>NC_089981.1:17500-10017500 GCF_036417845.1 Apteryx mantelli | reverse complement strand
TTCTCATAGTCTCTGCTCTGCCAAAGGAGATGTGTCTCTGGACCCTCAGACAGCTCATGCCAGTGTGGTGCTCTCAGAGAATCTCAGGAGTGTTTATTTCACTGACATCCCCCAGGAGCTGCCACAAAGCTCTCAGTGTTTCACCACTTTCCCCTGTGTGCTGGGATCATCTGCTTATTCATCAGGCTGCCGCTACTGGGAGGCTGAAGTAGGAGACAAAACCCACTGGGCCCTGGGTGTCTGCTATGAGTCTGCCAGCTGCCATGTAGAGGACCCCAAGCAGGAGGTGGGCTACTGGAGGGTGCGTCGATGGAATGAAAAATACGTGGCCATGACCACCCCCTTCACCCCACTGCTGCTTAGTGTCTGTGAGTGTCTCTTAGAACTGAATCCCACCCTTACTGTCGGTCAGGACACTGAACTCTGTGGGAGGCTCTGTAGCATCATGGTTTTGACATGGAAGAACCTTTGCTTTCCTGGAGGAAGTCTTATGTAGGCTGTTTGAACAGTGGTCACCAGCTGACCTGTGGAACGCTCACCTGCCAGACTTTTCTGCTGTGACAGCTTAGTACACTATTGTTCAGACTCATGGGAAGAGCAAAAGAGTCTTTTGAATTTGTCCCTAATGGCACAAACTGTTGGTAAGTACAGACATGGTCCCTTCAACAGCGGGGATGTCATATCTCTGAATATTTATTTCAATCTTCTTTCTCTATATTGTCAGGAGGCAGACACCTGTGGTGCAGGATGAGCACAGAAATAGTGTGCCCCTCTCTACAATCAACTTAGATGTTGCAGGTGAAGTTGAATGGGTATGATGTACAAGGCAGCAGCTGAAGTACTTCCTTGAAGCCATCAAGTTAAATTTGACAAAATTTAGGCTCTTGCTTAAAATGCAATCTGTTTCAAGTGTGAAGAGAAGAGAAATAGTTGAATGAGCAGCTGGAATGCATGGAGCTCTCCCTGGGGACAGGTGAGGGGCCAGCTGAGAGCTCATGGGTCAGGACTGGGGGCAGACCAGCACTGGTGACCATGTAATGGGTGTCTGCTGTAGACAGTCTCTTCAGGAAGAATAGGTGAGGCATTCTTCAGAGAACTGGAATAAAGTTTATGTCCATAGGCCCTGGTCCTATGAGCTTCAACGACCCTGATATTGGCTGGCTGGACAACGGAGTAGGGCACAAGAAATCCAGGGAGTTTATGGAGTGCATTGATGACAGCTTTCTAACGCAGGTGATCAAGGAGCTGAGGAGGAGAGGCACTCTGGATCTCATACATACAAACAAGGAAGGACTGATTGGAGATGTGGAAGTCAGGGGCAGTCTTAGCTGCAGTGACCACAAAATGGTGGAGCTGAGGATCCTGTGAGGAGGGAGCAGAGGGCAAAAGGCAGGATCAATACCCTGGGCTTGAGGAGAAGAGAATTTGGCCTGCTCGGGAAGGATTCCATATGTTATGGTCCTGGAGGGAAGAGGGGTCCAAGACAGCTGGCTGATATTCAAGGATCACCTCCTCCAAGCTCAAGAGTGGTCCATTCCAACAAGCAGGAAATCAAGCAAAGGTAGCAAGAGGCCTATGTGGATGAACAAGGAGCTCCTGGCTGACCTCAAACCTAACAAGGAAGTGTACAGGAGAGATTCCCAAGGACTGCAAGAGAGCAAAAGCCCCTGCTACCTTCAAGAAGGGCAAGGAGGAGGATTCAGGGAACTACAAGCCAGTCAGCCTCACCTCAATCCCTAGGATGGTGATGGAGCAACTAATCCTGGGCATCATTTCCAGAGATATGAAAGAAAGGTGATAGGCTGGAGGTAGACAGGATGGCTTTATGAGGGGAAACTCTGCTTAACAAAGCTGACAGCCTGCTCTGAGGAGATGATTGGCTTGGTGGGTGAGGGGAGAGGAGAGGTACTTGTTTACCTCAGTTGCAACAAGGCTTTTGACACAGTCTCTCATGACATCCTGCTAGAGAAACTGATGAAGTTCAGGCTAGATAGGTGGACAGTGACAGCTGACATCAGGGCATCCTTTCCACCTGTGTTTCTCAGGCTGTGGATCAAGAGATTTAGCATGGGGATGACATCATATAAAATAGTGCTCCAATTTTGCCTTGCCATTGTGAGCTGTTGCACTGAGGTTGAACATAAACGCAACTAGCTGTTGCATATAGCACGCTGACTGCTAGCAGATGGAGAAATTCTTTTCTGTGAGCTGATAGCATCCTCAGGATATTTTGAAAGCCCCCTGCAGTGTGCTTACATGCCACTGAAGATTTTCAGTATTTTACGTTATGCATTTTGTTTGCACTGTCAGCCTGAGGAGCGGAATATATTGACTCTGATTTGGATGTTTCCCTCTAAACTAGAGAGACAGAAGAACCTTTAGATGGTGATTCATTTCATTCTTGGAGAATTATCTTAATATACAGACAGTATTTATTAAATATGGTGGATATAAATAAACAACAAGAGTAAAACTACAGGAAAGCAGGCATGTAATGGAAGAAGTTTCTAAGTCCTTTGCGTCACTGGCCTTTCATTCCATAGATAGGAAATCCATAGGGATTTACAAGTGATTGGTCTAATATCCGACAGCAGAGCAGGGAAGAAAACAGAGGTGTACTACATGACATTCTACAACATGCCCCTTTTGTCTCTTCCACCTATGATTTAGTTGCAAAAGGTTTGAGAAAAGACTTCTGTCGTGAAAGGAGTGATGCACTTCCCTCGTAAGAGGGAAGCAGCACTACGTTTACTGCAGTAAGACAGTGACTTAACAAAGTTCAGTCGTAAATAAGAACGATTTAACGAGGTTCGATTGGCAAGGTTCTCTCAGTTATTTACTGCATGAAGGACAGGGTCAGATGCGTGTGCAATGGAGACCCTCCCGTTGAGTCACGAGGTTCAGACTTGACCCCCTTGCTTTCTAAACTCCTTCGGAGAGAAGCCCAGGTGCAGCTGGATCCAGTCCTAGTCCCAGACTTGGTCAACGGTTGATGTCTAAAGGGGTGAGTGCAAAGGGAACCCTCCTGTTGAGTCACAAGATTCAGACTGGACCCCCTTGCTTTCTAAACTCCTTTGGAGAGAAGCCTAGGTGCGGCAGAATCCAGTCCTAGTCTCAGACTTGGTCAACGGCTTATGTCTAAGGAATTAGGTGTGCTATCAGTCAGGGATATAACTCAGGAAAGTTTTGCGAAGTTCACAAAAGTTCAGCATGCTGTTGATCACTTACCGAGGATCTGTGGCGGGTAAGGAATCTCTCAGCCTCGAGGAGTGACCTTGAGAGGCGCTCCTACACAAAAGGAGGTTCTGCAGTGCAGCCCGCTGCTGTGCAGGAGAGCTCAGTGGGCTCTGGGCTGCCCCCTATTTATTGGGGGGGAGATGATTGACTCATGGTCGTATTTGCATGCTAGACAGGTCTTAGCTGTTGCATGCTCAACTAGCCCCTATGTACGTGCTGTTTACAGGGAGGTCAGGTTGAGGGGGAGAGAGCACATCAGTGGGGGGAGAAAGGAGCACACCGTCACAACTTCTTTCCTTGGTCCACTCACTCTTAAACTGTATATGAGGCAGAGAAGAAGAGTCAGAAAAGTTTCTTGCATCTCTGAATTTTGCATTTTCCTGTATAATCCCACAAGGCTTTCAGGGTGCTGCAGTCTGGTTGCATCTCTGCATGCTGCTCTTAGTAGGGCTATATTTTCTACAGAAGACAATCTCCTTCCGAAAAAACCCAATCTTCTAGATCAGGTACTCAAACAGACAGATATCCATGCTAAACCCAACAGAAGCAGCAATGACCAAACCTACCTCAAGCACAAAGAAGCTAATCCCTACAGCTTCTAAAGGCCTTGGCCTCTGCTCCCAGCAGAGTGTTTTTTTTTTTTTTTTTTAAACCCATTACATCAGGATTTCCTTGACAGTGCTGTCCATTCCCACTCTCAGACAACTGTCTGATATGCAGTTCAAAGTCACCTGCATATCATTTTGATTAGAAAGAGGCTGTTGGAAACAGCTAACGTTTGCTCAAGCTTTTATTTGCTGTGAAATAGTTTGTGGCCAGAACAATGACACACACATATCATTTTAAAATATTATTAAACCTAGTTCCAGACCTTTCACAACAGCTCAGTCTTAGATGCTTTAAAGAAATTTCTTTTCAGAATATTCTTTTCAGAAGAAAGAGTTTTAGGAAGTGCAGTGCCTTATGCTGGTCATCCATCTGGGTTAATATTCATTTTGAAAATCTTGATTAATGAGAAAAGATATGTTTGTCCAGGCCCCAGCTGTCTGCTTCATTTCCCAACTCGGAAGCAAATGTTTGGAAATTCATGGTCATTAACTTGCCTGTAGCTTTTGGAAACATCTGAAGTGTTTTTTGATGGTGTAGCTACAGAAAACTTTTCCATAGTATTCAGACAGTGCTAGTTTAGTCCACAATTCGTAAGAGATTCCTTCCATTTATAGAGGTAGTAAACGTTGTTGGTGACTGCGCAGCCTGTTGGTACCAGAAGCAATGATCTGGTTGCCTCAGTTTGTTGGTGAATATTACATTGGTATGACCTTACTGAAAAGGGTAAGAAAGGGTCTTCCAGCTGTCAATGCAGACTATTGTTTGCCAAAACTATGAGAGTATAGCATGGCTCACATCCAAATGGGTCAGTTCTCTTCTCCCATTTACCACTTCAGAAGGGGTTAGCCATGGGCAAACTATTAATGAGCAGTCACCTGGCACTGTATGCTGTCATTGTCTTGGGGGTAGAGGGGGGAGGGAAAGAGATAGACGGACATGGATTTGGTGCATGCCAACACTGTGATAGGCTCTGTATTATTTAAGTAGTGACAGTCATACCAAACCAGTTCTGGAGACAATGCCCTGCTGGTTTTTATTTAACTGCAGATGTAGGAATTGCCTAGTTCGGACCCTGAAATTACACATCCGTGCGTGGCTCCAAGGCTCTTTTTCAGCTGAGAGAAAAGGTGCTATGATGGTGCAGTTCATCTGGTGTAGGAGAAATATTTACTTTGGGATGAGATGAATGCCGATTCTTGATTTCTCTTCACCTGCTGCACAGGGAACTGCACAGAAAGCCCTGGTACAGATGCCTCACCTGCACTGTTTCCCATCAATCCCATCCATAACAACTCTGCTGTGATGTCAACATGAGAACAGAGGCAGCCCCCTTCCCCCCCCCACCCCCCCCCAAAAAAAAAGCTTCATGAAAAATTCATGGAGGCATTTACCAACTTCTTAAAGCCTGGCTTTGGAATTTAAATGGTTTGGGGTAGGAATGGACAATCATGCTATTTTTAAAGTTGTTGAAATATACTTTAAAAAAAATCAGAAAATGCATTATGAACCCCTTGTCAACATGATGACCCACAGCTGAAGGTGAACAAAACTTAAACTACTTTCATACTTTCACTGGTTTACTGTTAAGAATGCACATTCATTAGCACTGAGAGCTGAGTTCCAGCAGGAAACAGTCATTAGCTTAGCCTTTACAGAAAGGCAGCAACCACAATAAAAGGCCCCTAAGAAACACATCCTTGACACATGGTTTCAGTACAGAGCAGTGTGCAAACAACAAAGTCCTCTCAATTATTCTGCACCAGGCACCACAGCTGGAATGCCATGCCACAGTGCTTTAACAAACCTGAGGTCTATCTCCAGCCATGAGTGTTCATCATCGCAGCACAGAAGCATAGTTAAGATGCACCCAGATTTATAGCCACAACACGCACGCACAGGAGTCTGCACAGCACTCTGCCTCTTACCAGAGCCAGTTCAGTGAAGGGCCATGAACTGATTAAGGCACTGGAGCATCTCTCTTACAAAGGGAGGCAGAGGACTGTTTAGCCCAGAGAAGAGAGGGCTCATGGTGGGGGATCTTATGGATGTTTATAAATATCTGATGGGAAGGTGTGAAGAAGATGGACCCAGACTCTTCTCAGTGGTGCCCAATGACAGGAAAATAGGCAATGGGCACAAACTGAAGCTCAGGGAAGGGATGGTGTACCCAGAATGCATTTTGTTCTTTTGGCTTTATCTGGGGGGATACAAAATGGAATATAATCCAGTATCTGATAAAAGACTACACTTCTTCCTATAAATTTTGCCCTGTAGACTTTCATAACAATGGTATTATCACTTTTAGGATCTACTCAGACATTTAATTTTTTCCCCTCTCCCAGTGCATAGAAGTCTAGGCAGACTTGGCGTTGAAGGATCTTTCTGTATACCTTGCATTACTATATTAAACAGTACCTCAGTACTTGCAGGAATGACTTACACACTGGTTCTATAGCGAGAGCTCACAAGAATATTCTAGCTGAATCTTCTGCAGGAAATTCTTTACTGATAACCATTCTAGCAATTCATTACTATGATCAGCTATGATTTTGTATAGGCCCTCCAGAAATGACAAGAGGTAAACCACTTGTGAAATCCATGCGCTACTTGAAGTGCATGTGTAGCCAGGCATAAGAATGAACACAAATTACCAGCACTACTTCAGAGAACAATCAAAAAAATCCCACTCTTGTTCCAGGAAGCATCCATGCATTTATTTATTGCAACGCCACTTTCCCTCTGGATGCACAGCTTGGTGTATATGTTACTGTTCCAACACTACCAACCAATAACTTTTGCAGTGTTAACGTGGATAATATTGTTGATCAATCACTCCTAAAGCCTCTTCTCTATGTTTGCAGTGCGTGCCTCTTACAAAATTAAGACTCCCATGTATATGTTAGAAGATATGCTGGTATTCTCCAAGGATTACCAAACACAGGTCTACCTTATGCAATGCTTGCATAGACCTTTGGCCGGAATAAATGCATGAGGTCCAGTTCTCTTTGTGGGTACTGCAGTAAGCCCTAGGACCATCAGAAATCACGTATCCCATGAAGTTTTGAAACAGAGAATGGAGCTAGTCATTAGGTAATAAACCCAACAGATGCCAGAAATGGACACAGTGAACAGATACATTTCATGTATGCCTAGGAGTAGAACTAGGGCTGTGCCCTTCCGTCTTCCCAAACTGGCTTAATGTGCTCTCCACTAGCTGAAAACTTTCCGAGTTACCCATCTTTTTTTGGACAGCCACAAGAGGGCAATACTTCATACAAAATCTCTCTGTGATACACGGCTCCAAAATACAGTGCTGTACAGATAGTCAAGTGATGATTTGCTAATACTAGCCAAACGAATGCACCTCCTGCCTGTGAGATGCTCCCTTTCTGGACCTTCTAACCTGAGACCTTACATCTAGATCCCAGTGCTGATAATCCAATCCTGTCACAATGCAACATCTGACATTCTGCTAAACCATACATCGCTAGCCATCAGCATGAAGTACGTGGTAAAGCTAACTATCTCATCAAAATGCACACGTCTAAAAGGTAGTGGTGTAGTTGTATGTGAAAGTATAAACAAGTTCAAGGAGAGCTTCACGTCATGTATCTTAGAAACCTCTTTCAGGTTGGGATGCATTGCGCCTTCAAGGTGAGAGTCTCCCATGACTATGGAGAGAGCTTTGGGCTGCTGGCTCTCAGTGACACCTCTAGTTTTCAGATGTGTCATTGTAGGCATATTCTTAGTTGTACCGGGTAATTAAAAGTAGAAACATAGGACAGTGTCTGAGATATGTTCTTAGCCAAATCTAATGAGGCCTTCCAACTAACCAGGTTGGTTGTGATGTGTTAGCCCAAGACTACAAAGGTCTAGGCTTGTGAATATGATGTTACTGATCCTCAAGATGCTTGTGAACTATATGTGCCACTATTGTGTACCAAATGCAAATGCCGACTTTAAGGCCTTAGGAAAATATCAGCAATTACCAAAAGCGTCCTCAGCTGTGTCTGTATTATGCTGTTCTTTTTATCAGCTTTGTCATACGGTTACCAAGGCCTAGTGAATCTTACCTAAGTAGAGAAATATTTTATAAGAATAGCATTACTAGCCTCTCTCTATTCTAGATACTGAAATATTCAGTCCGTATGCAATAATTGCAGTACTTGTGAAGTATTGCTCAGGAAAAAAAAAGGAGGCCTTTAGCCCAGTTGCAAGTAGATATTACATATTGCTTGTAAAAAGGGTATTCTGCCTTTGGATAAAAATCCCATTTCACAGGTAGTAATCTTCACCTACGAATACTTCAAAGTAGTTTGGAGGTACTTGGGTGGTGCAACTCCCTCAAATGTTACTATTTCATACGCCTAACTTGCAGGATATATGTAGTGCAGCGTAAACTCCTTATTCCAGATCTTATTAATCCCAATGGCTCTATCATCCAAAGCCACCTGCTACTACTCAACCTGCTTATTTTGGTATGCTCACCACAGGAAATTTCTAATTGAGGATGCGCCCTTTAAATTACAGTTCTTCCATTTTGTTTTATGATGAAATAGTAATTAAAACAAAAAAAATCTCAGGAGTCTATTTGGAGAATACATGCATGCACTAGTTGATGATATGCTGGGCCCAGATAATCGCAGGGCTGTTGGGGGAGCAATTTAAATCAAAAGTTTTGAACACACACCTCTGAATTCAGTGAGTCCTTGGAAAAATAGTTCTTCCTTTGAGCCCTGCTTTCCAGGTCAACACCTCTCAGTGGCTTTTTTGGTCGCAGAAAACTCAGCCCTGGCCCTCTTGGCCCACCAGGAGAGTCTCTCTCCCTCTGTCACTTCAGAGGCCTCTCTCTGGCCAAGTCCTGCAGCACACTGCCCCCCTGCAACTCTCAGCTGTCTCCAATCTGCATTCAAACTGCAGATTCCCTACCAAACTCCTGCCCTGCCAAAGGCACTTGCTCTCCAAAAGGCTCTCTAAAGTCAGGATGTTTGGGGCAACTGAAATCTCCTGGAGTTTCATCTCGATCCACAGTGCAGCAACCAGGACAAGACAAATAAGCAGCCATTCCCCCTGGTGCCCAGCCACATGCTTTTACATCTATACACTCATTATTATCGCAATTTCCTGGCTGTTTTTTTTTTTTCCTAGATTTTGAATCCTAGCTTTGGATCTCAAAGCAAATAGAAAGCTCGGAAGGAGAGGAAAAGTCTTTTTATGCATGCCATACTACTGTTGAGATTTGTTTAGGCCTCTTCTTTGCACTGTGCATGCTACTGCATTGTGTAACCCTGCAGACTGGTGCTTCCACCGAGGGTCCTTAGCCTTATACCGGAGGAGCTGTTACTATGGGGTTTATGTAGGCATCAGAAGGGCAAATGTGTGTCTGGAGAAGGGCTTTGTTCAGCCCTCTCATGCCACACCAGGACTATGTTCCTGGAGTAATGCGATCAAAGCAATCTGATTTTGACTAATAGTGGGATTAATGAGCTTTGTCAGGTCTTGAGCTGTCCAACTAAGGATGCTCGTTATGAGCCCAGGCCAATTACAGACTTAGCTGCTGCCTTCAGACATGGGGCTGAGAACGATCCTTTTTTCTTTCATGGCCATTTGTGTTTCAGACATAGAGACAAGATGCTCTGAGGTAGTTCTGTTGCAAGGGAATAATCCCTCCCTGCAGCTCACATTGCAGGTGGGCTCCATCCTCCCTGCTAGGCTCCCTCAGAATGTTCTTTGTTCTAAAATTAAATGAAAAACTGGGTTTCTAATGAAAACTTTGTCCCCTGTTTTCCAGGTTCTGCAAAGGAGATGGAGTAGCAAGAAGAAATCTGCAGAGTAGGAGGCCTGGGACAGCAGAAGAAGACAGGGAAACTTGTGAATTGGCCTTATCTTTGCCAGAAACCATTTCTGAGTTTACTGCCTTTGCTATGTAGACCAAATTGGTCAGTCAGCTGTGTATCATCCCAGCATAAAACAGAGTAGTTCAAAACCAGCTCAGTCCAGGCAGTTTTAAGCTGCAGCCCCACTAGTGCAATGCAGCCAGCTCTGTTTGACCCATCATCTTTAAATGAAATAGATTAGACCGGGGTCTCTGTGGGGTTTTTGAGATACAGCAAAAGCATTGTAGAGATCCTGCCAGTTTTCACAGGCTGCTTTTCCTTCAAGGCGGTCTCTCACTGTCCCTAGATTAGAGCAATAATCACGTCTGACTGTAAGATGAGAGAGCTGCTAATTTCAAGGAGTGAAAGACCTTGAGATTTTAATGATGCACACTGGAGCCAATTTAAACACACTCGCAGACTCACTTGCCAAGTTGCATCATTGCAATTTGTCAGGCACGAGTTTCTTAACTGTACCTACGGAGACCTTGCTAAAATCATCCTAAGTCATTTCCTGGAGAGACAACCAATTATATTAAATTGCTTGCCTTGAGTCTTTAGACACAGGCTCCTTAAAGCTGTAACCTACCTGGAATTTGCATTTGGCTTCCTTGTCAAAGTCAGAGTGATTAGTTCAAATCAATACATGTAATAATCTGCGTAGGGTTTCCTCAGAGAAAAGCAAAGGAAGTCACAGACATTTCCCCTGGAGGAAAGGTAAAGCTTAAAAAAAGAAACTAGGAAATTACAGTTTCACAATTACAGATGAAGCAATTAAAAAAAAATCTGAAATTCCACAGTTTTGTTCTTATGGCTATGTTAGCATCCGTCTAATATTACTAGTCATCAGTTAATAAGTTTCAGCCTGACGTGCCTGTTTTCCACAGTCTCTCCATTTTGCCTCACCAGCACAAAATGTCTTCTTAAAGGCATACATCTTAATGCTGAGAGAAATCAAACTGGCAACTGAGGAATCCAGTGCTGAAGTCCATCACTTCCACAATTTATGAAACAGGTTGCCCCTTCCAGGAAAAAAAAAAAAAAAAAAAGAAGAACTTTAATAATAAAATAATTGAAATTTGACAGTATACATAATCCAGCCCAATCTGTTCTCTCTCCTGCCACATCTCTCAGGTTATTAGGCAGAGCAGAGGGGTTGCCTTGGGCAGCAGATTAGTAATGGCAGCAAGATTGCCAACACCCCAGCAGAGCAGAATCCCGGAAAATTTCAGTGGGGCATAAATGGAGGTGGTCACTGAAGGAGTGGGGCAGGGAAGGAAGAACAGCCCCCTCCCCAAACTGGCAATTGTGTCTTTTTTTTTTTTTTTCTGTATCCTTAGCAGCGGGTAGTAAATTCCAGCTCCTCAGGGCTGTCCCTGCACAACTCTGTGGCCTCCTTTCAGGTTTGGCAACAAAATTCAACTGCCGAGAAGCCTGTCAGCCAACCCTTCAAGTCTGCCAGTGCAACTCTTATCCTAAACCCTACCCGACAAGCACGCCATGGTTCCATTAAGGATCCCAAATCCTGTTTTCCACTGCCATGTTCCCTACGAGATCAAAGATCAAGAATACCTCCAGCCCACCTCCGCCATATGTGTCAACTCACAGACCCAAGTGAGGGCTGCTACCTACAGACTTGGAAATAGAGAGTTCAGTCCCCTGTCCTGCAAAGACCTTTGGCATCCCAGATGGTTTTCACACAATGTCAGACCATGCAGACATACCACTTCCCCCACCTGTGATCATGAGCTCTAACCTTATTATAGTGCAATGCCTTTCAAACTGAAGAACTCAGCACTGAGGATAAGCTGGCTGCTGTTGCAAGGCCATGGCTGAAGAAGGTAGAGTCCAGGGGGTGGGGGAACCTGGATGTGTTGGTGGCCGCACAGGCTACAGCCAACACCGAGGGGGTCTGTGAAGGAAGTGCCAAGGTCTGGCTGAACTCCTGGAGCAAGGGACTCAGCTGAGGAAGACTCCAGGGGCTGTTTGGGGAAAGAATAGTCCCGCTGTGGTGGCCTGGTTAGGTTGTGCGTGAGGACGCTGACTCTGGATGGAGGGAAGGCAAAGGAAGGGAGGAGAGGACTAAAAGGAGACATGGCTCAGCCTAGCAGGAGGAGAAGAAATGAATAATTGGAGCAAGCGACAGAAGCGAGCATGAGAAGCGCAGTTCAGGGTACTACCTAGATAAGCTCAAGCAGCTGGAAGTCCAGACTGGCACTCAACCTAGCCTCCACAGGTAACGACACAGACTGTGAATGCTCGTAATGGCAGAACTGAGCTGAGGCCAGGGTTTACCTTGTTTCAAGCAATGACAGGCTGTGAGGCGATCAGAAATTGCAAAAACGTCATTTACGCATCCTCTGCAGACATGTCCCTCGTTTGTAGCTGGCTAACTCTGCTCCTAAATTCACTGTTTCCACCATTCTGTTATTTCTCCCTGAAGTCCAGCTGAGCCCCTTCACTTTTGGGCCATAGCCACCTGCTGCTATTTCAGTCTGCCCTCACCCCCATGCATATCTGAAGACCTCTTTCCCAAAAGCTGTTCCTGTGAGGTAATTACATACTCAGTTGTTTCCAGTTGATAAACCTCGTGTGCTTAGAGATGCATGCGATGGACACACATGCAGAATTACCACTACCTTAATAGCCCCGGTATTCCTCCATGCATCCCACAGTGCCTCCATCTTCCCACAGGTCCCCTTCCCGCTTCCAGCACAACATCTCCCAAGGAAAAATAAATAAATAAATAAATAAACAAATCATCTCTGTAAGTTCTCCTATTCCCATGTTTTTAGCACTTCCTTTTAAACCAACTGCCCAGATAGTCAGCTGGTACAGTTTGACTTTGAGCCATCCTTACATTTGAGGTGGAGAAGCACTTCCAGTTTCCAAAGCATTTTTCATACCTACTTTCTTCTCTAGCTTCATTTAATTCAAAACACACTCTATTATTACATACTACATGACTACACCGCAATGTCTATTATATACATTCTGAAATATCTAATAATTTCTTTGTTGAAGTTAAATGATTCAAAATGATTAAAATGAAGCTTTTTGATTTTTCTCAATTGAAATTTAGCATAATTGACCCAGAAGACATTTCAGTGTTTCAACATTGCTCTCTCATGCAAAAGGAAGATTAGAGAAGTAGGAATTCACCATTGAAGAGAAACACTATTTGCCCAAAGATGGGAGATCTTTGGAGAGCAGCCTCCATCAGGAATATCAATGACTCCCCCACTGCTTCTGACCTTCCTTCTCTTTCTGCAGGTGTGGGAGTGAGGGCAAATTTAAGATAGCATTTAAAATACCAGCAGGAAATGAGTGGAAATGGAAAATGTCCCACGTCCCTGTAAGATGAGTTTGCAAGAGAGAGATGATGAATTATCTTCTTGAATGGCCTGTCTCCTTCCTTTACTACAAAGGCAGCTTAGACAACTAGATTAGATTCAGTCACCTAACTTTTAAATAGCTTAACTGCAGGGAGATGAATCCCATCTGCTGTATAGACATGTGTGTTGGGGCCCTTGCGGTGCTTCAGAACAATAATCTATATGAGATATAGAGCATGGAACTAACACTGTTTAGGATTAATTGCTTAGCACAACTTGCTTAGCATTAGTAGCTAAATTTGCTGAAGCCTTAGGCCTCAGGCTATAGCCACTGCTACGTGCTTTGAAGTAGTCCACCAAGGACACTGGCGCAGCTGGAAATGATACATCCTGAGAAAGTACAGATAAACTAGCAGAAGCCAGTGGGAACCAAGGTTAAGGGTAAGATAGCTTTGCTAAATAAGTAGCAAGGTACAAGGCATGATCGCTGCGTGCGTGATCGGTGCCATGATTGGCTACCTGTGACATAATCTGCATGGTGATTGGCCTAGCAAAGTGTACGACTGCACAAACATATATAAGATGGGCAAATTGCCGAATAAAGTTGGAATTGAACCTGCATTCTGTGAAATCGTATGATTCATTCCCGTCACTCCCGTGGACCGCGACATCTGGTGACCCCGACGTGATACTGCAGAGGAGAAGCTGGCTTTGCTAAGAGTTCGAGTAACGGGAGTGGATACCGCCCGGGAGGCTCGTGCCCGGGGAAAACGAGCCTGGCCGTCTGAAAAAAGACGGGAAAAGAAAAGTCGTAGCTACGCAACTCTTCTGACCGGTGAGTCAGGCGCCCTTGTGAGGCGGCGGGCGGTATGGGAAACGCTGTATCAGCGGTAGAAAAGGCCACGTTAGAAAAATTGTTACAAGTGGCAGCACAAACAGAGTGACAGGTGGAGCGCCAGGCGCTGGTGGACTTGCTGTTGTGGGGAAGGCGGCGCGGTTTGTTACGGGAGTCCAGCCAGGTCTTTAGCGCGGAAGCCTGGAAGAAGGTTGGGAAGGAACTGTGGGAATCCATCCAGAACGGAGAAAAAGAGGCCAGGCGTCTGGCCAAAACATATCGAGACGTGCGGCTCATGATCGAACAGCTGCACGGGGAGGCACAGGCGACTGCTGCCATATGGAGGGCGCTGCAGGCGGAGCCCTCCGCGGCAGCACTTTCGCCGGGGAGTGAGTGCGCGGAAGGAGCGGAGTGTGCGGTGCCCGGAGCGGAGTGCACGGAAGGAGCGGAGTGCGCGGTGCCCGTCTTTGATACACCATCCGTGGGGGGGCCCTCGGTGACAGATGAGCCCTCCCTGCCGTGTGCGGCACCTCTCTCTAAGCTAGAGCGGGAGGCTTGGGGGACTGGCACAGGATATGAGGACTTGCCACCGTACAAGAAAGGGGACGTTGCTGACGCCTTTGCCACCCCCCCTGAGCCGTCCGCTCCCCCCATGGAAGTGGATCCGGCCGCTGTGCCATTACCTAAGGAGGAAAGCGTTGATCTGACTGAATATTCAAAAAAAATGGAGGAACTGTTGGAGGAAATGAGGAGGCTGGATAGGGGGTCGAAAAAGGCGCATGTGAGGGAGGCGTATAAGAAGGCACATCAGGCCATTGTGGACGGCCTGAAAGCGGTTGAGGAACGGTTCTCCGGGGATCCTGCCGGCGGATCCCAGGAGAACCAAGAGATCGCCCCCAGAGACTGGGTGATTACCAACGTACTCAAAGGGACGTGGTCCCTTGAGCAGGCGGAGCAACATCTGCAAGCCTGGAAAAAAAACCCTTTAACACAAAAGGAGTATCGAACGATTTTGGACCGTTTACCGAGAGCACCGGAGAAAGCCCTGCCACCTAGGGACCCTGACTTTGACATGGCAAAAAGGTGGCGCGGGATCATTCAGAATGCTGAACTGGTTGGGGACATGCAGTTTTTCCCTATAGTAGCCCTGGTGGTGACCACGGGTCAGGGACAGACGAGGTGGGAGCCTCTGGATTGGCAAGTGGTAACAAAGCTGCAACAGCTGGTAATGCAGTACGGGATAAACAACCACCAAGTGCAAGTGCAGCTGAGAGCCCTGGTGAAATATCAAAACCTGGTGCCGAGCGACATTCGCACCCTTGCCGAACTGATTCTGGGGCCCACCTCTTTGCTGGTGTTTTTGAATAAGTGGCAGGAACTGCAGAAATTGGTAAAAGAAAGCGGAGTTCAATCTACTCATACTATCACATTCCTAGAAGTGCTTTCTACTACGTATATGATGACTCCCTGTGACTGGAAAGCGTTAATGAAAATGGATTTGACTAACACTCAGTATGCTGTGTGGCTTTCGGACTTTCGAGACAAATGTCCCGCACAGGCGGTTGATAACTTGAATAACGGACAAGGAGTAGGCTATAACCAATTGGCTGGAGAGGGGCTGCATGCGGATCCGGCAACCCAGATGGAATATAATAGAGAAACATATGAGAGGATTGCAAAGTTCGTTTTACAAGCCTTGCGTGGACTGACAGGTACAAACACCGATTCAAGTTTGTCATTTGCAAAAGTATTACAGGGACCTACAGAACCGTACCCTGCATTTGTTGATTGGTTATATGCAGCAACTGAGCGGCAGATTGAGAATGAGGAGGCTCAGGCACTGTTGCTGAGGCAGCTTGCTTTTGAGAATGCGAATGCTGACTGTGCGAGAGCCTTGCAGGCGATTAAGAACCGAGCAACTTGCACTATTGCAGAGATGGTGCGGGCTTGTCAAAATGCAGGCTCTAAGCACCACAGCACCGAATCCCTTGCTGCTGCACTGGCGGCTCAGATGTACGAGCAAGGGGGAACAAAAAAAGAAAAAAAAAAAGAGGATGTTCCCGTTGTGGGGCAGCACCGCGCTGGGGGGGGGGGGGGGCGACGCGGCGGCCGCCCCTCAGCGCCAGCACCAGCACCGAGCCGCCGCCCGGCCTCCCCGCCTCCCCCTCCCGCTCCTCCCCCCCCCCCCCCCCCGCGGTAGCGAGCGAGCGAGATGGCGGCCGCCAGGGCTCTGGCTAAGCACAAGCAGATCCTGGTGCTCGATCCACCCACCGACCTCAAATTCAAAGTAATGCTACAACCTTTTGACTATGATCCTCAGAGATAATGGCTCTAATTCTCTTCCTTCACTTCTTGTTGTAATTGCAGCCAGTCCAACTGCAATTAAACGATATTGTCATGCTTAATGACCTACTAAAAATATTAGGAGCCATTAATTGGCTCTGACCAGTGCTAGGACTTTCCACGGAACTGCTACACTCCCTTTTTGAAAAGCTCAAAGGGGACACCTCCCTAACTTCCACTCAAACTTTGACACCTGAAGCGAGAAAGGCACTCCAGTTATGTGCCCGTGCTCTGGAGGAATGCCAGAGTTGGCGACATGACTTCTCATTGCCTTTTTATTTAGCTCTGATTGCTAACTGCTTCCAGCCTTTTGCAGTATTACTTTGATGGGATACAAAAAGCACAGATCCCTTGCACATTTTGGAATGGATTTTTCTGTAACATACTCCACCGAAAAACTTATGGACTCTTACAAAAATGTATTCTAAGCTTATCATTAAGGGCAGGGAGAGACTGCAAACCATGAATGGCTGTGACCCTGAAGTTATTTATATCCCAGCCACTACAGACAATTTGAACTGGTTAATTTCAGAAGATTGGGGTTTTCAAGTAGCCCTTGCTGATTTCACTGGACAGCTTTCCATCCATTATCCTCGGCACAGGTTATGGGCAGAGGCTGGCAGCCTACCCCTAGTCGCTGTCGCCCTGTCCCGGTTCCTGATTTGACTGTCTTCACCGATGCTTCGGGCAGGTCTAAAAGGGCTGCTATCATGTGGCAGGACCCTGTCATGCAACAATGGAGAACAACCGTACGTACACAGGAACGAGGGTCGGTACAGGTACTGGAGATGGTGGCCATCCGTATGGCTTTTGAACTTTGTGCCAATGAACCTGTAAATGTTGTTACTGATTCCTGTTATGCTGCAGGCCTTGTGCAAAGGTTGGAGGCCTCCTTTCTTCGTGAGATCTCCAATCCATTGCTCTTTGCAGAACTTTATGCTCTTTGGACTCTTATTAATCACAGAAAGCATGACTTTTATGTTTTACATGTACGCTCACACACGGACCTGGCCGGACCCATCGCTGAGGGAAATCGACGTGCTGATGCTGCAGCCATGCCAGCGGTGGTACTCAACCTTCTGGAACAAGCCAGGCTGTCTCACTCCTTCTTTCATCAAAACACCTGCTCGCTGAAGAGGCAGTTTCAGCTACCCATCCAGCAGGCCAGAGACATTATTTTTGTCTTGTTCAGACTGTCAGTAGTTCACCCCAATGCCTTCAAAGGAAGGGGCGAACCCTAGAGTTTTAAAGGCTAATGAATTAGGGCAAACAGACATTACGTATGTTTTAGAATTTGGTCATCTTAAATATGTACATGTCACAGTCGACACCCATTCTCGATTTTTGTGGGCCACCGCCCACACTGGTGAAAAGGCTAGGGATGTGACTCGCCATTGGCTTGCCTGCTTTGCGGTCTTGGGGGTGCCAACAACCATCAAAACGGACAACAGCCCAGCCTATTGCTCAGGCCGTGTACGTCAATTCCTCAATACATGGAGCACCTCTCATGTAACAGGCATACCCCACTCCCCAGCTGGCCAAGCCACTGTTGAGCAGTCACACCGCAGCCTGAAAGACATGCTACAAAAACAAAAAAAAAAAAAAGGGGGGGAGACACTGCTCACCCCACAAGAATGACTACACAAAGCGTTATATGTCCTTAATTTTTTGAATTGTGATGAAGCAGGTCATAATAATTTCGAACGTCAGCAAGCCACAGACATGAGATCAATACAAAAGCCCCCAGTTTTGGTCAAAGACTTGGTTTCCGACCAATGGGTGGGACCAATGGAACTGATAACCTGGGGGAGGGGAAATGCTTGTGTTTCTACAGGAATTCGGTTACGATGGGTGCCGTCGCAACGTTTATGACCTTATGTTGCCTCATCCTCGGAGCAACAAGCATGCCCGTCGGACCAGGCACCTGGAAACGTGGCAACATCTGGGTGACTCTTGCGAATGTAACCAATACGGACACCTTGTTTATCAATGACGATGCCATCAGACCCTTTCCACACTTGCTTGACCGGACTTCCTCTTGATATACAGCTCATGGGGTCTCTTTACAATGATACGGTGTTAGCAAATTGTAGTGCGCCAGGTACACTTCAGCCCAAATGGTGGTGGTGCGATGCAGAATGGAGACGCAGGAGTGGAATATTTCCACATGGTATAACAATATGCACAATGTACACAATTTTCCTGCCTTGCCACTGCAGCCACAAGAACTTGACTTATTGGGAATTACACAGGCTGCAGTCTGCTTTTATCTAAATTATACTGCAAGGGCACCTACCAAAGAGGGCGACGTTGATGTATCTCCCTCAGGCATTTATGCCAATACATCTGTATGGTGTAATCACACCACCTCAGGTCAAATAACACCTGGACCGCAACCCATAGGGTTGGCTGCTAAGATATTCTTAATTCGTGGTCAGAGAGCCTGGAAAGGCGTACCAGGTAAAGCTGTGGGGGGACCATGTATCTTTGGACTTTTGACAATATTCCATCCTGAAAAATGGTTAATTGATGGAACGGTCCATCTTCGAGCAAAGCGATCCACCCACAGCTTTATGTCAGGTTGCGATAGTAACGTAGAATTTTGGAATCCAGCAGAACGTATCTTGAGTAGTATTTTTGCAGGAATAGGGACTGCTCATGCTTTATCACAACTTAACAGATTAGGATGCTGGCTTGCAAAAGAAGCAAATGCTACTAGTACTGCTTTAAGTACCTTATTAACAGACGTAGATTCAATTAGATATGCCACCTTACAAAATCGGGCTGCAATTGACTTTTTGCTATTGGCCCAAGGCCATGGCCGTCAAGACTTTGAAGGAATGTGTTGTATGAACCTGAGTGATCATTCTGAGTCAGTACATACAAGCATTGCAAAATTGAAGGAGTTAACAAAACAACTGCAAGAAGACGATGGTGAAAACTTGTGGGGACTGTTTGATTGGTTGAATATGCTTGCTATAGGGCCCTGGTTGGCAGCTGGACTAAAACAGCTGATTACCGTAGGTGTCGTGGGCATGTTCCCATTGATTTGTGGGCCTTGTATACTACAATGCATCCTAGCTCGGGTACAGAAAATGGTTGATCTATTATTTGAAAGAAGAGGGGGAAGTGTTGGGGCCCTTGCGGTGCTTCAGAACAATAATCTATATGAGATATAGAGCATGGAACTAACACTGTTTAGGATTAATTGCTTAGCACAACTTGCTTAGCATTAGTAGCTAAATTTGCTGAAGCCTTAGGCCTCAGGCTATAGCCACTGCTACGTGCTTTGAAGTAGTCCACCAAGGACACTGGCGCAGCTGGAAATGATACATCCTGAGAAAGTACAGATAAACTAGCAGAAGCCAGTGGGAACCAAGGTTAAGGGTAAGATAGCTTTGCTAAATAAGTAGCAAGGTACAAGGCATGATCGCTGCGTGCGTGATCGGTGCCATGATTGGCTACCTGTGACATAATCTGCATGGTGATTGGCCTAGCAAAGTGTACGACTGCACAAACATATATAAGATGGGCAAATTGCCGAATAAAGTTGGAATTGAACCTGCATTCTGTGAATGCGTATGATTCTTTCCCGTCACTCCCGCGGACCGCGACACATGTGGCATGTGCTCAAGATCCATGATGGGTCTGGATCTACTGCACAGCTCTGTCCAGGAGATGCATTTCACATTCTCTGAAATATCACACTGAGCTGCACCGTGTGCTGTTCTGACTCTCTTTAAGTGCACGGTAAACTATGCACATCCCAAAATCTGGGATGCATTCAGCCTAATCAACATGACATGGAGAAAGTATGTGTGAAATTGCACGTGCATGTGTAAAAACAAAAACAAAACCAAAAACCCTTCCCTGGAAATCCACCAGCCTTACCCTCCCAAGCCTGCAGTTCTGCGCCATGCCATCACACCATATTTCCATACCACAGCAATGCAGGAGGCCAGGCTCCATGATTACTCTTTCAAATGCTCATAGGTGTGAAACACTTGGGGAAAACATACAGGAAGACTTCCTTGCTGAGCTTTAGCTGTATGCAAGTGACCTATTTAAAGCTAATCAGGCTTCCTCTGTGTTCATCAGAGAGAAAGAAGTTAGCATCTTCACAGAGCGCTTCTTCCTTAGGACAAGTTGAATCATCTCCAGGAACTGCCTGTCTCTCTCCGTTGAGTCCAGAGGGGGTTTAGATGACTAGATTAGATTCAGACAAAGCTTTTAGGTGCTTCCTGGTAGATGACATGAGCGTTTTCACCCACAATCCTCACCAATTTCTCCCTTTTATCTCTACTGAGAGATCTCCAACTACCCGGGCACCAGCATGAGGTCCTTCAGTAGGATGCCTGAATTTAGGCGGATGAACTGAATCCTAAGAGTCAGTTAGTCTAACACAAACAGATAATGTAACTCCCTGTATTTCTCTTGTTGGCAGATGTTGAACTTTTGACGTATTTGGTGACATAATTAATACATTCATAATGGATAATTTGCTGAAGGAGCACAGTAACTTAATTGCTGCAAGGTGGAAGTTTCACAGTTATTCAGTTCACCTCACAGAAGAAAATCCTCTTGTCTTCCCTTTACTCTGCTTCCCCAAATACTTGTGCTGCCTCCCCAGCTATAATACTGGATTGTGTCACTTCCTCCTTTACCTATGGATGTCCCCTTGTATGATTTTTCATAATTAACTTGTGCAGGAGAATTATGACAATTTTCAGAAAAGTTTTTTAAAATATAGCGCCCTACTATGGCTAAAGAAAAATCCAACAAATAAAATAGCCATCTTCAACTTACTGGAAAACATCAGCACCAGTGTATACTCATTTATACACACTCAGGTTTGTGCCTTCGCCATCTGGTGGCAAGGCATGATCATAGCATGCCAAAGAGCTGAGAAAGTTTTTGGACCCTATCTATTTGTTTGAAAAGGAGAATTCGAAATAAGTAAGATGGTTGAGAAAGTTTCCATTTTTCAACGTTTATTGATAATATCAGTTATATATACATATATATATATATATACACTTGTTTTAATGTATCGTCTTGTAATTATATTGTAGTGAACAACATTGCATTGCATCATATCTGAGTGTTGTGGCACAAAAATATCTGACATGCTCTTTTCAGATAGTTGACTACGCATCTAGTCATAGGCTTGAGCAAAAGGCTGTCCCAGCTTATTCCAGTCATATGTGGGCCCATTGACTGATCTTACCCAAATTTAAACCTCTGCAGCAGATTTGAGTCCATCTGACCTCACCAATCTAATCTTCCTTTAAGGTTAATAAAGAAAAAGGGGGGCACTTCTTGGGCACCATTCATCTTTTCTTAGAAGGGACATCTTCATAGCCCGGGATCCATGAATCTTCTTTGTAAACTATGAAGAACATGAGATGAACAGCTTAGGTGAAGGCGATTACTTCTGAGATCATATCTCTTACATCATAGACAGCCAAAGCGCAGACAGCAAAAACCTCACATCTTGTCCTTCCAACTGGGGAATCCAAGTCAGTGAGTGTAATTAGAACCTGGTTACTTTCTCATGTATCCTGAAATATTGGAGCTGAGAAAGATATCTGAGCCATATTACATACTAAGATCAAATTAAAAAAAAAAAAAAGTACTTCTCTTTTTCTTTTTTCTAACTCTTACATTATGTAGGAGGGGATTTACTAGTTGCACTTGTTAAGTATGAAATTTGCGTTTTCCTGGCCTTAGAAATTAGTAGCTGAAAGATCTATTTCCCATCTCTAGTTTCTTTGCTATGAAGGATGGCCATTCATTTTCTTACACCCACTGCTTAATCCTGCCTGCTACAACAGTGGATTTCAACACAGGTGGAGTTGCTTGCTTTCTCAACTGGGAAGTAACATCTGTGTTCACTTTGGAAGTTCTTGTATGATCCAACCATAAGTTGCTATGTAATTGCTTGCAAGCTTTTTTTTTTTTTTTCCCCAATAAGGACTGGATTATTTACCAGATTTGCTTATAGACCCTTGATCTCCAGATGTCTATACACACATATAGAAGCTCCATTGTTAACCAGACGAAAGCCTTTTCAGATCTCCTTCTTTTTCAGAGTGGTGGGTATTACCAAGAGAGGAATAAATCCAAATCTTCTCAACATTTTGGAAAGAGACCATCTCTGTTATACAAAACAGAAATAACAGAGATAAAGTCTGTTTCTATTTAAAAGTAGACTGAAATTTAGCAAAACATCATTTCAGGACAATGTGGAACTAGAAGGTTACAGTCTAGGAATCCTAGAATAGCCTCATTTTCACACGTGTTCTTTGTGGCTTGTATGTCCAATTTATTGATAGAATTGATACAGCAGCAGCAGACTGTAGTGATGTATTCTTCTGTGCAAACAAATTGTAGTTACTTACCTTTGGTTTAATAAAGACATGATAAGTGAAAATGGATATGAATTTAACTCTTTTCATAGTCGTGGAGTTTAAGTGCAGTTGACATCTACTCTGGAATATCATTGTAATCCCATGCAGACAAATGCATTTGAAACCTTATTTTCCCCAGAGATGCTGACCATCCATTTCTGTCTTCACAGGTAACTTTGTATATCCTGCACACCTTCAAAAGTCAGCTCATGAATTCATACGTCCATGTACCTACTAGTCAGACAGTCAGTTTGTTATGAGTGTGAATGGAGCTTGGTTTGGTGCAGGAACGAGCAGAATTAATCAAAGAGTGTTTTCTATCAGGCATTTGTCTAGTAGAATGCCATCAAGTTGACTGGAAACAGTTGGAATCCAACCAGTGGACTTTAATATCCTTTTCTGAATTAAAAAAATATTAGTATCACAGTTATAAATACAGCACTGAAGGAATAGTTGGTTTATTTGTAATAAATCTGGAGTAGCTCTACATGCATATGCCTGCTTATGGAATTCATCTCACCTAGAGATATACCTTTAAGCATGCCTTTGTTTCTGTCTTCCATCTTAGTTTCTTCTCAATAGGGAGGGGGAGGAAAAAAAAGTAACAGGTGTTTTTACAGAATGGTTCATGTGAGTATCTTAGACATCTGCTACATGATGAGATGAGTTATGCCATAGAAGTGCCCATTTTTCCTTCCTTTTCCCTGTTCAGGATGTGTAGAATGATAAGCTCAGGAGGCTGCAGCCAGGGCCTGTCCCTCTGGCCCTGAGCCAGGTGGGCAGAGAAGACCTGGAGATGGTAGCCGAGTTCAACCAAGAGTCCAGATGACCAGGAGAGTTCCTGGTGATGAAGCAGGTGTGAGGTCAAGCTGAGAAGTCAGCCTGCGGGTCAGAGCCAGGATCAGGCCTGGTTAGGGTAACGAGGGACAGAGAGAGTCCAGTGCCTACTGGGCAGGCCCAAAGTGACAAGATAGGTGCAGGGTCAAGCTGGGAAGTCAGCCCACAGGGCAGGGTCCAGAGCAATGGAGTCTGCACGCTGAGCTGAGCTGAGCTGGAGATCAGTGCTCGTCTAGGGTAGCTCAGACAGAAACTGAAGGCCCAGGGTTGAGCTTAAATGGGGCTCCTGGGCCCATGGGCAGGAGGTGCAAGTGGCTGCCTCAGGCGAGGATGATCAGGCCCATTAAGGCCTGTTAGTGCCTTCAGACCCTGGAAACAGTAGTAATTGAAATGCTCACTAGCATATGTAATTTTGATTTCAGAATTCAAAGAACTGGGAAATGTTACTACCTCTTTAAGGTCTGTCAGAGACTATTTCTTCTCTTTCCAGTCTCATTTAGCCTACTTCCCACTAACAACTCTTGAACATTGATACATATGTATTTACCATTATTAGACTGTGACTTAGTGGCATTCATAGTGCTCCAGCTTCACACTGGAACAATCTAGGTAGATAATGTATGTTACAGCTGGTTTGGGATAACACAGACAAGTGATTCCGTTTCAGAATGGCATTTTGGACGAAATCAGTATTGTCCTCGTTGACCAAAGGAAGTAAGCTGCTCACCGCTAGCGGGAACATATGATCATGATCGGTTTTTGCCAGTTGTTCTCCAGAGTGTATCAAGACAAGATTGCTTACCTAATGTGAACAAATATCTGAGCAAAACGGCAGCAGAAAATTACACCACAGTAGCTGAGTTCCTCCTCCTAGATCTAATCAATGAGGCAGAAGCACAGCCCACTCTCATTGTAATGCTTTTAATTATTTACCTGATGACTGTAGTTGGAAATCTGGGCTTGACCGCATTAATAAGGATTATCTCCCCAAACCACCCTCCCAAATAGCTTTTCCTTAGCCATTTGGCAGTCTTAGACCTCTGCTGCTCAGTCATCACCCCCAGGACGGTGGCCAGTCTCTTAGCAGAGAGCAAAGCTGTCTCATTTGGTGGCTGTGCTGCCCAGATGTATTGTTTCTCTACATTTTGCACCAACGAATGTTTCATTCTGGCTGTGATGGCATATGACCAGCTGGAAACCACTGCTATGCAAAGCTGTCATGTCATGAAGCCTCAGCATCCAGCTGTGACTTGGTTCTTACTCTTGTGGGTCTCTAATCTCAATGATACACAGCAGCTGTGCCTTTTGGGTGTCCTTCTGCCATTCCAGCATCACCAGTCACTTCTGTGGTGTGGTACCCCTGATCTGTGGTATCTCCTGCTCTGACATCAGGGTTAACAAGATCATCCTCGCAGCATTTTGCATTTTAGGTGACATCTTCGTCATACTGGAGGTACACATTTCCTACATCTACATCATCTCTGCCATCCTGGGAAGGGGGGACACAAAGCCTTCTCCACCTGTGCATCCTGTGCACTTGATAGTTTTTGCCATATCCTTTGGCACTCCAGCTACACACCCCACAGTTCTGGCTCCTTGCCTGACCAAGACCAGGTGATATCTGTGTTTTATACAATGGTAAGCCCCACAGTCTGCAGCTTGAGGACCAAGGAGGTCCTCAAAATGAGGCACTGAACAGACTGTTACATGGAGAAAATTGTTTGTCAGTCAATAAAACCTCCAAAGGAGTTGGAACAGGTGCTTAAAAAAGTAAAATGATGAGTACAGCTGTTCATGGATGAATTTATTCTGAAATAATTGCTCATTAGGCAACAGAAGTAGGAGAAAAGTGAATGCAGAAGTGAAGAAAGAAATAACTGTAATATTAAAGACTTTTCTGTAATAGCAAGAGCTACAGCTTTACTGTGAGAAAGTACAATTGTGACACTTTTGAAGGTGATTAGTTTCACCTAAGTTTTTACTTTCAAGTTTGATGCCTTGAAGATATCCCAGCTTTGATTTCAACTGTTGTTAACTAGTTCCAGTTCAGCAGTATCGCTTCCGTGTTCTGTTTCCATTCCCTTACCTCATACATCCTTGTAGTCTTTTTTTTCCTGACTCACAGTCAGGCTAAAAATGAGACTGGGATTCATCTAACCTAAGTTTAGAGTTCTGTTAATGAGCTGCTAAAGCATAAACCAAACTTGTAGGCTCTTTCTATAGCTCATGAAGGCAAATAAAAGTCTGTTTGCCTCCATAGTTTGATCACACCTGTCTCTGTCTCCCTTGAAAGGTCTATATTTATATCTATGAATTACAGGAAGAGTGTAGAGTGACCAGCTCAGGTTTATGGAATTATTTCAAGTCCACATTAATGCAGCTTAATGCTGCCCTGAGTTCTGGTTTTGGATCACATTCCATCTGACTCAGGGAGCTGGCTCTCAGAGAACAAAAAGCCACTGGCTTCAGTAGGGAAAGACTTCAGTCTCAGCTGCTTTGGCCATGGAAGTAGCACAGAGAAGGAAACGGAACTTGCTATAACACTGCCTCAACACACAGAGTTATTAGACAAATGGGTGTACGACCATTTTTCCCTATTCTTAGGAAGGACTGCAAGTAAAGGTCCCATAAAAAGCTACACTCCCTCTCACTGGGGGTCATCACTCAGAGCAACCCATTCTGCCCATCCTGAACCACTTAGACCCCTTAATGTGTAAACGTAGTGTCTGAGGAAGAAATATGTTCCACTCTTCCATATCCTTAGCTTTATCATTAAGACTGACAGGTGTTATTAAACAATAAGCAGTCAGTTCCCAGAGCAACTCTGGCAGCATCTAGAAGTACAAATTTTCTGCAAGCAAACATTTTCATGCTTCCTAGAATACCATGGAGGTTTCAGATATTCCTGACTAAACTGTGAGAGAGGACTACAGCAAAGAAAAATAAATAACCCAGACAAGCAATACCTGTTGATCCACTTTTAACCCAGCTATCTCCTGAACACCACGGCTTTCTCATAGTCTAGACGAGAACTCCAGAAGCCATTACATTGCCAGTCTAATGCAGTCTGGAAGAGGACTCAGTCCAATGCAAATACATTGCAGACCTCATGGTGCAGCCCAAAGAGACGAGCTTCCCTCACTCATCATCTTACACACGGCACTGCACATTCATTGTCCCAGGAGTCGCCCCCACTCCACAACACGAGCAGCCACTGTAAGCACAGTCTAACTAAGGCTGCGTTACCTGGGACATTTCTGCCTGCCTAAGCCCCACTGATGGCTTTCCCTGCTAGGGACAGTCAGAGCAGATCACTCTTCAGCTGAGTAACCCAATTCAGCTCTCTGCTCTGAAGGCCAACAGTTTGTCGAACAACCTCTAAGCCCTCGAAGAAGTACAAATAAGCTAGCTTTTCTGGCAGGTAGAGATGTCCTTAAATTCATGCCAGAATCAGGGGAAGGGTCTTTGTTCATATGTCTCAAAGGCTCCTCAGCCTCCCAGAACAGCTTTCTTCATCATCTTATTGTAAAGTAATTTCAATAAGTGTCCAGTGATATTGCAAGAACAGGGAGAGAGGTTAATGGCAAGCTGTTACTAAAGCATGATATCTATGTCAACATCTTCCAATAGACCATTATTTTTCTTTTCTTCAAAAGAGTTAACTATTCAAGGACCTTAGAAGAAAATTATATGTGGGATTAGGTGAAAGTGCAAAGGCAGTGTTAAGGCAGAGGCACCAGAACTCTAAGCAAATCAGCAGCGATTACCTACTTGAAGAATTTTGTATCTGCATTTGAAGAAAAATCTACCCCGATGGATGGACACATAATCTGAGCCTGGATGGTCCACACATGAACAGGTTATCACAGCAAAATATCTGCTCCGCAGATGAGCAGGCTGCTTGAAACTAGATTGTCCATGAGCCAAAGAGGTTATCTAACAAAGGGCACAAGTCCAAGGGTAGATGTGTTATTAGAGACAACAGGAGTCTTCTGTGGAAAAACCAGCTAACTGTGTATCAGGACTGTGCATTTTAATGAGAGGAAGAATTATCAAGTTTGATCATAATTAATAACAGAGGTGGATTCACATTCAGATGGCATACTTAATGCTTAAACTCCACAGAGTTGCACTGCAGCTCTTCAGAGTCAGATAAGCAGAACTGATTCCTCTGATATCTTACACTGTACTGCTATTTACATGAATATGGTCTTATTATTATTAAAAGAATTTGTATTAAAGTTTGCAGTCTAAAGCTTTGTTAAGCTTTGTTTGTGAGTTGATAGGGACAGACATGACGAGGGTTCACTGAATTTGCTAGGACACTTATGTCATCAGTTTCGCTAGTAAAAAGTAGTAAGGGCAGGGAATGAGATGGGCATGTCCTATAATCAATGACAACAAAGACACCCTTAGAGGATGATTCCTTCTGCTTATCACACTTATCTTAAGATGGGATGAATTGTCCTTTGAAGGTGATATTGCTCCCTTTGTCTCTAGGGGGAGCCCAGAATAGATGTTGACTGGACCCCTAACCAAGGGTAGGGGAAATTAATTCACAGAAAGATTCTTCATTACAGTGCAACTGCTGAGACTCCTAATTAAGGCCTGGTGTCTTGCAGGAGATCTAATTTACAGACATTAAACTGCATCAAGAGTCATAAATACACCAAGTACTTCAGTAACACCATTTTTCTGAAGAAAGAATTCCAAAGCGGCAAGCTGAGTGTTGGAATATCACATTTCATATTGAAGTTGTTTCTCAGCGTGTCACTCCACTAATGTTTCACAACACCCAGGCTGCAGGTCAGCTGCAACATATAGGGAAAAGAATGAGCTGTTGCTCCAAAGGCAGTACTGAATTGCATAGTTCTGCAAACATCGAAGCAAAGAACATTTATCTGGGCATTTATCTGGAGCAGGGAGGGGCTCTACTGCAAGTGTGAAGTCGTAAAGTTTTTCTATTTAGATAAATCTTCTGATTTGTTTCAGTAAGATGTCTTTGAAGTGAAGAAGGAAGCTACTCACTCTTACGAAGGTACATGAAATGTTTGTAGCTTTTGAAATAAGAGTTTATTTCTGAGATGAAAAAGATCATTTTCAATCTGCAGATAGAATCATAGAATAATTTAGGTTGGGAAGGATTTCTGGAGGTCATCAAGTCCAACCTCCTCCTCAAAGCAGGTTCAGTCAGATCAGATTGCTCCGGCCCGATCCAGCTGAATTTTAAATGTCAGCACAGATGGAGATTGTACAAATTTGCACCTAATCCAGTGTTTGATCACTCACGTTGGGGCAGGAGAGGGAAATTTCCTCCTTCAGTTTCCCAAGTAGTCCATGGAAGAGAGCAACCTGTTGATAGCAAGCTCATCGAAGCCCTTTTCTGAGAATTAACTGGGCTAGTTGCTGTGCTTTAGGGCAGAAAAGTTGGGTAGGCTGGAGATAAACAACAGCCAGCTATGCAAAGATAACTCAGTGTGTAAAGGCAGTCTGGTCTTTTGTGCATCTAAGCAGGGTAAGCATTTTGCTCACTTAAACTGTGTACCTAACCATTATAGGCTGGTTTTAATCCTGCTGTCTGCTTCTTGAAATGGGCAAGTACTTCTGAAGATATGGCTCAAGCGGGGGAATAAACTGGCTTGGTATTTACAGTATCTACTCTTGCCTTTCTGGATGAAACAGGTCAGTAAGAGAATAGTTTTGTACATATGCAATACCTTGAAGCCTATGCTAGAAACAGACCTCAGCAAGAATTGAAACCTCCATTCAGTCACCCACGTGATAAGAACTCCGCTTTGAGAGCGTCAGCCAGGTTACTGGTAACCTCCAATAGATTAACAATAATTTTTCATGTGAGGTGAAGCTGGTAGAACCTTTACAGGGATGAGCGATTCCCTTCTTGTTCAGGATTCCTTCCCTTTTAGCATGAGATTTTTCACCCTCTAAATGGAAAGTATTTCATTTGGTGACTCTTCCCAATTTATTCCTGAGCAGAAGATGGCCACTTTTCCTTGACAACAGGGATGCAAGCAAATGAGAAATCCTTTCTCAGCCAAACCTGGAGGATCTTGTGGTATCTCCTCCTCTTTGGGAAGATGCAAAGCTGACTTTTCCTGCTGCTGTTGCCATTTAGTGCTTGGCACCTTTCATTCAAGAGAGGAAACTCTTACTTTCTTCTGCCAGGATGTGGATTTGTTATTTGTATGTTTACGAGTTGCAGTCCCAAAGGTCAGGGTGGTGGAGGTCCATGTAATGAAGGCAGGTCTTCGCAAGTTGGCACAGCTGCAGCCTATCCATTATATTCCTATTTCAGCAAGGCTGAACAGGGGCTGCTTTGTCCTGTTAATGGACTTTGTGGCCCATACTGAGCTCTAACTACGCTGCTACCAATGCCCCGGGGAGTTAGCTAGTAGGCAAAAAATGTTTTGGTGGTTGCAATACAGGAAGAATGATGTCTGAACTGTTGTCAAGACCATGTATCTTCAGGAACAAGCGGGCCATTGCCCTTGGAGTGGGCCATTTGGATGATACTGTACACCCAACCGTGGCCACGAGTGAGGGGAGAAGAGTGCTCCATAGATGTCCTCAAGAAAAGCAGACTTTTTTCCTTAAAATAGGCACACTAAAAGAGGGCACACGAAAACCATTGTAGTGCCAGACTAGGACTGGTGTTTCACAGTGCTGCTGCTGCCTTTTGAATAAATTATTTTCTCTTTCTGCGCTTTCTTATCTCACCTGAAAAATAGGAACAGTACTCCCTTGTATCACAAGTCATTTCAATGCATAATTAAAGAAGTCTAGTCAGAAGCTATGATGAAAATGTGCCGTACTTCCTTGTGGCTACTGAGACAATCAATTGTGTGTTGCCAGTTTCCCATTACTTCTAGGTGTTCAACCAGTTTCTTGTCGGGAGATGATATGAGTGTGCTAGCAACATGCCTGAGAGGAATCACTGTGTGGCCATTGAGTTTATCCTCTCTGGACTAACAGAAAGCCAAGAGGTGAAGGTAACCTGCTTTTTTTTAAGCACATTAATAGGGAATCTTGGAAGGATCATGTAGATGAAGCTTGATCCCCCGGCTTCACGCACTGTGTACCTTTCCCTCAGTAACTTGGCTTCTGTGGATTTCTGTTACTCCTCAGCTATCTCCCCGAGGTTGCTGGTGAACTCTTCAGCAGTGAGGAGAGCCACTTCAGTCAGTGCCTGGGTGGCACAGCTATTCACTTGTCTCCTCATGGCTAGTGCTGTGTGTCTCCTGCTGGCAGTAATGGCATATGACTGCATGTGGCTCTCTGTAACCCTCTCCTTTATGCAACTGTCATGTCCTCAAAAGCCTGTACACAGATGGTAATCATCTCCTGTTTCATTGGCTTTGTCCATGCACTTACACAAACTATCTCCACCTTCACATTCTCTTTCTGTGACTTTGGTATTATCGGTCATTATTTCTGTGACATCCCCCTAGGATCCAGCTTTCATGCTCTGACACCTATAGCAAAGAGATGGTACTTCACATTTTTGGTGTGTTTCGTGGCACCTTCACATCTCTGGCAATTCTCATCTCCTCCATCTACCTCATCTCCACCACCCTGAGGATCCACTCCTCCAAGGGCAGATGCAAAGCCTTCTCCACCTCTGCTTCCCATCTGAGAGCTCTCTTCTTCTTTTATGGGAGCACCGTTTTTATGTGCGGTAGCCCAACATCCAGCTACTCATTGGACCGAGATAAATGGGCCCCTCTGTTCTCTACAGTGGTGACTCCAGTGCTGAATCTTATCAGCTACAGCCTAAGGAATAAGGAGGTGAAGGATGCTCTGAGGAGAGTTTTAGGTCATATCAGAGAAACTTCAGCAGACTTGTTAGAAAGAGAACTTTGTTTGGGGAAAATTTATCAAAACCTTGGTACAAAGAGTAGGACTTCCAAGGAAGATTTGATCAGCTTCCAAGGGTAAGATTCAGAAAGGTACTTAATTGTTAGAAGTGATTTTAGGTGGGCTTTTAACTGGTTGTATCTGCAACTTCTATCTTGAAAGACTGTGTTCCTCTGCTGCTGAAAGCTGGAGGAATCCTGACTCTTAACTTGCAAGTTCCAAGCACAAACAGGACTCCTGCCTGAGGAGTGTGTGGCACAGAATTGCAGTTCTCTGTTCTATTAGGAACGTTTGCTCATGTAGGAAAACCACCAGTCCGTCAAGATGAGAAAAAGCTTTCAGAGACATTCAAGAGGAGAAAAGCAATGTGATTTGAATTTATGGCCATTTCTGCTACGTCTTCAGTATTTGAAAGGAGTAGCCTCTTCCAGTGCAACACACAGAACCTGAAGTTCTGCAAAGGAAATCTTGGAGAAGAGACACCCGTGTTTTTGCCCCCCAAACACTAGGGAAAGTAACTGTCCCTCTTCTGTTAAATCTCCCTCTTCTGTCACTCATTACTACCTCCTTTTTCCCCTTCTGCCTGGAAACATGAAAAAACTACAGCAATGCAGAAAAGATTGACTTCTAATTTTGCTACCATTGTGAAGTAACAAGAACTTATTCCTGCTTTTCATCTCCACATATCAGCAATCCACTTGAGGCAACTGAGTGAACCGGTAGTTATTTTAAGGACATTGGACATAATCTGAAAGTTAATCAAGCTGCAGTGTTCTTTCACTTAAAAGAATGCCGAAATAAGATGGTGACTTACCAACTACATGTCTGCCATCAATGTGATTTTGAGAATAAACGACCAATCATTTCTGGGAGATGAGAAAGTTGGGAAAGGCTTTGGAATCCTTTTATCAATTCAACTAAGCTAGCTCTAAGGATAGGTGTTCTAGTGCTAATAGATGTTTCATCCCTTCTGGCTGAGTTTACAAATGCTGTCCCTCAGTTGGCAGAAGGAGTTGAAATCTTTATTGAGCTGAAAGTGACAGAATTAATCTCAGACAGGCGAGAGGTTCCTGCCTCTGCATAAAGTTTACAGTCAAAGGGGGATGGAAAGAGGTCTTGCGGATTCCCTTTGCATTTCACTGCAAGCCTGTTAGGGCTGTTATTTCCCCTGACTTCCTCTCCTTAAAGCTGTGCATAACTATAGCAAAGATTGTGTCCCTGTGATCATCTATGGCACCCTAAAGAAGGATTTTACAAGTCTCTTTCTTTCAAACTGCTGCCAGCATATTTTACAGAGAGGTGATATGACTGCGAAACATCATTATTTCTGCCCAAAGACACACGGCTGGGGAGAAAACTTATCTTCAGTATGTTATAGTCTGAATTTTGATCAAGTAGTGATGATTAAAGGCCATCACTATCTCAGAAGCCGTTTATCTCAGTAACGCTAAAATTAGAATATGCACGGGGTAGTAAAAGCATTTGGACTATATGCACTATTATCCCACTGGCCTGACAGTCCTAAAATGCAGGAAAAAGAATGTGAAAATGTAGCCTTTTGGTCCTTTCTGATTATAAAGTATCATCAGATATGTGAAGTTCACAGTTTTTACACGTATCAATGTTGCGTTGTCCTTATCTTGAACAGAGATGTGAGCTTTTTAAACCAGATTTCTGAGGTGTCCAAAATTGTCTCTTTCAGTGGACTCCCAGCTCAAAGGAAGGAAATAGCTTGAGAAGAAATCACAGGCATCATTTTACTTTACTGTGTATGTTTACAGGTCTCTGGGAGGAGCAATGTACACTACTACTCTTCCAGAAAAAGACAGGGAGGTTGTCAGCAAAGACCTTCCCTGCACAGCAATGAGTCATGTCTGCACGCCGCTCTCTGAGCTGATGTTTAAGATAGTCAAAGCCATCTAGAGCTAAGCATCAGCAGAACCTGCAGCATGTTTAAATCAGGAATCACAATCACAAACCTAAATATGCTTTCTGACAAATATCATCAAAAAGAACAGATTTTCATAAGCCCTGCATTCACCTATCCCTTAGTCTCCACCTCGAGAAACCCAGACAAAATTAGGGAACTTAAAATGTTAAAGAGCTGCTGTCTCTTCAAATCTACAGTTTGCTTTTCTAAGAAAGCCTTCTGATCCACCATCCAGAATCCTGTTCCTCTTCTTCCCTTCCCCAAATCTCCGTTCCAGGAGGAGATTTGGGAAAATCCCTGCCTTGAATCACTTGTCATGACAGCAATGCTAAAGTAAGTCCATTTGCGGTAGAACAGCATTGCCCAGAGTCAGGAGGTCCTAGGGGCATTTGGGGGTTTCCCTGCTGCAAACAGTTGAGGAAAACTCGATGAATCAAGAACAGTACTGTTAAGAATTTTAGGGAAATTTTCAGTGTTCAGCTAGGAATTAGGTTATATCTTATGGAGTATGGAGAGATATTGGATACCTGTATTTCCACTGAGATACCTATTCCTTAGATTTTTATAGTGTAAAGCACCAGACGACTGGCCAAAGTCTCCAGCCTCTAAATAAAGCGGTGAAAAATGTCCCAACGATTAAACTGGATTGTGGCTCCAGCATTGACTATGGTATTTAACCGTGCTTGGATTGCTGCTCTGATAGATTACAAAGCTCAGCTATGACATAAGGTCAAGGCCTTGGAAAGGTGTTAGCAGAGCTCCTTTAAATGAAGCGTTCCCAGAGATACCAGGTTGGCACAGACTGATGAAAATCCTAGTTAATGCCTGGCATCAGGGAACGACCTCTGTGTCCATCAGTGTTCCTGGGAGCCTTGGAAAGCCTAGTACAGTGTATGTCACCCTTCACTGTAAGGCAGACACCTAGTGCAGCATCCTGCTCCTCTCATGCTCCTCTTTTACCATGCAATGAATCTCAGTCCCATCAAAGGTCTCTTGCTGTCTTCAGCAGCTTTCTCAAGTTGAGGCACCTCATGTCAGCACACCAATATATGTGAGATGAAACCTGCTTGTGCTGTGCCATCCTGAAGGATTTGCTTTCTCTTGGAAGCTTAGCACCACCATCACTTTTTTTGTGTGGAAACGTGAGCAGACACCACTCTCCGAAGCTCGCAGGAGCTAGTGGGAAAGCATAACCTCTCAAAATACCTAGTTATTCCTCTTAATGCCAGGAGAAGCCTAGACCTGAGACTTACACAGCTCTAAGGTGTCTAAAGGTAAAAGCCACAATACCACCCCAAAGGCTTGGGTTTGACTGGTGACAATATGCTCACATCCTTTTGACTGACAATTTCCAAAGAAAGATGAGAGCTACATGAAACCTTGAATTTAGTTTCATTTCTACTCTTGTCTGCTGAGAAGATGGTGGAAGGGCGCATATAGATGAAAATGCATGACCCAAGGAACAGAAGTGCAACAGTGATAAGGGAGGTGCAGGTAGAGAGTGCTTTGAGACGCCCTTTGGAAGAGTGTGTCCTCAAAGAGACCAAAATAATGACACAGGACACAACAAGAACAAGCAAAGAGCCCGAGGAAATCAGACCACTATTGGCAACCACGATGCAACCAACCACGTAGGTGTCAGTGCAGGCCAGCTTCAGCAAAGCGTGTACATCACGGAAGTAGTGGTCGATCTCATTGGGCCCACAAAACAATAGCTGAGTGGTCAGCAGGGTCTGCACCAGGGAGTGCACACAGCCTCCCACCCACGAAGCTGCCACCAGCCGGCCACACACATGCTTGGTCATAATGCTTGCGTAATGAAGCGGCTTGCATATAGCAGTGTAACGATCATACGCCATTGCTATGAGGATGAACATCTCCACGCAGGCAAAGAGATGGACCCCAAAGAGCTGTGCTATGCAGCCCACAAAAGAGATAGTCTTCTTTTCAGCAAGAAGGTCATAAATGAGTTTGGGAACTGTGACAGTAGAGTAACTGATATCTACAAAGGACAAGTAGCTCAGGAAGAAGTACATGGGAGAGTCCAGCTGTTGACTGTTCTGTATAGTGATGATGATAAGCAGGTTTCCAAGAATAACAGTGGCATAGAAGACGAAGAAGAATGTGAAGCATACTTTTGCTAATGTATCATCTTGTGTGAGTCCCTGGAAGATAAACTCTGTCACATTGTTTTTGTTCTTCATATACATCACGTAGGCAGGACCTGAAGCACAGAATAAAGCCACCTGTGACGGCATTAGAAGCACAGTGCTATCAGTACACATCCATGTCGATCACTGGTATGTTCAATATCAATGTATTCCCTTTTATGCCTTTTGGGGAAAGTTTCCTTTCAAAGTCAATGCTTCTCTCAAGGAGTGACAGTTGATATCTAACTCAGAATGTATTACTGAAGTGTGTAATAGGGAGGTCCGTTTATTTGCTTGAGGGAGTTGGTGGAAATATCCTCCAGATTCTTATTTCTGATCTTTGCCCCTTTTAAAAAGGAAGACTAGTTACTAGGTTCCCTAAACATTCACTTTTGTTGTGTTGATTTGGAAATGAAAAACTGACTGAGAAGGGTAGTGCATGTTTTGATTTGAGTCTCAACACGTTAGTCATCCCCTAAGGAATTCTGCTCAAGCAGTGAACGTACCTTCTTTTTCAACCCTCTGAGGGAATTCAACAGAACTAGTCCTTGCTATTGCTCTCTGACTCTGGTAGAATGTCCATGCATTTTTGTGCAACCATCAGTGTTCACATCATGACACAAGGCAGCTGGCTAATTAACATCACTTCAACTCTCAGTGTAGATCCTTCTGGAGGAGGTAAAGTGGACACCTACCTCATGTCTGTTTAGCAGAGATGTGCCTTTAGGCACAAATTGTCTTTAAGGCACCCTAAGTGAAATCAGACCATGTTCAAGGGATGCCAGGAAACCTGAAGCAGGAGAGTCATTGTCCTATATGTGCTGTACTGGGCTACATCTTGTGTGGATTGGTTCCAGTTATTGCTCATGAGTTTCTGGGTTGCGACCTCAGTCTCCAAAAGAGCAGGCTTGTATTTCCTCAGACCAATTTTCCTACAGTACGTGGGTGAATACTGGAGATAATCTGCATTAACGATGTGTCAGTAAGGTTTTTGTACACCTCAGCCAAGTTCTGGACTGGGCATGGAAACCCTCATTGAGCTGAAAGTGACAGAATTAATCTCAGACAGGTGAGAGGTTCCTGCCTCTGCATAAAGTTTACAGTCAAAGGGGGATGGAAAGAGGTCTTGCGGATTCCCTTTGCATTTCACTGCAAGCCTGTTAGGGCTGTTATTTCCCCTGAGTTTCTCTCCTTAAAGCTGTGCATAACTATAGCAAAGATTGTGTCCCTATGATCATCTATGGCACCCTAAAGAAGGATTTTACACGTTTCAGGAAAATACAGTCGTTTGGTCCTGCCAGTTGTCACCTTTCTGTTGCTGCAGAGGCTGAAGCTCATGGGCCAATGCGTAGAGGAATAAAATGTTTTTGTTGTTGATGCCTTCCATAAGCTATGGTCCTGCTGTTGCCTGCTAGCATCCAGCAGCCGGAAGAGAAATCAGAAAAATCATGGCATTCTTCCCCAAAACATTAAAAAAAAACCCAAACAGTTTTAAAATTATAAGCCTTAGCTTGAACTGGCCGTGTGCCCTAACCCCTCAGCAGTTTCAGTATGAAGGGGGTCAGTGGGCCCCATCTGTCTTTCTACCTGCCCCACCCCAGGTGAGACAGACCAGCCTCTGAAGGCGCCTGTCCCTCTCTGTTGACAGTGGTGCTGAGCTAGACAACTGTCCTTCATTGCATGAAGAATTTAGACTGCTACAAATAGGTGGGGATGGTCCCACCTTTAGCTGTGTCCACAGAGTGTGAATGCTGGGTGAGGGACATGCTGGCCCAGGCCTGAGGGACACTATCCCTCTAAGCCTTGAGAATCAGGATTTACCCCAGTTCCGTCCTGCTGGCTGCCATCCACATAACCCACCACGGTGAGGAGAAGACACTGAGACGTCCGCAGTGTACTGGTGCATGCCTGTGAAATGGGAACCCACTCTGCCACCCCCTGCATAGAGCAGAGGACATTCGGGGAACCAGAGCATTTGCGACATTGTCCCATGGTTTGGTCTGTAGATCTGCCACTCTCCTGTGCAGGGAACACCTTCCTATCTTGAATCACACTTAAGCCATGTTAAGGTGCAACACAAGTGCAAGCAAGTGTTTATAGGGAACATGAAGTGAAGGAAGAAAAAAGAAAGTGCTTTAGTTACTTTCAGAGTGCATTACACAGATGTCTTTCTCCCTCACACAGCTGATTTGCTCTTTTCCTCCTGGCAAGGTAGGAGTCAGGGTCCCGTGGCTCCTTGTGGCTCCTTTGGCCTTGTGGAGAACCTTAGCTGCTACAACTAACCTCCCTGTGGCAGCTTTGGCTGGCTCTGAGGTGATTTAATCTTCCATCTTCACATTTCTTCTCTTCCTTCCTGCAGTAGTAGCTGCTCCAGCTATTCCCTTGGAATACTTTTTTCTTCCTTTGCCTGGGCCTGTAAATATGCCCTGTTGGGCTAGGAGTTATCCTGCATACAGGAATTATTCCCAAACAACTCTTTATTTTCACTGACACATAAAACTGTGCCCCCCAATGCTTTCTTTGTCCTCAAATGCTTTCTTTGGTGGCGACAATTTCCTACGGTGAGTAATTTATCTTTCACTTGGATCTTTGATTCTCTATTAGTCTAAACAGTAAAATGCAAAATCTGAGGCCGAGATGAAGGGCAGAGGGGATGGCTAGGAAGGAGGGCATTAGGGATAGGTGAACTGCTGCAGAAAGGCAGAGAGTTGCTGCACTGTAATGGGAAGCGGAGAAGCTTCTCCTCATATCATCTGCATCAGCAAGTGACCCAGCCAGCATCTAATATCAGCAGTTTAATTGCTAACCCGTGGATTCAGCATATGACAATGCAGTACTCCTAAGAAGGCATTTACTCCAAAGTAAAGGGGAAGGAAGCCTTTGGCACAGTTGCTTCCAGCAGCAGGTGACCAACAGCCTTGCAGACACCTTGGGCCATTGTTTCCTAGCTGAGTAGATTACAGAGTAGATGGAGTTTGTCTGACGGAAAGTTTACACCTGGGAGAGCTCGGACTAATGGGATGCTCTGCCTGGAACACATTTTAATATTTTTGATAGCATTCATTTCTTTATTTGCTGGTGTCTCAGCAGTGCTTGGAAGCCCCAGTCCTGGGCCTGTGCTATTCAGAAAGAGAACATAAAGGGAATCCCTGCTAGTCACAGAGTTTACAATGCCATTCCAATCAAAACATGAACTTTCAGTGTCTTCCTAATTACTGCAACAGCTAAAACCAAGCTTTTCTTCAAAAGGGAGCTTTCAGTAAATTTTCCAAAATGGAATTATAGTGAGAGAGACTTGATTTTCTCAGCTCCTGAGAAAATGTTACCACAGTTCTACACCTCACCCTTTTCACTCCAGACTTTTCTATTCCACAGTTTTCTCATGGCACTTTTCACCTCCTCATTTCTCAGCGTGTAGATGAGTGGGTTCAGCATGGGCGTGATGACATTGTAAAACACAGCTAACCTCTTCTCCTCCGAGAGATTGCTGGATGGGCGTATGTAGATGAATGTGCATGGCCCAAAGAAGAGAATCACCACAGTAATGTGGGACCCACAGGTGGAGAGGGCTTTGTACCGCCCTTCGGATGTTCGCCTCTTCAAGGAAAACAAAATGACAATGTAGGACGTGACCAGGATGATGAAAGAGACCAAAGAAATCATTCCACCATTGGCAACGACAATGATGCCCGCAACATAGGTGTCGGCACAGGCCAGTTGTAGTAGGGGATGGACATCACAGAAGTAGAGGTCAATTTTGTTGGGACCGCAAAAAGGGAGGCTAACGGTTACGAGGGTCTGCACCAGGGAGTGCACAAAGCCCCCCACCCATGAACCCATCACCATCCAGCCACACACACGCCTGGTCATGAGGGTGGTGTAGTGCAGGGGTCTGCATATGGCAAAGTAGCGATCATAGGCCATCACTGTGAGGATGAAGACCTCAGCGCCGCCGAAGAAATGTACGCCAAAAAGCTGTGCCATGCAACCCCCAAAGGAAATGGTTTTCTTCTCAACAAGGAAGTCAGCAATCATTTTGGGAGCTGTGACAGAAGAGAGGCAAATATCTGCAATGGACAGGTGGCAGAGAAAGAAATACATGGGGGAGTTCAGACGTTGACTGCTAATTACAGTGACAACGATGAGCAGATTTCCTGCCACAGTAACAATATAGAAGAACAAAAACACCACAAAACATATTTTCTGCACCCCTTGGTTCTTTGAAAGGCCCAGAAGAATGAATTCCTTCACACAGCTTACATTCTCCATGTTGATCAGTCAGGTGCCAATATGCAATATACAGCTTATACCCCTGGGAAAACAAAGACAGACACATGATTCATCAGCATTTTTTCATTATTAATAATGAGTTCTATATCAGAAGTGGATAAAAGCAAGAAAGATATAGCATTAGTATTAAGCTTATGAAGTGTTTAGTTTCTGTCATGTATTTTTTTTTTCACAGCTATTTAATTCTCCACATTACAAAGCTTCTGCCATGGCTTTGGTGGCACGGAGATAGGTGCACTCTGTGATATGTTCCTTAATCCTGGTCCTCCAGGATTTTGAAGGACTGGCTCCATGGCTGGTAGCCTTCCATGCACTAAGGACAAGGCCAGAGTGTTCACCTTGGGCACTACAAGGCAGATAATGCAGCATGTTTGCCCTCAGGGGAGACAAAGTCCCTGACAGCAATCTTTGTAAAATGGGTGTCTTTTAGAATACCTGGAAATATTGCTCAGAATGATGATTGGCTTTATAAGTACACACGATCTTTGAATTCTTGTTTAGAAGGGAAATGTACCCACATGCAGAGAAAAGAACTCTCTTGTGTATATACATTTTGAAACGTAAATATGAAATGTCACAGGCGGAAAAAGGAGTCCTGGGAAGGTTATCTATCATGGAGGGGAAAAAAATTGCACATATGACTTAATGGAGTATTTGACATTGTTCTAAATCTCAGCATTGTTTCTATCAGAGGAAGGAAGAATGAAAGACTCTTGTGAGATCTTCTGTCCCAGCACTGTACTGATTTTACCTAGTGTGATTTTTGATACACTCTGCGTGATGCTTTCAAGGGTTAACTTAGCTTAATGAAGCTAATCTAACTAAACTCCTTCAACAGCCAGTATAAGTCTCTCTGTAGGCTGATTCAGAATGACTAAATTAGGGTCCTTTGCAGAACCCTTTTTTCCTCCATTCACTATGAGGAGCTTAAGCAAATTAGCACCACCAGGTTAGAATGACCTTTAGAGAATAATCCCTTTTGGTCCCTGAAAGTAGCGCAGAGCTTTTTGCAATGCCATCCACCTGTTTTAGGTTATGGCTGAGCTCCTTGTCCCTAGGCATTTCTACATCCATACAGTTTCTCATTCGAGACAAGGTCACATTCCAGCATAAACATGGGACTTCTTTGGTTCACCCTGTATTCCAGCTACAACCCATCGAGCATTACATGTCACTAATAAATGAATAGCCCACATCTTTAGAAAGAGTGTAACGTGTCTAGCTTGCCATTATGCACCCAGACCACCAGAGTTCCTTTGGTCAAAGAAGTGTGGGAACCACCAGATGAAACTCTTCACAGAGAGTTTAAGGTCAGCCAAAAGCAGGCACTCTTTTAATAAAAATATCCCCTGTATGGGCTTCCTTCTAGCATCAAAACATTCCCCGTCAGCTGGTGTTAAAATGCACCATTTTAAGTCCTGCAGAATTACACCACAACCAGGTCTTCTCATTTGTCTTGGTGATCTGTGAGCAAATCTGTGGAATGATTCAGTTAAGCCAAGTTATCTACCAACTACTTCCATCTGCAGCATAATCAGAAACTCTCGTGCAGGCACAAAGTGATCAAGCATCCACAGGAAACACTGAAACTGAGAAAAGCCAAGATTACTTTCAAACCCACAAAGTGAAGCCGAGAGAGGAAGTGGGCAAAGGTAGGGACTTTTCCTATGCTTACAGTTGTACTTACACTAGATGAAAGTTTTTCAAGCAGAAGGGTAAACTTTACATGGATGGTTCCCTTTCAGATATTTCTACAAGGAAAAGGATCAGTAAGAACAACGGGAGGTCACTTTCTCCCTCGTCTTACCAGGTCGTGATCCTTTCTACCCCTCTTCCTTCTACTGAGCAATGACGTAGACTTCTCAACAAAATAAATGACAGGGATGAAATGAGCACACCTTTATGGCTGTGCAGTACCCAGTCGAAAAGAAATAGCTGGGCTCCATCCAAGCCAGAGCATGACTGGAAGCATACCACAGCAATCGCAGGGCCACATTTAGGCAATCAGAAAAGAGTGACCAAGAGAGAAATGGTCAGGGGAAACTGCATGCCTGAATGCCAGCAGATGGCAAATTCCTGAGCTAGAAACACGGTGTGCATCTACAAAAGGACCGATTCACAATTCAGACAGCTCGACTATGTGTCTTTCTTGACAAGGTCCTTTCCATCACCACCAAACTGCATTTAACAAACTACCCATCTGTCTGATCTCATCTCATCGCCTTAAGTCATGTAGGCACCTGTACCTAAGCTAGGCATATTACACCTGACCAGTCTACTTGTAGATGTGATGAATCATGAGCTGCAGGTACCCGTTTCTTACTGTTGACTCCAAGAGGATTACTAGAATGACTAATTCAGTAGAGGATTCCCACCAGTTATGGCTTATCTCTTCAAGTGCCTTTGCAGGGGTAGACCTGAGCTATATGACATAATGCAATCAGCTGCAAAATAAAATGAATCTCATGTGTACTCTTAACATCTCAGAAAGGGTGAGAAATTGCACCATCTCCTTACTGCATGCATTCTTCCCTAAAATCTCCGGTGGTTATGGGAAACAAAAGAATAATATCGAAGCAATCGAATCTGCGGCTGTAGAACTAGCTCTGTGTATGATTCTAGCCAAAGATAACTAGAGACAGTTGATAACTTCAGTGGAAGTTCCTTTCTGTATTTTCACATTTGTTCAAGAAGAAAGAAAAAGGAAGAGGAAAGCAAAGCAAAGCAAAGCAAAGCAAAGCGAGAAGGCAGAGAAGCTGCAAAACTTACCTCACCTGTGTTTAGAGATCTAATTTTTTGTGTAAGGGCTGTACAGCTTTATCTCCTCAACTTCTGTCTCCCCTGGTATGAATGTGTTAGAGCACAGCACCTTTAAAGAACATAGAATGGCTTCTGGAAAGCTTCCAAAACTTGCTTAGGAGGTGGCTGTTAGTGTATAATCCAGTCCCATCTGATTTATTACTTGCTTTCGTGTGTCACAAGTGTATCTTGATGTTTCCTGCCTGTGTGAGAAGTGGTTTAATAGGCTGTGTGGATGATGTGACCTGGGTGTGCTGAATGATGCTTTCATACCCCAGCAGCTGCAAAAAGGGCTGAGAAGAAAACCGTTTAAGTACCAACCTTTAACCCTCTCGCAGGAAATCTTCCACCTGAAGGGCTCTTGGGGCTGGAGGAGGGAGGGGTGGAGGCTTAGTGAAGGCAAGGCGTGAAAGAAAGTGGCAAAGGAGGAGAATGAGTTCTGTCTTGACTGAAAAGTTTAAGTAAATGTATTTTAAAGAAACAGTTGTCAGTCAGTGCTTTTATAATGATATCACAAAGGCATTTCAGGGTTTCTCCACAAGAAATAACAGTCAAAGGAGTAGCTGAGTATTCAGCTGGACAAGCATATGCATGGAACTATCCAGTTAATGCTTCTCGGAGTTCTTCCTTACTCCAAGCTGATAGTTGTATAGATTTCCCCTGTGTAAAGGGCCATTAGGTCCACTGCTCTGGCTTCCTAGCATTGTGAAGGCTAAAACAGTCCATTTGTAATCTAGATATTTTCTCTCCTTTTTTAACTTCTGTGTATTCCAAAAAACATGTAAAAGAGAAATCTTCATTAAAGGAAAAAAAGAAAGAAACCTCAAGCTGTAGGAAGAGTCACCATCCTCCAGGGATGGTAAAGAATTCCTATCACAGGAGTCTTCTAAGGACAGGTTGGGCTCATTTCTCTCAGGAGTGGTTACGATGAAGTTTTTATAGGGACAGAAGATGTCCTGGGTGACCTCTTGATGACCCTCCAAGTCCTATCTCACCAGAAATTTCATCACTGGAAATCCAGTGAATAAAGCCTCTTTGCAAGAATTTGCATGTTTTAACAGAGGTCAGTGAATTACCAAGTCAGTCAAAAAATCCTTCATTTACAAATTGGGAAACTGAGGGAGGAAGTCACCTATTTAATGCCAGTGGAAGTCAGCAAATTTAACCCTGACTTAGTCACTCTAGGCTCTTCTGCAGAAAAAAATGAATGTCTCTGGAGGCAGATGCATCTGATCTACCTCAGAACTGATTTTAGGATGCGATTAGGTCTGAAATAGGCATCTAGCTTTTAAACAAAATAACTGAGGGCGGACAAATCTCACTGTCATGATGGGCCCCATCTTTCTTAACCCGAGCAGCTGCAGTCAAAGGTGAACCTATGAAATGAAACAAACGAAGCAAATAGACATGCTGATTTATATCACCATATCATCTCGACCAAGGCCCAAGTCAAATTTATCATGGCTCTGAACTCTACTGTGTATTTGTAGCTTATGCCTCATGGATGTCAGGAAAGACATTGTCTCAGCTACTGTCCTTTACTTTGTTTTGCTGATATTTCTGGAAATGTGGAATGGCCTGATAGCAACATAGTTAATGTCTCCATCTCCTCTGCACAGAATGCCAGCGATCTCCACAGTGAAAACAGAAATCCTACAGTTAATGAGAATAAATACTGGTAAAGAAATGCCTTGGTGAAAATAGTCCCCTAACTTAAATGTCCTTTTACTGCTGCCTGGAGCCTTGGGCAGCTTAATGAGGGTTAACAGTAGTCACTACAGGAAACAAGAGTATTGGGTAAGAAGGTAAACAAAGTCTTACAGTCTTTGGGAAAGGAAGAGGAGCAACAGATGACAGAAGCCAGAGATCAGGCCAATAGCATCTGGCCTGCTAACCTAGTATGAGTCAGCCTGCCACTTTCTGTACCCAGTGGCACACATGGCAGCAACTTGGCTAGCATCACATTCATGTCCTTTTGTTTCCCTAGCCAAATGGACCTCCAGAGGTGACTTAATGCACAAGTCCAAATGAAGAATTGCTGCTACCTCCTGCTGCAAAATAATTCCCCGTAGGGGTGTGCTTAGTGCCAGCAAAGGAGAAAGGTCTTTTCTCCATTTTCATTCCACTTCCCTTGGCACCTGGCTCTGGACACCACTATGGCAGCAGGTCATGCTCAGAGGAGCTGTGATTTGGACAAGGAGGGACTGTGCATGGTGAGATGAATGAGGTTTTGCAGCTGGATAGTGAATACTGGCAAGGGGGTTGTTGACAGAGACATGGTGAATGTGTGTTGTGAATTTGATGATGGGCAGGATGGGGACAAGGCACGGTGTGGAGGGAAGTTGTGAAACTTGAAATGGATGCTACATGGCCAGGGGCTGTCTTCATGGAGTTTGTGAAATCAGAAGTGCCTGAGGTGTGGTGAGGGACTGTGCTGAAAGATCGTATGAAGTGGCAGGTAATACTGTGGGTGCTAAGCTGTGTTGAAAGACCTTGTGACATCAGAAGCGGGCATCGTGTTTTGAAGGGTAACACTAGGAGAGGTTACAAAATTGTGGCTGCTGAGGTGTCATAAGGCTGGCTAGAGAGTTCAAGGAGACCCTACAGTAGAACAGGTAGTGTGAATAGTAGGGGACAATGTATGGTGACAGCTTGTGTTGGGAGAGGTTTTGAGGTCAGAAGAGGACACTCGGTAGTGATGAGTGTGCTAAGGGAGGTTCTGCAGTGACAGTGGACCCTTGGGGAATGAGAAGTTGTGTTGAGGGAGGTTGTGAAATCAGCAGCAGGCATTATGGAAGAGGACTGACAACTTCTCAATCTGTGTGACCCTGAGCAGCAGTAGAGTATCTTCTGCAAGGTCTGTGAAACTAGATCTATGCTGCTGCTATTTGATGCAGGCTTTCATTAATTAGTTTCATTAAGGAAGTAGACTCAGGTTTTGAATATGCTTTGGAGACAAGAGACCAATCTTACCAAAGCCTTATAATAGATATACGAGAAATGTGAGTGACTTTTACAGCTTGCTTTTGCACGGTCTATGGAAGTCATAGGATGGTTACTTCACTTGCATTATATGGAATGCAAAGTTTTTGATGATTCGGCATATCTCCACAGGGCGTCCATTACAACCAGTATGACAGTACATGACAGTACATATCAATGGCCCAGGCTGATGCTATTTAACATTATGAAATCTGTTTGAAATGTCTTAGATAGAAAGCTAATTACCTGACATTCCCTGAATGCCCAATGGAGAGAGAGGCACCTCCAGAGGATGTAAACCACCATCGTAGACCCTCTCAATCACTGACAGTAAGAGACAAGCATTCTCAGAGGTGCCATCTGCCACGTGTTTGCAATATATTTCTTGTGGTCCAAAAGAAGTCAGTGATAGGATGACTGCAAGGAATAGGGATCATGTGCAGAATTTTCTGCCCTGAACTAACATTAAGATAGCCAGCCCAGCCTACCATGGAGCATGCCCTCAGCAAGTGAGCTATGTTTGTCCTCTGACTTGCTCAGTATCTCTCTGGGAAGATGCCAGGACACAGAGCACTCTAGAAGGTCAGTGGTCATGGCTAAGAAGAATGCGTTCCTCGGGGGCCACCAGCACCCTGAAAAAAAACCACATTTCTGCTTCCCTGGGGACGGTTGAAAGGAGACAGGCAGCCAAGGATGTTAGTGCTGAGTGTGTTCCTCAACGTAGTCCATGTACTAGTGGCATGAGGTGCCTGCAAGGGACACCTGCCGCCCTGAGGGCAGCAAACCTGACTCCACTCATCACAAGAGCTCCTAGACACCAGAGTTTGAAATAGTCTTTATTTTCTCATTGATTGCAACATAAGGCACTCAGGGTACTGTTGGTATTTCTGCAATGTGGTTGAGGTCTGGACGAAGGAATCTGTAGGTGCATATGCGTGTTTCAGAGCAGTCCAACATTGGAAGAAGGGACATCCTCCTCTGGAATAATCCCATTCCAGCTGACTCTCATATTCCAAGAAAGAAAAAACAAAACAGAATACAGTTACTCTGAAAACTTCCCGCAATCTCTACCGACTGCTCATTTGTACATCTCCTTTATAACAGCATTTGGCCAGAGTACGAACGCACCAAGAGCCTTTCACAGATGCATGCAAAATCCCACAGCATCCCTGGGAATGGAATCCCTGGCAGGTAATTTTCTCCCCACCTACTGTAAAAGCAACCAGAGAAGTAGAGCAGAAATAGGAAACTGCCTCACAACATGAGAGAGCCCCATTCTCATCTGCCACTGACTTCGTCCCAGCCTCCTCAGTACAGCGAAAACACTCCTTCCTGACAACACCTGCTTCATTACGCCACAGGAGACAGAAACTGAATCTGCAGGCTGAAAGAACTTCCTTGTCTTTTTCACAGAAACTGTTTCCCAGAATATCCATGGGATGAATCAGAAACCAAGAGAAAGACACTAGAGCTGGTGCCAGGTCCCAGCTTCTCTGAGCAGTCAATTCCGATGCACTGGGGCAGGAAGGTAAGCATTTCTGGGATAGGTTCAGCATTTCCTTGCCATCATTAATGCTTTGGGATGTTCTCTGTCTCTGCTGTTCCATCTTCATGTCCTCTCTCACAGACATCCACACACACACACGATCACTGCGTAGAGTTACCCCCTCCCCATCTCCTGCTCCTCCCTGTCTATAAGCAGCAATGTTTTCTTCTGCTTCTTTTTTTTAACTCTGTTGAACTGTCTCACCCTGTCTTCCTGCTTCAACCTCTCCAAATTTCTGCATGATTTTGCCTTCTCCTCAGTATGTAGCATCTTGCTGTTACCTTCCCAGACATCAACCATGCATACTCCGTGAGCGATAGCTGTCCCAGGCCACAAGGCTGTAAGTATAAAAGCAGTGTATCAGTCACCAAATTCCCCTCTGTCTCTTGCAGAAACAGAGAGAAGAAGAAACTTTCTCCATTTTGGTTATTTCATAGTGACTGATCAGTTCATAATGCTCTCCTTTCAAAGCAGTTCAAGCCTGGCTGAAGGGACTAATTACAGTGGGACTGTGCAAAAGGCAGGGCCGTCATATGCTCTCCTCAAGTTCATGGAAAGCTTCTGCCTCATCAGCTCTGCCTCTGGTATGGTGGGAAATGGCACGGTCCTGTGGTACCTTGGCTTCCGCATCCAGAGGAACCGCTTCACTGTCTACATCCTGAAGCTGGCTGCCGCTGACTTTGGCTACCTGCTCTGCATTGCCATCGAAACAGTTCAGTGCCTGATGCACTTCAATGTGGGAGTACAGTTTGGGATATTCCTCTTCCTGGATCTTTTCACGTGCGGGACTGGCTTCTATCTCCTGACAGCCATCAGCATTGAGAGGTGCCTGTCTGTCCTCTGTCCCAGCTGGTGCCGAAGCCATCGCCCAAAGCACTTGTCCGGCATCATCTCCAGCCTGCTCTGGAGCCTCTCGCTGCTGCTGAACATGCTGGGGTACGTTTCTTGCACTGTTCGCCCCTCCAGCAACTGCCACAGACTCTTCATCACCATTGGAGTCCTGGACTTCCTCTTCTGCACGCCCCTCATGCTGGTATTCAGCCTCACCCTCTTCCTCAAAGGCAAGTGCAGCTCCCAGCACCTCCAAACAGGCAGGCTCTTCACCCTGATTATGCTCACTGTCCTCTTCTTCTGCTCATTCTGAAGGGGATGGAAACACACAGCCACACCACCAAGTCCATCCTTGTCAGTTCCCAGCACACTCTGCTCCCTAAGATGCAGGTGCAAATCCCAGGCTAAGAGGTTTCGGAACCTCTTGAAGCCAAAGAGGGCTGCACTGATGCTCCCATCGTCCAGGGCAAGTGCACTGCATTGGGTAGCGCTGCCCTGCCAGGGAGTGCTGGGCAAGCACCTAGGCAAGCAGCAGCCCCACTCGGAGCACTACCATTCGACACCAGTGCTAGCAGCAAGGAGAGAGAGCAGGAGGGAGGGCTTTTCAAGTGAAAGGGTAGAAGAGGTGGAGGAGCAGTAGCGCCTGGGCAGCAGCCCTCTCTGAGAGGACACAGAGAGTCAAATGTAAAACCAGATCAGCAAAGGCTGTGTCCCTTGAGGGATGCTCACAGTTTTACAGCTCGGGTGGTTGTTTCCTTCGTAAGCGCTTAGCTGCCTTGGAGTTTCTCCAAAGTCTGGGGTAAAGTGTGTGTGGCGCCTTCAGCTGTTCGCTCTCGGCTCTTCCTGCTGCATCACACAGCACTGCACTGCACAAAGGGGAAGGGCAGAAGCGCTCTCTCCTCCTGATTTTCTTGCCTGCTCTTTGCTTGATTTCTGTTTGCAGTAGGCAGAAGCAGGAAAAGAAAGACGACGCTCCCATGGCCGCTTGCTCTGCGACGGACGTCTGCCAACGGCCATCTGCCAGGGCAGCTTTTGGATCTGCGCTCAGAAGGGCAGGCTGTGACCAGCCTCTGGCAGCTCTCCGTTGGGAAGAAGGCCCATTACCGCTGCCGATCCAGGCAAGCAAGCCTGGCAAGGGAGTTACCATTGCCCCAAGCCGATTTCTTGTGTTACAATGCCAGACGCGAGCCTTTAAAGCAGTGCAATGTACACGCTGCTCGCATCCGTGGCGAAGGCGCAGAGGCTCGGCGGGGGCGAGCAGGAGAGCGCTGGGCAACAGCAGCGCCCTGGGCTGGAGCGCCGTGGCTGCGGGGCACGCTAGCACAGGCTGCGGCCGGGCGTGGCGGGCCGGGGCAGTGGCGGGGCAGAGCGTGGGCGCCGGGCGGCGAGGCGTCGGGGCGCGGGGCCGCTGCGCGGAGCCGAGAGCGCGGCAGGCGCGGCGGGGGCGAGGGTGCGGGGGCAGCTGGCGCCATGGGCGCTGCAGCCCCGGGCAGGCTCGCAGCCTCGGCGGGGCTCGGGGGCGCTTCCCGGCGCGAGGGCGGCTCCCGGCGCGGAGCGCGGCTGCCGGCGGCGCTGGGGGTCGCGGCGGGTGGCGGCGGGTGGGGGCCGGGCGGGCGCTGTGGGCGGGGGTGGGCACCGGGGGAGCCGGGGGCTGGTGCGGCTCGGCTCGGCTCGGCTCGGCTCGGCGCGGCTCGGCGCGGCTCAGCTCGGCTCGGCCGCCCGGGCGGAGAGCTGCGCCGGGAGAGCCATGCCGGGCGGCGGAGCGGCTGCCGGGGGCGCTGGCGGGCCGAGAAGGGGGGCCGGGGCCGAGGCGAGGGGCCGAGAGAGCGCGAGCGCCGCTTGCCGCCGAGCGGGCAGAGGAGAGCTGCTGGGGGGGGGGGCGGCGGGCAGCAGGCAGCGCTGCGGGCTGAGACGTGCCCGGGCGCGGGGCGCCCCGAGCACAGCAAAGTGCCGCTGCCTGGGGAAGAGTTTTCCTCCCCGACGCTTGCTGCAGCTTTGTTTTCCTTCTCTGAGAACCCCTGGGGGCGCGAGCAGGTCCGAAGAAGAATGACCTCTGCGCTGCCTTGCAACCTTGCCTAATAGACAACGGCATAAGCAGTAGCCCAGGCGGCGCCAGAAAAACCGCCTGTCACCGTTTGGGCAAAGATGGTCGAGTTTTCCCTTGCTTTCTTTTGAGAGAGGCACTGAGATTACTTGGAAGACGTCCAGATGTGTGTAGGTCAAAGGCACTGACAACCATTGGTCTCCTAAAAATGCCAGGCACGTGACTTTCAGGCAATGCACATGCGAAAGGAAGGCCAAACGCCTCTATGTCAACAGATCATGTATGTATACGCAATAGGTATGGAACAACAACAGCAACAAACAGCCAGTAAGAAAGCTTAAAAGGATTTATATGAGCTTTATTGGTATAGCCTCGCTGTATTTGGATATATATACAAACAGATGTCTTTATATGATAACTACAGGCTCTCTTCACTGAATTGTGCACTGAGGACTAAACAGCAAATAATGAAAAAGAATGGCAGAGTAGAAGCATGTTTCCTGTTACTGAGCACAGGAGAAGTTTTCAATTTCTTCCTTCATTTCCTAAAAAAAGACTAAAAAAAAAGATAAAAAAGGAATAATAATTGCCAACTAGACACAGGCAAACTTGCTATAAGCTGGAATAGAAATGTAAAATCCTGTAGCTAGCTGCTTTGTATAAAATGAAAGTCTGTGTAGATGCCTTCCGGGTGGAAGTCAGCAACTCGTATGTAACACAGACTGCTAAGCAGGAAAGAGAGGAATAGCGAATAAGCAGGATATCCACTGTGCACAAGGAAGAAGTGCAGAACAGTGACAGGAAGTGCTGTGTAAGCAAAGTACCTCTATCAACTGCGTTTTGTCATCGTCTTGCCGATGGCGGTAAACACACTGGCTGAGCACCAGGTGTAGTTTTTCGAGGTGGCGGATGTTGCAGTGCTTTGTTGTGTCGCCAACGACCTTCAAAAGTTGCTGAAGAAAAAAGGGAGACAGTACAAGTTTGCGTTAGCACGAGATCATTTGAATAGGCTCTCGATGTGTTCAGACACAAAAGAAAATGGTCCCACACAACTCGCATCCTCCTTCCTTGTATGGCTAAATAAAGAAGGAGTGAAACGTCCAAGACCAGACTAAATATCGCAGCAGATTTCCATGGAGGAAATGAGCTGCTGTGTCCGACTTGCGAGAAAAAGCAAGGCTCCAGTTTCAGCTAGCATTGTGCTGTTCCTCAGGCTATCACCTCCATGATCCTAACTGCAAGTGAACTTCTCTGAGAACAGCAGGAACTGCCATGGCCCGTTTTGTAGTAAAGGACAGCGGCTGCCACAGCAAAGGCCCTCTTGCCTTGGATGAGCTTCTGTGGCTGCAATGCAGGGCCCTGCGAAATGCATCTTTTGAAGAGAGGCCACAGAGCTTCTAGAAAGAGGGCTTCCAGCTGGCAGTGGGAGCCTCCTGAGGTGCTTCTGTCTCCCTGTTAGCTGAATGTTGCCCATGCCTGCAGCTCTGCTGGCATAATGGATAGCTCAAGGGTTGTCAGCAGAGCAGGAAGCAAAGGTGGATCAGTGAGCTCCAACCTACCCTGAGAGAGATGCTGGTTTCCTTCTCAGCAGGGGGTGAGCATTTCCTCCTCTTCTCTGCTAGGCTCTCTGAGGGCGATGCGTTCCTCCTTCGCTTTTGTCTGCAGGCAGCTGCACAGAGATAGGAGAAAAAGCAAGCCAAAGCATTAGCTAAGCAGTTCTGTCTGCAAAATCTAGCACCGTCGTCTTACTTGGTGCACAAGGGAAATGGTGAGAGGGACTGAAGTACCATTGTGCTGGCTCACTACATGCATGTGTTGAGGGAGAGAAGGCAGCAAGTGAAGGGAGTCCAATTGTTATTAGACTTAAAAAGCGCAAGAACTGGTTAGATTATATCATGCATAAAAGAACGCCCTTGAAGATTTTGTGCACAGAGCAGACTGTAGACCGAAGGCAAGAGCACAAAGCAGGGTCATAAGCTCAGGTGGCTTCGTCTCTCATCACAGGAAGTAAAAGAGGTGAGAAGCAGAAAAGTCTTTGGAGACAAGCTCTCCTTCCCCTGTCTTCCAAAAACAGAGGTTGCCTAAGCCTCACAGACAGACAGCAATGACTTTGTGGGGGGCTGGTGGGCAGGAAGGCAAGAGGGAGAGGAAGAGAAAAAGGAAGCAAAAGCACAGGAAAAATCCTCACTGTTTCCTATTACCATAAGAACTTGTGGAGTGTTCAGCAACTGCTCTAAACATGTTACATTTGAGAAGTTAGCCGTTGCGGGGCCATCGAGGCCAGTGTTTTACAGTGTGAGCCAAGCTCTGTGGCTGGGCTTTATTTCATAAGCACGTTGAGTGACTGTCCTGGGGACTGACCTCACATGCTGCACCTAATGGAATGCCTTTGGAAATGCCTTTGGAAGTGGAATGCCTTTGGCATAAAGCCACTGGCATCACCAAAAGCAGGTATGCCATGACAAGAGGGAAGATATCGATGTCATTGGCACCTTCTCCAAAAAAGGAAAAAAGAAAAAAAGAAAAAAGGAAGAAAGGACTTGCCAGTAGAGAGGGGTGTGCTGGACTCTGCAGGCACCGCTGGCCATGTCTCGTCCCCTTGCTCCTCGAGCTGCCTCTCCTCCTCCTCTCTCAGCAGTCGAGGCTCAGGTGGTGATGCCACAGGCAGGAGGACTTCCCGTGCCTGACAAGCTTCAGTCAACCAGAAAAGGTTAGCCAAGTGATGATGCGCGGACACAAGCAGAGTAAACCTTCGTGCCAGGAAATCTATTACCAAAGCAAATGCCGAATGGCTGCTAAGCTAGAGATAGCAACGCTGTGTTTGTAGAATAGGCTCACCTGCTTTCTTTTGTGGTGCAGCAGGCTTAGCAGCTTTCTGGACAAACAAGTCCTCGAAAAACTTTCTCCCTTCCTCCTCGCTAGGTGACTGGACATTGAAAACTTCTCCGTAAAGCTCAGAAAATAAAGCTCGTACCTGAGGTGGGAGGAGAAAAGACAGCGCAGCCGTAAGCCCCCCCCCAAAAAAATTTGTGTTCTGCTCCACAAAGATGAATTCCTTTTCCAGTGAAGCTGAGGAATGCTTTGAATAAGGGAGAGACTAGAACAAGTTTGCTTCTTGGCCTTAAAGGCGAGATTGTAGTGGGTCGGCAGGGCAATTTAGGGCATCTTCTTTAAGGAACACCTCTAGGATTAAAGCTCTGTGAAGCGACCCGAGGTTCCAGTGCTCCAAGGGAGGACACTGAGCATCTCCTAGGTTGCCTGTTTTGGATTTACTTGCCTTGCTGCCCTTCAGGTTGAAGCCTTGTGGCAACTGCAGAGGGAAGAGATGCCAGCAGGGTGCCCTAGTAATGCCGGTGTTGAATGGCTTAGGAGAGCACAGTATTTGGGTGCTTAATGGAGTGATAAATTAACATGAGACTGAAAGAAGCCGGGAAGGCAGTGAGAGAAATACCTCTGGCGGGAGATCTGCATGGCAAACATCCGACGTAGCGAGCAACAGCACTGGAGCATATGCTGGAATGCCCTCTAGTAATGTTGTGAGCGTAGCTCTCAAGGTGAGTCTGGCAGCCTCCCACCAGGCATGGATATGTGGAATAGAAAGGATGCTCGGTGCTGTCCTCTGGGCTTCTCGGATCAACTAGTCAAAAGGAAGTTTGGAGAAGACTGTTGAAGCGGGTAGCAGAGGCTGCTGCTGAACAACAATGGATCAATCAAAATTGCCTGCAAAACGGGAGTGCACAAAGACAAAGCGTCCAAACAAGCCACCAAGAATAAGGTAACATTGCTGCTTGGACCCAGTTCCTTCAGCCTCTTCACAGCGAGAGGCAGGCCTGAATCTCTGCCTGATTTCCAAACTGCTTAGATGTCAGGTAACTCGCCCAGAGCCTCACGCCCAGTGTGAGTGGTAGTGTGCTTGAAAAAACAGGCCCAGCCCTTCAGCAGGGTCCACATCAGCCTGGGGCCACTGCTACACCGCTCGAATCCAGCAAGCGTGTTCTTGCCTCTTCCCTGCGGTATGATGAGAGAAGAGAAACCCTTTTCTTCCCCCCTCCCAAGCCTGGGTTGCATTTCAGTGTTATAAAGAGGGAGGCTAGAGAAAGGGCATGATGTGCAGTCAGGCTGAGGCAGAGGCGCCTCCTGGGAGCTACAGAGCCTGAAGAGGCAAGGGAAACAACTCTGGAGAGCCTGCTGTCGTGAGCAGCAGCTCTTGCCATGCAGAGGGCTTTATCAGGAGCATCTTGGAGCTCCCTGAGCTGCTAGCAACATCATTGCTGTTTAGCCTGGAATGGAAAAGATGCTCATGCACAACGTCCTTCTTCTGCATTGTTCAGCGTACAAGAAAAGTGTTCTTTCAGCGCGAAATAAACACCACAGGAAGCAGAGGAAAGCCAGGCCACCACCATTAACCACGGGAGGTCTGCCTGCTTCCCCTGAGTCTATTCATCCTGTGAGATTGCAGAGAGAAGAGGTACCTGTGCGCATCTTTCTTTGGGTGAGGTGCTGCTAGCAAAGAGAGCCGGCAGGTCCAGCACGTGAACCGCAAACCTCTCCAGCGTGTGTATTAGTGCAGGCGCCAAGTGGGAACTTTGCCCGTACCCGGGCTCTCCAGCGATTAAGAACCTGGGCCTGTGACATGCTGGCTGGCAACAAGCATTGCTAGGAGCGTAACTGCAAAACAAGAAGTTTGCAAAGGAAGTGATCGATCAAGACACAGATGTTCAAGGTGTCTTTCTTCGTCCAGCACACGCTGGTCTGGTTCTCTTCCCCCCGGCCGTGAGGCTCCTTTGTTCAGTATGTCTTGACTGAGCAGCCTTGAGGCCTCTGCCTTGGTCAAGTTTAGGTGCAGGGGGTCCACTGGAAATGGAGAAGGTGGTCGGGAAGGAGCAGAAGAACCTTGTGGGAAAAGAAATGCCGTGGGCTCTGAAAGGCCTTAGCTGTATCTAACAAAGTGCAAAACATTCCTGTGAGTCCATAGAACTGGAGGATATTTATTAGATTCCTTCATTCAGATGGTTTCATCTTTCCTTGTGTGCTCTCTCCTAGATTGCAAATACAACTTTCTCGTGGTTTTTGCTCTGTTATCATGGAATACATCTGTGAATAGCACTGTTTTTTTTTCTTTTTTTTTGCCCTCCCAGTACTGCAGGACCTTTTCTGGCTCAGGCCAAGGAGCCTAGAGACTGGACCAAGTTCTGTGGGTCAGAAGCCTTCCTGAGCAGCACAGTAAGAGAGAGTGAGAAAAACTACTGACGCAGCTGGGACCCCATAAGCTAACTTCTCCACTGTGGGATTGAATTACTTTCACATTGCACTATCAAAATATGAATGTAAGCATAGTGGCTTAAAGATCACAAATGAAGCCCTTTTTTGCAGGGTTTTTATTATGCTCTTTTAGCTGGCCATTCCTCAATTTTCTTGAGTCACTCCTGCATTCCTAATCTGGGAAGCTAGGTGACTCCACAAACCCACACTGCATTTTTTTAGCTAAGAGGAGGGACAACATATTTCTTTGGCCTTGAATCCTTGAAGAACAGCATGCATGAAATCAGCATGCCCTAATTGTCTGTGGACGTCTTTGGTGGAGGAAAAGGAGGCTGGCTCCTTCCGGATGATCGGCTGGAGCTACTTGCTTTCCTACAACTCTAGCACCTAGTTATATCCCCATGCTTCCTGCTTGCAGTTTTTGATACCAGAGCACCCTGGACTAACTCTTCTGTCCTCCCTCATCTAACGCCCCTCCCACTTGCAATGGCCACGACAGCTTGGAAAGCCCCAGCAATCGGAAGAATTTCAATGAAAGGACACGGGCAGTTACCTGTTACAGTTAAGGAAGGTTTGCTTTTGCTGGCCAGGCCTTGGAGGAAACGGCTCATCTTCAGGACCAGAAGGTGACTCCTCATCACAGAATCACAGAATCGCTGAGGTTGGAAGGGACCTCTGGAGATCATCTAGTCCAACCCCCCTGCTCAAGCAGGGTCACCTAGAGCACATTGTACAGGATCGCATCCAGGTGGGTTTTGAATATCTCCAGAGAAGGAGACTCTACAACCTCTCCGGGTAACCTGTTCCAGTGCTCTGTCACCCTCACAGTGAAAAAGTTTTTCCTCATGTTCAGATGGAAGTGTCTGTGTTTCAGTTTGTGCCCGTTACCTCGCGTCATGTCGCTCAGCACCACTGAAAAGAGTCTGGCCCCATCCTCTCGACACCCTCCCTTCAGATACTTGTACACATTGATAAGATCTCCTCTCAGCCTTCTCTTCTCCAAGCTAAACAGGCCCAGCTCTCTCAGCCTTTCCTCATAAGAGAGATGCTCCAGTCCCCTAATCATCTTTGTAGCCCTTCGCTGCACTTGCTCCAGTAGTGCCACATCCCTCTTGTACTGGGGAGCCCAGAACTGGACGCAGTACTCCAGATGTGGCCTCAGCAGGGCTGAGTAGAGGGGGAGAATCACCTCCCTCCACCTGCTGGCAACACTCTTCCTGATGCACCCCAGCATACCATTGGCCTTCTTGGCCACACGGGCACATTGCTGCCTCATGCTTAACTTGGTGTCCACCAGCACTCCCAGGTCCTTCTCCGCAGAGCTGCTTTCCAGCAGGTCAACCCCCAACCTGTCCTGGTGCATGGGGTTATTCTTCCCCAGGTGCAGGACCCTGCACTTGCCTTTGTTGAACTTCATGAGGTTCCTCTCTGCCCACCTCTCCAGCCTGTCCAAGTCTCTCTGAATGGCAGCACAGCCCTCTGGCGTATCAGCCACTCCTCCCAGTTTTGTATCGTCAGCAAACTTGCTGAGTGTGCACTCTGTGCCTTCATCCAGGTCATTGATGAAGAAGTTGAACAAGACTGGACCCAGGACTGACCCCTGGGGGACACCGCGAGCTACAGGCCTCCAACTAGACTCCGCACCGCTGATCACAACTCTCTGAGCTCTGCCATTCAGCCAGGTCTCAATCCACCTCACTGTCCACTCATCTAGCCCGCACTTCCTGAGCTTCCCTATGAGGATGTTATGGGAGACAGTGTCGAAAGCCTTCCTCAAGTCAAGGGAGACAACATCCACTGCTCTCCCCTCATCTACCCAGCCAGTCATTCCATCAGAGAAGGCTATCAGATTGGATAAGCATGATTTCCCCTTGGCGAAGCCATGCTGACTACTCCTGATCACCTTTTTGTCCTCCACATGCTTGGAGATGGCCTCCAGGATGAGCTGCTCCATCACCTTTCCAGGGATGGAGGTGAGGCTGACTGGCCTGTAGTTCCCTGGCTCCTCCTTCTTGTCCTTTTGGAAGACTGGGGTGACACTGGCTTTCTTCCAGTCTTCAGGCACCTCTCCTGTTCTCCATGACCTTTCAAAGAGGATGGAGAGTGGCTTAGCAATACCATCCGCCAGCTCCCTCAGCACTCGTGGGTGCATCCCATCGGGGCCCATGGATTTGTGGGTGTCAAGTTTGCTTAAATGATCTCTAACCCGATCCTCCTCCACCAAGGGAAAGTCTTCCTTTCTCCAGACTTTCTCTCTTGCCTCCAGGGTCTGGGGTTCCTGAGGGCTGACCTGAGCAGTAGAAGAAGGCATTCAGTAACTCTGCCTTCCCTGCATCCTTCATCACCAGGGCTCCCGCCCCATTCAGCAGCGGGCCCACATTTTCCCTAGTCTTCCTTTTGCTACTGATGTCTTTGAAGAAGCCCTTCTTGCTGTCCTTGACATCTCTCGCCAGATTTAATTCCAAACGGGCCTTAGCCTTCCTCGTTGCATCCCTGCATACTCTGACAATGTTCCTATATTCCTCCCAAGCGGCCTGTCCCCCTTTCCACTTTCTGTAGACTTCCTCCTTCTGGTTGAGTTTTGCCAGGAGCTCCTTGCTCATCCATGCAGGTCTCCTGCCTCCTTTGCTTGACTTCCTACTCATAGGGATGCACCGTTCTTGAGCCTGGAGGAAGTGATGTTTGAATATTAACCAGCTCTCTTGAACGCCCCTTCCTTCTAGGGCCCTAACCCATGGCATTCCTCCAAGTAGGTCCCTGAAGAGGCCAAAGTTTGCTCTCCTCAAGTCCAGGGTTGCGATCCTACTTAGTGCCCTGCCTCCTCCTTGCAGCATCCTGAACTCCACCATCTCATGGTCACTGCAGCCAAGGCTGCCCCCGACCTTCACATCTTCCACCAGTCCTTCTTTGTTTGTTAGTACGAGGTCCAGCAGCACACCTCTCCTTGTTGGCTCCTCCACCACCTGTGTCAAGAAGTTGTCACCAATGCTCTGCAGGAACCTCTGGGACTGTTTGTGCCTAGCTGTGTTGTCTTTCCAGCAGATCTCAGGGTGGCTGAAGTCCCCCATGAGAACCAGGGCCTGGGATCGTGAGGCTACTTCCAGCTGTCTGTAGAAGGCCTCATAAGTTTGTAGCTTTTGAAATAAGAGTTTATTTCTGGGAACAATATGGCATAAAATATCTCACACCTTCGTGCAAGGAAGGTAGGCCTATTTCTTCATTTTAGAGATCAAAAAGATCATTTTCAATCTGCAGATAGAATCATAGAATCATTTAGGTTGGGAAGGATTTCTGGAGGTCATCAAGTCCAACCTCCTCCTCAGAGCAGGTTCAGTCAGATCAGATTGCTCCGGCCTGATCCAGCTGAATTTTAAATGTCAGCACAGATGGAGATTGTACAAATTTGCACCTAATCCAGTGTTTGATCCCTCACGTTGGGGCAGGAGAGGGAAATTTCCTCCTTCAGTTTCCCAAGTAGTCCATGGAAGAGAGCAACCTGTTGATAGCAAGCTCATTGAAGCCCTTTTCTGAGAATTAACTGGGCTAGTTGCTGTGCTTTAGGGCAGAAAAGGTTGGGTAGGTTGGAGATAAACAACAGCCAACTATGCAAAGATAACTCAGTGTGTAAAGGCAGTCTGGTCTTTTGTGCATCTAAGCAGGGTGAGCATTTTCCTCACTTAAATGGTGTACCTAACCATTATAGGCTGGTTTTAATCCTGCTGTCTGCTTCTTGAAAAGGGCAAGTACTTCTGAAGATTTGGCTCAAGGGGGGAATAAACTGGCTTGGTACCTACAGTATAGACAGTATCTGCAGTATCTACAGTACAGAGTAGATACTCTTGCCTTTCTGGATGAAACAGGTCAGTAAGAGAATAGTTTTGTACATATGCAATACCTTGAAGCCTATGCTAGAAACAGACCTCAGCAAGAATTGAAACCTCCATTCAGTCACCCACATGATAAGAACTCCGCTTTGAGAGCGTCAGCCAGGTTACTGGTAACCTCCAATAGATTAACAATAATTTTTCATGTGAGGTGAAGCTGGTAGAACCTTTACAGGGATGAGTGATTCCCTTTTTGTTCAGGATTCCTTCCCTTTTAGCATGAGATTTTTCCCCCTCTAAATGGAAAGTATTTCATTTGGTGACTCTTCCCAATTTATTCCTGAGCAGAAGATGGCCACTTTTCCTTGACAACAGGGATGCAAGCAAATGAGAAATCCTTTCTCAGCCAAACCTGGAGGATCCTGTGGTATCTCCTCCTCTTTGGGAAGATGCAAAGCTGAGTTTTCCTGCTGCTGTTGCCATTTAGTGCTTGCCGCCATTTCATTCAAGAGAGGAAACTCTTACTTTCTTCTGCCAGGATGTGGATTTGTTATTTGTATGTTTACAAGTTGCAGTCCCAAAGGTCAGGGTGGTGGAGGTCCATGTAATTAAGGCAGGTCTTAGCAAGTTGGCACAGCTGCAGCCTAACCATTATATTCCTATTTCAGCAAGGCTGAACGGGGGCTGCTTTGTCCCATTAATGGACTTTGTGGCCCATACTGAGCTCTAACTACCCTGCTACCAATGCCCGGGAGAGTTAGCTAATAGGCAAAAAATGTATTGGTGATTGCAATACAGGAAGAATGATGTCTGAACTAGTGTCAAGACCATGTATCTTCAGAAACAAGCGGGCCATTGTCCTTGGAGTGGGCCATTTGGATGATACTGTACACCCAACCGTGGCCATGAGTGAGGGGAGAAGAGTGCTCCATAGATGTCCTCAAGAAAAGAAGACTTTTTTCCTTAAAAGAGGAGAAAGAGGGCACACAAAAACCATTGTAGTGCCAAACTAGGACTGGTGTTTCACAGTGCTGCTGCTGCCTTTTGAATAAATTATTTTGTCTTTCTGGGCTTTCTTATCTCACCTGAAAAATAGGAAGAGTACTCCCTTGTTTCACAAGTCATTTCAATGCGTAATTAAAGAAGTCTAGTCAGAAGCTATGATTAAAATGCGCCGTGCTTCCTTGCGGCTACTGAGACAATCCATTGTGTGTTGCCAGTTTCCCATCACTTCTAGGTGTTGAACCAGTTTCCTGTCGGGAGATGATATGAGTGTGCTAGCAACATGCCTGAGAGGAATCACTGTGTGGCCACTGAGTTTATCCTCTCTGGACTAACAGAAAGCCAAGAGGTAAAGGTAACCCGCTTTTTTTAAGCACATTAATAGGGAATCTTGGAATGATCATGTAGATGAAGGTTGATCCCCCGGCTTCACACACTGTGTACCTTTCCCTCAGTAACTTGGATTCTGTGGATTTCTGTTACTCCTCAGCTCTCTCCCCAAGGTTGCTGGTGAACTCTTCAGCAGTGAGGAGAGCCACTTCAGTCAGTGCCTGTGTGGCACAGCTATTCACTTGTCTCCTCATGGCTAGTGTTGTGTGTCTCCTGCTGGCAGTAATGGCATATGACTGCATGTGGCTCTGTGTAACCCTCTCCTTCATGCAACTGTCATGTCCTCAAAAGCCTGTACACAGATGGTAATCATCTCCTGTTTCATTGGCTTTGTCCACGCACTTCCGCAAACTATCTCCACCTTCACATTCTCTTTCTGTGAGTTTGGTATTATCGGTCATTATTTCTGTGACATCCCCCTAGGATCCAGCTTTCATGCTCTGACACCTATAGCAAAGAGACGGTACTTCACATTTTTGGTGTGTTTCGTGGCATCTTCACATCTCTGGCAATTCTCATCTCCTCCATCTACCTCATCTCCACCACCCTGAGGATCCACTCCTCCAAGCACAGATGCAAAGCCTTCTCCACCTCTGCTTCCCATCTGAGAGCTCTCTTCTTGTTTTATGGCAGCACCGTTTTTATGTGCGGTAGCCCAACATCCAGCTACTCATTGGACTGAGAGAAATGGGCCTCTCTGTTCTCTACAGTGGTGACTCCAGTGCTGAATCTTACCAGCTACAGCCTAAGGAATAAGGAGGTGAAGGATGCTCTGAGGAGAGTTTTAGGTCATATCAGAGAAACTTCAGCAGACTTGTTAGAAAGAGAACTTTGTTTGGGGAAAATTTATCAAAACCTTGGTACAAAGAGTAGGACTTCCAAGGAAGATTTGATCAGCTTCCAAGGGTAAGATTCAGAAAGGTACTTAATTGTTAGAAGTGATTTTAGGTGGACTTTTAACTGGTTGTATCTGCAACTTCTATCTTGAAAGACTGTGTTCCTCTGCTGCTGAAAGCTGGAGGAATCCTGACTCTTAACTTGCAAGTTCCAAGCACAAACAGGACTCCTGCCTGAGGAGTGCGTGGCACAGAATTGCAGTTCTCTGTTCTATTAGGAACGTTTGCTCATGTAGGAAAACCACCAGTCCGTCAAGATGAGAAAAAGCTTTCAGAGACATTCAAGAGGAGAAAAGCAATGTGATTTGAATTTATGGCCATTTCTGCTACGTCTTCAGTATTTGAAAGGAGTAGCCTCTTCCAGTGCAACACACAGAACCTGAAGTTCTGGAAAGGAAATCTTGGAGAACACACACCCGTGTTTTCACCCCCCAAACACTAGCAAAAGTAACTGTCCCTCTTCTGTTAAATCTCCCTCTTCTGTCACTCATTACTACCTCCTTTTTCCCCTTCTGCCTGGAAACATGAAAAAACTACAGCAATGCAGAAAAGATTGACTTCTAATTTTGCTACCATTGTGAAGTAACAAGAACTTATTCCTGCTTTTCATCTCCACATATCAGCAATCCACTTGAGGCAACTGAGTGAACCGGTAGTTATTTTAAGGACATTGGACATAATCTGAAAGTTAATCAAGCTGCAGTGTTCTTCCACTTAAAAGAATGACGGAATAAGATGGTGACTTACCAACAACATGTCTGTCATCAATGTGATTTTGAGAATAAATGACCAATCATTTCTGGGAGATGAGAAAGTTGGGAAAGGCTTTGGAATCCTTTTATCAATTCAACTAAGCTAGCTCTAAGGATAGGTGTTCTAGCACTAAACGATGTTTCATCCCTTCTGGCTGAGTTTACAAATGCTGTCCCTCAGTTGGCAGAAGGAGTTGAAATCTTTATTGAGCTGAAAGTGACAGAATTAATCTCAGACAGGCGAGAGGTTCCTGCCTCTGCATAAAGTTTACAGTCAAAGGGGGATGGAAAGAGGTCTTGTGGATTCCCTTTGCAAGCCTGTTAGGGCTGTTATTTCCCCTGACTTCCTCTCCTTAAAGCTGTGCATAACTGTAGCAAAGATTGTGTCCCTGTGATCATCTATGGCACCCTAAAGAAGGATTTTACAAGTCTCAGGAAAATGTAGCCTTTTGGTCCTGCTAGTTGTCATCTTTCTGTTGCTGCAGAGCCTGAAGCTCAAGGTTTGTCTCTCGTTTCTCATTATTAAGTATCATCAGATATGTGAAGATCACTGTTTTTACACGTATCAATGTTACGTTGTCCTTATCTTGAACAGAGATGTGAGCTTTTTAAACCAGATTTCTGAGGTGTCCAAAATTGTCTCTTTCAGTGGACTCCCAGCTCACAGGAAAGAAATAGCTTGGAAACAAATCACAGGCATCATTTTATTTTCCTGTGTATGTTTACAGGTCTCTGGGAAGAGCAATGTACACTACTACTCTTCCAGAAAAAGACAGGTAGATCGTCATCAAAGAGCTTCCCTGCACAGCAATGAGTCATGTCTGCACACCTCTCTCTGCGCTGATGTTTAAGATGATAGTCAAAGCCATCTAGAGCTAAGCATCAGCAGAACCGGCAGCATGTTTCAATCAAGAATCACAATCTCAAACCTAAATATGCTTTCTGACAAATATCATCAAAAAGAACAGATTTTCATAAGCCCCACATTCATCTAAGCCCTGCATTCACCTATGCCTTAGCCTCCACCTCGAGAAACCCAGACAAAATTAGGGAATTTAAAATGTTAAAGAGCTGCTGTCTCTTCAAATCTACAGTTTGCTTTTCTAAGAAAGCCTTCTGATCCACCATCCAGAATCCTGTTCCTCTTCTTCCCTTCCCCAAATCTCAGTTCCAGGAGGAGATTTGGGAAAATCCCTGCCTTGAATCACTTGTCATGACAGCAATGCTAAAGTAAGTCTATTTGCGGTAGAACAGCATTGCCCAGAGTCAGGAGGTCGTAGGGGCATTTGGGGGTTTCCCTGCTGCAAACAGTTGAGGAAAACTCGATGGATCAAGAACAGTACTGTTAAGAATTTTAGGGAAATTTTCAGTGTTCAGCTAGGAATTAGGTTATATTGTGTGGAGTATGGAGAGATATTGGATCCCCGTATTTCCACTGAGATACCTATCCCTTAGATTTTTTTATAGTGTAAAGCACCAGACGACTGACCAGCCTAGACCTGAGACTTACACAGCTCTAAGGTGTCTAAAGGTAAAAGCCACAATACCACCCCAAAGGCTCGGGTTTGACTGGTGACAATATGCTCACATCCTTTTGACCGACAATTTCCAAAGAAAGATGAGAGCTGCATATAACTTTGAATTTATTTTCAGTTCTATTCTGAACAGCCATGCCAAAAATAGAACAACATTCCTGAAAAGTCCCTCCTGAACACTTCTCTTTGCCTCCCCATGGTTTCTTGAGCTACAGTCATCTTACAAACACTCACCCTGTTGTTTCATGTCTGACTCCTCTTTGCTTTTCTGCTCCACAGCTTGTTCAAGGCTTTTTTCATGTCTTCATTTCGAAGGGTGTAAATCAAGGGATTGAGCATAGGCGTGATGATGGTGTAAACCACAGAGATTATCTTGTCTGCTGAAAAGATGGTGGAAGGGCGCGTACAGATGAAAATGCATGGCCCAAGGAACAGAAGTGCAACAGTGATAAGGGAGGTGCAGGTAGAGAGTGCTTTGAGACGCCCTTTGGAAGAGTGTGTCCTCAAAGAGACCAAAATAATGACACAGGACACAACAAGAACAAGCAAAGAGCCCGAGGAAATCAGACCACTATTGGCAACCACGATGCAACCAACCACGTAGGTGTCAGTGCAGGCCAGCTTCAGCAAAGCGTGTACATCACAGAAGTAGTGGTCGATCTCATTGGGCCCACAGAACAATAGCTGAGTGGTCAGCAGGGTCTGCACCAGGGAGTGCACACAGCCTCCCACCCACGAAGCTGCCACCAGCCGGCCACACACATGCTTGTTCATAATGCTTGCGTAATGAAGCGGCTTGCATATAGCAGTGTAACGATCATACGCCATTGCTATGAGGATGAACATCTCCACGCAGGCAAAGAGATGGACCCCAAAGAGCTGTGCTATGCAGCCCACAAAAGAGATAGTCTTCTTTTCAGCAAGAAGGTCATAAATGAGTTTGGGAACTGTGACAGTAGAGTAACTGATATCTACAAAGGACAAGTAGCTCAGGAAGAAGTGCACGGGAGAGTCCAGCTGTTGACTGTTCTGTATAGTGATGATGCTAAGCAGGTTTCCAAGAATAACAGTGGCATAGAAGACGAAGAAGAATGTGAAGGATACTTTTGCTAATGCATCATCTTGTGTGAGTCCCTGGAGAACAAACTCCGTCACATTGTTTTTGTTCTTCACATACATCACGTAGGCAGGACCTGAAGTACAGAATAAAGCCACCTGTGATGGCATTAGAAACACAGTGTTATCAGTACACATCCATGTCGATCATTGGTATGTTCAATATCAATGTATTCCCTTTTATGCCTTTTGGGGAAAGTTTCCTTTCAAAGTCAATGCTTCTCTCAAGGAGTGACAGTTGATGTCTAACCCAAAATGTATTACTGAAGTGTGTAATAGCGAGTTCCGTTTATTTGTTTGAGGGAGTTGGTGGAAATATCCTCCAGATTCATATTTCTGATCTTTGCCCCTTTTAAAAAGGAAGACTAGTCACTAGGCTTCCTAAACATCCACTTTTGAAGTGTTGATTTGGAAACGAAAAACTGACTGAGAAGGATAGTGCATGTTTTGATTTGAGTCTCAACACGTTAGTCATTCCCTAAGGAATTCTGCTCAAGCAGTGAACGTACCTTCTTTTTCAACCCTCTGAAGGAATTCAACAGAACTAGTCCTTACTAGTGCTCTCTGACTCTGGTAGAATGTCCATGCATTTTTGTGCAACCGTCAGTATTCACATCATGACACAAGGCAGCTGGCTAATTAACACCACTTCAACTATCAGTGTAGATCCTTCTGGAGGCGGTAAAGTGGACACCTACCTCATGTCTGTTTAGCAGAGATGTGCCTTTAGGCACAAACTGTCTTTAAGGCGCCCTAAGTGAAATCAGACCATGTTCAAGGCATGCCAGGAAACCTGAAGCAGGAGAGTCATTGTCCTATATGTGCTGTACTGGGCTACATCTTGTGTGGATTGGTTCCGGTTATTGCTCATGAGTTTCTGGGTTGCGACCTCAGTCTCCAAAAGAGCAGGCTTGTATTTCCTCAGACCACCTTTCCTACAGTACATGGGTGAATACTGGAGATAATCTGCATTAGTGATGTGTTAGTAAAGTTTTTGTACACCTCAGCCAAGTTCTGGACTAGGCATGGAAACCCCCATAAACACACCTGTGATGCCCCTGGGGTAATAAATACACCGCTGCTGAATCTCCTTTACTCACCAACACCCTTGTATTCACCTTTGCTGCACTCTAGTGCAGTACGCAAGTATCACTAGTGTTCAGTTTCTACACTGAAAAGATCGATGGCAAGAGCTGCATAACAATGTCCACAATACTGGCAAGTCCTTTGGGCTCTTAATCCTGTTCCACAATCACAGGTCAATCAGTTCTTTCTCACGAGATCTCTGCCTCTTCCACCCTCCAACTTTAGCAGCAGAGGAAATATTCTTTTGTGTCTCCAGCCCTATCTCCATGCCACTCCATGGGCAGAGGGAAAGCAGTGTGGGGAGGCCCAAAGCGTGTGTGTTAAGAGCATTGTTGCCACGATGTGTACAGCTAGAGGGGACAAGTTAAGAATGAGTACATAGGCAGTGCTGCAGCTACCTATTGACTCCTTGACTCTGTAACACCAGAAACTTCCTTTTGACAGATATTTCTGGAAATGGCATATAACTGAAAAATAAGCAAAGAAGACACCAATTAAAAAAAAGGGTAAAAAAAATTGAGTTCTCTCTAATTCATAAAATGCACCTCACAAAAGTCACTCAACAATAATGTCTCTTTTCGAAGGCAGGATTGCCTGCTATTGTCCTCTGATGCCCTTCTTGGACCACTTCAGGCAGTTTCATCAAAACCTCTCAGCTCCAAGCTGCTTCTTATGTGTCACGAGAGCAGTCCACATCTCTGCCAGGGCTGAAAACTACAGAGGATGAAACGGACAGCCTGAATGTCTAGCTCCATTTCTCATTCTGCAAAAACAACTTCCAAGAGCATCTGCAAGAACAACTCTCTTTCTCTCCAGATGGGGAAGTTGTGGCAGAAATATTTCAAGTAAATTGCACAGCAGAAGCACAAGCTTACCAGAAGCAATGAGATCGCAGAGGCATGTGAAGTTTTCTTTGTCAGAAAGAATCAGTGGACGGGGAGCTAAAATATATATTTTGGACAGCTATTAGAGTAATCTCTACAGGGTGACTGTGGAGCGTGATCACCTAGACCATGTCACATTGTGGGGGGGTTTGCTTGCTTTCTTGCTTGCTTTCCAATGCTGTCCAGATAAATGGACTTCATTTAGTATTAGCTATGTGCTTCTTTTGGAAACATTTCTATTTAAAATCAATGTCACGGCTGACCATTTGCAAGATTTTGTGTTCACATTGCCCTTGCAATCAAACATTTTTTGAGTAAAGATGTCTCTTACACGTGTCAGATATTTTTTCCCTTCCAAGCCAATATTTCACATATGCTTTCTTCTTTCTTATTAACTTGCTCTTACCATTGCATGTTTGCAGCATAAATAAATATCAGAACTGTGCTATATGACTGTTGGCACTTAGACATCTGGTCTGTACACGTTTGAAACAAGAAGTAAACGAGGAAATCATTTCAAGACTTTAAAAATGTTTGTGGTCAGGCCTCACTACTTGCCAGGTATTTTTACTCAGGCAATGCAAAATATAGAAGCAGCTGTTTAGTCCTCATATTAAGTCATTATAAGAATCTGGGCCAATGTGTAGAGGAATCAAATGTTGTTGTTGACGCCTTCCATAAGCTATGGTCCCGCTGTTGCCTGCTAGCATCCAGCAGCCAGAAGAGAAATCAGAAAAATCATGGCATTCTTCCCCAAAACATTAAAAAAAAACAAAACAAAACAGTTTTTAAATAATAAGCCTTAGCTTGAACTGGCCGTGTGCCCTAACCCCTCAGCAGTTTCAGTATGAAGGGGGTCAGTGGGCCCCATCTGTCTTTCTACCTGCCCCACCCCAGGTGAGACAGACCAACCTCTGAAGGCGCCTGTCCCTCTCTGTTGACAATGGTGCTGAGCTAGACAACTGTCCTTCATTGCATGAAGAATTTAGACTGCTACAAATAGGTGGGGGTGGTCCCACCTTTAGCTGTGTCCACAGAGTGTGAATGCTGGGTGAGGGACATGCTGGCCCAGGCCTGAGGGACACTATCCCTCTAAGCCTTGAGAATCAGGATTTATCCCAGTTCCGTCCTGCTGGCTGCCATCCACATAACCCACCATGGTGAGGAGAAGACACTGAGATGTCCACAGTGTACTGGTGCATGCCTGTGAAATGGGAACCCACTCTGCCACCCCCTGCATAGAGCAGAGGACATTTGGGGAACCAGAGCATTTCTGACATTGTCCCAGGGTTTGGTCTGTAGACCTGCTGCTCTCCTGTGCAGGGAACACCTTCTTATCTTAAACCACACTTAAGCCATGTTAAGGTGCAACACAAGTGCAAGCAAGTGTTTATAGGGAACGTGAAGTGAAGGAAGAAAAAAGAAAGTGCTTTAGTTACTTTCAGAGTGCATTACACAGATGTCTTTCTCCCTCACGCAGCTGATTTGCTCTTTTCCTCCTGGCAAGGTAGGAGTCAGGGTCCCGTGGCTCCTTGTGGCTCCTTTGGCCTTGTGGAGAAGCTTAGCTGCTAGAACTAACCTCCCTGTGGCAGCTGTGACTGGCTCTGAGATGATTTAATCTTCCATCTTCACATCTCTTCCCTCCTGCAGGAGTAGCTGCTCCAGCTATTCCCTTGGAATACATGTTTCTTCCTTTGCCTGGGCCTGTAGATGTGCCCTGTTGGGCTAGGAGTTATCCTGCGTACATTAATTATTCCCAAACAGCTCTTTTTTTTCACTGACACATAAAATTGTGCCCCCCAATGCTTTCTTTGGTGGCGACAATTTCCTACAGTGAGCAATTTATCTTTCACTTGGATCTTTGATTCTGTTTTAGTAATAAACAGTAAAATGCAAAATCTGAGGCAGAGATGAAGGGCAGAGGGGATGGCTAGGAAGGAGGGCATTAGTGATAGGTGAACTACTGCAGAAAGGCAGAGAGTTGCTGCACTGTAATGGGAAGCGGAGAAGCTTCTCCTCATATCATCTGCATCAGCAAGTGACCCAGCCAGCATCTAATATCAGCAGTTTAATTGCTAACCCGTGGATTCAGCATATGACAATGCAGTACTCCTAAGAAGGCATTTACTCCAAAGTAAAGGGGAAGGAAGCCTTTGGCACAGTTGCTTCCAGCAGCAGGTGACCAACAGCCTTGCAGACACCTTGGGCCATTGTTTCCTAGCTGAGTAGATTACAGAGTAGATGGAGTTTGTCTGACGGAAAGTTTACACCTGGGAGAGCTCGGACTAATGGGATGCTCTGCCTGGAACACATTTTAATATTTTTGATAGCATTCATTTCTTTATTTGCTGGTGTCTCAGCAGTGCTTGGAAGCCCCAGTCCTGGGCCTGTGCTATTCAGAAAGAGAACATAAAGGGAATCCCTGCTAGTCACAGAGTTTACAATGCCATTCCAATCAAAACATGAACTTTCAGCGTCTTCCTAATTACTGCAACAGCTAAAACCAAGCTTTTCTTCAAAAGGGAGTTTTCAGTAAATTTTCCAAAATGGAATTATAGTGAGAGAGACTTGATTTTCTCAGCTCCTGAGAAAATGTTACCACAGTTCTACACCTCACCCTTTTCACTCCAAACTTTTCTATTCCACAGTTTTCTCATGGCACTTTTCACCTCCTCATTTCTCAGTGTGTAGATGAGTGGGTTCAGCATGGGTGTGATGACATTGTAAAACACAGCTAACCTCTTGTCCTCCGAGAGGCTGCTGGATGGGCGTATGTAGGTGAATGTGCATGGCCCAAAGAAGAGAATCACCACAGTAATGTGGGACCCACAGGTGGAGAGGGCTTTGTACCGCCCTTCGGACGTTCGCCTTTTCAAGGAAAACAAAATGACAATGTAGGACGTGACCAGGATGATGAAAGAGACCAAACAAATCATTCCACCATTGGCAACGACAATGATGCCTGCAACATAGGTATCTGTACAGGACAGTTGCAGTAGGGGACGGACATCACAGAAGTAGTGGTCAATTTTGTTGGGACCGCAAAAAGGGAGGCTAATGGTTATGAGGGTCTGCACCAGGGAGTGCACAAAACCCCCCACCCATGAACCCATCACCATCCAGCCACACACACGCCTGGTCATGAGGGTGGTGTAGTGCAGGGGTCTGCATATGGCAAAGTAGCGATCATAGGCCATCACTGTGAGGATGAAGACCTCAGCACCGCCGGAGATATGAAACCCAAATAGCAGTGCCATGCAACCCCCAAAGGAAATGGTTTTCTTCTCAACAAGGAAGTCAGCAATCATTTTGGGAGCTGTGGCAGAAGAGAAGCAAGTATCTGCAATGGACATGTGGCAGAGAAAGAAATACATGGGGGAGTTCAGACTCTGACTGCTAACTACAGTGACAACGATGAGCAGATTTCCTGCCACAGTAACAATATAGAAGAACAAAAACACCACAAAACATATTTTCTGCACCCCTTGGTTCTTTGAAAGGCCCAGAAGAATGAATTCCTTCACACTGCTTGCATTCTCCATGTTGGTCAGTCGGGTGCCAATATGCAATATACAGCTTACACACCTGGGAAAATAAAAACAGACACATGATTCATCAGCATTTTTTCATTATTAATAATGATTCTATATCAGAAGTGGATACAAACCAAGAAAGATATAGCATTAGTATTAAGCTTATGAAGTGTTTAGTTTCTGTCATGTATTTTTTTTTAAACGGCTATTTAATTCTCCACAGTACAAAGCTTCTGCCATGGCTTTGGTGGCACAGAGATAGGTGCACTCTGTGATATGTTCCTTAATCCTGGTGCTCCAGGATTTTGAAGGACCGGCTCCATGGCTGGTAGCCTTCCATGCACTAAGGACAAGGCCAGAGTGTTCACCTTGGGCACTACAAGGCAGATAATGCAGTATGTTTGCCCTCAGGGGAGACAAAGTCCCTGACAGCAATCTTTGTAAAATGGGTGTCTTTAAGAATACCTGGAAATATTGCTCAGAATGATGATTTGCTTTATAAGTACACATGATCTTTGAATTCTTGTTTAGAAGAGAAATGTACCCACATGCAGAGAAAAGAACTCTCTTGTGTATATACATTTTGAAATGTAAATATGAAATGTCACAGCCTGAAAAATGAGTTCTGGGAAGGTTATCTATCATGGAGGGGAAAAAAATTGCACATATGACTTAATGGAGTATTTGACATTGTTCTAAATCTCAGCATTGTTTCTATCAGAGGAAGGAAGAATGAAAGACTCTTGTGAGATCTTCTGTCCCAGCACTGTACTGATTTTGCCTAGTATGATTTTTGATACGCTCTGCGTGATCCTTTCAAGGGTTAACTTAGCTTAATGAAGCTAATCTAACTAAACTCCTCCAACAGCCAGTATAAGTCTCTCTATAGGCTGATTCAGAATGACTAAATTAGGGTCCTTTGCAGAACCCTTTTTTCCTCCACTCACTATGAGGAGCTTAAGCAAATTAGCACCACCAGGTTAGAATGACCTTTAGAGAATAATCCCTTTTGGTTCCTGAAAGTAGCTCAGAGCTTTTTGTAATGCCATCCACCTGTTTTAGGTTATGGCTGAGCTCCTTGTCCCTAGGCATTTCTACATCCATACAGTTTCTCATTCGAGACAAGGTCACATTCCAGCATAAACATGGGACTTCTTTGGTTCACCCTGTATTCCAGCTACAACCCATCGAGCATTACGTGTCACTAATAAATGAGTAGCCTACATCTTTAGAAAGAGTGTAACGTTTCTAGCTTGCCTTTATGCACCCAGACCACCAGAGTTCCTTTGGTCAAAGAAGTGTGGGAACCACCAGATGAAACTCTTCACAGAGAGTTTAAGGTCAGCCAAAAGCAGGCACTCTTTTAATAAAAATATCCACTGTATGGGCTTCCTTCTAGCATCAAAACATTCCCCGTCAGCTGGTGTTAAAATGCACCATTTTAAGTCCTGCAGAATTACACCACAACCAGGTCTTCTCATTTGTCTTGGTGATCTGTGAGCAAATCTGTGGAATGATTCAGTTAAGCCAAGTTATCTACCAACTACTTCCATCTGCAGCATAATCAGAAATTCTTGTGCAGGCACAAAGGGATCAAGCATCCACAGGAAACACTGAAACTGAGAAAAGCCAAGATTACTTTCAAACCCACAAAGTGAAGCCGAGAGAGGAAGTGGGCAAAGTTAGGGACTTTTCCTATGCTTACAGTTGTACTTACACTAGATGAAAGTTTTTCAAGCAGAAGGGTAAACTTTGCATGGATGGTTCCCTTTCAGATATTTCTACAAGGAAAAGGATCAGTAAGAACAATGGGAGGTCAGTTTCTCCCTCGTCTTACCAAGTCGTGATCCTTTCTACCCCTCTTCCTTCTACTGAGCAACGACGTAGACTTCTCAACAAAATAAATGACAGGGATGAAATGAGCACACCTTTATGGCTGTGCAGTACCCAGTCGAAAAGAAATAGCTGGGCTCCATCCAAGCCAGAGCATGACTGGAAGCATACCACAGCAATCGCAGGGCCATATTTAGGCAGTCAGAAAGGAGTGACCAAGAGAGAAATGGTCAGGGGAAACTATATGCCTGAATACCAGCAGGTGGCAAATTCCTGAGCTAAAAACAAGGTGTGCATCTACAAAAGGACCGATTCACAATTCAGACAGCTCGGCTATGTATCTTGCTTGATAACGTCATTTCCATCACCACCAAACTGCATTTAACAAACTACCCATCTGTCTGATCTCATCTCATCGCCTTAAGTCATGTAGGCACCTGTACCTAAGCTAGGCAGATTACACCTGACCAGTCTACTTGTAGATGTGATGAATCATGTGCTGCAGGTACCTGTTTCTTACTGCTGACTCCAAGAGGTTTACTCGAATGACTAATTCAGTAGAGGATTGCCACCAGTTATGGCTTATCTCTTCAAGTGCCTTTGCAGGGGTAGACCTGAGCTATATGACATAATGCAATCAGCTGCAAAATAAAATGAATCTCATGTGTACTCTTAACATCTCAGAAAGGGTGAGAAATTGCACCATCTCCTTACTGCATGCATTCTTCCCTAAAATCTCCGGTGGTTATGGGAAACAAAAGAATAATTTCAAAGCAATCTAATCTGCGGCTGTAGAACTAGCTCTGTATATGATTCTAGCCAAAGATAACTAGATATAACTTCAGTGGAAGTTCCTTTCTGTATTTTCACATTTGTGCAAGAAGAAAGGAAAAGGAAGAGGAAAGGAAAGGAAAGCAAAGCAAAGCGTAGCAAAGCGAGAAGGCAGAGAAGCTGCAAAACTTACCTCACCTGTGTTTAGAGATCTAATATTTTGTGTAAGGGCTGTACAACTTTATCTCCTCAACTTCTATCTCCCCTGGTATGAATGTGTTAGAGCACAGCACCTTTAAAGAACATAGAATGGCTTCTGGAAAGCTTCCAAAACTTGCTTAGGAGGTGGCTGTTAGTGTATAATCCAACCCCATCTAATTTATTACTTGCTTTCATGTGTCACAAGTGTATCTTGATGTTTCCTGCCTATGTGAGAAGTGGTTTAATAGGCTGTGTGGATGATGTGACCCGGGTGTGCTGAATGATGCTTTCATACCCCTGCAGCTGCAAAAAGGGCTGAGAAGAAAACCGTTTAAGTACCAATCTTTAACCCTCTCCCAGGAAATCTTCCACCTGAAGGGCTCTTGGGGCTGGAGGAGGGAGGGGTGGAGGCTTAGTGAAGGGAAGGCGTGAAAGAAAGGGGCAAAGGAGGAGAATGAGTTCTGTCTTGACTGAAAAGTTTAAGTAAATGTATTTTAAAGAAACAGTTGTCAGTCAGTGCTTTTATAATGATATCACAAAGGCATTTCAGGGTTTCTCCATAAGAAATAACAGTCAAAGGAGTAGCTGAGTATTCAGCTGGACAAGCATATGCATGGAACTATCCAGTTAACGCTTCTGGAGTTCTTCCTTACTCCAAGCTGATAGTTGTATAGATTTCCCATGTGTAAAGGGCCATTAGGTCCACTGCTCTGGCTTCCTAGCATTGTGAATGCTAAAACAGTCCATTTGTAATCTAGATATTTTCTCTCCTTTTTTAACTTCTGTGTATACCAAAAAACATGTAAAAGAGAAATCCTCATTAAAGGAAAAAAAGAAAGAAACCTCAAGCTGTAGGAAGAGTCACCATCCTCCAGGGATGGTAAAGAATTCCTATCACAGGAGTCTTCTAAGGACAGGTTGGGCTCATTTCTCTCAGGAGTGGTTACGATGAAGTTTTTATAGGGACAGAAGATGTCCTGGGTGACCTCTTGATGACCCTCCAAGTCCTATCTCACCAGAAATTTCATCACTGGAAATCCAGTGAGTAAAGCCTCTTTGCAAGAATTTGCATGTTTTAACAGAGGTCAGTGAATTACCAAGTCAGTCAAAAAAATCCTTCATTTACGAATTGGGAAACTGAGGGAGGAATTCACCTAATTAATGCCATTGGAAGTCAGCGAGTTTAACCCTGACTTAGTCACTCTAGGCTCTTCTGCAGAAAAAAATGAATGTCTCTGGAGGCAGATGCATCTGATCTACCTCAGAACTGATTTTAGGATGCGATTAGGTGTGAAATAGACATCTAGCTTTTAAACAAAGTAACTTAGGGCAGACAAATCTCACTGTCATGATGGGCCCCATCTTTCTTAACCTGAGCAGCTGCAGTCAAAGGTGAACCTATGAAATGAAACAATCGAAGCAAATAGACATGCTGATCTATATCTTCACCAAGGGGAAATCATGCCTAACCAATCTGATAGCCTTCTCTGATGGAATGACTGGCTGGGTAGATGAGGGGAGAGCAGTGGATGTTGTCTACCTAGACTTCAGCAAGGCTTTTGACACTGTCTCCCATAGCATCCTCATAGACAAGCTCAGGAAGTGCGGGCTAGATGAGTGGACAGTGAGGTGGATTGAGACCTGGCTGAATGGCAGAGCTCAGAGAGTTGTGATCAGTGGCACAGAGTCTAGTTGGAGGCCTGTAGCTAGCGGTGTCCCCCAGGGGTCAGTCCTGGCTCCAGTCTTGTTCAGCTTCTTCATCAATGACCTGGATGAAGGCACAGAGTGCACACTCAGCAAGTTTGCTGATGATACAAAACTGGGAGGAGTGGCCGATACGCCAGAGGGCTGTGCTGCCATTCAAAGAGACTTGGACAGGCTGGAGAGGTGGGCAGAGAGGAACCTCATGAAATTCAACAAAGGCAAGTGCAGGGTCCTGCACCTGGGGAGGAATAACCCCATGCACCAGTACAGGCTGGGGGTTGACCTGCTGGAAAGCAGCTCTGCGGAGAAGGACCTGGGAGTGCTGGTGGACACCAAGTTAAGTATGAGGCAGCAATGTGCCCTTGTGGCCAAGAAGGCCAATGGTATCCTGGGCTGCATCAGAAAGAGTGTTGCCAGCAGGTCGAGGGAACTGATTCTCCCCCTCTACTCAGCCCTGCTGAGGCCCCATCTGGAGTACTGCGTCCAGTTCTGGGCTCCCCAGTACAAGAGGGATGTGGCACTACTGGAGCAAGTGCAGCGAAGGGCTACAAAGATGATTAGGGGACTGGAGCATCTCTCTTATGAGGAAAGGCTGAGAGAGCTTGGCCTGTTTAGCTTGGAGAAGAGAAGGCTGAGAGGAGATCTTATCAATGTGTACAAGTATCTGAAGGGAGGGTGTCGAGAGGATGGGGCCAGACTCTTTTCAGTGGTGCCGAGCGACAGGACGCGAGGCAATGGGCACAAACTGAAACACAGACACTTCCATCTGAACATGAGGAAAAACTTTTTCACTGTGAGGGTGACAGAGCACTGGAACAGGTTGCCCCGAGAGGTGGTGGAGTCTCCTTCTCTGGAGATATTCAAAAGCCGCCTGGATGCAATCCTGTGTAATGTGCTCTAGGTGACCCTGCTTGAGCAGGGGGGTTGGACTAGATGATCTCCAGAGGTCCCTTCCAACCTCAGTGATTCTGTGATTCTGTGATTCTGTGATCTGCATATCATCTCAACCAAGGCCCAAGTCAAATTCATTGTTTCTCTCAACTCTACTGTGTATTTGTAGCTTATGCCTCACGGATGTCAGGAAAGACATTGTCTCAGCTACTGTCCTTTGCTTTGTTTTGCTGAAATTTCTGGAAATGTGGAATGGCCTGATAGCAACATAGTTAATGTCTCCATCTCCTCTGCACAGAATGCCAGCGATCTCCACAGTGAAAACAGAAATCCTACAGTTAATGAGAATAAATACTGGTAAAGAAATGCCTTGGTGAAAATAGTCCCCTAACTTAAATGTCCTTTTACTGCTGCCTGGAGCCTTGGGCAGCTTAATGAGGGTTAACAGTAGTCACTACAGGAAACAAGAGTATTGGGTAAGAAGGTAAACAAAGTCTTACAGTCTTTGGGAAAGGAAGAGGAGCAACAGATGACAGAAGCCAGAGATCAGGCCAATAGCATCTGGCCTGCTAACCTAGTATGAGTCAGCCTGCCACTTTCTGTACCCAGTGGCACACATGGCAGCAACTTGGCTAGCATCACATTCATGTCCTTTTGTTTCCCTAGCCAAATGGACCTCCAGAGGTGACTTAATGCACAAGTCCAAATGAAGAATTGCTGCTACCTCCTGCTGCAAAATAATTCCCCGTAGGGGTGTGCTTAGTGCCAGCAAAGGAGAAAGGTCTTTTCTCCATTTTCATTCCACTTACCTTGGCACCTGGCTCTGGACACCACTATGGCAGCAGGTCATGCTCAGGGGAGCTGTGATTTGGACAAGGAGGGACTGTGCATGGTGAGATGAACGAGGTTTTGCAGCTGGATAGTGAATACTGGCAAGGGGTTTGTTGATAGAGCCATGGTGAATGTGTGTTGTGAATTTGATGATGGGCAGGATGGGGACAAGGCAGGGTGTGGAGGGAAGTTGTGAAACTTGAAATGGATGCTACATGGCCAGGGGCTGTCTTCATGGAGTTTGTGAAATCAGAAGTGCCTGAGGTGTGGTGAGGGACTGTGCTGAAAGATCGTATGAAGTGGCAGGTAATACTGTGGGTGCTAAGCTGTGTTGAAAGACCTTGTGACATCAGAAGCGGGCATCGTGTTTTGAAGGGTAACACTAGGAGAGGTTGCAGAATTGTGGCTGCTGAGGTGTCATAAGGCTGGCTAGAGAGTTCAAGGAGACCCTACAGTAGAACAGGTAGTGTGAATAGTAGGGGACAATGTATGGTGACAGCTTGTGTTGGGAGAGGTTTTGAGGTCAGAAGAGGACACTCGGTAGTGATGAGTGTGCTAAGGGAGGTTCTGCAGTGACAGTGGACCCTTGGGGAATGAGAAGCTGTGTTGAGGGAGGTTGTGAAATCAGCAGCAGGCATTATGGAAGAGGACTGACAATTTCTCAATCTGTGTGACCCTGAACAGCAGTAGAGCATCTTCTGCAAGGTCTGTGAAGCTAGAGCTGCTCATGGATGCATCTGGGAAGCAAAGCATCAGTGCAAGAGTCAAGCTATAACTTTGGACAGACAGTTCTTGTGTTCTTTATATCGTGAGACTGTCTGAAGAAGGGAGAAGTAGTGAAAAAGCATTACTATTGCATGCCAAACATTGGTAAATTCCCATTTTTGATGGTCCCTGGCTCATCTCTCTGGGACAGCAGCACCAACCCAGTCATTTACTTCCTGGGCAGGAGCAACCGTCACCACCGGCTCCATGGCTCTGGGAAAGTCACCTTCCAACAAGCGTTTGCAGAGAAAGCAACGTGCGGAGAAGGAGGCCAAGTGCCCAGAGACACTGCTGCAGAGACTGCGTATAAATCCCTGCTGGCGAGGAGGTGTGGGAGGGTGGGGCAGCCTGCAGAGGGGACTGAGGGGAGGTGGGCAGCAGTGCTCAGCCCCCAGCAGAGCCAGGGCATCTCCACTGCAGTGGGAGCAGCTCAGCTGGTGACGTGCCCCTTCCGAGCAGGGCTGTGCTGGGGACCAGGGAGCTGGGTGAGAGCGATCCTTGTCTGCACACCATGCCAGTGCCTCTTCTCATTACGTGGTCCCCCCTTGTGGAAGGGGACATGGTGCACAGAGCATGGCTATGCAGAGCATGCAGAGTGCGGGGAGGAAGAGTGACCCAGGATGTTGGGCATGTCTTTGGGACCCTGAACCTTACAGGGAGTCTTTTCCCTCACTTTGACTTGAGGCCAAGCCTGCAGGACTCCAGTGCATTCTGGCAGCTCCTGGGAGGCCATTCTCAGCAGGGATGAGTTTCATCCTGGCTATTTTGGGCTTGTATAGAAACATCCTTCAGGTCTGAACACCTAGGGGACCGTTCAGCTGGTGCCACGGCTGCTCTGGTCAACACACAGGGGTCCTGGAGTGATGCGTGGTGCTTCTGTGTGTGTAGAGAAGAGCACCAATTCCTCACCTACACCCTGAGCCTCTCCATCGCTGTCCCCAGAGGACATCTCAACTCATCACTCCCAGCTTTCGCCCAAGATGGCCATCTCCAGATGAGTTAGTTGCCCTAGGCTGCCTGTACAGGCAGTGGAGAGAAAGGTGCTTGTAAGGAGCTTTTCCCTTCCCTATGTGGCTGCAGCACACAGCTCCTGCTGAGCCATCAGCCACCCTCCTGTCCCTGTGCCAAATCTCTTCCCCACCACCGTCTCGCCCCACGCTGCGGATGCCTCGCTCCCCTTACGCAGTGCCATGCAAGGCCTCTCACCCTAGTGCTTCTGAGAAAGCTTTCAGCTCCCAGCCACAGCACCTTATCTCACTGTCTTCCCAGTAGCTGCTGTGAGGGTCACCTCTCTTCCTGGCACTGGCACTTGCCTGTTGCTGCAGGGCTGAAAGGGCATTTCTCTGCCTCTCCATCCAGCTCTCCAGACTTTCTATTTTTTTTTTTTTTATTTTTGGCTCCTGCCCTCAATCCTTCCCTCCTTTGTGTCTCCATTACTCTCTTTCTGGGTTGGCTGGTGCGTGGATCTAATTAACACTAAAACAGTTTATGAGCAAGTGAAGGGCTGGATTTAAAAGGAATGGATCTAAATCTGATTTTTTGAAATTAAGTTGAGGGCAGAGAAAGAAGGGAAAATGTCTGCACCAGAACATTCAAAGAACTAACAGGGGTCAAAACTTTTCTTTTTTGTTCATTTTAATTCTATGGGGTAACAGTATTCCTGAAGTCATTTCACAGAATCACAGAATGGTTGAGGTTGGAAGGGACCTCTGGAGATCATCTAGTCCAACCCCCTGCCCAAGCAGGGTCACCTAGAGCAGTTGCCCAAGATCGCATCCAGGCGGGTTTTGAATATCTCCAGAGAAGGAGACTCCACAGCCTCTCTGGGCAACCTGTTCCAGTGCTCTGTCACCCTCACAGCGAAGAAGTTTTTCCTCATGTTCAGATTGTACTGTCTGTGTTTCAGTTTGTGCCCATTGCCTCGCGTCCTGTTGCTGGGCACCACTGAAAAGAGTCTGGCTCCATCCTCTTGACACCCTCCCTTCAGATACTTGTACATGTTAATAAGATCTCCTCTCAGCCTTCTCTTCTCCAAGCTAAACAGGCCAAGCTCTCTCAGCCTTTCCTCATAAGAGAGATGCTCCAGTCCCCTAATCATCTTTGTAGCCCTTCGCTGCACTTGCTCCAGTAGTGCCACATCCCTCTTGTCCTGGGGAGCCCAGAACTGGACGCAGTACTCCAGATGTGGCCTCACCAGGGCTGAGTAGAGGGGAGAATCACCTCCCTCGACCTGCTGGCAACACTCTTCCTGATGCACCCCAGGATACCATTGGCCTTCCTGGCCACAAGGGCACATTGCTGCCTCATGCTTAACTTGGTGTCCACCAGCACTCCCAGATCCTTCTCCACAGAGCTGCTTTCCAGCAGGTCTGCCCCAACCTGTCCTGGTGCATGGGGTTATTCCTCCCCAGGTGCAGGACCCTGCACTTGCCTTTGTTGAGCTTCAGGAGGTTCCTCTACACCCACCTCTCCAGCCTGTCCAGGTCTCTCTGAATGGCAGCACAGCCCTCTGGGGTATCGGCCACTCCTCCCAGTTTTGTATCCTCAGCAAACTTGCTGAGTGTGCACTCTGTGCCTTCATCCAGGTCATTGATGAAGAAGCTGAACAAGACTGGACCCAGGACTGACCCCTGGGGGACACCGCTAGCTACAGGCCTCCAACTAGACTCTGTGCCACTGATCACAACTCTCTGAGCTCTGCCATTCAGCCAGGTCTCAATCCACCTCACTGTCCACTCATCTAACCCACACTTCCTGAGCTTGTCTATGAGGATGCTATGGGAGACAGTGTCAAAAGCCTTCCTCAAGTCAAGGGAGACAACATCCACTGCTCTCCCCTCATCTACCCAGCCAGTCATTCCATCACAGAAGGCTATCAGATTGGTTAAGCAGGATTTCCCCTTGGTGAAGCCATGCTGACTACTCCTGATCACCTTCTTGTCCTCCACATGCTTGGAGGTGGCCTCCAGGATGAGCTGCTCCATCACCTTTCCAGGGATGGAGGTGAGGCTGACTGGCCTGTAGTTGCCTGAGTCCTCCTTCTTGCCCTTTTTGAAGACTGGGGCGACACTGGCTTTCTTCCAGTCTTCAGGCACCTCTCCTGTTCTCCATGACCTTTCAAAGAGGATGGAGAGTGGCTTAGCAATACCGTCCGCCAGCTCCCTCAGCACTTGTGGGTGCATCCCATTGGGGCCCATGGATTTGTGGGTGTCAAGTTTGCTTAAATGATCTCTAACCCGATCCTCCTCCACCAAGGGAAAGTCTTCCTTTCTCCAGACTTTCTCTCTTGCCTCCAGCGTCTGGGGTTCCTGAGGGCTGGCCTCAGCAGGAAAGACTGAAGCAAAGGCGGCATTCAGTAACTCTGCCTTCTCTGCATCCTTCGTCACCAGGGCACCCACCCCATTCAGCAAAGGGCCCACATTTTCCCTAGTCTTCCTCTTGCTACTGATGTCTTTGAAGAAGCCCTTCTTGTTGTCCTTGACATCTCTCGCCAGATGTAATTCCAAACGGGCCTTAGCCTTCCTCGTTGCATCCCTGCATACTCTGACAATGTTCCTGTCCCCCTTTCCACTTTCTGTAGACTTCCTCCTTCTGGTTGAGTTTTGCCAGGAGCTCCTTGCTCATCCATGCAGGTCTCCTGCCTCCTTTGCTTGACTTCCTACTCGTAGGGATGCACCGTTCTTGAGCCTGGAGGAAGTGGTGTTTGAATATTAACCAGCTCTCTTGAACACTCCTTCCTTCTAGGGCCCTCACCCATGGGATTCCTCCAAGTAGGTCCCTGAAGAAGCCAAAGTTTGCTCTCCTCAAGTCCAGGGTTGCGATCCTACTTGGTGCCCTGCCTCCTCCTCGCAGGATCCTGAACTCCACCATCTCATGGTCACTGCAGCCAAGGCTGCCCCCGACCTTCACATCTTCCACCAGTCCTTCTTTGTTTGTTAGTACGAGGTCCAGCAGCACACCTCTCCTTGTTGGCTCCTCCACCACCTGTGTCAAGAAGTTGTCACCAATGCTCTGCAGGAACCTCCGGGACTGTTTGTGCCTAGCTGTGTTGTCTTTCCAGCAGATATCGGGGTGGTTGAAGTCCCCCATGAGAACCAGGGCCTGGGATTGTGAGGCTACTTCCAGCTGTCTGTAGAAGACCTCATCGACTTCCTCTTCCTGATCAGGCGGTCTGTAGTAAACACCCACAGCAGTGTCACCCATGCTAGCCTGCCCTTTAATCCTTACCCATAAGCTCTCGACTCGCTCTTCATCCACCCTTAGGCACAGCTCAATACATTCCAGTTGCTCTCTCACATAAAGAGCAACTCCACCACCTCGCTGTCCTGGTCTGTCTTTCCTAAAAAGCACGTAGCCATCCATGACAGCATTCCAGTCATGCGAGCTATCCCACTAGTTCAAAGAACTAACAGGGGTCAAAGCTTCTCTTTTTTGTTTGTTTTAATTCTACGGAGTAACAGTACTCCTGAAGCCATTTCATGTCAGTTAACAAGGTTTGGAGAAGCCCTTTGACAGTTGATTATAATATTGCTTTAGCAGAGATTTCACTAGAAACCATGAGACCTCTCTGCTGTCCTCCTTCTATATCCACTTGTTCTTTCAGCTCCACTGACTGCATTTCCTGGATCTCCGTGGTTGTAGTGGGATCCTAGGCACCTGGCACACCTACACTGTGAGGACCCAAAGTCCGGTGACCTAAATCCTACCCTTAGCTTTTACCAAGACTAAAGATAAATCCTTCCCACCCTAAATACTTTACATTTATTTTATCTCTAAATGACGTTTTCTTGAACAATACGAGAGAAGAGAAAATGACCATAACTAGTAGAAGTGTTGCTGTGTCTTGTGATAGTCTCAGGGGGGACTTGTAGGTTTAGGTAATACCTCTGCATCTTGCTGGAGCTCACACAAATGCAGTTCACAGGAAAGCCTTGCTCTTGTGTGGACCAAGGCAGCCGTAAGAAGCTGTGACCAACAGCCAGGTGTTTACCCAAGCACAAATGTCTGATGAGGTCAGGAGCATGGCACGGGAGGAGCACTTGAGGCCTGGAGTTTATTAAGCACAGGATGGACTGAGGCCGATATGGTAAAGGTGGAACATGAACAGCCATCTTGGGACCCAGATCAAACATGTTACAGGGTGGAACTGGGTAACAGGGATGCTATAAATTGTTTGCATGACAAAAGATCCACTTGGACAGGCCAGCTGCAGGGGAATAGGCCAAGCATGCTAAATCCTCATATGTAGTTCATTGAATCACATAGGGACTGGTCCTGCTCCCTCTGAAATCACTGCAGGACATGTTATTCCCTTGCCAAAGAGCAAGTGCAGCTGTGCAGTACCAGACCAGCACGGCTGGAGTTAGGTCTTCTCAAATAACCTTGGCTTTTTGTTTGTCCTTTTTCAGCCCACACTGAAGCTTTCAGCAAAGATTTTTCCTGTGTCTTACATAAAAAAGTATTTACCTGCTCCAGTCACCATTTCCTTTTCCTTTTGTTTTCCCTTTATTTCTTTTCATTAAGATTTGCCTTATATTTAGGGTTCTCTTTGACAGTAGTTTTAACAGTATTCCCTCCACCACACATTGTACGATGGGTATTCTCGATTCTTCTCAGATCCCTTTTCTTTGTCAGGAACATCCCACAAAATGGGTGATGCATATGTTGCTACTCTAATGCAAAGCACAGCTATAACGGAAACGCATCCTAAGGCAGCTCCAGAAAATGCAAAATGGACTGAGAAAATCAGATGGATTTTCAGATGGAGAAAATATATTACCAAATGTGCACAAGATCCATGAAGAGCAGAGAACAACAACAACAACAACAGCAACAACAAATCTCACTATTAAGTGGGTGCTAATATTCATCTAATTACTAGGACAGAAACAATCTATACAAAATAGGAATCTCTGTCAGCTAAAAACTTTTTTTTTTTTTTTTCCCTGTTTGTCTTCTGAACTTTCTTTCCATGAGTCATTTCCTCTACACAGAGAGGATTAGAAGTCAAGAGCATGGCTGAATGCCCTGAAACTTGCTCCATGTTCAGACAAAACCAGACTTTGTGAGCTCAATTCTCCTTCAGTTTGAGCTGGTGTAGAGCGGCCTCTCCATGAAAAGTCCTGAGAGTTGTTGAGGGGACAAATTCCAGCTATCATGCAGCTGGGAAATACTAGCTTTCCAAGTGACAAGGTTGCTTAAGGGATGGGAGAGGAAGGGGAAAAGCAGGGACAGAAACACCAGCAAGGAAAGCTTTGTAAGGAGTCCTTGCCTCTGACAGAGACAGGTTTGAGCTGCAGGGATCGATTCACTATGTCAGAACATGACAAAAAGCATCAGTTCTTTTTAAAATTGTTGGACAAATGTGTCCCTAATTCCTCTTTGCATATGTATAGTTTGTACAAGGGTTCTAATTTTCATGCTAACAAATGTGTTTGGACTGCACTCTGTCTACAACAGGTAAAAACGGTTTTTGATACTATCTCTCTCCTGAGATATGGTCTTTAGCAGGCTATTTCCTGTTAGAGATCAGTTTCAAAAGAACGGTAATCCCGATGAGCTCGGAAACCATCTAGTGTTCAGAAAATGTAAGGTTAAGTTGGTGTCCAACCTTGCACAGCCTAGAAAGGACAACCTCTGATAGGATTTGGCTGCTTTTCCTGGAAAGGGCGTTCTGAATGCGGGTAGCCAAGAGCAAACTTCCAGTAAGAATTACGATGAGTTCTTGAGATATATATATATATATAGGGAGTGCGTGGCCAATCCGCTTTAGGCCAGTTTCCATAAGGATGCAATACAGACTGCAGGGTTTCTTGGGGAAAAATGTGAAGGACTGCTGGCCCAAGTCTCTGCTTCCTTCTGTGTTTACTGCTCCACTGCCTCTCTCCCTCCCTCACCCTCCAGCACTCTCCTCCCTGCTCTTCCATATCCTTGTATCCTTACACAACTGATAAAAATCCCCAGGAAGGGATAAGCAGCAGCTCATAACAGTCCAGATTCCTGACCAGTTAACTGCCAGGGCAGATGTACTCGCACTTTACTAAGCTGAACGGGAAAAGCAGAAAAATAGTAGCTGTACTTTTAAGTTTCGCGTAATTGTGTCATCTTAAGTAGTATTAGCATATTACTTCCCCTCTCAGATCACATCTGTTCTTTTAAGAAGAAAGAGAGTGAATGGCCTGTTGGGGATTACCTCTGACATGACGGATGACATGGAAAGTGTACAAGAGACCATGCAGTCAGCTTTGGCCCCAGCTCTCTATTTGGCTGAATTTCTTGCATTAACCCTATCAGCCCGTTTTACTGCAGGGATGTGTCACACTACTTGAGAGTCATGCTCAGAGTGAGATGATGTCCTTGACAGGTCGATCCTGCCTGTATTCTCCCTGTGATCCTCCAGAAGATGTTCTGGATTACTTCTGGCCAGGTTTTCACAGGGCCCTCGCGGGTCTTTGGAGCAGACTCCAGGAGAAAGGGGACCGCCTGCTGTGTGCCTTCCTTCGCTGCCCCCGCAGGCTCTTGTGTGTCTGATAGAGCCTCACTGCCTCCCCAGCTTGCTGCTGTTTTACAGGAGTGCTTCTGGCCTGCAAGGGGGATTGGCTCTACCCAGCAACCTTTGCCAGCAAATCAGGTGGTCGACCCACTGCACCTCCTACTACCTCCTTTGCAAGGTCAGGGCTAGCCAAGTTCTCTCCTACCTCTAGTGGCTTCTTTGGGATGGGAATTTGTCAGTCTTCCCTTCTCTCTGCCCTGAAGAACTTCCTACACAGTCCTGTGCCCCACAGATGGTGGGAGTTTTGTGGCAGCAGGGGGACTCTCTTCGTTATTCCCTTAGGATTCCTTCCTTTGAACTCTGACACACTCACATCCCTTTTCTCATTTGTATTTCCACAGCCTGCACCCTGCATCTCTTCCTTTTTCAGGGAGAGCTTTCAGTTTGTGGCTGGAGGGAGGTTGGCCTGTTCCTTCTGGTAAGCAGGGACAGCATCCAGGCAGACACCTCAAGCAGAGGAGAACATACATCCCCATATAGCTCTCCCTTCCTTCAATACATTGTGGTCATTCTTTCTTCCACGATTCTTTTAGAAAAACTGTTGTTATTTTTTTTTTTTAACAAAAAATTGAATGTTAAGGGGTGGGGAGAGATCCCTTATATGGTTTATTGCCAAAAATAATTGTTTTTGAAATTATTTTTGACCAGACACTTTTGACAATATGTGGTCTATGCAATGGCTTTAGGAGCAAGAAAGTTGATGGAGAAGGAGCTGAGATTTTTGCTCTCAGTTAACGTGAAGGCTGAAAGCAAGAAGCAAACAAAGACCAGGCTGATACATTTTAAAAAGGTGTTTAATAAATTTAGCACCCAAGGACAGTGACAGTAAGCAGAGTTAGAAAGCTATGCAGCCTGCTTCTCATGCCATATTGTGCAGGAGTCTAAAAGAACAAAGGGCATTTGAATATGGGTTAATATAGGGGACTAGCAACATGGCTTGGGATAACCCTAGATTAAAGCGTTATATTCACTTCCCCCCCCCCCCCCGATTTCTAGAGTCCAATGGTTTAAAGGAATCTTCATAGTCTTCCTCTCTCTTTCCTTTTGTCTCCAATGCAGAAGGGGTTCAGGCAAAAGAAGGGATGAATTTAAGAGGCCATAGTTATTGTTTTGTGGCTTTCCCATTCATCTTTGTCATCTGCTGAATCTTTAAAGGCCCTCTGGAAGGCCAGCCTGAGGGTGAGCTGAATCCTCCGATCCCTGTAGCTGCCCACGATGAAGTAAAGAGCTGGACTGAGGCTGCTATTGATGCAGGACAGTACAAAACCAATCTCTGGGGAGTAGAGAAATTTATAGCCCCAGAAGTCAAAGAGGATCAGGATGCTCAGCAGAACAGCAAAAATGAGGAAGAAGAGGATGGTGAGCATAATCAGGGTGAAGAGCCTGCCTGTTTGGAGGTGCTGGGAGCTGCACTTGACTTTGAGGAAGAGAGTGAGGCTGAATACCAGCATGAGGGGCGTGCAGAAGAGGAAGTCCAGGACTCCAATGGTGATGAGGAGTATGTGGCAGTTGCTAGAGGGGCGAACAGTGCAAGAAATGTACCCCAGCATGTTCAGCAGCAGCGAGAGGCTCCAGAGCAGGCCGGAGATGATGCTGGACAAGTGCTTTGGGCATTGGCTTCGGCACCAGATGGGACAGAGGACAGACAGGCACCTCTCAATGCTGATGGCTGTCAGGAGATACAAGCCAGTCCCGTACGTGAAAAGATCCAGGAAGAGGAATATCCCAAACTGCACTCCCACATTGAAGTGCATCAGGTACTGAACTGTTTCGATGGCGATGCAGAGCAGGTAGCCAAAGTCAGCGGCAGCCAGCTTCAGGATGTAGACAGTGAAGTGGTTCCTCTGGATGCGGAAGCCGAGGTACCACAGAACCATGCCATTTCCCACCATGCCAGAGGCAGAGCTGATGAGGCAGAAGCTCTCCATGAACTTGAGGAGAGCATATGACGGCTCTGCCTTTTGCACAGTCCCACTGTAATTAGCTCCATGAGCCAGGCTGGTTGTATTTGGAAGGGAGGTTGATGTAGTTTTAGCACTCATAATGAGGGCTTCACTGTGAAGTACTGATCTGTCACTGTCTCTGATTTCACACAGACCTGTAAGCAGAGAGCACAGAGGTGGTAGCTCGTGTGACTTTCTCTCATGATCATCTGGTGGTGTTTGCAATGTCTTTCCAGCTCTTTGTAGCCAGAGGTAGATTCAGGGAAGGATTGCTGTGTTTGGACTTGGAGCCCAGAGCTTCTATGTGTCATTTAAAACACCGTATCTGAGGCCAAATTGTGTGTGGCATGTAGGAAAAGCTAGATTGCAATGTATGTGTCTCTTTTTGAACTTATTTCTTGAGGATCCTTTTACAGCCAGTGGTGGGAAACAAGTAGGCTAAAATAAAGCAATGTTAGCTCAGATTGATCATACCCGAAAAGTTCCTCATTTTCTTGTCTTAATAAAAAGGGAACCCAGGGATATTAGCTCAGATATAATTGTCTTTGCTTCACATAGCTAGGATTAGGTTAGATGAATATTGTCAAAAGTGTATGAAAGTTGTAGATAGTCAACATACAAATTTAAGCAGCATTAAATCAGACCGAGTTTTTCCTATCCATACTCCCAGAAAACATCGTCGAGTAGTCATATAGCTGGTAGTTTTTATGTTGATGACTGATTTCTATTTTAATGAAATGTAGTTTAATGTGATTGGTTTGGCCTCTGGAGCCTTATGTATAGATAATAATTCAGTCTGACAGAGTCAGGCCTTACTAATTTCTTTCTCAGAAGTTTTAAGAAGCATGTGTAGGAGAAAGTGTCTGACCCTCACATGACATTGGAATTATGGCTTAAATAATTCTTTCACACCGTTCTGTCAATTCACCCTGCTCCCTCCCCCATGATACTGGGATTTGAATGAGAATCTTGCCCCCCCAAAAAACCCCAAAACCAAAGGTCCAGAAATAAAATTCACTCCATTTTTGTGCAATGAGGTCAAACTGTGTGACTCTTTCCTACTCGCCCTGCCAGCTGTTAATTTGGACATGACAAGATAGAGAAGTGCCATGAAAGACAGCAGGAGATAGTCAAAAAGAAGAGAGAAACAAGTCAAAATAAGGACAGTGGTGAAGAGGTGAATCATGGGATAATCTAACCGACATGAACAGTTCCTTACCCCTTTGTCAAATGCCACAGCAAGTGGGGAGACAGACTACCTGAACGGGTGAAATGTGACAAATTGAAACATTATTGTTTCATCTGCACAGCCCACCCTGTCTCCAGTGCTACACGGAAAAACTATGCAGGTAATCTCCTCGTCCAGCTGATAGCTGGGGCAGTGGGGATAATTTTGCTGCATGAGTCTGCGACAGGCATATACACCGGCAGTGCTTGGTTGGGAATCCAAGTGGAACCATTGCACCTAACTTTATGCATTAAGAATACAAACGTCTCATTGCACTTAGCTTTTAAAGCTACCTTTAGAATTAATGGAGGTTTAGGAGCACCTGCAAGGGTAATATTTTGGCCCTAAGATAGGTGTCTTAGGTGTGCACAGTCAGCTGCCTGTCTTTCTCTGCTGACTGCAGACACATCCCTTGGTGCTAGCTTCACCTAGCGGCTTAACATCTGGATGGCTAAAGGCAGTTGAGGTGAATTGCACCCTTAATTTCATCACCACAGCTTGCAGGATGTGTCTCTTAGGGTTGACTGAACCCAGGGAACTTCTGGCACTACGGCATACTCTTTTGTAGGGAGCTAGAAGATTCCATCCTCAGCCATTATGGGACCTCGAGTGTTTCTAAAATCAAGCCTTTAGCGCCTGTTAGATCCAAGAAAGGATCGTTTCCAAATCAACACTTCTGTTTCGTTTCCAAATCAACACTTCAAAAGTGGATGTTTAGGGAACCTAGTGACTAGTCTTCCTTTTTCAAAGGGGCAAAGATCAGAAATATGAATCTGGAGGATTCTGGAGGATGAACCTGCACCTCCCATATCACTGTTGCACTTCTGTTCTTTGGGCCATGCATTTTCATCTATATGCGCCCTTCCACCATCTTCTCAGCAGACAAGAGTAGAACTGAAACTAAATTCAAGGTTTCATGTAGCTCTCATCTTTCTTTGGAAACTGTCAGTCACAAGGATGTGAGCATATTGTCACCAGTCAAACCCGAGCCTTCGGGGTGGTATTGTGGCTTTTACCTTTAGACACCTTAGAGCTGTGTAAGTCTCAGGTCTAGGCTTCTCCTGGCATTAAGAGGAATAACTAAGTATTTTGAGAGGTTATGCTTTCACACTAGCTCCTACGAGCTTCGGAGAGTGGTGTCTGCTCACGTTTCTACACAAAAAAAGTGATGGTGGTGCTAAGCTTCCAAGAGAAAGCAAATCCTTTGGAATGGCACAGCACAAGCAGGTTTCATCTCACATATATTGGTGTGCTGACATGAGGTGCCTCAACTTGAGAGAGCTGCTGAAGACAGCAAGAGACCTTTGAGGGGACTGCGATTCATTGCATGGTAAAAGAGGAGCATGAGAGGAGCAGGATGCTGCACTAGGTGTCTGCCTTACAGTGAAGGGTGACATACACTGTACTAGGCTTTCCAAGGCTCCCAGGAACACTGATGGACACAGAGGCCGTTCCCCAATGCCAGGCATTCACTCCGATTTTCATCAGTCTGTGCCAACCTGGTGTCTCTGGGAACGCTTCATTTAAAGGAGCTCTGCTAACACCTTTCCAAGGCCTTGACCTTATGTCATAGCTGAGCTTTGTAATCTATCAGAGCAGCAATCCAAGCACGGTTAAATACCATAGTCAATGATGGAGCCACAATCCAGTTCAATTGTCGGGACATTTTTCACCGCTTTATTTAGAGACTGGATGAAGTTTCATACTTTGGCCAGTCGTCTGGTGCTTTACACTATAAAGATCTAAGGAATAGGTATCTCAGTGGAAATACGGGTATCTAATATCTCTCCATACTCCATAAGATATAACCTAATTCTTAGCTGAACACTGAAAATTTCCCTAAAATTCTTAACAGTACTGTTCTTGATTCATCGAGTTTTCCTCAACTGTTTGCAGCAGGGAAACCCCCAAATGCCCCTACGACCTCCTGACTCTGGGCAATGCTGTTCTACCACAAATGGACTTACTTTAGCATTGCTGTCATGAGAAGTGATTCAAGGCAGGGATTTTCCCAAATCTCCTCCTGGAACTGAGATTTGGGGAAGGGAAGAAGAGGAACAGGATTCTGGATGGTGGATCAGAAGGCTTTCTTAGAAAAGCAAACTGTAGATTTGAAGAGACAGCAGCTCTTTAACATTTTAGATTCCCTAATTTTGTCTGGGTTTCTCGAGGTGGAGGCTAAGGCATAGGTGAATGCGGGGCTTCTGAAAATCTGTTCTTTTTGATGATATTTGTCAGAAAGCATATTTGGGTTTGTGATTGTGATTCTTGATTGAAACATGCTGCCGGCTCTGCTGATGCTTAGCTCGAGATGGCTTTGACTATCATCTTAAACATCAGCGCAGAGAGAGGTGTGCAGACATGACTCATTGCTGTGCAGGGAAGCTCTTTGATGGCGATCTACCTGTCTTTTTCTGGAAGAGTAGGATTGTACATTGCTCTTCCCAGAGACCTGTAAACGTACACAGGAAAATAAAATGATGCCTGTGATTTCTTCTCAAGCTATTTCCTTCCTGTGAGCTGGGAGTCCACTGAAAGAGACAATTTTGGACAACTCAGAAATCTGGTTTAAAAATCTCACTTCTTTGTCCAAGATAAGGACAGTGCAACATTGATACGTGTAAAAACTGTGATCTTCACATATCTGATGATACTTAATAATCAAAAACAAGAGATAAACCTTGAGCTTCAGCCTCTGCAGCAACAGAAAGATGACAACTAGCAGGACCAAAGGGCTACATTTTCCTGAGACTTGTAAAATCCTTCTTTAGGGTGCCATAGATGATCACAGGGACACAATCTTTGCTATAGTTATGCACAGCTTTAAGGAGAGGAAGTCAGGGGAAATAACAGCCCTAACAGGCTTGCAGTGAAATGCAAAGGGAATCCGCAAGACCTCTTTCCATCCCCCTTTGACTGTAAACCTTATGCAGACGCAGGAACTTCTCGCCTGTCTGAGATTAATTCTGTCACTTTCAGCTCAATAAAGATTTCAACTCCTTCTGCCAACTGAGGGACAGCATTTGTAAACTCAGCCAGAAGCGATGAAACATCTACTAGTGATAGAACACCTATCCTTAGAGCTAGCTTAGTTGAATTGATAAAAGGATTCCAAAGCCTTTCCCAACTTTCTCATCTCCCAGAAATGATTGGTCGTTTAGTCTCAAAATCACATTGATGGCAGACACGTTGTTGGTAAGTCACCATCTTATTTCGGCATTCTTTTAAGTGAAACAACACTGCAGCTTGATTAACTTTCAAATTTTGTCCAATGTCCTTAAAATAACTACCAGTTCACTCAGTTGCCTCAAGTGGATTGATGATATGTGGAGATGAAAAGCAGGAATAAGTTCTTGTTACTTCACAATGGTAGCAAAATTAGAAGTCAATCTTTTCTGCATTGCTGTAGTTTTTTCATGTTTCCAGGCAGAAGGGGAAAAAGGAGGTAGTAATGAGTGACAGAAGAGGGAGATTTAACAGGAGAGGGACAGTTACTTTCCCTAGTGTTTGGGGGGCAAAAACACGGGTGGCTCTTCTCCAAGATTTCCTTTCCAGAACTTCAGGTTCTGTGTGTTGCACTGGAAGAGGCTACTCCTTTCAAATACTGAAGACGTAGCAGAAATGGCCATAAATTCAAATCACATTGCTTTTCTCCTCTTGAATATCTTTGAAAGCTTTTTCTCATCTTGACGGACTGGTGGTTTTCCTACATGAGCAAACGTTCCTAATAGAACAGAGAACTGCAATTCTGTGCCACGCACTCCTCAGGCAGGAGTCCTGTTTGTGCTTGGAACTTGCAAGTTAAGAGTCAGGATTCCTCCAGCTTTCAGCAGCAGAGGAACACAGTCTTTCAAGATAGAAGTTGCAGATACAACCAGTTAAAAGTCCACCTAAAATCCCTTCTAACAATTAAGTACCTTTCTGAATCTCACCCTTGGAAGCTGATCAAATCTTCCTTGGAAGTCCTACTCTTTGTACCAAGGTTTTGATAAATTCTCCCCAAACAAAGTTCTCTTTCTAACAAGTCTGCTGAAGTTTCTCTGATATGACCTAAAAGTCTCCTCAGAGCATCCTTCACCTCCTTATTCCTTAGGCTGTAGCTGATAAGATTCAGCACTGGAGTCACCACTGTAGAGAACAGAGGGGCCCATTTATCTCGGTCCAATGAGTAGCTGGATGTTGGGCTACCGCACATAAAAACGGTGCTGCCATAGAACAAGAAGAGAGCTCTCAGATGGGAAGCAGAGGTGGAGAAGGCTTTGCATCTGTGCTTGGAGGAGTGGATCCTCAGGGTGGTGGAGATGAGGTAGATGGAGGAGATGAGAATTGCCAGAGATGTGAAGGTGCCACGAAACACACCAAAAACGGGAAGTACCGTCTCTTTGCTATAGGTGTCAGAGCATGAAAGCTGGATCCTCGGGGGATGTCACAGAAATAATGACCGATAACACCAAAGTCACAGAAAGAGAATGTGAAGGTGGAGATAGTTTGCACAAGTGCGTGGACAAAGCCAATGAAACAGGAGATGATTACCATCTGTGTACAGGCTTTTGAGGACATGACAGTTGCATAAAGGAGAGGGTTACAGAGAGCCACATGCAGTCATATGCCATTACTGCCAGCAGGAGACACACAGCACTAGCCATGAGGAGACAAGTGAATAGCTGTGCCACACAGGCACTGACTGAAGTGGCTCTCCTCACTGCTGAAGAGTTCACCAGCAACCTTGGGGAGATAGCTGAGGAGTAACAGAAATCCACAGAAGCCAAGTTACTGAGGGAAAGGTACACAGTGTGTGAAGCCGGGGGATCAACCTTCATCTACATGATCCTTCCAAGATTCCCTATTAATGTGCTTAAAAAAAGCGGGTTACCTTCACCTCTTGGCTTTCTGTTAGTCCAGAGAGGATAAACTCGGTGGACACATAGTGATTCCTCTCAGGCATGTTGCTAGCACACTCATGTTATCTCCCGACAAGAAACTGGTTCAACACCTAGAAGTAATGGGAAACTGGCAACACACAATTGATTGTCTCAGTAGCCACAAGGAAGTACGGCGCATTTTCATCATAGCTTCTGAGTAGACTTCTTTAATTACGCATTGAAATGACTTGTGAAACAAGGGAGTACTGTTCCTATTTTCAGGTGAGATAAGAAAGCGCAGAAAGATAAAATAATTTATTCAAAAGGCAGCAGCAGCACTGTGAAACACAAGTCCTAGTCTGGCACTACAATGGTTTTCGTGTGCCCTCTTTCTCCTCTTTTAAGGAAAAAAGTCTTCTTTTCTTGAGGACATCTATGGAGCACTCTTCTCCCCTCACTCATGGCCACGGTTGGGTGTACAGTATCATCCAAATGGCCCACTCTGAGGGCAATGGCCCACTTGTTCCTGAAGATAGGTGGTCTTGACACTAGTTCAGACATCATTCTTCCTGTATTGCAATCACCAATACATTTTTTGCCTATTAGCTAACTCTCCCGGGCATTGGTAGCAGGGTAGTTATAGCTCAGTATGGGCCACAAAGTCCATTAATGGGACAAAGCAGCCCCTGTTTAGCCTTGCTGAAATAGGAATATAATGGTTAGGCTGCAGCTGTGCCAACTTGCTAAGACCTGCCTTAATTACATGGACCTCCACCACCCTGACCTTTGGGACTGCAACTTGTAAACATACAAATAACAAATCCACATCCTGGCAGAAGAAAGTAAGAGTTTCCTCTCTTGAATGAAATGGCGGCAAGCACTAAATGGCAACAGCAGCAGGAAAACCCAGCTTTGCATCTTCCCAAAGAGGAGGAGATACCACAAGATCCTCCAGGTTTGGCTGAGAAAGGATTTCTCATTTGCTTGCATCCCTGTTGTCAAGGAAAAGTGGCCATCTTCTGCTCAGGAATAAATTGGGAAGAGTCACCAAATGAAATACTTTCCATTTAGAGGGGGAAAAATCTCATGCTAAAAGGGAAGGAATCCTGAACAAAAAGGGAATCGCTCATCCCTGTAAAGGTTCTACCAGCTTCACCTCACATGAAAAATTATTGTTAATCTCTTGGAAGTTACCAGTAACCTGGCTGACGCTCTCAAAGCGGAGTTCTTATCATGTGGGTGACTGAATGGAGGTTTCAATTCTTGCTGAGGTCTGTTTCTAGCATAGGCTTCAAGGTATTGCATAGGTACAAAACTATTCTCTTACTGACCTGTTTCATCCAGAAAGACAAGAGTAGATACTCTATACTGTAGATACTGCAGATACTGTCTATACTGTAGGTACCAAGCCAGTTTATTCCCCCGCTTGAGCCAAATCTTCAGAAGTACTTGCCCATTTCAAGAAGCAGACAGCAGGATTTAAAACAGCCTATAATGGTTAGGTACACCATTTAAGTGAGCAAAATGCTTACCCTGCTTAGATGCACAAAAGACCAGACTGCCTTTATACACTGAGTTATCTTTGCATAGCTGGCTGTTGTTTATCTCCAACCTACCCAACCTTTTCTGCCCTAAAGCACAGCAACTAGCCCAGTTAATTCTCAGAAAAGGGCTTCGATGAGCTTGCTATCAACAGGTTGCTCTCTTCCATGGACTACTTGGGAAACTGAAGGAGGAAATTTCCCTCTCCTGCCCCAACGTGAGGGATCAAACACTGGATTAGGTGCAAATTTGTACAATCTCCATCTGTGCTGACATTTAAAATTCAGCTGGATCGGGCCGGAGCAATCTGATCTGACTGAACCTGCTCTGAGGAGGAGGTTGGACTTGATGACCTCCAGAAATCCTTCCCAACCTAAATTATTCTATGATTCTATCTGCAGATTGAAAATGATCTTTTTCATCTCTGAAATGAAGAAATAGGCCTACCTTCCTTGCATGAAGGTGTGAGATATTTTATGCCGTATTGACCCCAGAAATAAACTCTTATTTCAAAAGCTACAAACATTTCATGTACCTTCGTAAGAGTGAGTAGCTTCCTTCTTCACTTCAAAGACATCTTACTGAAACAAGTCAGAAGATTTATCTAAATAGAAAAATTTTAGGACTTCAGACTTGCAATAGAGCCCCTCCCTGCTCCACCTGCCCAGATAAAGGTTCTTTGCTTCGATGTTTGCAGAACTACGCAATTCAGTACTGCCTTTGGAGCAACAGCTCATTCTTTTCCCTATATGTTGCAGCTGACCTGCAGCCTGGGCGTTGTGAAACATTAGTGGAGTGACACGCTGAGAAACAACTTCAATATGAAATGTGATATTCCAACACTCAGCTTGCCGCTTTGGAATTCTTTCTTCAGAAAAATGGTGTTACTGAAGTACTTGGTGTATTTATGACTCTCGATGCAGTTTATTGTCTGTAAATTAGATCTCCTGCAAGACACCAGGCCTTAATTAGGAGTCTCAGCAGATGCACTGTAATGAAGAATCCTTCTGTGAATTAATTTCCCCTATCCTTGGTTAGGGGTCCAGGCAGTATCTATTCTAGGCTCCCCCTATAGACAAAGGAAGCAATATCACCTTCAAAGGACAATTCATCCCATCTTAAAATAAGTGTGATAAGCTAAGGAATCATCCTCTAAGGGTGTCTTTGTTGTCATTGATTACAGGACATGCCCATCTCATTCCCTGCCCTTACTACTTTTTACTAGTGAAACTGATGACATAAGTATCCTAGCAAATTCAGTGAACCCTCGTCATGCCTGTCCCTATCAACTCTCCAGAAAGCCCAAGTACCTTGGATTTAGATCATTAACTTCCAGATAACTATAGCAAAAGAAGAGTAATTCCACCTGGCATGAGTAATTCCCTAGCCCATGAGACTAAGGGACAGGGTAAGAAATAAGAAGTACAAAATAGCTGCACAGTAATGGCATGGTGGAAAGAAAGCCTCAGCAGCCTCAAACTCACCGCTGCTCCTGTTACTGCCATTCTTTCTTCTCACCTTGGCATCTCTATCTTCCTTGCTTTTTTGCACCTGATTTATCAGCCAGAGCTCAAGGGTAAGGAATAAGATCTATAGAAAAAAATTAACAGAGCTTTAGACTGCAAACTTTAATATAGATTCTTTTAATAATAACAAGACCATATTCACGTAAATAGCAGTACAGTGTAAGATATCAGAGGAATCAGTTCTGCTTATCTGACTCTGAAGAGCTGCAGTGCAACTCCGTGGAGTTTAAGCATTAAGTATGCCATCTGAATGTGAATCCACCTCTGTTATTAATTGTGATCAAACTTGATAATTCTTCCTCTAATTAAAATGCACAGTCCTGATACACAGTTAGCTGGTTTTTCCACAGAAGACTCCTGTTGTCTCTAATAACACATCTACCCTTGGACTCGTGCCCTTTGTTAGATAACCTCTTTGGCTCATGGACCATCTAGTTTCAGGCAGCCTGCTCATCTGTGGAGCAGATATTTTGCTGTGATAACCTGTTCATGTGTGGACCATCCAGGCTCAGATTATGTGTCCATCCATCGGGGTAGATTTTTCTTCAAATGCAGATAGAAAATTCTTCAGGTAGGTAATCGCTGGTGATTTGCTTAGAGTTCTGGTGCCTCTGCCTTAACACTGCCTTTGCATTTCCACCTAATCCCACATATAATTTTCTTCTAAGGTCCTTGAACAATTAACTCTTTTGAAGAAAAGAAAATTAATGGTCTGTTGGAAGATGTTGACATAGATATCATGCTTTAGTAAACAGTTTGCCATTAACCTCTCTCTCTGTTCTTGCAATATCACTGGACACTTATTGAAATTACTTTACGATAAGATGATGAAGACAGCTGTTCTGGGAAGCTGAGGAGCCTTTGAGACATACGAACAAAGACCCTTCCCCTGATTCTGGCAGGAGTTTAAGGACATCTCTACCTGCCAGGAAAGCTAGCTTACTTGTGCTACTTCGAGGGCTTAGAGGTTGTTCGACAAACTGTTGGCCTTCAGAGCAGAGAGCTGAATTGGGTTACTCAGCTGAAGAGTGATCTGCTCTGACTGTCCCTAGCAGCGAAAGTCATCAGTGGGGCTTAGGCAGGCAGAAATGTCCCAGGTAACGCAGCCTTGGTTGGACTGTGCTTACAGTGGCTGCTCGTGTTGTGGAGTGGGGGCGACTCCTGGGACAATGAATGTGCAGTGCCATGTGTAAGATGATGAGTGAGGGAAGCTCGTCTGTCTGGGCTGCACCGTGAGGTCTGCAATGTATTTGCATTGGACTGAGTCCTCTTCCAGACTGTATTAGACTGGCAATGTAATGGCTTCTGGAGTTCTCGTCTAGACTATGAGAAAGCCATGGTGTTCAGGAGATAGCTGGGTTAAAAGTGGATCAACAGGTATTGCTTGTCTGGGTTATTTATCTTTCTTTGCTGTAGTCCTCTCTCACAGTTTAGTCAGGAATATCTGCAACCCACATGGTATTCTAGGAAGCATGAAAATGTTTGCTTGCAGAAAATTTGTACTTCTAGATCCTGCCAGAGTTGCTCTGGGAACTGACTGGTTATTGCTTAATGACACCTGTCAGTCTTAATGATAAAGCTATGGATATGGAAGAGTGGAACATATTTCTTCCTCAGACACTATGTTTACACATTAAGGGGTCTAAGTGGTTCAGGACGGGCAGAATGGGTTGCTCTGAGTGATGACCCCCAGTGAGAGGGAGTGTAGCTTTTTATGGGACCTTTACTTGCAGTCCTTCCTAAGGATAGGGAAAAATGGTCTTGCACCCATTTGTCCAATAACTCTGTGTATTGAAGCAGTGTTATAGCAGGTTCCGTTTCCTTCTCTGTGCTACTTCCATGGCCAAAGCAGCTGAGACTGAAGTCTTTCTCTACTGAAGCCAGTGGCTTTTTGTTCTCTACGAGCCAGCTCCCTGAGTCAGATGGAATGTGATCCAAAACCAGATCTCAGGGCAGCATTAAGCTGCATTAACGTGGACTTGAAATAATTCCATAAACCTGAGCTGGTCACTCTACACTCTTCCTGTAATTCCCAGATATAAATATAGACCTTTCAAGGGAGACAGAGAAAGGTGTGATCAATCTCTCTTCCAAAACTATGGAGGCAAACAGACTTTTATTTGCCTTCATGAGCTACAGCAAGAGCCTACAAGTTTGGTTTATGCTTTGGCAGCTCATTAACAGAAGTCTAAACTTAAGTAAGATGAATCCCAGCCTCAGCATTTGTAAAAAACTCTTCTGTGTGCACATTTTTAGCCTGCGATGAATGTGAATTGATTCAAGGATATTCACCCACAACAAAAGAGGGTAGGCTGTTCCTCAGGACCACCTGCTGTGTGGTAACTTTGTTCTTGCATGGAAGACTCGAGTCGCCCACATCACTAATACTGTAAACAGTCTAAGGTGCCTGATGAATGTGACCCAGTTTTGCTGAAAGGTTAATGATCACCTTCAGACTGGGAGTCAGGAAAAAAAAGACTACAAGGATGTATGAGGTAAGGGAATGGAAACAGAACATGGAAGCGATACTGCTGAACTGGTACTAGATAGCAACAGCTGAAAACAAAGCTGGGATGTCTTCAAGGCATCAAACTTGAAAGTAAAAACTTAGGTGAAACTAAACGCCTTCAAAAGTGTCACAATCGTTCTTTCTCAAGGTAAAGCTGTAGCTCTTGCTATTACAGAAAAGTCTTTAATATTACAGTTATATCTTTCTTCAATTCTGCATTCACTTTTCTCCTACTTCTGTTGCATAACGAGCAATTATTTCAGAATAAATTCATCCATGAACAGCTGTACTCATCATTTTACTTTTTTAAGCACCTGTTCCAACTCCTTTGGAGGTTTTATTGACTGACAAACAATTTTCTCCATGTAACAGTCCGTTCAGTGCCTCATTTTGAGGACCTCCTTGGTCCTCAAGCTGTAGACTGTGGGGCTTACCATTGTATAAAACACATATATCACCTGATCTTGGTCAGGCAAGGAGCCAGAGCTGTGGGGTGTGTAGCTGGAGTGCCAAAGAATATGGCAAAAACTATCAAGTGCACAGGATGCACAGGTGGAGAAGGCTTTGGGTCTTCCCTCGCTGGAGTGGCACCTCAGGATGGCAGAGATGATGTAGATGTAGGAAATGCGTACCTCCAGTATGACAAAGATGTCACCTAAGATGCAAAATGCTATGATGATGATCTTGTTAACCCCGATGTCAGAGCAGGAGAGGCTCATCAGGGGTACCACACCACAGAAGTGACTGGTGATGCTGGAATGGCAGAAGGACACCCAAAAGGCACAGCTGCTGTGTATCATTGAGATTAGAGACCCACAAGAATAAGAACCAAGTCACAGCTGGATGCTGAGACTTCATGACATGACGGCTTTGAATAGCAGTGGTTTACAGCTGGTCATACGCCATCACAGCCAGAATGAAACATTCGTTGGTGCAAAATGTAGAGAAACAATACATCTGGGCAGTACAGCCACCAAATGAGACAGCTTTGCTCTCTGCTAAGAGACTGGCCACCATCCTGGGGGTGATGCCTGAGCAGCAGAGGTCTAAGACTGCCAAATGGCTAAGGAGAAGCTATTTGGGAGGGTGGTTTGGGGAGACAATCCTTATTAATGCAGTCAAGGCCAGATTTCCAACTACAGTCATCAGGCAAATAATTAAAAGCATTACAATGAGAGTGGGCTGTGCTTCTGCCTTGTTTATTAGATCTAGGAGGAGGAACTCAGCTACTGTGGTGTAATTTTCTGCTGCCGTTTTGCTCAGATATTTGTTCACATTAGGTAAGCAAGCTTGTCTTGATACACTCTGGAGAACAACTGGCAAAAAACGATCATGATCATATGCTCCTGCTAGCAGTGACCAGCTTACTTCCTTTGGTCAACGAGGACAATACTGATTTCATCCAAAATGCCATTCTGAAATGGAATCACTTGTCTGTGTTATCCCAAACCAGCTGCAACACACATTATCTACCTAGATTGTTCCAGTGTGAAGCTGGAGCACTATGAATGCCACTAAGTCACAGTCTAATAATGGTAAATACATACGTATCAATGTTCAAGAGCTGTTAGTGGCAAGTAGGCTAAATGAGACTGGAAACAGAAGAAATAGTCTCTGACAGATCTTAAAGAGGTAGTAACATTTCCCAGTTCTTTGAATTCTTAAATCAACATTACATATGCTAGTGAGCATTTCAATTACTACTGTTTCCAGGGTCTGAGGGCGCTAACAGGCCTTAATGGGCCTGATCATCCTCGCCTGAGGCAGCCACTTGCACCTCCTGCCCATGGGCCCAGGAGCCCCATTTAAGCTCAACCCTGGGCCTTCAGTTTCTGTCTGAGCTTCCCTAGAGGAGCACTGATCTCCAGCTCAGCTCAGCGTGCAGACTCCATTGCTCTGGACCCTGCCCTGTGGACTGACTTCCCAGCTTGACCCTGCACCTATCTTGTCACTTTGGGCCTGCCCAGTAGGCACTGGACTGTCTGTGTCCCTGGTTACCTGATCCTGGCTCTGACCCGCAGGCTGACTTCTCAGCTTGACCTCATACCTGCTTCATCACCAGGAACTCTCCTGGTCATCTGGACTCTTGGTTGAACTCGGCTACCATCTCTAGGTCTTCTCTGCCCACCTGGCTCAGGGCCAGAGGGACAGGCCCTGGCTGCAGCCTCCTGAACTTATCATTCTACACATCCTGAACAGGGAAAAGGAAGAAAAAAATGGGCACTTCTATGGCATAACTCATCTCATCCTGTAGCAGATGTCTAAGATACTCACATGAACCATTCTGTAAAAACACCTGTTACTTTTTTTTTTCCTCCCCCTCCCTATTGAGAAGAAACTAAGATGGAAGACAGAAACGAAGGCATGCTTAAAGGTATATCTCTAGGTGAGATGAATTCCATAAGCAGCCATATGCATGTAGAGCTACTCCAGATTTATTACAAATAAACCAACTATTCCTTCACTGCCTTACTTATAACTGTGATACTAATATTTTTTAAATTCAGAAAAGAGTATAAAAGTCCACTGGTTGGATTCCAACTGTTTCCAGTCAACTTGATAGCATTCTACTAGACAAATGTCTGATAGAAAACACTCTTTGATTAATTCTGCTCGTTCCTGCACCAAACCAAGCTCCATTCACTCTCATAACAAACTGACTGTCTGACTAGTAGGTACATGGACGTATGAATTCATGAGCTGACTTTTGAAGGTGTGCAGGATATACAGAGTTACCTGTGAAGACAGAAATGGATGGTCAGCATCTCTGGGGAAAATAAGGTTTCAAATGCATTTGTCTGCATGGAATTACAATGATATTCCATAGCAGATGTCAACTGCACTTAAACTCCACGACTATGAAAAGAGTTAAATTCATATCCATTTTCACTTATCATGTCTTTATTAAACCAAAGGTAAGTAACTGCAATTTATTTGCACAGAAGAATACATGACTACAGTCTGCTGCTGCTGCTGTATCAATTCTATCAATAAATTGGACATACAAGCCACAAAGAACACGTGTGAAAATGAGGCTATTCTAGGATTCCTAGACTGTAACATTCTAGTTCCACATTGTCCTGAAACGATGTTTTGCTAAATTTCAGTCTACTTTTAAATAGAAACAGACTTTATCTCTGTTATTTCTGTTTTGTATAACAGAGATGGTCTCTTTCCAAAATGTTGAGAAGATTTGGATTTATTCCACTCTTGGTAATACCCAGCACTCTGAAAAAGAAGGAGATCTGAACAGGCTTTTATCTATCTGGTTAACGATGGAGCTTCTATATGTGTGTATAGACATCTGGAGATCAAGGGTGTATAAGCAAATCTGGTAAATAATCCAGTCCTTATTTGAAAAAAAAAAAAAAAAGCTTGCAAGCAATTACATAGCAACTTATGGTTGGATCATACAAGAACTTCCAAAGTGAACACAGATGTTACTTCCCAGTTGAGAAAGCAAGCAACTCCACCTGTGTTGAAATCCAGTGTTGTAGCAGGCAGGATCAAGCAGTGGGTGTAAGAAAATGAATGGCCATCCTTCATAGCAAAGAAACTAGAGATGGGAAATAGATCTTTCAGCTACTAATTTCTAAGGCCAGGAAAACGCAAATTTCATACTAACCAGTGCAACTAGTAAATCCCCTCCTACATAATGTAAGAGTTAGAAAAAAGAAAACAAGAAGTACTTTTTTTTTTAATTTGATCTTAGCGTGTAATATGGCTTAGATATCTTTCTCAGCTCCAACATTTCAGGATACATGAGAAAGTAACTGGGTTATAATTACACTCACTGACTTGGATTCCCCAGTTGGAAGGACAAGATGTGAGGTTTTTGCTGTCTGTGCTTTGGCTCTCTATGATGTAAGAGATATGATCTCAGAAGTAATCGCCTTCACCTAAGCTGTTCATCTCATGTTCTTCATAGTTTACGAAGAAGATTCATGGATCCCAGGGTGTGAAGATGTCTCTTCTAAGAAAAGATGAACAGTGCTCAGGAAGTGCCCCCCCCCTTTTTTTTTTAACCTTAAAGCAAGATTAGATTGATGAGGTCAGATGAACTCAAATCTGCTGCAGAGGTTTAAATTTGGGTAAGACAAATCCATTTGCTCAGCTCTAACTGCAATAAGCTGGGACAGCCTTTTGCTCAAGCCTGTGACTAGATGCATAGTCAACTATCTGAAAAGAGCATGTCGGATATTTTTGTGCCACAACACTCAGATATGATGCAGTGCAATGTTGGTCAGTACAATATAATTACAAGATGATACAGTAAAACAAGTAGCAGCAGTAAACAATAAGTATCACCTATTTACAAAATAGAAGCTCTCCAAATGATGTATATATATAACTGATGGTGTTATCAACAAATGTTGGAAAACGGAAACTTTCTCAACAATCTTACTTATTAATTTAGAATCCCCATTTTCAAACAAATAGATAGGGTCCAAAAACTTTCTCAGTTCTGTGGACATGCTATGATCGTGCTTTGCCACCAGATGGCGAAGGCACAAACCTGAGTGTATGTAAACGCGTATACGCTGGTGCTGATGTTTTCCGGTAAGTTGAAGATGGCTATTTTATTTGTTGGATTTTCTTTAGCCATAGTAGGGCGCTATATTTTAAAAAACTTTTCTGAAAATTGTCATAATTCTCCTGCACAAGTTAATTATGAAAAGTCATACCAGGGGACATCCATAGGTAAAGGAGGAAGTGACACAATCCAGTATTATAGCTGGAGAGGCAGCACAAGTATTTGGGGAAGCAGAGTAAAGGGAAGACAAGAGGATTTTCTTCTGTGAGGTGAACTGAATAACTGTGAAACTTCCACCTTGCAGCAATTAAGTTACTGTGCTCCTTCAGCAAATTATCCATTATGAATGTATTCATTATGTCACCAAATACGTCAAAAGTTCAACATCTGGCAACAAGAGAAATACAGGGAGTTACATTATCTGTTTGTGTTAGAGTAACTGACTCTTAGGATTCAGTTCATCTCGCCTAAATTCAGGCATCCTACTGAAGGACCTCATGCTGGTGCCTAGGAGGTTGGAGATCTCTCGGTAGAGATAAAAGGGAGAAATTAGGGAGGGTTGTGGGTGAAAACGCTCATGTCATCTACCAGGAAGCACCTAAAAGCTTTGTCTGAATCTAATCTAGTCATCTAACCCCCCTCTGGACTCAACGGAGAGAGACAGGCAGTTCCTGGAGATGATTCAACTTGTCCTAAGGAAGAAGCGCTCTGTGAAGATGCTAACTTCTTTCTCTCTGATGAACACAGAGGAAGCCTGATTAGCTTTAAATAGGTCACTTGCATACAGCTAAAGCTCAGCAAGGAAGTCTTCCTGTATGTTTTCCCCAAGTGTTTCACACCTATGAGCATTTGAAAGAGTAATCATGGAGCCTGGCCTCCTGCATTGCTGTGGTATGGAAATATGGTGTGATGGCATGGCGCAGAACTGCAGGCTTGGGAGGGTAAGGCTGGTGGATTTCCAGGGCAGGAGTTCTGTTTTTGTTTTTTTTACACATGCACATGCAATTTCACACATGCTTTCTCCATGTCATGTTGATTAGGCTCCATGCATCCCAGATTTCGGGATGTGCATAGTTTACTGTGCACATAAAGACAGTCAGAACAGCACACGGTGCAGCTCAGTGTGATATTTCAGAGAATGTGAAATGCATCTCCTGGACAGAGCTGTGCAGTAGATACAGACCCATCATGGATCTTGAGCACATGCCACATGTCTATACAGCAGATGGGATTCATCTCCCTGCAGTTAAGCTATTTAAAAGTTAGGTGACTAAATCTAATCTAGTTGTCTAAGCTGCCTTTGTAGTGAAAGAAGGAGACAGGCCACTCAAGAAGATAATTCATCATCTCTCTCTTGCAAACTCATCTTACAGGGAAGTGGGACCTTTTCCATTTCCACTCATTTCCTGCTGGTATTTTAAATGCTATCTTAAATTTGCCCTCACTCCCACACCTGCAGAAAGAGAAGGAAGGTCAGAAGCAGTGGGGGAGTCATTGATATTCCTGGTGGAGGCTGCTCTCCGAAGATCTCCCATCTTTGGACAAATAGTGTTTCTCTTCAATGGTGAATTCCTACTTCTCTAATCTTCCTTTTGCATGAGAGAGCAATGTTGAAACACTGAAATGTCTTCTGGGTCAATTATGCTAAATTTCAATTGAGAAAAATCAAAAAGCTTCCTTTTGATCGTTTTGTATCACTTAACTTCAACAAAGAAATTATTAGATATTTCAGAATGTATATCATAGACATTGTGGTGCAGTCATATAATATGTAATAATAGAGTGTGTTTTAAATTAAATGAAATTGGACAAGAAAGTAGGTATGAAAAATGCTTTGGAAACTGGAAGTGCTTCTCCACCTCAAATGTAAGGATGGCTCAAAGTCAAACTATACCAGCTGACTAGCTGGGCAGTTGGTTTAAAAGGAAGTGCTAAAAACATGGGAATAGGAGCACTTACAGAGATGATTTATTTATTTATTTATTTTTCCTTGGGAGATGTTGTGCTGGAAGCAGGAAGGGGACCTGTGGGAAGATGGAGGCACTGTGGGATGCGTGGAGGAATACCGGGGCTATTAAGGTAGTAGTAATTCTGCATGTGTGTCCATCGCATGCATCTCTAAGCGCACGAGGTTTATCAGCTGGAAATAACTGAGTGTGTAATTACCTCACAGGAACAGCTTTTGGGAAAGAGGTCTTCAGATATGCATGGGGGTGAGGGCACACTGAAATAGCAGCAGGCGGCTATGGCCCAAAAGTGAAGGGGCTCAGCTGGACTTCAGGGAGAAATAACAGAATGGTGGAAACAGTGAATTTAGGAGCAGAGTTAGCCAGCTACAAACGAGGGACATGTCTGCAGAGGATGTGCAAATGACTTTTTTGCAATTTCTGATCGCCTCACAGCCTGTCATTGCTTGAAACAAGGTAAACCCTGGCCTCAGCTCAGTTCTGCCATTACGAGCATTCACAGTCTGTGTCGTTACCTGTGGAGGCTAGGTTGAGTGCCAGTGTGGACTTCCAGCTGTTTGAGCTTATCTAGGTAATGCCCTGAACTGCGCTTCTCACGCACGCTTCTGTCACTTGCTCCAATTACTCATTTCTTCTCCTCCTGCTAGGCTGAGCCATGTCTCCTTTTAGTCCTCTCCTCCCTTCCTTTGCCTTCCCTCCATCCAGAGTCAGCGTCCTCACGCACAGCCTAACCAGGCCACCACAGCGGGACCATTCTTTCCCCAAACAGCCCCTGGAGTCTTCCTCAGCTGAGTCCCTTGCTCCAGGAGTTCAGCCAGGCCTTGGCACTTACTTCACAGACCCCCTCCGTGTTGGCTGTAGCCTGTGCGGCCACCAACACATCCAGGTTCCCCCACCCCCCGGACTCTACCTTCTTCAGCCATGGCCTTGCAACAGCAGCCAGCTTATCCTCAGTGCTGAGTTCTTCAGTTTGAAAGGCATTGCACTATAATAAGGTTAGAGCTCATGATCACAGGTGGGGGAAGTGGTATGTCTGCATGGTCTGACATTGTGTGAAAACCATCTGGGATGCCAAAGGTCTTTGCAGGACAGGGGACTGAACTCTCTATTTCCAAGTCTGTAGGTAGCAGCCCTCACTTGGGTCTGTGAGTTGACACATATGGCGGAGGTGGGCTGGAGGTATTCTTGATCTTTGATCTCGTAGGGAACATGGCAGTGGAAAATAGGATTTGGGATCCTTAATGGAACTATGGGGTGCTTGTTGGGTAGGGTTTAGGATAAGAGTTGCACTGGCAGACTTGAAGGGTTGGCTGACACGCTTCTTGGCAGTTGAATTTTGTTGCCAAACCCGAAAGGAGGCCACAGAGTTGTGCAGGGACAGCCTTGAAGAGCTGGAATTCACTACCCGCTGCTAAGGATACAGAAGAAAACAAGGACACAGTTGCCAGTTTGGGGAGGGGGCTGTTCTTCCTTCCCTGTCCCACTCCTTCAGTGACCACCTCCATTTATGCCCCACTGAAATTTTCCAGGATTCTGCTCTGCTGGGCTCTTGGCAATCTTGCTGCCATTACTAGTCTGCTGCCCAAGGCAACCCCTCTGCTCTGCCTAATAACCTGAGAGAGGTGGCAGGAGAGAGAACAAATTGGGCTGGATTATGTATACTGTCAAATTTCAATTATTTTATTATTAAAGTTCTTTTTTTTTTTTTTTTTTTTCCGGAAGGGGCAACCTGTTTCATAAATTGTGGAAGTGATGGACTTCAGCACTGGATTCCTCTGTTGCCAGTTTGATTTCTCTCAGCATTAAGATGTATGCCTTTAAGAAGACATTTTGTGCTGGTGGGCAAAATGGAGAGACTGTGGAAAACAGGCACGTCAGGCTGATACTTATTAACTGATGACTAGTAATATTTGACGGATGCTAACATAGCCATAAGAACAAAACTGTGGCATTTCAGTTTTTTTTTTTAATTGCTTCATCTGTAATTGTGAAACTGTAATTTCCTAGTTTCTTTTTTTAAGCTTTACCTTTCCTCCAGGGGAAATGTCTGTGACTTCCTTTGCTTTTCTCTGAGGAAACCCTACGCAGATTATTACATGTATTGATTTGAACTAATCACTCTGACTTTGACAAGGAAGCCAAATGCAAATTCCAGGTAGGTTACAGCTTTAAGGAGCCTGTGTCTAAAGACTCAAGGCAAGCAATTTAATATAATTGGTTGTCTCTCCAGGAAATGACTTAGGATGATTTTAGCAAGGTCTCCGTAGGTACAGTTAAGAAACTCGTGCCTGACAAATTGCAATGATGCAACTTGGCAAGTGAGTCTGCGAGTGTGTTTAAATTGGCTCCAGTGTGCATCATTAAAATCTCAAGGTCTTTCACTCCTTGAAATTAGCAGCTCTCTCATCTTACAGTCAGACGTGATTATTGCTCTAATCTAGGGACAGTGAGAGACCGCCTTGAAGGAAAAGCAGCCTGTGAAAACTGGCAGGATCTCTACAATGCTTTTGCTGTATCTCAAAAACCCCACAGAGACCCCGGTCTAATCTATTTCATTTAAAGATGATGGGTCAAACAGAGCTGGCTGCATTGCACTAGTGGGGCTGCAGCTTAAAACTGCCTGGACTGAGCTGGTTTTGAACTACTCTGTTTTATGCTGGGATGATACACAGCTGACTGACCAATTTGGTCTACATAGCAAAGGCAGTAAACTCAGAAATGGTTTCTGGCAAAGATAAGGCCAATTCACAAGTTTCCCTGTCTTCTTCTGCTGTCCCAGGCCTCCTACTCTGCAGATTTCTTCTTGCTACTCCATCTCCTTTGCAGAACCTGGAAAACAGGGGACAAAGTTTTCATTAGAAACCCAGTTTTTCATTTAATTTTAGAACAAAGAACATTCTGAGGGAGCCTAGCAGGGAGGATGGAGCCCACCTGCAATGTGAGCTGCAGGGAGGGATTATTCCCTTGCAACAGAACTACCTCAGAGCATCTTGTCTCTATGTCTGAAACACAAATGGCCATGAAAGAAAAAAGGATCGTTCTCAGCCCCATGTCTGAAGGCAGCAGCTAAGTCTGTAATTGGCCTGGGCTCATAACGAGCATCCTTAGTTGGACAGCTCAAGACCTGACAAAGCTCATTAATCCCACTATTAGTCAAAATCAGATTGCTTTGATCGCATTACTCCAGGAACATAGTCCTGGTGTGGCATGAGAGGGCTGAACAAAGCCCTTCTCCAGACACACATTTGCCCTTCTGATGCCTACATAAACCCCATAGTAACAGCTCCTCCGGTATAAGGCTAAGGACCCTCGGTGGAAGCACCAGTCTGCAGGGTTACACAATGCAGTAGCATGCACAGTGCAAAGAAGAGGCCTAAACAAATCTCAACAGTAGTATGGCATGCATAAAAAGACTTTTCCTCTCCTTCCGAGCTTTCTATTTGCTTTGAAATCCAAAGCTAGGATTCAAAATCTAGGAAAAAAAAAAAACAGCCAGGAAATTGCGATAATAATGAGTGTATAGATGTAAAAGCATGTGGCTGGGCACCAGGGGGAATGGCTGCTTATTTGTCTTGTCCTGGTTGCTGCACTGTGGATCGAGATGAAACTCCAGGAGATTTCAGTTGCCCCAAACATCCTGACTTTAGAGAGCCTTCTGGAGAGCAAGTGCCTTTGGCAGGGCAGGAGTTTGGTAGGGAATCTGCAGTTTGAATGCAGATTAGAGACAGCTGAGAGTTGCAGGGGGGGCAGTGTGCTGCAGGACTTGGCCAGAGCGAAGCCTCTGAAGTGACAGAGGGAGAGAGACTCTCCTAGCGGGCCAGGGCTGAGTTTTCTGCAACCAAAAAAGCCACTGAGAGGTGTTGACCTGGAAAGCAGGGCTCAAAGGAAGAACTATTTTTCCAAGGACTCACTGAATTCAGAGGTGTGCATTCAAAACTTTTGATTTAAATTGCTCCCCCAACAGGCCTGCAATTATCTGGGCCCAGCATATCATCAACTAGTGCATGCATGTATTCTCCAAATAGACTCCTGAGATTTTTTATTTTTTTTTGCTGGGCGAACGAATATCCTTTTTACAAGCAATATGTAACATCTACTTGCAACTGGGCTAAAGGCCTCATTTTTTTTCCCTGAGTAATACTTCACAAGTACTGCAATTATTGCATATGGACTGAATATTTCAGTATCTAGAATAGAGAGAGGCTAGTAATGCTATTGTTATGAAATATTTCTCTACTTAGGTAAAATTCACTAGGCCTTGGTAACCGTATGACAAAGCTGATAAAAAGAACAGCATAATACAGACACAGCTGAGGACGCTTTTGGTAATTGCTGATATTTTCCTGAGGCCTTAAAGTCGGCATTTGCATTTGGTACATAATAGTGGCACATACAGTTCACAAGCATCGTGAGGATCAGTAACATCATATTCACAAGCCTAGACCTTTGTAGTCTTGGGCTAACACATCACAACCAACCTGGTTAATTGGAAGGCCTCATTGGATATGGCTAAGAACATATCTCAGATACTGCCCTATGTTTCTACTTTTAATTATCTGGTACAACTAAGAACATGCCTACAATGACACATCTGAAAACTAGAGGTGTCACTGAGAGCCAGCAGCCCAAAGCTCTCTCCATAGTCATGGGAGACTCTCACCTTGAAGGCGCAATGCATCCCAACCTGAAAGAGGTTTCTAAGATACATGACGTGAAGCTCTCCTTGAACTTGTTTATACTTTCACATACAACTACACCACTACCTTTTAGACGTGTGCATTTTGATGAGATAGTTAGCTTTACCACATACTTCATGCTGATGGCTAGCAATGTATGGTTTAGCAGAATGTCAGACGTTGCATTGTGACAGGATTGGATTATCAGCACTGGGATCTAGATGTAAGGTCTCAGGTTAGAAGTTCCAGAAAGGGAGCATCTCACAGGCAGGAGGTGCATTCGTTTGGCTAGTATTAGCACATCATCACTTGGCTATCTGTACAGCACTGTATTTTGGAGCCGTGTATCACAGAGAGATTTTGTATGAAGTATTGCCCTCTTGTGGCTGTCCAACAAAAGATGGGTAACTCGGAAAGTTTTCAGCTAGTGGAGAGCACATTAAGCCAGTTTGGGAAGACGGAAGGGCACAGCCCTAGTTCTACTCCTAGGCATACATGAAATGTATCTGTTCACTGTGTCCATTTCTGGCATCTGTTGGGTTTATTACCTAATGATTAGCTCCATTCTCTGTTTCAAAACTTCATGGGATACGTGATTTCTGATGGTCCTAGGGCTTACTGCAGTACACACAAAGAGAACTGGACCTCATGCATTTATTCCAGCCAAAGGTCTATGCAAGCATTGCATAGGGTAGACCTGTGTTTGGTAATCCTTGGAGAATACCAGCATATCTTCTAACATATACATGGGAGTCTTAATTTTGCAAGAGACACACACTGCAAACATAGAGAAGAGGCTTTAGGAGTGATTGATAAACAATATTATCCACGTTAACACTGCAAAAGTTATTGGTTGGTAGTGTTGGAACAGTAACATATACACCAAGCTGTGCATCCAGAGGGAAAGTGGCATTGCAATAAATAAATGCATGGATGCTTCCTGGAACAAGAGTGGGATTTTTTTTGATTGTTCTCTGAAGTAGTGCTGGTAATTTGTGTTCATTCTTATGCCTGGCTACACATGCACTTCAAGTAGCGCATGGATTCCACAAGTGGTTTACCTTTTGTCATTTCTGGAGGGCCTATACAAAATCATAGCTGATCATAGTAATGAATTGCTAGAATGGTTATCAGTAAAGAATTTCCTGCAGAAGATTCAGCTAGAATATTCTTGTGAGCTCTCGCTATAGAACCAGTGTGTAAGTCATTCCTGCAAGTACTGAGGTACTGTTTAATATAGTAATGCAAGGTATACGGAAAGATCCTTCAACGCCAAGTCTGCCTAGACTTCTATGCACTGGGAGAGGGGAAAAAATTAAATGTCTGAGTAGATCCTAAAAGTGATAATACCGTTGTTATGAAAGTCTACAGGGCAAAATTTATAGGAAGAAGTGTAGTCTTTTATCAGATACTGGATTATATTCCATTTTGTATCCCCCCAGATAAAGCCAAAAGAACAAAATGCATTCTGGGTACACCATCCCTTCCCTGAGCTTCAGTTTGTGCCCATTGCCTGTTTTCCTGTCACTGGGCACCACTGAGAAGAGTCTGGCTCCATCTTCTTCACACCTTCCCATCAGATATTTATAAACATCGATAAGATCCCCCACCATGAGCCCTCTCTTCTCTGGGCTAAACAGTCCTCTGCCTCCCTTTGTAAGAGAGATGCTCCAGTGCCTTAATCAGTTCATGGCCCTTCACTGGACTTGCTCTGGTAAGAGGCAGAGTGCTGTGCAGACTCCTGTGCGTGCGTGTTGTGGTGATAAATCTGGGTGCATCTTAACTATGCTTCTGTGCTGGGATGATGAATGCTCATGGCTGGAGATAGACCTCAGTTTTGTTAAAGCACTGTGCCGTGGCATTCCAGCTGTGGTGCCTGGTGCAGAATAATTGAGAGGACTTTGTTGTTTGCACACTGCTCTGTACTGAAACCAAGTGTCAAGGATGTGTTTCTTAGGGGCCTTTTATTGTGGTTGCTGCCTTTCTGTAAAGGCTAAGCTCATGACTGTTTCCTGCTGGAACTCAGCTCTCAGTGCTAATGAATGTACATTCTTAACAGTAAACCAGTGAAAGTATGAAAGTAGTTTAAGTTTTGTTCACCTTCAGCTGTGGGTCATCATGTTGACAAGGGGTTCATAATGCATTTTCTGATTTTTTTTTAAGTATATTTCAACAACTTTAAAAATAGCATGATTGTCCATTCCTATCCCAAACCATTTAAATTCCAAAGCCAGGCTTTAAGAAGTTGGTAAATGCCTCCATGAATTTTTCATGAAGCTTTTTTTTTGGGGGGTGGGGGGGTGGGGGGGGGAAGGGGGCTGCCTCTGTTCTCATGTTGACATCAGAGCAGAGTTGTTATGGATGGGATTGATGGGAAACAGTGCAGGTGAGGCATTGCAGGTGGGCTTTCTGTGCAGTTCCCTGTGCAGCAGGTGAAGAGAAATCAAGAACTGGCATTCATCCCATCCCAAAGTAAATATTTCTCCTACGCCAGATGAACTGCACCATCATAGCACCTTTTCTCTCAGCTGAAAAAAGAGCCTTGGAACCACGCACGGATGTGTAATTTCAGGGTCCGAACTAGGCAATTCCTACATCTGCAGTTAAATAAAAACCAGCAGGGCATTGTCTCCAGAACTGGTTTGGTATGACTGTCACTACTTAAATAATACAGAGCCTATCTCAGCGTTGGCATGCACCAAATCCATGTCCGTCTATCTCTTTCCCTCCCCCCTCTATCCCCAAGACAATGACAGGATACAGTGCCGGGTGACTGCTCATTAATAGTTTGCCCATGGCTAACCCCTTCTGAAGTGGTAAATGGGAGAAGAGAACTGACCCATTTGGATGTGAGCCATGCTATACTCTCATAGTTTTGGCAAACAATAGTCTGCATTGACAGCTGGAAGACCCTTTCTTACCCTTTTCAGTAAGGTCATACCAATGTAATATTCACCAACAAACTGAGGCAACTAGATCATTGCTTCTGATACCAACAGGCTGTGCAGTCACCAACAACGTTTACTACCTCTATAAATGGAAGGAATCTCTTATGAACTGTGGACTAAACTAGCACTGTCTGAATACTATGGAAAAGTTTTCTGTAGCTACACCATCAAAAAACATTTCAGATGTTTCCAAAAGCTACAGGCAAGTTAATGACCATGAATTTCCAAGCATTTGCTTCTGAGTTGGGAAATGAAGCAGACAGCTGGGGCCTGGACAAACATATCTTTTCTCATTAATCAAGATTTTCAAAATGAATATTAACCCAGATGGATGACCAGCATAAGGCACTACACTTCCTAAAACTTTCTTCTGAAAAGAATATTCTGAAAAGAAGTTTCTTTAAAGCATCTAAGACTGAGCTGTTGTGAAAGGTCTGGAACTAGGTTTAATAATATTTTAAAATGATATGTGTGTGTCATTGTTCTGGCCACAAACTATTTCACAGCAGATAAAAGCTTGAGCATACGTTAGCTGTTTCCAACAGCCTCTTTCTAATCAAAATGATACGCAGGTGACTTTGAACTGCATATCAGACAGTTGTCTGAGAGTGGGAAGGGACAGCACTGTCAAGGAAATCCTGATGTAATGGGTTTTAAAAAAAAAAAAAAAAAACACCCTGCTGGGAGCAGAGGCCAAGGCCTTTAGAAGCTGTAGGGTTTAGCTTCTTTGTGCTTGAGGTAGGTTTGGTCATTGCTGCTTCTGTTGGGTTTAGCATGGATATCTGTCTGTTTGAATACCTGATCTAGAAGATTGGGTTTTTTCGGAAGGAGATTGTCTGCTGTAGAAACAATAGCCCTACTAAGAGCAGCATGCAGAGATGCAACCAGACTGCAGCACCCTGAAAGCCTTGTGGGATTATACAGGAAAATGCAAAATTCAGAGATGCAAGAAACTTTTCTGACTCTTCTTCTCTGCCTCATATACAGTTTAAGAGTGAGTGGACCAAGGAAAGAAGTTGTGACGGTGTGCTCCTTTCTCCCCCCACTGATGTGCTCTCTCCCCCTCAACCTGACCTCCCTGTAAACAGCACGTATGTAGGGGCTAGTTGAGCATGCACCAGCTAAGACCTGTCTAGCATGCAAATACAACCATGAGTCAATCATCTCCCCCCCATAAATAGGGGGCAGCCCAGAGACCATTGAGCTCTCCTGCACAGCAGCGGGCTGCACTGCAGAACCTCCTTTTGAGTAGGAGCGCCTCTCAAGGTCACTCCTCGAGGCTGAGAGATTCCTTACCCGCCACAGATCCTCGGTAAGTGATCAACAGCATGCTGAACTTTTGTGAACTTCGCAAAACTTTCCTGAGTTATATCCCTGACTGATAGCACACCTAATTCCTTACACATAAACCGTTGACCAAGTCTGAGACTAGGACTGGATTCTGCCGCACCTAGGCTTCTCTTTGGAGGAGTTTAGAAAGCAAGGGGGTCCAGTCTGAATCTTGTGACTCAACGGGAGGGTTCCCTTTGCACTCACCCCTTTAGACATCAACCGTTGACCAAGTCTGGGACTAGGACTGGATCCAGCTGCACCTGGGCTTCTCTCCGAAGGAGTTTAGAAAGCAAGGGGGTCCAGTCTGGAGCTCGTGACTCAACGGGAGGGTCTCCATTGCACATGTATCTGACCCTGTCCTTCATGCAGTAAATAACTGAGGAACCTTGCCAATCGAACCTCATTAAATCGTTCTTATTTACGACTGAACTTTGTTAAGTCACTGTCTTACTGCAGTAAATGTAGTGCTGCTTCCCTCTTACGAGGGAAGTGCATCACTCCTTTCGCGACAGAAGTCTTTTCTCAAACCTTTTGCAACTAAATCATAGGTGGAAGAGACAAAAGGGGCATGTTGTAGAATGTCGTGTAGTACACCTCTGTTTTCTTCCCTGCTCTGCTGTCGGATATTAGACCAATCACTTGTAAATCCCTATGGATTTCCTATCTATGGAATGAAAGGCCAGTGACGCAAAGGACTTAGAAACTTCTTCCATTACATGCCTGCTTTCCTGTAGTTTTACTCTTGTTGTTTATTTATATCCACCATATTTAATAAATACTGTCTGTATATTAAGATAATTCTCCAAGAATGAAATGAATCACCATCTAAAGGTTCTTCTGTCTCTCTAGTTTAGAAGGAAACATCCAAATCAGAGTCAATATATTCCGCTCCTCAGGCTGACAGTGCAAACAAAATGCATAACGTAAAATACTGAAAATCTTCAGTGGCATCTAAGCACACTGCAGGGGGCTTTCAAAACATCCTGAGGATGCTATCAGCTCACAGAAAAGAATTTCTCCATCTGATAGCAGTCAGCGTGCTATATGCAACAGCTAGTTGCGTTTATGTTCAACCTCAGTGCAACAGCTCACAATGGCAAGGCAAAATTGGAGCACTATTTTATATGATGTCATCCCCATGCTAAATCTCTTGATCCACAGCCTGAGAAACACAGGTGGAAAGGATGCCCTGATGTCAGCTGTCACTGTCCACCTATCTAGCCTGAACTTCATCAGTTTCTCTAGCAGGATGTCATGAGAGACTGTGTCAAAAGCCTTGTTGCAACTGAGGTAAACAAGTACCTCTCCTCTCCCCTCACCCGCCAAGCCAATCATCTCCTCAGAGCAGGCTGGCAGCTTTGTTAAGCAGAGTTTTCCCCTCATAAAGCCATCCTGTCTACCTCCAGCCTATCACCTTTCCTTCCCATGTCTGGAAATGATGCCCAGGATTAGTTGCTCCATCACCATCCTAGGGATTGAGGTGAGGCTGACTGGCTTGTAGTTCCCTGAATCCTCCTCCTTGCCCTTCTTGAAGGTAGCAGGGGCGTTTGCTCTCTTGCAGTCCTTGGTAATCTCTCCTGTACACTTCCTTTTTAGGTTTGAGGTCAGCCAGGAGCTCCTTGTTCATTCACATAAACCTCTTGCTACCTTTGCTTGATTTCCTGCTTGTTGGAATGGACCACTCTTGAGCTTGGAGGAGGTGATCCTTGAATATCAGCCAGCTGTCTTGGACCCCTCTTCCCTCCAGGACCATATCATATGGAACCCTTCCCGAGCAGGCCAAATTCTCTTCTCCTCAAGCCCAGGGTATTGATCCTGCCTTTTGCCCTCTGCTCCCTCCTCACAGGATCCTCAGCTCCACCATTTTGTGGTCACTGCAGCTAAGACTGCCCCCGACTTCCACATCTCCAGTCAGTCCTTCCTTGTTTGTATGTATGAGATCCAGAGTGCCTCTCCTCCTCAGCTCCTTGATCACCTGTGTTAGAAAGTTGTCATCAATGCACTCCATAAACTCCCTGGATTTCTTGTGCCCTACTCCGTTGTCCAGCCTGCCAATATCAGGGTGGATGAAGCTCATAGGACCAGGGCCTATGGACATAAACTTTATTCCAGTTCTCTGAAGAATGCCTCACCTATTTCTTCTTCCTGAAGAGACTGTCTACAGCAGACACCCATTACATGGTCACCAGTGCTGGTCTGCCCCCCAGTCCTGACCCATGAGCTCTCAGCTGGCCCCTCACCTGTCCCCACGGACAGCTCCATACATTCCAGCTGCTCATTCAACTATTTCTCTTCTCTTCACACTTGAAACAGATTGCATTTTAAGCAAGAGCCTAAATTTTGTCAAATTTAACTTGATGGCTTCAAGGAAGTACTTCAGCTGCTGCCTTGTACCTCATACCCATTCAACTTCATCTGCAACATCTAAGTTGATTGTAGAGAGGGGCACACTATTTCTGTGCTCATCCTGCACCACAGGTGTCTGCCTCCTGACAATATAGAGAAAGAAGATTGAAATCAGTATTCAGAGATATGACATCCCCGCTGTTGAAGGGACCATGTCTGTACTTACCAACAGTTTGTGCCATTAGGGACAAATTCAAAAGACTCTTTTGCTCTTCCCATGAGTCTGAACAATAGTGTACTAAGCTGTCACAGCAGAAAAGTCTGGCAGGTGGGTGTTCCACAGGTCAGCTGGTGACCACTGTTCAAACAGCCTACATAAGACTTCCTCCAGGAAAGCAAAGGTTCTTCCATGTCAAAACCATGATGCTACAGAGCCTCCCACAGAGTTCAGTGTCCTGACCGACAGTAAGGGTGGGACTCAGTTCTAAGAGACACTCACAGACACTAAGCAGCAGTGGGGTGAAGGGGGTGGTCATGGCCACATATTTTTCATTCCATCGACGCACCCTCCAGTAGCCCACCTCCTGCTTGGGGTCCTCTACATGGCAGCTGGCAGACTCATAACAGACACCCAGGGCCCAGTGGGTTTTGTCTCCTACTTCAGCCTCCCAGTAGTGGCAGCCTGATGAGTAGGCAGATGATCCCAGCACACAGGGGAAAGTGGTGAAACGCCGAGAGCTTTGTGGCAACTCCTGGGGGATGTCAGTGAAATAAACACTCTTAAGATTCTCCGAGAGCACCACACTGGCATGAGCTGTCTGAGGGTCCAGAGACACATCTCCTTTGGCAGAGCAGAGACTACAAGAAAGCAGGGAAAACCAAGGGGGAGGGAGCAATGGATTCACACACCTCACCCCAGAAGAATCAGCTAGAGAAGAGCAATTACACAGCTATTTGCCCATTGACCACAAGGCAGCTGGGCATCTGTCAACCCTCCCTGCCCTATCTCCTCACCATACCACACACTTGAATTGCCTTCTCTGAGTCCCTACCCCAAATTGTCTTAGCTCTATGCTATGCCACCTTTCTCCTGAAGTTGCTTACCTTCCTCTGATAGTCTGCACTGTCATCTGTTTCATCTCTCAAGCGCCCCACTCCTGACCCCTTATTCAGGCAGGCACCAACAATACTGGCACCAGGGGGCACTTCTGCACTTTGGCAGAGTGACAGGGGTGCTGTTGAGCACATGCACTGATATAATGGGCTTTCTCCACAAAGGGGCCCACAAATGAGCTCTCAGGTCCATTCATTGGGTTCACCAACAAGATAAACATTTAAATGAGAAGAGTCAAGTCTAGTCACTTCAACATTTTAAACCAGGCCTAGACATACAGGTGAATTCAGAATGCCAAACAGAAGACACTTTTCAGAGCCAAGGACTGGACTCAAGTCCCAGACCTAGGTCTCTATATAGCTTGACTACCAGGGTACTTCTTCAGCATCTTCGTAAGCTGAAATAATGGCCTAGGGAAACAGGCCGTTGCCCTCTTCAGCTCAAGAGGGACAGAAGGTAGCTCCAGGTTCTTAAGTGTTTCATACCTAAGGAAAGAAGTGACCTCATCTAGTAATTAAATCAATCACAGTGTCTAGAAGATGCCAATCACAGCAGCTGTTTGTAGGAATTATTGCTATGCTAAGGTTGAAATGCTGGAAGCTTACCAAAAGTCTATATTCCCACTGAGAAACCATGACAGGAAAAAATTAAGGGGAAGAAGCTGACAGTTGATATATATTGGGATTTGGCCCAGAGTCAGTATGACTATCCTGGTCTGAGAAAAGGCAAAGGATGGAACTGCCCACCAATATATCAGGTTTTATCTTCCAGGGGGATCATTCTATTACAGTGCAATGCCGCCAGTCTCCTAGCACTGCACTGAAGCACTGGCATGGCATTAATCCCAGAGGAAAGGAGCACTCCTACCAAGCAATTGCATCTTCAACTACTAACGGTTTCTTCCCTATCCCCTCCCCTCCCCCCAAACAGGAAGAGGAATAGGGTACATCACCTCTGCAGAACACTCTGCATGTCCTAGAAAAGGAGAGGGAAGACAGCAAGTCAGATCCCACCAAAAAAAAAACCATCAGCATAAATATTGTAGGGTGTGTCTGCATGCCCAGCAATCCTTTTGCCTGTTAGTGCTGGGCTTTATCTAACCCAGGTGTCATTAATTCTGCTAATTATTTGGGGGAAATGGAAAGAAAGGCAGCACTTGTAAGGTCTGGCTCATGACATCTGGATGAGTCACACCCCATTTTTACCCTTTGAGTATAAAGTCTTGCTTTCCAAGGTGCAGACCTACCATGCCTAAGTTTAAAGCTCAGCCTTTTCCTCACCTCACCAAGAAAGATGAAAGTCATGTTGCTCTCAGCTAGACCACATGGAAGAGATTAAACAGGGAGATCCAGGGCTCCTGGTTGCAGAGGGCCATACAGATTAATAGTGACCTCTCAAAATGCAAGGCAGAGCTTCAGCCCTGCCCCAGAGAAAGGGACTGCCACAAGAGCTTCTTTGAAAGGCTGTGACAGAGAAGTCACCAGGAAATTAGAGAGCATCTCCCAGCTGGGGACTGACCTGAGGCAACACCCCCAGGGAAGAAAGAGCCCCTCTTGTCAACTCTTCTGAGCTCACCACACCACTCCAGTTCACTCCAGCTGGATGGGCCTAAAGAGAAGGCCCCTACCCCACTCCTCCCAGCTCTGCCCCTTCTTCCACTTACTCTCAGCTCCTTGGGCTTTTTCTCCTCCATGGATAAATGTTCCTTCAAATCCTTTGCTTTTCTGCCCAGATGCTCCACGCAAACTTGTAGCTTATCCTGGAGAGGGAAGGGCAAGAGATTCTGCTCAGGCAAAATGGACCAAGGCATCAGATGCTGAAGCAGCACTGAGAAGGCTTGGATCATACCAGTTGAGAATCATATACCAATTGATCTGACATGTCACTTCACGCACTTTGCTTTCATGGGGTGTCAATTATAAATTCCAGCAATCCTCTGGCTATTCACACTGAACATCTGCATCAGGTACTACACTGAGTGTTTCTGGGTTAAAGTTCTGAACACCTGTGTGTGCAGCAGCAATACAGGTTACAATATTCCTCTGCCTTCCAAATTTAGCTTCTGAACAGCAGCTAGAAGTGCAGACAAGGAGTCAAAGCAAGATAGTTCTACACTGTATAGATTAATTTTTTCTAGGGAGTCAATCACCAGAGCAACTTTCCAGGAAACCTACTGTATCTCTGAATCAAAATGGAACTTCTGACTCCACCCTCAGACATGGGACAGCAGGAATTACTCAGTGGAACATCACAAATTTTGCTCTAACACTCCCTCCTGCCTCTGAAAATGACTAATCAAATCCTAAGGTGTGATTCCGAGAAAAAAAAAAAAAAAGAATGGGGGGGGGGTCCTGAAAAATGCCTCCAACATTTTAGATGCAACTTGTGCAGACACCTTGGCTGGGATTCTGTCCAAGGTTAAGACATCTACACTTAGATGAATTAGATGCCTAAATTTCACTAGATGTCAGTATAGTCACAGGAGTATTCTAGAAAGCTAATTAGCTGACCATGCATCTACTGTCGGGTGAAGTGAATAAGTACACTTGTCAGACTGCTGGTTCTAGCCACAAACACAGCTAGCTCAATTGGTTGAGGTTGCCTCAGAGGGTGAAGCACACATCCCACTCAGCTGCTGGAATGTTTCTTCAGCTTCAAGATGGAGAGCCCGTGAGCAGTAACATCAGTTTCTGATGTCGGAATCATTACTGTAGTTTTGGGTGGTCTCACCTCAAGCTGGCCATGAGGTATAGGCACATTTCTACATACAGCTGCCTTAGTTCCCGTTCCTCCTTGCTCTATCCATTAGACTCCAGTTTCTTTACTGGATCATAGAAACGAAACCCTGAGCCCCCAGCACGTACCCTCCTCCTTCTGTAGCAGGGACTGTCTTTCTCCTCCCTGTTTGCAGAGAAGAGCGGAATCTACTAATAAGTTCTGCTTCGCTGCTTAGAGCGGGTAGGAGCCAGTAGTCATTGGGCCTACACTCAGCTCTTATGCCTAGATTAAACTCCTTCCCAGAACTGGGGAGGTCCTACATCCTCTTTCATAATCTACTCATGTTCTGATCCCTAGACTCCACTTCCAAACTGTGGTGCTTGAATACAAATTTCTCTAGAGCTTCTCTGGTCACTAGCACCCTTTTGAAATATTTAGCGTCAAAGTCAAACTAGAGATGCAACACTTGTTCCCAGACTGTTCTGCTGCATTCCTGTGACTTAACAAGTATTGGTGGGTCTGAACTGCCCTACTGCCTTACTTAGGATGAAATGGTTAGAAGTTTAAAGACTGGAGTGGAAGGCCAGGTATCTCAAACCCTTTGAAGGAAATGCTTTCTAGCAGTACCTCCGGGAGATACCACTTGCTTACCTTGTGTTTTTTGAGGGCTTCATCCAGGGGCCCTCCTGTATGAGTGAGATGGCCGTGGGAGACTGCACACACCACACACATGGCTTCCTGGTCCTCCTTGCAGAAGAGATTGATGACCTCATGGTGCCGGCAGCAGAGCTTCTCGTTCTGCATCTTTTCCTTGACAAAAGGCAACTGCCGGGCTGTCTCCACTATGCTGGCCAGCTGCCGGTTGGGGTACATGACTTGCTGAGCACAAACATGCTGACATATTGGGCAGCTGAAGTCCTTGACCACTGGCTCCCAGTAGTGGGTGATGCAGGCTCTACACAAGCTGTGGCCACCAGGAATCATGACAGGGTCCTGCAGGTAGTCAAGACAGATGGAGCAAGTGGTGTCTATGTTAAGGACCTCCAAATGACTGAGGCAAGCCATTGGTGGTAGTGCTATGAGATGGGCACAGACTTCGGGAGACAGTTCCTATATCCTGATATAGTTATAGTCACCTGGAGAAAAAAAAAGAAAAAGAAAAAAAAGAAAACCACACCACAGAGCAAATAGATCACATACATGCATTATTCACCATGTGGACTCAAGGAAGCCTAAGAATCAGGCCTCATAGATATTCTCTCCTAGCTTGAGTGAGGAGAGAAGACTAGAGAAAAGACATGGGCTATGTAACCCAGACACCTGGTTCAGCTTCACTGTCCTGTTCCTCACTGACCAAGGCAAGCAGTAATTTAAGTAACAAGCATTTATTGAATTCCCCAGTACCTTGCAGGAGAAGGAGTTCTTTCCCCATATCAGACATGGGGGGGGGTTGAGGCAGGCTGGAAATAGCACGCATGTTAGCAAGCATAGTAGTACTGAATATTTCTGCTCTGTCACCTACATACAGACTTTTTCCCTTGAACTCAGTACATGGTAATTAGCCACACAGAGAAACAGAAATGAGAGGTCCCACTTTCATACATAGCCCCCTGAAGGCAGTCTGGAAGAGGACTTATTAAAAGATAGCCCAGGCCTCATGGCATAGACTAAATAGACTAGCTTCCCCCTCTCACTGTTTACACATGGTGCTTACAAGATGAAAAATTCCAATGCTAACAAGTTTGTTAACAAGGAAAACATTTTTCATCCAGAGGGTGACAAAACGCTGGGACAGAAGCCTAGAGAGACTGTGATATCTTCATACTTGGAGACAGGGAAAAACCAGCTGGATAAGACTCTTAATGTCTTAATCTAATTAGGCCTACTTTGAGCAAAAGACTAAATTAGGAGACCTACAGAGAACTCATCCAACATAAACTAGTCCACAATTTCACAACCCTGTAGATCTCCGCTTCAAGAAAGAAAAAGCATGCTACAGTTGAAGGAAATCAACAGGAGCAGGACACCCCTAGACAGACTGAAAAAGAACAAGTCTAACCAAGCAAGACCTCTTGATAAAATTTTAAAAGCTAGAAGCACTACGAGTTAGGCATTCAGGGCATCTAAGCTTTTTGGTCACAACACTACCTTGCCAAGGATAACTTCCAAGCTAAAGAATTTGTTAGGCAATACACGTCCCAGGTGAACTGCCACAGACCTTTGCTTTCAGCAACTCGAGAACAATTCCCACTCTTCTGCTTTACAGAAAAAAACACAGATGTGGCTAACAATGGCATTTATATAGGAGCAACAGCTGTGATTGCCACCCACATGCCCTTTCCTACCTCACCCTGTGAGTATGAATATGAAGCATATTAATTTGTGGTTTTAGGGATTAGTCATGGAATCTCTCTCCTTTCCCTCTACGTTGGATGTATATTCCCTGAGATGTTGCAGAAATCCTCTGCGCCCTCCGGGGTGACCCCTTCATTGATGTTAGGAGAAACAGTGCAGGTTTCCTTGACTGCAGAAGCAACTTGGACACCTGTGGTATGGTCAGAAATACAAGTTTATTGTCCTGTTCCAGGCTGTGTTGATCAGATTCAGGACTAATCAACAGGTACCCACAAGCAGCCCTAATGTCATTAGCTTATATTTCTCTCTCCTCTCTTCCCCTCCCAACTTTGCTTTCCCTTTTGACTCCTGTTTTGCTCGTTTCACACCTGTATTTGCTATTTATATGAATATGTTGATAAGTGTAGCCTTCCTGAGCAACTTTGCTAAGACAGCAATCCTATTTCACTGTCTTTCAATATCCTTCACCCATGGGGAGTTCCTGACAAGCCTCTTTCACTCTCTGTAATGTCCAGCAGTTTCTCGTGTTTTTATCCTATTAGTGTAACCTTGGGTCATGGATAGCCACCTGCCTGCATACCTTAACACTTCTCCACTTAAAGGTAATATCGAAAGGAACTGCCCATTCCCTCTCTCTCCGAGTGCCTAACTGGGTCTCCTGTGGTGCCTCCCTATATGAATTGCTCCCATTGGGGTGGGAGACTGACTCTACTGGTCATTAACCATGAGTGTGCAAGGAGCTGCAGTCTGACCTCCTGACATGGATGGCATCACCATGACCTTTTAGAGGCAGTACAGCATGTACGCGCTAAAGCACTGTCAATTACACTTCCTTAAGAGTAATAGTCCATGCAGAAAGTTCTGGTTCTTTGGCTCTGATGTGCACTCCATATCTCCCCAGCCACAGAGCCATGGGATACTGAGAGCTGGGTGCAATGCTTTTGTTATCTCATGGGATCATGCAGCTAGAGTGAGTCCTCATTTTGCCTGTAGGCTCAGGTCCCTGAGATATTGCAGATGTGATCTGGCTCCTGCAGGCCTGGGCAGTCCTCTTTGGTAGTCCTTTCTGCGAGCAGGTCTGTGTTGATTGTCAAGTGACCCTGCAGTGTAGAAAGCCAGAGCAAGGCCACTTCTTGATTATTAAATTCAGTTTCAGTTCAATGCAGTTTGCACATCAGCTGGTGTTAAGTATTTGCATGCAAGTCCTTGGGCCTTTGCTGTTCCATTTTTTCAGACAATGCCTGTGCTACTTTCCCAGCACACTCAACCACTTAGAGTAAATCATTGTCTGCGCCTGGCTCGGAGGTTGTATGCTGAGGTGAGGAATACACTTTGCCTCCAGAAGTTTCCTAAACCTCCCCTCCTCTTTTCCTCCTTTGATTAGTCCCAAACCAGAGACAGGGATCAGATATGCACTTGTGCTCACCCAGATGGGCTGGATGCAGTTTGGGTAAACAGATCAGGACAAGCCCTGGGTGAATCCAAGCGTGATTCTGAAATCTGTTGAGGTGGCATTCAGTACCACTGGGGCCTCTGAGTGTGTTTGCCAGCACCATTTTGCTTTTTCCCATTTCTCTTCTGTTTGCTGCATGATAAATTCTCCAAAGGTATCTGTGGTGAAGATGAATGATTTCCCCTGGTGATGCCCACACCATTACAATCAAATATTAGTTGACCTTGAACTACCCCTTTGTAGTCCCAGTGGCTGCCCCTAGACTATGCACCTCCCAGGTTTGTAGGACCCCTTCATGGTATCATTAGGAATTATGCAGAGTCTAGACTCTGCTATGGCACTGATGTTGAGTAAAAGCCCATCATCTTTTATGTACCAAACCCAGTCCTTTTGGTCTCCTGCTGCTAGCAACTTTCCCCACTTTGTTATAAGGCTTCTATTTTAAACCATGTTATTGTTGAAACCTCTATTTCATTATCTGCTGTTTCCCACACTATCTCCTGCAGTTGCCCTGGGGGATGGCGTAGGAATCTCCTCTTAGAATTGGACTTTCCTAATGGGATCCATGGGGAGCTTGGTAGCGGCTGGGTGGGGCCCAGTTGCCATTCCTGGTTGGCTTGTTGGGGAGCCCTGAGCACAGGAATGAGCAATGATCCTGTCTCCCCAGGTACACATCCTCTTACGTAAAGGATGAAGCCTGAAAAAAGGCTCATTCTCACCCACCAGCCAACCTGAAGGTTCCCCCATGCCACCAAGCTACCAATCTCTGTTTTCACTGTGGCCTGTTCTTGACTTCTTTGGTTCCATATGCTGGGCCTGATGCCTTGTAGTGGTTTTCTTCTTCCTAAGGTTCATCCTGCTGGACTCCCTATGCCACGTCATTAACGAGGCAGATCCCCACCACGAGAACAGCAAGCACCTCCTTTGCCACATCTTCTGCCATAGAGCAGGACTGACTTTCCCCACCATAATTATGCATTCAGCCAATTTCTTTGGGTAAGATTTTATTTGAGAGAAGTGCTCACCAAGTGGTCTGACCATCAGTCACAGTGTAGATCAATTGGCCCAGTTTTATCCACTACCAGCAAGGACCTGCCCATCCTATTTTGGAGAAGGACCAGTACCCCAGAGCACAGCATATGTGTTGGTCTCTTGGTCTCTTGCATTAAACTTGGTATCAGGATTTCACTTTATGAAGTCCTAATGGGAAGAGAGATGGAGGGATGTGAGGTGACCTGCTCTTTCCTGCCAGCCGATCTCTTCCTTCACTCACCGTTGCAGGTATTACCTGGGCAACTGAAACAGAGGAGTTGCTGGAGCATATGTAGAAATTGGCAGCACATAACCATCACGTACTATCATCCTGCATGACAGTGTGGTATCATCTAACATATGAGCTTGGTGGAGCTGCTGCGAAAACTTAGACTCAGCTGGCATAAAGGAACCCAGAAAGCCTAACTCAGTTTTAGACTTCTAATACATCAAATATCTTACATTTAAGATACATCCTACTATCTTTGGCTTCCAAATAAACAAACAAGAACGCGTATAATTATTTCCAAGTGAACTTGTCTGTCAATGTGTGCAGTTGCAGAGGTCACAACACGAGGTGAGGTGTGAGGCACTGCTACATTACGGAGTAATGCTACATTACATCTGAAAAGTTAGGTCCTAAGGACTGCTGATGACACATGCCTCTCTTAGGGGTGAGAGAAAAGAGGGAGCCCTGCAATGGGAAGGGGGTTTGCTTAGCCTCTTTCACAAAAGGCAGGATGTGGCAACAGGCAGTCTTGGATATTGCTCCCTTTTCCTTTCTCTTTGGCAGGGGGAACCCACCTACCCGCATATTTAATTCAGCTGTTTCAACAATAAGCACACATCATTTTCTCTCAGTTCTGCTTGGAGTCCTGAATCTCTGTTGCTTTCCTGGAGAGCAATACAGCCTTGCTATTGTCCTTCGAAGGGCTTCTTTGACCTCCTTGTTCCTCAGGCTGTAAATCATAGGGTTCAGCATGGGAATTACCAGGGTATAAAACACAGAGATGATCTTGTCATGCTCCACAGTGTATTTTGAACTGGGCCTTAAGTACATGAAGGAGCCTGTCCCATAGAACACAGTAACAGCAGTCACATGGGAAGCACAGGTGGAGAAAGCTTTGTGTCTGCCTTTGTCAGATTTAATCTTGTGGATGGTGACCCCGATGCATATGTAGGAGATGACAATGAGGAGGATAGTGGAGGTGACAAGCACAGTAGAACAGGTGAAATGGACAAGATGAGTGAGGTAAGTGTCAGAGCAGGAGAGTTTGAGGATGGGGGGCACATCACAGAAGAAATGGTTGATGATGTTGGAATTGCAGAAGGACAAGCGGAATATAAATGTCGTCTGAACAGTTGCATTCACACAGCTCATGAAGTAGGAGCCGCACACGAGGAATATGCAGAACCTCCTGGACATAATGACAGGGTAAAGCAAGGGGTTGCAGATGGCTATGAACCGGTCATACGCCATCACGGCCAGGAGGCAGCATTCTCCTGTCACTGCAATGCAGAACAGGTAGAGCTGAGCTGCACACGCTGTGTACGATATGGTTTTTGTCTCTGCCACAAAGGTCATCAGAGTGCTGGGTATAATGATGGTGGAGTAGCTGACATCTAAGAAGGAAAGGCTGCTGATGAAGAAGTACATGGGGGTGTGGAGCCTGGAGTTGATTCGGATGAGCACAATCATCCCTAGATTTCCCGCTACGGTGAACAGATAGATCAGTAGAAACACCATGAAGAGGAGGACTTGCAACCTCAGGTTGTCTGTGAAGCCCAACAAGATAAATTCCGTCACCACAGTGTGATTCCCTTCTGCCATCTATCATGGGTGAGAAAGCCAGGGTTACACTGAAGAAAACAAGACAAATGCAAGGTGACTGTCAGAATGCCAACACGGCTCTAGTCAAGTTGACTGAGGATTAAGGTTTAATTTTGCTTATATCTTCCTATTCATGTTTTTCAAGTTTTGAACTCAGAGTATCTCAGAGACATTTCCTGCCTTTCAAAAATATGTATTCTTTCTGTGTACTTTGAAGGAGCACAGGTTAACAAGTCACACCTGTTCCTGCAAACTTCACTACTTTTCCCTCCCCAAATGCTTGATTTAACCTCTACAGCAGTCATCTGCACTGCAGGCATCAGCTCCATAGTATTTGTTGCACCTCACCTATAGTAGATGTTCACTCAAAGATGACATGCCCTAGAAAAGCTTTTTTCCCATGTTGTTATAGACCCAGTCTAGATAATTAACTTTGTACATTGCTGAGACATAAACACATGTGAAACTAGGAAAATCTCTCAAACCCAAAAAAAGGAGCCAAAGAAGTCTGTAGCTTACCCCTGTGCCAGAATGATATTTTGGGGCAACTATGGTAAGTAGCAGGCAAAAGCTGGTGGCTTGGAAAAGCTGACCTAGAAGCATGAATGGCATTTCAGCTTGAAAAAGAGCAGGGCTTATGGTCTGCTGTTGCCTCTGTAAATCTGGAACTAACGTGAAAATTATAATCAGCTGGCTTCTCAAGCAGGTTCTGTTTCAGAAGTCTAGAAATAAGCTTTCTGTGCCCAGGAATAGAAAATTAGAAGAGACCTTGGCATAACTGATCTTGTCCACTTTTCTTTTTCCAAGGAAGAATGCACTGCACCAATGGGATTCCCAGAAACTTTTGCCTCATTTCTTCTTTAAACTCTCTAGTAGCACAGTTTTCACACAATCCCTAGCTATTTATGTTTCTTCTTAAAAAGTTAGTGATTATTAAGTTCTCTCCTAAATTTTAACCCAAATTTTCCCATTGCAATTTAACTGAAAACCCTTTTGTCCCACTCATTGTGGCACAAGAAACAATTTTTCCCCTTTCACTTTTTAGACATTTTTCCACCACTGGTTTTAACACAGTTTTCATGCTTTTGTTAGCATATAGCTTTTCCTAGACTGTGTCCAGTAAGGTGTTAGCTCATTTTGTAAGTTATTATCTTCAGTCAAAGAGTTTGTTCTCATAGCAATCATGCCACATGGAATCCCAGCGAAATGAGAAAGCTACTGCTTTGAAAGCTCCTAAAGCCAGCTCTCACAATCTGAAAAAAAATCAGAGGTTATTCTCAAGAATACCTGTATTGATAGATGGGGAGGAGGGGCAAGAAGGGAATTCACGCTTCCCTCATGCTATAAAGCAAAGGTATGAAATAGTTCATCTTCCGCATTCAGGCTTGTCAATAGAACTTGTATTTGCAGCCCACTATTCTTACCTTACCACTCACGTCTTAGCATGCTGGAGGTGTTAGTATTGCTTATACTGTCAACAAACTCTCCTGTAAAAGAAGCAGAGAAAGAGGAAGAAAATAATGCAGCTTTCACTGCAAGGTGCACAATCTCTATTGGCTCCAAATAAGAAGGAATTCCTGTTCTCTAAAACCAAAAGGGAAGACACAGTGCATCTTTAGCTGAACCAGGGACAGAGCTTACTTGTGGGAAAGTCTCCTGCTCCTTGTCAGAAAGGAGGCAATTTAGCAATTAACATGCACTTTCATATACTTATGCTCCATTTGGGTGTAGAATTCCTGGGTGGGCACAGCATCTGAACACAAGGCAAGGCACAGCGGGACAATTAACATGTCCTTTGTGCTCCCTGTGGAGAAAACCTGTCCTTTCTCCTTGTGCAATTATACAAATGGACTTTCTTCCTCACATTTTTAAAGAGAAATTTTTTCTTTTTCTTTTTTTTTCCCATGTGGTCCTCTGTGTTATTTTTCTTGTTTTCTTCTGCTATGTAGTAACCTAGGTCATCATGGACCAAAAAAAAAAAAAAAATCGTTTTCCACACTGGAGAGGGAAACACAGGGAACGAGAAAAGATGCTGCTCTTCAGTAGAGGAGAAGGCCCTTTCCCCAGACTGCTCTGAAGCAGAACGGTCATTTCAGCCACATCGACCTGTCTTGGTCTTCTGAGGCTCTAGGATATGCAGGGGTGAATTAAACCCCTGGAGAAGAGTGACATTTAGGCCTTGTTTTGCATTCTGGGAAGCTCCTTTCTCAAGCTGTGTGTTGACACCAGACGTGTGCTTCAGCCCATTCTGAAACATGCTAAAGACATAAGAAGCACAGATAGGAGTTGCTCCTTCAAATACTTTCTCTACACTTCTAACCTCTACACTGGCACCCCCAACATGTGAAATAGGGCAGTAAATTAATTCAAGGCACAAACTAATGTTCTTCTAAGAGGCTCCAGTTAAAACAACAACATATTTGCCAAGGTCTCTTCTTATTCACCAAGGGATATGTTTACGTGTAACCAAATCAAACGCTCTGGCTAGATAAGTCAGTGCTCAAGAAATAATCTTCGTACCTTCAGTCCAAGAGAAATAAGTCCCCAGCCCGTTCTGTTGCTTCATTTTTCTGCATCACTCAATATAATAGGACAATTGCCCAGCTAAAGCTGTTCAGACTTGGAGGGAGGAAAAATTATTGACACTTGAGATGAAAAGATCAAGTTTCCCATGGTTACATAGGTTCATAGATTCTGTGAGGGGAAAATTAATCAGCATAGATGGCAGAAAGGGACAAAGAGTGTATTTCTCTTAAACACGAAGTCCGTAGATTACACAATGAACCTACACAGTCTATTGTGAAGGTCACGGGATTAATATGCTGTCATCATACATGGAAGTACTAATGATATAGAGGAAAGCAGGAGTGAAGTTCTGCAGGCAAAGTTTAGGCTCATGGAAAGGCAGATGAAGACCTGGAAATTTTTGGTTACATTTTCTGAAGCGCTCTTAGCATTGTAAGGCATATTAAGGAGAGAGTGGAGAAACATCTATTTGAGCAGCTAAGATTATTGTGTGAGGAAAGCTTTAGCTTCCTTAAGGACTCGGTACAATTCTGTAATAAAGGCATCCTGTGCAAGAGGAGTAGATTTCATCTGAACTGGTAGGAAACCAAGCTGCTGGCAAATCCAAAAGGTGTGAAATGAGCTTTAAAAGTAAGGGGAAAACTAACAAATATGGAAGGTTGCATGGCTCCAGGGTAATGTTTCTAAGACTGAAGATATGAAACTTCTGTATCATGAAGTGAAGGCCAAGTCAGAAGATGGAAAATGAATGGAAAGCACTGAAGAAGGTTCCGACTAATACAAGAGGCTTAAGAAATAAAGTTTCCCCAAACTTGAATTTTGGGCCTAAAATGATGGCCTTGTTATGCAAGGTGTATTGGAAACTTGGTGGAAGGAAAACAGCTAGCTGGACATTATAATGCCAGGCTACACAATAGTAGTAAATAGTAGGAAATAGTAATAAAAATGAAAATAATCGATGATACTTGTGCTAAAATTAATGAAGGGACTTTTGGAAACAAATCTCTTTTGGTTTGTGCTTGTACATCAGTGATTACTATAGTGCCTACTGCTCAAGAGTAGGGTCTGAATGTATCTCCTCAAAAGTAGGGTGTATTTCCGGAAGAGATGATCTAATAGCTTCCCACCACTGTGTACACCTGTTTCTTCCCAGACGCATGCTTTCACCACTTACTTGCAGGGGGTGGGGAGCGGGGGAGGTCATGACAGGGAATGAGAGAGTTGGGGATAACCCTTAAAAGGCCCCTAAAATTAAGAGAGGAATTTTAACTTTGAAAGTGGGCAGGAGGAAATGGGCAGGGGTAATGAAAGAGGAAAAATGTCCTGTTGTCAGGGTTATATAGTGCTCTGTTTGACATCCCTTTGAAAGCTTTTGACTGGCCATCTGCCCAAAACAAGCAGTCTCCAGATACCTTTCCCCAGCTATCTCCTTGTTCATTCTTTGCATTCTCTCCCAGCCACTATTGTGGCCTGTCACTTCTAGAGGCATCTTCTTTTGGCATGTGTATTTTCCAGGCTATGGAAGGGTTGGTGGCCTCTTGCGAGGTGGATTCTTCAGCTTCCTGTTCATTCACACTTGGAAATTCCAGAGGAATTCCAGAGTTCCAGAGGACTGAAGCAGTGACTGTTTCTTATATTGAAGAAAAGCCATGAGCACCAAAGAGCCAAAAGCTTAGAGGTGACCTAGAAGTGTCTGAAAAAGGAAGGAAAATGGGTGTTTGAGTTAGCCTGCTCTTTTGAATACCAGAACCTGTTGGAGAAAATGGATACAGACACTATATTTACTGAGAAAACTGTTGCAAACGAGAAAAAAAAAAAAAGGCAAATCACTTCACATGAGTTAAACCAAAATCAGGATTGAAAATATTTATTAGTTTCTTAACAACACATCATTAACTGGTATTTGTTGAACTCCATGTTCAGGATCCATATCAGCAATACAACAGATAAACTGCAGTAATAAATTTCTACAAAGTGTCTGCAAATGCGTACCATCCCTAATCCCAAGACGTTCTAACCCTGTGCACACTCATGCGCACATGTAGTTAAATGTACCTACCAGCTCTCAAAGGACGTGTGGGTTACAAGCCCCCCAAATCTTCTTGAAGCGTGGGTGCCCCTGCTTGTCCACCCCTTCCGTGGAGAGCTGGGTGCTCTTGTTTTATGTGGAACTAACAGCACGTGGAAGCCCAACAGAAATTTCACACAATGCGGGAGGAAAGAAAAAAAGAAAAGGTAATTTTCTGTTGTTCTGCTGGAACAGCTTGGAGAACTGTTGACGTGTGAGAGTTTGCTCTAATGGACGGGAAGGGATGCTTCTGGAAGCCAAAGATGGGAGGCAAAAGAAAAGATAGGGGAAAAACAAAATGGCTTTCCTCTGGCAGTGAGCTGATGTAATTACAACCTTGGGAGATGTGGCTCAGTGCCTAATAGCAGGTGAAATGGGTCCAGCACAGGACATTACTGCTAACATATTGCAATGGCATTAGCAGTAGGAGGGGGTGGTACTTACAGTGACCTAGTCTAATGTATATATACTAACCTAAACTAAATAAAAGTTGTTTTGTTTAGTTTACTGTGACTCAGAATGTTGAAACAAAATACTGAAGACTTCTTTAAAATATAAATATTTATACATTTTAATTAAATACAACAATCCTTTAATATTTCTCTGTGTTGTCCTGACACAGTAAAATAATGGAAATTTTTGAAATAATGGAATCTCCTTTGAGGTCAAATTTTGCAGCCATGTTTTTCACTCGGTACAATGGACATCTACAGAAGTTTACATCTCTTAATATTACTATTTACTATTACTATAATTTCTACTGTGAGAGATCTATGGGAACACACAAAGGTGACATGATCACATGGACACAAGTGAAACCAGTTAAGCATAAAATGGGAATGAGGAAAATGAATGTTGCTTTATTTTTGTTTGGAAACCTAGAGTTAGGGGACATGAATCGTAGCTCAGCTTTATTAATTTACAAAGCCACCCCCATTCTGTGGTCAATGGATGCAGGTAGAAACCTCCACCAAAGAGGCATATGCCCTAACCTAAGAGAGGTGGCTGAGGAAAGTGGGACGAATTACCTTCTCGGGATGCCACTTCCTCCTTCCATTTCCTTTCCAGGGAAAGCTAGACAGCTTGACCTGGGCATCCAACTGGATGAAGTAGTATAGATCAGAAGACACTTTGTCCTATGAAAGTCAGGTAGCTATTCACTTATTTAAACCAGTGGTGCAACTTCTTGATGATAATTCAGTATACCGTCCTTCTTACATTGTTAGTCTTCAGAGTTCGTATTCCCAACAGGGCAGGTCATGATGGTTGGGGTTACACTCCCATGTTAAGACCAGGCTCCTGCCTCACCCCTGCAGCTGGCTGGTAAGTTTCTGTGGAGCAGTTCCCCACAGAATTATCCTATACACAAGACTGACTCTTTCAGTACAAAATTCTCCGTTAGTTTGACATTTCCTTTTCTGGCTTGGGTGACCTCAGAAAGGTGTTAAGTTTCCAGCCCTTAACCTCAAAGACACTTAGTAATAGCAGCTACCATTTCATCTAGTTTGAACTGAGCTAACAGGAAGGTTTTCACCTAGGGTCCTTATTTCTCCTGCTATATATTTCCTGCACAGCATAGCTGCATGTTCGACAGCTGGGTAGAGGGTTAGCTGGGGCTGTAGAGATCTGGGGCAACTCCGTGGGAAGCAACCTGGAAACCAGTTCTCACTTCACTGCCTGGTATCTTCTGGAGAAGGCAAGTGGTGGCTGAAAATATCCTGTTCTGATTTTCCCTCTACTGACTTCCAAAAAGTTATATCCCAAGAAAAGTAAATAAGCAGCATCCCATCTTATTGAGGTTCCTAGCTGCTGACTCAAAAACATGGACGTCTTCCACAGGAGACAAGTTATACTCTCTGAATTTTTCTCCCACTTTTATACATTTCCAGATTTGTCCCATAAGATGATTTTACTTAGTAATAATTGTTTTTGCTATTGTCCTCCTCAGAGCATCCTTCATCTCCTTGTTCCTCAGGCTGTAGATCAGGGGATTCAACATAGGGACTATCGGTGTGTAAAACACAGACACCACTTTGTATTGATCAGCTGAGCTGCTGGACATGGGTCTTAAGTAGATAAAGAAGAGACTCCCGTAGAAGAGGGTGACAGATGACAGGTGGGAGGCACAGGTGGAAAAGGTTTTCCACCTGTCTCGGGCACAGCGAATCCGCAGAATGGACATGATGATATACAGATAAGAGATGAGGATGGCTAAAACAGTGCTCAACCCTGCTACTGCAGAAAAGACCACGTGCACCATGTGAGCAAAGCGTGTATCAGAGCAGGAGAGTTTCTGCAAGGGAGGAATGTCACAAAAGAAGTGATTGATGACATTGGGGCCACAGAAGGACAGGCTGAACAAAGAAGCTGTGTGGGCAACCGCATTAATGCAGCCGCATAAGTACGATGCAGAAACCAACTGAACACAGAGTTTTCTGGATATAAGGACTGCGTACCGCAGTGGCTCACAAACAGATATGAACCGATCGTATGCCATCACAGCCAGGAGCAAAACCTCAGCGTTTATGGAAAAAGAGTGAAGAAAAAACTGCGTGACACAACCAGCAAATGAAATTACTTTCTTCTCTGCTAACAGATTCACCATCGTCTTGGGGGCAATCACAGAGGAGTAAGTGATATCAACAAAGGACAAGTTACAGAGGAAAAAGCACATGGGGATGTGCAGGCGAGGCTCAATTCTGATTAACGTGATGATGGTGAGATTTCCCAGCAGGCTCACAGTGTAGATAAGGAGCAACAGCACAAAGAGGAAGGCTTGCAACTGAGGGTTGTCTGTGAAGCCTTGGAGAGTGAATTCAGACACCCCAGTAAGATTTCCTTTCACCATTTGTTCCAGCTGCACTTTCTGATGCTGAAGGGGATAGAATACATACAATTAACAAAACAACAAAGAAAATCCCTAGCCACAGAAAGCTACAAAATAAAGAAACAATAACCCCAAACCAAGGTAAAGCTTAGTTTTTTCAGATCAGTTAAATGAATAAGAAACTGTGAGATCTCTTGTAATTTTAACATTTCTTAATAGGGGTACACTGAAGTTTGAGTCTGTGAATTATTCCCATGTTCTTCGGGTGGAATTCATGTGACCAGATAAAGATATCTACAGCTGCATATTCCTCTACATTTACTCTGTTATCAAGGGAAATGAATGAGCACTTTCAGAAAGCAGTTAGTTTCATCCAGGAGCAGATATTTAAAAGAGGTCCGAAGACTCCTATTGTTCATTGCCTAAGACCTTCCAGCCGTTTATAAAGCAAGTATATGGTGAGAGCTCAGAATAAAATGATTATAAAGTAAGTACTTACATCTGGAAAGAAAGATTAGCTGACATAATCAAGTATAAACCAGAAGATCAGTTCTTAGCAGTTTCTACAGGTTTGCGGTCATGAAGGAATCTCACAAGCACAATTACTGAGAGTTACTGAGAAGGAGTCAGCATATAAGAACAACTGTTTCTAAGGGAAAATGGCTACCTAGAGAGGACAGAAAAAAAGGTATGCACACCAGCAAATTGAAGTGACTGCAGATTTAGAAGATGCTGACCTTGTAAAAACAGGATGATTAATAAGCAGTGATATTTTGGGCCATTAACACCACCTTGTTCAGAGCTGGAAGCTATATGGCCTTTCTGAAATTCTCCCAGAACTCTAGCACTTTCCTAAGCAATATTTTTCTTAGGAACCGCACATGTTTGTCATTAAAAACCCACTCAAATATCACTTTTGCTTACAATTTCTAGCTTAACCCAAACAACATCACTCTCATTTCCGAAGAATCATAAACACAAATTTGTTTACCTAATTAGGGGCTCTGAATCAAAAATACGTTATTCAGAAGAAAGCAGCCCTGAAGGTATGGTTGAGATGGCCAAGGTCGATGTGGGCCCTTCCACAATCAAAAGATAGAATTCAGCCTGTGTTTGGGTTTTTTTTAGATTTGCTGACTATTATCTCATTTATTTCATTATTTTCATTTCCTCTGAGAATGAGCTTGAGCAATAATTAAAGTGAAATCACCACTTTCTTGCTACATGATTTTCACCTCAGAAATAGCTAGATGTTTTCGTTCTCCTTGCTCTGTTAATTCCTCATGCTTACCTTCCATCAATGCTGAAAGCAGAGGACATTATTTGCTCATCAGAGACAAACCATTGCAGGAAGGTTCCGTAGAGGTGGCAATAAGCAAATTCCTGCTAGCCCTTTACGGTCAGCAATGAAATGCTTTGATAGTAGCAAGTGTAGCTCCAACATGACTGGTAAGTCATTTCCTTGGAGCCAGGTGGTTTCCACTTCAAACTACAGGCGTGTTCTGAAATATGAGTGGCATTTATTTGTATCGCATTGCCAGTGCATATTGGCACTGTACCCTTGAGACCTTTCATGAAGCTGTCTGTGGTGTACTGTTGAAAATTACATCCTACCTTCTTTCTGCATAAGCAAGCCTTTTCTCTCTAGGGCTTTGTACTGGGAATAGCTCTCTCATACAAAATCTGCTTTTGAGTATTTAAAATAAATTACATTGAAATGAAGGTACTACTGTCTTCAGAAGCCTTAATATTTGTAAACAGTGCTACTGCTTCAATTCTTCTCCTTCTTGCTCTTTTTCCTCTTCACATTATAAGAAAACACACAGTAGTCTAGCTTATTAATGAACAGTGAGGCAAATCTTCTGTCAGTGTCACCTTGCACATTTCTGCTGCTTTCGTGGACCTGTTCCAAATGACAGCTCCTACAGACGTAACCTGGTAGCCCTCACAGTGACCTGAACCCTGGGAAACTGTGGTTTGGCTTTGGTCTTTAGTAGTTGCACCCTTTTCTCTGTGAAATACTTTACAAGGAGAGCAACCAAACAAATAAAACAAGAGGGAAATTGTGGATGTCACTGAATACACATTTTGAAACAGATTCTTTTGTTCTGGTAGAGGGATTTGGGAACCTTCATTTCAAGGATTAATGCTGAATGAGATGCTTCACTCATTTCAGTCTTTGCTGCATAGTGGGAAACTTGGCCATAGTAAGAGAGAGTTCTCTAGTTTGAAATGAATGAATGTGAGATTAAAAATCAAAGATGAGTGTGTACATTTTTGCCTGCTGGTGCTTTGGGGAAGATCCTTTCTGAACTCCACATGCCCGATTCAAGGACTATCCTTAAGATGTACTTCAGTTGTGGGAATACTGAAGCATGAATGGAAGCTGTATTTTGGGGCCCTTGCAGTGGTGTTCCCCTTAGCAAGCTAGGCTTTTAGATGGGAACACCTTCCATTTCTCTAATCCATGATGCCACTTCCATATGTTTCTGTGCACAGCATTTTGCAAGATAACCAAGAACATGCTCAGTGGTATAAGGGAAGAGAGAACAAATGACTAGACTGTGCGGCCAAAAAACGCCATTGTTCTGAGACGGACCCTGTTCTGGTGTGGTAACCGAAAGGATGGCGAGGCTTTCTGTTTAAGATGAAGTTTTGAAAGTTTTGCTCGGAAAGCTTTGAAAATGGTTATCCACCTTGGGGCTTTCCCAGGCAGACACTTCCTGGACCTTATGGAGTTCAGGATCAAGGTAGCTGTCAAAATTTGAGCAAGAGATTCCTGGAATATATTTGCTAAGAAAAAAGGAAAAGTGTGGAATAAGATCACTGAGCCTTATAAAAGGGTTTGCTTATCTGCTCTGCTACATAATTGAAGCTTAGAATTTGGTTCTGACCATTCTCCAGGAAATCTTGGGCAACTTAGTGCCCAGCTCAGTGGTGGCATGTCACACCTTGTGCTTCTGGAGAAGGAAAAAGAAGAAGAAAGCATTTAGTATTGGGGATTAATCTAACCAAATTTTAGGAGAGTCAAATTCAGTTTCTCTAAATTCAGACGTGGGATTCAGCTGCAGAGTCATACACATAATTCCCTGTATCAGCAGTATCAATGCCTCTATGTGTTCTGGGTATCTAGGTTCCCATTGTATTCCATGGACATTTAGCCAACAGTACTACTGAAGTCAATAGGACAAATTCTCTCACCCAAAAGTAGACATTTACATGTGCTCATCAGAACACCCTGAACTCTACAGACTGTTCTTCTTAGGTTCCCACAGGATCTAGATGCCATAATCCCTAAGCCCCATGTCAGATATGTACGTGTGGAATTGTGTGCCACTGCAGGCGTCTACATCATAGAGAGCCACACATCAACCAGTTGCCTGGGATTCTTTTGGGTAATGGTTCATCTTACTCCAGAGGAGACATATTTTTAGATGAATTACTATATTTTCTTGACTAGACCTCTACTGACCACTCCTTGGAAGAAGCGTTTTAGTCTCTCTTTAGACGCCTATGAAGTTCAGAGGGATGAATCCTACACCACGTGTGTTTCTAACGGGGTCAGTAGTCACTTCAAATGGAGGTGTGTTCAGATGAGTCATTCTCATGACAAAACACGTGTGTGAGATAGGTAATACAAGGTGTCCTCTGGAGGGGTCTATATTTCACTGTTGATTCCAAGAGGAGCCCAAACAGTTTGTTGGGTTTTTTTTTTAATAGTTACATAACTTTACATGTAGCCTTGCTCTTTGCTGCAAAAGTCAGCAACATCCTTGGAGCAATAACAGCAGAGTAGCTGACATCTAAGAGGGGCAGGTTGCTAAGAAGGAAGTACATGGGAGCATGCAGCTGAGACTCAGTCTTGATTAATAGCACCATCTCAAGGTTTCCCACCAGAATCAGTAACTAAATGAAAGAAAGACCCACAATTAGCATAACCAGTGTGTTAAAGGATGTTAGAGAGTCACTGCCCCGGCAGGCTCTGAGTACCAGGGATCGCTCATGCCTGGCCGCTGGAGCCCAGCCCAGTGAGCCTGGGGACCTGCAAGTCTTTCTGTCCCAGGATGATGGAGACAGCTGCTGCTCTCCCATTTGCAGGTTCAATCCATAGCAAGGCTGAGCCCTCTGTCCCTCTTGCTCGACAGCTAGTCCACCTTGGAATTTGCTGGAGAATCACACCCCAGTGCATACCAGGTTAGGGGAAAACACAAAAACACTGTGGCCCCCCCCTCAGCAGCTGGTGCCCAGGCACATGGGTGCTATGAAATGTGGTCCGGCACCAGCCATTGACACTGAGGCCCTCACTCTACTCACCCCTTTCTCCCCCCAGATGGCCTGCACGATACATGGGCAATAGGAGCCCTGAGCACCTGAGGCCCTCTCTCACCTCAGCTACTGGCACCACAGTCATGGGGGCCACCACCGCCTCAGATCTGACTCCAATTGCTGGCCCCAAATTCACTCCCTCAGATCTCTCCAGTTGCTGGTGCCTAGACCTCACAGCACTCACACACGGGGTACAGAGTGAACTGCCATGGAAAGACAGTTAAGAGAATTTAACAGAAAGATAGGATAGACTGTGGTGATGAGCCACAGGGCTCGGTCACACAAGCATAATGACTAGCTACTGCTTACATATGAACAGCCCCTTTTACAGCCCTCCTCCCTATTCCCCCTCTTTGTTCGTCCCTGATCCCCTGCCTCACACACGGCTTAGTCAGTTCTGCATGGTTCCACAACCCTCCATGAACAACCCAAAATCCTCAGTACAAAGTCCAGGTTATCCCTCTCCAAAACTATGCCAGTAGTTTCTTAATGGCCAATTAAGTAGAGACTGGAGACTTTTGGTCTTTGTCATTGTCTCTTATCCCTTGCCTATCAGGTTCAGGTCTCTGTGTTTTTTTATCACTTCCCCCTCTGTCCTTGATCAGATAACCTTAATGAGTCAGATGCTCTGAAAATTCACAAACCCTTACCTTGTCTCCTGTGAGCTGCTGCCTATTCCATTGTCTATTAGGCAAGGGCTTTCAAACAGATTGGATTTGGATACCGGCAAAGGAACTCCTTCAGAAACCTCGCAGTGCAGCTCAGAGGTAATTATTCTTTGGCTCTCCTTGCATATCTAGAGATTCTCAGAGAAGTAAGCGCAACCTCTGGAAAGTGCTGGGGAGGAAAACTGCTTCCCCAGACAGTGGCATTTTTGCTGTGCTCGGGCGCCCCATCGCTCTCCTGCCCTGCTTGCAACCCCATGGGTCCCAAACACCTGCCACAGCACTTGCAGCCTATCCCAATGCCCTGTCTGCCCCCGGCGCCCCCGCTGTTGTTATTCCATACATACTGTGTATATGTACATATGTACATAATCTGTTGATACCAGTGTGTTCATTGTATTGTTTTAAAGGCTCGCGTCTGGCATTGTAACACAAGAAATCGGCTTGGGGCAATGGTAACTCCCTTGCCAGGCTTGCTTACCTGGATCGGCAGCGGTAATGGGCCTTCTTCCCAACGGAGAGCTGCCAGAGGCTGGTCACAGCCTGCCCTTCTGAGCGCAGATCCAAAAGCTGCCCTGGCAGATGGCCGTTGGCAGACGTCCGTCGCAGAGCAAGCGGCCATGGGAGCGTCGTCTTTCTTTTCCTGCTTCTGCCTACTGCAAACAGAAATCAAGCAAAGAGCAGGCAAGAAAATCAGGAGGAGAGAGCGCTTCTGCCCTTCCCCTTTGTGCAGTGCAGTGCTGTGCAATGCAGCAGCAAGATCCGAGAGTGAACAGCTGAAGGCACCACACACACTTTACCCCGGACTTTGGAGAAACTCCAAGGCAGCTAAGCGCTTACAAAGGAAACAACCACCCGAGCTGTAAAACTGTGAGCATCCCTCAAGGGACACAGCCTTTGCTGATCTGGTTTTACATTTGACTCACTGTGTTCTCTCAGAGAGGGCTGCTGCCCAGGCGCTCCTGCTCCTCTGCATCTTCTACCCTTTCACTTGAAAAGCCCTCCCTCCTGCTCTCTCTCCTTGCTGCTAGCACTGGTGTTGAATGGTAGTGCTCTGAGTAGGGCTGCTGCTTGCCTAGGTGCTTGCCCAGCACTCCCTGGCAGGGCAGCGCTACCCAATGCAGTGCACTTGCCCCAGATGACGGGAGCATCAGTGCAGCCCTCTGTGGCTTCAAGAGGTTCAGAAACCTCTTAGCCTGGGATTTGCACCTGCATCTTAGGGAGGAGAGTGTGCTGGGAACTGACAAGGATGGACTTGGTGGTGTGGCTGTGTGTTTCCTTCCCTTCGGAACGAGCAGAAGAAGAGGATGGTGAGCATAATCAGGGTGAAGAGCCTGCCTGTTTGGAGGTGCTGGGAGCTGCACTTGCCTTTGAGGAAGAGGGTGAGGCTGAATACCAGCATGAGGGGCATGCAGAAGAGGAAGTCCAGGACTCCAGTGGTGATGAGGAGTCTGTGGCAGTTGCTAGAGGGGCGAACAGTCCAAGAAAAATACCCCAGCATGTTCAGCAGCGGCGAGAGGCTCCAGAGCAGGCCGGAGATGATGCCGGACAAGTGCTTTGGGCGATGGCTTCGGCACCAGATGGGACAGAGGACAGACGGGCACCTCTCAATGCTGATGGCTGTCAAGAGATACAAGCCAGTCCCGTATGTGAAAAGATCCAGGAAGAGGACTATCCCAAACTGCACTCCCACATTGAACTCCATCAGGCACTGAACTGTTTCGATGGCAATGCAGAGCAGGTAGCCAAAGTCAGCGGCAGCCACGTTCAGGATGTAGACAGTGAAGCGGTTCCTCCGGATGCGGAAGCCGAGGTACCACAGAACCGTGCCATTTCCCAACATGCCACAGGCAGAGCTGATGAGGCAGAAGCTCTCCATGAACTTGAGGAGAGCATATGACGGCCCTGCCTTTTGCACAGTCCCACCGTAATTAGTCCCTTCAGCCAGGCTTGAACTGCTTTGAAAGGAGAGTATTATGAACTGATCAGTCACTATGAAATAACCAAAATGGAGAAAGTTTCTTCTTCTCTCTGTTTCTGCAAGAGACAGAGGGGAATTTAGTGACTGATACACTGCTTTTATACTTACAGCCTTGTGGCCTGGGACAGCTATCGCTCACGGAGTATGCATGGTTGATATCTGGGAAGGTAACAGCAAGATGCTACATATTGAGGAGAAGGCAAAATCATGCAGAAATTTGGAGAGGTTGAAGCAGGAAGACAGGGTGAGGCAGTTCAACAGAGTAAAAATGAGAAGCAGAAACATTGCTACTTATAGAGAGGGAGGAGCAGGAGATGAGGAGGGGGTAACTCTACGCAGTGATCGAGTGTGTGTGTGGATGTCTGTGAGAGAGGACATGAAGATGGAACAGCAGAGACAGAGAACATCCCAAAGCATTAATGATGGCAAGGAAATGCTGAACCTATCCCAGAAATGCTTACCTTCCTGCCCCAGTGCATCAGAATTGACTGCTCAGAGAAGCTGGGACCTGGCATCAGCTCTAGTGTCTTTCTCTTGGTTTCTGATTCATCCCATGGATCTTCTGGGAAACAGTTTCTGTGAAAAAGACAAGGAAGTTCTTTCAGCCTGCAGATTCAGTTTCTGTCTCCTGTGGTGTAATGAAGCAGGTGTTGTCAGGAAGGAGTGTTTTCACTGTACTGAGGAGGCTGCGATGAAGTCAGCGGCAGATGAGAATGGGGCTCTCTCATGTTGTGAGGCAGTTTCCTATTTCTGCTCTACTTCTCTGGTTGCTTTTACAGTAGGTGGGGAGAAAATTACCTGCCAGGGATTCCATTCCCAGGGATGCTGTGGGATTTTGCATGCATCTGTGAAAGGCTCTTGGTGCGTTCGTACTCTGGCCAAATGCTGTTATAAAGGAGATGTACAAATGAGCAGTCAGTAGAGATTGCGGGAAGTTTTCAGAGTAACTGTATTCCGTTTTGTTTTTTCTTTCTTGGAATATGAGAATCAGCTGGAATGGGATGATTCCAGAGGAGGATGTCCCTTCTTCCAATGTTTCCTTCAAAAATCACTTCCTGTGCAATGTCTCACCCCAGATCCTGCCAAGACCCCCAAAAGAGAAAGGGCTTGTCTGCTGTGCGTGGAGTGGGAAAGGGAGATCAGACATTGAGGCCTTCACAGCCTGGGTGCTAGGCATCAATAAGCCTCTTTGGGCATTGTCAGCCTTTGCCTGCCTCCCCTGAATGCTTCTGGGCCTCCCTTTGACAACATGTGTAAAAAGGTGCCTATTTCTTTCTCCTGCAGATAGGAGGAGTCTCCCCAAACTGCACAGGGCTCTAACAGCATTTGATGACTCGTCGTTCACCTCTGGCCCCAGAGAATTAGAGTATTTTAGCAGCTTGACCTGAAAGGGACTTTAGAAAAACAGTAAACACAGCGATTTATTCGCAGTAATACAACAGAAACCCTGCAGACAAGAAGTATGCTTGTTGTGTGCCACTTACTTACAAAATGAAGAGGAAGAAAAGAGTTTTAACAGTGTGATTGTGCAAGCTTCAAAATGGGCAGGTGTTGGCTCCAGAGGGACAAATCTCACTCAGACTTCGGGTATCATGTAGTGAAGAAGCAAAGGTCTCTCTCTCTGCCTCTACAGTCAGGAATTGTCTTTGATTAGACAAATTAGACCTATTTTGTGATATTGTGACTTTTGTTTGCTACTTTTGTTTGATGTTTGAGGTAGGCTGAGGTGAGGGAGAGAAGAGGGTTGACTGCAGTAGGAGCTCTTGGAGTTGAGAAGGGGGTAGCTGTGGGAAAGGAAGGGTGGGGATAACTACTGAGGGCAGAGGCTTGGGAAAGGGAAGCAAATCAAGTCTTTTTAGAGTTTTTCTCTGACCCTTCTGCATGTGGTGAAAATTGGACTGCTCTGAAACACTCATATGCACCTACAGATTCCTTCCTCCAGCCCTCAACCACATTGCAGAAATACCAACAGTACCGTGAGTGCCTTATGTTGCAATCAATGAGAAAATAAAGACTATTTCAAACGCTGGTGTCTAGGAGTTCTTGTGATGAGTGGAGTCAGGTTTGCTGCCCTCAGGGCGGCAGGTGTCCCTTGCAGGCACCTCATGCCACTAGTACATGGACTATGTTGAGGAACATACTCAGCACTAACATCCTTGGCTGCCTGTCTCCTTTCAACCGTCCCCAGGGAAGCAGAAATGTGTTTTTTTTACAGGGTGCTGGTGGCCCCCGAGGAACGCATTCTTCTTAGCCATGACCACTGACCTTCTAGAGTGCTCTGTGTCCTGGCATCTTCCCAGAGAGATACTGAGCAAGTCAGAGGACAAACATAGCTCCCATGCTGAGGGCATGCTCCATGGTAGGCTGGGCTGGCTATCTTAATGTTAGTTCAGGGCAGAAAATTCTGCACATGATCCCTATTTCCTTGCAGTCATCCTATCACCGACTTCTTTTGGACCACAAGAAATATATTGCAAACATGTGGCAGATGGCACCTCTGAGAATGCTTGTCTCTTACTGTCAGTGATTGAGAGGGTCTACGATGGTGGTTTACATCCTCTGGAGGTGCCTCTCTCTCCATTGGGCATTCAGGGAATGTCAGGTGATCAGCTTTCTATCTAAGGCATTTCAAACAGATTTCATAATATTAAATAGCATCAGCCTGGGCCATTGATATGTACTGTCATGTACTGTCATACTGGTTGTAATGGACGCCCTGTGGAGGTATGCCAAATCATCAAAAACTTTGCATTCCATATAATGCAAGTGAAGTAACCATCCTATGACTTCCACAGACCATGCAAAAGCATGCTGAAAAAGTCACTCACAGTTCTCGTGTATCTCTTACAAGACTTAGATTGGTCTCTTGTTTTAAGATTGGTCTCTTGTCTCCGAAGCATATTCAAAACCTGAGTCTACTTCCTTAATGAAACTAATTAATGAAAGCCTGCATCAAGTAGCAGCAGTCTAGCTGGTCTTTCTTTCCCTTGAGATTAAACATCCTTCCTGTGGTTTACATGCTGAGTACAGTATAGTTCTTGTGGCAGCTGTTAGTCTGAACAAACTTGACACCACAAAGACATCTCATTGTCTGGACACAGAGTTATGCTGTTGTGTTTTCTCAGCTAATCTTAATTGATCATCTAAGACCAAAACTGCTAGTGTTTGATCTCTGAAGAATGCCACCTTCTATGACGGATGGGCATTTAGGGCAATGCAATAGCATTTATTCTTGGAAAAAGATCCCCAGAAAGAAGATCTCCTTATCTTGAAGATGATCAAGACAATTGTGTAGCTATAGCCATCTTCTAACCAGCAGGAAAGGAAAATATTTGAGCTCCTTTCCCCCAGTTCTTTTTTCTCCTCCCTTCCCCTCACCATCTCTCCAAAATCATGGCAGAAAGCAAGAGAGAGAGGGCAATGGCAAAGACCGCTGCAGCCATCCAGGACTTTCTCACCTTCTTGCGGGTTCCTCGGTATTTCAGGGACTATTTGCAGCAACTGCCTGGTGTGGATCTGCTGGTGAAAATTGTCACCTGAATTCTGTGACTGATGGTCCAGATAAAATCCTTGTGCTGTAAAATCAAATCCTAGTGCCGGGCTGTTTAGACACTGTTAAAAAAGCCATGGCCATTTCAATGTGACATCTGGAGAAACAGCCAGTCACTCCCTTGAGGAAATATCTAGTTTGTTGCATGTGGTCACTTAGATTCCAACCACTTCCCCCTTCCCTCCCAGCACAGAACCTGTCACTGTCATGGCTTAGGAAATGCTTTTTCACTACTTCTCCCTTCTTCAGACAGTCTCGCGATATAAAGAACACAAGAACTGTCTGTCCAAAGTTATAGCTTGACTCTTGCACCGATGCTTTGCTTCCCAGCTGCATTCATGAGCAGCTCTAGTTTCACAGACCTTGCAGAAGATGCTCTACTGCTGCTCAGGGTCACACAGACTGAGAAATTGTCAGTCCTCTTCCCTAATGCCTGCTGCTGATTTCACAACCTCCCTCAACACAACTTCTCATTCCCCAAGGGTCCACTGTCACTGCAGAACCTCCCTTAGCACACTCATCACTACCAAGTGTCCTCTTCTGACCGCAAAACCTCTCCCAACACAAGCTGTCACCATACATTGTCCCCTACTACTTCACAGAACCTGTTCTACAGTAGGGTCTCCTTGAACTCTGTAGCCAGCCTTATGACACCTCAGCAGCCACAATTTTGCAACCTCTCCTAGTGTTACCCTTCAAAACACGATGCCCGCTTCTGATGTCACAAGGTCTTTCAACACAGCTTAGCACCCACAGTATTACCTGCCACTTCATACGATCTTTCAGCACAGTCCCTCACCACACCTCAGGCACTTCTGATTTCACAAACTCCATGAAGACAGCCCCTGGCCATGTAGCATCCATTTCAAGTTTCACAACTTCCCTCTACACCGTGCCTTGTCCCCATCGTGCCCATCATCAAATTCACAACACACATTCACCTTGGCTCTGTCAACAACCCCCTTGCCAGTATTCACTATCCAGCTGCAAAACCTCATTCATCTCACCATGCACAGTCCCTCCTTGTCCAAATCACAGCTCCCCTGAGCATGACCTGCTGCCATAGTGGTGTCCAGAGCCAGATGCCAAGGTAAGTGGAATGAAAATGGAGAAAAGACCTTTCTCCTTTGCTGGCACTAAGCACAGCCCTACGGGGAATTATTTTGCAGCAGGAGGTAGCAGCAATTCTTCATTTGGACTTGTGCATTAAGTCACCTCTGGTAGTCCATTTGGCTAGGGAAACAAAAGGACATGAATGTGATGCTAGCCAAGTTGCTGCCATGTGTGCCACTGGGTACAGAAAGTGGTAGGCTGACTCATACTAGGTTAGCAGGCCAGATGCTATTGGCCTGATCTCTGGCTTCTGTCATCTGCTGTTCCTCTTCCTTTCCCAAAGACTGTAAGACTTTGTTTACCTTCTTACCCAATACTCTTGTTTCCTGCAGTGACTACTGTTAACCCTCATTAAGCTGCCCAAGACTCCAGGCGACAGTAAAAGGACATTTAAGTTAGGGGACTATTTTCACCAAGGCATTTCTTTACCAGTATTTATTCTCATTAACTGTAGGATTTCTGTTTTCACTGTGGAGATTGCTGGCATTCTGTGCAGAGGAGATGGAGACATTAACTATGTTGCTATCAGGCCATTCCACATTTCCAGAAATTTCAGCAAAACAAAGCAAAGGACAGTAGCTGAGACAATGTCTTTCCCGACATCCATGAGGCATAAGCTACAAATACACAGTAGAGTTGAGAGAAACGATGAATTTGACTTGGGCCTTGGTTGAGATGATATGCTGATATAAATCAGCATGTCTATTTGCTTCGTTTGTTTCATTTCATAGGTTCACCTTTGACTGCAGCTGCTCAGGTTAAGAAAGATGGGGCCCGTCATGACAGTGAGATTTGTCCGCCCTAAGTTATTTTGTTTAAAAGCTAGATGTCTATTTCACACCTAATCGCATCCTAAAATCAGTTCTGAGGTAGATCAGATGCATCTGCCTCCAGAGACATTCATTTTTTTGCGCAGAAGAGCCTAGAGTGACTAAGTCAGGGTTAAACTCGCTGACTTCCATTGGCATTAAATAGGTGACGTCCTCCCTCAGTTTCCCAATTCGTAATGAAGGATTTTTTTTTTTGACTGACTTGGTAATTCACTGACCTCTGTTAAAACATGCAAATTCTTGCAAAGAGGCTTTACTCACTGGATTTCCAGTGATGAAATTTCTGGTGAGATAGGACTTGGAGGGTCATCAAGAGGTCACCCAGGACATCTTCTGTCCCTATAAAAACTTCATCGTAACCACTCCTGAGAGAAATGAGCCCAAGCTGTCCTTAAAAGACTTCTGTGATAGGAATTCTTTACCATCCCTGGAGGATGGTGACTCTTCCTATAGCTTGAGGTTTCTTTCTTTTTTTCCTTTAATGAAGATTTCACTTTTACATGTTTTTTGGAATACACAGAAGTTAAAAAAGGAGAGAAAATATCTAGATTACAAATGGACTGTTTTAGCCTTCACAATGCTAGGAAGCCAGAGCAGTGGACCTAATGGCCCTTTACACATGGGAAATCCATACAACTATCAGCTTGGAGTAAGGAAGAACTCCGAGAAGCGTTAGCTGGATAGTTCCATGCATATGCTTGTCCAGTTGAATACTCAGCTACTCCTTTGACTGTTATTTCTTATGGAGAAACCCTGAAATGCCTTTGTGATATCATTATAAAAGCACTGACTGACAACTGTTTCTTTAAAATATATTTACTTAAACTTTTCAGTCAAGACAGAACTCATTCTCCTCCTTTGCCTCTTTCTTTCACGCCTTCCCTTCACTAAGCCTCCACCCCTCCCTCCTCCAGCCCCAAGAGCCCTTCAGGTGGAAGATTTCCTGCGAGAGGGTTAAAGATTGGTACTTAAATGGTTTTCTTCTCAGCCCTTTGTGCAGCTGCTGGGATATGAAAGCATCATTCAGGACACCCAGGTCACATCATCCACACAGCCTATTAAACCACTTCTCACATAGGCAGGAAACATCAAGATACACTTGTGACACACGAAAGCAAGTAATAAATCAGATGGGACTGGATTATACACTAACAGCCACCTCCTAAGCAAGTTTTGGAAGATTTCCAGAAGCCATTCTATGTTCTTTAAAGGCGCTGTGCTCTAACACATTCATACCAGGGGAGACAGAAGTTGAGGAGATAAAGTTGTACAGCCCTTACACAAAAAATTAGATCTCTAAACACAGGCGAGGTAAGTTTTGCAGCTTCTCTGCCTTCTCACTTTGCTTTGCTTTGCTTTGTTTTGCTTTGCTTTCCTCTTCCCTTTCCTTTCTTCTTGCACAAATGTGAAAATACAGAAAGGAACTTCCGCTGAAGTTATCAACTGTCTCTAGTTATCTTTGGCTAGAATCATATACAGAGCTAGTTCTACAGCCGCAGATTAGATTGCTTCGAAATTATTCTTTTGTTTCCCATAACCACCGGAGATTTTAGGGAAGAATGCATGCAGTAAGGAGATGGTGCAATTTCTCACCCTTTTTGAGATGTTAAGAGTACACATGAGATTCATTTTATTTTGCAGCTGATTGCATTATGTCATATACCTCAGGTCTACCCCTGCAAAGGCACTTGAAGAGATAAGCCATAACTGGTGGGAATCCTCTACTGAATTAGTCATTCTAGTAATCCTCTTGGAGTCAACAGTAAGAAACGGGTACCTGCAGCACATGATTCATCACATCTACAAGTAGACTGGTCAGGTGTAATCTGCCTAGCTTAGGTACAGGTGCCTACATGACTTAAGTCGATGAGATGAGATCAGACAGATGGGTAGTTTGTTAAATGCAGTTTGGTGGTGATGGAAAGGACCTTATCAAGCAAGACACATAGTCGAGCTGTCTGAATTGTGAATCGGTCCTTTTGTAGATGCACACCTTGTTTTTAGCTCAGGAATTTGCCATCTGCTGGTGTTCAGGCATACAGTTTCCCCCGACCATTTCTCTCTTGGTCACTCCTTTCTGACTGCCTAAATATGGCCCTGCGATTGCTGTGGTATGCTTCCAGTCATGCTCTGGCTTGGATGGAGCCCAGCTATTTCTTTTGGACTGGGTACTGCACAGCCATAAAGGTGTGCTCATTTCATCCCTGTCATTTATTTTGTTGAGAAGTCTACGTCGTTGCTCAGTAGAAGGAAGAGGGGTAGAAAGGATCACAACTTGGTAAGACGAGGGAGAAAGTGACCTCCCGTTGTTCTTACTGATCCTTCTTCTTGTAGAAATATCAGAAAGGGAACCATCCTTCAGAACCCTTCTGCTTGAAAAACTTTGAAAAGTAATCTTGGGTTTTCTCAGTTTCAGTGTTTCCTGTGGATGCTTGATCACTTTGTGCCTGCACGAGAGTTTCTGATTATGCTGCAGATGGAAGTAGTTGGTAGATAACTTGGCTTAACTGAATCATTCCACAGATTTGCTCACAGATCACCAAGACAAATGAGAAGACCTGGTTGTGATGTAATTCTGCAGGACTTAAAATGGTGCATTTTAACACCAGCTGACGGGGAATGTTTTGATCCTCGAAGGAAGCCCATACAGTGGATATTTTTATTAAAAGAGTGCCTGCTTTTGGCTGACCTTAAATTCTCTGTGAAGAGTTTCATCTGGTGGTTCCCAGACTTCTTTGACCAAAGGAACTCTGGTGGTCTGGGTGCATAATGGCAAGCTAGAAGCGTTACACTCTTTCTAAAGATGTAGGCTACTCATTTATTAGTGACATGTAATGCTCGATGGGTTGTAGGTGGAATACAGGGTGAACCAAAGAAGTCCCATGTTTATGCTGGAATGTGACCTTGTCTCAAATGAGAAACTGTATGGATGTAGAAATGCCTAGGGACAAGGAGCTCAGCCATAACCTAAAACAGGTGGATGGCATTACAAAAAGCTCTGAGCTACTTTCAGGGACCAAAAGGGATTATTCTCCAAAGTTCATTCTATCCTGGTGGTGCTAATTTGCTTAAGCTCCTCATAGTGAATGGAGGAAAAAAGGGTTCTGCAAAGGACCCTAATTTAGCCATTCTGAATCAGCCTACAGAGAGACTTATACTGGCTGTTGAAGGAGTTTAGTTAGATTAGCTTCATTAAGCTAAGTTAACCCTTGAAAGGATCACGCAGAGTGTATCAAAAATCATACTAGGTAAAATCAGTACAATGCTGGGACAGAAGATCTCACAAGAGTCTTTCATTCTTCCTTCCTCTGATAGAAACAATGCTGAGATTTAGAACAATGTCAAATACTCCATTAAGTCATATGTGCAATTTTTTTCCCCTCCATGATAGATAACCTTCCCAGGACTCCTTTTTCCGCCTGTGACATTTCATATTTACGTTTCAAAACGTCTATACACAAGAGAGTTCTTTTCTCTGCCTGTGGGTACATTTCCCTTCTAAACAAGAATTCAAAGATCGTGTGTACTTATAAAGCCAATCATCATTCTGAGCAATATTTGCAGGTATTCTTAAAGACACCCATTTTACAAAGATTGCTGTCAGGGACTTTGTCTCCCCTGAGGGCAAACATGCTGCATTATCTGCCTTGTAGTGCCCAAGGCGAACACTCTGGCCTTGTCCTTAGTGCATGGAAGGCTACCAGCCATGGAGCCAGTCCTTCAAGATCCTGGAGGACCAGGATTAAGGAACATATCACAGAATGCACCTATCTCCATGCCACCAAAGCCAGGGCAGAAGCTTTGTACTGTGGAGAATTAAATAGCCGTTAAAAAAAAAATACATGACAGAAACCAAACACTTCAAAAGCTTAATACTAATGCTATATTTTTCTTGGTTTGTATCCACTTCTGATATAGAACTCATTATTAATAATGAAAAAATGCTGATGAATCATGTGTCTGTCTTTGTTTTCCCAGGGGTATAAGCTGTATATTGCATATTGCCACCCGACTGACCAACATGGAGAATGCAAGCAGTGTGAAGGAATTCATTCTTCTGGGCCTTTCAAAGAACCAAGGGGTGCAGAAAATATGTTTTGTGGTGTTTTTGTTCTTCTATATTGTTACTGTGGCAGGAAATCTGCTCATCATTGTCACTGTAGTTAGCAGTCAGCGTCTGAACTCCCCCATGTATTTCTTTCTCTGCCACCTGTCCATTGCAGATCTTTGCCTCTCTTCTGCCACAGCTCCCAAAATGATTGCTGACTTCCTTGTTGGAAAGAAAACCATTTCCTTTGGGGGTTGCATGGCACAGCTATTCGCAGCACATTTCTTTGGCTGCGCTGAGGTCTTCATCCTCACAGCGATGGCCTATGATCGCTACTTTGCCATATGCAGACCCCTCCACTACACCACCCTCATGACCAGGCGTGTGTGTGGCTGGATGGTGATGGGTTCATGGGTGGGGGGCTTTGTGCACTCCCTGGTGCAGACCCTCATAACCGTTAGCCTCCCTTTTTGCGGCCCCAACAAAATTGACCACTACTTCTGTGATGTCCATCCCCTACTACAACTGGCCTGTACCGACACCTATGTTGTGGGCGTCATTGACGTTGCCAATAGTGGAATGATTTCTGTGGTCACTTTCTTCATCCTGGTCACGTCCTACATTGTCATTTTGTTTTCCTTGAAAAGGCGAACGTCTGAAGGGCGGAACAAAGCCCTCTCCACCTGTGGGTCCCACATTACTGTGGTGATTCTCTTCTTTGGGCCATGCACATTCATCTACATACGTCCATCCAGCAATCTCTCAGAGGACAAGAGCGTGGCTGTGTTTTACACTGTCATCACGCCCATGCTGAACCCACTCATCTACACGCTGAGAAATGAGGAGGTAAAAAGTGCCATGAGAAAACTGTGGAATAGAAAAGTCTGGAGTGAAAAGGGTGAGGTGTAGAACTGTGGTAACATTTTCTCAGGAGCTGAGAAAATCAAGTCTCTCTCACTACAATTCCATTTTGGAAAATTTACTGAAAGCTCCCTTTTGAAGAAAAGCTTGGTTTTAGCTGTTGCAGTAATTAGGAAGAAGCTGAAAGTTCATGTTTTGATTGGAATGGCATTGTAAACTCTGTGACTAGCAGGGATTCCCTTTATGTTCTCTTTTTGAATAGCACAGGCCCAGGACTGGGGCTTCCAAGCACTGCTGAGACACCAGCAAATAAAGAAATGAATGCTATCAAAAATATTAAAATGTGTTCCAGGCAGAGCATCCCATTAGTCCGAGCTCTCCCGGGTGTAAACTTTCCGTCAGACAAACTCCATCTACTCTGCAGTCTACTCAGCTAGGAAATGATGGCCCAGGGTGTCTGCAAGGCTGTTGGTCCCCTGCTGCTGGAAGCAATTGTACCAAAGGCTTCCTTCCCATTTACTTTGGAGTAAATGCCTTCTTAGGAGTACTGCATTGTCATATGCTGAATCCATGGGTTAGCAATTAAACTGCTGATATTAGATGCTGGTTGGGTCATTTGCTGATGCAGATGATATGAGGAGAAGCTTCTCCCCTTCCCAATCCTGTGCAGCTCTCTGCCTTTCTGCAGTAGTTCACCTATCACTAATGCCCTCCTTCCTAGCCATCCCCTCTGCCCTTCATCTCTGCCTCAGATTTTGCATTTTACTGTTTAGACTAATAGCGAATCAAAGATCCAAGTGAAAGATAAATTGCTCACTGTAGGAAATTCTTGCCACCCAAGAAAGCATTGGGGGGCAAGGAAAGCATTGGGGGGCACAATTTTATGTGTCAATGAAAAAAAAGAGTTATTCAGTAATAATTCCTGTACGCAGGATAACTCCTAGCCCAACAGGGCACATCTACAGGCCCAGGCAAAGGAAGAAACATGTATTCCAAGGGAATAGCTGGAGCAGCTACTGCTGCAGGAGGGAAGAGAAGAAATGTGAAGATGGAAGATTAAATCATCTCAGAGCCAGTCACAGCTGCCACAGGGAGGTTAGTTGTAGCGGCTAAGGTTCTCCACAAGGACGAAGGAGCCACGAGGAGCCACGGGATCCTGACTCCTACCTTGCCAGGAGGAAAAGAGCAAATGAGCTGCGTGAGGGAGAAAGACATCTGTGTAATGCACTCTGAAAGTAACTAAAGCACTTTCTTTTTCCTTCCTTCACTTCACGTTCCCTATAAACACTGGCTTGCACTTGTGTTGCACCTTAACATGGCTTAAGTGTGATTCAAGATAAGAAGGTGTTGCCTGCACAGGAGAGCGGCAGATCTATGGACCAAACCGTGGGACAATGTCAGAAATGCTCTGGTTCCCCGAATGTCCTCTGCTCTATGCAGGGGGTGGCAGAGTGGGTTCCCATTTCACAGGCATGCACCAGTACACTGCAGAAGTCTCAGTGTCTTCTCCTCGCCGTGGTGGGTTATGTGGATGGCAGCCAGCAGGACGGAACTGGGATAAATCCTGATTCTCAAGGCTTAGAGGGATAGTGTCCCTCAGGCCTGGGCCAGCATGTCCCTCACCCAGCATTCACACTCTGTGGACACAGCTAAAGGTGGGACCATCCCCACCTATTTGTAGCAGTCTAAATTCTTCATGCAATGAAGGACAGTTGTCTAGCTCAGCACCCTTGTCAACAGAGAGGGACAGGCGCCTTCAGAGGCTGGTCTGTCTCACCATAGGTGGGGCAGGTAGAAAGACAGATGGGGCCCACTGACCCCCTTCATACTGAAACTGCTAAGGGGTTAGGGAACACGGCCAGTTCAAGCTAAGGCTTATAATTTAAAAACTGTTTGTTTTTTTTAAAATGTTTTGGGGAATAATGCCATGATTTTTCTGATTTCTCTTCCAGCTGCCGGGTGCTAGCAGGCAACAGCGGGACCATAGCTTATGGAAGGTGTCAACAACAACAACAACATTTGATTCCTCTACACATTGGCCCAGATTCTTATAATGACTTAATATGAGGACTAACCAGCTGCTTCTATATTTTGCATTGCCTGAGTAAAAATACCTGGCAAGTAGTGAGGCCTGACCACAAACATTTTTAAAGTCTTGAAATGATTTCCTCGTTTACTTCTTGTTTCAAACGTGTACAGACCAGATGTCTAAGTGCCAACAGTCATATAGCACAGTTCTGATATTTATTTATGCTGCAAACATGCAATGGTAAGAGCAAGTTAATAAGAAAGAAGAAAGCATATGTGAAATATTGGCTTAGAAGGGAAAAATATCTGACACGTGTAAGAGACATCTTTACTCAAAAAATGTTTGATTGCAAGGGTAATGTGAACACAAACTCTTGCAAATGGTCAGCCATGACATTGATTTTAAATAGAAATGTTTCCAAAAGAAGCACATAGCTAATACTAAATGAAGTCCATTTATCTGGACAGCATTGGAAAGCAAGCAAGAAAGCAAGCAAACCCCCCCACAATGTGACATGGTCTAGGTGATCACGCTCCAGAGTCACCCTGTAGAGACTACTCTAATAGCTGTCCAAAATATATATTTTAGCTCCCCGTCCACTGATTCTTTCTGACAAAGAAAACTTCACATGCCTCTGGGATCTCATTGCTTCTGGTAAGCTTGTGCTTCGCTGTGCAATTTACTTGAAATATTTCTGCCACAACTTCCCCATCTGGAGAGAGAGAGAGAGAGAGAGAGAGAGAGAGAGAGTTGTTCTTGCAGATGCTCTTGGAAGTTGTTTTTGCAGAATGAGAAATGGAGCTAGACATTCAGGCTGTCCGTTTCATCCTCTGTAGTTTTCAGCCCTGGCAGAGATGTGGACTGCTCTCGTGACACATAAGAAGCAGCTTGGAGCTGAGAGGTTTTGATGAAACTGCCTGAAGTGGTCCAAGAAGGGCATCAGAGGACAATAGCAGGCAATCCTGCCTTCGAAAAGAGACATTATTGTTGAGTGACTTTTGTGAGGTGCATTTTATGAATTAGAAAGAACTCAATTTTTTTTACCCTTTTTTTTAATTGGTGTCTTCTTTGCTTATTTTTCAGTTATATGCCATTTCCAGAAATATCTGTCAAAAGGAAGTTTCTGGTGTTACAGAGTCAAGGAGTCAATAGGCAGCTGCAGCACTGCCTATGTACTCAGTCTTAACTTGTCCCTTCTAGCTGTACACATCGTGGCAACAATGCTCTTAACACACACACTTTGGGCCTCTCCACACTGCTTTCCCTCGGCCCATGGAGTGGCATGGAGATAGTGCTGGAGACATGAAAGAATATTTCCTCTGCTGCTAAAGCTGGAGGGTGGAAGAGGCAGAGATCTCGTGAGAAAGAACTGATTGACCTGTGATTGTGGAACAGGATTAAGAGCCCAAAGGACTTGCCAGTATTGTGGACACTGTTATGCAGCTCTTGCCATCTATCTTTTCAGTGTAGAAACTGAACACTAGTGATACTTGCGTGCTGCACTAGAGTGCAGCAAAGGTGAATACAAGGGTGTTGGTGAGTAAAGGAGATTCAGCAGCGGTGTATTTATTACCCCGGTGGCATCACAGGTGTGTTTATGGGGGTTTCCATGCCTAGTCCAGAATTTGGCTGAGGTGTACAAAAACCTTACTGACACATTGTTAATGCAGATTATCTCCAGTATTCACCCATGTACTGTACGAAAGTTGGTCTGAGGAAACACAAGCCCGCTCTTTTGGAGACTGAGGTCGCAACCCAGAAACTCATGAGCAATAACCGGAACCAATCCACACAAGATGTAGCCCAGTACAGCACATATAGGACAATGACTCTCCTGCTTCAGGTTTCCTGGCATGCCTTGAACATGGTCTGATTTCACTTAGGGCGCCTTAAAGACAGTTTGTGCCTAAAGGCACATCTCTGCTAAACAGACATGAGGTAGGTGTCCACTTTACCTCCTCCAGAAGGATCTACACTGATAGTTGAAGTGGTGTTAATTAGCCAGCTGCCTTGTGTCATGATGTGAATATTGATGGCTGCACAGAAATGCATGGACATTCTACCAGAGTCAGAGAGCACTAGTAAGGACTAGTTCTGTTGAATTCCTTCAGAGGGTTGAAAAAGAAGGTACGTTCACTGCTTGAGCAGAATTCCTTAGGGGATGTCTAACGTGTTGAGACTCAAATGGTAACATGCACTATCCTTCTCAGTCAGTTTTTCATTTCCAAATCAACACTTCAGAAGTGGATGTTTAGGGAACCTAGTGACTAGTCTTCCTTTTTAAAAGGGGCAAAGATCAGAAATATGAATCTGGAGGATATTTCCACCAACTCCCTCAAGCAAATAAGTGGAGCTCGCTATTACACACTTCAGTAATACATTCTGAGTTAGATATCAACTGTCACTCCTTGAGAGAAGCATTGACTTTGAAAGGAAACTTTCCCCAAAAGGCATAAAAGGGAATACATTGATATTGAACATACCAATGATCGACATGGATGTGTACTGACAGCACTGTGTTTCTAATGCCATCACAGGTGGCTTTATTCTGTGCTTCAGGTCCTGCCTACGTGATGTATGTGAAGAACAAAAACAATGTGACGGAGTTTGTTCTCCAGGGACTCACACAAGATGATACATTAGCAAAAGTATGCTTCACATTCTTCTTAGTCTTCTACGCCACTGTTATTCTTGGAAACCTGCTTAGCATCATCACTATACAGAACAGTCAACAGCTGGACTCTCCCATGTACTTCTTCCTGAGCTACTTGTCCTTTGTAGATATCAGTTACTCTACTGTCACAGTTCCCAAACTCATTTATGACCTTCTTGCTGAAAAGAAGACCATCTCTTTTGTGGGCTGCACAGCACAGCTCTTTGGGGTCCATCTCTTTGCCTGCACGGAGATGTTCATCCTCATAGCAATGGCGTATGATCGTTACGCTGCTATGTGCAAGCCGCTTCATTACACAAGCATTATGAACAAGCATGTGTGTGGCCGGCTGGTGGCAGCTTCGTGGGTGGGAGGCTGTGTGCACTCCCTGGTGCAGACCCTGCTGACCACTCAGCTATTGTTCTGTGGGCCCAATGAGATCGACCACTACTTCCGTGATGTACACGCTTTGCTGAAGCTGGCCTGCACTGACACCTACGTGGTTGGTTGCATCGTGGTTACCAATAGTGGTCTGATTTCCTCAGGCTCTTTTGCTTGTTCTTGTTGTGTCCTATGTCATTATTTTGGTCTCTTTGAGGACACACTCTTCCAAAGGGCGTCTCGAAGCACTCTCTACCTGCACCTCCCATATCACTGTTGCACTTCTGTTCCTTGGGCCATGCATTTTCATCTATATGCGCCCTTCCACCATCTTCTCAGCAGACAAGAGTAGAACTGAAACTAAATTCAAGGTTTCATGTAGCTCTCATCTTTCTTTGGAAATTGTCAGTCAAAAGGATGTGAGCATATTGTCACCAGTCAAACCCGAGCCTTTGGGGTGGTATTGTGGCTTTTACCTTTAGACACCTTAGAGCTGTGTCAGTCTCAGGTCTAGGCTTCTCCTGGCATTAAGAGGAATAACTAAGTATTTTGAGAGGTTGTGCTTTCCCACTAGCTCCTACGAGCTTCAGAGAGTGGTGTCTGCTCACGTTTCTACACAAAAAAAGTGATGGTGGTGCTAAGCTTCCAAGAGAAAGCAAATCCTTCAGGATGGCACAGCACAAGCAGGTTTCATCTCACATATATTGGTGTGCTGACATGAGGTGCCTCAACTTGAGAGAGCTGCTGAAGACAGCAAGAGACCTTTGAGGGGACTGCGATTCATTGCATGGTAAAAGAGGAGCATGAGAGGAGCAGGATGCTGCACTAGGTGTCTGCCTTACAGTGAAGGGTGACATACACTGTACTAGACTTTCCAAGGCTCCCAGGAACACTGATGGACACAGAGGCCGTTCCCCAATGCCAGGCATTCCCTCCGATTTTCATCAGTCTGTGCCAACCTGGTGTCTCTGGGAACGCTTCATTTAAAGGAGCTCTGCTAACACCTTTCCAAGGCCTTGACCTTATGTCATAGCTGAGCTTTATAATCTATCAGAGCAGCAATCCAAGCACGGTTAAATACCATAGTCAATGTTGGAGCCACAATCCAGTTCAATTGTCGGGACATTTTTCACCGCTTTATTTAGAGACTGGATGAAGTTTCATACTTTGGCCAGTCGTCTGGTGCTTTACACTATAAAGATCTAAGGAATAGGTATCTCAGTGGAAATACAGGTATCTAATATCTCTCCATACTCCATAAGATATAACCTAATTCCTAGCTGAAACCTGAAAATTTCCCTAAAATTCTTAACAGTACTGTTCTTGATGCATCGAGTTTTCCTCAACTGTTTGCAGCAGGGAAACCCCCAAATGCCCCTATGACCTCCTGACTCCGGGCAATGCTGTTCTACTACAAATAGACTTACTTTAGCATTGCTGTCATGACAGGTGATTCAAGGCAGGGATTTTCCCAAATCTCCTCCTGGAACGGAGATTTGGGGAAGGGAAGAAGAGGAACAGGATTCTGGATGTTGGATCAGAAGGCTTTCTTAGAAAAGCAAACTGTAGATTTGAAGAGACAGCAGCTCTTCAACATTTTAAATTCCCTAATTTTGTCTGGGTTTCTCGAGGTGGAGACTAAGGCATAGGTGAATGCAGGGCTTATGGAAATCTGTTCTTTTTGATGATATTTGTCAGAAAGCATATTTAGGTTTGAGATTGTGATTCTTGATTGAAACATGCTGCCGATTCTGCTGATGCTTAGCTCTAGATGGCTTTGACTATCTTAAACATCAGCGCAGAGAGAGGTGTGCAGACATGACTCATTGCTGTGCAGGGAAGCTCTCTGATGACAACCTACCTGTCTTTCTCTGGAAGAGTAGTAGTGTACATTGCTCTTCCCAGAGACCTGTAAACATACACAGTAAAGTAAAATGATGCCTGTGGTTTTTTCTCAAGCTATTTCCTTCCTTTGAGCTGGGAGTCCACTGAAAGAGACAATTTTGGACACCTCAGAAATCTGGTTTAAAAAGCTCACATCTCTGTCCAAGATAAGGACAGCGCAACATTGATATGTGTAAAAACGGTGAACTTCACATATCTGATGATACTTAATGATGAGAAACAAGAGATAAACCTTGAGCTTCAGCCTCTGCAGCAACAGAAAGATGACAACTAGCAGCACCAAAAGGCTATATTTTCCTGAGACTTGTAAAATCCTTCTTTAGGGTGCCATAGATGACCACAGGGACACAATCTTTGCTAGAGTTATGCACAGCTTTAAGGAGAGGAAGTCAGGGGAAATAACAGCCCTAACAGGCTTGCAAAGGGAATCCGCAAGACCTCTTTCCATCCCCCTTTGACTGTAAACCTTATGCAGAGGCAGGAACCTCTCACCTGTCTGAGATTAATTCTGTCACTTTCAGCTCAATAAAGATTTCAACTCCTTCTGCCAACTGAGGGACAGCATTTGTAAACTCAGCCAGAAGGGATGAAGCATCTATTAGTGACAGAACACCTATCCTTAGAGCTAGCTTAGTTGAATTGATAAAAGGATTCCAAAGCCTTTCCCAAGTTTCTCATCTCCCAGAAATGATTGGTCGTTTATTCTCAAAATCGCATTTATGACAGACATGTAGTTGAAAGCGCAGAAAGATAAAATAATTTATTCAAAAGGCAACAGCTGCACTGTGAAACACCAGTCCTAGTCTGGCACTACAATGGTTTTCGTGTGCCCTCTTTCTCCTCTTTTAAGGAAAAAAGTCTGCTTTTCTTGAGGACATCTATGGAGCACTCTTCTCCCCTCACTCGTGGCCACGGTTGGGTGTACAGTATCATCCAAATGGCCCACTCCAAGGGCAATGGCCCGCTTGTTCCTGAAGATAGGTGGTCTTGACACTAGTTCAGACATCATTCTTCCTGTATTGCAATCACCAATACATTTTTTGCCTATTAGCTAACTCCCCCGGGCATTGGTAGCAGGGTAGTTAGAGCTCAGTATGGGCCACAAAGTCCATTAACAGGGCAAAGCAGCCCCCGTTCAGCCTTGCTGAAATAGGAATATAATGGTTAGGCTGCAGCTGTGCCAACTTGCTAAGACCTGCCTTCATTACAGGGACCTCCACCACCCTGACCTTTGGGACTGCAACTTGTAAACATACAAATAACAAATCCACATCCTGGCAGAAGAAAGTAAGAGTTTCCTCTCTTGAAAAAAATGCTGGCAAGCACTAAATGGCAACAGCAGCAGGAAAACTCAGCTTTGCATCTTCCCAAAGAGGAGGAGATACCACAAGATCCTCCAGGTTTGGCTGAGAAAGGATTTCTCATTTGCTTGCACCCCTGTTGTCAAGGAAAAGTGGCCATCTTCTGCTCAGGAATAAATTGGGAAGAGTCACCAAATGAAATACTTTCCATTTAGAGGGGGAAAAATCTCATGCTAAAAGGGAAGGAATCCTGAACAAGAAGGGAATCAGTCATCCCTGTAAAGGTTCTACCAGCTTCAGCTCACATGAAAAATTATTGTTAATCTGTTGGAGGTTACGAGTAACCTGGCTGACGCTCTCAAAGCGGAGTTCTTATCATGTGGGTGACTGAATGGAGGTTTCAGTTCTTGCTGAGGTCTGTTTCTAGCATAGGCTTCAAGGTATTGCATAGGTACAAAACTATTCTCTTACTGACCTGTTTCATCCAGAAAGACAAGAGTAGATACTCTATACTGTAGATACTGCAGATACTGTCTATACTGTAGGTACCAAGCCAGTTTATTCCCCCGCTTGAGCCAAATCTTCAGAAGTACTTGCCCATTTCAAGAAGCAGACAGCAGGATTAAAACCAGCCTATAATGGTTAGGTACACAGTTTAAGTGAGCAAAATGCTTACCCTGCTTAGATGCACAAAAGACCAGACTGCCTTTACACACTGAGTCATCTTTGCATAGCTGGCTGTTGTTTATCTCCAACCTACCCAACCTTTTCTGCCCTAAAGCACAGCAACTAGCCCAGTTAATTCTCAGGAAAGGGCTTCAATGAGCTTGCTATCAAGAGGTTGCTCTCTTCCATGGACTACTTGGGAAACTGAAGGAGGAAATTTCCCTCTCCTGCCCCAACGTGAGTGATCAAACACTGGATTAGGTGCAAATCTGTAGAATCTCCATCTGTGCTGACATTTAAAGTTCAGCTGGATCGGGCCGGAGCAATCTGATCTGACTGAACCTGCTCTGAGGAGGAGGTTGGACTTGATGACCTCCAGAAATCCTTCCCAACCTAAATGATTCTATGATTCTATCTGCAGATTGAAAATGATCTTTTTGATCTCTGAAATGAAGAAATAGGCCTACCTTCCTTGCATGAAAGTGCGAGATATTTTGTGCCACATTGTTCCCAGAAATAAACTCTTATTTCAAAAGCTACAAACTTATGAGGCCTTCTACAGACAGCTGGAAGTAGCCTCACGATCCCAGGCCCTGGTTCTCATGGGGGACTTCAACTACCCTGAGATCTGCTGGAAAGACAGCACAGCTAGGCACAAACAGTCCCGGAGGTTCCTGCAGAGCATTGGTGACAACTTCTTGACACAGGTGGTGGAGGAGCCAACAAGGAGAGGTGTGCTGCTGGACCTCGTACTAACAAACAAAGAAGGACTGGTGGAAGATGTGAAGGTCGGGGGCAGCCTTGGCTGCAGTGACCATGAGGTGGTGGAGTTCAGGATCCTGCGAGGAGGCAGCAGGGCACTGAGTAGGATTGCAACCCTGGACTTGAGGAGAGCAAACTTTGGCCTCTTCAGGGACCTACTTGGAGGAATGCCATGGGTTAGGGCCCTAGAAGGAAGGAGTGTTCAAGAGAGCTGGTTAATATTCAAACATCACTTCCTCCAGGCTCAAGATCAGTGCATCCCTATGAGTAGGAAGTCAAGCAAAGGAGGTAGGAGACCTGCATGGATGAGCAAGGAGCTCCTGGCAAAACTCAACCAGAAGGAGGAAGTCTACAGAAAGTGGAAAGGGGGACAGGAACATTGTCAGAGTATGCAGGGATGCAACGAGGAAGGCTAAGGCCCGTTTGGAATTACATCTGGCGAGAGATGTCAAGGACAACAAGAAGGGCTTCTTCAAAGACATCAGTAGCAAGAGGAAGACTAGGGAAAATGTGGGCCCTTTGCTGAATGGGGTGGGTGCCCTGGTGAGGAAGGATGCAGAGAAGGCAGAGTTACTGAATGCCGCCTTTGCTTCATTCTTTCCTGCTCAGGCCAGCCCTCAGGAACCCCAGACCCTGGAGGCAAGAGAGAAAGTCTGGAGAAAGGAAGACTTTCCCTTGGTGGAGGAGGAGTGGGTTAGAGATCATTTAAGCAAACTTGACACCCACAAATCCATGGGCCCCAATGGGATGCACCCACGAGTGCTGAGGGAGCTGGCGGATGGTATTGCTAAGCCACTCTCCATCCTCTTTGAAAGGTCATGGAGAACAGGAGAGGTGCCTGAAGACCGGAAGAAAGCCAATGTCACCCCAGTCTTCAAAAAGGGCAAGCAGGAGGACTCAGGCAACTACAGGCCAGTCAGCCTCACCTGCATCCCTGGAAAGGTGATGGAGCAGCTCATCCTGGAGGCCATCTCCAAGCATGTGGAGGACAAGAAGGTGATCAGGAGTAGTCAGCATGGCTTCACCAAGGGGAAATCATACTTAACCAATCTGATAGCCTTCTGTGATGGAATGACTGGCTGGGTAGATGAGGGGAGAGCAGTGGATGTTGTCTCCCTTGACTTGAGGAAGGCTTTCGACACTGTCTCCCATAGCATCCTCATAGACAGGCTCAGGAAGTGTGGGTTAGATGAGTGGACAGTGAGGTGGATTGAGAACTGGCTGAATGGCAGAGCTCAGAGGGTTGTGATCAGTGGCACAGAGTCTAGTTGGAGGCCTGTAGCTAGCGGTGTCCCCCAGGGGTCAGTCCTGGGTCCAGTCTTGTTCAACTTCTTCATCAATGACCTGGATGAAGGGACAGAGTGCACCCTCAGCAAGTTTGCTGATGATACAAAACTGGGAGGAGTGGCGGATACCCCAGAGGGCTGTGCTGCCATTCAGAGAGACCTGGAGAGGCTGGAGAGGTGGGTGGAGAGGAACCTCCTGAAGCTCAACAAAGGCAAGTGCAGGGTCCTGCACCTAGGGAGGAATAACCCCATGCACCAGGACAGGTTGGGGGCAGACCTGCTGGAAAGCAGCTCTGTGGAGAAGGACCTGGGAGTGCTGGTGGACACCAAGTTAAGCATGAGGCAGCAATGTGCCCTTGTGGCCAAGAAGGCCAATGGTATCCTGGGGTGCATCAGGAAGAATGTTGCCAGCAGGTGGAGGAAGGTGATTCTCCCCCTCTACTCAGCCCTGCTGAGGCCACATCTGGAGTACTGCGTCCAGTTCTGGGCTCCCCAGGACAAGAGGGATGTGGCACTACTGGAGCAAGTCCAGCGAAGGGCTACAAAGATGATTAGGGGATTGGAGCATCTCTCATGAGGAAAGGCTGGGAGAGCTGGGCCTGTTTAGCTTGGAGAAGAGAAGGCTGAGAGGAGATCTTATCAACGTGTACAAGTATCTGAAGGGAGGGTATCAAGAAGATGGAGCCAGACTCTTTTCAGTGGTGCCCAGCAACATGACGCGAGGCAACGGGCACAAACTGAAACACAGACGCTTCCATCTGAACATGAGGAAAAACTTCTTCGCTGTGAGGGTGACAGAGCACTGGAACAGGTTGCCCAGAGAGGTTGTGGAGTCTCCTTCTCTGGAGATATTCAAAAATCCGCCTGGACGCGATCTTGGGCAACTGCTCTAGGTGATCCTGCTTGGGCAGGGGGTTGGACTAGATGATCTCCAGAGGTCCCTTCCAACCTCAACCATTCTGTGATTTTTGTGAATGGCTTCAGGAATACTGTTACCCCACAGAATTAAAATTAAGAAAAAAGAAAAGTTTTGACCCCTGTTAGTTCTTTGAATGTTCTGGTGCAGACATTTTCCCTTCTTTCTCTGCTTTCAACTTAATTTCAAAAAATCAGATTTAGATCCATTCCTTTTAAATCCAGCCCTTCACTTGCTCACAAACTGTTTTAGTGTTAATTAGATCCACGCACCAGCCAACTCAGAAAGAGAGTAATGGAGACACAAAGGAGGGAAGGATTGAGGGCAGGAGCCAAAAATTAAAAAAAACAAATAGAAAGTCTGGAGAGCTGGATGGAGATGCAGAGAAATGCCCTTTCAGCCCTGCAGCAGCAGGCAAGTGCCAGTGCCAGGAAGAGAGGTGACCCTCCCAGCAGCTACTGGGAAGACAGTGAGATAAGGTGCTGTGGCTGGGAGCTGAAAGCTTTCTCAGAAGCACTAGGGTGAGAGGCCTTGCATGGCACTGCGTAAGGGGAGCGAGGCATCCCCAGTGTGGGGCGAGACGGTGGTGGGGAAGAGATTTGGCACAGGGAGAGGAGGGTGGCTGATGGCTCAGCAGGAGCTGTGTGCTGCAGCCACATAGGGAAGGGAAAAGCTCCTTACAAGCACCTTTCTCTCCACTGCCTGTACAGACAGCCTAGGGCAACTAACTCATCTGGAGATGGCCATCTTGGGCGAAAGCTGGGAGTGATGAGTTGAGATGTCCTCTGGGGACAGCGATGGAGAGGCTCAGGGTGTAGGTGAGGAATTGGTGCTCTTCTCTACACACACAGAAGCACCACGCATCACTCCAGGACCCCTGTGTGTTGACCAGAGCAGCCATGGCACCAGCTGAACGGTCCCCTAGGTGTTCACGCCTGAAGGATGTTTCTATACAAGCCCAAAATAGCCAGGATGAAACTCATCCCTGCTGAGAATGGCCTCCCAGGAGCTGCCAGAATGCACTGGAGTCCTGCAGGCTTGGCCTCAAGTCAAAGTGAGGGAAAAGACTCCCTGTAAGGTTCAGGGTCCCAAAGACATGCCCAACATCCTGGGTCACTCTTCCTCCCCGCGCTCTGCATGCTCTGCATAGCCATGCTCTGTGCACCATGTCCCCTTCCACAAGGGGGGACCACGTAATGAGAAGAGGCACTGGCATGGTGTGCAGACAAGGATCGCTCTCACCCAGCTCCCTGGTCCCCAGCACAGCCCTGCTCGGAAGGGGCACATCACCACCTGAGCTGCTCCCACCACAGTGGAGATGCCCTGGCTCCGCTGGGGGCTGAGCACTGCTGCCCACCTCCCCTCAGTCCCCTCTGCAGGCTGCCCCACCCTCCCACACCTCCTCGCCAGCAGGGATTTATACAGCAGTCTCTGCAGCAGTGTCTCTGGGCACTTGGCTTCCTTCTCCGCACGTTGCTTTCTCTGCAAACACTTGTTGGAAGGTGACTTTCCCAGAGCCATGGAGCCGGTGGTGATGGTTGCTCCTGAAGAGGAAGTAAATGACTGGGTTGGTGCTGCTGTCCCAGAGAGATGAGCCAGGGACCATCAAAAATGGGAATTTACCAATGTTTGGCATGCTATGGTAATGCTTTTTCACTTCTCCCTTCTTCAGACAGTCTCGCGATATAAAGAACACAAGAACTGTCTGTCCAAAGTTATAGCTTGACTCTTGCACTGATGCTTTGCTTCCCAGATGCATCCATGAGCAGCTCTAGTTTCACAGACCTTGCAGAAGATGGCCTACTGCTGCTCAGGGTCACACAGATTGAGAAGTTGTCAGTCCTCTTCCATAATGCCTGCTGCTGATTTCACAACCTCCCTCAACACAACTTCTCGTTCCCCAAGGGTCCACTGTCACTGCAGAACCTCCCCTAGCACATTCCTCACTACCGAGTGTCCTCTTCTGACCTCAAAACCTCTCCCAACACAAGCTGTCACCATACATTGTCCCCTACTACTTCACATTACCTGTTCTACGGTAGGGTCTCCTTGAACTCTGTAGCCAGCCTTATGACACCTCAGCAGCCACAATTTTGCAACCTCTCCTAGTGTTACCCTTCAAAACACGATGCCCGCTTCTGATGTCACAAGGTCTTTCAACACAGCTTAGCACCCACAGTATTACCTGCCACTTCATACGATCTTTCAGCACAGTCCCTCACCACACCTCAGGCACTTCTGATTTCACAAACTCCATGAAGACAGCCCCTGGCCATGTAGCATCCATTTCAAGTTTCACAACTTCCCTCTACACCGTGCCTTGTCCCCATCGTGCCCATCATCAAATTCACAACACACATTCACCTTGGCTCTGTCAACAACCCCCTTGCCAGTATTCACTATCCAGCTGCAAAACCTCGTTCATCTCACCATGCACAGTCCCTCCTTGTCCAAATCACAGCTCCCCTGAGCATGACCTGCTGCCATAGTGGTGTCCAGAGCCAGGTGCCAAGGGAAGTGGAATGAAAATGGAGAAAAGACCTTTCTCCTTTGCTGGCACTAAGCACAGCCCTACGGGGAATTATTTTGCAGCAGGAGGTAGCAGCAATTCTTCATTTGGACTTGTGCATTAAGTCACCTCTGGTAGTCCATTTGGCTAGGGAAACAAAAGGACATGAATATGATGCTAGCCAAGTTGCTGCCATGTGTGCCACTGGGTACAGAAAGTGGCAGGCTGACTCATACTAGGTTAGCAGGCCAGATGCTATTGGCCTGATCTCTGGCTTCTGTCATCTGTTGCTCCTCTTCCTTTTCCAAAGACTGTAAGACTTTGTTTACCTTCTTACCCAATACTCTTGTTTCCTGTAGTGACTGCTGATAACCCTCATTAAGCTGCCCAAGACTCCAGGTGACAGTAAAAGGATATTTAAGTTAGGGGACTATTTTCACCAAGGCATTTCTTTACCAGTATTTATTCTCATTAACTGAAGGATTTCTGTTTTCACTGTGGAGATCGCTGGCATTCTGTGCAGAGGAGATGGAGACATTAACTATGTTGCTATCAGGCCATTCCACATTTCCAGAAATTTCAGCAAAACAAAGCAAAGGACAGTAGCTGAGACAATGTCTTTCCTGACATCCATGAGGCATAAGCTACAAATACACAGTAGAGTTGAGAGAAACAATGAATTTGACTTGGGCCTTGGTTGAGATGATATGCTGATATAAATCAGCATGTCTATTTGCTTCGTTTGTTTCATTTCATAGGTTCACCTTTGACTGCAGCTGCTCAGGTTAAGAAAGATGGGGCCCGTCATGACAGTGAGATTTGTCCGCCCTAAGTTATTTTGTTTAAAAGCTAGATGTCTATTTCACACCTAATCGCATCCTAAAATCAGTTCTGAGGTAGATCAGATGCATCTGCCTCCAGAGACATTCATTTTTTTCTGCAGAAGAGCCTAGAGTGACTAAGTCAGGGTTAAATTTGCTGACTTCCATTGGCATTAAATAGGTGATGTCCTCCCTCAGTTTCCCAGTTCGTAAATGAAGGATTTTTTTGACTGACTTGGTAATTCACTGACCTCTGTTAAAACATGCAAATTCTTGCAAAGAGGCTTTACTCACTGGATTTCCAGTGATGAAATTTCTGGTGAGATAGGACTTGGAGGGTCATCAAGAGGTCACCCAGGACATCTTCTGTCCCTATCAAAACTTCATCGTAACCACTCCTGAGAGAAATGAGCCCAAGCTGTCCTTAAAAGACTCCCGTGATAGGAATTCTTTACCATCCCTGGAGGATGGTGACTCTTCCTATAGCTTGAGGTTTCTTTCTTTTTTTCTTTAATGAGGATTTCTCTTTTACATGTTTTTTGTAATACACAGAAGTTAAAAAAGGAGAGAAAATATCTAGATTACAAATGGACTGTTTTAGCATTCACAATGCTAGGAAGCCAGAGCAGTGGACCTAATGGCCCTTTACACATGGGAAATCCATACAACTATCAGCTTGGAGTAAGGAAGAACTCCGAGAAGCGTTAGCTGGATAGTTCCATGCATATGCTTGTCCACTTGAATACTCAGCTACTCCTTTGACTGTTATTTCTTATGGAGAAACCCTGAAATGCCTTTGTGATATCATTATAAAAGCATTGACTGACAACTGTTTCTTTAAAATATATTTACTTAAACTTTTCAGTCAAGACAGAACTCATTCTCCTCCTTTGCCCCTTTCTTTCACGCCTTCCCTTCACCAAGCCTCCACCCCTCCCTCCTCCAGCCCCAAGAGCCCTTCAGGTGGAAGATTTCCTGGGCGAGGGTTAAAGGTTGGTGCTTAAATGGTTTTCTTCTCAGCCCTGGGATATGAAAGCATCATTCAGCACACCCAGGTCACATCATCCACACAGCCTATTAAACCACTTCTCACACAGGCAGGAAACATCAAGATACACTTGTGACACACGAAAGCAAGTAATGAATTAGATGGGGTTGGATTATACACTAACAGCCACCTTCTAAGCAAGTTTTGGAAGCTTTCCAGAAGCCATTCTATGTTCTTTAAAGGTGCTGTGCTCTAACACATTCATACCAGGGGAGACAGAAGTTGAGGAGATAAAGTTGTACAGCCCTTACACAAAATATTAGATCTCTAAACACAGGCGAGGTAAGTTTTGCAGCTTCTCTGCCTTCTCGCTTTGCTTCGCTTTGTTTGCTTTGCTTTGCTTTCCTCTTCCTTTTCCTTTCTTCTTGCACAAATGTGAAAATACAGAAAGGAACTTCCACTGAACTTATCATCTGTCTCTAGTTGTCTTTCGCTAGAATCATATACAGAGCTAGTTCTACAGCCGCAGATTCGATTGCTTCGATATTATTCTTTTGTTTCCCATAACCACCTGAGATTTCAGGGAAGAATGCATGCAGTAAGGAGATGGTGCAATTTCTCACCCTTTCTGAGATGTTAAGAGTACACATGAGATTCATTTTATTTTGCAGCTGATTGCATTATGTCATATAGCTCAGGTCTATCCCTGCAAAGGCACTTGAAGAGATAAGCCATAACTGGTGGCAATCCTCTACTGAATTAGTCATTCTAGTAATCCTCTTGGAGTCAGCAGTAAGAAACGGGTACCTGCAGCACATGATTCATCACATCTACAAGTAGACTGGTCAGGTGTAATCTGCCTAGCTTAGGTACAGGTGCCTACATGACTTAAGTCGATGAGGTGAGATCAGACAGATGGGTAGTTTGTTAAATGCAGTTTGGTGGTGATGGAAATGACCTTATCAAGCAAGATACATGGTCGAGCTGTCTGAATTGTGAATCGGTCCTTTTGTAGATGCACACCGTGTTTCTAGCTCAGGAATTTGCCATCTGCTGGCATTCAGGCATATAGTTTCCCCTGACCATTTCTCTCTTGGTCACTCCTTTCTGACTGCCTAAATATGGCCCTGCGATTGCTGTGGTATGCTTCCAGTCATGCTCTGGCTTGGATGGAGCCCAACTATTTCTTTTGGACTGGGTACTGCACAGCCATAAAGGTGTGCTCATTTCATCCCTTTCATTTATTTTGTTGAGAAGTCTACATCGTTGCTCAGTAGAAGGAAGAGGGGTAGAAAGGATCACGACTTGGTAAGACGAGGGAGAAACTGACCTCCCATTGTTCTTACTGATCCTTTTCCTTGTAGAAATATCTGAAGGGGAACCATCCATGTAAATTTTACCCTTCTGCTTGAAAAACTTTCATCTAGTGTAAGTACAACTGTAAGCATAGGAAAAGTCCCTAACTTTGCCCACTTCCTCTCTCGGCTTCACTTTGTGGGTTTGAAAGTAATCTTGGCTTTTCTCAGTTTCAGTGTTTCCTGTGGATGCTTGATCACTTTGTGCCTGCATGAGAATTTCTGATTATGCTGCAGATGGAAGTAGTTGGTAGATAACTTGGCTTAACTGAATCATTCCGCAGATTTGCTCACAGATCACCAAGACAAATGAGAAGACCTGGTTGTGATGTAATTCTGCAGGACTTAAAATGGTGCATTTTAACACCAGCTGACGGGGAATGTTTTGATGCTAGAAGGAAGCCCATACAGTGGATATTTTTATTAAAAGAGTGCCTGCTTTTGGCTGACCTTAAACTCTCTGTGAAGAGTTTCATCTGGTGGTTCCCAGACTTCTTTGACCAAAGGAACTCTGGTGGTCTGGGTGCATAATGGCAAGCTAGAAACGTTACACTCTTTCTAAAGATGTAGGCTACTCATTTATTAGTGACACGTAATGCTCGATGGGTTGTAGCTGGAACACAGGGTGAACCAAAGAAGTCCCATGTTTATGCTGGAATGTGACCTTGTCTCGAATGAGAAACTGTATGGATGTAGAAATGCCTAGGGACAAGGAGCTCAGCCATAACCTAAAACAGGTGGATGGCATTACAAAAAGCTCTGAGCTACTTTCAGGCACCAAAAGGGATTATTCTCCAAAGGTCATTCTAACCTGGTGGTGCTAATTTACTTAAGCTCCTCATCGTGAATGGAGGAAAAAAGAGTTCTGCAAAGGACCCTAATTTAGTCATTCTGAATCAGCCTATAGAGAGACTTATACTGGCTGTTGGAGGAGTTTAGTTAGATTAGCTTCATTAAGCTAAGTTAACCCTTGAAAGGATCACGCAGAGCGTATCAAAAATCATACTAGGTAAAATCAGTACAGTGCTGGGACAGAAGATCTCACAAGAGTCTTTCATTCTTCCTTCCTCTGATAGAAACAATGCTGAGATTTAGAACAATGTCAAATACTCCACTAAGTCATATGTGCAATTTTTTTTCCCTCCGTGATAGATAACCTTCCCAGAACTCGTTTTTCAGCCTGTGACATTTCATATTTACGTTTCAAAGTGTATATACACAAGAGAGTTATTTTCTCTGCCTGTGGTTACATTTCCCTTCTAAACAAGAATTCAAAGATCATGTGTACTTATAAAGCAAATCATCATTCTGAGCAATATTTCCAGGTATTCTTAAAGACACCCATTTTACAAAGATTGCTGTCAGGGACTTTGTCTCCCCTGAGGGCAAACATACTTCATTATCTGCCTTGTAGTGCCCAAGGTGAACACTCTGGCCTTGTCCTTAGTGCATGGAAGGCTACCAGCCATGGAGCCAGTCCTTCAAAATCCTGGAGCACCAGGATTAAGGAACATACCACAGAGTGCACCTATCTCCATGCAACCAAAGCCATGGCAGAAGCTTTGTACTGTGGAGAATTAAATAGCTGTGAAAAAATACATGACAGAAACTTAACAATTCATAAACTTAATACTAATGCTATATTTTTCTTGGTTTGTATCCACTTCTGATATAGAACTCATTATTAATAATGAAAAAATGCTGGTGAATCATATGTCTGTCTTTGTTTTCCCAGGTGTGTAAGCTGTATATTGCATATTGCCACCCGACTGATCAACATGGAGAATGTAAGCAGTGTGAAGGAATTCATTCTTCTGGGCCTTTCAAAGAACCAAGGGGTGCAGAAAATATGTTTTGTGGTGTTTTTGTTCTTCTATATTGTTACTGTGGCAGGAAATCTGCTCATCGTTGTCACTGTAGTTAGCAGTCAGCGTCTGAACTCCCCCATGTATTTCTTTCTCTGCCACCTGTCCATTGCAGATATTTGCTTCTCTTCTGTCACAGCTCCCAAAATGATTGCTGACTTCCTTGTTGAGAAGAAAACCATTTCCTTTGGGGGTTGCATGGCACAGCTATTTGGGTTACATTTCTTTGCCTGCGCTGAGATCTTCATCCTCACAGCGATGGCCTATGATCGCTACTTTGCCATATGCAGACCCCTGCACTACACCACCCTCATGACCAGGCGTGTGTGTGGCTGGATGGTGATGGGTTCATGGGTGGGGGGCTTTGTGCACTCCCTGGTGCACACCCTCATAACCGTTAGCCTCCCTTTTTGCGGCCCCAACAAAATTGACCACTACTTCTGTGATGTCCATCCCCTACTACAACTGGCCTGTACCGACACCTATGTTGTGGGCGTCATTGTCGTTGCCAACAGTGGAATGATTACTTTGGTCTCTTTCGTCATCCTGGTCACGTCCTACATTGTCATTTTGTTTTCCTTGAAAAGGCGAACGTCTGAAGGGCGGTACAAAGCCCTCTCCACCTGTGGGTCGCACATTACTGTGGTGATTCTCTTCTTTGGGCCATGCACATTCATCTACATACGTCCATCCAGCAATCTCTCAGAGGACAAGAGCGTGGCTGTGTTTTACACTGTCATCACGCCCATGCTGAACCCACTCATCTACACACTGAGAAATGAGGAGATGAAAAGGGCCATGAGAAAACTGTGGAATAGAAAAGTCTGGACTGAAAAGGGTGAGGTGTAGAACTGTGGTAACATTTTCTCAGGAGCTGAGAAAATCAAGTCTCTCTCACTATAATTACATTTTGGAAAATTTACTGAAAGCTCCCTTCTGAAGAAAAGCTTGGTTTTAGCTGTTGCAGTAATTGGGAAGACACTGAAAGTTCATGTTTTGATTGGAATGGCATTGTAAACTCTGTGACTAGCAGGGATTCCCTTTATGTTCTCTTTTTGAATAGCACAGGCCCAGGACTGGGGCTTCCAAGCACTGCTGAGACACCAGCAAATAAAGAAATGAATGCTATCAAAAATATTAAAATGTGTTCCAGGCAGAGCATCCCATTAGTCCGAGCTCTCCCAGGTGTAAACTTTCCGTCAGACAAACTCCATCTACTCTGTAATCTACTCAGCCAGGAAACGATGGCCCAAGGTGTCTGCAAGGCTGTTGGTCCCCTGCTGCTGGAAGCAATTGTACCAAAGGCTTCCTTCCCCTTTACTTTGGAGTAAATGCCTTCTTAGGAGTACTGCATTGTCATATGCTGAATCCATGGGTTAGCAATTAAACTGCTGATATTAGATGCTGGTTGGGTCATTTGCTGATGCAGATGATATGAGGAGAAGCTTCTCCCCTTCCCATTCCAGTGCAACTCTCTGCCTTTCTGCAGTAGTTCACCTTTCACTAATGCCCTCCTTCCTGACCATCCCCTCTGCCCTTCATCTCTGCCTCAGATTTTGCATTTTAATGTTTAGACTAATAGCGAATCAAAGATCCAAGTGAAAGATAAATTGCTCACCGTAGGAAATTGTCACCACCAAAGAAAGCATTGGGGGGCAAAGAAAGCATTGGGGGGCACAATTTTATGTGTCAATGAAAAAAAAGAGTTATTCAGTAATAATTCCTGTGTGCAGGATAACTCCTAGCCCAACAGGGCACATCTACAGGCCCAGGCAAAGGAAGAAACATGTATTCCAAGGGAATAGCTGGAACAGCTACTCCTGCAGGAAGGAAAAGATGTGAAGACGGAAGATTAAATCATCTCAGAGCCAGTCACAGCTGCCACAGGGAGGTTAGTTGTAGCGGCTAAGCTTCTCCACAAGGACGAAGGAGCCACAAGGAGCCACGGGACCCTGACTCCTACCTTGCCAGGAGGAAAAGAGCAAATCAGCTGCGTGAGGGAGAAAGACATCTGTGTAATGCACTCTGAAAGTAACTAAAGCACTTTCTTTTTCCTTCCTTCACTTCACGTTCCCTATAAACACTTGCTTGCACTTGTGTTGCACCTTAACATGGCTTAAGTGTGATTCAAGATAAGAAGGTGTTGCCTGCACAGGAGAGCGGCAGATCTACGGACCAAACCGTGGGACAATGTCAGAAATGCTCTGGTTCCCCAAATGTCCTCTGCTCTATGCAGGGGGTGGCAGAGTGGGTTCCCATTTCACAGGCATGCACCAGTACACTGCGGACGTCTCAGTGTCTTCTCCTCGCCATAGTGGGTTATGTGGATGGCAGCCAGCAGGACGGAACTGGGATAAATCCTGATTCTCAAGGCTTAGAGGGATAGTGTCCCTCAGGCCTGGGCCAGCATGTCCCTCACCCAGCATTCACACTCTGTGGACACAGCTAAAGGTGGGACCATCCCCACCTATTTGTAGCAGTCTAAATTCTTCATGCAATGAAGGACAGTTGTCTAGCTCAGCACCATTGTCAACAGAGAGAGACAGGCGCCTTCAGAGGTTGGTCTGTCTCACCCGGGGTGGGGCAGGTAGAAAGACAGATGGGGCCCACTGACCCCCTTCATACTGAAACTGCTGAGGGGTTAGGGCACACGGCCAGTTCAAGCTAAGGCTTATAATTTTAAAACTGTTTGGGTTTTTTTTTAATGTTTTGGGGAATAATGCCATGATTTTTCTGATTTCTCTTCCGGCTGCTGGATGCTAGCAGGCAACAGCGGGACCAAAGCTTATGGAAGGCATCAACAACAACAACAGCATTGTATTCCTCTACACATTGGCCCAGATTCTTATAATGACTTAATATGAGGACTAAACAGCTGCTTCTATATTTTGCATTGCCTGAGTAAAAATACCCGGCAAGTAGTGAGGCCTGACCACAAACATTTTTAAAGTTTTGAAATGATTTCCTCGTTTACTTCTTGTTTCAAACGTGTACAGACCAGATGTCTAAGTGCCAAAGTCATATAGCACAGTTATGATATCTATTTCTGCTGCAAACATGCAATGGTAAGAGCAAGTTAATAAGAAAGAAGAAAGCATATGTGAAATATTGGCTTGGAAGGGAAAAAATATCTGAGACGTGTAAGAGACATCTTTACGCAAAAAATGCTTGATTGCAAGGGTAATGTGAACACAAACTCTTGCAAATGGTCAGCCATGACATTGATTTTAAATAGAAATGTTTCCAAAAGAAGCACATAGCTAATACTAAATGAAGTCCATTTATCTGGACAGCATTGGAAAGCAAGCAAGAAAGCAAGCAAACCCCTCCACAATGTGACATGGTCTAGGTGATCACGCTCCAGAGTCACCCTGTAGAGATTACTCTAATAGCTGTCCAAAATATATATTTTAGCTCCCCGTCCACTGATTCTTTCTGACAAAGAAAACTTCACATGCCTCTGCGATCTCATTGCTTCTGGTAAGCTTGTGCTTCTGCTGTGCAATTTACTTGAAATATTTCTGCCACAACTTCCCCATCTGGAGAGAGAGAGAGAGACAGAGAGTTGTTCTTGCAGATGCTCTTGGAAGTTGTTTTTGCAGAATGAGAAATGGAGCTAGACATTCAGGCTCTCCGTTTCATCCCCTGTAGTTTCCAGCCCTGGCAGAGATGTGGACTGCTCTCGTGACACACAAGAAGCAGCTTGGAGCTGAGAGGTTTTGATGAAACTGCCTGAAGTGGTCCTAGAAGGTCATCAGAGAATAGCAGGCAAACTGTTGGAGACTAGCAAATATAAACTGTGCAAGTTTTCTGATCTTGCTTCTTTGTTTTGTTCAAGCGTGACTATGAAATCCTGCCTTTGAAAAGAAGCATTATTGTTGAGTGAATTTTGTGAGGTGCATTTTATGAAGTAGAAAGAACTCTTTTTTTTTTTTTACCCTTTGTTTTAATTGGTGTCGTCTTTGCTTATTTTTCAGTTATATGCCATTTCCAGCAATATCTGTCAAAAGGAAGTTTCTGGTGTTACAGAGTCAAGGAGTCAATAGGTAGCTGCAGCACTGCCTATGTACTCAGTCTTAACTTGTCCCCTCTAGCTGTACACATCGTGGCAACAATGCTCTTAACACACACGCTTTGGGCCTCCCCACACTGCTTTCCCTCGGCCCATGGAGTGGCATGGAGATAGGGACGGAGACACGAAAGAATATTTCCTCTGCTGCTGAAGTTGGAGGGTGGAAGAGGCAGAGATCTCGTGAGAAAGAACTGATTGTGGAACAGGATTAAGATCCCAAAGGACTTGCCAGTATTGTGGACATTGTTATGCAGCTCTTGCCGTCTATCTTTTCAGTGTAGAAACTGAACACTAGTGATACTTGCGTACTGCACTAGAGTGCAGCAAAGGTGAATACAAGGGTGTTGGTGAGTAAAGGAGATTCAGCAGCGGTGTATTTATTACCCCAGGGGCATCACAGGTGTGTTTATGGGCGTTTCCATGCCTAGTCCAGAACTTGGCTGAGGTGTACAAAAACCTTACTGACACATCGTTAATGCAGATTATCTCCAGTATTCACCCATGTACTGTAGGAAAGGTGGTGTGAGGAAGTACAAGCCTGCTCTTTTGGAGACTGAGGTCGCAACCCAGAAACTCATGAGCAATAACTGGAACCCATCCACACAAGATGTAGCCCAGTACAGCACATATAGGACAATGACTCTCCTGCTTCAGGTTTCCTGGCATCCCTTGAACATGGTCTGATTTCACTTAGGGCGCCTTAAAGACAGTTTGTGCCTAAAGGCACATCTCTGCTAAACAGACATGAGGTAGGTGTCCACTTTACCTCCTCCAGAAGGATCTACACTGAGAGTTGAAGTGACGTTAATTAGCCAGCTGCCTTGTGTCATGATGTGAATATTGATGGCTGCACAAAAATGCATGGACATTCTACCAGAGTCAGAGAGCACTAGTAAGGACTAGTTCTGTTGAATTCCTCCAGAGGGTTGAAAAAGAAGGTACGTTCACTGCCTGAGCAGAATTCCTTAGGGCATGACTAATGTGTTGAGACTCAAATGGTAACATGCACTATCCGTCTCAGTCAGTTTTTCATTTCCAAATCAACACTTCAAAAGTGGATGTTTAGGGAGCCTAGCAGCTAGTCTTCCTTTTTAAAAGGGGCAAAGATCAGAAATATGAATCTGGAGGATATTTCCACCAACTCCCTCAAGCAAATAAGTGGAGCTCGCTATTACACACTTCAGTAATACATTCTGAGTTAGATATCAACTATCACTCCTTGAGAGAAGCATTGACTTTGAAAGGAAACTTTCCCCAAAAGGCATAAAAGGGAATACATTGATATTGAACATACCAGTGATCGACATGGATGTGTACTGATAACACTGTGTTTCTAATGCCATCTCAGGTGGCTTTATTCTGTGCTTCAGGTCCTGTCTACGTGACGTATATGAAGAACAAAAACAATGTGACGGAGTTTGTCCTCCAGGGACTCACACAAGATGATGCATTAGCAAAAGTATGCTTCACATTCTTCTTAGTCTTCTATGCCACTGTTATTCTTGGAAAGCTGCTTATCATCATCACTATACAGAACAGTCAACAGCTGGACTCTCCCACCCCATGCTTCTTCCTGAGCTGCTTGTCCTTTGTAGATATCAGTTACTCTACTGTCACAGTTCCCAAACTCATTTATGACCTTCTTGCTGAAAAGGAGACCATCTCTTTTGTGGGCTGCATAGCACAGCTCTTTGGGGTCCTTCTCAACCATGGGGAGGCAAAGAGAAGTGTTCAGGAGGGACTTTTCAGGAATGTTGTTCTATTTTTAGCATGCCTGTTCAGAGCAGAACTGAAACTAAATTCAAGGTTTCATGTAGCTCTCATCTTTCTTTGGAAATTGTCAGTCAGAAGGATGTGAGCATATTGTCACCAGTCAGACCCGAGCCTTTGGGGTGGTATTGTGGCTTTTACCTTTAGACACCTTAGAGCTGTGTAAGTCTCAGGTCTAGGCTTCTCCTGGCATTAAGAGGAATAACTAGGTATTTTGAGAGGTTATGCTTTCCCACTAGCTCCTACGAGCTTCGGAGAGTGGTGTCTGCTCACGTTTCTACACAAAAAAAGTGATGGTGGTGCTGAGCTTCCAAGAGAAAGCAAATCCTTCAGGATGGCACAGCACAAGCAGGTTTCATCTCACATATATTGGTGTGCTGACATGAGGTGCCTCAACTTGAGAGAGCTGCTGAAGACAGCAAGAGACCTTTGAGGGGACTGCGATTCATTGCATGGTAAAAGAGGAGCATGAGAGGAGCAGGATGCTGTACTAGGTGTCTGCCTTACAGTGAAGGGTGACATACACCGTACTAGACTTTCCAAGGCTCCCAGGAACACTGATGGGCACAGAGGCCGTTCCCCGATGCCAGGCATTCACTCCGATTTTCATCAGTCTGTGCCAACCTGGTGTCTCTGGGAACGCTTCATTTAAAGGAGCTCTGCTAACACCTTTCCAAGGCCTTGACCTAATGTCACAGCTGAGCTTTATAATCTATCAGAGCAGCAATCCAAGCACGGTTAAATACCATAGTCAATGTTGGAGCCACAATCCAGTTTAATCGTCAGGACATTTTCCACCGCTTTATTTAGAGACTGGATGAAGTTTCATACTTTGGCCAGTCATCTGGTGTTTTACACTATAAAGATCTAAGGAATAGGTATCTCAGTGGAAATATGGGGATCCAATATCTCTCCATACTCCATAAGATATAACCTAATTCCTAGATGAACCCTGAAAATTTCCCTAAAATTCTTAACAGTACTGTTCTTGATCCATTGAGTTTTCCTCAACTGTTTGCAGCAGGGAAACCCCCAAATGCCCTTACGACCTCCTGACTCTGGGCAATGCTGTTCTACCACAAATGGACTTACTTTAGCATTGCTGTCATGACAAGTGATTCAAGGCAGGGATTTTCCCAAATCTCCTCCTGGAACTGAGATTTGGGGAAGGGAAGAAGAGGAACAGGATTCTGCATGGTGGATCAGAAGGCTTTCTTAGAAAAGCAAACTGTAGATTTGAAGAGACAGCAGCTCTTTAACATTTTAAATTCCCTAATTTTGTCTGGGTTTCTCGAGGTGGAGACTAAGGCATAGGTGAATGCAGGGCTTAGATGAATGCGGGGCTTATGAAAATCTGTTCTTTTTGATGATATTTGTCAGAAAGCATATTTAGGTTTGAGATTGTGATTCTTGATTGAAACATGCTGCCGGTTCTGCTGATGCTTAGCTCTAGATAGCTTTGACTATCATCTTAAACATCAGCGCAGAGGGAGGTGTGCAGACATGACTCATTGCTGTGCAGGGAAGCTCTTTGATGGCGATCTACTTGTCTTTTTCTGGAAGAGTAGTAGTGTACATTGCTCTTCCCAGAGACCTGTAAACATACACAGGAAAATAAAATGATGCCTGTGATTTCTTTTCAAGGTATTTCCTTCCTGTGAGCTGGGAGTCCACTGAAAGAGACAATTTTGGACACCTCAGAAATCTGGTTTAAAAAGCTCACATCTCTGTCCAAGATAAGGACAGCGCAACATTGGTATGTGCGAAAACGGTGAACTTCACATATCTGATGATACTTAATGATGAGAAACAAGAGATAAACCTTGAGCTTCAGCCTCTGCAGCAACAGAAAGATGACAACTAGCAGCACCAAAAGGCTATATTTTCCTGAGACTTGTAAAATCCTTCTTTAGGGTGCCATAGATGATCACAGGGACACAATCTTTGCTAGAGTTATGCACAGCTTTAAGGAGAGGAAGTCAGGGGAAATAACAGCCCTAACAGGCTTGCAGTGAAATGCAAAGGGAATCCGCAAGACCTCTTTCCATCCCCCTTTGACTGTAAACCTTATGCAGAGGCAGGAACCTCTCACCTGTCTGAGATTAATTCTGTCACTTTCAGCTCAATAAAGATTTCAGCTCCTTCTGCCTACTGAGGGACAGCATTTGTAAACTCAGCCAGAAGGGATGAAACATCTACTAGTGATAGAACACCTATCCTTAGAGCTAGCTTAGCTGAATTGATAAAAGGATTCCAAAGCCTTTCCCAACTTTCTCATCTCCCAGAAATGATTGGTCGTTTATTCTCAAAATCACATTGATGGCAGACATGTAGTTGGCAAGTCACCATCTTATTCCGTCATTCTTTTAAGTGAAAGAACACTGCAGCTTGATTAACTTTCAGATTATGTCCAATGTCCTTAAAATAACTACCAGTTCACTCAGTTGCCTCAAGTGGATTGCTGATATGTGGAGATGAAAAGCAGGAATAAGTTCTTGTTACTTCACAATGGTAGCAAAATTAGAAATCAATCTTTTCTGCATTTCTGTAGTTTTTTCATGTTTCCAGGCAGAAGGGGAAAAAGGAGGTAGTAATGAGTGACAGAAGAGGGAGATTTAACAGGAGAGGGACAGTTACTTTCCCTAGTGTTTGGGGGGCAAAAACACGGGTGTGTGTTCTCCAAGATTTCCTTTCCAGAACTTCAGGTTCTGTGTGTTGCACTGGAAGAGGCTACTCCTTTCAAATACTGAAGACGTAGCAGAAATGGCCATAAATTCAAATCACATTTCTTTTCTCCTCTTGAATATCTCTGAAAGCTTTTTCTCATCTTCACGGACTGGTGGTTTTCCTACATGAGCAAACGTTCCTAATAGAACAGAGAACTGCAATTCTGTGCCACGCACTCCTCAGGCAGGAGTCCTGTTTGTGCTTGGAACTTGCAAGTTAAGAGTCAGGATTCCTCCAGCTTTCAGCAGCAGAGGAACACAGTCTTTCAAGATAGAAGTTGCAGATACAACCAGTTAAAAGTCCACCTAAAATCCCTTCTAACAATTAAGTACCTTTCTGAATCTCACCCTTGGAAGCTGATCAAATCTTCCTTGGAAGTCCTACTCTTTGTACCAAGGTTTTGATAAATTTTCCCCAAACAAAGTTCTCTTTCTAACAAGTCTGCTGAAGTTTCTCTAATATGACCTAAAACTCTCCTCAGAGCATCCTTCACCTCCTTATTCCTTAGGCTGTAGCTGGTAAGATTCAGCACTGGAGTCACCACTGTAGAGAACAGAGGGGCCCATTTATCTCAGTCCAATGAGTAGCTGGATGTTGGGCTACCGCACATAAAAATGGTGCTGCCATAAAACAAGGAGAGAGCTCTCAGATGGGAAGCAGAGGTGGAGAAGGCTTTGCATCTGCGCTTGGAGGAGTGGATCCTCAGGGTGGTGGAGATGAGGTAGATGGAGGAGATGAGAATTGCCAGAGATGTGAAGATGCCACGAAACACACCAAAAATGTGAAGTACCATCTCTTTGCTATAGGTGTCAGAGCATGAAAGCTGGATCCTCGGGGGATGTCACAGAAATAATGACCGATAACACCAAAGTCACAGAAAGAGAATGTGAAGGTGGAGATAGTTTGCGCAAGTGCGTGGACAAAGCCAATGAAACAGGAGATGATTACCATCTGTGTACAGGCTTTTGAGGACATGACAGTTGCATAAAGGAGAGGGTTACAGAGAGCCACATGCAGTCATATGCCATTACTGCCAGCAGGAGACACACAGCACTAGCCATGAGGAGACAAGTGAATAGCTGTGCCGCACAGGCACTGACTGAAATGGCTCTCCTCACTGCTGAAGAGTTCACCAGCAACCTCGGGGAGATAGCTGAGGAGTAACAGAAATCCACAGAAGCCAAGTTACTGAGGGAAAGGTACACAGTGTGTGAAGCCGGGGGATCAACCTTCATCTACATGATCCTTCCAAGATTCCCTATTAATGTGCTTAAAAAAAGCGGGTTACCTTCACCTCTTGGCTTTCTGTTAGTCCAGAGAGGATAAACTCAATGGCCACACAGTGATTCCTCTCACGCATGTTGCTAGCACACTCATATCATCTCCCGACAGGAAACTGGTTTAACACCTAGAAGTGATGGGAAACTGGCAACACACAATTGATTGTCTCAGTAGCCACAAGGAAGTACAGAGCATTTTCATCACAGCTTCTGACTAGACTTCTTTAATTATGCATTGAAATGACTTGTGAAACAAGGGAGTACAGTTCCTATTTTCAGGTGAGATAAGAAAGCGCAGAAAGATAAAATAATTTATTCAAAAGGCAGCAGCAGCACTGTGAAACACCAGTCCTAGTCTGGCACTACAATGGTTTTTGTGTGACCTCTTTTAGTGTGCCTTTTTTAAGGAAAAAAGTCTGCTTTTCTTGAGGACATCTATGGAGCACTCTTCTCCCCTCACTCGTGGCCACGGTTGGGTGTACAGTATCATCCAAATGGCCCACTCCAAGGGCAATGGCCCGCTTGTTCCTGAAGATACATGGTCTTGACACTAGTTCAGACATCATTCTTCCTGTATTGCAATCACCAATACATTTTTTGCCTATTAGCTAACTCCCCCGGGCATTGGTAGCAGGGTAGTTAGAGCTCAGTATGGGCCACAAAGTCCATTAACAGGGCAAAGCAGCCCCTGTTCAGCCTTGCTGAAATAGGAATATAATGGTTAGGCTGCAGCTGTGCCAACTTGCTAAGACCTGCCTTCATTACAGGGACCTCCACCACCCTGACCTTTGGGACTGCAACTTGTAAACATACAAATAACAAATCCACATCCAGGCAGAAAAAAGTAAGAGTTTCCTCTCTTGAATGAAATGCTGGCAGGCACTAAATGGCAACAGCAGCAGGAAAACTCAGCTTTGCATCTTCCCAAAGAGGAGGAGATACCACAAGATCCTCCAGGTTTGGCTGAGAAAGGATTTCTCATTTGCTTGCATCCCTGTTGTCAAGGAAAAGTGGCCATTTTCTGCTCAGGAATAAATTGGGAAGAGTCACCAAATGAAATACTGATCTGTTTTATCCAGTAAGACAAGAGTAGATACTGTAGATACCAAGCCAGTTTATTCCCCCCTTGAGCCAAATCTTCAGAAGTACTTGCCCTTTTCAAGAAGCGGACAGCAGGATTAAAACCAGCCTATAATGGTTAGGTACACAGTTTAAGTGAGCAAAATGCTTACCCTGCTTAGATGCACAAAAGACCAGACTGCCTTTAGACACTGAGTTATCTTTGCATAGCTGGCTGTTGTTTATCTCCAACCTACCCAACCTTTTCTGCCCTAAAGCACAGCAACTAGCCCAGTTAATTCTCAGAAAAGGGCTTCAATGAGCTTGCTATCAAGAGGTTGCTCTCTTCCATGGACTACTTGGGAAACTGAAGGAGGAAATTTCCCTCTCCTGCCCCAACGTGAGTGATCAAACTCTGGATTAGGTGCGAATTTGTAGAATCTCCATCTGTGCTGACATTTAAAATTCAGCTGGATCGGGCGGAGCAATCTGATCTGACTGAACCTGCTTTCACAGAATCACAGAATAGTTGAGGTTGGAAGGGACCTCTGGAGATCATCTAGTCCAACCCCCCTGCTCAAGCTGGGTCACCTAGAGGACGTTGCATAGGATCGCGTCCAGGCGGGTTTTGAATATCTCCAGAGAAGGAGACTCCACAACCTCTCTGGGCAACCTGTTCCAGTGCTCTGTCACCCTCACAGTGAAGAAGTTTTCCTCATGTTCAGCTGGAACTGTGTGTGTTTCCTGGCACATTGCTGTCTCAGGCTTTACTTGGTGTCCACCAGCACTCCCAGGTCCTTCTCCACAGAGCTGCTTTCCAGCAGGTCTGCCCCCAACCTGTCCTGCTGCATGGGGTTATTCCTCCCTAGGTGCAGGACCCTGCACTTGCCTTTTTTGAACTTCAGGAGGTTCCTCTCTGCCCACCTCTCCAGCATGTCCAGGATTCTCTGAATGGCAGCACAGCCCTCTGGGCCACTCCTCCCAATTTTGTATCATCGGCAAACTTGATGAGGGTGCACTCTGTCCCTTCATCCAGGTCATTGATGAAGAAGTTGAACAAGACTGGACCCAGGACTGACCCCTGAGGGACACTGCTAGCTACAGGCCTCCAACTAAACTCCGCACCGCTGATCACAACCCTCTGAGCTCTGCCATTCAGCCAGTTCTCAAGCCACCTCACTGTCCACTCATCTAACCCACACTTCCTGAGCTTGTCTATGAGGATGCTATGGGAGACAGTGTCGAAAGCCTTCCTCAAGTCAAGGGAGACAACATCCACTGCTCTCCCCTCATCTACCCAGCCAGTCATTCCATCACAGAAGGCTATCAGATTGGTTAAGCATGATTTCCCCTTGGCGAAGCCATGCTGACTACTCCTGATCACTTTCTTGTCCTCCACATGCTTGGAGATGGCCTCCAGGATGAGCTGCTCCATCACCTTTCCAGGGATGCAGGTGAGGCTGACTGGCCTGTAGTTGCCTGAGTCCTCCTTCTTGCCCTTTTTAAAGACACAGGGTGACAATGGCTTTCTTCCAGTCTTCAGGCACCTCTCCTGTTCTCCATGACCTTTCAAAGATGATGGAGAGTGGCTCTGCAATATCGTCTACCAGCTCCCTCAACACTCGTAACTCAGCACTTTGAGGAGGAGGTTGGACTTGATGACCTCCAGAAATCCTTCCCAACCTAAATGATTCTATGATTCTATCTGCAGATTGAAAATGATCTTTTTGATCTCTAAAATGAAGAAATAGGCCTACCTTCCTTGCATGAAGGTGCGAGATATTTTATGCCGTATTGTTCCCAGAAATAACTCTTATTTCAAAAGCTACAAACATTTCATGTACCTTCGTAATAGTGAGTATCTTCCTTCTTCACTTCAAAGACATCTTACCGAAACAAATCAGAAGATTTATCTAAAGAGAAAAACTTTAGGACTTCACACTTGCAACAGAGCCCCTCCCTGCTCCAGATAAATGCCCAGATAAATGTTCTTTGCTTCGATGTTTGCAGAACTACGCAATCCAGTACTGCCTTTGGAGCAACAGCTCATTCTTTTCCCTGTATGTTGCAGCTGACCTGCAGCCTGGGCGTTGTGAAACATTAGTGGAGTGACACGCTGAGAAACAACTTCAATATGAAATGTGATATTCTAACACTCAGCTTGCCGCTTCAGAATTCTTTCTTCAGAAAAATGGTGTTACTGAAGTACTTGGTGTATTTATGACTCTCGATGCAGTTTAATGTCTGTAAATTAGATCTCCTGCAAGACACCAGGCCTTAATTAGGAGTCTCAGCAGATGCACTGTAATGAAGAATCTTTCTGTGAATTACTTTCCCCTACCCTTGGTTAGGGGTCTAGTCAACATCTATTCTGGGCTCCCCCTATAGACAAAGGGAGCAATATCACCTTCAAAGGACAATTCATCCCATCTTAAGATAAGTGTGATAAGCAGAGGGAATCATCCTCTAAGGGTGTCTTTGTTGTCATTGATTATAGGACATGCCCATCTCATTCCCTGCCCTTACTACTTTTTACTAGTGAAACTGATGACATAAGTGTCCTAGCAAATTCAGTGAACCCTCGTCATGTCTGTCCCTATCAACTGACAAACAAAGCTTAACAAAGCTTTAGACTGCAAACTTTAATATAAATTCTTTTAATAATAAGACCATATTCATGTAAATAGCAGTACAGTGTAAGATATCAGAGGAATCAGTTCTGCTTATCTGACTCTGAAGAGCTGCAGTGCAACTCCGTGGAGTTTAAGCATTAGGAATGCCATCTGAATGTGAATCCACCTCTGTTTTTAATTGTGATCAAACTTGATAATTCTTCCTCTCATTAAAATGCACAGTCCTGATACACAGTTAGCTGGTTTTTCCACAGAAGACTCCTGTTGTCTCTAATAACACATCTACCCTTGGACTCGTGCCCTTTGTTAGATAACCTCTTTGGCTCATGGACCATCTAGTTTCAGGCAGCCTGCTCATCTGTGGAGCAGATATTTTGCTGTGATAACCTGTTCATCTGTGGACCATCCAGGCTCAGATTCTGTGTCCATCCATCGGGGTAGATTTTTCTTCAAATGCAGGTAGAAAATTCTTCAAGTAGGTAATCGCTGGTGATTTGCTTAGAGTTCTGGTGCCTCTGCCTTAACACTGCCTTTGCACTTGCACCCAATCCCACATATATTTTTCTTCTAAGGTCCTTGAATAATTAACTCTTTTGAAGAAAAGAAAAATAACGGTCTATTGGAAGATGTTGACATAGATATCATGCTTTAGTAAACAGTTTGCCATTAACCTCTCTCCCTGTTCTTGCAATATCACTGGACACTTATTGAAATTACTTTACGATAAGATGATGAAGACAGCTGTTCTGGGAAGCTGAGGAGCCTTTGAGACATATGAACAAAGACCCTTCCCCTGATTCTGGCAGGAGTTTAAGGACATCTCTACCTGCCAGAAAAGCTAGCTTACTTGTGCTTCTTCGAGGGCTTAGAGGTTGTTCGACAAACTGTTGGCCTTCAGAGCGGAGAGCTGAATTGGATTACTCAGCTGAAGAGTGATCTGCTCTGACTGTCCCTAGCAGCGAAAGTCATCAGCGGGGCTTAGGCAGGCAGAAATGTCCCAGGTAACGCAGCCTTGGTTAGACTGTGCTTACAGTGGCTGCTCGTGTTGTGGAGTGGGGGCGACTCCCGGGACAATGAATGTGCAGTGCCATGTGTAAGATGATGAGTGAGGGAAGCTCGTCTCTTTGGGCTGCACCATGAGGTCTGCAATGTATTTGCATTGGACCGAGTCCTCTTCCAGACTGCATTAGACTGGCAATGTAATGGCTTCCGGAGTTCTCGTCTAGACTATGAGAAAGCCGTGGTGTTCAGGAGATAGCTGGGTTAAAAGTGGATCAACAGGTATTGCTTGTCTGGGTTATTTATCTTTCTTTCCTGCAGTCCTCTCTCACAGTTTAGTCAGGAATATCTGAAACCTCCATGGTATTCTAGGAAGCATGAAAATGTTTGCTTGCAGAAAATTTGTACTTCTAGATGCTGCCAGAGTTGCTCTGGGAACTGACTGGTTATTGTTTAATAACACCTGTCAGTCTTAATGATAAAGCTATGGATATGGAAGAGTGAAACATATTTCTTCCTCAGACACTACGTTTACACATTAAGGGGGCTAAGTGGTTCAGGATGGGCAGAATGGGTTGCTCTGAGTGATGACCCCCAGTGAGAGGGAGTGTAGCTTTTTATGGGACCTTTACTTGCAGTCCTTCCTAAGGATAGGGAAAAATGGTCTTACACCCATTTGTCTAACAACTCTGTGTATTGAGGCAGTGTTATAGCAAGTTCCGTTTCCTTCTCTGTGCTACTTCCATGGCCAAAGCAGCTGAGACTGAAGTCTTTCCCTACTGAAGCCAGTGGCTTTTTGTTCTCTACAAGGCAGCTCCCTGAGTCAGATGGAATGTGATCCAAAACCAGAACTCAGGGCAGCATTAAGCTGCATTAACGTGGACTTGAAATAATTCCATAAACCTGAGCTGGCCACTCTACACTCTTCCTGTAATTCATAGATATAAATATAGACCTTTCAAGGGAGACAGAGACAGGTGTGATCAAACTATGGAGGCAAACAGACTTTTATTTGCCTTCATGAGCTATAGAAAGAGCCTACAAGTTTGGTTTATGCTTTGGCAGCTCATTAACAGAACTCTAAACTTAGGTTAGATGAATCCCAGTCTCATTTTTAGCCTGACTGTGAGTCAGGAAAAAAAAGACTACAAGGATGTATGAGGTAAGGGAATGGAAACAGAACATGGAAGCGATACTGCTGAACTGGTACTAGTTAACAACAGTTGAAATCAAAGCTGGGATATCTTCAAGGCATCAAACTTGAAAGTAAAAACTTAGGTGAAACTAATGGCCTTCAAAAGTGTCACAATTGTACTTTCTCACAGTAAAGCTGTAGCTCTTGCTATTACAGAAAAGTCTTTAATATTACAGTTATTTCTTCCTTCACTTCTGCATTCACTTTTCTCCTACTTCTGTTGCATAACGAGCAATTATTTCAGAATAAATTCATCCATGAACAGCTGTACTCATCATTTTACTTTTTTAAGCACCTGTTCCAACTCCTTTGGAGGTTTTATTGACTGACAAACAATTTTCTCCATGTAGCAGTCCGTTCAGTGCCTCATTTTGAGGACCTCCTTGGTCCTCAAGCTGCAGACTGTGGGGCTTACCATTGTATAAAACACAGATATCACCTGGTCTTGGTCAGGCAAGGAGCCAGAGCTCTGGGGTGTGTAGCTGGAGTGCCAAAGGATATGGCAAAAAATATCAAGTGCACAGGTGGAGAAGGCTTTGGGTCTTCCCTCGCTGGAGTGGCACCTCAGGATGGCAGAGATGATGTAGATGTAGCAAAATGCGTACCTGCAGTATGACAAAGATGTCACCTAAGATGCAAAATGCTGCGAGGATGATCTTGTTAACCCTGATGTCAGAGCAGGAGATACCACAGATCAGGGGTACCACACCACAGAAGTGACTGGTGGTGCTGGAATGGCAGAAGGACACCCAAAAGGCACAGCTGCTGTGTATCATCGAGATTAGAGACCCACAAGAGTAAGAACCAAGTCACAGCTGGATGCTGAGGCTTCATGACATGACAGCTTTGTATAGCAGTGGTTTCCAGCTGGTCATATGCCATCACAGCCAGAATGAAACATTCGTTGGTGCAAAATGTAGAGAAACAGTACATCTGGGCAGCACAGCCACCAAATGAGACAGCTTTGCTCTCTGCTAAGAGACTGGCCACCGTCCTGGGGGTGATGACTGAGCAGCAGAGGTCTAAGACTGCCAAATGGCTAAGGAAAAGCTATTTGGGAGGGTGGTTTGGGGAGACAATCCTTATCAATGCGGTCAAGCCCAGATTTCCAACTACAGTCATCAGACAAATAATTAAAAGCATTACAATGAGAGTGGGCTGTGCTTCTGCCTTGTTGATTAGATCTAGGAGGAGGAACTCAGCTACTGTGGTGTAATTTTCTGCTGCCGTTTTGCTCAGATATTTGTTCACATTAGGTAAGCAATCTTGTCTTGATACACTCTGGAGAACAACTGGCAAAAACCGATCATGATCATATGCTCCCACTAGCAGTGAGCAGCTTACTTCCTTTGGTCAACGAGGACAATACTGATTTCACCCAAAATGCCATTCTGAAATGGAATCACTTGTCTGTGTTATCCCAAACCAGCTGCAACATACATTATCTACCTAGATTGTTCCAGTGTGAAGCTGGAGCACTATGAATGCCACTAAGTCACAGTCTAATAATGGTAAATACATACGTATCAATGTTCAAGAGCTGTTAGTGGGAAGTAGGCTAAATGAGACTGGAAACAGAAGAAATAGTCTCTGACAGATCTTAAAGAGGTAGTAACATTTCCCAGTTCTTTGAATTCTTAAATCAACATTACATATGCTAGTGAGCATTTCAATTACTACTGTTTCCAGGGTCTGAAGGCACTAACAGGCCTTAATGGGCCTGATCATCCTCGCCTGAGGCATCCACTTGCACCTCCTGCCCATGGGCCCAGGAGCCCCATTTAAGCTCAACCCTGGGCCTTCAGTTTCTGTCTGAGCTTCCCTAGAGGAGCACTGATCTCCAGCTCAGCTCAGCTCAGCTCAGCTCAGCTCAGCTCAGCTCAGCACGCAGACTCCATTGCTCTGGACCCTGCCCTGTGGACTGACTTCCCAGCTTGACCCTGGACCTATCTTGTCACTTTGGGCCTGCCCAGTAGGCACTGGACTCTCTCTGTCCCTGGTTACCCTCACCAGGCCTGATCCTGACTCTGACCCGCAGGCTGACTTCTCAGCTTGACCTCATACCTGCTTCATCACCAGGAACTCTCCTGGTCATCTGGACTCTTGGTTGAACTCAGCTACCATCTCCAGGTCTTCTCTGCCCACCTGGCTCAGGGCCAGAGGGACAGGCCCTGGCTGCAGCCTCCTGAGCTTATCATTCTACACATCCTGAATAGGGAAAAGGAAGGAAAAATGGGCACTTCTATGGCATAACTCATCTCATCATGTAGCAGATGTCTAAGATACTCACATGAACCATTCTATAAAAACACCTGTTACTTTTTTTCCCTCCACCTCCCTATTGAGAAGAAACTAAGATGGAAGACAGAAACGAAGGCATGCTTAAAGGTATATCTCTAGGTGAGATGAATTCCATAAGCAGCCATATGCATGTAGAGCTACTCCAGATTTATTACAAATAAACCAACTATTCCTTCACTGCCATATTTATAACTGTGATACTAATATTTTTTTTTTTATTCAGAAAAAGATATTAAAGTCCACTGGTTGGATTCCAACTCTTTCCAGTCAACTTGATGGCATTCTACTAGACAAATGTCTGATAGAAAACACTCTTTGATTAATTCTGCTCGTTCCTGCACCAAACCAAGCTCCATTCACACTCATAACAAACTGACTGTCTGACTAGTAGGTACATGGACGTATGAATTCATGAGCTGACTTTTGAAGGTGTGCAGGATATACAAAGTTACCTGTGAAGACAGAAATGGATGGTCAGCATCTCTGGGGAAAATAAGGTTTCAAATGCATTTGTCTGCATGGGATTACAATGATATTCCAGAGTAGATGTCAGCTGCACTTAAACTCCACGACTATGAAAAGAGTTAAATTCATATCCATTTTCACTTATCATGTCTTTATTAAACCAAAGGTAAGTAACTGCAATTTGTTTGCACGGAACAATACATCACTACAATCTGCTGCTGCTGTATCAATTCTATCAATGAATTGGACATACAAGCCACAAAGAACACGTGTGAAAATGAGGCTATTCTAGGATTCCTAGACTGTAACCTTCTAGTTCCACATTGTCCTGAAATGATGTTTTGCTAAATTTCAGTCTACTTTTAAATAGAAACAGACTTTATCTCTGTTATTTCTGTTTTGTATAACAGAGATGGTCTCTTTCCAAAATGTTGAGAAGATTTGGATTTATTCCACTCTTGGTAATACCCAGCACTCTGAAAAAGAAGGAGATCTGAACAGGCTTTTATCTGGTTAACGAGGGAGCTTCTATATGTGTGTATGGACATCTGGAGATCAAGGGTGTATAAGCAAATCTGGTAAATAATCCAGTCCTTATTGGGGGGGGGGGGGGGGAAAAAGCTTGCAAGCAATTACATAGCAACTTATGGTTGGATCATACAAGAACTTCCAAAGTGAACACAGATGTTACTTCCCAGTTGAGAAAGCAAGCAACTCCACCTGTGTTGAAATCCAGTGTTATAGCAGGCAGGATTAAGTAGTGGGTGTGAGAAAATGAATGGCCATCCTTCATAGCAAAGAAACTAGAGATGGGAAATAGATCTTTCAGCTACTAATTTCTAAGGCCAGGAAAACGCAAATTTCATACTAACCAGTGCAACTAGTAAATTCCCTCCTATGCAATGCGAGAGTGAGAAAAAAGAAAACGAGAAGTTTTTTTTTTTTTTTAATTTGATTTTAGTATGTAATATGGCTCAGATATCTTTCTCAGCTCCAATATTTCAGGATACATGAGAAAGTAACCGGGTTCTAATTACACTCACTGACTTGGATTCCCCAGTTGGAAGGACAAGATGTGAGGTTTTTGCTGTCTGCGCTTTGGCTGTCTATGATGTAAGAGATATGATCTCAGAAGCAATTGACTTCACCTAAGCTGTTCATCTCATGTTCTTCATAGTTTACGAAGAAGATTCATGGATTCCGGGCTATAAAGATGTCTCTTCTAAGAAAAGATGAACGGTGCCCAAGAAGTGTCCCCCTTTTTTCTTTATTAACTTTAAAGGAAGATTAAATTGACGAGGCCAGATGAACTCAAATCTGCTGCAGAGGTTTAAATCTGGGTAAGACAAATCCATTTGCTCAGCTCTAACTGCAATAAGCTGGGACAGCCTTTTGCTCAAGCCTATGACTAGAAGCATAGTCAACTATCTGAAAAGAGCATGTCGGATATTTTTGTGCCACAACACTCAGATATGATGCAATGCAATGTTGGTCAGTACAATATAATTACAAGATGATACAGTAAAACAAGTAGCAGCAGTAAACAATAAGTATTACCTATGTACAAAATAGAATCTCTCCAAATGATGTGTGTATATAACTGATGGTATTATCAACAAACGTTGGAAAACGGAAACTTTCCCAACCATCTTACTTATTTCGAATTCTCATTTTCAAACAAATAGATAGGGTCCAAAAACTTTCTCAGCTCTGTGGACATGCTATGATCGTGCTTTGCCACCAGATGGCGAAGGCACAAACCTGAGTGTATATAAATGTGTATACACTGGTGCTGATGTTTTCCGGTAAGTTGAAGATGGCTATTTTATTTGTTGGATTTTCTTTAGCCATAGTAGGGCGCTACATTTTAAAAAACTTTTCTGAAAATTGTCATAATTCTCCTGCACAAGTTCATTATGAAAAGTCATACCAGGGGACATCCATAGGTAAAGGAGGAAGTGACACAATCCAGTATTATAGCTGGGGAGGCAGCACAAGTATTTGGGGAAGCAGAGTAAAGGGAAGACAAGAGCATTTTCTTCTGTGAGGTGAATTGAATAACTGTGAAACTTCCGCCTTGCAGGAATTAAGTTACTGTGCTCCTTCAGCAAATTATCCATTATGAATGTATTAATTATGTCACCAAATACGTCAAAAGTTCAACATCTGCCAACAAGAGAAATACAGGGAGTTACATTATCTGTTTGTGTTAGACTAACTGACTCTTAGGATTCAGTTCTTCTCACCTAAATTCAGGCATCCTACTGAAGGACCTCATGCTGGTGCCTAGGTGGTTGGAGATCTCTCAGTAGAGATAAAAGGGAGAAATTAGGGAGGATTGTGGGTGAAAACGCTCATGTCATCTACCAGGAAGCACCTAAAAGCTTTGGCTGAACCTAATCTAGTCATCTAAACCCCCTCTGGACTCAACGGAGAGAGACAGGCAGTTCCTGGAGATGATTCAACTTGTCCTAAGGAAGAAGCGCTCTGTGAAGATGCTAACTTCTTTCTCTCTGATGAACACAGAGGAAGCCTGAGGAGCTTTAAATAGGTCACTTGCATACAGCTAAAGCTCAGCAAGGAAGTCTTCCCGTATGTTTTCCCCAAGTGTTTCACACCCATGAGCATTTGAAAGAGTAATCATGGAGCCTGGCCTCCTGCATTGCTGTGGTATGGAAATATGGTGTGATGGCATGGCGCAGAACTGCAGGCTTGGGAGGGTAAGGCTGGTGGATTTCCAGGGCAGGATTTTTGTTTTTGTTTCTTTTACATATGCACGTGCAATTTCACACATGCTTTCTCCATGTCATGTTGATTAGGCTCAATGCATCCCAGATTTTGGGATGTGCATAGTTTACTGTGCACTTAAAGAGAGTCAGAACAGCACACGGTGCAGCTCAGTGTGATATTTCAGAGAATGTGAAATGCATCTCCTGGACAGAGCTGTGCAGTAGATCCAGACCCATCATGGATCTTGAGCACATGCCACATGTCTATACAGCAGATGGGATTCATCTCCCTGCAGTTAAGCTATTTAAAAGTTAGGTGACTGAATCTAATCTAGTTGTCTAAGGTGCCTTTGTAGTAAGAAAAGGAGACAGGCCATTCAAGAAGATAATTCATCATCTCTCTCTTGCAAACTCATCTTACAGGGAAGTGGGACATTTTCCATTTCCACTCATTTCCTGCTGGTATTTTAAATGCTATCTTAAATTTGCCCTCACTCCCACACCTGCAGAAAGGGAAGGAAGGTCAGAAGCAGTGGGGGAGTCACTGATATTCCTGGTGGAGGCTGCTCTCCAAAGATCTCCCATCTTTGGGCAAATAGTGTTTCTCTTCAATGGTGAATTCCTACTTCTCTAATCTTCCTTTTGCATGAGAGAGCAGTGTTAAAACACTGAAATGTCTTCTGGGTCAATTATGCTAAATTTCAACTGAGAAAAATCAAAATGCTTCACTTTGATCATTTTGAATCATTTAATTTCAACAAAGAAATTATTAGATATTTCAGAATGTATATCATAGACATTGCAATACAGTCATATAATATGTAATAATAGAGTGTGTTTTGAATTAAATGAAGCTAGAGAAGAAAGTAGGTATGAAAAATACTTTGGAAACTGGAAGTGCTTCTCCACCTCAAATGTAAGGATGGCTCAAAGTCAAACTATACCAGCTGACTAGCTGGGCAGTTGGTTTAAAATGAAGTGCTAAAAACATGGGAATAGGAGCACTTACAGAGATGATTCATTTATTTATTTATTTATTTATTTATTTATTTATTTTTCCTTGGGAGATGTTGTGCTGGAAGCGGGAAGGGAACCTGTGGGAAGATGGAGGCACTGTGGGATCGTGGAGGAATACCGGGGCTATTAAGGTAGTGGGAATTCTGCATGTGTGTCCATCGCATGCAGCTCTAAGCACACGAGGTTTATCAACTGGAAATAACTGAGTGTGTAATTACCTCACAGGAACAGCTTTTGGGAAAGGGGTCTTCAGATATGCATGGGGGTGAGGGCAGACTGAAATAGCAGCAGGTGGCTATGGCCCAAAAGTGAAGGGGCTCAGCTGGACTTCAGGGGGAAATAACAGAATGGTGGAAACAGTGAATTTAGGAGCAGAGTTAGCCAGCTACAAACGAGGGACATGTCTGCAGAGGATGCGCAAATTACTTTTTTGCAATTGCTGATCGCCTCACAGCCTGTCTTTGCTTGAAACAAGGTAAACCCTGGCCTCAGCTCAGTTCTGCCATTACGAGCATTCACAGTCTGTGTCGTTACCTGTGGAGGCTAGGTTGAGTGCCAGTGTGGACTTCCAGCTGCTTGAGCTTATCTAGGTAGTGCCCTGAACTGCGCTTCTCACACTTGCTTCTGTCACTTGCTCCAATTACTCATTTCTTCTCCTCCTGCTAGGCTGAGCCATGTCTCCTTTTAGTCCTCTCCTCCCTTCCTTTGCCTTCCCTCCATCCAGAGTCAGCGTCCTCACGCACAACCTAACCAGGCCACCACAGCGGGACCATTCTTTCCCCAAACAGCCCCTGGAGTCTTCCTCAGCTGAGTCCCTTGCTCCAGGAGTTCAGCCAGACCTTGGCACTTCCTTCACAGACCCCCTCCCTGTTGGCTGTAGCCTGTCCGGCCACCAACACATACAGGTTCCCCCACCCCCTGGACTCTACCTTCTTCAGCCATAGCCTTGCAACAGCAGCCAGCTTATCCTCAGTGCTGAGTTCTTCAGTTTGAAAGGCATTGCACTACAATAAGGTTAGAGCTCATGATCACGGGTGGGGGCAAGTGGTATGTCTGCATGGTCTGACATTGTGTGAAAATCGTCTGGGATGCCAAAGGTCTTTGCAGGACAGGGGACTGAACTCTCTATTTCCAAGTCTGTAGGTAGCAGCCCTCACTTGGGTCTGTGAGTTGACACATATGGCGGAGGTGGGCTGGAGGTATTCTTGATCTTGGATCTCGTAGGGAACATGGCAGTGGAAAATAGGATTTGGGATCCTTAATGGAACTATGGGGTGCTTGTTGGGTAGGGTTTAGGATAAGAGTTGCACTGGCAGACTTGAAGGGTTGGCTGACAGGCTTCTCGGCAGTTGAATTTTGTTGCCAAACCTGAAAGGAGGCCACAGAGTTGTGCAGGGACAGCCCTGAGGAGCTGGAATTTACTACCCGCTGCTAAGGATACAGAAAAAAAAAAAAAAAGACACAATTGCCAGTTTGGGGAGGGGGCTGTTCTTCCTTCCCTGCCCCACTCCTTCAGTGACCACCTCCATTTATGCCCCACTGAAATTTTCCGGGATTCTGCTCTGCTGGGGTGTTGGCAATCTTGCTGCCATTACTAATCTGCTGCCCAAGGCAACCCCTCTGCTCTGCCTAATAACCTGAGAGAGGTGGCAGGAGAGAGAACAGATTGGGCTGGATTATGTATACTGTCAAATTTCAATTATTTTATTATTAAAGTTCTTTTTTTGTTGTTTTTTTCCAGAAGGGGCAAGCTGTTTCATAACCTGTGGCAGTGATGGACTTCAGCACTGGATTCCTCAGTTGCCAGTTTGATTTCTCTCAGCATTAAGATGTATGCCTTTAAGAAGACATTTTGTGCTGGTGAGGCAAAATAGAGAGACTGTGGAAAACAGGCACGTCAGGCTGATACTTATTAACTGATGACTAGTAATATTTGACGGATGCTAACATAGCCATAAGAACAAAACTGTGGCATTTCAGTTTTTTTTTTAATTGCTTCATCTGTAATTGTGAAACTGTAATTTCCTAGTTTCTTTTTTTAAGCTTTACCTTTCCTCCAGGGGAAATGTCTGTGACTTCCTTTGCTTTTCTCTGAGGAAACCCTACGCAGATTATTACGTGTATTGATTTGAACTAATCACTCTGACTTTGACAAGGAAGCCAAATGCAAATCCCAGGTAGGTTACAGCTTGAAGGAGCCTGTATCTAAAGACTCAAGGCAAGCAATTTAATATAATTGGTTGTCTCTCCAGGAAATGACTTAGGATGATTTTAGTAAGGTCTCCGTAGGTACAGTTAAGAAACTTGTGCCTGACAAATTGCAATGATGCAACTTGGCAAGTGAGTCTGCGAGTGTGTTTAAATTGGCTCCAGTGTGCATCATTAAAAGCTCAAGTTCTTTCACTCCTTGAAATTAGCAGCTCTCTCATCTTACAGTCAGACGTGATTATTGCTCTAATCTAGGGACAGTGAGAGACCGCCTTGAAGGAAAAGCAGCCTGTGAAAACTGGCAGGATCTCTACAATGCTTTTGCTGTATCTCAAAAACCCCACAGAGACCCGGTCTAATCTATTTCATTTAAAGATGATGGGTCAAACAGAGCTGGCTGCATTGCACTAGTGGGGCTGCAGCTTAAAACTGCCTGGACTGAGCTGGTTTTGAACTACTCTGTTTTTTGCTGGGATGAAACACAGCTGACCGACCAATTTGGTCTACATAGCAAAGGCAGTAAACTCAGAAATGGTTTCTGGCAAAGATGAGGCCATTTCACAAGTTTCCCTGTCTTCTTCTGCTGTCCCAGGCCTCCTACTCTGCAGATTTCTTCTTGCTACTCCATCTCCTTTGCAGAACCTGGAAAACAGGGGACAAAGTTTTCATTAGAAACCCAGTTTTTCATTTAATTTTAGAATAAAGAACATTCTGAGGGAGCCTAGCAGGGAGGATGGAGCCCACCTGCAATGTGAGCTGCAGGGAGGGATTATTCCCTTGCAACAGAACTACCTCAGAGCATCTTGTCTCTATGTCTGAAACACAAATGGCCATGAAAGAAAAAAGGATCGTTCTCAGCCCCATGTCTGAAGGCAGCAGCTAAGTCTGTAATTGGCCTGGGCTCATAACGAGCATCCTTAGTTGGACAGCTCAAGACCTGACAAAGCTCATTAATCCCACTATTAGTCAAAATCAGATTGCTTTGATCGCATTACTCCAGGAACATAGTCCTGGTGTGGCATGAGAGGGCTGAACAAAGCCCTTCTCCAGACAAACACTTGCCCCTCTGATGCCTACATAAACCCCATAGTGACGGCTCCTCAGGTATAAGGCTAAGGACCCTCGGTGGAAGCACCAGTCTGCAGGGTCACACAATGCAGTGCACAGTGCAAAGAAGAGGCCTAAACAAATCTCAACAGCAGTATGGCATGCACAAAAAGACTTCTCCTCTCCTTCCGAGCTTTCTATTTGCTTTGAGATCCAAAGCTAGGATTCAAAATCTAGGGAAAAAAAAAAAAAAACAGCCAGGAAGTTGCGATAATAATGAATGTATAGATGTAAAAGTGTGTGGCTGGGCACCAGAGGGAATGGCTGCTTATTTGTCTTGTCCTGGTTGCTGCACTGTGGATCGAGATGAAACTCCAGGAGATTTCAGTTGCCCCAAGCATCCTGACCTTTGAGAGCCTTTTGGAGAGCAAGTGCCTTTGGCAGGGCAGGAGTTTGGTAGGGAATCTGCAGTTTGAATGCAGATTGGAGACAGCTGAGAGTTGCAGGGGGGCAGTGTGCTGCAGGACTTGGCCAGAGAGAGGCCTCTGAAGTGACAGAGGGAGAGAGACTCTCCTGGCCGGCCAAGAGGGCCAGGGCTGAGTTTTCTGCGACCAAAAAAGCCACTGAGAGGTGTTGACCTGGAAAGCAGGGCTCAAAGGAAGAACTATTTTTCCAAGGACTCACTGAATTCAGAGGCGTGTGTTCAAAACTTTTGATTTAAATTGCTCCCCCAACAGGCCTGCGATTATCTGGGCCCAGCATATCATCAACTAGTGCATGCATGTATTCTCCAAATGGACTCCTGAGATTTTTTTTGTTTTAATTACTATTTCATCATAAAACAAAATGGAAGAACTGTAATTTAAAGTGCGCATCCTCAATTAGAAATTTCCTGTGGTGACCATACCAAAATAAGCAGGTTGAGTAGTAGCAGGTGGCTTTGGATGATAGAGCCATTTGGATTAATAAGATCTGGAATAAGGAGTTTACGCTGCACTACATATATCCTGCAAGTTAGGCATATGAAATAGTAACATTTGAGGGAGTTGCACCACCCAAGTACCTCCAAACTACTTTGAAGTATTCATAGGTGAAGATTACTACCTGTGAAATGGGATTTTTATCCAGAGGCAGAATGCCCTTTTTACAAGCAATATGTAACATCTACTTGCAACTGGGCTAAAGGCCTCCTTTTTTTTTCCTGAGCAATACTTCACAAGTACTGCAATTATTGCATATGGACTGAATATTTCAGTATCTAGAATAGAGAGAGGCTAGTAATGCTATTGTTATGAAATATTTCTCTACTTAGGTAAAATTCACTAGGCCTTGGTAACCGTATGACAAAGCTGATAAAAAGAACAGCATAATACAGACACAGCTGAGGACGCTTTTGGTAATTGCTGATATTTTCCTGAGGCCTTAAAGTCGGCATTTGCATTTGGTACATAATAGCGGCACATACAGTTCACAAGCATCTTGAGGATCAGTAACATCATATTCACAAGCCTAGACCTTTGTAGTCTTGGGCTAACAACATCACAACCAACCTGGTTAATTGGAAGGCCTCATTAGATTTGGCTAAGAACATATCTCAGACACTGCCCTATGTTTCTACTTTTAATTACCCGGTACAACTAAGAACATGCCTACAATGACACATCTGAAAACTAGAGGTGTCACTGAGAGCCAGCAGCCCAAAGCTCTCTCCATAGTCATGGGAGACTCTCACCTTGAAGGGGCAACGCATCCCAACCTGAAAGAGGTTTCTAAGATACATGACGTGAAACTCTCCTTGAACTTGTTTATACTTTCACATACAACTACACCACTACCTTTTAGACGTGTGCATTTTGATGAGATAGTTAGCTTTACCACGTACTTCATGCTGATGGCTAGCGATGTATGGTTTAGCAGAATGTCAGACGTTGCATTGTGACAGGATTGGATTATCAGCACTGGGATCTAGATGTAAGGTCTCAGGTTAGAAGTTCCAGAAAGGGAGCATCTCACAGGCAGGAGGTGCATTCGTTTGGCTAGTATTAGCACATCATCACTTGACTATCTGTACAGCACTGTATTTTGGAGCCGTGTATCACAGAGAGATTTTGTATGAAGTATTGCCCTCCTGTGACTGTCCAACAAAAGATGGGTAACTCGGAAAGTTTTCAGCTAGTGGAGAGCACATTAAACCAGTTTGGGAAGACGGAAGGGCACAGCCCTAGTTCTACTCCTAGGCATACATGAAATGTATCTGTTCACTGTGTCCATTTCTGGCATCTGTTGGGTTTATTACCTAATGATTAGCTCCATTCTCTGTTTCAAAACTTCATGGGATACGTGATTTCTGATGGTCCTAGGGCTTACTGCAGTACACACAAAGAGAACTGGACCTCATGCATTTATTCCAGCCAAAGGTCTATGCAAGCATTGCATAAGGTAGACCTGTGTTTGGTAATCCTTGGAGAATACCAGCATATCTTCTAACATATACATGGGAGTCTTAATTTTGTAAGAGGCACACACTGCAAACATAGAGAAGAGGCTTTAGGAGTGATTGATCAACAATATTATCCACGTTAACACTGCAAAAGTTATTGGTTGGTAGTGTTGGAACAGTAACATATACACCAAGCTGTGCATCCAGAGGGAAAGTGGCATTGCAATAAATAAATGCATGGATGCTTCCTGGAACAAGAGTGGGATTTTTTTTGATTGTTCTCTGAAGTAGTGCTGGTAATTTGTGTTCATTCTTATGCCTGGCTACACATGCACTTCAAGTAGCGCATGGATTCCACAAGTGGTTTACCTTTTGTCATTTCTGGAGGGCCTATACAAAATCATAGCTGATCATAGTAATGAATTGCTAGAATGGTTATCAGTAAAGAATTTTCTGCATAAGATTCAGCTAGAATATTCTTGTGAGCTCTCGCTATAGAACCAGTGTGTAAGTCATTCCTGCAAGTACTGAGGTACTGTTTAATATAGCAATGCAAGGTATACAGAAAGATCCTTCAATGCCAAGTCTGCCTAGACTTCTATGCACTGGGAGAGGGGAAAAAATTAAATGTCTGAGTAGATCCTAAAAGTGATAATACCGTTGTTATGAAAGTCTACAGGGCAAAATTTATAGGAAGAAGTGTAGTCTTTTATCAGATACTGGATTATATTCCATTTTGTATCCCACCAGATAAAGCCGAAAGAACAAAATGCATTCTGGGTACACCATCCCTTCCCTGAGCTTCAGTTTGTGCCCATTGCCTGTTTTCCTGTCACTGGGCACCACTGAGAAGAGTCTGGCTCCATCTTCTTCACACCTTCCCATCAGATATTTATAAACATCCATAAGATCCCCCACCATGAGCCCTCTCTTCTCTGGGCTAAACAGTCCTCTGCCTCCCTTTGTAAGAGAGATGCTCCAGTGCCTTAATCAGTTCATGGCCCTTCACTGGACTTGCTCTGGTAAGAGGCAGAGTGCTGTGCAGACTCCTCTGTGTGTGTGTGTTGTGGCTATAAATATGGGTGCATCTTAACTATGCTTCTGTGCTGGGATGATGAATGCTCATGGCTGGAGATAGACCTCAGGTTTGTTAAAGCACTGTGCCGTGGCATTCCAGCTGTGGTGCCTGGTGCAGAATAATTGAGAGGACTTTGTTGTTTGCACACTGCTCTGTACTGAAACCAAGTGTCAAGGATGTGTTTCTTAGGGGCCTTTTATTGTGGTTGCTGCCTTTCTGTAAAGGCTAAGCTAATGACTGTTTCCTGCTGGAACTCAGCTCTCAGTGCTAATGAATGTGCATTCTTAACAGTAAACCAGTGAAAGTATGAAAGTAGTTTAAGTTTTGTTCACCTTCAGCTGTGGGTCATCATGTTGACAAGGGGTTCATAATGCATTTTCTGATTTTTTTTTAAGTATATTTCAACAACTTTAAAAATAGCATGATTGTCCATTCCTATCCCAAACCATTTAAATTCCAAAGCCAGGCTTTAAGAAGTTGGTAAATGCCTCCATGAATTTTTCATGAAGCTTTTTTTTTGGGGGGGGGGGAGGGAGGAGGCGCCTCTGTTCTCATGTTGACATCAGAGCAGAGTTGTTATGGATGGGATTGATGTGAAACAGTGCAGGTGAGGCATCTGTACCAGGGCTTTCTGTGCAGTTCCCTGTGCAGCAGGTGAAGAGAAATCAAGAATTGGCATTCATCCCATCCCAAAGTAAATATTTCTCCTACGCCAGATGAACTGCACCATCATAGCACCTTTTCTCTCAGCTGAAAAAGAGCCTTGGAGCCACGCACGGATGTGTAATTTCAGGGTCCGAACTAGGCAATTCCTACATCTGCAGTTAAATAAAACCCAGCAGGGCATAGTCTCCAGAACTGGTTTGGTATGACTGTCACTACTTAAATAATACAGAGCCTATCACAGCGTTGGCATGCACCAAATCCATGTCCATCTATCTCTTTCCCTCCCCCCTCTATCCCCAAGACAATGACAGGATACAGTGCCAGGTGACTGCTCATTAATAGTTTGCCCATGGCTAACCCCTTCTGAAGTGGTAAATGGGAGAAGAGGACTGACCCATTTGGATGTGAGCCATGCTATACTCTCATAGTTTTGGGGAACAATAGTCTGCATGGACAGCTGGAAGACCCTTTCTTACCCTTTTCAGTAAGGTCATACCAATGTAATATTCACCAACAAACTGAGGCAACCAGATCATTGCTTCTGGTACCAACAGGCTGTGCAGTCACCAACAACGTTTACTACCTCTATAAATGGAAGGAATCTCTTACGAATTGTGGACTAAACTAGCACTGTCTGAATACTATGGAAAAGTTTTCTGTAGCTACACCATCAAAAAACACTTCAGATGTTTCCAAAAGCTACAGGCAAGTTAATGACCATGAATTTCCAAACATTTGCTTCCGAGTTGGGAAATGAAGCAGACAGCTGGGGACTGGACAAACATATCTTTTCTCATTAATCAAGATTTTCAAAATGAATATTAACCCAGATGGATGACCAGCATAAGGCACTGCACTTCCTAAAACTCTTTCTTCTGAAAAGAATATTCTGAAAAGAAATTTCTTTAAAGCATCTAAGACTGAGCTGTTGTGAAAGGTCTGGAACTAGGTTTAATAATATTTTAAAATGATATGTGTGTGTCATTGTTTTGGCCACAAACTATTTCACAGCAGATAAAAGCTTGAGCAAACGTTAGCTGTTTCCAACAGCCTCTTTCTAATCAAAATGATATGCAGGTGACTTTGAACTGCATATCAGACAGTTGTCTGAGAGTGGGAATGGACAGCACTGTCAAGGAAATCCTGATGTAATGGGTTTAAAAAAAAAAAAAAAACACTCTGCTGGGAGCAGAGGCCAAGGCCTTTAGAAGCTGTAGGGTTTAGCTTCTTTGTGCTTGAGGTAGATTTGGTCATTGCTGCTTCTGTTGGGTTTAGCATAGATATCTGTCTGTTTGAATACCTGATCTAGAAGATTGGGTTTTTTCGGAAGGAGATTGTCTGCTGTAGAAACAATAGCCCTACTAAGAGCAGCATGCAGAGATGCAACCAGACTGCAGCACCCTGAAAGCCTTGTGGGATTATACAGGAAAATGCAAAATTCAGAGATGCAAGAAACTTTTCTGACTCTTCTTCTCTGCCTCATATACAGTTTAAGAGTGAGTGGACCAAGGAAAGAAGTTGTGACGGTGTGCTCCTTTCTCCCCCCACTGATGTGCTCTCTCCCCCTCAACCTGACCTCCCTGTAAACAGCACGTATGTAGGGGCTAGTTGAGCATGCACCAGCTAAGACCTGTCTAGCATGCAAATACGACCATGAGTCCATCATCTCCCCCCCATAAATAGGGGGCAGCCCAGAGCCCATTGAGCTCTCCTGCACAGCAGCGGGCTGCACTGCAGAACCTCCTTTTGAGTAGGAGCGCCTCTCAAGGTCACTCCCCGAGGCTGAGAGATTCCTTACCCGCCACAGATCCTCGGTAAGTGATCAACAGCATGCTGAACTTCTGTGAACTTCGCAAAACTTTCCTGAGTTATATCCCTGACTGATAGCACACTTAATTCCTTACACATAAACCGTTGACCAAGTCTGAGACTAGGACTGGATTCTGCCGCACCTAGGCTTCTCTTCGGAGGAGTTTAGAAAGCAAGGGGGTCCAGTCTGAATCTTGTGACTCAACGGGAGGGTCTCCATTGCACACGCATCTGACCCTGTCCTTCATGCAGTAAATAACTGAGAGAACCTTGCCAATCGAACCTCGTTAAATCGTTCTTATTTACGACTGAACTTTGTTAAGTCGCTGTCTTACTGCAGTAAACGTAGTGCTGCTTCCCTCTTACGAGGGAAGTGCATCACTCCTTTCGCGACAGAAGTCTTTTCTCAAACCTTTTGCAACTAAATCATAGGTGGAAGAGACAAAAGGGGCATGTTGTAGAATGTCATGTAGTACACCTCTGTTTTCTTCTCTGCTCTGCTGTCGGATATTAGACCAATCACTTGTAAACCCCTATGGATTTCCTATCTATGGAATGAAAGGCCAGTGACGCAAAGGACTTAGAAACTTCTTCCATTACATGCCTGCTTTCCTGTAGTTTTACTCTTGTTGTTTATTTATATCCACCATATTTAATAAATACTGTCTGTATATTAAGATAATTCTCCAAGAATGAAATGAATCACCATCTAAAGGTTCTTCTGTCTCTCTAGTTTAGAGGGAAACATCCAAATCAGAGTCAATATATTCCGCTCCTCAGGCTGACAGTGCAAACAAAATGCATAACGTAAAATACTGAAAATCTTCAGTGGCATCTAAGCACACTGCAGGGGGCTTTCAAAACATCCTGAGGATGCTATCAGCTCACAGAAAAGAATTTCTCCATCTGATAGCAGTCAGCGTGCTATATGCAACAGCTAGTTGCGTTTATGTTCAACCTCAGTGCAACAGCTCACAATGGCAAGGCAAAATTGGAGCACTATTTTATATGATGTCATCCCCATGCTAAATCTCTTGATCCACAGCCTGAGAAACACAGGTGGAAAGGATGCCCTGATGTCAGCTGTCACTGTCCACCTATCTAGCCTGAACTTCATCAGTTTCTCTAGGAGGATGTCATGAGAGACTGACAAAAGCCTTGTTGCAACTGAGGTAAACAAGTACCTCTCCTCTCCCCTCACCCGCCAAGCCAATCATCTCCTCAGAGCAGGCTGTCAGCTTTGTTAAGCAGAGTTTCCCCTCATAAAGCCATCCTGTCTACCTCCAGCCTATCACCTTTCTTTCATATCTCTGGAAATGATGTCCAGGATTAGTTGCTCCATCACCATCCTAGGGACTGAGGTGAGGCTGACTGGCTTGTAGTTCCCTGAATCCTCCTCCTTGCCCTTCTTGAAGGTAGCAGGGGCGTTTGCTCTCTTGCAGTCCTTGGGAATCTCTCCTGTACACTTCCTTTTTAGGTTTGAGGTCAGCCAGGAGCTCCTTGTTCATCCACATAGGCCTCTTGCTACCTCTGCTTGATTTCCTGCTTGTTGGAATGGACCACTCTTGAGCTTGGAGGAGGTGATCCTTGAATATCAGCCAGCTGTCTTGGACCCCTCTTCCCTCCAGGACCATAACATATGGAATCCTTCCCGAGCAGGCCAAATTCTCTTCTCCTCAAGCCCAGGGTATTGATCCTGCTTTTTGCCCTCTGCTCCCTCCTCACAGGATCCTCAGCTCCACCATTTTGTGGTCACTGCAGCTAAGACTGCCCCCGACTTCCACATCTCCAATCAGTCCTTCCTTGTTTGTATGTATGAGATCCAGAGTGCCTCTCCTCCTCAGCTCCTTGATCACCTGTGTTAGAAAGCTGTCATCAATGCACTCCATAAACTCCCTGGATTTCTTGTGCCCTACTCCATTGTCCAGCCAGCCAATATCAGGGTGGATGAAGCTCATAGGACCAGGGCCTATGGACATAAACTTTATTCCAGTTCTCTGAAGAATGCCTCACCTATTTCTTCTTCCTGAAGAGACTGTCTACAGCAGACACCCATTACATGGTCACCAGTGCTGGTCTGCCCCCAGTCCTGACCCATGAGCTCTCAGCTGGCCCCTCACCTGTTCCCAGGGAGAGCTCCATGCATTCCAGCTGCTCATTCAACTATTTCTCTTCACACTTGAAACAGATTGCATTTTAAGCAAGAGCCTAAATTTTGTCAAATTTAACTTGATGGCTTCAAGGAAGTACTTCAGCTGCTGCCTTGTACATCATACCCATTCAACTTCACCTGCAACATCTAAGTTGATTGTAGAGAGGGGCACACTATTTCTGTGCTCATCCTGCACCACAGGTGTCTGCCTCCTGACAATATAGAGAAAGAAGATTGAAATCAGTATTCAGAGATATGACATCCCCGCTGTTGAAGGGACCATGTCTGTACTTACCAACAGTTTGTGCCATTAGGGACAAATTCAAAAGACTCTTTTGCTCTTCCCATGAGTCTGAACAAGAGTGTACTAAGCTGTCACAGCAGAAGAGTCTGGCAGGTGAGCGTTCCACAGGTCAGCTGGTGACCACTGTTCAAACAGCCTACATAAGACTTCCTCCAGGAAAGCAAAGGTTCTTCCATGCCAAAACCATGATGCTACAGAGCCTCCCACAGAGTTCAGTGTCCTGACCGACAGTAAGGGTGGGATTCAGTTCTAAGAGACACTCACAGACACTAAGCAGCAGTGGGGTGAAGGGGGTGGTCATGGCCACGTATTTTTCATTCCATCGACGCACCCTCCAGTAGCCCACCTCCTGCTTGGGGTCCTCTACATGGCAGCTAGCAGACTCATAACAGACACCCAGGGCCCAGTGGGTTTTGTCTCCTACTTCAGCCTCCCAGTAGTGGCAGCCTGATGAATAGGCAGATGATCCCAGCACACAGGGGCAAGTGGTGAAACACTGAGAGCTGTGAGGCAGCTCCTGGGGGATGTCAGTGAAATAAACACTCCTGAGATTCTCCGAGAGCACCACACTGGCATGAGCTGTCTGAGGGTCCAGAGACACATCTCCTTTGGCAGAGCAGAGACTATGAGAAAGCAGGGAAAACCAAGGGGGAGGGAGCAATGGATTCACACACCTCACCCCAGAAGAATCAGCTGGAGAAGAGCAATTACACAGCCATTTGCCCATTGACCACAAGGCAGCTGGGCATCTGTCAACCCTCCATGCCCCATCTCCTCACCATACCACACACTTGAATTGCCTTCTCTGAGTCCCTACCCCAAATTGTCTTAGCTCTATGCTATGCCACCTTTCTCCTGAAGTTGCTTACCTTCCTCTGATAGTCTACACTGTCATCTGTTTCATCTCTCAAGCGCCCCACTCCTGACCCCTTATTCAGGCAGGCACCAACAATACTGGCACCAGGGGGCACTTCTGCACTTTGGCAGAGTGACAGGGGTGCTGTTGAGCACATGCACTGATATAATGGGCTTTCTCCACAAAGGGGCCCACAAATGAGCTCTCAGGTCCATTCATTGGGTTCACCAACAAGATAAACATTTAAATGAGAAGAGTCAAGTCTAGTCACTTCAACATTTTAAACCAGGCCTAGACATACAGGTGAATTCAGAATGCCAAACAGAAGACACTTTTCAGAGCCAAGGACTGGACTCAAGTCCCAGACCTAGGTCTCTATATAGCTTGACTACCAGGGTACTTCTTCAGCATCTTCGTAAGCTGAAATAATGGCCTAGGGAAACAGGCCGTTGCCCTCTTCAGCTCAAGAGGGACAGAAGGTAGCTCCAGGTTCTTAAGTGTTTCATACCTAAGGAAAGAAGTGACCTCATCTAGTAATTAAATCAATCACAGTGTCTAGAAGATGCCATTCCCTAGTACAAAACACAGCAGCTGTTTCTAGGAATTATTGCTATGCTAAGGTTGAAATGCTGGAAGCTTACCAAAAGTCTATATTCCCACTGAGAAACCATGAGAGGAAAAAATTAAGGGGAAGAAGCTGACAGTTCATATATATTGGGATTTGGCCCAGAGTCAGTATAACTATCCTGGTCTGAGAAAAGGCAAAGGATGGAACTGACCACCAATATATCAGGTTTTATCTTCCAGGGGGATCATTCTATTACAGTGCAATGCAGCCAGTCTCCTAACACTGCACTGAAACACTGGCATGGCATTAATCCCAGAGGAAAGGGGCACTCCTACCAAGCAATTGCATCTTCAACTACTAACGGCTCCTTCCCTATCCCCTCCCCTCCCCCCAAACAGGAAGAGGAATAGGGTACATCACCTCTGCAGAACACTCTGCATGTCCTAGAAAAGGAGAGGGAAGACAACAAGTCAGATCCCACCAAACCCCCCCCCCATTAGCATAAATATTGTAGGGTGTGTCTGCATGCCCAGCAATCCTTTTGCCTGTTAGTGCTGGGCTTTATCTAACCCAGGTGTCATTAATTCTGCTAATTATTTGGGGGAAATGGAAAGAAAGGCAGCACTTGTAAGGTCTGGCTCATGACATCTGGATGAGTCACACCCCATTTTTACCCTTTGAGTATAAAGTCTTGCTTTCCAAGGTGCAGACCTACCATGCCTAAGTTTAAAGCTCAGCCTTTTCCTCACCTCACCAAGAAAGATGAAAGTCATGTTGCTCTCAGCTAGACCACATGGAAGAGATTCAACAGGGAGATCCAGGGCTCCTGGTTGCAGAGGGCCATACAGATTAATAGTGACCTCTCAAAATGCCAGGCAGAGCTTCAGCCCTGCCCCAGAGAAAGGGACTGCCACAAGAGCTTCTTTGAAAGGCTGTGATCCACACATTGGTGTAGGAAAAGCCCCAGCATACAAACCTTGAGCACCCCTGCTCTGGACTCCAGGCATCTTTCCATGTCCACCATGAGGGTGTTGAGAGAGCAGCACTGCTCCGAGGGGTGTGCTGTGGCGGTCTTCAGCCTCCCCAGCATCTCAATCTCTTCTGCTCTCAGGCAATGCAACTGCTGGTCCTCCTCTTGCTCCGGGAAGGAGTGCAGCTCCTCAAAGTCACAGGTAATGCGCTTATGACAGTTCCACACTAACTCCTGTGGGACAGAGAAGTCACCAGGAGATTAGAGAGCATCTCCCAGCTGGGGACTGACCTGAGGCAACACCCCCAGGGAAGGGAAGAGCCCCTCTTGTCAACTCTTCTGAGCTCACCACAGCACTCCAGTTCACTCCAGCTGGGTGGGCCTAAAGAGAAGGCCCCTACCCCACTCCTCTCAGCTCTGCCCCTTCTTCCACTTACTCTCAGCTCCTTGGGCTTTTTCTCCTCCATGGATAAATGTTCCTTCAAATCCTTTGCTTTTCTGCCCAGATGCTCCACGCAAGCTTGTAGCTTATCCTGGAGAGGGAAGGGCAAGAGATTCTGCTCAGGCAAAATGGTCCAAGGCATCAGATGCTGAAGCAGCACTGAGAAGGCTTGGATCATACCAGCTGAGAATCATATACCAATTGATCTGACATGTCACTTCATGCACTTTGCTTTCATGGGATGTCAATTATAAATTCCAGCTCTGGCTATTCACACTGAACATCTGCATCAGGTACTACACTGAGTGTTTCTGGGTTAAAGTTCTGAACACCTGTGTGTACAGCAGCAATACAGGTTACAATATTCCTCTGCCTTCAAAATTTAGCTTCTGAACAGCAGCTAGAAGTGCAGACAAGGAGTCAAAGCAAGATAGTTCTACACTGTATAGCTTAATTTTTTCTAGGGAGTCAATCACCAGAGCAACTTTCCAGGAAACCTACTGTATCTCTGAATCAAAATGGAACTTCTGACTCCACCCTCAGATATGGGACAGCAGGAATTACTCAGTGGAACATCACAAATTTTGCTCTAACACTCCCTCCTGCCTCTGAAAACGACTAATCGAATCCTAAGTTGAGATTCCTAAAAAAAAAATAAAGAATTGGGGGGGGGGGGGTCCTGAAAAATGCCTCCAACATTTTGGATGCAACTTGTGCAGACACCTTGGCTGGGATTCTGTCCAAGATTAAGACATCTAAATTTAGATGAATTAGATGAATTAGATGCCTAAATTCCACTAGATGTCAGTATAGTCACAGGAGTATTCTAGAAAGCTAATTAGCTGACTATGCATCTACTGTCCGGTGAAGTGAATAAGCACATTTGTCAGACTGTTGGTTCTAGCCACCAACACAGCTAGCTCAATTGGTTGAGGTTGCCTCAGAGGGTGAAGCACACATCCCACTCAGCTGCTGGAATGTTTCTTCAGCTTCAAGATGGAGAGCCCGTGAGCAGTAACATCAGTTTCTGATGTCGGAATCATTACTGTAGTTTTGGGTGGTCTCACCTCAAGCTGGCCATGAGGTATAGGCACATTTCTACATACAGCTGCCTTAGTTCCCGTTCCTCCTTGCTCTATCCATTAGACTCCAGTTTCTTTACTGGATCATAGAAACGAAACCCTGAGCCCCCAGCACGTACCCTCCTCCTTCTGTAGCAGGGACTGTCTTTCTCCTCCCTGTTTGCAGAGAAGAGGGGAATCTACTAATAAGTTCTGCTTCGCTGCTTAGAGCGGGTAGGAGCCAGTAGTCATTGGGCCTACACTCAGCTCTTATGCCTAGATTAAACTCCTTCCCAGAACTGGGGAGGCCCTACATCCTCTTTCATAATCTACTCATGTTCTGATCCCTAGACTCCACTTCCAAACTGTGGTGCTTGAATACAAATTTCTCTAGAGCTTCTCTGGTCACTAGCACCCTTTTGAAATATTTAGCGTCAAAGTCAAACTAGAGATGCAACACTTGTTCCCAGACTGTTCTGCTGCATTCCTGTGACTTAACAAGTATTGGTGGGTCTGAACTGCCCTACTGCCTTACTTAGGATGAGATGGTTAGAAGTTTAAAGACTGGAGTGGAATGCCAGGTATCTCAAACCTTGTGAAGGAAATGCTTTCTAGCAGTACCTCCGGGAGATACCATTTGCTTTCCTTGTGTTTTTTGAGGGCTTCATCCAGGGGCCCTCCTGTATGAGCGAGATGGCCGTGGGAGACTGCACACACCACACACATGGCTTCCTGGTCCTCCTTGCAGAAGAGACTGATGACCTCATGGTGCCGGCAGCAGAGCTTCTCGTTCTGCATCTTTTCCTTGACAAAAGGCAACTGCCGGGCTGTCTCCACTATGCTGGCCAGCTGCCGGTTGGGGTACATGACTTGCTGAGCACAAACATGCTGACACATTGGGCAGCTGAAGTCCTTGACCACTGGCTCCCAGTAGTGGGTGATGCAGGCTCTACACAAGCTGTGGCCACCAGGAATCATGACAGGGTCCTGCAGGTAGTCAGACTGATGGAGCAAGTGGTGTCCATGTTAAGGACCTCCAAATGACTGAGGCAAGCCATTGGTGGTAGTGCTATGAGATGGGCACAGACTTCGGGAGACAGTTCCTATATCCTGATATAGGAATAGTCACCTGGAGGGAAAAAAAGAAGAAGAAGAAAAAGAAAACCACACCACAGAGCAAATAGATCACATACATGCATTATGCAGCATGTGGACTCAAGGAAGCCTAAGAATCAGGCCTCATAGATATTCTCTCCTAGCTTGAGTGAGGAGAGAAGACTAGAGAAAAGACATGGGCTATGTAACCCAGACACCTGGTTCAGCTTCATTGTCCTGTTCCTCACTGACCAAGGCAAGCAGTAATTTAAGTAACAAGCATTTATTGAATTCCCCAGTACCTTGCAGGAGGAGTTCTTTCCCCATATCAGACATGGGGGGGGAAGGCAGGCTGGAAATAGCACGCATGTTAGCAAGCGTAGTAGTACTGAATATTTCTGCTCTGTCACCTACATACAGACTTTTTCCCTTGAACTCAGTACATGGTAACTAGCCACACAGAGAAACAGAAATGAGAGGTCCCACTTTCATACATAGCCCCCTGAAGGCAGTCTGGAAGAGGACTTATTAAAAGATAGCCCAGGCCTCATGGCGTAGACTAAATAGACTAGCTTCCCCCTCTCACTGTTTACACATGGTGCTTACAAGATGAAAAATTCCAATGCAAACAAGTTTGTTAACAAGGAAAACATTTTTCATCCAGAGGGTGATAAAACACTGGGACAGAAGCCTAGAGAGACTGTGATATCTTCATACTTGGAGACAGGGAAAAACCAGCTGGATAAGACCCTTAATGTCTTAATCTAATTAGGCCTACTTTGAGCAAAAGACTAAATTAGGAGACCTACAGAGAACTCATCCAACATAAACTAGTCCACAATTTCACAACCCTGTAGATCTCCACTTCAAAAAAGAAAAAGCATACTACAGTTGAAGGAAATCAACAGGAGCAGAACACCCCTAGACAGACTGAGAAAGAACAAGTCTAACCAAGCAAGACCTCTTGATAAAATTTTAAAAGCTAGAAGCACTACGAGTTAGGCATTCAGGGCATCTAAGCTTTTTGGTCACAACACTACCTTGCCAAGGATAACTTCCAAGCTAAAGAATTTGTTAGGCAATACACATCCCAGGTAAACTGCCGCAGACCTTTGCTTTCAGCAACTAGAGAACAATTCCCACTCTTCTGCTTTACAGAAAAAAACACAGATGTGGCTAACAATGGCATTTATATAGGAGCAACAGCTGTGATTGCCACCCACATGCCCTTCCCTACCTCACCCTATGAGTATGAATATGAAGCATATTAATTTGTGGTTTTAGGGATTAGTCATGGAATCTCTCTCCTTTCCCTCTGCGTTGGATGTATATTCCCTGAGATGTTGCAGAAATCCTCTGCGCCCTCCGGGGTGACCCCTTCATTGATGTTAGGAGAAACAGTGCAGGTTTCCTTGACTGCAGAAGCAACTTGGACACCTGTGGTATGGTCAGAAATACAAGTTTATTTTCCTGTTCCAGGCTGTGTTGATCAGATTCAGGACTAATCAACAGGTACCCACAAGCAGCCCTAATGTCATTAGCTTATATTTCTCTTTCCTCTCTTCCCCTCCCAACTATGCTTTCCCTTTTGACTCCTGTTTTGCTCGTTTCACACCTGTATTTGCTATTTATATGATTATGTTGATAAGTGTAGCCTTCCTGAGCAACTTTGCTAAGATAGCAATCCTATTTCACTGTCTTTCAATATCCTTCACCCGTGGGGAGTTCCTGACAAGCCTCTTTCACTCTCTGTAATGTCCAGCAGTTTCTCGTGTTTTTATCCTATTAGTGTAACCTCGGGTCATGGAGAGCCACCTGCCCAGATAGATAAAAGCCTGTTCAGATCTCCTTCTTTTTCAGAGTGCTGGGTATTACCAAGAGTGGAATAAATCCAAATCTTCTCAACATTTTGGAAAGAGACCATCTCTGTTATACAAAACAGAAATAACAGAGATAAAGTCTGTTTCTATTTAAAAGTAGACTGAAATTTAGCAAAACATCATTTCAGGACAATGTGGAACTAGAAGGTTACAGTCTAGGAATCCTAGAATAGCCTCATTTTCACACGTGTTCTTTGTGGCTTGTATGTCCAATTTATTGATAGAATTGATACAGCAGCAGCAGATTGTAGTGATGTATTGTTCCGTGCAAACAAATTGCAGTTACTTACCTTTGGTTTAATAAAGACATGATAAGTGAAAATGGATATGAATTTAACTCTTTTCATAGTCGTGGAGTTTAAGTGCAGCTGACATCTACTCTGGAATATCATTGTAATCCCATGCAGACAAATGCATTTGAAACCTTAATTTCCCCAGAGATGCTGACCATCCATTTCTGTCTTCACAGGTAACTCTGTATATCCTGCACACCTTCAAAAGTCAGCTCATGAATTCATACGTCCATGTACCTACTAGTCAGACAGTCAGTTTGTTATGAGTGTGAATGGAGCTTGGTTTGGTGCAGGAACGAGCAGAATTAATCAAAGAGTGTTTTCTATCAGACATTTGTCTAGTAGAATGCCATCAAAGTTGACTGGAAAGAGTTGGAATCCAACCAGCGGACTTTAATATCCTTTTCTGAATAAAAAAAAAAAAATAGCATCCCAGTTATACATATGGCAGTGAAGGAATAGTTGGTTTATTTGTAATAAATCTGGAGTAGCTCTACATACATATGCCTGCTTATGGAATTCATCTCACCTAGAGATATACCTTTAAGCATGCCTTCGTTTCTGTCTTCCATCTTATTTTTTTCTCAATAGGGAGGGGGAGGAAAAAAAGTAACAGGTGTTTTTACAGAATGGTTCATGTGAGTATCTTAGACATCTGCTACATGATGAGATGAGTTATGCCATAGAAGTGCCCATTTTTTCCTTCCTTTTCCCTATTCAGGATGTGTAGAATGATAAGCTCAGGAGGCTGCAGCCAGGGCCTGTCCCTCTGGCCCTGAGCCAGGTGGGCAGAGAAGACCTGGAGATGGTAGCCGAGTTCAACCAAGAGTCCAGATGACCAGGAGAGTTCCTGGTGATGAAGCAGGTATGAAGTCAAGCTGAGAAGTCAGCCTGCGGGTCAGAGTCAGGATCAGGCCTGGTGAGGGTAACCAGGGACAGAGAGAGTCCAGTGCCTACTGGGCAGGCCCAAAGTGACAAGATAGGTCCAGGGTCAAGCTGGGAGGTCAGTCCACAGGGCAGGGTCCAGAGCAATGGAGTCTGCACGCTGAGCTGAGCTGAGGTGAGCTGAGCTGAGCTGGAGATCAGTGCTCCTCTAGGGAAGCTCAGACAGAAACTGAAGGCCCAGGGTTGAGCATAAATGGGGCTCCTGGGCCCATGGGCAGGACGTGCAAGTAGCTGCCTCAGGCGAGGATGATCAGGCCCATTAAGGCCTGTTAGTGCCCTCAGACCCTGGAAACAGTAGTAATATTAAATATTAAAAATAAATATTAAATAATAAAAACTTTTCTGTAATAGCAAGAGCTACAGCTTTACTGCGAGAAAGTACAATTGTGACACTTTTGAAGGCCATTAGTTTCACCTAAGTTTTTACTTTCAAGTTTGATGCCTTGAAGATATCCCGGCTTTGTTTTCAACTGTTGCTAACTAGTACCAGTTCAGCAGTATCGCTTCCATGTTCTGTTTCCATTCCCTTACCTCATACATCCTTGTAGTCTTTTTTTTCCTGACTCACAGTCTGAAGGTGATCATTAACCTTTTAGCAATAGTGGGTCACATTCATCAGGCACCTTAGACTGTTTACAGTATTAGTGATGTGGGCGACTCGAGTCTTCCATGCAAGAACAAAGTTACCACACAGCAGGTGGTCCTGAGGGACAGCCTACCCTCTTTTGTTGTGGGTGAATATCCTTGAACCAATTCACATTCATCGCAGGCTAAAAATGTGCACACAGAAGAATTTTTTACAAATGCTGAGGCTGGGATTCATCTTACTTAAGTTTAGACTTCTGTTAATGAGCTGCCAAAGCATAAAGCAAAATTATAGGCTCTTTCCATAGCTCATGAAGACAAATAAAAGTCTGTTTGCCTCCATAGTTTGATCACACCTGTCTCTGTCTCCCTTGAAAGGTCTATATTTATATCTATGAGTTACAGGAAGAGTGTAGAGTGACCAGCTCAGGTTTATGGAATTATTTCAAGTCCACGTTAATGCAGCTTAATGCTGCCCTGAGTTCTGGTTTTGGATCACATTCCATCTGACTCAGGGAGCTGCCTTGTAGAGAACAAAAAGCCACTGGCTTCAGTAGGGAAAGACTTCAGTCTCAGCTGCTTTGGCCATGGAAGTAGCACAGAGAAGGAAACGGAACCTGCTATAACACTGCCTCAACACACAGAGTTATTAGACAAATGGGTGTAAGACCATTTTTCCCTATCCTTAGGAAGGACTGCAAGTAAAGGTCCCATAAAAAGCTACACTCCCTCTCACTGGGGGTCATCACTCAGAGCAACCCATTCTGCCCATCCTGAACCACTTAGACCCCTTAATGTGTAAACGTAGTGTCTGAGGAAGAAATATGTTCCACTCTTCCATATCCATAGCTTTATCATTAAGACTGACAGGTGTCATTAAGCAATAACCAGTCAGTTCCCAGAGCAACTCTGGCAGCATCTAGAAGTACAAATTTTCTGCAAGCAAACATTTTCATGCTTCCTAGAATACCATGGAGGTTTCAGATATTCCTGACTAAACTGTGAGAGAGGACTGCAGGAAAGAAAGATAAATAACCCAGACAAGCAATACCTGTTGATCCACTTTTAACCCAGCTATCTCCTGAACACCACGGCTTTCTCATAGTCTAGACGAGAACTCCGGAAGCCATTACATTGCCAGTCTAATGCAGTCTGGAAGAGGACTCGGTCCAATGCAAATACATTGCAGACCTCATGGTGCAGCCCAAAGAGACGAGCTTCCCTCACTCATCATCTTACACATGGCACTGCACATTCATTGTCCCGGGAGTCGCCCCCACTCCACAGCACGAGCAGCCACTGTAAGCACAGTCTAACTAAGGCTGCGTTACCTGGGACATTTCTGCCTGCCTAAGCCCCGCTGATGACTTTCGCTGCTAGGGACAGTCAGAGCAGATCACTCTTCAGCTGAGTAACCCAATTCAGCTCTCCGCTCTGAAGGCCAACAGTTTGTCGAACAACCTCTAAGCCCTCGAAGTAGCACAAGTAAGCTAGCTTTTCTGGCAGGTAGAGATGTCCTTAAACTCCTGCCAGAATCAGGGGAAGGGTCTTTGTTCGCATGTCTCAAAGGCTCCTCAGCTTCCCAGAACAGCTGTCTTCATCATCTTATCATAAAGTAATTTCAATAAGTGTCCAGTGATATTGCAAGAACAGAGAGAGGTTGCAAGAACAGAGAGACGCACCAGAACTCTTAGCAAATCACCAGCATTTAACTACTTGAAGAACTTTATATCTGCATTTGAAGAAAAATCTACCCCGATGGATGGACATATAATCTGAGCCTGGATGGTCCACAGATGAACAGGTTATCACAGCAAAATATCTGCTCCACAGATGAGCAGGCTGCCTGAAACTAGATGGTCCATGAGCCAAAGAGGTTATCTAACAAAGGGCACGAGTCCAAGGGTAGATGTGTTATTAGAGACAACAGGAGTCTTCTGTGGAAAAACCAGCTAACTGTGTATCAGGACTGTGCATTTTAATGAGAGGAAGAATTATCAAGTTTGATCACAATTAAAAACAGAGGTGGATTCACATTCAGATGGCATACTTAATGCTTAAACTCCACAGAGTTGCACTGCAGCTCTTCAGAGTCAGATAAGCAGAACTGATTCCTCTGATATCTTACACTGTACTGCTATTTACATGAATATGGTCTTGTTATTATTAAAAGAATCTATATTAAAGTTTGCAGTCTAAAGCTCTGTTAATTTTTTTCAATAGATCTTATTCCTTACCCTTGAGCTCTGGCTGATAAATCAGGTGCAAAAAAGCAAGGAAGATAGAGATGCCAATGTGAGAAGAAAGAATGGCAGTAACAGGAGCAGCGGTGATTTTGAGGCTGCTGAGGCTTTCTTTCCACCATGCCATTACTGTGCAGCTATTTTGTACTTCTTATTTCTTACCCTGTCCCTTAGTCTCATGGGCTAGGGAATTACTCATGCCAGGTGGAATTACTCTTCTTTTGCTATAGTTATCTGGAAGTTAATGATCTAAATCCAAGGTACTTGGGCTTTCTGGAGAGTTGATAGGGACAGGCATGACGAGGGTTCACTGAATTTGCTAGGATACTTATGTCATCAGTTTCACTAGTAAAAAGTAGTAAGGGCAGGGAATGAGATGGGCATGTCCTGTAATCAATGACAACAAAGACACCCTTAGAGGATGATTCCTTAGCTTATCACACTTATTTTAAGATGGGATGAATTGTCCTTTGAAGGTGATATTGCTTCCTTTGTCTATAGGGGGAGCCTAGAATAGATACTGCCTGGACCCCTAACCAAGGATAGGGGAAATTAATTCACAGAAGGATTCTTCATTACAGTGCATCTGCTGAGACTCCTAATTAAGGCCTGGTGTCTTGCAGGAGATCTAATTTACAGACATTAAACTGCATCGAGAGTCATAAATACACTAAGTACTTCAGTAACACCATTTTTCTGAAGAAAGAGTTCCAAAGCGGCAAGCTGAGTGTTAGAATATCACATTTCATATTGAAGTTGTTTCTCAGCGTGTCACTCCACTAATGTTTCATAACGCCCAGGCTGCAGGTCAGCTGCAACATATAGGGAAAAGAATGAGCTGTTGCTCCAAAGGCAGTACTGAATTGCGTAGTTCTGCAAACCTATAAGCAAAGAACATTTATCTGGGCATTTACCTGGAGCAGGGAGGGGCTCTATTGCAAATCTGAAGTCCTAAAGTTTTTCTATTTAGATAAATCTTCTGACTTGTTTCAGTAAGATGTCTTTGTAGTGAAGAAGGAAGCTACTCACTATTACGAAGGTACATGAAATGTTTATAGCTTTTGAAATAAGAGTTTATTTCTGGGAACAATACGGCATAAAATATCTCGCACCTTCATGCAAGGAAGGTAGGCCTATTTCTTCATTTTAGAGATGAAAAAGATCATTTTCAATCTGCAGATAGAATCATAGAATCATTTAGGTTGGGAAGGATTTCTGGAGGTCATCAAGTCCAACCTCCTCCTCAGAGCAGGTTCAGTCAGATCAGATTGCTCCGGCTCGATCCAGCTGAATTTTAAATGTCAGCACAGATGGAGATTGTACAAATTTGCACCTAATCCAGTGTTTGATCACTCACATTGGGGCAGGAGAGGGAAATTTCCTCCTTCAGTTTCCCAAGTAGTCCATGGAAGAGAGCAACCTCTTGATAGCAAGCTCATTGAAGCCCTTTTCTGAGAATTAACTGGGCTAGTTGCTGTGCTTTAGGGCAGAAAAGGTTGGGTAGGTTGGAGATAAACAACAGCCAGCTATGCAAAGATAACTCAGTGTGTAAAGGCAGTCTGGTCTTTTGTGCATCTAAGCAGGGTGAGCATTTTGCTCACTTAAACTGTGTACCTAACCATTATAGGCTGGTTTTAATCCTGCTGTCTGCTTCTTGAAATGGGCAAGTACTTCTGAAGATATGGCTCAAGGGGGGAATAAACTGGCTTGGTATTTACAGTATCTACTCTTGCCTTTCTGGATGAAACAGGTCAGTAAGAGAATAGTTTTGTACCTATGCAATACCTTGAAGCCTATGCTAGAAACAGACCTCAGCAAGAACTGAAACCTCCATTCAGTCACCCACATGATAAGAACTCTGCTTTGAGAGCGTCAGCCAGGTTACTGGTAACCTCCAATAGATTAACAATAACTTTTCATGTGAGGTGAAGCTGGTAGAACCTTTACAGGGATGAGTGATTCCCTTCTTGTTCAGGATTCCTTCCCTTTTAGCATGAGATTTTTCCCCCTCTAAATGGAAAGTATTTCATTTGGTGACTCTTCCCAATTTATTCCTGAGCAGAAGATGGCCACTTTTCCTTGACAACAGGGATGCAAGCAAATGAGAAATCCTTTCTCAGCCAAACCTGGAGGATCTTGTGGTATCTGCTCCTCTTTGGGAAGATGCAAAGCTGAGTTTTCCTGCTGCTGTTGCCATTTAGTGCTTGCCACCATTTCTTTCAAGAGAGGAAACTCTTACTTTCTTCTGCCAGGATGTGGATTTGTTATTTGTATGTTTACAAGTTGCAGTCCCAAAGGTCAGGGTGGTGGAGGTCCATGTAATTAAGGCAGGTCTTAGCAAGTTGGCACAGCTGCAGCCTAACCATTATATTCCTATTTCAGCAAGGCTGAACGGGGGCTGCTTTGCCCTGTTAATGGACTTTGTGGCCCATACTGAGCTCTAACTACCCTGCTACCAATGCCCGGGGGAGTTAGCTAATAGGCAAAAAATGTATTGGTGATTGCAATACAGGAAGAATGATGTCTGAGTAGTGTCAAGACCATGTATCTTCAGGAACAAGTGGGCCATTGCCCTTGGAGTGGGCCATTTGGATGATACTGTACACCCAACCGTGGCCACGAGTGAGGGGAGAAGAGTGCTCCATAGATGTCCTCAAGAAAAGCAGACTTTTTTCCTTAAAAAAGGCACACTAAAAGAGGTCACACAAAAACCATTGTAGTGCCAGACTAGGACTGGTGTTTCACAGTGCTGCTGCTGCCTTTTGAATAAATTATTTTATCTTTCTGCACTTTCTTATCTCACCTGAAAAATAGGAACCGTACTCCCTTGTATCACCAGTCATTTCAATGCGTAATTAAAGAAGTCTAGTCAGAAGCTATGAAGAAAATGCACCGTACTTCCTTGTGGCTACTGAGACAATCCATTGTGTGTTGCCAGTTTCCCATTACTTCTAGGTGTTGAACCAGTTTCTTGTCGGGAGATAACATGAGTGTGCTAGCAACATGCCTGAGAGGAATCACTGTGTGGCCATTGAGTTTATCCTCTCTGGACTAACAGAAAGCCAAGAGGTGAAGGTAACCCACTTTTTTTAAGCACATTAATAGGGAATCTTGGAAGGATCATGTAGATGAAGGTTGATCCCCCGGCTTCACACACTGTGTACCTTTCCCTCAGTAACTTGGCTTCTGTGGATTTCTGTTACTCCTCAGCTATCTCCCCGAGGTTGCTGGTGAACTCTTCAGCAGTGAGGAGAGCCATTTCAGTCAGTGCCTGTGCGGCACAGCTATTCACTTGTCTCCTCATGGCTAGTGCTGTGTGTCTGCTGCTGGCAGTAATGGCATATGACTGCATGTGGCTCTCTGTAACCCTCTCCTTTATGCAACTGTCATGTCCTCAAAAGCCTGTACACAGATGGTAATCATCTCCTGTTTCATTGGCTTTGTCCACGCACTTCCGCAAACTATCTCCACCTTCACATTCTCTTTCTGTGAGTTTGGTATTATCGGTCATTATTTCTGTGACATCCCCCTAGGATCCAGCTTTCATGCTCTGACACCTATAGCAAAGAGACGGTACTTCACATTTTTGGTGTGTTTCGTGGCATCTTCACATCTCTGGCAATTCTCATCTCCTCCATCTACCTCATCTCCACCACCCTGAGGATCCACTCCTCCAAGGGCAGATGCAAAGCCTTCTCCACCTCTGCTTCCCATCTGAGAGCTCTCTTCTTGTTTTATGGCAGCACCATTTTTATGTGCGGTAGCCCAACATCCAGCTACTCATTGGACTGAGATAAATGGGCCTCTCTGTTCTCTACAGTGGTGACTCCAGTGCTGAATCTTACCAGCTACAGCCTGAGGAATAAGGAGGTGAAGGATGCTCTGAGGAGAGTTTTAGGTCATATTAGAGAAACTTCAGCAGACTTGTTAGAAAGAGAACTTTGTTTGGGGAAAATTTATCAAAACCTTGGTACAAAGAGTAGGACTTCCAAGGAAGATTTGATCAGCTTCCAAGGGTGAGATTCAGAAAGGTACTTAATTGTTAGAAGGGATTTTAGGTGGACTTTTAACTGGTTGTATCTGCAACTTCTATCTTGAAAGACTGTGTTCCTCTGCTGCTGAAAGCTGGAGGAATCCTGACTCTTAACTTGCAAGTTCCAAGCACAAACAGGACTCCTGCCTGAGGAGTGCGTGGCACAGAATTGCAGTTCTCTGTTCTACTAGGAACGTTTGCTCATGTAGGAAAACCACCAGTCCGTGAAGATGAGAAAAAGCTTTCAAAGATATTCAAGAGGAGAAAAGCAATGTGATTTGAATTTATGGCCACTTCTGCTACGTCTTCAGTATTTGAAAGGAGTAGCCTCTTCCAGTGCAACACACAGAACCTGAAGTTCTGGAAAGGAAATCTTGGAGAACACACACCCGTGTTTTTGCCCCCCAAACACTAGGGAAAGTAACTGTCCCTCTTCTCTTAAATCTCCCTCTTCTGTCACTCATTACTACCTCCTTTTTCCCCTTCTGCCTGGAAACATGAAAAAACTACAGAAATGCAGAAAAGATTGATTTCTAATTTTGCTACCATTGTGAAGTAACAAGAACTTATTCCTGCTTTTCATCTCCACATATCAGCAATCCACTTGAGGCAACTGAGTGAACTGGTAGTTATTTTAAGGACATTGGACATAATCTGAAAGTTAATCAAGCTGCAGTGTTCTTTCACTTAAAAAAATGACGGAATAAGATGGTGACTTACCAACTACATGTCTGTCATCAATGTGATTTTGAGAATAAATGACCAATCATTTCTGGGAGATGAGAAAGTTGGGAAAGGCTTTGGAATCCTTTTATCAATTCAACTAAGCTAGCTCTAAGGATAGGTGTTCTAGCGCTACTAGATGTTTCATCCCTTCTGGCTGAGTTTACAAATGCTGTCCCTCAGTTGGCAGAAGGAGTTGAAATCTTTATTGAGCTGAAAGTGACAGAATTAATCTCAGACAGGTGAGAGGTTCCTGCCTCTGCATAAGGTTTACAGTCAAAGGGGGATGGAAAGAGGTCTTGCGGATTCCCTTTGCAAGCCTGTTAGGGCTGTTATTTCCTCTGACTTCCTCTCCTTAAAGCTGTGCATAACTGTAGCAAAGATTGTGTCCCTGTGATCATCTATGGCACCCTAAAGAAGGATTTTACAAGTCTGAGGAAAATGTAGCCTTTTGGTGCTGCTAGTTGTCATCTTTCTGTTGCTGCAGAGCCTGAAGCTCAAGGTTTGTCTCTCGTTTCTCATTATTAAGTATCATCAGATATGTGAAGATCACTGTTTTTACACATATCAATGTTGCGTTGTCCTTATCTTGAACAGAGATGTGAGCTTTTTAAACCAGATTTCTGAGGTGTCCAAAATTGTCTCTTTCAGTGGACTCCCAGCTCACAGGAAGGAAATACCTTGAAAAGAAATCACAGGCATCATTTTATTTTCCTGTGTATGTTTACAGGTCTCTGGGAAGAGCAATGTACGCTACTACTCTTCCAGAAAAAGACAGGTAGATCGTCATCAAAGAGCTTCCCTGCACAGCAATGAGTCATGTCTGCACACCTCTCTCTGCGCTGATGTTTAAGATAGTCAAAGCCATCTAGAGCTAAGCATCAGCAGAACTGGCAGCATGTTTCAATCAAGAATCACAATCTCAAACCTAAATATGCTTTCTGACAAATATCATCAAAAAGAACAGATTTTCAGAAGCCCCACATTCATCTAAGTCCTGCATTCACCTATGCCTTAGTCTCCACCTCGAGAAACCCAGACAAAATTAGGGAATTTAAAATGTTAAAGAGCTGCTGTCTCTTCAAATCTACAGTTTGCTTTTCTAAGAAAGCCTTCTGATCCAACATCCAGAATCCTGTTCCTCTTCTTCCCTTCCCCAAATCTCCGTTCCAGGAGGAGATTTGGGAAAATCCCTGCCTTGAATCACTTGTCATGACAGCAATGCTAAAGTAAGTCCATTTGCGGTAGAACAGCATTGCCCAGAGTCAGGAGGTCCTAGGGGCATTTGGGGGTTTCCCTGCTGCAAACAGTTGAGGAAAACTCGATGAATCAAGAACAGTACTGTTAAGAATTTTAGGGAAATTTTCAGTGTTCATCTAGGAATTAGGTTATATCTTATGGAGTATGGAGAGATATTGGATCCCCGTATTTCCACTGAGATACCTATCCCTTAGATTTTTTTATAGTGTAAAGTACCAGACGACTGACCAGCCTAGACCTGAGACTTACACAGCTCTAAGGTGTCTAAAGGTAAAAGCCACAATACCACCCCAAATGCTCAGGTTTGACTGGTGACAATATCCTCACATCCTTTTGACTGACAATTTCCAAAGAAAGATGAGAGCTGCATATAACTTTGAATTTATTTTCAGTTCTATTCTGAACAGCCATGCCAAAAATAGAACAACATTCCTGAAAAGTCCCTCCTGAACACTTCTCTTTGCCTCCCCATGGTTTCTTGAGCTACAGTAATCTTACAAACACTCACCCTGTTGTTTCATGTCTCACTCCTCTTTGCTTTTCTGCTCCACAGCTTTTTCAAGGCTTTTTTCATGTCTTCATTTCAGAGGGTGTAAATCAAGGGATTGAGCATAGGCGTAATGATGGTGTAAACCACAGAGATTATCTTGTCTGCTGAAAAGATGGTGGAAGGGCGCATAGAGATGAAAATGCATGGCCTAAAGAACAGAAGTGCAACAGTGATATGGGAGGTGCAGGTAGAGAGTGCTTTGAGACGCCCTTTGGAAGAGCGTGTCCTCAAAGAGACCAAAATAATGACATAGGACACAACAAGAACAAGCAAAAGAGCCCGAGGAAATCAGACCACTATTGGCAACCACGATGCAACCAACCACGTAGGTGTCAGTGCAGGCCAGCTTCAGCAAAGCGTGTACATCACAGAAGTAGTGGTCGATCTCATTGGGCCCACAAAACAATAGCTGAGTGGTCAGCAGGGTCTGCACCAGGGAGTGCACACAGCCTCCCACCCACGAAGCTGCCACCAGCCGGCCACACACATGCTTGTTCATAATGCTTGCGTAATGAAGCAGCTTGCATATAGCAGCGTAACGATCATACGCCATTGCTATGAGGGTGAACATCTCCGTGCAGGCAAAGAGATGGACCCCAAAGAGCTGTGCTATGCAGCCCACAAAAGAGATGGTCTTCTTTTCACCAAGAAGGTCATAAATGAGTTTGGGAACTGTGACAGTAGAGTAACTGATATCTACAAAGGACAAGCAGCTCAGGAAGAAGTACATGGGAGAGTCCAGCTGTTGACTGTTCTTTATAGTGCTGATGCTAAGCAGCTTTCCAAGAATAACAGTGGCATAGAAGACTAAGAAGAATGTGAAGCATACTTTTGCTAATGTATCATCTTGTGTGAGTCCCTGGAGGACAAACTCCGTCACATTGTTCTTGTTCTTCACATACGTCACGTAGACAGGACCTGAAGCACAGAATAAAGCCACCTGTGATGGCATTAGAAACACAGTGCTATCAGTACACATCCATGTCGATCACTGGTATGTTCAATATCAATGTATTCCCTTTTATGCCTTTTGGGGAAAGTTTCCTTTCAAAGTCAATGCTTCTCTCAAGGAGTGACAGCTGATTTCTAACTCAGAATGTATTACTGAAGTGTGTAATAGCGAGCTCCGTTTATTTGTTTGAGGGAGTTGGTGGAAATATCCTCCAGATTCATATTTCTGATCTTTGCCCCTTTTAAAAAGGAAGACTAGTCACTAGGTTCCCTAAACATCCACTTCTGAAGTGTTGATTTGGAAACGAAAAACTGACTGAGAAGGGTAGTGCATGTTTTGATTTGAGTCTCAACATGTTAGTCATGCCCTAAGGAATTCTGCTCAGGCAGTGAACGTACCTTCTTTTTCAACCCTCTGGAGGAATTCAACAGAACTAGTCCTTACTAGTGCTCTCTGACTCTGGTAGAATGTCCATGCATTTCTGTGCAGCCATCAATATTCACATCATGACACAAGGCAGCTGGCTAATTAACATCACTTCAGCTATCAGTGTAGATCCTTCTGGAGGAGGTAAAGTGGACACCTACCTCATGTCTGTCTAGCAGAGATGTGCCTTTAGGCACAAATTGTCTTTAAGGTGCCCTAAGTGAAATCAGACCATGTTCAAGGGATGCCAGGAAACCTGAAGCAGGAGAGTCATTGTCCTATATGTGCTGTACTGGGCTACATCTTGTGTGGATGGGTTCCAGTTATTGCTCATGAGTTTCTGGGTTGTGACCTCAGTCTCCAAAAGAGCGGGCTTGTGTTTCCTCAGACCAACTTTCGTACAGTACATGGGTGAATACTGGAGATAATCTGCATTAACAATGTGTCAGTAAGGTTTTTGTACACCTCAGCCAAATTCTGGACTAGGCATGGAAACCCCCATAAACACACCTGTGATGCCACCGGGGTAATAAATACACCGCTGCTGAATCTCCTTTACTCACCAACACCCTTGTATTCACCTTTGCTGCACTCTAGTGCAGCACGCAAGTATCACTAGTGTTCAGTTTCTACACTGAAAAGATAGATGGCAAGAGCTGCATAACAGTGTCCACAATACTGGCAAGTCCTTTGGGCTCTTAATCCTGTTCCACAATCACAGGTCAATCAGTTCTTTCTCACGAGATCTCTGCCTCTTCCACCCTCCAGCTTTAGCAGCAGAGGAAATATTCTTTCATGTCTCCAGCACTATCTCCATGCCACTCCATGGGCCGAGGGAAAGCAGTGTGGAGAGGCCCAAAGTGTGTGTGTTAAGAGCATTGTTGCCACGATGTGTACAGCTAGAGGGGACAAGTTAAGACTGAGTACATAGGCAGTGCTGCAGCTACCTATTGACTCCTTGACTCTGTAACACCAGAAACTTCCTTTTGACAGATATTTCTGGAAATGGCATATAACTGAAAAATAAGCAAAGAAGACACCAATTAAAACAAAGGGTAAAAAAACCTGAGTTCTTTCTACTTCATAAAATGCACCTCACAAAAGTCACTCAACAGTAATGCCTCTTTTCAAAGGCAGGATTTCATAGTCATGCTTGAACAAAGCAAAGAAGCAAGACCAGAAAACTTACACAGTTTATATTTGCTAGTCTCCAACAGTTTGCCTGCTATTCTCCTCTGATGACCTCTCGGACCACTTCAGGCAGTTTCATCAAAACCTCTCAGCTCCAAGCTGCTTCTTGTGTGTCACGAGAGCAGTCCACATCTCTGCCAGGGCTGGAAACTACAGGGGATGAAATGGACAGCCTGAATGTCTAGCTCCATTTCTCATTCTGCAAAAACAACTTCCAAGAGCATCTGCAAGAACAACTCTCTGTCTCTCTCCAGATGGGGAAGTTGTGGCAGAAATATTTCAAGCAAATTGCACAGCAGAAGCACAAGCTTACCAGAAGCAATGAGATCGCAGAGGCATGTGAAGTTTTCTCTGTCAGAAAGAATCAGTGGACGGGGAGCTAAAATATATATTTTGGACAGCTATTAGAGTAATCTCTACAGGGTGACTCTGGAGCGTGGTCACCTAGACCATGTCACATTGTGTGGGGGTTTGCTTGCTTTCTTGCTTGCTTTCCAATGCTGTCCAGATAAATGGACTTCATTTAGTATTAGCTATGTGCTTCTTTTGGAAACATTTCTATTTAAAATCAATGTCATGGCTGACCATTTGCAAGATTTTGTGTTCACATTGCCCTTGCAATCAAACATTTTTTGAGTAAAGATGACTCTTACACGTGTCAGATATTTTTTCCCTTCTAAGCCAATATTTCACATACGCTTTCTTCTTTCTTATTAACTTGCTCTTACCATTGCATGTTTGCAGCATAAATAGATATCATAACTGTGCTATATGACTGTTGGCACTTAGACATCTGGTCTGTACACGTTTGAAACAAGAAGTAAACGAGGAAATCATTTCAAGACTTTAAAAATGTTTGTGGTCAGGCCTCACTACTTGCCAGGTATTTTTACTCAGACAATGCAAAATACAGAAGCAGCTGTTTAGTCCTCATATTAAGTCATTATATGAATCTGGGCCAATGTGTAGAGGAATACAATGCTGTTGTTGTTGTTGATGCCTTCCATAAACTATGGTCCCGCTGTTGCCTGCTAGCATCCAGCAGCCGGAAGAGAAATCAGAAAAATCATGGCATTATTCCCCAAAACATTAAAAAAAAACAAACAAACAGTTTTTAAATTATAAGCCTTAGCTTGAACTGACCATGTGCCCTAACCCCTCAGCAGTTTCAGTATGAAGGGGGTCAGTGGGCCCCATCTGTCTTTCTACCTGCCCCACCTAGGGTGAGACAGACGAACCTCTGAAGGCGCCTGTCCCTCTCTGTTGACAATAGTGCTGAGCTAGACAACTGTCCTTCATTGCATGAAGAATTTAGACTGCTACAAATAGGTGGGGATGGTCCCACCTTTAGCTGTGTCCACAGAGTGTGAATGCTGGGTGAGGGACATGCTGGCCCAGGCCTGAGGGACACTATCCCTCTAAGCCTTGAGAATCACGATTTATCCCAGTTCCGTCCTGCTGGCTGCCATCCACATAACCCACCACGGTGAGGAGAAGACACTGAGACGTCCGCAGTGTACTGGTGCATGCCTGTGAAATGGGAACCCACTCTGCCACCCCCTGCATAGAGCAGAGGACATTCGGGGAACCAGAGCAATTGCGACATTGTCCCACGGTTTGGTCTGTAGACCTGCCGCTCTCCTGTGCAGGGAACACCTTCTTATCTTGAATCACACTTAAGCCATGTTAAGGTGCAACACAAGTGCAAGCAAGTGTTTATAGGGAACGTGAAGTGAAGGAAGAAAAAAGAAAGTGCTTTAGTGACTTTCAGAGTGCATTACACAGATGTCTTTCTCCCTCACGCAGCTGATTTGCTCTTTTCCTCCTGGCAAGGTAGGAGTCAGGGTCCCGTGGCTCCTCGTGGCTCCTTCGTCCTTGTGGAGAACCTTAGCCGCTACAACTAACCTCCCTGTGGCAGCTGTGACTGGCTCTGAGATGATTTAATCTTCCATCTTCACATTTCTTCTCTTCCCTCCTGCAGCAGTAGCTGCTCCAGCTATTCCCTTGGAATACATGTTTCTTCCTTTGCCTGGGCCTGTAGATGTGCCCTGTTGGGCTAGGAGTTATCCTGCGTACAGGAATTATTACTGAATAACTTTTTTTTCACTGACACATAAAATTGTGCCCCCCAATGCTTTCTTTGGTGGCGACAATATCCTACAGTGAGCAATTTATCTTTCACTTGGATCTTTGATTCTGTTTTAGTAATAAACAGTAAAATGCAAAACCCGAGGTAGAGATGAAAGGCAGAGGGGATGGCTAGGAAGGAGGGCATTAGTGATAGGTGAACTACTGCAGAAAGGAAGAGAGCTGCTGCACTGGAATGGGAAGGGGAGAAGCTTCTCCTCATATCATCTGCATCAGCAAATGACCCAACCAGCATCTAATATCAGCAGTTTAATTGCTAACCCATGGATTCAGCATATGACAATGCAGTACTCCTAAGAAGGCATTTACTCCAAAGTAAAGGGGAAGGAAGCCTTTGGCACAATTGCTTCCAGCAGCAGGGGACCAACAGCCTTGCAGACACCTTGGGCCATTGTTTCCTAGCTGAGTAGATTACAGAGTAGAAGGAGTTTGTCTGACGGAAAGTTTACACCCGGGAGAGCTCGGACTAATGGGATGCTCTGCCTGGAACACATTTTAATATTTTTGATAGCATTCATTTCTTTATTTGCTGGTGTCTCGGCCGTGCTTGGAAGCCCCAGTCCTGGGCCTGTGCTATTCAAAAAGAGAACATAAAGGGAATCCCTGCTAGTCACAGAGTTTGCAATGCCATTCCAATCAAAACATGAACTTTCAGCGTCTTCCTAATTACTGCAACAGCTAAAACCAAGCTTTTCTTCAAAAGGGAGCTTTCAGTAAATTTTCCAAAATGGAATTATAGTGAGAGAGACTTGATTTTCTCAGCTCCTGAGAAAATGTTACCACAGTTCTACACCTCACCCTTTTCACTCCAGACTTTTCTATTCCACAGTTTTCTCATGGCACTTTTCATCTCCTCATTTCTCAGCGTGTAGATGAGTGGGTTCAGCATGGGCGTGATGACAGTGTAAAACACAGCTACGCTCTTGTCCTCCGAGAGATTGCTGGATGGGCGTACGTAGGTGAATATGCATGGCCCAAGGAAGAGAATCACCACAGTAATGTGCGACCCACAGGTGGAGAGGGCTTTGTTCCTCCCTTCGGACGTTCGCCTTTTCAAGGATAACAAAATGATAATGTAGGACGTGACCAGGATGACGAAAGAGACCAAAGTAATCATTCCGCTATTGGCAACGACAATGATGCCCACAACATAGGTGTCGGTACAGGCCAGTTGTAGTAGGGGGTGGACATCACAGAGGTAGTGGTCAATTTTGTTGGGGCCGCAAAAAGGGAGGCTAACGGTTACGAGGGTCTGCACCAGGGAGTGCACAAAGGCCCCCAACCATGAACCCATCACCATCCAGCCACACACACGCCTGGTCATGAGGGTGGTGTAGTGCAGGGGTCTGCATATGGCAAAGTAGCGATCATAGGCCATCACTGTGAGGATGAAGATCTCAGCGCCACCGGAGATATGAAACCCAAATAGCTGTGCCATGCAACCCCCAAAGGAAATGGTTTTCTTCTCAACAAGGAAGTCAGCAATCATTTTGGGAGCTGTGGCAGAAGAGAAGCAAAGATCTGCAATGGACAGGTGGCAGAGAAAGAAATACATGGGGGAGTTCAGACGCTGACTGCTAACTACAGTGACAACAATGAGCAGATTTCCTGCCACAGTAACAATATAGAAGAACAAAAACACCACAAAACATATTTTCTGCACCCCTTGGTTCTTTGAAAGGCCCAGAAGAATGAATTCCTTCACACTGCTTACGTTCTCCATGTTGATCAGTTGGGTGGCAATATGCAATATACAGCTTATACCCCTGGGAAAATAAAGACAGACACATGATACATCAGCATTTTTTCATTATTAATGATGAATTCTATATCAGAAGTGGATACAAACCAAGAAAGATATAGCATTAGCATTAAGCTTTTGAAGTGTTTAGTTTCTGTCATGTATTTTTTTTTAACGGCTATTTAATTCTCCACAGTACAAAACTTCTGCCATGGCTTTGGTGGCACGGAGATAGGTGCACTTTGTGATATGTTCCTTAATCCTGGTGCTCCAGGATTTTGAAGGACTGGCTCCATGGCTGATAGCCTTCCATGCACTAAAGACAAGGCCAGTGTGTTCATCTTGGGCACTACAAGGCAGATAATGCAGTATGTTTGCCCTCAGGGTAGACAAAGTCCCTCACAGCAATCTTTGTAAAATGGGTGTCTTTAAGAATACCTGGAAATATTGCTCAGAATGATGATTGGCTTTATAAGTACACATGATCTTTGAATTCTTGTTTAGAAGGGAAATGTACCCACATGCAGAGAAAAGAACTCTCTTGTGTATATACATTTTGAAACGTAAATATGAAATGTCACAGGCTGAAAAATGAGTCCTGGGAAGGTTATCTATCATGGAGGGGAAAAAAATTGCACCTATGACTTAATGTAGTATTTCACATTGTTCTAAATCTCAGCATTGTTTCTGTCAGAGGAAGGAAGAATGAAAGACTCTTGTGAGATCTTCTGTCCCAGCACTGTACTGATTTTACCGAGTGTGATTTTTGATACGCTCTGCGTGATGCTTTCAAGGGTTAACTTAGCTTAATGAAGCTAATCTAACTAAACTCCTTCAACAGCCAGTATAAGTCTGATTCATAGGCTGATTCAGAATGACTAAATTAGGGTCCTTTGCAGAACCCTTTTTTCCTCCACTCACTATGAGGAGCTTAAGCAAATTAGCACCACCAGGTTAGAATGACCTTTAGAGAATAATCCCTTTTGGTGCCTGAAAGTAGCTCAGAGCTTTTTGTAATGCCATCCACCTGTTTTAGGTTATGGCTGAGCTCCTTGTCCCTAGGCATTTCTACATCCATACAGTTTCTCATTCGAGACAAGGTCACATTCCAGCATAAACATGGGACTTCTTTGGTTCACCCTGTATTCCAGCTACAACCCATCGAGCATTACATGTCACTAATAAATGAGTAGCCTACATCTTTAGAAAGAGTGTAACGTTTCTAGCTTGCCATTATGCACCCAGACCACCAGAGTTCCTTTGGTCAAAGAAGTCTGGGAACCACCAGATGAAACTCTTCACAGAGAGTTTAAGGTCAGCCAAAAGCAGGCACTCTTTTAATAAAAATATCCACTGTATGGGCTTCCTTCTAGCATCAAAACATTCCCCGTCAGCTGGTGTTAAAATGCACCATTTTAAGTCCTGCAGAATTACATCACAACCAGGTCTTCTCATTTGTCTTGGTGATCTGTGAGCAAATCTGCGGAATGATTCAGTTAAGCCAAGTTATCTACCAACTACTTCAATCTGCAGCATAATCAGAAATTCTCGTGCAGGCACAAAGGGATCAAGCATCCACAGGAAACACTGAAACTGAGAAAACCCAAGATTACTTTCAAACCCACAAAGTGAAGCCGAGAGAGGAAGTGGGCAAAGGTAGGGACTTTTCCTATGCTTACAGTTGTACTTACACTAGATGAAAGTTTTTCAAGCAGAAGGGTAAACTTTACATGGATGGTTCCCTTTCAGATATTTCTACAAGGAAAAGGATCAGTAAGAACAACGGGAGGTCAGTTTCTCCCTCGTCTTACCAGGTCGTGATCCTTTCTACCCCTCTTCCTTCTACTGAGCAACGACGTAGACTTCTCAACAGAATAAATGACAGGGATGAAATGAGCACACCTTTATGGCTGTGCAGTACCCAGTCGAAAAGAAATAGCTGGGCTCCATCCAAGCCAGAGCATGACTGGAAGCATACCACAGCAATCGCAGGGCCATATTTAGGCAGTCAGAAAGGAGTGACCAAGAGAGAAATGGTCAGGGGAAACTATATGCCTGAATGCCAGCAGATGGCAAATTCCTGAGCTAAAAACAAGGTGTGCTTCTACAAAAGGACCGATTCACAATTCAGACAGCTCGGTTATGTACCTTGCTTGATAAGGTCATTTCCATCACCAACAAACTGCATTTAAACAAACTACCCATCTGTCTGATCTCATCTCATCGCCTTAAGTCCTGTAGGCACCTATACCTACGCTAGGCATATTACACCTGACCAGTCTACTAGTAGATGTGATGAATCATGTGCTGCAGGTACCCATTTCTTACTGTTGACTCTAAGAGGATTACTAGAATGACTAATTCAGTAGAGGATTCCCACCAGTTATGGCTTATCTCTTCAAGTGCCTTTGCAGGGATAGACCTGAGCTATATGACATAATGCAATCAGCTGCAAAATAAAATGAATCTCATGTGTACTCTTAACATCTCAAAAAGGGTGAGAAATTGCACCATCTCCTTACTGCATGCATTCTTCCCTAAAATCTCAGGTGGTTATGGGAAACAAAAGAATAATATCGAAGCAATCGAATCTGCGGCTGTAGAACTAGCTCTGTGTATGATTCTAGCCAAAGATAACTAGAGACAGTTGATAACTTCAGTGGAAGTTCCTTTCTGCATTTTCACATTTGTTCAAGAAGAAAGGAAAAGGAAGAGGAAAGAAAAGCGAGCAAAGCAAAGCAAAGTGAGAAGCCAGAGAAGCTGCAAAACTTACCTCGCCTGTGTTTAGAGATCTAATTTTTTGTGTAAGGGCTGTACAACTTTATCTCCTCAACTTCTGTCTTCCCTGGTATGAATGTGTTAGAGCACAGCACCTTTGAAGAACATAGAATGGCTTCTGGAAAGCTTCCAAAACTTGCTTAGGAGGTGGCTGTTAGTATATAATCCAATCCCATCTAATTTATTACTTGCTTTCGTGTGTCACAAGTGCATCTTGATGTTTCCTGCCTATGCGAGAAGTGGTTTAATAGGCTGTGTGGATGATGTGACCTGGGTGTGCTGAATGACGCTTTCATATCTCAGCAGCTGCAAAAAGGGCTAAGAAAACCATTTAAGTACCAACCTTTAACCCTCTCCCAGGAAATCTTCCACCTGAAGGGCTCTTGGGGCTGCAGGAGGGAGGGGTGGAGGCTTGGTGAAGGGAAGGCGTGAAAGAAAGAGGCAAAGGAGGAGAATGAGTTCTGTCTTGACTGAAAAGTTTAAGTAAATATATTTTAAAGAAACAGTTGTCAGTCAATGCTTTTATAATGATATCACAAAGGCATTTCAGAGTTTCTCCATAAGAAATAACAGTCAAAGGAGTAGCTGAGTATTCAGCTGGACAAGCATATGCATGGAACTATCCAGCTAACGCTTCTCAGAGTTCTTCCTTACTCCAAGCTGATAGTTGTATGGATTTCCCATGTGTAAAGGGCCATTAGGTCCACTGCTCTGGCTTCCTAGCATTGTGAATGCTAAAACTGTCCATTTGTAATCTAGATATTTTCTCTCCTTTTTTAACTTCTGTGTATTCCAAAAAACATGTAAAAGAGAAATCTTCATTAAAGGAAAAAAAGAAAGAAACCTCAAGCTGTAGGAAGAGTCACCATCCTCCAGGGATGGTCAAGAATTCCTATCACAGGAGTCTTCTAAGGACAGGTTGGGCTCATTTCTCTCAGGAGTGGTTACGATGAAGTTTTTATAGGGACAGAAGATGTCCTGGGTGACCTCTTGATGACCCTCCAAGTCCTATCTCACCAGAAATTTCATCACTGGAAATCCAGTGAATAAAGCCTCTTTGCAAGAATTTGCATGTTTTAACGGAGGTCAGTGAATTACCAAGTCAGTCAAAAAAATCCTTCATTTACGAATTGGGAAACTGAGGGAGGAAGTCACCTATTTAATGCCGATGGAAGCCAGCGAGTTTAACCCTGACTTAGTCACTCTAGGCTCTTCTGCGGAAAAAAAATGAATGTCTCTGGAGGCAGATGCATCTGATCTACCTCAGAACTGATTTTAGGATGCGATTAGGTGTGAAATAGACATCTAGCTTTTAAACAAAATAACTTAGGGCGGACAAATCTCACTGTCATGACGGGCCCCATCTTTCTTAACCTGAGCAGCTGCAGTCAAAGGTGAACCTATGAAATGAAACAAACGAAGCAAATAGACATGCTGATTTATATCAGCATATCATCTCAACCAAGGCCCAAGTCAAATTCATCGTTTCTCTCAACTCTACTGTGTATTTGTAGCTTATGCCTCACGGATGTCAGGAAAGACATTGTCTCAGCTACTGTCCTTTCCTTTGTTTTGCTGAAATTTCTGGAAATGTGGAATGGCCTGATAGCAACATAGTTAATGTCTCCATCTCCTCTGCACAGAATGCCAGCGATCTCCACAGTGAAAACAGAAATCCTACAGTTAATGAGAATAAATACTGGTAAAGAAATGCCTTGGTGAAAATAGTCCCCTAACTTAAATGTCCTTTTACTGTCGCCTGGAGTCTTGGGCAGCTTAATGAGGGTTAACAGTAGTCACTACAGGAAACAAGAGTATTGGGTAAGAAGGTAAACAAAGTCTTACAGTCTTTGGGAAAGGAAGAGGAGCAACAGATGACAGAAGCCAGAGATCAGGCCAATAGCATCTGGCCTGCTAACCTAGTGTGAGTCAGCCTGCCACTTTCTGTACCCAGTGGCACACATGGCAGCAACTTGGCTAGCATCACATTCATGTCCTTTTGTTTCCCTAGCCAAATGGACTACCAGAGGTGACTTAATGCACAAGTCCAAATGAAGAATTGCTGCTACCTCCTGCTGCAAAATAATTCCCCATAGGGGTGTGCTTAGTGCCAGGAAAGGAGAAAGGTGTTTTCTCCATTTTCTTTCCACTCACCTTGGCACCTGGTTCTGGACACCACTATGGCAGCAGGTCATGCTCAGGGGAGCTGTGATTTGGACAAGGAGGGACTGTGCATGGTGAGATGAATGAGGTTTTGCAGCTGGATAGTGAATACTGGCAAGGGGTTTTGTTGATAGAGCCATGGTGAATGTGTGTTGTGAATTTGATGATGGGCAGGATGGGGACAAGGCACGGTGTGGAGGGAAGTTGTGAAACTTGAAATGGATGCTACACGGCCAGGGACTGTCTTCGTGGAGTTTGTGAAATCAGAAGTGCCTGAGGTGTGGTGAGGGACTGTGCTGAAAGATCGTATGAAGTGGCAGGTAATACTGTGGGTGCTAAGCTGTGTTGAAAGACCTTGTGACATCAGAAGCGGGCATCGTGTTTTGAAGGGTAACACTAGGAGAGGTTGCAGAATTGTGGCTGCTGAGGTGTCATAAGGCTGGCTAGAGAGTTCAAGGAGACCCTACAGTAGAACAGGTTGTGCGAAGTAGTAGGGGACAATGTATGGTGACAACCTGTGTTGGGAGAGGTTTTGAGGTCAGAAGAGGACACTCGGTAGTGATGAGTGTGCTAAGGGAGGTTCTGCAGTGACAGTGGACCCTTGGGGAATGAGAAGTTGTGCTGAGGGAGGTTGTGAAATCAGCAGCAGGCATTATGGAAGAGGACTGACAATTTCTCAATCTGTGTGACCCTGAGCAGCAGTAGGCCATCTTCTTTCTGCAAGGTCTGTGAAACTAGAGCTGCTCATGGATGCATCTGGGAAGCAAAGCATCAGTGCAAGAGTCAAGCTATAACTTTGGACAGACAGTTCTTGTGTTCTTTATATCGCGAGACTGTCTGAAGAAGGGAGAAGTAATGAAAAAGCATTTCCTAAGCCATGACAGTGACAGGTTCTGTGCTGGGAGGGAAGGGGGAAGTGGTTGAAATCTAAGTGACCACATGCAACAAACTAGATCCTTCCCCAAGAGAGTGATTGGCTGTTTCTCCAGACGTCACACTGAAATGACCGTGGCTTTTTTAACAGTGTCTAAATAGCCCAGCACTAGGATTTGATTTTACAGCACAAGGATTTTATCTGGACCATCAGTCACAGAATTCAGGTGACAATTTTCACCAGCAGATCCACACCAGGCAGTTGCTGCAAATAGTCCCTGAAATACCGAGGAACCCACAAGAAGGTGAGAAAGTCCTGGATGGCTGCAGCGGTCTTTGCCATTGCCCTCTGTCTCTTGCTTTCTGCCATGATTTTGGAGAGATGGTGAGGGGAAGGGAGGAGAAAAAAGAACTGGGGGAAAGGAGCTCAAATATTTTCCTTTCCTGCTGGTTAGAAGATGGCTATAGCTACACAATTGTCTTGATCATCTTCAAGATAAGGAGATCTTCTTTCTGGGGATCTTTTTCCAAGAATAAATGCTATTGCATTGCCCTAAATGCCCATCCGTCATAGAAGGTGGCATTCTTCAGAGATCAAACACTAGCAGTTTTGGTCTTAGATGATCAATTAAGATTAGCTGAGAAAACACAACAGCATAACTCTGTGTCCAGACAATGAGATGTCTTTGTGGTGTCAAGTTTGTTCAGACTAACAGCTGCCACAAGAACTATACTGTACTCAGCATGTAAACCACAGGAAGGATGTTTAATCTCAAGGGAAAGAAAGACCAGCTAGACTGCTGCTACTTGATGCAGGCTTTCATTAATTAGTTTCATTAAGGAAGTAGACTCAGGTTTTGAATATGCTTCGGAGACAAGAGACCAATCTTAAAACAAGAGACCAATCTAAGTCTTGTAAGAGATACACGAGAACTGTGAGTGACTTTTTCAGCATGCTTTTGCATGGTCTGTGGAAGTCATAGGATGGTTACTTCACTTGCATTATATGGAATGCAAAGTTTTTGATGATTTGGCATACCTCCACAGGGCGTCCATTACAACCAGTATGACAGTACATGACAGTACATATCAATGGCCCAGGCTGATGCTATTTAATATTATGAAATCTGTTTGAAATGCCTTAGATAGAAAGCTGATCACCTGACATTCCCTGAATGCCCAATGGAGAGAGAGGCACCTCCAGAGGATGTAAACCACCATCGTAGACCCTCTCAATCACTGACAGTAAGAGACAAGCATTCTCAGAGGTGCCATCTGCCACATGTTTGCAATATATTTCTTGTGGTCCAAAAGAAGTCGGTGATAGGATGACTGCAAGGAAATAGGGATCATGTGCAGAATTTTCTGCCCTGAACTAACATTAAGATAGCCAGCCCAGCCTACCATGGAGCATGCCCTCAGCATGGGAGCTATGTTTGTCCTCTGACTTGCTCAGTATCTCTCTGGGAAGATGCCAGGACACAGAGCACTCTAGAAGGTCAGTGGTCATGGCTAAGAAGAATGCGTTCCTCGGGGGCCACCAGCACCCTGTAAAAAAAACACATTTCTGCTTCCCTGGGGACGGTTGAAAGGAGACAGGCAGCCAAGGATGTTAGTGCTGAGTATGTTCCTCAACATAGTCCATGTACTAGTGGCATGAGGTGCCTGCAAGGGACACCTGCCGCCCTGAGGGCAGCAAACCTGACTCCACTCATCACAAGAACTCCTAGACACCAGCGTTTGAAATAGTCTTTATTTTCTCATTGATTGCAACATAAGGCACTCACGGTACTGTTGGTATTTCTGCAATGTGGTTGAGGGCTGGAGGAAGGAATCTGTAGGTGCATATGAGTGTTTCAGAGCAGTCCAATTTTCACCACATGCAGAAGGGTCAGAGAAAAACTCTAAAAAGACTTGATTTGCTTCCCTTTCCCAAGCCTCTGCCCTCAGTCGTTATCTCCACCCTTCCTTTCCCACAGCTACCCCCTTCTCAACTCCAAGAGCTCCTACTGCAGTCAACCCTCTTCTCTCCCTCACCTCAGCCTACCTCAAACATCAAACAAAAGTAGCAAACAAAAGTCACAATATCACAAAATAGGTCTAATTTGTCTAATCAAAGACAATTCCTGACTGTAGAGGCAGAGAGAGAGACCTTTGCTTCTTCACTACATGATACCCGAAGTCTGAGTGAGATTTGTCCCTCTGGAGCCAACACCTGCCCATTTTGAAGCTTGCACAATCACACTGTTAAAACTCTTTTCTTCCTCTTCATTTTGTAAGTAAGTGGCACACAACAAGCATACTTCTTGTCTGCAGGGTTTCTGTTGTATTACTGCGAATAAATCGCTGTGTTTACTGTTTTTCTAAAGTCCCTTTCAGGTCAAGCTGCTAAAATACTCTAATTCTCTGGGGCCAGAGGTGAACGACGAGTCATCAAATGCTGTTAGAGCCCTGTGCAGTTTGGGGAGACTCCTCCTATCTGCAGGAGAAAGAAATAGGCACCTTTTTACACATGTTGTCAAAGGGAGGCCCAGAAGCATTCAGGGGAGGCAGGCAAAGGCTGACAATGCCCAAAGAGGCTTATTGATGCCTAGCACCCAGGCTGTGAAGGCCTCAATGTCTGATCTCCCTTTCCCACTCCACGCACAGCAGACAAGCCCTTTCTCTTTTGGGGGTCTTGGCAGGATCTGGGGTGAGACATTGCACAGGAAGTGATTTTTGAAGGAAACATTGGAAGAAGGGACATCCTCCTCTGGAATCATCCCATTCCAGCTGATTCTCATATTCCAAGAAAGAAAAAACAAAACGGAATACAGTTACTCTGAAAACTTCCCGCAATCTCTACTGACTGCTCATTTGTACATCTCCTTTATAACAGCATTTGGCCAGAGTACGAACGCACCAAGAGCCTTTCACAGATGCATGCAAAATCCCACAGCATCCCTGGGAATGGAATCCCTGGCAGGTAATTTTCTCCCCACCTACTGTAAAAGCAACCAGAGAAGTAGAGCAGAAATAGGAAACTGCCTCACAACATGAGAGAGCCCCATTCTCATCTGCCGCTGACTTCATCGCAGCCTCCTCAGTACAGTGAAAACACTCCTTCCTGACAACACCTGCTTCATTACACCACAGGAGACAGAAACTGAATCTGCAGGCTGAAAGAACTTCCTTGTCTTTTTCACAGAAACTGTTTCCCAGAAGATCCATGGGATGAATCAGAAACCAAGAGAAAGACACTAGAGCTGATGCCAGGTCCCAGCTTCTCTGAGCAGTCAATTCTGATGCACTGGGGCAGGAAGGTAAGCATTTCTGGGATAGGTTCAGCATTTCCTTGCCATCATTAATGCTTTGGGATGTTCTCTGTCTCTGCTGTTCCATCTTCATGTCCTCTCTCACAGACATCCACACACACACTCGATCACTGCGTAGAGTTACCCCCTCCTCATCTCCTGCTCCTCCCTCTCTATAAGTAGCAATGTTTCTGCTTCTCATTTTTACTCTGTTGAACTGCCTCACCCTGTCTTCCTGCTTCAACCTCTCCAAATTTCTGCATGATTTTGCCTTCTCCTCAATATGTAGCATCTTGCTGTTACCTTCCCAGATATCAACCATGCATACTCCGTGAGCGATAGCTGTCCCAGGCCACAAGGCTGTAAGTATAAAAGCAGTGTATCAGTCACTAAATTCCCCTCTGTCTCTTGCAGAAACAGAGAGAAGAAGAAACTTTCTCCATTTTGGTTATTTCATAGTGACTGATCAGTTCATAATACTCTCCTTTCAAAGCAGTTCAAGCCTGGCTGAAGGGACTAATTACGGTGGGACTGTGCAAAAGGCAGGGCCGTCATATGCTCTCCTCAAGTTCATGGAGAGCTTCTGCCTCATCAGCTCTGCCTGTGGCATGTTGGGAAATGGCACGGTTCTGTGGTACCTCGGCTTCCGCATCCGGAGGAACCGCTTCACTGTCTACATCCTGAACGTGGCTGCCGCTGACTTTGGCTACCTGCTCTGCATTGCCATCGAAACAGTTCAGTGCCTGATGGAGTTCAATGTGGGAGTGCAGTTTGGGATAGTCCTCTTCCTGGATCTTTTCACATACGGGACTGGCTTGTATCTCTTGACAGCCATCAGCATTGAGAGGTGCCCGTCTGTCCTCTGTCCCATCTGGTGCCGAAGCCATCGCCCAAAGCACTTGTCCGGCATCATCTCCGGCCTGCTCTGGAGCCTCTCGCCGCTGCTGAACATGCTGGGGTATTTTTCTTGGACTGTTCGCCCCTCTAGCAACTGCCACAGACTCCTCATCACCACTGGAGTCCTGGACTTCCTCTTCTGCATGCCCCTCATGCTGGTATTCAGCCTCACCCTCTTCCTCAAAGGCAAGTGCAGCTCCCAGCACCTCCAAACAGGCAGGCTCTTCACCCTGATTATGCTCACCATCCTCTTCTTCTGCTCGTTCCGAAGGGAAGGAAACACACAGCCACACCACCAAGTCCATCCTTGTCAGTTCCCAGCACACTCTCCTCCCTAAGATGCAGGTGCAAATCCCAGGCTAAGAGGTTTCTGAACCTCTTGAAGCCACAGAGGGCTGCACTGATGCTCCCGTCATCTGGGGCAAGTGCACTGCATTGGGTAGCGCTGCCCTGCCAGGGAGTGCTGGGCAAGCACCTAGGCAAGCAGCAGCCCTACTCGGAGCACTACCATTCAACACCAGTGCTAGCAGCAAGGAGAGAGAGCAGGAGGGAGGGCTTTTCAAGTGAAAGGGTAGAAGAGGTGGAGGAGCAGGAGCACCTGGGCAGCAGCCCTCTCTGAGGGGACACAGTGAGTCAAATGTAAAACCACATCAGCAAAGGTCGTGTCCCTTGAGGGATGCTCACAGTTTTACAGCTCGGGTGGTTGTTTCCTTCGTAAGCGCTTAGCTGCCTTGGAGTTTCTCCAAAGTCTGGGGTAAAGTGTGTGTGGTGCCTTCAGCTGTTCACTCTTGGATCTTGCTGCTGCATCGCACAGCACTGCACTGCACAAAGGGGAAGGGCAGAAGCGCTCTCTCCTCCTGATTTTCTTGCCTGCTGTATGCTTGATTTCTGTTTGCAGCGGGCAGAAGCAGGAAAAGAAAGACGACGCTCCCACGGCCGCTTGCTCTGCGACGGACGTCTGCCAACGGCCATCTGCCAGGGCAGCTTTTGGATCTGCGCTCAGAAGGGCAGGCTGTGACCAGCCTCTGGCAGCTCTCCATTGGGAAGAAGGCCCATTACCGCTGCCGATCCAGGTAAGCAAGCCTGGCAAGGGAGCTACCATTGCCCCAAGCCGATTTCTTGTGTTACAATGCCAGACGCGAGCCTTTAAAGCAGTGCAACGAACACGCTGGTCGCATCTGGGGCGAAGACGCTGAGCCTCGGCGGGGCGAGCAGGAGAGCGCTGGGGAAGAGCAGCGCCCTGGGCTGGAGCGCCGCGGCTGCGGGGCGCGCTAGCACAGGCTGCGGCCGGGCGAGGCGGGCCGGGGCAGCGGCGGGGCAGAGCGCGGGCGCCGGGCGGCGAGGCGTCGGGGCGCGGGGCCGCTGCGCGGAGCCGAGAGCGCAACAGGCGCGGCGGGGGCGAGGGTGCGGGGGCAGCCGGTGCCGTGGGCGCTGCAGCCCCGGGCAGGCTCGCAGCCTCGGCGGGGCTCGGGGGCGCTTCCCGCTGCGAGGGCGGCTCCTGGCGCGGAGCACGGCTGCCGGTGGCGCTGGGGGTCGTGGCGGGTCATGGCGGGTGGGGGCCGGGCGGGCGCTGCGGGCGGGGGTGGGCGCCGGGGGAGCCGGGGGCTGGTGCGGCTCGGCTTGGCTCGGCTCGGCCACCCGGGCGGAGAGCTGCGCCGGGAGAGCCGTGCCGGGCGGCGGAGCGGCTGCCGGGGGCGCTGGCGGGCCGAGAAGGGGGGCCGGGGCCAAGGCGAGGGGCCGAGAGAGCGCGAGCGCCGCTTGCCGCCGAGCGGGCGGAGGAGAGCTGCTGGGGGCGGGTGGCGGGCAGCAGGCAGCGCTGCGGGCTGAGACGTGCCCGGGCGCGGGGCGCCCCGAGCACAGCAAAGTGCCGCTGCCTGGGGAAGAGCTTTCCTCCCCGACGCTTGCTGCAGCTTTGTTTTCCTTCTCTGAGAAGCCCTGGGGGCGCGAGCAGGTCCGAAGAAGAATGACCTCTGCGCTGCCTTGCAACCTTGCCTAAGTGACAACGGCATAGGCAGTAGCCCAGGCGGCGCCAGAAAAACCGCCTGTCACCGTTTGGGCAAAGATGGTCGAGTTTTCCGTTGCTTTCTTTTGAGAGAGGCACTGAGATTACTTGGAAGACGTCCAGATGTGTGTAGGTCAAAGGCACTGACAACCATTGGTCTCCTAAAAATGCCAGGCACGAGACTTTCAGGCAATGCACATGCGAAAGGAAGGCTGAACACCTCGATCTCAACAGATCATGAATATATACGCAATAGGTATGGAACACCAACAGCAACAAACAGCCAGTAAGAAAGCTTAAAAGGATTGATATGAGCTTTATTGGTATAGCCTCGCTATATTTGGATATATATACAAACAGATGTCTTTATATGATAACTACAGGCTCTCTTCACTGAATTGTGCACTGAGGACTAGACAGCAAATAATGAAAAAGAATGGCAGAGTAGAAGCATGTTTCCTGTTACTGAGCACGGGAGAAGTTTTCAATTTCTTCCTTCATTTCCTAAAAAAAGATTAAAAAAAAGATAAAAAAGGAATAATAATTGCCAACTAGACACAGGCAAACTTCCTATAAGCTGGAATAGAAATGTAAAATCCTGTAGCTAGCTGCTTTGTATAAAATGAAAGTCTGAGTAGATGCCTTCCAGGTGGAAGTCAGCAACTCGTATGTAACACGGACTGCTAAGCAGGAAAGAGAGGAATAGCGAATAAGCAGGATATCCACTGTGCGCAAGGAAGAAGTGCAGAACAGTGACAGGAAGTGCTGTGTAAGCAAAGTACCTCTATCAACTGCGTTTTGTCATCGTCTTGCCGATGGCGGTAAACACACTGGCTGAGCACCAGGTGTAGTTTTTCGAGGTGGCGGATGTTGCAGTCCTTTGTGGTGTCGCCAACGACATTCAGCAGTTGCTGAAGAAAAAAGGGAGACAGTACAAGTTTGCGTTAGCACGAGATCATTTGAATAGGCTCTCGATGTGTTCAGACACAAAAGAAAATGGTCCCACACAACTCGCATCCTCCTTCCTTGTATGGCTAAATAAAAAAGGAGTGAAACGTCCAAGACCAGACTAAATAGCGCAGCAGCTTTCCATGGAGGAAATGAGCTCCTGTGCCCAACTTGCGAGAAAAAGCGAGGCTCCAGTTTCAGCTAGCATTGTGCTGCTCCTCAGGCTATCACCTCCATGATCCTAACTGCAAGTGAACTTCTCTGAGAACAGCAGGAACTGCCATGGCCCGTTTTGTAGTAAAGGACAGCGGCTGCCACAGCAAAGGCCCTCTTGCCTTGGATGAGCTTCTGTAGCTGCAATGCAGGGCCCTGCGAAATGCATCTTTTGAAGAGAGGCCACAGAGCCTCCAGAAAGAGGGCTGCCAGCTGGCAGTGGGAGCCTCCTCAGGTGCTTCTGTCTCCCCGTTAGCTGAATGTTGCCCATGCCTGCAGCTCTGCTGGCAGAATGGATAGCTCAAGGGTCGTCAGCAGAGCGGGAAGCAAAGGTGGATCAGTGAGCTCCAACCTACCCTGAGAGAGATGCTGGTTTCCTTCTCAGCAGGGGGTGAGCATTTCCTCCTCTTCTCTGCTAGGCTCTCTGAGGGCGATGCGTTCCTCCTTCGCTTTTGTCTGCAGGCAGCTGCACAGAGATAGGAGAAAAAGCAAGCCAAAGCATTAGCTAAGCAGTTCTGTCTGCAAAATCTAGCACCGTCGTCTTACTTGGTGCACAAGGGAAATGGTGAGAGGGACTGAAGTACCATTGTGCTGGCTCACTACATGCATGTGTTGAGGGAGAGAGGGCAGCAAGCGAAGGGGGTCCAATTGTTATTAGAATTAAAAAGCGCACGAACTGAATAGATTATATCATGCATAAAAGAACGTCCTTGAAGATTTTGTGCACAGAGCAGACTGTAGACCGAAGGCATGAGCACAAAGCAAGGTCATAAGCTCAGGTGGCTTCGTCTCTCATCACAGGAAGTAAAAGAGGTGAGAAGCAGAAAAGTCTTTGGAGACAAGCTCTCCTTCCCCTGTCTTCCAAAAACAGAGGTTGCCTAAGCCTCACAGACAGACGGCCATGACTTGGTGCGGGGGTGGCGGGCAGGAAGGCAAGAGGGAGAGGAAGAGAAAAAGGAAGCAAAAGCAAAGGAAAAGTCCTCACTGTTTCCTATTACCATAAGAACTTGTGCAGTGTTCAGCAACTGCTCTAAACAACATGTTACGTTTGAGGAGTTAGCCGTTGCGGGGCCATCGAGGCCAGTGTTTTACAGTGTGAGCCAAGCTCTGTGGCTGGGCTTTATTTCATAAGCACGTTGAGTGACTGTCCTGGGGACTGACCTCACATGCTGCACCTGATTTGGAAATGGAATGCCTTTGGCATAAAGCCACCGGCATCACCAAAACCAGGTATGCCATGACAAGAGGGAAGATATCAATGTCATTGGCATCTTATCCAAAAAAGGAAAAAAGAAAAAAAGAAAAAAGGAAGAAAGGACTTGCCAGTAGAGAGGGGTGTACTGGACTCTGCAGGCACCGCTGGCCATGTCTCGTCCCCTTGCTCCTCGAGCTGCCTCTCTTCCTCCTCTGTCAGCAGTCGAGGCTCAGGTGGTGATGCCACAGGCAGGAGGACTTCCCGTGCCTGACAAGCTTCAGTCAACCAGAAAAGGTTAGCCAAGTGATGATACTCAGACACAAGCAGAGTAAACCTTCGTGCCAGGAAATCTATTACCAAAGCAAATGCCGAATGGCTGCTAAGCTAGAGATAGCAACGCTGTGTTTGTAGAATAGGCTCACCTGCTTTCTTTTGTGGTGCAGCAGGCTTAGCAGCTTGCTGGACAAGCAAGTCCTCGAAAAACTTTCTCCCTTCCTCCTCGCTAGGTGACTGGACATTGAAAACTTCTCCGTAAAGCTCAGAAAATAAAGCTCGTACCTGAGGTGGGAGGAGAAAAGACAGCGCAGCCGTAAGGCCCCCCCCCCCCAAAATGTGTGTTCTGCTCCACAAAGATGAATTCCTTTTCCAGTGAAGCTGAGGAATGCTTTGAATAAGGGAGAGACTAGAACAAGTTTGCTTCTTGGCCTTAAAGGCGAGATTGTAGTGGGTCGGCAGGGCAATGTAGGGCATCTTCTTTAAGGAACACCTCTAGGATTAAAGCTCTGTGAAGTGACCCGAGGTTCCAGTGCTCCAAGGGAGGACACTGAGCATCTCCTAGGTTGCCTGTTTTGGATTTACTTGCCTTGCTGCCCTTCAGGTTGAAGCCTTGTGGCAACTGCAGAGGGAAGAGATGCCAGCAGGGTGCCCTAGTAATGCCGGTGTTGAATGGCTTAGGAGAGCACAGTATTTGGGTGCTTAATGGAGTGATAAATTAACATGAGACTGAAAGAAGCCGGGAAGGCAGTGAGAGAAATACCTCTGGCGGGAGATCTGCATGGCAAACATCCGACGTAGCGAGCAACAGCACTGGAGCATATGCTGGAATGCCCTCTAGTAATGTTGTGAGCGTAGCTCTCAAGGTGAGTCCAGCAGCCTCCCACCAGGCATGGATATGTGGAATAGAAAGGATGCTCGGTGCTGTCCTCTGGGCTTCTCGGATCAACTAGTCAAAAGGAAGTTTGGAGAAGACTGTTGAAGCGGGTAGCAGAGGCTGCTGCTGAACAACAATGGATCAATCAAAATTGCCTGCAAAACGGGAGTGCACAAAGACAAAGCGTCCAAACAAGCCACCAAGAATAAGGTAACATTGCTGCTTGGACCCAGTTCCTTCAGCCTCTCCCCAGCGAGAGGCAGGCCTGAATCTCTGCCTGATTTCCAAACTGCTTAGATGTCAGGTAACTTGCCCAGAGCCTCACGCCCGGTGTGAGTGGTGGTGTGCTTGAAAAAACAGGCCCAGCCCTTCAGCAGGGTCCACATCAGCCTGGGGCCACTGCTACACCGCTCGAATCCAGCAAGTGTGTTCTTGCCTCTTCCCTGCGGTATGATGAGAGAAGAGAAACCCTTTTCTTCCCCCCTCCCAAGCCTGGGTTGCATTTCAGTGTTATAAAGAGGGAGGCTAGAGAAAGGGCATGACGTGCAGTCAGGCTGAGGCAGAGGCGCCTCCTGGGAGCTACAGAGCCTGAAGAGGCAAGGGAAACAGCTCTGGAGAGCCCGCTGTCATGAGCAGCAGCTCTTGCCATGCAGAGGGCTTTATCAAGAGCATCTTGGAGCTCCCTGAGCTGCTAGCAACATCCTTACTGTTTAGCCTGGAATGGAAAAGATGCTCATGCACAACGTCCTTCTTCTGCATTGTTCAGCGTACAAGAAAAGTGTTCTTTCAGCGCGAAATAAACACCACAGGAAGCAGAGGAAAGCCAGGCCACCACCATTAACCGCGGGAGGTCTGCCTGCTTCCCCTGAGTCTATTGATCCTGTGAGATTGCAGAGAGAAGAGGTACCTGTGCGCATCTTTCTTCGGGTGAGGTGCTGCTAGCAAAGAGAGCCGGCAGGTCCAGCACGTGAACCGCAAACCTCTCCAGCGCGTGTATTAGTGCAGGCGCCAAGTGGGAACTTTGCCCGTACCCGGGCTCTCCAGCAATTAAGAACCTGGGCCTGTGACATGCTGGCTGGCAACAAGCATTGCTAGGAGCGTAACTGCAAAACAAGAAGTTTGCAAAGGAAGTGATCAGTCAAGACACAGATGTTCAAGGTGTCTTTCTTTGTCCAGCACACACTGGTCTGGATCTCTTCCCCCCGGCCGTGAGGCTCTTATGTTCAGTATGTCTTGACTGAGCAGCCTTGAGGCCTCTGCCTTGGTCAAGTTTAGGTGCAGGGGGTCCACTGGAAATGGAGAAGGTGGTCAGGAAGGAGCAGAAGAACCTTGTGGGAAAAGAAATGCCGTGGGCTCTGAAAGGCCTTAGCTGTATCTAACAAAGTGCAAAACATTCCTGTGAGTCCATAGAACTGGAGGATATTTATTAGATCCCTTCATTCAGATGGTTTCATCTTTCCTTGTGTGCTCTCTCCTAGGCTACAGATACAACTTTCTCGTGGTTTTTGATCTGTTATCATGGAATACATCTGTGAATAGCACCTTTTTTTTTCTTTTTTTTGCCCTCCCAGTACTGCAGGACCTTTTCTGGCTCAGGCCAAGGAACCTAGAGACTGGACCAAGTTCTGTGGGTCAGAAGCCTTCCTGAGCAGCACAGTAAGAGAGAATGAGAAAAATTACTGATGCAGCTGGGACCCCATAAGCTAACTTCTCCACTGTGGGATTGAATTACTTTCACATTGCACTGTCAAAATATGAATGTAAGCATAGTGGCTTAAAGATCACAAATGAAGCCTTTTTTGCAGGGTTTTTATTATGCTCTTTTAGCTGGCCATTCCTCAGTTTTCTTGAGTCACTCCTGCATTCCCAATCTGGGAAGCTAGGTGACTCCACAAACCCACACTGCATTTCTTTAGCTAAGAGGAGAGACAACACATTTCTTTGGCCTTGAATCCTTGAAGAACAGCATGCATGAAATCAGCATGCCCTAATTGTCTGTGGATGTCTTTGGTGGAGGAAAAGGAGGCTGGCTCCTTCTTGATGATCGGCTGGAGCTACTTGCTTTCCTACAACTGTAGCACCTAGTTATATCTCCGTGCTTCCTGCTTGCAGTTTTTGATACCAGAGCACTCTGGACTAACTCTTCTGTCCTCCCTCATCTAACACCCCTCCCACTTGCAACGGCCACGACAGCTTGGAAAGCCCCAGCAATCGGAAGAATTTCAATGAAAGGACACAGGCAGTTACCTGTTACAGTTAAGGAAGGTTTGCTTTTGCTGGCCAGGCCTTGGAGGAAACGGCTCATCTTCAGGACCAGAAGGTGACTCCTCATCACTGTCCATGCAGTCATTTTCTAAGAAATGAGTGGTACCATGAGAAGGCAAGAGAGGCTTGTTAACTTTCTCGAAGAGTCTGCAACCCTGTCCTGTGCTAAGACAGCTTCTAAATGTGAGCTGAAACCCGGGGCCTTGTATTTCTTTGTCTGAGGGGCATACACTGAATGCCATTTTCCAAAGCCTTCAGTCTCTACAGAGCTCTCCTAAGTGTCTGGATTTGCGCAAGCTATGTTTTGCTAGCGGTGAAAGCTCCTTTTCTCCTTGCAAACGGGAAAGATGATGCTGACAGCCTTCGGAAACTGGATGCTTGCGTGGAGAACATAGAGTTCTGTACTGTGAAGTGGGAGGAGTTCCCGGCTCTGCCCTCTCTACCATTCAGTTTCACCTCATCCTGACTGAAAGCTTTGTTTCTGTTGCTTGCACAAACTAGCAGTGTTTGCTTTGGGAGAGTTTTACGGCGGTGAAGGCAGTGAAGCCCTACCTGGCTGTTGGTCCTGCTGGAGTGCAAGTGCTACGTGGGGAAATACCCTCTGCACGCCTTTTAGGAGTCTCTGTAGCGTGTTCTGAAGCAGTGGCTTGGAAAGGGGTGGCAGTGGTTGTCCAGGGGAAGCCACAGCCCTCTGTGAAGCTGGTGCAGTCTTCTGCATAGCCACAAGGAAATCTGTTGCTGTGATTTCAATGGCAGCAACATCGATGTGCAGCTTGTGACTGCTTGTGTAGATCTGCAGATAGTGTCGATGCAAAGCACAGAGGGCAGCTTCAGCGCGGAGGGCTTGAATATCGGCCCCACAGTATCCTGAGCAACAAGAGCAGAATCCAAAGGGATGTCAGTCTCAGGCAGCAGAAAGCAGTCAAGCACAGGCTTTGCTGAGGGACACTCTCAAAGTCTTTGCATGTGGCCCAAAGGGGAAGAGTTTCATGGGCAATGGCAAAAGAGTTCCTGCACTGCAGAGCAGTGCCCTGATGGGGAGCTTGCATTATGGGAGGCCCAGCACCCTACAGCCTGTGCTTCGGAAGTAGGCCTCTGAGCCAACCTTAGCTCCTGAGGAAGACGCCCCCCAGAGCCTTCCATGTTCTCAGAGGCAAGGGAAGGCAAGGAGACAGAAGCAGCTTGGGTACTGCCTGGCACAAGCTCAGACGCTGTCAGGAGCCAGGCACAGGCAGGAACTCGGTGCGTTTTTTCATCTTACCGACGCATTTTTCAGCAAGCTCCTCAAGCAATGCGTCCAGGGCCTTAGGGCTCCAGTCTCTGGTGTGGATCTTGAAAAATCTCTTTTCGAGCCTACAAACCAGGTGGTCACACTGTGGTTTGTCTTAAGCCTCTTTCTCAAAAAGAAAATAAGCAATGCGCAGTCCCCCTCCCCCCGTCACATTCCCGTAATTGCTTGTCTTCCTCTGCTAAAATTAAGAAATGTTTACATTCTAGTAACACACTGCCTGCTTTTCAAAGCTCAGTACTTTTCAAGTAGATTGGAAGAGTAAGTACAGTAGTAGGAGCAAGAATTCTGACTCCAGCTGCTGTCCTTGAACGAGCAAATGTCAAGCTGTGCCTATGTTCATCGCTGCTCTTTGCCAGAGCTTCAGTGAAGTGTTTCCTGTTTCTGTCCAGTATAGTGTGTTGTGCATTTTTCCTAGCCTTCAATCCAATAACCTTTTTGTCCTTTTCCCCACAAAATGTGAACTAAAGACAAAAGAATCTGGGGTAGCCAGAAAAAAAAAGAGAAAAAGAAAAAGAGCCCGAGCTCCCTGCTAATACCAGTAACAATGTCAGCTCCCTAAATGCTTTTGGGCAGCTCCCAGGATTCCCAGCCCGGCCACACTCAAGCCCAAGTTTTCCCCCGAGGCTTTCCCAACTGGAGAACTGAGAACAAGGCAGCAACCTCAGAAGGCAAGAACCTAGGTGGACTCACTAACTAAGCAAAGAGCAAGCCCTTGGGCAAGGAAGAATGTCTGTGTGCTCCAGGCGGAGTGAAACTCCTGTTTGCAGCCTTCCTGCCAGTTCTGTGTGGGGAACCGGAGGTGTGGAGCACGTATGCCACTTGTTTCCTTGCTCGCTCTCGGAGATGCTGTGGGGTAAGCCGGTTTTCTTGTCAAGCAAGGCTCTGTGCCAGTAGCAGGAAGGTTGCTGAAACAGCCTTACCTCTTTGTTTGGCAAGGTGAAAAGGAACTCCCTGTCAAAGCGTCCAGGCCTTCGTGAAGCAGGATCCAGGGAGTCTGGCCTGTTGGTGGCTCCAATGACCACGATCTCTCCTCTGCTGTCTAAGCCATCCATAAGCGCCAGGAGCGTTGTGACAATAGAACTACCAAAAAAATGTTGTTTGGATTCCCTGGGTTACTAGCTGTTGTTACCTTTGGCATGACTTTCTCCAAAGTCACGTCGCTCAGAAAGGAGAAGCTTTTCTGGATGAGCTGTTGTTAGCAAAAGGACTCATGGTAAGACAGAAAAAGCGAGGCAAGGTCTCGAGAGAGACCTTGTCCGGACACCAAGCTTAGTGACCTGATTTCAACTCCTGCCTTTAAACTGCTGTGAAGCTCTGTGTCATTGTACTCGAGGAGTTCAGAGTGTGGGTGTATGGGTGTGTGTCCTATAAAGGGAAGCAGGTGGGTCTTCTTTTCCTAGAGATGAAGCAGATGACATGGAGATGGAAGCGAAAGGAAGTACCTGTGAATCTGGTCTTGGCGACTGGAGCGCACAGGAGCGAGACCGTCGATCTCATCAAAGAAAATAATCGAAGGCCGCATCTCATAGGCCTGGAAGGGAAGTACAGATGCAGGCATACTGACGTATGTGAAACAGAGCACCACGCAGCGAGAACATGCAGGATAAACATTATGGCTGCAAAGGCACTGGCACTGTGCTGGACCCAACATCTGCAAGATTTCCAGCCCCTCAGGCAAAGCAGCACGGCACAGGAACAGGAAACACTGATGTTCCCTTTTCAACAGGAGACACTGCCAAACTGCCCAAGAGGCCAAGTTCTCCTGGAAGGCGTCCATCCCGGAAAAGTAGAGGTCCAACTCTGACCCAACCTACTGCGCATTTCCTCCTTACCTGCCGAAATAATGAGCGCAGCTGTCGCTCAGATTCTCCCACCCATTGGCTGAGGCAGTCGGCACCTTTTCTCATGAAGAACGCTATTCTCTTGTCTCCCTGCCTACATTCATTTGCGAACACTCGAGCCACCAGTGTCTTTCCAGTGCCTGGTGGGCCATAGAACAGACAGCCTCTGCAACATGAAAAAAAGAGATGTACGTAGCTACAACAAAAACATGGAAAATGCCCATGACAGCCCCGTTGTGAAAGCAAAGCGGCCTTCCCTCCTAACCAGAACACTTCCCGTCTTAGACAGATTTGCGAGCAAAGCCTGTCTTTCTCCCTGCCACAGTTGGAGTCTCTTGGACTGTGCCTGCCAGAATTTGTTGGAAGCACTGGGGAGGAAGCCTTCAGCTGGGAGGCCAAAAAAGGTCTTCTGTGTTTCCACACCCTCCTTAAAACATCAGCCAGAAAAGGGAATTCCTGTGACCAAAGCAGCAAAGCATCTGAAGATTTGCACACTTTTAAAGGTATGGAAAGGGAAGGATTTCAAGTCATATTTCAACATCCAGTGAGTCAAGCTTTGTTGGCCAAGAATATATAAAGCTAACCACTACGTCTTGAGATATTGCCCCTCCAAAAAAAAAAAAAAAGGGAAGAAAAAAAAAGGAGGATACTTTTCATGTTGAAAAGCATATTGCAGCAGTTAGCTCTGTAGTTCGAATGCACTGCCCGTTACCTGGGGGGTCAGATTTGGAATCTCTGAAAGAATTCTGGGTAAAGCAGTGGGAACAGCACCATCTCCTTTAAGGCTGAAATGTGGTGAGAGAGACCACCCACACCATCAAAGCATACCTAAAGAGACAGGCAACAGAAGACATGTCAGAGGCCAGAGAAAGCTGCCACCTGGAAAAAAAAGGCTTCCTCCAAATTTTTCCTATGCCAGCACAAAGGAAAGGCTCAGGATGATCTTGAAGTTCCCTGAGAGGAAAGTGTAAAGCCCGGGAGCTGTTGGCAGCACAGTAGGGAAGGTTTTCCTGACCCCTGGAAAAGTCCCCACTGACACAATGAGTTACCACTGCTTACCGAACTCTGGATTTGCACTGGATCAGCTTCCGGCAGGGTGCTTCCGGTTTCCCTTCCATCCACATGCTTTGCCTTGAATTCGTCTTTCCCAGAGCTTTGGGGAAGACACCAGATGTGAATGGAGGAGAAGGGGAAAGGGGCTTTCTAACTGAACATGCAGTTAGCGGGATTGCTGTGGTTTTCATGTTGGCAAGTGAGTGCAGAAGCGCTTATACACTGGCATAAACTTCCCAAACCATGAAATATTCCCTAGTCTTGATTGGCGTTCACTATGCAAGCGTGAAGAAAGGCAGGTGGACATTTTTATACTGCACGATGAAATCGTCTAATGACAATTTGTGGAAGGGGATTCTGGCTTCAAGTGCAGAACAGAAGAATTGCAGATCCCCAATCTCAGCCAGGACAATCCGCAATCATCTCATCGCTGACCCCCAAATCCTGCCTTTTTAAAAGCTGTAGGCTAATGAAAGTTATCTTCTCTCCCAAAGGAAAAGCCTTGCTTCCTCTAGACGCTCCAGCTGTGCCAGCTACAATGCTGCGATTTTCCCATCATGGCCATCAATCGGAAAATCTTTTCAAGCATTACTGAGTGATGGGAGTGGCACTGCTATGGATCCCTGAGAACTATCACTATCCATACACCAACCTGTTTGTTCTTCTGCAGCGTGGGCTTTGCGATGGAGCAGCCCTTTGCCTGTCAGGAGAAGATGGCCCTGAAGAAATGAAAAGCAGCAGTGAGCATGCACACTGGCCAAGAACTGCAGTGTGCGCAGGATACAGGCATCTCGATCCCAAAGGGAGAGTTTTACCTGCAGAATGAAGGCAAGGAATTTAAATGAAAGGTGTGTGTGTGTGTGGGAGGGGGTTTGGGTGGGAGGTATATGTCTTTTCATTTAGCAACCTCTAGCCCACTATCCACAAGAAATCAGCTCTTCCAAGAAACTGTGCATGGAACCTGCTTTCCAGTGGATCCTGGAAGTACGTGATGGTCTTCCTGGGTCGAAGGTTATACTCCTTGCAGGGATCTTTGCCATCTTCCCCTTCTCGGCCTTCACCTTCTTGTGTTGCCCCTATGATTATAGAACCTAGCGAGAACTTCTTATTTGTCTGTGCGCGTATAGCTTTCCATTCAACACCCTGTATGCCACTTCTGCACAAGAAATTCGCCCTTCAGAGAGGCTCTGCATATAGCCTACCTTCCAGTGGGGCTTGAGTGTCTTCAGCAGTTTGCCGCAGGTTAGATGGCTTTGGAGTATCTTCGCCGTCATCCTCTTCCTGCTCTTCATCGTCCTCTGAGGACCCTGTCATTACAGTACCAAGTCATCGTTTCTTGTTTGTCTCTGCGTATGCACATTTTCATTCAAGAACTTATAGCTCCCACCCTTAAGCCCAAGGAATCAGCCCTTCTGACAAACTGCGCGCGTAACCCACATTCCAAAGGCTCTTGATACTGGACAACAGTATTCCTGCGCCGAAGGTTATACTCCTTGTGAGCATCTTGGCCATCTTCCCCTTCTTGGTGTCCACCGTCCTTTGATGGCCCTACAATTACAGAACCTAAACATAGTTTCTGATTGCGCTGTGCGTAGCTACATTTTCGTTTAACATCTTCTATCCCCCTTCTACACGAGAGATTAGCCCTTCCGAGAAGCTGCGCCTATAACCTACTTTCCAGTGGAGCTTGATAGCATACAACAGGCTTCCTTTCTCTCACGCTATAGCGTGCCTATAGGGAGCAAAGGTACAGGTTCTTTTAGACTGTGGTACACTTTGGAGGAAGTTCTTCTCAGCTGAGCGAAAAGTGCACTGGCATCACTGTGCTGTGTGAAATCCATTACTTACCGAAAAGGAGTAAGGTAAAGTCATTTTGACTTCTGCAAGGACTCGCTCAGTCTGCCTGAGGTCCATTCTTCCTCAGAACCTGAACTCAAAGAGCATATGAACCACAAATGAACTTTTGTAAGCACGGAAGTAAAGCTCTTTACTTTTGCAGAAGTTTCTCAGGCAAAGAAAATTGCTGAAGAGGAGAAGGTAAATCTCCTGTGAGTGAAGCAAGCGTTTGGTTCACAAGAGAATACGTAAATTACTGAGCCCACAGACATGAGGGGCAGAAGTTGGAAGGTGTGGTTGGAAAGATGATCCAAAACCGAAAACAGCAGCAACAGGGAAATACACAGGAGCCGTCTGCAAATTCTTCAGACATGAAGCACCTTTACAAGTGCTCCTCTCATGCACCTTCCCAGTGCTCAAAGACTCCAGTAGCCATGACTGTCCACCTCCAAAACACTCCTGTCAAACCAGGTTGGCTCCACAATGCCAAGGACCACAGGTGTGACAGCGGCAAAGGAGGAAAGAGTTACTGGAGCGAGGACCAAAGGTCCTGTGACCGCAGCTGACAAGGAACTAGTAACACAGGGGTGGACGCGCTGCCAGGGAGCAAAGATTCTAAACGTGCAAGTTCTGCAGCCCTGACAGCGCCATATTATGGAGGGCTCCCGCAGGCAGCAATTCCCAGCAGCACTGAGGACTTCCCTAGGGGCACAGAGGGAATTCCCAGCCTACGGAGTTAGTCCAAAGAGCTCTTGTGGCCAGGAAGAAACGCTCCTCTCCAATGACCTGCTGGGAAGGTCACCAAACAGCGTCTCGCACTGTCCCACCACCTCCTCTTGCCTTCTCCTGCTCGCTGCACAGCAGCTGCTCCAGAGCAGAGCAGGGCAGGGCAGGGCAGAGTCGTGGCAAGAGCAGCCCCAAGCACCTGGGCTCAGCTCAGGCTCCCAGGGCCATATGGGGAGGGCGCAGCTGTTGCTGCGATGCACTGCGTGATGCCCCAGGCCATGTCACAGAGGGGCTGCAGGGACCCCTTGACCCCCCAGGTGCTGCCAAGGTGGGCCCTGCAAGGGCAAGGGGAGCTGCCTGGGGCACTTTAGGGAGCTGCCCCCACCTCACTGCCCACTCCCCAAGGACAACAGGGGGCACGGGGAGCCACAGGAGGGGTCCCCCAGGCTGGAGCTCACCTCAGGCATGCCACTCCCGCAATGTCCCCAGATCAGGGTTGCGGGGCTACAACTGCTGGCAAGGAGAGGCTCTGCTCAGGAAGGAAGGCCTAAATGAGCAAGTGGATGAATGAAGAGGAAGACTGTGACTGCACTCTCTCAGCCTCTGGGGAGGAAGGGCCAAGTCCTAGCTGTTGCTTCCCTAGGCCACAGGCATGGAGATGGCATGGCCTAGTGAAGGAGCAGAGGGGTTTGCTCTCTCACCCTGAAAACTGTGTTAAGGCAAATCCACCATGAATGCCTCCAAAGGGTGTCAAAGCCTGGGAAAATCAAGAAAAATAAAAGCGCTTATCGGAAAGGTCATTTCTTTCCCTCGGCACTAAATTCTCTCTGTGTTAGAGATGACGTCTGGGAATCCTGGTCTTGGGGTGGGTTCTAACTGGGGGGGTTTGAAGATGTGATCCTAACAGGGCAAAACCAAAAGAAGGGTGGCGCCAGGTGGAGATTGTCACTGGATCCCCAAAAGCCCATTTCCCTTCTAAAGTCACTCGTTTTGCAGAAGAAAAATGTGATGCTCAGATGGAGCCTGCAACACTCGCAGTGCCATCCCACTGCTTGGGTTCCCAGTGGAGGAGACTGAGAGCAGCTTCCCATCTACAGCGTGACAACGCAGTATCACACACCCGAACGAGGCATGGGAATAATGCCTGCACACAGTACATTCTGGTGACCCTCTCTGGTTACTTCTCAGTCTGCCCGGAGGGTGGTCCGAGGAGCGGCCGGCCCTCTGGCCTCTTCAGAAGGAAACGATGCCTGAGGTCTTTCCTTTCTCACCTGCTTGGTAAGCACCTCAGGCTGAGAGACCCCTTGCAGAAGCAGAACAGATAGCTGAGATGGCTGCATGGAAAGCAGAGTGGCTTTACACCGAGTGCCTGAAAGGCATCCCCTGCACATTATTTTCCGCCCTGCAAATCTGAGGGAGCCTCAAAGGAAGCAATGGAGTGAGCGAGACAGTGGGAGCAGAGCTGAGTTCCTACTGACCCCCCCCTTGCCCCAACTGTACAGCTGCAGAGGTCTGTGGAAGGGGCACGGTGCCTTCGGCAGCAGCACTGACTGCAGAAGAGAGAAGCTGGAGAGGGGAAGTGAGTGTGAGTGGGGGAAAGGGAGGGGATGCGAGCGTGCCAGGAGGTGAATGGAGGGGACGGGAGCACAGAGGGAAGGGGATGGAGGGGCTGAGGGTGCGCGTGGCGAGCAACGGAGGGGATCAGAGGAAGCCTTGGGGGAAACGGAAGGGAGGAGAGTGCTGAGGGTGGGGAAAGCAGGGGGCTCAGGTGCTCATGGAGGGAAACGGAAGGAACCTGAGGATGCAGGGAGAGGACTGGAGGAGACTTTAGCAGGTGTGAGGGGACCAGAGCATCAGAGCATGCATGGAGAAGGGATCTAAGGTCACACAAAGGAGCCTGGAGTGTGCCAAGGAGGCGATCGAGGAGGTTGCAAGGCACACGACTGCACGCCCCCGGAAAGCAGACAGCGACGCACTGGCTGCATAGAGCCCATGGCTTTAAGCTGGCAGGAAGGCAGCGCCCTCAGGGTGCCAGCACCTCGGCTCCGCCACACCAGGGCTGGGCTGGTGGCAGTCACACTCCCAGCATGCCTTGGGGCATGCCCACGGCATGCTGGGAGCAGGGCTGCTATCGGGCACCACGGCTCAGCCCGGGGAGACGCGGCCCCTGCCCCTGTGGAGCCCCGGCCAGCTCTTTCCCCCTGCCCCACAGCCCCAGCCCAGACCTCCTGCCCCATGGCCCCAGCTGCCACTCACTGCCCCAAGGCCCCAGCTCTGTCCCGGTGCCCCACAGAGCCCAGCACAGAGACCTCCTGCCCCACGGCCCCAGCTCAAACCTCCACAGCAGGGGCCCACAGGGGCAGTGACTGTGGCAGATTTTGAGCACCGTGCACTCTGACCTCCGTTCCCGAGACTCTGCCAGGGGCATTACCAGCACGGCCCCCAAGAAAGCAGCCTCCACGTCAGCCCCTGCTGTTCCTCTCTGCAGAGGAGGCAGGACCTTCTGCCTGAAGCACTGGCTGGGGCCCTGGGAGCTGCAGATGCTCTGCGGTGCGAAGGAGGTGCCTGGGCAGGAAGAAGCTGGCGCAGGAGGAATTGTGCCCCAAAAGCAGGAATTCCCTCATCCTCCTCTGGCCCACCGGCATGTGCGTTGACACTTGCTGGTGAGTCATGGGGACATGTCACGTGGCAGGGTTGGACGCCATGGCACAGTGCTCAGGCTTCATGCTTGTCAGGAATGGCAGGCTCCAGCCCGGGGGTGGGAAGTGGAAGGAGAGGCACCCCTCGGTTTTCAGGCATGCCCACATTGCCTACTGCATTGCCACCGTGGCCTCTGTGAAAAGCCCGTGCAGGGAGTGTGCAGCGTGACATGAGCAAGGCCAGGTTTGCAGGGGGGAGTGGGGCTGAGAGGTGAGCATGTAGACAGCTGGGACCAGATGGCGCCAGTGTGCAGGGGTGCACTTCTGTGTCCTTCAGCCCCCGGTCAAAGTGATGACTTGTGGTCTCCAAAACCAGCAGACTGGCTTTCACCTGGCAGCCTTTACACCCATTTGAGCACCAGCCAGCACTGTTCCTCTTAGCAGTTCATTGCTCCTGAATAGCAGGCAAGGAGTGTTGTGGGCGAAGGGGGCCACTCATATGAAATCTGGAGAGCCGCAGTGTTCACAGCAGAGCTTGTCCGTTCATGGGTATCCCCAGAGCTCTGTAGATGCAGGAGCCAAAGGGAGTCCTGGGAGGATGCCTTTTGGCTTAACGAAGCTTTGTGTCAGGCAGCCCCTGCCTCGTTTGATCCTAGCTTTGGATCTCAAAGCAAATAGAAAGCTCGGAAGGAGAGGAGAAGTCTTTTTATGCATGCCATGCTGCTGTTGAGATTTGTTTAGGCCTCTTCTTTGCACTGTGCATGCTACTGCATTGTGTAACCCTGCAGACTGGTGCTTCCACCGAGGGTCCTTAGCCTTATACCTGAGGAGCCATCACTATGGGGTTTATGTAGGCATCAGAGGGGCAAGTGTTTGTGTGGAGAAGGGCTTTGTTCAGCCCTCTCGTGCCACACCAGGACTATGTTCCTGGAGCAATGCGATCAAAGCAATCTGATTTTGACTAATAGTGGGATTAATGAGCTTTGTCAGGTCTTGAGCTGTCCAACTAAGGATGCTCGTTATGAGCCCAGGCCAATTACAGACTTAGCTGCTGCCTTCAGACATGGGGCTGAGAACGATCCTTTTTTCTTTCATGGCCATTTGTGTTTCAGACATAGAGACAAGATGCTCTGAGGTAGTTCTGTTGCAAGGGAATAATCCCTCCCTGCAGCTCACATTGCAGGTGGGCTCCATCCTCCCTGCTAGGCTCCCTCAGAATGTTCTTTATTCTAAAATTAAATGAAAAATTGTGTTTCTAAGTAATGGCAGCAAAATTGCCAAGACCCCAACAGAGCAGAATCCTGGAAAATTTCAGTGGGGCATAAATGGAGGTGTTCACTGAAGGAGTGGGGCAAGGAAGGAAGAACAGCCCCCTCCCCAAACTGGCAACTGTGTCCTTGTTTTTTTCTGTATCCTTGGTAGCGGGTAGTAAATTCCAGCTCTTCAGGGCTGTCCCTGCACAACTCTGTGGCTTCCTTTGCAAGGCCATGGCTGAAGAAGGTAGAGTCCAGGGGGTGGGGGAACCTGGATGTGTTGGTGGCCGCACAGGCTACAGCCAACACCGAGGGGGTCTGTGAAGTAAGTGCCAAGGTCTGGCTGAGCTTATGGAGCAAGGGACTCAGCTGAGGAAGACTCCAGGGGCTGTTTGGGGAAAGAATGGTCTCGCTGTGGTGGCCTGGTTAGGTTGTGCGTGAGGACGCTGACTCTGGATGGAGGGAAGGCAAAGGAAGGGAGGAGAGGACTGAAAGGAGACATGGCTCAGCCTAGCAGGAGGAGAAGAAATGAGTAATTGGAGCAAGTGACAGAAGCGAGCGTGAGAAGCGCAGTTTAGGGCACTACCTAGATAAGCTCAAGCAGCTGGAAGTCCAGACTGGCACTCAACCTAGCCTCCACAGGTAACGACACAGACTGTGAATGCTCGTAATGGCCGAACTGAGCTGAGGCCAGGGTTTACCTTGTTTCAAGCAAAGACAGGCTGTGAGGCGATCAGAAATTGCAAAAAAGTCATTTGTGCATCCTCTGCAGACATGTCCCTCGTTTGTAGCTGGCTAACTCTGCTCCTAAATTCACTCTTTCCACCATTCTGTTATTTCTCCCTGAAGTCCAGCTGAGCCCCTTCACTTTTGGGCCATAGCCGCCTGCTGCTATTTCAGTCTGCCCTCACCCCCATGCATATCTGAAGACCTCTTTCCCAAAAGCTGTTCCTGTGAGGTAATTACATACTCAGTTATTTCCAGTTGATAAACCTCGTGTGCTTAGAGATGCATGCAATGGACACACATGCAGAATTACCACTACCTTAATAGCCCCAGTATTCCTCCACGCATCCCACAGTGCCAGGTCCCCTTCCCGCTTCCAGCACAACATCTCCCAAGGAAAAATAAATAAAAATAAATCATCTCTGTAAGTGCTCCTATTCCCATGTTTTTAGCACTTCCTTTTAAACCAACTGCCCAGCTAGTCAGCTGGTATAGTTTGACTTTGATCCATCGTTACATTTGAGGTGGAGAAGCACTTCCAGTTTCCAAAGCATTTTTCATACCTACTTTCTTGTCTGGTTTCATTTAATTCAAAACACACTCTATTATTACATACTATATGACTGTATTGCAATGTCTATTATATACATTCTGAAATATCTAATAATTCCTTTGTTGAAATTAAATGATTCAAAATGATCAAAGTGAAGCATTTTGATTTTTCTCAGTTGAAATTTAGCATAATTGACCCAGAAGACATTTCAATGTTTCAACATTGCTCTCTCATGCAAAAGGAAGATTAGAGAAGTAGGAATACACCATTGAAGAGAAACACTATTTGCCCAAAGATGGGAGAGCTTTGGAGAGCAGCCTCCACCAGGAATACCAATGACTCCCCCACTGCTTCTGACCTTCCTTCTCTTTCTGCAGGTGTGGGAGTGAGGGCAAATTTAAGATAGCATTTAAAATACCAGCAGGAAATGAGTGGAAATGGAAAAGGTCCCATGTCCCTGTAAGATGAGTTTGCAAGAGAGAGATGATGAATTATCTTCTTGAATGGCCTGTCTCCTTCCTTTACTACAAAGGCAGCTTAGACAACCAGATTAGATTCAGTCACCTAACTTTTAAATAGCTTAACTGCAGGGAGATGAATCCCATCTGCTGTATAGACATGTGGCATGTGCTCAAGATCCATGATGGGTCTGGATCTACTGCACAGCTCTGTCCAGGAGATGCATTTCACATTCTCTGAAATATCACACTGAGCTGCACCGTGTGCTGTTCTGACTCTCTTTAAGTGCACAGTAAACTATGCACATCCCAAAATCTGGGATGCATTGAGCCTAATCCACATGACATGGAGAAAGCATGTGTGAAATTGCACGTGCATATGTAAAAGAAACAAAAACAAAAATCCTGCCCTGGAAATCCACCAGCCTTACCCTCCCAAGCCTGCAGTTCTGCGCCATGCCATCACACCATATTTCCATACCACAGCAATGCAGGAGGCCAGGCTCCATGATTACTCTTTCAAATGCTCATGGGTGTGAAACACTTGGGGAAAACATACGGGAAGACTTCCTTGCTGAGCTTTAGCTGTATGCAAGTGACCTATTTAAAGCTCCTCAGGCTTCCTCTGTGTTCATCAGAGAGAAAGAAGTTAGCATCTTCACAGAGCGCTTCTTCCTTAGGACAAGTTGAATCATCTCCAGGAACTGCCTGTCTCTCTCCGTTGAGTCCAGAGGGGGTTTAGATGACTAGATTAGGTTCAGCCAAAGCTTTTAGGTGCTTCCTGGTAGATGACATGAGCGTTTTCACCCACAATCCTCCCTAATTTCTCCCTTTTATCTCTACTGAGAGATCTCCAACCACCTAGGCACCAGCATGAGGTCCTTCAGTAGGATGCCTGAATTTAGGTGAGAAGAACTGAATCCTAAGAGTCAGTTAGTCTAACACAAACAGATAATGTAACTCCCTGTATTTCTCTTGTTGGCAGATGTTGAACTTTTGACGTATTTGGTGACATAATTAATACATTCATAATGGATAATTTGCTGAAGGAGCACAGTAACTTAATTCCTGCAAGGCGGAAGTTTCACAGTTATTCAATTCACCTCACAGAAGAAAATGCTCTTGTCTTCCCTTTACTCTGCTTCCCCAAATCCTTGTGCTGCCTCCCCAGCTATAATACTGGATTGTGTCACTTCCTCCTTTACCTATGGATGTCCCCTGGTATGACTTTTCATAATGAACTTGTGCAGGAGAATTATGACAATTTTCAGAAAAGTTTTTTAAAATGTAGCGCCCTACTATGGCTAAAGAAAATCCAACAAATAAAATAGCCATCTTCAACTTACCGGAAAACATCAGCACCAGTGTATACACATTTATATACACTCAGGTTTGTGCCTTCGCCATCTGGTGGCAAAGCACGATCATAGCATGTCCACAGAGCTGAGAAAGTTTTTGGACCCTATCTATTTGTTTGAAAATGAGAATTCGAAATAAGTAAGATGGTTGGGAAAGTTTCCGTTTTCCAACGTTTGTTGATAATACCATCAGTTATATACACACATCATTTGGAGAGATTCTATTTTGTACATAGGTAATACTTATTGTTTACTGCTGCTACTTGTTTTACTGTATCATCTTGTAATTATATTGTACTGACCAACATTGCATTGCATCATATCTGAGTGTTGTGGCACAAAAATATCCGACATGCTCTTTTCAGATAGTTGACTATGCTTCTAGTCATAGGCTTGAGCAAAAGGCTGTCCCAGCTTATTGCAGTTAGAGCTGAGCAAATGGATTTGTCTTACCCAGATTTAAACCTCTGCAGCAGATTTGAGTTCATCTGGCCTCGTCAATTTAATCTTCCTTTAAAGTTAATAAAGAAAAAAGGGGGACACTTCTTGGGCACCGTTCATCTTTTCTTAGAAGAGACATCTTTATAGCCCGGAATCCATGAATCTTCTTCGTAAACTATGAAGAACATGAGATGAACAGCTTAGGTGAAGTCAATTGCTTCTGAGATCATATCTCTTACATCATAGACAGCCAAAGCGCAGACAGCAAAAACCTCACATCTTGTCCTTCCAACTGGGGAATCCAAGTCAGTGAGTGTAATTAGAACCCGGTTACTTTCTCATGTATCCTGAAATATTGGAGCTGAGAAAGATATCTGAGCCATATTACATACTAAAATCAAATTAAAAAAAAAAAAAAACTTCTCGTTTTCTTTTTTCTCACTCTCGCATTGCATAGGAGGGAATTTACTAGTTGCACTGGTTAGTATGAAATTTGCGTTTTCCTGGCCTTAGAAATTAGTAGCTGAAAGATCTATTTCCCATCTCTAGTTTCTTTGCTATGAAGGATGGCCATTCATTTTCTCACACCCACTACTTAATCCTGCCTGCTATAACACTGGATTTCAACACAGGTGGAGTTGCTTGCTTTCTCAACTGGGAAGTAACATCTGTGTTCACTTTGGAAGTTCTTGTATGATCCAACCATAAGTTGCTATGTAATTGCTTGCAAGCTTTTTTTCCCCCCCCCCCCCCAATAAGGACTGGATTATTTACCAGATTTGCTTATAGACCCTTGATCTCCAGATGTCCATACACACATATAGAAGCTCCCTCGTTAACCAGATGAAAGCCTGTTCAGATCTCCTTCTTTTTCAGAGTGCTGGGTATTACCAAGAGTGGAATAAATCCAAATCTTCTCAACATTTTGGAAAGAGACCATCTCTGTTATACAAAACAGAAATAACAGAGATAAAGTCTGTTTATATTTAAAAGTAGACTGAAATTTAGCAAAACATCATTTCAGGACAATGTGGAACTAGAAGGTTACAGTCTAGGAATCCTAGAATAGCCTCATTTTCACACGTGTTCTTTGTGGCTTGTATGTCCAATTCATTGATAGAATTGATACAGCAGCAGCAGATTGTAGTGATGTATTCTTCTGTGCAAACAAATTGCAGTTACTTACCTTTGGTTTAATAAAGACGTGATAAGTGAAAATGGATATGAATTTAACTCTTTTCATAGTCGTGGAGTTTAAGTGCAGCTGACATCTACTCTGGAATATCATTGTAACCCCATGCAGACAAATGCATTTGAAACCTTATTTTCCCCAAAGATGCTCTCCATCCATTTCTGTCTTCACAGGTAACTTTGTATATCCTGCACACCTTCAAAAGTCAGCTCATGAATTCATATGTCCATGTACCTACTAGTCAGACAGTCAGTTTGTTATGAGCATGAATGGAGCTTGGTTTGGTGCAGGAACGAGCAGAATTAATCAAAGAGTGTTTTCTATCAGACATTTGTCTAGAAGAATGCCATCAAGTTGACTGGAAACAGTTGGAATCCAACCAGCAGACTTTAATATCTTTTTCTGAATAAAAAAAAAATATTAGTATCGCAGTTATAAGTAAGGCACTGAAGGAATAGTTGGTTTATTTGTAATAAATCTGGAGTAGCTCTACATACATATGGCTGCTTATGGAATTCATCTCACCTAGAGATATACCTTTAAGCATGCCTTTGTTTCTGTCTTCCATCTTAGTTTCTTCTCAATAGGGAGGGGGAGGAAAAAAAAAGTAACAGGTGTTTTTACAGAATGGTTCATGTGAGTATCTTAGACATCTGCTACATGATGAGATGAGTTATGCCATAGAAGTGCCCATTTTTTCCTTCCTTTTCCCTATTCAGGATGTGTAGAATGATAAGTTCAGGAGGCTGCAGCCAGGGCCTGTCCCTCTGGCCCTGAGCCAGGTGGGCAGAGAAGACCTGGAGATGGTAGCCGAGTTCAACCAAGAGTCCAGATGACCAGGAGAGTTCCTGGTGATGAAGCAGGTGTGAGGTCAAGCTGAGAAGTCAGCCTGCGGGTCAAAGTCAGGATCAGGCCTGGTGAGGGTAACCAGGGGCAGAGAGAGTCCAGTGCCTACTGGCAGGCCCAAAGTGACAAGATAGGTGCAGGGTCAAGCTGGGAGGTCAGTCCACAGGGCAGGGTCCAGAGCAATGGAGTCTGCACGCTGAGCTGAGCTGAGGTGAGCTGAGCTGAGCTGGAGATCAGTGCTCCTCTAGGGTAGCTCAGACAGAAACTGAAGGCCCAGGGTTGAGCTTAAATGGGGCTCCTTGGCCCATGGGCAGGAGGTGCAAGTGGATGCCTCAGGCGAGGATGATCAGGCCCATTAAGGCCTGTTAGTGCCCTCAGACCCTGGAAACAGTAGTAATTGAAATGCTCACTAGCATATGCAATTGTGATTTAAGAATTCAAAGAACTGGGAAATGTTACTACCTCTTTAAGGTCTGTCAGAGACTATTTCTTCTCTTTGCAGTCTCATTTAGCCTACTTCCCACTAACAACTCTTGAACATTGATACGTATGTTTTTACCATTATTAGACTGTGACTTAGTGGCATTCATAGTGCTCCAGCTTCACACTGGAACAATCTAGGTAGATAATGTATGTTATGGCTGGTTTGGGATAACACAGACAAGTGATTACATTTCAGAACGGCATTTTGGATGAAATCAGTATTGTCCTCATTGACCAAAGGAAGTAAGCTGCTCACTGCTAGTGGGAGCATATGATCATGATCGTTTTTTGCCAGTTGTTCTCCAGAGTGTTTCAAGACAAGATTGCTTACCTAATGTGAACAAATATCTGAGCAAAACGGCAGCAGAAAATTACACCACAGTAGCTGAGTTCCTCCTCCTAGATCTAATCAAGAAGGCAGAAGCACAGCCCACTCTCACTGTAATGCTTTTAATTATTTGCCTGATGACTGTAGTTGGAAATCTGGGCTTGACCGCATTGATAAGGATTGTCTCCCCAAACCACCCTCCCAAATATCTTTTCCTTAGCCATTTGGCAGTCTTAGACCTCTGCTGCTCAGTCATCACCCCCCAGGACGGTGGCCAGTCTCTTAGCAGAGAGCAAAGCTGTCTCATTTGGTGGCTGTGCTGCCCAGATGTATTGTTTCTCTACATTTTGCACCAACGAATGTTTCATTCTGGCTGTGATGGCATATGACCAGCTGGAAAACACTGCTATACAAAGCTGTCATGTCATGAAGCCTCAGCATCCAGCTGTGACTTGGTTCTTACTCTTGTGGGTCTCTAATCTCAATGATACACAGCAGCTGTGCCTTTTGGGTGTCCTTCTGCCATTCCAGCATCACCAGTCACTTCTGTGGTGTGGTACCCCTGATCTGTGGTATCTCCTGCTCTGACATCAGGGTTAACAAGATCATCCTCGCAGCATTTTGCATTTTAGGTGACATCTTCGTCATACTGCAGGTATGCATTTCCTACATCTACATCATCTCTGCTATCCTGGAGTGCCACTCCAGCAAGGGAAGGCACAAAGCCTTCTCCTCCTGTGCACTTGATAGTTTTTGCCATATCCTTTGGCACTCCAGCTACACACCCCACAGCTCTGGCTCCTTGCCTGACCAAGACCAGGTGATGTCTGTGTTTTATACAATGGTAAGCCCCACGGTCTACAGCTTGAGGACCAAGGAGGTCCTCAAAATGAGGCACTGAACGGACTGTTACATGGAGAAAATTGTTTGTCAGTCAATAAAACCTCCAAAGGAGTTGGAACAGGTGCTTAAAAAATTAAAATGATGAGTACAGCTGTTCATGGATGAATTTATTCTGAAATAATTGCTCGTTATGCAACAGAAGTAGGAGAAAAGTGAATGCAGAAGTGAAGAAAGAAATAACTGTAATATTAAAGACTTTTCTGTAATAGCAAGAGCTACAGCTTTATTGTGAGAAAGTACAATTGTGACACTTTTGAAGGCATTTAGTTTCACCTAAGTTTTTACTTTCAAGTTTGATGCCTTGAAGACATCCCAGCTTTGTTTTCAACTGTTGCTAACTAGTACCACTTCAGCAGTATTGCTTCCATGTTCTGTTTCCATTCCCTTACCTCATACATCCTTGTAGTCTTTTTTTTCCTGACTCCCAGTCTGAAGGTGATCATTAACCTTTTAGCAAAACCGGGTCACATTCATCAGGCACCTTAAACTGTTTACAGTATTAGTGATGTGGGCGACTCGAGTCTTCCATGCAAGAACAAAGTTACCACACAGCAGGTGGTCCTGAGGGACAGCCTACCCTCTTTTGTTGTGGGTGAATATCCTTGAACCAATTCACATGCATCGCAGGCTAAAAATGTGCACACAGAAGAATTTTTTACAAATGCTGAGGCTGGGATTCATCTTACTTAAGTTTAGACTTCTGTTAATGAGCTGCCAAAGCATAAATCAAACTTGTAGGCTCTTTCTATAGCTCATGAAGGCAAATAAAAGTCTGTTTGCCTCCATAGTTTGATCACACCTGTCTCTGTCTCCCCTGAAAGGTCTATATTTATATCTATGAATTACAGGAAGAGTGTAGAGTGACCAGCTCAGGTTTATGGAATTATTTCAAGTCCACGTTAATGCAGCTTAATGCTGCCCTGAGTTCTGGTTTTGGATCACATTCCATCTGACTCAGGGAGCTGGCTCGTAGAGAACAAAAAGCCACTGGCTTCAGTAGGGAAAGACTTCAGTCTCAGCTGCTTTGGCCATGGAAGTAGCACAGAGAAGGAAACGGAACCTGCTATAACACTGCCTCAATACACAGAGTTATTAGACAAATGGGTGCACGACCATTTTTCCCTATCCTTAGGAAGGACTGCAAGTAAAGGTCCCATAAAAAGCTACACTCCCTCTCACTGGGGGTCATCACTCAGAGCAACCCATTCTGCCCATCCTGAACCACTTAGACCCCTTAATGTGTAAACGTAGTGTCTGAGGAAGAAATATGTTCCACTCTTCCATATCCATAGCTTTATCATTAAGACTGATAGGTGTCATTAAGCAATAACCAGTCAGTTCCCAGAGCAACTCTGGCAGCATCTAGAAGTACAAATTTTCTGCAAGCAAACATTTTCATGCTTCCTAGAATACCATGGAGGTTGCAGATATTCCTGACTAAACTGTGAGAGAGGACTACAGCAAAGAACGATAAATAACCCAGACAAGCAATACCTGTTGATTCACTTTTAACCCAGCTATCTCCTGAACACCACGGCTTTCTCATAGTCTAGACGAGAACTCCGGAAGCCATTACATTGCCAGTCTAATGCAGTCTGGAAGAGGAATCGGTCCAATGCAAATACATTGCAGACCTCATGGTGCAGCCCAGACAGACGAGCTTCCCTCACTCATCATCTTACACATGGCACTGCACATTCATTGTCCCAGGAGTCGCCCCCACTCCACAACACGAGCAGCCACTGTAAGCACAGTCCAACCAAGGCTGCGTTACCTGGGACATTTCTGCCTGCCTAAGCCCCACTGATGACTTTCCCCGCTAGGGACAGTCAGAGCAGATCACTCTTCAGCTGAGTAACCCAATTCAGCTCTCTGCTCTGAAGGCCAACAGTTTGTCGAACAACCTCTAAGCCCTCGAAGTAGCACAAGTAAGCTAGCTTTTCTGGCAGGTAGAGATGTCCTTAAACTCCTGCCAGAATCAGGGGAAGGGTCTTTGTTCATATGTCTCAAAGGCTCCTCAGCTTCCCAGAACAGCTGTCTTCATCATCTTATCGTAAAGTAATTTCAATAAGTGTCCAGTGATATTGCAAGAACAGGGAGAGAGGTTAATGGCAAACTGTTTACTAAAGCATGATATCTATGTCAACATCTTCCAATAGACCATTATTTTTCTTTTCTTCAAAAGAGTTAATTATTCAAGGACCTTAGAAGAAAAATATATGTGGGATTGGGTGCAAGTGCAAAGGCAGTGTTAAGGCAGAGGCACCAGAACTCTAAGCAAATCACTAGCGATCACCTACTTGAAGAATTTTCTATCTGCATTTGAAGAATTTTCTATCTGCATTTGAAGAAAAATCTACCCCGATGGATGGACACATAATCTGAGCCTGGATGGTTCACACACGAACAGGTTATCACAGCAAAATATCTGCTCCACAGATGAGCAGGCTGCCTGAAACTAGATGGTCCATGAGCCAAAGAGGTTATCTAACAAAGGGCACGAGTCCAAGGGTAGATGTGTTATTAGAGACAACAGGAGTCTTCTGTGGAAAAAACAGCTAACTGTGTATCAGGACTGTGCATTTTAATGAGAGGAAGAATTATCAAGTTTGATCATAATTAATAACAGAGGTGGATTCACATTCAGATGGCATACTTAATGCTTAAACTCCACGGAGTTGCACTGCAGCTCTTCAGAGTCAGATAAGCAGAACTGATTCCTCTGATATCTTACACTGTACTGCTATTTACGTGAATATGGTCTTATTATTATTAAAAGAATTTTTATTAAAGTTTGCAGTCTAAAGCTTTGTTAAGCCTTGTTTGTCAGTTGATAGGGACAGACATGACGAGGGTTCACTGAATTTGCTAGGATACTTATGTCATCAGTTTCACTAGTAAAAAGTAGTAAGGGCAGGGAAGGAGATGGGCATGTCCTATGATCAATGACAACAAAGACACCCTTAGAGGATGATTCCTTCTGCTTATCACACTTATCTTAAGATGGGATGAATTGTCCTTTGAAGGTGATATTGCTTCCTTTGTCTATAGGGGGAGCCTAGAATAGATGTTGACTAGACCCCTAACCAAGGGTAGGGGAAATTAATTCACAGAAAGATTCTTCATTACAGTGCACCTGCTGAGACTCCTAATTAAGGCCTGGTGTCTTGCAGGAGATCTAATTTACAGACATTAAACTGTATCGAGAGTCATAAATACACCAAGTACTTCAGTAACACCATTTTTCTGAAGAAAGAATTCCGAAGCGGCAAGCTGAGTGTTAGAATATCACATTTGATATTGAAGTTGTTTCTCAGCGTGTCACTCCACTAATGTTTCACAACGCCCAGGCTGCAGATCAGCTGCAACATATAGGCAAAAGAATGAGCTGTTGCTCCAAAGGCAGTACTGAATTGCGTAGTTCTGCAAACCTATAAGCAAAGAACATTTATCTGGGCATTTACCTGGAGCAGGGAGGGGCTCTATTGCAAATCTGAAGTCCTAAAGTTTTTCTGTTTAGATAAATCTTCTGACTTGTTTCAGTAAGATGTCTTTCAAGTGAAGAAGGAAGATACTCACTATTACGAAGGTACATGAAATGTTTGTAGCTTTTGAAATAAGAGTTTATTTCTGGGAACAATACGGCATAAAATATCTCGCACCTTCATGCAAGGAAGGTAGGCCTATTTCTTCATTTTAGAGATGAAAAAGATCATTTTCAATCTGCAGATAGAATCATAGAATCATTTAGGTTGGGAAGGATTTCTGGAGGTCATCAAGTCCAACCTCCTCCTCAGAGCAGGTTCAGTCAGATCAGATTGCTCCGGCCCGATCCAGCTGAATTTTAAATGTCAGCACAGATGGAGATTGTACAAATTTGCACCTAATCCAGTGTTTGATCACTCACGTTGGGGCAGGAGAGGGAAATTTCCTCCTTCAGTTTCCCAAGTAGTCCATGGAAGAGAGCAACCTCTTGATAGCAAGCTCATTGAAGCCCTTTTCTGAGAATTAACTGGGCTAGTTGCTGTGCTTTAGGGCACAAAAGGTTGGGTAGGTTGGAGATAAACAACAGCCAGCTATGCAAAGATAACTCAGTGTGTAAAGGCAGTCTGGTCTTCTGTGCACCTAAGCAGGGTAAGCATTTTGCTCACTTAAACTGTGTACCTAACCATTATAGGCTGGTTTTAATCCTGCTGTCTGCTTCTTGAAATGGGCAAGTACTTCTGAAGATTTGGCTCAAGGGGGGAATAAACTGGCTTGGTATCTACAGTATCTACTCTTGCCTTTCTGGATGAAACAGGTCAGTAAGAGAATAGTTTTGTACATATGCAATACCTTGAAGCCTATGCTAGAAACAGACCTCAGCAAGAATTGAAACCTCCATTCAGTCACCCACGTGATAAGAACTCTGCTTTGAGAGCGTCAGCCAGGTTACTGGTAACCTCCAATAGATTAACAATAATTTTTCATGTGAGGTGAAGCTGGTAGAACCTTTACAGGGATGACTGATTCCCTTTTTGTTCAGGATTCCTTCCCTTTTAGCATGAGATTTTTCCCCCTCTAAATGGAAAGTATTTCATTTGGTGACTCTTCCCAATTTATTCCTGAGCAGAAGATGGCCACTTTTCCTTGACAACAGGGGTGCAAGCAAATGAGAAATCCTTTCTCAGCCAAACCTGGAGGATCTTGTGGTATCTCCTCCTCTTTGGGAAGATGCAAAGCTGAGTTTTCCTGCTGCTGTTACCATTTAGAGCTTGCCACCATTTCTTTCAAGAGAGGAAACTCTTACTTTTTTCTGCCTGGATGTGGATTTGTTATTTGTATGTTTACAAGTTGCAGTCCCAAAGGTCAGGGTGGTGGAGGTCCCTGTAATGAAGGCAGGTCTTAGCAAGTTGGCACAGCTGCAGCCTAACCATTATATTCCTATTTCAGCAAGGCTGAACAGGGGCTGCTTTGCCCTGTTAATGGACTTTGTGGCCCATACTGAGCTCTAACTACCCTGCTACCAATGCCCGGGGGAGTTAGCTAATAGGCAAAAAATGTATTGGTGATTGCAATACAGGAAGAATGATGTCTGAACTAGTGTCAAGACCATGTATCTTCAGGAACAAGCGGGCCATTGCCCTTGGAGTGGGCCATTTGGATGATACTGTACACCCAACCGTGGCCACGAGTGAGGGGAGAAGAGTGCTCCATAGATGTCCTCAAGAAAAGCAGACTTTTTTCCTTAAAAAAGGAGAAAGAGGACACACGAAAACCATTGTAGTGACAAACTAGGACTGGTGTTTCACAGTGCTGCTGCTGCCTTTTGAATAAATTATTTTATCTTTCTGCGCTTTCTTATCTCACCTGAAAAATAGGAACAGTACTCCCTTGTATCACAAGTCATTTCAATGCGTAATTAAAGAAGTCTAGTCAGAAGCTGTGATGAAAATGCGCCGTACTTCCTTGTGGCTACTGAGACAATCAATTGTGTGTTGCCAGTTTCCCATCACTTCTAGGTGTTGAAGCAGTTTCTTGTCGGGAGATGATATGAGTGTGCTAGCAACATGCGTGAGAGGAATCACTGTGTGGCCATTGAGTTTATCCTCTCTGGACTAACAGAAAGCCAAGAGGTGAAGGTAACCTGCTTTTTTTAAGCACATTAATAGGGAATCTTGGAAGGATCATGTAGATGAAGGTTGATCCCCCGGCTTCACACACTGTGTACCTTTCCCTCATAACTTGGCTTCTGTGGATTTCTGTTACTCCTCAGCTCTCTCCCCGAGGTGGCTGGTGAACTCTTCAGCAGTGAGGAGAGCCACTTCAGTCAGTGCCTGTGTGGCACAGCTATTCACTTGTCTCCTCATGGCTAGTGCTGTGTGTCTCCTGCTGGCAGTAATGGCATATGACTGCATGTGGCTCTCTGTAACCCTCTCCTTTATGCAACTGTCATGTCCTCAAAAGCCTGTACACAGATGGTAATCATCTCCTGTTTCATTGGCTTTGTCCACGCACTTCCGCAAACTATCTCCACCTTCACATTCTCTTTCAGTGACTTTGGTGTTATCAGACATTATTTCTGTGACATCCCCCTAGGATCCAGCTTTCATGCTCTGACACCTATAGCAAAGAGACGGTACTTCACATTTTTGGTGTGTTTCGTGGCATCTTCACATCTCTGGCAATTCTCATCTCCTCCATCTACCTCATCTGCACCACCCTGAGGATCCACTCCTCCAAGCGCAGATGCAAAGCCTTCTCCACCTCTGCTTCCCATCTGAGAGCTCTCTTCTTGTTTCATGGGAGCACCGTTTTTATGTACAGTAGCCCAACATCCAGCTACTCATTGGACTGAGATAAATGGGCCTCTCTGTTCTCTACAGTGGTGACTCCAGTGCTGAATCTTATCAGCTACAGCCTAAGGAATAAGGAGGTGAAGGATGCTCTGAGGAGAGTTTTAGGTCATATCAGAGAAACTTCAGCAGACTTGTTAGAAAGAGAACTTTGTTTGGGGAAAATTTATCAAAACCTTGGTACAAAGAGTAGGACTTCCGAGGAAGATTTGATCAGCTTCCAAGGGTGAGATTCAGAAAGGTACTTAATTGTTAGAAGGGATTTTAGGTGGACTTTTAACTGGTTGTATCTGCAACTTCTATCTTGAAAGACTGTGTTCCTCTGCTGCTGAAAGCTGGAGGAATCCTGACTTTTAACTTGCAAGTTCCAAGCACAAACAGGACTCCTGCCTGAGGAGTGCGTGGCACAGAATTGCAGTTCTCTGTTCTATTAGGAACGTTTGCTCATGTAGGAAAACCACCAGTCCGTCAAGATGAGAAAAAGCTTTCAAGGATATTCAAGAGGAGAAAAGCAATGTGATTTGAATTTATGGCCATTTCTGCTACGTCTTCAGTATTTGAAAGGAGTAGCCTCTTCCAGTGCAACACACAGAACCTGAAGTTCTGGAAAGGAAATCTTGGAGAACACACACCCGTGTTTTTGCCCCCCAAACACTAGCAAAAGTAACTGTCACTCTTCTGTTAAATCTCCCTCTTCTGTCACTCATTACTACCTCCTTTTTCCCCTTCTGCCTGGAAACATGAAAAAACTACAGCAATGCAGAAAAGATTGACTTCTAATTTTGCTACCATTGTGAAGTAACAAGAACTTATTCCTGCTTTTCATCTCCACATATCAGCAATCCACTTGAGGCAACTGAGTGAACTGGTAGTTATTTTAAGGACATTGGACATAATTTGAAAGTTAATCAAGCTGCAGTGTTCTTTCACTTAAAAAAATGACGGAATAAGATGGTGACTTACCAACTACATGTCTGCCATCAATGTGATTTTGAGAATAAATGACCAATCATTTCTGGGAGATGAGAAAGCTGGGAAAGGCTTTGGAATCCTTTTATCAATTCAACTAAGCTAGCTCTAAGGATAGGTGTTCTAGCGCTACTAGATGTTTCATCCCTTCTGGCTGAGTTTACAAATGCTGTCCCTCAGTTGGCAGAAGGAGTTGAAATCTTTATTGAGCTGAAAGTGACAGAATTAATCTCAGACAGGCGAGAGGTTCCTGCCTCTGCATAAGGTTTACAGTCAAAGGGGGGATGGAAAGAGGTCTCGCGGATTCCCTTTGCATTTCACTGCAAGCCTGTTAGGGCTGTTATTTCCCCTGACTTCCTCTCCTTAAAGCTGTGCATAACTATAGCAAAGATTGTGTCCCTGTGATCATTTATGGCACCCTAAAGAAGGATTTTACAAGTCTCTTTCTTTCAAATGGCTGCCAGCATATTTTACAGAGAACTGATAGACTGCGAAACATCATTATTTCTGCCCAAAGACACACGGCTGGGGAGAAAACTTATCTTCAGTATGTTATAGTCTGAATTTTGATCAAGTAGGGATGATTAAAGGCCATCACTATCTCAGAAGCCGTTTATCTCAGTAACGCTAAAATTAGAATATGCACGGGGTAGTAAAAGCATTTGGACTATATGCACTATTATCCCATTGGCCTGACGGTCCCAAAACGCAGGAAAAAGAATGTGAAAATGTAGCCTTTTGGTGCTGCTAGTTGTCATCTTTCTGTTGCTGCAGAGCCTGAAGCTCAAGGTTTATCTCTTGTTTCTGATTATTAAGTATCATCAGATATGTGAAGTTCACTGTTTTTACATGTATCAATGTTGCGCTGTCCTTATCTTGAACAGAGAAGAGAGATTTTTAAACCAAATTTCTGAGGTGTCCAAAATTGTCTCTTTCAGTGGACTCCCAGCTCACAGGAAGGAAATAGCTTGAGAAGAAATCACAGGCATCATTTTATTTTCCTGTGTATGTTTACAGGTCTCTGGGAAGAGCAATGTACACTACTACTCTTCCAGAAAAAGACAGGTAGGTTGTCATCAAAGAGCTTCCCTGCACAGCAATGAGTCATGTCTGCACACCTCTCTCTGCGCTGATGTTTAAGATAGTCAAAGCCATCTCGAGCTAAGCATCAGCAGAACCGGCAGCATGTTTCAATCAAGAATCACAATCTCAAACCTAAATATGCTTTCTGACAAATATCATCAAAAAGAACAGATTTTCATAAGCCCCGCATTCATCTAAGCCGTGCATTCACCTATGCCTTAGTCTCCACCTCGAGAACCCCAGACAAAATTAGGGAATTTAAAATGTTAAAGAGCTGCTGTCTCTTCAAATCTACAGTTTGCTTTTCGAAGAAAGCCTTCTGATCCACCATCCAGAATCCTGTTCCTCTTCTTCCCTTCCCCAAATCTCAGTTCCAGGAGGAGATTTGGGAAAATCCCTGCCTTGAATCACTTGTCATGACAGCAATGCAAAGTAAGTCCATTTGCGGTAGAACAGCATTGCCCAGAGTCAGGAGGTCGTAGGGGCATTTGGGGGTTTCCCTGCTGCAAACAGTTGAGGAAAACTCGATGAATCAAGAACAGTACTGTTAAGAATTTTAGGGAAATTTTCAGTGTTCAGCTAGGAATTAGGTTATATTGATACATTATAAAGCTCAGCTATGACATAAGGCCAAGGCCTTGGAAAGGTGTTAGCAGAGCTCCTTTAAATGAAGCGTTCCCAGAGACACCAGGTTGGCACAGACTGCTGAAAATCATAGTTAATGCCTGGCATTGGGGAACGGCCTCTGTGTCCATCAGTGTTCCTGGGAGCCTTGGAAAGTCTAGTACAGTGTATGTCACCCTTCACTGTAAGGCAGACACCTAGTGCAGCATCCTGCTCCTCTCATGCTCCTATTTTACCATGCAATGAATCGCAGTCCCCTCAAAGGTCTCTTGCTGTCTTCAGCAGCTCTCTCAAGTTGAGGCACCTCATGTCAGCACACCAATATATGTGAGATGAAACCTGCTTGTGCTGTGCCACACTGAAGGATTTGCTTTCTCTTGGAAGCTTAGCACCACCATCACTTTTTTTGTGTAGAAACGTGAGCAGACACCACTCTCCGAAGCTTGTAGGAGCTAGTGGGAAAGCATAACCTCTCAAAATACCTAGTTGTTCCTCTTAATGCCAGGAGAAGCCTAGACCTGAGACTTACACAGCTCTAAGGTGTCTAAAGGTAAAAGCCACAATACCACCCCGAAGGCTCGTGTTTGACTGGTGACAATATGCTCACATCCTTGTGACTGACAATTTCCAAAGAATGATGAGAGCTACATGAAACCTTGAATTTAGTTTCAGTTCTACTCTTGTCTGCTGAGAAGATGGTGGAAGGGCGCATATAGATGAAAATGCATGGCCCAAGGAACAGAAGTGCAACAGTGATATGGGAGGTGCAGGTAGAGAGTGCTTTGAGACGCCCTTTGGAAGAGTGTGTCCTCAAAGAGACCAAAATAATGACACAGGACACAAGATGAACAAGCAAAGAGCCTGAGGAAATCAGACCACTATTGGCAACCATGATGCAACCAGCCACGTAGGTGTCAGTGCAGGCCAGCTTCAGCAAAGCGTGTACATCACAGAAGTAGTGGTCGATCTCATTGGGCCCACAAAACAATAGCTGAGCAGTCAGCAGGGTCTGCACCAGGGAGTGCACACAGCCTCCCACCCACGAAGCTGCCACCAGCCGGCCACACACATGCTTGTTCATAATGCTTGTGTAATGAAGCGGCTTGCATATAGCAGCGTAACGATCATACGCCATTGCTATGAGGATGAACATCTCCGTGCAGGCAAAGAGATGGACCCCAAAGAGCTGTGCTATGCAGCCCACAAAAGAGATGGTCTTCTTTTCAGCAAGAAGGTCATAAATGAGTTTGGGAACTGTGACAGTAGAGTAACTGATATCTACAAAGGACAAGCAGCTCAGGAAGAAGTACATGGGAGAGCCCAGCTGTTGACTGTTCTGTATAGTGATGATGCTAAGCAGGTTTCCAAGAATAACAGTGGCATAGAAGACTAAGAAGAATGTGAAGCATACTTTTGCTAACGTATCATCTTGTGTGAGTCCCTGGAAGACAAACTCCGTCACATTGTTCTTGTTCTTCACATACGTCACGTAGACAGGACCTGAAGCACAGAATAAAGCCACCTGTGATGGCATCAGAGACACAGTGTTATCAGTACACATCCATGTCGATCACTGGTATGTTCAATATCAATGTATTCCCTTTTATGCCTTTTGGGGAAAGTTTCCTTTCAAAGTCAATGCTTCTCTCAAGGAGTGACAGTTGATATCTAACTCAGAATGTATTACTGAAGTGTGTAATAGCGAGCTCCACTTATTTGCTTGAGGGAGTTGGTGGAAATATCCTCCAGATTCATATTTCTGATCTTTGCCCCTTTTAAAAAGGAAGACTAGCTGCTAGGCTCCCTAAACATCCACTTTTGAAGTGTTGATTTGGAAATGAAAAACTGACTGAGACGGATAGTGCATGTTACCATTTGAGTCTCAACACATTAGTCATGCCCTAAGGAATTCTGCTCAGGCAGTGAACGTACCTTCTTTTTCAACCCTCTGAGGGAATTCAACAGAACTAGTCCTTGCTATTGCTCTCTGACTCTGGTAGAATGTCCATGCATTTCTGTGCAACCGTCAGTGTTCACATCATGACACAAGGCAGCTGGCTAATTAACATCACTTCAGCTATCAGTGTAGATCCTTCTGGAGGAGGTAAAGTGGACACCTACCTCATGTCTGTTTAGCAGAGATGTGCCTTTAGGCACAAACTGTCTTTAAGGCGCCCTAAGTGAAATCAGACCATGTTCAAGGCATGCCAGGAAACCTGAAGCAGGAGAGTCATTGTCCTATATGTGCTGTACAGGGCTACATCTTGTGTCGATTGGTTCCAGTTATTGCTCATGAGTTTCTGGGTTGCGACCTCAGTCTCCAAGAGAGCGGGCTTGTATTTCCTCAGACCACCTTTCCTACAGCACATGGGTGAATACTGGAGATAATCTGCATTAACGATGTGTCAGTAAGGTTTTTGTACACCTCAGCCAAGTTCTGGACTAGGCATGGAAACGCCCATAAACACACCTGTGATGCCCCTGGGGTAATAAATACACCGCTGCTGAATCTCCTTTACTCACCAACACCCTTGTATTCACCTTTGCTGCACTCTAGCGCAGTACGCAAGTAACACTAGTGTTCAGTTTCTACACTGAAAAGATAGACGGCAAGAGCTGCATAACAATGTCCACAATACTGGCAAGTCCTTTGGGATCTTAATCCTGCTCCACAATCACAGGTCAATCAGTTCTTTCTCACGAGATCTCTGCCTCTTCCACCCTCCAACTTCAGCAGCAGAGGAAATATTCTTTCGTGTCTCCAGCCCTATCTCCATGCCACTCCGTGGGCAGAGGGAAAGCAATGTGGGGAGGCCCAAAGCGTGTGTGTTTAAGAGCATTGTTGCCACGATGTGTACAGCTAGAGGGGACAAGTTAAGACTGAGTACACAGGAAGTGCTGCAGCTACCTATTGACTCCTTGACTCTGTAACACCAGAAACTTCCTTTTGACAGATATTTCTGGAAATGGCATATAACTGAAAAATAAGCAAAGAAGACACCAATTAAAACAAAGGGTAAAAAAAAAATTGAGTTCTTTCTACTTCATAAAATGCACCTCACAAAAGTCACTCAACAGTAATGCCTCTTTTCAAAGGCAGGATTTCATAGTCATGCTTGAACAAAACAAAGAAGCAAGATCAGAAAACTTGCACAGTTTATATTTGCTAGTCTCCAACAGTTTGCCTGCTATTCTCCTCTGATGACCTCTCGGACCACTTTAGGCGGTTTCATCAAAACCTCTCAGCTCCAAGCTGCTTCTTATGTGTCACGAGAGCAGTCCACATCTCTGCCAGGGCTGAAAGCTACAGGGGATGAAACGAACAGCCTGAATGTCTAGCTCCATTTCTCATTCTGCAAAAACAACTTCCAAGAGCATCTGCAAGAACAACTCTCTGTCTCTCTCCAGATGGGGAAGTTGTGGCAGAAATATTTCAAGTAAATTGCACAGCAGAAGCACAAGCTTACCAGAAGCAATGAGATCCCAGAGGCATGTGAAGTTTTCTTTGTCAGAAAGAATCAGTGGACGGGGAGCTAAAATATATATTTTGGACAGCTATTAGAGTAGTCTCTACAGGGTGACTCTGGAGCGTGATCACCTAGACCATGTCACATTGTGGGGGGGTTTGCTTGCTTTCTTGCTTGCTTTCCAATGCTGTCCAGATAAATGGACTTCATTTAGTATTAGCTATGTGCTTCTTTTGGAAACATTTCTATTTAAAATCAATGTCATGGCTGACCATGTGCAAGATTTTGCAAATGCACCCCTGCATAGAGCAGAGGACATTTGGGGAACCAGAGCATTTGCGACATTGTCCCAGGGTTTGGTCTGTAGATCTGCCGCTCTCCTGTGCAGGCAACACCTTCTTATCTTGAATCACACTTAAGCCATGTTAAGGTGCAACACAAGTGCAAGCAAGTGTTTATAGGGAACGTGAAGTGAAGGAAGGAAAAAGAAAGTGCTTTAGTTACTTTCAGAGTGCATTACACAGATGTCTTTCTCCCTCACGCAGCTCATTTGCTCTTTTCCTCCTGGCAAGGTAGGAGTCAGGATCCCGTGGCTCCTCGTGGCTCTTTTGGCCTTGTGGAGAAGCTTAGCTGCTAGAACTAACCTCCCTGTGGCAGCTGTGACTGGCTCTGAGATGATTTAATCTTCCATCTTCACATTTCTTCTCTTCCTTCCTGCAGGAGCAGCTGTTCCAGCTATTCCCTTGGAATACATGTTTCTTCCTTTGCCTGGGCCTGTAGATGTGCCCTGTTGGGCTAGGAGTTATCCTGCGTACAGGAATTATTACTGAATAACTCTTTTTTTTCATTGACACATAAAATTGTGCCCCCCAATGCTTTCTTTGCCCCCCCCCAATGCTTTCTTTGGTGGCGACAATTTCCTACGGTGAGCAATTTATCTTTCACTTGGATCTTTGATTCTCTATTAGTAATAAACATTAAAATGCAAAATCTGAGGCAGAGATGAAGGGCAGAGGGGATGGTCAGGAAGGAGGGCATTAGTGATATGTGAACTACTGCAGAAAGGCAGAGAGCTGCTGCACTGGAATGGGAAGGGGAAAAGCTCCTCCTCATATCATCTGCATCAGCAAATGACCCAACCAGCATCTAATATCAGCAGTTTAATTGCTAACCCATGGATTCAGCATATGACAATGCAGTACTCCTAAGAAGGCGTTTACTCCAAAGTAAAGGGGAAGGAAGCCTTTGGCACAATTGCTTCCAGCAGCAGTTGACCAACAGCCTTGCAGACGCCTTGGGCCATCGTTTCCTAGCTGAGTAGATTACAGAGTAGATGGAGTTTGTCTGACGGAAAGTTTACACCTGGGAGAGCTCGGACTAATGGGATGCTCTGCCTGGAACACATTTTAATATTTTTGATAGCATTCATTTCTTTATTTGCTGGTGTCTCAGCAGTGCTTGGAAGCCCCAGTCCTGGGCCTGTGCTATTCAGAAAGAGAACATAAAGGGAATCCCTGCTAGTCACAGAGTTTGCAATGCCATTCCAATCAAAACATGAACTTTCAGTGTCTTCCTAGTTACTGCAACAGCTAAAACCAAGCTTTTCTTCAAAAGGGAGCTTTCAGTAAATTTTCCAAAATGGAATTATAGTGAGAGAGACTTGATTTTCTCAGCTCCTGAGAAAATGTTACCACAGTTCTACACCTCACCCTTTTCAGTCCAGACTTTTCTATTCCACAGTTTTCTCATGGCACTTTTCATCTCCTCATTTCTCAGCGTGTAGATGAGTGGGTTCAGCATGGGCGTGATGACAGTGCAAAACACAGCTAACCTCTTGTCCTCCGAGAGACTGCTGGATGGGCGTATGTAAATGAATGTGGATGGCCCAAAGAAGAGAATCACCACAGTAATGTGGGACCCACAGGTGGAGAGGGCTTTGTACCGTGCTTCGGACGTTTGCCTTTTCAAGGAAAACAAAATGACAATGTAGGAAATGACAAGTATGAAGAAAGAGACCAAACAAATCATTCCACCATCGGCAACGACAATGATGCCCACAACATAGGTGTCTGCACAGGCCAGTTGTAGTAGGGGACGGACATCACAGAAGTAGTGGTCAATTTTGTTGGGGCCGCAAAAAGGGAGGCTAACGGTTACGAGGGTCTGCACCAGGGAGTGCACAAAGGCCCCCAACCATGAACCCATCACCATCCAGCCACACACACGCCTGGTCATGAGGGTGGTGTAGTGCAGGGGTCTGCATATGGCAAAGTAGCGATCATAGGCCATCATTGTGAGGATGAAGATCTCAGCGCAGGCAAAGATATGAAACCCAAATAGCTGTGCCATGCAACCCCCAAAGGAAATGGTTTTCTTCTCAACAAGGAGGTCAGCAATCATTTTGGGAGCTGTGGCAGAAGAGAAGCAAAGATCTGCAATGGACAGGTGGCAGAGAAAGAAATACATGGGGGAGTTCAGACGCTGACTGCTAACTACAGTGACAACGATGAGCAGATTTCCTGCCACAGTAACAATATAGAAGAACAAAAACACCACAAAACATATTTTCTGCACCCCTTGGTTCTTTGAAAGGCCCAGAAGAATGAATTCCTTCACACTGCTTGCATTCTCCATGTTGATCAGTCAGGTGCCAATATGCAATATACAGCTTATACACCTGGGAAAACAAAGACAGACACATGATTCATCAGCATTTTTTTCATTATTAATGATGAGTTCTATATCAGAAGTGGATACAAACCAAGAAAGATATAGCATTAGTATTAAGCTTATGAAGTGTTTAGTTTCTGTCATGTATTTTTTCACAGCTACTTAGTTCTCCACAGTACCAAGCTTCTACCATGGCTTTGGTGGCATGGAGATAGGTGCACTCTGTGATATGTTCCTTAATCCTGGTGCTCCAGGATTTTGAAGGACTGGCTCCATGGCTGGTAGCCTTCCATGCACTAAGGACAAGGCCAGAGTGTTCACCTTGGGCACTACAAGGCAGATAATGCAGCATGTTTGCCCTCAGGGTAGACAAAGTCCCTGACAGCAATCTTTGTAAAATGGGTGTCTTTAAGAATACCCGGAAATATTGCTCAGAAAGATGATTTGCTTTATAAGTACACATGATCTTTGAATTCTTGTTTAGAAGGGAAATGTAACCACATGCAGAGAAAAGAACTCTCTTGTGTTCATACATTTTGAAACGTAAATATGAAATGTCACAGGCTGAAAAAGGAGTTCTGGGAAGGTTATCTATCATGGAGGGAAAAAAATACACATATGACTTAATGTAGTATTTGACATTGTTCTAACTCTCAGCATTGTTTCTATCAGAGGAAGGAAGAATGAAAGACTCTTGTGAGATCTTCTGTCCCAGCACTGTACTGATTTTACCGAGTGTGATTTTTGATACGCTCTGCGTGATGCTTTCAAGGGTTAACTTAGCTTAATGAAGCTAATCTAACTAAACTCCTTCAACAGCCAGTATAAGTCTGATTCATAGGCTGATTCAGAATGACTAAATTAGGGTCCTTTGCAGAACCCTTTTTTCCTCCACTCACTATGAGGAGCTTAAGCAAATTAGCACCACCAGGTTAGAATGACCTTTAGAGAATAATCCCTTTTGGTGCCTGAAAGTAGCTCAGAGCTTTTTGTAATGCCATCCACCTGTTTTAGGTTATGGCTGAGCTCCTTGTCCCTAGGCATTTCTACATCCATACAGTTTCTCATTCGAGACAAGGTCACATTCCAGCATAAACATGGGACTTCTTTGGTTCACCCTGTGTTCCAGCTACAACCCATCGAGCATTACGTGTCACTAATAAATGAGTAGCCCACATCTTTAGAAAGAGTGTAACGTTTCTAGCTTGCCTTTATGCACCCAGACCACAAGAATTCCCTTGGTCAAAGAAGTCTGGGAACCATCAGATTAAACTCTTCACAGAGAGTCCTGCAGAATTACATCACAACCAGGTCTTCTCATTTGTCCTGGTGATCTGTGAGCAAATCGGCGGAATGATTCAGTTAAGCCAAGTTATCTACCAACTACTTCAATCTGCAGCATAATCAGAAATTCTCGTGCAGGCACAAAGGGATCAAGCATCCACAGGAAACACTGAAACTGAGAAAACCCAAGATTACTTTCAAACCCACAAAGTGAAGCCGAGAGAGGAAGTGGGCAAAGGAGGGACTTTTCCTATGCTTACCGCTGTACTTACACTAGATGAAAGTTTTTCAAGCAGAAGGGTAAACTTTAGATGGATGGTTCCTTTTCAGATATTTCTACAAGGAAAAGGATCAGTAAGAACAACGGGAGGTCAGTTTCTCCCTCGTCTTACCAGGTCGTGATCCTTTCTACCCCTCTTCCTTCTACTGAGCAACGACGTAGACTTCTCAACAGAATAAATGACAGGGATGAAATGAGCACACCTTTATGGCTGTGCAGTACCCAGTCGAAAAGAAATAGCTGGGCTCCATCCAAGCCAGAGCATGACTGGAAGCATACCACAGCAATCGCAGGGCCACATTTAGGCAGTCAGAAAGGAGTGACCAAGAGAGAAATGGTCAGGGGAAACTATATGCCTGAATACCAGCAGATGGCAAATTCCTGAGCTAAAAACAAGGTGTGCATCTACAAAAGGACCGATTCACAATTCAGACAGCTCAGCTATGTATCTTGCTTTCCATCACCACCAAACTGCATTTAAACAAACTACCCATCTGTCTGATCTCATCTCATCAACTTAAGTCGTGTAGCCATCTGTACCTAAGCTAGGCAGATTACACCTGACCAGTCTACTTGTAGATGTGATGAATCATGAGCTGCCGGTACCCGTTTCTTACTGTTGACTCCAAGAGGATTACTAGAATGACTAATTCAGTAGAGGATTCCCACCAGTTATGGTTTATCTCTTCAAGTGCCTTTGCAGGGGTAGACCTGAGCTATATGACATAATGCAATCAGCTGCAAAATAAAATGAATCTCATGTGTACTCTTAACATCTCAAAAAGGGTGAGAAATTGCACCATCTCCTTACTGCATGCATTCTTCCCTAAAATCTCCGGTGGTTATGGGAAACAAAAGAATAATATCGAAGCAATCTAATCTGCGGCTGTAGAACTAGCTCTGTGTATGATTCTAGCCAAAGATAACTAGAGACAGTTGATAACTTCAGTGGAAGTTCCTTTCTGTATTTTCACATTTGTGCAAGAAGAAAGAAAAAGGAAGAGGAAAGCAAAGCAAAGCAAAGCAAAGCGAGAAGGCAGAGAAGCTGCAAAACTTACCTCGCCTGTGTTTAGAGATCTAATATTTTGTGTAAGGGCTGTACAGCTTTATCTCCTCAACTTCTGTCTCCCCTGGTATGAATGTGTTAGAGCACAGCGCCTTTAAAGAACATAGAATGGCTTCTGGAAAGCTTCCAAAACTTGCTTAGGAGGTGGCTGTTAGTGTATAATCCAATCCCATCTAATTTATTACTTGCTTTCGTGTGTCACAAGTGTATCTTGATGTTTCCTGCCTATGCGAGAAGTGGTTTAATAGGCTGTGTGGATGATGTGACCTGGGTGTGTTGAATGATGCTTTCATATCCCAGCAGCTGCAAAAAGGGCTGAGAAGAAAACTGTTTAAGTACCAATCTTTAACCCTCTCCCAGGAAATCTTCCACCTGAAGGGCTCTTGGGGCTGGAGGAAGGAGGGGTGGAGGCTTAGTGAAGGCAAGGCGTGAAAGAAAGGGGCAAAGGAGGAGAATGAGTTCTGTCTTGACTGAAAAGTTTAAGTAAATATATTTTAAAGAAACAGTGGTCAGTCAATGCTTTTATAATGATATCACAAAGGCATTTCAGGGTTTCTCCATAAGAAATAACAGTCAAAGGAGTAGCTGAGTATTCAGCTGGACAAGCATATGCATGGACCTATGCAGTTAACGCTTCTCGGAGTTCTTCCTTACTCCAAGCTGATAGTTGTATGGATTTCCCATGTGTAAAGGGCCATTAGGTCCACTGCTCTGGCCTCCTAGCATTGTGAATGCTAAAACTGTCCATTTGTAATCTAGATATTTTCTCTCCTTTTTTCACTTCTGTGTATTCCAAAAAACATGTAAAAGAGAAATCTTCATTAAAGAAAAAAAGAAAGAAACCTCAAGCTGTAGGAAGAGTCACCATCCTCCAGGGATGGTCAAGAATTCCTATCACAGGAGTCTTCTAAGGACAGGTTGGGCTCATTTCTCTCAGGAGTGGTTACGATTAAGTTTTTATAGGGACAGAAGATGTCCTGGGTGACCTCTTGATGACCCTCCAAGTCCTATCTCACCAGAAATTTCATCACTGGAAATCCAGTGAATAAAGCCTCTTTGCAAGAATTTGCATGTTCTAACAGAGGTCAGTGAATTACCAAGTCAGTCAAAAAAATCCTTCATTTACGAATTGGGAAACTGAGGGAGGACGTCACCTATTTAATGCCGATGGAAGTCAGCAAATGTAACCCTGACTTAGTCACTCTAGGCTCTTCTGCGGAAAAAAATGAATGTCTCTGGAGGCAGATGCATCTGATCTACCTCAGAACTGATTTTAGGATGCGATTAGGTGTGAAATGGACATCTAGCTTTTAAACAAAGTAACTTAGGGCAGACAAATCTCACTGTCACGATGGGCCCCATCTTTCTTAACCTGAGCAGCTGCAGTCAAAGGTGAACCTATGAAATGAAACAAACGAAGCAAATAGACATGCTGATTTATATCAGCATATCATCTCAACCAAGGCCCAAGTCAAATTCATCATGGCTCTGAACTCTACTGTGTATTTGTAGCTTATGCCTCACGGATGTCAGGAAAGACATTGTCTCAGCTACTGTCCTTTCCTTTGTTTTGCTGAAATTTCTGGAATGGCCTGACAGCAACATAGTTAATGTCTCCATCTCCTCTGCACAGAATGCCAGCGATCTACACAGTGAAAACAGAAATCCTACAGTTAATGAGAATAAATACTGGTAAAGAAATGCCTTGGTGAAAATAGTCCCCTAACTTAAATGTCCTTTTACTGTCGCCTGGAGTCTTGGGCAGCTTAATGAGGGTTAACAGTAGTCACTACAGGAAACAAGAGTATTGGGTAAGAAGGTAAACAAAGTCTTACAGTCTTTGGGAAAGGAAGAGGAGCAACAGATGACAGAAGCCAGAGATCAGGCCAATAGCATCTGGCCTGCTAACCTAGTGTGAGTCAGCCTGCCACTTTCTGTACCCAGTGGCACACATGGCAGCAACTTGGCTAGCATCACATTCATGTCCTTTTGTTTCCCTAGCCAAATGGACTACCAGAGGTGACTTAATGCACAAGTCCAAATGAAGAATTGCTGCTACCTCCTGCTGCAAAATAATTCCCCGTAGGGCTGTGCTTAGTGCCAGCAAAGGAGAAAGGTCTTTTCTCCATTTTCATTCCACTTACCTTGGCACCTGGCTCTGGACACCACTATGGCAGCAGGTCATGCTCAGGGGAGCTGTGATTTGGACAAGGAGGGACTGTGCATGGTGAGATGAATGAGGTTTTGCAGCTGGATAGTGAATACTGGTAAGGGGTTTTGTTGATAGAGCCATGGTGAATGTGTGTTGTGAATTTGATGATGGGCAGGATGCGGACAAGGCACGGTGTGGAGGGAAGTTGTGAAACTTGAAATGGATGCTACATGGCCAGGGACTGTCTTTGTGGCGTTTGTGAAATCAGAAGTGCCTGAGGTGTGGTGAGGGACTGTGCTGAAAGATCGTATGAAGTGGCAGGTAATACTGTGGGTGTTAAGCTGTGTTGAAAGACCTTGTGACATCAGAAGCGGGCATCGTGTTTTGAAGGGTAACACTAGGAGAGGTTGCAGAATTGTGGCTGCTGAGGTGTCATAAGGCTGGCTACAGAGTTCAAGGAGACCCTACAGTAGAACAGGTTGTGCGAAGTAGGAGGGGACAATGTATGGTGACAGCTTGTGTTGGGAGAGGTTTTGAGGTCAGAAGAGGACACTCGGTAGTGATGAGTGTGCTAAGGGAGGTTCTGCAGTGACAGTGGACCCTTGGGGAATGAGAAGCTGTGTTGAGGGAGGTTGTGAAATCAGCAGCAGGCATTATGGAAGAGGACTGACAATTTCTCAGTCTGTGTGACCCTGAGCAGCAGTAGAGCATCTTCTGCAAGGTCTGTGAAAGTAGAGCTGCTCATGGATGCAGCTGGGAAGCAAAGCATCGGTGCAAGAGTCAAGCTATAACTTTGGACAGACAGTTCTTGAGTTCTTTATATCGTGAGACTGTCTGAAGAACGGAGAAGTAGTGAAAAAGCATTTCCTAAGCCATGACAGTGACAGGTTCTGTGCTGGGAGGGAAGGGGGAAGTGGTTGAAATCTTAGTGACCACATGCAACAAACTAGACATTTCCCCAAGAGAGTGACTGGCTGTTTCTCCAGATGTCACATTGAAATGACCGTGGCTTTTTTAACAGTGTCTAAATAGCCCAGCACTAGGATTTGATTTTACAACACAAGGATTTTATCTGGACCATCAGTCACAGAATTCAGGTGACAATTTTCACCAGCAGACCCACACCAGGCAGTTGCTGCAAATAGTCCCTGAAAAACCAAGGAACCCACAAGAAGGTGAGAAAGTCCTGGCTGGCTGCAACAGTCTTTGCCATTGTCCTCTGTCTCTTGCTTTCTGCCATGATTTTGGAGAGATGGTGAGGGGAAGGGAGGAGAAAAAAGAACGGGGGGAAAGGAGCTCCAATATTTTCCTTTCCTGCTGGTTAGAAATTGGCTATAGCTACACAATTGTCTCGATCTGTGGGAGAATGGTTAAGCGAGAGAGGGCATGATCTCTTAGAAGTGAGCAATCCTGCCTTCATGATGAAGGGAGGATCCCACGGCTATGTGAATTGTCCTTGAGCATTCCTAGACCATTACAGAAGGGGAAGGCAAGTAGTGGTAAACAAGTAAAGGAGGGGGCTGACAAGCCCCTCCACGTGAACAGCAACTTTGCACCAATCGTGTATTCGCTTTAGGCGCGTGAACAGACTGTAAACCAATCATACAGCTATTGCTAGTGCATGCTTATTGCTTGTCTATATATACTCTGTGTAAGCTCTAATAAAGGGAGAACGACCATACTCATATTGAGACTCATCGTTACTCCGGGTCCGTCCCCCGACTCCAACATCTGGTAGCAGAGGATGGTTTATTTCCGTGACTACCGACATCTGGTAGCAGAGGATGGTTGATTTCCGAGACTACCGATAAGAGGATGGCTGATTTCCGATGAGAGCTCCGAGACTGCGGTAAGCAGCGAGAGGACGGGAGTGGGGATTGAACGGCTGAGAGGAGTGCTGGCTGTACGCCCCTAGCCAGTCAGACACTGAAGCCTCGGGGTCGCACCCCGCCTCTCAGGGAGCAGCATGGAAACTGATGCTGCCGGCACCTTGCTTGCCGGGATACTCTCTAAGAGAGGGATTGACGCCCCGGAAAAGCAGTTGCACTGATTGATTAAACTAGGGCAAAGATGGGGACATTTCCCTGATACTCATATGCTATTTTCCGTATCGGAATGGCGAGATTTCGGAGAGACAATGTGGCATAAGACCATCGAGGGTGGAGACAAGGACAAGAAGGAGGTTAAGGCGGTGCGAGCTTGACCATCGGTCCCTCCGCCACCGCCCCCCCCCCCGCAGCCCTTGCCTCCGTCCGCTCCTGAGGGAGCCAGCAGTGCGCCGTGCCCAGGGCCCTCGTCGCCGCCCGTACCGGGGGAGGGCAGCACAGCCCCGCCGAGGCCATGGCGGGGGCCCCTGACATTGTTATCCCCGGAGTCGTCAGGCACAGCCTCGCCTACCACCCCCATGGGGACAAAGCCGTTCACGGCTCAACTATTAAAAATGTTTGAACAGCTGTCAGTAAAACTGGAAAAGCTGGAACTGAGGGACGGGAAAGTTGTTCGCGCACTTTGGAACACCCTATTAGAGACTTTAACGGCAGTGTGCCGGTCTGTCGGGGAGGCACTGCAAAGGGTGCGGGAGAACTCCGAGGGGGAGGCATCGTCAGCGCCGTCACCCGCTGCGTCCCAGAAAGTGGAGGTTTCCTCAGAGCCGGCTGGTCCGAGCTCTGAGGCAAACACGGAAGTGCACCCGGAGGAGGCTCAAAGAGGGGCGGGCGCCGCGCCCCTTGCTGACCTCAGAGACTTGGGCGGAAAGGAGTGCCGACCTCCTCCTAGTGCTTCCCCCCCGCCGCCGCCTAGCAACAGTCCCCTGTATCCACCGTTGCCGCTGTCTACGCCACCTCAGCGGCCTCCTCTACCCTCCTTCAACGAGACCACCTGCTCACGCCAGACTCCATCAGAGCACCCCCCCACTGCTTTCATCCAGCGAGTCTTCGGGGGATAACACGCCTGACACCAGAAATAAAGTACCGCCGTCACCAGAAGAAACCGTAAGAGTGCTACAGGAGCTATCAGAATGCCTGAAAACAGTGGAGCTGCAGGCGCAAGAGAAAGAGGGAGGAGTACCTCCCTGCTTAATAGATCCCCTCGCCGGACCTCCAAGGGAGTCCCGCTGGAGTGGTATTATCAAGGACGCTATAACAGAAGGACAATGGAAGCCTGTTGCGGGGTCTGAGGGCCCCACAGCACTGGCATTCCCCGTGCTACAACAGAATGGTCAGGGGAAATGGGAACCACATGATTGGAAAATTTTACAACAAGCCGCCAAGGGTTGGGAGCCCTTGGAGCTGAGGCAAAAGGGGGGCACCCAATTTGGAACAATGGTACCAAAAAAAAAAAAAAAAAAGGGAGAAAAAAAAAAGGAAAAAAAAGGAAAAAAAAAAGAAAAAAAAAAAAGAAGGGAAAAAAAGGCCTTGCCGCCAGACGTCTTTTTGATATGTGGTGACAGGGCCTGGCAGAGAATTCCAAAAAACGTAATGGGTGGTCCATGTTATCTTGGCAAATTGACACTGCTGGCACCCGACAAAAATTGATGGAGAAATATAACGGGGCATAGGACTGCCACCCGTAGTAAACAGGCGGCCACAGGGCTCTCACCAAATTGTAATGATAAGGTTACCCTACGCAGTCCTACTGAAAGAGTGTTTTCGTCCTTCTTGACATGCTATTCTGCAAAATAGGGCTGCAATTGATTTTTGTTATTAGCTTAAGGTCATGGTTGTGTGGATTTTGAGGGTATGTGCTGCATGAATTTGTCTGATCATGGTGAATCCATTCACAAAAAATTGCAATGGTTGAAGGAGCACGCAAGTAAAATCCGTCAGAACCATGGGCTATTAGACGAATGGCTAACTAACCTGTTTGGTAATCTATCACAGTGGCTAATAGGGTTGCTCACTGAAGGCTTATGCATTCCACTAATCCTTATAGTTGTATGTTTATGTTTATGTGTAATATTAAGCTGTATTAAGAAAGCTCTGCTGAAAATAGTGAACCAAGCCCGGATTGCTCAAAAACAAGAAGGGGGAATTGTGGGAGAATGGTTAAGCGAGAGAGGGCATGATCTCTTAGAAGTGAGCAATCCTGCCTTCATGATGAAGGGAGGATCCCACGGCTATGTGAATTGTCCTTGAGCATTCCTAGACCATTACAGAAGGGGAAGGCAAGTAGTGGTAAACAAGTAAAGGAGGGGGCTGACAAACCCCTCCACGTGAACAGCAACTTTGCACCAATCGTGTATTCGCTTTAGGCGCGTGAACAGACTGTAAACCAATCATACAGCTATTGCTAGTGCATGCTTATTGCTTGTCTATATATACTCTGTGTAAGCTCTAATAAAGGGAGAACGACCATACTCATATTGAGACTCATCGTTACTCCGGGTCCGTCCCCCGACTCCAACATCTGGTAGCAGAGGATGGTTTATTTCCGTGACTACCGACATCGATCATCTTCAAGATAAGGAGATCTTCTTTCTAGGGATCTTTTTCCAAGAACAAATGCTATTGCATTGCCCTAAATGCCCATCCGTCATAGAAGGTGGCATTCTTCAGAGATCAAACACTAGCAGTTTTGGTCTTAGATGATCAATTAAGATTAGCTGAGAAAACACAACAGCATAGCTCTGTGTCCAGACAATGAGATGTCTTTGTGGTGTCAAGTTTGTTCAGACTAACAGCTGCCACAAGAACTATCCTGTACTCAGCATGTAAACCACAGGAAGGATGTTTAATCTCAAGGGAAAGAAAGACCAGCTAGACTGCTGCTATTTAATGCAGGCTTTCATTAATTAGTTTCATTAAGGAAGTAGGCTCAGGTTTTGAATATGCTTTGGAGACAAGAGACCAATCTTACCAAAGCCTTATAATAGATATACGAGAACTGTGAATGACTTTTTCAGCTTGCTTTTGCACGGTCTATGGAAGTCATAGGATGGTTACTTCACTTGCATTATATGGAATGCAAAGTTTTTGATGATTCGGCATACCTCCACAGGGCGTCCATTACAACCAGTATGACAGTACATGACAGTACATATCAATGGCCCAGGCTGATGCTATTTAACATTATGAAATCTGTTTGAAATGCCTTAGATAGAAAGCTAATCACCTGACATTCCCTGAATGCCCAATGGAGAGAGAGGCACCTCCAGAGGATATAAACCACCATCGTAGACCCTCTCAATCACTGACAGTAAGAGACAAGCATTCTCAGAGGTGCCATCTGCCACATGTTTGCAATATATTTCTTGTGGTCCGTAAGAAGTCGGTGATAGGATGACTGCAAGGAATAGGGATCATGTGCAGAATTTTCTGCCCTGAACTAACATTAAGATAGCCAGCCCAGCCTACCATGGAGCATGCCCTCAGCATGGGAGCTATGTTTGTCCTCTGACTTGCTCAGTATCTCTCTGGGAAGATGCCAGGACACAGAGCACTCTAGAAGGTCAGTGGTCATGGCTAAGAAGAATGTGTTCCTCAGGAGCCACCAGCAGCCTGAAAAAAAAACACATTTCTGCTTCCCTGGGGACGGTTGAAAGGAGACAGGCAGCCAAGGATGTTAGTGCTGAGTGTGTTCCTCAACACAGTCCCTGTACCAGTGGCATGAGGTGCCTGCAAGGGACACCTGCTGCCCTGAGGGCAGCAAACCTGACTCCACTCATCACAAGAGCTCCTAGACACCAGCGTTTGAAATAGTCTTTATTTTCTCATTGATTGCAACATAAGGCACTCATGGTACTGTTGGTATTTCTGCAATGTGGTTGAGGTCTGGACGAAGGAATCTGTAGGTGCATATGTGTGTTTCAGAGCAGTCCAATTTTCACCACATGCAGAAGGGTCAGAGAAAAACTAAAAAGACTTGACTTGCTTCCCTTTCCCAAGCCTCTGCCCTCAGTAGTTATCCCCACCCTTCCTTTCCCACAGCTACCCCCTTCTCAACTCCAAGAGCTCCTACTGCAGTCAACCCTCTTCTCTCCCTCACCTCAGCCTACCTCAAACATCAAACAAAAGTAGCAAACAAAAGTCACAATATCACAAAATAGGTCTAATTTGTCTAATCAAAGACAATTCCTGACTGTAGAGGCAGAGAGAGACCTATTCTTCTTCACCACTTGATACCCAAAGTCTGAGTGAGACTTCTCCCTCTGGAGCCAACACCTGCCCATTTTGAAGCTTGCACAATCACATTGTTAAAACCCTTTTCTTCCTCTTCCTTTTGTAAGTAAGTGGCACACAACAAGCATACTTCTTGCCTGCAGGGTTTCTGTTGTATTACTGCAAATAAATTGCTGTGTTTACTATTTTTCTAAAGTCCCTTTCAGGTCAAGCTGCTAAAATACTTTAATTCTCTGGGGCCAGAGGTGAACGACAAGTCATCAAATGCTGTTAGAGCCCTGTGCAGTTTGGGGAGACTCCTCCTATCTGCAGGAGAAAGAAATAGGCACCTTTTTACACATGTTGTCAAAGGGAGGCCCAGAAGCATTCAGGGGAGGCAGGCAAAGGCTGATAATGCCCAAAGAGGCTTATTGATGCCTAGCACCCAGGCTGTGGAGGCCTCAATGTCTGATCTCCCTTTCCCACCCCACGCGCAGCAGACAAGCCCTTTCTCTTTTGGGGGTCTTGGCAGGATTTGGGGCGAGACATTGCACAGGAAGTGATTTTTGAAGGAAACATTGGAAGAAGGGACATCCTCCTCTGGAATCATCCCATTCCAGCTGACTCTCATATTCCAAGAAAGAAAAAACAAAACAGAATACAGTTACTCTGAAAACTTCCCGCAATCTCTACCGACTGCTCATTTGTACATCTCCTTTATAACAGCATTTGGCCAGAGTACGAACGCACCAAGAGCCTTTCACAGATGCATGCAAAATCCCACAGCATCCCTGGGAATGGAATCCCTGGCAGGTAATTTTCTCCCCACCTACTGTAAAAGCAACCAGAGAAGTAGAGCAGAAATAGGAAACTGCCTCACAACATGAGAGAGCCCCATTCTCATCTGCCGCTGACTTCATCCCAGCCTCCTCAGTACAGTGAAAACACTCCTTCCTGACAACACCTGCTTCATTACGCCACAGGAGACAGAAACTGAATCTGCAGGCTGAAAGAACTTCCTTGTCTTTTTCACAGAAACTGTTTCCCAGAAGATCCATGGGATGAATCAGAAACCAAGAGAAAGACACTAGAGCTGATGCCAGGTCCCAGCTTCTCTGAGCAGTCAGTTCTGATGCACTGGGGCAGGAAGGTAAGCATTTCTGGGAAAGGTTCAGCATTTCCTTGCCATCATTAATGCTTTGGGATGTTCTCTGTCTCTGCTGTTCCATCTTCATGCCCTCTCTCACAAACATCCACACACACACTCGATCACTGCGTAGAGTTACCCCCTCCTCATCTCCTGCTCCTCCCTCTCTATAAGTAGCAATATTTCCTTCTGCTTCTTTTTTTTAATTCTGTTGAACTGCCTCACCCTGTCTTCCTGCTTCAACCTCTCCAAATTTCTGCATGATTTTGCCTTCTCCTCAATATGTAGCACCTTGCTGTTACCTTCCCAGACATCAACCATGCATACTCCGTGAGCGATAGCTGTCCCAGGCCACAAGGCTGTAAGTATAAAAGCAGTGTATCAGTCACTAAATTCCCCTCTCTCTCTTGCAGAAACAGAGAGAAGAAGAAACTTTCTCCATTTTGGTTATTTCATAGTGACTGATCAGTTCATAATGCTCTCCTTTCAAAGCAGTTCAAGCTTGGCTGAAGGGACTAATTACAGTGGGACTGTGCAAAAGGCAGGGCCGTCATATGCTCTCCTCAAGTTCATGGAGAGCTTCTGCCTCATCAGCTCTGCCTGTGGCATGTTGGGAAATGGCACGGTTCTGTGGTACCTCGGCTTCCGCATCCGGAGGAACCGCTTCACTGTCTACATCCTGAACGTGGCTGCCGCTGACTTTGGCTACCTGCTCTGCATTGCCATCGAAACAGTTCAGTGCCTGATGCACTTCAATGTGGGAGTGCAGTTTGGGATATTCCTCTTCCTGGATCTTTTCACGTACGGGACTGGCTTGTATCTCCTGACAGCCATCAGCATTGAGAGGTGCCTGTCTGTCCTCTGTCCCATCTGGTGCTGAAGCCATCGCCCAAAGCACTTGTCTGGCATCATCTCCGGCCTGCTCTGGAGCCTCTCGCTGCTGCTGAACATGCTGGGGTACGTTTCTTGCACTGTTCGCCCCTCCAGCAACTGCCACATACTCCTCATCACCATTGGAGTCCTGGACTTCCTCTTCTGCACGCCCCTCATGCTGGTATTCAGCCTCACCCTCTTCCTCAAAGTCAAGTGCAGCTCCCAGCACCTCCAAACAGGCAGGCTCTTCACCCTGATTATGCTCACCATCCTCTTCTTCTGCTCGTTCCGAAGGGGAAGGAAACACACAGCCACACCACCAAGTCCATCCTTGTCAGTTCCCAGCACACTCTCCTCCCTAAGATGCAGGTGCAAATCCCAGGCTAAGAGGTTTCTGAACCTCTTGAAGCCACAGAGGGCTGCACTGATGCTCCCGTCATCTGGGGCAAGTGCACTGCATTGGGTAGCGCTGCCCTGCCAGGGAGTGCTGGGCAAGCACCTAGGCAAGCAGCAGCCCCACTCGGAGCACTACCATTCAACACCAGTGCTAGCAGCAAGGAGAGAGAGCAGGAGGGAGGGCTTTTCAAGTGAAAGGGTAGAAGATGCAGAGGAGCAGGAGCACCTGGGCAGCAGCCCTCTCTGAGGGGACACAGTGAGTCAAATGTAAAACCAGATCAGCAAAGGCTGTGTCCCTTGAGGGATGCTCACAGTTTTACAGCTCGGGTGGTGGTTTCCTTCGTAAGCGCTTAGCTGCCTTGGAGTTTCTCCAAAGTCTGGGGTAAAGTGTGTGTGGCGCCTTCAGCTGTTCGCTCTCGGCTCTTCCTGCTGCATCACACAGCACTGCACTGCACAAAGGGGAAGGGCAGAAGCGCTCTCTCCTCCTGATTTTCTTGCCTGCTGTTTGCTTGATTTCTGTTTGCAGTGGGCAGAAGCAGGAAAAGAAAGACAACGCTCCCATGGCTGCTTGCTCTGCGATGGACGTCTGCCAGCGGCCATCTGCCAAGGCAGCTTTTGGATCTGCGCTCAGAAGGGCAGGCTGTGACCAGCCTCTGGCAGCTCTCCGTTGGGAAGAAGGCCCATTACCGCTGCCGATGCAGGTAAGCAAGCCTGGCAAGGGAGTTTCCATTGCTCCAAGCCGATTTCTTGTGTTACAATGCCAGACGCGAGCCTTTAAAGCAGTGCAACGAACACGCTGGTCGCATCTGTGGCGAGGGCGCTGAGCCTCGGCGGGGCGAGCAGGAGAGCGCTGGGGAAGAGCAGCGCCCTGGGCTGGAGCGCCGCGGCTGCGGGGCGCGCTAGCACAGGCTGCGGCCGGGCGAGGCGGGCCGGGGCAGCGGCGGGGCAGAGCGCGGGCGCCGGGCGGCGAGGCGTCGGGGCGCGGGGCCGCTGCGCGGAGCCGAGAGCGCAACAGGCGCGGCGGGGGCGAGGGTGCGGGGGCAGCCGGTGCCGTGGGCGCTGCAGCCCCGGGCAGGCTCGCAGCCTCGGCGGGGCTCGGGGGCGCTTCCCGCTGCGAGGGCGGCTCCTGGCGCGGAGCGCGGCTGCTGGCGGCGCTGGGGGTTGCGGCGGGTGGCGGCGGGTGGGGGCCGGGCGGGCACTGCGGGCGGGAGTGGGCGCCGGGGGAGCCGGGGGCTGGTGCGGCTCGGCTCGGCTCGGCTCGGCTCGGCTCAGCCGCCCGGGTGGAGAGCTGTGCCGGGAGAGCCGTGCCCGGCAGCGGAGCGGCTGCCAGGGGCGCTGGCGGGCCGAGAAGGGGGGCCGGGGCCGAGGTGAGGGGCCAAGAGAGCGCGAGCGCCGCTTGCCGCCGAGCGGGCGGAGGAGAGCTGCTGGGGGGGGGGCGGCGGGCAGCAGGCAGCGCTGCGGGCTGAGACGTGCCCGGGCGCGGGGCGCCCCGAGCACAGCAAAGTGCCGCTGCCTGGGGAAGAGTTTTCCTCCCCGATGCTTGCTGCAGCTTTGTTTTCCTTCTCTGAGAATCCCTGGGGGCGCGAGCAGGTCCGAAGAAGAATGACCTCTGTGCTGCCTTGCAACGTTGCCTAATAGACAACGGCATAGGCAGTAGCGCAGGCGACGCCAGAAAAACCGCCTGTCACCGTTTGGGCAAAGATGGTCGAGTTTTCCGTTGCTTTCTTTTGAGAGAGGCACTGAGATTACTTGGAAGACGTCCAGATGTGTGTAGGTCAAAGGCACTGACAACCATTGGTCTCCTAAAAATGCCAGGCACGAGACTTTCAGGCAATGCACATGCGAAAGGAAGGCCAAACACCTCGATGTCAACAGATCGTGTATGTATACGCAATAGGTATGGAACAACAATAGCAACAAACAGCCAGTAAGAAAGCTTGAAAGGATTTATACGAGCTTTATTGGTATAGCCTCGCTATATTTGGATATATATACAAACAGATGTCTTTATATGATAACTACAGGCTTTCTTTACTGAATTGTGCACTGAGGACTAGACAGCAAATAATGAAAAAGAATGGCAGAGTAGAAGCACGTTTCCTGTTACTGAGCACGGGAGAAGTTTTCAATTTCTTCCTTCATTTCCTAAAAAAAGATAAAAAAAGATAAAAAAGGAATAATAATTGCCAACTAGACACAGGCAAACTTCCTATAAGCTGGAATAGAAATGTAAAATCCTGTAGCTAGCTGCTTTGTATAAAATGAAAGTCTGAGTAGATGCCTTCCAGGTGGAAGTCAGCAACTCGTATGTAACACGGACTGCTAAGCAGGAAAGAGAGGAATAGCGAATAAGCAGGATATCCACTGTGCGCAAGGAAGAAGTGCAGAACAGTGACAGGAAGTGCTGTGTAAGCAAAGTACCTCTATCAACTGCGTTTTGTCATCGTCTTGCCGATGGCGGTAAACACACTGGCTGAGCACCAGGTGTAGTTTTTCGAGGTGGCGGATGTTGCAGTCCTTTGTGGTGTCGCCAACGACATTCAGCAGTTGCTGAAGAAAAAAGGGAGACAGTACAAGTTTGCGTTAGCACGAGATCATTTGAATAGGCTCTCGATGTGTTCAGACACAAAAGAAAATGGTCCCACACAACTCGCATCCTCCTTCCTTGTATGGCTAAATAAAAAAGGAGTGAAACGTCCAAGACCAGACTAAATAGCGCAGCAGCTTTCCATGGAGGAAATGAGCTCCTGTGCCCAACTTGCGAGAAAAAGCGAGGCTCCAGTTTCAGCTAGCATTGTGCTGCTCCTCAGGCTATCACCTCCATGATCCTAACTGCAAGTGAACTTCTCTGAGAACAGCAGGAACTGCCATGGCCCGTTTTGTAGTAAAGGACAGCGGCTGCCACAGCAAAGGCCCTCTTGCCTTGGATGAGCTTCTGTAGCTGCAATGCAGGGCCCTGCGAAATGCATCTTTTGAAGAGAGGCCACAGAGCCTCCAGAAAGAGGGCTGCCAGCTGGCAGTGGGAGCCTCCTCAGGTGCTTCTGTCTCCCCGTTAGCTGAATGTTGCCCATGCCTGCAGCTCTGCTGGCAGAATGGATAGCTCAAGGGTCGTCAGCAGAGCGGGAAGCAAAGGTGGATCAGTGAGCTCCAACCTACCCTGAGAGAGATGCTGGTTTCCTTCTCAGCAGGGGGTGAGCATTTCCTCCTCTTCTCTGCTAGGCTCTCTGAGGGCGATGCGTTCCTCCTTCGCTTTTGTCTGCAGGCAGCTGCACAGAGATAGGAGAAAAAGCAAGCCAAAGCATTAGCTAAGCAGTTCTGTCTGCAAAATCTAGCACCGTCGTCTTACTTGGTGCACAAGGGAAATGGTGAGAGGGACTGAAGTACCATTGTGCTGGCTCACTACATGCATGTGTTGAGGGAGAGAGGGCAGCAAGCGAAGGGGGTCCAATTGTTATTAGAATTAAAAAGCGCACGAACTGAATAGATTATATCATGCATAAAAGAACGTCCTTGAAGATTTTGTGGACAGAGCAGACTGTAGACCGAAGGCATGAGCACAAAGCAAGGTCATAAGCTCAGGTGGCTTCGTCTCTCATCACAGGAAGTAAAAGAGGTGAGAAGCAGAAAAGTCTTTGGAGACAAGCTCTCCTTCCCCTGTCTTCCAAAAACAGAGGTTGCCTAAGCCTCACAGACAGACGGCCATGACTTGGTGCGGGGGTGGCGGGCAGGAAGGCAAGAGGGAGAGGAAGAGAAAAAGGAAGCAAAAGCAAAGGAAAAGTCCTCACTGTTTCCTATTACCATAAGAACTTGTGCAGTGTTCAGCAACTGCTCTAAACAACATGTTACGTTTGAGGAGTTAGCCGTTGCGGGGCCATCGAGGCCAGTGTTTTACAGTGTGAGCCAAGCTCTGTGGCTGGGCTTTATTTCATAAGCACGTTGAGTGACTGTCCTGGGGACTGACCTCACATGCTGCACCTGATTTGGAAATGGAATGCCTTTGGCATAAAGCCACCGGCATCACCAAAACCAGGTATGCCATGACAAGAGGGAAGATATCAATGTCATTGGCACCTTCTCCAAAAAAGGAAAAAAGAAAAAAAGAAAAAAGGAAGAAAGGCCTTGCCAGTAGAGAGGGGTGTACTGGACTCTGCAGGCACCGCTGGCCATGTCTCGTCCCCTTGCTCCTCGAGCTGCCTCTCCTCCTCCTCTCTCAGCAGTCGAGGCTCAGTTGGTGATGCCACAGGCAGGAGGACTTCCCGTGCCTGACAAGCTTCAGTCAACCAGAAAAGGTTAGCCAAGTGATGATACTCGGACACAAGCAGAGTAAACCTTCGTGCCAGGAAATCTATTACCAAAGCAAATGCCGAATGGCTGCTAAGCTAGAGATAGCAACGCTGTGTTTGTAGAATAGCCTCACCTGCTTTCTTTTGTGGTGCAGCAGGCTTAGCAGCTTGCTGGACAAGCAAGTCCTCAAAAAACTTTCTCCCTTCCTCCTCGCTAGGTGACTGGACATTGAAAACTTCTCCATAAAGCTCAGAAAATAAAGCTCGTACCTGAGGTGGGAGGAGAAAAGACAGCGCAGCCGTAAGCCCCCCCCAAATCTGTGTTCTGCTCCACAAAGATGAATTCCTTTTCCAGTGAAGCTGAGGAATGCTTTGAATAAGGGAGAGACTAGAACAAGTTTGCTTCTTGGCCTTAAAGGCGAGATTGTAGTGGGTCGGCAGGGCAATGTAGGGCATCTTCTTTAAGGAACACCTCTAGGATTAAAGCTCTGTGAAGTGACCCGAGGTTCCAGTGCTCCAAGGGAGGACACTGAGCATCTCCTAGGTTGCCTGTTTTGGATTTACTTGCCTTGCTGCCCTTCAGGTTGAAGCCTTGTGGCAACTGCAGAGGGAAGAGATGCCAGCAGGGTGCCCTAGTAATGCCGGTGTTGAATGGCTTAGGAGAGCACAGTATTTGGGTGCTTAATGGAGTGATAAATTAACATGAGACTGAAAGAAGCCGGGAAGGCAGTGAGAGAAATACCTCTGGCGGGAGATCTGCATGGCAAACATCCGACGTAGCGAGCAACAGCACTGGAGCATATGCTGGAATGCCCTCTAGTAATGTTGTGAGCGTAGCTCTCAAGGTGAGTCCAGCAGCCTCCCACCAGGCATGGATATGTGGAATAGAAAGGATGCTCGGTGCTGTCCTCTGGGCTTCTCGGATCAACTAGTCAAAAGGAAGTTTGGAGAAGACTGTTGAAGCGGGTAGCAGAGGCTGCTGCTGAACAACAATGGATCAATCAAAATTGCCTGCAAAACGGGAGTGCACAAAGACAAAGCGTCCAAACAAGCCACCAAGAATAAGGTAACATTGCTGCTTGGACCCAGTTCCTTCAGCCTCTCCACAGCGAGAGGCAGGCCTGAATCTCTGCCTGATTTCCAAACTGCTTAGATGTCAGGTAACTTGCCCAGAGCCTCACGCCCGGTGTGAGTGGTGGTGTGCTTGAAAAAACAGGCCCAGCCCTTCAGCAGGGTCCACATCAGCCTGGGGCCACTGCTACACCGCTCGAATCCAGCAAGTGTGTTCTTGCCTCTTCCCTGCGGTATGATGAGAGAAGAGAAACCCTTTTCTTCCCCCCTCCCAAGCCTGGGTTGCATTTCAGTGTTATAAAGAGGGAGGCTAGAGAAAGGGCATGACGTGCAGTCAGGCTGAGGCAGAGGCGCCTCCTGGGAGCTACAGAGCCTGAAGAGGCAAGGGAAACAGCTCTGGAGAGCCCGCTGTCATGAGCAGCAGCTCTTGCCATGCAGAGGGCTTTATCAAGAGCATCTTGGAGCTCCCTGAGCTGCTAGCAACATCCTTACTGTTTAGCCTGGAATGGAAAAGATGCTCATGCACAACGTCCTTCTTCTGCATTGTTCAGCGTACAAGAAAAGTGTTCTTTCAGCGCGAAATAAACACCACAGGAAGCAGAGGAAAGCCAGGCCACCACCATTAACCGCGGGAGGTCTGCCTGCTTCCCCTGAGTCTATTGATCCTGTGAGATTGCAGAGAGAAGAGGTACCTGTGCGCATCTTTCTTCGGGTGAGGTGCTGCTAGCAAAGAGAGCCGGCAGGTCCAGCACGTGAACCGCAAACCTCTCCAGCGCGTGTATTAGTGCAGGCGCCAAGTGGGAACTTTGCCCGTACCCGGGCTCTCCAGCGATTAAGAACCTGGGCCTGTGACATGCTGGCTGGCAACAAGCATTGCTAGGAGCGTAACTGCAAAACAAGAAGTTTGCAAAGGAAGTGATCAGTCAAGACACAGATGTTCAAGGTGTCTTTCTTTGTCCAGCACACACTGGTCTGGATCTCTTCCCCCCGGCCGTGAGGCTCTTATGTTCAGTATGTCTTGACTGAGCAGCCTTGAGGCCTCTGCCTTGGTCAAGTTTAGGTGCAGGGGGTCCACTGGAAATGGAGAAGGTGGTCAGGAAGGAGCAGAAGAACCTTGTGGGAAAAGAAATGCCGTGGGCTCTGAAAGGCCTTAGCTGTATCTAACAAAGTGCAAAACATTCCTGTGAGTCCATAGAACTGGAGGATATTTATTAGATCCCTTCATTCAGATGGTTTCATCTTTCCTTGTGTGCTCTCTCCTAGATTGCAAATACAACTTTCTCGTGGTTTTTGCTCTGTTATCATGGAATACATCTGTGAATAGCACCTTTTTTTTCCTTTTTTTTTTTTTTTTTTTTTTTGGCCTTCCCAGTACTGCAAGACCTTTTCTGGCTCAGGCCAAGGAGCCTAGAGACTGGACCAAGTTCTGTGGGTCAGAAACCTTCCTGAGCAGCACGGTAAGAGAGAATGAGAAAAATTACTGATGCAGCTGGGACCCCATAAGCTAACTTCTCCATTGTGGGATTGAATTACTTTCCCATTGCACTATCAAAATATGAATGTAAGCATCTTAAAGATCGCAAATGAAGCCTTTTTTGCAGGGTTTTTATTATGCCCTTTTAGCCGGCCATTCCTCAATTTTCTTCCTACGAAGTGAGTCACTCCTGCATTCCCAATCTGGGAAGCTAGGTGACTCCACAAACCCACGTTGCATTTTTTTAGCTAAGAGGAGAGACATCACGTTTCTTTGGCCTTGAATCCTTGAAGAACAGCATGCATGAAATCAGCATGCCCTAATTGTCTGTGGATGTCTTTGGTGGAGGAAAAGGAGGCTGGCTCCTTCTGGATGATCGGCTGGAGCTACTTGCTTTCCTACAACTGTAGCACCTAGTTATATCTCCATGCTTCCTTCTTGCAGTTTTTGATACCAGAGCACCCTGGACTAACTCTTCTGTCCTCCCTCATCTAACACCCCTCCCACTTGCAACGGCCACGACAGCTTGGATAGCCCCAGCAATCAGAAGAATTTCAATGAAAGGACACGGGCAGTTACCTGTTACAGTTAAGGAAGGTTTGCTTTTGCTGGCCAGGCCTTGGAGGAAACGGCTCGTCTTCAGGACCAGAAGGTGACTCCTCATCGCTGTCCCATGCAGTCATTTTCTAAGAAATGAGTGGTACCATGAGAAGGCAAGAGAGGCTTGTTAACTTTCCCGAAGAGTCTGCAACCTTCTTTTGTGCTAAGACAGCTTCTAAATGTGAGCTGAAACCCGGGGCCTTGTATTTCTTTGTCTGAGGGGCATACGCTGAATGCCATTTTCCAAAGCCTTCAGTCTCTACAGAGCTCTCCTAAGTGTCTGCATTTACGCAAGCTATGTTTTGCTAGCGGTGAAAGCTCCTTTTGTCCTTGCAAACGGGAAAGATGATGCTGACAGCCTTCAGAAACTGGATGCTCGAGTGGAGAACATAGAGTTCTGTACTGTGAAGTGGGAGGAGTTCCCGGCTCTGCCCTCTCTACCATTCAGTTTCACCTCATCCTGACTGAAAGCTTTGTTTCTGTTGCTTGCGCAAACTAGCAGTGTTTGCTTTGGGAGAGTTTTACGGCGGTGAAGGCAGTGAAGCCCTACCTGGCTGTTGGTCCTGCTGGAGTGCAAGTGCTGCGTGGGGAAATACCCTCTGCAGGCCTTTTAGGAGTCTCTGTAGCGTGTTCTGAAGCAGTGGCTTGGAAAGGGGTGGCAGTGGTTGTCCAGGGGAAGCCACAGCCCTCTGTGAAGCTGGTGCAGTCTTCTGCATAGCCACAAGAAAATCTGTTGCTGTGATTTCAATGGCAGCAACATCGATGTGCAGCTTGTGACTGCTTGTGTAGATCTGCGGATAGTGTCGATGCAAAGCACAGAGGGCAGCTTCAGCGCGGAGGGCTTGAATATCGGCCCCACAGTATCCTGAGCAACAAGAGCAGAATCCAAAGGGATGTCAGTCTCAGGCAGCAGAAAGCAGTCAAGGACAGGCTTTGCTGAGGGACACTCTCAAAGTCTTTGCATGTGGCCCAAAGGGGAAGAGTTTCATGGGCAATGGCAAAAGAGTTCCTGCACTGCAGAGCAGTGCCCTGATGGGGAGCTTGCATTACGGGAGGCCCAGCACCCTACAGCCTGTGCTTCGGAAGTAGGCCTCTGAGCCAACCTTAGCTCCTGAGGAAGACGCCCCCCAGAGCCTTCCATGTTCTCAGAGGCAAGGGAAGGCAAGGAGACAGAAACAGCTTGGGTACTGCCTGGCACAAGCTCAGACGCTGTCAGGAGCCAGGCACAGGCAGGAACTCGGTGCGTTTTTTCATCTTACCGACGCATTTTTCAGCAAGCTCCTCAAGCAGTGCGTCCAGGGCCTTAGGGCTCCAGTCTCTGGTGTGGATCTTGAAAATCTCTTTTCGAGCCTACAAACCAGGTGGTCACACTGTGGTTTGTCTTAAGCCTCTTTCTCAAAAAGAAAATAAGCAATGCGCAGTCCCCCTCCCCCCGTCACATTCCCGTAATTGCTTGTCTTCCTCTGCTAAAATTAAGAAATGTTTACATTCTAGTAACACACTGCCTGCTTTTCAAAGCTCAGTACTTTTCAAGTAGATTGGAAGAGTAAGTACAGTAGTAGGAGCAAGAATTCTGACTCCAGCTGCTGTCCTTGAACGAGCAAATGTCAAGCTGTGCCTATGTTCATCGCTGCTCTTTGCCAGAGCTTCAGTGAAGTGTTTCCTGTTTCTGTCCAGTATAGTGTGTTGTGCATTTTTACTAGCCTTCAATCCAATAACCTTTTTGTCCTTTTCCCCACAAAATGTGAACTAAAGACAAAAGAATCTGGGGTAGCCAGAAAAAAAAAGAGAAAAAGAGCCCGAGCTCCCTGCTAATACCAGTAACAATGTCAGCTCCCTAAATGCTTTTGGGCAGCTCCCAGGATTCCCAGCCCGGCCACACTCAAGCCCAAGTTTTCCCCCGAGGCTTTCCCAACTGGAGAACTGAGAACAAGGCAGCAACCTCAGAAGGCAAGAACCTAGGTGGACTCACTAACTAAGCAAAGAGCAAGCCCTTGGGCAAGGAAGAATGTCTGTGTGCTCCAGGCGGAGTGAAACTCCTGTTTGCAGCCTTCCTGCCAGTTCTGTGTGGGGAACCGGAGGTGTGGAGCACGTATGCCACTTGTTTCCTTGCTCGCTCTCGGAGATGCTGTGGGGTAAGCCGGTTTTCTTGTCAAGCAAGGCTCTGTGCCAGTAGCAGGAAGGTTGCTGAAACAGCCTTACCTCTTTGTTTGGCAAGGTGAAAAGGAACTCCCTGTCAAAGCGTCCAGGCCTTCGTGAAGCAGGATCCAGGGAGTCTGGCCTGTTGGTGGCTCCAATGACCACGATCTCTCCTCTGCTGTCTAAGCCATCCATAAGCGCCAGGAGCGTTGTGACAATAGAACTACCAAAAAAATGTTGTTTGGATTCCCTGGGTTAGTAGCTGTTGTTACCTTTGGCATGACTTTCTCCAAAGTCACGTCGCTCAGAAAGGAGAAGCTTTTCTGGATGAGCTGTTGTTAGCAAAAGGACTCATGGTAAGACAGAAAAAGCGAGGCAAGGTCTCGAGAGAGACCTTGTCCGGACACCAAGCTTAGTGACCTGATTTCAACTCCTGCCTTTAAACTGCTGTGAAGCTCTGTGTCATTGTACTCGAGGAGTTCAGAGTGTGGGTGTATGGGGGTGTGTCCTATAAAGGGAAGCAGGTGGGTCTTCTTTTCCTAGAGATGAAGCAGATGACATGGAGATGGAAGCGAAAGGAAGTACCTGTGAATCTGGTCTTGGCGACTGGAGCGCACAGGAGCGAGACCGTCGATCTCATCAAAGAAAATAATCGAAGGCCGCATCTCATAGGCCTGGAAGGGAAGTACAGGTGCAGGCATACTGACGTATGTGAAACAGAGCACCACGCAGCGAGAACATGCAGGATAAACATTATGGCTGCAAAGGCACTGGCACTGTGCTGGACCCAACATCTGCAAGATTTCCAGCCCCTCAGGCAAAGCAGCACGGCACAGGAACAGGAAACACTGATGTTCCCTTTTCAACAGGAGACACTGCCAAACTGCCCAAGAGGCCAAGTTCTCCTGGAAGGCGTCCATCCCGGAAAAGTAGAGGTCCAACTCTGACCCAACCTACTGCGCATTTCCTCCTTACCTGCCGAAATAATGAGCGCAGCTGTCGCTCGGATTCTCCCACCCATTGACTGAGGCAGTCGGCACCTTTTCTCATGAAGAACGCTATTCTCTTGTCTCCCTGCCTACATTCATTTGCGAACACTCGAGCCACCAGTGTCTTTCCAGTGCCTGGTGGGCCATAGAACAGACAGCCTCTGCAACATGAAAAAAAGAGATGTACGTAGCTACAACAAAAACATGGAAAATGCCCATGACAGCCCCCGTTGTGAAAGCAAAGCGGCCTTCCCTCCTAACCAGAACACTTCCCGTCTTAGACAGATTTGCGAGCAAAGCCTGTCTTTCTCCCTGCCACAGTTGGAGTCTCTTGGACTGTGCCTGCCAGAATTTGTTGGAAGCACTGGGGAGGAAGCCTTCAGCTGGGAGGCCAAAAAAGGTCTTCTGTGTTTCCACACCCTACTTAAAACATCAGCCAGAAAAGGGAATTCCTGTGACCAAAGCAGCAAAGCATCTGAAGATTTGCACACTTTTAAAGGTATGGAAAGGGAAGGATTTCAAGTCATATTTCAACATCCAGTGAGTCAAGCTTTGTTGGCCAAGAATATATAAAGCTAACCACTACGTCTTGAGATATTGCCCCTCCAAAAAAAAAAAAAAGGGAAGAAAAAAAAAGGAGGATACTTTTCATGTTGAAAAGCATATTGCAGCAGTTAGCTCTGTAGTTCGAATGCACTGCCCGTTACCTGGGGGGTCGGATTTGGAATCTCTGAAAGAATTCTGGGTAAAGCAGTGGGAACAGCACCATCTCCTTTAAGGCTGAAATGTGGTGAGAGAGACCACCCACACCATCAAAGCATACCTAAAGAGACAGGCAACAGAAGACATGTCAGAGGCCAGAGAAAGCTGCCACCTGGAAAAAAAAGGCTTCCTCCAAATTTTTCCTATGCCAGCACAAAGGAAAGGCTCAGGACGATCTTGAAGTTCCCTGAGAGGAAAGTGTAAAGCCCGGGAGCTGTCGGCAGCACAGTAGGGAAGGTTTTCATGACCCCTGGAAAAGTCCCCACTGACACAATGAGTTACCACTGCTTACCGAACTCTGGATTTGCACTGGATCAGCTTCCGGCAGGGTGCTTCCGGTTTCCCTTCCATCCACATGCTTTGCCTTGAATTCGTCTTTCCCAGAGCTTTGGGGAAGACACCAGATGTGAATGGAGGAGAAAGGGAAAGGGGCTTTCTAACTGAACATGCAGTTAGCGGGATTGCTGTGGTTTTCATGTTGGCAAGTGAGTGCAGAAGCGCTTATACACTGGCATAAACTTCCCAAACCATGAAATATTCCCTAGTCTTGATTGGCGTTCACTATGCAAGCGTGAAGAAAGGCAGGTGGACATTTTTATACTGCACAATGAAATCGTCTAATGACAATTTGTGGAAGGGGATTCTGGCTTCAAGTGCAGAACAGAAGAACTGCAGATCCCCAATCTCAGCCAGGACAATCCGCAATCATCTCATCGCTGACCCCCAAATCCTGCCTTTTTAAAAGCTGTGGGCTAATGAAAGTTATCTTCTCTCCCAAAGGAAAAGCCTTGCTTCCTCTAGACGCTCCAGCTGTGCCAGCTACAATGCTGCGATTTTCCCATCATGGCCATCAATCGGAAAATCTTTTCAAGCATTACTGAGTGATGGGAGTGGCACTGCTATGGATCCCTGAGAACTATCACTATCCATACACCAACCTGTTTGTTCTTCTGCAGCGTGGGCTTTGCGATGGAGCAGCCCTTTGCCTGTCAGGAGAAGATGGCCCTGAAGAAATGAAAAGCAGCAGTGAGCATGCACACTGGCCAAGAACTGCAGTGTGCGCAGGATACAGGCATCTTGATCCCAAAGGGAGAGTTTTACCTGCAGAATGAAGGCAAGGAATTTAAATGAAAGGTGTGTGTGTGTGTGGGAGGGGGGTTGGGTGGGGGGTATATGTCTTTTCATTTAGCAACCTCTAGCCCACTATCCACAAGAAATCAGCTCTTCCAAGAAACTGTGCATGGAACCTGCTTTCCAGTGGATCCTGGAAGTACGTGATGGTCTTCCTGGGTCGAAGGTTATACTCCTTGCAGGGATCTTTGCCATCTTCCCCTTCTTGGCCTTCACCTTCTTGTGTTGCCCCTATGATTATAGAACCTAGCGAGAACTTCTTATTTGTCTGTGCGCGTATAGCTTTCCATTCAACACCCTGTATGCCACTTCTGCACAAGAAATTCGCCCTTCAGAGAGGCTCTGCATATAGCCTACCTTCCAGTGGGGCTTGAGTGTCTTCAGCAGTTTGCCGCAGGTTAGATGGCTTTGGAGTATCTTCGCCGTCATCCTCTTCCTGCTCTTCATCGTCCTCTGAGGACCCTGTCATTACAGTACCAAGTCATCGTTTCTTGTTTGTCTCTGCGTATGCACATTTTCATTCAAGAACTTATAGCTCCCACCCTTAAGCCCAAGGAATCAGCCCTTCTGACAAACTGCGCGCGTAACCCACATTCCAAAGGCTCTTGATACTGGACAACAGTATTCCTGCGCCGAAGGTTATACTCCTTGTGAGCATCTTGGCCATCTTCCCCTTCTTGGTGTCCACCGTCCTTTGATGGCCCTACAATTACAGAACCTAAACATAGTTTCTGATTGCGCTGTGCGTAGCTACATTTTCGTTTAACATCTTCTATCCCCCTTCTACACGAGAGATTAGCCCTTCCGAGAAGCTGCGCCTATAACCTACTTTCCAGTGGAGCTTGATAGCATACAACAGGCTTCCTTTCTCTCACGCTATAGCGTGCCTATAGGGAGCAAAGGTACAGGTTCTTTTAGACTGTGGTACACTTTGGAGGAAGTTCTTCTCAGCTGAGCGAAAAGTGCACTGGCATCACTGTGCTGTGTGAAATCCATTACTTACCGAAAAGGAGTAAGGTAAAGTCATTTTGACTTCTGCAAGGACTCGCTCAGTCTGCCTGAGGTCCATTCTTCCTCAGAACCTGAACTCAAAGAGCATATGAACCACAAATGAACTTTTGTAAGCACGGAAGTAAAGCTCTTTACTTTTGCAGAAGTTTCTCAGGCAAAGAAAATTGCTGAAGAGGAGAAGGTAAATCTCCTGTGAGTGAAGCAAGCGTTTGGTTCACAAGAGAATACGTAAATTACTGAGCCCACAGACATGAGGGGCAGAAGTTGGAAGGTGTGGTTGGAAAGATGATCCAAAACCGAAAACAGCAGCAACAGGGAAATACACAGGAGCCGTCTGCAAATTCTTCAGACGTGAAGCACCTTTACAAGTGCTCCTCTCATGCACCTTCCCAGTGCTCAAAGACTCCAGTAGCCATGACTGTCCACCTCCAAAACACTCCTGTCAAACCAGGTTGGCTCCACAATGCCAAGGACCACAGGTGTGACAGCGGCAAAGGAGGAAAGAGTTACTGGAGCGAGGACCAAAGGTCCTGTGACCGCAGCTGACAAGGAACTAGTAACACAGGGGTGGACGCGCTGCCAGGGAGCAAAGATTCTAAACGTGCAAGTTCTGCAGCCCTGACAGCGCCATATTATGGAGGGCTCCCGCAGGCAGCAATTCCCAGCAGCACTGAGGACTTCCCTAGGGGCACAGAGGGAATTCCCAGCCTACGGAGTTAGTCCAAAGAGCTCTTGTGGCCAGGAAGAAACGCTCCTCTCCAATGACCTGCTGGGAAGGTCACCAAACACCGTCTTGCACTGTCCCACCACCTCCTCTTGCCTTCTCCTGCTCACTGCACAGCAGCTGCTCCAGAGCAGAGCAGGGCAGGGCAGGGCAGAGTCGTGGCAAGAGCAGCCCCAAGCACCTGGGCTCAGCTCAGGCTCCCAGGGCCATATGGGGAGGGCGCAGCTGTTGCTGCGATGCACTGCGTGATGCCCCAGGCCATGTCACAGAGGGGCTGCAGGGACCCCTTGACCCCCCGGGTGCTGCCAAGGTGGGCCCTGCAAGGGAAAGGGGAGCTTCCTGGGGCACTTTAGGGAGCTGCCCGCACCTCACTGCCCACTCCCCAAGGACAGCAGGGGGCACGGGGAGCCACAGGAGGGGTCCCCCAGGCTGGGACTCACCTCAGGCATGCCACTCCAGCAGTGTCCCCAGATCAGGGTTGCGGGGCTACAACTGCTGGCAAGGAGAGGCTCTGCTCAGGAAGGAAGGCCTAAATGAGCAAGTGGATGAATGAAGAGGAAAACTGTGACTGCACTCTCTCAGCCTCTGGGGAGGAAGGGCCAACTCCTAGCTGTTGCTTCCCTAGGCCACAGGCATGGAGATGGCATGGCCTAGCGAAGGAGCAGAGGGGTTTGCTCTCTCACCCTGAAAACTGTGTTAAGGCAAATCCACCATGAATGCCTCCAAACAGTGTCAAAGCCTGGGAAAATCAAGAAAAATAAAAGCGCTTATCGGAAAGGTCATTTCTTTCCCTCGGCAATAAATTCTCTCTGCGTTAGGGACGACGTCTGTGAATCCTGGTCTTGGGGTGGGTTCTAATTGGGGGGTTTTGAAGATGTGATCCTAACAGGGCAAAACCAAAAGAAGGGTGGCGCCAGGTGGAGATTATCACTGGAGCCCCAAAAGCCCATTTCCCTTCTAAAGTCACTCGTTTGCAGAAGAAAAATGTGATGCTCAGATGGAGCCTGCAACACTTGCAGTGCCATCCCACCGCTTGGGTTCCCAGTGGAGGAGACTGAGAGCAGCTTCCCATCTACAGCGTGACAACGCAGTATCACACACCCGAACGAGGCATGGGAATAATGCCTGCACACAGTACATTCTGGTGACCCTCTCTGGTTACTTCTCAGTCTGCCCGGAGGGTGGTCCGAGGAGCGGCCGGCCCTCTGGCCTCTTCAGAAGGAAACGATGCCTGAGGTCTTTCCTTTCTCACCTGCTTGGTAAGCACCTCAGGCTGAGAGACCCCTTGCAGAAGCAGAACAGATAGCTGAGATGGCTGCATGGAAAGCAGAGTGGCTTTACACCGAGTGCCTGAAAGGCATCCCCTGCACATTATTTTCCGCCCTGCAAATCTGAGGGAGCCTCAAAGGAAGCAATGGAGTGAGCGAGACAGTGGGAGCAGAGCTGAGTTCCTACTGACCCCCCCCTTGCCCCAACTGTACAGCTGCAGAGGTCTGTGGAAGGGGCACGGTGCCTTCGGCAGCAGCACTGACTGCAGAAGAGAGAAGCTGGAGAGGGGAAGTGAGTGTGAGTGGGGGAAAGGGAGGGGATGCGAGCGTGCCAGGAGGTGAATGGAGGGGACGGGAGCACAGAGGGAAGGGGATGGAGGGGCTGAGGGTGCGCGTGGCGAGCAACGGAGGGGATCAGAGGAAGCCTTGGGGGAAACGGAAGGGAGGAGAGTGCTGAGGGTGGGGAAAGCAGGGGGCTCAGGTGCTAATGGAGGGAAACGGAAGGAACCTGAGGATGCAGGGAGAGGACTGGAGGAGACTTTAGCAGGTGTGAGGGGACCAGAGCATCAGAGCATGCATGGAGAAGGGATCTAAGGTCACACAAAGGAGCCTGGAGTGTGCCAAGGAGGCGATCGAGGAGGTTGCAAGGCACACGACTGCACGCCCCCGGAAAGCAGACAGCGACGCACTGGCTGCATAGAGCCCATGGCTTTAAGCTGGCAGGAAGGCAGCGCCCTCAGGGTGCCAGCACCTCGGCTCCGCCACACCAGGGCTGGGCTGGTGGCAGTCACACTCCCAGCATGCCTTGGGGCATGCCCACGGCATGCTGGGAGCAGGGCTGCTATGGGGCACCACGGCTCAGCCCGGGGAGACGCGGCCCCTGCCCCTGTGGAGCCCCGGCCAGCTCTTTCCCCCTGCCCCACAGCCCCAGCCCAGACCTCCTGCCCCATGGCCCCAGCTGCCACTCACTGCCCCAAGGCCCCAGCTCTGTCCCGGTGCCCCACAGAGCCCAGCACAGAGACCTCCTGCCCCACGGCCCCAGCTCAAACCTCCACAGCAGGGGCCCACAGGGGCAGTGACTGTGGCAGATTTTGAGCACCGTGCACTCTGACCTCCGTTCCCGAGACTCTGCCAGGGGCATTACCAGCACGGCCCCCAAGAAAGCAGCCTCCACGTCAGCCCCTGCTGTTCCTCTCTGCAGAGGAGGCAGGACCTTCTGCCTGAAGCACTGGCTGGGGCCCTGGGAGCTGCAGATGCTCTGCGGTGCGAAGGAGGTGCCTGGGCAGGAAGAAGCTGGCGCAGGAGGAATTGTGCCCCAAAAGCAGGAATTCCCTCATCCTCCTCTGGCCCACCGGCATGTGCGTTGACACTTGCTGGTGAGTCGTGGGGACATGTCACGTGGCAGGGTTGGACGCCATGGCACAGTGCTCAGGCTTCATGCTTGTCAGGAATGGCAGGCTCCAGCCCGGGGGTGGGAAGTGGAAGGAGAGGCACCCCTCGGTTTTCAGGCATGCCCACATTGCCTACTGCATTGCCACTGTGGCCTCTGTGAAAAGCCCGTGCAGGGAGTGTGCAGCGTGACATGAGCAAGGCCAGGTTTGCAGGGGGGAGTGGGGCTGAGAGGTGAGCATGTAGACAGCTGGGACCAGATGGCGCCAGTGTGCAGGGGTGCACTTCTGTGTCCTTCAGCCCCCGGTCAAAGTGATGACTTGTGATCTCCAAAACCAGCAGACTGGCTTTCACCTGGCAGCCTTTACACCCATTTGAGCACCAGCCAGCACTGTTCCTCTTAGCAGTTCATTGCTCCTGAATAGCAGGCAAGGAGTGTTGTGGGCGAAGGGGGCCACTCATATGAAATCTGGAGAGCCGCAGTGTTCACAGCAGAGCTTGTCCGTTCATGGGTATCCCCAGAGCTCTGTAGATGCAGGAGCCAAAGGGAGTCCTGGGAGGATGCCTTTTGGCTTAACGAAGCTTTGTGTCAGGCAGCCCCTGCCTCGTTTGATCCTAGCTTTGGATCTCAAAGCAAATAGAAAGCTCGGAAGGAGAGGAGAAGTCTTTTTATGCATGCCATGCTGCTGTTGAGATTTGTTTAGGCCTCTTCTTTGCACTGTGCATGCTACTGCATTGTGTAACCCTGCAGACTGGTGCTTCCACCGAGGGTCCTTAGCCTTATACCTGAGGAGCCATCACTATGGGGTTTATGTAGGGATCAGAGGGGCAAGTGTTTGTGTGGAGAAGGGCTTTGTTCAGCCCTCTCGTGCCACACCAGGACTATGTTCCTGGAGCAATGCGATCAAAGCAATCTGATTTTGACTAATAGTGGGATTAATGAGCTTTGTCAGGTCTTGAGCTGTCCAACTAAGGATGCTCATTATGAGCCCAGGCCAATTACAGACTTAGCTGCTGCCTTCAGACATGGGGCTGAGAGCAATCCTTTTTTCTTTCATGGCCATTTGTGTTTCAGACATAGAGACAAGATGCTCTGAGGTAGTTCTGTTGCAAGGGAATAATCCCTCCCTGCAGCTCACATTGCAGGTGGGCTCCATCCTCCCTGCTAGGCTCCCTCAGAATGTTCTTTATTCTAAAATTAAATGAAAAATTGTGTTTCTAAGTAATGGCAGCAAAATTGCCAAGACCCCAACAGAGCAGAATCCTGGAAAATTTCAGTGGGGCATAAATGGAGGTGTTCACTGAAGGAGTGGGGCAAGGAAGGAAGAACAGCCCCCTCCCCAAACTGGCAACTGTGTCCTTGTTTTTTTCTGTATCCTTGGTAGCGGGTAGTAAATTCCAGCTCTTCAGGGCTGTCCCTGCACAACTCTGTGGCTTCCTTTGCAAGGCCATGGCTGAAGAAGGTAGAGTCCAGGGGGTGGGGGAACCTGGATGTGTTGGTGGCCGCACAGGCTACAGCCAACACCGAGGGGGTCTGTGAAGTAAGTGCCAAGGTCTGGCTGAGCTTATGGAGCAAGGGACTCAGCTGAGGAAGACTCCAGGGGCTGTTTGGGGAAAGAATGGTCTCGCTGTGGTGGCCTGGTTAGGTTGTGCGTGAGGACGCTGACTCTGGATGGAGGGAAGGCAAAGGAAGGGAGGAGAGGACTGAAAGGAGACATGGCTCAGCCTAGCAGGAGGAGAAGAAATGAGTAATTGGAGCAAGTGACAGAAGCGAGCGTGAGAAGCGCAGTTTAGGGCACTACCTAGATAAGCTCAAGCAGCTGGAAGTCCAGACTGGCACTCAACCTAGCCTCCACAGGTAACGACACAGACTGTGAATGCTCGTAATGGCCGAACTGAGCTGAGGCCAGGGTTTACCTTGTTTCAAGCAAAGACAGGCTGTGAGGCGATCAGAAATTGCAAAAAAGTCATTTGTGCATCCTCTGCAGACATGTCCCTCGTTTGTAGCTGGCTAACTCTGCTCCTAAATTCACTGTTTCCACCATTCTGTTATTTCTCCCTGAAGTCCAGCTGAGCCCCTTCACTTTTGGGCCATAGCCGCCTGCTGCTATTTCAGTCTGCCCTCACCCCCATGCATATCTGAAGACCTCTTTCCCAAAAGCTGTTCCTGTGAGGTAATTACATACTCAGTTATTTCCAGTTGATAAACCTCGTGTGCTTAGAGATGCATGCGATGGACACACATGCAGAATTACCACTACCTTAATAGCCCCAGTATTCCTCCACGCATCCCACAGTGCCAGGTCCCCTTCCCGCTTCCAGCACAACATCTCCCAAGGAAAAATAAATAAAAATAAATCATCTCTGTAAGTGCTCCTATTCCCATGTTTTTAGCACTTCCTTTTAAACCAACTGCCCAGCTAGTCAGCTGGTATAGTTTGACTTTGAGCCATCCTTACATTTGAGGTGGAGAAGCACTTCCAGTTTCCAAAGCATTTTTCATACCTACTTTCTTGTCTAGCTTCATTTAATTCAAAACACACTCTATTATTACATATTATATGACTGTATTGCAATGTCTATGATATACATTCTGAAATATCTAATAATTTCTTTGTTGAAATTAAATGATTCAAAATGATCAAAGTGAAGCATTTTGATTTTTCTCAGTTGAAATTTAGCATAATTGACCCAGAAGACATTTCAGTGTTTTAACACTGCTCTCTCATGCAAAAGGAAGATTAGAGAAGTAGGAATTCACCATTGAAGAGAAACACTATTTGCCCAAAGATGGGAGATCTTTGGAGAGCAGCCTCCAGCAGGAATACCAATGACTCCCCCACTGCTTCTGACCTTCCTTCTCTTTCTGCAGGTGTGGGAGTGAGGGCAAATTTAAATAGCATTTAAAATACCAGCAGAAAATGAGTGGAAATGGAAAATGTCTCACTTCCCTGTAAGATGAGTTTGCAAGAGAGAGATGATGAATTATCTTCTTGAATGGCCTGTCTCTTTTTCTTACTACAAAGGCAGCTTAGACAACTAGATTAGATTTAGTCACCTAACTTTTAAATAGCTTAACTGCAGGGAGATGAATCCCATCTGCTGTATAGACATGTGGCATGTGCTCAAGATCCATGATGGGTCTGGATCTACTGCACAGCTCTGTCCAGGAGATGCATTTCACATTCTCTGAAATATCACACTGAGCTGCACCATGTGCTGTTCTGACTCTCTTTAAGTGCACGGTAAACTATGCACATCCCGAAATCTGGGATGCATTGAGCCTAATCCACATGACATGGAGAAAGCATGTGTGAAATTGCACGTGCATGTGTAAAACAAACAAACAAAAATCCTGCCCTGGAAATCCACCAGCCTTACCCTCCCAAGCCTGCAGTTCTGCGCCATGCCATCACACCATATTTCCATACCACAGCAATGCAGGAGGCCAGGCTCCATGATTACTCTTTCAAATGCTCATGGGTGTGAAACACTTGGGGAAAACATACAGGAAGACTTCCTTGCTGAGCTTTAGCTGTATGCAAGTGACCTATTTAAAGCTAATCAGGCTTCCTCTGTGTTCGTCAGAGAGAGAGAAGTTAGCATCTTCACAGAGCGCTTCTTCCTTAGGACAAGTTGAATCATCTCCAGGAGCTGCCTGTCTCTCTCCGTTGAGTCCAGAGGGGGTTTAGATGACTAGATTAGATTCAGACAAAGCTTCTACATGCTTCCTGGTAGATGACATGAGCGTTTTCACCCACAATCCTCACCAATTTCTCCCTTTTATCTCTACCGAGAGATCTCCAACCTCCTAGGCACCAGCATGAGGTACTTCAGTAGGATGCCTGAATTTAGGCGAGATGAACTGAATCCTAAGAGTCAGTTACTCTAACACAAACAGATAATGCAACTCCCTGTATTTCTCTTTTGGCAGATGTTGAACTTTTGACGCATTTGGTGACATAATTAATACATTCATAATGGATAATTTGCTGAAGGAGCACAGTAACTTAATTCCTGCAAGGTGGAAGTTTCACAGTTATTCAGTTCACCTCACAGAAGAAAATCCTCTTGTCTTCCCTTTACTCTGCTTCCCCAAATCCTTGTGCTGCCTCCCCAGCTATAATACTGGATTGTGTCACTTCCTCCTTTACCTATGGATGTCCCCTGGTATGACTTTTCATAATTAACTTGTGCAGGAGAATTATGACAATTTTCAGAAAAGTTTTTTAAAATATAGCGCCCTACTATGGCTAAAGAAAATCCAACAAATAAAATAGCCATCTTCCACTTACCGGAAAACATCAGCACCAGTGAATACACATTTATACACACTCAGGTTTGTGCCTTCGCCATCTGGTGGCAAAGCATGATCATAGCTTGTCCACAGAGCTGAGAAAGTTTTTGGACCCTATCTATTTGTTTGAAAATGGGGATTCGAAATAAGTAAGATTGTTGAGAAAGTTTCTGTTTTTCAACGTTTGTTGATAACACCATCAGTTATATATACACATCATTTGGAGAGCTTCTATTTTGTAAATAGGTGATACTTATTGTTTACTGCTGCTACTTGTTTTAATGTATTATCTTGTATTATATTGTACTGACCGACATTGCACTGCATCATATCTGAGTGTTGTGGCACAAAAATATCCGACATGCTCTTTTCAGATAGTTGACTATGCATCTAGTCATAGGCTTGAGCAAAAGGCTGTCCCAGCTTATTCCAGTTATAGCTGAGCACACTGATTGATCTTACCCAAATTTAAACCTCTGCAGAAGATTTCAGTCCATCTGACCTCACCAATCTAATCTTCCTTTAAGCTTAATACAAAAAAAAAAGGGCACTTCTTGGGCACTGTTCATCTTTTCTTAGAAGAGACATCTTCATAGCCCGGGATCCATGAATCTTCTTTGTAAACTATGAAGAACACGAGATGAACAGCTTAGGTGAAGGCGATTACTTCTGAGATCATATACCTTATATCATAGACAGCCAAAGCGCAGACAGCAAAAACCTCACATCTTGTCCTTCCAACTGGGGAATCCAAGTCAGTGAGTGTAATTAGAACCTGGTTACTTTCTCATGTATCCTGAAATATTGGAGCTGAGAAAGATATCTGAGCCATATTACATGCTAAGATCAAATTAAAAAAAAAAAAAAAAGTACTTCTCTTCTTCTTTTTTCTAACTCTTACATTGCATAGGAGGGAATTTACTAGTTGCACTGGTTAGTATGAAATTTGCGTTTTCCTGGCCTTAGAAATTAGTAGCTGAAAGATCTATTTCCCATCTCTAGTTTCTTTGCTATGAAGGATGGCCATTCATTTTCTCACACCCACTACTTAATCCTGCCTGCTATAACACTGGATTTCAACATAGTTAGAGTTGCTTGCTTTCTCAACTGGGAAGTAACATCTGTGTTCACTTTGGAAGTTCTTGTATGATCCAGTGAGTGTAATTATAACCTGGTTACTTTCTCATGTATCCTGAAATATTGGAGCTGAGAAAGATATCTGAGCCATATGACCCTTGATCTCCAGATGTCTATACACACATATAGAAGCTCCATTGTTAACCAGATAGACAAAATCCTGTTCTCCTTCTTTTTCAGAGTGCTGGGTATTACCAAGAGTGGAATAAATCCAAATCTTCCCAACATTTTGGAAAGAGACCATCTCTGTTATACAAAACAGAAATAACAGAGATAGATAAAGTCTGTTTCTATTTAAAAGTAGACTGAAATTTAGCAAAACATCATTTCAGGACAATGTGGAACTAGAAGGTTACAGTCTAGGAATCCTAGAACAGCCTCATTTTCACACGTGTTCTTTGTGGCTTGTATGTCCAATTTATTGATAGAATTGATACAGCAGCAGCAGACTGTAGTGATGTATTCTTCCGTGCAAATAAATTGCAGTTACTTACCTTTGGTTTAATAAAGACATGATAAGTGAAAATGGATATGCATTTAACTCTTTTCATAGTCGTGGAGTTTAAGTGCAGCTGACATCTACTCTGGAATATCATTGTAATCCCATGCAGACAAATGCATTTGAAACCTTAATTTCCCCAGAGATGCTGACCATCCATTTCTGTCTTCACAGGTAACTCTGTATATCCTGCACACCTTCAAAAGTCAGCTCATGAATTCATACGTCCATGTACCTACTAGTCAGACAGTCAGTTTGTTATGAGTGTGAATGGAGCTTGGTTTGGTGCAGGAATGAGCAGAATTAATCAAAGAGTGTTTTCTATCAGACATTTGTCTAGTAGAATGCCATCAAGTTGACTGGAAAGAGTTGGAATCCAACCAGTGGACTTTTATACCCTTTTCTGAATTTAAAAAATATTAGTATCACAGTTATAAATATGGCACTGAAGGAATAGTTGGTTTATTTGTAATAAATCTGGAGTAGCTCTACATGCATATGCCTGCTTATGGAATTCATCTCACCTAGAGATATACCTTTAAGCATGCCTTCGTTTCTGTCTTCCGTCTTAGTTTCTTCTCAATAGGGAGGGGGAGAAAAAAAAAGTAACAGGTGTTTTTACAGAATGGTTCATGTGAGTATCTTAGACATCTGCTACACGATGAGATGAGTTATGCCATAGAAGTGCCCATTTTTTCCTTCCTTTTCCCTATTCAGGATGTGTAGAATGATAAGTTCAGGAGGCTGCAGCCAGGGCCTGTCCCTCTGGCCCTGAGCCAGGTGGGCAGAGAAGACCTGGAGATGGTAGCCGAGTTCAACCAAGAGTCCAGATGACCAGGAGAGTTCCTGGTGATGAAGCAGGTATGAGGTCAAGCTGAGAAGTCAGCCTGCGGGTCAGAGCCAGGATCAGGCCTGGTGAGGGTAACCAGGGGCAGAGAGAGTCCAGTGCCTACTGGCAGGCCCAAAGTGACAAGATAGGTCCAGGGTCAAGCTGGGAAGTCAGTCCACAGGGCAGGGTCCAGAGCAATGCAGTCTGCACGCTGAGCTGAGCTGAGCTGAGCTGAGCTGGAGATCAGTGCTCCTCTAGGGAAGCTCAGACAGAAACTGAAGGCCCAGGGTTGAGCTTAAATGGGGCTCCTGGGCCCATGGGCAGGAGGTGCAAGTGGATGCCTCAGGCGAGGATGATCAGGCCCATTAAGGCCTGTTAGTGCCCTCAGACCCTGGAAACAGTAGTAATTGAAATGCTCACTAGCATATGTAATTTTGATTTAAGAATTCAAAGAACTGGGAAATATTACTACCTCTTTAAGATCTGTCAGAGACTATTTCTTATCTTTGCAGTCTCATTTAGCCTACTTGCCACTAACAACTCTTGAACATTGATACGTATGTATTTACCATTATTATACTGTGACTTAGTGGCATTTGTAGTGCTCCAGCTTCACACTGGAACAATCTAGGTAGATAATGTGTGTTACAGCTGGTTTGGGATAACACAGACAAGTGGTTCCATTTCAGAATGGCATTTTGGGTGAAATCAGTATTGTCCTCGTTGACCAAAGGAAGTAAGCTGCTCACTGCTAGTGGGAGCATATGATCATGATCGGTTTTTGCCAGTTGCTCTCCAGAGTGTATCAAGACAAGATTGCTTACCTAATGTGAACAAATATCTGAGCAAAACGGCAGCAGAAAATTACACCACAGTAGCTGAGTTCCTCCTCCTAGATCTAATCAAGAAGGCAGAAGCACAGCCCACTCTCACTGTAATGCTTTTAATTATTTGCCTGATGACTGTAGTTGGAAATCTGGCCTTGACCGCATTGATAAGGATTGTCTCCCCAAACCATCCTCCCAAATAGCTTTTCCTTAGCCATTTGGCAGTCTTAGACCTCTGCTGCTCAGTCATCACCCCCAGGACGGTGGCCAGTCTCTTAGCAGAGAGCAAAGCTGTCTCGTTTGGTGGCTGTGCTGCCCAGATGTATTGTTTCTCTACATTTTGCACCAACGAATGTTTCATTCTGGCTGTGATGGCATATGACCAGCTGGAAACCACTGCTATACAAAGCTGTCATGTCATGAAGCCTCAGCATCCAGCTGTGACTTGGTTCTTACTTTTGTGGGTCTCTAATCTCAATGATACACAGCAGCTGTGCCTTTTGGGTGTCCTTCTGTCATTCCAGCATCACCAGTCACTCCTGTGGTGTGGTACCCCTGATCTGTGGTATCTCCTGCTCTGACATCAGCGTTAACAAGATCATCCTCGCAGCATTTTGCATCTTAGGTGACATCTTTGTCATATTGCAGGTACGCATTTTGCTACATCTACATCATCTCTGCCATCCTGAGGTGTCACTCCAGCGAGGGAAGGCACAAAGCCTTCTCCACCTGTGCATCCTGTAAACTTGATAGTTTTTGCCATATCCTTTGGCACTCCAGCTACACACCCCACAGCTCTGGCTCCTTGCCTGACCAAGACCAGGTGATATCTATGTTTTATACAGTGGTAAGCCCCACAGTCTACAGCTTGAGGACCAAGGAGGTCCTCAAAATGAGGCACTGAACAGACTGTTACATGGAGAAAATTGTTTGTCAATCAATAAAACCTCCAAAGGAGTTGGAACAGGTGCTATTGAAGGGTAACACTAGGAGAGGTTGCAGAATTGTGGCTGCTGAGGTGTCATAAGGCTGGCTAGAGAGTTCAAGGAGACCCTACAGTAGAACAGGTTGTGCGAAGTAGTAGGGGACAATGTATGGTGACAACCTGTGTTGGGAGAGGTTTTGAGGTCAGAAGAGGACACTCGGTAGTGATGAGTGTGCTAAGGGAGGTTCTGCAGTGACAGTGGACCCTTGGGGAATGAGAAGTTGTGTTGAGGGAGGTTGTGAAATCAGCAGCAGGCATTAGGGAAGAGGACTGACCATTTCTCAATCTGTGTGACCCTGAGCAGCAGTAGGCCATCTTCTGCAAGGTCTGTGAAACTAGAGCTGCTCATGGATGCATCTGGGAAGCAAAGCATCAGTGCAAGAGTCAAGCTATAACTTTGGACAGACAGTTCTTGTGTTCTTTATATCGCGAGACTGTCTGAAGAAGGGAGAAGTGAAAAAGCATTACCATAGCATGCCAAACATTGGTAAATTCCCATTTTTGATGGTCCCTGGCTCATCTCTCTGGGACAGCAGCACCAACCCAGTCATTTACTTCCTCTTCAGGAGCAACCATCACCACCGGCTCCATGGCTCTGGGAAAGTCACCTTCCAACAAGTGTTTGCAGAGAAAGCAACGTGCGGAGAAGGAAGCCAAGTGCCCAGAGACACTGCTGCAGAGACTGCTGTATAAATCCCTGCTGGCGAGGAGGTGTGGGAGGGTGGGGCAGCCTGCAGAGGGGACTGAGGGGAGGTGGGCAGCAGTGCTCAGCCCCCAGCGGAGCCAGGGCATCTCCACTGTGGTGGGAGCAGCTCAGGTGGTGATGTGCCCCTTCCGAGCAGGGCTGTGCTGGGGACCAGGGAGCTGGGTGAGAGCGATCCTTGTCTGCACACCATGCCAGTGCCTCTTCTCATTACGTGGTCCCCCCTTGTGGAAGGGGACATGGTGCACAGAGCATGGCTATGCAGAGCATGCAGAGCGCGGGGAGGAAGAGTGACCCAGGATGTTGGGCATGTCTTTGGGACCCTGAACCTTACAGGGAGTCTTTTCCCCTCACTTTGACTTGAGGCCAAGCCTGCAGGACTCCAGGGCATTCTGGCAGCTCCTGGGAGGCCACTCTCAGCAGGGATGAGTTTCATCCTGGCTATTTTGGGCTTGTATAGAAACATCCTTCAGGTCTGAACACCTAGGGGACCATTCAGCTGGTGCCATGGCTGCTCTGGTCAACACACAGGGGTCCTGGAGTGATGCGTGGTGCTTCTGTGTGTGTAGAGAAGAGCACCAATTCCTCACCTACAGCCTGAGCCTCTCCATCGCTGTCCCCAGAGGACATCTCAACTCATCTCTCCCAGCTTTCGCCCAAGATGGCCATCTGCAGATGAGTTAGTTGCCCTAGGCTGCCTGTACAGGCAGTGGAGAGAAAGGTGCTTGTAAGGAGCTTTTCCCTTCCCTATGTGGCTGCAGCACACAGCTCCTGCTGAGCCATCAGCCACCCTCCTGTCCCTGTGCCAAATCTCTTCCCCACCACCGTCTCGCCCCACACTGGGGATGCCTCGCTCCCCTTACGCAGTGCCATGCAAGGCCTCTCACCCTAGTGCTTCTGAGAAAGCTTTCAGCTCCCAGCCACAGCACCTTATCTCACTGTCTTCCCAGTAGCTGCTGTGAGGGTCACCTCTCTTCCTGGCACTGGCACTTGCCTGTTGCTGCAGGGCTGAAAGGGCATTTCTCTGCCTCTCCATCCAGCTCTCCAGACTTTCTATTTGTTTTTATTTTGGCTCCTGCCCTCAATCCTTCCCTCCTTTGTGTCTCCATTACTCTCTTTCTGGGTTGGCTGGTGCATGGATCGAATTAACACTAAAACAGTTTGTGAGCAAGTGAAGGGCTGGATTTAAAAGGAATGGATCTAAATCTGATTTTTTGAAATTAAGTTGAAGGCAGAGGAAGAAGGGAAAATGTCTGCACCAGAACATTCAAAGAACTAACAGGGGTCAAAACTTTTCTCTTTTGTTCATTTTAATTCTATGGGGTAACAGGATTCCTGAAGCCATTTCACAGAATCAGAGAATGGTTGAGGTTGGAAGGGACCTCTGGAGATCATCTAGTCCAACCCCCTGCCCAAGCAGGGTCACCTAGAGCAGTTGCCCAAGATCGTGTCCAGGCGGATTTTGAATATCTCCAGAGAAGGAGACTCCACAGCCTCTCTGGGCAACCTGTTCCAGTGCTCTGTCACCCTCACAGCGAAGAAGTTTTTCCTCATGTTCAGATTGTACTGTCTGTGTTTCAGTTTGTGCCCATTGCCTCGCGTCCTGTTGCTGGGCACCACTGAAAAGAGTCTGGCTCCATCCTCTTGACACCCTCCCTTCAGATACTTGTACACGTTAATAAGATCTCGTCTCAGCCTTCTCTTCTCCAAGCTAAACAGGCCCAGCTCTCTCAGCCTTTCCTCATAAGAGAGATGCTCCAGTCCCCTAATCATCTTTGTAGCCCTTCGCTGGACTTCCTCCAGTAGTGCCACATCCCTCTTGTACTGGGGAGCCCAGAACTGGACGCAGTACTCCAGATGTGGCCTCAGCAGGGCTGAGTAGAGGGGGAGAATCACCTCCCTCAACCTGCTGGCAACACTCTTCCTGATGCACCCCAGCATACCATTGGCCTTCTTGGCCACAAGGGCACATTGCTGCCTCATGCTTAACTTGGTGTCCACCAGCACTCCCAGGTCCTTCTCTGCAGAGCTGCTTTCCAGCAGGTCAGCCCCCAACCTGTACTGATGACTGGGGTTATTCCTCCCTAGGTGCAGGACCCTGCACTTGCCTTTGTTGAGCTTCAGGAGGTTCCTCTCCACCCACCTCTCCAGTCTCTCCAGGTCTCTCTGAATGGCAGCACAGCCCTCTGGGGTATCCGCCACTCCTCCCAGTTTTGTATCGTCAGCAAACTTGCTGAGTGTGCACTCTGTGCCTTCATCCAGGTCATTGATGAAAAAGTTGAACAAGACTGGACCCAGTCCTGACCCCTGGGGGACACCACTAGCTACAGGCCTCCAACTAGACTCCGCACCTCTGATCACAACTCTCTGAGCTCTGCCATTCAGCCAGTTCTCAATCCACCTCACTGTCCACTCATCTAACCCACACTTCCTGAGCCTGTCTATGAGGATGCTATGGGAGACAGTGTCGAAAGCCTTCCTCAAGTCAAGGGAGACAACATCCACTGCTCTCCCCTCATCTACCCAGCCAGTCATTCCATCACAGAAGGCTATGAGATTGGTTAGGCATGATTTCCCCTTGGTGAAGCCATGCTGACTGCTCCTGATCACCTTCTTGTCCTCCACATGCTTGGAGATGGCCTCCAGGATGAGCTGCTCCATCACCTTTCCAGGGATGCAGGTGAGGCTGACTGGCCTGTAGTTGCCTGAGTCCTCCTTCTTGCCCTTTTAGAAGACTGGGGTGACACTGGCTTTCTTCCGGTCTTCAGGCACCTCTCCTGTTCTCCAAGACCTTTCAAAGAGGATGGAGAGTGGCTTAGCAATACCATCCGCCAGCTCCCTCAGCACTCGTGGGTGCATCCCATTGGGGCCTATGGATCTGTGGGTGTCAAGTTTGCTTAAATGATCTCTAACCCGATCCTCCTCCACCAAGGGAAAGTCTTCCTTTCTCCAGACTTTCTCTCTTGCCTCCAGGGTCTGGGGTTCCTGAGGGCTGGCCTGAGCAGGAAAGACTGAAGCAAAGGCGGCATTCAGTAACTCTGCCTTCTCTGCATCTTTCGTCACCAGGGCACCCTCCCCATTCAGCAAAGGGCCCACATTTTCCCTAGTCTTCCTCTTGCTACTGATGTCTTTGAAGAAGCCCTTCTTGTTGTCCTTGACATCTCTCACCAGATTTAATTCCAAACGGGTCTTAGCCTTCCTCGTTGCATCCCTGCATACTCTGACAATGTTCCTATATTCCTCCCAAGTGGCCTGTCCCCCTTTCCACTTTCTGTAGACTTCCTCCTTCTGGTTGAGTTTTGCCAGGAGCTCCTTGCTCATCCATGCAGGTCTCCTACCTCCTTTGCTTGACTTCCTACTCATAGGGATGCACCGCTCTTGAGCCTGGAGGAAGTGATGTTTGAATATTAACCAGCTCTCTTGAACACCCCTTCCTTCTAGGGCCCTAACCCATGGCATTCCTCCAAGTAGGTCCCTGAAGAGGCCAAAGTTTGCTCTCCTCAAGTCCAGGGTTGCGATCCTATTCAGTGCCCTGCTGCCTCCTCGCAGGATCCTGAACTCCACCATCTCATGGTCACTGCAGCCAAGGCTGCCCCCGACCTTCACATCTTCCACCAGTCCTTCTTTGTTTGTTAGTACGAGGTCCAGCAGCACACCTCTCCTTGTTGGCTCCTCCACCACCTGTGTCAAGAAGTTGTCACCAATGCTCTGCAGGAACCTCCGGGACTGTTTGTGCCTAGCTGTGTTGTCTTTCCAGCAGATCTCAGGGTGGTTGAAGTCCCCTATGAGAACCAAGGCCTGGGATCGTGAGGCTACTTCCAGCTGTCTGTAGAAGGCCTCATCGACTTCCTCTTCCTGATCAGGTGGCCTGTAGTAAACACCCACAACAGTGTCACCCATGCTAGCCTGCCCTTTGATCCTTACCCATAAGCTCTCGACTCGCTCTTCATCCACCCCTAGGCACAGCTCAATACATTCCAGTTGCTCTCTCACATAAAGAGCAACTCCACCACCTCGCTTTCCTGGCCTGTCTTTCCTAAAAAGCACGTAGCCATCCATGACAGCATTCCAGTCATGCGAGCTATCCCACTAGTTCAAAGAACTAACAGGGGTCAAAGCTTCTCATTTTTGTTTGTTTTAATTCTATGGAGTAACAGTACTCCTGAAGCCATTTCATGTCAGTTAACAAGGTTTGGAGAAGCCCTTTGACAGTTGATTATAATATTGCTTTAGCAGAGATTTCACTAGAAACCATGAGAACTCTCTGCTGTTCTCCTTCTATATCCACTTGTTCTTTCGGCTCCACTGACTGCATTTCCTGGATCTCCATGGTTGTAGTGGGATCCTAGGCACCTGGCACACCTACACTGTGAGGACCCAAAGTCCGGTGACCTAAATCCTACCCTTAGCTTTTACCAAGACTAAAGATAAATCCTTCCCACCCGAAATACTTTACATTTATTTTATCTCTAAATGAAGTTTTCTTGAACAATGCAAGAGAAGAGAAAATGACCATAACTAGTAGAAGTGTTGCTCTTTCTTGTGATAGTCTCGGGGGGAATGTGTAGGTTTAGGTAATACCTCTGCACCTTGCTGGAGCTCACACAAACGCAGTTCACATGAAAGCCTTGCTCTTGTGTGGACCAAGGCAGCCGTAAGAAGCTGTGACCAACAGCCAGGTGTTTACCCAAGCACAAATGTCTGATGAGGTCAGGAGCATGGCACGGGAGGAGCACTTGAGGCCTGGAGTTTATTAAGCACAGGATGGACTGAGGCCGATATGGTAAAGGTGGAACATGAAGAGCCATCTTGGGGCACAGATCAAACATGTTACAGGGTGGAATTGGGTAACGGGGATGCTATAAATTGTTTGCATGACAAAAGATCCACTTGGGCAGGCCAGCTGCAAGGGAATATGCCAAGCATGCTAAATCCTCATATGTAGTTCATTGAATCACATAGGGACTGGTCCTGCTCCCTCTGAAATCACTGCAGGACATGTTATTCCCTTGCCAAAGAGCAAGTGCAGCTGTGTAATACCAGACTAGCATGGCTGGAATTAGCTCTTCTCAAATAACCTTGGCTTTTTTTGTCCTTTTTCAGCCCACACTGAAGCTTTCAGCAAAGATTTTTCCTGTGTCTTACATAAAAAAGTATTTACCTGGTCCAGTCCCTATTTCCTTTACCTTTTGTTTTCCCTTTATTTCTTTTCATTATGATTTGCCTTATATTTAGGGTTCTCTTTGACAGTAGTTTTAATAGTATTCCCTCCACCACACATTGTATGATGGGTATTCTCGGTTCTTCTCAGATCCCTTTTCTTTGTCAGGAACATCCCACAAAATGGGTGATGCATATGTTGCTACTCTAATGCAAAGCACAGCTATAACGGAAACGCATCCTAAGGCAGCTCCAGAAAATGCAAAATGGACTGAGAAAATCAAATGGATTTTCAGATGGAGAAAATATATTACTAAATGTGCACAAGATCCATGAAGAGCAGAGAACAACAACGACAACAACAACAAATCTCACAATTAAGTGGGTGCTAATATTCATCTGATTACCAGGACAGAAACAGTCTATACAAAATAGGAATCTCTGTCAGCTAAATACTTTTTTTTTTTTTTTTTTTGCCCTGTTTGTCTCCTGAAATTTCTTTCCATGAGTCATTTCCTCTACACAGAGAGGATTAGAAGTCAAGAGCATGGCTGAATGCCCTGAAACTTGCTCCATGTACAGACAAAACCAGACTTTGTGAGCTTAATTCTCCTTCAGTTTGAGCTGGTGTAGAGCGACCTCTTCACGAAAAGTCCTGAGGGATGTTGAGGGGACAAATTCCAGCTATCATGCAGCTGGGAAATACTAGATTTCCAAGTGACAAGGTTGCTTAAGGGATGGGAGAGGAAGGGGAAAAGCAGGGACAGAAACACCAGCAAGGAAAGCTTTGTAAGGAGTCCTTGCCTCTGACAGAGACAGGTTTGAGCTGCAGGGATCGATTCACTATGTCAGAACATGACAAAAAGCATCAGTTCTTTTTAAAATTGTTGGACAAATGTGTCCCTAATTCCTCTTTGCATATGTATAATTTGTACAAGGGTTCTAATTTTCATGCTAACAAATGTGTTTGGACTGCACTCTGTCTACAACAGGTAAAAACGGTTTTTGATACTATCTCTCTCCTGAGATATGGTCTTTAGCAGGCTATTTCCTGTTAGAGATCAGTTTCAAAAGAACGGTAATCCTGATGAGCTCGGAAACCATCTAGCGTTCAGAAAATGTAAGGTTAAGTTGGTGTCCAACCTTGCACAGCCTAGAAAGGACAACCCCTGATAGGATTTGGCTGCTTTTCCTGGAAAGGGCGTTCTGAATGCGGGTAGCCAAGAGCAACCTTCCAGTAAGAATTACGATGAGTTCTTGAGATATATATATAGGGAGTGTGTGGCCAATCCGCTTTAGGCCAGTTTCCATAAGGATGCAATACAGACTGCAGGGTTTCTTGGGGAAAAATGTGAAGGACTGCTGGCCCAAGTCTCTGCTTCCTTCTGTGTTTACTGCTCCACTGCCTCTCTCCCTCCCTCACCCTCCAGCACTCTCCTCCCTGCTCTTCCATATCCTTGTATCCTTATGCAGCTGATAAAAATCCCCAGGAAGGGATAAGCAGCAGCTCATAACAGTCCAGATTCCTGACCAGTTAACTGCCAGGGCAGATGTACTCGCACTTTACAAAGCTGAACAGGAAAAGCAGAAAAATAGTATCTGTACTTCTAAGTTTCATGTAATTGTGTCATCTTAAGTAGCATTAGCATATTACTTCCCCTCTCAGCTCACATCTGTTCTTTTAAGAAGAAAGAGAGTGAATGGCCTGTTGGGGATTACCTCTGACATGACGGATGACATGGAAAGTGTACAAGAGACCATGCAGTCAGCTTTGGCCCCAGCTCTCTATTTGGCTGAATTTCTTGCATTAACCCTATCAGCCCGTTTCACTGCAGGGATGTGTCACACTACTTGAGAGTCATGCTCAGAGTGAGATGATGTCCTTGACAGGTCGATCCTGCCTGTATTCTCCCTGTGATCCTCCAGAAGATGTTCTGGATTACTTCTGGCCAGGTTTTCACAGGGCCCTCGCGGGTCTTTGGAGCAGACTCCAGGAGAAAGGGGACCGCCTGCTGTGTGCCTTCCTTCGCTGCCCCCGCAGGCTCTTGTGTGTCTGATAGAGCCTCACTGCCTCCCCAGCTTGCTGCTGTTTTACAGGAGTGCTTCTGGCCTGCAAGGGGGCTTGGCTCTACCCAGCAACCTTTGCCAGCAAATCAGGTGGTCGACCCACTGCACCTCCTGCTACCTCCTTTGCAAGGTCAGGGCTAGCCAAGTTCTCTCCTACCTCTAGTGGCTTCTTTGGGATGGGAATTTGTCAGTCTTCCCTTCTCTCTGCCCTGAGGAACTTCCTACACCGTCCTGTGCCCCACAGATGGTGGGAGTTTTGTGGCAGCAGGGGGACTCTCTTCGTTATTCCCTTAGGATTCCTTCCTTTGAACTCTGACACACTCACATCCCTTTTTTCATTTGTATTCTCACAACCTGCACCCTGCCTCACCCTGAAACTCTTCCTTTTTCAGGGAGAGCTTTCAGTTTGTGGCTGGAGGGAGGTTGGCCTGTTCCTTCTGGTAAGCAGGGACAGCATCCAGGCAGACACCTGGGGAAAAGCACTCAAGCAGAGGAGAACATACATCCCCATATAGCTCTCCCTTCCTTCAATACATTGCGGTCATGCTTCCTACCACATTTCTTTTAGAAAACCTTCTTTTTTTCCCAAAAAAGAATGTTGAGGGGCGGGGAGAGATCCCTTGTATGGTTTATTGCCAAAATAATTGTTTTTGAAAATATTTTTGACCAGACACTTTTGACAATATGTGGTCTATGCAATGGCTTTAGGAGCAAGAAAATTGATGGAGAAGGAGCTGAGATTTTTGCTTTCAGTTAACGTGAAGGTTGAAAGCAAGAAGCAAACAAAGACCAAGCTGACACATTTCCAGATGGTGTTTAATAAATTTCGCACCCAAGGACAGTGACAGTAAGCAGAGTTAGAAAGCTATGCAGCCTGCTTCTCATGCCATATTGTGCAGGAGTCTAAATGAACAAAGGGCATTTGAATATGGGCTTAATGTAGCAGACTAGCAACATGGCTTGGGATAACCCTAAATTAAAGCCTTATATTCACTCCCCCCCCCCCCCGCCCCGATTTCTAGAGTCCAATGGTTTAAAGGAATCTTCATAGTCTTCCTCTCTCTTTCCTTTTGTCTCCAGTGCAGAAGGGGTTCAGGCAAAAGAAGGGATGAATTTAAGAGGCCATAGTTATTGTTTTGTGGCTTTCCCATTCATCTTTGTCATCTGCTGAATCTTCAAAGGCCCTCTGGAAGGCCAGCCTGAGGGTGAGCTGAATCCTCCGATCCCTGTAGCTGCCCATGATGAAGTAAAGAGCTGGACTGATGCTGCTATTGATGCAGGACAGCACAAAACCAATCTCTGGGGAGTAGAGAAATTTATAGCCCCAGAAGTCAAAGAGGATCAGGATGCTCAGCGGAACAGCAAAAATGAGGAAGAAGAGGATGGTGAGCATAATCAGGGTGAAGAGCCTGCCTGTTTGGAGGTGCTGGGAGCTGCACTTGACTTTGAGGAAGAGAGTGAGGCTGAATACCAGCATGAGGGGCGTGCAGAAGAGGAAGTCCAGGACTCCAAGGATGATGAGGAGTATGTGGCAGTTGCTAGAGGGGCGAACAGTGCAAGAAATGTACCCCAGCATGTTCAGCAGCAGCGAGAGGCTCCAGAGCAGGCCGGAGATGATGCCGGACAAGTGCTTTGGGCGATGGCTTCGGCACCAGGGGGGACAGAGGACAGACAGGCACCTCTCAATGCTGATGGCTGTCAGGAGATACAAGCCAGTCCCGTACGTGAAAAGATCCAGGAAGAGGAATATCCCAAACTGCACTCCCACATTAAAGTGCATCAGGTACTGAACTGTTTCGATGGCAATGCAGAGCAGGTAGCCAAAGTCAGCGGCAGCCAGGTTCAGGATGTAGACAGTGAAGCGGTTCCTCCGGATGCGGAAGCCGAGGTACCACAGGACCGTGCCATTTCCCACCATGCCACAGGCAGAGCTGATGAGGCAGAAGCTCTCCATGAACTTGAGGAGAGCATATGACGGCCCTGCCTTTTGCACAGTCCCACTGTAATTAGCTCCATGAGCCAGGCTGGTTGTATTTGGAAGGAAGGTTGATGTAGTTTTAGCACTCATAATGAGGGCTTCACTGTGAAGTACTGATCTGTCACTGTCTCTGATTTCAAACAGACCTCTAAGCAGAGAGCACAGAGGTGGTAGCTCGTGTGACTTTCTCTCGTGATCATCTGGTGGTGTTTGCAATGCCTTTCCAGCTCTTTGTAGCCAGAGGTAGATTCAGGAAAGGATTGCTGTGTTTGGACTTGGAGCCCAGAGCTTTTATGTGTCATTTAAAACACCGTATCTGAGGCCAAATTGTGTGTGGCATGTAGGAAAAGCTAAATTACAACGTATGTGTCTCTTTTTGAACTTATTTCTTGAGGATCCTTTTACAGCCAGTGGTGGGAACAAGTACGTTAAAATAAAGCAATGTTAGCTCAGATTGATCATACCCAAAAAGTTCCTCATTTTCCTGTCTTAATAAAGAGGGAACCCAGGGATATTAGCTCAGATATAATTGTCTTTGCTTCACATAGCTAGGATTAGGTGAGATGTATATTGTCAAAAGTGTATAAAAATTGTAGACAATCAACATACAAATTAAGGTAGCATTAAATCAGACCGAGTTTTTCCTATCCATACTCCCAGAAAACATCGTCGAGTAGTCATAATAGCTGGTAGATTTTTATGTTGATGACTGATTTCTATTTTAATGAAATGTAGTTTAATGTGATTGGTTTGGCCTCTGGAGCCTTATGTATAGATAATAATTCAGTCTGACAGAGTCAGGCCTTACTAATTTCTTAGAAGTTTTAAGAAGCATGTGTAAGAGAAAGTGTCTGACCCTCACATGACATTGGAATTATGGCTTAAATAACTGTTTCACACCGTTCTGTCAATTCACCCTGCTCTCTCCCCATGATACTGGGATTTGAATGAGAATATTGCCCCCCAAAAAACCTCCAAAACCAAAGGTCCAGAAATAAAATTCACTCCATTTTTGTCCCATGAGGTCAAACTGTGTGACTCTTTCCTACTCGCCCTGCCAGCTGTTAGTTTGGACATGACAAGATAGAGAAGTGCCATGAAAGACAGCAGGAGATAGTCAAAAAGAAGAGAGAAACAAGTCAAAATAAGGACAGTGGTGAAGAGGTGAATCATGGGATAATCTAACCGACATGAATAGTTCCTTACCCCTTTGTCAAATGCCACAGCAAGTGGGGAGACAGACTACCTGAACGGGTGAAATGTGACAAATTGAAACATTATTGTTTCGTCTGCACAGCCCACCCTGTCTCCAGTGCTACACGGAAAAATTATGCAGGTAATCTCCTCGTCCAGCTGATAGCTGGGGCAGTGGGGATAATTTTGCCGCATGAGTCTGCGACAGGCATATACACCGGCAGTGCTTGGTTGGGAATCCAAGTGGAACCATTGCACCTAACTTTATCCATTAAGAATACAAACGTCTCATTGCACTTAGCTTTTAAAGCTACCATTAGAATTAATGGAGGTTTAGGAGCACCTGCAAGGGTAATATTTTGGCCCTAAGATAGGTGTCTTAGGTGTGCACAGTCAGCTGCCTGTCTTTCTCTGCTGACTGCAGACACATCCCTTGGTGCTAGCTTCATCTAGAGGCTTAACATCTGGATGGCTGAAGGCAGGTGAGGTGAATTGCACCCTTAATGTCATCACCACAGCTTGCAGGATGTGTCTTTTAGGGTTGACTGAACCCAGGGAACTTCTGGCACTGCAGCATACTCTTTTGTAGGGAGCTAGAAGATTCCATCCTCAGCCATTATGAGACCTCGAGTGTTTCTAACATCAAGCCTTTAGAGCCTGTTAGATCCAAGAAAGAATTTAAGTATGTACTTCTGAAACGGACTAAGGGAAATAAAAAGCATTGTCTCTTTCAGAAAGCAAGGAATGTCTGTTGTAGCACAGTTTGTTTCAGAACAGGCAGGTAAGTGCTGCATGTAACATCTGAGTCCAAACTCACCTTCTGTTTCTTTATCTTAGTAGAGTAGCTTACTGCTTGCCTAACAGCACTCACAAGGCTACCTCCTCCCTGAACATCTGTAGCAAGCCCATTGAAAATATATGACCTTATGACTGCGTCCACTTCCTCTCCATCTGGTTGTGGGGTCGCAGCAGATCTCCCACAATGAAAAATTATCAGACCCTGATCCACAGTAGAAAGTACCTGAAGTAGCCGCTAATTCTGTGAACCAAGTATGCTGTGAGGAGAAAGGAAGACCCGATGGTTAGTGGTTACCCACCCTTTGGAGAATCCAGTTGCAGCACACTCCTCTGCCACAACCTCTCTGTGTGACCTGAAGCAATTTGCCAACCGATTTAAAGAGGACGCAACTATTTGAGTGGCACCTACCTCTGCCTTTGCCCACTCCAACCTTCTGACCAGGTGCTCACATTAAGAAAGTGGTTGTTTTACCTCCCTGCTGCCATCATCTCCACAAGGCAATTCACCGCACCTGAAATGTGGGTCATCCTCTGGAGGTGCCTCTCTCTCCATTGGCCATTTAGGGAACATCAGGTGATTACGTTTCTAGCTAAGGCATTTCAATCAGATTTCATAATGCTAAATAGCATCAGCCTGGGCCATTGATATGTACTGTCATGTACTGTCATACTGGTTGTAATGGACGCCCTGTGGAGATATGCCGAATCATCAAAAACTTTGCATTCCATATAATGCAAGTGAAGTAACCATCCTATGACTTCCATAGACCATGTAAAAGCATGCTGAAAAAGTCACTCACAGTTCTCGTATAGCTCTTATAAGACTTTGGTAGACTCCTTTGGTAAGACTCCTGCCTCCAAAGCATATTCAAAACCTGAGTCTACTTCCTTAATGAAACTAATTAATGAAAGCCTGCATCAAACAGCAGCAGTCTAGCTGGTCTTTCTTTCCCTTGAGATTAAACATCCTTCCTGTGGTTTACATGCTGAGCACAGTATAGTTCTTGTGGCAGCTGTTAGTCTGAACAAACTTGACACCACAAAGACATCTCATTCTCTGGACACAGAGTTATGCTGTTGTGCTTTCTCAGCTGATCTTAATTGATCATCTAAGACCAAAACTGCTAGTGTTTGATCTCTGAAGAATGCCACCTTCTATGACAGATGGGCAGTTAGGGCAATGCAATAGCATTTGTTCTTGGAAAAAAGATCCCTAGAATGAAGATCTCCTTATCTTGAAGATGATCAAGACAATTGTGTAGCTATAGCCAATTTCTAACCCACAGGAAAGGAAAATATTGGGGCTCCTTTCCCCCAGTTCTTTTTTCTCCTCCCTTCCCCTCACCATCTCTCCAAAATCATGGCAGAAAGCAAGAGACAGAGGGCAATGGCAAAGATCGTTGCAGCCATCCAGGACATTCTCACCTTCTTGTGGGTTCCTTGGTATTTCAGGGACTATTTGCAGCAACTGCCTGGTGTGGATCTGCTGGTGAAAATTGTCACCTGAATTCTGTGACTGATGGTCCAGACAAAATCCTTGTGCTGTAAAATCAAATCCTGGTGCTGGGCTATTTAGACACTGTTAAAAAAGCCATGGTCATTTCAATGTGACGTCTGGAGAAACAGCCAATCACTCTCTTGAGGAAGGATCTAGTTTGTTGTATGTGGTCACTTAGATTCCAACCACTTCCCCCTTCCCTCCCAGCACAGAATCTGTCACTGTCATGGCTTAGGAAATGCTTTTTCACTACTTCTCCCTTCTTCAGACAGTCTCGCGATATAAAGAACTCAAGAACTGTCTGTCCAAAGTTATAGCTTGACTCTTGCACTGATGCTTTGCTTCCCAGATGCATCCATGAGCAGCTCTAGTTTCACAGACCTTGCAGAAGATGGCCTACTGCTGCTCAGGGTCACACAGATTGAGAAGTTGTCAGTCCTCTTCCATAATGCCTGCTGCTGATTTCACAACCTCCCTCAACACAACTTCTCATTCCCCAAGGGTCCACTGTCACTGCAGAACCTCCCTTAGCACATTCATCACTACCGAGTGTCCTATTCTGACCTCAAAACCTCTCCCAACACAAGCTGTCACCATACATTGTCCCCTACTACTTCACATTACCTGTTCTACGGTAGGGTCTCCTTGAACTCTCTAGCCAGCCTTATGACACCTCAGCAGCCACAATTTTGCAACCTCTCCTAGTGTTACCCTTCAAAACACGATGCCCGCTTCTGATGTCACAAGGTCTTTCAACACAGCTTAGCACCCACAGTATTACCTGCCACTTCATACTGTCTTTCAGCACAGTCCCTCACCACACCTCAGGCACTTCTGATTTCACAAACTCCATGAAGACAGCCCCTGGCCATGTAGCATCCATTTCAAGTTTCACAACTTCCCTCCACACCGTGCCTTGTCCCCATCCTGCTCATCATCAAATTCACAACACACATTCACCATGGCTCTATCAACAAACCCCTTGCCAGTATTCACTATCCAGCTGCAAAACCTCGTTCATCTCACCATGCACAGTCCCTCCTTGTCCAAATCACAGCTCCCCTGAGCATGACCTGCTGCCATAGTGATGTCCAGAGCCAGGTGCCAAGGTAAGTGGAATGAAAATGGAGAAAAGACCTTTCTCCTTTGCTGGCACTAAGCGCACCCCAACGGGGAATTATTTTGCAGCAGGAGGTAGCAGCAATTCTTCATTTGGACTTGTGCATTAAGTCACCTCTGGTAGTCCATTTGGCTAGGGAAACAAAAGGACATGAATGTGATGCTAGCCAAGTTGCTGCCATGTGTGCCACTGGGTACAGAAAGTGGCAGGCTGGTTCATACTAGGTTAGCAGGCCAGATGCTATTGGCCTCATCTCTGGCTTCTGTCATCTGTTGCTCCTCTTCCTTTCCCAAAGACTGTAAGACTTTGTTTACCTTCTTACCCAATACTCTTGTTTCCTGCAGTGACTGCTGATAACCCTCATTAAGCTGCCCAAGACTCCAGGTGACAATAAAAGTATATTTAAGTTAGGGGACTATTTTCACCAAGGCATTTCTTTACCAGTATTTATTCTCATTAACTGTAGGATTTCTGTTTTCACTGTGGAGATCGCTGGCATTCTGTGCAGAGGAGATGGAGACATTAACTATGTTGCTATCAGGCCATTCCACATTTCCAGAAATTTCAGCAAAACAAAGGAAAGGACAGTAGCTGAGACAATGTCTTTGCTGACATCCGTGAGGCATAAGCTACAAATACACAGTAGAGTTGAGAGAAACGATGAATTTGACTTGGGCCTTGGTTGAGATGATATGCTGCTATAAATCAGCATGTCTATTTGCTTCGTTTGTTTCATTTCATAGGTTCACCTTTGACTGCAGCTGCTCAGGTTAAGAAAGATGGGGCCCATCGTGACAGTGAGATTTGTCCACCCTAAGTTATTTTGTTTAAAAGCTAGATGTCTATTTCACACCTAATCGCATCCTAAAATCAGTTCTGAGGTAGATCAGATGCATCTGCCTCCAGAGACATTCATTTTTTTCTGCAGAAGAGCCTAGAGTGACTAAGTCAGGGTTAAACTTGCCGGCTTCCATCGGCATTAAATAGGTGACGTCCTCCCTCAGTTTCCCAATTCGTAAATGAAGGATTTTTTTGACTGACTTGGTAATTCACTGACCTCTGTTAAAACATGCAAATTCTTGCAAAGAGGCTTTATTCACTGGATTTCCAGTGATGAAATTTCTGGTGAGATAGGACTTGGAGGGTCATCAAGAGATCACCCAGGACATCTTCTGTCCCTATAAAAGCTTAATTGTACCACTCCTGAGAGAAATGAGCCCAACCTGTCCTTAAAAGACTCCTGTGATAGGAATTCTTGACCATCCCTGGAGGATGGTGACTCTTCCTACAGCTTGAGGTTTCTTTCTTTGTTTCCTTTAATGAGGATTTCTCTTTTACATGTTTTTTGGAATACACAGAAGTGAAAAAAGGAGAGAAAATATCTAGATTACAAATGGACTGTTTTAGCATTCACAATGCTAGGAAGCCAGAGCAGTGGACCTAATGGCCCTTTACACATGGGAAATCCATAAAACTATCAGCTTGGAGTAAGGAAGAACTCCGAGAAGTGTTAACTGGATAGTTCCATGCATATGCTTGTCCAGCTGAATACTCAGCTACTCCTTTGACTGTTATTTCTTATGGAGAAACCCTGAAATGCCTTTGTGATATCATTAGAAAAGCATTGACTGACAACTGTTTCTTTAAAATATATTTACTTAAACTTTTCAGTCAAGACAGAACTCATTCTCCTCCTTTGCCCCTTTCTTTCACGCCTTCCCTTCACGAAGCCTCCACCCCTCCCTCCTCCAGCCCCAAGAGCCCTTCAGGTGGAAGATTTCCTGGGCGAGGGTTAAAGGTTGGTGCTTAAATGGTTTTCTTCTCAGCCCTGGGATATGAAAGCATCATTCAGCACACCCAGGTCACATCATCCACACAGCCTATTAAACCACTTCTCACACAGGCAGGAAACATCAAGATACACTTGTGACACACGAAAGCAAGTAATAAATTAGATGGGATTGGATTATACACTAACAGCCACCTCCTAAGCAAGTTTTGGAAGCTTTCCAGAAGCCATTCTATGTTCTTTAAAGGCGCTGTGCTCTAACACATTCATACCAGGGGAGAGAGAAGTTGAGGAAATAAGGTTGTACAGCCCTTACACAAAAAATTAGATCTCTAAACACAGGCGAGGTAAGTTTTGCAGCTTCTCTGGCTTCTCGCTTTGCTTTGCTTTGCTCGCTTTTCTTTCCTCTTCCTTTTCCTTTCTTCTTGAACAAATGTGAAAATGCAGAAAGGAACTTCCACTGAAGTTATCAACTGTCTCTAGTTATCTTTGGCTAGAATCATACACAGAGCTAGTTCTACAGCCGCAGATTAGATTGCTTCGATATTATTCTTTTGTTTCCCATAACCACCGGAGATTTTAGGGAAGAATGCATGCAGTAAGGAGATGGTGCAATTTCTCACCCTTTTTGAGATGTTAAGAGTACACATGAGATTCATTTTATTTTGCAGCTGATTGCATTATGTCATATAGCTCAGGTCTATCCCTGCAAAGGCACTTGAAGAGATAAGCCATAACTGGTGGGAATCCTCTACTGAATTAGTCATTCTAGTAATCCTCTTAGAGTCAACAGTAAGAAATGGGTACCTGCAGCACATGATTCATCACATCTACTAGTAGACTGGTCAGGTGTAATATGCCTAGCGTAGGTATAGGTGCCTACAGGACTTAAGGCGATGAGATGAGATCAGACAGATGGGTAGTTTGTTTAAATGCAGTTTGTTGGTGATGGAAATGACCTTATCAAGCAAGGTACATAACCGAGCTGTCTGAATTGTGAATCGGTCCTTTTGTAGAAGCACACCTTGTTTTTAGCTCAGGAATTTGCCATCTGCTGGCATTCAGGCATATAGTTTCCCCTGACCATTTCTCTCTTGGTCACTCCTTTCTGACTGCCTAAATATGGCCCTGCGATTGCTGTGGTATGCTTCCAGTCATGCTCTGGCTTGGATGGAGCCCAGCTATTTCTTTTCGACTGGGTACTGCACAGCCATAAAGGTGTGCTCATTTCATCCCTGTCATTTATTCTGTTGAGAAGTCTACGTCGTTGCTCAGTAGAAGGAAGAGGGGTAGAAAGGATCACGACCTGGTAAGACGAGGGAGAAACTGACCTCCCGTTGTTCTTACTGATCCTTTTCCTTGTAGAAATATCTGAAAGGGAACCATCCATGTAAAGTTTACCCTTCTGCTTGAAAAACTTTCATCTAGTGTAAGTACAACTGTAAGCATAGGAAAAGTCCCTACCTTTGCCCACTTCCTCTCTCGGCTTCACTTTGTGGGTTTGAAAGTAATCTTGGGTTTTCTCAGTTTCAGTGTTTCCTGTGGATGCTTCATCACTTTGTGCCTGCACGAGAATTTCTGATTATGCTGCAGATGGAAGTAGTTGGTAGATAACTTGGCTTAACTGAATCATTCCACAGATTTGCTCACAGATCACCAAGACAAATGAGAAGACCTGGTTGTGATGTAATTCTGCAGGACTTAAAATGGTGCATTTTAACACCAGCTGACGGGGAATGTTTTGATGCTAGAAGGAAGCCCATACAGTGGATATTTTTATTAAAAGAGTGCCTGCTTTTGGCTGACCTTAAACTCTCTGTGAAGAGTTTCATCTGGTGGTTCCCAGACTTCTTTGACCAAAGGAACTCTGGTGGTCTGGGTGCATAATGGCAAGCTAGAAACGTTACACTCTTTCTAAAGATGTAGGCTACTCATTTATTAGTGACATGTAATGCTCGATGGGTTGTAGCTGGAATACAGGGTGAACCAAAGAAGTCCCATGTTTATGCTGGAATGTGACCTTGTCTCGAATGAGAAACTGTATGGATGTAGAAATGCCTAGGGACAAGGAGCTCAGCCATAACCTAAAACAGGTGGATGGCATTACAAAAAGCTCTGAGCTACTTTCAGGCACCAAAAGGGATTATTCTCTAAAGGTCATTCTAACCTGGTGGTGCTAATTTGCTTAAGCTCCTCATAGTGAGTGGAGGAAAAAAGGGTTCTGCAAAGGACCCTAATTTAGTCATTCTGAATCAGCCTATGAATCAGACTTATACTGGCTGTTGAAGCAGTTTAGTTAGATTAGCTTCATTAAGCTAAGTTAACCCTTGAAAGCATCACGCAGAGCGTATCAAAAATCACACTCGGTAAAATCAGTACAGTGCTGGGACAGAAGATCTCACAAGAGTCTTTCATTCTTCCTTCCTCTGACAGAAACAATGCTGAGATTTAGAACAATGTGAAATACTCCATTAAGTCATATGTGCAATTTTTTTCCCCTCCATGATAGATAACCTTCCCAGAACTCATTTTTCAGCCTGTGACATTTCATATTTACGTTTCAAAGTGTATATACACAAGAGAGTTCTTTTCTCTGCATGTGGTTACATTTCCCTTCTAAACAAGAATTCAAAGATCATGTGTACTTATAAAGCAAATCATCTTTCTGAGCAATATTTCCGGGTATTCTTAAAGACACCCATTTTACAAAGATTGCTGTCAGGGACTTTGTCTCCCCTGAGGGCAAACATACTGCATTATCTGCCTTGTAGTGCCCAAGGTGAACACTCTGGCCTTGTCCTTAGTGCATGGAAGGCTACCAGCCATGGAGCCAGTCCTTCAAAATCCTGGAGCACCAGGATTAAGGAACATATCACAGAGTGCACCTATCTCCATGCCACCAAAGCCATGGTAGAAGCTTGGTACTGTGGAGAACTAAGTAGCTGTGAAAAAATACATGACAGAAACTAAACACTTCATAAGCTTAATACTAATGCTATATCTTTCTTGGTTTGTATCCACTTCTGATATAGAATTCATTATTAATAATGAAAAAATGCTGATGAATCATGTGTCTGTCTTTGTTTTCCCAGGTGTATAAGCTGTATATTGCATATTGGCACCTGACTGATCAACATGGAGAACGTAAGCAGTGTGAAGGAATTCATTCTTCTGGGCCTTTCAAAGAACCAAGGGGTGCAGAAAATATGTTTTGTGGTGTTTTTGTTCTTCTATATTGTTATTGTGGCAGGAAATCTGCTCATCGTTGTCACTGTAGTTAGCAGTCAACGTCTGAACTCCCCCATGTATTTCTTTCTCTGCCACCTGTCCATTGCAGATATTTGCTACTCTTCTGTCACAGCTCCCAAAATGATTGCTGACCTCCTTGTTGAGAAGAAAACCATTTCCTTTGGGGGTTGCATGGCACAGCTATTTGGGTTTCATATCTCCGGTGGCGCTGAGATCTTCATCCTCACAGTGATGGCCTATGATCGCTACTTTGCCATATGCAGACCCCTGCACTACACCACCCTCATGACCAGGCGTGTGTGTGGCTGGATGGTGATGGGTTCATGGGTGGGGGGCTTTGTGCACTCCCTGGTGCAGACCCTCATAACCATTAGCCTCCCTTTTTGTGGCCCCAACAAAATTGACCACTACTGTTGTGATGTCCATCCCCTACTACAACTGGCCTGTACCGACACCTATGTTGCGGGCATCATTGTCGTTGCCAATGGTGGAATGATTTGTTTGGTCTCTTTCTTCATCCTGCTCACATCCTACATTGTCATTTTGTTTTCCTTGAAAAGGCGAACATCTGAAGGGAGGCACAAAGCCCTCTCCACCTGTGGGTCCCACATTACTGTGGTGATTCTCTTCCTTGGGCCATCCACATTCACCTACATATGCCCATCCAGCAGTCTCTCGGAGGACAAGAGATTAGCTGTGTTTTTCAATATCATCACACCCATGCTGAACCCACTCATCTACACACTGAGAAATGAGGAGGTAAAAAGTGCCATGAGAAAACTGTGGAATAGAAAAGTTTGGCGTGAAAAGGGTGAGGTGTAGAACTGTGGTAACATTTTCTCAGGAGCTGAGAAAATCAAGTCTCTCTCAGTATAATTCCATTTTGGAAAATTTACTGAAAGCTCCCTTCTGAAGAAAAGCTTGGTTTTAGCTGTTGCAGTAATTAGGAAGACGCTGAAAGTTCATGTTTTGATTGGAATGGCATTGTAAACTCTGTGACTAGCAGGGATTCCCTTTATGTTCTCTTTTTGAATAGCACAGGCCCAGGACTGGGGCTTCCAAGCACTGCTGAGACACCAGCAAATAAATAAATGAATGCTGTCAAAAATATTAAAATGTGTTCCAGGCAGAGCATCCCATTAGTCCGAGCTCTCCCAGGTGTAAACTTTCCGTCAGACAAACTCCATCTACTCTGTAATCTACTCAGCCAGGAAATGATGGCCCAAGGTGTCTGCAAGGCTGTTGGTCACCTGCTGCTGGAAGCAATTGTACCAAAGGCTTCCTTCCCCTTTGCATTGGAGTAAATGCCTTCTTAGGAGTACTGCATTGTCATATGCTGAATCCATGGGTTAGCAATTAAACTGCTGATATTAGATGCTGGCTGGGTCATTTGCTGATGCAGATGATATGAGGAGAAGCTTCTCCCCTTCCCATTCCAGTGCAACTCTCTTCCTTTCTGCAGTAGTTCACCAATCACTAATGCCCTCCTTCCTAACCATCCCCTCTGCCCTTCATCTCTGCCTCAGATTTTGCATTTTACTGTTTAGACTAATAGAGAATCAAAGATCCAAGTGAAAGATAAATTGCTCACCGTAGGAAATTGTCACCACCAGAGAAAGCATTGGGGGGCAAAGAAAGCATTGGGGGGCACAATTTTATGTGTCAATGAAAAAAAAAGAGTTATACAGTAATAATTCCTGTACGCAGGATAACTCCTAGCCCAACAGGGCACATCTACAGGCCCAGGCAAAGGAAGAAACATGTATTCCAAGGGAATAGCTGGAACAGCTACTCCTGCAGGAGGGAAGAGAAGAAATGTGAAGATGGAAGATTAAATCATCTCAGAGCCAGTCACAGCTGCCACAGGGAGGTTAGTTATAGCAGCTAAGCTTCTCCACAAGGATGAAGGAGCCACGAGGAGCCACGGGACCCTGACTCCTACCTTGCCAGGAGGAAAAGAGCAAATCAGGTGCGTGAGGGAGAAAGACATCTGTGTAATGCACTCTGAAAGTAACTAAAGCACTTTCTTTTTTCTTCCTTCACTTCACGTTCCCTATAAACACTTGCTTGCACTTGTGTTGCACCTTAACATGGCTTAAGTGTGATTCAAGATAAGAAGGTGTTGCCTGCACAGGAGAGCGGCAGATCTACAGACCAAACCGTGGGACAATGTCGCAAATGCTCTGGTTCCCCGAATGTCCTCTGCTCTATGCAGGCGGTGCATTTGCAAAATCTTGCACATGGTCAGCCGTGACATTGATTTTAAATAGAAATGTTTCCAAAAGAAGCACATTGCTAATACTAAAAGAAGTCCATTTATCTAGACAGCATTGGAAAGCAAGCAAGATAGCAAGCAAACCCCCACATAATGTGACATGGTCTAGGTGATCACGCTCCACAGTCACCCTGTAGAGATTACTCTAATAGCTGTCCAAAATATATATTTTAGCTCCCCGTCCACTGATTCTTTCTGACAAAGAAAACTTCACATGCCTCTGCGATCTCATTGCTTCTGGTAAGCTTGTGCTTCTGCTGTGCAATTTACTTGAAATATTTCTGCCACAACTTCCCCATCTGGAGAGAGACAGAGAGTTGTTCTTGCAGATGCTCTTGGAAGTTGTTTTTGCAGAATGAGAAATGGAGCTAGACATTCAGGCTGTCCCTTTCATCCTCTGTAGTTTTCAGCCCTGGCAGAGATGTGGACTGCTCTCGTGACACATAAGAAGCAGCTTGGAGCTGAGAGGTTTTGATGAAACTGCCTGAAGTGGTCCGAGAGGTCATCAGAGGAGAATAGCAGGCAAACTGTTGGAGACTAGCAAATATAAACTGTGTAAGTTTTCTGATCTTGCTTCTTTGCTTTGTTCAAGCATGACTATGAAATCCTGCCTTTGAAAAGAGGCATTACTGTTGAGTGACTTTTGTGAGGTGCATTTTATGAAGTAGAAAGAACTCTATTTTTTTTTTACCCTTTGTTTTAATTGGTGTCTTCTTTGCTTATTTTTTCAGTTATATGCCATTTCCAGAAATATCTGTCAAAAGGAAGTTTCTGGTGTTACAGAGTCAAGGAGTCAATAGGTAGCTGCAGCACTGCCTATGTACTCAGTCTTAACTTGTCCCCTCTAGCTGTACACATCGTGGCAACAATGCTCTTAACACACACGCTTTGGGCCTCCCCACACTGCTTTCCCTCTGCCCACGGAGTGGCATGGAGATAGGACTGGAGACACGAAAGAATATTTCCTCTGCTGCTAAAGTTGGAGGGTGGAAGAGGCAGAGATCTCGTGAGAAAGAACTGATTGTGGAACAGGATTAAGGTCCCAAAGGACTTGCCAGTATTGTGGACACTGATATGCAACTCTTGCCATCTATCTTTTCAGTGTAGAAACTGAACACTAGTGATACTTGCGTACTGCACTAGAGTGCAGCAAAGGTGAATACAAGGGTGTTGGTGAGTAAAGGAGATTCAGCAGTGGTGTATTTATTACCCCAGGGGCATCACAGGTGTGTTTATGGGGGTTTCCATGCCTAGTCCAGAACTTGGCTGAGGTGTACAAAAACTTTACTAACACATCGTTAATGCAGATTATCTCCAGTATTCACCCATGTGCTGTAGGAAAGGTGGTCTGAGGAAATACAAGCCTGCTCTTTTGGAGAGTGAGGTCGCAACCCAGAAACTCATGAGCAATAACTGGAACCAATCGACACAAGATGTAGCCCAGTACAGCACATATAGGACAATGACTCTCCTGCTTCAGGTTTCCTGGCATGCCTTGAACATGGTCTGATTTCACTTAGGGCACCTTAAAGACAGTTTGTGCCTAAAGGCACATCTCTGCTAAACAGACATGAGGTAGGTGTCCACTTTACCTCCTCCAGAAGGATCTACACTGAGAGTTGAAGTGATGTTAATTAGCCAGCTGCCTTGTGTCATGATGTGAATACTGATGGCTGCACAGAAATGCATGGACATTCTACCAGAGTCAGAGAGCAATAGTAAGGACTAGTTCTGTTGAATTCCCTCAGAGGGTTGAAAAAGAAGGTACGTTCACTGCTTGAGCAGAATTCCTTAGGGGATGACTAATGTGTTGGGACTCAAATGGTAACATGCACTATCCTTCTCAGTCAGTTTTTCATTTCCAAATCAACACTTCAAAAGTGGATGTTTAGGGAACCTAGTGACTAGTCTTCCTTTTTAAAAGGGGCAAAGATCAGAAATATGAATCTGGAGGATATTTCCACCAACTCCCTCAAGCAAATAAATGGACCTCCCTATTACACACTTCAGTAATACATTCTGAGTTAGATATCAACTGTCACTCCTTGAGAGAAGCATTGACTTTGAAAGGAAACTTTCCCCAAAAGGCATAAAAGGGAATACATTGATATTGAACATACCAGTGATCAACATGGATGTGTACTGATAACACTGTGTTTCTAATGCCATCACAGGTGGCTTTATTCTGTGCTTCAGGTCCTGTCTACGTGACCTATGTGAAGAACAAAAACAATGTGATGGAGTTTGTCTTCCAGGGACTCACACAAGATGATACATTAGCAAAAGCATGCTTCACATTCTTCTTAGTCTTCTATGCCACTATTATTCTTGGAAACCTGCTTATCATCATCACTATACAGAACAGTCAACAGCTGGACTCTCCCACCCCATACTTCTTCCTGAGCTGCTTGTCCTTTGTAGATATCAGTTACTCTACTGTCACAGTTCCCAAACTCATTTATGACCTTCTTGCTGAAAAGAAGACCATCTCTTTTGTGGGCTGCATAGCACAGCTCTTTGGGGTCCATCTCTTTGCCTGCACGGAGATGTTCATCCTCATAGCAATGGCGTATGATCGTTACGCTGCTATATGCAAGCCGCTTCATTACACAAGCATTATGAACAAGCATGTGTGTGGCCGGCTGGTGGCAGCTTCGTGGGTGGGAGGCTGTGTGCACTCCCTGGTGCAGACCCTGCTGACTGCTCAGCTATTGTTTTGTGGGCCCAATGAGATCGACCACTACTTCTGTGATGTACACGCTTTGCTGAAGCTGGCCTGCACTGACACCTACGTGGCTGGTTGCATCATGGTTGCCAATAGTGGTCTGATTTCCTCAGGCTCTTTGCTTGTTCTTGTTGTGTCCTGTGTCATTATTTTGGTCTCTTTGAGGACACACTCTTCCAAAGGTCGTCTCAAAGCACTCTCTACCTGCACCTCCCATATCACTGTTGCACTTCTGTTCCTTGGGTCATGCATTTTCATCTATATGCGCCCTTCCACCATCTTCTCAGCAGACAAGAGTAGAACTGAAACTAAATTCAAGGTTTCATGTAGCTCTCATCTTTCTTTGGAAACTGTCAGTCAAAAGGATGTGAGGATATTGTCACCAGTCAAACCCAAGCCTTTGGGGTGGTATTGTGGCTTTTACCTTTAGACACCTTAGAGCTGTGTAAGTCTCAGGTCTAGGCTTCTCCTGGCATTAAGAGGAACAACTAGGTATTTTGAGAGGTTATGCTTTCCCACTAGCTCCTACGAGCTTCGGAGAGTGGTGTCTGCTCACGTTTCTACACAAAAAAAGTGATGGTGGTGCTAAGCTTCCAAGAGAAAGCAAATCCTTCAGTGTGGCACAGCACAAGCAGGTTTCATCTCACATATATTGGTGTGCTGACATGAGGTGCCTCAACTTGAGAGAGCTGCTGAAGACAGCAAGAGACCTTTGAGGGGACTGCGATTCATTGCATGGTAAAAGAGGAGCATGAGAGGAGCAGGATGCTGCACTAGGTGTCTGCCTTACAGTGAAGGGTGACATACACCGTACTAGACTTTCCAAGGCTCCCAGGAAAACTGATGGACACAGAGGTCGTTTCCCAATGCCAGGCATTCACTCCGATTTTCATCAGTCTGTGCCAACCTGGTGTCTCTGGGAACGCTTCATTTAAAGGAGCTCTGCTAACACCTTTCCAAGGCCTTGGCCTTATGTCACAGCTGAGCTTTATAATCTATCAGAGCAGCAATCCAAGCATGGTTAAATACCATAGTCAATGTTGGAGCCACAATCCAGTTTAATCGTCAGGACATTTTTCACCGCTTTATTTAGAGACTGGATGAAGTTTCATACTTTGGCCAGTCGTCTGGTGCTTTACACTATAAAAATCTAAGGAATAGGTGTCTCAGTGGAAATATGGGGATCCAATATCTCTCCATACTCCATAAGATATAACCTAATTCCTAGCTGAACACTGAAAATTTCCCTAAAGTTCTTAACAGTAGTGTTCTTGATTCATCAAGTTTTCCTCAACTGTTTGCAGCAGGGAAACCCCCAAATGCCCCTAGGACCTCCTGACTCTGGGCAATGCTGTTCTACTGCAAATGGACTTACTTTAGCATTGCTGTCATGACAAGTGATTCAAGGCAGGGATTTTCCCAGATCTCTGCCTGGAACTGAGATTTGGGGAAGGGAAGAAGAGGAACAGGATTCTGGATGTTGGATCAGAAGGCTTTCTTAGAAAAGCAAACTGTAGATTTGAAGAGACAGCAGCTCTTTAACTTTTTAAATTCCCTAATTTTGTCTGGGTTTCTCGAGGTGGAGACTAAGGGATAGGTGAATGCAGGGCTTAGATGAATGTGGGGCTTCTGAAAATCTGTTCTTTTTGATGATATTTGTCAGAAAGCATATTTAGGTTTGAGATTGTGATTCTTGATTGAAACATGCTGCCGGTTCTGCTGATGCTTAGCTCTAGATGGCTTTGACTATCATCTTAAACATCAGCGCAGAGAGAGGTGTGCAGACATGACTCATTGCTGTGCAGGGAAGCTCTTTGCTGACAACCTACCTGTCTTTCTCTGGAAGAGTAGTAGTGTACATTGCTCTTCCCAGAGACCTGTAAACATACACAGGAAAATAAAATGATGCCTGTGATTTCTTCTCAAGCTATTTCCTTCCTGTGAGCTGGGAGTCCCCTGAAAGAGACAATTTTGGACACCTCAGAAATCTGTTTAAAAATCTCACTTCTCTGTTCAAGATAAGGACAGCGCAACATTGATATGTGTAAAAACAGTGATCTTCACATATCTGATTGTTATAGGTAAACGTGACAAATTGACAACCACTCGGGCCGGGTTGCATAAATTCCAATTTATAAAATAATTGAGCAAGTCACAAGTAAGCAAAACAGCGTTGGGCGGCCGGGGAAGTCTCCTGCTCCACCAACAGCGCACGCACCCCCCCCTCACAGTCTCCTTATATGCGATTCCAGTTCCGGGTATACGGGGCACCTCCTGTAACTTGTGCGGTTGTGCCGGCTGTTGCTAGGGGTTCTTCTTCAGCCCTCTGGTGGTCGTGGGGATGAAGGCTGGAGTCTTCCTCTGCATTGTGCGCCATATTAGGCTATCTAAACTAACATTGCCGCTTTGCTAGCTCAACTCAGTTATCTCAGGCGAGGTACATGCCCCCCACCGCAGGGTGTTCCCATAGATGTTCCCAAGGCTGTTTCTCGCTGATGTAACAAATTAGTACATACCACAATACAAGATGTTCCCAAGGCTGTTTCTCACTTTGATGCAACAAATTAGCACATATCACATGATGATATTTAATAATCAGAAACAAGAGATAAACCTTGAGCTTCAGCCTCTGCAGCAACAGAAAGATGACAACTAGCAGCACCAAAAGGATATATTTTCACATTCTTTTTCCTGCATTTTAGGACTGTCAGGCCAGTGGGATAATAGTGCATATAGTCCAAATGCTTTTACTACCCCGTGCATATTCTAATTTTAGCGTTACTGAGATAAACGGCTTCTGAGATAGTGATGGCCTTTAATCATCACTACTTGATCAAAATTCAGACTATAACATATGAAGATAAGTTTTCTCCCCAGCCGTGTGTCTTTGGGCAGAAATGATGATGTTTCGCAGTCATATCAGCTCTCTGTAAAATATGCTGGCAGCAGTTTGAAAGAAAGAGACTTGTAAAATCCTTCTTTAGGGTGCCATAGATGATCACAGGGACACAATCTTTGCTATAGTTATGTACAGCTTTAAGGAGAGGAAGTCAGGGGAAATAACAGCCCTAAAAGGCTTGCAGTGAAATGCAAAGGGAATCTGCGAGACCTCTTTCCATCCCCCTTTGACTGTAAACCTTATGCAGAGGCAGGAACTTCTCGCCTGTCTGAGATTAATTCTGTCACTTTCAGCTCAATAAAGATTTCAACTCCTTCTGCCAACTGAGGGACAGCATTTGTAAACTCAGCCAGAAGGGATGAAACATCTAGTAGCGCTAGAACACCTATCCTTAGAGCTAGCTTAGTTGAATTGATAAAAGGATTCCAAAGCCTTTCCCAGCTTTCTCATCTCCCAGAAATGATTGGTCGTTTAATCTCAAAATCACATTGATGACAGACATGTTGTTGGTAAGTCACCATCTTATTCCGTCATTCTTTTAAGTGAAACAACACTGCAGCTTGATTAACTTTCAGATTATGTCCAATGTCCTTAAAATAACTACCGGTTCACTCAGTTGCCTCAAGTGGATTGCTGATATGTGGAGATGAAAAGCAGGAACAAGTTCTTGTTACTTCACAATGGTAGCAAAATTAGAAGTCAATCTTTTCTGCATTTCTGTAGTTTTTTCATGTTTCCAGGCAGAAGGGGAAAAAGGAGGTAGTAATGAGTGACAGAAGAGGGAGATTTAAGAGAAGAGGGACAGTTACTTTCCCTAGTGTTTGGGGGGCAAAAACACGGGTGTGTGTTCTCCAAGATTTCCTTTCCAGAACTTCAGGTTCTGTGTGTTGCACTGGAAGAGGCTACTCCTTTCAAATACTGAAGACGTAGCAGAAATGGCCATAAATTCAAATCACATTGCTTTTCCCCTCTTGAATATCTCTGAAAGCTTTTTCTCATCTTGATGGACTGGTGGTTTTCCTACATGAGCAAACGTTCCTAAAAGAACAGAGAACTGAAACTCTGTGCCACGCACTCCTCAGGCAGGAGTCCTGTTTGTGCTTGGAACTTGCAAGTTAAGAGTCAGGATTCCTCCAGCTTTCAGCAGCAGAGGAACACAGTCTTTCAAGATAGAAGTTGCAGATACAACCAGTTAAAAGTCCACCTAAAATCCCTTCTAACAATTAAGTACCTTTCTGAATCTCACCCTTGGAAGCGGATCAAATCTTCCTTGGAAGTCCTACTCTTTGTACCAAGGTTTTGATAAATTCTCCCCAAACAAAGTTCTCTTTCTAACAAGTCTGCTGAAGTTTCTCTGATATGACCTAAAACTCTCCTCAGAGCATCCTTCACCTCCTTATTCCTTAGGCTGTAGCTGATAAGATTCAGCACTGGAGTCACCACTGTAGAGAACAGAGAGGCCCATTTATCTCAGTCCAATGAGTAGCTGGATGTTGGGCTACTGCACATAAAAATGGTGCTGCCATAAAACAAGAAGAGAGCTCTCAGATGGGAAGCACAGGTGGAGAAGGCTTTGCATCTGCCCTTGGAGGAGTGGATCCTCAGGGTGGTGGAGATGAGGTAGGTGCAGGAGATGAGAATTGCCAGAGATGTGAAGATGCCACGAAACACACCAAAAATGTGAAGTACCGTCTCTTTGCTATAGGTGTCAGAGCATGAAAGCTGGATCCTAGGGGGATGTCACAGAAATAATGACCGATAACACCAAAGTCACAGAAAGAGAATGTGAAGGTGGAGATAGTTTGCGCAAGTGCCTGGACAAAGCCAATGAAACAGGAGATGATTACCATCTGTGTACAGGCTTTTGAGGACATGACAGTTGCATAAAGGAGAGGGTTACAGAGAGCCACATGCAGCCATATGTCGTTCCTGCCAGCAGGAGACACACAGCACTAGCCATGAGGAGACAAGTGAATAGCTGTGCCACACAGGCACTGACTGAAATGGCTCTCCTCACTGCTGAAGAGTTCACCAGCAACCTCGGGGAGCTAGCTGAGGAGTAACAGAAATCCACAGAAGCCAAGTTACTGAGGGAAAGGTACACAGTGTGTGAAGCCGGGGGATCAACCTTCATCTACATGATCCTTCCAAGATTCCCTATTAATGTGCTTAAAAAAAGCGGGTTACCTTCACCTCTTGGCTTTCTGTTAGTCCAGAGAGGATAAACTCAATGGCCACACAGTGATTCCTCTCAGGCATGTTGCTAGCACACTCATGCTATCTCCCGACAAGAAACTGGTTCAACACCTAGAAGTAATGGGAAACTGGCAACACACAATGGATTGTCTCAGTAGCCACAAGGAAGTACGGCGCATTTTCATCATAGCTTCTGACTAGACTTCTTTAATTACGCATTGAAATGACTTGTGATACAAGGGAGTACTGTTCCTATTTTTCAGGTGAGATAAGAAAGCACAGAAAGGTAAAATAATTTATTCGAAAAGCAACAGCAGCACTGTGAAACACAAGTCCTAGTTTGGCACTACAATGGTTTTAGTGTGCCCACTTTTAGTGTGCCTTTTTTAAGGAAGAAAGTCTGCTTTTCTTGAGGACATCTATGGAGCACGCTTCTCCCCTCACTCGTGGCCACGGTTGGGTGTACAGTATCATCCAAATGGCCCACTCCAAGGGCAATGGCCCACTTGTTCCTGAAGATACATGGTCTTGACACTAGTTCAGACATCATTCTTCCTGTATTGCAATCACCAATACCTTTTTTGCCTATTAGCTAACTCCCCGGGGCATTGGTAGCAGGGTAGTTAGAGCTCAGTATGGGCCACAAAGACCGTTAAAAGGGCAAAGCAGCCCCTGTTCAGCCTTGCTGAAATAGGAATATAATGGTTAGGCTGCAGCTGTGCCAACTTGCTAAGACCTGCCTTAATTACATGGACCTCCACCACCCTGACCTTTGGGACTGCAACTTGTAAACATACAAATAACACATCCACATCCTGGCAGAAGAAAGTAAGAGTTTCCTCTCTTGAATGAAAGGTGCCAAGCACTAAATGGCAACAGCAGCAGGAAAACTCAGCTTTGCATCTTCCCAAAGAGGAGGAGATACCACAAGATCCTCCAGGTTTGCCTGAGAAAGCATTTCTCATTTGCTTGCATCCCCGTTGTCAAGGAAAAGTGGCCATCTTCTGCTCAGGAATAAATTGGGAAGAGTCACCAAATGAAATACTTTCCATTTAGAGGGGGAAAAATCTCATGCTAAAAGGGAAGGAATCCTGAACAAAAAGGGAATCACTCATCCCTGTAAAGGTTCTACCAGCTTCACCTCACATGAATAATTATTGTTAATCTACTGGAGGTTACCAGTAACCTGGCTGACGCTCTCAAAGCGGAGTTCTTATCACGTGGGTGACTGAATGGAGGTTTCAATTCTTGCTGAGGTCTGTTTCTAGCATAGGCTTCAAGGTATTGCATATGTACAAAACTATTCTCTTACTGACCTGTTTCATCCAGAAAGGCAAGAGTAGATACTGTAAATACCAAGCCAGTTTATTCCCCGCTTGAGCCAAATCTTCAGAAGTACTTGCCCATTTCAAGAAGCAGACAGCAGGATTAAAACCAGCCTATAATGGTTAGATACACAGTTTAAGTGAGCAAAATGCTTACCCTGCTTAGATGCACAAAAGACCAGACTGCCTTTACACACTGAGTTAGCTTTGCATAGCTGGCTGTTGTTTATCTCCAACCTACCCAACCTTTTCTGCCCTAAAACACAGCAACTAGCCCAGTTAATTCTCAGAAAAGGGCTTCAATGAGCTTGCTATCAACAGGTTGCTCTCTTCCATGGACTACTTGGGAAACTGAAGGAGGAAATTTCCCTCTCCTGCCCCAACGTGAGTGATCAAACACTGGATTAGGTGCAAATTTGTAGAATCTCCATCTGTGCTGACATTTAAAATTCAGCTGGATTGGGCCGGAGCAATCTGATCTGACTGAACCTGCTCTGAGGAGGAGGTTGGACTTGATGACCTCCAGAAATCCTTCCCAACCTAAATGATTCTATGATTCTATCTGCAGATTGAAAATGATCTTTTTGGTCTCTAAAATGAAGAAATAGGCCTACCTTCCTTGCATGAAGGTGCGAGATATTTTATGCCATATTGTTCCCAGAAATAAACTCTTATTTCAAAAGCTACAAACTTATGAGGCCTTCTACAGACAGCTGGAAGTAGCCTCACGATCCCAGGCCCTGGTTCTCATGGGGGACTTCAACCACCCCGATATCTGCTGGGAAGACAACACAGCTAGGCACAAACAGTCCCGGAGGTTCCTGCAGAGCATTGGTGACAACTTCTTGACACAGGTGGTGGAGGAGCCAACAAGGAGAGGTGTGCTGCTGGACCTCGTACTAACAGACAAAGAAGGACTGGTGGAAGATGTGAAGGTCGGGGGCAGCCTTGGCTGCAGTGACCATGAGATGGTGGAGTTCAGGATCCTGCGAGGAGGCAGCAGGGCACCAAGTAGGATCGCAACCCTGGACTTGAGGAGAGCAAACTTTGGCCTCTTCAGGGACCTACTTGGAGGAATGCCATGGGTTAGGGCCCTAGAAGGAAGGGGTGTTCAAGAGAGCTGGTTAATATTCAAACATCACTTCCTCCAGGCTCAAGATCAGTGCATCCCTATGAGTAGGAAGTCAAGCAAAGGGGGCAGGAGACCTGCATGGATGAGCAAGGAGCTCCTGGCAAAACTCAACCAGAAGAAGGAAGTCTACAGAAAGTGGAAAGGGAGACAGGCCACTTGGGAGGAATATAGGAACATTGTCAGAGTATGCAGGGATGCAACGAGGAAGGCTAAGGCCCGTTTGGAATTAAATCTGGTGAGAGATGTCAAGGACAACAAGAAGGGCTTCTTCAAAGACATCAGTAGCAAGAGGAAGACTAGGGAAAATGTGGGCCCTTTGCTGAATGGGGAGGGTGCCCTGGTGAGGAAGGATGCAGAGAAGGCAGAGTTACTGAATGCCGCCTTTGCTTTGGTCTTTACTGCTCAGGCCAGCCCTCAGGAACCCCAGACCCTGGAGGCAAGAGAGAAAGTCTGGAGAAAGGAAGACTTTCCCTTGGTGGAGGAGGATCAGGTTAGAGATCTTTTAAGCAAACTTGACACCCACAAATCCATGGGCCCCAATGGGATGCACCCACGAGTGCTGAGGGAGCTGGCGGACATTATTGCTAAGCCACTCTCCATCCTCTTTGAAAGGTCTTGGAGAACAGGAGAGGTGCCTGAAGACTGGAAGAAAGCCAGTGTCACCCCAGTCTTCAAAAAGGGCAAGAAGGAGGACTCAGGCAACTACAGGCCAGTCAGCCTCACCTGCATCCCTGGAAAGGTGATGGAGCAGCTCATCCTGGAGGCCATCTCCAAGCATGTGGAGGACAAGAAAGTGATCAGGAGTAGCCAGCATGGCTTCGCCAAGGGGAAATCCTGCTTAACCAATCTGATAGCCTTCTGTGATGGAATGACTGGCTGGGTAGATGAGGGGAGAGCAGTGGATGTTGTCTCCCTTGACTTGAGGAAGGCTTTCGACACTGTCTCCCATAGCATCCTCATAGGTAAGCTCAGGAAGTGTGGGTTAGATGAGTGGACAGTGAGGCGGATTGAGAACTGGCTGAATGGCAGAGCTCAGATTTGTGATCAGTGGCACAGAGTCTAGTTGGAGGCCTGTAGCTAGTGGTGTCCCCCAGGGGTCAGGACTGGGTCCAGTCTTGTTCAACTTCTTCATCAATGACCTGGATGAAGGCACAGAGTGCACCCTCAGCAAGTTTGCTGACGATACAAAACTGGGAGGAGTGGCCGATACGCCAGAGGGCTGTGCTGCCATTCAGAGAGACCTGGAGAGGCTGGAGAGGTGGGTGGAGAGGAACCTCCTGAAGTTCAACAAAGGCAAGTGCAGGGTCCTGCACCTAGGGAGGAATAACCCCATGCACCAGGACAGGTTGGGGCTGACCTGCTGGAAAGCAGCTCTGCTGAGAAGGACCTGGGAGTGCTGGTGGACACCAAGTTAAGCATGAGGCAGCAATGTGCCCTTGTGGCCAAGAAGGCCAATGGTATCCTGGGCTGCATCAGAAAGAGTGTTGCCAGCAGGTCGAGGGAGGTGATTCTCCCCCTCTACTCAGCCCTTCTGAGGCCACATCTGGAGTACTGCGTCCAGTTCTGGGCTCCCCAGTACAAGAGGGATGTGGCACTACTGGAGCAAGTCCAGCGAAGGGCCACAAAGATGATTAGGGGACTGGAGCATCTCTCTTATGAGGAAAGGCTGAGAGAGCTTGGCCTGTTTAGCTTGGAGAAGAGAAGGCTGAGAGGAGATCTTATTAACGTGTACAAGTGTCTTAAGGGAGGGTGTCAAGAGGATGGAGCCAGACTCTTTTCAGTGGTGCCCAGCAACAGGACGCGAGGCAATGGGCACCAACTGAAACACAGGTAGTTCCATCTGAACATGGGGAAAAACTTCTTCACTGTGAGGGTGACAGAGCACTGGAACAGGTTGCCCAGAGAGGTTGTGGAGTCTACTTGTCTGGAGATATTCAAAACGCGCCTGGATGCAATCCTGTGCAATGTGCTCTAGGTGACCCTGCTTGAGCAGGGGGGTTGGACTAGATAATCTCCTGAGCTCCCTTCCAACCTCAACCATTCTGTGATTCTGTGAAACATTTCGTGTACCTTCATAATAGCGAGTTGCTTCCTTCTTCACTACAAAGACATCTTACTGAAACAAATCAGAAGATTTATCTAAATAGAAAAACTTTAGGACTTCACACTTGCAGTAGAGCCCCTCCCTGCTCCAGACAAATGCCCAGATAAATGTTCTTTGCTTCGATGTTTGCAGAACTACGCAATTCAGTACTGCCTTTGGAGCAACAGCTCATTCTTTTCCCTATATGTTGCAGCTCACCTGCAGCCTGGGCGTTGTGAAACATTAGTGGAGTGACACGCTGAGAAACAACTTCAATATCAAATGTGATATTCTAAATGTGATATTCTAACACTCAGCTTGCAGCTTTGGAATTCTTTCTTCAGAAAAATGGTGTTACTGAAGTACTTGGTGTATTTATGACTCTCGATGCAGTTCAATGTCTGTAAATTAGATCTCCTGCAAGACACCAGGCCTTAATTAAGAGTCTCAGCAGGTGCACTGTAATGAAGAATCTTTCTGTGAATTAATTTCCCCTACCCTTTGTTAGGGGTCTCGTCAACATCTGTTCTAGGCTCCCCTATAGACAAAGGAAGCAATATCACCTTCAAAGGACAATTCATCCCATCTTAAGATAAGTGTGATAAGCAGAAGGAATCATCCTCTAAGGGTGTCTTTGTTGTCATTGATTATAGGACATGCCCGTCTCATTCCCTGCCCTTACTACTTTTTACTAGTGAAACTGATGACATAAGTGTCCTAGCAAATTCAGTGAACCCTCGTCATGCCTGTCCCTATCAACTCTCCAGAAAGCCCAAGTACCTTGGATTTAGATCATTAACTTCCAGATAACTATAGTAAAAGAGGAGTAGTTCCACCTGGCATGAGTAATTCCCTAGCCCATGAGACTAACGGACAGGGTAAGAAATAAGACGTACAAGATAGCTGCACAGTAATTTCATGGTGGAAAGAAAGCCTCAGCAGCCTCAAACTCACTGCTGCTCCTGTTACTGCCTCTCTTTCTTCTCCCCTTGGCATCTCTATCTTCCTTGCTTTTTTGCACCTGATTTATCAGCCAGATCTCAATGGTAAAGAATAAGATCATTGAACACAATTAATAATTCTCATAATTCTCCTGCACAAGTTAATTATGAAAAGTCATACAAGGGGACATCCATAGGTAAAGGAGGAAGTGACACAATCCAGTATCACATCTGGGGAGGCTGCACAAGTATTTTGGGAAGCAGAGTAAAGGGAAGACAAGAGGATTTTCTTCTGTGAGGTGAATTGAATAACTGTGAAACTTCCAACTTGCAGGAATTAAGTTACTGTGCTCCTTCAGCAAATTATCCATTATGAACGTATTAATTATGTCACCAAATGCGTCAAAAGTTCAACATCTGGCAACAAGAGAAATACAGGGAGTTACATTATCTGTTTGTGTTAGAGTAACTGACTCTTAGGATTCAGTTCATCTCGCCTAAATTCAGGCATCCTACTGAAGGACCTCATGCTGGTGCCTAGGAGGTTTGAGATCTCTCAGTAAAGATAAAAGGGAGAAATTAGGGAGGACTGTGGGTGAAAATGCTCATGTCATCTACCAGGAAGCACCTAAAAGCTTTGTCTGAATCTAATCTAGTCATCTAACCCCCCTCTGGACTCAACGGAGAGAGACAGGCAGCTCCTGGAGATGATTCAACCAACCCTAAGGAAGAAGCGCTCTGTGAAGATGCTAACTTCTTTCTCTCTGATGAACACAGAGGAAGCCTGAATAGCTTTAAATAGGTCACTTGCATACAGCTAAAGCTCAGCAAGGAAGTCTTCCTGTATGTTTTCCCCAAGTGTTTCACACCTATGAGCATTTGAAAGAGTAATCATGGAGCCTGGCCTCCTGCATTGCTGTGGAATGGAAATATGGTGTGATGGCATGGCGCAGAACTGCAGGCTTGGGAGGGTAAGGCTGGTGGATTTCCAGGGCAGGAATTTGTTGCTGTTTTTTTTTTTCACACATGCACGTGCAATTTCACACATGCTTTCTCCATGTCATGTGGATTAGGCTCAATGCATCCCAGATTTCGGGATGTGCATAGTTTACCGTGCACTTAAAGAGAGTCAGAACAGCACACGGTGCAGCTCAGTGTGATATTTCAGAGAATGTGAAATGCATCTCCTGGACAGAGCTGTGCAGTAGATCCAGACCCATCATGGATCTTGAGCACATGCCACATGTCTATACAGCAGTACAGCAGATGGGATTCATCTCCCTGCAGTTAAGCTATTTAAAAGTTAGGTGACTGAATCTAATCTAGTTGTCTAAGCTGCCTTTGTAGTAAAGGAAGGAGACAGGCCATTCAAGAAGATAATTCATCATTTATCTCTTGCAAATTCATCTTACAGGGAAGTGGGATATTTTCCATTTCCACTCATTTCCTGCTGGTATTTTAAATGCTATCTTAAATTTGCCCTCACTCCCACACCTGCAGAAAGAGAAGGAAGGTCAGAAGCAGTGGGGGAGTCATTGATATTCCTGGTGGAGGCTGCTCTCTGAAGATCTCCCATCTTTGGGCAAATACTGTTTCTCTTCAATGGTGAATTCCTACTTCTCTAATCTTCCTTTTGCATGAGAGAGCAATGTTGAAACATTGAAATGTCTTCTGCGTCAATTATGCTAAATTTCAATTGAGAAAAATCAAAATGCTTCATTTTGATCATTTTGATTAATTTAATTTCAATAAAGAAATTATTAGATATTTCAGAACGTATACCATAGACATTGCAATACAGTCATATAATATGTAATAATAGAGTGTGTTTTGAATTAAATGAAGCTAGACAAGAAAGTAGGTATGAAAAATGCTTTGGAAACTGGAAGTGCTTCTCCACCTGAAATGTAACAATGGATCAATTTCAAACTATACCAGCTGACTAGCTGGGCAGTTGGTTTAAAAGGAAGTGCTAAAAACCTGGGAATAGGAGCACTTACAGAGATGATTTGTTTATTTATTTATTTATTTTTCCTTGGGAGATGTTGTGCTGGAAGCAGGAAGGGGACCTGTGGGAAGACAGAAGCACTGTGGGATGCGTGGAGGAATACTGGGACTTTTAAGTTAGTGATAATTCTGCATGCGTGTCCATCACATGCACCTCTAAGCGCACGAGGTTTATCAACTGGAAATAACTGAGTATGTAATTACCTCACAGGAACAGCTTTTGGGAAAGAGGTCTTCAGATGTGCATGGGGGTGAGGGCAGACTGAAATAGCAGCAGGTGGCTATGGCCCAAAAGTGAAGGGGCTCAGCTGGACTTCAGGGAGAAATAACAGAATGGTGGAAACAGTGAATTTAGGAGCAGAGTTAGCCAGCTACAAACGAGGGACATGTCTGCAGAGGATGCACAAATGACTTTTTTGCAATTTCTGATCGCCTCACAGCCTGTCATTGCTTGAAACAAGGTAAACCCTGGCCTCAGCTCAGTTCTGCCATTACGAGCATTCACAGTATGTGTCGTTACCTGTGGAGGCTAGGTTGAGTGCCACAGAGTTGTGCAGGGACAGCCCTGAAGAGCTGGAATTCACTACCCGCTGCTAAGGATAGAGAAAAAAAAAAAAAAAAAAAGACACAGTTGCCAGTTTGGGGAGGGGGCTGTTCTTCCTTCCCTGCCCCACTCCTTCAGTGACCACCTCCATTTATGCCCCATTGAAATTTTCCAGCATTCTGCTCTGTTGGGGTCTTGGCAATTTTGCTGCCATTACTTAGAAACCCAATTTTTCATTTAATTTTAGAACAAAGAACATCCTGAGGGAGCCTAGCAGGGAGGATGGAGCCCACCTGCAATGTGAGCTGCAGGGAGGGATTATTCCCTTGCAACAGAACTACCTCAGAGCATCTTGTCTCTATGTCTGAAACACAAATGGCCATGAAAGAAAAAAGGATCGTTCTCAGCCCCATGTCTGAAGGCAGCAGCTAAGTTTGTAATTGGCCTGGGCTCATAACGAGCATCCTTAGTTGGACAGCTCAAGACCTGACAAAGCTCATTAATCCCACTATTAGTCAAAATCAGATTGCTTTGATGGCATTACTCCAGGAACATAGTCCTGGTGTGGAGGCCAGAGTGCACGGTGGTCGAAATCTGCCACAGTCACTGCCCCTGTGGGCCCCTGCTGTGGAGGTTTGAGCCGGGGCCATGAGGCAGGAGGTCTCTGTGTTGGGCTCTGTGGGGCACCAGGACAGAGCTGGGGCCTTGGGGCAGTGAGTGGCAGCTGGGGCCATGGGGCAGGAGGTCTCTGTGTTGGGCTCTGTGGGGCACCAGGACAGAGCTGGGGCCTTGGGGCAGTGAGTGGCAGCTGGGGCCATGGGGCAGGAGGTCTCTGTGTTGGGCTCTGTGGGGCACCGGGACAGAGCTGGGGCCTTGGGGCAGTGAGTGGCAGCTGGGGCCATGGGGCAGGAGGTCTCTGTGTTGGGCTCTGTGGGGCACCGGGACAGAGCTGGGGCCTTGGGGCAGTGAGTGGCAGCTGGGGCCATGGGGCAGGAGGTCTGGGCTGGGGCTGTGAGGCAGGGGGAAAGAGCTGGCCGGGGCTCCATGGGGGCAGGGGCCGCATCTCCCCGGGCTGAGCCATGGTGCCCCATAGCAGCCCTGCTCCCAGCATGCCGTGGGGATGCCCCAAGGCATGCTGGGAGTGTGGCTGCCACCAGCCCAGACCTGGTGTGGCAGAGCCGAGGTGCTGGCAGCCTGAGGGCGCTGCCTTCCTGCCAGCTTAAAGCCATGGGCTCTATGCAGCCATTGCATCGCTGTCTGCTTTCCGGGGGCGTGCAGTAGTGTGCCTTGCAACCTCCTCGATCACCTCCTTGGCACACTCCAGGCTCCTTTGTGTGACCTTAGATCCCTTCTCCATGCATGTGCTGATGCTCTGGTCCCCTCGGATGCTCCTCGGACCACCCTCAGGGCAGACTGAGAAGTAACCAGAGAGGGTCACCAGAATGTACTACGTGCAGCCATTATTCCTGTGCCTCGTTCGGGTGTGTGACACTGCGTTGTCATGCTGTAGACGGGAAGCTGCTCTCAGTCTCCTCCACTGGGAACCCAAGCGGTGGGATGGCACTGCGAGTGTTGCAGGCTCCATCTGAGCATCACATTTTTCTTCTGCAAAACGAGTGACTTTAGAAAGGAAATGGGCTTTTGGGGCTCCAGTGATAATCTCCACCTGGCGCCACCCTTCTTTTGGTTTTGCCCTGTTAGGATCACATCTTCAAACCCCCCCAGTTAGAACCCACCCCAAGACCAGGATTCACAGACGTCATCTCTAACGCAGAGAGAATTTAGTGCCGAGGGAAAGAAATGACCTTTCCGATAAGCGCTTTTTTTTTTTTTTTTTTGATTTTCCCAGGCTTTGACACCGTTTGGAGGCATTCATGGTGGATTTGCCTTAATACAGTTTTCAGGGTGAGAGAGCAAACCCCTCTGCTCCTTCACTAGGCCATGCCATCTCCATGCCTGTGGCCTAGGGAAGCAACAGCTAGGACTTGGCCCTTCCTCCCCAGAGGCTGAGAGAGTGCAGTCACAGTCTTCCTCTTTATTCATCCACTTGCTCATTTAGGCCTTCCTTCCTGAGCAGAGCCTCTCCCTGCCAGCAGTTGTAGCCCCGCAACCCTGATCTGGGGACATTGTGGGAGTGGCATGCCTGAGGTGAGCCCCAGCCTGGGGGACCCCTCCTGTGGCTCCCCGTGCCCCCTGCTGTCCTTGGGGAGTGGGCAGTGAGGTGGGGGCAGCTCCCTAAAGTGCCCCAGGCAGCTCCCCTTGCCCTTGCAGGGCCCACCTTGGCAGCACCTGGGGGGTCAAGGGGTCCCTGCAGCCCCTCTGTGACATGGCCTGGGGCATCACGCAGTGCATCGCAGCAACAGCTGCGCCCTCCCCATATGGCCCTGGGAGCCTGAGCTGAGCCCAGGTGCTTGGGGCTGCTCTCGCCACGACTCTGCTCTGCCCTGCCCTGCTCTGCTCTGGAGCAGCTGCTGTGCAGCGAGCAGGAGAAGGCGAGAGGAGGTGGTGGGACAATGCGAGACGCTGTTTGGTGACCTTCCCAGCAGGTCGTTGGAGAGGAGCGTTTCTTCCTGGCCACAAGAGCTCTTTGGACTAACTCGGTAGGCTGGGAATTCCCGCTGTGCCCCTAGGGAAGTCCTCGGTGCTGCTGGGAATTGCTGCCTGTGGGAGCCCTCCATAATATGGCGCTGTCAGGGCTGCAGAATTTGCACGTTTAGAATCTTTGCTCCCCGGCAGTGCGTCCACCCCCGTGTTACTAGTTCCTTGTCAGCTGTGGTCATAGGACCTTTGGTCCTCGCTCCAATAACTCTTTCCTCCTTTGCCGCTGTCACACCTGTGGTCCTTGGCACTGTGGAGCCAACCTGGTTTGACAGGAGTGTTTTGGAGGTGGACAGTCATGGCTACTGGAGTCTTTGAGCACTGGGAAGGTGCATGAGAGGAGCACTTGTAAAGGTGCTTCATGTCTGAAGAATTTGCAGACAGCTCCTGTGTATTTCCCTGTTGCTGCTGTTTTCGGTTTTGGATCATCTTTCCAACCAGACCTTCCAACTTCTGCCCCTCATGTCTGTGGGCTCAGTAATTTACGTATTCTCTTGTGAACCAAACGCTTGCTTCACTTGCAGATTTACCTTTTCGTCTTCAGCAATTTTCTTTGCCTGAGAAACTTCTGCAAAAGTAAAGAGCTTTACTTCCATGCTTACAAAAGTTCATTTGTGGTTCATATGGTCTTTGAGTTCAGGTTCTGAGGAAGAATGGACCTCAGGCAGACTGAGCGAGTCCTTGCAGAAGTCAAAATGACTTTACCTTACTCCTTTTCGGTAAGTAATGGATTTCACACAGCACAGTGATGCCAGTGCACTTTTCGCTCAGCTGAGAAGAACTTCCTCCAAAGTGTACCACAGTCTAAAAGAACCTGTATCTTTGCTCCCTATAGGCACGCTATAGCGTGAGAAAAAGGAAGCCTGTTGTATGCTATCAAGCTCCACTGGAAAGGGCTAATCTCTCGTGTAGAAGGGGGATAGAAGATGTTAAACGAAAATGTAGCTACACACAGTGCAATCAGAAACTATGTCTAGGTTCTGTAATTGATGGTGTGCGGGGTCTCTCTCACCACATTTCAGCCTTAAAGGAGATGGTCCTGTTCCCACTGCTTTACCCAGAATTCTTTCAGAGATTCCAAATCCGACCCCCCAGGTAATGGGCAGTGCATTCGAACTACAGAGCTAACTGCTGCAATATGCTTTTCAACATGAAAAGTATTCTCCTCTTTTTTTTTTATTTTTTATTTTTTGGAGGGGCAATATCTCAAGACATAATGGTTAGCTTTATATATTCTTGGCCAACAAAGCTTGACTCACTGGATGTTGAAATATGACTTGAAATCCTTCCCTTTCCATACCTTTAAAAGTGTGCAAATCTTCAGATGCTTTGCTGCTTTGGTCACAGGAATTCCCTTTTCTGGCTGATGTTTTAAGTAGGGTGTGGAAACACAGAAGACCGTTTTTGGCCTCCCAGCTGAAGGCTTCCTCCCCAGTGCTTCCAACAAATTCTGGGAGGCACAGTCCAAGAGACTCCAACTGTGGCAGGGAGAAAGACAGGCTTTGCTCTCAAATCTGTCTAAGACGGGAAGTGTTTTGGTTAGGAGGGAAGGCCACTTTGCTTTCACAACGGGGGCTGTCATGGGCACTTTTCCATGTTTTTGTTGTAGCTACCTACATCTCTTTTTTTCATGTTGCAGAGGCTGTCTGTTCTACGGCCCACCAGGCACTGGAAAGACACTGGTGGCTCGAGCGCTCGCAAATGAATGTAGGCAAGGAGACAAGAGAATAGCATTCTTCATGAGAAAAGGTGACGACTGCCTCAGTCAGTGGGTGGGAGAATCCGAGCGACAGCTGCGCTCATTATTTCGGCAGGTAAGGAGGAAATGCGCAGTAGGTTGGGTCAGAGTTGGACCTCTACTTTTCCAGGGTGGACGTCTTCCAGGAGGACTTGGCCTCTTGGGCAGTTTGGCAGTGTCTCCTGTTGAAAAGGAAACATCGGTGTTTCCTTTTCCCGTGCCGTGCTGCTTTGCCTGAGGGGCTGGAAATCTTGCAGATGTTGGGTCCAGCACAGTGCCAGCGCCTTTGCAGCCATAATGTTTATCCTGCATGTTCTCGCTGCGTGGTGCTCTGTTTCACATACGTCAGTATGCCTGCACCTGTACTTCCCTTCCAGGCCTATGAGATGCGGCCTTCGATTATTTTCTTTGATGAGATCGACGGTCTCGCTCCTGTGCGCTCCAGTCGCCAAGACCAGATTCACAGGTACTTCCTTTCGCTTCCATCTCCATGTCATCTGCTTCATCTCTAGGAAAAGAAGACCCACCTGCTTCCCTTTATAGGACACACCCCCACCCCCACACTCTGAACTCCTCGAGTACAATGACACAGAGCTTCACAGCAGTTTAAAGGCAGGAGTTGAAATCAGGTCACTAAGCTTGGTGTCCGGACAAGGTCTCTCTCGAGACCTTGCCTCGCTTTTTCTGTCTTACCATGAGTCCTTTTGCTAACAACAGCTCATCCAGAAAAGCTTCTCCTTTCTGAGCGACGTGACTTTGGAGAAAGTCATGCCAAAGGTAACAACAGCTACTAACCCAGGGAATCCAAACAACATTTTTTTGGTAGTTCTATTGTCACAACGCTCCTGGCGCTTATGGATGGCTTAGACAGCAGAGGAGAGATCGTGGTCATTGGAGCCACCAACAGGCCAGACTCCCTGGATCCTGCTTTACGAAGGCCTGGACGCTTTGACAGGGAGTTCCTTTTCACCTTGCCAAACAAAGAGGTAAGGCTGTTTCGGCAACCTTCCTGCTACTGGCACAAAGCCTTGCTTGACAAGAAAACCGGCTTACACCACAGCATCTCCGAGAGCGAGCAAGGAAACAAGTGGCATACGTGCTGCACACCTCCCGGTTCCCCACACACAACTGGCAGGAAGGCTGCAAACAGGAGTTTCACTCCGCCTGGAGCACACGGACATTCTTCCTTGCCCAAGGGCTTGCTCTTTGCTTAGTTAGTGAGTCCACCTAGGCTCTTGCCTTCTGAGGTTGCCGCCTTGTTCTCAGTTCTCCAGTTGGGAAAGCCTCGGGGGAAAACTTGGGCTTGAGTGTGGCCGGGCTGGGAATCCTCAGAGCCGCCCAAAAGCATTTAGGGAGCTGACATTGTTACTGGTATTAGCAGGGAGCTCGGGCTCTCTTTCTTTTTCTTTTTTCTTGTTTTCTTCTGGCTACCCCAGATTCTTTTGTCTTTAGTTCACATTTTGTGGGGAAAAGGAGAAAAAGGTTATTGGATTGAAGGCTAGGAAAAATGCACAACACACTATACTGGACAGAAACAGGAAACACTTCACTGAAGCTCTGGCAAAGAGCAGCGATGAACATAGGCACAGCTTGACATTTGCTCGTTCAAGGACAGCAGCTGGAGTCAGAATTCTTGCTCCTACTACTCTACTTACTCTTCCTATCTACTTGAAAAGTACTGAGCTTTGAAAAGCAGGCAGTGTGTTACTAGAATGTAAACATTTCTTAATTTTAGCAGAGGAAGACAAGCAATTACGGGAATGTGACGGGGGGAGGGGGACTGCGCATTGCTTATTTTCTTTTTGAGAAAGAGGCTTAAGACAAACCACAGTGTGACCACCTGGTTTGTAGGCTCGAAAAGAGATTTTCAAGATCCACACCAGAGACTGGAGCCCTAAGGCCCTGGACGCACTGCTTGAGGAGCTTGCTGAAAAATGCGTTGGTAAGATGAAAAAACACACCGAGTTCCTGCCTGTGCCTGGCTCCTGACAGCGTCTGAGCTTGTGCCAGGCAGTACCCAAGCTGCTTCTGTCTCCTTGCCTTCCCTTGCCTCTGAGAACATGGAAGGCTCTGGGCGGCGTCTTCCTCAGGAGCTAAGGTTGGCTCAGAGGCCTACTTCCGAAGCACAGGCTGTAGGGCGCTGGGCCTCCCGTAATGCAAGCTCCCCATCAGGGCACTGCTCTGCAGTGCAGGAGCTCTTTTGCCATTGCCCATGAAACTCTTCCCCTTTGGGCCACATGCAAAGACTTTGCGAGTGTCCCTCTGCAAAGCCTGTCCTTGACTGCTTTCTGCTGCCTGAGACTGACATCCCTTTGGATTCTGCTCTTGTTGCTCAGGATACTGCGGGGCCGATGTTCAAGCCCTCTGCGCTGAAGCTGCCCTCTGTGCTTTGCATCGACACTATCCGCAGATCTACACAAGCAGTCACAAGCTGCACATCGATGTTGCTGCCATTGAAATCACAGCAACAGATTTTCTTGTGGCTATGCAGAAGACTGCACCAGCTTCACAGAGGGCTGTGGCTTCCCCTGGACAACCACTGCCACCCCTTTCCAAGCCACTGCTTCAGAACACGCTACAGAGACTCCTAAAAGGCCTGCAGAGGGTATTTCCCCACGCAGCACTTGCACTCCAGCAGGACCAACAGCCAGGTAGGGCTTCACTGCCTTCACTGCCGTAAAACTCTCCCAAAGCAAACACTGCTAGTTTGTGCAAGCAACAGAAACAAAGCTTTCAGTCAGGATGAGGTGAAACTGAATGGTAGAGAGGGCAGAGCCGGGAACTCCTCCCACTTCACAGTACAGAACTCTATGTTCTCCACTTGAGCATCCAGTTTCTGAAGGCTGTCAGCATCATCTTTCCCATTTGCAAGGAGAAAAGGAGCTTTCACCGCTAGCAAAACATAGCTTGCGTAAATGCAGACACTTAGGAGAGCTCTGTAGAGACTGAAGGCTTTGGAAAATGGCATTCAGTGTATGCCCCTCAGACAAAGAAATACAAGGCCCCGGGTTTCAGCTCACATTTAGAAGCTGTCTTAGCGCAAGAGAAGGTTGCAGAGTCTTTGGGAAAGTTAACAAGCGTCTTTTGCCTTCTCATGGTACCACTCATTTCTTAGAAAATGACTGCATGGACAGTGATGAGGAGTCACCTTCTGGTCCTGAAGATGAGCCGTTTCCTCCAAGGCCTGGCCAGCAAAAGCAAACCTTCCTTAACTGTAACAGGTAACTGCCTGTGTCCTTTCATTGAAATTCTTCCGATTGCTGGGGCTTTCCGAGCTGTTGTGGCCGTTGCAAGTGGGAGGGGCGTTAGATGAGGGAGGACAGAAGAGTTAGTCCAGGGTGCTTTGGTATCAAAAACTGCAAGCAGGAAGCACGGAGATATAACTAGGTGCTACAGTTGTAGGAAAGCAAGTAGCTCCAGCCGATCATCCAGAAGGAGCCAGCCTCCTTTTCCTCCACCAAAGACATCCACAGACAATTAGGGCATGCTGATTTCATGCATGCTGTTCTTCAAGGATTCAAGGCCAAAGAAATGTGTTGTCTCTCCTCTTAGCTAAAGAAATGCAACGTGGGTTTGTGGAGTCACCTAGCTTCCCAGATTGGGAATGCAGGAGTGACTCACTTTGTAGGAAGAAAATTGAGGAATGGCCAGCTAAAAGAGCATAATAAAAACCCTGCAAAAAAGGGCTTCATTTGCGAACATTAAGCCACTATGCTTACATTCATATTTTGATATTGCAATGTGAAAGTAATTCAATCCCACAATGGAGAAGTTAGCTTATGGGGTCCCAGCTGCATCAGTAATTTTTCTCACTCTCTCTTACTGTGCTGCTCAGGAAGGCTTCTGACCCACAGAACTTGGTCCAGTCTCTAGGCTCCTTGGCCTGAGCCAGAAAAGGTCTTGCAGTACTGGGAGGGCAAAAAAAAAGAAAAAAAAAGGTGCTATTCACAGATGTATTCCATGATAACAGAGCAAAAACCACGAGAAAGTTGTATTTACAATCTAGGAGAGAGCACACAAGGAAAGATGAAACCATCTGAATGAAGGGATCTAATAAATATCCTCCAGTTCTATGGACTCACAGGAATGTTTTGCACTTTGTTAGATACAGCTAAGGCCTTTCAGAGTCCACGGCATTTCTTTTCCCACAAGGTTCTTCTGCTCCTTCCCAACCACCTTCTCCATTTCCAGTGGACCCCCTGCACCTAAACTTGACCAAGGCAGAGGCCTCAAGGCTGCTCAGTCAAGACATATTGAACATAAAAGCCGCGCGGCTGGGGGGAAGAGATCCAGACCAGCGTGTGCTGGACAAAGAAAGACACCTTGAACATCTGTGTCTTGACTGATCACTTTCTTTGCAAACTTCTTGTTTTGCAGTTGCGCTCCTAGCAATGCTTGTTGCCAGCCAGCATGTCACAGGCCCAGGTTCTTAATCGCTGGAGAGCCCGGGTACGGGCAAAGTTCCCACTTGGCGCCTGCACTAATACACGCGCTGGAGAGGTTTGCGGTTCACATGCTGGACCTGCTGGCTCTCTTTGCTAGCAGCACCTCACCCGAAGAAAGATGCGCACAGGTACCTCTTCTCTCCGCAATCTCACAGGATGAATAGACTCAGGGGAAGCAGGCAGACCTCCCGCGGTTAATGGTGGTGGCCTGGCTTTCCTCTGCTTCCTGTGGTGTTTATTTCGTGCTGAAAGAACACTTTTCTTGTACGCTGAACAATGCAGAAGGACGTTGTGCATGAGCACCTTTTCCATTCCAGGCTAAACAGTAAGGATGTTGCTAGCAGCTCAGGGAGCTCCAAGATGCTCCTGATAAAGCCCTCTGCATGGCAAGAGCTGCTGCTCATGACAGTGAGCTCTCCAGAGTTGCTTCCCTTGCCTCTTCAGGCTCTGTAGCTCCCAGGAGGCGCCTCTGCCTCAGCCTGACTGCACGTCATGCCCTTTCTCTAGCCTCCCTCTTTATAACACTGAAATGCAACCCAGGCTTGGGAGGGGGGAAGAAAAGGGTTTCTCTTCTCTCATCATACCGTAGGGAAGAGGCAAGAACACACTTGCTGGATTCGAGCGGTGTAGCAGTGGCCCCAGGCTGATGTGGACCCTGCTGAAGGGCTGGGCCTGTTTTTTCAAGCACACCACCACTCGCACCGGGCGTGAGGCTCTGGGCGAGTTACCTGACATCTAAGCAGTTTGGAAATCACGCAGAGATTCAGGCCTGCCTCTCGCTGTGGAGAGGCTGAAGGAACTGGGTCCAAGCAGCAATGTTACCTTATTCTTGGTGGCTTGTTTGGACGCTTTGTCTTGGTGCACTCCCGTTTTGCAGGCAATTTTGATTGATCCATTGCTGTTCAGCAGCAGCCTCTGCTACCCGCTTCAACAGTCTTCTCCAAACTTCCTTTTGACTAGTTGATCCGAGAAGCCCAGAGGACAGCACCGAGCATCCTTTCTATTCCACATATCCATGCCTGGTGGGAGGCTGCTGGACTCACCTTGACAGCTACGCTCACAACATTACTAGAGGGCATTCCAGCATATGCTCCAGTGCTGTTGCTCGCTACGTCGGATGCTTGCCATGCAGATCTCCCGCCAGAGGTATTTCTCTCACTGCCTTCCCGGCTTCTTTCAGTCTCATGTTAATTTATCACTCCATTAAGCACCCAAATACTGTGCTCTCCTAAGCCATTCAACACCGGCATTACTAGGGCACCCTGCTGGCATCTCTTCCCTCTGCAGTTGCCACAAGGCTTCAACATGAAGGGCAGCAAGGCAAGTAAATCCAAAACAGGCAACCTAGGAGATGCTCAGTGTCCTCCCTTGGAGCACTGGAACCTCGGGTCGCTTCACAGAGCTTTAATCCTAGAGGTGTTCCTTAAAGAAGATGCCCTACATTGCCCTGCCGACCCACTGCAATCTCGCCTTTAAGGCCAAGAAGCAAACTTGTTCTAGTCTCTTCCTTATTCAAAGCATTCCTCAGCTTCACTGGAAAAGGAATTCATCTTTGTGGAGCAGAACACAAATTCTGGGGGGGGGGGCCTTACGGCTGCGCTGTCTTTTCTCCTCCCACCTCAAGTATGAGCTTTATTTTCTGAGCTTTATGGAGAAGTTTTCAATGTCCAGTCACCTAGCGAGGAGGAAGGGAGAAAGTTTTTTGAGGACTTGCTTGTCCAGCAAGCTGCTAAGCCTGCTGCACCACAAAAGAAAGCAGGTGAGCCTATTCTACAAACACAGCGTTGCTACCTCTAGCTTAGCAGCCATTCGGCATTTGCTTTGGTAATAGATTTCCTGGCACGAAGGTTTACTCTGCTTGTGTCTGAGTATCATCACTTGGCTAACCTTTTCTGGTTGACTGAAGCTTGTCAGGCACGGGAAGTCCTCCTGCCTGTGGCATCACCACCTGAGCCTCGACTGCTGACAGAGGAGGAAGAGAGGCAGCTCGAGGAGCAAGGGGACGAGACATGGCCAGCGGTGCCTGCAGAGTCCAGTACACCCCTCTCTACTGGCAAGTCCTTTCTTCCTTTTTTCTTTTTTTCTTTTTTCCTTTTTTGGAGAAGGTGCCAATGACATTGATATCTTCCCTCTTGTCATGGCATACCTGCTTTTGGTGATGCCGGTGGCTTTATGCCAAAGGCATTCCATTTCCAAATTAGGTGCAGCATGTGAGGTCAGTCCCCAGGACAGTCACTCAACGTGCTTATGAAATAAAGCCCAGCCACAGAGCTTGGCTCACACTGTAAAACACTGGCCTCGATGGCCCCGCAACGGCTAACTCCTCAAACGTAACATGTTGTTTAGAGCAGTTGCTGAACACTCCACAAGTTCTTATGGTGATAGGAAACAGTGAGGACTTTTCCTTTGCTTTTGCTTCCTTTTTCTCTTCCTCTCCCTCTTGCCTTCCTGCCCGCCACCCCCGCACCAAGTCATTGTCGTCTGTCTGTGAGGCTTAGGCAACCTCTGCTTTTGGAACACAGGGGAAGGAGAGCTTGTCTCCAAAGACTTTTCTGCTTCTCACCTCTTTTACTTCCTGTGATGAGAGACGAAGCCACCTGAGCTTATGACCTTGCTTTGTGCTCATGCCTTCGGTCTACAGTCTGCTCTGTGCACAAAATCGTCAAGGGCGTTCTTTTATGCATGATATAGTCTATTAGTTCTTGCGCTTTTTAATTTTAATAACAATTGGACCCCCTTTGCTTGCTGCCCTCTCTCCCTCAACACATGCATGTAGTGAGCCAGCACAATGGTACTTCAGTCCCTCTCACCATTTCCCTTGTGCACCAAGTAAGACGATGGTGCTAGATTTTGCAGACAGAACTGCTTAGCTAATGCTTTGGCTTGCTTTTTCTCCTATCTCTGTGCAGCTACCTGCAGACAAAAGTGAAGGAGGAACGCATCGCCCTCAGAGAGCCTAGCAGAGAAGAGGAGGAAATGCTCACCCCCTGCTGAGAAGGAAACCAGCATCTCTCTCAGGGTAGGTTGGAGCTCACTGATCCACCTTTGCTTCCTGCTCTGCTGACGACCCTTGAGCTATCCATTCTGCCAGCAGAGCTGCAGGCATGGGCAACATTCAGCTAACGGTGAGACAGAAGCACCTGAGGAGGCTCCCACTGCCAGCTGGCAGCCCTCTTTCTGGAGGCTCTGTGGCCTCTCTTCAAAAGATGCATTTTGCAGGGCCCTGCATTGCAGCCACAGAAGCTCATCCAAGGCAAGAGGGCCTTTGCTGTGGCAGCCGCTGTCCTTTAGTACAAAACGGGCCATGGCAGTTCCCGCTGTTCTCAGAGAAGTTCACTTGCAGTTAAGATCATGGAGGTGATAGCCTGAGGAGCAGCACAATGCTAGCTGAAACTGGAGCCTCGCTTTTTCTCGCAAGTCAGACACAGGAGCTCATTTCCTCCATGGAAATCTGCTGCGCTATTTAGTCTGGTCTTGGACGTTTCACTCCTTTTTTCTTTAGCCGTACAAGGAAGGAGGATGCGAGTTGTGTGGGACCATTTTCTTTTGTGTCTGAACACATCAAGAGCCCATTCAAATGATCTGGTGCTAACGTAAACTTGTACTGTCTCCCTTTTTTCTTCAGCAACTGCTGAATGTCGTTGGCGACGCAACAAAGGGCTGCAACATCCGCCACCTCGAAAAACTACACCTGGTGCTCAGCCAGTGTGTTTACCGCCATCGGCAAGACGATGACAAAACGCAGTTGATAGAGGTACTTTGGTTACACAGCACTTCCTGTCACTGTTCTGCACTTCTTCCTTGTGCACTGTGGATATCCTGCTTATTCGCTATTCCTCTCTTTCCTGCTTAGCAGTCTGTGTTACATACGAGTTGCTGACTTCCACCTGGAAGGCATCTACACAGACTTTCATTTTATACAAAGCAGCTAGCTACAGGATTTTACATTTCTATACCAGCTTATAGCAAGTTTGCCTGTGTCTAGTTGGCAATTATTATTCCTTTTTTATCTTTTTTTTATCTTTTTTTAGGAAATGAAGGAAGAAATTGAAAACTTCTCCCGTGCTCAGTAACAGGAAACGTGCTTCTACTCTGCCATTCTTTTTCATTATTTGCTGTCTAGTCCTCAGTGCACAATTCAGTAAAGAAAGCCTGTAGTTATAATATAAAGACATCTGTTTGTATATATATCCAAATATAGCGAGGCTATACCAATAAAGCTCATATAAATCCTTTTAAGCTTTCTTATTGGCTGTTTGTTGCTGTTGGTGTTCCATACCTATTGCGTATGTATACATGATCTGTTGAGATCAATGTGTTTGGCCTTCCTTTCGCATGTGCATTGCCTGAAAGTCTCGTGCCTGGCATTTTTAGGAGACCAATGGTCGTCAGTGCCTTTGACCTACACACATCTGGACGTCTTCCAAGTAATCTCAGTGCCTCTCTCAAAAGAAAGCAATGGAAAACTCGACCATCTTTGCCCAAACGGTGACAGGCGGTTTTTCTGGCGTCGCCTGGGCTACTGCCTATGCCGTTGTCTATTAGGCAACGTTGCAAGGCAGCGCAGAGGTCATTCTTCTTCGGACCTGCTCGCGCCCCCAGGGCTTCTCAGAGAAGGAAAACAAAGCTGCAGCAAGCGTCGGGGAGGAAAACTCTTCCCCAGGCAGCGGCACTTTGCTGTGCTCGGGGCGCCCCGCGCCCGGGCACGTCTCAGCCCGCAGCGCTGCCTGCTGCCCGCCGCCCCCAGCAGCTCTCCTCCGCCCGCTCGGCAGCAAGCGGCGCTCGCGCTCTCTCGGCCGCTCGCCTCGGCCCCGGCCCCCCTTCTCGGCCCGCCACCGCCCCCGGCAGCCACTCCGCCGCCGGGCACGGCTCTCCCGGCACAGCTCTCCGCCCGGGCGCCGAGCCAAGCCAAGCCGAGCCGAGCCGCGCCGCACCGAGCCGAGCCAAGCCGAGCCGCGCCGCACCGAGCCGAGCCAAGCCGAGCCGTGCCGAGAAATATATTGCAAACACGTGGCAGATGGCACCTCTGAGAATGCTTGTCTCTTACTATCAATGATTGAGAGGGTCTACAATGGTGGTTTACATCCTCTGGAGGTGCCTCTCTCTCCATTGGGCATTCAGGGAATGTCAGGTGATTAGCTTTCTATCTAAGGCATTTCAAACAGATTTCATAATGTTAAATAGCATCAGCCTGGGCCATTGATATGTACTGTCATGTACTGTCATACTGGTTGTAATGGACGCCCTGTGGAGATATGCCAAATCATCAAAAACTTTGTGTTCCATATAATGCAAGTCAAGTAACCATCTTATGACTTCCATAGATAGTGCAAAAGCATGCTGAAAAAGTCACTCACAGTTCTCGTACATCTATTATAAGACTTTGGTAAGATTGGTCTCCTGTCTCCAAAGCATATTCAAAACCTGAATCTACTTCCTTAATGAAACTAATTAATGAAAGCCTGCATCAAATAGCAGCAGCATAGTTCTAGTTTCACAGACCTTGCAGAAGATGGCCTACTGCTGCTCAGGGTCACACAGATTGAGAAATGGTCAGTCCTCTTCCATAATGCCTGCTGCTGATTTCACAACCTCCCTCAACACAACTTCTCATTCCCCAAGGGTCCACTGTCACTGCAGAACCTCCCTTAGCACATTCATCACTACCGAGTGTCCTCTTCTGACCTCAAAACCTCTCCCAACACAAGCTGTCACCATACATTGTCCCCTACTACTTCACAGAACCTGTTCTACGGTAGGGTCTCCTTGAACTCTGTAGCCAGCCTTATGACACCTCAGCAGCCACAATTCTGCAACCTCTCCTAGTGTTACCCTTCAATACATGATGCCCGCTTCTGATGTCACAAGGTCTTTCAACACAGCTTAGCACCCACAGTATTACCTGCCACTTCATACTGTCTTTCAGCACAGTCCCTCACCACACCTCAGGCACTTCTGATTTCACCAACTCCATGAAGACAGCCCCTGGCCATGTAGCATCCATTTCAAGTTTCACAACTTCCCTCCACACCGTGCCTTGTCCCCATCGTGCCCATCATCAAATTCACAACACACATTCACCATGGCTCTATCAACAAACCCCTTGCCAGTATTCACTATCCAGCTGCAAAACCTCGTTCATCTCACCATGCACAGTCCCTCCTTGTCCAAATCACAGCTCCCCAAGCATGACCTGCTGCCATAGTGATGTCCAGAGCCAGGTGCCAAGGTAAGTGGAATGAAAATGGAGAAAAGACCTTTCTCCTTTGCTGGCACTAAGCACACCCCTACGGGGAATTATTTTGCAGCAGGAGGTAGCAGCAATTCTTCATTTGGACTTGTGCATTAAGTCACCTCTGGTAGTCCATTTGGCTAGGGAAACAAAAGGACATGAATGTGATGCTAGCCAAGTTGCTGCCATGTGTGCCACTGGGTACAGAAAGTGGCAGGCTGACTCATACTAGGTTAGCAGGCCAGATACTATTGGCCTGATCTCTGGCTTCTGTCATCTGTTGCTCCTCTTCCTTTCCCAAAGACTGTAAGACTTTGTTTACCTTCTTACCCAATACTCTTGTTTCCTGTAGTGACTACTGTTAACCCTCATTAAGCTGCCCAAGACTCCAGGCGACAGTAAAAGGACATTTAAGTTAGGGGACTATTTTCACCAAGGCATTTCTTTACCAGTATTTATTCTCATTAACTGTAGGATTTCTGTTTTCACTGTGGAGATCGCTGGCATTCTGTGCAGAGGAGATGGAGACATTAACTATATTGTTATCAGGCCATTCCACATTTCCAGAAATTTCAGCAAAACAAAGCAAAGGACAGTAGCTGAGACAATGCCTTTCCTGACATCCATGAGGCATAAGCTACAAATACACAGTAGAGTTCAGAGCCATGATGAATTTGACTTGGGCCTTGGTTGAGATGATATGCTGCTATAAATCAGCATGTCTATTTGCTTCGTTTGTTTCATTTCATAGGTTCACCTTTGACTGCAGCTGCTCAGGTTAAGAAAGATGGGGCCCATCATGACAGTGAGATTTGTCCGCCCTAAGTTATTTTGTTTAAAAGCTAGATGTCCATTTCACACCTAATCGCATCCTAAAATCAGTTCTGAGGTAGATCAGATGCATCTGCCTCCAGAGACATTCATTTTTTTGCGCAGAAGAGCCTAGAGTGACTAAGTCAGGGTTAAATTCGCTGCCGTCCATTGGCATTAAATAGGTGACGTCCTCCCTCAGTTTCCCAATTTGTAAATGAAGGATTTTTTTGACTGACTTGGTAATTCACTGACCTCTGTTAAAACATGCAAATTCTTGCAAAGAGGCTTTATTCACTGGATTTCCAGTGATGAAATTTCTGGTGAGATAGGACTTGGAGGGTCATCAAGAGGTCACCCAGGACATCTTCTGTCCCTATAAAAACTTCATCGTAACCACTCCTGAGAGAAATGAGCCCAACCTGTCCTTAAAAGACTCCTGTGATAGGAATTCTTGACCATCCCTGGAGGATGGTGACACTTCCTACAGCTTGAGGTTTCTTTCTTTTTTTCCTTTAATGAGGATTTCTCTTTTACATGTTTTTTGGAATACACAGAAGTGAAAAAAGGAAAGGAAATATCTAGATTACAAATGGACTGTTTTAGCATTCACAATGCTAGGAAGCCAGAGCAGTGGACCTAATGGCCCTTTACACATGGGAAATCCATACAACTATCAGCTTGGAGTAAGGAAGAACTCCGAGAAGCGTTAACTGGATAGTTCCATGCATATGCTTGTCCAGTTGAATACTCAGCTACTCCTTTGACTGTTATTTCTTATGGAGAAACCCTGAAATGCCTTTGTGATATCATTAGAAAAGCATTGACTGACAACTGTTTCTTTAAAATATATTTACTTAAACTTTTCAGTCAAGACAGAACTCATTCTCCTCCTTTGCCCCTTTCTTTCACGCCTTCCCTTCACCAAGCCTCCACCCCTCCCTCCTCCAGCCCCAAGAGCCCTGCAGGTGGAAGATTTCCTGGGAGAGGGTTAAAGGTTGGTACTTAAATGGTTTTCTTCTCAGCCCTTTTTGCAGCTGCTGGGATATGAAAGCATCATTCAGCACACCCAGGTCACATCATCCACACAGCCTATTAAACCACTTCTCACACAGGCAGGAAACATCAAGATACACTTGTGACACACGAAAGCAAGTAATAAATTAGATGGGATTGGATTATACACTAACAGCCACCTCCTAAGCAAGTTTTGGAAGCTTTCCAGAAGCCATTCTATGTTCTTTAAAGGCGCTGTGCTCTAACACATTCATACCAGGGGAGACAGAAGTTGAGGAAATAAGGTTGTACAGCCCTTACACAAAATATTAGATCTCTAAACACAGGCGAGGTAAGTTTTGCAGCTTCTCTGGCTTCTCGCTTTGCTTCACTTTGCTTTGCTTTCCTCTTCCCTTTCCTTTCTTTTTGAACAAATGTGAAAATACAGAAAGGAACTTCCACTGAAGTTATCAACTGTCTCTAGTTATCTTTGGCTAGAATCATATACAGAGCTAGTTCCACAGCCGCAGATTCGATTGCTTCGATATTATTCTTTTGTTTCCCATAACCACCTGAGATTTTAGGGAAGAATGCATGCAGTAAGGAGATGGTGCAATTTCTCACCCTTTTTGAGATGTTAAGAGTACACATGAGATTCATTTTATTTTGCAGCTGATTGCATTATGTCATATAGCTCAGGTCTAACCCTGCAAAGGCACTTGAAGAGATAAGCCATAACTGGTGGCAATCCTCTACTGAATTAGTCATTCTAGTAATCCTCTTGGAGTCAGCAGTGAGAAACGGGTACCTGCAGCACATGATTCATCACATCTACAAGTAGACTGGTCAGGTGTAATATGCCTAGCTTAGGTACAGGTGCCTACATGACTTAAGGTGATGAGATGAGATCAGACAGATGGGTAGTTTGTTAAATGCAGTTTGGTGGTGATAGAAAGGACTTTATCAAGCAAGATACACAGTCGAGCTGTCTGAATTGTGAATCGGTCCTTTTGTAGATGCACACCATGTTTCTAGCTCAGGAATTTGCCACCTGCTGGTATTCAGGCATATAGTTTCCCCTGACCATTTCTCTCTTGGTCACTCCTTTCTGACTGCCTAAATATGGCCCTGCGATTGCTGTGGTATGCTTCCAGTCATGCTCTGGCTTGGATGGAGCCCAGCTATTTCTTTTGGACTGGGTACTGCACAGCCATAAAGGTGTGCTCATTTCATCCCTGTCATTTATTTTGTTGAGAAGTCTATGTCGTTGCTCAGTAGAAGGAAGAGGGGTAGAAAGGATCACGACTTGGTAAGACGAGGGAGAAACTGACCTCCCGTTGTTCTTACTGATCCTTTTCCTTGTAGAAATATCTGAAAAGGAACCATCCATGTAAATTTTACCCTTCTGCTTGAAAAACTTTCATCTAGTGTAAGTACAACTGTAAGCATAGGAAAAGTCCCTAACTTTGCCCACTTCCTCTCTCGGCTTCACTTTGGGGGTTTGAAAGTAATCTTGGCTTTTCTCAGTTTCAGTGTTTCCTGTGGATGCTTCATCACTTTGTGCCTGCACGAGAGTTTCTGATTATGCTGCAGATTGAAGTAGTTGGTAGATAACTTGGCTTAACTGAATCATTCCACAGATTTGCTCGCAGATCACCAAGACAAATGAGAAGACCTGGTTGTGATGTAATTCTGCAGGACTTAAAATGGTGCATTTTAACACCAGCTGATGGGGAATGTTTTGATACTAGAAGGAAGCCCATACAGTGGATATTTTTATTAAAAGAGTGCCTGCTTTTGGCTGACCTTAAACTCTCTGTGAAGAGTTTAATCTGGTGGTTCCCAGACTTCTTTGCCAAAGGAACTCTGGTGGTCTGGGTGCATAATGGCAAGCTAGAAACGTTACACTCTTTCTAAAGATGTAGGCTACTCATTTATTAGTGACACGTAATGCTCGATGGGTTGTAGGTGGAATACAGGGTGAACCAAAGAAGTCCCATGTTTATGCTGGAATGTGACCTTGTCTTGAATGAGAAACTGTATGGATGTAGAAATGCCTAGGGACAAGAAGCTCAGTCATAACCTAAAACAGGTAGATGGCATACAAAAAGCTCTGAGCTACTTTCAGGCACCAAAAGGGATTATTCTCTAAAGGTCATTCTAACCTGGTGGTGCTAATTTGCTTAAGCTCCTCATAGTGAATGGAGGAAAAAAGGGTTCTGCAAAGGACCCTAATTTAGTCATTCTGAATCAGCCTACAGAGAGACTTATACTGGCTGTTGAAGGAGTTTAGTTAGATTAGCTTCATTAAGCTAAGTTAACCCTTGAAAGGATCACGCAGAGTGTATCAAAAATCATACTAGGTAAAATCAGTACAATACTGGGACAGAAGATCTCACAAGAGTCTTTCATTCTTCCTTCCTCTGATAGAAACAATGCTGAGATTTAGAACAATGTGAAATACTCCATTAAGTCATATGTGCAATTTTTTTCCCCTCCATGATAGATAACCTTCCCAGAACTCATTTTTCCGCCTGTGACATTTCATATTTACGTTTCCAAATGTCTATACACAAGAGAGTTCTTTTCTCTGCCTGTGGGTACATTTCCCTTCTAAACAAGAATTCAAAGATCATGTGTACTTATAAAACAAATCATCATTCTGAGAAATGTTTCCAGGTATTCTTAAAGACACCCATTTTACAAAGATTGCTGTCAGGGACTTTGTCTCCCCTGAGGGCAAACATGCTGCATTATCTGCCTTGTAGTGCCCAAGGTGAACACTCTGGCCTTGTCCTTAGTGCATGGAAGGCTATCAGCCATGGAGCCAGTCCTTCAAGATCCTGGAGGACCAGGATTAAGGAACATATCACAGAGTGCACCTATCTCTGTGCCACCAAAGCCATGGCAGAAGCTTTGTACTCTGGAGAACTAAATAGCCGTTAAAAAAAAATACATGACAGAAACTAAACACTTCATAAGCTTAATACTAATGCTATATCTTTCTTGGTTTGTATCCACTTCTGAAATAGAACTCATTATTAATAATGAAAAAAATGCTGATGAATCATGTGTCAGTCTGTTTTCCCAGGTGTATAAGCTGTATATTGCATATTGCCACCCAGCTGACCAACATGGAGAATGTAAGCAGTGTGAAGGAATTCATTCTTCTGGGCCTTTCAAAGAACCAAGGGGTGCAGAAAATACGTTTTGTGGTGTTTTTGTTCTTCTATATTGTTACTGTGGCAGGAAATCTGCTCATCGTTGTCACTGTAGTTAGCAGTCAGCGTCTGAACTCCCCCATGTATTTCTTTCTCTGCCACCTGTCCATTGCAGATCTTTGCTTCTCTTCTGCCACAGCTCCCAAAATGATTGCTGACTTCCTTGTTGAAAAGAAAACCATTTCCTTTGGGGGTTGCATGGCACAGCTATTTGGGTTTCATTTCTTTGGCTGCGCTGAGATCTTCATCCTCACAGTGATGGCCTGTGATCGCTACTTTGCCATATGCAGACCCCTGCACTACACCACCCTCATGACCAGGCATGTGTGTGGCTGGATGGTGATGGGTTCATGGGTGGGGGGCTTTGTGCACTCCCTGGTGCAGACCCTCATAACCGTTAGCCTCCCTTTTTGTGGCCCCAACAAAATTGACCACTACTTCTGTGATGTCCACCCCCTACTACAACTGGCCTGTACAGACACCTATGTTGCGGGCATCATTGTTGTTGCCAATAGTGGAATGATTTCTGTGGTCACTTTCTTCATCCTGGTCACGTCCTATATTGTCATTTTGTTTTCCTTGAAAAGGCGAACGTCCGAAGGGAGGCACAAAGCCCTCTCCACCTGTGGGTCCCACATTACTGTGGTGATTCTCTTCTTTGGGCCATCCACATTCACCTACATACGCCCATCCAGCAATCTCTCAGAGGACAAGAGGGTAGCAGTGTTTTACAATGTCATCACGCACATGCTGAACCCGTTCATCTACACGCTGAGAAATGAGGAGATGAAAAGTGCCATGAGAAAACTGTGGAATAGAAAAGTCTGGAGTGAAAAGGGTGAGGTGTAGAACTGTGGTAACATTTTCTCAGGAGCTGAGAAAATCAAGTCTCTCTCAGTATAATTCCATTTTGGAAAATTTACTGAAAGCTCCCTTTTGAAGAAAAGCTTGGTTTTAGCTGTTGCAGTAATTAGGAAGAAGCTGAAAGTTCATGTTTTGACTGGAATGGCATTGTAAACTCTGTGACTAGCAGGGATTCCCTTGTCGCGGTCCACGGGAGTGACGGGAAAGAATCATACGCATTCACAGAATGCAGGTTCAATTCCATCTTTATTCAGCAATTTGCCCATTTTATAGGTACAGGTATTCGGCGCTTTGGCCCTTGATTGGTGGTTCATACAGATTATGTCACAGGTAGCCAATCATAGCACCGATCACGCACGCAGCGATCATGCCTTGTACCTTGCTACTTATTTAGCAAAACTGTCTAGCCCTTAACCTTGGTTCCCACTGGCTTCTGCTAGTTTATCTGTACTTTCTCAGGATGTATCATTTCCAGCTGCACCAGTGTCCTTGGGTACGTTTGTCTGAGACTCCTGTTGCTTGCTGCTTGCAACTTTCCACCAGTTTAACCCTGTCATGGCCCTCCACATCTCCCCCTTCTTTTACTACTTGAAGGGTTAAGGCTGTATGGATCTGCAGGGTCATGACTTGCTTCATACTCCGGTCAAGCATCCTCCGCATGCAGCTCAACAAGCATGGTACACAGATTAGTATTGCAACAAACATAAAAATTACAATAAGTCCTAGAATCAGTATGCGTTTTAACCAAGGCCCTATAGCAAGCATATTCAACCAATCAAACAGTCCCCACAAGTTTTCACCATCGTCTTCTTGCAGTTGTTTTGTTAACTCCTTCAATTTTGCAATGCTTGTATGTACTGACTCAGAATGATCACTCAGGTTCATACAACACATTCCCTCAAAGTCCTGACAGCCATGGCCTTGGGCTAATAGCAAAAAGTCAATTGCATCCTGATTTTGTAAGGTGGCATATCTAATTGAATCTACGTCTGTTAATAAGGCACTTAAAGCAGTACTAGTAGCATTTGCTTCTTTTGCAAGCCAGCATCCTAATCTGTTAAGCTGTGATAAAGCATGAGCAGTCCCTATTCCTGCAAAAATACTACTCAAGATACGTTCTGCTGGATTCCAAAATTCTACGTTACTATCGCAACCTGACGTAAAGCTGTGGGTGGATCGCTTTGTTCGAGTGTGGACAGTTCCATTAACTAAGAATTTTTTGGGATGAAACATCGTCAAAAGTCCAAAGATACATGGTCCCCCCACAGCTTTACCTGGTACGCCTTTCCAGGCTCTCTGACCACAAATTAAGAATATCTTAGCAGCCAACCCTATGGGTTGTGGTCTAGGTGTTATTTGACCTGAGGTGGTGTGATTACACCATACAGGTGTATTGGCATAAATGCCTGAGGGAGATACATCAACGTCACCCTCTTTGGTAGGTGCCCTTGCAGTATAATTTAGATAAAAGCAGACTGCAGCCTGTGTAATTCCCAATAAGTCAAGTTCTTGTGGCTGCAGTGGCAAGGCAGGAAAATTGTGTACATTGAGCATATTGTTATACCATGTGGAAATATTCCACTCCTGTGTCTCCATTCTGCATCACACCACCGCCATTTGGGCTGAAGTGTACCTGGCGCACTACAATTTGTTAACACAGTATCATTGTAAAGAGACCCCATGTGCTGTATATCAAGAGGAAGTCCGGTCAAGCAAGTGTGGAAAGGGTCTGATGGCATCGTCATTGATAAACAAGGTGTCCGTATTGGTTACATTTGCAAGAGTCACCCAGATGTTGCCACGTTTCCAGGTGCCTGGTCCGACGGGCGTGCTTGTTGCTCCGAGGATGAGGCAACATAAGGTCATACACGTCGCGATGGCACCCATCGTAACCGAGTTCCTGTAGAAACACAAGCATTTCCCCTCCCCCAAGTTATCAGTTCCATTGGTCCCACCCATTGGCTGGAAACCAAGTCTTTGACCAAAACTGGGGGCTTTTGTATTCATCTCATGTCTGTGGCTTGCTGACGTTCGAAATTATTATGACCTGTTTCATCACAATTCAAAAAATTAAGGACATATAACGCTTTGTGTAGTCATTCTTGTGGGGTGAGCAGTGTCTCCCCCTTTTTTTTTGTTTTTGTAGCATGTCTTTCAGGCTGCGGTGTGACTGCTCAACAATGGCTTGGCCGGTTGGGGAGTGGGGTATGCCTGTTACATGAGAGATGACCCATGTATTGAGGAATTGACGCACACAGCCTGAGCAATAGGCTGGGCTGTTGTCCGTTTTGATGGTTGTTAGCACCCCCAAGACCGCAAAGCAGGCAAGCCAATGGCGAGTCACATCCCTAGCCTTTTCACCAGTGTGGGCGGTGGCCCACAAAAATCGAGAATGGGTGTCGACTGTGACATGTACATATTTAAGATGACCAAATTCTAAAACATACGTAACGTCTGTTTGCCATAACTCATTAGCCTTTAAAACTCTAGGGTTCGCCCCTTCCTTTGAAGGCATTGGGGCGAACTACTGACAGTCTGAACAAGACAAAAATAATGTCTCTGGCCTGCCGGATGGGTAGCTGAAACTGCCTCTTCAGCGAGCAGGTGTTTTGATGAAAGAAGGAGTGAGACAGCCTGGCTTGTTCCAGAAGGTTGAGTACCACCGCTGGCATGGCTGCAGCATCAGCACGTCGATTTCCCTCAGCGATGGGTCCGGCCAGGTCCGTGTGTGAGCGTACATGTAAAACATAAAAGTCATGCTTTCTGTGATTAATAAGAGTCCAAAGAGCATAAAGTTCTGCACAGAGCAATGGATTGGAGACCTCGTGGAGAAAGGAGGCCTCCAACCTTTGCACAAGGCCCGCGGCATAACAGGAATCAGTAACAACATTTACAAGTTCATTGGCACAAAGTTCAAAAGCCATACGGACGGCCACCATCTCCAATACCTGTACCGACCCTCGTTCCTGTGTACGTACTGTTGTTCTCCATTGTTGCGTGACAGGGTCCTGCCACATGATAGCAGCCCTTTTAAATCTGCCCGAAGCATCGGTGAAGACAGTTAAACCAGGAACCGGGACAGGGCGACAGTGACTAGGGGTAGGCTGCCAGCCTCTGCCCATAACCTGTGCCGAGGATAATGGATGGAAAGCTGTCCAGTGAAATCAGCAAGGGCTACTTGAAAACCCCAATCTTCTGAAATTAACCAGTTCAAGTTGTCTGTAGTGGCTGGGATATAAATAACTTCAGGGTCACAGCCATTCATGGTTTGCAGTCTCTCCCTGCCCTTAATGATAAGCTTAGAATACATTTCTGTAAGAGTCCATAAGGTTTTCGGTGGAGTATGTTACAGAAAAATCCATTCCAAAATGTGCAAGGGATCTGTGCTTTTTGTATCCCATCAAAATAATACTGCAAAAGGCTGGAAGCTGTTGGCAATCAGAGCTAAATAAAAAGGCAATGAGAAGTCATGTCGCCAACTCTGGCATTCCTCCAGAGCACGGGCACATAACTGGAGTGCCTTTCTCGCTTCAGGTATCAAAGTTCGAGTGGAAGTTAGGGAGGTGTCCCCTTTGAGCTTTTCAAAAAGGGAGTGTAGCAGTCCCGTGGAAAGTCCTAGCACTGGTCAGAGCCAATTAATGGCTCCTAATATTTTTAGTAGGTCATTAAGCATGACAATATCGTTTAATTGCAGTTGGACTGGCTGCAATTACAACAAGAAGTGAAGGAAGAGAATTAGAGCCATTATCTCTGAGGATCATAGTCAAAAGGTTGTAGCATTACTTTGAATTTGAGGTCGGTGGGTGGATCGAGCACCAGGATCTGCTCGTGCTTAGCCAGAGCCCTGGCGGCCGCCATCTCGCTCGCTCGCTACTGTGGGGGGGGGAGGAGCGGGAGGGGGAGGCGGGGAGGCCGGGCAGCGGCTCGGTGCTGGTGCTGGCGCTGAGGGGCGGCCGCCGCATCACGCCCCCCCCCAGCGCGGTGCTGCCCCACAACGGGAACATCCTCTTTTTTTTGTTTTGTTTTGTTCCCCCTTGCTCGTACATCTGAGCTGCCAGTGCAGCAGCAAGGGATTCGGTGCTGTGGTGTTTAGAGCCTGCATTTTGACAAGCCCGCACCATCTCTGCAAGAGTGCAAGTTGCTCGGTTCTTAATCGCCTGCAAGGCTCTCGCACAGTCAGCATTCGCATTCTCAAAAGCGAGCTGCCTCAGCAACAGTGCCTGAGCCTCCTCATTCTCAATCTGCCGCTCAGTTGCTGCATACAACCAATCAACAAATGCAGGGTACGGTTCTGTAGGTCCCTGTAATACTTTTGCAAATGACAAACTTGAATTGGCGTTTGTACCTGTCAGTCCACGCAAGGCTTGTAAAACGAACTTTGCAATCCTCTCATATGTTTCTCTATTATATTCCATCTGGGTTGCCGGATCCGCATGCAGCCCCTCTCCAGCCAATTGGTTATAGCCTACTCCTTGTCCGTTATTCAAGTTATCAACCGCCTGTGCGGGACATTTGTCTCGAAAGTCCGAAAGCCACGTAGCATACTGAGTGTTAGTCAAATCCATTTTCATTAACGCTTTCCAGTCACAGGGAGTCATCATATACGTAGTAGAAAGCACTTCTAGGAATGTGATAGTATGAGTAGATTGAACTCCGCTTTCTTTTACTAATTTCTGCAGTTCCTGCCACTTATTCAAAAACACCAGCAAAGAGGTGGGCCCCAAAATCAGTTCGGCAAGGGCGCGAATGTCGCTCGGCACCAAGTTTTGATATTTCACCAGGGCTCTCAGCTGCGCTTGCACTTGGTGGTTGTTTATCCCGTACTGCATTACCAGCTGTTGCAGCTTTGTTACCACTTGCCAATCCAGAGGCTCCCACCTCGTCTGTCCCTGACCCGTGGTCACCACCGGGGCTACTATAGGGAAAAACTGCATGTCCCCAACCAGTTCAGCATTCTGAATGATCCCGCGCCACCTTTTTGCCATGTCAAAGTCAGGGTCCCTAGGTGGCAGGGCTTTCTCCGGTGCTCTCGGTAAACGGTCCAAAATCGTTCGATACTCCTTTTGTGTTAAAGGTTTTTTTTTCCAGGCTTGCAGATGCTGCTCCGCCTGCTCAAGGGACCACGTCCCTTTGAGTACGTTGGTAATCACCCAGTCTCTGGGGGCGATCTCTTGGTTCTCCTGGGATCCGCCGGCAGGATCCCCGGAGAACCGTTCCTCAACCGCTTTCAGGCCGTCCACAATGGCCTGATGCGCCTTCTTATACGCCTCCCTCACATGCGCCTTTTTCGACCCCCTATCCAACCTCCTAATTTCCTCCAACAGTTCCTCCATTTTCTTTGAATATTCAGTCAGATCAACGCTTTTCTCCTCAGGTAAAGGCACAGTGGCCGGATCCACTTCCATAGGGGGAGCGGACGGCTCAGGGGGGGCGGCAAAGGCATCAGCAACGTCCCCTTTCTTGTACGGTGGCAAGTCCTCATATCCTGTGCCAGTCCCCCAAGCCTCCCGCTCTAGCTTAGAGAGAGATGCCGCACATGGCGGGGAGGGCTCATCTATCACCGAGGGCCCCCCCGAGGATGGTGTATCAAAGATGGGCACCGCGCACTCCGCTCCCTCCGCGCACTCCGCTCCCTCCTCCTCACTCCCCGGCGAAAGTGCCGCCGCAGGGGGCTCCGCCTGCAGCGCCCTCCGTATGGCAGCAGTCGCCTGTGCCTCCCCGTGCAGCTGTTCGATCATGAGCCGCATGTCTCGATATGTTTTGGCCAGACGCCTGGCCTCTTTTTCTCCGTTCTGGATGGATTCCCACAGTTCCTTCCCAACCTTCTTCCAGGCTTCCGCGCTAAAGACCTGGCTGGACTCCCGTAACAAACCGCGCCACCTTCCCCACCACAGCAAGTCCACCAGCGCCTGGCGCTCCACCTGTCGCTCTGTTTGTGCTGCCACTTGTAACAATTTTTCTAACGTGGCCTTTTCTACCGCTGATACAGCGTTTCCCATACCACCCGCCACCTCACAAGGGCGCCTGACTCACCGGTCAGAAGAGTTGCGTAGCTACGACTTTTCTTTTTTCCGTCTTTCTTCGGATGGCCAGGCTCGTTTTCCCCAGGCACGAGCCTCCCGGGCGGTATCCACCCCCGTTACTTGAACTCTTAGCAAAGCCAGCTTCTCCTTCGCAGTATCACGTCGGGGTCACCAGATGTCGCGGTCCACGGGAGTGACGGGAAAGAATCATACGCATTCACAGAATGCAGGTTCAATTCCAACTTTATTCGGCAATTTGCCCATCTTATATATGTTTGTGCAGTCGTACACTTTGCTAGGCCAATCACCATGCAGATTATGTCACAGGTAGCCAATCATGGCACTGATCACACACGCAGCGATCATGCCTTGTACCTTGCTACTTATTTAGCAAAGCTATCTTACCCTTAACCTTGGTTCCCACTGGCTACTGCTAGTTTATCTGTACTTTCTCACGATGTATCTTTTCCAGCTGCACCAGTGTCCTTGGTGCACTACTTCAAAGCACGTAGCAGTGGCTATAGCCTGAGGCCTAAGGCTTCAGCAAATTTAGCTACTAATGCTAAGCAAGTTGTGCTAAGAAATTAATCCTAAACAGTGTTAGTTCCATGCTCTATATCTCATATAGATTATTGTTCTGAAGCACCGCAAGGGCCCCAACATTCTATTTAGATAAATCTTCTGATTTGTTTCAGTAAGATGTCTTTGAAGTGAAGAAGGAAGCTACTCACTCTTACGAAGGTACATGAAATGTTTGTAGCTTTTGAAATAAGAGTTTATTTCTGGGAACAATACGGCATAAAATATCTCGCACCTTCATGCAAGGAAGGTAGGCCTATTTCTTCATTTTAGAGATCAAAAAGATCATTTTCAATCTGCAGATAGAATCATAGAATCATTTAGGTTGGGAAGGATTTCTGGAGGTCATCAAGTCCAACCTCCTCCTCAGAGCAGGTTCAGTCAGATCAGATTGCTCCGGCCCGATCCAGCTGAATTTTAAATGTCAGCACAGATGGAGATTGTACAAATTTGCACCTAATCCAGTGTTTGATCACTCACGTTGGGGCAGGAGAGGGAAATTTCCTCCTTCAGTTTCCCAAGTAGTCCATGGAAGAGAGCAACCTCTTGATAGCAAGCTCATTGAAGCCCTTTTCTGAGAATTAACTGGGCTAGTTGCTGTGCTTTAGGGCAGAAAAGGTTGGGTAGGTTGGAGATAAACAACAGCCAGCTATGCAAAGCTAACTCAGTGTGTAAAGGCAGTCTGGTCTTTTGTGCATCTAAGCAGGGTAAGCATTTTGCTCACTTAAACTGTGTATCTAACCATTATAGGCTGGTTTTAATCCTGCTGTCTGCTTCTTGAAATGGGCAAGTACTTCTGAAGATTTGGCTCACGGGGGGAATAAACTGGCTTGGTATTTACAGTATCTACTCTTGCCTTTCTGGATGAAACAGGTCAGTAAGAGAATAGTTTTGTACATATGCAATACCTTGAAGCCTATGCTAGAAACAGACCTCAGCAAGAATTGAAACCTCCATTCAGTCACCCACGTGATAAGAACTCCGCTTTGAGAGCGTCAGCCAGGTTACTGGTAACCTCCAGTAGATTAACAATAATTATTCATGTGAGGTGAAGCTGGTAGAACCTTTACAGGGATGAGTGATTCCCTTTTTGTTCAGGATTCCTTCCCTTTTAGCATGAGATTTTTCCCCCTCTAAATGGAAAGTATTTCATTTGGTGACTCTTCCCAATTTATTCCTGAGCAGAAGATGGCCACTTTTCCTTGACAACGGGGATGCAAGCAAATGAGAAATCCTTTCTCAGCCAAACCTGGAGGATCTTGTGGTATCTCCTCCTCTTTGGGAAGATGCAAAGCTGAGTTTTCCTGCTGCTGTTGCCATTTAGTGCTTGGCACCTTTCATTCAAGAGAGGAAACTCTTACTTTCTTCTGCCAGGATGTGGATGTGTTATTTGTATGTTTACAAGTTGCAGTCCCAAAGGTCAGGGTGGTGGAGGTCCATGTAATTAAGGCAGGTCTTAGCAAGTTGGCACAGCTGCAGCCTAACCATTATATTCCTATTTCAGCAAGGCTGAACAGGGGCTGCTTTGCCCTTTTAACGGTCTTTGTGGCCCATACTGAGCTCTAACTACCCTGCTACCAATGCCCGGGGGAGTTAGCTAATAGGCAAAAAAGGTATTGGTGATTGCAATACAGGAAGAATGATGTCTGAACTAGTGTCAAGACCATGTATCTTCAGGAACAAGTGGGCCATTGCCCTTGGAGTGGGCCATTTGGATGATACTGTACACCCAACCGTGGCCACGAGTGAGAAGAGAAGAGTGCTCCACAGATGTCCTCAAGAAAAGCAGACTTTTTTCCTTAAAAAAGGCACACTAAAAGAGGGCACACGAAAACCATTGTAGTGCCAGACTAGGACTTGTGTTTCACAGTGCTGCTGTTGCTTTTCGAATAAATTATTTTACCTTTCTGTGCTTTCTTATCTCACCTGAAAAATAGGAACAGTACTCCCTTGTATCACAAGTCATTTCAATGCGTAATTAAAGAAGTCTAGTCAGAAGCTATGATGAAAATGCGCCGTACTTCCTTGTGGCTACTGAGACAATCCATTGTGTGTTGCCAGTTTCCCATTACTTCTAGGTGTTGAACCAGTTTCTTGTCGGGAGATAGCATGAGTGTGCTAGCAACATGCCTGAGAGGAATCACTGTGTGGCCATTGAGTTTATCCTCTCTGGACTAACAGAAAGCCAAGAGGTGAAGGTAACCCGCTTTTTTTAAGCACATTAATAGGGAATCTTGGAAGGATCATGTAGATGAAGGTTGATCCCCCGGCTTCACACACTGTGTACCTTTCCCTCAGTAACTTGGCTTCTGTGGATTTCTGTTACTCCTCAGCTAGCTCCCCGAGGTTGCTGGTGAACTCTTCAGCAGTGAGGAGAGCCATTTCAGTCAGTGCCTGTGTGGCACAGCTATTCACTTGTCTCCTCATGGCTAGTGCTGTGTGTCTCCTGCTGGCAGGAACGACATATGGCTGCATGTGGCTCTCTGTAACCCTCTCCTTTATGCAACTGTCATGTCCTCAAAAGCCTGTACACAGATGGTAATCATCTCCTGTTTCATTGGCTTTGTCCACGCACTTGCGCAAACTATCTCCACCTTCACATTCTCTTTCTGTGACTTTGGTGTTATCGGTCATTATTTCTGTGACATCCCCCGAGGATCCAGCTTTCATGCTCTGACACCTATAGCAAAGAGACGGTACTTCACATTTTTGGTGTGTTTTGTGGCATCTTCACATCTCTGGCAATTCTCATCTCCTGCACCTACCTCATCTCCACCACCCTGAGGATCCACTCCTCCAAGGGCAGATGCAAAGCCTTCTCCACCTGTGCTTCCCATCTGAGAGCTCTCTTCTTGTTTTATGGCAGCACCATTTTTATGTGCAGTAGCCCAACATCCAGCTACTCATTGGACTGAGATAAATGGGCCTCTCTGTTCTCTACAGTGGTGACTCCAGTGCTGAATCTTACCAGCTACAGCCTAAGGAATAAGGAGGTGAAGGATGCTCTGAGGAGAGTTTTAGGTCATATCAGAGAAACTTCAGCAGACTTGTTAGAAAGAGAACTTTGTTTGGGGAAAATTTATCAAAACCTTGGTACAAAGAGTAGGACTTCCAAGGAAGATTTGATCCGCTTCCAAGGGTGAGATTCAGAAAGGTACTTAATTGTTAGAAGGGATTTTAGGTGGACTTTTAACTGGTTGTATCTGCAACTTCTATCTTGAAAGACTGTGTTCCTCTGCTGCTGAAAGCTGGAGGAATCCTGACTTTTAACTTGCAAGTTCCAAGCACAAACAGGACTCCTGCCTAAGGAGTGCGTGGCACAGAGTTTCAGTTCTCTGTTCTTTTAGGAACGTTTGCTCATGTAGGAAAACCACCAGTCCATCAAGATGAGAAAAAGCTTTCAGAGATATTCAAGAGGAGAAAAGCAATGTGATTTGAATTTATGGCCATTTCTGCTACGTCTTCAGTATTTGAAAGGAGTAGCCTCTTCCAGTGCAACACACAGAACCTGAAGTTCTGGAAAGGAAATCTTGGAGAACACACACCCGTGTTTTTGCCCCCCAAACACTAGGGAAAGTAACTGTCCCTCTCCTGTTAAATCTCCCTCTTCTGTCACTCATTACTACCTCCTTTTTCCCCTTCTGCCTGGAAACATGAAAAAACTACAGCAATGCAGAAAAGATTGACTTCTAATTTTGCTACCATTGTGAAGTAACAAGAACTTGTTCCTGCTTTTCATCTCCACATATCAGCAATCCACTTGAGGCAACTGAGTGAACCGGTAGTTATTTTAAGGACATTGGACATAATCTGAAAGTTAATCAAGCTGCAGTGTTCTTTCACTTAAAAGAATGACGGAATAAGATGGTGACTTACCAACTACATGTCTGCCATCAATGTGATTTTGAGAATAAATGACCAATCATTTCTGGGAGATGAGAAAGCTGGGAAAGGCTTTGGAATCCTTTTATCAATTCAACTAAGCTAGCTCTAAGGATAGGTGTTCTGTCGCTAATAGATGCTTCATCCCTTCTGGCTGAGTTTACAAATGCTGTCTCTCAGTTGGCAGAAGGAGTTGAAATCTTTATTGAGCTGAAAGTGACAGAATTAATCTCAGACAGGCGAGAAGTTCCTGCCTCTGCATAAGGTTTACAGTCAAAGGGGGATGGAAAGAGGTCTCGCGGATTCCCTTTGCATTTCACTGCAAGCCTGTTAGGGCTGTTATTTCCCCTGACTTCCTCTCCTTAAAGCTGTGCATAACTCTAGCAAAGATTGTGTCCCTGTGATCATCTATGGCACCCTAAAGAAGGATTTTACAAGTCTCTTTCTTTCAAACTGCTGCCAGCATATTTTACAGAGAGCTGATATGACTGCGAAACATCATCATTTCTGCCCAAAGACACACGGCTGGGGAGAAAACTTATCTTCAGTATGTTATAGTCTGAATTTTGATCAAGTGGTGATGATTAAAGGCCATCACTATCTCAGAAGCCTTTTATCTCAGTAACGCTAAAATTAGAATATGCACGGGTAGTAAAAGCATTTGGACTATATGCACTGTTATCCCACTGGCCTGACGGTCCTGAAATGCAGGAAAAAGAATGTGAAAATGTAGCCTTTTGGTGCTGCTAGTTGTCATCTTTCTGTTGCTGCAGAGGCTGAAGCTCAAGGTTTATCTCTTGTTTCTCATCATTAAGTATCATCAGATATGTGAAGTTCACTGTTTTTATATGTATCAGTGTTGCGCTGTCCTTATCTTGAACAGAGAAGTGAGATTTTTAAACCAGATTTCTGAGGTGTCCAAAATTGTCTCTTTCAGTGGACTCCCAGCTCACAGGAAGGAAATAGCTTGAGAAGAAATCACAGGCATCATTTTATTTTCCTGTGTATGTTTACAGGTCTCTGGGAAGAGCAATGTACACTACTACTCTTCCAGAAAAAGATAGGGAGGTTGTCATCAGAGAGCTTCCCTGCGCAGCAATGAGTCATGTCTGCACACCTCTCTCTGCGCTGATGTTTAAGATAGTCAAAGCCATCTAGAGCTAAGCATCAGCAGAACCGGCAGCATGTTTCAATCAAGAATCACAATCTCAAACCCAAATATGCTTTCTGACAAATATCATCAAAAAGAACAGATTTTCATAAGCCCCGCATTCATCTAAGTCCTGCATTCACCTATGCCTTAGTCTCCACCTCGAGAAACCCAGACAAAATTAGGGAATTTAAAAAGTTAGAGAGCTGCTGTCTCTTCAAATCTATAGTTTGCTTTTCTAAGAAAGCCTTCTGATCCACCATCCAGAATCCTGTTCCTCTTCTTCCCTTCCCCAAATCTCAGTTGCAGGAGGAGATTTGGGAAAATCCCTGCCTTGAATCACTTGTCATGACAGCAATGCTAAAGTAAGTCTGTTTGCAGTAGAACATCATTGCCCAGAGTCAGGAGGTCGTAGGGGCATTTGGGGGTTTCCCTGCTGCAAACAGTTGAGGAAAACTCGATGAATCAAGAACAGTACTGTTAAGAATTTTAGGGAAATTTTCAGTGTTCAGCTAGGAATTAGGTTATATTGATAGATTATAAAGCTCAGCTATGACATAAGGTCAAGACCTTGGAAAGGTGTTAGCAGAGCTCCTTTAAATGAAGCGTTCCCAGAGACACCAGGCTGGCACAGTTTGATGAAAATCGGAGTGAATGCCTGGCATTGGGGAACGGCCTCTGTGTCCATCAGTGTTCCTGGGAGCCTTGGAAAGTCTAGTACAGTGTATGTCACCCTTCACTGTAAGGCAGACACCTAGTGCAGCATCCTGCTCCTCTCATGCTCCTATTTTACCATGCAATGAATCGCAGTCCCCTCAAAGGTCTCTTGCTGTCTTCAGCAGCTCTCTCAAGTTGAGGCACCTCATGTCAGCACACCAATATATGTGAGATGAAACCTGCTTGTGCTGTGCCACACTGAAGGATTTGCTTTCTCTTGGAAGCTTAGCACCACCATCACTTTTTTTGTGTAGAAACGTGAGCAGACACCACTCTCCGAAGCTCGTAGGAGCTAGTGGGAAAGCATAACCTCTCAAAATACCTAGTTGTTCCTCTTAATGCCAGGAGAAGCCTAGACCTGAGACTTACACAGCTCTAAGGTGTCTAAAGGTAAAAACCACAATACCACCCCGAAGGCTCGGGTTTGACTGGTGACAATATGCTCACATCCTTGTGACTGACAATTTCCAAAGAAAGATGAGAGCTACATGAAACCTTGAATTTAGTTTCAGTTCTACTCTTGTCTGCTGAGAAGATGGTGGAAGGGCGCATATAGATGAAAATGCATGACCCAAGGAACAGAAGTGCAACAGTGATAAGGGAGGTGCAGGTAGAGAGTGCTTTGAGACGCCCTTTGGAAGAGTGTGTCCTCAAAGAGACCAAAATAATGACGTAGGACACAACAAGAACCACAAAAGAGCCCGAGGAAATCAGACCACTATTGGCAACCACTATGCAACCAACCACGTAGGTGTCAGCGCAGGCCAGCTTCAGCAAAGCGTGTACATCACAGAAGTAGTGGTCGATCTCATTGGGCCCACAAAACAATAGCTGAGCAGTCAGCAGGGTCTGCACCAGGGAGTGCACACAGCCTCCCACCCACGAAGCTGCCACCAGCCGGCCACACACATGCTTGTTCATAATGCTTGTGTAATGAAGCGGCTTGCATATAGCAGCGTAACGATCACACGCCATTGCTATGAGGATGAACATCTCCGTGCAGGCAAAGAGATGGACGCCAAAGAGCTGTGCTATGCAGCCCACAAAAGAGATGGTCTTCTTTTCAGCAAGAAGGTCATAAATGAGTTTGGGAACTGTGACAGTAGAGTAACTGATATCTACAAAGGACAAGCAGCTCAGGAAGAAGTACATGGGAGAGCCCAGCTGTTGACTGTTCTGTATAGTGATGATGCTAAGCAGGTTTCCAAGAATAACAGTGGCATAGAAGACTAAGAAGAATGTGAAGCATACTTTTGCTAATGCATCATGTTGTGTGAGTCCCTGGAAGACAAACTCCGTCACATTTTTCTTGTTCTTCACATACGTCACGTAGACAGGACCTGAAGCACAGAATAAAGCCACCTGTGATGGCATCAGAGACACAGTGTTATCAGTACACATCCATATCGATCACTGGTATGTTCAATATCAATGTATTCCCTTTTATGCCTTTTGGGGAAAGTTTCCTTTCAAAGTCAATGCTTCTCTCAAGGAGTGACAGTTGATATCTAACTCAGAATGTATTACTGAAGTGTGTAATAGCGAGCTCCACTTATTTGCTTGAGGGAGTTGGTGGAAATATCCTCCAGATTCATATTTCTGATCTTTGCCCCTTTTAAAAAGGAAGACTAGTTGCTAGGTTCCCTAAACATCCACTTTTGAAGTGTTGATTTGGAAATGAAAAAGTGACTGAGAAGGATAGTGCATGTTACCATTTGAGTCTCAACACATTAGTCATTCCCTAAGGAATTCTGCTCAAGCAGTGAACGTACTTTCTTTTTCAACCCTCTGAAGGAATTCAACAGAACTAGTCCTTGCTATTGCTCTCTGACTCTGGTAGAATGTCCATGCATTTTTGTGCAACCATCAGTATTCACATCACGACACAAGGCAGCTGACTAATTAACATCACTTCAACTCTCAGTGTAGATCCTTCTGGAGGAGGTAAAGTGGACACCTACCTCATGTCTGTTTAGCAGAGATGTGCCTTTAGGCACAAACTGTCTTTAAGGCGCCCTAAGTGAAATCAGACCATGTTCAAGGCATGCCAGGAAACCTGAAGCAGGAGAGTCATTGTCCTATATGTGCTGTACTGGGCTACATCTTGTGTGGATTGGTTCCGGTTATTGCTCATGAGTTTCTGGGTTGTGACCTCAGTCTCCATAAGAGCGGGCTTGTGTTTCCTCAGACCACCTTTCCTACAGCACATGGGTGAATACTGGAGATAATCTGCATTAACGATGTGTCAGTAAGGTTTTATACACCTCAGCCAAGTTCTGGACTAGGCATGGAAACCCCCATAAACACACCTGTGATGCCACCGGGGTAATAAATACACCACTGCTGAATCTCCTTTACTCACCAACACCCTTGTATTCACCTTTGCTGCACTCTAGTGCAGTACGCAAGTATCACTAGTGTTCAGTTTCTACACTGAAAAGATAGATGGCAAGAGCTGCATAACAGTGTCCACAATACTGGCAAGTCCTTTGGGCTCTTAATTCTGCTCCACAATCACAGGTCAATCAGTTCTTTCTCACGAGATCTCTGCCTCTTCCACCCTCCAACTTTAGCAGCAGAGGAAATATTCTTTCGTGTCTCCAGCCCTATCTCCATGCCACTCCGTGGGCAGAGGGAAAGCAGTATGGGGAGGCCCAAAGCGTGTGTGTTAAGAGCATTGTTGCCACGATGTGTACAGCTAGAGGGGACAAGTTAAGATTGAGTACACAGGAAGTGCTGCAGCTACCTATTGACTCCTTGAATCTGTAACACCAGAATCTTCCTCTTGACAGATATTTCTGGAAATGGCATATAACTGAAAAATAAGCAAAGAAGACACCAATTAAAACAAAGGGTAAAAAAAATTGAGTTCTTTCTACTTCATAAAATGCACCTCACAAAAGTCACGCAACAGTAATGCCTCTTTTCAAAGGCAGGATTTCATAGTCACTCTTGAACAAAGCAAAGAAGCAAGATCAGAAAACTTACACAGTTTATATTTGCTAGTCTCCAACAGTTTGCCTGCTATTCTCCTCTGATGACCTCTCGGACCACTTCAGGCAGTTTCATCAAAACCTCTCAGCTCCAAGCTGCTTCTTATGTGTCACGAGAGCAGTCCACATCTCTGCCAGGGCTGAAAACTACAGGGGATGAAACGGACAGCCTGAATGTCTAGCTCCATTTCTCATTCTGCAAAAACAACTTCCAAGAGCATCTGCAAGAACAACTCTCTTTCTCTCTCCAGATGGGGAAGTTGTGGCAGAAATATTTCAAGTAAATTGCACAGCAGAAGCACAAGCTTACCAGAAGCAATGAGATCCCAGAGGCATGTGAAGTTTTCTTTGTCAGAAAGAATCAGTGGACGGGGAGCTAAAATATATATTTTGGACAGCTATTAGAGTAATCTCTACAGGGTGACTCTGGAGCGTGATCACCTAGACCATGTCACGTTGTGTGGGGGTTTGCTTGCTTTCTTGCTTGCTTTCCAATGCTGTCCAGATAAATGGACTTCATTTAGTATTAGCTATGTGCTTCTTTTGGAAACATTTCTATTTAAAATGAGTGTCATGGCTGACCATGTGCAAGATTTTGCAAATGCACCCCCTGCACAGAGCAGAGGACATTTGGGGAACCAGAGCATTTCTGACATTGTCCCAGGGTTTGGTCCGTAGATCTGCCGCTCTCCTGTGCAGGGAACACCTTCTTATCTTGAATCACACTTAAGCCATGTTAAGGTGCAACACAAGTGCAAGCAAGTGTTTATAGGGAACGTGAAGTGAAGGAAGAAAAAAGAAAGTGCTTTAGTTACTTTCAGAGTGCATTACACAGATGTCTTTCTCCCTCACGCAGCTCATTTGCTCTTTTCCTCCTGGCAAGGTAGGAGTCAGGGTCCCGTGGCTCCTTGTGGCTCCTCTGGCCTTGTGGAGAAGCTTAGCTGCTAGAACTAACCTCCCTGTGGCAGCTGTGACTGGCTCTGAGATGATTTAATCTTCCATCTTCACATTTCTTCTCTTCCCTCCTGCAGGAGTAGCTGCTCCAGCTATTCCCTTGGAATACATGTTTCTTCCTTTGCCTGGGCCTGTAAATGTCCCCTGTTGGGCTAGGAGTTATCCTGCGTACAGGAATTATTACTGAATAACTCTTTTATTTTCATTGACACATAAAATTGTGCCCCCCAATGCTTTCTTTGCCCCCCCCAATGCTTTCTTTGGTGGCGACAATTTCCTACGGTGAGCAATTTATCTTTCACTTGGATCTTTGATTCTCTATTAGTCTAAACAGTAAAATGCAAAATCTGAGGCAGAGATGAAGGGCAGAGGGGATGGCTAGGAAGGAGGGCATTAGTGATAGGTGAACTACTGCAGAAAGGCAGAGAGTTGCTGCACTGTAATGGGAAGGGGAGAAGCTTCTCCTCATATCATCTGCATCAGCAAATGACCCAGCCAGCATCTAATATCAGCAGTTTACTTGCTAACCCATGGATTCAGCATATGACAATGCAGTACTCCTAAGAAGGCATTTACTCCAAAGTAAAGGGGAAGGAAGCCTTTGGTACAATTGCTTCCAGCAGCAGGTGACCAACAGCCTTGCAGACGCCTTGGGCCATTGTTTCCTAGCTGAGTAGATTACAGAGTAGATGGAGTTTGTCTGACGGAAAGTTTACACCTGGGAGAGCTCGGACTAATGGGATGCTCTGCCTGGAACACATTTTAATATTTTTGATAGCATTCATTTATTTATTTGCTGGTGTCTCGACAGTGCTTGGAAGCCCCAGTCCTGGGCCTGTGCTATTCAGAAAGAGAACATAAAGGGAATCCCTGCTAGTCACAGAGTTTGCAATGCCATTCCAATCAAAACATGAACTTTCAGCTTCTTCCTAATTACTGCAACAGCTAAAACCAAGCTTTTCTTCAAAAGGGAGCTTTCAGTAAATTTTCCAAAATGGAATTATAGTGAGAGAGACTTGATTTTCTCAGCTCCTGAGAAAACGTTACCACAGTTCTACACCTCACCTTTTTCACTCCAAACTTTTCTATTCCACAGTTTTCTCATGGCACTTTTCATCTCCTCATTTCTCAGTGTGTAGATGAGTGGGTTCAGCATGGGCGTGATGACAGTGCAAAACACAGCTAACCTCTTGTCCTCCGAGAGACTGCTGGATGGGCGTATGTAGATGAATGTGCATGGCCCAAAGAAGAGAATCACCACAGTAATGTGGGACCCACAGGTGGAGAGGGCTTTGTACCGCCCTTCGGATGTTCGCCTTTTCAAGGAAAACAAAATGACAATGTAGGACATGACCAGGATGAAGAAAGAGACCAAACAAATCATTCCACCATTGGCAACGACAATGATGCCCGCAACATAGGTGTCGGCACAGGCCAGTTGTAGTAGGGGGTGGACATCACAGAAGTAGAGGTCAATTTTGTTGGGGCCGCAAAAAGGGAGGCTAACGGTTATGAGGGTCTGCACCAGGGAGTGCACAAAGCCCCCCACCCATGAACCCATCGCCATCCAGCCACACACATGCCTGGTCATGAGGGTGGTGTAGTGGAGGGGTCTGCATATGGCAAAGTAGCGATCATAGGCCATCGCTGTGAGGATGAAGATCTCAGCGCAGCCAAAGAAATGAAACCCAAATAGCTGTGCCATGCAACCCCCAAAGGAAATGGTTTTCTTTTCAACAAGGAAGTCAGCAATCATTTTGGGAGCTGTGGCAGAAGAGAAGCAAATATCTGCAATGGACAGGTGGCAGAGAAAGAAATACATGGGGGAGTTCAGACGTTGACTGCTAACTACAGTGACAACGATGAGCAGATTTCCTGCCACAATAACAATGTAGAAGAACAAAAACACCACAAAATATATTTTCTGCACCCCTTGGTTCTTTGAAAGGCCCAGAAGAATGAATTCCTTCACACTGCTTACGTTCTCCATGTTGATCAGTCAGGTGCCAATATGCAATATACAGCTTATACACCTGGGAAAACAAAGACAGACACATGATTCATCAGCATTTTTTTCATTTTTAGTAATGAATTCTATATCAGAAGTGGATACAAACCAAGAAAGATATAGCATTAGTATTAAGCTTATGAAGTGTTTAGTATCTGTCATGTATTTTTTTTTTAACGGCTATTTAATCAGCCAGAGTACAAAACTTCTGCCATGGCTTTGGTGGCACGGAGATAGGTGCACTCTGTGATATGTTCCTTAATCCTGGTCCTCCAGGATTTTGAAGGACTGGCTCCATAGCTGGTAGCCTTCCATGCACTAAGGACAAGGCCAGAGTGTTCACCTTGGGCACTACAAGGCAGATAATGCAGCATGTTTGCCCTCAGGGGAGACAAAGTCCCTCACAGCAATCTTTGTAAAATGGGTGTCTTTAAGAATACCTGGAAATATTGCTCAGAATGATGATTTGCTTTATAAGTACAAATGATCTTTGAATTCTTGTTTAGAAGGGAAATGTACCCACATGCAGAGAAAAGAACTCTCTTGTGCATATACATTTTGAAACGTAAATATGAAATGTCACAGGCTGAAAAACGAGTTCTGGGAAGGTTATCTATCATGGAGGGGGAAAAAAGACACATATGACTTAATGGAGTATTTGACATTGTTCTAAATCTCAGCATTGTTTCTATCAGAGGAAGGAAGAATGAAAGACTCTTGTGAGATCTTCTGTCCCAGCATTGTACTGATTTTACCTAGTGTGATTTTTGCAGAACCCTTTTTTCCTCCATTCACTATGAGGAGCTTAAGCAAATTAGCACCACCAGGTTAGAATGACCTTTAGAGAATAATCCCTTTTGGTCCCTGAAAGTAGCTCAGAACTTTTTGTATGCCATCCACCTGTTTTAGGTTATGGCTGAGCTCCTTGTCCCTAGGCATTTCTACATCCATACAGTTTCTCATTCGAGACAAGGTCACATTCCAGCATAAACATGGGACTTCTTTGGTTCACCCTGTATTCCAGCTACAACCCATTGAGCATTACGTGTCACTAATAAATGAGTAGCCCACATCTTTAGAAAGAGTGTAACGTCTCTAGCTTGCCATTATGCACCCAGACCACCAGAATTCCCTTGGTCAAAGAAGTCTGGGAACCACCAGATTAAACTCTTCACAGAGAGTCCTGCAGAATTACATCACAACCAGGTCTTCTCATTTGTCTTGGTGATCTGTGAGCAAATCTGTGGAATGATTCAGTTAAGCCAAGTTATCTACCAACTACTTCAATCTGCAGCATAATCAGAAATTCTCGTGCAGGCACAAAGGGATCAAGCATCCACAGGAAACACTGAAACTGAGAAAACCCAAGAATACTTTCAAACCCCCAAAGTGAAGCCGAGAGAGGAAGTGGGCAAAGGAGGGACTTTTCCTATGCTTACCGTTGTATTTACACTAGATGAAAGTTTTTCAAGCAGAAGGGTAAAATTTACATGGATGGTTCCTTTTCAGATATTTCTACAAGGAAAAGGATCAGTAAGAACAACGTGAGGTCACTTTCTCCCTCGTCTTACCAGGTCATGATCCTTTCTACCCCTCTTCCTTCTACTGAGCAACGACGTAGACTTCTCAACAAAATAAATGACAGGGATGAAATGAGCACACCTTTATGGCTGTGCAGTACCCAGTCCAAAAGAAATAGCTGGGCTCCATCCAAGCCAGAGCATGACTGGAAGCATACCACAGCAATCGCAGGGCCACATTTAGGCAGTCAGAAAGGAGTGACCAAGAGAGAAATGGTCAGGGGAAACTATATGCCTGAATGCCAGCAGATGGCAAATTCCTGAGCTAGAAACACGGTGTGCATCTACAAAAGGACCGATTCACAATTCAGACAGCTCGACCATGTATCTTGCTTTCCATCACCACCAAACTGCATTTAACAAACTACCCATCTGTCTGATCTCATCTCATCAACTTAAGTCGTGTAGCCATCTGTACCTAAGCTAGGCATATTACACCTGACCAGTCTACTTGTAGATGTGATGAATCATGTGCTGCAGGTACCGTTTCTCACTGCTGACTCCAAGAGGATTACTAGAATGACTAATTCAGTAGAGGATTGCCACCAGTTATGGCTTATCTCTTCAAGTGCCTTTGCAGGGGTAGACCTGAGCTATATGACATAATGCAATCAGCTGCAAAATAAAATGAATCTCATGTGTACTCTTAACATCTCAAAAAGGGTGAGAAATTGCACCATCTCCTTACTGCATGCATTCTTCCCTAAAATCTCAGGTGGTTATGGGAAACAAAAGAATAATATCGAAGCAATCGAATCTGCGGCTGTAGAACTAGCTCTGTGTATGATTCTACCAAAGATAACTAGAGACAGTTGATAACTTCAGTGGAAGTTCCTTTCTGTATTTTCACATTTGTGCAAGAAGAAAGAAAAAGGAAGAGGAAAGCAAAGCAAAGCGAAGCGAAGCAAAGCGAGAAGGCAGAGAAGCTGCAAAACTTACCTCGCCTGTGTTTAGAGATCTAATATTTTGTGTAAGGGCTGTACAACTTTATCTCCTCAACTTCTGTCTCCCCTGGTATGAATGTGTTAGAGCACAGCGCCTTTAAAGAACATAGAATGGCTTCTGGAAAGCTTCCAAGACTTGCTTAGGAGGTGGCTGTTAGTGTATAATCCAATCCCATCTAATTTATTACTTGCTTTCGTGTGTCACAAGTGTATCTTGATGTTTCCTGCCTATGTGAGAAGTGGTTTAATAGGCTGTGTGGATGATGTGACCTGGGTGTCCTGAATGATGCTTTCATACCCCAGCAGCTGCAAAAAGGGCTGAGAAGAAAACCATTTAAGTACCAATCTTTAACCCTCTCCCAGGAAATCTTCCACCTGAAGGGCTCTTGGGGCTGGAGGAGGGAGGGGTGGAGGCTTAGTGAAGGGAAGGCGTGAAAGAAAGGGGCAAAGGAGGAGAATGAGTTCTGTCTTGACTGAAAAGTTTAAGTAAATATATTTTAAAGAAACAGTTGTCAGTCAATGCTTTTATAATGATATCACAAAGGCATTTCAGGGTTTCTCCATAAGAAATAACAGTCAAAGGAGTAGCTGAGTATTCAGCTGGACAAGCATATGCATGGACCTATCCAGTTAACGCTTCTCGGAGTTCTTCCTTACTCCAAGCTGACAGTTGTATGGATTTCCCATGTGTAAAGGGCCATTAGGTCCACTGCTCTGGCTTCCTAGCATTGTGAATGCTAAAACAGTCCATTTGTAATCTAGATATTTCCTTTCCTTTTTTCACTTCTGTGTATTCCAAAAAACATGTAAAAGAGAAATCCTCATTAAAGGAAAAAAAGAAAGAAACCTCAAGCTGTAGGAAGAGTCACCATCCTCCAGGGATGGTCAAGAATTCCTATCACAGGAGTCTTTTAAGGACAGGTTGGGCTCATTTCTCTCAGGAGTGGTTACGATCAAGTTTTTATAGGGACAGAAGATGTCCTGGGTGACCTCTTGATGACCCTCCAAGTCCTATCTCACCAGAAATTTCATCACTGGAAATCCAGTGAATAAAGCCTCTTTGCAAGAATTTGCATGTTTTAACAGAGGTCAGTGAATTACCAAGTCAGTCAAAAAAATCCTTCATTTACGAATTGGGAAACTGAGGGAGGAAGTCACCTATTTAATGCCGATGGAAGCCGGCAAGTTTAACCCTGACTTAGTCACTCTAGGCTCTTCTGCAGAAAAAAATGAACGTCTCTGGAGGCAGATGCATCTGATCTACCTCAGAACTGATTTTAGGATGCGATTAGGTGTGAAATGGACATCTAGCTTTTAAACAAAATAACTTAGGGCGGACAAATCTCACTGTCATGACGGGCCCCATCTTTCTTAACCTGAGCAGCTGCAGTCAAAGGTGAACCTATGAAATGAAACCAACGAAGGAGGACAGCAGAGAGGTCTCATGGTTTCTAGTGAAATCTCTGCTAAAGCAATATTGTAATCAACCATTAAAGGGCTTCTCCAAACCTTGTTAACTGGCATGAAATGGCTTCAGGAATACTGCTACTCCGTAGAATTAAAACAAAAAAAAAAGAAAAGTTTTGACCCCTGTTAGTTCTTTGAATGTTCTGGTGCAGACACTTTCCCTTCTTTCTCTGCCCTCAACTTAATTTCAAAAAATCAGATTTAGATCCATTCCTTTTAAATCCAGCCCTTCACTTGCTCACAAACTGTTTTAGTGTTAATTAGCTCCACGCACCAGCCAACCCAGAAAGAGAGTAATGGAGAAACAAAGGAGGGAAGGATTGAGGGCAGGAGCCAAAAAAAAAAAAAAAAAAGTAGAAAGTCTGGAGAGCTGGATGGAGAGGCAGAGAAAGCCCTTTCAGCCCTGCAGCAACAGGCAAGTGCCAGTGCCAGGAAGAGAGGTGACCCTCACAGCAGCTACTGGGAAGACAGTGAGATAAGGTGCTGTGGCTGGGAGCTGAAAGCTTTCTCAGAAGCACTAGGGTGAGAGGACTTGCACGGCACTGCGTAAGGGGAGCGAGGCATCCCCAGTGTGGGGCGAGACGGTGGTGGGGAAGAGATTTGGCACAGGGACAGGAGGGTGGCTGATGGCTTAGCAGGAGCTGTGTGCTGCAGCCACATAGGGAAGGGAAAAGCTCCTTACAAGCACCTTTCTCTCCACTGCCTGTACAGGCAGCCTAGGGCAACTAACTCATCTGGAGATGGCCATCTTGGGCGAAAGCTGGGAGAGATGAGTTCCCCCTCCAGCCCTCTGGGGACAGCGATGGAGAGGCTCAGGGTGTAGGTGAGGAATTGGTGCTCTTCTCTACACACACAGAAGCACCACGCATCACTCCAGGACCCCTGTGTGTTGACCAGAGCAGCCGTGGCATCAGCTGAACGGTCCCCTAGGTGTTCAGACCTGAAGGATGTTTCTATACAAGCCCAAAATAGCCAGGATGAAACTCATCCCTGCTGAGAATGGCCTCCCAGGAGCTGCCAGAATGCATTGGAGTCCTGCAGGCTTGGCCTCAAGTCAAAGTGAGGGAAAAGACTCCCTGTAAGGTTCAGGGTCCCAAAGACATGCCCAACATCCTGGGTCACTCTTCCTCCCTCCACTCTGCATGCTCTGCTTAGCCATGCTCTGCGCACCATGTCCCCTTCCACAAGGGGGACCACGTAATGAGAAGAGGCCCTGGCATGGTGTGCAGACAAGGATCGCTCTCACCCAGCTCCCTGGTCCCCAGCACAGCCCTGCTCGGAAGGGGCACATCACCAGCTGAGCTGCTCCCACCACAGTGGAGATGCCCTGGCTCCGCTGGGGGCTGAGCACTGCTGCCCGCCTCCCCTCAGTCCCCTCTGCAGGCTGCCCCACCCTCCCACACCTCCTCGCCAGCAGGGATTTATACAGCAGTCTCTGCAGCAGTGTCTCTGGGCGCTTGGCTTCCTTCTCCGCACGTTGCTTTCTCTGCAAACGCTTGTTGGAAGGTGACTTTCCCAGAGCCATGGAGCTGGTGGTGATGGTTGCTCCTGAAGAGGAAGTAAATGACCGGGTTGGTGCTGCTGTCCCAGAGAGTTGAGCCAGGGACCATCAAAAAATGGGAATTTACCAATGTTTGGCATGCAACAGCACAAGGGCTTCATCCATTGATTCTAATCCCATTGCCAGCATGAACATGTTGCCTCAGAGATTGCATGTCGTGGAGTACAGAGGGCTGCAAATGAGCTTTTCTCTGCAAGAGATTCTTGTCTCACAGAATCTCATCCATCAGCCTTATGGAGACTGCATCTTTACTGCTCACTTGTCTTTCCTTCCTTCCCTTCCTTCCTTTCCTTTACTCCTTCTTTCTGAGGTGTTTCCTGGGGAAAGATGGAGATCTCAAGAGGCTGCACACACACTACACGTGCCGCAGGCCCTGCTCACCCCCCAGCACAGCAACGCCATGGGAGAAGTGGGAAAGGCACCAAGACAGGAAACAAGGGCAGGCAAAGGAGAGCACCACCTTCCCTGGCAGGGGCTGCTCTGCAGAGCGAGGGGGACATGCCCAGGCTGGGGGAGAGAAGACAAAGACCTCTGAGTGAGGGCTGCACACTTCTGTGGGAGGGAAAGAGGAAACACTTCTTCACTGCTTCAAATTTGGCAAGGACATGCCATCAGAAAAAGACGTGATCTGGGAGCAGGTTCAAAACAGCTCTGGGGACTTTCTCATACAGCCGGTCACTGCCCATGGAAATCACAGCTGTGGGGTGCTGAGGGTGCAAGATGTGTGCGAGAGGCCCAGACCCTGCCTGCCGAGCTCAAGGGAGAAAGACCTCAGGACATCTTCTTCACAGGGGTGTGTGCGCAGCCAAGGAGGTGCCGGGGGTGCAGAGCCTGGCAGACCACAAGAGACGGCCTGCAAACTGACCCCCAGCTGTGCTGCTGGGGCCAGGGCCTGCCTGCAGTGAGCCAGCCCAGCCGCTCACCTGCTCTTCACACCAGCAAAGGGGGGCTGCAGTGGAGAACCCCGTGCCGGGGCAGCAGGGTGGGCACAGAGAGCAGCTCTCACAGCAGACGCTGCTGCCTGGGCCCGAGGGAGGTGACCGCTGACCAAATGCTGACCCAGCTGCATTTCTGCTTCCTGCTGGCAGGGTTCCCCTCCAGTTCTTGCTCAGCCTTTCACTTCAGCACAGGGATAGCAGGAAGAGGCAATCCCCCTCTGGTGGTCCACCACCACCACCACCACGTGTTGGCATTGCCGCTTTCACCCTGCCTGAAAACTTGCTTCCCTGAGTTGCCAAAGCTCCACCAGAGCCTTCCTGTGAATGTGGCTCACTTCTCCTGAGCGAGAGAGCCCCAAGAAGACCACAAGGGCTTGTTTGCTGGCAGAAGAAAGCCAAAGTTTATTGGGCGAGGACCAGGACCGTGGTGGAGGTTGCAAAGGGGAATACAGGCAGTGCTTGGGGACCAAGTCCAGCAGAGCAGCACTATGCCAGGCTTGTGGCCCTGTCCCCACACCCAGCTTTGGTCACCTCCCTGGTGGCAAGAGGGCCACAGCCATGGCGTGGGGCTCTCCGTCTCCTCCCAGGCTGCCTGTGGAGATCAGCATCTCCACTCCTGCCTTGCCAGCAGGGATCTACACAGTGGTCTCCACAGCAGTGTCGCCGGGGCCTTGGCTGCCCTCCTCACATGTTGCTTTCTCTGCAAACACTCGCCAGAAGGCCACTTTCACAGAGCCCTGCAACCGGCGCTGACGGCAGCTCCCGACAAGGAAGTAAATGACAGGATTGATGCTACTGTTCAGAGACGCCAGCAAGAAAGACAGATTTTCAGGAAATAATTCTTTTGAATAAGCAACACTGAGTATTATTTCTACACTGTAAGGAAACCCAAAGGCAAAGAAGAAGAGGATGTTGAGCAAGATCGCAACAAACAGTCTCCCAGGGTGACGCCTCTGTGAGCCATATCGAAGTTTGATGAGCAGGATCAGGTTGGAAAGGAATGGGAAGAAAGAGAAAATGAAGAAATTCACAATGCCTAGTTGTAGAAATATATGTCAACAGTTCATATTAAAGGGGCAATAACAACCCAGAAAAAACAAGCAAACAAAAAGTCAAGAAAGAAACCAGATTACCCCACACACAATTCCAGACAAGCACTTTGGGCGACGGCATCGGTGCGAGACTGGGAATAAAACAGACAGACACCTCTCCATGCTCATTGCTGTCAGGAGATACATGCTGGTAAAGTACCACAAGAGAAACAGATCCATCAGGAGATATTTGGAAAAGATATAGTACTATAACCATGTCTAGTGGTAATATAACAAGAAGAAAGAGGGGCAAAGAGAAGTCGGTGATGGCCAGGCTCAGAATGTAGATGGTGAAGGGGCTCTTCTTCATGTGAAAGCCCAGGAACCACACAACCATCCCGTTCCCCACTAGCCCACACAGAGACACTCAAAATTATCACCGCTCTGTAATCTCTTATGCACTGAGATTCTGCAGTCCTCTGAGAGTTTGTGTATCCTGTGGCCGTGTAGCTCAGAGAAAGGGCTGTTGTGTTGGTGTCCACCATGGTGAAGCCCCTGCTGTCAGTGTCATCTTGTCCCTCTCCCCTCTCCCGCCACCTCCTAGGAGAGACAAGGAAGGAGAGAGGAGATCAGGGGCATCAGCACTCCCAGCACTCGCCTTCCCTCCCCACTGCCCCACGCCAAGCCCTGGGCTGGGGCGGGAAGGACCACCTCCCCCTGTGAGTGACCGGGAAAGGCCTGGAGAGAGCCTGTCTTGGGGCAGCAGGGAGAGGTGGAGACAGGCTGCAGGTCCGGGGCAAGGGGCATCTGGGAGAAAAAGAGAGACAGAGAGCTGTGGGGACGGGGTGGAATTGCTGCAAATAGGGGATGTCAAAAAGGAGGGGTCCTGGAGAAAGGGAGAGCGTGGGAGAGACCGACTTGCCCCAGAGCAGGAGTGGGCACTGAGGACAAAACCCCACTGAGCAAAGCTTCCCTTCCTCCCACCCATGCCTCACACCCCAGCAGAGAGCCTGGGGACGACCTCGCTACTGCCTCCCCAGCACCCCCCACCACTCCAGTCCCCTCCCTGGCCAGCAGGCATTGCTCACATGCCCGTCCCCGGCCTCCTACCTCCTGGCACTCCTCAGAAATGCCCGCTCCCCCCGGGAGCACCAGCACATGGGGTGGGGGGGCCTCTGCCATGCCAGCACTCCCCAGGAGAAATGGGCAGGTCGCGGCAGCCAAGACCACCCAACTCTGCTTCTGCCTCCTCCCTGGCACACGAGATGAAAACCGTTGGCCACAGATCACTTTGCGTGAGCAGCAGACTCTCCTCACAGTCTCATCACACCACTGACAACTTCCCCTCACATGTCCTATGTCCAGTGATCTTGTCAGTAAAAGTTGGCCACATCACCCCCTTCCTCTTCTCTATCCTTCTTCCAGCTTCATCTCTCCATGTTGGGGACTTCTGGGTTTAGCTGTGCCCTAATTGGTGCTGGAAACCTTTCACATTTCATGGCCATCCTCACAGCTTGCATTGCTTTTGGGAATTGCAGCACAAGAGCTCCAGAGAAAGCCTGATCCTGGAGAATGGTCAGGACAAGAAGGAGACATGATGAAAGAGGAGGACTGGGCACCACCTGATTCAGTGAAAGAGGGATGGGAAGTAAAGGAAAAGAGGGAAGCATGGAAAGTTGTATTAGGGTGGACTTTTAACTGGTTGTATCTGCAACTTCTATCTTGAAAGACTGTGTTCCTCTGCTGCTGAAAGCTGGAGGAATCCTGACTCTTAACTTGCAAGTTCCAAGCACAAACAGGACTCCTGCCTGAGGAGTGCGTGGCACAGAATTTCAGTTCTCTGTTCTACTAGGAACGTTTGCTCATGTAGGAAAACCACCAGTCCGTCAAGATGAGAAAAAGCTTTCAAAGATATTCAAGAGGGGAAAAGCAATGTGATTTGAATTTATGGCCATTTCTGCTACGTCTTCAGTATTTGAAAGGAGTAGCCTCTTCCAGTGCAACACACAGAACCTGAAGTTCTGGAAAGGAAATCTTGGAGAAGAGACACCCGTGTTTTCGCCCCCCAAACACTAGGGAAAGTAACTGTCCCTCTTCTGTTAAATCTCCCTCTTCTGTCACTCATTACTACCTCCTTTTTCCCCTTCTGCCTGGAAACATGAAAAAACTACAGAAATGCAGAAAAGATTGACTTCGAATTTTGCTACCATTGTGAAGTAACAAGAACTTATTCCTGCTTTTCATCTCCACATATCAGCAATCCACTTGAGGCAACTGAGTGAACTGGTAGTTATTTTAAGGACATTGGACATAATCTGAAAGTTAATCAAGCTGCAGTGTTGTTTCACTTAAAAAAATGACGGAATAAGATGGTGACTTACCAACTACATGTCTGCCATCAATGTGATTTTGAGAATAAACGACCAATCATTTCTGGGAGAGGAGAAAGTTGGGAAAGGCTTTGGAATCCTTTTATCAATTCAACTAAGCTAGCTCTAAGGATAGGTGTTCTGTCGCTAATAGATGCTTCATCCCTTCTGGCTGAGTTTACAAATGCTGTCCCTCAGTTGGCAGAAGGAGTTGAAATCTTTATTGAGCTGAAAGTGACAGAATTAATCTCAGACAGGTGAGAGGTTCCTGCCTCTGCATAAGGTTTACAGTCAAAGGGGGATGGAAAGAGGTCTCGCGGATTCCCTTTGCATTTCACTGCAAGCCTGTTAGGGCTGTTATTTCCCCTGACTTCCTCTCCTTAAAGCTGTGCATAACTATAGCAAAGATTGTGTCCCTGTGATCATCTATGGCACCCTAAAGAAGGATTTTACAAGTCTCAGGAAAATGTAGCCTTTTGGTGCTGCTAGTTGTCATCTTTCTGTTGCTGCAGAGGCTGAAGCTCATAGGCCAATGTGTAGAGGAATATAATGTTTTTGTTGTTGATGCCTTCCATAAGCTATGGTCCCGCTGTTGCCTGCTAGCATCCAGCAGCCAGAAGAGAAATCAGAAAAATCATGGCGTTCTTCCCCAAAACATTAAAAAAAAACCCAAACAGTTTTAAAATTATAAGCCTTAGCTTGAACTGGCCGAGTGCCCTAACCCCTCAGCAGTTTCAGTATGAAGGGGGTCAGTGGGCCCCATCTGTCTTTCTACCTGCCCCACCCCGGGTGAGACAGACCAGCCTCTGAAGGCGCCTGTCCCTCTCTGTTGACAATGGTGCTGAGCTAGACAACTGTCCTTCATTGCATGAAGAATTTAGACTGCTACAAATAGGTGGGGATGGTCCCGCCTTTAGCTGTGTCCACAGAGTGTGAATGCTGGGTGAGTGACATGCTGGCCCAGGCCTGAGGGACACTATCCCTCTAAGCCTTGAGAATCACAATTTATCCCAGTTCCGTCCTGCTGGCTGCCATCCACATAACCCACCACGGTGAGGAGAAGACACTGAGACGTCCGCAGTGTACTGGTGCATGCCTGTGAAATGGGAACCCACTCTGCCACCCCCTGCATAGAGCAGAGGACATTCGGGGAACCAGAGCATTTCTGACATTGTCCCAGGGTTTGGTCTGTAGACCTGCCGCTCTCCTGTGCAGGGAACACCTTCTTATCTTGAATCACACTTAAGCCATGTTAAGGTGCAACACAAGTGCAAGCAAGTGTTTATAGGGAACGTGAAGTGAAGGAAGAAAAAAGAAAGTGCTTTAGTTACTTTCAGAGTGCATTACACAGATGTCTTTCTCCCTCACGCAGCTCATTTGCTCTTTTCCTCCTGGCAAGGTAGGAGTCAGGGTCCCGTGGCTCCTTGTGGCTCCTTTGGCCTTGTGGAGAAGCTTAGCTGCTAGAACTAACCTCCCTGTGGCAGCTGTGACTGGCTCTGAGATGATTTAATCTTCCATCTTCACATTTCTTCTCTTCCCTCCTGCAGGAGTAGCTGTTCCAGCTATTCCCTTGGAATACATGTTTCTTCCTTTGCCTGGGCCTGTAGATGTGCCCTGTTGGGCTAGGAGTTATCCTGCATACAGGAATTATTCGCAAACAACTCTTTTTTTTCATTGACACATAAAATTGTGCCCCCCCAATGCTTTCTTGGGTGGCGACAATTTCCTACAGTGAGTAATTTATCTTTCACTTGGATCTCTGATTCTCTATTAGTCTAAACAGTAAAATGCAAAATCTGAGGCAGAGATGAAGGGCAGAGGGGATGGTTAGGAAGGAGGGCATTAGTGAAAGGTGAACTACTGCAGAAAGGCAGAGAGTTGCTGCACTGGAATGGGAAGGGGAGTAGCTTCTCCTCATACCATCTGCATCAGCAAATGACCCAGCCAGCATCTAAGATCAGCAGTTTAATTGCTAACCCATGGATTCAGCATTTGACAATGCAGTACTCCTAAGAAGGCATTTACTCCAAAGTAAAGGGGAAGGAAGCCTTTGGTACAATTGCTTCCAGCAGCAGGGGACCAACAGCCTTGCAGACACCTTGGGCCATTGTTTCCTAGCTGAGTAGACTTCAGAGTAGATGGAGTTTGTCTGACGGAAAGTTTACACCTGGGAGAGCTCGGACTAATGGGATGCTCTGCCTGGAACACATTTTAATATTTTTGATAGCATTCATTTATTTATTTGCTGGTGTCTCGACAGTGCTTGGAAGCCCCAGTCCTGGGCCTGTGCTATTCAGAAAGAGAACATAAAGGGAATCCCTGCTAGTCACAGAGTTTGCAATGCCATTCCAATCAAAACATGAACTTTCAGCTTCTTCCTAATTACTGCAACAGCTAAAACCAAGCTTTTCTTCAAAAGGGAGCTTTCAGTAAATTTTCCAAAATGGAATTATAGTGAGAGAGACTTGATTTTCTCAGCTCCTGAGAAAATGTTACCACAGTTCTACACCTCACCCTTTTCACTCCAGACTTTTCTATTCCACAGTTTTCTCATGGCACTTTTTACCTCCTCATTTCTCAGTGTGTAGATGAGTGGGTTCAGCATGGACGTGATGACGGTGTAAAAGACAGCTACCCTCTTGTCCTCCGAGAGATTGCTGGATGGGCGTATGTAGATGAATATGCATGGCCCAAGGAAGAGAATCACCACAGTAATGTGGGACCCACAGGTGGAGAGGGCTTTGTACCGCCCTTCGGATGTTCGCCTTTTCAAGGATAACAAAATCATAATGTAGGACGTGACCAGGATGATGAAAGAGACCAAAGTAACCATTCCGCTATTGGCAACGACAATGATGCCTGCAACATAGGTGTCGGTACAGGCCAGTTGTAGCAGGGGATGGACATCACAGAGGTAGTGGTCAATTTCGTTGGGGCCGCAAAAAGGGAGGCTAACGGTTATGAGGGTCTGCACCAGGGAGTGCACAAAGCCCCCCACCCATGAACCCATCACCATCCAGCCACACACACGCCTGGTCATGAGGGTGGTGTAGTGGAGGGGTCTGCATATGGCAAAGTAGCGATCATAGGCCATCATTGTGAGGATGAAGACCTCAGCGCCGCCGAAGAAATGTAGCCCGAATAGCTGCACCATGCAACCCCCAAAGGAAATGGTTTTCTTTTCAACAAGGAAGTCAGCAATCATTTTGGGAGCTGAGACAGAAGAGAGGCAAAGATCTGCAATGGACAGGTGGCAGAGAAAGAAATACATGGGGGAGTTCAGACGTTGACTGCTAATTACAGTGACAATGATGAGCAGATTTCCTGCCACAACAACAGTATAGAAGAACAAAAACACCACAAAACATATTTTCTGCACCCCTTGGTTCTTTGAAAGGCCCAGAAGAATGAATTCCTTCACACTGCTTACATTCTCCATGTTGGTCAGTTGGGTGGCAATATGCAATATACAGCTTATACCCCTGGGAAAACAAAGACAGACACATGATTCATCAGCATTTTTTCATTATTAATGATGAGTTCTATATCAGAAGTGGATACAAACCAAGAAAGATATAGCATTAGTATTAAGCTTATGAAGCGTTTAGTTTCTGTCATGTTTTTTTTTTTTAACGGCTATTTAATTCTCCACAGTACAAAGCTTCTGCCATGGTTTTGGTGGCACAGAGATAGGTGCACTCTGTGGTATGTTCCTTAATCCTGGTCCTCCAGGATTTTGAAGGACTGGCTCCATGGCTGATAGCCTTCCATGCACTAAGGACAAGGCCAGTGTGTTCATCTTGGGCACTACGAGGCAGATAATGCAGCATGTTTGCCCTCAGGGTGGACAAAGTCCCTGACAGCAATCTTTGTAAAATGGGTGTCTTTAAGAATACCTGGAAATATTGCTCAGAATGATGATTTGCTTTGTAAGTACACATGATCTTTGAATTCTTGTTTAGAAGGGAAATGTAACCACAGGCAGAGAAAAGAACTCTCTTGTGTATATACATTTTGAAACGTAAATATGAAATGTCACAATCTGAAAAATGAGTTCTGGAAAGGTTATCTATCATGGAGGGAAAAAAAAATTGCACATATGACTTAATGGAGTATTTGACATTGTTCTAAATCTCAGCATTGTTTCTATCAGAGGAAGGAAGAATGAAAGACTCTTGTGAGATCTTCTGTCCCAGCATTGTACTGATTTTACCTAGTATGATTTTTGATACACTCTGCGTGATCCTTTCAAGGGTTAACTTAGCTTAATGAAGCTAATCTAACTAAACTCCTTCAACAGCCAGTATAAGTCTCTCTATAGGCTGATTCAGAATGACTAAGTTAGGGTCCTTTGCAGAACCCCTTTTTCCTCCATTCACGATGAGGAGCTTAAGCAAATTAGCACCACCAGGTTAGAATGACCTTTAGAGAATAATCCCTTTTGGTGCCTGAAAGTAGCTCAGAGCTTTTTGTAATGCCATCCACCTTTTTTAGGTTATGGCTGAGCTCCTTGTCCCTAGGCATTTCTACATCCGTACAGTTTCTTATTCGAGACAAGGTCACATTCCAGCATAAAAATGGGACTTCTTTGGTTCACCCTGTATTCCAGCTACAACCCATCGAGCATTACATGTCACTAATAAATGAGTAGCCCACATGTTTAAAAAGAATGTAATGTTTCTAGCTTGCCTTTTGCACCCAGACGACCAGAATTCCCTTGGTCAAAGAAGTCTGGGAACTACCAGATTAAACTCTTCACAGAGAGTTTAAGGTCAGCCAAAAGCGGGCACTCTTTTAATAAAAATATCCACTGTATGGGCTTCCTTCTAGGATCAAAACATTCCCCGTCAGCTGGTGTTAAAATGCACCATTTTAAGTCCTGCAGAATTACACCACAACCAGGTCTTCTCATTTGTCTTGGTGATCTGTGAGCAAATCGGCAGAATGATTCAGTTAAGCCAAGTTATCTACCAACTACTTCAATCTGCAGCATAATCAGAAATTCTCGTGCAGGCACAAAGTGATGAAGCATCCACAGGAAACACTGAAACTGAGAAAAGCCAAGATTACTTTCAAACCCCCAAAGTGAAGCCGAGAGAGGAAGTGGGCAAAGGTAGGGACTTTTCCTATGCTTACAGTTGTACTTACACTAGATGAAAGTTTTTCAAGCAGAAGGGTAAAATTTACATGGATGGTTCCTTTTCAGATATTTCTACAAGGAAAAGGATCAGTAAGAACAACGGGAGGTCAGTTTCTCCCTCGTCTTACCAAGTCGTGATCCTTTCTACCCCTCTTCCTTCTACTGAGCAACGACGTAGACTTCTCAACAAAATAAATGACAGGGATGAAATGAGCACACCTTTATGGCTGTGCAGTACCCAGTCCAAAAGAAATAGCTGGGCTCCATCCAAGCCAGAGCATGACTGGAAGCATACCACAGCAATCGCAGGGCCACATTTAGGCAATCAGAAAAGAGTGACCAAGAGAGAAATGGTCAGGGGAAACTGCATGCCTGAATGCCAGCAGATGGCAAATTCCTGAGCTAGAAACACGGTGTGCATCTACAAAAGGACCGATTCACAATTCAGACAGCTCGACCATGTATCTTGCTTTCCATCACCACCAAACTGCATTTAACAAACTACCCATCTGTCTGATCTCATCTCATCGACTTAAGTCATGTAGGCACCTGTACCTAAGCTAGGCATATTACACCTGACCAGTCTACTTGTAGATGTGATGAATCATGTGCTGCAGGTACCCATTTCTTACTGTTGACTCCAAGAGGATTACTAGAATGACTAATTCAGTAGAGGATTGCCACCAGTTATGGCTTATCTCTTCAAGTGCCTTTGCAGGGGTAGACCTGAGCTATATGACATAATGCAATCAGCTGCAAAATAAAATGAATCTCATGTGTACTCTTAACATCTCAGAAAGGGTGAGAAATTGCACCATCTCCTTACTGCATGCATTCTTCCCTGAAATCTCAGGTGGTTATGGGAAACAAAAGAATAATATCAAAGCAATCTAATCTGCAGCTGTAGAACTAGCTCTGTATATGATTCTAGCCAAAGACAACTAGAGACAGTTGATAACTTCAGTGGAAGTTCCTTTCTGTATTTTCACATTTGTGCAAGAAGAAAGAAAAAGGAAGAGGAAAGCAAAGCAAAGCAAAGCGAAGCGAAGCAAAGCGAGAAGGCAGAGAAGCTGCAAAACTTACCTCACCTGTGTTTAGAGATCTAATATTTTGTGTAAGGGCTGTACAACTTTATCTCCTCAACTTCTGTCTTCCCTGGTATGAATGTGTTAGAGCACAGCGCCTTTAAAGAACATAGAATGGCTTCTGGAAAGCTTCCAAGACTTGCTTAGGAGGTGGCTGTTAGTGTATAATCCAATCCCATCTAATTTATTACTTGCTTTCATGTGTCACAAGTGTATCTTGATGTTTCCTGCCTATGTGAGAAGTGGTTTAATAGGCTGTGTGGATGATGTGACCTGGGTGTCCTGAATGATGCTTTCATACTCCAGCAGCTGCAAAAAGGGCTGAGAAGAAAACCGTTTAAGTACCAACATTTAACCCTCTCCCAGGAAATCTTCCACCTGAAGGGCTCTTGGGGCTGGAGGAAGGAGGGGTGGAGGCTTAGTGAAGGGAAGGCGTGAAAGAAAGGGGCAAAGGAGGAGAATGAGTTCTGTCTTGACTGAAAAGTTTAAGTAAATATATTTTAAAGAAACAGTTGTCAGTCAATGCTTTTATAATGATATCACAAAGGCATTTCAGGGTTTCTCCATAAGAAATAACAGTCAAAGGAGTAGCTGAGTATTCAGCTGGACAAGCATATGCATGGAACTATCCAGTTAATGCTTCTCGGAGTTCTTCCTTACTCCAAGCTGATAGTTGTATGGATTTCCCATGTGTAAAGGGCCATTAGGTCCACTGCTCTGGCTTCCTAGCATTGTGAATGCTAAAACAGTCCATTTGTAATCCAGATATTTTCTCTCCTTTTTTATCTTCTGTGTATTCCAAAAAACATGTAAAAGAGAAATCCTCATTAAAGGAAACAAAGAAAGAAACCTCAAGCTGTAGGAAGAGTCACCATCCTCCAGGGATGGTAAAGAATTCCTATCACAGGAGTCTTTTAAGGACAGGTTGGGCTCATTTCTCTCAGGAGTGGTTACGATCAAGTTTTGATAGGGACAGAAGATGTCCTGGGTGACCTCTTGATGACCCTCCAAGTCCTATCTCACCAGAAATTTCATCACTGGAAATCCAGTGAATAAAGCCTCTTTGCAAGAATTTGCATGTTTTAACAGAGGTCAGTGAATTACCAAGTCAGTCAAAAAAATCCTTCATTTACGAATTGGGAAACTGAGGGAGGAAGTCACCTATTTAATGCCGATGGAAGTCAGCAAATTTAACCCTGACTTAGTCACTCTAGGCTCTTCTGCAGAAAAAAATGAATGTCTCTGGAGGCAGATGCATCTGATCTTCCTCAGAGCCGATTTTAGGATGCGATTAGGTGTGAAATAGACGTCTAGCTTTTAAACAAAACAACCTAGGGTGGACAAATCTCACTGTCATGATGGGCCCCATCTTTCTTAACCTGAGCAGCTGCAGTCAAAGGTGAACCTATGAAATGAAACCAACGAAGGAGGACAGCAGAGAGGTCTCATGGTTTCTAGTGAAATCTCTGCTAAAGCAATATTGTAATCAACCATTAAAGGGCTTCTCCAAACCTTGTTTACTGGCATGAAATGGCTTCAGGAATACTGCTACTCCATAGAATTAAAACAAAAAAAAAGAAAAGTTTTGACCCCTGTTAGTTCTTTGAATGTTCTGGTGCAGACATTTTCCCTTCTTTCTCTGCCTTCAACTTAATTTCAAAAAATCAGATTTAGATCCATTCCTTTTAAATCCAGCCCTTCACTTGCTCACAAACTGTTTTAGTGTTAATTAGCTCCACGCACCAGCCAACCCAGAAAGAGAGTAATGGAGAAACAAAGGAGGGAAGGATTGAGGGCAGGAGCCAAAAAAATAAAAATAAAAAAGTAGAAAGTCTGGAGAGCTGGATGGAGAGGCAGAGAAATGCCCTTTCAGCCCTGCAGCAACAGGCAAGTGCCAGTGCCAGGAAGAGAGGTGACCCTCACAGCAGCTACTGGGAAGACAGTGAGATAAGGTGCTGTGGCTGGGAGCTGAAAGCTTTCTCAGAAGCACTAGGGTGAGAGGACTTGCACGGCACTGCGTAGGGGGAGCGAGGCATCCCCAGTGTGGGGCGAGACGGTGGTGGGGAAGAGATTTGGCACAGGGACAGGAGGGTGGCTGATGGCTCAGCAGGAGCTGTGTGCTGCAGCCACATAGGGAAGGGAAAAGCTCCTTACAAGCACCTTTCTCTCCACTGCCTGTACAGGCAGCCTAGGGCAACTAACTCATCTGGAGATGGCCATCTTGGGCGAAAGCTGGGAGAGATGAGTTCCCCCTCCAGCCCTCTGGGGACAGCGATGGAGAGGCTCAGGGTGTAGGTGAGGAATTGGTGCTCTTCTCTACACACACAGAAGCACCACGCATCACTCCAGGACCCCTGTGTGTTGACCAGAGCAGCCGTGGCATCAGCTGAACGGTCCCCTAGGTGTTCAGACCTGAAGGATGTTTCTATACAAGCCCAAAATAGCCAGGATGAAACTCATCCCTGCTGAGAATGGCCTCCCAGGAGCTGCCAGAATGCACTGGAGTCCTGCAGGCTTGGCCTCAAGTCAAAGTGAGGGAAAAGACTCCCTGTAAGGTTCAGGGTCCCAAAGACATGCCCAGCATCCTGGGTCACTCTTCCTCCCTCCACTCTGCATGCTCTGCTTAGCCATGCTCTGTGCACCATGTCCCCTTCCACAAGGGGGACCACGTAGTGAGAAGAGGCACTGGCATGGTGTGCAGACAAGGATCGCTCTCACCCAGCTCCCTGGTCCCCAGCACAGCCCTGCTCGGAAGGGGCACATCACCAGCTGAGCTGCTCCCACCGCAGTGGAGATGCCCTGGCTCTGCTGGGGGCTGAGCACTGCTGCCCACCTCCCCTCAGTCCCCTCTGCAGGCTGCCCCACCCTCCCACACCTCCTCGCCAGCAGGGATTTATACAGCAGTCTCTGCAGCAGTGTCTCTGGGCACTTGGCTTCCTTCTCCGCACGTTGCTTTCTCTGCAAACGCTTTTCAGAAGGTGACTTTCCCAGAGCCATGGAGCCGGTGGTGACAGTTCCTCCTGCCCAGGAAGTAAATGACTGGGTTGGTGCTGCTGTCCCAGAGAGATGAGCCAGGGACCATCAAAAATGGGAATTTACCAATGTTTGGCATGCAATAGTAATGCTTTTTCACTACTTCTCCCTTCTTCAGACAGTCTCACGATATAAAGAACACAAGAACTGTCTGTCCAAAGTTATAGCTTGACTCTTGCACCGATGCTTTGCTTCCCAGATGCATCCATGAGCAGCTCTAGTTTCATAGACCTTGCAGAAGATGGCCTACTGCTGCTCAGGGTCACACAGATTGAGAAATGGTCAGTCCTATTCCATAATGCCTGCTGCTGATTTCACAACCTCCCTCAACACAACTTCTCCTTCCCCAAGGGTCCACTGTCACTGCAGAACCTCCCTTAGCACACTCATCACTACCGAGTGTCCTCTTCTGACCTCAAAACCTCTCCCAACACAAGTTGTCACCATACATTGCCCCTCCTACTTCACATTACCTGTTCTGCTGTAGGGTCTCCTTGAACTCTCTAGCCAGCCTTATGACACCTCAGCAGCCACAATTTTGCAACATCTCCTAGTGTCAACCTTCAAAACACGATGCCCGCTTCTGATGTCACAAGGTCTTTCAACACAGCTTAGCACCCACAGTATTACCTGCCACTTCATACGATCTTTCAGCACAGTCCCTCACCACACCTCAGGCACTTCTGATTTCACCAACTCCACGAAGACAGCCCCTGGCCATGTAGCATCCATTTCAAGTTTCACAACTTCCCTCCACACCCTGCCTTGTCCCCATCGTGCCCATCATCAAATTCACAACACACATTCACCATGGCTCTATCAACAAACCCCTTGCCAGTATTCACTATCCAGCTGCAAAACCTCGTTCATCTCACCATGCACAGTCCCTCCTTGTCCAAATCACAGCTCCCCTGAGCATGACCTGCTGCCATAGTGGTGTCCAGAGCCAGGTGCCAAGGTAAGTGGAAAGAAAATGGAGAAAAGACCTTTCTCCTTTGCTGGCACTAAGCACACCCCTACGGGGAATTATTTTGCAGCAGGAGGTAGCAGCAATTCTTCATTTGGACTTGTGCATTAAGTCACCTCTGGTAGTCCATTTGGCTAGGGAAACAAAAGGACATGAATGTGATGCTAGCCAAGTTGCTGCCATGTGTGCCACTGGGTACAGAAAGTGGCAGGCTGACTCATACTAGGTTAGCAGGCCAGATACTACTGGCCTGATCTCTGGCTTCTGTCATCTGTTGTTCCTCTTCCTTTCCCAAAGACTGTAAGACTTTGTTTACCTTCTTACCCAATACTCTTGTTTCCTGCAGTGACTGCTGATAACCCTCATTAAGCTGCCCAAGGCTCCAGGTGACAGTAAAAGGACATTTAAGTTAGGGGACTATTTTCACCAAGACATTTCTTTACCAGTATTTATTCTCATTAACTGTAGGATTTCGGTTTTCACTGTGGAGATCGCTGGCATTCTGTGCAGAGGAGATGGAGACATTAACTATGTTGCTATCAGGCCATTCCACATTTCCAGAAATATCAGCAAAACAAGGCAAAGGACAGTAGCTGAGACAATGTCTTTCCTGACATCCATGAGGCATAAGCTACAAATACACAGTAGAGTTGAGAGAAACGATGAATTTGACTTGGGCCTTGGTTGAGATGATATGCTGATATAAATCAGCATGTCTATTTGCTTCGTTTGTTTCATTTCTTAGGTTCACCTTTGACTGCAGCTGCTCAGGTTAAGAAAGATGGGGCCCATCATGACAGTTGAGAGTTGTCCACCCTAGGTTGTTTTGTTTAAAAGCTAGATGCCTATTTCAGACCTAATCGCATCCTAAAATCAGTTCTGAGGAAGATCAGATGCATCTGCCTCCAGAGACATTCATTTTTTTCTGCAGAAGAGCCTAGAGTGACTAAGTCAGGGTTAAATTTGCTGACTTCCATCGGCATTAAATAGGTGACTTCCTCCCTCAGTTTCCCAATTCGTAAATGAAGGATTTTTTTGACTGACTTGGTAATTCACTGACCTCTGTTAAAACATGCAAATTCTTGCAAAGAGGCTTTATTCACTGGATTTCCAGTGATGAAATTTCTGGTGAGATAGGACTTGGAGGGTCATCAAGAGGTCACCCAGGACATCTTCTGTCCCTATCAAAACTTAATCGTAACCACTCCTGAGAGAAATGAGCCCAACCTGTCCTTAAAAGACTCCTGTGATAGGAATTCTTTACCATCCCTGGAGGATGGTGACTCTTCCTACAGCTTGAGGTTTCTTTCTTTTTTTTTTCCTTTAATGAGGATTTCTCTTTTACATGTTTTTTGGAATACACAGAAGTTAAAAAAGGAGAGAAAATATCTGGATTACAAATGGACTGTTTTAGCATTCACAATGCTAGGAAGCCAGAGCAGTGGACCTAATGGCCCTTTACACATGGGAAATCCATACAACTATCAGCTTGGAGTAGGGAAGAACTCCGAGAAGCGTTAACTGCATAGGTCCATGCATATGCTTGTCCAGCTGAATACTCAGCTACTCCTTTGACTGTTATTTCTTATGGAGAAACCCTGAAATGCCTTTGTGATATCATTAGAAAAGCATTGACTGACAACTGTTTCTTTAAAATATATTTACTTAAACTTTTCAGTCAAGACAGAACTCATTCTCCTCCTTTGCCCCTTTCTTTCACGCCTTCCCTTCACCAAGCCTCCACCCCTCCTTCCTCCAGCCCCAAGAGCCCTTCAGGTGGAAGATTTCCTGGGAGAGGGTTAAAGATTGGTACTTAAATGGTTTTCTTCTCAGCCCTTTGTGCAGCTGCTGGGATATGAAAGCATCATTCAGCACACCCAGGTCACATCATCCACACAGCCTATTAAACCACTTCTCACATAGGCAGGAAACATGAAGATGCACTTGTGACACATGAAAGCAAGTAATAAATTAGATGGGACTGGATTATACACTAACAGCCACCTCCTAAGCAAGTCTTGGAAGCTTTCCAGAAGCCATTCTATGTTCTTTAAAGGCGCTGTGCTCTAACACATTCATACCAGGGAAGACAGAAGTTGAGGAGATAAAGTTGTACAGCCCTTACACAAAATATTAGATCTCTAAACACAGGTGAGGTAAGTTTTGCAGCTTCTCTGCCTTCTCGCTTTGCTTTGCTTTGCTTTGCTCGCTTTTCTTTCCTCTTCCTTTTCCTTTTCATTTCATCTTGAACAAATGTGAAAATATGGAAAGGAACTTCCACTGAAGTTACTGACTGTCTCTAGTTATCTTTGGCTAGAATCATATACAGAACTAGTTCTACAGCCGCAGATTCGATTGCTTCGATATTATTCTTTTGTTTCCCATAACCACCTGAGATTTTAGGGAAGAATGCATGCAGTAAGGAGATGGTGCAATTTCTCACCCTTTCTGAGATGTTAAGAGTACACATGAGATTCATTTTATTTTGCAGCTGATTGCATTATGTCATATAGCTCAGGTCTACCCCTGCAAAGGCACTTGAAGAGATAAGCCATAACTGGTGGCAATCCTCTACTGAATTAGTCATTCTAGTAATCCTCTTAGAGTCAGCAGTAAGAAATGGGTACTGGCAGCACATGATTCATCACATCTACAAGTAGACTGGTCAGGTGTAATATGCCTAGCTTAGGTACAGGTGCCTACATGACTTAAGTCGATGAGATGAGATCAGACAGATGGGTAGTTTGTTAAATGCAGTTTGGTGGTGATGGAAAGCAAGATACATGGTCGAGCTGTCTGAATTGTGAATCGGTCCTTTTGTAGATGCACACCGTGTTTCTAGCTCAGGAATTTGCCATCTGCTGGCATTCAGGCATGCAGTTTCCCCCGACCATTTCTCTCTTGGTCACTCCTTTCTGACTGCCTAAATGTGGCCCTGCGATTGCTGTGGTATGCTTCCAGTCATGCTCTGGCTTGGATGGAGCCCAGCTATTTCTTTTGGACTGGGTACTGCACAGCCATAAAGGTGTGCTCATTTCATCCCTGTCATTTATTTTGTTGAGAAGTCTACGTCGTTGCTCAGTAGAAGGAAGAGGGGTAGAAAGGATCACGACCTGGTAAGCTGAGGGAGAAAGTGACCTCCCGTTGTTCTTACTGATCCTTTTCCATGTAGAAATATCTGAAGGGGAACCATCCGTGTAAAGTTTACCCTTCTGCTTGAAAAACTTTCATCTAGTGTAAGTACAACTGTAAGCATAGGAAAAGTCCCTACCTTTGCCCACTTCCTCTCTCGGCTTCACTTTGGGGGTTTGAAAGTAATCTTGGCTTTTCTCAGTTTCAGTGTTTCCTGTGGATGCTTGATCACTTTGTGCCTGCATGAGAATTTCTGATTATGCTGCAGATGGAAGTAGTTGGTAGATAACTTGGCTTAACTGAATCATTCTGCCGATTTGCTCACAGATCACCAATACAAATGAGAAGACCTGGTTGTGGTGTAATTCTGCAGGACCTAAAATGGTGCATTTTAACACCAGCTGACGGGGAATGTTTTGATCCTAGAAGGAAGCCCATACAGTGGATATTTTTATTAAAAGAGTGCCCGCTTTTGGCTGACCTTAAACTCTCTGTGAAGAGTTTAATCTGGTAGTTCCCAGACTTCTTTGACCAAGGGAATTCTGGTCGTCTGGGTGCAAAAGGCAAGCTAGAAACATTACATTCTTTTTAAACATGTGGGCTACTCATTTATTAGTGACATGTAATGCTCGATGGGTTGTAGCTGGAATACAGGGTGAACCAAAGAAGTCCCATTTTTATGCTGGAATGTGACCTTGTCTCGAATAAGAAACTGTACGGATGTAGAAATGCCTAGGGACAAGGAGCTCAGCCATAACCTAAAAAAGGTGGATGGCATTACAAAAAGCTCTGAGCTACTTTCAGGCACCAAAAGGGATTATTCTCTAAAGGTCATTCTAACCTGGTGGTGCTAATTTGCTTAAGCTCCTCATCGTGAATGGAGGAAAAAGGGGTTCTGCAAAGGACCCTAACTTAGTCATTCTGAATCAGCCTATAGAGAGACTTATACTGGCTGTTGAAGGAGTTTAGTTAGATTAGCTTCATTAAGCTAAGTTAACCCTTGAAAGGATCACGCAGAGTGTATCAAAAATCATACTAGGTAAAATCAGTACAATGCTGGGACAGAAGATCTCACAAGAGTCTTTCATTCTTCCTTCCTCTGATAGAAACAATGCTGAGATTTAGAACAATGTCAAATACTCCATTAAGTCATATGTGCAATTTTTTTTTCCCTCCATGATAGATAACCTTTCCAGAACTCATTTTTCAGATTGTGACATTTCATATTTACGTTTCAAAATGTATATACACAAGAGAGTTCTTTTCTCTGCCTGTGGTTACATTTCCCTTCTAAACAAGAATTCAAAGATCATGTGTACTTACAAAGCAAATCATCATTCTGAGCAATATTTGCAGGTATTCTTAAAGACACCCATTTTACAAAGATTGCTGTCAGGGACTTTGTCTCCCCTGAGGGCAAACATGCTGCATTATCTGCCTTGTAGTGCCCAAGGTGAACACTCTGGCCTTGTCCTTAGTGCATGGAAGGCTATCAGCCATGGAGCCAGTCCTTCAAAATCCTGGAGGACCAGGATTAAGGAACATATCACAGAGTGCACCTATCTCCGTGCCACCAAAACCATGGCAGAAGCTTTGTACTGTGGAGAATTAAATAGCCGTTAAAAAAAAAAAACATGACAGAAACTAAACGCTTCATAAGCTTAATACTAATGCTATATCTTTCTTGGTTTGTATCCACTTCTGATATAGAACTCATCATTAATAATGAAAAAATGCTGATGAATCATGTGTCTGTCTTTGTTTTCCCAGGTGTATAAGCTGTATATTGCATATTGCCATGCAACTGACCAACATGGAGAATGTAAGCAGTGTGAAGGAATTCATTCTTCTGGGCCTTTCAAAGAACCAAGGGGTGCAGAAAATATGTTTTGTGGTGTTTTTGTTCTTCTATATTGTTACTGTGGCAGGAAATCTGCTCATCGTTGTCACTGTAGTTAGCAGTCAGCGTCTGAACTCCCCCATGTATTTCTTTCTCTGCCACCTGTCCATTGCAGATATTTGCTTCTCTTCTGTCACAGCTCCCAAAATGATTGCTGACTTCCTTGTTGAAAAGAAAACCATTTCCTTTGGGGGTTGCATGGCACAGCTATTTGGGTTACATATCTCCGGTGGCGCTGAGATCTTCATCCTCACAGTGATGGCCTATGATCGCTACTTTGCCATATGCAGACCCCTCCACTACACCACCCTCATGACCAGGCGTGTGTGTGGCTGGATGGTGATGGGTTCATGGGTGGGGGGCTTTGTGCTCTCCCTGGTGCAGACCCTCATAACCGTTAGCCTCCCTTTTTGCGGCCCCAACAAAATTGACCACTACCTCTGTGATGTCCATCCCCTACTACAACTGGCCTGTACCGACACCTATGTTGCGGGCATCATTGTCGTTGCCAATAGTGGAATGATTTGTTTGGTCTCTTTCTTCATCCTGGTCACGTCCTACATTGTCATTTTGTTATCCTTGAAAAGGCGAACGTCCGAAGGGCGGTACAAAGCCCTCTCCACCTGTGGGTCCCACATTACTGTGGTGATTCTCTTCTTTGGGCCATGCACATTCATCTACATACGCCCATCCAGCAATCTCTCAGAGGACAAGAGGGTAGCAGTGTTTTACAATGTCATCACATCCATGCTGAACCCACTCATCTACACGCTGAGAAATGAGGAGATGAAAAGTGCCATGAGAAAACTGTGGAATAGAAAAGTTTGGCGTGAAAAGGGTGAGGTGTAGAACTGCGGTAACATTTTCTCAGGAGCTGAGAAAATCAAGTCTCTCTCAGTATAATTCCATTTTGGAAAATTTACTGAAAGCTCCCTTTTGAAGAAAAGCTTGGTTTTAGCTGTTGCAGTAATTAGGAAGACACTGAAAGTTCATGTTTTGATTGGAATGGCATTGTAAACTCTGTGACTAGCAGGGATTCCCTTTATGTTCTCTTTCTGAATAGCACAGGCCCAGGACTGGGGCTTCCAAGCACTGCTGAGACACCAGCAAATAAATAAATGAATGCTATCAAAAATATTAAAACGTTTTCCATGCAGAGCATCCCATTAGTCCGAGCTCTCCCAGGTGTAAACTTTCCGTCAGACAAACTCCATCTACTCTTCAGTCTACTCAGCTACGAAACGATGGCCCAAGGTGTCTGCAAGGCTGTTGGTCACCTGCTGCTGGAAGCAATTGTACCAAAGGCTTCCTTCCCCTTTACTTTGGAGTAAATGCCTTCTTAGGAGTACTGCACTGTCATATGCTGAATCCATGGGTTAGCAATTAAACTGCTGATCTTAGATGCTGGCTGGGTCATTTGCTGATGCAGATGATATGAGGAGAAGCTACTCCCCTTCCCATTACAGTGCAGCTCTATGCCTTTCTGCAGTAGTTCACCTATCACTAATGCCCTCCTTCCTAGCCATCCCCTCTGCCCATCATCTCTGCCTCAGATTTTGCATTTTACTGTTTAGACTAATAGCGAATCAAAGATCCAAGTGAAAGATAAATTGCTCACCGTAGGAAATTGTCGCCACCAAAGAAAGCATTGGGGGCGGCAAAGAAAGCATTGGGGGGGCACAATTTTATGTGTCAATGAAAAAAAAGAGTTATTTGGGAAGAATTCCTGTGCTCAAGGCCTGTCCGCCTCCTAGCACAACAGTGCACATTCCTGAAGAAGCACATAGCTAATACTAAATGAAGTCCATTTATCTGGACAGCATTGGAAAGCAAGCAAGATAGCAAGCAAACCCCCCCACAATGTGACATGGTCTAGGTGATCACGCTCCACAGTCACCCTGTAGAGATTACTCTAATAGCTGTCCAAAATATATATTTTATCTCCCTGTCCACTGATTCTTTCTGACAAAGAAAACTTCACATGCCTCTGGGATCTCATTGCTTCTGGTAAGCTTGTGCTTCTGCTGTGCAATTTACTTGAAATATTTCTGCCACAACTTCCCCATCTGGAGAGAGAAAGAGAGTTGTTCTTGCAGATGCTCTTGGAAGTTGTTTTTGCAGAATGAGAAATGGAGCTAGACATTCACGCTGTCCGTTTCATCCCCTGTAGTTTTCAGCCCTGGCAGAGATGTGGACTGCTCTCGTGACACATAAGAAGCAGCTTGGAGCTGCGAGGTTTTGATGAAACTGCCTGAAGTGGTCCGAGAGGTCATCAGAGGAGAATAGCAGGCAAACTGTTGGAGACTAGCAAATATAAACTGTGTAAGTTTTCTGATCTTGCTTCTTTGCTTTGTTCAAGAGTGACTATGAAATCCTGCCTTTGAAAAGAGGCATTACTGTTGCGTGACTTTTGTGAGGTGCATTTTATGAAGTAGAAAGAACTCAATTTTTTTTACCCTTTGTTTTAATTGGTGTCTTCTTTGCTTATTTTTCAGTTATATGCCATTTCCAGAAATATCTGTCAAAAGGAAGTTTCTGGTGTTACAGAGTCAAGGAGTCAATAGGTAGCTGCAGCACTTCCTGTGTACTCAATCTTAACTTGTCCCCTCTAGCTGTACACATCGTGGCAACAATGCTCTTAACACACACGCTTTGGGCCTCCCCACACTGCTTTCCCTCGGCCCATGGAGTGGCATGGAGATAGGGCTGGAGACACGAAAGAATATTTCCTCTGCTGCTAAAGTTGGAGGGTGGAAGAGGCAGAGATCTCGTGAGAAAGAACTGATTGACCTGTGATTGTGGAACAGGATTAAGAGCCCAAAGGACTTGCCAGTATTGTGGACATTGTTATGCAGCTCTTGCCATCTATCTTTTCAGTGTAGAAACTGAACACTAGTGATACTTGTGTACTGCACTAGAGTGCAGCAAAGGTGAATACAAGGGTGTTGGTGAGTAAAGGAGATTCAGCAGCGGTGTATTTATTACCCCGGTGGCATCACAGGTGTGTTTATGGGGGTTTCCATGCCTAGTCCAGAACTTGGCTGAGGTGTACAAAAACTTTACTAACACATCGTTAATGCAGATTATCTCCAGTATTCACCCATGTACTGTGTGAAAGGTGGTCTGAGGAAACACAAGCCTGCTCTTTTGGAGACTGAGGTCGCAACCCAGAAACTCATGAGCAATAACCGGAACCAATCCACACAAGATGTAGCCCAGTACAGCACATATAGGACAATGACTCTCCTGCTTCAGGTTTCCTGGCATCCCTTGAACATGGTCTGATTTCACTTAGGGCACCTTAAAGACAGTTTGTGCCTAAAGGCACATCTCTGCTAAACAGACATGAGGTAGGTGTCCACTTTACCTCCTCCAGAAGGATCTACACTGATAGCTGAAGTGATGTTAATTAGCCAGCTGCCTTGTGTCATGATGTGAATACTGATGGTTGCACAGAAATGCATGGACATTCTACCAGAGTCAGAGAGCAATAGTAAGGACTAGTTCTGTTGAATTCCCTCAGAGGGTTGAAAAAGAAGGTACGTTCACTGCTTGAGCAGAATTCCTTAGGGGATGACTAATGTGTTGAGACTCAAATGGTAACATGCACTATCCTTCTCAGTCAGTTTTTCATTTCCAAATCAACACTTCAAAAGTGGATGTTTAGCCAACCTAGTGACTAGTCTTCCTTTTTAAAAGGGGCAAAGATCAGAAATATGAATCTGGAGGATATTTCCACCAACTCCCTCAAGCAAATAAACGGACCTCCCTATTACACACTTCAGTAATACATTCTGAGTTAGATATCAACTGTCACTCCTTGAGAGAAGCATTGACTTTGAAAGGAAACTTTCCCCAAAAGGCATAAAAGGGAATACACTGATTTTGAACATACCAGTGATCAACATGGATGTGTACTGATAACACTGTGTTTCTAATGCCATCACAGGTGGCTTTATTCTGTGCTTCAGGTCCTGTCTACGTGACATATATGAAGAACAAAAACAATGTGACGGAGTTTGTCTTCCAGGGACTCACACAAGATGATACATTAGCAAAAGTATGCTTCACATTCTTCTTAGTCTTCTATGCCACCGTTATTCTTGGAAACCTGCTTAGCATCATCACTATACAGAACAGTCAACAGCTGGACTCTCCCACCCCATGCTTCTTCCTGAGCTACTTGTCCTTTGTAGATATCAGTTACTCTACTGTCACAGTTCCCAAACTCATTTATGACCTTCTTGCTGAAAAGAAGACCATCTCTTTTGTGGGTTGCATAGCACAGCTCTTTGGCGTCCATCTCTTTGCCTGCACGGAGATGTTCATCCTCATAGCAATGGCGTATGATCGTTACGCTGCTATATGCAAGCCGCTTCATTACACAAGCATTATGAACAAGCATGTGTGTGGCCATCTGGTGGCAGCTTCGTGGGTGGGAGGCTGTGTGCACTCCCTGGTGCAGACCCTGCTGACCACTCAGCTATTGTTATACTTTCCCACTAGCTCCTACGAGCTTCAGAGAGTGGTGTCTGCTCACGTTTCCACACAAAAAAAGTGATGGTGGTGCTAAGCTTCCAAGAGAAAGCAAATCCTTCAGGATGGCACAGCACAAGCAGGTTTCATCTCACATATATTGGTGTGCTGACATGAGGTGCCTCAACTTGAGAGAGCTGCTGAAGACAGCAAGAGACCTTTGAGGGGACTGCGATTCATTGCATGGTAAAAGAGGAGCATGAGAGGAGCAGGATGCTGCACTAGGTGTCTGCCTTACAGTGAAGGGTGACATACACCGTACTAGACTTTCCAAGGCTCCCAGGAACACTGATGGACACAGAGGCCGTTCCCCAGTGCCAGGCATTAACTCCGATTTTCATCAGTCTGTGCCAGCCTGGTATCTCTGGGAACGCTTCATTTAAAGGAGCTCTGCTAACACCTTTCCAAGGCCTTGACCTTATGTCATAGCTGAGCTTTATAATCTGTCAGAGCAGCAATCCCAGCACGGTTAAATACCATAGTCAATGTTGCAGCCACAATCCAGTTCAGTTATCAGGACATTTTTCACCGCTTTATTTAGAGACTGGATGAAGTTTCATACTTTGACCAGTCGTCTGGTGTTTTACAAGGAATAGGTATCTCAGTGGAAATATGGGGATCCAATATCTTTCCATACTCCATAAGATATAACCTAATTCCTAGCTGAACACTGAAAATTTCCCTAAAATTCTTAACAGTACTGTTCTTGATCCATCAAGTTTTCCTCAACTGTTTGCAGCAGGGAAACCCCCAAATGCCCCTAGGACCTCCTGACTCTGGGCAATGCTGTTCTACCGCAAATGGACTTACTTTAGCATTGCTGTCATGACAAGTGATTCAAGGCAGGGATTTTCCCAAATCTCCTCCTGGAACGGAGATTTGGGGAAGGGAAGAAGAGGAACAGGATTCTGGATGGTGGATCAGAAGGCTTTCTTCGAAAAGCAAACTGTAGATTTGAAGAGACAGCAGCTCTTTAACATTTTAAATTCCCTAATTTTGTCTGGGGTTATCGAGGTGGAGACTAAGGCATAGGTGAATGCAGGACTTAGATGAATGTGGGGCTTATGAAAATATGTTCTTTTTGATGATATTTGTCAGAAAGCATATTTAGGTTTGAGATTGTGATTCTTGATTGAAACATGCTGCTGGTTCTGCTGATGCTTAGCTCGAGATGGCTTTGACTATCTTAAACATCAGCGCAGAGAGAGGCGTGCAGACATGACTCATTGCTGTGCAGGGAAGCTCTCTGATGACAACCTACCTGTCTTTTTCTGGAAGAGTAGTAGTGTACATTGCTCTTCCCAGAGACCTGTAAACATACACAGGAAAATAAAATGATGCCTGTGATTTCTTCTCAAGCTATTTCCTTCCTGTGAGCTGGGAGTCCACTGAAAGAGACAATTTTGGACACCTCAGAAATCTGGTTTAAAAATCTCACTTCTCTGTTCAAGATAAGGACAGCGCAACATTGATACGTGCAAAAACTGTGAACTTCACATATCTGATGATACTTAATGATGAGAAACAAGAGATAAACCTTGAGCTTCAGCCTCTGCAGCAACAGAAAGATGACAACTAGCAGCACCAAAAGGCTACATTTTCACATTCTTTTTCCTGCGTTTTGGGACTGTCAGGCCAGTGGGATAATAGTGCATATAGTCCAAATGCTTTTACTACCCCGTGCATATTCTAATTTTAGCGTTACTGAGATAAACGGCTTCTGAGATAGTGATGGCCTTTAATCATCACCACTTGATCAAAATTCAGACTATAACATACTGAAGATAAGTTTTCTCCCCAGCCGTGTGTCTTTGGGCAGAAATAATGATGTTTCGCAGTCATATCAGCTCTCTGTAAAATATGCTGGCAGCAGTTTGAAAGAAAGAGACTTGTAAAATCCTTCTTTAGGGTGCCATAGATGATCACAGGGACACAATCTTTGCTATAGTTATGCACAGCTTTAAGGAGAGGAAGTCAGGGGAAATAACAGCCCTAACAGGCTTGCAGTGAAATGCAAAGGGAATCCGCGAGACCTCTTTCCATCCCCCTTTGACTGTAAACCTTATGCAGAGGCAGGAACCTCTCACCTGTCTGAGATTAATTCTGTCACTTTCAGCTCAATAAAGATTTCAACTCCTTCTGCCAACTGAGAGACAGCATTTGTAAACTCAGCCAGAAGGGATGAAACATCTAGTAGCGCTAGAACACCTATCCTTAGAGCTAGCTTAGCTGAATTGATAAAAGGATTCCAAAGCCTTTCCCAAGTTTCTCATCTCCCAGAAATGATTGCTCGTTTATTCTCAAAATCACATTGATGGCAGACATGTAGTTGGTAAGTCACCATCTTATTCCGTCATTCTTTTAAGTGAAAGAACACTGCAGCTTGATTAACTTTCAGATTATGTCCAATGTCCTTAAAATAACTACCGGTTCACTCAGTTGCCTCAAGTGGATTGCTGATATGTGGAGATGAAAAGCAGGAACAAGTTCTTGTTACTTCACAATGGTAGCAAAATTAGAAGTCAATCTTTTCTGCATTGCTGTAGTTTTTTCATGTTTCCAGGCAGAAGGGGAAAAAGGAGGTAGTAATGAGTGACAGAAGAGGGAGATTTAACAGGAGAGGGACAGTTACTTTCCCTAGTGTTTGGGGGGCAAAAACACGGGTGTGTGTTCTCCAAGATTTCCTTTCCAGAACTTCAGGTTCTGTGTGTTGCACAGGAAGAGGCTACTCCTTTCAAATACTGAAGACGTAGCAGAAATGGCCATAAATTCAAAACACATTTCTTTTCTCCTCTTGAATATCTCTGAAAGCTTTTTCTCATCTTGACGGACCGGTGGTTTTCCTACATGAGATAATGTTCCTAACAGAACAGAGAACTGCAATTCTGTGCCATGCACTCCTCAGGCAGGAGTCCTGGTTGTGCTTGGAACTTGTAAGTTAAGAGTCAGGATTCCTCCAGCTTTCAGCAGCAGAGGAACACAGTCTTTCAAGATAGAAGTTGCAGATACAACCAGTTAAAAGTCCACCTAAAATCCCTTCTAACAATTAAGTACCTTTCTGAATCTCACCCTTGGAAGCGGATCAAATCTTCCTTGGAAGTCCTACTCTTTGTACCAAGGTTTTGATAAATTTTCCCCAAACAAAGTTCTCTTTCTAACAAGTCTGCTGAAGTTTCTCTAATATGACCTAAAACTCTCCTCAGAGCATCCTTCACCTCCTTATTCCTTAGGCTGTAGCTGGTAAGATTCAGCACTGGAGTCACCACTGTAGAGAACAGAGAGGCCCATTTATCTCAGTCCAATGAGTAGCTGGATGTTGGGCTACCGCACATAAAAACGGTGCTGCCATAAAACAAGAAGAGAGCTCTCAGATGGGAAGCAGAGGTGGAGAAGGCTTTGCATCTGCCCTTGGAGGAGTGGATCCTCAGGGTGGTGGAGATGAGGTAGATGGAGGAGATGAGAATTGCCAGAGATGTGAAGGTGCCACGAAACACACCAAAAATGTGAAGTACCATCTCTTTGCTATAGGTGTCAGAGCATGAAAGCTGGATCCTCGGGGGATGTCACAGAAATAATGACCGATAACACCAAAGTCACAGAAAGAGAACGTGAAGGTGGAGATAGTTTGCGCAAGTGCCTGGACAAAGCCAATGAAACAGGAGATGATTACCATCTGTGTACAGGCTTTTGAGGACATGACAGTTGCATAAAGGAGAGGGTTACAGAGAGCCACATGCAGTCATATGTCGTTCCTGCCAGCAGGAGACACACAGCACTAGCCATGAGGAGACAAGTGAATAGCTGTGCCACACAGGCACTGACTGAAGTGGCTCTCCTCACTGCTGAAGAGTTCACCAGCAACCTCGGGGAGATAGCTGAGGAGTAACAGAAATCCACAGAAGCCAAGTTACTGAGGGAAAGGTACACAGTGTGTGAAGCCGGGGGATCAACATTCATCTACATGATCCTTCCAAGATTCCCTATTAATGTGCTTAAAAAAAGCGGGTTACCTTCACCTCTTGGCTTTCTGTTAGTCCAGAGAGGATAAACTCAATGGCCACACAGTGATTCCTCTCAGGCATGTTGCTAGCACACTCATGTTATCTCCCGACAAGAAACTGGTTCAACATCTAGAAGTGATGGGAAACTGGCAACACACAATGGATTGTCTCAGTAGACACAAGGAAGTACAGAGCATTTTCATCATAGCTTCTGACTAGACTTCTTTAATTACGCATTGAAACGACTCGTGATACAAGGGAGTACTGTTCCTATTTTTCAGGTGAGATAAGAAAGCGCAGAAAGATAAAAGAATTTATTCAAAAGGCAGCAGCAGCACTGTGAAACACAAGTCCTAGTTTGGCACTGCAATGGTTTTCGTGTGCCCTCTTTCTCCTTTTTTAAGGAAAAAAGTCTGCTTTTCTTGAGGACATCTGTGGAGCACTCTTCTCCCCTCACTCGTGGCCACGGTTGGGTGTACAGTATCATCCAAATGGCCCACTCCAAGGGCAATGGCCCACTTGTTCCTGAAGATACATGGTCTTGACACTAGTTCAGACATCATTCTTCCTGTATTGCAATCACCAATACATTTTTTGCCTATTAGCTAACTCCCCCGGGCATTGGTAGCAGGGTAGTTAGAGCTCAGTATGGGCCACAAAGACCGTTAAAAGGGCAAAGCAGCCCCTGTTCAGCCTTGCTGAAATAGGAATATAATGGTTAGGCTGCAGCTGTGCCAACTTGGTAAGATGTGCCTTGATTACATGGACCTCCACCACTCTGACCTTTGGGACTGCAACTTGTAAACATACAAATAACAAATCCACATCCTGTCAGAAGAAAGTAAGAGTTTCCTCTCTTGAATGAAATGGCGGCAAGCACTAAATGGCAACAGCAGCAGGAAAACCCAGCTTTGCATCTTCCCAAAGAGGAGGAGATACCACAAGATCCTCCAGGTTTGGCTGAGAAAGGATTTCTCATTTGCTTGCATCCCCGTTGTCAAGGAAAAGTGGCCATCTTCTGCTCAGGAATAAATTGGGAAGAGTCACCAAATGAAATACTTTCCATTTAGAAGGTGAAAAATCTCATGCTAAAAGGGAAGGAATCCTGAACAAGAAGGGAATCACTCATCCCTGTAAAGGTTCTACCAGCTTCACCTCACATGAATAATTATTGTTAATCTACTGGAGGTTACCAGTAACCTGACTGACGCTCTCAAAGCAGAGTTCTTATCATGTGGGTGACTGAATGGAGGTTTCAATTCTTGCTGAGGTCTGTTTCTAGCATAGGCTTCAAGGTATTGCATATGTACAAAACTATTCTCTTACTGACCTGTTTCATCCAGAAAGGCAATAGTATCTACTCTGTACTGTAGATACTGTAGATACTGTCTGTACTGTAGGTAACAAGCCAGTTTATTCCCCCCGTGAGCCAAATCTTCAGAAGTACTTGCCCATTTCAAGAAGCAGACAGCAGGATTAAAACCAGCCTATAATGGTTAGGTACACAGTTTAAGTGAGCAAAATGCTTACCCTGCTTAGATGCACAAAAGACCAGACTGCCTTTACACACTGAGTTATCTTTGCATAGCTGGCTGCTGTTTATCTCCAACCTACCGAACGTTTTCTGCCCTAAAGCACAGCAACTAGCCCAGTTAATTCTCAGAAAAGGGCTTCAATGAGCTTGCTATCAACAGGTTGCTCTCTTCCATGGACTACTTGGGAAACTGAAGGAGGAAATTTCCCTCTCCTGCCCCAACGTGAGTGATCAAACACTGGATTAGGTGCAAATTTGTACAATCTCCATCTGTGCTGACATTTAAAATTCAGCTGGATCGGGCCGGAGCAATCTGATCTGACTGAACCTGCTCTGAGGAGGAGGTTGGACTTGATGACCTCCAGAAATCCTTCCCAACCTAAATGATTCTATGATTCTATCTGCAGATTGAAAATGATCTTTTTGATCTCTAAAATGAAGAAATAGGCCTACCTTCCTTGCATGGAGATGCGAGATATTTTATGCAGTATTGACCCCAGAAATAAACTCTTATTTCAAAAGCTACAAACATTTCATGTACCTTTGTAAGAGTGAGTAGCTTCCTTCTTCACTTCAAAGACATCTTACTGAAATAAGTCAGAAGATTTATCTAAATAGAAAAAACTTTAGGACTTCACACTTGCAATAGAGCCCCTCCCTGCTCCACCTGCCCAGATAAAGGTTCTTTGCTTCGATGTTTGCAGAACTACGCAATTCAGTACTGCCTTTGGAGCAACAGCTCATTCTTTTCCCTGTATGTTGCAGCTGACCTGCAGCCTGGGCGTTGTGAAACATTAGTGGAGTGACATGCTGAGAAACAACTTCAATATGAAATGTGATATTCTAACACTCAGCTTGCAGCTTTGGAATTCTTTCTTCAGAAAAATGGTGTTACTGAAGTACTTGGTGTATTTATGACTCTCGATGCAGTTTAATGTCTGTAAATTAGATCTCCTGCAAGACACCAGGCCTTAATCAGGAGTCTCAGCAGATGCACTGTAATGAAGAATCTTTCTGTGAATTAATTTCCCCTACCCTTGGTTAGGGGTCTAGTCAACTTCTATTCTAGGCTCCCCCTATAGACAAAGGAAGCAATATCACCTTTAAAGGACAATTCATCCCATCTTAAGATAAGTGTGATAAGCAGAAGGAATCATCCTCTAAGGGTGTCTTTGTTGTCATTGATTGTAGGACATGCCCGTCTCATTCCCTGCCCTTACTACTTTTTACTAGTGAAACTGATGACATAAGTATCCTAGCAAATTCAGTGAACCCTCGTCACGTCTGTCCCTATCAACTCACAAACAAAGCTTAACAGAGGTTTAGACTGCAAACTTTCATATAAATTCTTTTAATAATAATAAGACCATATTCATGTAAATAGCAGTACAGTGTAAGATATCAGAGGAATCAGTTCTGCTTATCTGACTCTGAAGAGCTGCAGTGCAACTCTGTGGAGTTTAAGCATTAAGTATGCCATCTGAATGTGAATCCACCTCTGTTATTAATTATGATCAAACTTGATAATTCTTCCTCTCATTAAAATGCACAGTCCTGATACACAGTTAGCTGGTTTTTCCACAGAAGACTCCTGTTGTCTCTAATAACACATCTACCCTTGGACTCGTGCCCTTTGTTAGATAACCTCTTTGGCTCATGGACCATCTAGTTTCAGGCAGCCTGCTCATCTGTGGAGCAGATATTTTGCTGTGATAACCTGTTCATCTGTGGACCATCTAGGCTCAGATTATGTGTCCATCCATCGGGGTAGATTTTTCTTCAAATGCAGATAGAAAATTCTTCAAGTAGGTAGTCGCTGCTGATTTGCTTAGAGTTCTGGTGCCTCTGCCTTAACACTGCCTTTGCACTTGCACCTAATCCCACATATAATTTTCTTCTAAGGTCCTTGAATAATTAACTCTTTTGAAGAAAAGAAAAATAATGGTCTATTGGAAGATGTTGACATAGATATCATGCTTTAGTAACAGCTTGCCATTAACCTCTCTCTGCTCTTGCAATATCACTGGACACTTATTGAAACTACTTTATGATAAGATGATGAAGACAGCTGTTCTGGGAAGCTGAGGAGCCTTTGAGACATACGAACAAAGACCCTTCCCCTGATTCTGGCAGGAGTTTAAGGACATCTCTACCTGCCAGAAAAGCTAGCTTACTTGTGCTACTTCGAGGGCTTAGAGGTTGTTTGACAAACTGTTGGCCTTCAGAGCAGAGAGCTGAATTGGGTTACTCAGCTGAAGAGTGATCTGCTCTGACTGTCCCTAGCAGGGAAAGTCATCAGTGGGGCTTAGGCAGGCAGAAATGTCCCAGGTAACGCAGCCTTAGTTAGACTGTGCTTACAGTGGCTGCTCGTGTTGTGGAGTGGGGGCGACTCCTGGGACAATGAATGTGCAGTGCCATGTGTAAGATGATGAGTGAGGGAAGCTCGTCTGTCTGGGCTGCACCATGAGGTCTGCAATGTATTTGCATTGGACTGAGTCCTCTTCCAGACTGCATTAGACTGGCAATGTAATGGCTCCCGGAGTTCTCGTCTAGACTATGAAAAAGCCGTGGTGTTCAGGAGATAGCTGGGTTAAAAGTGGATCAACAGGTATTGCTTGTCTGGGTTATTTATCTTTCTTTGCTGTTGTCTTCTCTCACAGTTTAGTCAACAATATCTGAAACACCCATGGTATTCTAGGAAGCATGAAAATGTTTGCTTGCAGAAAATTTGTACTTCTAGATCCTGCCAGAGTTGCTCTGGGAACTGACTGGTTATTGCTTAATGACACCTGTCAGTCTTAACGATAAAGCTATGGCTATGGAAGAGTGGAACATATTTCCTCCTCAGACACTACGTTTACACATTAAGGGGTCTAAGTGGTTCAGGATGGGCAGAATGGGTTGCTCTGAGTGATGACCCCCAGTGAGAGGGAGTGTAGCTTTTTATGGGACCTTTACTTGCAGTCCTTCCTAAGGATAGGGAAAAATGGTCTTACACCCATTTGTCCAATAACTCTGTGTGTTGAGGCAGTGTTATAGCAGGTTCCGTTTCCTTCTCTGTGCTACTTCCCTGGCCAAAGCAGCTGAGATTGAAGTCTTTCTCTACTGAAGCCAGTGGCTTTTTGTTCTCTGAGAGCCAGCTCCCTGAGTCAGATGGAATGTGATCCAAAACCAGAACTCAGGGCAGCATTAAGCTGCATTAACGTGGACTTGAAATAATTCCATAAACCTGAGCTGGCCACTCTACACTCTTCCTGTAATTCCCAGATATAAATATAGACCTTTCAGGGGAGACAGAGACAGGTGTGATCAATCTCTCTTCCAAAACTATGGAGGCAAGCAGACTTTTATTTGCCTTCATGAGCTATAGAAATAGTCTACAAGTTTGGTTTATGCTTTGGCAGCTTATTAACAGAAGTCTAAACTTAGGTAAGATGAATCCCAGCCTCAGCATTTGTAAAAAATTCTTCTGTGTGCACATTTTTAGCCTGCGATGAATGTGAATTGGTTCAAGGATATTCACCCACAACAAAAGAGGGTAGGCTGTCCCTCAGGACCACCTGCTGTGTGGTAACTTTGTTCTTGCATGGAAGACTCGAGTCGCCCACATCACTAATACTGTAAACAGTCTAAGGTGCCTGATGAATGTGACCCACTATTGCTGAAAGGTTAATGATCACCTTCAGACTGTGAGTCAGGAAAAAAAAGACTACAAGGATGTATGAGGTAAGGGAATGGAAACAGAACATGGAGGTGATACTGCTGAAGTGGTACTAGTTAGCAACAGTTGAAAACAAAGCTGGGATGTCTTCAAGGCATCAAACTTGAAAGTAAAAACTTAGGTGAAAATAATCACCGTCAAAAGTGTCACAATTGTACTTTCTCACAGTAAAGCTGTAGTGTGGTGGATCTTGGGAGACTGCATAGACAAGATATTTGCATGAGAAGCGGTAGACTAGGCGTAGCGGAAGATCACGCGGTGTGACGCGCAGCCTAGGGGTGGAAACGAAGTGCAACGGTATGTAAGCTTGTACGCAGCTCACAATAAACGCCATTTTAGCATCTCTCACGTTGAGGTCTGTGCTTGTGGCCCTGCAGTAGAGTAGGCTGCAGTGCTCCCCTGGTGGCGCCATAGGACCAAGCTAGAGCACGGCAACAAGTGGTGACCCCGACGTGATTCGGCAGGACCGACATGTCTCGCCGTGAGACCCAGGGGGTGCGGGCTGTCTCCTGAGGGAGAACGGCGGCTGTGACGGCGAGCATCGGGCGATAGCCAAGAGTCCGGACGATATGGAGGCGTTAATAAAGGTAGTTGTGTTCCTAGCTAAGACATGGGGAGCTTCTGTGAAGCCGAAAGATATTACACTATGTGTAGAGCGGCTCCAGAAAGAAGGAGCCATAAATAAGCCGGGGGGCTGCTTGCAGCCGGAATTCTGGCCACAATGCACTACGGTGCTGGCGGAGCGAGCTATGTCCACAAACACGGCTAAAGATCTTAAGACGTGGGGAATTATACTCCACCTTCTGAGGCAGTCGCGGGAGGAAATACAGACTTGGAAGGCCGCCCGCGACGCGTTGCTTCATCAGGAGAAGGCTGAGACGGAAATGGAGGAGAAATCTAGCGATGGGGGCGGGGAGGCCCCGGTGAAAGAACAGGAGAGAGGGGGCGGGGAGGCCCCGGTGAAAGAACAGGAGAGTGGGGGCGGGGAGGTTCCAGTGATCCTACCGGTGGAATCCCAGGAGCCGCCTCCGGTGTACCCCTGGCAAGATCTCGCTCAAGACGGAGAGGCATGGGGGGTCGATGGGACCGAACCCGAGGATTGCGTGCCTGGCGCAGTTTTGAGGAAGGTGCTTAGTGAGGAAGATAGGACCCTGCTGCCGTGGGCCCCGGCAGAGGAGGGTGCTGTAGGCGGGGAGAGTCAGGCAGTGCAGCGAAGGAGGAAGGGTAACGGCCAATCAGAGCGGAGAGACCAGAGTTCGACCTTGAGAGGAGGGAGGAAGGTTTGGGTGAGATCGCCGGTTAAGGAGGAGAGCGGAGAAGATAGTAGCGACGAGGAAGGCGGGGGCTTGCGAGAAGTTACGCGCAGGCTGCGGGGGTGTGTAATAGGAGAGACACAGCCGAAGGGGAGGCCGAAAGGCGGAGAGGAAGTAACAACATCCCCGGTCGACACTCTATTGCGTGCATTAGAGGAAATAAGGTGGGAGGTCGAGAAACAGAGGGACCTGCTCAGCGGAGCTAAAAGGGAAGCGGCCCCTGCAAAGTCCATACCGCTCACTGACTGGTGGCTAATAGCCGATTCGTGTGCCCTTCAGGGGCTATGGTTCGAGCAAGCGCCGCAAGTCTGCCCCGTAAGAGCAGTACCGGGGGGAGGAGTCCAGTGGATGGCGCTCAAGCCCAAGATAGTACAGGGGCTGATGACCTCGGTGAAAGAGAACGGGCTGAAACATCAGCAAACTCAGATGCTGTTGGATAGTGTGCATGCCCAGGCGTGCACGCCTTACGACCTACGGCAGCTGGCGAGGGCGATACTGTCGCCCACGCATTGGATGCTGTGGAAGGAGGCATGGCAAGGCCGTTGTGCCGCCCTCGCTGCAGCTGCCGCCGGGAACCCGAACCACCACCTAGCAGGTACCACACTGGATTGCTTGGTGGGGCGGGGTGCAAACCTTGCATCCCCAAACCAGCAAGCAGCAAATCTAAGAGCCCGGGAGGTCATGGCCACAACAGAGGCTTTGCGGGCCGCCTATGAAGAACTCGGGAAGCTAGTAAAAGTAGAGCCACCCTGGACAAAGATAAAACAGACACACGCAGAGAGCTTCACTGAATTCTGTGACAGGCTCCAACGGGCCATTGCAGAGTCAGACTTGCCCCCTGAGGCCCAGAGTGCGGTCATGATGGAGTGCCTCTGGCAACAGAGTAACGCCATGACGCAGGACATCCTGAAAATGATCCCTAAAGGAACACCACTTTCAGTTGTCATCCGCACGGTACTGGAAAAACAGAATCAGGGAACAGCAGCAGCGCAGGCCCTTATCACGGCGGTGGACCAAATGAGAAAGGGACCACAGCGATGCTTCTCTTGTGGCAGATTAGGGCATATTAGCGCACACTGTCAGCGGCTAGGCCGACCGATCTCGTGGCAAGGCTGGGGGTCATGCTGGGCTTGTGGGCAGTACGGGCATGTAGCCCGAGAGTGTCCCAAAAATCAACAGCGGAAACTGCCGGGAAACGGGGGGCGGGGGGGACATCGCAAAGGGGCGTCCCTCCCGAAGATCTTGGCCCCGCGCAGGAGTGTGACCAGAGTTGGCCCGACAGTGGCAGAGGTTCAAGAGGAAGACGTCCAACGTGGCTCTGGCAGTAAAATTAGGTGATCGCCTGGTGGTGCAGGCAACGCTGAGCTTGGGAGGATGCAGTGACGAGGGGAGGAGGATAATAACCATGCTGGCAGATTCCGGAGCGGACGTGACATGCATAGCGCATGCCCAGTGGCCTGAGAGCTGGCCCTTGATAGATGCTGGTTACATAGCCGGAGTCGGAGGAATGGCTAGTACGTACAGGAGTGTGATGCCAGTGGAGATCCGCGTGCAGGACGACGACGGCGACGAGCTGATAGCTCGGGTCCGGCCGTACGTCACGCACATCCCTGACTCGCTGTTAGGCCGAGATGCCAAGGCGCAAATGAGGCTCAAGCTCACAAATTTAGTATGAGGGCCACTGCTGGAGGTGGCATGAAGATCACCTGGAAGACAGAAGAACCTGTGTGGATAGAGCAGTGGCCCCTTACGGAAGAAAAATTGAAAGCCGCCAGAGAAATAGTAGACCATGAGCTACAAGCAGGACACTTATAAGAGAGCTATAGCCCCTGGAACACTTCCATATTCGTAATTAAGAAGAAGGCGTCTGGGAAGTTTCGACTTCTTTACGATCTCAGATCCGTTAATAGCCAAATGATGGGCATGGGGTCATTCCAGCCCAGACGGCCCAAGCGGCACAGAGCCACTGGAACCTAGCCATTGCGTGGCTAGGGGTGCCAGTGAAGATAAAGACGGACAACGGACCCTGCTTTGTCTCTCAGAGCACAGCCGAATGGGCACAGCTATGGGGAATTACTCTACTCAGAGGCCTGCCCTATAACTCCACAGGCCAGGCAATCGTAGAACGGGCCAACCAAACACTGAAAAGGAAAATAAAATCCCTAGCTGAGGCGGAAGGCTGTGGGGGAGGCATCCCTCCTGAGAAACAGGCGATGCTACTGCATCGGGCGCTCTATGTGCTGAACCATCACAGCAGAGGGGATTGCCCCATGGAGCCAGTGAGGAGACATTGGGGGCACCTACCGCCCTCGACGGGTCCAGGTGTGAAGGTCCGCTTCCCAGGGGAAGGGGAGTGGGAGACAGGATGGGAACTGATATCACAGGGAAGAGGGTATGCTGCGGTAAAACGGGAGGAGCAGATAAGATGGGTTCCAATGAAATGCATAAGACCTGACTTAAATGTGCGTACGGAAGGGTCTGGGGTGTAACTAATCATTCTTGGTGAGATTCCATCCTGAACAGGGTGACGCCAGACGGGGATGCTGCTGCATGGTTGCATTGATGTTTATCGACGGCTTCTTGATTCCGGGGACCACAGAGTCATACTGGAGGAGATGAGGACAGGCGCACAGAGCAGCTCACTACTGCATCCCGTTCAACCCCGAGATGGGGCCGACAGAGACCTTCCTGACGGGGAACAAGTCAACACAGGGGCGTGGATCTTGTCACGATTTGATTAGAAATGGCTTATAACACTAGGCTTGGTAGTACTCACAGTAGTGATAGCGATATGCTGCGGCTTGCTAATTTTGAATTATTGCTTACGGCATGTACGGCCTTAACCGCTTGATAGACATGAGCGTAGAGTATATCAATTGATGGTACAGAAAAAGAGGTTCTAGAAAGGGGGGGAGATGTGGTGGATCTTGGGAGACTGCATAGACAAGATATTTGCATGAGAAGCGGTAGACTAGGCGTAGCGGAAGATCACGCGGTGTGACGCGCAGCCTAGGGGTGGAAACGAAGTGCAACGGTATGTAAGCTTGTACGCAGCTCACAATAAACGCCATTTTAGCATCTCTCACGTTGAGGTCTGTGCTTGTGGCCCTGCAGTAGAGTAGGCTGCAGTGCTCCCCTGGTGGCGCCATAGGACCGAGCTAGAGCACGGCAACACTGTAGCTCTTGCTATTACAGAAAAGTTTTTAATATTTAATATTTATTTTTAATATTTAATATTACTACTGTTTCCAGGGTCTGAGGGCACTAACAGGCCTTAATGGGCCTGATCAGCCTCGCCTGAGGCAGCCACTTGCACCTCCTGCCCATGGGCCCAGGAGCCCCATTCAAGCTCAACCCCGGGCCTTCAGTTTCTGTCTGAGCTGCCCTAGAGGAGCACTGATCTCCAGCTCAGCTCAGCTCAGCTCAGCGTGCAGACTCCATTGCTCTGGACCCTGCCCTGTGGGCTGACTTCCCAGCTTGACCCTGCACCTATCTTGTCACTTTGGGCCTGCCCAGTAGGCACTGGACTCTCTCTGTCCCTGGTTACCCTCACCAGGCCTGATCCTGGCTCTGACCCGCAGGCTGACTTCTCAGCTTGACCTCACACCTGCTTCATCACCAGGAACTCTCCTGGTCATCTGCACTCTTGGTTGAACTCGGCTACCATCTCCAGGTCTTCTCTGCCCACCTGGCTCAGGGCCAGAGGGACAGGCCCTGGCTGCAGCCTCCTGAACTTATCATTCTACACATCCTGAACAGGGAAAAGGAAGGAAAAAATGGGCACTTCTATGGCATAACTCATCTCATCATGTAGCAGATGTCTAAGATACTTAGATGAACCATTCTGTAAAAATACCTGTTACTTTTTTTTCCTCCCCCTCCCTATTGAGAAGAAACTAAGATGGAAGACAGAAACAAAGGCATGCTTAAAGGTATATCTCTAGGTGAGATGAATTCCATAAGCAGGCATATGCATGTAGAGCTACTCCAGATTTATTACAAATAAACCAACTATTCCTTCACTGCCATAGTTATAACTGTGAAACTAATATATTTTTTTTTTATTCAGAAAAAGATATTAAAGTCCACTGCTTGGATTCCAACTCTTTCCAGCCAACTTTGATGGCATTCTACTAGACAAATGCCTGATAGAAAACATTCTTTGATTAATTCTGCTCGTTCCTGCACCAAACCAAGCTCCATTCACACTCATAACAAACTGACTGTCTGACTAGTAGGTACATGGACGTATGAATTCATGAGCTGACTTTTGAAGGTGTGCAGGATATACAAAGTTACCTGTGAAGACAGAAATGGATGGTCAGCATCTCTGGGGAAATTAAGGTTTCAAATGCATTTGTCTGCATGGGATTACAATGATATTCCATAGCAGATGTCAGCTGCACTTAAACTCCACGACTATGAAAAGAGTTAAATTCATATCCATTTTCACTTATCATGTCTTTATTAAACCAAAGGTAAGTAACTGCAATTTGTTTGCACGGAAGAATACATCACTACAGTCTGCTGCTGCTGTATCAATTCTATCAATAAATTGGACATACAAGCCACAAAGAACACGTGTGAAAATGAGGCTATTCTAGGATTCCTAGACTGTAACCTTCTAGTTCCACATTGTCCTGAAATGATGTTTTGCTAAATTTCAGTCTACTTTTAAATAGAAACAGACTTTATCTCTGTTATTTCTGTTTTGTATAACAGAGATGGTCTCTTTCCAAAATGTTGAGAAGATTTGGATTTATTCCACTCTTGGTAATACCCAGCACTCTGAAAAAGAAGGAGATCTGAACAGGCTTTTTTCTATCTGGGCAGGTGGCTCTCCATGACCTGAGGTTACACTAGTAGGATAAAAACAGGAGAAACTGCTGGACATTACAGAGAGTGAAAGAGGCTTGTCAGGAACTCCCCATGGGTGAAGGATATTGAAAGACAGTGAAATAGGATTGCTGTCTTAGCAAAGTTGCTCAGGAAGGCTACACTTATCAACATAATCATATAAATAGCAAATACAGGTGTGAAACAAGCAAAACAGGAGTCAAAAGGGAAAGCATAGTTGGGAGGGGAAGAGAGGAAAGAGAAATATAAGCTAATGACATTAGGGCTGCTTGTGGGTACCTGTTGATTAGTCCTGAATCTGATCAACACAGCCTGGAACAGGACAATAAACTTGTATTTCTGACCATACCACAGGTGTCCAAGTTGCTTCTGCAGTCAAGGAAACCTGCACTGTTTCTCCTAACATCAATGAAGGGGTCACCCCGGAGGGCGCAGAGGATTTCTGCAACATCTCAGGGAATATACATCCAACGTAGAGGGAAAGGAGAGAGATTCCATGACTAATCCCTAAAACCACAAATTAATATGCTTCATATTCATACTCATAGGGTGAGGTAGGAAAGGGCATGTGGGTGGCAATCACAGCTGTTGCTCCCATATAAATGCCATTGTTAGCCACATCTGTGTTTTTTTCTGTAAAGGAGAAGAGTGGGAATTGTTCTCTAGTTGCTGAAAGCAAAGGTCTGTGGCAGTCCACCTGGGATGTGTATTGCCTAACAAATTCTTTAGCTTGGAAGTTATCCTTGGCAAGGTAGTGTTGTGACCAAAAAGCTTAGATGCCCTGAATGCCTAACTCGTAGTGCTTCTAGCTTTTAAAATTTTATCAAGAGGTCTTACTTGGTTAGCCTTGTTCTTTCTCAGTCTGTCTAGGGGTGTTCTGCTCCTGTTGATTTCCTTCAACTGTAGTATGCTTTTTCTTTTTTGAAGTGGAGATCTACAGGGTTGTGAAATTGTGGACTAGTTTATGTTCAATGAGTTCTCTGCAGGTCTCCTAATTTAGTCTTTTGCTCAAAGTAGGCCTAATTAGATTAAGACATTAAGAGTCTTATCCAGCTGGTTTTTCCCTGTCTCCAAGTATGAAGATATCACAGTCTCTCTAGGCTTCTGTCCCAGCGTTTTGTCACCCTCTGGATGAAAAATGTTTTCCTTGTTAACAAACTTGTTAGCATTGGAATTTTTCATCTTGTAAGCACCATGTGTAAACAGTGAGAGGGGGAAGCTAGTCTATTTAGTCTACGCCATGAGGCCTGGGCTATCTTTTAATAAGTCCTCTTCCAGACTGCCTTCAGGGGGCTATGTATGAAAGTGGGACCTCTCATTTCTGTTTCTCTGTGTGTTCAAGGGAAAAAGTCTGTATGTAGGTGACAGAGCAGAAATATTCAGTACTACTATGCTTGCTAACATGCGTGCTATTTCCAGCCTGCCTTCAACCCCCCCCCCATGTCTGATATGGGGAAAGAACTCCTTCTCCTGCAAGGTACTGGGGAATTCAATAAATGCTTGTTACTTAAATTACTGCTTGCCTTGGTCAGTGAGGAACAGGACAATGAAGCTGAACCAGGTGTCTGGGTTACATAGCCCATGTCTTTTCTCTAGTCTTCTCTCCTCACTCAAGCTAGGAGAGAATATCTATGAGGCCTGATTCTTAGGCTTCCTTGAGTCCACATGCTGCATAATGCATGTATGTGATCTATTTGCTCTGTGGTGTGGTTTTCTTTTTTTTCTTCTTCTTTTTTTCCCTCCAGGTGACTATTCCTATATCAGGACATAGGAACTGTCTCCCGAAGTCTGTGCCCATCTCATAGCACTACCACCAATGGCTTGCCTCAGTCATTTGGAGGTCTTTAACATAGACACCACTTGCTCCATCAGTCTGACTACCTGCAGGACCCTGTCATGATTCCCGGTGGCCACAGCTTGTGTAGAGCCTGCATCACCCACTACTGGGAGCCAGTGGTCAAGGACTTCAGCTGCCCAATGTGTCAGCATGTTTGTGCTCAGCAAGTCATGTACCCCAACCGGCAGCTGGCCAGCATAGCGGAGACAGCCCGGCAGTTGCCTTTTGTCAAGGAAAAGATGCAGAACGAGAAGCTCTGCTGCCGGCACCATGAGGTCATCAGTCTCTTCTGCAAGGAGGACCAGGAAGCCATGTGTGTGGTGTGTGCAGTCTCCCACGGCCATCTCGCTCATACAGGAGGGCCCCTGGATGAAGCCCTCAAACAACACAAGGAAAGCAAGTGGTATCTCCCGGAGGTACTGCTAGAAAGCATTTCCTTCACAAGGTTTGAGATACCTGGCATTCCACTCCAGTCTTTAAACTTCTAACCATCTCATCCTAAGTAAGGCAGTAGGGCAGTTCAGACCCACCAATACTTGTTAAGTCACAGGAATGCAGCAGAACAGTCTGGGAACAAGTGTTGCATCTCTAGTTTGACTTTGACGCTAAATATTTCAAAAGGGTGCTAGTGACCAGAGAAGCTCTAGAGAAATTTGTATTCAAGCACCACAGTTTGGAAGTGGAGTCTAGGGATCAGAACATGAGTAGATTATGAAAGAGGATGTAGGGCCTCCCCAGTTCTGGGAAGGAGTTTAATCTAGGCATAAGAGCTGAGTGTAGGCCCAGTGACTACTGGCTCCTACCCGCTCTAAGCAGCAAAGCAGAACTTAGTAGTAGATTCCGCTCTTCTCTGCAAACAGGGAGGAGAAAGACAGTCCCTGCTACAGAAGGAGGAGGGTACGTGCTGGGGGCTCAGGGTTTCGTTTCTATGATCCAGTAAAGAAACTGGAGTCTAATGGATAGAGCAAGGAGGAACGGGAACTAAGGCAGGTGTATGTAGAAATGTGCCTATACCTCATGGCCAGCTTGAGGTGAGACCACCCAAAACTACAGTAATGATTCCGACATCAGAAACTGATGTTACTGCTCACAGGCTCTCCATCTTGAAGCTGAAGAAACATTCCAGCAGCTGAGTGGGATGTGTGCTTCACCCTCTGAAGCAACCTCAACCAATTGAGCTAGCTGTGTTGGTGGCTAGAACCAGCAGTCTGACAAGTGTACTTATTCACTTCACCCGACAGTAGATGCATGGTCAGCTAATTAGCTTTCTAGAATACTCCTGTGACTATACTGGCATCTAGTGGAATTTAGGCATCTAATTCATCCAAATTTAGATGTCTTAATCTTGGACAGAATCCCAGCCAAGGTGTCTGCACAAGTTGCATCCAAAATGTTGGAGGCATTTTTGAGGCCCCCCGCCCACTCTTTTTTTTTTTTTTTTTTCTCGGAATCACAACTTAGGATTCGATTAGTCGTTTTCAGAGGCAGGAGGGAGTGTTAGTGCAAAATTTGTGATGTTCCACTGAGTAATTCCTGCTGTCCCATATCTGAGGGTGGAGTCAGAAGTTCCATTTTGATTCAGAGATACAGTAGGTTTCCTGGAAAGTTGCTCTGGTGATTGACTCCCTAGAAAAAATTAAGCTATACAGTATAGAACTATCTTGCTTTGACTCCTTGTCTGCACTTCTATCTGCTGTTCAGAAGCTAAATTTGGAAGGCAGAGGAATATTGTAGCCTGTGTTGCTGCTGTACACACAGGTGTTCAGAACTTTAACCCAGAAACACTCAGTGTAGTACCTGATGCAGATGTTCAGTGTGAATAGCCAGAGGATTGCTGGAATTTATAATTGACACCCCATGAAAGCAAAGTGCATGAAGTGACATGTCAGATCAATTGGTATATGATTCTCAGCTGGTATGATCCAAGCCTTCTCAGTGCTGCTTCAGCATCTGATGCCTTGGACCATTTTGCCTGAGCAGAATCTCTTGCCCTTCCCTCTCCAGGATAAGCTACAAGCTTGCGTGGAGCATCTGGGCAGAAAAGCAAAGGATTTGAAGGAACATTTATCCATGGAGGAGAAAAAGCCCAAGGAGCTGAGAGTAAGTGGAAGAAGGGGCAGAGCTGAGAGGAGTGGGGTAGGGGCCTTCTCTTTAGGCCCACCCAGCTGGAGTGAACTGGAGTGGTGTGGTGAGCTCAGAAGAGTTGACAAGAGGGGCTCTTTCTTCCCTAGGGGTGTTGCCTCAGGTCAGTCCCCATCTGGGAGATGCTCTCTAATCTCCTGGTGACTTCTCTGTCACAGCCTTTCAAAGAAGCTCTTCTGGCAGTCGCTTTCTCTGGGGCAGGGCTGAAGCTCTGCCTTGCATTTTGAGAGGTCACTATTAATCTGTATGGCCCTCTGCAACCAGGAGCCCTGGATCTCCCTGTTTAATCTCTTCCATGTGGTCTAGCTGAGAGCAACATGACTTTCATCTTTCTTGGTGAGGTGAGGAAAAGGCTGAGCTTTAAACTTAGTCATGGTAGGTCTGCACCTTGGAAAGCAAGACTTTATACTCAAAGGGTAAAAATGGGGTGTGACTCATCCAGATGTCATGAGCCAGACCTTACAAGTGCTGCCTTTCTTTCCATTTCCCCCAAATAATTAGCAGAATTAATGACACCTGGGTTAGATAAAGCCCAGCACTAACAGGCAAAAGGATTGCTGGGCATGCAGACACACCCTACAATATTTATGCTGATGGGGGGGGGGGGTTTGGTGGGATCTGACTTGTTGTCTTCCCTCTCCTTTTCTAGGACATGCAGAGTGTCCTGCAGAGGTGATGTACCCTATTCCTCTTCCTGTTTGGGGGGAGGGGAGGGGATAGGGAAGGAGCTGTTAGTAGTTGAAGATGCAATTGCTTGGTAGGAGTGCCCCTTTCCTCTGGGATTAATGCCATGCCAGTGTTTCAGTGCAGTGTTAGGAGACTGGCTGCATTGCACTGTAATAGAATGATCCCCCTGGAAGATAAAAGCTGATATATTGGTGGTCAGTTCCATCCTTTGCCTTTTCTCAGACCAGGATAGTTATACTGACTCTGGGCCCAATCTCTCTATATATGAACTGTCAGCTTCTTCCCCTTAATTTTTTCCTCTCATGGTTTCTCAGTGGGAATATAGACTTTTGGTAAGCTTCCAGCATTTCAACCTTAGCATAGCAATAATTCCTAGAAACAGCTGCTGTGTTTTGTACTAGGGAATGGCATCTTCTAGACACTGTGATTGATTCGATTACTAGATGAGGTCACTTCTTTCCTTAGGTATGAAACACTTAAGAACCTGGAGCTACCTTCTGTCCCTCTTGAGCTGAAGAGGGCAACGGCCTGTTTCCCTAGGCCATTATTTCAGCTTAAGAAGATGCTGAAGAAGTACCCTGGTAGTCAAGCTATATAGAGACCTAGGTCTGGGACTTGAGTCCAGTCCTTGGCTCTGAAAAGTGTCTTCTGTTTGGCATTCTGAATTCACCTGTATGTCTAGGCCTGGTTCAAAATGTTGAAGTGACTAGACTTGACTCTTCTCATTTAAATGTTTATCTTGTTGGTGAACCCAATGAATGGACCTGAGAGCTCATTTGTGGGCCCCTTTGTGGAGAAAGCCCATTATATCAGTGCATGTGCTCAACAGCACCCCTGTCACTCTGCCAAAGTGCAGAAGTGACCCCTGGTGCCAGTATTGTTGGTGCCTGCCTGAATAAGGGGTCAGGAGTGGGGCGCTTGAGAGATGAAACAGATGACAGTGTAGACTATCAGAGGAAGGTAAGCAACTTCAGGAGAAAGGTGGCATAGCATAGAGCTAAGACAATTTGGGGTAGGGACTCAGAGAAGGCAATTCAAGTGTGTGGTATGGTGAGGAGATGGGGCATGGAGGGTTGACAGATGCCCAGCTGCCTTGTGGTCAATGGGCAAATGGCTGTGTAATTGCTCTTCTCCAGCTGATTCTTCTGGGGTGAGGTGTGTGAATCCATTGCTCCCTCCCCCTTGGTTTTCCCTGCTTTCTCATAGTCTCTGCTCTGCCAAAGGAGATGTGTCTCCGGACCCTCAGACAGCTCATGCCAGTGTGGTGCTCTCGGAGAATCTCAAGAGTGTTTATTTCACTGATGTGCCCCAGGAGCTGCCACACAGCTCTCAGTGTTTCACCACTTGCCCCTGTGTGCTGGGATCATCTGCCTATTCATCAGGCTGCCGCTACTGGGAGGCTGAAGTAGGAGACAAAACCCACTGGGCCCTGGGTGTCTGCTATGAGTCTGCCAGCTGCCATGTAGAGGACCCCAAGCAGGAGGTGGGCTACTGGAGGGTGCGTCGATGGAATGAAAAATATGTGGCCATGACCACCCCCTTCACCCCACTGCTGCTTAGTGTCTGTGAGTGTCTCTTAGAACTGAATCCCACCCTTACTGTTGGTCAGGACACTGAACTCTGTGGGAGGCTCTGTAGCATCATGGTTTTGACATGGAAGAACCTTTGCTTTCCTGGAGGAAGTCTTATGTAGGCTGTTTGAACAGTGGTCACCAGCTGACCTGTGGAACACTCACCTGCCAGACTTTTCTGCTGTGACAGCTTAGTACACTCTTGTTCAGACTCATGGGAAGAGCAAAAGAGTCTTTTGAATTTGTCCCTAATGGCACAAACTGTTGGTAAGTACAGACATGGTCCCTTCAACAGCGGGGATGTCATATCTCTGAATACTGATTTCAATCTTCTTTCTCTATATTGTCAGGAGGCAGACACCTGTGGTGCAGGATGAGCACAGAAATAGTGTGCCCCTCTCTACAATCAACTTAGATGTTGCAGATGAAGTTGAATGGGTATGATGTACAAGGCAGCAGCTGAAGTACTTCCTTGAAGCCATCAAGTTAAATTTGACAAAATTTAGGCTCTTGCTTAAAATGCAATCTGTTTCAAGTGTGAAGAGAAGAGAAATACTTGAATGAGCAGCTGGAATGCATGGAGCTCTCTGTGGGGACAGGTGAGAGGCCAGCTGAGAGCTCATGGGTCAGGACTGGGGGCAGACCAGCACTGGTGACCATGTAATGGGTGTCTGCTGTAGACAGTCTCTTCAGGAAGAATAGGTGAGGCATTCTTCAGAGAACTGGAATAAAGTTTATGTCCATAGGCCCTGGTCCTATGAGCTTCATCCACCCTGATATTGGCAGGCTGGACAACGGAGTAGGGCACAAGAAATCCAGGGAGTTTATGGAGTGCACTGATGACAGCTTTCTAACAGAGGTGATCAAGGAGCTGAGGAGGAGAGGCACTCTGGATCTCATACATACAAACAAGGAAGGACTGATTGGAGATGTGGAAGTCGGGGGCAGTCTTAGCTGCAGTGACCACAAAATGGTGGAGCTGAGGATCCTGTGAGGAGGGAGCAGAGGGCAAAAGGCAGGATCAATACCCTGGGCTTGAGGAGAAGAGAATTTGGCCTGCTCGGGAAGGATTCCATATGTTATGGTCCTGGAAGGGAAGAGGGGTCCAAGACAGCTGGCTGATATTCAAGGATCACCTCCTCCAAGCTCAAGAGTGGTCCATTCCAACAAGCAGGAAATCAAGCAAAGGTAGCAAGAGGCCTGTGTGGATGAACAAGGAGCTCCTGGCTGACCTCAAACCTAACAAGGAAGTGTACAGGAGAGATTCCCCAAGGACTGCAAGAGAGCAAACGCCCCTGCTACCTTCAAGAAGGGCAAGGAGGAGGATTCAGGGAACTACAAGCCAGTCAGCCTCACCTCAATCCCTAGGATGGTGATGGAGCAACTAATCCTGGGCATCATTTCCAGAGATATGAAAGAAAGGTGATAGGCTGGAGGTAGACAGGATGGCTTTATGAGGGGAAACTCTGCTTAACAAAGCTGACACCCTGCTCTGAGGAGATGATTGGCTTGGCGGGTGAGGGGAGAGGAGAGGTACTTGTTTATCTCAGTTGCAACAAGGCTTTTGACACAGTCTCTCATGACATCCTGCTAGAGAAACTGACGAAGTTCAGGCTAGATAGGTGGACAGTGACAGCTGACATCAGGGCATCCTTTCCACCTGTGTTTCTCAGGCTGTGGATCAAGAGATTTAGCATGGGGATGACATCATATAAAATAGTGCTCCAATTTTGCCTTGCCATTGTGAGCTGTTGCACTGAGGTTGAACCTAAACGCACCTAGCTGTTGCATATAGCACGCTGACTGCTATCAGATGGAGAAATTCTTTTCTGTGAGCTGATAGCATCCTCAGGATGTTTTGAAAGCCCCCTGCAGTGTGCTTAGATGCCGCTGAAGATTTTCAGTATTTTACGTTATGCATTTTGTTTGCACTGTCAGCCTGAGGAGCGGAATATATTGACTCTGATTTGGATGTTTCCCTCTAAACTAGAGAGACAGAAGAACCTTTAGATGGTGATTCATTTCATTCTTGGAGAATTATCTTAATATACAGACAGTATTTATTAAATATGGTGGATATAAATAAACAACAAGAGTAAAACTACAGGAAAGCAGGCATGTAATGGAAGAAGTTTCTAAGTCCTTTGCGTCACTGGCCTTTCATTCCATAGATAGGAAATCCATAGGGATTTACAAGTGATTGGTCTAATATCCGACAGCAGAGCAGGGAAGAAAACAGAGGTGTACTACATGACATTCTACAACATGCCCCTTTTGTCTCTTCCACCTATGATTTAGTTGCAAAAGGTTTGAGAAAAGACTTCTGTTGCGAAAGGAGTGATGCACTTCCCTCGTAAGAGGGAAGCAGCACTACGTTTACTGCAGTAAGACAGCGACTTAACAAAGTTCAGTCGTAAATAAGAACGATTTAACGAGGTTCGATTGGCAAGGTTCTCTCAGTTATTTACTGCATGAAGGACAGGGTCAGATGCGTGTGCAATGGAGACCCTCCCGTTGAGTCACGAGGTTCAGACTTGACCCCCTTGCTTTCTAAACTCCTTTGGAGAGGAGCCCAGGTGCAGCTGGATCCAGTCCTAGTCCCAGACTTGGTCAACGGTTGATGTCTAAAGGGGTGAGTGCAAAGGGAACCCTCCTGTTGAGTCACAAGATTCAGACTGGACCCCCTTGCTTTCTAAACTCCTCCGAAGAGAAGCCTAGGTGCGGCAGAATCCAGTCCTAGTCTCAGACTTGGTCAACGGCTTATGTGTAAGGAATTAGGTGTGCTATCAGTCAGGGATATAACTCAGGAAAGTTTTGCGAAGTTCACAAAAGTTCAGCATGCTGTTGATCACTTACCGAGGATCTGTGGCGGGTAAGGAATCTCTCAGCCTCGAGGAGTGACCTTGAGAGGCGCTCCTACTCAAAAGGAGGTTCTGCAGTGCAGCCCGCTGCTGTGCAGGAGAGCTCAATGGGCTCTGGGCTGCCCCCTATTTATTGGGGGGGGAGATGATTGACTCATGGTCGTATTTGCATGCTAGACAGGTCTTAGCTGTTGCATGCTCAACTAGCCCCTACATACGTGCTGTTTACAGGGAGGTCAGGTTGAGGGGGAGAGAGCCCATCAGTGGGGGGAGAAAGGAGCACACCGTCACAACTTCTTTCCTTGGTCCACTCACTCTTAAACTGTATATGAGGCAGAGAAGAAGAGTCAGAAAAGTTTTTTGCATCTCTGAATTTCGCATTTTCCTGTATAATCCCACAAGGCTTTCAGGGTGCTGCAGTCTGGTTGCATCTCTGCATGCTGCTCTTAGTAGGGCTATATTTTCTACAGAAGACAATCTCCTTCCAAAAAAACCCCAATCTTCTAGATCAGGTATTCAAACAGACAGATATCCATGCTAAACCCAACAGAAGCAGCAATGACCAAACCTACCTCAAGCACAAAGAAGCTAATCCCTACAGCTTCTAAAGGCCTTGGCCTCTGCTCCCAGCAGAGATTTTTTTTTTTTTTTAAACCCATTACATCAGGATTTCCTTGACAGTGCTGTCCATTCCCACTCTCAGACAACTGTCTGATATGCAGTTCAAAGTCACCTGCATATCATTTTGATTAGAAAGAGGCTGTTGGAAACAGCTAACGTTTGCTCAAGCTTTTATTTGCTGTGAAATAGTTTGTGGCCAAAACAATGACACACACATATCATTTTAAAATATTATTAAACCTAGTTCCAGACCTTTCACAACAGCTCAGTCTTAGATGCTTTAAAGAAATTTCTTTTCAGAATATTCTTTTCAGAAGAAAGAGTTTTAGGAAGTGTAGTGCCTTATGCTGGTCATCCATCTGGGTTAATATTCATTTTGAAAATCTTGATTAATGAGAAAAGATATGTTTGTCCAGGCCCCAGCTGTCTGCTTCATTTCCCAACTCAGAAGCAAATGTTTGGAAATTCATGGTCATTAACTTGCCTGTAGCTTTTAGAAACATCTGAAATGTTTTTTGATGGTGTAGCTACAGAAAACTTTTCCATAGTATTCAGACAGTGCTAGTTTAGTCCACAATTCGTAAGAGATTCCTTCCATTTATAGAGGTAGTAAACGTTGTTGGTGACTGCGCAGCCTGTTGGTACCAGAAGCAATGATCTGGTTGCCTCAGTTTGTTGGTGAATATTACACTGGTATGACCTTACTGAAAAGGGTAAGAAAGGGTCTTCCAGCTGTCCATGCAGACTATTGTTCCCCAAAACTATGAGAGTATAGCATGGCTCACATCCAAATGGGTCAGTTCTCTTCTCCCATTTACCACTTCAGAAGGGGTTAGCCATGGGCAAACTATTAATGAGCAGTCACCCGGCACTGTATGCTGTCATTGTCTTGGGGGTAGAGGGGGGAGGGAAAGAGATAGACGGACATGGATTTGGTGCATGCCAACACTGTGATAGGCTCTGTATTATTTAAGTAGTGACAGTCATACCAAACCAGTTCTGGAGACAATGCCCTGCTGGTTTTTATTTAACTGCAGATGTAGGAATTGCCTAGTTCGGACCCTGAAATTACACATCCCTGCGTGGCTCCAAGGCTCTTTTTCAGCTGAGAGAAAAGGTGCTATGATGGTGCAGTTCATCTGGCGTAGGAGAAATATTTACTTTGGGATGGGATGAATGCCAATTCTTGATTTCTCTTCACCTGCTGCACAGGGAACTACACAGAAAGCCCTGGTACAGATGCCTCACCTGCACTGTTTCCCATCAATCCCATCCATAACAACTCTGCTGTGATGTCAACATGAGAACAGAGGCAGCCCCCTTCCCCCCCCCCACCCCCCCAAAAAAAAAGCTTCATGAAAAATTCATGGAGGCATTTACCAACTTCTTAAAGCCTGGCTTTGGAATTTAAATGGTTTGGGATAGGAATGGACAATCATGCTATTTTTAAAGTTGTTGAAATATACTTTAAAAAAAATCAGAAAATGCATTATGAACCCCTTGTCAACATGATGACTCACAGCTGAAGGTGAACAAAACTTAAACTACTTTCATACTTTCACTGGTTTACTGTTAAGAATGTACATTCATTAGCACTGAGAGCTGAGTTCCAGCAGGAAACAGTCATTAGCTTAGCCTTTACAGAAAGGCAGCAACCACAATAAAAGGTCCCTAAGAAACACATCCTTGACACTTGGTTTCAGTACAGAGCAGTGTGCAAACAACAAAGTCCTCTCAATTATTCTGCACCAGGCACCACAGCTGGAATGCCATGCCACAGTGCTTTAACAAACCTGAGGTCTATCTCCAGCCATGAGTGTTCATCATCGCAGCACAGAAGCATAGTTAAGATGCACCCAGATTTATAGCCACAACACGCACGCCCAGGAGTCTGCACAGCACTCTGCCTCTTACCAGAGCAAGTCCAGTGAAGGGCCATGAACTGATTAAGGCACTGGAGCATCTCTCTTACAAAGGGAGGCAGAGGACTGTTTAGCCCAGAGAAGAGAGGGCTCATGGTGGGGGATCTTATGGATGTTTATAAATATCTGATGGGAAGGTGTGAAGAAGATGGAGCCAGACTCTTCTCAGTGGTGCCCAGTGACAGGAAAATAGGCAATGGGCACAAACTGAAGCTCAGGGAAGGGATGGTGTACCCAGAATGCATTTTGTTCTTTTGGCTTTATCTGGGGGGATACAAAATGGAATATAATCCAGTATCTGATAAAAGACTACACTTCTTCCTATAAATTTTTCCCTGTAGACTTTCATAACAACGGTATTATCATTTTTAGGAGCTACTCAGACATTTAATTTTTTCCCCTCTCCCAGTGCATAGAAGTCTAGGCAGACTTGGCGTTGAAGGATCTTTCCGTATACCTTGCATTACTATATTAAACAGTACCTCAGTACTTGCAGGAATGACTTACACACTGGTTCTATAGCGAGAGCTCACAAGAATATTCTAGCTGAATCTTATGCAGGAAATTCTTTACTGATAACCATTCTAGCAATTCATTACTATGATCAGCTATGATTTTGTATAGGCCCTCCAGAAATGACAAGAGGTAAACCACTTGTGAAATCCATGCGCTACTTGAAGTGCATGTGTAGCCAGGCATAAGAATGAACACAAATTACCAGCACTACTTCAGAGAACAATCAAAAAAATCCCACTCTTGTTCCAGGAAGCATCCATGCATTTATTTATTGCAATGCCACTTTCCCTCTGGATGCACAGCTTGGTGTATATGTTACTGTTCCAACACTACCAACCAATAACTTTTACAGTGTTAACGTGGATAATATTGTTTATCAATCACTCCTAAAGCCTCTTCTCTATGTTTGCAGTGTGTGTCTCTTGCAAAATTAAGACTCCCATGTATATGTTAGAAGATATGCTGGTATTCTCCAAGGATTACCAAACACAGGTCTACCCTATGCAATGCTTGCATAGACCTTCGGCTGGAATAAATGCATGAGGTCCAGTTCTCTTTGTGTGTACTGCAGTAAGCCCTAGGACCATCAGAAATCACATATCCCATGAAATTTTGAAACAGAGAATGGAGCTAATCATTAGGTAATAAACCCAACAGATGCCAGAAATGGACACAGTGAACAGATACATTTCATGTATGCCTAGGAGTAGAACTAGGGCTGTGCCCTTCCGTCTTCCCAAACTGGCTTAATGTGCTCTCCACTAGCTGAAAACTTTCCGAGTTACCCATCTTTTGTTGGACAGCCACAAGAGGGCAATACTTCATACAAAATCTCTCTGTGATACACGGCTCCAAAATACAGTGCTGTACAGATAGCCAAGTGATGATGTGCTAATACTAGCCAAACGAATGCACCTCCTGCCTGTGAGATGCTCCCTTTCTGGAACTTCTAACCTGAGACCTTACATCTAGATCCCGGTGCTGATAATCCAATCCTGTCACAATGCAACATCTGACATTCTGCTAAACCATACATCGCTAGCCATCAGCATGAAGTACGTGGTAAAGCTAACTATCTCATCAAAATGCACATGTCTAAAAGGTAGTGGTGTAGTTGTATGTGAAAGTATAAACAAGTTCAAGGAGAGCTTCACGTCATGTATCTTAGAAACCTCTTTCAGATTGGGATGCATTGCGCCTTCAAGGTGAGAGTCTCCCATGACTATGGAGAGAGCTTTGGGCTGCTGGCTCTCAGTGACACCTCTAGTTTTCAGATGTGTCATTGTAGGCATGTTCTTAGTTGTACCGGGTAATTAAAAGTAGAAACATAGGGCAGTGTCTGAGATATGTTCTTAGCCATATCTAATGAGGCCTTCCAACTAACCAGGTTGGTTGTGATGTTGTTAGCCCAAGACTACAAAGGTCTAGGCTTGTGAATATGATGTTACTGATCCTCAAGATGCTTGTGAACTGTATGTGCCACTATTATGTACCAAATGCAAATGCCGACTTTAAGGCCTCAGGAAAATATCAGCAATTACCAAAAGCGTCCTCAGCTGTGTCTGTATTATGCTGTTCTTTTTATCAGCTTTGTCATACGGTTACCAAGGCCTAGTGAATCTTACCTAAGTAGAGAAATATTTTATAAGAATAGCATTACTAGCCTCTCTCTATTCTAGATACTGAAATATTCAGTCCGTATGCAATAATTGCAGTACTTGTGAAGTATTACTCAGGAAAAAAAAAGGAGGCCTTTAGCCCAGTTGCAAGTAGATATTACATATTGCTTGTAAAAAGGGTATTCTGCCTCTGGATAAAAATCCCATTTCACAGGTAGTAATCTTCACCTACGAATACTTCAAAGTAGTTTGGAGGTACTTGGATGGTGCAACTCCCTCAAATGTTACTATTTCATACGCCTAACTTGCAGGATATATGTAGTGCAGCGTAAACTCCTTATTCCAGATCTTATTAATCCCAATGGCTCTATCATCCAAAGCCACCTGCTACTACTCAACCTGCTTATTTTGGTATGCTCACCACAGGAAATTTCTAATTGAGGATGCGCCCTTTAAATTACAGTTCTTCCATTTTGTTTTATGATGAAATAGTAATTAAAACAAAAAAAATCTCAGGAGTCTATTTGGAGAATACATGCATGCACTAGTTGATGATATGCTGGGCCCAGATAATCGCAGGGCTGTTGGGGGAGCAATTTAAATCAAAAGTTTTGAACACACACCTCTGAATTCAGTGAGTCCTTGGAAAAATAGTTCTTCCTTTGAGCCCTGCTTTCCAGGTCAACACCTCTCAGTGGCTTTTTTGGTCGCAGAAAACTCAGCCCTGTCCCTCTTGGCCCACCAGGAGAGTCTCTCTCCCTCTGTCACTTCAGAGGCCTCTCTCTGGCCAAGTCCTGCAGCACACTGCCCCCCCCTGCAACTCTCAGCTGTCTCTAATCTGCATTCAAACTGCAGATTCCCTACCAAACTCCTGCCCTGCCAAAGGCACTCGCTCTCCAAAAGGCTCTCTAAGGTCAGGATGCTTGGGGCAACTGAAATCTCCTGGAGTTTCATCTCGATCCACAGTGCAGCAATCAGGACAAGACAAATAAGCAGCCATTCCCCCTGGTGCCCAGCCACACGCTTTTACATCTATACACTCATTATTATCGCAACTTGCTGGCTGTTTTGTTTTTTTTTTTTCCCCCTAGATTTTGAGTCCTAGCTTTGGATCTCAAAGCAAATAGAAAGCTCGGAAGGAGAGGAAAAGTCTTTTTATGCATGCCATACTGCTGTTTTATTTAGGCCTCTTCTTTGCCCTGTGCATGCTATGGCATTGTGTAACCCTGCAGACTGGTGCTTCCACCGAGGGTCCTTAGCCTTATACCGGAGGAGCTGTCACTATGGGGTTTATGTAGGCATCAGAGGGGCAAGTGTTTGTCTGGAGAAGGGCTTTGTTCAGCCCTCTCATGCCACACCAGGACTATGTTCCTGGAGCAATGCGATCAAAGCAATCTGATTTTGACTAATAGTGGGATTAATGAGCTTTGTCAGGTCTTGAGCTGTCCAACTAAGGATGCTTGTTATGAGCCCAGGCCAGTTACAGACTTAGCTGCTGCCTTTAGACATGGGGCTGAGAACGATCCTTTTTTCTTTCATGGCCATTTGTGTTTCAGACATAGAGACAAGATGCTCTGAGGTAGTTCTGTTGCAAGGGAATAATCCCTCCCTGCAGCTCACATTGCAGGTGGGCTCCATCCTCCCTGCTAGGCTCCCTCAGGATGTTCTTTATTCTAAAATTAAATGAAAAACTGGGTTTCTAATGAAAACTTTGTCCCCTATTTTCCAGGTTCTGCAAAGGAGATGGAGTAGCAAGAAGAAATCTGCAGAGTAGGAGGCCTGGGACAGCAGAAGAAGAAAGGGAAACTTGTGAATTGGCCTCATCTTTGCCAGAAACCATTTCTGAGTTTACTGCCTTTGCTATGTAGACCAAATTGGTCAGTCAGCTGTGTATTATCCCAGCAAAAAACAGAGTATTTCAAAACCAGCTCAGTCCAGGCAGTTTTAAGCTGCAGCCCCACTAGTGCAATGCAGCCAGCTCTGTTTGACCCATCATCTTTAAATGAAATAGATTAGACCGGGGTCTCTGTGGGGTTTTTGAGATACAGCAAAAGCATTGTAGAGATCCTGCCAGTTTTCACAGGCTGCTTTTCCTTCAAGGCGGTCTCTCACTGTCCCTAGATTAGAGCAATAATCACGTCTGACTGTAAGATGAGAGAGCTGCTAATTTCAAGGAGTGAAAGAACTTGAGATTTTAATGATGCACACTGGAGCCAATTTAAACACACTCGCAAACTCACTTGCCAAGTTGCATCATTGCAATTTGTCAGGCACAAGTTTCTTAACTGTACCTACGGAGACCTTACTAAAATCATCCTAAGTCATTTCCTGGAGAGACAACCAATTATATTAAATTGCTTGCCTTGAGTCTTTAGACACAGGCTCCTTCAAGCTGTAACCTACCTGGAATTTGCATTTGGCTTCCTTGTCAAAGTCAGAGTGATTAGTTCAAATCAATACACGTAATAATCTGCGTAGGGTTTCCTCAGAGAAAAGCAAAGGAAGTCACAGACATTTCCCCTGGAGGAAAGGTAAAGCTTAAAAAAAGAAACTAGGAAATTACAGTTTCACAATTACAGATGAAGCAATTAAAAAAAACCTCTGAAATGCCACAGTTTTGTTCTTATGGCTATGTTAGCATCTGTTGAATATTACTAGTCATCAGTTAATAAGTTTCAGCCTGACGTGCCTGTTTTCCACAGTCTCTCCATTTTGCCTCACCAGCACAAAATGTCTTCTTAAAGGCATACATCTTAATGCTGAGAGAAATCAAACTGGCAACTGAGGAATCCAGTGCTGAAGTCCATCACTTCCACAATTTATGAAACAGGTTGCCCCTTCCGGAAAAAAAAAAAAAAAAAAAAAAGAACTTTAATAATAAAATAATTGAAATTTGACAGTATACATAATCCAGCCCAATCTGTTCTCTCTCCTGCCACCTCTCTCAGGTTATTAGGCAGAGCAGAGGGGTTGCCTTGGGCAGCAGATTAGTAATGGCAGCAAGATTGCCAACACCCCAGCAGAGCAGAATCCTGGAAAATTTCAGTGGGGCGTAAATGGAGGTGGTCACTGAAGGAGTGGGGCAGGGAAGGAAGAACAGCCCCCTCCCCAAACTGGCAATTGTGTCCTTGTTTTTTTCTGTATCCTTGGTAGCGGGTATTGAATTCCAGCTCTTCAGGGCTGTCCCTGCACAACTCTGTGGCCTCCTTTCGGGTTTGTCAACAAAATTCAACTGCCGAGAAGCCTGTCAGCCAACCCTTCAAGTCTGCCAGTGCAACTCTTATCCTAAACCCTACCCGACAAGCACCCCATAGTTCCATTAAGGATCCCAAATCCTATTTTCCACTGCCATGTTCCCTACGAGATCCAAGATCAAGAATACCTCCAGCCCACCTCCGCCATATGTGTCAACTCACAGACCCAAGTGAGGGCTGCTACCTACAGACTTGGAAATAGAGAGTTCAGTCCCCTGTCCTGCAAAGACCTTTGGCATCCCAGACGATTTTCACACAATGTCAGACCATGCAGACATACCACTTCCCCCACCCATGATCATGAGCTCTAACCTTATTGTAGTGCAATGCCTTTAAAACTGAAGAACTCAGCACCGAGGATAAGCTGGCTGCTGTTGCAAGGCCATGGCTGAAGAAGGTAGAGTCCAGGGGGTGGGGGAACCTGGATGTGTTGGTGGCCGGACAGGCTACAGCCGACACCGAGGGGGTCTGTGAAGTAAGTGCCAAGGTCTGGCTGAACTCCTGGAGCAAGGGACTCAGCTGAGGAAGACTCCAGGGGCTGTTTGGGGAAAGAATGGTCCCGCTGTGGTGGCCTGGTTAGGTTGTGCGTGAGGACGCTGACTCTGGATGGAGGGAAGGCAAAGGAAGGGAGGAGAGGACTAAAAGGAGACATGGCTCAGCCTAGCAGGAGGAGAAGAAATGAGTAATTGGAGCAAGCGACAGAAGCGAGCGTGAGAAGCGCAGTTCAGGGTACTACCTAGATAAGCTCAAGCAGCTGGAAGTCCAGACTGGCACTCAACCTAGCCTCCACAGGTAACGACACAGACTGTGAATGCTCGTAATGGCAGAACTGAGCTGAGGCCAGGGTTTACCTTGTTTCAAGCAAAGACAGGCTGTGAGGCGATCAGAAATTGCAAAAAAGTCATTTACACATCCTCTGCAGACATGTCCCTTGTTTGTAGCTGGCTAACTCTGCTCCTAAATTCACTGTTTCCACCATTCTGTTATTTCTCCCTGAAGTCCAGCTGAGCCCCTTCACTTTTGGGCCATAGCCACCTGCTGCTATTTCAGTGTGCCCTCACCCCCATGCATATCTGAAGACCTCTTTCCCAAAAGCTGTTCCTGTGAGGTAATTACATACTCAGTTATTTCCAGCTGATAAACCTCGTGTGCTTAGAGATGCATGCGATGGACACACATGCAGAATTACCACTACCTTAATAGCCCCGGTATTCCTCCACGCATCCCACAGTGCTTCTGTCTTCCCACAGGTCCCCTTCCTGCTTCCAGCACAACATCTCCCAAGGAAAAATAAATAAATAAATAAATAAACAAATCATCTCTGTAAGTTCTCCTATTCCCCTGTTTTTAGCACTTCCTTTTAAACCAACTGCCCAGGTAGTCAGCTGGTATAGTTTGACTTTGATCCATTGTTACATTTGAGATGGAGCAGCACGTCCAGTTTCCAAAGCATTTTTCATACCTACTTTCTTGTCTGGTTTCATTTAATTCAAAACACACTCTGTTATTACATATTATATGACTGTATTGCAAAGTCTATGGTATACATTCCGAAATATCTAATAATTTCTTTGTTGAAGTTAAATGATTCAAAATGATTAAAATGAAGCATTTTGATTTTTCTCAATTGAAATTTAGCATAATTGACCCAGAAGACATTTCAGTGTTTCAACATTGCTCTCTCATGCAAAAGGAAGATTAGAGAAGTAGGAATTCACCATTGAAGAGAAACACTATTTGCCCAAAGATGGGAGATCTTTGGAGAGCAGCCTCCACCAGGAATATCAACGACTCCCCCTCTGCTTCTGACCTTCCTTCTCTTTCTGCAGGTGTGGGAGTGAGGGCAAATTTAAGATAGCATTTAAAATACCAGCAGGAAATGAGTGGAAATGGAAAATGTCCCACGTCCCTGTAAGATGAGTTTGCAAGAGAGAGATGATGAATTATCTTCTTGAATGGCCTGTCTCCTTCCTTTACTACAAAGGCAGCTTAGACAACCAGATTAGATTCAGTCACCTAACTTTTAAATAGCTTAACTGCAGGGAGATGAATCCCATCTGCTGTATAGACATGTGTGTTGGGGCCCTTGCGGTGCTTCAGAACAATAATCTATATGAGATATAGAGCATGGAACTAACACTGTTTAGGATTAATTGCTTAGCACAACTTGCTTAGCATTAGTAGCTAAATTTGCTGAAGCCTTAGGCCTCAGGCTATAGCCACTGCTACGTGCTTTGAAGTAGTCCACCAAGGACACTGGCGCAGCTGGAAATGATACATCCTGAGAAAGTACAGATAAACTAGCAGAAGCCAGTGGGAACCAAAGTTAAGGGTAAGATAGCTTTGCTAAATAAGTAGCAAGGTACAAGGCATGATCGCTGCGTGCGTGATCGGTGCCATGATTGGCTACCTGTGACATAATCTGCATGGTGATTGGCCTAGCAAAGTGTACGACTGCACAAACATATATAAGATGGGCAAATTGCCGAATAAAGTTGGAATTGAACCTGCATTCTGTGAATGCGTATGATTCTTTCCCGTCACTCCCGCGGACCACGACAAATATGGCATGTGCTCAAGATCCATGATGGGTCTGGATCTACTGCACAGCTCTGTCCAGGAGATGCATTTCACATTCTCTGAAATATCACACTGAGCTGCACCCTGTGCTGTTCTGACTGTCTTTATGTGCACGGTAAACTATGCACATCCGAAAATCTGGGATGCATTGAGCCTAATCAACATGACATGGAGAAAGTATGTGTGAAATTGCACGTGCATGTGTAAAAACAAAAACAAAAACCCTTCCCTGGAAATCCACCAGCCTTACCCTCCCAAGCCTGCAGTTCTGCGCCATGCCATCACACCTTATTTCCATACCACAGCAATGCAGGAGGCCAGGCTCCATGATTACTCTTTCAAATGCTCATAGGTGTGAAACACTTGGGGAAAACATACAGGAAGACTTCCTTGCTGAGCTTTAGCTGTATGCAAGTGACCTATTTAAAGCTAATCAGGCTTCCTCTGTGTTCATCAGAGAGAAAGAAGTTAGCATCTTCACAGAGCGCTTCTTCCTTAGGACAAGTTGAATCATCTCCAGGAACTGCTTGTCTCTGTCTCTCTCCATTGAGTACAGAGGGGGTTTAGATGACTAGATTAGATTCAGACAAAGCTTTTACGTGCTTCCTGGTAGATGACATGAGCGTTTTCACCCACAATCCTCACCAATTTCTCCCTTTTATCTCTACCGAGAGATCTCCAACCTCCTAGGCACCAGCATGAGGTCCTTCAGTAGGATGCCTGAATTTAGGCGAGATGAACTGAATCCTAAGAGTCACTTACTCTAACACAAACAGATAATGTAACTCCCTGTATTTCTCTTTTGGCAGATGTTGAACTTTTGATGTATTTGGTGACATAATTAATACATTCATAATGGATAATTTGCTGAAGGAGCACAGTAACTTAATTCCTGCAAGGTGGAAGTTTCACAGTTATTCAGTTCACCTCACAGAAGAAAATCCTCTTGTCTTCCCTTTACTCTGCTTCCCCAAATACTTGTGCTGCCTCCCCAGCTATAATACTGGATTGTGTCACTTCCTCCTTTACCTATGGATGTCCCCTTGTATGATTTTTCATAATTAACTTGTGCAGGAGAATTATGACAATTTTCAGAAAAGTTTTTTAAAATATAGCGCCCTACTATGGCTAAAGAAAAATCCAACAAATAAAATAGCCATCTTCAACTTACTGGAAAACATCAGCACCAGTGTATACTCATTTATACACACTCAGGTTTGTGCCTTCGCCATCTGGTGGCAAGGCATGATCATAGCATGCCACAGAGCTGAGAAAGTTTTTGGACCCTATCTATTTGTTTGAAAAGGAGAATTCGAAATAAGTAAGATGGCTGAGAAAGTTTCCATTTTTCAACGTTTATTGATAATATCAGTTATATATACATATATATATATATATATACACTTGTTTTAATGTATCGTCTTGTAATTATATTGTAGTGAACAACATTGCATTGCATCATATCTGAGTGTTGTGGCACAAAAATATCTGACATGCTCTTTTCAGATAGTTGACTACGCATCTAGTCATAGGCTTGAGCAAAAGGCTGTCCCAGCTTATTCCAGTCATATGTGGGCCCATTGACTGATCTTACCCAAATTTAAACCTCTGCAGCAGATTTGAGTCCATCTGACCTCGTCAATCTAATCTTCCTTTAAGGTTAATAAAGAAAAAGGGGGGCACTTCTTGGGCACCATTCATCTTTTCTTAGAAGGGACATCTTCATAGCCCGGGATCCATGAATCTTCTTTGTAAACTATGAAGAACATGAGATGAACAGCTTAGGTGAAGGCGATTACTTCTGAGATCATATCTCTTACATCATAGACAGCCAAAGCGCAGACAGCAAAAACCTCACATCTTGTCCTTCCAACTGGGGAATCCAAGTCAGTGAGTGTAATTAGAACCCGGTTACTTTCTCATGTATCCTGAAATATTGGAGCTGAGAAAGATATCTGAGCCATATGACCCTTGATCTCCAGATGTCTATACATACATATAGAAGCTCCATCATTAACCAGATCGACAAAAGCCTGTTCTTCTTTTTCAGAGTGCTGGGTATTACCAAGAGTGGAATAAATCCAAATCTTCTCAACATTTTGGAAAGAAACCATCTCTGTTATACAAAACAGAAATAACAGAGATAAAGTCTGTTTCTATTTAAAAGTAGACTGAAATTTAGCAAAACATCATTTCAGGACAATGTGGAACTAGAAGGTTACAGTCTAGGAATCCTAGAATAGCCTCATTTTCACACGTGTTCTTTGTGGCTTGTATGTCCAATTTATTGATAGAATTGATACAGCAGCAGCAGATTGTAGTCATGTATTCTTCCGTGCAAACAAATTGCAGTTACTTACCTTTGGTTTAATAAAGACATGATAAGTGAAAATGGATATGAATTTAACTCTTTTCATAGTCGTGGAGTTTAAGTGCAGTTGACATCTACTCTGGAATATCATTGTAATCCCATGCAGACAAATGCATTTGAAACCTTATTTTCCCCAGAGATGCTGACCATCCATTTCTGTCTTCACAGGTAACTTTGTATATCTTGCACACCTTCAAAAGTCAGCTCATGAATTCATACGTCCATGTACCTACTAGTCAGACAGTCAGTTTGTTATGAGTGTGAATGGAGCTTGGTTTGGTGCAGGAACGAGCAGAATTAATCAAAGAGTATTTTCTATCAGACATTTGTCTAGTAGAATGCCATCAAGTTGACTGGAAACAGTTGGAATCCAAGCAGTGGACTTTAATATCCTTTTCTGAATTTAAAAAATATTAGTATCACAGTTATAACTATGGCAGTGAAGGAATAGTTGGTTTATTTGTAATAAATCTGGAGTAGCTCTACATGCATATGGCTGCTTATGGAATTCATCTCACCTAGAGATATACCTTTAAGCATGCCTTTGTTTCTGTCTTCCATCTTAGTTTCTTCTCAATAGGGAGGGGGAGGAAAAAAAAGTAACAGGTGTTTTTACAGAATGGTTCATGTGAGTATCTTAGACATCTGCTACATGATGAGATGAGTTATGCCATAGAAGTGCCCATTTTTCCTTCCTTTTCCCTATTCAGGATGTGTAGAATGATAAGTTCAGGAGGCTGCAGCCAGGGCCTGTCCCTCTGGCCCTGAGCCAGGTGGGCAGAGAAGACCTGGAGATGGTAGCCGAGTTCAACCAAGAGTGCAGATGACCAGGAGAGTTCCTGGTGATGAAGCAGGTGTGAGGTCAAGCTGAGAAGTCAGCCTGCGGGTCAGAGCCAGGATCAGGCCTGGTGAGGGTAACCAGGGACAGAGAGAGTCCAGTGCCTACTGGGCAGGCCCAAAGTGACAAGATAGGTGCAGGGTCAAGCTGGGAAGTCAGCCCACAGGGCAGGGTCCAGAGCAATGGAGTCTGCACGCTGAGCTGAGCTGAGCTGAGCTGAGCTGAGCTGGAGATCAGTGCTCCTCTAGGGCAGCTCAGACAGAAACTGAAGGCCCAGGGTTGAGCTTAAATGGGGCTCCTGGGCCCATGGGCAGGAGGTGCAAGTGGCTGCCTCAGGCGAGGATGATCAGGCCCATTAAGGCCTGTTAGTGCCCTCAGACCCTGGAAACAGTAGTAACTGAAATGCTCACTAGCATATGTAATTTTGATTTAAGAATTCAAAGAACTGGGAAATGTTACTACCTCTTTAAGATCTGTCAGAGACTATTTCTTCTGTTTCCAGTCTCATTTAGCCTACTTGCCACTAACAGCTCTTGAACATTGATACCTATGTATTTACCATTATTAGACTGTGACTTAGTGGCATTCATAGTGCTCCAGCTTCACACTGGAACAATCTAGGTAGATAATGTATGTTATGGCTGGTTTGGGATAACACAGACAAGTGATTCCATTTCAGAATGGCATGTTGGATGAAATCAGTATTGTCCTCGTTGACCAAAGGAAGTATGCTGGTCACCGCTAGTGGGAGCATATGATCATGATCGGTTTTTGCCAGTTGTTCTCCAGAGTGTATCAAGACAAGATTGCTTACCTAATGTGAACAAATATCTGAGCAAAACAGCAGCAGAAAATTACACCACAGTAGCTGAGTTCCTCCTCCTACATCTAATCAACAAGGCAGAAGCACAGCCCACTCTCATTGTAATTCTTTCAATTATTTACCTGATGACTGTAGTTGGAAATCTGGGCTTGACTGCATTGATAAGGATTGTCTCCCCAAACCATCCTCCCAAATAGCTTTTCCTTAGCCATTTGGCAGTCTTAGACCTCTGCTGCTCAGTCATCACCCCCAGGACGGTGGCCAGTCTCTTAGCAGAGAGCAAAGCTGTCTCATTTGGTGGCTGTGCTGCCCAGATGTATTGTTTCTCTACATTTTGCACCAACGAATGTTTCATTCTGGCTGTGATGGCATATGACCAGCTGGAAACCACTGCTATACAAAGCTGTCATGTCATGAAGCCTCAGCATCCAGCTGTGACTTGGTTCTTACTTTTGTGGGTCTCTAATCTCAATGATACACAGCAGCTGTGCCTTTTGGGTGTCCTTCTGCCATTCCAGCATCACCAGTCACTTCTGTGGTGTGGTACCCCTGATGAGCCTCTCCTGCTTTGACATCGGGGTTAACAAGATCATCCTCGCAGCATTTTGCATCTTAGGTGACATCTTTGTCATACTGCAGGTATGCATTTTGCTACATCTACATCATCTCTGCTATCCTGGGGTGCCACTCCAGCAAGGGAAGGCACAAAGCCTTCTCCTCCTGTGCACTTGATAGTTTTTGCCATATCCTTTGGCACTCCAGCTACACACCCCAGAGCTCTGGCTCCTTGCCTGACCAAGACCAGGTGATGTCTGTGTTTTATACAATGGTAAGCCCCATGGTCTACAGCTTGAGGACCAAGGAGGTCCTCAAAATGAGGCACTGAACAGACTGTTACATGGAGAAAATTGTTTGTCAGTCAATAAAACCTCCAAAGGAGTTGGAACAGGTGCTTAAAAAATTAAAATGATGAGTACAGCTCTTCATGGATGAATTTATTCTGAAATAATTGCTCGTTATGCAACAGAAGTATGAGAAAAGTGAATGCAGAAGTGAAGAAAGATATAACTGTAATATTAAAGACTTTTCTGTAATAGCAAGAGCTACAGCTTTACTGTGAGAAAGTACAATTGTGACACTTTTGACGGTGATTATTTTCACCTAAGTTTTTACTTTCAAGTTTGATGCCTTGAAGATATCCCAGCTTTGATTTCAACTGTTGTTAACTAGTACCAGTTCAGCAGTATGGCTTCCGTGTTCTGTTTCCATTCCCTTACCTCATACATCCTTGTAGTCTTTTTTTTCCTGACTCACAGTCAGGCTAAAAATGAGACTGGGATTCATCTAACCTAAGTTTAGAGTTCTGTTAATGAGCTGCTAAAGCATAAACCAAACTTGTAGGCTCTTTCTATAGCTCATGAAGGCAAATAAAAGTCTGTTTGCCTCCATAGTTTGATCACACCTGTCTCTGTCTCCCTTGAAAGGTCTATATTTATATCTATGAATTACAGGAAGAGTGTAGAGTGACCAGCTCAGGTTTATGGAATTATTTCAAGTCCACATTAATGCAGCTTAATGCTGCCCTGAGTTCTGGTTTTGGATCACATTTCATCTGACTCAGGGAGCTGGCTCTCAGAGAACAAAAAGCCACTGGCTTCAGTAGGGAAAGACTTCAGTCTCAGCTGCTTTGGCCATGGAAGTAGCACAGAGAAGGAAACGGAACTTGCTATAACACTGCCTCAACACACAGAGTTATTAGACAAATGGGTGTAAGACCATTTTTCCCTATTCTTAGGAAGGACTGCAAGTAAAGGTCCCATAAAAAGCTACACTCCCTCTCACTGGGGGTCATCACTCAGAGCAACCCATTCTGCCCATCCTGAACCACTTAGACCCCTTAATGTGTAAACGTAGTGTCTGAGGAAGAAATATGTTCCACTCTTCCATAGCCATAGCTTTATCATTAAGACTGACAGGTGTCATTAAGCAGTAACCAGTCAGTTCCCAGAGCAACTCTGGCAGCATCTAGAAGTACAAATTTTCTGCAAGCAAACATTTTCATGCTTCCTAGAATACCATGGGTGTTTCAGATATTGCTGACTAAACTGTGAGAGAGGACAACAGCAAAGAAAGATAAATAACCCAGACAAGCAATACCTGTTGATCCACTTTTAACCCAGCTATCTCCTGAACACCACGGCTTTCTCATAGTCTAGACGAGAACTCCAGAAGCCATTACATTGCCAGTCTAATGCAGTCTGGAAGAGGACTCGGTGCAATGCAAATACATTGCAGACCTCATGGTGCAGCCCAAACAGACGAGCTTCCCTCACTCATCATCTTACACACGGCACTGCACATTCATTGTCCCAGGAGTCGCCCCCACTCCACAACACGAGCAGCCACTGTAAGCACAGTCTAACTAAGGCTGCGTTACCTGGGACATTTCTGCCTGCCTAAGCCCCACTGATGACTTTCGCTGCTAGGGACAGTCAGAGCAGATCACTCTTCAGCTGAGTAACCCAATTCAGCTCTCTGCTCTGAAGGCCAACAGTTTGTCGAACAACCTCTAAGCCCTCGAAGAAGCACAAATAAGCTAGCTTTCCTGGCAGGTAGAGATGTCCTTAAACTCCTGCCAGAATCAGGGGAAGGGTCTTTGTTCATATGTCTCAAAGGCTCCTCAGCCTCCCAGAACAGCTGTCTTCATCATCTAATCGTAAAGTAATTTCAATAAGTGTCCAGTGATATTGCAAGAGCAGAGAGAGGTTGCAAGAACAGAGAGAGACGCACCAGAACTCTAAGCAAATCACCAGCATTTAACTACTTGAAGAACTTTATATCTGCATTTGAAGAAAAATCTACCCCGATGGATGGACACATAATCTGAGCCTAGATGGTCCACAGATGAACAGGTTATCACAGCAAAATATCTGCTCCACAGATGAGCAGGCTGCCTGAAACTAGATGGTCCATGAGCCAAAGAGGTTATCTAACAAAGGGCACGAGTCCAAGGGTAGATGTGTTATTAGAGACAACAGGAGTCTTCTGTGGAAAAACCAGCTAACTGTGTATCAGGACTGTGCATTTTAATGAGAGGAAGAATTATCAAGTTTGATCATAATTAATAACAGAGGTGGATTCACATTCAGATGGCATACTTAATGCTTAAACTCCACAGAGTTGCACTGCAGCTCTTCAGAGTCAGATAAGCAGAACTGATTCCTCTGATATCTTACACTGTACTGCTATTTACATGAATATGGTCTTATTATTATTAAAAGAATTTATATGAAAGTTTGCAGTCTAAAGCTTTGTTAAGCTTTGTTTGTCAGTTGATAGGGACAGACGTGACGAGGGTTCACTGAATTTGCTAGGATACTTATGTCATCAGTTTCGCTAGTAAAAAGTAGTAAGGGCAGGGAATGAGACGGGCATGTCCTGTAATCAATGACAACAAAGACACCCTTAGAGGATGATTCCTTCTGCTTATCACACTTATCTTAAGATGGGATGAATTGTCCTTTGAAGGTGATATTGCTCCCTTTGTCTATAGGGGGAGCCTAGAATAGATGTTGACTGGACCCCTAACCAAGGGTAGGGGAAATTAATTCACAGAAAGATTCTTCATTACAGTGCATCTGCTGAGACTCCTAATTAAGGCCTGGTGTCTTGCAGGAGATCTAATTTACAGACATTAAACTGCATCGAGAGTCATAAATACACCAAGTACTTCAGTAACACCATTTTTCTGAAGAAAGAATTCCAAAGCGGCAAGCTGAGTTTTAGAATATCACATTTCATATTGAAGTTGTTTCTCAGTGTGTCACTCCACTAATGTTTCACAACGCCCAGGCTGCAGGTGAGCTGCAACATATAGGGAAAAGAATGAGCTGTTGCTCCAAAGGCAGTACTGAATTGCATAGTTCTGCAAACATCGAAGCAAAGAACATTTATCTGGGCATTTATCTGGAGCAGGGAGGGGCTCTACTGCAAGTGTGAAGTCCTAAAGTTTTTCTATTTAGATAAATCTTCTGATTTGTTTCAGTAAGATGTCTTTGAAGTGAAGAAGGAAGCTACTCACTCTTACGAAGGTACATGAAATGTTTGTAGCTTTTGAAATAAGAGTTTATTTCTGAGATGAAAAAGATCATTTTCAATCTGCAGATAGAATCATAGAATAATTTAGGTTGGGAAGGATTTCTGGAGGTCATCAAGTCCAACCTCCTCCTCAGAGCAGGTTCAGTCAGATCAGATTGCTCCAGCCCGATCCAGCTGAATTTTAAATGTCAGCACAGATGGAGATTCTACAAATTTGCACCTAATCCAGTGTTTGATCACTCACGTTGGGGCAGGAGAGGGAAATTTCCTCCTTCAGTTTCCCAAGTAGTCCATGGAAGAGAGCAACCTGTTGATAGCAAGCTCATTGAAGCCCTTTTCTGAGAATTAACTGGGCTACTTGCTGTGCTTTGGGGCAGAAAAGGTTGGGTAGGTTGGAGATAAACAACAGTCAGCTATGCAAAGATGACTCAGTGTGTAAAGGCAGTCTGGTCTTTTGTGCATCTAAGCAGGGTGAGCATTTTGCTCACTTAAACTGTGTACCTAACCATTATAGGCTGGTTTTAATCCTGCTGTCTGCTTCTTGAAATGGGCAAGTACTTCTGAAGATATGGCTCAAGGGGGGAATAAACTGGCTTGGTATTTACAGTATCTACTCTTGCCTTTCTGGATGAAACAGGTCAGTAAGAGAATAGTTTTGTACATATGCAATACCTTGAAGCCTATGCTAGAAACAGACCTCAGCAAGAATTGAAACCTCCATTCAGTCACCCACGTGATAAGAACTCCGCTTTGAGAGCGTCAGCCAGGTTACTGGTAACCTCCAGTAGATTAACAATAATTATTCATGTGAGGTGAAGCTGGTAGAACCTTTACAGGGATGAGTGATTCCCTTTTTGTTCAGGATTCCTTCCCTTTTAGCATGAGATTTTTCCCCCTCTAAATGGAAAGTATTTCATTTGGTGACTCTTCCCAATTTATTCCTGAGCAGAAGATGGCCACTTTTCCTTGACAACGGGGATGCAAGCAAATGAGAAATGCTTTCTCAGGCAAACCTGGAGGATCTTGTGGTATCTCCTCCTCTTTGGGAAGATGCAAAGCTGAGTTTTCCTGCTGCTGTTGCCATTTAGTGCTTGGCACCTTTCATTCAAGAGAGGAAACTCTTACTTTCTTCTGCCAGGATGTGGATGTGTTATTTGTATGTTTACAAGTTGCAGTCCCAAAGGTCAGGGTGGTGGAGGTCCATGTAATTAAGGCAGGTCTTAGCAAGTTGGCACAGCTGCAGCCTAACCATTATATTCCTATTTCAGCAAGGCTGAACAGGGGCTGCTTTGCCCTTTTAACGGTCTTTGTGGCCCATACTGAGCTCTAACTACCCTGCTACCAATGCCCGGGGGAGTTAGCTAATAGGCAAAAAAGGTATTGGTGATTGCAATACAGGAAGAATGATGTCTGAACTAGTGTCAAGACCATGTATCTTCAGGAACAAGTGGGCCATTGCCCTTGGAGTGGGCCATTTGGATGATACTGTACACCCAACCGTGGCCACGAGTGAGAAGAGAAGAGTGCTCCACAGATGTCCTCAAGAAAAGCAGACTTTTTTCCTTAAAAAAGGTACACTAAAAGAGGGCACACGAAAACCATTGTAGTGCCAGACTAGGACTTGTGTTTCACAGTGCTGCTGTTGCTTTTTGAATAAATTATTTTACCTTTCTGTGCTTTCTTATCTCACCTGAAAAATAGGAACAGTACTCCCTTGTATCACAAGTCATTTCAATGCGTAATTAAAGAAGTCTAGTCAGAAGCTATGATGAAAATGCGCCGTACTTCCTTGTGGCTACTGAGACAATCCATTGTGTGTTGCCAGTTTCCCATTACTTCTAGGTGTTGAACCAGTTTCCTGTCGGGAGATAACATGAGTGTGCTAGCAACATGCCTGAGAGGAATCACTGTGTGGCCATTGAGTTTATCCTCTCTGGACTAACAGAAAGCCAAGAGGTGAAGGTAACCCGCTTTTTTTAAGCACATTAATAGGGAATCTTGGAATGATCATGTAGATGAAGGTTGATCCCCCGGGTTCACACACTGTGTACCTTTCCCTCAGTAACTTGGCTTCTGTGGATTTCTGTTACTCCTCAGCTATCTCCCCAAGGTTGCTGGTGAACTCTTCAGCAGTGAGGAGAGCCACTTCAGTCAGTGCCTGTGTGGCACAGCTATTCACTTGTCTCCTCATGGCTAGTGTTGTGTGTCTCCTGCTGGCAGGAACGACATATGACTGCATGTGGCTCTCTGTAACCCTCTCCTTTATGCAACTGTCATGTCCTCAAAAGCCTGTACACAGATGGTAATCATCTCCTATTTCACTCGCTTTGTCCATGCACTTGCGCAAACTATCTCCACCTTCACATTCTCTTTCTGTGACTTTGGTGTTATCGGTCATTATTTCTGTGACATCCCCCTAGGATCCAGCTTTCATGCTCTGACACCTATAGCAAAGAGATGGTACTTCACATTTTTGGTGTGTTTCGTGGCACCTTCACATCTCTGGCAATTCTCATCTCCTCCATCTACCTCATCTCCACCACCCTGAGGATCCACTCCTCCAAGGGCAGATGCAAAGCCTTCTCCACCTGTGCTTCCCATCTGAGAGCTCTCTTCTTGTTTTATGGCAGCACCGTTTTTATGTGCGGTAGCCCAACATCCAGCTACTCATTGGACTGAGATAAATGGGCCCCTCTGTTCTCTACAGTGGTGACTCCAGTGCTGAATCTTACCAGCTACAGCCTAAGGAATAAGGAGGTGAAGGATGCTCTGAGGAGAGTTTTAGGTCATATTAGAGAAACTTCAGCAGACTTGTTAGAAAGAGAACTTTGTTTGGGGAAAATTTATCAAAACCTTGGTACAAAGAGTAGGACTTCCAAGGAAGATTTGATCAGCTTCCAAGGGTGAGATTCAGAAAAGTACTTAATTGTTAGAAGTGCTTTTAGGTGGACTTTTAACTGGTTGTATCTGCAACTTCTATCTTGAAAGACTGTTTTCCTCTGCTACTGAAAGCTGGAGGAATCCTGACTCTTAACTTGCAAGTTCCAAGCACAAACAGGACTCCTGCCTGAGGAGTGCGTGGCACAGAACTGCAGTTCTCTGTTCTATTAGGAACGTTTGCTCATGTAGGAAAACCACCAGTCCGTCAAGATGAGAAAAAGCTTTCAGAGACATTCAAGAGGAGAAAAGCAATGTGATTTGAATTTATGGCCATTTCTGCTACGTCTTCAGTATTTGAAAGGAGTAGCCTCTTCCAGTGCAACACACAGAACCTGAAGTTCTGGAAAGGAAATCTTGGAGAAGAGACACCCGTGTTTTTGCCCCCCAAACACTAGCGAAAGTAACTGTCCCTCTCCTGTTAAATCTCCCTCTTCTGTCACTCATTACTACCTCCTTTTTCCCCTTCTGCCTGGAAACATGAAAAAACTACAGCAATGCAGAAAAGATTGACTTCTAATTTTGCTACCATTGTGAAGTAACAAGAACTTATTCCTGCTTTTCATCTCCACATATCAGCAATCCACTTGAGGCAACTGAGTGAACCGGTAGTTATTTTAAGGACATTGGACATAATCTGAAAGTTAATCCAGCTGCAGTGTTCTTTCACTTAAAAAAAATGCCAAAATAAGATGGTGACTTACCAACTACATGTCTGCCATCAATGTGATTTTGAGAATAAACGACCAATCATTTCTGGGAGAGGAGAAAGTTGAGAAAGGCTTTGGAATCCTTTTATCAATTCAACTAAGCTAGCTCTAAGGATAGGTTTTCTAGCGCTAAATGATGTTTCATCCCTTCTGGCTGAGTTTACAAATGCTGTCCCTCAGTTGGCAGAAGGAGTTGAAATCTTTATTGAGCTGAAAGTGACAGAATTAATCTCAGACAGGCGAGAGGTTCCTGCCTCTGCATAAGGTTTACAGTCAAAGGGGGATGGAAAGAGGTCTTGCGGATTCCCTTTGCATTTCACTGCAAGCCTGTTAGGGCTGTTATTTCCCCTGACTTCCTCTCCTTAAAGCTGTGCATAACTATAGCAAAGATTGTGTCCCTGTGGTCATCTATGGCACCCTAAAGAAGGATTTTACAAGTCTCTTTCTTTCAAACTGCTGCCAGCATATTTTACAGAGAGGTGATATGACTGCGAAACATCATTATTTCTGCCCAAAGACACACAGCTGGGGAGAAAACTTATCTTCAGTATGTTATAGTCTGAATTTTGATCAAGTGGTGATGATTAAAGGCCATCAATATCTCAGAAGCCGTTTATCTCAGTAACGCTAAAATTAGAATATGCACGGGGTAGTAAAAGCATTTGGACTATATGCACTATTATCCCACTGGCCTGACAGTCCTAAAATGCAGGAAAAAGAATGTGAAAATGTAGCCTTTTGGTCCTTTCTGATTATAAAGTATCATCAGATATGTGAAGTTCACAGTTTTTACACGTATCAATGTTGCGCTGTCCTTATCTTGAACAGAGAAGTGAGATTTTTAAACCAGATTTCTGAGGTGTCCAAAATTGTCTCTTTCAGTGGACTCCCAGCTCGAAGGAAGGAAATAGCTTGAGAAGAAATCACAGGCATCATTTTACTTTACTGTGTATGTTTACAGGTCTCTGGGAGGAGCAATGTACACTACTACTCTTCCAGAAAAAGACAGGTAGGTTGTCATCAGAGAGCTTCCCTGCACAGCAATGAGTCATGTCTGCACGCCTCTCTCTGCGCTGATGTTTAAGATAGTCAAAGCCATCTAGAGCTAAGCATCAGCAGAACCGGCAGCATGTTTCAATCAAGAATCACAATCTCAAACCTAAATATGCTTTCTGACAAATATCATCAAAAAGAACATATTTTCATAAGCCCCACATTCATCTTAGTCCTGCATTCACCTATCCGTTAGCCTCCACCTCGAGAAACCCAGACAAAATTAGGGAATTTAAAAAGTTAAAGAGCTGCTCTCTCTTCAAATCTACAGTTTGCTTTTCTAAGAAAGCCTTCTGATCCAACATCCAGAATCCTGTTCCTCTTCTTCCCTTCCCCAAATCTCCGTTCCAGGAGGAGATTTGGGAAAATCCCTGCCTTGAATCACTTCTCATGACAGCAATGCTAAAGTAAGTCCATTTGCGGTAGAACAGCATTGCCCAGAGTCAGGAAGTCCTAGGGGCATTTGGGGGTTTCCCTGCTGCAAACAGTTGAGGAAAACTCGATGGATCAAGAACAGTACTGTTAAGAATTTTAGGGAAATTTTCAGGGTTCAGCTAGGAATTAGGTTATATCTTATGGAGTATGGAGAGATATTGGATACCTGTATTTCCACTGAGATGCCTATTCCTTAGATTTTTATAGTGTAAAGCACCAGACGACTGGCCAAAGTCTCCAGTCTCTAAATAAAGCGGTGAAAAATGTCCCGACGATTAAACTGGATTGTGGCTCCAGCACTGACTATGGTATTTAACCGTGCTTGGATTGCTGCTCTGATAGATTACAAAGCTCAGCTATGACATAAGGTCAAGGCCTTGGAAAGGTGTTAGCAGAGCTCCTTTAAATGAAGCGTTCCCAGAGACACCAGGTTGGCACAGACTGATGAAAATCCTAGTTAATGCCTGGCATCAGGGAACGACCTCTGTGTCCATCAGTGTTCCTGGGAGCCTTGGAAAGCCTAGTACAGTGTATGTCACCCTTCACTGTAAGGCAGACGCCTAGTGCAGCATCCTGCTCCTCTCATGCTCCTCTTTTACCATGCAATGAATCGCAGTCCCCTCAAAGGTCTCTTGCTGTCTTCAGCAGCTTTCTCAAGTCGAGGCACCTCATGTCAGCACACCAATATATGTGAGATGAAACCTGCTTGTGCTGTGCCATCCTGAAGGATTTGCTTTCTCTTGGAAGCTTAGCACCACCATCACTTTTTTTGTGTAGAAACGTGAGCAGACACCACTCTCCGAAGCTCGCAGGAGCTAGTGGGAAAGCATAACCTCTCAAAATACCTAGTTATTCCTCTTAATGCCAGGAGAAGCCTAGACCTGAGACTTACACAGCTCTAAGGTGTCTAAAGGTAAAAACCACAATACCACCCCGAAGGCTCGGGTTTGACTGGTGACAATATGCTCACATCCTTTTGACTGACAATTTCCAAAGAAAGATGAGAGCTACATTAATCCTTGGATTTAGCTTCAGTTCTACTCTAGTCTGCTGAGAAGATGGTGGAAGGGCGCATATAGATGAAAATGCATGGCCCAAGGAACAGAAGTGCAGAAGTGATATGGGAGGAGCAGGTAGAGAGTGCTTCGAGATGCCCTTTGGAAGAGTGTGTCCTCAGAGACCAAAATAATGACGTAGCACACAAAAAGAACCACAAAAGAGCCCGAGGAAATCAGACCACTATTGGCAACCACTATGCAACCAACCACGTAGGTGTCAGTGCAGGCCAGCTTCAGCAAAGCGTGTACATCACAGAAGTAGTGGTCGATCTCATTGGGCCCACAAAACAATAGCTGAGCAGTCAGCAGGGTCTGCACCAGGGAGTGCACACAGCCTCCCACCCACGAAGCTGCCACCAGCCGGCCACACAAATGCTTGTTCATAATGCTTGTGTAATGAAGCGGCTTGCACATAGCAGTGTAACGATCATACGCCATTGCTATGAGGATGAACATCTCCGTGCAGGCAAAGAGATGGACGCCAAAGAGCTGTGCTATGCAACCCACAAAAGAGATGGTCTTCTTTTCAGCAAGAAGGTCATAAATGAGTTTGGGAACTGTGACAGTAGAGTAACTGATATCTACAAAGGACAAGCAGCTCAGGAAGAAGTACGTGGGAGAGTCCAGCTGTTGACTGTTCTGTATAGTGATGATGCTAAGCAGGTTTCCAAGAATAACAGTGGCATAGAAGACTAAGAAGAATGTGAAGCATACTTTTGCTAATGCATCATCTTGTGTGAGTCCCTGGAAGACAAACTCCGTCACATTGTTTTTTTTCTTCACATACGTCACATAGACAGGACCTGAAGCACAGAATAAAGCCACCTGTGATGGCATTAGAAACACAGTGTTATCAGTACATATCCATGTCGATCACTGGTATGTTCAATATCAATGTATTCCCTTTTATGCCTTTTGGGGAAAGTTTCCTTTCAAAGTCAATGCTTCTCTCAAGGAGTGACAGTTGATATCTAACTCAGAATGTATTACTGAAGTGTGTAATAGCGAGCTCCGTTTATTGATTTGAGGGAGTTGGTGGAAATATCCTCCAGATTCTTATTTCTGATCTTTGCCCCTTTTAAAAAGGAAGACTAGTCACTAGGTTGGCTAAACATCCACTTTTGAAGTGTTGATTTGGAAATGAAAAACTGACTGAGAAGGATAGTGCATGTTACCATTTGAGTCTCAACACGTTAGTCATCCCCTAAGGAATTCTGCTCAAGCAGTGAACGTACCTTCTTTTTCAACCCTCTGAGGGAATTCAACAGAACTAGTCCTTGCTATTGCTCTCTGACTCTGGTAGAATGTCCATGCATTTCTGTGCAGCCATCAATATTCACATCATGACACAAGGCAGCTGGCTAATTAATATCACTTCAACTATCAGTGTAGATCCTTCTGGAGGAGGTAAAGTGGACACCTACCTCATGTCTGTTTAGCAGAGATGTGCCTTTAGGCACAAACTGTCTTTAAGGCACCCTAAGTGAAATCAGACCATGTTCAAGGCATGCCAGGAAACCTGAAGCAGAAGAGTCATTGTCCTATATGTGCTGTACTGGGCTACATCTTGTGTGGATTGGTTCCAGTTATTGCTCATGAGTTTCTGGGTTGCGACCTCAGTCTCCAAAAGAGCAGGCTTGTATTTCCTCAGACCACCTTTCACACAGTACATGGGTGAATACTGGAGATAATCTGCATTAACGATGTGTCAGTAAATTTTTTGTACACCTCAGCCAAGTTCTGGACTGGGCATGGAAACCCTCATTGAGCTGAAAGTGACAGTATTAATCTCAGACAGGCGAGAGGTTCCTGCCTCTGCATAAGGTTTACAATCAAAGGGGGATGGAAAGAGGTCTTGCGGATTCCCTTTGCATTTCACTGCAAGCCTGTTAGGGCTGTTATTTCCCCTGACTTTCTCTCCTTAAAGCTGTGCATAACTATAGCAAAGATTGTGTCCCTATGATCATCTATGGCACCCTAAAGAAGGATTTTACACGTTTCAGGAAAATACAGTCGTTTGGTCCTGCCAGTTGTCACCTTTCTGTTGCTGCAGAGGCTGAAGCTCATGGGCCAATGCGTAGAGGAATAAAATGTTGTTGTTGTTGACGCCTTCCATAAGCTATGGTCCCGCTGTTGCCTGCTAGCATCCAGCAGCCGGAAGAGAAATCAGAAAAATCATGGCGTTCTTCCCCAAAACATTAAAAAAAAACCAAACAGTTTTAAAATTATAAGCCTTAGCTTGAACTGGCCGTGTGCCCTAACCCCTCAGCAGTTTCAGTATGAAGGGGGTCAGTGGGCCCCATCTGTCTTTCTACCTGCCCCACCTACGGTGAGACAGACCAGCCTCTGAAGGCACCTGTCCCTCTCTGTTGACAATGGTGCTGAGCTAGACAACTGTCCTTCATTGCATGAAGAATTTAGACTGCTACAAATAGGTGGGGATGGTCCCACCTTTAGCTGTGTCCACAGAGTGTGAATGCTGGATGAGGGACATGCTGGCCCAGGCCTGAGGGACACTATCCCTCTAAGCCTTGAGAATCAGGATTTATCCCAGTTCCGTCCTGCTGGCTGCCAACCACATAACCCACCACGGTGAGGAGAAGACACTGAGACGTCCGCAGTGTACTGGTGCATGCCTGTGAAATGGGAACCCACTCTGCCACCCCCTGCATAGAGCAGAGGACATTCGGGGAACCAGAGCATTTCTGACATTGTCCCAGGGTTTGGTCTGTAGACCTGCCGCTCTCCTGTGCAGGGAACACCTTCTTATCTTGAATCACACTTAAGCCATGTTAAGGTGCAACACAAGTGCAAGCAAGTGTTTATAGGGAACATGAAGTGAAGGAAGAAAAAGGAAAATGCTTTAGTTACTTTCAGAGTGCATTACACAGATGTCTTTCTCCCTCACGCAGCTCATTTGCTCTTTTCCTCCTGGCAAGGTAGGAGTCAGGGTCCCGTGGCTCCTTGTGGCTCCTTCGTCCTTGTGGAGAACCTTAGCTGCTACAACTAACCTCCCTGTGGCAGCTTTGGCTGGCTCTGAGGTGATTTAATCTTCCATCTTCACATTTCTTCTCTTCCTTCCTGCAGTAGTAGCTGCTCCAGCTATTCCCTTGGAATACTTTTTTCTTCCTTTGCCTGGGCCTGTAAATATGCCCTGTTGGGCTAGGAGTTATCCTGCATACAGGAATTATTCCCAAAGAACTCTTTATTTTCACTGACACATAAAACTGTGCCCCCCAATGCTTTCTTTGTCCTCAAATGCTTTCTTTGGTGGCGACAATTTCCTACGGTGAGCAATTTATCTTTCACTTGGATCTTTGATTCTCTATTAGTCTAAACAGTGAAATGCAAAATCTGAGGCAGAGATGAAGGGCAGAGGGGATGGCTAGGAAGGAGGGCATTAGTGACAGGTGAACTACTGCAGAAAGGCAGAGAGTTGCTGCACTGGAATGGGAAGGGGAGAAGCTTCTCCTCATATCACCTGCATCAGCAAATGACCCAGCCAGCATCTAATATCAGCAGTTTAATTGCTAACCCGTGGATTCAGCATATGACAATGCAGTACTCCTAATAAGGCATTTACTCCAAAGTAAAGGGGAAGGAAGCCTTTGGCACAGTTGCTTCCAGCAGCAGGTGACCAACAGCCTTGCAGACACCTTGGGCCATCATTTCCTGGCTGAGTAGATTACAGAGTAGATGGAGTTTGTCTGACGGAAAGTTTACACCTGGGAGAGCTCGGACTAATGGGATGCTCTGCCTGGAACACATTTTAATATTTTTGACAGCATTCATTTCTTTATTTGCTGGTGTCTCAGCAGTGCTTGGAAGCCCCAGTCCTGGGCCTGTGCTATTCAAAAAGAGAACATAAAGGGAATCCCTGCTAGTCACAGAGTTTACAATGCCATTCCAATCAAAACATGAGCTTTCAGTGTCTTCCTAATTACTGCAACAGCTAAAACCAAGCTTTTCTTCAAAAGGGAGCTTTCAGTAAATTTTCCAAAATGGAATTATAGTGAGAGAGACTTGATTTTCTCAGCTCCTGAGAAAACGTTACCACAGTTCTACACCTCACCCTTTTCACGCCAAACTTTTCTATTCCACAGTTTTCTCATGGCACTTTTCATCTCCTCATTTCTCAGTGTGTAGATGAGTGGGTTCAGCATGGGCGTGATGACATTGTAAAACACAGCTACGCTCTCGTCCTCCGAGAGATTGCTGGATGGGCGTATGTAGATGAATGTGCATGGCCCAAAGAAGAGAATCACCACAGTAATGTGGGACCCACAGGTGGAGAGGGCTTTGTACCGCCCTTCGGATGTTCGCCTTTTCAAGGAAAACAAAATGACAATGTAGGACGTGACCAGGATGAAGAAAGAGACCAAACAAATCATTCCACCATTGGCAACGACAATGATGCCCGCAACATAGGTGTCGGCACAGGCCAGTTGTAGTAGGGGGTGGACATCACAGAAGTAGAGGTCAATTTTGTTGGGACCGCAAAAAGGGAGGCTAACGGTTACGAGGGTCTGCACCAGGGAGTGCACAAAGCCCCCCACCCATGAACCCATCACCATCCAGCCACACACACGCCTGGTCATGAGGGTGGTGTAGTGGAGGGGTCTGCATATGGCAAAGTAGCGATCATAGGCCATCGCTGTGAGGATGAAGATCTCAGCGCCGCCGGAGATATGTAACCCAAATAGCTGTGCCATGCAACCCCCAAAGGAAATGGTTTTCTTTTCAACAAGGAAGTCAGCAATCATTTTGGGAGCTGTGACAGAAGAGAAGCAAGTATCTGCAATGGACAGGTGGCAGAGAAAGAAATACATGGGGGAGTTCAGACGCTGACTGCTAACTACAGTGACAACGATGAGCAGATTTCCTGCCACAGTAACAATATAGAAGAACAAAAACACCACAAAACATATTTTCTGCACCCCTTGGTTTTAAGAAAAGGCCCAGAAGAATGAATTCCTTCACACTGCTTACATTCTCCATGTTGGTCAGCTGGGTGGCAATATGCAATATACAGCTTATACACCTGGGAAAATAAAGACAGACACATGATTCATCAGCATTTTTTCATTATTAATAATGAGTTCTATATCAGAAGTGGATAAAAACCAAGAAAGATATAGCATTAGTATTAAGCTTATGAAGTGTTTAGTTTCTGTCATGTATTTTTTTTTTCACAGCTATTTAATTCTCCACAGTACAAAGCTTCTGCCATGGCTTTGGTGGCACGGAGATAGGTGCACTCTGTGATATGTTCCTTAATCCTGGTCCTCCAGGATCTTGAAGGACTGGCTCCATGGCTGGTAGCCTTCCATGCACTAAGGACAAGGCCAGAGTGTTCACCTTGGGCACTACAAGGCAGATAATGCAGCATGTTTGCCCTCAGGGGAGACAAAGTCCCTGACAGCAATCTTTGTAAAATGGGTGTCTTTAAGAATACCTGGAAACATTGCTCAGAATGATGATTTGCTTTATAAGTACACATGATCTTTGAATTCTTGTTTAGAAGGGAAATGTACCCACAGGCAGGGAAAAGCACTCTCTTGTGTATATACATTTTGAAACGTAAATATGAAATGTCACAGGCTGAAAAAGGAGTTCTGGGAAGGTTATCTATCATGGAGGGGAAAAAAATTGCACATATGACTTAATGGAGTATTTGACATTGTTCTAAATCTCAGCATTGTTTCTATCAGAGGAAGGAAGAATGAAAGACTCTTGTGAGATCTTCTGTCCCATCACTGTACTGATTTTACCTAGTATGATTTTTGATATGCTCTGCGTGATGCTTTCAAGTGTTAACTTAGCTTAATGAAGCTAATCTAACTAAACTCCTTCAACAGCCAGTATAAGTCTCTCTGTAGGCTGATTCAGAATGACTGAATTAGGGTCCTTTGCAGAACCCTTTTTTCCTCCATTCACGATGAGGAGCTTAAGCAAATTAGCACCACCAGGTTAGAATGAACTTCAGAGAATAATCCCTTTTGGTGCCTGAAAGTAGCTCAGAGCTTTTTGTATGCCATCCACCTGTTTCAGGTTATGGCTGAGCTCCTTGTCCCTAGGCATTTCTACATCCGTACAGTTTCTCATTCGAGACAAGGTCACATTCCAGCATAAACATGGGACTTCTTTGGTTCACCCTGTGTTCCAGCTACAACCCATCGAGCATTACATGTCACTAATAAATGAGTAGCCTACATCTTTAGAAAGAGTGTAACGCTTCTAGCTTGCCATTATGCACCCAGACCACCAGAGTTCCTTTGGTCAAAGAAGTCTGGGAACCACCAGATTAAACTCTTCACAGAGAGTTTAAGGTCAGCCAAAAGCAGGCACTCTTTTAATAAAAATATCCACTGTATGGGCTTCCTTCTAGGATCAAAACATTCCCTGTCAGCTGGTGTTAAAATGCACCATTTTAAGTCCTGCAGAATTACACCACAACCAGGTTTTCTCATTTGTCTTGGTGATCTGTGAGTAAATCTGTGGAATGATTCAGTTAAGCCAAGTTATCTACCAACTACTTCCATCTGCAGCATAATCAGAAACTCTCGTGCAGGCACAAAGGGATCAAGCATCCACAGGAAACACTGAAACTGAGAAAAGCCAAGATTACTTTCAAACCCACAAAGTGAAGCCGAGAGAGGAAGTGGGCAAAGGTAGGGACTTTTCCTATGCTTACAGTTGTACTTACACTAGATGAAAGTTTTTCAAGCAGAAGGGTAAACTTTACACGGATGGTTCCCCTTCAGATATTTCTACAAGGAAAAGGATCAGTAAGAACAACGGGAGGTCACTTTCTCCCTCAGCTTACCAGGTCGTGATCCTTTCTACCCCTCTTCCTTCTACTGAGCAACGACGTAGACTTCTCAACAAAATAAATGACAGGGATGAAATGAGCACACCTTTATGGCTGTGCAGTACCCAGTCGAAAAGAAATAGCTGGGCTCCATCCAAGCCAGAGCATGACTGGAAGCATACCACAGCAATCGCAGGGCCATATTTAGGCAGTCAGAAAGGAGTGACCAAGAGAGAAATGGTCAGGGGAAACTATATGCCCGAATACCAGCAGATGGCAAATTCCTGAGCTAGAAACAAGGTGTGTACCTACAAAAGGACCGATTCACAATTCAGACAGCTCGGTTATGTATCTTGCTTGACAAGGTCCTTTCCATCACCACCAAACTGCATTTAACAAACTACCCATCTGTCTGATCTCATCTCATCGACTTAAGTCATGTAGGCACCTGTACCTAAGCTAGGCATATTACACCTGACCAGTCTACTTGTAGATGTGATGAATCATGTGCTGCAGGTACCCGTTTCTCACTGCTGACTCCAAGAGGATTACTAGAATGACTAATTCAGTAGAGGATTGCCACCAGTTATGGCTTATCTCTTCAAGTGCCTTTGCAGGGGTAGACCTGAGCTATATGACATAATGCAGTCAGCTGCAAAATAAAATGAATCTCATGTGTACTCTTAACATCTCAAAAAGGGTGAGAAATTGCACCATCTCCTTACTGCATGCATTCTTCCCTGAAATCTCAGGTGGTTATGGGAAACAAAAGAATAATATCGAAGCAATCGAATCTGCGGCTGTAGAACTAGCTCTGTATATGATTCTAGCCAAAGACAACTAGAGACAGTTGATAACTTCAGTGGAAGTTCCTTTCTGTATTTTCACATTTGTGCAAGAAGAAAGGAAAAGGAAAAGGAAGAGGAAAGAAAAGCGAGCAAAGCAAAGCAAAGCAAAGCGAGAAGGCAGAGAAGCTGCAAAACTTACCTCGCCTGTGTTTAGAGATCTAATATTTTGTGTAAGGGCTGTACAACTTTATCTCCTCAACTTCTGTCTTCCCTGGTATGAATGTGTTAGAGCACAGCGCCTTTAAAGAACATAGAATGGCTTCTGGAAAGCTTCCAAAACTTGCTTAGGAGGTGGCTGTTAGTGTATAATCCAGTCCCATCTAATTTATTACTTGCTTTCGTGTGTCACAAGTGTATCTTGATGTTTCCTGCCTGTGTGAGAAGTGGTTTAATAGGCTGTGTGGATGATGTGACCTGGGTGTGCTGAATGATGCTTTCATATCCCAGCAGCTGCACAAAGGGCTGAGAAGTAAACCATTTAAGTACCAATCTTTAACCCTCTCCCAGGAAATCTTCTTCCTGAAGGGCTCTTGGGGCTGGAGGAGGGAGGGGTGGAGGCTTAGTGAAGGGAAGGCGTGAAAGAAAGGGGCAAAGGAGGAGAATGAGTTCTGTCTTGACTGAAAAGTTTAAGTAAATATATTTTAAAGAAACAGTTGTCAGTCAATGCTTTTCTAATGATATCACAAAGGCATTTCAGGGTTTCTCCACAAGAAATAACAGTCAAAGGAGTAGCTGAGTATTCAACTGGACAAGCATATGCATGGACCTATCCAGCTAACGCTTCTCGGAGTTCTTCCTTACTCCAAGCTGATAGTTGTATGGATTTCCCCTGTGTAAAGGGCCATTAGGTCCACTGCTCTGGCTTCCTAGCATTGTGAATGCTAAAACACTCCATATGTAATCTAGATATTTTCTCTCCTTTTTTAACTTCTGTGTATTCCAAAAAACATGTAAAAGAGAAATCTTCATTAAAGGAAAAAAAGAAAGAAACCTCAAGCTGTAAGAAGAGTCACCATCCTCCAGGGATGGTAAAGAATTCCTATCGCAGGAGTCTTCTAAGGACAGGTTGGGCTCATTTCTCTCAGGAGTGGTTACGATGAAGTTTTTATAGGGACAGAAGATGTCCTGGGTGACCTCTTGATGACCCTCCAAGTCCTATCTCACCAGAAATTTCATCACTGGAAATCCAGTGAATAAAGCCTCTGTGCAAGAATTTGCATGTTTTAACAGAGGTCAGTGAATTACCAAGTCAGTCAAAAAAGTCCTTCATTTACGAATTGGGAAACTGAGGGAGGAAGTCACCTATTTAATGCCAATGGAAGTCAGCGAGTTTAACCCTGACTTAGTCACTCTAGGCTCTTCTGCGCAAAAAAATGAATGTCTCTGGAGGCAGATTCATCTGATCTACCTCAGAACTGATTTTAGGATGTGATTAGGTCTGAAATAGACATCTAGCTTTTAAACAAAATAACTTAGGGCGGACAAATCTCACTGTCATGATGGGCCCCATCTTTCTTAACCTGAGCAGCTGCAGTCAAAGGTGAACCTATGAAATGAAACAAACGAAGCAAACAGACATGCTGATTTATATCAGCATATCATCTCAACCAAGGCCCAAGTCAAATTCATCATGGCTCTGAACTCTACTGTGTATTTGTAGCTTATGCCTCACAGATGTCAGGAAAGACATTGTCTCAGCTACTGTCCTTTGCTTTGTTTTGCTGAAATTTCTGGAAATGTGGAATGGCCTGATAGCAACATAGTTAATATCTCCATCTCCTCTGCACAGAATGCCAGCAATCTCCACACTGAAAACAGAAATCCTACAGTTAATGAGAATAAATACTGGTAAAGAAATGTCTTGGTGAAAATAGTCCCCTAACTTAAATGTCCTTTTACTGCTGCCTGGAGCCTTGGGCAGCTTAATGAGGGTTAACAGTAGTCACTACAGGAAACAAGAGTATTGGGTAAGAAGGTAAACAAAGTCTTACAGTCTTTGGGAAAGGAAGAGGAGCAACAGATGACAGAAGCCAGAGATCAGGCCAATAGCATCTGGCCTGCTAACCTAGTATGAACCAGCCTGCCACTTTCTGTACCCAGTGGCACACATGGCAGCAACTTGGCTAGCATCACATTCATGTCCTTTTGTTTCCCTAGCCAAATGGACTACCAGAGGTGACTTAATGCACAAGTCCAAATGAAGAATTGCTGCTGCCTCCTGCTGCAAAATAATTCCCCATAGGGCTGTGCTTAGTGCCAGCAAAGGAGAAAGGTCTTTTCTCCATTTTCATTCCACTCACCTTGGCACCTGGCTCTGGACACCACTATGGCAGCAGGTCATGCTCACGGGAGCTGTGATTTGGACAAGGAGGGGCTGTGCATGGTGAGATGAATGAGGTTTTGCAGCTGGATAGTGAATACTGGCAAGGGGTTTGTTGACAGAGCCATGGTGAATGTGTGTTGTGAATTTGATGATGGGCACGATGGGGACAAGGCACGGTGTGGAGGGAAGTTGTGAAACTTGAAATGGATGCTACATGGCCAGGGGCTGTCTTCATGGAGTTTGTGAAATCAGAAGTGCCTGAGGTGTGGTGAGGGACTGTGCTGAAAGATCGTATGAAGTGGCAGGTAATACTGTGGGTGCTAAGCTGTGTTGAAAGACCTTGTGACATCAGAAGCGGACATCGTGTTTTGAAGGGTAACACTAGGAGAGGTTGCAAAATTGTGGCTGCTGAGGTGTCATAAGGCTGGCTAGAGAGTTCAAGGAGACCCTACAGTAGAACAGGTAGTGTGAATAGTAGGGGACAATGTATGGTGACAACTTGTGTTGGGAGAGGTTTTGAGGTCAGAAGAGGACACTCGGTAGTGATGAGTGTGCTAAGGGAGGTTCTGCAGTGACAGTGGACCCTTGGGGAATGAGAAGCTGTGTTGAGGGAGGTTGTGAAATCAGCAGCAGGCATTATGGAAGAGGACTGACAACTTCTCAATCTGTGTGACCCTGAGCAGCAGTAGGCCATCTTCTGCAAGGTCTGTGAAACTAGATCTATGCTGCTGCTATTTGATGCAGGCTTTCATTAATTAGTTTCATTAAGGAAGTAGACTCAGGTTTTGAATATGCTTTGGAGACAAGAGACCAATCTTACCAAAGCCTTATAATAGATATACGAGAAATGTGAGTGACTTTTACAGCTTGCTTTTGCACGGTCTATGGAAGTCTTAGGATGGTTACTTCACTTGCATTATATGGAATGCAAAGTTTTTGATGATTCGGCATATCTCCACAGGGCGTCCATTACAACCAGTATGACAGTACATGACAGTACATATCAATGGCCCAGGCTGATGCTATTTAACATTATGAAATCTGATCGAAATGCCTTAGATAGAAAGCTAATCACCTGACATTCCCTGAATGCCCAATGGAGAGAGAGGCGCCTCCAGAGGATATAAACCACCATCGTAGACCCTCTCAATCACTGACAGTAAGAGACAAGCATTCTCAGAGGTGCCATCTGCCACATGTTTGCAATATATTTCTTGTGGTCCAAAAGAAGTCGGTGACAGGATGACTGCAAGGAATAGGGATCATGTGCAGAATTTTCTGCCCTGAACTAACATTAAGATAGCCAGCCCAGCCTACCATGGAGCATGCCCTCAGCATGTGAGCTATGTTTGTCCTCTGACTTGCTCAGTATCTCTCTGGGAAGATGCCAGGACACAGAGCACTCTAGAAGGTCAGTGGTCATGGCTAAGAAGAATGCGTTCCTCGGGGGCCACCAGCGCCCTGAAAAAAAAACACATTTCTGCTTCCCTGGGGACGGTTGAAAGGAGACAGGCAGCCAAGGATGTTAGTGCTGAGTGTGTTCCTCAACATAGTCCCTCTACCAGTGGCATGAGGTGCCTGCAAGGGACACCTGCCGCCCTGAGGGCAGCAAACCTGACTCCACTCATCACAAGAGCTCCTAGACACCAGCGTTTGAAATAGTCTTTATTTTCTCATTGATTGCAACATAAGGCACTCACGGTACTGTTGGTATTTCTGCAATGTGGTTGAGGTCTGGACGAAGGAATCTGTAGGTGCATATGCGTGTTTCAGAGCAGTCCAATTTTCACCACATGCAGAAGGGTCAGAGAAAAACTAAAAAGACTTGATTTGCTTCCCTTTCCCAAGCCTCTGCCCTCAGTAGTTATCTCCACCCTTCCTTTCCCACAGCTACCCCCTTCTCAACTCCAAGAGCTCCTACTGCAGTCAACCCTCTTCTCTCCCTCACCTCAGCCTACCTCAAACATCAAACAAAAGTAGCAAACAAAAGTCACAATATCACAAAATAGGTCTAATTTGTCTAATCAAAGACAATTCCTGACTGGAGAGGCAGAGAGAGAGACCTTTGCTTCTTCACCACGTGATACCCAAAGTCTGAGTGAGATTTGTCCCTCTGGAGCCAACACCTACCCATTTTGAAGCTTGCACAATCACACTGTTAAAACTCTTTTCTTCCTCTTCATTTTGTAAGTAAGTGGCACACAACAAGCACACTTCTTGCCTGCAGGGTTTCTGTTGCATTACTGCGAATAAATCGCTGTGTTTACTCTTTTTCTAAAGTCCCTTTCAGGTCAAGCTGCTAAAATACTTTAATTCTCTGGGGCCAGAGGTGAACGACGAGTCATCAAATGCTGTTAGAGCCCTGTGCAGTTTGGGGAGACTCCTCCTATCTGCAGGAGAAAGAAACAGGCACCTTTTTACACATGTTGTCAAAGGGAGGCCCAGAAGCATTCAGGGGAGGCAGGCAAAGGCTGATAATGCCCAAAGAGGATAATCGATGCCTAGCACCCAGGCTGTGAAGGCCTCAATGTCTGATCTCCCTTTCCCACCCTACACGCAGCAGACAAGCCGTTTCTCTTTTGGGGGTCTTGGCAGGATTTGGGGCGAGACATTGCACAGGAAGTGATTTTTGAAGGAAACATTGGAAGAAGGGACATCCTCCTCTGGAATAATCCCATTCCAGCTGATTCTCATGTTCCAAGAAAGAAAAAACAAAACAGAATACAGTTACTCTGACAACTTCCCGCAATCTCTACTGACTGCTCATTTGTACATCTCCTTTATAACAGCATTTGGCCAGAGTACGAACGCACCAAGAGCCTTTCACAGATGCATGCAAAATCCCACAGCATCCCTGGGAATGGAATCCCTGGCAGGTAATTTTCTCCCCACCTACTGTAAAAGCAACCAGAGAAGTAGAGCAGAAATAGGAAACTGCCTCACAACATGAGAGAGCCCCATTCTCATCTGCCGCTGACTTCGTCCCAGCCTCCTCAGTACAGTGAAAACACTCCTTCCTGACAACGCCCGCTTCATTACGCCACAGGAGACAGAAACTGAATCTGCAGGCTGAAAGAACTTCCTTGTCTTTTTCACAGAAACTGTTTCCCAGAAGATCCATGGGATGAATCAGAAACCAAGAGAAAGACACTAGAGCTGGTGTCAGGTCCCAGCTTCTCTGAGCAGTCAATTCCGATGCACTGGGGCAGGAAGGTAAGCATTTCTGGGAAAGGTTCAGCATTTCCTTGCCATCATTAATGCTTTGGGATGTTCTCTGTCTCTGCTGTTCCATCTTCATGCCCTCTCTCACAGACATCCACACACACACGGTCACTGCGTAGAGTTACCTCCTCCTCATCTCCTGCTCCTCCCTCTCTATAAGTAGCAATGTTTTCTTCTGCTTCTATTTTTTACTCTGTTGAACTGCCTCACCCTGTCTTCCTGCTTCAACCTCTCCAAATTTCTGCATGATTTTGCCTTCTCCTCAATATGTAGCACCTTGCTGTTACCTTCCCAGACATCAGCCATGCATACTCCGTGAGCGATAGCTGTCCCAGGCCGCAAGGCTGTAAATATAAAAGCAGTGTATCAGTCACTAAATTCCCCTCTGTCTCTTGCAGAAACAGAGAGAAGAAGAAACTTTCTCCATTTTGGTTATTTCATAGTGACTGATCAGTTCATAATGCTCTCCTTTCAAAGCAGTTCAAGCTTGGCTGAAGGGACTAATTGCAGTGGGACTGTGCAAAAGGCAGGGCCGTCATATGCTCTCCTCAAGTTCATGGAGAGCTTCTGCCTCATCAGCTCTGCCTCTGGCATGGTGAGAAATGGCATGGTCCTGTGGTACCTCGGCTTCCGCATCCGGAGGAACCGCTTCACTGTCTACATCCTGAAGCTGGCTGCCGCTGACTTTGGCTACCTGCTCTGCATTGCCATCGAAACAGTTCAGTGCCTGATGCACTGCAATGTGGGAGTGCAGTTTGGGATAGTCCTCTTCCTGGATCTTTTCACGTATGGGACTGGCTTGTATCTCCTGACAGCCATCAGCATTGAGAGGTGCCCGTCTGTCCTCTGTCCCATCTGGTGCTGAAGCCATCGCCCAAAGCACTTGTCCGGCATCATCTCCGGCCTGCTCTGGAGCCTCTCGCTGCTGCTGAACATGCTGGGGTACGTTTCTAGCACTGTTAGCCCCTCTAGCAACTGCCACATACTCCTCATCACCACTGGAGTCCTGGACTTCCTCTTCTGCACGCCCCTCATGCTGGTATTCAGCCTCACCCTCTTCCTCAAAGTCAAGTGCAGCTCCCAGCACCTCCAAACAGGCAGGCTCTTCACCCTGATTATGCTCACCATCCTCTTCGTCTGCTCGTTCCGAAGGGGAAGGAAACACACAGCCACACCACCAAGTCCATCCTTGTCAGTTCCCAGCACACTCTCCTCCCTAAGATGCAGGTGCAAATCCCAGGCTAAGAGGTTTCTGAATCTCTTGAAGCCACAGAGGGCTGCACTGATGCTCCCGTCGTCCGGGGCAAGTGCACTGCATTGGGTAGCGCTGCCCTGCCAGGGAGTGCTGGGCAAGCACCTAGGCAAGCAGCAGCCCCACTCGGAGCACTACCATTTGACACCAGTGCTAGCAGCAAGGAGAGAGAGCAGGAGGGAGGGCTTTTCAAGTGAAAGGGTAGAAGAGGTGGAGGAGCAGGAGCGCCTGGGCAGCAGCCCTCTCTGAGGGGACACAGTGAGTCAAATGTAAAACCAGATCAGCAAAGGTTGTGTCCCTTGAGGGATGCTCACAGTTTTACAGCTCGGGTGGTTGTTTCCTTCGTAAGCGCTTAGCTGCCTTGGAGTTTCTCCAAAGTCTGGGGTAAAGTGTGTGTGGTGCCTTCAGCTGTTCACTCTTGGATCTTGCTGCTGCATCGCACAGCACTGCACTGCACAAAGGGGAAGGGCAGAAGCGCTCTCTCCTCCTGATTTTCTTGCCTGCTGTATGCTTGATTTCTGTTTGCAGCGGGCAGAAGCAGGAAAAGAAAGACGACGCTCCCACGGCCGCTTGCTCTGCGACGGACGTCTGCCAACGGCCATCTGCCAGGGCAGCTTTTGGATCTGCGCTCAGAAGGGCAGGCTGTGACCAGCCTCTGGCAGCTCTCCGTTGGGAAGAAGGCCCATTACCGCTGCCGATCCAGGTAAGCAAGCCTGGCAAGGGAGTTACCATTGCCCCAAGCCGATTTCTTGTGTTACAATGCCAGATGCGAGCCTTTAAAGCAGTGCAATGAACACGCTGCTCGCATCTGTGGCGAAGGCGCTGAGCCTCGGCGGGGCGAGCAGGAGAGCGCTGGGGAAGAGCAGCGCCCTGGGCTGGAGCGCCGCGGCTGCGGGGCTCACTAGCACAGGCTGAGGCCGGGCGAGGCAGGCCGGGGCAGCGGCAGGGCAGAGCGCGGGCGCCGGGCGGCGAGGCGTCGGGGCGCGGGGCCGCTGCGCGGATCCGAGAGCGCGACAGGCGCGGCGGGGGCGAGGGTGCGGGGGCAGCCGGCGCCGGGGGCGCTGCAGCCCCGGGCAGGCTCGCAGCCTCGGCGGGGCTCGGGGGCGCTTCCCGCCGCGAGGGCGGCTCCCGGCACGGAGCGTGGCTGCCGGCGGCGCTGGGGGTCGTGGCGGGTGGCGGCGGGTGGGGGCCGGGCGGGCGCTGCGGGCGGGGGTGTGCGCCGGGGGAGCCGGGGGCTGGCGCGGCTCGGCTCGGCTCGGCCGCCCGGGCGGAGAGCTGTGCCGGGAGAGCCGTGCCCGGCAGTGGAGCGGTTGCCGGGGGCGCTGGCGGGCCGAGAAGGGGGGCCGGAGCCGAGGCGAGGGGCCGAGAGAGCGCGAGCGCCGCTTGCCGCCGAGCGGGCGGAGGAGAGCTGCTGGGGGCGGGCGGCGGGTAGCAGGCAGCGCTGCGGGCTGAGACGTGCCCGGGCGCGGGGCGCCCCGAGCACAGCAAAGTGCCGCTGCCTGGGGAAGAGTTTTCCTCCCCGACGCTTGCTGCAGCTTTGTTTTCCTTCTCTGAGAAGCCCTGGGGGCGCGAGCAGGTCCGAAGAAGAATGACCTCTGCGCTGCCTTGCAACGTTGCCTAATAGACAACGGCATAGGCAGTAGCCCAGGCGGCGCCAGAAAAACCGCCTGTCACCGTTTGGGCAAAGATGGTCGAGTTTTCCGTTGCTTTCTTTCGAGAGAGGCACTGAGATTACTTGGAAGACGTCCAGATGTGTGTAGGTCAAAGGCACTGACAACCATTGGTCTCCTAAAAATGCCAGGCACGTGACTTTCAGGCAATGCCCATGCGAAAGGAAGGCCAAACGCTTCCAGGTCAACAGATCATGTATGTATACGCAATAGGTATGGAACAACAACAGCAACAAACAGCCAGTAAGAAAGCGTAAAAGGATTTATATGAGCTTTATTGGTATAGCCTCTCTATATTTGGATATATATACAAACAGATGTCTTTATATGATAACTACAGGCTCTCTTCACTGAATTGTGCACTGAGGACTAAACAGCAAATAATGAAAAAGAATGGCAGAGTAGAAGCACGTTTCCTGTTACTGAGCACGGGAGAAGTTTTCAATTTCTTCCTTCATTTCCTAAAAAAAGACTAAAAAAAAAGATAAAAAAGGAATAATAATTGCCAACTAAACACAGGCAAACTTGCTATAAGCTGGAATAGAAATGTAAAATCCTGTAGCTAGCTGCTTTGTATAAAATGAAAGTCTGTGTAGATGCCTTCCAGGTGGAAGTCAGCAACTCGTATGTAACACAGACTGCTAAGCAGGAAAGAGAGGAATAGCGAATAAGCAGGATATCCACTGTGCACAAGGAAGAAGTGCAGAACAGTGACAGGAAGTGCTGTGTAAGCAAAGTACCTCTATCAACTGCGTTTTGTCATCGTCTTGCCGATGGCGGTAAACACACTGGCTGAGCACCAGGTGTAGTTTTTCGAGGTGGCGGATGTTGCAGTCCTTTGTTGCGTCGCCAACGACCTTCAACAGTTGCTGAAGAAAAAAGGGAGACAGTACAAGTTTGCGTTAGCACGAGATCATTTGAATAGGCTCTCGATGTGTTCAGACACAAAAGAAGATGGTCCCACACAACTCGCATCCTCCTTCCTTGTATGGCTAAATAAAAAAGGAGTGAAACGTCCAAGAACAGACTAAATATCGCAGCAGATTTCCATGGAGGAAATGAGCTCCTGTGTCCGACTTGCGAGAAAAAGCAAGGCTCCAGATTCAGCTAGCATTGTGCTGCTCCTCAGGCTATCAGTGACCTCCACGATCCTAACTGCAAGTGAACTTCTCTGAGAGCAGCAGGAACTGCCATGGCCCGTTTTGTAGTAAAGGACAGCGGCTGCCACAGCAAAGGCCCTCTTGCCTTGGATGAGCTTCTGTGGCTGCAATGCAGGGCCCTGCGAAATGCATCTTTTGAAGAGAGGCCACAGAGCCTCCAGAAAGAGGGCTGCCAGCTGGCAGTGGGAGCCTCCTCAGGTGCTTCTGTCTCCCCGTTAGCTGAATGTTGCCCATGCCTGCAGCTCTGCTGGCAGAATGGATAGCTCAAGGGTCGTCAGCAGAGCGGGAAGCAAAGGTGGATCAGTGAGCTCCAACCTACCCTGAGAGAGATGCTGGTTTCCTTCTCAGCAGGGGGTGAGCATTTCCTCCTCTTCTCTGCTAGGCTCTCTGAGGGCGATGCGTTCCTCCTTCGCTTTTGTCTGCAGGCAGCTGCACAGAGATAGGAGAAAAAGCAAGCCAAAGCATTAGCTAAGCAGTTCTGTCTGCACAATCTAGCACCGTCGTCTTACTTGGTGCACAAGGGAAATGGTGAGAGGGACTGAAGTACCATTGTGCTGGCTCACTACATGCATGTGTTGAGGGAGAGAGGGCAGCAAGCGAAGGGGGTCCAATTGTTATTAGAATTAAAAAGCGCAAGAACTAATAGACTATATCATGCATAAAAGAATGCCCTTGAAGATTTTGTGCACAGAGCAGACTGTAGACCGAAGGCATGAGCACAAAGCAGGGTCATAAGCTCAGGTGGCTTTGCCTCTCATCACAGGAAGTAAAAGAGGTGAGAAGCAGAAAAGTCTTTGGAGACAAGCTCTCCTTCCCCTGTGTTCCAAAAGCAGAGGTTGCCTAAGCCTCACAGACAGACGGCAATGACTTGGTGCGGGGGTGGCGGGCAGGAAGGCAAGAGGGAGAGGAAGAGAAAAAGGAAGCAAAAGCACAGGAAAAATCCTCACTGTTTCCTATTACCATAAGAACTTGTGCAGTGTTCAGCAACTGCTCTAAACAACATGTTACATTTGAGGAGTTAGCCGTTGCGGGGCCATCGAGGCCAGTGTTTTACAGTGTGAGCCAAGCTCTGTGGCTGGGCTTTATTTCATAAGCATGTTGAGTGACTGTCCTGGGGACTGACCTCACGTGCTGCACCTAATTTGGAAATGGAATGCCATTGGCATAAAGCCACCGGCATCACCAAAAGCAGGTATGCCATGACAAGAGGGAAGATATCAATGTCATTGGCACCTTCTCCAAAAAAGGAAAAAAGAAAAAAAGAAAAAAGGAAGAAAGGACTTGCCAGTAGAGAGGGGTGTACTGGACTCTGCAGGCACCGCTGGCCATGTCTCGTCCCCTTGCTCCTCGAGCTGCCTCTCCTCCTCCTCTGTCAGCAGTCGAGGCTCAGGTGGTGATGCCACAGGCAGGAGGACTTCCCGTGCCTGACAAGCTTCAGTCAACCAGAAAAGGTTAGCCAAGTGATGATACTCGGACACAAGCAGAGTAAACCTTCGTGCCAGGAAATCTATTACCAAAGCAAATGCCGAATGGCTGCTAAGCTAGAGATAGCAACGCTGTGTTTGTAGAATAGGCTCACCTGCTTTCTTTTGTGGTGCAGCAGGCTTAGCAGCTTGCTGGACAAGCAAGTCCTCGAAAAACTTTCTCCCTTCCTCCTCGCTAGGTGACTGGACATTGAAAACTTCTCCGTAAAGCTCAGAAAATAAAGCTCGTACCTGAGGTGGGAGGAGAAAAGACAGCGCAGCCGTAAGGCCCCCCCCCCCCCCAAAATGTGTGTTCTGCTCCACAAAGATGAATTCCTTTTCCAGTGAAGCTGAGGAATGCTTTGAATAAGGGAGAGACTAGAACAAGTTTGCTTCTTGGCCTTAAAGGCGAGATTGTAGTGGGTCAGCAGGGCAATTTAGGGCATCTTGTTTAAGGAACACCTCTAGGATTAAAGCTCTGTGAAGCGACCCGAGGTTCCAGTGCTCCAAGGGAGGACACTGAGCATCTCCTAGGTTGCCTGTTTTGGATTTACTTGCCTTGCTGCCCTTCATGTTGAAGCCTTGTGGCAACTGCAGAGGGAAGAGATGCCAGCAGGGTGCCCTAGTAATGCCGGTGTTGAATGGCTTAGGAGAGCACAGTATTTGGGTGCTTAATGGAGTGATAAATTAACATGAGACTGAAAGAAGCCGGGAAGGCAGTGAGACAAAAACCTCTGGCGGGAGATCTGCATGGCAAACATCCGACGTAGCGAGCAACAGCACTGGAGCATATGCTGGAATGCCCTCTAGTAATGTTGTGAGCGTAGCTGTCAAGGTGAGTCTGGCAGCCTCCCACCAGGCATGGATATGTGGAATAGAAAGGATGCTCGGTGCTGTCCTCTGGGCTTCTCGGATCAACTAGTCAAAAGGAAGTTTGGAGAAGACTGTTGAAGCGGGTAGCAGAGGCTGCTGCTGAACAACAATGGATCAATCAAAATTGCCTGCAAAACGGGAGTGCACCAAGACAAAGCGTCCAAACAAGCCACCAAGAATAAGGTAACATTGCTGCTTGGACCCAGTTCCTTCAGCCTCTCCACAGCGAGAGGCAGGCCTGAATCTCTGCCTGATTTCCAAACTGCTTAGATGTCAGGTAACTCGCCCAGAGCCTCACGCCCGGTGCGAGTGGTAGTGTGCTTGAAAAAACAGACCCAGCCCTTCAGCAGGGTCCACATCAGCCTGGGGCCACTGCTACACCGCTCGAATCCAGCAAGTGTGTTCTTGCCTCTTCCCTGCGGTGTGATGAGAGAAGAGAAACCCTTTTCTTCCCCCCTCCCAAGCCTGGGTTGCATTTCAGTGTTATAAAGAGGGAGGCTAGAGAAAGGGCATGACGTGCAGTCAGGCTGAGGCAGAGGCGCCTCCTGGGAGCTACAGAGCCTGAAGAGGCAAGGGAAGCAGCTCTGGAGAGCCCGCTGTCATGAGCAGCAGCTCTTGCCATGCAGAGGGCTTTATCAGGAGCATCTTGGAGCTCCCTGAGCTGCTAGCAACATCCTTACTGTTTAGCCTGGAATGGAAAAGGTGCTCATGCACAACGTCCTTCTTCTGCATTGTTCAGCGTACAAGAAAAGTGTTCTTTCAGCGCGAAATAAACACCACAGGAAGCAGAGGAAAGCCAGGCCACCACCATTAACCGCAGGAGGTCTGCCTGCTTCCCCTGAGTCTATTGATCCTGTGAGATTGCAGAGAGAAGAGGTACCTGTGCGCATCTTTCTTCGGGTGAGGTGCTGCTAGCAAAGAGAGCCGGCAGGTCCAGCACGTGAACCGCAAACCTCTCCAGCGCGTGTATTAGTGCAGGCACCAAGTGGGAACTTTGCCCGTACCCGGGCTCTCCAGCGATTAAGAACCTGGGCCTGTGACATGCTGGCTGGCAACAAGCATTGCTAGGAGCGTAACTGCAAAACAAGAAGTTTGCAAAGGAAGTGATCAGTCAAGACACAGATGTTCAAGGTGTCTTTCTTTGTCCAGCACACGCTGGTCTGGATCTCTTCCCCCCGGCCGCGTGGCTTTTATGTTCAATATGTCTTGACTGAGCAGCCTTGAGGCCTTTGCCTTGGTCAAGTTTAGGTGCAGGGGGTCCACTGGAAATGGAGAAGGTGGTCAGGAAGGAGCAGAAGAACCTCGTGGGAAAACAAATGCTGTGGGCTCTGAAAGGCCTTTGCTGTATCTAACAAAGTGCAAAACATTCCTGTGAGTCCACAGAACTGGAGGATCCCTTCATTCAGATAGTTTCATCTTTCCTTGTGTGCTCTCTCCTAGATTGCAAATACAACTTTCTCGTGGTTTTTGCTCTGTTATCATGGAATACATCTGTGAACAGCACCTTTTTTTTTCTTTTTTTTTGCCCTCCCAGTACTGCAAGACCTTTTCCGGCTCAGGCCAAGGAGCCTAGAGACTGGACCAAGTTCTGTGGGTCAGAAGCCTTCCTGAGCAGCACAGTAAGAGAGAGTGAGAAAAATTACTGATGCAGCTGGGACCCCATAAGCTAACTTCTCCACTGTGGGATTGAATTACTTTCCCATTGCAATATCAAAATATGAATGTAAGCATAGTGGCTTAAAGATCGCAAATGAAGCCTTTTTTGCAGGGTTTTTATTATGCCCTTTTAGCTGGCCATTCCTCAGTTTTCTTGAGTCACTCCTGCATTCCCAATCTGGGAAGCTAGGTGACTCCACAAACCCACACTGCATTTTTTTAGCTAAGAGGAGAGACAACACATTTCTTTGGCCTTGAATCCTAGAAGAACAGCATGCGTGAAATCAGCATGCCCTAATTGTCTGTGGATGTCTTTGGTGGAGGAAAAGGAGGCTGGCTCCTTCCGGATGATCGGCTGGAGCTACTTGCTTTCCTACAACTGTAGCACCTAGTTATATCTCCGTGCTTCCTGCTTGCAGTTTTTGATACCAGAGCACCCCGGACTAACTCTTCTGTCCTCCCTCATCTAACGCCCCTCCCACTTGCAATGGCCACGACAGCTTGGAAAGCCCCAGCAATCAGAAGAATTTCAATGAAAGGACACGGGCAGTTACCTGTTACAGTTAAGGAAGGTTTGCTTTTGCTGGCCAGGCCTTGGCCTTGGAGGAAACGGCTCATCTTCAGGACCAGAAGGTGACTCCTCATCACTGTCCATGCAGTCATTTTCTAAGAAATGAGTGGTACCATGAGAAGGCAAAAGACGCTTGTTAACTTTCCCAAAGAGTTTGCAACCTTCTCTTGTGCTAAGACAGCTTCTAAATGCGAGCTGAAACCCGGGACCTGGTATTTCTTCGTCTGAGGGGCATACGCTGAATGCCATTTTCCAAAGCCTTCAGTCTCTACAGAGTTCTCCTAAGTGTCTGGATTTGCGCAAGCTATGTTTTGCTAGCGGTGAAAGCTCCTTTTCTCCTTGCAAACGGGAAAGATGATGCTGACAGCCTTCGGAAACTGGATGCTTGAGTGGAGAACATAGAGTTCTGTACTGTGAAGTGGGAGGAGTTCCCGGCTCTGCCCTCTCTACCATTCAGTTTCACCTCCTCCTGACTGAAAGGTTTGTTTCTGTTGCTTGCACAAACTAGCAGTGTTTGCTTTGGGAGAGTTTTACGGCAGTGAAGGCAGTGAAGCCCTACCTGGCTGTTGGTCCTGCTGGAGTGCAAGTGCTGCGTGGGGAAATACCCTCTGCAGGCCTTTTAGGAGTCTCTGTAGCGTGTTCTGAAGCAGTGGCTTGGAAAGGGGTGGCAGTGGTTGTCCAGGGGAAGCCACAGCCCTCTGTGAAGCTGGTGCCGTCTTCTGCATAGCCACAAGAAAATCTGTTGCTGTGATTTCAATGGCAGCAACATCGATGTGCAGCTTGTGACTGCTTGTGTAGATCTGCGGATAGCGTCGATGCAAAGCACAGAGGGCAGCTTCAGCGCAGAGGGCTTGAATATCGGCCCCGCAGTATCCTGAGCAACAAGAGCAGAATCCAAAGGGATGTCAGTCTCAGGCAGCAGAAAGGAGTCAAGGACAGGCTTTGCTGAGGGACACTCGCAAAGTCTTTGCATGTGGCCCAAAGGGGAAGAGTTTCATGGGCAATGGCAAAAGAGTTCCTGCACTGCAGAGCAGTGCCCTGCTGGGGAGCTTGCATTACGGGAGGCCCAGCGCCCTACAGCCTGTGCTTTGGAAGTAGGCCTCTGAGCCAACCTTAGCTCCTGAGGAAGACGCCGCCCAGAGCCTTCCATGTTCTCAGAGGCAAGGGAAGGCAAGGAGACAGAAGCAGCTTGGGTACTGCCTGGCACAAGCTCAGACGCTGTCAGGAGCCAGGCACAGGCAGGAACTCGGTGTGTTTTTTCATCTTACCAACGCATTTTTCAGCAAGCTCCTCAAGCAATGCGTCCAGGGGCTTAGGGCTCCAGTCTCTGGTGTGGATCTTGAAAATCTCTTTTCGAGCCTACAAACCAGGTGGTCACACTGTGGTTTGTCTTAAGCCTCTTTCTCAAAAAGAAAATAAGCAATGCGCAGTCCCCCTCCCCCCGTCACATTCCCGTAATTGCTTGTCTTCCTCTGCTAAAGTTAAGAAATGTTTACATTCTAGTAACACACTGCCTGCTTTTCAAAGCTCAGTACTTTTCAAGTAGATTGGAAGAGTAAGTACAGTAGTAGGAGCAAGAATTCTGACTCCAGCTGCTGTCCTTGAACGAGCAAATGTCAAGCTGTGCCTATGTTCATCGCTGCTCTTTGCCAGAGCTTCAGTGAAGTGTTTCCTGTTTCTGTCCAGTATAGTGTGTTGTGCATTTTTCCTAGTCTTCAATCCAATAACCTTTTTCTCCTTTTCCCCACAAAATGCGAACTAAAGACAAAAGAATCTGGGGTAGCCAGAAAAAAAAAAAAAAAAAGAAAGATAAAGAAAAAGAAAAAGAGCCGGAGCTCCCTGCTAATACCAGTAACAATGTCAGCTCCCTAAATGCTTTTGGGCGGCTCCGAGGATTCCCAGCCCAGCCACACTCAAGCCCAAGTTTTCCCCCGAGGCTTTCCCAACTGGAGAACTGAGAACAAGGCGGCAACCTCAGAAGGCAAGAGCCTAGGTGGACTCACTAACTAAGCAAAGAGCAAGCCCTTGGGCAAGGAAGAATGTCCGTGTGCTCCAGGCGGAGTGAAACTCCTGTTTGCAGCCTTCGTGCCAGTTCTGTGTGGGGAACCGGGAGGTGTGGAGCACGTATACCACTTGTTTCCTTGCTCGCTCTCGGAGATGCTGTGGGGTAAGCCAGTTTTCTTGTCGAGCAAGGCTCTGTGCCAGTAGCAGGAAGGTTGCCGAAACAGCCTTACCTCTTTGTTTGGCAAGGTGAAAAGGAACTCCCTGTCAAAGCGTCCAGGCCTTCGTAAAGCAGGATCCAGGGAGTCTGGCCTGTTGGTGGCTCCAATGACCACGATCTCTCCTCTGCTGTCTAAGCCATCCATAAGCGCCAGGAGCGTTGTGACAATAGAACTACCAAACAAATGTTGTTTGGATTCCCTGGGTTAGTAGCTGTTGTTACCTTTGGCATGCCTTTCTCCAAAGTCATGTCGCTCAGAAAGGAGAAGCTTTTCTGGATGAGCTGTTGTTAGCGAAAGGACTCATGGTAAGACAGAAAAAGCGAGGCAAGGTCTCGAGAGAGACCTTGTCCGGACACCAAGCTTAGTGACCTGATTTCAACTGCTGCCTTTAAACTGCTATGAAGCTCTGTGTCATTGTACTCGAGGAGTTCAGAGTGTGGGTGTGTGGGGGTGTGTCGTATAAAGGGAAGCAGGTGGGTCTTCTTTTCCTAGAGATGAAGCAGATGACATGGAGATGGAAGCGAAAGGAAGTACCTGTGAATCTGGTCTTGGCGACTGGAGCGCACAAGAGCAAGACCGTTAATCTCATCAAAGAAAATAATCGAAGGCCGCATCTCATAGGCCTGGAAGGGAAGTGCAGATGCAGGCATACTGACGTATGTGAAACAGAGCACCACGCAGTGAGAACATGCAGGATAAACATTATGGCTGCAAAGGCGCTGGCACTGTGCTGGACCCAACATCTGCAAGATTTCCAGCCCCTCAGGCAAAGCAGCACGGCACGGGAAAAGGAAACACCGATGTTTCCTTTTCAACAGGAGACACTGCCAAACTGCCCAAGAGGCCAAGTCCTCCTGGAAGACGTCCACCCTGGAAAAGTAGAGGTCCAACTCTGACCCAACCTACTGCGCATTTCCTCCTTACCTGCCGAAATAATGAGCGCAGCTGTCGCTCGGATTCTCCCACCCATTGGCTGAGGCAGTCGGCACCTTTTCTCATGAAGAACGCTATTCTCTTGTCTCCCTGCCTACATTCATTTGCGAGCGCTCGAGCCACCAGTGTCTTTCCAGTGCCTGGTGGGCCATAGAACAGACGGCCTCTGCAACATGAAAAAAAGAGATTTACGTAGCTACAACAAAAACATGGAAAAGTGCCCATGACAGCCCCCGTTGTGAAAGCAAAGCGGCCTTCCCTCCTAACCAGAACACTTCCCGTCTTAGACAGGTTTGAGAGCAAAGCCTGTCTTTCTCCCTGCCACAGTTGGAGTCTCTTGGACTGTGCCTGCCAGAATTTGTTGGAAGCACTGGGGAGGAAGCCTTCAGCTGGGAGGCCAAAAAAGGTCTTCTGTGTTTCCACACCCTACTTAAAACATCAGCCAGAAAAGGGAATTCCTGTGACCAAAGCAGCAAAGCATCTGAAGATTTGCACACTTGAGATATTGCCCCTCCAAAAAAAAAAGGGGGAAAAAAAATACTTTTCATGTTGAAAAGCATATTGCAGCAGTTAGCTCTGTAGTTCGAATGCACTGCCCATTACCTGGGGGGTCGGATTTGGAATCTCTGAAAGAATTCTGGGTAAAGCAGTGGGAACAGGACCATCTCCTTTAAGGCTGAAATGTGGTGAGAGAGACCACGCACACCATCAATTACAGAACCTAGACATAGTTTCTGATTGCACTGTGTGTAGCTACATTTTCGTTTAACATCTTCTATCCCCCTTCTACACGAGAGATTAGCCCTTTCCAGTGGAGCTTGATAGCATACAACAGGCTTCCTTTCTCTCACGCTATAGCGTGCCTATAGGGAGCAAAGATACAGGTTCTTTTAGACTGTGGTACACTTTGGAGGAAGTTCTTCTCAGCTGAGCGAAAAGTGCACTGGCATCACTGTGCTGTGTGAAATCCATTACTTACCGAAAAGGAGTAAGGTAAAGTCATTTTGACTTCTGCAAGGACTCGCTCAGTCTGCCTGAGGTCCATTCTTCCTCAGAACCTGAACTCAAAGAGCATATGAACCACAAATGAACTTTTGTAAGCACAGAAGTAAAGCTCTTTACTTTTGCAGAAGTTTCTCAGGCAAAGAAAATTGCTGAAGAGGACAAGGTAAATCTCCTGCAAGTGAAGCAAGCGTTTGGTTCACAGGAGAATACGTAAATTACTGAGCCCACAGACATGAGGGGCAGAAGTTGGAAGGTCTGGTTGGAAAGATGATCCAAAACTGAAGACAGCAGCAACAGGGAAATACACAGGAGCCGTCTGCAAATTCTTCAGACATGAAGCACCTTTACAAGTGCTCCTCTCATGCACCTTCCCAGTGCTCAAAGACTCCAGTAGCCATGACTGTCCACCTCCAAAACACTCCTGTCAAACCAGGTTGGCTCCACAGTGCCAAGGACCACAGGTGTGACAGCGGCAAAGGAGGAAAGAGTTATTGGAGCGAGGACCAAAGGTCCTATGACCGCAGCTGACAAGGGACTAGTAAAACAGGGGTGGACGCACTGCCAGGGAGCAAAGATTCTAAACGTGCAAGTTCTGCAGCCCTGACAGCACCATATTATGGAGGGCTTCCGCAGGCAGCAATTCCCAGCAGCACCGAGGACTTCCCTAGGGGCACAGAGGGAATTCCCAGCCTACCGAGTTAGTCCAAAGAGCTCTTGTGGCAGGAAGAAACGCTCCTCTCCAACGACCTGCTGGGAAGGTCACCAAACAGCGTCTCGCACTGTCCCACCACCTCCTCTCGCCTTCTCCTGCTCGCTGCACAGCAGCTGCTCCAGAGCAGAGCAGGGCAGGGCAGGGCAGAGTCATGGCGAGAGCAGCCCCAAGCACCTGGGCTCAGCTCAGGCTGCCAGGGCCATATGGGGAGGGCGCAGCTGTTGCTGCGATGCACTGTGTGATGCCCCAGGCCATGTCACAGAGGGGCTGCAGGGTCCCCTTGACCCCCCAGGTGCTGCCAAGGTGGGCCCTGCAAGGGCAAGGGGAGCTGCCTGGGGCACTTTAGGGAGCTGCCCGCACCTCACTGCCCACTCCCCAAGGACAACAGGGGGCACGGGGAGCCACAGGAGGGGTCCCCCAGGCTGGGGCTCACCTCAGGCATGCCACTCCCGCAATGTCCCCAGATCAGGGTTGCGGGGCTACAACTGCTGGCAAGGAGAGGCTCTGCTCAGGAAGGAAGGCCTAAATGAGCAAGTGGATGAATGAAGAGGAAGACTGTGACTGCACTCTCTCAGCCTCTGGGGAGGAAGGGCCAAGTCCTAGCTGTTGCTTCCCTAGGCCACAGGCATGGAGATGGCATGGCCTAGTGAAGGAGCAGAGGGGTTTGCTCTCTCACCCTGAAAACTGTGTTAAGGCAAATCCACCATGAATGCCTCCAAAGGGTGTCAAAGCCTGGGAAAATCAAGAAAAATAAAAGCGCTTATCGGAAAGGTCATTTCTTTCCGTCGGCACTAAATTCTCTCTGTGTTAGAGATGACGTCTGGGAATCCTGGTCTTGGGGTGGGTTCTAACTGGGGGGGTTTGAAGATGTGATCCTAACAGGGCAAAATAAAAAGAAGGGTGGCGCCAGGTGGAGATTATCACTGGAGCCCCAAAAGTCCATTTCCATTCGAAAGTCACTCGTTTTGCAGAAGAAAAATGTGATGCTCAGATGGAGCCTGCAACACTCGCAGTGCCATCCCACCGCTTGGGTTCCCAGTGGAGGAGACTGAGAGCAGCTTCCCATCTACAGCGTGACAGCGCAGTATCACACACCCGAACGAGGCACGGGAATATTGCCTGCACGCAGTACATTCTGGTGACCCTCTCTGGTTACTTCTCAGTCTGCCCGGAGGGTGGTCCGAGGAGTGGCCGGCCCTCTGGCCTCTTTGGAAGGAAACGATGCCTGAGGTCTTTGCTTTCTCACCTGCCTGGTAAGCACTGCAGGCTGAGAGACCCCTTGCAGAAGCAGAACAGATAGCTGAGATGGCTGCATGGAAAGCAGAGTGGCTTTACACCGAGTGCCCGAAAGGCATCCCCTGCACATTATTTTCCGCCCTGCAAATCTGAGGGAGCCTCAAAGGAAGCAACGGAGTGAGCGAGACAGTGGGAGTAGAGCTGAGTTCCTACTGACCCCCGCGCCCCAACTGTACAGCTGCAGAGGTCTGTGGAAGGGGCACGGTGCCTTCGGCAGCAGCACTGACTGCAGAAGAGAGAAGCTGTAGAGGGGAAGTGAGCGTGAGTGGGGGAAAGGGAGGGGATGCGAGCGTGCTGGGAGGTGAATGGAGGGGACGGGAGCACAGAGGGAAGGGAATGGAGGGGCTGAGGGTGCGCGTGGCGAGCAACGGAGGGGATCAGAGGAAGCCTTGGGGGAAATGGAAGGGAGGAGAGTGCTGCAGGCGGGGAAAGCAGGGGGCTGAGATGCTCACGGAGGGAAACAGAAGGAACCTGAGGATGCAGGGAGAGGACTGGAGGAGACTTTAGCAGGTGTGAGGGGACCAGAGCATCAGAGCATGCATGGAGAAGGGATCTAAGGTCGCACAAAGGAGCCTGGAGTGTGCCAAGGAGGCGATCGAGGTGGTTGCAAGGCACACGACTGCACGCCCCCGGAAAGCAGACAGTGACGCACTGGCTGCGTAGAGCCCATGGCTTTAAGCTGGCAGGAAGGCAGCGCCCTCAGGGTGCCAGCACCTCGGCTCCGCCACACCAGGGCTGGGCTGGCGGCAGCCACACTCCCAGCATGCCTTGGGGCATCCCCACGGCCTGCTGGGAGCAGGGCTGCTATGGGGCACCACGGCTCAGCCCGGGGAGACGCGGCCCCTGCCCCCATGGAGCCCCAGCTCGAACCTCCACAGCAGGTGCCCACAGGGGCAGTGACTGTGGCAGATTTCGAGCACCGTGCGCTCTGGCCTCCGTTCCCGAGACTCTGCCAGGGGAATTGCCAGCACGTCACCCAAGAAAGCAGCCTCCACGTCAGCCCCTGCTGTTCCTCTCTGCAGAGGAGGCAGGACCTTCTGCCTGAAGCACTGGCTGGGGCCCCGGGAGCTGCAGATGCTCTGTGGTGCGAAGGAGGTGCCTGGGCAGGAAGAAGCTGGCAGAGGAGGAATTGTGCCCCAAAAGCAGGAATTCCCTCATCCTCCTCTGGCCCACCGGCATGTGCGTTGACACTTGCTGGTGAGTCGTGGGGACATGTCATGTGGCAGAGTTGGACACCATGGCACAGTGCTCAGGCTTCATGCTTGTTGGGAATGGCAGGCTCCAGCCCGGGGGTGGGAAGTGGAAGGAGAGGCACCCCTCGGTTTTCAGGCATGCCCACATTGCCTACTGCATTGCCACCATGGCCTCTGTGAAAAGCCGGTGCAGAGAGTGTGCAGCGTGACATGAGCAAGGGCAGGTTTGCAGGGGGAAGTGGGGCTGAGAGGCGAGCATGTAGACAGCTGGGACCAGATGGCGCCAGTGTGCAGGGGTGCACTTCTGCGTCCTTCAGCCCCCGGTCAAAGTGATGACTTGTGGTCTCCAAAACCAGCAGACTGGCTTTCACCTGGCAGCCTTTACACCCATTTGAGCACCAGCCAGCACTGTTCCTCTTAGCAGTTCATTGCTCCTGAATAGCAGGCAAGGAGTGTTGTGGGCGAAGGGGGCCACTCATATGAAATCTGGAGAGCCACAGTGTTCACAGCAGAGCTTGTCCGTTCATGGGTATCCCCAGAGCTCTGTAGATGCAGGAGCCAAAGGGAGTCCTGGGAGGATGCTTTTTGGCTTAACGAAGCTTTGTGTCAGGCAGCCCCTGCCTCGTTTGATCCTAGCTTTGGATCTCAAAGCAAATAGAAAGCTCGGAAGGAAAGGAAAAGTCTTTTTATGCATGCTATACTGCTGTTTTATTTAGGCCTCTTCTTTGCCCTGTGCATGCTACTGCATTGTGTAACCCTGCAGACTGGTGCTTCCACCGAGGGTCCTTAGCCTTATACCGGAGGAGCTGTCACTATGGGGTTTATGTAGGCATCAGAGGGGCAAGTGTTTGCCTGGAGAAGGGCTTTGTTCAGCCCTCTCATGCCACACCAGGACTATGTTCCTGGAGTAATGCCATCAAAGCAATCTGATTTTGACTAATAGTGGGATTAATGAGCTTTGTCAGGTCTTGAGCTGTCCAACTAAGGATGCTCGTTATGAGCCCAGGCCAATTACAGACTTAGCTGCTGCCTTCAGACATGGGGCTGAGAGCAATCCTTTTTTCTTTCATGGCCATTTGTGTTTCAGACATAGAGACAAGATGCTCTGAGGTAGTTCTGTTGCAAGGGAATAATCCCTCCCTGCAGCTCACATTGCAGGTGGGCTCCATCCTCCCTGCTAGGCTCCCTCAGAATGTTCTTTATTCTAAAATTAAATGAAAAATTGGGTTTCTAAGTAAAGGCAGCAAAATTGCCAAGACCCCAACACAGCAGAATCCTGGAAAATTTCAGTGGGGCATAAATGGAGGTGGTCACTGAAGGAGTGGGGCAGGGAAGGAAGAACAGCCCCCTCCCCAAACTGGCAATTGTGTCCTTGTTTTTTTGTGTATCCTTAGCAGCGGGTAGTGAATTCCAGCTCTTCAGGGCTGTCCCTGCACAACTCTGTGGCCTCCTTTCGTGTTTGGCAACAAAATTCAACTGCCGAGAAGCCTGTCAGCCAACCCTTCAAGTCTGCCAGTGCAACTCTTATCCTAAACCCTACCCGACAAGCACGCCATAGTTCCATTAAGGATCCCAAATCCTATTTTCCACTGCCATGTTCCCTACGAGATCAAAGATCAAGAATACCTCCAGCCCACCTCCGCCATATGTGTCAACTCACAGACCCAAGTGAGGGCTGCTACCTACAGACTTGGAAATAGAGAGTTCAGTCCCCTGTCCTGCAAAGACCTTTGGCATCCCAGACTATTTTCACACAATGATGTCAGACCATGCAGACATACCACTTGCCCCCACCCATGAACATGAGCTCTAACCTTATTGTAGTGCAATGCCTTTCAAACTGAAGAACTCAGCACTGAGGATAAGCTGGCTGCTGTTGCAAGGCCATGGCTGAAGAAGGTAGAGTCCAGGGGGTGGGGGAACCTGGATGTGTTGGTGGCCGCACAGGCTACAGCCAACACGGAGGGGGGTCTGTGAAGTAAGTGCCAAGGTCTGGCTGAACTCCTGGAGCAAGGGACTCAGCTGAGGAAGACTCCAGGGGCTGTTTGGGGAAAGAATGGTCCCGCTGTGGTGGCCTGGTTAGGTTGTGCGTGAGGACGCTGACTCTGGATGGAGGGAAGGCAAAGGAAGGGAGGAGAGGACTAAAAGGAGACATGGCTCAGCCTAGCAGGAGGAGAAGAAATGAGTAATTGGAGCAAGTGACAGAAGCAAGCGTGGGAAGTGCAGTTCAGGGCATTACCTAGATAAGCTCAAGCAGCTGGAAGTCCAGACTGGCACTCAACCTAGCCTCCACAGGTAACGACACAGACTGTGAATGCTCGTAATGGCAGAACTGAGCTGAGGCCAGGGTTTACCTTGTTTCAAGCAAAGACAGGCTGTGAGGCGATCAGAAATTGCAAAAAAGTCATTTGCGCATCCTCTGCAGACATGTCCCTCGTTTGTAGCTGGCTAACTCTGCTCCTAAATTCACTGTTTCCACCATTCTGTTATTTCTCCCTGAAGTCCGGCTGAGCCCCTTCACTTCTGGGCCATAGCCACCTGCTGCTATTTCAGTCTGCCCTCAAACCCATGCATATCTGAAGACCTCTTTCCCAAAAGCTGTTCCTGTGAGGTAATTACATACTCAGTTATTTCCAGTTGATAAACCTCGTGTGCTTAGAGATGCATGCGATGGACACACATGCAGAATTCCCACTACCTTAATAGCCCCGGTATTCCTCCACGCATCCCACAGTGCCTCCATCTTCCCACAGGTCCCCTTCCTGCTTCCAGCACAACATCTCCCAAGGAAAAATAAATAAATAAATAAATAAAACATCTCTGTAAGTGCTGCTATTCCCATGTTTTTAGCACTTCCTTTTAAACCAACTGCCCAGCTAGTCAGCTGGTATAGTTTGACTTTGAGCCATCCTTACATTTGAGGTGGAGAAGCACTTCCAGTTTCCAAAGCATTTTTTATACCTACTTTCTTGTCTAGTTTCATTTAATTCAAAACACACTCTATTATTACATACTACATGACTGTATTGCAATGTCTATGGTATACATTCTGAAATATCTAATAATTTCTTTAGTGAAATTAAATGATTCAAAATGATCAAAGTGAAGCATTTTGATTTTTCTCAATTGAAATTTAGCATAATTGACCCAGAAGACATTTCAATGTCTCAACATTGCTCTCTCATGCAAAAGGAAGATTAGAGAAGTAGGAATTCACCATTGAAGAGAAACAGTATTTGCCCAAAGATGGGAGATCTTTGGAGAGCAGCCTCCACCAGGAATACCAATGACTCCCCCACTGCTTCTGATCTTCCTTCTCTTTCTGCAGGTGTGAGAGTGAGGGCAAATTTAAGATAGCATTTAAAATACCAGCAGGAAATTAGTGGAAATGGAAGATGTCCCACTTCCCTGTAAGATGAGTTTGCAAGAGAGAGATGACGAATTATCTTCTTGAATGGCCTGTCTCCTTCCTTTACTACAAAGGCAGCTTAGACAACTAGATTAGATTTAGTCACCTAACTTTTAAATAGCTTAACTGCAGGGAGATGAATCCCATCTGCTGTATAGACATGTGGCATGTGCTCAAGATCCATGATGGGTCTGGATCTACTGCACAGCTCTGTCCAGGAGATGCATTTCACATTCTCTGAAATATCACACTGAGCTGCACCCTGTGCTGTTCTGACTGTCTTTATGTGCACAGTAAATTATGCCCATCCCAAAATCTGGGATGCATGGAGCCTAAGCAACATGACATGGAGAAAGCATGTATGAAATTGCACGTGCATGTGTAAAAACAAAAACAAAAACAAAAACCCTTCCCTGGAAATCCACCAGCCTTACCCTCCCAAGCCTGCAGTTCTGCGCCATGCCATCACACCTTATTTCCATACCACAGCAATGCAGGAGGCCAGGCTCCATGATTACTCTTTCAAATGCTCATAGGTGTGAAACACTTGGGGAAAACATACAGGAAGACTTCCTTGCTGAGCTTTAGCTGTATGCAAGTGACCTATTTAAAGCTAATCAGGCTTCCTCTGTGTTCATCAGAGAGAAAGAAGTTAGCATCTTCACAGAGCGCTTCTTCCTTAGGACAAGTTGAATCATCTCCAGGAACTGCTTGTCTCTGTCTCTCTCCATTGAGTACAGAGGGGGTTTAGATGACTAGATTAGATTCAGACAAAGCTTTTACGTGCTTCCTGGTAGATGACATGAGCGTTTTCACCCACAATCCTCACCAATTTCTCCCTTTTATCTCTACCGAGAGATCTCCAACCTCCTAGGCACCAGCATGAGGTCCTTCAGTAGGATGCCTGAATTTAGGCGAGATGAACTGAATCCTAAGAGTCACTTACTCTAACACAAACAGATAATGTAACTCCCTGTATTTCTCTTTTGGCAGATGTTGAACTTTTGATGTATTTGGTGACATAATTAATACATTCATAATGGATAATTTGCTGAAGGAGCACAGTAACTTAATTCCTGCAAGGTGGAAGTTTCACAGTTATTCAATTCACCGCACAGAAGAAAATCCTCTTGTCTTCCCTTTACTCTGCTTCCCCAAATACTTGTGCTGCCTCCCCAGCTATAATACTGGATTGTGTCACTTCCTCCTTTCCTATGGATGTCCCCTTGTATGACTTTTCATAATTAACTTGTGCAGGAGAATTATGACAATTTTCAGAAAAGTTTTTTAAAATATAGCGCCCTACTATGGCTAAAGAAAATCCAACAAATAAAATAGCCATCTTCAACTTACTGGAAAACATCAGCACCAGTGTATACACATTTATACACACTCAGGTTTGTGCCTTCGCCATCTGGTGGCAAAGCACGATCATAGCATGTCCACAGAGCTGAGAAAGTTTTAGGACCCTATCTATTTGTTTGAAAATGAGAATTCGAAATAAGAAAGATGGTTGAGAAAGTTTCCGTTTTTCAACGTTTGTTGATAATATCATCAGTTATATATATATATATATATATATATACTTGTTTTAATGTATCATCTTGTAATTATATTGTACTGACCAACATTGCATTGCATCATATCTGAGTGTTGTGGCACAAAAATATCCGACATGCTCTTTTCAGATAGTTGACTATGCTTCTAGTCATAGGCTTGAGCAAAAGGCTGTCCCAGCTTATTCCAGTTATAGCTGAGCACATTGATTGATCTTACCCAAATTTAAACCTCTGCAGCAGATTTGAGTTCATCTGACCTCGTCAATCTAATCTTCCTTTAAAGTTAATAAAGAAAAAGGGGGGCACTTCTTGGGCACCATTCATCTTTTCTTAGAAGAGACATCTTCATAGCCCGGGATCCATGAATCTTCTTTGTAAACTATGAAGAACACGAGAAGAACAGCTTAGGTGAGGTCGATTACTTCTGAGATCATATATCTTATATCATAGAGAGCCAAAGCACAGACAGCAAGAACCTCACATCTTGTCCTTCCAACTGGGGAATCCAAGTCAGTGAGTGTAATTATAACCTGGTTACTTTCTCATGTATCCTGAAATATTGGAGCTGAGAAAGATATCTGAGCCATATTACACGCTAAGATCAAATTAAAAAAAAAAAAAAAAAGTACTTCTCTTCTTCTTTTTTCTAACTCTTACATTGCATAGGAGGGAATTTACTAGTTGCACTGGATAGTATGAAATTTGCGTTTTCCTGGCCTTAGAAATTAGTAGCTGAAAGATCTATTTCCCATCTCTAGTTTCTTTGCTATGAAGGATGGCCATTCATTTTCTTACACCCACTGCTTAATCCTGCCTGCTACAACACTGGATTTCAACACAGGTGGAGTTGCTTGCTTTCTCAACTGGGAAGTAACATCTGTGTTCACTTTGGAAGTTCTTGTATGATCCAGGCATAAGTTGCTATGTAATTGCTTGCAAGTCTTCTTCTTCTTCTTTTTTTTTTCCAGTAAGGACTGGATTATTTACCAGATTTGCTTATAGACCCTTGATCTCCAGATGTCTATACATACATATAGAAGCTCCATCGTTAACCAGATAGATAAAAGCCTGTTCAGATCTCCTTCTTTTTCAGAGTGCTGGGTATTACCAAGAGTGGAATAAATCCAAATCTTCTCAACATTTTGGAAAGAGACCATCTCTGTTATACAAAACAGAAATAACAGAGATAAAGTCTGTTTCTATTTAAAAGTAGACTGAAATTTAGCAAAACATCGTTTCAGGACAATGTGGAACTAGAAGGTTACAGTCTAGGAATCCTAGAATAGCCTCATTTTCACACGTGTTCTTTGTGGCTTGTATGTCCAATTTATTGATAGAATTGATACAGCAGCAGCAGATTGTAGTGATGTATTCTTCCGTGCAAACAAATTGCAGTTACTTACCTTTGGTTTAATAAAGACATGATAAGTGAAAATGGATATGAATTTAACTCTTTTCATAGTCGTGGAGTTTAAGTGCAGTTGACATCTACTCTGGAATATCATTGTAATCCCATGCAGACAAATGCATTTGAAACCTTATTTTCCCCAGAGATGCTGACCATCCATTTCTGTCTTCACAGGTAACTTTGTATATCCTGCACACCTTCAAAAGTCAGCTCAGGAATTCATACCTCCATGTACCTACTAGTCAGACAGTCAGTTTGTTATGAGCATGAATGGAGCTTGGTTTGGTGCAGGAACGAGCAGAATTAATCAAAGAGTGTTTTCTGTCAGACATTTGTCTAGAAGAATGCCATCAAGTTGACTGGAAACAGTTGGAATCCAACCAGCAGACTTTAATATCTTTTTCTGAATAAAAAAAAAAAATTAGTATCACAGTTATAAATATGGCAGTGAAGGAATAGTTGGTTTATTTGTAATAAATCTGGAGAAGCTCTACATACATATGCCTGCTTATGGAATTCATCTCACCTAGAGATATACCTTTAAGCATGCCTTTGTTTCTGTCTTCCATCTTAGTTTCTTCTCAATAGGGAGGGGGAGGAAAAAAAAAGTAACAGGTATTTTTACAGAATGGTTCATGTGAGTATCTTAGACATCTGCTACAGGATGAGATGAGTTATGCCATAGAAGTGCCCATTTTTTCCTTCCTTTTCCCTATTCAGGATGTGTAGAATGATAAGCTCAGGAGGCTGCAGCCAGGGCCTGTCCCTCTGGCCCTGAGCCAGGTGGGCAGAGAAGACCTGGAGATGGTAGCCGAGTGCAACCAAGAGTCCAGATGACCAGGAGAGTTCCTGGTGATGAAGCAGGTGTGAGGTCAAGCTGAGAAGTCAGCCTGCGGGTCAGAGCCAGGATCAGGCCTGGTGAGGGTAACCAGGGACAGAGAGAGTCCAGTGCCTACTGGCAGGCCCAAAGTGACAAGATAGGTCCAGGGTCAAGCTGGGAAGTCAGTCCACAGGGCAGGGTCCAGAGCAATGGAGTCTGCACGCTGAGCTGAGCTGAGCTGGAGATCAGTGCTCCTCTAGGGAAGCTCAGACAGAAACTGAAGGCCCAGGGTTGAGCTTAAATGGGGCTCCTTGGCCCATGGGCAGGAGGTGCAAGTGGATGTCTCAGGCGAGGATGATCAGGCCCATTAAGGCCTGTTAGTGCCCTCAGACCCTGGAAACAGTAGTCATTGAAATGCTCACTAGCATATGCAATTGTGATTTCAGAATTCAAAGAACTGGGAAATGTTACTACCTCTTTAAGATCTGTCAGAGACTATTTCTTCTCTTTGCAGTCTCATTTAGCCTACTTCCCGCTAACAGCTCTTGAACATTGATACCTATGTATTTACCATTATTAGACTGTGACAGTGGCATTCATAGTGCTCCAGCTTCACACTGGAACGATCTAGGTAGATAATGTATGTTACAGCTGGTTTGGGATAACACAGACAAGTGATTACATTTCAGAACGGCATTTTGGATGAAATCAGTATTGTCCTCGTTGACCAAAGGAAGTAAGCTGTTCACCGCTAGCGGGAGCATATGATCATGATCGGTTTTTGCCAGTTGTTCTCCGGAGCGTATCAAGACAAGATTGCTTACCTAATGTGAACAAATATCTGAGCAAAACGGCAGCAGAAAATTACACCACAGTAGCTGAGTTCCTCCTCCTAGATCTAATGAACAAGGCAGAAGCACAGCCCACTCTCATTGTAATGCTTTTAATTATTTACCTGATGACTGTAGTTGGAAATCTGGCCTTGACCGCATTGATAAGGATTGTCTCCCCAAACCACCCTCCCAAATAGCTTTTCCTTAGCCATCTGGCAGTCTTAGACCTCTGCTGCTCAGGCATCACCCCCAGGATGGTGGCCAGTCTCTTAGCAGAGAGCAAAGCTGTCTCATTTGGTGGCTGTGCTGCCCAGATGTATTGTTTCTCTACATTTTGCACCAACGAATGTTTCATTCTGGCTGTGATGGCATATGACCAGCTGGAAACCACTGCTATACAAAGCTGTCATGTCATGAAGCCTCAGCATCCAGCTGTGACTTGGTTCTTACTCTTGTGGGTCTCTAATCTCAATGATACACAGCAGCTGTGCCTTTTGGGTGTCCTTCTGCCATTCCAGCATCACCAGTCACTTCTGTGGTGTGGTACCCCTGATGAGCCTCTCCTGCTTTGACATCGGGGTTAACAAGATCATCCTCGCAGCATTTTGCATCTTAGGTGACATCTTTGTCATACTGCAGGTATGCATTTTGCTACATCTACATCATCTCTGCTATCCTGGGGTGCCACTCCAGCAAGGGAAGGCACAAAGCCTTCTCCTCCTGTGCACTTGATAGTTTTTGCCATATCCTTTGGCACTCCAGCTACACACCCCAGAGCTCTGGCTCCTTGCCTGACCAAGACCAGGTGATGTCTGTGTTTTATACAATGGTAAGCCCCATGGTCTACAGCTTGAGGACCAAGGAGGTCCTCAAAATGAGGCACTGAACAGACTGTTACATGGAGAAAATTGTTTGTCAGTCAATAAAACCTCCAAAGGAGTTGGAACAGGTGCTTAAAAAATTAAAATGATGAGTACAGCTGTTCATGGATGAATTTATTCTGAAATAATTGCTCGTTATGCAACAGAAGTAGGAGAAAAGTGAATGCAGAAGTGAAGAAAGATATAACTGTAATATTAAAGACTTTTCTGTAATAGCAAGAGCTACAGCTTTACTGTGAGAAAGAACGATTGTGACACTTTTGAAGGCGTTTAGTTTCACCTAAGATTTTACTTTCAAGTTTGATGCCTTGAAGACATCCCAGCTTTGTTTTCGACTGTTGATAACTAGTACCACTTCAGCAGTATCACCTCCATGTTCTGTTTCCATTCTCTTACCTCATACATCACGTAGCCTTTTTTTTCCTGACTCCCAGTCTGAAGGTGATCATTAACCTTTTAGCAAAACCGGGTCACATTCATCAGGCACCATAGACTGTTTACAGTATTAGTGATGTGGGTGACTCGAGTCTTCCATGCAAGAACAAAGTTACCACACAGCAGGTGGTCCTGAGGGACAGCCTACCCTCTTTTGTTGTGGGTGAATATCCTTGAACCAATTCACATTCATCGCAGGCTAAAAATGTGCACACAGAGGAATTTTTTACAAATGCTGAGGCTGGGATTCATCTTACTTAAGTTTAGACTTTTGTTAATAAGCTGCCAAAGCATAAACCAAACTTGTAGGCTCTTTCTATAGCTCATGAAGGCAAATAAAAGTCTGTTTGCCTCCATAGTTTGATCACACCTGTCTCTGTCTCCCTTGAAAGGTCTATATTTATATCTATGAATTACAGGAAGAGTGTAGAGTGACCAGCTCAGGTTTATGGAATTATTTCAAGTCCACGTTAATGCAGCTTAATGCTGCCCTGAGTTCTGGTTTTGGATCACATTCCATCTGACTCAGGGAGCTGGCTCTCAGAGAAAAAAAAGCCACTGGCTTCAGTAGAGAAAGACTTCAGTCTCAGCTGCTTTGGCCAGGGAAGTAGCACAGAGAAGGAAACGGAACCTGCTATAACACTGCCTCAACACACAGAGTTATTAGACAAATGGGTGTAAGACGATTTTTCCCTATCCTTAGGAAGGACTGCAAGTAAAGGTCCCATAAAAAGCTACACTCCCTCTCACTGGGGGTCATCACTCAGAGCAACCCATTCTGCCCATCCTGAACCACTTAGACCCCTTAATGTGTAAACGTAGTGTCTGAGGAGGAAATATGTTCCACTCTTCCATAGCCATAGCTTTATCGTTAAGACTGACAGGTGTCATTAAGCAGTAACCAGTCAGTTCCCAGAGCAACTCTGGCAGGATCTAGAAGTACAAATTTTCTGCAAGCAAACATTTTCATGCTTCCTAGAATACCATGGAGGTTGCAGATATTCCTGACTAAACTGTGAGAGAGGACTGCAGGAAAGAAAGATAAATAACCCAGACAAGCAATACCTGTTGATCCACTTTTAACCCAGCTATCTCCTGAACACCATGGCTTTCACATAGTCTAGACGAGAACTCCGGGAGCCATTACATTGCCAGTCTAATGCAGTCTGGAAGAGGACTCGGTGCAATGCAAATACATTGCAGACCTCATGGTGCAGCCCAAACAGACGAGCTTCCCTCACTCATCATCTTACACACGGCACTGCACATTCATTGTCCCGGGAGTCGCCCCCACTCCACAACACGAGCAGCCACTGTAAGCACAGTCTAACTAAGGCTGCGTTACCTGGGACATTTCTGCCTGCCTAAGCCCCACTGATGACTTTTGCTGCTAGGGACAGTCAGAGCAGATCACTCTTCAGCTGAGTAACCCAATTCAGCTCTCTGCTCTGAAGGCCAACAGTTTGTCGAACAACCTCTAAGCCCTCGAAGTAGCACAAGTAAGCTAGCTTTTCTGGCAGGTAGAGATGTCCTTAAACTCCTGCCAGAATCAGGGGAAGGGTCTTTGTTCGTATGTCTCAAAGGCTCCTCAGCTTCCCAGAACAGCTGTCTTCATCATCTTATCGTAAAGTAATTTCAATAAGTGTCCAGTGATATTGCAAGAACAGAGAGAGGTTAATGGCAAGCTGTTACTAAAGCATGATATCTATGTCAACATCTTCCAATAGACCATTATTTTTCTTTTCTTCAAAAGAGTTAATTATTCAAGGACCTTAGAAGAAAAATATATGTGGGATTGGGTGCAAGTGCAAAGGCAGTGTTAAGGCAGAGGCACCAGAACTCTAAGCAAATCACCAGCGATCACCTACTTGAAGAATTTTCTATCTGCATTTGAAGAAAAATCTACCCCGATGGATGGACACATAATCTGAGCCTGGATGGTCCACACACGAACAGGTTATCACAGCAAAATATCTGCTCCACAGATGAGCAGGCTGCCTGAAACTAGATGGTCCATGAGCCAAAGAGGTTATCTAACAAAGGGCACGAGTCCAAGGGTAGATGTGTTATTAGAGACAACAGGAGTCTTCTGTGGAAAAACCAGCTAACTGTGTATCAGGACTGTGCATTTTAATGAGAGGAAGAATTATCAAGTTTGATCATAATTAGTAACAGAGGTGGATTCACATTCAGATGGCATACTTAATGCTTAAACTCCACAGAGTTGCACTGCAGCTCTTCAGAGTCAGATAAGCAGAACTGATTCCTCTGATATCTTACACTGTACTGCTATTTACATGAATATGGTCTTGTTATTATTAAAAGAATTTTTATTAAAGTTTGCAGTCTAAAGCTTTGTTAAGCCTTGTTTGTCAGTTGATAGGGACAGACCAGGGTTCACTGAATTTGCTAGGACACTTATGTCATCAGTTTCACTAGTAAAAAGTAGTAAGGGCAGGGAATGAGACGGGCATGTCCTATGATCAATGACAACAAAGACACCCTTAGGGGATGATTCCTTCTGCTTATCACACTCATCTTAAGATGGGATGAATTGTCCTTTGAAGGTGATATTGCTTCCTTTGTCTGTAGGGGGAGCCTAGAATAGATGTTGACTAGACCCCTAACCAAGGGTAGGGGAAATTAATTCACAGAAAGATTCTTCATTACAGTGCACCTGCTGAGACTCCTGATTAAGGCCTGGTGTCTTGCAGGAGATCTAATTTACAGACATTAAACTGCATCGAGAGTCATAAATACACCAAGTACTTCAGTAACACCATTTTTCTGAAGAAAGAATTCCGAAGCAGCAAGCTGAGTGTTAGAATATCACATTTGATATTGAAATTGTTTCTCAGCGTGTCACTCCACTAATGTTTCACAACGCCCAGGCTGCAGGTCAGCTGCAACATATAGGGAAAAGAATGAGCTGTTGCTCCAAAGGCAGTACTGAATTGCGTAGTTCTGCAAACCTATAAGCAAAGAACATTTATCTGGGCATTTATCTGGAGCAGGGAGGGGCTCTACTGCAAGTTTGAAGTCCTAAAGTTTTTCTGTTTAGATAAATCTTCTGATTTGTTTCAGTAAGATGTCTTTGAAGTGAAGAAGGAAGCTGCTCACTCTTACAAAGGTACATGAAATATTTGTAGCTTTTGAAATAAGAGTTTATTTCTGGGAACAATACAGCATAAAATATCTCGCACCTTCATGCAAGGAAGGTAGGCCTATTTCTTCATTTTAGAGATCAAAAAGATCATTTTCAATCTGCAGATAGAATCATAGAATCATTTAGGTTGGGAAGGATTTCTGGAGGTCATCAAGTCCAACCTCCTCCTCAGAGCAGGTTCAGTCAGATCAGATTGCTCCGCCCGATCCAGCTGAATTTTAAATGTCAGCACAGATGGAGATTCTACAAATTTGCACCTAATCCAGTGTTTGATCACTCACGTTAGGGCAGGAGAGGGAAATTTCCTCCTTCAGTTTCCCAAGTAGTCCATGGAAGAGAGCAACCTGTTGATAGCCAGCTCATTGAAGCCCTTTTCTGAGAATTAACTGGGCTAGTTGCTGTGCTTTAGGGTAGAAAAGGTTGGGTAGGTTGGAGATAAACAACAGCCAGCTATGCAAAGCTAACTCAGTGTGTAAAGGCAGTCTGGTCTTTTGTGCATCTAAGCAGGGTAAGCATTTTGCTCACTTAAACTGTGTACCTAACCATTATAGGCTGGTTTTAATCCTGCTGTCTGCTTCTTGAAATGGGCAAGTACTTCTGAAGATTTGGCTCACGGGGGGAATAAACTGGCTTGGTATCCACAGTATCTACTCTTGTCTTACTGGATAAAACTGATCAGTATTTCATTTGGTGACTCTTCCCAATTTATTCCTGAGCAGAAAATGGCCACTTTCCCTTGACAACAGGGATGCAAGCAAATGAGAAATGCTTTCTCAGGCAAACCTGGAGGATCTTGTGGTATCTCCTCCTCTTTGGGAAGATGCAAAGCTGGGTTTTCCTGCTGCTGTTGCCATTTAGTGCTTGCCGCCATTTCTTTCAAGAGAGAAAACTCTTACTTTCTTCTGCCAGGATGTGGATTTGTTATTTGTATGTTTACAAGTTGCAGTCCCAAAGGTCAGGGTGGTGGAGGTCCATGTAATTAGGGCAGGTCCTACCAAGTTGGCACAGCTGCAGCCTAACCATTATATTCCTATTTCAGCAAGGCTGAACAGGGGCTGCTTTGTCCCATTAATGGACTTTGTGGCCCATACTGAGCTCTAACTACCCTGCTACCAATGCCCGGGGGAGTTAGTTAATAGGCAAAAATGTATTGGTGATTGCAATACAGAAAGAGTGATGTCTGAACTAGTGTCAAGACCATGTATCTTCAGGAACAAGCGGGCCATTGCCCTTGGAGTGGGCCATTTGCATGATACTGTGCACGCAACCGTGGCCACGAGTGAGGGGAGAAGAGTGCTCCATAGATGTCCTCAAGAAAAGCAGACTTTTTTCCTTAAAAAAGGGGAAAGAGGGCACACGAAAACCATTGTAGTGCCAGACTAGGACTTGTGTTTCACAGTGCTGCTGTTGCCTTTTGGATAAATTATTTTATCTTTCTGCGCTTTCTTATCTCACCTGAAAAATAGGAACAGTACTCCCTTGTATCACAAGTCATTTCAATGCGTAATTAAAGAAGTCTAGTCAGAAGCTATGATGAAAATGCGCCATGCTTCCTTGTGGCTACTGAGACAATCAATTGTATGTTGCCAGTTTCCCATCACTTCTAGGTGTTGAACCAGTTTCTTGTCGGGAGATAACATGAGTGTGCTAGCAACATGCCTGAGAGGAATCACTGTGTGGCCATTGAGTTTATCCTCTCTGGACTAACAGAAAGCCAAGAGGTGAAGGTAACCCGCTTTTTTTAAGCACATTAATAGGGAATCTTGGAAGGATCATGTAGATGAAGGTTGATCCCCGGGCTTCACACACTGTGTACCTTTCCCTCAGTAACTTGGCTTCTGTGGATTTCTGTTACTCCTCAGCTCTCTCCCCAAGGTTGCTGGTGAACTCTTCAGCAGTGAGGAGAGCCACTTCAGTCAGTGCCTGTGTGGCACAGCTATTCATTTGTCTCCTCATGGCTAGTGCTGTGTGTCTGCTGCTGGCAGTAATGGCATATGACTGCATGTGGCTCTCTGCAACCCTCTCCTTTATGCAACTGTCATGTCCTCAAAAGCCTGTACACAGATGGTAATCATCTCCTCTTTCACTCGCTTTGTCCACGCACTTGCGCAAACTATCTCCACCTTCACATTCTCTTTCTGTGACTTTGGTGTTATCGGTCATTATTTCTGTGACATCCCCCTAGGATCCAGCTTTCATGCTCTGACACCTATAGCAAAGAGATGGTACTTCACGTTTTTGGTGTGTTTCATGGCATCTTCACATCTCTGGCAATTCTAATCTCCTCCATCTACCTCATCTCCACCACCCTGAGGATCCACTCCTCCAAGGGCAGATGCAAAGCCTTCTCCACCTGTGCTTCCCATCTGAGAGCTCTCTTCTTGTTTTATGGCAGCACCATTTTTATGTGCAGTAGCCCAACATCCAGCTACTCATTGGACTGAGATAAATGGGCCCCTCTGTTCTCTACAGTGGTGACTCCAGTGCTGAATCTTATCAGCTACAGCCTAAGGAATAAGGAGGTGAAGGATGCTCTGAGGAGAGTTTTAGGTCATATCAGAGAAACTTCAGCAGACTTGTTAGAAAGAGAACTTTGTTTGGGGAGAATTTATCAAAACCTTGGTACAAAGAGTAGGACTTCCAAGGAAGATTTGATCAGCTTCCAAGGGTGAGATTCAGAAAGGTACTTAATTGTTAGAAGTGATTTTAGGTGGACTTTTAACTGGTTGTATCTGCAACTTCTATCTTGAAAGACTGTGTTCCTCTGCTGCTGAAAGCTGGAGGAATCCTGACTCTTAACTTGCAAGTTCCAAGCACAACCAGGACTCCTGCCTGAGGAGTGCGTGGCACAGAATTGCAGTTCTCTGTTCTATTAGGAACTTTTGCTCATGTAGGAAAACCACCAGTCCGTCAAGATGAGAAAAAGCTTTCAGAGACATTCAAGAGGAGAAAAGCAATGTGATTTGAATTTATGGCCACTTCTGCTACGTCTTCAGTATTTGAAAGGAGTAGCCTCTTCCAGTGCAACACACAGAACCTGAAGTTCTGCAAAGGAAATCTTGGAGAAGAGACACCCGTGTTTTTGCCCCCCAAACACTAGCGAAAGTAACTGTCCCTCTCCTGTTAAATCTCCCTCTTCTGTCACTCATTACTACCTCCTTTTTCCCCTTCTGCCTGGAAACATGAAAAAACTACAGAAATGCAAAAAGATTGACTTCTAATTTTGCTACCATTGTGAAGTAAAAAGAACTTATTCTTGCTTTTCATCTCCACATATCAGCAATCCACTTGAGGCAACTGAGTGAACCGGTAGTTATTTTAAGGACATTGGACATAATCTGAAAGTTAATCCAGCTGTAGTGTTCTTTCACTTAAAATAATGCTGAAATAAGATGGTGACTTACCAACAACATGTCTGCCATCAATGTGATTTTGAGAATAAACGACCAATCATTTCTGGGAGATGAGAAAGTTGGGAAAGGCTTTGGAATCCTTTTATCAATTCAACTAAGCTAGCTCTAAGGATAGGTGTTCTAGTGCTAAACGATGTTTCATCCCTTCTGGCTGAGTTTACAAATGCTGTCCCTCAGTTGGCAGAAGGAGTTGAAATCTTTATTGAGCTGAAAGTGACAGAATTAATCTCAGACAGGTGAGAGGTTCCTGCCTCTGCATAAGGTTTAGAGTCAAAGGGGGATGGAAAGAGGTCTTGCGGATTCCCTTTGCATTTCACTGCAAGCCTGTTAGGGCTGTTATTTCCCCTGACTTCCTCTCCTTAAAGCTGTGCATAACTATAGCAAAGATTGTGTCCCTGTGATCATCTATGGCACCTTAAAGAAGGATTTTACAAGTCTCTTTCTTTCAAACTGCTGCCAGCATATTTTACAGAGAGCTGATATGACTGCGAAACATCATTATTTTTGCCCAAAGACACACGGCTGGGGAGAAAACTTATCTTCAGTATGTTATAGTCTGAATTTTGATCAAGTAGTGATGATTAAAGGCCATCACTATCTCAGAAGCCATTTATCTCAGTAACGCTAAAATTAGAATATGCACGGGGTAGTAAAAGCATTTGGACTATATGCACTATTATCCCACTGGCCTGACGGTCCTAAAAAGCGGGAAAAAGAAATTGAAAATGTAGCCTTTTGGTGCTGCTAGTTGTCATCTTTCTGTTGCTGCAGAGGCTGAAGCTCAAGGTTTATCTCTTGTTTCTGATTATTAAGTATCATCAGATATGTGAAGTTCACCGTTTTTGCACATACCAATGTTGCACTGTCCTTATCTTGGACAAAGAAGTGAGCTTTTTAAACCAGATTTCTGAGGTGTCCAAAATTGTCTTTTTCAGTGGACTCCCAGCTCACAGGAAGGAAATAGCTTGAAAAGAAATCACAGGCATCATTTTATTTTCCTGTGTATGTTTAAAGGTCTCTGGGAAGAGCAATGTACACTACTGCTCTTCCAGAGAAAGACAGGTAGGTTGTCATCAAAGAGCTTCCCTGCACAGCAATGAGTCATGTCTGCACACCTCTCTCTGCGCTGATGTTTAAGATAGTCAAAGCCATCTAGAGCTAAGCATCAGCAGAACCGGCAGCATGTTTCAATCAAGAATCACAATCTCAAACCTAAATATGCTTTCTGACAAATATCATCAAAAAGAACAGATTTTCATAAGCCCCACATTCATCTTAGTCCTGCATTCACCTATCCGTTAGCCTCCACCTCGAGAAACCCAGACAAAATTAGGGAATTTAAAATGTTAAAGAGCTGCTGTCTCTTCAAATCTACAGTTTGCTTTTCTAAGAAAGCCTTCTGATCCACCATCCAGAATCCTGTTCCTCTTCTTCCCTTCCCCAAATCTCAGTTGCAGGAGGAGATTTGGGAAAATCCCTGCCTTGAATTACTTGTCATGACAGCAATGCTAAAGTAAGTCCATTTGCGGTAGAACAGCATTGCCCAGAGTCAGGAGGTCGTAGGGGCATTTGGGGGTTTCCCTGCTGCAAACAGTTGAGGAAAACTCGATGGATCAAGAACAGTACTGTTAAGAATTTTAGGGAAATTTTCAGTGTTCAGCTAGGAATTAGGTTATATCTTATGGAGTATGGAAAGATATTGGATCCCCATATTTCCACTGAGATACCTATTCCTTGTAAAACACCAGACGACTGGCCAAAGTATGAAACTTCATCCAGTCTCTAAATAAAGCGGTGAAAAATGTCCTGATAACTGAACTGGATTGTGGCTGCAACATTGACTATGGTATTTAACCGTGCTGGGATTGCTGCTCTGACAGATTATAAAGCTCAGCTATGACATAAGGTCAAGGCCTTGGAAAGGTGTTAGCAGAGCTCCTTTAAATGAAGCGTTCCCAGAGACACCAGGTTGGCACAGACTGATGAAAATCGGAGTGAATGCCTGGCACTGGGGAACGGCCTCTGTGTCCATCAGTGTTCCTGGGAGACTTGGAAAGCCTAGTACAGTGTATGTCACCCTTCACTGTAAGGCAGACACCTAGTGCAGCATCCTGCTCCTCTCATGCTCCTCTTTTACCATGCAATGAATCGCAGTCCCCTCAAAGGTCTCTTGCTGTCTTCAGCAGCTCTCTCAAGTTGAGGCACCTCATGTCAGCACACCAATATATGTGAGATGAAACCTGCTTGTGCTGTGCCACACTGAAGGATTTGCTTTCTCTTGGAAGCTTAGCACCACCATCACTTTTTTTGTGTAGAAACGTGAGCAGACACCACTCTCCGAAGCTCGTAGGAGCTAGTGGGAAAGCATAACCTCTCAAAATACCTAGTTGTTCCTCTTAATGCCAGGAGAAGCCTAGACCTGAGACTTACACAGCTCTAAGGTGTCTAAAGGTAAAAGCCACAATACCACCCCAAAGGCTCGGGTTTGACTGGTGACAATATGCTCACATCCTTTTGACTGACAGTTTCCAAAGAAAGATGAGAGCTACATGAAACCTTGAATTTAGTTTCAGTTCTACTCTTGTCTGCTGAGAAGATGGTGGAAGGGCGCATATAGATGAAAATGCATGGCCCAAAGAACAGAAGTGCAACAGTGATATGGGAGGTGCAGGTAGAGAGTGCTTCGAGACGCCCTTTAGAAAAGCGTGTCCTCAAAGAGACCAAAATAATGACTTAGGACACAAAAAGAACAACAAAAGAGCCCGAGGAAATCAGACCACTATTGGCAACCACGATGCAACCAACCACGTAGGTGTCAGCGCAGGCCAGCTTCAGCAAAGCGTGTACATCACAGAAGTAGTGGTTGATCTCATTGGGCCCACAAAACAATAACTGAGCAGTCAGCAGGGTCTGCACCAGGGAGTGCACACAGCCTCCCACCCACGAAGCTGCCACCAGCCGGCCACACACATGCTTGTTCATAATTCTTGTATAATGAAGCAGCTTGCATATAGCAGTGTAACGATCATACGCCATTGCTATGAGGATGAACATCTCCGTGCAGGCAAAGAGATGGACCCCAAAGAGCTGTGCTATGCAGCCCACAAAAGAGATGGTCTTCTTTTCAGCAAGAAGGTCATAAATGAGTTTGGGAACTGTGACAGTAGAGTAACTGATATCTACAAAGGACAAGTAGCTCAGGAAGAAGTACATGGGAGAGTCCAGCTGTTGACTGTTCTGTATAGTGATGATGCTAAGCAGGTTTCCAAGAATGATAGTGGCATAGAAGACTAAGAAGAATGTGAAGCATACTTTTGCTAATGTATCATCTTGTTTGAGTCCCTGGAAGACAAACTCCGTCACATTGTTCTTGTTCTTCATATATGTCACGTAGACAGGACCTGAAGCACAGAATAAAGCCACCTGTGATGGCATTAGAAACACAGTGTTATCAGTACACATCCATATCGATCACTGGTATGTTCAATATCAATATATTCGCTTTTATGCCTTTTGGGGAAAGTTTCCTTTCAAAGTCAATGCTTCTCTCAAGGAGTGACAGTTGATATCTAACTCAGAATGTATTACTGAAGTGTGTAATAGGGAGCTCCATTTATTTGCTTGAGGGAGTTGGTGGAAATATCCTCCAGATTCATATTTCTGACCTTTGCCCCTTTTAAAAAGGAAGACTAGTCACTAGGTTGGCTAAACATCCACTTTTGAAGTGCTGATTTGGAAATGAAAAACCGACTGAGAAGGATAGTGCATGTTTTGATTTGAGTCTCAACACGCTAGTCATCCCCTAAGGAATTCTGCTCAAGCAGTGAACGTACCTTCTTTTTCAACCCTCTGAAGGAATTCAACAGAACTAGTCCTTGCTATTGCTCTCTGACTCTGGTAGAATGTCCATGCATTTTTGTGCAACCGTCAGTATTCACATCATGACACAAGGCAGCTGGCTAATTAACATCACTTCAACTATCGAGGAGGTAAAGTGGACACCTACCTCATGTCTGTTTAGCAGAGATGTGCCTTTAGGCACAAACTGTCTTTAAGGCGCCCTAAGTGAAATCAGACCGTGTTCAAGGGATGCCAGGAAACCTGAAGCAGGAGAGTCATTTTCCTATATGTGCTGTACTGGGCTACATCTTGTGTGGATGGGTTCCAGTTATTGCTCATGAGTTTCTGGGTTGTGACCTCAGTCTCCAAAAGAGTGGGCTTGTATTTCCTCAGACCACCTTTCCTACAGTACATGGGTGAATACTGGAGATAATCTGCATTAACGATGTGTCAGTAAGGCTTTTGTACACCTCAGCCAAGTTCTGGACTGGGCATGGAAACCCCCATAAACACACCTGTGATGCCCCTGGGGTAAGAAATACACCGCTGCTGAATCTCCTTTACTCACCAACACCCTTGTATTCACCTTTGCTGCACTCTAGTGCAGTACACCAGTATCACTAGTGTTCAGTTTCTACACTGAAAAGATAGATGGCAAGAGCTGCATAACAGTGTCCACAATACTGGCAAGTCCTTTGGGCTCTTAATCCTGTTCCACAATCACAGGTCAATCAGTTCTTTCTCACAAGATCTCTGCCTCTTCCACCCTCCAACTTCAGCAGCAGAGGAAATATTCTTTTGTGTCTCCAGCCCTATCTCCATGCCACTCCATGGGCAGAGGGAAAGCAATGTGGGGAGGCCCAAACTTACACAGTTTATATTTGCTAGTCTCCAACAGTTTGCCTGCTATTCTCCTCTGATGACCTCTCGGACCACTTCAGGCAGTTTCATCAAAACCTCTCAGCTCCAAGCTGCTTCTTGTGTGTCACGAGAGCAGTCCACACCTCTGCCAGGGCTGAAAACTACAGGGGATGAAACGGACAGCCTGAATGTCTAGCTCCATTTCTCATTCTGCAAAAACAACTTCCAAGAGCATCTGCAAGAACAACTCTCTCTCTCTCTCTCTCTCTCTCTCTTTCTCTCCAGATGGGGAAGTTGTGGCAGAAATATTTCAAGTAAATTGCACAGCAGAAGCACAAGCTTACCAGAAGCAATGAGATCCCAGAGGCATGTGAAGTTTTCTTTGTCAGAAAGAATCAGTGGACAGGGAGATAAAATATATATTTTGGACAGCTATTAGAGTAATCTCTACAGGGTGACTCTGGAGCGTGATCACCTAGACCATGTCACGTTGTGTGGGGGTTTGCTTGCTTTCTTGCTTGCTTTCCAATGCTGTCCAGATAAATGGACTTCATTCAGTATTAGCTATGTGCTTCTTTTGGAAACATTTCTATTTAAAATCAATGTCATGGCTGACCATTTGCAAGAGCTTGTGTTCACATTACCCTTGCAATCAAACATTTTTTGAGTAAAGATGACTCTTACATGTGTCACATATTTTTTCCCTTCCAAGCCAATATTTCACATATGCTTTCTTCTTTCTTATTAACTTGCTCTTACCATTGCATGTTTGCAGCATAAATAAATATCAGAACTGTGCTATATGACTGTTGGCACTTAGACATCTGGTCTGCACACGTTTGAAACAAGAAGTAAACGAGGAAATTATTTCAAGACTTTAAAAATGTTTGTGGTCAGGCCTCACTACTTGCCAGGTATTTTTACTCAGGCAATGCAAAATATAGAAGCAGCTGGTTAGTCCTCATATTAAGTCATTATAAGAATCTGGGCCAATGTGTAGAGGAATCAAATGTTGTTGTTGCTGTTGTTGATGCCTTCCATAAGCTATGGTCCCACTGTTGCCTGCTAGCATCCAGCAGCCGGAAGAGAAATCAGAAAAATCATGGCGTTCTTCCCCAAAACATTAAAAAAAAAACCAAACAGTTTTAAAATTATAAGCCTTAGCTTGAACTGGCCGTGTGCCCTAACCCCTCAGCAGTTTCAGTATGAAGGGGGTCAGTGGGCCCCATCTGTCTTTCTACCTGCCCCACCTACGGTGAGACAGACCAGCCTCTGAAGGCACCTGTCCCTCTCTGTTGACAATGGTGCTGAGCTAGACAACTGTCCTTCATTGCATGAAGAATTTAGACTGCTACAAATAGGTGGGGATGGTCCCACCTTTAGCTGTGTCCACAGAGTGTGAATGCTGGGTGAGGGACATGCTGGCCCAGGCCTGAGGGACACTATCCCTCTAAGCCTTGAGAATCACGATTTATCCCAGTTCCGTCCTGCTGGCTGCCATCCACATAACCCACCACGGTGAGGAGAAGACACTGAGATGTCCGCAGTGTACTGGTGCATGCCTGTGAAATGGGAACCCACTCTGCCACCCCCTGCATAGAGCAGAGGACATTCGGGGAACCAGAGCATTTGCGACATTGTCCCAGGGTTTGGTCTGTAGATCTGCCGCTCTCCTGTGCAGGGAACACCTTCTTATCTTGAATCACACTTAAGCCATGTTAAGGTGCAACACAAGTGCAAGCCAGTGTTTATAGGGAACATGAAGTGAAGGAAGAAAAAAGAAAGTGCTTTAGTTACCTTCAGAGTGCATTACACAGATGTCTTTCTCCCTCACGCAGCTCATTTGCTCTTTTCCTCCTGGCAAGGTAGGAGTCAGGATCCCGTGGCTCCTCGTGGCTCCTTTGGCCTTGTGGAGAACCTTAGCTGCTACAACTAACCTCCCTGTGGCAGCTGTGACTGGCTCTGAGATGATTTAATCTTCCATCTTCACATCTCTTCCTTCCTGCAGAAGTAGCTGTTCCAGCTATTCCCTTGGAATACATGTTTCTTCCTTTGCCTGGACTTGTAAATGTGCCCTGTTGGGCTACAAGGCATACAGACCTTGAGTACAGGAATTATTCCCAAATAATTTTTTTTTTCATTGACGCATAAAATTGTGCCCCCCAATGCTTTCTTTGCCCCCCAATGCTTTCCTTGCCCCGCAATGCTTTCTTTGGTGGTGACAATTTCCTACGGTGAGCAATTTATCTTTCACTTGTATCTTTGATTCTGTTTTAGTAATAAACAGTAAAATGCAAAATCTGAGGCAGAGATGAAGGGCAGAGGGGATGGCTAGGAAGGAGGGCATTAGTGACAGGTGAACTACTGCAGAAAGGCAGAGAGTTGCTGCACTGGAATGGGAAGGGGAGAAGCTTCTCCTCATATCACCTGCATCAGCAAATGACCCAGCCAGCATCTAATATCAGCAGTTTAATTGCTAACCCGTGGATTCAGCATATGACAATGCAGTACTCCTAAGAAGGCATTTACTCCAAAGTAAAGGGGAAGGAAGCCTTTGGTACAATTGCTTCCAGCAGCAGGGGACCTTGAAGGTCTTGCAGACACCTTGGGCCATCGTTTCGTAGCTGAGTAGACTGCAGAGTAGATGGAGTTTGTCTGACAGAAAGTTTACACCTGGGAGAGCTCGGACTAATGGGATGCTCTGCCTGGAACACATTTTAATATTTTTGATAGCATTCATTTATTTATTTGCTGGTGTCTCAGCAGTGCTTGGAAGCCCCAGTCCTGGGCCTGTGCTATTCAAAAAGAGAACATAAAGGGAATCCCTGCTAGTCACAGAGTTTACAATGCCATTCCAATCAAAACATGAGCTTTCAGTGTCTTCCTAATTACTGCAACAGCTAAAACCAAGCTTTTCTTCAAAAGGGAGCTTTCAGTAAATTTTCCAAAATGGAATTATAGTGAGAGAGACTTGATTTTCTCAGCTCCTGAGAAAATGTTACCACAGTTCTACACCTCACCCTTTTCACTCCAGACTTTTCTATTCCACAGTTTTCTCATGGCACTTTTCACCTCCTCATTTCTCAGCATGTAGATGAATGGGTTCAGCATGGATGTGATGACAGTGTAAAACACAGCTACGCTCTTGTCCTCCGAGAGACTGCTGGATGGGCGTATGTAGATGAATGTGCATGGCCCAAAGAAGAGAATCACCACAGTAATGTGGGACCCACAGGTGGAGAGGGCTTTCTTCCGCCCTTCGGACGTATGCCTTCTCAAGGAAAATAAAATGACAATGTAGGACATGACCAGGATTGTGAAAGAGACCAAACAAAGCATTCCACCATCGGCAACGACAATGATGCCCGCAACATAGGTGTCTGTACAGGCCAGTTGTAGTAGGGGATGGACATCACAGAAGTAGTGGTCAATTTTGTTGGGGCCACAAAAAGGGAGGCTAACGGTTACGAGGGTCTGCACCAGGGAGTGCACAAAGCCCCCCACCCATGAACCCATCACCATCCAGCCACACACACGCCTGGTCATGAGGGTGGTGTAGTGCAGGGGTCTGCATATGGCAAAGTAGCGATCATAGGCCATCGCTGTGAGGATGAAGACCTCAGCGCCGCCAAAGAAATGTCCCATGAATAGCTGTGCCATGCAACCCCCAAAGGAAATGGTTTTCTTTTCGACAAGGAAGTCAGCAATCATTTTGGGAGCTGTGACAGAAGAGAAGCAAATATCTGCAATGGACAGGTGGCAGAGAAAGAAATACATGGGGGAGTTCAGACGTTGACTGCTAACTACAGTGACAACGATGAGCAGATTTCCTGCCACAATAACAATGTAGAAGAACAAAAACACCACAAAATATATTTTCTGCACCCCTTGGTTCTTTGAAAGGCCCAGAAGAATGAATTCCTTCACACTGCTTACATTCTCCATGTTGGTCAGTTGCATGGCAATATGCAATATACAGCTTATACCCCTGGGAAAACAAAGAGAGACACATGGTTAATCAGCATTTTTTTCATTATTAGTAATGAGTTCTATATCAGAAGTGGATACAAACCAAGAAAGATATAGCATTAGTATTAAGCTTATGAAGTGTTTAGTTTCTGTCATGTATTTTTTCACAGCTATTTAATTCTCCACAGTACAAAGCTTCTGCCATGGCTTTGGTGGCACAGAGATAGGTGCACTCTGTGATATGTTCCTTAATCCTGGTCCTCCAGGATTTTGAAGGACTGGCTCCATGGCCGATAGCCTTCCATGCACTAAGGACACAGCCAGAGTGTTCACCTTGGGCACTACAAGGCAGATAATGCAGTATGTTTGCCCTCAGGGGAGACAAAGTCCCTCACAGCAATCTTTGTAAAATGGGTGTCTTTAAGAATACCTGGAAATATTGCTCAGAATGATGATTTGCTTTATAAGTACACATGATTTTGAATTCTTGTTTAGAAGGGAAATGTACCCACATGCAGGGAAAAGCACTCTCTTGTGTATGTACATTTTGAAATGTAAATATGAAATGTCACAGGCGGAAAAATGAGTTCTTGGAAGGTTATCTATCATGGAGGGAAAAAAAAATTGCACATATGACTTAATGGAGTATTTCACATTGTTCTAAATCTCAGCATTGTTTCTATCAGAGGAAGGAAGAATGAAAGACTCTTGTGAGATCTTCTGTCCCAGCACTGTACTGATTTTACCTAGTATGATTTTTTATACACTCTGCGTGATGCTTTCAAGGGTTAACTTAGCCTAATGAAGCTAATCTAACTAAACTCCTTCAACAGCCAGTATAAGTCTCTCTATAGGCTGATTCAGAATGACTAAATTAGGGTCCTCTGCAGAACCCTTTTTTCCTCCACTCACTATGAGGAGCTTAAGCAAATTAGCACCACCAGGTTAGAATGACCTTTAGAGAATAATCCCTTTTGGTGCCTGAAAGTAGCTCAGAGCTTTTTGTAATGCCATCCACCTGTTTTAGGTTATGGCTGAGCTCCTTGTCCCTAGGCATTTCTACATCCATACAGTTTCTCATTCGAGACAAGGTCACATTCCAGCATAAACATGGGACTTCTTTGGTTCACCCTGTATTCCAGCTACAACCCATCAAGCATTACATGTCACTAATAAATGAGTAGCCTACATCTTTAGAAAGAGTGTAACGTCTCTAGCTTGCCATTATGCACCCAGACGACCAGAATTCCCTTGCTCAAAGAAGTCTGGGAACCACCAGATGAAACTCTTCACAGAGAGTTTAAGGTCAGCCAAAAGCAGGCACTCTTTTAATAAAAATATCCCCTGTATGGGCTTCCTTCTAGCATCAAAACATTCCCCGTCAGCTGGTGTTAAAATGCACCATTTTAAGTCCTGCAGAGTTACATCACAACCAGGTCTTCTCATTTGTACTGGTGATCTGTGAGCAAATCTGTGGAATGATTCAGTTAAGCCAAGTTATCTACCAACTACTTCCATCTGCAGCATAATCAGAAACTCTCGTGCAGGCACAAAGGGATCAAGCATCCACAGGAAACACTGAAACTGAGAAAAGCCAAGATTACTTTCAAACCCACAAAGTGAAGCCGAGAGAGGAAGTGGGCAAAGTTAGGGACTTTTCCTATGCTTACAGTTGTACTTACACTAGATGAAAGTTTTTCAAGCAGAAGGGTAAACTTTACATGGATGGTTCCCCTTCAGATATTTCTACAAGGAAAAGGATCAGTAAGAACAACGGGAGGTCAGTTTCTCCCTCGTCTTACCAGGTCGTGATCCTTTCTACCCCTCTTCCTTCTACTGAGCAACGACGTAGACTTCTCAACAGAATAAATGACAGGGATGAAATGAGCACACCTTTATGGCTGTGCAGTACCCAGTCGAAAAGAAATAGCTGGGCTCCATCCAAGCCAGAGCATGACTGGAAGCATACCACAGCAATCGCAGGGCCATATTTAGGCAGTCAGAAAGGAGTGACCAAGAGAGAAATGATCAGGGGAAACTATATGCCTGAATACCAGCAGATGGCAAATTCCTGAGCTAAAAACAAGGTGTGCATCTACAAAAGGACTGATTCACAATTCAGACAGCTCGGCTATGTATATTGCTTGAAAAGGTCCTTTCCATCACCACCAAACCGCATTTAACAAACTACCCATCTGTCTGATCTCATCTCATCGACTTAAGTCATGTAGGCACCTGTACCTAAGCTAGGCAGATTACACCTGACCAGTCTACTTGTAGATGTGATGAATCATGTGCTGCAGGTACCCGTTTCTTACTGCTGACTCCAAGAGGATTACTAGAATGACTAATTCAGTAGAGGATTGCCACCAGTTATGGCTTATCTCTTCAAGTGCCTTTGCAGGGGTAGACCTGAGCTATATGACATAATGCAATCAGCTGCAAAATAAAATGAATCTCATGTGTACTCTTAACATCTCAAAAAGGGTGAGAAATTGCACCATCTCCTTACTGCATGCATTCTTCCCTAAAATCTCAGGTGGTTATGGGAAACAAAAGAATAATATCGAAGCAATCGAATCTGCGGCTGTAGAACTAGCTCTGTATATGATTCTAGCCAAAGATAACTAGAGACAGTTGATAACTTCAGTGGAAGTTTCTTTCTGTATTTTCACATTTGTTCAAGAAGAAATGAAAAGGAAGAGGAAAGCAAAGCAAAGCAAAGCAAAGCAAAGCGAAGCAAGAAGCCAGAGAAGCTGCAAAATTTACCTCACCTGTGTTTAGAGATCTAATTTTTTGTGCAAGGCTGTACAACTTTATCTCCTCAACTTCTGTCTCCCCTGGTATGAATGTGTTAGAGCACAGCGCCTTTAAAGAACATAGAATGGCTTCTGGAAAGCTTCCAAGACTTGCTTAGGAGGTGGCTGTTAGTGTATAATCCAATCCCATCTAATTTATTACTTGCTTTCATGTGTCACAAGTGTATCTTGATGTTTCCTGCCTATGTGAGAAGTGGTTTAATAGGCTGTGTGGATGATGTGACCTGGGTGTGTTGAATGACGCTTTCATATCCCAGCAGCTGCACAAAGGGCTGAGAAGAAAACCGTTTAAGTACCAGCCTTTAACCCTCTCCCAGGAAATCTTCCACCTGAAGGGTTCTTGGGGCTGCAGGAGGGAGGGGTGGAGGCTTAGTGAAGGGAAGGCGTGAAAGAAAGGGGCAAAGGAGGAGAATGAGTTCTGTCTTGACTGAAAAGTTTAAGTAAATATATTTTAAAGAAACAGTTGTCAGTCAATGCTTTTCTAATGATATCACAAAGGCATTTCAGGGTTTCTCCATGAGAAATAACAGTCAAAGGAGTAGCTGAGTATTCAACTGGACAAGCATATGCATGGACCTATCCAGCTAACGCTTCTCGGAGTTCTTCCTTACTCCAAGCTGATAGTTGTATGGATTTCCCCTGTGTAAAGGGCCATTAGGTCCACTGCTCTGGCTTCCTAGCATTGTGAATGCTAAAACAGTCCATTTGTAATCCAGATATTTTCTCTCCTTTTTTCACTTCTGTGTATTCCAAAAAACATGTAAAAGAGAAATCTTCATTAAAGGAAAAAAAGAAAGAAACCTCAAGCTGTAGGAAGAGTCACCATCCTCCAGGGATGGTAAAGAATTCCTATCACAGGAGTCTTTTAAGGACCAGTTGGGCTCATTTCTCTCAGGAGTGGTTACGATTAAGTTTTTATAGGGACAGAAGATGTCCTGGGTGACCTCTTGATGACCCTCCAAGTCCTATCTCACCAGAAATTTCATCACTGGAAATCCAGTGAATAAAGCCTCTTTGCAAGATTTTGCATGTTCTAACAGAGGTCAGTGAATTACCAAGTCAGTCAAAAAAATCCTTCATTTACGAATTGGGAAACTGAGGGAGGACGTCACCTATTTAATGCCAATGGAAGTCAGCAAATTAACCCTGACTTAGTCACTCTAGGCTCTTCTGCGGAAAAAAATGAATGTCTCTGGAGGCAGATGCATCTGATCTACCTCAGAACTGATTTTAGGATGCGATTAGGTGTGAAATAGACACCTAGCTTTTAAACAAAATAACTTAGGGCGGAGAAATGTCACTGTCATGATGGGCCCCATCTTTCTTAACCTGAGCAGCTGCAGTCAAAGGTGAACCTAAGAAATGAAACAAACGAAGCAAATAGACATGCTGATTTATATCAGCATATCATCTCAACCAAGGCCCAAGTCAAATTCATCGTTTCTCTCAACTCTACTGTGTATTTGTAGCTTATGCCTCATGGATGTCAGGAAAGACATTGTCTCAGCTACTGTCCTTTCCTTTGTTTTGCTGAAATTTCTGGAAATGTGGAATGGCCTGATAGCAACATAGTTAATGTCTCCATCTCCTCTGCACAGAATGCCAGCGATCTCCACAGTGAAAACAGAAATCCTACAGTTAATGAGAATAAATACTGGTAAAGAAATGCCTTGGTGAAAATAGTCCCCTAACATAAATATCCTTTTACTGTCACCTGGAGTCTTGGGCAGCTTAATGAGGGTTATCAGCAGTCACTACAGGAAACAAGAGTATTGGGTAAGAAGGTAAACAAAGTCTTACAGTCTTTGGGAAAGGAAGAGGAGCAACAGATGACAGAAGCCAGAGATCAGGCCAATAGCATCTGGCCTGCTAACCTAGTATGAGTCAGCCTGCCACTTTCTGTACCCAGTGGCACACATGGCAGCAACTTGGCTAGCATCACATTCATGTCCTTTTGTTTCCCTAGCCAAATGGACTACCAGAGGTGACTTAATGCACAAGTCCAAATGAAGAATTGCTGCTACCTCCTGCTGCAAAATAATTCCCCATAGGGCTGTGCTTAGTGCCAGCAAAGGAGAAAGGTCTTTTCTCCATTTTCATTCCACTTACCTTGGCACCTGGCTCTGGACACCACTATGGCAGCAGGTCATGCTTGGGGAGCTGTGATTTGGACAAGGAGGGACTGTGCATGGTGAGATGAATGAGGTTTTGCAGCTGGATAGTGAATACTGGCAAGGGGTTTGTTGACAGAGCCATGGTGAATGTGTGTTGTGAATTTGATGATGGGCACGATGGGGACAAGGCACGGTGTGGAGGGAAGTTGTGAAACTTGAAATGGATGCTACATAGCTAGGAGCTGTCTTCATGGAGTTTGTGAAATCAGAAGTGCCTGAGGTGTGGTGAGGGACTGTGCTGAAAGATCGTATGAAGTGGCAGGTAATACTGTGGGTGCTAAGCTGTGTTGAAAGACCTTGTGACATCAGAAGCGGGCATCGTGTTTTGAAGGGTAACACTAGGAGAGGTTGCAAAATTGTGGCTGCTGAGGTGTCATAAGGCTGGCTACAGAGTTCAAGGAGACCCTACTGTAGAACAGGTAATGTGAAGTAGTAGGGGACAATGTATGGTGACAGCTTGTGTTGGGAGAGGTTTTGAGGTCAGAAGAGGACACTCGGTAGTGAGGAATGTGCTAGGGGAGGTTCTGCAGTGACAGTGGACCCTTGGGGAATGAGAAGCTGTGTTGAGGGAGGTTGTGAAATCAGCAGCAGGCATTATGGAAGAGGACTGACAACTTCTCAATCTGTGTGACCCTGAGCAGCAGTAGGCCATCTTCTGCAAGGTATATGAAACTAGAGCTGCTCATGAATGCAGCTGGGAAGCAAAGCATCAGTGCAAGAGTCAAGCTATAACTTTGGACAGACAGTTCTTGTGTTCTTTATATCGCGAGACTGTCTGAAGAAGGGAGAAGTAGTGAAAAAGCATTACTATTGCATGCCAAACATTGGTAAATTCCCATTTTTGATGGTCCCTGGCTCATCTCTCTGGGACAGCAGCACCAACCCGGTCATTTACTTCCTCTTCAGGAGCAACCGTCACCACCGGCTCCATGGCTCTGGGAAAGTCACTTTCCGACAAGCGTTTGCAGAGAAAGCAACGTGCGGAGAAGGAAGCCAAGTGCCCAGAGACACTGCTGCAGAGACTGCTGTATAAATCCCTGCTGGCGAGGAGGTGTGGGAGGGTGGGGCAGCCTGCAGAGGGGACTGAGGGGAGGTGGGCAGCAGTGCTCAGCCCCCAGCAGAGCCAGGGCATCTCCACTGCGGTGGGAGCAGCTCAGCTGGTGACATGCCCCTTCCGAGCAGGGCTGTGCTGGGGACCAGGGAGCTGGGTGAGAGCGATCCTTGTCTGCACACCATGCCAGTGCCTCTTCTCATTACGTGGTCCCCCCTTGTGGAAGGGGACATGGTGCACAGAGCATGGCTATGCAGAGTGTGGGGAGGAAGTGACCCAGGATGCTGGGCATGTCTTTGGGACCCTGAACCTTACAGGGAGTCTTTTCCCTCACTTTGACTTGAGGCCAAGCCTGCAGGACTCCAGTGCATTCTGGCAGCTCCTGGGAGGCCATTCTCAGCAGGGATGAGTTTCATCCTGGCTATTTTGGGCTTGTATAGAAACATCCTTCAGGCCTGAACACCTAGGGGACCTTTCAGCTGGTGCCACGGCTGCTCTGGTCAACACACAGGGGTCCTGGAGTGATGCGTGGTGCTTCTGTGTGTGTAGAGAAGAGCACCAATTCCTCACCTACACCCTGAGCCTCTCCATCGCTGTCCCCAGAGGACATCTCAACTCATCACTCCCAGCTTTCGCCCAAGATGGCCATCTCCAGATGAGTTAGTTGCCCTAGGCTGCCTGTACAGGCAGTGGAGAGAAAGGTGCTTGTAAGGAGCTTTTCCCTTCCCTATGTGGCTGCAGCACACAGCTCCTGCTGAGCCATCAGCCACCCTCCTGTGCCTGTGCCAAATCTCTTCCCCACCACCATCTCGCCCCACACTGCGGATGCCTCGCTCCCCTTACGCAGTGCCATGCAAGGCCTCTCACCCTAGTGCTTCTGAGAAAGCTTTCAGCTCCCAGCCACAGCACCTTATCTCACTGTCTTCCCAGTAGCTGCTGGGAGGGTCACCTCTCTTCCTGGCACTGGCACTTGCCTCTTGCTGCAGGGCTGAAAGGGCATTTCTCTGCCTCTCCATCCAGCTCTCCAGACTTTCTATTTGTTTTTTGTTTTTTTTTTTTTTTTGGCTCCTGCCCTCAATCCTTCCCTCCTTTGTTTCTCCATTACTCTATTTCTGGGTTGGCTGGTGCGTGGATCGAATTAACACTAAAACAGTTTATGAGCAAATGAAGGGCTGGATTTAAAAGGAATGGATCTAAATCTGATTTTTTGAAATTAAGTTGAAGGCAGAGGAAGAAGGGAAAATGTCTGCACCAGAACATTCAACGAACTAACAGGGGTCTAAACTTTTCTCTTTTGTTCATTTTAATTCTATGGGGTAACAGTATTCCTGAAGCCATTTCACAGAATCACAGAATGATTGAGGTTGGAAGGGACCTCTGGAGATCATCTAGTCCAACCCCCCTGCCCAAGCAGGGTCACCTAGAGCAGTTGCCCAGGATCACGTCCAGGCGGATTTTGAATATCTCCAGAGAAGGAGACTCCACAGCCTCTCTGGGCAACCTGTTCCAGTGCTCTGTCACCCTCACAGTGAAATAGTTTTTCCTCATGTTCAGATGGAAGCGTCTGTGTTTCAGTTTGTGCCCGTTGCCTCGCGTCATGTTGCTGGGCACCACTGAAAAGAGTCTGGCTCCATCTTCTTGATACCCTCCCTTCAGATACTTGTACACGTTGATAAGATCTCCTCTCAGCCTTCTCTTCTCCAAGCTAAACAGGCCCAGCTCTCTCAGCCTTTCCTCCTAAGAGAGATGCTCCAATCCCCTAATCATCTTTGTAGCCCTTCGCTGCACTTGCTCCAGTAGTGCCACATCCCTCTTGTACTGGGGAGCCCAGAACTGAACACAGTACTCCAGATGTGGCCTCAGCAGGGCTGAGTAGAGGGGGAGGATCACCTCCCTCGACCTGCTGGCAACATTCTTCCTGATGCACCCCAGGATACCATTGGCCTTCTTGGCCACAAGGGCACATTGCTGCCTCATGCTTAACTTGGTGTCCACCAGCACTCCCAGGTCCTTCTCCGCAGAGCTGCTTTCCAGCAGGTCAGCCCCAACCTGTCCTGGTGCATGGGGTTATTCCTCCCTAGGTGCAGGACCCTGCACTTGCCTTTGTTGAGCTTCAGGAGGTTCCTCTCCACCCACCTCTCCAGCCTCTCCAGGTCTCTCTGAATGGCAGCACAGCCCTCTGGGGTATCAGCCACTCCTCCCAGTTTTGTATCGTCAGCAAACTTGCTGAGGGTGCACTCTGTCCCTTCATCCAGGTCACTGATGAAGAAGTTGAACAAGACTGGACCCAGTACTGACCCCTGGGGGACACCGCTAGCTACAGGCCTCCAACTAGACTCCGCACCGCTGATCACAACTCTCTGAGCTCTGCCATTCAGCCAGTTCTCAATGCACCTCACTGTCCACTCATCTATCCCACACTTCCTGAGCCTGTCTATGAGGATGCTATGGGAGACAGTGTCGAAAGCCTTCCTCAAGTCAAGGGAGACAACATCCACTGCTCTCCCCTCATCTACCCAGCCAGTCATTCCATCAGAGAAGGCTATCAGATTGGTTAAGCATGATTTCCCCTTGACAAAGCCATGCTGACTACTCCTGATCACCTTCTTGTCCTCCACATGCTTGGAGATGGCCTCCAGGATGAGCTGCTCCATCACCTTTCCAGGGATGCAGGTGAGGCTGACTGGCCTGTAGTTCCCTGGCTCCTCCTTCTTGCCCTTTTTGAAAACCGGGGTGACAGTGGCTTTCTTCCAGTCTTCAGGCACCTCTCCTGTTCTCCATGACCTTTCAAAGAGGATGGAGAGTGGCTTAGCAATACCATCCACCAGCTCCCTCAGCACTCGTGGGTGCATCCCATCGGGGCCCATGGATTTGTGGGTGTCAAGTTTGCTTAAATGATCTCTAACCCGATCCTCCTCCACCAAGGGAAAGTCTTCCTTTCTCCAGACTTTCTCTCTTGCCTCCAGGGTCTGGGGTTCCTGAGGGCTGGCCTCAGCAGGAAAGACTGAAGCAAAGGCGGCATTCAGTAACTCTGCCTTCTCTGCATCCTTCGTCACCAGGGCACCCTCCCCATTCAGCAAAGGGCCCACATTTTTCCTAGTCTTCCTCTTGCTACCGATGTCTTTGAAGAAGCCCTTCTTGCTGTCCTTGACATCTCTCGCCAGATTTAATTCCAAACGGGTCTTAGCCTTCCTCGTTGCATCCCTGCATACTCTGACAATGTTCCTATATTCCTCCCAAGTGGCCTGTCCCCCTTTCCACTTTCTGTAGACTTCCTCCTTCTGGTTGAGTTTTGCCAGGAGCTCCTTGCTCATCCATGCAGGTCTCCTGCCTCCTTTGCTTGACTTCCTACTCATAGGGATGCACTGATCTTGAGCCTGGAGGAAGTGATGTTTGAATATTAACCAGCTCTCTTGAACACCCTTCTAGGGCCCTAACCCATGGGATTCCTCCAAGTAGGTCCCTGAAGAGGCCAAAGTTTGCTCTCCTCAAGTCCAGGGTTGTGATCCTACTCAGTGCCCTGCCTCCTCCTCGCAGGATCCTCAACTCCACCATCTCATGGTCACTGCAGCCAAGGCTGCCCCCAACCTTCACATCTTCCACCAGTCCTTCTTTGTTTGTTAGTACGAGGTCCAGCAGCACACCTCTCCTTGTTGGCTCCTCCACCACCTGTGTCAAGAAGTTGTCACCAATGCTCTGCAGGAACCTCCAGGACTGTTTGTGCCTAGCTGTGTTGTCTTTCCAGCAAATCTCAGGGTGGTTGAAGTCCCCCATGAGAACCAGGGCCTGGGATCGTGAGGCTACTTCCAGCTGTCTGTAGAAGGCCTCATCGACTTCCTCATCCTGATCAGGCGGCCTGTAGTAAACACCCACAACAGTGTCACCCATGCTAGCCTGCCCTTTAATCCTTACCCATAAGCTCTCGACTCGCTCTTCATCCACCCCTAGGCACAGCTCAATACATTCCAGTTGCTCTCTCATAAAGAGCAACTCCACCACCTCGCTTTCCTGGCCTGTCTTTCCTAAAAAGCACGTAGCCATCCATGACAGCATTCCAGTCATGCGAGCTATCCCACTAGTTCAAAGAACTAACAGGGGTCAAAACTTCTCTTTTTTGTTTGTTTTAATTCTACGGAGTAACAGTACTCCTGAAGCCATTTCATGTCAGTTAACAAGGTTTGGAGAAGCCCTTTGACAGTTGATTATAATATTGCTTTAGCAGAGATTTCACTAGAAACCATGAGACCTCTCTGCTGTCCTCCTTCTATATCCACTTGTTCTTTTGGCTCCACTGACTGCATTTCCTGGATCTCCGTGGTTGTAGTGGGATCCTAGGCACCTGGCACACCTACACTGTGAGGACCCAAAGTCCGGTGACCTAAATCCTACCCTTAGCTTTTACCAAGACTAAAGATAAATCCTTCCCACCCTAAATACTTTACATTTATTTTATCTCTAAATGAAGTTTTCTTGAACAATGCAAGAGAAGAGAAAATGACCATAACTAGTAGAAGTGTTGCTCTTTCTTGTGATAGTCTCGGGGGCAATGTGTAGGTTTAGGTAATACCTCTGCACCTTGCTGGAGCTCACACAAATGCAGTTCACATGAAAACCTTGCTCTTGTGTGGACCAAGGCAGCCGTAAGAAGCTGTGACCAACAGCCAGGTGTTTACCCAAGCACAAATGTCTGATGAGGTCAGGAGCATGGCACGGGAGGAGCACTTGAGGCCTGGAGTTTATTAAGCACAGGATGGACTGAGGCCGGTATGGTAAAGGTGGAACATGAAGAGCCATCTTGGGGCACAGATCAAACATGTTACAGGGTGGAATTGGGTAACGGGGATGCTATAAATTGTTTGCATGACAAAAGATCCACTTGGGCAGGCCAGCTGCAAGGGAATATGCCAAGCATGCTAAATCCTCCTATGTAGTTCATTGAATCACATAGGGACTGGTCCTGCTCCCTCTGAAATCACTGCAGGACATGTTATTCCCTTGCCAAAGAGCAAGTGCAGCTGTGTAGTACCAGACTAGCACGGCTGGAGTTAGCTCTTCTCAAATAACCTTGGCTTTTTGTTTGTCCTTTTTCAGCCCACCGTGAAACTTTCAGCAAAGATTTTTCCTGTGTCTTACATAAAAAAGTATTTCCCTGGTCCAGTCACCATTTCCTTTTCCTTTTGTTTTCCCTTTATTTCTTTTCATTATGATTTGCCTTATATTTAGGGTTCTCTTTGACAGTAGTTTTAATAGTATTCCCTCCACCACACATTGTATGATGAGTGTTCTTGGTTCTTCTCTTATCCCTTTTCTTTGTCAGGAACATCCCACAAAATGGGTGATGCATATGTTGCTACTCTAATGCAAAGCACAGCTATAACGGAAACGCATCCTAAGGCAGCTCCAGAAAATGCAAAATGGACTGAGAAAATCAGATGGATTTTCAGATGGAGAAAATATATTACCAAATACGCATGAGATCCATGAAGAGCAGAGAACAACAACAACAACAACAACAAATCTCACTATTAAGTGGGTGCTAATATTCATCTAATTACTAGGACAGAAACAATCTATACAAAATAGGAATCTCTGTCAGCTAAAAACTTTTTTTTTTTTTTTGCCCTGTTTGTCTTCTGAACTTTCCTTCCATGAGTCATTTCCTCTACACAGAGAGGATTAGAAGTCAAGAGCATGGCTGAATGCCCTGAAACTTGCTCCATGTTCAGACAAAACCAGACTTTGTGAGCTCAATTCTCCTTCAGTTTGAGCTGGTGTAGAGCGACCTCTTCACGAAAAGTCCTGAGGGATGTTGAGGGGACAAATTCCAGCTATCATGCAGCTGGGAAATACTAGCTTTCCAAGTGACAAGGTTGCTTAAGGGATGGGAGAGGAAGGCGAAAAGCAGGGACAGAAACACCAGCAAGGAAAGCTTTGTAAGGAGTCCTTGCCTCTGACAGAGACAGGTTTGAGCTGCAGGGATCGATTCACTATGTCAGAACATGACAAAAAGCATCAGTTCTTTTTAAAATTGTTGGACAAATGTGTCCCTAATTCCTCTTTGCATATGTATAATTTGTACAAGGGTTCTAATTTTCATGCTAACAAATGTGTTTGGACTGCACTCTGTCTACAACAGGTAAAAACGGTTTTTGATAGTATCTCTCTCCTGAGATATGGTCTTTAGCAGGCTATTTCCTGTTAGAGATCAGTTTCAAAAGAACGGTAATCCCGATGAGCTCGGAAACCATCTAGTGTTCAGAAAATGTAAGGTTAAGTTGGTGTCCAACCTTGCACAGCCTAGAAAGGACAACCTCTGATAGGATTTGGCTGCTTTTCCTGGAAAGGGCGTTCTGAATGCAGGTAGCCAAGAGCAAACTTCCAGTAAGAATTACGATGAGTTCTTGAGATATACATATATATATATATATATATATATATATAGGGAGTGTGTGGCCAATCCGCTTTAGGCCAGTTTCCATAAGGATGCAATACAGACTGCAGGGTTTCTTGGGGAAAAATGTGAAGGACTGCTGGCCCAAATCTCTGCTTCCTTCTGTGTTTACTGCTCCACTGCCTCTCTCCCTCCCTCACCCTCCAGCACTCTCCTCCCTGCTCTTCCATATCCTTGTATCCTTACACAGCTGAGAAAAATCCCCAGGAAGGGATAAGCAGCAGCTCATAACAGTCCAGATTCCTGACCAGTTAACTGCCAGGGCAGATGTACTCGCACTTTACAAAGCTGAACAGGAAAAGCAGAAAAATAGTATCTGTACTTTTAAGTTTCATGTAATTGTGTCATCTTAAGTAGCATTAGCATATTACTTCCCCTCTCAGCTCACATCTGTTCTTTTAAGAAGAAAGAGAGTTAATGGCCTGTTGGGGATTACCTCTGACATGACGGATGACATGGAAAGTGTACAAGAGACCATGCAGTCAGCTTTGGCCCCAGCTCTCTATTTGGCTGAATTTCTTGCATTAACCCTATCAGCCCGTTTCACTGCAGGGATGTGTCACACTACTTGAGAGTCATGCTCAGGGTGAGATGATGTCCTTGACAGGTCGATCCTGCCTGTATTCTTCCTGTGATCCTCCAGAAGATGTTCTGGATTACTTCTGGCCAGGTTTTCACAGGGCCCTCGCAGGTCTTTGGAGCAGACTCCAGGAGAAGGGGACCGCCTGCTGTGTGCCTTCCTTCGCTGCCCCCGCAGGCTCTTGTGTGTCTGATAGAGCCTCACTGCCTCCCCAGCTTGCTGCTGTTTTACAGGAGTGCTTCTGGCCTGCAAGGGGGATTGGCTCTACCCAGCAACCTTTGCCAGCAAATCAGGTGGTCGACCCACTGCACCTCCTACTACCTCCTTTGCAAGGTCAGGGCTAGCCAAGTTCTCTCCTACCTCTAGTGGCTTCTTTGGGATGGGAATTTGTCAGTCTTCCCTTCTCTCTGCCCTGAGGAACTTCCTACACAGTCCTGTGCCCCACAGATGGTGGGAGTTTTGTGGCAGCAGGGGGACTCTCTTCGTTATTCCCTTAGGATTCCTTCCTTTGAACTCTGACACACTCACATCCCTTTTTTCATTTGTATTCCCACAACCTGCACCCTGCCTCACCCTGAATCTCTTCCTTTTTCAGGGAGAGCTTTCAGTTTGTGGCTGGAGGGAGGTTGGCCTGTTCCTTCTGGTAAGCAGGGACAGCATCCAGGCAGACACCTGGGGAAAAGCACTCAAGCAGAGGAGAACATACATCCCCATATAGCTCTCCCTTCCTTCAATACATTGTGGTCATTCTTCCTTCCACATTTCTTTTAGAAAACCTTCTTTTTTTCCCAAAAATGAATGTTGAGGGGTGGGGAGAGATCCCTTATATGGTTTATTGCCAAAATAATTGTTTTTGAAATTATTTTTGACCAGACGCTTTTGACAATATGTGGTCTATGCAATGGCTTTAGGAGCAAGAAAACTGATGGAGAAGGAGCTGAGATTTTTGCTCTCAGTTAACGTGAAGGCTGAAAGCAAGAAGCAAACAAAGACCAAGCTGATACATTTTAAAAAGGTGTTTAATAAATTTAGCACCCAAGGACAGTGACAGTAAGCAGAGATAGAAAGCTATGCAGCCTGCTTCTCATGCCATATTGTGCAGGAGTCTAAATGAACAAAGGGCATTTGAATATGGGCTTAATGTAGCAGACTAGCAACATGGCTTGGGATAACCCTAAATTAAAGCCTTATATTCACTTCCCCCCCCCCCGCCCCGATTTCTAGAGTCCAATGGTTTAAAGGAATCTTCATAGTCTTCCTCTCTCTTTCCTTTTGTCTCCAATGCAGAAGGTGTTCAGGCAAAAGAAGGGATGAATTTAAGAGGGCATAGTTATTGTTTGTGGCTTTCCCGTTCATCTTTGTCATCTGCTGAATCTTTAAAGGCCCTCTGGAAGGCCAGCCTGAGGGTGAGCCGAATCCTCCGATCCCTGTAGCTGCCCAGAATGAAGTAAAGAACTGGACTGAGGCTGCTATTGACGCAGGACAGCACAAAACCAGTCTCTGGGGAGTAGAGAAATTTATAGCCCCAGAAGTCAAAGAGGATCAGGACGCTCAGCGGAACAGCAAAAATGAGGAAGAAGAGGACGGTGAGCATAATCAGGGTGAAGAGCCTGCCTGTTTGGAGGTGCTGGGAGCTGCACTTGACTTTGAGGAAGAGGGTGAGGCTGAATACCAGCATGAGGGGCGTGCAGAAGAGGAAGTCCAGGACTCCAGTGGTGATGAGGAGTATGTGGCAGTTGCTAGAGGGGCGAACAGCGCTAGAAACGTACCCCAGCATGTTCAGCAGCAGCGAGAGGCTCCAGAGCAGGCCGGAGATGATGCCGGACAAGTGCTTTGGGCGATGGCTTTGGCACCAGATGGGACAGAGGACAGACAGGCACCTCTCAATGCTGATGGCTGTCAGGAGATACAAGCCAGTTCCGTACGTGAAAAGATCCAGGAAGAGGAATATCCCAAACTGCACTCCCACATTGAAGTGCATCAGGTACTGAACTGTTTCGATGGCGATGCAGAGCAGGTAGCCAAAGTCAGCGGCAGCCAGGTTCAGGATGTAGACAGTGAAGTGGTTCCTCCGGATGCGGAAGCCGAGGTACCACAGAACCATGCCATTTCCCACCATGCCAGAGGCAGAGCTGATGAGGCAGAAGCTCTCCATGAACTTGAGGAGAGCATATGACGGCTCTGCCTTTTGCACAGTCCCACTGTAATTAGCTCCATGAGCCAGGCTGGTTGTATTTGGAAGGAAGGTTGATGTAGTTTTAGCACTCATAATGAGGGCTTCACTGTGAAGTACTGATCTGTCACTGTCTCTGATTTCACACAGACCTCTATGCAGAGAGCACAGAGGTGGTAGCTCGTGTGACTTTCTCTCGTGATCATCTGGTGGTGTTTGCAATGTCTTTCCAGCTCTTTGTAGCCAGAGGTAGATTCAGGGAAGGATTGCTGTGTTTGGACTTGGAGCCCAGAGCTTCTATGTGTCATTTAAAACACCGTATCTGAGGCCAAATTGTGTGTGGCATGTAGGAAAAGCTAGATTACAATGTATGTGTCTCTTTTTGAACTTATTTCTTGAGGCTCCTTTTACAGCCAGTGGTGGGAAACAAGTAGGCTAAAATAAAGCAATGTTAGCTCAGATTGATCATACCCGAAAAGTTCCTCATTTTCTTGTCTTAATAAAAAGGAAACCCAGGGATATTAGCTCAGATATAATTGTCTTTGCTTCACATAGCTAGGATTAGGTTAGATGAATATTGTCAAAAGTGTATGAAAGTTGTAGATAGTCAACATACAAATTTAAGCAGCATTAAATCAGACCGAGTTTTTCCTATCCATACTCCCAGAAAACATCGTCGAGTAGTCATATAGCTGGTAGTTTTTATGTTGATGACTGATTTCTATTTTAATGAAATGTAGTTTAATGTGATTGGTTTGGCCTCTGGAGCCTTATGTATAGATAATAATTCAGTCTGACAGAGTCAGGCCTTACTAATTTCTCAGAAGTTTTAAGAAGCATGTGTAGGAGAAAGTGTCTGACCCTCACATGACATTGGAATTATGGCTTAAATAATTCTTTCACACCGTTCTGTCAATTCACCCTGCTCCCTCCCCCATGATACTGGGATTTGAATGAGAATCTTGCCCCCCCAAAAAACCCCAAAACCAAAGGTCCAGAAATAAAATTCACTCCATTTTTGTGCAATGAGGTCAAACTGTGTGACTCTTTCCTACTCGCCCTGCCAGCTGTTAATTTGGACATGACAAGATAGAGAAGTGCCATGAAAGACAGCAGGAGATAGTCAAAAAGAAGAGAGAAACAAGTCAAAATAAGGACAGTGGTGAAGAGGTGAATCATGGGATAATCTAACCGGCATGAATAGTTCCTTACCCCTTTGTCAAATGCCACAGCAAGTGGGGAGACAGACTACCTGAACGGGTGAAATATGACAAATTGAAACATTATTGTTTCATCCACAGCCCACCCTGTCTCCAGTGCTACACGGAAAGACTATGCAGGTAATCTCCTCGTCCAGCTGATAGCCGGGGCAGCGGGGATAGTTTTGCCGCATGAATCTGTGACAGGCATATACACTGGCAGTGCTTGGTTGGGAATCCAAGTGGAACCATTGCACCTAACTTTGTCCATTAAGAATACAAACGTCTCATTGCACTTAGCTTTTAAAGCTACCTTTAGAATTAATGGAGGTTTAGGAGCACCTGCAAGGGTAATATTTTGGCCCTAAGATAGGTGTCTTAGGTGTGCACAGTCAGCTGCCTGTCTTTCTCTGCTGACTGCAGACACATCCCATGGTGCTAGCTTCACCTAGCGGCTTAACATCTGGATGGCTAAAGGCAGTTGAGGTGAATTGCACCCTTAATTTCATCACCACAGCTTGCAGGATGTGTCTCTTAGGGTTGACTGAACCCAGGGAACTTCTGGCACTGCGGCATACTCTTTTGTAGGGAGCTAGAAGATTCCATCCTCAGCCATTATGGGACCTCGAGTGTTTCTAAAATCAAGCCTTTAGAGCCTGTTAGATCCAAGAAAGGATCGTTTCCAAATCAACACTTCAAAAGTGGATGTTTAGGGAACCTAGTGACTAGTCTTCCTTTTTCAAAGGGGCAAAGATCAGAAATATGAATCTGGAGGATTCTGGAGGATGAACCTGCACCTCCCATATCACTGTTGCACTTCTGTTCTTTGGGCCATGCATTTTCATCTATATGCGCCCTTCCACCATCTTCTCAGCAGACAAGAGTAGAACTGAAACTAAGTTCAAGGTTTCATGTAGCTCTCATCTTTCTTTGGAAACTGTCAGTCACAAGGATGTGAGCATATTGTCACCAGTCAAACCCGAGCCTTTGGGGTGGTATTGTGGCTTTTACCTTTAGACACCTTAGAGCTGTGTAAGTCTCAGGTCTAGGCTTCTCCTGGCATTAAGAGGAATAACTAGGTATTTTGAGAGGTTATGCTTTCCCACTAGCTCCTGTGAGCTTCGGAGAGTGGTGTCTGCTCACGTTTCTACACAAAAAAAGTGATGGTGGTGCTAAGCTTCCAAGAGAAAGCAAATCCTTCAGGATGGCACAGCACAAGCAGGTTTCATCTCACATATATTGGTGTGCTGACATGAGGTGCCTCAACTTGAGAGAGCTGCTGAAGACAGCAAGAGACCTTTGAGGGGACTGCGATTCATTGCATGGTAAAAGAGGAGCATGAGAGGAGCAGGATGCTGCACTAGGTGTCTGCCTTACAGTGAAGGGTGACATACACCGTACTAGACTTTCCAAGGCTCCCAGGAACACTGATGGGCACAGAGGCCGTTCCCCAGTGCCAGGCATTCACTCCGATTTTCATCAGTCTGTGCCAACCTGGTGTCTCCGGGAACGCTTCATTTAAAGGAGCTCTGCTAACACCTTTCCAAGGCCTTGACCTTATGTCATAGCTGAGCTTTATAATCTATCAGAGCAGCAATCCAAGCATGGTTAAATACCATAGTCAATGTTGGAGCCACAATCCAGTTTAATCGTCGGGACATTTTTCACCGCTTTATTTAGAGACTGGATGAAGTTTCATACTTTGGCCAGTCGTCTGGTGCTTTACACTATAAAGATCTAAGGAATAGGTATCTCAGTGGAAATATGGGGATCCAATATCTCTCCATACTCCACACAATATAACCTAATTCCTAGCTGAACACTGAAAATTTCCCTAAAATTCTTAACAGTACTGTTCTTGATCCATTGAGTTTTCCTCAACTGTTTGCAGCAGGGAAACCCCCAAATGCCCCTAGGACCTCCTGACTCTGGGCAATGCTGTTCTACCACAAATGGACTTACTTTAGCATTGCTGTCATGAGAAGTGATTCAAGGCAGGGATTTTCCCAGATCTCCTCCTGGAACGGAGATTTGGGGAAGGGAAGAAGAGGAACAGGATTCTGGATGTTGGATCAGAAGGCTTTCTTAGAAAAGCAAACTGTAGATTTGAAGAGACAGCAGCTCTTTAACATTTTAGATTCCCTAATTTTGTCTGGGTTTCTCGAGGTGGAGGCTAAGGCATAGATGAATGTGGGGCTTCTGAAAATCTGTTCTTTTTGATGATATTTGTCAGAAAGCATATTTAGGTTTGAGATTGTGATTCTTGATTGAAACATGCTGCCGGTTCTGCTGATGATTAGCTCGAGATGGCTTTGACTATCTTAAACATCAGCGCAGAGAGAGGTGTGCAGACATGACTCATTGCTGTGCAGGGAAGCTCTTTGATGGCGATCTACCTGTCTTTTTCTGGAAGAGTAGGATTGTACATTGCTCTTCCCAGAGACCTGTAAACATACACAGGAAAATAAAATGATGCCTGTGATTTCTTCTCAAGCTATTTCCTTCCTGTGAGCTGGGAGTCCACTGAAAGAGACAATTTTGGACAACTCAGAAATCTGGTTTAAAAATCTCACTTCTTTGTCCAAGATAAGGACAGTGCAACATTGATACGTGTAAAAACTGTGATCTTCACATATCTGATGATACTTAATAATCAAAAACAAGAGATAAACCTTGAGCTTCAGGCTCTGCAGCAACAGAAAGATGACAACCAGCAGGACCAAAGGGCTACATTTTCCTGAGACTTGTAAAATCCTTCTTTAGGGTGCCATAGATGATCACAGGGACACAATCTTTGCTAGAGTTATGCACAGCTTTAAGGAGAGGAAGTCAGGGGAAATAACAGCCCTAACAGGCTTGCAGTGAAATGCAAAGGGAATCCGCAAGACCTCTTTCCATCCCCCTTTGACTGTAAACCTTATGCAGAGGCAGGAACCTCTCGCCTGTCTGAGATTAATTCTGTCACTTTCAGCTCAATAAAGATTTCAACTCCTTCTGCCAACTGAGGGACAGCATTTGTAAACTCAGCCAGAAGGGATGAAACATCGTTTAGCACTAGAACACCTATCCTTAGAGCTAGCTTAGTTGAATTGATAAAAGGATTCCAAAGCCTTTCCCAACTTTCTCCTCTCCCAGAAATGATTGGTCGTTTATTCTCAAAATCACATTAATGGCAGACATGTAGTTGGTAAGTCACCATCTTATTTCGGCATTCTTTTAAGTGAAAGAACACTGCAGCTTGATTAACTTTCAGATTATGTCCAATGTCCTTAAAATAACTACCGGTTCACTCAGTTGCCTCAAGTGGATTGCTGATATGTGGAGATGAAAAGCAGGAACAAGTTCTTGTTACTTCACAATGGTAGCAAAATTAGAAGTCAATCTTTTCTGCATTGCTGTAGTTTTTCATGTTTCCAGGCAGAAGGGGAAAAAGGAGGTAGTAATGAGTGACAGAAGAAGGAGATTTAAGAGAAGAGGGACAGTTACTTTCCCTAGTGTTTGGGGGGCAAAAACACGAGTGTCTGTTCTCCAAGATTTCCTTTCCAGAACTTCAGGTTCTGTGTGTTGCACTGGAAGAGGCTACTCCTTTCAAATACTGAAGACGTAGCAGAAGTGGCCATAAATTCAAATCACATTGCTTTTCTCCTCTTGAATATCTCTGAAAGCTTTTTCTCATCTTGATGGACTGGTGGTTTTCCTACATGAGCAAACGTTCCTAAAAGAACAGAGAACTGCAATTCTGTGCCACGCACTCCTCAGGCAGGAGTCCTGTTTGTGCTTGGAACTTGCAAGTTAAAAGTCAGGATTCCTCCAGCTTTCAGCAGCAGAGGAACACAGTCTTTCAAGATAGAAGTTGCAGATACAACCAGTTAGAAGTCCACCTAAAAGCACTTCTAACAATTAAGTACCTTTCTGAATCTCACCCTTGGAAGCTGATCAAATCTTCCTTGGAAGTCCTACTCTTTGTACCAAGGTTTTGATAAATTTTCCCCAAACAAAGTTCTCTTTCTAACAAGTCTGCTGAAGTTTCTCTGATATGACCTAAAACTCTCCTCAGAGCATCCTTCACCTCCTTATTCCTTAGGCTGTAGCTGATAAGATTCAGCACTGGAGTCACCACTGTAGAGAACAGAGGGGCCCATTTATCTCGGTCCAATGAGTAGCTGGATGTTGGGCTACCGCACATAAAAATGGTGCTCCCATAAAACAAGAAGAGAGCTCTCAGATGGGAAGCAGAGGTGGAGAAGGCTTTGCATCTGCCCTTGGAGGAGTGGATCCTCAGGGTGGTGGAGATGAGGTAGATGGAGGAGATTAGAATTGCCAGAGATGTGAAGGTGCCACGAAACACACCAAAAACGGGAAGTACCGTCTCTTTGCTATAGGTGTCAGAGCATGAAAGCTGGATCCTAGGGGGATGTCACAGAAATAATGACCGATAACACCAAAGTCACAGAAAGAGAACGTGAAGGTGGAGATAGTTTGCGCAAGTGCGTGGACAAAGCCAGTGAAAGAGGAGATGATTACCATCTGTGTACAGGCTTTTGAGGACATGACAGTTGCATAAAGGAGAGGGTTACAGAGAGCCACATGCAGTCATATGCCATTACTGCCAGCAGGAGACACACAGCACTAGCCATGAGGAGACAAGTGAATAGCTGTGCCACACAGGCACTGACTGAAGTGGCTCTCCTCACTGCTGAAGAGTTCACCAGCAACCTTGGGGAGATAGCTGAGGAGTAACAGAAATCCACAGAAGCCAAGTTACTGAGGGAAAGGTACACAGTGTGTGAAGCCCGGGGATCAACATTCATCTACATGATCCTTCCAAGATTCCCTATTAATGTGCTTAAAAAAAGCGGGTTACCTTCACCTCTTGGCTTTCTGTTAGTCCAGAGAGGATGAACTCAATGGCCACACAGTGATTCCTCTCAGGCATGTTGCTAGCACACTCATGTTATCTCCCGACAAGAAACTGGTTCAACACCTAGAAGTGATGGGAAACTGGCAACACAGAATTGATTGTCTCAGTAGCCACAAGGAAGTACGGCGCATTTTCTTCATAGCTTCTGACTAGACTTCTTTAATTACGCATTGAAATGACTTGTGATACAAGGGAGTACTGTTCCTATTTTTCAGGTGAGATAAGAAAGCGCAGAAAGATAAAATAATTTATTCAAAAGGCAGCAGCAGCACTGTGAAACACAAGTCCTAGTTTGGCACTACAATGGTTTTCGTGTGCCCTCTTTCTCCTCTTTTAAGGAAAAAAGTCTGCTTTTCTTGAGGACATCTATGGAGCACTCTTCTCCCCTCACTCATGGCCACGGTTGGGTGTACAGTATCATCCAAATGGCCCACTCTGAGGGCAATGGCCCGCTTGTTCCTGAAGATAGGTGGTCTTGACACTAGTTCAGACATCATTCTTCCTGTATTGCAATCACCAATACATTTTTTGCCTATTAGCTAACTCCCCGGGGCATTGGTAGTAGGGTAGTTAGAGCTCAGTATGGGCCACAAAGTCCATTAACGGGACAAAGCAGCCCCTGTTCAGCCTTGCTGAAATAGGAATATAATGGTTAGGCTGCAGCTGTGCCAACTTGCTAAGACCTGCCTTCATTACATGGACCTCCACCACCCTGACCTTTGGGACTGCAACTTGTAAACATACAAATAACAAATCCACATCCTGTCAGAAGAAAGTAAGAGTTTCCTCTCTTGAATGAAATGGCGGCAAGCACTAAATGGCAACAGCAGCAGGAAAACCCAGCTTTGCATCTTCCCAAAGAGGAGGAGATACCACAAGATCCTCCAGGTTTGGCTGAGAAAGGATTTCTCATTTGCTTGCATCCCTGTTGCCAAGGAAAAGTGGCCATCTTCTGCTCAGGAATAAATTGGGAAGAGTCACCAAATGAAATACTTTCCATTTAGAGGGTGAAAAATCTCATGCTAAAAGGGAAGGAATCCTGAACAAAAAGGGAATCACTCATCCCTGTAAAGGTTCTACCAGCTTCACCTCACATGAAAAATTGTTGTTAATCTATTGGAGGTTACCAGTAACCTGGCTGACGCTCTCAAAGCGGAGTTCTTATCACGTGGGTGACTGAATGGAGGTTTCAATTCTTGCTGAGGTCTGTTTCTAGCATAGGCTTCAAGGTATTGCATAGGTACAAAACTATTCTCTTACTGACCTGTTTCATCCAGAAAGGAAAGAGAAGATACTGTAGATACCAAGCCAGTTTATTCCCTGCTTGAGCCAAATCTTCAGAAGTACTTGCCCATTTCAAGAAGCAGACAGCAGGATTAAAACCAGCCTATAATGGTTAGGTACACAGTTTAAGTGAGCAAAATGCTTACCCTGCTTAGATGCACAAAAGACCAGACTGCCTTTACACACTGAGTTATCTTTGCATAGCTGGCTGCTGTTTATCTCCAACCTACCCAACCTTTTCTGCCCTAAAGCACAGCAAATAGCCCAGTTAATTCTCAGGAAAGGGCTTCAATGAGCTTGCTATCAACAGGTTGCTCTCTTCCATGGAGTAGCTGGGAAACTGAAGGAGGAAATTTCCCTCTCCTGCCCCAACGTGAGTGATCAAACACTGGATTAGGTGCAAATTTGTACAATCTCCATCTGTGCTGACATTTAAAATTCAACGGGATCGGGCCGGAGCAATCTGATCTGACTGAACCTGCTCTGAGGAGGAGGTTGGACTTGGTGACCTCCAGAAATCCTTCCCAACCTAAATGATTCTATGATTCTATCTGCAGATTGAAAATGATCTTTTTGATCTCTAAAATGAAGAAATAGGCCTACCTTCCTTGCACGAAGGTGCGAGATATTTTATGCTGTATTGACCCCAGAAACAAACTCTTATTTCAAAAGCTACAAACTTATGAGGCCTTCTACAGACAGCTGGAAGTAGCCTCACGATCCCAGGCCCTGGTTCTCATGGGGGACTTCAGCCACCCTGAGATCTGCTGGAAAGACAACACAGCTAGGCACAAACAGTCCCGGAGGTTCCTGCAGAGCATTGGTGACAACTTCTTGACACAGGTGGTGGAGGAGCCAACAAGGAGAGGTGTGCTGCTGGACCTCGTACTAACAAACAAAGAAGGACTGGTGGAAGATGTGAAGGTTGGGGGCAGCCTTGGCTGCAGTGACCATGAGATGGTGGAGTTGAGGATCCTGCGAGGAGGAGGCAGGGCACTGAGTAGGATCGCAACCCTGGACTTGAGGAGAGCAAACTTTGGCCTCTTCAGGGACCTACTTGGAGGAATCCCATGGGTTAGGGCCCTAGAAGGAAGGGGCGTTCAAGAGAGCTGGTTAATATTCAAACATCACTTCCTCCAGGCTCAAGATCAGTGCATCCCTGTGAGTAGGAAGTCAAGCAAAGGAGGTAGGAGGCCTGCATGGATGAGCAAGGAGCTCCTGGCAAAACTCAACCAGAAGAAGGAAGTCTACAGAAAGTGGAAAGGGGGACAGGCCACTTGGGAGGAATATAGGAACATTGTCAGAGTATGCAGGGATGCAACGAGGAAGGCTAAGGCCCGTTTGGAATTAAATCTGGCAAGAGATGTCAAGGACAACAAGAAGGGCTTCTTCAAAGACATCAGTAGCAAGAGGAAGACTAGGGAAAATGTGGGCCCTTTGCTGAATGGGGAGGGTGCCCTGGTGACGAAGGATGCAGAGAAGGCAGAGTTACTGAATGCCGCCTTTGCTTCAGTCTTTCCTGCTGAGGCCAGCCCTCAGGAACCCCAGACTCTGGAGGCAAGAGAGAAAGTGTGGAGAAAGGAAGATTTTCCCTTGGTGGAGGAGGATCGGGTTAGAGATCATTTAAGCAAACTTGACACCCACAAATCCATGGGCCCCGATGGGATGCACCCACGAGTGCTGAGGGAGCTGGCGGATTGTATTGCAAAGCCACTCTCCATCCTCTTTGAAAGGTCATGGAGAACAGGAGAGGTGCCTGAAGACTGGAAGAAAGCCAGTGTCACCCCAGTCTTCCAAAAGGTCAAGAAGGAGGAGCCAGGGAACTACAGGCCAGTCAGCCTCACCTGCATCCCTGGAAAGGTGATGGAGCAGCTCATCCTGGAGGCCATCTCCAAGCATGTGGAGGACAAGAAGGTGATCAGGAGTAGTCAGCATGGCTTCGCCAAGGGGAAATCATGCTTAACCAATCTGATAGCCTTCTCTGATGGAATGACTGGCTGGGTAGATGAGGGGAGAGCAGTGGATGTTGTCTCCCTTGACTTGAGGAAGGCTTTCGACACTGTCTCCCATAGCATCCTCATAGACAGGCTCAGGAAGTGTGGGTTAGATGAGTGGACAGTGAGGTGCATTGAGAACTGGCTGAATGGCAGAGCTCAGAGGGTTGTGATCAGCGGTGCGGAGTCTAGTTGGAAGCCTGTAGCTAGCGGTGTCCCCCAGGAGTCAGGACTGGGTCCAGTCTTGTTCAACTTCTTCATCAGTGACCTGGATGAAGGGACAGAGTGCACCCTCAGCAAGTTTGCTGACGATACAAAACTGGGAGGAGTGGTGGATACACCAGAGGACTGTGCTGCCATTCAGAGAGACCTGGAGAGGCTGGAGAGGTGGGTGGAGAGGAACCTCCTGAAGCTCAACAAAGGCAAGTGCAGGGTCCTGCACCTAGGGAGGAATAACCCCATGCACCAGGACAGGTTGGGGCTGACCTGCTGGAAAGCAGCTCTGCTGGGAAGGACCTGGGAGTGCTGGTGGACACCAAGTTAAGCATGAGGCAGCAATGTGCCCTTGTGGCCAAGAAGGCCAATGGTATCCTGGGGTGCATCAGGAAGAATGTTGCCAGCAGGTCGAGGGAGGTGATCCTCCCCCTCTACTCAGCCCTGCTGAGGCCACATCTGGAGTACTGTGTTCAGTTCTGGGCTCCCCAGTACAAGAGGGATGTGGCACTACTGGAGCAAGTGCAGCGAAGGGCTACAAAGATGATTAGGGGATTGGAGCATCTCTCTTAGGAGGAAAGGCTGAGAGAGCTGGGCCTGTTTAGCTTGGAGAAGAGAAGGCTGAGAGGAGATCTTATCAACGTGTACAAGTATCTGAAGGGAGGGTATCAAGAAGATGGAGCCAGACTCTTTTCAGTGGTGCCCAGCAACATGACGCGAGGCAACGGGCACAAACTGAAACACAGACGCTTCCATCTGAACATGAGGAAAAACTATTTCACTGTGAGGGTGACAGAGCACTGGAACAGGTTGTCCAGAGAGGCTGTGGAGTCTCCTTCTCTGGAGATATTCAAAATCCGCCTGGACGCGATCCTGGGCAACTGCTCTAGGTGACCCTGCTTGGGCAGGGGGGTTGGACTAGATGATCTCCAGAGGTCCCTTCCAACCTCAATCATTCTGTGATTCTGTGAAATGGCTTCAGGAATACTGTTACCCCATAGAATTAAAATGAACAAAAGAGAAAAGTTTAGACCCCTGTTAGTTCGTTGAATGTTCTGGTGCAGACATTTTCCCTTCTTCCTCTGCCTTCAACTTAATTTCAAAAAATCAGATTTAGATCCATTCCTTTTAAATCCAGCCCTTCATTTGCTCATAAACTGTTTTAGTGTTAATTCGATCCACGCACCAGCCAACCCAGAAATAGAGTAATGGAGAAACAAAGGAGGGAAGGATTGAGGGCAGGAGCCAAAAAAAAAAAAAAACAAAAAACAAATAGAAAGTCTGGAGAGCTGGATGGAGAGGCAGAGAAATGCCCTTTCAGCCCTGCAGCAAGAGGCAAGTGCCAGTGCCAGGAAGAGAGGTGACCCTCCCAGCAGCTACTGGGAAGACAGTGAGATAAGGTGCTGTGGCTGGGAGCTGAAAGCTTTCTCAGAAGCACTAGGGTGAGAGGCCTTGCATGGCACTGCGTAAGGGGAGCGAGGCATCCCCAGTGTGGGGCGAGACGGTGGTGGGGAAGAGATTTGGCACAGGCACAGGAGGGTGGCTGATGGCTCAGCAGGAGCTGTGTGCTGCAGCCACATAGGGAAGGGAAAAGCTCCTTACAAGCACCTTTCTCTCCACTGCCTGTACAGGCAGCCTAGGGCAACTAACTCATCTGGAGATGGCCATCTTGGGCGAAAGCTGGGAGTGATGAGTTGAGATGTCCTCTGGGGACAGCGATGGAGAGGCTCAGGGTGTAGGTGAGGAATTGGTGCTCTTCTCTACACACACAGAAGCACCACGCATCACTCCAGGACCCCTGTGTGTTGACCAGAGCAGCCGTGGCACCAGCTGAACGGTCCCCTAGGTGTTCAGACCTCAAGGATGTTTCTATACAAGCCCAAAATAGCCAGGATGAAACTCATGCCTGCTGAGAATGGCCTCCCAGGAGCTGCCAGAATGCACTGGAGTCCTGCAGGCTTGGCCTCAAGTCAAAGTGAGGGAAAAGACTCCCTGTAAGGTTCAGGGTCCCAAAGACATGCCCAACATCCTGGGTCACTCTTCCTCCCCGCACTCTGCATGCTCTGCATAGCCATGCTCTGCGCACCATGTCCCCTTCCACAAGGGGGGACCACGTAATGAGAAGAGGCACTGGCATGGTGTGCAGACAAGGATCGCTCTCACCCAGCTCCCTGGTCCCCAGCACAGCCCTGCTCGGAAGGGGCACGTCACCAGCTGAGCTGCTCCCACCGCAGTGGAGATGCCCTGGCTCTGCTGGGGGCTGAGCACTGCTGCCCACCTCCCCTCAGTCCCCTCTGCAGGCTGCCCCACCCTCCCACACCTCCTCGCCAGCAGGGATTTATACAGCAGTCTCTGCAGCAGTGTCTCTGGGCACTTGGCTTCCTTCTCCGCATGTTGCTTTCTCTGCAAACGCTTGTCAGAAGGTGACTTTCCCAGAGCCATGGAGCCGGTGGTGACGGTTGCTCCTGAAGAGGAAGTAAATGACCGGGTTGGTGCTGCTGTCCCAGAGAGATGAGCCAGGGACCATCAAAAATGGGAATTTACCAATGTTTGGCATGCAATAGTAATGCTTTTTCACTACTTCTCCCTTCTTCAGACAGTCTCGCGATATAAAGAACACAAGAACTGTCTGTCCAAAGTTATAGCTTGACTCTTGCACTGATGCTTTGCTTCCCAGCTGCATTCATGAGCAGCTCTAGTTTCATATACCTTGCAGAAGATGGCCTACTGCTGCTCAGGGTCACACAGATTGAGAAGTTGTCAGTCCTCTTCCATAATGCCTGCTGCTGATTTCACAACCTCCCTCAACACAGCTTCTCATTCCCCAAGGGTCCACTGTCACTGCAGAACCTCCCCTAGCACATTCCTCACTACCGAGTGTCCTCTTCTGACCTCAAAACCTCTCCCAACACAAGCTGTCACCATACATTGTCCCCTACTACTTCACATTACCTGTTCTACAGTAGGGTCTCCTTGAACTCTGTAGCCAGCCTTATGACACCTCAGCAGCCACAATTCTGCAACCTCTCCTAGTGTTACCCTTCAAAACACGATGCCCGCTTCTGATGTCACAAGGTCTTTCAACACAGCTTAGCACCCACAGTATTACCTGCCACTTCATACTATCTTTCAGCACAGTCCCTCACCACACCTCAGGCACTTCTGATTTCACAAACTCCATGAAGACAGCTCCTAGCTATGTAGCATCCATTTCAAGTTTCACAACTTCCCTCCACACCGTGCCTTGTCCCCATCCTGCCCATCATCAAATTCACAACACACATTCACCATGGCTCTGTCAACAAACCCCTTGCCAGTATTCACTATCCAGCTGCAAAACCTCATTCATCTCACCATGCACAGTCCCTCCTTGTCCAAATCACAGCTCCCCTGAGCATGACCTGCTGCCATAGTGGTGTCCAGAGCCAGGTGCCAAGGTAAGTGGAATGAAAATGGAGAAAAGACCTTTCTCCTTTGCTGGCACTAAGCACAGCCCTATGGGGAATTATTTTGCAGCAGGAGGTAGCAGCAATTCTTCATTTGGACTTGTGCATTAAGTCACCTCTGGTAGTCCATTTGGCTAGGGAAACAAAAGGACATGAATGTGATGCTAGCCAAGTTGCTGCCATGTGTGCCACTGGGTACAGAAAGTGGCAGGCTGACTCATACTAGGTTAGCAGGCCAGATGCTATTGGCCTGATCTCTGGCTTCTGTCATCTGTTGCTCCTCTTCCTTTCCCAAAGACTGTAAGACTTTGTTTACCTTCTTACCCAATACTCTTGGTTCCTGTAGTGACTACTGTTAACCCTCATTAAGCTGCCCAAGACTCCAGGCGACAGTAAAAGGACATTTAAGTTAGGGGACTATTTTCACCAAGACATTTCTTTACCAGTATTTATTCTCATTAACTGTAGGATTTCGGTTTTCACTGTGTAGATCGCTGGCATTCTGTGCAGAGGAGATGGAGACATTAACTATGTTGCTATCAGGCCATTCCACATTTCCAGAAATTTCAGCAAAACAAAGCAAAGGACAGTAGCTGAGACAATGTCTTTCCTGACATCCATGAGGCATAAGCTACAAATACACAGTAGAGTTGAGAGAAACGATGAATTTGATATGGCCTTGGTTGAGATGATATGCTGATATAAATCAGCATGTCTATTTGCTTCGTTTGTTTCATTTCATAGGTTCACCTTTGACTGCAGCTGCTCAGGTTAAGAAAGATGGGGCCCATCATGACAGTTGAGAGTTGTCCGCCCTAAGTTATTTTGTTTAAAAACTAGATGTCTATTTCACACCTAATCGCATCCTAAAATCAGTTCTGAGGTAGATCAGAGACATTCATTTTTTGCCTCCAGAGACATTCATTTTTTTCCGCAGAAGAGCCTAGAGTGACTAAGTCAGGGTTAAACTTGCTGACTTCCATCGGCATTAAATAGGTGACGTCCTCCCTCAGTTTCCCAATTCGTAAATGAAGGATTTTTTTGACTGACTTGGTAATTCACTGACCTCTGTTAAAACATGCAAATTCTTGCAAAGAGGCTTTATTCACTGGATTTCCAGTGATGAAATTTCTGGTGAGATAGGACTTGGAGGGTCATCAAGAGGTCACCCAGGACATCTTCTGTCCCTATAAAAACTTAATCGTAACCACTCCTGAGAGAAATGAGCCCAACCGGTCCTTAAAAGACTCCTGTGATAGGAATTCTTTACCATCCCTGGAGGATGGTGACTCTTCCTACAGCTTGAGGTTTCTTTCTTTTTTTCCTTTAATGAAGATTTCTCTTTTACATGTTTTTTTGGAATACACAGAAGCTAAAAAAGGAGAGAAAATATCTAGATTACAAATGGACTGTTTTAGCATTCACAATGCTAGGAGGCCAGAGCAGTGGACCTAATGGCCCTTTACACAGGGGAAATCCATACAACTATCAGCTTGGAGTAAGGAAGAACTCCGAGAAGCGTTAGCTGGATAGGTCCATGCATATGCTTGTCCAGTTGAATACTCAGCTACTCCTTTGACTGTTATTTCTTGTGGAGAAACCCTGAAATGCCTTTGTGATATCATTATAAAAGCACTGACTGACAACTGTTTCTTTAAAATATATTTACTTAAACTTTTCAGTCAAGACAGAACTCATTCTCCTCCTTTGCCCCTTTCTTTCACGCCTTCCCTTCACCAAGCCTCCACCCCTCCCTCCTCCAGCCCCAAGAGCCCTTCAGGAAGAAGATTTCCTGGGAGAGGGTTAAAGGTTGGTACTTAAATGGTTTTCTTCTCAGCCCTTTGTGCAGCTGCTGGGATATGAAAGCATCATTCAGCACACCCAGGTCACATCATCCACACAGCCTATTAAACCACTTCTCACACAGGCAGGAAACATCAAGACACACTTGTGACACACGAAAGCAAGTAATACATTAGATGAGATTGGATTATACACTAAAAGCCACCTCCTAAGCAAGTTTTGGAAGCTTTCCAGAAGCCATTCTATGTTCTTTAAATGCGCTGTGCTCTAACACATTCATACCAGGGGAGACAGAAGTTGAGGAGATAAAGTTGTACAGCCCTTACACCATAAATTAGATCTCTAAACACAGGCGAGGTAAGTTTTGCAGCTTCTCTGGCTTCTCGCTTTGCTTCGCTTTGCTTTGTTTTGCTTTGCTTTCCTCTTCCTTTTCCTTTCTTCTTGCACAAATGTGAAAATACAGGAAGGAACTTCCACTGAAGTTATCAACTGTCTCTAGTTATCTTTGGCTAGAATCATATACAGAGCTAGTTCTACAGCCGCAGATTCGATTGCTTCGATATTATTCTTTTGTTTCCCATAACCACCTGAGATTTTAGGGAAGAATGCATGCAGTAAGGAGATGGTGCAATTTCTCACCCTTTTTGAGATGTTAAGAGTACACATGAGATTCATTTTATTTTGCAGCTGATTGCATTATGTCATATAGCTCAGGTCTACCCCTGCAAAGGCACTTGAAGAGATAAGCCATAACTGGTGGCAATCCTCTACTGAATTAGTCATCCTAGTAATCCTCTTGGAGTCAACAGTAAGAAACGGGTACCGGCAGCACATGATTCATCACATCTACAAGTAGACTGGTCAGGTGTAATATGCCTAGCTTAGGTACAGGTGCCTACATGACTTAAGGTGATGAGATGAGATCAGACAGATGGGTAGTTTGTTAAATGCGGTTTGGTGGTGATGGAAAGGACCTTTTCAAGCAATATACATAGCCGAGCTGTCTGAATTGTGAATCAGTCCTTTTGTAGATGCACACCTTGTTTTTAGCTCAGGAATTTGCCATCTGCTGGTATTCAGGCATATAGTTTCCCCTGATCATTTCTCTCTTGGTCACTCCTTTCTGACTGCCTAAATATGGCCCTGCGATTGCTGTGGTATGCTTCCAGTCATGCTCTGGCTTGGATGGAGCCCAGCTATTTCTTTTCGACTGGGTACTGCACAGCCATAAAGGTGTGCTCATTTCATCCCTGTCATTTATTCTGTTGAGAAGTCTACGTCGTTGCTCAGTAGAAGGAAGAGGGGTAGAAAGGATCACGACCTGGTAAGACGAGGGAGAAACTGACCTCCCGTTGTTCTTACTGATCCTTTTCCTTGTAGAAATATCTGAAGGGGAACCATCCATGTAAAGTTTACCCTTCTGCTTGAAAAACTTTCATCTAGTGTAAGTACAACTGTAAGCATAGGAAAAGTCCCTACCTTTGCCCACTTCCTCTCTCGGCTTCACTTTGTGGGTTTGAAAGTAATCTTGGCTTTTCTCAGTTTCAGTGTTTCCTGTGGATGCTTGATCACTTTGTGCCTGCACGAGAGTTTCTGATTATGCTGCAGATGGAAGTAGTTGGTAGATAACTTGGCTTAACTGAATCATTCTACAGATTTGCTCACAGATCACCAGTACAAATGAGAAGACCTGGTTGTGATGTAACTCTGCAGGACTTAAAATGGTGCATTTTAACACCAGCTGACGGGGAATGTTTTGATGCTAGAAGGAAGCCCATACAGTGGATATTTTTATTAAAAGAGTGCCTGCTTTTGGCTGACCTTAAACTCTCTGTGAAGAGTTTAATCTGGTGGTTCCCAGACTTCTTTGACCAAAGGAACTCTGGTGGTCTGGGTGCATAATGGCAAGCTAGAAGCGTTACCCTCTTTTTGAAGATGTAGGCTACTCATTTATTAGTGACACGTAATGCTCGATGGGTTGTAGCTGGAATACAGGGTGAACCAAAGAAGTCCCATGTTTATGCTGGAATGTGACCTTGTCTCGAATGAGAAACTGTATGGATGTAGAAATGCCTAGGGACAAGGAGCTCAGCCATAACCTAAAACAGGTGGATGGCATTACAAAAAGCTCTGAGCTACTTTCAGGCACCAAAAGGGATTATTCTCTAAAGTTCATTCTAAGCTGGTGGTGCTAATTTGCTTAAGCTCCTCATAGTGAGTGGAGGAAAAAAGGGTTCTGCAAAGGACCCTAATTTAGTCATTCTGAATCAGCCTATGAATCAGACTTATACTGGCTGTTGAAGGAGTTTAGTTAGATTAGCTTCATTAAGCTAAGTTAAGCCTTGAAAGCATCACGCAGAGCATATCAAAAATCACACTAGGTAAAATCAGTACAATGCTGGGACAGAAGATCTCACAAGAGTCTTTCATTCTTCCTTCCTCTGATAGAAACAATGCTGAGATTTAGAACAATGTGAAATACTCCATTAAGTCATATGTGCAATTTTTTTCCCCTCCATGATAGATAACCTTCCTAGAACTCATTTTTCCGCCTGTGACATTTCATATTTACGTTTCAAAATGTCTATACACAAGAGAGTTCTTTTCTCTGCATGTGGGTACATTTCCCTTCTAAACAAGAATTCAAAGATCATGTGTACTTATAAAGTAAATCATCATTCTGAGCAATATTTCCAGGTATTCTTAAAGACACCCATTTTACAAAGATTGCTGTCAGGGACTTTGTCTCCCCTGAGGGCAAACATGCTGCATTATCTGCCTTGTAGTGCCCAAGGTGAACACTCTGGCTGTGTCCTTAGTGCATGGAAGGCTACCAGCCATGGAGCCAGTCCTTCAAAATCCTGGAAGAACAGGATTAAGGAACATATCACAGAGTGCACCTATCTCTGTGCCACCAAAGCCATGGCAGAAGCTTTGTACTGTGGAGAATTAAATAGCTGTGAAAAAAAAATACATGACAGAAACTAAACACTTCATAAGCTTAATACTAATGCTATATCTTTCTTGGTTTGTATCCACTTCTGATATAGAATTCATTATTAATAATGAAAAAATGCTGATGAATCATGTGTCTGTCTTTGTTTTCCCAGGGGTATAAGCTGTATATTGCATATTGGCACCCGACTGATCAACATGGAGAATGCAAGCAGTGTGAAGGAATTCATTCTTCTGGGCCTTTCAAAGAACCAAGGGGTGCAGAAAATGTGTTTTGTGGTGTTTTTGTTCTTCTATATTGTTGTTGTGGCAGGAAATCTGCTCATCGTTGTCACTGTAGTCAGCAGTCAACGTCTGAACTCCCCCATGTATTTCTTTCTCTGCCACCTGTCCATTGCAGATATTTGCTTCTCTTCTGTCACAGCTCCCAAAATGATTGCTGACTTCCTTGTCGAAAAGAAAACCATTTCCTTTGGGGGTTGCATGGCACAGCTATTCATGGGACATTTCTTTGGCTGCGCTGAGATCTTCATCCTCACAATGATGGCCTATGATCGCTACTTTGCCATATGCAGACCCCTGCACTACACCACCCTCATGACCAGGCGTGTGTGTGGCTGGATGGTGATGGGTTCATGGTTGGGGGGCTTTGTGCACTCCCTGGTGCAGACCCTCATAACCGTTAGCCTCCCTTTTTGCGGCCCCAACAAAATTGACCACTACTTCTGTGATGTCCATCCCCTACTACAACTGGCCTGTACCGACACCTATGTTGTGGGCGTCATTGTCGTTGCCAACAGTGGAATGATTACTTTGGTCTCTTTCATCATCCTGCTCACATCCTACATTATCATTTTGTTATCCTTGAAAAGGCGAACGTCCGAAGGGAGGAACAAAGCCCTCTCCACCTGTGGGTCCCACATTACTGTGGTGATTCTCTTCCTTGGGCCATGCATATTCACCTACATACGCCCATCCAGCAATCTCTCGGAGGACAAGAGCGTAGCTGTCTTTTACACCGTCATCACGTCCATGCTGAACCCACTCATCTACACGCTGAGAAATGAGGAGGTAAAAAGTGCCATGAGAAAACTGTGGAATAGAAAAGTTTGGAGAGAAAAGGGTGAGGTGTAGAACTGTGGTAACATTTTCTCAGGAGCTGAGAAAATCAAGTCTCTCTCACTATAATTCCATTTTGGAAAATTTACTGAAAGCTCCCTTTTGAAGAAAAGCTTGGTTTTAGCTGTTGCAGTAATTAGGAAGACATTGAAAGTTCATGTTTTGATTGGAATGGCATTGTAAACTCTGTGACTAGCAGGGATTCCCTTTATGTTCTCTTTTTGAATAGCACAGGCCCAGGACTGGGGCTTCCAAGCACTGCTGAGACACCAGCAAATAAATAAATGAATGCTGTCAAAAATATTAAAATGTGTTCCAGGCAGAGCATCCCATTAGTCCGAGCTCTCCCAGGTGTAAACTTTCTGTCAGACAAACTCCATCTACTGTGTAATCTACTCAGCCAGGAAACGATGGCCCAAGGTGTCTGCAAGGCTGTTGGTCACCTGCTGCTGGAAGCAATTGTACCAAAGGCTTCCTTCCCCTTTACTTTGGAGTAAATGCCTTCTTAGGAGTACTTCATTGTCATATGCTGAATCCATGGGTTAGCAATTAAACTGCTGATATTAGATGCTGGTTGGGTCATTTGCTGATGCAGATGATATGAGGAGAAGCTTCTCCCCTTCCCATTCCAGTGCAACTCTCTTCCTTTCTGCAGTAGTTCACCTATCACTAATGCCCTCCTTCCTAGCCATCCCGTCCGCCCTTCATCTCTGCCTCAGATTTTGCATTTTACTGTTTATTACTAAAACAGAATCAAAGATACAAGTGAAAGATAAATTGCTCACTGTAGGAAATTGTCGCCACCAAAGAAAGCATTTGAGGACAAAGAAAGCATTGGGGGGCACAATTTTATGTGTCAGTGAAAAAAAAAAGAGCTGTTTGGGAATAATTCCTGTACGCAGGATAACTCCTAGCCCAACAGGGCACATCTACAGGCCCAGGCAAAGGAAGAAACATGTATTCCAAGGGAATAGCTGGAACAGCTACTCCTGCAGGAGGGAAGAGAAGAAATGTGAAGATGGAAGATTAAATCATCTCAGAGCCAGTCACAGCTGCCACAGGGAGCTTAGTTGTAGCAGCTAAGGTTCTCCACAAGGACGAAGGAGCCACGAGGAGCCACGGGACCCTGACTCCTACCTTGCCAGGAGGAAAAGAGCAAATGAGCTGCGTGAGGGGGAAAGACATCTGTGTAATGCACTCTCAAAGTAACTAAAGCACTTTCTTTTTTCTTCCTTCACTTCACGTTCCCTATAAACACTTGCTTGCACTTAACATGGCTTAAGTGTGATTCAAGATAAGAAGGTGTTGCCTGCACAGGAGAGCGGCAGATCTACAGACCAAACCGTGGGACAATGTCAGAAATGCTCTGGTTCCCTGAATGTCCTCTGCTCTATGCAGGCGGTGCATTTGCAAAATCTTGCACATGGTCAGCCATGACATTGATTTTAAATAGAAATGTTTCCAAAAGAAGCACATAGCTAATACTAAATGAAGTCCATTTATCTGGACAGCATTGGAAAGCAAGCAAGAAAGCAAGCAAACCCCCCCACAATGTGACACGGTCTAGGTGATCACGCTCCAGAGTCACCCTGTAGAGATTACTCTAATAGCTGTCCAAAACATATATTTTAGCTCCCCGTCCACTGATTCTTTCTGACAAAGAAAACTTCACATGCCTCTGCGATCTCATTGCTTCTGGTAAGCTTGTGCTTCTGCTGTGCAATTTACTTGAAATATTTCTGCCACAACTTCCCCATCTGGAGAGAGAGAGAGTTGTTCTTGCAGATGCTCTTGGAAGTTGTTTTAGCAGAATGAGAAATGGAGCTAGACATTCAGGCTGTCCGTTTCATCCCCTGTAGTTTTCAGCCCTGGCAGAGATGTGGACTGCTCTCGTGACACATAAGAAGCAGCTTGGAGCTGAGAGGTTTTGATGAAACTGCCTAAAGTGGTCCGAGAGGTCATGACTATGAAATCCTGCCTTTGAAAAGAGGCATTACTGTTGAGTGACTTTTGTGAGGTGCATTTTATGAAGTAGAAAGTACTCAATTTTTTTTTACCCTTTCTTTTAATTGGTGTCTTCTTTGCTTATTTTTCAGTTATATGCCATTTCCAGAAATATCTGTCAAAAGGAAGTTTCTGGTGTTACAGAGTCAAGGAGTCAATAGGTAGCTGCAGCACTTCCTATGTACTCAATCTTAACTTTGGGATTAAGATCCCAAAGGACTTGCCAGTATTGTGGACATTGTTATGCAGCTCTTGCCGTCTATCCTTTCAGTGTAGAAACTGAACACTAGTGATACTTGCGTACTGCACTAGAGTGCAGCAAAGGTGAATATAAGGGTGTTGGTGAGTAAAGGAGATTCAGCAGTGGTGTATTTATTACCCCAGGGGCATCACAGGTGTGTTTATGGGGGTTTCCATGCCTAGTCCAGAACTTGGCTGAGGTGTACAAAAGCCTTACCGACACATCGTTAATGCAGATTATCTCCAGTATTCACCCATGTACTGTAGGAAAGGTGGTCTGAGGAAATACAAGCCCACTCTTTTGGAGACTGAGGTCACAACCCAGAAACTCATGAGCAATAACTGGAACCCATCCACACAAGATGTAGCCCAGTACAGCACATATAGGAAAATGACTCTCCTGCTTCAGGTTTCCTGGCATCCCTTGAACATGGTCTGATTTCACTTAGGGCGCCTTAAAGACAGTTTGTGCCTAAAGGCACATCTCTGCTAAACAGACATGAGGTAGGTGTCCACTTTACCTCCTCCAGAAGGATCTACACTGAGAGTTGAAGTGATGTTAATTAGCCAGCTGCCTTGTGTCATGATGTGAATACTGATGGTTGCACAAAAATGCATGGACATTCTACCAGAGTCAGAGAGCACTAGTAAGGACTAGTTCTGTTGAATTCCTTCAGAGGGTTGAAAAAGAAGGTACGTTCACTGCTTGAGCAGAATTCCTTAGGGCATGACTAACGTGTTGAGACTCAAATCAAAACATGCACTATCCTTCTCAGTCAGTTTTTCGTTTCCAAATCAACACTTCAAAAGTGGATGTTTAGGGAACCTAGTAACTAGTCTTCCTTTTTAAAAGGGGCAAAGGTCAGAAATATGAATCTGGAGGATATTTCCACCAACTCCCTCAAACAAATAAACGGAGCTCCCTATTACACACTTCAGTAATACATTCTGAGTTAGATATCAACTGTCACTCCTTGAGAGAAGCATTGAGTTTGAAAGGAAACTTTCCCCAAAAGGCATAAAAGGGAATACATTGATATTGAACATACCAGTGATCGACATGGATGTGTACTGATAACACTGTGTTTCTAATGCCATCACAGGTGGCTTTATTCTGTGCTTCAGGTCCTGTCTACGTGACGTATGTGAAGAACAAAAACAATGTGACAGAGTTTGTCTTCCAGGGACTCACACAAGATGATGCATTAGCAAAAGTATCCTTCACATTCTTCTTAGTCTTCTATGCCACTGTTACTCTTGGAAAGCTGCTTAGCATCATCACTATACAGAACAATCAACAGCTGGACTCTCCCACCCCATACTTCTTCCTGAGCTGCTTGTCCTTTGTAGATATCAGTTACTCTACTGTCACTGTTCCCAAACTCATTTATGACCTTCTTGCTGAAAAGGAGACCATCTCTTTTGTGGGCTGCATAGCACAGCTCTTTGGGGTCCATCTCAACCATGAGGAGGCAAAGAGAAGTGTTCAGGAGGGACTTTTCAGGAATGTTGTTCTATTTTTAGCATGCCTGTTCAGAGCAGAACTGAAACTAAATTCAAGGTTTCATGTAGCTCTCATCTTTCTTTGGAAACTGTCAGTCAAAAGGATGTGAGCATATTGTCACCAGTCAAACCCGAGCCTTTGGGGTGGTATTGTGGCTTTTACCTTTAGACACCTTAGAGCTGTGTAAGTCTCAGGTCTAGGCTTCTCCTGGCATTAAGAGGAACAACTAGGTATTTTGAGAGGTTATGCTTTCCCACTAGCTCCTACGAGCTTCGGAGAGTGGTGTCTGCTCACGTTTCTACACAAAAAAAGTGATGGTGGTGCTAAGCTTCCAAGAGAAAGCAAATCCTTCAGGATGGCACAGCACAAGCAGGTTTCATCTCACATATATTGGTGTGCTGACATGAGGTGCCTCAACTTGAGAGAGCTGCTGAAGACAGCAAGAGACCTTTGAGGGGACTGCGATTCATTGCATGGTAAAAGAGGAGCATGAGAGGAGCAGGATGCTGCACTAGGTGTCTGCCTTACAGTGAAGGGTGACATACACCGTACTAGACTTTCCAAGGCTCCCAGGAACACTGATGGACACAGAGGCCGTTCCCCAATGCCAGGCATTCACTCCGATTTTCAGCAGTCTGTGCCAGCCTGGTATCTCTGGGAACGCTTCATTTAAAGGAGCTCTGCTAACACCTTTCCAAGGCCTTGACCTTATGTCATAGCTGAGCTTTATAATCTATCAGAGCAGCAATCCAAGCATGGTTAAATACCATAGTCAATGTTGGAGCCACAATCCAGTTTAATCGTCGGGACATTTTTCACCGCTTTATTTAGAGACTGGATGAAGTTTCATACTTTGGCCAGTCGCCTGGTGCTTTACACTATAAAGATCTAAGGAATAGATATCTCAGTGGAAATATGGGGATCCAATATCTCTCCATACTCCACACAATATAACCTAATTCCTAGCTGAACACTGAAAATTTCCCTAAAATTCTTAACAGTACTGTTCTTGATCCATCGAGTTTTCCTCAACTGTTTGCAGCAGGGAAACCCCCAAATGCCCCTACGACCTCCTGACTCTGGGCAATGCTGTTCTACCGCAAATGGACTTACTTTAGCGTTGCTGTCATGACAAGTAATTCAAGGCAGGGATTTTCCCAAATCTCCTCCTGCAACTGAGATTTGGGGAAGGGAAGAAGAGGAACAGGATTCTGGATGGTGGATCAGAAGGCTTTCTTAGAAAAGCAAACTGTAGATTTGAAGAGACAGCAGCTCTTTAACTTTTTAAATTCCCTAATTTTGTCTGGGTTTCTCGAGGTGGAGACTAAGGCATAGGTGAATGCAGGACTTATGAAAATCTGTTCTTTTTGATGATATTTGTCAGAAAACATATTTAGGTTTGAGATTGTGATTCTTGATTGAACCATGCTGCCGGTTCTGCTGATGCTTAGCTCTAGATGGCTTTGACTATCATCTTAAACATCAGCGCAGAGAGAGGTGTGCAGACATGACTCACTGCTGTGCAGGGAAGCTCTTTGATGACAACCTACCTGTCTTTTTCTGGAAGAGTAGTAGTGTACATTGCTCTTCCCAGAGACCTGTAAACATACACAGGAAAATAAAATGATGCCTGTGATTTCTTTTCAAGCTATTTCCTTCCTGTGAGCTGGGAGTCCACTGAAAGAGACAATTTTGGACACCTCAGAAATCTGGTTTAAAAAGCTCACTTCTTTGTCCAAGATAAGGACAGCGCAACATTGGTATGTGCAAAAACGGTGAACTTCACATATCTGATGATACTTAATGATGAGAAACAAGAGATAAACCTTGAGCTTCAGGCTCTGCAGCAACAGAAAGATGACAACTAGCAGGACCAAAAGGCTATATTTTCCTGAGACTTGTAAAATCCTTCTTTAGGGTGCCATAGATGATCACAGGGACACAATCTTTGCTAGAGTTATGCACAGCTTTAAGGAGAGGAAGTCAGGGGAAATAACAGCCCTAACAGGCTTGCAGTGAAATGCAAAGGGAATCCGCAAGACCTCTTTCCATCCCCCTTTGACTGTAAACCTTATGCAGAGGCAGGAACCTCTCGCCTGTCTGAGATTAATTCTGTCACTTTCAGCTCAATAAAGATTTCAACTCCTTCTGCCAACTGAGGGACAGCATTTGTAAACTCAGCCAGAAGGGATGAAACATCATTTAGCGCTAGAAAACCTATCCTTAGAGCTAGCTTAGTTGAATTGATAAAAGGATTCCAAAGCCTTTCTCAACTTTCTCCTCTCCCAGAAATGATTGGTCGTTTATTCTCAAAATCACATTGATGGCAGACATGTAGTTGGTAAGTCACCATCTTATTTTGGCATTTTTTTAAGTGAAAGAACACTGCAGCTTGATTAACTTTCAGATTATGTCCAATGTCCTTAAAATAACTACCGGTTCACTCAGTTGCCTCAAGTGGATTGCTGATATGTGGAGATGAAAAGCAGGAATAAGGTCTTGTTACTTCACAATGGTAGCAAAATTAGAAGTCAATCTTTTTTGCATTGCTGTAGTTTTTTCATGTTTCCAGGCAGAAGGGGAAAAAGGAGGTAGTAATGAGTGACAGAAGAGGGAGATTTAACAGAAGAGGGACAGTTACTTTCCCTAGTGTTTGGGGGGCAAAAACACGGGTGTCTGTTCTCCAAGATTTCCTTTCCAGAACTTCAGGTTCTGTGTGTTGCACTGGAAGAGGCTACTCCTTTCAAATACTGAAGACGTAGCAGAAGTGGCCATAAATTCAAATCACATTTCTTTTCTCCTCTTGAATGTCTCTGAAAGCTTTTTCTCATCTTGACGGACTGGTGGTTTTCCTACATGAGCAAACGTTCCTAAAAGAACAGAAAACTGAAATTCTGTGCCACGCACTCCTCAGGCAGGAGTCCTGTTTGTGCTTGGAACTTGCAAGTTAAGAGTCAGGATTCCTCCAGCTTTCAGCAGCAGAGGAACACAGTCTTTCAAGATAGAAGTTGCAGATACAACCAGTTAAAAGTCCACCTAAAATCACTTCTAGCAATTTCGTACCTTTCTGAATCTCACCCTTGGAAGCTGATCAAATCTTCCTTGGAAGTCCTACTCTTTGTACCAAGGTTTTGATAAATTCTCCCCAAACAAAGTTCTCTTTCTAACAAGTCTGCTGAAGTTTCTCTGATATGACCTAAAACTCTCCTCAGAGCATCCTTCACCTCCTTATTCCTTAGGCTGTAGCTGATAAGATTCAGCACTGGAGCCACCACTGTAGAGAACAGAGAGGCCCATTTATCTCAGTCCAATGAGTAGCTGGATGTTGGGCTACCGCACATAAAAACGGTGCTCCCATAAAACAAGAAGAGAGCTCTCAGATGGGAAGCACGGGTAGAGAAGGCTTTGCATCTGCCCTTAGAGGAGTGGATCCTCAGGGTGGTGGAGATGAGGTAGATGGAGGAGATTAGAATTGCCAGAGATGTGAAGGTGCCATGAAACACACCAAAAATGTGAAGTACTGCCTCTTTGCTATAGGTGTCAGAGCATGAAAGCTGGATCCTCGGGGGATGTCACAGAAATAATGACTGATAACACCAACGTCACAGAAAGAGAATGTGAAGGTGGAGATAATTTGCGCAAGTGTGTGGACACTGGACAAAGCCAGTGAAAGAGGAGATGATTACCATCTGTGTACAGGCTTTTGAGGACATGACAGTTGCATAAAGGAGAGGGTTGCAGAGAGCCACATGCAGTCATATGCCATTACTGCCAGCAGGAGACACACAGCACTAGCCATGAGGAGACAAGTGAATAGCTGTGCCACACAGGCACTGACTGAAATGGCTCTCCTCACTGCTGAAGAGTTCACCAGCAACCTCGGGGAGAGAGCTGAGGAGTAACAGAAATCCACAGAAGCCAAGTTACTGAGGGAAAGGTACACAGTGTGTGAAGCCAGGGGAATCAACCTTCATCTACATGATCCTTCCAAGATTCCCTATTAATGTGCTTAAAAAAAGCGGGTTACCTTCACCTCTTGGCTTTCTGTTAGTCCAGAGAGGATGAACTCAATGGCCACACAGTGATTCCTCTCAGGCATGTTGCTAGCACACTCATATTATCTCCCGACAAGAAACTGGTTCAACACCTAGAAGTAATGGGAAACTGGCAACACACAATGGATTGTCTCAGTAGCCACAAGGAAGTACAGAGCATTTCCTTCATAGCTTCTGACTAGACTTCTTTAATTACGCATTGAAATGACTTGTGATACAAGGGAGTACTGTTCCTATTTTTCAGGTGAGATAAGAAAGCGCAGAAAGATAAAATAATTTATTCAAAAGGCAGCAGCAGCACTGTGAAACACAAGTCCTAGTTTGGCACTACAATGGTTTTAGTGTGCCCACTTTTAGTGTGCCTTTTTTAAGGAAGAAAGTCTGCTTTTCTTGAGGACATCTATGGAGCACGCTTCTCCCCTCACTCATGGCCAGGGCTGGGTGTACAGTATCATCCAAATGGCCCACTCTGAGGGCAATGGCCCGCTACTTCCTGAAGATAGGTGGTCTTGACACTAGTTCAGACATCATTCTTCCTGTATTGCAATCACCAATACATTTTTTGCCTATTAGCTAACTCCCCGGGGCATTGGTAGCAGGGTAGTTAGAGCTCAGTATGGGCCACAAAGTCCATTAACAGGACAAAGCAGCCCCTGTTCAGCCTTGCTGAAATAGGAATATAATGGTTAGGCTGCAGCTGTGCCAACTTGCTAAGACCTGCCTTCATTACATGGACCTCCACCACCCTGACCTTTGGGACTGCAACTTGTAAACATACAAATAACAAATCCACATCCTGGCAGAAGAAAGTAAGAGTTTCCTCTCTTGAAAGAAATGGCGGCAAGCACTAAATGGCAACAGCAGCAGGAAAACTCAGCTTTGCATCTTCCCAAAGAGGAGGAGATACCACAAGATCCTCCAGGTTTGCCTGAGAAAGGATTTCTCATTTGCTTGCATCCCTGTTGTCAAGGGAAAGTGGCCATTTTCTGCTCAGGAATAAATTGGGAAGAGTCACCAAATGAAATACTGATCAGTTTTATCCAGTAAGACAAGAGTAGATACTGTGGATACCAAGCCAGTTTATTCCCCCCTTGAGCCAAATCTTCAGAAGTACTTGCCCATTTCAAGAAGCAGACAGCAGGATTAAAACCAGCCTATAATGGTTAGGTACACAGTTTAAGTGAGCAAAATGCTTACCCTGCTTAGATGCACAAAAGACCAGACTGCCTTTAGACACTGAGTTATCTTTGCATAGCTGGCTGTTGTTTATCTCCAACCTACCCAACGTTTTCTGCCCTAAAGCACAGCAACTAGCCCAGTTAATTCTCAGGAAAGGGCTTCAATGAGCTTGCTATCAACAGGTTGCTCTCTTCCATGGAGTAGCTGGGAAACTGAAGGAGGAAATTTCCCTTTCCTGCCCCAACGTGAGTGATCAAACACTGGATTAGGTGCAAATTTGTAGAATCTCCATCTGTGCTGATGTTTTAAATTCAGCTGGATCGGGCCGGAGCAATCTGATCTGACTGAACCTGCTCTGAGGAGGAGGTTGGACTTGATGACCTCCAGAAATCCTTCCCAACCTAAATGATTCTATGATTCTATCTGCAGATTGAAAATGATCTTTTTGATCTCTAAAATGAAGAAATAGGCCTACCTTCCTTGCACGAAGGTGCGAGATATTTTATGCCATATTGTTCCCAGAAATAAACTTTTATTTCAAAAGCTACAAACATTTCATGTACCTTCGTAAGAGTGAGTAGCTTCCTTCTTCACTTCAAAGACATCTTACTGAAACAAATCAGAAGATTTATCTAAAGAGAAAAACTTTAGGACTTCACACTTGCAATAAGCCCCTCCCTGCTCCAGATAAATGCCCAGATAAATGTTCTTTGCTTCGATGTTTGCAGAACTCTGCAATTCAGTACTGCCTTTAGAGCAACAGCTCATTCTTTTCCCTACATGTTGCAGCTGACCTGCAGCCTGGGCGTTGTGAAACATTAGTGGAGTGACACGCTGAGAAACAACTTCAATATGAAATGTGATATTCTAACACTCAGCTTGCCGCTTCAGAATTCTTTCTTCAGAAAAATGGTGTTACTGAAGTACTTGGTGTATTTATGACTCTCAATGCAGTTTAATGTCTGTAAATTAGATCTCCTGCAAGACACCAGGCCTTAATCAGGAGTCTCAGCAGATGCACTGTAATGAAGAATCTTTCTGTGAATTAATCTCCCCTACCCTTGGTTAGGGGTCCAGTCAACATCTATTCTGGGCTCCCCCTAGAGACAAAGGAAGCAATATCACCTTCAAAGGACAATTCATCCCATCTTAAGATAAGTGTGATAAGCAGAAGGAATCATCCTCTAAGGGTGTCTTTGTTGTCATTGATTATAGGACATGCCCGTCTCATTCCCTGCCCTTAGTACTTTTTACTAGTGAAACTGATGACATAAGTGTCCTAGCAAATTCAGTGAACCCTGGTCTGTCCCTATCAACTGACAAACAAAGCTTAACAAAGCTTTAGACTGCAAACTTTAATACAAATTCTTTTAATAATAACAAGACCATATTCATGTAAATAGCAGTACAGTGTAAGATATCAGAGGAATCAGTTCTGCTTATCTGACTCTGAGGAGCTGCAGTGCAACTCTGTGGAGTTTAAGCATTAAGTATGCCATCTGAATGTGAATCCACCTCTGTTATTAATTATGGTCAAACTTGATAATTCTTCCTCTCATTAAAATGCACAGTCCTGATACACAGTTAGCTGGTTTTTCCACAGAAGACTCCTGTTGTCTCTAATAACACATCTACCCTTGGACTCGTGTCCTTTGTTAGATAACCTCTTTGGCTCATGGACCATCTAGTTTCAGGCAGCCTGCTCATCTGTGGAGCAGATATTTTGCTGTGATAACCTGTTCATCTGTGGACCATCCAGGCTCAGATTATGTGTCCATCCATCGGGGTAGATTTTTCTTCAAATGCAGATAGAAAATTCTTCAAGTAGGTAATCGCTGGTGATTTGCTTAGAGTTCTGGTGCCTCTGCCTTAACACTGCCTTTGCACTTTCACCTAATCCCACATATAATTTTCTTCTAAGGTCCTTGAACAATTAACTCTTTTGAAGAAAAGAAAAATAATGGTCTATTGGAAGATGTTGACATAGATATCATGCTTTAGTAACAGCTTGCCATTAACCTCTCTCCCTGTTCTTGCAATATCACTGGACACTTATTGAAATTACTTTACGATAAGATGATGAAGACAGCTGTTCTGGGAAGCTGAGGAGCCTTTGAGACATATGAACAAAGACCCTTCCCCTGATTCTGGCAGGAGTTTAAGGACATCTCTACCTGCCAGAAAAGCTAGCTTACTTGTGCTACTTCGAGGGCTTAGAGGTTGTTCGACAAACTGTTGGCCTTCAGAGCAGAGAGCTGAATTGGGTTACTCAGCTGAAGAGTGATCTGCTCTGACTGTCCCTAGCAGCAAAAGTCATCAGTGGGGCTTAGGCAGGCAGAAATGTCCCAGGTAACGCAGCCTTAGTTAGACTGTGCTTACAGTGGCTGCTCGTGTTGTGGAGTGGGGGCGACTCCTGGGACAATGAATGTGCAGTGCCGTGTGTAAGATGATGAGTGAGGGAAGCTCGTCTGTTTGGGCTGCACCATGAGGTCTGCAATGTATTTGCATTGGACCGAGTCCTCTTCCAGACTGCATTAGACTGGCAATGTAATGGCTTCCAGAGTTCTCGTCTAGACTATGTGAAAGCCGTGGTGTTCAGGAGATAGCTGGGTTAAAAGTGGATCAACAGGTATTGCTTGTCTGGGTTATTTATCTTTCTTTGCTGTTGTCTTCTCTCACAGTTTAGTCAGCAATATCTGAAACACCCATGGTATTCTAGGAAGCATGAAAATGTTTGCTTGCAGAAAATTTGTACTTCTAGATCCTGCCAGAGTTGCTCTGGGAACTGACTGGTTATTGCTTAATGACACCTGTCAGTCTTAACGATAAAGCTATGGATATGGAAGAGTGGAACATATTTCCTCCTCAGACACTACGTTTACACATTAAGGGGTCTAAGTGGTTCAGGATGGGCAGAATGGGTTGCTCTGAGTGATGACCCCCAGTGAGAGGGAGTGTAGCTTTTTATGGGACCTTTACTTGCAGTCCTTCCTAAGGATAGGGAAAAATCGTCTTACACCCATTTGTCTAATAACTCTGTGTGTTGAGGCAGTGTTATAGCAGGTTCCGTTTCCTTCTCTGTGCTACTTCCCTGGCCAAAGCAGCTGAGACTGAAGTCTTTCTCTACTGAAGCCAGTGGCTTTTTTTTCTCTGAGAGCCAGCTCCCTGAGTCAGATGGAATGTGATCCAAAACCAGAACTCAGGGCAGCATTAAGCTGCATTAACGTGGACTTGAAATAATTCCATAAACCTGAGCTGGTCACTCTACACTCTTCCTGTAATTCATAGATATAAATATAGACCTTTCAAGGGAGACAGAGACAGGTGTGATCAAACTATGGAGGCAAACAGACTTTTATTTGCCTTCATGAGCTATAGAAAGAGCCTACAAGTTTGGTTTATGCTTTGGCAGCTCATTAACAGAAGTCTAAACTTAAGTAAGATGAATCCCAGCCTCAGCATTTGTAAAAAATTCTTCTGTGTGCACATTTTTAGCCTGTGATGAATGTGAATTGATTCAAGGATATTCACTCACAACAAAAGAGGGTAGGCTGTCCATCAGGACCACCTGCTGTGTGGTGACTGTGTTCTTGCATGGAAGACTCGAGTCGCCCACATCACTAATACTGTAAACAGTCTAAGGTGCCTGATGAATGTGACCCACTATTGCTAAAAGGTTAATGATCACCTTCAGACTGGGAGTCAGGAAAAAAAAGACTACAAGGATGTATGAGGTAAGGGAATGGAAACGGAACATGGAAGCGATACTGCTGAAGTGGTACTAGTTATCAACAGTCGAAAACAAAGCTGGGATGTCTTCAAGGCATCAAACTTGAAAGTAAAAACTTAGGTGAAACTAAACGCCTTCAAAAGTGTCACAACTGTACTTTCTCACAGTAAAGCTGTAGCTCTTGCTATTACAGAAAAGCTTTAAATATTACAGTTATTTCTTTCTTCACTTCTGCATTCACTTTTCTCCTACTTCTGTTGCATAACGAGCAATTATTTCAGAATAAATTCATCCATGAACAGCTGTACTCATCATTTTAATTTTTTAAGCACCTGTTCCAACTCCTTTGGAGGTTTTATTGACTGACAAACAATTTTCTCCATGTAACAGTCTGTTCAGTGCCTTATTTACCTCCTTGGTCCTCAAGCTGTAGACTGCGGGGCTTACCATTGTATAAAACATAGATATCACCTGATCTTGGTCAGGCAAGGAGCCAGAGCTCTGGGGTGTGTAGCTGGAGTGCCAAAGGATATGGCAAAAACTATCAAGTGCACAGGTGGAGAAGGCTTTGTGCCTTCCCTTGCTGGAGTGACACCCCAGGATAGCAGAGATAATGTAGATGTAGCAAAATGCGTACCTGCAGTATGACAAAGATGTCACCTAAGATGCAAAATGCTGTGAGGATGATCTTGTTAACCCCGATGTCAGAGCAGGAGATACCACAGATCAGGGGTACCACACCACAGAAGTGACTGGTGATGCTGGAATGGCAGAAGGACACCCAAAAGGCACAGCTGCTGTGTATCATTGAGATTAGAGACCCACAAGAGTAAGAACCAAGTCACAGCTGGATGCTGAGGCTTCATGACATGACAGCTTTGTATAGCAGTGGTTTCCAGCTGGTCATATGCCATCACAGCCAGAATGAAACATTCGTTGGTGCAAAATGTAGAGAAACAATACATCTGGGCAGCACAGCCACCAAATGAGACAGCTTTGCTCTCTGCTAAGAGACTGGCCACCGTCCTGGGGGTGATGCCTGAGCAGCAGAGGTCTAAGACTGCCAGATAGCTAAGGAAAAGCTATTTGGGAGGGTGGTTTGGGGAGACAATCCTTATCAATGCGGTTAAGCCCAGATTTCCAACTACAGTCATCAGGTAAATAATTAAAAGCATTACAATGAGAGTGGGCTGTGCTTCTGCCTTGTTGATTAGATGTAGGAGGAGGAACTCAGCTACTGTGGTGTAATTTTCTGCTGCCGTTTTGCTCAGGTATTTGTTCACATTAAGTAAGCAATCTTGTCTTGATACACTCTGGAGAACAACTGGCAAAAACCGATCATGATCATATGCTCCCACTAGCAGTGAGCAGCTTACTTCCTTTGGTCAACGAGGACAATACTGATTTTGTCCAAAATGCCATTCTGAAATGGAATCACTTGTCTGTGTTATCCCAAACCAGCTGTAACATACATTATCTACCTAGATTGTTCCAGTGTGAAGCTGGAGCACTATGAATGCCACTAAGTCACAGTCTAATACATAGGTATCAATGTTCAAGAGCTGTTAGTGGCAAGTAGGCTAAATGAGACTGGAAAGAGAAGAAATAGTCTCTGACAGATCTTAAAGAGGTAGTAACATTTCCCAGTTCTTTGAATTCTTAAATCAAAATTACATATGCTAGTGAGCATTTCAATTACTACTGTTTCCAGGGTCTGAGGGCACTAACAGGCCTTAATGGGCCTGATCATCCTCACCTGAGGCAGCCACTTGCACCTCCTGCCCCATGGGCCCAGGAGCCCCATTTAAGCTCAACCCTGGGCCTTCAGTTTCTGTCTGAGCTACCCTAGAGGAGCACTGATCTCCAGCTCAGCTCAGCTCAGCTCAGCTCAGCTCAGCTCAGCTCAGCTCAGCTCAGCTCAGCGTGCAGACTCCATTGCTCTGGACCCTGCCCTGTGGACTGACTTCCTAGCTTGACCCTGGACCTATCTTGTCACTTTGGGCCTGCCAGTAGGCACTGGACTCTCTCTGTCCCTGGTTACCCTCACCAGGCCTGATCCTGACTCTGACCCGCAGGCTGACTTCTCAGCTTGACCTCACACCTGCTTCATCACCAGGAACTCTCCTGGTCATCTGGACTCTTGGTTGAACTCGGCTACCATCTCCAGGTCTTCTCTGCCCACCTGGCTCAGGGCCAGAGGGACAGGCCCTGGCTGCAGCCTCCTGAGCTTATCATTCTACACATCCTGAATAGGGAAAAGGAAGGAAAAAATGGGCACTTCTATGGCGTAACTCATCTCATCATGTAGCAGATGTCTAAGATACTCACATGAACCATTCTGTAAAAACACCTGTTACTTTTTTTTCCCTCCCCCTCCCTATTGAGAAGAAACTAAGATGGAAGACAGAAACAAAGGCATGCTTAAAGGTATATCTCTAGGTGAAATGAATTCCATAAGCAGGCATATGCATGTAGAGCTACTCCAGATTTATTACAAATAAACCAACTATTCCTTCAGTGCCATATTTATAACTGTGATACTAATTTTTTTTTTAATTCAGAAAAGGATATTAAAGTCCACTGCTTGGATTCCAACTGTTTCCAGTCAACCTGATGGCATTCTACTAGACAAATGTCTGATAGAAAACACTCTTTGATTAATTCTGCTCGTTCCTGCACCAAACCAAGCTCCATTCACACTCATAACAAACTGACTGTCTGACTAGTAGGTACATGGGCGTATGAATTCCTGAGCTGACTTTTGAAGGTGTGCAGGATATACAAAGTTACCTGTGAAGACAGAAATGGATGGTCAGCATCTTTGGGGAAAATAAGGTTTCAAATGCATTTGTTTGCATGGGATTACAGTGATATTCCAGAGTAGATGTCAACTGCACTTAAACTCCAGGACTATGAAAAGAGTTAAATTCATATCCATTTTCACTTACCATGTCTTTATTAAACCAAAGGTAAGTAACTGCAATTTATTTGCACGGAAGAATACATCACTACAATCTTCTGCTGCTGTATCAATTCTATCAATAAATTGGACATACAAGCCACAAAGAACACGTGTGAAAATGAGGCTATTCTAGGATTCCTAGACTGTAACATTCTCTTTCCACATTGTCCTGAAATGATGTTTTGCTAAATTTAAGTCTACTTTTAAATACAAACAGACTTTATCTATCTCTGTTATTTCTGTTTTGTATAACAGAGATGGTCTCTTTCCAAAATGTTGAGAAGATTTGGATTTATTCCACTCTTGGTAATACCCAGCACTCTGAAAAAGAAGGAGAACAGGCTTTTATCTGTCTGGTTAATGATGGAGCTTCTATATGTATGTATAGACATCTGGAGATCAAGGGTCTATAAGCAAATCTGGTAAATAATCCAGTCCTTATCTGAAAAAAAAAAAAAGCAATTACATAGCAACTTATGCTTGGATCATACAAGAACTTCCAAAGTGAACACAGATGTTACTGTCTGGGGAGGCAGCACAAGTATTTGGGGAAGCAGAGTAAAGGGAAGACAAGAGGATTTTCTTCTGTGAGGTGAATTGAATAACTGTGAAACTTCCACCTTGCAGTAATTAAGCTACTGTGCTCCTTCAGCAAATTATCCATTATGAATGTATTAATTATGTCACCAAATACATAAAAAGTTCAACATCTGGCAACAAGAGAAATACAGGGAGTTGCATTATCTGTTTGTGTTAGACTAACTGACTCTTAGGATTCAGTTCTTCTCACCTAAATTCAGGCATCCTACTGAAGGACCTCATGCTGGTGCCTGGGTGGTTGGAGATCTCTCGGTAGAGATAAAAGGGAGAAATTAGGGAGGATTGTGGGTGAAAACGCTCATGTCATCTACCAGGAAGCACGTAAAAGCTTTGTCTGAATCTAATCTAGTCATCTAAACCCCCTCTGTACTCAATGGAGAGAGACAGGCAGTTCCTGGAGATGATTCAACTTGTCCTAAGGAAGAAGCGCTCTGTGAAGATGCTAACTTCTTTCTCTCTGATGAACACAGAGGAAGCCTGATTAGCTTTAAATAGGTCACTTGCATACAGCTAAAGCTCAGCAAGGAAGTCTTCCTGTATGTTTTCCCCAAGTGTTTCACACCTATGAGCATTTGAAAGAGTAATCATGGAGCCTGGCCTCCTGCACTGCTGTGGTATGGAAATATGGTGTGATGGCATGGCGCAGAACTGCAGGCTTGGGAGGGTAAGGCTGGTGGATTTCCAGGGCAGGAGTTCTGTTTTTGTTTTTGTTTTTGTTTTTACACATGCACGTGCAATTTCACACATGCTTTCTCCATGTCGTCTTGATTAGGCTCAATGCATCCCAGATTTTGGGATGTGCATAGTTTACCGTGCACATAAAGACAGTCAGAACAGCACAGGGTGCAGCTCAGTGTGATATTTCAGAGAATGTGAAATGCATCTCCTGGACAGAGCTGTGCAGTAGATCCAGACCCATCATGGATCTTGAGCACATGCCACATGTCTATACAGCAGATGGGATTCATCTCCCTGCAGTTAAGCTATTTAAAAGTTAGGTGACTGAATCTAATCTAGTTGTCTAAGCTGCCTTTGTAGTAAAGGAAGGAGACAGGGCATTCAAGAAGATAATTCATCATTTATCTCTTGCAAATTCATCTTACAGGGAAGTGGGATATTTTCCATTTCCACTAATTTCCTGCTGGTATTTTAAATGCTGTCTTAAATTTGCCCTCACTCCCACACCTGCAGAAAGAGAAGGAAGGTCAGAAGCAGTGGGGGAGTCATTGATATGCCTGGTGGAGGCTGCTCACCAAAGATCTCCCATCTTTGGGCAAATAGTGTTTCAGATAGTGTCTCTGCCTAGTCTGACATTGTGTGAAAACCGTCTGGGATGCCAAAGGTCTTTGCAGGACAGGGGGACTGAACTCTCTATTTCCAAGTCTGTAGGTAGCAGCCCTCACTTGGGTCTGTGAGTTGACACATATGGTGGAGGTGGGCTGGAGGTATTCTTGATCTTTGATCTCGTAGGGAACATGGCAGTGGAAAACAGGATTTGGGATCCTTAATGGAACTATGGGGTGCTTGTTGGGTAGGGTTTAGGATAAGAGTTGCACTGGCAGACTTGAAGGGTTGGCTGACAGGCTTCTCGGCAGTTGAATTTTGTTGCCAAACACGAAAGGAGGCCACAGAGTTGTGCAGGGACAGCCCTGAAGAGCTGGAATTTACTGCCCGCTGCTAAGGATACAGAAGAAAACAAGGACACAATTGCCAGTTTGGGGAGGGGGCTGTTCTTCCTTCCCTGCCCCACTCCTTCAGTGACCACCTCCATTTATGCCCCACTGAAATTTTCCAGGATTCTGCTCTGTTGGGGTCTTGGCAATTTTGCCGCCATTACTTAGAAACCCAATTTTTCATTTAATTTTAGAATAAAGAACATTCTGAGGGAGCCTAGCAGGGAGGATGGAGCCCACCTGCAATGTGAGCTGCAAGGAGGGATTATTCCCTTGCAACAGAACCACCTCAGAGCATCTTGTCTCTATGTCTGAAACACAAATGGCCATGAAAGAAAAAAGGATCGTTCTCAGCCCCATGTCTAAAGGCAGCAGCTAAGTCTGTAATTGGCCTGGGCTCATAACGAGCATCCTTAGTTGGACAGCTCAAGACCTGACAAAGCTCATTAATCCAACTATTAGTCAAAATCAGATTGCTTTGATCGCATTACTCCAGGAACATAGTCCTGGTGTGGCATGAGAGGGCTGAACAAAGCCCTTCTCCAGACAAACACTTGCCCCTCTGATGCCTACATAAACCCCATAGTGACGGCTCCTCTGGTATAAGGCCGACGACCCTCGGTGGAAGCACCAGTCTGCAGGGTTACACAATGCAGTAGCATGCACAGGGCAAAGAAGAGGCCTAAACAAATCTCAACAGCAGCATGGCATGCATAAAAAGACTTCTCCTCTCCTTCCGAGCTTTCTATTTGCTTTGAGATCCAAAGCTAGGATCAAACAAGGCAGGGGTTGCCTGACACAAAGCTTTGTTAAGCCAAAAGGCATCCTCCCAGGACTCCCTTTGGCTCCTGCATCTACAGAACTCTGGGGATACCCATGAACGGACAAGCTCTGCTGTGAACACTGCGGCTCTCCAGATTTCATATGGGCGGCCCCCTTTGCCCACAACACTCCTTGCCTGCTATTCAGGAGCAATGAACTGCTAAGAGGAACAGTGCTGGCTGGTGCTCAAATGGGTGTAAAGGCTGCCAGGTGAAAGCCAGTCTGCTGGTTTTGGAGACCACAAGTCATCACTTTGACCAGGGGCTGAAGGACGCAGAAGTGCACCCCTGCACACTGGCGCCATCTGGTCCCAGCTGTCTACATGCTCACCTCTCAGCCCCACTCCCCCCTGCAAATCTGGCCTTGCTCATGTCACACTGCACACTCCCTGCACCGGCTTTTCACAGAGGCCACGGTGGCAATGCAGTAGGCAATGTGGGCATGCCTGAAAACCGAGGGGTGCCTCTCCTTCCACTTCCCACCCCCAGCCTGGAGCCTGCCATTCCCAACAAGCATGAAGCCTGAGCACTGTGCCATGGCGTCCAACCCTGCCACGTGACATGTCCCCATGACTCACCAGCAAGTGTCAACACATGTGCCGGTGGGCCAGAGGAGGATGAGGGAATTCCTGCTTTTGGGGCACAATTCCTCCTCCGCCAGCTTCTTCCTGCCCAGGCACCTCCTTCGCACCACAAAGCATCTGCAGCTCCCGGGGCCCCAGCCAGTGCTTCAGGCAGAAGGTCCTGCCTCCTCTGCAGAGAGGAACAGCAGGGGCTTACGTGGAGGCTGCTTTCTTGGGGGCCGTGCTGGCAATGCCCCTGGCAGAGCCTCAGGAATGGAGGCCAGAGTGCACGGTGCTCGAAATCTGCCACAGTCACTGCCCCTGTGGGCCCCTGCTGTGGAGGTTCGAGCTGGGGCCATGGGGCAGGAGGTCTCTGTGTTGGGCTCTGTGGGGCACCGGGACAGAGCTGGGGCCTTGGGGCAGCGAGTGGCAGCGGGGGCCATGGGCCAGGAGGTCTGGGCTGGGGCTGTGGGGCAGGGGGAAAGAGCTGGCCCCCGGGGCTCCACGGGGGCAGGGGCCGCGTCTCCCCGGGCTGAGCCGTGGTGCCCCATAGCAGCCCTGCTCCCAGCAGGCCGTGGGGATGCCCCAAGGCATGCTGGGAGGGTGGCTGCCGCCAGCCCAGCCCTGGTGTGGCGGAGCCGAGGTGCTGGCACCCTGAGGGCGCTGCCTTCCTGCCAGCTTAAAGCCATGGGCTCTATGCAGCCAGTGCGTCGCTGTCTGCTTTCCGGGGGCGTGCAGTCATGTGCCTTGCAACCACCTCGATCGCCTCCTTGGCACACTCCAGGCTCGTTTGTGTGACCTTAGATCCCTTCTCCATGCATGTTCTGATGCTCTGGTCCCCTCACACCTGCTAAAGTCTCCTCCAGTCCTCTCCCTGCATCCTCAGGTTCCTTCTGTTTCCCTCCATGAGCATCTCAGCCCCCTGCTTTCCCTGCCCTCAGCACTCTCCTCCCTTCCATTTCCCCCAAGGCTTCCTCTGATCCCCTCCGTTGCTCACCACGCGCACCCTCAGCCCCTCCATTCCCTTCCCTCTGTGCTCCCGTCCCCTCCATTCACCTCCCGGCACGCTCGCATCCCCTCCCTTTCCCCCACTCACACTCACTTCCCCTCTACAGCTTCTCTCTTCTGCAGTCAGTGCTGCTGCCGAAGGCACCGTGCCCCTTCCACAGACCTCTGCAGCTGTACAGTTGGGCAAGGGGGTCAGTAGGAACTCAGCTCTGCTCCCACTGTCTCGCTCACTCCATTGCTTCCTTTGAGGCTCCCTCAGATTTGCAGGGCGGAAAATAATGTGCAGGGGATGCCTTTCAGGCACTCGGTGTAAAGCCACTCTGCTTTCCATGCAGCCATCTCAGCTATCTGTTCTGCTTCTGCAAGGGGTCTCTCAGCCTGCAGTGCTTACCAGGCAGGTGAGAAAGGAAAAACCTCAGGCATCGTTTCCTTCCGAAGAGGCCAGAGTGCCAGCCACTCCTCGGACCACCCTCTGGGCAGACTGAGAAGTAACCAGAGAGGGTCACCAGAATGTACTGCGTGCAGGCATTATTCCCGTGCCTCGTTCGGGTGTGTGATACTGCGTTGTCACGCTGTAGATGGGAAGCTGCTCTCAGTCTCCTCCACTGGGAACCCAAGCGGTGGGATGGCACTGCGAGTGTTGCAGGCTCCATCTGAGCATCACATTTTTCTTCTGCAAAACGAGTGACTTTCGAATGGAAATGGACTTTTGGGGCTCCAGTGATAATCTCCACCTGGCGCCACCCTTCTTTTGGTTTTGCCCTGTTAGGATCACATCTTCAAACCCCCCCAGTTAGAACCCACCCCAAGACCAGGATTCACAGACGTCATCTCTAACGCAGAGAGAATTTAGTGCCAAGGGAAAGAAATGACCTTTCCGATAAGCGCTTTTTTTTTTTTTTTTTTGATTTTCCCAGGCTTTGACACCGTTTGGAGGCATTCATGGTGGATTTGCCTTAATACAGTTTTCAGGGTGAGAGAGCAAACCCCTCTGCTCCTTCACTAGGCCATGCCATCTCCATGCCTGTGGCCTAGGGAAGCAACAGCTAGGACTTGGCCCTTCCTCCCCAGAGGCTGAGAGAGTGCAGTCACAGTCTTCCTCTTCATTCATCCACTTGCTCATTTAGGCCTTCCTTCCTGAGCAGAGCCTCTCCTTGCCAGCAGTTGTAGCCCCGCAACCCTGATCTGGGGACATTGTGGGAGTGGCATGCCTGAGGTGAGCCCCAGCCTGGGGGACCCCTCCTGTGGCTCCCCGTGCCCCCTGTTGTCCTTGGGGAGTGGGCAGTGAGGTGCGGGCAGCTCCCTAAAGTGCCCCAGGCAGCTCCCCTTGCCCTTGCAGGGCCCACCTTGGCAGCACCTGGGGGGTCAAGGGGACCCTGCAGCCCCTCTGTGACATGGCCTGGGGCATCACGCAGTGCATCGCAGCAACAGCTGCGCCCTCCCCATATGGCCCTGGCAGCCTGAGCTGAGCCCAGGTGCTTGGGGCTGCTCTCGCCACAACTCTGCCCTGCCCTGCTCTGCTCTGGAGCAGCTGCTGTGCAGCGAGCAGGAGAAGGTGAGAGGAGGTGGTGGCACAGTGCGAGATGCTGTTTGGTGACCTTCCCAGCAGGTCGTTGGAGAGGAGCGTTTCTTCCTGCCACAAGAGCTCTTTGGACTAACTCGGTAGGCTGGGAATTCCCGCTGTGCCCCTAGGGAAGTCCTCGGTGCTGCTGGGAATTGCTGCCTGCGGGAGCCCTCCATAATATGGCGCTGTCAGGGCTGCAGAACTTGCACGTTTAGAATCTTTGCTCCCTGGCAGCGCGTCCACCCCCGTGTTACTAGTTCCTTGTCAGCTGCGGTCATAGGACCTTTGGTCCTCGCTCCAATAACTCTTTCCTCCTTTGCCGCTGTCACACCTGTGGTCCTTGGCACTGTGGAGCCAAGCTGGTTTGACAGGAGTGTTTTGGAGGTGGACAGTCATGGCTACTGGAGTCTTTGAGCACTGGGAAGGTGCATGAGAGGAGCACTTGTAAAGGTGCTTCATGTCTGAAGAATTTGCAGACGGCTCCTGTGTATTTCCCTGTTGCTGCTGTTTTTGGTTTTGGATCATCTTTCCAGCCAGACCTTCCAACTTCTGCCCCTCATGTCTGTGGGCTCAGTAATTTACGTATTCTCCTGTGAACCAAACGCTTGCTTCACTCACAGGAGATTTACCTTGTCCTCTTCAGCAATTTTCTTTGCCTGAGAAACTTCTGCAAAAGTAAAGAGCTTTACTTCTGTGCTTACAAAAGTTCATTTGTGGTTCATATGCTCTTTGAGTTCAGGTTCTGAGGAAGAATGGACCTCAGGCAGACTGAGCGAGTCCTTGCAGAAGTCAAAATGACTTTACCTTACTCCTTTTCGGTAAGTAATGGATTTCACACAGCACAGTGATGCCAGTGCACTTTTCGCTCAGCTGAGAAGAACTTCCTCCAAAGTGTACCACAGTCTAAAAGAACCTGTATCTTTGCTCCCTATAGGCACGCTATAGCGTGAGAGAAAGGAAGCCTGTTGTATGCTATCAAGCTCCACTGGAAAGTAGGTTATAGGCACAGCTTCTCGGAAGGGCTAATCTCTCGTGTAGAAGGGGGATAGAAGATGTTAAACGAAAATGTAGCTACGCACAGCGCAATCAGAAACTATGTCTAGGTTCTGTAATTGTAGGGCCATCAAAGGCCGGTGGACACCAAGAAGGGGAAGATGGCCAAGATGCTCACAAGGAGTATAACCTTCGGCGCAGGAATACTGTTGTCCAGTATCAAGAGCCTTTGGAATGTGGGTTACGCGTGCAGTTTGTCAGAAGGGCTGATTCCTTGTGCTTAAGGGTGGGAGCTATAAGTTCTTGAATGAAAATGTGCATATGCAGAGACAAACAAGAAATGATGACTTGGTACTGTAATGACAGGGTCCTCAGAGGACGATGAAGAGCAGGAAGAGGATGACGGCGAAGATACTCCAAAGCCATCTAACCTTCGGCAAACTGCTGAAGACACTCAAGCCCCACTGGAAGGTAGGCTATATGCAGAGCCTCTCTGAAGGGCTAATTTCTTGTGCGGGAGTGGCATACAGGGTGTTGAATGAAAAGCTATACGCGCACAGACAAATAAGAAGTTCTCGCTAGGTTCTATAATCATAGGGGCAACACAAGAAGGTGAAGGCCGAGAAGGGGAAGATGGCAAAGATCCCTGCAAGGAGTATAACCTTCGACCCAGGAAGACCATCATGTACTTCCAGCATCCACTGGAAAGTAGGTTCCATGCACAGTTTCTCGGAAGAGCTGATTTCTTGTGGATAGTGGGCTAGAGGTTGCTAAATGAAAAGACATATACCTCCCACCCAACCCCCCCCCCCCCAATACCTTTCATTTAAATTCCTTGCCTTCATTCTGCAGGTAAAACTCTCCCTTTGGGATCGAGATGCCTGTATCCTGTGCACACTGCAGTTCTTGGCCAGTGTGCATGCTCACTGCTGCTTTTCATTTCTTCAGGGCCATCTTCTCCTGACAGGCAAAGGGCTGCTCCGTCGCAAAGCCCATGCTGCAGAAGAACAAACAGGTTGGTGTACGGATAGTGATAGTTCTCAGGGATCCATAGCAGTGCCTCCCCCATCACTCAGTAATGCTTGAAAAGATTTTTCGATTGATGGCCATGATGGGAAAATCGCAGCATTGTAGCTGGCACAGCTGGAGGGTCTAGAGGAAGCAAGGCTTTTCCTTTGGGAGAGAAGATAACTTTCATTAGCCCACAGCTTTTAAAAAGGCAGGATTTGGGGGTCAGCGATGAGATGATTGCGGATTGTCCTGGCTGAGATTGGGGATCTGCAATTCTTCTGTTCTGCACTTGAAGCCAGAATCCCCTTCCACAAATTGTCATTAGACGATTTCATCGTGCAGTATAAAAATGTCCACCTGCCTTTCTTCACGCTTGCATAGTGAACGCCAATCACGTCTAGGGAATATTTCATGGTTTGAGAAGTTTATGGCAGTGTATAAGCGCTTCTGCACTCACTTGCCAACATGAAAACCACAGCAATCCCGCTAACTGCATGTTCAGTTAGAAAGCCCCTTTCCCTTTCTCCTCCATTCACATCTGGTGTCTTCCCCAAAGCTCTGGGAAAGACGAATTCAAGGCAAAGCATGTGGATGGAAGGAAAACCGGAACCACCCTGCCGGAAGCTGATCCAGTGCAAATCCAGAGTTCGGTAAGCAGTGGTAACTCATTGTGTCAGTGGGGACTTTTCCAGGGGTCATGAAAACCTTCCCTACTGTGCTGCTGACAGCTCCCGGGCTTTACACTTTCCTCTCAGGGAACTTCAAGATTGTCCTGAGCCTTGTGCTGGCATAGGATAAATTTGGAGGAAGCCTTTTTTTTCCAGGTGGCAGCTTTCTCTGGCCTCTGACATGTCTTCTGTTGCATGTCTCTTTAGGTATGCTTTGATGGTGTGGGTGGTCTCTCTCACCACATTTCAGCCTTAAAGGAGATGGTCCTGTTCCCACTGCTTTACCCAGAATTCTTTCAGAGATTCCAAATCCGACCCCCCAGGTAATGGGCAGCGCATTCGAACTACAGAGCTAACTGCTGCAATATGCTTTTCAACATGAAAAGTATCCTCCTTTTTTTTTCTTCCCCTTTTTTTTTTTTTGGAGGGGCAATATCTCAAGACGTAATGGTTAGCTTTATATATTCTTGGCCAACAAAGCTTGACTCACTGGATGTTGAAATATGACTTGAAATCCTTCCCTTTCCATACCTTTAAAAGTGTGCAAATCTTCAGATGCTTTGCTGCTTTGGTCACAGGAATTCCCTTTTCTGGCTGATGTTTTAAGTAGGGTGTGGAAACACAGAAGACCTTTTTTGGCCTCCCAGCTGAAGGCTTCCTCCCCAGTGCTTCCAACAAATTCTGGGAGGCACAGTCCAAGAGACTCCAACTGTGGCAAGGGAGAAAGACAGGCTTTGCTCGCAAATCTGTCTAAGACGGGAAGTGTTCTGGTTAGGAGGGAAGGCCGCTTTGCTTTCACAACGGGGGCTGTCATGGGCACTTTTCCATGTCTTTGTTGTAGCTACGTACATCTCTTTTTTTCATGTTGCAGAGGCTGTCTGTTCTACGGCCCACCAGGCACTGGAAAGACACTGGTGGCTCGAGTGTTTGCAAATGAATGTAGGCAGGGAGACAAGAGAATAGCGTTCTTCATGAGAAAAGGTGCCGACTGCCTCAGCCAATGGGTGGGAGAATCCGAGCGACAGCTGCGCTCATTATTTCGGCAGGTAAGGAGGAAATGCGCAGTAGGTTGGGTCAGAGTTGGACCTCTGCTTTTCCGGGGTGGACGTCTTCCAGGAGGACTTGGCCTCTTGGGCAGTTTGGCAGTGTCTCCTGTTGAGAAGGGAACATCAGTGTTTCCTTTTCCTTGTGCTGTGCTGCTTTGCCTGAGGGGCTGGAAATCTTGCAGATGTTGGGTCCAGCACAGTGCCAGTGCCTTTGCAGCCATAATGTTTATCCTGCATGTTCTCGCTGCGTGGTGCTCTGTTTCACATACGTCAGTATGCCTGCATCTGCACTTCCCTTCCAGGCCTATGAGATGCGGCCTTCGATTATTTTCTTTGATGAGATCGATGGTCTCGCTCTTGTGCACTCCAGTCGCCAAGACCAGATTCACAGGTACTTCCTTTCGCTTCCATCTCCATGTCATCTGCTTCATCTCTAGCAAAAGAAGACCCACCTGCTTCCCTTTATAGGACACACACCCACACACCCACACTCTGAACTCCTCGAGTACAATGACACAGAGCTTCATAGCAGTTTAAAGGCAGGAGTTGAAATCAGGTCACTAAGCTTGGTGTCCGGACAAGGTCTCTCTCGAGACCTTGCCTCGCTTTTTCTGTCTTACCATGAGTCCTTTCGCTAACAACAGCTCATTCAGAAAAGCTTCTCCTTTCTGAGCGACGTGACTTTGGAGAAAGGCATGCCAAAGGTAACAACAGCTACTAACCCAGGGAATCCAAACAACATTTTTTTGGTAGTTCTATTGTCACAACGCTCCTGGCGCTTATGGATGGCTTAGACAGCAGAGGAGAGATCGTGGTCATTGGAGCCACCAACAGGCCAGACTCCCTGGATCCTGCTTTACGAAGCCCTGGACGCTTTGACAGGGAGTTCCTTTTCACCTTGCCAAACAAAGAGGTAAGGCTGTTTCGGCAACCTTCCTGCTACTGGCACAGAGCCTTGCTCGACAAGAAAACCAGCTTACCCCACAGCATCTCCGAGAGCGAGCAAGGAAACAAGTGGCATACGTGCTGCACACCTCCCGGTTCCCCACACAGAACTGAAGGAAGGCTGCAAACAGGAGTTTCACTCCACCTGGAGCACATGGACATTCTTCCTTGCCCAAGGGCTTGCTCTTTGCTTAGTTAGTGAGTCCACCTAGGCTCTTGCCTTCTGAGGTTGCCGCCTTGTTCTCAGTTCTCCATTTGGGAAAGCCTCAGGGGAAAACTTGGGCTTGAGTGTGGCCGGGCTGGGAATCCTGGGAGCTGCCCAAAAGCATTTAGGGAGCTGACATTGTTACTGGTATTAGCAGGGAGCTCGGGCTCTTTTTCTTTTTTCTTGTTTTCTTCTGGCTACCCCAGATTCTTTTGTCTTTAGTTCGCATTTTGTGGGGAAAAGGAGAAAAAGGTTATTGGATTGAAGGCTAGTAAAAATGCACAACACACTATACTGGACAGAAACAGGAAACACTTCACTGAAGCTCTGGCAAAGAGCAGCGATGAACATAGACACAGCTTGACATTTGCTCGTTCAAGGACAGCAGCTGGAGTCAGAATTCTTGCTCCTACTACTCTACTTACTCTTCCAATCTACTTGAAAAGTACTGAGCTTTGAAAAGCAGGCAGTGTGTTACTAGAATGTAAACATTTCTTAATTTTAGCAGTGGAAGACAAGCAATTACGGGAATGTGACGTGGGGAGGGGGACTGCGCATTGCTTATTTTGTTTTTGAGAAAGAGGCTTAAGACAAACCACAGTGTGACCACCTGGTTTGTAGGCTCGAAAAGAGATTTTCAAGATCCACACCAGAGACTGGAGCCCTAAGGCCCTGGACGCACTGCTTGAGGAGCTTGCTGAAAAATGTGTCGGTAAGATGAAAAAACGCACCGAGTTCCTGCCTGTGCCTGGCTCCTGACAGCGTCTGAGCTTGTGCCAGGCAGTACCCAAGCTGCTTCTGTCTCCTTGCCTTCCCTTGCCTCTGAGAACATGGAAGGCTCTGGGCGGCGTCTTCCTCAGGAGCTAAGGTTGGCTCAGAGGCCTACTTCCGAAGCACAGGCTGTAGGGCACTGGACCTCCCGTAATGCAAGCTCCCCATCAGGGCATTGCTCTGCAGTGCAGGAACTCTTTTGCCATTGCCCATGAAACTCTTCCCCTTTAGGCCACATGCAAAGACTTTGAGAGTGTCCCTCTGCAAAGCCTGTCCTTGACTCCTTTCTGCTGCCTGAGACTGACATCCCTTTGGATTCTGCTCTTGTTGCTCAGGATACTGCGGGGCCGATATTCAAGCCCTCTGCGCTGAAGCTGCCCTCTGTGCTTTGCATCGACACTATCTGCAGATCTACACAAGCAGTCACAAGCTGCACATCGATGTTGCTGCCATTGAAATCACAGCAACAGATTTTCTTGTGGCTATGCAGAAGACTGCACCAGCTTCACAGAGGGCTGTGGCTTCCCCTGGACAACCACTGCCACCCCTTTCCAAGCCACTGCTTCAGAACACGCTACAGAGACTCCTAAAAGGCCTGCAGAGGGTATTTCCCCACGCAGCACTTGCACTCCAGCAGGACCAACAGCCAGGTAGGGCTTCACTGCCTTCACCGCCGTAAAACTCTCCCAAAGCAAACACTGCTAGTTTGTGCAAGCAACAGAAACAAACCTTTCAGTCAGGATGAGGTGAAACTGAATGGTAGAGAGGGCAGAGCCAGGAACTCCTCCCACTTCACAGTACAGAACTCTATGTTCTCCACTCAAGCATCCAGTTTCCGAAGGCTGTCAGCATCATCTTTCCCGTTTGCAAGGAGAAAAGGAGCTTTCACCGCTAGCAAAACATAGCTTGCGCAAATCCAGACGCCTAGGAGAGCTCTGTAGAGACTGAAGGCTTTGGAAAATGGCATTCAGCGTATGCCCCTCAGACGAAGAAATACAAGGCCCCGGGTTTCAGCTCACATTTAGAAGCTGTCTTAGCACAGGACAGGGTTGCAGACTCTTCAGGAAAGTTAACAAGCTTCTTTTGCCTTCTCATGGTACCACTCATTTCTTAGAAAATGACTGCATGGACTGTGATGAGGAGTCACCTTCTGGTCCTGAAGATGAGCCGTTTCCTCCAAGGCCTGGCCAGCAAAAGCAAACCTTCCTTAACTGTAACAGGTAACTGCCCGTGTCCTTTCATTGAAATTCTTCTGATTGCTGGGGCTTTCCAAGCTGTCGTGGCCATTGCAAGTGGGAGGGGCATTAGATGAGGGAGGACAGAAGAGTTAGTCCAGGGTGCTCTGGTATCAAAAACTGCAAGCAGGAAGCACGGAGATATAACTAGGTGCTACAGTTGTAGGAAAGCAAGTAGCTCCAGCCGATCATCCGGAAGGAGCCAGCCTCCTTTTCCTCCACCAAAGACATCCACAGACAATTAGGGCATGCTGATTTCATGCATGCTGTTCTTCTAGGATTCAAGGCCAAAGAAATGTGTTGTCTCTCCTCTTAGCTAAAGAAATGCAATGTGGGTTTGCGGAGTCACCTAGCTTCCCAGATTGGGAATGCAGGAGTGACTCAAGAAAATTGAGGAATGGCCAGCTAAAAGAGCATAATAAAAACCCTGCAAAAAAGGCTTCATTTGCGATCTTTAAGCCACTATGCTTACATTCATATTTTGATATTGCAATGGGAAAGTAATTCAATCCCACAGTGGAGAAGTTAGCTTATGGGGTCCCAGCTGCATCAGTAATTTTTCTCACTCTCTCTTACTGTGCTGCTCAGGAAGGCTTCTGACCCACAGAACTTGGTCCAGTCTCTAGGCTCCTTGGCCTGAGCCAGAAAAGGTCTTGCAGTACTGGGAGGGCAAAAAAAAAGAAAAAAAAAGGTGCTGTTCACAGATGTATTCCATGATAACAGAGCAAAAACCACGAGAAAGTTGTATTTGCAATCTAGGAGAGAGCACACAAGGAAAGATGAAACCATCTGAATGAAGGAATCTAATAAATATCCTCCAGTTCTATGGACTCACAGGAATGTTTTGCACTTTGTTAGATACAGCTAAGGCCTTTCAGAGCCCACGGCATTTCTTTTCCCACAAGGTTCTTCTGCTCCTTCCTGACCACCTTCTCCATTTCCAGTGGACCCCCTGCACCTAAACTTGACCAAGGCAGAGGCCTCAAGGCTGCTCAGTCAAGACATCCTGAACATAAGAGCCTCACGGCCGGGGGGAAGAGATCCAGACCAGCGTGTGCTGGACAAAGAAAGACACCTTGAACATCTGTGACTTGACTGATCACTTTCTTTGCAAACTTCTTGTTTTGCAGTTGCGCTCCTAGCAATGCTTGTTGCCAGCCAGCATGTCACAGGCCCAGGTTCTTAATCGCTGGAGAGCCCGGGTACGGGCAAAGTTCCCACTTGGCGCCTGCACTGATACACGCGCTGGAGAGGTTTGCAGTTCACGTGCTGGACCTGCCGGCTCTCTTTGCTAGCAGCACCTCACCCAAAGAAAGATGCGCACAGGTACCTCTTCTCTCTGCAATCTCACAGGATCAATAGACTCAGGGGAAGCAGGCAGACCTCCCGCGGTTAATGGTGGTGGCCTGGCTTTCCTCTGCTTCCTGTGGTGTTTATTTCGCGCTGAAAGAACACTTTTCTTGTACGCTGAACAATGCAGAAGAAGGACGTTGTGCATGAGCATCTTTTCCATTCCAGGCTAAACAGTAAGGATGTTGCTAGCAGCTCAGGGAGCTCCAAGATGCTTTTGATAAAGCCCTCTGCATGGCAAGAGCTGCTGCTCATGACAGCGGGCTCTCCAGAGCTGCTTCCCTTGCCTCTTCAGGCTCTGTAGCTCCCAGGAGGCGCCTCTGCCTCAGCCTGACTGCACGTCATGCCCTTTCTCTAGCCTCCCTCTTTATAACACTGAAATGCAACCCAGGCTTGGGAGGGGGGAAGAAAAGGGTTTCTTTTCTCTCATCATACCGCAGGGAAGAGGCAAGAACACACTTGCTGGATTCGAGCGGTGTAGCAGTGGCCCCAGGCTGATGTGGACCCTGCTGAAGGGCTGGGCCTGTTTTTTCAAGCACGCTACCACTCGCACCGGGGGTGAGGCTCTGGGCAAGTTACCTGACATCTAAGCAGTTTGGAAATCACGCAGAGATTCAGGCCTGCCTCTCGCTGTGGAGAGGCTGAAGGAACTGGGTCCAAGCAGCAATGTTACCTTATTCTTGGTGGCTTGTTTGGACGCTTTGTCTTGGTGCACTCCCGTTTTGCAGGCAATTTTGATTGATCCATTGTTGTTCAGCAGCAGCCTCTGCTACCCGCTTCAACAGTCTTCTCCAAACTTCCTTTTGACTAGTTGATCCGAGAAGCCCAGAGGACAGCACCGAGCATCCTTTCTATTCCACATATCCATGCCTGGTGGGAGGCTGCTGGACTCACCTTGACAGCTACGCTCACAACATTACTAGAGGGCATTCCAGCATATGCTCCAGTGCTGTTGCTCGCTACGTCGGATGTTTGCCATGCAGATCTCCCGCCAGAGGTATTTCTCTCACTGCCTTCCCGGCTTCTTTCAGTCTCATGTTAATTTATCACTCCATTAAGCACCCAAATACTGTGCTCTCCTAAGCCATTCAACACCGGCATTACTAGGGCACCCTGCTGGCATCTCTTCCCTCTGCAGTTGCCACAAGGCTTCAACCTGAAGGGCAGCAAGGCAAGTAAATCCAAAACAGGCAACCTAGGAGATGCTCAGTGTCCTCCCTTGGAGCACTGGAACCTCGGGTCGCTTCACAGAGCTTTAATCCTAGAGGTGTTCCTTAAACAAGATGCCCTAAATTGCCCTGCTGACCCACTACAATCTCGCCTTTAAGGCCAAGAAGCAAACTTGTTCTAGTCTCTCCCTTATTCAAAGCATTCCTCAGCTTCACTGGAAAAGGAATTCATCTTTGTGGAGCAGAACACACATTTTGGGGGGGGGGGGGGCCTTACGGCTGCGCTGTCTTTTCTCCTCCCACCTCAGGTACGAGCTTTATTTTCTGAGCTTTACGGAGAAGTTTTCAATGTCCAGTCACCTAGCGAGGAGGAAGGGAGAAAGTTTTTCGAGGACTTGCTTGTCCAGCAAGCTGCTAAGCCTGCTGCACCACAAAAGAAAGCAGGTGAGCCTATTCTACAAACACAGCGTTGCTATCTCTAGCTTAGCAGCCATTCGGCATTTGCTTTGGTAATAGATTTCCTGGCACGAAGGTTTACTCTGCTTGTGTCCGAGTATCATCACTTGGCTAACCTTTTCTGGTTGACTGAAGCTTGTCAGGCACGGGAAGTCCTCCTGCCTGTGGCATCACCACCTGAGCCTCGACTGCTGACAGAGGAGGAGGAGAGGCAGCTCGAGGAGCAAGGGGACGAGACATGGCCAGCGGTGCCTGCAGAGTCCAGTACACCCCTCTCTACTGGCAAGTCCTTTCTTCCTTTTTTCTTTTTTTCTTTTTTCCTTTTTTGGAGAAGGTGCCAATGACATTGATATCTTCCCTCTTGTCATGGCATACCTGCTTTTGCTGATGCCGGTGGCTTTATGCCAAAGGCATTCCATTTCCAAATCAGGTGCAGCATGTGAGGTCAGTCCCCAGGACAGTCACTCAACATGCTTATGAAATAAAGCCCAGCCACAGAGCTTGGCTCACACTGTAAAACACTGGCCTCGATGGCCCCGCAACGGCTAACTCCTCAAATGTAACATGTTGTTTAGAGCAGTTGCTGAACACTCCACAAGTTCTTATGGTAATAGGAAACAGTGAGGACTTTTCCTGTGCTTTTGCTTCCTTTTTCTCTTCCTCTCCCTCTTGCCTTCCTGGCCACCACCCCCATACCAAGTAATGGCCGTCTGTCTGTGAGGCTTAGGCAACCTCTGCTTTTGGAACACAGGGGAAGGAGAGCTTGTCTCCAAAGACTTTTCTGCTTCTCACCTCTTTTACTTCCTGTGATGAGAGACGAAGCCACCTGAGCTTATGACCCTGCTTTGTGCTCAGGCCTTCAGTCTACAGTCTGCTCTGTGCACAAAATCTTCAAGGGCATTCTTTTATGCATGATATAGTCTATTAGTTCTTGCGCTTTTTAATTCTAATAACAATTGGACCCCCTTCGCTTGCTGCCCTCTCTCCCTCAACACATGCATGTAGTGAGCCAGCACAACGGTACTTCAGTCCCTCTCACCATTTCCCTTGTGCACCAAGTAAGACGACGGTGCTAGATTGTGCAGACAGAACTGCTTAGCTAATGCTTTGGCTTGCTTTTTCTCCTATCTCTGTGCAGCTGCCTGCAGACAAAAGCGAAGGAGGAACGCATCGCCCTCAGAGAGCCTAGCAGAGAAGAGGAGGAAATGCTCACCCCCTGCTGAGAAGGAAACCAGCATCTCTCTCAGGGTAGGTTGGAGCTCACTGATCCACCTTTGCTTCCCGCTCTGCTGATGACCCTTGAGCTATCCATTCTGCCAGCAGAGCTGCAGGCATGGGCAACATTCAGCTAACGGGGAGACAGAAGCACCTCAGGAGGCTCCCACTGCCAGCTGGCAGCCCTCTTTCTAGAGGCTCTGTGGCCTCTCTTCAAAAGATGCATTTCGCAGGGCCCTGCATTGCAGCCACAGAAGCTCATCCAAGGCAAGAGGGCCTTTGCTGTGGCAGCCGCTGTCCTTTACTACAAAACGGGCCATGGCAGTTCCTGCTGTTCTCAGAGAAGTTCACTTGCAGTTAGGATCATGGAGGTGATAGCCTGAGGAACAGCACAATGCTAGCTGAAACTGGAGCCTTGCTTTTTCTCGCAAGTCGGACACAGCAGCTCATTTCCTCCATGGAAATCTGCTGCGATATTTAGTCTGGTCTTGGACGTTTCACTCCTTCTTTATTTAGCCATACAAGGAAGGAGGATGCGAGTTGTGTGGGACCATCTTCTTTTGTGTCTGAACACATCGAGAGCCTATTCAAATGATCTCGTGCTAACGCAAGCTTGTACTGTCTCCCTTTTTTCTTCAGCAACTGTTGAAGGTCGTTGGCGACGCAACAAAGGACTGCAACATCCGCCACCTCGAAAAACTACACCTGGTGCTCAGCCAGTGTGTTTACCGCCATTGGCAAGACAATGACAAAACGCAGTTGTTAGAGGTACTTTGCTTACACAGCACTTCCTGTCACTGTTCTGCACTTCTTCCTTGCGCACATTGGATATCCTGCTTATTCGCTATTCCTCTCTTTCCTGCTTAGCAGTCCGTGTTACATACGAGTTGCTGACTTCCACCTGGAAGGCATCTACACAGACTTTCATTTTATACAAAGCAGCTAGCTACAGGATTTTACATTTCTATTCCAGCTTATAGCAAGTTTGCCTGTGTTTAGCTGGCAATTATTATTCCTTTTTTATCTTTTTTTATCTTTTTTTAGGAAATGAAGGAAGAAATTGAAAACTTCTCCCGTGCTCAGTAACAGGAAACGTGCTTTTACTCTGCCATTCTTTTTCATTATTTGCTGTTTAGTCCTCAGTGCACAATTCAGTGAAGAGAGCCTGTAGTTATAATAGAAAGACATCTGTTTGTATATATATCCAAATATAGCGAGGCTATACCAATAAAGCTCGTATAAATCCTTTCAAGCTTTCTTACTGGCTGTTTGTTGCTATTGTTGTTCCATACCTATTGCGTATACATACACGATCTGTTGACATAGAGGCATTTGGCCTTCCTTTCGCATGTGCATTGCCTGAAAGTCTCGTGCCTGGCATTTTTAGGAGACCAATGGTTGTCAGTGCCTTTGACCTACACACATCTGGACGTCTTCCAAGTAATCTCAGTGCCTCTCTCAAAAGAAAGCAACGGAAAACTCGACCATCTTTGCCCAAACGGTGACAGGCGGTTTTTCTGGCGTCGCCTGGGCTACTGCCTATGCCGTTGTCTATTAGGCAAGGTTGCAAGGCAGCGCAGAGGTCATTCTTCTTCGGACCTGCTCGCGCCCCCAGGGATTCTCAGAGAAGGAAAACAAAGCTGCAGCAAGCGTCGGGGAGGAAAACTCTTCCCCAGGCAGCGGCACTTTGCTGTGCTCGGGGCGCCCCGCGCCCGGGCACGTCTCAGCCCGCAGCGATGCCTGCTGCCCGCCGCCCCCAGCAGCTCTCCTCCGCCCGCTCGGCGGCAAGCGGCGCTCGCGCTCTCTCGGCCCCTCACCTCGGCCCCGGCCCCCCTTCTCGGCCCGCCAGCGCCCCTGTCAGCCGCTCCGCTGCCGGGCACGGCTCTCCCGGCACAGCTCTCTGCCCGGGCAGCTGAGCCGAGCCGAGCTGAGCCGAGCCGCGCCAGCCCCCGGCTCCCCCGGCGCCCACTCCCGCCCGCAGTGCCCGCCCGGCCCCCACCCGCCACGACCCGCCGCGACCCCCAGCGCCGCCAGCAGCCGCGCTCCGTGCCGGGAGCCGCCCTCGTGGCGGGAAGCGCCCCCGAGCCCCGCCGAGGCTGCGAGCCTGCCCGGGGCTGCAGCGCCCCCGGCGCCGGCTGCCCCCGCACCCTCGCCCCCGCCGCGCCTGTCACGCTCTCGGATCCGCGCAGCGGCCCCGCGCCCCGACGCCTCGCCGCCCGGCGCCCGCGCTCTGCCCCGCCGCTGCCCCGGCCTGCCTCGCCCGGCCTCAGCCTGTGCTAGTGAGCCCCGCAGCCGCGGCGCTCCAGCCCAGGGCGCTGCTCTTCCCCAGCGCTCTCCTGCTCGCCCCGCCGAGGCTCAGCGCCCTCACCACAGATGCGAGCAGCGTGTTCATTGCACTGCTTTAAAGGCTCGCATCTGGCATTGTAACACAAGAAATCGGCTTGGGGCAATGGTAACTCCCTTGCCAGGCTTGCTTACCTGGATCGGCAGCGGTAATGGGCCTTCTTCCCAACGGAGAGCTGCCAGAGGCTGGTCACAGCCTGCCCTTCTGAGCGCAGATCCAAAAGCTGCCCTGACAGATGGCCGTTGGCAGACGTCCGTCGCAGAGCAAGCGGCCGTGGGAGCGTCGTCTTTCTTTTCCTGCTTCTGCCCGCTGCAAACAGAAATCAAGCATACAGCAGGCAAGAAAATCAGGAGGAGAGAGCGCTTCTGCCCTTCCCCTTTGTGCAGTGCAGTGCTGTGCGATGCAGCAGCAAGATCCAAGAGTGAACAGCTGAAGGCACCACACACACTTTACCCCAGACTTTGGAGAAACTCCAAGGCAGCTAAGCGCTTACGAAGGAAACAACCACCCGAGCTGTAAAACTGTGAGCATCCCTCAAGGGACACAACCTTTGCTGATCTGGTTTTACATTTGACTCACTGTGTCCCCTCAGAGAGGGCTGCTGCCCAGGCGCTCCTGCTCCTCCACCTCTTCTACCCTTTCACTTGAAAAGCCCTCCCTCCTGCTCTCTCTCCTTGCTGCTAGCACTGGTGTCAAATGGTAGTGCTCCGAGTGGGGCTGCTGCTTGCCTAGGTGCTTGCCCAGCACTCCCTGGCAGGGCAGCGCTACCCAATGCAGTGCACTTGCCCCGGACGACGGGAGCATCAGTGCAGCCCTCTGTGGCTTCAAGAGATTCAGAAACCTCTTAGCCTGGGATTTGCACCTGCATCTTAGGGAGGAGAGTGTGCTGGGAACTGACAAGTATGGACTCTATGGTGTGGCTGTGTGTTTCCTTCCCCTTCGGAACGAGCAGACGAAGAGGATGGTGAGCATAATCAGGGTGAAGAGCCTGCCTGTTTGGAGGTGCTGGGAGCTGCACTTGACTTTGAGGAAGAGGGTGAGGCTGAATACCAGCATGAGGGGCGTGCAGAAGAGGAAGTCCAGGACTCCAGTGGTGATGAGGAGTATGTGGCAGTTGCTAGAGGGGCTAACAGTGCTAGAAACGTACCCCAGCATGTTCAGCAGCAGCGAGAGGCTCCAGAGCAGGCCGGAGATGATGCCGGACAAGTGCTTTGGGCGATGGCTTCGGCACCAGATGGGACAGAGGACAGACGGGCACCTCTCAATGCTGATGGCTGTCAGGAGATACAAGCCAGTCCCATACGTGAAAAGATCCAGGAAGAGGACTATCCCAAACTGCACTCCCACATTGCAGTGCATCAGGCACTGAACTGTTTCGATGGCAATGCAGAGCAGGTAGCCAAAGTCAGCGGCAGCCAGCTTCAGGATGTAGACAGTGAAGCGGTTCCTCTGGATGCGGAAGCCGAGGTACCACAGGACCATGCCATTTCTCACCATGCCAGAGGCAGAGCTGATGAGGCAGAAGCTCTCCATGAACTTGAGGAGAGCATATGACGGCCCTGCCTTTTGCACAGTCCCACTGTAATTAGTCCCTTCAGCCAAGCTTGAACTGCTTTGAAAGGAGAGCATTATGAACTGATCAGTCACTATGAATTAACCAAAATGGAGAAAGTTTCTTCTTCTCTCTGTTTCTGCAAGAGAGAGAGGGGAATTTAGTGACTGATACACTGCTTTTATATTTACAGCCTTGCGGCCTGGGACAGCTATCGCTCACGGAGTATGCATGGCTGATGTCTGGGAAGGTAACAGCAAGGTGCTACATATTGAGGAGAAGGCAAAATCATGCAGAAATTTGGAGAGGTTGAAGCAGGAAGACAGGGTGAGGCAGTTCAACAGAGTAAAAAAGAGAAGCAGAAGGAAATATTGCTACTTATAGAGAGGGAGGAGCAGGAGATGAGGAGGGGGTAACTCTATGCAGTGATCGAGTGTGTGTGTGGATGTCTGTGAGAGAGGGCATGAAGATGGAACAGCAGAGACAGAGAACATCCCAAAGCATTAATGATGGCAAGGAAATGCTGAACCTTTCCCAGAAATGCTTACCTTCCTGCCCCAGTGCATCGGAATTGACTGCTCAGAGAAGCTGGGACCTGGCATCAGCTCTAGTGTCTTTCTCTTGGTTTCTGATTCATCCCATGGATCTTCTGGGAAACATTTTCTGTGAAAAAGACAAGGAAGTTCTTTCAGCCTGCAGATTCAGTTTCTGTCTCCTGTGGCGTAATGAAGCAGGTGTTGTCAGGAAGGAGTGTTTTCACTGTACTGAGGAGGCTGGGACGAAGTCAGCGGCAGATGAGAATGGGGCTCTCTCATGTTGTGAGGCAGTTTCCTATTTCTGCTCTACTTCTCTGGTTGCTTTTACAGTAGGTGGGGAGAAAATTACCTGCCAGGGATTCCATTCCCAGGGATGCTGTGGGATTTTGCATGCATCTGTGAAAGGCTCTTGGTGCGTTCGTACTCTGGCCAAATGCTGTTATAAAGGAGATGTACAAATGAGCAGTCGGTAGAGATTGCGGGAAGTTTTCAGAGTAACTGTATTCTGTTTTGTTTTTTCTTTCTTGGAACATGAGAATCAGCTGGAATGGGATTATTCCAGAGGAGGATGTCCCTTCTTCCAATGTTTCCTTCAAAAATCACTTCCTGTGCAATGTCTCGCCCCAAATCCTGCCAAGACCCCCAAAAGAGAAACAGCTTGTCTGCTGCGCGTGGGGTGGGAAAGGGAGATCAGACATTGAGGCCTTCACAGCCTGGGTGCTAGGCATCAATAAGCCTCTTTGGGCATTATCAGCCTTTGCCTGCCTCCCCTGAATGCTTCTGGGCCTCCCTTTGACAACATGTGTAAAAAGGTGCCTATTTCTTTCTCCTGCAGATAGGAGGAGTCTCCCCAAACTGCACAGGGCTCTAACAGCATTTGATGACTCGTCGTTCACCTCTGGCCCCAGAGAATTAAAGTATTTTAGCAGCTTGACCTGAAAGGGACTTTAGAAAAAGAGTAAACACAGCGATTTATTCGCAGTAATGCAACAGAAACCCTGCAGGCAAGAAGTGTGCTTGTTGTGTGCCACTTACTTACAAAATGAAGAGGAAGAAAAGAGTTTTAACAGTGTGATTGTGCAAGCTTCAAAATGGGCAGGTGTTGGCTCCAGAGGGACAAATCTCACTCAGACTTCGGGTATCATGTAGTGAAGAAGCAAAGGTCTCTCTCTCTGCCTCTCCAGTCAGGAATTGTCTTTGATTAGACAAATTAGACCTATTTTGTGATATTGTGACTTTTGTTTGCTACTTTTGTTTGATGTTTGAGGTAGGCTGAGGTGAGGGAGAGAAGAGGGTTGACTGCAGTAGGAGCTCTTGGAGTTGAGAAGGGGGTAGCTGTGGGAAAGGAAGGGTGGGGATAACTACTGAGGGCAGAGGCTTGGGAAAGGGAAGCAAATCAAGTCTTTTTAGAGTTTTTCTCTGACCCTTCTGCATGTGGTGAAAATTGGACTGCTCTGAAACACGCATATGCACCTACAGATTCCTTCGTCCAGACCTCAACCACATTGCAGAAATACCAACAGTACCCTGAGTGCCTTATGTTGCAATCAATGAGAAAATAAAGACTATTTCAAACGCTGGTGTCTAGGAGCTCTTGTGATGAGTGGAGTCAGGTTTGCTGCCCTCAGGGCGGCAGGTGTCCCTTGCAGGCACCTCATGCCACTGGTACAGGGACTATGTTGAGGAACACACTCAGCACTAACATCCTTGGCTGCCTGTCTCCTTTCAACCGTCCCCAGGGAAGCAGAAATGTGGTTTTTTTACAGGGTGCTGGTGGCCCCCGAGGAACGCATTCTTCTTAGCCATGACCACTGACCTTCTAGAGTGCTCTGTGTCCTGGCATCTTCCCAGAGAGATACTGAGCAAGTCAGAGGACAAACATAGCTCACATGCTGAGGGCATGCTCCATGGTAGGCTGGGCTGGCTATCTTAATGTTAGTTCAGGGCAGAAAATTCTGCACATGATCCCTATTCCTTGCAGTCATCCTGTCACCGACTTCTTTTGGACCACAAGAAATATATTGCAAACATGTGGCAGATGGCACCTCTGAGAATGCTTGTCTCTTACTGTCAGTGATTGAGAGGGTCTACGATGGTGGTTTATATCCTCTGGAGGCGCCTCTCTCTCCATTGGGCATTCAGGGAATGTCAGGTGATTAGCTTTCTATCTAAGGCATTTCGATCAGATTTCATAATGTTAAATAGCATCAGCCTGGGCCATTGATATGTACTGTCATGTACTGTCATACTGGTTGTAATGGACGCCCTGTGGAGATATGCCGAATCATCAAAAACTTTGCATTCCATATAATGCAAGTGAAGTAACCATCCTATGACTTCCATAGACCGTGCAAAAGCAAGCTGTAAAAGTCACTCACATTTCTCGTATATCTATTATAAGGCTTTGGTAAGATTGGTCTCTTGTCTCCAAAGCATATTCAAAACCTGAGTCTACTTCCTTAATGAAACTAATTAATGAAAGCCTGCATCAAATAGCAGCAGCATAGATCTAGTTTCACAGACCTTGCAGAAGATACTCTACTGCTGCTCAGGGTCACACAGATTGAGAAGTTGTCAGTCCTCTTCCATAATGCCTGCTGCTGATTTCACAACCTCCCTCAACACAGCTTCTCATTCCCCAAGGGTCCACTGTCACTGCAGAACCTCCCTTAGCACACTCACCACTACCGAGTGTCCTCTTCTGACCTCAAAACCTCTCCCAACACAGGTTGTCACCATACATTGTCCCCTACTACTTCACATTACCTGTTCTACAGTAGGATCTCCTTGAACTCTGTAGCCAGCCTTATGACACCTCAGCAGCCACAATTCTGCAACCTCTCCTAGTGTTACCCTTCAAAACACGATGCCCACTTCTGATGTCACAAGGTCTTTCAACACAGCTTAACACCCACAGTATTACCTGCCACTTCATACTATCTTTCAGCACAGTCCCTCACCACACCTCAGGCACTTCTGATTTCACAAACTCCACGAAGACAGTCCCTGGCCATGTAGCATCCATTTCAAGTTTCACAACTTCCCTCCACACCGTGCCTTGTCCCCATCCTGCCCATCATCAAATTCACAACACACATTCACCATGGCTCTGTCAACAAACCCCTTGCCAGTATTCACTATCCAGCTGCAAAACCTCATTCATCTCACCATGCACAGTCCCTCCTTGTCCAAATCACAGCTCCCCTGAGCATGACCTGCTGCCATAGTGGTGTCCAGAGCCAGGTGCCAAGGTAAGTGGAATGAAAATGGAGAAAAGACCTTTCTCCTTTGCTGGCACTAAGCACAGCCCTATGGGGAATTATTTTGCAGCAGGAGGCAGCAGCAATTCTTCATTTGGACTTGTGCATTAAGTCACCTCTGGTAGTCCATTTGGCTAGGGAAACAAAAGGACATGAATGTGATGCTAGCCAAGTTGCTGCCATGTGTGCCACTGGGTACAGAAAGTGGCAGGCTGATTCATACTAGGTTGGCAGGCCAGATGCTATTGGCCTGATCTCTGGCTTCTGTCATCTGTTGTTCCTCTTCCTTTCCCAAAGACTGTAAGACTTTGTTTACCTTCTTACCCAATACTCTTGGTTCCTGTAGTGACTACTGTTAACCCTCATTAAGCTGCCCAAGACTCCAGGTGACAGTAAAAGGACATTTAAGTTAGGGGACTATTTTCACCAAGGCATTTCTTTACCAGTATTTATTCTCATTAACTGTAGGATTTCTGTTTTCAGTGTGGAGATCGCTGGCATTCTGTGCAGAGGAGATGGAGACATTAACTATGTTGCTATCAGGCCATTCCACATTTCCAGAAATTTCAGCAAAACAAAGCAAAGGACAGTAGCTGAGACAATGTCTTTCCTGACATCCATGAGGCATAAGCTACAAATACACAGTAGAGTTGAGAGAAACGATGAATTTGACTTGGGCCTTGGTTGAGATGATATGCTGCTATAAATCAGCATGTCTATTTGCTTTGTTTGTTTCATTTCATAGGTTCACCTTTGACTGCAGCTGCTCAGGTTAAGAAAGATGGGGCCCATCATGACAGTGAGATTTGTCTGCCCTAAGTTATTTTGTTTAAAAGCTAGATGTCTATTTCACACCTAATCGCATCCTAAAATCAGTTCTGAGGTAGATCAGATGCATCTGCCTCCAGAGACATTCATTTTTTTCCCTCAGAAGAGCCTAGAGTGACTAAGTCAGGGTTAAATTCGCTGACTTCCATTGGCATTAAATAGGTGACGTCCTCCCTCAGTTTCCCAATTCGTAAATGAAGGATTTTTTTGACTGACTTGGTAATTCACTGACCTCTGTTAAAACATGCAAATTCTTGCAAAGAGGCTTTATTCACTGGATTTCCAGTGATGAAATTTCTGGTGAGATAGGACTTGGAGGGTCATCAAGAGGTCACCCAGGACATCTTCTGTCCCTATAAAAACTTCGTCGTAACCACTCCTGAGAGAAATGAGCCCAACCTGTCCTTAAAAGACTCCTGTGATAGGAATTCTTGACCATCCCTGGAGGATGGTGACTCTTCCTACAGCTTGAGGTTTCTTTCTTTTTTTCCTTTAATGAAGATTTCTCTTTTACATGTTTTTTTGGAATACACAGAAGTTAAAAAAGGAGAGAAAATATCTGGATTACAAATGGACTGTTTTAGCCTTCACAATGCTAGGAAGCCAGAGCAGTGGACCTAATGGCCCTTTACACATGGGAAATCCATACAACTATCAGCTTGGAGTAAGGAAGAACTCCGAGAAGCGTTAGCTGGATAGGTCCACGCATATGCTTGTCCAGTTGAATACTCAGCTACTCCTTTGACTGTTATTTCTTATGGAGAAACCCTGAAATGCCTTTGTGATATCATTATAAAAGCACTGACTGACAACTGTTTCTTTAAAATATATTTACTTAAACTTTTCAGTCAAGACAGAACTCATTCTCCTCCTTTGCCCCTTTCTTTCACGCCTTCCCTTCACTAAGCCTCCACCCCTCCCTCCTGCAGCCCCAAGAGCCCTTCAGGTGGAAGATTTCCTGCGAGAGGGTTAAAGATTGGTACTTAAACGGTTTTCTTCTCAGCCCTTTGTGCAGCTGCTGGGGTATGAAAGCATCATTCAACACACCCAGGTCACATCATCCACACAGCCTATTAAACCACTTCTCACACAGGCAGGAAACATCAAGATACACTTGTGACACACGAAAGCAAGTAATAAATTAGATGGGATTGGATTATACACTAACAGCCACCTCCTAAGCAAGTTTTGGAAGCTTTCCAGAAGCCATTCTATGTTCTTTAAAGGCGCTGTGCTCTAACACATTCATACCAGGGGAGACAGAAGTTGAGGAGATAAAGTTGTACAGCCCTTACACCATAAATTAGATCTCTAAACACAGGCGAGGTAAGTTTTGCAGCTTCTCTGCCTTCTCGCTTTGCTTTGTTTTGCTTTGCTTTCCTCTTCCCTTTCCTTTCTTCTTGAACAAATGTGAAAATACAGAAAGGAACTTCCACTGAAGTTATCAACTGTCTCTAGTTATCTTTGGCTAGAATCATATACAGAGCTAGTTCTACAGCCGCAGATTAGATTGCTTCGATATTGTTCTTTTGTTTCCCATAACCACCTGAGATTTTAGGGAAGAATGCATGCAGTAAGGAGATGGTGCAATTTCTCACCCTTTTTGAGATGTTAAGAGTACACATGAGATTCATTTTATTTTGCAGCTGATTGCATTATGTCATATAGCTCAGGTCTACCCCTGCAAAGGCACTTGAAGAGATAAGCCATAACTGATGGCAATCCTCTACTGAATTAGTCATTCTAGTAATCCTCTTGGAGTCAACAGTAAGAAACGGGTACCGGCAGCACATGATTCATCACATCTACAAGTAGACTGGTCAGGTGTAATATGCCTAGCTTAGGTACAGGTGCCTACATGACTTAAGGTGATGAGATGAGATCAGACAGATGGGTAGTTTGTTAAATGCAGTTTGGTGGTGATAGAAAGGACTTTATCAAGCAAGATACACAGTCGAGCTGTCTGAATTGTGAATCGGTCCTTTTGTAGATGCACACCTTGTTTCTAGCTCAGGAGTTTGCCACCTGCTGGCATTCCGGCATATAGTTTCCCCTGACCATTTCTCTCTTGGTCACTCCTTTCCGACTGCCTAAATATGGCCCTGCGATTGCTGTGGTATGCTTCCAGTGATGCTCTGGCTTGGATGGAGCCCAGCTATTTCTTTTCGACTGGGTACTGCACAGCCATAAAGGTGTGCTCATTTCATCCCTGTCATTTATTCTGTTGAGAAGTCTACGTCGTTGCTCAGTAGAAGGAAGAGGGGTAGAAAGGATCACGACCTGGTAAGACGAGGGAGAAACTGACCTCCCGTTGTTCTTACTGATCCTTTTCCTTGTAGAAATATCTGAAAAGGAGCCATCCATGTAAATTTTACCCTTCTGCTTGAAAAACTTTCATCTAGTGTAAGTACAACTGTAAGCATAGGAAAAGTCCCTAACTTTGCCCACTTCCACTCTCGGCTTCACTTTGTGGGTTTGAAAGTAATCTTGGGTTTTCTCAGTTTCAGTGTTTCCTGTGGATGCTTGATCACTTTGTGCCTGCACGAGAGTTTCTGATTATGCTGCAGATGGAAGTAGTTGGTAGATAACTTGGCTTAACTGAATCATTCCACAGATTTGCTCACAGATCACGAATACAAATGAGAAGACCTGGTTGTGATGTAATTCTGCAGGACTTAAAATGGTGCATTTTAACACCAGCTGACGGGGAATGTTTTGATGCTAGAAGGAAGCCCATACAGTGGATATTTTTATTAAAAGAGTGCCTGCTTTTGGCTGACCTTAAACTCTCTGTGAAGAGTTTAATCTGGTGGTTCCCAGACTTCTTTGACCAAGGGAACTCTGGTGGTCTGGGTGCATAATGGCAAGCTAGAAACGTTACCCTCTTTTTGAAGATGTAGGCTACTCATTTATTAGTGACACGTAATGCTCGATGGGTTGTAGCTGGAATACAGGGTGAACCAAAGAAGTCCCATGTTTATGCTGGAATGTGACCTTGTCTCGAATGAGAAACTGTATGGATGTAGAAATGCCTAGGGACAAGGAGCTCAGCCATAACCTAAAACAGGTGGATGGCATTACAAAAAGCTCTGAGCTACTTTCAGGGACCAAAAGGGATTATTCTGTAAAGGTCATTCTAACCTGGTGGTGCTAATTTGCTTAAGCTCCTCATAGTGAGTGGAGGAAAAAAGGGTTCTGCAAAGGACCCTAATTTAGTCATTCTGAATCAGCCTATGAATCAGACTTATACTGGCTGTTGAAGGAGTTTAGTTAGATTAGCTTCATTAAGCTAAGTTAACCCTTGAAAGCATCACGCAGAGCGTATCAAAAATCACACTCGGTAAAATCAGTACAGTGCTGGGACAGAAGATCTCACAAGAGTCTTTCATTCTTCCTTCCTCTGATAGAAACAATGCTGAGATTTAGAACAATGTGAAATACTCCATTAAGTCATATGTGCTATTTTTTTCCCCTCCATGATAGATAACCTTCCCAGAACTCATTTTTCAGATTGTGACATTTCATATTTACGTTTCAAAATGTATGTACACAAGAGAGTGCTTTTCCCTGCATGTGGGTATATTTCCCTTCTAAACAAGAATTCAAAGATCATGTGTACTTATAAAGCAAATCATCATTCTGAGCAATATTTCCAGGTATTCTTAAAGACACCCATTTTACAAAGATTGCTGTCAGGGACTTTGTCTCCCCTGAGGGCAAACATGCTGCATTATCTGCCTTGTAGTGCCCAAGGTGAACACTCTGGCCGTGTCCTTAGTGCATGGAAGGCTATCAGCCATGGAGCCAGTCCTTCAAAATCCTGGAGGACCAGGATTAAGGAACATATCACAGAGTGCACCTCTCTCTGTGCCACCAAAGCCACGGCAGAAGTTTTGTACTGTGGAGAATTAAATAGCCGTTAAAAAAAAATACATGACAGAAACTAAACACTTCATAAGCTTAATACTAATGCTATATCTTTCTTGGTTTGTATCCACTTCTGATATAGAACTCATCATTAATAATGAAAAAATGCTGATGAATCATGTGTCTGTCTTTGTTTTCCCAGGTGTATAAGCTGTATATTGCATATTGGCACCCGTCTGATCAACATGGAGAATGTAAGCAGTGTGAAGGAATTCATTCTTCTGGGCCTTTCAAAGAACCAAGGTGTGCAGAAAATATGTTTTGTGGTGTTTTTGTTCTTCTATATTGTTGTTGTGGCAGGAAATCTGCTCATCGTTGTCACTGTAGTTAGCAGTCAACGTCTGAACTCCCCCACGTATTTCTTTCTCTGCCACCTGTCCATTGCAGATCTTTGCTACTCTTCTGCCACAGCTCCCAAAATGATTGCTGACTTCCTTGTTGAGAAGAAAACCATTTCCTTTGGGGGTTGCATGGCACAGCTGTTTGGGTTACATATCTCCGGCGGCGCTGAGGTCTTCATCCTCACAGCGATGGCCTATGATCGCTACTTTGCCATATGCAGACCCCTGCACTACACCACCCTCATGACCAGGCGTGTGTGTGGCTGGATGGTGATGGGTTCATGGTTGGGGGGCTTTGTGCACTCCCTGGTGCAGACCCTCGTTAGCCTCCCTTTTTGTGGTCCCAACAAAATTGACCACTACTGTTGTGAGGTCCATCCCCTACTACAACTGGCCTGTACAGACACCTATGTTGTGGGCGTCATTGTCGTTGCCAATACTGGAATGATTTGTTTGGTCTCTTTCACAATCCTGGTCACGTCCTACATTGTCATTTTGTTATCCTTGAAAAGGCAAACGTCCGAAGCGCGGTACAAAGCCCTCTCCACCTGTGGGTCCCACATTACTGTGGTGATTCTCTTCTTTGGGCCATGCACATTCACCTACATACGCCCATCCAGCAGTCTCTCGGAGGAGAAGAGGGTAGCTGTGTTTTACACTGTCATCACACCCATGCTGAACCCACTCATCTACACGCTGAGAAATGAGGAGATGAAAAGTGCCATGAGAAAACTGTGGAATAGAAAAGTCTGGAGTGAAAAGGGTGAGGTGTAGAACTGTGGTAACATTTTCTCAGGAGCTGAGAAAATCGAGTCTCTCTCACTATAATTCCATTTTGGAAAATTTACTGAAAGCTCCCTTTTGAAGAAAAGCTTGGTTTTAGCTGTTGCAGTAATTAGGAAGACACTGAAAGTTCATGTTTTGATTGGAATGGCATTGTAAACTCTGTGACTAGCAGGGATTCCCTTTATGTTCTCTTTTTGAATAGCACAGGCCCAGGACTGGGGCTTCCAAGCACTGCTGAGACACCAGCAAATAAAGAAATGAATGCTATCAAAAATATTAAAATGTGTTCCAGGCAGAGCATCCCATTAGTCCGAGCTCTCCCGGGTGTAAACTTTCCGTCAGACAAACTCCATCTACTCTGTAATCTACTCAGCTAGGAAACGATGGCCCAAGGTGTCTGCAAGGGCTGTTGGTCACCTGCTGCTGGAAGCAATTGTGCCAAAGGCTTCCTTCCCCTTTACTTTGGAGTAAATGCCTTCTTAGGAGTACTGCATTGTCATATGCTGAATCCATGGGTTAGCAATTAAACTGCTGATATTAGATGCTGGCTGGGTCATTTGCTAATGCAGATGATATGAGGAGAAGCTTCTCCCCTTCCCATTCCAGTGCAGCAACTCTCTGCCTTTCTGCAGTAGTTCACCTGTCACTAATGCCCTCCTTCCTAGCCATCCCCTCTGCCCTTCATCTCTGCCTCAGATTTTGCATTTTACTGTTTAGACTAATAGAGAATCAAAGATCCAAGTGAAAGATAAATTGCTCACTGTAAGAAATTGTCGCCACCAAAGAAAGCATTGGGGGGCAAAGAAAGCATTGGGGGGCACAATTTTATGTGTCAGTGAAAAAAAAGAGTTGTTTGGGAATAATTCCTGTATGCAGGATAACTCCTAGCCCAACAGGGCACATCTACAGGCCCAGGCAAAGGAAGAAACATGTATTCCAAGGGAATAGCTGGAGCAGCTACTCCTGCAGGAGGGAAGAGAAGAAATGTGAAGATGGAAGATTAAATCATCTCAGAGCCAGTCACAGCTGCCACAGGGAGGTTAGTTGTAGCAGCTAAGGTTCTCCACAAGGACGAAGGAGCCACGAGGAGCCACGGGACCCTGACTCCTACCTTGCCAGGAGGAAAAGAGCAAATCAGCTGCGTGAGGGAGAAAGACATCTGTGTAATGCACTCTGAAGGTAACTAAAGCACTTTCTTTTTTCTTCCTTCACTTCACGTTCCCTGGAAACACTTGCTTGCACTTGTGTTGCATCTTAACATGGCTTAAGTGTGATTCAAGATAAGAAGGTGTTCCATGCAGAGGAGAGCGGCAGATCTACAGACCAAACCCTGGGACAATGTCGCAAATGCTCTGGTTCCCCGAATGTCCTCTGCTCTATGCAGGGGGTGGCAGAGTGGGTTCCCATTTCACAGGCATGCACCAGTACACTGCGGACATCTCAGTGTCTTCTCCTCACCGTGGTGGGTTATGTGGATGGCAGCCAGCAGGACGGAACTGGGATAAATCGTGATTCTCAAGGCTTAGAGGGATAGTGTCCCTCAGGCCTGGGCCAGCATGTCCCTCACCCAGCATTCACACTCTGTGGACACAGCTAAAGGTGGGACCATCCCCACCTATTTGTAGCAGTCTAAATTCTTCATGCAATGAAGGACAGTTGTCTAGCTCAGCACCCTTGTCAACAGAGAGGGACAGGCGCCTTCAGAGGTTGCTCTGTCTCACCCTGTGTGGGGCAGGTAGAAAGACAGATGGGGCCCACTGACCCCCTTCATACTGAAACTGCTGAGGGGTTAGGGCACATGGCCAGTTCAAGCTAAGGCTTATTATTTAAAAACTGTTTGTTTTTTTTCTAAATGTTTTGGGGAAGAACGCCATGATTTTTCAGATTTCTCTTCTGGCTGCCGGGTGCTAGCAGGCAACAGTGGGACCATAGTTTACGGAAAGCGTCAACAACAACAACAACAACAACAACATTTGATTCCTCTACACATTGGCCCAGATTCTTATAATGACTTAATATGAGGACTAACCAGCTGCTTCTATATTTTGCATTGCCTGAGTAAAAATACCTGACAAGTAGTGAGGCCTGACTACAAACATTTTTAAAGTCTTGAAATAATTTCCTCGTTTACTTCTTGTTTCAAACGTGTACAGACCAGATGTCTAAGTGCCAACAGTCCTATAGCACAGTTATGATATCTACTTATGCTGCAAACGTGCAATGGTAAGAGCAAGTTAATAAGAAAGAAGAAAGCATATGTGAAATATTGGCTTAGAAGGGAAAAAGTATCTGAGATGTGTAAGAGACATCTTTACTCAAAAAATGTTTGATTGCAAGGGTAATGTGAACACAAAATCTTGCAAATGGTCAGCCATGACATTGATTTTAAATAGAAATGTTTCCAAAAGAAGCACATAGCTAATACTAAATGAAGTCCATTTATCTAGACAGCATTGGAAAGCAAGCAAGAAAGCAAGCAAACCCCCACACAATGTGAAATGGTCTAGGTGATCACGCTCCAGAGTCACCCTGTAGAGATTACTCTAATAGGTGTCCAAAATACATATTTTAGCTCCCCGTCCACTGATTCTTTCTGACAAAGAAAACTTCACATGCCTCTGCGATCTCATTGCTTCTGGTAAGCTTGTGCTTCTGCTGTGCAATTTACTTGAAATATTTCTGCCACAACTTCCCCACCTGGAGAGAGAGAGAGAGAGAGAGAGAGAGTTGTTCTTGCAGATGCTCTTGGAAGTTGTTTTTGCAGAATGAGAAATGGAGCTGGACATTCAGGCTGTCCGTTTCATCCCCTGTAGTTTTCAGCCCTGGCAGAGATGTGGACTGCTCTCGTGACACATAAGAAGCAGCTTGGAGCTGAGAGGTTTTGATGAAACTGCCTGAAGTGGTCCGAGAGGTCATCAGAGGAGAATAGCAGGCAAACTGTTGGAGACTAGCAAATATAAACTGTGTAAGTTTTCTGATCTTGCTTCTTTGTTTTGTTCAAGCATGACTATGAAATCCTGTCTTTGAAAAGAGGCGTTATTGTTGAGTGGCTTTTGTGAGGTGCATTTTATGAATTAGAAAGAACTCCAATTTTTTTACCCTTTGTTTTAATTGGTGTCTTCTTTGCTTATTTTTCAGTTATATGACATTTCCAGAAATATCTGTCAAGAGGAAGATTCTGGTGTTACAGAGTCAAGGAGTCAATAGGTAGCTGCAGCACTTCCTATGTACTCAATCTTAACTTTGGGATTAAGATCCCAAAGGACTTGCCAGTGTTGTGGACACTGTTATGCAGCTCTTGCCCTCTGTCTTTTCAGTGTAGAAACGGAACACTAGTGATTCTTGCGTACTGCACTAGAGTGCAGCAAAGGTGAATACAAGGGTGTTGGTGAGTAAAGGAGATTCAGCAGCGGTGTATTTATTACCCCGGTGGCATCACAGGTGTGTTTACGGGGGTTTCCATGCCTAGTCCAGAACTTGGCTGAGGTGTACAAAAAACTTACTGACACATCGTTAATGCAGATTATCTCCAGTATTCACCCATGTACTGTAGGAAAGGTGGTCTGAGGAAATAAAAGCCCACTCTTTTGGAGACTGAGGTCACAACCCAGAAACTCATGAGCAATAACTGGAACCAATCCACACAAGATGTAGCCCAGTACAGCACATACAGGACAATGACTCTCCTGCTTCAGGTTTCCTGGCATGCCTTGAACATGGTCTGATTTCACTTAGGGCACCTTAAAGACAGTTTGTGCCTAAAGGCACATCTCTGCTAAACAGACATGAGGTAGGTGTCCACTTTACCTCCTCCAGAAGGATCTACACTGAGAGTTGAAGTGGTGTTAATTAGCCAGCTGCCTTGTGTCATGATGTGAACACTGATGGTTGCACAAAAATGCATGGACATTCTACCAGAGTCAGAGAGCAATAGCAAGGACTAGTTCTGTTGAATTCCTTCAGAGGGTTGAAAAAGAAGGTACGTTCACTGCTTGAGCAGAATTCCTTAGGGCATGACTAGTGTGTTGAGACTCAAATCAAAACATGCACTATCCTTCTCAGTCACTTTTTCATTTCCAAATCAACACTTCAAAAGTGGATGTTTAGGGAGCCTAGCAGCTAGTCTTCCTTTTTAAAAGGGGCAAAGATCAGAAATATGAATCTGGAGGATATTTCCACCAACTCCCTCAAACAAATAAATGGAACTCGCTAATACACACTTCAGTAATGCATTCTGAGTTAGATATCAACTGTCACTCCTTGAGAGAAGCATTGAGTTTGAAAGGAAACTTTCCCCAAAAGGCATAAAAGGGAATACATTGATATTGAACATACCAGTGATCGACATGGATGTGTACTGATAACACTGTGTTTCTAATGCCATCACAGGTGGCTTTATTCTGTGCTTCAGGTCCTGTCTACGTGACGTATGTGAAGAACAAAAACAATGTGACAGAGTTTGTCTTCCAGGGACTCACACAAGATGATGCATTAGCAAAAGTATCCTTCACATTCTTCTTAGTCTTCTATGCCACTGTTACTCTTGGAAAGCTGCTTAGCATCATCACTATACAGAACAATCAACAGCTGGACTCTCCCACCCCATACTTCTTCCTGAGCTGCTTGTCCTTTGTAGATATCAGTTACTCTACTGTCACTGTTCCCAAACTCATTTATGACCTTCTTGCTGAAAAGGAGACCATCTCTTTTGTGGGCTGCATAGCACAGCTCTTTGGGGTCCATCTCAACCATGAGGAGGCAAAGAGAAGTGTTCAGGAGGGACTTTTCAGGAATGTTGTTCTATTTTTAGCATGCCTGTTCAGAGCAGAACTGAAACTAAATTCAAGGTTTCATGTAGCTCTCATCTTTCTTTGGAAACTGTCAGTCAAAAGGATGTGAGCATATTGTCACCAGTCAAACCCGAGCCTTTGGGGTGGTATTGTGGCTTTTACCTTTAGACACCTTAGAGCTGTGTAAGTCTCAGGTCTAGGCTTCTCCTGGCATTAAGAGGAACAACTAGGTATTTTGAGAGGTTATGCTTTCCCACTAGCTCCTACGAGCTTCGGAGAGTGGTGTCTGCTCACGTTTCTACACAAAAAAAGTGATGGTGGTGCTAAGCTTCCAAGAGAAAGCAAATCCTTCAGGATGGCACAGCACAAGCAGGTTTCATCTCACATATATTGGTGTGCTGACATGAGGTGCCTCAACTTGAGAGAGCTGCTGAAGACAGCAAGAGACCTTTGAGGGGACTGCGATTCATTGCATGGTAAAAGAGGAGCATGAGAGGAGCAGGATGCTGCACTAGGTGTCTGCCTTACAGTGAAGGGTGACATACACCGTACTAGACTTTCCAAGGCTCCCAGGAACACTGATGGACACAGAGGCCGTTCCCCAATGCCAGGCATTCACTCCGATTTTCAGCAGTCTGTGCCAGCCTGGTATCTCTGGGAACGCTTCATTTAAAGGAGCTCTGCTAACACCTTTCCAAGGCCTTGACCTTATGTCATAGCTGAGCTTTATAATCTATCAGAGCAGCAATCCAAGCATGGTTAAATACCATAGTCAATGTTGGAGCCACAATCCAGTTTAATCGTCGGGACATTTTTCACCGCTTTATTTAGAGACTGGATGAAGTTTCATACTTTGGCCAGTCGCCTGGTGCTTTACACTATAAAGATCTAAGGAATAGATATCTCAGTGGAAATATGGGGATCCAATATCTCTCCATACTCCACACAATATAACCTAATTCCTAGCTGAACACTGAAAATTTCCCTAAAATTCTTAACAGTACTGTTCTTGATCCATCGAGTTTTCCTCAACTGTTTGCAGCAGGGAAACCCCCAAATGCCCCTACGACCTCCTGACTCTGGGCAATGCTGTTCTACCGCAAATGGACTTACTTTAGCATTGCTGTCATGACAAGTAATTCAAGGCAGGGATTTTCCCAAATCTCCTCCTGCAACTGAGATTTGGGGAAGGGAAGAAGAGGAACAGGATTCTGGATGGTGGATCAGAAGGCTTTCTTAGAAAAGCAAACTGTAGATTTGAAGAGACAGCAGCTCTTTAACTTTTTAAATTCCCTAATTTTGTCTGGGTTTCTCGAGGTGGAGACTAAGGCATAGGTGAATGCAGGACTTATGAAAATCTGTTCTTTTTGATGATATTTGTCAGAAAACATATTTAGGTTTGAGATTGTGATTCTTGATTGAAACATGCTGCCGGTTCTGCTGATGCTTAGCTCTAGATGGCTTTGACTATCATCTTAAACATCAGCGCAGAGAGAGGTGTGCAGACATGACTCATTGCTGTGCAGGGAAGCTCTTTGATGGTGATCTACCTGTCTTTTTCTGGAAGAGTAGTAGTGTACATTGCTCTTCCCAGAGACCTGTAAACATACACAGGAAAATAAAATGGTGCCTGTGATTTCTTTTCAAGCTATTTCCTTCCTGTGAGCTGGGAGTCCACTGAAAGAGACAATTTTGGACACCTCAGAAATCTGGTTTAAAAAGCTCACTTCTTTGTCCAAGATAAGGACAGCGCAACATTGGTATGTGCAAAAACGGTGAACTTCACATATCTGATGATACTTAATGATGAGAAACAAGAGATAAACCTTGAGCTTCAGGCTCTGCAGCAACAGAAAGATGACAACTAGCAGGACCAAAAGGCTATATTTTCCTGAGACTTGTAAAATCCTTCTTTAGGGTGCCATAGATGATCACAGGGACACAATCTTTGCTAGAGTTATGCACAGCTTTAAGGAGAGGAAGTCAGGGGAAATAACAGCCCTAACAGGCTTGCAGTGAAATGCAAAGGGAATCCGCAAGACCTCTTTCCATCCCCCTTTGACTGTAAACCTTATGCAGAGGCAGGAACCTCTCGCCTGTCTGAGATTAATTCTGTCACTTTCAGCTCAATGAGGGTTTCCATGCCTAGTCCAGAACTTGGCTGAGGTGTACAAAAGCCTTACCGACACATCGTTAATGCAGATTATCTCCAGTATTCACCCATGTACTGTAGGAAAGGTGGTCTGAGGAAATACAAGCCCACTCTTTTGGAGACTGAGGTCACAACCCAGAAACTCATGAGCAATAACTGGAACCCATCCACACAAGATGTAGCCCAGTACAGCACATATAGGAAAATGACTCTCCTGCTTCAGGTTTCCTGGCATCCCTTGAACATGGTCTGATTTCACTTAGGGCGCCTTAAAGACAGTTTGTGCCTAAAGGCACATCTCTGCTAAACAGACATGAGGTAGGTGTCCACTTTACCTCCTCCAGAAGGATCTACACTGAGAGTTGAAGTGATGTTAATTAGCCAGCTGCCTTGTGTCATGATGTGAATACTGATGGTTGCACAAAAATGCATGGACATTCTACCAGAGTCAGAGAGCAATAGCAAGGACTAGTTCTGTTGAATTCCTTCAGAGGGTTGAAAAAGAAGGTACGTTCACTGCTTGAGCAGAATTCCTTAGGGCATGACTAGTGTGTTGAGACTCAAATCAAAACATGCACTATCCTTCTCAGTCAGTTTTTCGTTTCCAAATCAACACTTCAAAAGTGGATGTTTAGGGAGCCTAGCAGCTAGTCTTCCTTTTTAAAAGGGGCAAAGATCAGAAATATGAATCTGGAGGATATTTCCACCAACTCCCTCAAACAAATAAATGGAACTCGCTAATACACACTTCAGTAATGCATTCTGAGTTAGATATCAACTGTCACTCCTTGAGAGAAGCATTGAGTTTGAAAGGAAACTTTCCCCAAAAGGCATAAAAGGGAATACATTGATATTGAACATACCAGTGATCGACATGGATGTGTACTGATAACACTGTGTTTCTAATGCCATCACAGGTGGCTTTATTCTGTGCTTCAGGTCCTGTCTACGTGACGTATGTGAAGAACAAAAACAATGTGACAGAGTTTGTCTTCCAGGGACTCACACAAGATGATGCATTAGCAAAAGTATCCTTCACATTCTTCTTAGTCTTCTATGCCACTGTTACTCTTGGAAAGCTGCTTAGCATCATCACTATACAGAACAATCAACAGCTGGACTCTCCCACCCCATACTTCTTCCTGAGCTGCTTGTCCTTTGTAGATATCAGTTACTCTACTGTCACTGTTCCCAAACTCATTTATGACCTTCTTGCTGAAAAGGAGACCATCTCTTTTGTGGGCTGCATAGCACAGCTCTTTGGGGTCCATCTCAACCATGAGGAGGCAAAGAGAAGTGTTCAGGAGGGACTTTTCAGGAATGTTGTTCTATTTTTAGCATGCCTGTTCAGAGCAGAACTGAAACTAAATTCAAGGTTTCATGTAGCTCTCATCTTTCTTTGGAAACTGTCAGTCAAAAGGATGTGAGCATATTGTCACCAGTCAAACCCGAGCCTTTGGGGTGGTATTGTGGCTTTTACCTTTAGACACCTTAGAGCTGTGTAAGTCTCAGGTCTAGGCTTCTCCTGGCATTAAGAGGAACAACTAGGTATTTTGAGAGGTTATGCTTTCCCACTAGCTCCTACGAGCTTCGGAGAGTGGTGTCTGCTCACGTTTCTACACAAAAAAAGTGATGGTGGTGCTAAGCTTCCAAGAGAAAGCAAATCCTTCAGGATGGCACAGCACAAGCAGGTTTCATCTCACATATATTGGTGTGCTGACATGAGGTGCCTCAACTTGAGAGAGCTGCTGAAGACAGCAAGAGACCTTTGAGGGGACTGCGATTCATTGCATGGTAAAAGAGGAGCATGAGAGGAGCAGGATGCTGCACTAGGTGTCTGCCTTACAGTGAAGGGTGACATACACCGTACTAGACTTTCCAAGGCTCCCAGGAACACTGATGGACACAGAGGCCGTTCCCCAATGCCAGGCATTCACTCCGATTTTCAGCAGTCTGTGCCAGCCTGGTATCTCTGGGAACGCTTCATTTAAAGGAGCTCTGCTAACACCTTTCCAAGGCCTTGACCTTATGTCATAGCTGAGCTTTATAATCTATCAGAGCAGCAATCCAAGCATGGTTAAATACCATAGTCAATGTTGGAGCCACAATCCAGTTTAATCGTCGGGACATTTTTCACCGCTTTATTTAGAGACTGGATGAAGTTTCATACTTTGGCCAGTCGCCTGGTGCTTTACACTATAAAGATCTAAGGAATAGATATCTCAGTGGAAATATGGGGATCCAATATCTCTCCATACTCCACACAATATAACCTAATTCCTAGCTGAACACTGAAAATTTCCCTAAAATTCTTAACAGTACTGTTCTTGATCCATCGAGTTTTCCTCAACTGTTTGCAGCAGGGAAACCCCCAAATGCCCCTACGACCTCCTGACTCTGGGCAATGCTGTTCTACCGCAAATGGACTTACTTTAGCATTGCTGTCATGACAAGTAATTCAAGGCAGGGATTTTCCCAAATCTCCTCCTGCAACTGAGATTTGGGGAAGGGAAGAAGAGGAACAGGATTCTGGATGGTGGATCAGAAGGCTTTCTTAGAAAAGCAAACTGTAGATTTGAAGAGACAGCAGCTCTTTAACTTTTTAAATTCCCTAATTTTGTCTGGGTTTCTCGAGGTGGAGACTAAGGCATAGGTGAATGCAGGACTTATGAAAATCTGTTCTTTTTGATGATATTTGTCAGAAAACATATTTAGGTTTGAGATTGTGATTCTTGATTGAAACATGCTGCCGGTTCTGCTGATGCTTAGCTCTAGATGGCTTTGACTATCATCTTAAACATCAGCGCAGAGAGAGGTGTGCAGACATGACTCACTGCTGTGCAGGGAAGCTCTTTGATGACAACCTACCTGTCTTTTTCTGGAAGAGTAGTAGTGTACATTGCTCTTCCCAGAGACCTGTAAACATACACAGGAAAATAAAATGGTGCCTGTGATTTCTTTTCAAGCTATTTCCTTCCTGTGAGCTGGGAGTCCACTGAAAGAGACAATTTTGGACACCTCAGAAATCTGGTTTAAAAAGCTCACTTCTTTGTCCAAGATAAGGACAGCGCAACATTGGTATGTGCAAAAACGGTGAACTTCACATATCTGATGATACTTAATGATGAGAAACAAGAGATAAACCTTGAGCTTCAGGCTCTGCAGCAACAGAAAGATGACAACTAGCAGGACCAAAAGGCTATATTTTCCTGAGACTTGTAAAATCCTTCTTTAGGGTGCCATAGATGATCACAGGGACACAATCTTTGCTAGAGTTATGCACAGCTTTAAGGAGAGGAAGTCAGGGGAAATAACAGCCCTAACAGGCTTGCAGTGAAATGCAAAGGGAATCCGCAAGACCTCTTTCCATCCCCCTTTGACTGTAAACCTTATGCAGAGGCAGGAACCTCTCGCCTGTCTGAGATTAATTCTGTCACTTTCAGCTCAATGAGGGTTTCCATGCCTAGTCCAGAACTTGGCTGAGGTGTACAAAAGCCTTACCGACACATCGTTAATGCAGATTATCTCCAGTATTCACCCATGTACTGTAGGAAAGGTGGTCTGAGGAAATACAAGCCCACTCTTTTGGAGACTGAGGTCACAACCCAGAAACTCATGAGCAATAACTGGAACCCATCCACACAAGATGTAGCCCAGTACAGCACATATAGGAAAATGACTCTCCTGCTTCAGGTTTCCTGGCATCCCTTGAACATGGTCTGATTTCACTTAGGGCGCCTTAAAGACAGTTTGTGCCTAAAGGCACATCTCTGCTAAACAGACATGAGGTAGGTGTCCACTTTACCTCCTCCAGAAGGATCTACACTGAGAGTTGAAGTGATGTTAATTAGCCAGCTGCCTTGTGTCATGATGTGAATACTGATGGTTGCACAAAAATGCATGGACATTCTACCAGAGTCAGAGAGCAATAGCAAGGACTAGTTCTGTTGAATTCCTTCAGAGGGTTGAAAAAGAAGGTACGTTCACTGCTTGAGCAGAATTCCTTAGGGCATGACTAGTGTGTTGAGACTCAAATCAAAACATGCACTATCCTTCTCAGTCAGTTTTTCGTTTCCAAATCAACACTTCAAAAGTGGATGTTTAGGCAACCTAGTGACTAGCCTTCCTTTTTAAAAGGGGCAAAGATCAGAAATATGAATCTGGAGGATATTTCCACCAACTCCCTCAAACAAATAAACGGAGCTCCCTATTACACACTTCAGTAATGCATTCTGAGTTAGATATCAACTGTCACTCCTTGAGAGAAGCATTGAGTTTGAAAGGAAACTTTCCCCAAAAGGCATAAAAGGGAATACATTGATATTGAACATACCAGTGATCGACATGGATGTGTACTGATAACACCGTGTTTCTAATGCCATCACAGGTGGCTTTATTCTGTGCTTCAGGTCCTGTCTACGTGACGTATGTGAAGAACAAAAACAATGTGACAGAGTTTGTCTTCCAGGGACTCACACAAGATGATGCATTAGCAAAAGTATGCTTCACATTCTTCTTAGTCTTCTATGCCACTGTTATTCTTGGAAAGCTGCTTAGCATCATCACTATACAGAACAATCAACAGCTGGACTCTCCCACCCCATACTTCTTCCTGAGCTGCTTGTCCTTTGTAGATATCAGTTACTCTACTGTCACTGTTCCCAAACTCATTTATGACCTTCTTGCTGAAAAGGAGACCATCTCTTTTGTGGGCTGCATAGCACAGCTCTTTGGGGTCCATCTCAACCATGAGGAGGCAAAGAGAAGTGTTCAGGAGGGACTTTTCAGGAATGTTGTTCTATTTTTAGCATGCCTGTTCAGAGCAGAACTGAAACTAAATTCAAGGTTTCATGTAGCTCTCATCTTTCTTTGGAAACTGTCAGTCAAAAGGATGTGAGCATATTGTCACCAGTCAAACCCGAGCCTTTGGGGTGGTATTGTGGCTTTTACCTTTAGACACCTTAGAGCTGTGTAAGTCTCAGGTCTAGGCTTCTCCTGGCATTAAGAGGAACAACTAGGTATTTTGAGAGGTTATGCTTTCCCACTAGCTCCTACGAGCTTCGGAGAGTGGTGTCTGCTCACGTTTCTACACAAAAAAAGTGATGGTGGTGCTAAGCTTCCAAGAGAAAGCAAATCCTTCAGGATGGCACAGCACAAGCAGGTTTCATCTCACATATATTGGTGTGCTGACATGAGGTGCCTCAACTTGAGAGAGCTGCTGAAGACAGCAAGAGACCTTTGAGGGGACTGCGATTCATTGCATGGTAAAAGAGGAGCATGAGAGGAGCAGGATGCTGCACTAGGTGTCTGCCTTACAGTGAAGGGTGACATACACCGTACTAGACTTTCCAAGGCTCCCAGGAACACTGATGGACACAGAGGCCGTTCCCCAATGCCAGGCATTCACTCCGATTTTCAGCAGTCTGTGCCAGCCTGGTATCTCTGGGAACGCTTCATTTAAAGGAGCTCTGCTAACACCTTTCCAAGGCCTTGACCTTATGTCATAGCTGAGCTTTATAATCTATCAGAGCAGCAATCCAAGCATGGTTAAATACCATAGTCAATGTTGGAGCCACAATCCAGTTTAATCGTCGGGACATTTTTCACCGCTTTATTTAGAGACTGGATGAAGTTTCATACTTTGGCCAGTCGCCTGGTGCTTTACACTATAAAGATCTAAGGAATAGATATCTCAGTGGAAATATGGGGATCCAATATCTCTCCATACTCCACACAATATAACCTAATTCCTAGCTGAACACTGAAAATTTCCCTAAAATTCTTAACAGTACTGTTCTTGATCCATCGAGTTTTCCTCAACTGTTTGCAGCAGGGAAACCCCCAAATGCCCCTACGACCTCCTGACTCTGGGCAATGCTGTTCTACCGCAAATGGACTTACTTTAGCGTTGCTGTCATGACAAGTAATTCAAGGCAGGGATTTTCCCAAATCTCCTCCTGCAACTGAGATTTGGGGAAGGGAAGAAGAGGAACAGGATTCTGGATGGTGGATCAGAAGGCTTTCTTAGAAAAGCAAACTGTAGATTTGAAGAGACAGCAGCTCTTTAACTTTTTAAATTCCCTAATTTTGTCTGGGTTTCTCGAGGTGGAGACTAAGGCATAGGTGAATGCAGGACTTATGAAAATCTGTTCTTTTTGATGATATTTGTCAGAAAACATATTTAGGTTTGAGATTGTGATTCTTGATTGAAACATGCTGCCGGTTCTGCTGATGCTTAGCTCTAGATGGCTTTGACTATCATCTTAAACATCAGCGCAGAGAGAGGTGTGCAGACATGACTCACTGCTGTGCAGGGAAGCTCTTTGATGACAACCTACCTGTCTTTTTCTGGAAGAGCAGTAGTGTACATTGCTCTTCCCAGAGACCTGTAAACATACACAGGAAAATAAAATGGTGCCTGTGATTTCTTTTCAAGCTATTTCCTTCCTGTGAGCTGGGAGTCCACTGAAAGAGACAATTTTGGACACCTCAGAAATCTGGTTTAAAAAGCTCACTTCTTTGTCCAAGATAAGGACAGCGCAACATTGGTATGTGCAAAAACGGTGAACTTCACATATCTGATGATACTTAATGATGAGAAACAAGAGATAAACCTTGAGCTTCAGGCTCTGCAGCAACAGAAAGATGACAACTAGCAGGACCAAAAGGCTATATTTTCCTGAGACTTGTAAAATCCTTCTTTAGGGTGCCATAGATGATCACAGGGACACAATCTTTGCTAGAGTTATGCACAGCTTTAAGGAGAGGAAGTCAGGGGAAATAACAGCCCTAACAGGCTTGCAGTGAAATGCAAAGGGAATCCGCAAGACCTCTTTCCATCCCCCTTTGACTGTAAACCTTATGCAGAGGCAGGAACCTCTCGCCTGTCTGAGATTAATTCTGTCACTTTCAGCTCAATGAGGGTTTCCATGCCTAGTCCAGAACTTGGCTGAGGTGTACAAAAGCCTTACCGACACATCGTTAATGCAGATTATCTCCAGTATTCACCCATGTACTGTAGGAAAGGTGGTCTGAGGAAATACAAGCCCACTCTTTTGGAGACTGAGGTCACAACCCAGAAACTCATGAGCAATAACTGGAACCCATCCACACAAGATGTAGCCCAGTACAGCACATATAGGAAAATGACTCTCCTGCTTCAGGTTTCCTGGCATCCCTTGAACATGGTCTGATTTCACTTAGGGCGCCTTAAAGACAGTTTGTGCCTAAAGGCACATCTCTGCTAAACAGACATGAGGTAGGTGTCCACTTTACCTCCTCCAGAAGGATCTACACTGAGAGTTGAAGTGATGTTAATTAGCCAGCTGCCTTGTGTCATGATGTGAATACTGATGGTTGCACAAAAATGCATGGACATTCTACCAGAGTCAGAGAGCAATAGCAAGGACTAGTTCTGTTGAATTCCTTCAGAGGGTTGAAAAAGAAGGTACGTTCACTGCTTGAGCAGAATTCCTTAGGGCATGACTAGTGTGTTGAGACTCAAATCAAAACATGCACTATCCTTCTCAGTCAGTTTTTCGTTTCCAAATCAACACTTCAAAAGTGGATGTTTAGGGAGCCTAGCAGCTAGTCTTCCTTTTTAAAAGGGGCAAAGATCAGAAATATGAATCTGGAGGATATTTCCACCAACTCCCTCAAACAAATAAACGGAGCTCCCTATTACACACTTCAGTAATGCATTCTGAGTTAGATATCAACTGTCACTCCTTGAGAGAAGCATTGAGTTTGAAAGGAAACTTTCCCCAAAAGGCATAAAAGGGAATACATTGATATTGAACATACCAGTGATCGACATGGATGTGTACTGATAACACTGTGTTTCTAATGCCATCACAGGTGGCTTTATTCTGTGCTTCAGGTCCTGTCTACGTGACGTATGTGAAGAACAAAAACAATGTGACAGAGTTTGTCTTCCAGGGACTCACACAAGATGATGCATTAGCAAAAGTATCCTTCACATTCTTCTTAGTCTTCTATGCCACTGTTACTCTTGGAAAGCTGCTTAGCATCATCACTATACAGAACAATCAACAGCTGGACTCTCCCACCCCATACTTCTTCCTGAGCTGCTTGTCCTTTGTAGATATCAGTTACTCTACTGTCACTGTTCCCAAACTCATTTATGACCTTCTTGCTGAAAAGGAGACCATCTCTTTTGTGGGCTGCATAGCACAGCTCTTTGGGGTCCATCTCAACCATGAGGAGGCAAAGAGAAGTGTTCAGGAGGGACTTTTCAGGAATGTTGTTCTATTTTTAGCATGCCTGTTCAGAGCAGAACTGAAACTAAATTCAAGGTTTCATGTAGCTCTCATCTTTCTTTGGAAACTGTCAGTCAAAAGGATGTGAGCATATTGTCACCAGTCAAACCCGAGCCTTTGGGGTGGTATTGTGGCTTTTACCTTTAGACACCTTAGAGCTGTGTAAGTCTCAGGTCTAGGCTTCTCCTGGCATTAAGAGGAACAACTAGGTATTTTGAGAGGTTATGCTTTCCCACTAGCTCCTACGAGCTTCGGAGAGTGGTGTCTGCTCACGTTTCTACACAAAAAAAGTGATGGTGGTGCTAAGCTTCCAAGAGAAAGCAAATCCTTCAGGATGGCACAGCACAAGCAGGTTTCATCTCACATATATTGGTGTGCTGACATGAGGTGCCTCAACTTGAGAGAGCTGCTGAAGACAGCAAGAGACCTTTGAGGGGACTGCGATTCATTGCATGGTAAAAGAGGAGCATGAGAGGAGCAGGATGCTGCACTAGGTGTCTGCCTTACAGTGAAGGGTGACATACACCGTACTAGACTTTCCAAGGCTCCCAGGAACACTGATGGACACAGAGGCCGTTCCCCAATGCCAGGCATTCACTCCGATTTTCAGCAGTCTGTGCCAGCCTGGTATCTCTGGGAACGCTTCATTTAAAGGAGCTCTGCTAACACCTTTCCAAGGCCTTGACCTTATGTCATAGCTGAGCTTTATAATCTATCAGAGCAGCAATCCAAGCATGGTTAAATACCATAGTCAATGTTGGAGCCACAATCCAGTTTAATCGTCGGGACATTTTTCACCGCTTTATTTAGAGACTGGATGAAGTTTCATACTTTGGCCAGTCGCCTGGTGCTTTACACTATAAAGATCTAAGGAATAGATATCTCAGTGGAAATATGGGGATCCAATATCTCTCCATACTCCACACAATATAACCTAATTCCTAGCTGAACACTGAAAATTTCCCTAAAATTCTTAACAGTACTGTTCTTGATCCATCGAGTTTTCCTCAACTGTTTGCAGCAGGGAAACCCCCAAATGCCCCTACGACCTCCTGACTCTGGGCAATGCTGTTCTACCGCAAATGGACTTACTTTAGCATTGCTGTCATGACAAGTAATTCAAGGCAGGGATTTTCCCAAATCTCCTCCTGCAACTGAGATTTGGGGAAGGGAAGAAGAGGAACAGGATTCTGGATGGTGGATCAGAAGGCTTTCTTAGAAAAGCAAACTGTAGATTTGAAGAGACAGCAGCTCTCTAACATTTTAGATTCCCTAATTTTGTCTGGGTTTCTCGAGGTGGAGACTAAGGCATAGGTGAATGCAGGGCTTAGATGAATGTGGGGCTTCTGAAAATCTGTTCTTTTTGATGATATTTGTCAGAAAGCATATTTGGGTTTGAGATTGTGATTCTTGATTGAAACATGCTGCCGGTTCTGCTGATGCTTAGCTCGAGATGGCTTTGACTATCTTAAACATCAGCGCAGAGAGAGGTGTGCAGACATGACTCATTGCTGTGCAGGGAAGCTCTTTGATGGTGATCTACCTGTCTTTTTCTGGAAGAGTAGTATTGTACATTGCTCTTCCCAGAAACCTGTAAACATACACAGGAAAGTAAAATGATGCCTGTGGTTTTTTCTCAAGCTATTTCCTTCCTTTGAGCTGGGAGTCCACTGAAAGAGACAATTTTGGACACCTCAGAAATCTGGTTTAAAAATCTCACATCTCTGTTCAAGATAAGGACAGCGTAACATTGGTATGTGCAAAAACGGTGAACTTCACATATCTGCTGATACTTAATAATGAGAAACAAGAGATAAACCTTGAGCTTCAGCCTCTGCAGCAACAGAAAGATTACAACTAGCAGCACCAAAAGGCTACATTTTCACATTCTTTTTCCTGTGTTTTGGGACTGTCAGGCCAGTGGGATAACAGTGCATATAGTCCAAATGCTTTTACTACCCCGTGCATATTCTAATTTTAGCGTTACTGAGATAAACGGCTTCTGAGAGAGTGATGGCCTTTAATCATTACTACTTGATCAAAATTCAGATTATAACATACTGAAGATAAGTTTTCTCCCCAGCCGTGTGTCTTTGGGCAGAAATAATGATGTTTCGCAGTCACATCACCTGTCTGTAAAATATTCTGGCAGCAGTTTGAAAGAAAGAGACTTGTAAAATCCTTCTTTAGGGTGCCATAGATGATCACAGGGACACAATCTTTGCTAGAGTTATGCACAGCTTTAAGGAGAGGAAGTCAGGGGAAATAACAGCCCTACCAGGCTTGCAGTGAAATGCAAAGGGAATCCGCGAGACTTCTTTCCATCCCCCTTTGACTGTAAACCTTATGCAGAGGCAGGAACCTCTCACCTGTCTGAGATTAATTCTGTCACTTTCAGCTCAACAAAGATTTCAACTCCTTCTGCCAACTGAGGGACAGCATTTGTAAACTCAGCCAGAAGGGATGAAGCATCGTTTAGCGCTAGAACACCTATCCTTAGAGCTAGCTTAGTTGAATTGATAAAAGGATTCCAAAGCCTTTCCCAACTTTCTCATCTCCCAGAAATGATTGGTCGTTTATTCTCAAAATCACATTGATGGCAGACATGTAGTTGGTAAGTCACCATCTTATTTCGGCATTTTTTTAAGTGAAAAAACACTTCAGCTTGATTAACTTTCAGATTATGTCCAATGTCCTTAAAATAACTACCGGTTTACTCAGTTGCCTCAAGTGGATTGCTGATATGTGGAGATGAAAAGCAGGAATAAGTTCTTGTTACTTCACAACGGTAGCAAAATTAGAAATCAATCTTTTTTGCATTGCTGTAGTTTTTTCATGTTTCCAGGCAGAAGGGGAAAAAGGAGGTAGTAGTGAGTGACAGAAGAGGGAGATTTAACAGGAGAGGGACAGTTACTTTCCCTAGTGTTTGGGGGGCAAAAACACGGGTGTCTCTTCTCCAAGATTTCCTTTCCAGAACTTCAGGTTCTGTGTGTTGCACTGGAAGAGGCTACTCCTTTCAAATACTGAAGACGTAGCAGAAATGGCCGTAAATTCAAATCATATTTCTTTTCTCCTCTTGAATATCTTTGAAAGCTTTTTCTCATCTTGACGGACTGGTGGTTTTCCTACATGAGCAAACGTTCCTAATAGAACAGAGAACTGCAATTCTGTGCCACGCACTCCTCAGGCAGGAGTCCTGTTTGTGCTTGGAACTTGCAAGTTAAGAGTCAGGATTCCTCCAGCTTTCAGCAGCAGAGGAACACAGTCTTTCAAGATAGAAGTTGCAGATACAACCAGTGAAAAGTCCACCTAAAAGCACTTCTAACAATTAAGTACCTTTCTGAATCTCACCCTTGGAAGGGTGAGATCAAATCTTCCTTGGAAGTCCTACTCTTTGTACCAAGGTTTTGATAAATTTTCCCCAAACAAAGTTCTCTTTCTAACAAGTCTGCTGAAGTTTCTCTGACATGACCTAAAAGTCTCCTCAGAGCATCCTTCACCTCCTTATTCCTTAGGCTGTAGCTGGTAAGATTCAGCACTGGAGCCACCACTGTAGAGAACAGAGAGGCCCATTTATCTCAGTCCAATGAGTAGCTGGATGTTGGGCTACCGCACATAAAAACGGTGCTCCCATAAAACAAGAAGAGAGCTCTCAGATGGGAAGCACAGGTGGAGAAGGCTTTGCATCTGCCCTTGGAGGAGTGGATCCTCAGGGTGGTGGAGATGAGGTAGATGGAGGAGATGAGAATTGCCAGAGATGTGAAGGTGCCACAAAACACACCAAAAATGTGAAGTACCGTCTCTTTGCTATAGGTGTCAGAGCATGAAAGCTGGATCCTAGGGGGATGTCACAGAAATAATGACCGATAACACCAAAGTCACAGAAAGAGAATGTGAAGGTGGAGATAGTTTGCACAAGTGCGTGGACAAAGCCAGTGAAACAGGAGATGATTACCATCTGTGTACAGGCTTTTGAGGACATGACAGTTGCATAAAGCAGAGGGTTACAGAGAGCCACATGCAGTCATATGCCATTACTGCCAGCAGGAGACACACAGCACTAGCCATGAGGAGACAAGTGAATAGCTGTGCCACACAGGCACTGACTGAAATGGCTCTCCTCACTGCTGAAGAGTTCACCAGCAACCTCGGGGAGAGAGCTGAGGAGTAACAGAAATCCACAGAAGCCAAGTTACTGAGGGAAAGGTACACAGTGTGTGAAGCCAGGGGAATCAACCTTCATCTACATGATCCTTCCAAGATTCCCTATTAATGTGCTTAAAAAAAGCGGGTTACCTTCACCTCTTGGCTTTCTGTTAGTCCAGAGAGGATGAACTCAATGGCCACACAGTGATTCCTCTCAGGCATGTTGCTAGCACACTCATGTTATCTCCCGACAAGAAACTGGTTCAACACCTAGAAGTGATGGGAAACTGGCAACACACAATTGATTGTCTCAGTAGCCACAAGGAAGTACAGAGCATTTTCATCACAGCTTCTGACTAGACTTCTTTAATTACGCATTGAAATGACTTGTGATACAAGGGAGTACTGTTCCTATTTTTCAGGTGAGATAAGAAAGCACAGAAAGATAAAATAATTTATTCAAAAGGCAGCAGCAGCACTGTGAAACACAAGTCCTAGTCTGGCACTACAATGGTTTTCGTGTGCCCTCTTTCCCCTTTTTTAAGGAAAAAAGTCTGCTTTTCTTGAGGACATCTATGGAGCACTCTTCTCCCCTCACTCGTGGCCAGGGTTGGGTGTACAGTATCATGCAAATGGCCCACTCCAAGGGCAATGGCCCGCTTGTTCCTGAAGATACATGGTCTTGACACTAGTTCAGACATCATTCTTCCTGTATTGCAATCACCAATACATTTTTTGCCTATTAGCTAACTCCCCCGGGCATTGGTAGCAGGGTAGTTACAGCTCAGTATGGGCCACAAAGTCCATTAACAGGGCAAAGCAGCCCCTGTTCAGCCTTGCTGAAATAGGAATATAATGGTTAGGCTGCAGCTGTGCCAACTTGCTAAGACCTGCCTTAATTACATGGACCTCCACCACCCTGACCTTTGGGACTGCAACTTGTAAACATACAAATAACAAATCCACATCCTGGCAGAAGAAAGTAAGAGTTTCCTCTCTTGAATGAAAGGTGCCAAGCACTAAATGGCAACAGCAGCAGGAAAACCCAGCTTTGCATCTTCCCAAAGAGGAGCAGATACCACAAGATCCTGCAGGTTTGGCTGAAAAAGGATTTCTCATTTGCTTGCATCCCTGTGGTCAAGGAAAAGTGGCCATTTTCTGCTCAGGAATAAATTGGGAAGAGTCACCAAATGAAATACTTTCCATTTAGAGGGTGAAAAATCTCATGCTAAAAGGGAAGGAATCCTGAACAAAAAGGGAATCGCTCATCCCTGTAAAGGTTCTACCAGCTTCACCTCACATGAAAAATTATTGTTAATCTATTGGAGGTTACCAGTAACCTGGCTGACGCTCTCAAAGCGGAGTTCTTATCATGTGGGTGACTGAATGGAGGTTTCAATTCTTGCTGAGGTCTGTTTCTAGCATAGGCTTCAAGGTATTGCATAGGTACAAAACTATTCTCTTACTGACCTGTTTCATCCAGAAAGGCAAGAGAAGATACTGTAGATACCAAGCCAGTTTATTCCCCCCTTGAGCCAAATCTTCAGAAGTACTTGCCCATTTCAAGAAGCAGACAGCAGGATTAAAACCAGCCTATAATGGTTAGGTACACAGTTTAAGTGAGCAAAATGCTTACCCTGCTTAGATGCACAAAAGACCAGACTGCCTTTACACAGTGAGTCATCTTTGCATAGTTGGCTGCTCTTTATCTCCAACCTACACATCCTTTTCTGCTCTAAAGCAGAGCAACTAGCCCAGTTAATTCTCAGAAAAGGGCTTCAATGAGCTTGCTATCAACAGGTTGCCCTCTTCCATGGACTACTTGGGAAACTGAAGGAGGAAATTTCCCTCTCCTGCCCCAACGTGAGTGATCAAACACTGGATTAGGTGCAAATTTGTACAATCTCCATCTGTGCTGACATTTAAAATTCAGCTGGATCAGGCCGGAGCAATCTGATCTGACTGAACCTGCTTTGAGGAGGAGGTTGGACTTGATGACCTCCAGAAATCCTTCCCAACCTAAATGATTCTATGATTCTATCTGCAGATTGAAAACGATCTTTTTCATCTCTAAAATGAAGAAATAGGCCTACCTTCCTTGCATGAAGGTGCGAGATATTTTATGCCATATTGATCCCAGAAATAAACTCTTACTTCAAAAGCTACAAACGTTTCACGTACCTTCGTAATAGTGAGTAGCTTCCTTCTTCATTTCAAAGACATCTTACTGAAACAAATCAGAAGATTTATCTAAATAGAAAAACTTTAGGACTTCAGACTTGCAGTAGAGCCCCTCCCTGCTCCACCTGCCCAGATAAAGGTTCTTTGCTGAGAAGTTTGCAGAACTATGCAATTCAGTACTGCCTTTAGAGCAACAGCTCATTCTTTTCCGTATATGTTGCAGCTGACCTGCAGCCTGGGCGTTGTGAAACATTAGTGGAGTGACATGATGAGAAAGAACTACAATATGAAATGTGATATTCTAAATGTGATATTCTAACACTCAGCTTGCCGCTTCAGAATTCTTTCTTCAGAAAAATGGTGTTACTGAAGTACTTGGTGTATTTAGGACTCTCGATGCAGTTTAATGTCTGTAAATTAGATCTCCTGCAAGACACCAGGCCTTAATTAGGAGTCTCAGCAGGTGCACTCTAATGAAGAATCTTTCTGTGAATTAATTTCCCCTACCCTTGGTTAGGGGTCTAGTCAACATCTATTCTAGGCTCCCCCTATAGACAAAGGAAGCAATATCACCTTCAAAGGACAATTCATCCCATCTTAAGATAAGTGTGATAAGCAGAAGGAATCATCCTCTAAGGGTGTCTTTGTTGTCATTGATTATAGGACATGCCCGTCTCATTCCCTGCCCTTACTACTTTTTACTAGTGAAACTGATGACATAAGTATCCTAGCAAATTCAGTGAACCCTCGTCATGCCTGTCCCTATCAACTCTCCAGAAAGCCCAAGTACCTTGGATTTAGATCATTAACTTCCAGATGACTATAGCAAAAGAAGAGTAATTTCACCTGGCATGAGTAATTCCCTAGCCCATGAGACTAAGGGACAGGGTAAGAAATAAGAAGCACAAAATAGCTGCACAGTAATTGCACGGTGGAAAGAAAGCCTCAGCATCCTCAAACTCACCGCTGCTCCTGTTACTGCCTCTCTTTCTTCTCACCTTGGCATCTCTATCTTCCTTGCTTTTTTGCACCTGATTTATCAGCCAGAGTTCAAGGGTAAGGAATAAGATCAATTGAACACAATTAACAAAGCTTTAGACTGCAAACTTTCATATAAATTCTTTTAATAATAATAAGACCATATTCATGTAAATAGCAGTACAGTGTAAGATATCAGAGGAATCAGTTCTGCTTATCTGACTCTGAAGAGCTGCAGTGCAACTCCGTGGAGTTGAAGTATGCCATCTGAATGTGAATCCACCTCTGTTATTAATTATGATCAAACTTGATAATTCTTCCTCTCATTAAAATGCACAGTCCTGATACACAGTTAGCTGGTTTTTCCACAGAAGACTCCTGTTGTCTCTAATAACACATCTACCCTTGGACTCGTGCCCTTTGTTAGATAACCTCTTTGGCTCATGGACCATCTAGTTTCAGGCAGCCTGCTCATCTGTGGAGCAGATATTTTGCTGTGATAACCTGTTCGTGTGTGGACCATCCAGGCTCAGATTATGTGTCCATCCATCGGGGTAGATTTTTCTTCAAATGCAGATAGAAAATTCTTCAAGTAGTTAATTGCTGGTGATTTGCTTAGAGTTCTGGTGCCTCTGCCTTAACACTGCCTTTGTACTTGCACCCAATCCCACATATAATTTTCTTCTAAGGTCCTTGAATAACTAACTCTTTTGAAGAAAAGAAAAATAATGGTCTATTGGAAGATGTTGACATAGATATCATGTTTTAGTAAACAGTTTGCCATTAACCTCTCTCTGTTCTTGCAATATCACTGGACACTTATTGAAATTACTTTACGATAAGATGATGAAGACAGCTGTTCTGGGAAGCTGAGGAGCCTTTGAGACATACGAACAAAGACCCTTCCCCTGATTCTGGCAGGAGTTTAAGGACATCTCTACCTGCCAGAAAAGCTAGCTTACTTGTGCTACTTCGAGGGCTTAGAGGTTGTTTGACAAACTGTTGGCCTTCAGAGCAGAGAGCTGAATTGGGTTACTCAGCTGAAGAGTGATCTGCTCTGACTGTCCCTAGCAGGGAAAGTCATCAGTGGGGCTTAGGCAGGCAGAAATGTCCCAGGTAACGCAGCCTTGGTTAGACTGTGCTTACAGTGGCTGCTCGTGTTGTGGAGTGGGGGCGACTCCTGGGACAATCAATGTGCAGTGCCGTGTGTAAGATGATGAGTGAGGGAAGCTCGTCTCTTTGGGCTGCACCATGAGGTCTGCAATGTATTTGCATTGGACTGAGTCCTGTTCCAGACTGCATTAGACTGGCAATGCAATGGCTTCCGGAGTTCTCATCTAGACTACATGAAAGCCATGGTGTTCAGGAGATAGCTGGGTTAAAAGTGGATGAACAGGTATTGCTTGTCTGGGTTATTTATCGTTCTTTGGTTTGGTTTCCCAGTTCTTTGAATTCTTAAATCAAAAATACATATGCTAGTGAGCATTTCAATTACTACTGTTTCCAGGGTCTGAGGGCACTAATAGGCCTTAATGGGCCTGATCATCCTCGCCTGAGGCAGCCACTTGCACCTCCTGCCCATGGGCCCAGGAGCCCCATTTAAGCTCAACCCTGGGCCTTCAGTTTCTGTCTGAGCTACCCTAGAGGAGCACTGATCTCCAGCTCAGCTCAGCTCAGCTCAGCGTGCAGACTCCATTGCTCTGGACCCTGCCCTGTGGACTGACTTCCTAGCTTGACCCTGGACCTATCTTGTCACTTTGGGCCTGCCCAGTAGGCACTGGACTCTCTCTGTCCCTGGTTACCCTCACCAGGCCTGATCCTGACTCTGACCCGCAGGCTGACTTCTCAGCTTGACCTCATACCTGCTTCATCACCAGGAACTCTCCTGGTCATCTGGACTCTTGGTTGAACTCGGCTACCATCTCCAGGTCTTCTCTGCCCACCTGGCTCAGGGCCAGAGGGACAGGCCCTGGCTGCAGCCTCCTGAACTTATCATTCTACACATCCTGAATAGGGAAAAGGAAGGAAAAAATGGGCACTTCTATGGCGTAACTCATCTCATCATGTAGCAGATGTCTAAGATACTCACATGAACCATTCTGTAAAAACACCTGTTACTTTTTTTTTCCTCCCCCTCCCTATTGAGAAGAAACTAAGATGGAAGACAGAAACAAAGGCATGCTTAAAGGTATATCTCTAGGTGAGATGAATTCCATAAGCAGGCATATGCATGTAGAGCTACTCCAGATTTATTACAAATAAACCAACTATTCCTTCACTGCCATATTTATAACTGTGATACTAATATTTTTTTGTATTCAGAAAAGGATATTAAAGTCCACTGGTTGGATTCCAACTGTTTCCAGCCAACTTTGATGGCATTCTACTAGACAAATGTCTGATAGAAAACACTCTTTGATTAATTCTGCTCATTCCAGCACCAAACCAAGCTCCATTCACACTCATAACAAACTGACTGTCTGACTAGTAGGTACATGGGCGTATGAATTCCTGAGCTGACTTTTGAAGGTGTGCAGCATATACAAAGTTACCTGTGAAGACAGAAATGGATGGTCAGCATCTTTGGGGAAAATAAGGTTTCAAATGCATTTGTTTGCATGGGATTACAGTGATATTCCAGAGTAGATGTCAACTGCACTTAAACTCCAGGACTATGAAAAGAGTTAAATTCATATTCTTTTTCACTTATCATGTCTTTATTAAACCAAAGGTAAGTAACTGCAATTTATTTGCACGGAAGAATACATCACTACAGTCTGCTGCTGCTGTATCAATTCTATCAATAAATTGGACATACAAGCCACAAAGAACACGTGTGAAAATGAGGCTATTCTAGGATTCCTAGACTGTAACCTTCTAGTTCCACATTGTCCTGAAATGATGTTTTGCTAAATTTAAGTCTACTTTTAAATAGAAACAGACTTTATCTATCTCTGTTATTTCTGTTTGTATAACAGAGATGGTTTCTTTCCAAAATGTTGAGAAGATTTGGATTTATTCCTCTCTTGGTAATACCCAGCACTCTGAAAAAGAAGGAGAACAGGCTTTTGTCTATCTGGTTAACGATGGAGCTTCTATATGTGTGTATGGACATCTGGAGATCAAGGGTCTATAAGCAAATCTGGTAAATAATCCAGTCCTTATTGGGGGAAAAAAAAAAGAAGACGACGACTTGCAAGCAATTACATAGCAACTTATGCCTGGATCATACAAGAACTTCCAAAGTGAACACAGATGTTACTTCCCAGTTGAGAAAGCAAGCAACTCCACCTGTGTTGAAATCCAGTGTTGTAGCAGGCAGGATTAAGCAGTGGGTGTAAGAAAATGAATGGCCATCCTTCATAGCAAAGAAACTAGAGGTGGGAACTAGATCTTTCAGCTACTAATTTCTAAGGCCAGGAAAATGCAAATTTCATACTAACCAGTGCAACTAGTAAATTCCCTCCTACACAATGTAAGAGTTAGAAAAAAGAAGAAGAGAAGTACTTTTTTTTTAATTTGATCTTAGTATGTAATATGGCTCAGATATCTTTCTCAGCTCCAATATTTCAGGATACATGAGAAAGTAACCGGGTTATAATTACACTCAGTGACTTGGATTCCTCAGTTGGAAGGACAAGATGTGAGGTTTTTGCTGTCTGCGCTTTGGCTCTCTATGATGTAAGAGATATGATCTCAGAAGTAATCGCCTTCACCTAAGCTGTTCATCTCGTGTTCTTCATAGTTTACAAAGAAGATTCATGGATCCCAGGCTATGAAGACGTCTCTTCTAAGAAAAGATGAACAGTGCCCAAGAAGTGCCCCCCCCCTTTTTTTTTTTTTAACCTTAAAGCAAGATTAGATTGACAAGGTCAGATGAACTCAAATCTTCTGCAGAGGTTTAAATTTGGGTAAGATAAATCAATGTGCCCACCTATGACTGGAATAAGCCGGGACAGCCTTTTGCTCAAGCCTATGACTAGATGCATAGTCAGCTATCTGAAAAGAGCATGTCGCATATTTTTGTGCCACAACGCTCAGATATGATGCAATGCAATGTTGGTCAGTACAATATAATACAAGATAATACATTAAAACAAGTAGCAGCAGTAAACAATAAGTATCACCTATTTACAAAATAGAAGATCTCCAAATGATGTCTATATATAACTGATGGTATTATCAACAAACGTTGGAAAACGGAAACTTTCTCAACAATCTTACTTATTTCAAATTCTCATTTTCAAACAAATAGATAGGGTCCAAAAACTTTCTCAGCTCTGTGGACACGCTATGATCGTGCTTTGCCACCAGATGGCGAAGGCACAAACCTGAGTGTGTATAAATGTGTATTCACTGGTGCTGATGTTTTCCGGTAAGTTGAAGATGGCTATTTTATTTGTTGGATTTTCTTTAGCCATAGTAGGGCGCTATATTTTAAAAAACTTTTCTGAAAATTGTCATAATTCTCCTGCACAAGTTAATTATGAAAAGTCATACAAGGGGACATCCATAGGAAAGGAGGAAGTGACACAATCCAGTATTATAGCTGGGGAGGCAGCACAAGTATTTGGGGAAGCAGAGTAAAGGGAAGACAAGAGGATTTTCTTCTGTGAGGTGAATTGAATAACTGTGAAACTTCCACCTTGCAGGAACTAAGTTACTGTGCTGCTTCAGCAAATTATCCATTATGAACGTATTAATTATGTCACCAAATAACGTCAAAAGTTCAACATCTGCCAACAAGATAAATACAGGGAGTTGCATTATCTGTTTGTGTTAGACTAACTGACTCTTAGGATTCAGTTCATCTCGCCTAAATTCAGGCATCCTACTGAAGGACCTCATGCTGGTGCCTGGGTGGTTGGAGATCTCTCGGTAGAGATAAAAGGGAGAAATTAGGGAGGACTGTGGGTGAAAATGCTCATGTCATCTACCAGGAAGCATGTAGAAGCTTTGTCTGAATCTAATCTAGTCATCTAAACCCCCTCTGGACTCAACGGAGAGAGACAGGCAGTTCCTGGAGATGATTCAACTTGTCCTAAGGAAGAAGCGCTCTGTGAAGATGCTAACTTCTTTCTCTCTGATGAACACAGAGGAAGCCTGATTAGCTTTAAATAGGTCACTTGCATAAAGCTAAAGCTCAGTAAGGAAGTCTTCCTGTATGTTTTCCCCAAGTGTTTCACACCTATGAGCATTTGAAAGAGTAATCATGGAGCCTGGCCTCCTGCATTGCTGTGGTATGGAAATATGGTGTGATGGCATGGCGCAGAACTGCAGGCTTGGGAGGGTAAGGCTGGTGGATTTCCAGGGCAGGATTTTTGTTTTTATTTTTGTTTTTGTTTTTACACATGCACATGCAATTTCACACATGCTTTCACAGAATCACAGAATGATTGAGGTTGGAAGGGACCTCTGGAGATCATCTAGTCCAACCCCCCTGCTCAAGCAGGGTCACCTAGAGCACGTTGCACAGGATCGCATCCAGGTGGGTTTTGAATATCTCCAGAGAAGGAGACTCCACCACCTCTCGGGGCAACCTGTGCCAGTGCTCTGTCACCCTCACAGTGAAAAAGTTTTTCCTCATGTTAAGATGGAAGTGTCTGTGTTTCAGTTTGTGCCCATTGCCTCGCGTCCTGTCGCTCGGCACCACTGAAAAGAGTCTGGCCCCATCCTCTCGACACCCTCCCTTCAGATACTTGTACACATTGATAAGATCTCCTCTCAGCCTTCTCTTCTCCAAGCTAAACAGGCCAAGCTCTCTCAGCCTTTCCTCATAAGAGAGATGCTCCAGCCCCCTAATCATCTTTGTAACCCTTTGCTGGACTTGCTCCAGTAGTGCCACATCCCTCTTGTACTGGGGAGCCCAGAACTGGAATACACAGTACTCCAGATGTGGCCTCAGCAGGGCTGAGCAGAGGGGGAGGATCACCTCCCTCGACCTGCTGGCAACACTCTTCCTAATGCACCCCAGCGTACCATTGGCCTTCTTGGCCACAAGGGCACATTGCTGCCTCATGCTTAACTTGGTGTCCACCAGCACTCCCAGGTCCTTCTCCGCAGGGCTGCTTTCCAGCAGGTCAACCCCCAACCTGTACTGGTGTATGGGGTTATTCCTCCCCAGGTGCAGGACCCTGCACTTGCCTTTGTTGACCTCTCCGCCCAGTTCTCCAGCCTGTCCAGGTCTCTCTGAATGGCAGCACAGCCCTCTGGTGTATCGGCCACTCCTCCCAGTTTGGTATCATCAGCAAACTTGCTGAGGGTGCACTCTGTCCCTTCATCCAGGTCACTGATGAAGAAGTTGAACAAGACTGGACCCAGTACTGACCCCTGGGGGACACCGCTAGCTACAGGCCTCCAACTAGACTCCGCACCGCTGATCACAACTCTCTGAGCTCTGCCATTCAGCCAGTTCTCAATCCACCTCACTGTCCACTCATCTAACCCACACTTCCTGAGCTTGTCTATGAGGGTGCTATGGGAGACAGTGTCAAAAGCCTTGCTGAAGTCAAGGTAGGCAACATCCACTGCTCTCCCCTCATCTACCCAGCCAGTCATTCCATCATAGAAGGCTCTCAGATTGGTTAAGCATGATTTCCCCTTGGTGAAGCCATGCTGACTACTCCTGATCACCTTTTTGTCCTCCACATGCTTGGAGATGGCCTCCAGGATGAGCTGCTCCATCACCTTTCCAGGGATGGAGGTGAGGCTTCGCTAATATCAAAACAGCCAGCATTTCACAAGATCTTATCTGTTATAAATAACTGTTTCTCTCTTTTTTTCTAGCTAAACAGTTATACCACAAGCCAATCAAAATACTCTCCAGCCCTTACAACCAGGCACTTCACAAGGATTATGGCCTGACTCCTCTATTAACAAGAAACAAATGCCATCTATGTCAAGAGTAAATCATGCTTTCCTGCATCCTTTATGAAAAGTCTGCTTTACTACACTTCTGTTCTAGAAACAAACTAGGAAATTATTTTCTGGTTAATTTCTAACTAAAAGCATCTATAGGAGTAGCAGATAAAGACAATCCTGACAAACACAAGGCAGCTATCTGAGAAATTAAAACCTTGCTTTTTTGTTATAAGTATGTCAAATCATGCTGTTAGTCCATTTGTTAAGTGTCATGGACAAAATGTTTTACTGTGATCCACCCACAAGGTCCTGGGGAACTCAGAAGTCTTTCCAGCATCTTGACAAAAATCCGAAGCCCCTTCAGAGTTTTGCTGCTCTTGTCTTCACACCTTTGTTGCATCCCAAGGACTGCATATAAGCTCTGAGAATACATCCTAGAGAAGCTGCTAATAATTTAATATTTTCTTAATGGAAACACAGGTTCTTCTTTTGCAGGGTTTGTTAGAAGGAAATTGATAGGCAAGGTTTTCTGTACTGCGTTGAGACTAATCCTGGCTTTGTAAGATTGATAAAATTCTTTTCTGCATGCTCTGGGTGGTGAGTTTCCTTGGTGGACTTTCCTAGGAGACTGCAGTGTTAGCGCTGATTCTGCAGCTCAGGATCACGTTCCCCATCTGTGCCACTGCTGAACAACTGAGCCTATGACTTTCACAGAGGCTCCACACGTGTGATAATCCAGAAATATTTGTTTCTTTTTGAGTTTGGGATCTCAACCAGAACAGCAGTGTATTAAGAAAGAAAGAGAAGTGGAAAATATAAATCAATTAGGAAATGACTCAAATTACTTTTGCCAAATAATAAAAAGAAGCAAGCTTTATATGTGGTGAAAAATCCAGTTTACAAATTACCCCTCTCTTTAATTAAAAGCCGACAGACTAACTTGCAACAAGTGCTTACTCTGAGTTTTTTCTCTATTTTTCAAAGTAGAACATTAATTCTCTTAATATCTTTGAATACATTTGAATATGCTAAACAAACAGAAGACTTGACTTTTTTTAAATAGTCATTCTGATTAAAACAAGTTTAAGTACTGGGGCCAGTGATTTCACTGTGGTGACTCCAAGGGGTCCAGTATATTATCCACAGTGCCATGAATGTTTCTCCATGTCATGTTGATTAGGCTCCATGCATCCCAGATTTCGGGATGTGCATAGTTTACTGTGCACATAAAGACAGTCAGAACAGCACACGGTGCAGCTCAGTGTGATATTTCCGAGAATGTGAAATGCATCTCCTGGACAGAGCTGTGCAGTAGATCCAGACCCATCATGGATCTTGAGCACATGCCACATGTCTATACAGCAGTACAGCAGATGGGATTCATCTCCCTGCAGTTAAGCTATTTAAAAGTTAGGTGACTGAATCTAATCTAGTTGTCTAAGGTGCCTTTGTAGTAAAGGAAGGAGACAGGCCATTCAAGAAGATAATTCATCATCTGTCTCTTGCAAACTCATCTTACAGGGACGTGGGACAGTTTCCATTTCCACTCATTTCCTGGTGGTATTTTAAATGCTGTCTTAAATTTGCCCTCACTCCCACACCTGCAGAAAGAGAAGGAAGGTCAGAAGCAATGGGGGAGTCACTGATATTCCTGGTGGAGGCTGCTCTCCAAAGATCTCCCATCTTTGGGCAAATAGTGTTTCTCTTCAATGGTGAGTTCCTGCTTCTCTAATCTTCCTTTTGCATGAGAGAGCGATGTTGAAACATTGAAATGTCTTCTGGGTCAATTATGCTAAATTTCAATTGAGAAAAATCAAAGTGCTTCACTTTGATCATTTTGAATCATTTAATTTCAACAAAGAAATTATTAGATATTTCGGAATGTATACCATAGACATTGCAATACAGTCATATAGTATGTAATAATAGAGTGTGTTTTGAATTAAATGAAATTGGACAAGAAGTAGGTATGAAAAATGCTTTGGAAACTGGAAGTGCTTCTCCACCTCAAATGTAAGGATGGCTCAAAGTCAAACTATACCAGCTGACTACCTGGGCAGTTGGTTTAAAAGGAAGTGCTAAAAACCTGGGAATAGGAGCACTTACAGAGATGATTTGTTTGTTTATTTATTTATTTATTTATTTTTCCTTGGGAGATGTTGTGCTGGAAGCAGGAAGGGGACCTGTGGGAAGATGGAGGCCCTGTGGGATGTGTGGAGGAATACTGGGGCTATTAAGGTAGTGGGAATTCTGCATGTGTGTCCATCGCATGCATCTCTAAGCACACGAGGTTTATCAACTGGAAATAACTGAGTGTGTAATTACCTCACAGGAACAGCTTTTGGGAAAGGGGTCTTCAGATATGCATGGGGGTGAGGGCAGACTGAAATAGCAGCAGGTGGCTATGGCCCAAAAGTGAAGGGGCTCAGCTGGACTTCAGGGAGAAATAACAGAATGGTGGAAACAGTGAATTTAGGAGCAGAGTTAGCCAGCTACAAACGAGGGACATGTCTGCAGAGGATGCGCAAATGACTTTTTTGCAATTTCTGATCGCCTCACAGCCTGTCTTTGCTTGAAACAAGGTAAACCCTGGCCTCAGCTCAGTTCTGCCATTACGAGCATTCACAGTCTGTGTCGTTACCTGTGGAGGCTAGGTTGAGTGCCAGTCTGCACTTCCAGCTGCTTGAGCTTATCTAGGTAATGCCCTAAACTGCGCTTCTCACGCTCACTTCTGTCACTTGCTCCAATTACTCATTTCTTCTCCTCCTGCTACGCTGAGCCATGTCTCCCTTTAGTCCTCTCCTCCCTTCCTCTGCCTTCCCTCCATCCAGAGTCAGCATCCTCACGCACAACCTAACCAGGCCACCACAGCAGGACCATTTTTTCCCCAAACAGCCCCTGGAGTCTTCCTCAGCTGAGTCCCTTGCTCCAGGAGTTCAGCCAGGCCTTGGCACTTCCTTCACAGACCCCCTCGGTGTTGGCTGTAGCCTGTCCAGCCACCAACACATCCAGGTTCCCCCACCCCCTGAACTCTACCTTCTTCAGCCATGGCCTTGCAACAGCAGCCAGCTTATCCTCAGTGCTGAGTTCTTCAGTTTGAAAGGCATTGCACTACAATAAGGTTAGAGCTCATGTTCACGGGTGGGGGCAAGTGGTATGTCTGCATGGTCTGACATTGTGTGAAAATCGTCTGGGATGCCAAAGGTCTTTGCAGGACAGGGGACTGAACTCTCTATTTCCAAGTCTGTAGGTAGCAGCCCTCACTTGGGTCTGTGAGTTGACACATATGGCGGAGGTGGGCTGGAGGTATTCTTGATCTTGGATCTCGTAGGGAACATGGCAGTGGAAAATAGGATTTGGGATCCTTAATGGAACTATGGGGTGCTTGTCGGGTAGGGTTTAGGATAAGAGTTGCACTGGCAGACTTGAAGGGTTGGCTGACAGGCTTCTCGGCAGTTGAATTTTGTTGCCAAACACGAAAGGAGGCCACAGAGTTGTGCAGGGACAGCCCTGAAGAGCTGGAATTCACTACCCGCTGCTAAGGATACAGAAGAAAACAAGGACACAATTGCCAGTTTGGGGAGGGGGCTGTTCTTCCTTCCCTGCCCCACTCCTTCAGTGACCACCTCCATTTATGCCCCACTGAAATTTTCCAGGATTCTGCTCTGTTGGGGTCTTGGCAATTTTGCCGCCATTACTTAGAAACCCAATTTTTCATTTAATTTTAGAATAAAGAACATTCTGAGGGAGCCTAGCAGGGAGGATGGAGCCCACCTGCAATGTGAGCTGCAGGGAGGGATTATTCCCTTGCAACAGAACTACCTCAGAGCATCTTGTCTCTATGTCTGAAACACAAATGGCCATGAAAGAAAAAAGGATCGTTCTCAGCCCCATGTCTAAAGGCAGCAGCTAAGTCTGTAATTGGCCTGGGCTCATAACGAGCATCCTTAGTTGGACAGCTCAAGACCTGACAAAGCTCATTAATCCCACTATTAGTCAAAATCAGATTGCTTTGATCGCATTGCTCCAGGAACATAGTCCTGGTGTGGCATGAGAGGGCTGAACAAAGCCCTTCTCCACACAAACACTTGCCCCTCTGATGCCTACATAAACCCCATAGTGACGGCTCCTCCGGTATAAGGCTAAGGACCCTCGGTGGAAGCACCAGTCTGCAGGGCAAAGAAGAGGCCTAAATAAAACAGCAGTATAGCATGCATAAAAAGACTTTTCCTCTCCTTCCGAGCTTTCTATTTGCTTTGAGATCCAAAGCTAGGATCAAACGAGGCAGGGGCTGCCTGACACAAAGCTTCGTTAAGCCAAAAGGCATCCTCTCAGGACTCCCTTTGGCTCCTGCATCTACAGAGCTCTGGGGATACCCATGAATGGACAAGCTCTGCTGTGAACACTGTGGCTCTCCAGATTTCATATGGGCGGCCCCCTTTGCCCACAACACTCCTTGCCTGCTATTCAGGAGCAATGAACTGCTAAGAGGAACAGTGCTGGCTGGTGCTCAAATGGGTGTAAAGGCTGCCAGGTGAAAGCCAGTCTGCTGGTTTTAGAGACCACAAGTCATCACTTTGACCGGGGGCTGAAGGACGCAGAAGTGCACCCCTGCACACTGGCGCCATCTGGTCCCAGCTGTCTACATGCTCGCCTCTCAGCCCCACTCCCCCCTGCAAACCTGCCCTTGCTCATGTCACGCTGCACACTCCCTGCACCGGCTTTTCACAGAGGCCACGGTGGCAATGCAGCAGGCAATGTGGGCATGCCTGAAAACCGAGGGGTGCCTCTCCTTCCACTTCCCACCCCCAGCCTGGAGCCTGCCATTCCTGACAAGCATGAAGCCTGAGCACTGTGCCATGGCGTCCAACCCTGCCACATGACATGTCCCCACGACTCACCAGCAAGTGTCAACACATGTGCCGGTGGGCCAGAGGAGGATGAGGGAATTCCTGCTTTTGGGGCACAATTCCTCCTCCGCCAGCTTCTTCCTGCCCAGGCACCTCCTTCGCACCGCAGAGCATCTGCAGCTCCCGGGGCCCCAGCCAGTGCTTCAGGCAGAAGGTCCTGCCTCCTCTGCAGAGAGGAACAGCAGGGGCTGACGTGGAGGCTGCTTTCTTGGGGGCCATGCTGGCAATTCCCCTGGCAGAGTCTCGGGAACGGAGGCCAGAGCGCACGGTGCTCGAAATCTGCCACAGTCACTGCCCCTGTGGGCCCCTGCTGTGGAGGTTCGAGCTGGGGCCATGGGGCAGGAGGTCTCTGTGCTGGGCTCTGTGGGGCACCGGGACAGAGCTGGGGCCTTGGGGCAGTGAGTGGCAGCTGGGGCCATGGGCCAGGAGATCTGGGCTGGGGCTGCGGGGCAGGGGGAAAGAGATGGCCGGGGCTCCACGGGGGCAGGGGCCACGTCTCCCCGGGCTGAGCCGTGGTGCCCCAAAGCAGCCCTGCTCCCAGCATGCCGTGGGGATGCCCCAAGGCATGCTGGGAGGGTGGCTGCCGCCAGCCCAGCCCTGGTGCGGCAGAGCCGAGGTGCTGGCACCCTGAAGGCGCTGCCTTCCTGCAAGCTTAAAGCCATGGGCTCTATGCAGCCAGTGCGTCGCTGTCTGCTTTCCGGAGGTGTGCAGTCGTGTGTCTTGCAACCTCCTCGATCGCCTCCTTGGCACACTCCAGGCTCCTTTGTGCGACCTTAGATCCCTTCTCCATGCATGCGCTGATGCTCTGGTCCCCTCACACCTGCTAAAGTCTCCTCCAGTCCTCTCCCTGCATCCTCAGGTTCCTTCTGTTTCCCTCCATGAGCACCTGAGCCCCCTGCTTTCCCCGCCCTCAGCACTCTCCTCCCTTCTATTTCCCCCAAGGCTTCCTCTGATCCCCTCCGTTGCTCGCCACGCGCACCCTCAGCCCCTCCATTCCCTTCCCTCTGTGCTCCCGTCCCCTCCATTCACCTCCCGGCACGCTCGCATCCCCTCCCTTTCCCCCACTCACACTCACTTCCCCTCTACAGCTTCTCTCTTCTGCAGTCAGTGCTGCTGCCGAAGGCACCGTGCCCCTTCCACAGACCTCTGCAGCTGTACAGTTGGGCAAGGGGGTCAGTAGGAACTCAGCTCTGCTCCCACTGTCTCGCTCACTCCATTGCTTCCTTTGAGGCTCCCTCAGATTTGCAGGGTGGAAAATAATGTGCAGGGGATGCCTTTCGGGCACTCGGTGTAAAGCCACTCTGCTTTCCATGCAGCCATCTCAGCTATCTGTTCTGCTTCTGCAAGGGGTCTCTCAGCCTGCAGTGCTTACCAAGCAGGTGAGAAAGCAAAGACCTCAGGCATCGTTTCCTTCCGAAGAGGCCAGAGGGCCGGCCGCTCCTCGGACCACCCTCCGGGCAGACTGAGAAGTAACCAGAGAGGGTCACCAGAATGTACTGCGTGCAGGCATTATTCCCGTGCTTCGTTCGGGTGTGTGATACTGCGTTGTCACGCTGTAGATGGGAAGCTGCTCTCAGTCTCCTCCACTGGGAACCCAAGCAGTGGGATGGCACTGCGAGTGTTGCAGGCTCCATCTGAGCATCACATTTTTCTTCTGCAAAACGAGTGACTTTAGAATGGAAATGGGCTTTTGGGGCTCCAGTGATAATCTCCACCTGGCGCCACCCTTCTTTTGGTTTTGCCCTGTTAGGATCACATCTTCAAAACCCCCCCAATTAGAACCCACCCCAAACCAGGATTCACAGACGTCGTCTCTAACGCAGAGAGAATTTAGTGCCGAGGGAAAGAAATGACCTTTCCGATAAGCGCTTTTTTTTTTTCTTGATTTTCCCAGGCTTTGACACCCTTTGGAGGCATTCATGGTGGATTTGCCTTAACACAGTTTTCAGGGTGAGAGAGCACACCCCTCTACTCCTTCGCTAGGCCATGCCATCTCCATGCCTGTGGCCTAGGGCAGCAAAAGCTAGGAGTTGGCCCTTCCTCCCCAGAGGCTGAGAGAGTGCAGTCACAGTCTTCCTCTTTATTCATCCACTTGCTCATTTAGGCCTTCCTTCCTGAGCAGAGCCTCTCCTTGCCAGCAGTTGTAGCCCCGCAACCCTGATCTGGGGACACTGCGGGAGTGGCATGCCTGAGGTGAGCCCCAGCCTGGGGGACCCCTCCTGTGGCTCCCCGTGCCCCCTGTTGTCCTTGGGGAGTGGGCAGTGAGGTGCGGGCAGCTCCCTAAAGTGCCCCAGGAAGCTCCCCTTGCCCTTGCAGGGCCCACCTTGGCAGCACCTGGGGGGTCAAGGGGACCCTGCAGCCCCTCTGTGACATGGCCTGGGGCATCACGCAGTGCATCGCAGCAACAGCTGCGCCCTCCCCATATGGCCCTGGGAGCCTGAGCTGAGCCCAGGTGCTTGGGGCTGCTCTTGCCACGACTCTGCCCTGCCCTGCTCTGCTCTGGAGCAGCTGCTGTGCAGCGAGCAGGAGAAGGTGAGAGGAGGTGGTGGGACAGTGCGAGATGCTGTTTGGTGACCTTCCCAGCAGGTCGTTGGAGAGGAGCGTTTCTTCCTGCCACAAGAGCTCTTTGGACTAACTCGGTAGGCTGGGAATTCCCTCTGTGCCCCTAGGGAAGTCCTCAGTGCTGCTGGGAATTGCTGCCTGCGGGAGCCCTCCATAATATGGCGCTGTCAGGGCTGCAGAATTTGCACGTTTAGAATCTTTGCTCCCCGGCAGTGTGTCCACCCCCGTGTTACTAGTCCCTTGTCAGCTGCGGTCATAGGACCTTTGGTCCTCGCTCCAATAACTCTTTCCTCCTTTGCCGCTGTCACACCTGTGGTCCTTGGCACTGTGGAGCCAACCTGGTTTGACAGGAGTGTTTTGGAGGTGGACAGTCATGGCTACTGGAGTCTTTGAGCACTGGGAAGGTGCATGAGAGGAGCACTTGTAAAGGTGCTTCATGTCTGAAGAATTTGCAGACGGCTCCTGTGTATTTCCCTGTTGCTGCTGTTTTCGGTTTTGGATCATCTTTCCAACCAGACCTTCCAACTTCTGCCCCTCATGTCTGTGGGCTCAGTAATTTACGTATTCTCTTGTGAACCAAACGCTTGCTTCACTTGCAGGAGATTTACCTTGTCCTCTTCAGCAATTTTCTTTGCCTGAGAAACTTCTGCAAAAGTAAAGAGCTTTACTTCCATGCTTACAAAAGTCCATTTGTGGTTCATATGCTCTTTGAGTTCAGGTTCTGAGGAAGAATGGACCTCAGGCAGACTGAGCGAGTCCTTGCAGAAGTCAAAATGACTTTACCTTACTCCTTTTCGGTAAGTAATGGATTTCACACAGCACAATGATGCCAGTGCACTTTTCGCTCAGCTGAGAAGAACTTCCTCCAAAGTGTACCACAGTCTAAAAGAACCTGTATCCTTGCTCCCTACAGGCACGCTATAGTGTGAGAGATAGGAAGCCTGTTGTATGCTATCAAGCTCCACTGGAAAGTAGGTTATAGGCACAGCTTCTCGGAAGGGCTAATCTCTCCTGTATAAGGAGGATAGAAGATGTTAAACGAAAATGTAGCTACACACAGTGCAATCAGAAACTATGTCTAGGTTCTGTAATTGTAGGGCCATCAAAGGCCGGTGGACACCAAGAAGGGGAAGATGGCCAAGATGCTCACAAGGAGTATAACCTTCGGCGCAGGAATACTGTTGTCCAGTATCAAGAGCCTTTGGAATGTGGGTTACGCGCGCAGTTTGTCAGAAGGGCTGATTCCTTGTGCTTAAGGGTGGGAGCTATAAGTTCTTGAATGAAAATGTGCATACGCAGAGACAAACAAGAAATGATGACTTGGTACTGTAATGACAGGGTCCTCAGAGGACGATGAAGAGCAGGAAGAGGATGACAGTGAAGATACTCCAAAGCCATCTAACCTGCGGCAAACTGCTGAAGACACTCAAGCCCCACTGGAAGGTAGGCTATATGCAGAGCCTCTCTGAAGGACGAATTTCTTGTGCAGAAGTGGCATACACGTTGTTGAATGAAAAGCTATACGCGCACAGACAAATAAGAAGTTCTCGCTAGGTTCTATAATCATAGGGGCAACACAAGAAGGTGAAGGCCGAGAAGGGGAAGATGGCAAAGATCCCTGCAAGGAGTATAACCTTCGACCCAGGAAGACCATCATGTACTTCCAGCATCCACTGGAAAGTAGGTTCCATGCACAGTTTCTCGGAAGAGCTGATTTCTTGTGGATAGTGGGCTAGAGGTTGCTAAATGAAAAGACATATACCTCCCACCCAACCCCCCCCCCCCCACACACACACCTTTCATTTAAATTCCTTGCCTTCATTCTGCAGGTAAAACTCTCCCTTTGGGATCGAGATGCCTGTATCCTGCGCACACTGCAGTTCTTGGCCAGTGTGCAGGCTCACTGCTGCTTTTCATTTCTTCAGGGCCATCTTCTCCTGACAGGCAAAGGGCTGCTCCGTCGCAAAGGCCATGCTGCAGAAGAACAAACAGGTTGGTGTACGGATAGTGATAGTACTCAGGGATCCATAGTGCTGCCACTCCCATCACTCAGTAATGCTTGAAAAGATTTTCCGATTGATGGCCATGATGGGAAAATTGCAGCATTGTAGCTGGCACAGCTGGAGGGTCTAGAGGAAGCAAGGCTTTTCCTTTGGGAGAGAAGATAACTTTCATTAGCCCACAGCTTTTAAAAAGGCAGGATTTGGGGGTCAGCGATGAGATGATTGCGGATTGTCCTGGCTGAGATTGGGGATCTGCAATTCTTCTGTTCTGCACTTGAAGCCAGAATCCCCTTCCACAAATTGTCATTAGACGATTTCATCGTGCAGTATAAAAATGTCCACCTGCCTTTCTTCACGCTTGCATAGTGAACGCCAATCAAGTCTAGGGAATATTTCATGGTTTGGGAAGTTTATGGCAGTGTATAAGCGCTTCTGCACTCACTTGCCAACATGAAAACCACAGCAATCCCGCTAACTGCATGTTCAGTTAGAAAGCCCCTTTCCCTTTCTCCTCCATTCACATCTGGTGTCTTCCCCAAAGCTCTGGGAAAGACGAATTCAAGGCAAAGCATGTGGATGGAAGGAAAACCGGAACCACCCTGCCGGAAGCTGATCCAGTGCAAATCCAGAGTTCGGTAAGCAGTGGTAACTCATTGTGTCAGTGGGGACTTTTCCAGGGGTCATGAAAACCTTCCCTACTGTGCTGCTGACAGCTCCCGGGCTTTACACTTTCCTCTCAGGGAACTTCAAGATTGTCCTGAGCCTTGTGCTGGCATAGGATAAATTTGGAGGAAGCCTTTTTTTTCCAGGTGGCAGCTTTCTCTGGCCTCTGACATGTCTTCTGTTGCATGTCTCTTTAGGTATGCTTTGATGGTGTGGGTGGTCTCTCTCACCACATTTCAGCCTTAAAGGAGATGGTCCTGTTCCCACTGCTTTACCCAGAATTCTTTCAGAGATTCCAAATCCGACCCCCCAGGTAATGGGCAGCGCATTCGAACTACAGAGCTAACTGCTGCAATATGCTTTTCAACATGAAAAGTATCCTCCTTTTTTTTTCTTCCCTTTTTTTTTTTTTTGGAGGGGCAATATCTCAAGACGTAATGGTTAGCTTTATATATTCTTGGCCAACAAAGCTTGACTCACTGGATGTTGAAATATGACTTGAAATCCTTCCCTTTCCATACCTTTAAAAGTGTGCAAATCTTCAGATGCTTTGCTGCTTTGGTCACAGGAATTCCCTTTTCTGGCTGATGTTTTAAGGAGGGTGTGGAAACACAGAAGACCTTTTTTGGCCTCCCAGCTGAAGGCTTCCTCCCCAGTGCTTCCAACAAATTCTGGGAGGCACAGTCCAAGAGACTCCAACTGTGGCAGGGAGAAAGACAGGCTTTGCTCTCAAATCTGTCTAAGACGGGAAGTGTTTTGGTTAGGAGGGAAGGCCGCTTTGCTTTCACAACGGGGGCTGTCATGGGCACTTTTCCATGTTTTTGTTGTAGCTACGTACATCTCTTTTTTTCATGTTGCAGAGGCTGTCTGTTCTATGGCCCACCAGGCACTGGAAAGACACTGGTGGCTCGAGTGTTCGCAAATGAATGTAGGCAGGGAGACAAGAGAATAGCGTTCTTCATGAGAAAAGGTGCCGACTGCCTCAGTCAATGGGTGGGAGAATCCGAGTGACAGCTGCGCTCATTATTTCGGCAGGTAAGGAGGAAATGCGCAGTAGGTTGGGTCAGAGTTGGACCTCTACTTTTCCGGGGTGGACGTCTTCCAGGAGGACTTGGCCTCTTGGGCAGTTTGGCAGTGTCTCCTGTTGAAAAGGGAACATCAGGGTTTCCTTTTCCCGTGCTGTGCTGCTTTGCCTGAGGGGCTGGAAATCTTGCAGATGTTGGGTCCAGCACAGTGCCAGTGCCTTTGCAGCCATAATGTTTATCCTGCATGTTCTCGCTGCGTGGTGCTCTGTTTCACATACGTCAGTATGCCTGCATCTGCACTTCCCTTCCAGGCCTATGAGATGCAGCCTTCGATTATTTTCTTTGATGAGATCGACGGTCTCGCTCCTGTGCGCTCCAGTCGCCAAGACCAGATTCACAGGTACTTCCTTTCGCTTCCATCTCCATGTCATCTGCTTCATCTCTAGTAAAAGAAGACCCACCTGCTTCCCTTTATAAGACACACACCCACACCCACACTCTGAACTCCTCGAGTACAATGACACAGAGCTTCATAGCAGTTTAAAGGCAGGAGTTGAAATCAGGTCACTAAGCTTGGTGTCCGGACAAGGTCTCTCTCGAGACCTTGCCTCGCTTTTTCTTTCTTACCATGAGTCCTTTTGCTAACAACAGCTCATCCAGAAAAGCTTCTCCTTTCTGAGCGACGTGACTTTGGAGAAAGTCATGCCAAAGGTAACAACAGCTACTAACCCAGGGAATCCAAGCAACATTTTTTTGGTAGTTCTATTGTCACAACGCTCCTGGCACTTATGGATGGCTTAGACAGCAGAGGAGAGATCGTGGTCATTGGAGCCACCAACAGGCCAGACTCCCTGGATCCTGCTTTACGAAAGCCTGGACGCTTTGACAGGGAGTTCCTTTTCACCTTGCCAAACAAAGAGGTAAGGCTGTTTTGGCAACCTTCCTGCTGCTGGCACAAAGCCTTGCTTGACAAGAAAACTGGCTTACCCCACAGCATCTCCGAGAGCAAGCAAGGAAACAAGTGGTATACGTGCTGCACACCTCCCGGTTCCCCACACAGAACTGGCAGGAAGGCTGCAAACAGGAGTTTCACTCCACCTGGAGCACACGGACATTCTTCCTTGCCCAAGGGCTTGCTCTTTGCTTAGTTAGTGAGTCCACCTAGGCTCTTGCCTTCTGAGGTTGCCGCCTTGTTCTCAGTTCTCCATTTGGGAAAGCCTCGGGGGAAAACTTGGGCTTGAGTGTGGCCGGGCTGGGAATCCTCGGAGCCACCCAAAAGCATTTAGGGAGCTGATATTGTTACTGGTATTAGCAGGGAGCTCCGGCTCTTTCTTTTTCTTTTTCTTTTTCTTTTTCTTTTTCTTTTTCATTTTCTTTTCTGGCTACCCCAGATTCTTTTGTCTTTAGTTCACATTTTGTGGGGAAAAGGGCAAAAAGGTTATCGGATTGAAGGCTAGTAAAAATGCACAACACACTATACTGGACAGAAACAGGAAACACTTCACTGAAGCTCTGGCAAAGAGCAGCGATGAACATAGGCACAGCTTGACATTTGCTCGTTCAAGGATAGCAGCTGGAGTCAGAATTCTTGCTCCTACTACTCTACTTACTCTTCCTATCTACTTGAAAAGTACTGAGCTTTGAAAAGCAGGCAGTGTGTTACTAGAATGTAAACATTTCTTAATTTTAGCAGAGGAAGACAAGCAATTACGGGAATGTGATGGGGGGAGGGGGACTGCGCATTGCTTATTTTCTTTTTGAGAAAGAGGCTTAAGACAAACCACAGTGTGACCACCTGGTTTGTAGGCTCGAAAAGAGATTTTCAAGATCCACACCAGAGACTGGAGCCTGAAGCCCCTGGACGCACTACTTGAGGAGCTTGCTGAAAAATGTGTCGGTAAGATGAAAAAACGCACCGAGTTCCTGCCTGTGCCTGGCTCCTGACAGCGTCTGAGCTTGTGCCAGGCAGTACCCAAGCTGCTTCTGTCTCCTTGCCTTCCCTTGCCTCTGAGAACATGGAAGGCTCTGGGGGGCATCTTCCTCAGGAGCTAAGGTTGGCTCAGAGGCCTACTTCCGAAGCACAGGCTGTAGGGCGCTGGACCTCCCGTAATGCAAGCTCCCCATCAGGGCATTGCTCTGCAGTGCAGGAACTCTTTTGCCATTGCCCATGAAACTCTTCCCCTTTAGGCCACATGCAAAGACTTTGAGAGTGTCCCTCAGCAAAGCCTGTCCTTGACTGCTTTCTGCTGCCTGAGACTGACATCCCTTTGGATTCTGCTCTTGTTGCTCAGGATACTGCGGGGCCAATATTCAAGCCCCCTGCGCTGAAGCTGCCCTCTGTGCTTTGCATTGACACTATCCGCAGATCTACACAAGCAGTCACAAGCTGCACATCGATGCTGCTGCCATTGAAATCACAGCAACAGATTTTCTTGTGGCTATGCAGAAAACTGCACCAGCTTCACAGAGGGCTGTGGCTTCCCCTGGACAACCACTGCCACCCCTTTCCAAGCCACTGCTTCAGAACACGCTACAGAGACTCCTAAAAGGCGGGCAGAGGGTATTTCCCCACGCAGCACTTGCACTCCAGCAGGACCAACAGCCAGGTAGGGCTTCACTGCCTTCACTGCCATAAAACTCTCCCAAAGCAAACACTGTTAGTTTGTGCAAGCAACAGAAACAAACCTTTCAGTCAGGATGAGGTGAAACTGAATGGTAGAGAGGGCAGAGCCGGGAACTCCTCCCACTTCACAGTACAGAACTCTATGTTCTCCACTCGAGCATCCAGTTTCCGAAGGCTGTCAGCATCATCTTTCCCGTTTGCAAGGAGAAAAGGAGCTTTCACCGCTAGCAAAACATAGCTTGCGCAAATCCAGACGCCTAGGAGAGCTCTGTAGAGACTGAAGGCTTTGGAAAATGGCATTCAGCGTATGCCCCTCAGACGAAGAAATACAAGGCCCCGGGTTTCAGCTCGCATTTAGAAGCTGTCTTAGCACAAGAGAAGGTTGCAAACTCTTCGGGAAAGTTAACAAGCTTCTTTTGCCTTCTCATGGTACCACTCATTTCTTAGAAAATGACTGCATGGACTGTGATGAGGAGTCACCTTCTGGTCCTGAAGATGAGCCGTTTCCTCCAAGGCCTGGCCAGCAAAAGCAAACCTTCCTTAACTGTAACAGGTAACTGCCCGTGTCCTTTCATTGAAATTCTTCTGATTGCTGGGGCTTTCCAAGCTGTCGTGGCCATTGCAAGTGGGAGGGGCATTAGATGAGGGAGGACAGAAGAGTTAGTCCAGGGTGCTCTGGTATCAAAAACTGCAAGCAGGAAGCACGGAGATATAACTAGGTGCTACAGTTGTAGGAAAGCAAGTAGCTCCAGCCGATCATCCGGAAGGAGCCAGCCTCCTTTTCCTCCACCAAAGACATCCACAGACAATTAGGGCATGCTGATTTCATGCATGCTGTTCTTCTAGGATTCAAGGCCAAAGAAATGTGTTGTCTCTCCTCTTAGCTAAAGAAATGCAATGTGGGTTTGCGGAGTCACCTAGCTTCCCAGATTGGGAATGCAGGAGTGACTCAAGAAAATTGAGGAATGGCCAGCTAAAAGAGCATAATAAAAACCCTGCAAAAAAGGCTTCATTTGCGATCTTTAAGCCACTATGCTTACATTCATATTTTGATATTGCAATGGGAAAGTAATTCAATCCCACAGTGGAGAAGTTAGCTTATGGGGTCCCAGCTGCATCAGTAATTTTTCTCACTCTCTCTTACTGTGCTGCTCAGGAAGGCTTCTGACCCACAGAACTTGGTCCAGTCTCTAGGCTCCTTGGCCTGAGCCAGAAAAGGTCTTGCAGTACTGGGAGGGCAAAAAAAAAGAAAAAAAAAGGTGCTGTTCACAGATGTATTCCATGATAACAGAGCAAAAACCACGAGAAAGTTGTATTTGCAATCTAGGAGAGAGCACACAAGGAAAGATGAAACCATCTGAATGAAGGAATCTAATAAATATCCTCCAGTTCTATGGACTCACAGGAATGTTTTGCACTTTGTTAGATACAGCTAAGGCCTTTCAGAGCCCACGGCATTTCTTTTCCCACAAGGTTCTTCTGCTCCTTCCTGACCACCTTCTCCATTTCCAGTGGACCCCCTGCACCTAAACTTGACCAAGGCAGAGGCCTCAAGGCTGCTCAGTCAAGACATCCTGAACATAAGAGCCTCACGGCCGGGGGGAAGAGATCCAGACCAGCGTGTGCTGGACAAAGAAAGACACCTTGAACATCTGTGACTTGACTGATCACTTTCTTTGCAAACTTCTTGTTTTGCAGTTGCGCTCCTAGCAATGCTTGTTGCCAGCCAGCATGTCACAGGCCCAGGTTCTTAATCGCTGGAGAGCCCGGGTACGGGCAAAGTTCCCACTTGGCGCCTGCACTGATACACGCGCTGGAGAGGTTTGCAGTTCACGTGCTGGACCTGCCGGCTCTCTTTGCTAGCAGCACCTCACCCAAAGAAAGATGCGCACAGGTACCTCTTCTCTCTGCAATCTCACAGGATCAATAGACTCAGGGGAAGCAGGCAGACCTCCCGCGGTTAATGGTGGTGGCCTGGCTTTCCTCTGCTTCCTGTGGTGTTTATTTCGCGCTGAAAGAACACTTTTCTTGTACGCTGAACAATGCAGAAGAAGGACGTTGTGCATGAGCATCTTTTCCATTCCAGGCTAAACAGTAAGGATGTTGCTAGCAGCTCAGGGAGCTCCAAGATGCTCTTGATAAAGCCCTCTGCATGGCAAGAGCTGCTGCTCATGACAGCGGGCTCTCCAGAGCTGCTTCCCTTGCCTCTTCAGGCTCTGTAGCTCCCAGGAGGCGCCTCTGCCTCAGCCTGACTGCACGTCATGCCCTTTCTCTAGCCTCCCTCTTTATAACACTGAAATGCAACCCAGGCTTGGGAGGGGGGAAGAAAAGGGTTTCTTTTCTCTCATCATACCGCAGGGAAGAGGCAAGAACACACTTGTTGGATTCGAGCGGTGTAGCAGTGGCCCCAGGCTGATGTGGACCCTGCTGAAGGGCTGGGCCTGTTTTTTCAAGCACACTACCACTCGCACCGGGCGTGAGGCTCTGGGCGAGTTACCTGACATCTAAGCAGTTTGGAAATCAGGCAGAGATTCAGGCCTGCCTCTCGCTGTGGAGAGGCTGAAGGAACTGGGTCCAAGCAGCAATGTTACCTTATTCTTGGTGGCTTGTTTGGACGCTTTGTCTTGGTGCACTCCCGTTTTGCAGGCAATTTTGATTGATCCATTGTTGTTCAGCAGCAGCCTCTGCTACCCGCTTCAACAGTCTTCTCCAAACTTCCTTTTGACTAGTTGATCCGAGAAGCCCAGAGGACAGCACCGAGCATCCTTTCTATTCCACATATCCATGCCTGGTGGGAGGCTGCTGGACTCACCTTGAGAGCTACGCTCACAACATTACTAGAGGGCATTCCAGCATATGCTCCAGTGCTGTTGCTCGCTACGTCGGATGTTTGCCATGCAGATCTCCCGCCAGAGGTATTTCTCTCACTGCCTTCCCGGCTTCTTTCAGTCTCATGTTAATTTATCACTCCATTAAGCACCCAAATACTGTGCTCTCCTAAGCCATTCAACACCGGCATTACTAGGGCACCCTGCTGGCATCTCTTCCCTCTGCAGTTGCCACAAGGCTTCAACATGAAGGGCAGCAAGGCAAGTAAATCCAAAACAGGCAACCTAGGAGATGCTCAGTGTCCTCCCTTGGAGCACTGGAACCTCGGGTCGCTTCACAGAGCTTTAATCCTAGAGGTGTTCCTTAAAGAAGATGCCCTAAATTGCCCTGCTGACCCACTACAATCTTGCCTTTAAGGCCAAGAAGCAAACTTGTTCTAGTCTCTCCCTTATTCAAAGCATTCCTCAGCTTCACTGGAAAAGGAATTCATCTTTGTGGAGCAGAACACAAATTTGGGGGGGGGGGGGGGGCTTACGGCTGCGCTGTCTTTTCTCCTCCCACCTCAGGTACGAGCTTTATTTTCTGAGCTTTATGGAGAAGTTTTCAATGTCCAGTCACCTAGCGAGGAGGAAGGGAGAAAGTTTTTCGAGGACTTGCTTGTCCAGCAAGCTGCTAAGCCTGCTGCACCACAAAAGAAAGCAGGTGAGCCTATTCTACAAACACAGCGTTGCTATCTCTAGCTTAGCAGCCATTCGGCATTTGCTTTGGTAATAGATTTCCTGGCACGAAGGTTTACTCTGCTTGTGTCCGAGTATCATCACTTGGCTAACCTTTTCTGGTTGACTGAAGCTTGTCAGGCACGGGAAGTCCTCCTGCCTGTGGCATCACCACCTGAGCCTCGACTGCTGAGAGAGGAGGAGGAGAGGCAGCTCGAGGAGCAAGGGGACAAGACATGGCCAGCGGTGCCTGCAGAGTCCAGTACACCCCTCTCTACTGGCAAGTCCTTTCTTCCTTTTTTCTTTTTTTCTTTTTTCCTTTTTTGGAGAAGGTGCCAATGACATTGATATCTTCCCTCTTGTCATGGCATACCTGCTTTTGCTGATGCCGGTGGCTTTATGCCAAAGGCATTCCATTTCCAAATCAGGTGCAGCATGTGAGGTCAGTCCCCAGGACAGTCACTCAACATGCTTATGAAATAAAGCCCAGCCACAGAGCTTGGCTCACACTGTAAAACACTGGCCTCGATGGCCCCGCAACGGCTAACTCCTCAAATGTAACATGTTGTTTAGAGCAGTTGCTGAACACTCCACAAGTTCTTATGGTAATAGGAAACAGTGAGGACTTTTCCTGTGCTTTTGCTTCCTTTTTCTCTTCCTCTCCCTCTTGCCTTCCTGGCCACCACCCCCATACCAAGTAATGGCCGTCTGTCTGTGAGGCTTAGGCAACCTCTGCTTTTGGAACACAGGGGAAGGAGAGCTTGTCTCCAAAGACTTTTCTGCTTCTCACCTCTTTTACTTCCTGTGATGAGAGACGAAGCCACCTGAGCTTATGACCCTGCTTTGTGCTCATGCCTTCAGTCTACAGTCTGCTCTGTGCACAAAATCTTCAAGGGCATTCTTTTATGCATGATATAGTCTATTAGTTCTTGCGCTTTTTAATTCTAATAACAATTGGACCCCCTTCACTTGCTGCCCTCTCTCCCTCAACACATGCATGTAGTGAGCCAGCACAATGGTACTTCAGTCCCTCTCACCATTTCCCTTGTGCACCAAGTAAGACGACGGTGCTAGATTGTGCAGACAGAACTGCTTAGCTAATGCTTTGGCTTGCTTTTTCTCCTATCTCTGTGCAGCTGCCTGCAGACAAAAGCGAAGGAGGAACGCATCGCCCTCAGAGAGCCTAGCAGAGAAGAGGAGGAAATGCTCACCCCCTGCTGAGAAGGAAACCAGCATCTCTCTCAGGGTAGGTTGGAGCTCACTGATCCACCTTTGCTTCCTGCTCTGCTGACGACCCTTGAGCTATCCATTCTGCCAGCAGAGCTGCAGGCATGGGCAACATTCAGCTAACGGCGAGACAGAAGCACCTGAGGAGGCTCCCACTGCCAGCTGGCAGCCCTCTTTCTGGAGGCTCTGTGGCCTCTCTTCAAAAGATGCATTTCGCAGGGCCCTGCATTGCAGCCACAGAAGCTCATCCAAGGCAAGAGGGCCTTTGCTGTGGCAGCCGCTGTCCTTTACTACAAAACGGGCCATGGCAGTTCCTGCTGCTCTCAGAGAAGTTCACTTGCAGTTAGGATCGTGGAGGTGATTGATAGCCTGAGGAGCAGCACAATGCTAGCTGAAACTGGAGCCTTGCTTTTTCTCGCAAGTCGGACACAGCAGCTCATTTCCTCCATGGAAATCTGCTGCGATATTTAGTCTGGTCTTGGACGTTTCACTCCTTCTTTATTTAGCCATACAAGGAAGGAGGATGCGAGTTGTGTGGGACCATTTTCTTTTGTGTCTGAACACATCGAGAGCCTATTCAAATGATCTCGTGCTAACGCAAACTTGTACTGTCTCCCTTTTTTCTTCAGCAACTTTTGAAGGTCGTTGGCGACGCAACAAAGCACTGCAACATCCGCCACCTCGAAAAACTACACCTGGTGCTCAGCCAGTGTGTTTACCGCCATTGGCAAGACGATGACAAAATGCAGTTGATAGAGGTACTTTGGTTACACAGCACTTCCTGTCACTGTTCTGCACTTCTTCCTTGTGCACAGTGGATATCCTGCTTATTCGCTATTCCTCTCTTTCCTGCTTAGCAGTCTGTGTTACATACGAGTTGCTGACTTCCACCCGGAAGGCATCTACACAGACTTTCATTTTATACAAAGCAGCTAGCTACAGGATTTTACATTTCTATTCCAGCTTATAGCAAGTTTGCCTGTGTTTAGCTGGCAATTATTATTCCTTTTTTATCTTTTTTTTTAGTCTTTTTTTAGGAAATGAAGGAAGAAATTGAAAACTTCTCCCGTGCTCAGTAACAGGAAACGTGCTTCTACTCTGCCATTCTTTTTCATTATTTGCTGTTTAGTCCTCAGTGCACAATTCAGTGAAGAGAGCCTGTAGTTATCATATAAAGACATCTGTTTGTATATATATCCAAATACAGCGAGGCTATACCAATAAAGCTCATATAAGTCCTTTTAAGCTTTCTTACTGGCTGTTTGTTGCTGTTGGTGTTCCATACCTATTGCATATACATACATGATCTGTTGACATCGAGGTGTTCGGCCTTCCTTTCGCATGTGCATTGCCTGAAAGTCTCGTGCCTGGCATTTTTAGGAGACCAATGGTTGTCAGTGCCTTTGACCTACACACATCTGGACGTCTTCCAAGTAATCTCAGTGCCTCTCTCAAAAGAAAGCAACGGAAAACTCGACCATCTTTGCCCAAACGGTGACAGGCGGTTTTTCTGGCGCCGCCTGGGCTACTGCCTATGCCGTTGTCTATTAGGCAAGGTTGCAAGGCAGCGCAGAGGTCATTCTTCTTCGGACCTGCTCGCGCCCCCAGGGGTTCTCAGAGAAAGAAAACAAAGCTGCAGCAAGCATCGGGGAGGAAAACTCTTCCCCAGCAGCGGCACTTTGCTGTGCTCGGGGCGCCCCGCGCCCGGGCACGTCTCAGCCCGCAGCGCTGCCTGCTGCCCGCCGCCCACCCCCCCCAGCAGCTCTCCTCCGCCCGCTCGGCAGCAAGCGGCGCTCGCGCTCTCTCGGTCCCTCACCTCGGCCCCGGCCCCCCTTCTCGGCCCGCCAGTGCCCCCGGCAGCCGCTCCGCCGCCGGGCACGGCTCTCCCAGCACAGCTCTCCGCCCGGGCGGCCGAGCCGAGCCACGCCGAGCCGCGCCAGCCCCCGGCTCCCCCGGCGCCCACCCCCGCCCACAGCGCCCGCCCGGCCCCCACCCGCCGCCACCCGCCGCGACCCCCAGCACCGCCGGCAGCCACGCTCCGCGCCGGGAGCCGCCCTCGCGGCGGGAAGCACCCCCGAGCCCCGCCGAGGCTGCGAGCCTGCCCGGGGCTGCAGCGCCCACGGCACCAGCTGCCCCCGCACCCTCGCCCCCTCGCGCCTGCCGCGCTCTCGGCTCCGCGCAGCAGCCCCGCGCCCCGACGCCTCGCCGCCCGGCGCCCGCGCTCTGCCCCGCCGCTGCCCCGGCCCGCCTCGCCCCGCCGCAGCCTGTGCTAGCGTGCCCCGCAGCCACGGCGCTCCAGCCCAGGGCGCTGCTCTTCCCCAGCGCTCTTCTGCTCGCCCCGCCGAGCCTCAACACCTTCGCCATGGATGCGACCAGCGTGTTCGTTGCACTGCTTTAAAGGCTCGCGTCTGGCATTGTAACACAAGAAATCAGCTTGGGGCAATGGTAACTCCCTTGCCAGGCTTGCTTGCCTGGATCGGCAGCGGTAATGGGCCTTCTTCCCAACAGAGAGCTGCCAGAGGCTAGTCACAGCCTGCCCTTCTGAGCGCAGATCCAAAAGCTGCCCTGGCAGATGGCCATTGGCAGATGTCCATCGCAGAGCAAGCGGCCATGGGAGCATCGTCTTTCTTTTCCTGCTTCTGCCCGCTGCAAACAGAAATCAAGCAAACAGCAGGCAAGAAAATCAGGAGGAGAGAGCGCTCCTGCCTGTGATAGGTGCTAGTTTGTTACATCAAATCGGGAAGTGATTTTACGGTGAAACGAGGCGCTAATTACGGGCTAAAACCACAACATCCTGCAACGAGGGCATGTACCCCGCCTGAGATAATTAAGTGGAGCCAGCGAGGCGGCGATGTTAGTTTAGATAGCCTAATATGGCAATGGCGAGGTCACACAATTGTAAAATATATGCATGACCTGAGGGTCACCACACACAACGCAGAGGAAGACTCCAGCCTTCATCCCCACGACCACCAGAAGGCTGAAGAAGACCCCCTAGCAACAGCCGGCGCAACCGCAGAAGTTACAGGAAGTGCCACATATACCCGGGGCTGGAATCGCATATAAGGAGACTGTGAGGGGGGGATCGCGCGCGCCGTTGGTGGAGCAGGAGACTCCCCGGCCGCCCAGCGCTGTTTTGCTTACTTGTGACTTGCTCAATTATTTTATTAAATTGGAATTTATGCAACCCGGCCCGAGTGGTTGTCAATTTGTCGCGTTTACCTATAACAATTTGGTGCCGTGACTCGGATACAGGCTTCCCTGGTTTCGGGACTCTGACTCAGGGGAGGCGCCCCATCCTGTCTTCGGATGGCCCCTGAGTGGGTAGTTCCCCTAGCAGAACCTGTATTTCCGAACCCTAAATCAGGACAAGTAAGCAAAAGAACTGCAATACCCCGTAAACTTTGTGCACGAAGATCCAAACGAAGACTCAGGACTGAGTGAGTATATGTATGCGGTTCCGTTCGGTTGGGGTGGGATACCCGGAGCACGTGAGAAGTCCCCAGGGGAGTGCGGACCCTCCAGGAGAGGGGGTCCTTGGTGCGGACCCTCCAGGAGAGGGGGTCCTTGTGTAACAGGGGACGGAGTGAGTGCGGACCCTCCAGGAGAGGGGGTCCTTAGTGCGGACCCTCCAGGAGAGGGGGTCCTTGCGTACGGTGTGAGTGCGGACCCTCCAGGAGAGGGGGTCCTTGTGTAATAGGGGACCGAAAAGGGGCACCCGTCGGCCGACTGGGCCGCCCTCTGCGAAGGGACAACCGTCCTAGCAGTAAAGACTCGGGTGGTGTGAGTGCGGTTCCCTGCGGAGAGAAAGAGAGTGACTGAGGGGAGTGCTCCGGAAGATGGGACAGAAAAAGAGCAAGTCTTCTGATCCCATAGAGGTTACTCTAATGATTAAGCATTAGGATGATTGGCCTTCTAGGAAAGGCAAAAGTAAAAAAGAAAATGGTATATTACCCCCTTTACTGGCCAATATATGGGTCTTTTGAAAATTGGATATGACAGGCTCTAAATATATATGTGAATTCAAAGGAGCCTTTTAGTTTAGAAGAAAGTGAGTATGCTAGTTTATGGATAAGACCAGATACTCGAACCATGATATTTACCCTGAAAGAGAAGGGTTCGAGGAAGAAAAGCAAAATATTGGAGGAACTTCCCGTTTCTCCTCCCCCCCTATATTCCCTCAGCTCCAGCTCAAAACCCGATACCAGCCCCTCCTCGTAGCCCCCCCCCCAACGACCCCGGACTGGGATCTAGACCCTCCTAGTTCCCCAGAAGAAACCCGAAGGGTCACGAGGAGTCAAACGAGGGGAGGTGGGTGACCTGATCAGCTGTACCCCTTGTGAGAACTCCCCATGGGGGGACCGCAACCAGGAATGGGTTTTGTGTCCATGCCCCTGAGTTCAGGGGACGTATGGGATTTAAGAAGGAAATGGGGAATTTATTAGAAGATCCTTTAGGGGTGGCTGAAAAATTAGATCAGTTTTTAGGTCCTAGCCTTTATACATGGGAGGAAATACAATCCATCTTAAGCATATTATTTACAGTGGAAGAAAGGAAAAATCTGCAACTTTATTTCGAGGTAGACCCCAGTACCCCTGTGGGACAGGCTCTATTGAAAACACAGTTTGTAGCAAAGGCCTTTCCAGATATCAGAAGAAAGCTAGAGAAGTTTTCTTACAGCAAAAAGTGCATAGCTTCATTTTTAAGATGAGCTTGAAGAGGCACTTTCAAAGAGTTGATGTAGGAGGGGTCAGAGTCTTCTGTGTATTTTTCTGCTGCTCTGAGTGGCAGTGCAGCACAAAGCAGATGAAAAATGAATTGGACTTCCCTGTGATTCAGGCTTGGAACGCTTTCCAAAAGTCCTCTTCCCCATGACTCCTCCTAAATTATGGGTTGGGTATCAGAGGGAGAATAGGGTGCTCCATAGCACCCATCATAGAGCCAGGTGGTGGGTCAGAATCTTGACCCTTTTGAAAGAGTATTGGGTTGAGCTTTGGATACAGTGAGTCAATTTCTGTTTTAACCATGCAATGGCAAAAAAAAAAAAAAAAAATCACCACGGGCCACTGATGGCAGAGGGGAGCCAGCCTCACCAGCACTGATGATTCCACCCTCACTGCTTGTGTCGTGTGGAATTGCTGTTGCTGGAGACAGCCCTCATCAAATTCAAGGTAATTTTGCAAAGCTGACATCTCTTTGAGCCGCAGCCACTGTTCATGGCCTTTGGAAGGCTAAATGAAAAAGCCTCTCAATGAAGCGGTGCTGATTTCATTTTTCATTAAATTGCAGCTCTGCGTATTTTACCTGCTTACTGACTCTTTTAGCTAGCTGAGGCATCACAGTATTGCACTCAAATTATTGCGAAAATATTTGCATTCTAATGCTATGAGGACTTGTGTCCCTATGTAGGATATAATGTAGCTGTGTGCTTTGTAAACAGAAAAACAGCAACTCCATTACCAGAAAATTTCTTTTTGAAGCAAATTCCCATTTTATATTGTAGAGGGTAAAATATTTCTGAGATGCTAACAGCTAGACCACTGGCAAGAGTAAGGGTTTGATAGCAAATTTTATCCCTTGCTGTGTAAAGAAACAGTTGTTAAGGCTTTTAGAAATGTGGAGCCAAAAGGAGGGGGAAGAATGCAGTAAAAATACATTTCTTTTGGGAGGCTTCTTGACTTCCTTTCTGTGCATGCTATCAGGGTACGCTATTGTAGATGGGAAGTCTCTAGAGTTAATAGAATCAAGGCCCCTAGACAAAACTTGGTCGGCCCAGGCTTGTGAATTGTATGCGGTTTTTAGAGCCTTAGAAATTTTAAAAGGCAAAATAGGGACTATATACACCGACTCCAAATACGCTTATGGAGTAGTACATACATTTGGGAAAATATGGGAAGAAAGAGGACTGATTAATTCACAAGGGAAGAATTTAGTGCACGAAAAATTAATTAGAAAAACCTTAGAAGCTCTGAGGGGACCTCGGAGAATCGCGGTAGTACACGTTAGGGGCCATCAAAAGGGCACATCTTACCACATAAGGGGAAATAATCTAGTAGATGAAGAGGCAAGAAAGGCAGCTTTACACCTATTGTCTGAAGGAAAAGAGGGCCAAGATAAGCTAGATACCAGGATGAGTTTTACTAAACAGGAAATAGATAAATTACGACAAATAGGAGCCCTAGAAAAAGAAGGTAAATGGGTGCTGCCCGATGATAGAGAAATTGTATCCAAAGGCGTGGCTTGGAGAATAATGAAAGAATTCCACCGACAGACTCATTGGGGAGTGCAAGCATTAGTGGACCAGTTTGGAACCAAGTATATGTGCATTGGAATATATGACATAGCAAAAAGACTAGTGGAAGAATGTTTGACCTGTCAGAAGGTTAACAAGCAACACCTCAGAGAAAAATTCCCAGGGGGACGATCAATAGCCAAGAGGCCGTTTGAGAAAATACAGGTTGACTTTACAGAACTCCCAAAAGTGGGCAGGTATAAACACCTATTAGTTATAGTAGATCATTTAACTTACTTTGTAGAAGCTTTTCCCGTAGCCCGAGAAACTGCGAAATCAGTAGCTAAGATATTGTTAGAAAATATTGTACCCTGGTATGGGAATGTAGTAGTCATAGACTCAGACAGGGGACCACATTTCACATCCAAAGTCATTAAAGAAACATTAGATCCTTTAGGAATCAAGTGGGAGTATCACACTCCTTGGCATCCTCAAAGTTCAGGACAGGTAGAGAGGATGAATGGGGAAATAAAAAAAAAAACAGTTAACGAAGCTAATGATGGAAACCCAGATGAATTGGATTAAGTGTCTACCTTTAGCTTTGTTGAATATACGAACTCAGCCCAGAACTGACACAGGAGTCTCCCCTTTTGAAATGTTATATGGGATGCCATATGACAGAGCTTATAAAGAGAAGACAAGAATTGATAAAGAAAGGACTAATAGTACAGAGACCTCCACTGGATGTAGCCATTCACCGAGTTAACCCTGGAGACAAGGTTTTAATTAAAACCTGGAAAGACTCATCCTTGACTCCCCACTGGGAGGGACCTTTTCTTGTCTTGCTTACCACAGACACTGCTATTCGCACCGCAGAGCGAGGATGGACACATGCCAGCAGAATTAAAGGGCCGATCTCAGAATCATCGTGGGAAGCCTTTGGAAACCCAGACAATTTAAAAGTAACCTTTAAGAAGAAACCTAGAAACCTCGATAAGTAAGACCACATTTTGTAAAACCTCACATTGTATTTGTTATCCCTTTGTGTGTTATGAATGTAGGATTTGTAAAGAGAAGTAGTGGACTCATTGGTAGTACGGGTACCTCCCTAGCGGCAGTTGTCGCCTTTGTTATGGCAAATTGACCTATTTGACATTAAAAGGGATCTCAAGAAAAGATCGGTGGAATGGTGGGAAGCTTTTGCTAAAGGGGTACAACCAGAGAAAGGTTGTACCTACGCCAACCACCCCGATCACATAAGGCCAAATTGAAAACACCAATTGTAGGTGGACCGTGCCGTATGTTGAGTGTCACTCTGGAGAACTGGGAAGCCTTTAAAAATCCAAAAAGCTCATACAGGAGGTTCCCCTGAAGAATACGGCTGCTGTCGAGAAGACGGTACACCCTGCTGCTCTGAGCAAAAGAGTAGGCAGAGGAGACAGAGACGTATGGAAACTGTGGGGATTGAGGCTGATAAGCCACCTCCTAAGCAGGGATACCCAAAATTGTGAGGCCCAGACTCTTTAAAGTCCCAGAGACACTTGGCATCACGGATCGCCCCTCCAAGGCATTAAGGGTTTGTAAAATATCCGTTAGCCAAGCCATGGGTCCACTACTCCTCTGGAAGATGATTGTGCTGGGCTTAATAGGAAGACGAATCAAAGGGGAAAATAATATACACCAACCCCTTAAGTGGTCATTAATAAGGTGGGAGGATCAAACAGTGATCCAAGTACGAAATGTACCCGGGAGTCCTACATTCACTGCTACTTTATGTGAGTTGGTGCCTATTGAACCATGTCTAAATCATATGGGGTTTTACTTTTGTCCTAGTTCTAATCCTGGGAGAGGATACTGTAACTACCCAAACTCTTATTATTGTGCTTATTGGGGATGTGAAACTATAGCCTCTGATTGGACTCCAGAAGCAGGGTTAGATAAGTTTTTATCAGTAAAATGGGGGCCTTCTGGGTGTACCCCCCCCCCTAAAAAGGATTTCCAGCTGGGGTATCGGGGAAATCCCCACTATACCCCCCCCAGGAACTTGCAAACATTTAGTGATAAATATCACCCATCCAGAAGATCCGGGATGGTTTTGGGGAAAGACCTGGGGAGTCCGGTACTGGGAGTCCGGGACCGATAGAGGTGGATTAATTTTCATAAGGAAAGAAAGTGTGCAATCCATTCCTCAAGCAATAGTGCCGAATCTAGTTATAGCAGAAACTGGAATTTCCTCCCTAATGAAGCAACAGCAAGACCTTAGCACCCTACGGGCGGCTGTAGATGAAGACTTGAAACGAATAGAAAAATCCATCACAGCCTTAGAAAAGTCGTTAATATCACTATCAGAAGTGGTGTTACAAAACAGAAGAGGGATGGACCTCTTATTTTTACAACAGGGAAGATTGTGTGCAGCCCTAGGAGAAGAATGTTGCTCTTATGCAGATCATACAGGAGTTGTCAGGGATACTATGGCAAAGGTGAGAGAAGGCCTTGAAAGACGTAAAAAAGAAAGAGAAGCCCAGCAAGGGTGGTATGAGTCATGGTTCAGTCATGCTCCCTGGCTAACAACCTTATTGTCTACCAATGCGGGTCTATTGGCTTTATTAGTACTTGTGTTCACCTTTGGACTGTGTATAGTAAATAGAATAATTAACTTAGCAAAAAGCAGACTCGAAGCCGCCCACCTACTGTTGATAAGAGGTCAATATGAACAACTAAACGAAGATGAGAGTAAGCATAACCCTGTGCTCTCCCTGGCACAGGAGGCTGTTGTTCGATTTGATGAACAAACTAGAAAGGACCAAAACAAAAAGGGGGGATTGTGATAGGTGCTAGTTTGTTACATCAAATCGGGAAGTGATTTTACGGTGAAACGAGGCGCTAATTACGGGCTAAAACCACAACATCCTGCAATGAGGGCATGTACCCCGCCTGAGATAATTAAGTGGAGCCAGCGAGGCGGCGATGTTAGTTTAGATAGCCTAATATGGCAATGGCGAGGTCACACAATTGTAAAATATATGCATGACCTGAGGGTCACCACACACAACGCAGAGGAAGACTCCAGCCTTCATCCCCACGACCACCAGAAGGCTGAAGAAGACCCCCTAGCAACAGCCGGCGCAACCGCAGAAGTTACAGGAAGTGCCACATATACCCGGGGCTGGAATCGCATATAAGGAGACTGTGAGGGGGGGATCGCGCGCGCTGTTGGTGGAGCAGGAGACTCCCCGGCCGCCCAGCGCTGTTTTGCTTACTTGTGACTTGCTCAATTATTTTATTAAATTGGAGTTTATGCAACCCGGCCCGAGTGGTTGTCAATTTGTCGCGTTTACCTATAACACTGCCCTTCCCCTTTCTGCAGTGCAGTGCTGTGCGATGCAGCAGGAAGAGCCGAGAGCGAACAGCTGAAGGCGCCACACACACTTTACCCCGGACTTTGGAGAAACTCCAAGGCAGCTAAGCGCTTACGAAGGAAACAACCACCCGAGCTGTAAAACTGTGAGCATCCCTCAAGGGACACAACCTTTGCTGATCTGGTTTTACATTTGACTTACTGTGTCCTCTCAGAGAGGGCTGCTGCCCAGGCGCTCCTGCTCCTTCTCATCTTCTACCCTTTCACTTGAAAAGCCCTCCCTCCTGCTCTCTCTCCTTGCTGCTAGCACTGGTGTCGAATGGTAGTGCTCCGAGTGGGGCTGCTGCTTGCCTAGGTGCTTGCCCAGCACTCCCTGGCAGGGCAGCGCTACCCAATGCAGTGCACTTGCCCCGGACGACGGGAGCATCAGTGCAGCCCTCTGTGGCTTCAAGAGGTTCAGAAACCTCTTAGCCTGGGATTTGCACCTGCATCTTAGGGAGGAGAGTGTGCTGGGAACTGACAAGTATCGACACTCTGGTGTGGCTGTGTGTTTCCTTCCCCTTTGGAACAAGCAACAGATGAATCCTCTTGCTGGAGGGCCTTCAAAAGCACTTGTCTCCTCCGCAGAAGGCATCCACCACTGCCCCAGAATGAAATTGTCCCACACCAAGAGGAAGCTCTCAGCACCTCTAGTTGTGGCTCAGCACAGGTCCTGCAGAGAGAAGGGTTCCAAGCCATGTCTCTGCAAAATAATTTCTCTTTTCCTGCTTCTGATGCTCTGGAAGTGAGTATGCCATGACAGCTTCCTCCACATCTGGCCCTGCCTTGCTGACCGTCTCTTCCAAGTTGCTGGCTGTAGCAGAGACTTGGCACGGCCAGAGAAAACAAGTCCTGCTGCTGCTGGTGCTGCTGCCAAGAGGGTTTCCTTGCTCTGGAGTCCATCTTCACTGCCCGGTGGGAGCAAGGGAGGGCATTTCCACCTGCTGGCCTGCAAGAAACTGTCGTGCTTACAGTGCAGCCTCTCAGCAGTAAGGGCCACCAGTGAGCAGCATCAGCCACTCAGAAATCTGGGAGAGGCTCCAGGGAAAAAGCAGAGAGAGCCAAGCATGTGCTGGAGAGAATCCTGGGCCCAGGAAGGAAGCTGTGGCTCTATATGCCGCAGGGAGGTTTGTCCCAGCGGGTTGTGCTGCATCCATTTTGGTGGTCAAGGGTCTGGGAACCCAGGTCATTTTCTCCTCAATCCTGCCAGTGAGGGGGATGGATGAGAGGAGGAGGAGACGGACTTTCCAAGTTAACGACTGGCTGTGCCACTGGTGTTGGCAACAGGGTTTTGGTTTCTGCGACCATGGGACCCTGTTTGAAGATCGACAACTGCTGGGGAGAGATGGGATCCACCTCACTAAGTGGGGCACATGTGTCTTTGCCAACAGGTTGGCCAACCTGATAAGGAGGGCCTTAAACTAGGAAAGATGGGGGAAGGGGAGAGTTATAGTGCCAGGGTAGTTGGCAAAACACACCTCAAGTTGGGACACCTCCAGCAGGTGAATGCAGCCAGGGAAGTGCGCATGGGATGTGGCTATGGGGGATCCTATTGTATCCCTCCTGGGAAACCTGCATGCTCGATCACCTCTCTGAAATGCCTGTACACCAATGCACGCAGCATGGGGAATAAACAGGAAGAACTAGAGAGGTGTGTGCGGTCGCAGGGCCACGATCTCATTGCCATTCCAGAGACATGGTGGGATAGCTCGCATGACTGGAGTGCCGTCATGGATGGCTACGTGCTTTTTTAGGAAAGACAGACCAGGAAAGCGAGGTGGTGGAGTTGCTCTTTATGTGAGAGAGCACTGGAATGTATTGAGCTGTGCCTAGGGGTGGATGAAGAGCGAGTTGAGAGCTTATGGGTAAGGATTAAAGGGCAGGCTAGCATGGGTGGCACTGTTGTGGGTGTTTACTACAGGCCACCTGATCAGGAAGAGGAAGTCGATGAGGCCTTCTACAGACAGCTGGAAGTAGCCTCACAATCCCAGGCCCTGGTTCTCATGGGGGACTTCAGCCACCCTGAGATCTGCTGGAAAGACAACACAGCTAGGCACAAACAGTCCCAGAGGGTCCTGCAGAGCATTGGTGACAACTTCTTGACACAGGTGGTGGAGGAGCCAGCAAGGAGAGGTGTGCTGCTGGACCTCGTACTAACAAACAAAGAAGGACTGGTGGAAGATGTGAAGGTTGGGGGCAGCCTTGGCTGCAGTGACCATGAGATGGTGGAGTTCAGGATCCTGCAAGGAGGCAGCAGGGCACTAAGTAGGATCGCAACCCTGGACTTGAGGAGAGCAAACTTTGGCCTCTTCAGGGACCTACTTGGAGGAATGCCATGGGTTAGGGCCCTAGAAGGAAGGGGCGTTCAAGAGAGCTGGTTAATATTCAAACATCACTTCCTCCAGGCTCAAGATCAGTGCATCCCTGTGAGTTGGAAGTCAAGCAAAGGAGGTAGGAGACCTGCATGGATGAGCAAGGAGCTCCTGGCAAAACTCAACCAGAAGGAGGAAGTCTACAGAAAGTGGAAAGGGGGACAGGCCACTTGGGAGGAATATAGGAACATTGTCAGAGTATGCAGGGATGTGACGAGGAAGGCTAAGGCCCGTGTGGAATTAAATCTGACAAGAGATGTCAAGGACAGCAAGAAGGGCTTCTTCAAAGACATCAGTAGCAAGAGGAAGACTAGGGAAAATGTGGGCCCTTTGCTGAATGGGGAGGGTGCCCTGGTGACAAAGGATGCAGAGACGGCAGAGTTACTGAATGCCGCCTTTGCTTCAGTCTTTCCTGCTCAGGCCAGCCCTCAGGAACCCCAGACCCTGGAGGCAAGAGAGAAAGTCTGGAGAAAGGAAGACTTTCCCTTGGTGGAGGAGGATCGGGTTAGAGATCATTTAAGCAAACTTGACACCCACAAATCCATGGGCCCCGATGGGATGCACCCACGAGTGCTGAGGGAGCTGGCGGATGGTATTGCTAAGCCACTCTCCATCCTCTTTGAAAGGTCATGGAGAACAGGAGAGGTGCCTGAGGACTGGAAGAAAGCCACTGTCACCCCGGTTTTCAAAAAAGGCAAGAAGGACAACTCAGGCAACTACAGGCCAGTCAGCCTCACCTGCATCCCTGGAAAGGTGATGGAGCAGCTCATCCTGGAGGCCATCTCCAAGCATGTGGAGGACAAGAAAGTGATCAGGAGTAGTCAGCATGGCTTCGCCAAGGGGAAATCATGCTTAACCAATCTGATAGCCTTCTGTGATGGAATGACTGGCTGGGTAGATGAGGGGAGAGCAGTGGATGTTGTCTCCCTTGACTTGAGGAAGGCTTTCGACACTGTCTCCCATAGCATCCTCATAGACAGGCTCAGGAAGTGTGGGTTAGATGAGTGGACAGTGAGGTGGATTGAGAACTGGCTGAATGGCAGAGCTCAGAGAGTTGTGATCAGCGGTGCGGAGTCTAGTTGGAGGCCTGTAGCTAGCGGTGTCCCCCAGGGGTCAGTACTGGGTCCAGTCTTGTTCAACTTCTTCATCAGTGACCTGGATGAAGGGACAGAGTGCACCCTCAGCAAGTTTGCTGAGGATACAAAACTGGGAGGAGTGGCCGATACACCAGAGGGCTGTGCTGCCATTGAGAGAGACCTGGAGAGGCTGAAGAGGTGGGTGGAGAGGAACCTCCTGAAGTTCAACAAAGGCAAGTGCAGGGTCCTGCACCTAGGGAGGAATAACCCCATACACCAGGACAGGTTGGGGGCTGACCTGCTGGAAAGCAGCTCTGCGGAGAAGGACCTGGGAGTGCTGGTGGACACCAAGTTAAGCATGAGGCAGCAATGTGCCCTTGTGGCCAAGAAGGCCAATGGTATCCTGGGGTGCATCAGGAAGAGTGTGGCCAGCAGGTCGAGGGAGGTGATTCTCCCCCTCTACTCAGCCCTTCTGAGGCCCCATCTGGAGTACTGCGTCCAGTTCTGGGCTCCCCAGTACAAGAGGGATGTGGCACTACTGGAGCAAGTGCAGCGAAGGGCTACAAAGATGATTAGGGGATTGGAGCATCTCTCTTATGAGGAAAGGCTGAGAGAGCTGGGCCTGTTTAGCTTGGAGAAGAGAAGGCTGAGGGGGGATCTTATTAACGTGTAAAAGTATCTGAAGGGAGGGTGTCAAGAAGATGGAGCCAGACTCTTTTCAGTGGTGCCCAGGAACAGGACACAAGGGAACGGGCACAAACTGAAACACAGACGCTTCCATCTGAACATGAGGAAAAACTTCTTCGCTGTGAGGGTGACAGAGCACTGGAACAGGTTGCCCAGAGAGGTTGTAGAGTCTCCTTCTCTGGAGATATTCAAAAATACGCCTGGACGCGATCTTGGGCAACTGCTCTAGGTGACCCTGCTTGGGCAGGGGGTTGGACTAGATGATCTCCAGAGGTCCCTTCCAACCTCAACCATTCTGTGATTCTGTGATCCATTCTGCTTATCACACTTATCTTAAGATGGGATGAATTGTCCTTTAAAGGTGATATTGCTTCCTTTGTCTATAGGGGGAGCCTAGAATAGATGTTGACTGGACCCCTAACCAAGGGTAGGGGAAATTAATTCACAGAAAGATTCTTCATTACAGTGCATCTGCTGAGACTCCTAATTAAGGCCTGGTGTCTTGCAGGAGATCTAATTTACAGACATTAAACTGCATCGAGAGTCATAAATACACCAAGTACTTCAGTAACACCATTTTTCTGAAGAAACAGTTCCAAAGCGGCAAGCTGAGTGTTAGAATATCACATTTCATATTGAAGTTGTTTCTCATCATGTCACTCCACTAATGTTTCACAACGCCCAGGCTGCAGGTCAGCTGCAACATATAGGGAAAAGAACGAGCTGTTGCTCTAAAGGCAGTACTGAATTGCAGAGTTCTGCAAACCTATAAGCAAAGAACATTTATCTGGGCATTTATCTGGAGCAGGGAGGGGCTCTATTGCAAGTTTGAAGCCCTAAAGTTTTTCTATTTAGATAAATCTTCTGATTTGTTTCAGTAAGATGTCTTTGTAGTGAAGAAGGAAGCTACTCACTATTACGAAGGTACATGAAATGTTTATAGCTTTTGAAATAAGAGTTTATTTCTGGGAACAATACGGCATAAAATATCTCACACCTTCATGCAAGGAAGGTAGGCCTATTTCTTCATTTTAGAGACCAAAAAGATCATTTTCAATCTGCAGATAGAATCATAGAATCATTTAGGTTGGGAAGGATTTCTGGAGGTCATCAAGTCCAACCTCCTCCTCAAAGCAGGTTCAGTCAGATCAGATTGCTCCGGCCTGATCCAGCTGAATTTTAAATGGCAGCACAGATGGAGATTGTACAAATTTGCACCTAATCCAGTGTTTGATCACTCACGTTGGGGCAGGAGAGGGAAATTTCCTCCTTCAGTTTCCCAAGTAGTCCATGGAAGAGGGCAACCTGTTGATAGCAAGCTCATTGAAGCCCTTTTCTGAGAATTAACTGGGCTAGTTGCTCTGCTTTAGAGCAGAAAAGGATGTGTAGGTTGGAGATAAAGAGCAGCCAACTATGCAAAGATGACTCACTGTGTAAAGGCAGTCTGGTCTTTTGTGCATCTAAGCAGGGTAAGCATTTTGCTCACTTAAACTGTGTACCTAACCATTATAGGCTGGTTTTAATCCTGCTGTCTGCTTCTTGAAATGGGCAAGTACTTCTGAAGATTTGGCTCAAGGGGGGAATAAACTGGCTTGATATCTACAGTATAGACAGTATCTACAGTATCTAAAGTATTGAGTAGATACTCTTGTCTTTCTGGATGAAACAGGTCAGTAAGAGAATAGTTTTGTACCTATGCAATACCTTGAAGCCTATGCTAGAAACAGACCTCAGCAAGAATTGAAACCTCCATTCAGTCACCCACATGATAAGAACTCCGCTTTGAGAGCGTCAGCCAGGTTACTGCTAACCTCCAAGAGATTAACAATAATTTTTCATGTGAGGTGAAGCTGGTAGAACCTTTACAGGGATGACTGATTCCCTTTCTGTTCAGGATTCCTTCCCTTTTAGCATGAGATTTTTCACCCTCTAAATGGAAAGTATTTCATTTGGTGACTCTTCCCAATTTATTCCTGAGCAGAAAATGGCCACTTTTCCTTGACGACAGGGGTGCAAGCAAATGAGAAATCCTTTTTCAGCCAAACCTGGAGGATCTTGTGGTATCTCCTCCTTTTTGGGAAGATGCAAAGCTGAGTTTTCCTGCTGCTGTTACCATTTAGTGCTTGCCGCCATTTCTTTCAAGAGAGGAAACTCTTACTTTCTTCTGCCAGGATGTGGATTTGTTATTTGTATGTTTACAAGTTGCAGTCCCAAAGGTCAGGGTGGTGGAGGTCCATGTAATTAAGGCAGGTCTTAGCAAGTTGGCACAGCTGCAGCCTAACCATTATATGCATATTTCAGCAAGGCTGAACGGGGGCTGCTTTGTCCCATTAATGGACTTTGTGGCCCATACTGAGCTCTAACTACACTGCTACCAATGCCCAGGAGAGTTAGCTAATAGGCAAAAAATGTATTGGTGATTGCAATACAGGAAGAATGATGTCTGAACTAGTGTCAAGACCATGTATCTTCAGGGACAAGCGGGCCATTGCCCTTGGAGTGGGCCATTTGGATGATACTGTACACCCAACCGTGGCCATGAGTGAGGGGAGAAGAGTGCTCCATAGATGTCCTCAAGAAAAGCAGACTTTCTTCCTTAAAAGAGGAGAAAGAGGGCACACGAAAACCATTGTAGTGCCAGACTAGGACTGGTGTTTCACAGTGCTGCTGCTGCCTTTTGAATAAATTATTTTATCTTTCTGCGCTTTCTTATCTCACCTGAAAAATAGGAACAGTACTCCCTTGTTTCACAAGTCATTTCAATGCGTAATTAAAGAAGTCTAGTCAGAAGCTATGATGAAAATGCACCGTACTTCCTTGTGGCTACTGAGACAATCCATTGTGTGTTGCCAGTTTCCCATTACTTCTAGGTGTTGAACCAGTTTCCTGTTGGGAGATGATATGAGTGTGCTAGCAACATGCCTGAGAGGAATCACTGTGTGGCCATTGAGTTTATCCTCTCTGGACTAACAGAAAGCCAAGAGGTGAAGGTAACCCGCTTTTTTTAAGCACATTATTAGGGAATCTTGGAAGGATCATGTAGATGAAGGTTGATCCCCCGGCTTCACACACTATGTACCTTTCCCTCAGTGACTTGGCTTCTGTGGATTTCTGTTACTCCTCAGCTATCTCCCCGAGGTTGCTGGTGAACTCTTCAGCAGTGAGGAGAGCCACTTCAGTCAGTGCCTGGGTGGCACAGCTATTCACTTGTCTCCTCATGGCTAGTGTTGTGTGTCTCCTGCTGGCAGTAATGGCATATGACTGCATGTGGCTCTCTGTAACCCTCTGCTTTATGCAACTGTCATGTCCTCAAAAGCCTGTACACAGATGGTAATCCTCTCCTATTTCACTCGCTTTGTCCATGCACTTACACAAACTATCTCCACCTTCACATTCTCTTTCTGTGACTTTGGTATTATCGGTCATTATTTCTGTGACATCCCCCTAGGATCCAGCTTTCATGCTCTGACACCTAGAGCAAAGAGATGGTACTTCACATTTTTGGTGTGTTTTGTGGCACCTTCACATCTCTGGCAATTCTAATCTCCTCCATCTACCTCATCTCCACCACCCTGAGGATCCACTCCTCCAAGGGCAGATGCAAAGCCTTCTCCACCTCTGCTTCCCATCTGAGAGCTCTCTTCTTGTTTTATGGCAGCACCGTTTTTATGTGCGGTAGCCCAACATCCAGCTACTCATTGGACTGAGATAAATGGGCCCCTCTGTTCTCTACAGTGGTGACTCCAGTGCTGAATCTTATCAGCTACAGCCTAAGGAATAAGGAGGTGAAGGATGCTCTGAGGAGACTTTTAGGTCATATTAGAGAAACTTCAGCAGACTTGTTAGAAAGAGAACTTTGTTTGGGGAAAATTTATCAAAACCTTGGTACAAAGAGTAGGACTTCCAAGGAAGATTTGATCAGCTTCCAAGGGTGAGATTCAGAAAGGTACTTAATTGTTAGAAGTGCTTTTAGGTGGACTTTTAACTGGTTGTATCTGCAACTTCTATCTTGAAAGACTGTCTTCCTCTGCTGCTGAAAGCTGGAGGAATCCTGACTCTTAACTTGCAAGTTCCAAGCACAAACAGGACTCCTGCCTGAGGAGTGCGTGGCACAGAATTGCAGTTCTCTGTTCTATTAGGAACGTTTGCTCATGTAGGAAAACCACCAGTCCGTCAAGATGAGAAAAAGCTTTCAGAGACATTCAAGAGGAGAAAAGCAATGTGATTTGAATTTATGGCCACTTCTGCTACGTCTTCAGTATTTGAAAGGAGTAGCCTCTTCCAGTGCAACACACAGAACCTGAAGTTCTGGAAAGGAAATCTTGGAGAAGAGACACCCGTGTTTTTGCCCCCCAAACACTAGGGAAAGTAACTGTCCCTCTTCTGTTAAATCTCCCTCTTCTGTCACTCATTACTACCTCCTTTTTCCCCTTCTGCCTGGAAACATGAAAAAACTACAGAAATGCAAAAAGATTGACTTCTAATTTTGCTACCATTGTGAAGTAAAAAGAACTTATTCTTGCTTTTCATCTCCACATATCAGCAATCCACTTGAGGCAACTGAGTGAACCGGTAGTTATTTTAAGGACATTGGACATAATCTGAAAGTTAATCCAGCTGCAGTGTTCTTTCACTTAAAAGAATGACGGAATAAGATGGTGACTTACCAACTATGTGTCTGCCATCAATGTGATTTTGAGAATAAACGACCAATCATTTCTGGGAGATGAGAAAGTTGGGAAAGGCTTTGGAATCCTTTTATCAATTCAACTAAGCTAGCTCTAAGGATAGGTGTTCTAGTGCTAAACGATGTTTCATCCCTTCTGGCTGAGTTTACAAATGCTGTCCCTCAGTTGGCAGAAGGAGTTGAAATCTTTATTGAGCTGAAAGTGACAGAATTAATCTCAGACAGGTGAGAGGTTCCTGCCTCTGCATAAGGCTTACAGTCAAAGGGGGATGGAAAGAGGTCTTGCGGATTCCCTTTGCATTTCACTGCAAGCCTGTTAGGGCTGTTATTTCCCCTGACTTCCTCTCCTTAAAGCTGTGCATAACTATAGCAAAGATTGTGTCCCTGTGATCATCTATGGCACCCTAAAGAAGGATTTTACAAGTCTCTTTCTTTCAAACTGCTGCCAGCATATTTTACAGAGAGCTGATATGACTGCGAAACATCATTATTTTTGCCCAAAGACACACAGCTGGGGAGAAAACTTATCTTCATATGTTATAGTCTGAATTTTGATCAAGTAGTGATGATTAAAGGCCATCACTATCTCAGAAGCCGTTTATCTCAGTAACGCTAAAATTAGAATATGCACGGGGTAGTAAAAGCATTTGGACTATATGCACTGTTATCCCACTGGCCTGACGGTCCCAAAATGCAGGAAAAAGAATGTGAAAATGTAGCCTTTTGGTCCTGCTAGTTGTCATCTTTCTGTTGCTGCAGAGCCTGAAGCTCAAGGTTTATCTCTTGTTTCTCATTATTAAGTATCATCAGATATGTGAAGTTCACCGTTTTTGCACATATCAATGTTGCGCTGTCCTTATCTTGAACAGAGATGAGAGATTTTTAAACCAGATTTCTGAGGTGTCCAAAATTGTCTCTTTCAGTGGACTCCCAGCTCACAGGAAGGAAATAGCTTGAGAAGAAATCACAGGCATCATTTTATTTTCCTGTGTATGTTTACAGGTCTCTGGGAAGAGCAATGTACACTACTACTCTTCCAGAAAAAGACAGGTAGGTTGTCATCAAAGAGCTTCCCTGCACAGCAATGAGTCATGTCTGCACACCTCTCTCTGCGCTGATGTTTAAGATAGTCAAAGCCATCTAGAGCTAAGCATCAGCAGAACCGGCAGCATGTTTCAATCAAGAATCACAATCTCAAACCTAAATATGCTTTCTGACAAATATCATCAAAAAGAACAGATTTTCATAAGTCCTGCATTCACCTATGCCTTAGTCTCCACCTCGAGAAACCCAGACAAAATTAGGGAATTTAAAATGTTAAAGAGCTGCTGTCTCTTCAAATCTACAGTTTGCTTTTCGAAGAAAGCCTTCTGATCCACCATCCAGAATCCTGTTCCTCTTCTTCCCTTCCCCAAATCTCAGTTCCAGGAGGAGATTTGGGAAAATCCCGGCCTTGAATCACTTGTCATGACGGCAATGCTAAAGTAAGTCCATTTGCAGTAGAACAGCATTGCCCAGAGTCAGGAGGTCCTAGGGGCATTTGGGGTTTCCCTGCTGCAAACAGTTGAGGAAAACTCGATGAATCAAGAACAGTACTGTTAAGAATTTTAGGGAAATTTTCAGTGTTCAGCTAGGAATTAGGTTATATCTTATGGAGTATGGAGAGATATTGGATCCCCATATTTCCACTGAGATACCTATTCCTTAGATCTTTATAGTGTAAAGCACCAGACGACTGGCCAAAGTATGAAACTTCATCCGGTCTCTAAATAAAGCGGTGAAAAATGTCCTGATAACTGAACTGGATTGTGGCTCCAACATTGACTATGGTATTTAACCGTGCTTGGATTGCTGCTCTGATAGATTATAAAGCTCAGCTATGACATTAGGTCAAGGCCTTGGAAAGGTGTTAGCAGAGCTCCTTTAAATGAAGCGTTCCCAGAGATACCAGGCTGGCACAGACTGCTGAAAATCGGAGTGAATGCCTGGCATTGGGGAACGGCCTCTGTGTCCATCAGTGTTCCTGGGAGCCTTGGAAAGTCTAGTACGGTGTATGTCACCCTTCACTGTAAGGCAGACACCTAGTGCAGCATCCTGCTCCTCTCATGCTCCTCTTTTACCATGCAATGAATCGCAGTCCCCTCAAAGGTCTCTTGCTGTCTTCAGCAGCTCTCTCAAGTTGAGGCACCTCATGTCAGCACACCAATATATGTGAGATGAAACCTGCTTGTGCTGTGCCACACTGAAGGATTTGCCTTCTCTTGGAAGCTTAGCACCACCATCACTTTTTTTGTGTAGAAACGTGAGCAGACACCACTCTCCGAAGCTCGTAGGAGCTAGTGGGAAAGCATAACCTCTCAAAATACCTAGTTGTTCCTCTTAATGCCAGGAGAAGCCTAGACCTGAGACTTACACAGCTCTAAGGTGTCTAAAGGTAAAAGCCACAATACCACCCCAAAGACTCGGGTTTGACTGGTGACAATATCCTCACATCCTTTTGACCGACAATTTCCAAAGAAAGATGAGAGCTACATATAACTTTGAATTTATTTTCAGTTCTATTCTGAACAGGCATGCTAAAAATAGAACAACATTCCTGAAAAGTCCCTCCTGAACACTTCTCTTTGCCTCCCCATGGTTTCTTGAGCTACAGTCATCCTAGAAACACTCACCCTGTCGTTTCATGTCTCACTCCTCTTTGATTTTCTGCTTCATAGCTTTTTCAAGGCTTTTTTCATGTCTTCATTTCAGAGGGTGTAAATCAAGGGATTGAGCATAGGCATGATGATGGTGTAAACCACAGAGATTATCTTGTCTGCTGAGAAGATGGTGGAAGGGCACATATAGATGAAAATGCATGGCCCAAAGAACAGAAGTGCAACAGTGATATGGGAGGTGCAGGTAGAGAGTGCTTTGAGACGCCCTTTGGAAGAGGGTGTCCTCAAAGAGACCAAAATAATGACGTAGGACACAACAAGAACCACAAAAGAGCCCGAGGAAATCAGACCACTATTGGCAACCACGATGCAACCAACCACGTAGGTGTCAGTGCAGGCCAGCTTCAGCAAAGGTGTACATCACAGAAGTAGTGGTCGATCTCATTGGGCCCACAAAACAATAGCTGAGCGGTCAGCAGGGTCTGCACCAGGGAGTGCACACAGCCTCCCACCCACGAAGCTGCCACCAGCCGGCCACACACATGCTTGTTCATAATGCTTGCGTAATGAAGCGGCTTGCATATAGCAGTGTAACGATCATACGCCATTGCTATGAGGATGAACATCTCCGTGCAGGCAAAGAGATGGACCCCAAAGAGCTGTGCTATGCAGCCCACAAAAGAGATGGTCTTCTTTTCAGCAAGAAGGTCACAAATGAGTTTGGGAACTGTGACAGTAGAGTAACTGATATCTACAAAGGACAAGCAGCTCAGGAAGAAGCATGGGGTAGGAGAGTCCAGCTGTTACCTGTTCTGTATAGTGATGATGATAAGCAGGTTTCCAAGAATAACAGTGGCATAGAAGACTAAGAAGAATGTGAAGCATACTTTTGCTAATGTATCATCTTGTGTGAGTCCCTGGAAGACAAACTCCGTCACATTGTTTTTGTTCTTCACATACGTCATGTAGACAGGACCTGAAGCACAGAATAAAGCCACCTGTGATGGCATTAGAAACACAGTGTTATCAGTACACATCCATGTCGATCACTGGTATGTTCAATATCAATGTATTCCCTTTTATGCCTTTTGGGGAAAGTTTCCTTTCAAAGTCAATGCTTCTCTCAAGGAGTGACAGTTGATATCTAACTCAGAATGTATTACTGAAGTGTGTAATAGGGAGGTCCGTTTATTTGCTTGAGGGAGTTGGTGGAAATATCCTCCAGATTCTTATTTCTGATCTTTGCCCCTTTTAAAAAGGAAGGCTAGTCACTAGGTTCCCTAAACATCCACTTTTGAAGTGTTGATTTGGAAACGAAAAACTGACTGAGAAGGATAGTGCATGTTTTGATTTGAGTCTCAACACGTTAGTCATGCCCTAAGGAATTCTGCTCAAGCAGTGAACGTACCTTCTGTTTCAACCCTCTGAAGGAATTCAACAGAATTTTCCTTGCTATTGCTCTCTGACTCTGGTAGAATGTCCATGCATTTTTGTGCAACCATCAGTGTTCACATCATGACACAAGGCAGCTGGCTAATTAACATCACTTCAACTCTCAGTGTAGATCCTTCTGGAGGAGGTAAAGTGGACACCTACCTCATGTCTGTTTAGCAGAGATGTGCCTTTAGGCACAAACTGTCTTTAAGGCGCCCTAAGTGAAATCAGACCATGTTCAAGGCATGCCAGGAAACCTGAAGCAGGAGAGTCATTGTCCTATATGTGCTGTACTGGGCTACATCTTGTGTGGATGGGTTCCAGTTATTGCTCATGAGTTTCTGGGTTGCGACCTCAGTCTCCAAAAGAGCAGGCTTGTATTTCCTCAGACCACCTTTCCTACAGTACGTGGGTGAATACTGGAGATAATCTGCATTAACGATGTGTCAGTAAGGTTTTTGTACACCTCAGCCAAGTTCTGGACTGGGCATGGAAACCCTCATTGAGCTGAAAGTGACAGAATTAATCTCAGACAGGCGAGAGGTTCCTGCCTCTGCATAAGGTTTACAATCAAAGGGGGATGGAAAGAGGTCTTGCGGATTCCCTTTGCATTTCACTGCAAGCCTGTTAGGGCTGTTATTTCCCCTGACTTTCTCTCCTTAAAGCTGTGCATAACTATAGCAAAGATTGTGTCCCTATGATCATCTATGGCACCCTAAAGAAGGATTTTACACGTTTCAGGAAAATACAGTCGTTTGGTCCTGCCAGTTGTCACCTTTCTGTTGCTGCAGAGGCTGAAGCTCATGGGCCAATGCGTAGAGGAATAAAATGTTGTTGTTGTTGACGCCTTCCATAAGCTATGGTCCCGCTGTTGCCTGCTAGCATCCAGCAGCCGGAAGAGAAATCAGAAAAATCATGGCGTTCTTCCCCAAAACATTAAAAAACCCAAACAGTTTTAAAATTATAAGCCTTAGCTTGAACTGGCTGTGTGCCCTAACCCCTCAGCAGTTTCAGTATGAAGGGGGTCAGTGGGCCCCATCTGTCTTTCTACCTGCCCCACCTACGGTGAGACAGACCAGCCTCTGAAGGCGCCTGTCCCTCTCTGTTGACAATGGTGCTGAGCTAGACAACTGTCCTTCATTGCATGAAGAATTTAGACTGCTACAAACAGGTGGGGATGATCCCACCTTTAGCTGTGTCCATAGAGTGTGAATGCTGGGTGAGGGACATGCTGGCCCAGGCCTGAGGGACACTATCCCTCTAAGCCTTGAGAATCAGGATTTATCCCAGTTCCGTCCTGCTGGCTGCCAACCACATAACCCACCACGGTGAGGAGAAGACACTGAGACGTCCGCAGTGTACTGGTGCATGCCTGTGAAACGGGAACCCACTCTGCCACCCCCTGCATAGAGCAGAGGACATTCGGGGAACCAGAGCATTTCTGACATTGTCCCACCATTTGGTCCGTAGATCTGCCACTCTCCTGTGCAGGGAACACCTTCTTATCTTGAATCACACTTAAGCCATGTTAAGGTGCAACACAAGTGCAAGCAAGTGTTTATAGGGAACATGAAGTGAAGGAAGAAAAAGGAAAGTGCTTTAGTTACTTTCAGAGTGCATTACACAGATGTCTTTCTCCCTCACGCAGCTCATTTGCTCTTTTCCTCCTGGCAAGGTAGGAGTCAGGGTCCCGTGGCTCCTTGTGGCTCCTTCGTCCTTGTGGAGAACCTTAGCTGCTACAACTAACCTCCCTGTGGCAGCTTTGGCTGGCTCTGAGATGATTTAATCTTCCATCTTCACATTTCTTCTCTTCCTTCCTGCAGTAGTAGCTGCTCCAGCTATTCCCTTGGAATACATGTTTCTTCCTTTGCCTGGGCCTGTAAATATGCCCTGTTGGGCTAGGAGTTATCCTGCATACAGGAATTATTCCCAAACAACTCTTTATTTTCACTGACACATAAAACTGTGCCCCCCAATGCTTTCTTTGTCCTCAAATGCTTTCTTTGGTGGCGACAATTTCCTACGGTGAGCAATTTATCTTTCACTTGGATCTTTGATTCGCTATTAGTCTAAACAGTAAAATGCAAAATCTGAGGCCGACATGAAGGGCAGAGGGGATGGTCAGGAAGGAGGGCATTAGTGATAGGTGAACTACTGCAGAAAGGCAGAGAGTTGCTGCACTGGAATGGGAAGGGGAGAAGCTTCTCCTCATATCATCTGCATCAGCAAATGACCCAGCCAGCATCTAATATCAGCAGTTTAATTGCTAACCCGTGGATTCAGCATATGACAATGCAGTACTCCTAAGAAGGCATTTACTCCAAAGTAAAGGGGAAGGAAGCCTTTGGCACAGTTGCTTCCAGCAGCAGGTGACCAACAGCCTTGCAGACACCTTGGGCCATCATTTCCTAGCAGAGTAGATTACAGAGTAGATGGAGTTTGTCTGACAGAAAGTTTACACCCGGGAGAGCTCGGACTAATGGGATGCTCTGCCTGGAACACATTTTAATATTTTTGATAGCATTCATTTCTTTATTTGCTGGTGTCTCAGCAGTGCTTGGAAGCCCCAGTCCTGGGCCTGTGCTATTCAGAAAGAGAACATAAAGGGAATCCCTGCTAGTCACAGAGTTTACAATGCCATTCCAATCAAAACATGAACTTTCAGTGTCTTCCTAATTACTGCAACAGCTAAAACCAAGCTTTTCTTCAAAAGGGAGCTTTCAGTAAATTTTCCAAAATGGAATTATAGTGAGAGAGACTCGATTTTCTCAGCTCCTGAGAAAATGTTACCACAGTTCTACACCTCACCCTTTTCACTCCAGACTTTTCTATTCCACAGTTTTCTCATGGCACTTTTCATCTCCTCATTTCTCAGTGTGTAGATGAGTGGGTTCAGCATGGGCGTGATGACATTGTAAAACACAGCTACGCTCTCGTCCTCCGAGAGACTGCTGGATGGGCGTATGTAGGTGAAAGTGGATGGCCCAAAGAAGAGAATCACCACAGTAATGTGGGACCCACAGGTGGAGAGGGCTTTGTACCGCCCTTCGGACGTTTGCCTTTTCAAGGAAAACAAAATGACAATGTAGGACGTGACCAGGATGATGAAAGAGACCAAACAAATCATTCCACCATTGGCAACGACAATGATGCCCGCAACATAGGTGTCAGCACAGGCCAGTTGTAGTAGGGGATGGACATCACAGAAGTAGAGGTCAATTTTGTTGGGACCGCAAAAAGGGAGGCTAACGGTTACGAGGGTCTGCACCAGGGAGTGCACAAAGCCCCCCACCCATGAACCCATCACCATCCAGCCACACACACGCCTGGTCATGAGGGTGGTGTAGTGCAGGGGTCTGCATATGGCAAAATAGCGATCATAGGCCATCGCTGCGAGGATGAAGACCTCAGCGCCGCCGAAGAAATGTACGCCAAAAAGCTGTGCCATGCAACCCCCAAAGGAAATGGTTTTCTTCTCAACAAGGAAGTCAGCAATCATTTTGGGAGCTGTGACAGAAGAGAGGCAAAGATCTGCAATGGACAGGTGGCAGAGAAAGAAATACATGGGGGAGTTCAGACGCTGACTGCTAACTACAGTGACAACGATGAGCAGATTTCCTGCCACAGTAACAATATAGAAGAACAAAAACACCACAAAACATATTTTCTGCACCCCTTGGTTCTTTGAAAGGCCCAGAAGAATGAATTCCTTCACACTGCTTGCATTCTCCATGTTGATCAGTTGGGTGCCAATATGCAATATACAGCTTATACACCTGGGAAAATAAAGACAGACACATGATTCATCAGCATTTTTTCGTTATTAATGATGAGTTCTATACCAGAAGTGGATACAAACCAAGAAAGATATAGCATTAGTATTAAGCTTATGAAGTGTTTAGTTTCTGTCATGTATTTTTTTTTTCACAGCTATTTAATTCTCCACAGTACAAAGCTTCTGCCATGGCTTTGGTGGCACGGAGATAGGTGCACTCTGTGATATGTTCCTTAATCCTGTTCTTCCAGGATTTTGAAGGACTGGCTCCATGGCTGGTAGCCTTCCATGCACTAAGGACACGGCCAGAGTGTTCACCTTGGGCACTACAAGGCAGATAATGCAGCATGTTTGCCCTCAGGGGAGACAAAGTCCCTGACAGCAATCTTTGTAAAATGGGTGTCTTTAAGAATACCTGGAAATATTGCTCAGAATGATGATTTGCTTTATAAGTACACATGATCTTTGAATTCTTGTTTAGAAGGGAAATGTACCCACATGCAGAGAAAAGAACTCTCTTGTGTATAGACGTTTTGAAACGTAAATATGAAATGTCACAGGCTGAAAAATGAGTTCTGGGAAGGTTATCTATCATGGAGGGGAAAAAAATTGCACATATGACTTAATGGAGTATTTCACATTGTTCTAAATCTCAGCATTGTTTCTATCAGAGGAAGGAAGAATGAAAGACTCTTGTGAGATCTTCTGTCCCAGCACTGTACTGATTTTACCTAGTGTGATTTTTGATACACTCTGCGTGATGCTTTCAAGGGTTAACTTAGCTTAATGAAGCTAATCTAACTAAACTCCTTCAACAGCCAGTATAAGTCTGATTCATAGGCTGATTCAGAATGACTAAATCAGGGTCCTTTGCAGAACCCTTTTTTCCTCCACTCACTATGAGGAGCTTAAGCAAATTAGCACCACCAGGTTAGAATGACCCTCAGAGAATAATCCCTTTTGGTGCCTGAAAGTAGCTCAGAGCTTTTTGTAATGCCATCCACCTTTTTTAGGTTATGGCTGAGCTCCTTGTCCCTAGGCATTTCTACATCCATACAGTTTCTCATTCGAGACAAGGTCACATTCCAGCATAAACATGGGACTTCTTTGGTTCACCCTGTACTCCAGCTACAACCCATCGAGCATTACATGTCACTAATAAATGAATAGCCCACATCTTTAGAAAGAGTGTAACGTCTCTAGCTTGCCATTATGCACCCAGACCACCAGAGTTCCTTTGGTCAAAGAAGTCTGGGAACCACCAGATGAAACTCTTCACAGAGAGTTTAAGGTCAGCCAAAAGCAGGCACTCTTTTAATAAAAATATCCACTGTATGGGCTTCCTTCTAGGATCAAAACATTCCCCGTCAGCTGGTGTTAAAATGCACCATTTTAAGTCCTGCAGAATTACACCACAACCAGGTTTTCTCATTTGTATTCGTGATCTGTGAGCAAATCTGTGGAATGATTCAGTTAAGCCAAGTTATCTACCAACTACTTCAATCTGCAGCATAATCAGAAACTCTCGTGCAGGCACAAAGTGATCAAGCATCCACAGGAAACACTGAAACTGAGAAAACCCAAGATTACTTTCAAACCCACAAAGTGAAGCCGAGAGTGGAAGTGGGCAAAGTTAGGGACTTTTCCTATGCTTACAGTTGTACTTACACTAGATGAAAGTTTTTCAAGCAGAAGGGTAAAATTTACATGGATGGCTCCTTTTCAGATATTTCTACAAGGAAAAGGATCAGTAAGAACAACGGGAGGTCAGTTTCTCCCTCGTCTTACCAGGTCGTGATCCTTTCTACCCCTCTTCCTTCTACTGAGCAACGACGTAGACTTCTCAACAAAATAAATGACAGGGATGAAATGAGCACACCTTTATGGCTGTGCAGTACCCAGTCGAAAAGAAATAGCTGGGCTCCATCCAAGCCAGAGCATCACTGGAAGCATACCACAGCAATCGCAGGGCCATATTTAGGCAGTCGGAAAGGAGTGACCAAGAGAGAAATGGTCAGGGGAAACTATATGCCGGAATGCCAGCAGGTGGCAAACTCCTGAGCTAGAAACAAGGTGTGCATCTACAAAAGGACCGATTCACAATTCAGACAGCTCGGCTATGTGTCTTTCTTGACAAGGTCCTTTCCATCACCACCAAACTGCATTTAACAAACTACCCATCTGTCTGATCTCATCTCATCGACTTAAGTCATGTAGGCACCTGTACCTAAGCTAGGCATATTACACCTGACCAGTCTACTTGTAGATGTGATGAATCATGTGCTGCAGGTACCCGTTTCTAGACCGTTGACTCCAAGAGGATTACTAGAATGACTAATTCAGTAGAGGATTGCCACCAGTTATGGCTTATCTCTTCAAGTGCCTTTGCAGGGGTAGACCTGAGCTATATGACATAATGCAATCAGCTGCAAAATAAAATGAATCTCATGTGTACTCTTAACATCTCAAAAAGGGTGAGAAATTGCACCATTTCCTTACTGCATGCATTCTTCCCTAAAATCTCAGGTGGTTATGGGAAACAAAAGAATAATATCGAAGCAATCGAATCTGCGGCTGTAGAACTAGCTCTGTATATGATTCTAGCCAAAGATAACTAGAGACAGTTGATAACTTCAGTGGAAGTTCCTTCCTGTATTTTCACATTTGTGCAAGAAGAAAGGAAAAGGAAGAGGAAAGCAAAGCAAAACAAAGCAAAGCGAAGCAAAGCGAGAAGCCAGAGAAGCTGCAAAACTTACCTCGCCTGTGTTTAGAGATCTAATTTATGGTGTAAGGGCTGTACAGCTTTATCTCCTCAACTTCTGTCTCCCCTGGTATGAATGTGTTAGAGCACAGCGCCTTTAAAGAACATAGAATGGCTTCTGGAAAGCTTCCAAAACTTGCTTAGGAGGTGGCTGTTAGTGTATAATCCAACCCCATCTAATTTATTACTTGCTTTCGTGTGTCACAAGTGTATCTTGATGTTTCCTGCCTATGTGAGAAGTGGTTTAATAGGCTGTGTGGATGATGTGACCTGGGTGTGCTGAATGATGCTTTCATATCCCAGCAGCTGCAAAAAGGGCTGAGAAGAAAACCGTTTAAGTACCAATCTTTAACCCTCTCGCAGGAAATCTTCCACCTGAAGGGCTCTTGGGGCTGCAGGAGGGAGGGGTGGAGGCTTGGTGAAGGCAAGGCGTGAAAGAAAGGGGCAAAGGAGGAGAATGAGTTCTGTCTTGACTGAAAAGTTTAAGTAAATGTATTTTAAAGAAACAGTTGTCAGTCAATGCTTTTATAATGATATCACAAAGGCATTTCAGGGTTTCTCCATAAGAAATAACAGTCAAAGGAGTAGCTGAGTATTCAACTGGACAAGCATATGCATGGAACTATCCAGCTAACGCTTCTCGGAGTTCTTCCTTACTCCAAGCTGATAGTTGTATGGATTTCCCATGTGTAAAGGGCCATTAGGTCCACTGCTCTGGCTTCCTAGCATTGTGAAGGCTAAAACACTCCATATGTAATCTAGATATTTTCTCTCCTTTTTTAACTTCTGTGTATTCCAAAAAACATGTAAAAGAGAAATCTTCATTAAAGGAAAAAAAGAAAGAAACCTCAAGCTGTAGGAAGTGTCACCATCCTCCAGGGATGGTAAAGAATTCCTATCGCAGGAGTCTTCTAAGGACAGGTTGGGCTCATTTCTCTCAGGAGTGGTTACGATGAAGTTTTTATAGGGACAGAAGATGTCCTGGGTGACCTCTTGATGACCCTCCAAGTCCTATCTCACCAGAAATTTCATCACTGGCAATCCAGTGAATAAAGCCTCTTTGCAAGAATTTGCATGTTTTAACAGAGGTCAGTGAATTACCAAGTCAGTCAAAAAAATCCTTCATTTACGAATTGGGAAACTGAGGGAGGAAGTCACCTATTTAATGCCAATGGAAGTCAGCGAGTTTAACCCTGACTTAGTCACTCTAGGCTCTTCTGCGCAAAAAAATGAATGTCTCTGGAGGCAGATGCATCTGATCTACCTCAGAACTGATTTTAGGATGCGATTAGGTCTGAAATAGGCATCTAGCTTTTAAACAAAATAACTGAGGGCGGACAAATCTCACTGTCATGATGGGCCCCATCTTTCTTAACCTGAGCAGCTGCAGTCAAAGGTGAACCTATGAAATGAAACAAACGAAGCAAATAGACATGCTGATTTATAGCAGCATATCATCTCAACCAAGGCCCAAGTCAAATTCATCGTTTCTCTCAACTCTACTGTGTATTTGTAGCTTATGCCTCATGGATGTCAGGAAAGACATTGTCTCAGCTACTGTCCTTTCCTTTGTTTTGCTGAAATTTCTGGAAATGTGGAATGGCCTGATAGCAACATAGTTAATGTCTCCATCTCCTCTGCACAGAATGCCAGCGATCTCCACAGTGAAAACAGAAATCCTACAGTTAATGAGAATAAATACTGGTAAAGAAATGCCTTAGTGAAAATAGTCCCCTAACTTAAATGTCCTTTTACTGTCGCCTGGAGTCTTGGGCAGCTTAATGAGGGTTAACAGTAGTCACTACAGGAAACAAGAGTATTGGGTAAGAAGGTAAACAAAGTCTTACAGTCTTTGGGAAAGGAAGAGGAGCAACAGATGACAGAAGCCAGAGATCAGGCCAATAGCATCTGGCCTGCTAACCTAGTATGAGTCAGCCTGCCACTTTCTGTACCCAGTGGCACACATGGCAGCAACTTGGCTAGCATCACATTCGTGTCCTTTTGTTTCCCTAGCCAAATGGACTACCAGAGGTGACTTAATGCACAAGTCCAAATGAAGAATTGCTGCTACCTCCTGCTGCAAAATAATTCCCCATAGGGGTGTGCTTAGTGCCAGCAAAGGAGAAAGGTGTTTTCTCCATTTTCATTCCACTTACCTTGGCACCTGGCTCTGGACACCACTATGGCAGCAGGTCATGCTCAGAGGAGCTGTGATTTGGACAAGGAGGGACTGTGCATGGTGAGATGAATGAGGTTTTGCAGCTGGATAGTGAATACTGGCAAGGGGGTTGTTGATAGAGCCATGGTGAATGTGTGTTGTGAATTTGATGATGAGCAGGATGGGGACAAGGCACGGTGTGGAGGGAAGTTGTGAAACTTGAAATGGATGCTACATGGCCAGGGGCTGTCTTTGTGGAGTTTGTGAAATCAGAAGTGCCTGAGGTGTGGTGAGGGACTGTGCTGAAAGATCGTATGAAGTGGCAGGTAATACTGTGGGTGCTAAGCTGTGTTGAAAGACCTTGTGACATCAGAAGCGGGCATCGTGTTTTGAAGGGTAACACTAGGAGAGGTTGCAGAATTGTGGCTGCTGAGGTGTCATAAGGCTGGCTAGAGAGTTCAAGGAGACCCTACTGTAGAACAGGTAGTGTGAATAGTAGGGGACAATGTATGGTGACAGCTTGTGTTGGGAGAGGTTTTGAGGTCAGAAGAGGACACTCGGTAGTGAGGAATGTGCTAGGGGAGGTTCTGCAGTGACAGTGGACCCTTGGGGAATGAGAAGCTGTGTTGAGGGAGGTTGTGAAATCAGCAGCAGGCATTATGGAAGAGGACTGACCATTTCTCAATCTGTGTGACCCTGAGCAGCAGTAGGCCATCTTCTGCAAGGTCGATGAAACAAGAGCTGCTCATGGATGCAGCTGGGAAGCAAAGCATCAGTGCAAGAGTCAAGCTATAACTTTGGACAGACAGTTCTTGTGTTCTTTATATCATGAGACTGTCTGAAGAAGGGAGAAGTAGTGAAAAAGCATTACTATTGCATGCCAAACATTGGTAAATTCCCATTTTTGATGGTCCCTGGCTCGTCCCTCTGGGACAGCAGCACCAACCCGGTCATTTACTTCCTGGGCAGGAGCAACCGTCACCACCGGCTCCATGGCTCTGGGAAAGTCACCTTCCGACAAGCGTTTGCAGAGAAAGCAACGTGCGGAGAAGGAAGCCAAGTGCCCAGAGACACTGCTGCAGAGACTGCTGTATAAATCCCTGCTGGCAAGGAGGTGTGGGAGGGTGGGGCAGCCTGCAGAGGGGACTGAGGGGAGGTGGGCAGCAGTGCTCAGCCCCCAGCGGAGCCAGGGCATCTCCACTGCGGTGGGAGCAGCTCAGCTGGTGACGTGCCCCTTCCGAGCAGGGCTGTGCTGGGGACCAGGGAGCTGGGTGAGAGCGAGCCTTGTCTGCACACCGTGCCAGTGCCTCTTCTCATTACGTGGTCTCCCTTGTGGAAGGGGACATGGTGCACAGAGCATGGCTATGCAGAGCATGCAGAGTGTGGGAAGGAAGAGTGACCCAGGATGTTGGGCATGTCTTTGGGACCCTGAACCTTACAGGGAGTCTTTTCCCTCACTTTGACTTGAGGCCAAGCCTGCAGGACTCCAGGGCATTCTGGCAGCTCCTGGGAGGCCATTCTCAGCAGGGATGAGTTTCATCCTGGCTATTTTGGGCTTGTATAGAAACATCCTTCAGGCCTGAACACCTAGGGGACCGTTCAGCTGGTGCCACGGCTGCTCTGGTCAACACACAGGGGTCCTGGAGTGATGCGTGGTGCTTCTGTGTGTGTAGAGAAGAGCACCAATTCCTCACCTACACCCTGAGCCTCTCCATCGCTGTCCCCAGAGGGCTGGAGGGGGAACTCATCTGTCCCAGCTTTCGCCCAAGATGGCCATCTCCAGATGAGTTAGTTGCCCTAGGCTGTCTGTACAGGCAGTGGAGAGAAAGGTGCTTGTAAGGAGCTTTTCCCTTCCCTATGTGGCTGCAGCACACAGCTCCTGCTGAGCCATCAGCCACCCTCCTGTCCCTGTGCCAAATCTCTTCCCCACCACCGTCTCGCCCCACACTGCGGATGCCTCGCTCCCCTTACGCAGTGCCATGCAAGGCCTCTCACCCTAGTGCTTCTGAGAAAGCTTTCAGCTCCCAGCCACAGCACCTTATCTCACTGTCTTCCCAGTAGCTGCTGGGAGGGTCACCTCTCTTCCTGGCACTGGCACTTGCCTGTTGCTGCAGGGCTGAAAGGGCATTTCTCTGCCTCTCCATCCAGCTCTCCAGACTTTCTATTTGTTTTTTGGTTTTTTTGGCTCCTGCCCTCAATCCTTCCCTCCTTTGTGTCTCCATTACTCTCTTTCTGGGTTGGCTGGTGCGTGGATCGAATTAACACTAAAACAGTTTGTGAGCAAGTGAAGGGCTGGATTTAAAAGGAATGGATCTAAATCTGATTTTTTGAAATTAAGTTGAAGGCAGAGGAAGAAGGGAAAATGTCTGCACCAAAACATTCAAAGAACTAACAGGGTCAAAACTTTTCTCTTTTGTTCATTTTAATTCTATGGGGTAACAGTATTCCTGAAGCCATTTCACAGAATCACAGAATGGTTGAGGTTGGAAGGGACCTCTGGAGATCATCTAGTCCAACCCCCTGCCCAAGCAGGGTCACCTAGAGCAGTTGCCCAAGATCGCGTCCAGGCGGATTTTGAATATCTCCAGAGAAGGAGACTCCACAGCCTCTCTGGGCAACCTGTTCCAGTGCTCTGTCACCCTCACAGCGAAGAAGTTTTTCCTCATGTTCAGATGGAACTGTCTGTGTTTCAGTTTGTGCCCGTTGCCTCGCGTCCTGTCACTGGGCACCACTGAAAAGAGTCTGGCTCCATCTTCTTGATACCCTCCCTTCAGATACTTGTACACGTTAATAAGATCTCCTCTCAGCCTTCTCTTCTCCAAGCTAAACAGGCCCAGCTCTCTCAGCCTTTCTTCATAAGAGAGATGCTCCAGTCCCCTAATCATCTTTGTAGCCCTTTGCTGCACTTGCTCCAATAGTGCCACATCCCTCTTGTACTGGGGAGCCCAGAACTGGACGCAGTACTCCAGATGTGGCCTCAGCAGGGCTGAGTAGAGGGGGAGGATCACCTCCCTCGACCTGCTGGCAACATTCTTCCTGATGCACCCCAGCATACCATTGGCCTTCTTGGCCACAAGGGCACATTGCTGCCTCAGGCTTAACTTGGTGTCCACCAGCACTCCCAGGTCCTTCTCCGCAGAGCTGCTTTCCAGCAGGTCAGCCCCCAACCTGTACTGGTGTATGGGGTTATTCCTCCCTAGGTGCAGGACCCTGCACTTGCCTTTGTTGAGCTTCAGGAGGTTCCTCTCCACCCACCTCTCCAGCCTCTCCAGGTCTCTCTGAATGGCAGCACAGCCCTCTGGGGTATCTGCCACTCCTCCCAGTTTTGTATCCTCAGCAAACTTGCTGAGGGTGCACTCTGTGCCTTCATCCAGGTCATTGATGAAGAAGTTGAACAAGACTGGACCCAGGACTGACCCCTGGGGGACACTGCTAGCTACAGGCCTCCAACTAGACTCCGCACCTCTGATCACAACTCTCTGAGCTCTGCCATTCAGCCAGTTCTCAATCCACCTCACTGTCCACTCATCTATCCCACACTTCCTGAGCTTGTCTATGAGGATGCTATGGGAGACAGTGTCGAAAGCCTTCCTCAAGTCAAGGGAGACAACATCCACTGCTCTCCCCTCATCTACCCAGCCAGTCATTCCATCAGAGAAGGCTATCAGATTGGTTAAGCATGATTTCCCCTTGGCGAAGCCATGCTGACTACTCCTGATCACTTTCTTGTCCTCCACATGCTTGGAGATGGCCTCCAGGATGAGCTGCTCCATCACCTTTCCAGGGATGCAGGTGAGGCTGACTGGCCTGTAGTTGCCTGAGTTGTCCTTCTTGCCTTTTTTGAAAACCGGGGTGACAGTGGCTTTCTTCCAGTCCTCAGGCACCTCTCCTGTTCTCCATGACCTTTCAAAGAGGATGGAGAGTGGCTTAGCAATACCATCCGCCAGCTCCCTCAGCACTCGTGGGTGCATCCCATCGGGGCCCATGGATTTGTGGGTGTCAAGTTTGCTTAAATGATCTCTAACCCGATCCTCCTCCACCAAGGGAAAGTCTTCCTTTCTCCAGACTTTCTCTTTTGCCTCCAGGGTCTGGGGTTCCTGAGGGCTGGCCTGAGCAGTAAAGAATGAAGCAAAGGCGGCATTCAGTAACTCTGCCTTCTCTGCATCCTTCCTCACCAGGGCACCCTCCCCATTCAGCAAAGGGCCCGCATTTTCCCTAGTCTTCCTCTTGCTACCGATGTCTTTGAAGAAGCCCTTCTTGCTGTCCTTGACATCCTCTGCCAGATTTAATTCCAAACGGGCCTTAGCCTTCCTCGTCACATCCCTGCATACTCTGACAATGTTCCTATATTCCTCCCAAGTGGCCTGTCCCCCTTTCCACTTTCTGTATGCTTCCTCCTTCTAGTTGAATTTTGCCAGGAGCTCCTTGCTCATCCATGCAGGTCTCCTACCTCCTTTGCTTGACTTCCTACTCATAGGGATGCACCGCTCTTGAGCCTGGAGGAAGTGATGTTTGAATATTAACCAGCTCTCTTGAACGCCCCTTCCTTCTAGGGCCCTAACCCATGGCATTCCTCCAAGTAGGTCCCTGAAGGGGCCAAAGTTTGCTCTCCTCAAGTCCAGGGTTGCGATCCTACTCAGTGCCCTGCCTCCTCCTCGCAGCATCCTGAACTCCACCATCTCATGGTCACTGCAGCCAAGGCTGCCCCCGACCTTCACATCTTCCACCAGTCCTTCTTTGTCTGTTAGTACGAGGTCCAGCAGCACACCTCTCCTCGTTGGCTCCTCCACCACCTGTGTCAAGAAGTTGTCACCAATGCTCTGCAGGAACCTCCGGGACTGTTTGTGCCTAGCTGTGCTGTCTTTCCAGCAGATCTCAGGGTGGTTGAAGTCCCCCATGAGAACCAGGGCCTGGGATTGTGAGGCTACGTCCAGCTGTCTGTAGAAGGCCTCATAAGTTTGTAGCTTTTGAAATAAGAGTTTATTTCTGGGGTCAATACAGCATAAAATATCTCGCACCTTCATGCAAGGAAGGTAGGCCTATTTCTTCATTTCAGAGATGAAAAAGATCATTTTCAATCTGCAGATAGAATCATAGAATCATTTAGGTTGGGAAGGATTTCTGGAGGTCATCAAGTCCAACCTCCTCCTCAAAGCAGGTTCAGTCTGATCAGATTGCTCCGGCTCGATCCTGTTGAATTTTAAATGTCAGCACAGATGGAGATTGTACAAATTTGCACCTAATCCAGTGTTTGATCACTCACGTTGGGGCAGGAGAGGGAAATTTCCTCCTTCAGTTTCCCAAGTAGTCCATGGAAGAGAGCAACCTGTTGATAGCCAGCTCATTGAAGCCCTTTTCTGAGAGTTAACTGGGCTAGTTGCTGTGCTTTCGGGCAGAAAAGGTTCGGTAGGTTGGAGGTAAACAACAGCCAGCTATGCAAAGATAACTCAGTGTCTAAAGGCAGTCTGGTCTTTTGTGCATCTAAGCAGGGTAAGCATTTTGCCCACTTAAACTGTGTACCTAACCATTATAGGCTGGTTTTAATCCTGCTGTCTGCTTCTGGAAATGGGCAAGTACTTCTGAAGATTTGGCTCAAGGGGGGAATAAACTGGCGTGGTATCCACAGTATAGACAGTGTCTAGAGTATCTACAGTACAGAGTAGATACTCTTGCCTTTCTGGATGAAACAGGTCAGTAAGAGAATAGTTTTGTACCTATGCAATACCTTGAAGCCTATGCTAGAAACAGACCTCAGCAAGAATTGAAACCTCCATTCAGTCACCCACATGATAAGAACTCCGCTTTGAGAGCGTCAGCCAGGTTGCTGGTAACCTCCAGTAGATTAACAATAATTTTTCATGTGAGGTGAAGCTGGTAGAACCTTTACAGGGATGACTGATTCCCTTTCTGTTCAGGATTCCTTCCCTTTTAGCATGAGATTTTTCCCCCTCTAAATGGAAAGTATTTCATTTGGTGACTCTTCCCAATTTATTCCTGAGCAGAAGATGGCCACTTTCCCTTGACAACAGGGATGCAAGCAAATGAGAAATCCTTTCTCAGCCAAACCTGGAGGATCTTGTGGTATCTCCTCCACTTTGGGAAGATGCAAAGCTGGGTTTTCCTGCTGCTGTTGCCATTTAGTGCTTGCCGCCATTTCATTCAAAAGAGGAAACTCTTACTTTCTTCTGCCAGGATGTGGATTTGTTATTTGTATGTTTACGAGTTGCAGTCCCAAAGGTCAGGCTGGTGGAGGTCCATGTAATTAAGGCAGGTCTTACCAAGTTGGCACAGCTGCAGCCTAACCATTATATTCCTATTTCAGCAAGGCTGAACAGGGGCTGCTTTGCCCTGTTAATGGACTTTGTGGCCCATACTGAGCTCTAACTACCCTGCTACCAATGCCCGGGGGAGTTAGCTAATAGGCAAAAAATGTATTGGTGATTGCAATACAGGAAGAATGATGTCTGAACTAGTGTCAAGACCATGTATCTTCAGGAACAAGCGGGCCATTGCCCTTGGAGTGGGCCATTTGGATGATACTGTACACCCAACCGTGGCCACGAGTGAGGGGAGAAGCGTGCTCCATAGATGTCCTCAAGAAAAGCAGACTTTCTTCCTTAAAAAAGGCACACTAAAAGTGGGCACACTAAAACCATTGTAGTGCCAAACTAGGACTTGTGTTTCACAGTGCTGCTGCTGCCTTTTGAATAAATTATTTTATCTTTCTGCGCTTTCTTATCTCACCTGAAAAATAGGAACAGTACTCCCTTGTATCACAAGTCATTTCAATGCGTAATTAAAGAAGTCTAGTCAGAAGCTATGAAGAAAATGCGCCGTACTTCCTTGTGGCTACTGAGACAATCAATTGTGCGTTGCCAGTTTCCCATTACTTCTAAGTGTTGAACCAGTTTCTTGTCGGGAGATAATATGAGTGTGCTAGCAACATGCCTGAGAGGAATCACTGTGTGGCCATTGAGTTTAACCTCTCTGGACTAACAGAAAGCCAAGAGGTGAAGGTAACCCGCTTTTTTTAAGCACATTAATAGGGAATCTTGGAAGGATCATGTAGATGAAGGTTGATCCCCCGGCTTCACACACTGTGTACCTTTCCCTCAGTAACTTGGCTTCTGTGGATTTCTGTTACTCCTCAGCTATCTCCCTGAGGTTGCTGGTGAACTCTTCAGCAGTGAGGAGAGCCACTTCAGTCAGTGCCTGTGTGGCACAGCTATTCACTTGTCTCCTCATGGCTAGTGTTGTGTGTCTCCTGCTGGCAGTAATGGCATATGACTGCATGTGGCTCTCTGTAACCCTCTGCTTTATGCAACTGTCATGTCCTCAAAAGCCTGTACACAGATGGTAATCATCTCCTCTTTCTTTGGCTTTGTCCACGCACTTGTGCAAACTATCTCCACCTTCACATTCTCTTTCTGTGACTTTGGTGTTATCGGTCATTATTTCTGTGACATCCCCCTAGGATCCAGCTTTCATGCTCTGACACCTAGAGCAAAGAGATGGTACTTCACATTTTTGGTGTGTTTCGAGGCACCTTCACATCTCTGGCAATTCTCATCTCCTGCACCTACCTCATCTCCACCACCCTGAGGATCCACTCCTCCAAGGGCAGATGCAAAGCCTTCTCCACCTGTGCTTCCCATCTGAGAGCTCTCTTCTTGTTTTATGGCAGCACCATTTTTATGTGCGGTAGCCCAACATCCAGCTACTCATTGGACTGAGATAAATGGGCCTCTCTGTTCTCTACAGTGGTGACTGCAGTGCTGAATCTTACCAGCTACAGCCTAAGGAATAAGGAGGTGAAGGATGCTCTGAGGAGAGTTTTAGGTCATTATCAGAGAAGCTTCAGAAGACTTGTTAGAAAGAGAACTTTGTTTGGGGAAAATTTATCAAAACCTTGGTACAAAGAGTAGGACTTCCAAGGAAGATTTGATCAGCTTCCAAGGGTGAGATTCAGAAAGGTACTTAATTGTTAGAAGTGCTTTTAGGTGGACTTTTAACTGGTTGTATCTGCAACTTCTATCTTGAAAGACTGTGTTCCTCTGCTGCTGAAAGCTGGAGGAATCCTGACTCTTAACTTGCAAGTTCCAAGCACAAACAGGACTCCTGCCTGAGGAGTGCGTGGCACAGAATTGCAGTTCTCTGTTCTTTTAGGAACGTTTGCTCATGTAGGAAAACCACCAGTCCGTCAAGATGAGAAAAAGCTTTCAGAGATATTCAAGAGGAGAAAAGAAATGTGATTTGAATTTACGGCCATTTCTGCTACATCTTCAGTATTTGAAAGGAGTAGCCTCTTCCAGTGCAACACACAGAACCTGAAGTTCTGGAAAGGAAATCTTGGAGAACACACACCCGTGTTTTTGCCCCCCAAACACTAGGGAAAGTAACTGTCCCTCTCCTGTTAAATCTCCCTCTTCTGTCACTCATTACTACCTCCTTTTTCCCCTTCTGCCTGGAAACATGAAAAAACTACAGAAATGCAGAAAAGATTGACTACTAATTTTGCTACCATTGTGAAGTAACAAGAACTTATTCCTGCTTTTCATCTCCACATATCAGCAATCCACTTGAGGCAACTGAGTGAACTGGTAGTTATTTTAAGGACATTGGACATAATCTGAAAGTTAATCAAGCTGCAGTGTTCTTTCACTTAAAAAAATGCCAAAATAAGATGGTGACTTACCAACAACATGTCTGCCATCAATGTGATTTTGAGAATAAATGACCAATCATTTCTGGGAGATGAGAAAGCTGGGAAAGGCTTTGGAATCCTTTTATCAATTCAACTAAGCTAGCTCTAAGGATAGGTGTTCTATCATTAGTAGATGTTTCATCCCTTCTGGCTGAGTTTACAAATGCTGTCCCTCAGTTGGCAGAAGGAGTTGAAATCTTTATTGAGCTGAAAGTGACAGAATTAATCTCAGACAGGCGAGAGGTTCCTGCCTCTGCATAAGGTTTACAGTCAAAGGGGGATGGAAAGAGGTCTTGCAGATTCCCTTTGCATTTCACTGCAAGCCTGTTAGGGCTGTTATTTCCCCTGACTTCCTCTCCTTAAAGCTGTGCATAACTGTAGCAAAGATTGTGTCCCTGTGATCATCTATGGCACCCTAAAGAAGGATTTTACACGTCTCAGGAAAATGTAGCCTTTTGGTCCTGCTAGTTGCCATCTTTCTGTTGCTGCAGAGGCTGAAGCTCAAGGTTTATCTCTTGTTTCTGATTATTAAGTATCATCAGATATGTGAAGTTCACTGCTTTTACACGTATCAATGTTGCGCTGTCCTTATCTTGAACAGAGAAGTGAGATTTTTAAACCAGATTTCTGAGGTGTCCAAAATTGTCTCTTTCAGTGGACTCCCAGCTCACAGGAAGGAAATAGCTTGAGAAGAAATCACAGGCACCATTTTATTTTCCTGTGTATGTTTACAGGTCTCTAGGAAGAGCAATGTACACTACTACTCTTCCAGAAAAAGACAGGTAGGTTGTCATCAAAGAGCTTCCCTGCACAGCAATGAGTCATGTCTGCACACCTCTCTCTGCGCTGATGTTTAAGATGATAGTCAAAGCCATCTCGAGCTAAGCATCAGCAGAACCGGCAGCATGTTTCAATCAAGAATCACAATCTCAAACCTAAATATGCTTTCTGACAAATATCATCAAAAAGAACAGATTTTCATAAGCCCCACATTCATCTAAGCCGTGCATTCACCTATGCCTTAGTCTCCACCTCGAGAAACCCAGACAAAATTAGGGAATTTAAAATGTTAAAGAGCTGCTGTCTCTTCAAATCTACAGTTTGCTTTTCGAAGAAAGCCTTCTGATCCACCATCCAGAATCCTGTTCCTCTTCTTCCCTTCCCCAAATCTCAGTTCCAGGAGGAGATTTGGGAAAATCCCGGCCTTGAATCACTTGTCATGACGGCAATGCTAAAGTAAGTCCATTTGCAGTAGAACAGCATTGCCCAGAGTCAGGAGGTCCTAGGGGCATTTGGGGTTTCCCTGCTGCAAACAGTTGAGGAAAACTCGATGAATCAAGAACAGTACTGTTAAGAATTTTAGGGAAATTTTCAGTGTTCAGCTAGGAATTAGGTTATATCTTATGGAGTATGGAGAGATATTGGATCCCCATATTTCCACTGAGATACCTATTCCTTAGCCTTTTATAGTGTAAAGCACCAGACGACTGGCCAAAGTATGAAACTTCATCCAGTCTCTAAATAAAGCGGTGAAAAATGTCCTGATAACTGAACTGGATTGTGGCTCCAACATTGACTATGGTATTTAACCGTGCTTGGATTGCTGCTCTGATAGATTATAAAGCTCAGCTATGACATAAGGTCAAGGCCTTGGAAAGGTGTTAGCAGAGCTCCTTTAAATGAAGCGTTCCCAGAGACACCAGGTTGGCACAGACTGCTGAAAATCGGAGTGAATGCCTGGCATTGGGGAACGGCCTCTGTGTCCATCAGTGTTCCTGGGAGCCTTGGAAAGTCTAGTACGGTGTATGTCACCCTTCACTGTAAGGCAGACACCTAGTGCAGCATCCTGCTCCTCTCATGCTCCTCTTTTACCATGCAATGAATCGCAGTCCCCTCAAAGGTCTCTTGCTGTCTTCAGCAGCTCTCTCAAGTTGAGGCACCTCATGTCAGCACACCAATATATGTGAGATGAAACCTGCTTGTGCTGTGCCATCCTGAAGGATTTGCTTTCTCTTGGAAGCTTAGCACCACCATCACTTTTTTTGTGTAGAAACGTGAGCAGACACCACTCTCCGAAGCTCACAGGAGCTAGTGGGAAAGCATAACCTCTCAAAATACCTAGTTATTCCTCTTAATGCCAGGAGAAGCCTAGACCTGAGACTTACACAGCTCTAAGGTGTCTAAAGGTAAAAGCCACAATACCACCCCAAAGGCTCGGGTTTGACTGGTGACAATATCCTCACATCCTTTTGACTGACAATTTCCAAAGAAAGATGAGAGCTACATGAAACCTTGAATTTAGTTTCAGTTCTACTCTTGTCTGCTGAGAAGATAGTGGAAGGGCGCATATAGATGAAAATGCATGACCCAAGGAACAGAAGTGCAACAGTGATATGGGAGGTGCAGGTAGAGAGTGCTTTGAGACGCCCTTTGGAAGAGTGTGTCCTCAAAGAGACCAAAATAATGACATAGGACACAACAAGAACAAGCAAAAGAGCCCGAGGAAATCAGACCACTATTGGCAACCACGATGCAACCAACCACGTAGGTGTCAGTGCAGGCCAGCTTCAGCAAAGGTGTACATCACAGAAGTAGTGGTCGATCTCATTGGGCCCACAAAACAATAGCTGAGCGGTCAGCAGGGTCTGCACCAGGGAGTGCACACAGCCTCCCACCCACGAAGCTGCCACCAGCCGGCCACACACATGCTTGTTCATAATGCTTGCGTAATGAAGCGGCTTGCATATAGCAGTGTAACGATCATACGCCATTGCTATGAGGATGAACATCTCCGTGCAGGCAAAGAGATGGACCCCAAAGAGCTGTGCTATGCAGCCCACAAAAGAGATGGTCTTCTTTTCAGCAAGAAGGTCACAAATGAGTTTGGGAACTGTGACAGTAGAGAAACTGATATCTACAAAGGACAAGTAGCTCAGGAAGAAGTACATGGGAGAGTCCAGCTGTTGACTGTTCTGTACAGTGATGATGATAAGCAGGTTTCCAAGAATGATAGTGGCATAGAAGACTAAGAAGAATGTGAAGCATACTTTTGCTAATGTATCATCTTGTGTGAGTCCCTGGAGGACAAACTCTGTCACATTGTTTTTGTTCTTCATATATGTCACGTAGACAGGACCTGAAGCACAGAATAAAGCCACCTGTGATGGCATTAGAAACACAGTGTTATCAGTACACATCCATATCGATCACTGGTATGTTCAATATCAATGTATTCCCTTTTATGCCTTTTGGGGAAAGTTTCCTTTCAAACTCAATGCTTCTCTCAAGGAGTGACAGTTGATATCTGACTCAGAATGTATTACTGAAGTGTGTAACAGCGAGCTCCGTTTATTTGTTTGAGGGAGTTGGTGGAAATATCCTCCAGATTCATATTTCTGATCTTTGCCCCTTTTAAAAAGGAAGACTAGTCATTAGGTTGCCTAAACATCCACTTTTGTTGTGTTGATTTGGAAACGAAAAACTGACTGAGAAGGGTAGTGCATGTTTTGATTTGAGTCTCAACACGTTAGTCATCCCCTAAGGAATTCTGCTCAAGCAGTGAACGTACCTTCTTTTGCAACCCTCTGAGGGAATTCAACAGAACTAGTCCTTACTATTGCTCTCTGACTCTGGTAGAATGTCCATGCATTTCTGTGCAGCCATCAATATTCACATCATGACACAAGGCAGCTGGCTAATTAACATCACTTCAGCTATCAGTGTAGATCCTTCTGGAGGAGGTAAAGTGGACACCTACCTCATGTCTGTTTAGCAGAGATGTGCCTTTAGGCACCAACTGTCTTTAAGGCGCCCTAAGTGAAATCAGACCATGTTCAAGGCATGCCAGGAAACCTGAAGCAAGAGAGTCATTGTCCTATATGTGCTGTACTGGGCTACATCTTGTATTCACCTTTGCTGCACTCTGTGCAGTACGCAAGTATCACTAGTGTTCAGTTTCTACATTGAAAAGATAGACAGGAAGAACTGCATAACAATGTCCACAATACTGGCAAGTCCTCTGGGATCTTAATCCCAAAGTTAAGATTGAGTACATAGGAAGTGCTGCAGCTACCTATTGACTCCTTGACTCTGTAACACCAGAAACTTCCTTTTGACAGATATTTCTGGAAATGGCATATAACTGAAAAATAAGCAAAGAAGACACCAATTAAAACAAAGGGTAAAAAAAAATTGAGTACTTTCTACTTCATAAAATGCACCTCACAAAAGCCACTCAACAGTAATGCCTCTTTTCAAAGGCAGGATTTCATAGTCATGCTTGAACAAAACAAAGAAGCAAGATCAGAAAACTTACACAGTTTATATTTGCTAGTCTCCAACAGTTTGCCTGCTATTCTCTGATGACCTTCTAGGACCACTTTAGGCAGTTTCATCAAAACCTCTCAGCTCCAAGCTGCTTCTTGTGTGTCATGAGAGCAGTCCACATCTCTGCCAGGGCTGAAAACTACAGGGGATGAAACGGACAGCCTGAATGTCCAGCTCCATTTCTCATTCTGCAAAAACAACTTCCAAGAGCATCTGCAAGAACAACTCTCTTTCTCTCCAGATGGGGAAGTTGTGGCAGAAATATTTCAAGTAAATTGCACAGCAGAAGGACAAGCTTACCAGAAGCAATGAGATCGCTGAGGCATGTGAAGTATTCTTTGTCAGAAAGAATCAGTGGACGGGGAGCTAAAATATATGTTTTGGACAGCTATTAGAGTAATCTCTACAGGGTGACTCTGGAGCGTGATCACCTAGACCATGTCACATTGTGTGGGGGTTTGCTTGCTTTCTTGCTTGCTTTCCAATGCTGTCTAGATAAATGGACTTCATTTAGTATTAGCTATGTGCTTCTTTTGGAAACATTTCTATTTAAAATCAATGTCATGGCTGACCATTTGCAAGATTTTGTGTTCACATTGCCCTTGCAATCAAACATTTTTTGAGTAAAGATGTCTCTTACACGTGTCAGATATTTTTTCCCTTCCAAGCCAATATTTCACATATGCTTTCTTATTTCTTATTAACTTGCTCTTACCATTGCATGTTTGCAGCATAAGTAAGTATCAGAAATGTGCTATATGACTGTTGGCACTTAGACATCTGGTCTGCACACGTTTGAAACAAGAAGTAAACGAGGAAATTATTTCAAGACTTTAAAAATGTTTGTGGTCAGGCCTCACTACTTGCCAGGTATTTTTACTCAGGCAATGCAAAATATAGAAGCAGCTGGTTAGTCCTCATATTAAGTCATTATAAGAATCTGGGCCAATGTGTAGAGGAATCAAATGTTGTTGTTGTTGTTGTATTCGCCTTTCATAAACTATGGTCCCGCTGTTGCCTGCTAGCATCCAGCAGCCGGAAGAGAAATCAGAAAAATCATGGCGTTCTTCCCCAAAACATTTAAAAAAAAAAACAGTTTTTAAATTATAAGCCTTAGCTTGAACTGGCCGTGTGTCCTAACCTCTCAGCAGTTTCAGTATGAAGGGGGTCAGTGGGCCCCATCTGTCTTTCTACCTGCCCCACCCCGGGTGAGACAGACCAACCTCTGAAGGCGCCTGTCCCTCTCTGTTGACAATGATGCTCAGCTAGACAACTGTCCTTCATTGCATGAAGAATTTAGACTGCTACAAATAGGTGGGGCTGGTGCCACCTTTAGCTGTGTCCACAGAGTGTGAATGCTGGGTGAGGGACATGCTGGCCCAGGCCTGAGGGACACTATCCCTCTAAGCCTTGAGAATCAGGATTTATCCCAGTTCCGTCCTGCTGGCTGCCATCCACATAACCCACCACGGTGAGGAGAAGACACTGAGACGTCCGCAGTGTACTGGTGCATGCCTGTGAAACGGGAACCCACTCTGCCACCCCCTGCATAGAGCAGAGGACATTCGGGGAACCAGAGCATTTCTGACATTGTCCCACCATTTGGTCCGTAGATCTGCCGCTCTCCTGTGCAGGCAACACCTTCTTATCTTGAATCACACTTAAGCCATGTTAAGGTGCAACACAAGTGCAAGCAAGTGTTTATAGGGAACGTGAAGTGAGGAAAAAAAAAAAGAAAGTGCTTTAGTTACTTTCAGAGTGCATTACACAGATGTCTTTCCCCCTCACGCAGCTCATTTGCTCTTTTCCTCCTGGCAAGGTAGGAGTCAGGGTCCCGTGGCTCCTTGTGGCTCCTTCGTCCTTGTGGAGAACCTTAGCTGCTACAACTAAGCTCCCTGTGGCAGCTGTGACTGGCTCTGAGATGATTTAATCTTCCATCTTCATATTTCTTCTCTTCCCTCCTGCAGGAGTAGCTGCTCCAGCTATTCCCTTGGAATACATGTTTCTTCCTTTGCCTGGGCCTGTAGATGTGCCCTGTTGGGCTAGGAGTTATCCTGCATACAGGAATTATTACTGAATAGCTCTTTTTTTAACTGACACATAAAATTGTTCCCCCCAATGCTTTCTCTGGTGGCGACAATTTCCTACAGTGAGCAATTTATCTTTCACTTGGATCTTTGATTCTCTATTAGTCTAAACAGTAAAATGCAAAATCTGAGGCAGAGATGAAGGGCAGAGGGGATGGCTAGGAAGGAGGGCATTAGTGACAGGTGAACTACTGCAGAAAGGCAGAGAGTTGCTGCACTGGAATGGGAAGGGGAGAAGCTTCTCCTCATATCATCTGCATTAGCAAATGACCCAACCAGCATCTAATATCAGCAGTTTAATTGCTAACCCATGGATTCAGCATATGACAATGCAGTACTCCTAAGAAGGCATTTACTCCAAAGTAAAGGGGAAGGAAGCCTTTGGTACAATTGCTTCCAGCAGCAGGTGACCAACAGCCTTGCAGACACCTTGGGCCATTGTTTCCTAGCTGAGTAGACTGCAGAGTAGATGGAGTTTGTCTGACGGAAAGTTTACACCTGGGAGAGCTCGGACTAATGGGATGCTCTGCCTGGAACACATTTTAATATTTTTGATAGCATTCATTTATTTATTTGCTGGTGTCTCAGCAGTGCTTGGAAGCCCCAGTCCTGGGCCTGTGCTATTCAAAAAGAGAACATAAAGGGAATCCCTGCTAGTCACAGAGTTTACAATGCCATTCCAATCAAAACATGAACTTTCAGTGTCTTCCTAATTACTGCAACAGCTAAAACCAAGCTTTTCTTCAAAAGGGAGCTTTCAGTAAATTTTCCAAAATGGAATTATAGTCAGAGAGACTTGATTTTCTCAGCTCCTGAGAAAATGTTACCACAGTTCTACACCTCACCCTTTTCACGCCAAACTTTTCTATTCCACAGTTTTCTCATGGCACTTTTCATCTCCTCATTTCTCAGCGTGTAGATGAGTGGGTTCAGCATGGGCGTGATGACATTGTAAAACACAGTTAACCTCTTGTCCTCCGAGAGACTACTGGATGGGCGTATGTAGGTGAATGTGCATGGCCCAAAGAAGAGAATCACCACAGTAATGTGGGACCCACAGGTGGAGAGGGCTTTCTTCCGCCCTTCGGACGTTCGCCTTTTCAAGGACAACAAAATGACAATGTAGGATGTGAGCAGGATGACGAAAGAGACCAAACAAATCATTCCACTATTGGCAACGACAATGATGCCCACAACATAGGTGTCGGTACAGGCCAGTTGTAGTAGGGGACGGACATCACAGAGGTAGTGGTCAATTTCGTTGGGGCCGCAAAAAGGGAGGCTAACGGTTATGAGGGTCTGCACCAGGGAGTGCACAAAGGCCCCCACCCATGAACCCATCACCATCCAGCCACACACACGCCTGGTCATGAGGCTGGTGTAGTGCAGGGGTCTGCATATGGCAAAGTAGCGATCATAGGCCATCGCTGTGAGGATGAAGACCTCAGCGCCGCCGGAGATATGCAACCCAAATAGCTGTGCCATGCAACCCCCAAAGGAAATGGTTTTCTTCTCAACAAGGAAGTCAGCAATCATTTTGGGAGCTGTGACAGAAGAGAAGCAAGTATCTGCAATGGACAGGTGGCAGAGAAAGAAATACATGGGGGAGTTCAGACTCTGACTGCTAACTACAGTGACAACGATGAGCAGATTTCCTGCCACAGTAACAATATAGAAGAACAAAAACACCACAAAACATATTTTCTGCACCCCTTGGTTCTTTGAAAGGCCCAGAAGAATGAATTCCTTCACACTGCTTACGTTCTCCATGTTGATCAGTCGGGTGCCAATATGCAATATACAGCTTACACACCTGGGAAAACAAAGACAGACACATGATTCATCACCATTTTTTTCATTATTAATAATGAGTTCTATATCAGAAGTGGATACAAACCAAGAAAGATATAGCATTAGCATTATGCTTATGAAGTGTTTAGTTTCTGTCATGTATTTTTTAACGGCTATTTAATCCTCCACAGTACAAAACTTCTGCCATGGCTTTGGTGGCACGGAGATAGGTGCACTCTGTGATATGTTCCTTAATCCTGGTCCTCCAGGATTTTGAAGGACTGGCTCCATGGCTGGTAGCCTTCCATGCACTAAGGACACGGCCAGAGTGTTCACCTTGGGCACTACAAGGCAGATAATGCAGTATGTTTGCCCTCAGGGGAGACAAAGTCCCTCACAGCAATCTTTGTAAAATGGGTGTCTTTAAGAATACCTGGAAATATTGCTCAGAATGATGATTTGCTTTATAAGTACACATGATCTTTGAATTCTTGTTTAGAAGGGAAATGTAACCACAGGCAGAGAAAAGAACTCTCTTGCGTATAGACATTTTGAAAGGTAAATATGAAATTTCACAGGCTGAAAAATGAGTTCTGGGAAGGTTATCTATCATGGAGGGGAAAAAAATTGCACATATGACTTAATGGAGTATTTGACATTGTTCTAAATCTCAGCATTGTTTCTATCAGAGGAAGGAAGAATGAAAGACTCTTGTGAGATCTTCTGTCCCAGCACTGTACTGATTTTACCTAGTATGATTTTTGATACGCTCTGCGTGATCCTTTCAAGGGTTAACTTAGCTTAATGAAGCTAATCTAACTAAACTCCTTCAACAGCCAGTATAAGTCTGATTCATAGGCTGATTCAGAATGACTAAATTAGGGTCCTTTGCAGAACCCTTTTTTCCTCCATTCACTATGAGGAGCAAATTAGCACCACCAGGTTAGAATGACCCTCAGAGAATAATCCCTTTTGGTGCCAGAAAGCAGCTCAGAGCTTTTTGTAATGCCATCCACCTGTTTTAGGTTATGGCTGAGCTCCTTGTCCCTAGGCATTTCTACATCCGTACAGTTTCTCATTCGAGACAAGGTCACATTCCAGCATAAACATGGGACTTCTTTGGTTCACCCTGTGTTCCAGCTACAACCCATCGAGCATTACATGTCACTAATAAATGAGTAGCCTACATCTTTAGAAAGAGTGTAACGTCTCTAGCTTGCCATTATGCACCCAGACCACCAGAGTTCCTTTGGCAAAGAAGTCTGGGAACCACCAGATGAAACTCTTCACAGAGAGTTTAAGGTCAGCCAAAAGCAGGCACTCTTTTAATAAAAATATCCACTGTATGGGCTTCCTTCTAGGATCAAAACATTCCCCGTCAGCTGGTGTTAAAATGCACCATTTTAAGTCCTGCAGAATTACATCACAACCAGGTCTTCTCATTGTCTTGGTGATCTGTGAGCAAATCTGTGGAATGATTCAGTTAAGCCAAGTTATCTACCAACTACTTCCATCTGCAGCATAATCAGAAACTTTTGTGCAGGCACAAAGTGATGAAGCATCCACAGGAAACACTGAAACTGAGAAAAGCCAAGATTACTTTCAAACCCACAAAGTGAAGCCGAGAGAGGAAGTGGGCAAAGGTAGGGACTTTTCCTATGCTTACAGTTGTACTTACACTAGATGAAAGTTTTTCAAGCAGAAGGGTAAAATTTACATGGATGGCTCCTTTTCAGATATTTCTACAAGGAAAAGGATCAGTAAGAACAACGGGAGGTCAGTTTCTCCCTCGTCTTACCAGGTCGTGATCCTTTCTACCCCTCTTCCTTCTACTGAGCAACGACGTAGACTTCTCAACAAAATAAATGACAGGGATGAAATGAGCACACCTTTATGGCTGTGCAGTACCCAGTCGAAAAGAAATAGCTGGGCTCCATCCAAGCCAGAGCATGACTGGAAGCATACCACAGCAATCGCAGGGCCATATTTAGGCAGTCAGAAAGGAGTGACCAAGAGAGAAATGGTCAGGGGAAACTATATGCCGGAATGCCAGCAGATGGCAAATTCCTGAGCTAAAAACAAGGTGTGCATCTACAAAAGGACCGATTCACAATTCAGACAGCTCGGCTATGTATCTTGCTTGATAAGGTCCTTTCCATCACCACCAAACTGCATTTAACAAACTATCTCATCTGTCTGATCTCATCTCATCGACTTAAGTCATGTAGGCACCTGTACCTAAGCTAGGCATATTACACCTGACCAGTCTACTTGTAGATGTGATGAATCATGTGCTGCAGGTACCCGTTTCTTACTGCTGACTCCAAGAGGATTACTAGAATGACTAATTCAGTAGAGGATTGCCACCAGTTATGGCTTATCTCTTCAAGTGCCTTTGCAGGGATAGACCTGAGCTATATGACATAATGCAATCAGCTGCAAAATAAAATGAATCTCATGTGTACTCTTAACATCTCAAAAAGGGTGAGAAATTGCACCATCTCCTTACTGCATGCATTCTTCCCTAAAATCTCAGGTGGTTATGGGAAACAAAAGAATAATATTGAAGCAATCTAATCTGCGGCTGTAGAACTAGCTCTGTATATGATTCTAGCCAAAGATAACTAGAGACAGTTGATAACTTCAGTGGAAGTTCCTTCCTGTATTTTCACATTTGTGCAAGAAGAAAGGAAAAGGAAGAGGAAAGCAAAGCAAAACAAAGCAAAGCGAAGCAAAGCGAGAAGCCAGAGAAGCTGCAAAACTTACCTCGCCTGTGTTTAGAGATCTAATTTATGGTGTAAGGGCTGTACAGCTTTATCTCCTCAACTTCTGTCTCCCCTGGTATGAATGTGTTAGAGCACAGCGCCTTTAAAGAACATAGAATGGCTTCTGGAAAGCTTCCAAAACTTGCTTAGGAGGTGGCTGTTAGTGTATAATCCAATCCCATCTAATTTATTACTTGCTTTCGTGTGTCACAAGTGTATCTTGATGTTTCCTGCCTATGTGAGAAGTGGTTTAATAGGCTGTGTGGATGATGTGACCTGGGTGTGCTGAATGATGCTTTCATATCCCAGCAGCTGCAAAAAGGGCTGAGAAGAAAACCGTTTAAGTACCAATCTTTAACCCTCTCCCAGGAAATCTTCCACCTGAAGGGCTCTTGGGGCTGGAGGAAGGAGGGGTGGAGGCTTAGTGAAGGGAAGGCGTGAAAGAAAGGGGCAAAGGAGGAGAATGAGTTCTGTCTTGACTGAAAAGTTTAAGTAAATATATTTTAAAGAAACAGTTGTCAGTCAATGCTTTTATAATGATATCACAAAGGCATTTCAGGGTTTCTCCATAAGAAATAACAGTCAAAGGAGTAGCTGAGTATTCAAGTGGACAAGCATATGCATGGACCTATGCAGTTAACGCTTCTCGGAGTTCTTCCTTACTCCAAGCTGATAGTTGTATGGATTTCCCATGTGTAAAGGGCCATTAGGTCCACTGCTCTGGCTTCCTAGCACTGTGAATGCTAAAACTGTCCATTTGTAATCTAGATATGTTCTCTCCTTTTTTAACTTCTGTGTATTCCAAAAAACATGTAAAAGAGAAATCTTCATTAAAGGAAAAAAAGAAAGAAACCTCAAGCTGTAGGAAGAGTCACCATCCTCCAGGGATGGTAAAGAATTCCTATCACAGGAGTCTTTTAAGGACAGGTTGGGCTCATTTCTCTCAGGAGTGGTTACGATGAAGTTTTTATAGGGACAGAAGATGTCCTGGGTGACCTCTTGATGACCCTCCAAGTCCTATCTCACCAGAAATTTCATCACTGGAAATCCAGTGAATAAAGCCTCTTTGCAAGAATTTGCATGTTTTAACAGAGGTCAGTGAATTACCAAGTCAGTCAAAAAAATCCTTCATTTACGAATTGGGAAACTGAGGGAGGAAGTCACCTATTTAATGCCGATGGAAGTCAGCGAGTTTAACCCTGACTTAGTCACTCTAGGCTCTTCTGCGCAAAAAAATGAATGTCTCTGGAGGCAGATGCATCTGATCTTCCTCAGAACTGATTTTAGGATGCGATTAGGTGTGAAATGGACATCTAGCTTTTAAACAAAATAACTTAGGGCGGACAAATCTCACTGTCATGACGGGCCCCATCTTTCTTAACCTGAGCAGCTGCAGTCAAAGGTGAACCTATGAAATGAAACAAACGAAGCAAATAGACATGCTGATTTATATCAGCATATCATCTCAACCAAGGCCCAAGTCAAATTCATTGTTTCTCTCAACTCTACTGTGTATTTGTACCTTATGCCTCATGGAGGTCAGGAAAGACATTGTCTCAGCTACTGTCCTTTCCTTTGTTTTGCTGAAATTTCTGGAAATGTGGAATGGCCTGATAGCAACATAGTTAATATCTCCATCTCCTCTGCACAGAATGCCAGCGATCTCCACACTGAAAACAGAAATCCTACAGTTAATGAGAATAAATACTGGTAAAGAAATGCCTTGGTGAAAATAGTCCCCTAACATAAATATCCTTTTACTGTCACCTGGAGTCTTGGGCAGCTTAATGAGGGTTAACAGTAGTCACTACAGGAAACAAGAGTATTGGGTAAGAAGGTAAACAAAGTCTTACAGTCTTTGGGAAAGGAAGAGGAGCAACAGATGACAGAAGCCAGAGATCAGGCCAATAGCATCTGGCCTGCTAACCTAGTATGAGTCAGCCTGCCACTTTCTGTACCCAGTGGCACACATGGCAGCAACTTGGCTAGCATCACATTCGTGTCCTTTTGTTTCCCTAGCCAAATGGACTACCAGAGGTGACTTAATGCACAAGTCCAAATGAAGAATTGCTGCTACCTCCTGCTGCAAAATAATTCCCCATAGGGGTGTGCTTAGTGCCAGCAAAGGAGAAAGGTGTTTTCTCCATTTTCATTCCACTTACCTTGGCACCTGGCTCTGGACACCACTATGGCAGCAGGTCATGCTCAGGGGAGCTGTGATTTGGACAAGGAGGGACTGTGCATGGTGAGATGAATGAGGTTTTGCAGCTGGATAGTGAATACTGGCAAGGGGGTTGTTGATAGAGCCATGGTGAATGTGCATTGTGAATTTGATGATGGGCAGGATGGGGACAAGGCACGGTGTGGAGGGAAGTTGTGACTCTTGAAATGGATGCTACATGGCCAGGGGCTGTCTTCATGGAGTTTGTGAAATCAGAAGTGCCTGAGGTGTGGTGAGGGACTGTGCTGAAAGATCGTATGAAGTGGCAGGTAATACTGTGGGTGCTAAGCTGTGTTGAAAGACCTTGTGACATCAGAAGCGGGCATCGTGTTTTGAAGGGTAACACTAGGAGAGGTTGCAAAATTGTGGCTGCTGAGGTGTCATAAGGCTGGCTAGAGAGTTCAAGGAGACCCTACTGTAGAACAGGTAATGTGAAGTAGTAGGGGACAATGTATGGTGACAGCTTGTGTTGGGAGAGGTTTTGAGGTCAGAAGAGGACACTCGGTAGTGAGGAATGTGCTAGGGGAGGTTCTGCAGTGACAGTGGACCCTTGGGGAATGAGAAGCTGTGTTGAGGGAGATTGTGAAATCAGCAGCAGGCATTATGGAAGAGGACTGACCATTTCTCAATCTGTGTGACCCTGAGCAGCAGTAGGCCATCTTCTGCAAGGTCTATGAAACAAGAGCTGCTCATGGATGCAGCTGGGAAGCAAAGCATCAGTGCAAGAGTCAAGCTATAACTTTGGACAGACAGTTCTTGTGTTCTTTATATCGTGAGACTGTCTGAAGAAGGGAGAAGTAGTGAAAAAGCATTACTATTGCATGCCAAACATTGGTAAATTCCCATTTTTGATGGTCCCTGGCTCATCCCTCTGGGACAGCAGCACCAACCCGGTCATTTACTTCCTGGGCAGGAGCAACCGTCACCACCGGCTCCATGGCTCTGGGAAAGTCACCTTCCGACAAGCGTTTGCAGAGAAAGCAACGTGCGGAGAAGGAAGCCAAGTGCCCAGAGACACTGCTGCAGAGACTGCTGTATAAATCCCTGCTGGCAAGGAGGTGTGGGAGGGTGGGGCAGCCTGCAGAGGGGACTGAGGGGAGGTGGGCAGCAGTGCTCAGCCCCCAGCGGAGCCAGGGCATCTCCACTGCGGTGGGAGCAGCTCAGCTGGTGACGTGCCCCTTCCGAGCAGGGCTGTGCTGGGGACCAGGGAGCTGGGTGAGAGCGAGCCTTGTCTGCACACCGTGCCAGTGCCTCTTCTCATTACGTGGTCTCCCTTGTGGAAGGGGACATGGTGCACAGAGCATGGCTATGCAGAGCATGCAGAGTGTGGGAAGGAAGAGTGACCCAGGATGTTGGGCATGTCTTTGGGACCCTGAACCTTACAGGGAGTCTTTTCCCTCACTTTGACTTGAGGCCAAGCCTGCAGGACTCCAGGGCATTCTGGCAGCTCCTGGGAGGCCATTCTCAGCAGGGATGAGTTTCATCCTGGCTATTTTGGGCTTGTATAGAAACATCCTTCAGGCCTGAACACCTAGGGGACCGTTCAGCTGGTGCCACGGCTGCTCTGGTCAACACACAGGGGTCCTGGAGTGATGCGTGGTGCTTCTGTGTGTGTAGAGAAGAGCACCAATTCCTCACCTACACCCTGAGCCTCTCCATCGCTGTCCCCAGAGGGCTGGAGGGGGAACTCATCTGTCCCAGCTTTCGCCCAAGATGGCCATCTCCAGATGAGTTAGTTGCCCTAGGCTGTCTGTACAGGCAGTGGAGAGAAAGGTGCTTGTAAGGAGCTTTTCCCTTCCCTATGTGGCTGCAGCACACAGCTCCTGCTGAGCCATCAGCCACCCTCCTGTCCCTGTGCCAAATCTCTTCCCCACCACCGTCTCGCCCCACACTGCGGATGCCTCGCTCCCCTTACGCAGTGCCATGCAAGGCCTCTCACCCTAGTGCTTCTGAGAAAGCTTTCAGCTCCCAGCCACAGCACCTTATCTCACTGTCTTCCCAGTAGCTGCTGTGAGGGTCACCTCTCTTCCTGGCACTGGCACTTGCCTCTTGCTGCAGGGCTGAAAGGGCATTTCTCTGCCTCTCCATCCAGCTCTCCAGACTTTCTATTTGTTTTTTTTTTTTTTTGGCTCCTGCCCTCAATCCTTCCCTCCTTTGTGTCTCCATTACTCTCTTTCTGGGTTGGCTGGTGCGTGGATCGAATTAACACTAAAACAGTTTGTGAGCAAGTGAAGGGCTGGATTTAAAAGGAATGGATCTAAATCTGATTTTTTGAAATTAAGTTGAAGGCAGAGGAAGAAGGGAAAATGTCTGCACCAAAACATTCAAAGAACTAACAGGGTCAAAACTTTTCTCTTTTGTTCATTTTAATTCTATGGGGTAACAGTATTCCTGAAGCCATTTCACAGAATCACAGAATGGTTGAGGTTGGAAGGGACCTCTGGAGATCATCTAGTCCAACCCCCTGCCCAAGCAGGGTCACCTAGAGCAGTTGCCCAAGATCGCGTCCAGGCGGATTTTGAATATCTCCAGAGAAGGAGACTCCACAGCCTCTCTGGGCAACCTGTTCCAGTGCTCTGTCACCCTCACAGCGAAGAAGTTTTTCCTCATGTTCAGATGGAACTGTCTGTGTTTCAGTTTGTGCCCGTTGCCTCGCGTCCTGTCACTGGGCACCACTGAAAAGAGTCTGGCTCCATCTTCTTGATACCCTCCCTTCAGATACTTGTACACGTTAATAAGATCTCCTCTCAGCCTTCTCTTCTCCAAGCTAAACAGGCCCAGCTCTCTCAGCCTTTCTTCATAAGAGAGATGCTCCAGTCCCCTAATCATCTTTGTAGCCCTTCGCTGCACTTGCTCCAATAGTGCCACATCCCTCTTGTACTGGGGAGCCCAGAACTGGACGCAGTACTCCAGATGTGGCCTCAGCAGGGCTGAGTAGAGGGGGAGGATCACCTCCCTCGACCTGCTGGCAACATTCTTCCTGATGCACCCCAGCATACCATTGGCCTTCTTGGCCACAAGGGCACATTGCTGCCTCAGGCTTAACTTGGTGTCCACCAGCACTCCCAGGTCCTTCTCCGCAGAGCTGCTTTCCAGCAGGTCAGCCCCCAACCTGTACTGGTGTATGGGGTTATTCCTCCCTAGGTGCAGGACCCTGCACTTGCCTTTGTTGAGCTTCAGGAGGTTCCTCTCCACCCACCTCTCCAGCCTCTCCAGGTCTCTCTCAATGGCAGCACAGCCCTCTGGGGTATCCGCCACTCCTCCCAGTTTTGTATCCTCAGCAAACTTGCTGAGGGTGCACTCTGTCCCTTCATCCAGGTCATTGATGAAGAAGTTGAACAAGACTGGAGCCAGGACTGACCCCTGGGGGACACTGCTAGCTACAGGCCTCCAACTAGACTCCGCACCTCTGATCACAACTCTCTGAGCTCTGCCATTCAGCCAGTTCTCAATCCACCTCACTGTCCACTCATCTAACCCACACTTCCTGAGCCTGTCTATGAGGATGCTATGGGAGACAGTGTCGAAAGCCTTCCTCAAGTCAAGGGAGACAACATCCACTGCTCTCCCCTCATCTACCCAGCCAGTCATTCCATCAGAGAAGGCTATCAGATTGGTTAAGCATGATTTCCCCTTGGCGAAGCCATGCTGACTACTCCTGATCACTTTCTTGTCCTCCACATGCTTGGAGATGGCCTCCAGGATGAGCTGCTCCATCACCTTTCCAGGGATGCAGGTGAGGCTGACTGGCCTGTAGTTCCCTGGGTCCTCCTTCTTGCCCTTTTTGAAAACCGGGGTGACACTGGCTTTCTTCCAGTCCTCAGGCACCTCTCCTGTTCTCCATGACCTTTCAAAGAGGATGGAGAGTGGCTTAGCAATACCATCCGCCATCTCCCTCAGCACTCGTGGGTGCATCCCATCAGGGCCCATGGATTTGTGGGTGTCAAGTTTGCTTAAATGATCTCTAACCCGATCCTCCTCCACCAAGGGAAAGTCTTCCTTCCTCCAGACTTTCTCTCTTGCCTCCAGGGTCTGGGGTTCCTGAGGGCTGGCCTGAGCAGGAAAGACTGAAGCAAAGGCGGCATTCAGTAACTCTGCCGTCTCTGCATCCTTTGTCACCAGGGCACCCTCCCCATTCAGCAAAGGGCCCACATTTTCCCTAGTCTTCCTCTTGCTACCGATGTCTTTGAAGAAGCCCTTCTTGCTGTCCTTGACATCTCTCGCCAGATTTAATTCCAAACGGGTCTTAGCCTTCCTCGTCACATCCCTGCATACTCTGACAATGTTCCTATATTCCTCCCAAGTGGCCTGTCCCCCTTTCCACTTTCTGTAGACTTCCTTCTTCTGGTTGAGTTTTGCCAGGAGCTCCTTGCTCATCCATGCAGGTCTCCTACCTCCTTTGCTTGACTTCCAACTCATAGGGATGCACCGATCTTGAGCCTGGAGGAAGTGATGTTTGAATATTAACCAGCTCTCTTGAACGCCCCTTCCTTCTAGGGCCCTAACCCATGGCATTCCTCCAAGTAGGTCCCTGAAGAGGCCAAAGTTTGCTCTCCTCAAGTCCAGGGTTGTGATCCTACTTAGTGCCCTGCCTCCTCCTCGCAGGATCCTGCACTCCACCATCTCATGGTCACTGCAGCCAAGGCTGCCCCCAACCTTCACATCTTCCACCAGTCCTTCTTTGTTTGTTAGTACGAGGTCCAGCAGCACACCTCTCCTTGTTGGCTCCTCCACCACCTGTGTCAAGAAGTTGTCACCAATGCTCTGCAGGAACCTCCAGGACTCTTTGTGCCTAGCTGTGCTGTCTTTCCAGCAAATCTCAGGGTAGTTGAAGTCCCCTATGAGAACCAGGGCCTGGGATTGTGAGGCTACTTCCAGCTGTCTGTAGAAGGCCTCATCGACTTCCTCATCCTGATCAGGCGGCCTGTAGTAAACACCCACAACAGTGTCACCCATGCTAGCCTGCCCTTTAATCCTTACCCATAAGCTCTCGACTCGCTCTTCATCCACCCCTAGGCACAGCTCAATACATTCCAGTTGCTCTCTCATAAAGAGCAACTCCACCACCTCGCTTTCCTGGCCTGTCTTTCCTAAAAAGCACGTAGCCATCCATGACAGCATTCCAGTCATGCGAGCTATCCCACTAGTTCAAAGAACTAACAGGGGTCAAAACTTCTCTTTTTTGTTTGTTTTAATTCTACGGAGTAACAGTACTCCTGAAGCCATTTCATGTCAGTTAACAAGGTTTGGAGAAGCCCTTTGACAGTTGATTATAATATTGCTTTAGCAGAGATTTCACTAGAAACCATGAGACCTCTCTGCTGTCCTCCTTCTATATCCACTTGTTCTTTTGGCTCCACTGACTGCATTTCCTGGATCTCCGTGGTTGTAGTGGGATCCTAGGCACCTGGCACACCTACACTGTGAGGACCCAAAGTCCGGTGACCTAAATCCTACCCTTAGCTTTTACCAAGACTAAAGATAAATCCTTCCCACCCTAAATACTTTACATTTATTTTATCTCTAAATGAAGTTTTCTTGAACAATGCAAGAGAAGAGAAAATGACCATAACTAGTAGAAGTGTTGCTCTTTCTTGTGATAGTCTCGGGGGCAATGTGTAGGTTTAGGTAATACCTCTGCACCTTGCTGGAGCTCACACAAATGCAGTTCACATGAAAACCTTGCTCTTGTGTGGACCAAGGCAGCCATAAGAAGCTGTGACCAACAGCCAGGTGTTTACCCAAGCACAAATGTCTGATGAGGTCAGGAGCATGGCACGGGAGGAGCACTTGAGGCCTGGAGTTTATTAAGCACAGGATGGACTGAGGCCGGTATGGTAAAGGTGGAACATGAAGAGCCATCTTGGGGCACAGATCAAACATGTTACAGGGTGGAATTGGGTAACGGGGATGCTATAAATTGTTTGCATGACAAAAGATCCACTTGGGCAGGCCAGCTGCAAGGGAATATGCCAAGCATGCTAAATCCTCCTATGTAGTTCATTGAATCACATAGGGACTGGTCCTGCTCCCTCTGAAATCACTGCAGGACATGTTATTCCCTTGCCAAAGAGCAAGTGCAGCTGTGTAGTACCAGACTAGCACGGCTGGAGTTAGCTCTTCTCAAATAACCTTGGCTTTTTGTTTGTCCTTTTTCAGCCCACCGTGAAACTTTCAGCAAAGATTTTTCCTGTGTCTTACATAAAAAAGTATTTCCCTGGTCCAGTCACCATTTCCTTTTCCTTTTGTTTTCCCTTTATTTCTTTTCAGTATGATTTGCCTTATATTTAGGGTTCTCTTTGACAGTAGTTTTAATAGTATTCCCTCCACGACACATTGTATGATGAGTGTTCTTGGTTCTTCTCATATCCCTTTTCTTTGTCAGGAACATCCCACAAAATGGGTGATGCATATGTTGCTACTCTAATGCAAAGCACAGCTATAACGGAAATGCATCCTAAGGCAGCTCCAGAAAATGCAAAATGGACTGAGAAAATCAGATGGATTTTCAGATGGAGAAAATATATTACCAAATACGCATGAGATCCATGAAGAGCAGAGAACAACAACAACAACAACAACAAATCTCACTATTAAGTGGGTGCTAATATTCATCTAATTACTAGGACAGAAACAATCTATACAAAATAGGAATCTCTGTCAGCTAAAAACGTTTTTTTTTTTTTGCCCTGTTTGTCTTCTGAACTTTCCTTCCATGAGTCATTTCCTCTACACAGAGAGGATTAGAAGTCAAGAGCATGGCTGAATGCTGAATAGGAATTGAGATTTGGGGAAGGGAAGAAGAGGAACAGGATTCTGGATGTTGGATCAGAAGGTTTTCTTAGAAAAGCAAACTGTAGATTTGAAGAGACAGCAGCTCTTTAACGTTTTAAATTCCCTAATTTTGTCTGGGTTTCTCGAGGTGGAGGCTAAGGCATAGGTGAATGCAGGACTTATGAAAATCTGTTCTTTTTGATGATATTTGTCAGAAAGCATATTTAGGTTTGAGATTGTGATTCTTGATTGAAACATGCTGCCGGTTCTGCTGATGCTTAGCTCTAGATGGCTTTGACTATCATCTTAAACATCAGCGCAGAGAGAGGTGTGCAGACATGACTCATTGCTGTGCAGGGAAGCTCTTTGATGACAACCTACCTGTCTTTTTCTGGAAGAGTAGGATTGTACATTGCTCTTCCCAGAGACCTTTAAACATACATGGTAAAATAAAATGATGCCTGTGATTTCTTTCCAAGCTATTTCCTTTCTGTGAGCTGGGAGTCCACTGAAAGAGACAATTTTGGACACCTCAGAAATCTGGTTTAAAAATCTCACATCTCTGTTCAAGATAAGGACAACGCAACATTGATACGTGTAAAAACTGTGATCTTCACATATCTGATGATACTTAATAATGAGAAACGAGAGACAAACCTTGAGCTTCAGGCTCTGCAGCAACAGAAAGATGACAACTAGCAGCACCAAAAGGCTACATTTTCCTGAGACTTGTAAAATCCTTCTTTAGGGTGCCATAGATGATCACAGGGACACAATCTTTGCTACAGTTATGCACAGCTTTAAGGAGAGGAAGTCAGGGGAAATAACAGCCCTAACAGGCTTGCAAAGGGAATCCACAAGACCTCTTTCCATCCCCCTTTGACTGTAAGCCTTATGCAGAGGCAGGAACCTCTCGCCTGTCTGAGATTAATTCTGTCACTTTCAGCTCAATAAAGATTTCAACTCCTTCTGCCAACTGAGGGACAGCATTTGTAAACTCAGCCAGAAGGGATGAAACATCTAGTAGCGCTAGAACACCTATCCTTAGAGCTAGCTTAGTTGAATTGATAAAAGGATTCCAAAACCTTTCCCAACTTTCTCATCTCCCAGAAATGATTGGTCATTTATTATCAAAATCACATTGATGGCAGACATGTAGTTGGCAAGTCATCATCTTATTCCGTCATTCTTTTAAGTGAAAGAACACTGCAGCTTGATTAACTTTCAGATTATGTCCAATGTCCTTAAAATAACTACCGGTTCACTCAGTTGCCTCAAGTGGATTGCTGATATGTGGAGATGAAAAGCAGGAATAAGTTCTTGTTACTTCACAACGGTAGCAAAATTAGAAGTCAATCTTTTCTGCATTGCTGTAGTTTTTTCATGTTTCCAGGCAGAAGGGGAAAAAGGAGGTAGTAATGAGTGACAGAAGAGGGAGATTTAACAGGAGAGGGACAGTTACTTTCCCTAGTGTTTGGGGGGCAAAAACACGGGTGTCTCTTCTCCAAGATTTCCTTTCCAGAACTTCAGGTTCTGTGTGTTGCACTGGAAGAGGCTACTCCTTTCAAATACTGAAGACGTAGCAGAAATGGCCATAAATTCAAATCACATTTCTTTTCTCCTCTTGAATGTCTCTGAAAGCTTTTTCTCATCTTGACGGACTGGTGGTTTTCCTACACGAGCAAACGTTCCTAAAAGAACAGAGAACTGCAATTCTGTGCCACGCACTCCTCAGGCAGGAGTCCTGTTTGTGCTTGGAACTTGCAAGTTAAGAGTCAGGATTCCTCCAGCTTTCAGCAGCAGAGGAACACAGTCTTTCAAGATAGAAGTTGCAGATACAACCAGTTAAAAGTCCACCTAAAAGCACTTCTAACAATTAAGTACCTTTCTGAATCTTACCCTTGGAAGCTGATCAAATCTTCCTTGGAAGTCCTACTCTTTGTACCAAGGTTTTGATAAATTTTCCCCAAACAAAGTTCTCTTTCTAACAAGTCTGCTGAAGTTTCTCTGATATGACCTAAAACTCTCCTCAGAGCATCCTTCACCTCCTTATTCCTTAGGCTGTAGCTGGTAAGATTCAGCACTGGAGTCACCACTGTAGAGAACAGAGAGGCCCTTTTATCTCAGTCCAATGAGTAGCTGCATATCGGGCTACCGCACATAAAAACGGTGCTGCCATAAAACAAGAAGAGAGCTCTCAGATGGGAAGCACAGGTGCAGAAGGCTTTGCATCTGCCCTTGGAGGAGTGGATCCTCAGGGTGGTGGAGATGAGGTAGGTGCAGGAGATGAGAATTGCCAGAGATGTGAAGATGCCACGAAACACACCAAAAATGTGAAGTACTGTCTCTTTGCTATAGGTGTCAGAGCATGAAAGCTGGATCCTCGGGGGATGTCACAGAAATAATGACCGATAACACCAAAGTCACAGAAAGAGAATGTGAAGGTGGAGATAGTTTGCGCAAGTGCGTGGACAAAGCCAGTGAAAGAGGAGATGATTGCCATCTGTGTACAGGCTTTTGAGGACATGACAGTTGCATAAAGGAGAGGGTTGCAGAGAGCCACATGCAGTCATATGCCATTACTGCCAGCAGGAGACACTTAACACTAGCCATGAGGAGACAAGTGAATAGCTGTGCCACACAGGCACTGACTGAAATGGCTCTCCTCACTGCTGAAGAGTTCACCAGCAACCTCGGGGAGATAGCTGAGGAGTAACAGAAATCCACAGAAGCCAAGTTACTGAGGGAAAGGTACACAGTGTGTGAAGCCGGGGGATCAACCTTCATCTACATGATCCTTCCAAGATTCCCTATTAATGTGCTTAAAAAAAGCGGGTTACCTTCACCTCTTGGCTTTCTGTTAGTCCAGAGAGGATAAACTCAATGGCCACACAGTGATTCCTCTCAGGCATGTTGCTAGCACACTCACGTTATCTCCCGACAAGAAACTGGTTCAACACCTAGAAGTAATGGGAAACTGGCAACACACAATTGATTGTCTCAGTAGGCACAAGGAAGTACGGCGCATTTTCTTCATAGCTTCTGACTAGACTTCTTTAATTACGCATTGAAATGACTTGTGATACAAGGGAGTACTGTTCCTATTTTTCAGGTGAGATAAGAAAGCGCAGAAAGATAAAATAATTTATTCAAAAGGCAGCAGCAGCACTGTGAAACACCAGTCCTAGTCTGGCACTACAATGGTTTTCGTGTGCCCTCTTTCTCCTTTTTTAAGGAAAAAAGTCTGCTTTTCTTGAGGACATCTATGGAGCACTCTTCTCCCCTCACTCGTGGCCACGGTTGGGTGTACAGTATCATCCAAATGGCCCACTCCAAGGGCAATGGCCCGCTTGTTCCTGAAGATACATGGTCTTGACACTAGTTCAGACATCATTCTTCCTGTATTGCAATCACCAATACATTTTTTGCCTATTAGCTAACTCTCCTGGGCATTGGTAGCAGTGTAGTTAGAGCTCAGTATGGGCCACAAAGTCCATTAATGGGACAAAGCAGCCCCCGTTCAGCCTTGCTGAAATATGCATATAATGGTTAGGCTGCAGCTGTGCCAACTTGGTAAGACCTGCCTTAATTACATGGACCTCCACCACCCTGACCTTTGGGACTGCAAATTGTAAACATACAAATAACAAATCCACATCCTGGCAGAAGAAAGTAAGAGTTTCCTCTTTTGAATGAAATGGCGGCAAGCACTAAATGGCAACAGCAGCAGGAAAACTCAGCTTTGCATCTTCCCAAAGAGGAGGAGATACCACAAGATCCTCCAGGTTTGGCTGAGAAAGGATTTCTCATTTGCTTGCACCCCTGTTGTCAAGGAAAAGTGGCCATCTTCTGCTCAGGAATAAATTGGGAAGAGTCACCAAATGAAATACTTTCCATTTAGAGGGGGAAAAATCTCATGCTAAAAGGGAAGGAATCCTGAACAAGAAGGGAATCAGTCATCCCTGTAAAGGTTCTACCAGCTTCACCTCACATGAAAAATTATTGTTAATCTGTTGGAGGTTACCAGTAACCTGGCTGACGCTCTCAAAGCGGAGTTCTTATCACGTGGGTGACTGAATGGAGGTTTCAATTCTTGCTGAGGTCTGTTTCTAGCATAGGCTTCAAGGTATTGCATAGGTACAAAATTATTCTCTTACTGACCTGTTTCATCCAGAAAGGCAAGAGTAGATACTGTAGATACCAAGCCAGTTTATTCCCCGCTTGAACCAAATCTTCAGAAGTACTTGCCCATTTCAAGAAGCAGACAGCAGGATTAAAACCAGCCTATAATGGTTAGGTACACAGTTTAAGTGGGCAAAATGCTTACCCTGCTTAGATGCACAAAAGACCAGACTGCCTTTACACACTGAGTCATCTTTGCATAGCTGGCTGTTGTTTATCTCCAACCTACCAAACCTTTTCTGCCCGAAAGCACAGCAACTAGCCCAGTTAATTCTCAGAAAAGGGCTTCAATGAGCTTGCTATCAACAGGTTGCTCTCTTCCATGGACTACTTGGGAAACTGAAGGAGGAAATTTCCCTCTCCTGCCCCAACGTGAGTGATCAAACACTGGATTAGGTGCAAATTTGTACAATCTCCATCTGTGCTGACATTTAAAATTCAGCTGGATCGAGCCGGAGCAATCTGATCTGACTGAACCTGCTTTGAGGAGGAGGTTGGACTTGATGACCTCCAGAAATCCTTCCCAACCTAAATGATTCTATGATTCTATCTGCAGATTGAAAATGATCTTTTTGATCTCTAAAATGAAGAAATAGGCCTACCTTCCTTGCATGAAGGTGCGAAATATTTTATGCCGTATTGTTGCAGAAATAAACTCTTATTTCAAAAGCTACAAACTTATGAGGCCTTCTACAGACAGCTGGAAGTAGCCTCACGATCCCAGGCCCTGGTTCTCATGGGGGACTTCAACTACCCTGAGATCTGCTGGAAAGACAGCACAGCTAGGCACAAACAGTCCCGGAGGTTCCTGCAGAGCATTGGTGACAACTTCTTGACACAGGTGGTGGAGGAGCCAACAAGGAGAGGTGTGCTGCTGGACCTCGTACTAACAAACAAAGAAGGACTGGTGGAAGATGTGAAGGTTGGGGGCAGCCTTGGCTGCAGTGACCATGAGATGGTGGAGTGCAGGATCCTGCGAGGAGGAGGCAGGGCACTAAGTAGGATCACAACCCTGGACTTGAGGAGAGCAAACTTTGGCCTCTTCAGGGACCTACTTGGAGGAATGCCATGGGTTAGGGCCCTAGAAGGAAGGGGTGTTCAAGAGAGCTGGTTAATATTCAAACATCACTTCCTCCAGGCTCAAGATCAGTGCATCCCTATGAGTAGGAAGTCAAGCAAAGGGGGCAGGAGACCTGCATGGATGAGCAAGGAGCTCCTGGCAAAACTCAACCAGAAGAAGGAAGTCTACAGAAAGTGGAAAGGGGGACAGGCCACTTGGGAGGAATATAGGAACATTGTCAGAGTATGCAGGGATGTGACGAGGAAGGCTAAGGCCCGTGTGGAATTAAATCTGACAAGAGATGTCAAGGACAGCAAGAAGGGCTTCTTCAAAGACATCAGTAGCAAGAGGAAGACTAGGGAAAATGCGGGCCCTTTGCTGAACGGGGAGGGTGCCCTGGTGAGGAAGGATGCAGAGAAGGCAGAGTTACTGAATGCCGCCTTTGCTTCATTCTTTACTGCTCAGGCCAGCCCTCAGGAACCCCAGACCCTGGAGGCAAGAGAGAAAGTCTGGAGAAAGGAAGACTTTCCCTTGGTGGAGGAGGATCGGGTTGGAGATCATTTAAGCAAACTTGACACCCACAAATCCATGGGCCCCGATGGGATGCACCCACGAGTGCTGAGGGAGATGGCGGATGGTATTGCTAAGCCACTCTCCATCCTCTTTGAAAGGTCATGGAGAACAGGAGAGGTGCCTGAGGACTGGAAGAAAGCCAGTGTCACCCCAGTCTTCCAAAAGGGCAAGAAGGAGGACTCAGGCAACTACAGGCCAGTCAGCCTCACCTGCATCCCTGGAAAGGTGATGGAGCAGCTCATCCTGGAGGCCATCTCCAAGCATGTGGAGGAAAAGAAGGTGATCAGGAGTAGTCAGCATGGCTTTGCCAAGGGGAAATCATGCCTAACCAATCTGATAGCCTTCTCTGATGGAATGACTGGCTGGGTAGATGAGGGGAGAGCAGTGGATGTTGTCTCCCTTGACTTGAGGAAGGCTTTCGACACTGTCTCCCATAGCATCCTCATAGACAGGCTCAGGAAGTGTGGGTTAGATGAGTGGACAGTGAGGTGGATTGAGAACTGGCTGAATGGCAGAGCTCAGAGAGTTGTGATCAGAGGTGCGGAGTCTAGTTGGAGGCCTGTAGCTAGCAGTGTCCCCCAGGGGTCAGTCCTGGCTCCAGTCTTGTTCAACTTCTTCATCAATGACCTGGATGAAGGGACAGAGTGCACCCTCAGCAAGTTTGCTGAGGATACAAAACTGGGAGGAGTGGCGGATACCCCAGAGGGCTGTGCTGCCATTGAGAGAGACCTGGAGAGGCTGGAGAGGTGGGTGGAGAGGAACCTCAAGAAGTTCAACAAAGGCAAGTGCAGGGTCCTGCACCTAGGGAGGAATAACCCCCGGCACCAGTATAGGTTGGGGGTTGACCTGCTGGAAAGCAGCTCTGTGGAGAAGGATCTGGGAGTGCTGGTGGACACCAAGTTAAGCATGAGGCAGCAATGTGCCCTTGTGGCCAGGAAGGCCAATGGTATCCTGGGGTGCATCAGGAAGAATGTTGCCAGCAGGTCGAGGGAGGTGATTCTCCCCCTCTACTCAGCCCTGCTGAGGCCACATCTGGAGTACTGCGTCCAGTTCTGGGCTCCCCAGTACAAGAGGGATGTGGCACTACTGGAGGAAGTCCAGCGAAGGGCTACAAAGATGATTAGGGGGCTGGAGCATCTCTCTTATGAGGAAAGGCTGAGAGAGCTGGGCCTGTTTAGCTTGGAGAAGAGAAGGCTGAGAGGAGATCTTATTAACGTGTACAAGTATCTGAAGGGAGGGTGTCAAGAGGATGGAGCCAGTCTCTTTTCAGTGGTGCCGAGCGACAGGACGCGAGGCAATGGGCACAAACTGAAACACAGACAGTTCCATCTGAACATGAGGAAAAACTTCTTCGCTGTGAGGGTGACAGAGCACTGGAACAGGTTGCCCAGAGAGGCTGTGGAGTCTGCTTCTCTGGAGATATTCAAAATCCGCCTGGACGCGATCTTGGGCAACTGCTCTAGGTGACCCTGCTTGGGCAGGGGGTTGGACTAGATGATCTCCAGAGGTCCCTTCCAACCTCAACCATTCTGTGATTCTGTGAAATGGCTTCAGGAATACTGTTACCCCATAGAATTAAAATGAACAAAAGAGAAAAGTTTAGACCCCTGTTAGTTCGTTGAATGTTCTGGTGCAGACATTTTCCCTTCTTCCTCTGCCTTCAACTTAATTTCAAAAAATCAGATTTAGATCCATTCCTTTTAAATCCAGCCCTTCATTTGCTCACAAACTGTTTTAGTGTTAATTCGATCCATGCACCAGCCAACCCAGAAAGAGAGTAATGGAGACACAAAGGAGGGAAGGATTGAGGGCAGGAGCCAAAAAAAAAAAAAAACAAAAAACAAATAGAAAGTCTGGAGAGCTGGATGGAGAGGCAGAGAAATGCCCTTTCAGCCCTGCAGCAAGAGGCAAGTGCCAGTGCCAGGAAGAGAGGTGACCCTCCCAGCAGCTACTGGGAAGACAGTGAGATAAGGTGCTGTGGCTGGGAGCTGAAAGCTTTCTCAGAAGCACTAGGGTGAGAGGCCTTGCATGGCACTGCGTAAGGGGAGCGAGGCATCCGCAGTGTGGGGCGAGACGGTGGTGGGGAAGAGATTTGGCACAGGGACAGGAGGGTGGCTGATGGCTCAGCAGGAGCTGTGTGCTGCAGCCACATAGGGAAGGGAAAAGCTCCTTACAAGCACCTTTCTCTCCACTGCCTGTACAGGCAGCCTAGGGCAACTAACTCATCTGGAGATGGCCATCTTGGGCGAAAGCTGGGACAGATGAGTTCCCCCTCCAGCCCTCTGGGGACAGCGATGGAGAGGCTCAGGGTGTAGGTGAGGAATTGGTGCTCTTCTCTACACACACAGAAGCACCACGCATCACTCCAGGACCCCTGTGTGTTGACCAGAGCAGCCGTGGCACCAGCTGAACGGTCCCCTAGGTGTTCAGGCCTGAAGGATGTTTCTATACAAGCCCAAAATAGCCAGGATGAAACTCATCCCTGCTGAGAATGGCCTCCCAGGAGCTGCCAGAATGCCCTGGAGTCCTGCAGGCTTGGCCTCAAGTCAAAGTGAGGGAAAAGACTCCCTGTATGGTTCAGGGTCCCAAAGACATGCCCAACATCCTGGGTCACTCTTCCTTCCCGCGCTCTGCATGCTCTGCATAGCCATGCTCTGTGCACCATGTCCCCTTCCACAAGGGGGGACCACGTAATGAGAAGAGGCACTGGCATGGTGTGCAGACAAGGATCGCTCTCACCCAGCTCCCTGCTCCCCAGCACAGCCCTGCTCGGAAGGGGCACATCACCAGCTGAGCTGCTCCCACCGCAGTGGAGATGCCCTGGCTCTGCTGGGGGCTGAGCACTGCTGCCCACCTCCCCTCAGTCCCCTCTGCAGGTTGCCCCACCCTCCCACACCTCCTCGCCAGCAGGGATTTATACAGCAGTCTCTGCAGCAGTGTCTCTGGGCACTTGGCTTCCTTCTCCGCACATTGCTTTCTCTGCAAACGCTTGTCGGAAGGTGACTTTCCCAGAGCCATGGAGCCGGTGGTGACGGTTGCTCCGGACCAGAAAGTAAATGACTGGGTTGGTGCTGCTGTCCCAGAGAGATGAGCAAGGGACCATCAAAAATGGGAATTTACCAATGTTTGGCATGCAATAGTAATGCTTTTTCACTACTTCTCCCTTCTTCAGACAGTCTCACGATATAAAGAACACAAGAACTGTCTGTCCAGAGTTATAGCTTGGCTCTTGTACTGATGCTTTGCTTCCCAGCTGCATCCATGAGCAGCTCTCGTTTCACAGACCTTGCAGAAGATGGCCTACTGCTGCTCAGGGTCACACAGATTGAGAAATTGTCAGTCCTCTTCCCTAATGCCTGCTGCTGATTTCACAATCTCCCTCAACACAGCTTCTCATTTCCCAAGGGTCCACTGTCACTGCAGAACCTCCCTTAGCACATTCCTCACTACCGAGTGTCCTCTTCTGACCTCAAAACCTCTCCCAACACAAGCTGTCACCATACATTGTCCCCTACTACTTCACATTACCTGTTCTACAGTAGGGTCTCCTTGAACTCTCTAGCCAGCCTTATGACACCTCAGCAGCCACAATTTTGCAACCTCTCCTAGTGTTACCCTTCAAAACACGATGCCCGCTTCTGATGTCACAAGGTCTTTCAACACAGCTTAGCACCCACAGTATTACCTGCCACTTCATACGATCTTTCAGCACAGTCCCTCACCACACCTCAGGCACTTCTGATTTCACAAACTCCATGAAGACAGCTCCTAGCTATGTAGCATCCATTTCAAGTTTCACAACTTCCCTCCACACTGTGCCTTGTCCCCATCCTGCCCATCATCAAATTCACAACACACATTCACCATGGCTCTGTCAACAACCCCCTTGCCAGTATTCACTATCCAGCTGCAAAACCTCATTCATCTCACCATGCACAGTCCCTCCTTGTCCAAATCACAGCTCCCCTGAGCATGACCTGCTGCCATAGTGGTGTCCAGAGCCAGGTGCCGAGGTAAGTGTAATGAAAATGGAGAAAACACCTTTCTCCTTTGCTGGCACTAAGCGCACCCCTACGGGGAATTATTTTGCAGCAGGAGGTAGCAGCAATTCTTCATTTGGACTTGTGCATTAAGTCACCTCTGGTAGTCCATTTGGCTAGGGAAACAAAAGGACATGAATGTGATGCTAGCCAAGTTGCTGCCATGTGTGCCACTGGGTACAGAAAGTGGCAGGCTGACTCATACTAGGTTAGCAGGCCAGATGCTATTGGCCTGATCTCTGGCTTCTGTCATCTGTTGTCCCTCTTCCTTTCCCAAAGACTGTAAGACTTTGTTTACCTTCTTACCCAATACTCTTGTTTCCTGTAGTGACTACTGTTAACCCTCATTAAGCTGCCCAAGACTCCAGGCGACAGTAAAAGGACATTTAAGTTAGGGGACTATTTTCACCAAGGCATTTCTTTACCAGTATTTATTCTCATTAACTGTAGGATTTCTGTTTTCACTGTGGAGATCGCTGGCATTCTGTGCAGAGGAGATGGAGACATTAACTATGTTGCTATCAGGCCATTCCACATTTCCAGAAATTTCAGCAAAACAAAGCAAAGGACAGTAGCTGAGACAATGTCTTTCCTGACATCCATGAGGCATAAGCTACAAATACACAGTAGAGTTGAGAGAAACGATGAATTTGACTTGGGCCTTGGTTGAGATGATATGCTGATATAAATCAGCATGTCTATTTGCTTCGTTTGTTTCATTTCTTAGGTTCACCTTTGACTGCAGCTGCTCAGGTTAAGAAAGATGGGGCCCATCATGACAGTTGAGAGTTGTCCGCCCTAGGTTGTTTTGTTTAAAAGCTAGACGTCTGTTTCAGACCTAATCGCATCCTAAAATCAGTTCTGAGGTAGATCAGATGCATCTGCCTCCAGAGACATTCATTTTTTTCCGCAGAAGAGCCTAGAGTGACTAAGTCAGGGTTAAATTTGCTGACTTCCATTGGCATTAAATAGGTGACTTCCTCCCCCAGTTTCCCAATTCGTAAATGAAGGATTTTTTTGACTGACTTGGTAATTCACTGACCTCTGTTAAAACATGCAAATTCTTGCAAAGAGGCTTTATTCACTGGATTTCCAGTGATGAAATTTCTGGTGAGATAGGACTTGGAGGGTCATCAAGAGGTCACCCAGGACATCTTCTGTCCCTATAAAAATTTAATCGTAACCACTCCTGAGAGAAATGAACCCAACCTGTCCTTAAAAGACTCCTGCGATAGGAATTCTTTACCATCCCTGGAGGATGGTGACACTTCCTACAGCTTGAGGTTTCTTTCTTTTTTTCCTTTAATGAAGATTTCACTTTTACATGTTTTTTGGAATACACAGAAGTTAAAAAAGGAGAGAAAATATCTAGATTACAAATGGACTGTTTTAGCGTTCACAATGCTAGGAAGCCAGAGCAGTGGATCTAATGGCCCTTTACACATGGGAAATCCATACAACCATCAGCTTGGAGTAAGGAAGAACTCCGAGAAGCGTTAACTGGATAGGCCCATGCATATGCTTGTCCAGTTGAATACTCAGCTACTCCTTTGACTGTTATTTCTTATGGAGAAACCCTGAAATGCCTTTGTGATATCATTATAAAAGCATTGACTGACAACTGTTTCTTTAAAATATATTTACTTAAACTTTTCAGTCAAGACAGAACTCATTCTCCTCCTTTGCCCCTTTCTTTCACGCCTTCCCTTCACTAAGCCTCCACCCCTCCTTCCTCCAGCCCCAAGAGCCCTTCAGGTGGAAGATTTCCTGCGAGAGGGTTAAAGGTTGGTACTTAAATGGTTTTCTTCTCAGCCCTTTTTGCAGCTGCTGGGATATGAAAGCATCATTCAGCACACCCAGGTCACATCATCCACACAGCCTATTAAACCACTTCTCACACAGGCAGGAAACATCAAGATACACTTGTGACACACGAAAGCAAGTAATACATTAGGTGGGATTGGATTATACACTAACAGCCACCTCCTAAGCAAGTTTTGGAAGCTTTCCAGAAGCCATTCTATGTTCTTTAAAGGTGCTGTGCTCTAACACATTCATACCAGGAGAGACAGAAGTTGAGGAGATAAAGTTGTACAGCCCTTACACAAAAAATTAGATCTCTAAACACAGGCGAGGTAAGTTTTGCAGCTTCTCTGCCTTCTCGCTTTGCTTCGCTTTGTTTGCTTTGCTTTGCTTTCCTCTTCCTTTTCCTTTCTTCTTGAACAAATGTGAAAATACAGAAAGGAACTTCCACTGAAGTTATCAACTGTCTCTAGTTGTCTTTGGCTAGAATCATATACAGAGCTAGTTCTACAGCCGCAGATTAGATTGCTTCAATATTATTCTTTTGTTTCCCATAACCACCTGAGATTTTAGGGAAGAATGCATGCAGTAAGGAGATGGTGCAATTTCTCACCCTTTCTGAGATGTTAAGAGCACACACGAGATTCATTTTATTTTGCAGCTGATTGCATTATGTCATATAGCTCAGGTCTACCCCTGCAAAGGCACTTGAAGAGATAAGCCATAACTGGTGGCAATCCTCTACTGAATTAGTCATTCTAGTAATCCTCTTGGAGTCAACGGTCTAGAAACGGGTACCTGCAGCACATGATTCATCACATCTACAAGTAGACTGGTCAGGTGTAATATGCCTAGCTTAGGTACAGGTGCCTACATGACTTAAGTCGATGAGGTGAGATCAGACAGATGGGTAGTTTGTTAAATGCAGTTTGGTGGTGATGGAAAGGACCTTGTCAAGAAAGACACATAGCCGAGCTGTCTGAATTGTGAATCGGTCCTTTTGTAGATGCACACCTTGTTTTTAGCTCAGGAATTTGCCACCTGCTGGTATTCAGGCATATAGTTTCCCCTGACCATTTCTCTCTTGGTCACTCCTTTCTGACTGCCTAAATATGGCCCTGCGATTGCTGTGGTATGCTTCCAGTCATGCTCTGGCTTGGATGGAGCCCAGCTATTTCTTTTCGACTGGGTACTGCACAGCCATAAAGGTGTGCTCATTTCATCCCTGTCATTTATTCTGTTGAGAAGTCTACGTCGTTGCTCAGTAGAAGGAAGAGGGGTAGAAAGGATCACGACCTGGTAAGACGAGGGAGAAACTGACCTCCCGTTGTTCTTACTGATCCTTTTCCTTGTAGAAATATCTGAAGGGGAACCATCCATGTAAATTTTACCCTTCTGCTTGAAAAACTTTCATCTAGTGTAAGTACAACTGTAAGCATAGGAAAAGTCCCTAACTTTGCCCACTTCCACTCTCGGCTTCACTTTGTGGGTTTGAAAGTAATCTTGGGTTTTCTCAGTTTCAGTGTTTCCTGTGGATTCTTGATCCCTTTGTGCCTGCACGAGAATTTCTGATTATGCTGCAGATTGAAGTAATTGGTAGATAACTTGGCTTAACAGAATCATTCCGCAGATTTGCTCACAGATCACCAAGATAAATGAGAAGACCTGGTTGTGATGTAACTCTGCAGGACTTAAAATGGTGCATTTTAACACCAGCTGACGGGGAATGTTTTGATCCTAGAAGGAAGCCCATACAGTGGATATTTTTATTAAAAGAGTGCCTGCTTTTGGCTGACCTTAAACTCTCTGTGAAGAGTTTCATCTGGTGGTTCCCAGACTTCTTTGACCAAGGGAATTCTGGTGGTCTGGGTGCATAATGGCAAGCTAGAAACGTTACACTCTTTCTAAAGATGTAGGCTACTCATTTATTAGTGACATGTAATGCTCGATGGGTTGTAGCTGGAATACAGGGTGAACCAAAGAAGTCCCATGTTTATGCTGGAATGTGACCTTGTCTCGAATGAGAAACTGTATGGATGTAGAAATGCCTAGGGACAAGGAGCTCAGCCATAACCTAAAACAGGTGGATGGCATTACAAAAAGCTCTGAGCTGCTTTCTGGCACCAAAAGGGATTATTCTCTGAGGGTCATTCTAACCTGGTGGTGCTAATTTGCTTAAGCTCCTCATAGTGAGTGGAGGAAAAAAGGGTTCTGCAAAGGACCCTAATTCAGCCATTCTGAATCAGCCTATGAATCAGACTTATACTGGCGGTTGAAGGAGTTTAGTTAGATTAGCTTCATTAGGCTAAGTTAAGCCTTGAAAGCGTCACGCAGAGTGTATCAAAAATCACACTAGGTAAAATCAGTACAGTGCTGGGACAGAAGATCTCACAAGAGTCTTTCATTCTTCCTTCCTCTGATAGAAACAATGCTGAGATTTAGAACAATGTGAAATACTCCATTAAGTCATATGTGCAATTTTTTTCCCCTCCATGATAGATAACCTTCCCAGAACTCATTTTTCAGCCTGTGACATTTCATATTTACGTTTCAAAATGTCTATACACAAGAGAGTTCTTTTCTCTGCATGTGGGTACATTTCCCTTCTAAACAAGAATTCAAAGATCATGTGTACTTATAAAGCAAATCATCATTCTGAGCAATATTTCCAGGTATTCTTAAAGACACCCATTTTACAAAGATTGCTGTCAGGGACTTTGTCTACCCTGAGGGCAAACATACTGCATTATCTGCCTTGTAGTGCCCAAGGTGAACACTCTGGCCTTGTCCTTAGTGCATGGAAGGCTATCAGCCATGGAGCCAGTCCTTCAAAATCCTGGAGGACCAGGATTAAGGAACATATCACAGAGTGCACCTATCTCTGTGCCGCCAAAGCCATGGCAGAAGTTTTGTACTGTGGAGAATTAAATAGCCGTTAAAAAAAAATACATGACAGAAACTAAACACTTCATAAGCTTAATACTAATGCTATATCTTTCTTGGTTTGTATCCACTTCTGATATAGAACTCATTATTAATAATGAAAAAATGCTGATGAATCATGTGTCTGTCTTTGTTTTCCCAAGGGTATAAGCTGTATATTGCATATTGGCACCCGACTGATCAACATGGAGAATGTAAGCAATGTGAAGGAATTCATTCTTCTGGGCCTTTCAAAGAACCAAGGGGTGCAGAAAATGTGTTTTGTGGTGTTTTTGTTCTTCTATATTGTTGTTGTGGCAGGAAATCTGCTCATCGTTGTCACTGTAGTTAGCAGTCAGCGTCTGAACTCCCCCATGTATTTCTTTCTCTGCCACCTGTCCATTGCAGATCTTTGCCTCTCTTCTGTCACAGCTCCCAAAATGATTGCTGACTTCCTTGTTGAAAAGAAAACCATTTCCTTTGTGGGCTGCATGGCACAGCTATTCATGGGACATTTCTTTGGCTGCGCTGAGATCTTCATCCTCACAATGATGGCCTATGATCGCTACTTTGCCATATGCAGACCCCTGCACTACACCACCCTCATGACCAGGCGTGTGTGTGGCTGGATGGTGATGGGTTCATGGGTGGGGAGCTTTGTGCACTCCCTGGTGCAGACCCTCATAACCGTTAGCCTCCCTTTTTGCGGCCCCAACAAAATTGACCACTACTTCTGTGAAGTCAATCCCCTACTACAACTGGCCTGTACCGACACCTATGTTGTGGGCATCATTGTCGTTGCCAGTAGCGGAATGATTACTTTGGTCTCTTTCGTCATCCTGGTCACGTCCTACATTATCATTTTGTTATCCTTGAAAAGGCGAACGTCCGAAGGGAGGAACAAAGCCCTCTCCACCTGTGGGTCCCACATTACTGTGGTGATTCTCTTCCTTGGGCCATGCATATTCACCTACGTACGCCCATCCAGCAATCTCTCGGAGGACAAGAGCGTAGCTGTGTTTTACACTGTCATCACACCCATGCTGAACCCACTCATCTACACACTGAGAAATGAGGAGATGAAAAGTGCCATGAGAAAACTGTGGAATAGAAAAGTTTGGCGTGAAAAGGGTGAGGTGTAGAACTGTGGTAACATTTTCTCAGGAGCTGAGAAAATCAAGTCTCTCTCACTATAATTCCATTTTGGAAAATTTACTGAAAACTCCCTTTTGAAGAAAAGCTTGGTTTTAGCTGTTGCAGTAATTGGGAAGAAGCTGAAAGTTCATGTTTTGATTGGAATGGCATTGTAAACTCTGTGACTATCGGGGATTCCCTTTATGTTCTCTTTTTGAATAGCACAGGCCCAGGACTGGGGCTTCCAAGCACTGCTGAGACACCAGCAAATAAAGAAATGAATGCTATCAAAAATATTAAAATGTGTTCCAGGCAGAGCATCCCATTAGTCTGAGCTCTCCCAGGTGTAAACTTTCCGTCAGACAAACTCCATCTACTCTGTAATCTACTCAGCCAGGAAACAATGGCCCAAGGTGTCTGCAAGGCTGTTGGTCACCTGCTGCTGGAAGCAATTGTACCAAAGGCTTCCTTCCCCTTTACTTTGGAGTAAATGCCTTCTTATGAGCACTGCACTGTCGTATGCTGAATCCATGGGATAGCAATGACACTGCTGATATTAGATGCTGGTTGGGTCATTTGCTGATGCAGATGATATGAGGAGAAGCTTCTCCCCTTCCCATTCCAGTGCAGCAACTCTCTGCCTTTCTGCAGTAGTTCACCTATCACTAATGCCCTCCTTCCTGACCATCCCCTCTGCCCTTCATCTCTGCCTCAGACTTTGCATTTTACTGTTTATTACTAATAGAGAATCAAAGATCCAAGTGAAAGATAAATTGCTCACTGTAGGATATTGTCGCCACCAAAGAAAGCATTGGGGGGCACAATTTTATGTGTCAGTGAAAAAAAAGAGTTGTTTGGGAATAATTCCTGTACGCAGGATAACTCCTAGCCCAACAGGGCACATCTACAGGCCCAGGCAAAGGAAGAAACATGTATTCCAAGGGAATAGCTGGAGCAGCTACTTCTGCAGGAAGGAAGAGATGTGAAGACGGAAGATTAAATCATCTCAGAGCCAGTCACAGCTGCCACAGGGAGGTTAGTTGTAGCAGCTAAGGTTCTCCACAAGGACGAAGGAGCCACGAGGAGCCACGGGACCCTGACTACTACCTTGCCAGGAGGAAAAGAGCAAATCAGCTGTGTGAGGGAGAAAGACATCTGTGTAATGCACTCTGAAAGTAACTAAAGCACTTTCTTTTTTTTTTTTCCTCACTTCACGTTCCCTATAAACACTTGCTTGCACTTGTGTTGCACCTTAACATGGCTTAAGTGTGATTCAAGATAAGAAGGTGTTCCCTGCACAGGAGAGCGGCACATCTACAGACCAAACCCTGGGACAATGTCGCAAATGCTCTGGTTCCCCGAATGTCCTCTGCTCTATGCAGGCGGTGGCAGAGTGGGTTCCCATTTCACAGGCATGCAGCAGTACACTGTGGACGTCTCAGTGTCCTCTCCTCACCGTGGTGGGTTATGTGGTTGGCAGCCAGCAGGACGGAACTGCGATAAATCCTGATTCTCAAGGCTTAGAGGGATAGTGTCCCTCAGGCCTGGGCCAGCATGTCCCTCACCCAGCATTCACACTCTGTGGACACAGCTAAAGGTGGGACCATCCCCACCTATTTGTAGCAGTCTAAATTCTTCATGCAATGAAGGACAGTTGTCTAGCTCAGCACCCTTGTCAACAGAGAGGGACAGGCGCCTTCAGAGGTTGGTCTGTCTCACCCGGGGTGGGGCAGGTATAAAGACAGATGGGGCCCACTGACCCCTTTCATACTGAAACTGCTGAGGGGTTAGGGCACATGGTCAGTTCAAGCTAAGGCTTATAATTTTAAAACTGTTAGTTTGGTTTTTTTTAATGTTTTGGGGAATAACACCATGATTTTTCTGATTTCTCTTCCGGCTGGCGGGTGCTAGCAGGCAACAGTGGGACCATAGCTTATGGAAGGCATCAACAACAACAACAACATTTGATTCCTCTACACATTGGCCCAGATCCTTATAATGACTTAATATGAGGACTAACCAGCTGCTTCTGTATTTTGCATTGCCTGAGTAAAAATACCTGGCAAGTAGTGAGGCCTGACCACAAACATTTTTAAAGTCTTGAAATAATTTCCTCGTTTACTTCTTGTTTCAAATGTGTACAGACCAGATGTCTAAGTGCCAACAGTCATATAGCACAGTTCTGATATTTATTTCTGCTGCAAACATGCAATGGTAAGAGCAAGTTAATAAGAAAGAAGAAAGCATATGTGAAATATTGTCTTCGAAGGGAAAAAATATCTGACACATGTAAGAGTCATCTTTACTCAAAAAATGTTTGATTGCAAGGGCAATGTGAACACAAACTCTTGCAAATGGTCAGCCATGACATTGATTTTAAATAGGAATGTTTCCAAAAGAAGCACATAGATAATACTAAATGAAGTCCATTTATCTAGACAGCTCTGGAAAGCAAGCAAGATAGCAAGCAAACCCCCACACAATGTGACATGGTCTAGGTGATCACGCTCCAGAGTCACCCTGTAGAGATTACTCTAATAGCTGTCCAAAATATATATTTTAGCTCCCCGTCCACTGATTCTTTCTGACAAAGAAAACTTCACATGCCTCTGGGATCTCATTGCTTCTGGTAAGCTTGTGCTTCTGCTGTGCAATTTACTTGAAATATTTCTGCCACAACTTCCCCATCTGGAGAGAGAGAGAGAGAGAGAGAGTTGTTCTTGCAGATGCTCTTGGAAGTTGTTTTTGCAGAATGAGAAATGGAGCTAGACATTCAGGCTGTCCGTTTCATCCCCTGTAGTTTTCAGCCCTGGCAGAGATGTGGACTGCTCTCGTGACACATAAGAAGCAGCTTGGAGCTGAGAGGTTTTGATGAACCTGCCTAAAGTGGTCCGAGGGGTCATCAGAGGAGAATAGCAGGCAAACTGTAGGAGACTAGCAAATATAAACTGTGTAAATTTTCTGATTTTGCTTCTTTGTTTTGTTCAAGCATGACTATGAAATCCTGCCTTTGAAAAGAGGCATCGCTGTCGAGTGACTTTTGTGAGATGCATTTTATTAAGTAGAAAGAACTCAATTTTTTTTTTACCCTTTCTTTTAATTGGTGTCGTCTTTGCTTATTTTTTCAGTTATATGCCATTTCCAGAAATATCTGTCAAAAGGAAGATTCTGGTGTTACAGAGTCAAGGAGTCAATAGGTAGCTGCAGCACTGCCTATGTACTCAGTCTTAACTTGTCCCCTCTAGCTGTACACATCGTGGCAACAATGCTCTTAACACACACGCTTTGGGCTTCCCCATACTGCTTTCCCTCTGCCCACGGAGTGGCATGGAGATAGGGATGGAGACATGAAAGAATATTTCCTCTGCTGCTAAAGTTGGAGGGTGGAAGAGGCAGAGATCTCGTGAGAAAGAACTGGTGGACCTGTGATTGTGGAACAGGATTAAGAGCCCAAAGGACTTGCCAGTATTGTAGACACTGTTATGCAGCTCTTGCCGTCTATCTTTTCAGTGTAGAAACTGAACACTAGTGATACTTGCGTACTGCACTAGAGTGCAGCAAAGGTGAATACAAGGGTGTTGGTGAGTAAAGGAGATTCAGCAGCGGTGTATTTATTACCCCAGGGGCATCACAGGTGTGTTTATGGGGGTTTCCATGCCTAGTCCAGAACTTGGCTGAGGTGTACAAAAACCTTACTGACACATCGTTAATGCAGATTATCTCCAGTATTCACCCACGTACTGTAGGAAAGGTGGTCTGAGGAAATACAAGCCTGCTCTTTTGGAGACTGAGGTCGCAACCCAGAAACTCATGAGCAATAACTGGAACCAATCGACACAAGATGTAGCCCAGTACAGCACATATAGGACAATGACTCTCCTGCTTCAGGTTTCCTGGCATCCCTTGAACATGGTCTGATTTCACTTAGGGTGCCTTAGAGACAGTTTGTGCCTAAAGGCACATCTCTGCTAAACAGACATGAGGTAGGTGTCCACTTTACGTCCCCCAGAAGGATCTACGCTGATAGTTGAAGTGGTGTTAATTAGCTAGCTGCCTTGTGTCATGAGGTGAATACTGATGGTTGCACAAAAATGCATGGACATTCTACCAGAGTCAGAGAGCAATAGGAAGGACTAGTTCTGTTGAATTCCTTCAGAGGGTTGCAAAAGAAGGTACGTTCACTGCTTGAGCAGAATTCCTTAGGGGATGACTAGCGTGTTGAGACTCAAATCAAAACATGCACTATCCTTCTCAGTCACTTCTTCATTTCCAAATCAACACTTCAAAAGTGGATGTTTAGGGAGCCTAGCAGCTAGTCTTCCTTTTTAAAAGGGGCAAAGATCAGAAATATGAATCTGGAGGATATTTCCACCAACTCCCTCAAACAAATAAATGGAACTCGCTAATACACACTTCAGTAATGCATTCTGAGTTAGATATCAACTGTCACTCCTTGAGAGAAGCATTGACTTTGAAAGGAAACTTTCCCCAAAAGGCATAAAAGGGAATACATTGATATTGAACATACCAGTGATCAATACGGATGTGTACTGATAACACTGTGTTTCTAATGCCATCACAGGTGGCTTTATTCTGTGCTTCAGGTCCTGTCTATGTGACGTATATGAAGAACAAGAACAATGTGATGGAGTTTATCTTCCAGGGACTCACACAAGATGATGCATTAGCAAAAGTATGCTTCACATTCTTCTTAGTCTTCTATGCCACTGTTATTCTTGGAAACCTGCTTAGCATCATCACTATACAGAACAGTCAACAGCTGGACTCTCCCACCCCATACTTCTTCCTGAGCTGCTTGTCCTTTGTAGATATCAGTTACTCTACTGTCACAGTTCCCAAACTCATTTATGACCTTCTTGCTGAAAAGAAGACCATCTCTTTTGTGGGCTGCATAGCACAGCTCTTTGGGGTCCATCTCTTTGCCTGCACAGAGATGTTCATCCTCATAGCAATGGCGTATGATCGTTACACTGCTATATGCAAGCCGCTTCATTACACAAGCATTATGAACAAGCATGTGTGTGGCCGGCTGGTGGCAGCTTCATGGGTGGGAGGCTGTGTGCACTCCCTGGTGCAGACCCTGCTGACTGCTCAGCTATTGTTTTGTGGGCCCAATGAGATCGACCACTACTTCTGTGATGTACACGCTTTGCTGAAGCTGGCCTGCACTGACACCTACGTGGCTGGTTGCATCGTGGTTGCCAATAGTGGTCTGATTTCCTCGGGCTCTTTTGTGGTTCTTGTGTCCTATGTCATTGTTTTGGTCTCTTTGAGGACACGCTCTTCCAAAGGGCATCTCGAAGCACTCTCTACCTGCACCTCCCATATCACTGTTGCACTTCTGTTCCTTGGGCCATGCATTTTCATCTATATGCGCCCTTCCACCATCTTCTCAGCAGACAAGAGTAGAACTGAAACTAAATTCAAGGTTTCATGTAGCTCTCATCTTTCTTTGGAAACTGTCAGTCACAAGGATGTGAGCATATTGTCACCAGTCAAACCCGAGCCTTCGGGGTGGTATTGTGGCTTTTACCTTTAGACACCTTAGAGCTGTGTAAGTCTCAGGTCTAGGCTTCTCCTGGCATTAAGAGGAATAACTAGGTATTTTGAGAGGTTATGCTTTCCCACTAGCTCCTACGAGCTTCGGAGAGTGGTGTCTGCTCACGTTTCTACACAAAAAAAGTGATGGTGGTGCTAAGCTTCCAAGAGAAAGCAAATCCTTCAGGATGGCACAGCACAAGCAGGTTTCATCTCACATATATTGGTGTGCTGACATGAGGTGCCTCAACTTGAGAGAGCTGCTGAAGACAGCAAGAGACCTTTGAGGGGACTGCGATTCATTGCATGGTAAAATAGGAGCATGAGAGGAGCAGGATGCTGCACTAGGTGTCTGCCTTACAGTGAAGGGTGACATACACTGTACTAGACTTTCCAAGGCTCCCAGGAACACTGATGGACACAGAGGTCATTCCCCGCTGCCAGGCATTCACTCCGATTTTCAGCAGTCTGTGCCAACCTGGTGTCTCTGGGAACGCTTCATTTAAAGGAGCTCTGCTAACACCTTTCCAAGGCCTTGACCTTATGTCATAGCTGAGCTTTATAATCTATCAGAGCAGCAATCCAAGCACGGTTAAATACCATAGTCAATGTTGGAGCCACAATCCAGTTCAATTGTCGGGACATTTTTCACAGCTTTATTTAGAGACTGGATGAAGTTTCATACTTTGGCCAGTCGTCTGGTGCTTTACACTATAAAAGGCTAAGGAATAGGTATCTCAGTGGAAATATGGGGATCCAATATCTCTCCATACTCCATAAGATATAACCTAATTCCTAGCTGAACACTGAAAATTTCCCTAAAATTCTTAACAGTACTGTTCTTGATCCATCGAGTTTTCCTCAACTGTTTGCAGCAGGGAAACCCCCAAATGCCCCTAGGACTTCGTGACTCTGGGCAATGCTGTTCTACCACAAATGGACTTACTTTAGCATTGCTGTCATGACAAGTAATTCAAGGCAGGGATTTTCCCAAATCTGGGTCTGGGTTTCTCAAGGTGGAGACTAAGGGATAGGTGAATGCAGGGCTTAGATGAATGTGGGGCTTCTGAAAATCTGTTCTTTTTGATGATATTTGTCAGAAAGCATATTTAGGTTTGAGATTGTGATTCTTGATTGAAACATGCTGCCGGTTCTGCTGATGCTTAGCTCTAGATGGCTTTGACTATCATCTTAAACATCAGCGCAGAGAGAGGTGTGCAGACATGACTCATTGCTGTGCAGGGAAGCTCTTTGATGACAACCTACCTGTCTTTCTCTGGAAGAGTAGTAGTGTACATTGCTCTTCCCAGAGACCTGTAAACATACACAGGAAAATAAAATGATGCCTGTGATTTCTTTCCAAGCTATTTCCTTCCTGTGAGCTGGGAGTCCACTGAAAGAGACAATTTTGGACACCTCAGAAATCTGGTTTAAAAATCTCACTTCTCTGTTCAAGATAAGGACAGCGCAACATTGATACGTGTAAAAACTGTGATCTTCACATATCTGATGATACTTAATAATCAGAAACAAGAGATAAACCTTGAGCTTCAGCCTCTGCAGCAACAGAAAGATGACAACTAGCAGGACCAAAGGGCTACATTTTCCTGAGACTTGTAAAATCCTTCTTTAGGGTGCCATAGATGACCACAGGGACACAATCTTTGCTATAGTTATGCACAGCTTTAAGGAGAGGAAGTCAGGGGAAATAACAGCCCTAACAGGCTTGCAGTGAAATGCAAAGGCAATCCGCAAGACCTCTTTCCATCCCCCTTTGATTGTAAACCTTATGCAGAGGCAGGAACCTCTCGCCTGTCTGAGATTAATTCTGTCACTTTCAGCTCAATAAAGATTTCAACTCCTTCTGCCAACTGAGGGACAGCATTTGTAAACTCAGCCAGAAGGGATGAAACATCTACTAGAGATAGAACACCTATCCTTAGAGCTAGCTTAGCTGAATTGATAAAAGGATTCCAAAGCCTTTCCCAACTTTCTCATCTCCCAGAAATGATTGGTCATTTATTCTCAAAATCACATTGATGACAGACATGTAGTTGGTAAGTCACCATCTTATTCCGTCATTCTTTTAAGTGAAAGAACACTGCAGCTTGATTAACTTTCAGATTATGTCCAATGTCCTTAAAATAACTACCAGTTCACTCAGTTGCCTCAAGTGGATTGCTGATATGTGGAGATGAAAAGCAGGAATAAGTTCTTGTTACTTCACAATGGTAGCAAAATTAGAAGTCAATCTTTTCTGCATTGCTGTAGTTTTTTCATGTTTCCAGGCAGAAGGGGAAAAAGGAGGTAGTAATGAGTGACAGAAGAGGGAGATTTAACAGGAGAGGGACAGTTACTTTCCCTAGTGTTTGGGGGGCAAAAACACGGGTGTGTGTTCTCCAAGATTTCCTTTGCAGAACTTCAGGTTCTGTGTGTTGCACTGGAAGAGGCTACTCCTTTCAAATACTGAAGACGTAGCAGAAGTGGCCATAAATTCAAATCACATTGCTTTTCTCCTCTTGAATGTCTCTGAAAGCTTTTTCTCATCTTGACGGACTGGTGGTTTTCCTACACGAGCAAACGTTCCTAATAGAACAGAGAACTGCAATTCTGTGCCACGCACTCCTCAGGCAGGAGTCCTGTTTGTGCTTGGAACTTGCAAGTTAAGAGTCAGGATTCCTCCAGCTTTCAGCAGCAGAGGAACACAGTCTTTCAAGATAGAAGTTGCAGATACAACCAGTTAAAAGTCCACCTAAAAGCACTTCTAACAATTAAGTACCTTTCTGAATCTCACCCTTGGAAGCTGATCAAATCTTCCTTGGAAGTCCTACTCTTTGTACCAAGGTTTTGATAAATTTTCCCCAAACAAAGTTCTCTTTCTAACAAGTCTGCTGAAGTTTCTCTGATATGACCTAAAAGTCTCCTCAGAGCATCCTTCACCTCCTTATTCCTTTAGGCTGTAGCTGATAAGATTCAGCACTGGAGTCACCACTGTAGAGAACAGAGAGGCCCATTTATCTCAGGCCAATGAGTAGCTGCATATCGGGCTACCGCACATAAAAACGGTGCTGCCATAAAACAAGAAGAGAGCTCTCAGATGGGAAGCACAGGTGGAGAAGGCTTTGCATCTGCCCTTGGAGGAGTGGATCCTCAGGGTGGTGGAGATGAGGTAGGTGCAGGAGATGAGAATTGCCAGAGATGTGAAGATGCCACAAAACACACCAAAAATGTGAAGTACCGTCTCTTTGCTATAGGTGTCAGAGCATGAAAGCTGGATCCTCGGGGGATGTCACAGAAATAATGACCGATAACACCAAAGTCACAGAAAGAGAATGTGAAGGTGGAGATAGTTTGCGCAAGTGTGTGGACAAAGCCAGTGAAAGAGGAGATGATTACCATCTGTGTACAGGCTTTTGAGGACATGACAGTTGCATAAAGGAGAGGGTTACAGAGAGCCACATGCAGTCATATGCCATTACTGCCAGCAGGAGACACTTAACACTAGCCATGAGGAGACAAGTGAATAGCTGTGCCACACAGGCACTGACTGAAATGGCTCTCCTCACTGCTGAAGAGTTCACCAGCAACCTTGGGGAGAGAGCTGAGGAGTAACAGAAATCCACAGAAGCCAAGTTACTGAGGGAAAGGTACACAGTGTGTGAAGCCGGGGGATCAACCTTCATCTACATGATCCTTCCAAGATTCCCTACTAATGTGCTTAAAAAAAGCGGGTTACCTTCACCTCTTGGCTTTCTGTTAGTCCAGAGAGGATAAACTCAATGGCCACACAGTGATTCCTCTCAGGCATGTTGCTAGCACACTCATGCTATCTCCCAACAAGAAACTGGTTCAACACCTAGAAGTGATGGGAAACTGGCAACACACAGTTGATTGTCTCAGTAGCCACAAGGAAGCACGGCGCATTTTCTTCATAGCTTCTGACTAGACTTCTTTAATTACGCATTGAAATGACTTGTGATACAAGGGAGTACTGTTCCTATTTTTCAGGTGAGATAAGAAAGCACAGAAAGATAAAATAATTTATTCAAAAGGCAGCAGCAGCACTGTGAAACACAAGTCCTAGTCTGGCACTACAATGGTTTTCGTGTGCCCTCTTTCTCCTCTTTTAAGGAAAAAAGTCTGCTTTTCTTGAGGACATCTATGGAGCACTCTTCTCCCCTCACTCGTGGCCACGGTTGCGTGTACAGTATCGTCCAAATGGCCCACTCCAAGGGCAGTGGCCCGCTTGTTCCTGAAGATACATGGTCTTGACACTAGTTCAGACATCATTCTTCCTGTATTGCAATCACCAATACATTTTTTGCCTATTAGCTAACTCCCCCGGGCATTGGTAAAAGTGTAGTTAGAGCTCAGTATGGGCCACAAAGTCCATTAATGGGACAAAGCAGCCCCTGTTCAGCCTTGCTGAAATATGCATATAATGGTTAGGCTGCAGCTGTGCCAACTTGGTAAGACCTGCCTTAATTACATGGACCTCCACCACCCTGACCTTTGGGACTGCAAATTGTAAACATACAAATAACAAATCCACATCCTGGCAGAAGAAAGTAAGAGTTTCCTCTCTTGAAAGAAATGGTGGCAAGCACTAAATGGCACCAGCAGCAGGAAAACCCAGCTTTGCATCTTCCCAAAGAGGAGCAGATACCACCAGATCCTCCAGGTTTGGCTGAGAAAGGATTTCTCATTTGCTTGCATCCCTGTTGTCAAGGAAAAGTGGCCATCTTCTGCTCAGGAATAAATTGGGAAGAGTCACCAAATGAAATACTTTCCATTTAGAGGGGGAAAAATCTCATGCTGAAAGGGAAGGAATCCTGAACAAGAAGGGAATCAGTCATCCCTGTAAAGGTTCTACCAGCTTCACCTCACATGAAAAATTATTGTTAATCTGTTGGAGGTTACCAGTAACCTGGCTGACGCTCTCAAAGCGGAGTTCTTATCACGTGGGTGACTGAATGGAGGTTTCAATTCTTGCTGAGGTCTGTTTCTAGCATAGGCTTCAAGGTATTGCATAGGTACAAAACTATTCTCTTACTGACCTGTTTCATCCAGAAAGGCAAGAGTAGATACTGTAAATACCAAGCCAGTTTATTCCCCCCTTGAGCCATATCTTCAGAAGTACTTGCCCATTTTAAGAAGCAGACAGCAGGATTAAAACCAGCCTATAATGGTTAGGTACACAGTTTACGTGAGGAAAATGCTTACCCTGCTTAGATGCACAAAAGACCAGACTGCCTTTACACACTGAGCCATCTTTGCATAGCTGGCTGTTGTTTATCTCCAACCTACCCAACCTTTTCTGCCCTAAAGCACAGCAACTAGCCCAGTTAATTCTCAGAAAAGGGCTTCAATGAGCTTGCTATCAAGAGGTTGCTCTCTTCCATGGACTACTTGGGAAACTGAAGGAGGAAATTTCCCTCTCCTGCCCCAACGTGAGTGATCAAACACTGGATTAGGTGCAAATTTGTAGAATCTCCATCTGTGCTGACATTTAAAATTCAGCTGGATCGGGCCGGAGCAATCTGATCTGACTGAACCTGCTCTGAGGAGGAGGTTGGACTTGATGACCTCCAGAAATCCTTCCCAACCTAAATGACTCTATGATTCTATCTGCAGATTGAAAATGATCTTTTTCATCTCTAAAATGAAGAAATAGGCCTACCTTCCTTGCATGAAGGTGCGAGATATTTTATGCCGTATTGTTCCCAGAAATAAACTCTTATTTCAAAAGCTACAAACATTTCATGTACCTTCGTAATAGTGAGTAGCTTCCTTCTTCACTTCAAAGACATCTTACTGAAACAAATCAGAAGATTTATCTAAAGAGAAAAATTTTAGGACTTCAAACTTGCAATAGAGCCCCTCCCTGCTCCAGATAAATGCCCAGATAAATATTCTTTGCTTCGATGTTTGCAGAACTACGCAATTCAGTACTGCCTTTGGAGCAACAGCTCATTCTTTTCCCTATATGTTGCAGCTGACCTGCAGCCTGGGCGTTGTGAAACATTAGTGGAGTGACACGCTGAGAAACAACTTCAATATGAAATGTGATATTCTAACACTCAGCTTGCCGCTGTGGAACTCTTTCTTCAGAAAAATGGTGTTACTGAAGTACTTGGTGTATTTAGGACTCTCGATGCAGTTTAATGTCTGTAAATTAGATCTCCTGCAAGACACCAGGCCTTAATTAGGAGTCTCAGTAGGTGCACTGTAATGAAGAATCCTTCTGTGAATTAATTTCCCCTACGCTTGGTTAGGGGTCCAGGCAGCATCTATTCTAGGCTCCCCCTATAGACAAAGGAAGCAATATCACCTTTAAAGGACAATTCATCCCATCTTAAGATGAGTGTGATAAGCAGAAGGAATCATCCTCTAAGGGTGTCTTTGTTGTCATTGATTATAGGACATGCCCATCTCCTTCCCTGCCCTTACTACTTTTTACTAGTGAAACTGATGACATAAGTGTCCTAGCAAATTCAGTGAACCCTCGTCATGTCTGTCCCTATCAACTCGCAAACAAAGCTTAACAAAGCTTTAGACTGCAAACTTTAATACAAATTCTTTTAATAATAACAAGACCATATTCACGTAAATAGCAGTACAGTGTAAGATATCAGAGGAATCAGTTCTGCTTATCTGACTCTGAAGAGCTGCAGTGCAACTCCGTGGAGTTTAAGCATTAAGTATGCCATCTGAATGTGAATCCACCTCTGTTATTAATTATGATCAAACTTGATAATTCTTCCTCTCATTAGAATGCACAGTCCTGATACACAGTTAGCTGTTTTTTCCACAGAAGACTCCTGTTGTCTCTAATAACACATCTACCCTTGGACTCGTGTCCTTTGTTAGATAACCTCTTTGGCTCATGGACCATCTAGTTTCAGGCAGCCTGCTCATCTGTGGAGCAGATATTTTGCTGTGATAACCTGTTCGTGTGTGGACCATCCAGGCTCAGATTATGTGTCCATCCATCGGGGTAGATTTTTCTTCAAATGCAGATAGAAAATTCTTCAAGTAGGTAATCGCTGGTGATTTGCTTAGAGTTCTGGTGCCTGTGCCTTAACACTGCCTTTGCACTTTCACATAATCACATGCTTATTTTTCTTCTAAGGTCTTTGAACAATTAACTCTTTTGAAGAAAAGAAAAATAATGGTCTATTGGAAGATGTTGACATAGATATCATGCTTTAGTAACAGCTCGCCATTAACCTCTCTCTGTTCTTGCAATATCACTGGACACTTATTGAAATTACTTTACGATAAGATGATGAAGACAGCTGTTCTGGGAAGCTGAGGAGCCTTTGAGACATACGAACAAAGACCCTTCCCCTGATTCTGGCAGGAGTTTAAGGACATCTCTACCTGCCAGAAAAGCTAGCTTACTTGTGCTACTTCGAGGGCTTAGAGGTTGTTTGACAAACTGTTGGCCTTCAGAGCAGAGAGCTGAATTGGGTTACTCAGCTGAAGAGTGATCTGCTCTGACTGTCCCTAGCAGGGAAAGTCATCAGTGGGGCTTAGGCAGGCAGAAATGTCCCAGGTAACGCAGCCTTGGTTAGACTGTGCTTACAGTGGCTGCTCATGTTGTGGAGTGGGGGCGACTCCTGGGACAATGAATGTGCAGTGCCATGTGCAAGATGATGAGTGAGGGAAGCTTGTCTCTCTGGGCTGCACCATGAGGTCTGCAATGTATTTGCATTGCACCGAGTCCTCTTCCAGACTGCATTAGACTGGCAATGTAATGGCTTCCGGAGTTCTCGTCTAGACTACATGAAAGCCGTGGTGTTCAGGAGATAGCTGGGTTAAAAGTGGATCAACAGGTATTGCTTGTCTGGGTTATTTATCTTTCTTTGCTGTAGTCCTCTCTCACAGTTTAATCAGGAATATCTGAAACCTCCATGGTATTCTAGGAAGCATGAAAATGTTTGCTTGCAGAAAATTTGTACTTCTAGATGCTGCCAGAGTTGCTCTGGGAACTGACTGGTTATTGTTTAATAACACCTGTCAGTCTTAATGATAAAGCTATGGATATGGAAGAGTGGAACATATTTCTTCCTCAGACACTACGTTTACACATTAAGGGGTCTAAGTGGTTCAGGATGGGCAGAATGGGTTGCTCTGAGTGATGACCCCCAGCGAGAGGGAGTGTAGCTTTTTATGGGACCTTTACTTGCAGTCCTTCCTAAGGATAGGGAAAAATGGTCTTACACCCATTTGTCTAATAACTCTGTGTGTTGAGGCAGTGTTATAGCAGGTTACGTTTCCTTCTCTGTGCTACTTCCCTGGCCAAAGCAGCTGAGACTGAAGTCTTTCTCTACTGAAGCCAGTGGCTTTTTGTTCTCTACGAGGCAGCTCCCTGAGTCAGATGGAATGTGATCCAAAACCAGAACTCAGGGCAGCATTAAGCTGCATTAACGTGGACTTGAAATAATTCCATAAACCTGAGCTGGCCACTCTACACTCTTCCTGTAATTCATAGATATAAATATAGACCTTTCAAGGGAGACAGAGACAGGTGTGATCAATCTCTCTTCCAAAACTATGGAGGCAAACAGACTTTTATTTGCCTTCATGAGCTATAGAAAGAGCCTACAAGTTTGGTTTATGCTTTGGCAGCTCATTAACAGAAGTCTAAACTTAAGTAGGATGAATCCCAGCCTCAGCATTTGTAAAAAATTCTTCTGTGTGCACATTTTTAGCCTGCGATGAATGTGAATTGGTTCAAGGATATTCACCCACAACAAAAGAGGGTAGGCTGTCCCTCAGGACCACCTGCTGTGTGGTAACTTTGTTCTTGCATGGAAGACTCGAGTCGCCCACATCACTAATACTGTAAAGAGTTTAAGGTGCCTGATGAATGTGACCCACTATTGCTAAAAGGTTAATGATCACCTTCAGACTGTGAGTCAGGAAAAAAAAGACTACAAGGATGTACGAGGTAAGGGAATGGAAACAGAACATGGAGGTGATACTGCTGAAGTGGTACTAGTTAGCAACAGTTGAAAACAAAGCTGGGATATCTTCAAGGCATCAAACTTGAAAGTAAAAACTTAGGTGAAAATAATCACCGTCAAAAGTGTCACAAATGTACTTTCTCACAGTAAAGCTGTAGCTCTTGCTATTACAGAAAAGTTTTTAATATTTAATATTTATTTTTAATATTTAATATTTAATATTACTACTGTTTTCAGGGTCTGAGGCCACTAATAGGCCTTAATGGGCCTGATCATCCTCACGTGAGGCAGCTACTTGCACCTCCTGCCCATGGGCCCAGGAGCCCCATTTAAGCTCAACCCTGGGCCTTCAGTTTCTGTCTGAGCTACCCTAGAGGAGCACTGATCTCCAGCTCAGCTCAGCTCAGCTCAGCGTGCAGACTCCATTGCTCTGGACCCTGCCCTGTGGACTGACTTCCCAGCTTCACCCTGGACCTATCTTGTCACTTTGGGCCTGCCCAGTAGGCACTGGACTCTCTCTGTCCCTGGTTACCCTCACCAGGCCTGATCCTGGCTCTGACCCGCAGGCTGACTTCTCAGCTTGACCTCACACCTGCTTCATCACCAGGAACTCTCCTGGTCATCTGGACTCTTGGTTGAACTCGGCTACCATCTCCAGGTCTTCTCTGCCCACCTGGCTCAGGGCCAGAGGGACAGGCCCTGGCTGCAGCCTCCTGAGCTTATCATTCTACACATCCTGAACAGGGAAAAGGAAGGAAAAAATGGGCACTTCTATGGCATAACTCATCTCATCATGTAGCAGATGTCTAAGATACTCACATGAACCATTCTGTAAAAACACCTGTTACTTTTTTTTCCTCCCTCTCCCTGTAGAGAAGAAACTAAGATGGAAGACAGAAACGAAGGCATGCTTAAAGGTATATCTCTAGGTGAGATGAATTCCATAAGCAGGCATATGCATGTAGAGCTACTCCAGATTTATTACAAATAAACCAACTATTCCTTCACTGCCATATGTATAACTGGGATACTAATAATTTTTAATTCAGAAAAGGATATTAAAGTCCACTGGTTGGATTCCAACTGTTTCCAGTCAACTTGATGGCATTCTACTAGACAAATGTCTGATAGAAAACACTCTTTGATTAATTCTGCTCGTTCCTGCACCAAACCAAGCTCCATTCACACTCATAACAAACTGACTGTCTGACTAGTAGGTACATGGACGTATGAATTCATTAGCTGACTTTTGAAGGTGTGCAGGATATACAAAGTTACCTGTGAAGACAGAAATGGATGGTCAGCATCTCTGGGGAAATTAAGGTTTCAAATGCATTTGTCTGCATGGGATTACAATGATATTCCAGAGTAGATGTCAGCTGCACTTAAACTCCACGACTATGAAAAGAGTTAAATTCATATCCATTTTCACTTACCATGTCTTTATTAAACCAAAGGTAAGTAACTGCAATTTGTTTGCACAGAAGAATACATCACTACAGTCTGCTGCTGCTGTATCAATTCTATCAATGAATTGGACATACAAGCCACAAAGAACACGTGTGAAAATGAGGCTATTCTAGGATTCCTAGACTGTAACATTCTCGTTCCACATTGTCCTGAAACGATGTTTTGCTAAATTTCAGTCTACTTTTAAATAGAAACAGACTTTATCTCTGTTATTTCTGTTTTGTATAACAGAGATGGTCTCTTTCCAAAATGTTGAGAAGATTTGGATTTATTCCACTCTTGGTAATACCCAGCACTCTGAAAAAGAAGGAGAACAGGCTTTTGTCTATCTGGTTAATGATGGAGCTTCTATATGTGTGTATAGACATCTGGAGATCAAGGGTCTATAGGCAAATCTGGTAAATAATCCAGTCTTAACTGAAAGAAAAAAAAAAAAGTCTCAGAAGCAATTACATAGCAACTCATGGTTGGATCATACAAGAACTTCCAAAGTGAACACAGATGTTATTTCCCAGCTGAGAAAGCAAGCAACTCCACCTGTGTTGAAATCCAGTGTTATAGCAGGCAGGATTAAGCAGTGGGTGTAAGAAAATGAATGGCCATCCTTCATAGCAAAGAAACTAGAGATGGGAAATAGACCTTTCAGCTACTAATTTCTAAGGCCAGGAAAATGCAAATTTCATACTAACCAGTGTAACTAGTAAATTCCCTCCTACACAATGTAAGAGTTAGAAAAAAGAAAAGGAGAAGTTTTTTTTTTTTTTAATTTGATCTTAGTATGTAATATGGCTCAGATATCTTTCTCAGCTCCAATATTTCAGGATACATGAGAAAGTAACCGGGTTCTAATTACACTCACTGACTTGGATTCCCCAGTCTGAAGGACAAGATGTGAGGTTCTTGCTGTCTGTGCTTTGGCTCTCTATGATATAAGATATATGATCTCAGAAGTAATCGACCTCACCTAAGCTGTTCTTCTCGTGTTCTTCATAGTTTACAAAGAAGATTCATGGATTCCGGGGTATGAAGACGTCTCTTCTAAGAAAAGATGAATGGTGCCCAAGAAGTGCCCCCCATTTTCTTTATTAACTTTAAAGGAAGATTAGATTGACGAGGTCAGATGAACTCAAATCTGCTGCAGAGGTTTAAATTTGGGTAAGATCAATCAATGTGCTCAGCTATAACTGGAATAAGCTGGGACAGCCTTTTGCTCAAGCCTATGACTAGAAGCATAGTCAACTATCTGAAAAGAGCATGTCGGATATTTTTGTGCCACAACACTCAGATATGATGCAATGCAATGTTGGTCAGTACAATATAATTACAAGATGATACATTAAAACAAGTATATATATATATATATATAAAACTGATGATATTATCAACAAACGTTGAAAAACGGAAACTTTCTCAACCATCTTTCTTATATCGAATTCTCATTTTCAAACAAATAGATAGGGTCCAAAAACTTTCTCAGCTCTATGGACATGCTATGATCGTGCTTTGCCACCAGATGGCGAAGGCACACACCTGAGTGTATATAAATGTGGATACACTGATGCTGATGTTTTCCGGTAAGTTGAAGATGGCTATTTTATTTGTTGGATTTTCTTTAGCCATAGTAGGGCGCTACATTTTAAAAAACTTTTCTGAAAATTGTCATAATTCTCCTGCACAAGTTAATTATGAAAAGTCATACAAGGGGACATCCATAGGTAAAGGAGGAAGTGACACAATCCAGTATTATAGCTGGGGAGGCAGCACAAGTATTTGGGGAAGCAGAGTAAAGGGAAGACAAGAGGATTTTCCTCTGTGAGGTGAATTGAATAACTGTGAAACTTCCGCCTTGCAGTAATTACGTTACTGTGCTCCTTCAGCAAATTATCCATTATGAACGTATTAATTAAGTCACCAAATAACGTCAAAAGTTCAATATCTGGCAACAAGAGAAATACAGTGAGTTGCATTATCTGTTTGTGTTAGAGTAAGTGACTCTTAGGATTCAGTTCATCTCGCCTAAATTCTGGCATCCTACTGAAGGACCTCATGCTGGTGCCTAGGAGGTTGGCGATGTCTCGGTAGAGATAAAAGGGAGAAATTAGGAAGGATTGTGGGTGAAAACGCTCATGTCATCTACCAGGAAGCACCTAAAAGCTTTGTCTGAATCTAATCTAGTCATCTAAACCCCCTCTGGACTCAACGGAGAGAGACAGGCAGTTCCTGGAGATGATTCAACTTGTCCTAAGGAAGAAGCGCTCTGTGAAGATGCTAACTTCTTTCTCTCTGATGAACACAGAGGAAGCCTGACTAGCTTTAAATAGGTCACTTGCATACAGCTAAAGCTCAGTAAGGAAGTCTTCCTGTATGTTTTCCCCAAGTGTTTCACACCCATGAGCATTTGAAAGAGTAATCATGGAGCCTGGCCTCCTGCATTGCTGTGGTATGGAAATAAGGTGTGATGGCAAGGCGCAGAACTGCAGGCTTGGGAGGGTAAGGCTGGTGGATTTCCAGGGCAGGGTTTTTGTTTTTGTTTTTTTTACACATGCACGTGCAATTTCACACATGCTTTCTCCATGTCATGTTGATTAGGCTCCATGCATCCCAGATTTCGGGATGTGCATAGTTTACTGCGCACATAAAGACAGTCAGAACAGCACAGGGTGCAGCTCAGTGTGATATTTCAGAGAATGTGAAATGCATCTCCTGGACAGAGCTGTGCAGTAGATCCAGACCCATCATGGATCTTGAGCACATGCCACATGTCTATACAGCAGATGGGATTCATCTCCCTGCAGTTAAGCTATTTAAAAGTTAGGTGACTGAATCTAATCTAGTTGTCTAAGCTGCCTTTGTAGTAAAGGAAGGAGACAGGCCGTTCAAGAAGATAATTCATCATCTCTCTCTTGCAAACTCATCTTACAGGGACGGGGGGGACATTTTCCATTTCCACTCATTTCCTGCTGGTATTTTAAATGCTATTTAAATTTGCCCTCACTCCCACACCTACAGAAAGAGAAGGAAGGTCAGAAGCAGTGGGGGAGTCGTTGATATTCCTGGTGGAGGCTGCTCTCCAAAGATCTCCCATCTTTGGGCAAATAGTGTTTCTCTTCAATGGTGAATTCCTACTTCTCTAATCTTCCTTTTGCATGAGGGAGCAATGTTGAAACATTCAAATGTCTTCTGGGTCAATTATGCTAAATTTCAATTGAGAAAAATCAAAATGCTTCATTTTGATCATTTTGAATCATTTAATTTCAATAAATAAATTATTAGATATTTCAGAATGTATACCATAGACATTGCAATACAGTCATGTAGTATGTAATAATAGAGTGTGTTTTGAATTAAATGAAACTAGACAAGAAAGTAGGTTTGAAAAATGCTTTGGAAACTGGAAGTGCTTCTCCACCTCAAATGTAAGGATGGCTCAAAGTCAAACTATACCAGCTGACTAGCTGGGCAGTTGGTTTAAAAGGAAGTGCTAAAAACATGGGAATAGGAGCACTTACAGAGATGTTTTATTTATTTATTTATTTATTTATTTTTCCTTGGGAGATGTTGTGCTGGAAGCAGGAAGGGGACCTGTGGGAAGATGGAGGCACTGTGGGATGCGTGGAGGAATACCGGGGCTATTAAGGTAGTGGGAATTCTGCATGTGTGTCCATCGCATGCATCTCTAAGCACACGAGGTTTATCAACTGGAAATAACTGAGTATGTAATTACCTCACAGGAACAGCTTTTGCGAAAGAGGTCTTCAGATATGCATGGGGGTGAGGGCAGACTGAAATAGCAGCAGGTGGCTATGGCCCAAAAGTGAAGGGGCTCAGCTGGACTTCAGGGAGAAATAACAGAATGGTGGAAACAGTGAATTTAGGAGCAGAGTTAGCCAGCTACAAACGAGGGACATGTCTGCAGAGGATGCGCAAATGACTTTTTTGCAATTTCTGATCGCCTCACAGCCTGTCATTGCTTGAAACAAGGTAAACCCTGGCCTCAGCTCAGTTCGGCCATTACGAGCATTCACAGTCTGTGCCGTTACCTGTGGAGGCTAGGTTGAGTGCCAGTCTGGACTTCCAGCTGCTTGAGCTTATCTAGGTAGTGCCCTGAACTGCGCTTCTCACGCTCGCTTCTGTCACTTGCTCCAATTACTCATTTCTTCTCCTCCTGCTAGGCTGAGCCATGTCTCCTTTTAGTCCTCTCCTCCCTTCCTTTGCCTTCCCTCCATCCAGAGTCAGCGTCCTCACGCACAGCCTAACCAGGCCACCACAGCGGGACCATTCTTTCCCCAAACAGCCCCTGGAGTCTTCCTCAGCTGAGTCCCTTGCTCCAGGAGTTCAGCCAGACCTTGGCACTTACTTCACAGACCCCCTCGGTGTTGGCTGTAGCTTGTCCGGCCACCAACACATCCAGGTTCCCCCACCCCCTGGACTCTACCTTCTTCAGCCATGGCCTTGCAACAGCAGCCAGCTTATCCTCAGTGCTGAGTTCTTCAGTTTGAAAGGCATTGCACTACAATAAGGTTAGAGCTCATGTTCATGGGTGGGGGCAAGTGGTATGTCTGCATGGTCTGACATCATTGTGTGAAAATAGTCTGGGATGCCAAAGGTCTTTGCAGGACAGGGGACTGAACTCTCTATTTCCAAGTCTGTAGGCAGCAGCCCTCACTTGGGTCTGTGAGTTGACACATATGGCGGAGGTGGGCTGGAGGTATTCTTGATCTTGGATCTCGTAGGGAACATGGCAGTGGAAAATAGGATTTGGGATCCTTAATGGAACTATGGGGTGCTTGTCGGGTAGGGTTTAGGATAAGAGTTGCACTGGCAGACTTGAAGGGCTGGCTGACAGGCTTCTCGGCAGTTGAATTTTGTTGCCAAACCCAAAAGGAGGCCACAGAGTTGTGCAGGGACAGCCCTGAAGAGCTGGAATTTACTGCCCGCTGCTAAGGATACAGAAAAAAACAAGGACACAGTTGCCAGTTTGGGGAGGGGGCTGTTCTTCCTTCCCTGCCCCACTCCTTCAGTGACCACCTCCATTTATGCCCCACTGAAATTTTCCAGGATTCTGCTCTGTTGGGGTCTTGGCAATTTTGCTGCCTTTACTTAGAAACCCAATTTTTCATTTAATTTTAGAATAAAGAACATTCTGAGGGAGCCTAGCAGGGAGGATGGAGCCCACCTGCAATGTGAGCTGCAGGGAGGGATTATTCCCTTGCAACAGAACTACCTCAGAGCATCTTGTCTCTATGTCTGAAACACAAATGACCATGAAAGAAAAAAGGATCGTTCTCAGCCCCATGTCTGAAGGCAGCAGCTAAGTCTGTAATTGGCCTGGGCTCATAACGAGCATCCTTAGTTGGACAGCTCAACACCTGACAAAGCTCATTAATCCCACTATTAGTCAAAATCAGATTGCTTTGATCGCATTACTCCAGGAACATAGTCCTGGTGTGGCATGAGAGGGCTGAACAAAGCCCTTCTCCAGACAAACACTTGCCCCTCTGATGCCTACATAAACCCCATAGTGACAGCTCCTCCGGTATAAGGCTAAGGACCCTCGGTGGAAGCACCAGTCTGCAGGGTTACACAATGCAGTAGCATGCACAGGGCAAAGAAGAGGCCTAAATAAAACAGCAGTATAGCATGCATAAAAAGACTTTTCTTCTCCTTCCGAGCTTTCTATTTGCTTTGAGATCCAAAGCTAGGATCAAACGAGGCAGGGGCTTCCTGACACAAAGCTTCGTTAAGCCAAAAAGCATCCTCCCAGGACTCCCTTTGGCTCCTGCATCTCCAGAGCTCTGGGGATACCCATGAACGGACAAGCTCTGCTGTGAACACTGTGGCTCTCCAGATTTCATATGAGTGGCCCCCTTCGCCCACAACACTCCTTGCCTGCTATTCAGGAGCAATGAACTGCTAAGAGGAACAGTGCTGGCTGGTGCTCAAATGGGTGTAAAGGCTGCCAGGTGAAAGCCAGTCTGCTGGTTTTGGAGACCACAAGTCATCACTTTGACTGGGGGCTGAAGGACGCAGAAGTGCACCCCTGCACACCAGCGCCATCTGGTCCCAGCTGTCTACATGCTCACCTCTCAGCCCCACTCCCCCCTGCAAACCTGCCCTTGCTCATGTCACGCTGCACACTCCCTGCACCGGCTTTTCACAGAGGCCACGGTGGCAATGCAGTAGGCAATGTGGGCATGCCTGAAAACCGAGGGGTGCCTCTCCTTCCACTTCCCACCCTCAGCCTGGAGCCTGCCATTCCTGACAAGCATGAAGCCTGAGCACTGTGCCATGGCGTCCAACCCTGCCACGTGACATGTCCCCACGACTCACCAACAAGTGTCAACGCACATGCCAGTGGGCCAGAGGAGGATGAGGGAATTCCTGCTTTTGGGGCACAATTCCTCCTCCGCCAGCTTCTTCCTGCCCAGGCACCTCCTTCGCACCGCAGAGCATCTGCAACTCCTGGGGCCCCAGCCAGTGCTTCAGGCAGAAGGTCCTGCCTCCTCTGAAGAGAGGAACAGCAGGGGCTGACGTGGAGGCTGCTTTCTTGGGGGCCATGCTGGCAATTCCCCTGGCAGAGCCTCGGGAATGGAGGCCAGAGTGCATGGTGGTCGAAATCTGCCACAGTCACTGCCCCTGTGGGCCCCTGCTGTGGAGGTTCGAGCTGGGGCCATGGGGCAGGAGGTCTCTGCGTTGGGCTCTGTGGGGCACCGGGACAGAGCTGGGGCCTTGGGGCAGTGAGTGGCAGCTGGGGCCATGGGGCAGGAGGTCTGGGCTGGGGCTGTGGGGCAGGGGGAAAGAGCTGGCCCCCGGGGCTCCACGGGGGCAGGGGCCGCGTCTCCCCGGGCTGAGCTGTGGTGCCCCATAGCAGCCCTGCTCCCAGCATGCCATGGGCATGCCCCAAGGCATGCTGGGAGGGTGGCTGCCGCCAGCCCAGCCCTGGTGTGGCAGAGCCGAGGTGCTGGCAGCCTGAGGGCGCTGCCTTCCTGCCAGCTTAAAGCCATGGGCTCTACGCAGCCAGTGCGTCGCTGTCTGCTTTCCGGGGGCATGCAGTCGTGTGCCTTGCAACCTCCTCGATCGCCTCCTTGGCACACTCCAGGCTCCTTTGTGCGACCTTAGATCCCTTCTCCATGCATGCGCTGATGCTCTGGTCCCCTCACACCTGCTAAAGTCTCCTCCAGTCCTCTCCCTGCATCCTCAGGTTCCTTCTGTTTCCCTCCATGAGCACCTGAGCCCCCTGCTTTCCCTGCCCTCAGCACTCTCCTCCCTTCCATTTCCCCCAAGGCTTCCTCTGATCCCCTCCGTTGCTCACCACGCGCACCCTCAGCCCCTCCATTCCCTTCCCTCTGTGCTCCCGTCCCCTCCATTCACCTCCCGGCACGCTCGCATCCCCTCCCTTTCCCCCACTCACACTCACTTCCCCTCTACAGCTTCTCTCTTCTGCAGTCAGTGCTGCTGCCGAAGGCACCGTGCCCCTTCCACAGACCTCTGCCGCTGTACAGGTGGGGCAAGGGGGATCAACAAGAACTCAGCTCTGCTCCCACTGTCTCGCTCACTCCATTGCTTCCTTTGAGGCTCCCTCAGATTTGCAGGGCGGAAAATAATGTGCAGGGGATGCCTTTCAGGCACTCGGTGTAAAGCCACTCTGCTTTCCATGCAGCCATCTCAGCTATCTGTTCTGCTTCTGCAAGGGGTCTCTCAGCCTGCAGTGCTTACCAGGCAGGTGAGAAAGGAAAGACCTCAGGCATCGTTTCCTTCCGAAGAGGCCAGAGGGCCGGCCACTCCTCGGACCACCCTCAGGGCAGACTGAGAAGTAACCAGAGAGGGTCACCAGAATGTACTGCGTGCAGGCATTATTCCCGTGCCTCGTTCGGGTGTGTGATACTGCGTTGTCACGCTGTAGATGGGAAGCTGCTCTCAGTCTCCTCCACTGGGAACCCAAGCAGTGGGATGGCACTGCGAGTGTTGCAGGCTCCATCTGAGCATCACATTTTTCTTCTGCAAAACAAGTGACTTTAGAATGAAAATGGGCTTTTGGGGCTCCAGTGATAATCTCCACCTGGCGCCACCCTTCTTTTTGTTTTGCCCTGTTAGGATCACATCTTCAAAACCCCCCCCAATTAGAACCCACCCCAAGACCAGGATTCCCAGACGTCATCTCTAACGCAGAGAGAATTTAGTGCCGAGGGAAAGAAATGACCTTTCCGATAAGCGCTTTTATTTTTCTTGATTTTCCCAGGCTTTGACACCCTTTGGAGGCGTTCATGGTGGATTTGCCTTAATACAGTTTTCAGGGTGAGAGAGCAAACCCCTCTGCTCCTTCGCTAGGCCATGCCATCTCCATGCCTGTGGCCTAGGGAAGCAACAGCTAGGAGTTGGCCCTTCCTCCCCAGAGGCTGAGAGAGTGCAGTCACAGTCTTCCTCTTCATTCATTCACTTGCTCATTTAGGCCTTCCTTCCTGAGCAGAGCCTCTCCTTGCCAGCAGTTGTAGCCCCGCAACCCTGATCTGGGGACATTGTGGGAGTGGCATGCCTGAGGTGAGCCCCAGCCTGGGGGACCCCTCCTGTGGCTCCCCGTGCCCCTTGCTGTCCTTGGCGAGTGGGCAGTGAGGTGCGGGCAGCTCCCTAAAGTGCCCCGGGCAGCTCCCCTTGCCCTTGCAGGGCCCACCTTGGCAGCACCTGGGGGGTCAAGGGGTCCCTGCAGCCCCTCTGTGACATGGCCTGGGGCATCACGCAGTGCATCGCAGCAACAGCTGCGCCCTCCCCATATGGCCCTGGCAGCCTGCGCTGAGCCCAGGTGCTTGGGGCTGCTCTCGCCACGACTCTGCCCTGCCCTGCTCTGCTCTGGAGCAGCTGCTGTGCAGCAAGCAGGAGAAGGTGAGAGGAGGTGGTGGCACAGTGCGAGACGCTGTTTGGTGACCTTCCCAGCAGGTCGTTGGAGAGGAGCGTTTCTTCCTGGCCACAAGAGCTCTTTGGACTAACTCGGTAGGCTGGGAATTCCCTCTGTGCCCCTAGGGAAGTCCTCGGTGCTGCTGGGAATTGCTGCCTGCGGGAGCCCTCCGTAATATGGCGCTGTCAGGGCTGCAGAACTTGCACGTTTAGAATCTTTGCTCCCTGGCAGTGTGTCCACCCCTGTGTTACTAGTCCCTTGTCAGCTGCGGTCATAGGACCTTTGGTCCTCGCTCCAATAACTCTTTCCTCCTTTGTCGCTGTCACACCTGTGGTCCTTGGCACTGTGGAGCCAACCTGGTTTGACAGGAGTGTTTTGGAGGTGGACAGTCATGGCTACTGGAGTCTTTGAGCACTGGGAAGGTGCATGAGAGGAGCACTTGTAAAGGTGCTTCATGTCTGAAGAATTTGCAGACGGCTCCTGTGTATTTCCCTGTTGCTGCTGTCTTCGGTTTTGGATCATCTTTCCAACCAGACCTTCCAACTTCTGCCCCTTATGTCTGTGGGCTCAGTAATTTACATATTCTCCTGTGAACCAAACGCTTGCTTCACTCACAGGAGATTTACATTGTTGTCTTCAGCAATTTTCTTTGCCTAAGAAACTTCTGCAAAAGTGAAGAGCTTTACTTCCATGCTTACAAAAGTCCATTTGTGGTTCATATGCTCTTTGAGTTCAGGTTCTGAGGAAGAATGGACCTCAGGCAGACTGAGCGAGTCCTTGCAGAAGTCAAAATGACTTTACCTTACTCCTTTTCGGTAAGTAATGGATTTCACACAGCACAATGATGCCAGTGCACTTTTTGCTCAGCTGAGAAGAACTTCCTCCAAAGTGTACCACAGTCTAAAAGAACCTGTATCTTTGCTCCCTACAGGCACGCTATAGCGTGAGAGAAAGGAAGCCTGTTGTATGCTATCAAGCTCCACTGGAAAGTAGGTTATAGGCACAGCTTCTCGGAAGGGCTAATCTCTCGTGTAGAAGGGGGATAGATGATGTTAAACGAAAATGTAGCTACGCACAGCGCAATCAGAAACTATGTCTAGGTTCTGTAATTGTAGGGCCATCAAAGGCCGGTGGACACCAAGAAGGGGAAGATGGCCAAGATGCTCACAAGGAGTATGACCTTCGGCGCAGGAATACTGTTGTCCAGTATCAAGAGCCTTTGGAATGTGGGTTACGCGCGCAGTTTGTCAGAAGGGCTGATTCCTTGGGCTTAAGGGTGGGAGCTATAAGTTCTTGAATGAAAATGTGCATACGCAGAGACAAACAAGAAATGATGACTTGGTACTGTAATGACAGGGTCCTCAGAGGACGATGAAGAGCAGGAAGAGGATGACGGCGAAGATACTCCAAAGCCATCTAACCTGCGGCAAACTGCTGAAGACACTCAAGCCCCACTGGAAGGTAGGCTATATGCAGAGCCTCTCTGAAGGACGAATTTCTTGTGCAGAAGTGGCATACACGTTGTTGAATGAAAAGCTATACGCGCACAGACAAATAAGAAGTTCTCGCTAGGTTCTATAATCATAGGGGCAACACAAGAAGGTGAAGGCCGAGAAGGGGAAGATGGCAAAGATCCCTGCAAGGAGTATAACCTTCGACCCAGGAAGACCATCATGTACTTCCAGCATCCACTGGAAAGTAGGTTCCATGCACAGTTTCTCGGAAGAGCTGATTTCTTGTGGATAGTGGGCTAGAGGTTGCTAAATGAAAAGACATATACCTCCCACCCCCACCCCCCCAATACCTTTCATTTAAATTCCTTGCCTTCATTCTGCAGGTAAAACTCTCCCTTTGGGATCGAGATGCCTGTATCCTGCGCACACTGCAGTTCTTGGCCAGTGTGCAGGCTCACTGCTGCTTTTCATTTCTTCAGGGCCATCTTCTCCTGACAGGCAAAGGGCTGCTCCATCGCAAAGCCCATGCTGCAGAAGAACAAACAGGTTGGTGTACGGATAGTGAGAGTTCTCAGGGATCCATAGCGGTGCCACTCCCATCACTCAGTAATGCTTGAAAAGATTTTCCGATTGATGGCCGTGATGGGAAAATCGCAGCATTGTAGCTGGCACAGCTGGAGGGTCTAGAGGAAGCAAGGCTTTTCCTTTGGGGGAGAAGATAACTTTCATTAGCCCACAGCTTTTAAAAAGGCAGGATTTGGGGGTCAGCGATGAGATGATTGCGGATTGTCCTGGCTGAGATTGGGGATCTGCAATTCTTCTGTTCTGCACTTGAAGCCAGAATCCCCTTCCACAAATTGTCATTAGACGATTTCATCGTGCAGTATAAAAACATCCACCTGCCTTTCTTCACGCTTGCATAGTGAATGCTAATCAAGACTAGGGAATATTTCATGGTTTGGGAAGTTTATGGCAGTGTATAAGCGCTTCTGCACTCACTTGCTGTAAGGGTCCGGCAGGGGCGACGCCTGGACTCCCGGCAGGAACAGATACACAAACACAAGGCACACTGAGGTCAATGCTGAGCGTTTATTACCTCTGCGTCTGAGCGGGGGTTCCCCAGCGATTTCCCGATCGAGGCAATAAAGGAGCGGGAGAGTCCCTGGCACCGCTGAGCGTCGGTCCATGGTGAGGAACACCGGGGGGGCACTATACGTGGGTTTTGTGTACTACACACATGCGCAGTGGGCACATTGAGCTCATCGCTAATCTCGAGTCAAAGCCCAGGTGCACACCACACTGGCATAGGCCCAGCTACATGGCTATGGGTCAACATGTCCTGTTGATGCTCCTTTTCCCACGGAACGGTCTGGCTAGCTTCCATCGCCTATCTCCTCGACATTCTTCCGCACTTTCCCATACACTTGCCAACATGAAAACCACAGCAATCCCGCTAACTGCATGTTCAGTTAGAAAGCCCCTTTCCCTTTCTCCTCCATTCACATCTGGTGTCTTCCCCAAAGCTCTGGGAAAGACGAATTCAAGGCAAAGCACGTGGATGGAAGGAAAACCGGAACCACCCTGCTGGAAGCTGATCCAGTGCAAATCCAGAGTTCGGTAAGCAGTGGTAACTCATTGTGTCAGTGGGGACTTTTCCAGGGGTCAGGAAAACCTTCCCTACTGTGCTGCCGACAGCTCCCAGGCTTTACACTTTCCTCTCAGGGAACTTCAAGATCGTCCTGAGCCTTTCCATAGGAAAAATTTGGAGGAAGCCTTTTTTTTCCAGGTGGCAGCTTTCTCTGGCCTCTGACATGTCTTCTGTTGCATGTCTCTTTAGGTATGCTTTGATGGTGTGGGTGGTCTCTCTCACCACATTTCAGCCTTAAAGGAGATGGTCCTGTTCCCACTGCTTTACCCAGAATTCTTTCAGAGATTCCAAATCCGACCCCCCAGGTAACAGGCAGTGCATTCGAACTACAGAGCTAACTGCTGCAATATGCTTTTCAACATGAAAAGTATCCTCCTTTTTTTTTCTTCCCTTTTTTTTTTTTTTGGAGGGGCAATATCTCAAGACGTAGTGGTTAGCTTTATATATTCTTGGCCAACAAAGCTTGACTCACTGGATGTTGAAATATGACTTGAAATCCTTCCCTTTCCATACCTTTAAAAGTGTGCAAATCTTCAGATGCTTTGCTGCTTTGGTCACAGGAATTCCCTTTTCTGGCTGATGTTTTAAGGAGGGTGTGGAAACACAGAAGACCTTTTTTGGCCTCCCAGCTGAAGGCTTCCTCCCCAGTGCTTCCAACAAATTCTGGGAGGCACAGTCCAAGAGACTCCAACTGTGGCAGGGAGAAAGACAGGCTTTGCTCTCAAATCTGTCTAAGATGGGAAGTGTTTTGGTTAGGAGGGAAGGCCGCTTTGCTTTCACAACGGGGGCTGTCATGGGCGCTTTTCCATGTTTTTGTTGTAGCTACGTACATCTCTTTTTTTCATGTTGCAGAGGCTGTCTGTTCTATGGCCCACCAGGCACTGGAAAGACACTGGTGGCTCGAGCGCTCGCAAATGAATGTAGGCAGGGAGACAAGAGAATAGCATTCTTCATGAGAAAAGGTGCCGACTGCCTCAGTCAATGGGTGGGAGAATCCGAGTGACAGCTGCGCTCATTATTTCGGCAGGTAAGGAGGAAATGCGCAGTAGGTTGGGTCAGAGTTGGACCTCTACTTTTCCGGGGTGGACGTCTTCCAGGAGGACTTGGCCTCTTGGGCAGTTTGGCAGTGTCTCCTGTTGAGAAGGGAACATCAGTGTTTCCTTTTCCTTGTGCTGTGCTGCTTTGCCTGAGGGGCTGGAAATCTTGCAGATGTTGGGTCCAGCACCGTGCCAGTGCCTTTGCAGCCATAATGTTTATCCTGCATGTTCTCGCTGCGTGGTGCTCTGTTTCACATACGTCAGTATGCCTGCATCTGTACTTCCCTTCCAGGCCTATGAGATGCGGCCTTCGATTATTTTCTTTGATGAGATCGACGGTCTCGCTCCTGTGCGCTCCAGTCGCCAAGACCAGATTCACAGGTACTTCCTTTCGCTTCCATCTCCATGTCATCTGCTTCATCTCTAGGAAAAGAAGACACACCTGCTTCCCTTTATAGGACACACACCCACACCCACACTCTGAACTCCTCGAGTACAATGACACAGAGCTTCATAGCAGTTTAAAGGCAGGAGTTGAAATCAGGTCACTAAGCTTGGTGTCCGGACAAGGTCTCTCTCGAGACCTTGCCTCGCTTTTTCTGTCTTACCATGAGTCCTTTTGCTAACAACAGCTCATCCAGAAAAGCTTCTCCTTTCTGAGCGACGTGACTTTGGAGAAAGTCATGCCAAAGGTAACAACAGCTACTAACCCAGGGAATCCAAACAACATTTGTTTGGTAGTTCTATTGTCACAACGCTCCTGGCGCTTATGGATGGCTTAGACAGCAGAGGAGAGATCGTGGTCATTGGAGCCACCAACAGGCCAGACTCCCTGGATCCTGCTTTACGAAGCCCTGGACGCTTTGACAGGGAGTTCCTTTTCACCTTGCCAAACAAAGAGGTAAGGCTGTTTCGTCAACCTTCCTGCTACTGGCACAGAGCCTTGCTTGACAAGAAAACCGGCTTACCCCACAGCATCTCTGAGAGCGAGCAAGGAAACAAGTGGTATATGTGCTGCACACCTCCCGGTTCCCCACACACAACTGGCAGGAAGTTTGCAAAGAGGAGTTTCACTCCACCTGGAGCACATGGACATTCTTCCTTGCCCAAGGGCTTGCTCTTTGCTTAGTTAGTGAGTCCACCTAGGCTCTTGCCTTCTGAGGTTGCCGCCTTGTTCTCAGTTCTCCATTTGGGAAAGCCTCGGGGGAAAACTGGGGCTTGAGTGTGGCCGGGCTGACAATCCTGGGAGCCACCCAAAAGCATTTAGGGAGCTGACATTGTTACTGGTATTAGCAGGGAGCTCCGGCTCTTTTTCTTTTTCTTTTTTCTTTTTTTTTTTTTCTGGCTACCCCAGATTCTTTTGTCTTTAGTTCGCATTTTGTGGGGAAAAGGAGAAAAAGGTTATTGGATTGAAGGCTAGGAAAAATGCACAACACGCTATACTGGACAGAAACAGGAAACACTTCACTGAAGCTCTGGCAAAGAGCAGCGATGAACATAGGCACAGCTTGACATTTGCTCGTTCAAGGATAGCAGCTGGAGTCAGAATTCTTGCTCCTACTACTGTACTTACTCTTCCTATCTACTTGAAAAGAACCGAGCTTTGAAAAGCAGGCAGTGTGTTACTAGAATGTAAACATTTCTTAACTTTAGCAGAGGAAGACAAGCAATTATGGGAATGTGACAGGGGGAGGGGGACTGCACATTGCTTATTTTCTTTTTGAGAAAGAGGCTTAAGACAAACCACAGTGTGACCACCTCGTTTGTAGGCTCGAAAAGAGATTTTCAAGATCCACACCAGAGACTGGAGCCCTAAGCCCCTGGACGCACTGCTTGAGGAGCTTGCTGAAAAATGTGTCGGTAAGATGAAAAAACGCACCGAGTTCCTGCCTGTGCCTGGCTCCTGACAGCGTCTGAGCTTGTGCCAGGCAGTACCCAAGCTGCTTCTGTCTCCTTGCCTTCCCTTGCCTCTGAGAACATGGAAGGCTCTGGGGGGCATCTTCCTCAGGAGCTAAGGTTGGCTCAGAGGCCTACTTCCGAAGCACAGGCTGTAGGGCGCTGGGCCTCCCGTAATGCAAGCTCCCCAGCAGGGCACTGCTCTGCAGTGCAGGAACTCTTTTGCCATTGCCCGTGAAACTCTTCCCCTTTGGGCCACATGCAAAGACTTTGAGAGTGTCCCTCTGCAAAGCCTGTCCTTGACTGCTTTCTGCTGCCTGAGACTGACATCCCTTTGGATTCTGCTCTTGTTGCTCAGGATACTGCGGGGCCGATATTCAAGCCCTCTGCGCTGAAGCTGCCCCCTGTGCTTTGCATCGACACTATCCGCAGATCTACACAAGCAATCACAAGCTGCACATCGATGTTGCTGCCATTGAAATCACAGCAACAGATTTTCTTGTGGCTATGCAGAAGACTGCACCAGCTTCACAGAGGGCTGTGGCTTCCCCTGGACAACCACTGCCACCCCTTTCCAAGCCACTGCTTCAGAACACGCTACAGAGACTCCTAAAAGGCGGGCAGAGGGTATTTCCCCACGCAGCACTTGCACTCCAGCAGGACCAACAGCCAGGTAGGGCTTCACTGCCTTCACCGCCGTAAAACTCTCCCAAAGCAAACACTGCTAGTTTGTGCAAGCAACAGAAACAAACCTTTCAGTCAGGATGAGGTGAAACTGAATGGTAGAGAGGGCAGAGCCGGGAACTCCTCCCACTTCACAGTACAGAACTCTATGTTCTCCACTCGAGCATCCAGTTTCCGAAGGCTGTCAGCATCATCTTTCCCGTTTGCAAGGAGAAAAGGAGCTTTCACCGCTAGCAAAACATAGCTTGCGCAAATCCAGACACTTAGGAGAGCTCTGTAGAGACTGAAGGCTTTGGAAAATGGCATTCAGCGTATGCCCCTCAGACGAAGAAATACAAGGCCCCGGGTTTCAGCTCACATTTAGAAGCTGTCTTAGTGCAAGAGAAGGTTGCAGACTCTTCGGGAAAGTTAACAAGCGTCTTTTGCCTTCTCATGGTACCACTCATTTCTTAGGAAATGACTGCATGGACTGTGATGAGGAGTCACCTTCTGGTCCTGAAGATGAGCCGTTTCCTCCAAGGCCTGGCCAGCAAAAGCAAACCTTCCTTAACTGTAACAGGTAACTGCCTGTGTCCTTTCATTGAAATTCTTCCGATTGCTGGGGCTTTCCAAGCTGTCGTGGCCGTTGCAAGTGGGAGGGGCGTTAGATGAGGGAGGACAGAAGAGTTAGTCCAGGGTGCTTTGGTATCAAAAACTGCAAGCAGGAAGCACAGAGATATAACTAGGTGCTACAGTTGTAGGAAAGCAAGTAGCTCCAGCCGATCATCCGGAAGGAGCCAGCCTCCTTTTCCTCCACCAAAGACATCCACAGACAATTAGGGCATGCTGATTTCATGCATGCTGTTCTTCAAGGATTCAAGGCCAAAGAAATGTGTTGTCTCTCCTCTTAGCTAAAGAAATGCAACGTGGGTTTGTGGAGTCACCTAGCTTCCCAGATTGGGAATGCAGGAGTGACTCAAGAAAATTGAGGAATGGCCAGCTAAAAGAGCATAATAAAAACCCTGCAAAAAAGGCTTCATTTGCGATCTTTAAGCCACTATGCTTACATTCATATTTTGATAGTGCAATGTGAAAGTAATTCAATCCCACAGTGGAGAAGTTAGCTTATGGGGTCCCAGCTGCATCAGTAATTTTTCTCACTCTCTCTTACTGTGCTGCTCAGGAAGGCTTCTGACCCACAGAACTTGGTCCAGTCTCTAGGCTCCTTGGCCTGAGCCAGAAAAGGTCCTGCAGTACTGGGAGGGCAAAAAAAAGGAAAAAAATGGTGCTATTCACAGACGTATTCCATGATAACAGAGCAAAAACCACGAGAAAGTTGTATTTGCAATCTAGGAGACAGCACATAAGGAAAGATGAAACCAACTGAATGAAGGAATCTAATAAATATCCTCCAGTTCTATGGACTCACAGGAATGTTTTGCACTTTGTTAGATAGAGCTAAGGCCTTTCAGAGCCCACGGCATTTCTTTTCCCACAAGGTTCTTCTGCTCCTTCCTGACCACCTTCTCCATTTCCAGTGGACCCCCTGCACCTAAACTTGACCAAGGCAGAGGCCTCAAGGCTGCTCGGTCAAGACATCCTGAACATAAGAGCCTCACGGCCGGGGGGAAGAGATCCAGACCAGTGTGTGCTGGACAAAGAACAACACCTTGAACATCTGTGTCTTGACTGATCACTTCCTTTGCAAACTTCTTGTTTTGCAGTTGCGCTCCTAGCAATGCTTGTTGCCAGCCAGCATGTCACAGGCCCAGGTTCTTAATCGCTGGAGAGCCCGGGTACGGGCAAAGTTCCCACTTGGCGCCTGCACTAATACACGCGCTGGAGAGGTTTGCGGTTCACGTGCTGGACCTGCCGGCTCTCTTTGCTAGCAGCACCTCACCCGAAGAAAGATGCGCACAGGTACCTCTTCTCTCTGCAATCTCACAGGATGAATAGACTCAGGGGAAGCAGGCAGACCTCCCGCGGTTAATGGTGGTGGCCTGGCTTTCCTCTGCTTCCTGTGGTGTTTATTTCGCGCTGAAAGAACACTTTTCTTGTACGCTGAACAATGCAGAAGAAGGACGTTGTGCATGAGCATCTTTTCCATTCCAGGCTAAACAGTAAGGATGTTGCTAGCAGCTCAGGGAGCTCCAAGACGCTCTTGATAAAGCCCTCTGCATGGCAAGAGCTGCTGCTCATGACAGTGGGCTCTCCAGAGTTGTTTCCCTTGCCTCTTCAGGCTCTGTAGCTCCCAGGAGGCGCCTCTGCCTCAGCCTGACTGCATGTCATGCCCTTTCTCTAGCCTCCCTCTATAACACTGAAATGCAACCCAGGCTTGGGAGGGGGGAAGAAAAGGGTTTCTCTTCTCTCATCACACCGCAGGGAAGAGGCAAGAACACACTTGCTGGATTCGAGCGGTGTAGCAGTGGCACCACACTGATGTGGACCCTGCTGAAGGGCTGGGCCTGTTTTTTCAAGCACACTGCCACTCGCACCGGGCGTGAGGCTCTGGGCGAGTTACCTGACATCTAAGCAGTTTGGAAATCAGGCAGAGATTCAGGCCTGCCTCTCGCTGTGTAGCTATGTCCAAGGAGTTGGGTCCAAGCAGCAATGTTACCTTATTCTTGGTGGCTTGTTTGGACGCTTTGTCTTTGTGCACTCCCGTTTTGCAGGCAATTTTGATTGATCCATTGTTGTTCAGCAGCAGCCTCTGCTACCCGCTTCAACAGTCTTCTCCAAACTTCCTTTTGACTAGTTGATCCGAGAAGCCCAGAGGACAGCACCGAGCATCCTTTCTATTCCACATATCCATGCCTGGTGGGAGGCTGCTGGACTCACCTTGACAGCTACGCTCACAACATTACTAGAGGGCATTCCAGCATATGCTCCAGTGCTGTTGCTCGCTACGTCGGATGTTTGCCATGCAGATCTCCCGCCGAGGTATTTCTCTCACTGCCTTCCCGGCTTCTTTCAGCCTCATGTTAATTTATCACTCCATTAAGCACCCAAATACTGTGCTCTCCTAAGCCATTCAACACCGGCATTACTAGGGCACCCTGCTGGCATCTCTTCCCTCTGCAGTTGCCACAAGGCTTCAACATGAAGGGCAGCAAGGCAAGTAAATCCAAAACAGGCAACCTAGGAGATGCTCAGTGTCCTCCCTTGGAGCACTGGAACCTCGGGTCGCTTCACAGAGCTTTAATCCTAGAGGTGTTCCTTAAAGAAGATGCCCTAAATTGCCCTGCTGACCCACTACAATCTTGCCTTTAAGGCCAAGAAGCAAACTTGTTCTAGTCTCTCCCTTATTCAAAGCATTCCTCAGCTTCACTGGAAAAGGAATTCATCTTTGTGGAGCAGAACACAAATTTGGGGGGGGGGGGGGCTTACGGCTGCGCTGTCTTTTCTCCTCCCACCTCAGGTACGAGCTTTATTTTCTGAGCTTTATGGAGAAGTTTTCAATGTCCAGTCACCTAGCGAGGAGGAAGGGAGAAAGTTTTTCGAGGACTTGCTTGTCCAGCAAGCTGCTAAGCCTGCTGCACCACAAAAGAAAGCAGGTGAGCCTATTCTACAAACACAGCGTTGCTATCTCTAGCTTAGCAGCCATTCGGCATTTGCTTTGGTAATAGATTTCCTGTCACGAAGGTTTACTCTGCTTGTGTCCGCGCATCATCACTTGGCTAACCTTTTCTGGTTGACTGAAGCTTGTCAGGCACGGGAAGTCCTCCTGCCTGTGGCATCACCACCTGAGCCTCGACTGCTGAGAGAGGAGGAGGAGAGGCAGCTCGAGGAGCAAGGGGACGAGACATGGCCAGCGGTGCCTGCAGAGTCCAGTACACCCCTCTCTACTGGCAAGTCCTTTCTTCCTTTTTTCTTTTTTTCTTTTTTCCTTTTTTGGATAAGATGCCAATGACATTGATATCTTCCCTCTTGTCATGGCATACCTGGTTTTGGTGATGCCGGTGGCTTTATGCCAAAGGCATTCCATTTCCAAATTAGGTGCAGCACGTGAGGTCAGTCCCCAGGACAGTCACTCAACATGCTTATGAAATAAAGCCCAGCCACAGAGCTTGGCTCACACTGTAAAACACTGGCCTCGATGGCCCCGCAACGGCTAACTCCTCAAATGTAACATGTTGTTTAGAGCAGTTGCTGAACACTCCACAAGTTCGTATGGTAATAGGAAACAGTGAGGATCTTTCCTTTGCTTTTGCTTCCTTTTTCTCTTCCTCTCCCTCTTGCCTTCCTGCCCGCCACCCCCGCACCAAGTCATGGCCGTCTGTCTGTGAGGCTTAGGCAACGTCTGCTTTTGGAACACAGGGGAAGGAGAGCTTGTCTCCAAAGACTTTTCTGCTTCTCACCTCTTGTACTTCCTGTGATGAGAGACGAAGCCACCTGAGCTTATGACCTTGCTTTGTGCTCATGCCTTCGGTCTACAGTCTGCTCTGTGCACAAAATCTTCAAGGGCGTTCTTTTATGCATGATATAATCTAATAGTTCTTGCGCTTTTTAATTCTAATAACAATTGGACTCCCTTCGCTTGCTGCCCTTTCTCCCTCAACACATGCATGTAGTGAGCCAGCACAATGGTACTTCAGTCCCTCTCACCATTTCCCTTGTGCACCAAGTAAGACGACGGTGCTAGATTGTGCAGACAGAACTGCTTAGCTAATGCTTTGGCTTGCTTTTTCTCCTATCTCTGTGCAGCTGCCTGCAGACAAAAGCGAAGGAGGAACGCATCGCCCTCAGAGAGCCTAGCAGAGAAGAGGAGGAAATGCTCACCCCCTGCTGAGAAGGAAACCAGCATCTCTCTCAGGGTAGGTTGGAGCTCACTGATCCACCTTTGCTTCCCGCTCTGCTGACGACCCTTGAGGCAAGAGGGCCTTTGCTGTGGCAGCCGCTGTCCTTTACTACAAAACGGGCCATGGCAGTTCCTGCTGTTCTCAGAGAAGTTCACTTGCAGTTAGGATCGTGGAGGTGATTGATAGCCTGAGGAGCAGCACAATGCTAGCTGAAACTGGAGCCTTGCTTTTTCTCGCAAGTCGGACACAGCAGCTCATTTCCTCCATGGAAAGCTGCTGCGATATTTAGTCTGGTCTTGGACGTTTCACTCCTTCTTTATTTAGCCATACAAGGAAGGAGGATGCGAGTTGTGGGGGACCATTTTCTTTTGTGTCTGAACACATCAAGAGCCTATTCAAATGTTCTTGTGCTAACGCAAACTTGTACTGTCTCCCTTTTTTCTTCAGCAACTGCTAAATGTCGTTGGCGACGCAACAAAGCACTGCAACATCCGCCACCTCAAAAAACTACACCTGGTGCTCAGCCAGTGTGTTTACTGCCATCGGCAAGACGATGACAAAACGCAGTTGATAGAGGTACTTTGCTTACACAGCACTTCCTGTCACTGTTGTGCACTTCTTCCTTGTGCACAGTGGATATCCTGCTTATTCGCTATTCCTCTCTTTCCTGCTTAGCAGTCCGTGTTACATACGAGTTGCTGACTTCCACCTGGAAGGCATCTACTCAGACTTTCATTTTATACAAAGCAGCTAGCTACAGGATTTTACATTTCTATTCCAGCTTATAGCAAGTTTGCCTGTGTTTAGTGGCAATTATTATTCCTTTTTTATCTTTTTAAATCTTTTTTTAGCAAATGAAGGAAGAAATTGAAAACTTCTCCCGTGCTCAGTAACAGGAAACGTGCTTCTACTCTGCCATTCTTTTTCATTATTTGCTGTTTAGTCCTCAGTGCACAATTCAGTAAAGAAAGCCTGTAGTTATCATATAAAGACATCTGTTTGTATATATATCCAAATATAGCGAGGCTATACCAATAAAGCTCATATAAATCCTTTCAAGCTTTCTTACTGGCTGTTTGTTGCTGTTAGTGTTCCAAACCTATTGCGTATACATACATGATCTGTTGACATCGAGGTGTTTGGCCTTCCTTTCGCATGTGCATTGCCTGAAAGTCTCGTGCCTGGCATTTTTAGGAGACCAATGGTCATCAGTGCCTTTGACCTACACACATCTGGACGTCTTCCAAGTAATCTCAGTGCCTCTCTCAAAAGAAAGCAAGGGAAAACTCGACCATCTTTGCCCAAACGGTGACAGGCGGTTTTTCTGGCGCCGCCTGGGCTACTGCTTATGCCGTTGTCTATTAGGCAAGGTTGCAAGGCAGCGCAGAGGTCATTCTTCTTCGGACCTGCTCGCGCCCCCAGGGGTTCTCAGAGAAGGAAAACAAAGCTGCAGCAAGCGTCGGGGAGGAAAACTCTTCCCCAGGCAGCGGCACTTTGCTGTGCTCGGGGCGCCCCGCGCCCGGGCACGTCTCAGCCCGCAGCGCTGCCTGCTGCCCGCCGCCCCCCCCCAGCAGCTCTCCTCCGCCCGCTCGGCGGCAAGCGGCGCTCGCGCTCTCTCGGCCCCTCGCCTCGGCCCCGGCCCCCCTTCTCGGCCCGCCAGCGCCCCCGGCAGCCGCTCCGCCGCCGGGCACGGCTCTCCCGGCACAGCTCTCCGCCCGGGCGGCTGAGCCGAGCCGAGCCGAGCCGCGCCGCGCCGCGCCGCGCCGAGCCGAGCCGAGCCGAGCCGAGCCGAGCCGAGCCGAGCCGAGCCGCGCCAGCCCCCGGCTCCCCCGGCGCCCAACCCCGCCCGCAGCGCCCGCCCGGCCCCCACCCGCCGCCACCCGCCGCGACCCCCAGCGCCGCCGGCAGCCGCGCTCCGCGCCGGGAGCCGCCCTCGCGGCGGGAAGCGCCCCCGAGCCCCGCCGAGGCTGCGAGCCTGCCCGGGGCTGCAGCGCCCACGGCACCGGCTGCCCCCGCACCCTCGCCCCCGCCGCGCCTGTCGCGCTCTCGGCTCCGCGCAGCGGCCCCGCGCCCCGACGCCTCGCCGCCCGGCGCCCGCGCTCTGCCCCGCCGCTGCCCCGGCCCGCCTCGCCCGGCCGCAGCCTGTGCTAGCGTGCCCCGCAGCCGCGGCGCTCCAGCCCAGGGCGCTGCTCTTCCCCAGCGCTCTCCTGCTCGCCCCGCCGAGGCTCAGCGCCTTCGCCACAGATGCGAGCAGCGTGTTCATTGCACTGCTTTAAAGGCTCGTGTCTGGCATTGTAACACAAGAAATCGGCTTGGGGCAATGGTAACTCCCTTGCCAGGCTTGCTTGCCTGGATCGGCAGCGGTAATGGGCCTTCTTCCCAATGGAGAGCTGCCAGAGGCTGGTCACAGCCTGCCCTTCTGAGCGCAGATCCAAAAGCTGCCCTGGCAGATGGCCGTTGGCAGACGTCCATCGCAGAGCAAGCGGCCATGGGAGCGTCATCTTTCTTTTCCTGCTTCTGCCCGCTGCAAACAGAAATCAAGCAAACAGCAGGCAAGAAAATCAGGAGGAGAGAGCACTCCTGCCCTTCCCCTTTGTGCAGGGCAGTGCTGTGCGATGCAGCAGGAAGAGCCGAGAGCGAACAGCTGAAGGCACCACACACACTTTACCCCAGACTTTGGAGAAACTCCAAGGCAGCTAAGCGCTTACGAAGGAAACAACCACCCGAGCTGTAAAACTGTGAGCATCCCTCAAGGGACACAGCCTTTGCTGATCTGGTTTTACATTTGACTCACTGTGTCCCCTCAGAGAGGGCTGCTGCCCAGGTGCTCCTGCTCCTCCACCTCTTCTACCCTTTCACTTGAAAAGCCCTCCCTCCTGCTCTCTCTCCTTGCTGCTAGCACTGGTGTCGAATGGTAGTGCTCTGAGTGGGGCTGCTGCTTGCCTAGGTGCTTGCCCAGCACTCCCTGGCAGGGCAGCACTACCCAATGCAGTGCACTTGCCCCGGACGACAGGAGCATCAGTGCAGCCCTCTGTGGCTTCAAGAGGTTCCGAAACCTCTTAGCCTGGGATTTGCACCTGCATCTTAGGGAGGAGAGTGTGCTGGGAACTGACAAGTATGGACTTGGTGGTGTGGCTGTGTGTTTCCATCCCCTTCAGAACGAGCAGAAGAAGAGGATGGTCAGCATAATCAGGGTGAAGAGCCTGCCTGTTTGGAGGTGCTGGGAGCTGCACTTGCCTTTGAGGAAGAGGGTGAGGCTGAATACCAGCATGAGGGGCGTGCAGAAGAGGAAGTCCAGGACTCCAATGGTGATGAGGAGTATGTGGCAGTTGCTAGAGAGGCGAACAGTGCAAGAAACTTACCCCAGCATGTTCAGCAGCAGCGAGAGGCTCCAGAGCAGGCCGGAGATGATGCCAGACAAGTGCTTTGGGCGATGGCTTCGGCACCAGATGGGACAGAGGACAGACGGGCACCTCTCAATGCTGATGGCTGTCAGGAGATACAAGCCAGTCCTGTACATGAAAAGATCCAGGAAGAGGGCTATCCCAAACTGCACTCCCACATTGAAGTGCATCAGGCACTGAACTGTTTTGATGGCAATGCAGAGCAGGTAGCCAAAGTCAGCGGCAGCCAGGTTCAGGATGTAGACAGTGAAGCGGTTCCTCTGGATGCGGAAGCCAAGGTACCAAAGGACCATGCCATTTCCCACCATGCCAGAGGCAGAGCTGATGAGGCAGAAGCTCTCCATGAACTTGAGGAGAGCATATGACGGCCCTGCCTTTTGCACAGTCCCACTGTAATTAGTCCCTTCAGCCAGGCTTGAACTGCTTTGAAAGGAGAGCATTATGAACTGATCAGTCACTATGAAATAACCAAAATGGAGAAAGTTTCTTCTTCTCTCTGTTTCTGCAAGAGACAGAGGGGAATTTAGTGACTGATACACTGCTTTTATACTTACAGCCTTGTGGCCTGGGACAGCTATCGCTCACGGAGTATGCATGGCTGATGTCTGGGAAGGTAACAGCAAGATGCTACATGTTGAGGAGAAGGCAAAATCATGCAGAAATTTGGAGAGGTTGAAGCAGGAAGACAGGGTGAGGCAGTTCAACAGAGTAAAAAAGAGAAGCAGAAGGAAACATTGCTACTTATAGAGAGGGAGGAGCAGGAGATGAGGAGGGGGTAACTCTACGCAGTGATCGTGTGTGTGTGTAGATGTCTGTGAGAGAGGACATGAAGATGGAACAGCAGAGACAGAGAACATCCCAAAGCATTAATGATGGCAAGGAAATGCTGAACCTATCCCAGAAATGCTTACCTTCCTGCCCCAGTGCATCGGAATTGACTGCTCAGAGAAGCTGGGACCTGGCATCAGCTCTAGTGTCTTTCTCTTGGTTTCTGATTCATCCCATGGATCTTCTGGGAAACATTTTCTGTGAAAAAGACAAGGAAGTTCTTTCAGCCTGCAGATTCAGTTTCTGTCTCCTGTGGCGTAATGAAGCAGGTGTTGTCAGGAAGGAGTGTTTTCACTGTACTGAGGAGGCTGGGACGAAGTCAGCGGCAGATGAGAATGGGGCTCTCTCATGTTGTGAGGCAGTTTCCTATTTCTGCTCTACTTCTCTGGTTGCTTTTACAGTAGGTGGGGAGAAAATTACCTGCCAGGGATTCCATTCCCAGGGATGCTGTGGGATTTTGCATGCATCTGTGAAAGGCTCTTGGTGCGTTCGTACTCTGGCCAAATGCTGTTATAAAGGAGATGTACAAATGAGCAGTCGGTAGAGATTGCGGGAAGTTGTCAGAGTAACTGTATTCTGTTTTGTTTTTTCTTTCTTGAAACATGAGAATCAGCTGGAATGGGATTATTCCAGAAGAGGATGTCCCTTCTTCCAATGTTTCCTTCAAAAATCCCTTCCTGTGCAATGTCTCGCCCCAAATCCTGCCAAGACCCCCAAAAGAGAAACAGCTTGTCTGCTGCGCGTGGGGTGGGAAAGGGAGATCAGACATTGAGGCCTTCACAGCCTGGGTGCTAGGCATCAATAAGCCTCTTTGGGCATTATCAGCCTTTGCCTGCCTCCCCTGAATGCTTCTGGGCCTCCCTTTGACAACATGTGTAGAAAGGTGCCTATTTCTTTCTCCTGCAGATAGGAGGAGTCTCCCCAAACTGCACAGGGCTCTAACAGCATTTGATGACTCATCGTTCACCTCTGGCCCCAGAGAATTAAAGTATTTTAGCAGCTTGACCTGAAAGGGACTTTAGAAAAATAGTAAACACAGCGATTTATTCGCCGTAATACAACAGAAACCCTGCAGGCAAGAAGTGTGCTTGTTGTGTGCCACTTACTTACAAAAGGAAGAGGAAGAAAAGAGTTTTAACAGTGTGATTGTGCAAGCTTCAAAATGGGCAGGTGTTGGCTCCAGAGGGACAAATCTCACTCAGACTTCGGGTATCACGTGGTGAAGCAGCAAAGGTCTCTCTCTCTGCCTCTACAGTCAGGAATTGTCTTTGATTAGACAAATTAGACCTATTTTGAGATATTGTGGCTTAGTCTGTGACCTGACTTAGTCTGATCTTAAACTCTGGTTAATTTGATCTAAGAGAGATGACAAAAAGTCCTTTATCTACAGCTTCTTGCCTCTGGGCATTTACTTTGAAGTGCTTTCTTTTTCTGGCCATAGTAGGGATGGGTAACTGCTTTTGAGGGTTAAGATTCTAAAGCGGGGAGAAGTAGGCATAAAGTGGTGTTTCTAGAATGTCTCTTAAGACTCACTAACAAGGCCTACCAAAGCCTGCTTGCGCTGTTGTATCTCTTGCGTCCTCTGTGCACGATTCTAAATTGTGGGATATGAGACATCACTTGGCTCTGAGTTGGTGCAAGACGTAAATGGTCAAAAAGGTAGGTGTTTGAAGTTGCTCGCCCCTCCTTCTGCCCCCTACTTAACTGACCTTACTCCCTTTCTCCAAACAGAGCATAGCCTTCTCTTCCTAGCTGCCTCCCCTTCTTTCTTGTGGCAGGAAGCAACATCTCCGTGAAAGGTGCAAGACAGGTAATATGGCAGCTGATGCTGGGGAGGGTCATGAGGGGAAGGCTGCTACTTTTGTTTGATGTTTGAGGTAGGCTGAGGTGAGGGAGAGAAGAGGGTTGACTGCAGTAGGAGCTCTTGGAGTTGAGAAGGGGGTAGCTGTGGGAAAGGAAGGGTGGAGATAACGACTGAGGGCAGAGGCTTGGGAAAGGGAAGCAAATCAAGTCTTTTTAGTTTTTCTCTGACCCTTCTGCATGTGGTGAAAATTGGACTGCTCTGAAACACGCATATGCACCTACAGATTCCTTCGTCCAGACCTCAACCACATTGCAGAAATACCAACAGTACCCTGAGTGCCTTATGTTGCAATCAATGAGAAAATAAAGACTATTTCAAACTCTGGTGTCTAGGAGCTCTTGTGATGAGTGGAGTCAGGTTTGCTGCCCTCAGGGCGGCAGGTGTCCCTTGCAGGCACCTCATGCCACTAGTACATGGACTACGTTGAGGAACACACTCAGCACTAACATCCTTGGCTGCCTGTCTCCTTTCAACCGTCCCCAGGGAAGCAGAAATGTGTTTTTTTTTCAGGGTGCTGGTGGCCCCCGAGGAACGCATTCTTCTTAGCCATGACCACTGACCTTCTAGAGTGCTCTGTGTCCTGGCATCTTCCCAGAGAGATACTGAGCAAGTCAGAGGACAAACATAGCTCCCATGCTGAGGGCATGCTCCATGGTAGGCTGGGCTGGCTATCTTAATGTTAGTTCAGGGCAGAAAATTCTGCACATGATCCCTATTCCTTGCAGTCATCCTATCACCGACTTCTTTTGGACCACAAGAAATATATTGCAAACATGTGGCAGATGGCACCTCTGAGAATGCTTGTCTCTTACTGTCAGTGATTGAGAGGGTCTACGATGGTGGTTTACATCCTCTGGAGGCGCCTCTCTCTCCATTGGGCATTCAGGGAATGTCAGGTGATTAGCTTTCTATCTAAGGCATTTCGATCAGATTTCATAATGTTAAATAGCATCAGCCTGGGCCATTGATATGTACTGTCATGTACTGTCATACTGGTTGTAATGGACGCCCTGTGGAGATATGCCGAATCATCAAAAACTTTGCATTCCATATAATGCAAGTGAAGTAACCATCCTATGACTTCCATAGACCGTGCAAAAGCAAGCTGTAAAAGTCACTCACATTTCTCGTATATCTATTATAAGGCTTTGGTAAGATTGGTCTCTTGTCTCCAAAGCATATTCAAAACCTGAGTCTACTTCCTTAATGAAACTAATTAATGAAAGCCTGCATCAAATAGCAGCAGCATAGATCTAGTTTCACAGACCTTGCAGAAGATACTCTACTGCTGCTCAGGGTCACACAGATTGAGAAGTTGTCAGTCCTCTTCCATAATGCCTGCTGCTGATTTCACAACCTCCCTCAACACAGCTTCTCATTCCCCAAGGGTCCACTGTCACTGCAGAACCTCCCTTAGCACACTCATCACTACCGAGTGTCCTCTTCTGACCACAAAATCTCTCCCAACACAAGTTGTCACCATACATTGTCCCCTACTATTCACACTACCTGTTCTACTGTAGGGTCTCCTTGAACTCTCTAGCCAGCCTTATGACACCTCAGCAGCCACAATTTTGCAACCTCTCCTAGTGTTACCCTTCAATGCACGATGCCCGCTTCTGATGTCACAAGGTCTTTCAACACAGCTTAGCACCCACAGTATTACCTGCCACTTCATACGATCTTTCAGCACAGTCCCTCACCACACCTCAGGCACTTCTGATTTCACAAACTCCACGAAGACAGTCCCTGGCCATGTAGCATCCATTTCAAGTTTCACAACTTCCCTCCACACTGTGCCTTGTCCCCATCCTGCCCATCATCAAATTCACAACACACATTCACCATGGCTCTATCAACAAACCCCTTGCCAGTATTCACTATCCAGCTGCAAAACCTCATTCATCTCACCATGCACAGTCCCTCCTTGTCCAAATCACAGCTCCCCAAGCATGACCTGCTGCCATAGTGGTGTCCAGAGCCAGGTGCCGAGGTAAGTGGAATGAAAATGGAGAAAACACCTTTCTCCTTTCCTTTCGCACACCCCTATGGGGAATTATTTTGCAGCAGGAGGCAGCAGCAATTCTTCATTTGGACTTGTGCATTAAGTCACCTCTGGTAGTCCATTTGGCTAGGGAAACAAAAGGACATGAATGTGATGCTAGCCAAGTTGCTGCCATGTGTGCCTCTGGGTACAGAAAGTGGCAGGCTGACTCATACTAGGTTAGCAGGCCAGATGCTGTTGGCCTGATCTCTGGCTTCTGTCATCTGTTGGTCCTCTTCCTTTCCCAAAGACTGTAAGACTTTGTTTACCTTCTTACCCAATATTCTTGTTTCCTGTAGTGACTACTGTTAACCCTCAATAACCTGCCCAAGACTCCAGGTGACAGTAAAAGGACATTTAAGTTAGGGGACTATTTTCACCAAGGCATTTCTTTACCAGTATTTATTCTCATTAACTGTAGGATTTCTGTTTTCACTGTGGAGATCGCTGGCATTCTGTGCAGAGGAGATGGAGACATTAACTATGTTGCTATCAGGCCATTCCACATTTCCAGAAATTTCAGCAAAACAAAGTAAAGGACAGTAGCTGAGACAATGTCTTTCCTGACATCCATGAGGCATAAGCTACAAATACATAGTAGAGTTTAGAGCCATGATGAATTTGACTTGGGCCTTGGTTGAGATGATATGCAGATATAAATCAACATGTCTGTTTGCTTTGTTTGTTTCATTTCATAGGTTCACCTTTGACTGCAGCTGCTCAGGTTAAGAAAGATGGGGCCCGTCGTGACAGTGAGATTTGTCCGCCCTAAGTTATTTTCTTTAAAAGCTAGATGTCTATTTCACACCTAATCGCATCCTAAAATCAGTTCTGAGGTAGATCAGATGCATCTGCCTCCAGAGACATTCATTTTTTTTCCTCAGAAGAGCCTAGAGTGACTAAGTCAGGGTTAAATTCACTGACTTCCATTGGCATTAAATAGGTGACATCCTCCCTCAGTTTCCCAATTCGTAAATGAAGGATTTTTTTGACTGACTTTGTAATTCACTGACCTCTGTTAAAACATGCAAATTCTTGCAAAGAGGCTTTATTCACTGGATTTCCAGTGATGAAATTTCTGGTGAGATAGGACTTGGAGGGTCATCAAGAGGTCACCCAGGACATCTTCTGTCCCTATAAAAGCTTAATTGTACAACTCCTGAGAGAAATGAGCCCAACCTGTCCTTAGAAGACTCCTGTGATAGGAATTCTTTACCATCCCTCGAGGATCGTGACTCTTCCTACAGTTTGAGGTTTCTTTCTTTTTTTCCTTTAATGAGGATTTCTCTTTTACATGTGTTTTGGAATACACAGAAGTTAAAAAAGGAGAGAAAATATCTAGATTACAAATGGACTGTTTTAGCCTTCACAATGCTAGGAAGCCAGAGCAGTGGACCTAATGGCCCTTTACACAGGGGAAATCCATACAACTGTCAGCTTGGAGTAAGGAAGAACTCCGAGAAGCGTTAACTGCATAGGTCCATGCATATGCTTGTCCAGTTGAATACTCAGCTACTCCTTTGACTGTTATTTCTTATGGAGAAACCCTGAAATGCCTTTGTGATATCATTATAAAAGCATTGACTGACAACTGTTTCTTTAAAATACATTTACTTAAACTTTTCAGTCAAGACAGAACTCATTCTCCTCCTTTGCCCCTTTCTTTCACGCCTTCCCTTCACTAAGCCTCCACCCCTCCCTCCTGCAGCCCCAAGAGCCCTTCAGGTGGAAGATTTCCTGCGAGAGGGTTAAAGATTGGTACTTAAAAGGTTTTCTTCTCAGCCCTTTGTGCAGCTGCTGGGATATGAAAGCATCCTTCAGCACACCCAGGTCACATCATCCACACAGCCTATTAAACCACTTCTCACACAGGCAGGAAACATCAAGATACACTTGTGACACACGAAAGCAAGTAATAAATTAGATGGGATTGGATTATACACTAACAGCCACCTCCTAAGCAAGTTTTGGAAGCTTTCCAGAAGCCATTCTATGTTCTTTAAAGGCGCTGTGCTCTAACACATTCATACCAGGGAAGACAGAAGTTGAGGAGATAAGGCTGTACAGCCCTTACACAAAATATTAGATCTCTAAACACAGGTGAGGTAAGTTTTGCAGCTTCTCTGCCTTCTCGCTTTGCTTCGCTTTGTTTGCTTTGCTTTGCTTTCCTCTTCCTTTTCCTTTCTTCTTGCACAAATGTGAAAATACAGAAAGAAACTTCCACTGAAGTTATCAACTGTCTCTAGTTATCTTTGGCTAGAATCATATACAGAGCTAGTTCCACAGCTGCAGATTCGATTGCTTCGATATTATTCTTTTGTTTCCCATAACCACCTGAGATTTTAGGGAAGAATGCATGCAGTAAGGAGATGGTGCAATTTCTCACCCTTTTTGAGATGTTAAGAGTACACACGAGATTCATTTTATTTTGCAGCTGATTGCATTATGTCATATAGCTCAGGTCTACCCCTGCAAAGGCACTTGAAGAGATAAGCCATAACTGGTGGCAATCCTCTACTGAATTAGTCATTCTAGTAATCCTCTTGGAGTCAACGGTCTAGAAACGGGTACCTGCAGCACATGATTCATCACATCTACAAGTAGACTGGTCAGGTGTAATATGCCTAGCTTAGGTACAGGTGCCTACATGACTTAAGTCGATGAGGTGAGATCAGACAGATGGGTAGTTTGTTAAATGCAGTTTGGTGGTGATGGAAAGGACCTTGTCAAGAAAGACACATAGCCGAGCTGTCTGAATTGTGAATCGGTCCTTTTGTAGATGCACACCTTGTTTTTAGCTCAGGAGTTTGCCATCTGCTGGTATTCAGGCATACAGTTTCCCCTGACCATTTCTCTCTTGGTCACTCCTTTCTGACTGCCTAAATATGGCCCTGCGATTGCTGTGGTATGCTTCCAGTCATGCTCTGGCTTGGATGGAGCCCAGCTATTTCTTTTCGACTGGGTACTGCACAGCCATAAAGGTGTGCTCATTTCATCCCTGTCATTTATTTTGCTGAGAAGTCTACGTCGTTGCTCAGTAGAAGGAAGAGGGGTAGAAAGGATCACGACCTGGTAAGACGAGGGAGAAAATGACCTCCCGTTGTTCTTACTGATCCTTTTCCTTGTAGAAATATCTGAAGGGGAACCATCCATGTAAATTTTACCCTTCTGCTTGAAAAACTTTCATCTAGTGTAAGTACAACTGTAAGCATAGGAAAAGTCCCTAACTTTGCCCACTTCCTCTCTCGGCTTCACTTTGTGGGTTTGAAAGTAATCTTGGGTTTTCTCAGTTTCAGTGTTTCCTGTGGATGCTTGATCACTTTGTGCCTGCACGAGAGTTTCTGATTATGCTGCAGATTGAAGTAGTTGGTAGATAACTTGGCTTAACTGAATCATTCCGCAGATTTGCTCACAGATCACGAATACAAATGAGAAGACCTGGTTGTGATGTAATTCTGCAGGACTTAAAATGGTGCATTTTAACACCAGCTGACGGGGAATGTTTTGATGCTAGAAGGAAGCCCATACAGTGGATATTTTTATTGAAAGAGTGCCTGCTTTTGGCTGACCTTAAACTCTCTGTGAAGAGTTTAATCTGGTGGTTCCCAGACTTCTTTGACCAAGAGAATTCTGGTGGTCTGGGTGCATAATGGCAAGCTAGAAACGTTACACTCTTTCTAAAGATGTAGGCTACTCATTTATTAGTGACATGTAATGCTCGATGGGTTGTAGCTGGAATGCAGGGTGAACCAAAGAAGTCCCATGTTTATGCTGGAATGTGACCTTGTCTCGAATGAGAAACTGTATGGATGTAGAAATGCCTAGGGACAAGGAGCTCAGCCATAACCTAAAACAGGTGGATGGCATTACAAAAAGCTCTGAGCTACGTTCAGGGACCAAAAGGGATTATTCTGTAAAGGTCATTCTAACCTGGTGGTGCTAATTTGCTTAAGCTCCTCATAGTGAGTGGAGGAAAAAAGGGTTCTGCAAAGGACCCTAATTCAGTCATTCTGAATCAGCCTATAGAGAGACTTATACTGGCTGTTGAAGGAGTTTAGTTAGATTAGCTTCATTAAGCTAAGTTAACCCTTGAAAGGATCACGCCGAGTGTATCAAAAATCATACTAGGTAAAATCAGTACAGTGCTGGGACAGAAGATCTCACAAGAGTCTTTCATTCTTCCTTCCTCTGATAGAAACAATGCTGAGATTTAGAACAATGTCAAATACTCCATTAAGTCATATGTGCAATTTTTTTCCCCTCCATGATAGATAACCTTCCCAGGACTCATTTTTCAGCCTGTGACATTTCATATTTACGTTTCAAAATGTCTATACACAAGAGAGTTCTTTTCTCTGCCTGTGGGTACATTTCCCTTCTAAACAAGAATTCAAAGATCATGTGTACTTATAAAGCAAATCATCATTCTGAGCAATATTTCCAGGTATTCTTAAAGACACCCATTTTACAAAGATTGCTCTCAGGGACTTTGTCTACCCTGAGGGCAAACATACTGCATTATCTGCCTTGTAGTGCCCAAGGTGAACACTCTGGCCGTGTCCTTAGTGCATGGAAGGCTACCAGCCATGGAGCCAGTCTTTCAAAATCCTGGAGGACCAGGATTAAGGAACATATCACAGAGTGCACCTATCTCTGTGCCACCAAAGCCATGGCAGAAGCTTTGTACTGTGGAGAATTAAATAGCCGTTAAAAAATACATGACAGAAACTAAACACTTCATAAGCTTAATGCTAATGCTATATCTTTCTTGGTTTGTATCCACTTCTGATATAGAATTCATTATTAATAATGAAAAAATGCTGATGAATCATGTGTCTGTCTTTGTTTTCCCAGGTGTATAAGCTGTATATTGCATATTGGCACCCAACTGACCAACATGGAGAACGCAAGCAGTGTGAAGGAATTCATTCTTCTGGGCCTTTCAAAGAACCAGGGGGTGCAGAAAATATGTTTTGTGGTGTTTTTGTTCTTCTATATTGTTACTGTTGCAGGAAATCTGCTCATTGTTGTCACTGTAGTTAGCAGTCAACGTCTGAACTCCCCCATGTATTTCTTTCTCTGCCACCTGTCCATTGCAGATCTTTGCTACTCTTCTGTCACAGCTCCCAAAATGATTGCTGACTTCCTTGTTGAGAAGAAAACCATTTCCTTTGGGGGTTGCATGGCACAGCTATTTGGGTTTCATTTCTTTGGCTGCGCTGAGATCTTCATCCTCACAGTGATGGCCTATGATCGCTACTTTGCCATATGCAGACCCCTGCACTACACCAGCCTCATGACCAGGCGTGTGTGTGGCTGGATGGTGATGGGTTCATGGGTGGGGGGCTTTGTGCACTCCCTGGTGCAGACCCTCATAACTGTTAGCCTCCCTTTTTGCGGCCCCAACAAAATTGACCACTACTTCTGTGATGTCCATCCCCTACTACAACTGGCCTGTACCAACACCTATGTTGCAGGCATCATTGTCGTTGCCAATAGCGGAATGATTACTTTGGTCTCTTTCTTCATCCTGGTCACGTCCTACATTGTCATTTTGTTTTCCTTGAAAAGGCGAACGTCCGAAGGGCGGTACAAAGCCCTCTCCACCTGTGGGTCCCACATTACTGTGGTGATTCTCTTCTTTGGGCCATGCACATTCACCTACATACGCCCATCCAGCAATCTCTCGGAGGACAAGAGGGTAGCTGTGTTTTACAATGTCATCACGCCCATGCTGAACCCACTCATCTACACGCTGAGAAATGAGGAGATGAAAAGTGCCATGAGAAAATTGTGGAATAGAAAAGTTTGGCGTGAAAAGGGTGAGGTGTAGAACTGTGGTAACATTTTCTCAGGAGCTGAGAAAATCAAGTCTCTCTCACTATAATTCCATTTTGGAAAATTTACTGAAAGCTCCCTTTTGAAGAAAAGCTTGGTTTTAGCTGTTGCAGTAATTGGGAAGAAGCTGAAAGTTCATGTTTTGATTGGAATGGCATTGTAAACTCTGTGACTATCGGGGATTCCCTTTATGTTCTCTTTTTGAATAGCACAGGCCCAGGACTGGGGCTTCCAAGCACTGCTGAGACACCAGCAATTAAATAAATGAATGCTGTCAAAAATATTAAAATGTGTTCCAGGCAGAGCATCCCATTAGTCCGAGCTCTCCCAGGTGTAAACTTTCCATCAGACAAACTCCATCTACTCTGTAATCTACTCAGCTAGGAAACGATGGCCCAAGGTGTCTGCAAGGCTGTTGGTCACCTGCTGCTGGAAGCAATTGTACCAAAGGCTTCCTTCCCCTTTGCTTTGGAGTAAATGCCTTCTTAGGAGTACTGCATTGTCATATGCTGAATCCATGGGTTAGCAATTAAACTGCTGATATTAGATGCTGGTTGGGTCATTTGCTGATGCAGATGATATGAGGAGAAGCTTCTCCCCTTCCCATTCCAGTGCAACTCTCTGCCTTTCTGCAGTAGTTCACCTATCATTAATGCCCTCCTTCCTGACCATCCCCTCTGCCCTTCATCTCTGCCTCAGATTTTGCATTTTACTGTTTAGACTAATAGAGAATCAAAGATCCAAGTGAAAGATAAATTGCTCACTGTAGGAAATTGTCGCCACCAAAGAAAGCATTGGGGGGCAAAGAAAGGATTGGGGGGCACAATTTTATGTGTCAGTGAAAAAAAAGATTTATTCAGTAATAATTCCTGTACGCAGGATAACTCCTAGCCCAACAGGGCACATCTACAGGCCCAGGCAAAGGAAGAAACATGTATTCCAAGGGAATAGCTGGAACAGCTACTCCTGCAGGAAGGAAGAGATGTGAAGACGGAAGATTAAATCATCTCAGAGCCAGTCACAGCTGCCACAGGGAGGTTAGTTGTAGCAGCTAAGGTTCTCCACAAGGACGAAGGAGCCACGAGGAGCCACGGGATCCTGACTCCTACCTTGCCAGGAGGAAAAGAGCAAATGAGCTGCGTGAGGGAGAAAGACATCTGTGTAATGCACTCTGAAAGTAACTAAAGCACTTTCTTTTTTCTTCCTTCACTTCACGTTCCCTATAAACACTTGCTTGCACTTGTGTTGCACCTTAACATGGCTTAAGTGTTATTCAAGATAAGAAGGTGTTCCCTGCACAGGAGAGCGGCAGATCTACAGACCAAACCCTGGGACAATGTCAGAAATGCTCTGGTTCCCCGAATGTCCTCTGCTCTATGCAGGGGGTGGCAGAGTGGGTTCCCATTTCACAGGCATGCACCAGTACACTGCGGACGTCTCAGTGTCTTCTCCTCACCGTGGTGGGTTATGTGGATGGCAGCCAGCAGGACGGAACTGGGATAAATCCTGATTCTCAAGGCTTAGAGGGATAGTGTCCCTCAGGCCTGGGCCAGCATGTCCCTCACCCAGCATTCACACTCTGTGGACACAGCTAAAGGTGGGACCATCCCCACCTATTTGTAGCAGTCTAAATTCTTCATGCAATGAAGGACAGTTGTCTAGCTCAGCACCCTTGTCAACAGAGAGGGACAGGCGCCTTCAGAGGTTGGTCTGTCTCACCCGGGGTGGGGCAGGTAGAAAGACAGATGGGGCCCAGTGACCCCCTTCATACTGAAACTGCTAGGGCGTTAGGGCACACGGCCAGTTCAAGCTAAGGCTTATCATTTAAAAACTGTTTTGTTTTTTTTTTAATATTTTGGGGAAGAATGCCATGATTTTTCTGATTTCTCTTCCAGCTGCCGGGTGCTAGCAGGCAACAGCAGGACCATAGCTTATGGAAGGCGTCAACAACAACATTCGATTCCTCTACTCATTGGCCCATATTCTTATAATGACTCAATATGAGGACTAAGCAGCTGCTTCTATATTTTGCATTGCCTGAGTAAAAATACCTGGCAAGTAGTGAGGCCTGACCACAAACATTTTTAAAGTCTTGAAATGATTTCCTTGTTTACTTCTTGTTTCAAACATGTACAGACCAGATGTCTAAGTGCCAACAGTCATATAGCACAGTTATGATATCTATTTATGCTGCAAACGTGCAATGGTAAGAGCAAGTTAATAAGAAAGAAGAAAGCATATGTGAAATATTGGCTTGGAAGGGAAAAAATATGTGACACGTGTAAGAGACATCTTTACTCAAAAAATGTTTGATTGCAAGGGCAATGTGAACACAAGCTCTTGCAAATGGTCAGCCATGACATTGATTTTAAATAGAAATGTTTCCAAAAGAAGCACATAGCTAATACTAAATGAAGTCCATTTATCTAGACAGCATTGGAAAGCAAGCAAGAAAGCAAGCAAACCCCCACACAATGTGAAATGGTCTAGGTGATCACGCTCCAGAGTCACCCTGTAGAGATTACTCTAATAGCTGTCCAAAACATATATTTTAGCTCCCCGTCCACTGATTCTTTCTGACAAAGAAAACTTCACATGCCTCTGCGATCTCATTGCTTCTGGTAAGCTTGTGCTTCTGCTGTGCAATTTACTTGAAATATTTCTGCCACAACTTCCCCATCTGGAGAGAGAGAGAGTTGTTCTTGCAGATGCTCTTGGAAGTTGTTTTAGCAGAATGAGAAATGGAGCTAGACATTCAGGCTGTCCGTTTCATCCCCTGTAGTTTTCAGCCCTGGCAGAGATGTGGACTGCTCTCGTGACACATAAGAAGCAGCTTGGAGCTGAGAGGTTTTGATGAAACTGCCTAAAGTGGTCCGAGAGGTCATGACTATGAAATCCTGCCTTTGAAAAGAGGCATTACTGTTGAGTGACTTTTGTGAGGTGCATTTTATGAAGTAGAAAGTACTCAATTTTTTTTTACCCTTTCTTTTAATTGGTGTCTTCTTTGCTTATTTTTCAGTTATATGCCATTTCCAGAAATATCTGTCAAAAGGAAGTTTCTGGTGTTACAGAGTCAAGGAGTCAATAGGTAGCTGCAGCACTGCCTATGTACTCAGTCTTAACTTGTCCCCTCTAGCTGTACACATCGTGGCAACAATGCTCTTAACACACACGCTTTGGGCTTCCCCATACTGCTTTCCCTCTGCCCACGGAGTGGCATGGAGATAGGGCTGGAGACACAAAAGAATATTTCCTCTGCTGCTGAAGTTGGAGGGTGGAAGAGGCAGAGATCTCGTGAGAAAGAACTGATTGACCTGTGATTGTGGAACAGGATTAAGGTCCCAAAGGATTTGCCAGTATTGTGGACATTGTTATGCAGCTCTTGCCATCTATCTTTTCAGTGTAGAAACTGAACACTAGTGATACTTGCGTACTGCACTAGAGTGCAGCAAAGGTGAATACAAGGGTGTTGGTGAGTAAAGGAGATTCAGCAGCGGTGTATTTATTACCCCAGGGGCATCACAGGTGTGTTTATGGGGGTTTCCATGCCTAGTCCAGAACTTGGCTGAGGTGTACAAAAAATTTACTAACACATCGTTAATGCAGATTACCTCCAGTATGCACCCATGTACTGTACGAAAGGTGGTCTGAGGAAACACAAGCCCGCTCTTTTGGAGACTGAGGTCACAACCCAGAAACTCATGAGCAATAACTGGAACCAATCCACACAAGATGTAGCCCAGTACAGCACATATAGGACAATGACTCTCCTGCTTCAGGTTTCCTGGCATGCCTTGAACATGGTCTGATTTCACTTAGGGCGCCTTAAAGACAGTTTGTGCCTAAAGGCACATCTCTGCTAAACAGACATGAGGTAGGTGTCCACTTTACCTCCTCCAGAAGGGTCTACACTGAGAGTTGAAGTGGTGTTAATTAGCCAGCTGCCTTGTGTCATGATGTGAATACTGACGGTTGCACAAAAATGCATGGACATTCTACCAGAGTCAGAGAGCAATAGTAAGGACTAGTTCTGTTGAATTCCCTCAGAGTGTTGAAAAAGAAGGTACGTTCACTGCCTGAGCAGAATTCCTTAGGGCATGACTAGTGTGTTGAGACTCAAATCAAAACATGCACTATCCTTCTCAGTCAGTTTTTCGTTTCCAAATCAATACTTCAAAAGTGGATATTTAGGGAGCCTAGCAGCTAGTCTTCCTTTTTAAAAGGGGCAAAGATCAGAAATATGAATCTGGAGGATATTTCCACCAACTCCCTCAAGCAAATAAGTGGAGCTCGCTATTACACACTTCAGTAATACATTCTGAGTTAGATATCAACTGTCACTCCTTGAGAGAAGCATTGACTTTGAAAGGAAACTTTCCCCAAAAGGCATAAAAGGGAATACATTGATATTGAACATACCAGTGACCAATATGGATGTGTACTGATAACACTGTGTTTCTAATGCCATCACAGGTGGCTTTACTCTGTGCTTCAGGTCCTGTCTACGTGACGTATATGAAGAAGAAGAACAATGTGACATAGTTTGTCTTCCAGGGACTCACACAAGATGATACATTAGCAAAAGTATGCTTCACATTCTTCTTAGTCTTCTATGCCACTGTTATTCTTGGAAACCTGCTTAGCATCATCACTATACAGAACAGTCAACAGCTGGACTCTCCCATGTACTTCTTCCTGAGCTGCTTGTCCTTTGTAGATATCAGTTACTCTACTGTCACAGTTCCCAAACTCATTTATGACCTTCTTGCTGAAAAGAAGACCATCTCTTTTGTGGGCTGCATAGCACAGCTCTTTGGGGTCCTTCTCAACCATGGGGAGGCAAAGAGAAGTGTTCAGGAGGGACTTTTCAGGAATGTTGTTCTATTTTTAGCATGGCTGTTCAGAGCAGAACTGAAACTAAATTCAAGGTTTCATGTAGCTCTCATCTTTCTTTGGAAATTGTCAGTCAAAAGGATGTGAGCATATTGTCAGCAGTCAAACCCGAGCCTTTGGGGTGGTATTGTGGCTTTTACCTTTAGACACCTTAGAGCTGTGTAAGTCTCAGGTCTAGGCTTCTCCTGGCATTAAGAGGAATAACTAGGTATTTTGAGAGGTTGTGCTTTCCCACTAGCTCCTACGAGCTTCGGAGAGTGGTGTCTGCTCACGTTTCTACACAAAAAAAGTGATGGTGGTGCTAAGCTTCCAAGAGAAAGCAAATCCTTCAGGATGGCACAGCACAAGCAGGTTTCATCTCACATATATTGGTGTGCTGACATGAGGTGCCTCAACTTGAGAGAGCTGCTGAAGACAGCAAGAGACCTTTGAGGGGACTGCGATTCATTGCATGGTAAAATAGGAGCATGAGAGGAGCAGGATGCTGCACTAGGTGTCTGCCTTACAGTGAAGGGTGACATACACTGCACTAGACTTTCCAAGGCTCCCAGGAACACTGATGGACACAGAGGCCGTTCCCCAATGCCAGGCATTCACTCCGATTTTCATCAGTCTGTGCCAACCTGGTGTCTCTGGGAACGCTTCATTTAAAGGAGCTCTGCTAACACCTTTCCAAGGCCTTGGCCTTATGTCACAGCTGAGCTTTATAATCTATCAGAGCAGCAATCCAAGCATGGTTAAATACCATAGTCAATGTTGGAGCCACAATCCAGTTTAATCGTCAGGACATTTTTCACCGCTTTATTTAGAGACTGGATGAAGTTTCATACTTTGGCCAGTCGTCTGGTGCTTTACACTATAAAGATCTAAGGAATAGGTGTCTCAGTGGAAATATGGGGATCCAATATCTCTCCATACTCCATAAGATATAACCTAATTCCTAGCTGAACACTGAAAATTTCCCTAAAATTCTTAACAGTACTGTTCTTGATCCATCGAGTTTTCCTCAACTGTTTGCAGCAGGGAAACCCCCAAATGCCCCTAGGACCTCCTGACTCTGGGCAATGCTGTTCTACCGCAAATAGACTTACTTTAGCATTGCTGTCATGACAAGTGATTCAAGGCTGGGATTTTCCCAAATCTCCTCCTGGAACTGAGATTTGGGGAAGGGAAGAAGAGGAACAGGATTCTGGATGGTGGATCAGAAGGCTTTCTTAGAAAAGCAAACTGTAGATTTGAAGAGACAGCAGCTCTTTAACATTTTAAATTCCCTAATTTTGTCTGGGTTTCTTGAGGTGGAGACTAAGGGATAGGTGAATGCAGGACTTAGATGAATGTGGGGCTTATGAAAATCTGTTCTTTTTGATGATATTTGTCAGAAAGCATATTTAGGTTTGAGATTGTGATTCTTGATTGAAACATGCTGCCGGTTCTGCTGATGCTTAGCTCGAGATGGCTTTGACTATCTTAAACATCAGCGCAGAGAGAGGTGTGCAGACATGACTCATTGCTGTGCAGGGAAGCTCTTTGATGACAACCTACCTGTCTTTTTCTGGAAGAGTTGTAGTGTACATTGCTCTTCCCAGAGACCTGTAAACATACACAGGAAAATAAAATGATGCCTGTGATTTCTTTTCAAGCTATTTCCTTCCTGTGAGCTGGGAGTCCACTGAAAGAGACAATTTTGGACACCTCAGAAATCTGGTTTAAAAAGCTCACATCTCTGTTCAAGATAAGGACAGCGCAACATTGGTATGTGCAAAAACGGTGAACTTCACATATCTGATGATACTTAATAATCAGAAACAAGAGATAAACCTTGAGCTTCAGCCTCTGCAGCAACAGAAAGATGACAACTAGCAGCACCAAAAGGCTATATGTTCCTGAGACTTGTAAAATCCTTCTTTAGGGTGCCATAGATGACCACAGGGACACAATCTTTGCTAGAGTTATGCACAGCTTTAAGGAGAGGAAGTCAGGGGAAATAACAGCCCTAACAGGCTTGCAGTGAAATGCAAAGGGAATCCGCAAGACCTCTTTCCATCCCCCTTTGACTGTAAACCTTATGCAGAGGCAGGAACCTCTCGCCTGTCTGAGATTAATTCTGTCACTTTCAGCTCAAAAAAGATTTCAACTCCTTCTGCCAACTGAGGGACAGCATTTGTAAACTCAGCCAGAAGGGATGAAACATCTACTAATGATAGAACACCTATCCTTAGAGCTAGCTTAGTTGAATTGATAAAAGGATTCCAAAGCCTTTCCCAGCTTTCTCATCTCCCAGAAATGATTGGTCATTTATTCTCAAAATCACATTGATGGCAGACATGTTGTTGGTAAGTCACCATCTTATTCCGTCATTCTTTTAAGTGAAACAACACTGCAGCTTGATTAACTTTCAGATTATGTCCAATGTCCTTAAAATAACTACCAGTTCACTCAGTTGCCTCAAGTGGATTGCTGATATGTGGAGATGAAAAGCAGGAATAAGTTCTTGTTACTTCACAATGGTAGCAAAATTAGAAGTCAATCTTTTTTGCATTGCTGTAGTTTTTTCATGTTTCCAGGCAGAAGGGGAAAAAGGAGGTAGTAATGGGTGACAGAAGAGGGAGATTTAACAGAAGAGGGACAGTTACTTTTGCTAGTGTTTGGGGGGTGAAAACACGGGTGTCTCTTCTCCAAGATTTCCTTTCCAGAACTTCAGGTTCTGTGTGTTGCACTGGAAGAGGCTACTCCTTTCAAATACTGAAGACGTAGCAGAAATGGCCATAAATTCAAATCACATTGCTTTTCTCCTCTTGAATATCTTTGAAAGCTTTTTCTCATCTTGACGGACTGGTGGTTTTCCTACATGAGCAAACGTTCCTAATAGAACAGAGAACTGCAATTCTGTGCCACGCACTCCTCAGGCAGGAGTCCTGTTTGTGCTTGGAACTTGCAAGTTAAGAGTCAGGATTCCTCCAGCTTTCAGCAGCAGAGGAACACAGTCTTTCAAGATAGAAGTTGCAGATACAACCAGTTAGAAGTCCACCTAAAATCCCTTCTAACAATTAAGTACCTTTCTGAATCTCACCCTTGGAAGCTGATCAAATCTTCCTTGGAAGTCCTACTCTTTGTACCAAGGTTTTGATAAATTTTCCCCAAACAAAGTTCTCTTTCTAACAAGTCTGCTGAAGTTTCTCTGATATGACCTAAAACTCTCCTCAGAGCATCCTTCACCTCCTTATTCCTTAGGCTGTAGCTGATAAGATTCAGCACTGGAGTCACCACTGTAGAGAACAGAGGGGCCCATTTATCTCAGTCCAATGAGTAGCTGGATGTTGGGCTACTGCACATAAAAATGGTGCTGCCATAAAACAAGAAGAGAGCTCTCAGATGGGAAGCAGAGGTGGAGAAGGCTTTGCATCTGCGCTTGGAGGAGTGGATCCTCAGGGTGGTGGAGATGAGGTAGGTGCAGGAGATGAGAATTGCCAGAGATGTGAAGGTGCCACGAAACACACCAAAAATGTGAAGTACTGTCTCTTTGCTATAGGTGTCAGAGCATGAAAGCTGGATCCTAGGGGGATGTCACAGAAATAATGACCGATAACACCGAAGTCACAGAAAGAGAATGTGAAGGTGGAGATAGTTTGCGCAAGTGCGTGGACAAAGCCAGTGAAACAGGAGATGATTGCCATCTGTGTACAGGCTTTTGAGGACATGACAGTTGCATAAAGGAGAGGGTTACAGAGAGCCACATGCAGTCATATGCCATTACTGCCAGCAGGAGACACACAACACTAGCCATGAGGAGACAAGTGAATAGCTGTGCCACACAGGCACTGACTGAAATGGCTCTCCTCACTGCTGAAGAGTTCACCAGCAACCTCGGGGAGATAGCTGAGGAGTAACAGAAATCCACAGAAGCCAAGTTACTGAGGGAAAGGTACACAGTGTGTGAAGCCGGGGGATCAACCTTCATCTACATGATCCTTCCAAGATTCCCTACTAATGTGCTTAAAAAAAGCGGGTTACCTTCACCTCTTGGCTTTCTGTTAGTCCAGAGAGGATAAACTCAATGGCCACACAGTGATTCCTCTCAGGCATGTTGCTAGCACACTCATATCATCTCCCAACAAGAAACTGGTTCAACACCTAGAAGTAATGGGAAACTGGCAACACACAATTGATTGTCTCAGTAGCCACAAGGAAGTACGGCGCATTTTCTTCATAGCTTCTGACTAGACTTCTTTAATTACGCATTGAAATGACTTGTGATACAAGGGAGTACTGTTCCTATTTTTCAGGTGAGATAAGAAAGCGCAGAAAGATAAAATAATTTATTCAAAAGGCAGCAGCAGCACTGTGAAACACCAGTCCTAGTCTGGCACTACAATGGTTTTTGTGTGCCCTCTTTCTCCTTTTTTAAGGAAAAAAGTCTGCTTTTCTTGAGGACATCTATGGAGCACTCTTCTCCCCTCACTCGTGGCCACGGTTGCGTGTACAGTATCGTCCAAATGGCCCACTCCAAGGGCAATGGCCCGCTTGTTCCTGAAGATACATGGTCTTGACACTAGTTCAGACATCATTCTTCCTGTATTGCAATCACCAATACATTTTTTGCCTACTAGCTAACTCCCCGGGGCATTGGTAGCAGGGTAGTTAGAGCTCAGTATGGGCCACAAAGTCCATTAACAGGACAAAGCAGCCCCCGTTCAGCCTTGCTGAAATAGGAATATAATGGTTAGGCTGCAGCTGTGCCAAGTTGGTAGGACCTGCCTTAATTACATGGACCTCCACCACCCTGACCTTTGGGACTGCAAATTGTAAACATACAAATAACAAATCCACATCCTGGCAGAAGAAAGTAAGAGTTTCCTCTCTTGAAAGAAATGGTGGCAAGCACTAAATGGCAACAGCAGCAGGAAAACTCAGCTTTGCATCTTCCCAAAGGAGATACCACAAGACCGTCCAGGTTTGGCTGAGAAAGGATTTCTCATTTGCTTGCATCCCTGTTGTCAAGGAAAAGTGGCCATCTTCTGCTCAGGAATAAATTGGGAAGAGTCACCAAATGAAATACTTTCCATTTAGAGGGGGAAAAATCTCATGCTGAAAGGGAAGGAATCCTGAACAAGAAGGGAATCAGTCATCCCTGTAAAGGTTCTACCAGCTTCACCTCACATGAAAAATTATTGTTAATCTGTTGAAGGTTACCAGTAACCTGGCTGACGCTCTCAAAGCGGAGTTCTTATCACGTGGGTGACTGAATGGAGGTTTCAATTCTTGCTGAGGTCTGTTTCTAGCATAGGCTTCAAGGTATTGCATAGGTACAAAACTATTCTCTTACTGACCTGTTTCATCCAGAAAGACAAGAGTATCTACTCAATACTGTAGATACTGTAGATACTGTCTATACTGTAGGTAACAAGCCAATTTATTCCCCCCTTGAGCCATATCTTCAGAAGTACTTGCCCATTTCAAGAAGCAGACAGCAGGATTAAAACCAGCCTGTAATGGTTAGGTACACAGTTTAAGTGAGCAAAATGCTTACCCTGCTTAGATGCACAAAAGACCAGACTGCCTTTACACACTGAGTCATCTTTACATAGTTGGCTGCTGTTCATCTCCAACCTACTCAACCTTTTCTGCCCTAAAGCACAGCAACTAGCCCAGTTAATTCTCAGAAAAGGGCTTCAATGAGCTTGCTATCAACAGGTTGCTCTCTTCCATGGACTACTTGGGAAACTGAAGGAGGAAATTTCCCTCTCCTGCCCCAACGTGAGTGATCAAACACTGGATTAGGTGCAAATTTGTAGAATCTCCATCTGTGCTGACATTTAAAATTCAGCTGGATCGGGCCGGAGCAATCTGATCTGACTGAACCTGCTCTGAGGAGGAGGTTGGACTTGATGACCTCCAGAAATCCTTCCCAACCTAAATTATTCTATGATTCTATCTGCAGATTGAAAATGATCTTTTTGATCTCTAAAATGAAGAAACAGGCCTACCTTCCTTCATGAAGGTGTGAGATATTTTAGGCTGTATTGACCCCAGAAATAAACTCTTATTTCAAAAGCTACAAACATTTCATGTACCTTCGTAAGAGTGAGTAGCTTCCTTCTTCACTTCAAAGACATCTTACTGAAACAAGTCAGAAGATTTATCTAAATAGAAAAACTTTAGGACTTCAGACTTGCAGTAGAGCCCCTCCCTGCTCCAGATAAATGCCCAGATAAATGTTCTTTGCTTCGATGTTTGCAGAACTACGCAATTCAGTACTGCCTTTGGAGCAACAGCTCATTCTTTTCCCTATATGTTGCAGCTGACCTGCAGCCTGGGCGTTGTGAAACATTAGTGGAGTGACACACTGAGAAACAACTTCAATATGAAATGTGATATTCTAACACTCAGCTTGCCGCTTTGGAACTCTTTCTTCAGAAAAATGGTGTTACTGAAGTACTTGGTGTATTTAGGACTCTCGATGCAGTTTAATGTCTGTAAATTAGATCTCCTGCAAGACACCAGGCCTTAATTAGGAGTCTCAGCAGATGCACTGTAATGAAGAATCCTTCTGTGAATTAATTTCCCCTACCCTTGGTTAGGGGTCCAGACAACATCTATTCTAGGCTCCCCTATAGGCAAAGGGAGCAATATCACCTTCAGAGGACAATTCATCCCATCTTAAGATAAGTGTGATAAGCAGAAGGAATCATCCCCTAAGGGTGTCTTTGTTGTCATTGATTATAGGACATGCCCGTCTCATTCCTGCCCTTACTACTTTTTACTAGTGAAACTGATGACATAAGTGTCCTAGCAAATTCAGTGAACCCTCGTCATGTCTGTCCCTATCAACTCGCAAACAAAGCTTAACAAAGCTTTAGACTGCAAACTTTAATACAAATTCTTTTAATAATAACAAGACCATATTCACGTAAATAGCAGTACAGTGTAAGATATCAGAGGAATCAGTTCTGCTTATCTGACTCTGAAGAGCTGCAGTGCAACTCCGTGGAGTTTAAGCATTAAGTATGCCATCTGAATGTGAATCCACCTCTGTTATTAATTATGATCAAACTTGATAATTCTTCCTCTCATTAGAATGCACAGTCCTGATACACAGTTAGCTGTTTTTTCCACAGAAGACTCCTGTTGTCTCTAATAACACATCTACCCTTGGACTCGTGTCCTTTGTTAGATAACCCCTTTGGCTCATGGACCATCTAGTTTCAGGCAGCCTGCTCATCTGTGGAGCAGATATTTTGCTGTGATAACCTGTTCATCTGTGGACCATCCAGGCTCAGATTATGTGTCCATCCATCGGGGTAGATTTTTCTTCAAATGCAGATAGAAAATTCTTCAAGTAGGTAATCGCTGGTGATTTGCTTAGAGTTCTGGTGCCTCTGCCTTAACATTGCCTTTGTACTTCCACCCAATCCCACATATATTTTTTCTTCTAAGATCCTTGAATAATTAACTCTTTTGAAGAAAAGAAGAATAATGGTCTATTGGAAGATGTTGACATAGATATCATGCTTTAGTAACAGTTTGCCATTAACCTCTCTCTGTTCTTGCGATATCACTGGACACTTATTGAAATTACTTTATGATAAGATGATGAAGACAGCTGTTCTGGGAAGCTGAGGAGCCTTTGAGACATATGAACAAAGACCCTTCCCCTGATTCTGGCAGGAGTTTAAGGACATCTCTACCTGCCAGAAAAGCTAGCTTACTTGTGCTACTTCGAGGGCTTAGAGTTTGTTTGACAAACTGTTGGCCTTCAGAGCAGAGAGCTGAATTGGGTTACTCAGCTGAAGAGTGATCTGCTCTGACTGTCCCTAGCAGGGAAAGTCATCAGTGGGGCTTAGGCAGGCAGAAATGTCCCAGGTAACGCAGCCTTAGTGTGGGAACAAGAGAGAATTCAGGGAGAAAGATAAGGGGGCACAAGGGAAAAACAGTACGTGGTAGCCAAAGCGCACCACCCTTTGCAACATGAGTAACGAACTAGCTGGTGAAGGCCAGACAGTTTGTTCCAGCTGCACGGCAGAGGAGGGAGCGATATGGAGGTATCTCGGTCCGCCCCGACCACAGGGGGTTGCATCCCAAAAAATAATTGCTGCTCACAGACTAACTGTTGACCTACAGTACCCCAGCCTCATTATCCCTGCTTACCATATTAAAAATCACGCCCTTTGCTGCATAATGATTTGTAAATAAGGGGGGCATACCCCCAACAACCGCGCAGATGGCAATCTGGCCAATGAAGTATGTCGGCCATGCTTCCACATCCCACCTTCAGCAACTATAAAACAGAGGATAGCTCACTAAAGTTTTTGGAAGGGAAGAAAATTGAACCGCCGACCTGGTCACTGGAGATTGCTGACGAGCGAGCCTCCTTCTCCCCTCCCCCAAACAGGGACGCCTCCTTGGTAAGACTTGCGCCTCCGACAAACGTCAGATGTTACCCGGGAAAATATATTATTATTGAAAGCACTTAATTGTTAGTTTGAGCTCATAGAAAGAAAATTTGTAGCAGCAAGTGCTTTTATCAACTGCAATTCCGAACCTGTTGTATCTGTTGCTTTAAAAAAAATCTTATTCTTTTTCTTTGCGAAACTATCTCAGGGAAGTCCTCAAACAGGGGGGCTCTGGCAGGCAAACGTAGATTATAAAGATAAGGAAGGGCCTTCCGTCCCTCCCTTTCACGTGACACTCAATTCAGGTGGGTACAGTGAAGGCAGAGGTCCAGTCAATTTATCAAAGGATTCAACTTCAGCCTTTAGAAGAGAAATTGAAGGGGAGGCCTATTTGCAAACTTCAGCTACTTAGTGCGAGGTTATAAAGATGAAGTCAGACTCTTAGAGATGCACAGAGAAAGGAGAAGAGGCAACAGGAACAAACTGCAGCAAGGGCAATTCCAACCAGAAATAAGAAACAAGAAATTCACCAGAGTGCTACAACGTTGGAAGCAGTGCCCAGAGAGGTGGTGGCCTCTTCATCCTTGGAGCTGTTCCAAACTCAGTTAGACAAGGCCCTGAGCAACCCAATATGGCTTGGAAGGTAGCCCTGCTCTGAACAGGGGGATTGGAATACAGACCTCTAGAAGTCCTTTCAGCTTCAATTATGTCATGATGCTGATATCGTCAGAGGAGGTTAGATGACTAGCTGAAACTAGAGACCTGATGTTTACATGAAGTAATGCTAGCACAGAGGAATCCCACCCCCAGTAATCGCTGGAAGGGGTGGTGTACCCAGAATGCATTTTGTTCTTTCGGCTTTATCTGGGGGGATACAAAATGGAATATAATCCAGTATCTGATAAAAGACTACACTTCTTCCTATAAATTTTGCCCTGTAGACTTTCATAACAACGGTATTATCACTTTTAGGATCTACTCAGACATTTAATTTTTTCCCCTCTCCCAGTGCATAGAAGTCTAGGCAGACTTGGCGTTGAAGGATCTTTCCGTATTCCTTGCATTACTATATTAAACAGTAACTCAGTACTTGCAGGAATGACTTACACACTGGTTCTATAGCGAGAGCTCGCAAGAATCCTCTAGCTGAATCTTATGCAGGAAATTCTTTACTGATAACCATTCTAGCAATTCATTACTATGTTCAGCTATGATTTTGTATAGGCCCTCCAGAAATGACAAAAGGTAAACCACTTGTGAAATCCATGCGCTACCTGAAGTGCATGTGTACCCAGGCATAAGAATGAACACAAATTACCAGCACTACTTCAGAGAACAATCAAAAAAATCCCACTCTTGTTCCAGAAAGCATCCATGCATTTATTTATTGCAATGCCACTTTCCCTCTGGATGCACAGCTTGGTGTGTATGTTACTGTTCCAACACTACCAACCAATAACTTTTGCAGTGTTAACGTGGATAATATTGTTGATCAATCACTCCTAAAGCCTCTTCTCTATGTTTGCAGTGTGTGCCTCTTGCAAAATTAAGACTCCCAAGTATATGTTAGAAGATATGCTGGTATTCTCCAAGGATTACCAAACACAGGTCTACCTTATGCAATGCTTGCATAGACCTTTGGCTGGAATAAATGCATGAGATCCAGTTCTCTTTGTGTGTACTGCAGTAAGCCCTAGGACCATCAGAAATCACGTATCCCATGAAGTTTTGAAACAGAGAATGGAGCTAATCATTAGGTAATAAACCCAACAGATGCCAGAAATGGACACAGTGAACAGATACATTTCATGTATGCCTAGGAGTAGAACTAGGGCTGTGCCCTTCCGTCTTCCCAAACTGGCTTAATGTGCTCTCCACTAGCTGAAAACTTTCCGAGTTACCCATCTTTTGTTGGACAGTCACAGGAGGGCAATACTTCATACAAAATCTCTCTGTGATACACGGCTCCAAAATACAGTGCTGTACAGATAGTCAAGTGACGATGCGCTAATACTAGCCAAACGAATGCACCTCCTGCCTGTGAGATGCTCCCTTTCTGGAACTTCTAACCTGAGACCTTACATCTAGATCCCAGTGCTGATAATCCAATCCTGTCACAATGCAACGTCTGACATTCTGCTAAACCATACATCGCTAGCCATCAGCATGAAGTACGTGGTAAAGCTAACTATCTCATCAAAATGCACATGTCTAAAAGGTAGTGGTGTAGTTGTATGTGAAAGTATAAACAAGTTCAAGGAGAGCTTCACGTCATGTATCTTAGAAACCTCTTTCAGGTTGGGATGCATTGCGCCTTCAAGGTGAGAGTCTCCCATGACTATGGAGAGAGCTTTGGGCTGCTGGCTCTCAGTGACACCTCTAGTTTTCAGATGTGTCATTGTAGGCATGTTCTTAGTTGTACCGGGTAATTAAAAGTAGAAACATAGGGCAGTGTCTGAGATATGTTCTTAGCCAAATCTAATGAGGCCTTCCAATTAACCAATTAATTGGTTGTGATGTTGTTAGCCCAAGACTACAAAGGTCTAGGTTTGTGAATATGATGTTACTGATCCTCAAGATGCTTGTGAACTGTATGTGCCGCTATTATGTACCAAATGCAAATGCTGACTTTAAGGCCTCAGGAAAATATCAGCAATTACCAAAAGCGTCCTCAGCTGTGTCTGTATTATGCTGTTCTTTTTATCAGCTTTGTCATACGGTTACCAAGGCCTAGTGAATTTTACCTAAGTAGAGAAATATTTCATAACAATAGCATTACTAGCCTCTCTCTATTCTAGATACTGAAATATTCAGTCCATATGCAATAATTGCAGTACTTGTGAAGTATTACTCAGGAAAAAAAAATGAGGCCTTTGGCCCAGTTGCAAGTAGATGTTACATATTGCTTGTAAAAAGGGCATTCTGCCTTTGGATAAAAATCCCATTTCACAGGTAGTATTCTTCACCTATGAATACTTCAAAGTAGTTTGGAGGTACTTGGGTGGTGCAGCTCCCTCAAATGTTACTATTTCATACGCCTAACTTGCAGGATATATGTAGTGCAGCGTAAACTCCTTATTCCAGATCTTATTAATCCAAATGGCTCTATCATCCAAAGCCACCTGCTACTACTCAACCTGCTTATTTTGGTATGGTCACCACAGGAAATTTCTAATTGAGGATGTGCACTTTAAATTACAGTTCTTCCATTTTGTTTTATGATGAAATAGTAATTAAAACAAAAAAAAATCTCAGGAGTCTATTTGGAGAATACATGCATGCACTAGCTGATGATATGCTGGGCCCGGATAATTCCAAGCCTGTTGGGGGAGCAATTTAAATCTAAAGTTTTGAACACACGCCTCTGAATTCAGTGAGTCCTTGGAAAAATAGTTCTTCCTTTGAGCCCTGCTTTCCAGGTCAACACCTCTCAGTGGCTTTTTTGGTTGCAGAAAACTCAGCCCTGGCCCTCTTGGCCCACCAGGAGAGTCTCTCTCCCTCTGTCACTTCAGAGGCCTCGCTCTGGCCAAGTCCTGCAGCACACTGCCCCCCTGCAACTCTCAGCTGTCTCTAATCTGCATTCAAACTGCAGATTCCCTACCAAACTCCTGCCCTGCCAAAGGCACTTGCTCTCCAAAAGGCTCTCTAAGGTCAGGATGCTTGGGGCAACTGAAATCTCCTGGAGTTTCATCTCGATCCACAGTGCAGCAACCAGGACAAGACAAATAAGCAGCCATTCCCCCGGTGCCCAGCCACACACTTTTACATCTATACACTCATTATTATCGCAATTTCCTGGCTGTTTTTTTTTTTTTTCCCCCCTAGATTTTGAGTCCTAGCTTTGGATCTCAAAGCAAATAGAAAGCTTGGAAGGAGAGGAGAAGTCTTTTTATGCATGCCATGCTGCTGTTGAGATTTGTTTAGGCCTCTTCTTTGCCCTGTGCATGCTAGTGCATTGTGTAACCCTGCAGACTGGTGCTTCCACCGAGGGTCCTTAGCCTTATACCTGAGGAGCCGTCACTATGGGGTTTATGTAGGCAGCAGAGGGGCAAGTGTTTGTCTGGAGAAGGGCTTTGTTCAGCCCTCTCATGCCACACCAGGACTATGTTCCTGGAGTAATGCCATCAAAGCAATCTGATTTTGACTAATAGTGGGATTAATGAGCTTTGTCAGGTCTTGAGCTGTCCAACTAAGGATGCTCGTTACGAGCCCAGGCCAATTACAGACTTAGCTGCTGCCTTCAGACATGGGGCTGAGAGCAATCCTTTTTTCTTTCATGGCCATTTGTGTTTCAGACATAGAGACAAGATGCTCTGAGGTAGTTCTGTTGCAAGGGAATAATCCCTCCCTGCAGCTCACATTGCAGGTGGGCTCCATCCTCCCTGCTAGGCTCCCTCAGAATGTTCTTTATTCTAAAATTAAATGAAAAACTGGGTTTCTAATGAAAACTTTGTCCCCTGTTTTCCAGGTTCTGCAAAGGAGATGGAGTAGCAAGAAGAAATCTGCAGAGTAGGAGGCCTGGGACAGCAGAAGAAGACAGGGAAACTTGTGAAATGGCCTCATCTTTGCCAGAAACCATTTCTGAGTTTACTGCCTTTGCTATGTAGACCAAATTGGTCGGTCAGCTGTGTTTCATCCCAGCAAAAAACAGAGTATTTCAAAACCAGCTCAGTCCAAGCAGTTTTAAAGCTGCAGCCCCACTAGTGCAATGCAGCCAGCTCTGTTTGACCCATCATCTTTAAATGAAATAGATTAGACCAGGGTCTCTGTGGGGTTTTTGAGATACAGCAAAAGCATTGTAGAGATCCTGCCAGTTTTCACAGGCTGCTTTTCCTTCAAGGCGGTCTCTCACTGTCCCTAGATTAGAGCAATAATCACGTCTGACTGTAAGATGAGAGAGCTGCTAATTTCAAGGAGTGAAAGAACTTGAGCTTTTAATGATGCACACTGGAGCCAATTTAAACACACTCGCAAACTCACTTGCCAAGTTGCATCATTTTATTTCTCCCTGAAGTCCGGCTGAGCCCCTTCACTTTTGGGCCATAGCCACCTGCTGCTATTTCAGTCTGCCCTCAAACCCATGCATATCTGAAGACCTCTTTCCCAAAAGCTGTTCCTGTGAGGTAATTACATACTCAGTTATTTCCAGTTGATAAACCTCGTGTGCTTAGAGGTGCATGTGATGGACACACATGCAGAATTACCACTAACTTAAAAGCCCCAGTATTCCTCCACGCATCCCACAGTGCCTCCATCTTCCCACAGGTCCCCTTCCTGCTTCCAGCACATCTCCCAAGGAAAAATAAATAAATAAATAAATAACTCATCTCTGTAAATGCTCCTATTCCCATGTTTTTAGCACTTCCTTTTAAACCAACTGCCCAGCTAGTCAGCTGGTATAGTTTGACTTTGAGCCATCCTTACATTTGAGGTGGAGAAGCACTTCCAGTTTCCAAAGCATTTTTCATACCTACTTTCTTGTCTAGCTTCATTTAATTCAAAACACACTCTATTATTACATATTATATGACTGTATTGCAATGTCTATGATATACATTCTGAAATATCTAATAATTTCTTTGTTGAAGTTAAATGTTTCAAAATGATCAAAATGAAGCTTTTTGATTTTTCTCAATTGAAATTTAGCATAATTGACCCAGAAGACATTTCAGTGTTTCAACATTGCTCTCTCATGCAAAAGGAAGATTAGAGAAGTAGGAATTCACCATTGAAGAGAAACACTATTTGCCCAAAGATGGGAGAGCTTTGGAGAGCAGCCTCCACCAGGAATATCAACGACTCCCCCACTGCTTCTGACCTTCCTTCTCTTTCTGCAGGTGTGGGAGTGAGGGCAAATTTAAGATAGCATTTAAAATCACAGAATCACAGAATCGCTGAGGTTGGAAGGGACCTCTGGAGATCATCTAGTCCAACCCCCCTGCTCAAGCAGGGTCACCTAGAGCACATTGCACAGGATTGCATCCAGGCGGGTTTTGAATATCTCCAGAGAAGGAGATTCCACAGCCTCTCTGGGCAACCTGTTCTAGTGCGCTGTCACCCTCACAGTGAAAAAGTTTTTCCTCATGTTCAGATGGAAGTGTCTGTGTTTCAGTTTGTGCCCATTGCCTCGTGTCCTGTCGCTCGGCACCACTGAAAAGAGTCTGGTCCCATCCTCTCGACACCCTCCCTTCAGATACTTGTACGCGTTGATAAGATCTCCTCTCAGCCTTCTCTTCTCCAAGCTAAACAGGCCCAGCTCTCTCAGCCTTTCCTCATAAGAGAGATGTTCCAGTCCCCTAATCATCTTTGTAGCCCTTCACTGGACTTGCTGCAGTAGTGCCACATCCCTCTTGCACTGGGGAGCCCAGAACTGGACGCAGTACTCCAGATGTGGCCTCAGCAGGGCTGAGCAGAGGGGGAGGATCACCTCCCTCCACCTGCTGGCAACACTCTTCCTGATGCACCCCAGCATACCATTGGCCTTCTTGGCCACAAGGGCACATTGCTGCCTCAGGCTTAACTTGGTGTCCACCAGCACTCCCAGGTCCTTCTCTGCAGAGCTGCTTTCCAGCAGGTCAGCCCCCAACCTGTACTGGTGACTGGGGTTATTCCTCCCTAGGTGCAGGACCCTGCACTTGCCTTTGTTGAACTTCATGAGGTTCTTCTCTTCCCACCTCTCCAGCCTCTCCAGGTCTCTCTGAATGGCAGCACAGCCCTCTGGGGTATCCGCCACTCCTCCCAGTTTTGTATCCTCAGCAAACTTGCTGAGGGTGCACTCTGTCCCTTCATCCAGGTCATTGATGAAGAAGTTGAACAAGACTGGACCCAGTACTGACCCCTGGGGGACACCGCTAGCTACAGGCCTCCAACTAGACTCTGTGCCACTCACACACACCTCTCACACAGAACTCTCTGAGCTCTGCCATTCAGCCAGTTCTCAATCCACCTCACTGTCCACTCATCTAACCCACACTTCCTGAGCTTGTCTATGAGGATGCTATGGGAGACAGTGTCAAAAGCCTTGCTGAAGTCAAGGGAGACAACATCCACTGCTCTCCCCTCATCTACCCAGCCAGTCATTCCATCAGAGAAGACTATCAGGTTGGTTAGGCATGATTTCCCCTTGGTGAAGCCATGCTGACTACTCCTGATCACCTTCTTTTCCTCCACATGCTTGGAGATGGCCTCCAGGATGAGCTGCTCCATCACCTTTCCAGGGATGCAGGTGAGGCTGACTGGCCTGTAGTTCCCTGGGTCCTCCTTCTTGCCCTTTTGGAAGACTGGGGTGACATTGGCTTTCTTCCAGTCCTCAGGCACCTCTCCTGTCCTCCATGACCTTTCAAAGAGGATGGAGAGTGGCTTAGCAGTAATGTCCGCCAGCTCCCTCAGCACTCGTGGGTGCATCCCATCAGGGCCCATGGATTTGTGGGTGTCAAGTTTACTTAAATGATCTCTAACCCAATCCTCCTCCACCAAGGGAAAGTCTTCCTCTCTCCAGACTTTCTCTCTTGCCTCCAGGGTCTGGGGTTCCTGAGGGCTGGCCTCAGCAGTAAAGACTGAAGCAAAGAAGGCATTCAGTAACTCTGCCTTCTCTGTATCCTTCGTCACCAGGGCACCCTCCCCATTCAGCAAAGGGCCCACATTTTCCCTAGTCTTCCTCTTGCTGCTGATGTCTTTGAAGAAGCCCTTCTTGCTGTCCTTGACATCTCTCGCCAGATGTAATTCCAAACGGGCCTTAGCCTTCCTCGTTGCATCCCTGCATACTCTGACAACGTTCCTATATTCCTCCCAAGTGGCCTGTCCTCCTTTCCACTTTCTGTATGCTTCCTCCTTCTAGTTGAGTTTTGCCAGGAGCTCCTTGCTCATCCATGCAGGTCTCCTGCCCCCTTTGCTTGACTTCCTACTCATAGGGATGCACTGATCTTGAGCCTGGAGGAAGTGATGTTTGAATATTAACCAGCTCTCTTGAACACCCCTTCCTTCTAGGGCCCTAACCCATGGCATTCCTCCAAGTAGGTCCCTGAAGAGGCCAAAGTTTGCTCTCCTCAAGTCCAGGGTTGCGATCCTGCTTGGTGCCCTGCTTCCTCCTCGCAGGATACTGAACTCCACCATCTCATGGTCACTGCAGCCAAGGCTGCCCCCGACCTTCACATCTTCCACCAGTCCTTCTTTGTTTGTTAGTACGAGGTCCAGCAGCACACCTCTCCTTGTTGGCTCTTCCACCACCTGTGTCAAGAAGTTGTCTCCAATGCTCTGCAGGAACCTCCGGGACTGTTTGTGCCTAGCTGTGTTGTCTTTCCAGCAGATATCGGGGTGGTTGAAGTCCCCCATGAGAACCAGGGCCTGGGATCGTGAGGCTACTTCCAGCTGTCTGTAGAAGGCCTCATCGACTTCCTCTTCCTGATCAGGTGGCCTGTAGTAAACACCCACAACAGTGTCACCCATGCTAGCCTGCCCTTTAATCCTTACCCATAAGCTCTCGACTCGCTCTTCATCCACCCTTAAGCACAGCTCAATACATTCCAGTTGCTCTCTCACATAAAGAGCAACTCCACCACCTCGCTGTCCTGGCCTGTCTTTCCTAAAAAGCACGTAGCCATCCATGACAGCACTCCAGGCATGCGAGCTATCCCACCATGTCTCTGTAATGGCAATGAGATCATGGCCCTGCGACCGCACACACATCTCTAGTTCTTCCTGTTTGTTCCCCAAGCTGCGTGCATTGGTGTACAGGCATTTCAGGGAGGTGATTGAGCATGCAGGTTTCCCAGGAGGGGTAAAAGAGGGTTCTCCATAGCCACATCCCATGCACACTTTCCTGGCTGCATTCACCTGTTGGAGGCATCCTGACTTGAGCAGTCTTTTGCCAACTACCCTGTCACTATAACTCTCCCCTTCCCCCGTCCTTCCTAGTTTAAAGCCCTCCTTACCAGGTTGGCCAACCTGTTGGCAAAGACCCACATGCCCCGCCTCATGAGGTGGATCCCATCTCTTGCCATCAGTTGTCGATCTTCAAACAGGGTCCCATGGTCATAGAAACCAAAACCCTGTTGCCAACACCAGCGGCGCAGCCAGTCGTTAACCTGGAAAGTCCATCTCCTCCTCCTCTCATCCATCCCCCTCCCTGGCAGGATTGAGGAGAAGATGACCTGGGCTCCCAGACCCTTGACCACCATCCCCAGAGCTCTGAAATCCTGCTTGATGGTCTCCAGTTTGCCCTTGGTGTCATTGGCGCCCACATGGAAGAGCAGCAGTGGGTAATAGTCCGAAGAATGGACGAGCCTAGGCAGTCTTTGCATGACATCTCTCACATGAGCCCCCGGCAGGCCACAAACCTCTCTAGACATGAGGTCAGGTCGGCAGATAGATGCCTCCGTCCCCTGCAGCAGGGAGTCCCCACAACAATCACCCGTCGCTTTTTCCGGGCGTTCCGACAGGGCACAGGGTGTGTTGTCCCAGGTACTTCCCTGGCAGCCATGTCCATCTCCTCTTCATCCTGGAGGGCACTAAACCTGTTCTTCAGCTTCAGGTCAGATCAGGGGTACCACACCACAGAAGTGACTGGTGATGCTGGAATGGCAGAAGGACACCCAAAAGGCACAGCTGCTGTGTGTCATTGAGATTAGAGACCCACAAGAGTAAGAACCAAGTCACAGCTGGATGCTGAGTCTTCATGACATGACAGCTTTGTATAGCAGTGGTTTGCAGCTAACAGGCCTTAACGGGCCTGATCATCCTCGCCTGAGGCATCCACTTGCACCTCCTGCCCATGGGCCCAGGAGCCCCATTTAAGCTCAACCCTGGGCCTTCAGTTTCTGTCTGAGCTACCCTAGAGGAGCACTGATCTCCAGCTCAGCTCAGCTCAGCTCAGCTCAGCGTGCAGACTCCATTGCTCTGGACCCTGCCCTGTGGACTGACTTCCCAGCTTGACCCTGGACCTATCTTGTCACTTTGGGCCTGCCCAGTAGGCACTGGACTCTCTCTGTCCCTGGTTACCCTCACCAGGCCTGATCCTGACTCTGACCCGCAGGCTGACTTCTCAGCTTGACCTCATACCTGATTCATCACCATGAACTCTCCTGGTCATCTGGACTCTTGGTTGAACTTGGCTACCATCTCCAGGTCTTCTCTGCCCACCTGGCTCAGGGCCAGAGGGACAGGCCCTGGCTGCAGCCTCCTGAGCTTATCATTCTACACATCCTGAACAGGGAAAAGGAAGGAAAAAATGGGCACTTCTATGGCATAACTCATCTCATCATGTAGCAGATGTCTAAGATACTCACATGAACCATTCTGTAAAAACACCTGTTACTTTTTTTTCCTCCCTCTCCCTGTAGAGAAGAAACTAAGATGGAAGACAGAAACGAAGGCATGCTTAAAGGTATATCTCTAGGTGAGATGAATTCCATAAGCAGGCATATGCATGTAGAGCTACTCCAGATTTATTACAAATAAACCAATTATTCCTTCACTGCCATATGTATAACTGTGATACTAATATTTTTTTTAATTCAGAAAAAGATATTAAAGTCCGCTGGACTGGATTCCAACTCTTTCCAGCCAACTTTGATGGCATTCTACTAGACAAATGTCTGATAGAAAACACTCTTTGATTAATTCTGCTCATTCCTGCACCAAACCAAGCTCCATTCACACTCATAACAAACTGACTGTCTGACTAGTAGGTACATGGACGTATGAATTCATTAGCTGACTTTTGAAGGTGTGCAGGATATACAGAGTTACCTGTGAAGACAGAAATGGATGGTCAGCATCTCTGGGGAAAATAAGGTTTCAAATGCATTTGTCTGCATGGGATTACAATGATATTCCAGAGTAGATGTCAGCTGCACTTAAACTCCACGACTATGAAAAGAGTTAAATTCATATCCATTTTCACTTACCATGTCTTTATTAAACCAAAGGTAAGTAACTGCAATTTATTTGCACAGAAGAATACATCACTACAGTCTTCTGCTGCTGTATCAATTCTATCAATAAATTGGACATACAAGCCACAAAGAACACGTGTGAAAATGAGGCTATTCTAGGATTCCTAGACTGTAACCTTCTAGTTCCACATTGTCCTGAAATGATGTTTTGCTAAATTTCAGTCTACTTTTAAATAGAAACAGACTTTATCTCTGTTATTTCTGTTTTGTATAACAGAGATGGTCTCTTTCCAAAATGTTGAGAAGATTTGGATTTATTCCTCTCTTGGTAATACCCAGCACTCTGAAAAAGAAGGAGATCTGAACAGGCTTTTATCTATCTGGGCAGGTGGCTCTCCATGACCCGAGATTACACTAATAGGATAAAAACACGAGAAACTGCTGGACATTACAGAGAGTGAAAGAGGCTTGTCAGGAACTCCCCATGGGTGAAGGATATTGAAAGACAGTGAAATAGGATTGCTGTCTTAGCAAAGTTGCTCAGGAAGGCTAGAGTTACCAACATAATCATATAAATAGCAAATACAGGTGTGAAACGAGCAAAACAGGAGTCAAAAGGGAAAGCATAGTTGGGAGGGGAAGAGAGGAAAGAGAAATATAAGCTAATGACATTAGGGCTGCTTGTGGGTACCTGTTGATTAGTCCTGAATCTGATCAACACAGCCTGGAACAGGACAATAAACTTGTATTTCTGACCATACCACAGGTGTCCAAGTTGCTTCTGCAGTCAAGGAAACCTGCACTGTTTCTCCTAACATCAATGAAGGGGTCACCCCGGAGGGCTCAGAGGATTTCTGCAACATCTCAGGGAATATACATCCAACGTAGAGGGAAAGGAGAGAGATTCCATGACTAATGCCTAAACCCACAAATTAATATGCTTCATATTCATACTCATAGGGTGAGGTAGGAAAGGGCATGTGGGTGGCAATCACAGCTGTTGCTCCTATATAAATGCCATTGTTAGCCACATCTGTGTTTTTTTCTGTAAAGGAGAAGAGTGGGAATTGTTCTCTAGTTGCTGAAAGCGAAGGTCTGTGGCAGTCCACCTGGGACGTGTATTGCCTAACAAATTCTTTAGCTTGGAAGTTATCCTTGGCAAGGTAGTGTTGTGACCAAAAAGCTTAGATGCCCTGAATGCCTAACTCGTAGTGCTTCTAGCTTTTAAAATTTTATCAAGAGGTCTTGCTTGGTTAGACTTGTTCTTTTTCAGTCTGTCTAGGGGTGTTCTGCTCCTGTTGATTTCCTTCAACTGTAGTATGCTTTTTCTTTTTTGAAGTGGAGATCTACAGGGTTGTGAAATTGTGGACTTGTTTATGTTCGATGAGTTCTCTGTAGGTCTCCTAATTTAGTCTTTTGCTCAAAGTAGGCCTAATTAGATTAAGACATTAAGGGTCTTATCCAGCTGGTTTTTCCCTGTCTCCAAGTATGAAGGTTTCACAGTCTCTCTAGGCTTCTGTCCCAGCGTTTTGTCACCCTCTGGATGAAAAATGTTTTCCTTGTTAACAAACTTGTTTGCATTGGAATTTTTCATCTTGTAAGCACCATGTATAAACAGTGAGAGGGGGAAGCTAGTCTATTTAGTCTATGCCATGAGGCCTGGGCTATCTTTTAATAAGTCCTCTTCCAGACTGCCTTCAGGGGGCTATGTATGAAAGTGGGACCTCTCATTTCTGTTTCTCTGTGTGTCTAGTCACCATGTACTGAGTTCAAGGGAAAAAGTCTGTATGTAGGTGACAGAGCAGAAATATTCAGTACTACTATGCTTGCTAACATGCGTGCTATTTCCAGCCTGCCTTCCCCCCCCCCCCCCCCCAACGTCTGATATGGGGAAAGAACTCCTTCTCCTGCAAGGTATTGGGGAATTCAATAAATGCTTGTTACTTAAATTACTGCTTGCCTTGGTCAGTGAGGAACAGGACAAGGAAGCTGAACCAGGTGTCTGGGTTACATAGCCCATGTCTTTTCTCTAGTCTTCTCTCCTCACTCAAGCTAGGATAGAATATCTATGAGGCCTGATTCTTAGGCTTCCTTGAGTCCACATGCTGCATAATGCATGTATGTGATCTATTTGCTCTGTGGTGTGGTTTTCTTTTTTTTCTTTTTCTTTTTTTCCCTTCAGGTGACTATTCCTCTATCAGGACATAGGAACTGTCTCCCGAAGTCTGTGCCCATCTCATAGCACTACCACCAATGGCTTGCCTCAGTCATTTGGAGGTCCTTAACATAGACACCACTTGCTCCATCTGTCTTGACTACCTGCAGGACCCTGTCATGATTCCTGGTGGCCACAGCTTGTGTAGAGCCTGCATCACCCACTACTGGGAGCCAGCGGTCAAGGACTTCAGCTGCCCAATGTGTCAGCATGTTTGTGCTCAGCAAGTCATGTACCCCAACCGGCAGCTGGCCAGCATAGTGGAGACAGCCCGGCAGTTGCCTTTTGTCAAGGAAAAGATGCAGAACGAGAAGCTCTGCTGCCGGCACCATGAGGTCATCAATCTCTTCTGCAAGGAGGACCAGGAAGCCATGTGTGTGGTGTGTGCAGTCTCCCACGGCCATCTCACTCATACAGGAGGGCCCCTGGATGAAGCCCTCAAAAAACACAAGGAAAGCAAGTGGTATCTCCCGGAGGTACTGCTAGAAAGCATTTCCTTCACAAGGTTTGAGATACCTGGCATTCCACTCCAGTCTTTAAACTTCTAACCATCTCATCCTAAGTAAGGCAGTAGGGCAGTTCAGACCCACCAATACTTGTTAAGTCACAGGAATGCAGCAGAACAGTCTGGGAACAAGTGTTGCATCTCTAGTTTGACTTTGACGCTAAATATTTCAAAAGGGTGCTAGTGACCAGAGAAACTCTAGAGAAATTTGCATTCAAGCACCACAGTTTGGAAGTGGAGCCTAGGGATCAGAACACGAGTAGATTATGAAAGAGGATGTAGGGCCTCCCCAGTTCTGGGAAGGAGTTTAATCTAGGCATAAGAGCTGAGTGTAGGCCCAGTGACTACTGGCTCCTACCCGCTCTAAGCAGCGAAGCAGAACTTAGTAGTAGATTCCGCTCTTCTCTGCAAACAGGGAGGAGAAAGACAGTCCCTGCTACAGAAGGAGGAGGGTACGTGCTGGGGGCTCAGGGTTTCGTTTCTATGATCCAGTAAAGAAACTGGAGTCTAATGGATAGAGCAAGGAGGAACGGGAACTAAGGCAGCTCTATGTAGAAATGTGCCTATACCTCATGGCCAGCTTGAGGTGAGACCACCCAAAACTACAGTAATGATTCCGACATCAGAAACTGATGTTACTGCTCACGGGCTCTCCATCTTGAAGCTGAAGAAACATTCCAGCAGCTGAGTGGGATGCGTGCTTCACCCTCTGAGGCAACCTCAACCAATTGAGCTAGCTGTGTTGGTGGCTAGAACCAACAGTCTGACAAATGTGCTTATTCACTTCACCGGACAGTAGATGCATAGTCAGCTAATTAGCTTTCTAGAATACTCCTGTGACTATACTGACATCTAGTGGAATTTAGGCATCTAATTCATCTAATTCATCTAAATGTAGATGTCTTAATCTTGGACAGAATCCCAGCCAAGGTGTCTGCACAAGTTGCATCCAAAATGTTGGAGGCATTTTTCAGGACCCCCCCCCAATTCTTTATTTTTTTTTTAGGAATCACAACTTAGGATTCGATTAGTCATTTTCAGAGGCAGGAGGGAGTGTTAGAGCAAAATTTGTGATGTTCCACTGAGTAATTCCTGCTGTCCCATATCTGAGGGTGGAGTCAGAAGTTCCATTTTGATTCAGAGATACAGTAGGTTTCCTGGAAAGTTGCTCTGGTGATTGACTCCCTAGAAAAAATTAAGCTATACAGTGTAGAACTATCTTGCTTTGACTCCTTGTCTGCACTTCTAGCTGCTGTTCAGAAGCTAAATTTTGAAGGCAGAGGAATATTGTAGCCTGTATTGCTGCTGTACACACAGGTGTTCAGAACTTTAACCCAGAAACACTCAGTGTAGTACCTGATGCAGATGTTCAGTGTGAATAGCCAGAGGATTGCTGGAATTTATAATTGACATCCCATGAAAGCAAAGTGCATGAAGTGACATGTCAGATCAATTGGTATATGATTCTCAGCTGGTATGATCCAAGCCTTCTCAGTGCTGCTTCAGCATCTGATGCCTTGGACCATTTTGCCTGAGCAGAATCTCTTGCCCTTCCCTCTCCAGGATAAGCTACAAGCTTGCGTGGAGCATCTGGGCAGAAAAGCAAAGGATTTGAAGGAACATTTATCCATGGAGGAGAAAAAGCCCAAGGAGCTGAGAGTAAGTGGAAGAAGGGGCAGAGCTGAGAGGAGTGGGGTAGGGGCCTTCTCTTTAGGCCCACCCAGCTGGAGTGAACTGGAGTGGTGTGGTGAGCTCAGAAGAGTTGACAAGAGGGGCTCTTTCTTCCCTGGGGGTGTTGCCTCAGGTCAGTCCCCAGCTGGGAGATGCTCTCTAATCTCCTGGTGACTTCTCTGTCCCACAGGAGTTAGTGTGGAACTGTCATAAGCGCATTACCTGTGACTTTGAGGAGCTGCACTCCTTCCCGGAGCAAGAGGAGGACCAGCAGTTGCATTGCCTGAGAGCAGAAGAGATTGAGATGCTGGGGAGGCTGAAGACCACCACAGCACACCCCTCGGAGCAGTGCTGCTCTCTCAACACCCTCATGGTGGACATGGAAAGATGCCTGGAGTCCAGAGCAGGGGTGCTCAAGGTTTGTATGCTGGGGCTTTTCCTACCACCAATGTGTGGATCACAGCCTTTCAAAGAAGCTCTTGTGGCAGTCCCTTTCTCTGGGGCAGGGCTGAAGCTCTGCCTTGCATTTTGAGAGGTCACTATTAATCTGTATGGCCCTCTGCAACCAGGAGCCCTGGATCTCCCTGTTTAATCTCTTCCATGTGGTCTAGCTGAGAGCAACATGACTTTCATCTTTCTTGGTGAGGTGAGGAAAAGGCTGAGCTTTAAACTTAGTCATGGTAGGTCTGCACCTTGGAAAGCAAGACTTTATACCCAAAGGGTAAAAATGGGGTGTGACTCATCCAGATGTCATGAGCCAGACCTTACAAGTGCTGCCTTTCTTTCCATTTCCCCCAAATAATTAGCAGAATTAATGACACCTGGGTTAGATAAAGCCCAGCACTAACAGGCAAAAGGATTGCTGGGCATGCAGACACACCCTACAATATTTATGCTGATGGGGGGGGTTTTGGTGGGATCTAACTTACTGTCTTCCCTCTCCTTTTCTAGGACATGCAGAGTGTCCTGCAGAGGTGATGTACCCTATTCCTCTTCCTATTTGGGGGGAGGGGAGGGGATAGGGAAGGAGCCGTTAGTAGTTGAAGATGCAATTGCTTGGTAGGAGTGCTCCTTTCCTCTGGGATTAATGCCATGCCAATGTTTCAGTGCAGTGTTAGGAGACTGGCTGCATTGCACTGTAATAGAATGATCCCCCTGGAAGATAAAACCTGATATATTGGTGGTCAGTTCCATCCTTTGCCTTTTCTCAGACCAGGATAGTTATACTGACTCTGGGCCAAATCCCAATATATATGAACTGTCAGCTTCTTCCCCTTAATTTTTTCCTGTCATGGTTTCTCAGTGGGAATATAGACTTTTGGTAAGCTTCCAGCATTTCAACCTTAGCATAGTAATAATTCCTAGAAACAGCTGCTGTGATTGGCATCTTCTAGACACTGTGATTGATTCGATTACTAGATGAGGTCACTTCTTTCCTTAGGTATGAAACACTTAAGAAGCTGGAGCTACCTTCTGTCCCTCTTGAGCTGAAGAGGGCAATGGCCTGTTTCCCCAGGCTGTTATTTCAGCTTAAGAAGATGCTGAAGAAGTACCCTGGTAGTCAAGCTATATAGAGACCTCAGTCTGGGACTTGAGTCCAGTCCTTGGCTCTGAAAAGTGTCTTCTGTTTGGCATTCTGAATTCACCTGTATGTCTAGGCCTGGTTTAAAATGTTGAAGTGACTAGACTTGACTCTTCTCATTTAAATGGTTGTCTTGTTGGTGAACCCAATGAATGGACCTGAGAGCTCATTTGTGGGCCCCTTTGTGGAGAAAGCCCATTATATCAGTGCATGTGCTCAACAGCACCCCTGTCACTCTGCCAAAGTGCAGAAGTGACCCCTGGTACCAGTATTGTTGGTGCCTGCCTGAATAAGGGGTCAGGAGTGGGGCGCTTGAGAGATGACATTGTAGACTATCAGAGGAAGGTAAGCAACTTCAGGAGAAAGGTGGCATAGCATAGAGCTAAGACAATTTGGGGTAGGGACTCAGAGAAGGCAATTCAAGTGTGTGGTATGGTGAGGAGATGGGGCATGGAGGGTTGACAGATGCCCAGCCGCCTTGTGGTCAATGGGCAAATGGCTGTGTAATTGCTCTTCTCCAGCTGATTCTTCTGGGGTGAGGTGTGTGAATCCATTGCTCCCTCCCCCTTGGTTTTCCCTGCTTTCTCATAGTCTCTGCTCTGCTAAAGGAGATGTGTCTCTGGACCCTCAGACAGCTCATGCCAGTGTGGTACAGACATGGTCCCTTCAACAGCGGGGATGTCATATCTCTGAATACTGATTTCAATCTTCTTTCTCTATATTGTCAGGAGGCAGACACCTGTGGTGCAGGATGAGCACAGAAATAGTGTGCCCCTCTCTACAATCAACATTAGATGTTGCAGATGAAGTTGAATGGGTATGATGTACAAGGCAGCAGCTGAAGTACTTCCTTGAAGCCATCAAGTTAAATTTGACAAAATTTAGGCTCCTGCTTAAAATGCAATCTGTTTCAAGTGTGAAGAGAAATACTTGAATGAGCAGCTGGAATGCATGGAGCTCTCCCTGGGGACAGGTGAGGGGCCAGCTGAGAGCTCATGGGTCAGGACTGGGGGGCAGACCAGCACTGGTGACCATGTAATGGGTGTCTGCTGTAGACAGTCTCTTCAGGAAGAATAGGTGAGGCATTCTTCAGAGAACTGGAATAAAGTTTATGTCCATAGGCCCTGGTCCTATGAGCTTCAACCACCCTGATATTGGCTGGCTGGACAATGGAGTAGGGCACAAGAAATCCAGGGAGTTTATGGAGTGCATTGATGACAGCTTTCTAACACAGGTGATCAAGGAGCTGAGGAGGAGAGGCACTCTGGATCTCATACATACAAACAAGGAAGGACTGACTGGAGATGTGGAAGTCGGGGGCAGTCTTAGCTGCAGTGACCACAAAATGGTGGAGCTGAGGATCCTGTGAGGAGGGAGCAGAGGGCAAAAGGCAGGATCAATACCCTGGGCTTGAGGAGAAGAGAATTTGGCCTGCTCGGGAAGGATTCCATATGTTATGGTCCTGGAGGGAAGAGGGGTCCAAGACAGCTGGCTGATATTCAAGGATCACCTCCTCCAAGCTCAAGAGTGGTCCATTCCAACAAGCAGGAAATCAAGCAGAGGTAGCAAGAGGCCTATGTGGATGAACAAGGAGCTCCTGGCTGACCTCAAACCTAACAAGGAAGTGTACAGGAGAGATTCCCAAGGACTGCAAGAGAGCAAACGCCCCTGCTACCTTCAAGAAGGGCAAGGAGGAGGATTCAGGGAACTACAAGCCAGTCAGCCTCACCTCAGTCCCTAGGATGGTGATGGAGCAACTAATCCTGGACATCATTTCCAGAGATATGAAAGAAAGGTGATAGGCTGGAGGTAGACAGGATGGCTTTATGAGGGGAAACTCTGCTTAACAAAGCTGCCAGCCTGCTCTGAGGAGATGATTGGCTTGGCGGGTGAGGGGAGAGGAGAGGTACTTGTTTACCTCAGTTGCAACAAGGCTTTTGACACAGTCTCTCATGACATCCTGCTAGAGAAACTGATGAAGTTCAGGCTAGATAGGTGGACAGTGACAGCTGACATCAGGGCATCCTTTCCACCTGTGTTTCTCAGGCTGTGGATCAAGAGATTTAGCATGGGGATGACATCATATAAAATAGTGCTCCAATTTTGCCTTGCCATTGTGAGCTGTTGCACTGAGGTTGAACATAAACGCAACCAGCTGTTGCATATAGCACGCTGACTGCTATCAGATGGAGAAATTCTTTTCTGTGAGCTGATAGCATCCTCAGGATGTTTTGAAAGCCCCCTGCAGTGTGCTTAGATGCCACTGAAGATTTTCAGTATTTTACGTTATGCATTTTGTTTGCACTGTCAGCCTGAGGAGCGGAATATATTGACTCTGATTTGGATGTTTCCCTCTAAACTAGAGAGACAGAAGAACCTTTAGATGGTGATTCATTTCATTCTTGGAGAATTATCTTAATATACAGACAGTATTTATTAAATATGGTGGATATAAATAAACAACAAGAGTAAAACTACTTGGAAAGCAGGCATGTAATGGAAGAAGTTTCTAAGTCCTTTGCGTCACTGGCCTTTCATTCCATAGATAGGAAATCCATAGGGGTTTACAAGTGATTGGTCTAATATCCGACAGCAGAGCAGAGAAGAAAACAGAGGTGTACTACACGACATTCTACAACATGCCCCTTTTGTCTCTTCCACCTATGATTTAGTTGCAAAAGGTTTGAGAAAAGACTTCTGTCGCGAAAGGAGTGATGCACTTCCCTCGTAAGAGGGAAGCAGCACTACGTTTACTGCAGTAAGACAGCGACTTAACAAAGTTCAGTCGTAAATAAGAACGATTTAACGAGGTTCGATTGGCAAGGTTCTCTCAGTTATTTACTGCATGAAGGACAGGGTCAGATGCGTGTGCAATGGAGACCCTCCCGTTGAGTCACGAGGTCCAGACTGGAACCCCTTGCTTTCTAAACTCCTTTGGAGAGAAGCCCAGGTGCAGCTGGATCCAGTCCTAGTCCCAGACTTAGTCAACGGTTCATATCTAAAGGAGTGAGTGCAAAGGGAACCCTCCCGTTGAGTCACAAGATTCAGACTGGACCCCCTTGCTTTCTAAACTCCTCCGAAGAGAAGCCTAGGTGCGGCAGAATCCAGTCCTAGTCTCAGACTTGGTCAACGGCTTATGTGAAAGGAATTAGGTGTGCTATCAGTCAGGGATATAACTCAGGAAAGTTTTGCGAAGTTCACAAAAGTTCAGCATGCTGTTGATCACTTACTGAGGATCTGTGGCGGGTAAGGAATCTCTCAGCCTCGAGGAGTGACCTTGAGAGGCGCTCCCACTCAAAAGGAGGTTCTGCAGTGCAGCCCACTGCTGTGCAGGAGAGCTCAGTGGGCTCTGGGCTGCCCCCTATTTATGGGGGGGAGATGATTGACTCATGGTCGTATTTGCATGCTAGACAGGTCTTAGCTGGTGCATGCTCAACTAGCCCCTACATACGTGCTGTTTACAGGGAGGTCAGGTTGAGGGGGAGAGAGCACATCAGTGGGGGGAGAAAGGAGCACACCGTCACAACTTCTTTCCTTGGTCCACTCACTCTTAAACTGTATATGAGGCAGAGAAGAAGAGTCAGAAAAGTTTCTTGCATCTCTGAATTTTGCATTTTCCTGTATAATCCCACAAGGCTTTCAGGGTGCTGCAGTCTGGTTGCATCTCTGCATGCTGCTCTTAGTAGGGCTATTGTTTCTACAGAAACCAATCTCCTTCCAAAACACACCAGTCTTCTAGATCAGGTATTCAAACAGACAGATATCCATGCTAAACCCAACAGAAGCAGCAATGACCAAACCTACCTCAAGCACAAAGAAGCTAATCCCTATAGCTTCTAAAGACCTTGGCCTCTGCTCCCAGCAGAGATTTTTTTTTTTAAACCCATTACATCAGGATTTCCTTGACAGTGCTGTCCATTCCCCCTCTCAGACAACTGTCTGATATGCAGTTCAAAGTCACCTGCGTATCATTTTGATTAGAAAGAGGCTGTTAGAAACAGCTAACGTTTGCTCAAGCTTTATCTGCTGTGAAATAGTTTGTGGCCAAAACAATGACACACACATATCATTTTAAAATATTATTAAACCTAGTTCCAGACCTTTCACAACAGCTCAGTCTTAGATGCTTTAAAGAAACTTCTTTTCAGAATATTCTTTTCAGAAGAAAGAGTTTTAGGAAGTGTAGTGCCTTATGCTGGTCATCCGTCTGGGTTAATATTCATTTTGAAAATCTTGATTAATGAGAAAAGATATGTTTGTCCAGTCCCCAGCTGTCTGCTTCATTTCCCAACTCAGAAGCAAATGTTTGGAAATTCATGGTCATTAACTTGCCTGTAGCTTTCAGAAACATCTGAAGTGTTTTTTGATGGTGTAGCTACAGAAAACTTTTCCATAGTATTCAGACAGTGCTAGTTTAGTCCACAATTCGTAAGAGATTCCTTCCATTTATAGAGGTAGTAAATGTTGTTGGTGACTGCACAGCCTGTTGGTACCAGAAGCAATGATCTGGTTGCCTCAGTTTGTTGGTGAATATTACATTGGTATGACCTTACTGAAAAGGGTAAGAAAGGGTCTTCCAGCTGTCAATGCAGACTACTGTTCCCCAAAACTATGAGAGTATAGCATGGCTCACATCCAAATGGGTCAGTTCTCTTCTCCCATTTACCACTTCAGAAGGGGTTAGCCATGGGCAAACTCTTAATGAGCAGTCACCCGGCACTGTATGCTGTCATTGTCTTGGGGGTAGAGGGGGGAGGGAAAGAGATAGACGGACATGGATTTGGTGCATGCCAACACTGTGATAGGCTCTGTATTATTTAAGTAGTGACAGTCATACCAAACCAGTTCTGGAGACAATGCCCTGCTGGGTTTTATTTAACTGCACATGTAGGAATTGCCTAGTTCGGACCCTGAAATTACACATCCGTGCATGGCTCCAAGGCTCTTTTTCAGCTGAGAGAAAAGGTGCTATGAGGTACAGTTCATCTGGCGTAGGAGAAATATTTACTTTGGGATGGGATGAATGCCAATTCTTGATTTCTCTTCACCTGCTGCACAGGGAACTGCACAGAAAGCCCTGGTACAGATGCCTCACCTGCACTGTTTCACATCAGTCCCATCCATAACAACTCTGCTCTGATGTCAACATGAGAACAGAGGCGCCTCCTCCCTCCGCCCCCCCCCCCCAAAAAAAAGCTTCATGAAAAATTCATGGAGGCATTTACCAACTTCTTAAAGCCTGGCTTTGGAATTTAAATGGTTTGGGATAGGAATGGACAATCATGCTATTTTTAAAGTTGTTGAAATATACTTTAAAAAAAATCAGAAAATGCATTATGAACCCCTTGTCAACATGATGACCCACAGCTGAAGGTGAACAAAACTTAAACTACTTTCATACTTTCACTGGTTTACTGTTAAGAATGCACATTCATTAGCACTGAGAGCTGAGTTCCAGCAGGAAACAGTCATTAGCTTAGCCTTTACAGAAAGGCAGCAACCACAATAAAAGGCCCCTAAGAAACACATCCTTGACACTTGGTTTCAGTACAGAGCAGTGTGCAAACAACAAAGTCCTCTCAATTATTCTGCACCAGGCACCACAGCTGGAATGCCATGCCATAGTGCTTTAACAAACCTGAGGTCTATCTCCAGCCATGAGTGTTCATCATCGCAGCACAGAAGCATAGTTAAGATGCACCCAGATTTATCACCACAACACACATGCACAGGAGTCTGCACAGCACTCTGCCTCTTACCAGAGCAAGTCCAGTGAAGGGCCATGAACTGATTAAGGCACTGGAGCATCTCTCTTACAAAGGGAGGCAGAGGACTGTTTAGCCCAGAGAAGAGAGGGCTCATGGTGGGGGATCTTATCGATGGTTTTAAATATCTGATGGGAAGGTGTGAAGAAGATGGAGCCAGACTCTTCTCAGTGGTGCCCAATGACAGGAAAATAGGCAATGGGCACAAACTGAAGCTCAGGGAAGGGATGGTGTACCCAGAATGCATTTTGTTCTTTTGGCTTTATCTGGTGGGATACAAAATGGAATATAATCCAGTATCTGATAAAAGACTACACTTCTTCCTATAAATTTTTCCCTGTAGACTTTCATAACAACGGTATTATCACTTTTAGGATCTACTCAGACATTTAATTTTTTCCCCTCTCCCAGTGCATAGAAGTCTAGGCAGACTTGGCTTTGAAGGATCTTTCCACATACCTTGCATTACTATATTAAACAGTACCTCAGTACTTGCAGGAATGACTTACACACTGGTTCTATAGCGAGAGCTCACAAGAATATTCTAGCTGAATCTTATGCAGGAAATTCTTTACTGATAACCATTCTAGCAATTCATTACTATGATCAGTTATGATTTTGTATAGGCCCTCCAGAAATGACAAAAGGTAAACCACTTGTGAAATCCATGCGCTACCTGAAGTGCATGTGTACCCAGGCATAAGAATGAGCACAAATTACCAGCACTACTTCAGAGAACAATCAAAAAAATCCCACTCTTGTTCCAGGAAGCATCCATGCATTTATTTATTGCAATGCCACTTTCCCTCTGGATGCACAGCTTGGTGTATATGTTACTGTTCCAACACTACCAACCAATAACTTTTGCAGTGTTAACGTGGATAATATTGTTGATCAATCACTCCTAAAGCCTCTTCTCTATGTTTGCAGTGTGTGCCTCTTACAAAATTAAGACTCCCAAGTATATGTTAGAAGATATGCTGGTATTCCCCAAGGATTACCAAACACAGGTCTACCCTATGCAATGCTTGCATAGACCTTCGGCTGGAATAAATGCATGAGGTCCAGTTCTCTTTGTGTGTACTGCAGTAAGCCCTAGGACCATCAGAAATCACGTATCCCATGAAGTTTTGAAACAGAGAATGGAGCTAGTCATTATGTAATAAACCCAACAGATGCCAGAAATGGACACAGTGAACAGATACATTTCATGTATGCCTAGGAGTAGAACTAGGGCTGTGCCCTTCCGTCTTCCCAAACTGGCTTAATGTGCTCTCCACTAGCTGAAAACTTTCTGAGTTACCCGTCTTTTGTTGGACAGCCACAAGAGGGCAATACTTCATACAAAATCTCTCTGTGATACACGGCTCCAAAATACAGTGCTGTACAGATAGTCAAGTGATGATGTGCTAATACTAGCCAAACGAATGCACCTCCTGCCTGTGAGATGCTCCCTTTCTGGAACTTCTAACCTGAGACCTTACATCTAGATCCCAGTGCTGATAATCCAATCCTGTCACAATGCAACGTCTGACATTCTGCTAAACCATACATCGCTAGCCATCAGCATGAAGTACGTGGTAAAGCTAACTATCTCATCAAAATGCACACGTCTAAAAGGTAGTGGTGTAGTTGTATGTGAAAGTATAAACAAGTTCAAGGAGAGCTTCACGTCATGTATCTCAGAAACCTCTTTCAGGTTGGGATGCATTGCCCCTTCAAGGTGAGAGTCTCCCATGACTATGGAGAGAGCTTTGGGCTGCTGGCTCTCAGTGACACCTCTAGTTTTCAGATGTGTCATTGTAGGCATGTTCTTAGTTGTACCGGGTAATTAAAAGTAGAAACATAGGGCAGTGTCTGAGATATGTTCTTAGCCAAATCTAATGAGGCCTTCCAATTAACCAATTAATTGGTTGTGATGTTGTTAGCCCAAGACTACAAAGGTCTAGGTTTGTGAATATGATGTTACTGATCCTCAAGATGCTTGTGAACTGTATGTGCCGCTATTATGTACCAAATGCAAATGCTGACTTTAAGGCCTCAGGAAAATATCAGCAATTACCAAAAGGGTCCTCAGCTGTGTCTGTATTATGCTGTTCTTTTTATCAGCTTTGTCATACGGTTACCAAGGCCTAGTGAATTTTACCTAAGTAGAGAAATATTTCATAACAATAGCATTACTAGCCTCTCTCTATTCTAGATACTGAAATATTCAGTCCATATGCAATAATTGCAGTACTTGTGAAGTATTGCTCAGGAAAAAAAAAGGAGGCCTTTAGCCCAGTTGCAAGTAGATGTTACATATTGCTTGTAAAAAGGGCATTCTGCCTCTGGATAAAAATCCCATTTCACAGGTAGTAATCTTCACCTATGAATACTTCAAAGTAGTTTGGAGGTACTTGGGTGGTGCAACTCCCTCAAATGTTACTATTTCATACGCCTAACTTGCAGGATATATGTAGTGCAGCGTAAACTCCTTATTCCAGATCTTATTAATCCAAATGGCTCTATCATCCAAAGCCACCTGCTACTACTCAACCTGCTAATTTTGGTATGGTCACCACAGGAAATTTCTAATTGAGGATGTGCACTTTAAATTACAGTTCTTCCATTTTGTTTTATGATGAAATAGTAATTAAAACAAAAAAAATCTCAGGAGTCTATTTGGAGAATACATGCATGCACTAGTTGATGATATGCTGGGCCCAGATAATCCCAGGCCTGTTGGGGGAGCAATTTAAATCAAAAGTTTTGAACACACGCCTCTGAATTCAGTGAGTCCTTGGAAAAAACAGTTCTTCCTTTGAGCCCTGCTTTCCAGGTCAACACCTCTCAGTGGCATTTTTGGTCGCAGAAAATTCAGCCCTGGCCCTCCTGGCCCACCAGGAGAGTCTCTCTCCCTCTGTCACTTCAGAGGCCTCGCTCTGGCCAAGTCCTGCAGCACACTGCCCCCCTGCAACTCTCAGCTGTCTCTAATCTGCATTCAAACTGCAGATTCCCTACCAAACTCCTGCCCTGCCAAAGGCACTTGCTCTCCAGAAGGCTCTCAAAGGTCAGGATGTTTGGGGCAACTGAAATCTCCTGGAGTTTCATCTCGATCCACAGTGCAGCAACCAGGACAAGACAAATAAGCAGCCATTCCCCCGGTGCCCAGCCACACGCTTTTACATCTATACACTCATTATTATCGCAATTTCCTGGCTGTTTTTTTTTTCCTAGATTTTGAATCCTAGCTTTGGATCTCAAAGCAAATATAAAGCTTGGAAGGAGAGGAAAAGTCTTTTTATGCATGCCATGCTGCTGTTAAGATTTGTTTAGGCCTCTTCTTTGCCCTGTGCATGCTACTGCATTGTGTAACCCTGCAGACTGGTGCTTCCACTGAGGAGCCGTCACTATGGGGTTTATGTAGGCAGCAGAGGGGCAAGTGTTTGTCTGGAGAAGGGCTTTGTTCAGCCCTCTCATGCCACACCAGGACTATGTTCCTGGAGTAATGCCATCAAAGCAATCTGATTTTGACTAATAGTGGGATTAATGAGCTTTGTCAGGTCTTGAGCTGTCCAACTAAGGATGCTCGTTACGAGCCCAGGCCAATTACAGACTTAGCTGCTGCCTTCAGACATGGGGCTGAGAACGATCCTTTTTTCTTTCATGGCCATTTGTGTTTCAGACATAGAGACAAGATGCTCTGAGGTAGTTCTGTTGCAAGGGAATAATCCCTCCCTGCAGCTCACATTGCAGGTGGGCTCCATCCTCCCTGCTAGGCTCCCTCAGAATGTTCTTTATTCTAAAATTAAATTAAAAACTGGGTTTCTAATGAAAACTTTGTCCCCTATTTTCCAGGTTCTGCAAAGGAGATGGAGTGGCAAGAAGAAATCTGCAGAATAGGAGGCCTGGGACAGCAGAAGAAGAAAGGGAAACTTGTGAATTGGCCTCATCTTTGCCAGAAACCATTTCTGAGTTTACTGCCTTTGCTATGTAGACCAAATTGGTCAGTCAGCTGTGTATCATCCCAGCAAAAAACAGAGCAGTTCAAAACCAGCTCAGTCCAGGCAGTTTTAAGCTGCAGCCCAACTAGTGCAATGCAGGCAGCTCTGTTTGACCCATCATCTTTAAATGAAATAGATTAGACCGGGGTCTCTGTGGGGTTTCTGAGATACAGCAAAAGCATTGTAGAGATCCTGCCAGTTTTCACAGGCTGCTTTTCCTTCAAGGCGGTCTCTCACTGTCCCTAGATTAGAGCAAAAATCACGTCTGACTGTAAGATGAGAGAGCTGCTAATTTCAAGGAGTGAAAGAACTTGAGCTTTTAATGATGCACACTGGAGCCAATTTAAACACACTCGCAAACTCACTTGCCAAGTTGCATCATTGCAATTTGTCAGGCACAAGTTTCTTAACTGTACCTACAGAGACCTTACTAAAATCATCCTAAGTCATTTCCTGGAAAGACAACCAATTATATTAAATTGCTTGTGTTGAGTCTTTAGACACAGGCTCCTTAAAGCTGTAACCTACCTGGAATTTGCATTTGGCTTCCTTGTCAAAGTCAGAGTGATTAGTTCAAATCAATACATGTAATAATCTGCGTAGGGTTTCCTCAGAGAAAAGCAAAGGAAATCACAGACATTTCCCCTGGAGGAAAGGTAAAGCTTAAAAAAAGAAACTAGGAAATTACAGTTTCACAATTACAGATGAAGCAATTAAAAAAAAATGAACTAGTCATCAGTTAATAAGTTTCAGCCAGACGTGCCTGTTTTCCACAGTCTCTCCATTTTGCCTCACCAGCACAAAATGTCTTCTTAAAGGCATACACCTTAATGCTGAGAGAAATCAAACTGGCAACTGAGGAATCCAGTGCTGAAGTCCATCACTGCCACAGTTTGTGAAACAGCTTGCCTCTTCTGAATAAAAAAGAACTTTAATAATAAAATAATTGAAATTTGACAGTATACATAATCCAGCCCAATCTGTTCTCTCTCCTGCCACCTCTCTCAGGTTATTAGGCAGAGCAGAGGGGTTGCCTTGGGAAGCAGATTAGTAATGGCAGCAAAATTGCCAAGACCCCAGCAGAGCAGAATCCTGGAAAATTTCAGTGGGGCATAAATGGAGGTGGTCACTGAAGGAGTGGGGCAGGGAAGGAAGAACAGCCCCCTCCCCAAACTGGCAACTGTGTCCTTGTTTTCTTCTGTATCCTTAGCAGCGGGCAGTAAATTCCAGCTCCTCAGGGCTGTCCCTGCACAGCTCTGTGGCCTCCTTTGCAAGGCCATGGCTGAAGAAGGTAGAGTCCAGGGGGTGGGGGAACCTGTATGTGTTGGTGGCCGGACGGGCTACAGCCAACACGGAGGGGGTCTGTGAAGTAAGTGCCAAGGTCTGGCTGAACTCCTGGAGCAAGGGACTCAGCTGAGGAAGACTCCAGGGGCTGTGTGGGGAAAGAATGGTCCCGCTGTGGTGGCCTGGTTAGGTTGTGCGTGAGGACGCTGACTCTGGATGGAGGGAAGGCAAAGGAAGGGAGGAGAGGACTAAAAGGAGACATGGCTCAGCGTAGCAGGAGGAGAAGAAATGAGTAATTGGAGCAAGTGACAGAAGCGAGCGTGAGAAGCGCAGTTCAGGGCATTACCTAGATAAGCTCAAGCAGCTGGAAGTCCACACTGGCACTCAACCTAGCCTCCACAGGTAACGACACAGACTGTGAATGCTCGTAATGGCAGAACTGAGCTGAGGCCAGGGTTTACCTTGTTTCAAGCAATGACAGGCTGTGAGGCAATCAGAAGTTGCAAAAAAGTCATTTGCGCATCCTCTGCAGACATGTCCCTCGTTTGTAGCTGGCTAACTCTGCTCCTAAATTCACTGTTTCCACCATTCTGTTATTTCTCCCTGAAGTCCAGCTGAGCCCCTTCACTTTTGGGCCATAGCCACCTGCTGCTATTTCAGTCTGCCCTCAAACCCATGCATATCTGAAGACCTCTTTCCCAAAAGCTGTTCCTGTGAGGTAATTACATACTCAGTTATTTCCAGTTGATAAACCTCGTGTGCTTAGAGATGCATGCGATGGACACACATGCAGAATTACCACTACCTTAATAGCCCCGGTATTCCTCCACGCATCCCACAGTGCCTCCATCTTCCCACAGGTCCCCTTCCCGCTTCCAGCACAACATCTCCCAAGGAAAAATAAATAAATGAATAAATAAATAAATAAATAAATAAATCATCTCTGTAAGTGCTCCTATTCCCATGTTTTTAGCACTTCCTTTTAAACCAACTGCCCAGCTAGTCAGCTGGTATAGTTTGACTTTGAGCCATCCTTACATTTGAGGTGGAGAAGCACTTCCAGTTTCCAAAGCATTTTTCATACCTACTTTCTTCTCTAGCTTCATTTAATTCAAAACACACTCTATTATTACATATTATATGACTGTATCACAATGTCTATGATATACATTCTGAAATATCTAATAATTTCTTTATTGATATTAAATGATTCAAAATGATCAAAATGAAGCATTTTGATTTTTCTCAATTGAAATTTAGCATAATTGACCCAGAAGACATTTCAATGTTTCAACATTGCTCTCTCGTGCAAAAGGAAGATTAGAGAAGTAGGAATTCACCATTGAAGAGAAACAGTATTTGCCCAAAGATGGGAGATCTTTGGAGAGCAGCCTCCACCAGGAATACCAATGACTCCCCCACTGCTTCTGACCTTCCTTCTCTTTCTGCAGGTGTGGGAGTGAGGGCAAATTTAAGATAGATAGCATTTAAAATACCAGCAGGAAATGAGTGGAAATGGAAAATGTCCCACTTCCCTGTAAGATGAGTTTGCAAGAGAGAGATGATGAATTATCTTCTTGAATGGCCTGTCTCCTTCCTTTACTACAAAGGCGCCTTAGACAACTAGATTAGATTCAGTCACCTAACTTTTAAATAGCTTAACTGCAGGGAGATGAATCCCATCTGCTGTATAGACATGTGGCATGTGCTCAAGATCCATGCTGGGTCTGGATCTACTGCACAGCTCTGTCCAGGAGATGCATTTCACATTCTCTGAAATATCACACTGAGCTGCACCGTGTGCTGTTCTGACTGTCTTTATGTGCACAGTAAACTATGCACATCCCGAAATCTGGGATGCATGGAGCCTAATCAACATGACATGGAGAAAGCATGTGTGAAATTGCACGTGCATGTGTTAAGAAAAAATAATAAAAAAAAAAATCCTGCCCTGGAAATCCACCAGCCTTACCCTCCCAAGCCTGCAGTTCTGCGCCATGCCATCACACCTTATTTCCATACCACAGCAATGCAGGAGGCCAGGCTCCATGATTACTCTTTCAAATGCTCATGGGTGTGAAACACTTGGGGAAAACATACAGGAAGACTTCCTTGCTGAGCTTTAGCTGTATGCAAGTGACCTATTTAAAGCTAATCAGGCTTCCTCTGTGTTCATCAGAGAGAAAGAAGTTAGCATCTTCACAGAGCGCTTCTTCCTTAGGACAAGTTGAATCATCTCCAGGAACTGCCTGTCTCTCTCCGTTGAGTACAGAGGTGTTTAGATGACTAGATTAGATTCAGACAAAGCTTTTAGGTGCTTCCTGGTAGATGACATGAGTGTTTTCACCCACAACCCTCCCTAATTTCTCCCTTTTATCTCTACTGAGAGATCTCCAACCTCCTAGGTACCAGCATGAGGTCCTTCAGTAGGATGCCTGAATTTAGGTGAGAAGAACTGAATCCTAAGAGTCACTTACTCTAACACAAACAGATAATGTAACTCCCTGTATTTCTCTTGTTGCCAGATGTTGAACTTTTGATGCATTTGGTGACATAATTAATACATTCATAATAGATAATTTGCTGAAGGAGCACAGTAACTTAATTCCTGCAAGGTGGAAGTTTCACAGTTATTCAATTCACCTCACAGAAGAAAATCCTCTTGTCTTCCCTTTACTCTGCTTCCCCAAATACTTGTGCTGCCTCCCCAGCTATAATACTGGATTGTGTCACTTCCTCCTTTACCTATGGATGTCCCCTTGTATGACTTTTCATAATTAACTTGTGCAGGAGAATTATGACAATTTTCAGAAAAGTTTTTTAAAATGTAGCGCCCTACTATGGCTAAAGAAAATCCAACAAATAAAATAGCCATCTTCCACTTACCGGAAAACATCAGCACCAGTGTATACGCGTTTACATACACTCAGGTTTGTGCCTTCGCCATCTGGTGGCAAAGCACGATCATAGCGTGTCCACAGAGCTGAGAAAGTTTTAGGACCCTATCTATTTGTTTGAAAATGAGAATTTAAAATAAGTAAGATTGTTGAGAAAGTTTCCGTTTTTCAACGTTTGTTGATAATACCATCAGTTATATATAGACATCATTTGGAGATCTTCTATTTTGTAAATAGGTGATACTTATTGTTTACTGCTGCTACTTGTTTTAATGTATTATCTTGTATTATATTGTACTGACCAACATTGCATTGCATCATATCTGAGTGTTGTGGCACAAAAATATCCGACATGCTCTTTTCAGATAGTTGACTATGCATCTAGTCATAGGCTTGAGCAAAAGGCTGTCCCAGCTCATTCCAGTTATAGCTGAGCACATTGATTTATCTTACCCAGATTTAAACCTCTGCAGCAGATTTGAGTCCATCTGACCTCGTCAATCTAATCTTCCTTTAAGGTTAATTAAAAAAAAAAAAAAAAAAAGCACTTCTTGGGCACCGTTCATCTTTTCTTAGAAGAGACATCTTCATAGCCTGGGATCCATGAATCTTCTTTGTAAACTATGAAGAACACGAGATGCAGAGCTTAGGTGAAGGCGATTACTTCTGAGATCATATCTCTTACATCATAGAGAGCCAAAGCACAGACAGCAAAAACCTCACATCTTGTCCTTCAGACTGGGGAATCCAAGTCAGTGAGTGTAATTATAACCCGGTTACTTTCTCGTGTATCCTGAAATATTGGAGCTGAGAAAGATATCTGAGCCATATTACATACTAAAATCAAATTAAAAAAAAAAAAAGTACTTCTCATTTTCTTCTTTCTAACTTACATTGCGTAGGAGGGAATTTACTAGTTACACTGGTTAGTATGAAATTTGCATTTTCCTGGCCTTAGAAATTAGTAGCTGAAAGATCTATTTCCCATCTCCAGTTTCTTTGCTATGAAGGATGGCCATTCATTTTCTTACACCCACTGCTTAATCCTGCCTGCTACAACAGTGGATTTCAACACAGGTGGAGTTGCTTGCTTTCTCAACTGGGAAGTAACATCTGTGTTCACTTTGGAAGTTCTTGTATGATCCAAGCATAAGTTGCTATGTAATTGCTTGCAAGGTTATTTTTTCTTTTTTTCCCAATAAGGACTGGATTATTTACCAGATTTGCTTATAGACCCTTGATCTCCAGATGTCTATACATACATATAGAAGCTCCATTGTTAACCAGACGAAAGCCTTTTCAGATCTCCTTCTTTTTCAGAGTGCTGGGTATTACCAAGAGAGGAATAAATCCAAATCTTCTCAACATTTTGGAAAGAGACCATCTCTGTTATACAAAAGTGAAATAACAGAGATAAAGTCTGTTTCTATTTGAAAGTAGACTGAAATTTAGCAAAACATCGTGTCAGGACAATGTGGAACTAGAATGTTACAGTCTAGGAATCCTAGAATAGCCTCATTTTCACACGTGTTCTTTGTGGCTTGTATGTCCAATTTATTGATAGAATTGATACAGCAGCAGCAGACTGTAGTGATGTATTCTTCCGTGCAAACAAATTGCAGTTACTAACATTTGGTTTAATAAAGACATGATAAGTGAAAATGGATATGAATTTAACTCTTTTCATAATCGTGGAGTTTAAGTGCAGCTGACATCTACTCTGGAATATCATTGTAATCCCATGCAGACAAATGCATTTGAAACCTTAATTTCCCCAGAGATGCTGACCATCCATTTCTGTCTTCACAGGTAACTTTGTATATGCTGCACACCTTCAAAAGTCAGCTAATGAATTCATACGTCCATGTACCTACTAGTCAGACAGTCAGTTTGTTATGAGAGTGAATGGAGCTTGGTTTGGTGCAGGAATGAGCAGAATTAATCAAAGAGTGTTTTCTATCAGACATTTGTCTAGTAGAATGCCATTAAGTTGACTGGAAACAGTTGGAATCCAAACAGTGGACTTTAATATCTTTTTCTGAAAAAAAAAAAAAAAAAAGCAACCCAGTTATACATATGGCAGTGAAGGAATAGTTGGTTTATTTGTAATAAAACTGGAGTAGCTCTACATACATATGCCTGCTTATGGAATTCATCTCACCTAGAGATATACCTTTAAGCATGCCTTCGTTTCTGTCTTCCATCTTAGTTTCTTCTCAATAGGGAGGGGGAGAAAAAAAAAGTAACAGGTGTTTTTACAGAATGGTTCATGTGAGTATCTTAGACACCTGCTACATGATGAGATGAGTTATGCCATAGAAGTGCCCATTTTTTCCTTCCTTTTCCCTATTCAGGATGTGTAGAATGATAAGCTCAGGAGGCTGCAGCCAGGGCCTGTCCCTCTGGCCCTGAGCCAGGTGGGCAGAGAAGACCTGGAGATGGTAGCCGAGTTCAACCAAGAGTCCAGATGACCAGGAGAGTTCCTGGTGATGAAGCAGGTATGAGGTCAAGCTGAGAAGTCAGCCTGCGGGTCAGAGTCAGGATCAGGCCTGGTGAGGGTAACCAGGGACAGAGAGAGTCCAGTGCCTACTGGGCAGGCCCAAAGTGACAAGATAGGTCCAGGGTGAAGCTGGGAAGTCAGTCCACAGGGCAGGGTCCAGAGCAATGGAGTCTGCACGCTGAGCTGAGCTGAGCTGAGCTGGAGATCAGTGCTCCTCTAGGGTAGCTCAGACAGAAACTGAAGGCCCAGGGTTGAGCTTAAATGGGGCTCCTGGGCCCATGGGGCAGGAGGTGCAAGTGGCTGCCTCAGGCGAGGATGATCAGGCCCATTAAGGCCTGTTAGTGCCCTCAGACCCTGGAAACAGTAGTAATATTAAATATAAAAATAAATATTAAATATTAAAGACTTTTCTGTAATAGCAGGAGCTACAGCTTTACTGTGAGAAAGTACAATTGTGACACTTTTGAAGGCAATTATTTTCACCTAAGTTTTTACTTTCAAGTTTCATGCCTTGAAGACATCCCAGCTTTGTTTTCAACTGTTGCTAACTAGTACCACTTCAGCAGTATCGCTTCCATGTTCTGTTTCCATTCCCTTACCTCATACATCCTTGTAGTCTTTTTTTTCCTGACTCACAGTCTGAAGGTGATCATTAACCTTTCAGTAAAACCGGGTCACATTCATCAGGCACCTTAAACTCTTTACAGTATTAGTGATGTGGGAGAGCAGCCACTGTAAGCACAGTTTAACTAAGGCTGCGTTACCTGGGACATTTCTGCCTGCCTAAGCCCCACTGATGACTTTCCCTGCTAGGGACAGTCGGAGCAGATCACTCTTCAGCTGAGTAACCCAATTCAGCTCTCTGCTCTGAAGGCCAACAGTTTGTCGAACAACCTCTAAGCCCTCGAAGAAGCACAAGTAAGCTAGCTTTCCTGGCAGGTAGAGATGTCCTTAAACTCCTGCCAGAATCAGGGGAAGGGTCTTTGTTCATATGTCTCAAAGGCTCCTCAGCTTCCCAGAACAGCTGTCTTCAAGGACCTGGGAGTGCTGGTGGACACCAAGTTAAGTATGAGGCAGCAATGTGCCCTTGTGGCCAAGAAGGCCAATGGTATCCTGGGCTGCATCAGAAAGAGTGTTGCCAGCAGGTCGAGGGAAGTGATTCTCCCCCTCTACTCAGCCCTGGTGAGGCCACATCTGGAGTACTGCGTCCAGTTCTGGGCTCCCCAGTACAAGAGGGATGTGGCACTACTGGAGCAAGTCTAGCGAAGGGCCACAAAGATGATTAGGGGGCTGGAGCATCTCTCTTATGAGGAAAGGCTGAGAGAGCTGGGCCTGTTTAGCTTGGAGAAGAGAAGGCTGAGAGGAGATCTTATCAATGTGTATAAGTATCTGAAGGGAGGGTGTCGAGAGGATGGGGCCAGACTCTTTTCAGTGGTGCCGAGCGACAGGACGCGAGGCAATGGGCACAAACTGAAACACAGACACTTCCATCTTAACATGAGGAAAAACTTTTTCACTGTGAGGGTGACAGAGCACTGGAACAGGTTGCCCCGAGAGGTGGTGGAGTCTCCTTCTCTGGAGATATTCAAAAGCCGCCTGGATGCAATCCTGTGCAATGTGCTCTAGGTGACCCTGGTGGAGCAGGGGGGTTGGACTAGATGATCTCCAGAGGTCCCTTCCAACCTCAGTGATTCTGTGATTCTGTGATTCTGTGATCATCTTATCGTAAAGTAATTTCAATAAGTGTCCAGTGATATTGCAAGAACAGAGAAAGGTTAATAGCAAACTGTTACTAAAGCATGATATCTATGTCAACATCTTCCAATAGACCATTATTTTTCTTTTCTTCAAAAGAGTTAATTATTCAAGGACCTTAGAAAAAAATTATATGTGGGATTAGGTGAAAGTGCAAAGGCAGTGTTAAGGCAGAGGCACCAGAACTCTAAGCAAATCACCAGCAATTAACTACTTGAAGAATTTTCTATCTGCATTTGAAGAAAAATCTACCCCGATGGATGGACACATAATCTGAGCCTGGATGGTCCACAGATGAACAGGTTATCACAGCAAAATATCTGCTCCACAGATGAGCAGGCTGCCTGAAACTAGATGGTCCATGAGCCAAAGGGGTTATCTAACAAAGGACTCGAGTCCAAGGGTAGATGTGTTATTAGAGACAACAGGAGTCTTCTGTGGAAAAACCAGCTAACTGTGTATCAGGACTGTGCATTTTAATGAGAGGAAGAATTATCAAGTTTGATCACAATTAATAACAGAGGTGGAGTCACATTCAGATGGCATACTTAATGCTTAAACTCCACAGAGTTGCACTGCAGCTCTTCAGAGTCAGATAAGCAGAACTGATTCCTCTGATATCTTACACTGTACTGCTATTTACATGAATATGGTCTTATTGTTATTAAAAGAATTTTTATTAAAGTTTGCAGTCTAAAGCTTTGTTAAGCCTTGTTTGTGAGTTGATAGGGACAGGCATGACCAGGGTTCACTGAATTTGCTAGGATACTTATGTCATCAGTTTCACTAGTAAAAAGTAGTAAGGGCAGGGAATGAGATGTGCATGTCCTATAATCACACTTATCTTAAGATGGGATGAATTGTCCTTTGAAGATGATATTGCTCCCTTTGTCTGCAGAGGGAGCCCAGAATAGATGTTGACAAGACCCTTAACCAAGGGTAGGGGAAATTAATTCACAGAGAGATTCCTCATTAGAGTGCATCTGCTGAGACTCCTAATTAAGGCCTGGTGTCTTGCAGGAGATCTAATTTACAGACATTAAACTGCATCGAGAGTCCTAAATACACCAAGTACTTCAGTAACACCATTTTTCTGAAGAAAGAATTCCGAAGCGGCAAGCTGAGTGTTGGAATATCACATTTAGAATATCACATTTCATATTGAAGTTGTTTCTCAGTGTGTCACTCCACTAATGTTTCACAACCCCCAGGCTGCAGGTCAGCTGCAACATATAGGGAAAAGAATGTGCTGTTGCTCCAAAGGCAGTACTGAATTGCATAGTTCTGCAAACATCGAAGCAAAGAACATTTATCTGGGCAGGTGGAGCAGGGAGGGGCTCTATTGCGAGTCTGAAGTCCTAAAGTTTTTCTGTTTAGATAAATCTTCTGATTTGTTTCAGTAAGATGTCTTTGTAGTGAAGAAGGAAGCTACTCACTATTACGAAGGTACATGAAATGTTTGTAGCTTTTGAAATAAAAGTTTATTTCTGGGAACAATACGGCATAAAATATCTCGCACCTTCATCAAGGAAGGTAGGCCTATTTCTTCATTTTAGAGATGAAAAAGATCATTTTCAATCTGCAGATAGAATCATAGAGTCATTTAGGTTGGGAAGGATTTCTGGAGGTCATCAAGTCCAACCTCCTCCTCAGAGCAGGTTCAGTCAGATCAGATTGCTCCGGCCCGATCCAGCTGAATTTTAAATGTCAGCACAGATGGAGATTCTACAAATTTGCACCTAATCCAGTGTTTGATCACTCACGTTGGGGCAGGAGAGGGAAATTTCCTCCTTCAGTTTCCCAAGTAGTCCATGGAAGAGAGCAACCTGTTGATAGCAAGCTCATTGAAGCCCTTTTCTGAGAATTAACTGGGCTAGTTGCTGTGCTTTAGGGCAGAAAAGGTTGAGTAGGTTGGAGATGAACAGCAGCCAACTATGTAAAGATGACTCAGTGTGTAAAGGCAGTCTGGTCTTTTGTGCATCTAAGCAGGGTAAGCATTTTCCTCACTTAAACTGTGTACCTAACCATTATAGGCTGGTTTTAATCCTGCTGTCTGCTTCTTGAAATGGGCAAGTACTTCTGAAGATTTGGCTCAAGGGGGGAATAAACTGGCTTGGTATCCACAGTATCTACTCTTCTAATTTTGCTACCATTGTAAAGTAACAAGAACTTATTCCTGTTTTTCATCTCCACATATCAGCAATCCACTTGAGGCAACTGAGTGAACCGGTAGTTATTTTAAGGACATTGGACATAATTTGAAAGTTAATCAAGCTGCAGTGTTCTTTCACTTAAAAGAATGACGGAATAAGATGGTGACTTACCAACAACATGTCTGCCATCAATGTGATTTTGAGAATAAATGACCAGTCATTTCTGGGAGAGGAGAAAGTTGGGAAAGGCTTTGGAATCCTTTTATCAATTCAACTAAGCTAGCTCTAAGGATAGGTGTTCTAGCGCTACTAGATGTTTCATCCCTTCTGGCTGAGTTTACAAATGCTGTCCCTCAGTTGGCAGAAGGAGTTGAAATCTTTATTGAGCTGAAAGTGACAGAATTAATCTCAGACAGGCGAGAGGTTCCTGCCTCTGCATAAGGTTTACAGTCAAAGGGGGATGGAAAGAGGTCTTGCGGATTCCCTTTGCATTTCACTGCAAGCCTGTTAGGGCTGTTATTTCCCCTGACTTCCTCTCCTTAAAGCTGTGCATAACTCTAGCAAAGATTGTGTCCCTATGATCATCTATGGCACCCTAAAGAAGGATTTTACACGTCTCAGGAAAATATAGTCGTTTGGTCCTGCCAGTTGTCAATTTTCTGTTGCTGCAGAGGCTGAAGCTCATGGGCCAATGTGTAGAGGAATAAAATGTTGTTGTTGACGCCTTCCATAAGCTATGGTCCCGCTGTTGCCTGCTAGCATCCAGCAGCCGGAAGAGAAATCAGAAAAATCATGGCGTTCTTCCCCAAAACATTAAAAAAAAAAAAACCAGTTTTTAAATTATTAGCCTTAGCTTGAACTGGCCGTGTGCCCTAACCCCTCAGCATTTCAGTATGAAGGGGGTCAGTGGGCCCCATCTGTCTTTCTACCTGCCCCACCCCGGGTGAGACAGACCAACCTCTGAAGGCGCCTGTCCCTCTCTGTTGACAGTGGTGCTGAGCTAGACAACTGTCCTTCATTGCATGAAGAATTTAGACTGCTACAAACAGGTGGGGATGATCCCACCTTTAGCTGTGTCCACAGAGTGTGAATGCTGGGTGAGGGACATGCTGGCCCAGGCCTGAGGGACACTATCCCTCTAAGCCTTGAGAATCAGGATTTATCCCAGTTCCGTCCTGCTGGCTGCCAACCGCATAACCCACCACGGTGAGGAGAAGACACTGAGACGTCCGCAGTGTACTGGTGCATGCCTGTGAAATGGGAACCCACTCTGCCACCCCCTGCATAGAGCAGAGGACATTCGGGGAACCAGAGCATTTGCAACATTGTCCCAGGGTTTGGTCTGTAGATCTGCCGCTCTCCTGTGCAAGGGAACACCTTCTTATCTTGAATCACACTTAAGCCATGTTAAGGTGCAACACAAGTGCAAGCAAGTGTTTATAGGGAACGTGAAGTGAAGGAAGAAAAAAGAAAGTGCTTTAGTTACTTTCAGAGTGCATTACACAGATGTCTTTCTCCCTCACGCAGCTCATTTGCTCTTTTCCTCCAGGCAAGGTAGGAGTCAGGGTCCCGTGGCTCCTCGTGGCTCCTTCGTCCTTGTGGAGAAGCTTAGCTGCTACAACTAACCTCCCTGTGGCAGCTGTGACTGGCTCTGAGATGATTCAATCTTCCATCTTCATATTTCTTCTCTTCCCTCCTGCAGGAGTAGCTGCTCCAGCTATTCCCTTGGAATACATGTTTCTTCCTTTGCCTGGGCCTGTAGATGTGCCCTGTTGGGCTAGGAGTTATCCTGCGTACAGGAATTATTCCCAAACAACTCTTTTTTTTCACTGACACATAAAATTGTGCCCCCCAATGCTTTCTTTGGTGATGACAATTTCCTACAGTGAGCAATTTATCTTTCACTTGGATCTTTGATTCTGTTTTAGTAATAAACAGTAAAATGCAAAATCTGAGGCAGAGATGAAGGGCAGAGGGGATGGTTAGGAAGGAGGGCATTAGTGATAGGTGAACTACTGCAGAAAGGCAGAGAGTTGCACTGGAATGGGAAGGGGAGAAGCTTCTCCTCATATCATCTGCATCAGCAAATGACCCAACCAGCATCTAATATCAGCAGTTTAATTGCTAACCCATGGATTCAGCATATGACAATGCAGTACTCCTAAGAAGGCATTTACTCCAAAGTAAAGGAGAAGGAAGCCTTTGGTACAATTGCTTCCAGCAGCAGGTGACCAACAGCCTTGCAGACACCTTGGGCCATCATTTCCTAGCTGAGTAGACTGCAGAGTAGATGGAGTTTGTCTGACGGAAAGTTTACACCTGGGAGAGCTCGGACTAATGGGATGCTCTGCCTGGAACACATTTTAATATTTTTGACAGCATTCATTTATTTATTTGCTGGTGTCTCAGCAGTGCTTGGAAGCCCCAGTCCTGGGCCTGTGCTATTCAAGAAGAGAACATAAAGGGAATCCCTGCTAGTCACAGAGTTTACAATGCCATTCCAATCAAAACATGAGCTTTCGGTGTCTTCCCAATTACTGCAACAGCTAAAACCAAGCTTTTCTTCAAAAGGGAGCTTTCAGTAAATTTTCCAAAATGGAATTATAGTGAGAGAGACTCGATTTTCTCAGCTCCTGAGAAAATGTTACCACAGTTCTACACCTCACCCTTTTCACTCCAGACTTTTCTATTCCACAGTTTTCTCATGGCACTTTTCATCTCCTCATTTCTCAGTGTGTAGATGAGTGGGTTCAGCATGGGTGTGATGACAGTGTAAAACACAGCTACGCTCTTGTCCTCCGAGAGATTGCTGGATGGGCGTATGTAGGTGAATGTGCATGGCCCAAGGAAGAGAATCACCACAGTAATGTGGGACCCACAGGTGGAGAGGGCTTTGTTCCTCCCTTTGGACTTTCGCCTTTTCAAGGATAACAAAATGATAATGTAGGACGTGACCAGGATGATGAAAGAGACCAAAGTAATCATTCCACTGTTGGCAACGACAATGACGCCCACAACATAGGTGTCGGTACAGGCCAGTTGTAGTAGGGGATGGACATCACAGAAGTAGTGGTCAATTTTGTTGGGGCCGCAAAAAGGGAGGCTAACGGTTACGAGGGTCTGCACCAGGGAGTGCACAAAGCCCCCCACCCATGAACCCATCACCATCCAGCCACACACACGCCTGGTCATGAGGGTGGTGTAGTGCAGGGGTCTGCATATGGCAAAGTAGCGATCATAGGCCATCACTGTGAGGATGAAGACCTCAGCGCCGCCAAAGAAATGTACTCCAAAAAGCTGTGCCATGCAACCCCCAAAGGAAATGGTTTTCTTCTCAACAAGGAAGTCAGCAATCATTCTGGGAGCTGAGGCAGAAGAGAAGCAAATATCTGCAATGGACAGGTGGCAGAGAAAGAAATACATGGGGGAGTTCAGACGCTGACTGCTAACTACAGTGACAACGATGAGCAGATTTCCTGCCACAATAACAATATAGAAGAACAAAAACACCACAAAACATATTTTCTGCACCCCTTGGTTCTTTGAAAGGCCCAGAAGAATGAACTCCTTCACACTGCTTACATTCTCCATGTTGGTCAGTTGCATGGCAATATGCAATATACAGCTTATACACCTGGGAAAACAAAGACAGACACATGATTCATCAGCATTTTTTCATTATTAATAATGAGTTCTATATCAGAAGTGGATACAAACCAAGAAAGATATAGCATTAGTATTAAGCTTATGAAGTGTTTAGTTTCTGTCATGTATTTTTTTTTAACAGCTATTTAATTCTCCACAGTACAAAGCTTCTGCCATGGCTTTGGTGGCACAGAGATAGGTGCACTTTGTGATATGTTCCTTAATCCTGGTCTTCCAGGATTTTGAAGGACTGGCTCCATGGCTGATAGCCTTCCATGCACTAAGGACAAGGCCAGAGTGTTCACCTTGGGCACTACAAGGCAGATAATGCAGCATGTTTGCCCTCAGGGTAGACAAAGTCCCTGACAGCAATCTTTGTAAAATGGGTGTCTTTAAGAATACCTGGAAATATTGCTCAGAATGATGATTTGCTTTATAAGTACACATGATCTTTGAATTCTTGTTTAGAAGGGAAATGTACCCACAGGCAGAGAAAAGAACTCTCTTGTGTATAGACATTTTGAAACGTAAATATGAAATGTCACAGGCTGAAAAATGAGTCCTGGGAAGGTTATCTATCATGGAGGGGAAAAAAATTGCACCTATGACTTAATGGAGTATTTGACATTGTTCTAAATCTCAGCATTGTTTCTGTCAGAGGAAGGAAGAATGAAAGACTCTTGTGAGATCTTCTGTCCCAGCACTGTACTGATTTTACCTAGTGTGATTTTTGATATGCTCTGCGTGATGCTTTCAAGGGTTAACTTAGCTTAATGAAGCTAATCTAACTAAACTCCTTCAACAGCCAGTATAAGTCTGATTCATAGGCTGATTCAGAATGACTAAATTAGGGTCCTTTGCAGAACCCTTTTTTCCTCCACTCACTATGAGGAGCTTAAGCAAATTAGCACCACCAGGTTAGAATGACCTTTGGAGAATAATCCCTTTTGGTGCCTGAAAGTAGCTCAGAGCTTTTTGTAATGCCATCCACCTGTTTTAGGTTATGGCTGAGCTCCTTGTCCCTAGGCATTTCTACATCCATACAGTTTCTCATTCGAGACAAGGTCACATTCCAGCATAAACATGGGACTTCTTTGGTTCACCCTGTGTTCCAGCTACAACCCATCGAGCATTACATGTCACTAATAAATGAGTAGCCTACATCTTTAGAAAGAGTGTAACGTTTCTAGCTTGCCATTATGCACCCAGACCACCAGAATTCCCTTGGTCAAAGAAGTGTGGGAACCACCAGATGAAGCTCTTCACAGAGAGTTTAAGGTCAGCCAAAAGCAGGCACTCTTTTAATAAAAATATCCACTGTATGGGCTTCCTTCTAGGATCAAAACATTCCCCGTCAGCTGGTGTTAAAATGCACCATTTTAAGTCCTGCAGAATTACATCACAACCAGGTCTTCTCATTTGTATTCGTGATCTGTGAGCAAATCGGCAGAATGATTCAGTTAATCCAAGTTATCTACCAACTACTTCAATCTGCAGCATAATCAGAAATTCTCGTGCAGGCACAAAGTGATGAAGCATCCACAGGAAACACTGAAACTGAGAAAAGCCAAGATTACTTTCAAACCCACAAAGTGAAGCCGAGAGAGGAAGTGGGCAAAGTTAGGGACTTTTCCTATGCTTACAGTTGTACTTACACTAGATGAAAGTTTTTCAAGCAGAAGGGTAAAATTTACATGGATGGTTCCCCTTCAGATATTTCTACAAGGAGAAGGATCAGTAAGAACAACGGGAGGTCAGTTTCTCCCTCGTCTTACCAAGTTGTGATCCTTTCTACCCCTCTTCCTTCTACTGAGCAACAACGTAGACTTCTCAACAGAATAAATGACAGGGATGAAATGAGCACACCTTTATGGCTGTGCAGTACCCAGTCAAAAAGAAATAGCTGGGCTCCATCCAAGCCAGAGCATCACTGGAAGCATACCACAGCAATCGCAGGGCCATATTTAGGCAGTCAGAAAGGAGTGACCAAGAGAGAAATGGTCAGGGGAAACTATATGCCTGAATACCAGCAGATGGCAAACTCCTGAGCTAAAAACAAGGTGTGCATCTACAAAAGGACTGATTCACAATTCAGACAGCTCGGCTATGTGTCTTTCTTGACAAGGTCCTTTCCATCACCACCAAACTGCATTTAACAAACTACCCATCTGTCTGATCTCATCTCATCGCCTTAAGTCATGTAGGCACCTGTACCTAAGCTAGGCATATTACACCTGACCAGTCTACTTGTAGATGTGATGAATCATGTGCTGCAGGTACCCGTTTCTTACTGTGGACTCTAAGAGGGTTACTAGAATGACTAATTCAGTAGAGGATTCCCACCAGTTATGGCTTATCTCTTCAAGTGCCTTTGCAGGGGTAGACCTGAGCTATATGACATAATGCAATCAGCTGCAAAATAAAATGAATCTCATGTGTACTCTTAACATCTCAGAAAGGGTGAGAAATTGCACCATCTCCTTACTGCATGCATTCTTCCCTGAAATCTCCGGTGGTTATGGGAAACAAAAGAATAATTTCGAAGCAATCGAATCTGCGGCTGTAGAACTAGCTCTGTATATGATTCTAGCCAAAGATAACTAGAGACGGTTGATAACTTCAGTGGAAGTTCCTTTCTGTATTTTCACTTTTGTTCAAGAAGAAAGGAAAGGGAAGAGGAAAGCAAAGCAAAACAAAGCAAAGCAAAGCAAAGCGAGAAGGCAGAGAAGCTGCAAAACTTACCTCGCCTGTGTTTAGAGATCTAATTTTTTGTGCAAGGCTGTACAGCCTTATCTCCTCAACTTCTGTCTCCCCTGGTATGAATGTGTTAGAGCACAGCACCTTTAAAGAACATAGAATGGCTTCTGGAAAGCTTCCAAAACTTGCTTAGGAGGTGGCTGTTAGTGTATAATCCAGTCCCATCTAATTTATTACTTGCTTTCATGTGTCACAAGTGTATCTTGATGTTTCCTGCCTATGTGAGAAGTGGTTTAATAGGCTGTGTGGATGATGTGACCTGGGTGTCCTGAATGATGCTTTCATACCCCAGCAGCTGCAAAAAGGGCTGAGAAGAAAACCATTTAAGCACCAACCTTTAACCCTCTCGCAGGAAATCTTCCACCTGAAGGGCTCTTGGGGCTGGAGGAGGGAGGGGTGGAGGCTTAGTGAAGGGAAGGCGTGAAAGAAAGGGGCAAAGGAGGAGAATGAGTTCTGTCTTGACTGAAAAGCTTAAGTAAATATATTTTAAAGAAACAGTTGTCAGTCAATGCTTTTATAATGATATCACAAAGGCATTTCAGGGTTTCTCCATAAGAAATAACAGTCAAAGGAGTAGCTGAGTATTCAACTGGACAAGCATATGCATGGACCTATCCAGTTAACGCTTCTCGGAGTTCTTCCTTACTCCAAGCTGATAGTTGTATGGATTTCCCATGTGTAAAGGGCCATTAGGTCCACTGCTCTGGCTTCCTAGCATTGTGAATGCTAAAACAGTCCATTTGTAATCTAGATATTTTCTCTCCTTTTTTAACTTCTGTGTATTCCAAAACACATGTAAAAGAGAAATCTTCATTAAAGGAAAAAAAGAAAGAATCCTCAAGCTGTAAGAAGAGTCACCATCCTCCAGGGATGGTAAAGAATTCCTATCACAGAAGTCTTTTAAGGACAGGTTGGGCTCATTTCTCTCAGGAGTGGTTACGATGAAGTTTTTATAGGGACAGAAGATGTCCTGGGTGACTTCTTGATGACCCTCCAAGTCCTATCTCACCAGAAATTTCATCACTGGAAATCCAGTGAATAAAGCCTCTTTGCAAGAATTTGCATGTTTTAACAGAGGTCAGTGAATTACCAAGTCAGTCAAAAAAATCCTTCATATACGAATTGGGAAACTGAGGGAGGACGTCACCTATTTAATGCCGATGGAAGCCAGCGAGTTTAACCCTGACTTAGTCACTCTAGGCTCTTCTGCAGAAAAAAATGAATGTCTCTGGAGGCAGATGCATCTGATCTACCTCAGAACTGTTTTTAGGATGCGATTAGGTGTGAAATAGACATCTAGCTTTTAAAGAAAATAACTTAGGGTGGACAAATCTCACTGTCACGATGGGCCCCATCTTTCTTAACCTGAGCAGCTGCAGTCAAAGGTGAACCTATGAAATGAAACAAACGAAGTAAATAGACATGCTGATTTATATCAGCATATCATCTCAACCAAGGCCCAAGTCAAATTCATCATGGCTCTGATCTCTACTGTGTATTTGTAGCTTATGCCTCACGGAAGTCAGTAAAGACATTGTCTCAGCTACTGTCCTTTCCTTTGTTTTACTGAAATTTCTGGAAATGTGGAATGGCCTGATAGCAACCATCACCACTGGCTCCATGGCTCTGGGAAAGTCACCTTCCAACAAGTGTTTGCAGAGAAAGCAACGTGCGGAGAAGGAAGCCAAGTGCCCAGAGACACTGCTGCAGAGACTGCTGTATAAATCCCTGCTGGCGAGGAGGTGTGGGAGGGTGGGGCAGCCTGCAGAGGGGACTGAGGGGAGGTGGGCAGCAGTGCTCAGCCCCCAGCGGAGCCAGGGCATCTCCACTGCGGTGGGAGCAGCTCAGCTGGTGACATGCCCCTTCCGAGCAGGGCTGTGCTGGGGACCAGGGAGCTGGGTGAGAGCGATCCTTGTCTGCACACCATGCCAGTGCCTCTTCTCACTACGTGGTCCCCCCTTGTGGAAGGGGACATGGTGCACAGAGCATGGCTATGCAGAGCATGCAGAGCGCAGGGAGGAAGAGTGACCCAGGACGTTGGGCATGTCTTTGGGACCCTGAACCTTACAGGGAGTCTTTTCCCTCACTTTGACTTGAGGTCAGGCCTGCAGGACTCCAGTACATTCTGGCAGCTCCTGGGAGGCCACTCTCAGCAGGGATGAGTTTCATCCTGGCTATTTTGGGCTTGTATAGAAACATCCTTGAGGTCTGAACACCTAGGGGACCGTTCAGCTGGTGCCACGGCTGCTCTGGACAACACACAGGGGTCCTGGAGTGATGCGTGGTGCTTCTGTGTGTGTAAAAAAGAGCACCAGGTCCTCACCTACACCCTGAGCCTCTCCATCGCTGTCCCCAGAGGACATCTCAACTCATCACTCCCAGCTTTCGCCCAAGATGGCCATCTCCAGATGAGTTAGTTGCCCTAGGCTGTCTGTACAGGCAGTGGAGAGAAAGGTGCTTGTAAGGAGCTTTTCCCTTCCCTATGTGGCTGCAGCACACAGCTCCTGCTGAGCCATCAGCCACCCTCCTGTGCCTGTGCCAAATCTCTTCCCCACCACCGTCTCGCCCCACACTGGGGATGCCTCGCTCCCCTTACGCAGTGCCATGCAAGGCCTCTCACCCTAGTGCTTCTGAGAAAGATTTCAGCTCCCAGCCACAGCACCTTATCTCACTGTCTTCCCAGTAGCTGCTGTGAGGGTCATCTCTCTTCCTGGCACTGGCACTTGCCTGTTGCTGCAGGGCTGAAAGGGCGTTTCTCTGCATCTCCATCCAGCTCTCCAGACTTTCTTTTTTTTTTATTATTATTATTTTTGGCTCCTGCCCTCAATCCTTCCCTCCTTTGTGTCTCCATTACTCTCTTTCTGTGTTGGCTGGTGCGTGGAGCTAATTAACACTAAAACAGTTTGTGAGCAAGTGAAGGGCTGGATTTAAAAGGAATGGGTCTAAATCTGATTTTTTGAAATTAAGTTGAGGACAGAGAAAGAAGGGAAAATGTCTGCACCAGAACATTCAAAGAACTAACAGGGGTCAAAACTTTTCTTTTTTGTTCGTTTTAATTCTACGGAGTAGCAGTATTCCTGAAGCCATTTCACAGAATCACAGAATGGTTGAGGTTGGAAGGGACCCCTGGAGATCATCTAGTCCAACCCCCCTGCCCAAGCAGGGTCACCTTGAGCAGTTGCCCAGGATCGCGTCCAGGCGGGTTTTGAATATCTCCAGAGAAGCAGACTCCACAACCTCTCTGGGCAGCCTGTTCCAGTGCTCTGTCACCCTCACAGTGAAAAAGTTTTCCTCATGTTCAGCTGGAACTGTGTGTGTTTCAGGTCACATTGCTGCCCCATGCTTAACTTGGTGTCTACCAGCACTCCCAGGTCCTTCTCCGCAGAGCTGCTTTCCAGCAGGTCAGCCCCCAACCTGTCCTGGTGCATGGGGTTATTCCTCCCTAGCTGCACGACCCTGCACTTGCCTTTGTTGAACTTCAGGAGGTTCCTCTCCACCCACCTCTCCAGCCTCTCCAGGTCTCTCGGAATGGCAGCACAGCCCTCTGGGGTATCGGCCACTCCTCCCAGTTTTGTATCCTCAGCAAACTTGCTGAGGGTGCACTCTGTGCCTTCATCCAGGTCACTGATGAAGAAGTTGAACAAGCCTGGACCCAGTACTGACCCCTGGGGGACACCGCGAGCTACAGGCCTCCAACTAGACTCCGCACCGCTGATCACAACTCTCTGAGCTCTGCCATTCAGCCAGTTCTCAATCCACCTCACTGTCCACTCATCTATCCCACACTTCCTGAGCCTGTCTATGAGGATGCTATGGGAGACAGTGTCGAAAGCCTTCCTCAAGTCAAGGGAGACAACATCCACTGCTCTCCCCTCATCTACCCAGCCAGTCATTCCATCAGAGAAGGCTATCAGATTGGTTAAGCATGATTTCCCCTTGGCGAAGCCATGCTGACTACTCCTGATCACCTTCTTGTCCTCCACATGCTTGGAGATGGCCTCCAGGATGAGCTGCTCCATCACCTTTCCAGGGATGCAGGTGAGACTGACTGGCCTGTAGTTCCCTGGCTCCTCCTTCTTGTCCTTTTGGAAGACTGGGGTGACACTGGCTTTCTTCCAGTCTTCAGGCACCTCTCCTGTTCTCCAAGACCTTTCAAAGAGGATGGAGAGTGGCTTAGCAATACCATCCGCCAGCTCCCTCAGCACTCGTGGGTGCATCCCATCGGGGCCCATGGATTTGTGGGGGTCAAGTTTGCTTAAATGATCTCTAACCCAATCCTCCTCCACCAAGGGAAAGTCTTCCTCTCTCCAGACTTTCTCTCTTGCCTCCAGGGTCTGGGGTTCCTGAGGGCTGGCCTGAGCAGTAAAGAATGAAGCAAAGGCGGCATTCAGTAACTCTGCCTTCTCTGCATCCTTCCTCACCAGGGCACCCACCCCATTCAGCAAAGGGCCCACATTTTCCCTAGTCTTCTTCTTGCTACCGATGTCTTTGAAGAAGCCCTTCTTGTTGTCCTTGACATCTCTCGCCAGATTTAATTCCAAACGGGCCTTAGCCTTCCTCGTCACATCCCTGCATTCTCTGACAATGTTCCTGTATTCCTCCCAAGGGGCCTGTCCCCCTTTCCACTTTCTGTAGACTTCCTTCTTCTGGTTGAGTTTTGCCAGGAGCTCCTTGCTCATCCATGCAGCTCTCCTGCCTCCTTTGCTTGACTTCCTACTCGTAGGGATGCACCACTCTTGAGCCTGGAGGAAGTGATGTTTGAATATTAACCAGCTCTCTTGAACGCCCCTTCCTTCTAGGGCCCTAGCCCATGGCATTCCTCCAAGTAGGTCCCTGAAGAGGCCAAAGTTTGCTCTCCTCAAGTCCAGGGTTGCGATCCTACTCAGTGCCCTGCTTCCTCCTCACAGGATACTGAACTCCACCATCTCATGGTCGCTGCAGCCAAGGCTGCCCCCGACCTTCACATCTTCCACCAGTCCTTCTTTGTCTGTTAGTACGAGGTCCAGCAGCACACCTCTCCTTGCTGGCTCCTCCACCACCTGTGTCAAGAAGTTGTCACCAATGCTCTACAGGAACCTCCAGGACTGTTTGTGCCTAGCTGTGTTGTCTTTCCAGCAAATCTCAGGGTGGTTGAAGTCCCCCATGAGAACCAGGGCCTGGGATCGTGAGGCTACTTCCAGCTGTCTGTAGAAGGCCTCATCGACTTCCTCATCCTGATCAGGCGGCCTGTAGTAAACACCCACAACAGTGTCACCCATGCTAGCCTGCCCTTTAATCCTTACCCATAAGCTCTCGACTCGCTCTTCATCCACCCTTAAGCACAGCTCAATACATTCCAGTTGCTCTCTCACATAAAGAGCAACTCCACCACCTCGCTGTCCTGGCCTGTCTTTCCTAAAAAGCACGTAGCCATCCATGACAGCATTCCAGTCATGCGAGCTATCCCACTAGTTCAAAGAACTAACAGGGGTCAAAGCTTCTCTTTTTTGTTTGTTTTAATTCTATGGAGTAACAGTACTCCTGAAGCCATTTCATGTCAGTTAACAAGGTTTGGAGAAGCCCTTTGACAGTTGATTATAATATTGCTTTAGCAGAGATTTCACTAGAAACCATGAGACCTCTCTGCTGTCCTCCTTCTATATCCACTTGTTCTTTCGGCTCCACTGACTGCATTTCCTGGATCTCCGTGGTTGTAGTGGGATCCTAGGCACCTGGCACACCTACACTGTGAGGACCCAAAGTCCGGTGACCTAAATCCTACCCTTAGCTTTTACCAAGACTAAAGATAAATCCTTCCCACCCTAAATACTTTACATTTATTTTATCTCTAAATGAAGTTTTCTTGAACAATACGAGAGAAGAGAAAATGACCATAACTAGTAGAAGTGTTGCTCTTTCTTGTGATAGTCTCGGGGGCAATGTGTAGGTTTAGGTAATACCTCTGCACCTTGCTGGAGCTCACACAAATGCAGTTCACATGAAAACCTTGCTCTTGTGTGGACCAAGGCAGCCGTAAGAAGCTGTGACCAACAGCCAGGTGTTTACCCAAGCACAAATGTCTGATGAGGTCAGGAGCATGGCACGGGAGGAGCACTTGAGGCCTGGAGTTTATTAAGCACAGGATGGACTGAGGCCGGTATGGTAAAGGTGGAACATGAAGAGCCATCTTGGGGCACAGATCAAACATGTTACAGGGTGGAATTGGGTAACGGGGATGCTATAAATTGTTTGCATGACAAAAGATCCACTTGGGCAGGCCAGCTGCAGGGGAATAGGCCAAGCATGCTAAATCCTCATATGTAGTTCATTGAATCACATAGGGACTGGTCTTGCTCCCTCTGAAATCACTGCAGGACATGTTATTCCCTTGCCAAAGAGCAAGTGCAGCTGTGCAGTACCAGACCAGCACGGCTGGAGTTAGCTCTTCTCAAATAACCTTGGCTTTTTGTTTGTCCTTTTTCAGCCCACACTGAATCTTTCAGCAAAGATTTTTTCCTGTGTCTTACATAAAAAAGTATTTCCCTGGTCGAGTCCCTATTTCCTTTTCCTTTTGTTTTCCCTTTATTTCTTTTCAGTATGATTTGCCTTATATTTAGGGTTCTCTTTGACAGTAGTTTTAATAGTATTCCCTCCACCACACATTGTACGATGGGTATTCTCGGTTCTTCTCAGATCCCTTTTCTTTGTCAGGAACATCCCACAAAATGGGTGATGCGTATGTTGCTACTCTAATGCAAAGCACAGCTATAACGGAAACGCATCCTAAGGCAGCTCCAGAAAATGCAAAATGGACTGAGAAAATCAGATGGATTTTCAGATGGAGAAAATATATTACCAAATGTGCACGAGATCCATGAAGAGCAGAGAACAACAACGACAACAACAACAAATCTCACAATTAAGTGGGTGCTAATATTTATCTAATTACTAAGACAGAAACAATCTATACAAAATAGGAATCTCTGTCAGCTAAAAACTTTTTTTTTTTTTGCCCTGTTTGTCTTCTGAACTTTCTTTCCATGAGTCATTTCCTCTACACAGAGAGGATTAGAAGTCATGAGCATGGCTGAATGCCCTGAAACTTGCTCCATGTTCAGACAAAACCAGACTTTGTGAGCTCAATTCTCCTTCAGTTTGAGCTGGTGTAGAGCGACCTCTTCATGAAAAGTCCTGAGGGATGTTGAGGGGACAAATTCCAGCTATCATGCAGCTGGGAAATACTAGATTTCCAAGTGACAAGGTTGCTTAAGGGATGGGAGAGGAAGGCGAAAAGCAGGGCCAGAAACACCAGCAAGGAAAGCTTTGTAAGGAGTCCTTGCCTCTGACAGAGACAGGTTTGAGCTGCAGGGATCGATTCACTATGTCAGAACACGACAAAAAGCATCAGTTCTTTTTAAAATTGTTGGACAAATGTGTCCCTAATTCCTCTTTGCATATGTATAATTTGTACAAAGGTTCTAATTTTCATGCTAACAAATGTGTTTGGACTGCACTCTGTCTACAACAGGTAAAAACGGTTTTTGATAGTATCTCTCTCCTGAAATATGGTCTTTAGCAGGCTATTTCCTGTTAGAGATCAGTTTCAAAAGAACGGTAATCCCGATGAGCTTGGAAACCATCTAGTGTTCAGAAAATGTAAGGTTAAGTTGGTGTCCAACCTTGCACAGCCTAGAAAGGACAACCCCTGATAGGATTTGGCTGCTTTTCCTGGCAAGGGCGTTCTGAACGCGGGTAGCCAAGAGCAAACTTCCAGTAAGAATTACGATGAGTTCTTGAGATACACATATATATAGGGAGTGTGTGGCCAACCCGCTTTAGGCCAGTTTCCATAAGGATGCAATACAGACTGCAGGGTTTCTTGGGGAAAAATGTGAAGGACTGCTGGCCCAAATCTCTGCTTCCTTCTGTGTTTACTGCTCCACTGCCTCTCTCCCTCCCTCACCCTCCAGCACTTTCCTCCCTGCTCTTCCATATCCTTGTATCCTTACACAACTGATAAAAATCCCCAGGAAGGGATAAGCAGCAGCTCATAACAGTCCAGATTCCTGACCAGTTAACTGCCAGGGCAGATGTACTGGCACTTTACTAAGCTGAATGGGAAAAGCAGAAAAAACAGTATCTGTACTTTTAAGTTTCGCGTAATTGTGTCATCTTAAGTAGCATTAGCATATTACTTCGCCTCTCAGCTCACATCTGTTCTTTTAAGGAGAAAGAGAGTGAATGGCCTGTTGGGGATTACCTCTGACATGACAGATGACATGGAAAGTGTACAAGAGACCATGCAGTCAGCTTTGGCCCCAGCTCTCTATTTGGCTGAATTTCTTGCATTAACCCTATCAGCCCGTTTTACTGCAGGGATGTGTCACACTACTTGAGAGTCATGCTCAGAGTGAGATGATGTCCTTGACAGGTCGATCCTGCCTGTATTCTCCCTGTGATCCTCCAGAAGATGTTCTGGATTACTTCTGGCCAGGTTTTCACAGGGCCCTCGTGGGTCTTTGGAGCAGACTCCAGGAGAAGGGGACCGCCTGCTGTGTGCCTTCCTTCGCTGCCCCCGCAGGCTCTTGTGTGTCTGATAGAGCCTCACTGCCTCCCCAGCTTGCTGCTGTTTTACAGGAGTGCTTCTGGCCTGAAAGGGGGCTTGGCTCTACCCAGCAACCTTTGCCAGCAAATCAGGTGGTCGACCCACTGCACCTCCTACTACCTCCTTTGCAAGGTCAGGGCTAGCCAAGTTCTCTCCTACCTCTAGTGGCTTCTTTGGGATGGGAATTTGTCAGTCTTCCCTTCTCTCTGCCCGGAGGAACTTCCTACACAGTCCTGTGCCCCACAGATGGTGGGAGTTTTGTGGCAGCAGGGGGACTCTCTTCGTTATTCCCTTAGGATTCCTTCCTTTGAACTCTGACACACTCACATCCCTTTTCTCATTTGTATTTCCACAACCTGCACCCTGCCTCACCCTGCATCTCTTCCTTTTTCAGGGAGAGCTTTCAGTTTGTGGCTGGAGGGAGGTTGGCCTGTTCCTTCTGGTAAGCAGGGACAGCATCCAGGCAGACACCTGGGGAAAAGCACTCAAGCAGAGGAGAACATACATCCCCATATAGCTCTCCCTTCCTTCAATACATTGTGGTCATTCTTCCTTCCACATTTCTTTTAGAAAACCTCCTTTTTTTCCCAAAAATGAATGTTGAGGAGTGGGGAGAGATCCCTTGTATGGTTTATTGCCAAAAATAATTGTTTTTGAAATTATTTTTGACCAGACACTTTTGACAATATGTGATCTATGCAATGGCTTTAGGAGCAAGAAAATTGATGGAGAAGGAGCTGAGATTTTTGCTCTCAATTAGCGTGAAGGTTGAAAGCAAGAAGCAAACAAAGACCAAGCTGACACATTTCCAGATGGTGTTTAATAAATTTAGCACCCAAGGACAGTGACAGTAAGCAGAGTTAGAAAGCTATGCAGCCTGCTTCTCATGCCATGTTGTGCAGGAGTCTAAATGAACAAAGGGCATTTGAATATGGGCTTAATGTAGCAGACTAGCAACATGGCTTGGGATAACCCTAAATTAAAGCCTTATATTCACTCCCCCCTCCCCCCGCCCCGATTTCTAGAGCCCAATGGTTTAAAGGAATCTTCATAGTCTTCCTCTCTCTTTCCTTTTGTCTCCAATGCAGAAGGTGTTCAGGCAAAAGAAGGGATGAATTTAAGAGGGCATAGTTATTGTTTGTGGCTTTCCCGTTCATCTTTGTCATCTGCTGAATCTTCAAAGGCCCTCTGGAAGGCCAGCCTGAGGGTGAGCCGAATCCTCCGATCCCTGTAGCTGCCCACAATGAAGTAAAGAACTGGATTGAGGCTGCTATTGATGCAGGACAGCACAAAACCAGTCTCTGGGGAGTAGAGAAATTTATAGCCCCAGAAGTCAAAGAGGATCAGGACACTCAGCGGAGCAGCAAAAATGAGGAAGAAGAGGACGGTGAGCATAATCACGGTGAAGAGCCTGCCTGTTTGGAGGTGCTGGGAGCTGCACTTGACTTTGAGGAAGAGGGTGAGGCTGAATACCAGCATGAGGGGCATGCAGAAGAGGAAGTCCAGGACTCCAATGGTGATGAGGAGTATGTGGCAGTTGCTAGAGGGGCGAACAGTGCAAGAAATGTACCCCAGCATGTTCAGCAGCAGCGAGAGGCTCCAGAGCAGGCCGGAGATGATGCTGGACAAGTGCTTTGGGCGATGGCTTCGGCACCAGGGGGGACAGAGGACAGACAGGCACCTCTCAATGCTGATGGCTGTCAGGAGATAGAAGCCAGTTCCGTATGTGAAAAGATCCAGGAAGAGAAATATCCCAAACTGCACTCCCACATTGAAGTGCATCAAGTACTGAACTGTTTCGATGGCGATGCAGAGCAGGTAGCCAAAGTCAGTGACAGCCAGGTTCAGGATGTAGACAGTGAAGCGGTTCCTCCGGATGCAGAAGCCGAGGTACCACAGGACCGTGCCATTTCCCACCATGCCAGAGGCAGAGCTGATGAGGCAGAAGCTCTCCATGAACTTGAGGAGAGCATATGACGGCTCTGCCTTTTGCACAGTCCCACTGTAATTAGTCCCTTCAGCCAGGCCGGTTGTATTTGGAAGGAAGGTTGATGTAGTTTTAGCACTCATAATGAGGGCTTCACTGTGAAGTATTGATCTGTCACTGTCTCTGATTTCACACAGACCTCTATGCAGAGAGCACAGAGGTGGTAGCTCATGTGACTTTCTCTCGTGATCATCTGGTGGTGTTTGCAATGCCTTTCCAGCTCTTTGTAGCCAGAGGTAGATTCAGGGAAGGATTGCTGTGTTTGGACTTGGAGCCCAGAGCTTCTATGTGTCATTTAAAACACCGTATCTGAGGCCAAATTGTGTGTGGCATGTAGGAAAAGCTAGATTACAATGTATGTGTCTCTTTTTGAACTTATTTCTTGAGGATCCTTTTACAGCCAGTGGTGGGAAACAAGTAGGCTAAAATAAAGCAATGTTAGCTCAGATTGATCATACCCAAAAAGTTCCTCATTTTCTTGTCTTAATAAAAAGGGAACCCAGGGATATTAGCTCAGATATAATTGTCTTTGCTTCATAGAGCTAGGATTAGGTGAGATGAATATTGTCAAAAGTGTATAAAAATTGTAGACAGTCAACATACAAATTTAAGCAGCATTAAATAGGACCGAGTTTTTCCTATCCATACTCCCAGAAAACATTGTCGAGTAGTCATATAGCTGGTAGTTTTTTATGTTGATGACTGATTTCTATTTTAATGAAATGTAGTTTAATGTGATTGGTTTGGCCTCTGGAGCCTTATGTATAGATAATAATTCAGTCTGACAGAGTCAGGCCTTACTAATTTCTTTCTCAGAAGTTTTAAGAAGCATGTGTAGGAGAAAGTGTCTGACCCTCACATGACATTGGAATTATGGCTAAATAATTCTTTCACACTGTTCTGTCAATTCACCCTGCTCCCCCCCCCATGATACTGGGATTTGAATGAGAATATTGCCCCCCCAAAAAAACCCAAAACCAAAGGTCCAGAAATAAAATTCACTCCATTTTTGTCCCATGAGGTCAAACTGTGTGACTCTTTCCTACTCGCCCTGCCAGCTGTTAATTTGGACATGACAAGATAGAGAAGTGCCATGAAAGACAGCAGGAGATAGTCAAAAAGAAGAGAGAAACAAGTCAAAATAAGGACAGCGGTGAAGAGGTGAATCATGGGATAATCTAACCGGCATGAATAGTTCCTTACCTTGTTAGTAATAGTTCCTTGTCAAATGCCACAGCATGTGGGGGGACAGACTGCCTGAACGGGTGAAATGTGACAAATTGAAACATTATTGTTTCGTCTCAACAACCCACCCTGTCTCCAGTGCTACACGGAAAGACTATGCAGGTAATCTCCTCGTCCAGCTGATGGCCGGGGCAGCGGGGATAGTTTTGCCTCATGAGTCTGCGACAGGCATATACACCGGCAGTGCTTGGTTGAGAATCCAAGTGGAACCATTGCACCTAACTTTATGCATTAAGAATACAAACGTCTCATTGCACTTAGCTTATAAAGCTACCATTAGAATTAATGGAGGTTTAGGAGCACCTGCAAGGGTAATATTTTGGCCCTAAGATAGGTGTCTTAGGTGTGCACAGTCAGCTGCCTGTCTTTCTCTGCTGACTGCAGACACATCCCATGGTGCTAGCTTCACCTAGTGGCTTAACATCTGGATGGCTGAAGGCAGGTGAGGTGAACTGCACCCTTAATGTCATCACCACAGCTTGCAGGATGTGTCTGTTAGGGTTGACTGAACCCAGGGAACTTCTCGCACTGTGGCATACTCTTTTGTAGGGAGCTAGAAGATTCCATCCTCAGCCATTATGGGACCTCGAGTGTTTCTAACATCAAGCCTTTAGAGCCTGTTAGATCCAAGAAAGAATTTAAGTATGTACTTCTGAAACGGACTAAGGGAAATAAAAAGCATTGTCTCTTTCAGAAAGCAAGGAATGTCTGTTGTAGCACAGTTTGTTTCAGAACAGGCAGGTAAGTGCTGCATGTAACATCTGAGTCCAAACTCACCTTCTGTTTCTTTATCTTAGTAGAGTAGCTTACTGCTTGCCCAACAGCACTCACAAGGCTACCTGCTCCCTGAACATCTGTAGCAAGCCCATTGAAAATATATGGCCTTATGACTGCGTCCACTTCCTCTCCATCTGGTTGTGGGGTGGCAGCAGATCTCCCATAGTGAAAAATTATCAGACCTTGATCCACAGTAGAAAGTACCTGAAGCAGCCGCTAATTCTGTGAACCAAGTCTGCTGTGAGGAGAAAGGAAGACCCGATGGTTAGTGGTTACCTACACTTTGGAGAATCCAGTTGCAGCACACTCCTCTGCCACAACGTCTCTGTGTGACCTGAAGCAATTTGCCAACTGATTTAAAGAGGACGCAACTATTTGAGTGGCACCTACCTCTGCCTTTGCCCACTCCAACCTTCTGACCAGGTGCTCACATTAAGAGAGTGGTGGTTTTACCTCCCTGCTGCCATCATCTCCACAAGGCAATTCACCCCACCTGAAATGTGGGTCATCCTCTGGAGGTGCCTCTCTCTCCATTGGCCATTTAGGGAACATCAGGTGATTACGTTTCTAGCTAAGGCATTTCAATCAGATTTCATAATGTTAAACAGCATCGCCCTGGGCCACTGATAGTGTACTGTCATGTACTGTCATACTGGTTGTAATGGACGCCCTGTGGAGATATGCCGAATCATCAAAAACTTTGCATTCCATATAATGCAAGTGAAGTAACCATCCTATGTCTTCCATAGACCGTGCAAAAGCAAGTTGAAAAGTCACTCACAGTTCTCGTATATCTCTTATAAGACTTTGGTAGACTCCTTTGGTAAGACTCCTGCCTCCAAAGCATATTCAAAACCTGAGTCTACTTCCTTAATGAAACTACTTAATGAAAGCCTGCATCAAATAGCAGCAGTCTAGCTGGTCTTTCTTTCCCTTGAGATTAAACATCCTTCCTGTGGTTTACATGCTGAGTACAGTATAGTTCTTGTGGCAGCTGTTAGTCTGAACAAATTTGACACCACAATGACATCTCCTTGTCTGGACACAGAGTTACGCTGTTGTGTTTTCTCAGCTAATCTTAATTGATCATCTAAGACCAAAACTGCTAATGTTTGATCTCTGAAGAATGCCACCTTCTATGACGGATGGGCATTTAGGGCAATGCAATAGCATTTGTTCTTGGAAAAAGATCCCTAGAAAGAAGATCTTCTTATCTTGAAGATGATCAAGACAATTGTGTAGCTATAGCCAATTTCCAACCAGCAGGAAAGGAAAATATTGGAGCTCCTTTCCTCCAGTTCTTTTTTCTCCTCCCTTCCCCTCACCATCTCTCCAAAATCATGGCAGAAAGCAAGAGACAGAGGGCAACGGCAAAGACCGCTGCAGCCATCCAGGAATTTCTCACCTTCTTGTGGGTTCCTTGGTTTTTCAGGGACTATTTGCAGTAACTGCCTGATGTGGATCTGCTGGTGAAAATTGTCACCTGAATTCTGTGACTGATGGTCCAGATAAAATCCTTGTGCTGTAAAATCAAATCCTGGTGCTGGGCTATTTAGACACTGTTAAAAAAGCCATGGTCATTTCAATGTGACGTCTGGAGAAACAGCCAATCACTTTCTAGGGGAAATATCTAGTTTGTTGCATGTGGTCACTTAGATTTCAACCACCTCCCCCTTCCCTCCCAGCACAGAACCTGTCACTGTCATGGCTTAGGAAATGCTTTTTCACTACTTCTCCCTTCTTCAGACAGTCTAGTGATATAAAGAACACAAGAACTGTCTGTCCAAAGTTATAGCTTGACTCTTGCACTGATGCTTTGCTTCCCAGATGCATCCATGAGCAGCTCTAGTTTCACAGACCTTGCAGAAGATGGCCTACTGCTGCTCAGGGTCACACAGATTGAGAAGTTGTCAGTCCTCTTCCCTAATGCCTGCTGCTGATTTCACAACCTCCCTCAACACAGCTTCTCATTCCCCAAGGGTCCACTGTCACTGCAGAACCTCCCTTAGCACACTCATCACTACCGAGTGTCCTCTTCTGACCGCAAAATCTCTCCCAACACAGGTTGTCACCATACATTGTCCCCTACTACTTCACAGAACCTGTTCTACAGTAGGGTCTCCTTGAACTCTGTAGCCAGCCTTATGACACCTCAGCAGCCTCAATTCTGCAACCTCTCCTAGTGTTACCCTTCAATGCACGATGCCCGCTTCTGATGTCACAAGGTCTTTCAACACAGCTTAGCACCCACAGTATTACCTGCCACTTCATACTATCTTTCAGCACAGTCCATCACCACACCTCAGGCACTTCTGATTTCACAAACTCCACGAAGACAGTCCCTGGCCATGTAGCATCCATTTCAAGTTTCACAACTTCCCTCCACACCGTGCCTTGTCCCCATCCTGCCCATCATCAAATTCACAACACACATTCACCATGGCTCTATCAACAAACCCCTTGCCAGTATTCACTATCCAGCTGCAAAACCTCATTCATCTCACCATGCACAGTCCCTCCTTGTCCAAATCACAGCTCCCCAAGCATGACCTGCTGCCATAGTGGTGTCCAGAGCCAGGTGCCAAGGTAAGTGGAATGAAAATGGAGAAAAGACCTTTCTCCTTTGCTGGTACTAAGCACACCCCTATGGGGAATTATTTTGCAGCAGGAGGCAGCAGCAATTCTTCATTTGGACTTGTGCATTAAGTCACCTCTGGTAGTCCATTTGGCTAGGGAAACAAAAGGACATGAATGTGATGCTAGCCAAGTTGCTGCCATGTGTGCCACTGGGTACAGAAAGTGGCAGGCTGACTCATACTAGGTTAGCAGGCCAGATGCTATTGGCCTGATCTCTGGCTTCTGTCATCTGTTGCTCCTCTTCCTTTCCCAAAGACTGTAAGACTTTGTTTACCTTCTTACCCAATACTCTTGTTTCCTGTAGTGACTACTGTTAACCCTCATTAAGCTGCCCAAGACTCCAGGTGACAGTAAAAGGACATTTAAGTTAGGGGACTATTTTCACCAAGGCATTTCTTTACCAGTATTTATTCTCATTAACTGTAGGATTTCTGTTTTCACTGTGGAGATCGCTGGCATTCTGTGCAGAGGAGATGGAGACATTAACTATGTTGCTATCAGGCCATTCCACATTTCCAGAAATTTCAGCAAAACAAAGCAAAGGACAGTAGCTGAGACAATGTCTTTCCTGACATCCATGAGGCATAAGCTACAAATACACAGTAGAGTTCAGAGCCATGATAAATTTGACTTGGGCCTTGGTTGAGATGATATGCTGCTATAAATCAGCATGTCTATTTGCTTCGTTTGTTTCATTTCATAGGTTCACCTTTGACTGCAGCTGCTCGGATTAAGAAAGATGGGGCCCATCATGACAGTGAGATTTGTCCGCCCTAAGTTATTTTGTTTAAAAGCTAGATGTCCATTTCACACCTAATCGCATCCTAAAATCAGTTCTGAGGTAGATCAGATGCATTTGCCTCCAGAGACATTCATTTTTTTCCGCAGAAGAGCCTAGAGTGACTAAGTCAGGGTTAAATTTGCTGACTTCCATCGGCATTAAATAGGTGACGTCCTCCCTCAGTTTCCCAATTCGTATATGAAGGATTTTTTTGACTGACTTGGTAATTCACTGACCTCTGTTAAAACATGCAAATTCTTGCAAAGAGGCTTTATTCACTGGATTTCCAGTGATGAAATTTCTGGTGAGATAGGACTTGGAGGGTCATCAAGAGGTCACCCAGGACATCTTCTGTCCCTATAAAAACTTAATCGTAACCACTCCTGAGAGAAATGAGCCCAACCTGTCCTTAGAAGACTCCTGTGACAGGAATTCTTTACCATCCCTGGAGGATGGTGACTCTTCCTACAGCTTGAGGTTTCTTTCTTTTTTTCCTTTAATGAGGATTTCTCTTTTACATGTGTTTTGGAATACACAGAAGTGAAAAAAGGAGAGAAAATATCTAGATTACAAATGGACTGTTTTAGCATTCACAATGCTAGGAAGCCAGAGCAGTGGACCTAATGGCCCTTTACACATGGGAAATCCATACAACTATCAGCTTGGAGTAAGGAAGAACTCCGAGAAGCGTTAGCTGGATAGTTCCATGCATATGCTTGTCCAGTTGAATACTCAGCTACTCCTTTGACTGTTATTTCTTATGGAGAAACCCTGAAATGCCTTTGTGATATCATTATAAAAGCATTGACTGACAACTGTTTCTTTAAAATATATTTACTTAAGCTTTTCAGTCAAGACAGAACTCATTCTCCTCCTTTGCCCCTTTCTTTCACGCCTTGCCTTCACCAAGCCTCCACCCCTCCCTCCTCCAGCCCCAAGAGCCCTTCAGGTGGAAGATTTCCTGCGAGAGGGTTAAAGGTTGGTGCTTAAATGGTTTTCTTCTCAGCCCTTTTTGCAGCTGCTGGGGTATGAAAGCATCATTCAGCACACCCAGGTCACATCATCCACACAGCCTATTAAACCACTTCTCACATAGGCAGGAAACATCAAGATACACTTGTGACACATGAAAGCAAGTAATAAATTAGATGGGACTGGATTATACACTAACAGCCACCTCCTAAGCAAGTTTTGGAAGCTTTCCAGAAGCCATTCTATGTTCTTTAAAGGCGCTGTGCTCTAACACATTCATACCAGGGGAGACAGAAGTTGAGGAGGTAAAGTTGTACAGCCTTACACAAAGAATTAGATCTCTAAACACAGGTGAGGTAAGTTTTGCAGCTTCTCTGGCTTCTCGCTTTGCTTTGCTTTATTTTGCTTTGCTTTCTTCTTCCTTTCCCTTTCTTCTTGAACAAATGTGAAAGGAACTTCCACTGAAGTTATCAACTGTCTCTAGTTATCTTTGGCTAGAATCATATACAGAGCTAGTTCTACAGCCGCAGATTAGATTGCTTCGATATTATTCTTTTGTTTCCCATAACCACCGGAGATTTTAGGGAAGAATGCATGCAGTAAGGAGATGGTGCAATTTCTCACCCTTTTTGAGATGTTAAGAGTACACATGAGATTCATTTTATTTTGCAGCTGATTGCATTATGTCATATAGCTCAGGTCTACCCCTGCAAAGGCACTTGAAGAGATAAGCCATAACTGGTGGGAATCCTCTACTGAATTAGTCATTCTAGTAATCCTCTTGGAGTCAACGGTCTAGAAACGGGTACCTGCAGCACATGATTCATCACATCTACAAGTAGACTGGTCAGGTGTAATATGCCTAGCTTAGGTACAGGTGCCTACATGACTTAAGGCGATGAGATGAGATCAGACAGATGGGTAGTTTGTTAAATGCAGTTTGGTGGTGATGGAAAGGACCTTTTCAAGCAAGACACATAGCCGAGCTGTCTGAATTGTGAATCAGTACTTTTGTAGATGCACACCTTGTTTTTAGCTCAGGAGTTTGCCATCTGCTGGTATTCAGGCATATAGTTTCCCCCGACCATTTCTCTCTTGGTCACTCCTTTCTGACTGCCTAAATATGGCCCTGCGATTGCTGTGGTATGCTTCCAGTGATGCTCTGGCTTGGATGGAGCCCAGCTATTTCTTTTGGACTGGGTACTGCACAGCCATAAAGGTGTGCTCATTTCATCCCTGTCATTTATTTTGCTGAGAAGTCTACGTCGTTGCTCAGTAGAAGGAAGAGGGGTAGAAAGCATCACGACCTGGTAAGACGAGGGAGAAACTGACCTCACGTTGTTCTTACTGATCTTTTTCCTTGTAGAAATATCTGAAGGGGAACCATCCATGTAAATTTTACCCTTCTGCTTGAAAAACTTTCATCTAGTGTAAGTACAACTGTAAGCATAGGAAAAGTCCCTAACTTTGCCCACTTCCTCTCTCGGCTTCACTTTGTGGGTTTGAAAGTAATCTTGGGTTTACTCAATTTCAGTGTTTCCTGTGGATGCTTCATCACTTTGTGCCTGCACAAAAGTTTCTGATTATGCTGCAGATGGAAGTAGTTGGTAGATAACTTGGCTTAGCTGAATCATTCCACAGATTTGCTCACAGATCATCAAGACAAATGAGAAGACCTGGTTGTGATGTAATTCTGCAGGACTTAAAATGGTGCATTTTAACACCAGCTGACGGGGAATGTTTTGATCCTAGAAGGAAGCCCATACAGTGGATATTTTTATTAAAAGAGTGCCTGCTTTTGGCTGACCTTAAACTCTCTGTGAAGAGTTTCATCTGGTGGTTCCCAGACTTCTTTGAGCAAGGGAATTCTGGTGGTCTGGGTGCATAATGGCAAGCTAGAAACGTTACACTCTTTCTAAAGATGTAGGCTACTCATTTATTAGTGACATGTAATGCTCGATGGGTTGTAGCTGGAACACAGGGTGAACCAAAGAAGTCCCATGTTTATGCTGGAATGTGACCTTGTCTCGAATGAGAAACTGTATGGATGTAGAAATGCCTAGGGACAAGGAGCTCAGCCATAACCTAAAACAGGTGGATGGCATTACAAAAAGCTCTGAGCTACGTTCAGGGACCAAAAGGGATTATTCTCCAAAGGTCATTCTAACCTGGTGGTGCTAATTTGCTTAAGCTCCTCATAGTGAGTGGAGGAAAAAAGGGTTCTGCAAAGGACCCTAATTTAGTCATTCTGAATCAGCCTATGAATCAGACTTATACTGGCTGTTGAAGGAGTTTAGTTAGATTAGCTTCATTAAGCTAAGTTAACCCTTGAAAGCATCACACAGAGCATATCAAAAATCACACTAGGTAAAATCAGTACAGTGCTGGGACAGAAGATCTCACAAGAGTCTTTCATTCTTCCTTCCTCTGACAGAAACAATGCTGAGATTTAGAACAATGTGAAATACTCCATTAAGTCATATGTGCAATTTTTTTCCCCTCCATGATAGATAACCTTCCGAGAACTCATTTTTCCGCCTGTGACATTTCATATTTACGTTTCAAAATGTCTATACACAAGAGAGTTCTTTTCTCTGCATGTGGGTACATTTCCCTTCTAAACAAGAATTCAAAGATCATGTGTACTTATAAAGCAAATCATCATTCTGAGCAATATTTCCAGGTATTCTTAAAGACACCCATTTTACAAAGATTGCTGTCAGGGACTTTGTCTCCCCTGAGGGCAAACATGCTGCATTATCTGCCTTGTAGTGCCCAAGGTGAACACTCTGGCCTTGTCCTTAGTGCATGGAAGGCTATCAGCCATGGAGCCAGTCCTTCAAAATCCTGGAAGACCAGGATTAAGGAACATATCACAAAGTGCACCTATCTCTGTGCCACCAAAGCCATGGCAGAAGCTTTGTACTGTGGAGAATTAAATAGCTGTTAAAAAAAAATACATGACAGAAACCAAACACTTCATAAGCTTAATACTAATGCTATATCTTTCTTGGTTTGTATCCACTTCTGATATAGAACTCATTATTAATAATGAAAAAATGCTGATGAATCATGTGTCTGTCTTTGTTTTCCCAGGTGTATAAGCTGTATATTGCATATTGCCATGCAACTGACCAACATGGAGAATGTAAGCAGTGTGAAGGAGTTCATTCTTCTGGGCCTTTCAAAGAACCAAGGGGTGCAGAAAATATGTTTTGTGGTGTTTTTGTTCTTCTATATTGTTATTGTGGCAGGAAATCTGCTCATCGTTGTCACTGTAGTTAGCAGTCAACGTCTGAACTCCCCCATGTATTTCTTTCTCTGCCACCTGTCCATTGCAGATCTTTGCTTCTCTTCTGCCACAGCTCCCAGAATGATTGCTGACTTCCTTGTTGAGAAGAAAACCATTTCCTTTGGGGGTTGCATGGCACAGCTTTTTGGCGTACATTTCTTTGGCGGCGCTGAGGTCTTCATCCTCACAGCGATGGCCTATGATCGCTACTTTGCCATATGCAGACCCCTGCACTACACCACCCTCATGACCAGGCGTGTGTGTGGCTGGATGGTGATGGGTTCATGGGTGGGGGGCTTTGTGCACTCCCTGGTGCAGACCCTCATAACCGTTAGCCTCCCTTTTTGCGGCCCCAACAAAATTGACCACTACTTCTGTGATGTCCATCCCCTACTACAACTGGCCTGTACCGACACCTATGTTGTGGGCGTCATTGTCGTTGCCAACAGTGGAATGATTACTTTGGTCTCTTTCATCATCCTGGTCACGTCCTACATTGTCATTTTGTTATCCTTGAAAAGGCGAAAGTCCAAAGGGAGGAACAAAGCCCTCTCCACCTGTGGGTCCCACATTACTGTGGTGATTCTCTTCTTTGGGCCATCCACTTTCACCTACGTACGCCCATCCAGCAATCTCTCGGAAGACAAGAGGGTAGCTGTCTTTTACACTGTCATCACGTCCATGCTGAACCCACTCATCTACACGCTGAGAAATGAGGAGATGAAAAGTGCCATGAGAAAACTGTGGAATAGAAAAGTCTGGAGTGAAAAGGGTGAGGTGTAGAACTGTGGTAACATTTTCTCAGGAGCTGAGAAAATCAAGTCTCTCTCACTATAATTCCATTTTGGAAAATTTACTGAAAGCTCCCTTTTGAAGAAAAGCTTGGTTTTAGCTGTTGCAGTAATTAGGAAGACGCTGAAAGTTCATGTTTTGATTGCAATGGCATTGCAAACTCTGTGACTAGCAGGGATTCCCTTTATGTTCTCTTCTTGAATAGCACAGGCCCAGGACTGGGGCTTCCAAGCACTGCTGAGACACCAGCAAATAAAGAAATGAATGCTATCAAAAATATTAAAATGTGTTCCAGGCAGAGCATCCCATTAGTCTGAGCTCTCCCGGGTGTAAACTTTCTGTCAGACAAACTCCATCTACTCTGTAATCTACTCAGCCAGGAAACAATGGCCCAAGGTGTCTGCAAGGCTGTTGGTCCCCTGCTGCTGGAAGCAATTGTACCAAAGGCTTCCTTCCCCTTTACTTTGGAGTAAATGCCTTCTTATGAGCACTGCACTGTCGTATGCTGAATCCATGGGATAGCAATGACACTGCTGATATTAGATGCTGGTTGGGTCATTTGCTGATGCAGATGATATGAGGAGAAGCTTCTCCCCTTCCCATTCCAGTGCAGCTTTCTGCCTTTCTGCAGCAGTTCACCTTTCACTAATGCCCTCCTTCCTAGCCATCCCCTCTGCCCTTCATCTCTGCCTCAGATTTTGCATTTTAATGTTTATTACTAATAGAGAATCAAAGATCCAAGTGAAAGATAAATTGCTCACTGTAGGATATTGTCGCCACCAAAGAAAGCATTGGGGGGCACAATTTTATGTGTCAGTGAAAAAAAAGAGTTGTTTGGGAATAATTCCTGTACGCAGGATAACTCCTAGCCCAACAGGGCACATCTACAGGCCCAGGCAAAGGAGGAAACATGTATTCCAAGGGAATAGCTGGAGCAGCTACTCCTGCAGGAGGGAAGAGAAGAAATGTGAAGATGGAAGACTGAATCATCTCAGAGCCAGTCACAGCTGCCACAGGGAGGTTAGTTCTAGCAGCTATGGTTCTCCACAAGGATGAAGGAGCCACGAGGAGCCACGGGCCTGGGCCAGCATGTCCCTCACCCAGCATTCACACTCTGTGGACACAGCTAAAGGTGGGATCATCCCCACCTGTTTGTAGCAGTCTAAATTCTTCATGCAATGAAGGACAGTTGTCTAGCTCAGCACCATTGTCAACAGAGAGGGACAGGCGCCTTCAGAGGCTGGTCTGTCTCACCCGGGGTGGGGCAGGTAGAAAGACAGATGGGGCCCAGTGACCCCCTTCATACTGAAACTGCTGAGGGGTTAGGGCACACGGCCAGTTCAAGCTAAGGCTTCTAATTTTAAAACTTTTTTTTTTTTAATGTTTTGGGGAAGAACGCCATGATTTTTCTGATTTCTCTTCCGGCTGCCGGGTGCTAGCAGGCAACAGCGGGACCATAGCTTATGGAAGGCGAATACAACAACATTTGATTCCTCTACACATTGGCCCAGATTCTTATAATGACTTAATATGAGGACTAAGCAGCTGCTTCTATATTTTGCATTGCCTGAGTAAAAATACCTGGCAAGTAGTGAGGCCTGACCACAAACATTTTTAAAGTCTTGAAATGATTTCCTCGTTTACTTCTTGTTTCAAACGGGTACAGACCAGATGTCTAAGTGCCAACAGTCATATAGCACAGTTCTGATATTTATTTCTGCTGCAAACATGCAATGGTAAGAGCAAGTTAATAAGAAAGAAGAAAGCATATGTGAAATATTGTCTTCGAAGGGAAAAAATATCTGACACATGTAAGAGTCATCTTTACTCAAAAAATGTTTGATTGCAAGGGTAATGTGAACACAAACTCTTGCAAATGGTCAGCCATGACATTGATTTTAAATAGAAATGTTTCCAAAAGAAGCACATAGCTAATACTAAATGAAGTCCATTTATCTGGACAGCATTGGAAAGCAAGCAAGAAAGCAAGCAAACCTCCACACAATGTGACATGGTCTAGGTGATCACGCTCCAGAGTCACCCTGTAGAGATTACTCTAATAGCTGTCCAAAATATATATTTTATCTCCCTGTCCACTGATTCTTTCTGACAAAGAAAACTTCACATGCCTCTGCGATCTCATTGCTTCTGGTAAGCTTGTGCTTCTGCTGTGCAATTTACTTGAAATATTTCTGCCACAACTTCCCCATCTGGAGAGAGAGAGAGAGAGAGAGTTGTTCTTGCAGATGCTCTTGGAAGTTGTTTTTGCAGAATGAGAAATGGAGCTAGACATTCAGGCTGTCCGTTTCATCCCCTGTAGTTTTCAGCCCTGGCAGAGATGTGGACTGCTCTCATGACACACAAGAAGCAGCTTGGAGCTGAGAGGTTTTGATGAAACTGCCTGAAGTGCTCCGAGAAGGTCATCAGAGGAGAATAGCAGGCAAACTGTTGGAGACTAGCAAATATAAACTGTGCAAGTTTTCTGATCTTGCTTCTTTGTTTTGTTCAAGCGTGACTATGAAATCCTGCCTTTGAAAAGAGGCATTACTGTTGAGTGGCTTTTGTGAGGTGCATTTTATGAAGTAGAAAGAACTCCCATTTTTTTACCCTTTGTTTTAATTGGTGTCTTCTTTGCTTATTTTTTCAGTTATATGCCATTTCCAGAAATATCTGTCAAAAGGAAGATTCCGGTGTTACAGAGTCAAGGAGTCAATAGGCAGCTGCAGCACTGCCTATGTACCCAGTCTTAACTTGTCCCCTCTAGCTGTACACATCGTGGCAACAATGCTCTTAACACACACGCTTTGGGCTTCCCCATACTGCTTTCCCTCTGCCCACGGAGTGGCATGGAGATAGGGCTGGAGACACAAAAGAATATTTCCTCTGCTGCTGAAGCTGGAGGGTGGAAGAGGCAGAGATCTCGTGAGAAAGAACTGATTGACCTGTGATTGTGGAACAGGATTAAGAGCCCAAAGGACTTGCCAGTATTGTAGACACTGTTATGCAGCTCTTGCCATCGATCTTTTCAGTGTAGAAACGGAACACTAGTGATTCTTGCGTACTGCACTAGAGTGCAGCAAAGGTGAATACTGTGGAGGAATGGTTAGACAAAAAGGGCCATGATCTGTTAAAAGTGAGCAATCCCGCCTACGATTACATAGAATAAGGCTCAGAGTGTGAGCAAGCTGCTGTCCTTGAAGTCTCCTCTAAACGATGAAAACAGGAACATCACCGGCGTCGACATCAAGAAAAGGGGAAGCAGCACACAGCTCTGACCACAAAGCTAGTAACGCAAGCAGTCGCCCGACACCAATCCTGTCGAGGCACATCGCGCGTATACAGGGGGCCTTAACCAATAGTAGCATTGTTACTAACGCAAGCTTCTGCTCATTGTCTATATATACTCTGTAAAAGCTTGAATAAAGGGAGAACGACCATACTCATATTGAGACTCATCGTTACTCCGGGCCCGTCCCCCACTCCGACATCTGGTAGCAGAGGATGGTTCATCTCCGAGACTACCGATAAGAGGAGGATTGAATTCCGATAAGAGCTCCGAGACTGCGGTAAGCAGTGAGAGGACGGGAGTGGGGATCACACGGCTGGGAGAAGTGCTGGTCGAGAGCTGCCGCCAGACACGGCGTCGGGGTCGCGCCCCGTCTCCCAGGGAGCAGCATGGAAACGGACGCTGTGGCCACTCTGCTAGCTGGGATCCTCTCTAAGAGAGGGGTGGATGCCCCAGTGAAGCAGTTACACAGATTGATTAAGTTAGGGCAGCAATGGGGGCATTTTTCAGACACACACTTGCTATTCTCTGTATCGGAGTGGAGAGACTTTGGGGAAACGATGTGGTCTAAGACCATTGAGGGTGGAGCGAAGGATGGGAAGGAGATCAAGGCGGTACGATCCCTCTGGAGTACGGTCCTGGAGACTCTGGTGGCGATGAAGGCAGAGAGGGAGGTGGCTGCCGCGGCTACAAAAATGTTGAGCCCTGCGCCAAGTAGCACCCCTCAGGGACCCGGTGGTGGGTCTCAGCTCGCTATCAGGGGGACTGGCTCCGTGGGTAAGCTGTACCGCACAGTGGCGGAGATGCTGCAGAAGCTGCGGGGGGGTTCAGCCGCCCCACAAGAAAAAGGGGAAGTTGCCGCCGAGCCGGCCGGCTCAAGCACTGCCGAAAATGCGGAAGTACAGCCGACTGCCTCCCAGGACCCGGAGGAGGGTGGGACAATCCCTAGTGCCTCGCCTCTGCCACCCACTCAAGGGCCGCCTCGACCTACGGCTCCTCCTCCCCCTCCACCGCCGCCCGCGCGGCCCTTAACACCGTCCGCGCAAGAGGGAGCCGGCAATGCGCCGCAAGGGCCGTGGCGAGAGCCTCCGGCCCTGTCCTCTCCTGAGTCGTCAGGCACAGCCTCGCCTACCACCCCCATGGGGACAAAGCCGTCCACGGCTCAACTATTAAAAATGTTTGAGCAGCTGTCAGAAAAACTGGAAAAGCTGGAACTGAGGGACGGGAAAGTTGTTCGCGCACTTTGGAACACCCTACTAGAGACTTTAACGGCAATGAGCCGGTCTGTCGGGGAGGCACTGCAAAGGGCGCGGGAGAACTCAGGGGGAGGCATCGACAGCGCCGTCACCCGCTGCGTCCCAGAAAGCGGAAGTTTCCCCAGAGCCAGCTGGTCCGAGCTCTGAGGCAAACGCGGAAGTGCACCCGGAGGAGGCTCAAAGAGGGGCGGTGGCCACGCCCCTTGCTGACCTCATAGACTCGGGTGGAAAGGAGGGCCGACCCCCTCCTAGTGCTCCCCCCCCGCCGCTGCCTAGCAACAATCCCCTGCATCCACCGTTGCCGCTGTCTACGCCACCTCAGCGGCCGCCTCTACCCTCCTTCAACGAGACCACCCGCTCACGCCAGACTCCATCAGAGTACCCCCCACTGCTTTCGTCCAGCGAGTCTTCGGGGGACAAGACGCCTGGCACCAGAAATAAAGCACCGCCGTCACCAGGAGAAACCGTAAGAGTGCTACAGGAACTATCGGAACACCTGAAAAAGGTGGAGCTACAGACGCAAGAGAGAGAGAGGGGAATCCCTCCCTGCTTAGTAAATCCCCTCACCGAGCTTCCAAAGGAGTCTTGCTGGGGTGCTATTATCAAGAACGCTATAGTGGAAGGCCAGTGGCAAGCCACCGGAGGGGTGGGCGGTTCCGCCCCGCTGGCATTTCCGATATTATACCAGCACAGGCAGGAAAAATGGGAACCGCATGATTGGAAGATCTTACAACAGGCCCGTACAACCGTTTCCACATATGGGAACGTTGCAACCCAGCATGCCATCACCTAGCATGCTACCAGACGGGTGGCACATACTGATAGTTGACTTGAAGGACTGCCTTTTTACCATCCCTTTACATCCTCAAGATACACAGCGTTTCGCCTTTTCTGTGCCAGCAATAAACAAGGCTGCACCCGCGGAGCGTTATGAGTGGGTTGTTTTGCCGCAAGAAATGAAAAACTCTCCAACATTGTGCCAACTTTATGTTGCCTGGGCATTGCAGCCGCTCCGAAACCGATGGCCAGGCACCATAATCTATCACTATATGGATGACATTCTTTGTTGCCAGGAAAAGTCTTTTACAGACGAGTCACTACAACAGCTAAGTGACATTCTCTCTAAAAAGGGACTTATCATTGCACCAGATAAGATCCAGCGCACGGCTCCGTGGAAGTATCTTGGATGGTCCATTGCAGAGTCTAAAATCCGGCCCTAAAAGACAGAACTCACAACGCGGTTAAGCACCCTGCATGATGTACAGACCCTGCTTGGGGACATACAGTGGGTGCGACATTGTGTTGGTATCTCCAATACCGATATTGCGCCCCTGACGGCGCTATTGCGAGGCACTAATCCTGCTAACAAAATTACTTTGACACCTGAACAACATGCTGTGTTACAGCGTATTACACAAAAATTACATTCGGCATGGTCCTCTCGACGCCGCCTAAACCTTCCTATATCCCTAATCATATGTAATGGGAAAGACTCACCATATGCAGTCGTTTGTCAGTGGCAAAACAGAAGCGGGGAATCTCCCCCCCCTATTCTGATCAATGCCACTGCCAAACGCAAAAATCAAAAAGATGTATTTCATATCTTGGAATGGGTATTCCTGAGTGTACAACCAAAAACGAGTATCCAGACCCGAACCGAAGCAGTAGGTGAATTGATATGCAAAGGGCGATCAAGAATCTTAGAGATCAGTGGTCAAGAGCCGAACGACATCAGTATACCTGTTAACATGGCTGACCTAGAGTGGTGGCTCCAAAACGCTGTGGCCGTACAAAATGCTCTGTTAGGTTTCTGTGGTAAGGTACATTTGTGTCAGCCTCAGGGAAAGTTATGGCAGGTGCTACAGCGAAATCAATGGATAGAAAAGTCCAAAGTAAGTAGGGAACCCCTTTCAGATGGCGTCACTGTCTACACGGATGCGGGTAAGTGTTTGCGACGTGCCGCATGCGTGTGGAAAGAAGGTGAGCAATGGAAACAACACGTCATGGAGGGACAGCCTCGAGATTCCCTTCAGACTTTAGAATTAACTGCGGTAGTTTGGGCTCTAACTAATTGGTTGAATACCCCTCTAAACGTAGTGACCGATTCAATGTATGTAGCAGGGATAGTACCACGGCTGGAGGACGCCTTAATAAGGGAAACATCTAACCCGAGGTTGGGAAGCCTGTTCATCACCTTGCGCTCTGTGCTGGGTCAACGAACAGCAGCTTGCTGTGTTATCCACATTCGTAGTCACCAGCTAGACGTGGGGCTAGGCCAAGGCAATCAGCTCGCTGACAGCCTGGTTAGCTCAGTGTGTCATCTACCCCCTATGGACAAATTCCAGCAAGCTAGGCAAAGCCATGACATGTTTCATCAGAACGCCAAGGGCTTAAAAAGGCAATTTGATTTAACAGGGAGTGAGGCCCGAGGTATTGTACAGGCTTGCCCAAGATGCGGGAACCATGGCCCAGGTATTGGGCTTGGGGTAAATCCAAAAGGGTTAAAGGGTCTAGAATTATGGCAAATGGATGTCACTCATGTTCCAGAATTTGGTCGGTTAAAGTATGTACATGTGACCATTGATACCTTTTCAAAAATGATATGGGCAACTGCATTACCCGGAGAAAAGGCACAACATGTGTGCAAACACCTGTTGGCTTGTTTCGCCATATTGGGCGTACCGGAGCGGATAAAAACGGATAATGGACCTGCCTATATCAGCCACAAATTCAGGGCGTTTCTGTCCCGATGGGGAGTTGATCATGTTACTGGAATCCCACACTCACCCACTGGACAGGGCCTAGTGGAGCGCACTGATCAAGTGTTAAAAGACTACCTAAGGAAGCAAAAGGGTGAGGAGACGGACGCACAGCAGAGACTGCACCGTGCGCTCTTCACTCTGAATTATCTCTGTCTCATGGGCGACCGTGAGGAACCCCCGGTGATCATTCACCACCAAAATCTTAAGTTTAATAACACAACAACGTTACCACAGTTTAAAGTAATGTATAGGGATCCAGTCTCCGGAATATGGACTGGGCCCGTCCCTGTTGTCTTCAATGGTCGAGGTTATATGTGTGTCTCTACAGATCGTGGTCCAGTGTGGGTACCCAGCAAGAACGCGAAGCCTGTCTTGACTCACCATGACTCGTCCAACGGGCAAGAGGATGGGGAACCTGATTCTGGGGGTACTGCTCCCAGTGGTAATGGCTCTCCACGAGATTGAGCCCAGACAAAATATGTGGGTTACCTGGGCAAATAAGACAGGGCAACAAGCTTTCTGTTTGTCCCTAGTTTCTGCTACGCAACCCTTTAGAACCTGCCTAGTAGGAATCCCCAGCTATAATAAAAGCGAATTTTCTGAGTATAGCAGGGGGAGGTGCAACAGCAGTATGCCTGCTAGTAATTGTAGTGCCGCACTTATTAATGCTTAGACGGATGGCTAACTAACCTGTTTGGAAATCTACCACAGTAGCTAATAGGGTTGCTTACTGAAGGCTTACGCATTCTACTAATCCTTATAGTTATATGTTTATGTTTGTGTGTAGTACTAAGCTGTATTAAGAAAGCTCTGCTGAAAGTAGTGAACCAAGTCTGGATTGCTCAAAAACAAGAAGGGGGAATTGTGGAGGAATGGTTAGACAAAAAGGGCCATGATCTGTTAAAAGTGAGCAATCCCGCCTACAATTACATAGAATAAGGCTCAGAGTGTGAGCAAGCTGCTGTCCTTGAAGTCTCCTCTAAACGATGAAAACAGGAACATCGCCGGTGTCGACATCAAGAAAAGGGGAAGCAGCACACAGCTCTGACCACAAAGCTAGTAACGCAAGCAGTCGCCCCACACCAATCCTGTCGAGGCACATCGCGCGTATACAGGGGGCCTTAACCAATAGTAGCATTGTTACTAACGCAAGCTTCTGCTCATTCTCTATATATACTCTGTAAAAGCTTGAATAAAGGGAGAACGACCATACTCATATTGAGACTCATCGTTACTCCGGGCCCGTCCCCCACTCCGACAAATACAAGGGTGTTGGTGAGTAAAGGAGATTCAGCAGCGGTGTATTTATTACCCCAGGGGCATCACAGGTGTGTTTATGGGGGTTTCCATGCCTAGTCCAGAACTTGGCTGAGGTGTACAAAAAATTTACTAACACATCGTTAATGCAGATTACCTCCAGTATGCACCCATGAACTGTACGAAAGGTGGTCTGAGGAAACACAAGCCCGCTCTTTTGGAGACTGAGGTCACAACCCAGAAACTCATGAGCAATAACTGGAACCAATCCACACAAGATGTAGCCCAGTACAGCACATATAGGACAATGACTCTCCTGCTTCAGGTTTCCCGGCATCCCTTGAACGTGGTCTGATTTCACTTAGGGCGCCTTAAAGACAGTTTGTGCCTAAAGGCACATCTCTGCTAAACAGACATGAGGTAGGTGTCCACTTTACCTCCTCCAGAAGGATCTACACTGAGAGTTGAAGTGATGTTAATTAGCCAGCTGCCTTGTGTCATGATGTGAACACTGATGGTTGCACAAAAATGCATGGACATTCTACCAGAGTCAGAGAGCACTAGTAAGGACTAGTTCTGTTGAATTCCTTCAGAGGGTTGAAAAAGAAGGTACATTCACCGCTTGAGCAGAATTCCTTAGGGAATGACTAACATGTTGAGACTCAAATGGTAACATGCACTATCCTTCTCAGTCAGTTTTTCGTTTCCAAATCAACACTTGAAAAGTGGATGTTTAGGGAACCTAGTGACTAGTCTTCCTTTTTAAAAGGGGCAAAGATCAGAAATAAGAATCTGGAGGATATTTCCACCAACTCCCTCAAATAAATAAACGGAGCTCGCTAATACACACTTCAGTAATACATTCTGAGTTAGATATCAACTGTCACTCCTTGAGAGAAGCATTGACTTTGAAAGGAAACTTTCCCCAAAAGACATAAAAGGGAATACATTGATATTGAACATACCAGTGATCGACATGGATGTGTACTGATAACACTGTGTTTCTAATGCCATCACAGGTGGCTTTATTCTGTGCTTCAGGTCCTGTCTACGTGACGTATGTGAAGAACAAAAACAATGTGACGGAGTTTGTCTTCCAGGGACTCACACAAGATGATACATTAGCAAAAGTATGCTACACATTCTTCTTAGTCTTCTATGCCACTGTTGTTCTTGGAAACCTGCTTATCATCAGCACTATACAGAACAGCCAACAGCTGGACTCTCCCGTGCACTTCTTCCTGAGCTGCTTGTCCTTTGTAGATATCAGTTACTCTACTGTCACAGTTCCCAAACTCATTTATGACCTTCTTGCTGAAAAGAAGACCATCTCTTTTGTGGGCTGCATAGCACAGTTCTTTGGGGTCCATCTCTTTGCCTGCACGGAGATGTTCATCCTCATAGCAATGGCGTATGATCGTTACACTGCTATATGCAAGCCGCTTCATTACGCAAGCATTATGACCAAGCATGTGTGTGGCCGGCTGGTGGCAGCTTCGTGGGTGGGAGGCTGTGTGCACTCCCTGGTGCAGACCCTGCTCACCACTCAGCTATTGTTTTGTGGGCCCAATGAGATCGACCACTACTTCCGTGATGTACACGCTTTGCTGAAGCTGGCCTGCACTGACACCTACGTGGTTGGTTGCATCGTGGTTGCTAATAGTGGTCTGATTTCCTCGGGCTTTTTGCTTGTTCTTGTTGTGTCCTATGTCATTATTTTGGTCTCTTTGAGGACACACTCTTCCAAAGGGCGTCTCAAAGCACTCTCTACCTGCACCTCCCATATCACTGTTGCACTTCTGTTCCTTGGGTCATCCATTTTCATCTATATGCGCCCTTCCACCATCTTCTCAGCAGACAAGAGTAGAACTGAAACTAAATTCAAGGTTTCATGTAGCTCTCATCTTTCTTTGGAAATTGTCAGTCAAAAGGATGTGAGCATATCGTCACCAGTCAAACCCGAGCATTTGGGGTGGTATTGTGCCTTTTACCTTTAGACACCTTAGAGCTGTGTAAGTCTCAGGTCTAGGCTTCTCCTGGCATTAAGAGGAACAACTAGGTATTTTGAGAGGTTATGCTTTCCCACTAGCGCCTACGAGCTTCGGAGAGTGGTGTCTGCTCACGTTTCTACACAAAAAAAGTGATGGTGGTGCTAAGCTTCCAAGAGAAAGCAAATCCTTCAGGATGGCACAGCACAAGCAGGTTTCATCTCACATATATTGGTGTGCTGACATGAGGTGCCTCAACTTGAGAGAGCTGCTGAAGACAGCAAGAGACCTTTGAGGGGACTGCGATTCATTGCATGGTAAAATAGGAGCATGAGAGGAGCAGGATGCTGCACTAGGTGTCTGCCTTACAGTGAAGGGTGACATACACCGTACTAGACTTTCCAAGGCTCCCAGGAACACTGATGGACACAGAGGCCGTTCCTCAATGCCAGGCATTCACTCCGATTTTCAGCAGTCTGTGCCAACCTGGTGTCTCTGGGAACGCTTCATTTAAAGGAGCTCTGCTAACACCTTTCCAAGGCCTTGACCTTATGTCACAGCTGAGCTTTATAATCTATCAGAGCAGCAATCCAAGCATGGTTAAATACCATAGTCAATGTTGGAGCCACAGTCCAGGTCAATTGTCGGGACATTTTTCACCGCTTTATTTAGAGACTGGATGAAGTTTCATACTTTGGCCAGTCGTCTGGTGCTTTACACTATAAAGATCTAAGGAATAGGTATCTCCGTGGAAATACGGGGATCCAATATCTCTCCATACTCCATAAGATATAACCTAATTCCTAGCTGAACACTGAAAATTTCCCTAAAATTCTTAACAGTACTGTTCTTGATTCATCGAGTTTTCCTCAACTGTTTGCAGCAGGGAAACCCCCAAATGCCCCTAGGACCTCCTGACTCTGGGCAATGCTGTTCTACCACAAATAGACTTACTTTATCATTGCTGTCATGACAAGTGATTCAAGGCCGGGATTTTCCCAAATCTCCTCCTGCAACTGAGATTTGGGGAAGGGAAGAAGAGGAACAGGATTCTGGATGTTGGATCAGAAGGCTTTCTTAGAAAAGCAAACTGTAGATTTGAAGAGACAGCAGCTCTTTAACTTTTTAAATTCCCTAATTTTGTCTGGGTTTCTCGAGGTGGAGACTAAGGCATAGGTGAATGCACGGCTTAGATGAATGTGGGGCTTATGAAAATCTGTTCTTTTTGATGATATTTGTCAGAAAGCATATTTAGGTTTGAGATTGCGATTCTTGATTGAAACATGCTGCCAGTTCTGCTGATGCTTAGCTCTAGATGGCTTTGACTATCTTAAACATCAGCGCAGAGAGAGGTGTGCAGACATGACTCATTGCTGTGCAGGGAAGCTCTTTGATGGCGATCTACCTGTCTTTTTCTGGAAGAGTAGTAGTGTACATTGCTCTTCCCAGAGACCTGTAAACATACACAGTAAAATAAAATGATGCCTGTGATTTCTTCTCAAGCTATTTCCTTCCTGTGAGCTGGGAGTCCACTGAAAGAGACAATTTTGGACACCTCAGAAATCTGGTTTAAAAATCTCTCATCTCTGTCCTAGATAAGGACAACGCAACATTGATATGTGTAAAAACTGTGAACTTCACATATCTGATGATACTTAATAATCAGAAACAAGAGATAAACCTTGAGCTTCAGGCTCTGCAGCAACAGAAAGATGACAACTAGCAGGACCAAAAGGCTACATTTTCACATTCTTTTTCCTGCGTTTTGGGACCGTCAGGCCAGTGGGATAATAGTGCATATAGTCCAAATGCTTTTACTACCCCGTGCATATTCTAATTTTAGCGTTACTGAGATAAACGGCTTCTGAGATAGTGATGGCCTTTAATCATCACTACTTGATCAAAATTCAGACTATAACATACTGAAGATAAGTTTTCTCCCCAGCCATGTGTCTTTGGGCAGAAATAATGATGTTTCGCAGTCATATCACCTCTCTGTAAAATATGCTGGCAGCAGTTTGAAAGAAAGAGACTTGTAAAATCCTTCTTTAAGGTGCCATAGATGATCACAGGGACACAATCTTTGCTATAGTTATGCACAGCTTTAAGGAGAGGAAGTCAGGGGAAATAACAGCCCTAACAGGCTTGCAGTGAAATGCAAAGGGAATCCGCAAGACCTCTTTCCATCCCCCTTTGACTCTAAACCTTATGCAGAGGCAGGAACCTCTCGCCTGTCTGAGATTAATTCTGTCACTTTCAGCTCAATAAAGATTTCAACTCCTTCTGCCAACTGAGGGACAGCATTTGTAAACTCAGCCAGAAGGGATGAAACATCTACTAGTGAAAGAACACCTATCTTTAGAGCTAGCTTAATTGAATCGATAGAAGGATTCCAAAGCCTTTCCCAACTTTCTCATCTCCCAGAAATGATTGGTCATTTATTCTCAAAATCACATAATGGCAGACATGTAGTTGGTAAGTCACCATCTTATTCCGTCATTCTTTTAAGTGAAAGAACACTGCAGCTTGATTAACTTTCAGATTATGTCCAATGTCCTTAAAATAACTACCGGTTCACTCAGTTGCCTCAAGTGGATTGCTGATATGTGGAGATGAAAAGCAGGAATAAGTTCTTGTTACTTTACAACGGTAGCAAAATTAGAAGTCAATCTTTTCTGCATTTCTGTACTTTTTTCATGTTTCCAGGCAGAAGGGGAAAAAGGAGGTAGTAATGGGTGACAGAAGAGGGAGATTTAACAGAAGAGGGACAGTTACTTTTGCTAGTGTTTGGGGGGTGAAAACACGGGTGTCTCTTCTCCAAGATTTCCTTTCCAGGACTTCAGGTTCTGTGTGTTGCACTGGAAGAGGCTACTCCTTTCAAATACTGAAGACGTAGCAGAAATGGCCATAAATTCAAATCATATTTCTTTTCTCCTCTTGAATATCTTTGAAAGCTTTTTCTCATCTTGACGGACTGGTGGTTTTCCTACATGAGCAAACGTTCCTAAAAGAACAGAGAACTGCAATTCTGTGCCACGCACTCCTCAGGCAGGAGTCCTGTTTGTGCTTGGAACTTGCAAGTTAAAAGTCAGGATTCCTCCAGCTTTCAGTAGCAGAGGAACACAGTCTTTCAAGATAGAAGTTGCAGATACAACCAGTTAAAAGTCCACCTAAAAGCACTTCTAACAATTAAGTACCTTTCTGAATCTCACCCTTGGAAGCTGATCAAATCTTCCTTGGAAGTCCTACTCTTTGTACCAAGGTTTTGATAAGTTTTCCCCAAACAAAGTTCTCTTTCTAACAAGTCTGCTGAAGTTTCTCTAATATGACCTAAAACTCTCCTCAGAGCATCCTTCACCTCCTTATTCCTTTAGGCTGTAGCTGATAAGATTCAGCACTGGAGTCGCCACTGTAGAGAACAGAGAGGCCCATTTATCTCAGTCCAATGAGTAGCTGGATGTTGGGCTACCGCACATAAAAACGGTGCTCCCATAAAACAAGAAGAGAGCTCTCAGATGGGAAGCACAGGTGGAGAAGGCTTTGCATCTGCCCTTGGAGGAGTGGATCCTCAGGGTGGTGGAGATGAGGTAGATGGAGGAGATGAGAATTGCCAGAGATGTGAAGGTGCCACGAAACACACCAAAAATGTGAAGTACCGTCTCTTTGCTGTAGGTGTCAGAGCATGAAAGCTGGATCCTCGGGGGATGTCACAGAAATAATGACCGATAACACCAAAGTCACAGAAAGAGAATGTGAAGGTGGAGATAGTTTGCGCAAGTGTGTGGACAAAGCCAGTGAAAGAGGAGATGATTACCATCTGTGTACAGGGTTTTGAGGACATGACAGTTGCATGAAGGAGAGGGTTACAGAGAGCCACATGCAGTCATATGCCATTACTGCCAGCAGGAGACACACAGCACTAGCCATGAGGAGACAAGTGAATAGCTGTGCCACACAGGCACTGACTGAAGTGGCTCTCCTCACTGCTGAAGAGTTCACCAGCAACCTCGGGGAGAGAGCTGAGGAGTAACAGAAATCCACAGAAGCCAAGTTACTGAGGGAAAGGTACACAGTGTGTGAAGCCGGGGGATCAACCTTCATCTACATGATCATTCCAAGATTCCCTATTAATGTGCTTAAAAAAAGCGGGTTACCTTCACCTCTTGGCTTTCTGTTAGTCCAGAGAGGATAAACTCAATGGCCACACAGTGACTCCTCTCAGGCATGTTGCTAGCACACTCATATCATCTCCCGACAAGAAACTTGTTCAACACCTAGAAGCGATGGGAAACTGGCAACACACAATGGATTGTCTCAGTAGCCACAAGGAAGTACGGAGCATTTTCATCATAGCTTCTGACTAGACTTCTTTAATTACGTATTGAAATGACTTGTGATACAAGGGAGTACTGTTCCTATTTTTCAGGTGAGATAAGAAAGCGCAGAAAGATAAAATAATTTATTCAAAAGGCAACAGCAGCACTGTGAAACACCACTCCTAGTCTGGCACTACAATGGTTTTCGTGTGCCCTCTTTCTCCTCTTTTAAGGAAAAAAGTCAGCTTTTCTTGAGGACATCTATGGAGCACTCTTCTCCCCTCACTCGTGGCCACGGTTGGGTGTACAGTATCATCCAAATGGCCCACTCCAAGGGCAATGGCCCGCTTGTTCCTGAAGATACATGGTCTTGACACTAGTTCAGACATCATTCTTCCTGTATTGCAATCACCAATACATTTTTTGCCTATTAGCTATCTCCCCGGGTCATTGGTAGTAGGGTAGTTAGAGCTCAGTATGGGCCACAAAGTCCATTAAAAGGGCAAAGCAGCCCCTGTTCAGCCTTGCTGAAATAGGAATATAATGGTTAGGCTGCAGCTGTGCCAACTTGCTAAGACCTGCCTTAATTACATGGACCTCCACCAGCCTGACCTTTGGGACTGCAACTTGTAAACATACAAATAACAAATCCACATCCTGGCAGAAGAAAGTAAGAGTTTCCTCTCTTGAAAGAAATGGTGGCAAGCACTAAATGGCAACAGCAGCAGGAAAACTCAGCTTTGCATCTTCCCAAAGAGGAGGAGATACCACAAGATCCTCCAGGTTTGGCTGAGAAAGGATTTCTCATTTGCATGCATCCCTGTTGTCAAGGGAAAGTGGCCATTTTCTGCTCAGGAATAAATTGGGAAGAGTCACCAAATGAAATACTTTCCATTTAGAGGGTGAAAAATCTCATGCAAAAAGGGAAGGAATCCTGAACAAAAAGGGAATCAGTCATCCCTGTAAAGGTTCTACCAGCTTCACCTCACATGAAAAATTATTGTTAATCTGTTGGAGGTTACCAGTAACCTGGCTGATGCTCTCAAAGCAGAGTTCTTATCATGTGGGTGACTGAATGGAGGTTTCAATTCTTGCTGAGGTCTGTTTCTAGCATAGGCTTCAAGTTATTGCATAGGTACAAAACTATTCTCTTACTGACCTGTTTCATCCAGAAAGGCAAGAGTACATACTGTAGATACCAAGCCAGTTTATTCCCTGCTTGAACCAAATCTTCAGAAGTACTTGCCCATTTCAAGAAGCAGACAGCAGGATTAAAACCAGCCTATAATGGTTAGGTACACAGTTTAAGTGAGCAAAATGTTTACCCTGCTTAGATGCACAAAAGACCAGACTGCCTTTACAGACTGAGTTATCTTTGCATAGCTGGCTGTTGTTTATCCCCAACCTACCCAACCTTTTCTGCCCTAAAGCACAGCAACTAGCCCAGCTAATTCTCAGAAAAGGGCTTCAATGAGCTTGCTATCAAGAGGTTGCTCTCTTCCATGGACTACTTGGGAAACTGAAGGAGGAAATTTCCCTCTCCTGCCCCAACGTGAGTGATCAAACACTGGATTAGGTGCAAATTTGTACAATCTCCATCTGTGCTGCCATTTAAAATTCAGCTGGATCGAGCCGGAGCAATCTGATCTGACTGAACCTGCTCTGAGGAGGAGGTTGGACTTGATGACCTCCAGAAATCCTTCCCAACCTAAATGATTCTATGATTCTATCTGCAGATTGAAAATGATCTTTTTCATCTCTGAAATGAAGAAATAGGCCTACCTTCCTTGCATGAAGGTGCGAGATATTTTATGCCATATTGACCCCAGAAATAAACTCTTATTTCAAAAGCTACAAACATTTCATGTACCTTCGTAATAGTGAGTAGCTTCCTTCTTCACTACAAAGACATCTTACTGAAACAAATCAGAAGATTTATCTAAACAGAAAAACTTTAGGACTTCAAACTTGCAGTAGAGTCCCTCCCTGCTCCAGATAAATGCCCAGATAAATGTTCTTTGCTTCGATGTTTGCAGAACTATGCAATTCGGTACTGCCTTTGGAGCAACAGCTCATTCTTTTCCCTATATGTTGCAGCTGACCTGCAGCCTGGGCGTTGTGAAACATTAGTGGAGTGACACACTGAGAAACAACTTCAATATGAAATGTGATATTCTAACACTCAGCTTGCCGCTTTGGAACTCTTTCTTCAGAAAAATGGTGTTACTGAAGTACTTGGTGTATTTAGGACTCTCGATGCAGTTTAATGTCTGTAAATTAGATCTCCTGCAAGACACCAGGCCTTAATTAGGAGTCTCAGCAGCTGCACTGTAATGAAGAATCTTTCTGTGAATTAATTTCCCCTACCCTTGGTTAGGGGTCTAGTCAACATCTATTCTGGGCTCCCCCTATAGACAAAGGAAGCAATATCACCTTCAAAGGACAATTCATCCCATCTTAAGATAAGTGTGATAAGCAGAAGGAATCATCCTCTAAGGGTGTCTTTGTTGTCATTGATTATAGGACATGCCCGTCTCATTCCTGCCCTTACTACTTTTTACTAGTGAAACTGATGACATAAGTGTCCTAGCAAATTCAGTGAACCCTGGTCATGCCTGTCCCTATCAACTCTCCAGAAAGCCCAAGTACCTTGGATTTAGATCATTAACTTCCAGATGACTATAGCAAAAGAAGAGTAATTTCACCTGGCATGAGTAATTCCCTAGCCCATGAGACTAAGGGACAGGGTAAGAAATAAGAAGCACAAAATAGCTGCACAGTAATTGCACGGTGGAAAGAAAGCCTCAGCATCCTCAAACTCACCGCTGCTCCTGTTACTGCCTCTCTTTCTTCTCACCTTGGCATCTCTAACTTCCTTGCTTTTTTGCACCTGATTTATCAGCCAGATCTCAAGGGTAAGGAATAAGATCAATTGAACACAATTAACAAAGCTTTAGACTGCAAACTTTAATATAAATTCCTTTAATAATAACAAGACCATATTCACGTAAATAGCAGTACAGTGTAAGATATCAGAGGAATCAGTTCTGCTTATCTGACTCTGAAGAGCTGCAGTGCAACTCTGTGGAGTTGAAGTATGCCATCTGAATGTGAATCTATCTTTGTTATTAATTATGATCAAACTTGATAATTCTTCCTCTCATTAAAATGCACAGTCCTGATACACAGTTAGCTGGTTTTTCCACAGAAGACTCCTGTTGTCTCTAATAACGCATCTACCCTTGGACTCGTGTCCTTTGTTAGATAACCTCTTTGGCTCATGGACCATCTAGTTTCAGGCAGCCTGCTCATCTGTGGAGCAGATATTTTGCTGTGATAACCTGTTCATGTGTGGACCATCCAGGCTCAGATTATGTGTCCATCCATCGGCGTAGATTTTTCTTCAAATGCAGATAGAAAATTCTTCAGGTAGGTAATCGCTGGTGATTTGCTTAGAGTTCTGGTGCCTCTGCCTTAACACTGCCTTTGTACTTGCACCCAATCCCACATATATTTTTCTTCTAAGGTCCTTGAATAATTAACTCTTTTGAAGAAAAGAAAAATAATGGTCTATTGGAAGATGTTGACATAGATATCATGCTTTAGTAACAGCTTGCCATTAACCTCTCTCTGTTCTTGCGATATCACTGGACACTTATTGAAATTACTTTATGATAAGATGATGAAGAAAGCTGTTCTGGGAAGCTGAGGAGCCTTTGAGACATACGAACAAAGACCCTTCCCCTGATTCTGGCAGGAGTTTAAGGACATCTCTACCTGCCAGAAAAGCTAGCTTACTTGTGCTTCTTCGAGGGCTTAGAGGTTGTTCGAGAAACTGTTGGCCTTCAGAGCAGAGAGCTGAATTGGGTTACTCAGCTGAAGAGTGATCTGCTCTGACTGTCCCTAGCAGGGAAAGTCATCAGTGGGGCTTAGGCAGGCAGAAATGTCCCAGGTAACGCAGCCTTAGTTAGACTGTGCTTACAGTGGCTGCTCGTGTTGTGGAGTGGGGGCGACTCCTGGGACAACAAATGTGCAGTGCCATGTGTAAGATGATGAGTGAGGGAAGCTCGTCTGTTTGGGCTGCACCGTGAGGTCTGCAATGTATTTGCATTGGACCGAGTCCTCTTCCAGACTGCATTAGACTGGCAATGTAATGGCTTCCGGAGTTCTCGTCTAGACTATGTGAAAGCCGTGGTGTTCAGGAGATAGCTGGGTTAAAAGTGGATCAACAGGTATTGCTTGTCTGGGTTATTTATCTTTCTTTGCTGTAGTCCTCTCTCACGGTTTAGTCAGAAATATCTGAAACATCCATGGTATTCTAGGAAGCATGAAAATGTTTGCTTGCAGAAAATTTGTACTTCTAGATGCTGCCAGAGTTGCTCTGGGAACTGACTGGTTATTGCTTAATGACACCTGTCAGTCTTAATGATAAAGCTATGGATATGGAAGAGTGGAACATATTTCTTCCTCAGACACTACGTTTACACATTAAGGGGTCTAAGTGGTTCAGGACGGGCAGAATGGGTTGCTCTGAGTGATGACCCCCAGTGAGAGGGAGTGTAGCTTTTTATGGGACCTTTACTTGCAGTCCTTCCTAAGGATAGGGAAAAATGGTCTTACACCCATTTGTCTAATAACTCTGTGTGTTGAGGCAGTGTTATAGCAGGTTACGTTTCCTTCTCTGTGCTACTTCCATGGCCAAAGCAGCTGAGACTGAAGTCTTTCCCTACTGAAGCCAGTGGCTTTTTGTTCTCTACGAGCCAGCTCCCTGAGTCAGATGGAATGTGATCCAAAACCAGAACTCAGGGCAGCATTAAGCTGCATTAACATGGACTTGAAATAATTCCATAAACCTGAGCTGGTCACTCTACACTCTTCCTGTAATTCATAGATATAAATATAGACCTTTCAAGGGAGACAGAGACAGGTGTGATCAATCTCTCTTCCAAAACTATGGAGGCAAACAGACTTTTATTTGCCTTCATGAGCTATAGAAAGAGCCTACAAGTTTGGTTTATGCTTTGGCAGCTCATTAACAGAACTCTAAACTTAAGTAAGATGAATCCCAGCCTCAGCATTTGTAAAAAATTCTTCTGTGTGCACATTTTTAGCCTGCGATGAATGTGAATTGGTTCAAGGATATTCACCCACAGCAAAAGAGGGTAGGCTGTCCCTCAGGACCACCTGCTGTGTGGTAACTTTGTTCTTGCATGGAAGACTCGAGTCACCCACATCACTAATACTGTAAAGAGTTTAAGGTGCCTGACGAATGTGACCCGGTTTTACTGAAAGGTTAATGATCACCTTCAGACTGTGAGTCAGGAAAAAAAAGACTACAAGGATGTATGAGGTAAGGGAATGGAAACAGAACATGGAAGCGATACTGCTGAACTTGTACTAGATAGCAACAGCTGAAAACAAAGCTGGGATATCTTCAAGGCATCAAACTTGAAAGTAAAAACTTAGGTGAAAATAATCACCGTCAAAAGTGCCACAGTTGTACTTTCTCACAGTAAAGCTGTAGCTCTTGCTATTACAGAAAAGTCTTTAATATTACAGTTATTTCTTTCTTCACTTCTGCATTCACTTTTCTCCTACTTCTGCTGCATAACGAGCAATTATTTCAGAATAAATTCATCCATGAACAGTTGTACTCATCATTTTAATTTTTTAAGCACCTGTTCCAACTCCTTTGGAGGTTTTATTGACTGACAAACAATTTTCTCCATGTAACAGTCTGTTCAGTGCCACATTTACTTCCTTAGTCCTCAAGCTGTAGACTGTGGGGCTTACCATTGTATAAAACACAGATATCACCTGGTCTTGGTCAGGCAAGGAGCCAGAGCTCTGGGGTGTGTAGCTGGAGTGCCAAAGGATATGGCAAAAAATATCAAGTGCACAGGTGGAGAAGGCTTTGTGCCTTCCCTTGCTGGAGTGACACTCCAGGATGGCAGAGATGATGTAGATGTAGCAAAATGCGTACCTGCAGTATGACAAAGATGTCACCTAAGATGCAAAATGCTGCGAGGATGATCTTGTTAACCCTGATGTCAGAGCAGGAGATACCACAGATCAGGGGTACCACACCACAGAAGTGACTGGTGGTGCTGGAATGGCAGAAGGACACCCAAAAGGCACAGCTGCTGTGTATCATTGAGATTAGAGACCCACAAGAGTAAGAACCAAGTCACAGCTGGATGCTGAGGCTTCATGACATGACAGCTTTGTATAGCAGTGGTTTCCAGCTGGTCATATGCCATCACAGCCAGAATGAAACATTCATTGGTGCAAAATGTAGAGAAACAGTACATCTGGGCAGCACAGCCACCAAATGAGACAGCTTTGCTCTCTGCTAAGAGACTGGCCACCGTCCTGGGGGTGATGACTGAGCAGCAGAGGTCTAAGACTGCCAAATGGCTAAGGAAAAGCTATTTGGGAGGGTGGTTTGGGGAGACAATCCTTATCAATGCGGTCAAGCCCAGATTTCCAACTACAGTCATCAGACAAATAATTAAAAGCATTACAATGAGAGTGGGCTGTGCTTCTGCCTTGTTGATTAGATCTAGGAGGAGGAACTCAGCTACTGTGGTGTAATTTTCTGCTGCCGTTTTGCTCAGATATTTGTTCACATTAGGTAAGCAAGCTTGTCTTGATACACTCTGGAGAACAACTGGCAAAAACCGATCATGATCATATGCTCCCACTAGCGGTGACCAGCTTACTTCCTTTGGTCAATGAGGACAATACTGATTTCATCCAAAATGCCATTCTGAAATGGAATCACTTGTCTGTGTTATCCAAAACCAGCCATAACATACATTATCTACCTAGATTGTTCCAGTGTGAAGCTGGAGCACTATGAATGCCACTAAGTCACAGTCTAATACATACATACCAATGTTCAAGAGTTCTTAGTGGGAAGTAGGCTAAATGAGCCTGGAAGCAGAAGAAATAGTCTCTGACAGATCTTAAAGAGGTAGTAACATTTCCCAGTTCTTTGAATTCTTAAATCAAAATTACATATGCTAGTGAGCATTTCAATTACTACTGTTTCCAGGGTCTGAGGGCACTAACAGGCCTTAATGGGCCTGATCATCCTCGCCTGAGGCATCCACTTGCACCTCCTGCCCATGGGCCAAGGAGCCCCATTTAAGCTCAACCCTGGGCCTTCAGTTTCTGTCTGAGCTACCCTAGAGGAGCACTGATCTCCAGCTCAGCTCAGCTCAGCTCAGCTCAGCTCAGCTCAGCACGCAGACTCCATTGCTCTGGACCCTGCCCTGTGGACTGACTTCCCAGCTTCACCCTGGACCTATCTTGTCACTTTGGGCCTGCCAGTAGGCACTGGACTCTCTCTGTCCCTGGTTACCCTCACCAGGCCTGATCCTGACTCTGACCCGCAGGCTGACTTCTCAGCTTGACCTCATACCTGCTTCATCACCAGGAACTCTCCTGGTCATCTGGACTCTTGGTTGAACTCAGCTACCATCTCCAGGTCTTCTCTGCCCACCTGGCTCAGGGCCAGAGGGACAGGCCCTGGCTGCAGCCTCCTGAGCTTATCATTCTACACATCCTGAATAGGGAAAAGGAAGGAAAAATGGGCACTTCTATGGCATAACTCATCTCATCATGTAGCAGATGTCTAAGATACTTAGATGAACCATTCTGTAAAAACACCTGTTACTTTTTTTCCCTCCCCCTCCCTATTGAGAAGAAACTAAGATGGAAGACAGAAACGAAGGCATGCTTAAAGGTATATCTCTAGGTGAGATGAATTCCATAAGCAGCCATATGCATGTAGAGCTACTCCAGATTTATTACAAATAAACCAACTATTCCTTCACTGCCATATTTATAACTGTGATACTAATTTTTTTTTTTTTAATTCAGAAAAGGATATTAAAGTCCACTGGTTGGATTCCAACTGTTTCCAGTCAACTTGATGGCATTCTACTAGACAAATGTCTGATAGAAAACACTCTTTGATTAATTCTGCTCGTTCCTGCACCAAACCAAGCTCCATTCACACTCATAACAAACTGACTGTCTGACTAGTAGGTACATGGACGTATGAATTCCTGAGCTGACTTTTGAAGGTGTGCAGCATATACAAAGTTACCTGTGAAGACAGAAATGGATGGTCAGCATCTCTGGGGAAAATAAGGTTTCACATGCATTTGTCTGCATGGGATTACAATGATATTCCAGAGTAGATGTCAGCTGCACTTAAACTCCACGACTATGAAAAGAGTTAAATTCATATCCATTTTCACTTATCACGTCTTTATTAAACCAAAGGTAAGTAACTACAATTTGTTTGCACAGAAGAATACATCACTACAATCTGCTGCTGCTGTATCAATTCTATCAATGAATTGGACATACAAGCCACAAAGAACACGTGTGAAAATGAGGCTATTCTAGGATTCCTAGACTGTAACCTTCTAGTTCCACATTGTCCTGACATGATGTTTTGCTAAATTTCAGTCTACTTTTAAATAGAAACAGACTTTATCTCTGTTATTTCTGTTTTGTATAACAGAGATGGTCTCTTTCCAAAATGTTGAGAAGATTTGGATTTATTCCACTCTTGGTAATACCCAGCACTCTGAAAAAGAAGGAGATCTGAACAGGCTTTCATCTGGTTAACGAGGGAGCTTCTATATGTGTGTATGGACATCTGGAGATCAAGGGTCTATAAGCAAATCTGGTAAATAATCCAGTCCTTATTGGGGGGGGGGGGAAAAAGCTTGCAAGCAATTACATAGCAACTTATGGTTGGATCATACAAGAACTTCCAAAGTGAACACAGATGTTACTTCCCAGTTGAGAAAGCAAGCAACTCCACCTGTGTTGAAATCCAGTGTTGTAGCAGGCAGGATTAAGTAGTGGGTGTGAGAAAATGAATGGCCATCCTTCATAGCAAAGAAACTAGAGATGGGAAATAGATCTTTCAGCTACTAATTTCTAAGGCCAGGAAAACGCAAATTTCATACTAACCAGTGCAACTAGTAAATTCCCTCCTATGCAATGCGAGAGTGAGAAAAAAGAAAACGAGAAGTTTTTTTTTTTTTTAATTTGATCTTAGTGTGTAATATGGCTCAGATATCTTTCTCAGCTCCAATATTTCAGGATACATGAGAAAGTAACCAGGTTCTAATTACACTCACTGACTTGGATTCCCCAGTCTGAAGGACAAGATGTGAGGTTTTTGCTGTCTGCGCTTTGGCTGTCTATGATGTAAGAGATATGATCTCAGAAGCAATTGACTTCACCTAAGCTGTTCATCTCATGTTCTTCATAGTTTACGAAGAAGATTCATGGATTCCGGGCTATGAAGATGTCTCTTCTAAGAAAAGATGAACGGTGCCCAAGAAGTGTCCCCCTTTTTTCTTTATTAACTTTAAAGGAAGATTAAATTGACGAGGCCAGATGAACTCAAATCTGCTGCAGAGGTTTAAATCTGGGTAAGACAAATCAATGTGCTCAGCTCTAACTGCAATAAGCTGGGACAGCCTTTTGCTCAAGCCTATGACTAGAAGCATAGTCAACTATCTGAAAAGAGCATGTCGGATATTTTTGTGCCACAACACTCAGATATGATGCAATGCAATGTTGGTCAGTACAATATAATTACAAGATGATACAGTAAAACAAGTAGCAGCAGTAAACAATAAGTATTACCTATGTACAAAATAGAATCTCTCCAAATGATGTGTGTATATAACTGATGGTATTATCAACAAACGTTGAAAAACGGAAACTTTCCCAACCATCTTACTTATTTCGAATTCTCATTTTCAAACAAATAGATAGGGTCCAAAAACTTTCTCAGCTCTGTGGACACGCTATGATCGTGCTTTGCCACCAGATGGCGAAGGCACAAACCTGAGTGTATATAAATGTGTATACACTGGTGCTGATGTTTTCCGGTAAGTTGAAGATGGCTATTTTATTTGTTGGATTTTCTTTAGCCATAGTAGGGCGCTACATTTTAAAAAACTTTTCTGAAAATTGTCATAATTCTCCTGCACAAGTTAATTATGAAAAGTCATACCAGGGGACATCCATAGGTAAAGGAGGAAGTGACACAATCCAGTATTATAGCTGGGGAGGCAGCACAAGTATTTGGGGAAGCAGAGTAAAGGGAAGACAAGAGGATTTTCTTCTGTGAGGTGAATTGAATAACTGTGAAACTTCCGCCTTGCAGGAATTAAGTTACTGTGCTCCTTCAGCAAATTATCCATTATGAACGTATTAATTATGTCACCAAATACGTCAAAAGTTCAACATCTGGCAACAAGAGAAATAAAGGGAGTTACATTATCTGTTTGTGTTAGACTAACTGACTCTTAGGATTCAGTTCTTCTCACCTAAATTCAGGCATCCTACTGAAGGACCTCATGCTGGTGCCTAGGTGGTTGGAGATCTCTCAGTAGAGATAAAAGGGAGAAATTAGGGAGGATTGTGGGTGAAAACGCTCATGTCATCTACCAGGAAGCACCTAAAAGCTTTGTCTGAATCTAATCTAGTCATCTAAACACCTCTGGACTCAACGGAGAGAGACAGGCAGTTCCTGGAGATGATTCAACTTGTCCTAAGGAAGAAGCGCTCTGTGAAGATGCTAACTTCTTTCTCTCTGATGAACACAGAGGAAGCCTGATTAGCTTTAAATAGGTCACTTGCATACAGCTAAAGCTCAGCAAGGAAGTCTTCCTGTATGTTTTCCCCAAGTGTTTCACACCCATGAGCATTTGAAAGAGTAATCATGGAGCCTGGCCTCCTGCATTGCTCTGGTATGGAAATATGGTGTGATGGCATGGCGCAGAACTGCAGGCTTGGGAGGGTAAGGCTGGTGGATTTCCAGGGCAGGATTTTTGTTTTTGTTTGTTTTACATATGCACGTGCAATTTCACACATGCTTTCTCCATGTCATGTTGATTAGGCTCAATGCATCCCAGATTTTGGGATGTGCATAGTTTACTGCGCACATAAAGACAGTCAGAACAGCACAGGGTGCAGCTCAGTGTGATATTTCAGAGAATGTGAAATGCATCTCCTGGACAGAGCTGTGCAGTAGATCCAGACCCATCATGGATCTTGAGCACATGCCACATGTCTATACAGCAGATGGGATTCATCTCCCTGCAGTTAAGCTATTTAAAAGTTAGGTGACTGAATCTAATCTAGTTGTCTAAGGTGCCTTTGTAGTAAGAAAAGGAGACAGGCCATTCAAGAAGATAATTCATCATCTCTCTCTTGCAAACTCATCTTACAGGGAAGTGGGACATTTTCCATTTCCACTCATTTCCTGCTGGTATTTTAAATGCTATCTTAAATTTGCCCTCACTCCCACACCTGCAGAAAGGGAAGGAAGGTCAGAAGCAGTGGGGGAGTCACTGATATTCCTGGTGGAGGCTGCTCTCCAAAGATCTCCCATCTTTGGGCAAATAGTGTTTCTCTTCAATGGTGAATTCCTACTTCTCTAATCTTCCTTTTGCATGAGAGAACAGTGTTGAAACACTGAAATGTCTTCTGGGTCAATTATGCTAAATTTCAACTGAGAAAAATCAAAATGCTTCACTTTGATCATTTTGAATCATTTAATTTCACTAAAGAAATTATTAGATATTTCAGAATGTATACCATAGACATTGCAATACAGTCATGTAGTATGTAATAATAGAGTGTGTTTTGAATTAAATGAAACTAGACAAGAAAGTAGGTATGAAAAATGCTTTGGAAACTGGAAGTGCTTCTCCACCTCAAATGTAAGGATGGCTCAAAGTCAAACTATACCAGCTGACTAGCTGGGCAGTTGGTTTAAAAGGAAGTGCTAAAAACCTGGGAATAGGAGCACTTACAGAGATGTTTTATTTATTTATTTATTTATTTTTCCTTGGGAGATGTTGTGCTGGAAGCAGGAAGGGGACCTGTGGGAAGATGGAGGTACTGTGGGATGCATGGAGGAATACCGGGGCTATTAAGGTAGTGGGAATTCTGCATGTGTGTCCATCGCATGCATCTCTAAGCACACGAGGTTTATCAACTGGAAATAACTGAGTATGTAATTACCTCACAGGAACAGCTTTTGGGAAAGGGGTCTTCAGATATGCATGGGGGTGAGGGCAGACTGAAATAGCAGCAGGTGGCTATGGCCCAAAAGTGAAGGGGCTCAGCTGGACTTCAGGGAGAAATAACAGAATGGTGGAAGCAGTGAATTTAGGAGCAGAGTTAGCCAGCTACAAACGAGGGACATGTCTGCAGAGGATGCGCAAATGACTTTTTTGCAATTGCTGATCGCCTCACAGCCTGTCTTTGCTTGAAACAAGGTAAACCCTGGCCTCAGCTCAGTTCTGCCATTACGAGCATTCACAGTCTGTGTCGTTACCTGTGGAGGCTAGGTTGAGTGCCAGTGTGGACTTCCAGCTGCTTGAGCTTATCTAGGTAGTGCCCTGAACTGCGCTTCTCACACTTGCTTCTGTCACTTGCTCCAATTACTCATTTCTTCTCCTCCTGCTAGGCTGAGCCATGTCTCCTTTTAGTCCTCTCCTCCCTTCCTTTGCCTTCCCTCCATCCAGAGTCAGCGTCCTCACGCACAGCCTAACCAGGCCACCACAGCGGGACCATTCTTTCCCCAAACAGCCCCTGGAGTCTTCCTCAGCTGAGTCCCTTGCTCCAGGAGTTCAGCCAGACCTTGGCACTTCCTTCACAGACCCCCTCCCTGTTGGCTGTAGCCTGTGCGGCCACCAACACATACAGGATCCACCACCCCCTGGACTCTACCTTCTTCAGCCATAGCCTTGCAACAGCAGCCAGCTTATCCTCAGTGCTGAGTTCTTCAGTTTGAAAGGCATTGCACTACAATAAGGTTAGAGCTCATGATCACGGGTGGGGGCAAGTGGTATGTCTGCATGGTCTGACATTGTGTGAAAATCGTCTGGGATGCCAAAGGTCTTTGCAGGACAGGGGACTGAACTCTCTATTTCCAAGTCTGTAGGTAGCAGCCCTCACTTGGGTCTGTGAGTTGACACATATGGCGGAGGTGGGCTGGAGGTATTCTTGATCTTGGATCTCGTAGGGAACATGGCAGTGGAAAATGGGATTTGGGATCCTTAATGGAACTATGGGGTGCTTGTTGGGTAGGGTTTAGGATAAGAGTTGCACTGGCAGACTTGAAGGGTTGGCTGACAGGCTTCTCGGCAGTTGAATTTTGTTGCCAAACCTGAAAGGAGGCCACAGAGTTGTGCAGGGACAGCCCTGAGGAGCTGGAATTTACTACCCGCTGCTAAGGATACAGAAAAACACAAGGACACAGTTGCCAGTTTGGGGAGGGGGCTGTTCTTCCTTCCCTGCCCCACTCCTTCAGTGACCACCTCCATTTATGCCCCACTGAAATTTTCTAGGATTCTGCTGTGTTGGGGTCTTGGCAATTTTGCCGCCATTACTAATCTGCTGCCCAAGGCAACCCCTCTGCTCTGCCTAATAACCTGAGAGAGGTGGCAGGAGAGAGAACAGATTGGGCTGGATTATGTATACTGTCAAATTTCAATTATTTTATTATTAAAGTTCTTTTTTTGTTGTTTTTTTCCAGAAGGGGCAAGCTGTTTCATAACCTGTGGCAGTGATGGACTTCAGCACTGGATTCCTCTGTTGCCAGTTTGATTTCTCTCAGCATTAAGATGTATGCCTTTAAGAAGACATTTTGTGCTGGTGAGGCAAAATAGAGAGACTGTGGAAAACAGGCACGTCAGGCTGATACTTATTAACTGATGACTAGTAATATTTGACAGATGCTAACATAGCCATAAGAACAAAACTGTGGCATTTCAGTTTTTTTTTTAATTGCTTCATCTGTAATTGTGAAACTGTAATTTCCTAGTTTCTTTTTTTAAGCTTTACCTTTCCTCCAGGGGAAATGTCTGTGACTTCCTTTGCTTTTCTCTGAGGAAACCCTACGCAGATTATTACGTGTATTGATTTGAACTAATCACTCTGACTTTGACAAGGAAGCCAAATGCAAATCCCAGGTAGGTTACAGCTTGAAGGAGCCTGTATCTAAAGACTCAAGGCAAGCAATTTAATATAATTGGTTGTCTCTCCAGGAAATGACTTAGGATGATTTTAGTAAGGTCTCCATAGGTACAGTTAAGAAACTTGTGCCTGACAAATTGCAATGATGCAACTTGGCAAGTGAGTCTGCGAGTGTGTTTAAATTGGCTCCAGTGTGCATCATTAAAAGCTCAAGTTCTTTCACTCCTTGAAATTAGCAGCTCTCTCATCTTACAGTCAGACGTGATTATTGCTCTAATCTAGGGACAGTGAGAGACCGCCTTGAAGGAAAAGCAGCCTGTGAAAACTGGCAGGATCTCTACAATGCTTTTGCTGTATCTCAAAAACCCCACAGAGACCCCGGTCTAATCTATTTCATTTAAAGATGATGGGTCAAACAGAGCTGGCTGCATTGCACTAGTGGGGCTGCAGCTTAAAACTGCCTGGACTGAGCTGGTTTTGAAATACTCTGTTTTTTGCTGGGATGAAACACAGCTGACCGACCAATTTGGTCTACATAGCAAAGGCAGTAAACTCAGAAATGGTTTCTGGCAAAGATGAGGCCATTTCACAAGTTTCCCTGTCTTCTTCTGCTGTCCCAGGCCTCCTACTCTGCAGATTTCTTCTTGCTACTCCATCTCCTTTGCAGAACCTGGAAAACAGGGGACAAAGTTTTCATTAGAAACCCAGTTTTTCATTTAATTTTAGAATAAAGAACATTCTGAGGGAGCCTAGCAGGGAGGATGGAGCCCACCTGCAATGTGAGCTGCAGGGAGGGATTATTCCCTTGCAACAGAACTACCTCAGAGCATCTTGTCTCTATGTCTGAAACACAAATGGCCATGAAAGAAAAAAGGATCGTTCTCAGCCCCATGTCTGAAGGCAGCAGCTAAGTCTGTAATTGGCCTGGGCTCATAACGAGCATCCTTAGTTGGACAGCTCAAGACCTGACAAAGCTCATTAATCCCACTATTAGTCAAAATCAGATTGCTTTGATGGCATTACTCCAGGAACATAGTCCTGGTGTGGCATGAGAGGGCTGAACAAAGCCCTTCTCCAGACAAACACTTGCCCCTCTGCTGCCTGCATAAACCCCATAGTGACGGCTCCTCAGGTATAAGGCTAAGCACCCTCGGTGGAAGCACCAGTCTGCAGGGTCACACAATGCAGTGCACAGTGCAAAGAAGAGGCCTAAACAAATCTCAACAGCAGTATGGCATGCACAAAAAGACTTCTCCTCTCCTTCCGAGCTTTCTATTTGCTTTGAGATCCAAAGCTAGGATTCAAAATCTAGGGAAAAAAAAAAAAACAGCCAGGAAGTTGCGATAATAATGAATGTATAGATGTAAAAGCGTGTGGCTGGGCACCAGGGGGAATGGCTGCTTATTTGTCTTGTCCTGGTTGCTGCACTGTGGATCGAGATGAAACTCCAGGAGATTTCAGTTGCCCCAAGCATCCTGACCTTTGAGAGCCTTTTGGAGAGCAAGTGCCTTTGGCAGGGCAGGAGTTTGGTAGGGAATCTGCAGTTTGAATGCAGATTGGAGACAGCTGAGAGTTGCAGGGGGGCAGTGTGCTGCAGGACTTGGCCAGAGTGAGGCCTCTGAAGTGACAGAGGGAGAGAGACTCTCCTGGCCGGCCAAGAGGGCCAGGGCTGAGTTTTCTGCGACCAAAAAAGCCACTGAGAGGTGTTGACCTGGAAAGCAGGGCTCAAAGGAAGAACTATTTTTCCAAGGACTCACTGAATTCAGAGGCGTGCATTCAAAACTTTTGATTTAAATTGCTCCCCCAACAGGCCTGCGATTATCTGGGCCCAGTATATCATCAACTAGTGCATGCATGTATTCTCCAAATGGACTCCTGAGATTTTTTTTGTTTTAATTACTATTTCATCATAAAACAAAATGGAAGAACTGTAATTTAAAGTGCGCATCCTCAATTAGAAATTTCCTGTGGTGACCATACCAAAATAAGCAGGTTGAGTAGTAGCAGGTGGCTTTGGATGATAGAGCCATTGGGATTAATAAAATCTGGAATAAGGAGTTTACGCTGCACTACATATATCCTGCAAGTTAGGCATATGAAATAGTAACATTTGAGGGAGTTGCACCACCCAAGTACCTCCAAACTACTTTGAAGTATTCATAGGTGAAGATTACTACCTGTGAAATGGGATTTTTATCCAGAGGCAGAATGCCCTTTTTACAAGCAATATGTAACATCTACTTGCAACTGGGCTAAAGGCCTCCTTTTTTTTTCCTGAGCAATACTTCACAAGTACTGCAATTATTGCATATGGACTGAATATTTCAGTATCTAGAATAGAGAGAGGCTAGTAATGCTATTGTTATGAAATATTTCTCTACTTAGGTAAAATTCACTAGGCCTTGGTAACCGTATGACAAAGCTGATAAAAAGAACAGCATAATACAGACACAGCTGAGGACCCTTTTGGTAATTGCTGATATTTTCCTAAGGCCTTAAAGTCAGCATTTGCATTTGGTACATAATAGTGGCACATACAGTTCACAAGCATCGTGAGGATCAGTAACATCATATGCACAAGCCTAGACCTTTGTAGTCTTGGGCTAACAACATCACAACCAGCCTGGTTAATTGGAAGGCCTCATTAGATTTGGCTAAGAACATATCTCAGACACTGCCCTATGTTTCTACTTTTAATTACCCGGTACAACTAAGAACATGCCTACAATGACACATCTGAAAACTAGAGATGTCACTGAGAGCCAGCAGCCCAAAGCTCTCTCCATAGTCATGGGAGACTCTCACCTTGAAGGGGCAACGCATCCCAACCTGAAAGAGGTTTCTAAGATACATGACGTGAAACTCTCCTTGAACTTGTTTATACTTTCACATACAACTACACCACTACCTTTTAGACGTGTGCATTTTGATGAGATAGTTAGCTTTACCACGTACTTCATGCTGATGGCTAGCAATGTATGGTTTAGCAGAATGTCAGACGTTGCATTGTAACAAGACTGGATTATCAGCACTGGGATCTAGATGTAAGGTCTCAGGTTAGAAGTTCCAGAAAGGGAGCATCTCACAGGCAGGAGGTGCATTCGTTTGGCTAGTATTAGCGCATCGTCACTTGACTATCTGTACAGCACTGTATTTTGGAGCCATGTATCACAGAGAGATTTTGTATGAAGTATTGCCCTCCTGTGGCTGTCCAACAAAAGATGGGTAACTCGGAAAGTTTTCAGCTAGTGGAGAGCACATTAAGCCAGTTTGGGAAGACGGAAGGGCACAGCCCTAGTTCTACTCCTAGGCATACATGAAATGTATCTGTTCACTGTGTCCATTTCTGGCATCTGTTGGGTTTATTACCTAATGATTAGCTCCATTCTCTGTTTCAAAATTTCATGGGATATGTGATTTCTGATGGTCCTAGGGCTTACTGCAGTACACACAAAGAGAACTGGACCTCATGCATTTATTCCAGCCAAAGGTCTATGCAAGCATTGCATAAGGTAGACCTGTGTTTGGTAATCCTTGGAGAATACCAGCATATCTTCTAACATATACATGGGAGTCTTAATTTTGTAAGAGGCACACACTGCAAACATAGAGAAGAGGCTTTAGGAGTGATTGATCAACAATATTATCCACGTTAACACTGCAAAAGTTATTGGTTGGTAGTGTTGGAACAGTAACATATACACCAAGCTGTGCATCCAGAGGGAAAGTGGCATTGCAATAAATAAATGCATGGATGCTTCCTGGAACAAGAGTGGGATTTTTTTTGATTGTTCTCTGAAGTAGTGCTGGTAATTTGTGTTCATTCTTATGCCTGGCTACACATGCACTTCAAGTAGCGCATGGATTCCACAAGTGGTTTACCTTTTGTCATTTCTGGAGGGCCTATACAAAATCATAGCTGATCATAGTAATGAATTGCTAGAATGGTTATCAGTAAAGAATTTCCTGCATAAGATTCAGCTAGAATATTCTTGTGAGCTCTCGCTATAGAACCAGTGTGTAAGTCATTCCTGCAAGTACTGAGTTACTGTTTAATATAGCAATGCAAGGTATACAGAAAGATCCTTCAATGCCAAGTCTGCCTAGACTTCTATGCACTGGGAGAGGGGAAAAAATTAAATGTCTGAGTAGATCATAAAAGTGATAATACCGTTGTTATGAAAGTCTACAGGGCAAAATTTATAGTGTAGTCTTTTATCAGATACTGGATTATATTCCATTTTGTATCCCACCAGATAAAGCCGAAAGAACAAAATGCATTCTGGGTACACCATCCCTTCCCTGAGCTTCAGTTTGTGCCCATTGCCTGTTTTCCTGTCACTGGGCACCACTGAGAAGAGTCTGGCTCCATCTTCTTCACACCTTCCCATCAGATATTTATAAACATCGATAAGATCCCCCACCATGAGCCCTCTCTTCTCTGGGCTAAACAGTCCTCTGCCTCCCTTTGTAAGAGAGATGCTCCAGTGCCTTAATCAGTTCATGGCCCTTCACTGGACTTGCTCTGGTAAGAGGCAGAGTGCTGTGCAGACTCCTCTGTGTGTGTGTGTTGTGGCTATAAATATGGGTGCATCTTAACTATGCTTCTGTGCTGCGATGATGAATGCTCATGGCTGGAGATAGACCTCAGGTTTGTTAAAGCACTATGGCATGGCATTCCAGCTGTGGTGCCTGGTGCAGAATAATTGAGAGGACTTTGTTGTTTGCACACTGCTCTGTACTGAAACCAAGTGTCAAGGATGTGTTTCTTAGGGGCCTTTTATTGTGGTTGCTGCCTTTCTGTAAAGGCTAAGCTAATGACTGTTTCCTGCTGGAACTCAGCTCTCAGTGCTAATGAATGTGCATTCTTAACAGTAAACCAGTGAAAGTATGAAAGTAGTTTAAGTTTTGTTCACCTTCAGCTGTGGGTCATCATGTTGACAAGGGGTTCATAATGCATTTTCTGATTTTTTTTAAAGTATATTTCAACAACTTTAAAAATAGCATGATTGTCCATTCCTATCCCAAACCATTTAAATTCCAAAGCCAGGCTTTAAGAAGTTGGTAAATGCCTCCATGAATTTTTCATGAAGCTTTTTTTTGGGGGGGGGGGGGGCGGAGGGAGGAGGCGCCTCTGTTCTCATGTTGACATCAGAGCAGAGTTGTTATGGATGGGACTGATGTGAAACAGTGCAGGTGAGGCATCTGTACCAGGGCTTTCTGTGCAGTTCCCTGTGCAGCAGGTGAAGAGAAATCAAGAATTGGCATTCATCCCATCCCAAAGTAAATATTTCTCCTACGCCAGATGAACTGCACCATCATAGCACCTTTTCTCTCAGCTGAAAAAAGAGCCTTGGAGCCACGCACGGATGTGTAATTTCAGGGTCCGAACTAGGCAATTCCTACATCTGCAGTTAAATAAAAACCAGCAGGGCATAGTCTCCAGAACTGGTTTGGTATGACTGTCACTACTTAAATAATACAGAGCCTATCACAGTGTTGGCATGCACCAAATCCATGTCCGACTATCTCTTTCCCTCCCCCCTCTACCCCCAAGACAATGACAGGATACAGTGCCGGGTGACTGCTCATTAATAGTTTGCCCATGGCTAACCCCTTCTGAAGTGGTAAATGGGAGAAGAGGACTGACCCATTTGGATGTGAGCCATGCTATACTCTCATAGTTTTGGGGAACAATAGTCTGCATGGACAGCTGGAAGACCCTTTCTTACCCTTTTCAGTAAGGTCATACCAATGTAATATTCACCAACAAACTGAGGCAACCAGATCATTGCTTCTGGTACCAACAGGCTGTGCAGTCACCAACAACGTTTACTACCTCTATAAATGGAAGGAATCTCTTACGAATTGTGGACTAAACTAGCACTGTCTGAATACTATGGAAAAGTTTTCTGTAGCTACACCATCAAAAAACACTTCAGATGTTTCCAAAAGCTACAGGCAAGTTAATGACCATGAATTTCCAAACATTTGCTTCCGAGTTGGGAAATGAAGCAGACAGCTGGGGACTGGACAAACATATCTTTTCTCATTAATCAAGATTTTCAAAATGAATATTAACCCAGATGGATGACCAGCATAAGGCACTGCACTTCCTAAAACTCTTTCTTCTGAAAAGAATATTCTGAAAAGAAATTTCTTTAAAGCATCTAAGACTGAGCTGTTGTGAAAGGTCTGGAACTAGGTTTAATAATATTTTAAAATGATATGTGTGTGTCATTGTTTTGGCCACAAACTATTTCACAGCAGATAAAAGCTTGAGCAAACATTAGCTGTTTCCAACAGCCTCTTTCTAATCAAAATGATATGCAGGTGACTTTGAACTGCATATCAGACAGTTGTCTGAGAGTGGGAATGGACAGCACTGTCAAGGAAATCCTGATGTAATGGGTTAAAAAAAAAAAAAAAATTCTCTGCTGGGAGCAGAGGCCAAGGCCTTTAGAAGCTGTAGGGATTAGCTTCTTTGTGCTTGAGGTAGGTTTGGTCATTGCTGCTTCTGTTGGGTTTAGCATGGATATCTGTCTGTTTGAGTACCTGATCTAGAAGATTGGGTTTTTTCGGAAGGAGATTGTCTGCTGTAGAAACAATAGCCCTACTAAGAGCAGCATGCAGAGATGCAACCAGACTGCAGCACCCTGAAAGCCTTGTGGGATTATACAGGAAAATGCAAAATTCAGAGATGCAAGAAACTTTTCTGACTCTTCTTCTCTGCCTCATATACAGTTTAAGAGTGAGTGGACCAAGGAAAGAAGTTGTGACGGTGTGCTCCTTTCTCCCCCCACTGATGTGCTCTCTCCCCCTCAACCTGACCTCCCTGTAAACAGCACGTATGTAGGGACTAGCTGAGCATGCACCAGCTAAGACCTGTCTAGCATGCAAATACGACCATGAGTCCATCATCTCCCCCCCATAAATAGGGGGCAGCCCAGAGACCATTGAGCTCTCCTGCACAGCAGCGGGCTGCACTGCAGAACCTCCTTTTGAGTAGGAGCGCCTCTCAAGGTCACTCCCCGAGGCTGAGAGATTCCTTACCTGCCACAGATCCTCGGTAAGTGATCAACAGCATGCTGAACTTCTGTGAACTTCGCAAAACTTTCCTGAGTTATATCCCTGACTGATAGCACACTTAATTCCTTACACATAAACCGTTGACCAAGTCTGAGACTAGGACTGGATTCTGCCGCACCTAGGCTTCTCTTTGGAGGAGTTTAGAAAGCAAGGGGGTCCAGTCTGGACCTCGTGACTCAATGGGAGGGTCTCCATTGCACACGCATCTGACCCTGTCCTTCATGCAGTAAATAACTGAGGAACCTTGCCAATCGAACCTCGTTAAATCGTTCTTATTTACGACTGAACTTTGTTAAGTCGCTGTCTTACTGCAGTAAATGTAGTGCTGCTTCCCTCTTACGAGGGAAGTGCATCACTCCTTTCGCGACAGAAGTCTTTTCTCAAACCTTTTGCAACTAAATCATAGGTGGAAGAGACAAAAGGGGCATGTTGTAGAATGTCGTGTAGTACACCTCTGTTTTCTTCTCTGCTCTGCTGTCGGATATTAGACCAATCACTTGTAAACCCCTATGGATTTCCTATCTATGGAATGAAAGGCCAGTGACGCAAAGGACTTAGAAACTTCTTCCATTACATGCCTGCTTTCCAAGTAGTTTTACTCTTGTTGTTTATTTATATCCACCATATTTAATAAATACTGTCTGTATATTAAGATAATTCTCCAAGAATGAAATGAATCACCATCTAAAGGTTCTTCTGTCTCTCTAGTTTAGAGGGAAACATCCAAATCAGAGTCAATATATTCCGCTCCTCAGGCTGACAGTGCAAACAAAATGCATAACATAAAATACTGAAAATCTTCAGTGGCATCTAAGCACACTGCAGGGGGCTTTCAAAGCATCCTGAGGATGCTATCAGCTCACAGAAAAGAATTTCTCCATCTGATAGCAGTCAGCGTGCTATATGCAACAGCTAGTTGCGTTTATGTTCAACCTCAGTGCAACAGCTCACAATGGCAAGGCAAAATTGGAGCAGTATTTTATATGATGTCATCCCCATGCTAAATCTCTTGATCCACAGCCTGAGAAACACAGGTGGAAAGGATGCCCTGATGTCAGCTGTCACTGTCCACCTATCTAGCCTGAACTTCATCAGTTTCTCTAGCAGGATGTCATGAGAGACTGTGTCAAAAGCCTTGTTGCAACTGAGGTAAACAAGTACCTCTCCTCTCCCCTCACCCGCCAAGCCAATCATCTCCTCAGAGCAGGCTGGCAGCTTTGTTAAGCAGAGTTTCCCCTCATAAAGCCATCCTGTCTACCTCCAGCCTATCACCTTTCTTTCATATCTCTGGAAATGATGTCCAGGATTAGTTGCTCCATCACCATCCTAGGGACTGAGGTGAGGCTGACTGGCTTGTAGTTCCCTGAATCCTCCTCCTTGCCCTTCTTGAAGGTAGCAGGGGCGTTTGCTCTCTTGCAGTCCTTGGGAATCTCTCCTGTACACTTCCTTGTTAGGTTTGAGGTCAGCCAGGAGCTCCTTGTTCATCCACATAGGCCTCTTGCTACCTCTGCTTGATTTCCTGCTTGTTGGAATGGACCACTCTTGAGCTTGGAGGAGGTGATCCTTGAATATCAGCCAGCTGTCTTGGACCCCTCTTCCCTCCAGGACCATAACATATGGAATCCTTCCCGAGCAGGCCAAATTCTCTTCTCCTCAAGCCCAGGGTATTGATCCTGCTTTTTGCCCTCTGCTCCCTCCTCACAGGATCCTCAGCTCCACCATTTTGTGGTCACTGCAGCTAAGACTGCCCCCGACTTCCACATCTCCAATCAGTCCTTCCTTGTTTGTATGTATGAGATCCAGAGTGCCTCTCCTCCTCAGCTCCTTGATCACCTCTGTTAGAAAGCTGTCATCAGTGCACTCCATAAACTCCCTGGATTTCTTGTGCCCTACTCTGTTGTCCAGCCAGCCAATATCAGGGTGGTTGAAGCTCATAGGACCGGGGCCTATGGACATAAACTTTATTCCAGTTCTCTGAAGAATGCCTCACCTATTTCTTCTTCCTGAAGAGACTGTCTACAGCAGACACCCATTACATGGTCACCAGTGCTGGTCTGCCCCCAGTCCTGACCCATGAGCTCTCAGCTGGCCCCTCACCTGTCCCCAGGGAGAGCTCCATGCATTCCAGCTGCTCATTCAACTATTTCTCTTCTCTTCACACTTGAAACAGATTGCATTTTAAGCAAGAGCCTAAATTTTGTCAAATTTAACTTGATGGCTTCAAGGAAGTACTTCAGCTGCTGCCTTGTACATCATACCCATTCAACTTCATCTGCAACATCTAAGTTGATTGTAGAGAGGGGCACACTATTTCTGTGCTCATCCTGCACCACAGGTGTCTGCCTCCTGACAATATAGAGAAAGAAGATTGAAATCAGTATTCAGAGATATGACATCCCCGCTGTTGAAGGGACCATGTCTGTACTTACCAACAGTTTGTGCCATTAGGGACAAATTCAAAAGACTCTTTTGCTCTTCCCATGAGTCTGAACAAGAGTGTACTAAGCTGTCACAGCAGAAGAGTCTGGCAGGTGAGCGTTCCACAGGTCAGCTGGTGACCACTGTTCAAACAGCCTACATAAGACTTCCTCCAGGAAAGCAAAGGTTCTTCCATGCCAAAACCATGATGCTACAGAGCCTCCCACAGAGTTCAGTGTCCTGACCAACAGTAAGGGTGGGACTCAGTTCTAAGAGACACTCACAGACACTAAGCAGCAGTGGGGTGAAGGGGGTGGTCATGGCCACGTATTTTTCATTCCATCGACGCACCCTCCAGTAGCCCACCTCCTGCTTGGGGTCCTCTACATGGCAGCTAGCAGACTCATAACAGACACCCAGGGCCCAGTGGGTTTTGTCTCCTACTTCAGCCTCCCAGTAGTGGCAGCCTGATGAATAGGCAGATGATCCCAGCACACAGGGGCAAGTGGTGAAACACTGAGAGCTGTGAGGCAGCTCCTGGGGGATGTCAGTGAAATAAACACTCCTGAGATTCTCCGAGAGCACCACACTGGCATGAGCTGTCTGAGGGTCCAGAGACACATCTCCTTTAGCAGAGCAGAGACTATGAGAAAGCAGGGAAAACCAAGGGGGAGGGAGCAATGGATTCACACACCTCACCCCAGAAGAATCAGCTGGAGAAGAGCAATTACACAGCCATTTGCCCATTGACCACAAGGCGGCTGGGCATCTGTCAACCCTCCATGCCCCATCTCCTCACCATACCGCACGCTTGAATTGCCTTCTCTGAGTCCCTACCCCAAATTGTCTTAGCTCTATGCTATGCCACCTTTCTCCTGAAGTTGCTTACCTTCCTCTGATAGTCTGCACTGTCATCTGTTTCATCTCTCAAGTGCCCCACTCCTGACCCCTTATTCAGGCAGGCACCAACAATACTGGCACCAGGGGTCACTTCTGCACTTTGGCAGAGTGACAGGGGTGCTGTTGAGCACATGCACTGATATAATGGGCTTTCTCCACAAAGGGGCCCACAAATGAGCTCTCAGGTCCGTTCATTGGGTTCACCAACAAGATAACCATTTAAATGAGAAGAGTCAAGTCTAGTCACTTCAACATTTTAAACCAGGCCTAGACATACAGGTGAATTCAGAATGCCAAACAGAAGACACTTTTCAGAGCCAAGGACTGGACTCAAGTCCCAGACCCAGGTCTCTATATAGCTTGACTACCAGTGTACTTCTTCAGCATCTGCTTAAGCTGAAATAATGGCCTAGGGAAACAGGCCGTTGCCCTCTTCAGCTCAAGAGGGACAGAAGGTAGCTCCAGCTTCTTAAGTGTTTCATGCCTAAGGAAAGAAGTGACCTCATCTAGTAATCGAATCAATCACAGTGTCTAGAAGATGCCATTCCCTAGCACAAAACACAGCAGCTGTTTCTAGGAATTATTGCTATGCTAAGGTTGAAATGCTGGAAGCTTACCAAAAGTCTATATTCCCACTGAGAAACCATGAGAGGAAAAAATTAAGGGGAAGAAGCTGACAGTTCATATATATTGGGATTTGGCCCAGAGTCAGTATAACTATCCTGGTCTGAGAAAAGGCAAAGGATGGAACTGACCACCAATATATCAGCTTTTATCTTCCAGGGGGATCATTCTATTACAGTGCAATGCAGCCAGTCTCCTAACACTGCACTGAAACACTGGCATGGCATTAATCCCAGAGGAAAGGGGCACTCCTACCAAGCAATTGCATCTTCAACTACTAACAGCTCCTTCCCTATCCCCTCCCCTCCCCCCAAACAGGAAGAGGAATAGGGTACATCACCTCTGCAGGACACTCTGCATGTCCTAGAAAAGGAGAGGGAAGACAACAAGTCAGATCCCACCAAACACCCCCCCCCCCCCATCAGCATAAATATTGTAGGGTGTGTCTGCATGCCCAGCAATCCTTTTGCCTGTTAGTGCTGGGCTTTATCTAACCCAGGTGTCATTAATTCTGCTAATTATTTGGGGGAAATGGAAAGAAAGGCAGCACTTGTAAGGTCTGGCTCATGACATCTGGATGAGTCACACCCCATTTTTACCCTTTGAGTATAAAGTCTTGCTTTCCAAGGTGCAGACCTACCATGCCTAAGTTTAAAGCTCAGCCTTTTCCTCACCTCACCAAGAAAGATGAAAGTCATGTTGCTCTCAGCTAGACCACATGGAAGAGATTAAACAGGGAGATCCAGGGCTCCTGGTTGCAGAGGGCCATACAGATTAATAGTGACCTCTCAAAATGCCAGGCAGAGCTTCAGCCCTGCCCCAGAGAAAGGGACTGCCACAAGAGCTTCTTTGAAAGGCTGTGACAGAGAAGTCACCAGGAAATTAGAGAGCATCTCCCAGCTGGGGACTGACCTGAGGCAACACCCCCAGGGAAGAAAGAGCCCCTCTTGTCAACTCTTCTGAGCTCACCACACCACTGCAGTTCACTCCAGCTGGGTGGGCCTAAAGAGAAGGCCCCTACCCCACTCCTCCCAGCTCTGCCCCTTCTTCCACTTACTCTCAGCTCCTTGGGCTTTTTCTCCTCCATGGATAAATGTTCCTTCAAATCCTTTGCTTTTCTGCCCAGATGCTCCACGCAAGCTTGTAGCTTATCCTGGAGAGGGAAGGGCAAGAGATTCTACTCAGGCAAAATGGTCCAAGGCATCAGATGCTGAAGCAGCACCGAGAAGGCTTGGATCATACCAGTTGAGAATCATATACCAATTGATCTGACATGTCACTTCATGCACTTTGCTTTCATGGGGTGTCAATTATAAATTCCAGCAATCCTCTGGCTATTCACACTGAACATCTGCATCAGGTACTACACTGAGTGTTTCTGGGTTAAAGTTCTGAACACCTGTGTGTACAGCAGCAATACAGGTTACAATATTCCTCTGCCTTCAAAATTTAGCTTCTGAACAGCAGCTAGAAGTGCAGACAAGGAGTCAAAGCAAGATAGTTCTACACTGTATAGCTTAATTTTTTCTAGGGAGTCAATCACCAGAGCAACTTTCCAGGAAACCTACTGTATCTCTGAATCAAAATGGAACTTCTGACTCCACCCTCAGATATGGGACAGCAGGAATTACTCAGTGGAACATCACAAATTTTGCTCTAACACTCCCTCCTGCCTCTGAAAACGACTAATCGAATCCTAAGTTGAGATTCCTAAAAAAAAAATAAAGAATTGGGGGGGGGGGGGGGTCCTGAAAAATGCCTCCAACATTTTGGATGCAACTTGTGCAGACACCTTGGCTGGGATTCTGTCCAAGATTAAGACATCTAAATTTAGATGAATTAGATGAATTAGATGCCTAAATTCCACTAGATGTCAGTATAGTCACAGGAGTATTCTAGAAAGCTAATTAGCTGACTATGCATCTACTGTCCGGTGAAGTGAATAAGCACATTTGTCAGACTGTTGGTTCTAGCCACCAACACAGCTAGCTCAATTGGTTGAGGTTGCCTCAGAGGGTGAAGCACGCATCCCACTCAGCTGCTGGAATGTTTCTTCAGCTTCAAGATGGAGAGCCCGTGAGCAGTAACATCAGTTTCTGATGTCGGAATCATTACTGTAGTTTTGGGTGGTCTCACCTCAAGCTGGCCATGAGGTATAGGCACATTTCTACATAGAGCTGCCTTAGTTCCCATTCCTCCTTGCTCTATCCATTAGACTCCAGTTTCTTTACTGGATCATAGAAACGAAACCCTGAGCCCCCAGCACGTACCCTCCTCCTTCTGTAGCAGGGACTGTCTTTCTCCTCCCTGTTTGCAGAGAAGAGCGGAATCTACTAATAAGTTCTGCTTCGCTGCTTAGAGCGGGTAGGAGCCAGTAGTCATTGGGCCTACACTCAGCTCTTATGCCTAGATTAAACTCCTTCCCAGAACTGGGGAGGCCCTACATCCTCTTTCATAATCTGCTCATGTTCTGATCCCTAGGCTCCGCTTCCAAACTGTGGTGCTTGAATACAAATTTCTCTAGAGTTTCTCTGGTCACCAGCACCCTTTTGAAATATTTAGCGTCAAAGTCAAACTAGAGATGCAACACTTGTTCCCAGACTGTTCTGCTGCATTCCTGTGACTTAACAAGTATTGGTGGGTCTGAACTGCCCTACTGCCTTACTTAGGATGAGATGGTTAGAAGTTTAAAGACTGGAGTGGAATGCCAGGTATCTCAAACCTTGTGAAGGAAATGCTTTCTAGCAGTACCTCCGGGAGATACCACTTGCTTTCCTTGTGTTGTTTGAGGGCTTCATCCAGGGGCCCTCCTGTATGAGCGAGATGGCCGTGGGAGACTGCACACACCACACACATGGCTTCCTGGTCCTCCTTGCAGAAGAGACTGATGACCTCATGGTGCCGGCAGCAGAGCTTCTCGTTCTGCATCTTTTCCTTGACAAAAGGCAACTGCCAGGCTGTCTCCACTATGCTGGCCAGCTGCCGAGTGGGGTACATGACTTGCTGAGCACAAACATGCTGACACATTGGGCAGCTGAAGTCCTTGACCGCTGGCTCCCAGTAGTGGGTGATGCAGGCTCTACACAAGCTGTGGCCACCGGGAATCATGACAGGGTCCTGCAGGTAGTCAGACTGATGGAGCAAGTGGTGTCTATGTTAAGGACCTCCAAATGACTGAGGCAAGCCATTGGTGGTAGTGCTATGAGATGGGCACAGACTTCGGGAGACAGTTCCTATGTCCTGATATAGGAATAGTCACCTGGAGGGAAAAAAAGAAAAAGAAAAAAAAGAAAACCACACCACAGAGCAAATAGATCACATACATGCATTATGCAGCATGTGGACTCAAGGAAGCCTAAGAATCAGGCCTCATAGATATTCTCTCCTAGCTTGAGTGAGGAGAGAAGACTAGAGAAAAGACATGGGCTATGTAACCCAGACACCTGGTTCAGCTTCATTGTCCTGTTCCTCACTGACCAAGGCAAGCAGTAATTTAAGTAACAAGCATTTATTGAATTCCCCAGTACCTTGCAGGAGGAGTTCTTTCCCCATATCAGACATGGGGGGGGAAGGCAGGCTGGAAATAGCACGCATGTTAGCAAGCGTAGTAGTACTGAATATTTCTGCTCTGTCACCTACATACAGACTTTTTCCCTTGAACTCAGTACATGGGGACTAGACACACAGAGAAACAGAAATGAGAGGTCCCACTTTCATACATAGCCCCCTGAAGGCAGTCTGGAAGAGGACTTATTAAAAGATAGCCCAGGCCTCATGGCATAGACTAAATAGACTAGCTTCCCCCTCTCACTGTTTACACATGGTGCTTACAAGATGAAAAATTCCAATGCAAACAAGTTTGTTAACAAGGAAAACATTTTTCATCCAGAGGGTGACAAAACACTGGGACAGAAGCCTAGAGAGACTGTGATATCTTCATACTTGGAGACAGGGAAAAACCAGCTGGATAAGACCCTTAATGTCTTAATCTAATTAGGCCTACTTTGAGCAAAAGACTAAATTAGGAGACCTACAGAGAACTCATCCAACATAAACTAGTCCACAATTTCACAACCCTGTAGATCTCCACTTCAAAAAAGAAAAAGCATACTACAGTTGAAGGAAATCAACAGGAGCAGAACACCCCTAGACAGACTGAAAAAGAACAAGTCTAACCAAGCAAGACCTCTTGATAAAACTTTAAAAGCTAGAAGCACTACGAGTTAGGCATTCAGGGCATCTAAGCTTTTTGGTCACAACACTACCTTGCCAAGGATAACTTCCAAGCTAAAGAATTTGTTAGGCAATACACATCCCAGGTGGACTGCCACAGACCTTTGCTTTCAGCAACTAGAGAACAATTCCCCCTCTTCTCCTTTACAGAAAAAAACACAGATGTGGCTAACAATGGCATTTATATAGGAGCAACAGCTGTGATTGCCACCCTCATGCCCTTTCCTACCTCACCCTATGAGTATGAATATGAAGCATATTAATTTGTGGTTTTAGGGATTAGTCATGGAATCTCTCTCCTTTCCCTCTACGTTGGATGTATATTCCCTGAGATGTTGCAGAAATCCTCTGCGCCCTCCGGGGTGACCCCTTCATTGATGTTAGGAGAAACAGTGCAGGTTTCCTTGACTGCAGAAGCAACTTGGACACCTGTGGTATGGTCAGAAATACAAGTTTATTGTCCTGTTCCAGGCTGTGTTGATCAGATTCAGGACTAATCAACAGGTACCCACAAGCAGCCCTAATGTCATTAGCTTATATTTCTCTTTCCTCTCTTCCCCTCCCAACTATGCTTTCCCTTTTGACTCCTGTTTTGCTCGTTTCACACCTGTATTTGCTATTTATATGATTATGTTGGTAACTCTAGCCTTCCTGAGCAACTTTGCTAAGACAGCAATCCTATTTCACTGTCTTTCAATATCCTTCACCCATGGGGAGTTCCTGACAAGCCTCTTTCACTCTCTGTAATGTCCAGCAGTTTCTCGTGTTTTTATCCTATTAGTGTAACCTCGGGTCATGGAGAGCCACCTGCCCAGATAGATAAAAGCCTGTTCAGATCTCCTTCTTTTTCAGAGTGCTGGGTATTACCAAGAGTGGAATAAATCCAAATCTTCTCAACATTTTGGAAAGAGACCATCTCTGTTATACAAAACAGAAATAACAGAGATAAAGTCTGTTTCTATTTAAAAGTAGACTGAAATTTAGCAAAACATCATGTCAGGACAATGTGGAACTAGAAGGTTACAGTCTAGGAATCCTAGAATAGCCTCATTTTCACACGTGTTCTTTGTGGCTTGTATGTCCAATTTATTGATAGAATTGATACAGCAGCAGCAGATTGTAGTGATGTATTGTTCCGTGCAAACAAATTGCAGTTACTTACCTTTGGTTTAATAAAGACATGATAAGTGAAAATGGATATGAATTTAACTCTTTTCATAGTCGTGGAGTTTAAGTGCAGCTGACATCTACTCTGGAATATCATTGTAATCCCATGCAGACAAATGCATTTGAAACCTTATTTTCCCCAGAGATGCTGACCATCCATTTCTGTCTTCACAGGTAACTCTGTATATCCTGCACACCTTCAAAAGTCAGCTCAGGAATTCATACGTCCATGTACCTACTAGTCAGACAGTCAGTTTGTTATGAGTGTGAATGGAGCTTGGTTTGGTGCAGGAACGAGCAGAATTAATCAAAGAGTGTTTTCTATCAGACATTTGTCTAGTAGAATGCCATCAAAGTTGACTGGAAAGAGTTGGAATCCAACCAGCGGACTTTAATATCCTTTTCTGAAAAAAAAAAAATATATAGTATCCCAGTTATACATATGGCAGTGAAGGAATAGTTGGTTTATTTGTAATAAATCTGGAGTAGCTCTACATGCATATGGCTGCTTATGGAATTCATCTCACCTAGAGATATACCTTTAAGCATGCCTTTGTTTCTGTCTTCCATCTTAGTTTCTTCTCAATAGGGAGGGGGAGGAAAAAAAGTAACAGGTGTTTTTACAGAATGGTTCATGTGAGTATCTTAGACATCTGCTACATGATGAGATGAGTTATGCCATAGAAGTGCCCATTTTTTCCTTCCTTTTCCCTATTCAGGATGTGTAGAATGATAAGTTCAGGAGGCTGCAGCCAGGGCCTGTCCCTCTGGCCCTGAGCCAGGTGGGCAGAGAAGACCTGGAGATGGTAGCCGAGTTCAACCAAGAGTCCAGATGACCAGGAGAGTTCCTGGTGATGAAGCAGGTGTGAGGTCAAGCTGAGAAGTCAGCCTGCGGGTCAGAGTCAGGATCAGGCCTGGTGAGGGTAACCAGGGACAGAGAGAGTCCAGTGCCTACCGGGCAGGCCCAAAGTGACAAGATAGGTGCAGGGTCAAGCTGGGAAGTCAGTCCACAGGGCAGGGTCCAGAGCAATGGAGTCTGCACGCTGAGCTGAGCTGGAGATCAGTGCTCCTCTAGGGAAGCTCAGACAGAAACTGAAGGCCCAGGGTTGAGCATAAATGGGGCTCCTGGGCCCATGGGCAGGAGGTGCAAGTAGCTGCCTCAGGCGAGGATGATCAGGCCCATTAAGGCCTGTTAGTGCCCTCAGACCCTGGAAACAGTAGTAATATTAAATATTAAAAATAAATATTAAATAATAAAAACTTTTCTGTAATAGCAAGAGCTACAGCTTTACTGTGAGAAAGAACGATTGTGACACTTTTGAAGGCGTTTAGTTTCACCTAAGTTTTTACTTTCAAGTTTGATGCCTTGAAGACATCCCAGCTTTGTTTTCAACTGTTGCTAACTAGTACCACTTCAGCAGTATCGCTTCCATGTTCTGTTTCCATTCCCTTACCTCATACATCCTTGTAGTCTTTTTTTTCCTGACTCCCAGTCTGAAGGTGATCATTAACCTTTTAGCAATAGTGGGTCACATTCATCAGGCACCTTAGACTGTTTACAGTATTAGTGATGTGGGCGACTCGAGTCTTCCATGCAAGAACAAAGTTACCACACAGCAGGTGGTCCTGAGGGACAGCCTACCCTCTTTTGTTGTGGGTGAATATCCTTGAACCAATTCACATGCATCGCAGGCTAAAAATGTGCACACAGAAGAATTTTTTACAAATGCTGAGGCTGGGATTCATCTTACTTAAGTTTAGACTTCTGTTAATGAGCTGCCAAAGCATAAACCAAACTTGTAGGCTCTTTCCATAGCTCATGAAGACAAATAAAAGTCTGTTTGCCTCCATAGTTTGATCACACCTGTCTCTGTCTCCCTTGAAAGGTCTATATTTATATCTATGAGTTACAGGAAGAGTGTAGAGTGACCAGCTCAGGTTTATGGAATTATTTCAAGTCCACGTTAATGCAGCTTAATGCTGCCCTGAGTTCTGGTTTTGGATCACATTCCATCTGACTCAGGGAGCTGGCTTGTAGAGAACAAAAAGCCACTGGCTTCAGTAGAGAAAGACTTCAGTCTCAGCTGCTTTGGCCATGGAAGTAGCACAGAGAAGGAAACGTAACCTGCTATAACACTGCCTCAACACACAGAGTTATTAGACAAATGGGTGTAAGACCATTTTTCCCTATCCTTAGGAAGGACTGCAAGTAAAGGTCCCATAAAAAGCTACACTCCCTCTCACTGGGGGTCATCACTCAGAGCAACCCATTCTGCCCATCCTGAACCACTTAGACCCCTTAATGTGTAAACGTAGTGTCTGAGGAAGAAATATGTTCCACTCTTCCATATCCATAGCTTTATCATTAAGACTGACAGGTGTCATTAAGCAATAACCAGTCAGTTCCCAGAGCAACTCTGGCAGCATCTAGAAGTACAAATTTTCTGCAAGCAAACATTTTCATGCTTCCTAGAATACCATGGAGGTTGCAGATATTCCTGACTAAACTGTGAGAGAGGACTACAGCAAAGAAAGATAAATAACCCAGACAAGCAATACCTGCTGATCCACTTTTAACCCAGCTATCTCCTGAACACCACGGCTTTCTCATAGTCTAGACGAGAACTCCGGAAGCCATTACATTGCCAGTCTAATGCAGTCTGGAAGAGGACTCGGTCCAATGCAAATACATTGCAGACCTCATGGTGCAGCCCAAAGAGACGAGCTTCCCTCACTCATCATCTTACACATGGCACTGCACATTCATTGTCCCGGGAGTCGCCCCCACTCCACAACACGAGCAGCCACTGTAAGCACAGTCTAACCAAGGCTGCGTTACCTGGGACATTTCTGCCTGCCTAAGCCCCGCTGATGACTTTCCCTGCTAGGGACAGTCAGAGCAGATCACTCCTCAGCTGAGTAACCCAATTCAGCTCTCTGCTCTGAAGGCCAACAGTTTGTCGAACAACCTCTAAGCCCTCGAAGTAGCACAAGTAAGCTAGCTTTTCTGGCAGGTAGAGATGTCCTTAAACTCCTGCCAGAATCAGGGGAAGGGTCTTTGTTCGTATGTCTCAAAGGCTCCTCAGCTTCCCAGAACAGCTGTCTTCATCATCTTATCATAAAGTAATTTCAATAAGTGTCCAGTGATATTGCAAGAACAGAGAGAGGTTGCAAGAACAGAGAGACGCACCAGAACTCTTAGCAAATCACCAGCATTTAACTACTTGAAGAACTTTATATCTGCATTTGAAGAAAAATCTACCCCGATGGATGGACACATAATCTGAGCCTGGATGGTCCACACATGAACAGGTTATCACAGCAAAATATCTGCTCCACAGATGAGCAGGCTGCCTGAAACTAGATGGTCCATGAGCCAAAGAGGTTATCTAACAAAGGGCACGAGTCCAAGGGTAGATCTGTTATTAGAGACAACAGGAGTCTTCTGTGGAAAAACCAGCTAACTGTGTATCAGGACTGTGCATTTTAATTAGAGGAAGAATTATCAAGTTTGATCACAATTAATAACAGAGGTGGATTCACATTCAGATGGCATACTTAATGCTTAAACTCCACGGAGTTGCACTGCAGCTCTTCAGAGTCAGATAAGCAGAACTGATTCCTCTGATATCTTACACTGTACTGCTATTTACATGAATATGGTCTTGTTATTATTAAAAGAATCTATATTAAAGTTTGCAGTCTAAAGCTCTGTTAATTTTTTTCAATAGATCTTATTCCTTACCCTTGAGCTCTGGCTGATAAATCAGGTGCAAAAAAGCAAGGAAGATAGAGATGCCAAGGTGAGAAGAAAGAATGGCAGTAACAGGAGCAGCGGTGATTTTGAGGCTGCTGAGGCTTTCTTTCCACCATGCCATTACTGTACAGCTATTTTGTACTTCTTATTTCTTACCCTGTCCCTTAGTCTCATGGGCTAGGGAATTACTCATGCCAGGTGGAATTACTCTTCTTTTGCTATAGTTATCTGGAAGTTAATGATCTAAATCCAAGGTACTTGGGCTTTCTGGAGAGTTGATAGGGACAGGCATGACGAGGGTTCACTGAATTTGCTAGGATACTTATGTCATCAGTTTCACTAGTAAAAAGTAGTAAGGGCAGGGAATGAGATGGGCATGTCCTGTAATCAATGACAACAAAGACACCCTTAGAGGATGATTCCTTAGCTTATCACACTTATTTTAAGATGGGATGAATTGTCCTTTGAAGGTGATATTGCTTCCTTTGTCTATAGGGGGAGCCTAGAATAGATACTGCCTGGACCCCTAACCAAGGATAGGGGAAATTAATTCACAGAAGGATTCTTCATTACAGTGCATCTGCTGAGACTCCTAATTAAGGCCTGGTGTCTTGCAGGAGATCTAATTTACAGACATTAAACTGCATCGAGAGTCATAAATACACTAAGTACTTCAGTAACACCATTTTTCTGAAGAAAGAGTTCCAAAGCGGCAAGCTGAGTGTTAGAATATCACATTTGATATTGAAGTTGTTTCTCAGCGTGTCACTCCACTAATGTTTCACAACGCCCAGGCTGCAGATCAGCTGCAACATATAGGGAAAAGAATGAGCTGTTGCTCCAAAGGCAGTACTGAATTGCGTAGTTCTGCAAACATCGAAGCAAAGAACATTTATCTGGGCATTTACCTGGAGCAGGGAGGGGCTCTATTGCAAATCTGAAGTCCTAAAGTTTTTCTATTTAGATAAATCTTCTGACTTGTTTCAGTAAGATGTCTTTGTAGTGAAGAAGGAAGCTACTCACTATTACGAAGGTACATGAAATGTTTGTAGCTTTTGAAATAAGAGTTTATTTCTGGGAACAATATGGCATAAAATATCTCGCACCTTCATGCAAGGAAGGTAGGCCTATTTCTTCATTTTAGAGATGAAAAAGATCATTTTCAATCTGCAGATAGAATCATAGAATCATTTAGGTTGGGAAGGATTTCTGGAGGTCATCAAGTCCAACCTCCTCCTCAGAGCAGGTTCAGTCAGATCAGATTGCTCCGGCTCGATCCAGCTGAATTTTAAATGTCAGCACAGATGGAGATTCTACAAATTTGCACCTAATCCAGTGTTTGATCACTCACGTTGGGGCAGGAGAGGGAAATTTCCTCCTTCAGTTTCCCAAGTAGTCCATGGAAGAGAGCAACCTGTTGATAGCAAGCTCATTGAAGCCCTTTTCTGAGAATTAGCTGGGCTAGTTGCTGTGCTTTAGGGCAGAAAAGGTTGGGTAGGTTGGAGATAAACAACAGCCAGCTATGCAAAGATAACTCAGTGTGTAAAGGCAGTCTGGTCTTCTGTGCACCTAAGCAGGGTAAGCATTTTGCTCACTTAAACTGTGTACCTAACCATTATAGGCTGGTTTTAATCCTGCTGTCTGCTTCTTGAAATGGGCAAGTACTTCTGAAGATTTGGCTCAAGGGGGGAATAAACTGGCTTGGTATCTACAGTATCTACTCTTGCCTTTCTGGATGAAACAGGTCAGTAAGAGAATAGTTTTGTACCTATGCAATACCTTGAAGCCTATGCTAGAAACAGACCTCAGCAAGAATTGAAACCTCCTTTCAGTCACCCACATGATAAGAACTCCGCTTTGAGAGCGTCAGCCAGGTTACTGGTAACCTCCAATAGATTAACAATAACTTTTCATGTGAGGTGAAGCTGGTAGAACCTTTACAGGGATGAGCGATTCCCTTTTTGTTCAGGATTCCTTCCCTTTTAGCATGAGATTTTTCCCCCTCTAAATGGAAAGTATTTCATTTGGTGACTCTTCCCAATTTATTCCTGAGCAGAAGATGGCCACTTTTCCTTGACAACAGGGATGCAAGCAAATGAGAAATCCTTTCTCAGCCAAACCTGGAGGATCTTGTGGTATCTCCTCCTCTTTGGGAAGATGCAAAGCTGAGTTTTCCTGCTGCTGTTGCCATTTAGTGCTTGCCACCATTTCTTTCAAGAGAGGAAACTCTTACTTTCTTCTGCCAGGATGTGGATTTGTTATTTGTATGTTTACAAGTTGCAGTCCCAAAGGTCAGGCTGGTGGAGGTCCATGTAATTAAGGCAGGTCTTAGCAAGTTGGCACAGCTGCAGCCTAACCATTATATTCCTATTTCAGCAAGGCTGAACGGGGGCTGCTTTGTCCCATTAATGGACTTTGTGGCCCATACTGAGCTCTAACTACCCTGCTACCAATGCCCGGGGGAGTTAGGTAAGAGGCAAAAAATGTATTGGTGATTGCAATACAGGAAGAATGATGTCTGAGTAGTGTCAAGACCACCTATCTTCAGGAACAAGCGGGCCATTGCCCTTGGAGTGGGCCATTTGGATGATACTGTACACCCAACCGTGGCCACGAGTGAGGGGAGAAGAGTGCTCCATAGATGTCCTCAAGAAAAGCTGACTTTTTTCCTTAAAAAAGGCACACTAAAAGAGGTCACACAAAAAACATTGTAGTGCCAGACTAGGACTGGTGTTTCACAGTGCTGCTGTTGCCTTATGAATAAATTATTTTATCTTTCTGCGCTTTCTTATCTCACCTGAAAATAGGAACTGTACTCCCTTGTTTCACAAGTCATTTCAATGCGTAATTAAAGAAGTCTAGTCAGAAGCTATGATGAAAATGCGCCGTACTTCCTTGTGGCTACTGAGACAATCAATTGTGTGTTGCCAGTTTCCCATCACTTCTAGGTGTTGAACCAGTTTCTTGTCGGGAGATAATGGGGTATCATCTTGCTGAAGAATGCCAGAAGAGGTGGAAGGTAACCGTTTTTTAAGCACATTAATGGGAATCTTGGAAGGATCATGTAGATGAAGGTAACCCCGCTTTTTAAGCACATTATAGGGAATCTTGAAGGCTCATGTAGATGAAGTTCTCCCCGGCTTCACACACTGTGTACCTTCTCAGTAACTTGGCTTCTGTGGATTTCTGTGTACTCCTCAGCTATCTCCCGAGGTGGCTGGTGAACTCTTCAGCAGTGAGGAGAGCCACTTCAGTCAGTGCCTGTGTGGCAGCTATTCACTTGTCTCATCATGGCTAGGCTGTGTGTCTCCTGCTGGCAGTAATGGCATATGACTGCAATGCTCTGTAACCCTCTCCTTTATGCAACTGTCATGTCCTCGAAAAGCCTGTACACAGATGGTAATCATCTCCTGTTTAACATCTCCACCTTCTCATTCTGTGCTTCTGGTGACTGTTATCACGACATTATTTCTGTGACTTTGGTGTTATCAGACATTATTTCTGTGACCCTATAGCAAAGAGACGGTACTTCACATTTTTGGTGTGTTTCGTGGCATCTTCACATCTCTGGCAATTCTCATCTCCTCCATCTACCTCATCTCCACCACCCTGAGGATCCACTCCTCCAAGGGCAGATGCAAAGCCTTCTCCACCTCTGCTTCCCATCTGAGAGCTCTCTTCTTGTTTTATGGCAGCACCATTTTTATGTGCGGTAGCCCAACATCCAGCTACTCATTGGACTGAGATAAATGGGCCTCTCTGTTCTCTACAGTGGTGACTCCAGTGCTGAATCTTACCAGCTACAGCCTGAGGAATAAGGAGGTGAAGGATGCTCTGAGGAGAGTTTTAGGTCCTATTAGAGAAACTTCAGCAGACTTGTTAGAAAGAGAACTTTGTTTGGGGAAAATTTATCAAAACCTTGGTACAAAGAGTAGGACTTCCAAGGAAGATTTGATCAGCTTCCAAGGGTGAGATTCAGAAAGGTACTTAATTGTTAGAAGGGATTTTAGGTGGACTTTTAACTGGTTGTATCTGCAACTTCTATCTTGAAAGACTGTGTTCCTCTGCTGCTGAAAGCTGGAGGAATCCTGACTCTTAACTTGCAAGTTCCAAGCACAAACAGGACTCCTGCCTGAGGAGTGCGTGGCACAGAACTGCAGTTCTCTGTTCTACTAGGAACGTTTGCTCATGTAGGAAAACCACCAGTCCGTCAAGATGAGAAAAAGCTTTCAAAGATATTCAAGAGGAGAAAAGCAATGTGATTTGAATTTATGGCCACTTCTGCTACGTCTTCAGTATTTGAAAGGAGTAGCCTCTTCCAGTGCAACACACAGAACCTGAAGTTCTGGAAAGGAAATCTCAGAGAAGAGACACCCGTGTTTTTGCCCCCCAAACACTAGGGAAAGTAACTGTCCCTCTCCTGTTAAATCTCCCTCTTCTGTCACTCACTACTACCTCCTTTTTCCCCTTCTGCCTGGAAACATGAAAAAACTACAGCAATGCAGAAAAGATTGACTTCTAATTTTGCTACCGTTGTGAAGTAACAAGAACTTATTCCTGCTTTTCATCTCCACATATCAGCAATCCACTTGAGGCAACTGAGTGAACTGGTAGTTATTTTAAGGACATTGGACATAATTTGAAAGTTAATCAAGCTGCAGTGTTCTTTCACTTAAAAGAATGACGGAATAAGATGGTGACTTACCAACTACATGTCTGCCATCAATGTGATTTTGAGACTAAACGACCAATCATTTCTGGGAGATGAGAAAGCTGGGAAAGGCTTTGGAATCCTTTTATCAATTCAACTAAGCTAGCTCTAAGGATAGGTGTTCTAGCGCTAACAGATGTTTCATCCCTTCTGGCTGAGTTTACAAATGCTGTCCCTCAGTTGGCAGAAGGAGTTGAAATCTTTATTGAGCTGAAAGTGACAGAATTAATCTCAGACAGGTGAGAGGTTCCTGCCTCTGCATAAGGTTTACAGTCAAAGGGGGATGGAAAGAGGTCTTGTGGATTCCCTTTGCAAGCCTGTTAGGGCTGTTATTTCCTCTGACTTCCTCTCCTTAAAGCTGTGCATAACTGTAGCAAAGATTGTGTCCCTGTGATCATCTATGGCACCCTAAAGAAGGATTTTACAAGTCTCAGGAAAATGTAGCCTTTTGGTGCTGCTAGTTGTCATCTTTCTGTTGCTGCAGAGCCTGAAGCTCAAGGTTTGTCTCTCGTTTCTCATTATTAAGTATCATCAGATATGTGAAGATCACTGTTTTTACACATATCAATGTTGCGTTGTCCTTATCTAGGACAGAGATGTGAGCTTTTTAAACCAGATTTCTGAGGTGTCCAAAATTGTCTCTTTCAGTGGACTCCCAGCTCACAGGAAGGAAATACCTTGAAAAGAAATCACAGGCATCATTTTATTTTCCTGTGTATGTTTACAGGTCTCTGGGAAGAGCAATGTACGCTACTACTCTTCCAGAAAAAGACAGGTAGATCGTCATCAAAGAGCTTCCCTGCACAGCAATGAGTCATGTCTGCACACCTCTCTCTGCGCTGATGTTTAAGATAGTCAAAGCCATCTAGAGCTAAGCATCAGCAGAACTGGCAGCATGTTTCAATCAAGAATCACAATCTCAAACCTAAATATGCTTTCTGACAAATATCATCAAAAAGAACAGATTTTCATAAGCCCCGCATTCATCTAAGCCCTGCATTCACCTATCCCTTAGTCTCCACCTCGAGAAACCCAGACAAAATTAGGGAATTTAAAATGTTAAAGAGCTGCTGTCTCTTCAAATCTACAGTTTGCTTTTCTAAGAAAGCCTTCTGATCCAACATCCAGAATCCTGTTCCTCTTCTTCCCTTCCCCAAATCTCAGTTCCAGGAGGAGATTTGGGAAAATCCCTGCCTTGAATCACTTGTCATGACAGCAATGCAAAGTAAGTCCATTTGCGGTAGAACAGCATTGCCCAGAGTCAGGAGGTCGTAAGGGCATTTGGGGGTTTCCCTGCTGCAAACAGTTGAGGAAAACTCGATGAATCAAGAACAGTACTGTTAAGAATTTTAGGGAAATTTTCAGGGTTCATCTAGGAATTAGGTTATATCTTATGGAGTATGGAGAGATATTGGATCCCCGTATTTCCACTGAGATACCTATCCCTTAGATTTTTTTATAGTGTAAAGTACCAGACGACTGACCAGCCTAGACCTGAGACTTACACAGCTCTAAGGTGTTTAAAGGTAAAAGCCACAATACCACCCCAAATGCTCGGGTTTGACTGGTGACAATATCCTCACATCCTTTTGACTGACAATTTCCAAAGAAAGATGAGAGCTGCATATAACTTTGAATTTATTTTCAGTTCTATTCTGAACAGCCATGCCAAAAATAGAACAACATTCCTGAAAAGTCCCTCCTGAACACTTCTCTTTGCCTCCCCATGGTTTCTTGAGCTACAGTCATCTTACAAACACTCACCCTGTTGTTTCATGTCTCACTCCTCTTTGCTTTTCTGCTCCACAGCTTTTTCAAGGCTTTTTTCATGTCTTCATTTCAGAGGGTGTAAATCAAGGGATTGAGCATAGGCGTGATGATGGTGTAAACCACAGAGATTATCTTGTCTGCTGAAAAGATGGTGGAAGGGCGCATAGAGATGAAAATGCATGGCCTAAAGAACAGAAGTGCAAGAGTGATATGGGAGGTGCAGGTAGAGAGTGCTTTGAGACGCCCTTTGGAAGAGTGTGTCCTCAAAGAGACCAAAATAATGACATAGGACACAACAAGAACAAGCAAAAGAGCCCGAGGAAATCAGACCACTATTGGCAACCACGATGCAACCAACCACGTAGGTGTCAGTGCAGGCCAGCTTCAGCAAAGGTGTACATCACAGAAGTAGTGGTCGATCTCATTGGGCCCACAAAACAATAGCTGAGTGGTCAGCAGGGTCTGCACCAGGGAGTGCACACAGCCTCCCACCCACGAAGCTGCCACCAGCCGGCCACACACATGCTTGTTCATAATGCTTGCGTAATGAAGCAGCTTGCATATAGCAGTGTAACGATCATACGCCATTGCTATGAGGGTGAACATCTCCGTGCAGGCAAAGAGATGGACCCCAAAGAGCTGTGCTATGCAGCCCACAAAAGAGATGGTCTTCTTTTCAGCAAGAAGGTCATAAATGAGTTTGGGAACTGTGACAGTAGAGTAACTGATATCTACAAAGGACAAGCAGCTCAGGAAGAAGTACATGGGAGAGTCCAGCTGTTGACTGTTCTGTATAGTGCTGATGCTAAGCAGGTTTCCAAGAATAACAGTGGCATAGAAGACTAAGAAGAATGTGAAGCATACTTTTGCTAATGTATCATCTTGTGTGAGTCCCTGGAAGACAAACTCCGTCACATTGTTTTTGTTCTTCACATACGTCACGTTGACAGCACCTGAAGCACAGAATAAAGCCACCTGTGATGGCATTAGAAACACAGTGCTATCAGTACACATCCATGTCGATCACTGGTATGTTCAATATCAATGTATTCCCTTTTATGTCTTTTGGGGAAAGTTTCCTTTCAAAGTCAATGCTTCTCTCAAGGAGTGACAGTTGATATCTAACTCAGAATGTATTACTGAAGTGTGTAATAGCGAGCTCCGTTTATTTGTTTGAGGGAGTTGGTGGAAATATCCTCCAGATTCATATTTCTGATCTTTGCCCCTTTTAAAAAGGAAGACTAGTTACTAGGTTCCCTAAACATCCACTTTTGTTGTGTTGATTTGGAAACGAAAAACTGACTGAGAAGGGTAGTGCATGTTTTGATTTGAGTCTCAACATGTTAGTCATGCCCTAAGGAATTCTGCTCAGGCAGTGAACGTACCTTCTTTTTCAACCCTCTGAGGGAATTCAACAGAACTAGTCCTTGCTATTGCTCTCTGACTCTGGTAGAATGTCCATGCATTTCTGTGCAGCCATCAGTATTCACATCATGACACAAGGCAGCTGGCTAATTAACATCACTTCAACTCTCAGTGTAGATCCTTCTGGAGGAGGTAAAGTGGACACCTACCTCATGTCTGTCTAGCAGAGATGTGCCTTTAGGCACAAATTGTCTTTAAGGTGCCCTAAGTGAAATCAGACCATGTTCAAGGGATGCCAGGAAACCTGAAGCAGGAGAGTCATTGTCCTATATGTGCTGTACTGGGCTACATCTTGTGTGGATGGGTTCCAGTTATTGCTCATGAGTTTCTGGGTTGTGACCTCAGTCTCCAAAAGAGCGGGCTTGTGTTTCCTCAGACCAACTTTCGTACAGTACATGGGTGAATACTGGAGATAATCTGCATTAACGATGTGTCAGTAAGGTTTTTGTACACCTCAGCCAAATTCTGGACTAGGCATGGAAACCCCCATAAACACACCTGTGATGCCCCTGGGGTAATAAATATACCGCTGCTGAATCTCCTTTACTCACCAACACCCTTGTATTCACCTTTGCTGCACTCTAGTGCAGCACGCAAGTATCACTAGTGTTCAGTTTCTACACTGAAAAGATAGATGGCAAGAGCTGCATAACAGTGTCCACAATACTGGCAAGTCCTTTGGGCTCTTAATCCTGTTCCACAATCACAGGTCAATCAGTTCTTTCTCACGAGATCTCTGCCTCTTCCACCCTCCAGCTTTAGCAGCAGAGGAAATATTCTTTCATGTCTCCAGCACTATCTCCATGCCACTCCATGGGCCGAGGGAAAGCAGTGTGGGGAGGCCCAAAGTGTGTGTGTTAAGAGCATTGTTGCCACGATGTGTACAGCTAGAGGGGACAAGTTAAGACTGAGTACACAGGAAGTGCTGCAGCTACCTGTGGACTCCTTGACTCTGTAACACCAGAAATTTCCTTTTGACAGATATTTCTGGAAATGGCATATAACTGAAAAATAAGCAAAGAAGACACCAATTAAAACAAAGGGTAAAAAAAAAATTGAGTTCTCTCTAATTCATAAAATGCACCTCACAAAAGTCACTCAACAGTAATGCCTCTTTTCAAAGGCAGGATTTCATAGTCATGCTTGAACAAAGCAAAGAAGCAAGACCAGAAAACTTACACAGTTTATATTTGCTAGTCTCCAACAGTTTGCCTGCTATTCTCCTCTGATGACCTCTCGGACCACTTCAGGCAGTTTCATCAAAACCTCTCAGCTCCAAGCTGCTTCTTGTGTGTCACGAGAGCAGTCCACATCTCTGCCAGGGCTGAAAACTACAGGGGATGAAACGGACAGCCTGAATGTCTAGCTCCATTTCTCATTCTGCAAAAACAACTTCCAAGAGCATCTGCAAGAACAGCTCTCTCTCTCTCTCTCTCTCTCTCCAGATGGGGAAGTTGTGGCAGAAATATTTCAAGTAAATTGCACAGCAGAAGCACAAGCTTACCAGAAGCAATGAGATCGCAGAGGCATGTGAAGTTTTCTTTGTCAGAAAGAATCAGTGGACGGGGAGCTAAAATATATATTTTGGACAGCTATTAGAGTAGTCTCTACAGGGTGACTCTGGAGCGTGATCACCTAGACCATGTCACATTGTGGGGGGGTTTGCTTGCTTTCTTGCTTGCTTTCCAATGCTGTCCAGATAAATGGACTTCATTTAGTATTAGCTATGTGCTTCTTTTGGAAACATTTCTATTTAAAATCAATGTCATGGCTGACCATTTGCAAGAGTTTGTGTTCACATTACCCTTGCAATCAAAAATTTTTTGTGTAAAGATGTCTCTTACATGTGTCAGATATTTTTTCCCTTCAAGACAATATTTCACATATGCTTTCTTATTTCTTATTAACTTGCTCTTACCATTGCACGTTTGCAGCATAAATAAATATCAGAACTGTGCTATATGACTGTTGGCACTTAGACATCTGGTCTGTACATGTTTGAAACAAGAAGTAAACGAGGAAATCATTTCAAGACTTTAAAAATGTTTGTGGTCAGGCCTCACTACTTGCCAGGTATTTTTACTCAGGCAATGCAAAATATAGAAGCAGCTGCTTAGTCCTCATATTAAGTCATTATAAAAATCTGGGCCAATGTGTAGAGGAATACAATGTTGTTGTTGTTGTTGACACCTTCCATAAGCTATGGTCCCGCTGTTGCCTGCTAGCACCCGGCAGCTGGAAGAGAAATCAGAAAAATCATGGCGTTCTTCCCCAAAACATTAAAAAAAAAACAAACAGTTTTTAAATTATAAGCCTTGGCTTGAACTGGCCGTGTTCCCTAACCCCTTAGCAGTTTCAGTATGAAGGGGGTCAGTGGGCCCCATCTGTCTTTCTACCTGCCCCACCTATGGTGAGACAGACCAGCCTCTGAAGGCGCCTGTCCCTCTCTGTTGACAAGGGTGCTGAGCTAGACAACTGTCCTTCATTGCATGAAGAATTTAGACTGCTACAAATAGGTGGGGATGGTCCCACCTTTAGCTGTGTCCACAGAGTGTGAATGCTGGGTGAGGGACATGCTGGCCCAGGCCTGAGGGACACTATCCCTCTAAGCCTTGAGAATCAGGATTTATCCCAGTTCCGTCCTGCTGGCTGCCATCCACATAACCCACCACGGCGAGGAGAAGACACTGAGACTTCTGCAGTGTACTGGTGCATGCCTGTGAAATGGGAACCCACTCTGCCACCCCCTGCATAGAGCAGAGGACATTCGGGGAACCAGAGCATTTGCAACATTGTCCCACGGTTTGGTCTGTAGATCTGCCGCTCTCCTGTGCAGGGAACACCTTCTTATCTTGAATCACACTTAAGCCATGTTAAGGTGCAACACAAGTGCAAGCCAGTGTTTATAGGGAACGTGAAGTGAAGGAAGGAAAAAGAAAGTGCTTTAGTTACTTTCAGAGTGCATTTCACAGATGTCTTTTTACCTCACGCACCTGATTTGCTCTTTTCCTCCTGGCAAGGTAGGAGTCAGGGTCCCGTGGCTCCTCGTGGCTCCTTCGTCCTTGTGGAGAACCTTAGCCGCTACAACTAACCTCCCTGTGGCAGCTGTGACTGGCTCTGAGATGATTTAATCTTCCATCTTCACATTTCTTCTCTTCCCTCCTGCAGGAGTAGCTGTTCCAGCTATTCCCTTAGAATACATGTTTCTTCCTTTGCCTGGGCCTGTAGATGTGCCCTGTTGGGCTAGGAGTTATCCTGCGTACAGGAATTATTACTGAATAACTTTTTTTTCACTGACACATAAAATTGTGCCCCCCAATGCTTTCTTTGGTGGCGACAATATCCTACAGTGAGCAATTTATCTTTCACTTGGATCTTTGATTCTCTATTAGTAATAAACATTAAAATGCAAAATCTGAGGCAGAGATGAAGGGCAGAGGGGATGGCTAGGAAGGAGGGCATTAGTGATAGGTGAACTACTGCAGAAAGGCAGAGAGCTGCTGCACTGGAATGGGAAGGGGAGAAGCTTCTCCTCATATCATCTGCATCAGCAAATGACCCAACCAGCATCTAATATCAGCCGTGTCATTGCTATCCCATGGATTCAGCATACGACAGTGCAGTGCTCCTAAGAAGGCATTTACTCCAAAGTAAAGGGGAAGGAAGCCTTTGGCACAATTGCTTCCAGCAGCAGGTGACCAACAGCCTTGCAGACACCATGGGCCATTGTTTCCTAGCTGAGTAGATTACAGAATAGATGGAGTTTGTCTGACGGAAAGTTTACACCCGGGAGAGCTCGGACTAATGGGATGCTCTGCCTGGAACACATTTTAATATTTTTGATAGCATTCATTTCTTTATTTGCTGGTGTCTCGACAGTGCTTGGAAGCCCCAGTCCTGGGCCTGTGCTATTCAAAAAGAGAACATAAAGGGAATCCCTGCTAGTCACAGAGTTTACAATGCCATTCCAATCAAAACATGAACTTTCAGTGTCTTCCTAATTACTGCAACAGCTAAAACCAAGCTTTTCTTCAAAAGGGAGCTTTCAGTAAATTTTCCAAAATGGAATTATAGTGAGAGAGACTTGATTTTCTCAGCTCCTGAGAAAATGTTACCACAGTTCTACACCTCACCCTTTTCACTCCAGACTTTTCTATTCCACAGTTTTCTCATGGCCCTTTTCATCTCCTCATTTCTCAGCGTGTAGATGAGTGGTTTCAGCATGGGTGTGATGACAGTGTAAAACACAGCTACGCTCTTGTCCTCCGAGAGATTGCTGGATGGGCGTACGTAGGTGAATATGCATGGCCCAAGGAAGAGAATCACCACAGTAATGTGGGACCCACAGGTGGAGAGGGCTTTGTTCCTCCCTTCGGACGTTCGCCTTTTCAAGGATAACAAAATGATAATGTAGGACGTGACCAGGATGACGAAAGAGACCAAAGTAATCATTCCGCTATTGGCAACGACAATGATGCCCACAACATAGGTGTCGGTACAGGCCAGTTGTAGTAGGGGATGGACATCACAGAAGTAGTGGTCAATTTTGTTGGGGCCGCAAAAAGGGAGGCTAACGGTTATGAGGGTCTGCACCAGGGAGTGCACAAAGCCCCCCACCCATGAACCCATCGCCATCCAGCCACACACACGCCTGGTCATGAGGGTGGTGTAGTGCAGGGGTCTGCATATGGCAAAGTAGCGATCATAGGCCATCATTGTGAGGATGAAGATCTCAGCGCAGGCAAAGAAATGTAACCCAAATAGCTGTGCCATGCAACCCCCAAAGGAAATGGTTTTCTTCTCAACAAGGAAGTCAGCAATCATTTTGGGAGCTGTGACAGAAGAGAAGCAAGTATCTGCAATGGACAGGTGGCAGAGGAAGAAATACATGGGGGAGTTCAGACTCTGACTGCTAACTACAGTGACAATGATGAGCAGATTTCCTGCCACAGTAACAATACAGAAGAACAAAAACACCACAAAACATATTTTCTGCACCCCTTGGTTCTTTGAAAGGCCCAGAAGAATGAATTCCTTCACACTGCTTACGTTCTCCATGTTGATCAGTCGGGTGGCAATATGCAATATATAGCTTATACACCTGGGAAAATAAAGACAGACACATGATTCATCAGCATTTTTTCATTATTAATAATGAATTCTATATCAGAAGTGGATACAAACCAAGAAAGATATAGCATTAGTATTAAGCTTATGAAGTGTTTAGTTTCTCTCAAGTATTTTTTTTTTAACGGCTATTTAATCCTCCACAGTACAAAGCTTCTGCCATGGCTTTGGTGGCACGGAGATAGGTGCACTCTGTGATATTTTCCTTAATCCTGGTGCTCCAGGATCTTGAAGGACTGGCTCCATAGCTGGTAGCCTTCCATGCACTAAGGACAAGGCCAGAGTGTTCACCTTGGGCACTACAAGGCAGATAATGCAGTATGTTTGCCCTCAGGGGAGACAAAGTCCCTGACAGCAATCTTTGTAAAATGGGTGTCTTTAAGAATACCTGGAAATATTGCTCAGAATGATGATTTGCTTTATAAGTACACATGATCTTTGAATTCTTGTTTAGAAGGGAAATGTACCCACAGGCAGAGAAAAGAACTCTCTTGTGTATAGACATTTTGAAACGTAAATATGAAATGTCACAGGCGGAAAAATGAGTTCTGGGAAGGTTATCTATCATGGAGGGGAAAAAAATTGCACATATGACTTAATGGAGTATTTCACATTGTTCTAAATCTCAGCATTGTTTCTATCAGAGGAAGGAAGAATGAAAGACTCTTGTGAGATCTTCTGTCCCAGCACTGTACTGATTTTACCGAGTGTGATTTTTGATACGCTCTGCGTGATGCTTTCAAGGGTTAACTTAGCTTAATGAAGCTAATCTAACTAAACTCCTTCAACAGCCAGTATAAGTCTGATTCATAGGCTGATTCAGAATGACTAAATTAGGGTCCTTTGCAGAACCCTTTTTTCCTCCACTCACTATGAGGAGCTTAAGCAAATTAGCACCACCAGGTTAGAATGACCTTTAGAGAATAATCCCTTTTGGTGCCTGAAAGTAGCTCAGAGCTTTTTGTAATGCCATCCACCTGTTTTAGGTTATGGCTGAGCTCCTTGTCCCTAGGCATTTCTACATCCATACAGTTTCTCATTCGAGACAAGGTCACATTCCAGCATAAACATGGGACTTCTTTGGTTCACCCTGTATTCCAGCTACAACCCATCGAGCATTACATGTCACTAATAAATGAGTAGCCTACATCTTTAGAAAGAGTGTAACGTTTCTAGCTTGCCATTATGCACCCAGACCACCAGAGTTCCTTTGGTCAAAGAAGTCTGGGAACCACCAGATGAAACTCTTCACAGAGAGTTTAAGGTCAGCCAAAAGCAGGCACTCTTTTAATAAAAATATCCACTGTATGGGCTTCCTTCTAGCATCAAAACATTCCCCGTCAGCTGGTGTTAAAATGCACCATTTTAAGTCCTGCAGAATTACACCACAACCAGGTCTTCTCATTTGTCTTGGTGATCTGTGAGCAAATCTGTGGAATGATTCAGTTAAGCCAAGTTATCTACCAACTACTTCCATCTGCAGCATAATCAGAAACTTTTGTGCAGGCACAAAGGGATCAAGCATCCACAGGAAACACTGAAACTGAGAAAAGCCAAGATTACTTTCAAACCCACAAAGTGAAGCCGAGAGAGGAAGTGGGCAAAGGTAGGGACTTTTCCTATGCTTACAGTTGTACTTACACTAGATGAAAGTTTTTCAAGCAGAACGGTAAACTTTACATGGATGGTTCCCCTTCAGATATTTCTACAAGGAAAAGGATCAGTAAGAACAACGGGAGGTCAGTTTCTCCCTCGTCTTACCAGGTCGTGATCCTTTCTACCCCTCTTCCTTCTACTGAGCAACGACGTAGACTTCTCAACAAAATAAATGACAGGGATGAAATGAGCACACCTTTATGGCTGTGCAGTACCCAGTCGAAAAGAAATAGCTGGGCTCCATCCAAGCCAGAGCATGACTGGAAGCATACCACAGCAATCGCAGGGCCATATTTAGGCAGTCAGAAAGGAGTGACCAAGAGAGAAATAGTCAGGGGAAACTATATGCCTGAATGCCAGCAGATGGCAAATTCCTGAGCTAAAAACAAGGTGTGCTTCTACAAAAGGACCGATTCACAATTCAGACAGCTCGGTTATGTACCTTGCTTGATAAGGTCATTTCCATCACCACCAAACCGCATTTAACAAACTACCCATCTGTCTGATCTCATCTCATCGCCTTAAGTCATGTAGGCACCTGTACCTAAGCTAGGCATATTACACCTGACCAGTCTACTTGTAGATGTGATGAATCATGTGCTGCAGGTACCCATTTCTTACTGTTGACTCTAAGAGGATTACTAGAATGACTAATTCAGTAGAGGATTGCCACCAGTTATGGCTTATCTCTTCAAGTGCCTTTGCAGGGGTAGACCTGAGCTATATGACATAATGCAATCAGCTGCAAAATAAAATGAATCTCATGTGTACTCTTAACATCTCAAAAAGGGTGAGAAATTGCACCATCTCCTTACTGCATGCATTCTTCCCTAAAATCTCAGGTGGTTATGGGAAACAAAAGAATAATTTCGAAGCAATCGAATCTGCGGCTGTAGAACTAGCTCTGTGTATGATTCTAGCCAAAGATAACTAGAGACAGTTGATAACTTCAGTGGAAGTTCCCTTCTGCATTTTCACATTTGTTCAAGAAGAAAGGAAAAGGAAGAGGAAAGAAAAGCGAGCAAAGCAAAGCAAAGTGAGAAGCCAGAGAAGCTGCAAAACTTACCTCGCCTGTGTTTAGAGATCTAATTTTTTGTGTAAGGGCTGTACAACTTTATCTCCTCAACTTCTGTCTCCCCTGGTATGAATGTGTTAGAGCACAGCACCTTTAAAGAACATAGAATGGCTTCTGGAAAGCTTCCAAAACTTGCTTAGGAGGTGGCTGTTAGTGTATAATCCAATCCCATCTAATTTATTACTTGCTTTCGTGTGTCACAAGTGTATCTTGATGTTTCCTGCCTATGCGAGAAGTGGTTTAATAGGCTGTGTGGATGATGTGACCTGGGTGTGCTGAATGACGCTTTCATATCTCAGCAGCTGCAAAAAGGGCTAAGAAAACCATTTAAGTACCAACCTTTAACCCTCTCCCAGGAAATCTTCCACCTGAAGGGCTCTTGGGGCTGGAGGAGGGAGGGGTGGAGGCTTGGTGAAGGGAAGGCGTGAAAGAAAGGGGCAAAGGAGGAGAATGAGTTCTGTCTTGACTGAAAAGTTTAAGTAAATATATTTTAAAGAAACAGTTGTCAGTCAATGCTTTTATAATGATATCACAAAGGCATTTCAAGGTTTCTCCATAAGAAATAACAGTCAAAGGAGTAGCTGAGTATTCAGCTGGACAAGCATATGCATGGACCTATCCAGCTAACGCTTCTCGGAGTTCTTCCCTACTCCAAGCTGATAGTTGTATGGATTTCCCATGTGTAAAGGGCCATTAGGTCCACTGCTCTGGCTTCCTAGCATTGTGAATGCTAAAACTGTCCATTTGTAATCTAGATATTTTCTCTCCTTTTTTAACTTCTGTGTATTCCAAAAAACATGTAAAAGAGAAATCCTCATTAAAGGAAAAAAAGAAAGAAACCTCAAGCTGTAGGAAGAGTCACCATGCTCCAGGGATGGTAAAGAATTCCTATCACAGGAGTCTTCTAAGGACAGGTTGGGTTCATTTCTCTCAGGAGTGGTTACGATGAAGTTTTTATAGGGACAGAAGATGTCCTGGGTGACCTCTTGATGACCCTCCAAGTCCTATCTCACCAGAAATTTCATCACTGGAAATCCAGTGAATAAAGCCTCTTTGCAAGAATTTGCATGTTTTAACAGAGGTCAGTGAATTACCAAGTCAGTCAAAAAAATCCTTCATTTATGAATTGGGAAACTGAGGGAGGAAGTCACCTATTTAATGCCGATGGAAGCCGGCAAGTTTAACCCTGACTTAGTCACTCTAGGCTCTTCTGCGGAAAAAAAATGAATGTCTCTGGAGGCAGATGCATCTGATCTACCTCAGAACTGATTTTAGGATGCGATTAGGTGTGAAATAGACATCTAGCTTTTAAACAAAATAACTTAGGGCGGACAAATCTCACTGTCATGATGGGCCCCATCTTTCTTAACCTGAGCAGCTGCAGTCAAAGGTGAACCTATGAAATGAAACCAACGAAGCAAATAGACATGCTGATTTATATCAGCATATCATCTCAACCAAGGCCCAAGTCAAATTCATCGTTTCTCTCAACTCTACTGTGTATTTGTAGCTTATGCCTCACGGATGTCAGGAAAGACATTGTCTCAGCTACTGTCCTTTCCTTTGTTTTGCTGAAATTTCTGGAAATGTGGAATGGCCTGATAGCAACATAGTTAATGTCTCCATCTCCTCTGCACAGAATGCCAGCGATCTCCACAGTGAAAACAGAAATCCTACAGTTAATGAGAATAAATACTGGTAAAGAAATGTCTTCGTGAAAATAGCCCCCTAACTTAAATGTCCTTTTACTGTCACCTGGAGTCTTGGGCAGGTTATTGAGGGTTAACAGTAGTCACTACAGGAAACAAGAGTATTGGGTAAGAAGGTAAACAAAGTCTTACAGTCTTTGGGAAAGGAAGAGGACCAACAGATGACAGAAGCCAGAGATCAGGCCAATAGCATCTGGCCTGCTAACCTAGTATGAGTCAGCCTGCCACTTTCTGTACCCAGTGGCACACATGGCAGCAACTTGGCTAGCATCACATTCGTGTCCTTTTGTTTCCCTAGCCAAATGGACTACCAGAGGTGACTTAATGCACAAGTCCAAATGAAGAATTGCTGCTACCTCCTGCTGCAAAATAATTCCCCGTAGGGGTGTGCTTAGTGCCAGCAAAGGAGAAAGGTCTTTTCTCCATTTTCATTCCACTTACCTTGGCACCTGGCTCTGGACACCACTATGGCAGCAGGTCATGCTTGGGGAGCTGTGATTTGGACAAGGAGGGACTGTGCATGGTGAGATGAATGAGGTTTTGCAGCTGGATAGTGAATACTGGCAAGGGGTTTGTTGACAGAGCCATGGTGAATGTGTGTTGTGAATTTGATGATGGGCAGGATGGGGACAAGGCACGGTGTGGAGGGAAGTTGTGAAACTTGAAATGGATGCTACACGGCCAGGGACTGTCTTCGTGGAGTTTGTGAAATCAGAAGTGCCTGAGGTGTGGTGAGGGACTGTGCTGAAAGATCGTATGAAGTGGCAGGTAATGCTGTGGGTGCTAAGCTGTGTTGAAAGACCTTGTGACATCAGAAGCGGACATCGTGTTTTGAAGGGTAACACTAGGAGAGGTTGCAGAATTGTGGCTGCTGAGGTGTCATAAGGCTGGCTACAGAGTTCAAGGAGACCCTACCATAGAACAGGTTGTGCGAAGTAGTAGGGGACAATGTGTGGTGACAACCTGTGTTGGGAGAGGTTTTGAGGTCAGAAGAGGACACTTGGTAGTGATGAGTGTGCTAAGGGAGGTTCTGCAGTGACAGTGGACCCTTGGGGAATGAGAAGTTGTGCTGAGGGAGGTTGTGAAATCAGCAGCAGGCATTATGGAAGAGGACTGACAATTTCTCAATCTGTGTGACCCTGAGCAGCAGTAGGCCATCTTCTTTCTGCAAAGTCTGTGAAACTAGAGCTGCTCATGGATGCAGCTGGGAAGCAAAGCATCAGTGCAAGAGTCAAGCTATAACTTTGGACAGACAGTTCTTGTGTTCTTTATATCGCGAGACTGTCTGAAGAAGGGAGAAGTAATGAAAAAGCATTTCCTAAGCCATGACAGTGACAGGTTCTGTGCTGGGAGGGAAGGGGGAGGTGGTTGAAATCTAAGTGACCACATGCAACAAACTAGATATTTCCCCTAGAAAGTGATTGGCTGTTTCTCCAGACGTCACATTGAAATGACCATGGCTTTTTTAACAGTGTCTAAATAGCCCAGCACCAGGATTTGATTTTACAGCACAAGGATTTTATCTGGACCATCAGTCACAGAATTCAGGTGACAATTTTCACCAGCAGATCCACATCAGGCAGTTACTGCAAATAGTCCCTGAAAAACCAAGGAACCCACAAGAAGGTGAGAAATTCCTGGATGGCTGCAGCGGTCTTTGCCGTTGCCCTCTGTCTCTTGCTTTCTGCCATGATTTTGGAGAGATGGTGAGGGGAAGGGAGGAGAAAAAAGAACTGGGGGAAAGGAGCTCAAATATTTTCCTTTCCTGCTGGTTAGAAGATGGCTATAGCTACACAATTGTCTTGATCATCTTCAAGATAAGGAGATCTTCTTTCTGGGGATCTTTTTCCAAGAACAAATGCTATTGCATTGCCCTAACTGCCCATCCGTCATAGAAGGTGGCATTCTTCAGAGATCAAACACTAGCAGTTTTGGTCTTAGATGATCAATTAAGATTAGCTGAGAAAACACAACAGCATAACTCTGTGTCCAGACAATGAGATGTCTTTGTGGTGTCAAGTTTGTTCAGACTAACAGCTGCCACAAGAACTATCCTGTACTCAGCATGTAAACCACAGGAAGGCTGTTTAATCTCAAGGGAAAGAAAGACCAGCTAGACTGCTGCTACTTGATGCAGGCTTTCATTAATTAGTTTCATTAAGGAAGTAGACTCAGGTTTTGAATATGCTTCGGAGACAAGAGACCAATCTTAAAACAAGAGACCAATCTAAGTCTTGTAAGAGATATACGAGAACTGTGAGTGACTTTTTCAGCATGCTTTTGCATGGTCTGTGGAAGTCATAGGATGGTTACTTCACTTGCATTATATGGAATGCAAAGTTTTTGATGATTTGGCATACCTCCACAGGGCGTCCATTACAACCAGTATGACAGTACATGACAGTACATATCAATGGCCCAGGCTGATGCTATTTAACATTATGAAATCTGTTTGAAATGCCTTAGATAGAAAGCTGATCACCTGACATTCCCTGAATGCCCAATGGAGAGAGAGGCACCTCCAGAGGATGTAAACCACCATCGTAGACCCTCTCAATCACTGACAGTAAGAGACAAGCATTCTCAGAGGTGCCATCTGCCACATGTTTGCAATATATTTCTTGTGGTCCAAAAGAAGTCGGTGATAGGATGACTGCAAGGAAATAGGGATCATGTGCAGAATTTTCTGCCCTGAACTAACATTAAGATAGCCAGCCCAGCCTACCATGGAGCATGCCCTCAGCATGGGAGCTATGTTTGTCCTCTGACTTGCTCAGTATCTCTCTGGGAAGATGCCAGGACACAGAGCACTCTAGAAGGTCAGTGGTCATGGCTAAGAAGAATGCGTTCCTCGGGGGCCACCAGCACCCTGTAAAAAAACCACATTTCTGCTTCCCTGGGGACGGTTGAAAGGAGACAGGCAGCCAAGGATGTTAGTGCTGAGTGTGTTCCTCAACATAGTCCCTGTACCAGTGGCATGAGGTGCCTGCAAGGGACACCTGCCGCCCTGAGGGCAGCAAACCTGACTCCACTCATCACAAGAGCTCCTAGACACCAGCGTTTGAAATAGTCTTTATTTTCTCATTGATTGCAACATAAGGCACTCAGGGTACTGTTGGTATTTCTGCAATGTGGTTGAGGTCTGGACGAAGGAATCTGTAGGTGCATATGCGTGTTTCAGAGCAGTCCAATTTTCACCACATGCAGAAGGGTCAGAGAAAAACTCTAAAAAGACTTGATTTGCTTCCCTTTCCCAAGCCTCTGCCCTCAGTAGTTATCCCCACCCTTCCTTTCCCACAGCTACCCCCTTCTCAACTCCAAGAGCTCCTACTGCAGTCAACCCTCTTCTCTCCCTCACCTCAGCCTACCTCAAACATCAAACAAAAGTAGCAAACAAAAGTCACAATATCACAAAATAGGTCTAATTTGTCTAATCAAAGACAATTCCTGACTGGAGAGGCAGAGAGAGAGACCTTTGCTTCTTCACTACATGATACCCGAAGTCTGAGTGAGATTTGTCCCTCTGGAGCCAACACCTGCCCATTTTGAAGCTTGCACAATCACACTGTTAAAACTCTTTTCTTCCTCTTCATTTTGTAAGTAAGTGGCACACAACAAGCATACTTCTTGTCTGCAGGGTTTCTGTTGTATTACTGCGAATAAATCGCTGTGTTTACTGTTTTTCTAAAGTCCCTTTCAGGTCAAGCTGCTAAAATACTCTAATTCTCTGGGGCCAGAGGTGAACGACGAGTCATCAAATGCTGTTAGAGCCCTGTGCAGTTTGGGGAGACTCCTCCTATCTGCAGGAGAAAGAAATAGGCACCTTTTTACACTTGTTGTCAAAGGGAGGCCCAGAAGCATTCAGGGGAGGCAGGCAAAGGCTGACAATGCCCAAAGAGGATTATTGATGCCTAGCACCCAGGCTGTGAAGGCCTCAATGTCTGATCTCCCTTTCCCACTCCACGCACAGCAGACAAGCCCTTTCTCTTTTGGGGGTCTTGGCAGGATTTGGGGTGAGACATTGCACAGGAAGTGATTTTTGAAGGAAACATTGGAAGAAGGGACATCCTCCTCTGGAATAATCCCATTCCAGCTGACTCTCATGTTCCAAGAAAGAAAAAACAAAACAGAATACAGTTACTCTGACAACTTCCCGCAATCTCTACTGACTGCTCATTTGTACATCTCCTTTATAACAGCATTTGGCCAGAGTACGAACGCACCAAGAGCCTTTCACAGATGCATGCAAAATCCCACAGCATCCCTGGGAATGGAATCCCTGGCAGGTAATTTTCTCCCCACCTACTGTAAAAGCAACCAGAGAAGTAGAGCAGAAATAGGAAACTGCCTCACAACATGAAAGAGCCCCATTCTCATCTGCCGCTGACTTCATCCCAGCCTCCTCAGTACAGTGAAAACACTCCTTCCTGACAACACCTGTTTCGTTACACCACAGGAGACAGGAACTGAATCTGCAGGCTGAAAGAACTTCCTTGTCTTTTTCACAGAAACTGTTTCCCAGAAGATCCATGGGATGAATCAGAAACCAAGAGAAAGACACTAGAGCTGATGCCAGGTCCCAGCTTCTCTGAGCAGTCAATTCCGATGCACTGGGGCAGGAAGGTAAGCATTTCTGGGATAGGTTCAGCATTTCCTTGCCATCATTAATGCTTTGGGATGTTCTCTGTCTCTGCTGTTCCATCTTCACGTCCTCTCTCACAGACATCCACACACACACTCGATCACTGCGTAGAGTTACCCCCTCCTCATATCCTGCTCCTCCCTCTCTATAAGTAGCAATGTTTCCTTCTGCTTCTCTTTTTTTACTCTGTTGAACTGCCTCACCCTGTCTTCCTGCTTCAACCTCTCCAAATTTCTGCATGATTTTGCCTTCTCCTCAATATGTAGCATCTTGCTTTTACCTTCCCAGACATCAACCATGCATACTCCGTGAGCGATAGCTGTCCCAGGCCAAAAGGCTGTAAGTATAAAAGCAGTGTATCAGTCACTAAATTCCCCTCTGTCTCTTGCAGAAACAGAGAGAAGAAGAAACTTTCTCCATTTTGGTTATTTCATAGTGACTGATCAGTTCATAATGCTCTCCTTTCAAAGCAGTTCAAGCCTGGCTGAAGGGACTAATTACAGTGGGACTGTGCAAAAGGCAGGGCCGTCATATGCTCTCCTCAAGTTCATGGAGAGCTTCTGCCTCATCAGCTCTGCCTGTGGCATGTTGGGAAATGGCACGGTTCTGTGGTACCTCGGCTTCCGCATCCGGAGGAACCGCTTCACTGTCTACATCCTGAACCTGGCTGCCGCTGACTTTGGCTACCTGCTCTGCATTGCCATCGAAACAGTTCAGTGCCTGATGCACTTCAATGTGGGAGTGCAGTTTGGGATAGTCCTCTTCCTGGATCTTTTCACATACAGGACTGGCTTGTATCTCTTGACAGCCATCAGCATTGAGAGGTGCCCGTCTGTCCTCTGTCCCATCTGGTGCCGAAGCCATCGCCCAAAGCACTTGTCCGGCATCATCTCCGGCCTGCTCTGGAGCCTCTCGCCGCTGCTGAACATGCTGGGGTATTTTTCTTGCACTGTTCGCCCCTCTAGCAACTGCCACAGACTCCTCATCACCACTGGAGTCCTGGACTTCCTCTTCTGCATGCCCCTCATGCTGGTATTCAGCCTCACCCTCTTCCTCAAAGGCAAGTGCAGCTCCCAGCACCTCCAAACAGGCAGGCTCTTCACCCTGATTATGCTCACCATCCTCTTCTTCTGCTCGTTCCGAAGGGGAAGGAAACACACAGCCACACCACCAAGTCCATACTTGTCAGTTCCCAGCACACTCTCCTCCCTAAGATGCAGGTGCAAATCCCAGGCTAAGAGGTTTCTGAACCTCTTGAAGCCACAGAGGGCTGCACTGATGCTCCCGTCATCTGGGGCAAGTGCACTGCATTGGGTAGCGCTGCCCTGCCAGGGAGTGCTGGGCAAGCACCTAGGCAAGCAGCAGCCCTACTCGGAGCACTACCATTCCACACCAGTGCTAGCAGCAAGGAGAGAGAGCAGGAGGGAGGGCTTTTCAAGTGAAAGGGTAGAAGAGGTGGAGGAGCAGGAGCACCTGGGCAGCAACCCTCTCTGAGGGGACACAGTGAGTCAAATGTAAAACCAGATCAGCAAAGGCTGTGTCCCTTGAGGGATGCTCACAGTTTTACAGCTCGGGTGGTTGTTTCCTTCGTAAGCGCTTAGCTGCCTTGGAGTTTCTCCAAAGTCTGGGGTAAAGTGTGTGTGGCGCCTTCAGCTGTTCGCTCTCGGCTCTTCCTGCTGCATCGCACAGCACTGCACTGCACAAAGGGGAAGGGCAGAAGCGCTCTCTCCTCCTGATTTTCTTGCCTGCTGTTTGCTTGATTTCTGTTTGCAGCAGGCAGAAGCAGGAAAAAAAGGACGACGCTGCCATGGCTGCTTGCTCTGCGATGGATGTCTGCCAACGGCCATCTGCCAGGGCAGCTTTTGGATCTGCGCTCAGAAGGGCAGGCTGTGACCAGCCTCTGGCAGCTCTCCGTTGGGAAGAAGGCCCATTACCGCTGCCGATCCAGGTAAGCAAGCCTGGCAAGGGAGTTACCATTGCCCCAAGCCGATTTCTTGTGTTACAATGCCAGACGTGAGCCTTTAAAGCAGTGCAACGAACACGCTGGTCGCATCTGGGGCGAAGGCGCTGAGCCTCGGTGGGGCGAGCAGGAGAGCGCTGGGGAAGAGCAGCGCCCTGGGCTGGAGCGCCGCGGCTGCGGGGCGCGCTAGCACAGGCTGCGGCCGGGCGAGGCGGGCCGGGGCAGCGGCGGGGCAGAGCGCGGGCGCCGGGCGGCGAGGCGTCGGGGCGCGGGGCCGCTGCACGGAGCCGAGAGCGTGACAGGCGCGGCGGGGGCGAGGGTGCGGGGGCAGCCGGCGCCGTGGGCGCTGCAGCCCCGGGCAGGCTCGCAGCCTCGGCGGGGCTCGGGGGCGCTTCCCGCCGCGAGGGCGGCTCCCGGCGCGGAGCGCGGCTGCCGGCGGCGCTGGGGGTCGTGGCGGGTCATGGAGGGTGGGGGCCGGGCGGGCGCTGCGGGCGGGGTTGGGCGCCGGGGGAGCCGGGGGCTGGCGCGGCTCGGCTTGGCTCGGCTCGGCCACCCGGGTGGAGAGCTGCGCCGGGAGAGCCGTGCCCGGCAGCGGAGCGGCTGCCGGGGGCGCTGGCGGGCCGAGAAGGGGGGCCGGGGCCAAGGCGAGGGGCCGAGAGAGCGCGAGCGCCGCTTGCCGCCGAGCGGGCGGAGGAGAGCTGCTGGGGGCGGGTGGCGGGCAGCAGGCAGCGCTGCGGGCTGAGACGTGCCCGGGCGCGGGGCGCCCCGAGCACAGCAAAGTGCCGCTGCCTGGGGAAGAGTTTTCCTCCCCGACGCTTGCTGCAGGTTTGTTTTCCTTCTCTGAGAAGCCCTGGGGGCGCGAGCAGGTCCGAAGAAGAATGACCTCTGCGCTGCCTTGCAACGTTGCCTAAGTGACAACGGCATAGGCAGTAGCGCAGGCGACGCCAGAAAAACCGCCTGTCACCGTTTGGGCAAAGATGGTCGAGTTTTCCGTTGCTTTCTTTTGAGAGAGGCACTGAGATTACTTGGAAGACGTCCAGATGTGTGTAGGTCAAAGGCACTGACGACCATTGGTCTCCTAAAAATGCCAGGCACGAGACTTTCAGGCAATGCACATGCGAAAGGAAGGCTGAACACCTCGATCTCAACAGATCATGAATATATACGCAATAGGTATGGAACACCAACAGCAACAAACAGCCAGTAAGAAAGCTTAAAAGGATTTATATGAGCTTTATTGGTATAGCCTCGCTATATTTGGATATATATACAAACAGATGTCTTTATATTATAACTACAGGCTCTCTTCACTGAATTGTGCACTGAGGACTAAACAGCAAATAATGAAAAAGAATGGCAGAGTAGAAGCACGTTTCCTGTTACTGAGCACGGGAGAAGTTTTCAATTTCTTCCTTCATTTCCTAAAAAAAGATAAAAAAAAAGATAAAAAAGGAATAATAATTGCCAACTAGACACAGGCAAACTTGCTATAAGCTGGAATAGAAATGTAAAATCCTGTAGCTAGCTGCTTTGTATAAAATGAAAGTCTGTGTAGATGCCTTCCAGGTGGAAGTCAGCAACTCGTATGTAACACAGACTGCTAAGCAGGAAAGAGAGGAATAGCGAATAAGCAGGATATCCACTGTGCACAAGGAAGAAGTGCAGAACAGTGACAGGAAGTGCTGTGTAAGCAAAGTACCTCTATCAACTGCGTTTTGTCATCGTCTTGCCAATGGCGGTAAACACACTGGCTGAGCACCAGGTGTAGTTTTTCGAGGTGGCGGATGTTGCAGTCCTTTGTGGTGTCGCCAACGACATTCAGCAGTTGCTGAAGAAAAAAGGGAGACAGTACAAGTTTGCGTTAGCACGAGATCATTTGAATAGGCTCTCGATGTGTTCAGACACAAAAGAAAATGGTCCCACACAACTCGCATCCTCCTTCCTTGTATGGCTAAATAAAGAAGGAGTGAAACGTCCAAGAACAGACTAAATATCGCAGCAGCTTTCCATGGAGGAAATGAGCTCCTGTGCCCAACTTGCGAGAAAAAGCGAGGCTCCAGTTTCAGCTAGCATTGTGCTGCTCCTCAGGCTATCACCTCCATGATCCTAACTGCAAGTGAACTTCTCTGAGAACAGCAGGAACTGCCATGGCCCGTTTTGTAGTAAAGGACAGCGGCTGCCACAGCAAAGGCCCTCTTGCCTTGGATGAGCTTCTGTGGCTGCAATGCAGGGCCCTGCGAAATGCATCTTTTGAAGAGAGGCCACAGAGCCTCTAGAAAGAGGGCTGCCAGCAGGCAGTGGGAGCCTCCTGAGGTGCTTCTGTCTCCCCGTTAACTGAATGTTGCCCATGCCTGCAGCTCTGCTGGCAGAATGGATAGCTCAAGGGTCGTCAGCAGAGCGGGAAGCAAAGGTGGATCAGTGAGCTCCAACCTACCCTGAGAGAGACTCTGGTTTCCTTCTCAGCAGGGGGTGAGCATTTCCTCCTCTTCTCTGCTAGGCTCTCTGAGGGCGATGCGTTCCTCCTTCGCTTTTGTCTGCAGGCAGCTGCACAGAGATAGGAGAAAAAGCAAGCCAAAGCATTAGCTAAGCAGTTCTGTCTGCAAAATCTAGCACCGTCGTCTTACTTGGTGCACAAGGGAAATGGTGAGAGGGACTGAAGTACCATTGTGCTGGCTCACTACATGCATGTGTTGAGGGAGAGAGGGCAGCAAGCGAAGGGGGTCCAATTGTTATTAGAATTAAAAAGCGCACGAACTGAATAGATTATATCATGCATAAAAGAATGCCCTTGACGATTTTGTGCACAGAGCAGACTGAAGACTGAAGGCATGAGCACAAAGCAAGGTCATAAGCTCAGGTGGCTTCGTCTCTCATCACAGGAAGTAAAAGAGGTGAGAAGCAGAAAAGTCTTTGGAGACAAGCTCTCCTTCCCCCGTGTTCCAAAAGCAGAGGTTGTCTAGGCCTCACAGACAGACGGCAATGAATTGGTGCGGGGGTGGCGGGCAGGAAGGCAAGAGGGAGAGGAAGAGAAAAAGGAAGCAAAAGCAAAGGAAAGATCCTCACTGTTTCCTATCACCATACGAACTTGTGCAGTGTTCAGCAACTGCTCTAAACAACATGTTACGTTTGAGGAGTTAGCCGTTGCGGGGCCATCGAGGCCAGTGTTTTACAGTGTGAGCCAAGCTCTGTGGCTGGGCTTTATTTCATAAGCACGTTGAGTGACTGTCCTGGGGACTGACCTCACATGCTGCACCTAATTTGGAAATGGAATGCCTTTGGCATAAAGCCACCGGCATCACCAAAACCAGGTATGCCATGACAAGAGGGAAGATATCAATGTCATTGGCATCTTATCCAAAAAAGGAAAAAAGAAAAAAAGAAAAAAGGAAGAAAGGACTTGCCAGTAGAGAGGGGTGTACTGGACTCTGCAGGCACCGCTGGCCATGTCTCGTCCCCTTGCTCCTTGAGCTGCCTCTCCTCCTCCTCTGTCAGCAGTCGAGGCTCAGGTGGTGATGCCACAGGCAGGAGGACTTCCCGTGCCTGACAAGCTTCAGTCAACCAGAAAAGGTTAGCCAAGTGATGATACTCAGACACAAGCAGAGTAAACCTTCGTGCCAGGAAATCTATTACCAAAGCAAATGCCGAATGGCTGCTAAGCTAGAGATAGCAACGCTGTGTTTGTAGAATAGGCTCACCTGCTTTCTTTTGTGGTGCAGCAGGCTTAGCAGCTTGCTGGACAAGCAAGTCCTCGAAAAACTTTCTCCCTTCCTCCTCGCTAGGTGACTGGACATTGAAAACTTCTCCGTAAAGCTCAGAAAATAAAGCTCGTACCTGAGGTGGGAGGAGAAAAGACAGTGCAGCCGTAAGGCCCCCCCCCCCCCAAAATGTGTGTTCTGCTCCACAAAGATGAATTCCTTTTCCAGTGAAGCTGAGGAATGCTTTGAATAAGGGAGAGACTAGAACAAGTTTGCTTCTTGGCCTTAAAGGCAAGATTGTATTGGGTCAGCAGGGCAATTTAGGGCATCTTCTTTAAGGAACACCTCTAGGATTAAAGCTCTGTGAAGCGACCCGAGGTTCCAGTGCTCCAAGGGAGGACACTGAGCATCTCCTAGGTTGCCTGTTTTGGATTTACTTGCCTTGCTGCCCTTCAGGTTGAAGCCTTGTGGCAACTGCAGAGGGAAGAGATGCCAGCAGGGTGCCCTAGTAATGCCGGTGTTGAATGGCTTAGGAGAGCACAGTATTTGGGTGCTTAATGGAGTGATAAATTAACATGAGACTGAAAGAAGCCGGGAAGGCAGTGAGAGAAATACCTCGGCGGGAGATCTGCATGGCAAACATCCGACGTAGCGAGCAACAGCACTGGAGCATATGCTGGAATGCCCTCTAGTAATGTTGTGAGCGTAGCTGTCAAGGTGAGTCCAGCAGCCTCCCACCAGGCATGGATATGTGGAATAGAAAGGATGCTCGGTGCTGTCCTCTGGGCTTCTCGGATCAACTAGTCAAAAGGAAGTTTGGAGAAGACTGTTGAAGCGGGTAGCAGAGGCTGCTGCTGAACAACAATGGATCAATCAAAATTGCCTGCAAAACGGGAGTGCACAAAGACAAAGCGTCCAAACAAGCCACCAAGAATAAGGTAACATTGCTGCTTGGACCCAACTCCTTGGACATAGCTACACAGCGAGAGGCAGGCCTGAATCTCTGCCTGATTTCCAAACTGCTTAGATGTCAGGTAACTTGCCCAGAGCCTCACCCCCGGTGCGAGTGGCAGTGTGCTTGAAAAAACAGGCCCAGCCCTTCAGCAGGGTCCACATCAGCCTGGGGCCACTGCTACACCGCTCGAATCCAGCAAGTGTGTTCTTGCCTCTTCCCTGCGGTGTGATGAGAGAAGAGAAACCCTTTTCTTCCCCCCTCCCAAGCCTGGGTTGCATTTCAGTGTTATAAAGAGGGAGGCTAGAGAAAGGGCAGGACGTGCAGTCAGGCTGAGGCAGAGGCGCCTCCTGGGAGCTACAGAGCCTGAAGAGGCAAGGGAAACAACTCTGGAGAGCCCGCTGTCATGAGCAGCAGCTCTTGCCATGCAGAGGGCTTTATCAAGAGCATCTTGGAGCTCCCTGAGCTGCTAGCAACATCCTTACTGTTTAGCCTGGAATGGAAAAGGTGCTCATGCACAACGTCCTTCTTCTGCATTGTTCAGTGTACAAGAAAAGTGTTCTTTCAGCGTGAAATAAACACCACAGGAAGCAGAGGAAAGCCAGGCCACCAGCATTAACCACGGGAGGTCTGCCTGCTTCCCCTGAGTCTATTCATCCTGTGAGATTGCAGAGAGAAGAGGTACCTTTGCGCATCTTTCTTTGGGTGAGGTGCTGCTAGCAAAGAGAGCCGGCAGGTCCAGCACGTGAACCGCAAACCTCTCCAGCGCGTGTATTAGTGGAGGCGCCAAGTGGGAACTTTGCCCGTACCCGGGCTCTCCAGCGATTAAGAACCTGGGCCTGTGACATGCTGGCTGGCAACAAGCATTGCTAGGAGAGCAACTGCAAAACAAGAAGTTTGCAAAGAAAGTGATCAGTCAAGACACGGATGTTCAAGGTGTCTTTCTTTGTCCAGCACACGCTGGTCTGGATCTCTTCCCCCCGGCCGTGAGGCTCTTATGTTCAGGATGTCTTGACTGAGCAGCCTTGAGGCCTCTGCCTAGGTCAAGTTTAGGTGCAGGGGGTCCACTGGAAATGGAGAAGGTGGTCAGGAAGGAGCAGAAGAACCTTGTGGGAAAAGAAATGCCGTGGGCTCTGAAAGGCCTTAGCTGTATCTAACAAAGTGCAAAACATTCCTGTGAGTCCATAGAACTGGAGGATATTTATTAGATTCCTTCATTCAGATGGTTTCATCTTCCCTTGTGTGCTCTCTCCTAGACTACAGATAGAACTTTCTCGTGGTTTTTGCTCTGTTATCATGGAATACATCTGTGAATAGCACCTTTTTTTTTTCTTTTTTTTGCCCTCCCAGTACTGCAGGACCTTTTCTGGCTCAGGCCAAGGAGCCTAGAGACTGGACCAAGTTCTGTGGGTCAGAAGCCTTCCTGAGCAGCACAGTAAGAGAGAATGAGAAAAATTACTGATGCAGCTGGGACCCCATAAGCTAACTTCTCCACTGTGGGATTGAATTACTTTCACATTGCACTGTCAAAATATGAATGTAAGCATAGTGGCTTAAAGATTGCAAATGAAGCCTTTTTTGCAGGGTTTTTATTATGCTCTTTTAGCTGGCCATTCCTCAATTTTCTTGAGTCACTCCTGCATTCCCAATCTGGGAAGCTAGGTGACTCCACAAACCCACACTGCATTTCTTTAGCTAAGAGGAGAGACAACACATTTCTTTGGCCTTGAATCCTTGAAGAACAGCATGCATGAAATCAGCATGCCCTAATTGTCTGTGGATGTCTTTGGTGGAGGAAAAGGAGGCTGGCTCCTTCTTGATGATCGGCTGGAGCTACTTGCTTTCCTACAACTGTAGCACCTAGTTATATCTCCGTGCTTCCTGCTTGCAGTTTTTGATACCAGAGCACCCTGGACTAACTCTTCTGTCCTCCCTCATCTAACGCCCCTCCCACTTGCAACGGCCACGACAGCTTGGAAAGCCCCAGCAATCGGAAGAATTTCAATGAAAGGACACAGGCAGTTACCTGTTACAGTTAAGGAAGGTTTGCTTTTGCTGGCCAGGCCTTGGAGGAAACGGCTCATCTTCAGGACCAGAAGGTGACTCCTCATCACAGTCCATGCAGTCATTTTCTAAGAAATGAGTGGTACCATGAGAAGGCAAGAGAGGCTTGTTAACTTTCTCGAAGAGTCTGCAACCCTGTCCTGTGCTAAGACAGCTTCTAAATGTGAGCTGAAACCCGGGGCCTTGTATTTCTTTGTCTGAGGGGCATACACTGAATGCCATTTTCCAAAGCCTTCAGTCTCTACAGAGCTCTCCTAAGTGTCTGGATTTGCGCAAGCTATGTTTTGCTAGCGGTGAAAGCTCCTTTTCTCCTTGCAAACGGGAAAGATGATGCTGACAGCCTTCGGAAACTGGATGCTTGCGTGGAGAACATAGAGTTCTGTACTGTGAAGTGGGAGGAGTTCCCGGCTCTGCCCTCTCTACCATTCAGTTTCACCTCATCCTGACTGAAAGCTTTGTTTCTGTTGCTTGCACAAACTAGCAGTGTTTGCTTTGGGAGAGTTTTACGGCGGTGAAGGCAGTGAAGCCCTACCTGGCTGTTGGTCCTGCTGGAGTGCAAGTGCTACGTGGGGAAATACCCTCTGCAGGCCTTTTAGGAGTCTCTGTAGCGTGTTCTGAAGCAGTGGCTTGGAAAGGGGTGGCAGTGGTTGTCCAGGGGAAGCCACAGCCCTCTGTGAAGCTGGTGCAGTCTTCTGCATAGCCACAAGGAAATCTGTTGCTGTGATTTCAATGGCAGCAACATCGATGTGCAGCTTGTGACTGCTTGTGTAGATCTGCAGATAGTGTCGATGCAAAGCACAGAGGGCAGCTTCAGCGCGGAGGGCTTGAATATCGGCCCCACAGTATCCTGAGCAACAAGAGCAGAATCCAAAGGGATGTCAGTCTCAGGCAGCAGAAAGCAGTCAAGGACAGGCTTTGCTGAGGGACACTCTCAAAGTCTTTGCATGTGGCCCAAAGGGGAAGAGTTTCATGGGCAATGGCAAAAGAGTTCCTGCACTGCAGAGCAGTGCCCTGATGGGGAGCTTGCATTACGGGAGGCCCAGCACCCTACAGCCTGTGCTTCGGAAGTAGGCCTCTGAGCCAACCTTAGCTCCTGAGGAAGACGCCGCCCAGAGCCTTCCATGTTCTCAGAGGCAAGGGAAGGCAAGGAGACAGAAGCAGCTTGGGTACTGCCTGGCACAAGCTCAGACGCTGTCAGGAGCCAGGCACAGGCAGGAACTCGGTGCGTTTTTTCATCTTACCGACGCATTTTTCAGCAAGCTCCTCAAGCAGTGCGTCCAGGGCCTTAGGGCTCCAGTCTCTGGTGTGGATCTTGAAAATCTCTTTTCGAGCCTACAAACCAGGTGGTCACACTGTGGTTTGTCTTAAGCCTCTTTCTCAAAAAGAAAATAAGCAATGCGCAGTCCCCCTCCCCCCGTCACATTCCCGTAATTGCTTGTCTTCCTCTGCTAAAATTAAGAAATGTTTACATTCTAGTAACACACTGCCTGCTTTTCAAAGCTCAGTACTTTTCAAGTAGATTGGAAGAGTAAGTACAGTAGTAGGAGCAAGAATTCTGACTCCAGCTGCTGTCCTTGAACGAGCAAATGTCAAGCTGTGCCTATGTTCATCGCTGCTCTTTGCCAGAGCTTCAGTGAAGTGTTTCCTGTTTCTGTCCAGTATAGTGTGTTGTGCATTTTTACTAGCCTTCAATCCAATAACCTTTTTGTCCTTTTCCCCACAAAATGTGAACTAAAGACAAAAGAATCTGGGGTAGCCAGAAAAAAAAAGAGAAAAAGAAAAAGAGCCCGAGCTCCCTGCTAATACCAGTAACAATGTCAGCTCCCTAAATGCTTTTGGGCGGCTCCCAGGATTCCCAGCCCGGCCACACTCAAGCCCAAGTTTTCCCCCGAGGCTTTCCCAACTGGAGAACTGAGAACAAGGCAGCAACCTCAGAAGGCAAGAACCTAGGTGGACTCACTAACTAAGCAAAGAGCAAGCCCTTGGGCAAGGAAGAATGTCTGTGTGCTCCAGGCGGAGTGAAACTCCTGTTTGCAGCCTTCCTGCCAGTTCTGTATGGGGAACCGGAGGTGTGGAGCACGTATGCCACTTGTTTCCTTGCTCGCTCTCGGAGATGCTGTGGGGTAAGCCGGTTTTCTTGTCGAGCAAGGCTTTGTGCCAGTAGCAGGAAGGTTGCCAAAACAGCCTTACCTCTTTGTTTGGCAAGGTGAAAAGGAACTCCCTGTCAAAGCGTCCAGGCCTTCGTAAAGCAGGATCCAGGGAGTCTGGCCTGTTGGTGGCTCCAATGACTACGATCTCTCCTCTGCTGTCTAAGCCATCCATAAGCGCCAGGAGCGTTGTGACAATAGAACTACCAAAAAAATGTTGTTTGGATTCCCTGGGTTACTAGTTGTTGTTACCTTTGGCATGACTTTCTCCAAAGTCACGTTGCTCAGGAAGGAGAAGCTTTTCTGGATGAGCTGTTGTTAGCGAAAGGACTCATGGTAAGACAGAAAAAGCGAGGCAAGGTCTCGAGAGAGACCTTGTCCGGACACCAAGCTTAGTGACCTGATTTCAACTCCTGCCTTTAAACTGCTGTGAAGCTCTGTGTCATTGTACTCGAGGAGTTCAGAGTGTGGGTGTATGGGTGTGTGTCCTATAAAGGGAAGCAGGTGGGTCTTCTTTTCCTAGAGATGAAGCAGATGACATGGAGATGGAAGCGAAAGGAAGTACCTGTGAATCTGGTCTTGGCGACTGGAGCGCACAGGAGCGAGACCGTCGATCTCATCAAAGAAAATAATCGAAGGCCGCATCTCATAGGCCTGGAAGGGAAGTACAGATGCAGGCATACTGACGTATGTGAAACAGAGCACCACGCAGCGAGAACATGCAGGATAAACATTATGGCTGCAAAGGCACTGGCACTGTGCTGGACCCAACATCTGCAAGATTTCCAGCCCCTCAGGCAAAGCAGCACAGCACAAGGAAAAGGAAACCCTGATGTTCCCTTCTCAACAGGAGACACTGCCAAACTGCCCAAGAGGCCAAGTCCTCCTGGAAGACGTCCACCCCGGAAAAGCAGAGGTCCAACTCTGACCCAACCTACTGCGCATTTCCTCCTTACCTGCCGAAATAATGAGCACAGCTGTCGCTCGGATTCTCCCACCCATTGACTGAGGCAGTCGGCACCTTTTCTCATGAAGAACGCTATTCTCTTGTCTCCCTGCCTACATTCATTTGCGAGCGCTCGAGCCACCAGTGTCTTTCCAGTGCCTGGTGGGCCATAGAACAGACAGCCTCTGCAACATGAAAAAAAGAGATGTACGTAGCTACAACAAAAACATGGAAAATGCCCATGACAGCCCCCGTTGTGAAAGCAAAGCGGCCTTCCCTCCTAACCAGAACACTTCCCGTCTTAGACAGATTTGCGAGCAAAGCCTGTCTTTCTCCCTGCCACAGTTGGAGTCTCTTGGACTGTGCCTGCCAGAATTTGTTGGAAGCACTGGGGAGGAAGCCTTCAGCTGGGAGGCCAAAAAAGGTCTTCTGTGTTTCCACACCCTCCTTAAAACATCAGCCAGAAAAGGGAATTCCTGTGACCAAAGCAGCAAAGCATCTGAAGATTTGCACACTTTTAAAGGTATGGAAAGGGAAGGATTTCAAGTCATATTTCAACATCCAGTGAGTCAAGCTTTGTTGGCCAAGAATATATAAAGCTAACCACTACGTCTTGAGATATTGCCCCTCCAAAAAAAAAAAAAAGGGAAGAAAAAAAAAGGAGGATACTTTTCATGTTGAAAAGCATATTGCAGCAGTTAGCTCTGTAGTTCGAATGCACTGCCCGTTACCTGGGGGGTCGGATTTGGAATCTCTGAAAGAATTCTGGGTAAAGCAGTGGGAACAGCACCATCTCCTTTAAGGCTGAAATGTGGTGAGAGAGACCACCCACACCATCAAAGCATACCTAAAGAGACATGCAACAGAAGACATGTCAGAGGCCAGAGAAAGCTGCCACCTGGAAAAAAAAGGCTTCCTCCAAATTCTTCCTATGCCAGCACAAAGGAAAGGCTCAGGACGATCTTGAAGTTCCCTGAGAGGAAAGCGTGAAGCCCGGGAGCTGTTGGCAGCACAGTAGGGAAGGTTTTCATGACCCCTGGAAAAGTCCCCACTGACACAATGAGTTACCACTGCTTACCGAACTCTGGATTTGCACTGGATCAGCTTCCGGCAGGGTGGTTCCGCTTTTCCTTCCATCCACGTGCTTTGCCTTGAATTTGTCTTTCCCAGAGCTTTGGGGAAGACACCAGATGTGAATGGAGGAGAAAGGGAAAGGGGCTTTCTAACTGAACATGCAGTTAGCGGGATTGCTGTGGTTTTCATGTTGGCAAGTGAGTGCAGAAGCGCTTATACACTGGCATAAACTTCCCAAACCATGAAATATTCCCTAGTCTTGATTGGCGTTCACTATGCAAGTGTGAAGAAAGGCAGGTGGACATTTTTATACTGCACGATGAAATCGTCTAATGACAATTTGTGGAAGGGGATTCTGGCTTCAAGTGCAGAACAGAAGAACTGCAGATCCCCAATCTCAGCCAGGACAATCCGCAATCATCTCATCGCTGACCCCCAAATCCTGCCTTTTTAAAAGCTGTGGGCTAATGAAAGTTATCTTCTCTCCCAAAGGAAAAGCCTTGCTTCCTCTAGACCCTCCAGCTGTGCCAGCTACAATGCTGCGATTTTCCCATCACGGCCATCAATCGGAAAATCTTTTCAAGCATTACTGAGTGATGGGAGTGGCACTGCTATGGATCCCTGAGAACTATCACTATCCATACACCAACCTGTTTGTTCTTCTGCAGCGTGGGCTTTGCGATGGAGCAGCCCTTTGCCTGTCAGGAGAAGATGGCCCTGAAGAAATGAAAAGCAGCAGTGAGCATGCACACTGGCCAAGAACTGCAGTGTGTGCAGGATACAGGCATCTCGATCCCAAAGGGAGAGTTTTACCTGCAGAATGAAGGCAAGGAATTTAAATGAAAGGCGTGTGTGTGGGGCGGGGGGGGTTGGGTGGGAGGTATATGTCTTTTCATTTAGCAACCTCTAGCCCACTATCCACAAGAAATCAGCTCTTCCGAGAAACTGTGCATGGAACCTACTTTCCAGTGGATGCTGGAAGTACGTGATGGTCTTCCTGGGTCGAAGGTTATACTCCTTGCAGGGATCTTTGCCATCTTCCCCTTCTTGGCCTTCACCTTCTTGTGTTGCCCCTATGATTATAGAACCTAGCGAGAAATTCTTATTTGTCTGTGCGCGTATAGCTTTCCATTCAACACCCTGTATGCCACTTTTGCACAAGAAATTAGCCCTTCAGAGAGGCTCTGCATATAGGCTACCTTCCAGTGGGGCTTGAGTGTCTTCAGCAGTTTGCCGCAGGTTAGATGGCTTTGGAGTATCTTCGCCGTCATCCTCTTCCTGCTCTTCATCGTCCTCTGAGGACCCTGTCATTACAGTACCAAGTCATCGTTTCTTGTTTGTCTCTGCGTATGCACATTTTCATTCAAGAACTTATAGCTCCCACCCTTAAGCCCAAGGAATCAGCCCTTCTGACAAACTGCGCGCGTAACCCACATTCCAAAGGCTCTTGATACTGGACAACAGTATTCCTGCGCCGAAGGTCATACTCCTTGTGAGCATCTTGGCCATCTTCCCCTTCTTGGTGTCCACCGGCCTTTGATGGCCCTACAATTACAGAACCTAAACATAGTTTCTGATTGCGCTGTGCGTAGCTACATTTTCGTTTAACATCTTCTATCCCCCTTCTACACGAGAGATTAGCCCTTCCGAGAAGCTGCGCCTATAACCTACTTTCCAGTGGAGCTTGATAGCATACAACAGGCTTCCTTTCTCTCACGCTATAGCGTGCCTGTAGGGAGCAAAGGTACAGGTTCTTTTAGACTGTGGTACACTTTGGAGGAAGTTCTTCTCAGCTGAGCGAAAAGTGCACTGGCATCACTGTGCTGTGTGAAATCCATTACTTACCGAAAAGGAGTAAGGTAAAGACATTTTGACTTCTGCAAGGACTCGCTCAGTCTGCCTGAGGTCCATTCTTCCTCAGAACCTGAACTCAAAGAGCATATGAACCACAAATGGACTTTTGTAAGCACAGAAGTAAAGCTCTTTACTTTTGCAGAAGTTTCTCAGGCAAAGAAAATTGCTGAAGAGGACAAGGTAAATCTCCTGTGAGTGAAGCAAGCATTTGGTTCACAAGAGAATACGTAAATTACTGAGCCCACAGACATGAGGGGCAGAAGTTGGAAGGTGTGGTTGGAAAGATGATCCAAAACCGAAAACAGCAGCAACAGGGAAATACACAGGAGCCGTCTGCAAATTCTTCAGACATGAAGCACCTTTACAAGTGCTCCTCTCATGCACCTTCCCAGTGCTCAAAGACTCCAGTAGCCATGACTGTCCACCTCCAAAACACTCCTGTCAAACCAGGTTGGCTCCACAGTGCCAAGGACCACAGGTGTGACAGCGGCAAAGGAAGAAAGAGTTATTGGAGCGAGGACCAAAGGTCCTATGACCGCAGCTGACAAGGGACTAGTAACACAGGGGTGGACGCGCTGCCGGGGAGCAAAGATTCTAAACGTGCAAGTTCTGCAGCCCTGACAGCGCCATATTATGGAGGGCTCCCGCAGGCAGCAATTCCCAGCAGCACTGAGGACTTCCCTAGGGGCACAGAGGGAATTCCCAGCCTACGGAGTTAGTCCAAAGAGCTCTTGTGGCCAGGAAGAAACGCTCCTCTCCAATGACCTGCTGGGAAGGTCACCAAACAGCGTCTCGCACTGTCCCACCACCTCCTCTTGCCTTCTCCTGCTCGCTGCACAGCAGCTGCTCCAGAGCAGAGCAGGGCAGGGCAGGGCAGGGCAGAGTCGTGGCAAGAGCAGCCCCAAGCACCTGGGCTCAGCTCAGGCTCCCAGGGCCATATGGGGAGGGCGCAGCTGTTGCTGCGATGCACTGCGTGATGCCCCAGGCCATGTCACAGAGGGGCTGCAGGGATCCCTTGACCCCCCAGGTGCTGCCAAGGTGGGCCCTGCAAGGGCAAGGGGAGCTGCCTGGGGCACTTTAGGGAGCTGCCCGCACCTCACTGCCCACTCCCCAAGGACAGCAGGGGGCACGGGGAGCCACAGGAGGGGTCCCCCAGGCTGGGGCTCACCTCAGGCATGCCACTCCCGCAATGTCCCCAGATCAGGGTTGTGGGGCTACAACTGCTGGCAAGGAGAGGCTCTGCTCAGGAAGGAAGGCCTAAATGAGCAAGTGGATGAATGAAGAGGAAGACTGTGACTGCACTCTCTCAGCCTCTGGGGAGGAAGGGCCAACTCCTAGCTGTTGCTTCCCTAGGCCACAGGCATGGAGATGGCATGGCCTAGCGAAGGAGCAGAGGGGTTTGCTCTCTCACCCTGAAAACTGTGTTAAGGCAAATCCACCATGAATGCCTCCAAACAGTGTCAAAGCCTGGGAAAATCAAGAAAAATAAAAGCGCTTATCGGAAAGGTCATTTCTTTCCCTCGGCAATAAATTCTCTCTGCGTTAGGGACGACGTCTGTGAATCCTGGTCTTGGGGTGGGTTCTAATTGGGGGGTTTTGAAGATGTGATCCTAACAGGGCAAAACCAAAAGAAGGGTGGCGCCAGGTGGAGATTATCACTGGAGCCCCAAAAGCCCATTTCCCTTCTAAAGTCACTCATTTTGCAGAAGAAAAATGTGATGCTCAGATGGAGCCTGCAACACTTGCAGTGCCATCCCACCGCTTGGGTTCCCAGTGGAGGAGACTGAGAGCAGCTTCCCATCTACAGCGTGACAACGCAGTATCACACACCCGAACGAGGCATGGGAATAATGCCTGCACACAGTACATTCTGGTGACCCTCTCTGGTTAATTCTCAGTCTGCCCTGAGGGTGGTCCGAGGAGCGGCCGGCCCTCTGGCCTCTTCAGAAGGAAACGATGCCTGAGGTCTTTCCTTTCTCACCTGCTTGGTAAGCACCTCAGGCTGAGAGACCCCTTGCAGAAGCAGAACAGATAGCTGAGATGGCTGCATGGCAAGCAGAGTGGCTTTACACCGAGTGCCTGAAAGGCATCCCCTGCACATTATTTTCCGCCCTGCAAATCTGAGGGAGCCTCAAAGGAAGCAATGGAGTGAGCGAGACAGTGGGAGCAGAGCTGAGTTCCTACTGACCCCCCCCTTGCCCCAACTGTACAGCTGCAGAGGTCTGTGGAAGGGGCACGGTGCCTTCGGCAGCAGCACTGACTGCAGAAGAGAGAAGCTGGAGAGGGGAAGTGAGTGTGAGTGGGGGAAAGGGAGGGGATGCGAGCGTGCCGGGAGGTGAATGGAGGGGACGGGAGCACAGAGGGAAGGGAATGGAGGGGCTGAGGGTGCGCGTGGTGAGCAACGGAGGGGATCAGAGGAAGCCTTGGGGGAAACGGAAGGGAGGAGAGTGCTGAGGGTGGGGAAAGCAGGGGGCTCAGGTGCTCACGGAGGGAAACAGAAGGAACCTGAGGATGCAGGGAGAGGACTGGAGGAGACTTTAGCAGGTGTGAGGGGACCAGAGCATCAGAACATGCATGGAGAAGGGATCTAAGGTCGCACAAAGGAGCCTGGAGTGTGCCAAGGAGGCGATCGAGGAGGTTGCAAGGCACACGACTGCACGCCCCCGGAAAGCAGACAGCGACGCACTGGCTGCATAGAGCCCATGGCTTTAAGCTGGCAGGAAGGCAGCGCCCTCAGGGTGCCAGCACCTCGGCTCCGCCACACCAGGGCTGGGCTGGTGGCAGCCACACTCCCAGCATGCCTTGGGGCATCCCCACGGCATGCTGGGAGCAGGGCTGCTATGGGGCACCACGGCTCAGCCCGGGAAGACGCGGCCCCTGCCCCTGTGGAGCCCCGGCCAGCTCTTTCCCCCTGCCCCACAGCCCCAGCCCAGACCTCCTGCCCCATGGCCCCAGCTGCCACTGACTGCCCCAAGGCCCCAGCTCTGTCCCGGTGCCCCACAGAGCCCAGCACAGAGACCTCCTGCCCCATGGCCCCAGCTCAAACCTCCACAGCAGGGGCCCACAGGGGCAGTGACTGTGGCAGATTTTGAGCACCGTGCACTCTGACCTCCGTTCCCGAGACTCTGCCAGGGGCATTACCAGCACGGCCCCCAAGAAAGCAGCCTCCACGTCAGCCCCTGCTGTTCCTCTCTGCAGAGGAGGCAGGACCTTCTGCCTGAAGCACTGGCTGGGGCCCTGGGAGCTGCAGATGCTCTGCGGTGCGAAGGAGGTGCCTGGGCAGGAAGAAGCTGGCGCAGGAGGAATTGTGCCCCAAAAGCAGGAATTCCCTCATCCTCCTCTGGCCCACCGGCATGTGCGTTGACACTTGCTGGTGAGTCGTGGGGACATGTCACGTGGCAGGGTTGGACGCCATGGCACAGTGCTCAGGCTTCATGCTTGTCAGGAATGGCAGGCTCCAGGCTGGGGGTGGGAAGTGGAAGGAGAGGCACCCCTCGGTTTTCAGGCATGCCCACATTGCCTACTGCATTGCCACCATGGCCTCTGTGAAAAGCCCGTGCAGGGAGTGTGCAGCGTGACATGAGCAAGGGCAGGTTTGCAGGGGGGAGTGGGGCTGAGAGGTGAGCATGTAGACAGCTGGGACCAGATGGCGCCAGTGTGCAGGGGTGCACTTCTGTGTCCTTCAGCCCCCGGTCAAAGTGATGACTTGTGGTCTCCAAAACCAGCAGACTGGCTTTCACCTGGCAGCCTTTACACCCATTTGAGCACCAGCCAGCACTGTTCCTCTTAGCAGTTCATTGCTCCTGAATAGCAGGCAAGGAGTGTTGTGGGCAAAGGGGGCCACTCATATGAAATCTGGAGAGCCGCAGTGTTCACAGCAGAGCTTGTCCGTTCATGGGTATCCCCAGAGCTCTGTAGATGCAGGAGCCAAAGGGAGTCCTGGGAGGATGCCTTTTGGCTTAATGAAGCTTTGTGTCAGGCAGCCCCTGCCTCGTTTGATCCTAGCTTTGGATCTCAAAGCAAATAGAAAGCTCGGAAGGAGAGGAGAAGTCTTTTTATGCATGCCATGCTGCTGTTGAGATTTGTTTAGGCCTCTTCTTTGCACTGTGCATGCTACTGCATTGTGTAACCCTGCAGACTGGTGCTTCCACCGAGGGTCCTTAGCCTTATACCTGAGGAGCCATCACTATGGGATTTATGTAGGCATCAGAGGGGCAAGTGTTTGTGTGGAGAAGGGCTTTGTTCAGCCCTCTCGTGCCACACCAGGACTATGTTCCTGGAGCAATGCGATCAAAGCAATCTGATTTTGACTAATAGTGGGATTAATGAGCTTTGTCAGGTCTTGAGCTGTCCAACTAAGGATGCTCGTTATGAGCCCAGGCCAATTACAGACTTAGCTGCTGCCTTTAGACATGGGGCTGAGAACGATCCTTTTTTCTTTCATGGCCATTTGTGTTTCAGACATAGAGACAAGATGCTCTGAGGTAGTTCTGTTGCAAGGGAATAATCCCTCCCTGCAGCTCACATTGCAGGTGGGCTCCATCCTCCCTGCTAGGCTCCCTCAGAATGTTCTTTATTCTAAAATTAAATGAAAAATTGTGTTTCTAAGTAATGGCAGCAAAATTGCCAAGACCCCAACACAGCAGAATCCTGGAAAATTTCAGTGGGGCATAAATGGAGGTGGTCACTGAAGGAGTGGGGCAAGGAAGGAAGAACAGCCCCCTCCCCAAACTGGCAACTGTGTCCTTGTTTTTTTCTGTATCCTTGGTAGCGGGTAGTAAATTCCAGCTCTTCAGGGCTGTCCCTGCACAACTCTGTGGCTTCCTTTGCAAGGCCATGGCTGAAGAAGGTAGAGTCCAGGGGGTGGGGGAACCTGGATGTGTTGGTGGCCGCACAGGCTACAGCCAACACCGAGGGGGTCTGTGAAGTAAGTGCCAAGGTCTGGCTGAACTCCTGGAGCAAGGGACTCAGCTGAGGAAGACTCCAGGGGCTGTTTGGGGAAAGAATGGTCTCGCTGTGGTGGCCTGGTTAGGTTGTGCGTGAGGATGCTGACTCTGGATGGAGGGAAGGCAAAGGAAGGGAGGAGAGGACTGAAAGGAGACATGGCTCAGCCTAGCAGGAGGAGAAGAAACGAGTAATTGGAGCAAGTGACAGAAGCGAGCGTGAGAAGCGCAGTTTAGGGCACTACCTAGATAAGCTCAAGCAGCTGGAAGTCCAGACTGGCACTCAACCTAGCCTCCACAGGTAACGACACAGACTGTGAATGCTCGTAATGGCAGAACTGAGCTGAGGCCAGGGTTTACCTTGTTTCAAGCAAAGACAGGCTGTGAGGCGATCAGAAATTGCAAAAAAGTCATTTGCCCATCCTCTGCAGACATGTCCCTCGTTTGTAGCTGGCTAACTCTGCTCCTAAATTCACTGTTTCCACCATTCTGTTATTTCTCCCTGAAGTCCAGCTGAGCCCCTTCACTTTTGGGCCATAGCCACCTGCTGCTATTTCAGTCTGCCCTCAAACCCATGCATATCTGAAGACCTCTTTCCCAAAAGCTGTTCCTGTGAGGTAATTACATACTCAGTTATTTCCAGTTGATAAACCTCGTGTGCTTAGAGATGCATGCGATGGACACACATGCAGAATTACCACTACCTTAATAGCCCCAGTATTCCTCCACGCATCCCACAGTGCCAGGTCCCCTTCCCGCTTCCAGCACAACATCTCCCAAGGAAAAATAAATAAAAATAAATCATCTCCTTAAGTGCTCCTATTCCCAGGTTTTTAGCACTTCCTTTTAAACCAACTGCCCAGCTAGTCAGCTGGTATAGTTTGACTTTGAGCCATCCTTACATTTGAGGTGGAGAAGCACTTCCAGTTTCCAAAGCATTTTTCAAACCTACTTTCTTGTCTAGTTTCATTTAATTCAAAACACACTCTATTATTACATACTACATGACTGTATTGCAATGTCTATGGTATACATTCTGAAATATCTAATAATTTATTTATTGAAATTAAATGATTCAAAATGATCAAAGTGAAGCATTTTGATTTTTCTCAATTGAAATTTAGCATAATTGACCCAGAAGACATTTCAGTGTTTCAACATTGCTCTCTCATGCAAAAGGAAGATTAGAGAAGTAGGAATTCACCATTGAAGAGAAACACTATTTGCCCAAAGATGGGAGATCTTTGGAGAGCAGCCTCCACCAGGAATGTCAATGACTCCCCCACTGCTTCTGACCTTCCTTCTCTTTCTGCAGGTGTGGGAGTGAGGGCAAATTTAAGATAGCATTTAAAATACCACCAGGAAATGAGTGGAAATGGAAAATGTCCCACTTCCCTGTAAGATGAGTTTGCAAGAGAGAGATGATGAATTATCTTCTTGAATGGCCTGTCTCCTTCCTTTACTACAAAGGCAGCTTAGACAACCAGATTAGATTCAGTCACCTAACTTTTAAATAGCTTAACTGCGGGGAGATGAATCCCATCTGCTGTATAGACATGTGGCATGTGCTCAAGATCCATGCTGGGTCTGGATCTACTGCACAGCTCTGTCCAGGAGATGCATTTCACATTCTCTGAAATATCACACTGAGCTGCACCCTGTGCTCTTCTGGCTGTCTTTATGTGCACAGTAAACTATGCACATCCCGAAATCTGGGATGCATGGAGCCTAATCAACATGACATGGAGAAAGCATGTGTGAAATTGCACGTGCATGTGTAAAAAAAACAAAAACAGAACTCCTGCCCTGGAAATCCACCAGCCTTACCCTCCCAAGCCTGCAGTTCTGCGCCATGCCATCACACCATATTTCCATACCACAGCAATGCAGGAGGCCAGGCTCCATGATTACTCTTTCAAATGCTCATAGGTGTGAAACACTTGGGGAAAACATACGGGAAGACTTCCTTACTGAGCTTTAGCTGTATGCAAGTGACCTATTTAAAGCTAATCAGGCTTCCTCTGTGTTCATCAGAGAGAAAGAAGTTAGCATCTTCACAGAGCGCGTCTTCCTTAGGACAAGTTGAATCATCTCCAGGAGCTGCCTGTCTCTCTCCGTTGAGTCCAGAGGGGGTTTAGATGACTAGATTAGATTCAGACAAAGCTTTTAGGTGCTTCCTGGTAGATGACATGAGTGTTTTCACCCACAATCCTCCCTAATTTCTCCCTTTTATCTCTACTGAGAGATCTCCAACCACCCAGGCACCAGCATGAAGTCCTTCAGTAGGATGCCTGAATTTAGGCGAGATGAACTGAATCCTAAGAGTCAGTTACTCTAACACAAACAGATAATGTAACTCCCTGTATTTCTCTTGTTGCCAGATGTTGAACTTTTGACGTATTTGGTGACATAATTAATACATTCATAATGGATAATTTGCTGAAGGAGCACAGTAACTTAGTTCCTGCAAGGTGGAAGTTTCACAGTTATTCAATTCACCGCACAGAAGAAAATCCTCTTGTCTTCCCTTTACTCTGCTTCCCCAAATACTTGTGCTGCCTCCCCAGCTATAATACTGGATTGTGTCACTTCCTCCTTTACCTATGGATGTCCCCTTGTATGACTTTTCATAATTAACTTGTGTGGGAGAATTATGACAATTTTCAGAAAAGTTTTTTAAAATGTAGCGCCCTACTATGGCTAAAGAAAATCCAACAAATAAAATAGCCATCTTCAACTTACCGGAAAACATCAGCACCAGTGTATACACATTTATACACACTGAGGTTTGTGCCTTCGCCATCTGGTGGCAAAGCACGATCATAGCATGTCCACAGAGCTGAGAAAGTTTTTGGACCCTATCTATTTGTTTGAAAATGGGGATTCGAAATAAGTAAGATGGTTGAGAAAGTTTCTGTTTTTCAACGTTTGTTGATAATACCATCAGTTATATACACACATCATTTGGAGAGCTTCTATTTTGTACATAGGTGATACTTATTGTTTACTGCTGCTACTTGTTTTAATGTATTATCTTGTATTATATTGTACTGACCAACATTGCATTGCATCATGTCTGAGTGTTGTGGCACAAAAATATCCGACATGCTCTTTTCAGATAGTTGACTATGCATCTAGTCATAGGCTTGAGCAAAAGGCTGTCCCGGCTTATTCCAGTTATAGCTGAGCACATTGATTGATCTTACCCAAATTTAAACCTCTGCAGCAGATTTGAGTTCATCTGACCTCGTCAATTTAATCTTCCTTTAAAGTTAATAAAGAAAAAAGGGGGACACTTCTTGGGCACCGTTCATCTTTTCTTAGAAGGGACATCTTCATAGCCCAGGATCCATGAATCTTCTTCGTAAACTATGAAGAACACGAGATGAACAGCTTAGGTGAAGGCGATTACTTCTGAGATCATATACCTTATAACATAGACAGCCATAGCACAGACAGCAAAAACCTCACATCTTGTCCTTCAGACTGGGGAATCCAAGTCAGTGAGTGTAATTAGAACCTGGTTACTTTCTCATGTATCCTGAAATATTGGAGCTGAGAAAGATATCTGAGCCATATTACATACTAAGATCAAATTAAAAAAAAAATTACTTCTTCTTTTTTCTAACTCTTACATTATGTAGGAGGGGATTTACTAGTTGCACTGGTTAGTATGAAATTTGCGTTTTCCTGGCCTTAGAAATTAGTAGCTGAAAGATCTATTTCCCATCTCTAGTTTCTTTGCTATGAAGGATGGCCATTCATTTTCTCACACCCACTACTTAATCCTGCCTGCTATAACACTGGATTTCAACACAGTTAGAGTTGCTTGCTTTCTCAACTGGGAAGTAACATCTGTGTTCACTTTGGAAGTTCTTGTATGATCCAACCATAAGTTGCTATGTAATTGCTTCTGAGACTTTTTTTTTTTTTCTTTCAGTAAGGACTGGATTATTTACCAGATTTGCCTATAGACCCTTGATCTCCAGATGTCTATACATACATATAGAAGCTCCACTGTTAACCAGATGAAAGCCTTTTCAGATCTCCTTCTTTTTCAGAGTGCTGGGTATTACCAAGAGTGGAATAAATCCAAATCTTCTCAACATTTTGGAAAGAGACCATCTCTGTTATACAAAACAGAAATAACAGAGATAAAGTCTGTTTCTATTTAAAAGTAGACTGAAATTTAGCAAAACATCATTTCAGGACAATGTGGAACTAGAAGGTTACAGTCTAGGAATCCTAGAATAGCCTCATTTTCACACGTGTTCTTTGTGGCTTGTATGTCCAATTCATTGATAGAATTGATACAGCAGCAGCAGATTGTAGTGATGTATTCTTCTGTGCAAACAAATTGCAGTTACTTACCTTTGGTTTAATAAAGACGTGATAAGTGAAAATGGATATGAATTTAACTCTTTTCATAGTCGTGGAGTTTAAGTGCAGTTGACATCTACTCTGGAATATCATTGTAACCCCATGCAGACAAATGCATGTGAAACCTTATTTTCCCCAAAGATGCTCTCCATCCATTTCTGTCTTCACAGGTAACTTTGTATATCCTGCACACCTTCAAAAGTCAGCTCATGAATTCATATGTCCATGTACCTACTAGTCAGACAGTCAGTTTGTTATGAGTGTGAATGGAGCTTGGTTTGGTGCAGGAACGAGCAGAATTAATCAAAGAGTGTTTTCTATCAGACATTTGTCTAGAAGAATGCCATCAAGTTGACTGGAAACAGTTGGAATCCAACCAGCAGACTTTAATATCTTTTTCTGAATAAAAAAAAAAATATTAGTATCACAGTTATAAGTAAGGCACTGAAGGAATAGTTGGTTTATTTGTAATAAATCTGGAGTAGCTCTACATACATATGCCTGCTTATGGAATTCATCTCACCTAGAGATATACCTTTAAGCATGCCTTCGTTTCTGTCTTCCATCTTAGTTTCTTCTCAATAGGGAGGGGGAGGAAAAAAAAAGTAACAGGTATTTTTACAGAATGGTTCATGTGAGTATCTTAGACATCTGCTACATGATGAGATGAGTTATGCCATAGAAGTGCCCATTTTTTCCTTCCTTTTCCCTATTCAGGATGTGTAGAATGATAAGTTCAGGAGGCTGCAGCCAGGGCCTGTCCCTCTGGCCCTGAGCCAGGTGGGCAGAGAAGACCTGGAGATGGTAGCCAAGTTCAACCAAGAGTCCAGATGACCAGGAGAGTTCCTGGTGATGAAGCAGGTATGAGGTCAAGCTGAGAAGTCAGCCTGCGGGTCAGAGCCAGGATCAGGCCTGGTGAGGGTAACCAGGGACAGAGAGAGTCCAGTGCCTACTGGGCAGGCCCAAAGTGACAAGATAGGTCCAGGGTCAAGCTGGGAGGTCAGTCCACAGGGCAGGGTCCAGAGCAATGGAGTCTGCATGCTGAGCTGAGCTGAGGTGAGCTGAGCTGAGCTGGAGATCAGTGCTCCTCTAGGGAAGCTCAGACAGAAACTGAAGGCCCAGGGTTGAGCTTAAATGGGGCTCCTTGGCCCATGGGCAGGAGGTGCAAGTGGATGCCTCAGGCGAGGATGATCAGGCCCATTAAGGCCTGTTAGTGCCCTCAGACCCTGGAAACAGTAGTAATTGAAATGCTCACTAGCATATGCAATTGTGATTTAAGAATTCAAAGAACTGGGAAATGTTACTACCTCTTTAAGGTCTGTCAGAGACTATTTCTTCTCTTTGCAGTCTCATTTAGCCTACTTCCCACTAACAACTCTTGAACATTGATACGTATGTTTTTACCATTATTAGACTGTGACTTAGTGGCATTCATAGTGCTCCAGCTTCACACTGGAACAATCTAGGTAGATAATGTATGTTATGGCTGGTTTGGGATAACACAGACAAGTGATTACATTTCAGAACGGCATTTTGGATGAAATCAGTATTGTCCTCATTGACCAAAGGAAGTAAGCTGCTCACTGCTAGTGGGAGCATATGATCATGATCGTTTTTTGCCAGTTGTTCTCCAGAGTGTTTCAAGACAAGATTGCTTACCTAATGTGAACAAATATCTGAGCAAAACGGCAGCAGAAAATTACACCACAGTAGCTGAGTTCCTCCTCCTAGATCTAATCAACAAGGCAGAAGCACAGCCCACTCTCACTGTAATGCTTTTAATTATTTGTCTGATGACTGTAGTTGGAAATCTGGGCTTGACCGCATTGATAAGGATTGTCTCCCCAAACCACCCTCCCAAATAGCTTTTCCTTAGCCATTTGGCAGTCTTAGACCTCTGCTGCTCAGTCATCACCCCCCAGGACGGTGGCCAGTCTCTTAGCAGAGAGCAAAGCTGTCTCATTTGGTGGCTGTGCTGCCCAGATGTATTGTTTCTCTACATTTTGCACCAACGAATGTTTCATTCTGGCTGTGATGGCATATGACCAGCTGGAAACCACTGCTATACAAAGCTGTCATGTCATGAAGCCTCAGCACCCAGCTGTGACTTGGTTCTTACTCTTGTGGGTCTCTAATCTCAATGATACACAGCAGCTGTGCCTTTTGGGTGTCCTTCTGCCATTCCAGCATCACCAGTCACTTCTGTGGTGTGGTACCCCTGATGAGCCTCTCCTGCTTTGACATCGGGGTTAACAAGACCATCCTCGCAGCATTTTGCATCTTAGGTGACATCTTTGTCATACTGCAGGTATGCATTTCCTACATCTACATCATCTCTGCTATCCTGGAGTGCCACTCCAGCAAGGGAAGGCACAAAGCCTTCTCCTCCTGTGCACTTGATAGTTTTTGCCATATCCTTTGGCACTCCAGCTACACACCCCACATCTCTGGCTCCTTGCCTGACCAAGACCAGGTGATGTCTGTGTTTTATACAATGGTAAGCCCCACGGTCTACAGCTTGAGGACCAAGGAGGTCCTCAAAATGAGGCACTGAACGGACTGTTACATGGAGAAAATTGTTTGCCAGTCAATAAAACCTCCAAAGGAGTTGGAACAGGTGCTTAAAAAATTGAAATGATGAGTACAGCTGTTCATGGATGAATTTATTCTGAAATAATTGCTCGTTATGCAACAGAAGTAGGAGAAAAGTGAATGCAGAAGTGAAGAAAGAAATAACTGTAATATTAAAGACTTTTCTGTAATAGCAAGAGCTACAGCTTTATTTTGAGAAAGTACAATTGTGACACTTTTGAAGGCATATAGTTTCACCTAAGTTTTTACTTTCAAGTTTGATGCCTTGAAGACATCCCAGCTTTGTTTTCAACTGTTGCTAACTAGTACCACTTCAGCAGTATCGCTTCCATGTTCTGTTTCCATTCCCTTACCTCATACATCCTTGTAGTCTTTTTTTTCCTGACTCCCAGTCTGAAGGTGATCATTAACCTTTTAGCAATAGTGGGTCACGTTCATCAGGCACCTTAGACTGTTTACAGTATTAGTGATGTGGGTGACTCGAGTCTTCCATGCAAGAACAAAGTTACCACACAGCAGGTGGTCCTGAGGGACAGCCTACCCTCTTTTGTTGTGGGTGAATATCCTTGAACCAATTCACATGCATCGCAGGCTAAAAATGTGCACACAGAAGAATTTTTTACAAATGCTGAGGCTGGGATTCATCTTACTTAAGTTTAGACTTCTGTTAATGAGCTGCCAAAGCATAAACCAAACTTGTAGGCTCTTTCTATAGCTCATGAAGGCAAATAAAAGTCTGTTTGCCTCCATAGTTTGATCACACCTGTCTCTGTCTCCCTTGAAAGGTCTATATTTATATCTATGAATTACAGGAAGAGTGTAGAGTGACCAGCTCAGGTTTATGGAATTATTTCAAGTCCACGTTAATGCAGCTTAATGCTGCCCTGAGTTCTGGTTTTGGATCACATTCCATCTGACTCAGGGAGCTGGCTCGTAGAGAACAAAAAGCCACTGGCTTCAGTAGAGAAAGACTTCAGTCTCAGCTGCTTTGGCCATGGAAGTAGCACAGAGAAGGAAACGTAACCTGCTATAACACTGCCTCAACACACAGAGTTATTAGACAAATGGGTGTAAGACCATTTTTCCCTATCCTTAGGAAGGACTGCAAGTAAAGGTCCCATAAAAAGCTACACTCCCTCTCACTGGGTCATCACTCAGAGCAACCCATTCTGCCCATCCTGAACCACTTAGACCCCTTAATGTGTAAACGTAGTGTCTGAGGAAGAAATATGTTCCACTCTTCCATATCCATAGCTTTATCATTAAGACTGACAGGTGTCATTAAGCAGTAACCAGTCAGTTCCCAGAGCAACTCTGGCAGCATCTAGAAGCACAAATTTTCTGCAAGCAAACATTTTCATGCTTCCTAGAATACCATGGAGGTTTCAGATATTCCTGACTAAACTGTGAGAGAGGACTGCAGGAAAGAAAGATAAATAACCCAGACAAGCAATACCTGCTGATCCACTTTTAACCCAGCTATCTCCTGAACACCACGGCTTTCTCATAGTCTAGACAAGAACTCCAGAAGCCATTACATTGCCAGTCTAATGCAGTCTGGAAGAGGAATCGGTCCAATGCAAATACATTGCAGACCTCACGGTGCAGCCCAGACAGACGAGCTTCCCTCACTCATCATCTTACACATGGCACTGCACATTCATTGTCCCAGGAGTCGCCCCCACTCCACAGCACGAGCAGCCACTGTAAGCACAGTCCAACCAAGGCTGCGTTACCTGGGACATTTCTGCCTGCCTAAGCCCCGCTGATGACTTTCGCTGCTAGGGACAGTCAGAGCAGATCACTCTTCAGCTGAGTAACCCAATTCAGCTCTCTGCTCTGAAGGCCAACAGTTTGTCGAACAACCTCTAAGCCCTCGAAGTAGCACAAGTAAGCTAGCTTTTCTGGCAGGTAGAGATGTCCTTAAACTCCTGCCAGAATCAGGGGAAGGGTCTTTGTTCGTATGTCTCAAAGGCTCCTCAGCTTCCCAGAACAGCTGTCTTCATCACCTTATCGTAAAGTAATTTCAATAAGTGTCCAGTGATATTGCAAGAACAGAGAGAGGTTAATGGCAAACTGTTTACTAAAACATGATATCTATGTCAACATCTTCCAATAGACCGTTATTTTTCTTTTCTTCAAAAGAGTTAATTATTCAAGGACCTTAGAAGAAAATTATATGTGGGATTGGGTGAAAGTGCAAAGGCAGTGTTAAGGCAGAGGCACCAGAACTCTAAGCAAATCACCAGCGATTACCTACTTGAAGAATTTTCTATCTGCATTTGAAGAATTTTCTATCTGCATTTGAAGAAAAATCTACGCCGATGGATGGACACATAATCTGAGCCTGGATGGTCCACACATGAACAGGTTATCACAGCAAAATATCTGCTCCACAGATGAGCAGGCTGCCTGAAACTAGATGGTCCATGAGCCAAAGAGGTTATCTAACAAAGGACACGAGTCCAACGGTAGATGTGTTATTAGAGACGACAGGAGTCTTCTGTGGAAAAACCAGCTAACTGTGTATCAGGACTGTGCATTTTAATGAGAGGAAGAATTATCAAGTTTGATCATAATTAATAACAGAGGTGGATTCACATTCAGATGGCATACTTAATGCTTAAACTCCACGGAGTTGCACTGCAGCTCTTCAGAGTCAGATAAGCAGAACTGATTCCTCTGATATCTTACACTGTACTGCTATTTACGTGAATATGGTCTTATTATTATTAAAAGAATTTGTATTAAAGTTTGCAGTCTAAAGCTTTGTTAAGCCTTGTTTGTCAGTTGATAGGGACAGACATGACGAGGGTTCACTGAATTTCCTAGGACACTTATGTCATCAGTTTCACTAGTAAAAAGTAGTAAGGGCAGGGAAGGAGACGGGCATGTCCTATGATCAATGACAACAAAGACACCCTTAGAGGATGATTCCTTCTGCTTATCACACTTATCTTAAGATGGGATGAATTGTCCTTTGAAGGTGATATTGCTTCCTTTGTCTATAGGGGGAGCCTAGAATAGATGTTGACTAGACCCCTAACCAAGGGTAGGGGAAATTAATTCACAGAAAGATTCTTCATTACAGTGCACCTGCTGAGACTCCTAATTAAGGCCTGGTGTCTTGCAGGAGATCTAATTTACAGACATTAAACTGCATCGAGAGTCCTAAATACACCAAGTACTTCAGTAACACCATTTTTCTGAAGAAAGAATTCCGAAGCGGCAAGCTGAGTGTTAGAATATCACATTTGATATTGAAGTTGTTTCTCAGCGTGTCACTCCACTAATGTTTCACAACGCCCAGGCTGCAGGTCTGCTGCAACATACAGGGAAAAGAATGAGCTGTTGCTCCAAAGGCAGTACTGAATTGCATAGTTCTGCAAACATCAAAGCAAAGAACATTTATCTGGGCATTTACCTGGAGCAGGGAGGGGCTCTATTGTAAATCTGAAGTCCTAAAGTTTTTCTGTTTAGATAAATCTTCTGACTTGTTTCAGTAAGATGTCTTTCAAGTGAAGAAGGAAGCTACTCACTATTACGAAGGTACATGAAATGTTTGTAGCTTTTGAAATAAGAGTTTATTTCTGGGGTCAATACGGCATAAAATATCTCACACCTTCATGCAAGAAAGGTAGGCCTATTTCTTCATTTTAGAGATGAAAAAGATCATTTTCAATCTGCAGATAGAATCATAGAATCATTTAGGTTGGGAAGGATTTCTGGAGGTCATCAAGTCCAACCTCCTCCTCAGAGCAGGTTCAGTCAGATCAGATTGCTCCGGCCCGATCCAGCTGAATTTTAAATGTCAGCACAGATGGAGATTGTACAAATTTGCACCTAATCCAGTGTTTGATCACTCACGTTGGGGCAGGAGAGGGAAATTTCCTCCTTCAGTTTCCCAAGTAGTCCATGGAAGAGAGCAACCTGTTGATAGCAAGCTCATTGAAGCCCTTTTCTGAGAATTAGCTGGGCTAGTTGCTGTGCTTTAGGGCAGAAAAGGTTGGGTAGGTTGGAGATAAACAACAGCCAGCTATGCAAAGATAACTCAGTGTGTAAAGGCAGTCTGGTCTTCTGTGCACCTAAGCAGGGTAAGCATTTTGCTCACTTAAACTGTGTACCTAACCATTATAGGCTGGTTTTAATCCTGCTGTCTGCTTCTTGAAATGGGCAAGTACTTCTGAAGATTTGGCTCAAGGGGGGAATAAACTGGCTTGGTATCTACAGTATCTACTCTTGCCTTTCTGGATGAAACAGGTCAGTAAGAGAATAGTTTTTTTACCTATGCAATACCTTGAAGCCTATGCTAGAAACAGACCTCAGCAAGAATTGAAACCTCCTTTCAGTCACCCACATGATAAGAACTCCGCTTTGAGAGCGTCAGCCAGGTTACTGGTAACCTCCAATAGATTAACAATAATTTTTCATGTGAGGTGAAGCTGGTAGAACCTTTACAGGGATGACTGATTCCCTTCTTGTTCAGGATTCCTTCCCTTTTAGCATGAGATTTTTCACCCTCTAAATGGAAAGTATTTCATTTGGTGACTCTTCCCAATTTATTCCTGAGCAGAAGATGGCCACTTTTCCTTGACAACGGGGATGCAAGCAAATGAGAAATCCTTTCTCAGCCAAACCTGGAGGATCTTGTGGTATCTCCTCCTCTTTGGGAAGATGCAAAGCTGAGTTTTCCTGCTGCTGTTACCATTTAGAGCTTGCCACCATTTCTTTCAAGAGAGGAAACTCTTACTTTCTTCTGCCAGGATGTGGATTTGTTATTTGTATGTTTACAAGTTGCAGTCCCAAAGGTCAGGGTGGTGGAGGTCCATGTAATTAAGGCAGGTCTTAGCAAGTTGACACAGCTGCAGCCTAACCATTATATTCCTATTTCAGCAAGGCTGAATGGGGGCTGCTTTGTCCCATTAATGGACTTTGTGGCCCATACTGAGCTCTAACTACCCTGCTACCAATGCCCGGGGGAGTTAGCTAAGAGGCAAAAAATGTATTGGTGATTGCAATACAGGAAGAATGATGTCTGAACTAGTGTCAAGACCATGTATCTTCAGGAACAAGCGGGCCATTGCCCTCAGAGTGGGCCATTTGGATGATACTGTACACCCAACCGTGGCCACGAGTGAGGGGAGAAGAGTGCTCCATAGATGTCCTCAAGAAAAGCAGACTTTTTTCCTTAAAAAAGGCACACTAAAAGAGGTCACACAAAAACCATTGTAGTGCCGGACTAGGACTGGTGTTTCACAGTGCTGCTGCTGCCTTCTGAATAAATTATTTTATCTTTCTGCGCTTTCTTATCTCACCTGAAAAATAGGAACAGTACTCCCTTGTATCACCAGTCATTTCAATGCGTAATTAAAGAAGTCTAGTCAGAAGCTATGATGAAAATGCACCGTACTTCCTTGTGGCTACTGAGACAATCCATTGTGTGTTGCCAGTTTCCCATTACTTCTAGGTGTTGAACCAGTTTCCTGTCGGGAGATAACATGAGTGTGCTAGCAACATGCCTGAGAGGAATCACTGTGTGGCCATTGAGTTTATCCTCTCTGGACTAACAGAAAGCCAAGAGGTGAAGGTAACCCGCTTTTTTTAAGCACATTAATAGGGAATCTTGGAATGATCATGTAGATGAAGGTTGATCCCCCGGCTTCACACACTGTGTACCTTTCCCTCAGTAACTTGGCTTCTGTGGATTTCTGTTACTCCTCAGCTATCTCCCCGAGGTTGCTGGTGGACTCTTCAGCAGTGAGGAGAGCCACTTCAGTCAGTGCCTGTGTGGCACAGCTATTCACTTGTCTCCTCATGGCTAGTGTTGTGTGTCTCCTGCTGGCAGTAATGGCATATGACTGCATGTGGCTCTCTGTAACCCTCTCCTTTATGCAACTGTCATGTCCTCAAAAGCCTGTACAGAGACGTTAATCATCTCCTGTTTCACTGGCTTTGTCCACGCACTTGCGCAAACTATCTCCACCTTCACATTCGCTTTCTGTGACTTTGGTGTTATCGGTCATTATTTCTGTGACATCCCCCTAGGATCCAGCTTTCATGCTCTGACACCTATAGCAAAGAGACGGTACTTCACATTTTTGGTGTGTTTCGTGGCATCTTCACATCTCTGGCAATTCTCATCTCCTCCATCTACCTCATCTCCACCACCCTGAGGATCCACTCCTCCAAGAGGAGATGCAAAGCCTTCTCCACCTCTGCTTCCCATCTGAGAGCTCTCTTCTTGTTTTATGGCAGCACCGTTTTTATGTACAGTAGCCCAACATCCAGCTACTCATTGGACTGAGATAAATGGGCCTCTCTGTTCTCTACAGTGGTGACTGCAGTGCTGAATCTTACCAGCTACAGCCTGAGGAATAAGGAGGTGAAGGATGCTCTGAGGAGAGTTTTAGGTCCTATTAGAGAAACTTCAGCAGACTTGTTAGAAAGAGAACTTTGTTTGGGGAAAATTTATCAAAACCTTGGTACAAAGAGTAGGACTTCCAAGGAAGATTTGATCAGCTTCCAAGGGTGAGATTCAGAAAGGTACTTAATTGTTAGAAGTGCTTTTAGGTGGACTTTTAACTGGTTGTATCTGCAACTTCTATCTTGAAAGACTGTGTTCCTCTGCTGCTGAAAGCTGGAGGAATCCTGACTCTTAACTTGCAAGTTCCAAGCACAACCAGGACTCCTGCCTGAGGAGTGCGTGGCACAGAATTGCAGTTCTCTGTTCTATTAGGAACGTTTGCTCATGTAGGAAAACCACCAGTCCGTCAAGATGAGAAAAAGCTTTCAGAGATATTCAAGAGGAGAAAAGCAATGTGATTTGAATTTATGGCCACTTCTGCTACGTCTTCAGTATTTGAAAGGAGTAGCCTCTTCCAGTGCAACACACAGAACCTGAAGTTCTGGAAAGGAAATCTTGGAGAAGAGACACCCGTGTTTTTGCCCCCCAAACACTAGGGAAAGTAACTGTCCCTCTCCTGTTAAATCTCCCTCTTCTGTCACTCATTACTACCTCCTTTTTCCCCTTCTGCCTGGAAACATGAAAAAAGTACAGAAATGCAGAAAAGATTGACTTCTAATTTTGCTACCATTGTGAAGTAACAAGAACTTATTTCTGCTTTTCATCTCCACATATCAGCAATCCACTTGAGGCAACTGAGTGAACTGGTAGTTATTTTAAGGACATTGGACATAATTTGAAAGTTAATCAAGCTGCAGTGTTCTTTCACTTAAAAGAATGACGGAATAAGATGGTGACTTACCAACTACATGTCTGCCATCAATGTGATTTTGAGACTAAACGACCAATCATTTCTGGGAGATGAGAAAGTTGGGAAAGGCTTTGGAATCCTTTTATCAATTCAACTAAGCTAGCTCTAAGGATAGGTGTTCTAGCGCTAACAGATGTTTCATCCCTTCTGGCTGAGTTTACAAATGCTGTCCCTCAGTTGGCAGAAGGAGTTGAAATCTTTATTGAGCTGAAAGTGACAGAATTAATCTCAGACAGGCGAGAGGTTCCTGCCTCTGCATAAGGTTTACAGTCAAAGGGGGATGGAAAGAGGTCTTGCGGATTCCCTTTGCATTTCACTGCAAGCCTGTTAGGGCTGTTATTTCCCCTGACTTCCTCTCCTTAAAGCTGTGCATAACTATAGCAAAGATTGTGTCCCTGTGGTCATCTATGGCACCCTAAAGAAGGATTTTACAAGTCTCAGGAAAATGTAGCCCTTTGGTCCTGCTAGTTGTCATCTTTCTGTTGCTGCAGAGGCTGAAGCTCAAGGTTTATCTCTTGTTTCTGATTATTAAGTATCATCAGATATGTGAAGTTCACAGTTTTTACACGTATCAATGTTGCGTTGTCCTTATCTAGGACAGAGATGTCAGATTTTTAAACCAGATTTCTGAGGTGTCCAAAATTGTCTCTTTCAGTGGACTCCCAGCTCACAGGAAGGAAATACCTTGAAAAGAAATCACAGGCATCATTTTATTTTCCTGTGTATGTTTACAGGTCTCTGGGAAGAGCAATGTACGCTACTACTCTTCCAGAAAAAGACAGGTAGGTTGTCATCAAAGAGCTTCCCTGCACAGCAATGAGTCATGTCTGCACACCTCTCTCTGCGCTGATGTTTAAGATAGTCAAAGCCATCTAGAGCTAAGCATCAGCAGAACTGGCAGCATGTTTCAATCAAGAATCACAATCTCAAACCTAAATATGCTTTCTGACAAATATCATCAAAAAGAACAGATTTTCATAAGCCCCGCATTCATCTAAGTCCTGCATTCACCTATGCCTTAGTCTCCACCTCGAGAAACCCAGACAAAATTAGGGAATTTAAAATGTTAAAGAGCTGCTGTCTCTTCAAATCTACAGTTTGTTTTTCTAAGAAAGCCTTCTGATCCACCATCCAGAATCCTGTTCCTCTTCTTCCCTTCCCCAAATCTCAGTTCCAGGAGGAGATTTGGGAAAATCCCGGCCTTGAATCACTTGTCATGACAGCAATGCTAAAGTAAGTCTTTTTGCGGTAGAACAGCATTGCCCAGAGTCAGGAGGTTGTAGGGGCATTTGGGGGTTTCCCTGCTTGTGGAGGAAAAAGGATGAGCAGGGAGTCACTGCGGGGCGGAACATGGGAAGGTTGTAACGGGCGGAGCACTGCTGCCGGAGAAGAAGGCAGGGCTTTACAGCATTATAAAAGAGCAGGACACGCTTCATTAAACGCCATTTTGCCACTCCTCATATTGGTGTCTGTGTGGTGATGGTCCGGGGCCTGGGGAGAAGGCCCCGTGCCTCCTCGGTAAGAACGAGAACGGTAACAAGTGGTGACCCCGACGTGATTCCAAGGAGGCGGCTCGGCCGGCGTAGGCACCGGGAGCGTGAGGAAGGGATCCGGATCCGGAACTATGGAGGCCATATGTAAGGTAGTAATGGCCTGCGCCAAGGAATGGCGGGCGCCGCTGAAGGCGAGCACAATACGAGCGTGTGTAGAGAGGCTCGTGAAGGAGGGAGTGATTACTTCTCCTATGGAGATTCTGCGGGAGGAACTGTGGCTGCAATGCACAGCAGCGCTGGCGGAGTTCCCGATGAACGGGGGATCCGCGAGGGAGTTAAAGGTGTGGGGGCTGATAAGAATGCTCCTGCGGAGAGCGAGGGAGGAACGGGAGACGTGGAAGGCGGCTAGAGAGGCACTTAGAGGGAGTGGGATACGCGTGGGGTCGACGGAGATAGAGGGAGCGGCGGAGGAGACGGCGCCAGAGGGGGGAGAGGAGCGGGTCGAAGAGCAAGGGGAGGAACAACGGGACGGAGGTTTGGTGATGCCAGCCGGGCTGGGAGAAGAGGCTTCGCGTGCCCCTCCACCACACTACCCCTGGGACGAGTTGCGACAGGCAGACAGAGCAGGACAACCTTGCCCTGTCGCGCCCAGTGAGCCCGAGGGGGAAGGAGAAAGGGGGGAGAATGAGCGAGGGAATGAGCGAGAGAATGAGCGAGGGAATGAGCGAGAGAATGAGCGAGAGAATGAGCGAGAGAATGAGCGAGGGAGAATACGAACACCGAATGAGTGGCTCCCCGGGGCACTCATGGTACCTGATAAGAGCTGGAATCAGGGCGAGTCAGTGGCCAAAGATGGCGCCGGGGACAGAGAAAGAGGGCGGAGGAGAGTCACCTTCGATAGTACGAGACGAGCCAGTGGGAGGGAACGGGTGAGCGAGGATGAGATGGACAGCCTTACAAGGCGGTTTCAAGAAGTCTATCGGGGGGGGGAGCGCGAGGGAGGCGTGAGAGCGGAGGAGGTGGAGGAGGATGTGGAGATAGGACTAGAGCAGGCGCTGCGGCTCCTGCGGAGGCTGGAGAGAGAAGTACAAAAACAACAGCGGATACTGCAGCGACTGGCCAACACACGATCCCAGGACGATTCCAGTGGCGAAAAGCCCCGAGCCGAGTTATACCTGCCAGATTGGCAACTATCAGCGGGGGCGGTGACATTACGGGGTCTTAAACTCACGGCACCCCCTGAAACGCCGTCGGCGCTGCCGGTACGCCTGGCGCCCGGAGGGCTCATAGAATGGACGCCCATCGACCCAAAGGCCGTGTATGAAGAACTCGGGAAGCTAGTAAAGGTAGAGCCACCCTGGACAAAGATAAAACAGACACACGCAGAGAGCTTCACTGAATTCTGTGACAGGCTCCAGCGGGCCATTGCAGAGTCAGACTTGCCCCCTGAGGCCCAGGGTCCGGTCATGATGGAGTGCCTCTGGCAGCAGAGTGACGCCATGACGCAGGACATCCTGAAAACGATCCCTAAAGGAACACCACTTTCGGTTGTCATCCGCACGGTACTGCAAAAACAGAATCAGGGAACAGCAGCAGCGCAGGCTCTTGTCACGGCGGTGGACCAGATGAGAAAGGGACCACAGCGTTGCTTCTCTTGTGGATATCACAGGGAAGAGGGTATGCTGCGGTAAAACGGGAGGAGCAGATAAGATGGGTTCCAATGAAATGCATAAAACCTGACCTAAATGCACGTACGGGAGGGTCTGGGGTGTAACTAATCATTCTTGGTGAGATTCCATCCTGAACAGGGCGACGCCAGACGGGATGCTGCTGCATGGCTGCATTGATGTTTATCGCCGGCTTCATGATTCCGGGGACCGCAGAGTCATACTGGAGGAGATGAGCACAGGCGCACAGAGCAGCTCACTACTGCATCCCGTTCAACCCCGAGGCGGGGCCGACAGAGACTTTCCTGACGGGGAACAAGTCAACACAGGGGCGTGGATCTTGTCATGGTTTGATTAGAAATGGCTTATAACACTAGGCTTGATAGCACTCACAGTAGTAATAGCGATATGCTGCGGCTTGCTAATTCTGAATTATTGCTTACGGCATGTACGGCTTAACTGCTTGATAGACATGAGCACAGAGTATATCAATTAATAGTACAGGAAAAAGAGGTTCTAGACAAGATATTTGCATGAGAAGCAGTAGACTAGGCGTAGCGGAAGATCACGCGGTGTGACGCGCAGCCTAGGGGTGGAAACGAAGTGCACCTGTATGTAAGCTTGCACGCAGCCCACAATAAACGCCATTAGACGAATGGCTAACTAACCTGTTTGGCAATCTACCACAGTGGCTAATAGGACTGCTCGCTGAAGGCTTGCGCATTTTGCTAATCCTCATAACTATAGGCTTATGCTTGTGTGTAATACTGAGCTGCGTTAAGAAAGCCTTGCTGAAAGTAGCGGGCCAAGTCTGGATTGCTCGAAAACAAGAAGGAGAACTTCTGGAGGAATGGCTGGGCTTTGGGGGGGGGGATATAGTCTGTTGGAAATGAGCAATCCCGCCTATGCCTTAAGGTTTTCCCTGAACGACGAAGACAAGGACACCGCCTGTGTTAAGAAGCGGAAGAAGGGGAGGCAGCACACAGCTCCGCTCACGAAGCTACTAATGCAAGGAACCACCCGATGGCGGTCCCGTCGAGACACGCCGCACTTCCGCGTGTTTTGTTGCGTCCCGCTCGATATAACGAAACAACGTTGATGGGAGAGGGGGAGATGTGGAGGAAAAAGGATGAGCAGGGAGGCACTGCGGGGCGGAACATGGGAAGGTTGTAACGGGCGGAGCACTGCTGCCGGAGAAGAAGGCGGGGCTTTACAGCATTATAAAAGAGCAGGACACGCTTCATTAAACGCCATTTTGCCACTCCTCATATTGGTGTCTGTGTGGTGATGGTCCGGGGCCTGGGGAGAAGGCCCCGTGCCTCCTCGGTAAGAACGAGAACGGTAACACCTGCTGCAAACAGTTGAGGAAAACTCGATGGATCAAGAACAGTACTGTTAAGAACTTTAGGGAAATTTTCAGTGTTCAGCTAGGATTTAGGTTATATCTTATGGAGTATGGAGAGATATTGGATCCCCATATTTCCACTGAGATGCCTATTCCTTAGATCTTTATAGTGTAAAGCACCAGACGACTGGCCAAAGTATGAAACTTCATCCAGTCTCTAAATAAAGCGGTGAAAAATGTCCCGACAATTGAACTGGATTGTGGCTCCAACATTGACTATGGTATTTAACCATGCTTGGATTGCTGCTCTGATAGATTATAAAGCTCAGCTATGACATAAGGCCAAGGCCTTGGAAAGGTGTTAGCAGAGCTCCTTTAAATGAAGCGTTCCCAGAGACACCAGGTTGGCACAGACTGCTGAAAATCGGAGTGAATGCCTGGCATTGGGGAACGGCCTCTGTGTCCATCAGTGTTCCTGGGAGCCTTGGAAAGTCTAGTACAGTGTATGTCACCCTTCACTGTAAGGCAGACACCTAGTGCAGCATCCTGCTCCTCTCATGCTCCTCTTTTACCATGCAATGAATCGCAGTCCCCTCAAAGGTCTCTTGCTGTCTTCAGCAGCTCTCTCAAGTTGAGGCACCTCATGTCAGCACACCAATATATGTGAGATGAAACCTGCTTGTGCTGTGCCATCCTGAAGGATTTGCTTTCTCTTGGAAGTTTAGCACCACCATCACTTTTTTTGTGTGGAAACGTGAGCAGACACCACTCTCTGAAGCTCGTAGGAGCTAATGGGAAAGCATAACCTCTCAAAATACCTAGTTATTCCTCTTAATGCCAGGAGAAGCCTAGACCTGAGACTTACACAGCTCTAAGGTGTCTAAAGGTAAAAGCCACAATACCACCCCAAAGGCTTGGGTTTGACTGGTGACAATATGCTCACATCCTTTTGACTGACAATTTCCAAAGAAAGATGAGAGCTACATGAAACCTTGAATTTAGTTTCAGTTCTACTCTTGTCTGCTGAGAAGATGGTGGAAGGGCGCATAGAGATGAAAATGCATGGCCCAAGGAACAGAAGTGCAACAGTGATATGGGAGGTGCAGGTAGAGAGTGCTTTGAGACACCCTTTGGAAGAGTGTGTCCTCAAAGAGACCAAAATAATGACGTAGGACACAACAAGAACAAGCAAAGAGCCTGAGGAAATCAGACCACTATTGGCAACCACGATGCAACCAACCACGTAGGTGTCAGTGCAGGCCAGCTTCAGCAAAGCGTGTACATCACGGAAGTAGTGGTCGATCTCATTGGGCCCACAAAACAATAGCTGAGCGGTCAGCAGGGTCTGCACCAGGGAGTGCACACAGCCTCCCACCCACGAAGCTGCCACCAGCCAGCCACACACATGCTTGTTCATAATGCTTGTGTAATGAAGCGGCTTGCATATAGCAGTGTAACGATCATACGCCATTGCTGTGAGGATGAACATCTCCGTGCAGGCAAAGAGATGGACCCCAAAGAGCTGTGCTATGCAGCCCACAAAAGAGATGGTCTTCTTTTCAGCAAGAAGGTCATAAATGAGTTTGGGAACTGTGACAGTAGAGTAACTGATATCTACAAAGGACAAGCAGCTCAGGAAGAAGTACATGGGGGAGTCCAGCTGTTGACTGTTCTGTATAGTGCTGATGCTAAGCAGGTTTCCAAGAATAACAGTGGCATAGAAGACTAAGAAGAATGTGAAGCATACTTTTGCTAATGCATCATCTTGTGTGAGTCCCTGGAAGACAAACTCCGTCACATTGTTCTTGTTCTTCACATACGTCACGTAGACAGGACCTGAAGCACAGAATAAAGCCACCTGTGATGGCATCAGAGACACAGTGTTATCAGTACACATCCATATTGATCACTGGTATGTTCAATATCAATGTATTCCCTTTTATGTCTTTTGGGGAAAGTTTCCTTTCAAAGTCAATGCTTCTCTCAAGGAGTGACAGTTGATGTCTAACCCAGAATGTATTACTGATGTGTGTAATAGCGAGTTCCGTTTATTTGTTTGAGGGAGTTGGTGGAAATATCCTCCAGATTCATATTTCTGATCTTTGCCCCTTTTAAAAAGGAAGACTAGTCACTAGGTTCCCTAAACATCCACTTTTGAAGTGTTGATTTGGAAATGAAAAACTGACTGAGAAGGATAGTGCATGTTACCATTTGAGTCTCAACACGTTAGTCATGCCCTAAGGAATTCTGCTCAAGCAGTGAACGTACCTTCTGTTTCAACCCTCTGAAGGAATTCAACAGAACTAGTCCTTGCTATTGCTCTCTGACTCTGGTAGAATGTCCATGCATTTCTGTGCAACCATCAGTGTTCACATCATGACACAAGGCAGCTGGCTAATTAACATCACTTCAACTCTCAGTGTAGATCCTTCTGGAGGAGGTAAAGTGGACACCTACCTCATGTCTGTCTAGCAGAGATGTGCCTTTAGGCACAAACTGTCTTTAAGGCGCCCTAAGTGAAATCAGACCATGTTCAAGGCATGCCAGGAAACCTGAAGCAGGAGAGTCATTGTCCTATATGTGCTGTACTGGGCTACATCTTGTGTGGATGGGTTCCAGTTATTGCTCATGAGTTTCTGGGTTGTGACCTCAGTCTCCAAAAGAGCGGGCTTGTGTTTCCTCAGACCACCTTTCCTACAGTACGTGGGTGAATACTGGAGATAATCTGCATTAACGATGCGTCAGTAAGGTTTTTGTACACCTCAGCCAAGTTCTGGACTATGGAAATCCCCATAAACACACCTGTGATGCCCCTGGGGTAATAAATATATCGCTGCTGAATCTCCTTTACTCACCAACACCCTTGTATTCACCTTTGCTGCACTCTAGTGCAGTACGCAAGTATCACTAGTGTTCAGTTTCTACACTGAAAAGATAGACGGCAAGAGCTGCATAACAATGTCCACAATACTGGCAAGTCCTTTGGGACCTTAATCCTGTTCCACAAACACAGGTCAATCAGTTCTTTCTCACAAGATCTCTGCCTCTTCCACCCTCCAGCTTTAGCAGCAGAGGAAATATTCTTTCGTGTCTCCAGCCCTATCTCCATGCCACTCCATGGGCAGAGGGAAAGCAGTGTGGGGAAGCCCAAAGCATGTGTGTTAAGAGCATTGTTGCCACGATGTGTACAGCTAGAGGGGACAAGTTAAGACTGAGTACATAGGCAGTGCTGCAGCTACCTATTGACTCCTTGACTCTGTAACACCAGAAACTTCCTTTTGACAGATATTTCTGGAAATGGCATATAACTGAAAAATAAGCAAAGAAGACACCAATTAAATAAAGGGTAAAAAAAATAGAGTTCTTTCTACTTCATAAAATGCACCTCACAAAAGTCACTCAACAATAATGTCTCTTTTCAAAGGCAGGATTGCCTGCTATTCTCCTCTGATGACCTTCCTGGACCACTTCAGGCACTTTCATCAAAATCTCTCAGCTCCAAGCTGCTTCTTATGTGTCACGAGAGCAGTCCACACCTCTGCCAGGGCTGAAAACTACAGGGGATGAAACGGACAGCCTGAATGTCTAGCTCCATTTCTCATTCTGCAAAAACAACTTCCAAGAGCATCTGCAAGAACAACTCTCTCTCTCCAGATGGGGAAGTTGTGGCAGAAATATTTCAAGTAAATTGCACAGCAGAAGCACAAGCTTACCAGAAGCAATGAGATCGCAGAGGCATGTGAAGTTTTCTTTGTCAGAAAGAATCAGTGGACGGGGAGCTAAAATATATATTTTGGACAGCTATTAGAGTAATCTCTACAGGGTGACTCTGGAGTGTGATCACCTAGACCATGTCACATTATGTGGGGGTTTGCTTGCTTTCTTGCTTGCTTTCCAATGCTGTCCAGATAAATGGACTTCATTTAGTACTAGCTATGTGCTTCTTTTGGAAACATTTCTATTTAAAATCAATGTCATGGCTGACCATGTGCAAGATTTTGCAAATGCAGCCCCTGCATAGAACAGAGGACATTCAGGGAACCAGAGCATTTCTGACATTGTCCCAGGGTTTGGTCTGTAGATCTGCCACTCTCCTGTGCAGGGAACACCTTCTTATCTTGAATCACACTTAAGCCATGTTAAGGTGCAACACAAGTGCAAGCAAGTGTGGCTCCTTTGGCCTTGTGGAGAACCTTAGCTGCTAGAACCAACCTCCCTGTGGCAGCTGTGACTGGCTCTGAGATGATTTAATCTTCCATCTTCACATTTCTTCTCTTCCCTCCTGCAGGAGTAGCTGCTCCAGCTATTCCCTTGGAATACATGTTTCTTCCTTTGCCTGGGCCTGTAGATGTGCCCTGTTGGGCTAGGAGTTATCCTGCATACAGAAATTATTACTGAATAACTCTTTTTTTTCACTGACACATAGAATTGTGCCCCCCAATGCTTTCTTTGGTGGTGACAATTTCCTACGGTGAGCAATTTATCTTTCACTTGGATCTTTGATTCGCTATTAGTCTAAACATTAAAATGCAAAATCTGAGGCAGAGATGAAGGGCAGAGGGGATGGCTAGGAAGGAGGGCATTAGTGATAGGTGAACTACTGCAGAAAGGAAGAGAGTTGCACTGGAATGGGAAGAGGAGAAGCTTCTCCTGATATCATCTGCATCAGCAAATGACCCAACCAGCATCTAAGATCAGCAGTTTAATTGCTAACCCATGGATTCAGCATATGACAATGCAGTACTCCTAAGAAGGCATTTACTCCAAAGTAAAGGGGAAGGAAGCCTTTGGTACAATTGCTTCCAGCAGCAGGGGACCAACAGCCTTGCAGACACCTTGGGCCATCGTTTCCTAGCTAAGTAGATTACAGAGTAGATGGAGTTTGTCTGACGGAAAGTTTACACCCGGGAGAGCTCGGACTAATGGGATGCTCTGCCTGGAACACATTTTAATATTTTTGATAGCATTCATTTATTTATTTGCTGGTGTCTCGACAGTGCTTGGAAGCCCCAGTCCTGCGCCTGTGCTATTCAAAAAGAGAACATAAAGGGAATCCCTGCTAGTCACAGAGTTTACAATGCCATTCCAGTCAAAACATGAACTTTCAGCGTCTTCCTAATTACTGCAACAGCTAAAACCAAGCTTTTCTTCAAAAGGGAGCTTTCAGTAAATTTTCCAAAATGGAATTATAGTGAGAGAGACTTGATTTTCTCAGCTCCTGAGAAAATGTTACCACAGTTCTACACCTCACCCTTTTCACGCCAAACTTTTCTATTCCACAGTTTTCTCATGGCACTTTTCATCTCCTCATTTCTCAGCGTGTAGATGAGTGGGTTCAGCATGGGCGTGATGACAGTGTAAAACACAGCTAACCTCTTCTCCTCCGAGAGACTGCTGGATGGGCGTATGTAGGTGAATGTGGATGGCCCAAAGAAGAGAATCACCACAGTAATGTGGGACCCACAGGTGGAGAGGGCTTTGTACCGCGCTTCGGACGTTCGCCTTTTCAAGGAAAACAAAATGACAATGTAGGACGTGACCAGGATGAAGAAAGAGACCAAACAAATCATTCCAGTATTGGCAACAACAATGATGCCCGCAACATAGGTGTCTGTACAGGCCAGTTGTAGTAGGGGACGGACATCACAGAAGTAGTGGTCAATTTTGTTGGGGCCACAAAAAGGGAGGCTAACGGTTATGAGGGTCTGCACCAGGGAGTGCACAAAGCCCCCCACCCATGAACCCATCACCATCCAGCCACACACACGCCTGGTCATGAGGGTGGTGTAGTGCAGGGGTCTGCATATGGCAAAGTAGCGATCATAGGCCATCATTGTGAGGATGAAGATCTCAGCGCCGCCGGAGATATGAAACCCAAATAGCTGTGCCATGCAACCCCCAAAGGAAATGGTTTTCTTTTCAACAAGGAAGTCAGCAATCATTTTGGGAGCTGTGACAGAAGAGAAGCAAGTATCTGCAATGGACAGGTGGCAGAGAAAGAAATACATGGGGGAGTTCAGACGCTGACTGCTAACTACAGTGACAACGATGAGCAGATTTCCTGCCACAGTAACAATATAGAAGAACAAAAACTCCACAAAACATATTTTCTGCACCCCTTGGTTCTTTGAAAGGCCCAGAAGAATGAATTCCTTCACACTGCTTACGTTCTCCATGTTGATCAGACGGGTGCCAATATGCAATATACAGCTTATACACCTGGGAAAACAAAGACAGACACATGGTTCATCAGCATTTTTTTCATTATTAATAATGAGTTCTATATCAGAAGTGGATACAAACCAAGAAAGATATAGCATTAGTATTAAGCTTATGAAGTGTTTAAGTTCTGTCATGTATTTTTTTTTAACGGCTATTTAATTCTCCACAGTACAAAGCTTCTGCCATGGCTTTGGTGGCACAGAGATAGGTGCACTCTGTGATATGTTCCTTAATCCTGGTGCTCCAGGATCTTGAAGGACTGGCTCCATAGCTGGTAGCCTTCCATGCACTAAGGACAAGGCCAGAGTGTTCACCTTGGGCACTACAAGGCAGATAATGCAGTATGTTTGCCCTCAGGGGAGACAAAGTCCCTCACAGCAATCTTTGTAAAATGGATGTCTTTAAGAATACCTGGAAACATTGCTCAGAATGATGATTTGTTTTATAAGTACAAATGATCTTTGAATTCTTGTTTAGAAGGGAAATGTAACCACATGCAGAGAAAAGAACTCTCTTGTGTATATACACTTTGAAACGTAAATATGAAATGTCACAGGCTGAAAAATGAGTTCTGGTAAGGTTATCTATCATGGAGGGGAAAAAAATTGCACATATGACTTAGTGTAGTATTTCACATTGTTCTAAATCTCAGCATTGTTTCTATCAGAGGAAGGAAGAATGAAAGACTCTTGTGAGATCTTCTGTCCCAGCATTGTACTGATTTTACCTAGTACGATTTTTGATACACTCTGCGTGATGCTTTCAAGGGTTAACTTAGCTTAATGAAGCTAATCTAACTAAACTCCTTCAACAGCCAGTATAAGTCTGATTCATAGGCTGATTCAGAATGACTAAATTAGGGTCCTTTGCAGAACCCTTTTTTCCTCCACTCACTATGAGGAGCTTAAGCAAATTAGCACCACCAGGTTAGAATGAACTTTGGAGAATAATCCCTTTTGGTGCCAGAAAGTACCGCAGAGCTTTTTGCAATGCCATCCACCTTTTTCAGGTTATGGCTGAGCTCCTTGTCCCTAGGCATTTCTACATCCATACAGTTTCTCATTCGAGACAAGGTCACATTCCAGCATAAACATGGGACTTCTTTGGTTCACCCTGTGTTCCACCTACAACCCATCGAGCATTACGTGTCACTAATAAATGAGTAGCCTACATCTTTAGAAAGAGTGTAACGTCTCTAGCTTGCCATTATGCACCCAGACCACCAGAATTCCCTTGGTCAAAGAAGTCTGGGAACCACCAGATGAAGCTCTTCACAGAGAGTTTAAGGTCAGCCAAAAGCAGGCACTCTTTTAATAAAAATATCCACTGTATGGGCTTCCTTCTAGGATCAAAACATTCCCTGTCAGCTGGTGTTAAAATGCACCATTTTAAGTCCTGCAGAATTACATCACAACCAGGTCTTCTCATTTGTCTTGGTGATCTGTGAGCAAATCGGCAGAATGATTCAGTTAAGCCAAGTTATCTACCAACTACTTCAATCTGCAGCATAATCAGAAATTCTCGTGCAGGCACAAAGGGATCAAGCATCCACAGGAAACACTGAAACTGAGAAAACCCAAGATTACTTTCAAACCCACAAAGTGAAGCCGAGAGAGGAAATGGGCAAAGTTAGGGACTTTTCCTATGCTTACAGTTGTACTTACACTAGATGAAAGTTTTTCAAGCAGAACGGTAAACTTTGCATGGATGGTTCCCCTTCAGATATTTCTACAAGGAAAAGGATCAGTAAGAACAATGGGAGGTCATTTTCTCCCTCGTCTTATCAAGTCATGATCCTTTCTTCCCCTATTCCTTCCATTGAGCAACAACGTAGCCAGAGCATGACTGGAAGCATACCACAGCAATCGCAGGGCCATATTTAGGCAGTCAGAAAGGAGTGACCAAGAGAGAAATGGTCGGGGGAAACTATATGCCTGAATACCAGCAGATGGCAAACTCCTGAGCTAGAAACATGGTGTGCATCTACAAAAGGACCGATTCACAATTCAGACAGCTCGACTATGTGTCTTGCTTGATAAGGTCCTTTCCATCACCACCAAACTGCATTTAACAAACTACCCATCTGTCTGATCTCATCTCATCGACCTAAGCCAGGTAGGCACCTGTACCTAAGCTAGGCATATTACACCTGACCAGTCTACTTGTAGATGTGATGAATCATGTGCTGCAGGTACCTGTTTCTCACTGTTGACTTTAAGAGGGTTACTAGAATGACTAATTCAGTAGAGGATTGCCACCAGTTATGGCTTATCTCTTCAAGTGCCTTTGCAGGGGTAGACCTGAGCTATATGACATAATGCAATCAGCTGCAAAATAAAATGAATCTCATGTGTACTCTTAACATCTCAAAAAGGGTGAGAAATTGCACCATCTCCTTACTGCATGCATTCTTCCCTAAAATCTCAGGTGGTTATGGGAAACAAAAGAATAATATCGAAGCAATCGAATCTGCGGCTGTAGAACTAGCTCTGTATATGATTCTAGCCAAAGATAACTAGAGACAGTTGATAACTTCAGTGGAAGTTCCTTTCTGTATTTTCACATTTGTTCAAGAAGAAAGGAAAAGGAAGAGGAAAGCAAAGCGAGCAAAGCAAAGCAAAGCGAGAAGCCAGAGAAGCTGCAAAACTTACCTCGCCTGTGTTTAGAGATCTAATATTTTGTGTAAGGGCTGTACAACTTTATCTCCTCAACTTCTGTCTTCCCTGGTATGAATGTGTTAGAGCACAGCACCTTTAAAGAACATAGAATGGCTTCTGGAAAGCTTCCAAGACTTGCTTAGGAGGTGGCTGTTAGTGTATAATCCAATCCCATCTAATTTATTACTTGCTTTCGTGTGTCACAAGTGTATCTTGATGTTTCCTGCCTGTGTGAGAAGTGGTTTAATAGGCTGTGTGGATGATGTGACCTGGGTGTGCTGAAGGATGCTTTCATATCCCAGCAGCTGCACAAAGGGCTGAGAAGAAAACCGTTTAAGTACCAACTTTTAACCCTCTCCCAGGAAATCTTCCACCTGAAGGGCTCTTGGGGCTGCAGGAGGGAGGGGTGGAGGCTTGGTGAAGGGAAGGCGTGAAAGAAAGGGGCAAAGGAGGAGAATGAGTTCTGTCTTGACTGAAAAGTTTAAGTAAATATATTTTAAAGAAACAGTTGTCAGTCAATGCTTTTATAATGATATCACAAAGGCATTTCAGGGTTTCTCCATAAGAAATAACACTCAAAGGAGTAGCTGAGTATTCAAGTGGACAAGCATATGCATGGAACTATCCAGTTAACGCTTCTCGGAGTTCTTCCTTACTCCAAGCTGATAGTTGTATGGATTTCCCATGTGTAAAGGGCCATTAGGTCCACTGCTCTGGCCTCCTAGCATTGTGAATGCTAAAACAGTCCATTTGTAATCTAGATATTTTCTCTCCTTTTTTCACTTCTGTGTATTCCAAAACACATGTAAAAGAGAAATCCTCATTAAAGGAAAAAAAGAAAGAAACCTCAAGCTGTAGGAAGAGTCACCATCCTCCAGGGATGGTAAAGAATTCCTGTCACAGGAGTCTTCTAAGGACAGGTTGGGCTCATTTCTCTCAGGAGTGGTTACGATTAAGTTTTTATAGGGACAGAAGATGTCCTGGGTGACCTCTTGATGACCCTCCAAGTCCTATCTCACCAGAAATTTCATCACTGGAAATCCAGTGAATAAAGCCTCTTTGCAAGAATTTGCATGTTTTAACAGAGGTCAGTGAATTACCAAGTCAGTCAAAAAAGTCCTTCATTTACGAATTGGGAAACTGAGGGAGGAAGTCACCTATTTAATGCCGATGGAAGTCAGCGAGTTTAACCCTGACTTAGTCACTCTAGGCTCTTCTGCGGAAAAAAAATGAATGTCTCTGGAGGCAGATGCATCTGATCTACCTCAGAACTGATTTTAGGATGCGATTAGGTCTTAAATGGACATCTAGCTTTTAAACAAAATAACTTAGGGCGGACAAATCTCACTGTCACGATGGGCCCCATCTTTCTTAACCTGAGCAGCTGCAGTCAAAGGTGAACCTATGAAATGAAACCAACGAAGGAGGACAGCAGAGAGGTCTCATGGTTTCTAGTGAAATCTCTGCTAAAGCAATATTGTAATCAACCATTAAAGGCCTTCTCCAAACCTTGTTAACTGGCATGAAATGGCTTCAGGAATACTGCTACTCCGTAGAATTAAAACAAACAAAAAAGAAAAGTTTAGACCCCTGTTAGTTCTTTGAATGTTCTGGTGCAGACATTTTCCCTTCTTTCTCTGCCCTCAACTTAATTTCAAAAAATCAGATTTAGATCCATTCCTTTTAAATCCAGCCCTTCACTTGCTCACAAACTGTTTTAGTGTTAATTCGATCCACGCACCAGCCAACTCAGAAAGAGAGTAATGGAGACACAAAGGAGGGAAGGATTGAGGGCAGGAGCCAAAAAAAACAAAAAACAAATAGAAAGTCTGGAGAGCTGGATGGAGAGGCAGAGAAATGCCCTTTCAGCCCTGCAGCAAGAGGCAAGTGCCAGTGCCAGGAAGAGAGGTGACCCTCACAGCAGCTACTGGGAAGACAGTGAGATAAGGTGCTGTGGCTGGGAGCTGAAAGCTTTCTCAGAAGCACTAGGGTGAGAGGCCTTGCATGGCACTGCGTAAGGGGAGCGAGGCATCCGCAGTGTGGGGCGAGACGGTGGTGGGGAAGAGATTTGGCACAGGCACAGGAGGGTGGCTGATGGCTCAGCAGGAGCTGTGTGCTGCAGCCACATAGGGAAGGGAAAAGCTCCTTACAAGCACCTTTCTCTCCACTGCCTGTACAGACAGCCTAGGGCAACTAACTCATCTGGAGATGGCCATCTTGGGCGAAAGCTGGGAGTGATGAGTTGAGATGTCCTCTGGGGACAGCGATGGAGAGGCTCAGGGTGTAGGTGAGGAATTGGTGCTCTTCTCTACACACACAGAAGCACCACGCATCACTCCAGGACCCCTGTGTGTTGACCAGAGCAGCCGTGGCACCAGCTGAACGGTCCCCTAGGTGTTCACGCCTGAAGGATGTTTCTATACAAGCCCAAAATAGCCAGGATGAAACTCATCCCTGCTGAGAATGGCCTCCCAGGAGCTGCCAGAATGCCCTGGAGTCCTGCAGGCTTGGCCTCAAGTCAAAGTGAGGGAAGAGACTCCCTGTAAGGTTCAGGGTCCCAAAGACATGCCCAACATCCTGGGTCACTCTTCCTCCCCGCGCTCTGCATGCTCTGCATAGCCATGCTCTGTGCACCATGTCCCCTTCCACAAGGGAGACCACGTAATGAGAAGAGGCACTGGCACGGTGTGCAGACAAGGATCGCTCTCACCCAGCTCCCTGGTCCCCAGCACAGCCCTGCTCGGAAGGGGCACGTCACCAGCTGAGCTGCTCCCACCGCAGTGGAGATGCCCTGGCTCTGCTGGGGGCTGAGCACTGCTGCCCACCTCCCCTCAGTCCCCTCTGCAGGCTGCCCCACCCTCCCACACCTCCTCGCCAGCAGGGATTTATACAGCAGTCTCTGCAGCAGTGTCTCTGGGCACTTGGCTTCCTTCTCCGCACGTTGCTTTCTCTGCAGACGCTTGTCAGAAGGTGACTTTCCCAGAGCCATGGAGCCGGTGGTGACGGTTGCTCCGGACCAGAAAGTAAATGACTGGGTTGGTGCTGCTGTCCCAGAGAGATGAGCCAGGGACCACCAAAAATGGGAATTTACCAATGTTTGGCATGCAACAGCACAAGGGCTTCATCCACTGATTCTAATCCCATTCCCGGCATGAACATGTTGCCTCAGAGATTAAATGTCGTGGAGTACAGAGGGCTGCAAATGAGCTTTTCTCTGCAAGAGATTCTTGTCTCACAGAATCTCATCCATCAGCCTTAGGGAGACTGCATCTTTACTGCTCACTTGTCTTTCCTTCCTTCCCTTCCTTCCTTTCCTTTACTCCTTCTTTCTGAGGTGTTTCCTGGGGAAAGACGGAGATCTCGAGAGGCTGCACACACACTACACGTGCCGCAGGCCCTGCTCACCCCCCAGCACAGCAACACCATGGGAGAAGTGGGAAAGGCACCAAGACAGGAAACAAGGGCAGGCAAAGGAGAGCACCACCTTCCCTGGCAGGGGCTGCTCTGCAGAGCGAGGGGGACATGCCCAGGCTGGGGGAGAGAAGACAAAGACCTCTGAGTGAGGGCTGCACACTTCTGTGGGAGGGAAAGAGGGAACACTTCTTCCCTGCTTCAAATTTGACGAGGACACGGCGTCAGAAAAAGACGTGATCTGGGGGCAGGTTCAAAACACAGCTCTGGGGACTTTCTCATACAGCCGGTCACTGCCCGTGGAAATCACAGCTGTGGGGTGCTGAGGGTGCCGGATGTGTGCGAGAGGCTCAGACCCCGCCTGCCGAGCTCAAGGGAGAAAGACCTCGGGACATCTTCTTCACAGGGGTGTGTGCGCAGCCAAGGAGGTGCCGGGGGTGCAGAGCCTGGCAGACCACAAGAGACGGCCTGCAAACTGACCCCCAGCCGTGCTGCTGGGGCCGGGGCCTGCCTGCAGTGAGCCAGCCCAGCCGCTCACCTGCTCTTCACACCAGCAAAGGGGGGCTGCAGCGGAGAACCCCGTGCCGGGGCAGCAGGGTGGGCACAGAGAGCAGCTCTCGCAGCAGACGCTGCTGCCTGGGCCCGAGGGAGGTGACCGCTGACCAAATGCTGACCCAGCTGCATTTCTGCTTCCTGCTGGCAGGGTTCCCCTCCAGTTCTTGCTCAGCCTTTCACTTCAGCACAGGGACAGCAGGAAGAGGCAATCCCCCTCTGGTGGTCCACCACCACCACCACCACCACCACCACGTGTTGGCATTGCCGCTTTCACCCTGCCTGAAAACTTGTTTCCCCGAGTCGGCCAAAGCTCCACCAGAGCCTTCCTGTGAATGTGGCTCACTTCTCCTGAGCGAGAGAGCCCCAAGAAGACCACAAGGGCTTGTTTGCTGGCAGAAGAAAGCCAAAGTTTATTGGGCGAGGACCAGGACCGTGGTGGAGGTTGCAAAGGGGAATACAGGCAGTGCTTGGGGACCAAGTCCAGCAGAGCAGCACTATGCCAGGCTTGTGGCCCTGTCCCCACACCCAGCTTTGGTCACCTCCCTGGTGGCAAGAGGGCCACCAGCCATGGCGTGGGGCTCTCCGTCTCCTCCCGGGCTGCCTGTGGAGATCAGCATCTCCACTCCTGCCTTGCCAGCAGGGATCTACACAGTGGTCTCCACAGCAGTGTTGCCGGGGCCTTGGCTGCCCTCCTCACATGTTGCTTTCTCTGCAAACACTCGCCGGAAGGCCACTTTCACAGAGCCCTGCAACCGGCGCTGACGGCAGCTCCTGACAAGGAAGTAAATGACAGGATTGATGCTACTGTTCAGAGACGCCAGCAAAAAAGACAGATTTTCAGGAAATAATTCTTTTGAATAAGCAACACTGAGTATTATTTCTACACTGTAAGGAAACCCAAAGGCAAAGAAGAAGAGGATGTTGAGCAAGATCGCAACAAACAGTCTCCCAGGGTGACGCCTCTGTGAGCCATATCAAAGTCTGATGAGCAGGATCAGGTTGGAAAGGAACGGGAAGAAAGAAAATGAAGAAATTCACAATGCCTAGTTGTAGAAATATATGTCAACAGTCCATATTAAAGGGGGAATAACAACCCAGAAAAAACAAGCAAACAAAAAGTCCAGAAAGAAACCAGATTACCCCCCCCACAATTCCGGACAAGCACTTTGGGTGACGTCATCGGTGCCAGACTGGGAATAAAACAGACAGAATCACAGAATCACAGAATCACTGAGGTTGGAAGGGACCTCTGGAGATCATCTAGTCCAACCCCCCTGCTCAAGCAGGGTCACCTAGAGCACATTGCACAGGATTGCATCCAGGCGCATTTTGAATATCTCCAGAGAAGGAGACTCCACCACCTCTCGGGGCAACCTGTTCCAGTGCTCTGTCACCCTCACAGTGAAAAAGTTTTTCCTCATGTTAAGATGGAAGTGTCTGTGTTTCAGTTTGTGCCCATTGCCTCGCGTCCTGTCGCTCGGCACCACTGAAAAGAGTCTGGCCCCATCCTCTCGACACCCTCCCTTCAGATACTTATACACATTGATAAGATCTCCTCTCAGCCTTCTCTTCTCCAAGCTAAACAGGCCAAGCTCTCTCAGCCTTTCCTCATAAGAGAGATGCTCCAGTCCCCTAATCATCTTTGTGGCCCTTCGCTGCACTTGCTCCAGTAGTGCCACATCCCTCTTGTACTGGGGAGCCCAGAACTGGACGCAGTACTCCAGATGTGGCCTCACCAGGGCTGAGTAGAGGGGGAGAATCACTTCCCTCGACCTGCTGGCAACACTCTTTCTGATGCAGCCCAGGATCCCATTGGCCTTCTTGGCCACAAGTGCACATTGCTGCCTCATACTTAACTTGGTGTCCACCAGCACTCCCAGGTCCTTCTCAGCAGAGCTGCTTTCCAGCAGGTCAACCCCCAACCTGTACTGCTGCATGGGGTTATTCCTCCCCAGGTGCAGGACCCTGCACTTCCCTTTGTTGAATTTCATGAGGTTCCCCTCTGCCCACCTCTCCAGCCTGTCCAAGTCTCTTTGAATGGCAGCACAGCCCTCTGGCGTATCGGCCACTCCTCCCAGTTTTGTATCATCAGCAAGACACCTCTCCATGCTCATTGCTGCCAGGAGATACATGCTGGTAAAGTACCCCAGGAGAAACAGATCCATCAGGAGATATTTGGAAAAGATATAGTTATATAATGGAGAACAAGAGATTTCTATAACCATGTCTAGCGGTAATATAACAAGAAGAAAGAGGAGCAAAGAGAAGTCGGTGATGGCCAGGTTCAGAATGTAGACGGTGAAGGGGCTCTTCTTCATGTGAAAGCCCAGGAACCACACAACCATCCCGTTCCCCACTAGCACACACAGAGACACTTGAAATTATCACCGCTCTGTAATCTCTTATGCACTGAGATTCTGCAGTCCTCTGAGAGTTTGTGTATCCTGTGGCCGTGTAGCTCAGAGAAAGGGCTGTTGTGTTGGTGTCCACCATGGTGAAGCCCCTGCTGTCGGTGTCGTCTTGTCCCTCTCCCCTCTCCCGCCACCTCCTAGGAGAGACAAGGAAGGAGAGAGGAGATCAGGGGCATCAGCACTCCCAGCACTCGCCTTCCCTCCCCACTCCCCCATGCCAAGCCCTGGGCTGGGGTGGGAAGGAACACCTCCCCCCGTGAGTAACCGGGAAAGGCCTGAAAAGAGCCTGTCTTGGGGCAGCAGGGAGAGGTGGAGACAGGCTGGAGGTTCGGGGCAAGAGACATCTGGGAGAAAAAGAGAGACAGAGAGCGGTGCGGATGGGGTGGAATCACTGCAAACAGGGGATGTCAAAAAGGAGGGGTCCTGGAGAGTCCCAAGAGCAATGGAGAGCTGCTCCCACAAGATCTGCCTAAGTCCACAGCCTCCTCCGGGCGCAGAGAGCCCATGTGTAAACATGCAGAGCTCCCTGAGCTGCTTAGCCATAGGCTTGCAAATTGACACCAGCCTCATCTAGCTGTCACCACGGCTCACTTTGGCCTCCATTGAAAAGGGAAAGCTGCTTTTTCCTCTGCTGGAAGCAGGTAGAGCAGCAGGACTGAGTACATGGCAGAGAGCGGCTTGCCATGAGCACAGCTGGATTCCTGCCTGCTGCAGGATGTCTGGCAGTGTGGGATAGCACTTTTAAACCTTCTGCTGCCTTGCAGGAGAGAGGGAAAAGAAGAGCTTGGTATTACAGAGCTCCGCCTTTGTCCATTGCCTGTGCTACATGGAAACATCACCTGGTAGATTCCTCGTGTTTTCTGCACATCACTGCTCCAGGGGCAAGCAGAGTGACCAGACTTCCCTCAATTAAGCTCCTTGCGTTGGAGGTAAGCCACTAGAATGGTGTGCCTTTACAGTTCCCTCTGCACCAGCAGAGTGACTTTGGAAAGCAGTGATTTCTAAAATGAAGAACCACATGCATTTCCCACGTGCAGTCTTTGTTCTCTTGCCTAGTCAACGATAGGAAGTGCCAGGACCATGGAGACTTTGCCTGCGTGCCAGGCAAAGGTGAGCAGTCCATTTGCTCCAGCAGATTCCTGCAGTGCACTGGTATGCGGGATCTTAGCAAATCGCAGTCAGCTCCTGCAGGAGAGTAACTTGGCCCTGCCTGGGGGAGCTCAGGGGAGCCAGCTGGCAGGCAGCAACGCAGGAACCCCATGGCGCTGCCTGCTGCCTGCAGAGACACCGCGACGGATAGCACCAATCAAAGGGGAATCTGGACAGCCAAGGGAAAAATGTGTTGGACTTTGTGTGAGTAGCAAACGCACCGAGGCTGCAGGGGAGTTTTGCTAGGGAAGATGGAAGAAGGGATCTGAATGCATGGAGACAGATGCCACTTGCTTCCTGGAGGAGCCTGGAAGGAAGTCTCATGTGCAGAGGCAGAGAGGCCAGGCGGGCAGCGTGCCCCACCTCTTCCTCGGTCAGATTGCTTGTGCCTGGCTGTGGCTTCACTGGATCGCAGCAGCAGCCTAAGAGAGCCCTGGAGTGATGGCCCACTGGGCAGGTGCCGGGTCACTGGATGCAGCACAACCCGCTGGGACAAACCTCCCTGCGGGATATAGAGCCACAGCTTCCTTCCTGGGCCCAGGAGTCTCTCCAGCACATGCTTGGCTCTCTCCGCTTTTTCCCTGGAGCCTCTCCCAGATTTCTGCGTGGCTGATGCTGCTCACTGGTGGCCCTTACTGCTGAGAGGCTGCACTGTAAGCATGACAGGTTTCTTGCAGGCCAGCAGGTGGAAATGCCCTCCCTTGGTCCCACCGGGCAGTGAAGATGGACTCCAGAGCAAGGAAACCCTCTTGGCAGCAGCACCAGCAGAACCAGCAGCAGCAGGGCTTGTTTTCTCTGGCCATGCCAAGTCTCTGCTACAGCCAGCAACTTGGAAGAGACGGTCAGCAAGGCAGGGCCAGATGTGGAGGAAGCTGTCATGGCATACTCACTTTCAGAGCATCAGAAGCAGGAAAAGAGAAATTATTTTGCAGAGACATGGCTTGGAACCCTTCTCTCTCCAGGACCTGTGCTGAGCCACAACTAGAGGTGCTGAGAGCTTCCTCTTGGTGTGGGACAATTTCATTCTGGGGCAGTTGTGGATGCCTTCTGCGGAGGAGGCAAGTGCTTTTGAAGGCCCTCCAGCAAGAGGATTCATCTGTTGCTCGTTCCGAAGGGGAAGGAAACACACAGCCACACCAGAGAGTCGATACTTGTCAGTTCCCAGCACACTCTCCTCCCTAAGATGCAGGTGCAAATCCCAGGCTAAGAGGTTTCGGAACCTCTTGAAGCCACAGAGGGCTGCACTGATGCTCCTGTCGTCCGGGGCAAGTGCACTGCATTGGGTAGCGCTGCCCTGCCAGGGAGTGCTGGGCAAGCACCTAGGCAAGCAGCAGCCCCACTCGGAGCACTACCATTCGACACCAGTGCTAGCAGCAAGGAGAGAGAGCAGGAGGGAGGGCTTTTCAAGTGAAAGGGTAGAAGAGGTGGAGGAGCAGGAGCGCCTGGGCAGCAGCCCTCTCTGAGGGGACACAGTGAGTCAAATGTAAAACCAGATCAGCAAAGGCTGTGTCCCTTGAGGGATGCTCACAGTTTTACAGCTCGGGTGGTTGTTTCCTTCGTAAGTGCTTAGCTGCCTTGGAGTTTCTCCAAAGTCTGCGGTAAAGTGTGTGTGGCGCCTTCAGCTGTTCGCTCTCGGCTCTTCCTGCTGCATCGCACAGCACTGCACTGCACAAAGGGGAAGGGCAGGAGCACTCTCTCCTCCTGATTTTCTTGCCTGCTGTTTGCTTGATTTCTGTTTGCAGCGGGCAGAAGCAGGAAAAGAAAGACGACGCTCCCACGGCCGCTTGCTCTGCGATGGACGTCTGCCAACGGCCATCTGCCAGGGCAGCTTTTGGATCTGTGCTCAGAAGGGCAGGCTGTGACCAGCCTCTGGCAGCTCTCCATTGGGAAGAAGGCCCATAACCGCTGCCGATCCAGGCAAGCAAGCCTGGCAAGGGAGTTACCATTGCCCCAAGCCGATTTCTTGTGTTACAATGCCAGATGCAAGCCTTTAAAGCAGTGCAATGAACACGCTGCTCGCATCCGTGACGAGGGCGCTGAGCCTCGGCGGGGCGAGCAGGAGAGCGCTGGGGAAGAGCAGCGCCCTGGGCTGGAGCGCCGCGGCTGCGGGGCGCGCTAGCACAGGCTGCGGCCGGGCGAGGCAGGCCGGGGCAGCGGCGGGGCAGAGCGCGGGCGCCGGGCGGCGAGGCGTCGGGGCGCGGGGCCGCTGCGCGGAGCCGAGAGCGCAACAGGCGCGGCGGGGGCGAGGGTGCGGGGGCAGCGGGCGCCGTGGGCGCTGCAGCCCTGGGCAGGCTCGCAGCCTCGGCGGGGCTCGGGGGCGCTTCCCGCCGCGAGGGCGGCTCCCGGCGCGGAGCGCGGCTGCCGGCGGCGCTGGGGGTCGCGGCGGGTGGCGGCGGGTGGGGGCCGGGTGGGCGCTGCGGGCGGGGGTGGGCGCCGGGGGAGCCGGGGGCTGGCACGGCTCGGCTCGGCTCGGCTCGGCTCAGCGCGGCTCGGCCGCCCGGGCGGAGAGCTGTGCCGGGATAGCCGTGCCCAGCGGTGGAGCGGCTGCCGGGGGCACTGGCGGGCTGAGAAGGGGGGCCGGGGCCGAGGCGAGGGGCCGAGAGAGCGCGAGCGCCCCTTGCCGCCGAGCGGGCGGAGGAGAGCTGCTGGGGGGGGCGGCGGGCAGCAGGCAGCGCTGCGGGCTGAGACGTGCCCGGGCGCGGGGCGCCCCGAGCACAGCAAAGTGCTGCTGCCTGGGGAAGAGTTTTCCTCCCCGACGCTTGCTGCAGCTTTGTTTTCCTTCTCTGAGAATCCCTGGGGGCGCGAGCAGGTCCGAAGAAGAATGACCTCTGCGCTGCCTTGCAACCTTGCCTAAATGACAATGGCATAGGCAGTAGCCCAGGCGACGCCAGAAAAACCGCCTGTCACCGTTTGGGCAAAGATGGTCGAGTTTTCCGTTGCTTTCTTTTGAGAGAGGCACTGAGATTACTTGGAAGACGTCCAGATGTGTGTAGGTCAAAGGCACTGACGACCATTGGTCTCCTAAAAATGCCAGGCACGAGACTTTCAGGCAATGCACATGCGAAAGGAAGGCCAAACACCTCGATGTCAACAGATCATGTATGTATACGCAATAGGTATGGAACACCAACAGCAACAAACAGCCAGTAAGAAAGCTTAAAAGGATTGATATGAGCTTTATTGGTATAGCCTCGCTATATTTGGATATATATACAAACAGATGTCTTTATATGATAACTACAGGCTCTCTTCACTGAATTGTGCACTGAGGACTAAACAGCAAATAATGAAAAAGAATGGCAGAGTAGAAGCATGTTTCCTGTTACTGAGCACGGGAGAAGTTTTCAATTTCTTCCTTCATTTCCTAAAAAAAGATAAAAAAAAAGATAAAAAAGGAATAATAATTGCCACCTAAACACAGGCAAACTTGCTATAAGCTGGAATAGAAATGTAAGATCCTGTAGCTAGCTGCTTTGTATAAAGTGAAAGTCTGAGTAGATGCCTTCCAGGTGGAAGTCAGCAACTCGTATGTAACACGGACTGCTAAGCAGGAAAGAGGAATAGCGAATAAGCAGGATATCCACTGTGCACAAGGAAGAAGTGCAGAACAGTGACAGGAAGTGCTGTGTAAGCAAAGTACCTCTATCAACTGCGTTTTGTCATCGTCTTGCCGATGGCGGTAAACACACTGGCTGAGCACCAGGTGTAGTTTTTCGAGGTGGCGGATGTTGCAGTGCTTTGTTGCGTCGCCAACGACATTCAGCAGTTGCTGAAGAAAAAAGGGAGACAGTACAAGTTTGCGTTAGCACGAGATCATTTGAATAGGCTCTCGATGTGTTCAGACACAAAAGAAAATGGTCCCACACAACTCGCATCCTCCTTCCTTGTATGGCTAAATAAAGAAGGAGTGAAACGTCCAAGAACAGACTAAATATCGCAGCAGATTTCCATGGAGGAAATGAGCTGCTGTGTCCGACTTGCGAGAAAAAGCAAGGCTCCAGTTTCAGCTAGCATCGTGCTGCTCCTCAGGCTATCACCTCCATGATCCTAACTGCAAGTGAACTTCTCTGAGAACAGCGGGAACTGCCATGGCCCGTTTTGTAGTAAAGGACAGCGGCTGCCACAGCAAAGGCCCTCTTGCCTCAAGGGTCGTCAGCAGAGCGGGAAGCAAAGGTGGATCAGTGAGCTCCAACCTACCCTGAGAGAGATGCTGGTTTCCTTCTCAGCAGGGGGTGAGCATTTCCTCCTCTTCTCTGCTAGGCTCTCTGAGGGCGATGCGTTCCTCCTTCGCTTTTGTCTGCAGGCAGCTGCACAGAGATAGGAGAAAAAGCAAGCCAAAGCATTAGCTAAGCAGTTCTGTCTGCACAATCTAGCACCGTCGTCTTACTTGGTGCACAAGGGAAATGGTGAGAGGGACTGAAGTACCATTGTGCTGGCTCACTACATGCATGTGTTGAGGGAGAGAGGGCAGCAAGCGAAGGGGGTCCAATTGTTATTAGAATTAAAAAGCGCAAGAACTATTAGATTATATCATGCATAAAAGAATGCCCTTGAAGATTTTGTGCACAGAGCAGACTGTAGACCGAAGGCATGAGCACAAAGCAGGGTAATAAGCTCAGGTGGCTTCGTCTCTCATCACAGGAAGTACAAGAGGTGAGAAGCAGAAAAGTCTTTGGAGACAAGCTCTCCTTCCCCTGTGTTCCAAAAGCAGAGGTTGCCTAGGCCTCACAGACAGACGGCCATGACTTGGTGCGGGGGTGGCGGGCAGGAAGGCAAGAGGGAGAGGAAGAGAAAAAGGAAGCAAAAGCAAAGGAAAAATCCTCACTGTTTCCTATTACCATAAGAACTTGTGGAGTGTTCAGCAACTGCTCTAAACAACATGTTACGTTTGAGGAGTTAGCCGTTGCGGGGCCATCGAGGCCAGTGTTTTACAGTGTGAGCCAAGCTCTGTGGCTGGGCTTTATTTCATAAGCACATTGAGTGACTGTCCTGGGGACTGACCTCACATGCTGCACCTAATTTGGAAATGGAATGCCTTTGGCATAAAGCCACCGGCATCAGCAAAAGCAGCTATGCCATGACAAGAGGGAAGATATCAATGTCATTGGCACCTTATCCAAAAAAGGAAAAAAGAAAAAAAGAAAAAAGGAAGAAAGGACTTGCCAGTAGAGAGGGGTGTACTGGACTCTGCAGGCACCGCTGGCCATGTCTCATCCCCTTGCTCCTCGAGCTGCCTCTCTTCCTCCTCTGTCAGCAGTCGAGGCTCAGGTGGTGATGCCACAGGCAGGAGGACTTCCCATGCCTGACAAGCTTCAGTCAACCAGAAAAGGTTAGCCAAGTGATGATACTCAGACACAAGCAGAGTAAACCTTCGTGCCAGGAAATCTATTACCAAAGCAAATGCCGAATGGCTGCTAAGCTAGAGATAGCAACGCTGTGTTTGTAGAATAGGCTCACCTGCTTTCTTTTGTGGTGCAGCAGGCTTAGCAGCTTGCTGGACAAGCAAGTCCTCGAAAAACTTTCTCCCTTCCTCCTCGCTAGGTGACTGGACATTGAAAACTTCTCCGTAAAGCTCAGAAAATAAAGCTCGTACCTGAGGTGGGAGGAGAAAAGACAGCGCAGCCGTAAGCCCCCCCCCCCAAATTTGTGTTCTGCTCCACAAAGATGAATTCCTTTTCCAGTGAAGCTGAGGAATGCTTTGAATAAGGGAGAGACTAGAACAAGTTTGCTTCTTGGCCTTAAAGGCGAGATTGTATTGGGTCAGCAGGGCAATTTAGGGCATCTTCTTTAAGGAACACCTCTAGGATTAAAGCTCTGTGAAGCGACCCGAGGTTCCAGTGCTCCAAGGGAGGACACTGAGCATCTCCTAGGTTGCCTGTTTTGGATTTACTTGCCTTGCTGCCCTTCAGGTTGAAGCCTTGTGGCAACTGCAGAGGGAAGAGATGCCAGCAGGGTGCCCTAGTAATGCCGGTGTTGAATGGCTTAGGAGAGCACAGTATTTGGGTGCTTAATGGAGTGATAAATTAACATGAGACTGAAAGAAGCCGGGAAGGCAGTGAGAGAAATACCTCGGCGGGAGATCTGCATGGCAAACATCCGACGTAGCGAGCAACAGCACTGGAGCATATGCTGGAATGCCCTCTAGTAATGTTGTGAGCGTAGCTCTCAAGGTGAGTCCAGCAGCCTCCCACCAGGCATGGATATGTGGAATAGAAAGGATGCTCGGTGCTGTCCTCTGGCCTTCTCGGATCAACTAGTCAAAAGGAAGTTTGGAGAAGACTGTTGAAGCGGGTAGCAGAGGCTGCTGCTGAACAACAATGGATCAATCAAAATTGCCTGCAAAACGGGAGTGCACAAAGACAAAGCGTCCAAACAAGCCACCAAGAATAAGGTAACATTGCTGCTTGGACCCAACTCCTTGGACATAGCTACACAGCGAGAGGCAGGCCTGAATCTCTGCCTGATTTCCAAACTGCTTAGATGTCAGGTAACTCGCCCAGAGCCTCACGCCCGGTGCGAGTGGCAGTGTGCTTGAAAAAACAGGCCCAGCCCTTCAGCAGGGTCCACATCAGCCTGGGGCCACTGCTACACCGCTCGAATCCAGCAAGTGTGTTCTTGCCTCTTCCCTGCGGTGTGATGAGAGAAGAGAAACCCTTTTCTTCCCCCCTCCCAAGCCTGGGTTGCATTTCAGTGTTATAAAGAGGGAGGCTAGAGAAAGGGCATGACATGCAGTCAGGCTGAGGCAGAGGCGCCTCCTGGGAGCTGCAGAGCCTGAAGAGGCAAGGGAAACAACTCTGGAGAGCCCACTGTCATGAGCAGCAGCTCTTGCCATGCAGAGGGCTTTATCAAGAGCGTCTTGGAGCTCCCTGAGCTGCTAGCAACATCCTTACTGTTTAGCCTGGAATGGAAAAGATGCTCATGCACAACGTCCTTCTTCTGCATTGTTCAGCGTACAAGAAAAGTGTTCTTTCAGCGCGAAATAAACACCACAGGAAGCAGAGGAAAGCCAGGCCACCACCATTAACCGCGGGAGGTCTGCCTGCTTCCCCTGAGTCTATTCATCCTGTGAGATTGCAGAGAGAAGAGGTACCTGTGCGCATCTTTCTTCGGGTGAGGTGCTGCTAGCAAAGAGAGCCGGCAGGTCCAGCACGTGAACCGCAAACCTCTCCAGCGCGTGTATTAGTGGAGGCGCCAAGTGGGAACTTTGCCCGTACCCGGGCTCTCCAGCGATTAAGAACCTGGGCCTGTGACATGCTGGCTGGCAACAAGCATTGCTAGGAGCGTAACTGCAAAACAAGAAGTTTGCAAAGGAAGTGATCAGTCAAGACACAGATGTTCCAGGTGTCGTTCTTTGTCCAGCACACACTGGTCTGGATCTCTTCCCCCCGGCTGTGAGGCTTTTATGTTCAGGATGTCTTGACTGAGCAGCCTTGAGGCCTCTGCCTTGGTCAAGTTTAGGTGCAGGGGGTCCACTGGAAATGGAGAAGGTGGTCAGGAAGGAGCAGAAGAACCCTCCTGGGAAAAGAAATGCCGTGGGCTCTGAAAGGCCTTAGCTGTATCTAACAAAGTGCAAAACACATAGAACTGGAGGATATTTATTAGATTCCTTCATTCAGTTGGTTTCATCTTTCCTTGTGTGCTCTCTCCTAGATTGCAAATACAACTTTCTCGTGGTTTTTGCTCTGTTATCATGGAATACATCTGTGAATAGCACCTTTTTTTTCTTTTTTTTTGCCATCCCAGTACTGCAGGACCTTTTCTGGATAGGGCCAAGGAGCCTAGAGACTGGACCAAGTTCTGTGGGTCAGAAGCCTTCCTGAGCAGCACGGTAAGAGAGAGTGAGAAAAACTACTGACGCAGCTGGGACCCCATAAGCTAACTTCTCCATTGTGGGATTGAATTAATTTCCCATTGCAATATCAAAATATGAATGTAAGCATAGTGGCTTAAAGATCGCAAATGAAGCCTTTTTTGCAGGGTTTTTATTATGCCCTTTTAGCCGGCCATTCCTCAATTTTCTTCCTACGAAGTGAGTCACTCCTGCATTCCCAATCTGGGAAGCTAGGTGACTCCACAAACCCACGTTGCATTTTTTTAGCTAAGAGGAGAGACAACATATTTCTTTGGCCTAATTGTCTGTGGATGTCTTTGGTGGAGGAAAGGAGGCTGTCTCCTTCCAGATGATCGGCTGGAGCTACTTGCTGTCCTACAACTGTAGCACCTAGTTATATCTCCGTGCTTCCTGCTTGCAGTTTTTGATACCAAAGCACCCTGGACTAACTCTTCTGTCCTCCCTCATCTAACGCCCCTCCCACTTGCAACGGCCACGACAGCTTGGAAAGTCCCAGCAATCAGAAGAATTTCAATGAAAGGACACGGGCAGTTACCCGTTACAGTTAAGGAAGGTTTGCTTTTGCTGGCCAGGCCTTGGAGGAAACGGCTCATCTTCAGGACCAGAAGGTGACTCCTCATCACTGTCCATGCAGTCATTTTCTAAGAAATGAGTGGTACCATGAGAAGGCAAGAGAGGCTTGTTAACTTTCCCGAAGAGTCTGCAACCTTCTCTTGTGCTAAGACAGCTTCTAAATGTGAGCTGAAACCTGGGGCCTTGTATTTCTTCGTCTGAGGGGCATACGCTGAATGCCATTTTCCAAAGCCTTCAGTCTCTACAGAGCTCTCCTAAGTGTCTGGATTTGCGCAAGCTATGTTTTGCTAGCGGTGAAAGCTCCTTTTCTCCTTGCAAACGGGACAGATGATGCTGACAGCCTTCGGAAACTGGATGCTTGCGTGGAGAACATAGAGTTCTGTACTGTGAAGTGGGAGGAGTTCCCAGCTCTGCCCTCTCTACCATTCAGTTTCACCTCCTCCTGACTGAAAGGTTTGTTTCTGTTGCTTGCACAAACTAGCAGTGTTTGCTTTGGGAGAGTTTTATGGCAGTGAAGGCAGTGAAGCCCTACCTGGCTGTTGGTCCTGCTGGAGTGCAAGTGCTGCATGGGGAAATACCCTCTGCAGGCCTTTTAGGAGTCTCTGTAGCGTGTTCTGAAGCAGTGGCTTGGAAAAGGGTGGCAGTGGTTGTCCAGGGGAAGCTGGAGCCCTCTGTGAAGCTGGTGCAGTCTTCTGCATAGCCACAAGAAAATCTGTTGCTGTGATTTCAATGGCAGCAACATCGATGTGCAGCTTGTGACTGCTTGTGTAGATCTGCAGATAGTGTCGATGCAAAGCACAGAGGGCAGCTTCAGCGCGGAGGGCTTGAATATCGGCCCCACAGTATCCTGAGCAACAAGAGCAGAATCCAAAGGGATGTCAGTCTCAGGCAGCAGAAAGCAGTCAAGGACAGGCTTTGCTGAGGGACACTCTCAAAGTCTTTGCATGTGGCCCAAAGGGGAAGAGTTTCATGGGCAATGGCAAAAGAGTTCCTGCACTGCAGAGCAGTGCCCTGATGGGGAGCTTGCATTACGGGAGGCCCAGCGCCCTACAGCCTGTGCTTCGGAAGTAGGCCTCTGAGCCAACCTTAGCTCCTGAGGAAGACGCCCCCCAGAGCCTTCCATGTTCTCAGAGGCAAGGGAAGGCAAGGAGACAGAAGCAGCTTGGGTACTGCCTGGCACAAGCTCAGACGCTGTCAGGAGCCAGGCACAGGCAGGAACTCGGTGCGTTTTGTCATCTTACCGACGCATTTTTCAGCAAGCTCCTCAAGCAGTGCGTCCAGGGCCTTAGGGCTCCAGTCTCTGGTGTGGATCTTGAAAATCTCTTTTCGAGCCTACAAACCAGGTGGTCACACTGTGGTTTGTCTTAAGCCTCTTTCTCAAAAAGAAAATAAGCAATGCGCAGTCCCCCTCCCCCCGTCACATTCCCGTAATTGCTTGTCTTCCTCTGCTAAAATTAAGAAATGTTTACATTCTAGTAACACACTGCCTGCTTTTCAAAGCTCAGTACTTTTCAAGTAGATTGGAAGAGTAAGTACAGTAGTAGGAGCAAGAATTCTGACTCCAGCTGCTGTCCTTGAACGAGCAAATGTCAAGCTGTGCCTATGTTCATCGCTGCTCTTTGCCAGAGCTTCAGTGAAGTGTTTCCTGTTTCTGTCCAGTATAGTGTGTTGTGCATTTTTACTAGCCTTCAATCCAATAACCTTTTTGTCCTTTTCCCCACAAAATGTGAACTAAAGACAAAAGAATCTGGGGTAGCCAGAAAAAAAAAAAATAATAAAAGAAAGAAAGAAAAAGAGCCTGAGCTCCCTGCTAATACCAGTAACAATGTCAGCTCCCTAAATGCTTATGGGCGGCTCCGAGGATTCCCAGCCCGGCCACACTCAAGCCCAAGTTTTCCCCCGAGGCTTTCCCAACTGGAGAACTGAGAACAAGGTGGCAACCTCAGAAGGCAAGAGCCTAGGTGGACTCACTAACTAAGCAAAGAGCAAGCCCTTGGGCAAGGAAGAATGTCCATGTGCTCCAGGCGGAGTGAAACTCCTGTTTGCAGCCTTCCTGCCAGTTCTGTGTGGGGAACCGGGAGCTGTGCAGCACGTATGCCACTTGTTTCCTTGCTCGCTCTCGGAGATGCTGTGGGGTAAGCCGGTTTTCTTGTCAAGCAAGGTTCTGTGCCAGTAGCAGGAAGGTTGCCGAAACAGCCTTACCTCTTTGTTTGGCAAGGTGAAAAGGAACTCCCTGTCAAAGCGTCCAGGCCTTCGTAAAGCAGGATCCAGGGAGTCTGGCCTGTTGGTGGCTCCAATGACCACGATCTCTCCTCTGCTGTCTAAGCCATCCATAAGCGCCAGGAGTGTTGTGACAATAGAACTACCAAAAAAATGTTAGTAGCTGTTGTTACCTTTGGCATGACTTTCTCCAAAGTCACGTTGCTCAGAAAGGAGAAGCTTTTCTGGATGAGCTGTTGTTAGCGAAAGGACTCATGGTAAGACAGAAAAAGCGAGGCAAGGTCTCGAGAGAGACCTTGTCTGGACACCAAGCTTAGTGACCTGATTTCAACTCCTGCCTTTAAACTGCTATGAAGCTCAGTGTCGTTGTACTCGAGTTCAGAGTGTGGGTGTGTGTGGGTGTGTCCTATAAAGGGAAGCAGGTGGGTCTTCTTTTCCTAGAGATGAAGCAGATGACATGGAGATGGAAGCGAAAAGAAGTACCTGTGAATCTGGTCTTGGCGACTGGAGCGCACAGGAGCGAGACCGTCGATCTCATCAAAGAAAATAATCGAAGGCCGCATCTCATAGGCCTGGAAGGGAAGTACAGGTGCAGGCATACTGACGTATGTGAAACAGAGCACCACGCAGCGAGCACATGCAGGATAAACATTATGGCTGCAAAGGCACTGGCACTGTGCTGGACCCAACATCTGCAAGATTTCCAGCCCCTCAGGCAAAGCAGCACGGCACGGGAAAAGGAAACACTGATGTTCCCTTCTCAACAGGAGACACTGCCAAACTGCCCAAGAGGCCAAGTCCTCCTGGAAGACGTCCACCCCGGAAAAGTAGAGGTCCAACTCTGACCCAACCTGCTGCGCATTTCCTCCTTACCTGCTGAAATAATGAGCACAGCTGTCGCTCGGATTCTCCCACCCATTGACGGAGGCAGTCGGCACCTTTTCTCATGAAGAATGCTATTCTCTTGTCTCCCTGCCTACATTCATTTGCGAGCGCTCGAGCCACCAGTGTCTTTCCAGTGCCTGGTGGGCCATAGAACAGACAGCCTCTGCAACATGAAAAAAAGAGATGTACGTAGCTACAACAAAAACATGGAAAATGCCCATGACAGCCCCCGTTGTGAAAGCAAAGCGGCCTTCCCTCCTAACCAGAACACTTCCCGTCTTAGACAGATTTGCGAGCAAAGCCTGTCTTTCTCCCTGCCACAGTTGGAGTCTCTTGGACTGTGCCTGCCAGAATTTGTTGGAAGCACTGGGGAGGAAGCCTTCAGCTGGGAGGCCAAAAAAGGTCTTCTGTGTTTCCACACCCTACTTAAAACATCAGCCAGAAAAGGGAATTCCTGTGACCAAAGCAGCAAAGCATCTGAAGATTTGCACACTTTTAAAGGTATGGAAAGGGAAGGATTTCAAGTCATATTTCAACATCCAGTGAGTCAAGCTTTGTTGGCCAAGAATATATAAAGCTAACCATTACGTCTTGACATATTGCCCCTCCAAAAAAAAAAAAAAAGAAAAAAAAAAAGGAGAATACTTTTCATGTTGAAAAGCATATTGCAGCAGTTAGCTCTGTAGTTCGAATGCACTGCCCGTTACCTGGGGGGTCGGATTTGGAATCTCTGAAAGAATTCTGGGTAAAGCAGTGGGAACAGCACCATCTCCTTTAAGGCTGAAATGTGGTGAGAGAGACCACCCACACCATCAAAGCATACCTAAAGAGACATGCAACAGAAGACATGTCAGAGGCCAGAGAAAGCTGCCACCTGGAAAAAAAAGGCTTCCTCCAAATTCTTCCTATGCCAGCACAAAGGAAAGGCTCAGGACGATCTTGAAGTTCCCTGAGAGGAAAGCGTGAAGCCCGGGAGCTGTTGGCAGCACAGTAGGGAAGGTTTTCATGACCCCTGGAAAAGTCCCCACTGACACAATGAGTTACCACTGCTTACCGAACTCTGGATTTGCACTGGATCAGCTTCTGGCAGGGTGCTTCCGGTTTTCCTTCCATCCACGTGCTTTGCGTTGAATTCGTCTTTCCCAGAGCTTTGGGGAAGACACCAGATGTGAATGGAGGAGAAAGGGAAAGGGGCTTTCTAACTGAACATGCAGTTAGCGGGATTGCTGTGGTTTTCATGTTGGCAAGTGAGTGCAGAAGCGCTTATACACTGGCATAAACTTCCCAAACCATGAAATATTCCCTAGACTTGATTGGCGTTCACTATGCAAGCGTGAAGAAAGGCAGGTGGGCATTTTTATACTGCACGATGAAATCGTCTAATGACAATTTGTGGAAGGGGATTCTGGCTTCAAGTGCAGAACAGAAGAATTGCAGATCCCCAATCTCAGCCAGGACAATCCGCAATCATCTCATCGCTGACCCCCAAATCCTGCCTTTTTAAAAGCTGTGGGCTAATGAAAGTTATCTTCTCTCCCAAAGGAAAAGCCTTGCTTCCTCTAGACCCTCCAGCTGTGCCAGCTACAATGCTGCGATTTTCCCATCACGGCCATCAATCGGAAAATCTTTTCAAGCATTACTGAGTGATGGGAGTGGCACCACTATGGATCCCTGAGAACTATCACTATCCGTACACCAACCTGTTTGTTCTTCTGCAGCATGGCCTTTGCGATGGAGCAGCCCTTTGCCTGTCAGGAGAAGATGGTCCTGAAGAAATGAAAAGCAGCAGTGAGCATGCACACTGGCCAAGAACTGCAGTGTGCGCAGGATACAGGCATCTCGATCCCAAAGGGAGAGTTTTACCTGCAGAATGAAGGCAAGGAATTTAAATGAATGGTATTGGGGGGGGGGGTTGGGTGGGAGGTATATGTCTTTTCATTTAGCAACTTCTAGCCCACTATCCACAAGAAATCAGCTCTTCCGAGAAACTGTGCATGGAACCTACTTTCCAGTGGATGCTGGAAGTACGTGATGGTCTTCCTGGGTCGAAGGTTATACTCCTTGCAGGGATCTTTGCCATCTTCCCCTTCTTGGCTTTCACCTTCTTGTGTTGCCCCTATGATTATAGAACCTAGCGAGAACTTCTTATTTGTCTGTGCGCGTATAGCTTTTCATTCAACAACGTGTATGCCACTTCTGCACAAGAAATTAGCCCTTCAGAGAGGCTCTGCATATAGGCTACCTTCCAGTGGGGCTTGAGTGTCTTCAGCAGTTTGCCGAAGGTTAGATGGCTTTGGAGTATCTTCGCTGTCATCCTCTTCCTGCTCTTCATCGTCCTCTGAGGACCCTGTCATTACAGTACCAAGTCATCATTTCTTGTTTGTCTCTGCATATGCACGTTTTCATTCAAGAACTTATAGCTCCCACCCTTAAGCACAAGGAATCAGCCCTTCTGACAAACTGCGCGCGTAACCCACATTCCAAAGGCTCTTGATACTGGACAACAGTATTCCTGTGCCGAAGGTTATACTCCTTGTGAGCATCTTGGCCATCTTCCCCTTCTTGGTGTCCACCGTCCTTTGATGGCCCTACAGTTACAGAACCTAGACATAGTTTCTGATTGCGCTGTGCGTAGCTACATTTTTGTTTAACATCTTCTATCCCCCTTCTACACGAGAGATTAGCCCTTCCGAGAAGCTGCGCCTATAACCTACTTTCCAGTGGAGCTTGATAGCATACAACAGGCTTCCTTTCTCTCACGCTATAGCGTGCCTGTAGGGAGCAAAGGTACAGGTTCTTTTAGACTGTGGTACACTTTGGAGGAAGTTCTTCTCAGCTGAGCGAAAAGTGCACTGGCATCACTGTGCTGTGTGAAATCCATTACTTACCGAAAAGGAGTAAGGTAAAGTCATTTTGACTTCTGCAAGGACTCGCTCAGTCTGCCTGAGGTCCATTCTTCCTCAGAACCTGAACTCAAAGAGCATATGAACCACAAATGAACTTTTGTAAGCACAGAAGTAAAGCTCTTTACTTTTGCAGAAGTTTCTCAGGCAAAGAAAATTGCTGAAGAAGACAAGGTAAATCTCCTGCAAGTGAAGCAAGCGTTTGGTTCACAAGAGAATACGTAAATTACTGAGCCCACAGACATGAGGGGCAGAAGTTGGAAGGTCTGGTTGGAAAGATGATCCAAAACCAAAAAGACAGCAGCAACAGGGAAATACACAGGAGCCGTCTGCAAATTCTTCAGACACGAAGCACCTTTACAAGTGCTCCTCTCATGCACCTTCCCAGTGCTCAAAGACTCCAGTAGCCATGACTGTCCACCTCCAAAACACTCCTGTCAAACCAGGTTGGCTCCACAGTGCCAAGGACCACAGGTGTGACAGCGGCAAAGGAAGAAAGAGTTATTGGAGCGAGGACCAAAGGTCCTATGACCGCAGCTGACAAGGGACTAGTAACACAGGGGTGGACGCGCTGCCGGGGAGCAAAGATTCTAAACGTGCAAGTTCTGCAGCCCTGACAGCGCCATATTATGGAGGGCTCCCGCAGGCAGCAATTCCCAGCAGTACCGAGGACTTCCCTAGGGGCACAGAGGGAATTCCCAGCCTACCGAGTTAGTCCAAAGAGCTCTTGTGGCAGGAAGAAACGCTCCTCTCCAACGACCTGCTGGGAAGGTCACCAAACAGCGTCTCGCACTGTCCCACCACCTCCTCTCGCCTTCTCCTGCTCGCTGCACAGCAGCTGCTCCAGAGCAGAGCAGGGCAGGCCAGTGCAGAGTTGTGGCGAGAGCAGCCCCAAGCACCTGGGCTCAGCTCAGGCTGCCAGGGCCATATGGGGAGGGCGCAGCTGTTGCTGCGATGCACTGCGTGATGCCCCAGGCCATGTCACAGAGGGGCTGCAGGGACCCCTTGACCCCCCAGGTGCTGCCAAGGTGGGCCCTGCAAGGGCAAGGGGAGCTGCCTGGGGCACTTTAGGGAGCTGCCCGCACCTCACTGCCCACTCCCCAAGGACAGCAGGGGGCATGGGGAGCCACAGGAGGGGTCCCCCAGGCTGGGGCTCACCTCAGGCATGCCACTCCCGCAATGTCCCCAGATCAGGGTTGCGGGGCTACAACTGCTGGCAAGGAGAGGCTCTGCTCAGGAAGGAAGGCCTAAATGAGCAAGTGGATGAATGAAGAGGAAGACTGTGACTGCACTATCTCAGCCTCTGGGGAGGAAGGGCCAAGTCCTAGCTGTTGCTTCCCTAGGCCGCAGGCATGGAGATGGCATGGCCTAGTGAAGGAGCAGAGGGGTTTGCTCTCTCACCCTGAAAACTGTGTTAAGGCAAATCCACCATGAATGCCTCCAAACGGTGTCAAAGCCTGGGAAAATCAAGAAAAATAAAAGCGCTTATTGGAAAGGTCATTTCTCTCCCTTGGCACTAAATTCTCTCTGCATTAGAGATGAGGTCTGGGAATCCTGGTCTTGGGGTGGGTTCTAATTGGGGGGGGTTTGAAGATGTGATCCTAACAGGGCAAAACAAAAAGAAGGGTGGCGCCAGGTGGAGATTATCACTGGAGCGCCCAAAGCCCATATCCATTCTAAAGTCACTCGTTTTGCAGAAGAAAAATGTGATGCTCAGATGGAGCCTGCAACACTCGCAGTGCCATCCCACCGCTTGGGTTCCCAGTGGAGGCGACTGAGAGCAGCTTCCCATCTACAGCGTGACAGTGCAGTATCACACACCCAAACGAGGCACGGGAATAATGCCTGCACACAGTACATTCTGGTGACCCTCTCTGGTTACTTCTCAGTCTGCTCTGAGGGTGGTCCGAGGAGCGGCCGGCCCTCTGGCCTCTTCGGAAGGAAACGATGCCTGAGGTCTTTGCTTTCTCACCTGCTTGGTAAGCACTGCAGGCTGAGAGACCCCTTGCAGAAGCAGAACAGATAGCTGAGATGGCTGCATGGAAAGCAGAGTGGCTTTACACCGAGTGCCCGAAAGGCATCCCCTGCACATTATTTTCCGCCCTGCAAATCTGAGGGAGCCTCAAAGGAAGCAATGGAGTGAGCGAGACAGTGGGAGCAGAGCTGAGTTCCTACTGACCCCCGCGCCCCAACTCTCCAGCTGCAGAGGTCTGTGGAAGGGGCACGGTGCCTTTGGCAGCAGCACTGCCTGCAGAAGAGAGAAGCTGTAGAGGGGAAGTGAGTGTGAGTGGGGGAAAGGGAGGGGATGCGAGCATGCCGGGAGGTGAATGGAGGGGACGGGAGCACAGAGGGAAGGGAATGGAGGGGCTGAGGGTGCGCGTGGCGAGCAACAGAGGGGATCAGAGGAAGCCTTGGGGGAAATAGAAGGGAGGAGAGTGCTGAGGGCGGGGAAAGCAGGGGGCTCAGGTGCTCACGGAGGGAAACAGAAGGAACCTGAGGATGCAGGGAGAGGACTGGAGGAGACTTTAGCAGGTGTGAGGGGACCAGAGCATCAGCGCATGCATGGAGAAGGGATCTAAGGTCGCACAAAGGAGCCTGGAGTGTGCCAAGGAGGCGATCGAGGAGACTGCAAGGCACACGACTGCACGCCCCCGGAAAGCAGACAGCGACGCACTGGCTGCATAGAGCCCATGGCTTTAAGCTGGCAGGAAGGCAGCACCCTCAGGGTGCCAGCACCTCGGCTCTGCCACACCAGGGCTGGGCTGGCGGCAGCCACACTCCCAGCATGCCTTGGGGCATCCCCACGGCATGCTGGGAGCAGGGCTGCTATGGGGCACCACGGCTCAGCCCAGGGAGACATGGCACCTGCCCCCGTGGAGCCCCGGCCAGCTCTTTCCCCCTGCCCCAAGGCCCCAGCCCAGATCTCCTGCCCCATGGCCCCAGCTGCCACTCACTGCCCCAAGGCCCCAGCTCTGTCCCGGTGCCCCACAGAGCCCAACACAGAGACCTCCTGCCCCATGGCCCCAGCTCGAACCTCCACAGCAGGGGCCCACAGGGGCAGTGACTGTGGCAGATTTCGAGCACCGTGCACTCTGGCCTCCATTCCTGAGACTCTGCCAGGGGCATTGACAGCACGGCCCCCAAGAAAGTAGCCTCCACATCAGCCCCTGCTGTTCCTCTCTGCAGAGGAGGCAGGACCTTCTGCCTGAAGCACTGGCTGGGGCCCCGGGAGCTGCAGATGCTCTGCGGTGTGAAGGAGGTGCCTGGGCATGAAGAAGCTGGCGCAGGAGGAATTGTGCCCCAAAAGCAGGAATTCCCTCATCCTCCTCTGGCCCACTGGCACGTGTGTTGACACTTGCTGGTGAGTCATGGGGACATGTCATGTGGCAGGGTTGGACGCCATGGCACAGTGCTCAGGCTTCATGCTTGTCAGGAATGCCAGGCTCCAGCCCGGGGGTGGGAAGTGGAAGGAGAGGCACCCCTCGGTTTTCAGGCATGCCCACATTGCCTACTGCATTGCCACCGTGGCCTCTGTGAAAAGCCCGTGCAGGGAGTGTGCAGCGTGACATGAGCAAGGCCAGGTTTGCAGGGGGGAGTGGGGCTGAGAGGTGAGCATGTAGACAGCTGGGACCAGATGGTGCCAGTGTGCAGGGGTGCACTTCTGTGTCCTTCATCCCTCAGTCAAAGTGATGACTTGTGGTCTCCAAAACCAGCAGACTGGCTTTCACCTGGCAGCCTTTACACCCATTTGAGCACCAGCCAGCACTGTTCCTCTTAGCAGTTCATTGCTTCTGAATAGCAGGCAAGGAATGTTGTGGGCAAAGGGGGCCGCCCATATGAAATCTGGAGAGCCGCAGTGTTCACAGCAGAGCTTGTCCATTCATGGGTATCCCCAGAGCTCTGCAGATGCAGGAGCCAAAGGGAGTCCTGGGAGGATGCCTTTTGGCTTAATGAAGCTTTGTGTCAGGCAGCCCCTGCCTCGTTCGATCCTAGCTTTGGATCTCAAAGCAAATAGAAAGCTCGGAAGGAGAGGAAAAGTCTTTTTATGCATGCCATACTGCTGTTGAGATTTGCTTAGGCCTCTTCTTTGCACTGCGCATGCTACTGCATTGTGTAACCCTGCAGACTGGTGCTTCCACCGAGGGTCGTTAGCCTTATACCTGAGGAGCCATCACTATGGGGTTTATGTAGGCATCAGAGGGGCAAGTGTTTGTGTGGAGAAGGGCTTTGTTCAGACCTCTCATGCCACACCAGGACTATGTTCCTGGAGTAATGCCATCAAAGCAATCTGATTTTGACTAATAGTGGGATTAATGAGCTTTGTCAGGTCTTGAGCTGTCCAACTAAGGATGCTCGTTATGAGCCCAGGCCAATTACAGACTTAGCTGCTGCCTTCAGACATGGGGCTGAGAACGATCCTTTTTTCTTTCATGGCCATTTGTGTTTCAGACATAGAGACAAGATGCTCTGAGGTAGTTCTGTTGCAAGGGAATAATCCCTCCCTGCAGCTCACATTGCAGGTGGGCTCCATCCTCCCTGCTAGGCTCCCTCAGAATGTTCTTTATTCTAAAATTAAATGAAAGATTGTGTTTCTAAGTAAAGGCAGCAAAATTGCCAAGACCCCAACAGAGCAGAATCCTGGAAAATTTCAGTGGGGCATAAATGGAGGTGGTCACTGAAGGAGTGGGGCAGGGAAGGAAGAACAGCCCCTCCCCAAACTGGCAATTGTGTCCTTGTGTTTTTCTGTATCCTTAGCAGCGGGTAGTGAATTCCAGCTCTTCAGGGCTGTCCCTGCACAACTCTGTGGCCTCCTTTCAGGTTTGGCAACAAAATTCAACTGCCGAGAAGCCTGTCAGCCAACCCTTCAAGTCTGCCAGTGCAACTCTTATCCTAAACCCTACCCAACAAGCATGCCATAGTTCCATTAAGGATCCCAAATCCTATTTTCCACTGCCATGTTCCCTACGAGATCAAAGATCAAGAATACCTCCAGCCCACCTCCGCCATATGTGTCAACTCACAGACCCAAGTGAGGGCTGCTGCCTACAGACTTGGAAATAGAGAGTTCAGTCCCCTGTCCTGCAAAGACCTTTGGCATCCCAGACTATTTTCACACAATGATGTCAGACCATGCAGACATACCACTTGCCCCCACCCATGAACATGAGCTCTAACCTTATTGTAGTGCAATGCCTTTCAAACTGAAGAACTCAGCACTGAGGATAAGCTGGCTGCTGTTGCAAGGCCATGGCTGAAGAAGGTAGAGTCCAGGGGGTGGGGGAACCTGGATGTGTTGGTGGCCGCACAGGCTACAGCCAACACGGAGGGGGTCTGTGAAGTAAGTGCCAAGGTCTGGCTGAACTCCTGGAGCAAGGGACTCAGCTGAGGAAGACTCCAGGGGCTGTTTGGGGAAAGAATGGTCCCGCTGTGGTGGCCTGGTTAGGTTGTGCGTGAGGACGCTGACTCTGGATGGAGGGAAGGCAAAGGAAGGGAGGAGAGGACTAAAAGGAGACATGGCTCAGCCTAGCAGGAGGAGAAGAAATGAGTAATTGGAGCAAGTGACAGAAGCAAGTGTGAGAAGCGCAGTTCAGGGCACTACCTAGATAAGCTCAAGCAGCTGGAAGTCCACACTGGCACTCAACCTAGCCTCCACAGGTAACGACACAGACTGTGAATGCTCATAATGGCAGAACTGAGCTGAGGCCAGGGTTTACCTTGTTTCAAGCAAAGACAGGCTGTGAGGCGATCAGAAATTGCAAAAAAGTCATTTGCGCATCCTCTGCAGACATGTCCCTCGTTTGTAGCTGGCTAACTCTGCTCCTAAATTCACTGTTTCCACCATTCTGTTATTTCTCCCTGAAGTCCGGCTGAGCCCCTTCACTTCTGGGCCATAGCCACCTGCTGCTATTTCAGTCTGCCCTCAAACCCATGCATATCTGAAGACCTCTTTCCCAAAAGCTGTTCCTGTGAGGTAATTACATACTCAGTTATTTCCAGTTGATAAACCTCGTGTGCTTAGAGATGCATGCGATGGACACACATGCAGAATTCCCACTACCTTAATAGCCCCGGTATTCCTCCATGCATCCCACAGTGCCTCCATCTTCCCACAGGTCCCCTTCCTGCTTCCAGCACAACATCTCCCAAGGAAAAATAAATAAATAAATAAATAAAACATCTCTGTAAGTGCTCCTATTCCCAGGTTTTTAGCACTTCCTTTTAAACCAACTGCCCAGCTAGTCAGCTGGTATAGTTTGACTTTGAGCCATCCTTACATTTGAGGTGGAGAAGCACTTCCAGTTTCCAAAGCATTTTTCATACCTACTTTCTTGTCTAGTTTCATTTAATTCAAAACACACTCTATTATTACATACTACATGACTGTATTGCAATGTCTATGGTATACATTCTGAAATATCTAATAATTTCTTTAGTGAAATTAAATGATTCAAAATGATCAAAGTGAAGCATTTTGATTTTTCTCAATTGAAATTTAGCATAATTGACCCAGAAGACATTTCAATGTTTCAACATTGCTCTCTCATGCAAAAGGAAGATTAGAGAAGTAGGAATTCACCATTGAAGAGAAACACTATTTGCCCAAAGATGGGAGATCTTTGGAGAGCAGCCTCCACCAGGAATACCAATGACTCCCCCACTGCTTCTGATCTTCCTTCTCTTTCTGCAGGTGTGGGAGTGAGGGCAAATTTAAGATAGCATTTAAAATACCAGCAGGAAATGAGTGGAAATGGAAAATGTCCCACTTCCCTGTAAGATGAGTTTGCAAGAGAGAGATGATGAATTATCTTCTTGAATGGCCTGTCTCCTTCCGTTACTACAAAGGCAGCTTAGACAACTAGATTAGATTTGGTCACCTAACTTTTAAATAGCTTAAGTGCAGGGAGATGAATCCCATCTGCTGTATAGACATGTGGCGTGTGCTCAAGATCCATGATGGGTCTGTATCTACTGCACAGCTCTGTCCAGGAGATGCATTTCACATTCTCTGAAATATCACACTGAGCTGCACCGTGTGCTGTTCTGACTGTCTTTATGTGCGCAGTAAATTATGCCCATCCCAAAATCTGGGATGCATGGAGCCTAAGCAACATGACATGGAGAAAGCATGTGTGAAATTGCACGTGCATGTGTAAAAACAAAAACAAAAACAAAAACCCTTCCCTGGAAATCCACCAGCCTTACCCTCCCAAGCCTGCAGTTCTGCGCCATGCCATCACACCATATTTCCATACCAGAGCAATGCAGGAGGCCAGGCTCCATGATTACTCTTTCAAATGCTCATGGGTGTGAAACACTTGGGGAAAACATACAGGAAGACTTCCTTACTGAGCTTTAACTGTATGCAAGTGACCTATTTAAAGCTAATCAGGCTTCCTCTGTGTTCATCAGAGAGAAAGAAGTTAGCATCTTCACAGAGCGCTTCTTCCTTAGGACAAGTTGAATCATCTCCAGGAACTGCCTGTCTCTCTCCATTGAGTCCAGAGGGGGTTTAGATGACTAGATTAGATTCAGACAAAGCTTTTACGTGCTTCCTGGTAGATGACATGAGCGTTTTCACCCACAATCCTCCCTAATTTCTCCCTTTTATCTCTACCGAGAGATCTCCAACCTCCTAGGCACCAGCATGAGGTCCTTCAGTAGGATGCCTGAATTTAGGCGAGATGAACTGAATCCTAAGAGTCAGTTACTCTAACACAAACAGATAATGTAACTCCCTGTATTTCTTTGTTGGCAGATGTTGAACTTTTGATGTATTTGGTGACATAATTAATACATTCATAATGGATAATTTGCTGAAGGAGCACAGTAACTTAATTACTGCAAGGTGGAAGTTTCACAGTTATTCAATTCACCTCACAGAAGAAAATCCTCTTGTCTTCCCTTTACTCTGCTTCCCCAAATACTTGTGCTGCCTCCCCAGCTATAATACTGGATTGTGTCACTTCCTCCTTTACCTATGGATGTCCCCTGGTATGACTTTTCATAATTAACTTGTGCAGGAGAATTATGACAATTTTCAGAAAAGTTTTTTAAAATATAGCGCCCTACTATGGCTAAAGAAAATCCAACAAATAAAATAGCCATCTTCAACTTACCAGAAAACATCAGCACCAGTGTATCCACATTTATATACACTCAGGTTTGTGCCTTCGCCATCTGGTGGCAAAGCACGATCATAGCATGTCCACAGAGCTGAGAAAGTTTTAGGACCCTATCTATTTGTTTGAAAATGGGGATTCGAAATAAGAAAGATGGTTGAGAAAGTTTCCATTTTTCAACGTTTGTTGATAATATCATCAGTTATATATATATATATATATATACTTGTTTTAATGTATCATCTTGTAATTATATTGTACTGACCAACATTGCATTGCATCATATCTGAGTGTTGTGGCACAAAAATATCCGACATGCTCTTTTCAGATAGTTGACTATGCATCTAGTCATAGGCTTGAGCAAAAGGCTGTCCCAGCTTATTCCAGTTATAGCTGAGCACATTGATTGATCTTACCCAAATTTAAACCTCTGCAGCAGATTTGAGTTCATCTGACCTCATCAATCTTATCTTCCTTTAAAGTTAATAAAGAAAAAGGGGGGCACTTCTTGGGCACCATTCATCTTTTCTTAGAAGAGACATCTTCATACCCCGGGATCCATGAATCTTCTTCGTAAACTATGAAGAACACGAGATGAACAGCTTAGGTGAAGGCGATTACTTCTGAGATCATATACCTTATAACATAGACAGCCAAAGCGCAGACAGCAAAAACCTCACATCTTGTCCTTCAGACTGGGGAATCCAAGTCACTGAGTGTAATTAGAACCCGGTTACTTTCTCATGTATCCTGAAATATTGGAGCTGAGAAAGATATCTGAGCCATATTACACGCTAAGATCAAATTAAAAAAAAAAAAAAGTACTTCTCTTCTTCTTTTTTCTAACTCTTACATTGCATAGGAGGGAATTTACTAGTTGCACTGGAGAGTATGAAATTTGCATTTTCCTGGCCTTAGAAATTAGTAGCTGAAAGATCTATTTCCCATCTCTAGGTTCTTTGCTATGAAGGATGGCCATTCATTTTCTTACACCCACTGCTTAATCCTGCCTGCTACAACACTGGATTTCAACACAGTTAGAGTTGCTTGCTTTCTCAACTGGGAAATAACATCTGTGTTCACTTTGGAAGTTCTTGTATGATCCAAGCATAAGTTGCTATGTAATTGCTTGCAAGTCTTCTTCTTCTTCTTTTTTTTTTCCAGTAAGGACTGGATTATTTACCAGATTTGCTTATAGACCCTTGATCTCCAGATGTCTATACACACATATAGAAGCTCCATCGTTAACCAGATAGATAAAAGCCTGTTCAGATCTCCTTCTTTTTCAGAGTGCTGGGTATTACCAAGAGTGGAATAAATCCAAATCTTCTCAACATTTTGGAAAGAGACCATCTCTGTTATACAAAACAGAAATAACAGAGATAAAGTCTGTTTCTATTTAAAAGTAGACTGAAATTTAGCAAAACATCGTTTCAGGACAATGTGGAACTAGAAGGTTACAGTCTAGGAATCCTAGAATAACCTCATTTTCACACGTGTTCTTTGTGGCTTGTATGTCCAATTTATTGATAGAATTGATACAGCAGCAGCAGATTGTAGTGATGTATTCTTCCGTGCAAACAAATTGCAGTTACTTACCTTTGGTTTAATAAAGACGTGATAAGTGAAAATGGATATGAATTTAACTCTTTTCATAGTCGTGGAGTTTAAGTGCAGTTGACATCTACTCTGGAATATCATTGTAATCCCATGCAGACAAATGCATTTGAAACCTTATTTTCCCCAGAGATGCTGACCATCCATTTCTGTCTTCACAGGTAACTTTGTATATCCTGCACACCTTCAAAAGTCAGCTCAGGAATTCATACGTCCATGTACCTACTAGTCAGACAGTCAGTTTGTTATGAGTGTGAATGGAGCTTAGTTTGGTGCAGGAACGAGCAGAATTAATCAAAGAGTGTTTTCTATCAGACATTTGTCTAGTAGAATGCCATCAAGTTGACTGGAAACAGTTGGAATCCAACCAGCAGACTTTAATATCTTTTTCTGAATAAAAAAAAAATATTAGTATCACAGTTATAAATATGGCACTGAAGGAATAGTTGGTTTATTTGTAATAAATCTGGAGAAGCTCTACATACATATGCCTGCTTATGGAATTCATCTCACCTAGAGATATACCTTTAAGCATGCCTTTGTTTCTGTCTTCCATCTTAGTTTCTTCTCAATAGGGAGGGGGAGGAAAAAAAAAGTAACAGGTGTTTTTACAGAATGGTTCATCTAAGTATCTTAGACATCTGCTACATGATGAGATGAGTTATGCCATAGAAGTGCCCATTTTTCCTTCCTTTTCCCTATTCAGGATGTGTAGAATGATAAGCTCAGGAGGCTGCAGCCAGGGCCTGTCCCTCTGGCCCTGAGCCAGGTGGGCAGAGAAGACCTGGAGATGGTAGCCGAGTTCAACCAAGAGTCCAGATGACCAGGAGAGTTCCTGGTGATGAAGCAGGTATGAGGTCAAGCTGAGAAGTCAGCCTGCGGGTCAGAGCCAGGATCAGGCCTGGTGAGGGTAACCAGGGACAGAGAGAGTCCAGTGCCTACTGGCAGGCCCAAAGTGACAAGATAGGTCCAGGGTCAAGCTGGGAGGTCAGTCCACAGGGCAGGGTCCAGAGCAATGGAGTCTGCGTGCTGAGCTGAGCTGAGCTGAGCTGAGCTGGAGATCAGTGCTCCTCTAGGGAAGCTCAGACAGAAACTGTAGGCCCAGGGTTGAGCTTAAATGGGGCTCCTTGGCCCATGGGCAGGAGGTGCAAGTGGATGCCTCAGGCGAGGATGATCAGGCCCATTAAGGCCTGTTAGTGCCCTCAGACCCTGGAAACAGTAGTCATTGAAATGCTCACTAGCATATGTAATGTTGATTTCAGAATTCAAAGAACTGGGAAATGTTACTACCTCTTTAAGGTCTGTCAGAGACTATTTCTTCTCTTTGCAGTCTCATTTAGCCTACTTCCCGCTAACAGCTCTTGAACATTGATACGTATGTATTTACCATTATTAGACTGTGACTTAGTGGCATTCATAGTGCTCCAGCTTCACACTGGAACAATCTAGGTAGATAATGTATGTTACAGCTGGTTTGGGATAACACAGACAAGTGATTACATTTCAGAACGGCATTTTGGATGAAATCAGTATTGTCCTCATTGACCAAAGGAAGTAAGCTGTTCACCGCTAGCGGGAGCATATGATCATGATCGGTTTTTGCCAGTTGTTCTCCGGAGTGTTTCAAGACAAGATTGCTTACCTAATGTGAACAAATATCTGAGCAAAACGGCAGCAGAAAATTACACCACAGTAGCTGAGTTCCTCCTCCTAGATCTAATCAACAAGGCAGAAGCACAGCCCACTCTCATTGTAATGCTTTTAATTATTTACCTGATGACTGTAGTTGGAAATCTGGGCTTGACCGCATTGATAAGGATTGTCTCCCCAAACCACCCTCCCAAATAGCTTTTCCTTAGCCATCTGGCAGTCTTAGACCTCTGCTGCTCAGTCATCACCCCCAGGATGGTGGCCAGTCTCTTAGCAGAGAGCAAAGCTGTCTCATTTGGTGGCTGTGCTGCCCAGATGTATTGTTTCTCTACATTTTGCACCAACGAATGTTTCATTCTGGCTGTGATGGCGTATGACCAGCTGGAAACCACTGCTATACAAAGCTGTCATGTCATGAAGCCTCAGCATCCAGCTGTGACTTGGTTCTTACTCTTGTGGGTCTCTAATCTCAATGATACACAGCAGCTGTGCCTTTTGGGTGTCCTTCTGCCATTCCAGCATCACCAGTCACTTCTGTGGTGTGGTACCCCTGATGAGCCTCTCCTGCTTTGACATCGGGGTTAACAAGATCATCCTCGCAGCATTTTGCATCTTAGGTGACATCTTTGTCATACTGCAGGTATGCATTTTGCTACATCTACATCATCTCTGCCATCCTGGAGTGTCACTCCAGCAAGGGAAGGCACAAAGCCTTCTCCACCTGTGAACTTGATAGTTTTTGCCATATCCTTTGGCACTCCAGCTACACACCCCACATCTCTGGCTCCTTGCCTGACCAAGACCAGGTGATGTCTGTGTTTTATACAATGGTAAGCCCCACAGTCTACAGCTTGAGGACCAAGGAGGTCCTCAAAATGAGGCACTGAACGGACTGTTACATGGAGAAAATTGTTTGTCAGTCAATAAAACCTCCAAAGGAGTTGGAACAGGTGCTTAAAAAATTAAAATGATGAGTACAGCTGTTCATGGATGAATTTATTCTGAAATAATTGCTCGTTATGCAACAGAAGTAGGAGAAAAGTGAATGCAGAAGTGAAGTAAGATATAACTGTAATATTAAAGACTTTTCTGTAATAGCAAGAGCTACAGCTTTACTGTGAGAAAGAACGATTGTGACACTTTTGAAGGCGTTTAGTTTCACCTAAGTTTTTACTTTCAAGTTTGATGCCTTGAAGACATCCCAGCTTTGTTTTCAACTGTTGCTAACTAGTACCACTTCAGCAGTATCGCTTCCATGTTCTGTTTCCATTCTCTTACCTCATACATCACGTAGCCTTTTTTTTCCTGACTCCCAGTCTGAAGGTGATCATTAACCTTTTAGCAATAGTGGGTCACATTCATCAGGCACCTTAAACTCTTTACAGTATTAGTGATGTGGGTGACTCGAGTCTTCCATGCAAGAACAAAGTTACCACACAGCAGGTGGTCCTGAGGGACAGCCTACCCTCTTTTGTTGTGGGTGAATATCCTTGAACCAATTCACATGCATCGCAGGCTAAAAATGTGCACACAGAAGAATTTTTTACAAATGCTGAGGCTGGGATTCATCTTACTTAAGTTTAGACTTCTGTTAATGAGCTGCCAAAGCATAAACCAATCTTGTAGGCTCTTTCTATAGCTCATGAAGGCAAATAAAAGTCTGTTTGCCTCCATAGTTTGATCACACCTGTCTCTGTCTCCCTTGAAAGGTCTATATTTATATCTATGAACTACAGGAAGAGTGTAGAGTGACCAGCTCAGGTTTATGGAATTATTTCAAGTCCACGTTAATGCAGCTTAATGCTGCCCTGAGTTCTGGTTTTGGATCACATTCCATCTGACTCAGGGAGCTGGCTCATAGAGAACAAAAAGCCACTGGCTTCAGTAGAGAAAGACTTCAGTCTCAGCTGCTTTGGCCATGGAAGTAGCACAGAGAAGGAAACGTAACCTGCTATAACACTGCCTCAACACACAGAGTTATTAGACAAATGGGTGTAAGACCATTTTTCCCTATCCTTAGGAAGGACTGCAAGTAAAGGTCCCATAAAAAGCTACACTCCCTCTCACTGGGTCATCACTCAGAGCAACCCATTCTGCCCATCCTGAACCACTTAGACCCCTTAATGTGTAAACGTAGTGTCTGAGGAAGAAATATGTTCCACTCTTCCATAGCCATAGCTTTATCATTAAGACTGACAGGTGTCATTAAGCAGTAACCAGTCAGTTCCCAGAGCAACTCTGGCAGCATCTAGAAGCACAAATTTTCTGCAAGCAAACATTTTCATGCTTCCTAGAATACCATGGAGGTTGCAGATATTCCTGACTAAACTGTGAGAGAGGACTGCAGGAAAGAAAGATAAATAACCCAGACAAGCAATACCTGTTGATCCACTTTTAACCCAGCTATCTCCTGAACACCACGGCTTTCTCATAGTCTAGACGAGAACTCCGGAAGCCATTACATTGCCAGTCTAATGCAGTCTGGAAGAGGACTCGGTCCAATGCAAATACATTGCAGACCTCACGGTGCAGCCCAGACAGACGAGCTTCCCTCACTCATCATCTTACACATGGCACTGCACATTCATTGTCCCAGGAGTCGCCCCCACTCCACAGCACGAGCAGCCACTGTAAGCACAGTCCAACTAAGGCTGCGTTACCTGGGACATTTCTGCCTGCCTAAGCCCCACTGATGACTTTCCCTGCTAGGGACAGTCAGAGCAGATCACTCTTCAGCTGAGTAACCCAATTCAGCTCTCTGCTCTGAAGGCCAACAGTTTGTCGAACAACCTCTAAGCCCTCGAAGAAGCACAAGTAAGCTAGCTTTCCTGGCAGGTAGAGATGTCCTTAAACTCCTGCCAGAATCAGGGGAAGGGTCTTTGTTCATATGTCTCAAAGGCTCCTCAGCTTCCCAGAACAGCTGTCTTCATCATCTTATCGTAAAGTAATTTCAATAAGTGTCCAGTGATATTGCAAGAACAGGGAGAGAGGTTAATGGCAAGCTGTTACTAAAGCATGATATCTATGTCAACATCTTCCAATAGACCATTATTTTTCTTTTCTTCAAAAGAGTTAATTATTCAAGGACCTTAGAAGAAAATTATATGTGGGATTAGGTGCAAGTGCAAAGGCAGTGTTAAGGCAGAGGCACCAGAATTCTAAGCAAATCAGCAGCAATTACCTACTTGAAGAATCTTCTATCTGCATTTGAAGAAAAATGGATGGACACATAATCTGAGCCTGGATGGTCCACACATGAACAGGTTATCACAGCAAAATATCTGCTCCACAGATGAGCAGGCTGCCTGAAACTAGATGGTCCATGAGCCAAAGAGGTTATCTAACAAAGGACACGAGTCCAACGGTAGATGTGTTATTAGAGACGACAGGAGTCTTCTGTGGAAAAACCAGCTAACTGTGTATCAGGACTGTGCATTTTAATGAGAGGAAGAATTATCAAGTTTGATCATAATTAATAACAGAGATGGATTCACATTCAGATGGCATTCCTAATGCTTAAACTCCACGGAGTTGCGCTGCAGCTCTTCAGAGTCAGATAAGCAGAACTGATTCCTCTGATATCTTACACTGTACTGCTATTTACGTGAATATGGTCTTGTTATTATTAAAAGAATTTGTATTAAAGTTTGCAGTCTAAAGCTTTGTTAAGCTTTGTTTGTGAGTTGATAGGGACAGACATGACGAGGGTTCACTGAATTTGCTAGGACACTTATGTCATCAGTTTCACTAGTAAAAAGTAGTAAGGGCAGGGAATGAAACGGGCATGTCCTATGATCAATGACAACAAAGACACCCTTAGAGGATGATTCCTTCTGCTTATCACACTTATCTTAAGATGGGATGAATTGTCCTCTGAAGGTGATATTGCTCCCTTTGTCTAAAGGGGGAGCCCAGAATAGATGTTGACTAGACCCGTAACCAAGGGTAGGGGAGATTAATTCACAGAAAGATTCTTCATTACAGTGCACCTGCTGAGACTCCTAATTAAGGCCTGGTGTCTTGCAGGAGATCTAATTTACAGACATTAAACTGCATCGAGAGTCCTAAATACACCAAGTACTTCAGTAACACCATTTTTCTGAAGAAAGAATTCCAAAGCGGCAAGCTGAGTGTTAGAATATCACACTTAGAATATCACATTTCATATTGAAGTTGTTTCTCAGCGTGTCACTCCACTAATGTTTCACAACCCCCAGGCTGCAGGTCAGCTGCAACATATAGGGAAAAGAATGAGCTGTTGCTCCAAAGGTAGTACTGAATTGCGTAGTTCTGCAAACATCGAAGCAAAGAACCTTTATCTGGGCATTTACCTGGAGCAGGGAGGGGCTCTATTGCAAGTGTGAAGTCCTAAAGTTTTTCTATTTAGATAAATCTTCTGACTTGTTTCAGTAAGATGTCTTTGAAGTGAAGAAGGAAGCTACTCACTCTTACGAAGGTACATGAAATGTTTGTAGCTTTTGAAATAAGAGTTTATTTCTGCAACAATACGGCATAAAATATCTCGCACCTTCATGCAAGGAAGGTAGCCCTATTTCTTCATTTTAGAGATGAAAAAGATCATTTTCAATCTGCAGATAGAATCATAGAATAATTTAGGTTGGGAAGGATTTCTGGAGGTCATCAAGTCCAACCTCCTCCTCAGAGCAGGTTCAGTCAGATCAGATTGCTCCGGCCCGATCCAGCTGAATTTTAAATGTCAGCACAGATGGAGATTCTACAAATTTGCACCTAATCCAGTGTTTGATCACTCACGTTGGGGCAGGAGAGGGAAATTTCCTCCTTCAGTTTCCCAAGTAGTCCATGGAAGAGAGCAACCTCTTGATAGCAAGCTCATTGAAGCCCTTTTCTGAGAATTAACTGGGCTAGTTGCTGTGCTTTCGGGCAGAAAAGGTTGGGTAGGTTGGAGATAAACAACAGCCAGCTATGCAAAGCTAACTCAGTGTGTAAACGCAGTCTGGTCTTTTGTGCATCTAAGCAGGGTAAGCATTTTGCTCACTTAAACTGTGTACCTAACCATTATAGGCAGGTTTTAATCCTGCTGTCTGCTTCTTGAAATGGGCAAGTACTTCTGAAGATATGGCTCAAGGGGGGAATAAACTGGCTTGGTATCTACAGTATCTACTCTTGCCTTTCTGGATGAAACAGGTCAGTAAGAGAATAGTTTTGTACCTATGCAATACCTTGAAGCCTATGCTAGAAACAGACCTCAGCAAGAATTGAAACCTCCATTCAGTCACCCACATGATAAGAACTCCGCTTTGAGAGCGTCAGCCAGGTTACTGGTAACCTCCAATAGATTAACAATAATTTTTCATGTGAGGTGAAGCTGGTAGAACCTTTACAGGGATGACTGATTCCCTTTTTGTTCAGGATTCCTTCCCTTTTAGCATGAGATTTTCCACCCTCTAAATGGAAAGTATTTCATTTGGTGACTCTTCCCAATTTATTCCTGAGCAGAAAATGGCCACTTTTCCTTGACAACGGGGATGCAAGCAAATGAGAAATCCTTTCTCAGCCAAACCTGGAGGATCTTGTGGTATCTGCTCCTCTTTGGGAAGATGCAAAGCTGGGTTTTCCTGCTGCTGTTGCCATTTAGTGCTTGGCACCATTTCTTTCAAGAGAGGAAGCTCTTACTTTCTTCTGCCAGGATGTGGATTTGTTATTTGTATGTTTACAAGTTGCAGTCCCAAAGGTCAGGGTGGTGGAGGTCCATGTAATTAAGGCAGGTCTTAGCAAGTTGGCACAGCTGCAGCCTAACCATTGTATTCCTATTTCAGCAAGGCTGAACGGGGGCTGCTTTGCCTTTTTAATGGACTTTTTGGCCCATACTGAGCTCTAACTACCCTGCTACCAATGCCCGGGGTAGTTAGCTAAGAGGCAAAAAATGTATTGGTGATTGCAATACAGGAAGAATGATGTCTGAACTAGAATGATTTCAGGAACAAGTGGGCCATTGTCCTTGGAGTGGGCCATTTGGACGATACTGTACACCCAACCGTGGCCCCGAGTGAGGGGAGAAGAGTGCTCCATAGACGTCCTCAAGAAAAGCAGACTTTTTTCCTTAAAAAAGGAGAAAGAGGGCACACGAAAACCATTGTAGTGCTGCTGTTACCTTTTAAATAAATTATTTTATCTTTCTGCGCTTTCTTATCTCACCTGAAAAATAGGAACAGTACTCCCTTGTATCACAAGTCATTTCAATGCGTAATTCAAGAAGTCTAGTCAGAAGCTGTGATGAAAATGCGCCGTACTTCCTTGTGGCTACTGAGACAATCAATTGTGTGTTGCCAGTTTCCCATCACTTCTGGGTGTTGAACCAGTTTCCTGTCAGGAGATAATATGAGTGTGCTAGCAACATGCCTGAGAGGAATCACTGTGTGGCCATTGAGTTTATCCTCTCTGGACTAACAGGAAGCCAAGAGGTGAAGGTAACCCGCTTTTTTTAAGCACATTAATAGGGAATCTTGGGAGGATCATGTAGATGAAGGTTGATCCCCCGGCTTCACGCACTGTGTACCTTTCCCTCAGTAACTTGGCTTCTGTGGATTTCTGTTACTCCTCAGCTCTCTCCCCAAGGTTGCTGGTGAACTCTTCAGCAGTGAGGAGAGCCACTTCAGTCAGTGCCTGTGTGGCACAGCTATTCACTTGTCTCCTCATGGCTAGTGTTAAGTGTCTCCTGCTGGCAGTAACGACATATGACTGCATGTGGCTCTCTGTAACCCTCTCCTTTATGCAACTGTCATGTCCTCAAAAGCCTGTACAGAGACGTTAATCATCTCCTGTTTCACTGGCTTTGTCCACGCACTTGCGCAAACTATCTCCACCTTCACATTCGCTTTCTGTGACTTTGGTGTTATCGGTCATTATTTCTGTGACATCCCCCTAGGATCCAGCTTTCATGCTCTGACACCTATAGCAAAGAGATGGTACTTCCCGTTTTTGGTGTGTTTCGTGGCATCTTCACATCTCTGGCAATTCTAATCTCCTCCATCTACCTCATCTCCACCACCCTGAGGATCCACTCCTCCAAGCGGAGATGCAAAGCCTTCTCCACCTCTGCTTCCCATCTGAGAGCTCTCTTCTTGTTTTATGGGAGCACCATTTTTATGTGCGGTAGCCCAACATCCAGCTACTCATTGGACCGAGATGAATGGGCCTCTCTGTTCTCTACAGTGGTGGCTCCAGTGCTGAATCTTATCAGCTACAGCCTAAGGAATAAGGAGGTGAAGGATGCTCTGAGGAGAGTTTTAGGTCATATCAGAGAAACTTCAGCAGACTTGTTAGAAAGAGAACTTTGTTTGGGGAAAATTTATCAAAACCTTGGTACAAAGAGTAGGACTTCCAAGGAAGATTTGATCTCACCCTTCCAAGGGTGAGATTCAGAAAGGTACTTAATTGTTAGAAGTGCTTTTAGGTGGACTTTTAACTGGTTGTATCTGCAACTTCTATCTTGAAAGACTGTGTTCCTCTGCTGCTGAAAGCTGGAGGAATCCTGACTCTTAACTTGCAAGTTCCAAGCACAAACAGGACTCCTGCCTGAGGAGTGCGTGGCACAGAATTGCAGTTCTCTGTTCTATTAGGAACGTTTGCTCATGTAGGAAAACCACCAGTCCGTCAAGATGAGAAAAAGCTTTCAAAGATATTTAAGAGGGGAAAAGAAATGTGATTTGAATTTACGGCCACTTCTGCTACGTCTTCAGTATTTGAAAGGAGTAGCCTCTTCCAGTGCAACACACAGAACCTGAAGTTCTGCAAAGGAAATCTTGGAGAAGAGACACCCGTGTTTTTGCCCCCCAAACACTAGGGAAAGTAACTGTCCCTCTTCTGTTAAATCTCCCTCTTCTGTCACTCATTACTACCTCCTTTTTCCCCTTCTGCCTGGAAACATGAAAAACTACAGCAATGCAGAAAAGATTGACTTCTAATTTTGCTACCATTGTGAAGTAACAAGAACTTATTCCTGCTTTTCATCTCCACATATCAGCAATCCACTTGAGGCAACTGAGTGAACCGGTAGTTATTTTAAGGACATTGGACATAATTTGAAAGTTAATCAAGCTGCAGTGTTCTTTCACTTAAAAAAATGCCAAAATAAGATGGTGACTTACCAACTACATGTCTGCCATCAATGTGATTTTGAGACTAAACGACCAATCATTTCTGGGAGATGAGAAAGTTGGGAAAGGCTTTGGAATCCTTTTATCAATTCAACTAAGCTAGCTCTAAGGATAGGTGTTCTAGTGCTAATAGATGTTTCATCCCTTCTGGCTGAGTTTACAAATGCTGTCCCTCAGTTGGCAGAAGGAGTTGAAATCTTTATTGAGCTGAAAGTGACAGAATTAATCTCAGACAGGCGAGAGGTTCCTGCCTCTGCATAAGGTTTACAGTCAAAGGGGGATGGAAAGAGGTCTTGCGGATTCCCTTTGCATTTCACTGCAAGCCTGTTAGGGCTGTTATTTCCCCTGACTTCCTCTCCTTAAAGCTGTGCGTAACTATAGCAAAGATTGTGTCCCTGTGACCATCTATGGCACCCTAAAGAAGGATTTTACAAGTCTCAGGAAAATGTAGCCCTTTGGTCCTGCTAGTTGTCATCTTTCTGTTGCTGCAGAGCCTGAAGCTCAAGGTTTATCTCTTGTTTCTCATCATTAAGTATCATCAGATATGTGAAGATCACAGTTTTTACACGTATCAGTGTTGCGCTGTCCTTATCTTGGACAGAGATGTGAGCTTTTTAAACCAGATTTCTGAGTTGTCCAAAATTGTCTCTTTCAGTGGACTCCCAGCTCACAGGAAGGAAATAGCTTGAGAAGAAACCACAGGCATCATTTTACTTTACTGTGTATGTTTACAGGTCTCTGGGAAGAGCAATGTACACTACTACTCTTCCAGAAAAAGACAGGTAGGTTGTCATCAAAGAGCTTCCCTGCACAGCAATGAGTCATGTCTGCACACCTCTCTCTGCGCTGATGTTTAAGATAGTCAAAGCCATCTCGAGCTAAGCATCAGCAGAACTGGCAGCATGTTTCAATCAAGAATCACAATCTCAAACCTAAATATGCTTTCTGACAAATATCATCAAAAAGAACAGATTTTCATAAGCCCCGCATTCATCTAAGCCCTGCATTCACCTATCCCTTAGTCTCCACCTGGAGAAACCCAGACAAAATTAGGGAATTTAAAATGTTAAAGAGCTGCTGTCTCTTCAAATCTACAGTTTGCTTTTCTAAGAAAGCCTTCTGATCCACCATCCAGAATCCTGTTCCTCTTCTTCCCTTCCCCAAATCTCAGTTCCAGGAGGAGATCTGGGAAAATCCCTGCCTTGAATCACTTGTCATGACAGCAATGCTAAAGTAAATCCATTTGCGGTAGAACAGCATTGCCCAGAGTCAGGAGGTCCTAGGGGCATTTGGGGGTTTCCCTGCTGCAAACAGTTGAGGAAAACTCGATGGATCAAGAACAGTACTGTTAAGAATTTTAGGGAAATTTTCAGTGTTCAGCTAGGAATTAGGTTATATCTTATGGAGTATGGAGAGATATTAGATACCTGTATTTCCACTGAGATGCCTATTCCTTAGATCTTTGTAGTGTAAAGCACCAGACGACTGGCCAAAGTATGAAACTTCATTCAGTCTCTAAATAAAGCGGTGAAAAATGTCCCAACGATTAAACTGGATTGTGGCTCCAACATTGACTATGGTATTTAACCATGCTTGGATTGCTGCTCTGATAGATTATAAAGCTCAGCTATGACATAAGGTCAAGGCCTTGGAAAGGTGTTAGCAGAGCTCCTTTAAATGAAGCGTTCCCAGAGACACCAGGTTGGCACAGACTGCTGAAAATCGGAGTTAATGCCTGGCATTGAGGAACGGCCTCTGTGTCCATCAGTGTTCCTGGGAGCCTTGGAAAGTCTAGTACGGTGTATGTCACCCTTCACTGTAAGGCAGACACCTAGTGCAGCATCCTGCTCCTCTCATGCTCCTATTTTACCATGCAATGAATCGCAGTCCCCTCAAAGGTCTCTTGCTGTCTTCAGCAGCTCTCTCAAGTTGAGGCACCTCATGTCAGCACACCAATATATGTGAGATGAAACCTGCTTGTGCTGTGCCATCCTGAAGGATTTGCTTTCTCTTGGAAGCTTAGCACCACCATCACTTTTTTTGTGTAGAAACGTGAGCAGACACCACTCTCCGAAGCTCACAGGAGCTAGTGGGAAAGCATAACCTCTCAAAATACCTAGTTATTCCTCTTAATGCCAGGAGAAGCCTAGACCTGAGACTTACACAGCTCTAAGGTGTCTAAAGGTAAAAGCCACAATACCACCCCAAAGGCTTGGGTTTGACTGGTGACAATATGCTCACATCCTTTTGACTGACAGTTTCCAAAGAAAGATGAGAGCTATATGAAACCTTGAATTTAGTTTCAGTTCTACTCCGAACAGCCATGCTAAAAATAGAATAACATTCCTGAAAAGTCCCTCCTGATCACTTCTCTTTGCCTCCCCATGGTTTCTTGAGCTACAGTCATCTTACAAACACTCACCCTGTTGTTTCATGTCTCACTCCTCTTTGCTTTTCTGCTCCACAGCTTTTTCAAGGCTTTTTTCATGTCTTCATTTCGGAGGGTGTAAATCAAGGGATTGAGCATAGGCGTGATGATGGTGTAAAACACAGAGATTATCTTGTCTGCTGAGAAGATGGTGGAAGGGCGCATAGAGATGAAAATGCATGGCCCAAGGAACAGAAGTGCAACAGTGATATGGGAGGTGCAGGTAGAGAGTGCTTTGAGACACCCTTTGGAAGAGTGTGTCCTCAAAGAGACCAAAATAATGACGTAGGACACAACAAGAACAAGCAAAGAGCCCGAGGAAATCAGACCACTATTGGCAACCACGATGCAACCAACCACGTAGGTGTCAGTGCAGGCCAGCTTCAACAAAGCGTGTACATCACGGAAGTAGTGGCTGATCTCATTGGGCCCACAATAGCTGAGTGGTGAGCAGGGTCTGCACCAGGGAGTGCACACAGCCTCCCACCCACGAAGCTGCCACCAGCCGGCCACACACATGCTTGTTCATAATGCTTGTGTAATGAAGCGGCTTGCATATAGCAGTGTAACGATCATACGCCATTGCTATGAGCATGAACATCTCCGTGCAGGCAAAGAGATGGACCCCAAAGAGCTGTGCTATGCAGCCCACAAAAGAGATGGTCTTCTTTTCAGCAAGAAGGTCACAAATGAGTTTGGGAACAGTGACAGTAGAGTAACTGATATCTACAAAGGACAAGCAGCTCAGGAAGAAGTACATGGGAGAGTCCAGCTGTTGACTGTTCTGTACAGTGATGATGATAAGCAGGTTTCCAAGAATAATAGTGGCATAGAAGACTAAGAAGAATGTGAAGCATGCTTTTGCTAATGTATCATCTTGTGTGAGTCCCTGGAAGACAAACTCCGTCACATTGTTTTTGTTCTTCACATATGTCACGTAGACAGGACCTGAAGCACAGAATAAAGCCACCTGTGATGGCATTAGAAACACAGTGCTATCAGTACACATCCATGTCGATCATTGGTATGTTCAATATCAATATATTCCCTTTTATGTCTTTTGGGGAAAGTTTCCTTTCAAAGTCAATGCTTCTCTCAAGGAGTGACAGTTGATATCTAACTCAGAATGTATTACTGAAATGTGTAATAGCGAGCTCCGTTTATTGATTTGAGGGAGTTGGTGGAAATATCCTCCAGATTCATATTTCTGATCTTTGCCCCTTTTAAAAAGGAAGACTAGTTGCTAGGTTCCCTAAACATCCACTTTTGAAGTGTTGATTTGGAAACGAAAAAGTGACTGAGGATAGTGCATGTTTTGATTTGAGTCTCAACACGTTAGTCATTCCCTAAGGAATTCTGCTCAAGCAGTGAACATACCTTCTTTTTCAACCCTCTGAAGGAATTCAACAGAACTAGTCCTTGCTATTGCTCTCTGACTCTGGTAGAATGTCCATGCATTTTTGTGCAACCGTCAGTATTCACATCATGACACAAGGCAGCTGGCTAATTAACATCACTTCAACTCTCAGTGTAGATCCTTCTGGAGGAGGTAAAGTGGACACCTACCTCATGTCTGTTTAGCAGAGATGTGCCTTTAGGCACAAACTGTCTTTAAGGCGCCCTAAGTGAAATCAGACCATGTTCAAGGGATGCCAGGAAACCTGAAGCAGGAGAGTCATTGTCCTATATGTGCTGTACTGGGCTACATCTTGTGTGGATTGGTCCCAGTTATTGCTCATGAGTTTCTGGGTTGCGACCTCAGTCTCCAAAAGAGCAGGCTTGTATTTCCTCAGACCACCTTTCCTACAGTACATGGGTGAATACTGGAGATAATCTGCATTAACGATGTGTCAGTAAGGTTTTTGTACACCTCAGCCAAGTTCTGGACTAGGCATGGAACCCCCCATAAACACACTTGTGATGCCACGGGGGTAATAAATACACCGCTGCTGAATCTCCTTTATTCACCAACACCCTTGTATTCACCTTTGCTGCACTCTAGTGCAGTACGCAAGTATCACTAGTGTTCAGTTTCTACACTGAAAGGATAGACAGCAAGAACTGCATAACAATGTCCACAATACTGGCAAGTCCTTTGGGATCTTAATCCTGTTCCACAATCACAGGTCAATCACTTCCTTCTCACGCGATCTCTGCCTCTTCCACCCTCCAAGTTCAGCAGCAGAGGAAATATTCTTTCGTGTCTCCAGCCCTATCTCCATGCCACTCCATGGGCAGAGGGAAAGCAGTGTGGGGAGGCCCAAAGCGTGTGAGTTAAGAGCATTGTTGCCACGATGTGTACAGCTAGAGGGGACAAGTTAAGACTGAGTACATAGGCAGTGCTGCAGCTACCTATTGACTCCTTGACTCTGTAACACCAGAAACTTCCTTTTGACAGATATTTCTGGAAATGGCATATAACTGAAAAATAAGCAAAGAAGACACCAATTAAAACAAAGGGTAAAAAAAAAATTAGAGTTCTTTCTACTTCATAAAATGCACCTCACAAAAGCCACTCAACAGTAATGCCTCTTTTCAAAGGCAGGATTTCATAGTCATGCTTGAACAAAGCAAAGAAGCAAGATCAGAAAACTTACACAGTTTATATTTGCTAGTCTCCAACAGTTTGCCTGCTATTCTCCTCTGATGACCTCTCGGAGCACTTCAGGCAGTTTCATCAAAATCTCTCAGCTCCAAGCTGCTTCTTATGTGTCACGAGAGCAGTCCACATCTCTGCCAGGGCTGAAAACTACAGAGGATGAAACAGACAGCCTGAATGTCTAGCTCCATTTCTCATTCTGCAAAAACAACTTCCAAGAGCATCTGCAAGAACAACTCTCTCTCTCTCTCTCTCTCTCTCTCTCCAGATGGGGAAGTTGTGGCAGAAATATTTCAAGTAAATTGCACAGCAGAAGCACAAGCTTACCAGAAGCAATGAGATCGCAGAGGCATGTGAAGTTTTCTTTGTCAGAAAGAATCAGTGGACGGGGAGCTAAAATATATATTTTGGACAGCTATTAGAGTAATCTCTACAGGGTGACTCTGGAGCGTGATCACCTAGACCATGTCACATTGTGTGGGGGTTTGCTTGCTTTCTTGCTTGCTTTCCAATGCTGTCCAGATAAATGGACTTCATTTAGTATTAGATATGTGCTTCTTTTGGAATGTGCACTGTTGTGCTAGGCGGCGGACAGGCCTTGAGCACATGAATTATTCCCAAATACCTCTATTTTTTTCATTGACACATAAAATTGTGCCCCCCAATGCTTTCTTTGGTGGCGACAATTTCCTACGGTGAGCAATTTATCTTTCGCTTGGATCTTTGATTCGCTATTAGTCTAAACAGTAAAATGCAAAAGCTGAGGCAGAGATGAAGGGCAGAGGGGATGGTTAGGAAGGAGGGCATTAGTGATAGGTGAACTACTGCAGAAAGGCAGAGAGCTGCACTGGAATGGGAAGGGGAGAAGCTTCTCCTCATATCATCTGCATCAGCAAATGACCCAGCCAGCATCTAATATCAGCAGTTTAACTGCTAACCCATGGATTCAGCATATGACAATGCAGTACTCCTAAGAAGGCATTTACTCCAAAGTAAAGGAGAAGGAAGCCTTTGGTACAATTGCTTCCAGCAGCAGGTGACCAACAGCCTTGCAGACACCCTGGGCCATCATTTCCTAGCTGAGTAGACTGCAGAGTAGATGGAGTTTGTCTGACGGAAAGTTTACACCTGGGAGAGCTCGGACTAATGGAATGCTCTGCCTGGAACACATTTTAATATTTTTGATAGCATTCATTTCTTTATTTGCTGGTGTCTCAGCAGTGCTTGGAAGCCCCAGTCCTGGGCCTGTGCTATTCAAAAAGAGAACATAAAGGGAAGCCCTGCTAGTCACAGAGTTTACAATGCCATTCCAATCAAAACATGAACTTTCAGGGTCTTCCTAATTACTGCAACAGCTAAAACCAAGCTTTTCTTCAAAAGGGAGCTTTCAGTAAATTTTCCAAAATGGAATTATAGTCAGAGAGACTTGATTTTCTCAGCTCCTGAGAAAATGTTACCACAGTTCTACACCTCACCCTTTTCACTCCAGACTTTTCTATTCCACAGTTTTCTCATGGCACTTTTCATCTCCTCATTTCTCAGCGTGTAGATGAGTGGGTTCAGCATGGGTGTGATGATACTGAAAAACACAGCTAACCTCTTGTCCTCCGAGAGATTGCTGGATGGGCATATGTAGGTGAATGTGCATGGCCCAAAGAAGAGAATCACCACAGTAATGTGGGACCCACAGGTGGAGAGGGCTTTGTTCCGCCCTTCAGACGTTCGCCTTCTCAAGGATAACAAAATGACAATGTAGGACGTGACCAGGATGAAGAAAGAGACCAAACAAATCATTCCACCATTGGCAACGACAATGATGCTCACAACATAGGTGTCGGTACAGGCCAGTTGTAGTAGGGGAAGGACATCACAGAAGTAGTGGTCAATTTTGTTGGGACCGCAAAAAGGGAGGCTAACGGTTATGAGGGTCTGCACCAGGGAGTGCACAGAGCCCCCCACCCATGAACCCATCACCATCCAGCCACACACACGCCTGGTCATGAGCGTGGTGTAGTGCAGGGGTCTGCATATGGCAAAGTAGCGATCATAGGCCATCGCTGTGAGGATGAAGATCTCAGCGCCGCCGAAGACATGTCCCATGAATAGCTGTGCCATGCAACCCCCAAAGGAAATGGTTTTCTTCTCAACCAGGAAGTCAGCAATCATTTTGGGAGCTGAGGCGGAAGAGAAGCAAATATCTGCAATGGACAGGTGGCAGAGAAAGAAATACATGGGGGAGTTCAGACTTTGACTGCTAATTACAGTGACAACGATGAGCAGATTTCCTGCCACAATAACAATGTAGAAGAACAAAAACACCACAAAACATATTTTCTGCACCCCTTGGTTCTTTGAAAGGCCCAGAAGAATGAATTCCTTCACACTGCTTGCATTCTCCATGTTGATCAGTTGCATGGCAATATGCAATATACAGCTTATTCACCTGGGAAAATAAAGACAGACACATGATTCATCAGCATTTTTTCATTATTAATAATGAATTCTATATCAGAAGTGGATACAAACCAAGAAAGATATAGCATTAGTATTAAGCTTATAAAGTTTTTAGTTTCTGTCATGTATTTTTTCACAGCTATTTAATTCTCCACAGTACAAAGCTTCTGCCATGGCTTTGGTGGCACAGAGATAGGTGCACTCTGTGATATGTTCCTTAATCCTGTTCTTCCAGGATTTTGAAGGACTGGCTCCATGGCTGATAGCCTTCCATGCACTAAGGACAAGGCCAGAGTGTTCACCTTGGGCACTACAAGGCAGATAATGCAGCATGTTTGCCCTCAGGGGAGACAAAGTCCCTCACAGCAATCTTTGTAAAATGGGTGTCTTTAAGAATACCTGGAAATATTGCTCAGAATGATGATTTGCTTTATAAGTACACATGATCTTTGAATTCTTGTTTAGAAGGGAAATGTACCCACATGCAGAGAAAAGAACTCTCTTGTGTTTATACATTTTGAAACGTAAATATGAAATGTCACAGGCTGAAAAATGAGTTCTGGGAAGGTTATCTATCATGGAGGGGAAAAAAATTGCACATATGACTTAATGGAGTATTTCACATTGTTCTAACTCTCAGCATTGTTTCTATCAGAGGAAGGAAGAATGAAAGACTCTTGTGAGATCTTCTGTCCCAGCACTGTACTGATTTTACCTAGTGTGATTTTTGATATGCTCTGAGTGATGCTTTCAAGGGTTAACTTAGCTTAATGAAGCTAATCTAACTAAACTCCTTCAACAGCCAGTATAAGTCTCTCTATAGGCTGATTCAGAATGACTAGATGAGGGTCCTTTGCAGAACCCTTTTTTCTTCCATTCACTATGAGGAGCTTAAGCAAATTAGCACCACCAGGTTAGAATGACCCTCAGAGAATAATCCCTTTTGGTGCCTGAAAGTAGCTCAGAGCTTTTTGCAATGCCATCCACCTTTTTCAGGTTATGGCTGAGCTCCTTGTCCCTAGGCATTTCTACATCCATACAGTTTCTCATTCGAGACAAGGTCACATTCCAGCATAAACATGGGACTTCTTTGGTTCACCCTGTATTCCAGCTACAACCCATCGAGCATTACATGTCACTAATAAATGAGTAGCCTACATCTTTAGAAAGAGTGTAACGTCTCTAGCTTGCCTTTATGCACCCAGACCACCAGAGTTCCTTTGGTCAAAGAAGTCTGGGAACCACCAGATTAAACTCTTCACAGAGAGTTTAAGGTCAGCCAAAAGCAGGCACTCTTTTAATAAAAATATCCACTGTATGGGATTCCTTCTAGCATCAAAACATTCCCCGTCAGCTGGTGTTAAAATGCACCATTTTAAGTCCTGCAGAATTACATCACAACCAGGTCTTCTCATTTGTATTCGTGATCTGTGAGCAAATCTGTGGAATGATTCAGTTAAGCCAAGTTATCTACCAACTACTTCAATCTGCAGCATAATCAGAAAGGCTCGTGCAGGCACAAAGGGATCAAGCATCCACAGGAAACACTGAAACTGAGAAAACCCAAGATTACTTTCAAACCCACAAAGTGAAGCCGAGAGAGGAAGTGGGCAAAGGTAGGGACTTTTCTTATGCTTACAGTTGTACTTACACTAGATGAAAGTTTTTCAAGCAGAAGGGTAAACTTTGCATGGATGGTTCCCCTTCAGATATTTCTACAAGGAAAAGGATCAGTAAGAACAACGGGAGGTCAGTTTCTCCCTCGTCTTACCAGGTCGTGATCCTTTCTACCCCTCTTCCTTCTACTGAGCAACGACGTAGACTTCTCAACAGAATAAATGACAGGGATGAAATGAGCACACCTTTATGGCTGTGCAGTACCAAGTTGAAAAGAAATAGCTGGGCTCCATCCAAGCCAGAGCATGACTGGAAGCATACCACAGCAATCGCAGGGCCATATTTAGGCAGTCAGAAAGGAGTGACCAAGAGAGAAATGGTCAGGGGAAACTATATGCCTGAATACCAGCAGATGGCAAATTCCTGAGCTAAAAACAAGGTGTGCATCTACAAAAGGACCGATTCACAATTCAGACAGCTCGGCTATGTATATTGCTTGAAAAGGTCCTTTCCATCACCACCAAACTGCATTTAACAAACTACCCATCTGTCTGATCTCATCTCATCGCCTTAAGTCATGTAGGCACCTGTACCTAAGCTAGGCATATTACACCTGACCAGTCTACTTGTAGATGTGATGAATCATGTGCTGCAGGTACCCGTTTCTTACTGTGGACTCCAAGAGGATTACTAGAATGACTAATTCAGTAGAGGATTGCCACCAGTTATGGCTTATCTCTTCAAGTGCCTTTGCAGGGGTAGACCTGAGCTATATGACATAATGCAATCAGCTGCAAAATAAAATGAATCTCATGTGTACTCTTAACATCTCAAAAAGGGTGAGAAATTGCACCATCTCCTTACTGCATGCATTCTTCCCTAAAATCTCAGGTGGTTATGGGAAACAAAAGAATAATTTCGAAGCAATCTAATCTGCGGCTGTAGAACTAGCTCTGTATATGATTCTAGCCAAAGATAACTAGAGACAGTTGATAACTTCAGTGGAAGTTCCTTTCTGTATTTTCACATTTGTTCAAGAAGAAAGGAAAAGGAAGAGGAAAGCAAAGCAAAGCAAACAAAGTGAAGCAAAGCGAGAAGCCAGAGAAGCTGCAAAACTTACCTCGCCTGTGTTTAGAGATCTAATATTTTGTGTAAGGGCTGTACAGCTTTATCTCCTCAACTTCTGTCTCTCCTGGTATGAATGTGTTAGATCACAGCACCTTTAAAGAACATAGAATGGCTTCTGGAAAGCTTCCAAAACTTGCTTAGGAGGTGGCTTTTAGTGTATAATCCAATCCCACCTAATGTATTACTTGCTTTCGTGTGTCACAAGTGTGTCTTGATGTTTCCTGCCTGTGTGAGAAGTGGTTTAATAGGCTGTGTGGATGATGTGACCTGGGTGTGCTGAATGATGCTTTCATATCCCAGCAGCTGCACAAAGGGCTGAGAAGAAAACCGTTTAAGTACCAACCTTTAACCCTCTCCCAGGAAATCTTCCACCTGAAGGGCTCTTGGGGCTGGAGGAGGGAGGGGTGGAGGCTTAGTGAAGGGAAGGCGTGAAAGAAAGGGGCAAAGGAGGAGAATGAGTTCTGTCTTGACTGAAAAGTTTAAGTAAATATATTTTAAAGAAACAGTTGTCAGTCAATGCTTTTATAATGATATCACAAAGGCATTTCAGGGTTTCTCCATAAGAAACAACAGTCAAAGGAGTAGCTGAGTATTCAACTGGACAAGCATATGCATGGAACTATCCAGCTAACGCTTCTCGGAGTTCTTCCTTACTCCAAGCTGATAGTTGTATGGATTTCCCACGTGTAAAGGGCCATTAGGTCCACTGCTCTGGCTTCCTAGCATTGTGAATGCTAAAACAGTCCATTTGTAATCCAGATATTTTCTCTCCTTTTTTAACTTCTGTGTATTCCAAAAAAACATGTAAAAGAGAAATCTTCATTAAAGAAAAAAAGAAAGAAAACTCAAGCTGTAGGAAGAGTCACCATCCTCCAGGGATGGTAAAGAATTCCTATCACAGGAGTCTTTTAAGGACAGGTTGGGCTCATTTCTCTCAGGAGTGGTTACGATTAAGTTTTTATAGGGACAGAAGATGTCCTGGGTGACCTCTTGATGACCCTCCAAGTCCTATCTCACCAGAAATTTCATCACTGGAAATCCAGTGAATAAAGCCTCTTTGCAAGAATTTGCATGTTCTAACAGAGGTCAGTGAATTACCAAGTCAGTCAAAAAAGTCCTTCATTTACGAATTGGGAAACTGAGGGAGGAAGTCACCTATTTAACGCCAATGGAAGTCAGCGAATTTAACCCTGACTTAGTCACTCTAGGCTCTTCTGCGGAAAAAAATGAATGTCTCTGGAGGCAAAAAATGAATGTCTCTGATCTACCTCAGAACTGATTTTAGGATGCGATTAGGTGTGAAATAGACATCTAGCTTTTAAACAAAATAACTTAGGGCGGACAACTCTCAACTGTCATGATGGGCCCCATCTTTCTTAACCTGAGCAGCTGCAGTCAAAGGTGAACCTATGAAATGAAACAAACGAAGCAAATAGACATGCTGATTTATATCAGCATATCATCGCAACCAAGGCCATATCAAATTCATCGTTTCTCTCAACTCTACTGTGTATTTGTAGCTTATGCCTCACGGATGTCAGGAAAGACATTGTCTCAGCTACTGTCCTTTGCTTTGTTTTGCTGAAATTTCTGGAAATGTGGAATGGCCTGATAGCAACATAGTTAATGTCTCCATCTCCTCTGCACAGAATGCCAGCGATCTCCACAGTGAAAACAGAAATCCTACAGTTAATGAGAATAAAAACTGGTAAAGAAATGTCTTGGTGAAAATAGTCCCCTAACTTAAATGTCCTTTTACTGCTGCCTGGAGTCTTGGGCAGCTTAATGAGGGTTAACAGTAGTCACTACAGGAACCAAGAGTATTGGGTAAGAAGGTAAACAAAGTCTTCCAGTCTTTGGGAAAGGAAGAGGAGCAACAGATGACAGAAGCCAGAGATCAGGCCAATAGCATCTGGCCTGCTAACCTAGTATGAGTCAGCCTGCCACTTTCTGTACCCAGTGGCACACATGGCAGCAACTTGGCTAGCATCACATTCATGTCCTTTTGTTTCCCTAGCCAAATGGACTACCAGAGGTGACTTAATGCACAAGTCCAAATGAAGAATTGCTGCTACCTCCTGCTGCAAAATAATTCCCCGTAGGGCTGTGCTTAGTGCCAGCAAAGGAGAAAGGTCTTTTCTCCATTTTCATTCCACTTACCTTGGCACCTGGCTCTGGACACCACTATGGCAGCAGGTCATGCTCAGGGGAGCTGTGATTTGGACAAGGAGGGACTGTGCATGGTGAGATGAACGAGGTTTTGCAGCTGGATAGTGAATACTGGCAAGGGGTTTGTTGACAGAGCCATGGTGAATGTGTGTTGTGAATTTGATGATGGGCAGGATGGGGACAAGGCACGGTGTGGGGGTAAGTTGTGACACTTGAAATGGATGCTACATAGCTAGGAGCTGTCTTCATGGAGTTTGTGAAATCAGAAGTGCCTGAGGTGTGGTGAGGGACTGTGCTGAAAGATAGTATGAAGTGGCAGGTAATACTGTGGGTGCTAAGCTGTGTTGAAAGACCTTGTGACATCAGAAGCGGGCATCGTGTTTTGAAGGGTAACACTAGGAGAGGTTGCAAAATTGTGGCTGCTGAGGTGTCATAAGGCTGGCTAGAGAGTTCAAGGAGACCCTACTGTAGAACAGGTAATGTGAAGTAGTAGGGGACAATGTATGGTGACAGCTTGTGTTGGGAGAGGTTTTGAGGTCAGAAGAGGACACTCGGTAGTGAGGAATGTGCTAGGGGAGGTTCTGCAGTGACAGTGGACCCTTGGGGAATGAGAAGCTGTGTTGAGGGAGGTTGTGAAATCAGCAGCAGGCATTATGGAAGAGGACTGACCATTTCTCAATCTGTGTGACCCTGAGCAGCAGTAGGCCATCTTCTGCAAGGTCTGTGAAACTAGAGCTGCTCATGAATGCAGCTGGGAAGCAAAGCAACAGTGCAAGAGTCAAGCTATAACTTTGGACAGACAGTTCTTGTGTTCTTTATATCATGAGACTGTCTGAAGAAGGGAGAAGTAGTGAAAAAGCATTACTATTGCATGCCAAACATTGGTAAATTCCCATTTTTGATGGTCCCTGGCTCATCTCTCTGGGACAGCAGCACCAACCCAGTCATTTACTTCCTCTTCAGGAGCAACTGTCACCACCGGCTCCATGGCTCTGGGAAAGTCACCTTCCGACAAGCGTTTGCAGAGAAAGCAACGTGCGGAGAAGGAAGCCAAGTGCCCAGAGACACTGCTGCAGGGACTGCTGTATAAATCCCTGCTGGCAAGGAGGTGTGGGAGGGTGGGGCAGCCTGCAGAGGGGACTGAGGGGAGGTGGGCAGCAGTGCTCAGTCCCCAGCGGAGCCAGGGCATCTCCACTGCGGTGGGAGCAGCTCAGCTGGTGACGTGCCCCTTGCGAGCAGGGCTGTGCTGGGGACCAGGGAGCTGGGTGAGAGCGATCCTTGTCTGCACACCATGCCAGGGCCTCTTCTCATTACGTGGTCCCCCCTTGTGGAAGGGGACATGGTGCGCAGAGCATGGCTAGGCAGAGCATGCAGAGTGCGGGGAGGAAGAGTGACCCAGGATGCTGGGCATGTCTTTGGGACCCTGAACCTTACAGGGAGTCTTTTCCCTCACTTTGACTTGAGGTCAGGCCTGCAGGACTGCAGTGCATTCTGGCAGCTCCTGGGAGGCCACTCTCAGCAGGGATGAGTTTCATCCTGGCTATTTTGGGCTTGTATAGAAACATCCTTCAGGCGTGAACACCTAGGGGACCGTTCAGCTGGTGCCACGGCTGCTCTGGTCAACACACAGGGGTCCTGGAGTGATGCGTGGTGCTTCTGTGTGTGTAGAAAGAGCACCAATTCCTCACCTACACCCTGAGCCTCTCCATCGCTGTCCCCAGAGGACATCTCAACTCATCACTCCCAGCTTTCGCCCAAGATGGCCATCTGCAGATGAGTTAGTTGCCCTAGGCTGCCTGTACAGGCAGTGGAGAGAAAGGTGCTTGTAAGGAGCTTTTCCCTTCCCTATGTGGCTGCAGCACACAGCTCCTGCTGAGCCATCAGCCACCCTCCTGTGCCTGTGCCAAATCTCTTCCCCACCACCGTCTCGCCCCACACTGGGGATGCCTCGCTCCCCTTACGCAGTGCCATGCAAGTCCTCTCACCCTAGTGCTTCTGAGAAAGCTTTCAGCTCCCAGCCACAGCACCTTATCTCACTGTCTTCCCAGTAGCTGCTGTGAGGGTCACCTCTCTTCCTGGCACTGGCACTTGCCTCTTGCTGCAGGGCTGAAAGGGCATTTCTCTGCCTCTCCATCCAGCTCTCCAGACTTTCTATTTGTTTTTTGTTTTTTTTGGCTCCTGCCCTCAATCCTTCCCTCCTTTGTGTCTCCATTACTCTCTTTCTGAGTTGGCTGGTGCGTGGATCGAATTAACACTAAAACAGTTTGTGAGCAAGTGAAGGGCTGGATTTAAAAGGAATGGATCTAAATCTGATTTTTTGAAATTAAGTTGAGGGCAGAGAAAGAAGGGAAAATGTCTGCACCAGAACATTCAAAGAACTAACAGGGGTCAAAACTTTTCTCTTTTGTTCATTTTAATTCTGTGGGGTAACAGTATTCCTGAAGCCATTTCACAGAATCACAGAATGGTTGAGGTTGGAAGGGACCTCTGGAGATCATCTAGTCCAACCCCCTGCCCAAGCAGGGTCACCTAGAGCAGTTGCCCAGGATCGCGTCCAGGCAGATTTTGAATATCTCCAGAGAAGGAGACTCCACAGCCTCTCTGGGCAACCTGTTCCAGTGCTCTGTCACCCTCACAGCGAAGAAGTTTTTCCTCATGTTCAGATGGAACTGTCTGTGTTTCAGTTTGTGCCCGTTGCCTCGCGTCATGTTGCTGGGCACCACTGAAAAGAGTCTGGCTCCATCCTCTCGACACCCTCCCTTCAGATACTTGTACACATTGATAAGATCTCCTCTCAGCCTTCTCTTCTCCAAGCTAAACAGGCCCAGCTCTCTCAGCCTTTCCTCATAAGAGAGATGCTCCAGTCCCCTAATCATCTTTGTGGCCCTTCGCTGCACTTGCTCCAGTAGTGCCACATCCCTCTTGTACTGGGGAGCCCAGAACTGGACGCAGTACTCCAGATGTGGCCTCACCAGGGCTGAGTAGAGGGGGAGGATCACCTCCCTCGACCTGCTGGCAACACTCTTCCTGATGCACCCCAGCATACCATTGGCCTTCTTGGCCACAAGGGCACATTGCTGCCTCATGCTTAACTTGGTGTCCACCAGCACTCCCAGATCCTTCTCCGCAGAGCTGCTTTCCAGCAGGTCTGCCCCCAACCTGTCCTGGTGCATGGGGTTATTCCTCCCTAGGTGCAGGACCCTGCACTTGCCTTTGTTGAGCTTCAGGAGGTTCCTCTCCGCCCACCTCTCCAGCCTCTCCAGGTCTCTCTCAATGGCAGCACAGCCCTCTGGGGTATCGGCCACTCCTCCCAGTTTTGTATCGTCAGCAAACTTGCTGAGGGTGCACTCTGTCCCTTCATCCAGGTCACTGATGAAGAAGTTGAACAAGACTGGACCCAGTCCTGACCCCTTGGGGACACCGCTAGCTACAGGCCTCCAACTAGACTCTGTGCCACTGATCACAACCCTCTGAGCTCTGCCATTCAGCCAGGTCTCAATCCACCTCACTGTCCACTCATCTATCCCACACTTCCTGAGCTTGTCTATGAGGATGCTATGGGAGACAGTGTCGAAAGCCTTCCTCAAGTCAAGGGAGACAACATCCACTGCTCTCCCCTCATCTACCCAGCCAGTCATTCCATCACAGAAGGCTATCAGATTGGTTAGGCATGATTTCCCCTTGGCAAAGCCATGCTGACTACTCCTGATCACCTTCTTGTCCTCCACATGCTTGGAGGTGGCCTCCAGGATGAGCTGCTCCATCACCTTTCCAGGGATGCAGGTGAGGCTGACTGGCCTGTAGTTCCCTGGGTCCTCCTTCTTGCCCTTTTTGAAAACCGGGGTGACACTGGCTGTCTTCCGGTCTTCAGGCACCTCTCCTGTTCTCCAAGACCTTTCAAAGAGGATGGAGAGTGGCTTAGCAATACCATCTGCCAGCTCCCTCAGCACTCGTGGGTGCATCCCATCGGGGCCCATGGATTTGTGGGTGTCAAGTTTGCTTAAATGATCTCTAACCCGATCCTCCTCCACCAAGGGAAAGTCTTCCTTTCTCCAGACTTTCTCTCTTGCCTCCAGGGTCTGGGGTTCCTGAGGGCTGGCCTGAGCAGGAAAGACTGAAGCAAAGGCGGCATTCAGTAACTCTGCCTTCTCTGCATCCTTCCTCACCAGGGCACCCTCCCCATTCAGCAAAGGGCCCACATTTTCCCTAGTCTTCCTCTTGCTGCTGATGTATTTGAAGAAGCCCTTCTTGCTGTCCTTGACATCTCTCGCCAGATGTAATTCCAAATGGGCCTTAGCCTTCCTCGTTGCATCCCTGCATACTTTGACAATGTTCCTATATTCCTCCCAAGTGGCCTGTCCCCCTTTCCACTTTCTGTAGACTTCCTCCTTCTGATTGAGTTTTGCCAGGAGCTCCTTGCTCATCCATGCAGGTCTCCTGCCCCCTTTGCTTGACTTCCTACTCATAGGGATGCACTGATCTTGAGCCTGGAGGAAGTGATGTTTGAATATTAACCAGCTCTCTTGAACGCCCCTTCCTTCTAGGGCCCTAACCCATGGCATTCCTCCAAGTAGGTCCCTGAAGAGGCCCAAGTTTGCTCTCCTCAAGTCCAGGGTCGCGATCCTACTCAGTGCCCTGCCTCCTCCTCGCAGCATCCTCAACTCCAAGATCTCATGGTCACTGCAGCCAAGGCAGCCCCCGACCTTCACATCTTCCACCAGTCCTTCTTTGTTTGTTAGTACGAGGTCCAGCAGCACACCTCTCCTTGTTGGCTCCTCCACCACCTGGGTCAAGAAGTTGTCACCAATGCTCTGCAGGAACCTCCGGGACTGTTTGTGCCTAGCTGTGTTGTCTTTCCAGCAGATCTCAGGGTGGTTGAAGTCCCCTATGAGAACCATGGCCTGGGACTGTGAGTCTACTTCCAGCTGTCTGTAGAAGGCCTCATCGACTTCCTCTTCCTGATCAGGTGGCCTGTAGTAAACACCCACAGCAGTGTCACCCATGCTAGCCTGCCCTTTGATCCTTACCCAGAAGCTCTCGACTCGCTCTTCATCCACCCCTAGGCACAGCTCAATACATTCCAGTTGCTCTCTCATATAAAGAGCAACTCCACCACCTCGCTGTCCTGGCCTGTCTTTCCTAAAAAGCACGTAGCCATCCATGACAGCATTCCAGTCATGCGAGCTATCCCACTAGTTCAAAGAACTAACAGGGGTCAAAACTTCTCTTTTTTGTTTGTTTTAATTCTATGGAGTAACAGTACTCCTGAAGCCATTTCATGTCAGTTAACAAGGTTTGGAGAAGCCCTTTGACAGTTGATTATAATATTGCTTTAGGAGAGATTTCACTAGAAACCATGAGACCTCTCTGCTGTCCTCCTTCTATATCCACTTGTTCTTTCGGCTCCACTGACTGCATTTCCTGGATCTCCGTGGTTGTAGTGGGATCCTAGGCACCTGGCACACCTACACTGTGAGGACCCGAAGTCCGGTGACCTAAATCCTACCCTTAGCTTTTACCAAGACTAAAGATAAATCCTTCCCACCCGAAATACTTTACATTTATTTTATCTCTAAATGACGTTTTCTTGAACAATACGAGAGAAGGGAAAATGACCATAACTAGTAGAAGTGTTGCTCTTTCTTGTGATAGTCTTGGGGGGGACTTGTAGGTTTAGGTAATACCTCTGCATCTTGCTGGAGCTCACACAAATGCAGTTCACAGGAAAGCCTTGCTCTTGTGTGGACCAAGGCAGCCGTAAGAAGCTGTGACCAACAGCCAGGTGTTTACCCAAGCACAAATGTCTGATGAGGTCAGGAGCATGGCACGGGAGGAGCACTTGAGGCCTGGAGTTTATTAAGCACAGGATGGACTGAGGCCGGTATGGTAAAGGTGGAACATGAAGAGCCATCTTGGGACCCAGATCAAACATGTTACAGGGTGGAATTGGGTAACAGGGATGCTATAAATTGTTTGCATGACAAAAGATCCACTTGGGCAGGCCAGCTGCAAGGGAATAGGCCAAGCATGCTAAATCCTCATATGTAGTTCATTGAATCACATAGGGACTGGTCCTGCTCCCTCTGAAATCACTGCAGGACATGTTATTCCCTTGCCAAAGAGCAAGTGCAGCTGTGCAGTACCAGACCAGCACGGCTGGAGTTAGCTCTTCTCAAATAACCTTGGCTTTTTGTTTGTCCTTTTTCAGCCCACACTGAAGCTTTCAGCAAAGATTTTTCCTGTGTCTTATATAAAAAAGTATTTACCTGGTCCAGTCACCATTTCCTTTTCCTTTTGTTTTCCCTTTATTTCTTTTCATTATGATTTGCCTTATATTTAGGGTTCTCTTTGACAGTAGTTTTAATAGTATTCCCTCCACCACACATTGTACGATGGGTATTCTCGATTCTTCTCAGATCCCTTTTCTTTGTCAGGAACATCCCACAAAATGGGTGATGCATATGTTGCTACTCTAATGCAAAGCACAGTTATAACGGAAACACATCCTAAGGCAGCTCCAGAAAATGCAAAATGGACTGAGAAAATCAGATGGATTTTCAGATGGAGAAAATATATTACCAAATACGCATGAGATCCATGAAGAGCAGAGAACACACCACCACCACCACCAAATCTCACAATTAAGTGGGTGCTAATATTCATCTGATTACCAGGACAGAAACAATCTATACAAAATAGGAATCTCTGTCAGCTAAATTTTTTTTTTTTTTTTTTTGCCCTGTTTGTCTTCTGAACTTTCTTTCCATGAGTCATTTCCTCTACACAGAGAGGATTAGAAGTCAAGAGCATGGCTGAATGCCCTGAAACTTGCTCCATGTTCAGACAAAACCAGACTTTGTGAGCTCAATTCTCCTTCAGTTTGAGCTGGTGTAGAGCGACCTCTTCATGAAAAGTCCTGAGGGATGTTGAGGGGACAAATTCCAGCTATCATGCAGCTGGGAAATACTAGCTTTCCAAGTGACAAGGTTGCTTAAGGGATGGGAGAGGAAGGGGAAAAGCAGGGACAGAAACACCAGCAAGGAAAGCTTTGTAAGGAGTCCTTGCCTCTGACAGAGACAGGTTTGAGCTGCAGGGATCGATTCACTATGTCAGAACATGACAAAAAGCATCAGTTCTTTTTAAAATTGTTGGACAAATGTGTCCCTAATTCCTCTTTGCATATGTATAATTTGTACAAGGGTTCTAATTTTCATGCTAACAAATGTGTTTGGACTGCACTCTGTCTACAACAGGTAAAAATGGTTTTTGATAGTATCTCTCTCCTGAGATATGGTCTTTAGCAGGCTATTTCCTGTTAGAGATCAGTTTCAAAAGAACGGTAATCCTGATGAGCTCGGAAACCATCTAGTGTTCAGAAAATGTAAGGTTAAGTTGGTGTCCAACCTTGCACAGCTTAGAAAGGACAACCACGATAGGATTTGGCTGCTTTTCCTGGAAAGGGTATTCTGAATGTGGGTAGCCAAGAGCAACCTTCCAGTAAGAATTACGATGAGTTCTTGAGATATATAGGGAGTGTGTGGCCAATCCACTTTAGGCCAGTTTCCATAAGGATGCAATACAGACTGCAGGGTTTCTTGGGGAAAAATGTGAAGGACTGCTGGCCCAAGTCTGGGCTTCTTTCTGTGTTTACTGCTCCACTGCCTCTCTCCCTCCCTCACCCTCCAGCACTCTCCTCCCTGCTCTTCCATATCCTTGTATCCTTACACAGCTGATAAAAATCCCCAGGAAGGGATAAGCAGCAGCTCATAACAGTCCAGATTCCTGACCAGTTAACTGCCAGGGCAGATGTACTCGCACTTTACTAAGCTGAACGGGAAAAGCAGAAAAATAGTATCTGTACTTTTAAGTTTCGCGTAATTGTGTCATCTTAAGTAGCATTAGCATATTACTTCCCCTCTCAGATCACATCTGTTCTTTTAAGAAGAAAGAGAGTGAATGGCCTATTGAGGATTACCTCTGACATGATGGATGACATGGAAAGTGTACAAGAGACCATGCAGTCAGCTTTGGCCCCAGCTCTCTATTTGGCTGAATTTCTTGCATTAACCCTATCAGCCCGTTTCACTGCAGGGATGTGTCACACTACTTGAGAGTCATGCTCAGAGTGAGATGATGTCCTTGACAGGTCGATCCTGCCTGTATTCTCCCTGTGATCCTCCAGAAGATGTTCTGGATTACTTCTGGCCAGGTTTTCACAGGGCCCTCGTGGGTCTTTGGAGCAGACTCCAGGAGAAGGGGACCGCCTGCTGTGTGCCTTCCTTCGCTGCCCCCGCAGGCTCTTGTGTGTCTGATAGAGCCTCACTGCCTCCCCAGCTTGCTGCTGTTTTACAGGAGTGCTTCTGGCCTGAAAGGGGGCTTGGCTCTACCCAGCAACCTTTGCCAGCAAATCAGGTGGTCGACCCACTGCACCTCCTGCTACCTCCTTTGCAAGGTCAGGGCTAGCCAAGTTCTCTCCTACCTCTAGTGGCTTCTTTGGGATGGGAATTTGTCAGTCTTCCCTTCTCTCTGCCCTGAGGAACTTCCTACACAGTCCTGTGCCCCACAGATGGTGGGAGTTTTGTGGCAGCAGGGGGACTCTCTTCGTTATTCCCTTAGGATTCCTTCCTTTGAACTCTGACACACTCACATCCCTTTTTTCATTTGTATTCCCACAACCTGCACCCTGCCTCACCCTGCATCTCTTCCTTTTTCAGGGAGAGCTTTCAGTTTGTGGCTGGAGGGAGGTTGGCCTGTTCCTTCTGGTAAGCAGGGACAGCATCCAGGCAGACACCTGGGGAAAAGCACTCAAGCAGAGGAGAACATACATCCCCATATAGCTCTCCCTTCCTTCAATACATTGTGGTCATTCTTCCTTCCACATTTCTTTTAGAAAACCTTCTTTTTTTCCCAAAAATGAATGTTGAGGGGTGGGGAGAGATCCCTTATATGGTTTATTGCCAAAATAATTGTTTTTGAAATTATTTTTGACCAGACACTTTTGACAATATGTGGTCTATGCAATGGCTTTAGGAGCAAGAAAACTGATGGAGAAGGAGCTGAGATTTTTGCTCTCAGTTAACGTGAAGGCTGAAAGCAAGAAGCAAACAAAGACCAAGCTGATACATTTTAAAAAGGTGTTTAATAAATTTAGCACCCAAGGACAGTGACAGTAAGCAGAGATAGAAAGCTATGCAGCCTGCTTCTCATGCCATATTGTGCAGGAGTCTAAATGAACAAAGGGCATTTGAATATGGGCTTAATGTAGCAGACTAGCAACATGGCTTGGGATAACCCTAAATTAAAGCCTTATATTCACTTCCCCCCCCCCCGCCCCGATTTCTAGAGTCCAATGGTTTAAAGGAATCTTCATAGTCTTCCTCTCTCTTTCCTTTTGTCTCCAATGCAGAAGGTGTTCAGGCAAAAGAAGGGATGAATTTAAGAGGGCATAGTTATTGTTTGTGGCTTTCCCGTTCATCTTTGTCATCTGCTGAATCTTTAAAGGCCCTCTGGAAGGCCAGCCTGACGGTGAGCCAAATCCTCCGATCCCTGTAGCTGCCCAGAATGAAGTAAAGAACTGGACTGAGGCTGCTATTGACGCAGGACAGCACAAAACCAGTCTCTGGGGAGTAGAAAAATTTATAGCCCCAGAAGTCAAAGAGGATCAGGACGCTCAGCGGAACAGCAAAAATGAGGAAGAAGAGGACGGTGAGCATAATCAGGGTGAAGAGCCTGCCTGTTTGGAGGTGCTGGGAGCTGCACTTGACTTTGAGGAAGAGGGTGAGGCTGAATACCAGCATGAGGGGCGTGCAGAAGAGGAAGTCCAGGACTCCAGTGGTGATGAGGAGTATGTGGCAGTTGCTAGAGGGGCGAACAGTGCTAGAAACGTACCCCAGCATGTTCAGCAGCAGCGAGAGGCTCCAGAGCAGGCCGGAGATGATGCTGGACAAGTGCTTTGGGCGATGGCTTCGGCACCAGATGGGACAGAGGACAGACAGGCACCTCTCAATGCTGATGGCTGTCAGGAGATACAAGCCAGTTCCGTACGTGAAAAGATCCAGGAAGAGGAATATCCCAAACTGCACTCCCACATTGAAGTGCATCAGGTACTGAACTGTTTCGATGGCGATGCAGAGCAGGTAGCCAAAGTCAGCGGCAGCCAGGTTCAGGATGTAGACAGTGAAGTGGTTCCTCCGGATGCGGAAGCCGAGGTACCACAGGACCGTGCCATTTCCCACCATGCCAGAGGCAGAGCTGATGAGGCAGAAGCTCTCCATGAACTTGAGGAGAGCATATGACGGCTCTGCCTTTTGCACAGTCCCACTGTAATTAGCTCCATGAGCCAGGCTGGTTGTATTTGGAAGGGAGGTTGATGTAGTTTTAGCACTCATAATGAGGGCTTCACTGTGAAGTACTGATCTGTCACTGTCTCTGATTTCACACAGACCTCTAAGCAGAGAGCACAGAGGTGGTAGCTCGTGTGACTTTCTCTCGTGATCATCTGGTGGTGTTTGCAATGTCTTTCCAGCTCTTTGTAGCCAGAGGTAGATTCAGGGAAGGATTGCTGTGTTTGGACTTGGAGCCCAGAGCTTCTATGTGTCATTTAAAACACCGTATCTGAGGCCAAATTGTGTGTGGCATGTAGGAAAAGCTAGATTACAATGTATGTGTCTCTTTTTGAACTTATTTCTTGAGGCTCCTTTTACAGCCAGTGGTGGGAAACAAGTAGGCTAAAATAAAGCAATGTTAGCTCAGATTGATCATACCCGAAAAGTTCCTCATTTTCTTGTCTTAATAAAGAGGGAACCCAGGGATATTAGCTCAGATATAATTGTCTTTGCTTCACATAGCTAGGATTAGGTGAGATGAATATTGTCAAAAGTGTATGAAAGTTGTAGATAGTCAACATACAAATTTAGGCAGCTTTAAATCAGACCGAGTTTTTCCTATCCATACTCCCAGAAAACATCGTCGAGTAGTCATATAGCTGGTAGTTTTTATGTTGATGACTGATTTCTATTTTAATGAAATGTAGTTTAATGTGATTGGTTTGGCCTCTGGAGCCTTATGTATAGATAATAATTCAGTCTGACAGAGTCAGGCCTTACTAATTTCTTAGAAGTTTTAAGAAGCATGTGTAGGAGAAAGTGTCCGACCCTCACATGACATTGGAATTATGGCTTAAATAATTCTTTCACACCGTTCTGTCAATTCACCCTGCTCCCTCCCCCATGATACTGGGATTTGAATGAGAATCTTGCCCCCCAAAAAAACCTCCAAAACCAAAGGTCCAGAAATAAAATTCACTCCATTTTTGTGCAATGAGGTCAAACTGTGTGACTCTTTCCTACTCGCCCTGCCAGCTGTTAATTTGGACATGACAAGATAGAGAAGTGCCATGAAAGACAGCAGGAGATAGTCAAAAAGAAGAGAGAAACAAGTCAAAATAAGGACAGTGGTGAAGAGGTGAATCATGGGATAATCTAACCGGCATGAATAGTTCCTTACCCCTTTGTCAAATGCCACAGCAAGTGGGGAGACAGACTACCTGAACGGGTGAAATATGACAAATTGAAACATTATTGTTTCATCCACAGCCCACCCTGTCTCCAGTGCTACACGGAAAGACTATGCAGGTAATCTCCTCGTCCAGCTGATAACCGGGGCAGCGGGGATAGTTTTGCCGCATGAATCTGTGACAGGCATACACACCGGCAGTGCTTGGTTGGGAATCCAAGTGGAACCATTGCACCTGACTTTGTCCATTAAGAATACAAACGTCTCATTGCACTTAGCTTTTAAAGCTACCATTAGAATTAATGGAGGTTTAGGAGCACCTGCAAGGGTAATATTTTGGCCCTAAGATAGGTGTCTTAGGTGTGCACAGTCAGCTGCCTGTCTTTCTCTGCTGACTGCAGACACATCCCATGGTGCTAGCTTCACCTAGCGGCTTAACATCTGGATGGCTAAAGGCAGTTGAGGTGAATTGCACCCTTAATTTCATCACCACAGCTTGCAGGATGTGTCTCTTAGGGTTGACTGAACCCAGGGAACTTCTGGCACTGCGGCATACTCTTTTGTAGGGAGCTAGAAGATTCCATCCTCAGCCATTATGGGACCTCGAGTGTTTCTAAAATCAAGCCTTTAGAGCCTGTTAGATCCAAGAAAGGATCGTTTCCAAATCAACACTTCTGTTTCGTTTCCAAATCAACACTTCAAAAGTGGATGTTTAGGGAACCTAGTGACTAGTCTTCCTTTTTCAAAGGGGCAAAGATCAGAAATATGAATCTGGAGGATTCTGGAGGATGAACCTGCACCTCCCATATCACTGTTGCACTTCTGTTCTTTGGGCCATGCATTTTCATCTATATGCGCCCTTCCACCATCTTCTCAGCAGACAAGAGTAGAACTGAAACTAAGTTCAAGGTTTCATGTAGCTCTCATCTTTCTTTGGAAACTGTCAGTCAAAAGGATGTGAGCATATTGTCACCAGTCAAACCCGAGCCTTTGGGGTGGTATTGTGGCTTTTACCTTTAGACACCTTAGAGCTGTGTAAGTCTCAGGTCTAGGCTTCTCCTGGCATTAAGAGGAATAACTAAGTATTTTGAGAGGTTATGCTTTCCCACTAGCTCCTACGAGCTTCGGAGAGTGGTGTCTGCTCACGTTTCTACACAAAAAAAGTGATGGTGGTGCTAAGCTTCCAAGAGAAAGCAAATCCTTCAGGATGGCACAGCACAAGCAGGTTTCATCTCACATATATTGGTGTGCTGACATGAGGTGCCTCAACTTGAGAGAGCTGCTGAAGACAGCAAGAGACCTTTGAGGGGACTGCGATTCATTGCATGGTAAAATAGGAGCATGAGAGGAGCAGGATGCTGCACTAGGTGTCTGCCTTACAGTGAAGGGTGACATACACTGTACTAGACTTTCCAAGGCTCCCAGGAACACTGATGGACACACAGGCCGTTCCCCAATGCCAGGCATTAACTCCGATTTTCATCAAACTGTGCCAGCCTGGTGTCTCTGGGAACGCCTCATTTAAAGGAGCTCTGCTAACACCTTTCCAAGGCCTTGACCTTATGTCGTAGCTGAGCTTTATAATCTATCAGAGCAGCAATCCAAGCATGGTTAAATACCATAGTCAATGATGGAGCCACAATCCAGTTCAATTGTCGGGACATTTTTCACCGCTTTATTTAGAGAATGGATGAAGTTTCATACTTTGGCCAGTCGTCTGGTGCTTTACACTATAAAGATCTAAGGAATAGGTATCTCAGTGGAAATATGGGGATCCAATATCTCTCCATACTCCATAAGATATAACCTAATTCCTAGCTGAACACTGAAAATTTCCCTAAAATTCTTAACAGTACTGTTCTTGATCCATCGAGTTTTCCTCAACTGTTTGCAGCAGGGAAACCCCCAAATGCCCCTAGGACCTCCTGACTCTGGGCAATGCTGTTCTACCACAAATGGACTTACTTTAGCATTGCTGTCATGAGAAGTGATTCAAGGCAGGGATTTTCCCAAATCTCCTCCTGGAACTGAGATTTGGGGAAGGGAAGAAGAGGAACAGGATTCTGGATGGTGGATCAGAAGGCTTTCTTAGAAAAGCAAACTGTAGATCTGAAGAGACAGCAGCTCTTTAACATTTTAGATTCCCTAATTTTGTCTGGGTTTCTCGAGGTGGAGGCTAAGGCATAGATGAATGCGGGGCTTCTGAAAATCTGTTCTTTTTGATGATATTTGTCAGAAAACATATTTAGGTTTGAGATTGTGATTCTTGATTGAACCATGCTGCCGGTTCTGCTGATGCTTAGCTCGAGATGGCTTTGACTATCATCTTAAACATCAGCGCAGAGAGAGGTGTGCAGACATGACTCATTGCTGTGCAGGGAAGCTCTTTGATGGCGATCTACCTGTCTTTTTCTGGAAGAGTAGGATTGTACATTGCTCTTCCCAGAGACCTGTAAACGTACACAGGAAAATAAAATGATGCCTGTGGTTTCTTCTCAAGCTATTTCCTTCCTGTGAGCTGGGAGTCCACTGAAAGAGACAATTTTGGACACCTCAGAAATCTGGTTTAAAAATCTCACTTCTTTGTCCAAGATAAGGACAGTGCAACATTGATACGTGTAAAAACTGTGATCTTCACATATCTGATGATACTTAATAATCAAAAACAAGAGATAAACCTTGAGCTTCAGCCTCTGCAGCAACAGAAAGATGACAACTAGCAGGACCAAAGGGCTACATTTTCCTGAGACTTGTAAAATCCTTCTTTAGGGTGCCATAGATGATCACAGGGACACAATCTTTGCTATAGTTATGCACAGCTTTAAGGAGAGGAAGTCAGGGGAAATAACAGCCCTAACAGGCTTGCAGTGAAATGCAAAGGGAATCCGCAAGACCTCTTTCCATCCCCCTTTGACTCTAAACCTTATGCAGAGGCAGGAACCTCTCGCCTGTCTGAGATTAATTCTGTCACTTTCAGCTCAATAAAGATTTCAACTCCTTCTGCCAACTGAGGGACAGCATTTGTAAACTCAGCCAGAAGGGATGAAACATCTACTAGAGATAGAACACCTATCCTTAGAGCTAGCTTAGTTGAATTGATAAAAGGATTCCAAAGCCTTTGCCAACTTTCTCATCTCCCAGAAATGATTGGTCGTTTAGTCTCAAAATCACATTGATGGCAGACATGTAGTTGGTAAGTCACCATCTTATTTCGGCATTCTTTTAAGTGAAAGAACACTGCAGCTTGATTAACTTTCAAATTATGTCCAATGTCCTTAAAATAACTACCAGTTCACTCAGTTGCCTCAAGTGGATTGCTGATATGTGGAGATGAAAAGCAGGAATAAGTTCTTGTTACTTCACAATGGTAGCAAAATTAGAAGTCAATCTTTTCTGCATTGCTGTAGTTTTTCATGTTTCCAGGCAGAAGGGGAAAAAGGAGGTAGTAATGAGTGACAGAAGAGGGAGATTTAACAGAAGAGGGACAGTTACTTTCCCTAGTGTTTGGGGGGCAAAAACACGGGTGTGTGTTCTCCGAGATTTCCTTTCCAGAACTTCAGGTTCTGTGTGTTGCACTGGAAGAGGCTACTCCTTTCAAATACTGAAGACGTAGCAGAAGTGGCCATAAATTCAAATCACATTTCTTTTCTCCTCTTGAATATCTCTGAAAGCTTTTTCTCATCTTGATGGACTGGTGGTTTTCCTACATGAGCAAACGTTCCTAAAAGAACAGAGAACTGCAATTCTGTGCCACGCACTCCTCAGGCAGGAGTCCTGGTTGTGCTTGGAACTTGCAAGTTAAGAGTCAGGATTCCTCCAGCTTTCAGCAGCAGAGGAACACAGTCTTTCAAGATAGAAGTTGCAGATACAACCAGTTAAAAGTCCACCTAAAATCACTTCTAGCAATTTCGTACCTTTCTGAATCTCACCCTTGGAAGCTGATCAAATCTTCCTTGGAAGTCCTACTCTTTGTACCAAGGTTTTGATAAATTCTCCCCAAACAAAGTTCTCTTTCTAACAAGTCTTCTGAAGTTTCTCTGATAATGACCTAAAACTCTCCTCAGAGCATCCTTCACCTCCTTATTCCTTAGGCTGTAGCTGATAAGATTCAGCACTGGAGTCACCACTGTAGAGAACAGAGGGGCCCATTTATCTCGGTCCAATGAGTAGCTGGATGTTGGGCTACTGTACATAAAAACGGTGCTCCCATAAAACAAGAAGAGAGCTCTCAGATGGGAAGCAGAGGTGGAGAAGGCTTTGCATCTCCGCTTGGAGGAGTGGATCCTCAGGGTGGTGGAGATGAGGTAGATGGAGGAGATGAGAATTGCCAGAGATGTGAAGGTGCCACGAAACACACCAAAAATGTGAAGTACTGTCTCTTTGCTATAGGTGTCAGAGCATGAAAGCTGGATTCTCGGGGGATGTCACAGAAATAATGACCGATAACACCAACGTCACAGAAGGAGAATGTGAAGGTGGAGATAGTTTGCGCAAGTGTGTGGACAAAGCCAATGAAACAGGAGATGATTACCATCTGTGTACAGGCTTTTGAGGACATGACAGTTGCATAAAGGAGAGGGTTACAGAGAGCCACATGCAGTCATATGCCATTACTGCCAGCAGGAGACACACAGCACTAGCCATGAGGAGACAAGTGAATAGCTGTGCCACACAGGCACTGACTGAAGTGGCTCTCCTCACTGCTGAAGAGTTCACCAGCAACCTTGGGGAGAGAGCTGAGGAGTAACAGAAATCCACAGAAGCCAAGTTACTGAGGGAAAGGTACACAGTGTGTGAAGCCGGGGGATCAACATTCATCTACATGATCCTTCCAAGATTCCCTATTAATGTGCTTAAAAAAAGCGGGTTACCTTCACCTCTTGGCTTTCTGTTAGTCCAGAGAGGATGAACTCAATGGCCACACAGTGATTCCTCTCAGGCATGTTGCCAGCACACTCATGTTATCTCCCGACAAGAAACTGGTTCAACACCTAGAAGTAATGGGAAACTGGCAACACACAATTGATTGTCTCAGTAGCCACAAGGAAGTACGGCGCATTTTCTTCATAGCTTCTGACTAGACTTCTTTAATTACGCATTGAAATGACTTGTGATACAAGGGAGTACTGTTCCTATTTTTCAGGTGAGATAAGAAAGCGCAGAAAGATAAAATAATTTATTCAAAAGGCAGCAGCAGCACTGTGAAACACAAGTCCTAGTCTGGCACTACAATGGTTTTCGTGTGCCCTCTTTCTCCTCTTTTAAGGAAAAAAGTCTGCTTTTCTTGAGGACATCTATGGAGCACTCTTCTCCCCTCACTCATGGCCACGGTTGGGTGTACAGTATCATCCAAATGGCCCACTCTGAGGGCAATGGCCCGCTTGTTCCTGAAGATAGGTGGTCTTGACACTAGTTCAGACATCATTCTTCCTGTATTGCAATCACCAATACATTTTTTGCCTATTAGCTAACTCCCCCGGGCATTGGTAGCAGGGTAGTTAGAGATCAGTATGGGCCACAAAGTCCATTAATGGGACAAAGCAGCCCCTGTTCAGCCTTGCTGAAATAGGAATATAATGGTTAGGCTGCAGCTGTGCCAACTTGCTAAGACCTGCCTTCATTACATGGACCTCCACCACCCTGACCTTTGGGACTGCAACTCGTAAACATACAAATAACAAATCCACATCCTGGCAGAAGAAAGTAAGAGCTTCCTCTCTTGAATGAAATGGCGGCAAGCACTAAATGGCAACAGCAGCAGGAAAACCCAGCTTTGCATCTTCCCAAAGAGGAGCAGATACCACAAGATCCTCCAGGTTTGGCTGAGAAAGGATTTCTCATTTGCTTGCATCCCTGTTGCCAAGGAAAAGTGGCCATCTTCTGCTCAGGAATAAATTGGGAAGAGTCACCAAATGAAATACTTTCCATTTAGAGGGGGAAAAATCTCATGCTAAAAGGGAAGGAATCCTGAACAGAAAGGGAATCGCTCATCCCTGTAAAGGTTCTACCAGCTTCACCTCACATGAAAAATTATTGTTAATCTATTGGAGGTTACCAGTAACCTGGCTGACGCTCTCAAAGCGGAGTTCTTATCACGTGGGTGACTGAATGGAGGTTTCAATTCTTGCTGAGGTCTGTTTCTAGCATAGGCTTCAAGGTATTGCATAGGTACAAAACTATTCTCTTACTGACCTGTTTCATCCAGAAAGGCAAGAGAAGATACTGTGGATACCAAGCCAGTTTATTCCCCCCTTGAGCCAAATCTTCAGAAGTACTTGCCCATTTCAAGAAGCAGACAGCAGGATTAAAACCAGCCTATAATGGTTAGGTACACAGTTTAAGTGAGCAAAATGCTTACCCTGCTTAGATGCACAAAAGACCAGACTGCCTTTACACACTGAGTTATCTTTGCATAGCTGGCTGTTGTTTATCTCCAACCTACCCAACCTTTTCTGCCCTAAAGCACAGCAACTAGCCCAGTTAATTCTCAGAAAAGGGCTTCAATGAGCTTGCTATCAACAGGTTGCTCTCTTCCATGGACTACTTGGGAAACTGAAGGAGGAAATTTCCCTCTCCTGCCCCAACGTGAGTGATCAAACACTGGATTAGGTGCAAATTTGTAGAATCTCCATCTGTGCTGACATTTAAAATTCAGCTGGATCGGGCCGGAGCAATCTGATCTGACTGAACCTGCTTTGAGGAGGAGGTTGGACTTGGTGACCTCCAGAAATCCTTCCCAACCTAAATGATTCTATGATTCTATCTGCAGATTGAAAATGATCTTTTTGATCTCTAAAATGAAGAAATAGGGCTACCTTCCTTGCATGAAGGTGCGAGATATTTTATGCTGTATTGACCCCAGAAACAAACTCTTATTTCAAAAGCTACAAACTTATGAGGCCTTCTACAGACAGCTGGAAGTAGACTCACGATCCCAGGCCCTGGTTCTCATGGGGGACTTCAGCCACCCTGAGATCTGCTGGAAAGACAACACAGCTAGGCACAAACAGTCCCGGAGGGTCCTGCAGAGCATTGGTGACAACTTCTTGACCCAGGTGGTGGAGGAGCCAACAAGGAGAGGTGTGCTGCTGGACCTCGTACTAACAAACAAAGAAGGACTGGTGGAAGATGTGAAGGTTGGGGGCAGCCTTGGCTGCAGTGACCATGAGATGGTGGAGCTGAGGATGCTGCGAGGAGGAGGCAGGGCACTAAGTAGGATCGCAACCCTGGACTTGAGGAGAGCAAACTTTGGCCTCTTCAGGGACCTACTTGGAGGAATCCCATGGGTTAGGGCCCTAGAAGGAAGGGGCGTTCAAGAGAGCTGGTTAATATTCAAACATCACTTCCTCCAGGCTCAAGATCAGTGCATCCCTGTGAGTAGGAAGTCAAGCAAAGGAGGTAGGAGGCCTGCATGGATGAGCAAGGAGCTCCTGGCAAAACTCAACCAGAAGAAGGAAGTCTACAGAAAGTGGAAAGGGGGACAGGCCACTTGGGAGGAATATAGGAACATTGTCAGAGTATGCAGGGATGCAACGAGGAAGGCTAAGGCCCGTGTGGAATTAAATCTGACAAGAGATGTCAAGGACAACAAGAAGGGCTTCTTCAAAGACATCAGTAGCAAGAGGAAGACTAGGGAAAATGTGGGCCCTTTGCTGAACGGGGAGGGTGCCCTGGTGACGAAGGATGCAGAGAAGGCAGAGTTACTGAATGCCTTCTTTGCTTCAGTCTTTACTGCTCAGGCCAGCCCTCAGGAACCCCAGACCCTGGAGGCAAGAGAGAAAGTCTGGAGAGAGGAAGACTTTCCCTTGGTGGAGGAGGATCGGATTAGAGATCATTTAAGCAAACTTGACACCCACAAATCCATGGGCCCCGATGGGATGCACCCACGAGTGCTGAGGGAGCTGGCGGATTGTATTGCTAAGCCACTCTCCATCCTCTTTGAAAGGTCATGGAGAACAGGAGAGGTGCCTGAAGACTGGAAGAAAGCCAATGTCACCCCAGTCTTCCAAAAGGTCAAGAAGGAGGACCCAGGGAACTACAGGCCAGTCAGCCTCACCTGCATCCCTGGAAAGGTGATGGAGCAGCTCATCCTGGAGGCCACCTCCAAGCATGTGGAGGACAAGAAGGTGATCAGGAGTAGTCAGCATGGCTTTGCCAAGGGGAAATCATGCCTAACCAATCTGATAGCCTTCTGTGATGGAATGACTGGCTGGGTAGATGAGGGGAGAGCAGTGGATGTTGTCTCCCTTGACTTGAGGAAGGCTTTCGACACTGTCTCCCATAGCATCCTCATAGACAGGCTCAGGAAGTGTGGGTTAGATGAGTGGACAGTGAGGTGCATTGAGAACTGGCTGAATGGCAGAGCTCAGAGGGTTGTGATCAGCGGTGCGGAGTCTAGTTGGAGGCCTGTAGCTAGCGGTGTCCCCCAGGAGTCAGGACTGGGTCCAGTCTTGTTCAACTTCTTCATCAATGACCTGGATGAAGGGACAGAGTGCACCCTCAGCAAGTTTGCTGACGATACAAAACTGGGAGGAGTGGTGGATACCCCAGAGGGCTGTGCTGCCATTCAGAGAGACCTGGAGAGGCTGGAGAGGTGGGTGGAGAGGAACCTCATGAAGCTCAACAAAGGCAAGTGCAGGGTCCTGCACCTAGGGAGGAATAACCCCATGCACCAGGACAGGTTGGGGGCTGACCTGCTGGAAAGCAGCTCTGCGGAGAAGGACCTGGGAGTGCTGGTGGACACCAAGTTAAGCATGAGGCAGCAATGTGCCCTTGTGGCCAAGAAGGCCAATGGTATCCTGGGGTGCATCAGGAAGAATGTTGCCAGCAGGTCGAGGGAGGTGATTCTCCCCCTCTACTCAGCCCTGCTGAGGCCACATCTGGAGTACTGCGTCCAGTTCTGGGCTCCCCAGTACAAGAGGGATGTGGCACTACTGGAGCAAGTGCAGCGAAGGGCTACAAAGATGATTAGGGGATTGGAGCATCTCTCTTATGAGGAAAGGCTGAGAGAGCTGGGCCTGTTTAGCTTGGAGAAGAGAAGGCCGAGAGGAGATCTTATCAACGTGTACAAGTATCTGAAGGGAGGGTATCAAGAAGATGGAGCCAGACTCTTTTCAGTGGTGCCCAGCAACATGACGCGAGGCAACGGGCACAAACTGAAACACAGATGCTTCCATCTGAACATGAGGAAAAACTATTTCACTGTGAGGGTGACAGAGCACTGGAACAGGTTGCCCAGAGAGGCTGTGGAGTCTCCTTCTCTGGAGATATTCAAAATCTGCCTGGACGCGATCCTGGGCAACTGCTCTAGGTGACCCTGCTTGGGCAGGGGGGTTGGACTAGATGATCTCCAGAGGTCCCTTCCAACCTCAACCATTCTGTGATTCTGTGAAATGGCTTCAGGAATACTGTTACCCCATAGAATTAAAATGAACAAAAGAGAAAAGTTTTGACCCCTGTTAGTTCTTTGAATGTTCTGGTGCAGACATTTTCCCTTCTTTCTCTGCCCTCAACTTAATTTCAAAAAATCAGATTTAGATCCATTCCTTTTAAATCCAGCCCTTCACTTGCTCACAAACTGTTTTAGTGTTAATTCGATCCATGCACCAGCCAACCCAGAAAGAGAGTAATGGAGAAACAAAGGAGGGAAGGATTGAGGGCAGGAGCCAAAAAAAAAAAAAAACAAATAGAAAGTCTGGAGAGCTGGATGGAGAGGCAGAGAAATGCCCTTTCAGCCCTGCAGCAACAGGCAAGTGCCAGTGCCAGGAAGAGAGGTGACCCTCACAGCAGCTACTGGGAAGACAGTGAGATAAGGTGCTGTGGCTGGGAGCTGAAAGCTTTCTCAGAAGCACTAGGGTGAGAGGCCTTGCATGGCACTGCGTAAGGGGAGCGAGGCATCCGCAGTGTGGGGCGAGACGGTGGTGGGGAAGAGATTTGGCACAGGGACAGGAGGGTGGCTGATGGCTCAGCAGGAGCTGTGTGCTGCAGCCACATAGGGAAGGGAAAAGCTCCTTACAAGCACCTTTCTCTCCACTGCCTGTACAGGCAGCCTAGGGCAACTAACTCATCTGCAGATGGCCATCTTGGGCGAAAGCTGGGAGAGATGAGTTGAGATGTCCTCTGGGGACAGCGATGGAGAGGCTCAGGGTGTAGGTGAGGAATTGGTGCTCTTCTCTACACACACAGAAGCACCACGCATCACTCCAGGACCCCTGTGTGTTGACCAGAGCAGCCGTGGCACCAGCTGAACGGTCCCCTAGGTGTTCACGCCTGAAGGATGTTTCTATACAAGCCCAAAATAGCCAGGATGAAACTCATCCCTGCTGAGAATGGCCTCCCAGGAGCTGCCAGAATGCCCTGGAGTCCTGCAGGCTTGGCCTCAAGTCAAAGTGAGGGAAAAGACTCCCTGTAAGGTTCAGGGTCCCAAAGACATGCCCAACATCCTGGGTCACTCTTCCTCCCCGCACTCTGCATGCTCTGCATAGCCATGCTCTGTGCACCATGTCCCCTTCCACAAGGGGGGACCACGTAATGAGAAGAGGCCCTGGCATGGTGTGCAGACAAGGATCGCTCTCACCCAGCTCCCTGGTCCCCAGCACAGCCCTGCTCGCAAGGGGCACGTCACCAGCTGAGCTGCTCCCACCGCAGTGGAGATGCCCTGGCTCCGCTGGGGGCTGAGCACTGCTGCCCACCTCCCCTCAGTCCCCTCTGCAGGCTGCCCCACCCTCCCACACCTCCTTGCCAGCAGGGATTTATACAGCAGTCCCTGCAGCAGTGTCTCTGGGCACTTGGCTTCCTTCTCCGCATGTTGCTTTCTCTGCAAACGCTTGTCAGAAGGTGACTTTCCCAGAGCCATGGAGCCGGTGGTGACGGTTGCTCCTGAAGAGGAAGTAAATGACCGGGTTGGTGCTGCTGTCCCAGAGAGATGAGCCAGGGACCATCAAAAATGGGAATTTACCAATGTTTGGCATGCAATAGTAATGCTTTTTCACTACTTCTCCCTTCTTCAGACAGTCTCATGATATAAAGAACACAAGAACTGTCTGTCCAAAGTTATAGCTTGACTCTTGCACTGTTGCTTTGCTTCCCAGCTGCATTCATGAGCAGCTCTAGTTTCATATACCTTGCAGAAGATGGCCTACTGCTGCTCAGGGTCACACAGATTGAGAAGTTGTCAGTCCTCTTCCATAATGCCTGCTGCTGATTTCACAACCTCCCTCAACACAGCTTCTCATTCCCCAAGGGTCCACTGTCACTGCAGAACCTCCCCTAGCACATTCCTCACTACCGAGTGTCCTCTTCTGACCTCAAAACCTCTCCCAACACAAGCTGTCACCATACATTGTCCCCTACTACTTCACATTACCTGTTCTACAGTAGGGTCTCCTTGAACTCTGTAGCCAGCCTTATGACACCTCAGCAGCCACAATTTTGCAACCTCTCCTAGTGTTACCCTTCAAAACACGATGCCCGCTTCTGATGTCACAAGGTCTTTCAACACAGCTTAGCACCCACAGTATTACCTGCCACTTCATACTATCTTTCAGCACAGTCCCTCACCACACCTCAGGCACTTCTGATTTCACAAACTCCATGAAGACAGCTCCTAGCTATGTAGCATCCATTTCAAGTGTCACAACTTACCCCCACACCGTGCCTTGTCCCCATCCTGCCCATCATCAAATTCACAACACACATTCACCATGGCTCTGTCAACAAACCCCTTGCCAGTATTCACTATCCAGCTGCAAAACCTCGTTCATCTCACCATGCACAGTCCCTCCTTGTCCAAATCACAGCTCCCCTGAGCATGACCTGCTGCCATAGTGGTGTCCAGAGCCAGGTGCCAAGGTAAGTGGAATGAAAATGGAGAAAAGACCTTTCTCCTTTGCTGGCACTAAGCACAGCCCTACGGGGAATTATTTTGCAGCAGGAGGTAGCAGCAATTCTTCATTTGGACTTGTGCATTAAGTCACCTCTGGTAGTCCATTTGGCTAGGGAAACAAAAGGACATGAATGTGATGCTAGCCAAGTTGCTGCCATGTGTGCCACTGGGTACAGAAAGTGGCAGGCTGACTCATACTAGGTTAGCAGGCCAGATGCTATTGGCCTGATCTCTGGCTTCTGTCATCTGTTGCTCCTCTTCCTTTCCCAAAGACTGGAAGACTTTGTTTACCTTCTTACCCAATACTCTTGGTTCCTGTAGTGACTACTGTTAACCCTCATTAAGCTGCCCAAGACTCCAGGCAGCAGTAAAAGGACATTTAAGTTAGGGGACTATTTTCACCAAGACATTTCTTTACCAGTTTTTATTCTCATTAACTGTAGGATTTCTGTTTTCACTGTGGAGATCGCTGGCATTCTGTGCAGAGGAGATGGAGACATTAACTATGTTGCTATCAGGCCATTCCACATTTCCAGAAATTTCAGCAAAACAAAGCAAAGGACAGTAGCTGAGACAATGTCTTTCCTGACATCCGTGAGGCATAAGCTACAAATACACAGTAGAGTTGAGAGAAACGATGAATTTGATATGGCCTTGGTTGCGATGATATGCTGATATAAATCAGCATGTCTATTTGCTTCGTTTGTTTCATTTCATAGGTTCACCTTTGACTGCAGCTGCTCAGGTTAAGAAAGATGGGGCCCATCATGACAGTTGAGAGTTGTCCGCCCTAAGTTATTTTGTTTAAAAGCTAGATGTCTATTTCACACCTAATCGCATCCTAAAATCAGTTCTGAGGTAGATCAGAGACATTCATTTTTTGCCTCCAGAGACATTCATTTTTTTCCGCAGAAGAGCCTAGAGTGACTAAGTTAGGGTTAAATTTGCTGACTTCCATTGGCATTAAATAGGTGACGTCCTCCCTCAGTTTCCCAATTCGTAAATGAAGGATTTTTTTGACTGACTTGGTAATTCACTGACCTCTGTTAAAACATGCAAATTCTTGCAAAGAGGCTTTATTCACTGGATTTCCAGTGATGAAATTTCTGGTGAGATAGGACTTGGAGGGTCATCAAGAGGTCACCCAGGACATCTTCTGTCCCTATAAAAACTTCATCGTAACCACTCCTGAGAGAAATGAGCCCAACCGGTCCTTAAAAGACTCCTGTGATAGGAATTCTTGACCATCCCTGGAGGATGGTGACTCTTCCTACAGCTTGAGGTTTCTTTCTTTTTTTCTTTAATGAAGATTTCTCTTTTACATGTTTTTTTGGAATACACAGAAGTTAAAAAAGGAGAGAAAATATCTAGATTACAAATGGACAGTTTTAGCATTCACAATGCTAGGAGGCCAGAGCAGTGGACCTAATGGCCCTTTACACATGGGAAATCCATACAACTATCAGCTTGGAGTAAGGAAGAACTCCGAGAAGCGTTAGCTGGATAGGTCCATGCATATGCTTGTCCAGTTGAATACTCAGCTACTCCTTTGACTGTTATTTCTTGTGGAGAAACCCTGAAATGCCTTTGTGATATCATTATAAAAGCACTGACTGACAACTGTTTCTTTAAAATATATTTACTTAAACTTTTTAGTCAAGACAGAACTCATTCTCCTCCTTTGCCCCTTTCTTTCACGCCTTCCCTTCACTAAGCCTCCACCCCTCCCTCCTGCAGCCCCAAGAGCCCTTCAGGTGGAAGATTTCCTGGGAGAGGGTTAAAGGTTGGTACTTAAACGGTTTTCTTCTCAGCCCTTTGTGCAGCTGCTGGGATATGAAAGCATCATTCAGCACACCCAGGTCACATCATCCACACAGCCTATTAAACCACTTCTCACACAGGCAGGAAACATCAAGACACACTTGTGACACACGAAAGCAAGTAATACATTAGATGAGATTGGATTATACACTAAAAGCCACCTCCTAAGCAAGTTTTGGAAGCTTTCCAGAAGCCATTCTATGTTCTTTAAATGCGCTGTGCTCTAACACATTCATACCAGGGGAGACAGAAGTTGAGGAGATAAAGTTGTACAGCCCTTACACAAAATATTAGATCTCTAAACACAGGCGAGGTAAGTTTTGCAGCTTCTCTGGCTTCTCGCTTTGCTTTGCTTTGCTTTGCTCGCTTTGCTTTCCTCTTCCTTTTCCTTTTCCTTTCTTCTTGCACAAATGTGAAAATACAGAAAGGAACTTCCACTGAAGTTATCAACTGTCTCTAGTTGTCTTTGGCTAGAATCATACACAGAGCTAGTTCTACAGCCACAGATTCGATTGCTTCGAAATTATTCTTTTGTTTCCCATAACCACCTGAGATTTTAGGGAAAAATGCATGCAGTAAGGAGATGGTGCAATTTCTCACCCTTTTTGAGATGTTAAGAGTACACATGAGATTCATTTTATTTTGCAGCTGATTGCATTATGTCATATAGCTCAGGTCTACCCCTGCAAAGGCACTTGAAGAGATAAGCCATAACTGGTGGCAATCCTCTACTGAATTAGTCATCCTAGTAATCCTCTTGGAGTCAACAGTAAGAAACGGGTACTGGCAGCACATGATTCATCACATCTACAAGTAGACTGGTCAGGTGTAATCTGCCTAGCTTAGGTACAGGTGCCTACATGACTTAAGGCGATGAGATGAGATCAGACAGATGGGTAGTTTGTTAAATGCGGTTTGGTGGTGATGGAAAGGACCTTTTCAAGCAATATACATAGCCGAGCTGTCTGAATTGTGAATCAGTCCTTTTGTAGATGCACACCTTGTTTTTAGCTCAGGAATTTGCCACCTGCTGGTATTCAGGCATATAGTTTCCCCTGATCATTTCTCTCTTGGTCACTCCTTTCTGACTGCCTAAATATGGCCCTGCGATTGCTGTGGTATGCTTCCAGTCATGCTCTGGCTTGGATGGAGCCCAGCTATTTCTTTTCAACTTGGTACTGCACAGCCATAAAGGTGTGCTCATTTCATCCCTGTCATTTATTCTGTTGAGAAGTCTACGTCGTTGCTCAGTAGAAGGAAGAGGGGTAGAAAGGATCACGACCTGGTAAGACGAGGGAGAAACTGACCTCCCGTTGTTCTTACTGATCCTTTTCCTTTTAGAAATATCTGAAGGGGAACCATCCATGTAAAGTTTACCCTTCTGCTTGAAAAACTTTCATCTAGTGTAAGTACAACTGTAAGCATAGGAAAAGTCCCTACCTTTGCCCACTTCCTCTCTCGGCTTCACTTTGTGGGTTTGAAAGTAATCTTGGGTTTTCTCAGTTTCAGTGTTTCCTGTGGATGCTTGATCCCTTTGTGCCTGCACGAGCCTTTCTGATTATGCTGCAGATTGAAGTAGTTGGTAGATAACTTGGCTTAACTGAATCATTCTGCCGATTTGCTCACAGATCACCAACACAAATGAGAAGACCTGGTTGTGATGTAACTCTGCAGGACTTAAAATGGTGCATTTTAACACCAGCTGACGGGGAATGTTTTGATCCTAGAAGGAAGCCCATACAGTGGATATTTTTATTAAAAGAGTGCCTGCTTTTGGCTGACCTTAAACTCTCTGTGAAGAGTTTAATCTGGTGGTTCCCAGACTTCTTTGACCAAGGGAATTCTGGTGGTCTGGGTGCATAATGGCAAGCTAGAAACGTTACCCTCTTTTTGAAGATGTAGGCTACTCATTTATTAGTGACACGTAATGCTCGATGGGTTATGGCTGGAATACAGGGTGAACCAAAGAAGTCCCATGTTTATGCTGGAATGTGACCTTGTCTCGAATGAGAAACTGTATGGATGTAGAAATGCCTAGGGACAAGGAGCTCAGCCATAACCTAAAACAGGTGGATGGCATTACAAAAAGCTCTGAGCTACTTTCAGGCACCAAAAGGGATTATTCTCTAAAGTTCATTCTAAGCTGGTGGTGCTAATTTGCTTAAGCTCCTCATAGTGAGTGGAGGAAAAAAGGGTTCTGCAAAGGACCCTAATTTAGTCATTCTGAATCAGCCTATGAATCAGACTTATACTGGCTGTTGAAGGAGTTTAGTTAGATCAGCTTCATTAAGCTAAGTTAAGCCTTGAAAGCATCACGCAGAGCATATCAAAAATCACACTAGGTAAAATCAGTACAGTGCTGGGACAGAAGATCTCACAAGAGTCTTTCATTCTTCCTTCCTCTGATAGAAACAATGCTGAGATTTAGAACAATGTGAAATACTCCATTAAGTCATATGTGCAATTTTTTTCCCCTCCATGATAGATAACCTTCCCAGAACTCATTTTTCCGCCTGTGACATTTCATATTTACGTTTCCAAATGTCTATACACAAGAGAGTTCTTTTCTCTGCATGTGGGTACATTTCCCTTCTAAACAAGAATTCAAAGATCATGTGTACTTATAAAGCAAATCATCATTCTGAGCAATATTTCCAGGTATTCTTAAAGACACCCATTTTACAAAGATTGCTGTGAGGGACTTTGTCTCCCCTGAGGGCAAACATGCTGCATTATCTGCCTTGTAGTGCCCAAGGTGAACACCCTGGCTGTGTCCTTAGTGCATGGAAGGCTACCAGCTATGGAGCCAGTCCTTCAAAATCCTGGAAGAACAGGATTAAGGAACATATCACAGAGTGCACCTATCTCTGTGCCACCAAAGCCATGGCAGAAGCTTTGTACTGTGGAGAATTAAATAGCCGTTAAAAAAAAATACATGACAGAAACTAAACGCTTCATAAGCTTAATACTAATGCTATATCTTTCTTGGTTTGTATCCACTTCTGATATAGAATTCATTATTAATAATGAAAAAATGCTGATGAATCATGTGTCTGTCTTTGTTTTCCCAGGGGTATAAGCTGTATATTGCATATTGGCACCCGACTGATCAACATGGAGAATGGAAGCAGTGTGAAGGAATTCATTCTTCTGGGCCTTTCAAAGAACCAAGGGGTGCAGAAAATGTGTTTTGTGGTGTTTTTGTTCTTCTATATTGTTGTTGTGGCAGGAAATCTGCTCATCGTTGTCACTGTAGTCAGCAGTCAACGTCTGAACTCCCCCATGCATTTCTTTCTCTGCCACCTGTCCATTGCAGATATTTGCTTCTCTTCTGTCACAGCTCCCAAAATGATTGCTGACTTCCTTGTTGAGAAGAAAACCATTTCCTTTGGGGGTTGCATGGCACAGCTATTCATGGGACATTTCTTTGGCTGCGCTGAGATCTTCATCCTCACAATGATGGCCTATGATCGCTACTTTGCCATATGCAGACCCCTGCACTACACCACCCTCATGACCAGGCGTGTGTGTGGCTGGATGGTGATGGGTTCATGGGTGGGGGGCTTTGTGCACTCCCTGGTGCAGACCCTCATAACCGTTAGCCTCCCTTTTTGCGGCCCCAACAAAATTGACCACTACTTCTGTGATGTCCATCCCCTACTACAACTGGCCTGTACCGACACCTATGTTGTGGGCGTCATTGTCGTTGCCAACAGTGGAATGATTACTTTGGTCTCTTTCATCATCCTGGTCACGTCCTACATTATCATTTTGTTATCCTTGAAAAGGCGAACGTCCGAAGGGAGGAACAAAGCCCTCTCCACCTGTGGGTCCCACATTACTGTGGTGATTCTCTTCCTTGGGCCATGCATATTCACCTACGTACGCCCATCCAGCAATCTCTCGGAGGACAAGAGCGTAGCTGTGTTTTACACTGTCATCACACCCATGCTGAACCCACTCATCTACACGCTGAGAAATGAGGAGGTAAAAAGTGCCATGAGAAAACTGTGGAATAGAAAAGTTTGGAGAGAAAAGGGTGAGGTGTAGAACTGTGGTAACATTTTCTCAGGAGCTGAGAAAATCAAGTCTCTCTCACTATAATTCCATTTTGGAAAATTTACTGAAAGCTCCCTTTTGAAGAAAAGCTTGGTTTTAGCTGTTGCAGTAATTAGGAAGACATTGAAAGTTCATGTTTTGATTGGAATGGCATTGTAAACTCTGTGACTAGCAAGGCTTCCCTTTATGTTCTCTTTTTGAATAGCACAGGCCCAGGACTGGGGCTTCCAAGCACTGCTGAGACACCAGCAAATAAAGAAATTAATGCTATCAAAAATATTAAAATGTGTTCCAGGCAGAGCATCCCATTAGTCCGAGCTCTCCCAGGTGTAAACTTTCCGTCAGACAAACTCCATCTACTCTGTAATCTACTCAGCCAGGAAACGATGGCCCAAGGTGCCTGCAAGGCTGTTGGTCACCTGCTGCTGGAAGCAATTGTACCAAAGGCTTCCTTCCCCTTTACTTTGGAGTAAATGCCTTCTTAGGAGTACTTCATTGTCATATGCTGAATCCATGGGTTAGCAATTAAACTGCTGATATTAGATGCTGGCTGGGTCATTTGCTGATGCAGATGATATGAGGAGAAGCTTCTCCCCTTCCCATTCCAGTGCAACTCTCTTCCTTTCTGCAGTAGTTCACCTATCACTAATGCCCTCCTTCCTAGCCATCCCGTCTGCCCTTCATCTCTGCCTCAGATTTTGCATTTTAATGTTTATTACTAATAGAGAATCAAAGATCCAAGTGAAAGATAAATTGCTCACTGTAGGAAATTGTCGCCACCAAAGAAAGCATTGGGGGGCAAAGAAAGCATTGGGGGGCACAATTTTATGTGTCAGTGAAAAAAAAAAGAGCTGTTTGGGAATAATTCCTGTACGCAGGATAACTCCTAGCCCAACAGGGCACATCTACAGGCCCAGGCAAAGGAAGAAACATGTATTCCAAGGGAATAGCTGGAACAGCTACTCCTGCAGGAGGGAAGAGAAGAAATGTGAAGATGGAAGATTAAATCATCTCAGAGCCAGTCACAGCTGCCACAGGGAGCTTAGTTGTAGCAGCTAAGGTTCTCCACAAGGACGAAGGAGCCACGAGGAGCCACGGGACCCTGACTCCTACCTTGCCAGGAGGAAAAGAGCAAATCAGGTGCGTGAGGGAGAAAGACATCTGTGTAATGCACTCTGAAAGTAACTAAAGCACTTTCTTTTTTCTTCCTTCACTTCACGTTCCCTATAAACACTTGCTTGCACTTAACATGGCTTAAGTGTGATTCAAGATAAGAAGGTGTTGCCTGCACAGGAGAGCGGCAGATCTACAGACCAAACCGTGGGACAATGTCAGAAATGCTCTGGTTCCCTGAATGTCCTCTGCTCTATGCAGGCGGTGCATTTGCAAAATCTTGCACATGGTCAGCCATGACATTGATTTTAAATAGAAATGTTTCCAAAAGAAGCACATAGCTAATACTAAATGAAGTCCATTTATCTGGACAGCATTGGAAAGCAAGCAAGAAAGCAAGCAAACCCCCCCACAATGTGACACGGTCTAGGTGATCACGCTCCAGAGTCACCCTGTAGAGATTACTCTAATAGCTGTCCAAAACATATATTTTAGCTCCCCGTCCACTGATTCTTTCTGACAAAGAAAACTTCACATGCCTCTGCGATCTCATTGCTTCTGGTAAGCTTGTGCTTCTGCTGTGCAATTTACTTGAAATATTTCTGCCACAACTTCCCCATCTGGAGAGAGAGAGAGTTGTTCTTGCAGATGCTCTTGGAAGTTGTTTTAGCAGAATGAGAAATGGAGCTAGACATTCAGGCTGTCCGTTTCATCCCCTGTAGTTTTCAGCCCTGGCAGAGATGTGGACTGCTCTCGTGACACATAAGAAGCAGCTTGGAGCTGAGAGGTTTTGATGAAACTGCCTAAAGTGGTCCGAGAGGTCATGACTATGAAATCCTGCCTTTGAAAAGAGGCATTACTGTTGAGTGACTTTTGTGAGGTGCATTTTATGAAGTAGAAAGTACTCAATTTTTTTTTACCCTTTCTTTTAATTGGTGTCTTCTTTGCTTATTTTTCAGTTATATGTCATTTCCAGAAATATCTGTCAAAAGGAAGTTTCTGGTGTTACAGAGTCAAGGAGTCAATAGGTAGCTGCAGCACTTCCTATGTACTCAATCTTAACTTTGGGATTAAGATCCCAAAGGACTTGCCAGTATTGTGGACATTGTTATGCAGCTCTTGCCGTCTATCCTTTCAGTGTAGAAACTGAACACTAGTGATACTTGCGTACTGCACTAGAGTGCAGCAAAGGTGAATATAAGGGTGTTGGTGAGTAAAGGAGATTCAGCAGTGGTGTATTTATTACCCCAGGGGCATCACAGGTGTGTTTATGGGGGGTTCCATGCCTAGTCCAGAACTTGGCTGAGGTGTACAAAAGCCTTACTGACACATCGTTAATGCAGATTATCTCCAGTATTCACCCATGTACTGTAGGAAAGGTGGTCTGAGGAAACACAAGCCCACTCTTTTGGAGACTGAGGTCACAACCCAGAAACTCATGAGCAATAACTGGAACCCATCCACACAAGATGTAGCCCAGTACAGCACATATAGGAAAATGACTCTCCTGCTTCAGGTTTCCTGGCATCCCTTGAACATGGTCTGATTTCACTTAGGGCGCCTTAAAGACAGTTTGTGCCTAAAGGCACATCTCTGCTAAACAGACATGAGGTAGGTGTCCACTTTACCTCCTCCAGAAGGATCTACACTGAGAGTTGAAGTGATGTTAATTAGCCAGCTGCCTTGTGTCATGATGTGAATACTGATGGCTGCACAGAAATGCATGGACATTCTACCAGAGTCAGAGAGCAATAGTAAGGACTAGTTCTGTTGAATTCCCTCAGAGGGTTGAAAAAGAAGGTACGTTCACTGCCTGAGCAGAATTCCTTAGGGCATGACTAACGTGTTGAGACTCAAATCAAAACATGCACTATCCTTCTCAGTCGGTTTTTCATTTCCAAATCAACACTTCAAAAGTGGATGTTTAGGGAACCTAGTAACTAGTCTTCCTTTTTAAAAGGGGCAAAGGTCAGAAATATGAATCTGGAGGATATTTCTACCAACTCCCTCAAACAAATAAACGGAACTCGCTATTACACACTTCAGTAATACATTCTGAGTTAGATATCAACTGTCACTCCTTGAGAGAAGCATTGACTTTGAAAGGAAACTTTCCCCAAAAGACATAAAAGGGAATACATTGATATTGAACATACCAGTGATCGACATGGATGTGTACTGATAACACTGTGTTTCTAATGCCATCACAGGTGGCTTTATTCTGTGCTTCAGGTCCTGTCTACGTGACGTATGTGAAGAACAAAAACAATGTGACGGAGTTTGTCTTCCAGGGACTCACACAAGATGATGCATTAGCAAAAGTATCCTTCACATTCTTCTTAGTCTTCTATGCCACTGTTATTCTTGGAAACCTGCTTAGCATCAGCACTATACAGAACAGTCAACAGCTGGACTCTCCCACCCCATACTTCTTCCTGAGCTGCTTGTCCTTTGTAGATATCAGTTACTCTACTGTCACTGTTCCCAAACTCATTTATGACCTTCTTGCTGAAAAGGAGACCATCTCTTTTGTGGGCTGCATAGCACAGCTCTTTGGGGTCCATCTCAACCATGAGGAGGCAAAGAGAAGTGTTCAGGAGGGACTTTTCAGGAATGGTGTTCTATTTTTAGCATGCCTGTTCAGAGCAGAACTGAAACTAAATTCAAGGTTTCATGTAGCTCTCATCTTTCTTTGGAAACTGTCAGTCAAAAGGATGTGAGCATATTGTCACCAGTCAAACCCGAGCCTTTGGGGTGGTATTGTGGCTTTTACCTTTAGACACCTTAGAGCTGTGTAAGTCTCAGGTCTAGGCTTCTCCTGGCATTAAGAGGAATAACTAAGTATTTTGAGAGGTTATGCTTTCCCACTAGCTCCTACGAGCTTCGGAGAGTGGTGTCTGCTCACGTTTCTACACAAAAAAAGTGATGGTGGTGCTAAGCTTCCAAGAGAAAGCAAATCCTTCAGGATGGCACAGCACAAGCAGGTTTCATCTCACATATATTGGTGTGCTGACATGAGGTGCCTCAACTTGAGAGAGCTGCTGAAGACAGCAAGAGACCTTTGAGGGGACTGCGATTCATTGCATGGTAAAATAGGAGCATGAGAGGAGCAGGATGCTGCACTAGGTGTCTGCCTTACAGTGAAGGGTGACATACACTGTACTAGACTTTCCAAGGCTCCCAGGAACACTGATGGACACAGAGGCCGTTCCCCAATGCCAGGCATTCACTCCGATTTTCATCAGTCTGTGCCAACCTGGTGTCTCTGGGAACGCTTCATTTAAAGGAGCTCTGCTAACACCTTTCCAAGGCCTTGACCTAATGTCATAGCTGAGCTTTATAATCTATCAGAGCAGCAATCCAAGCATGGTTAAATACCATAGTCAATGTCGGAGCCACAATCCAGTTTAATCGTCGGGACATTTTTCACCGCTTTATTTAGAGACTGGATGAAGTTTCATACTTTGGCCAGTCGCCTGGTGCTTTACACTATAAAGATCTAAGGAATAGATATCTCAGTGGAAATATGGGGATCCAATATCTCTCCATACTCCACACAATATAACCTAATTCCTAGCTGAACACTGAAAATTTCCCTAAAATTCTTAACAGTACTGTTCTTGATCCATCGAGTTTTCCTCAACTGTTTGCAGCAGGGAAACCCCCAAATGCCCCTAGGACCTCCTGACTCTGGGCAATGCTGTTCTACCGCAAATGGACTTACTTTAGCATTGCTGTCATGACAAGTAATTCAAGGCAGGGATTTTCCCAAATCTCCTCCTGGAACTGAGATTTGGGGAAGGGAAGAAGAGGAACAGGATTCTGGATGTTGGATCAGAAGGCTTTCTTAGAAAAGCAAACTGTAGATTTGAAGAGACAGCAGCTCTTTAACATTTTAAATTCCCTAATTTTGTCTGGGTTTCTCGAGGTGGAGACTAAGGCATAGGTGAATGCAGGACTTAAGAAAATCTGTTCTTTTTGATGATATTTGTCAGAAAACATATTTAGGTTTGAGATTGTGATTCTTGATTGAACCATGCTGCCGGTTCTGCTGATGCTTAGCTCGAGATGGCTTTGACTATCATCTTAAACATCAGCGCAGAGAGAGGTGTGCAGACATGACTCATTGCTGTGCAGGGAAGCTCTTTGATGACAACCTACCTGTCTTTTTCTAGAAGAGTAGTAGTGTACATTGCTCTTCCCAGAGACCTGTAAACGTACACAGGAAAATAAAATGATGCCTGTGATTTCTTCTCAAGCTATTTCCTTCCTGTGAGCTGGGAGTCCACTGAAAGAGACAATTTTGGACAACTCAGAAATCTGGTTTAAAAAGCTCACTTCTTTGTCCAAGATAAGGACAGCGCAACATTGGTATGTGCAAAAACGGTGAACTTCACATATCTGATGATACTTAATGATGAGAAACAAGAGATAAACCTTGAGCTTCAGCCTCTGCAGCAACAGAAAGATGACAACTAGCAGGACCAAAGGGCTATATTTTCCTGAGACTTGTAAAATCCTTCTTTAGGGTGCCATAGATGATCACAGGGACACAATCTTTGCTAGAGTTATGCACAGCTTTAAGGAGAGGAAGTCAGGGGAAATAACAGCCCTAACAGGCTTGCAGTGAAATGCAAAGTGAATCCGCAAGACCTCTTTCCATCCCCCTTTGACTGTAAGCCTTATGCAGAGGCAGGAACCTCTCACCTGTCTGAGATTAATTCTGTCACTTTCAGCTCAATAAAGATTTCAACTCCTTCTGCCAACTGAGGGACAGCATTTGTAAACTCAGCCAGAAGGGATGAAACATCGTTTAGCGCTAGAACACCTATCCTTAGAGCTAGCTTAGTTGAATTGATAAAAGGATTCCAAAGCCTTTCCCAACTTTCTCATCTCCCAGAAATGATTGGTCGTTTAGTCTCAAAATCACATTGATGGCAGACATGTAGTTGGTAAGTCACCATCTTATTTCGGCATTCTTTTAAGTGAAAGAACACTGCAGCTTGATTAACTTTCAAATTATGTCCAGTGTCCTTAAAATAACTACCAATTCACTCAGTTGCCTCAAGTGGATTGATGATATGTGGAGATGAAAAGCAGGAATAAGTTCTTGTTGCTTCACAATGGTAGCAAAATTAGAAGTCAATCTTTTCTGCATTGCTGTAGTTTTCTCATGTTTCCAGGCAGAAGGGGAAAAAGGAGGTAGTAATGAGTGACAGAAGAGGGAGATTTAACAGAAGAGGGACAGTTACTTTCCCTAGTGTTTGGGGGGCAAAAACACGGGTGTCTCTTCTCCAAGATTTCCTTTCCAGAACTTCAGGTTCTGTGTGTTGCACTGGAAGAGGCTACTCCTTTCAAATACTGAAGACGTAGCAGAAGTGGCCATAAATTCAAATCACATTGCTTTTCTCTTCTTGAATATCTTTGAAAGCTTTTTCTCATCTTGATGGACTGGTGGTTTTCCTACATGAGCAAACGTTCCTAATAGAACAGAGAACTGCAATTCTGTGCCACGCACTCCTCAGGCAGGAGTCCTGGTTGTGCTTGGAACTTGCAAGTTAAGAGTCAGGATTCCTCCAGCTTTCAGCAGCAGAGGAACACAGTCTTTCAAGATAGAAGTTGCAGATACAACCAGTTAAAAGTCCACCTAAAATCACTTCTAACAATTAAGTACCTTTCTGAATCTCACCCTTGGAAGCTGATCAAATCTTCCTTGGAAGTCCTACTCTTTGTACCAAGGTTTTGATAAATTTTCCCCAAACAAAGTTCTCTTTCTAACAAGTCTGCTGAAGTTTCTCTGATATGACCTAAAACTCTCCTCAGAGCATCCTTCACCTCCTTATTCCTTAGGCTGTAGCTGATAAGATTCAGCACTGGAGTCACCACTGTAGAGAACAGAGAGGCCCATTTATCTCAGTCCAATGAGTAGCTGGATATTGGGCTACCGCACATAAAAACGGTGCTCCCATAAAACAAGAAGAGAGCTCTCAGATGGGAAGCACGGGTAGAGAAGGCTTTGCATCTGCCCTTGGAGGAGTGGATCCTCAGGGTGGTGCAGATGAGGTAGATGGAGGAGATGAGAATTGCCAGAGATGTGAAGGTGCCACGAAACACACCAAAAATGTGAAGTACTGTCTCTTTGCTATAGGTGTCAGAGCATGAAAGCTGGATCCTCGGGGGATGTCACAGAAATAATGACTGATAACACCAAAGTCACAGAAAGAGAATGTGAAGGTGGAGATAATTTGCGCAAGTGTGTGGACACTGGACAAAGCCAGTGAAAGAGGAGATGATTACCATCTGTGTACAGGCTTTTGAGGACATGACAGTTGCATAAAGGAGAGGGTTACAGAGAGCCACATGCAGTCATATGCCATTACTGCCAGCAGGAGACACACAACACTAGCCATGAGGAGACAAGTGAATAGCTGTGCCACACAGGCACTGACTGAAGTGGCTCTCCTCACTGCTGAAGAGTTCACCAGCCACCTCGGGGAGATAGCTGAGGAGTAACAGAAATCCACAGAAGCCAAGTTACTGAGGGAAAGGTACACAGTGTGTGAAGCCCGGGGATCAACCTTCATCTACATGATCCTTCCAAGATTCCCTATTAATGTGCTTAAAAAAAGCGGGTTACCTTCACCTCTTGGCTTTCTGTTAGTCCAGAGAGGATAAACTCAATGGCCACACAGTGATTCCTCTCAGGCATGTTGCCAGCACACTCATATCATCTCCCGACAAGAAACTGGTTCAACACCTAGAAGTGATGGGAAACTGGCAACACACAATTGATTATCTCAGTAGCCACAAGGAAGTACGGAGCATTTTCATCATAGCTTCTGACTAGACTTCTTTAATTACGCATTGAAATGACTTGTGATACAAGGGAGTACTGTTCCTATTTTTCAGGTGAGATAAGAAAGCGCAGAAAGATAAAATAATTTATTCAAAAGGCAGCAGCAGCACTGTGAAACACAAGTCCTAGTCTGGCACTACAATGGTTTTAGTGTGCCCACTTTTAGTGTGCCTTTTTTAAGGAAGAAAGTCTGCTTTTCTTGAGGACATCTATGGAGCACGCTTCTCCCCTCACTCATGGCCAGGGCTGGGTGTACAGTATCATCCAAATGGCCCACTCTGAGGGCAATGGCCCGCTTGTTCCTGAAGATAGGTGGTCTTGACACTAGTTCAGACATCATTCTTCCTGTATTGCAATCACCAATACATTTTTTGCCTATTAGCTAACTCCCCCGGGCATTGGTAGCAGGGTAGTTAGAGCTCAGTATGGGACACAAAGTCCATTAACAGGGCAAAGCAGCCCCTGTTCAGCCTTGCTGAAATAGGAATATAATGGTTAGGCTGCAGCTGTGCCAACTTGCTAAGACCTGCCTTAATTACATGGACCTCCACCACCCTGACCTTTGGGACTGCAACTTGTAAACATACAAATAACAAATCCACATCCTGGCAGAAGAAAGTAAGAGCTTCCTCTCTTGAAAGAAATGGTGCCAAGCACTAAATGGCAACAGCAGCAGGAAAACCCAGCTTTGCATCTTCCCAAAGAGGAGCAGATACCACAAGATCCTCCAGGTTTGGCTGAGAAAGGATTTCTCATTTGCTTGCATCCCTGTTGTCAAGGAAAAGTGGCCATCTTCTGCTCAGGAATAAATTGGGAAGAGTCACCAAATGAAATACTTTCCATTTAGAGGGTGGAAAATCTCATGCTAAAAGGGAAGGAATCCTGAACAGAAAGGGAATCGCTCATCCCTGTAAAGGTTCTACCAGCTTCACCTCACATGAAAAATTATTGTTAATCTCTTGGAGGTTACCAGTAACCTGGCTGACGCTCTCAAAGCGGAGTTCTTATCACGTGGGTGACTGAATGGAGGTTTCAATTCTTGCTGAGGTCTGTTTCTAGCATAGGCTTCAAGGTATTGCATATGTACAAAACTATTCTCTTACTGACCTGTTTCATCCAGAAAGGCAAGAGTAGATACTGTGGATAACAAGCCAGTTTATTCCCCCCTTGAGCCATATCTTCAGAAGTACTTGCCCATTTCAAGAAGCAGACAGCAGGATTAAAACCAGCCTATAATGGTTAGGTACACAGTTTAAGTGAGCAAAATGCTTACCCTGCTTAGATGCACAAAAGACCAGACTGCCTTTACACACTGAGTTATCTTTGCATAGCTGGCTGTTGTTTATCTCCAACCTACCCAACCTTTTCTGCCCTAAAGCACAGCAACTAGCCCAGTTAATTCTCAGAAAAGGGCTTCAATGAGCTTGCTATCAACAGGTTGCTCTCTTCCATGGACTACTTGGGAAACTGAAGGAGGAAATTTCCCTCTCCTGCCCCAACGTGAGTGATCAAACACTGGATTAGGTGCAAATTTGTAGAATCTCCATCTGTGCTGACATTTAAAGTTCAGCTGGATCGGGCCGGAGCAGTCTGATCTGACTGAACCTGCTCTGAGGAGGAGGTTGGACTTGATGATCTCCAGAAATCCTTCCCAACCTAAATGACTCTATGATTCTATCTGCAGATTGAAAATGATCTTTTTGACCTCTGAAATTAAGAAATAGGGCTACCTTCCTTGCATGAAGGTGCGAGGTATTTTAGGCAGTATTGTTCCCAGAAATAAACTCTTATTTCAAAAGCTACAAACATTTCATGTACCTTCATAATAGTGAGTAGCTTCCTTCTTCACTACAAAGACATCTTACTGAAACAAATCAGAAGATTTATCTAAACAGAAAAACTTTAGGACTTCATACTTGCAATAGAGCCCCTCCCTGCTCCAGATAAATGCCCAGATAAATGTTCTTTGCTGAGATGTTTGCAGAACTACGCAATTCAGTACTGCCTTTGGAGCAACAGCTCATTCTTTTCCCTATATGTTGCAGCTGACCTGCAGCCTGGGGGTTGTGAAACATTAGTGGAGCGACACGCTGAGAAACAACTTCAATATGAAATGTGATATTCTAACACTCAGCTTGCCACTTTGGAATTCTTTCTTCAGAAAAAAGGTGTTATTGAAGTACTTGGTGTGTTTATGACTCTCGATGCAGTTTAATGTCTGTAAATTAGATCTCCTGCAAGACACCAGGCCTTAATCAGGAGTCTCAGCAGATGCACTGTAATGAGGAATCTCTCTGTGAATTAATTTCCCCTACCCTTGGTTAAGGGTCTTGTCAACATCTATTCTGGGCTCCCTCTGCAGACAAAGGGAGCAATATCATCTTCAAAGGACAATTCATCCCATCTTAAGATAAGTGTGATTATAGGACATGCCCATGTCATTCCCTGCCCTTACTACTTTTTACTAGTGAAACTGATGACATAAGTATCCTAGCAAATTCAGTGAACCCTGGTCATGCCTGTCCCTATCACCTCACAAACAAGGCTTAACAAAGCTTTAGACTGCAAACTTTAATAAAAATTCTTTTAATAACAATAAGACCATATTCATGTAAATACCAGTACAGTGTAAGATATCAGAGGAATCAATTCTGCTTATCTGACTCTGAAGAGCTGCAGTGCAACTCCGTGGAGTTTAAGCATTAAGTATGCCATCTGAATGTGACTCCACCTCTGTTATTGATTATGATCAAACTTGATAATTCTTCCTCTCATTAAAATGCACAGTCCTGATACACAGTTAGCTGGTTTTTCCACAGAAGACTCCTGTTGTCTCTAATAACACATCCACCCTTGGACTCGTGTCCTTTGTTAGATAACCTCTTTGGCTCATGGACCATCTAGTTTCAGGCAGCCTGCTCATCTGTGGAGCAGATATTTTGCTGTGATAACCTGTTCATGTGTGGACCATCCAGGCTCAGATTCTGTGTCCATCCATCGGGGTAGATTTTTCTTCAAATGCAGATAGAAAATTCTTCAAGTAGGTAATCACTGGTGATTTGCTTAGAGTTCTGGTGCCTCTGCCTTAACACTGCCTTTGCACTTTCACCTAATCACATGCTTATTTTTCTTCTAAGGTCCTTGAACAATTAACTCTTTTGAAGAAAAGAAAAATAATGGTCTATTGGAAGATGTTGACATAGATATCATGCTTTAGTAAACAGTTTGCCATTAATCTCTCTCTGTTCTTGCAATATCACTGGACACTTATTGAAATTACTTTACGATAAGGTGATGAAGAAAGCTGTTCTGGGAAGCTGAGGAGCCTTTGAGACATATGAACAAAGACCCTTCCCCTGATTCTGGCAGGAGTTTAAGGACATCTCTACCTGCCAGAAAAGCTAGCTTACTTGTGCTACTTTGAGGGCTTAGAGGTTGTTTGACAAACTGTTGGCCTTCAGAGCAGAGAGCTGAATTGGGTTACTCAGCTGAAGAGTGATCTGCTCTGACTGTCCCTAGCAGCGAAAGTCATCAGTGGGGCTTAGGCAGGCAGAAATGTCCCAGGTAACGCAGCCTTAGTTAGACTGTGCTTACAGTGGCTGCTCTCCCACATCACTAATACTGTAAAGAGTTTAAGGTGCCTGATGAATGTGACCCGGTTTTACTGAAAGGTTAATGATCACCTTCAGACTGTGAGTCAGGAAAAAAAAGGCTACAAGGATGTATGAGGTAAGGGAATGGAAACAGAACATGGAAGCGATACTGCTGAAGTGGTACTAGTTAGCAACAGCTGAAAACAAAGCTGGGATGTCTTCAAGGCATCAAACTTGAAAGTAAAAACTTAGGTGAAAATAATCGCCTTCAAAAGTGTCACAATTGTATTTTCTCACAGTAAAGCTGTAGCTCTTGCTATTACAGAAAAGTCTTTAATATTACAGTTATTTCTTTCTTCACTTCTGCATTCACTTTTCTCCTACTTCTGTTGCATAACGAGCAATTATTTCAGAATAAATTCATCCATGAACAGCTGTACTCATCATTTTAATTTTTTAAGCACCTGTTCCAACTCCTTTGGAGGTTTTATTGACTGACAAACAATTTTCTCCATGTAGCAGTCTGTTCAGTGCCTCATTTTGAGGACCTCCTTGGTCCTCAAGCTGTAGACTGTGGGGCTTACCATTGTATAAAACACATATATCACCTGATCTTGGTCAGGCAAGGAGCCGGAGCTCTGGGGTGTGTAGCTGGAGTGCCAAAGGATATGGCAAAAACTATCAAGTGCACAGGATGCACAGGTGGAGAAGGCTTTGTGTCTTCCCTCGCTGGAGTGACACCCCAGGATGGCAGAGATGATGTAGATGTAGCAAAATGTGTACCTGCAGTATGACAAAGATGTCACCTAAGATGCAAAATGCTGCGAGGATGATCTTGTTAACCCCGATGTCAGAGCAGGAGATACCAGAGATCAGGGGTACCACACCACAGAAGTGACTGGTGATGCTGGAATGGCAGAAGGACACCCAAAAGGCACAGCTGCTGTGTATCATTGAGATTAGAGACCCACAAGAGTAAGAACCAAGTCACAGCTGGATGCTGAGGCTTCATGACATGATGGCTTTGAATAGCAGTGTTTTCCAGCTGGTCATATGCCATCACAGCCAGAATGAAACATTCATTGGTGCAAAATGTAGAGAAACAATACATCTGGGCAGCACAGCCACCAAACAAGACAGCTTTGCTCTCTGCTAAGAGACTGGCCACCATCCTGGGGGTGATGACTGAGCAGCAGAGGTCTAAGACTGCCAAATGGCTAAGGAAAAGCTATTTGGGAGGGTGGTTTGGGGAGACAATCCTTATCAATGCGGTCAAGGCCAGATTTCCAACTACAGTCATCAGGTAAATAATTAAAAGCATTACAATGAGAGTGGGCTGTGCTTCTGCCTTGTTGATTAGATGTAGGAGGAGGAACTCAGCTACTGTGGTGTAATTTTCTGCTGCCGTTTTGCTCAGATATTTGTTCACATTAGGTAAGCAAGCTTGTCTTGATACACTCTGGAGAACAACTGGCAAAAACCGATCATGATCATATGCTCCCACTAGCGGTGACCAGCTTACTTCCTTTGGTCAATGAGGACAATACTGATTTCATCCAAAATGCCATTCTGAAATGGAATCACTTGTCTGTGTTATCCAAAACCAGCCATAACATACATTATCTACCTAGATTGTTCCAGTGTGAAGCTGGAGCACTATGAATGCCACTAAGTCACAGTCTAATACATACATACCAATGTTCAAGAGCTGTTAGCGGGAAGTAGGCTAAATGAGACTGGAAGCAGAAGAAATAGTCTCTTACAGATCTTAAAGAGGTAGCAACATTTCCCAGTTCTTTGAATTCTTAAATCAAAATTACATATGCTAGTGAGCATTTCAATTACTACTGTTTCCAGGGTCTGAGGTCACTAATAGGCCTTAGTGGGCCTGATCTTCCTCGCCTGAGGCAGCCACTTGCACCTCCTGCCCCATGGGCCCAGGAGCCCCATTTAAGCTCAACCCTGGGCCTTCAGTTTCTGTCTGAGCTACCCTAGAGGAGCACTGATCTCCAGCTCAGCTCAGCATGCAGACTCCATTGCTCTGGACCCTGCCCTGTGGACTGACTTCTCAGCTTGACCCTGGACCTATCTTGTCACTTTGGGCCTGCCCAGTAGGCACTGGACTCTCTCTGTCCCTGGTTACCCTCACCAGGCCTGATCCTGACTCTGACCCGCAGGCTGACTTCTCAGCTTGACCTCATACCTGCTTCATCACCAGGAACTCTCCTGGTCATCTGGACTCTTGGTTGAACTCGGCTACCATCTCCAGGTCTTCTCTGCCCACCTGGCTCGGGGCCAGAGGGACAGGCCCTGGCTGCAGTCTCCTGAACTTATCATTCTACACATCCTGAATAGGGAAAAGGAAGGAAAAAATGGGCACTTCTATGGCATAACTCATCTCATCATGTAGCAGATGTCTAAGATACTCACATGAACCATTCTGTAAAAATACCTGTTACTTTTTTTTTCCTCCCCCTCCCTATTGAGAAGAAACTAAGATGGAAGACAGAAACAAAGGCATGCTTAAAGGTATATCTCTAGGTGAGATGAATTCCATAAGCAGGCAAATGTATGTAGAGCTACTCCAGATTTATTACAAATAAACCAACTATTCCTTCAGTGCCGTATTTATAACTGTGATACTAATATTTTTTTTAATTCAGAAAAGGATATTAAAGTCCACTGGTTGGATTCCAACTGTTTCCAGTCAACTTTGACGGCATTCTACTAGACAAATGTCTGATAGAAAACACTCTTTGATTAATTCTGCTCGTTCCTGCACCAAACCAAGCTCCATTCACACTCATAACAAACTGACTGTCTACTAGTAGGTGCATGGACGTATGAATTCCTAAGCTGAATTTGAAGGTGTGCAGGATATACAGAGTTACCTGTGAAGACAGAAATGGATGGTCAGCATCTCTGGGGAAAATAAGGTTTCAAATGCATTTGTCTGCATGGGATTACAATGATATTCCAGAGTACATGTCAGCTGCACTTAAACTCCAGAACTATGAAAAGAGTTAAATTCATATCCATTTTCACTTATCATGTCTTTATTAAACCAAAGGTAAGTAACTGCAATTTGTTTGCACGGAACAATACATCACTACAATCTGCTGCTGCTGTATCAATTCTATCAATAAATTGGACATACAAGCCACAAAGAACACGTGTGAAAATGAGGTTATTCTAGGATTCCTAGACTGTACATTCTAGTTCCACATTGTCCTGAAATGATGTTTTGCTAAATTTCAGTCTACTTTTAAATAGAAACAGACTTTATCTCTGTTATTTCAGTTTTGTATAAAAGAGATGGTCTCTTTCCAAAATGTTGAGAAGATTTGGATTTATTCCACTCTTGGTAATACCCAGCACTCTGAAAAAGAAGCAGAACAGGCTTTTATCTATCTGGTTAACGATGGAGCTTCTATATGTATGTACAGACATCTGGAGATCAAGGGTCTATAAGCAAATCTGGTAAATAATCCAGTCCTTATTGGGAAAAAAAAAACAAAAAAAAAACTTGCGAGCAATTACATAGCAACTTATGCTTGGATCATACAAGAACTTCCAAAGTGAACACAGATGTTACTTCCCAGTTGAGAAAGCAAGCAACTCCACCTGTGTTGAAATCCAGTGTTATAGCAGGCAGGATTAAGCAGTGGGTGTAAGAAAATGAATGGCCATCCTTCATAGCAAAGAACCTAGAGATGGGAAATAGATCTTTCAGCTACTAATTTCTAAGGCCAGGAAAATGCAAATTTCATACTAACCAGTGCAACTAGTAAATCCTCTCCTACACAATGTAAGAGTTAGAAAAAAGAAAAAGAGAAGTACTTTTTTTTTAATTTGATCTTAGCATGTAATATGGCTCAGATATCTTTCTCAGCTCCAATATTTCAGGATACATGAGAAAGTAACCGGGTTCTAATTACACTCAGTGACTTGGATTCCCCAGTCTGAAGGACAAGATGTGAGGTTTTTGCTGTCTGCGCTTTGGCTGTCTATGATGTAAGAGATATGATCTCAGAAGTAATCGCCTTCACCTAAGCTGTTCATCTCGTGTTCTTCATAGTTTACGAAGAAGATTCATGGATCCCGGGGTATGAAGATGTCTCTTCTAAGAAAAGATGAACAGTGCTCAAGAAGTGCCCCCCCCCCTTTTTTTTTAACCTTAAAGCAAGATTAGATTGATGAGGTCAGATGAACTCAAATCTGCTGCAGAGGTTTAAATCTGGGTAAGATCAATCAATGTGCTCAGCTATAACTGGAATAAGCTGGGACAGCCTTTTGCTCAAGCCTATGACTAGATGCATAGTCAACTATCTGAAAAGAGCATGTCGGATATTTTTGTGCCACAACACTCAGATATGATGCAGTGCAATGTTGTTCAGTACAATATAATACAAGATGATACAGTAAAACAAGTAGCAGCAGTAAACAATAAGTATCACCTATTTACAAAATAGAAGCTCTCCAAATGATGTATGTATATAACTGATGATATTATCAATAAAGGTTGGAAAACGGAAACTTTCTCAACAATCTTACTTATTAATTTAGAATCCCCATTTTCAAACAAATAAATAGGGTCCAAAAACTTTCTCAGCTCTGTGGACATGCTATGATCGTGCTTTGCCACCAGATGGCGAAGGCACAAACCTGAGTGTGTATAAATGTGTATACACTGGTGCTGATGTTTTCCGGTAAGTTGAAGATGGCTATTTTATTTGTTGGATTTTCTTTAGCCATAGTAGGGCGCTGTATTTTAAAAAACTTTTCTGAAAATTGTCATAATTCTCCTGCACAAGTTAATTATGAAAAGTCATACCAGGGGACATCCATAGGTAAAGGAGGAAGTGACACAATCCAGTATTATAGCTGGGGAGGCAGCACAAGTATTTGGGGAAGCAGAGTAAAGGGAAGACAAGAAGATTTTCTTCTGTGAGGTGAATTGAATAACTGTGAAACTTCCACCTTGCAGGAATTAAGTTACTGTGCTCCTTCAGCAAATTATCCATTATGAATGTATTAATTATGTCACCAAATACATCAAAAGTTCAACATCTGCCAACAAGAGAAATACAGGGAGTTACATTATCTGTTTGTGTTAGAGTAACTGACTCTTAGGATTCAGTTCATCTCGCCTAAATTCAGGCATCCTACTGAAGGACCTCATGCTGGTGCCTGGGTGGTTGGAGATCTCTCAGTAGAGATAAAAGGGAGAAATTAGGGAGGACTGTGGGTGAAAACGCTCATGTCATCTACCAGGAAGCACCTAAAAGCTTTGTCTGAATCTAATCTAGTCATCTAAACCCCCTCTGGACTCAACGGAGAGAGACAGGCAGTTCCTGGAGATGACTCAACTTGTCCTAAGGAAGAAGCGCTCTGTGAAGATGCTAACTTCTTTCTCTCTGATGAACACAGAGGAAGCCTGATTAGCTTTAAATAGGTCACTTGCATACAGCTAAAGCTCAGTAAGGAAGTCTTCCTGTATGTTTTCCCCAAGTGTTTCACACCTATGAGCATTTGAAAGAGTAATCATGGAGCCTGGCCTCCTGCATTGCTGTGGTATGGAAATATGGTGTGATGGCATGGCGCAGAACTGCAGGCTTGGGAGGGTAAGGCTGGTGGATTTCCAGGGAAGGGTTTTTGTTCTTGTTTTTTTACACATGCACGTGCAATTTCACACATGCTTTCTCCATGTCATGTTGATTAGGCTCCATGCATCCCAGATTTCGGGATGTGCATAGTTTACTGTGCACATAAAGACAGTCAGAACAGCACACGGTGCAGCTCAGTGTGATATTTCAGAGAATGTGAAATGCATCTCCTGGACAGAGCTGTGCAGTAGATCCAGACCCATCATGGATCTTGAGCACATGCCACATGTCTATACAGCAGATGGGATTCATCTCCCTGCAGTTAAGCTATTTAAAAGTTAGGTGACTAAATCTAATCTAGTTGTCTAAGCTGCCTTTGTAGCAATAGAAGGAGACAGGCCATTCAAGAAGATAATTCATCATCTCTCTCTTGCAAACTCATCTTACAGGGACATGGGACATTTTCCATTTCCACTAATTTCCTGCTGGTATTTTAAATGCTATTTTAAATTTGCCCTCACTCCCACACCTGCAGAAAGAGAAGGAAGGTCAGAAGCAGTGGGGGAGTCATTGATATTCCTGGTGGAGGCTGCTCTCCAAAGATCTCCCATCTTTGGGCAAATACTGTTTCTCTTCAATGGTGAATTCCTACTTCTCTAATCTTCCTTTTGCATGAGAGAGCAATGTTGAAACACTGAAATGTCTTCTGGGTCAATTATGCTAAATTTCAATTGAGAAAAATCAAAATGCTTCACTTTGATCATTTTGAATCATTTAATTTCAATAAAGAAATTATTAGATATTTCAGAATGTATACCATAGACATTGCAATACAGTCATATAGTATGTAATAGTAGAGTGTGTTTCAAATTAAATGAAACCAGACAAGAAAGTAGGTTTGAAAAATGCTTTGGAAACTGGAAGTGCTTCTCCATCTCAAATGTAACAATGGATCAAAGTCAAACTATACCAGCTGACTAGCTGGGCAGTTGGTTTAAAAGGAAGTGCTAAAAACATGGGAATAGGAGCACTTACAGAGATGATTTGTTTATTTATTTATTTATTTTTCCTTGGGAGATGTTGTGCTGGAAGCGGGAAGGGGACCTGTGGGAAGACGGAGGCACTGTGGGATGTGTGGAGGAATACCAGGGCTATTAAGGTAGTGGTAATTCTGCATGTGTGTCCATCGCATGCACCTCTAAGCACACGAGGTTTATCAACTGGAAACAACTGAGTATGTAATTACCTCACAGGAACAGCTTTTGGGAAAGAGGTCTTCAGATATGCATGGGTTTGAGGGCAGACTGAAATAGCAGCAGGCGGCTATGGCCCAAAAGTGAAGGGGCTCAGCTGGACTTCAGGGAGAAATAACAGAATGGTGGAAACAGTGAATTTAGGAGCAGAGTTAGCCAGCTACAAACGAGGGACATGTCTGCAGAGGATGCGCAAATGACTTTTTTGCAATTTCTGATCGCCTCACAGCCTGTCATTGCTTGAAACAAGGTAAACCCTGGCCTCAGCTCAGTTCTGCCATTATGAGCATTCACAGTCTGTGTCGTTACCTGTGGAGGCTAGGTTGAGTGCCAGTGTGGACTTCCAGCTGCTTGAGCTTATCTAGGTAGTGCCCTGAACTGCGCTTCTCACACTTGCTTCTGTCACTTGCTCCAATTACTCATTTCTTCTCCTCCTGCTAGGCTGAGCCATGTCTCCTTTTAGTCCTCTCCTCCCTTCCTTTGCCTTCCCTCCATCCAGAGTCAGCGTCCTCACGCACAACCTAACCAGGCCACCACAGCGGGACCATTCTTTCCCCAAACAGCCCCTGGAGTCTTCCTCAGCTGAGTCCCTTGCTCCAGGAGTTCAGCCAGACCTTGGCACTTACTTCACAGACCCCCTCCGTGTTGGCTGTAGCCTGTCCGGCCACCAACACATCCAGGTTCCCCCACCCCCTGGACTCTACCTTCTTCAGCCATGGCCTTGCAACAGCAGCCAGCTTATCCTCAGTGCTGAGTTCTTCAGTTTGAAAGGCATTGCACTATAATAAGGTTAGAGCTCATGATCACGGGTGGGGGCAAGTGGTATGTCTGCACGGTCTGACATTGTGTGAAAATAGTCTGGGATGCCAAAGGTCTTTGCAGGACAGGGGACTGAACTCTCTATTTCCAAGTCTGTAGGTAGCAGCCCTCACTTGGGTCTGTGAGTTGACACATATGGCGGAGGTGGGCTCGAGGTATTCTTGATCTTTGATCTCATAGGGAACATGGCAGTGGAAAATAGGATTTGGGATCCTTAATGGAACTATGGCGTGCTTGTCGGGTAGGGTTTAGGATAAGAGTTGCACTGGTAGACTTGAAGGGCTGGCTGACAGGCTTCTCGGCAGTTGAATTTTGTTGCCAAACCCGAAAGGAGGCCACAGAGTTGTGCAGGGACAGCCCTGAAGAGCTGGAATTCACTACCCACTGCTAAGGACACAGAAAAAAACAAGGACACAATTGCCAGTTTGGGGAGGGGGCTGTTCTTCCTTCCCTGCCCCACTCCTTCAGTGACCACCTCCATTTATGCCCCACTGAAATTTTCCAGGATTCTGCTCTGTTGGGGTCTTGGCAATTTTGCCGCCATTACTTAGAAACCCAATTTTTCATTTAATTTTAGAACAAAGAACATTCTGAGGGAGCCTAGCAGGGAGGATGGAGCCCACCTGCAATGTGAGCTGCAGGGAGGGAGTATTCCCTTGCAACAGAACTACCTCAGAGCATCTTGTCTCTATGTCTGAAACACAAATGGCCATGAAAGAAAAAAGGATCGTTCTCAGCCCCATGTCTGAAGGCAGCAGCTAAGTCTGTAATTGGCCTGGGCTCATAACGAGCATCCTTAGTCGGACAGCTCAAGACCTGACAAAGCTCATTAATCCCACTATTAGTCAAAATCAGATTGCTTTGATCGCATTACTCCAGGAACATAGTCCTGGTGTGGCATGAGAGGGCTGAACAAAGCCCTTCTCCAGACACACATTTGCCCCTCTGATGCCTACATAAACCCCATAGTGACAGCTCCTCAGGTATAAGGCTAAGGACCCTCGGTGGAAGCACCAGTCTGCAGGGTTACACAATGCAGTAGCATGCACAGTGCAAAGAAGAGGCCTAAACAAATCTCAACAGCAGTATGGCATGCATAAAAAGACTTTTCCTCTCCTTCCGAGCTTTCTATTTGTTTTGAGATCCAAAGCTAGGATCAAACGAGGCAGGGGCTGCCTGACACAAAGCTTCGTTAAGCCAAAAGGCATCCTCCCAGGACTCCCTTTGGCTCCTGCATCTGCAGAGCTCTGGGGATACCCATGAACGGACAAGCTCTGCTGTGAACACTGCGGCTCTCCAGATTTCATATGGGCGGCCCCCTTTGCCCACAATGCTCCTTGCCTGCTATTCAGGAGCAATGAACTGCTAAGAGGAACAGTGCTGGCTGGTGCTCAAATGGGTGTAAAGGCTGCCAGGTGAAAGCCAGTCTGCTGGTTTTGGAGACCACAAGTCATCACTTTGACTGGGGGCTGAAGGACACAGAAGTGCACCCCTGCACACTGGCGCCATCTGGTCCCAGCTGTCTACATGCTCGCCTCTCAGCCCCACTCCCCCCTGCAAACCTGCCCTTGCTCATGTCACGCTGCACACTCTCTGCACAGGCTTTTCACAGAGGCCACGGTGGCAATGCAGTAGGCAATGTGGGCATGCCTGAAAACCGAGGGGTGCCTCTCCTTCCACTTCCCACCCTCAGCCTGGAGCCTGCCGTTCCCAACAAGCATGAAGCCTGAGCACTGTGCCATGGCGTCCAGCCCTGCCACGTGACACGTCCCCACGACTCACCAGCAAGTGTCAACGCACGTGCCGGAGGGCCAGAGGAGGATGAGGGAATTCCTGCTTTTGGGGCACAATTCCTCCTCCGCCAGCTTCTTCCTGCCCAGGCACCTCCTTCACACCACAGAGCATCTGCAGCTCCTGGGGCCCCAGCCAGTGCTTCAGGCAGAAGGTCCTGCCTCCTCTGCAGAGAGGAACAGCAGGGGCTGACGTGGAGGCTGCTTTCTTGGGGGCCGTGCTGGCAATCCCCCTGGCAGAGCCTTGGGAACGGAGGCCAGAGTGCACGGTGCTCGAAATCTGCCACAGTCACTGCCCCTGTGGGCCCCTGCTGTGGAGGTTCGAGCTGGGGCTGTGGGGCAGGAGGTCTCTGTGTTGGGCTCTGTGGGGCACCGGGACAGAGCTGGGGCCTTGGGGCAGTGAGTGGCAGCTGGGGCCATGGGCCAGGAGGTCTGGGCTGGGGCTGTGGGGCAGGGGGAAAGAGCTGGTTGGGGCTCCACGGGGGCAGGGGCCGCATCTCCCCGGGCTGAGCCGTGGTGCCCCATAGCAGCCCTGCTCCCAGCATGCCATGGGGATGCCCCAAGGCATGCTGGGAGGGTGGCTGCCGCCAGCCCAGCCCTGGTGTGGCAGAGCCGAGGTGCTGGCATCCTGAGGGCGCTGCCTTCCTGCCAGCTTAAAGCCATGGGCTCTATGCAGCCAGTGCGTTGCTGTCTGCTTTCCGGGGGCGTGCAGTCGTGTGCCTTGCAACCACCTCGATCGCCACCTTGGCACACTCCAGGCTCCTTTGTGTGACCTTAGATCCCTTCTCCATGCATGTTCTGATGCTCTGGTCCCCTCACACCTGCTAAAGTCTCCTCCAGTCCTCTCCCTGCATCCTCAGGTTCCTTCTGTTTCCCTCCATGAGCACCTGAGCCCCCTGCTTTCCCCGCCCTCAGCACTCTCCTCCCTTCTATTTCCCCCAAGGCTTCCTCTGATCCCCTCCGTTGCTCGCCACGCGCACCCTCAGCCCCTCCATTCCCTTCCCTCTGTGCTTCCGTCCCCTCCATTCACCTCCCGGCACGCTCGCATCCCCTCCCTTTCCCCCACTCACACTCACTTCCCCTCTACAGCTTCTCTCTTCTGCAGTCAGTGCTGCTGCCGAAGGCACCGTGCCCCTTCCACAGACCTCTGCAGCTGGAGAGTTGGGGCAAGGGGGGTCAGTAGGAACTCAGCTCTGCTCCCACTGTCTCGCTCACTCCATTGCTTCCTTTGAGGCTCCCTCAGATTTGCAGGGCGGAAAATAATGTGCAGGGGATGCCTTTCAGGCACTCGGTGTAAAGCCACTCTGCTTTCCATGCAGCCATCTCAGCTATCTCTTCTGCTTCTGCAAGGGGTCTCTCAGCCTGCAGTGCTTACCAGGCAGGTGAGAAAGCAAAGACCTCAGGCATCGTTTCCTTCCGAAGAGGCCAGAGGGCCGGCCGCTCCTCGGACCACCCTCCGGGCAGACTGAGAAGTAACCAGAGAGGGTCACCAGAATGTACTGCGTGCAGGCATTATTCCCGTGCCTTGTTCAGGTGTGTGATACTGCGTTGTCATGCTGTAGATGGGAAGCTGCTCTCAGTCTCCTCCACTGGGAACCCAAGCGGTGGGATGGCACTGCGAGTGTTGCAGGCTCCATCTGAGCATCACATTTTTCTTCTGCAAAACGAGTGACTTTAGAATGGAAATGGGCTTTTGGGGCTCCAGTGATAATCTCCACCTGGTGCCACCCTTCTTTTTATTTTGCCCTGTTAGGATCACATCTTCAAAACCCCCCCAATTAGAACCCACCCCAAGACCAGGATTCACAGACGTCGTCTCTAACGCAGAGAGAATTTAGTGCTGAGGGAAAGAAATGACCTTTCCGATAAGCGCTTTTTTTTTTTCTTGATTTTCCCAGGCTTTGACACCGTTTGGAGGCATTCATGGTGGATTTGCCTTAACACAGTTTTCAGGGTGAGAGAGCAAACCCCTCTGCTCCTTCACTAGGCCATGCCATCTCCATGCCTGTGGCCTAGGGAAGCAACAGCTAGGAGTTGGCCCTTCCTCCCCAGAGGCTGAGAGAGTGCAGTCACAGTCTTCCTCTTCATTCATCCACTTGCTCATTTAGGCCTTCCTTCCTGAGCAGAGCCTCTCCTTGCCAGCAGTTGTAGCCCCGCAACCCTGATCTGGGGACACTGCGGGAGTGGCATGCCTGAGGTGAGCCCCAGCCTGGGGGACCCCTCCTGTGGCTCCCCGTGCCCCCTGTTGTCCTTGGGGAGTGGGCAGTGAGGTGCGGGCAGCTCCCTAAAGTGCCCCAGGCAGCTCCCCTTGCCCTTGCAGGGCCCACCTTGGCAGCACCTGGGGGGTCAAGGAGTCCCTGCAGCCCCTCTGTGACATGGCCTGGGGCATCACGCGGTGCATCGCAGCAACAGCTGCGCCCTCCCCATATGGCCCTGGCAGCCTGAGCTGAGCCCAGGTGCTTGGGGCTGCTCTCGCCATGACTCTGCCCTGCCCTGCCCTGCTCTGCTCTGGAGCAGCTGCTGTGCAGCGAGCAGGAGAAGGCGAGAGGAGGTGGTGGGACAGTGCGAGATGCTGTTTGGTGACCTTCCCAGCAGGTCGTTGGAGAGGAGCGTTTCTTCCTGCCACAAGAGCTCTTTGGACTAACTCGGTAGGCTGGGAATTCCCTCTGTGCCCCTAGGGAAGTCCTCAGTGCTGCTGGGAATTGCTGCCTGCGGGAGCCCTCCATAATATGGCGCTGTCAGGGCTGCAGAATTTGCACGTTTAGAATCTTTGCTCCCCGGCAGTGCGTCCACCCCCGTGTTACTAGTCCCTTGTCAGCTGCGGTCATAGGACCTTTGGTCCTCGCTCCAATAACTCTTTCCTCCTTTGCCGCTGTCACACCTGTGGTCCTTGGCATTGTGGAGCCAACCTGGTTTGACAGGAGTGTTTTGGAGGTGGACAGTCATGGCTACTGGAGTCTTTGAGCACTGGGAAGGTGCATGAGAGGAGCACTTGTAAAGGTGCTTCGTGTCTGAAGAATTTGCAGACGGCTCCTGTGTATTTCCCTGTTGCTGCTGTTTTCGGTTTTGGATCATCTTTCCAACCAGACCTTCCAACTTCTGCCCCTTATGTCTGTGGGCTCAGTAATTTACATATTCTCCTGTGAACCAAACGCTTGCTTCACTCGCAGGAGATTTACATTGTTGTCTTCAGCAATTTTCTTTGCCTGAGAAACTTCTGCAAAAGTAAAGAGCTTTACTTCCATGCTTACAAAAGTCCATTTGTGGTTCATATGCTCTTTGAGTTCAGGTTCTGAGGAAGAATGGACCTCAGGCAGACTGAGCGAGTCCTTGCAGAAGTCAAAATGACTTTACCTTACTCCTTTTCGGTAAGTAATGGATTTCACACAGCACAATGATGCCAGTGCACTTTTCGCTCAGCTGAGAAGAACTTCCTACAAAGTGTACCACAGTCTAAAAGAACCTGTATCCTTGCTCCCTATAGGCACACTATAGTGTGAGAGAAAGGAAGCCTGTTGTATGCTATCAAGCTCCACTGGAAAGTAGGTTATAGGCACAGCTTCTCGGAAGGGCTAATCTCTCGTGTAGAAGGGGGATAGAAGATGTTAAATGAAAATGTAGCTACACACAGTGCAATCAGAAACTATGTCTAGGTTCTGTAATTGTAGGGCCATCAAAGGCCGGTGGACACCAAGAAGGGGAAGATGGCCAAGATGCTCACAAGGAGTATAACCTTCGGCGCAGGAATACTGTTGTCCAGTATCAAGAGCCTTTGGAATGTGGGTTACGCGCGCAGTTTGTCAGAAGGGCTGATTCCTTGGGCTTAAGGGTGGAGCTATAAGTTCTTGAATGAAAATGTGCATATGCAGAGACAAACAAGAAATGATGACTTGGTACTGTAATGACAGGGTCCTCAGAGGACGATGAAGAGCAGGAAGAGGATGACAGCGAAGATACTCCAAAGCCATCTAACCTGCGGCAAACTGCTGAAGACACTCAAGCCCCACTGGAAGGTAGGCTATATGCAGAGCCTCTCTGAAGGACGAATTTCTTGTGCAGAAGTGGCATACACGTTGAATGAAAAGCTATACGCGCACAGACAAATAAGAAGTTCTCGCTAGGTTCTATAATCATAGGGGCAACACAAGAAGGTGAAGGCGGAGAAGGGGAAGATGGCAAAGATCCCTGCAAGGAGTATAACCTTCGACCCAGGAAGACCATCATGTACTCCCAGGATCCACTGGAAAGTAGGTTCCATGCACAGTTTCTCGGAAGAGCTGATTTCTTGTGGATAGTGGGCTAGAGGTTGCTAAATGAAAAGACATATACCTCCCACCCAACCCCCCCCGCCCCCCCCCCACACCTTTCATTTAAATTCCTTGCCTTCATTCTGCAGGTAAAACTCTCCCTTTGGGATCGAGATGCCTGTATCCTGCGCACACTGCAGTTCTTGGCCAGTGTGCATGCTCACTGCTGCTTTTCATTTCTTCAGGGCCATCTTCTCCTGACAGGCAAAGGGCTGCTCCGTCGCAAAGCCCATGCTGCAGAAGAACAAACAGGTTGGTGTACGGATAGTGATAGTACTCAGGGATCCATAGCAGTGCCACTCCCATCACTCAGTAATGCTTGAAAAGATTTTCCGATTGATGGCCATGATGGGAAAATTGCAGCATTGTAGCTGGCACAGCTGGAGGGTCTAGAGGAAGCAAGGCTTTTCCTTTGGGAGAGAAGATAACTTTCATTAGCCCACAGCTTTTAAAAAGGCAGGATTTGGGGGTCAGCGATGAGATGATTGCGGATTGTCCTGGCTGAGATTGGGGATCTGCAATTCTTCTGTTCTGCACTTGAAGCCAGAATCCCCTTCCACAAATTGTCATTAGACGATTTCATCGTGCAGTATAAAAATGCCCACCTGCCTTTCTTCACGCTTGCATAGTGAACGCCAATCTAGTCTAGGGAATATTTCATGGTTTGGGAAGTTTATGCCAGTGTATAAGCGCTTCTGCACTCACTTGCCAACATGAAAACCACAGCAATCCCGCTAACTGCATGTTCAGTTAGAAAGCCCCTTTCCCTTTCTCCTCCATTCACATCTGGTGTCTTCCCCAAAGCTCTGGGAAAGACGAATTCAAGGCAAAGCACGTGGATGGAAGGAAAACCGGAACCACCCTGCTGGAAGCTGATCCAGTGCAAATCCAGAGTTCGGTAAGCAGTGGTAACTCATTGTGTCAGTGGGGACTTTTCCAGGGGTCATGAAAACCTTCCCTACTGTGCTGCCGACAGCTCCCGGGCTTTACACTTTCCTCTCAGGGAACTTCAAGATCGTCCTCAGCCTTTCCTTTGTGCTGGCATAGGAAAAATTTGGAGGAAGCCTTTTTTTTCCAGGTGGCAGCTTTCTCTGACCTCTGACATGTCTTCTGTTGCATGTCTCTTTAGCTATGCTTTGATGATGTGGGTGGTCTCTCTCACCACATTTCAGCCTTAAAGGAGATGGTCCTGTTCCCACTGCTTTACCCAGAATTCTTTCAGAGATTCCAAATCCGACCCCCCAGGTAACGGGCAGCGCATTCGAACTACAGAACTAACTGCTGCAATATGCTTTCCAACATGAAAAGTATTCTCTTTTTTCTTTTTTCTTTTTTTTTTTTTTTTTTGGAGGGGCAATATCTCAAGACGTAATGGTTAGCTTTATATATTCTTGGCCAACAAAGCTTGACTCACTGGATGTTGAAATATGACTTGAAATCCTTCCCTTTCCATACCTTTAAAAGTGTGCAAATCTTCAGATGCTTTGCTGCTTTGGTCACAGGAATTCCCTTTTCTGGCTGATGTTTTAAGTAGGGTGTGGAAACACAGAAGACCTTTTTTGGCCTCCCAGCTGAAGGCTTCCTCCCCAGTGCTTCCAACAAATTCTGGCAGGCACAGTCCAAGAGACTCCAACTGTGGCAGGGAGAAAGACAGGCTTTGCTCTCAAATCTGTCTAAGATGGGAAGTGTTTTGGTTAGGAGGGAAGGCCACTTTGCTTTCACAACGGGGGCTGTCATGGGCGCTTTTCCATGTTTTTGTTGTAGCTACGTAAATCTCTTTTTTTCATGTTGCAGAGGCCGTCTGTTCTATGGCCCACCAGGCACTGGAAAGACACTGGTGGCTCGAGCGCTCGCAAATGAATGTAGGCAGGGAGACAAGAGAATAGCATTCTTCATGAGAAAAGGTGCCGACTGCCTCTGTCAATGGGTGGGAGAATCCGAGCGACAGCTGCGCTCATTATTTCGGCAGGTAAGGAAGAAATGCGCAGTAGTTTGGGTCAGAGTTGGACCTCTACTTTTCCGGGGTGGACGTCTTCCAGGAGGACTTGGCCTCTTGGGCAGTTTGGCAGTGTCTCCTGTTGAGAAGGGAACATCAGTGTTTCCTTTTCCTTGTGCTGTGCTGCTTTGCCTGAGGGGCTGGAAATCTTGCAGATGTTGGGTCCAGCACAGTGCCAGTGCCTTTGCAGCCATAATGTTTATCCTGCATGTTCTCGCTGCGTGGTGCTCTGTTTCACATACGTCAGTATGCCTGCATCTGTACTTCCCTTCCAGGCCTATGAGATGCGGCCTTCGATTATTTTCTTTGATGAGATCGACGGTCTCGCTCCTGTGCGCTCCAGTCGCCAAGACCAGATTCACAGGTACTTCCTTTCGCTTCCATTTCCATGTCATCTGCTTCATCTCTAGGAAAAGAAGACCCACCTGCTTCCCTTTATAGGACACACCCCCACCCCCACACTCTGAACTCCTCGAGTACAATGACACAGAGCTTCATAGCAGTTTAAAGGCAGGAGTTGAAATCAGGTCACTAAGCTTGGTGTCCGGACAAGGTCTCTCTCGAGACCTTGCCTCGCTTTTTCTGTCTTACCATGAGTCCTTTCGCTAACAACAGCTCATCCAGAAAAGCTTCTCCTTTCTGAGCAACGTGACTTTGGAGATAGTCATGCCAAAGGTAACAACAGCTACTAACCCAGGGAATCCAAACAACATTTTTTTGGTAGTTCTATTGTCACAACGCTCCTGGCGCTTATGGATGGCTTAGACAGCAGAGGAGAGATCGTGGTCATTGGAGCCACCAACAGGCCAGACTCCCTGGATCCTGCTTTACGAAAGCCTGGACGCTTTGACAGGGAGTTCCTTTTCACCTTGCCAAACAAAGAGGTAAGGCTGTTTCGGCAACCTTCCTGCTACTGGCACAAAGCCTTGCTTGACAAGAAAACCGGCTTACACCACAGCATCTCCGAGAGCGAGCAAGGAAACAAGTGGTATACGTGCTGCACACCTCCCGGTTCCCCATACAGAACTGGCAGGAAGGCTGCAAACAGGAGTTTCACTCCGCCTGGAGCACACGGACATTCTTCCTTGCCCAAGGGCTTGCTCTTTGCTTAGTCAGTGAGTCCACCTAGGCTCTTGCCTTCCGAGGTTGCCACCTTGTTCTCAGTTCTCCATTTGGGAAAGCCTCGGGGGAAAACTTGGGCTTGAGTGTGGCCGGGCTGGGAATCCTCGGAGCCACCCAAAAGCATTTAGGGAGCTGACATTGTTACTGGTATTAGCAGGGAGCTCCGGCTCTCTTTCTTTTTCTTTTTCTTTTTCTTTTTCTTTTTCTTTTTCTTTTTCTTTTTCTTTTTCTTTTTCTTTTTTTTTTTCTGGCTACCCCAGATTCTTTTGTCTTTAGTTCACATTTTGTGGGGAAAAGGAGAAAAAGGTTATTGGACTGAAGGCTAGTAAAAATGCACAGCACACTATACTGGACAGAAACAGGAAACACTTCACTGAAGCTCTGGCAAAGAGCAGCGATGAACATAGGCACAGCTTGACATTTGCTCGTTCAAGGACAGCAGCTGGAGTCAGAATTCTTGCTCCTACTACTGTACTTACTCTTCCTATCTACTTGAAAAGTACTGAGCTTTGAAAAGCAGGCAGTGTGTTACTAGAATGTAAACATTTCTTAATTTTAGCAGAGGAAGACAAGCAATTATGGGAATGTGATGGGGGGAGGGGGACTGCGCATTGCTTATTTTCTTTTTGAGAAAGAGGCTTAAGACAAACCACAGTGTGACCACCTGGTTTGTAGGCTCGAAAAGAGATTTTCAAGATCCACACCAGAGACTGGAGCCCTAAGCCCCTGGACGCACTGCTTGAGGAGCTTGCTGAAAAATGTGTCGGTAAGATGAAAAAACGCACCGAGTTCCTGCCTGTGCCTGGCTCCTGACAGCGTCTGAGCTTGTGCCAGGCAGTACCCAAGCTGCTTCTGTCTCCTTGCCTTCCCTTGCCTCTGAGAACATGGAAGGCTCTGGGGGGCGTCTTCCTCAGGAGCTAAGGTTGGCTCAGAGGCCTACTTCCGAAGCACAGGCTGTAGGGCGCTGGGCCTCCCGTAATGCAAGCTCCCCATCAGGGCACTGCTCTGCAGTGCAGGAACTCTTTTGCCATTGCCCATGAAACTCTTCCCCTTTGGGCCACATGCAAAGACTTTGCGAGTGTCCCTCTGCAAAGCCTGTCCTTGACTGCTTTCTGCTGCCTGAGACTGACATCCCTTTGGATTCTGCTCTTGTTGCTCAGGATACTGCGGGGCCGATATTCAAGCCCTCTGCGCTGAAGCTGCCCTCTGTGCTTTGCATCGACACTATCCGCAGATCTACACAAGCAGTCACAAGCTGCACATCGATGTTGCTGCCATTGAAATCACAGCAACAGATTTTCTTGTGGCTATGCAGAAGACTGCACCAGCTTCACAGAGGGCTGTGGCTTCCCTTGGACAACCACTGCCACCCCTTTCCAAGCCACTGCTTCAGAATACACTACAGAGACTCCTAAAAGGCCTGCAGAGGGTATTTCCCCATGCAGCACTTGCACTCCAGCAGGACCAACAGCCAGGTAGGGCTTCACTGCCTTCACCGCCGTAAAACTCTCCCAAAGCAAACACTGCTAGTTTGCGCAAGCAGCAGAAACAAAGCTTTCAGTCAGGATGAGGTGAAACTGAATGGTAGAGAGGGCAGAGCCGGGAACTCCTCCCACTTCACAGTACAGAACTCTATGTTCTGCACTCAAGCATCCAGTTTCCGAAGGCTGTCAGCATCATCTGTCTCGTTTGCAAGGAGAAAAGGAGCTTTCACCGCTAGCAAAACATAGCTTGCGTAAATCCAGACACTTAGGAGAGCTCTGTAGAGACTGAAGGCTTTGGAAAATGGCATTCAGCGTATGCCCCTCAGACGAAGAAATACAAGGCCCCGGGTTTCAGCTCGCATTTAGAAGCTGTCTTAGCACAAGAGAAGGTTGCAAACTCTTCGGGAAAGTTAACAAGCTTCTTTTGCCTTCTCATGGTACCACTCATTTCTTAGAAAATGACTGCATGGACTGTGATGAGGAGTCACCTTCTGGTCCTGAAGATGAGCCGTTTCCTCCAAGGCCTGGCCAGCAAAAGCAAACCTTCCTTAACTGTAACAGGTAACTGCCCGTGTCCTTTCATTGAAATTCTTCTGATTGCTGGGACTTTCCAAGCTGTCGTGGCTGTTGCAAGTGGGAGGGGCGTTAGATGAGGGAGGACAGAAGAGTTAGTCCAGGGTGCTCTGGTATCAAAAACTGCAAGCAGGAAGCATGGAGATATAACTAGGTGCTAGAGTTGTAGGAAAGCAAGTAGCTCCAGCCGATCATCCGGAAGGAGCCAGCCTCCTTTTCCTCCACCAAAGACATCCACAGACAATTAGGGCACGCTGATTTCATGCATGCTGTTCTTCAAGGATTCAAGGCCAAAGAAACGTGACGTCTCTCCTCTTAGCTAAAGAAATGCAACATGGGTTTGTGGAGTCACCTAGCTTCCCAGATTGGGAATGCAGGAGTGACTCACTTCGTAGGAAGAAAATTGAGGAATGGCCGGCTAAAAGGGCATAATAAAAACCCTGCAAAAAAGGCTTCATTTGCGATCTTTAAGCCACTATGCTTACATTCATATTTTGATAGTACAATGGGAAAGTAATTCAATCCCACAATGGAGAAGTTAGCTTATGGGGTCCCAGCTGTGTCAGTAATTTTTCTCATTCTCTCTTACTGTGCTGCTCAGGAAGGCTTCTGACCCACAGAACTTGGTCCAGTCTCTAGGCTCCTTGGCCTGAGCCAGGAAAGGTCCTGCAGTACTGGGATGGCCACAAAAAAAAAAAAAGAAAAGGGAAAAAAAGGTGCTATTCACAGATGTATTCCATGATAACAGAGCAAAAACCACGAGAAAGTTGTATTTGCAATCTAGGAGAGAGGACACAAGGAAAGATGAAACCATCTGAATGAAGGGATCTAATAAATATCCTCCAGTTCTGTGGACTCACAGGAATGTTTTGCACTTTGTTAGATACAGCTAAGGCCTTTCAGAGCCCACGGCATTTCTTTTCCCACAAGGTTCTTCTGCTCCTTCCCGACCACCTTCTCCATTTCCAGTGGACCCCTTGCACCTAAACTTGACCAAGGCAGAGGCCTCAAGGCTGCTCAGTCAAGACATATTGAACATAAGAGCCTCACGGCCAGGGGGAAGAGATCCAGACCAGTGTGTGCTGGACAAAGAAAGACACCTTGAACATCTGTGTCTTGATCGATCACTTCCTTTGCAAACTTCTTGTTTTGCAGTTGCGCTCCTAGCAATGCTTGTTGCCAGCCAGCATGTCACAGGCCCAGGTTCTTAATCGCTGGAGAGCCCGGGTACGGGCAAAGTTCCCACTTGGCGCCTGCACTAATACACGTGCTGGAGAGGTTTGCGGTTCACGTGCTGGACCTGCCGGCTCTCTTTGCTAGCAGCACCTCACCCGAAGAAAGATGCGCACAGGTACCTCTTCTCTCTGCAATCTCACAGGATGAATAGACTCAGGGGAAGCAGGCAGACCTCCCGCGGTTAATGCTGGTGGCCTGGCTTTCCTCTGCTTCCTGTGGTGTTTATTTCGCGCTGAAAGAACACTTTTCTTGTACGCTGAACAATGCAGAAGAAGGACGTTGTGCATGAGCATCTTTTCCATTCCAGGCTAAACAGCAATGATGTTGCTAGCAGCTCAGGGAGCTCCAAGATGCTCCTGATAAAGCCCTCTGCATGGCAAGAGCTGCTGCTCACGACAGCAGGCTCTCCAGAGTTGTTTCCCTTGCCTCTTCAGGCTCTGTAGCTCCCAGGAGGCGCCTCTGCCTCAGCCTGACTGCACGTCATGCCCTTTCTCTAGCCTCCCTCTTTATAACACTGAAATGCAACCCAGGCTTGGGAGGGGGGAAGAAAAGGGTTTCTCTTCTCTCATCACACCGCAGGGAAGAGGCAAGAACACACTTGCTGGATTCGAGTGGTGTTGCAGTGGCCCCAGGCTGATGTGGACCCTGCTGAAGGGCTGGGCCTGTTTTTTCAAGCACACTACCACTCGCACCGGGCGTGAGGCTCTGGGCGAGTTATCTGACATCTAAGCAGTTTGGAAATCAGGCAGAGATTCAGGCCTGCCTCTCGCTGTGGAGAGGCTGAAGGAACTGGGTCCAAGCAGCAGTGTTACCTTATTCTTGGTGGCTTGTTTGGACGCTTTGTCTTTGTGCACTCCCATTTTGCAGGCAATTTTGATTGATACATTGTTGTTCAGCAGCAGCCTCTGCTACCCGCCTCAACAGTCTTCTCCAAACTTCCTTTTGACCAGTTGATCCGAGAAGCCCAGAGGACAGCACCGAGCATCCTTTCTATTCCACATATCCATGCCTGGTGGGAGGCTGCTGGACTCACCTTGAGAGCTACGCTCACAACATTGCTAGAGGGCATTCCAGCATATGCTCCAGTGCTGTTGCTCGCTACGTCGGATGTTTGCCATGCAGATCTCCCGCCAGAGGAATTTCTCTCACTGCCTTCCTGGCTTCTTTCAGTCTCACGTTAATTTATCACTCCATTAAGCACCCAAATACTGTGCTCTCCTAAGCCATTCAACACCGGCATTACTAGGGCACCCTGCTGGCATCTCTTCCCTCTGCAGTTGCCACAAGGCTTCAACCTGAAGGGCAGCAAGGCAAGTAAATCCAAAACAGGCAACCTAGGAGATGCTCAGTGTCCTCCCTTGGAGCACTGGAACCTCGGGTCGCTTCGCAGAGCTTTAATCCTAGAGGTGTTCCTTAAAGAAGATGCCCTAAATTGCCCTGCTGACCCACTGCAATCTCGCCTTTAAGGCCAAGAAGCAAACTTGTTCTAGTCTCTCCCTTATTCAAAGCATTCCTCAGCTTCACTGGAAAAGGAATTCATTTTTGTGGAGCAGAACACAAATTTGGGGGGGGCCTTACGGCTGCGCTGTCTTTTCTCCTCCCACCTCAGGTACGAGCTTTATTTTCTGAGCTTTACGGAGAAGTTTTCAATGTCCAGTCACCTAGCGAGGAGGAAGGGAGAAAGTTTTTCGAGGACTTGCTTGTCCAGCAAGCTGCTAAGCCTGCTGCACCACAAAAGAAAGCAGGTGAGCCTATTCTACAAACACAGCGTTGCTATCTCTAGCTTAGCAGCCATTCGGCATTTGCTTTGGTAATAGATTTCCTGGCATGAAGGTTTACTCTGCTTGTGTCCAAGTATCATCACTTGGCTAACCTTTTCTGGTTGACTGAAGCTTGCCAGGCACGGGAAGTCCTCCTGCCTGAGGCATCACCACCTGAGCCTCGACTGCTGAGAGAGGAGGAGGAGAGGCAGCTCGAGGAGCAAGGGGACAAGACATGGCCAGCGGTGCCTGCAGAGTCCAGTACACCCCTCTCTACTGGCAAGTCCTTTCTTCCTTTTTTCTTTTTTTCTTTTTTCCTTTTTTGGAGAAGGTGCCAATGACATTGATATCTTCCCTCTTGTCATGGCATACCTGCTTTTGGTGATGCCGGTGGCTTTATGCCAAAGGCATTCCATTTCCAAATTAGGTGCAGCATGTGAGGTCAGTCCCCAGGACAGTCACTCAACATGCTTATGAAATAAAGCCCAGCCACAGAGCTTGGCTCACACTGTAAAACACTGGCCTCGATGGCCCTGCAACGGCTAACTCCTCAAATGTAACATGTTGTTTAGAGCAGTTGCTGAACACTGCACAAGTTCTTATGGTAATAGGAAACAGTGAGGATCTTTCCTTTGCTTTTGCTTCCTTTTCCTCTTCCTCTCCCTCTTGCCTTCCTGCCCACCACCCCCGCACCAAGTAATGGCCGTCTGTCTGTGAGGCTTAGGCAACCTCTGCTTTTGGAAGACAGGGGAAGGAGAGCTTGTCTCCAAAGACTTTTCTGCTTCTCACCTCTTTTACTTCCTGTGATGAGAGACGAAGCCACCTGAGCTTATGACCTTGCTTTGTGCTCATGCCTTCGGTCTACAGTCTGCTCTGTGCACAAAATCTTCAAGGACGTTCTTTTATGCATGATATAATCTATTCAGTTCGTGCGCTTTTTAATTCTAATAACAATTGGACCCCCTTCGCTTGCTGCCCTCTCTCCCTCAACACATGCATGTAGTGAGCCAGCACAATGGTACTTCAGTCCCTCTCACCATTTCCCTTGTGCACCAGGTAAGACGACGGTGCTAGATTTTGCAGACAGAACTGCTTAGCTAATGCTTTGGCTTGCTTTTTCTCCTATCTCTGTGCAGCTGCCTGCAGACAAAAGCGAAGGAGGAACGCATCGCCCTCAGAGAGCCTAGCAGAGAAGAGGAGGAAATGCTCACCCCCTGCTGAGAAGGAAACCAGCATCTCTCTCAGGGTAGGTTGGAGCTCACTGATCCACCTTTGCTTCCCGCTCTGCTGACAACCCTTGAGCTATCCGTTCTGCCAGCAGAGCTTCAGGCATGGGCAACATTCAGCTAACGGGGAGACAGAAGCACCTGAGGAGGCTCCCACTGCCAGCTGGCAGCCCTCTTTCTAGAGGCTCTGTGGCCTCTCTTCAAAAGATGCATTTCGCAGGGCCCTGCATTGCAGCCACAGAAGCTCATCCAAGGCAAGAGGGCCTTTGCTGTGGCAGCCGCTGTCCTTTACTACAAAACGGGCCATGAATGTTGTCAGAGTATGCAGGGATGCAACGAGGAAGGCTAAGGCCCGTTTGGAATTAAATCTGGCTAGAGATGTCAAGGACAGCAAGAAGGGCTTCTTCAAATACATCAGCAGTAAGAGGAAGACTAGGGAAAATGTGGGCCCTTTGCTGAATGGGGGTGGGTGCCCTGGTGACGAAGGATGCAGAGAAGGCAGAGTTACTGAATGCCGCCTTTGCTTCAGTCTTTACTGCTCATGCCAGCCCTCAGGAACCCCAGACCCTGAAGGCAAGAGAGAAAGTCTGGAGAAAGGAAGACTTTCCCTTGGTCGAGGAGGATCAGGTTAGAGATCATTTAAGCAAACTTGACACCCACAAATCCATGGGCCCCAATGGGATGCACCCACGAGTGCTGAGGGAGCTGGCGGACATTATTGCTAAGCCACTCTCCATCATCTTTGAAAGGTCATGGAGAACAGGAGAGGTGCCTGAAGACCGGAAGAAAGCCAGTGTCACCCCAGTCTTCCAAAAGGGCAAGAAGGAGGAGCCAGGGAACTACAGGCCAGTCAGCCTCACCTCCATCCCTGGAAAGGTGATGGAGCAGCTCATCCTGGAAGCCATCTCCACGCATGTGGAGGAAAAGAAGGTGATCAGGAGTAGTCAGCATGGCTTCACCAAGGGGAAATCATGCCTAACCAATCTGATAGCCTTCTGTGATGGAATGACTGGCTGGGTAGATGAGGGGAGAGCAGTGGATGTTGTCTACCTAGACTTCAGCAAGGCTTTTGACACTGTCTCCCATAGCATCCTCATAGGGAAGCTCAGGAAGTGTGGGTTAGATGAGTGGACAGTGAGGTGGCTTGAGAACTGGCTGAATGGCAGAGCTCAGAGAGTTGTGATCAGCGGTGCGGAGTCTAGTTGGAGGCCTGTAGCTAGCGGTGTCCCCCAGGGGTCAGGACTGGGTCCAGTCTTGTTCAACTTCTTCATCAATGACCTGGATGAAGGCACAGAGTGCACCCTCAGCAAGTTTGCTGACGATACAAAACTGGGAGGAGTGGCCGATACCCCAGAGGGCTGTGCTGCCATTCAGAGAGACCTGGAGAGGCTGGAGAGGTGGGCGGAGAGGAACCTCCTGAAGTTCAACAAAGGCAAGTGCAGGGTCCTGCACCTGGGGAGGAATAACCCCAGTCACCAGTACAGGTTGGGGGCTGACCTGCTGGAAAGCAGCTCTGCGGAGAAGGACCTGGGAGTGCTGGTGGACACCAAGTTAAGCATGAGGCAGCAATGTGCCCTTGTGGCCAAGAAGGCCAATGGTATCCTGGGGTGCATCAGGAAGAGTGTTGCCAGCAGATCGAGGGAGGTGATTCTCCCCCTCTACTCAGCCCTGCTGAGGCCACATCTGGAGTACTGCGTCCAGTTCTGGGCTCCCCAGTACAAGAGGGATGTGGCACTACTGGAGCAAGTGCAGCGAAGGGCCACAAAGATGATTAGGGGACTGGAGCATCTCTCTTATGAGGAAAGGCTGAGAGAGCTGGGCCTGTTTAGCTTGGAGAAGAGAAGGCTGAGAGGAGATCTTATCAACGTGTACAAGTATCTGAAGGGAGGATGTCGAGAGGATGGGACCAGACTCTTTTCAGTGGTGCCGAGCAACAGGACGCGAGGCAATGGGCACAAACTGAAACACAGACAGTTCCATCTGAACATGAGGAAAAACTTTTTCACTGTGAGGGTGACAGAGCACTGGAACAGGTTGCCCCGAGAGGTGGTGGAGTCTCCTTCTCTGGAGATATTCAAAACGGGCCTGGATGCAATCCTGTGCAATGTGCTCTAGGTGACCCTGCTTGAGTAGGGGGGTTGGACTAGATGATCTCCAGAGGTCCCTTCCAACCTCAGCGATTCTGTGTGATTCTGTGTGTATGACAGTTCCCGCTGTTCTCAGAGAAGTTCACTTGCAGTTAGGATCGTGGAGGTGATTGATAGCCTGAGGAGCAGCACAATGCTAGCTGAAACTGGAGCCTTGCTTTTTCTCGCAAGTCGGACACAGCAGCTCATTTCCTCCATGGAAATCTGCTGCGATATTTAGTCTGTTCTTGGACATTTCACTCCTTCTTTATTTAGCCATACAAGGAAGGAGGATGCGAGTTGTGTGGGACCATTTTCTTTTGTGTCTGAACACATCGAGTGCCTATACAAATGATCTCGTGCTAACGCAAACTTGTACTGTCTCCCTTTTTTCTTCAGCAACTGCTGAAGGTCGTTGGCGACGCAACAAAGCACTGCAACATCTGCCACCTCGAAAAACTACACCTGGTGCTCAGCCAGTGTGTTTACCGCCATTGGCAAGACGATGACAAAACGCGGTTGATAGAGGTACTTTGCTTACACAGCACTTCCTGACACTGTTCTGCACTTCTTCCTTGTGCACAGTGGATATCCTGCTTATTCGCTATTCCTCTCTTTCCTGCTTAGCAGTCTGTGTTACATACGAGTTGCTGACTTCCACCTGGAAGGCATCTACCCGGACTTTCATTTTATACAAAGCAGCTAGCTACAGGATTTTACATTTCTATTCCAGCTTATAGCAAGTTTGCCTGTGTTTAGTTGGCAATTATTATTCCTTTTTTATCTTTTTTTTAATCTTTTTTTAGGAAATGAAGGAAGAAATTGAAAACTTCTCCCGTGCTCAGTAACAGGAAACGTGCTTCTACTCTGCCATTCTTTTTCATTATTTGCTGTTTAGTCCTCAGTGCACAATTCAGTGAAGAGAGCCTGTAGTTATAATATAAAGACATCTGTTTGTATATATATCCAAATATAGCGAGGCTATACCAATAAAGCTCGTATAAATCCTTTCAAGCTTTCTTACTGGCTGTTTGTTGCTATTGTTGTTCCATACCAATTGCGTATACATACACGATCTGTTGACATAGAGGCATTTGGCCTTCCTTTCGCATGTGCATTGCCTGAAAGTCTCGTGCCTGGCATTTTTAGGAGACCAATGGTCATCAGTGCCTTTGACCTACACACATCTGGACGTCTTCCAAGTAATCTCAGTGCCTCTCTCAAAAGAAAGCAACGGAAAACTCGACCATCTTTGCCCAAACGGTGACAGGCGGTTTTTCTGGCGTCGCCTGGGCTACTGCCTATGCCGTTGTCTATTAGGCAAGGTTGCAAGGCAGCGCAGAGGTCATTCTTCTTCGGACCTGCTCGTGCCCCCAGGGCTTCTCAGAGAAGGAAAACAAACCTGCAGCAAGCATCGGGGAGGAAAACTCTTCCCCAGGCAGCGGCACTTTGCTGTGCTCGGGGCGCCCCGCGCCCGGGCACGTCTCAGCCCGCAGCGCTGCCTGCTGCCCGCCGCCCCCCCCCCCCAGCAGCTCTCCTCCGCCCGCTCAGCGGCAAGCGGCGCTCGCGCTCTCTCGGCCCCTCGCCTCGGCCCCGGCCCCCTTCTCGGCCCGCCAGCACCCCTGGCAGCCGCTCCGCCGCCGGGCACGGCTCTCCCGGCACAGCTCTCCGCCCGGGCGGCCAAGCCGAGCCGCGCTGAGCCGAGCCGAGCCGAGCCGCGCTGAGCCGAGCCGAGCCGAGCCGAGCTGAGCCGAGCCGAGCCGAGCCGAGCCGAGCCGAGCCGCGCCAGCCCCCGGCTCCCCCGGCGCCCACCCCCGCCCGCAGCGCCCGCCCGGCCCCCACCCGCCGCCACCCGCCGCCACCCCCAGCGCCGCCGGCAGCCACGCTCCGCGCCGGGAGCCGCCCTCGCGGCGGGAAGCGCCCCCGAGCCCCGCCGAGGCTGCGAGCCTGCCCGGGGCTGCAGCGCCCACGGCGCCCGCTGCCCCCGCACCCTCGCCCCTGCCGCGCCTGTCGCGCTCTCGGCTCCGCGCAGCGGCCCCGCGCCCCGACGCCTCGCCGCCCGGCGCCCGCGCTCTGCCCCGCCGCTGCCCCGGCCCGCCTCGCCCGGCCGCAGCCTGTGCTAGCGCGCCCCGCAGCTGCGGCGCTCCAGCCCAGGGCGCTGCTCTTCCCCAGCGCTCTCCTGCTCGCCCCCGCCGAGGCTCAGCGCCCTCGCCACAGATGCGACCAGCGTGTTCATTGCACTGCTTTAAAGGCTCGTGTCTGGCATTGTAACACAAGAAATCGGCTTGGGGCAATGGAAACTCCCTTGCCAGGCTTGCTTGCCTGGATCGGCAGCGGTAATGGGCCTTCTTCCCAACGGAGAGCTGCCAGAGGCTGGTCACAGCCTGCCCTTCTGAGCGCAGATCCAAAAGCTGCCCTGGCAGATGGCCGTTGGCAGACGTCCGTCACAGAGCAAGCGGCCATGGGAGCATCGTCTTTCTTTTCCTGCTTCTGCCTGCTGCAAACAGAAATCAAGCAAACAGCAGGCAAGAAAATCAGGAGGAGAGAGCACTCCTGCCCTTCCCCTTTGTGCAGTGCAGTGCTGTGCGATGCAGCAGGAAGAGCCGAGAGCGAACAGCTGAAGGCGCCACACACACTTTACCGCAGACTTTGGAGAAACTCCAAGGCAGCTAAGCACTTACGAAGGAAACAACCACCCGAGCTGTAAAACTGTGAGCATCCCTCAAGGGACACAGCCTTTGCTGATCTGGTTTTACATTTGACTCTCTGTGTCTCCTCAGAGAGGGCTGCTGCCCAGGCGCTCCTGCTCCTCCACCTCTTCTACCCTTTCACTTGAAAAGCCCTCCCTCTTGCTCTCTCTCCTTGCTGCTAGCACTGGTGTCGAATGGTAGTGCTCCGAGTGGGGCTGCTGCTTGCCTAGGTGCTTGCCCAGCACTCCCTGGCAGGGCAGCGCTACCCAATGCAGTGCACTTGCCCCGGACGACAGGAGCATCAGTGCAGCCCTCTGTGGCTTCAAGAGGTTCCGAAACCTCTTAGCCTGGGATTTGCACCTGCATCTTAGGGAGGAGAGTGTGCTGGGAACTGACAAGTATCGACTCTCTGGTGTGGCTGTGTGTTTCCTTCCCCTTCGGAACGAGCAACAGATGAATCCTCTTGCTGGAGGGCCTTCAAAAGCACTTGCCTCCTCCGCAGAAGGCATCCACCACTGCCCCAGAATGAAATTGTCCCACACCAAGAGGAAGCTCTCAGCACCTCTAGTTGTGGCTCAGCACAGGTCCTGGAGAGAGAAGGGTTCCAAGCCATGTCTCTGCAAAATAATTTCTCTTTTCCTGCTTCTGATGCTCTGAAAGTGAGTATGCCATGACAGCTTCCTCCACATCTGGCCCTGCCTTGCTGACCGTCTCTTCCAAGTTGCTGGCTGTAGCAGAGACTTGGCATGGCCAGAGAAAACAAGCCCTGCTGCTGCTGGTTCTGCTGGTGCTGCTGCCAAGAGGGTTTCCTTGCTCTGGAGTCCATCTTCACTGCCCGGTGGGAGCAAGGGAGGGCATTTCCACCTGCTGACCTGCAAGAAACCTGTCATGCTTACAGTGCAGCCTCTCAGCAGTAAGGGCCACCAGTGAGCAGCATCAGCCACGCAGAAATCTGGGAGAGGCTCCAGGGAAAAAGCGGAGAGAGCCAAGCATGTGCTGGAGAGACTCCTGGGCCCAGGAAGGAAGCTGTGGCTCTATATCCCGCAGGGAGGTTTGTCCCAGCGGGTTGTGCTGCATCCAGTGACCCGGCACCTGCCCAGTGGGCCATCACTCCAGGGCTCTCTTAGGCTGCTGCTGCGATCCAGTGAAGCCACAGCCAGGCACAAGCAATCTGACCGAGGAAGAGGTGGGGCACGCTGCCCGCCTGGCCTCTCTGCCTCTGCACATGAGACTTCCTTCCAGGCTCCTCCAGGAAGCAAGTGGCATCTGTCTCCATGCATTCAGATCCCTTCTTCCATCTTCCCTAGCAAAACTCCCCTGCAGCCTCGGTGCGTTTGCTACTCACACAAAGTCCAACACATTTTTCCCTTGGCTGTCCAGATTCCCCTTTGATTGGTGCTATCCGTCGCGGTGTCTCTGCAGGCAGCAGGCAGCGCCATGGGGTTCCTGCGCTGCTGCCTGCCAGCTGGCTCCCCTGAGCTCCCCCAGGCAGGGCCAAGTTACTCTCCTGCAGGAGCTGACTGCGATTTGCTAAGATCCCGCATACCAGTGCACTGCAGGAATCTGCTGGAGCAAATGGACTGCTCACCTTTGCCTGGCACGCAGGCAAAGTCTCCATGGTCCTGGCACTTCCTATCGTTGACTAGGCAAGAGAACAAAGACTGCACGTGGGAAATGCATGTGGTTCTTCATTTTAGAAATCACTGCTTTCCAAAGTCACTCTGCTGGTGCAGAGGGAACTGTAAAGGCACACCATTCTAGTGGCTTACCTCCAACGCAAGGAGCTTAATTGAGGGAAGTCTGGTCACTCTGCTTGCCCCTGGAGCAGTGATGTGCAGAAAACACGAGGAATCTACCAGGTGATGTTTCCATGTAGCACAGGCAATGGACAAAGGCGGAGCTCTGTAATACCAAGCTCTTCTTTTCCCTCTCTCCTGCAAGGCAGCAGAAGGTTTAAAAGTGCTATCCCACACTGCCAGACATCCTGCAGCAGGCAGGAATCCAGCTGTGCTCATGGCAAGCCGCTCTCTGCCATGTACTCAGTCCTGCTGCTCTACCTGCTTCCAGCAGAGGAAAAAGCAGCTTTCCCTTTTCAATGGAGGCCAAAGTGAGCCGTGGTGACAGCTAGATGAGGCTGGTGTCAATTTGCAAGCCTATGGCTAAGCAGCTCAGGGAGCTCTGCATGTTTACACATGGGCTCTCTGCGCCCGGAGGAGGCTGTGGACTTAGGCAGATCTTGTGGGAGCAGCTCTCCATTGCTCTTGGGACTCTCCAGGACCCCTCCTTTTTGACATCCCCTGTTTGCAGTGATTCCACCCCATCCGCACCGCTCTCTGTCTCTCTTTTTCTCCCAGATGTCTCTTGCCCCGAACCTCCAGCCTGTCTCCACCTCTCCCTGCTGCCCCAAGACAGGCTCTTTTCAGGCCTTTCCCGGTTACTCACGGGGGGAGGTGTTCCTTCCCACCCCAGCCCGGGGCTTGGCATGGGGGAGTGGGGAGGGAAGGCGAGTGCTGGGAGTGCTGATGCCCCTGATCTCCTCTCTCCTTCCTTGTCTCTCCTAGGAGGTGGCGGGAGAGGGGAGAGGGACAAGACGACACCGACAGCAGGGGCTTCACCATGGTGGACACCAACACAACAGCCCTTTCTCTGAGCTACACGGCCACAGGATACACAAACTCTCAGAGGACTGCAGAATCTCAGTGCATAAGAGATTACAGAGCGGTGATAATTTCAAGTGTCTCTGTGTGTGCTAGTGGGGAACGGGATGGTTGTGTGGTTCCTGGGCTTTCACATGAAGAAGAGCCCCTTCACCGTCTACATTCTGAACCTGGCCATCACCGACTTCTCTTTGCTCCTCTTTCTTCTTGTTATATTACCGCTAGACATGGTTATAGAAATCTCTTGTTCTCCATTATATAACTATATCTTTTCCAAATATCTCCTGATGGATCTGTTTCTCCTGGGGTACTTTACCAGCATGTATCTCCTGGCAGCAATGAGCATGGAGAGGTGTCTGTCTGTTTTATTCCCAGTCTGGCACCGATGACGTCACCCAAAGTGCTTGTCCGGAATTGTGGGGGGGGTAATCTGGTTTCTTTCTGGACTTTTTGTTTGCTTGTTTTTTCTGGGTTGTTATTCCCCCTTTAATATGAACTGTTGACATATATTTCTACAACTAGGCATTGTGAATTTCTTCATTTTCTTTCTTCCCGTTCCTTTCCAACCTGATCCTGCTCATCAGACTTTGATATGGCTCACAGAGGCGTCACCCTGGGAGACTGTTTGTTGCGATCTTGCTCAACATCCTCTTCTTCTTTGCCTTTGGGTTTCCTTACAGTGTAGAAATAATACTCAGTGTTGCTTATTCAAAAGAATTATTTCCTGAAAATCTGTCTTTTTTGCTGGCGTCTCTGAACAGTAGCATCAATCCTGTCATTTACTTCCTTGTCAGGAGCTGCCGTCAGCGCCGGTTGCAGGGCTCTGTGAAAGTGGCCTTCCGGCGAGTGTTTGCAGAGAAAGCAACATGTGAGGAGGGCAGCCAAGGCCCCGGCAACACTGCTGTGGAGACCACTGTGTAGATCCCTGCTGGCAAGGCAGGAGTGGAGATGCTGATCTCCACAGGCAGCCCGGGAGGAGACGGAGAGCCCCACGCCATGGCTGGTGGCCCTCTTGCCACCAGGGAGGTGACCAAAGCTGGGTGTGGGGACAGGGCCACAAGCCTGGCATAGTGCTGCTCTGCTGGACTTGGTCCCCAAGCACTGCCTGTATTCCCCTTTGCAACCTCCGCCACGGTCCTGGTCCTCGCCCAATAAACTTTGGCTTTCTTCTGCCAGCAAACAAGCCCTTGTGGTCTTCTTGGGGCTCTCTCGCTCAGGAGAAGTGAGCCACATTCACAGGAAGGCTCTGGTGGAGCTTTGGCCGACTCGGGGAAACAAGTTTTCAGGCAGGGTGAAAGCGGCAATGCCAACACGTGGTGGTGGTGGTGGACCACCAGAGGGGGATTGCCTCTTCCTGCTGTCCCTGTGCTGAAGTGAAAGGCTGAGCAAGAACTGGAGGGGAACCCTGCCAGCAGGAAGCAGAAATGCAGCTGGGTCAGCATTTGGTCAGCGGTCACCTCCCTCGGGCCCAGGCAGCAGCGTCTGCTGTGAGAGCTGCTCCCTGTGCCCACCCTGCTGCCCCGGCAGGGGGTTCTCCGCTGCAGCCCCCCTTTGCTGGTGTGAAGAGCAGGTGAGCGGCGGGGCTGGCTCACTGCAGGCAGGCCCTGGCCCCAGCAGCACAGCTGGGGGTCAGTTTGCAGGCTGTCTCTTGTGGTCTGCCAGGCTCTGCACCTCTGGCACCTCCTTGGCTGCGCACACACCCCTGTGAAGAAGATGTCCCAGGGTCTTTCTCCCTTGAGCTCGGCAGGCAGGGTCTGGGCCTCTTGCACACATCCGGCACCCTCAGCACCCCACAGCTGTGATTTCCACGGGCAGTGACCGGCTGTATGAGAAAGTCCCCAGAGCTGTTTTGAACCTGCCCCCAGATCACGTCTTTTTCTGACGGCGTGTCCTTGTCAAATTTGAAGCAGGGAAGAAGTATTCCCTCTTCCCCTCCCACAGAAGTGTGCAGCCCTCACTCAGAGGTCTTTGTCTTCTCTCCCCCAGCCTGGGCATGTCCCCCTCACTCTGCAGAGCAGCCCCTTCCAGGGAAGGTGGTGCTCTCCTTTGCCTGCCCTTGTTTCCTGTCTTGGTGCCTTTCCCACTTCTCCCATGGCGTTGCTGTGCTGGGGGGTGAGCAGGGCCTGCGGCACGTGTAGTGTGTGTGCAGCCTCTCGAGATCTCCGTCTTTCCCCAGGAAATACCTCAGAAAGAAGGAGTAAAGGAAAGGAAGGAAGGGAAGGAAGGAAAGACAAGTGAGCAGTAAAGATGCAGTCTCCATAAGGCTGATGGATGAGATTCTGTGAGACAAGAATCTCTTGCAGAGAAAAGCTCATTTGCAGCCCTCTGTACTCCACGACATTTAATCTCTGAGGCAACATGTTCATGCTGGGAATGGGATTAGAATCAGTGGATGAAGCCCTTGTGCTGTTGCATGCCAAACATTGGTAAATTCCCATTTTTTGATGGTCCCTGGCTCATCTCTCTGGGACAGCAGCACCAACCCGGTCATTTACTTCCTCTTCAGGAGCAACCGTCACCACCGGCTCCATGGCTCTGGGAAAGTCACCTTCTGACAAGCGTCTGCAGAGAAAGCAACGTGCGGAGAAGGAAGCCAAGTGCCCAGAGACACTGCTGCAGAGACTGCTGTATAAATCCCTGCTGGCAAGGAGGTGTGGGAGGGTGGGGCAGCCTGCAGAGGGGACTGAGGGGAGGTGGGCAGCAGTGCTCAGCCCCCAGCAGAGCCAGGGCATCTCTACTGTGGTGGGAGCAGCTCAGCTGGTGACATGCCCCTTCCGAGCAGGGCTGTGCTGGGGACCAGGGAGCTGGGTGAGAGCGATCCTTGTCTGCACAACATGCCAGTGCCTCTTCTCATTACGTGGTCCCCCTTGTGGAAGGGGACATGGTGCACAGAGCATGGCTATGCAGAGCATGCAGAGTGGAGGGAGGAAGAGTGACCCAGGATGTTGGGCATGTCTTTGGGACCCTGAACCTTACAGGGAGTCTCTTCCCTCACTTTGACTTGAGGCCAAGCCTGCAGGACTCCAGTGCATTCTGGCAGCTCCTGGGAGGCCATTCTCAGCAGGGATGAGTTTCATCCTGGCTATTTTGGGCTTGTATAGAAACATCCTTCAGGCGTGAACACCTAGGGGACCGTTCAGCTGGTGCCACGGCTGCTCTGGTCAACACACAGGGGTCCTGGAGTGATGTGTGGTGCTTCTGTGTGTGTAGAGAAGAGCACCAATTCCTCACCTACACCCTGAGCCTCTCCATCGCTGTCCCCAGAGGGCTGGAGGGGGAACTCATCTCTCCCAGCTTTTGCCCAAGATGGCCATCTCCAGATGAGTTAGTTGCCCTAGGCTGCCTGTACAGGCAGTGGAGAGAAAGGTGCTTGTAAGGAGCTTTTCCCTTCCCTATGTGGCTGCAGCACACAGCTCCTGCTGAGCCATCAGCCACCCTCCTGTGCCTGTGCCAAATCTCTTCCCCACCACCGTCTCGCCCCACACTGCGGATGCCTCGCTCCCCTTACGCAGTGCCATGCAAGGCCTCTCACCCTAGTGCTTCTGAGAAAGCTTTCAGCTCCCAGCCACAGCACCTTATCTCACTGTCTTCCCAGTAGCTGCTGTGAGGGTCACCTCTCTTCCTGGCACTGGCACTTGCCTCTTGCTGCAGGGCTGAAAGGGCATTTCTCTGCCTCTCCATCCAGCTCTCCAGACTTTCTATTTGTTTTTTGTTTTTTTTGGCTCCTGCCCTCAATCCTTCCCTCCTTTGTGTCTCCATTACTCTCTTTCTGGGTTGGCTGGTGCGTGGATCGAATTAACACTAAAACAGTTTGTGAGCAAGTGAAGGGCTGGATTTAAAAGGAATGGATCTAAATCTGATTTTTTGAAATTAAGTTGAGGGCAGAGAAAGAAGGGAAAATGTCTGCACCAGAACATTCAAAGAACTAACAGGGGTCAAAACTTTTCTTTTTTGTTTGTTTTAATTCTATGGAGTAGCAGTATTCCTGAAGCCATTTCATGTCAGTTAACAAGTTTTGGAGAAGCCCTTTAATGGTTGATTACAATATTGCTTTAGCAGAGATTTCACTAGAAACCATGAGACCTCTCTGCTGTCCTCCTTCGTTGGTTTCATTTCTTAGGTTCACCTTTGACTGCAGCTGCTCAGGTTAAGAAAGATGGGGCCCATCATGACAGTGAGATTTGTCTGCCCTAAGTTATTTTCTTTAAAAGCTAGATGTCCATTTCACACCTAATCGCATCCTAAAATCAGTTCTGAGGTAGATCAGATGCATCTGCCTCCAGAGACATTCATTTTTTTCCACAGAAGAGCCTAGAGTTACTAAGTCAGGGTTAAACTCGCTGACTTCCATCGGCATTAAATAGGTGACTTCCTCCCTCAGTTTCCCAATTCGTAAATGAAGGACTTTTTTGACTGACTTGGTAATTCACTGACCTCTGTTAAAACATGCAAATTCTTGCAAAGAGGCTTTATTCACTGGATTTCCAGTGATGAAATTTCTGGTGAGATAGGACTTGGAGGGTCATCAAGAGGTCACCCAGGACATCTTCTGTCCCTATAAAAACTTAATCGTAACCACTCCTGAGAGAAATGAGCCCAACCTGTCCTTAAAAGACTCCTGTGATAGGAATTCTTTACCATCCCTGGAGGATGGTGACTCTTCCTACAGCTTGAGGTTTCTTTCTTTTTATCCTTTAATGAAGATTTCTCTTTTACATGTTTTTTGGAATACACAGAAGTGAAAAAAGGAGAGAAAATATCTAGATTACAAATGGACTGTTTTAGCATTCACAATGCTAGGAAGCCAGAGCAGTGGACCTAATGGCCCTTTACACATGGGAAATCCATACAACTGTCAGCTTGGAGTAAGGAAGAACTCCGAGAAGCGTTAGCTGAATAGTTCCATGCATATGCTTGTCCAGTTGAATACTCAGCTACTCCTTTGACTGTTATTTCTTATGGAGAAACCCTGAAATGCCTTTGTGATATCATTATAAAAGCATTGACTGACAACTGTTTCTTTAAAATATATTTACTTAAACTTTTCAGTCAAGACAGAACTCATTCTCCTCCTTTGCCCCTTTCTTTCACGCCTTCCCTTCACCAAGCCTCCACCCCTCCTCCTCCAGCCCCAAGAGCCCTTCAGGTGGAAGATTTCCTGGGAGAGGGTTAAAGATTGGTACTTAAACGGTTTTCTTCTCAGCCCTTTTTGCAGCTGCTGGGATATGAAAGCATAATTCAGCACACCCAGGTCACATCATCCACACAGCCTATTAAACCACTTCTCGCATAGGCAGGAAACATCAAGATACACTTGTGACACACGAAAGCAAGTAATAAATTAGATGGGACTGGATTATACACTAACAGCCACCTCCTAAGCAAGTTTTGGAAGCTTTCCAGAAGCCATTCTATGTTCTTTAAAGGCACTGTGCTCTAACACATTCATACCAGGGGAGACAGAAGTTGAGGAGATAAAGTTGTACAGCCCTTACACAAAATATTAGATCTCTAAAGACAGGCGAGGTAAGTTTTGCAGCTTCTCTGCCTTCTCGCTTTGCTTTGCTTTGCTTTGCTTTCCTCTTCCTTTTCCTTTCTTCTTGCACAAATGTGAAAATACAGAAAGGAACTTCCACTGAAGTTATCAACTGTCTCTAGTTGTCTTTGGCTAGAATCATATACAGAGCTAGTTCTACAGCCGCAGATTCTATTGCTTCGAAATTATTCTTTTGTTTCCCATAACCACCTGAGATTTTAGGGAAGAATGCATGCAGTAAGGAGATGGTGCAATTTCTCACCCTTTTTGAGATGTTAAGAGTACACATGAGATTCATTTTATTTTGCAGCTGATTGCATTATGTCATATAGCTCAGGTCTACCCCTGCAAAGGCACTTGAAGAGATAAGCCATAACTGGTGGCAATCCTCTACTGAATTAGTCATTCTAGTAATCCTCTTGGAGTCAACAGTAAGAAACGGGTACCGGCAGCACATGATTCATCACATCTACAAGTAGACTGGTCAGGTGTAATATGCCTAGCTTAGGTACAGGTGCCTACATGACTTAAGGCGATGAGATGAGATAGTTTGTTAAATGCAGTTTGGTGGTGATGGAAAGGACCTTATTAAGCAAGACACATAGTCGAGCTGTCTGAATTGTGAATCGGTCCTTTTGTAGATGCACACCATGTTTCTAGCTCAGGAGTTTGCCATCTGCTGGTATTCAGGCATATAGTTTCCCCCGACCATTTCTCTCTTGGTCACTCCTTTCTGACTGCCTAAATATGGCCCTGCGATTGCTGTGGTATGCTTCCAGTCATGCTCTGGCTTGGATGGAGCCCAGCTATTTCTTTTGGACTGGGTACTGCACAGCCATAAAGGTGTGCTCATTTCATCCCTGTCATTTATTCTGTTGAGAAGTCTACGTCGTTGCTCAGTAGAAGGAAGAGGGTTAGAAAGGATCACAACTTGGTAAGACGAGGGAGAAACTGACCTCCCGTTGTTCTTACTGATCCTTTTCCTTTTAGAAATATCTGAAGGGGAACCATCCATGTAAAGTTTACCCTTCTGCTTGAAAAACTTTCATCTAGTGTAAGTACAACTGTAAGCATAGGAAAAGTCCCTACTTTTCTCCACTTCCTCTCTCGGCTTCACTTTGTGGGTTTGAAAGTAATCTTGGCTTTTCTCAGTTTCAGTGTTTCCTGTGGATGCTTGATCCCTTTGTGCCTGCACGAGAATTTCTGATTATGCTGCAGATTGAAGTAGTTGGTAGATAACTTGGCTTAACTGAATCATTCCACAGATTTGCTCACAGATCACCAAGACAAATGAGAAGACCTGGTTGTGATGTAATTCTGCAGGACTTAAAATGGTGCATTTTAACACCAGCTGACGGGGAATGTTTTGATGCTAGAAGGAAGCCCATACAGTGGATATTTTTATTAAAAGAGTGCCTGCTTTTGGCTGACCTTAAACTCTCTGTGAAGAGTTTAATCTGGTGGTTCCCAGACTTCTTTGACCAAAGGAACTCTGGTGGTCTGGGTGCATAAAGGCAAGCTAGAGACGTTACACTCTTTCTAAAGATGTAGGCTACTCATTTATTAGTGACATGTAATGCTCGATGGGTTATAGCTGGAACACAGGGTGAACCAAAGAAGTCCCATGTTTATGCTGGAATGTGACCTTGTCTCGAATGAGAAACTGTATGGATGTAGAAATGCCTAGGGACAAGGAGCTCAGCCATAACCTAAAAAAGGTGGATGGCATTACAAAAAGCTCTGAGCTACTTTCAGGCACCAAAAAAGATTATTCTCTAAAGGTCATTCTAACCTGGTGGTGCTAATTTGCTTAAGCTCCTCATAGTGAATGGAGGAAAAAAGGGTTCTGCAAAGGACCCTAATTCAGTCATTCTGAATCAGCCTACAGAGAGACTTATACTGGCTGTTGAAGGAGTTTAGTTAGATTAGCTTCATTAAGCTAAGTTAACCCTTGAAAGCATCACGCAGAGTGTATCAAAAATCATACTAGGTAAAATCAGTACAATGCTGGGACAGAAGATCTCACAAGAGTCTTTCATTCTTCCTTCCTCTGATAGAAACAATGCTGAGATTTAGAACAATGTGAAGTACTACATTAAGTCATATGTGCAATTTTTTTCCCCTCCATGATAGATAACCTTCCCAGAACTCATTTTTCAGCCTGTGACACTTCATATTTACGTTTCAAAATGTATATACACAAGAGAGTTCTTTTCTCTGCATGTGGTTACATTTCCCTTCTAAACAAGAATTCAAAGATCACGTGTACTTATAAAGCAAATCATCATTCTGAGCAATATTTCCAGGTATTCTTAAAGACACCCATTTTACAAAGATTGCTGTCAGGGACTTTGTCTCCCCTGAGGGCAAACATACTGCATTATCTGCCTTGTAGTGCCCAAGGTGAACACTCTGGCCTTGTCCTTAGTGCATGGAAGGCTACCAGCCATGGAGCCAGTCCTTCAAAATCCTGGAGCACCAGGATTAAGGAATATACCACAGAGTGCACCTATCTCCGTGCCACCAAAGCCATGGCAGAAGCTTTGTACTGTGGAGAATTAAGTAGCTGTGAAAAAATACATGACAGAAACTAACCAATTCATAAACTTAATACTAATGCTATATTTTTCTTGGTTTGTATCCACTTCTGATATAGAACTCATTATTAATAATGAAAAAATGCTGATGAATCATGTGTCTGTCTTTGTTTTCCCAGGTGTGTAAGCTGTATATTGCATATTGCCACCCGGCTGACCAACATGCAGAACGTAAGCAGTGTGAAGGAATTCGTTCTTCTGGGCCTTTCAAAGAACCAAGGGGTGCAGAAAATATGTTTTGTGGTGTTTTTGTTCTTCTACATTGTTATTGTGGCAGGAAATCTGCTCATCGTTGTCACTGTAATTAGCAGTCAAAGTCTGAACTCCCCCATGTATTTCTTTCTCTGCCACCTGTCCATTGCAGATCTTTGCTTCTCTTCTGCCACAGCTCCCAAAATGATTGCTGACTTCCTTGTTGAGAAGAAAACCATTTCCTTTGGGGGTTGCATGGCACAGCTATTCGGGTTACATTTCTTTGCCTGCGCTGAGATCTTCATCCTCACAATGATGGCCTATGATCGCTACTTTGCCATATGCAGACCCCTGCACTACACCACCCTCATGATCAGGCGTGTGTGTGGCTGGATGGTGATGGGTTCATGGGTGGGGGGCTTTGTGCACTCCCTGGTGCAGACCCTCATAACCGTTAGCCTCCCTTTTTGTGGCCCCAACAAAATTGACCACTACTTCTGTGATGTCCATCCCCTACTACAACTGGCCTGTACCGACACCTATGTTGTGGGCGTCATTGTCGTTGCCAATACTGGAATGATTACTTTGGTCTCTTTCGTCATCCTGGTCACGTCCTACATTGTCATTTTGTTTTCCTTGAAAAGGCGAACGTCCGAAGGGCGGAAGAAAGCCCTCTCCACCTGTGGGTCCCACATTACTGTGGTGATTCTCTTCTTTGGGCCATGCACATTCACCTACATACGCCCATCCAGCAATCTCTCAGAGGACAAGAGCGTGGCTGTGTTTTACACTGTCATCACACCCATGCTGAACCCACTCATCTACACACTGAGAAATGAGGAGATGAAAAGTGCCATGAGAAAACTGTGGAATAGAAAAGTCTGGAGTGAAAAGGGTGAGGTGTAGAACTGTGGTAACATTTTCTCAGGAGCTGAGAAAATCAAGTCTCTCTCACTATAATTCCATTTTGGAAAATTTACTGAAAGCTCCCTTCTGAAGAAAAGCTTGGTTTTAGCTGTTGCAGTAATTAGGAAGACGCTGAAAGTTCATGTTTTGATTGGAATGGCATTGTAAACTCTGTGACTAGCAGGGATTCCCTTTATGTTCTCTTTTTGAATAGCACAGGCGCAGGACTGGGGCTTCCAAGCACTGTCGAGACACCAGCAAATAAATAAATGAATGCTATCAAAAATATTAAAATGTGTTCCAGGCAGAGCATCCCATTAGTCCGAGCTCTCCCGGGTGTAAACTTTCCGTCAGACAAACTCCATCTACTCTGTAATCTACTTAGCTAGGAAACGATGGCCCAAGGTGTCTGCAAGGCTGTTGGTCCCCTGCTGCTGGAAGCAATTGTACCAAAGGCTTCCTTCCCCTTTACTTTGGAGTAAATGCCTTCTTAGGAGTACTGCATTGTCATATGCTGAATCCATGGGTTAGCAATTAAACTGCTGATCTTAGATGCTGGTTGGGTCATTTGCTGATGCAGATGATATGAGGAGAAGCTTCTCCCCTTCCCATTCCAGTGCAACTCTCTTCCTTTCTGCAGTAGTTCACCTATCACTAATGCCCTCCTTCCTAGCCATCCCGTCTGCCCTTCATCTCTGCCTCAGATTTTGCATTTTAATGTTTATTACTAATAGAGAATCAAAGATCCAAGTGAAAGATAAATTGCTCACCGTAGGAAATTGTCGCCACCAAAGAAAGCATTGGGGGGCACAATTTTATGAGTCAATGAAAAAAAAGAGTTGTTTGGGAATAATTCCTGTACGCAGGATAACTCCTAGCCCAACAGGGCACATCTACAGGCCCAGGCAAAGGAAGAAACACGTATTCCAAGGGAATAGCTGGAACAGCTACTCCTGCAGGAAGGAAGAGATGTGAAGATGGAAGATTAAATCATCTCAGAGCCAGTCACAGCTGCCACAGGGAGGTTAGTTGTAGCAGCTAAGGTTCTCCACAAGGACGAAGGAGCCACGAGGAGCCGCGGGACCCTGACTCCTACCTTGCCAGGAGGAAAAGAGCAAATGAGCTGTGTGAGGGAGAAAGACATCTGTGTAATGCACTCTGAAAGTAACTAAAGCACTTTCTTTTTTCTTCCTTCACTTCACGTTCCCTATAAACACTTGCTTGCACTTGTGTTGCACCTTAACATGGCTTAAGTGTGATTCAAGATAAGAAGGTGTTGCCTGCACAGGAGAGCGGCAGATCTACAGACCAAACCCTGGGACAATGTCAGAAATGCTCTGGTTCCCCGAATGTCCTCTGCTCTATGCAGGGGGTGGCAGAGTGGGTTCCCGTTTCACAGGCATGCACCAGTACACTGCGGATGTCTCAGTGTCTTCTCCTCACCGTGGTGGGTTATGTGGATGGCAGCCAGCAGGATGGAACTGGGATAAATCCTGATTCTCAAGGCTTAGAGGGATAGTGTCCCTCAGGCCTGGGCCAGCATGTCCCTCACCCAGCATTCACACTCTGTGGACACAGCTAAAGGTGGGACCAGCCCCACCTATTTGTATCAATCTAAATTCTTCATGCAATGAAGGACAGTTGTCTAGCTGAGCACCATTGTCAACGGAGAGGGACAGGCGCCTTCAGAGGCTGGTCTGTCTCACCTGGGGTGGGGCAGGTAGAAAGACAGATGGGGCCCACTGACCCCCTTCATACTGAAACTGCTGAGGGGTTAGGGCACACGGCCAGTTCAAGCTAAGGCTTATAATTTAAAAACTGTTTTGTTTTGTTTTTTTTTAATGTTTTGGGGAAGAATGCCATGATTTTTCTGATTTCTCTTCCAGCTGGCGGGTGCTAGCAGGCAACAGCAGGACCATAGCTTATGGAAGGCGTGAACAACAACAGCAACAACAACAACATTTGATTCCTCTACACATTGGCCCAGATTCTTATAATGACTTAATATGAGGACTAACCAGCTGCTTCTGTATTTTGCATTGCCTGAGTAAAAATACCTGGCAAGTAGTGAGGCCTGACCACAAACATTTTTAAAGTCTTGAAATAATTTCCTCGTTTACTTCTTGTTTCAAACGTGTACAGACCAGATGTCTAAGTGCCAACAGTCATATAGCACAGTTCTGATATTTATTTATGCTGCAAACATGCAATGGTAAGAGCAAGTTAATAAGAAATAAGAAAGCATATGTGAAATATTGTCTTGGAAGGGAAAAAATATCTGACACGTGTAAGAGTCATCTTTACTCAAAAAATGTTTGATTGCAAGGGCAATGTGAACACAAAATCTTGCAAATGGTCAGCCATGACATTGATTTTAAATAGAAATGTTTCCAAAAGAAGCACATAGCTAATACTAAATGAAGTCCATTTATCTGGACAGCATTGGAAAGCAAGCAAGAAAGCAAGCAAACCCCCCCACAATGTGACATGGTCTAGGTGATCACGCTCCACAGTCACCCTGTAGAGATTACTCTAATAGCTGTCCAAAATATATATTTATATATATATATATATATTCTGGAGAGAAAGAGAGTTGTTCTTGCAGATGCTCTTGGAAGTTGTTTTTGCAGAATGAGAAATGGAGCTAGACATTCAGGCTGTCCCTTTCATCCTCTGTAGTTTTCAGCCCTGGCAGAGATGTGGACTGCTCTCGTGACACACAAGAAGCAGCTTGGAGCTGAGAGGTTTTGATGAAACTGCCTAAAGTGGTCCTAGAAGGTCATCAGAGAATAGCAGGCAAACTGTTGGAGACTAGCAAATATAAACTGTGTAAGTTTTCTGATCTTGCTTCTTTGTTTTGTTCAAGCGTGACTATGAAATCCTGCCTTTGAAAAGAGGCATTACTGTTGAGTGACTTTTGTGAGGTGCATTTTATGAAGTAGAAAGAACTCAATTTTTTTTTTACCCTTTGTTTTGATTGGTGTCTTCTTTGCATATTTTTCAGTTATATGCCATTTCCAGAAATATCTGTCAAAAGGAAGTTTCTGGTGTTACAGAGTCAAGGAGTCAATAGGTAGCTGCAGCACTGCCTATGTACTCAGTCTTAACTTGTCCCCTCTAGCTGTACACATCGTGGCAACAATGCTCTTAACACACACGCTTTGGGCCTCCCCACACTGCTTTCCCTCTGCCCATGGAGTGGCATGGAGATAGGGACGGAGACATAAAAGAATATTTCCTCTGCTGCTGAACTTGGAGGGTGGAAGAGGCAGAGATCGCGTGAGAAGGAAGTGATTGACCTGTGATTGTGGAACAGGATTAAGGTCCCAAAGGACTTGCCAGTATTGTAGACACTGTTATGCAGCTCTTGCCGTCTATCTTTTCAGTATAGAAACTGAACACTAGTGATACTTGCGTACTGCACTAGAGTGCAGCAAAGGTGAATACAAGGGTGTTGGTGAGTAAAGGAGATTCAGCAGTGGTGTATTTATTACCCCGGTGGCATCACAGGTGTGTTTATGGGGGTTTCCATGCCTAGTCCAGAACTTGGCTGAGGTGTACAAAAACCTTACTGACACATCGTTAATGCAGATTATCTCCAGTATTCACCCATGTGCTGTAGGAAAGGTGGTCTGAGGAAATACAAGCCTGCTCTTTTGGAGACTGAGGTCGCAACCCAGAAACTCCTGAGCAATAACTGGAACCAATCCACACAAGATGTAGCCCAGTACAGCACATATAGGAAAATGACTCTCCTGCTTCAGGTTTCCTGGCATCCCTTGAACATGGTCTGATTTCACTTAGGGCGCCTTAAAGACAGTTTGTGCCTAAAGGCACATCTCTGCTAAACAGACATGAGGTAGGTGTCCACTTTACCTCCTCCAGAAGGATCTACACTGAGAGTTGAAGTGATGTTAATTAGCCAGCTGCCTTGTGTCATGATGTGAATACTGATGGCTGCACAGAAATGCATGGACATTCTACCAGAGTCAGAGAGCAATAGTAAGGACTAGTTCTGTTGAATTCCCTCAGAGGGTTGAAAAAGAAGGTACGTTCACTGCCTGAGCAGAATTCCTTAGGGGATGACTAACGTGTTGAGACTCAAATCAAAACATGCACTACCCTTCTCAGTCAGTTTTTCGTTTCCAAATCAACACAACAAAAGTGGATGTTTAGGGAACCTAGTAACTAGTCTTCCTTTTTAAAAGGGGCAAAGATCAGAAATATGAATCTGGAGGATATTTCCACCAACTCCCTCAAATAAATAAACGGAACTCGCTAATACACACTTCAGTAATACATTCTGAGTTAGATATCAACTGTCACTCCTTGAGAGAAGCATTGACTTTGAAAGGAAACTTTCCCCAAAAGGCATAAAAGGGAATACATTGATATTGAACATACCAGTGATCAATATGGATGTGTACTGATAACACTGTGTTTCTAATGCCATCACAGGTGGCTTTATTCTGTGCTTCAGGTCCTGTCTACGTGACGTATGTGAAGAACAAAAACAATGTGACAGAGTTTGTCTTCCAGGGACTCACACAAGATGATACATTAGCAAAAGTATGCTTCACATTCTTCTTAGTCTTCTATGCCACTGTTATTCTTGGAAACCTGCTTAGCATCATCACTATATAGAACAGTCAACAGCTCGACTCTCCCATGTACTTCTTCCTGAGCTGCTTGTCCTTTGTAGATATCAGTTACTCTACTGTCACAGTTCCCAAACTCATTTATGACCTTCTTGCTGAAAAGAAGACCATCTCTTTTGTGGGCTGCATAGCACAGCTCTTTGGGGTCCATCTCTTTGCCTGCACGGAGATGTTCATCCTCATAGCAATGGCGTATGATCGTTACACTGCTATATGCAAGCCACTTCATTACGCAAGCATTATGAACAAGCATGTGTGTGGCCGGCTGGTGGCAGCTTCGTGGGTGGGAGGCTGTGTGCACTCCCTGGTGCAGACCCTGCTGACTGCTCAGCTATTGTTTTGTGGGCCCAATGAGATCGACCACTACTTCTGTGATGTACACGCTTTGCTGAAGCTGGCCTGCACTGACACCTACGTGGCTGGTTGCATCGTGGTTGCCAATAGTGGTCTGATTTCCTCGGGCTCTTTGCTTGTTCTTGTTGTGTCCTGTGTCATTAATTTGGTCTCTTTGAGGACACGCTCTTCCAAAGGGCGTCTCAAAGCACTCTCTACCTGCACCTCCCATATCACTGTTGCACTTCTGTTCCTTGGGTCATGCATTTTCATCTGTATGCGCCCTTCCACCATCTTTTCAGCAGACAAGATAATCTCTGTGTTTTACACTATCATCACGCCTATGCTCAATCCCTTGATTTACACCCTCCGAAATGAAGACATGAAAAAAGCCTTGAACAAGCTGTGGAGCAGAAAAGCAAAGAGGAGTGAGACATGAAACAACAGGGTGAGTGATTGTAAGATGACTGTAGCTCAAGAAACCATGGGGAGGCAAAGAGAAGTGTTCAGGAGGGACTTTTCAGGAATGTTGTTCTATTTTTGGCATGGCTGTTCAGAGTAGAACTGAAACTAAATTCAAGGTTTCATGTAGCTCTCATCTTTCTTTGGAAACTGTCAGTCAAAAGGATGTGAGCATATTGTCACCAGTCAAACCCGAGCCTTTGGGGTGGTATTGTGGCTTTTACCTTTAGACACCTTAGAGCTGTGTAAGTCTCAGGTCTAGGCTGGTCAGTCGTCTGGTGCTTTACACTATAAAGATCTAAGGAATAGGTATCTCAGTGGAAATACGGGGATCCAATATCTCTCCATACTCCACACAATATAACCTAATTCCTAGCTGAACACTGAAAATTTCCCTAAAGTTCTTAACAGTACTGTTCTTGATCCATCGAGTTTTCCTCAGCTGTTTGCAGCAGGGAAACCCCCAAATGCCCCTAGGACCTCCTGACTCTGGGCAATGCTGTTCTACCACAAATAGACTTACTTTAGCATTGCCGTCATGAGAAGTGATTCAAGTCAGGGATTTTCCCAGATCTCCTCCTGGAACTAAGATTTGGGGAAGGGAAGAAGAGGAACAGGATTCTGGATGTTGGATCAGAAGGCTTTCTTAGAAAAGCAAACTGTAGATTTGAAGAGACAGCAGCTCTTTAACATTTTAAATTCCCTAATTTTGTCTGGGTTTCTCGAGGTGGAGACTAAGGCATAGGTGAATGCAGGGCTTAGATGAATGTGGGGCTTATGAAAATCTGTTCTTTTTGATGATATTTGTCAGAAAGCATATTTAGGTTTGAGATTGTGATTCTTGATTGAAACATGCTGCCGGTTCTGCTGATGCTTAGCTCTAGATGGCTTTGACTATCATCTTAAACATCAGCGCAGAGAGAGGTGTGCAGACATGACTCATTGCTGTGCAGGGAAGCTCTTTGATGACAACCTACCTGTCTTTTTCTGGAAGAGTAGTAGTGTACATTGCTCTTCCCAGAGACCTGTAAACATACACAGGAAAATAAAATGATGCCTGTGATTTCTTTTCAAGCTATTTCCTTCCTGTGAGCTGGGAGTCCACTGAAAGAGACAATTTTGGACACCTCAGAAATCTGGTTTAAAAATCTCACTTCTCTGTTCAAGATAAGGACAGCGCAACATTGATACGTGTAAAAGCTGTGAACTTCACATATCTGATGATACTTAATAATCAGAAACAAGAGATAAACCTTGAGCTTCAGCCTCTGCAGCAACAGAAAGATGACAACTAGCAGCACCAGAAGGCTACATTTTCACATTCTTTTTCCTGCATTTTGGGACTGTCAGGCCAGTGGGATAATAGTGCATATAGTCCAAATGCTTTTACTACCCCGTGCATATTCTAATTTTAGCGTTACTGAGATAAACGGCTTCTGAGATAGTGATGGCCTTTAATCATCACTACTTGATCAAAATTCAGACTATAACATACTGAAGATAAGTTTTCTCCCCAGCCGTGTGTCTTTGGGCAAAAATAATGATGTTTCGCAGTCATATCACCTCTCTGTAAAATATGCTGGCAGCCGTTTGAAAGAAAGAGACTTGTAAAATCCTTCTTTAGGGTGCCATAGATGATCACAGGGACACAATCTTTGCTAGAGTTATGCACAGCTTTAAGGAGAGGAAGTCAGGGGAAATAACAGCCCTAACAGGCTTGCAGTGAAATGCAAAGGGAATCCGCAAGACCTCTTTCCATCCCCCTTTGACTGTGAACCTTATGCAGAGGCAGGAACCTCTCGCCTGTCTGAGATTAATTCTGTCACTTTCAGCTCAATAAAGATTTCAACTCCTTCTGCCAACTGAGGGACAGCATTTGTAAACTCAGCCAGAAGGGATGAAACATCTACTAGTGATAGAACACCTATCCTTAGAGCTAGCTTAGTTGAATTGATAAAAGGATTCCAAAGCCTTTCCCAACTTTCTCATCTCCCAGAAATGATTGGTCGTTTAGTCTCAAAATCACATTGATGACAGACACGTAGTTGGTAAGTCACCATCTTATTTCAGCATTTCTTTAAGTGAAAGAACACTGCAGCTTGTTTAACTTTCAGATTATGTCCAATGTCCTTAAAATAACTACCGGTTCACTCAGTTGCCTCAAGTGGATTGCTGATATGTGGAGATGAAAAGCAGGAATAAGTTCTTGTTACTTCACAATGGTAGCAAAATTAGAAGTCAATCTTTTTTGCATTTCTGTATTTTTTTCATGTTTCCAGGCAGAAGGGGAAAAAGGAGGTAGTAATGAGTGACAGAAGAGGGGGATTTAACAGGAGAGGGACAGTTACTTTCCCTAGTGTTTGGGGGGCAAAAACACGGGTGTCTGTTCTCCAAGATTTCCTTTGCAGAACTTCAGGTTCTGTGTGTTGCACTGGAAGAGGCTACTCCTTTCAAATACTGAAGACGTAGCAGAAATGGCCATAAATTCAAATCACATTGCTTTTCTCCTCTTGAATATCTTTGAAAGCTTTTTCTCATCTTGACGGACTGGTGGTTTTCCTACATGAGCAAACGTTCGTAGTAGAACAGAGAACTGCAATTCTGTGCCACGCACTCCTCAGGCAGGAGTCCTGGTTGTGCTTGGAACTTGCAAGTTAAGAGTCAGGATTCCTCCAGCTTTCAGCAGCAGAGGAACACAGTCTTTCAAGATAGAAGTTGAAGATACAACCAGTTAAAAGTCCACCTAAAATCACTTCTAACAATTAAGTACCTTTCTGAATCTCACCCTTGGAAGCTGATCAAATCTTCCCTGGAAGTCCTACTCTTTGTACCAAGGTTTTGATAAATTCTCCCCAAACAAAGTTCTCTTTCTAACAAGTCTTCTGAAGTTTCTCTGATATGACCTAAAACTCTCCTCAGAGCATCCTTCACCTCCTTATTCCTCAGGCTGTAGCTGATAAGATTCAGCACTGGAGCCACCACTGTAGAGAACAGAGAGGCCCATTTATCTCAGTCCAATGAGTAGCTGGATATTGGGCTACCGCACATAAAAATGGTGCTCCCATAAAACAAGAAGAGAGCTCTCAGATGGGAAGCACAGGTGGAGAAGGCTTTGCATCTGCCCTTGGAGGAGTGGATCCTCAGGGTGGTGGAGATGAGGTAGATAGAGGAGATGAGAATTGCCAGAGATGTGAAGATGCCACGAAACACACCAAAAATGTGAAGTACCGTCTCTTTGCTATAGGTGTCAGAGCATGAAAGCTGGATCCTGGGGGGATGTCACAGAAATAATGACCAATAATACCAAAGTCACAGAAAGAGAATGTGAAGGTGGAGATAGTTTGTGCAAGTGTGTGGACAAAGCCAATTAAAGAGGAGATGATTACCATCTGTGTACAGGCTTTTGAGGACATGACAGTTGCATAAAGGAGAGGGTTACAGAGAGCCACATGCAGTCATATGCCATTACTGCCAGCAGGAGACACTTAACGCTAGCCATGAGGAGACAAGTGAATAGCTGTGCCACACAGGCACTGACTGAAGTGGCTCTCCTCACTGCTGAAGAGTTCACCAGCAACCTTAGGGAGATAGCTGAGGAGTAACAGAAATCCACAGAAGCCAAGTTACTGAGGGAAAGGTACACAGTGTGTGAAGCCGGGGGATCAACCTTCATCTACATGATCCTTCCAAGATTCCCTATTAATGTGCTTAAAAAAAGCGGGTTACCTTCACCTCTTGGCTTCCTGTTAGTCCAGAGAGGATAAACTCAATGGCCACACAGTGATTCCTCTCAGGCATGTTGCCAGCACACTCATGTTATCTCCCGACAAGAAACTGGTTCAACACCTAGAAGTGATGGGAAACTGGCAACACACAATGGATTGTCTCAGTAGCCACAAGGAAGTACGGCACATTTTCTTCATAGCTTCTGACTAGACTTCTTTAATTACGCATTGAAATGACTTGTGATACAAGGGAGTACTGTTCCTATTTTTCAGGTGAGATAAGAAAGCGCAGAAAGATAAAATAATTTATTCAAAAGGCAGCAGCAGCACTGTGAAACACAAGTCCTAGTCTGGCACTACAATGGTTTTCGTGTGCCCTCTTTCTCCTTTTTTAAGGAAAAAAGTCTGCTTTTCTTGAGGACATCTATGGAGCACTCTTCTCCCCTCACTCGTGGCCACGGTTGGGTGTACAGTATCATCCAAATGGCCCACTCCAAGGGCAATGGCCCGCTTGTTCCTGAAGATACATGGTCTTGACACTAGTTCAGACATCATTCTTCCTGTATTGCAACCACCAATACATTTTTTGCCTATTAGCTAACTCCCCCGGGCATTGGTAGCAGGGTAGTTAGAGCTCAGTATGGGCCACAAAGTCCATTAACAGGACAAAGCAGCCCCCGTTCAGCCTTGCTGAAATAGGAATATAATGGTTAGGCTGCAGCTGTGCCAACTTGCTAAGACCTGCCTTAATTACATGGACCTCCACCACCCTGACCTTTGGGACTGCAACTTGTAAACATACAAATAACAAATCTGCATCCTGGCAGAAGAAAGTAAGAGTTTCCTCTCTTGAATGAAATGGCGGCAAGCACTAAATGGCAACAGCAGCAGGAAAACCCAGCTTTGCATCTTCCCAAAGAGGAGGAGATACCACAAGATCCTCCAGGTTTGGCTGAGAAAGGATTTCTCATTTGCTTGCATCCCTGTTGTCAAGGAAAAGTGGCCATCTTCTGCTCAGGAATAAATTGGGAAGAGTCACCAAATGAAATACTTTCCATTTAGAGGGGGAAAAATCTCATGCTAAAAGGGAAGGAATCCTGAACAAGAAGGGAATCAGTCATCCCTGTAAAGGTTCTACCAGCTTCACCTCACATGAAAAATTATTGTTAATCTCTTGGAGGTTACCAGTAACCTGGCTGACGCTCTCAAAGTGGAGTTCTTATCATGTGGGTGACTGAATGGAGGTTTCAATTCTTGCTGAGGTCTGTTTCTAGGATAGGCTTCAAGGTATTGCATAGGTACAAAACTATTCTCTTACTGACCTGTTTCATCCAGAAAGGCAAGAGTATCTACTCAATACTGTAGATACTGTAGATACTGTCTGTACTGTAGGTAACAAGCCAGTTTATTCCCCCCTTGAGCCATATCTTCAGAAGTACTTGCCCATTTCAAGAAGCAGACAGCAGGATTTAAAACAGCCTATAATGGTTAGGTACACAGTTTAAGTGAGCAAAATGCTTACCCTGCTTAGATGCACAAAAGACCAGACTGCCTTTACACACTGAGTTATCTTTGCATAGTTGGCTGTTGTTTATCTCCAACCTACCCAACCTTTTGTGCCCTAAAGCACAGCAACTAGCCCAGTTAATTCTCAGAAAAGGGCTTCGATGAGCTTGCTATCAACAGGTTGCTCTCTTCCATGGACTACTTGGGAAACTGAAGGAGGAAATTTCCCTCTCCTGCCCCAACGTGAGTGATCAAACACTGGATTAGGTGCAAATTTGTAGAATCTCCATCTGTGCTGACATTTAAAATTCAGCTGGATCGGGCCGGAGCAATCCGATCTGACTGAACCTGCTGTGAGGAGGAGGTTGGACTTGATGACCTCCAGAAATCCTTCCCAACCTAAATTATTCTATGATTCTATCTGCAGATTGAAAATGATCTTTTTCATCTCTAAAATGAAGAAATAGGCCTACCTTCCTTGCATGAAGGTGTGAGATATTTTATGCCGTATTGACCCCAGAAATAAACTCTTATTTCAAAAGCTACAAACATTTCATGTTCCTTCGTAAGAGTGAGTAGCTTCCTTCTTCACTTCAAAGACATCTTACTGAAACAAATCAGAAGATTTATCTAAATAGAAAAATTTTAGGACTTCAGACTTGCAATAGAGCCCCTCCCTGCTCCACCTGCCCAGATAAAGGTTCTTTGCTTCGATGTTTGCAGAACTATGCAATTCAGTACTGCCTTTAGAGCAACAGCTCATTCTTTTCCCTATATGTTGCAGCTGACCTGCAGCCTGGGCGTTGTGAAACATTAGTGGAGTGACACACTGAGAAACAACTTCAATATGAAATGTGATATTCTAACACTCAGCTTGCAGCTTCGGAATTCTTTCTTCAGAAAAATGGTGTTACTGAAGTACTTGGTGTATTTATGACTCTCGATGCAGTTTATTGTCTGTAAATTAGATCTCCTGCAAGACACCAGGCCTTAATTAGGAGTCTCAGCAGATGCACTGTAATGAAGAATCCTTCTGTGAATTAATTTCCCCTATCCTTGGTTAGGGGTCCAGGCAGTATCTATTCTAGGCTCCCCCTATAGACAAAGGAAGCAATATCACCTTCAAAGGACAATTCATCCCATCTTAAAATAAGTGTGATAAGCTAAGGAATCATCCTCTAAGGGTGTCTTTGTTGTCATTGATCATAGGACATGCCCGTCTCATTCCCTGCCCTTACTACTTTTTACTAGTGAAACTGATGACATAAGTATCCTAGCAAATTCAGTGAACCCTTGTCATGCCTGTCCCTATCAACTCTCCAGAAAGCCCAAGTACCTTGGATTTAGATCAGTAACTTCCAGATAACTATAGCAAAAGAAGAGTAATTCCACCTGGCATGAGTAATTCCCTAGCCCATGAGACTAAGGGACAGGGTAAGAAATAAGAAGCACAAAATAGCTGTACAGTAATGGCATGGTGGAAAGAAAGCCTCAGCAGCCTCAAACTCACCGCTGCTCCTGTTACTGCCATTCTTTCTTCTCACCTTGGCATCTCTATCTTCCTTGCTTTTTTGCACCTGATTTATCAGCCAGAGCTCAAGGGTAAGGAATAAGATCTATTGAAAAAAATTAACAGAGCTTTAGACTGCAAACTTTAATATAGATTCTTTTAATAATAACAAGACCATATTCATGTAAATAGCAGTACAGTGTAAGATATCAGAGGAATCAGTTCTGCTTATCTGACTCTGAAGAGCTGCAGTGCAACTCCGTGGAGTTTAAGCATTAAGTATGCCATCTGAATGTGAATCCACCTCTGTTATTAATTATGATCAAACTTGATAATTCTTCCTCTCATTAGAATGCACAGTCCTGATACACAGTTAGCTGTTTTTTCCACAGAAGACTCCTGTTGTCTCTAATAACACATCTACCCTTGGACTCGTGCCCTTTGTTAGATAACCTCTTTGGCTCATGGACCATCTAGTTTCAGGCAGCCTGCTCATCTGTGGAGCAGATATTTTGCTGTGATAACCTGTTCATCTGTGGACCATCCAGGCTCAGATTATGTGTCCATCCATCGGGGTAGATTTTTCTTCAAATGCAGATAGAAAATTCTTCAGGTAGGTAATCGCTGGTGATTTGCTTAGAGTTCTGGTGCCTCTGCCTTAACACTGCCTTTGCATTTCCACCTAATCCCACATATAATTTTCTTCTAAGGTCCTTGAACAATTAACTCTTTTGAAGAAAAGAAAAATAACGGTCTATTGGAAGATGTTGACATAGATATCATGCTTTAGTAAACAGTTTGCCATTAACCTCTCTCTGTTCTTGCAATATCACTGGACACTTATTGAAATTACTTTACGATAAGGTGATGAAGACAGCTGTTCTGGGAAGCTGAGGAGCCTTTGAGACATATGAACAAAGACCCTTCCCCTGATTCTGGCAGGAGTGTAAGGACATCTCTACCTGCCAGAAAAGCTAGCTTACTTGTGCTACTTCGAGGGCTTAGAGGTTGTTCGACAAACTGTTGGCCTTCAGAGCAGAGAGCTGAATTGGGTTACTCAGCTGAAGAGTGATCTGCTCTGACTGTCCCTAGCAGCGAAAGTCATCAGTGGGGCTTAGGCAGGCAGAAATGTCCCAGGTAACGCAGCCTTGGTTAGACTGTGCTTACAGTGGCTGCTCGTGTTGTGGAGTGGGGGCGACTCCTGGGACAATGAATGTGCAGTGCCATGTGTAAGATGATGAGTGAGGGAAGCTCGTCTCTTTGGGCTGCACCATGAGGTCTGCAATGTATTTGCATTGGACTGAGTCCTCTTCCAGACTGTATTAGACTGGCAATGTAATGGCTTCTGGAGTTCTCGTCTAGACTATGAGAAAGCCATGGTGTTCAGAAGATAGCTGGGTTAAAAGTGGATCAACAGGTATTGCTTGTCTGGGTTATTTATCTTTCTTTGCTGTAGTCCTCTCTCACAGTTTAGTCAGGAATATCTGCAACCCACATGGTATTCTAGGAAGCATGAAAATGTTTGCTTGCAGAAAATTTGTACTTCTAGATGCTGCCAGAGTTGCTCTGGGAACTGACTGGTTATTGCTTAATGACACCTGTCAGTCTTAATGATAAAGCTATGGGTATGGAAGAGTGGAACATATTTCTTCCTCAGACACTATGTTTACACATCAAGGGGTCTAAGTGGTTCAGGACGGGCAGAATGGGTTGCTCTGAGTGATGACCCCCAGTGAGAGGGAGTGTAGCTTTTTATGGGACCTTTACTTGCAGTCCTTCCTAAGGATAGGGAAAAATGGTCTTGCACCCATTTGTCCAATAACTCTGTGTATTGAAGCAGTGTTATAGCAGGTTCCGTTTCCTTCTCTGTGCTACTTCCATGGCCAAAGCAGCTGAGACTGAAGTCTTTCCCTACTGAAGCCAGTGGCTTTTTGTTCTCTACGAGCCAGCTCCCTGAGTCAGATGGAATGTGATCCAAAACCAGAACTCAGGGCAGCATTAAGCTGCATTAACGTGGACTTGAAATAATTCCATAAACCTGAGCTGGTCACTCTACACTCTTCCTGTAATTCCCAGATATAAATATAGACCTTTCAAGGGAGACAGAGACAGGTGTGATCAATCTCTCTCCCAAAACTATGGAGGCAAACAGACTTTTATTTGCCTTCATGAGCTATAGAAAGAGCCTACAAGTTTGGTTTATGCTTTGGCAGCTCATTAACAGAAGTCTAAACTTAAGTAAGATGAATCCCAGCCTCAGCATTTGTAAAAAATTCTTCTGTGTGCACATTTTTAGCCTGCGATGCATGTGAATTGGTTCAAGGATATTCACCCACAACAAAAGAGGGTAGGCTGTCCCTCAGGACCACCTGCTGTGTGGTGACTTTGTTCTTGCATGGAAGACTCGAGTCGCCCACATCACTAATACTGTAAACAGTCTAAGGTGCCTGATGAATGTGACCCACTTTTGCTGAAAGGTTAATGATCACCTTCAGACTGTGAGTCAGGAAAAAAAAGACTACAAGGATGTATGAGGTAAGAGAATGGAAACAGAACATGGAAGCGATACTGCTGAAGTGGTACTAGTTAGCAACAGTTGAAAAGAAAGCTGGGATGTCTTCAAGGCATCAGACTTGAAAGTAAAAACTTAGGTGAAAATAATCGCCTTCAAAAGTGTCACAATCGTTCTTTCTCAAGGTAAAGCTGTAGCTCTTGCTATTACAGAAAAGTCTTTAATATTACAGTTATATCTTTCTTCAATTCTGCATTCACTTTTCTCCTACTTCTGTAGCATAACGAGCAATTATTTCAGAATAAATTCATCCATGAACAGCTGTACTCATCATTTTAATTTTTTAAGCACCTGTTCCAACTCCTTTGGAGGTTTTATTGACTGACAAACAATTTTCTCCATGTAACAGTCCATTCAGTGCCTCATTTTGAGGACCTCCTTGGTCCTCAAGCTGTAGACCGTGGGGCTTACCATTGTATAAAACACATATATCACCTGATCTTGGTCAGGCAAGGAGCCAGAGCTGTGGGGTGTGTAGCTGGAGTGCCAAAGAATATGGCAAAAACTATCAAGTGCACAGGATGCACAGGTGGAGAAGGCTTTGGGTCTTCCCTCGCTGGAGTGGCACCTCAGGATGGCAGAGATGATGTAGATGTAGGAAATGCGTACCTGCAGTATGACAAAGATGTCACCTAAGATGCAAAATGCTGTGAGGATGATCTTGTTAACCCCGATGTCAGAGCAGGAGAGGCTCATCAGGGGTACCACACCACAGAAGTGACTGGTGATGCTGGAATGGCAGAAGGACACCCAAAAGGCACAGCTGCTGTGTATCATCGAGATTAGAGACCCACAAGAATAAGAACCAAGTCACAGCTGGATGCTGAGACTTCATGACATGACGGCTTTGAATAGCAGTGGTTTACAGCTGGTCATATGCCATCACAGCCAGAATGAAACATTCATTGGTGCAAAATGTAGAGAAACAATATATCTGGGCAGCACAGCCACCAAATGAGACAGCTTTGCTCTCTGCTAAGAGACTGGCCACCATCCTGGGGGTGATGCCTGAGCAGCAGAGGTCTAAGACTGCCAAATGGCTAAGGAAAAGCTATTTGGGAGGGTGGTTTGGGGAGACAATCCTTATTAATGCGGTCAAGGCCAGATTTCCAACTACAGTCATCAGGTAAATAATTAAAAGCATTACAATGAGAGTGGGCTGTGCTTCTGCCTTGTTGATTAGATCTAGGAGGAGGAACTCAGCTACTGTGGTGTAATTTTCTGCTGCCGTTTTGCTCAGATATTTGTTCACATTAGGTAAGCAAGCTTGTCTTGATACACTCTGGAGAACAACTGGCAAAAAATGATCATGATCATATGCTCCCGCTAGCAGTGACCAGCTTACTTCCTTTGGTCAATGAGGACAATACTAATTTCATCCAAAATGCCATTCTGAAATGGAATCACTTGTCTGTGTTATCCCAAACCAGCTGCAACACACATTATCTACCTAGATTGTTCCAGTGTGAAGCTGGAGCACTATGAATGCCACTAAGTCACAGTCTAATAATGGTAAATACATACGTATCAATGTTCAAGAGCTGTTAGTGGCAAGTAGGCTAAATGAGACTGGAAACAGAAGAAATAGTCTCTGACAGATCTTAAAGAGGTAGTAACATTTCCCAGTTCTTTGAATTCTTAAATCAACATTACATATGCTAGTGAGCATTTCAATTACTACTGTTTCCAGGGTCTGAGGGCTCTAACAGGCCTTAATGGGCCTTATCATCCTCGCCTGAGGCAGCCACTTGCACCTCCTGCCCATGGGCCCAGGAGCCCCATTTAAGCTCAACCCTGGGCCTTCAGTTTCTGTCTGAGCTGCCCTAGAGGAGCACTGATCTCCAGCTCAGCTCAGCATGCAGACTCCATTGCTCTGGACCCTGCCCTGTGGACTGACTTCCCAGCTTGACCCTGCACCTATCTTGTCACTTTGGGCCTGCCCAGTAGGCACTGGACTGTCTCTGTCCCTGGTTACCCTCACCAGGCCTGATCCTGACTCTGACCCGCAGGCTGACTTCTCAGCTTGACCTCATACCTGCTTCATCACCAGGAACTCTCCTGGTCATCTGGACTCTTGGTTGAACTCGGCTACCATCTCCAGGTCTTCTCTGCCCACCTGGCTCAGGGCCAGAGGGACAGGCCCTGGCTGCAGCCTCCTGAACTTATCATTCTACACATCCTGAACAGGGAAAAGGAAGAAAAAAATGGGCACTTCTATGGCATAACTCATCTCATCATGTAGCAGATGTCTAAGATACTCACATGAACCATTCTGTAAAAACACCTGTTACTTTTTTTTCCTCCCCCTCCCTATTGAGAAGAAACTAAGATGGAAGACAGAAACGAAGGCATGCTTAAAGGTATATCTCTAGGTGAGATGAATTCCATAAGCAGGCATATGCATGTAGAGCTACTCCAGATTTTATTACAAATAAACCAACTATTCCTTCACTGCCATATTTATAACTGTGATACTAATATATTTTTAATTCAGAAAAGGATATTAAAGTCTGCTGGTTGGATTCCAACTGTTTCCAGTCAACTTGATAGCATTCTACTAGACAAATGTCTGATAGAAAACACTCTTTGATTAATTCTGCTCGTTCCTGCACCAAACCAAGCTCCATTCACACTCATAACAAACTGACTGTCTACTAGTAGGTAAATGGATGTATGAATTCATGAGCTGACTTTTGAAGGTGTGCAGGATATACAGAGTTACCTGTGAAGACAGAAATGGATGGTCAGCATCTCTGGGGAAAATAAGGTTTCACATGCATTTGTCTGCATGGGATTAAAATGATATTCCATAGCAGATGTCAACTGCACTTAAACTCCAGGACTATGAAAAGAATTAAATTCATATCCATTTTCACTTATCATGTCTTTATTAAACCAAAGGTAAGTAACTGCAATTTATTTGCACAGAAGAATACATCACTACAGTCTGCTGCTGCTGCTGTATCAATTCTATCAATAAATTGGACATACAAGCCACAAAGAACACGTGTGAAAATGAGGCTATTCTAGGATTCCTAGACTGTAACCTTCTAGTTCCACATTGTCCTGAAACGATGTTTTGCTAAATTTCAGTCTACTTTTAAATAGAAACAGACTTTATCTCTGTTATTTCTGTTTTGTATAACAGAGATGGTCTCTTTCCAAAATGTTGAGAAGATTTGGATTTATTCCACTCTTGGTAATACCCAGCACTCTGAAAAATAAGGAGATCTGAACAGGCTTTTATCTATCTGGTTAACGATGGAGCTTCTATATGTGTGTATAGACATCTGGAGATCAAGGGTCTATAAGCAAATCTGGTAAATAATCCAGTCCTTATTTGAAAAAAAAAAAAAAAGCTTGCAAGCAATTACATAGCAACTTATGCTTGGATCATACAAGAACTTCCAAAGTGAACACAGATGTTACTTCCCAGTTGAGAAAGGAAGCAACTCCACCTGTGTTGAAATCCAGTGTTGTAGCAGGCAGGATTAAGCAGTGGGTGTAAGAAAATGAATGGCCATCCTTCATAGCAAAGAACCTAGAGATGGGAAATAGATCTTTCAGCTACTAATTTCTAAGGCCAGGAAAATGCAAATTTCATACTATCCAGTGCAACTAGTAAATTCCCTCCTATGCAATGTAAGAGTTAGAAAAAAGAAAACAAGAAGTACTTTTTTTTTTAATTTGATCTTAGCGTGTAATATGGCTCAGATATCTTTCTCAGCTCCAACATTTCAGGATACATGAGAAAGTAACCGGGTTCTAATTACACTCACTGACTTGGATTCCCCAGTTGGAAGGACAAGATGTGAGGTTTTTGCTGTCTGTGCTTTGGCTCTCTATGATGTAAGAGATATGATCTCAGAAGTAATCGCCTTCACCTAAGCTGTTCATCTCATGTTCTTCATAGTTTACGAAGAAGATTCATGGATCCCGGGGTATGAAGATGTCTCTTCTAAGAAAAGATGAACAGTGCTCAAGAAGTGCCCCCCCCCCTTTTTTTTTAACCTTAAAGCAAGATTAGATTGATGAGGTCAGATGAACTCAAATCTGCTGCAGAGGTTTAAATTTGGGTAAGACAAATCCATTTGCTCAGCTCTAACTGCAATAAGCTGGGACAGCCTTTTGCTCAAGCCTATGACTAGATGCATAGTCAACTATCTGAAAAGAGCATGTCGGATATTTCTGTGCCACAACACTCAGATATGATGCAGTGCAATGTTGTTCAGTACAATATAATACAAGATGATACAGTAAAACAAGTAGCAGCAGTAAACAATAAGTATCACCTATTTACAAAATAGAAGCTCTCCAAATGATGTATGTATATAACTGATGATATTATCAACAAACGTTGGAAAACGGAAACTTTCTCAACAATCTTACTTATTAATTTAGAATCCCCATTTTCAAACAAATAGATACGGTCCAAAATTTTCTCAGCTCTGTGGACACGCTATGATCGTGCTTTGCCACCAGATGGCAAAGGCACAAACCTGAGTGTATGTAAACGCGTATACGCTGGTGCTGATGTTTTCCGGTAAGTTGAAGATGGCTATTTTATTTGTTGGATTTTCTTTAGCCATAGTAGGGCGCTATATTTTAAAAAACTTTTCTGAAAATTGTCATAATTCTCCTGCACAAGTTAATTATGAAAAGTCATACCAGGGGACATCCATAGGTAAAGGAGGAAGTGACACAATCCAGTATTATAGCTGGGGAGGCAGCACAAGTATTTGGGGAAGCAGAGTAAAGGGAAGACAAGAGGATTTTCTTCTGTGAGGTGAACTGAATAACTGTGAAACTTCCACCTTGCAGGAATTAAGTTACTGTGCTCCTTCAGCAAATTATCCATTATGAATGTATTCATTATGTCACCAAATACATCAAAAGTTCAACATCTGCCAACAAGAGAAATACAGGGAGTTACATTATCTGTTTGTGTTAGAGTAACTGACTCTTAGGATTCAGTTCATCTCGCCTAAATTCAGGCATCCTACTGAAGGACCTCATGCTGGTGCCTAGGAGGTTTGAGATCTCTCGGTAGAGATAAAAGGGAGAAATTAGGGAGGATTGTGGGTGAAAACGCTCATGTCATCTACCAGGAAGCATGTAAAAGCTTTGTCTGAATCTAATCTAGTCATCTAAACCCCCTCTGGACTCAATGGAGAGAGACAGGCAGCTCCTGGAGATGATTCAACTTGTCCTAAGGAAGAAGCGCTCTGTGAAGATGCTAACTTCTTTCTCTCTGATGAACACAGAGGAAGCCTGATTAGCTTTAAATAGGTCACTTGCATACAGCTAAAGCTCAGCAAGGAAGTCTTCCCATATGTTTTCCCCAAGTGTTTCACACCTATGAGCATTTGAAAGAGTAATCATGGAGCCTGGCCTCCTGCATTGCTGTGGTATGGAAATATGGTGTGATGGCATGGCGCAGAACTGCAGGCTTGGGAGGGTAAGGCTGGTGGATTTCCAGGGCAGGAGTTTTGTTTTTGTTTTTTTACACATGCACGTGCAATTTCACACATGCTTTCTCCATGTCATGTGGATTAGGCTCCATGCATCCCAGGTTTCGGGATGTGCATAGTTTACCGTGCACATAAAGACAGTCAGAACAGCACACGGTGCAGCTCAGTGTGATATTTCAGAGAATGTGAAATGCATCTCCTGGACATAGCTGTGCAGTAGATCCAGACCCATCATGGATCTTGAGCACATGCCACATGTCTATACAGCAGATGGGATTCATCTCCCTGCAGTTAAGCTATTTAAAAGTTAGGTGACTGAATCTAATCTGGTTGTCTAAGGCGCCTTTGTAGTAAAGGAAGGAGACAGGCCATTCAAGAAGATAATTCATCATCTCTCTCTTGCAAACTCATCTTACAGGGACGTGGGACATTTTCCATTTCCACTCATTTCCTGCTGGTATTTTAAATGCTATCTTAAATTTGCCCTCACTCCCACACCTGCAGAAAGAGAAGGAAGGTCAGAAGCAGTGGGGGAGTCATTGGTATTCCTGGTGGAGGCTGCTCTCTGAAGATCTCCCATCTTTGGACAAATAGTGTTTCTCTTCAATGGTGAATTCCTACTTCTCTAATCTTCCTTTTGCATGAGAGAGCAATGTTGAAACATTGAAATGTCTTCTGGGTCAATTATGCTAAATTTCAATTGAGAAAAATCAAAAAGCTTCCTTTTGATCGTTTTGTATCACTTAACTTCAAAAAAGAAATTATTAGATATTTCGGAATGTATATCATAGACATTGTGGTGCAGTCATATAATATGTAATAATAGAGTGTGTTTTAAATTAAATGAAATTGGACAAGAAAGTAGGTATGAAAAATGCTTTGAAAACTGGAAGTGCTTCTCCACCTCAAATGTAAGGATGGCTCAAAGTCAAACTATACCAGCTGACTAGCTGGGCAGTTGGTTTAAAAGGAAGTGCTAAAAACATGGGAATAGGAGCACTTACAGAGATGATTTATTTATTTATTTATTTTTCTTTGGGAGATGTTGTGCTGGAAGCAGGAAGGGGACCTGTGGGAAGATGGAGGCACTGTGGGATCGTGGAGGAATACCGGGGCTATTAAGGTAGTGGTAATTCTGCATGTGTGTCCATCGCATGCATCTCTAAGCACACGAGGTTTATCAGCTGGAAACAACTGAGTATGTAATTACCTCACAGGAACAGCTTTTGGGAAAGAGGTCTTCAGATATGCATGGGTTTGAGGGCAGACTGAAATAGCAGCAGGTGGCTATGGCCCAGAAGTGAGGGGGCTCAGCCGGACTTCAGGGAGAAATAACAGAATGGTGGAAACAGTGAATTTAGGAGCAGAGTTAGCCAGCTACAAACGAGGGACATGTCTGCAGAGGATGCGCAAATGACTTTTTTGCAATTTCTGATCGCCTCACAGCCTGTCATTGCTTGAAACAAGGTAAACCCTGGCCTCAGCTCAGTTCTGCCATTACGAGCATTCACAGTCTGTGTCGTTACCTGTGGAGGCTAGGTTGAGTGCCAGTGTGGACTTCCAGCTGCTTGAGCTTATCTAGGTAATGCCCTGAACTGCGCTTCTCACGCTTGCTTCTGTCACTTCCTCCAATTACTCATTTCTTCTCCTCCTGCTACGCTGAGCCATGTCTCCTTTTAGTCCTCTCCTCCCTTCCTTTGCCTTCCCTCCATCCAGAGTCAGCGTCCACACGCACAACCTAACCAGGCCACCACAGCGGGACCATTCTTTCCCCAAACAGCCCCTGGAGTCTTCCTCAGCTGAGTCCCTTGCTCCAGGAGTTCAGCCAGACCTTGGCACTTACTTCACAGACCCCCTCGGTGTTGGCTGTAGCCTGTCCGGCCACCAACACATCCAGGTTCCCCCACCCCCCGGACTCTACCTTCTTCAGCCATGGCCTTGCAACAGCAGCCAGCTTATCCTCAGTGCTGAGTTCTTCAGTTTGAAAGGCATTGCACTATAATAAGGTTAGAGCTCATGATCACGGGTGGGGGCAAGTGGTATGTCTGCATGGTATGACATTGTGTGAAAACCATCTGGGATGCCAAAGGTCTTTGCAGGACAGGGGACTGAACTCTCTATTTCCAAGTCTGTAGGTAGCAGCCCTCACTTGGGTCTGTGAGTTGACACATATGGCGGAGGTGGGCTGGAGGTATTCTTGATCTTTGATCTCGTAGGGAACATGGCAGTGGAAAATAGGATTTGGGATCCTTAATGGAACTATGGCGTGCTTGTCGGGTAGGGTTTAGGATAAGAGTTGCACTGGTAGACTTGAAGGGCTGGCTGACAGGCTTCTCGGCAGTTGAATTTTGTTGCCAAACCCGAAAGGAGGCCACAGAGTTGTGCAGGGACAGCCCTGAAGAGCTGGAATTCACTACCCACTGCTAAGGACACAGAAAAAAACAAGGACACAATTGCCAGTTTGGGGAGGGGGCTGTTCTTCCTTCCCTGCCCCACTCCTTCAGTGACCACCTCCATTTATGCCCCACTGAAATTTTCCAGGATTCTGCTCTGCTGGGGTCTTGGCAATCTTGCTGCCATTACTAATCTGCTGCCCAAGGCAACCCCTCTGCTCTGCCTAATAACCTGAGAGAGGTGGCAGGAGAGAGAACAAATTGGGCTGGATTATGTATACTGTCAAATTTCAATTATTTTATTATTAAAGTTCTTTTTTTTTTTTTTTTTTTTTTTTTTTCCCCGGAAGGGGCAACCTGTTTCATAAATTGTGGAAGTGATGGACTTCAGCACTGGATTCCTCTGTTGCCAGTTTGATTTCTCTCAGCATTAAGATGTATGCCTTTAAGAAGACATTTTGTGCTGGTGGGCAAAATGGAGAGACTGTGGAAAACAGGCACGTCAGGCTGATACTTATTAACTGATGACTAGTAATATTTGACGGATGCTAACATAGCCATAAGAACAAAACTGTGGCATTTCAGTTTTTTTTTTTAATTGCTTCATCTGTAATTGTGAAACTGTAATTTCCTAGTTTCTTTTTTTAAGCTTTACCTTTCCTCCAGGGGAAATGTCTGTGACTTCCTTTGCTTTTCTCTGAGGAAACCCTACGCAGATTATTACATGTATTGATTTGAACTAATCACTCTGACTTTGACAAGGAAGCCAAATGCAAATTCCAGGTAGGTTACAGCTTTAAGGAGCCTGTGTCTAAAGACTCAAGGCAAGCAATTTAATATAATTGGTTGTCTCTCCAGGAAATGACTTAGGATGATTTTAGTAAGGTCTCCGTAGGTACAGTTAAGAAACTTGTGCCTGACAAATTGCAATGATGCAACTTGGCAAGTGAGTTTGCGAGTGTGTTTAAATTGGCTCCAGTGTGCATCATTAAAAGCTCAAGTTCTTTCACTCCTTGAAATTAGCAGCTCTCTCATCTTACAGTCAGACGTGATTATTGCTCTAATCTAGGGACAGTGAGAGACCGCCTTGAAGGAAAAGCAGCCTGTGAAAACTGGCAGGATCTCTACAATGCTTTTGCTGTATCTCAAAAACCCCACAGAGACCCCGGTCTAATCTATTTCATTTAAAGATGATGGGTCAAACAGAGCTGGCTGCATTGCACTAGTGGGGCTGCAGCTTAAAACTGCCTGGACTGAGCTGGTTTTGAACTACTCTGTTTTATGCTGGGATGATACACAGCTGACTGACCAATTTGGTCTACATAGCAAAGGCAGTAAACTCAGAAATGGTTTCTGGCAAAGATAAGGCCAATTCACAAGTTTCCCTGTCTTCTTCTGCTGTCCCAGGCCTCCTACTCTGCAGATTTCTTCTTGCTACTCCATCTCCTTTGCAGAACCTGGAAAACAGGGGACAAAGTTTTCATTAGAAACCCAGTTTTTAATTTAATTTTAGAATAAAGAACATTCTGAGGGAGCCTAGCAGGGAGGATGGAGCCCACCTGCAATGTGAGCTGCAGGGAGGGATTATTCCCTTGCAACAGAACTACCTCAGAGCATCTTGTCTCTATGTCTGAAACACAAATGGCCATGAAAGAAAAAAGGATCGTTCTCAGCCCCATGTCTGAAGGCAGCAGCTAAGTCTGTAATTGGCCTGGGCTCATAACGAGCATCCTTAGTTGGACAGCTCAAGACCTGACAAAGCTCATTAATCCCACTATTAGTCAAAATCAGATTGCTTTGATCGCATTGCTCCAGGAACATAGTCCTGCTGTGGCATGAGAGGGCTGAACAAAGCCCTTCTCCAGACAAACACTTGCCCCTCTGCTGCCTACATAAACCCCATAGTGACGGCTCCTCCGGTATAAGGCTAAGGACCCTCGGTGGAAGCACCAGTCTGCAGGGTTACACAATGCAGTAGCATGCACAGTGCGAAGAAGAGGCCTAAACAAATCTCAACAGCAGCATGGCATGCATAAAAAGACTTTTCCTCTCCTTCCGAGCTTTCTATTTGCTTTGAGATCCAAAGCTAGGATTCAAAATCTAGGAAAAAAAAAAAAACAGCCAGGAAGTTGCGATAATAATGAGTGTATAGATGTAAAAGCGTGTGGCTGGGCTCCAGGGGGAATGGCTGCTTATTTGTCTTGTCCTGGTTGCTGCACTGTGGATCGAGATGAAACTCCAGGAGATTTCAGTTGCCCCAAACATCCTGACCTTTGAGAGCCTTCTGGAGAGCAAGTGCCTTTGGCAGGGCAGGAGTTTGGTAGGGAATCTGCAGTTTGAATGCAGATTAGAGACAGCTGAGAGTTGCAGGGGGGGCAGTGTGCTGCAGGACTTGGCCAGAGCGAAGCCTCTGAAGTGACAGAGGGAGAGAGACTCTCCTAGCGGGCCAGGGCTGAGTTTTCTGCAACCAAAACAGCCACTGAGAGGTGTTGACCTGGAAAGCAGGGCTCAAAGGAAGAACTATTTTTCCAAGGACTCACTGAATTCAGAGGTGTGCATTCAAAACTTTTGATTTAAATTGCTCCCCCAACAGGCCTGGGATTATCTGGGCCCAGCATATCATCAACTAGTGCATGCATGTATTCTCCAAATAGACTCCTGAGATTTTTTATTTTTTTTTGCTGGGCGAACGAATATCCTTTTTACAAGCAATATGTAACATCTACTTGCAACTGGCCTAAAGGCCTCATTTTTTTTTCCTGAGTAATACTTCACAAGTACTGCAATTATTGCATATGGACTGAATATTTCAGTATCTAGAATAGAGAGAGGCTAGTAATGCTATTGTTATGAAATATTTCTCTACTTAGGTAAAATTCACTAGGCCTTGGTAACCGTATGACAAAGCTGATAAAAAGAACAGCATAATACAGACACAGCTGAGGACGCTTTTGGTAATTGCTGATATTTTCCTGAGGCCTTAAAGTCGGCATTTGCATTTGGTACATAATAGTGGCACATACAGTTCACAAGCATCGTGAGGATCAGTAACATCATATTCACAAGCCTAGACCTTTGTAGTCTTGGGCTAACAACATCACAACCAACCTGGTTAATTGGAAGGCCTCATTAGATTTGGCTAAGAACATATCTCAGACACTGCCCTATGTTTCTACTTTTAATTATCCGGTACAGCTAAGAACATGCCTACAATGACACATCTGAAAACTAGAGGTGTCACTGAGAGCCAGCAGCCCAAAGCTCTCTCCATAGTCATGGGAGACTCTCACCTTGAAGGCGCAATGCATCCCAACCTGAAAGAGGTTTCTAAGATACATGACGTGAAGCTCTCCTTGAACTTGTTTATACTTTCACATACAACTACACCACTACCTTTTAGACGTGTGCATTTTGATGAGATAGTTAGCTTTACCACATACTTCATGCTGATGGCTAGCAATGTATGGTTTAGCAGAATGTCAGACGTTGCATTGTGACAGGATTGGATTATCAGCACTGGGATCTAGATGTAAGGTCTCAGGTTAGAAGTTCCAGAAAGGGAGCATCTCACAGGCAGGAGGTGCATTCGTTTGGCTAGTATTAGCACCTCATCACTTGACTATCTGTACAGCACTGTATTTTGGAGCCGTGTATCACAGAGAGATTTTGTATGAAGTATTGTCCTCTTGTGGCTGTCCAACAAAAGATGGGTAACTCGGAAAGTTTTCAGCTAGTGGAGAGCACATTAAGCCAGTTTGGGAAGACGGAAGGGCACAGCCCTAGTTCTACTCCTAGGCATACATGAAATGTATCTGTTCACTGTGTCCATTTCTGGCATCTGTTGGGTTTATTACCTAATGATTAGCTCCATTCTCTGTTTCAAAATTTCATGGGATACGTGATTTCTGATGGTCCTAGGGCTTACTGCAGTACACACAAAGAGAACTGGACCTCATGCATTTATTCCAGCCAAAGGTCTATGCAAGCATTGCATAAGGTAGACCTGTGTTTGGTAATCCTTGGAGAATACCAGCATATCTTCTAACATATACTTGGGAGTCTTAATTTTGTAAGAGGCACACACTGCAAACATAGAGAAGAGGCTTTAGGAGTGATTGATAAACAATATTATCCACGTTAACACTGCAAAAGTTATTGGTTGGTAGTGTTGGAACAGTAACATATACACCAAGCTGTGCATCCAGAGGGAAAGTGGCATTGCAATAAATAAATGCATGGATGCTTCCTGGAACAAGAGTGGGATTTTTTTGATTGTTCTCCGAAGTAGTGCTGGTAATTTGTGCTCATTCTTATGCCTGGCTACACATGCACTTCAAGTAGCGCATGGATTTCACAAGTGGTTTACCTTTTCTCATTTCTGGAGGGCCTATACAAAATCATAGCTGATCATAGTAATGAATTGCTAGAATGGTTATCAGTAAAGAATTTCCTGCATAAGATTCAGCTAGAATATTCTTGTGAGCTCTCGCTATAGAACCAGTGTGTAAGTCATTCCTGCAAGTACTGAGGTACTGTTTAATATAGTAATGCAAGGTATACGGAAAGATCCTTCAATGCCAAGTCTGCCTAGACTTCTATGCACTGGGAGAGGGGAAAAAATTAAATGTCTGAGTAGATCATAAAAGTGATAATACCGTTGTTATGAAAGTCTACAGGGCAAAATTTATAGGAAGAAGTGTAGTCTTTTATCAGATACTGGATTATATTCCATTTTGTATCCCCCCAGATAAAGCCAAAAGAACAAAATGCATTCTGGGTACACCATCCCTTCCCTGAGCTTCAGTTTGTGCCCATTGCCTATTTTCCTGTCATTGGGCACCACTGAGAAGAGTCTGGCTCCATCTTCTTCACACCTTCCCATCAGATATTTATAAACATCCATAAGATCCCCCACCATGAGCCCTCTCTTCTCTGGGCTAAACAGTCCTCTGCCTCCCTTTGTAAGAGAGATGCTCCAGTGCCTTAATCAGTTCATGGCCCTTCACTGGACTTGCTCTGGTAAGAGGCAGAGTGCTGTGCAGACTCCTGGGTGTGCGTGTTGTGGTGATAAATCTGGGTGCATCTTAACTATGCTTCTGTGCTGCGATGATGAACACTCATGGCTGGAGATAGACCTCAGGTTTGTTAAAGCGCTGTGGCATGGCATTTCAGCTGTGGTGCCTGGTGCAGAATAATTGAGAGGACTTTGTTGTTTGCACACTGCTCTGTACTGAAACCAAGTGTCAAGGATGTGTTTCTTAGGGGCCTTTTATTGTGGTTGCTGCCTTTCTGTAAAGGCTAAGCTCATGACTGTTTCCTGCTGGAACTCAGCTCTCAGTGCTAATGAATGTGCATTCTTAACAGTAAACCAGTGAAAGTATGAAAGTAGTTTAAGTTTTGTTCACCTTCAGCTGTGGGTCATCATGTTGACAAGGGGTTCATAATGCATTTTCTGATTTTTTTTAAAGTATATTTCAACAACTTTAAAAATAGCATGACTGTCCATTCCTATCCCAAACCATTTAAATTCCAAAGCCAGGCTTTAAGAAGTTGGTAAATGCCTCCATGAATTTTTCATGAAGCTTTTTTTTGGGGGGGGGGGGGGGAGAGAAGGGGGCTGCCTCTGTTCTCATGTTGACATCACAGCAGAGTTGTTATGGATGGGATTGATGTGAAACAGTGCAGGTGAGGCATCTGTACCAGGGCTTTCTGTGTAGTTCCCTGTGCAGCAGGTGAAGAGAAATCAAGAATTGGCATTCATCCCATCCCAAAGTAAATATTTCTCCTACGCCAGATGAACTGCACCATCATAGCACCTTTTCTCTCAGCTGAAAAAGAGCCTCGGAGCCACGCACGGATGTGTAATTTCAGGGTCCAAACTAGGCAATTCCTACATCTGCAGTTAAATAAAAACCAGCAGGGCATTGTCTCCAGAACTGGTTTGGTATGACTGTCACTACTTAAATAATACAGAGCCTATCACAGCGTTGGCATGCACCAAATCCTTGTCCGTCTATCTCTTTCCCTCCCCCCTCTACCCCCAAGACAATGACAGGATACAGTGCCAGGTGACTGCTCATTAATAGTTTGCCCATGGCTAACCCCTTCTGAAGTGGTAAATGGGAGAAGAGAACTGACCCATTTGGATGTGAGCCATGCTATACTCTCATAGTTTTGGGGAACAGTAGTCTGCATTGACAGCTGGAAGACCCTTTCTTACCCTTTTCAGTAAGGTCATACCAATGTAATATTCACCAACAAACTGAGGCAACCAGATCATTGCTTCTGGTACCAACAGGCTGTGCAGTCACCAACAACGTTTACTACCTCTATAAATGGAAGGAATCTCTTACGAATTGTGGACTAAACTAGCACTGTCTGAATACTACAGCCTCTTTCTAATCAAAATGATACGCAGGTGACTTTGAACTGCATATCAAACAGTTGTCTGAGAGTGGGAATGGACAGCACTGTCAAGGAAATCCTGATGTAATGGGTTTAAAAAAAAAAAAAATCTCTGCTGGGAGCAGAGGCCAAGGCTTTTAGAAGCTGTAGGGATTAGCTTCTTTGTGCTTGAGGTAGGTTTGGTCATTGCTGCTTCTGTTGGGTTTAGCATGGATATCTGTCTCTTTGAATACCTGATCTAGAAGATTGGGTTTTTTTGGAAGGAGATTGTCTGCTGTAGAAAATATAGCCCTACTAAGAGCAGCATGCAGAGATGCAACCAGACTGCAGCACCCTGAAAGCCTTGTGGGATTATACAGGAAAATGCAAAATTCAGAGATGCAAGAAACCTTTCTGACTCTTCTTCTCTGCCTCATATACAGTTGTTTGAGAGTGAGTGGACTAAGGAAAGAAGTTGTGACGGTGTGCTCCTTTCTCCCCCCACTGATGTGCTCTCTCCCCCTCAACCTGACCTCCCTGTAAACAGCACGTATGTAGGGGCTAGTTGAGCATGCACCAGCTAAGACCTGTCTAGCATGCAAATATGACCATGAGTCAATCATCTCCCCCCCATAAATAGGGGGCAGCCCAGAGACCATTGAGCTCTCCTGCACAGCAGCGGGCTGCACTGCAGAACCTCCTTTTGAGTAGGAGCGCCTCTCAAGGTCACTCCTCGAGGCTGAGAGATTCCTTACCCGCCACAGATCCTCGGTAAGTGATCAACAGCATGCTGAACTTTTGTGAACTTCGCAAAACTTTCCTGAGTTATATCCCTGACTGATAGCACACCTAATTCCTTACACATAAACTGTTGACCAAGTCTGAGACTAGGACTGGATTCTGCCGCACCTAGGCTTCTCTCCGAAGGAGTTTAGAAAGCAAGGGGGTCCAGTCTGAATCTTGTGACTCAACAGGAGGGTTCCCTTTGCACTCACTCCTTTAGATATGAACTGTTGACCAAGTCTGGGACTAGGACTGGATCCAGCTGCACCTGGGCTTCTCTCCGAAGGAGTTTAGAAAGCAAGGGGTTCCAGTCTGGACCTCGTGACTCAACGGGAGGGTCTCCATTGCACACGCATCTGACCCTGTCCTTCATGCAGTAAATAACTGAGAGAACCTTGCCAATCGAACCTCGTTAAATCGTTCTTATTTACGACTGAACTTTGTTAAGTCGCTGTCTTACTGCAGTAAACATAGTGCTGCTTCCCTCTTACGAGGGAAGTGCATCACTCCTTTCGCGACAGAAGTCTTTTCTCAAACCTTTTGCAACTAAATCATAGGTGGAAGAGACAAAAGGGGCATGTTGTAGAATGTCATGTAGTACACCCCTGTTTTCTTCTCTGCTATGCTGTCGGATATTAGACCAATCACTTGTAAATCCCTATGGATTTCCTATCTATGGAATGAAAGGCCAGTGACGCAAAGGACTTAGAAACTTCTTCCATTACATGCCTGCTTTCCTGTAGTTTTACTCTTGTTGTTTATTTATATCCACCATATTTAATAAATACTGTCTGTATATTAAGATAATTCTCCAAGAATGAAATGAATCACCATCTAAAGGTTCTTCTGTCTCTCTAGTTTAGAGGGAAACATCCAAATCAGAGTCAATATATTCCGCTCCTCAGGCTGACAGTGCAAACAAAATGCATAACGTAAAATACTGAAAATCTTCAGTGGCATCTAAGCACACTGCAAGGGGCTTTCAAAGAATCCTGAGGATGCTATCAGCTCACAGAAAAGAATTTCTCCATCTGATAGCAGTCAGCGTGCTATATGCAACAGCTAGTTGCGTTTATGTTCAACCTCAGTGCAACAGCTCACAATGGCAAGGCAAAATTGGAGCAGTATTTTATATGATGTCATCCCCATGCTAAATCTCTTGATCCACAGCCTGAGAAACACAGGTGGAAAGGATGCCCTGATGTCAGCTGTCACTGTCCACCTATCTAGCCTGAACTTCATCAGTTTCTCTAGCAGGATGTCATGAGAGACTGTGTCAAAAGCCTTGTTGCAACTGAGGTAAACAAGTACCTCTCCTCTCCCCTCACCCGCCAAGCCAATCATCTCCTCAGAGCAGGCTGGCAGCTTTGTTAAGCAGAGTTTCCCCTCATAAAGCCATCCTGTCTACCTCCAGCCTATCACCTTTCTTTCATATCTCTGGAAATGATGTCCAGGATTAGTTGCTCCATCACCATCCTAGGGACTGAGGTGAGGCTGACTGGCTTGTAGTTCCCTGAATCCTCCTCCTTGCCCTTCTTGAAGGTAGCAGGGGCGTTTGCTCTCTTGCAGTCCTTGGGAATCTCTCCTGTACACTTCCTTGTTAGGTTTGAGGTCAGCCAGGAGCTCCTTGTTCATCCACATAGGCCTCTTGCTACCTCTGCTTGATTTCCTGCTTGTTGGAATGGACCACTCTTGAGCTTGGAGGAGGTGATCCTTGAATATCAGCCAGCTGTCTTGGACCCCTCTTCCCTCCAGGACCATAACATATGGAATCCTTCCCGAGCAGGCCAAATTCTCTTCTCCTCAAGCCCAGGGTATTGATCCTGCCTTTTGCCCTCTGCTCCCTCCTCACAGGATCCTCAGCTCCACCATTTTGTGGTCACTGCAGCTAAGACTGCCCCCGACTTCCACATCTCCAATCAGTCCTTCCTTGTTTGTATGTATGAGATCCAGAGTGCCTCTCCTCCTCAGCTCCTTGATCACCTGTGTTAGAAAGCTGTCATCAATGCACTCCATAAACTCCCTGGATTTCTTGTGCCCTACTCCATTGTCCAGCCAGCCAATATCAGGGTGGATGAAGCTCATAGGACCAGGGCCTATGGACATAAACTTTATTCCAGTTCTCTGAAGAATGCCTCACCTATTCTTCCTGAAGAGACTGTCTACAGCAGACACCCATTACATGGTCACCAGTGCTGGTCTGCCCCCAGTCCTGACCCATGAGCTCTCAGCTGGCCCCTCACCTGTCCCCAGGGAGAGCTCCATGCATTCCAGCTGCTCATTCAAGTATTTCTCTTCTCTTCACGCTTGAAACAGATTGCATTTTAAGCAAGAACCTAAATTTTGTCAAATTTAACTTGATGGCTTCAAGGAAGTACTTCAGCTGCTGCCTTGTACATCATACCCATTCAACTTCACCTGCAACATCTAAGTTGATTGTAGAGAGGGGCACACTATTTCTGTGCTCATCCTGCACCACAGGTGTCTGCCTCCTGACAATATAGAGAAAGAAGATTGAAATCAGTATTCAGAGATATGACATCCCCGCTGTTGAAGGGACCATGTCTGTACCACACTGGCATGAGCTGTCTGAGGGTCCAGAGACACATCTCCTTTAGCAGAGCAGAGACTATGAGAAAGCAGGGAAAACCAAGGGGGAGGGAGCAATGGATTCACACACCTCACCCCAGAAGAATCAGCTAGAGAAGAGCAATTACACAGCCATTTGCCCATTGACCACAAGGCGGCTGGGCATCTGTCAACCCTCCATGCCCCATCTCCTCACCATACCACACACTTGAATTGCCTTCTCTGAGTCCCTACCCCAAATTGTCTTAGCTCTATGCTATGCCACCTTTCTCCTGAAGTTGCTTACCTTCCTCTGATAGTCTACACTGTCATCTGTTTCATCTCTCAAGCGCCCCACTCCTGACCCCTTATTCAGGCAGGCACCAACAATACTGGCACCAGGGGGCACTTCTGCACTTTGGCAGAGTGACAGGGGTGCTGTTGAGCACATGCACTGATATAATGGGCTTTCTCCACAAAGGGGCCCACAAATGAGCTCTCAGGTCCATTAATTGGGTTCACCAACAAGATAACCATTTAAATGAGAAGAGTCAAGTCTAGTCACTTCAACATTTTAAACCAGGCCTAGACATACAGGTGAATTCAGAATGCCAAACAGAAGACACTTTTCAGAGCCAAGGACTGGACTCAAGTCCCAGACCTAGGTCTCTATATAGCTTGACTACCAGGGTACTTCTTCAGCATCTTCTTAAGCTGAAATAATGGCCTAGGGAAACAGGCCGTTGCCCTCTTCAGCTCAAGAGGGACAGAAGGTAGCTCCAGGTTCTTAAGTGTTTCATGCCTAAGGAAAGAAGTGACCTCATCTAGTAATCAAATCAATCACAGTGTCTAGAAGATGCCATTCCCTAGTACAAAACACAGCAGCTGTTTCTAGGAATTATTGCTATGCTAAGGTTGAAATGCTGGAAGCTTACCAAAAGTCTATATTCCCACTGAGAAACCATGAGAGGAAAAAATTAAGGGGAAGAAGCTGACAGTTCATATATATTGGGATTTGGCCCAGAGTCAGTATAACTATCCTGGTCTGAGAAAAGGCAAAGGATGGAACTGACCACCAATAATCAGGTTTTATCTTCCAGGGGGATCATTCTATTACAGTGCAATGCAGCCAGTCTCCTAACACTGCACTGAAACACTGGCATGGCATTAATCCCAGAGGAAAGGAGCACTCCTACCAAGCAATTGCATCTTCAACTACTAACGGCTCCTTCCCTATCCCCTCCCCTCCCCCCAGATAGGAAGAGGAATAGGGTACATCACCTCTGCAGAACACTCTGCATGTCCTAGAAAAGGAGAGGGAAGACAACAAGTCAGATCCCACCAAACACCCCCCCCCCCCATCAGCATAAATATTGTAGGGTGTGTCTGCATGCCCAGCAATCCTTTTGCCTGTTAGTGCTGGGCTTTATCTAACCCAGGTGTCATTAATTCTGCTAATTATTTGGGGGAAATGGAAAGAAAGGCAGCACTTGTAAGGTCTGGCTCATGACATCTGGATGAGTCACACCCCATTTTTACCCTTTGAGTATAAAGTCTTGCTTTCCAAGGTGCAGACCTACCATGACTAAGTTTAAAGCTCAGCCTTTTCCTCACCTCACCAAGAAAGATGAAAGTCATGTTGCTCTCAGCTAGACCACATGGAAGAGATTAAACAGGGAGATCCAGGGCTCCTGGTTGCAGAGGGCCGTACAGATTAATAGTGACCTCTCAAAATGCAAGGCAGAGCTTCAGCCCTGCCCCAGAGAAAGGGACTGCCACAAGAGCTTCTTTGAAAGGCTGTGACAGAGAAGTCACCAGGAAATTAGAGAGCATCTCCCAGCTGGGGACTGACCTGAGGCAACACCCCCAGGGAAGAAAGAGCCCCTCTTGTCAACTCTTCTGAGCTCACCACACCACTGCAGTTCACTCCAGCTGGGTGGGCCTAAAGAGAAGGCCCCTACCCCACTCCTCCCAGCTCTGCCCCTTCTTCCACTTACTCTCAGCTCCTTGGGCTTTTTCTCCTCCATGGATAAATGTTCCTTCAAATCCTTTGCTTTTCTGCCCAGATGCTCCACGCAAGCTTGTAGCTTATCCTGGGGAGGGAAGGGCAAGAGATTCTGCTCAGGCAAAATGGTCCAAGGCATCAGATGCTGAAGCAGCACCGAGAAGGCTTGGATCATACCAGTTGAGAATCATATACCAATTGATCTGACATGTCACTTCATGCACTTTGCTTTCATGGGGTGTCAATTATAAATTCCAGCAATCCTCTGGCTATTCACACTGAACATCTGCATCAGGTACTACACTGAGTGTTTCTGGGTTAAAGTTCTGAACACCTGTGTGTACAGCAGCAATACAGGTTACAATATTCCTCTGCCTTCAAAATTTAGCTTCTGAACAGCAGCTAGAAGTGCAGACAAGGAGTCAAAGCAAGATAGTTCTACACTGTATAGCTTAATTTTTTCTAGGGAGTCAATCACCAGAGCAACTTTCCAGGAAACCTACTGTATCTCTGAATCAAAATGGAACTTCTGACTCCACCCTCAGATATGGGACAGCAGGAATTACTCAGTGGAACATCACAAATTTTGCTCTAACACTCCCTCCTGCCTCTGAAAACGACTAATCGAATCCTAAGTTGAGATTCCTAAAAAAAAAATAAAGAATTGGGGGGGGTCCTGAAAAATGCCTCCAACATTTTGGCTGCAACTTGTGCAGACACCTTGGCTGGGATTCTGTCCAAGATTAAGACATCTACATTTAGATGAATTAGATGAATTAGATGCCTAAATTCCACTAGATGTCAGTATAGTCACAGGAGTATTCTAGAAAGCTAATTAGCTGACTATGCATCTACTGTCGGGTGAAGTGAATAAGCACATTTGTCAGACTGTTGGTTCTAGCCACCAACACAGCTAGCTCAATTGGTTGAGGTTGCCTCAGAGGGTGAAGCACGCATCCCACTCAGCTGCTGGAATGTTTCTTCAGCTTCAAGATGGAGAGCCCGTGAGCAGTAACATCAGTTTCTGATGTCGGAATCATTACTGTAGTTTTGGGTGGTCTCACCTCAAGCTGGCCATGAGGTATAGGCACATTTCTACATAGAGCTGCCTTAGTTCCCGTTCCTCCTTGCTCTATCCATTAGACTCCAGTTTCTTTACTGGATCATAGAAACGAAACCCTGAGCCCCCAGCACGTACCCTCCTCCTTCTGTAGCAGGGACTGTCTTTCTCCTCCCTGTTTGCAGAGAAGAGCGGAATCTACTAATAAGTTCTGCTTCGCTGCTTAGAGCGGGTAGGAGCCAGTAGTCATTGGGCCTACACTCAGCTCTTATGCCTAGATTAAACTCCTTCCCAGAACTGGGGAGGCCCTACATCCTCTTTCATAATCTACTCATGTTCTGATCCCTAGGCTCCGCTTCCAAACTGTGGTGCTTGAATACAAATTTCTCTAGAGTTTCTCTGGTCACCAGCACCCTTTTGAAATATTTAGCGTCAAAGTCAAACTAGAGATGCAACACTTGTTCCCAGACTGTTCTGCTGCATTCCTGTGACTTAACAAGTATTGGTGGGTCTGAACTGCCCTACTGCCTTACTTAGGATGAGATGGTTAGAAGTTTAAAGACTGGAGTGGAATGCCAGGTATCTCAAACCTTGTGAAGGAAATGCTTTCTAGCAGTACCTCTGGGAGATACCATTTGCTTTCCTTGTGTTTTTTGAGGGCTTCATCCAGGGGCCCTCCTGTATGAGCGAGATGGCTGTGGGAGACTGCACGCACCACACACATGGCTTCCTGGTCCTCCTTGCAGAAGAGACTGATGACCTCATGGTGCCGGCAGCAGAGCTTCTCGTTCTGCATCTTTTCCTTGACAAAAGGCAACTGCCAGGCTGTCTCCACTATGCTGGCCAGCTGCCGAGTGGGGTACATGACTTGCTGAGCACAAACATGCTGACACATTGGGCAGCTGAAGTCCTTGACCGCTGGCTCCCAGTAGTGGGTGATGCAGGCTCTACACAAGCTGTGGCCACCGGGAATCATGACAGGGTCCTGCAGGTAGTCAGACTGATGGAGCAAGTGGTGTCTATGTTAAGGACCTCCAAATGACTGAGGCAAGCCATTGGTGGTAGTGCTATGAGATGGGCACAGACTTCGGGAGACAGTTCCTATGTCCTGATATAGGAATAGTCACCTGGAGGGAAAAAAAGAAAAAGAAAAAAAAGAAAACCACACCACAGAGCAAATAGATCACATACATGCATTATGCAGCATGTGGACTCAAGGAAGCCTAAGAATCAGGCCTCATAGATATTCTCTCCTAGCTTGAGTGAGGAGAGAAGACTAGAGAAAAGACATGGGCTATGTAACCCAGACACCTGGTTCAGCTTCATTGTCCTGTTCCTCACTGACCAAGGCAAGCAGTAATTTAAGTAACAAGCATTTATTGAATTCCCCAGTACCTTGCAGGAGGAGTTCTTTCCCCATATCAGACATGGGGGGGGAAGGCAGGCTGGAAATAGCACGCATGTTAGCAAGCGTAGTAGTACTGAATATTTCTGCTCTGTCACCTACATACAGACTTTTTCCCTTGAACTCAGTACATGGGGACTAGACACACAGAGAAACAGAAATGAGAGGTCCCACTTTCATACATAGCCCCCTGAAGGCAGTCTGGAAGAGGACTTATTAAAAGATAGCCCAGGCCTCATGGCATAGACTAAATAGACTAGCTTCCCCCTCTCACTGTTTACACATGGTGCTTACAAGATGAAAAATTCCAATGCAAACAAGTTTGTTAACGAGGAAAACATTTTTCATCCAGAGGGTGACAAAACACTGGGACAGAAGCCTAGAGAGACTGTGAAACCTTCATACTTGGAGACAGGGAAAAACCAGCTGGATAAGACCCTTAATGTCTTAATCTAATTAGGCCTACTTTGAGCAAAAGACTAAATTAGGAGACCTACAGAGAACTCATCCAACATAAACTAGTCCACAATTTCACAACCCTGTAGATCTCCACTTCAAAAAAGAAAAAGCATACTACAGTTGAAGGAAATCAACAGGAGCAGAACACCCCTAGACAGACTGAAAAAGAACAAGTCTAACCAAGCAAGACCTCTTGATAAAATTTTAAAAGCTAGAAGCACTACGAGTTAGGCATTCAGGGCATCTAAGCTTTTTGGTCACAACACTGCCTTGCCAAGGATAACTTCCAAGCTAAAGAATTTGTTAGGCAATACACATCCCAGGTGGACTGCCACAGACCTTTGCTTTCAGCAACTAGAGAACAATTCCCCCTCTTCTCCTTTACAGAAAAAAACACAGATGTGGCTAACAATGGCATTTATATAGGAGCAACAGCTGTGATTGCCACCCACATGCCCTTTCCTACCTCACCCTATGAGTATGAATATGAAGCATATTAATTTGTGGTTTTAGGGATTAGTCATGGAATCTCTCTCCTTTCCCTCTACGTTGGATGTATATTCCCTGAGATGTTGCAGAAATCCTCTGAGCCCTCCGGGGTGACCCCTTCATTGATGTTAGGAGAAACAGTGCAGGTTTCCTTGACTGCAGAAGCAACTTTGACACGTGTGGTATGGTCAGAAATACAAGTTTATTGTCCTGTTCCAGGCTGTGTTGATCAGATTCAGGACTAATCAACAGGTACCCACAAGCAGCTCTAATGTCATCAGCTTATATTTCTCTTTCCTCTCTTCCCCTCCCAACTATGCTTTCCCTTTTGACTCCTGTTTTGCTCGTTTCACACCTGTATTTGCTATTTATATGATTATGTTGGTAACTCTAGCCTTCCTGAGCAACTTTGCTAAGACAGCAATCCTATTTCACTGTCTTTCAATATCCTTCACCCATGGGGAGTTCCTGACAAGCCTCTTTCACTCTCTGTAATGTCCAGCAGTTTCTCGTGTTTTTATCCTATTAGTGTAACCTCGGGTCATGGAGAGCCACCTGCCCAGATAGATAAAAGCCTGTTCAGATCTCCTTCTTTTTCAGAGTGCTGGGTATTACCAAGAGTGGAATAAATCCAAATCTTCTCAACATTTTGGAAAGAGACCATCTCTGTTATACAAAACAGAAATAACAGAGATAAAGTCTGTTTCTATTTAAAAGTAGACTGAAATTTAGCAAAACATCATTTCAGGACAATGTGGAACTAGAAGGTTACAGTCTAGGAATCCTAGAATAGCCTCATTTTCACACGTGTTCTTTGTGGCTTGTATGTCCAATTTATTGATAGAATTGATACAGCAGCAGCAGATTGTAGTCATGTATTCTTCCGTGCAAACAAATTGCACGGAACCTTTGGTTTAATAAAGACATGATAAGTGAAAATGGATATGAATTTAACTCTTTTCATAGTCCTGGAGTTTAAGTGCAGCTGACATCTACTCTGGAATATCATTGTAATCCCATGCAGACAAATGCATGTGAAACCTTATTTTCCCCAAAGATGCTGACCATCCATTTCTGTCTTCACAGGTAACTTTGTATATCCTGCACACCTTCAAAAGTCAGCTCATGAATTCATACCTCCATGTACCTACTAGTCAGACAGTCAGTTTGTTATGAGTGTGAATGGAGCTTGGTTTGGTGCAGGAATGAGCAGAATTAATCAAAGAATGTTTTCTATCAGACATTTGTCTAGTAGAATGCTATCAAGTTGACTGGAAACAGTTGGAATCCAACCAGTGGACTTTAATATCCTTTTCTGAATTAAAAAGAAATTAGTATCACAGTTATAAGTAAGGCACTGAAGGAATAGTTGGTTTATTTGTAATAAATCTGGAGTAGCTCTACATGCATATGGCTGCTTATGGAATTCATCTCACCTAGAGATATACCTTTAAGCATGCCTTCGTTTCTGTCTTCCATCTTAGTTTCTTCTCAATAGGGAGGGGGAGGAAAAAAAGTAACAGGTGTTTTTACAGAATGGTTCATGTGAGTATCTTAGACATCTGCTACATGATGAGATGAGTTATGCCATAGAAGTGCCCATTTTTTCCTTCCTTTTCCCTATTCAGGATGTGTAGAATGATAAGTTCAGGAGGCTGCAGCCAGGGCCTGTCCCTCTGGCCCTGAGCCAGGTGGGCAGAGAAGACTGGGAGATGGTAGCCGAGTTCAACCAAGAGTCCAGATGACCAGGAGAGTTCCTGGTGATGAAGCAGGTATGAGGTCAAGCTGAGAAGTCAGCCTGCGGGTCAGAGCCAGGATCAGGTAACCAGGGACAGAGACAGTCCAGTGCCTACTGGGCAGGCCCAAAGTGACAAGATAGGTGCAGGGTCAAGCTGGGAAGTCAGTCCACAGGGCAGGGTCCACAGCAATGGAGTCTGCACGCTGAGCTGAGCTGAGCTGAGCTGGAGATCAGTGCTCCTCTAGGGAAGCTCAGACAGAAACTGAAGGCCCAGGGTTGAGCATAAATGGGGCTCCTGGGCCCATGGGCAGGAGGTGCAAGTAGCTGCCTCAGGCGAGGATGATCAGGCCCATTAAGGCCTGTTAGTGCCCTCAGACCCTGGAAACAGTAGTAATATTAAATATTAAAAATAAATATTAAATATTAAAAACTTTTCTGTAATAGCAAGAGCTACAGCTTTACTGTGAGAAAGTACAATTGTGACACTTTTGAAGGCGATTATTTTCACCTAAGTTTTTACTTTCAAGTTTGATGCCTTGAAGACATCCCAGCTTTGTTTTCAACTGTTGCTAACTAGTACCACTTCAGCAGTATCGCTTCCATGTTCTGTTTCCATTCCCTTACCTCATACATCCTTGTAGTCTTTTTTTTCCTGACTCCCAGTCTGAAGGTGATCATTAACCTTTCAGTAAAACCGGGTCACATTCGTCAGGCACCTTAGACTGTTTACAGTATTAGTGATGTGGGCGACTCGAGTCTTCCATGCAAGAACAAAGTTACCACACAGCAGGTGGTCCTGAGGGACAGCCTACCCTCTTTTGTTGTGGGTGAATATCCTTGAACCAATTCACATTCATCGCAGGCTAAAAATGTGCACACAGAAGAATTTTTTACAAATGCTGAGGCTGGGATTCATCCTACTTAAGTTTAGACTTCTGTTAATGAGCTGCCAAAGCATAAACCAAACTTGTAGGCTCTTGCTATAGCTCATGAAGGCAAATAAAAGTCTGTTTGCCTCCATAGTTTTGGAAGAGAGATTGATCACACCTGTCTCTGTCTCCCTTGAAAGGTCTATATTTCTATCTATGAATTACAGGAAGAGTGTAGAGTGACCAGCTCAGGTTTATGGAATTATTTCAAGTCCACGTTAATGCAGCTTAATGCTGCCCTGAGTTCTGGTTTTGGATCACATTCCATCTGACTCAGGGAGCTGGCTCGTAGAGAACAAAAAGCCACTGGCTTCAGTAGGGAAAGACTTCAGTCTCAGCTGTTTTGGCCATGGAAGTAGCACAGAGAAGGAAACGGAACCTGCTATAACACTGCCTCAACACACAGAGTTATTAGACAAATGGGTGTAAGACCATTTTTCCCTATCCTTAGGAAGGACTGCAAGTAAAGGTCCCATAAAAAGCTACACTCCCTCTCACTGGGGGTCATCACTCAGAGCAACCCATTCTGCCCATCCTGAACCACTTAGACCCCTTAATGTGTAAACGTAGTGTCTGAGGAAGAAATATGTTCCACTCTTCCGTATCCATAGCTTTATCATTAAGACTGACAGGTGTCATTAAACAATAACCAGTCAGTTCCCAGAGCAACTCTGGCAGGATCTAGAAGTACAAATTTTCTGCAAGCAAACATTTTCATGCTTCCTAGAATACCATGGAGGTTGCAGATATTCCTGACTAAACTGTGAGAGAGGACTACAGGAAAGAAAGATAAATAACCCAGACAAGCAATACCTGTTGATCCACTTTTAACCCAGCTATCTCCTGAACACCACGGCTTTCTCATAGTCTAGACGAGAACTCCGGAAGCCATTACATTGCCAGTCTAATGCAGTCTGGAAGAGGACTCGGTCCAATGCAAATACATTGCAGACCTCATGGTGCAGCCCAAACAGACGAGCTTCCCTCACTCATCATCTTACACATGGCACTGCACATTCATTGTCCCGGGAGTCGCCCCCACTCCACAGCACGAGCAGCCACTGTAAGCACAGTCTAACCAAGGCTGCGTTACCTGGGACATTTCTGCCTGCCTAAGCCCCACTGATGACTTTCGCTGCTAGGGACAGTCAGAGCAGATCACTCTTCAGCTGAGTAACCCAGTTCAGCTCTCTGCTCTGAAGGCCAACAGTTTGTCAAACAACCTCTAAGCCCTCAAAGTAGCACAAGTAAGCTAGCTTTTCTGGCAGGTAGAGATGTCCTTAAACTCCTGCCAGAATCAGGGGAAGGGTCTTTGTTCGTATGTCTCAAAGGCTCCTCAGCTTCCCAGAACAGCTGTCTTCATCATCTTATCGTAAAGTAATTTCAATAAGTGTCCAGTGATATTGCAAGAACAGAGAGAGGTTGCAAGAACAGAGAGAGAGAGACGCACCAGAACTCTAAGCAAATCACCAGCATTTAACTACTTGAAGAACTTTATATCTGCATTTGAAGAAAAATCTACCCCAATGGATGGACACATAATCTGAGCCTGGATGGTCCACACATGAACAGGTTATCACAGCAAAATATCTGCTCCACAGATGAGCAGGCTGCCTGAAACTAGATGGTCCATGAGCCAAAGAGGTTATCTAACAAAGGGCACGAGTCCAAGGGTAGATGTGTTATCAGAGACAACAGGAGTCTTCTGTGGAAAAACCAGCTAACTGTGTATCAGGACTGTGCATTTTAATGAGAAGAAGAATTATCAAGTTTGATCACAATTAATAACAGAGGTGGATTCACATTCAGATGGCATACTTAATGCTTAAACTCCACGGAGCTGCACTGCAGCTCTTCAGAGTCAGATAAGCAGAACTGATTCCTCTGATATCTTACACTGTACTGCTATTTACATGAATATGGTCTTGTTATTATTAAAAGAATCTATATTAAAGTTTGCAGTCTAAAGCTCTGTTAATTTTTTTCAATAGATCTTATTCCTTACCCTTGAGCTCTGGCTGATAAATCAGGTGCAAAAAAGCAAGGAAGATAGAGATGCCAAGGTGAGAAGAAAGAATGGCAGTAACAGGAGCAGCGGTGAGTTTGAGGCTGCTGAGGCTTTCTTTCCACCATGCCATTACTGTACAGCTATTTTGTGCTTCTTATTTCTTACCCTGTCCCTTAGTCTCATGGGCTAGGGAATTACTCATGCCAGGTGGAATTACTCTTCTTTTGCTATAGTTATCTGGAAGTTACTGATCTAAATCCAAGGTACTTGGGCTTTCTGGAGAGTTGATAGGGACAGGCATGACGAGGGTTCACTGAATTTGCTAGGATACTTATGTCATCAGTTTCACTAGTAAAAAGTAGTAAGGGCAGGGAATGAGATGGGCATGTCCTATAATCAATGACAACAAAGACACCCTTAGAGGATGATTCCTTCTGCTTATCACACTTATCTTAAGATGGGATGAATTGTCCTTTGAAGGTGATATTGCTTCCTTTGTCTATAGGGGGAGCCTAGAATAGATGTTGACTAGACCCCTAACCAAGGGTAGGGGAAATTAATTCACAGAAAGATTCTTCATTAGAGTGCATCTGCTGAGACTCCTAATTAAGGCCTGGTGTCTTGCAGGAGATCTAATTTACAGACATTAAACTGCATCGAGAGTCATAAATACACTAAGTACTTCAGTAACACCATTTTTCTGAAGAAAGAGTTCCAAAGCGGCAAGCTGAGTGTTAGAATATCACATTTCATATTGAAGTTGTTTCTCAGCGTGTCACTCCACTAATGTTTCACAACGCCCAGGCTGCAGGTCAGCTGCAACATATAGGGAAAAGAATGAGCTGTTGCTCTAAAGGCAGTACTGAATTGCATAGTTCTGCAAACATCGAAGCAAAGAACATTTATCTGGGCATTTACCTGGAGCAGGGAGGGGCTCTATTGCAAATCTGAAGTCCTAAAGTTTTTCTGTTTAGATAAATCTTCTGACTTGTTTCAGTAAGATGTCTTTGAAGTGAAGAAGGAAGCTACTCACTATTACGAAGGTACGTGAAATGTTTGTAGCTTTTGAAGTAAGAGTTTATTTCTGGGATCAATATGGCATAAAATTTCTCGCACCTTCATGCAAGGAAGGTAGGCCTATTTCTTCATTTTAGAGATCAAAAAGATCATTTTCAATCTGCAGATGGAATCATAGAATAATTTAGGTTGGGAAGGATTTCTGGAGGTCATCAAGTCCAACCTCCTCCTCAGAGCAGGTTCAGTCAGATCAGATTGCTCTGGCCCAATCCAGCTGAATTTTAAATGTCAGCACAGATGGAGATTCTACAAATTTGCACCTAATCCGGTGTTTGATCACTCACTTTGGGGCAGGAGGGGGAAATTTCCTCCTTCAGTTTCCCAAGTAGTCCATGGAAGAGAGCAACCTGTTGATAGCAAGCTCATTGAAGCCCTTTTCTGAGAATTAACTGGGCTAGTTGTTGTGCTTTAGGGCAGAAAAGGTTGGGTAGGTTGGAGATAAACAACAGCCAGCTATGCAAAGCTAACTCTGTGTGTAAAGGCAGTCTGGTCTTTTGTGCATCTAAGCAGGGTAAGCATTTTGCTCACTTAAACTGTGTACCTAACCATTATAGGCTGGTTTTAATCCTGCTGTCTGCTTCTTGAAATGGGCAAGTACTTCTGAAGATATGGCTCAAGGGGGGAATAAACTGGCTTGGTATCCACAGTATCTTCTCTTGCCTTTCTGGATGAAACAGGTCAGTAAGAGAATAGTTTTGTACCTATGCAATACCTTGAAGCCTATCCTAGAAACAGACCTCAGCAAGAATTGAAACCTCCATTCAGTCACCCACATGATAAGAACTCCGCTTTGAGAGCGTCAGCCAGGTTACTGGTAACCTCCAACAGATTAACAGTAATTTTTCATGTGAGGGGAAGCTGGTAGAACCTTTACAGGGATGACTGATTCCCTTCTTGTTCAGGATTCCTTCCCTTTTAGCATGAGATTTTTCACCTTCTAAATGGAAAGTATTTCATTTCGTGACAATTCCAAATTTATTCCTGAGCAGAAGATGGCCACTTTTCCTTGAGAACAGGGATGCAAGCAAATGAGAAATCCTTTCTCAGCCAAACCTGGAGGATCTTGTGGTATCTCCTCCTCTTTGGGAAGATGCAAAGCTGAGTTTTCCTGCTGCTGTTGCCATTTAGTGCTTGCCGCCATTTCTTTCAAGAGAGGAAACTCTTACTTTCTTCTGCCAGGATGTGGATTTGTTATTTGTATGTTTACAAGTTGCAGTCCCAAAGGTCAGGGTGGTGGAGGTCCATGTAATTAAGGCAGGTCTTAGCAAGTTGGCACAGCTGCAGCCTAACCATTGTATTCCTATTTCAGCAAGGCTGAACGGGGGCTGCTTTGCCCTGTTAATGGACTTTGTGGCCCATACTGAGCTCTAACTACCCTGCTACCAATGCCCGGGGGAGTTAGCTAATAGGCAAAAAATGTATTGGTGATTGCAATACAGGAAGAATGATGTCTGAACTAGTGTCAAGACCACCTATCTTCAGGAACAAGCGGGCCATTGCCCTTGGAGTGGGCCATTTGGATGATACTGTACACCCAACCGTGGCCACGAGTGAGGGGAGAAGAGTGCTCCATAGATGTCCTCAAGAAAAGCAGACTTTTTTCCTTAAAAGAGGAGAAAGAGGGCACACGAAAACCATTGTAGTGCCAGACTAGGACTTGTGTTTCACAGTGCTGCTGCTGCCTTTTGAATAAATTATTTTATCTTTCTGCGCTTTCTTATCTCACCTGAAAAATAGGAACAGTACTCCCTTGTATCACAAGTCATTTCAATGCGTAATTAAAGAAGTCTAGTCAGAAGCTATGATGAAAATGCTCCGTACTTCCTTGTGGCTACTGAGACAATCAATTGTGTGTTGCCAGTTTCCCATTACTTCTAGGTGTTGAACCAGTTTCCTGTCGGGAGATAACATGAGTGTGCTAGCAACATGCCTGAGAGGAATCACTGTGTGGCCATTGAGTTTATGCTCTCTGGACTAACAGAAAGCCAAGAGGTGAAGGTAACCCGCTTTTTTTAAGCACATTAATAGGGAATCTTGGAAGGATCATGTAGATGAAGGTTGATCCCCCGGCTTCACACACTGTGTACCTTTCCCTCAGTAACTTGGCTTCTGTGGATTTCTGTTACTCCTCAGCTATCTCCCCGAGGTTGCTGGTGAACTCTTCAGCAGTGAGGAGAGCCACTTCAGTCAGTGCCTGTGTGGCACAGCTATTCACTTGTCTCCTCATGGCTAGTGCTGTGTGTCTCCTGCTGGCAGTAATGGCATATGACTGCATGTGGCTCTCTGTAACCCTCTCCTTCATGCAACTGTCATCTCCTCAAAAGCCTGTACACAGATGGTAATCATCTCCTGTTTCACTGGCTTTGTCCACGCACTTGTGCAAACTATCTCCACCTTCACATTCTCTTTCTGTGACTTCGGTGTTATCGGTCATTATTTCTGTGACATCCCCCTAGGATCCAGCTTTCATGCTCTGACACCTATAGCAAAGAGACGGTACTTCACATTTTTGGTGTGTTTCATGGCATCTTCACATCTCTGGCAATTCTCATCTCCTCCATCTACCTCATCTCCACCACCCTGAGGATCCACTCCTCCAAGGGCAGATGCAAAGCCTTCTCCACCTCTGCTTTCCATCTGAGAGCTCTCTTCTTGTTTTATGGCAGCACCGTTTTTATGTATGGTAGCCCAACATCCAGCTACTCATTGGACTGAGATAAATGGGCCTCTCTGTTCTCTACAGTGGTGGCTCCAGTGCTGAATCTTATCAGCTACAGCCTAAGGAATAAGGAGGTGAAGGATGCTCTGAGGAGAGTTTTAGGTCATATTAGAGAAACTTCAGCAGACTTGTTAGAAAGAGAACTTTGTTTGGGGAAAACTTATCAAAACCTTGGTACAAAGAGTAGGACTTCCAAGGAAGATTTGATCAGCTTCCAAGGGTGAGATTCAGAAAGGTACTTAATTGTTAGAAGTGATTTTAGGTGGACTTTTAACTGGTTGTATCTGCAACTTCTATCTTGAAAGACTGTGTTCCTCTGCTGCTGAAAGCTGGAGGAATCCTGACTTTTAAATTGCAAGTTCCAAGCACAAACAGGACTCCTGCCTGAGGAGCGCGTGGCACAGAACTGCAGTTCTGTTCTATTAGGAACGTTTGCTCATGTAGGAAAACCACCAGTCCGTCAAGATGAGAAAAAGCTTTCAAAGATATTCAAGAGGAGAAAAGCAATGTGATTTGAATTTATGGCCATTTCTGCTACGTCTTCAGTATTTGAAAGGAGTAGCCTCTTCCAGTGCAACACACAGAACCTGAAGTTCTGGAAAGGAAATCTTGGAGAACAGACACCCGTGTTTTTGCCCCCCAAACACTAGGGAAAGTAACTGTCCCTCTCCTGTTAAATCCCCCTCTTCTGTCACTCATTACTACCTCCTTTTTCCCCTTCTGCCTGGAAACATGAAAAAACTACAGAAATGCAAAAAAGATTGACTTCTAATTTTGCTACCATTGTGAAGTAACAAGAACTTATTCCTGCTTTTCATCTCCACATATCAGCAATCCACTTGAGGCAACTGAGTGAACCGGTAGTTATTTTAAGGACATTGGACATAATCTGAAAGTTAATCCAGCTGTAGTGTTCTTTCACTTAAAAGAATGACGGAATAAGATGGTGACTTACCAACAACGTCTGTCATCAATGCGATTTTGAGAATAAACGACCAATCATTTCTGGGAGATAAGAAAGCTGGGAAAGGCTTTGGAATCCTTTTATCAATTCAACTAAGCTAGCTCTAAGGATAGGTGTTCTAGCGCTAAACGATGTTTCATCCCTTCTGGCTGAGTTTACAAATGCTGTCCCTCAGTTGGCAGAAGGAGTTGAAATCTTTATTGAGCTGAAAGTGACAGAATTAATCTCAGACAGGCGAGAGGTTCCTGCCTCTGCATAAGGTTCACAGTCAAAGGGGGATGGAAAGAGGTCTTGTGGATTCCCTTTGCAAGCCTGTTAGGGCTGTTATTTCCCCTGACTTCCTCTCCTTAAAGCTGTGCATAACTCTAGCAAAGATTGTGTCCCTGTGATCATCTATGGCACCCTAAAGAAGGATTTTACAAGTCTCAGGAAAATATAGCCTTTTGGTCCTGCTAGTTGTCATCTTTCTGTTGCTGCAGAGCCTGAAGCTCAAGGTTTGTCTCTCGTTTCTCATTATTAAGTATCATCAGATATGTGAAGATCACTGTTTTTACACGTATCAATGTTGCACTGTCCTTATCTTGAACAGAGAAGTGAGATTTTTAAACCAGATTTCTGAGGTGTCCAAAATTGTCTCTTTCAGTGGACTCCCAGCTCACAGGAAAGAAATAGCTTGGAAACAAATCACAGGCATCATTTTATTTTCCTGTGTATGTTTACAGGTCTCTGGGAAGAGCAATGTACACTACTACTCTTCCAGAGAAAGACAGGTAGGTTGTCATCAGAGAGCTTCCCTGCACAGCAATGAGTCATGTCTGCACGCCTCTCTCTGCGCTGATGTTTAAGATGATAGTCAAAGCCATCTCGAGCTAAGCATCAGCAGAACCGGCAGCATGTTTCAATCAAGAATCACAATCTCAAACCTAAATATGCTTTCTGACAAATATCATCAAAAAGAACAGATTATCATAAGCCCTGCATTCACCTATCCCTTAGTCCCCACCTGGAGAAACCCAGACAAAATTAGGGAATTTAAAATGTTAAAGAGCTGCTGTCTCTTCAAATCTACAGTTTGCTTTTCTAAGAAAGCCTTCTGATCCAACATCCAGAATCCTGTTCCTCTTCTTCCCTTCCCCAAATCTCAGTTCCAGGAGGAGATTTGGGAAAATCCCTGCCTTGAATCACTTCTCATGACGGCAATGCTAAAGTAAGTCCATTTGCAGTAGAACAGCATTGCCCAGAGTCAGGAGGTCCTAGGGGCATTTGGGGTTTCCCTGCTGCAAACAGTTGAGGAAAACTCGATGAATCAAGAACAGTACTGTTAAGAATTTTAGGGAAATTTTCAGTGTTCAGCTAGGAATTAGGTTATATTGTGTGGAGTATGGAGAGATATTGGATCCCCGTATTTCCACTGAGATACCTATCCCTTAGATTTTTTTATAGTGTAAAGCACCAGACGACTGACCAGCCTAGACCTGAGACTTACACAGCTCTAAGGTGTCTAAAGGTAAAAGCCACAATACCACCCCAAAGGCTCGGGTTTGACTGGTGACAATATGCTCACATCCTTTTGACCGACAATTTCCAAAGAAAGATGAGAGCTGCATAAAACTTTGAATTTATTTTCAGTTCTATTCTGAACAGCCATGCCAAAAATAGAACAACGTTCCTGAAAAGTCCCTCCTGAACACTTCTCTTTGCCTCCCCATGGTTTCTTGAGCTACAGTCATCTTACAAACACTCACCCTGTTGTTTCATGTCTCACTCCTCTTTGCTTTTCTGCTCCACAGCTTTTTCAAGGCTTTTTTCATGTCTTCATTTCGGAGGGTGTAAATCAAGGGATTGAGCATAGGCGTGATGATGGTGTAAACCACAGAGATTATCTTGTCTGCTGAAAAGATAGTGGAAGGGCGCATACAGATGAAAATGCATGGCCCAAGGAACAGAAGTGCAAGAGTGATATGGGAGGTGCAGGTAGAGAGTGCTTTGAGACGCCCTTTGGAAGAGCGTGTCCTCAAAGAGACTAAAACAATGACATAGGACACAACAAGAACCACAAAAGAGCCCAAGGGAATCAGACCACTACTGGCAACCATGATGCAACCAATCACGTAGGTGTCAGTGCAGGCCAGCTTCAGCAAAGGTGTACATCACAGAAGTAGTGGTCGATCTCATTGGGCCCACAAAACAATAGCTGAGCGGTCAGCAGGGTCTGCACCAGGGAGTGCACACAGCCTCCCACCCACGAAGCTGCCACCAGCCGGCCACACACATGCTTGTTCATAATGCTTGCGTAATGAAGCGGCTTGCATATAGCAGTGTAACGATCATACGCCATTGCTATGAGGATGAACATCTCCGTGCAGGCAAAGAGATGGACCCCAAAGAGCTGTGCTGTGCAGCCCACAAAAGAGATGGTCTTCTTTTCAGCAAGAAGGTCATAAATGAGTTTGGGAACTGTGACAGTAGAGTAACTGATATCTACAAAGGACAAGCAGCTCAGGAAGAAGTACATGGGAGAGTCCAGCTGTTGACTGTTCTGTATAGTGCTGATGCTAAGCAGGTTTCCAAGAATAACAGTGGCATAGAAGACTAAGAAGAATGTGAAGCATACTTTTGCTAATGTATCATCTTGTGTGAGTCCCTGGAAGACAAACTCCGTCACATTGTTTTTGTTCTTCACATACGTCACGTAGACAGGACCTGAAGCACAGAATAAAGCCACCTGTGATGGCATTAGAAACACAGTGTTATCAGTACACATCCATATCGATCACTGGTATGTTCAATATCAATGTATTCCCTTTTATGCCTTTTGGGGAAAGTTTCCTTTCAAAGTCAATGCTTCTCTCAAGGAGTGACAGTTGATATCTAACTCAGAATGTATTACTGAAGTGCGTAATAGCGAGCTCCGTTTATTGATTTGAGGGAGTTGGTGGAAATATCCTCCAGATTCATATTTCTGATCTTTGCCCCTTTTAAAAAGGAAGAGTAGTCACTAGGCTCCCTAAACATCCACTTTTGAAGTGTTGATTTGGAAATGAAAAACCGACTGAGAAGGATAGCGCATGTTTTGATTTGAGTCTCAACACGTTAGTCATGCCCTAAGGAATTCTGCTCAAGCAGTGAACGTACCTTCTTTTTCAACCCTCTGAAGGAATTCAACAGAACTAGTCCTTACTAGTGTTCTCTGACTCTGGTAGAATGGCCATGCATTTTTGTGCAACCATCAGTGTTCACATCATGACACAAGGCAGCTGGCTAATTAACACCACTTCAACTATCAGTGTAGATCCTTCTGGAGGCGGTAAAGTGGACACCTACCTCATGTCTGTTTAGCAGAGATGTCTTTAAACAGACAAACTGTCTTTAAGGCGCCCTAAGTGAAATCAGACCATGTTCAAGGCATGCCAGGAAACCTGAAGCAGGAGAGTCATTGTCCTATATGTGCTGTACTGGGCTACATCTTGTGTGGATTGGTTCCAGTTATTGCTCATGAGTTTCTGGGTTGCGACCTCAGTCTCCAAAAGAGCAGGCTTGTATTTCCTCAGACCACCTTTCCTACAGCACATGGGTGAATACTGGAGATAATCTGCATTAACGATGTGTCAGTAAGGTTTTTGTACACCTCAGCCAAGTTCTGGACTATGGAAATCCCCATAAACACACCTGTGATGCCCCTGGGGTAATAAATACACCACTGCTGAATCTCCTTTACTCACCAACACCCTTGTATTCACCTTTGCTGCACTCTAGTGCAGTACGCAAGTATCACTAGTGTTCAGTTTCTACACTGAAAAGATAGATGGCAAGAGCTGCATAACAGTGTCCACAATACTGGCAAGTCCTTTGGGATCTTAATCCTGTTCCACAATCACAGGTCAATCAGTTCTTTCTCACGAGATCTCTGCCTCTTCCACCCTCCAACTTCAGCAGCAGAGGAAATATTCTTTCGTGTCTCCAGCCCTATCTCCATGCCACTCCATGGGCAGAGGGAAAGCAGTGTGGGGAGGCCCAAAGCGTGTGTGTTAAGAGCATTGTTGCCACGATGTGTACAGCTAGAGGGGACAAGTTAAGACTGAGTACATAGGCAGTGCTGCAGCTACCTATTGACTCCTTGACTCTGTAACACCAGAAACTTCCTTTTGACAGATATTTCTGGAAATGGCATATAACTGAAAAATATGCAAAGAAGACACCAATTAAATAAAGGGTAAAAAAAATTGAGTTCTTTCTACTTCATAAAATGCACCTCACAAAAGTCACTCAACAATAATGTCTCTTTTCAAAGGCAGGATTGCCTGCTATTCTCCTCTGATGACCTTCTTGGACCACTTCAGGCACTTTCATCAAAATCTCTCAGCTCCAAGCTGCTTCTTATGTGTCACAAGAGCAGTCCACATCTCTGCCAGGGCTGAAAACTACAGGGGATGAAACGGACAGCCTGAATGTCTAGCTCCATTTCTCATTCTGCAAAAACAACTTCCAAGAGCATCTGCAAGAACAACTCTTTCTCTCCAGATGGGGAAGTTGTGGAAGAAATATTTCAAGTAAATTGCACAGCAGAAGCACAAGCTTACCAGAAGCAATGAGATCGCAGAGGCATGTGAAGTATTCTTTGTCAGAAAGAATCAGTGGACGGGGAGCTAAAATATATATTTTGGACAGCTATTAGAGTAATCTCTACAGGGTGACTCTGGAGCGTGATCACCTAGACCATGTCACATTGTGGGGGGGTTTGCTTGCTTTCTTGCTTCCTTTCCAATGCTGTCCAGATAAATGGACTTCATTTAGTATTAGCTATGTGCTTCTTTTGGAAACATTTCTATTTAAAATCAATGTCATGGCTGACCATGTGCAAGATTTTGCAAATGCACCCCCTGCATAGAACAGAGGACATTCAGGGAACCAGAGCATTTCTGACATTGTCCCACGGTTTGGTCTGTAGATCTGCCGCTCTCCTGTGCAGGGAACACCTTCTTATCTTGAATCACACTTAAGCCATGTTAAGGTGCAACACAAGTGCAAGCAAGTGTGGCTCCTTTGGCCTTGTGGAGAACCTTAGCTGCTAGAACCAACCTCCCTGTGGCAGCTGTGACTGGCTCTGAGATGATTTAATCTTCCATATTCACATTTCTTCTCTTCCCTCCTGCAGCAGTAGCTGCTCCAGCTATTCCCTTGGAATACATGTTTCTTCCTTTGCCTGGGCCTGTAGATGTGCCCTGTTGGGCTAGGCATTATCCTGCGTACAGGAATTATTCCCAAACAGCTTTTTTTTCATTGACACATAAAATTGTGCCCCCCAATGCTTTCTTTGCCCCCCAATGCTTTCCTTGCCCCGCAATGCTTTCTTTGGTGGCGACAATTTCCTACGGTGAGCAATTTATCTTTCACTTGGATCTTTGATTCTGTTTTAGTAATAAACAGTAAAATGCAAAATCTGAGGCAGAGATGAAGGGCAGAGGGGATGGCTAGGAAGGAGGGCATTAGTGATAGGTGAACTACCGCAGAAAGGCAGAGAGTTGCTGCACTGGAATGGGAAGGGGAGAAGCTTCTCCTCATATCACCTGCATCAGCAAATGACCCAGCCAGCATCTAATATCAGTAGTTTAATTGCTAACCCATGGATTCAGCATATGACAATGCAGTACTCCTAAGAAAGCATTTACTCCAAAGTAAAGGGGAAGGAAGCCTTTGGTACAATTGCTTCCAGCAGCAGGGGACCAACAGCCTTGCAGACATCTTGGGCCATCGTTTCCTAGCTGAGTAGATTACAGAGTAGATGGAGTTTGTCTGACGGAAAGTTTACACCTGGGAGAGCTCGGACTAATGGGATGCTCTGCCTGGAACACATTTTAATATTTTTCATAGCATTCATTTATTTATTTGCTGGTGTCTCAGCAGTGCTTGGAAGCCCCAGTCCTGGGCCTGTGCTATTCAAAAAGAGAACATAAAGGGAATCCCTGCTAGTAACAGAGTTTGCAATGCCATTCCAATCAAAACATGAACTTTCAGTGTCTTCCTAATTACTGCAACAGCTAAAACCAAGCTTTTCTTCAAAAGGGAGCTTTCAGTAAATTTTCCAAAATGGAATTATAGTGAGAGAGACTTGATTTTCTCAGCTCCTGAGAAAATGTTACCACAGTTCTACACCTCACCCTTTTCACTCCAGACTTTTCTATTCCACAGTTTTCTCATGGCACTTTTCATCTCCTCATTTCTCAGTGTGTAGATGAGTGGGTTCAGCATGGGTGTGATGACAGTGTAAAACACAGCCACGCTCTTGTCCTCTGAGAGATTGCTGGATGGGCGTATGTAGATGAATGTGCATGGCCCAAAGAAGAGAATCACCACAGTAATGTGGGACCCACAGGTGGAGAGGGCTTTGTACCGCGCTTCGGACGTTTGCCTTCTCAAGGAAAACAAAATGACAATGTAGGACGTGACCAGGATTGTGAAAGAGACCAAACAAAGCATTCCACCGTCGGCAACGACAGTGATGCCCGCAACATAGGGGTCGGTACAGGCCAGTTGTAGTAGGGGATGGACATCACAGAAGTAGTGGTCAATTTCGTTGGGGCCGCAAAAAGGGAGGCTAACGGTTATGAGGGTGTGCACTATGGCATGCACAAAGCCCCCCACCCATGAACCCATCACCATCCAGCCACACACACGCCTGGTCATGAGGGTGGTGTAGTGCAGGGGTCTGCATATGGCAAAGTAGCGATCATAGGCCATCATTGTGAGGATGAAGATCTCAGCGCCGCCGGAGATATGAAACCAAAATAGCTGTGCCATGCAACCCCCAAAGGAAATGGTTTTCTTCTCAACAAGGAAGTCAGCAATCATTTTGGGAGCTGTGGCAGAAGAGAAGCAAAGATCTGCAATGGACAGGTGGCAGAGAAAGAAATACATGGGGGAGTTCAGACGTTGACTGCTAATTACAGTGACAACGATGAGCAGATTTCCTGCCACAATAACAATGTAGAAGAACAAAAACACCACAAAACATATTTTCTGCACCCCTTGGTTCTTTGAAAGGCCCAGAAGAATGAATTCCTTCACACTGCTTACATTCTCCATGTTGGTCAGTCGGGTGCCAATATGCAATATACAGCTTATACCCCTGGGAAAACAAAGACAGACACATGATTCATCAGCATTTTTTTCATTATTAATAATGAGTTCTATTTCAGAAGTGGATACAAACCAAGAAAGATATAGCATTAGCATTAAGCTTTTGAAGTGTTTAGTTTCTGTCATGTATTTTTTCACAGCTATTTAATTCTCCACAGTACAAAGCTTCTGCCATGGCTTTGGTGGCACGGAGATAGGTGCACTCTGTGATATGTTCCTTAATCCTGGTGCTCCAGGATTTTGAAGGACTGGCTCCATGGCTGGTAGCCTTCCGTGCACTAAGGACAAGGCCAGAGTGTTCACCTTGGGCACTACAAGGCAGATAATGCAGTATGTTTGCCCTCAGGGGAGACAAAGTCCCTGACAGCAATCTTTGTAAAATGGATGTCTTTAAGAATACCTGGAAATATTGCTCAGAATGATGATTTGCTTTATAAGTACACATGATCTTTGAATTCTTGTTTAGAAGGGAAATGTAACCACATGCAGAGAAAAGAACTCTCTTGTGTATATACATTTTGAAACGTAAATATGAAATGTCACAGCCTGAAAAAGGAGTTCTGGGAAGGTTATCTATCATGGAGGGGAAAAAAATTGCACATATGACTTAATGGAGTATTTCACATTGTTCTAAATCTCAGCATTGTTTCTATCAGAGGAAGGAAGAATGAAAGACTCTTGTGAGATCTTCTGTCCCAGCACTGTACTGATTTTACCTAGTATGATTTTTGATACACTCTGCGTGATGCTTTCAAGGGTTAACTTAGCTTAATGAAGCTAATCTAACTAAACTCCTTCAACAGCCAGTATAAGTCTGATTCATAGGCTGATTCAGAATGACTAAATTAGGGTCCTTTGCAGAACCCTTTTTTCCTCCACTCACTATGAGGAGCTTAAGCAAATTAGCACCACCAGGTTAGAATGACCTTTACAGAATAATCCCTTTTGGTGCCAGAAAGTAGCGCAGAGCTTTTTGCAATGCCATCCACCTTTTTCAGGTTATGGCTGAGCTCCTTGTCCCTAGGCATTTCTACATCCATACAGTTTCTCATTCGAGACAAGGTCACATTCCAGCATAAACATGGGACTTCTTTGGTTCACCCTGTGTTCCAGCTACAACCCATCGAGCATTACACGTCACTAATAAATGAGTAGCCTACATCTTTAGAAAGAGTGTAACGTTTCTAGCTTGCCATTATGCACCCAGACCACCAGAATTCCCTTGCTCAAAGAAGTGTGGGAACCACCAGATTAAACTCTTCACAGAGAGTTTAAGGTCAGCCAAAAGCAGGCACTCTTTTAATAAAAATATCCACTGTATGGGCTTCCTTCTAGCATCAAAACATTCCCCGTCAGCTGGTGTTAAAATGCACCATTTTAAGTCCTGCAGAATTACATCACAACCAGGTCTTCTCATTTGTCTTGGTGATCTGTGAGCAAATCTGTGGAATGATTCAGTTAAGCCAAGTTATCTACCAACTACTTCCATCTGCAGCATAATCAGAAATTCTCGTGCAGGCACAAAGGGATGAAGCATCCACAGGAAACACTGAAACTGAGAAAAGCCAAGATTACTTTCAAACCCACAAAGTGAAGCCGAGAGAGGAAGTGGGCAAAGGTAGGGACTTTTCCTATGCTTACAGTTGTACTTACACTAGATGAAAGTTTTTCAAGCAGAAGGGTAAAATTTACATGGATGGTTCCCCTTCAGATATTTCTACAAGGAAAAGGATCAGTAAGAACAACGGGAGGTCAGTTTCTCCCTCGTCTTACCAGGTCGTGATCCTTTCTACCCCTCTTCCTTCTACTGAGCAACGACGTAGACTTCTCAACAAAATAAATGACAGGGATGAAATGAGCACACCTTTATGGCTGTGCAGTACCCAGTCGAAAAGAAATAGCTGGGCTCCATCCAAGCCAGAGCATGACTGGAAGCAGACCACAGCAATCGCAGGGCCATATTTAGGCAGTCGGAAAGGAGTGACCAAGAGAGAAATGGTCAGGGGAATCTATATGCCTGAATACCAGCAGATGGCAAACTCCTGAGCTAAAAACAAGGTGTGCTTCTACAAAAGGACCAATTCACAATTCAGACAGCTTGGCTATGTGTCTTGCTTGATAAGGTCCTTTCCATCACCACCAAACTGCATTTAACAAACTACCCATCTGTCTGATCTCATCTCATCGACTTAAGTCATGTAGGCACCTGTACCTAAGCTAGGCATATTACACCTGACCAGTCTACTTGTAGATGTGATGAATCATGTGCTGCCGGTACCCGTTTCTAGACCGTTGACTCCAAGAGGATTACTAGAATGACTAATTCAGTAGAGGATTGCCACCAGTTATGGCTTATCTCTTCAAGTGCCTTTGCAGGGGTAGACCTGAGCTATATGACATAATGCAATCAGCTGCAAAATAAAATGAATCTCATGTGTACTCTTAACATCTCAAAAAGGGTGAGAAATTGCACCATCTCCTTACTGCATGCATTCTTCCCTAAAATCTCAGGTGGTTATGGGAAACAAAAGAATAATATCGAAGCAATCGAATCTGCAGCTGTAGAACTAGCTCTGTATATGATTCTAGCCAAAGACAACTAGAGACAGTTGATAACTTCAGTGGAAGTTCCTTTCTGTATTTTCACATTTGTTCAAGAAGAAAGGAAAAGGAAGAGGAAAGAAAAGCGAGCAAAGCAAAGCAAAGCGAGAAGCCAGAGAAGCTGCAAAACTTACCTCGCCTGTGTTTAGAGATCTAATTTTTTGTGTAAGGGCTGTACAGCTTTATCTCCTCAACTTCTGTCTCCCCTGGTATGAATGTGTTAGAGCACAGCACCTTTAAAGAACATAGAATGGCTTCTGGAAAGCTTCCAAAACTTGCTTAGGAGGTGCTGTTAGTGTATAATCCAATCCCACCTAATTTATTACTTGCTTTCGTGTGTCACAAGTGTATCTTGATGTTTCCTGCCTGTGTGAGAAGTGGTTTAATAGGCTGTGTGGATGATGTGACCTGGGTGTGTTGAATTATGCTTTCATATCCCAGCAGCTGCACAAAGGGCTGAGAAGAAAACCGTTTAAGTACCAACTTTTAACCCTCTCCCAGGAAATCTTCCACCTGAAGGGCTCTTGGGGCTGCAGGAGGGAGGGGTGGAGGCTTAGTGAAGGGAAGGCGTGAAAGAAAGGGGCAAAGGAGGAGAATGAGTTCTGTCTTGACTGAAAAGTTTAAGTAAATATATTTTAAAGAAACAGTTGTCAGTCAATGCTTTTATAATGATATCACAAAGGCATTTCAGGGTTTCTGCATAAGAAATAACACTCAAAGGAGTAGCTGAGTATTCAACTGGACAAGCATATGCATGGACCTATCCAGCTAACGCTTCTCGGAGTTCTTCCTTACTCCAAGCTGATAGTTGTATGGATTTCCCATGTGTAAAGGGCCATTAGGTCCACTGCTCTGGCCTCCTAGCATTGTGAATGCTAAAACTGTCCATTTGTAATCTAGATATTTTCTCTCCTTTTTTCACTTCTGTGTATTCCAAAAAACATGTAAAAGAGAAATCCTCATTAAAGGAAAAAAAGAAAGAAACCTCAAGCTGTAGGAAGAGTCACCATCCTCCAGGGATGGTAAAGAATTCCTATCACAGGAGTCTTCTAAGGACAGGTTGGGCTCATTTCTCTCAGGAGTGGTTACGATTAAGTTTTTATAGGGACAGAAGATGTCCTGGGTGACCTCTTGATGACCCTCCAAGTCCTATCTCACCAGAAATTTCATCACTGGAAATCCAGTGAATAAAGCCTCTTTGCAAGAATTTGCATGTTTTAACAGAGGTCAGTGAATTACCAAGTCAGTCAAAAAAGTCCTTCATTTACGAATTGGGAAACTGAGGGAGGAAGTCACCTATTTAATGCCGATGGAAGTCAGTGAGTTTAACCCTGACTTAGTCACTCTAGGCTCTTCTGCGGAAAAAAATGAATGTCTCTGGAGGCAGATGCATCTGATCTACCTCAGAACTGATTTTAGGATGCGATTAGGTCTGAAATAGACATCTAGCTTTTAAAGAAAATAACTTAGGGCAGACAAATCTCACTGTCATGATGGGCCCCATCTTTCTTAACCTGAGCAGCTGCAGTCAAAGGTGAACCTATGAAATGAAACAAACGAAGCAAATAGACATGCTGATTTATAGCAGCATATCATCTCAACCAAGGCCCAAGTCAAATTCATCGTTTCTCTCAACTCTACTGTGTATTTGTAGCTTATGCCGCATGGATGTCAGGAAAGACATTGTCTCAGCTACTGTCCTTTCCTTTGTTTTGCTGAAATTTCTGGAAATGTGGAATGGCCTGATAGCAACATAGTTAATGTCTCCATCTCCTCTGCACAGAATGCCAGCAATCTCCACACTGAAAACAGAAATCCTACAGTTAATGAGAATAAATACTGGTAAAGAAATGCCTTGGTGAAAATAATCCCCTAACTTAAATGTCCTTTTACTGTCACCTGGAGTCTTGGGCAGGTTATTGAGGGTTAACAGTAGTCACTGCAGGAAACAAGAGTATTGGGTAAGAAGGTAAACAAAGTCTTCCAGTCTTTGGGAAAGGAAGAGGACCAACAGATGACAGAAGCCAGAGATCAGGCCAATAGCGTCTGGCCTGCTAACCTAGTATGAGTCAGCCTGCCACTTTCTGTACCCAGTGGCACACATGGCAGCAACTTGGCTAGCATCACATTCATGTCCTTTTGTTTCCCTAGCCAAATGGACTACCAGAGGTGACTTAATGCACAACTCCAAATGAAGAATTGCTGCTACCTCCTGCTGCAAAATAATTCCCCATAGGGCTGTGCTTAGTGCCAGGAAAGGAGAAAGGTCTTTTCTCCATTTTCATTCCACTTACCTTGGCACCTGGCTCTGGACACCACTATGGCAGCAGGTCATGCTCAGGGGAGCTGTGATTTGGACAAGGAGGGACTGTGCATGGTGAGATGAATGAGGTTTTGCAGCTGGATAGTGAATACTGGCAAGGGGTTTGTTGGCAGAGCCATGGTGAATGTGTGTTGTGAATTTGATGATGGGCAGGATGGGGACAAGGCACGGTGTGGGGGTAAGTTGTGACACTTGAAATGGATGCTACATAGCTAGGAGCTGTCTTCATGGAGTTTGTGAAATCAGAAGTGCCTGAGGTGTGGTGAGGGACTGTGCTGAAAGATCGTATGAAGTGGCAGGTAATACTGTGGGTGCTAAGCTGTGTTGAACGACCTTGTGACATCAGAAGCGGACATCGTGTTTTGAAGGGTAACACTAGGAGAGGTTGCAGAGTTGTGGCTGCTGAGGTGTCATAAGGCTGGCTAGAGAGTTCAAGGAGATCCTACTGTAGAACAGGTTCTGTGAAGTAGTAGGGGACAATGTATGGTGACAGCTTGTGTTGGGAGAGGTTTTGAGGTCAGAAGAGGACACTCGGTAGTGAGGAATGTGCTAGGGGAGGTTCTGCAGTGACAGTGGACCCTTGGGGAATGAGAAGTTGTGTTGAGGGAGGTTGTGAAATCAGCAGCAGGCATTATGGAAGAGGACTGACCATTTCTCAATCTGTGTGACCCTGAGCAGCAGTAGGCCATCTTCTGCAAGGTCTATGAAACTAGAGCTGCTCATGGATGCAGCTGGGAAGCAAAGCATCAGTGCAAGAGTCAAGCTATAACTTTGGACAGACAGTTCTTGTGTTCTTTATATCGTGAGACTGTCTGAAGAAGGGAGAAGTAGTGAAAAAGCATTACTATTGCATGCCAAACATTGGTAAATTCCCATTTTTGATGGTCCCTGGCTCATCTCTCTGGGACAGCAGCACCAACCCGGTCATTTACTTCCTCTTCAGGAGCAACCGTCACCACCGGCTCCATGGCTCTGGGAAAGTCACCTTCTGACAAGTGTTTGCAGAGAAAGCAACGTGCGGAGAAGGAAGCCAAGTGCCCAGAGACACTGCTGCAGAGACTGCTGTATAAATCCCTGCTGGCGAGGAGGTGTGGGAGGGTGGGGCAGCCTGCAGAGGGGACTGAGGGGAGGTGGGCAGCAGTGCTCAGCCCCCAGCAGAGCCAGGGCATCTCCACTGCGGTGGGAGCAGCTCAGCTGGTGACGTGCCCCTTGCGAGCAGGGCTGTGCTGGGGACCAGGGAGCTGGGTGAGAGCGATCCTTGTCTGCACACCATGCCAGTGCCTCTTCTCATTACATGGTCCCCCCTTGTGGAAGGGGACATGGTGCACAGAGCATGGCTATGCAGAGCATGCAGAGTGGAGGGAGGAAGAGTGACCCAGGATGTTGGGCATGTCTTTGGGACCCTGAACCTTACAGGGAGTCTTTTCCCTCACTTTGACTTGAGGCCAAGCCTGCAGGACTCCAGTGCATTCTGGCAGCTCCTGGGAGGCCACTCTCAGCAGGGATGAGTTTCATCCTGGCTATTTTGGGCTTGTATAGAAACATCCTTCAGGCCTGAACACCTAGGGGACCGTTCAGCTGGTGCCACGGCTGCTCTGGTCAACACACAGGGGTCCTGGAGTGATGCGTGGTGCTTCTGTGTGTGTAGAGAAGAGCACCAATTCCTCACCTACACCCTGAGCCTCTCCATCGCTGTCCCCAGAGGACTGGAGGGGGAACTCATCTCTCCCAGCTTTTGCCCAAGATGGCCATCTCCAGATGAGTTAGTTGCCCTAGGCTGCCTGTACAGGCAGTGGAGAGAAAGGTGCTTGTAAGGAGCTTTTCCCTTCCCTATGTGGCTGCAGCACACAGCTCCTGCTGAGCCATCAGCCACCCTCCTGTGCCTGTGCCAAATCTCTTCCCCACCACCGTCTCGCCCCACACTGGGGATGCCTCGCTCCCCTTACGCAGTGCCATGCAAGGCCTCTCACCCTAGTGCTTCTGAGAAAGCTTTCAGCTCCCAGCCACAGCACCTTATCTCACTGTCTTCCCAGCAGCTGCTGGGAGGGTCACCTCTCTTCCTGGCACTGGCACTTGCCTGTTGCTGCAGGGATGAAAGGGCATTTCTCTGCCTCTCCATCCAGCTCTCCAGACTTTCTATTTTTTATTTTTTATTTTTGGCTCCTGCCCTCAATCCTTCCCTCCTTTGTGTCTCCATTACTCTCTTTCTGGGTTGGCTGGTGCGTGGATCGAATTAACACTAAAACAGTTTGTGAGCAAGTGAAGGGCTGGATTTAAAAGGAATGGATCTAAATCTGGTTTTTTGAAATTAAGTTGAGGGCAGAGAAAGAAGGGAAAATGTCTGCACCAGAACATTCAAAGAACTAACAGGGGTCAAAACTTTTCTCTTTTGTTCATTTTAATTCTATGGGGTAACAGTATTCCTGAAGCCATTTCACAGAATCACAGAATGGTTGAGGTTGGAAGGGACCTCTGGAGATCATCTAGTCCAACCCCCTGCCCAAGCAGGGTCACCTAGAGCAGTTGCCCAAGATCGCGTCCAGGCGGATTTTGAATATCTCCAGAGAAGCAGACTCCACAGCCTCTCTGGGCACCTGTTCCAGTGCTCTGTCACCCTCACAGTGAAATAGTTTTTCCTCATGTTCAGATGGAACTGTCTGTGTTTCAGTTTGTGCCCGTTGCCTCACGTCCTGTCACTGGGCACCACTGAAAAGAGTCTGGCTCCATCTTCTTGATACCCTCCCTTCAGATACTTGTACACGTTAATAAGATCTCCTCTCAGCCTTCTCTTCTCCAAGCTAAACAGGCCCAGCTCTCTCAGCCTTTCCTCATAAGAGAGATGCTCCAGTCCCCTAATCATCTTTGCAGCCCTTCGCTGCACTTGCTCCAGTAGTGCCACATCCCTCTTGTACTGGGGAGCCCAGAACTGGACGCAGTACTCCAGATGTGGCCTCAGCAGGGCTGAGTAGAGGGGGAGGATCACCTCCCTCGACCTGCTGGCAACACTCTTCCTGATGCACCCCAGGATACCATTGGCCTTCTTGGCCACAAGGGCACATTGCTGCCTCATGCTTAACTTGGTGTCCACCAGCACTCCCAGGTCCTTCTCCGCAGAGCTGCTTTCCAGCAGGTCAGCCCCCCAACCTGTCCTGGTGCATGGGGTTATTCTTCCCCAGGTGCAGGACCCTGCACTTGCCTTTGTTGAACTTCAGGAGGTTCCTCTCCGCCCACCTCTCCAGCCTCTCCAGGTCTCTCGGAATGGCAGCACAGCCCTCTGGGGTATCGGCCACTCCTCCCAGTTTTGTATCGTCAGCAAACTTGCTGAGGGTGCACTCTGTCCCTTCATCCAGGTCACTGATGAAGAAGTTGAACAAGACTGGACCCAGTCCTGACCCCTGGGGGACACCGCTAGCTACAGGCCTTCAACTAGACTCTGTGCCACTGATCACAACCCTCTGAGCTCTTCCATTCAGCCAGCTCTCAGTCCACCTCACTGTCCACTCATCTAACCCACACTTCCTGAGCTTGTCTATGAGGATATTATGGGAGACAGTGTCGAAAGCCTTCCTCTAGTCAAGGGAGACAACATCCACTGCTCTCCCCTCATCTACCCAGCCAGTCATTCCATCACAGAAGGCTATCAGATTGGTTAAGCATGATTTCCCCTTGACAAAGCCATGCTGACTACTCCTGATCACCTTCTTGTCCTCCACATGCTTGGAGATGGCCTCCAGGATGAGCTGCTCCATCACCTTTCCAGGGATGGAGGTGAGGCTGACTGGCCTGTAGGTGCCTGAGTCCTCCTTCTTGCCCTTTTTGAAGACTGGGGTGACACTGGCTTTCTTCCGGTCTTCAGGCACCTCTCCTGTTCTCCATGACCTTTCAAAGAGGATGGAGAGTGGCTTAGCAATAACATCCACCAGCTCCCTCGGCCCTCGTGGGTGCATCCCATCGGGGCCCATGGATTTGTGGGTGTCAAGTTTGCTTAAATGATCTCTAATCCGATCCTCCTCCACCAAGGGAAAGTCTCCCTTTCTCCAGACTTTCTCTCTTGTCTCCAGGGTCTGGGGTTCCTGAGGGCTGGCCTGAGCAGTAAAGACTGAAGCAAAGGCGGCATTCAGTAATTCTGCCTTCTCTTCATCCTTCATCACCAGGGCACCCTCCCCGTTCAGCAAAGGGCCCACATTTTCCCTAGTCTTCCTCTTGCTACTGATGTATTTGAAGAAGCCCTTCTTGCTGTCCTTGACATCTCTCGCCAGATTTAATTCCAAACGGGCCTTAGCCTTCCTCGTTGCATCCCTGCATACTCTGACATGTTCCTGTATTCCTCCCAAGTGGCCTGTCCCCCTTTCCACTTTCTGTAGACTTCCTCCTTCTGGTTGAGTTTTGCCAGGAACTCCTTGCTCATCCATGCAGCTCTCCTACCTCCTTTGCTTGACTTTCTACTCATAGGGATGCACTGATCTTGAGCCTGGAGGAAGTGATGTTTGAATATTAACCAGCTCTCTTGAACACCCCTTCCTTCTAGGGCCCTAACCCATGGCATTCCTCCAAGTAGGTCCCTGAAGAGGCCAAAGTTTGCTCTCCTCAAGTCCAGGGTTGCGATCCTACTCAGTGCCCTGCCTCCTCCTCGCAGGATCCTCAACTCCACCATCTCATGGTCACTGCAGCCAAGGCTGCCCCCGACCTTCACATCTTCCACCAGTCCTTCTTTGTTAGTGCAAGATCCAGCAGCACACCTCTCCTTGTTGGCTCCTCCACCACCTGTGTCAAGAAGTTGTCACCAATGCTCTGCAGGAACCTCCGGGACTGTTTGTGCCTAGCTGTGCTGTCTTTCCAGCAGATCTCAGGGTGGTTGAAGTCCCCCATGAGAACCAGGGCCTGGGATCGTGAGGCTACTTCCAGCTGTCTGTAGAAGGCCTCATAAGTTTGTAGCTTTTGAAATAAGAGTTTAGTTCTGCAACAATACAGCATAAAATATCTCGCACCTTCATGCAAGGAAGGTAGGCCTATTTCTTCATTTTAGAGATGAAAAAGATCATTTTCAATCTGCAGATAGAATCATAGAATCATTTAGGTTGGGAAGGATTTCTGGAGGTCATCAAGTCCAACCTCCTCCTCAAAGCAGGTTCAGTCAGATCAGATTGCTCCGGCCCGATCCAGCTGAATTTTAAATGTCAACACAGATGGAGATTGTGGTGGATCTTGGGAAACTGCATAGACAAGATATTTGTATGAGAAGTGGTAGAGTAGGTGTAGCGGAAGATCACGTGGTGTGACGCACAGCCTAAGGGGTGGAAACGAAGTGCACCTGTATGTAAGCTTGTACGCAGCTCACAATAAACACCATTTTAGCATCTCTCACATTGAGGTCTGTGCTTGTGACCCTGCAGTAGAGGAGGCTGCAGCGCTCCCCTGGTGGCACCATGGGTCCGGGCGAGAGCACGGCAACAAGTGGTGACCCCGACGTGATTCGGCAGGTCCGACACGTCTCGCCGTGAGACCCAGGGGGTGCGGGCCGTCTCCAGAGGGAGAACGGCGGCTGCGACGTCGAGTAGCAGGCGATAGCTGAGAGTCCGGATGATATGGAGGCCTTAATAAAGGTAGTTGTGTTTTTAGCTAACGAATGGGGAGCTTCTGTGAAGCCGAAGGATATTACACTATGTGTAAAGCGGCTCCAGAAAGAAGGAGTCATAAATAAGCTGGGGGACTGCTTGCAGCCAGAACTCTGGCCGCGATGCACTTCGGTGCTGGCGGAGCGAGCTATGTCCACAAACAAGGCAAAAGATCTCAAGACGTGGGGAGTTATACTCCGTCTTCTGAGGCGGTCACGGGAGGAAATACAGACTTGGAAGGCCGCCCGCGACGCGCTGCTTCATCAGGAGAAGGCTGAGATGAAAACGGAGGAGAAGTCTAGCGATGGGGGGGCGAAAGAACAGGAGAGCGGGGGCGGGGAGGCCCCGACGAAAGAACAGGAGAGCGGGGGCGGGGAGGTTCCAGTGATCCTACCGGTGGAATCCCAGGAGCCGCCTCCGGTGTACCCCTGGCAAGATCTCGCACAAGACGGAGAGGGCTGGGGGGTCGACGGGACCGACCCCGAGGATTGCGTGCCTGGGGCAGTTTTGAGGAAGGCGCTTAGTGAGGAAGATAGGACCCTGCTGCCGCGGGCCCCAGTAGAGGAGGGTGCTGTAGGCGGGGGGAGTCAGGCAGTGCAGCGAAGGAGGAAGGGTAACGGCCAATCAGAGCGGAGAGACCAGAGTTCGACCTTGAAAGGAGGGAGGAAGGTTCGGGTGAGATCGCCGGTTAAGGAGGAGAGCGGAGAAGATAGTAGCGACGAGGAAGGCGGGGGCTTGCGAGAAGTTAAGCGCAGGCTGCGGGGGTGTGCAATAGGAGAGACGCAGCCGAAAGGGAGGCCAAAGGGCGGAGAGGAAGTAACAACATCCCCAGTCGACACTCTGTTGCGTGCATTAGAGGAAATAAGGCGAGAGGTCGAGAAACAGAGGGACCTGCTCAGCGGAGCTAAAAGGGAAGCGGCCCCTGCAAAGTCCATACCGCTCACTGACTGGCGGCTAATAGCCGATTCGTGTGCCCTTCAGGGGCTATGGTTCGAGCAAGCGCCGCAAGTCTGTCCCGTAAGGGCAGTACCAGGGGAAGGGGTCCAGTGGGTGGCGCTCAAGCCCAAGATAGTACAGGGACTGATGACCTCGGTGAAGGAGAATGGGTTGAAACATCAGCAAACTCAGATGCTGTTGGATAGTGTGCATGCCCAGGCGTGCACGCCTTACGACCTACGGCAGCTGGCGAGGGCGATACTGTCGCCCACGCATTGGATGCTGTGGAAGGAGGCATGGCAAGGCCGTTGTGCCGCCCTCGCTGCAGCTGCCGCTGGGGACCCGAACCATCCCCTAGCAGGTACCACGTTGAATCGCTTGATGGGGCGGGGTGCAAACCTCGCATCCCCGAACCAGCAAGCGACAGCTCTCAGAGGCCGGGAGGTCATGGCCACAACAGAGGCTTCGCGGGCCGCGTATGAAGAACTCGGGAAGCTAGTAAAGGTAGAGCCACCCTGGACAAAGATAAAACAGACACACGCAGAGAGCTTCACTGAATTCTGTGACAGGCTCCAACGGGCCATTGCAGAGTCAGACTTGCCCCCTGAGGCCCAGAGTCCGGTCATGATGGAGTGCCTCTGGCAGCAGAGTAACGCCATGACGCAGGACATCCTGAAAACGATCCCTAAAGGAACACCACTTTCGGTTGTCATCCGCACGGTACTGGAAAAACAGAATCAGGGAACAGCAGCAGCGCAGGCCCTTGTCGCGGCGGCGGACCAGATGAGAAAGGGACCACAGCGATGCTTCTCTTGTGGCAGATTAGGGCATATTAGCGCACACTGTCAGCGGCAGGGCTGGCCGATCCCGCGGCAAGGCCGGGGGTCATGCTGGGCTTGTGGGCAGTACGGGCATGTAGCCCGAGAGTGTCTCCAAAATCAACAGCGGAAACTGCCGGGAAACAGGGGGCGGGGGGGACATCGCAAAGGGGCATCCCTCCCAAAGATCTTGGCCCCGCGCAGGAGTGTGACTGGAGTTGGCCCGACAGTGGCAGCGGTCCAAGAGGAAGACATCCCAACGTGGCTCTGGCAGTAAAATTAGGTGATCGCCCAGTGGTGCGGGCGACGCTGAGCTTGGGAGGATGTAGTGACGAGGGGAGGAGGATAATAACCATGCTGGCGGACTCCGGAGCAGACGTGACATGCATAGCGCATGCCCAGTGGCCTGAGAGCTGGCCCTTGATGGATGCTGGTTACGTAACCGGAGTTGGAGGAATGGCTAGTACGTACAGGAGTGTGATGCCAGTGGAGATCCGCGTGCAGGACGACGACGACGACGAGCTGATAGCTCGGGTCCGGCCGTACGTCACGCACATCCCTGACTCGCTGTTAGGCTGAGATGCCATGGCGCAAATGAGGCTCAAGCTCACAAATTTAGTATGAGGGCCACTGCTGGAGGCGCTGTGAAGATCACCTGGAAAACGGAAGAACCTGTGTGGATAGAGCAGTGGCCCCTTACAGAAGAAAAATTGAAAGCCGCCAGAGAAATAGTAGACCATGAGCTACAAGCGGGACACTTACAAGAGAGCTATAGCCCCTGGAACACTCCCATATTCGTGATTAAGAAGAAGGCGTCTGGGAAGTTTCAACTTCTTCACGATCTCAGAACCGTTAATAGCCAAATGATGGGCATGGGATCATTCCAGCCCGGACTTCCACTGATCTCCATGATTCCGAGAGGATGGCCAGCAGTGGCATTGGACATTAAGGACTGTTTTTTCTCGATTCCTCTACACCCGGATGATTGCCGTAGATTTGCGTTCACTGTACCACACACCAATCTGGATGCCCCTGCAAAGCGGTACCAATGGACGGTCTTACCACAGGGCATGAAGAACTCGCCCGCCTTATGCCAAACATATGTTGCCAGCGCCCTGCAGCCGGTGCGTGACCACTGGCCGGGCATGAAAATTATTCACTACATGGATGACATACTCCTGGCGGCAGAAGAGGACAAGCATCTAGAACAAGCCCTCCAAGAGGTCAGACAGAATTTGGAGGAGGCGGGACTGCAACTGTCAGAAGCGAAGCTCCGACGAGGAAGCGACATCAAGTACTTGGGGTGCCGCATCAGCCCCACGGAGGTGCGGCCCCTAAGAATAAAGTTGAACCCGAAGGTGACTACCCTGCACGATGTACAAAAATTAGTAGGTGCGCTGCAGTGGCTGGGGCCTATCATTGGCATAATGCCGCAGGAGATGAACCCCCTCCACGACCTGTTAAAGGGGAAGGCACCCTGGGAGCCCAGACACCTTACGCCAGAGGCCCAGAAGAGTCTTCGCAACATAGAGCAACAAATGGCCACAGCTGGATTGGGGAGGTGGGATCCGCAGGCCCCTATCACCGCTATGCTGAAGGTAACCAGGGCAGGCCTTATAGGGGCCCTTGCGCAGGACGAAGCAGCTAAAGTGAGGATCCTACTGTGGCTATTCTCCAACCAAGTCGGTACAGTGTTCTTACCCATCACTGCGGCAACCGCTAAGGTAATCACCAAAGCACGGAAGGCTTGCTGTCGGCATTTCGGTAAGGACCCAGACGTCATCGCGACATCTATACCCAAGGCAACCTGGAATGCTTATTTCGCCCAAGACGAGGAGGTTGTCTTGGCACTACATACCTTCAGAGGAGTGCTTCAGCACGGAAAAAACCCTGTGCTGTTAGAGAGCCTTGAGCATTGCTTTCCAGAGATTAAGCCGAGGGTACTTCCACAGCCCCAGCCGGGTCCGACTTTCTTCACGGATGCCTCGTTGCGAACCTCTACAGCAGCAGTAGTTTGGTACAAGGATGAGCAGTGGCACAAGGCTACGTGGCAACAGGAAGCCAGTGTTCAGTGGCTGGAAGCGAAAGCGGTTTGCATGGCCCTGGCGCTAGGACCAAATAGCCATGCAAACATCACCACGGACTCCAACTTCGTTCACAATCTGGTAAACAGGATGACCCAGCCTGGATTTGTAGGAAGCAATATCTGCATGATGTTAGAAGAGGCGCTGCAGAGCCGGACTGCGCCCTGCACTATAATGCATGTCAACAGCCATCAATCGCTGCCTGGGTTCTTCTATGAAGGAAACAGCCTCGCCGACGGGGCCGCCAAAGGAATATGGACGATGAACGAGGCGAAGGAGGTGCACGACTTCCTTCATTTGGGGCCTCGTGCACTGGCAAAGCACTCAGGCATTCCTCTGGCCAGAGCGCGCGAAATTGTCGCGGCGTGCCCATATTGTCAGAAAACACCGCTGTGGGAGGCGGGGGTGAACCCCCAGGGTCTAAAAGGGAACGAGATATGGCAGACGGACTTTACCTACTTCCCGGAGTTCAAGCCACGGCCTTGGCTGGCGGTAACAGTAGACACCTGTAGCACCGTGATCATCACAACACAGCATCAGAAGCAGACGGCCCGGGCGGCACAGAGCCGCTGGAACCTAGCCATTGTGTGGCTAGGGGTGCCTGCGAAGATAAAGACGGACAACGGGCCCTGCTTTGTCTCCCAAAGCACGGCCCAGTGGGCGCAGTTATGGGGAATCGCCCTACTCAGAGGCCTGCCCTATAACTCCACAGGCCAGGCAATAGTAGAACGGGCCAACCAAACATTGAAAAGAAAAATAAAATCCCTAGCTGAGGCGGAGGGCTGTGGGGGAGGCATCCCTCCTGAGAAACAGGCGATTCTACTGCATCGGGCGCTCTACGTGCTGAACCACCACAGCAGAGGGGATTGCCCCACGGAGCCAGTGAGGAGACATTGGGGGCACCTACCGCCCTCGACGGGTCCAGGTGTGAAGGTCTGCTTCCCAGGGGAAGGGGAGTGGGAGACAGGATGGGAACTGATATCACAGGGAAGAGGGTATGCCGCGATAAAACGGGAGGAGCAGATAAGATGGGTTCCAATGAAATGCTTAAGACCTGACTTAAATGCGCAGACGGAAGGGACTGGGGCGTAACTAATCATTCTTGGTGAGATTCCATTTTGAACAGGGCAGCGCCAGACGGGGACGCTGCTGCCTGATTGGATTGATGTTTATCGCCGGCTTCATGATTCCAGGGGCCGCAGAGTCATACTGGAGGAGGTGAGCACAGGCGCACGGAGCAGCGCACTACTGCATCCCGCTCAACCCCGAGGCAGGGCCAGCAGAGACCCCAGCGTGCCTGGTGTTCCGGCCACTATGGGTTAACACCAGTACTATGCCGACCGTCCCGATGATCGTCGACTCCAACCTGACCCTGGAGGCTAAGGGAAAAATGGGAGCTGCGTCAGACCCTTCATGACGGGGACAGGTCAACACAGGGGCGTGGATCTTGTCATGGTTTGATTGAAAATGGCTTATAACACTGGGCTTGGTAGCACTCACAGTAGTGATAGCAATATGCTGCGGCTTGCTAATTCTGAATTATTGCTTATGGCATGTACGGGCTTAACTGCTTGATAGACATGAGCGCAGAGTATATCAATTAATGGTACAGGAAAAGAGGTTCTAAAAAGGGGGGGAGATGTAGGGGATCTTGGGAAACTGCGTAGACAAGGATATTTGCATGAGAAGCAGTAGAGTAGGCGTAGCGGAAGATCACGTTGTGTGACGCGCAGACTAGGGGTGAGAACGAAATGCAACTGTATATAAGCTTGATCGCAGCTCACAATAAACGCCATTTTAGCATCTCTCACATTGAGGTCTGTGCTTTGTGGCCCTGCAGCAGGAAGCTGCAGTGCTCCCCTGGTGGCGCCATAGGACCGAGCCAGAGCGCGGCAACAACATACTCTATTATTACATACTACATGACTGTATTGCAATGTCTATGATATGCATTCTGAAATATTTAATAATTTCTTTATTGAAATTAAATGATTCAAAATGAAGCATTTTGATTTTCCTCAATTGAAATTTAGCATAATTGACCCAGAAGACATTTCAGTGTTTCAACATTGCTCTCTCATGCAAAAGGAAGATTAGAGAAGTAGGAATTCACCATTGAAGAGAAACACTATTTGCCCAAAGATGGGAGATCTTTGGAGAGCAGCCTCCACCAGGAATGTCAATGACTCCCCCACTGCTTCTGACCTTCCTTCTCTTTCTGCAGGTGTGGGAGTGAGAGCAAATTTAAGATAGCATTTAAAATACCAGCAGGAAATGAGTGGCAATGGAAAATGTCCCACTTCCCTGTAAGATGAGTTTGCAAGAGAGAGATGATGAATTATCTTCTTGAATGGCCTGTCTCCTTCCTTTACTACAAAGGCAGCTTAGACAACTAGATTAGATTCAGTCACCTAACTTTTAAATAGCTTAACTGCAGGGAGATGAATCCCATCTGCTGTAGAGACATGTGGCATGTGCTCAAGATCCATGATGGTCTGGATCTACTGCACAGCTCTGTCCAGGAGATGCATTTCACATTCTCTGAAATATCACACTGAGCTGCACCGTGTGCTGTTCTGACTGTCTTTATGTGCACAGTAAACTATGCACATCCCGAAATCTGGGATGCATGGAGCCTAATCAACATGACATGGAGAAAGCATGTGTGAAATTGCACGTGCATGTGTAAAACAAACAAAACAAACAAACAAACAAAAATCCTGCCCTGGAAATCCACCAGCCTTACCCTCCCAAGCCTGCAGTTCTGCGCCATGCCATCACACCATATTTCCATACCACAGCAATGCAGGAGGCCAGGCTCCATGATTACTCTTTCAAATGCTCATGGGTGTGAAACACTTGGGGAAAACATACGGGAAGACTTCCTTGCTGAGCTTTAGCTGTATGCAAGTGACCTATTTAAAGCTAATCAGGCTTCCTCTGTGTTCATCAGAGAGAAAGAAGTTAGCATCTTCACAGAGCGCTTCTTCCTTAGGACAAGTTGAATCATCTCCAGGAACTGCCTGTCTCTCTCCATTGAGTCCAGAGGGGGTTTAGATGACTAGATTAGATTCAGACAAAGCTTTTAGGTGCTTCCTGGTAGATGACATGAGCGTTTTCACCCACAACCCTCCCTAATTTCTCCCTTTTATCTCTACCGAGAGATCTCAAACCACCCAGGCACCAGCATGAGGTCCTTCAGTAGGATGCCTGAATTTAGGCGAGATGAACTGAATCCTAAGAGTCACTTACTCTAACACAAACAGATAATGCAACTCCCTGTATTTGTCTTGCTGGCAGATGTTGAACTTTTCATGTATTTGGTGACATAATCAATACGTTCATAATGGACAATTTGCTGAAGGAGCACAGTAACTTAATTCCTGCAAGGTGGAAGTTTCACAGTTATTCAATTCACCTCACAGAGGAAAATCCTCTTGTCTTCCCTTTACTCTGCTTCCCCAAATACTTGTGCTGCCTCCCCAGCTATAATACTGGATTGTGTCACTTCCTCCTTTACCTATGGATGTCCCCTTGTATGACTTTTCATAATTAACTTGTGCAGGAGAATTATGACAATTTTCAGAAAAGTTTTTTAAAATATAGCGCCCTACTATGGCTAAAGAAAATCCAACAAATAAAATAGCCATCTTCAACTTACCGGAAAACATCAGCACCAGTGTATACACATTTATATACACTCAGGTTTGTGCCTTCACCATCTGGTGGCAAAGCACGATCATAGCGTGTCCACAGAGCTGAGAAAGTTTTTGGACCCTATCTATTTGTTTGAAAATGGGGATTCTAAATAAGTAAGATGGTTGAGAAAGTTTCTGTTTTTCAACGTTTGTTGATAACACCATCAGTTATATATACACATCATTTGGAGAGCTTCTATTTTGTAAATAGGTGATACTTATTGTTTACTGCTGCTACTTGTTTTAATGTATTATCTTGTATTGTATTGTACTGAACAACATTGCATTGCATCATATCTGAGTGTTGTGGCACAAAAACATCCGACATGCTCTTTTCAGATAGTTGACTATGCATCTAGTCATAGGCTTGAGCAAAAGGCTGTCCCAGCTTATTCCAGTTAGAGCTGAGCACATTGATTTGTCTTACCCAAATTTAAACCTCTGCAGCAGATTTGAGTTCATCTGACCTCATCAATCTAATCTTCCTTTAAAGTTAATAAAGAAAAAAGGGGGACACTTCTTGGGCACCGTTCATCTTTTCTTAGAAGAGACATCTTCATAGCCCAGGATCCATGAATCTTCTTTGTAAACTATGAAGAACACGAGATGAACAGCTTAGGTGAAGGCAATTACTTCTGAGATCATATCTCTTACATCATAGAGAGCCAAAGCGCAGACAGCAAAAACCTCACATCTTGTCCTTCAAACTGGGGAATCCAAGTCAGTGGGTGTAATTATAACCTGGTTACTTTCTCATGTATACTGAAATATTGGAGCTGAGAAAGATATCTGAGCCATACTACATACTAAGATCAAATTAAAAAAAAAAAAAAAAAGTACTTCTCATTTTCTTCTTTCTAACTTACATTGCATAGGAGGGAATTTACTAGTTACACTGGTTAGTATGAAATTTGCATTTTCCTGGCCTTAGAAATTAGTGGTTGAAAGATCTATTTCCCATCTCTAGTTTCTTTGCTATGAAGGATGGCCATTCATTTTCTTACACCCACTGCTTAATCCTGCCTGCTACAACACTGGATTTCAACACAGGTGGAGTTGCTTGCTTTCTCAACTGGGAAGTAACATCTGTGTTCACTTTGGAAGTTCTTGTATGATCCAAGCATAAGTTGCTATGTAATTGCTTGCAAGTCTTCTTCTTCTTTTTTTTTTTTCCAGTAAGGACTGGACTATTTACCAGATTTGCTTATAGACCCTTGATCTCCAGATGTCTATACATACATATAGAAGCTCCATTGTTAACCAGATGAAAGCCTGTTCAGATCTCCTTCTTTTTCAGAGTGCTGGGTATTACCAAGAGTGGAATAAATCCAAATCTTCTCAACATTTTGGAAAGAGACCATCTCTGTTACACAAAACAGAAATAACAGAGATAAAGTCTTTTTATATTTAGAAGTAGACTGAAATTTAGCAAAACATCATTTCAGGACAATGTGGAACTAGAAGGTTACAGTCTAGGAATCCTAGAATAACCTCATTTTCACACGTGTTCTTTGTGGCTTGTATGTCCAATTCATTGATAGAATTGATACAGCAGCAGCAGATTGTAGTGATGTATTGTTCCGTGCAAACAAATTGCAGTTACTTACCTTTGGTTTAATAAAGACATGATAAGTGAAAATGGATATGAATTTAACTCTTTTCATAGTCGTGGAGTTTAAGTGCAGCTGACATCTACTCTGGAATATCATTGTAATCCCATGCAGACAAATGCATTTGAAACCTTAATTTCCCCAGAGATGCTGACCATCCATTTCCATAAGTCCTGCATTCACCTATGCCTTAGTCTCCACCTCGAGAAACCCAGACAAAATCAGGGAATTTAAAATGTTAGAGAGCTGCTGTCTCTTCAAATCTACAGTTTGCTTTTCTAAGAAAGCCTTCTGATCCAACATCCAGAATCCTGTTCCTCTTCTTCCCTTCCCCAAATCTCAGTTCCAGGAGGAGATTTGGGAAAATCCCGGCCTTGAATCACTTCTCATGACAGCAATGCTAAAGTAAGTCCATTTGCAGTAGAACAGCATTGCCCAGAGTCAGGAGGTCGTAGGGGCATTTGGGGGTTTTCCTGCTGCAAACAGCTGAGGAAAACTCGATGGATCAAGAACAGTACTGTTAAGAATTTTAGGGAAATTTTCAGTGTTCAGCTAGGAATTAGGTTATATCTTATGGAGTATGGAGAGATATTGGATCCCCATATTTCCACTGAGATACCTATTCCTTAGATCTTTATAGTGTAAAGCACCAGACGACTGGCCAAAGTATGAAACTTCATCCAGTCTCTAAATAAAGCGGTGAAAAATGTCCCGACAATTGAACTGGATTGTGGCTCCAGCATTGACTATGGTATTTAACCGTGCTTGGATTGCTGCTCTGATAGATTACAAAGCTCAGCTATGACATAAGGTCAAGGCCTTGGAAAGGTGTTAGCAGAGCTCCTTTAAATGAAGCGTTCCCAGAGACACCAGGTTGGCACAGACTGATGAAAATCGGAGTGAATGCCTGGCATCGGGGAACGGCCTCTGTGTCCATCAGTGTTCCTGGGAGCCTTGGAAAGTCTAGTACAGTGTATGTCACCCTTCACTGTAAGGCAGACACCTAGTGCAGCATCCTGCTCCTCTCATGCTCCTATTTTACCATGCAATGAATCGCAGTCCCCTCAAAGGTCTCTTGCTGTCTTCAGCAGCTCTCTCAAGTTGAGGCACCTCATGTCAGCACACCAATATATGTGAGATGAAACCTGCTTGTGCTGTGCCACACTGAAGGATTTGCTTTCTCTTGGAAGCTTAGCACCACCATCACTTTTTTTGTGTAGAAACGTGAGCAGACACCACTCTCTGAAGCTCGTAGGAGCTAGTGAGAAAGCATAACCTCTCAAAATACCTAGTTATTCCTCTTAATGCCAGGAGAAGCCTAGACCTGAGACTTACACAGCTCTAAGGTGTCTAAAGGTAAAAGCCCCACTACCACCCCAAAGGCTCGGGTTTGACTGGTGACAATATGCTCACATCCTTGTGACTGACAGTTTCCAAAGAAAGATGAGAGCTACATGAAACCTTGAATTTAGTTTCAGTTCTACTCTTGTCTGCTGAGAAGATGGTGGAAGGGCGCATATAGATGAAAATGCATGGCCCAAGGAACAGAAGTGCAACAGTGATATGGGAGGTGCAGGTAGAGAGTGCTTCGAGACACCCTTTGGAAGAGTGTGTCCTCAAAGAGACCAAAATAATGACATAGGACACAACAAGAACAAGCAAAAGAGCCCGAGGAAATCAGACCACTATTGGCAACCACGATGCAACCAACCACGTAGGTGTCAGTGCAGGCCAGCTTCAGCAAAGCGTGTACATCACGGAAGTAGCGGTCGATCTCATTGGGCCCACAAAACACTAGCTGAGTGGTCAGCAGGGTCTGCACCAGGGAGTGCACACAGCCTCCCACCCACGAAGCTGCCACCAGCCGGCCACACACATGCTTGTTCATAATGCTTGCGTAATGAAGCGGCTTGCATATAGCAGTGTAACGATCATACGCCATTGCTATGAGGATGAACATCTCCGTGCAGGCAAAGAGATGGACCCCAAAGAGCTGTGCTATGCAGCCCACAAAAGAGATGGTCTTCTTTTCAGCAAGAAGGTCATAAATGAGTTTGGGAACTGTGACAGTAGAGTAACTGATATCTACAAAGGACAAGCAGCTCAGGAAGAAGTGCACGGGAGAGTCCAGCTGTTGACTGTTCTGTATAGTGATGATGCTAAGCAGGTTTCCAAGAATGATAGTGGCATAGAAGACTAAGAAGAATGTGAAGCATACTTTTGCTAATGTATCATCTTGTGTGAGTCCCTGGAAGACAAACTCCATCACATTGTTCTTGTTCTTCATATACGTCACGTAGACAGGACCTGAAGCACAGAATAAAGCCACCTGTGATGGCATTAGAAACACAGTGTTATCAGTACACATCCATGTCGATCATTGGTATGTTCAATATCAATGTATTCCCTTTTATGCCTTTTGGGGAAAGTTTCCTTTCAAAGTCAATGCTTCTCTCAAGGAGTGACAGTTGATATCTAACTCAGAATGTGTTACTGATGTGTGTAATAGCGAGCTCCGTTCATTTATTTGAGGGAGTTGGTGGAAATATCCTCCAGATTCATATTTCTGATCTTTGCCCCTTTCAAAAAGGAAGACTAGTTACTAGGTTCCCTAAACATCCACTTTTGAAGTGTTGATTTGGAAACGAAAAACTGACTGAGAAGGATAGTGCATGTTACCATTTGAGTCTCAACATGTTAGTCATCCCCTAAGGAATTCTGCTCAAGCAGTGAACGTACCTTCTTTTTCAACCCTCTGAAGGAATTCAACAGAACTAGTCCTTGCTATTGCTCTCTGACTCTGGTAGAATGTCCATGCATTTTTGTGCAACCATCAGTGTTCACATCATGACACAAGGCAGCTGGCTAATTAACATCACTTCAACTATCAGTGTAGATCCTTCTGGAGGAGGTAAAGTGGACACCTACCTCATGTCTGTTTAGCAGAGATGTGCCTTTAGGCACAAACTGTCTCTAAGGCGCCCTAAGTGAAATCAGACCATGTTCAAGGGATGCCAGGAAACCTGAAGCAGGAGAGTCATTGTCCTATATGTGCTGTACTGGGCTACATCTTGTGTGGATGGGTTCCAGTTATTGCTCATGAGTTTCTGGGTTGTGACCTCAGTCTCCAAAAGAGCAGGCTTGTATTTCCTCAGACCACCTTTCCTACAGCACATGGGTGAATACTGGAGATAATCTGCATTAACGATGTGTCAGTAAGGTTTTTGTACACCTCAGCCAAGTTCTGGACTATGGAAATCCCCATAAACACACCTGTGATGCCCCTGGGGTAATAAATATACCGCTGCTGAATCTCCTTTACTCACCAACACCCTTGTATTCACCTTTGCTGCACTCTAGTGCAGTACGCAAGTATCACCAGTGTTCAGTTTCTACACTGAAAAGATAGACGGCAAGAGCTGCATAACAGTGTCCACAATACTGGCAAGTCCTTTGGGCTCTTAATCCTGTTCCACAATCACAGGTCAATCAGTTCTTTCTCACGAGATCTCTGCCTCTTCCACCCTCCAACTTCAGCAGCAGAGGAAATATTCTTTCGTGTCTCCAGCCCTATCTCCATGCCACTCCATGGGCAGAGGGAAAGCAGTGTGGGGAGGCCCAAAGCATGTGTGTTAAGAGCATTGTTGCCACGATGTGTACAGCTAGAGGGGACAAGTTAAGATTGAGTACATAGGCAGTGCTGCAGCTACCTATTGACTCCTTGACTCTGTAACACCAGAAACTTCCTTTTGACAGATATTTCTGGAAATGGCGTATAACTGAAAAATAAGCAAAGAAGACACCAATTAAAACAAAGGGTAAAAAAAAAATTGAGTTCTTTCTACTTCATAAAATGCACCTCACAAAAGTCACTCAACAGTAATGCCTCTTTTCAAAGGCAGGATTTCATAGTCATGCTTGAACAAAACAAAGAAGCAAGATCAGAAAACTTACACAGTTTATATTTGCTAGTCTCCAACAGTTTGCCTGCTATTCTCCTCTGATGACCTCTCGGACCACTTCAGGCAGTTTCATCAAAACCTCTCAGCTTCAAGCTGCTTCTTATGTGTCACGAGAGCAGTCCACATCTCTGCCAGGGCTGAAAACTACAGAGGATGAAACGGACAGCCTGAATGTCTAGCTCCATTTCTCATTCTGCAAAAACAACTTCCAAGAGCATCTGCAAGAACAACTCTCTCTCTCTCTCTCTCTCTCTCTCTCTCTCCAGATGGGGAAGTTGTGGCAGAAATATTTCAAGTAAATTGCACAGCAGAAGCACAAGCTTACCAGAAGCAATGAGATCGCAGAGGCATGTGAAGTTTTCTTTGTCAGAAAGAATCAGTGGACGGGGAGCTAAAATATATATTTTGGACAGCTATTAGAGTAATCTCTACAGGGTGACTCTGGAGCGTGATCACCTAGACCATGTCACATTGTGGGGGGGTTTGCTTGCTTTCTTGCTTCCTTTCCAATGCTGTCCAGATAAATGGACTTCATTTAGTATTAGCTATGTGCTTCTTTTGGAAACATTTCTATTTAAAATCAATGTCATGGCTGACCATGTGCAAGATTTTGCAAATGCACCGCCTGCATAGAACAGAGGACATTTAGGGAACCAGAGCATTTCTGACATTGTCCCAGGATTTGGTCCGTAGATCTGCCGCTCTCCTGTGCAGGCAACACCTTCTTATCTTGAATCACACTTAAGCCATGTTAAGGTGCAACACAAGTGCAAGCAAGTGTTTATAGGGAACATGAAGTGAAGGAAGGAAAAAGAAAGTGCTTTAGTTACTTTCAGAGTGCATTACACAGATGTCTTTCTCCCTCACGCAGCTCATTTGCTCTTTTCCTCCTGGCAAGGTAGGAGTCAGGGTCCCGCGGCTCCTCGTGGCTCCTTTGGCCTTGTGGAGAACCTTAGCTGCTACAACTAACCTCCCTGTGGCAGCTGTGACTGGCTCTGAGATGATTTAATCTTCCATCTTCACATTTCTTCTCTTCCCTCCTGCAGGAGTAGCTGCTCCAGCTATTCCCTTGGAATACATGTTCCTTCCTTTGCCTGGGCCTGTAGATGTGCCCTGTTGGGCTAGGAGTTATCCTGCATACAGAAATTATTACTGAATAACTCTTTTTTTTCACTGACACATAGAATTGTGCCCCCCAATGCTTTCTTTGGTGGTGACAATTTCCTACGGGGAGCAATTTATCTTTCACTTGGATCTTTGATTCTCTATTAGTAATAAACATTAAAATGCAAAATCTGAGGCAGAGATGAAGGGCAGAGGGGATGGTTAGGAAGGAGGGCATTAGGGATAGGTGAACTGCTGCAGAAAGGAAGAGAGTTGCACTGGAATGGGAAGAGGAGAAGCTTCTCCTGATATCATCTGCATCAGCAAATGACCCAACCAGCATCTAAGATCAGCAGTTTAATTGCTAACCCATGGATTCAGCATATGACAATGCAGTACTCCTAAGAAGGCATTTACTCCAAAGTAAAGGGGAAGGAAGCCTTTGGTACAATTGCTTCCAGCAGCAGGGGACCAACAGCCTTGCAGACACCTTGGGCCATCGTTTCCTAGCTAAGTAGATTACAGAGTAGATGGAGTTTGTCTGACGGAAAGTTTACACCCGGGAGAGCTCGGACTAATGGGATGCTCTGCCTGGAACACATTTTAATATTTTTGATAGCATTCATTTATTTATTTGCTGGTGTCTCGACAGTGCTTGGAAGCCCCAGTCCTGCGCCTGTGCTATTCAAGAAGAGAACATAAAGGGAATCCCTGCTAGTCACAGAGTTTACAATGCCATTCCAGTCAAAACATGAACTTTCAGTGTCTTCCTAATTACTGCAACAGCTAAAACCAAGCTTTTCTTCAAAAGGGAGCTTTCAGTAAATTTTCCAAAATGGAATTATACTGAGAGAGACTTGTTTTTCTCAGCTCCTGAGAAAATGTTACCACAGTTCTACACCTCACCCTTTTCACGCCAAACTTTTCTATTCCACAGTTTTCTCATGGCACTTTTCATGTCCTCATTTCTCAGCGTGTAGATGAGTGGGTTCAGCATGGGCGTGATGACAGTCTAAAACACAGCTAACCTCTTCTCCTCCGAGAGACTGCTGGATGGGCGTACGTAGGTGAATGTGCATGGCCCGAAGAAGAGAATCACCACAGTAATGTGGGACCCACAGGTGGAGAGGGCTTTGTACCGCGCCTCGGACGTTCGCCTTTTCAAGGAAAACAAAATGACAATGTAGGACGTGACCAGGATGAAGAAAGAGACCAAACAAATCATTCCAGTATTGGCAACGACAATGATGCCCGCAACATAGGTGTCTGTACAGGCCAGTTGTAGTAGGGGACGGACATCACAGAAGTAGTGGTCAATTTTGTTGGGGCCACAAAAAGGGAGGCTAACGGTTATGAGGGTCTGCACCAGGGAGTGCACAAAGGCCCCCACCCATGAACCCATCACCATCCAGCCACACACACGCCTGGTCATGAGGGTGGTGTAGTGCAGGGGTCTGCATATGGCAAAGTAGCGATCATAGGCCATCACTGTGAGGATGAAGATCTCAGCGCCGCTGGAGATATGTTCCCAAAATAGCTGTGCCATGCAACCCCCAAAGGAAATGGTTTTCTTCTCAACAAGGAAGTCAGCAATCATTTTGGGAGCTGTGGCAGAAGAGAAGCAAATATCTGCAATGGACAGGTGGCAGAGAAAGAAATACATGGGGGAGTTCAGACTCTGACTGCTAACTACAGTGACAACGATGAGCAGATTTCCTGCCACAGTAACAATATAGAAGAACAAAAACACCACAAAACATATTTTCTGCACCCCTTGGTTCTTTGAAAGGCCCAGAAGAACGAATTCCTTCACACTGCTTACATTCTCCATGTTGATCAGTCGGGTGCCAATATGCAATATACAGCTTATACCCCTGGGAAAACAAAGACAGACACATGATTCATCAGCATTTTTTCATTATTAATGATGAGTTCTATATCAGAAGTGGATACAAGCCAAGAAAGATATAGCATTAGTATTAAGCTTATGAAGCGTTTAGTTTCTGTCATGTATTTTTTTTTAATGGCTATTTAATTCTCCACAGTACAAAGCTTCTGCCATGGCTTTGGTGGCACGGAGATAGGTGCACTCTGTGATATGTTCCTTAATCCTGGTGCTCCAGGATTTTGAAGGACTGGCTCCATGGCTGATAGCCTTCCATGCACTAAGGACAAGGCCAGAGTGTTCACCTTGGGCACTACGAGGCAGATAATGCAGTATGTTTGCCCTCAGGGGAGACAAAGTCCCTGACAGCAATCTTTGTAAAATGGGTGTCTTTAAGAATACCTGGAAATATTGCTCAGAATGATGATTTGCTTTATAAGTACACATGATCTTTGAATTCTTGTTTAGAAGGGAAATGTACCCACATGCAGAGAAAAGAACTCTCTTGTGTATAGACATTTTGAAACGTAAATATGAAATGTCACAGGCTGAAAAATGAGTTCTGGGAAGGTTATCTATCATGGAGGGGAAAAAAATTACACATATTACTTAATGTAGTACTTCACATTGGCGGAACTGGCGGATTGATTCAGTTAAGCCAAGTTATCTACCAACTACTTCAATCTGCAGCATAATCAGAAATTCTCGTGCAGGCACAAAGTGATGAAGCATCCACAGGAAACACTGAAACTGAGAAAAGCCAAGATTACTTTCAAACCCACAAAGTGAAGCCGAGAGAGGAAGTGGGCAAAGTTAGGGGCTTTTCCTATGCTTACAGTTGTACTTACACTAGATGAAAGTTTTTCAAGCAGAAGGGTAAAATTTACATGGACGGTTCCTTTTCAGATATTTCTACAAGGAAAAGGATCAGTAAGAACAACGGGAGGTCAGTTTCTCCCTCGTCTTACCAGGTCATGATGCTTTCTACCCCTCTTCCTTCTACTGAGCAACGACGTAGACTTCTCAACAAAATAAATGACAGGGATGAAATGAGCACACCTTTATGGCTGTGCAGTACCCAGTCGAAAAGAAATAGCTGGGCTCCATCCAAGCCAGAGCATGACTGGAAGCAGACCACAGCAATCACAGGGCCATGTTTAGGCAGTCAGAAAGGAGTGACCAAGAGAGAAATGGTCGGGGGAAACTATATGCCTGAATACCAGCAGATGGCAAATTCCTGAGCTAAAAACAAGGTGTGCATCTACAAAAGGACTGATTCACAATTCAGACAGCTCGACTATGTATCTTGCTTGATAAAGTCCTTTCCATCACCACCAAACTGCATTTAACAAACTACCCATCTGTCTGATCTCATCTCATCGCCTTAAGTCATGTAGGCACCTGTACCTAAGCTAGGCATATTACACCTGACCAGTCTACTTGTAGATGTGATGAATCATGTGCTGCCGGTACCCGTTTCTAGACCGTTGACTCCAAGAGGATTACTAGAATGACTAATTCAGTAGAGGATTGCCACCACTTATGGCTTATCTCTTCAAGTGCCTTTGCAGGGGTAGACCTGAGCTATATGACATAATGCAATCAGCTGCAAAATAAAATGAATCTCATGTGTACTCTTAACATCTCAAAAAGGGTGAGAAATTGCACCATCTCCTTACTGCATGCATTCTTCCCTAAAATCTCAGGTGGTTATGGGAAACAAAAGAATAATATCGAAGCAATCGAATCTGCGGCTGTAGAACTAGCTCTGTGTATGATTCTAGCCAAAGATAACTAGAGACAGTTGATAACTTCAGTGGAAGTTCCTTTCCGTATTTTCACATTTGTTCAAGAAGAAAGGAAAAGGAAGAGGAAAGCAAAGCAAAGCAAACAAAGTGAAGCAAAGCGAGAAGCCAGAGAAGCTGCAAAACTTACCTCGCCTGTGTTTAGAGATCTAATTTTTTGTGTAAGGGCTGTACAGCTTTATCTCCTCAACTTCTGTCTCCCCTGGTATGAATGTGTTAGAGCACAGCACCTTTAAAGAACATAGAATGGCTTCTGGAAAGCTTCCAAAACTTGCTTAGGAGGTGGCTGTTAGTGTATAATCCAACCCCATCTAATTTATTACTTGCTTTCGTGTGTCACAAGTGTATCTTGATGTTTCCTGCCTGTGTGAGAAGTGGTTTAATAGGCTGTGTGGATGATGTGACCTGGGTGTGCTGAATGATGCTTTCATATCCCAGCAGCTGCAAAAAGGGCTGAGAAGAAAACCGTTTAAGTACCAATCTTTAACCCTCTCCCAGGAAATCTTCCACCTGAAGGGCTCTTGGGGCTGCAGGAGGGAGGGGTGGAGGCTTGGTGAAGGGAAGGCGTGAAAGAAAGGGGCAAGTGAGGAGAATGAGTTCTGTCTTGACTGAAAAGTTTAAGTAAATATATTTTAAAGAAACAGTTGTCAGTCAGTGCTTTTATAATGATATCACAAAGGCATTTCAGGGTTTCTCCATAAGAAATAACAGTCAAAGGAGTAGCTGAGTATTCAACTGGACAAGCATATGCATGGACCTATCCAGCTAACGCTTCTCGGAGTTCTTCCTTACTCCAAGCTGACAGTTGTATGGATTTCCCATGTGTAAAGGGCCATTAGGTCCACTGCTCTGGCTTCCTAGCATTGTGAATGCTAAAACAGTCCATTTGTAATCCAGATATTTTCTCTCCTTTTTTAACTTCTGTGTATTCCAAAAAACATGTAAAAGAGAAATCCTCATTAAAGGAAAAAAAAAAGAAAGAAACCTCAAGCTGTAAGAAGAGTCACGATCCTCCAGGGATGGTAAAGAATTCCTATCGCAGGAGTCTTCTAAGGACAGGTTGGGCTCATTTCTCTCAGGAGTGGTTACGATTAAGTTTTGATAGGGACAGAAGATGTCCTGGGTGACCTCTTGATGACCCTCCAAGTCCTATCTCACCAGAAATTTCATCACTGGAAATCCAGTGAATAAAGCCTCTTTGCAAGAATTTGCATGTTTTAACAGAGGTCAGTGAATTACAAAGTCAGTCAAAAAAATCCTTCATTTACGAATTGGGAAACTGAGGGAGGAAGTCACCTATTTAATGCCGATGGAAGTCAGCGAATTTAACCCTGACTTAGTCACTCTAGGCTCTTCTGAGGAAAAAAAATGAATGTCTCTGGAGGCAAAAAATGAATGTCTCTGGTCTATCTCAGAACTGACTTTAGGATGCGATTAGGTGTGAAATGGACATCTAGCTTTTAAACAAAATAACTTAGGGCAGACAAATCTCACTGTCATGATGGGCCCCATCTTTCTTAACCTGAGCAGCTGCAGTCAAAGGTGAACCTAAGAAATGAAACAAACGAAGCAAATAGACATGCTGATTTATAGCAGCATATCATCTCAACCAAGGCCCAAGTCAAATTCATCATTTCTCTCAACTCTACTGTGTATTTGTAGCTTATGCCTCATGGATGTCGGGAAAGATATTGTCTCAGCTACTGTCCTTTCCTTTGTTTTGCTGAAATTTCTGGAAATGTGGAATGGCCTGATAGCAACATAGTTAATGTCTCCATCTCCTCTGCACAGAATGCCAGCAATCTCCACAGTGAAAACAGAAATCCTACAATTAATGAGAATAAATACTGGTAAAGAAATGCCTTCGTGAAAATAGTCCCCTAACATAAATGTCCTTTTACTGTCGCCTGGAGCCTTGGGCAGCTTAATGAGGGTTAACAGTAGTCACTGCAGGAAACAAGAGTATTGGGTAAGAAGGTAAACAAAGTCTTACAGTCTTTGGGAAAGGAAGAGGAACAACAGATGGCAGAAGCCAGAGATCAGGCCAATAGCATCTGGCCTGCTAACCTAGTATGAGTCAGCCTGCCACTTTCTGTACCCAGTGGCACACATGGCAGCAACTTGGCTAGCATCACATTCATGTCCTTTTGTTTCCCTAGCCAAATGGACTACCAGAGGTGACTTAATGCACAAGTCCAAATGAAGAATTGCTGCTACCTCCTGCTGCAAAATAATTCCCCATAGGGCTGTGCTTAGTGCCAGGAAAGGAGAAAGGTGTTTTCTCCATTTTCATTCCACTTACCTTGGCACCTGGCTCTGGACACCACTATGGCAGCAGGTCATGCTCAGGGGAGCTGTGATTTGGACAAGGAGGGACTGTGCATGGTGAGATGAATGAGGTTTTGCAGCTGGATAGTGAATACTGGCAAGGGGTTTGTTGGCAGAGCCATGGTGAACGTGTGTTGTGAATTTGATGATGGGCAGGATGGGGACAAGGCACGGTGTGGGGGTAAGTTGTGACACTTGAAATGGATGCTACATGGCCGGGGACTGTCTTCATGGAGTTTGTGAAATCAGAAGTGCCTGAGGTGTGGTGAGGGACTGTGCTGAAAGATCGTATGAAGTGGCAGGTAATACTGTGGGTGCTAAGCTGTGTTGAAAGACCTTGTGACATCAGAAGCGGACATCGTGTTTTGAAGGGTAACACTAGGAGAGGTTGCAAAATTGTGGCTGCTGAGGTGTCATAAGGCTGGCTACAGAGTTCAAGGAGACCCTACCGTAGAACAGGTTCTGTGAAGTAGGAGGGGACAATGTATGGTGACAACTTGTGTTGGGAGAGGTTTTGTGGTCAGAAGAGGACACTCGGTAGTGATGAGTGTGCTAAGGGAGGTTCTGCAGTGACAGTGGACCCTTGGGGAAGGAGAAGTTGTGCTGAGGGAGGTTGTGAAATCAGCAGCAGGCATTATGGAAGAGGACTGACGATTTCTCAATCTGTGTGACCCTGAGCAGCAGTAGAGCATCTTCTGCAAGGTCTGTGAAACTAGAGCTATGCTGCTGCTGTTTGATGCAGGCTTTCATTAATTAGTTTCATTAAGGAAGTAGACTCAGGTTTTGAATATGCTTTGGAGACAAGAGACCAATCTTACCAAAGTCTTATAAGAGCTATACGAGAACTGTGAGTGACTTTTTCAGCATGCTTTTGCATGGTCTATGGAAGTCATAGGATGGTTACTTCACTTGCATTATATGGAATGCAAAGTTTTTGATGATTCGGCATATCTCCACAGGGCGTCCATTACAACCAGTATGACAGTACATGACAGTACATATCAATGGCCCAGGCTGATGCTATTTAACATTATGAAATCTGATTGAAATGCCTTAGATAGAAAGCTAATCACCTGACATTCCCTGAATGCCCAATGGAGAGAGAGGCACCTCCAGAGGATGTAAACCACCATCGTAGACCCTCTCAATCACTGACAGTAAGAGACAAGCATTCTCAGAGGTGCCATCTGCCACATGTTTGCAATATATTTCTTGTGGTCCAAGAGAGGTCGGTGATAGGATGACTGCAAGGAATAGGTATCATGTGCAGAATTTTCTGCCCTGAACTAACATTAAGATAGCCAGCCCAGCCTACCATGGAGCATGCCCTCAGCATGGGAGCTATGTTTGTCCTCTGACTTGCTCAGTATCTCTCTGGGAAGATGCCAGGACACAGAGCACTCTAGAAGGTCAGTGGTCATGGCTAAGAAGAATGCGTTCCTCGGGGGCCACCAGCACCCTGAAAAAAAAACACATTTCTGCTTTCCTGGGGACAGTTGAAAGGAGACAGGCAGCCAAGGATGTTAGTGCTGAGTGTGTTCCTCAACATAGTCCCTGTACCAGTGGCATGAGGTGCCTGCAAGGGACACCTGCCGCCCTGAGGGCAGCAAACCTAACTCCACTCATCAGAAGAGCTCCTAGACACCAGCGTTTGAAATAGTCTTTATTTTCTCATTGATTGCAACATAAGGCACTCATGGTACTGTTGGTATTTCTGCAATGTGGTTGAGGCCTGGAGGAAGGAATCTGTAGGTGCATATGTGTGTTTCAGAGCAGTCCAATTTTCACCACATGCAGAAGGGTCAGAGAAAAACTAAAAAGACTTGACTTGCTTCCCTTTCCCAAGCCTCTGCCCTCAGTAGTTATCCCCACCCTTCCTTTCCCACAGCTACCCCCCTCTCAACTCCAAGAGCTCCTACTGCAGTCAACCCTCTTCTCTCCCTCACCTCAGCCTACCTCAAACATCAAACAAAAGTAGCAAACAAAAGTCACAATATCACAAAATAGGTCTAATTTGTCTAATCAAAGACAATTCCTGACTGTAGAGGCAGAGAAAGACCTTTGCTGCTTCACCACGTGATACCCAAAGTCTGAGTGAGATTTGTCCCTCTGGAGCCAACACCTGCCCATTTTGAAGCTTGCGCAATCACACTGTTAAAACTCTTTTCTTCCTCTTCATTTTGTAAGTAAGTGGCACACAACAAGCACACTTCTTGTCTGCAGGGTTTCTGTTGTATTACTGCGAATAAATCGCTGTGTTTACTATTTTTCTAAAGTCCCTTTCAGGTCAAGCTGCTAAAATACTTTAATTCTCTGGGGCCAGAGGTGAACGACGAGTCATCAAATGCTGTTAGAGCCCTGTGCAGTTTGGGGAGACTCCTCCTATCTGCAGGAGAAAGAAATAGGCACCTTTTTACACATGTTGTCAAAGGGAGGCCCAGAAGCATTCAGGGGAGGCAGGCAAAGGCTGATAATGCCCAAAGAGGCTTATTGATGCCTAGCACCCAGGCTGTGAAGGCCTCAATGTCTGATCTCCCTTTCCCACCCCACGCGCAGCAGACAAGCCCTTTCTCTTTTGGGGGTCTTGGCAGGATTTGGGGCGAGACATTGCACAGGAAGTGATTTTTGAAGGAAACATTGGAAGAAGGGACATCCTCCTCTGGAATCATCCCATTCCAGCTGACTCTCATATTCCAAGAAAGAAAAAACAAAACAGAATACAGTTACTCTGAAAACTTCCCGCAATCTCTACCGACTGCTCATTTGTACATCTCCTTTATAACAGCATTTGGCCAGAGTACGAACGCACCAAGAGCCTTTCACAGATGCATGCAAAATCCCACAGCATCCCTGGGAATGGAATCCCTGGCAGGTAATTTTCTCCCCACCTACTGTAAAAGCAACCAGAGAAGTAGAGCAGAAATAGGAAACTGCCTCACAACATGAGAGAGCCCCATTCTCATCTGCCGCTGACTTCGTCCCAGCCTCCTCAGTACAGTGAAAACACTCCTTCCTGACAACACCTGCTTCATTACGCCACAGGAGACAGAAACTGAATCTGCAGGCTGAAAGAACTTCCTTGTCTTTTTCACAGAAACTGTTTCCCAGAAGATCCATGGGATGAATCAGAAACCAAGAGAAAGACACTAGAGCTGGTGCCAGGTCCCAGCTTCTCTGAGCAGTCAATTCCGATGCACTGGGGCAGGAAGGTAAGCATTTCTGGGAAAGGTTCAGCATTTCCTTGCCATCATTAATGCTTTGGGATGTTCTCTGTCTCTGCTGTTCCATCTTCATGTCCTCTCTCGCAGACATCCACACACACACGGTCACTGCGTAGAGTTACCTCCTCCTCATCTCCTGCTCCTCCCTCTCTATAAGTAGCAATGTTTTCTTCTGCTTCTCTTTTTTACTCTGTTGAACTGCCTCACCCTGTCTTCCTGCTTCAACCTCTCCAAATTTCTGCATGATTTTGCCTTCTCCTCAATATGTAGCACCTTGCTGTTACCTTCCCAGACATCAGCCATGCATACTCCGTGAGCGATAGCTGTCCCAGGCCACAAGGCTGTAAGTATAAAAGCAGTGTATCAGTCACTAAATTCCCCTCTGTCTCTTGCAGAAACAGAGAGAAGAAGAAACTTTCTCCATTTTGGTTATTTCATAGTGACTGATCAGTTCATAATGCTCTCCTTTCAAAGCAGTTCAAGCCTGGCTGAAGGGACTAATTACAGTGGGACTGTGCAAAAGGCAGGGCCGTCATATGCTCTCTTCAAGTTCATGGAGAGCTTCTGCCTCATCAGCTCTGCCTCTGGCATGGTGGGAAATGGCACAGTCCTTTGGTACCTCGGCTTCCGCATCCAGAGGAACCGCTTCACTGTCTACATCCTGAACCTGGCTGCCGCTGACTTTGGCTACCTGCTCTGCATCGCCATTGAAACAGTTCAGTGCCTGATGGAGTTCAATGTGGGAGTGTAGTTTGGGATATTCCTCTTCCTGGATCTTTTCACGTACGGGACTGGCTTCTATCTCCTGACAGCCATCAGCATTGAGAGGTGCCTGTCTGTCCTCTGTCCCATCTGGTGCCGAAGCCATCGCCCAAAGCACTTGTCCAGCATCATCTCCGGCCTGCTCTGGAGCCTCTCGCTGCTGCTGAACATGCTGGGGTACGTTTCTAGCACTGTTCGCCCCTCTAGCAACTGCCACATACTCCTCATCACCACTGGAGTCCTGGACTTCCTCTTCTGCACGCCCCTCATGCTGGTATTCAGCCTCACCCTCTTCCTCAAAGTCAAGTGCAGCTCCCAGCACCTCCAAACAGGCAGGCTCTTCACCCTGATTATGCTCACCGTCCTCTTCTTCTGCTCATTCTGAAGGGGATGGAAACACACAGCCGCACCATAGAGTCGATACTTGTCAGTTCCCAGCACACTCTCCTCCCTAAGATGCAGGTGCAAATCCCAGGCTAAGAGGTTTCGGAACCTCTTGAAGCCAAAGAGGGCTGCACTGATGCTCCCGTCGTCTGGGGCAAGTGCACTGCATTGGGTAGCACTGCCCTGCCAGGGAGTGCTGGGCAAGCACCTAGGCAAGCAGCAGCCCCACTCGGAGCACTACCATTCAACACCAGTGCTAGCAGCAAGGAGAGAGAGCAGGAGGGAGGGCTTTTCACGTGAAAGGGTAGAAGATGAGGAGGAGCAGGAGCGCCTGGGCAGCAACCCTCTCTGAGGGGACACAGTGAGTCAAATGTAAAACCAGATCAGCAAAGGTTGTGTCCCTTGAGGGATGCTCACAGTTTTACAGCTCGGGTGGTTGTTTCCTTCGTAAGCGCTTAGCTGCCTTGGAGTTTCTCCAAAGTCTGGGGTAAAGTGTGTGCGGCGCCTTCAGCTGTTCGCTCTCGACTCTTCCTGCTGCATCGCACAGCACTGCCCTGCACAAAGGGGAAGGGCAGGAGTGCTCTCTCCTCCTGATTTTCTTGCCTGCTGTTTGCTTGATTTCTGTTTGCAGCAGGCAGAAGCAGGAAAAGAAAGACGACGCTCCCATGGCCGCTTGCTCTGCGACGGACAGCCGCCAACGGCCATCTGCCAGGGCAGCTTTTGGATCTGCGCTCAGAAGGGCAGGCTGTGACCAGCCTCTGGCAGCTCTCCGTTGGGAAGAAGGCCCATTACCGCTGCCGATCCAGGCAAGCAAGCCTGGCAAGGGAGTTACCATTGCCCCAAGCCGATTTCTTGTGTTACAATGCCAGACGCGAGCCTTTAAAGCAGTGCAATGAACACGCTGCTCGCATCTGTGGCGAGGGCGCTGAGCCTCGGCGGGGCGAGCAGGAGAGCGCTGGGGAAGAGCAGCGCCCTGGGCTGGAGCGCCGCGGCTGCGGGGCGCGCTAGCACAGGCTGCAGCCGGGCGAGGCGGGCCGGGGCAGCGGCGGGGCAGAGCGCGGGCGCCGGGCGGCGAGGCGTCAGGGCGGGGGGCTGCTGCGCGGAGCCGAGAGCGCGACAGGCACGGCGGGGGCGAGGGTGCGGGGGCAGCGGGCGCCGTGGGCGCTGCAGCCCCGGGCAGGCTCGCAGCCTCGGCGGGGCTCGGGGGCGCTTCCCGCCGCGAGGGCGGCTCCCGGCGCGGAGCGCGGCTGCCGGCGGCGCTGGGGGTGGCGGCGGGTGGCGGCGGGTGGGGGCCGGGCGGGCGCTGCGGGCGGGGGTGGGCGCCGGGGGAGCCGGGGGCTGGCGCGGCTCGGCGCGGCTCGGCTCGGCTCGGCTCGGCGCGGCTCGGCTGCCCGGGCGGAGAGCTGTGCCGGGAGAGCCGTGCCCGGCGGCGGAGCGGCTGCCGGGGGCGCTGGCGGGCCGAGAAGGGGGCCGGGGCCGAGGCGAGGGGCCGAGAGAGCGCGAGCGCCGCTTGCCGCCGAGCGGGCGGAGGAGAGCTGCTGGGGGGGGGGGGGCGGCGGGCAGCAGGCAGCGCTGCGGGCTGAGACGTGCCCGGGCGCGGGGCGCCCCGAGCACAGCAAAGTGCCGCTGCCTGGGGAAGAGTTTTCCTCCCCGACGCTTGCTGCAGGTTTGTTTTCCTTCTCTGAGAAGCCCTGGGGGCGCGAGCAGGTCTGAAGAAGAATGACCTCTGCGCTGCCTTGCAACCTTGCCTAAATGACAACGGCATAGGCAGTAGCCCAGGCGACGCCAGAAAAGCTGCCTGTCACCGTTTGGGCAAAGATGGTCGAGTTTTCCGTTGCTTTCTTTTGAGAGAGGCACTGAGATTACTTGGAAGACGTCCAGATGTGTGTAGGTCAAAGGCACTGATGACCATTGGTCTCCTAAAAATGCCAGGCACGAGACTTTCAGGCAATGCACATGCGAAAGGAAGGCCAAACACCTCGATATCAACAGATCATGTATGTATACGCAATAGGTTTGGAACACCAACAGCAACAAACAGCCAGTAAGAAAGCTTAAAAGGATTTATATGAGCTTTATTGGTATAGCCTCACTATATTTGGATATATATACAAACAGATGTCTTTATATGATAACTACAGGCTCTCTTCACTGAATTGTGCACTGAGGACTAAACAGCAAATAATGAAAAAGAATGGCAGAGTAGAAGCACGTTTCCTGTTACTGAGCACGGGAGAAGTTTTCAATTTCTTCCTTCATTTCCTAAAAAAAGATTAAAAAAGATAAAAAAGGAATAATAATTGCCAACTAAACACAGGCAAACTTGCTATAAGCTGGAATAGAAATGTAAAATCCTGTAGCTAGCTGCTTTGTATAAAATGAAAGTCTGTGTAGATGCCTTCCAGGTGGAAGTCAGCAACTCGTATGTAACACAGACTGCTAAGCAGGAAAGAGGAATAGCGAATAAGCAGGATACCCACTGTGCGCAAGGAAGAAGTGCAGAACAGTGACAGGAAGTGCTGTGTAACCAAAGTACCTCTATCAACTGCGTTTTGTCATCGTCTTGCCGATGGCGGTAAACACACTGGCTGAGCACCAGGTGTAGTTTTGCGAGGTGGCAGATGTTGCAGTGCTTTGTTGCGTCGCCAACGACATTCAGCAGTTGCTGAAGAAAAAAGGGAGACAGTACAAGTTTGCGTTAGCACGAGATCATTTGAATGGGCTCTCGATGTGTTCAGACACAAAAGAAAATGGTCCCACACAACTCGCATCCTCCTTCCTTGTATGGCTAAATAAAGAAGGAGTGAAACGTCCAAGAACAGACTAAATATCGCAGCAGATTTCCATGGAGGAAATGAGCTGCTGTGTCTGACTTGTGAGAAAAAGCAAGGCTCCAGTTTCAGCTAGCATCGTGCTGCTCCTCAGGCTATCACCTCCATGATCCTAACTGCAAGTGAACTTCTCTGAGAACAGCGGGAACTGTCATACACACAGAATCACACAGAATCGCTGAGGTTGGAAGGGACCTCTGGAGTGCTCTGTCACCCTCACAGTGAAAAAGTTTTTCCTCATGTTCAGATGGAACTGTCTGTGTTTCAGTTTGTGCCCATTGCCTCGCGTCCTGTTGCTCGGCACCACTGAAAAGAGTCTGGTCCCATCCTCTCGACATCCTCCCTTCAGATACTTGTACACGTTGATAAGATCTCCTCTCAGCCTTCTCTTCTCCAAGCTAAACAGGCCCAGCTCTCTCAGCCTTTCCTCATAAGAGAGATGCTCCAGTCCCCTAATCATCTTTGTGGCCCTTCGCTGGACTTGCTCCAGTAGTGCCACATCCCTCTTGTACTGGGGAGCCCAGAACTGGACGCAGTACTCCAGATGTGGCCTCAGAAGGGCTGAGCAGAGGGGGAGGATCATCTCCCTCGACCTGCTGGCAACATTCTTCCTGATGCACCCCAGGATACCATTGGCCTTCTTGGCCACAAGGGCACATTGCTGCCTCATGCTTAACTTGGTGTCCACCAGCACTCCCAGGTCCTTCTCCGCAGAGCTGCTTTCCAGCAGGTCAGCCCCCAACCTGTACTGGTGCATGGCGTTATTCCTCCCCAGGTGCAGGACCCTGCACTTCCCTTTGTTGAACTTCATGAGGTTCCTCTCCGCCCACCTCTTCAGCATGTCCAAGTCTCTTTGAATGGCAGCACAGTCCTCTGGTGTATCCGCCACTCCTCCCAGTTTTGTATCATCAGCAAACTTGCTGAGGGTGCACTCTGTGCCTTCATCCAGGTCATTGATGAAGAAGTTGAACAAGACTGGACCCAGTCCTGACCCCTGGGGGACACCGCTAGCTACAGGCCTCCAACTAGACTCTGTGCCACTGATCACAACCCTCTGAGCTCTGCCATTCAGCCAGTTCTCAATCCACCTCACTGTCCACTCATCTAACCCACACTTCCTGAGCTTCCCTATGAGGATGCTATGGGAGACAGTGTCGAAAGCCTTGCTGAAGTCTAGGTAGACAACATCCACTGCTCTCCCCTCATCTACCCAGCCAGTCATTCCATCACAGAAGGCTATCAGATTGGTTAGGCATGATTTCCCCTTGGTGAAGCCATGCTGACTACTCCTGATTACCTTCTTTTCCTCCACATGCGTGGAGATGGCTTCCAGGATGAGCTGCTCCATCACCTTTCCAGGGATGGAGGTGAGGCTGACTGGCCTGTAGTTCCCTGGGTCCTCCTTGCCCTTTTGGAAGACTGGGGTGACATTGGCTTTCTTCCAGTCCTCGGGCACCTCTCCTGTTCTCCATGACCTTTCAAAGAGGATGGAGAGTAGCTTAGCAATACCATCCGCCAGCTCCCTCAGCACTCGTGGGTGCATCCCATTGGGGCCCATGGATTTGTGGGTGTCAAGTTTGCTTAAATGATCTCTAACCCGATCCTCCTCCACCAAGGGAAAGTTTCCCTTTCTCCAGACTTTCTCTCTTGCCTCCAGGGTCTGGGGTTCCTGAGGGCTGGCCTGAGCAGTAAAGACCAAAGCAAAGGCGGCATTCAGTAACTCTGCCTTCTCTTCATCCTTCATCACCAGGGCACCCACCCCATTCAGCAAAGGGCCCACATTTTCCCTAGTCTTCTTCTTGCTACTGATGTCTTTGAAGAAGCCCTTCTTGCTGTCCTTGACATCTCTCGCCAGATTTAATTCCAAATGGGCCTTAGCCTTCCTCGTTGCATCCCTGCATACTCTGACAACATTCATGGCCCGTTTTGTAGTAAAGGACAGCGGCTGCCGCAGCAAAGGCCCTCTTGCCTTGGATGAGCTTCTGTGGCTGCAATGCAGGGCCCTGCGAAATGCATCTTTTGAAGAGAGGCCACAGAGCCTCTAGAAAGAGGGCTGCCAGCTGGCAGTGGGAGCCTCCTCAGGTGCTTCTGTCTCCCCGTTAGCTGAATGTTGCCCATGCCTGCAGCTCTGCTGGCAGAACGGATAGCTCAAGGGTTGTCAGCAGAGCAGGAAGCAAAGGTGGATCAGTGAGCTCCAACCTACCCTGAGAGAGATGCTGGTTTCCTTCTCAGCAGGGGGTGAGCATTTCCTCCTCTTCTCTGCTAGGCTCTCTGAGGGCGATGCGTTCCTCCTTCGCTTTTGTCTGCAGGCAGCTGCACAGAGATAGGAGAAAAAGCAAGCCAAAGCATTAGCTAAGCAGTTCTGTCTGCAAAATCTAGCACCGTCGTCTTACTTGGTGCACAAGGGAAATGGTGAGAGGGACTGAAGTACCATTGTGCTGGCTCACTACATGCATGTGTTGAGGGAGAGAGGGCAGCAAGCGAAGGGGGTCCAATTGTTATTAGAATTAAAAAGCGCAAGAACTATTAGATTATATCATGCATAAAAGAATGCCCTTGACGATTTTGTGCACAGAACAGACTGTAGACCGAAGGCATGAGCACAAAGCAAGGTCATAAGCTCAGGTGGCTTCGTCTCTCATCACAGGAAGTACAAGAGGTGAGAAGCAGAAAAGTCTTTGGAGACAAGCTCTCCTTCCCCTGTGTTCCAAAAGCAGAGGTTGCCTAGGCCTCACAGACAGACGGCAATGACTTGGTGCGGGGGTGGCGGGCAGGAAGGCAAGAGGGAGAGGAAGAGAAAAAGGAAGCAAAAGCACAGGAAAAATCCTCACTGTTTCCTATTACCATAAGAACTTGTGCAGTGTTCAGCAACTGCTCTAAACAACATGTTACATTTGAGGAGTTAGCCGTTGCGGGGCCATCGAGGCCAGTGTTTTACAGTGTGAGCCAAGCTCTGTGGCTGGGCTTTATTTCATAAGCACGTTGAGTGACTGTCCTGGGGACTGACCTCACATGCTGCACCTAATTTGGAAATGGAATGCCTTTGGCATAAAGCCACCGGCATCAGCAAAAGCAGGTATGCCATGACAAGAGGGAAGATATCAATGTCATTGGCACCTTCTCCAAAAAAGGAAAAAAGAAAAAAAGAAAAAAGGAAGAAAGGACTTGCCAGTAGAGAGGGGTGTACTGGACTCTGCAGGCACTGCTGGCCATGTCTCATCCCCTTGCTCCTCGAGCTGACTCTCCTCCTCCTCTCTCAGCAGTCGAGGCTCAGGTGGTGATGCCACAGGCAGGAGGACTTCCCGTGCCTAACAAGCTTCAGTCAACCAGAAGAGGTTAGCCAAGTGATGATACGCAGACACAAGCAGAGTAAACCTTCGTGCCAGGAAATCTATTACCAAAGCAAATGCCGAATGGCTGCTAAGCTAGGGATAGCAACGCTGTGTTTGTAGAATAGGCTCACCTGCTTTCTTTTGTGGTGCAGCAGGCTTAGCAGCTTGCTGGACAAGCAAGTCCTCAAAAAACTTTCTCCCTTCCTCCTCGCTAGGTGACTGGACATTGAAAACTTCTCCGTAAAGCTCAGAAAATAAAGCTCGTACCTGAGGTGGGAGGAGAAAAGACAGCGCAGCCGTAAGCCCCCCCCCCCAAATTTGTGTTCTGCTCCACAAAGATGAATTCCTTTTCCAGTGAAGCTGAGGAATGCTTTGAATAAGGGAGAGACTAGAACAAGTTTGCTTCTTGGCCTTAAAGGCAAGATTGTAGTGGGTCGGCAGGGCAATTTAGGGCATCTTCTTTAAGGAACACCTCTAGGATTAAAGCTCTGTAAAGCGACCTGAGGTTCCAGTGCTCCAAGGGAGGACACTGAGCATCTCCTAGGTTGCCTGTTTTGGATTTACTTGCCTTGCTGCCCTTCATGTTGAAGCCTTGTGGCAACTGCAGAGGGAAGAGATGCCAGCAGGGTGCCCTAGTAATGCCGGTGTTGAATGGCTTAGGAGAGCACAGTATTTGGGTGCTTAATGGAGTGATAAATTAACATGAGACTGAAAGAAGCCGGGAAGGCAGTGAGAGAAATACCTCTGGCGGGAGATCTGCATGGCAAGCATCCGACGTAGCGAGCAACAGCACTGGAGCATATGCTGGAATGCCCTCTAGTAATGTTGTGAGCGTAGCTCTCAAGGTGAGTCCAGCAGCCTCCCACCAGGCATGGATATGTGGAATAGAAAGGATGCTCGGTGCTGTCCTCTGGGCTTCTCGGATCAACTAGTCAAAAGGAAGTTTGGAGAAGGCTGTTGAAGCGGGTAGCAGAGGCTGCTGCTGAACAACAATGGATCAATCAAAATTGCCTGCAAAACGGGAGTGCACCAAGACAAAGCGTCCAAACAAGCCACCGAGAATAAGGTAACATTGCTGCTTGGACCCAGTTCCTTCAGCCTCTCCCCAGCGAGAGGCAGGCCTGAATCTCTGCCTGATTTCCAAACTGCTTAGATGTCAGGTAACTCGCCCAGAGCCTCACGCCCGGTGCGAGTGGTAGTGTGCTTGAAAAAACAGGCCCAGCCCTTCAGCAGGGTCCACATCAGCCTGGGGCCACTGCTACACTGCTCGAATCCAGCAAGTGTGTTCTTGCCTCTTCCCTGCAGTGTGATGAGAGAAAAGAAACCCTTTTCTTCCCCCCTCCGCCAAGTGGGAACTTTGCCCGTACCCGGGCTCTCCAGCGATTAAGAACCTGGGCCTGTGACATGCTGGCTGGCAACAAGCATTGCTAGGAGCGCAACTGCAAAACAAGAAGTTTGCAAAGGAAGTGATCAGTCAAGACACAGATGTTCAAGGTGTTGTTCTTTGTCCAGCACACACTGGTCTGGATCTCTTCCCCCCGGCCGTGAGGCTCTTATGTTCAGGATGTCTTGACCGAGCAGCCTTGAGGCCTCTGCCTTGGTCAAGTTTAGGTGCAGGGGGTCCACTGGAAATGGAGAAGGTGGTCAGGAAGGAGCAGAAGAACCTTGTGGGAAAAGAAATGCCGTGGGCTCTGAAAGGCCTTAGCTGTATCTAACAAAGTGCAAAACATTCCTGAGAGTCCACAGAACTGGAGGATATTTATTAGATCCCTTCATTCAGATGGTTTCATCTTTCCTTGTGTGCTCTCTCCTAGATTGCAAATACAACTTTCTCGTGGTTTTTGCTCTGTTATCATGGAATACATCTGTGAATAGCACCTTTTTTTTCCTTTTCTTTTTTTTCTTTTTTTTTGGCCATCCCAGTACTGCAAGACCTTTTCTGGATAGGGCCAAGGAGCCTAGAGACTGGACCAAGTTCTGTGGGTCAGAAACCTTCCTGAGCAGCACAGTAAGAGAGAATGAGAAAAATTACTGATGCAGCTGGGACCCCATAAGCTAACTTCTCCACTGTGGGATTGAATTACTTTCCCATTGCAATATCAAAATATGAATGTAAGCATAGTGGCTTAAAGATCGCAAATGAAGCCTTTTTTGCAGGGTTTTTATTATGCCCTTTTAGCCGGCCATTCCTCAGTTTTCTTCCTACAAAGTGAGTCACTCCTGCATTCCCAATCTGGGAAGCTAGGTGACTCCACAAACCCACGTTGCATTTTTTTAGCTAAGAGGAGAGACAACACATTTCTTTGGCCTTGAATCCTTGAAGAACAGCATGCATGAAATCAGCATGCCCTAATTGTCTGTGGATGTCTTTGGTGGAGGAAAAGGAGGCTGGCTCCTTCCGGATGATCGGCTGGAGCTACTTGCTTTCCTACAACTGTAGCACCTAGTTATATCTCCGTGCTTCCTGCTTGCAGTTTTTGATACCAGAGCACCCTGGACTAACTCTTCTGTCCTCCCTCATCTAACGCCCCTCCCACTTGCAACGGCCACGACAGCTTGGAAAGTCCCAGCAATCAGAAGAATTTCAATGAAAGGACACGGGCAGTTACCTGTTACAGTTAAGGAAGGTTTGCTTTTGCTGGCCAGGCCTTGGAGGAAACGGCTCATCTTCAGGACCAGAAGGTGACTCCTCATCACTGTCCATGCAGTCATTTTCTAAGAAATGAGTGGTACCATGAGAAGGCAAAAGACGCTTGTTAACTTTCCCAAAGAGTCTGCAACCTTCTCTTGTGCTAAGACAGCTTCTAAATGTGAGCTGAAACCCGGGGCCTTGTATTTCTTCGTCTGAGGGGCATACGCTGAATGCCATTTTCCAAAGCCTTCAGTCTCTACAGAGCTCTCCTAAGTGTCTGGATTTGCGCAAGCTATGTTTTGTAGCGGTGAAAGCTCCTTTTCTCCTTGCAAACGGGAAAGATGATGCTGACAGCCTTCAGAAACTGGATGCTCGAGTGCAGAACATAGAGTTCTGTACTGTGAAGTGGGAGGAGTTCCCGGCTCTGCCCTCTCTACCATTCAGTTTCACCTCATCCTGACTGAAAGCTTTGTTTCTGTTGCTTGCACAAACTAGCAAGCAGTGTTCGCTTTGGGAGAGTTTTACGGCGGTGAAGGCAGTGAAGCCCTACCTGGCTGTTGGTCCTGCTGGAGTGCAAGTGCTGCGTGGGGAAATACCCTCTGGAGGCCTTTTAGGAGTCTCTGTAGCGTGTTCTGAAGCAGTGGCTTGGAAAGGGGTGGCAGTGGTTGTCCAGGGGAAGCCACAGCCCTCTGTGAAGCTGGTGCCGTCTTCTGCATAGCCACAAGAAAATCTGTTGCTGTGATTTCAATGGCAGCAACATCGATGTGCAGCTTGTGATTGCTTGTGTAGATCTGCGGATAGTGTCGATGCAAAGCACAGGGGGCAGCTTCAGCGCAGAGGGCTTGAATATCGGCCCCGCAGTATCCTGAGCAACAAGAGCAGAATCCAAAGGGATGTCAGTCTCAGGCAGCAGAAAGCAGTCAAGGACAGGCTTTGCAGAGGGACACTCTCAAAGTCTTTGCATGTGGCCCAAAGGGGAAGAGTTTCATGGGCAATGGCAAAAGAGTTCCTGCACTGCAGAGCAGTGCCCTGATGGGGAGCTTGCATTACGGGAGGCCCAGCGCCCTACAGCCTGTGCTTCGGAAGTAGGCCTCTGAGCCAACCTTAGCTCCTGAGGAAGATGCCCCCCAGAGCCTTCCATGTTCTGAGAGGCAAGGGAAGGCAAGGAGACAGAAGCAGCTTGGGTACTGCCTGGCACAAGCTCAGACGCTGTCAGGAGCCAGGCACAGGCAGGAACTCGGTGCGTTTTTTCATCTTACCGACACATTTTTCAGCAAGCTCCTCAAGCAGTGCGTCCAGGGGCTTAGGGCTCCAGTCTCTGGTGTGGATCTTGAAAATCTTTTTTTGAGCCTACAAACGTGGTGGTCACACTGTGGTTTGTCTTAAGCCTCTTTCTCAAAAAGAAAATAAGCAATGCGCAGTCCCCCTCCCCCCGTCACATTCCCATAATTGCTTGTCTTCCTCTGCTAAAATTAAGAAATGTTTACATTCTAGTAACACACTGCCTGCTTTTCAAAGCTCAGTACTTTTCAAGTAGATTGGAAGAGTAAGTACAGTAGCAGGAGCAAGAATTCTGACTCCAGCTGCTGTCCTTGAACGAGCAAATGTCAAGCTGTGCCTACGTTCATCGCTGCTCTTTGCCAGAGCTTCAGTGAAGTGTTTCCTGTTTCTGTCCAGTATAGCATGTTGTGCATTTTTACTGGCCTTCAATCCAATAACCTTTTTCTCCTTTTCCCCACAAAATGCGAACTAAAGACAAAAGAATCTGGGGTAGCCAGAAAAAAAATAGAAAAAGAAAAAGAGCCCGAGCTCCCTGCTAATACCAGTAACAATGTCAGCTCCCTAAATGCTTTTGGGTGGCTCCCAGGATTCCCAGCCCGGCCACACTCAAGCCCAAGTTTTCCCCCGAGGCTTTCCCAACTGGAGAACTGAGAACAAGGCGGCAACCTCAGAAGGCAAGAACCTAGGTGGATTCACTAACTAAGCAAAGAGCAAGCCCTTGGGCAAGGAAGAAAGTCCGTGTGCTCCAGGCGGAGTGAAACTCCTGTTTGCAGCCTTCCTGCCAGTTCTGTGTGGGGAACCGGGAGGTGTGGAGCACGTATGCCACTTGTTTCCTTGCTCGCTCTCGGAGATGCTGTGGTGTAAGCCGGTTTTCTTGTCGAGCAAGGCTTTGTGCCAGTAGCAGGAAGGTTGACGAAACAGCCTTACCTCTTTGTTTGGCAAGGTGAAAAGGAACTCCCTGTCAAAGCGTCCAGGCCTTCGTGAAGCAGGATCCAGGGAGTCTGGCCTGTTGGTGGCTCCAATGACCACGATCTCTCCTCTGCTGTCTAAGCCATCCATAAGCGCCAGGAGCGTTGTGACAATAGAACTACCAAAAAAACGTTGTTTGGATTCCCTGGGTTAGTAGCTGTTGTTACCTTTGGCATGACTTTCTCCAAAGTCATGTCGCTCAGAAAGGAGAAGCTTTTCTGGATGAGCTGTTGTTAGCGAAAGGACTCATGGTAAGACAGAAAAAGCGAGGCAAGGTCTCGAGAGAGACCTTGTCCGGACACCAAGCTTAGTGACCTGATTTCAACTCCTGCCTTTAAACTGCTATGAAGCTCTGTGTCATTGTACTCGAGGAGTTCAGAGAGTGGGTGTGTGGGTGTGTCCTATAAAGGGAAGCAGGTGGGTCTTCTTTTCCTAGAGATGAAGCAGATGACGTGGAGATGGAAGCGAAAGGAAGTACCTGTGAATCTGGTCTTGGCGACTGGAGCGCACAGGAGCGAGACCGTCGATCTCATCAAAGAAAATAATCGAAGGCCTCATCTCATAGGCCTGGAAGGGAAGTACAGATACAGGCATACTGACGTATGTGAAACAGAGCACCACGCAGCGAGAACATGCAGGATAAACATTATGGCTGCAAAGGCACTGGCACTGTGCTGGACCCAACATCTGCAAGCTTTCCAGCCCCTCAGGCAAAGCAGCACAGCACGGGAAAAGGAAACACTGATGTTCCCTTTTCAACAGGAGACACTGCCAAACTGCCCAAGAGGCCAAGTCCTCTTGGAAGACGTCCACCCCGGAAAAGTAGAGGTCCAACTCTGACCCAACCTACTGCGCATTTCCTCCTTACCTGCCGAAATAATGAGCGCAGCTGTCGCTCGGATTCTCCCACCCATTGGCTGAGGCAGTCGGCACCTTTTCTCATGAAGAATGCTATTCTCTTGTCTCCCTGCCTACATTCATTTGCGAGCGCTCGAGCCACCAGTGTCTTTCCAGTGCCTGGTGGGCCGTAGAACAGACAGCCTCTGCAACATGAAAAAAAGAGATTTACGTAGCTACAACAAAAACATGGAAAAGTGCCCATGACAGCCCCCGTTGTGAAAGCAAAGCGGCCTTCCCTCCTAACCAGAACACTTCCCGTCTTAGACAGATTTGCGAGCAAAGCCTGTCTTTCTCCCTGCCACAGTTGGAGTCTCTTGGACTGTGCCTCCCAGAATTTGCTGGAAGCACTGGGGAGGAAGCCTTCAGCTGGGAGGCCAAAAAAGGTCTTCTTTGTTTCCACACCCTACTTAAAACATCAGCCAGAAAAGGGAATTCCTGTGACCAAAGCAGCAAAGCATCTGAAGATTTGCACACTTTTAAAGGTATGGAAAGGGAAGGATTTCAAGTCATATTTCAACATCCAGTGAGTCAAGCTTTGTTGGCCAAGAATATATAAAGCTAACCATTACGTCTTGAGATATTGCCCCTCCAAAAAAAAAAAAAGAAAGAAAACAAAAGGAGAATACTTTTCATGTTGAAAAGCATATTGCAGCAGTTAGCTCTGTAGTTCGAATGCACTGCCCGTTACCTGGGGGGGTCGGATTTGGAATCTCTGAAAGAATTCTGGGTAAAGCAGTGGGAACAGCACCATCTCCTTTAAGGCTGAAATGTGGTGAGAGAGACCACCCACACCATCAAAGCATAGCTAAAGAGACATGCAACAGAAGACATGTCAGAGGTCAGAGAAAGCTGCCACCTGGAAAAAAAAGGCTTCCTCCAAATTTTTCCTATGGAAAGGCTCAGGACGATCTTGAAGTTCCCTGAGAGGAAAGTGTAAAGCCCGGGAGCTGTTGGCAGCACAGTAGGGAAGGTTTTCATGACCCCTGGAAAAGTCCCCACTGACACAATGAGTTACCACTGCTTACCGAACTCTGGATTTGCACTGGATCAGCTTCCTGCAGGGTGCTTCCGCTTTTCCTTCCATCCACGTGCTTTGCCTTGAATTCGTCTTTCCCAGAGCTTTGGGGAAGACACCAGATGTGAATGGAGGAGAAAGGGAAAGGGGCTTTCTAACTGAACATGCAGTTAGCGGGATTGCTGTGGTTTTCATGTTGGCAAGTGAGTGCAGAAGCACTTATACACTGGCATAAACTTCCCAAACCATGAAATATTCCCTAGACGTGATTGGCGTTCACTATGCAAGCGTGAAGAAAGGCGGGTGGACATTTTTATACTGCACGATGAAATCGTCTAATGACAATTTGTGGAAGGGGATTCTGGCTTCAAGTGCAGAACAGAAGAATTGCAGATCCCCAATCTCAGCCAGGACAATCCGCAATCATCTCATTGCTGACCCCCAAATCCTGCCTTTTTAAAAGCTGTGGGCTAATGAAAGTTATCTTCTCTCCCAAAGGAAAAGCCTTGCTTCCTCTAGATGCTCCAGCTGTGCCAGCTACAATGCTGCGATTTTCCCATCATGGCCATCAATCGGAAAATCTTTTCAAGCATTACTGAGTGATGGGAGTGGCACCGCTATGGATCCCTGAGTACTATCACTATCCGTACACCAACCTGTTTGTTCTTCTGCAGCATGGGCTTTGCGACGGAGCAGCCCTTTGCCTGTCAGGAGAAGATGGCCCTGAAGAAATGAAAAGCAGCAGTGAGCCTGCACACTGGCCAAGAACTGCAGTGTGCGCAGGATACAGGCATCTCGATCCCAAAGGGAGAGTTTTACCTGCAGAATGAAGGCAAGGAATTTAAATGAAAGGTGTGTGTGTGTGTGTGGGAGGGGGTTTGGGTGGGGGGTATATGTCTTTTCATTTAGCAACCTCTAGCCCACTATCCACAAGAAATCAGCTCTTCCAAGAAACTGTGCATGGAACCTGCTTTCCAGTGGATCCTGGAAGATGGTCTTCCTGGGTCGAAGGTTATACTCCTTGCAGGGATCTTTGCCATCTTCCCCTTCTCGGCCTTCACCTTCTTGTGTTGCCCCTATGATTGTAGAACCTAGCGAGAACTTCTTATTTGTCTGTGCGCGTATAGCTTTTCATTCAACACCCTGTATGCCACTCCCGCACAAGAAATTAGCCCTTCAGAGAGGCTCTGCATATAGTCTACCTTCCAGTGGGGCTTGAGTGTCTTCAGCAGTTTGCCGCGGGTTAGATGGCTTTGGAGTATCTTCGCCGTCATCCTCTTCCTGCTCTTCATCGTCCTCTGAGGACCCTGTCATTACAGTACCAAGTCATCATTTCTTGTTTGTCTCTGCGTATGCACATTTTCATTCAAGAACTTATAGCTCCCACCCTTAAGCCCAAGGAATCAGCCCTTCTCACAAACTGCGCGCGTAACCCACATTCCAAAGGCTCTTGATACTGGACAACAGTATTCCTGCGCCGAAGGTTATACTCCTTGTGAGCATCTTGGCCATCTTCCCCTTCTTGGTGTCCACCGGCCTTTGATGGCCCTACAATTACAGAACCTAGACATAGTTTCTGATTGCGCTGTGCGTAGCTACATTTTCGTTTAACATCTTCTATCCCCCTTCTACATGAGAGATTAGCCCTTCCGAGAAGCTGTGCCTATAACCTACTTTCCAGTGGAGCTTGATAGCATACAACAGGCTTCCTTTCTCTCACGCTATAGCGTGCCTGTAGGGAGCAAGGATACAGGTTCTTTTAGACTGTGGTACACTTTGGAGGAAGTTCTTCTCAGCTGAGCGAAAAGTGCACTGGCATCACTGTGCTGTGTGAAATCCATTACTTACCGAAAAGGAGTAAGGTAAAGACATTTTGACTTCTGCAAGGACTCGCTCAGTCTGCCTGAGGTCCATTCTTCCTCAGAACCTGAACTCAAAGAGCATATGAACCACAAATGAACTTTTGTAAGCATGGAAGTAAAGCTCTTTACTTTTGCAGAAGTTTCTCAGGCAAAGAAAATTGCTGAAGAGGACAAGGTAAATCTCCTGCAAATGAAGCAAGCGTTTGGTTCACAAGAGACTACGTAAATTACTGAGCCCACAGACATGAGGGGCAGAAGTTGAAAGGTCTGGTTGGAAAGATGATCCAAAACCAAAGACAGCAGCAACAGGGAAATACACAGGAGCCGTCTGCAAATTCTTCAGACATGAAGCACCTTTACAAGTGCTCCTCTCATGCACCTTCCCAGTGCTCAAAGACTCCAGTAGCCATGACTGTCCACCTCCAAAACACTCCTGTCAAACCAGGTTGGCTCCACAGTGCCAAGGACCACAGGTGTGACAGCGGCAAAGGAGGAAAGAGTTATTGGAGCGAGGACCAAAGGTCCTATGACCGCAGCTGACAAGGAACTAGTAACACAGGGGTGGACGCGCTGCCGGGGAGCAAAGATTCTAAACGTGCAAGTTCTGCAGCCCTGACAGCGCCATATTATGGAGGGCTCCCGCAGGCAGCAATTCCCAGCAGCACCGAGGACTTCCCTAGGGGCACAGAGGGAATTCCCAGGCCACCGAGTTAGTCCAAAGAGCTCTTGTGGCAGGAAGAAACGCTCCTCTCCAACGACCTGCTGGGAAGGTCACCAAACAGCGTCTCGCACTGTCCCACCACCTCCTCTCACCTTCTCTGCTTGCTGCACAGCAGCTGCTCCAGAGCAGAGCAGGGCAGGGCAGAGCAGAGTCATGGCGAGAGCAGCCCCAAGCACCTGGGCTCAGCTCAGGCTGCCAGGGCCATATGGGGAGGGCGCAGCTGTTGCTGCGATGCACTGCGTGATGCCCCAGGCCATGTCACAGAGGGGCTGCAGGGACCCCTTGACCCCCCAGGTGCTGCCAAGGTGGGCCCTGCAAGGGCAAGGGGAGCTGCCTGGGGCACTTTAGGGAGCTGCCTGCACCTCACTGCCCACTCCCCAAGGACAGCAGGGGGCACGGGGAGCCACAGGAGGGGTCCCCCAGGCTGGGGCTCACCTCAGTCATGCCACTCCCGCAATGTCCCCAGATCAGGGTTGTGGGGCTACAACTGCTGGCAAGGAGAGGCTCTGCTCAGGAAGGAAGGCCTAAATGAGCAAGTGAATGAATAAAGAGGAAGACTGTGACTGCACTCTCTCAGCCTCTGGGGAGGAAGGGCCAAGTCCTAGCTGTTGCTTCCCTAGGCCACAGGCATGGAGATGGCATGGCCTAGCGAAGGAGCAGAGGGGTTTGCTCTCTCACCCTGAAAACTGTATTAAGGCAAATCCACCATGAATGCCACCAAACGGTGTCAAAGCCTGGGAAAATCAAGAAAGAAAAAAAAGCACTTATTGGAAAGGTCATTTCTTTCCCTCGGCACTAAATTCTCTCTGCATTAGAGATGACATCTGTGAATCCTGCTCTTGGGGTGGGTTCTAATTGGGGGGGTTTTGAAGATGTGATCCTAACAGGGCAAAATAAAAAGAAGGGTGGCACCAGGTGGAGATTATCACTGGAGCCCCAAAAGCCCATTTCCCTTCTAAAGTCACTCGTTTTGCAGAAGAAAAATGTGATGCTCAGATGGAGCCTGCAACACTCGCAGTGCCATCCCACCGCTTGGGTTCCCAGTGGAGGAGACTGAGAGCAGCTTCCCATCTACAGCGTGACAACGCAGTATCACACACCTGAACGAGGCACGGGAATAATGGCTGCACGCAGTACATTCTGGTGACCCTCTCTGGTTACTTCTCAGTCTGCCCGGAGGGTGGTCCGAGGAGCGGCCGGCCCTCTGGCCTCTTCGGAAGGAAACGATGCCTGAGGTCTTTGCTTTCTCACCTGCTTGGTAAGCACTGCAGGCTGAGAGACCCCTTGCAGAAGCAGAAGAGATAGCTGAGATGGCTGCATGGAAAGCAGAGTGGCTTTACACCGAGTGCCTGAAAGGCATCCCCTGCACATTATTTTCCGCCCTGCAAATCTGAGGGAGCCTCAAAGGAAGCAATGGAGTGAGCGAGACAGTGGGAGCAGAGCTGAGTTCCTACTGACCCCCCCCTTGCCCCAACTCTCCAGCTGCAGAGGTCTGTGGAAGGGGCACGGTGCCTTCGGCAGCAGCACTGACTGCGGAAGAGAGAAGCTGTAGAGGGGAAGTGAGTGTGAGTGGGGGAAAGGGAGGGGATGCGAGCGTGCCGGGAGGTGAATGGAGGGGACGGGAGCACAGAGGGAAGGGAATGGAGGGGCTGAGGGTGCGCGTGGCGAGCAACGGAGGGGATCAGAGGAATCCTTGGGGGAAGTAGAAGGGAGGAGAGTGCTGAGGGTGGGGAAAGCAGGGGGCTCAGGTGCTCACGGAGGGAAACGGAAGGAACCTGAGGATGCAGGGAGAGGACTGGAGGAGACTTTAGCAGGTGTGAGGGGACCAGAGCATCAGCGCATGCATGGAGAAGGGATCTAAGGTCGCACAAAGGAGCCTGGAGTGTGCCAAGGAGGCGATCGAGGAGGTTGCAAGGCACACGACTGCACGCCCCCGGAAAGCAGACAGCGACGCACTGGCTGCATAGAGCCCATGGCTTTAAGCTGGCAGGAAGGCAGCGCCCTCAGGGTGCCAGCACCTTGGCTCCGCCACACCAGGGCTTGGCTGGCGGCAGCCACCCTCCCAGCATGCCTTGGGGCATCCCCACGGCATGCTGGGAGCAGGGCTGCTATGGGGCACCACGGTTCAGCCTGGGGAGACGCGGCCCCTGCCCCCATGGAGCCCCGGGGGCCAGCTCTTTCCCCCTGCCCCACAGCCCCAGCCCAGACCTCCTGGCCCATGGCCCCAGCTGCCACTCACTGCCCCAAGGCCCCAGCTCTGTCCCGGTGCCCCACAGAGCCCAACACAGAGACCTCCTGCCCCATGGCCCCAGCTCGAACCTCCACAGCAGGGGCCCACAGGGGCAGTGACTGTGGCAGATTTCGAGCACCGTGCACTCTGGCCTCCGTTCCCGAGGCTCTGCCAGGGGAATTGCCAGCACGGCCCCCAAGAAAGCAGCCTCCACGTCAGCCCCTGCTGTTCCTCTCTGCAGAGGAGGCAGGACCTTTTGCCTGAAGCACTGGCTGGGGCCCCGGGAGCTGCAGATGCTCTGCGGTGCGAAGGAGGTGCCTGGGCAGGAAGAAGCTGGCGGAGGAGGAATTGTGCCCCAAAAGCAGGAATTCCCTCATCCTCCTCTGGCCCACCGGCACGTGTGTTGACACTTGCTGGTGAGTCGTGGGGACATGTCACGTGGCAGGGTTGGACGCCATGGCACAGTGCTCAGGCTTCATGCTTGTCAGGAATGGCAGGCTCCAGGCTGGGGGTGGGAAGTGGAAGGAGAGGCACCCCTCGGTTTTCAGGCATGCCCACATTGCCTGCTGCATTGCCACCGTGGCCTCTGTGAAAAGCCGGTGCAGGGAGTGTGCAGCGTGACATGAGCAAGGGCAGGTTTGCAGGGGGGAGTGGGGCTGAGAGGTGAGCATGTAGACAGCTGGGACCAGATGGCACCAGTGTGCAGGGGTGCACTTCTGTGTCCTTCAGCCCCCGGTCAAAGTGATGACTTGTGGTCTCCAAAACCAGCAGACTGGCTTTCACCTGGCAGCCTTTACACCCATTTGAGCACCAGCCAGCACTGTTCCTCTTAGCAGTTCATTGCTCCTGAATAGCAGGCAAGGAGTGTTGTGGGCGAAGGGGGCCGCCCATATGAAATCTGGAGAGCCGCAGTGTTCACAGCAGAGCTTGTCTGTTCATGGGTATCCCCAGAGCTCTGGAGATGCAGGAGCCAAAGGCAGTCCTGGGAGGATGCCTTTTGGCTTAACGAAGCTTTGTGTCAGGCAGCCCCTGCCTCGTTTGATCCTAGCTTTGGATCTCAAAGCAAATAGAAAGCTCAGAAGGAGAGGAAAAGTCTTTTTATGCATGCCATACTGCTGTTTTATTTAGGCCTCTTCTTTGCACTGTGCATGCTACTGCATTGTGTAACCCTGCAGACTGGTGCTTCCACCGAGGGTCCTTAGCCTTATACCGGAGGAGCCGTCACTATGGGGTTTATGTAGGCAGCAGAGGGGCAAGTGTTTGTCTGGAGAAGGGCTTTGTTCAGCCCTCTCATGCCACACCAGGACTATGTTCCTGGAGTAATGCCATCAAAGCAATCTGATTTTGACTAATAGTGGGATTAATGAGCTTTGTCAGGTCTTGAGCTGTCCAACTAAGGATGCTCGTTATGAGCCCAGGCCAGTTACAGACTTAGCTGCTGCCTTTAGACATGGGGCTGAGAACGATCCTTTTTTCTTTCATGGCCATTTGTGTTTCAGACATAGAGACAAGATGCTCTGAGGTAGTTCTGTTGCAAGGGAATAATCCCTCCCTGCAGCTCACATTGCAGGTGGGCTCCATCCTCCCTGCTAGGCTCCCTCAGAATGTTCTTTGTTCTAAAATTAAATGAAAAATTGTGTTTCTAAGTAATGGCAGCAAAATTGCCAAGACCAAACAGAGCAGAATCCTGGAAAATTTCAGTGGGGCATAAATGGAGATGGTCACTGAAGGAGTGGGGCAGGGAAGGAAGAACAGCCCCCCTCCCCAAACTGGCAATTGTGTCCTTGGTTTTTTTCTGTATCCTTAGCAGCGGGTAGTGAATTCCAGCTCTTCAGGGCTGTCCCTGCACAACTCTGTGGCCTCCTTTTGGGTTTGGCAACAAAATTCAACTGCCGAGAAGCCTGTCAGCCAGCCCTTCAAGTCTACCAGTGCAACTCTTATCCTAAACCCTACCCGCCAAGCACCCCATAGTTCCATTAAGGATCCCAAATCCTATTTTCCACTGCCATGTTCCCTACGAGATCAAAGATCAAGAATACCTCCAGCCCACCTCCGCCATATGTGTCAACTCACAGACCCAAGTGAGGGCTGCTACCTACAGACTTGGAAATAGAGAGTTCAGTCCCCTGTCCTGCAAAGACCTTTGGCATCCCAGACGGTTTTCACACAATGTCAGACCATGCAGAGACTGTATTACAAAGTCTATGATATACATTCCGAAATATCTAATAATTTCTTTATTGAAATTAAATGATTCAAAATGATCAAAGTGAAGCATTTTGATTTTTCTCAATTGAAATTTAGCATAATTGACCCAGAAGACATTTCAGTGTTTCAACATTGCTCTCTCATGCAAAAGGAAGATTAGAGAAGTAGGAATTCACCATTGAAGAGAAACACTATTTGCCCAAAGATGGGAGATCTTTGGAGAGCAGCCTCCACCAGGAATGTCAATGACTCCCCCACTGCTTCTAATCTTCCTTCTCTTTCTGCAGGTGTGGGAGTGAGGGCAAATTTAAAATAGCATTTAAAATACCAGCAGGAAATTAGTGGAAATGGAAAATGTCCCACGTCCCTGTAAGATGAGTTTGCAAGAGAGAGATGATGAATTATCTTCTTGAATGGCCTGTCTCCTTCCTTTACTACAAAGGCACCTTAGACAACTAGATTAGATTCAGTCACCTAACTTTTAGATAGCTTAACTGCAGGGAGATGAATCCCATCTGCTGTATAGACATGTGGCATGTGCTCAAGATCCATGATGGGTCTGTATCTACTGCACAGCTCTGTCCAGGAGATGCATTTCACATTCTCTGAAATATCACACTGAGCTGCACCGTGTGCTGTTCTGACTGTCTTTATGTGCACAGTAAACTATGCACATCCCGAAATCTGGGATGCATGGAGCCTAATCAACATGACATGGAGAAAGCATGTGTGAAATTGCACGTGCATGTGTAAAACAAACAAAACAAACAAACAAACAAAAATCCTGCCCTGGAAATCCACCAGCCTTACCCTCCCAAGCCTGCAGTTCTGCGCCATGCCATCACACCATATTTCCATACCACAGCAATGCAGGAGGCCAGGCTCCATGATTACTCTTTCAAATGCTCATGGGTGTGAAACACTTGGGGAAAACATACGGGAAGACTTCCTTGCTGAGCTTTAGCTGTATGCAAGTGACCTATTTAAAGCTAATCAGGCTTCCTCTGTGTTCATCAGAGAGAAAGAAGTTAGCATCTTCACAGAGCGCGTCTTCCTTAGGACAAGTTGAATCATCTCCAGGAGCTGCCTGTCTCTCTCCATTGAGTCCAGAGGGGGTTTAGATGACTAGATTAGATTCAGACAAAGCTTCTACATGCTTCCTGGTAGATGACATGAGCATTTTCACCCACAATCCTCCCTAATTTCTCCCTTTTATCTCTACCGAGAGATCTCAAACCACCCAGGCACCAGCATGAGGTCCTTCAGTAGGATGCCTGAATTTAGGCGAGATGAACTGAATCCTAAGAGTCACTTACTCTAACACAAACAGATAATGCAACTCCCTGTATTTATCTTGTTGGCAGATGTTGAACTTTTGATGTTATTTGGTGACATAATTAATACGTTCATAATGGATAATTTGCTGAAGGAGCACAGTAACTTAGTTCCTGCAAGGTGGAAGTTTCACAGTTATTCAATTCACCTCACAGAAGAAAATCCTACTGTCTTCCCTTTACTCTGCTTCCCCAAATACTTGTGCTGCCTCCCCAGCTATAATACTGGATTGTGTCACTTCCTCCTTTACCTATGGATGTCCCCTTGTATGACTTTTCATAATGAAATTGTGCAGGAGAATTATGACAATTTTCAGAAAAGTTTTTTAAAATATAGCACCCTACTCTGGCTAAAGAAAATCCAACAAATAAAATAGCCATCTTCAACTTACCGGAAAACATCAGCACCAGCGTATACGCGTTTACATACACTCAGGTTTGTGCCTTCGCCATCTGGTGGCAAAGCACGATCATAGCGTGTCCACAGAGCTGAGAAAGTTTTTGGACCCTATCTATTTGTTTGAAAATGGGGATTCTAAATAAGTAAGATGGTTGAGAAAGTTTCCGTTTTTCAATGTTTGTTGATAATACCATCAGTTATATATAGACATCGTTTGGAGATCTTCTATTTTATAAATAGGTGATACTTATTGTTTACTGCTGCTACTTGTTTTAATGTATTATCTTGTATTATATTGTACTGAACAACATTGCATTGCATCATATCTGAGCGTTGTGGCACAAAAATATCCGACATGCTCTTTTCAGATAGTTGACTATGCATCTAGTCATAGGCTTGAGCAAAAGGCTGTCCCGGCTTATTCCAGTCATAGGTGGGCACATTGATTTATCTTACCCAAATTTAAACCTCTGCAGAAGATTTGAGTTCATCTGACGTTGTCAATCTAATCTTGCTTTAAGGTTAAAAAAAAAAAAAGGGGGGGGGCACTTCTTGGGCACTGTTCATCTTTTCTTAGAAGAGACGTCTTCATAGCCCGGGATCCATGAATCTTCTTTGTAAACTATGAAGAACACGAGATGAACAGCTTAGGTGAAGGCGATTACTTCTGAGATCATATCTCTTACATCATAGAGAGCCAAAGTGCAGACAGCAAAAACCTCACATCTTGTCCTTCAGACTGGGGAATCCAAGTCAGTGAGTGTAATTATAACCCGGTTACTTTCTCATGTATCCTGAAATATTGGAGCTGAGAAAGATATCTGAGCCATATTACATACTAAGATCAAATTAAAAAAAAAGTACTTCTCTTCTTCTTTTTTCTAACTCTTACATTGTGTAGGAGAGGATTTACTAGTTACACTGGTTAGTATGAAATTTGCATTTTCCTGGCCTTAGAAATTAGTAGCTGAAAGATCTATTTCCCATCTCTAGTTTCTTTGCTATGAAGGATGGCCATTCATTTTCTTACACCCACTGCTTAATCCTGCCTGCTACAACACTGGATTTCAACACAGGTGGAGTTGCTTGCTTTCTCAGCTGGGAAGTAACATCTGTGTTCACTTTGGAAGTTCTTGTATGATCCAGGCATAAGTTGCTATGTAATTGCTTGCAGGTCGTCTTCTTTTTTTTTCCCCCAATAAGGACTGGACTATTTACCAGATTTGCTTATAGACCCTTGATCTCCAGATGTCCATACACACATCGTTAACCAGATAGACAAAAGCCTGTTCTCCTTCTTTTTCAGAGTGCTGGGTATTACCAAGAGTGGAATAAATCCAAATCTTCTCAACATTTTGGAAAGAGACCATCTCTGTTATAAAAAACAGAAATAACAGAGATAAAGTCTGTTTCTATTTAAAAGTAGACTGAAATTTAGCAAAACATCATTTCAGGACAATGTGGAACTAGAAGGTTACAGTCTAGGAATCCTAGAATAGCCTCATTTTCACACGTGTTCTTTGTGGCTTGTATGTCCAATTTATTGATAGAATTGATACAGCAGCAGCAGATTGTAGTGATGTATTCTTCTGTGCAAACAAATTGTAGTTACTTACCTTTGGTTTAATAAAGACGTGATAAGTGAAAATGGATATGAATTTAACTCTTTTCATAGTCGTGGAGTTTAAGTGCAGCTGACATCTACTCTGGAATATCATTGTAATCCCATGCAGACAAATGCATTTGAAACCTTAATTTCCCCAGAGATGCTGACCATCCATTTCTGTCTTCACAGGTAACTCTGTATATCCTGCACACCTTCAAAAGTCTGCTCATGAATTCATACGTCCATGTACCTACTAGTCAGACAGTCAGTTTGTTATGAGTGTGAATGGAGCTTGGTTTGGTGCAGGAACGAGCAGAATTAATCAAAGAGTGTTTTCTATCAGACATTTGTCTAGTAGAATGCCGTCAAAGTTGACTGGAAACAGTTGGAATCCAACCAGTGGACTTTAATATCCTTTTCTGAATACAAAAAAATATTAGTATCACAGTTATAAATATGGCAGTGAAGGAATAGTTGGTTTATTTGTAATAAAATCTGGAGTAGCTCTGCATGCATATGCCTGCTTAAGGAATTCATCTCACCTAGAGATATACCTTTAAGCATGCCTTCGTTTCTGTCTTCCATCTTAGTTTCTTCTCAATAGGGAGGGGGAGGAAAAAAAAAGTAACAGGTGTTTTTACAGAATGGTTCATGTGAGTATCTTAGACATCTGCTACATGATGAGATGAGTTATGCCATAGAAGTGCCCATTTTTTCCTTCCTTTTCCCTATTCAGGATGTGTAGAATGATAAGCTCAGGAGGCTGCAGCCAGGGCCTGTCCCTCTGGCCCTGAGCCAGGTGGGCAGAGAAGACCTGGGGATGGTAGCCAAGTTCAACCAAGAGTCCAGATCACCAGGAGAGTTCCTGGTGATGAAGCAGGTGTGAGGTCAAGCTGAGAAGTCAGCCTGCGGGTCAGAGTCAGGATCAGGCCTGGTGAGGGTAACCAGGGACAGAGACAGTCCAGTGCCTACTGGGCAGGCCCAAAGTGACAAGATAGGTCCAGGGTCAAGCTAGGAAGTCAGTCCACAGGGCAGGGTCCAGAGCAATGGAGTCTGCACGCTGAGCTGAGCTGTGCTGAGCTGGAGATCAGTGCTCCTCTAGGGCAGCTCAGACAGAAACTGAAGGCCCAGGGTTGAGCTTAAATGGGTCTCCTGGGCCCATGGGCAGGAGGTGCAAGTGGCTGCCTCAGGCGAGGATGATCAGGCCCATTAAGGCCTGTTAGTGCCCTCAGACCCTGGAAACAGTAGTAATTGAAATGCTCACTAGCATATGTAATTTTGATTTAAGAATTCAAAGAACTGGGAAACCAAACCAAAGAACGATAAATAACCCAGACAAGCAATACCTGTTGATCCACTTTTAACCCAGCTATCTCCTGAACACCATGGCTTTCATGTAGTCTAGATGAGAACTCCGGAAGCCATTGCATTGCCAGTCTAATGCAGTCTGGAACAGGACTCAGTCCAATGCAAATACATTGCAGACCTCATGGTGCAGCCCAAAGAGACGAGCTTCCCTCACTCATCATCTTACACACGGCACTGCACATTCATTGTCCCAGGAGTCACCCCCACTCCACAACACGAGCAGCCACTGTAAGCACAGTCTAACCAAGGCTGCGTTACCTGGGACATTTCTGCCTGCCTAAGCCCCACTGATGACTTTCGCTGCTAGGGACAGTCAGAGCAGATCACTCTTCAGCTGAGTAACCCAATTCAGCTCTCTGCTCTGAAGGCCAACAGTTTGTCGAACAACCTCTAAGCCCTCGAAGTAGCACAAGTAAGCTAGCTTTTCTGGCAGGTAGAGATGTCCTTAAACTCCTGCCAGAATCAGGGGAAGGGTCTTTGTTCGTATGTCTCAAAGGCTCCTCAGCTTCCCAGAACAGCTGTCTTCATCACCTTATCGTAAAGTAATTTCAATAAGTGTCCAGTGATATTGCAAGAACAGAGAGAGGTTAATGGCAAACTGTTTACTAAAGCATGATATCTATGTCAACATCTTCCAATAGACCATTATTTTTCTTTTCTTCAAAAGAGTTAATTGTTCAAGGACCTTACAAGAAAATTATATGTGGGATTAGGTGGAAATGCAAAGGCAGTGTTAAGGCAGAGGCACCAGAACTCTAAGCAAATCACCAGCGATTACCTACTTGAAGAATTTTCTATCTGCATTTGAAGAAAAATCTACCCCGATGGATGGACACATAATCTGAGCCTGGATGGTCCACAGATGAACAGGTTATCACAGCAAAATATCTGCTCCACAGATGAGCAGGCTGCCTGAAACTAGATGGTCCATGAGCCAAAGAGGTTATCTAACAAAGGGCACGAGTCCAAGGGTAGATGTGTTATTAGAGACAACAGGAGTCTTCTGTGGAAAAACCAGCTAACTGTGTATCAGGACTGTGCATTTTAATGAGAAGAAGAATTATCAAGTTTGATCATAATTAATAACAGAGGTGGATTCACATTCAGATGGCATACTTAATGCTTAAACTCCACAGAGTTGCACTGCAGCTCTTCAGAGTCAAATAAGCAGAACTGATTCCTCTGATATCTTACACTGTACTGCTATTTACATGAATATGGTCTTGTTTTTATTAAAAGAATTTATATGAAAGTTTGCAGTCTAAAGCTTTGTTAAGCTTTGTTTGTGAGTTGATAGGGACAGACCAGGGTTCACTGAATTTGCTAGGATACTTATGTCATCAGTTTCACTAGTAAAAAGTAGTAAGGGCAGGGAAGGAGACGGGCATGTCCTATAATCAATGACAACAAAGACACCCTTAGAGGATGATTCCTTCTGCTTATCACACTTATCTTAAGATGGGATGAATTGTCCTCTGAAGGTGATAGTGCTTCCTTTGTCTATAGGGGGAGCCTAGAAAAGATACTGCCTGGACCCCTAACCAAGGATAGGGGAGATTAATTCACAGAAAGATTCTTCATTACAGTGCACCTGCTGAGACTCCTAATTAAGGCCTGGTGTCTTGCAGGAGATCTAATTTACAGACAATAAACTGCATCGAGAGTCATAAGTACACCAAGTACTTCAGTAACACCATTTTTCTGAAGAAAGAATTCCGAAGCTGCAAGCTGAGTGTTAGAATATCACATTTCATATTGAAGTTGTTTCTCAGTGTGTCACTCCACTAATGTTTCACAACGCCCAGGCTGCAGGTCAGCTGCAACATATAGGGAAAAGAATGAGCTGTTGCTCTAAAGGCAGTACTGAATTGCATAGTTCTGCAAACATCGAAGCAAAGAACATTTATCTGGGCATTTACCTGGAGCAGGGAGGGGCTCTATTGCAAATCTGAAGTCCTAAAGTTTTTCTGTTTAGATAAATCTTCTGACTTGTTTCAGTAAGATGTCTTTGAAGTGAAGAAGGAAGCTACTCACTCTTACAAAGGTACATGAAATGTTTGTAGCTTTTGAAATAAGAGTTTATTTCTGGGGTCAATATGGCATAAAATATCTCGCACCTTCATGCAAGGAAGGTAGGCCTATTTCTTCATTTTAGAGATCAAAAAGATCATTTTCAATCTGCAGATAGAATCATAGAATCATTTAGGTTGGGAAGGATTTCTGGAGGTCATCAAGTCCAACCTCCTCCTCAGAGCAGGTTCAGTCAGATCAGATTGCTCTGGCCCGATCCAGCTGAATTTTAAATGTCAGCACAGATGGAGATTGTACAAATTTGCACCTAATCCAGTGTTTGATCACTCACGTTGGGGCAGGAGAGGGAAATTTCCTCCTTCAGTTTTTTGGTCTTTTGTGCATCTAAGCAGGGTAAGCATTTTCCTCACTTAAACTGTGTACCTAACCATTATAGGCTGGTTTTAATCCTGCTGTCTGCTTCTTGAAAAGGGCAAGTACTTCTGAAGATTTGGCTCAAGGGGGGAATAAACTGGCTTGGTATCTACAGTACAGACAGTATCTACAGTACAGAGTAGATACTCTTGCCTTTCTGGATGAAACAGGTCAGTAAGAGAATAGTTTTGTACCTATGCAATACCTTGAAGCCTGTGCTAGAAACAGACCTCAGCAAGAACTGAAACCTTCATTCAGTCACCCACATGATAAGAACTCCGCTTTGAGAGCGTCAGCCAGGTTACTGGCAACCTCCAAGAGATTAACAATAATTTCTCGTGTGAGGTGAAGCTGGTAGAACCTTTACAGGGATGACTGATTCCCTTTTTGTTCAGGATTCCTTCCCTTTTAGCATGAGATTTTTCCCCCTCTAAATGGAAAGTATTTCATTTGGTGACTCTTCCCAATTAATTCCTGAGCAGAAAATGGCCACTTTCCCTTGACAACAGGGATGCAAGCAAATGAGAAATCCTTTCTCAGCCAAACCTGGAGGATCTTGTGGTATCTCCTCCTCTTTGGGAAGATGCAAAGCTGAGTTTTCCTGCTGCTGTTGCCATTTAGTGCTTGCCGCCATTTCTTTCAAGAGAGGAAACTCTTACTTTCTTCTGCCAGGTTGTGGATTTGTTATTTGTATGTTTACAAGTTGCGGTCCCAAAGGTCAGGGTGGTGGAGGTCCATGTAATTAAGGCAGGTCCTACCAAGTTGGCACAGCTGCAGCCTAACCATTGTATTCCTATTTCAGCAAGGCTGAACAGGGGCTGCTTTGCCCTTTTAACGGACTTTGTGGCCCATACTGAGCTCTAACTACCCTGCTACCAATGCCCCGGGGAGTTAGCTAATAGGCAAAAAATGTATTGGTGATTGCAATACAGGAAGAATGATGTCTGAACTAGTGTCAAGACCATGTATCTTCAGGAACAAGTGGGCCATTGCCCTTGGAGTGGGCCATTTGGATGATACTGTACACCCAACCGTGGCCACGAGTGAGGGGAGAAGAGTGCTCCATAGATGTCCTCAAGAAAAGCAGACTTTTTTCCTTAAAAGAGGAGAAAGAGGGCACACGAAAACCATTGTAGTGCCAGACTAGGACTTGTGTTTCACAGTGCTGCTGCTGCCTTTTGAATAAATTATTTTATCTTTCTGCGCTTTCTTATCTCACCTGAAAAATAGGAACAGTACTCCCTTGTATCACAAGTCATTTCAATGCGTAATTAAAGAAGTCTACTCAGAAGCTATGAGGAAAATGCGCCGTACTTCCTTGTGGCTACTGAGACAATCCATTGTGTGTTGCCAGTTTCCCATCACTTCTAGGTGTTGAACCAGTTTCCTGTTGGGAGATGATATGAGTGTGCTAGCAACATGCCTGAGAGGAATCACTGTGTGGCCATTGAGTTTATCCTCTCTGGACTAACGGAAAGCCAAGAGGTGAAGGTAACCCGCTTTTTTTAAGCACATTAATAGGGAATCTTGGAAGGATCATGTAGATGAAGGTTGATCCCCCGGCTTCACACACTGTGTACCTTTCCCTCAGTAACTTGGCTTCTGTGGATTTCTGTTACTCCTCAGCTATCTCCCCGAGGTTGCTGGTGAACTCTTCAGCAGTGAGGAGAGCCACTTCAGTCAGTGCCTGTGTGGCACAGCTATTCACTTGTCTCCTCATGGCTAGTGCTGTGTGTCTCCTGCTGGCAGTAATGGCATATGACTGCATGTGGCTCTCTGTAACCCTCTTCTTTATGCAACTCTCATGTCCTCAAAAGCCTGTACACAGATGGTAATCATCTCCTCTTTCTTTGGCTTTGTCCACGCACTTGTGCAAACTATCTCCACCTTCACATTCTCTTTCTGTGACTTTGGTGTTATCGGTCATTATTTCTGTGACATCCCCCTAGGATCCAGCTTTCATGCTCTGACACCTATAGCAAAGAGATGGTACTTCACATTTTTGGTGTGTTTCGAGGCACCTTCACATCTCTGGCAATTCTCATCTCCTCCATCTACCTCATCTCCACCACCCTGAGGATCCACTCCTCCAAGGGCAGATGCAAAGCCTTCTCCACCTCTGCTTCCCATCTGAGAGCTCTCTTCTTGTTTTATGGCAGCACCGTTTTTATGTACGGTAGCCCAACATCCAGCTACTCATTGGACTGAGATAAATGGGCCTCTCTGTTCTCTACAGTGGTGACTGCAGTGCTGAATCTTACCAGCTACAGCCTAAGGAATAAGGAGGTGAAGGATGCTCTGAGGAGAGTTTTAGGTCATATCAGAGAAACTTCAGCAGACTTGTTAGAAAGAGAACTTTGTTTGGGGAAAATTTATCAAAACCTTGGTACAAAGAGTAGGACTTCCAAGGAAGATTCGATCAGCTTCCAAGGGTGAGATTCAGAAAGGTACTTAATTGTTAGAAGGGATTTTAGGTGGACTTTTAACTGGTTGTATCTGCAACTTCTATCTTGAAAGACTGTGTTCCTCTGCTGCTGAAAGCTGGAGGAATCCTGACTCTTAACTTGCAAGTTCCAAGCACAAACAGGACTCCTGCCTGAGGAGTGCGTGGCACAGAATTGCAGTTCTCTGTTCTACTAGGAACGTTTGCTCATGTAGGAAAACCACCAGTCCGTCAAGATGAGAAAAAGCTTTCAAGGATATTCAAGAGGAGAAAAGCAATGTGATTTGAATTTACGGCCATTTCTGCTACGTCTTCAGTATTTGAAAGGAGTAGCCTCTTCCAGTGCAACACACAGAACCTGAAGTTCTGGAAAAGAAATCTTGGAGAAGAGACACCCGTGTTTTTGCCCCCCAAACACTAGGGAAAGTAACTGTCCCTCTTCTGTTAAATCTCCCTCTTCTGTCACTCATTACTACCTCCTTTTTCCCCTTCTGCCTGGAAACATGAAAAAACTACAGAAATGCAAAAAAGATTGACTTCTAATTTTGCTACCATTGTGAAGTAACAAGAACTTATTCCTGCTTTTCATCTCCACATATCAGCAATCCACTTGAGACAACTGAGTGAACTGGTAGTTATTTTAAGGACATTGGACATAATTTGAAAGTTAATCAAGCTGCAGTATTCTTTCACTTAAAAGAATGACGGAATAAGACGGTGACTTACCAACTACATGTCTGCCATCAATGTGATTTTGAGAATAAATGACCAATCATTTCTGGGAGATGAGAAAGTTGGGAAAGGCTTTGGAATCCTTTTATCAATTCAGCTAAGCTAGCTCTAAGGATAGGTGTTCTATCTCTAGTAGATGTTTCATCCCTTCTGGCTGAGTTTACAAATGCTGTCCCTCAGTTGGCAGAAGGAGTTGAAATCTTTATTGAGCTGAAAGTGACAGAATTAATCTCAGACAGGTGAGAGGTTCCTGCCTCTGCATAAGGCTTACAGTCAAAGGGGGATGGAAAGAGGTCTTGCGGATTCCCTTTGCATTTCACTGCAAGCCTGTTAGGGCTGTTATTTCCCCTGACTTCCTCTCCTTAAAGCTGTGCATAACTATAGCAAAGATTGTGTCCCTGTGATCATCTATGGCACCCTAAAGAAGGATTTTACAAGTCTCTTTCTTTCAAACTGCTGCCAGCATATTTTACAGACAGGTGATGTGACTGCGAAACATCATTATTTCTGCCCAAAGACACACGGCTGGGGAGAAAACTTATCTTCAGTATGTTATAGTCTGAATTTTGATCAAGTAGTGATGATTAAAGGCCATCACTATCTCAGAAGCCGTTTATCTCAGTAACGCTAAAATTAGAATATGCACGGGGTAGTAAAAGCATTTGGACTATATGCACTATTATCCCACTGGCCTGACAGTCCCAAAATGCAGGAAAAAGAATGTGAAAATGTAGCCTTCTGGTGCTGCTAGTTGTCATCTTTCTGTTGCTGCAGAGGCTGAAGCTCAAGGATTGTCTCTTGTTTCTGATTATTAAGTATCATCAGATATGTGAAGTTCACTGTTTTTGCACATATCAATGTTGCGCTGTCCTTATCTTGAACAGAGAAGTGAGATTTTTAAACCAGATTTCTGAGTTGTCCAAAATTGTCTCTTTCAGTGGACTCCCAGCTCACAGGAAGGAAATAGCTTGAAAAGAAACCACAGGCATCATTTTATTTTCCTGTGTATGTTTACAGGTCTCTGGGAAGAGCAATGTACACTACTCCTCTTCCAGAAAAAGACAGGTAGGTTGTCATCAAAGAGCTTCCCTGCACAGCAATGAGTCATGTCTGCACACCTCTCTCTGCGCTGATGTTTAAGATGATAGTCAAAGCCATCTAGAGCTAAGCATCAGCAGAACCGGCAGCATGTTTCAATCAAGAATCACAATCTCAAACCTAAATATGCTTTCTGACAAATATCATCAAAAAGAACAGATTATCATAAGCCCTGCATTCACCTATCCCTTAGTCCCCACCTGGAGAAACCCAGACAAAATTAGGGAATTTAAAATGTTAAAGAGCTGCTGTCTCTTCAAATCTACAGTTTGCTTTTCTAAGAAAGCCTTCTGATCCAACATCCAGAATCCTGTTCCTCTTCTTCCCTTCCCCAAATCTCAGTTCCAGGAGGAGATTTGGGGAAATCCCTGCCTTGAATCACTTCTCATGACAGCAATGCTAAAGTAAGTCTATTTGCAGTAGAACAGCATTGCCCAGAGTCAGGAAGTCCTAGGGGCATTTGGGGGTTTCCCTGCTGCAAACAGTTGAGGAAAACTCGATGGATCAAGAACAGTACTGTTAAGAATTTTAGGGAAATTTTCAGTGTTCAGCTAGGAATTAGGTTATATCTTATGGAGTATGGAGAGATATTGGATCCCCATATTTCCACTGAGATACCTATTCCTTAGATCTTTATAGTGTAAAGCACCAGACGACTGGCCAAAGTATGAAACTTCATCCAGTCTCTAAATAAAGCGGTGAAAAATGTCCCGACAATTGAACTGGATTGTGGCTCCAGCATTGACTATGGTATTTAACCGTGCTTGGATTGCTGCTCTGATAGATTACAAAGCTCAGCTATGACATAAGGTCAAGGCCTTGGAAAGGTGTTAGCAGAGCTCCTTTAAATGAAGCGTTCCCAGAGACACCAGGTTGGCACAGACTGATGAAAATCGGAGTGAATGCCTGGCATTGGGGAACGGCCTCTGTGTCCATCAGTGTTCCTGGGAGCCTTGGAAAGTCTAGTACAGTGTATGTCACCCTTCACTGTAAGGCAGACACCTAGTGCAGCATCCTGCTCCTCTCATGCTCCTATTTTACCATGCAATGAATCTCAGTCCCCTCAAAGGTCTCTTGCTGTCTTCAGCAGCTCTCTCAAGTTGAGGCACCTCATGTCAGCACACCAATATATGTGAGATGAAACCTGCTTGTGCTGTGCCACACTGAAGGATTTGCTTTCTCTTGGAAGCTTAGCACCACCATCACTTTTTTTGTGTAGAAACGTGAGCAGACACCACTCTCTGAAGCTCGTAGGAGCTAGTGGGAAAGCATAACCTCTCAAAATACCTAGTTATTCCTCTTAATGCCAGGAGAAGCCTAGACCTGAGACTTACACAGCTCTAAGGTGTCTAAAGGTAAAAGCCCCACTACCACCCCAAAGGCTTGGGTTTGACTGGTGACAATATGCTCACATCCTTGTGACTGACAATTTCCAAAGAAAGATGAGAGCTACATATAACTTTGAATTTAGTTTCAGTTCTATTCTGAACAGCCATGCCAAAAATAGAACAACATTCCTGAAAAGTCCCTCCTTAACACTTCTCTTTGCCTCCCCATGGTTGAGATGGACCCCAAAGAGCTGTGCTATGCAGCCCGCAGAAGAGATGGTCTTCTTTTCAGCAAGAAGGTCAGAAATGAGTTTGGGAACTGTGACAGTAGAGTAACTGATATCTACAAAGGACAAGCAGCTCAGGAAGAAGCATGGGGTGGGAGAGTCCAGCTGTTTACTGTTCTGTATAGTGCTGATGCTAAGCAGGTTTCCAAGAATAACAGTGGCATAGAAGACTAAGAAGAATGTGAAGCATACTTTTGCTAATGTATCATCTTGTGTGAGTCCCTGGAAGATAAACTATGTCACATTGTTTTTGTTCTTCATATATGTCACGTAGACAGGACCTGAAGCACAGAATAAAGCCACCTGTGATGGCATTAGAAACACAGTGTTATCAGTACACATCCATGTCGATCACTGGTATGTTCAATATCAATGTATTCCCTTTTATGCCTTTTGGGGAAAGTTTCCTTTCAAAGTCAATGCTTCTCTCAAGGAGTGACAGTTGATATCTAACTCAGAATGTATTACTGAAGTGTGTAATAGCGAGCTCCGTTCATTTATTTGAGGGAGTTGGTGGAAATATCCTCCAGATTCATATTTCTGATCTTTGCCCCTTTTAAAAAGGAAGACTAGTCACTAGGTTCCCTAAACATCCACTTTTGAAGTGTTGATTTGGAAACGAAAACCTGACTGAGAAGGATAGTGCATGTTTTGATTTGAGTCTCAACACGCTAGTCATCCCCTAAGGAATTCTGCTCAAGCAGTGAACGTACCTTCTTTTTCAACCCTCTGAAGGAATTCAACAGAACTAGTCCTTACTAGTGCTCTCTGACTCTGGTAGAATGTCCATGCATTTCTGTGCAACCATCAGTATTCACATCATGACACAAGGCAGCTGGCTAATTAACATCACTTCAGCTATCAGTGTAGATCCTTCTGGAGGAGGTAAAGTGGACACCTACCTCATGTCTGTTTAGCAGAGATGTGCCTTTAGGCACAAACTGTCTTTAAGGCGCCCTAAGTGAAATCAGACCATGTTCAAGGGATGCCAGGAAACCTGAAGCAGGAGAGTCATTGTCCTATATGTGCTGTACTGGGCTACATCTTGTGTGGATTGGTTCCAGTTATTGCTCAGGAGTTTCTGGGTTGTGACCTCAGTCTCCAAAAGAGCAGGCTTGTATTTCCTCAGACCACCTTTCGTACAGTACATGGGTGCATACTGGAGGTAATCTGCATTAACGATGTGTTAGTAAATTTTTTGTACACCTCAGCCAAGTTCTGGACTAGGCATGGAAACCCCCATAAACACACCTGTGATGCCACCGGGGTAATAAATACACCACTGCTGAATCTCCTTTACTCACCAACACCCTTGTATTCACCTTTGCTGCACTCTAGTGCAGTACGCAAGTATCACTAGTGTTCAGTTTCTACACTGAAAAGATAGACGGCAAGAGCTGCAGAACAATGTCCACAATACTGGCAAATCCTTTGGGATCTTAATCCTGTTCCACAATCACAGGTCAATCAGTTCTTTCTCACGAGATCTCTGCCTCTTCCACCCTCCAACTTCAGCAGCAGAGGAAATATTCTTTCATGTCTCCGTCCCTATCTCCATGCCACTCCGTGGGCAGAGGGAAAGCAGTGTGGGGAAGCCCAAAGCGTGTGTGTTAAGAGCATTGTTGCCACGATGTGTACAGCTAGAGGGGACAAGTTAAGACTGAGTACATAGGCAGTGCTGCAGCTACCTATTGACTCCTTGACTCTGTAACACCAGAAACTTCCTTTTGACAGATATTTCTGGAAATGGCATATAACTGAAAAATATGCAAAGAAGACACCAATCAAAACAAAGGGTAAAAAAAAAATTGAGTTCTTTCTACTTCATAAAATGCACCTCACAAAAGTCACTCAACAGTAATGCCTCTTTTCAAAGGCAGGATTTCCTTCTATTCTCCTCTGATGGCCTTCTCAGACCACTTCAGGCGGTTTCATCAAAACCTCTCGGCTCCAAACTGATTCTTATGTGTCACGAGAGCAGTCCACATCTCTGCCAGGGCTGAAAACTACAGAGGATGAAACGGACAGCCTGAATGTCTAGCTCCATTTCTCATTCTGCAAAAACAACTTCCAAGAGCATCTGCAAGAACAACTCTCTCTCTCTCTCTCTCTCTCTCTCTCTCTCTCTCTCTCTCTCTCTCTCTCTCTCTCTCCAGATGGGGAAGTTGTGGCAGAAATATTTCAAGTAAATTGCACAGCAGAAGCACAAGCTTACCAGAAGCAATGAGATCGCAGAGGCATGTGAAGTTTTCTTTGTCAGAAAGAATCAGTGGACGGGGAGCTAAAATATATATTTTGGACAGCTATTAGAGTAATCTCTACAGGGTGACTCTGGAGCGTGATCACCTAGACCATGTCACATTGTGGGGGGGTTTGCTTGCTTTCTTGCTTCCTTTCCAATGCTGTCCAGATAAATGGACTTCATTTAGTATTAGCTATGTGCTTCTTTTGGAAACATTTCTATTTAAAATCAATGTCATGGCTGACCATTTGCAAGAGTTTGTGTTCACATTACCCTTGCAATCAAACATTTTTTGAGTAAAGATGTCTCCTACACGTGTCAGATATTTTTTCCCTTCGAAGACAATATTTCACATATGCTTTCTTCTTTCTTATTAACTTGCTCTTACCATTGCACGTTTGCAGCATAAGTAGATATCATAACTGTGCTATATGACTGTTGGCACTTAGACATCTGGTCTGTACACGTTTGAAACAAGAAGTAAACGAGGAAATTATTTCAAGACTTCAAAAATGTTTGTGGTCAGGCCTCACTACTTGCCAGGTATTTTTACTCAGGCAATGCAAAATACAGAAGCAGCTGGTTAGTCCTCATATTAAGTCATTATAAGAATCTGGGCCAATGTGTAGAGGAATAGAATGCTGTTGTTGTTGCTGTTGTTGTTGTTGACGCCTTCCATAAGCTATGGTCTCGCTGTTGCCTGCTAGCATCCAGCAGCCAGAAGAGAAATCAGAAAAATCATGGCGTTCTTCCCCAAAACATTAAAAAAAAACCCAAACTAACAGTTTTAAAATTATTAGCCTTAGCTTGAACTGGCCGTGTGCCCTAACGCCCTAGCAGTTTCAGTATGAAGGGGGTCAGTGGGCCCCATCTGTCTTTCTACCTGCCCCACCCCGGGTGAGACAGACCAACCTCTGAAGGCGCCTGTCCCTCTCTGTTGACAATGGTGCTCAGCTAGACAACTGTCCTTCATTGCATGAAGAATTTAGACTGCTACAAATAGGTGGGGCTGGTCCCACCTTTAGCTGTGTCCACAGAGTGTGAATGCTGGGTGAGGGACATGCTGACCCGGGCCTGAGGGACACTATCCCTCTAAGCCTTGAGAATCAGGATTTATCCCAGTTCCGTCCTGCTGGCTGCCATCCACATAACCCACCACGGTGAGGAGAAGACACTGAGACGTCCGCAGTGTACTGGTGCATGCCTGTGAAACGGGAACCCACTCTGCCACCCCCTGCATAGAGCAGAGGACATTCGGGGAACCAGAGCATTTCTGACATTGTGCCAGGGTTTGGTCTGTAGATCTGCCGCTCTCCTGTGCAGGCAACACCTTCTTATCTTGAATCACGCTTAAGCCATGTTAAGGTGCAACACAAGTGCAAGCCAGTGTTTATAGGGAACGTGAAGTGAAGGAAGAAAAAAGAAAGTGCTTTAGTTACTTTGAGAGTGCATTACACAGATGTCTTTCTCCCTCACGCAGCTGGTCTGCTCTTTTCCTCCTGGCAAGGTAGGAGTCAGGGTCCCGTGGCTCCTCGTGGCTCCTTCGTCCTTGTGGAGAACCTTAGCTGCTACAGCTAACCTCCCTGTGGCAGCTGTGACTGGCTCTGAGATGATTTAATCTTCCATCTTCACATCTCTTCCTTCCTGCAGGAGTAGCTGCTCCAGCTATTCCCTTGGAATACATGTTTCATTCTTTGCCCGGGCCTGTTGATGTGCCCTGTTGGGCTAGGAGTTATCCTGCGTACAGGAATTATTCCCAAACAACTCTTTTTTTTCACTGACACATAAAATTGTGCCCCCCAATGCGTCCTTTGGTGGCGACAATTTCCTACGGTGAGCAATTTATCTTTCGCTTGGATCTTTGATTCTCTATTAGTCTAAACAGTAAAATGCAAAATCTGAGGCAGAGATGAAGGGCAGAGGGGATGGCTAGGAAGGAGGGCATTAGTGATAGGTGAACTACTGCAGAAAGGCAGAGAGCTGCACTGGAATGGGAAGGGGAGAAGCTTCTCCTCATATCATCTGCATCAGCAAATGACCCAGCCAGCATCTAATATCAGCAGTGTAATTGCTAACCCATGGATTCAGCATATGACAATGCAGTACTCCTAAGAAGGCATTTACTCCAAAGTAAAGGGGAAGGAAGCCTTTGGTACAATTGCTTCCAGCAGCAGGGGACCTTGCAGGTCTTGCAGACACCTTGGGCCATCGTTTCCTAGCTGAGTAGATTACAGAGTAGAAGGAGTTTGTCTGACGGAAAGTTTACACCTGGGAGAGCTCGGACTAATGGGATGCTCTGCCTGGAACACATTTTAATATTTTTGACAGCATTCATTTATTTATTTGCTGGTGTCTCAGCAGTGCTTGGAAGCCCCAGTCCTGGGCCTGTGCTATTCAAGAAGAGAACATAAAGGGAATCCCTGCTAGTCACAGAGTTTACAATGCCATTCCAGTCAAAACATGAACTTTCAGTGTCTTCCTAATTACTGCAACAGCTAAAACCAAGCTTTTCTTCAAAAGGGAGCTTTCAGTAAATTTTCCAAAATGGAATTATACTGAGAGAGACTTGATTTTCTCAGCTCCTGAGAAAATGTTACTACAGTTCTACACCTCACCCTTTTCACGCCAAACTTTTCTATTCCACAATTTTCTCATGGCACTTTTCATCTCCTCATTTCTCAGTGTGTAGATGAGTGGGTTCAGCATGGGCGTGATGACAGTGCAAAACACAGCTAACCTCTTCTCCTCCGAGAGACTGCTGGATGGGCGTATGTAGGTGAATGTGCATGGCCCAAAGAAGAGAATCACCACAGTAATGTGGGACCCACAGGTGGAGAGGGCTTTGTACCGCGCTTCGGACGTTCGCCTTTTCAAGGAAAACAAAATGACAATGTAGGATGTGACCAGGATGATGAAAGAGACCAAACAAATCATTCCACCATTGGCAACGACAATGATGTCCACAACATAGGTGTCGGTACAGGCCAGTTGCAGTAGGGGACGGACATCACAGAGGTAGTGGTCAATTTTGTTGGGGCCGCAAAAAGGGAGGCTAATGGTTATGAGGGTCTGCACCAGGGAGTGCACAAAGGCCCCCACCCATGAACCCATCACCATCCAGCCACACACACGCCTGGTCATGAGGGTGGTGTAGTGCAGGGGTCTGCATATGGCAAAGTAGCGATCATAGGCCATCACTGTGAGGATGAAGACCTCAGCGCCGCCGGAGATATGTAACCCAAATAGCTGTGCCATGCAACCCCCAAAGGAAATGGTTTTCTTCTCAACAAGGAAGTCAGCAATCATTTTGGGAGCTGTGGCAGAAGAGAAGCAAAGATCTGCAATGGACAGGTGGCAGAGAAAGAAATACATGGGGGAGTTCAGACTCTGACTGCTAACTACAGTGACAACGATGAGCAGATTTCCTGCCACAGTAACAGTATAGAAGAACAAAAACACCACAAAATATATTTTCTGCACCCCTTGGTTCTTTGAAAGGCCCAGAAGAATGAATTCCTTCACACTGCTTACGTTCTCCATGTTGATCAGTTGGGTGGCAATATGCAATATACAGCTTATACACCTGAGAAAATAAAAACAGACACATGATTCATCGGCATTTTTTCATTATTAGTAATGAATTCTATATCAGAAGTGGATGCAAACCAAGAAAGATATAGCATTAGTATTAAGCTTATGAAGTGTTTAGTTTCTGTCATGTATTTTTTTTTAACGGCTATTTAATTCTCCACAGTACAAAGCTTCTGCCATGGCTTTGGTGGCACGGAGATAGGTGCACTCTGTGGTATATTCCTTAATCCTGGTCCTCCAGGATTTTGAAGGACTGGCTCCATAGCTGGTAGCCTTCCATGCACTAAGGACAAAGCCAGAGTGTTCACCTTGGGCACTACAAGGCAGATAATGCAGCATGTTTGCCCTCAGGGGAGACAAAGTCCCTGACAGCAATCTTTGTAAAATGGGTGTCTTTAAGAATACCTGGAAATATTGCTCAGAATGATGATTTGCTTTATAAGTACACATGATCTTTGAATTCTTGTTTAGAAGGGAAATGTACCCACATGCAGAGAAAAGAACTCTCTTGTGTATAGACATTTTGAAACGTAAATATGAAATGTCACAGGCTGAAAAATGAGTTCTGGGAAGGTTATCTATCATGGAGGGGAAAAAAATTGCACATATGACTTAATGGAGTACTTCACATTGTTCTAAATCTCAGCATTGTTTCTATCAGAGGAAGGAAGAATGAAAGACTCTTGTGAGATCTTCTGTCCCAGCATTGTACTGATTTTACCTAGTATGATTTTTTTACACTCTGCGTGATCCTTTCAAGGGTTAACTTAGCTTAATGAAGCTAATCTAACTAAACTCCTTCAACAGCCAGTATAGGTCTGATTCATAGGCTGATTCAGAATGGCTGAATTAGGGTCCTTTGCAGAACCCTTTTTTCCTCCACTCACTATGAGGAGCTTAAGCAAATTAGCACCACCAGGTTAGAATGACCTTTACAGAATAATCCCTTTTGGTCCCTGAAAGTAGCTCAGAGCTTTTTGTAATGCCATCCACCTGTTTTAGGTTATGGCTGAGCTCCTTGTCCCTAGGCATTTCTACATCCATACAGTTTCTCATTCGAGACAAGGTCACATTCCAGCATAAACATGGGACTTCTTTGGTTCACCCTGTATTCCAGCTACAACCCATCAAGCATTACATGTCACTAATAAATGAGTAGCCTACATCTTTAGAAAGAGTGTAACGTCTCTAGCTTGCCTTTATGCACCCAGACCACCAGAGTTCCTTTGGTCAAAGAAGTCTGGGAACCACCAGATTAAACTCTTCACAGAGAGTTTAAGGTCAGCCAAAAGCAGGCACTCTTTTAATAAAAATATCCACTGTGTGGGCTTCCTTCTAGGATCAAAACATTCCCCGTCAGCTGGTGTTAAAATGCACCATTTTAAGTCCTGAAGAATTACATCACAACCAGGTCTTCTCATTTGTCTTGGTGATCTGTGAGCAAATCTGCGGAATGATTCAGTTAAGCCAAGTTATCTACCAACTACTTCCATCTGCAGCATAATCAGAAACTCTCGTGCAGGCACAAAGGGATCAAGCATCCACAGGAAACACTGAAACTGAGAAAAGCCAAGATTACTTTCAAACCCACAAAGTGAAGCCGAGAGAGGAAGTGGGCAAAGGTAGGGACTTTTCCTATGCTTACAGTTGTACTTACACTAGATGAAAGTTTTTCAAGCAGAAGGGTAAAATTTACATGGATGGTTCCCCTTCAGATATTTCTACAAGGAAAAGGATCAGTAAGAACAATGGGAGGTCAGTTTCTCCCTCATCTTACCAGGTCGTGATCCTTTCTACCCCTCTTCCTTCTACTGAGCAACGACGTAGACTTCTCAACAAAATAAATGACAGGGATGAAATGAGCACACCTTTATGGCTGTGCAGTACCCAGTTGAAAAGAAACAGCTGGGCTCCATCCAAGCCAGAGCATGACTGGAAGCATACCACAGCAATCGCAGGGCCATATTTAGGCAGTCAGAAAGGAGTGACCAAGAGAGAAATGGTCAGGGGAAACTATATGCCTGAATGCCAGCAGATGGCAAACTCCTGAGCTAAAAACAAGGTGTGCATCTACAAAAGGACCGATTCACAATTCAGACAGCTCGACTATGTGTCTTCCTTGATAAGGTCCTTTCCATCACCACCAAACTGCATTTAACAAACTACCCATCTGTCTGATCTCATCTCATCGACTTAAGTCATGTAGGCACCTGTACCTAAGCTAGGCATATTACACCTGACCAGTCTACTTGTAGATGTGATGAATCATGTGCTGCAGGTAACCGTTTCTCACTTTTGACTTTAAGAGGGTTACTAGAATGACTAATTCAGTAGAGGATTGCCCCCAGTTATGGCTTATCTCTTCAAGTGCCTTTGCAGGGGTAGACCTGAGCTATATGACATAATGCAATCAGCTGCAAAATAAAATGAATCTCATGTGTACTCTTAACATCTCAAAAAGGGTGAGAAATTGCACCATCTCCTTACTGCATGCATTCTTCCCTAAAATCTCAGGTGGTTATGGGAAACAAAAGAATAATTTCGAAGCAATCGAATCTGCGGCTGTGGAACTAGCTCTGTGTATGATTCTAGCGAAAGATAACTAGATATAACTTCAGTGGAAGTTCCTTTCTGTATTTTCACATTTGTTCAAGAAGAAAGGAAAAGGAAGGGGAAAGCAAAGCAAAACAAAGCAAAGCAAAGCAAAGCAAGAAGCCAGAGAAGCTGCAAAACTTACCTCGCCTGTGTTTAGAGATCTAATATTTTGTGTAAGGGCTGTACAACTTTATCTCCTCAACTTCTGTCTCCCCTGGTATGAATGTGTTAGAGCACAGCGCCTTTAAAGAACATAGAATGGCTTCTGGAAAGCTTCCAAAACTTGCTTAGGAGGTGGCTGTTAGTGTATAATCCAACCCCATCTAATGTATTACTTGCTTTCGTGTGTCACAAGTGTATCTTGATGTTTCCTGCCTGTGTGAGAAGTGGTTTAATAGGCTGTGTGGATGATGTGACCTGGGTGTGCTGAATGATGCTTTCATATCCCAGCAGCTGCAAAAAGGGCTGAGAAGAAAACCGTTTAAGTACCAACCTTTAACCCTCTCCCAGGAAATCTTCCACCTGAAGGTCTCTTAGGGTTGGAGGAGGGAGGGGTGGAGGCTTAGTGAAGGGAAGGCGTGAAAGAAAGAGGCAAAGGAGGAGAATGAGTTCTGTCTTGACTGAAAAGTTTAAGTAAATATATTTTAAAGAAACAGTTGTCAGTCAATGCTTTTATAATGATATCACAAAGGCATTTCAGGGTTTCTCCATAAGAAATAACAGTCAAAGGAGTAGCTGAGTATTCAACTGGACAAGCATATGCATGGAACTATCCAGCTAACGCTTCTCGGAGTTCTTCCTTACTCCAAGCTGATAGTTGTATGGATTTCCCATGTGTAAAGGGCCATTAGGTCCACTGCTCTGGCCTCCTAGCATTGTGAATGCTAAAACTGTCCATTTGTAATCTAGATATTTTCTCTCCTTTTTTAACTTCTGTGTATTCCAAAAAAACATGTAAAAGAGAAATCTTCATTAAAGAAAAAAAGAAAGAAACCTCAAGCTGTAAGAAGAGTCACGATCCTCCAGGGATGGTAAAGAATTCCTATCACAGGAGTCTTTTAAGGACAGCTTGGGCTCATTTCTCTCAGGAGTGGTTACGATTAAGTTTTGATAGGGACAGAAGATGTCCTGGGTGACCTGGGTGACCTCCAAGTCCTATCTCACCAGAAATTTCATCACTGGAAATCCAGTGAATAAAGCCTCTTTGCAAGAATTTGCATGTTTTAACAGAGGTCAGTGAACTACCAAGTCAGTCAAAAAAATCCTTCATTTACGAATTGGGAAACTGAGGGAGGAAGTCACCTATTTAATGCCGATGGAAGCCGGCAAGTTTAACCCTGACTTAGTCACTCTAGGCTCTTCTGCAGAAAAAAATGAATGTCTCTGGAGGCAAAAAATGAATGTCTCTGGTCTATCTCAGAACTGACTTTAGGATGCGATTAGGTGTGAAATGGACATCTAGCTTTTAAACAAAATAACTTAGGGCAGACAAATCTCACCGTCATAATGGGCGCCATCTTTCTTAACCTGAGCAGCTGCAGTCAAAGGTGAACCTATGAAATGAAACAAACGAAGCAAATAGACATGCTGATTTATATCAGCATATCATCTCAACCAAGGCCCAAGTCAAATTCATCATTTCTCTCAACTCTACTGTGTATTTGTAGCTTATGCCTCATGGATGTCAGGAAAGACATTGTCTCAGCTACTGTCCTTTGCTTTGTTTTGCTGAAATTTCTGGAAATGTGGAATGGCCTGATAGCAACATAGTTAATGTCTCCATCTCCTCTGCACAGAATGCCAGCGATCTCCACACTGAAAACAGAAATCCTACAGTTAATGAGAATAAATACTGGTAAAGAAATGCCTTGGTGAAAATAGTCCCCTAACTTAAATGTCCTTTTACTGTCGCCTGGAGTCTTGGGCAGCTTAATGAGGCTTAACAGTAGTCACTGCAGGAAACAAGAGTATTGGGTAAGAAGGTAAACAAAGTCTTACAGTCTTTGGGAAAGGAAGAGGAACAACAGATGACAGAAGCCAGAGATCAGGCCAATAGCATCTGGCCTGCTAACCTAGTATGAGTCAGCCTGCCACTTTCTGTACCCAGTGGCACACATGGCAGCAACTTGGCTAGCATCACATTCATGTCCTTTTGTTTCTCTAGCCAAATGGACTACCAGAGGTGACTTAATGCACAAGTCCAAATGAAGAATTGCTGCTACCTCCTGCTGCAAAATAATTCCCCATAGGGCTGTGCTTAGTGCCAGCAAAGGAGAAAGGTCTTTTCTCCATTTTCATTCCACTTACCTTGGCACCTGGCTCTGGATACCACTATGGCAGCAGGTCATGCTCAGGGGAGCTGTGATTTGGACAAGGAGGGACTGTGCATGGTGAGATGAATGAGGTTTTGCAGCTGGATAGTGAATACTGGCAAGGGGTTTGTTGGCAGAGCCATGGTGAACGTGTGTTGTGAATTTGATGATGGGCACGATGGGGACAAGGCACGGTGTGGAGGGAAGTTGTGAAACTTGAAATGGATGCTACATGGCCGGGGACTGTCTTCATGGAGTTTGTGAAATCAGAAGTGCCTGAGGTGTGGTGAGGGACTGTGCTGAAAGACAGTATGAAGTGGCAGGTAATACTGTGGGTGTTAAGCTGTGTTGAAAGACCTTGTGACATCAGAAGCGGACATCGTGTTTTGAAGGGTAACACTAGGAGAGGTTGCAGAATTGTGGCTGCTGAGGTGTCATAAGGCTGGCTAGAGAGTTCAAGGAGACCCTACCGTAGAACAGGTAGTGTGAAGTAGGAGGGGACAATGTATGGTGACAGCTTGTGTTGGGAGAGGTTTTGAGGTCAGAAGAGGACCCTCGGTAGTGAGGAATGTGCTAGGGGAGGTTCTGCAGTGACAGTGGACCCTTGGGGAATGAGAAGCTGTGTTGAGGGAGGTTGTGAAATCAGCAGCAGGCATTAGGGAAGAGGACTGACCATTTCTCAATCTGTGTGACCCTGAGCAGCAGTAGGCCATCTTCTGCAAGGTCTATGAAACTAGAGCTGCTCATGAATGCAGCTCGGAAGCAAAGCATCAGTGCAAGAGTCAAGCTATAACTTTGGACAGACAGTTCTTGTGTTCTTTATATCGTGAGACTGTCTGAAGAAGGGAGAAGTAGTGAAAAAGCATTACTATTGCATGCCAAACATTTGCAAATTCCCATTTTTGATGGTCCCTGGCTCATCTCTCTGGGACAGCAGCACCAACCCAGTCATTTACTTCCTGGGCAGGAGCAACCGTTACCACCAGCTCCACGGCTCTGGGAAAGTCACCTTCCAACAAGCTTTTGCAGAGAAAGCAACGTGCGGAGAAGGAAGCCAAGTGCCCAGAGACACTGCTGCAGAGACTGCTGTATAAATCCCTGCTGGCGAGGAGGTGTGGGAGGGTGGGGCAGCCTGCAGAGGGGACTGAGGGGAGGTGGGCAGCAGTGCTCAGCCCCCAGCGGAGCCAGGGCATCTCCACTGCGGTGGGAGCAGCTCAGCTGGTGACGTGCCCCTTGCGAGCAGGGCTGTGCTGGGGACCAGGGAGCTGGGTGAGAGCGATCCTTGTCTGCACACCATGCCAGTGCCTCTTCTCATTACGTGGTCCCCCCTTGTGGAAGGGGACATGGTGCACAGAGCATGGCTATGCAGAGCATGCAGAGCACAGGGAGGTAGAGTGACCCAGGATGCTGGGCATGTCTTTGGGACTCTGAACCTTACAGGGAGTCTTTTCCCTCACTTTGACTTGAGGCCAAGCCTGCAGGACTCCAGTGCATTCTGGCAGCTCCTGGGAGGCCACTCTCAGCAGGGATGAGTTTCATCCTGGCTATTTTGGGCTTGTATAGAAACATCCTTCAGGCCTGAACACCTAGGGGACCGTTCAGCTGGTGCCACGGCTGCTCTGGTCAACACACAGGGGTCCTGGAGTGATGCGTGGTGCTTCTGTGTGTGTAGAGAAGAGCACCAATTCCTCACCTACACCCTGAGCCTCTCCATCGCTGTCCCCAGAGGACATCTCAACTCATCTCTCCCAACTTTCGCCCAAGATGGCCATCTCCAGATGACTTAGTTGCCCTAGGCTGCCTGTACAGGCAGTGGAGAGAAAGGTGCTTGTAAGGAGCTTTTCCCTTCCCTATGTGGCTGCAGCACACAGCTCCTGCTGAGCCATCAGCCACCCTCCTGTCCCTGTGCCAAATCTCTTCCCCACCACCATCTTGCCCCACACTGGGGATGCCTCGCTCCCCTTATGCAGTGCCATGCAAGGCCTCTCACCCTAGTGCTTCTGAGAAAGCTTTCAGCTCCCAGCCACAGCACCTTATCTCACTGTCTTCCCAGCAGCTGCTGTGAGGGTCACCTCTCTTCCTGGCACTGGCACTTGCCTGTTGCTGCAGGGCTGAAAGGGCATTTCTCTGCCTCTCCATCCAGCTCTCCAGACTTTCTATTTTTTATTTTTTATTTTTGGCTCCTGCCCTCAATCCTTCCCTCCTTTGTTTCTCCATTACTCTTTTTCTGGGTTGGCTGGTGCGTGGATCTAATTAACACTAAAACAGTTTATGAGCAAGTGAAGGGCTGGATTTAAAAGGAATGGATCTAAATCTGATTTTTTGAAATTAAGTTGAGGGCAGAGGAAGAAGGGAAAAATGTCTGCACCAGAACATTCAAAGAACTAACAGGGGTCAAAACTTTTCTTTTTTGTTCATTTTAATTCTATGGGGTAACAGTATTCCTGAAGTCATTTCACAGAATCAGAGAATGGTTGAGGTTGGAAGGGACCTCTGGAGATCATCTAGTCCAACCCCCTGCCCAAGCAGGGTCACCTAGAGCAGTTGCCCAAGATTGCATCCAGGCGGGTTTTGAATATCTCCAGAGAAGCAGACTCCACAGCCTCTCTGGGCAACCTGTTCCAGTGCTCTGTCACCCTCGCAGTGAAGAAGTTTTTCCTCATGTTCAGATGGAACTGTCTGTGTTTCAGTTTGTGCCCGTTGCCTCGCGTCCTGTCACTGGGCACCACTGAAAAGAGTCTGGCTCCATCTTCTTGATACCCTCCCTTCAGATACTTGTACACGTTAATAAGATCTCCTCTCAGCCTTCTCTTCTCCAAGCTAAACAGGCCAAGCTCTCTCAGCCTTTCCTCATAAGAGAGATGCTCCAATCCCCTAATCATCTTTGTAGCCCTTCGCTGGACTTGCTCCAGTAGTGCCACATCCCTCTTGTACTGGGGAGCCCAGAACTGGACACAGTCCTCCAGATGGGGCCTCACCAGGGCTGAGTAGAGGGGAGAATCACCTCCCTCCACCTGCTGGCAACATTCTTCCTGATGCACCCCAGGATACCATTGGCCTTCCTGGCCACAAGGGCACATTGCTGCCTCATGCTTAACTTGGTGTCCACCAGCACTCCCAGGTCCTTCTCCACAGAGCTGCTTTCCAGCAGGTCAACCCCCAACCTATACTGGTGCCGGGGGTTATTCCTCCCTAGGTGCAGGACCCTGCACTTGCCTTTGTTGAACTTCAGGAGGTTCCTCTCCGCCCACCTCTCCAGCCTCTCCAGGTCTCTCGGAATGGCAGCACAGCCCTCTGGGGTATCGGCCACTCCTCCCAGTTTTGTATCCTCAGCAAACTTGCTGAGGGTGCACTCTTTCCCTTCATCCAGGTCATTGATGAAGAAGCTGAACAAGACTGGAGCCAGGACTGACCCCTGGGGGACACCGCTAGCTACAGGCCTCCAACTAGACTCCGCACCGCTGATCACAACTCTCTGAGCTCTGCCATTCAGCCAGTTCTCAATCCACCTCACTGTCCACTCATCTAACCCACACTTCCTGAGCTTGTCTATGAGGATGCTATGGGAGACAGTGTCGAAAGCCTTCCTCAAGTCAAGGGAGACAACATCCACTGCTCTCCCCTCATCTACCCAGCCAGTCATTCCATCACAGAAGGCTATCAGATTGGTTAAGCATGATTTCCCCTTGGCAAAGCCATGCTGACTACTCCTGATCGCTTTCTTGTCCTCCACATGCTTGGAGATGGCCTCCAGGATGAGCTGCTCCATCACCTTTCCAGGGATGCAGGTGAGGCTGACTGGCCTGTAGTTCCCTGGGTCCTCCTTCTTGCCCTTTTGGAAGACTGGGGTGACACTGGCTTTCTTCCAGTCCTCAGGCACCTCTCCTGTTCTCCATGACCTTTCAAAGAGGATGGAGAGTGGCTTAGCAATACCATCCGCCAGCTCCCTCAGCACTCGTGGGTGCATCCCATCGGGGCCCATGGATTTGTGGGTGTCAAGTTTGCTTAAATGATCTCTAACCTGATCCTCCTCCACCAAGGAAAAGTCTTCCTTTCTCCAGACTTTCTCTCTTGCCTCCAGCGTCTGGGGTTCCTGAGGGCTGGCCTGAGCAGGAAAGACTGAAGCAAAGGCGGCATTCAGTAACTCTGCCTTCACTTCATCCTTCCTCACCAGGGCACCCTCCCCATTCAGCAAAGGGCCCACATTTTCCCTAGTCTTCCTCTTGCTACTGATGTCTTTGAAGAAGCCCTTCTTGTTGTCCTTGACATCCCTTGCCAGATTTAATTCCGAACGGGCCTTAGCCTGCCTCGTTGCATCCCTGCATACTCTGACAATGTTCCTATATTCCTCCCAAGTGGCCTGTCCCCCTTTCCACTTTCTGTAGACTTCCTCCTTCTGGTTGAGTTTTGCCAGGAGCTCCTTGCTCATCCATGCAGGTCTCCTGCCTCCTTTGCTTGACTTCCTACTCATAGGGATGCACCGTTCTTGAGCCTGGAGGAAGTGATGTTTGAATATTAACCAGCTCTCTTGAACACTCCTTCCTTCTAGGGCCCTCACCCATGGGATTCCTCCAAGTAGGTCCCTGAAGAGGCCAAAGTTTGCTCTCCTCAAGTCCAGGGTTGCGATCCTACTTGGTGCCCTGCTGCCTCCTCGCAGCATCCTGAACTCCACCATCTCATGGTCACTGCAGCCAAGGCTGCCCCCGACCTTCACATCTTCCACCAGTCCTTCTTTGTTTGTTAGTACGAGGTCCAGCAGCACACCTCTCCTTGTTGGCTCCTCCACCACCTGTGTCAAGAAGTTGTCACCAATGCTCTGCAGGAACCTCCAGGACTGTTTGTGCCTAGCTGTGTTGTCTTTCCAGCAAATCTCAGGGTGGTTGAAGTCCCCCATGAGAACCAGGGCCTGGGATCATGAGGCTACTTCCAGCTATCTGTAGAAGGCCTCATCGACTTCCTCATCCTGATCAGGCGGCCTGTAGTAAACACCCACAACAGTGTCACCCATGCTAGCCTGCCCTTTGATCCTTACCCATAAGCTCTCGACTCGCTCTTCATCCACCCCTAGGCACAGCTCAATACATTCCAGTTGCTTTCTCACATAAAGAGCAACTCCACCACCTCACTTTCCTGGCCTGTCTTTCCTAAAAAGCACGTAGCCATCCATGACAGCATTCCAGTCATGCGAGCTATCCCACTAGTTCAAAGAACTAACAGGGGTCAAAACTTCTCTTTTTTGTTTGTTTTAATTCTACGGAGTAACAGTACTCCTGAAGCCATTTCATGTCAGTTAACAAGGTTTGGAGAAGCCCTTTGACAGTTGATTATAATATTGCTTTAGGAGAGATTTCACTAGAAACCATGAGACCTCTCTGCTGTCCTCCTTCTATATCCACTTGTTCTTTCGGCTCCACTGACTGCATTTCCTGGATCTCCGTGGTTGTAGTGGGATCCTAGGCACCTGGCACACCTACACTGTGAGGACCCAAAGTCCGGTGACCTAAATCCTACCCTTAGCTTTTACCAAGACTAAAGATAAATCCTTCCCACCCTAAATACTTTACATTTATTTTATCTCTAAATGAAGTTTTCTTGAACAATACGAGAGAAGAGAAAATGACCATAACTAGTAGAAGTGTTGCTCTTTCTTGTGATAGTCTCGGGGGCAATGTGTAGGTTTAGGTAATACCTCTGCACCTTGCTGGAGCTACACAAATGCAGTTCACATGAAAACCTTGCTCTTGTGTGGACCAAGGCAGCCGTAAGAAGCTGTGACCAACAGCCAGGTGTTTACCCAAGCACAAATGTCTGATGAGGTCAGGAGCATGGCACGGGAGGAGCACTTGAGGCCTGGAGTTTATTAAGCACAGGATGGACTGAGGCCGGTATGGTAAAGGTGGAACATGAAGAGCCATCTTGGGGCACAGATCAAACATGTTACAGGGTGGAATTGGGTAACGGGGATGCTATAAATTGTTTGCATGACAAAAGATCCACTTGGGCAGGCCAGCTGCAAGGGAATATGCCAAGCATGCTAAATCCTCATATGTAGTTCATTGAATCACATAGGGACTGGTCCTGCTCCCTCTGAAATCACTGCAGGACATGTTATTCCCTTGCCAAAGAGCAAGTGCAGCTGTGTAGTACCAGACTAGCACGGCTGGAGTTAGCTCTTCTCAAATAACCTTGGCTTTTTGTTTGTCCTTTTTCAGCCCACCGTGAAACGTTCAGCAAAGATTTTTCCTGTGTCTTACATAAAAAAGTATTTCCCTGGTCCAGTCCCCATTTCCTTTTCCTTTTGTTTTCCCTTTATTTCTTTTCATTATGATTTGCCTTATATTTAGGGTTCTCTTTGACAGTAGTTTTAATAGTATTCCCTCCACGACACATTGTATGATGAGTGTTCTTGGTTCTTCTCTTATCCCTTTTCTTTGTCAGGAACATCCCACAAAATGGGTGATGCATATGTTGCTACTCTAATGCAAAGCACAGCTATAACGGAAATGCATCCTAAGGCAGCTCCAGAAAATGCAAAATGGACTGAGAAAATCAGATGGATTTTCAGATGGAGAAAATATATTACCAAATACGCATGAGATCCATGAAGAGCAGAGAACAACAACAACAACAACAACAAATCTCACTATTAAGTGGGTGCTAATATTCATCTAATTACTAGGACAGAAACAATCTATACAAAATAGGAATCTCTGTCAGCTAAAAACGTTTTTTTTTTTTTGCCCTGTTTGTCTTCTGAACTTTCTTTCCATGAGTCATTTCCTCTACACAGAGAGGATTAGAAGTCAAGAGCATGGCTGAATGCTGAATAGGAATTGAGATTTGGGGAAGGGAAGAAGAGGAACAGGATTCTGGATGTTGGATCAGAAGGTTTTCTTAGAAAAGCAAACTGTAGATTTGAAGAGACAGCAGCTCTTTAACGTTTTAAATTCCCTAATTTTGTCTGGGTTTCTCGAGGTGGAGGCTAAGGCATAGGTGAATGCAGGACTTATGAAAATCTGTTCTTTTTGATGATATTTGTCAGAAAGCATATTTGGGTTTGTGATTGTGATTCTTGATTGAAACATGCTGCCGGCTCTGCTGATGCTTAGCTCGAGATGGCTTTGACTATCTTAAACATCAGCGCAGAGAGAGGTGTGCAGACATGACTCATTGCTGTGCAGGGAAGCTCTTTGATGACAACCTACCTGTCTTTTTCTGGAAGAGTAGTAGTGTACATTGCTCTTCCCAGAGACCTTTAAACATACATGGTAAAATAAAATGATGCCTGTGATTTCTTTTCAAGCTATTTCCTTCCTGTAAGCTGGGAGTCCACTGAAAGAGACAATTTTGGACACCTCAGAAATCTGGTTTAAAAATCTCACTTCTCTGTCCAAGTTAAGGACAGTGCAACATTGATACGTGTAAAAACTGTGATCTTCACATATCTGATGATACTTAATGATGAGAAACAAGAGATAAACCTTGAGCTTCAGCCTCTGCAGCAACAGAAAGCTGACAACTAGCAGGACCAAAGGGCTACATTTTCCTGAGACTTGTAAAATCCTTCTTTAGGGTGCCATAGATGATCACAGGGACACAATCTTTGCTACAGTTATGCACAGCTTTAAGGAGAGGAAGTCAGGGGAAATAACAGCCCTAACAGGCTTGCAAAGGGAATCCACAAGACCTCTTTCCATCCCCCTTTGACTGTAAACCTTATGCAGAGGCAGGAACCTCTCGCCTGTCTGAGATTAATTCTGTCACTTTCAGCTCAATAAAGATTTCAACTCCTTCTGCCAACTGAGGGACAGCATTTGTAAACTCAGCCAGAAGGGATGAAACATCTACTAGTGATAGAACACCTATCCTTAGAGCTAGCTTAGCTGAATTGATAAAAGGATTCCAAAGCCTTTCCCAGCTTCCTCATCTCCCAGAAATGATTGGTCGTTTATTCTCAAAATCACATTGATGGCAGACACGTTGTTGGGAAGTCACCATCTTATTCCGTCATTCTTTTAAGTGAAACAACACTGCAGCTTGATTAACTTTCAGATTATGTCCAATGTCCTTAAAATAACTACCAGTTCACTCAGTTGCCTCAAGTGGATTGCTGATATGTGGAGATGAAAAGCAGGAATAAGTTCTTGTTACTTCACAATGGTAGCAAAATTAGAAGTCAATCTTTTTTGCATTTCTGTAGTTTTTTCATGTTTCCAGGCAGAAGGGGAAAAAAGGAGGTAGTAATGAGTGACAGAAGAGGGAGATTTAACAGAAGAGGGACAGTTACTTTCCCTAGTGTTTGGGGGGCAAAAACACGGGTGTCTCTTCTCCAAGATTTCCTTTCCAGAACTTCAGGTTCTGTGTGTTGCACTGGAAGAGGCTACTCCTTTCAAATACTGAAGACGTAGCAGAAATGGCCGTAAATTCAAATCACATTGCTTTTCTCCTCTTGAATATCCTTGAAAGCTTTTTCTCATCTTGACGGACTGGTGGTTTTCCTACATGAGTAAACGTTCCTAGTAGAACAGAGAACTGCAGTTCTGTGCCACGCACTCCTCAGGCAGGAGTCCTGTTTGTGCTTGGAACTTGCAAGTTAAGAGTCAGGATTCCTCCAGCTTTCAGCAGCAGAGGAACACAGTCTTTCAAGATAGAAGTTGCAGATACAACCAGTTAAAAGTCCACCTAAAATCACTTCTAGCAATTTCGTACCTTTCTGAATCTCACCCTTGGAAGCTGATCAAATCTTCCTTGGAAGTCCTACTCTTTGTACCAAGGTTTTGATAAATTCTCCCCAAACAAAGTTCTCTTTCTAACAAGTCTGCTGAAGTTTCTCTGATATGACCTAAAACTCTCCTCAGAGCATCCTTCACCTCCTTATTCCTCAGGCTGTAGCTGGTAAGATTCAGCACTGCAGTCACCACTGTAGAGAACAGAGGGGCCCATTTATCTCAGGCCAATGAGTAGCTGGATGTTGGGCTACCGCACATAAAAACAGTGCTCCCATAAAACAAGAAGAGAGCTCTCAGATGGGAAGCAGAGGTGGAGAAGGCTTTGCATCTGCCCTTGGAGGAGTGGATCCTCAGGGTGGTGGAGATGAGGTAGATGGAGGAGATTAGAATTGCCAGAGATGTGAAGGTGCCTCGAAACACACCAAAAATGTGAAGTACCGTCTCTTTGCTATAGGTGTCAGAGCATGAAAGCTGGATCCTCGGGGGATGTCACAGAAATAATGACCGATAACACCAAAGTCACAGAAAGAGAATGTGAAGGTGGAGATAGTTTGCACAAGTGCGTGGACAAAGCCAAAGAAAGAGGAGATGATTACCATCTGTGTACAGGCTTTTGAGGAGATGACAGTTGCATGAAGGAGAGGGTTACAGAGAGCCACATGCAGTCATATGCCATTACTGCCAGCAGGAGACACACAGCACTAGCCATGAGGAGACAAGTGAATAGCTGTGCCACACAGGCACTGACTGAAATGGCTCTCCTCACTGCTGAAGAGTTCACCAGCAACCTCGGGGAGATAGCTGAGGAGTAACAGAAATCCACAGAAGCCAAGTTACTGAGGGAAAGGTACACAGTGTGTGAAGCCGGGGGATCAACCTTCATCTGCATGATCATTCCAAGATTCCCTATTAATGTGCTTAAAAAAAGCGGGTTACCTTCGCCTCTTGGCTTTCTGTTAGTCCAGAGAGGATAAACTCAATGGCCACACAGTGATTCCTCTCAGGCATGTTGCTAGCACACTCATGTTATCTCCCGACAAGAAACTGGTTCAACACCTAGAAGTAATGGGAAACTGGCAACACACAATGGATTGTCTCAGTAGACACAAGGAAGTACGGCGCATTTTCATCATAGCTTCTGACTAGACTTCTTTAATTATGCATTGAAATGACTTGTGATACAAGGGAGTACTGTTCCTATTTTTCAGGTGAGATAAGAAAGCACAGAAAGATAAAATAATTTATTCAAAAGGCAGCAGCAGCACTGTGAAACACAAGTCCTAGTTTGGCACTACAATGGTTTTCGTGTGCCCTCTTTCTCCTTTTTTAAGGAAAAAAGTCTGCTTTTCTTGAGGACATCTATGGAGCACTCTTCTCCCCTCACTCGTGGCCACGGTTGGGTGTACAGTATCATCCAAATGGCCCACTCCAAGGGCAATGGCCCACTTGTTCCTGAAGATACATGGTCTTGACACTAGTTCAGACATCATTCTTCCTGTATTGCAATCACCAATACATTTTTTGCCTACTAGCTAACTCCCCCGGGCATTGGTAAAAGTGTAGTTAGAGCTCAGTATGGGCCACAAAGTCCATTAACAGGGCAAAGCAGCCCCCGTTCAGCCTTGCTGAAATAGGAATACAATGGTTAGGCTGCAGCTGTGCCAACTTGCTAAGACCTGCCTTAATTACATGGACCTCCACCACCCTGACCTTTGGGACTGCAACTTGTAAACATACAAATAACAAATCCACATCCTGGCAGAAGAAAGTAAGAGTTTCCTCTCTTGAAAGAAATGCTGGCAAGCACTAAATGGCAACAGCAGCAGGAAAACCCAGCTTTGCATCTTCCCAAAGAGGAGGAGATACCACAAGATCCTCCAGGTTTGGCTGAGAAAGGATTTCTCATTTGCTTGCATCCCCGTTGTCAAGGAAAAGTGGCCATCTTCTGCTCAGGAATAAATTGGGAAGAGTCACCAAATGAAATACTTTCCATTTAGAGGGTGAAAAATCTCATGCTAAAAGGGAAGGAATCCTGAACAAGAAGGGAATCGCTCATCCCTGTAAAGGTTCTACCAGCTTCACCTCACATGAAAAATTATTGTTAATCTCTTGGAGGTTACCAGTAACCTGGCTGACGCTCTCAAAGCGGAGTTCTTATCACGTGGGTGACTGAATGGAGGTTTCAATTCTTGCTGAGGTCTGTTTCTAGCATAGGCTTCAAGGTATTGCATATGTACAAAACTATTCTCTTACTGACCTGTTTCATCCAGAAAGGCAAGAGTATCTACTCAATACTGTAGATACTGTAGATACTGTCTGTACTGTAGGTAACAAGCCAGTTTATTCCCCCCTTGAGCCATATCTTCAGAAGTACTTGCCCATTTCAAGAAGCAGACAGCAGGATTAAAACCAGCCTATAATGGTTAGGTACACAGTTTAAGTGAGCAAAATGCTTACCCTGCTTAGATGCACAAAAGACCAAAAAACTGAAGGAGGAAATTTCCCTCTCCTGCCCCAACGTGAGTGATCAAACACTGGATTAGGTGCAAATTTGTACAATCTCCATCTGTGCTGACATTTAAAATTCAGCTGGATCGGGCCAGAGCAATCTGATCTGACTGAACCTGCTCTGAGGAGGAGGTTGGACTTGATGACCTCCAGAAATCCTTCCCAACCTAAATGATTCTATGATTCTATCTGCAGATTGAAAATGATCTTTTTGATCTCTAAAATGAAGAAATAGGCCTACCTTCCTTGCATGAAGGTGCGAGATATTTTATGCCATATTGACCCCAGAAATAAACTCTTATTTCAAAAGCTACAAACATTTCATGTACCTTTGTAAGAGTGAGTAGCTTCCTTCTTCACTTCAAAGACATCTTACTGAAACAAGTCAGAAGATTTATCTAAACAGAAAAACTTTAGGACTTCAGATTTGCAATAGAGCCCCTCCCTGCTCCAGGTAAATGCCCAGATAAATGTTCTTTGCTTCGATGTTTGCAGAACTCTGCAATTCGGTACTGCCTTTAGAGCAACAGCTCATTCTTTTCCCTATATGTTGCAGCTGACCTGCAGCCTGGGCGTTGTGAAACATTAGTGGAGTGACACGCTGAGAAGCAACTTCAATATGAAATGTGATATTCTAATACTCAGCTTGCAGCTTCGGAATTCTTTCTTCAGAAAAATGGTGTTACTGAAGTACTTGGTGTACTTATGACTCTCGATGCAGTTTATTGTCTGTAAATTAGATCTCCTGCAAGACACCAGGCCTTAATTAGGAGTCTCAGCAGATGCACTGTAATGAAGAATCCTTCTGTGAATTAATTTCCCCTACCCTTGGTTAGGGGTCTAGTCAACATCTATTCTGGGCTCCCCCTATAGGCAAAGGAAGCAATATCACCTTCAAAGGACAATTCATCCCATCTTAAAATAAGTGTGATAAGCTAAGGAATCATCCTCTAAGGGTGTCTTTGTTGTCATTGATTACAGGACATGCCCATCTCATTCCCTGCCCTTACTACTTTTTACTAGTGAAACTGATGACATAAGTATCCTAGCAAATTTAGTGAACCCTCGTCATGCCTGTCCCTATCAACTCTCCAGAAAGCCCAAGTACCTTGGATTTAGATCATTAACTTCCAGATAACTATAGCAAAAGAAGAGTAATTCCACCTGGCATGAGTAATTCCCTAGCCCATGAGACTAAGGGACAGGGTAAGAAATAAGAAGTACAAAATAGCTGTACAGTAATGGCATGGTGGAAAGAAAGCCTCAGCAGCCTCAAAATCACCGCTGCTCCTGTTACTGCCATTCTTTCTTCTCACATTGGCATCTCTATCTTCCTTGCTTTTTTGCACCTGATTTATCAGCCAGAGCTCAAGGGTAAGGAATAAGATCTATTGAAAAAAATTAACAGAGCTTTAGACTGCAAACTTTAATATAGATTCTTTTAATAATAACAAGACCATATTCATGTAAATAGCAGTACAGTGTAAGATATCAGAGGAATCAGTTCTGCTTATCTGACTCTGAAGAGCTGCAGTGCAACTCTGTGGAGTTTAAGTATGCCATCTGAATGTGAATCCACCTCTGTTACTAATTATGATCAAACTTGATAATTCTTCCTCTCATTAAAATGCACAGTCCTGATACACAGTTAGCTGGTTTTTCCACAGAAGACTCCTGTTGTCTCTGATAACACATCTACCCTTGGACTCGTGCCCTTTGTTAGATAACCTCTTTGGCTCATGGACCATCTAGTTTCAGGCAGCCTGCTCATCTGTGGAGCAGATATTTTGCTGTGATAACCTGTTCATCTGTGGACCATCCAGGCTCAGATTATGTGTCCATCCATCGGGGTAGATTTTTCTTCAAATGCAGATAGAAAATTCTTCAGGTAGGTAATCGCTGGTGATTTGCTTAGAGTTCTGGTGCCTCTGCCTTAACACTGCCTTTGCATTTCCACCTAATCCCACATATAATTTTCTTGTAAGGTCCTTGAACAATTAACTCTTTTGAAGAAAAGAAAAATAACGGTCTATTGGAAGATGTTGACATAGATATCATGCTTTAGTAAACAGTTTGCCATTAACCTCTCTCTGTTCTTGCAATATCACTGGACACTTATTGAAATTACTTTACGATAAGGTGATGAAGACAGCTGTTCTGGGAAGCTGAGGAGCCTTTGAGACATATGAACAAAGACCCTTCCCCTGATTCTGGCAGGAGTGTAAGGACATCTCTACCTGCCAGAAAAGCTAGCTTACTTGTGCTACTTCGAGGGCTTAGAGGTTGTTCGACAAACTGTTGGCCTTCAGAGCAGAGAGCTGAATTGGGTTACTCAGCTGAAGAGTGATCTGCTCTGACTGTCCCTAGCAGCGAAAGTCATCAGTGGGGCTTAGGCAGGCAGAAATGTCCCAGGTAACGCAGCCTTGGTTAGACTGTGCTTACAGTGGCTGCTCGTGTTGTGGAGTGGGGGCGACTCCTGGGACAATGAATGTGCAGTGCCATGTGTAAGATTATGAGTGAGGGAAGCTCGTCTCTTTGGGCTGCACCATGAGGTCTGCAATGTATTTGCATTGGACTGAGTCCTCTTCCAGACTGTATTAGACTGGCAATGTAATGGCTTCTGGAGTTCTCGTCTAGACTATGAGAAAGCCATGGTGTTCAGAAGATAGCTGGGTTAAAAGTGGATCAACAGGTATTGCTTGTCTGGGTTATTTATCTTTCTTTGCTGTAGTCCTCTCTCACAGTTTAGTCAGGAATATCTGCAACCCACATGGTATTCTAGGAAGCATGAAAATGTTTGCTTGCAGAAAATTTGTACTTCTAGATGCTGCCAGAGTTGCTCTGGGAACTGACTGGTTATTGCTTAATGACACCTGTCAGTCTTAATGATAAAGCTATGGGTATGGAAGAATGGAACATATTTCTTCCTCAGACACTATGTTTACACATTAAGGGGTCTAAGTGGTTCAGGACGGGCAGAATGGGTTGCTCTGAGTGATGACCCCCAGTGAGAGGGAGTGTAGCTTTTTATGGGACCTTTACTTGCAGTCCTTCCTAAGGATAGGGAAAAATGGTCTTGCACCCATTTGTCCAATAACTCTGTGTATTGAAGCAGTGTTATAGCAGGTTCCGTTTCCTTCTCTGTGCTACTTCCATGGCCAAAGCAGCTGAGACTGAAGTCTTTCCCTACTGAAGCCAGTGGCTTTTTGTTCTCTACGAGCCAGCTCCCTGAGTCAGATGGAATGTGATCCAAAACCAGAACTCAGGGCAGCATTAAGCTGCATTAACGTGGACTTGAAATAATTCCATAAACCTGAGCTGGTCACTCTACACTCTTCCTGTAATTCCCAGATATAAATATAGACCTTTCAAGGGAGACAGAGACAGGTGTGATCAATCTCTCTCCCAAAACTATGGAGGCAAACAGACTTTTATTTGCCTTCATGAGCTATAGAAAGAGCCTACAAGTTTGGTTTATGCTTTGGCAGCTCATTAACAGAAGTCTAAACTTAAGTAAGATGAATCCCAGCCTCAGCATTTGTAAAAAATTCCTCTGTGTGCACATTTTTAGCCTGCGATGAATGTGAATTGGTTCAAGGATATTCACCCACAACAAAAGAGGGTAGGCTGTCCCTCAGGACCACCTGCTGTGTGGTGACTTTGTTCTTGCATGGAAGACTCGAGTCGCCCACATCACTAATACTGTAAACAGTCTAAGGTGCCTGATGAATGTGACCCACTTTTGCTGAAAGGTTAATGATCACCTTCAGACTGTGAGTCAGGAAAAAAAAGACTACAAGGATGTATGAGGTAAGAGAATGGAAACAGAACATGGAAGCGATACTGCTGAAGTGGTACTAGTTAGCAACAGTTGAAAAGAAAGCTGGGATGTCTTCAAGGCATCAGACTTGAAAGTAAAAACTTAGGTGAAAATAATCGCCTTCAAAAGTGTCACAATCGTTCTTTCTCAAGGTAAAGCTGTAGCTCTTGCTATTACAGAAAAGTCTTTAATATTACAGTTATATCTTTCTTCAATTCTGCATTCACTTTTCTCCTACTTCTGTAGCATAACGAGCAATTATTTCAGAATAAATTCATCCATGAACAGCTGTACTCATCATTTTAATTTTTTAAGCACCTGTTCCAACTCCTTTGGAGGTTTTATTGACTGACAAACAATTTTCTCCATGTAACAGTCCATTCAGTGCCTCATTTTGAGGACCTCCTTGGTCCTCAAGCTGTAGACCGTGGGGCTTACCATTGTATAAAACACATATATCACCTGATCTTGGTCAGGCAAGGAGCCAGAGCTGTGGGGTGTGTAGCTGGAGTGCCAAAGAATATGGCAAAAACTATCAAGTGCACAGGATGCACAGGTGGAGAAGGCTTTGGGTCTTCCCTCGCTGGAGTGGCACCTCAGGATGGCAGAGATGATGTAGATGTAGCAAAATGCGTACCTCCAGTATGACAAAGATGTCACCTAAGATGCAAAATGCTATGATGATGATCTTGTTAACCCCGATGTCAGAGCAGGAGAGGCTCATCAGGGGTACCACACCACAGAAGTGACTGGTGATGCTGGAATGGCAGAAGGACACCCAAAAGGCACAGCTGCTGTGTATCATTGAGATTAGAGACCCACAAGAATAAGAACAAAGTCACAGCTGGATGCTGAGACTTCATGACATGACGACTTTGAATAGCAGTGGTTTACAGCTGGTCATACGCCATCACAGCCAGAATGAAACATTTGTTGGTGCAAAATGTAGAGAAACAATACATCTGGGCAGCACAGCCACCAAATGAGACAGCTTTGCTCTCTGCTAAGAGACTGGCCACCATCCTGGGGGTGATGCCTGAGCAGCAGAGGTCTAAGACTGCCAAATGGCTAAGGAGAAGCTATTTGGGAGGGTGGTTTGGGGAGACAATCCTTATCAATGCGGTCAAGGCCAGATTTCCAACTACAGTCATCAGGTAAATAATTAAAAGCATTACAATGAGAGTGGGCTGTGCTTCTGCCTTCTTGATTAGATCTAGGAGGAGGAACTCAGCTACTGTGGTGTAATTTTCTGCTGCCGTTTTGCTCAGATATTTGTTCACATTAGGTAAGCAATCTTGTCTTGATACACTCTGGAGAACAACTGGCAAAAAACGATCATGATCATATGCTCCCACTAGCAGTGACCAGCTTACTTCCTTTGGTCAACGAGGACAATACTGATTTCATCCAAAATGCCATTCTGAAATGGAATCACTTGTCTGTGTTATCCCAAACCAGCTGCAACACACATTATCTACCTAGATTGTTCCAGTGTGAAGCTGGACCACTATGAATGCCACTAAGTCACAGTCTAATAATGGTAAATACATACGTATCAATGTTCAAGAGCTGTTAGTGGCAAGTAGGCTAAATGAGACTGGAAACAGAAGAAATAGTCTCTGACAGATCTTAAAGAGGTAGTAACATTTCCCAGTTCTTTGAATTCTTAAATCAAAATTCCATATGCTAGTGAGTATTTCAATTACTACTGTTTCCAGGGTCTGAGGGCACTAACAGGCCTTAATGGGCCTGATCATCCTCGCCTGAGGCAGCCACTTGCACCTCCTGCCCATGGGCCCAGGAGACCCATTTAAGCTCAACCCTGGGCCTTCAGTTTCTGTCTGAGCTGCCCTAGAGGAGCACTGATCTCCAGCTCAGCTCAGCGTGCAGACTCCATTGCTCTGGACCCTGCCCTGTGGACTGACTTCCCAGCTTGACCCTGGACCTATCTTGTCACTTTGGGCCTGCCCAGTAGGCACTGGACTGTCTCTGTCCCTGGTTACCTGATCCTGGCTCTGACCCGCAGGCTGACTTCTCAGCTTGACCTCATACCTGCTTCATCACCAGGAACTCTCCTGGTCATCTGGACTCTTGGTTGAACTCGGCTACCATCTCTAGGTCTTCTCTGCCCACCTGGCTCAGGGCCAGAGGGACAGGCCCTGGCTGCAGCCTCCTGAACTTATCATTCTACACATCCTGAACAGGGAAAAGGAAGAAAAAAATGGGCACTTCTATGGCATAACTCATCTCATCATGTAGCAGATGTCTAAGATACTCACATGAACCATTCTGTAAAAACACCTGTTACTTTTTCTTCCTCCCCCTCCCTATTGAGAAGAAACTAAGATGGAAGACAGAAACGAAGGCATGCTTAAAGGTATATCTCTAGGTGAGATGAATTCCATAAGCAGCCATATGCATGTAGAGCTACTCCAGATTTATTACAAATAAACCAACTATTCCTTCAGTGCCTTACTTATAACTGTGATACTAATATTTTTTAAATTCAGAAAAGGGTATAAAAGTCTGCTGGTTGGATTCCAACTGTTTCCAGTCAACTTGATAGCATTCTACTAGACAAATGTCTGATAGAAAACACTCTTTGATTAATTCTGCTCGTTCCTGCACCAAACCAAGCTCCATTCACACTCATAACAAACTGACTGTCTACTAGTAGGTAAATGGATGTATGAATTCATGAGCTGACTTTTGAAGGTGTGCAGGATATACAGAGTTACCTGTGAAGACAGAAATGGATGGTCAGCATCTCTGGGGAAAATAAGGTTTCAAATGCATTTGTCTGCATGGAATTACAATGATATTCCATAGCAGATGTCAGCTGCACTTAAACTCCACAACTATGAAAAGAGTTAAATTCATATCCATTTTCACTTATCATGTCTTTATTAAACCAAAGGTAAGTAACTGCAATTTATTTGCACAGAAGAATACATGACTACAGTCTGCTGCTGCTGCTGTATCAATTCTATCAATAAATTGGACATACAAGCCACAAAGAACACGTGTGAAAAGAGGCTATTCTAGGATTCCTAGACTGTAACATTCTAGTTCCACATTGTCCTGAAACAATGTTTTGCTAAATTTCAGTCTACTTTTAAATAGAAACAGACTTTATCTCTGTTATTTCAGTTTTGTATAACAGAGATGGTCTCTTTCCAAAATGTTGAGAAGATTTGGATTTATTCCACTCTTGGTAATACCCAGCACTCTGAAAAAGAAGGAGATCTGAACAGGCTTTTATCTATCTGGTTAACGATGGAGCTTCTATATGTGTGTATAGACATCTGGAGATCAAGGGTCTATAAGCAAATCTGGTAAATAATCCAGTCCTTATTTGAAAAAAAAAAAAAAAAGCTTGCAAGCAATTACATAGCAACTTATGCTTGGATCATACAAGAACTTCCAAAGTGAACACAGATGTTACTTCCCAGTTGAGAAAGCAAGCAACTCCACCTGTGTTGAAATCCAGAGTTGTAGCAGGCAGGATTAAGCAGTGGGTGTAAGAAAATGAATGGCCATCCTTCATAGCAAAGAAACTAGAGATGGGAAATAGATCTTTCAGCTACTAATTTCTAAGGCCAGGAAAATGCAAATTTCATACTATCCAGTGCAACTAGTAAATTCCCTCCTATGCAATGTAAGAGTTAGAAAAAAGAAAACAAGAAGTACTTTTTTTTTTTAATTTGATCTTAGCGTGTAATATGGCTTAGATATCTTTCTCAGCTCCAACATTTCAGGATACATGAGAAAGTAACCGGGTTATAATTACACTCACTGACTTGGATTCCCCAGTTGGAAGGACAAGATGTGAGGTTTTTGCTGTCTGCACTTTGGCTGTCTATGATATAAGGTATATGATCTCAGAAGTAATCGCCTTCACCTAAGCTGTTCATCTCATGTTCCTCATAGTTTACGAAGAAGATTCATGGATCCCGGGGTATGAAGATGTCTCTTCTAAGAAAAGATGAACAGTGCTCAAGAAGTGCCCCCCCCCTTTTTTTTTAACCTTAAAGCAAGATTAGATTGATGAGGTCAGATGAACTCAAATCTGCTGCAGAGGTTTAAATTTGGGTAAGACAAATCCATTTGCTCAGCTCTAACTGCAATAAGCTGGGACAGCCTTTTGCTCAAGCCTGTGACTAGATGCATAGTCAAGTATCTGAAAAGAGCATGTCGGATATTTTTGTGCCACAACACTCAGATATGATGCAGTGCAATGTTGTTCAGTACAATATAATACAAGATGTTACAGTAAAACAAGTAGCAGCAGTAAACAATAAGTATCACCTATTTACAAAATAGAAGCTCTCCAAATGATGTATGTATATAACTGATGATATTATCAACAAACGTTGGAAAACGGAAACTTTCTCAACAATCTTACTTATTAATTTAGAATCCCCATTTTCAAACAAATAGAAAGGGTCCAAAAACTTTCTCAGCTCTGTGGACACGCTATGATCGTGCTTTGCCACCAGATGGCGAAGGCACAAACCTGAGTGTATGTAAACGCGTATACGCTGGTGCTGATTTTTTCCGGTAAGTTGAAGATGGCTATTTTATTTGTTGGATTTTCTTTAGCCATAGTAGGGCGCTATATTTTAAAAAACTTTTCTGAAAATTGTCATAATTCTCCTGCACAAGTTAATTATGAAAAGTCATACAAGGGGACATCCATAGGTAAAGGAGGAAGTGACACAATCCAGTATTATAGCTGGGGAGGCAGCACAAGTATTTGGGGAAGCAGAGTAAAGGGAAGACAAGAGGATTTTCTTCTGTGAGGTGAATTGAATAACTGTGAAACTTCCACCTTGCAGGAATTAAGTTACTGTGCTCCTTCAGCAAATTATCCATTATGAATGTATTCATTATGTCACCAAATACATCAAAAGTTCAACATCTGGCAACAAGAGAAATACATTGAGTTACATTATCTGTTTGTGTTAGAGTAAGTGACTCTTAGGATTCAGTTCATCTCGCCTAAATTCAGGCATCCTACTGAAGGACCTCATGCTGGTGCCTAGGAGGTTGGAGATCTCTCAGTAGAGATAAAAGGGAGAAATTAGGGAGGGTTGTGGGTGAAAACGCTCATGTCATCTACCAGGAAGCATGTAGAAGCTTTGTCTGAATCTAATCTAGTCATCTAAACCCCCTCTGGACTCAACGGAGAGAGACAGGCAGCTCCTGGAGATGATTCAACTTGTCCTAAGGAAGAAGCGCTCTGTGAAGATGCTAACTTCTTTCTCTCTGATGAACACAGAGGAAGCCTGATTAGCTTTAAATAGGTCACTTGCATACAGCTAAAGCTCAGTAAGGAAGTCTTCCTGTATGTTTTCCCCAAGTGTTTCACACCTATGAGCATTTGAAAGAGTAATCATGGAGCCTGGCCTCCTGCATTGCTGTGGTATGGAAATACAGTGTGATGGCATGGCGCAGAACTGCAGGCTTGGGAGGGTAAGGCTGGTGGATTTCCGGGGAAGGGTTTTTGTTTTTTACACATGCACGTGCAATTTCACACATGCTTTCTCCATGTCATGTTGATTAGGCTCCATGCATCCCAGATTTCGGGATGTGCATAGTTTACTGTGCACATAAAGACAGTCAGAACAGCACAGGGTGCAGCTCAGTGTGATATTTCAGAGAATGTGAAATGCATCTCCTGGACAGAGCTGTGCAGTAGATCCAGACCCATCATGGATCTTGAGCACATGCCACATGTCTATACAGCAGATGGGATTCATCTCCCTGCAGTTAAGCTATTTAAAAGTTAGGTGACTAAATCTAATCTAGTTGTCTAAGCTGCCTTTGTAGTAAAGGAAGGAGACAGGCCATTCAAGAAGATAATTCATCATCTCTCTTTTGCAAACTCATCTTACAGGGAAGTGGGACATTTTCCATTGCCACTCATTTCCTGCTGGTATTTTAAATGCTATCTTAAATTTGCCCTCACTCCCACACCTGCAGAAAGAGAAGGAAGATCAGAAGCAGTGGGGGAGTCATTGGTATTCCTGGTGGAGGCTGCTCTCCAAAGATCTCCCATCTTTGGGCAAATAGTGTTTCTCTTCAATGGTGAATTCCTACTTCTCTAATCTTCCTTTTGCATGAGAGAGCAATGTTGAAACACTGAAATGTCTTCTGGGTCAATTATGCTAAATTTCAATTGAGAAAAATCAAAATGCTTCACTTTGAATCATTTAATTTCAATAAAGAAATTATTAGATATTTCAGAATGTATATAATAGACATTGTGGTGCAGTCATGTAGTATGTAATAATAGAGTATGTTTTGAAATAATGAAACTAGACAAGAAAGTAGGTATGAAAAATGCTTTGGAAACTGGAAGTGCTTCTCTACCTCAAATGTAAGGATGGCTCAAAGTCAAACTATACCAGCTGACTAGCTGGGCAGTTGGTTTAAAAGGAAGTGCTAAAAACATGGGAATAGGAGCACTTACAGAGATGATTTATTTATTTATTTATTTTTCCTTGGGAGATGTTGTGCTGGAAGCGGGAAGGGGACCTGTGGGAAGATGGAGGCACTGTGGGATGCGTGGAGGAATACCGGGGCTATTAAGGTAGTGGGAATTCTGCATGTGTGTCCATCGCATGCACCTCTAAGCACACGAGGTTTATCAGCTGGAAATAACTGAGTGTGTAATTACCTCACAGGAACAGCTTTTGGGAAAGAGGTCTTCAGATATGCATGGGTTTGAGGGCAGACTGAAATAGCAGCAGGTGGCTATGGCCCAAAAGTGAAGGGGCTCAGCTGGACTTCAGGGAGAAATAACAGAATGGTGGAAACAGTGAATTTAGGAGCAGAGTTAGCCAGCTACAAACGAGGGACATGTCTGCAGAGGATGCGCAAATGACTTTTTTGCAATTTCTGATCGCCTCACAGCCTGTCATTGCTTGAAACAAGGTAAACCCTGGCCTCAGCTCAGTTCTGCCATTATGAGCATTCACAGTCTGTGTCGTTATCTGTGGAGGCTAGGTTGAGTGCCAGTGTGGACTTCCAGCTGTTTGAGCTTATCTAGGTAATGCCCTGAACTGCGCTTCTCACGCTCGCTTCTGTCACTTGCTCCAATTACTCATTTCTTCTCCTCCTGCTAGGCTGAGCCATGTCTCCTTTTAGTCCTCTCCTCCCTTCCTTTGCCTTCCCTCCATCCAGAGTCAGCGTCCTCACGCACAACCTAACCAGGCCACCACAGCGGGACCATTCTTTCCCCAAACAGCCCCTGGAGTCTTCCTCAGCTGAGTCCCTTGCTCCAGGAGTTCAGCCAGACCTTGGCACTTACTTCACAGACCCCCTCCGTGTTGGCTGTAGCCTGTGCGGCCACCAACACATCCAGGTTCCCCCACCCCCTGGACTCTACCTTCTTCAGCCATGGCCTTGCAACAGCAGCCAGCTTATCCTCAGTGCTGAGTTCTTCAGTTTGAAAGGCATTGCACTACAATAAGGTTAGAGCTCATGTTCATGGGTGGGGGCAAGTGGTATGTCTGCACGGTCTGACATCATTGTGTGAAAATAGTCTGGGATGCCAAAGGTCTTTGCAGGACAGGGGACTGAACTCTCTATTTCCAAGTCTGTAGGCAGCAGCCCTCACTTGGGTCTGTGAGTTGACACATATGGCGGAGGTGGGCTCGAGGTATTCTTGATCTTTGATCTCGTAGGGAACATGGCAGTGGAAAATAGGATTTGGGATCCTTAATGGAACTATGGGGTGCTTGTCGGGTAGGGTTTAGGATAAGAGTTGCACTGGCAGACTTGAAGGGTTGGCTGACAGGCTTCTTGGCAGTTGAATTTTGTTGCCAAACCCGAAAGGAGGCCACAGAGTTGTGCAGGGACAGCCTTGAAGAGCTGGAATTCACTACCCGCTGCTAAGGATACAGAAGAAAACAAGGACACAATTGCCAGTTTGGGGAGGGGGCTGTTCTTCCTTCCCTGCCCCACTCCTTCAGTGACCACCTCCATTTATGCCCCACTGAAATTTTCCAGGATTCTGCTCTGCTGGGGTCTTGGCAATTTTGCTGCCATTACTAATCTGCTGCCCAAGGCAACCCCTCTGCTCTGCCTAATAACCTGAGAGAGGTGGCAGGAATGAGAACAAATTGGGCTGGATTATGTATACTGTCAAATTTCAATTATTTTATTATTAAAGTTCTTTTTTTTTTTTTTTTTTTTTTTCCGGAAGGGGCAACCTGTTTCATAAATTGTGGAAGTGATGGACTTCAGCACTGGATTCCTCTGTTGCCAGTTTGATTTCTCTCAGCATTAAGATGTATGCCTTTAAGAAGACATTTTGTGCTGGTGGGCAAAATGGAGAGACTGTGGAAAACAGGCACGTCAGGCTGATACTTATTAACTGATGACTAGTAATATTTGATGGATGCTAACATAGCCATAAGAACAAAACTGTGGCATTTCAGTTTTTTTTTTTAATTGCTTCATCTGTAATTGTGAAACTGTAATTTCCTAGTTTCTTTTTTTAAGCTTTACCTTTCCTCCAGGGGAAATGTCTGTGACTTCCTTTGCTTTTCTCTGAGGAAACCCTACGCAGATTATTACATGTATTGATTTGAACTAATCACTCTGACTTTGACAAGGAAGCCAAATGCAAATTCCAGGTAGGTTACAGCTTTAAGGAGCCTGTGTCTAAAGACTCAAGGCAAGCAATTTAATATAATTGGTTGTCTTTCCAGGAAATGACTTAGGATGATTTTAGTAAGGTCTCCGTAGGTACAGTTAAGAAACTTGTGCCTGACAAATTGCAATGATGCAACTTGGCAAGTGAGTTTGCGAGTGTGTTTAAATTGGCTCCAGTGTGCATCATTAAAAGCTCAAGTTCTTTCACTCCTTGAAATTAGCAGCTCTCTCATCTTACAGTCAGACGTGATTATTGCTCTAATCTAGGGACAGTGAGAGACCGCCTTGAAGGAAAAGCAGCCTGTGAAAACTGGCAGGATCTCTACAATGCTTTTGCTGTATCTCAAAAACCCCACAGAGACCCCGGTCTAATCTATTTCATTTAAAGATGATGGGTCAAACAGAGCTGGCTGCATTGCACTAGTGGGGCTGCAGCTTAAAACTGCCTGGACTGAGCTGGTTTTGAACTACTCTGTTTTATGCTGGGATGATACACAGCTGACTGACCAATTTGGTCTACATAGCAAAGGCAGTAAACTCAGAAATGGTTTCTGGCAAAGATAAGGCCAATTCACAAGTTTCCCTGTCTTCTTCTGCTGTCCCAGGCCTCCTACTCTGCAGATTTCTTCTTGCTACTCCATCTCCTTTGCAGAACCTGGAAAACAGGGGACAAAGTTTTCATTAGAAACCCAGTTTTTCATTTAATTTTAGAATAAAGAACATTCTGAGGGAGCCTAGCAGGGAGGATGGAGCCCACCTGCAATGTGAGCTGCAGGGAGGGATTATTCCCTTGCAACAGAACTACCTCAGAGCATCTTGTCTCTATGTCTGAAACACAAATGGTCATGGAAGAAAAAAGGATCGTTCTCAGCCCCATGTCTGAAGGCAGCAGCTAAGTCTGTAATTGGCCTGGGCTCATAACGAGCATCCTTAGTTGGACAGCTCAAGACCTGACAAAGCTCATTAATCCCACTATTAGTCAAAATCAGATTGCTTTGATCGCATTACTCCAGGAACATAGTCCTGGTGTGGCATGAGAGGGCTGAACAAAGCCCTTCTCCAGACACACATTTGCCCTTCTGATGCCTACATAAACCCCATAGTGACGGCTCCTCCGGTATAAGGCTAAGGACCCTCGGTGGAAGCACCAGTCTGCAGGGTTACACAATGCAGTAGCATGCACAGTGCGAAGAAGAGGCCTAAACAAATCTCAACAGCAGCATGGCATGCATAAAAAGACTTCTCCTCTCCTTCCAAGCTTTCTATTTGCTTTGAGATCCAAAGCTAGGATTCAAAATCTAGGAAAAAAAAAAAAACAGCCAGGAAGTTGCGATAATAATGAGTGTATAGATGTAAAAGCGTGTGGCTGGGCACCAGGGGGAATGGCTGCTTATTTGTCTTGTCCTGGTTGCTGCACTGTGGATCGAGATGAAACTCCAGGAGATTTCAGTTGCCCCAAACATCCTGACCTTTGAGAGCCTTCTGGAGAGCAAGTGCCTTTGGCAGGGCAGGAGTTTGGTAGGGAATCTGCAGTTTGAATGCAGATTAGAGACAGCTGAGAGTTGCAGGGGGGGCAGTGTGCTGCAGGACTTGGCCAGAGCGAAGCCTCTGAAGTGACAGAGGGAGAGAGACTCTCCTAGCGGGCCAGGGCTGAGTTTTCTGCAACCAAAAAAGCCACTGAGAGGTGTTGACCTGGAAAGCAGGGCTCAAAGGAAGAACTATTTTTCCAAGGACTCACTGAATTCAGAGGAGTGTGTTCAAAACTTTTGATTTAAATTGCTCCCCCAACAGGCCTGCAATTATCTGGGCCCAGCATATCATCAACTAGTGCATGCATGTATTCTCCAAATAGACTCCTGAGATTTTTTTTTTTTTTTTTTTGCTGGGCGAACGAATATCCTTTTTACAAGCAATATGTAACATCTACTTGCAACTGGCCTAAAGGCCTCCTTTTTTTTTCCTGAGTAATGCTTCACAAGTACTGCAATTATTGCATATGGACTGAATATTTCAGTATCTAGAATAGAGAGAGGCTAGTAATGCTATTGTTATGAAATATTTCTCTACTTAGGTAAAATTCACTAGGCCTTGGTAACCGTATGACAAAGCTGATAAAAAGAACAGCATAATACAGACACAGCTGAGGACGCTTTTGGTAATTGCTGATATTTTCCTAAGGCCTTAAAGTCGGCATTTGCATTTGGTACATAATAGTGGCACATACAGTTCACAAGCATCGTGAGGATCAGTAACATCATATGCACAAGCCTAGACCTTTGTAGTCTTGGGCTAACAACATCACAACCAACCTGGTTAATTGGAAGGCCTCATTAGATTTGGCTAAGAACATATCTCAGACACTGCCCTATGTTTCTACTTTTAATTATCCGGTACAGCTAAGAACATGCCTACAATGACACATCTGAAAACTAGAGGTGTCACTGAGAGCCAGCAGCCCAAAGCTCTCTCCATAGTCATGGGAGACTCTGACCTTGAAGGGGCAATGCATCCCAACCTGAAAGAGGTTTCTAAGATACATGACGTGAAGCTCTCCTTGAACTTGTTTATACTTTCACATACAACTACACCACTACCTTTTAGACGTGTGCATTTTGATGAGATAGTTAGCTTTACCACGTACTTCATGCTGATGGCTAGCGATGTATGGTTTAGCAGAATGTCAGACGTTGCATTGTGACAGGATTGGATTATCAGCACTGGGATCTAGATGTAAGGTCTCAGGTTAGAAGGTCCAGAAAGGGAGCATCTCACAGGCAGGAGGTGCATTCGTTTGGCTAGTATTAGCACATCATCACTTGGCTATCTGTACAGCACTGTATTTTGGAGCCGTGTATCACAGAGAGATTTTGTATGAAGTATTGCCCTCTTGTGGCTGTCCAACAAAAGATGGGTAACTCGGAAAGTTTTCAGCTAGTGGAGAGCACATTAAGCCAGTTTGGGAAGACGGAAGGGCACAGCCCTAGTTCTACTCCTAGGCATACATGAAATGTATCTGTTCACTGTGTCCATTTCTGGCATCTCTTGGTTTTATTACATAATGATTAGCTCCATTCTCTGTTTCAAAATTTCATGGGATACGTGATTTCTGATGGTCCTAGGGCTTACTGCAGTACACACAAAGAGAACTGGACCTCATGCATTTATTCCAGCCAAAGGTCTATGCAAGCATTGCATAGGGTAGACCTGTGTTTGGCAGTCCTTGGAGAATACCAGCATATCCTCTAACATATACATGGGAGTCTTAATTTTGCAAGAGGCACACACTGCAAACATAGAGAAGATGCTTTAGGAGTGATTGATAAACAATATTATCCACGTTAACACTGCAAAAGTTATTGGTTGGTAGTGTTGGAACAGTAACATATACACCAAGCTGTGCATCCAGAGGGAAAGTGGCATTGCAATAAATAAATGCATGGATGCTTCCTGGAACGAGAGTGGGATTTTTTGATGTTCTCTGAAGTAGTGCTGGTAATTTGTGCTCATTCTTATGCCTGGCTACACATGCACTTCAAGTAGCGCATGGATTTCACAAGTGGTTTACCTTTTGTCATTTCTGGAGGGCCTATACAAAATCATAGCTGATCATAGTAATGAATTGCTAGAATGGTTATCAGTAAAGATTTTCCTGCATAAGATTCAGCTAGAGTATTCTTGTGAGCTCTCGCTATAGAGCCAGTGTGTAAGTCATTCCTGCAAGTACTGAGTTACTGTTTAATATAGTAATGCAAGGTATATGGAAAGATCCTTCAACGCCAAGTCTGCCTAGACTTCTATGCACTGGGAGAGGGGAAAAAATTAAATGTCTGAGTAGATCCTAAAAGTGATAATACCGTTGTTATGAAAGTCTACAGGGCAAAATTTGTAGGAAGAAGTGTAGTCTTTTATCAGATACTGGATTATATTCCATTTTGTATCCCCCCAGATAAAGCCAAAAGAACAAAATGCATTCTGGGTACACCATCCCTTCCCTGAGCTTCAGTTTGTGCCCATTGCCTATTTTCCTGTCATTGGGCACCACTGAGAAGAGTCTGGCTCCATCTTCTTCACACCTTCCCATCAGATATTTATAAATATCGATAAGATCCCCCACCATGAGCCCTCTCTTCTCTGGACTAAACAGTCCTCTGCCTCCCTTTGTAAGAGAGATGCTCCAGTGCCTTAATCAGTTCATGGCCCTTCACTGGACTTGCTCTGGTAAGAGGCAGAGTGCTGTGCAGACTCCTGGGCGTGCGTGTTGTGGTGATAAATCTGGGTGCATCTTAACTATGCTTCTGTGCTGGGATGATGAATGCTCATGGCTGGAGATAGACCTCAGGTTTGTTAAAGCACTGTGCCATGGCATTCCAGCTGTGGTGCCTGGTGCAGAATAATTGAGAGGACTTTGTTGTTTGCACACTGCTCTGTACTGGAACCAAGTGTCAAGGATGTGTTTCTTAGGGGCCTTTTATTGTGGTTGCTGCCTTTCTGTAAAGGCTAAGCTAATGACTGTTTCCTGCTGGAACTCAGCTCTCAGTGCTAATGAATGTGCATTCTTAACAGTAAACCAGTGAAAGTATGAAAGTAGTTTAAGTTTTGTTCACCTTCAGCTGTGGGTCATCATGTTGACAAGGGGTTCATAATGCATTTTCTGATTTTTTTTAAAGTATATTTCAACAACTTTAAAAATAGCATGATTGTCCGTTCCTATCCCAAACCATTTAAATTCCAAAGCCAGGCTTTAAGAAGTTGGTAAATGCCTCCATGAATTTTTCATGAAGCTTTTTTTTGGGGGGGGGCGGGGGGGGAAGGGGGCTGCCTCTGTTCTCATGTTGACATCACAGCAGAGTTGTTATGGATGGGATTGATGGGAAACAGTGCAGGTGAGGCATTGCAGGTGGGCTTTCTGTGCAGTTCCCTGTGCAGCAGGTGAAGAGAAATCAAGAATTGGCGTTCATCCCATCCCAAAGTAAATATTTCTCCTACGCCAGATGAACTGCACCATCATAGCACCTTTTCTCTCAGCTGAAAAAGAGCCTTGGAGCCACGCACGGATGTGTAATTTCAGGGTCTGAACTAGGCAATTCCTACATCTGCAGTTAAATAAAAACCAGCAGGGCATAGTCTCCAGAACTGGTTTGGTATGACTGTCACTACTTAAATAATACAGGGCCTATCACAGTGTTGGCATGCACCAAATCCATGTCCGTCTATCTCTTTCCCTCCCCCCTCTACCCCCAAGACAATGACAGGATACAGTGCCAAGTGACTGCTCATTAATAGTTTGCCCATGGCTAACCCCTTTTGAAGTGGAAAATGGGAGAAGAGAACTGACCCATTTGGATGTGAGCCATGCTATGCTCCCATGGTTTTGGGGAGCAACAGTCTGCGTTGACAGCTGGAAGACCCTTTCTTACCCTTTTCAGTAAGGTCATACCAATGTAATATTCACCAACAAACTGAGGCAACCAGATCATTGCTTCTGGTACCAACAGGCTGTGCAGTCACCAACAACGTTTACTACCTCTATAAATGGAAGGAATCTCTTACGAATTGTGGACTAAACTAGCACTGTCTGAATACTATGGAAAAGTTTTCTGTAGCTACAGCATCAAAAAACACTTCAGATGTTTCTAAAAGCTACAGGTAAGTTAATGACCATGAATTTCCAAACATTTGCTTCTGAGTTGGGAAATGAAGCAGACAGCTGGGGACTGGACAAACATATCTCTTCTCATTAATCAAGATTTTCAAAATGAATATTAACCCAGATGGATGACCAGCATAAGGCACTTCAGAAGAAAGAGTTTTAGGAAGTGTGAAGAACATTCTGAAAAGAAGTTTCTTTAAAGCATCTAAGATTGAGCTGTTGTGAAAGGTCTGGAACTAGGTTTAATATTTTAAAATGATATGTGCATGCCATTGTTTTGGCCACAAACTATTTCACAGCAGATAAAAGCTTGAGCAAATGTCAGCTGTTTCTAACAGCCTCTTTCTAATCAAAATGATATGCAGGTGACTTTGAACTGCATATCAGACAGTTGTCTGAGAGTGGGAATGGACAGCACTGTCAAGGAAATCCTGATGTAATGGGTTAAAAGAAAAAAAAGTGTGACAATAGTATAGTGATCTCTGCTGGGAACAGAGGCCAAGGCCTTTAGAAGCTGTAGGGATTAGCTTCTTTGTGCTTGAGGTAGGTTTGGTCATTGCTGCTTCTGTTGGGTTTAGCATGGATATCTGTCTCTTTGAATACCTGATCTAGAAGACTGGGGTTTTTTTGGAAGGAGATTGTCTGCTGTAGAAACAATAGCCCTACTAAGAGCAGCATGCAGAGATGCAACCAGACTGCAGCACCCTGAAAGCCTTGTGGGATTATACAGGAAAATGCAAAATTCAGAGATGCAAGAAACCTTTCTGACTCTTCTTCTCTGCCTCATATACAGTTGTTTGAGAGTGAGTGGACTAAGGAAAGAAGTTGTGACGGTGTGCTCCTTTCTCCCCCCACTGATGTGCTCTCTCCCCCTCAACCTGACCTCCCTGTAAACAGCACGTATGTAGGGGCTAGTTGAGCATGCACCAGCTAAGACCTGTCTAGCATGCAAATACAACCATGAGTCAATCATCTCCCCCCCATAAATAGGGGGCAGCCCAGAGACCATTGAGCTCTCCTGCACAGCAGCGGGCTGCACTGCAGAACCTCCTTTTGAGTAGGAGCGCCTCTCAAGGTCACTCCTCGAGGCTGAGAGATTCCTTACCCGCCACAGATCCTCGGTAAGTGATCAACAGCATGCTGAACTTTTGTGAACTTCGCAAAACTTTCCTGAGTTATATCCCTGACTGATAGCACACCTAATTCCTTACACATAAACCGTTGACCAAGTCTGAGACTAGGACTGGATTCTGCCGCACCTAGGCTTCTCTCCGAAGGAGTTTAGAAAGCAAGGGGGTCCAGTCTGAATCTTGTGACTCAACAGGAGGGTTCCCTTTGCACTCATTCCTTTAGATATGAACTGTTGACCAAGTCTGGGACTAGGACTGGATCCAGCTGCACCTGGGCTTCTCTCCAAAGGAGTTTAGAAAGCAAGGGGGTCCAGTCTGGACCTCGTGACTCAACGGGAAGGTCTCCATTGCACACGCATCTGACCCTGTCCTTCATGCAGTAAATAACTGAGAGAACCTTGCCAATCGAACCTCGTTAAATCGTTCTTACTTACGACTGAACTTTGTTAAGTCGCTGTCTTACTGCAGTAAACATAGTGCTGCTTCCCTCTTACGAGGGAAGTGCATCACTCCTTTCGCGACAGAAGTCTTTTCTCAAACCTTTTGCAACTAAATCATAGGTGGAAGAGACAAAAGGGGCATGTTGTAGAATGTCATGTAGTACACCCCTGTTTTCTTCTCTGCTATGCTGTCGGATATTAGACCAATCACTTGTAAATCCCTATGGATTTCCTATCTATGGAATGAAAGGCCAGTGACGCAAAGGACTTAGAAACTTCTTCCATTACATGCCTGCTTTCCTGTAGTTTTACTCTTGTTGTTTGTTTATATCCACCATATTTAATAAATACTGTCTGTATATTAAGATAATTCTCCAAGAATGAAATGAATCACCATCTAAAGGTTCTTCTGTCTCTCTAGTTTAGAGGGAAACATCCAAATCAGAGTCAATATATTCCGCTCCTCAGGCTGACAGTGCAAACAAAATGCATAACGTAAAATACTGAAAATCTTCAGTGGCATCTAAGCACACTGCAGGGGGCTTTCAAAGCATCCTGAGGATGCTATCAGCTCACAGAAAAGAATTTCTCCATCTGATAGCAGTCAGCGTGCTATATGCAACAGCTAGTTGCGTTTATGTTCAACCTCAGTGCAACAGCTCACAATGGCAAGGCAAAATTGGAGCAGTATTTTATATGATGTCATCCCCATGCTAAATCTCTTGATCCACAGCCTGAGAAACACAGGTGGAAAGGATGCCCTCATGTCAGCTGTCACTGTCCACCTATCTAGCCTGAACTTCATCAGTTTCTCTAGCAGGATGTCATGAGAGACTGTGTCAAAAGCCTTGTTGCAACTGAGGTAAACAAGTACCTCTCCTCTCCCCTCACCCGCCAAGCCAATCATCTCCTCAGAGCAGGCTGGCAGCTTTGTTAAGCAGAGTTTCCCCTCATAAAGCCATCCTGTCTACCTCCAGCCTATCACCTTTCTTTCATATCTCTGGAAATGATGTCCAGGATTAGTTGCTCCATCACCATCCTAGGGACTGAGGTGAGGCTGACTGGCTTGTAGTTCCCTGAATCCTCCTCCTTGCCCTTCTTGAAGGTAGCAGGGGCGTTTGCTCTCTTGCAGTCCTTGGGAATCTCTCCTGTACACTTCCTTTTTAGGTTTGAGGTCAGCCAGGAGCTCCTTGTTCATCCACATAGGCCTCTTGCTACCTCTGCTTGATTTCCTGCTTGTTGGAATGGACCACTCTTGAGCTTGGAGGAGGTGATCCTTGAATATCAGCCAGCTGTCTTGGACCCCTCTTCCCTCCAGGACCATAACATATGGAATCCTTCCCGAGCAGGCCAAATTCTCTTCTCCTCAAGCCCAGGGTATTGATCCTGCCTTTTGCCCTCTGCTCCCTCCTCACAGGATCCTCAGCTCCACCATTTTGTGGTCACTGCAGCTAAGACTGCCCCCGACTTCCACATCTCCAATCAGTCCTTCCTTGTTTGTATGTATGAGATCCAGAGTGCCTCTCCTCCTCAGCTCCTTGATCACCTGTGTTAGAAAGCTGTCATCAATGCACTCCATAAACTCCCTGGATTTCTTGTGCCCTACTCCATTGTCCAGCCAGCCAATATCAGGGTGGATGAAGCTCATAGGACCAGGGCCTATGGACATAAACTTTATTCCAGTTCTCTGAAGAATGCCTCACCTATTCTTCCTGAAGAGACTGTCTACAGCAGACACCCATTACATGGTCACCAGTGCTGGTCTGCCCCCAGTCCTGACCCATGAGCTCTCAGCTGGCCCCTCACCTGTCCCCAGGGAGAGCTCCATGCATTCCAGCTGCTCATTCAAGTATTTCTCTTCTCTTCACGCTTGAAACAGATTGCATTTTAAGCAAGAACCTAAATTTTGTCAAATTTAACTTGATGGCTTCAAGGAAGTACTTCAGCTGCTGCCTTGTACATCATACCCATTCAACTTCACCTGCAACATCTAAGTTGATTGTAGAGAGGGGCACACTATTTCTGTGCTCATCCTGCACCACAGGTGTCTGCCTCCTGACAATATAGAGAAAGAAGATTGAAATCAATATTCAGAGATATGACATCCCCGCTGTTGAAGGGACCATGTCTGTGCTTACCAACAGTTTGTGCCATTAGGGACAAATTCAAAAGACTCTTTTGCTCTTCCCATGAGTCTGAACAAGAGTGTACTAAGCTGTCACAGCAGAAAAGTCTGGCAGGTGAGCGTTCCACAGGTCAGCTGGTGACCACTGTTCAAACAGCCTACATAAGACTTCCTCCAGGAAAGCAAAGGTTCTTCCGTGTCAAAACCATGATGCTACAGAGCCTCCCACAGAGTTCAGTGTCCTGACCAACAGTAAGGGTGGGACTCAGTTCTAAGAGACACTCACAGACACTAAGCAGCAGTGGGGTGAAGGGGGTGGTCATGGCCACATATTTTTCATTCCATAGACGCACCCTCCAGTAGCCCACCTCCTGCTTGGGGTCCTCTACATGGCAGCTGGCAGACTCATAACAGACACACAGGGCCCAGTGGGTTTTGTCTCCTACTTCAGCCTCCCAGTAGCGGCAGCCTGATGAATAGGCAGATGATCCCAGCACACAGGGGCAAGTGGTGAAACACTGAGAGCTGTGAGGCAGCTCCTGGGGGATGTCAGTGAAATAAACACTCTTGAGATTCTCCGAGAGCACTACACTGGCATGAGCTGTCTGAGGGTCCAGAGACACATCTCCTTTGGCAGAGCAGAGACTATGAGAAAGCAGGGAAAACCAAGGGGGAGGGAGCAATGGATTCACACACCTCACCCCAGAAGAATCAGCTAGAGAAGAGCAATTACACAGCCATTTGCCCATTGACCACAAGGCGGCTGGGCATCTGTCAACCCTCCATGCCCCATCTCCTCACCATACCACACACTTGAATTGCCTTCTCTGAGTCCCTACCCCAAATTGTCTTAGCTCTATGCTATGCCACCTTTCTCCTGAAGTTGCTTACCTTCCTCTGATAGTCTGCACTGTCATCTGTTTCATCTCTCAAGCGCCCCACTCCTGACCCCTTATTCAGGCAGGCACCAACAATACTGGCACCAGGGGGCACTTCTGCACTTTGGCAGAGTGACAGGGGTGCTGTTGAGCACATGCACTGATATAATGGGCTTTCTCCACAAAGGGGCCCACAAATGAGCTCTCAGGTCCATTCATTGGGTTCACCAACAAGATAACCATTTAAATGAGAAGAGTCAAGTCTAGTCACTTCAACATTTTAAACCAGGCCTAGACATACAGGTGAATTCAGAATGCCAAACAGAAGACACTTTTCAGAGCCAAGGACTGGACTCAAGTCCCAGACCTAGGTCTCTATATAGCTTGACTACCAGGGTACTTCTTCAGCATCTTCTTAAGCTGAAATAATGGCCTAGGGAAACAGGCCGTTGCCCTCTTCAGCTCAAGAGGGACAGAAGGTAGCTCCAGGTTCTTAAGTGTTTCATGCCTAAGGAAAGAAGTGACCTCATCTAGCAATCAAATCAATCACAGTGTCTAGAAGATGCCATTCCCTAGTACAAAACACAGCAGCTGTTTCTAGGAATTATTGCTATGCTAAGGTTGAAATGCTGGAAGCTTACCAAAAGTCTATATTCCCACTGAGAAACCATGAGAGGAAAAAATTAAGGGGAAGAAGCTGACAGTTCATATATATTGGGATTTGGCCCAGAGTCAGTATAACTATCCTGGTCTGAGAAAAGGCAAAGGATGGAACTGACCACCAATAATCAGGTTTTATCTTCCAGGGGGATCATTCTATTACAGTGCAATGCAGCCAGTCTCCTAACACTGCACTGAAACACTGGCATGGCATTAATCCCAGAGGAAAGGAGCACTCCTACCAAGCAATTGCATCTTCAACTACTAACGGCTCCTTCCCTATCCCCTCCCCTCCCCCCAGATAGGAAGAGGAATAGGGTACATCACCTCTGCAGAACACTCTACATGTCCTAGAAAAGGAGAGGGAAGACAACAAGTCAGATCCCACCAACCCCCCCCCCCCATCAGCATAAATATTGTAGGGTGTGTCTGCATGCCCAGCAATCCTTTTGCCTGTTAGTGCTGGGCTTTATCTAACCCAGGTGTCATTAATTCTGCTAATTATTTGGGGGAAATGGAAAGAAAGGCAGCACTTGTAAGGTCTGGCTCATGACATCTGGATGAGTCACACCCCATTTTTACCCTTTGAGTATAAAGTCTTGCTTTCCAAGGTACAGACCTACCATGACTAAGTTTAAAGCTCAGCCTTTTGCTCACCTCACCAAGAAAGATGAAAGTCATGTTGCTCTCAGCTAGACCACATGGAAGAGATTAAACAGGGAGATCCAGGGCTCCTGGTTGCAGAGGGCCATACAGATTAATAGTGACCTCTCAAAATGCAAGGCAGAGCTTCAGCCCTGCCCCAGAGAAAGGGACTGCCACAAGAGCTTCTTTGAAAGGCTGTGATCCACACATTGGTGTAGGAAAAGCCCCAGCATACAAACCTTGAGCACCCCTGCTCTGGACTCCAGGCATCTTTCCATGTCCACCATGAGGGTGTTGAGAGAGCAGCACTGCTCTGAAGGGTGTGCTGTGGTGGTCTTCAGCCTCCCCAGCATCTCAATCTCTTCTGCGCTCAGGCAATGCAACTGCTGGTCCTCCTCTTGCTCCGGGAAGGAGTGCAGCTCCTCAAAGTCACAGGTAATGCACTTATGACAGTTCCACACTAACTCCTGTGGGACAGAGAAGTCACCAGGAGATTAGAGAGCATCTCCCAGCTGGGGACTGACCTGAGGCAACACCCCCAGGGAAGAAAGAGCCCCTCTTGTCAACTCTTCTGAGCTCACCACACCACTGCAGTTCACTCCAGCTGGGTGGGCCTAAAGAGAAGGCCCCTACCCCACTCCTCCCAGCTCTGCCCCTTCTTCCACTTACTCTCAGCTCCTTGGGCTTTTTCTCCTCCATGGATAAATGTTCCTTCAAATCCTTTGCTTTTCTGCCCAGATGCTCCACGCAAGCTTGTAGCTTATCCTGGAGAGGGAAGGGCAAGAGATTCTACTCAGGCAAAATGGTCCAAGGCATCAGATGCTGAAGCAGCACCGAGAAGGCTTGGATCATACCAGTTGAGAATCATATACCAATTGATCTGACATGTCACTTCATGCACTTTGCTTTCATGGGGTGTCAATTATAAATTCCAGCAATCCTCTGGCTATTCACACTGAACATCTGCATCAGGTACTACACTGAGTGTTTCTGGGTTAAAGTTCTGAACACCTGTGTGTACAGCAGCAATACAGGTTACAATATTCCTCTGCCTTCAAAATTTAGCTTCTGAACAGCAGCTAGAAGTGCAGACAAGGAGTCAAAGCAAGATAGTTCTACACTGTATAGCTTAATTTTTTCTAGGGAGTCAATCACCAGAGCAACTTTCCAGGAAACCTACTGTATCTCTGAATCAAAATGGAACTTCTGACTCCACCCTCAGATATGGGACAGCAGGAATTACTCAGTGGAACATCACAAATTTTGCTCTAACACTCCCTCCTGCCTCTGAAAACGACTAATCGAATCCTAAGTTGAGATTCCTAAAAAAAAAATAGAGAATTGGGGGGGGGCCCTGAAAAATGCCTCCAACATTTTGGATGCAACTTGTGCAGACACCTTGGCTGGGATTCTGTCCAAGATTAAGACATCTACATTTAGATGAATTAGATGAATTAGATGCCTAAATTCCACTAGATGTCAGTATAGTCACAGGAGTATTCTAGAAAGCTAATTAGCTGACTATGCATCTACTGTCCGGTGAAGTGAATAAGCACATTTGTCAGACTGTTGGTTCTAGCCACCAACACAGCTAGCTCAATTGGTTGAGGTTGCCTCAGAGGGTGAAGCACGCATCCCACTCAGCTGCTGGAATGTTTCTTCAGCTTCAAGATGGAGAGCCCGTGAGCAGTAACATCAGTTTCTGATGTCGGAATCATTACTGTAGTTTTGGGTGGTCTCACCTCAAGCTGGCCATGAGGTATAGGCACATTTCTACATACAGCTGCCTTAGTTCCTGTTCCTCCTTGCTCTATCCATTAGACTCCAGTTTCTTTACTGGATCATAGAAACGAAACCCTGAGCCCCCAGCACGTACCCTCCTCCTTCTGTAGCAGGGACTGTCTTTCTCCTCCCTGTTTGCAGAGAAGAGCGGAATCTACTAATAAGTTCTGCTTCGCTGCTTAGAGCGGGTAGGAGCCAGTAGTCATTGGGCCTACACTCAGCTCTTATGCCTAGATTAAACTCCTTCCCAGAACTGGGGAGGCCCTACATCCTCTTTCATAATCTGCTCATGTTCTGATCCCTAGGCTCCGCTTCCAAACTGTGGTGCTTGAATACAAATTTCTCTAGAGTTTCTCTGGTCACCAGCACCCTTTTGAAATATTTAGCGTCAAAGTCAAACTAGAGATGCAACACTTGTTCCCAGACTGTTCTGCTGCATTCCTGTGACTTAACAAGTATTGGTGGGTCTGAACTGCCCTACTGCCTTACTTAGGATGAGATGGTTAGAAGTTTAAAGACTGGAGTGGAATGCCAGGTATCTCAAACCTTGTGAAGGAAATGCTTTCTAGCAGTACCTCCGGGAGATACCACTTGCTTTCCTTGTGTTGTTTGAGGGCTTCATCCAGGGGCCCTCCTGTATGAGCGAGATGGCCGTGGGAGACTGCACACACCACACACATGGCTTCCTGGTCCTCCTTGCAGAAGAGACTGATGACCTCATGGTGCCGGCAGCAGAGCTTCTCGTTCTGCATCTTTTCCTTGACAAAAGGCAACTGCCAGGCTGTCTCCACTATGCTGGCCAGCTGCCGAGTGGGGTACATGACTTGCTGAGCACAAACATGCTGACACATTGGGCAGCTGAAGTCCTTGACCGCTGGCTCCCAGTAGTGGGTGATGCAGGCTCTACACAAGCTGTGGCCACCGGGAATCATGACAGGGTCCTGCAGGTAGTCAGACTGATGGAGCAAGTGGTGTCTATGTTAAGGACCTCCAAATGACTGAGGCAAGCCATTGGTGGTAGTGCTATGAGATGGGCACAGACTTCGGGAGACAGTTCCTATGTCCTGATATAGGAATAGTCACCTGGAGGGAAAAAAAGAAAAAGAAAAAAAAGAAAACCACACCACAGAGCAAATAGATCACATACATGCATTATGCAGCATGTGGACTCAAGGAAGCCTAAGAATCAGGCCTCATAGATATTCTCTCCTAGCTTGAGTGAGGAGAGAAGACTAGAGAAAAGACATGGGCTATGTAACCCAGACACCTGGTTCAGCTTCATTGTCCTGTTCCTCACTGACCAAGGCAAGCAGTAATTTAAGTAACAAGCATTTATTGAATTCCCCAGTACCTTGCAGGAGGAGTTCTTTCCCCATATCAGACATGGGGGGGGAAGGCAGGCTGGAAATAGCACGCATGTTAGCAAGCGTAGTAGTACTGAATATTTCTGCTCTGTCACCTACATACAGACTTTTTCCCTTGAACTCAGTACATGGGGACTAGACACACAGAGAAACAGAAATGAGAGGTCCCACTTTCATACATAGCCCCCTGAAGGCAGTCTGGAAGAGGACTTATTAAAAGATAGCCCAGGCCTCATGGCATAGACTAAATAGACTAGCTTCCCCCCTCACTGTTTACACATGGTGCTTACAAGATGAAAAATTCCAATGCAAACAAGTTTTTCAACAAAGAAAACATTTTTCATCCAGAGGGTGACAAAACACTGGGACAGAAGCCTAGAGAGACTGTGATATCTTCATACTTGGAGACAGGGAAAAACCAGCTGGATAAGACCCTTAATGTCTTAATCTAATTAGGCCTACTTTGAGCAAAAGACTAAATTAGGAGACCTGCAGAGAACTCATCCAACATAAACTAGTCCACAATTTCACAACCCTGTAGATCTCCACTTCAAAAAATAAAAAGCATGCTACAGTTGAAGGAAATCAGCAAGAGCAGGACACCCCTAGACAGACTGAAAAAGAACAAGTCTAACCAAGTAAGACCTCTTGATAAAATTTTAAAAGCTAGAAGCACTACGAGTTAGGCATTCAGGGCATCTAAGCTTTTTGGTCACAACACTACCTTACCAAGGATAACTTCCAAGCTAAAGAATTCTTTAGGCAATACACATGCCAGGTGGACTGCCACAGACCTTTGCTTTCAGCAACTAGAGACAATTCCCACTCTTCTCCTTTACAGAAAAAAACACAGATGTGGCTAACAATGGCATTTATATAGGAGCAACAGCTGTGATTGCCACCCACATGCCCTTTCCTACCTCACCCTATGAGTATGAATATGAAGCATATTAATTTGTGGTTTTAGGGATTAGTCATGGAATCTCTCTCCTTTCCCTCTACGTTGGATGTATATTCCCTGAGATGTTGCAGAAATCCTCTGCGCCCTCCGGGGTGACCCCTTCATTGATGTTAGGAGAAACAGTGCAGGTTTCCTTGACTGCAGAAGCAACTTTGACACCTGTGGTATGGTCAGAAATACAAGTTTATTGTCCTGTTCCAGGCTGTGTTGATCAGATTCAGGACTAATCAACAGGTACCCACAAACAGCCCTAATGTCATTAGCTTATATTTCTCTTTCCTCTCTTCCCCTCCCAACTATGCTTTCCCTTTTGACTCCTGTTTTGCTCGTTTCACACCTGTATTTGCTATTTATATGATTATGTTGGTAACTCTAGCCTTCCTGAGCAACTTTGCTAAAACAGCAATCCTATTTCACTGTCTTTCAATATCCTTCACCCGTGGGGAGTTCCTGACAAGCCTCTTTCACTCTCTGTAATGTCCAGCAGTTTCTCGTGTTTTTATCCTATTAGTGTAACCTCGGGTCATGGAGAGCCACCTGCCCAGATAGATAAAAGCCTGTTCAGATCTCCTTCTTTTTCAGAGTGCTGGGTATTACCAAGAGTGGAATAAATCCAAATCTTCTCAACATTTTGGAAAGAGACCATCTCTGATATACAAAACAGAAATAACAGAGATAAAGTCTGTTTATATTTAAAAGTAGACTGAAATTTAGCAAAACATCATTTCAGGACAATGTGGAACTGGAAGGTTACAGTCTAGGAATCCTAGAATAGCCTCATTTTCACACGTGTTCTTTGTGGCTTGTATGTCCAATTCATTGATAGAATTGATACAGCAGCAGCAGATTGTAGTGATGTATTGTTCCGTGCAAACAAATCGCAGTTACTTACCTTTGGTTTAATAAAGACATGATAAGTGAAAATGGATATGAATTTAACTCTTTTCATAGTCGTGGAGTTTAAGTGCAGCTGACATCTACTCTGGAATATCATTGTAATCCCAGGCAGACAAATGCATTTGAAACCTTAATTTCCCCAGAGATGCTGACCATCCATTTCTGTCTTCACAGGTAACTCTGTATATCCTGCACACCTTCAAAAGTCAGCTCAGGAATTCATACGTCCATGTACCTACTAGTCAGACAGTCAGTTTGTTATGAGTGTGAATGGAGCTTGGTTTGGTGCAGGAATGAGCAGAATTAATCAAAGAGTGTATTCTATCAGACATTTGTCTAGTAGAATGCCATCAAAGTTGGCTGGAAAGAGTTGGAATCCAACCAGCAGACTTTTATATCTTTTTCTGAATAAAAAAAATATATATATTAGTATCACAGTTATAAATATGGCAGTGAAGGAATAGTTGGTTTATTTGTAATAAATCTGGAGTAGCTCTACATGCATATGCCTGCTTATGGAATTCATCTCACCTAGAGATATACCTTTAAGCATGCCTTTGTTACTGTCTTCCATCTTAGTTTCTTCTCAATAGGGAGGGGGAGGAAAAAAAAAGTAACAGGTGTTTTTACAGAATGGTTCATGTGAGTATCTTAGACATCTGCTACAGGATGAGATGAGTTATGCCATAGAAGTGCCCATTTTTTCCTTCCTTTTCCCTATTCAGGATGTGTAGAATGATAAGCTCAGGAGGCTGCAGCCAGGGCCTGTCCCTCTGGCCCTGAGCCAGGTGGGCAGAGAAGACCTAGAGGTGGTAGCCGAGTTCAACCAAGAGTCCAGATGACCAGGAGAGTTCATGGTGATGAAGCAGGTATGAGGTCAAGCTGAGAAGTCAGCCTGCGGGTCAGAGCCAGGATCAGGCCTGGTGAGGGTAACCAGGGACAGAGAGAGTCCAGTGCCTACTGGCAGGCCCAAAGTGACAAGATAGGTGCAGGGTCAAGCTGGGAAGTCAGCCCACAGGGCAGGGTCCAGAGCAATGGAGTCTGCACGCTGAGCTGAGCTGAGCTGAGCTGGAGATCAGTGCTCCTCTAGGGCAGCTCAGACAGAAACTGAAGGCCCAGGGTTGAGCTTAAATGGGGCTCCTGGGCCCATGGGCAGGAGGTGCCAGTGGCTGCCTCAGGCGAGGATGATCAGGCCCATTAAGGCCTATTAGTGCCCTCAGACCCTGAAAACAGTAGTAATATTAAATATTAAAAATAAATATTAAATATTAAAAACTTTTCTGTAATAGCAAGAGCTACAGCTTTACTGTGAGAAAGTACAATTGTGACACTTTTGAAGGCGATTATTTTCACCTAAGTTTTTACTTTCAAGTTTGATGCCTTGAAGATATCCCAGCTTTGTTTTCAACTGTTTCTAACTAGTACCGGTTCAGCAGTATCGCCTCCACGTTCTGTTTCCATTCCCTTACCTCATACATCCTTGTAGTCTTTTTTTTCCTGACTCACAGTCTGAAGGTGATCATTAACCTTTTAGCAATAGTGGGTCACATTCATCAGGCACCTTAGACTGTTTACAGTATTAGTGATGTGGGCGACTCGAGTCTTCCATGCAAGAACAAAGTCACCACACAGCAGGTGGTCCTGAGGGACAGCCTACCCTCTTTTGTTGTGGGTGAATATCCTTGAACCAATTCACATTCATCGCAGGCTAAAAATGTGCACACAGAAGAATTTTTTACAAATGCTGAGGCTGGGATTCATCTTACTTAAGTTTAGACTTCTGTTAATGAGCTGCCAAAGCATAAACCAAACTTGTAGGCTCTTTCTATAGCTCATGAAGGCAAATAAAAGTCTGCTTGCCTCCATAGTTTTGGAAGAGAGATTGATCACACCTGTCTCTGTCTCCCCTGAAAGGTCTATATTTATATCTATGAGTTACAGGAAGAGTGTAGAGTGACCAGCTCAGGTTTATGGAATTATTTCAAGTCCCCGTTAATGCAGCTTAATGCTGCCCTGAGTTCTGGTTTTGGATCACATTCCATCTGACTCAGGGAGCTGGCTCGTAGAGAACAAAAAGCCACTGGCTTCAGTAGGGAAAGACTTCAGTCTCAGCTGCTTTGGCCATGGAAGTAGCACAGAGAAGGAAACGTAACCTGCTATAACACTGCCTCAACACACAGAGTTATTAGACAAATGGGTGTAAGACGATTTTTCCCTATCCTTAGGAAGGACTGCAAGTAAAGGTCCCATAAAAAGCTACACTCCCTCTCACTGGGGGTCATCACTCAGAGCAACCCATTCTGCCCATCCTGAACCACTTAGACCCCTTAATGTGTAAATGTAGTGTCTGAGGAAGAAATATGTTCCACTCTTCCATAGCCATAGCTTTATCATTAAGACTGACAGGTGTCATTAAGCAATAAGCAGTCAGTTCCCAGAGCAACTCTGGCAGCATCTAGAAGTACAAATTTTCTGCAAGCAAACATTTTCATGCTTCCTAGAATACTGTGGATGTTTCAGATATTCCTGACTAAACTGTGAGAGAGGACTACAGCAAAGAAAACTAAATAACCCAGACAAGCAATACCTGTTGATCCACTTTTAACCCAGCTATCTCCTGAACACCACGGCTTTCACATAGTCTAGACGAGAACTCCGGAAGCCATTACATTGCCAGTCTAATGCAGTCCGGAAGAGGACTCGGTCCAATGCAAATACATTGCAGACCTCATGGTGCAGCCCAAAGAGACGAGCTTCCCTCACTCATCATCTTACACATGGCACTGCACATTCATTGTCCCAGGAGTCGCCCCCACTCCACAACACGAGCAGCCACTGTAAGCACAGTCTAACCAAGGCTGCGTTACCTGGGACATTTCTGCCTGCCTAAGCCCCACTGATGACTTTCGCTGCTAGGGACAGTCAGAGCAGATCACTCTTCAGCTGAGTAACCCAATTCAGCTCTCTGCTCTGAAGGCCAACAGTTTGTCAAACAACCTCTAAGCCCTCGAAGTAGCACAAGTAAGCTAGCTTTTCTGGCAGGTAGAGATGTCCTTAAACTCCTGCCAGAATCAGGGGAAGGGTCTTTGTTCGTATGTCTCAAAGGCTCCTCAGCTTCCCAGAACAGCTGTCTTCATCACCTTATCGTAAAGTAATTTCAATAAGTGTCCAGTGATATTGCAAGAACAGAGAGAGGTTAATGGCAAACTGTTTACTAAAGCATGATATCTATGTCAACATCTTCCAATAGACCATTATTTTTCTTTTCTTCAAAAGAGTTAATTGTTCAAGGACCTTACAAGAAAATTATATGTGGGATTAGGTGGAAACGCAAAGGCAGTGTTAAGGCAGAGGCACCAGAACTCTAAGCAAATCACCAGCGATTACCTACTTGAAGAATTTTCTATCTGCATTTGAAGAAAAATCTACCCCGATGGATGGACACATAATCTGAGCCTGGATGGTCCACACATGAACAGGTTATCACAGCAAAATATCTGCTCCACAGATGAGCAGGCTGCCTGAAACTAGATGGTCCATGAGCCAAAGAGGTTATCTAACAAAGGGCACGAGTCCAAGGGTAGATGTGTTATCAGAGACAACAGGAGTCTTCTGTGGAAAAACCAGCTAACTGTGTATCAGGACTGTGCATTTTAATGAGAAGAAGAATTATCAAGTTTGATCATAATTAGTAACAGAGATGGATTCACATTCAGATGGCATACTTAAACTCCACAGAGTTGCACTGCAGCTCTTCAGAGTCAGATAAGCAGAACTGATTCCTCTGATATCTTACACTGTACTGCTATTTACATGAATATGGTCTTGTTATTATTAAAAAAATTTGTATTAAAGTTTGCAGTCTAAAGCTTTGTTAAGCTTTGTTTGTGAGTTGATAAGGACAGACCAGGGTTCACTGAATTTGCTAGGACACTTATGTCATCAGTTTCACTAGTAAAAAGTAGTAAGGGCAGGGAATGAGATGGGCATGTCCTATGATCAATGACAACAAAGACACCCTTAGAGGATGATTCCTTCTGCTTATCACACTTATCTGAAGATGGGGTGAATTGTCCTTTGAAGGTGATATTGCTTCCTTTGTCTATAGGGGGAGCCTAGAATAGATGTTGACAAGACCCCTAACCAAGGGTAGGGGAGATTAATTCACAGAAAGATTCTTCATTAGAGTGCATCTGCTGAGACTCCTGATTAAGGCCTGGTGTCTTGCAGGAGATCTAATTTACAGACATTAAACTGCATCGAGAGTCATAAGTACACCAAGTACTTCAGTAACACCATTTTTCTGAAGAAAGAATTCCAAAGCGGCAAGCTGAGTGTTAGAATATCACATTTCATATTGAAGTTGTTTCTCAGCGTGTCGCTCCACTAATGTTTCACAACGCCCAGACTGCAGGTCAGCTGCAACATATAGGGAAAAGAATGAGCTGTTGCTCTAAAGGCAGTACCGAATTGCAGAGTTCTGCAAACATCGAAGCAAAGAACATTTATCTGGGCATTTATCTGGAGCAGGGAGGGGCTCTACTGCAAGTTTGAAGTCCTAAAGTTTTTCTATTTAGATAAATCTTCTGATTTGTTTCAGTAAGATGTCTTTGTAGTGAACAGGAAACAACTCGCTATTATGAAGGTACATGAAATGTTTCACAGAATCACAGAATGGTTGAGGTTGGAAGGGACCTCTGGAGATCATCTAGTCCAACCCCCTGCCCAAGCAGGGTCACCTACAGCAGTTGCCCAAGATCGCGTCCAGGCGGGTTTTGAATATCTCCAGAGAAGCAGACTCCACAGCCTCTCTGGGCAACCTGTTCCAGTGCTCTGTCACCCTCACAGTGAAGAAGTCTTTCCTCATGTTCAGATGGAAGCGTCTGTGTTTCAGTTTGTGCCCGTTGCCTCGCGTCCTGTCACTCGGCACCACTGCAAAGAGTTTGGTCCCATCTTCTCTACACCCTCCCTTCAGATACTTGTACACATTGATAAGATCTCCTCTCAGCCTTCTCTTCTCCAAGCTAAACAGGCCCAGCTCTCTCAGCCTTTCCTCATAAGAGAGATGCTCCAATCCCCTAATCATTTTTGTAGCCCTTCGCTGCACTTGCTCCAGTAGTGCCACATCCCTCTTGTACTGGGGAGCCCAGAACTGGACGCAGTACTCCAGATGTGGCCTCAGCAGGGCTGAGGAGAGGGGGAGGATCACCTCCCTCGACCTGCTGGCAACACTCTTCCTGATGCACCCCAGGATACCATTGGCCTTCTTGGCCACAAGGGCACATTGCTGCCTCATGCTTAACTTGGTGTCCACCAGCACTCCCAGGTCCTTCTCCGCAGAGCTGCTTTCCAGCAGGTCAGCCCCCCAACCTGTCCTGGTGCATGGGGTTATTCCTCCCCAGGTGCAGGACCCTGCACTTGCCTTTGTTGAACTTCTTGAGGTTCCTCTCCACCCACCTCTCCAGCCTCTCCAGGTCTCTCGGAATGGCAGCACAGCCCTCTGGTGTATCCGCCACTCCTCCCAGTTTTGTATCCTCAGCAAACTTGCTGAGGGTGCACTCTGTCCCTTCATCCAGGTCATTGATGAAAAAGTTGAACAAGACTGGACCCAGTCCTGACCCCTGGGGGACACCGCTAGCTACAGGCCTTCAACTAGACTCTGTGCCACTGATCACAACCCTCTGAGCTCTTCCATTCAGCCAGCTCTCAGTCCACCTCACTGTCCACTCATCTAACCCACACTTCCTGAGCTTGTCTATGAGGATATTATGGGAGACAGTGTCGAAAGCCTTCCTCTAGTCAAGGGAGACAACATCCACTGCTCTCCCCTCATCTACCCAGCCAGTCATTCCATCACAGAAGGCTATCAGATTGGTTAGGCATGATTTCCCCTTGGCGAAGCCATGCTGACTACTCCTGATCACTTTCTTGTCCTCCACATGCTTGGAGATGGCCTCCAGGATGAGCTGCTCCATCACCTTTCCAGGGATGCAGGTGAGGCTGACTGGCCTGTAGTTGCCTGAGTCCTCCTTCTTGCCCTTTTGGAAGACTGGGGTGACACTGGCTTTCTTCCAGTCTTCAGGCACCTCTCCTGTTCTCCATGACCTTTCCAAGAGGATGGAGAGTGGCTTAGCAATACCATCCGCCAGCTCCCTCAGCACTCGTGGGTGCATCCCATCGGGGCCCATGGATTTGTGGGTGTCAAGTTTGCTTAAATGATCTCTAACCTGATCCTCCTCCACCAAGGAAAAGTCTTCCTTTCTCCAGACTTTCTCTCTTGCCTCCAGCGTCTGGGGTTCCTGAGGGCTGGCCTGAGCAGGAAAGACTGAAGCAAAGGCGGCATTCAGTAACTCTGCCTTCTCTGCATCCTTCCTCACCAGGGCACCCTCCCCATTCAGCAAAGGGCCCACATTTTCCCTAGTCTTCCTCTTGCTGCTGATGTCTTTGAAGAAGCCCTTCTTGTTGTCCTTGACATCCTCTGCCAGATTTAATTCCAAATGGGCCTTAGCCTTCCTCATCACATCCCTGCATACTCTGACAATGTTTCTATATTCCTCCCAAGTGGCCTGTCCCCCTTTCCACTCTCTGTAGACTTCCTCCTTCTGGTTGAGTTTTGCCAGGAGCTCCTTGCTCATCCATGCAGGTCTCCTACCTCCTTTGCTTGACTTCCTACTCATAGGGATGCACCGATCTTGAGCCTGGAGGAAGTGATGTTTGAATATTAACCAGCTCTCTTGAACACCCCTTCCTTCTAGGACCCTAACCCATGGCATTCCTCCAAGTAGGTCCCTGAAGGGGCCAAAGTTTGCTCTCCTCAAGTCCAGGGTTGCGATCCTACTCAGTGCCCTGCTGCCTCCTTGCAGGATCCTGAACTCCACCATCTCATGGTCACTGCAGCCAAGGCTGCCCCCGACCTTCACATCTTCCACCAGTCCTTCTTTGTCTGTTAGTACGAGGTCCAGCAGCACACCTCTCCTTGTTGGCTCCTCCACCACCTGTGTCAAGAAGTTGTCACCAATGCTCTGCAGGAACCTCCGGGACTGTTTGTGCCTAGCTGTGCTGTCTTTCCAGCAGATCTCAGGGTAGTTGAAGTCCCCCATGAGAACCAGGGCCTGGGATCGTGAGGCTACTTCCAGCTGTCTGTAGAAGGCCTCATAAGTTTGTAGCTTTTGAAATAAGAGTTTATTTCTGCAACAATACGGCATAAAATATCTCGCACCTTCAGGCAAGGAAGGTAGGCCTATTTCTTCATTTTAGAGATCAAAAAGATCATTTTCAATCTGCAGATAGAATCATAGAGTCATTTAGTTTGGGAAGGATTTCTGGAGGTCATCAAGTCCAACCTCCTCCTCAGAGCAGGTTCAGTCAGATCAGATTGCTCCGGCCCGATCCAGCTGAATTTTAAATGTCAGCACAGATGGAGATTCTACAAATTTGCACCTAATCCAGTGTTTGATCACTCACGTTGGGGCAGGAGAGGGAAATTTCCTCCTTCAGTTTCCCAAGTAGTCCATGGAAGAGAGCAACCTGTTGATAGCAAGCTCATTGAAGCCCTTTTCTGAGAATTAACTGGGCTACTTGCTGTGCTTTAGGGCAGAAAAGGTTGGGTAGGTTGGGGATAAACAACAGCCAGCTATGCAAAGATAACTCAGTGTGTAAAGGCAGTCTGGTCTTTTGTGCATCTAAGCAGGGTAAGCATTTTGCTCACTTAAACTGTGTACCTAACCATTATAGGCTGGTTTTAATCCTGCTGTCTGCTTCTTGAAATGGGCAAGTACTTCTGAAGATATGGCTCAAGGGGGGAATAAACTGGCGTGGTATCCACAGTATTTACTCTTGTCTTTCTGGATGAAACAGGTCAGTAAGAGAATAGTTTTGTACCTATGCAATACCTTGAAGCCTGTGCTAGAAACAGACCTCAGCAAGAACTGAAACCTCCATTCAGTCACCCACATGATAAGAACTCTGCTTTGAGAGCGTCAGCCAGGTTGCTGGTAACCTCCAATAGATTAACAATAATTTTTCATGTGAGGTGAAGCTGGTAGAACCTTTACAGGGATGACTGATTCCCTTCTTGTTCAGGATTCCTTCCCTTTTAGCATGAGATTTTCCACCCTCTAAATGGAAAGTATTCCATTTGGTGACTCTTCCCAATTTATTCCTGAGCAGAAGATGGCCACTTTTCCTTGGCAACAGGGATGCAAGCAAATGAGAAATCCTTTCTCAGCCAAACCTGGAGGATCTTGTGGTATCTCCTCCTCTTTGGGAAGATGCAAAGCTGGGTTTTCCTGCTGCTGTTGCCATTTAGTGCTTGGCACCTTTCATTCAAGAGAGGAAACTCTTACTTTCTTCTGCCAGGTTGTGGATTTGTTATTTGTATGTTTACAAGTTGCAGTCCCAAAGGTCAGGCTGGTGGAGGTCCATGTAATTAAGGCAGGTCTTAGCAAGTTGGCACAGCTGCAGCCTAACCATTATATTCCTATTTCAGCAAGGCTGAACAGGGGCTGCTTTGCCCTGTTAATGGACTTTGTGGCCCATACTGAGCTCTAACTACCCTGCTACCAATGCCCGGGGAGTTAGCTAGTAGGCAAAAAATGTATTGGTGATTGCAATACAGGAAGAATGATGTCTGAACTAGTGTCAAGACCATGTATCTTCAGGAACAAGCGGGCCATTGCCCTTGGAGTGGGCCATTTGGATGATACTGTACACCCAACCGTGGCCACGAGTGAGGGGAGAAGAGTGCTCCATAGATGTCCTCAAGAAAAGCAGACTTTTTTCCTTAAATAAGGAGAAAGAGGGCACACAAAAACCATTGTAGTGCCAAACTCGGACTTGTGTTTCACAGTGCTGCTGCTGCCTTTTGAATAAATTATTTTGTCTTTCTGCGCTTTCTTATCTCACCTGAAAAATAGGAACAGTACTCCCTTGTATCACAAGTCATTTCAATGCGTAATTAAAGAAGTCTAGTCAGAAGCTATGATGAAAATGCGCCGTACTTCCTTGTGGCTACTGAGACAATCAATTGTGTGTTGCCAGCTTCCCATCACTTCTAGGTGTTGAACCAGATTCCTGTTGGGAGATGATATGAGTGTGCTAGCAACATGCCTGAGAGGAATCACTGTGTGGCCATTGAGTTTATCCTCTCTGGACTAACAGAAAGCCAAGAGGTGAAGGTAACCTGCTTTTTTTAAGCACATTAATAGGGAATCTTGGAAGGATCATGTAGATGAAGGTTGATCCCCCGGCTTCATGCACCGTGTACCTTTCCCTCAGTAACTTGGCTTCTGTGGATTTCTGTTACTCCTCAGCTATCTCCCCAAGGTTGCTGGTGAACTCTTCAGCAGTGAGGAGAGCCACTTCAGTCAGTGCCTGTGTGGCACAGCTATTCACTTGTCTCCTCATGGCTAGTGCTGTGTGTCTCCTGCTGGCAGTAATGGCATATGACTGCATGTGGCTCTCTGTAACCCTCTCCTTTATGCAACTGTCATGTCCTCAAAAGCCTGTGCACAGATGGTAATCATCTCCTCTTTCACTGGCTTTGTCCACACACTTGCGCAAACTATCTCCACCTTCACATTCTCTTTCTGTGACTTTGGTGTTATCGGTCATTTTTTCTGGTACATCCCCCCAGGATCCTGCTTTCATGCTCTGACACCTATAGCAAAGAGACGGTACTTCACATTTTTGGTGTGTTTCGTGGTATCTCCACATCTCTGGCAATTCTCATCTCCTCCATCTAACTCATCTCCATCACCCTGAGGATCCACTCCTCCAAGGGCAGATGCAAAGCCTTCTCCACCTCTGCTTCCCATCTGAGAGCTCTCTTCTTGTTTTATGGCAGCACCATTTTTATGTGCGGTAGCCCAATATGCAGCTACTCATTGGACTGAGATAAATGGGCCTCTCTGTTCTCTACAGTGGCGACTCCAGTGCTGAATCTTATCAGCTACAGCCTAAGGAATAAGGAGGTGAAGGATGCTCTGAGGAGAGTTTTAGGTCATATTAGAGAAACTTCAGCAGACTTGTTAGAAAGAGAACTTTGTTTGGGGAAAATTTATCAAAACCTTGGTACAAAGAGTAGGACTTCCAAGGAAGATTTGATCAGCTTCCAAGGGTGAGATTCAGAAAGGTACTTAATTGTTAGAAGTGCTTTTAGGTGGACTTTTAACTGGTTGTATCTGCAACTTCTATCTTGAAAGACTGTGTTCCTCTGCTGCTGAAAGCTGGAGGAATCCTGACTTTTAACTTGCAAGTTCCAAGCACAAACAGGACTCCTGCCTGAGGAGTGCGTGGCACAGAATTGCAGTTCTCTGTTCTACTAGGAACGTTTGCTCATGTAGGAAAACCACCGGTCCGTCAAGATGAGAAAAAGCTTTCAGAGATATTCAAGAGGAGAAAAGAAATGTGATTTGAATTTACGGCCATTTCTGCTACGTCTTCAGTATTTGAAAGGAGTAGCCTCTTCCAGTGCAACACACAGAACCTGAAGTTCTGGAAAGGAAATCTTGGAGAACACACACCCGTGTTTTTGCCCCCCAAACACTAGGGAAAGTAACTGTCCCTCTTCTGTTAAATCTCCCTCTTCTGTCACTCATTACTACCTCCTTTTTTCCCCTTCTGCCTGGAAACATGAAAAAACTACAGAAATGCAAAAAAGATTGACTTCTAATTTTGCTACCATTGTGAAGTAACAAGACCTTATTCCTGCTTTTCATCTCCACATATCAGTAATCCACTTGAGGCAACTGAGTGAATTGGTGGTTATTTCAAGGACACTGGACATAATCTGAAAGTTAATCAAGCTGCAATGTTCTTTCACTTAAAAGAATGACGGAATAAGATGGTGACTTACCAACTACATGTCTGGCATCAATGTGATTTTGAGAATAAACGACCAATCATTTCTGGGAGATGAGAAAGTTGGGAAAGGCTTTGGAATCCTTTTATCAATTCAACTAAGCTAGCTCTAAGGATAGGTGTTCTAGCGCTAAACGATGTTTCATCTCTTCTGGCTGAGTTTACAAATGCTGTCCCTCAGTTGGCAGAAAGAGTTGAAATCTTTATTGAGCTGAAAGTGACAGAATTAATCTCAGACAGGTGAGAGGTTCCTGCCTCTGCATAAGGTTTACAGTCAAAGGGGGATGGAAAGAGGTCTTGCGGATTCCCTTTGCATTTCACTGCAAGCCTGTTAGGGCTGTTATTTCCCCTGACTTCCTCTCCTTAAAGCTGTGCATAACTCTAGCAAAGATTGTGTCCCTGTGGTCATCTATGGCACCCTAAAGAAGGATTTTACAAGTCTCAGGAAAATGTAGCCCTTTGGTCCTGCTAGTTGTCAGCTTTCTGTTGCTGCAGAGGCTGAAGCTCAAGGTTTATCTCTTGTTTCTGATTATTAAGTATCATCAGATATGTGAAGTTCACAGTTTTTACACGTATCAATGTTGCGTTGTCCTTATCTTGAACAGAGAAGTGAGATTTTTAAACCAGATTTCTGAGGTGTCCAAAATTGTCTCTTTCAGTGGACTCCCAGCTCACAGGAAGGAAATAGCTTGAAAAGAAATCACAGGCATCATTTTATTTTCCTGTGTATGTTTACAGGTCTCTGGGAAGAGCAATGTACACTACTACTCTTCCAGAAAAAGACAGGGAGGTTGTCATCAAAGAGCTTCCCTGCACAGCAATGAGTCATGTCTGCACACCTCTCTCTGCACTGATGTTTAAGATAGTCAAAGCCATCTCGAGCTAAGCATCAGCAGAACCGGCAGCATGTTTCAATCAAGAATCACAATCTCAAACCTAAATATGCTTTCTGACAAATATCATCAAAAAGAACAGATTTTCCGAAGCCCCACATTCATCTAAGCCCTGCATTCACCTATCCCTTAGTCTCCACCTCGAGAAACCCAGACAAAATTAGGGAATTTAAAATGTTAAAGAGCTGCTGTCTCTTCAAATCTACAGTTTGCTTTTCTAAGAAAGCCTTCTGATCCAACATCCAGAATCCTGTTCCTCTTCTTCCCTTCCCCAAATCTCAGTTGCAGGAGGAGATTTGGGAAAATCCCGGCCTTGAATCACTTGTCATGACAGCAATGCTAAAGTAAGTCCATTTGCGGTAGAACAGCATTGCCCAGAGTCAGGAGGTCCTAGGGGCATTTGGGGGTTTCCCTGCTGCAAACAGTTGAGGAAAACTCGATGGATCAAGAACAGTACTGTTAAGAATTTTAGGGAAATTTTCAGTGTTCAGCTAGGATTTAGGTTATATCTTATGGAGTATGGAGAGATATTAGATACCCATATTTCCACTGAGATACCTATTCCTTAGATCTTTATAGTGTAAAGCACCAGACGACTGGCCAAAGTATGAAACTTCATCCAGTCTCTAAATAAAGCGGTGAAAAATGTCCCGACAATTGAACTGGATTGTGGCTCCATCATTGACTATGGTATTTAACCGTGCTTGGATTGCTGCTCTGATAGATTATAAAGCTCAGCTATGACATAAGGTCAAGGCCTTGGAAAGGTGTTAGCAGAGCTCCTTTAAATGAAGCGTTCCCAGAGACACCAGGTTGGCACAGACTGATGAAAATCGGAGTGAATGCCTGGCATCGGGGAACGGCCTCTGTGTCCATCAGTGTTCCTGGGAGCCTTGGAAAGTCTAGTACGGTGTATGTCACCCTTCACTGTAAGGCAGACACCTAGTGCAGCATCCTGCTCCTCTCATGCTCCTATTTTACCATGCAATGAATCTTAGTCCCCTCAAAGGTCTCTTGCTGTCTTCAGCAGCTCTCTCAAGTTGAGGCGCCTCATGTCAGCACACCAATATATGTGAGATGAAACCTGCTTGTGCTGTGCCACACTGAAGGATTTACTTTCTCTTGGAAGCTTAGCACCACCATCACTTTTTTTGTGTAGAAACGTGAGCAGACACCACTCTCTGAAGCTCGTAGGAGCTAGTGGGAAAGCATAACCTCTCAAAATACTTAGTTATTCCCCTTAATGCCAGGAGAAGCCAAGACCTGAGACTTACACAGCTCTAAGGTGTCTAAAGGTAAAAGCCACAATACCACCCCAAAGGCTTGGGTTTGACTGGTGACAATATGCTCACATCCTTGTGACTGACAATTTCCAAAGAAAGATGAGAGCTACATGAAACCTTGAATTTAGTTTCAGTTCTACTCTTGTCTGCTGAGAAGATGGTGGAAGAGCGCATATAGATGAAAATGCATGGCCCAAGGAACAGAAGTGCAACAGTGATATGGGAGGTGCAGGTAGAGAGTGCTTTGAGACGCCCTTTGGAAGAGTGTGTCCTCAAAGAGACCAAAATAATGACATAGGACACAACAAGAACAAGCAAAAGAGCCCGAGGAAATCAGACCACTATTGGCAACCACGATGCAACCAATCACGTAGGTGTCAGTGCAGGCCAGCTTCAGCAAAGCGTGTACATCACAGAAGTAGTGGTCGATCTCATTGGGCCCACAAAACACTAGCTGAGCGGTCAGCAGGGTCTGCACCAGGGAGTGCACACAGCCTCCCACCCACGAAGCTGCCACCAGCCGGCCACACACATGCTTGTTCATAATGCTTGTGTAATGAAGCGGCTTGCATATAGCAGTGTAACGATCATACGCCATTGCTATGAGGATGAACATCTCCGTGCAGGCAAAGAGATGGACCCCAAAGAGCTGTGCTATGCAGCCCACAAAAGAGATGGTCTTCTTTTCAGCAAGAAGGTCACAAATGAGTTTGGGAACAGTGACAGTAGAGTAACTGATATCTACAAAGGACAAGCAGCTCAGGAAGAAGTACATGGGAGAGTCCAGCTGTTGACTGTTCTGTATAGTGAGGATGATAAGCAGGTTTCCAAGAATAACAGTGGCATAGAAGACTAAGAAGAATGTGAAGGATACTTTTGCTAATGCATCATCTTGTGTGAGTCCCTGGAAGACAAACTCCGTCACATTGTTCTTGTTCTTCACATACGTCACGTAGACAGGACCTGAAGCACAGAATAAAGCCACCTGAGATGGCATTAGAAACACAGTGCTATCAGTACACATCCATATTGATCACTGGTATGTTCAATATCAATGTATTCCCTTTTATGCCTTTTGGGGAAAGTTTCCTTTCAAAGTCAATGCTTCTCTCAAGGAGTGACAGTTGATATCTAACTCAGAATGTATTACTGAAGTGTGTAATAGCGAGCTCCGTTCATTTATTTGAGGGAGTTGGTGGAAATATCCTCCAGATTCATATTTCTGATCTTTGCCCCTTTTAAAAAGGAAGACTAGTCACTAGGTTCCCTAAACATCCACTTTTGAAGTGTTGATTTGGAAACGAAAACCTGACTGAGAAGGATAGTGCATGTTTTGATTTGAGTCTCAACACGTTAGTCATCCCCTAAGGAATTCTGCTCAAGCAGTGAACGTACCTTCTTTTTCAACCCTCTGAAGGAATTCAACAGAACTAGTCCTTGCTATTGCTCTCTGACTCTGGTAGAATGTCCATGCATTTTTGTGCAACCATCAGTATTCACATCATGACACAAGGCAGCTGGCTAATTAACATCACTTCAGCTATCAGTGTAGATCCTTCTGGAGGAGGTAAAGTGGACACCTACCTCATGTCTGTTTAGCAGAGATGTGCCTTTAGGCACAAACTGTCTTTAAGGCGCCCTAAGTGAAATCAGACCATGTTCAAGGCATGCCAGGAAACCTGAAGCAGGAGAGTCATTGTTCTATATGTGCTGTACTGGGCTACATCTTGTGTGGATGGGTTCCAGTTATTGCTCATGAGTTTCTGGGTTGCGACCTCAGTCTCCAAAAGAGCGGGCTTGTATTTCCTCAGACCACCTTTCCTACAGTACATGGGTGAATACTGGAGATAATCTGCATTAACGATGTGTCAGTAAGGTTTTTGTACACCTCAGCCAAGTTCTGGACTATGGAAATCCCCATAAACACACCTGTGATGCCCCTGGGGTAATAAATACACCGCTGCTGAATCTCCTTTACTCACCAACACCCTTGTATTCACCTTTGCTGCACTCTAGTGCAGTACGCAAGTATCACTAGTGTTCAGTTTCTACACTGAAAAGATAGACGGCAAGAGCTGCATAACAGTGTCCACAATACCGGCAAGTCCTTTGGGCTCTTAATCCTGTTCCACAATCACAGGTCAATCAGTTCTTTCTCACGAGATCTCTGCCTCTTCCACCCTCCAACTTCAGCAGCAGAGGAAATATTCTTTCGTGTCTCCAGCCCTATCTCCATGCCACTCCATGGGCAGAGGGAAAGCAGTGTGGGGAGGCCCAAAGCATGTGTGTTAAGAGCATTGTTGCCACGATGTGTACAGCTAGAGGGGACAAGTTAAGATTGAGTACATAGGCAGTGCTGCAGCTACCTATTGACTCCTTGACTCTGTAACACCAGAAACTTCCTTTTGACAGATATTTCTGGAAATGGCGTATAACTGAAAAATAAGCAAAGAAGACACCAATTAAAACAAAGGGTAAAAAAAAAATTGAGTTCTTTCTACTTCATAAAATGCACCTCACAAAAGTCACTCAACAGTAATGCCTCTTTTCAAAGGCAGGATTTCATAGTCATGCTTGAACAAAACAAAGAAGCAAGATCAGAAAACTTACACAGTTTATATTTGCTAGTCTCCAACAGTTTGCCTGCTATTCTCCTCTGATGACCTCTCGGACCACTTCAGGCAGTTTCATCAAAACCTCTCAGCTTCAAGCTGCTTCTTATGTGTCACGAGAGCAGTCCACATCTCTGCCAGGGCTGGAAACTACAGAGGATGAAACGGACAGCCTGAATGTCTAGCTCCATTTCTCATTCTGCAAAAACAACTTCCAAGAGCATCTGCAAGAACAACTCTCTGTCTCTCTCCAGATGGGGAAGTTGTGGCAGAAATATTTCAAGTAAATTGCACAGCAGAAGCACAAGCTTACCAGAAGCAATGAGATCGCAGAGGCATGTGAAGTTTTCTTTGTCAGAAAGAATCAGTGGACAAGGAGATAAAATATATATTTTGGACAGCTATTAGAGTAATCTCTACAGGGTGACTCTGGAGCGTGATCACCTAGACCATGTCACATTGTGGGGGGGTTGCTTGCTTTCTTGCTTCCTTTCCAGAGCTGTCTAGATAAATGGACTTCATTTAGTATTAGCTATGTGCTTCTTTTGGAAACATTTCTATTTAAAATCAATGTCATGGCTGACCATTTGCAAGAGTTTGTGTTCACATTACCCTTGCAATCAAACATTTTTTGAGTAAAGATGTCTCTTACACGTGTCAGATATTTTTTCCCTTCCAAGCCAATATTTCACATATGCTTTCTTATTTCTTATTAACTTGCTCTTACCATTGCATGTTTGCAGCATAAATAAATATCAGAACTGTGCTATATGACTGTTGGCACTTAGACATCTGGTCTGTACACGTTTGAAACAAGAAGTAAACGAGAAAATTATTTCAAGACTTCAAAAATGTTTGTGGTCAGGCCTCACTACTTGCCAGGTATTTTTACTCAGGCAATGCAAAATACAGAAGCAGCTGGTTAGTCCTCATATTAAGTCATTATAAGAATCTGGGCCAATGTGTAGAGGAATCAAATGTTGTTGTTGTTGTTGACGCCTTCCATAAGCTATGGTCCCGCTGTTGCCTGCTAGCATCCAGCAGCCGGAAGAGAAATCAGAAAAATCATGGCATTCTTCCCCAAAACATTTTAAAAAAAACAAACAGTTTTAAAATTATAAGCCTTAGCTTGAACTGGCCGTGTGCCCTAACCCCTCAGCAGTTTCAGTATGAAGGGGGTCAGTGGGCCCCATCTGTCTTTCTACCTGCCCCACCCCAGGTGAGACAGACCAACCTCTGAAGGCGCCTGTCCCTCTCTGTTGACAATGGTGCTCAGCTAGACAACTGTCCTTCATTGCATGAAGAATTTAGACTGCTACAAATAGGTGGGGATGATCCCACCTTTAGCTGTGTCCACAGAGTGTGAATGCTGGGTGAGGGACATGCTGGCCCAGGCCTGAGGGACACTATCCCTCTAAGCCTTGAGAATCGGGATTTATCCCAGTTCCGTCCTGCTGGCTGCCATCCACATAACCCACCACGGTGAGGAGAAGACACTGAGACATCTTCAGTGTACTGGTGCATGCCTGTGAAATGGGAACCCACTCTGCCACCCCCTGCATAGAGCAGAGGACATTCAGGGAACCAGAGCATTTGCGACATTGTCCCAGGGTTTGGTCTGTAGATCTGCCGCTCTCCTCTGCAGGGAACACCTTCTTATCTTGAATCACACTTAAGCCATGTTAAGGTGCAACACAAGTGCAAGCAAGTGTTTATAGGGAACGTGAAGTGAAGGAAGAAAAAAGAAAGTGCTTTAGTTACTTTCAGAGTGCATTACACAGATGTCTTTCTCCCTCACGCACCTGATTTGCTCTTTTCCTCCTGGCAAGGTAGGAGTCAGGGTCCCGCGGCTCCTCGTGGCTCCTTCGTCCTTGTGGAGAACCTTAGCTGCTACAACTAACCTCCCTGTGGCAGCTGTGACTGGCTCTGAGATGATTTAATCTTCCATCTTCACATTTCTTCTCTTCCTTCCTGCAGTAGTAGCTGCTCCAGCTATTCCCTTGGAATACATGTTCCTTCCTTTGCCTGGGCCTGTAGATGTGCCCTGTTGTGCTAGGAGTTATCCTGCGTACAGGAATTATTCCCAGATAACTCTTTTTTTTCATTGACACATAAAATTGTGCCCCCCAATGCTTTCTTTGCCCCCCAATACTTTCTTTGGTGGCGACAATTTCCTACGGTGAGCAATTTATCTTTCACTTGGATCTTTGATTCTCTATTAGTCTAAACAGTAAAATGCAAAATCTGAGGCAGAGATGAAGGGCAGAGGGGATGGCTAGGAAGGAGGGCATTAGTGATAGGGGAACTACTACAGAAAGGCAGAGAGTTGCACTGGAATGGGAAGGGGAGAAGCTTCTCCTCATATCATCTGCATCAGCAAATGACCCAACCAGCATCTAATATCAGCAGTTTAATTGCTAACCCATGGATTCAGCATATGACAATGCAGTACTCCTAAGAAGGCATTTACTCCAAAGAAAAGGGGAAGGAAGCCTTTGGTACAATTGCTTCCAGCAGCAGGGGACCTTGAAGGCCTTGCAGACACCTTGGGCCATCGTTTCCTAGCTGAGTAGATTACAGAGTAGATGGAGTTTGTCTGACGGAAAGTTTACATCTGGGAGAGCTCGGACTAACAGGATGCTCTGCCTGGAACACATTTTAATATTTTTGATAGCATTCATTTCTTTATTTGCTGGTGTCTCAGCAGTGCTTGGAAGCCCCAGTCCTGGGCCTGTGCTATTCAAAAAGAGAACATAAAGGGAAGCCCTGCTAGTCACAGAGTTTACAATGCCATTCCAATCAAAACATGAGCTTTCAGTGTCTTCCTAACTACTGCAACAGCTAAAACCAAGCTTTTCTTCAAAAGGGAGCTTTCAGTAAATTTTCCAAAATGGAATTGTAGTGAGAGAGACTCGATTTTCTCAGCTCCTGAGAAAATGTTACCACAGTTCTACACCTCACCCTTTTCACTCCAGACTTTTCTATTCCACAGTTTTCTCATGGCACTTTTCATCTCCTCATTTCTCAGTGTGTAGATGAGTGGGTTCAGCATGGGCGTGATGACAGTGTAAAACACAGCTAACCTCTTCTCCTCCGAGAGACTGCTGGATGGGCGTGTGTAGGTGAATGTGCATGGCCCAAAGAAGAGAATCACCACAGTAATGTGGGACCCACAGGTGGAGAGGGCTTTGTTCCTCCCTTCGGACGTTCGTCTTTTCAAGGATAACAAAATGACCATGTAGGATGTGACCAGGATGATGAAAGAGACCAAACAAATCATTCCAGTATTGGCAACGACAATGACGCCCGCAACATAGGTGTCGGTACAGGCCAGTTGTAGTAGGGGACGGACATCACAGAGGTAGTGGTCAATTTTGTTGGGGCCGCAAAAAGGGAGGCTAACGGTTACGAGGGTCTGCACCAGGGAGTGCACAAAGCCCCCCACCCATGAACCCATCACCATCCAGCCACACACACGCCTGGTCATGAGGGTGGTGTAGTGCAGGGGTCTGCATATGGCAAAGTAGCGATCATAGGCCATCACTGTGAGGATGAAGACCTCAGCGCCGCCGGAGATATGTTCCCAAAATAGCTGTGCCATGCAACCCCCAAAGGAAATGGTTTTCTTCTCAACAAGGAAGTCAGCAATCATTTTGGGAGCTGTGGCAGAAGAGAAGCAAAGATCTGCAATGGACAGGTGGCAGAGAAAGAAATACATGGGGGAGTTCAGACGTTGACTGCTGACTACAGTGACAACGATGAGCAGATTTCCTGCCACAGTAACAATATAGAAGAACAAAAACACCACAAAACATATTTTCTGCACCCCTTGGTTCTTTGAAAGGCCCAGAAGAATGAATTCCTTCACACTGCTTACATTCTCCATGTTGGTCAGTCGGGTGGCAATATGCAATATACAGCTTACACACCTGGGAAAACAAAGACAGACACATGATTCATCAGCATTTTTTCATTATTAATAATGAGTTCTATATCAGAAGTGGATACAAACCAAGAAAGATATAGCATTAGTATTAAGCTTATGAAGTGTTTAGTTTCTGTCATGTATTTTTTTTTAACGGCTATTTAATTCTCCACAGTACAAAGCTTCTGCCATGGCTTTGGTGGCACGGAGATAGGTGCACTCTGTGATATGTTCCTTAATCCTGGTGCTCCAGGATTTTGAAAGACTGGCTCCATGGCTAGTAGCCTTCCATGCACTAAGGACAAAGCCAGAGTGTTCACCTTGGGCACTACAAGGCAGATAATGCAGCATGTTTGCCCTCAGGGGAGACAAAGTCCCTGACAGCAATCTTTGTAAAATGGATGTCTTTAAGAATACCTGGAAATATTGCTCAGAATGATGATTTGCTTTATAAGTACACATGATCTTTGAATTCTTGTTTAGAAGGGAAATATACCCACATGCAGAGAAAAGAACTCTCTTGTCTATATACATTTTGAAACGTAAATATGAAATGTCACAGGCGGAAAAATGAGTTCTGGGAAGGTTATCTATCATGGAGGGGAAAAAAATTACACATATTACTTAATGTAGTACTTCACATTGGCGGAACTGGCGGAATGATTCAGTTAAGCCAAGTTATCTACCAACTACTTCAATCTGCAGCATAATCAGAAATTCTCGTGCAGGCACAAAGTGATGAAGCATCCACAGGAAACACTGAAACTGAGAAAACCCAAGATTACTTTCAAACCCACAAAGTGAAGCCGAGAGAGGAAGTGGGCAAAGTTAGGGACTTTTCCTATGCTTACAGTTGTACTTACACTAGATGAAAGTTTTTCAAGCAGAAGGGTAAAATTTACATGGATGGTTCCCCTTCAGATATTTCTACAAGGAAAAGGATCAGTAAGAACAACGGGAGATCAGTTTCTCCCTCGTCTTACCAAGTTGTGATCCTTTCTACCCCTCTTCCTTCCATTGAGCAATGACGTAGACTTCTCAACAGAATAAATGACAGGGATGAAATGAGCACACCTTTATGGCTGTGCAGTACCCAGTCGAAAAGAAATAGCTGGGCTCCATCCAAGCCAGAGCATCACTGGAAGCATACCACAGCAATCGCAGGGCCATATTTAGGCAGTCAGAAAGGAGTGACCGAGAGAGAAATGGTCAGGGGAAACTGTATGCCTGAATACCAGCAGATGGCAAACTCCTGAGCTAAAAACAAGGTGTGCATCTACAAAAGGACCGATTCACAATTCAGACAGCTCGACCATGTATCTTGCTTGATAAGTTCCTTTCCATCACCGCCAAACTGCATTTAACAAACTACCCATCTGTCTGATCTCATCTCATCGCCTTAAGTCATGTAGGCACCTATACCTAAGCTAGGCATATTACACCTGACCAGTCTACTTGTAGATGTGATGAATCATGTGTTGCAGGTACCTGTTTCTTACTGTTGACTCCAAGAGGATTACTAGAATGACTAATTCAGTAGAGGATTGCCACCACTTATGGCTTATCTCTTCAAGTGCCTTTGCAGGGGTAGACCTGAGCTATATGACATAATGCAATCAGCTGCAAAATAAAATGAATCTCATGTGTACTCTTAACATCTCAAAAAGGGTGAGAAATTGCACCATCTCCTTACTGCATGCATTCTTCCCTAAAATCTCAGGTGGTTATGGGAAACAAAAGAATAATATCGAAGCAATCGAATCTGCGGCTGTAGAACTAGCTCTGTATATGATTCTAGCCAAAGATAACTAGAGACAGTTGATAACTTCAGTGGAAGTTTCTTTCTGTATTTTCACATTTGTGCAAGAAGAAAGGAAAAGGAAGAGGAAAGCAAAGCAAAGCAAAGCAAAGCGAAGCGAAGCAAGAAGCCAGAGAAGCTGCAAAACTTACCTCACCTGTGTTTAGAGATCTAATTTTTTGTGCAAGGCTGTACAACTTTATCTCCTCAACTTCTGTCTCCCCTGGTATGAATGTGTTAGAGCACAGCGCCTTTAAAGAACATAGAATGGCTTCTGGAAAGCTTCCAAAACTTGCTTAGGAGGTGGCTGTTAGTGTATAATCCAGTCCCATCTAATTTATTACTTGCTTTCGTGTGTCACAAGTGTATCTTGATGTTTCCTGCCTGTGTGAGAAGTGGTTTAATAGGCTGTGTGGATGATGTGACCTGGGTGTGCTGAATGATGCTTTCATACCCCAGCAGCTGCACAAAGGGCTGAGAAGAAAACCATTTAAGTACCAATCTTTAACCCTCTCCCAGGAAATCTTCCACCTGAAGGGCTCTTGGGGCTGGAGGAGGGAGGTGTGGAGGCTTGGTGAAGGGAAGGCGTGAAAGAAAGGGGCAAAGGAGGAGAATGAGTTCTGTCTTGACTGAAAAGTTTAAGTAAATATATTTTAAAGAAACAGTTGTCAGTCAATGCTTTTATAATGATATCACAAAGGCATTTCAGGGTTTCTCCATAAGAAATAACAGTCAAAGGAGTAGCTGAGTATTCAACTGGACAAGCATATGCATGGACCTATCCAGTTAACGCTTCTCGGAGTTCTTCCTTACTCCAAGCTGATAGTTGTATGGATTTCCCATGTGTAAAGGGCCATTAGGTCCACTGCTCTGGCTTCCTAGCATTGTGAATGCTAAAACAGTCCGTTTGTAATCTAGATATTTTCTCTCCTTTTTTAACTTCTGTGTATTCCAAAAAACAAGTAAAAGAGAAATCCTCATTAAAGGAAAAAAAGAAAGAAACCTCAAGCTGTAGGAAGAGTCACCATCCTCCAGGGATGGTCAAGAATTCCTATCACAGGAGTCTTTTAAGGACAGCTTGGGCTCATTTCTCTCAGGAGTGGTTACGATTAAGTTTTTATAGGGACAGAAGATGTCCTGGGTGACCTCTTGATGACCCTCCAAGTCCTATCTCACCAGAAATTTCATCACTGGAAATCCAGTGAGTAAAGCCTCTTTGCAAGAATTTGCATGTTTTAACAGAGGTCAGTGAATTACCAAGTCAGTCAAAAAAATCCTTCATATACGAATTGGGAAACTGAGGGAGGACGTCATCTATTTAATGCCGATGGAAGCCGGCAAATGTAACCCTGACTTAGTCACTCTAGGCTCTTCTGCGGAAAAAAATGAATGTCTTTGGAGACAGATGCATCTGATCTACCTCAGAACTGATTTTAGGATGTGATTAGGTGTGAAATAGACGTCTAGCTTTTAAAGAAAATAACTTAGGGCAGACAAATCTCACTGTCACGATGGGCCCCATCTTTCTTAACCTGAGCAGCTGCAGTCAAAGGTGAACCTATGAAATGAAACAAACGAAGCAAATAGACATGCTGATTTATAGCAGCATATCATCTCAACCAAGGCCCAAGTCAAATTCATCATTTCTCTCAACTCTACTGTGTATTTGTAGCTTATGCCTCACGGATGTCAGGAAAGACATTGTCTCAGCTACTGTCCTTTGCTTTGTTTTGCTGAAATTTCTGGAAATGTGGAATGGCCTGATAGCAACATAGTTAATGTCTCCATCTCCTCTGCACAGAATGCCAGCAATCTCCACAGTGAAAACAGAAATCCTACAGTTAATGAGAATAAATACTGGTAAAGAAATGTCTTGGTGAAAATAGTCCCCTAACTTAAATGTCCTTTTACGGTCGCCTGGAGTCTTGGGCAGCTTAATGAGGGTTAACAGTAGTCACTACAGGAACCAAGAGTATTGGGTAAGAAGGTAAACAAAGTCTTACAGTCTTTGGGAAAGGAAGAGGAACAACAGATGGCAGAAGCCAGAGATCAGGCCAATAGCATCTGGCCTGCTAACCTAGTATGAGTCAGCCTGCCACTTTCTGTACCCAGTGGCACACATGGCAGCAACTTGGCTAGCATCACATTCATGTCCTTTTGTTTCCCTAGCCAAATGGACTACCAGAGGTGACTTAATGCACAAGTCCAAATGAAGAATTGCTGCTACCTCCTGCTGCAAAATAATTCCCCATAGGGCTGTGCTTAGTGCCAGGAAAGGAGAAAGGTGTTTTCTCCATTTTCTTTCCACTCATCTTGGCACCTGGCTCTGGACATCACTATGGCAGCAGGTCACGCTCAGGGGAGCTGTGATTTGGACAAGGAGGGACTGTGCATGGTGAGATGAATGAGGTTTTGCAGCTGGATAGTGAATACTGGCAAGGGGGTTGTTGGCAGAGCCATGGTGAACGTGTGTTGTGAATTTGATGATGGGCAGGATGGGGACAAGGCACGGTGTGGAGGGAAGTTGTGAAACTTGAAATGGATGCTACATGGCCGGGGACTGTCTTCATGGAGTTTGTGAAATCAGAAGTGCCTGAGGTGTGGTGAGGGACTGTGCTGAAAGATCGTATGAAGTGGCAGGTAATACTGTGGGTGTTAAGCTGTGTTGAAAGACCTTGCGACATCAGAAGTGGGCATCGTGTTTTGAAGGGTAACACTAGGAGAGGCTGCAGAATTGTGGCTGCTGAGGTGTCATAAGGCTGGCTACAGACTTCAAGGAGACCCTACCGTAGAACAGGTTGTGCAAAGTAGTAGGGGACAATGTGTGGTGACAACCTGTGTTGGGAGAGGTTTTGAGGTCAGAAGAGGACACTCGGTAGCGATGAGTGTGCTAAGGGAGGTTCTGCAGTGACAGTGGACCCTTGGGGAATGAGAAGTTGTGTTGAGGGAGGTTGTGAAATCAGCAGCAGGCATTAGGGAAGAGGACTGACCATTTCTCAATCTGTGTGACCCTGAGCAGCAGTAGGCCATCTTCTGCAAGGTCTGTGAAACTAGAGCTGCTCATGGATGCGGCTGGGAAGCAAAGCATCAGTGCAAGAGTCAAGCTATAACTTTGGACAGACAGTTCTTGTGTTCTTTATATCGCGAGACTGTCTGAAGAAGGGAGAAGTAGTGAAAAAGCATTTCCTAAGCCATGACAGTGACAGGTTCTGTGCTGGGAGGGAAGGGGGAAGTGGTTGAAATCTAAGTGACCACATGCAACAAACTAGATCCTTCCCCAAGAGAGTGAGTGGCTGTTTCTCCAGATGTCACACTGAAATGACCGTGGCTTTTTTAACAGTGTCTGAATAGTCCAGCACCAGGATTTGATTTTACAGCACAAGGATTTTATCTGGACCATCAGTCACAGATTTCAGGTGACAATTTTCACCAGCAGATCCACACCAGACAGTTGCTGCAAATAGTCCCTGAAATACCAAGGAACCCACAAGAAGGTGAGAAAGTCCTGGATGGCTGCAGTGGTCTTTGCCGTTGCACTCTGTCTCTTGCTTTCTGCCATGATTTTGGAGAGATGGTGAGGGGAAGGAAGGAGAAAAAAGAACTGGGGGAAAGGAGCTCAAATATTTTCTTTTCCTGCTGGTTGGAAATTGGCTATAGCTACACAATTGTCTCGATCATCTTCAAGATAAGGAGATCTTCTTTCTGGGGATCTTTTTCCAAGAACAAACGCTATTGCATTGCCCTAACTGCCCATCTGTCATAGAAGGTGGCATTCTTCAGAGATCAAACACTAGCAGTTTTGGTCTTAGATGATCAATTAAGATTAGCTGAGAAAACACAACAGCATAACTCTGTGTCCAGACAAGGAGATGTCTTTGTGGTGTCAAGTTTGTTCAGACTAACAGCTGCCACAAGAACTATACTGTACTCAGCATGTAAACCACAGGAAGGCTGTTTAATCTCAAGGGAAAGAAAGACCAGCTAGACTGCTGCTACTTGATGCAGGCTTTCATTAATTAGTTTCATTAAGGAAGTAGACTCAGGTTTTGAATATGCTTCGGAGACAAGAGACCAATCTTAAAACAAGAGACCAATCTAAGTCTTATAAGAGATATACGAGAACTGTGAGTGACTTTTTCAGCATGCTTTTGCATGGTCTGTGGAAGTCATAGGATGGTTACTTCACTTGCATTATATGGAATGCAAAGTTTTTGATGATTTGGCATACCTCCACAGGGCGTCCATTACAACCAGTATGACACTACATGACAGTACATATCAATGGCCCAGGCTGATGCTATTTAACATTATGAAATCTGTTTGAAATGCCTTAGATAGAAAGCTAATCACCTGACATTCCCTGAATGCCCAATGGAGTGAGAGGCACCTCCAGAGGATGTAAACCACCATCGTAGACCCTCTCAATCACTGACAGTAAGAGATAAGCATTCTCAGAGGTGGCATCTGCCATATGTTTGCAATATATTTCTTGTGGTCCAAAAGAAATCGGTGATAGGATGACTGCAAGGAAATAGGGATCATGTGCAGAATTTTCTGCCCTGAACTAACATTAAGATAGCCAGCCCAGCCTACCATGGAGCATGCCCTCAGCATGTGAGCTATGTTTGTCCTCTGACTTGCTCAGTATCTCTCTGGGAAGATGCCAGGACACAGAGCACTCTAGAAGGTCAGTGATCATGGCTAAGAAGAATGCGTTCCTCGGGGGCCACCAGCGCCCTGAAAAAAAAAACACATTTCTGCTTTCCTGGGGACAGTTGAAAGGAGACAGGCAGCCAAGGATGTTAGTGCTGAGTGTGTTCCTCAACATAGTCCCTGTACCAGTGGCATGAGGTGCCTGCAAGGGACACCTGCCGCCCTGAGGGCAGCAAACCTGACTCCACTCATCACAAGAGCTCCTAGACACCAGCGTTTGAAATAGTCTTTATTTTCTCATTGATTGCAACATAAGGCGCTCACGGTACTGTTGGTATTTCTGCAATGTGGTTGAGGCCTGGAGGAAGGAATCTGTAGGTGCATATGAGTGTTTCAGAGCAGTCCAATTTTCACCACATGCAGAAGGGTCAGAGAAAAACTCTAAAAAGACTTGATTTGCTTCCCCTTCCCAAGCCTCTGACCTCAGTAGTTATCCCCACCCTTCCTTTCCCACAGCTACCCCGTTCTCAACTCCAAGAGCTCCTACTGCAGTCAACCCTCTTCTCTCCCTCACCTCAGCCTACCTCAAACATCAAACAAAAGTAGCAAACAAAAGTCACAATATCACAAAATAGGTCTAATTTGTCTAATCAAAGACAATTCCTGACTGTAGAGGCAGAGAGAGAGACCTTTGCTTCTTCACCACTTGATACCCGAAGTCTGAGTGAGATTTGTCCCTCTGAAGCCAACACCTGCCCATTTTGAAGCTTGCACAATCACACTGTTAAAACTCTTTTCTTCCTCTTCATTTTGTAAGTAAGTGGCACACAACAAGCATACTTCTTGTCTGCAGGGTTTCTGTTGTATTACTGCAAATAAATCGCTGTGTTTACTATTTTTCTAAAGTCCCTTTCAGGTCAAGCTGCTAAAATACTCTAATTCTCTGGGGCCAGAGGTGAACGACGAGTCATCAAATGCTGTTAGAGTCCTGTGCAGTTTGGGGAGACTCCTCCTATCTGCAGGAGAAAGAAATAGGCACCTTTTTACACATGTTGTCAAAGGGAGGCCCAGAAGCATTCGGGGAGGCAGGCAAAGGCTGATAATGCCCAAAGAGGATTATTGATGCCTAGCACCCAGGCTGTGAAGGCCTCAATGTCTGATCTCCCTTTCCCACTCCATGCACAGCAGACAAGCCCTTTCTCTTTTGGGGGTCTTGGCAGGATTTGGGGTGAGACATTGCACAGGAAGTGATTTTTGAAGGAAACATTGGAAGAAGGGACATCCTCCTCTGGAATCATCCCATTCCAGCTGATTCTCATATTCCAAGAAAGAAAAAACAAAACAGAATACAGTTACTCTGAAAACTTCCCGCAATCTCTACTGACTGCTCATTTGTACATCTCCTTTATAACAGCATTTGGCCAGAGTACGAACGCACCAAGAGCCTTTCACAGATGCATGCAAAATCCCACAGCATCCCTGGGAATGGAATCCCTGGCAGGTAATTTTCTCCCCACCTACTGTAAAAGCAACCAGAGAAGTAGAGCAGAAATAGGAAACTGCCTCACAACGTGAAAGAGCCCCATTCTCATCTGCCGCTGACTTCATCCCAGCCTCCTCAGTACAGTGAAAACACTCCTTCCTGACAACACCTGTTTCGTTACACCACAGGAGACAGGAACTGAATCTGCAGGCTGAAAGAACTTCCTTGTCTTTTTCACAGAAACTGTTTCCCAGAAGATCCATGGGATGAATCAGAAACCAAGAGAAAGACACTAGAGCTGATGCCAGGTCCCAGCTTCTCTGAGCAGTCAATTCCGATGCACTGGGGCAGGAAGGTAAGCATTTCTGGGAAAGGTTCAGCATTTCCTTGCCATCATTAATGCTTTGGGACGTTCTCTGTCTCTGCTGTTCCATCTTCATGCCCTCTCTCACAGACATCCACACACACACTCGATCACTGCGTGGAGTTACCCCCTCCTCATATCCTGCTCCTCCCTCTCTATAAGTAGCAATGTTTCCTTCTGCTTCTCTTTTTTTACTCTGTTGAACTGCCTCACCCTGTCTTCCTGCTTCAACCTCTCCAAATTTCTGCATGATTTTGCCTTCTCCTCAATATGTAGCATCTTGCTTTTACCTTCCCAGACATCAACCATGCATACTCCGTGAGCGATAGCTGTCCCAGGCCAAAAGGCTGTAAGTATAAAAGCAGTGTATCAGTCACTAAATTCCCCTCTGTCTCTTGCAGAAACAGAGAGAAGAAGAAACTTTTTCCATTTTGGTTATTTCATAGTGACTGATCAGTTCATAATGCTCTCCTTTCAAAGCAGTTCAAGCCTGGCTGAAGGGACTAATTACAGTGGGACTGTGCAAAAGGCAGGGCCGTCATATGCTCTCCTCAAGTTCATGGAGAGCTTCTGCCTCATCAGCTCTGCCTCTGGCATGGTGGGAAATGGCACAGTCCTGTGGTACCTCGGCTTCCGCATCCGGAGGAACCGCTTCACTGTCTACATCCTGAAGCTGGCTGCCGCTGACTTTGGCTACCTGCTCTGCATCGCCATCGAAACAGTTCAGTGCCTGATGCATTTCAATGTGGGAGTGCAGTTTGGGATAGCCCTCTTCCTGGATCTTTTCACATACGGGACTGGCTTGTATCTCTTGACAGCCATCAGCATTGAGAGGTGCCCGTCTGTCCTCTGTCCCATCTGGTACCAAAGCCATCGCCCAAAGCACTTGTCCAGCATCATCTCCGGCCTGCTCTGGAGCCTCTCGCCGCTGCTGAACATGCTGGGGTATGTTTCTTGCACTGTTCACCCCTCTAGCAACTGCCACATACTCCTCATCACCATTGGAGTCCTGGACTTCCTCTTCTGCACGCCCCTCATGCTGATATTCAGCCTCACCCTCTTCCTCAAAGTCAAGTGCAGCTCCCAGCACCTCTAAACAGGCAGGCTCTTCACCCTGATTATGCTCACCATCCTCTTCTTCTGCTTGTTCCGAAGGGGAAGGAAACACACAGCCACACCATAGAGTCCATACTTGTCAGTTCCCAGCACACTCTCCTCCCTAAGATGCAGGTGCAAATCCCAGGCTAAGAGGTTTCTGAACCTCTTGAAGCCACAGAGGGCTGCACTGATGCTCCCGTTGTCCGGGGCAAGTGCACTGCACTGGGTAGCGCTGCCCTGCCAGGGAGTGCTGGGCAAGCACCTACGCAAGCAGCAGCCCCACTCGGAGCACTACCATTCGACACCAGTGCTAGCAGCAAGGAGAGAGAGCAGGAGGGAGGGCTTTTCAAGTGAAAGGGTAGAAGATGTGGAGGAGCAGGAGCACCTGGGCAGCAGCCCTCTCCGAGGGGACACAGAGAGTCAAATGTAAAACCAGATCAGCAAAGGTCGTGTCCCTTGAGGGATGCTCACAGTTTTACAGCTCGGGTGGTTGTTTCCTTCGTAAGCGCTTAGCTGCCTTGGAGTTTCTCCAAAGTCTGGGGTAAAGTGTGTGTGGCGCCTTCAGCTGTTCGCTCTCGGCTCTTCCTGCTGCATCGCACAGCACTGCCCTGCACAAAGGGGAAGGGCAGGAGCGCTCTCTCCTCCTGATTTTCTTGCCTGCTCTTTGCTTGATTTCTGTTTGCAGCGGGCAGAAGCAGGAAAAAAAGGACGACGCTCCTGTGGCCGCTTGCTCTGCGATGGACGTCTGCCAGCGGCCATCTGCCAGGGCAGCTTTTGGATCTGCGCTCAGAAGGGCAGGCTGTGACCAGCCTCTGGCAGCTCTCCGTTGGGAAGAAGGCCCATTACCGCTGCCGATCCAGGTAAGCAAGCCTGGCAAGGGTGTTGGGGCCCTTGCAGTGCTTCAGAACAATAATCTATATGAGAGAATATTGAACTGAAGCTGTTTAGAATTAATTGCTTAGCATAACTTGCTTAGCATTAGTTGGTAAATTTGCTGAACCCTTAGGCCTCAGGCTGTGAACTTGCTGTGAACTTTTACATAGATAAGTAAAAGGGGGCCCCAGAGCCGGTTCAAGCTAAAGAGATAAAGAAGTTGCACGGACAGCAGGAATAGCCAACCTTGAAGATAAGAAGCAAGTTCCCCATAGGTAGCCAATCATATTATAGCCACTGCTGCGTGCTTTAAAGTAGCCAACCAATGAGATTGTAGAAGTGCCGCGTGCTTCAATGCAGCAAACCAATCAGAATAACCGAAGTGCCGCGTGCTTGCATGCCATGACTGCACAAACATATATAAGATAGGCAAATTGCTGAATAAAGTTGGAATTGAATCTGCATTCTGTGACTGCGTCTGATTCATTCTCGCTACTCCCGCGGACCGCGACACAAGGGAGTTACCATTGCCCCAAGCCGATTTCTTGTGTTACAATGCCAGACGCGAGCCTTTAAAGCAGTGCAATGAACACGCTGGTCGCATCTGGGGCGAAGGCGCTGAGCCTCAGCGGGGACGAGCAGGAGAGCGCTGGGGAAGAGCAGCGCCCTGGGCTGGAGCGCCGCGGCTGCGGGGCGCGCTAGCACAGGCTGCGGCCGGGCGAGGCGGGCCGGGGCAGCGGCGGGGCAGAGCGCGGGCGCCGGGCGGCGAGGCGTCGGGGCGCGGGGCCGCTGCGCGGAGCCGAGAGCGCGACAGGCGCGGCGGGGGCGAGGGTGCGGGGGCAGCCGGCGCCGTGGGCGCTGCAGCCCCGGGCAGGCTCGCAGCCTCGGCGGGGCTCGGGGGCGCTTCCCGCCGCGAGGGCGGCTCCCGGCGCGGAGCGCGGCTGCCGGCGGCGCTGGGGGTCGCGGCGGGTGGCGGCGGGTGGGGGCCGGGCGGGCGCTGCGGGCGGGGGTGGGCGCCGGGGGAGCCGGGGGCTGGCGCGGCTCGGCGCGGCTCGGCTCGGCTCGGCTCGGCGCGGCCGCCCGGGGGGAGAGCTGTGCCGGGAGAGCCGTGCCCGGCGGCGGAGCGGCTGCCGGGGGCGCTGGCGGGCCGAGAAGGGGGGCCGGGGCCGAGGCGAGGGGCCGAGAGAGCGCGAGCGCCGCTTGCCGCCGAGCGGGCGGAGGAGAGCTGATGGGGGGGGGCGGCGGGCAGCAGGCAGCGCTGCGGGCTGAGACGTGCCCGGGCGCGGGGCGCCCCGAGCACAGCAAAGTGCCGCTGCCTGGGGAAGAGTTTTCCTCCCCGACGCTTGCTGCAGCTTTGTTTTCCTTCTCTGAGAATCCCTGGGGGCGCGAGCAGGTCCGAAGAAGAATGACCTCCGCGCTGCCTTGCAACGTTGCCTAATAGACAGCGGCATAGGCAGTAGCCCAGGCGACGCCAGAAAAACCGCCTGTCACCATTTGGGCAAAAATGGTCGAGTTTTCCGTTGCTTTCTTTTGAGAGAGGCACTGAGATTACTTGGAAGACATCCAGATGTGTGTAGGTCAAAGGCACTGATGACCATTGGTCTCCTAAAAATGCCAGGCACGAGACTTTCAGGCAATGCACATGCGAAAGGAAGGCCAAACACCTCGATATCAACAGATCATGTATGTATACGCAATAGGTTTGGAACACCAACAGCAACAAACAGCCATATAAAAGGATTTATATGAGCTTTATTGGTATAGCCTCGCTATATTTGGATATATACACAAACAGATGTCTTTATATTATAACTACAGGCTTTCTTTACTGAATTGAACACTGAGGACTAAACAGCAAATAATGAAAAAGAATGGCAGAGTAGAAGCACATTTCCTGTTACTGAGCACGGGAGAAGTTTTCAATTTCTTCCTTAATTTCCTAAAAAAGATTAAAAAAAGATAAAAAAGGAATAATAATTGCCAACTAGACACAGGCAAACTTGCTATAAGCTGGAATAGAAATGTAAAATCCTGTAGCTAGCTGCTTTGTATAAAATGAAAGTCTGAGTAGATGCCTTCCAGGTGGAAGTCAGCAACTCGTATGTAACACGGACTGCTAAGCAGGAAAGAGAGGAATAGCGAATAAGCAGGATATCCACTGTGCACAAGGAAGAAGTGCACAACAGTGACAGGAAGTGCTGTGTAACCAAAGTACCTCTATCAACTGTGTTTTGTCATCGTCTTGCCGATGGCGGTAAACACACTGGCTGAGCACCAGATGTAGTTTTTCGAGGTGGCGGATGTTGCAGTGCTTTGTGGCATCGCCAACGACATTCAGCAGTTGCTGAAGAAAAAAGGGAGACAGTACAAGTTTACGTTAGCATGAGATCATTTGAATAGGCTCTCAATGTGTTCAGACACAAAAGAAAATGGTCCCCCACAACTCGCATCCTCCTTCCTTGTATGGCTAAAGAAAAAAGGAGTGAAATGTCCAAGACCAGACTAACTATCGCAGCAGATTTCCATGGAGGAAATGAGCTCCTGTGTCCGACTTGCGAGAAAAAGCAAGGCTCCAGTTTCAGCTAGCATTGTGCTGCTCCTCAGGCTATCAATCACCTCCAAGATCCTAACTGTAAGTGAACTTCTCTGAGAACAGCGGGAACTGCCATGGCCCGTTTTGTAGTAAAGGACAGCGGCTGCCGCAGCAAAGGCCCTCTTGCCTTGGATGAGCTTCTGTGGCTGCAATGCGGGGCCCTGCAAAATGCATCTTTGGAAGAGAGGCCACAGAGCCTCTAGAAAGAGGGCTGCCAGCTGGCAGTGGGAGCCTCCTGAGGTGCTTCTGTCTCGCCGTTAGCTGAATGTTGCCCATGCCTGCAGCTCTGCTGGCAGAACGGATAGCTCAAGGGTCATCAGCAGAGTGGGAAGCAAAAGTGGATCAGTGAGCTCCAACCTACCCTGAGAGAGATGCTGGTTTCCTTCTCAGCAGGGGGTGAGCATTTCCTCCTCTTCTCTGCTAGGCTCTCTGAGGGCGATGCGTTCCTCCTTTGCTTTTGTCTGCAGGCAGCTGCACAGAGAGAGAGGAGAAAAAGCAAGCCAAAGCATTAGCTAAGCAGTTCTGTCTGCAAAATCTAGCACCGTCGTCTTACTTGGTGCACAAGGGAAATGGTGAGAGGGACTGAAGTACCATTGTGCTGGCTCACTACATGCATGTGTTGAGGGAGAGAGGGCAGCAAGCGAAGGGGGTCCAAATGTTATTAGAATTAAAAAGCACAAGAACTATTAGATTATATCATGCATAAAAGAATGCCCTTGAAGATTTTGTGCACAGAGTAGACTAGACCGAAGGCATGAGCACAAAGCAGGGTCATAAGCTCAGGTGGCTTCGTCTCCCATCACAGGAAGTAAAAGAGGTGAGAAGCAGAAAAGTCTTTGGAGACAAGCTCTCCTTCCCCTGTGTTCCAAAAGTAGAGGTTGCCTAAGCCTCACAGACAGACGGCAATGACTTGGTGCGGGGGTGGCGGGCAGGAAGGCAAGAGGGAGAGGAAGAGAAAAAGGAAGCAAAAGCACAGGAAAAATCCTCAGTTTCCTGTTACCGTAAGAACTTGTGGAGTGTTCAGCAACTGCTCTAAACAACATGTTACATTTGAGGAGTTAGCCGTTGCGGGGCCATCGAGGCCAGTGTTTTACAGTGTGAGCCAAGCTCTGTGGCTGGGCTTTATTTCATCAGCACGTTGAGTGACTGTCCTGGGGACTGACCTCACATGCTGCACCTGATTTGGAAATGGAATGCCTTTGGCATAAAGCCACCGGCATCAGCAAAAGCAGGTATGCCATGACAAGAGGGAAGATATCAATGTCATTGGCACCTTATCCAAAAAAGGAAAAAAGAAAAAAAGAAAAAAGGAAGAAAGGACTTGCCAGTAGAGAGGGGTGTACTGGACTCTGCAGGCACCGCTGGCCATGTCTCGTCCCCTTGCTCCTCGAGCTGTCTCTCTTCCTCCTCTGTGAGCAGTCGAGGCTCAGTTGGTGATGCCACAGGCAGGAGGACTTCCCGTGCCTGACAAGCTTCAGTCAACCAGAAAAGGTTAGCCAAGTGATGATACGCGGACACAAGCAGAGTAAACCTTCGTGCCAGGAAATCTATTACCAAAGCAAATGCCGAATGGCTGCTAAGCTAGAGATAGCAAGGCTGTGTTTGCAGAATAGGCTCACCTGCTTTCTTTTGTGGTGCAGCAGGCTTAGCAGCTTGCTGGACAAGCAAGTCCTTGAAAAACTTTCTCCCTTCCTCCTCGCTAGGTGACTGGACATTGAAAACTTCTCCGTAAAGCTCAGAAAATAAAGCTCGTACCTGAGGTGGGAGGAGAAAAGACAGTGCAGCCGTAAGCCCCCCCCAAATTTGTGTTCTGCTCCACAAAGATGAATTCCTTTTCCAGTGAAGCTGAGGAATGCTTTGAATAAGGGAGAGACTAGAACAAGTTTGCTTCTTGGCCTTAAAGGCGAGATTGCAGTGGTTCGGCAGGGCAATTTAGGGCATCTTGTTTAAGGAACACCTCTAGGATTAAAGCTCTGTGAAGCGACCCGAGGTTCCAGTGCTCCAAGGGAGGACACTGAGCATCTCCTAGGTTGCCTGTTTTGGATTTACTTGCCTTGCTGCCCTTCAGGTTGAAGCCTTGTGGCAACTGCAGAGGGAAGAGATGCCAGCAGGGTGCCCTAGTAGTGCCGGTGTTGAATGGCTTAGGAGAACACAGTATTTGGGTGCTTAATGGAGTGATAAATTAACATGAGACTGAAAGAAGCCGGGAAGGCAGTGAGAGAAATACCTCTGGCGGGAGATCTGCATGGCAAACATCCGACGTAGCGAGCAACAGCACTGGAGCATATGCTGGAATGCCCTCTAGTAATGTTGTGAGCGTAGCTGTCAAGGTGAGTCCAGCAGCCTCCCACCAGGCATGGATATGTGGAATAGAAAGGATGCTCGGTGCTGTCCTCTGGCCTTCTCGGATCAACTAGTCAAAAGGAAGTTTGGAGAAGACTGTTGAAGCGGGTAGCAGAGGCTGCTGCTGAACAGCAATGGATCAATCAAAATTGCCTGCAAAACGGGAGTGCACAAAGACAAAGCGTCCAAACAAGCCACCAAGAATAAGGTAACATTGCTGCTTGGAGCCAGTTCCTTCAGCCTCTCCACAGCGAGAGGCAGGCCTGAATCTCTGCCTGATTTCCAAACTGCTTAGATGTCAGGTAACTCGCCCAGAGCCTCACGCCCGGTGCGAGTGGTAGTGTGCTTGAAAAAACAGGCCCAGCCCTTCAGCAGGGTCCACATCAGCGTGGTGCCACTGCTACACCGCTCGAATCCAGCAAGTGTGTTCTTGCCTCTTCCCTGCGGTGTGATGAGAGAAAAGAAACCCTTTTCTTCCCCCCTCCCAAGCCTGGGTTGCATTTCAGTGTTATAAAGAGGGAGGCTAGAGAAAGGGCATGACGTGCAGTCAGGCTGAGGCAGAGGCGCCTCCTGGGAGCTACAGAGCCTGAAGAGGCAAGGGAAGCAACTCTGGAGAGCCCACTGTCATGAGCAGCAGCTCTTGCCATGCAGAGGGCTTTATCAAGAGCATCTTGGAGTTCCCTGAGCTGCTAGCAACATCCTTACTGTTTAGCCTGGAATGGAAAAGGTGCTCATGCACAACGTCCTTCTTCTCCATTGTTCAGCGTACAAGAAAAGTGTTCTTTCAGCGCGAAATAAACACCACAGGAAGCAGAGGAAAGCCAGGCCACCACCATTAACTGTGGGAGGTCTGCCTGCTTCCCCTGAGTCTATTCATCCTGTGAGATTGCAGAGAGAAGAGGTACCTTTGCGCATCTTTCTTTGGGTGAGGTGCTGCTAGCAAAGAGAGCCGGCAGGTCCAGCACGTGAACCGCAAACCTCTCCAGCGCGTGTATTAGTGCAGGCACCAAGTGGGAACTTTGCCCGTACCCGGGCTCTCCAGCGATTAAGAACCTGGGCCTGTGACATGCTGGCTGGCAACAAGCATTGCTAGGAGCGCAACTGCAAAACAAGAAGTTTGCAAAGGAAGTGATCAGTCAAGACACAGATGTTCAAGGTGTCTTTCTTTGTCCAGCACACGCTGGTCTGGATCTCTTCCCCCCGGCCGCGCGGCTTTTATGTTCAATATGTCTTGACTGAGCAGCCTTGAGGCCTTTGCCTTGGTCAAGTTTAGGTGCAGGGGGTCCACTGGAAATGGAGAAGGTGGTCGGGAAGGAGCAGAAGAACCTTGTGGGAAAAGAAATGCCGTGGGCTCTGAAAGGCCTTAGCTGTATCTAAGAAAGTGCAAAACACATAGAACTGGAGGATATTTATTAGATTCCTTCATTCAGATGTTTTCATCTTTCCTTGTGTGCTGTCTCCTAGATTGCAAATACAACTTTCTCGTGGTTTTTGCTCTGTTATCATGGAATACGTCTGTGAATAGCACCTTTTTTTAATTTTTTTTTTGCCCTCCCAGTACTGCAGGACCTTTTCTGGATAGGGCCAAGGAGCCTAGAGACTGGACCAAGTTCTGTGGGTCAGAAACCTTCCTGAGCAGCACGGTAAGAGAGAATGAGAAAAATTACTGACGCAGCTGGGACCCCGTAAGCTAACTTCTCCACTGTGGGATTGAATTACTTTCACATTGCACTATCAAAATATGAATGTAAGCATAGTGGCTTAAAGATCGCAAATGAAGCCTTTTTTGCAGGGTTTTTATTATGCCCTTTTAGCCGGCCATTCCTCAGTTTTCTTGAGTCACTCCTGCATTCCCAATCTGGGAAGCTAGGTGACTGCACAAACCCACACTGCATTTTTTTAGCTAAGAGGAGAGACATCACATTTCTTTGGCCTTGAATCCTTGAAGAACAGCATGCATGAAATCAGCATGCCCTAATTGTCTGTGGATGTCTTTGGTGGAGGAAAAGGAGGCTGTCTCCTTCCGGATGATCGGCTGGAGCTACTTGCTTTCCTACAACTCTAGCACCTAGTTATATCTCTGTGCTTCCTGCTTGCAGTTTTTGATACCAGAGCACCCTGGACTAACTCTTCTGTCCTCCCTCATCTAATGCCCCTCCCACTTGCAACGGCCACGACAGCTTGGAAAGCCCCAGCAATCAGAAGAATTTCAATCAAAGGACACGGGCAGTTACCTGTTACAGTTAAGGAAGGTTTGCTTTTGCTGGCCAGGCCTTGGAGGAAACGGCTCATCTTCAGGACCAGAAGGTGACTCCTCATCGCTGTCCATGCAGTCATTTTCTAAGAAATGAGTGGTACCGTGAGAAGGCAAGAGAGGCTTGTTAACTTTCCTGAAGAGTCTGCAACCTTCTCTTGCGCTAAGACAGCTTCTAAATGTGAGCTGAAACCCGGGGCTTTGTATTTCTTCGTCTGAGGGGCATACGCTGAATGCCATTTTCCAAAGCCTTCAGTCTCTACAGAACTCTCCTAAGTGTCTGGATTTGCACAAGCTATGTTTTGCTAGCGGTGAAAGCTCCTTTTCTCCTTGCAAACGAGACAGATGATGCTGACAGCCTTCAGAAACTGGATGCTCGAGTGCAGAACATAGAGTTCTGTACTGTGAAGTGGGAGGAGTTCCCGGCTCTGCCCTCTCTACCATTCAATTTCACCTCATCCTGACTGAAAGGTTTGTTTCTGTTGCTTGCACAAACTAGCAGTGTTTGCTTTGGGAGAGTTTTACGACGGTGAAGGCAGTGAAGCCCTACCTGGCTGTTGGTCCTGCTGGAGTGCAAGTGCTGGGTGGGGAAATACCCTCTGGAGGCCTTTTAGGAGTCTCTGTAGTGTGTTCTGAAGCAGTGGCTTGGAAAGGGGTGGCAGTGGTTGTCCAGGGGAAGCCACAGCCCTCTGTGAAGCTGGTGCAGTCTTCTGCATAGCCACAAGAAAATCTGTTGCTGTGATTTCAATGGCAGCAACATCGATGTGCAGCTTGTGACTGCTTGTGTAGATCTGCGGATAGTGTCGATGCAAAGCACAGGGGGCAGCTTCAGCGCAGAGGGCTTGAATATCAGCCCCGCAGTATCCTGAGCAACAAGAGCAGAATCCAAAGGGATGTCAGTCTCAGGCAGCAGAAAGCAGTCAAGGACAGGCTTTGCAAAGGGACACTCTCAAAGTCTTTGCATGTGGCCCAAAGGGGAAGAGTTTCATGGGCAATGGCAAAAGAGTTCCTGCACTGCAGAGCAGTGCCCTGATGGGGAGCTTGCATTACGGGAGGCCCAGCGCCCTACAGCCTGTGCTTCGGAAGTAGGCCTCTGAGCCAACCTTAGCTCCTGAGGAAGATGCCCCCCAGAGCCTTCCATGTTCTCAGAAGCAAGGGAAGGCAAGGAGACAGAAGCAGCTTGGGTACTGCCTGGCACAAGCTCAGACGCTGTCAGGAGCCAGGCACAGGCAGGAACTCGGTGCGTTTTTTCATCTTACCGACGCATTTTTCAGCAAGCTCCTCAAGCAGTGCGTCCAGGGGCTTAGGGCTCCAGTCTCTGGTGTGGATCTTGAAAATCTCTTTTCGAGCCTACAAACCAGGTGGTCACACTGTGGTTTGTCTTAAGCCTCTTTCTCAAAAAGAAAATAAGCAATGCGCAGTCCCCCTCCCCCCGTCACATTCCCGTAATTGCTTGTCTTCCTCTGCTAAAATTAAGAAATGTTTACATTCTAGTAACACACTGCCTGCTTTTCAAAGCTCAGTACTTTTCAAGTAGATAGGAAGAGTAAGTACAGTAGTAGGAGCAAGAATTCTGACTCCAGCTGCTGTCCTTGAACGAGCAAATGTCAAGCTGTGCCTATGTTCATCGCTGCTCTTTGCCAGAGCTTCAGTGAAGTGTTTCCTGTTTCTGTCCAGTATAGTGTGTTGTGCATTTTTCCTAGCCTTCAATCCAATAACCTTTTTCTCCTTTTCCCCACAAAATGCGAACTAAAGACAAAAGAATCTGGGGTAGCCAGAAAAAAAAAAAGAAAATAGAAAAAGAAAGAGAGCCCGAGCTCCCTGCTAATACCAGTAACAATGTCAGCTCCCTAAATGCTTTTGGGCGGCTCTGAGGATTCCCAGCCCGGCCACACTCAAGCCCAAGTTTTCCCCCGAGGCTTTCCCAACTGGAGAACTGAGAACAAGGCGGCAACCTCAGAAGGCAAGAGCCTAGGTGGACTCACTAACTAAGCAAAGAGCAAGCCCTTGGGCAAGGAAGAATGTCCGTGTGCTCCAGGCGGAGTGAAACTCCTGTTTGCAGCCTTCCTGCCAGTTCTGTGTGGGGAACCGGGAGCTGTGCAGCACGTATACCACTTGTTTCCTTGCTCGCTCTCGGAGATGCTGTGGGGTAAGCCGGTTTTCTTGTCGAGCAAGGCTTTGTGCCAGTAGCAGGAAGGTTGCCAAAACAGCCTTACCTCTTTGTTTGGCAAGGTGAAAAGGAACTCCCTGTCAAAGCGTCCAGGCCTTCGTAAAGCAGGATCCAGGGAGTCTGGCCTGTTGGTGGCTCCAACGACCACGATCTCTTCTCTGCTGTCTAAGCCATCCATAAGCGCCAGGAGCGTTGTGACAATAGAACTACCAAAAAAATGTTGTTTGGATTCCCTGGGTTAGTAGCTGTTGTTACCTTTGGCATGCCTTTCTCCAAAGTCGCGTCGCTCAGAAAGGAGAAGCTTTTCTGGATGAGCTGTTGTTAGCGAAAGGACTCATGGTAAGACAGAAAAAGCGAGGCAAGGTCTTGAGAGAGACCTTGTCCGGACACCAAGCTTAGTGACCTGATTTCAACTCCTGCCTTTAAACTGCTATGAAGCTCTGTGTTGTTGTACTCGAGGAGTTCAGAGTGTGGGTGTGGGTGTGTGTCCTATAAAGGGAAGCAGGTGGGTTTTCTTTTCCTAGAGATGAAGCAGATGACATGGAGATGGAAGCGAAAGGAAGTACCTGTGAATCTGGTCTTGGCGACTGGAGCGCACAGGAGCGAGACCATCGATCTCATCAAAGAAAATAATCGAAGGCCGCATCTCATAGGCCTGGAAGGGAAGTACAGATGCAGGCATACTGCCCAGGTATGCCCAGGTATGTGAAACAGAGCACCACGCAGCGAGCACATGCAGGATAAACATTATGGCTGCAAAGGCACTGGCACTGTGCTGGACCCAACATCTGCAAGATTTCCAGCCCCTCAGGCAAAGCAGCACGGCACGGGAAAAGGAAACACTGATGTTCCCTTTTCAACAGGAGACACTGCCAAACTGCCCAAGAGGCCAAGTCCTCCTGGAAGACGTCCACCTCGGAAAAGTAGAGGTCCAACTCTGACCCAACCTACTGCGCATTTACTCCTTACCTGCCGAAATAATGAGCGCAGCTGTCGCTCGGATTCTCCCACCCACTGACTGAGGCAGTCGGCACCTTTTCTCATGAAGAATGCTATTCTCTTGTCTCCCTGCCTACATTCATTTGGGAGCGCTCAAGCCACCAGTGTCTTTCCAGTGCCTGGTGGGCCATAGAACAGACAGCCTCTGCAACATGAAAAAAAGAGATGTACGTAGCTACAACAAAGACATGGAAAAGTGCCCATGACAGCCCCCGTTGTGAAAGCAAAGCGGCCTTCCCTCCTAACCAAAACACTTCCCGTCTTAGACAGATTTGAGAGCAAAGCCTGTCTTTCTCCCTTGCCACAGTTGGAGTCTCTTGGACTGTGCCTCCCAGAATTTGTTGGAAGCACTGGGGAGGAAGCCTTCAGCTGGGAGGCCAAAAAAGGTCTTCTGTGTTTCCACACCCTACTTAAAACATCAGCCAGAAAAGGGAATTCCTGTGACCAAAGCAGCAAAGCATCTGAAGATTTGCACACTTTTAAAGGTATGGAAAGGGAAGGATTTCAAGTCATATTTCAACATCCAGTGAGTCAAGCTTTGTTGGCCAAGAATATATAAAGCTAACCATTACGTCTTGACATATTGCCCCTCCAAAAAAAAAAAAAAAGAAAAAAAAAAAGGAGAATACTTTTCATGTTGAAAAGCATATTGCAGCAGTTAGCTCTGTAGTTCGAATGCACTGCCCGTTACCTGGGGGGTCGGATTTGGAATCTCTGAAAGAATTCTGGGTAAAGCAGTGGGAACAGCACCATCTCCTTTAAGGCTGAAATGTGGTGAGAGAGACCACCCACACCATCAAAGCATAGCTAAAGAGACATGCAACAGAAGACATGTCAGAGGCCAGAGAAAGCTGCCACCTGGAAAAAAAAGGCTTCCTCCAAATTTATCCTGTGGAAAGGCTCAGGACGATCTTGAAGTTCCCTGAGAGGAAAGTGTAAAGCCTGGGAGCTGTCGGCAGCACAGCAGGGAAGGTTTTCATGACCCCTGGAAAAGTCCCCACTGACACAATGAGTTACCACTGCTTACCGAACTCTGGATTTGCACTGGATCAGCTTCCAGCAGGGTGCTTCCGGTTTTCCTTCCATCCACGTGCTTTGCGTTGAATTCGTCTTTCCCAGAGCTTTGGGGAAGACACCAGATGTGAATGGAGGAGAAAGGGAAAGGGGCTTTCTAACTGAACATGCAGTTAGCGGGATTGCTGTGGTTTTCATGTTGGCAAGTGAGTGCAGAAGCGCTTATACACTGGCATAAACTTCCCAAACCAAGAAACATTCCCTAGTCTTGACTGGCGTTCAATATGCAAGCGTGAAGAAAGGCAGGTGGACATTTTTATACTGCACGATGAAATCGTCTAATGACAATTTGTGGAAGGGGATTCTGGCTTCAAGTGCAGAACAGAAGAATTGCAGATCCCCAACCTCAGCCAGGACAATCCGCAATCATCTCATCACTGACCCCCAAATCCTGCCTTTTTAAAAGCTGTGGGCTAATGAAAGTTATCTTCTCTCCCAAAGGAAAAGCCTTGCTTCCTCTAGACCCTCCAGCTGTGCCAGCTACAATGCTGCGATTTTCCCATCATGGCCATCAATCGGAAAATCTTTTCAAGCATTACTGAGTGATGGGAGTGGCACTGCTATGGATCCCTGAGTACTATCACTATCCGTACACCAACCTGTTTGTTCTTCTGCAGCATGGGCTTTGCGACGGAGCAGCCCTTTGCCTGTCAGGAGAAGATGGCCCTGAAGAAATGAAAAGCAGCAGTGAGCATGCACACTGGCCAAGAACTGCAGTGTGCGCAGGATACAGGCATCTCGATCCCAAAGGGAGAGTTTTACCTGCAGAATGAAGGCAAGGAATTTAAATGAAAGGGGGGGGGGCTTGGGTGGGAGGTATATGTCTTTTCATTTAGCAACCTCTAGCCCACTATCCACAAGAAATCAGCTCTTCCGAGAAACTGTGCATGGAACCTACTTTCCAGTGGATCCTGGAAGTACATGATGGTCTTCCTGGGTCGAAGGTTATACTCCTTGCAGGGATCTTTGCCATCTTCCCCTTCTCGGCCTTCACCTTCTTGTGTTGCCCCTATGATTATAGAACCTAGCGAGAACTTCTTATTTGTCTGTGCGCGTATAGCTTTTCATTCAACACCCTGTATGCCAGTTCTGCACAAGAAATTAGCCCTTCAGAGAGGCTCTGCATATAGCCTACCTTCCAGTGGGGCTTGAGTGTCTTCAGCAGTTTGCCACAGGTTAGATGGCTTTGGAGTATCTTCGCCGTCATCCTCTTCCTGCTCTTCATCATCCTCTGAGGACCCTGTCATTACAGTACCAAGTCATCATTTCTTGTTTGTCTCTGCATATGCACGTTTTCATTCAAGAACTTATAGCTCCCACCCTTAAGCACAAGGAATCAGCCCTTCTGACAAACTGCGCGCGTAACCCACATTCCAAAGGCTCTTGATACTGGACAACAGTATTCCTGCACTGAAGGTTATACTCCTTGTGAGCATCTTGGCCATCTTCCCCTTCTTGGTGTCCACCGGCCTTTGATGGCCCTACAATTACAGAACCTAGACATAGTTTCTGATTGCGCTGTGCGTAGCTACATTTTCGTTTAACATCTTCTATCCCCCTTCTACACGAGAGATTAGCCCTTCCGAGAAGCTGTGCCTATAACCTACTTTCCAGTGGAGCTTGATAGCATACAACAGGCTTCCTTTCTCTCACGCTATAGTGTGCCTGTAGGGAGCAAAGATACAGGTTCTTTTAGACTGTGGTACACTTTGGAGGAAATTCTTCTCAGCTGAGTGAAAAGTGCACTGGCATCACTGTGCTGTGTGAAATCCATTACTTACCGAAAAGGAGTAAGGTAAAGTCATTTTGACTTCTGCAAGGACTCGCTCAGTCTGCCTGAGGTCCATTCTTCCTCAGAACCTGAACTCAAAGAGCATATGAACCACAAATGGACTTTTGTAAGCACGGAAGTAAAGCTCTTTACTTTTGGAGAAGTTTCTCAGGCAAAGAAAATTGCTGAAGAGGACAAGGTAAATCGCCTGCAAGTGAAGCAAGCGTTTGGTTCACAAGAGAATACGTAAATTACTGAGCCCACAGAGATGAGGGGCAGAAGTTGGAAGGTCTGGTTGGAAAGATGATCCAAAACCGAAAACAGCAGCAACAGGGAAATACATAGGAGCCGTCTGCAAATTCTTCAGACATGAAGCACCTTTACAAGTGCTCCTCTCATGCACCTTCCCAGTGCTCAAAGACTCCAGTAGCCATGACTGTCCATCTCCAAAACACTCCTGTCAAACCAGGTTGGCTCCACAGTGCCAAGGACCACAGGTGTGACAGCGGCAAAGGAGGAAAGAGTTATTGGAGCGAGGACCAAAGGTCCTGTGACCGCAGCTGACAAGGAACTAGTAACACGGGGGTGGACGCACTGCCGGGGAGCAAAGATTCTAAACGTGCAAGTTCTGCAGCCCTGACAGCGCCATATTATGGAGGGCTCCCGCAGGCAGCAATTCCCAGCAGCACCGAGGACTTCCCTAGGGGCACAGAGGGAATTCCCAGCCTACCGAGTTAGTCCAAAGAGCTCTTGTGGCAGGAAGAAACGCTCCTCTCCAACGACCTGCTGGGAAGGTCACCAAACAGCGTCTCTCACTGTCCCACTACCTCCTCTCACCTTCTCCTGCTCGCTGCACAGCAGCTGCTCCAGAGCAGAACAGGGCAGGGCAGAGCTGTAGCGAGAGCAGCCCCAAGCACCTGGGCTCAGCTCAGGCTGCCAGGGCCATATGGGGAGGGCGCAGCTGTTGCTGCGATGCACTGCGTGATGCCCCAGGCCATGTCACAGAGGGGCTGCAGGGACCCCTTGACCCCCCAGGTGCTGCCAAGGTGGGCCCTGCAAGGGCAAGGGGAGCTGCCTGGGGCACTTTAGGGAGCTGCCCGCACCTCACTGCCCACTCGCCAAGGACAGCAGGGGGCACGGGGAGCCACAGGAGGGGTCCCCCAGGCTGGGGCTCACCTCAGGCATGCCACTCCCGCAATGTCCCCAGATCAGGGTTGCGGGGCTACAACTGCTGGCAAGGAGAGGCTCTGCTCAGGAAGGAAGGCCTAAATGAGCAAGTGGATGAATAAAGAGGAAGACTGTGACTGCACTCTCTCAGCCTCTGGGGAGGAAGGGCCAAGTCCTAGCTGTTGCTTCCCTAGGCCACAGGCATGGAGATGGCATGGCCTAGCAAAGGAGCAGAGGGGTTTTCTCTCTCACCCTGAAAACTGTGTTAAGGCAAATCCACCATGAATGCCTCCAAACAGTGTCAAAGCCTGGGAAAATCAAGAAAAAAAAAAAAGCGCTTATCGGAAAGGTCATTTCTTTCCCTCGGCACTAAATTCTCTCTGCGTTAGAGACGATGTCTGTGAATCCTGGTCTTGGGGTGGGTTCTAACTGGGGGGGTTTTGAAGATGTGATCCTAACAGGACAAAACAAAAATGAGGGTGGCGCCAGGTGGAGATTATCACTGGAGCCCCAAAAGCCCATTTCCATTCTAAAGTCACTCGTTTTGCAGAAGAAAAATGTGATGCTCAGATGGAGCCTGCAACACTCGCAGTGCCATCCCACCGCTTGGGTTCCCAGTGGAGGAGACTGAGAGCAGCTTCCCATCTACAGCGTGACAACGCAGTATCACACACCCGAACGAGGCACGGGAATAATGGCTGCACGCAGTACATTCTGGTGACCCTCTCTGGTTACTTCTCAGTCTGCCCTGAGGGTGGTCCGAGGAGTGGCCGGCCCTCTGGCCTCTTCGGAAGGAAACGATGCCTGAGGTCTTTCCTTTCTCACCTGCCTGGTAAGCACTGCAGGCTGAGAGACCCCTTGCAGAAGCAGAAGAGATAGCTGAGATGGCTGCATGGAAAGCAGAGTGGCTTTACACCGAGTGCCTGAAAGGCATCCCCTGCACATTATTTTCCGCCCTGCAAATCTGAGGGAGCCTCAAAGGAAGCAATGGAGTGAGCGAGACAGTGGGAGCAGAGCTGAGTTCCTACTGACCCCCCCCTTGCCCCAACTCTCCAGCTGCAGAGGTCTGTGGAAGGGGCACGGTGCCTTCGGCAGCAGCACTGCCTGCAGAAGAGAGAAGCTGTAGAGGGGAAGTGAGTGTGAGTGGGGGAAAGGGAGGGGATGCGAGCGTGCCGGAAGGTGAATGGAGGGGACGGGAGCACAGAGGGAAGGGGATGGAGGGGCTGAGGGTGCGCGTGGCGAGCAACGGAGGGGATCAGAGGAAGCCTTGGGGGAAATGGAAGGGAGGAGAGTGCTGCGGGCGGGGAAAGCAGGGGGCTCAGGTGCTCACGGAGGGAAACAGAAGGAACCTGAGGATGCAGGGAGAGGACTGGAGGAGACTTTAGCAGGTGTGAGGGGACCAGAGCATCAGCGCATGCATGGAGAAGGGATCTAAGGTCGCACAAAGGAGCCTGGAGTGTGCCAAGGAGGCGATCGAGGAGGTTGCAAGGCACACGACTGCAGGCCCCCGGAAAGCAGAAAGCGACGCACTGGCTGCATAGAGCCCATGGCTTTAAGCTGGCAGGAAGGCAGCGCCCTCAGGGTGCCAGCACCTCGGCTCTGCCACACCAGGGCTGGGCTGGCGGCAGCCACACTCCCAGCATGCCTTGGGGCATCCCCACGGCATGCTGGGAGCAGGGCTGCTATGGGGCACCACGGCTCAGCCCGGGGAGATGCAGCCCCTTCCCCCATGGAGCCCCGGTCAGCTCTTTCCCCCTGCCCCCCAGCCCCAGCCCAGACCTCCTGCCCCATGGCCCCAGCTGCCACTCACTGCCCCAAGGCCCCAGCTCTGTCCCGGTGCCCCACAGAGCCCAGCACAGAGACCTCCTGCCCCACGGCCCCAGCTCGAACCTCCACAGCAGGTGCCCACAGGGGCAGTGACTGTGGCAGATTTCGACCACTGTGCACTCTGGCCTCCACACCAGGACTATGTTCCTGGAGTAATGCGATCAAAGCAATCTGATTTTGACTAATAGTGGGATTAATGAGCTTTGTCAGGTCTTGAGCTGTCCAACTAAGGATGCTCGTTAACGAGCCCAGCCTGAATTACAGGCTTAGCTGCTGCCTTCAGACATGGGGCTGAGAACGATCCTTTTTTCTTTCATGGCCATTTGTGTTTCAGACATAGAGACAAGATGCTCTGAGGTAGTTCTGTTGCAAGGGAATAATCCCTCCCTGCAGCTCACATTGCAGGTGGACTCCATCCTCCCTGCTAGGCTCCCTCAGAATGTTCTTTATTCTAAAATTAAATGAAAAATTGGGTTTCTAAGTAATGGCAGCAAAATTGCCAAGACCCCAACAGAGCAGAATCCTGGAAAATTTCAGTGGGGCATAAATGGAGGTGGTCACTGAAGGAGTGGGGCAGGGAAGGAAGAACAGCCCCCTCCCCAAACTGGCAACTGTGTCTTTTTTTTTTTTTTTCTGTATCCTTAGCAGCGGGCAGTAAATTCCAGCTCTTCAGGGCTGTCCCTGCACAACTCTGTGGCCTCCTTTGCAAGGCCATGGCTGAAGAAGGTAGAGTCCAGGGGGTGGGGGAACCTGGATGTGTTGGTGGCTGCACAGGCTATAGCCAACACCGAGGGGGTCTGTGAAGGAAGTGCCAAGGTCTGGCTGAACTCCTGGAGCAAGGGACTCAGCTGAGGAAGACTCCAGGGGCTGTTTGGGGAAAGAATGGTCCCGCTGTGGTGGCCTGGTTAGGTTGTGCGTGAGGACGCTGACTCTGGATGGAGGGAAGGCAAAGGAAGGGAGGAGAGGACTAAAAGGAGACATGGCTCAGCGTAGCAGGAGAAGAAATGAGTAATTGGAGCAAGTGACAGAAGCGAGCAGGAGAAGCGCAGTTCAGGGCACTACCTAGATAAGCTCAAGCAGCTGGAAATCCAGACTGGCACTCAACCTAGCTTCCACAGGTAACGACACAGACTGTGAATGCTCATAATGGCAGAACTGAGCTGAGGCCAGGGTTTACCTTGTTTCAAGCAATGACAGGCTGTGAGGCGATCAGAAATTGCAAAAAAGTCATTTGCGCATCCTCTGCAGACATGTCCCTCGTTTGTAGCTGGCTAACTCTGCTCCTAAATTCACTGTTTCCACCATTCTGTTATTTCTCCCTGAAGTCCAGCTGAGCCCCTTCACTTTTGGGCCATAGCCACCTGCTGCTATTTCAGTCTGCCCTCACCCCCATGCATATCTGAAGACCTCTTTCCCAAAAGCTGTTCCTGTGAGGTAATTACATACTCAGTTGTTTCCAGTTGATAAACCTCGTGTGCTTAGAGATGCATGCGATGGACACACATGCAGAATTACCACTACCTTAATAGCCCTGGTATTCCTCCACGCATCACACAGTGCCTCCATCTTCCCACAGGTCCCCTTCCCGCTTCCAGCACAACATCTCCCAAGGAAAAATAAATAAATAAATAAATAAATAAATAAATAAAACATCTCTGTAAGTGCTCCTATTCCCATGTTTTTAGCACTTCCTTTTAAACCAACTGCCCAGCTAGTCAGCTGGTATAGTTTGACTATGAGCCATCCTTACATTTGAGGTGGAGAAGCACTTCCAGTTTCCAAAGCATTTTTCATACCTACTTTCTTGTCTAGTTTCATTTAATTTAAAACACACTCTGTTATTACATATTATATGACTGTATCACAATGATATACATTCTGAAATATTTAATAATTTCTTTATTGAAATTAAATGATTCAAAATGATCAAAGTGAAGCATTTTGATTTTTCTCAATTGAAATTTAGCATAATTGACCCAGAAGACATTTCAATGTTTCAACATTGCTCTCTCATGCAAAAGGAAGGTTAGAGAAGTAGGAATTCACCATTGAAGAGAAACACTATTTGCCCAAAGATGGGAGATCTTTGGAGAGCAGCCTCCACCAGGAATGTCAACGACTCCCCCACTGCTTCTGACCTTCCTTCTCTTTCTGCAGGTGTGGGAGTGAGGGCAAAATTTAAGACAGCATTTAAAATACCAGCAGGAAATGAGTGGAAATGGAAAATGTCCCACGTCCCTGTAAGATGAGTTTGCAAGAGAGAGATGATGAATTATCTTCTTGAATGGCCTGTCTCCTTCCTTTACTACAAAGGCAGCTTAGACAACCAGATTAGATTCAGTCACCTAACTTTTAAATAGCTTAACTGCAGGGAGATGAATCCCATCTGCTGTATAGACATGTGGCATGTGCTCAAGATCCATGATGGGTCTGGATCTACTGCACAGCTCTGTCCAGGAGATGCATTTCACATTCTCTGAAATATCACACTGAGCTGCGCCGTGTGCTGTTCGGACTGTCTTTATGTGCACAGTAAACTATGCACATCCCGAAATCTGGGATGCATGGAGCCTAATCCACATGACATGGAGAAAGCATGTGTGAAATTGCATGTGCATGTGTAAAACAAACAAACAAAAATCCTGCCCTGGAAATCCACCAGCCTTACCTTCCCAAGCCTGCAGTTCTGCGCCATGCCATCACACCTTATTTCCATACCACAGCAATGCAGGAGGCCAGGCTCCATGATTACTCTTTCAAATGCTCATAGGTGTGAAACACTTGGGGAAAACATACGGGAAGACTTCCTTGCTGAGCTTTAGCTGTATGCAAGTGACCTATTTAAAGCTAATCAGGCTTCCTCTGTGTTCATCAGAGAGAAAGAAGTTAGCATCTTCACAGAGCGCTTCTTCCTTAGGACAAGTTGAATCATCTCCAGGAACTGCCTGTCTCTCTCCATTGAGTCCAGAGGGGGTTTAGATGACTAGATTAGATTCAGACAAAGCTTCTACATGCTTCCTGGTAGATGACATGAGCATTTTCACCCACAGTCCTCCCTAATTTCTCCCTTTTATCTCTACCGAGAGATCTCCAACCTCCTAGGCACCAGCATGAGGTCCTTCAGTAGGATGCCTGAATTTAGGCGAGATGAACTGAATCCTAAGAGTCACTTACTCTAACACAAACAGATAATGCAACTCCCTGTATTTCTCTTGTTGCCAGATGTTGAACTTTTGACGCATTTGGTGACATAATCAATACGTTCATAATAGATAATTTGCTGAAGGAGCACAGTAACTTAATTCCTGCAAGGTGGAAGTTTCACAGTTATTCAATTCACCTCACAGAGGAAAATCCTCTTGTCTTCCCTTTACTCTGCTTCCCCAAATACTTGTGCTGCCTCCCCAGCTATAATACTGGATTGTGTCACTTCCTCCTTTACCTATGGATGTCCCCTTGTATGACTTTTCATAATTAACTTGTGCGGGAGAATTATGGCAATTTTCAGAAAAGTTTTTTAAAATATAGCGCCCTACTATGGCTAAAGAAAATCCAACAAATAAAATAGCCATCTTCAACTTACCGGAAAACATCAGCACCAGTGTATCCACATTTATATACACTCAGGTTTGTGCCTTCGCCATCTGGTGGCAAAGCACGATCATAGCGTGTCCACAGAGCTGAGAAAGTTTTTGGACCCTATCTATTTGTTTGAAAATGAGAATTCGAAATAAGTAAGATGGTTGAGAAAGTTTCTGTTTTTCAACATTTGTTGATAACACCATCAGTTATATATACACATCATTTGGAGAGCTTCTATTTTGTAAATAGGTGATACTTATTGTTTACTGCTGCTACTTGTTTTAATGTATTATCTTGTATTGTATTGTACTGAACAACATTGCATTGCATCATATCAGAGTGTTGTGGCACAAAAACATCCGACATGCTCTTTTCAGATAGTTGACTATGCATCTAGTCATAAGCTTCAGCAAAAGGCTGTCCCAGCTTATTCCAGTTAGAGCTGAGCACATTGATTTGTCTTACCCAAATTTAAACCTCTGCAGAAGATTTGAGTTCATCTGACCTCATCAATCTAATCTTCCTTTAAAGTTAATAAAGAAAAAAGGGGGCACTTCTTGGGCACCGTTCATCTTTTCTTAGAAGAGACATCTTCATAGCCCAGGATCCATGAATCTTCTTTGTAAACTATGAAGAACACGAGATGAACAGCTTAGGTGAAGGCGATTACTTCTGAGATCATATACCTTATATCATAGACAGCCAAAGCGCAGACAGCAAAAACCTCACATCTTGTCCTTCAAACTGGGGAATCCAAGTCAGTGGGTGTAATTATAACCTGGTTACTTTCTCATGTATCCTGAAATATTGGAGCTGAGAAAGATATCTGAGCCATACTACATACTAAGATCAAATTAAAAAAAAAAAAAAAAAAAGTACTTCTCATTTTCTTCTTTCTAACTTACATTGCATAGGAGGGAATTTACTAGTTACACTGGTTAGTATGAAATTTGCATTTTCCTGGCCTTAGAAATTAGTGGTTGAAAGATCTATTTCCCATCTCTAGTTTCTTTGCTATGAAGGATGGCCATTCATTTTCTTACACCCACTGCTTAATCCTGCCTGCTACAACACTGGATTTCAACACAGGTGGAGTTGCTTGCTTTCTCAACTGGGAAGTAACATCTGTGTTCACTTTGGAAGTTCTTGTATGATCCAAGCATAAGTTGCTATGTAATTGCTTGCAAGTCTTCTTCTTCTTTTTTTTTTTTTCCAGTAAGGACTGGACTATTTACCAGATTTGCTTATAGACCCTTGATCTCCAGATGTCTATACATACATATAGAAGCTCCATTGTTAACCAGATGAAAGCCTGTTCAGATCTCCTTCTTTTTCAGAGTGCTGGGTATTACCAAGAGTGGAATAAATCCAAATCTTCTCAACATTTTGGAAAGAGACCATCTCTGTTACACAAAACAGAAATAACAGAGATAAAGTCTTTTTATATTTAGAAGTAGACTGAAATTTAGCAAAACATCGTTTCAGGACAATGTGGAACTGGAAGGTTACAGTCTAGGAATCCTAGAATAGCCTCATTTTCACACGTGTTCTTTGTGGCTTGTATGTCCAATTCATTGATAGAATTGATACAGCAGCAGCAGATTGTAGTGATGTATTGTTCCGTGCAAACAAATTGCAGTTACTTACCTTTGGTTTAATAAAGTCATGGTAAGTGAAAATGGATATGAATTTAACTCTTTTCATAGTCGTGGAGTTTAAGTGCAGCTGACATCTACTCTGGAATATCATTGTAATCCCATGCAGACAAATGCATTTGAAACCTTAATTTCCCCAGAGATGCTGACCATCCATTTCTGTCTTCACAGGTAACTTTGTATATCCTGCACACCTTCAAAAATCAGCTCATGAATTCATACGTCCATGTACCTACTAGTCAGACAGTCAGTTTGTTATGAGTGTGAATGGAGCTTGGTTTGGTGCAGGAACGAGCAGAATTAATCAAAGAGTGTTTTCCATCAGACATTTGTCTAGTAGAATGCCATCAAGTTGACTGGAAACAGTTGGAATCCAACCAGTGGACTTTTATACCCTTTTCTGAATTAAAAAATATTAGTATCACAGTTATAAATACGGCACTGAAGGAATAGTTGGTTTATTTGTAATAAATCTGGAGTAGCTCTACATGCATATGCCTGCTTATGGAATTCATCCCACCTAGAGATATACCTTTAAGCATGCCTTTGTTTCTGTCTTCCATCTTAGTTTCTTCTCAATAGGGAGGGGGAGGAAAAAAAGTAACAGGTATTTTTGCAGAATGGTTCATCTAAGTATCTTAGACACCTGCTACATGATGAGATGAGTTATGCCATAGAAGTGCCCATTTTTTCCTTCCTTTTCCCTATTCAGGATGTGTAGAATGATAAGCTCAGGAGGCTGCAGCCAGGGCCTGTCCCTCTGGCCCTGAGCCAGGTGGGCAGAGAAGACCTGGAGATGGTATCCAAGTTCAACCAAGAGTCCAGATGACCAGGAGAGTTCCTGGTGATGAAGCAGGTATGAGGTCAAGCTGAGAAGTCAGCCTGCGGGTCAGAGTCAGGATCAGGCCCGGTGAAGGTAACCAGGGGCAGAGAGAGTCCAGTGCCTACTGGGCAGGCCCAAAGTGACAAGACAGGTCCAGGGTCAAGCTGGGAAGTCAGCCCACAGGGCAGGGTCCAGAGCAATGGAATCTGCACGCTGAGCTAAGCTGAGCTGAGCTGGAGATCAGTGCTCCTCTAGGGAAGCTCAGACAGAAACTGAAGGCTCCCTAAACATCCACTTTTGAAGTGTTGATTTGGAAACAAAAAACTGACTGAGAAGGATAGTGCATGTTTTGTTTTGAGTCTCAACACGCTAGTCATGCCCTAAGGAATTCTGCTCAAGCAGTGAACGTACCTTCTTTTTCAACCCTCTGAAGGAATTCAACAGAACTAGTCCTTACTAGTGCTCTCTGACTCTGGTAGAATGGCCATGCATTTTTGTGCAACCATCAGTGTTCACATCATGACACAAGGCAGCTGGCTAATTAACACCACTTCAACTATCAGTGTAGATCCTTCTGGAGGAGGTAAAGTGGACACCTACCTCATGTCTGTTTAGCAGAGATGTGCCTTTAGGCACAAACTGTCTTTAAGGCGCCCTAAGTGAAATCAGACCATGTTCAAGGGATGCCAGGAAACCTGAAGCAGGAGAGTCATTGTGCTATATGTGCTGTACTGGGCTACATCTTGTATTCACCTTTGCTGCACTCTAGTGCAGTACGCAAGTATCACTAGTGTTCAGTTTCTACACTGAAAAGATAGACGGCAAGAGCTGCATAACAGTGTCCACAATACTGGCAAGTCCTTTGGGATCTTAATCCTGTTCCACAATCACAGGTCAATCAGTTCTTTCTCACAAGATCTCTGCCTCTTCCACCCTCCAACTTTAGCAGCAGAGGAAATATTCTTTTGTGTCTCCAGCCCTATCTCCATGCCACTCCATGGGCAGAGGGAAAGCAGTGTGGGGAAGCCCAAAGCGTGTGTGTTAAGAGCATTGTTGCCACGATGTGTACAGCTAGAGGGGACAAGTTAAGATTGAGTACACAGGAAGTGCTGCAGCTACCTATTGACTCCTTGACTCTGTAACACCAGAAACTTCCTTTTGACAGATATTTCTGGAAATGGCATATAACTGAAAAATAAGCAAAGAAGACACCAATTAAAACAAAGGATAAAAAAATTGAGTTCTTTCTACTTCATAAAATGCACCTCACAAAAGTCACTCAACAGTAATGCCTCTTTTGAAAGGCAGGATTTCATAGTCATGCTTGAACAAAGCAACGAAGCAAGATCAGAAAACTTACACAGTTTATATTTGCTAGTCTCCAACAGTTTGCCTGCTATTCTCCTCTGATGACCTTCTCGGACCACTTCAGGCAGTTTCATCAAAACCTCTCAGCTCCAAGCTGCTTCTTATGTGTCACAAGAGCAGTCCACATCTCTGCCAGGGCTGAAAACTACAGGGGATGAAACGGACAGCCTGAATGTCTAGCTCCATTTCTCATTCTGCAAAAACAACTTCCAAGAGCATCTGCAAGAACAACTCTCTCTCTCTCTCTCTCTCTCTCTCTCTCTCTCCAGATGGGGAAGTTGTGGCAGAAATATTTCAAGTAAATTGCACAGCAGAAGCACAAGCTTACCAGAAGCAATGAGATCGCAGAGGCATGTGAAGTTTTCTTTGTCAGAAAGAATCAGTGGACAGGGAGCTAAAATATATATTTTGGACAGCTATTAGAGTAATCTCTACAGGGTGACTCTGGAGCGTGATCACCTAGACCATGTCACATTGTGTGGGGGTTTGCTTGCTTTCCTGCTTGCTTTCCAATGCTGTCCAGATAAATGGACTTCATTTAGTATTAGCTATGTGCTTCTTTTGGAAACATTTCTATTTAAAATCAATGTCATGGCTGACCATTTGCAAGAGTTTGTGTTCACATTACCCTTGCAATCAAACATTTTTTGAGTAAAGATGTCTCCTACACGTGTCAGATATTTTTTCCCTTCCAAGCCAATATTTCACATATGCTTTCTTCTTTCTTATTAACTTGCTCTTACCATTGCATGTTTGCAGCATAAATAAATATCAGAACTGTGCTATATGACTGTTGGCACTTAGACATCTGGTCTGTACACGTTTGAAACAAGAAGTAAACGAGGAAATCATTTCAAGACTTTAAAAATGTTTGTGGTCAGGCCTCACTACTTGCCAGGTATTTTTACTCAGGCAATGCAAAATATAGAAGCAGCTGTTTAGTCCTCATATTAAGTCATTATAAGAATCTGGGCCAAAGTGTAGAGGAATCGAATGCTGTTGTTGTTGTTGTTGTTGTTGTTGCTGTTGTTGTTGTTGTTGTTGTTGTTGTTGTCGACACCTCCCAAAAGCTATGGTCCTGCTGTTGCCTGCTAGCACCCGCCAGCCGGAAGAGAAATCAGAAAAATCATGGCGTTCTTCCCCAAAACATAAAAAAAAAAAAAAAACAGTTTTTAAATTATAAGCCTTAGCTTGAACTGGCCGTGTGCCCTAACCCCTCAGCAGTTTCAGTATGAAGGGGGTCAGTGGGCCCCATCTGTCTTTCTACCTGCCCCACCTACGGTGAGACAGACCAGCCTCTGAAGGCGCCTGTCCCTCTCTGTTGACAGTGGTGCTGAGCTAGACAACTGTCCTTCATTGCATGAAGAATTTAGACTGCTACAAATAGGTGGGGCTGGTCCCACCTTTAGCTGTGCCCACAGAGTGTGAATGCTGGGTGAGGGACATGCTGGCCCAGGCCTGAGGGACACTATCCCTCTAAGCCTTGAGAATCAGGATTTATCCCAGTTCCGTCCTGCTGGCTGCCATCCACATAACCCACCACGGTGAGGAGAAGACACTGAGACGTCCGCAGTGTACTGGTGCATGCCTGTGAAACGGGAACCCACTCTGCCACCCCCTGCATAGAGCAGAGGACATTCGGGGAACCAGAGCATTTCTGACATTGTGCCAGGGTTTGGTCTGTAGATCTGCCGCTCTCCTGTGCAGGCAACACCTTCTTATCTTGAATCACGCTTAAGCCATGTTAAGGTGCAACACAAGTGCAAGCCAGTGTTTATAGGGAACGTGAAGTGAAGGAAGAAAAAAGAAAGTGCTTTAGTTACTTTGAGAGTGCATTACACAGATGTCTTTCTCCCTCACGCAGCTGGTCTGCTCTTTTCCTCCTGGCAAGGTAGGAGTCAGGGTCCCGTGGCTCCTCGTGGCTCCTTCGTCCTTGTGGAGAACCTTAGCTGCTACAACTAACCTCCCTGTGGCAGCTGTGACTGGCTCTGAGATGATTTAATCTTCCATCTTCACATTTCTTCTCTTCCCTCCTGCAGGAGTAGCTGCTCCAGCTATTCCCTTGGAATACATGTTTCTTCCTTTGCCTGGGCCTGTAAATATGCCCTGTTGTGCTAGGAGTTATCCTGCGTACAGGAATTATTACTGAATAACTCTTTTTTTTCACTGACACATAAAATTGTGCCCCCCAAATGCTTTCTTTGCCCCCCAATGCTTTCTTTGGTGATGACAATTTCCTACGGTGAGCAATTTATCTTTCACTTGGATCTTTGATTCTCTATTAGTAATAAACAGTAAAATGCAAAATCTGAGGCAGAGATGAAGGGCAGAGGGGATGGCTAGGAAGGAGGGCATTAGTGATAGGTGAACTACTGCAGAAAGGCAGAGAGCTGCACTGGAATGGGAAGGGGAGAAGCTTCTCTTCATATCATCTGCATCAGCAAATGACCCAACCAGCATCTAAGATCAGCAGTTTAATTGCTAACCCATGGATTCAGCATATGACAATGCAGTGCTCCTAAGAAGGCATTTACTCCAAAGTAAAGGGGAAGGAAGCCTTTGGCACAATTGCTTCCAGCAGCAGGTGACCAACAGCCTTGCAGACACCCTGGGCCATCATTTCCTAGCTGAGTAGATCACAGAGTAGATGGAGTTTGTCTGACAGAAAGTTTACACCTGGGAGAGCTTGGACTAATGGGATGCTCTGCCTGGAACACATTTTAATATTTTTGACAGCATTCATTTATTTATTTGCTGGTGTCTCAGCAGTGCTTGGAAGCCCCAGTCCTGGGCCTGTGCTATTCAAAAAGAGAACATAAAGGGAATCCCTGCTAGTCACAGAGTTTGCAATGCCATTCCAATCAAAACATGAACTTTCAGCGTCTTCCTAATTACTGCAACAGCTAAAACCAAGCTTTTCTTCAAAAGGGAGCTTTCAGTAAATTTTCCAAAATGGAATTATACTGAGAGAGACTTGATCTTCTCAGCTCTTGAGAAAATGTAACCACAGTTCTACACCTCACCCTTTTCTCTCCAAACTTTTCTATTCCACAGTTTTCTCATGGCACTTTTCATCTCCTCATTTCTCAGCGTGTAGATGAGTGGGTTCAGCAGGGGTGTGAGGATACTGAAAAACACAGCTACGCTCTTGTCCTCCGAGAGATTGCTGGATGGGCGTATGTAGGTGAATGTAGATGGCCCAAAGAAGAGAATCACCACAGTAATGTGGGACCCACAGGTGGAGAGGGCTTTCTTCCGCCCTTCGGACGTACGCCTTTTCAAGGAAAACAAAATGACAATGTAGGACGTGACCAGGATGATGAAAGTGACCACAGAAATCATTCCACTGTTGGCAACGACAATGATGCCCGCAACATAGGTGTCGGTACAGGCCAGTTGTAGTAGGGGACGGACATCACAGAGGTAGTGGTCAATTTTGTTGGGGCCGCAAAAAGGGAGGCTAACGGTTACGAGGGTCTGCACCAGGGAGTGCACAAAGCCCCCCACCCATGAACCCATCACCATCCAGCCACACACACGCCTGGTCATGAGGGTGGTGTAGTGCAGGGGTCTGCATATGGCAAAGTAGCGATCATAGGCCATCGCTGTGAGGATGAAGACCTCAGCGCCACCGAAGATATGTAACCCGAATAGCTGTGCCATGCAACCCCCAAAGGAAATGGTTTTCTTTTCAACAAGGAAGTCAGCAATCATTTTGGGAGCTGTGACAGAAGAGAAGCAAATATCTGCAATGGACAGGTGGCAGAGAAAGAAATACATGGGAGAGTTCAGACGCTGACTGCTAACTACAGTGACAACAATGAGCAGATTTCCTGCCACAGTAACAATATAGAAGAACAAAAACACCACAAAATATATTTTCTGAACCCTTGGTTCTTTGAAAGGCCCAGAAGAATGAATTCCTTCACACTGCTTACATTCTCCATGTTGGTCAGTCGGGTGGCAATATGCAATATACAGCTTACACACCTGGGAAAACAAAGACAGACACATGATTCATCAGCATTTTTTCATTATTAATAATGAGTTCTATATCAGAAGTGGATACAAACCAAGAAAGATATAGCATTAGTATTAAGCTTATGAAGCGTTTAGTTTCTGTCATGTATTTTTTTTTAACGGCTATGTAGTTCTCCACAGTACAAAGCTTCTGCCATGGCTTTGGTGGCACAGAGATAGGTGCACTCTGTGATATGTTCCTTAATCCTGGTCCTCCAGGATCTTGAAGGACTGGCTCCATGGCTGATAGCCTTCCATGCACTAAGGACAAAGCCAGAGTGTTCACCTTGGGCACTACAAGGCAGATAATGCAGCATGTTTGCCCTCAGGGTAGACAAAGTCCCTCACAGCAATCTTTGTAAAATGGGTGTCTTTAAGAATACCTGGAAATATTGCTCAGAATGATGATTTGCTTTATAAGTACACATGATCTTTGAATTCTTGTTTAGAAGGGAAATGTACCCACATGCAGAGAAAAGAACTCTCTTGTGTATAGACATTTTGAAACGTAAATATGAAATGTCACAGGCTGAAAAATGAGTTCTGGGAAGGTTATCTATCATGGAGGGGAAAAAAATTGCACATATGACTTAATGTAGTATTTCACATTGTTCTAAATCTCAGCATTGTTTCTATCAGAGGAAGGAAGAATGAAAGACTCTTGTGAGATCTTCTGTCCCAGCACTGTACTGATTTTACCTAGTATGATTTTTGATACACTCTGCGTGATCCTTTCAAGGGTTAACTTAGCTTAATGAAGCTAATCTAACTAAACTCCTTCAACAGCCAGTATAAGTCTCTCTATAGGCTGATTCAGAATGACTGAATTAGGGTCCTTTGCAGAACCCTTTCTTCCTCCATTCACTATGAGGAGCTTAAGCAAATTAGCACCAGCAGGTTAGAATGACCCTCAGAGAATAATCCCTTTCAGTGCCTGAAAGTAGCGCAGAGCTTTTTGTAATGCCATCCACCTGTTTTAGGTTATGGCTGAGCTCCTTGTCCCTAGGCATTTCTACATCCATACAGTTTCTCATTCGAGACAAGGTCACATTCCAGCATAAACATGGGACTTCTTTGGTTCACCCTGTATTCCAGCTACAACCCATCGAGCATTACGTGTCACTAATAAATGAGTAGCCTACATCTTTAGAAAGAGTGTAACGTTTCTAGCTTGCCATTATGCACCCAGACCACCAGAATTCCCTTGCTCAAAGAAGTCTAGGAACCACCAGATGAAACTCTTCACAGAGAATTTAAGGTCAGCCAAAAGCAGGCACTCTTTTAATAAAAATATCCACTGTATGGGCTTCCTTCTAGGATCAAAACATTCCCCGTCAGCTGGTGTTAAAATGCACCATTTTAAGTCCTGCAGAGTTACATCACAACCAGGTCTTCTCATTTGTGTTGGTGATCTGTGAGCAAATCTGTGGAATGATTCAGTTAAGCCAAGTTATCTACCAGCTACTTCAATCTGCAGCATAATCAGAAATTCTCAGGCAGGCACAAAGTGATCAAGCATCCACAGGAAACACTGAAACTGAGAAAAGCCAAGATTACTTTCAAACCCACAAAGTGAAGCCGAGAGAGGAAGTGGGCAAAGGTAGGGACTTTTCCTATGCTTACAGTTGTACTTACACTAGATGAAAGTTTTTCAAGCAGAAGGGTAAACTTTACATGGATGGTTCCCCTTCAGATATTTCTACAAGGAAAAGGATCAGTAAGAACAACGGGAGGTCAGTTTCTCCCTCGTCTTACCAAGTCGTGATCCTTTCTACCCCTCTTCCTTCCATTGAGCAATGACGTAGACTTCTCAACAGAATAAATGACAGGGATGAAATGAGCACACCTTTATGGCTGTGCAGTACCCAGTCGAAAAGAAATAGCTGGGCTCCATCCAAGCCAGAGCATCACTGGAAGCATACCACAGCAATCGCAGGGCCATATTTAGGCAGTCAGAAAGGAGTGACCGAGAGAGAAATGGTCAGGGGAAACTGTATGCCTGAATACCAGCAGATGGCAAACTCCTGAGCTAAAAACAAGGTGTGCATCTACAAAAGGACCGATTCACAATTCAGACAGCTCGACCATGTATCTTGCTTGATAAGTTCCTTTCCATCACCGCCAAACTGCATTTAACAAACTACCCATCTGTCTGATCTCATCTCATCGCCTTAAGTCATGTAGGCACCTATACCTAAGCTAGGCATATTACACCTGACCAGTCTACTTGTAGATGTGATGAATCATGTGCTGCCGGTACCCGTTTCTTACTGATGACTCCAAGAGGATTACTAGAATGACTAATTCAGTAGAGGATTGCCACCACTTATGGCTTATCTCTTCAAGTGCCTTTGCAGGGGTAGACCTGAGCTATATGACATAATGCAATCAGCTGCAAAATAAAATGAATCTCATGTGTACTCTTAACATCTCAAAAAGGGTGAGAAATTGCACCATCTCCTTACTGCATGCATTCTTCCCTAAAATCTCAGGTGGTTATGGGAAACAAAAGAATAATATCGAAGCAATCGAATCTGCGGCTGTAGAACTAGCTCTGTATATGATTCTAGCCAAAGATAACTAGAGACAGTTGATAACTTCAGTGGAAGTTTCCTTCTGTATTTTCACATTTGTGCAAGAAGAAAGGAAAAGGAAGAGGAAAGCAAAGCAAAGCAAAGCAAAGCGAAGCGAAGCAAGAAGCCAGAGAAGCTGCAAAACTTACCTCACCTGTGTTTAGAGATCTAATTTTTTGTGCAAGGCTGTACAACTTTATCTCCTCAACTTCTGTCTCCCCTGGTATGAATGTGTTAGAGCACAGCGCCTTTAAAGAACATAGAATGGCTTCTGGAAAGCTTCCAAAACTTGCTTAGGAGGTGGCTGTTAGTGTATAATCCAGTCCCATCTAATGTATTACTTGCCTTCGTGTGTCACAAGTGTATCTTGATGTTTCCTGCCTGTGTGAGAAGTGGTTTAATAGGCTGTGTGGATGATGTGACCTGGGTGTGCTGAATGATGCTTTCGTATCCCAGCAGCTGCAAGAAGGGCTGAGAAGAAAACCGTTTAAGTACCAATCTTTAACCCTCTCCCAGGAAATCTTCCACCTGAAGGGCTCTTGGGGCTGGAGGAGGGAGGGGTGGAGGCTTCGTGAAGGGAAGGCGTGAAAGAAAGGGGCAAAGGAGGAGAATGAGTTCTGTCTTGACTGAAAAGTTTAAGTAAATATATTTTAAAGAAACAGTTGTCAGTCAATGCTTTTATAATGATATCACAAAGGCATTTCAGGGTTTCTCCATAAGAAATAACAGTCAAAGGAGTAGCTGAGTATTCAACTGGACAAGCATATGCATGGAACTATCCAGCTAACGCTTCTCGGAGTTCTTCCTTACTCCAAGCTGATAGTTGTATGGATTTCCCATGTGTAAAGGGCCATTAGGTCCACTGCTCTGGCTTCCTAGCATTGTGAATGCTAAAACAGTCCATTTGTAATCCAGATATTTTCTCTCCTTTTTTCACTTCTGTGTATTCCAAAAAACATGTAAAAGTGAAATCTTCATTAAAGAAAAAAAGAAAGAAACCTCAAGCTCTAGGAAGTGTCACCATCCTCCAGGGATGGTCAAGAATTCCTATCACAGGAGTCTTTTAAGGACAGCTTGGGCTCATTTCTCTCAGGAGTGGTTACGATTAAGTTTTGATAGGGACAGAAGATGTCCTGGGTGACCTCTTGATGACCCTCCAAGTCCTATCTCACCAGAAATTTCATCACTGGAAATCCAGTGAATAAAGCCTCTTTGCAAGAATTTGCATGTTTTAACAGAGGTCAGTGAATTACCAAGTCAGTCAAAAAAATCCTTCATTTACGAATTGGGAAACTGAGGGAGGAAGTCACCTATTTAATGCCAGTGGAAGCCAGCGAATTTAACCCTGACTTAGTCACTCTAGGCTCTTCTGAGGAAAAAAAATGAATGTCTCTGGAGGCAAAAAATGAATGTCTCTGGTCTATCTCAGAACTGACTTTAGGATGCAATTAGGTCTGAAATGGACATCTAGCTTTTAAACAAAATAACTTAGGGCGGACAAATCTCACTGTCATGATGGGCGCCATCTTTCTTAACCTGAGCAGCTGCAGTCAAAGGTGAACCTATGAAATGAAACAAACGAAGCAAATAGACATGCTGATTTATATCAGCATATCATCTCAACCAAGGCCCAAGTCAAATTCATCATGGCTCTGAACTCTACTGTGTATTTGTAGCTTATGCCTCATGGACGTCGGGAAAGATATTGTCAAGCTACTGTCCTTTACTTTGTTTTGCTGAAATTTCTGGAAATGTGGAATGGCCTGATAGCAACACAGTTAATGTCTCCATCTCCTCTGCACAGAATGCCAGCGATCTCCACAGTGAAAACAGAAATCCTACAGTTAATGAGAATAAATACTGGTAAAGAAATGTCTTGGTGAAAATAGTCCCCTAACTTAAATGTCCTTTTACTGTCACCTGGAGTCTTGGGCAGCTTAATGAGGGTTAACAGTAGTCACTACAGGAAACAAGAGTATTGGGTAAGAAGGTAAACAAAGTCTTACAGTCTTTGGGAAAGGAAGAGGAACAACAGATGACAGAAGCCAGAGATCAGGCCAATAGCGTCTGGCCTGCTAACCTAGTATGAGTCAGCCTGCCACTTTCTGTACCCAGTGGCACACATGGCAGCAACTTGGCTAGCATCACATTCATGTCCTTTTGTTTCCCTAGCCAAATGGACTACCAGAGGTGACTTAATGCACAAGTCCAAATGAAGAATTGCTGCTACCTCCTGCTGCAAAATAATTCCCCATAGGGGTGTGCGTACTGCCAGGAAAGGAGAAAGGTCTTTTCTCCATTTTCATTCCACTTACCTTGGCACCTGGGTCTGGACACCACTATGGCAGCAGGTCATGCTCAGGGGAGCTGTGATTTGGACAAGGAGGGACTGTGCATGGTGAGATGAATGAGGTTTTGCAGCTGGATAGTGAATACTGGCAAGGGGTTTGTTCATAGAGCCATGGTGAATGTGTGTTGTGAATTTGATGATGGGCAGGATGGGGACAAGGCACGGTGTAGAGGGAAGTTGTGAAACTTGAAATGGATGCTACATGGCCAGGGGCTGTCTTCATGGAGTTTGTGAAACCAGAAGTGCCTGAGGTGTGGTGAGGGACTGTGCTGAAAGATCGTATGAAGTGGCAGGTAATACTGTGGGTGCTAAGCTGTGTTGAAAGACCTTGTGACATCAGAAGCGGACATCGTGTTTTGAAGGGTAACACTAGGAGAGGTTGCAGAATTGTGGCTGCTGAGGTGTCATAAGGCTGGCTACAGAGTTCAAGGAGACCCTACCGTAGAACAGGTAATGTGAAGTAGTAGGGGACAATGTATGGTGACAGCTTGTGTTGGGAGAGGTTTTGAGGTCAGAAGAGGACACTCGGTAGTGAGGAATGTGCTAGGGGAAGTTCTGCAGTGACAGTGGACCCTTGGGGAATGAGAAGCTGTGTTGAGGGAGGTTGTGAAATCAGCAGCAGGCATTATGGAAGAGGACTGACCATTTCTCAATCTGTGTGACCCTGAGCAGCAGTAGAGCATCTTCTGCAAGGTCTGTGAAACTAGAGCTGCTCATGGATGCATCTGGGAAGCAAAGCATCAGTGCAAGAGTCAAGCTATAACTTTGGACAGACAGTTCTTGTGTTCTTTATATCGTGAGACTGTCTGAAGAAGGGAGAAGTAGTGAAAAAGCATTACTATTGCATGCCAAACATTGGTAAATTCCCATTTTTGATGGTCCCTGGCTCATCTCTCTGGGACAGCAGCACCAACCCGGTCGTTTACTTCCTCTTCAGGAGCAACCGTCACCACCGGCTCCATGGCTCTGGGAAAGTCACCTTCTGACAAGTGTTTGCAGAGAAAGCAACGTGCGGAGAAGGAAGCCAAGTGCCCAGAGACACTGCTGCAGAGACTGCTGTATAAATCCCTGCTGGCGAGGAGGTGTGGGAGGGTGGGGCAGCCTGCAGAGGGGACTGAGGGGAGGTGGGCAGCAGTGCTCAGCCCCCAGCGGAGCCAGGGCATCTCCACTGCAGTGGGAGCAGCTCAGCTGGTGACGTACCCCTTCCGAGCAGGGCTGTGCTGGGGACCAGGGAGCTGGGTGAGAGCGATCCTTGTCTGCACACCATGCCAGTGCCTCTTCTCATTACGTGGTCCCCCCTTGTGGAAGGGGACATGGTGCACAGAGCATGGCTATGCAGAGTGTGGGGAGGAAGAGTGACCCAGGATGTTGGGCATGTCTTTGGGACCCTGAACCTTACAGGGAGTCTTTTCCCTCACTTTGACTTGAGGCCAAGCCTGCAGGACTCCAGTGCATTCTGGCAGCTCCTGGGAGGCCACTCTCAGCAGGGATGAGTTTCATCCTGGCTATTTTGGGCTTGTATAGAAACATCCTTCAGGTCTGAACACCTAGGGGACTGTTCAGCTGGTGCCACGGCTGCTCTGGTCAACACACAGGGGTCCTGGAGTGATGCGTGGTGCTTCTGTGTGTGTAGAGAAGAGCACCAATTCCTCACCTACACCCTGAGCCTCTCCATCGCTGTCCCCAGAGGGCTGGAGGGGGAACTCATCTCTCCCAGCTTTCGCCCAAGATGGCCATCTCCAGATGAGTTAGTTGCCCTAGGCTGCCTGTACAGGCAGTGGAGAGAAAGGTGCTTGTAAGGAGCTTTTCCCTTCCCTATGTGGCTGCAGCACACAGCTCCTGCTGAGCCATCAGCCACCCTCCTGTGCCTGTGCCAAATCTCTTCCCCACCACCGTCTCGCCCCACACTGCGGATGCCTCGCTCCCCTTACGCAGTGCCATGCAAGGCCTCTCACCCTAGTGCTTCTGAGAAAGCTTTCAGCTCCCAGCCACAGCACCTTATCTCACTGTCTTCCAAGTAGCTGCTGTGAGGGTCACCTCTCTTCCTGGCACTGGCACTTGCCTGTTGCTGCAGGGCTGAAAGGGCATTTCTCTGCCTCTCCATCCAGCTCTCCAGACTTTCTATTTTTTATTTTTTATTTTTGGCTCCTGCCCTCAATCCTTCCCTCCTTTGTGTCTCCATTACTCTCTTTCTGGGTTGGCTGGTGGGTGGATCGAATTAACACTAAAACAGTTTGTGAGCAAGTGAAGGGCTGGATTTAAAAGGAATGGATCTAAATCTGATTTTTTGAAATTAAGTTGAGGGCAGAGAAAGAAGGGAAAATGTCTGCACCAGAACATTCAAAGAACTAACAGGGGTCAAAACTTTTCTCTTTTGTTCATTTTAATTCTATGGGGTAACAGTATTCCTGAAGCCATTTCACAGAATCACAGAATGGTTGAGGTTGGAAGGGACCTCTGGAGATCATCTAGTCCAACCCCCTGCCCAAGCAGGGTCACCTAGAGTAGTTGCCCAAGATCGCGTCCAGGCGGATTTTGAATATCTCCAGAGAAGCAGACTCCACAACCTCTCTGGGCACCTGTTCCAGTGCTCTGTCACCCTCACAGTGAAAAAGTTTTTCCTCATGTTCAGATGGAACTGTCTGTGTTTCAGTTTGTGCCCGTTGCCTCACGTCCTGTCACTGGGCACCACTGAAAAGAGTCTGGCTCCATCCTCTTGATACCCTCCCTTCAGATACTTACACACGTTAATAAGATCTCCTCTCAGCCTTCTCTTCTCCAAGCTAAACAGGCCCAGCTCTCTCAGCCTTTCCTCATAAGAGAGATGCTCCAATCCCCTAATCATCTTTGTAGCCCTTCGCTGCACTTGCTCCAGTGGTGCCACATCCCTCTTGTACTGGGGAGCCCAGAACTGGACGCAGTACTCCAGATGTGGCCTCACCAGGGCTGAGTAGAGGGGGAGGATCACCTCCCTCGACCTGCTGGCAACACTCTTCCTCATGCACCCCAGGATACCATTGGCCTTCTTGGCCACAAGGGCACATTGCTGCCTCATGCTTAACTTGGTGTCCACCAGCACTCCCAGGTCCTTCTCCGCAGAGCTGCTTTCCAGCAGGTCAGCCCCCAACCTGTCCTGGTGCATGGGGTTATTCCTCCCTAGCTGCACGACACTGCACTTGCCTTTGTTGAACTTCTTGAGGTTCCTCTCCGCCCACCTCTCCAGCCTCTCCAGGTCTCTCTGAATGGCAGCACAGCCCTCTGGGGTATCCGCCACTCCTCTCAGTTTTGTATCGTCAGCAAACTTGCTGAGGGTGCACTCTTTCCCTTCATCCAGGTCATTGATGAAGAAGTTGAACAAGACTGGACCCAGTCCTGACCCCTGGGGGACACCGCTAGCTACAGGCCTCCAACTAGACTCCGCACCGCTGATCACAACTCTCTGAGCTCTGCCGTTCAGCCAGTTCTCAATCCACCTCACTGTCCACTCATCTAACCCACACTTCCTGAGCCTGTCTATGAGGATGCTATGGGAGACAGTGTCAAAAGCCTTCCTCAAGTCAAGGGAGACAACATCCACTGCTCTCCCCTCATCTACCCAGCCAGTCATTCCATCACAGAAGGCTATCAGATTGGTTAAGCATGATTTCCCCTTGGCGAAGCCATGCTGACTACTCCTGATCACCTTCTTGTCCTCCACATGCTTGGAGATGGCCTCCAGGATGAGCTGCTCCATCACCTTTCCAGGGATGCAGGTGAGGCTGACTGGCCTGTAGTTGCCTGAGTCCTCCTTCTTGCCCTTTTGGAAGACTGGGGTGACACTGGCTTTCTTCCAGTCTTCAGGCACCTCTCCTGTTCTCCAAGACCTTTCAAAGAGGATGGAGAGTGGCTTAGCAATACCATCCACCAGCTCCCTCAGCACTCGTGGGTGCATCCCATTGGGGCCCATGGATTTGTGGGTGTCAAGTTTGCTTAAATGATCTCTAACCCGATCCTCCTCCACCAAGGGAAAGTCTCCCTTTCTCCAGACTTTCTCTCTTGTCTCCAGGGTCTGGGGTTCCTGAGGGCTGGCCTGAGCAGTAAAGACCAAAGCAAAGGCGGCATTCAGTAACTCTGCCTTCTCTTCATCCTTCCTCACCAGGGCACCCTCCCCGTTCAGCAAAGGGCCCGCATTTTCCCTAGTCTTCCTCTTGCTACTGAAGTCTTTGAAGAAGCCCTTCTTGTTGTCCTTGACATCTCTCGCCAGATTTAATTCCAAATGGGCCTTAGCCTTCCTCGTTGCATCCCTGCATACTCTGACAATGTTCCTGTATTCCTCCCAAGTGGCCTGTCCCCCTTTCCACTTTCTGTAGACTTCCTCCTTCTGGTTGAGTTTTGCCAGGAACTCCTTGCTCATCCATGCAGCTCTCCTACCTCCTTTGCTTGACTTTCTACTCATAGGGATGCACCGCTCTTGAGCCTGGTGGAAGTGATGTTTGAATATTAACCAGCTCTCTTGAACACCCCTTCCTTCTAGGGCCCTAACCCATGGCATTCCTCCAAGTAGGTCCCTGAAGGGGCCAAAGTTTGCTCTCCTGAAGTCCAGGGTTGCGATCCTACTCAGTGCCCTGCCTCCTCCTCGCAGGATCCTCAACTCCACCATCCCAAGGTCACTGCAGCCAAGGCTGCCCCCGACCTTCACATCTTCCACCAGTCCTTCTTTGTTAGTGCAAGATCCAGCAGCACACCTCTCCTTGTTGGCTCCTCCACCACCTGTGTCAAGAAGTTGTCACCAATGCTCTGCAGGAACCTCCGGGACTGTTTGTGCCTAGCTGTGTTGTCTTTCCAGCAGATCTCAGGGTGGTTGAAGTCCCCCATGAGAACCAGGGCCTGGGATCGTGAGGCTACTTCCAGCTGTCTGTAGAAGGCCTCATAAGTTTGTAGCTTTTGAAATAAGTTTTTAGTTCTGCAACAATACAGCATAAAATATCTCGCACCTTCATGCAAGGAAGGTAGGCCTATTTCTTCATTTTAGAGATGAAAAAGATCATTTTCAATCTGCAGATAGAATCATAGAATCATTTAGGTTGGGAAGGATTTCTGGAGGTCATCAAGTCCAACCTCCTCCTCAGAGCAGGTTCAGTCAGATCAGATTGCTCCGGCTCGATCCAGCTGAATTTTAAATGTCAACACAGATGGAGATTGTGGTGGATCTTGGGAAACTGCATAGACAAGATATTTGTATGAGAAGTGGTAGAGTAGGCGTAGCGGAAGATCACGTGGTGTGACGCGCAGCCTAAGGGGTGGAAACGAAGTGCACCTGTATGTAAGCTTGTACGCAGCTCACAATAAACGCCATTTTAGCATCTCTCACATTGAGGTCTGTGCTTGTGACCCTGCAGTAGAGGAGGCTGCAGTGCTCCCCTGGTGGCACCATGGGTCCGGGCGAGAGCACGGCAACAAGTGGTGACCCCGACGTGATTCGGCAGGTCCGACACGTCTCGCCGTGAGACCCAGGGGGTGCGGGCCATCTCCAGAGGGAGAATGGCGGCTGCGACGTCGAGTAGCAGGCGATAGCTGAGAGTCCGGATGATATGGAGGCCTTAATAAAGGTAGTTGTGTTTTTAGCTAACGAATGGGGAGCTTCTGTGAAGCCGAAGGATATTACACTATGTGTAAAGCGGCTCCAGAAAGAAGGAGTCATAAATAAGCTGGGGGACTGCTTGCAGCCAGAACTCTGGCCGCGATGCACTTCGGTGCTGGCGGAGCGAGCTATGTCCACAAACAAGGCTAAAGATCTCAAGACGTGGGGAGTTATACTCCGTCTTCTGAGGCGGTCACGGGAGGAAATACAGACTTGGAAGGCCGCCCGCGACGCGCTGCTTCATCAGGAGAAGGCTGAGACGAAAACGGAGGAGAAGTCTAGCGATGGGGGGGCGAAAGAACAGGAGAGCGGGGGCGGGGAGGCCCCGACGAAAGAACGGGAGAGTGGGGGCGGGGAGGTTCCAGTGATCCTACCGGTGGAATCCCAGGAGCTGCCTCCGGTGTACCCCTGGCAAGATCTCGCACAAGACGGAGAGGGCTGGGGGGTCGACGGGACCGACCCCGAGGATTGCGTGCCTGGGGCAGTTTTGAGGAAGGCGCTTAGTGAGGAAGATAGGACCCTGCTGCCGCGGGCCCCAGTAGAGGAGGGTGCTGTAGGCGGGGGGAGTCAGGCAGTGCAGCGAAGGAGGAAGGGTAACGGCCAATCAGAGCGGAGAGACCAGAGTTCGACCTTGAAAGGAGGGAGGAAGGTTCGGGTGAGATCGCCGGTTGAGGAGGAGAGCGGAGAAGATAGTAGCGACGAGGAAGGCGGGGGCTTGCGAGAAGTTAAGCGCAGGCTGCGGGGGTGTGCAATAGGAGAGACGCAGCTGAAAGGGAGGCCAAAGGGCGGAGAGGAAGTAACAACATCCCCGGTCGACACTCTGTTGCGTGCATTAGAGGAAATAAGGCGGGAGGTCGAGAAACAGAGGGACCTGCTCAGCGGAGCTAAAAGGGAAGCGGCCCCTGCAAAGTCCATACCGCTCACTGACTGGCGGCTAATAGCCGATTCGTGTGCCCTTCAGGGGCTACGGTTCGAGCAAGCGCCGCAAGTCTGTCCCGTAAGGGCAGTACCAGGGGAAGGGGTCCAGTGGGTGGCGCTCAAGCCCAAGATAGTACAGGGACTGATGACCTCGGTGAAGGAGAATGGGTTGAAACATCAGCAAACTCAGATGCTGTTGGATAGTGTGCATGCCCAGGTGTGCACGCCTTACGACCTACGGCAGCTGGCGAGGGCGATACTGTTGCCCAAGCATTGAATACTGTGGAAGGAGGCATGGCAAGGCCGTTGTGCCGCCCTCGCTGCAGCTGCCGCCGGGGACCCGAACCATCCCCTAGCAGGTACCACGCTGAATCGCTTGATGGGGCGGGGTGCAAACCTCGCATCCCCGAACCAGCAAGTGACAGCTCTCAGAGGCCGGGAGGTCATGGCCACAACAGAGGCTTCGCGGGCCACGTATGAAGAACTCGGGAAGCTAGTAAAGGTAGAGCCACCCTGGACAAAGATAAAACAGACACACGCAGAGAGCTTCACTGAATTCTGTGACAGGCTCCAACGGGCCATTGCAGAGTCAGACTTGCCCCCTGAGGCCCAGAGTCCGGTCATGATGGAGTGCCTCTGGCAGCAGAGTAACGCCATGATGCAGGACATCCTGAAAACGATCCCTAAAGGAACACCACTTTCGGTTGTCATCCGCACGGTACTGGAAAAACAGAATCAGGGAACAGCAGCAGCGCAGGCCCTTGTCGCGGCGGCGGACCAGATGAGAAAGGGACCACAGCGATGCTTCTCTTGTGGCAGATTAGGGCATATTAGCGCACACTGTCAGCGGCCGGGCCGGCCGATCTCGTGGCAAGGCCGGGGGTCATGCTGGGCTTGTGGGCAGTATGGGCATGTAGCCCGAGAGTGTCTCCAAAATCAACAGCGGAAACTGCCGGGAAACAGGGGGCGGGAGGGACATCGCAAAGGGGCATCCCTCCCAAAGATCTTGGCCCCGCGCAGGAGTGTGACCGGAGTTGGCCCGACAGTGGCAGCGGTCCAAGAGGAAGACATCCCAACGTGGCTCTGGCAGTAAAATTAGGTGATCGCCCAGTGGTGCGGGCGACGCTGAGCTTGGGAGGATGTAGTGACGAGGGGAGGAGGATAATAACCATGCTGGCGGACTCCGGAGCAGACGTGACATGCATAGCGCATGCCCAGTGGCCTGAGAGCTGGCCCTTGATGGATGCTGGTTATGTAACCGGAGTTGGAGGAATGGCTAGTACGTACAGGAGTGTGATGCCAGTGGAGATCCGCGTGCAGGACGACGACGGCGACGAGCTGATAGCTCGGGTCCGGCCGTACGTCACGCACATCCCTGACTCGCTGTTAGGCTGAGATGCCATGGCGCAAATGAGGCTCAAGCTCACAAATGTAGTATGAGGGCCACTGCTGGAGGCGGTGTGAAGATCACCTGGAAAACGGAAAAACCTGTGTGGATAGAGCAGTGGCCCCTTACAGAAGAAAAATTGAAAGCCGCCAGAGAAATAGTAGACCATGAGCTACAAGTGGGACACTTACAAGAGAGCTATAGCCCCTGGAACACTCCCATATTCGTGATTAAGAAGAAGGCGTCTGGGAAGTTTCGACTTCTTCACGATCTCAGAGCCGTTAATAGCCAAATGATGGGCATGGGATCATTCCAGCCCGGACTTCCACTGATCTCCATGATTCCGAGAGGATGGCCAGCAGTGGCATTGGACATTAAGGACTGTTTTTTCTCGATTCCTCTACACCCGGATGATTGCCGTAGATTTGCGTTCACTGTACCACACACCAATCTGGATGCCCCTGCAAAGCGGTACCAATGGACGGTCTTACCACAGGGCATGAAGAACTCGCCCGCCTTATGCCAAACATATGTTGCCAGCGCCCTGCAGCCGGTGTGTGACCACTGGCCGGGCATGAAAATTATTCACTACATGGATGACATACTCCTGGCGGCAGAAGAGGACAAGCATCTAGAACAAGCCCTCCAAGAGGTCAGACAGAATTTGGAGGAGGCGGGACTGCAACTGTCAGAAGCGAAGCTCCGACGAGGAAGCGACATCAAGTACTTGGGGTGCCGCATCAGCCCCACGGAGGTGCGGCCCCTAAGAATAAAGTTGAACCCAAAGGTGACTACCCTGCACGATGTACAAAAATTAGTAGGTGCGCTGCAGTGGCTGAGGCCTATCATTGGCATAATGCCGCAGGAGATGAACCCCCTCCACGACCTGTTAAAGGGGAAGGCACCCTGGGAGCCCAGACACCTTACGCCAGAGGCCCAGAAGAGTCTTCGCAACATAGAGCAACGAATGGCCACAGCTGGATTGGGGAGGTGGGATCCGCAGGCCCCTATCACCGCTATGCTGAAGGTAACCAGGGCAGGCCTTATAGGGGCCCTTGCGCAGGACGAAGCAGCTAAAGTGAGGATCCTACTGTGGCTATTCTCCAACCAAGTCGGTACAGTGTTCTTACCCATCACTGCGGCAACCGCTAAGGTAATCACCAAAGCACGGAAGGCTTGCTGTCGGCATTTCGGTAAGGACCCAGACGTCATCGCGACATCTATACCCAAGGCAACCTGGAATGCTTATTTCGCCCAAGACGAGGAGGTTGTCTTGGCGCTACATACCTTCAGAGGAGTGCTTCAGCACGGAAAAAACCCTGTGCTGTTAGAGAGCCTTGAGCATTGCTTTCCAGAGATTAAGCCGAGGGTACTTCCACAGCCCCAGCCGGGTCCGACTTTCTTCACGGATGCCTTGTTGCGAACCTCTACAGCAGCAGTAGTTTGGTACAAGGATGAGCAGTGGCACAAGGCTACGTGGCAACAGGAAGCCAGTGTTCAGTGGCTGGAAGCGAAAGCGGTTTGCATGGCCCTGGCGCTAGGACCAAATAGCCATGCAAACATCACCACGGACTCCATCTTCGTTCACAATCTGGTAAACAGGATGACCCAGCCTGGATTTGTAGGAAGCAATATCTGCATGATGTTAGAAGAGGCGCTGCAGAGCCAGACTGCGCCCTGCACTATAATGCATGTCAACAGCCATCAATCGCTGCCTGGGTTCTTCTATGAAGGAAACAGCCTTGCCGACGGGGCCGCCAAAGGAATATGGATGATGACCGAGGCGAAGGAGGTGCACGACTTCCTTCATTTGGGGCCTCGTGCACTGGCAAAGCACTCAGGCATTCCTCTGGCCAGAGCGCGCGAAATTGTCGCGGCGTGCCCATAATGTCAGAAAACACCGCTGTGGGAGGCGGGGGTGAACCCCCGGGGTCTAAAAGGGAACGAGATATGGCAGACGGACTTTACCTACTTCCCGGAGTTCAAGCCACGGCCTTGGCTGGCGGTAACAGTAGACACCTGTAGCACCGTGATCATCACAACACAGCATCAGAAGCAGATGGCCTGGGCGGCACAGAGCCGCTGGAACCTAGCCATTGTGTGGCTAGGGGTGCCTGCGAAGATAAAGACGGACAACGGGCCCTGCTTTGTCTCCCAAAGCACGGCCCAGTGGGCGCAGTTATGGGGAATCGCCCTACTCAGAGGCCTGCCCTATAACTCCACAGGCCAGGCAATAGTAGAACGGGCCAACCAAACATTGAAAAGAAAAATAAAATCCCTAGCTGAGGCGGAGGGCTGTGGGGGAGGCATCCCTCCTGAGAAACAGGCGATGCTACTGCATCGGGCGCTCTACGTGCTGAACCACCACAGCAGAGGGGATTGCCCCACGGAGCCAGTGAGGAGACATTGGGGGCACCTACCGCCCTCGACGGGTCCAGGTGTGAAGGTCTGCTTCCCAGGGGAAGGGGAGTGGGAGACAGGATGGGAACTGATATCACAGGGAAGAGGGTATGCCGCGATAAAACGGGAGGAGCAGATAAGATGGGTTCCAATGAAATGCTTAAGACCTGACTTAAATGCGCGGACGGAAGGGACTGGGGCGTAACTAATCATTCTTGGTGAGATTCCATTTTGAACAGGGCAGCGCCAGACGGGGACGCTGCTGCCTGATTGGATTGATGTTTATCGCCGGCTTCATGATTCCGGGGGCCGCAGAGTCATACTGGAGGAGGTGAGCACAGGCGCACGGAGCAGCGCACTACTGCATCCCGCTCAACCCCGAGGCAGGGCCAGCAGAGACCCCAGCGTGCCTGGTGTTCCGGCCACTATGGGTTAACACCAGTACTATGCCGACCGTCCCAATGATCGTCGACTCCAACCTGACCCTGGAGGCTAAGGGAAAAATGGGAGCTGCGTCAGACCCTTCATGACGGGGACAGGTCAACACAGGGGCGTGGATCTTGTCATGGTTTGATTGAAAATGGCTTATAACACTGGGCTTGGTAGCACTCACAGTAGTGATAGCAATATGCTGCAGCTTGCTAATTCTGAATTATTGCTTATGGCATGTACGGGCTTAACTGCTTGATAGACATGAGCGCAGAGTATATCAATTAATGGTACAGGAAAAGAGGTTCTAAAAAGGGGGGGAGATGTGGGGGATCTTGGGAAACTGCGTAGACAAGGATATTTGCATGAGAAGCGGTAGAGTAGGCGTAGCGGAAGATCACGTTGTGTGACGCGCAGACTAGGGGTGAGAACGAAATGCAACTGTATATAAGCTTGATTGCAGCTCACAATAAACGCCATTTTAGCATCTCTCACATTGAGGTCTGTGCTTTGTGGCTCTGCAGCAGGAAGCTGCAGTGCTCCCCTGGTGGAGCCATAGGACCGAGCCAGAGCGCGGCAACAACATACTCTATTATTACATACTACATGACTGTATTGCAATGTCTATGATATACATTCTGAAATATTTAATAATTTCTTTATTGATATTAAATGATTCAAAATGAAGCATTTTGATTTTCCTCAATTGAAATTTAGCATAATTGACCCAGAAGACATTTCAATGTTTCAACATTGCTCTCTCATGCAAAAGGAAGGTTAGAGAAGTAGGAATTCACCATTGAAGAGAAACACTATTTGCCCAAAGATGGGAGATCTTTGGAGAGCAGCCTCCACCAGGAATATCAATGACTTCCCCACTGCTTCTGACCTTCCTTCTCTTTCTGCAGGTGTGGGAGTGAGGGCAAATTTCAGACAGCATTTAAAATACCAGCAGGAAATGAGTGGAAATGGAAAATGTCCCACTTCCCTGTAAGATGAGTTTGCAAGAGAGAGATGATGAATTATCTTCTTGAATGGCCTGTCTCCTTCCTTTACTACAAAGGCAGCTTAGACAACCAGATTAGATTCAGTCACCTAACTTTTAAATAGCTTAACTGCAGGGAGATGAATCCCATCTGCTGTATAGACATGTGGCATGTGCTCAAGATCCATGATGGGTCTGGATCTACTGCACAGCTCTGTCCAGGAGATGCATTTCACATTCTCTGAAATATCACACTGAGCTGCGCCGTGTGCTGTTCGGACTGTCTTTATGTGCACAGTAAACTATGCACATCCCGAAATCTGGGATGCATGGAGCCTAATCCACATGACATGGAGAAAGCATGTGTGAAATTGCATGTGCATGTGTAAAACAAACAAACAAAAATCCTGCCCTGGAAATCCACCAGCCTTACCTTCCCAAGCCTGCAGTTCTGCGCCATGCCATCACACCTTATTTCCATACCACAGCAATGCAGGAGGCCAGGCTCCATGATTACTCTTTCAAATGCTCATAGGTGTGAAACACTTGGGGAAAACATACGGGAAGACTTCCTTGCTGAGCTTTAGCTGTATGCAAGTGACCTATTTAAAGCTAATCAGGCTTCCTCTGTGTTCATCAGAGAGAAAGAAGTTAGCATCTTCACAGAGCGCTTCTTCCTTAGGACAAGTTGAATCATCTCCAGGAACTGCCTGTCTCTCTCCATTGAGTCCAGAGGGGGTTTAGATGACTAGATTAGATTCAGACAAAGCTTCTACATGCTTCCTGGTAGATGACATGAGCATTTTCACCCACAGTCCTCCCTAATTTCTCCCTTTTATCTCTACCGAGAGATCTCCAACCTCCTAGGCACCAGCATGAGGTCCTTCAGTAGGATGCCTGAATTTAGGCGAGATGAACTGAATCCTAAGAGTCACTTACTCTAACACAAACAGATAATGCAACTCCCTGTATTTCTCTTGTTGCCAGATGTTGAACTTTTGACGCATTTGGTGACATAATCAATACGTTCATAATAGATAATTTGCTGAAGGAGCACAGTAACTTAATTCCTGCAAGGTGGAAGTTTCACAGTTATTCAATTCACCTCACAGAGGAAAATCCTCTTGTCTTCCCTTTACTCTGCTTCCCCAAATACTTGTGCTGCCTCCCCAGCTATAATACTGGATTGTGTCACTTCCTCCTTTACCTATGGATGTCCCCTTGTATGACTTTTCATAATTAACTTGTGCGGGAGAATTATGGCAATTTTCAGAAAAGTTTTTTAAAATATAGCGCCCTACTATGGCTAAAGAAAATCCAACAAATAAAATAGCCATCTTCAACTTACCGGAAAACATCAGCACCAGTGTATCCACATTTATATACACTCAGGTTTGTGCCTTCGCCATCTGGTGGCAAAGCACGATCATAGCGTGTCCACAGAGCTGAGAAAGTTTTTGGACCCTATCTATTTGTTTGAAAATGAGAATTCGAAATAAGTAAGATGGTTGAGAAAGTTTCTGTTTTTCAACATTTGTTGATAACACCATCAGTTATATATACACATCATTTGGAGAGCTTCTATTTTGTAAATAGGTGATACTTATTGTTTACTGCTGCTACTTGTTTTAATGTATTATCTTGTATTGTATTGTACTGAACAACATTGCATTGCATCATATCAGAGTGTTGTGGCACAAAAACATCCGACATGCTCTTTTCAGATAGTTGACTATGCATCTAGTCATAAGCTTCAGCAAAAGGCTGTCCCAGCTTATTCCAGTTAGAGCTGAGCACATTGATTTGTCTTACCCAAATTTAAACCTCTGCAGAAGATTTGAGTTCATCTGACCTCATCAATCTAATCTTCCTTTAAAGTTAATAAAGAAAAAAGGGGGCACTTCTTGGGCACCGTTCATCTTTTCTTAGAAGAGACATCTTCATAGCCCAGGATCCATGAATCTTCTTTGTAAACTATGAAGAACACGAGATGAACAGCTTAGGTGAAGGCGATTACTTCTGAGATCATATACCTTATATCATAGACAGCCAAAGCGCAGACAGCAAAAACCTCACATCTTGTCCTTCAAACTGGGGAATCCAAGTCAGTGGGTGTAATTATAACCTGGTTACTTTCTCATGTATCCTGAAATATTGGAGCTGAGAAAGATATCTGAGCCATACTACATACTAAGATCAAATTAAAAAAAAAAAAAAAAAAAGTACTTCTCATTTTCTTCTTTCTAACTTACATTGCATAGGAGGGAATTTACTAGTTACACTGGTTAGTATGAAATTTGCATTTTCCTGGCCTTAGAAATTAGTGGTTGAAAGATCTATTTCCCATCTCTAGTTTCTTTGCTATGAAGGATGGCCATTCATTTTCTTACACCCACTGCTTAATCCTGCCTGCTACAACACTGGATTTCAACACAGGTGGAGTTGCTTGCTTTCTCAACTGGGAAGTAACATCTGTGTTCACTTTGGAAGTTCTTGTATGATCCAAGCATAAGTTGCTATGTGATTGCTTGCAAGTCTTCTTCTTCTTTTTTTTTTTTTCCAGTAAGGACTGGACTATTTACCAGATTTGCTTATAGACCCTTGATCTCCAGATGTCTATACATACATATAGAAGCTCCATTGTTAACCAGATGAAAGCCTGTTCAGATCTCCTTCTTTTTCAGAGTGCTGGGTATTACCAAGAGTGGAATAAATCCAAATCTTCTCAACATTTTGGAAAGAGACCATCTCTGTTACACAAAACAGAAATAACAGAGATAAAGTCTTTTTATATTTAGAAGTAGACTGAAATTTAGCAAAACATCGTTTCAGGACAATGTGGAACTGGAAGGTTACAGTCTAGGAATCCTAGAATAGCCTCATTTTCACACGTGTTCTTTGTGGCTTGTATGTCCAATTCATTGATAGAATTGATACAGCAGCAGCAGATTGTAGTGATGTATTGTTCCGTGCAAACAAATTGCAGTTACTTACCTTTGGTTTAATAAAGTCATGGTAAGTGAAAATGGATATGAATTTAACTCTTTTCATAGTCGTGGAGTTTAAGTGCAGCTGACATCTACTCTGGAATATCATTGTAATCCCATGCAGACAAATGCATTTGAAACCTTAATTTCCCCAGAGATGCTGACCATCCATTTCCATAAGTCCTGCATTCACCTATGCCTTAGTCTCCACCTCGAGAAACCCAGACAAAATTAGGGAATTTAAAATGTTAAAGAGCTGCTGTCTCTTCAAATCTACAGTTTGCTTTTCTAAGAAAGCCTTCTGATCCAACATCCAGAATCCTGTTCCTCTTCTTCCCTTCCCCAAATCTCAGTTCCAGGAGGAGATTTGGGAAAATCCCTGCCTTGAATCACTTGTCATGACAGCAATGCTAAAGTAAGTCCATTTGCAGTAGAACAGCATTGCCCAGAGTCAGGAGGTCATAGGGGCATTTGGGGGTTTTCCTGCTGCAAACAGCTGAGGAAAACTCGATGGATCAAGAACAGTACTGTTAAGAATTTTAGGGAAATTTTCAGTGTTCAGCTAGGAATTAGGTTATATCTTATGGAGTATGGAGAGATATTGGATCCCCATATTTCCACTGAGATACCTATTCCTTAGATCTTTATAGTGTAAAGCACCAGACGACTGGCCAAAGTATGAAACTTCATCCAGTCTCTAAATAAAGCGGTGAAAAATGTCCCGACAATTGAACTGGATTGTGGCTCCAACACTGACTATGGTATTTAACCGTGCTTGGTTTGCTGCTCTGATAGATTATAAAGCTCAGCTATGACATAAGGTCAAGACCTTGGAAAGGTGTTAGCAGAGCTCCTTTAAATGAAGCGTTCCCAGAGACACCAGGTTGGCACAGACTGATGAAAATCCGAGTTAATGCCTGGCACTGGGGAACGGCCTCTGTGTCCATCAGTGTTCCTGGGAGCCTTGGAAAGTCTAGTACAGTGTATGTCACCCTTCACTGTAAGGCAGACACCTAGTGCAGCATCCTGCTCCTCTCATGCTCCTCTTTTACCATGCAATGAATCTCAGTCCCCTCAAAGGTCTCTTGCTGTCTTCAGCAGCTCTCTCAAGTTGAGGCACCTCGTGTCAGCACACCAATATATGTGAGATGAAACCTGCTTGTGCTGTGCCATCCTGAAGGATTTGCTTTCTCTTGGAAGCTTAGCACCACCATCACTTTTTTTGTGTAGAAACGTGAGCAGACACCACTCTCCGAAGCTCGTAGGAGCTAGTGGAAAAGCATAACCTCTCAAAATACCTAGTTATTCCTCTTAATGCCAGGAGAAGCCTAGACCTGAGACTTACACAGCTCTAAGGTGTCTAAAGGTAAAAGCCACAATACCACCCCAAAGGCTTGGGTTTGACTGGTGACAATATGCTCACATCCTTGTGACTGACAGTTTCCAAAGAAAGATGAGAGCTACATGAAACCTTGAATTTAGTTTCAGTTCTACTCTTGTCTGCTGAGAAGATGGTGGAAGGGCGCATATAGATGAAAATGCATGACCCAAGGAACAGACGTGCAACAGTGATATGGGAGGTGCAGGTAGAGAGTGCTTTGAGACGCCCTTTGGAAGAGTGTGTCCTCAAAGAGACCAAAATAATGACATAGGACACAACAAGAACAAGCAAAAGAGCCCGAGGAAATCAGACCACTATTGGCAACCACGATGCAACCAACCACGTAGGTGTCAGTGCAGGCCAGCTTCAGCAAAGCGTGTACATCACGGAAGTAGTGGTCGATCTCATTGGGCCCACAAAACAATAGCTGAGCGGTCAGCAGGGTCTGCACCAGGGAGTACACACAGCCTCCCACCCACGAAGCTGCCACCAGCCGGCCACACACATGCTTGGTCATAATGCTTGCGTAATGAAGCGGCTTGCATATAGCAGTGTAACAATCATATGCCATTGCTATGAGGATGAACATCTCCGTGCAGGCAAAGAGAAGGACCCCAAAGAGCTGTGCTATGCAGCCCACAAAAGAGATGGTCTTCTTTTCAGCAAGAAGGTCATAAATGAGTTTGGGAACTGTGACAGTAGAGTAACTGATATCTACAAAGGACAAGCAGCTCAGGAAGAAGTGCACGGGAGAGTCCAGCTGTTGGCTGTTCTGTATAGTGCTGATGCTAAGCAGGTTTCCAAGAACAACAGTGGCATAGAAGACTAAGAAGAATGTGAAGCATACTTTTGCTAATGTATCATCTTGTGTGAGTCCCTGGAAGACAAACTCCATCACATTGTTCTTGTTCTTCATATACGTCACGTAGACAGGACCTGAAGCACAGAATAAAGCCACCTGTGATGGCATTAGAAACACAGTGCTATCAGTACACATCCATGTCGATCACTGGTATGTTCAATATCAGTGTATTCCCTTTTATGCCTTTTGGGGAAAGTTTCCTTTCAAAGTCAATGCTTCTCTCAAGGAGTGACAGTTGATATCTAACTCAGAATGTATTACTGAAGTGTGTAACAGCGAGCTCCGTTCATTTATTTGAGGGAGTTGGTGGAAATATCCTCCAGATTCATATTTCTGATCTTTGCCCCCTTTAAAAAGGAAGACTAGTCACTAAGTTGCCTAAACATCCACTTTTGAAGTGTTGATTTGGAAACGAAAAACTGACTGAGAAGGATAGTGCATGTTTTGATTTGAGTCTCAACACACTAGTCATCCCCTAAGGAATTCTGCTCAAGCAGTGAACGTACCTTCTTTTTCAACCCTCTGAGGGAATTCAACAGAACTAGTCCTTACTAGTGCTCTCTGACTCTGGTAGAATGTCCATGCATTTTTGTGCAGCCATCAATATTCACATCATGACACAAGGCAGCTGGCTAATTAACATCACTTCAACTATCAGCGTAGATCCTTCTGGAAGAGGTAAAGTGGACACCTACCTCATGTCTGTTTAGCAGAGATGTGCCTTTAGGCACAAACTGTCTTTAAGGCGCCCTAAGTGAAATCAGACCATGTTCAAGGCATGCCAGGAAACCTGAAGCAGGAGAGTCATTGTCCTGTATATGCTGTACTGGGCTACATCTTGTGTGGATTGGTTCCAGTTATTGCTCATGAGTTTCTGGGTTGCGACCTCAGTCTCCAAAAGAGCAGGCTTGTATTTCCTCAGACCACCTTTCCTACAGCACATGGGTGAATACTGGAGATAATCTGCATTAACGATGTGTCAGTAAGGTTTTTGTACACCTCAGCCAAGTTCTGGACTATGGAAATCCCCATAAACACACCTGTGATGCCACCGGGGTAATAAATACACCGCTGCTGAATCTCCTTTACTCACCAACACCCTTGTATTCACCTTTGCTGCACTCTAGTGCAGTACGCAAGTATCACTAGTGTTCAGTTTCTACACTGAAAAGATAGACGGCAAGAGCTGCATAACAGTGTCCACAATACTGGCAAGTCCTTTGGGCTCTTAATCCTGTTCCACAATCACAGGTCAATCAGTTCTTTCTCATGAGATCTCTGCCTCTTCCACCCTCCAACTTTAGCAGCAGAGGAAATATTCTTTTGTGTCTCCAGCCCTATCTCCATGCCACTCCATGGGCAGAGGGAAAGCAGTGTGGGGAAGCCCAAAGCGTGTGTGTTAAGAGCATTGTTGCCACGATGTGTACAGCTAGAGGGGACAAGTTAAGATTGAGTACACAGGAAGTGCTGCAGCTACCTATTGACTCCTTGACTCTGTAACACCAGAAACTTCCTTTTGACAGATATTTCTGGAAATGGCATATAACTGAAAAATAAGCAAAGAAGACACCAATTAAAACAAAGGGTAAAAAATTTTGAGTTCTTTCTACTTCATAAAATGCACCTCACAAAAGCCACTCAACAGTAATGCCTCTTTTCAAAGGCAGGATTTCATAGTCATGCTTGAACAAAACAAAGAAGCAAGATCAGAAAACTTACACAGTTTATATTTGCTAGTCTCCAACAGTTTGCCTGCTATTCTCCTCTGATGACCTTCTCGGACCACTTCAGGCAGTTTCATCAAAACCTCTCAGCTCCAAGCTGCTTCTTATGTGTCACGAGAGCAGTCCACATCTCTGCCAGGGCTGAAAACTACAGAGGATGAAAGGGACAGCCTGAATGTCTAGCTCCATTTCTCATTCTGCAAAAACAACTTCCAAGAGCATCTGCAAGAACAACTCTCTGTCTCTCTCCAGATGGGGAAGTTGTGGCAGAAATATTTCAAGTAAATTGCACAGCAGAAGCACAAGCTTACCAGAAGCAATGAGATCGCAGAGGCATGTGAAGTTTTCTTTGTCAGAAAGAATCAGTGGACGGGGAGCTAAAATATGTATTTTGGACAGCTATTAGAGTAATCTCTACAGGGTGACTCTGGAGCGTGATCACCTAGACCATGTCACATTGTGTGGGGGTTTGCTTGCTTTCTTGCTTCCTTTCCAATGCTGTCCAGATAAATGGACTTCATTTAGTATTAGCTATGTGCTTCTTTTGGAAACATTTCTATTTAAAATCAACGTCATGGCTGACCATGTGCAAGATTTTGCAAATGCACCCCCTGCATAGAACAGAGGACATTTAGGGAACCAGAGCATTTCTGACATTGTCCCAGGGTTTGGTCCGTAGATCTGCCGCTCTCCTGTGCAGGCAACACCTTCTTATCTTGAATCACACTTAAGCCATGTTAAGGTGCAACACAAGTGCAAGCAAGTGTTTATAGGGAACATGAAGTGAAGGAAGGAAAAAGAAAGTGCTTTAGTTACTTTGAGAGTGCATTACACAGATGTCTTTCCCCCTCACGCAGCTGGTCTGCTCTTTTCCTCCTGGCAAGGTAGGAGTCAGGGTCCCGTGGCTCCTCGTGGCTCCTTTGGCCTTGTGGAGAACCTTAGCTGCTACAACTAACCTCCCTGTGGCAGCTGTGACTGGCTCTGAGATGATTTAATCTTCCATCTTCACATTTCTTCTCTTCCCTCCTGCAGCAGTAGCTGCTCCAGCTATTCCCTTGGAATACATGTTTCTTCCTTTGCCTGGGCCTGTAGATGTGCCCTGTTGGGCTAGGAGTTATCCTGCGTACAGGAATTATTCCCAAACAACTCTTTTTTTTCACTGACACATAGAATTGTGCCCCCCAATGCGTCCTTTGGTGGCGACAATTTCCTACGGTGAGCAATTTATCTTTCACTTGGATCTTTGATTCTGTTTTAGTAATAAACAGTAAAATGCAAAATCTGAGGCAGAGATGAAGGGCAGAGGGGATGGTTAGGAAGGAGGGCATTAGGGATAGGTGAACTGCTGCAGAAAGGAAGAGAGTTGCACTGGAATGGGAAGAGGAGAAGCTTCTCCTCATATCATCTGCATCAGCAAATGACCCAGCCAGCATCTAATATCAGCAGTTTAATTGCTAACCCATGGATTCAGCATATGACAATGCAGTACTCCTAAGAAGGCATTTACTCCAAAGTAAAGGGGAAGGAAGCCTTTGGCACAGTTGCTTCCAGCAGCAGGGGACCAACAGCCTTGCAGACACCTTGGGCCATCATTTCCTAGCTGAGTAGATTACAGAGTAGATGGAGTTTGTCTGACGGAAAGTTTACACCCGGGAGAGCTCGGACTAACGGGATGCTCTGCCTGGAACACATTTTAATATTTTTGATAGCATTCATTTCTTTATTTGCTGGTGTCTCAGCAGTGCTTGGAAGCCCCAGTCCTGGGCCTGTGCTATTCAGAAAGAGAACATAAAGGGAATCCCTGCTAGTCACAGAGTTTACAATGCCATTCCAATCAAAACATGAACTTTCAGCGTCTTCCTAATTACTGCAACAGCTAAAACCAAGCTTTTCTTCAAAAGGGAGCTTTCAGTAAATTTTCCAAAATGGAATTATACTGAGAGAGACTTGTTTTTCTCAGCTCCTGAGAAAATGTTACCACAGTTCTACACCTCACCCTTTTCACGCCAAACTTTTCTATTCCACAGTTTTCTCATGGCACTTTTCATCTCCTCATTTCTCAGCGTGTAGATGAGTGGGTTCAGCAGGGGTGTGATGACAGTGTAAAACACAGCTAACCTCTTCTCCTCCGAGAGACTGCTGGATGGGCGTGTGTAGGTGAATGTGCATGGCCCAAAGAAGAGAATCACCACAGTAATGTGGGACCCACAGGTGGAGAGGGCTTTGTACCGCGCCTCGGACGTTCGCCTTTTCAAGGAAAACAAAATGACAATGTAGGACGTGACCAGGATGAAGAAAGAGACCAAACAAATCATTCCAGTATTGGCAACGACAATGATGCCCGCAACATAGGTGTCGGTACAGGCCAGTTGTAGTAGGGGACGGACATCACAGAGGTAGTGGTCAATTTTGTTGGGGCCACAAAAAGGGAGGCTAACGGTTATGAGGGTCTGCACCAGGGAGTGCACAAAGGCCACCACCCATGAACCCATCACCATCCAGCCACACACACGCCTGGTCATGAGGGTGGTGTAGTGCAGGGGTCTGCATATGGCAAAGTAGCGATCATAGGCCATCACTGTGAGGATGAAGATCTCAGCGCCGCCGGAGATATGTTCCCAAAATAGCTGTGCCATGCAACCCCCAAAGGAAATGGTTTTCTTTTCGACAAGGAAGTCAGCAATCATTTTGGGAGCTGTGGCAGAAGAGAAGCAAATATCTGCAATGGACAGGTGGCAGAGAAAGAAATACATGGGGGAGTTCAGACTCTGACTGCTAACTACAGTGACAACGATGAGCAGATTTCCTGCCACAGTAACAATATAGAAGAACAAAAACACCACAAAACATATTTTCTGCACCCCTTGGTTCTTTGAAAGGCCCAGAAGAATGAATTCCTTCACACTGCTTACGTTCTCCATGTTGATCAGACGGGTGCCAATATGCAATATACAGCTTATACCCCTGGGAAAACAAAGACAGACACATGATTCATCAGCATTTTTTCATTATTAATGATGAGTTCTATATCAGAAGTGGATACAAGCCAAGAAAGATATAGCATTAGTATTAAGCTTATGAAGCGTTTAGTTTCTGTCATGTATTTTTTTTTAATGGCTATTTAATTCTCCACAGTACAAAGCTTCTGCCATGGCTTTGGTGGCACAGAGATAGGTGCACTCTGTGATATGTTCCTTAATCCTGGTCCTCCAGGATCTTGAAGGACTGGCTCCATGGCTGATAGCCTTCCATGCACTAAGGACAAGGCCAGAGTGTTCACCTTGGGCACTACGAGGCAGATAATGCAGCATGTTTGCCCTCAGGGGAGACAAAGTCCCTGACAGCAATCTTTGTAAAATGGGTGTCTTTAAGAATACCTGGAAATATTGCTCAGAATGATGATTTGCTTTATAAGTACACATGATCTTTGAATTCTTGTTTAGAAGGGAAATGTACCCACAGGCAGAGAAAAGAACTCTCTTGTCTATATACATTTTGAAACGTAAATATTGTGGAGGAAAAAGGATGAGCAGGGAGGCACTGCGAGGCGGAACATGGGAAGGTCGTAACGGGCGGAGCACTGCTGCCGGAGAAGAAGGCGGGGCTTTACAGCATTATAAAAGAGCAGGACACGCTTCATTAAACGCCATTTTGCCACTCCTCATATTGGTGTCTGTGTGGTGATGGTCCGGGGTCTGGGGAGAAGGCCCCGTGCCTCCTCGGTAAGAACGAGAACGGTAACAAGTGGTGACCCCGACGTGATACCGAGGAGGCGGCTCGGCCGGCGCAGGTGCCGGGAGCGTGAGGAAGGGATCCGGATCCGGAACCATGGAGGCCATATGTAAGGTAGTAATGGCCTGCGCCAAGGAATGGCGGGCACCGCTGAAGGCGAGCGCGATACGAGCGTGTGTAGAGAGGCTCGTAAAGGAGGGAGCGATTACTTCTCCTATGGAGATTCTGTGGGAGGAACTGTGGCTGCAATGCACAGCAGCGCTGGCGGAGTCCCCGATGAACGGGGGATCCGCGAGGGAGTTAAAGGTGTGGGGGCTGATAAGAATGCTCCTGCGGAGCGCGAGGGAGGCCCCGGCGAAAGAACGGGAGAGTGGGGGCGGGGAGGTTCCAGTGATCCTACCAGTGGAATCCCAGGAGCCGCCTCCGGTGTATCCCTGGCAAGATCTCGCACAAGACAGAGAGGGATGGGGGGTCGACGGGACCGACCCTGAGGATTGCGTGCCTGGGGCAGTTTTGAGGAAGGCGCTTAGTGAGGAAGATAGGACCCTGCTGCTGTGGGCCCCGGCAGAGGAGGGTGCTGTAGGTGGGGAGAGTCAGGCAGTGCAGCGAAGGAGGAAGGGTAACGGCCAATCAGAGCGGAGAGACCAGAGTTCGACCTTGAAAGGAGGGAGGAAGGTTCGGGTGAGATCGCCGGTTGAGGAGGAGAGCGGAGAAGATAGCAGCGACGAGGAAGGCGGGGGCTTGCGAGAAGTTAAGCGCAGGCTGCGGAGGTGTGCAATAGGAGAGACACAGCCGAAAGGGAAGCCGAAGGGCGGAGAAGAAGTAACAACATCCCCGGTCGACACCCTATTGCGTGCATTAGAGGAAATAAGGCGGGAGGTCATGGCCACAACAGAGGCTTCGCGGGCCGTGTATGAAGAACTCGGGAAGCTAGTAAAGGTAGAGCCACCCTGGACAAAGATAAAACAGACACACGCAGAGAGCTTCACTGAATTCTGTGACAGGCTCCAACGGGCCATTGCAGAGTCAGACTTGCCCCCTGAGGCCCAGGGTCCGGTCATGATGGAGTGCCTCTGGCAGCAGAGTGACGCCATGACGCAGGACATCCTGAAAACGATCCCTAAAGGAACACCACTTTCGGTTGTCATCCGCACGGTACTGCAAAAACAGAATCAGGGAACAGCAGCAGCGCAGGCTCTTGTCACGGCGGTGGACCAGATGAGAAAGGGACCACAGCGTTGCTTCTCTTGTGGATATCACAGGGAAGAGGGTATGCTGCGGTAAAACGGGAGGAGCAGATAAGATGGGTTCCAATGAAATGCATAAAACCTGACCTAAATGCACATACGGGAGGGTCTGGGGTGTAACTAATCATTCTTGGTGAGATTCCATCCTGAACAGGGCGACGCCAGACGGGATGCTGCTGCATGGCTGCATTGATGCTTATCGCCGGCTTCATGATTCCGGGGACCGCAGAGTCATACTGGAGGAGATGAGCACAGGCGCACAGAGCAACTCACTACTGCATCCCGTTCAACCCCGAGGCGGGGCCGACAGAGACTTTCCTGACGGGGAACAAGTCAACACAGGGGCGTGGATCTTGTCATGGTTTGATTAGAAATGGCTTATAACACTAGGCTTGATAGCACTCACAGTAGTAATAGCGATATGCTGCGGCTTGCTAATTCTGAATTATTGCTTATGGCATGTACGGCTTAACTGCTTGATAGACATGAGCATAGAGTATATCAATTAATAGTACAGGAAAAAGAGGTTCTAGACAAGATATTTGCATGAGAAGCGGTAGACTAGGCGTAGCGGAAGATCACGCGGTGTGACGCGCAGCCTAGGGGTGGAAACGAAGTGCACCTGTATGTAAGCTTGCACGCAGCCCACAATAAACGCCATTAGACGAATGGCTAACTAACCTGTTTGGCAATCTACCACAGTGGCTAATAGGACTGCTCGCTGAAGGCTTGCGCATTGTGCTAATCCTCATAATTATAGCCTTATGCTTGTGTGTAGTACTGAGCTGCGTTAAGAAAGCCTTGCTGAAAGTAGCGGGCCAAGTCTGGATTGCTCGACAACAAGAAGGAGAAATTCTGGAGGAATGGCTGGGCTTTGGGGGGGGGCTATAGTCTGTTGGAACTGAGCAATCCCGCCTATGGCCGCTGAACCGACGAAGACAAGGACACCGCCTGTGTTAAGAAGCGGAAGAAGGGGAGGCAGCACACAGCTCCGCTCACGAAGCTACTAATGCAAGGAACCACCCGATGGCGGTCCCGTCGAGACACGCCGCACTTCCGCGTGTTTTGTTGCGTCCCGCTCGATATAACGAAACAACGTTGATGGGAGAGGGGGAGATGTGGAGGAAAAAGGATGAGCAGGGAGGCACTGCGGGGCGGAACATGGGAAGGTCGTAACGGGCGGAGCACTGCTGCCGGAGAAGAAGGCGGGGCTTTACAGTATTATAAAAGAGCAGGACACGCTTCATTAAACGCCATTTTGCCACTCCTCATATTGGTGTCTGTGTGGTGATGGTCCGGGGTCTGGGGAGAAGGCCCTGTGCCTCCTCGGTAAGAACGAGAACGGTAACAAAATATGAAATGTCACAGGCTGAAAAATGAGTTCTGGGAAGGTTATCTATCATGGAGGGGAAAAAAATTACACATATTACTTAATGTAGTACTTCACATTGGCGGAACTGGCGGAATGATTCAGTTAAGCCAAGTTATCTACCAGCTACTTCCATCTGCAGCATAATCAGAAATTCTCGTGCAGGCACAAAGTGATGAAGCATCCACAGGAAACACTGAAACTGAGAAAACCCAAGATTACTTTCAAACCCACAAAGTGAAGCCGAGAGAGGAAGTGGGCAAAGTTAGGGACTTTTCCTATGCTTACAGTTGTACTTACACTAGATGAAAGTTTTTCAAGCAGAACGGTAAAATTTACATGGACGGTTCCTTTTCAGATATTTCTACAAGGAGAAGGATCAGTAAGAACAACGGGAGGTCAGTTTCTCCCTCGTCTTACCAGGTCGTGATCCTTTCTACCCCTCTTCCTTCTACTGAGCAACGACGTAGACTTCTCAACAAAATAAATGACAGGGATGAAATGAGCACACCTTTATGGCTGTGCAGTACCCAGTCCAAAAGAAATAGCTGGGCTCCATCCAAGCCAGAGCATGACTGGAAGCAGACCACAGCAATCGCAGGGCCATGTTTAGGCAGTCAGAAAGGAGTGACCAAGAGAGAAATGGTCAGGGGAAACTGTATGCCTGAATACCAGCAGATGGCAAATTCCTGAGCTAAAAACAAGGTGTGCATCTACAAAAGGACCGATTCACAATTCAGACAGCTCGACTATGTGTCTTCCTTGATGAGGTCCTTTCCATCACCACCAAACTGCATTTAACAAACTACCCATCTGTCTGATCTCATCTCATCGACTTAAGCCAGGTAGGCACCTGTACCTAAGCTAGGCATATTACACCTGACCAGTCTACTTGTAGATGTGATGAATCATGTGCTGCAGGTACCCGTTTCTTACTGTTGACTCCAAGAGGATTACTCGAATGACTAATTCAGTAGAGGATTGCCACCACTTATGGCTTATCTCTTCAAGTGCCTTTGCAGGGGTAGACCTGAGCTATATGGCATAATGCAATCAGCTGCAAAATAAAATGAATCTCATGTGTACTCTTACCATCTCAGAAAGGGTGAGAAATTGCACCATCTCCTTACTGCATGCATTCTTCCCTAAAATCTCCGGTGGTTATGGGAAACAAAAGAATAATTTCGAAGCAATCTAATCTGCGGCTGTAGAACTAGCTCTGTGTATGATTCTAGCCAAAGATAACTAGAGACAGTAGATAACTTCAGTGGAAGTTCCTTTCCGTATTTTCACATTTGTTCAAGAAGAAAGGAAAAGGAAGAGGAAAGAAAAGCGAGCAAAGCAAAGCAAAGCGAGAAGCCAGAGAAGCTGCAAAACTTACCTCACCTGTGTTTAGAGATCTAATTTTTTGTGTAAGGGCTGTACAACTTTATCTCCTCAACTTCTGTCTCCCCTGGTATGAATGTGTTAGAGCACAGCACCTTTAAAGAACATAGAATGGCTTCTGGAAACCTTCCAAAACTTGCTTAGGAGGTGGCTGTTAGTGTATAATCCAGTCCCATCTAATTTATTACTTGCTTTCGTGTGTCACAAGTGTATCTTGATGTTTCCTGCCTGTGTGAGAAGTGGTTTAATAGGCTGTGTGGATGATGTGACCTGGGTGTGCTGAAGGGCTCTTGGGGCTGGAGGAGGGAGGGGTGGAGGCTTAGTGAAGGCAAGGCGTGAAAGAAAGGGGCAAAGGAGGAGAATGAGTTCTGTCTTGACTGAAAAGTTTAAGTAGATATATTTTAAAGAAACAGTTGTCAGTCAATGCTTTTATAATGATATCACAAAGGCATTTCAGGGTTTCTCCATAAGAAATAACAGTCAAAGGAGTAGCTGAGTATTCAAGTGGACAAGCATATGCATGGAACTATCCAGTTAACGCTTCTCGGAGTTCTTCCTTACTCCAAGCTGACAGTTGTATGGATTTCCCATGTGTAAAGGGCCATTAGGTCCACTGCTCTGGCTTCCTAGCATTGTGAATGCTAAAACAGTCCATTTGTAATCCAGATATTTTCTCTCCTTTTTTAACTTCTGTGTATTCCAAAAAACATGTAAAAGAGAAATCTTCATTAAAGGAAAAAAAGAAAGAAACCTCAAGCTGTAGGAAGAGTCACCATCCTCCAGGGATGGTCAAGAATTCCTATCACAGGAGTCTTTTAAGGACAGCTTGGGCTCATTTCTCTCAGGAGCGGTTACGATTAAGTTTTGATAGGGACAGAAGATGTCCTGGGTGACCTCTTGATGACCCTCCAAGTCCTATCTCACCAGAAATTTCATCACTGGAAATCCAGTGAATAAAGCCTCTTTGCAAGAATTTGCATGTTTTAACAGAGGTCAGTGAACTACCAAGTCAGTCAAAAAAATCCTTCATTTACGAATTGGGAAACTGAGGGAGGAAGTCACCTATTTAATGCTGATGGAAGTCAGCGAATTTAACCCTGACTTAGTCACTCTAGGCTCTTCTGAGGAAAAAAAATGAATGTCTCTGGAGGCAAAAAATGAATGTCTCTGGTCTATCTCAGAACTGACTTTAGGATGCGATTAGGTGTGAAATGGACATCTAGCTTTTAAAGAAAATAACTTAGGGCAGACAAATCTCACCGTCATAATGGGCGCCATCTTTCTTAACCTGAGCAGCTGCAGTCAAAGGTGAACCTATGAAATGAAACAAACGAAGCAGATAGACATGCTGATTTATAGCAGCATATCATCTCAACCAAGGCCCAAGTCAAATTCATCATGGCTCTGAACTCTACTGTGTATTTGTAGCTTATGCCTCATGGATGTCGGGAAAGATATTGTCTCAGCTACTGTCCTTTACTTTGTTTTGCTGAAATTTCTGGAAATGTGGAATGGCCTGATGGCAACATAGTTAATGTCTCCATCTCCTCTGCACAGAATGCCAGCAATCTCCACACTGAAAACAGAAATCCTACAGTTAATGAGAATAAATACTGGTAAAGAAATGCCTTCGTGAAAACAGTCCCCTAACATAAATGTCCTTTTACTGTCGCCTGGAGTCTTGGGCAGCTTAATGAGGGTTAACAGTAGTCACTACAGGAAACAAGAGTATTGGGTAAGAAGGTAAACAAAGTCTTACAGTCTTTGGGAAAGGAAGAGGAACAACAGATGACAGAAGCCAGAGATCAGGCCAATAGCATCTGGCCTGCTAACCTAGTATGAGTCAGCCTGCCACTTTCTGTACCCAGTGGCACACATGGCAGCAACTTGGCTAGCATCACATTCATGTCCTTTTGTTTCTCTAGCCAAATGGACTACCAGAGGTGACTTAATGCACAAGTCCAAATGAAGAATTGCTGCTACCTCCTGCTGCAAAATAATTCCCCATAGGGCTGTGCTTAGTGCCAGCAAAGGAGAAAGGTCTTTTCTCCATTTTCATTCCACTTACCTTGGCACCTGGCTCTGGACACCACTATGGCAGCAGGTCATGCTCAGGGGAGCTGTGATTTGGACAAGGAGGGACTGTGCATGGTGAGATGAATGAGGTTTTGCAGCTGGATAGTGAATACTGGCAAGGGGTTTGTTGGCAGAGCCATGGTGAACGTGTGTTGTGAATTTGATGTTGGGCAGGATGGGGACAAGGCACGGTGTAGAGGGAAGTTGTGAAACTTGAAATGGATGCTACATGGCCGGGGACTGTCTTCATGGAGTTTGTGAAATCAGAAGTGCCTGAGGTGTGGTGAGGGACTGTGCTGAAAGATCGTATGAAGTGGCAGGTAATACTGTGGGTGCTAAGCTGTGTTGAAAGACCTTGTGACATCAGAAGCGGACATCGTGTTTTGAAGGGTAACACTAGGAGAGGTTGCAAAATTGTGGCTGCTGAGGTGTCATAAGGCTGGCTACAGAGTTCAAGGAGACCCTACCGTAGAACAGGTTCTGTGAAGTAGTAGGGGACAATGTATGGTGACAACTTGTGTTGGGAGAGATTTTGAGGTCAGAAGAGGACACTCGGTAGTGATGAGTGTGCTAAGGGAGGTTCTGCAGTGACAGTGGACCCTTGGGGAAGGAGAAGTTGTGTTGAGGGAGGTTGTGAAATCAGCAGCAGGCATTAGGGAAGAGGACTGACGATTTCTCAATCTGTGTGACCCTGAGCAGCAGTAGAGCATCTTCTGCAAGGTCTGTGAAACTAGAGCTATGCTGCTGCTGTTTGATGCAGGCTTTCATTAATTAGTTTCATTAAGGAAGTAGACTCAGGTTTTGAATATGCTTTGGAGACAAGAGACCAATCTTACCAAAGTCTTATAAGAGCTATACGAGAACTGTGAGTGACTTTTTCAGCATGCTTTTGCATGGTCTATGGAAGTCATAGGATGGTTACTTCACTTGCATTATATGGAATGCAAAGTTTTTGATGATTCGGCATATCTCCACAGGGCGTCCATTACAACCAGTATGACACTACATGACAGTACATATCAATGGCCCAGGCTGATGCTATTTAACATTATGAAATCTGATTGAAATGCCTTAGATAGAAAGCTAATCACCTGACATTCCCTGAATGCCCAATGGAGAGAGAGGCGCCTCCAGAGGATATAAACCACCATCGTAGACCCTCTCAATCACTGACAGTAAGAGACAAGCATTCTCAGAGGTGCCATCTGCCACATGTTTGCAATATATTTCTTGTGGTCCAAGAGAGGTCGGTGATAGGATGACTGCAAGGAATAGGTATCATGTGCAGAATTTTCTGCCCTGAACTAACATTAAGATAGCCAGCCCAGCCTACCATGGAGCATGCCCTCAGCATGGGAGCTATGTTTGTCCTCTGACTTGCTCAGTATCTCTCTGGGAAGATGCCAGGACACAGAGCACTCTAGAAGGTCAGTGGTCATGGCTAAGAAGAATGCGTTCCTCGGGGGCCACCAGCGCCCTGAAAAAAAAACACATTTCTGCTTCCCTGGGGACGGTTGAAAGGAGACAGGCAGCCAAGGATGTTAGTGCTGAGTGTGTTCCTCAACATAGTCCCTGTACCAGTGGCATGAGGTGCCTGCAAGGGACACCTGCCACCCTGAGGGCAGCAAACCTAACTCCACTCATCAGAAGAGCTCCTAGACACCAGCGTTTGAAATAGTCTTTATTTTCTCATTGATTGCAACATAAGGCACTCATGGTACTGTTGGTATTTCTGCAATGTGGTTGAGGCCTGGAGGAAGGAATCTGTAGGTGCATATGTGTGTTTCAGAGCAGTCCAATTTTCACCACAGAAGGGTCAGAGAAAAACTAAAAAGACTTGACTTGCTTCCCTTTCCCAAGCCTCTGCCCTCAGTAGTTATCCCCACCCTTCCTTTCCCACAGCTACCCCCCTCTCAACTCCAAGAGCTCCTACTGCAGTCAACCCTCTTCTCTCCCTCACCTCAGCCTACCTCAAACATCAAACAAAAGTAGCAAACAAAAGTCACAATATCACAAAATAGGTCTAATTTGTCTAATCAAAGACAATTCCTGACTGGAGAGGCAGAGAAAGACCTTTGCTGCTTCACCACGTGATACCCAAAGTCTGAGTGAGATTTGTCCCTCTGGAGCCAACACCTGCCCATTTTGAAGCTTGCACAATCACACTGTTAAAACTCTTTTCTTCCTCTTCATTTTGTAAGTAAGTGGCACACAACAAGCACACTTCTTGTCTGCAGGGTTTCTGTTGTATTACTGCGAATAAATCGCTGTGTTTACTATTTTTCTAAAGTCCCTTTCAGGTCAAGCTGCTAAAATACTTTAATTCTCTGGGTCCAGAGGTGAACGACGAGTCATCAAATGCTGTTAGAGCCCTGTGCAGTTTGGGGAGACTCCTCCTATCTGCAGGAGAAAGAAATAGGCACCTTTTTACACATGTTGTCAAAGGGAGGCCCAGAAGCATTCAGGGGAGGCAGGCAAAGGCTGATAATGCCCAAAGAGGATAATCGATGCCTAGCACCCAGGCTGTGAAGGCCTCAATGTCTGATCTCCCTTTCCCACCCCACGCGCAGCAGACAAGCCCTTTCTCTTTTGGGGGTCTTGGCAGGATTTGGGGCGAGACATTGCACAGGAAGTGATTTTTGAAGGAAACATTGGAAGAAGGGACATCCTCCTCTGGAATCATCCCATTCCAGCTGACTCTCATATTCCAAGAAAGAAAAAACAAAACAGAATACAGTTACTCTGAAAACTTCCCGCAATCTCTACTGACTGCTCATTTGTACATCTCCTTTATAACAGCATTTGGCCAGAGTACGAACGCACCAAGAGCCTTTCACAGATGCATGCAAAATCCCACAGCATCCCTGGGAATGGAATCCCTGGCAGGTAATTTTCTCCCCACCTACTGTAAAAGCAACCAGAGAAGTAGAGCAGAAATAGGAAACTGCCTCACAACATGAGAGAGCCCCATTCTCATCTGCCGCTGACTTCGTCCCAGCCTCCTCAGTACAGTGAAAACACTCCTTCCTGACAACACCTGCTTCATTACGCCACAGGAGACAGAAACTGAATCTGCAGGCTGAAAGAACTTCCTTGTCTTTTTCAAAGAAAATGTTTCCCGGAAGATCCATGGGATGAATCAGAAACCAAGAGAAAGACACTAGAGCTGATGCCAGGTCCCAGCTTCTCTGAGCAATCAATTCCGATGCACTGGGGCAGGAAGGTAAGCATTTCTGGGAAAGGTTCAGCATTTCCTTGCCATCATTAATGCTTTGGGATGTTCTCTGTCTCTGCTGTTCCATCTTCATGTCCTCTCTCGCAGACATCCACACACACACGGTCACTGCGTAGAGTTACCTCCTCCTCATCTCCTGCTCCTCCCTCTCTATAAGTAGCAATGTTTTCTTCTGCTTCTCTTTTTTACTCTGTTGAACTGCCTCACCCTGTCTTCCTGCTTCAACCTCTCCAAATTTCTGCATGATTTTGCCTTCTCCTCAATATGTAGCACCTTGCTGTTACCTTCCCAGACATCAACCATGCATACTCCGTGAGCGATAGCTGTCCCAGGCCACAAGGCTGTAAGTATAAAAGCAGTGTATCAGTCACTAAATTCCCCTCTGTCTCTTGCAGAAACAGAGAGAAGAAGAAACTTTCTCCATTTTGGTTATTTCATAGTGACTGATCAGTTCATAATGCTCTCCTTTCAAAGCAGTTCAAGCCTGGCTGAAGGGACTAATTACAGTGGGACTGTGCAAAAGGCAGGGCCGTCATATGCTCTCTTCAAGTTCATGGAGAGCTTCTGCCTCATCAGCTCTGCCTCTGGCATGGTGGGAAATGGCACAGTCCTTTGGTACCTCGGCTTCCGCATCCAGAGGAACCGCTTCACTGTCTACATCCTGAACCTGGCTGCCGCTGACTTTGGCTACCTGCTCTGCATCGCCATTGAAACAGTTCAGTGCCTGATGGAGTTCAATGTGGGAGTGTAGTTTGGGATATTCCTCTTCCTGGATCTTTTCACGTACGGGACTGGCTTCTATCTCCTGACAGCCATCAGCATTGAGAGGTGCCTGTCTGTCCTCTGTCCCATCTGGTGCCGAAGCCATCGCCCAAAGCACTTGTCTGGCATCATCTCCGGCCTGCTCTGGAGCCTCTCGCTGCTGCTGAACATGCTGGGGTACGTTTCTTGCACTGTTTGCCCCTCTAGCAACTGCCACATACTCCTCATCACCATTGGAGTCCTGGACTTCCTCTTCTGCACGCCCCTCATGCTGGTATTCAGCCTCACCCTCTTCCTCAAAGTCAAGTGCAGCTCCCAGCACCTCCAAACAGGCAGGCTCTTCACCCTGATTATGCTCACCGTCCTCTTCTTCTGCTCATTCTGAAGGGGATGGAAACACACAGCCGCACCATAGATTTGATACTTGTCAGTTCCCAGCACACTCTCCTCCCTAAGATGCAGGTGCAAATCCCAGGCTAAGAGGTTTCGGAACCTCTTGAAGCCAAAGAGGGCTGCACTGATGCTCCCGTCGTCTGGGGCAAGTGCACTGCACTGGGTAGCACTGCCCTGCCAGGGAGTGCTGGGCAAGCACCTAGGCAAGCAGCAGCCCCACTCAGAGCACTACCATTCAACACCAGTGCTAGCAGCAAGGAGAGAGAACAGGAGGGAGGGCTTTTCACGTGAAAGGGTAGAAGATGAGGAGGAGCAGGAGCGCCTGGGCAGCAACCCTCTCTGAGGGGACACAGTGAGTCAAATGTAAAACCAGATCAGCAAAGGCTGTGTCCCTTGAGGGATGCTCACAGTTTTACAGCTCGGGTGGTTGTTTCCTTCGTAAGCGCTTAGCTGCCTTGGAGTTTCTCCAAAGTCTGGGGTAAAGTGTGTGCGGCGCCTTCAGCTGTTCACTCTCGACTCTTCCTGCTGCATCGCACAGCACTGCACTGCACAAAGGGGAAGGGCAGGAGCGCTCTCTCCTCCTGATTTTCTTGCCTGCTCTTTGCTTGATTTCTGTTTGCAGCGGGCAGAAGCAGGAAAAGAAAGACGACGCTCCCATGGCCGCTTGCTCTGCGACGGACATCCGCCAACGGCCATCTGCCAGGGCAGCTTTTGGATCTGCGCTCAGAAGGGCAGGCTGTGACCAGCCTCTGGCAGCTCTCCGTTGGGAAGAAGGCCCATTACCGCTGCCGATCCAGGTAAGCAAGCCTGGCAAGGGAGTTACCATTGCCCCAAGCCGATTTCTTGTGTTACAATGCCAGACGCGAGCCTTTAAAGCAGTGCAATGAACACGCTGGTCGCATCTGTGGCGAGGGCGCTGAGCCTCGGCGGGGCGAGCAGGAGAGCGCTGGGGAAGAGCAGCGCCCTGGGCTGGAGCGCCGCGGCTGCGGGGCGCGCTAGCACAGGCTGCAGCCGGGCGAGGCGGGCCGGGGCAGCGGCGGGGCAGAGCGCGGGCGCCGGGCGGCGAGGCGTCAGGGCGGGGGGCTGCTGCGCGGAGCCGAGAGCGCGACAGGCACGGCGGGGGCGAGGGTGCGGGGGCAGCGGGCGCCGTGGGCGCTGCAGCCCCGGGCAGGCTTGCAGCCTCGGCGGGGCTCGGGGGCGCTTCCCGCCGCGAGGGCGGCTCCCGGCGCGGAGCGCGGCTGCCGGCGGCGCTGGGGGTGGCGGCGGGTGGCGGCGGGTGGGGGCCGGGCGGGCGCTGCGGGCGGGGGTGGGCGCCGGGGGAGCCGGGGGCTGGCGCGGCTCGGCGCGGCTCGGCTCGGCTCGGCTCAGCTCGGCGCGGCTTGGCCGCCCGGGCGGAGAGCTGTGCCGGGAGAGCCGTGCCCGGCGGCGGAGCGGCTGCCGGGGGCGCTGGCGGGCCGAGAAGGGGGCCGGGGCTGAGGCGAAGGGCCGAGAGAGCGCGAGCGCCGCTTGCCGCCGAGCGGGCGGAGAAGAGCTGCTGGGGGGGGGGGGCGGCGGGCAGCAGGCAGCGCTGCGGGCTGAGACGTGCCCGGGCGCGGGGCGCCCCGAGCACAGCAAAGTGCCGCTGCCTGGGGAAGAGTTTTCCTCCCCAACGCTTGCTGCAGGTTTGTTTTCCTTCTCTGAGAAGCCCTGGGGGCGCGAGCAGGTCCGAAGAAGAATGACCTCTGCGCTGCCTTGCAACCTTGCCTAAATGACAACGGCATAGGCAGTAGCCCAGGCGACGCCAGAAAAGCTGCCTGTCACCGTTTGGGCAAAGATGGTCGAGTTTTCCGTTGCTTTCTTTTGAGAGAGGCACTGAGATTACTTGGAAGACGTCCAGATGTGTGTAGGTCAAAGGCACTGATGACCATTGGTCTCCTAAAAATGCCAGGCACGAGACTTTCAGGCAATGCACATGCGAAAGGAAGGCCGAACACATTGATCTCAACAGATCATGTATGTATACGCAATAGGTTTGGAACACCAACAGCAACAAACAGCCAGTAAGAAAGCTTAAAAGGATTTATATGAGCTTTATTGGTATAGCCTCACTATATTTGGATATATATACAAACAGATGTCTTTATATTATAACTACAGGCTCTCTTCACTGAATTGTGCACTGAGGACTAGACAGCAAATAATGAAAAAGAATGGCAGAGTAGAAGCATGTTTCCTGTTACTGAGCACGGGAGAAGTTTTCAATTTCTTCCTTCATTTCCTAAAAAAAGATTAAAAAAGATAAAAAAGGAATAATAATTGCCAACTAAACACAGGCAAACTTGCTATAAGCTGGAATAGAAATGTAAAATCCTGTAGCTAGCTGCTTTGTATAAAATGAAAGTCTGTGTAGATGCCTTCCGGGTGGAAGTCAGCAACTCGTATGTAACACAGACTGCTAAGCAGGAAAGAGGAATAGCGAATAAGCAGGATACCCACTGTGCGCAAGGAAGAAGTGCAGAACAGTGACAGGAAGTGCTGTGTAACCAAAGTACCTCTATCAACTGTGTTTTGTCATCGTCTTGCCGATGGCGGTAAACACACTGGCTGAGCACCAGGTGTAGTTTTGCGAGGTGGCAGATGTTGCAGTGCTTTGTTGCGTCGCCAACGACATTCAGCAGTTGCTGAAGAAAAAAGGGAGACAGTACAAGTTTGCGTTAGCACGAGATCATTTGAATGGGCTCTCGATGTGTTCAGACACAAAAGAAAATGGTCCCACACAACTCGCATCCTCCTTCCTTGTATGGCTAAATAAAGAAGGAGTGAAACGTCCAAGAACAGACTAAATATCGCAGCAGATTTCCATGGAGGAAATGAGCTGCTGTGTCTGACTTGTGAGAAAAAGCAAGGCTCCAGTTTCAGCTAGCATCGTGCTGCTCCTCAGGCTATCACCTCCAAGATCCTAACTGTAAGTGAACTTCTCTGAGAACAGCAGGAACTGTCATACACACAGAATCACACAGAATCGCTGAGGTTGGAAGGGACCTCTGGAGATCATCTAGTCCAACCCCCTGCTCAAGCAGGGTCACCTAGAGCACATTGCACAGGATTGCATCCAGGCCCGTTTTGAATATCTCCAGAGAAGGAGACTCCACCACCTCTCGGGGCAACCTGTTCCAGTGCTCTGTCACCCTCACAGTGAAAAAGTTTTTCCTCATGTTCAGATGGAACTGTCTGTGTTTCAGTTTGTGCCCATTGCCTCGCGTCCTGTTGCTCGGCACCACTGAAAAGAGTCTGGCTCCATCTTCTTGATACCCTCCCTTCAGATACTTGTACACGTTGATAAGATCTCCTCTCAGCCTTCTCTTCTCCAAGCTAAACAGGCCCAGCTCTCTCAGCCTTTCCTCATAAGAGAGATGCTCCAGTCCCCTAATCATCTTTGTGGCCCTTCGCTGCACTTGCTCCAGTAGTGCCACATCCCTCTTGTACTGGGGAGCCCAGAACTGGACGCAGTACTCCAGATGTGGCCTCAGAAGGGCTGAGCAGAGGGGGAGGATCATCTCCCTCGACCTGCTGGCAACATTCTTCCTGATGCACCCCAGGATACCATTGGCCTTCTTGGCCACAAGGGCACATTGCTGCCTCATGCTTAACTTGGTGTCCACCAGCACTCCCAGGTCCTTCTCCGCAGAGCTGCTTTCCAGCAGGTCTGCCCCCAACCTGTACTGGTGCATGGCGTTATTCCTCCCCAGGTGCAGGACCCTGCACTTCCCTTTGTTGAACTTCGTGAGGTTCCTCTCCGCCCACCTCTTCAGCATGTCCAAGTCTCTTTGAATGGCAGCACAGTCCTCTGGTGTATCCGCCACTCCTCCCAGTTTTGTATCCTCAGCAAACTTGCTGAGGGTGCACTCTGTGCCTTCATCCAGGTCATTGATGAAGAAGTTGAACAAGACTGGACCCAGTCCTGACCCCTGGGGGACACCGCTAGCTACAGGCCTCCAACTAGACTCTGTGCCACTGATCACAACCCTCTGAGCTCTGCCATTCAGCCAGCTCTCAGTCCACCTCACTGTCCACTCATCTAACCCACACTTCCTGAGCTTGTCTATGAGGATGCTATGGGAGACAGTGTCAAAAGCCTTGCTGAAGTCTAGGTAGACAACATCCACTGCTCTCCCCTCATCTACCCAGCCAGTCATTCCATCATAGAAGGCTATCAGATTGGTTAGGCATGATTTCCCCTTGGTGAAGCCATGCTGACTACTCCTGATCACCTTCTTTTCCTCCACATGCGTGGAGATGGCTTCCAGGATGAGCTGCTCCATCACCTTTCCAGGGATGGAGGTGAGGCTGACTGGCCTGTAGTTCCCTGGGTCCTCCTTGCCCTTTTGGAAGACTGGGGTGACATTGGCTTTCTTCCAGTCCTCGGGCACCTCTCCTGTTCTCCATGACCTTTCAAAGAGGATGGAGAGTAGCTTAGCAATACCATCCGCAAGCTCCCTCAGCACTCGTGGGTGCATCCCATTGGGGCCCATGGACTTGTGGGTGTCAAGTTTGCTTAAATGATCTCTAACCCGATCCTCCTCCACCAAGGGAAAGTTTCCCTTTCTCCAGACTTTCTCTCTTGCCTCCAGGGTCTGGGGTTCCTGAGGGCTGGCCTGAGCAGTAAAGACCAAAGCAAAGGCGGCATTCAGTAACTCTGCCTTCTCTTCATCCTTCATCACCAGGGCACCCTCCCCATTCAGCAAAGGGCCCACATTTTCCCTAGTCTTCTTCTTGCTACTGATGTCTTTGAAGAAGCCCTTCTTGCTGTCCTTGACATCTCTCGCCAGATTTAATTCCAAATGGGCCTTAGCCTTCCTCGTTGCATCCCTGCATACTCTGACAACATTCATGGCCCGTTTTGTAGTAAAGGACAGCGGCTGCCGCAGCAAAGGCCCTCTTGCCTTGGATGAGCTTCTGTGGCTGCAATGCAGGGCCCTGCGAAATGCATCTTTTGAAGAGAGGCCACAGAGCCTCCAGAAAGAGGGCTGCCAGCTGGCAGTGGGAGCCTCCTGAGGTGCTTCTGTCTCGCCGTTAGCTGAATGTTGCCCATGCCTGCAGCTCTGCTGGCAGAACGGATAGCTCAAGGGTTGTCAGCAGAGCAGGAAGCAAAGGTGGATCAGTGAGCTCCAACCTACCCTGAGAGAGATGCTGGTTTCCTTCTCAGCAGGGGGTGAGCATTTCCTCCTCTTCTCTGCTAGGCTCTCTGAGGGCGATGCGTTCCTCCTTCGCTTTTGTCTGCAGGCAGCTGCACAGAGATAGGAGAAAAAGCAAGCCAAAGCATTAGCTAAGCAGTTCTGTCTGCAAAATCTAGCACCGTCGTCTTACTTGGTGCACAAGGGAAATGGTGAGAGGGACTGAAGTACCATTGTGCTGGCTCACTACATGCATGTGTTGAGGGAGAGAGGGCAGCAAGCGAAGGGGGTCCAATTGTTATTAGAATTAAAAAGCGCAAGAACTATTAGATTATATCATGCATAAAAGAATGCCCTTGACGATTTTGTGCACAGAGCAGACTGTAGACCGAAGGCATGAGCACAAAGCAAGGTCATAAGCTCAGGTGGCTTTGTCTCTCATCACAGGAAGTAAAAGAGGTGAGAAGCAGAAAAGTCTTTGGAGACAAGCTCTCCTTCCCCTGTGTTCCAAAAGCAGAGGTTGCCTAGGCCTCACAGACAGACGGCAATGACTTGGTGCGGGGGTGGCGGGCAGGAAGGCAAGAGGGAGAGGAAGAGAAAAAGGAAGCAAAAGCACAGGAAAAATCCTCACTGTTTCCTATTACCATAAGAACTTGTGCAGTGTTCAGCAACTGCTCTAAACAACATGTTACATTTGAGGAGTTAGCCGTTGCGGGGCCATCGAGGCCAGTGTTTTACAGTGTGAGCCAAGCTCTGTGGCTGGGCTTTATTTCATAAGCATGTTGAGTGACTGTCCTGGGGACTGACCTCACATGCTGCACCTAATTTGGAAATGGAATGCCTTTGGCATAAAGCCACCGGCATCACCAAAAGCAGGTATGCCATGACAAGAGGGAAGATATCAATGTCATTGGCACCTTCTCCAAAAAAGGAAAAAAGAAAAAAAGAAAAAAGGAAGAAAGGACTTGCCAGTAGAGAGGGGTGTACTGGACTCTGCAGGCACTGCTGGCCATGTCTCATCCCCTTGCTCCTCGAGCTGACTCTCCTCCTCCTCTCTCAGCAGTCGAGGCTCAGGTGGTGATGCCACAGGCAGGAGGACTTCCCGTGCCTAACAAGCTTCAGTCAACCAGAAAAGGTTAGCCAAGTGATGATACGCAGACACAAGCAGAGTAAACCTTCGTGCCAGGAAATCTATTACCAAAGCAAATGCCGAATGGCTGCTAAGCTAGGGATAGCAACGCTGTGTTTGTAGAATAGGCTCACCTGCTTTCTTTTGTGGTGCAGCAGGCTTAGCAGCTTGCTGGACAAGCAAGTCCTCAAAAAACTTTCTCCCTTCCTCCTCGCTAGGTGACTGGACATTGAAAACTTCTCCGTAAAGCTCAGAAAATAAAGCTCGTACCTGAGGTGGGAGGAGAAAAGACAGCGCAGCCGTAAGCCCCCCCCCCCCAAATTTGTGTTCTGCTCCACAAAGATGAATTCCTTTTCCAGTGAAGCTGAGGAATGCTTTGAATAAGGGAGAGACTAGAACAAGTTTGCTTCTTGGCCTTAAAGGCGAGATTGTAGTGGGTCGGCAGGGCAATTTAGGGCATCTTCTTTAAGGAACACCTCTAGGATTAAAGCTCTGTAAAGCGACCTGAGGTTCCAGTGCTCCAAGGGAGGACACTGAGCATCTCCTAGGTTGCCTGTTTTGGATTTACTTGCCTTGCTGCCCTTCATGTTGAAGCCTTGTGGCAACTGCAGAGGGAAGAGATGCCAGCAGGGTGCCCTAGTAATGCCGGTGTTGAATGGCTTAGGAGAGCACAGTATTTGGGTGCTTAATGGAGTGATAAATTAACATGAGACTGAAAGAAGCCGGGAAGGCAGTGAGAGAAATACCTCTGGCGGGAGATCTGCATGGCAAGCATCCGACGTAGCGAGCAACAGCACTGGAGCATATGCTGGAATGCCCTCTAGTAATGTTGTGAGCGTAGCTGTCAAGGTGAGTCCAGCAGCCTCCCACCAGGCATGGATATGTGGAATAGAAAGGATGCTCGGTGCTGTCCTCTGGGCTTCTCGGATCAACTAGTCAAAAGGAAGTTTGGAGAAGGCTGTTGAAGCGGGTAGCAGAGGCTGCTGCTGAACAACAATGGATCAATCAAAATTGCCTGCAAAACGGGAGTGCACCAAGACAAAGCGTCCAAACAAGCCACCAAGAATAAGGTAACATTGCTGCTTGGACCCAGTTCCTTCAGCCTCTCCACAGCGAGAGGCAGGCCTGAATCTCTGCCTGATTTCCAAACTGCTTAGATGTCAGGTAACTCGCCCAGAGCCTCACGCCCGGTGCGAGTGGTAGTGTGCTTGAAAAAACAGGCCCAGCCCTTCAGCAGGGTCCACATCAGCCTGGGGCCACTGCTACACTGCTCGAATCCAGCAAGTGTGTTCTTGCCTCTTCCCTGCAGTGTGATGAGAGAAAAGAAACCCTTTTCTTCCCCCCTCCGCCAAGTGGGAACTTTGCCCGTACCCGGGCTCTCCAGCGATTAAGAACCTGGGCCTGTGACATGTTGGCTGGCAACAAGCATTGCTAGGAGCGTAACTGCAAAACAAGAAGTTTGCAAAGGAAGTGATCAGTCAAGACACAGATGTTCAAGGTGTCTTTCTTTGTCCAGCACACGCTGGTCTGGATCTCTTCCCCCCGGCCGTGAGGCTCTTATGTTCAGGATGTCTTGACTGAGCAGCCTTGAGGCCTCTGCCTTGGTCAAGTTTAGGTGCAGGGGGTCCACTGGAAATGGAGAAGGTGGTCAGGAAGGAGCAGAAGAACCTTGTGGGAAAAGAAATGCCGTGGGCTCTGAAAGGCCTTAGCTGTATCTAACAAAGTGCAAAACATTCCTGTGAGTCCACAGAACTGGAGGATATTTATTAGATCCCTTCATTCAGATGGTTTCATCTTTCCTTGTGTGCTCTCTCCTAGATTGCAAATACAACTTTCTCGTGGTTTTTGCTCTGTTATCATGGAATACATCTGTGAATAGCACCTTTTTTTTCCTTTTCTTTTTTTTCTTTTTTTTTGGCCATCCCAGTACTGCAAGACCTTTTCTGGATAGGGCCAAGGAGCCTAGAGACTGGACCAAGTTCTGTGGGTCAGAAACCTTCCTGAGCAGCACAGTAAGAGAGAATGAGAAAAATTACTGATGCAGCTGGGACCCCATAAGCTAACTTCTCCACTGTGGGATTGAATTACTTTCCCATTGCAATTTCAAAATATGAATGTAAGCATAGTGGCTTAAAGATCGCAAATGAAGCCTTTTTTGCAGGGTTTTTATTATGCCCTTTTAGCCGGCCATTCCTCAGTTTTCTTCCTACAAAGTGAGTCACTCCTGCATTCCCAATCTGGGAAGCTAGGTGACTCCACAAACCCACGTTGCATTTTTTTAGCTAAGAGGAGAGACAACACATTTCTTTGGCCTTGAATCCTTGAAGAACAGCATGCATGAAATCAGCATGCCCTAATTGTCTGTGGATGTCTTTGGTGGAGGAAAAGGAGGCTGGCTCCTTCCGGATGATCGGCTGGAGCTACTTGCTTTCCTACAACTGTAGCACCTAGTTATATCTCCGTGCTTCCTGCTTGCAGTTTTTGATACCAGAGCACCCTGGACTAACTCTTCTGTCCTCCCTCATCTAACGCCCCTCCCACTTGCAACGGCCACGACAGCTTGGAAAGTCCCAGCAATCAGAAGAATTTCAATGAAAGGACACGGGCAGTTACCTGTTACAGTTAAGGAAGGTTTGCTTTTGCTGGCCAGGCCTTGGAGGAAACGGCTCATCTTCAGGACCAGAAGGTGACTCCTCATCACTGTCCATGCAGTCATTTTCTAAGAAATGAGTGGTACCATGAGAAGGCAAAAGACGCTTGTTAACTTTCCCAAAGAGTCTGCAACCTTCTCTTGTGCTAAGACAGCTTCTAAATGTGAGCTGAAACCCGGGGCCTTGTATTTCTTCGTCTGAGGGGCATACGCTGAATGCCATTTTCCAAAGCCTTCAGTCTCTACAGAGCTCTCCTAAGTGTCTGGATTTGCGCAAGCTATGTTTTGTAGCGGTGAAAGCTCCTTTTCTCCTTGCAAACGGGACAGATGATGCTGACAGCCTTCAGAAACTGGATGCTCGAGTGCAGAACATAGAGTTCTGTACTGTGAAGTGGGAGGAGTTCCCGGCTCTGCCCTCTCTACCATTCAGTTTCACCTCATCCTGACTGAAAGCTTTGTTTCTGTTGCTTGCACAAACTAGCAAGCAGTGTTCGCTTTGGGAGAGTTTTACGGCGGTGAAGGCAGTGAAGCCCTACCTGGCTGTTGGTCCTGCTGGAGTGCAAGTGCTGCATGGGGAAATACCCTCTGGAGGCCTTTTAGGAGTCTCTGTAGCGTGTTCTGAAGCAGTGGCTTGGAAAGGGGTGGCAGTGGTTGTCCAGGGGAAGCCACAGCCCTCTGTGAAGCTGGTGCCGTCTTCTGCATAGCCACAAGAAAATCTGTTGCTGTGATTTCAATGGCAGCAACATCGATGTGCAGCTTGTGATTGCTTGTGTAGATCTGCGGATAGTGTCGATGCAAAGCACAGAGGGCAGCTTCAGCGCAGAGGGCTTGAATATCGGCCCCGCAGTATCCTGAGCAACAAGAGCAGAATCCAAAGGGATGTCAGTCTCAGGCAGCAGAAAGCAGTCAAGGACAGGCTTTGCAGAGGGACACTCTCAAAGTCTTTGCATGTGGCCCAAAGGGGAAGAGTTTCATGGGCAATGGCAAAAGAGTTCCTGCACTGCAGAGCAGTGCCCTGATGGGGAGCTTGCATTACGGGAGGCCCAGCGCCCTACAGCCTGTGCTTCGGAAGTAGGCCTCTGAGCCAACCTTAGCTCCTGAGGAAGATGCCCCCCAGAGCCTTCCATGTTCTCAGAGGCAAGGGAAGGCAAGGAGACAGAAGCAGCTTGGGTACTGCCTGGCACAAGCTCAGACGCTGTCAGGAGCCAGGCACAGGCAGGAACTCGGTGCGTTTTTTCATCTTACCGACACATTTTTCAGCAAGCTCCTCAAGCAGTGCGTCCAGGGGCTTAGGGCTCCAGTCTCTGGTGTGGATCTTGAAAATCTTTTTTTGAGCCTACAAACGTGGTGGTCACACTGTGGTTTGTCTTAAGCCTCTTTCTCAAAAAGAAAATAAGCAATGCGCAGTCCCCCTCCCCCCGTCACATTCCCATAATTGCTTGTCTTCCTCTGCTAAAATTAAGAAATGTTTACATTCTAGTAACACACTGCCTGCTTTTCAAAGCTCAGTACTTTTCAAGTAGATTGGAAGAGTAAGTACAGTAGCAGGAGCAAGAATTCTGACTCCAGCTGCTGTCCTTGAACGAGCAAATGTCAAGCTGTGCCTACGTTCATCGCTGCTCTTTGCCAGAGCTTCAGTGAAGTGTTTCCTGTTTCTGTCCAGTATAGCATGTTGTGCATTTTTACTGGCCTTCAATCCAATAACCTTTTTCTCCTTTTCCCCACAAAATGTGAACTAAAGACAAAAGAATCTGGGGTAGCCAGAAAAAAAAAAAAAGAAAAAGAAAAAGAGAAAGAGAAAAAGAAAAAGAAAAAGAGCCCGAGCTCCCTGCTAATACCAGTAACAATGTCAGCTCCCTAAATGCTTTTGGGCGGCTCTGAGGATTCCCAGCCCGGCCACACTCAAGCCCAAGTTTTCCCCCGAGGCTTTCCCAACTGGAGAACTGAGAACAAGGCGGCAACCTCAGAAGGCAAGAGCCTAGGTGGACTCACTAACTAAGCAAAGAGCAAGCCCTTGGGCAAGGAAGAATGTCCGTGTGCTCCAGGCGGAGTGAAACTCCTGTTTGCAGCCTTCCTGCCAGTTCTGTGTGGGGAACCGGGAGGTGTGCAGCACGTATGCCACTTGTTTCCTTGCTCGCTCTCGGAGATGCTGTGGTGTAAGCCGGTTTTCTTGTCGAGCAAGGCTTTGTGCCAGTAGCAGAAAGGTTGACGAAACAGCCTTACCTCTTTGTTTGGCAAGGTGAAAAGGAACTCCCTGTCAAAGCGTCCAGGCCTTCGTGAAGCAGGATCCAGGGAGTCTGGCCTGTTGGTGGCTCCAATGACCACGATCTCTCCTCTGCTGTCTAAGCCATCCATAAGCGCCAGGAGCGTTGTGACAATAGAACTACCAAAAAAACGTTGTTTGGATTCCCTGGGTTAGTAGCTGTTGTTACCTTTGGCATGACTTTCTCCAAAGTCATGTCGCTCAGAAAGGAGAAGCTTTTCTGGATGAGCTGTTGTTAGCGAAAGGACTCATGGTAAGACAGAAAAAGCGAGGCAAGGTCTCGAGAGAGACCTTGTCCGGACACCAAGCTTAGTGACCTGATTTCAACTCCTGCCTTTAAACTGCTATGAAGCTCTGTGTCATTGTACTCGAGGAGTTCAGGGTGTGGGGGTGTGGGGGTGTGTCCTATAAAGGGAAGCAGGTGGGTCTTCTTTTCCTAGAGATGAAGCAGATGACGTGGAGATGGAAGCGAAAGGAAGTACCTGTGAATCTGGTCTTGGCAACTGGAGCGCACAGGAGCGAGACCGTCGATCTCATCAAAGAAAATAATCGAAGGCCTCATCTCATAGGCCTGGAAGGGAAGTACAGATGCAGGCATACTGACGTATGTGAAACAGAGCACCACGCAGCGAGAACATGCAGGATAAACATTATGGCTGCAAAGGCACTGGCACTGTGCTGGACCCAACATCTGCAAGCTTTCCAGCCCCTCAGGCAAAGCAGCACAGCACGGGAAAAGGAAACACTGATGTTCCCTTTTCAACAGGAGACACTGCCAAACTGCCCAAGAGGCCAAGTCCTCTTGGAAGACGTCCACCCCGGAAAAGTAGAGGTCCAACTCTGACCCAACCTACTGCGCATTTCCTCCTTACCTGCCGAAATAATGAGCGCAGCTGTCGCTCGGATTCTCCCACCCATTGGCTGAGGCAGTCGGCACCTTTTCTCATGAAGAATGCTATTCTCTTGTCTCCCTGCCTACATTCATTTGCGAGCGCTCGAGCCACCAGTGTCTTTCCAGTGCCTGGTGGGCCGTAGAACAGACAGCCTCTGCAACATGAAAAAAAGAGATTTACGTAGCTACAACAAAAACATGGAAAAGTGCCCATGACAGCCCCCGTTGTGAAAGCAAAGCGGCCTTCCCTCCTAACCAGAACACTTCCCGTCTTAGACAGATTTGCGAGCAAAGCCTGTCTTTCTCCCTGCCACAGTTGGAGTCTCTTGGACTGTGCCTCCCAGAATTTGTTGGAAGCACTGGGGAGGAAGCCTTCAGCTGGGAGGCCAAAAAAGGTCTTCTTTGTTTCCACACCCTACTTAAAACATCAGCCAGAAAAGGGAATTCCTGTGACCAAAGCAGCAAAGCATCTGAAGATTTGCACACTTTTAAAGGTATGGAAAGGGAAGGATTTCAAGTCATATTTCAACATCCAGTGAGTCAAGCTTTGTTGGCCAAGAATATATAAAGCTAACCATTACGTCTTGAGATATTGCCCCTCCAAAAAAAAAAAAAGAAAGAAAACAAAAGGAGAATACTTTTCATGTTGAAAAGCATATTGCAGCAGTTAGCTCTGTAGTTCGAATGCACTGCCCGTTACCTGGGGGGGTCGGATTTGGAATCTCTGAAAGAATTCTGGGTAAAGCAGTGGGAACAGGACCATCTCCTTTAAGGCTGAAATGTGGTGAGAGAGACCACCCACATCATCAAAGCATAGCTAAAGAGACATGCAACAGAAGACATGTCAGAGGTCAGAGAAAGCTGCCACCTGGAAAAAAAAGGCTTCCTCCAAATTTTTCCTATGGAAAGGCTCAGGACGATCTTGAAGTTCCCTGAGAGGAAAGTGTAAAGCCCGGGAGCTGTTGGCAGCACAGTAGGGAAGGTTTTCATGACCCCTGGAAAAGTCCCCACTGACACAATGAGTTACCACTGCTTACCGAACTCTGGATTTGCACTGGATCAGCTTCCTGCAGGGTGCTTCCGCTTTTCCTTCCATCCACGTGCTTTGCCTTGAATTCGTCTTTCCCAGAGCTTTGGGGAAGACACCAGATGTGAATGGAGGAGAAAGGGAAAGGGGCTTTCTAACTGAACATGCAGTTAGCGGGATTGCTGTGGTTTTCATGTTGGCAAGTGAGTGCAGAAGCACTTATACACTGGCATAAACTTCCCAAACCATGAAATATTCCCTAGACGTGATTGGCGTTCACTATGCAAGCGTGAAGAAAGGCGGGTGGACATTTTTATACTGCACGATGAAATCGTCTAATGACAATTTGTGGAAGGGGATTCTGGCTTCAAGTGCAGAACAGAAGAATTGCAGATCCCCAATCTCAGCCAGGACAATCCGCAATCATCTCATTGCTGACCCCCAAATCCTGCCTTTTTAAAAGCTGTGGGCTAATGAAAGTTATCTTCTCTCCCAAAGGAAAAGCCTTGCTTCCTCTAGATGCTCCAGCTGTGCCAGCTACAATGCTGCGATTTTCCCATCATGGCCATCAATCGGAAAATCTTTTCAAGCATTACTGAGTGATGGGAGTGGCACCGCTATGGATCCCTGAGAACTCTCACTATCCGTAAACCAACCTGTTTGTTCTTCTGCAGCGTGGGCTTTGCGATGGAGCAGCCCTTTGCCTGTCAGGAGAAGATGGCCCTGAAGAAATGAAAAGCAGCAGTGAGCCTGCACACTGGCCAAGAACTGCAGTGTGCGCAGGATACAGGCATCTCGATCCCAAAGGGAGAGTTTTACCTGCAGAATGAAGGCAAGGAATTTAAATGAAAGGTGTGTGTGTGTGTGGGAGGGGGGTTGGGTGGGGGGTATATGTCTTTTCATTTAGCAACCTCTAGCCCACTATCCACAAGAAATCAGCTCTTCCAAGAAACTGTGCATGGAACCTGCTTTCCAGTGGATCCTGGAAGATGGTCTTCCTGGGTCGAAGGTTATACTCCTTGCAGGGATCTTTGCCATCTTCCCCTTCTCGGCCTTCACCTTCTTGTGTTGCCCCTATGATTGTAGAACCTAGCGAGAACTTCTTATTTGTCTGTGCGCGTATAGCTTTTCATTCAACACCCTGTATGCCACTCCCGCACAAGAAATTAGCCCTTCAGAGAGGCTCTGCATATAGCCTACCTTCCAGTGGGGCTTGAGTGTCTTCAGCAGTTTGCCACAGGTTAGATGGCTTTGGAGTATCTTCGCCGTCATCCTCTTCCTGCTCTTCATCGTCCTCTGAGGACCCTGTCATTACAGTACCAAGTCATCATTTCTTGTTTGTCTCTGCGTATGCACATTTTCATTCAAGAACTTATAGCTCCCACCCTTAAGCACAAGGAATCAGCCCTTCTGACAAACTGTGCGCGTAACCCACATTCCAAAGGCTCTTGATACTGGACAACAGTATTCCTGCGCCGAAGGTTATACTCCTTGTGAGCATCTTGGCCATCTTCCCCTTCTTGGTGTCCACCGGCCTTTGATGGCCCTACAATTACAGAACCTAGACATAGTTTCTGATTGCGCTGTGCGTAGCTACATTTTCGTTTAACATCTTCTATCCCCCTTCTACACGAGAGATTAGCCCTTCCGAGAAGCTGTGCCTATAACCTACTTTCCAGTGGAGCTTGATAGCATACAACAGGCTTCCTTTCTCTCACGCTATAGCGTGCCTGTAGGGAGCAAGGATACAGGTTCTTTTAGACTGTGGTACACTTTGGAGGAAGTTCTTCTCAGCTGAGCGAAAAGTGCACTGGCATCACTGTGCTGTGTGAAATCCATTACTTACCGAAAAGGAGTAAGGTAAAGACATTTTGACTTCTGCAAGGACTCGCTCAGTCTGCCTGAGGTCCATTCTTCCTCAGAACCTGAACTCAAAGAGCATATGAACCACAAATGAACTTTTGTAAGCATGGAAGTAAAGCTCTTTACTTTTGCAGAAGTTTCTCAGGCAAAGAAAATTGCTGAAGAGGACAAGGTAAATCTCCTGCAAATGAAGCAAGCGTTTGGTTCACAAGAGACTACGTAAATTACTGAGCCCACAGACATGAGGGGCAGAAGTTGGAAGGTCTGGTTGGAAAGATGATCCAAAACCAAAGACAGCAGCAACAGGGAAATACACAGGAGCCGTCTGCAAATTCTTCAGACATGAAGCACCTTTACAAGTGCTCCTCTCATGCACCTTCCCAGTGCTCAAAGACTCCAGTAGCCATGACTGTCCACCTCCAAAACACTCCTGTCAAACCAGGTTGGCTCCACAGTGCCAAGGACCACAGGTGTGACAGCGGCAAAGGAGGAAAGAGTTATTGGAGCGAGGACCAAAGGTCCTATGACCGCAGCTGACAAGGAACTAGTAACACAGGGGTGGACGCGCTGCCGGGGAGCAAAGATTCTAAACGTGCAAGTTCTGCAGCCCTGACAGCGCCATATTATGGAGGGCTCCCGCAGGCAGCAATTCCCAGCAGCACCGAGGACTTCCCTAGGGGCACAGAGGGAATTCCCAGGCCACCGAGTTAGTCCAAAGAGCTCTTGTGGCAGGAAGAAACGCTCCTCTCCAACGACCTGCTGGGAAGGTCACCAAACAGCGTCTCGCACTGTCCCACCACCTCCTCTCACCTTCTCTGCTTGCTGCACAGCAGCTGCTCCAGAGCAGAGCAGGGCAGGGCAGAGCAGAGTCGTGGCGAGAGCAGCCCCAAGCACCTGGGCTCAGCTCAGGCTGCCAGGGCCATATGGGGAGGGCGCAGCTGTTGCTGCGATGCACTGCGTGATGCCCCAGGCCATGTCACAGAGGGGCTGCAGGGACCCCTTGACCCCCCAGGTGCTGCCAAGGTGGGCCCTGCAAGGGCAAGGGGAGCTGCCTGGGGCACTTTAGGGAGCTGCCCGCACCTCACTGCCCACTCCCCAAGGACAGCAGGGGGCACGGGGAGCCACAGGAGGGGTCCCCCAGGCTGGGGCTCACCTCAGTCATGCCACTCCCGCAATGTCCCCAGATCAGGATTGTGGGGCTACAACTGCTGGCAAGGAGAGGCTCTGCTCAGGAAGGAAGGCCTAAATGAGCAAGTGAATGAATAAAGAGGAAGACTGTGACTGCACTCTCTCAGCCTCTGGGGAGGAAGGGCCAACTCCTAGCTGTTGCTTCCCTAGGCCACAGGCATGGAGATGGCATGGCCTAGCGAAGGAGCAGAGGGGTTTGCTCTCTCACCCTGAAAACTGTATTAAGGCAAATCCACCATGAATGCCTCCAAACAGTGTCAAAGCCTGGGAAAATCAAGAAAGAAAAAAAAAGCACTTATTGGAAAGGTCATTTCTTTCCCTCGGCACTAAATTCTCTCTGCATTAGAGATGACATCTGTGAATCCTGCTCTTGGGGTGGGTTCTAATTGGGGGGGTTTTGAAGATGTGATCCTAACAGGGCAAAATAAAAAGAAGGGTGGCACCAGGTGGAGATTATCACTGGAGCCCCAAAAGCCCATTTCCCTTCTAAAGTCACTCGTTTTGCAGAAGAAAAATGTGATGCTCAGATGGAGCCTGCAACACTCGCAGTGCCATCCCACCGCTTGGGTTCCCAGTGGAGGAGACTGAGAGCAGCTTCCCATCTACAGCGTGACAACGCAGTATCACACACCTGAACGAGGCACGGGAATAATGGCTGCACGCAGTACATTCTGGTGACCCTCTCTGGTTACTTCTCAGTCTGCCCGGAGGGTGGTCCGAGGAGCGGCCGGCCCTCTGGCCTCTTCGGAAGGAAACAATGCCTGAGGTCTTTGCTTTCTCACCTGCTTGGTAAGCACTGCAGGCTGAGAGACCCCTTGCAGAAGCAGAAGAGATAGCTGAGATGGCTGCATGGAAAGCAGAGTGGCTTTACACCGAGTGCCTGAAAGGCATCCCCTGCACATTATTTTCCGCCCTGCAAATCTGAGGGAGCCTCAAAGGAAGCAATGGAGTGAGCGAGACAGTGGGAGCAGAGCTGAGTTCCTACTGACCCCCCCCTTGCCCCAACTCTCCAGCTGCAGAGGTCTGTGGAAGGGGCACGGTGCCTTCGGCAGCAGCACTGACTGCGGAAGAGAGAAGCTGTAGAGGGGAAGTGAGTGTGAGTGGGGGAAAGGGAGGGGATGCGAGCGTGCCAGGAGGTGAATGGAGGGGATGGGAGCACAGAGGGAAGGGGATGGAGGGGCTGAGGGTGCGCGTGGCGAGCAACGGAGGGGATCAGAGGAAGCCTTGGGGGAAATGGAAGGGAGGAGAGTGCTGCGGGCGGGGAAAGCAGGGGGCTCAGGTGCTCACGGAGGGAAACAGAAGGAACCTGAGGATGCAGGGAGAGGACTGGAGGAGACTTTAGCAGGTGTGAGGGGACCAGAGCATCAGCGCATGCATGGAGAAGGGATCTAAGGTCGCACAAAGGAGCCTGGAGTGTGCCAAGGAGGCGATCGAGGAGGTTGCAAGGCACACGACTGCACGCCCCCGGAAAGCAGACAGCGACGCACTGGCTGCATAGAGCCCATGGCTTTAAGCTGGCAGGAAGGCAGCGCCCTCAGGGTGCCAGCACCTCGGCTCCGCCACACCAGGGCTGGGCTGGCGGCAGCCACCCTCCCAGCATGCCTTGGGGCATCCCCATGGCATGCTGGGAGCAGGGCTGCTATGGGGCACCACGGTTCAGCCTGGGGAGACGCGGCCCCTGCCCCCATGGAGCCCCAGCCATCTCTTTCCCCCTGCCCCACAGCCCCAGCCCAGACCTCCTGGCCCATGGCCCCAGCTGCCACTCACTGCCCCAAGGCCCCAGCTCTGTCCCGGTGCCCCACAGAGCCCAACACAGAGACCTCCTGCCCCATGGCCCCAGCTCGAACCTCCACAGCAGGGGCCCACAGGGGCAGTGACTGTGGCAGATTTCGAGCACCGTGCACTCTGGCCTCCGTTCCCGAGGCTCTGCCAGGGGCATTGCCAGCACGGCCCCCAAGAAAGCAGCCTCCACGTCAGCCCCTGCTGTTCCTCTCTGCAGAGGAGGCAGGACCTTTTGCCTGAAGCACTGGCTGGGGCCCCGGGAGCTGCAGATGCTCTGCGGTGCGAAGGAGGTGCCTGGGCAGGAAGAAGCTGGCGGAGGAGGAATTGTGCCCCAAAAGCAGGAATTCCCTCATCCTCCTCTGGCCCACCGGCATGTGTGTTGACACTTGCTGGTGAGTCGTGGGGACATGTCACGTGGCAGGGTTGGACGCCATGGCACAGTGCTCAGGCTTCATGCTTGTCAGGAATGGCAGGCTCCAGGCTGGGGGTGGGAAGTGGAAGGAGAGGCACCCCTCGGTTTTCAGGCATGCCCACATTGCCTGCTGCATTGCCACCGTGGCCTCTGTGAAAAGCCGGTGCAGGGAGTGTGCAGCGTGACATGAGCAAGGGCAGGTTTGCAGGGGGGAGTGGGGCTGAGAGGTGAGCATGTAGACAGCTGGGACCAGATGGCACCAGTGTGCAGGGGTGCACTTCTGTGTCCTTCAGCCCCCGGTCAAAGTGATGACTTGTGCTCTCCAAAACCAGCAGACTGGCTTTCACCTGGCAGCCTTTACACCCATTTGAGCACCAGCCAGCACTGTTCCTCTTAGCAGTTCATTGCTCCTGAATAGCAGGCAAGGAGTGTTGTGGGCGAAGGGGGCCGCCCATATGAAATCTGGAGAGCCGCAGTGTTCACAGCAGAGCTTGTCTGTTCATGGGTATCCCCAGAGCTCTGGAGATGCAGGAGCCAAAGGGAGTCCTGGGAGGATGCCTTTTGGCTTAACGAAGCTTTGTGTCAGGCAGCCCCTGCCTCGTTTCATCCTAGCTTTGGATCTCAAAGCAAATAGAAAGCTCAGAAGGAGAGGAAAAGTCTTTTTATGCATGCCATACTGCTGTTTTATTTAGGCCTCTTCTTTGCACTGTGCATGCTACTGCATTGTGTAACCCTGCAGACTGGTGCTTCCACCGAGGGTCCTTAGCCTTATACCGGAGGAGCCGTCACTATGGGGTTTATGTAGGCATCAGAGGGGCAAGTGTTTGTCTGGAGAAGGGCTTTGTTCAGCCCTCTCATGCCACACCAGGACTATGTTCCTGGAGTAATGCGATCAAAGCAATCTGATTTTGACTAATAGTGGGATTAATGAGCTTTGTCAGGTCTTGAGCTGTCCAACTAAGGATGCTCGTTATGAGCCCAGGCCAGTTACAGACTTAGCTGCTGCCTTTAGACATGGGGCTGAGAACGATCCTTTTTTCTTTCATGGCCATTTGTGTTTCAGACATAGAGACAAGATGCTCTGAGGTAGTTCTGTTGCAAGGGAATAATCCCTCCCTGCAGCTCACATTGCAGGTGGGCTCCATCCTCCCTGCTAGGCTCCCTCAGAATGTTCTTTGTTCTAAAATTAAATGAAAAATTGTGTTTCTAAGTAATGGCAGCAAAATTGCCAAGACCAAACAGAGCAGAATCCTGGAAAATTTCAGTGGGGCATAAATGGAGGTGGTCACTGAAGGAGTGGGGCAGGGAAGGAAGAACAGCCCCCTCCCCAAACTGGCAATTGTGTCCTTGTTTTCTTCTGTATCCTTAGCAGCGGGTAGTGAATTCCAGCTCTTCAAGGCTGTCCCTGCACAACTCTGTGGCCTCCTTTCGGGTTTGGCAACAAAATTCAACTGCCAAGAAGCCTGTCAGCCAACCCTTCAAGTCTGCCAGTGCAACTCTTATCCTAAACCCTACCCGACAAGCACCCCATAGTTCCATTAAGGATCCCAAATCCTATTTTCCACTGCCATGTTCCCTACGAGATCAAAGATCAAGAATACCTCCAGCCCACCTCCGCCATATGTGTCAACTCACAGACCCAAGTGAGGGCTGCTACCTACAGACTTGGAAATAGAGAGTTCAGTCCCCTGTCCTGCAAAGACCTTTGGCATCCCAGACGATTTTCACACAATGTCAGACCATGCAGAGACTGTATTACAAAGTCTATGATATACATTCCGAAATATCTAATAATTTCTTTATTGAAATTAAATGATTCAAAATGATCAAAGTGAAGCATTTTGATTTTTCTCAATTGAAATTTAGCATAATTGACCCAGAAGACATTTCAGTGTTTCAACATTGCTCTCTCATGCAAAAGGAAGATTAGAGAAGTAGGAATTCACCATTGAAGAGAAACACTATTTGCCCAAAGATGGGAGATCTTTGGAGAGCAGCCTCCACCAGGAATGTCAATGACTCCCCCACTGCTTCTAATCTTCCTTCTCTTTCTGCAGGTGTGGGAGTGAGGGCAAATTTAAAATAGCATTTAAAATACCATCAGGAAATGAGTGGAAATGGAAAATGTCCCACGTCCCTGTAAGATGAGTTTGCAAGAGAGAGATGATGAATTATCTTCTTGAATGGCCTGTCTCCTTCCTTTACTACAAAGGCACCTTAGACAACTAGATTAGATTCAGTCACCTAACTTTTAAATAGCTTAACTGCAGGGAGATGAATCCCATCTGCTGTATAGACATGTGGCATGTGCTCAAGATCCATGATGGGTCTGTATCTACTGCACAGCTCTGTCCAGGAGATGCATTTCACATTCTCTGAAATATCACACTGAGCTGCACCGTGTGCTGTTCTGACTGTCTTTATGTGCACAGTAAACTATGCACATCCTGAAATCTGGGATGCATGGAGCCTAATCCACATGACATGGAGAAAGCATGTGTGAAATTGCACGTGCATGTGTAAAACAAACAAAACAAACAAACAAACAAAAATCCTGCCCTGGAAATCCACCAGCCTTACCCTCCCAAGCCTGCAGTTCTGCGCCATGCCATCACACCATATTTCCATACCACAGCAATGCAGGAGGCCAGGCTCCATGATTACTCTTTCAAATGCTCATGGGTGTGAAACACTTGGGGAAAACATACAGGAAGACTTCCTTACTGAGCTTTAGCTGTATGCAAGTGACCTATTTAAAGCTAATCAGGCTTCCTCTGTGTTCATCAGAGAGAAAGAAGTTAGCATCTTCACAGAGCGCTTCTTCCTTAGGACAAGTTGAATCATCTCCAGGAACTGCCTGTCTCTCTCCATTGAGTCCAGAGGGGGTTTAGATGACTAGATTAGATTCAGACAAAGCTTTTAGGTGCTTCCTGGTAGATGACATGAGCGTTTTCACCCACAACCCTCCCTAATTTCTCCCTTTTATCTCTACCGAGAGATCTCAAACCACCCAGGCACCAGCATGAGGTCCTTCAGTAGGATGCCTGAATTTAGGCGAGATGAACTGAATCCTAAGAGTCACTTACTCTAACACAAACAGATAATGCAACTCCCTGTATTTATCTTGTTGGCAGATGTTGAACTTTTGATGTTACTTGGTGACATAATTAATACGTTCATAATGGATAATTTGCTGAAGGAGCACAGTAACTTAGTTCCTGCAAGGTGGAAGTTTCACAGTTATTCAATTCACCTCACAGAAGAAAATCCTACTGTCTTCCCTTTACTCTGCTTCCCCAAATACTTGTGCTGCCTCCCCAGCTATAATACTGGATTGTGTCACTTCCTCCTTTACCTATGGATGTCCCCTTGTATGACTTTTCATAATGAAATTGTGCAGGAGAATTATGACAATTTTCAGAAAAGTTTTTTAAAATATAGCGCCCTACTCTGGCTAAAGAAAATCCAACAAATAAAATAGCCATCTTCAACTTACCGGAAAACATCAGCACCAGCGTATACGCGTTTACATACACTCAGGTTTGTGCCTTCGCCATCTGGTGGCAAAGCACGATCATAGCGTGTCCACAGAGCTGAGAAAGTTTTTGGACCCTATCTATTTGTTTGAAAATGGGGATTCTAAATAAGTAAGATGGTTGAGAAAGTTTCCGTTTTTCAATGTTTGTTGATAATACCATCAGTTATATATAGACATCGTTTGGAGATCTTCTATTTTATAAATAGGTGATACTTATTGTTTACTGCTGCTACTTGTTTTAATGTATTATCTTGTATTATATTGTACTGAACAACATTGCATTGCATCATATCTGAGCGTTGTGGCACAAAAATATCCGACATGCTCTTTTCAGATAGTTGACTATGCATCTAGTCATAGGCTTGAGCAAAAGGCTGTCCCGGCTTATTCCAGTCATAGGTGGGCACATTGATTTATCTTACCCAAATTTAAACCTCTGCAGAAGATTTGAGTTCATCTGACGTTGTCAATCTAATCTTGCTTTAAGGTTAAAAAAAAAAAAAGGGGGGGGCACTTCTTGGGCACTGTTCATCTTTTCTTAGAAGAGACGTCTTCATAGCCCGGGATCCATGAATCTTCTTTGTAAACTATGAAGAACACGAGATGAACAGCTTAGGTGAAGGCGATTACTTCTGAGATCATATCTCTTACATCATAGAGAGCCAAAGTGCAGACAGCAAAAACCTCACATCTTGTCCTTCAGACTGGGGAATCCAAGTCAGTGAGTGTAATTATAACCCGGTTACTTTCTCATGTATCCTGAAATATTGGAGCTGAGAAAGATATCTGAGCCATATTACATACTAAGATCAAATTAAAAAAAAAGTACTTCTCTTCTTCTTTTTTCTAACTCTTATATTGTGTAGGAGAGGATTTACTAGTTACACTGGTTAGTATGAAATTTGCATTTTCCTGGCCTTAGAAATTAGTAGCTGAAAGATCTATTTCCCATCTCTAGTTTCTTTGCTATGAAGGATGGCCATTCATTTTCTTACACCCACTGCTTAATCCTGCCTGCTACAACACTGGATTTCAACACAGGTGGAGTTGCTTGCTTTCTCAGCTGGGAAGTAACATCTGTGTTCACTTTGGAAGTTCTTGTATGATCCAGGCATAAGTTGCTATGTAATTGCTTGCAGGTCGTCTTCTTTTTTTTTCCCCCAATAAGGACTGGACTATTTACCAGATTTGCTTATAGACCCTTGATCTCCAGATGTCCATACACACATCGTTAACCAGATAGACAAAAGCCTGTTCTCCTTCTTTTTCAGAGTGCTGGGTATTACCAAGAGTGGAATAAATCCAAATCTTCTCAACATTTTGGAAAGAGACCATCTCTGTTATACAAACAGAAATAACAGAGATAAAGTCTGTTTGTATTTAAAAGTAGACTGAAATTTAGCAAAACATCATTTCAGGACAATGTGGAACTGGAAGGTTACAGTCTAGGAATCCTAGAATAGCCTCATTTTCACACGTGTTCTTTGTGGCTTGTATGTCCAATTCATTGATAGAATTGATACAGCAGCAGCAGATTGTAGTGATGTATTGTTCCGTGCAAACAAATTGCAGTTACTTACCTTTGGTTTAATAAAGTCATGGTAAGTGAAAATGGATATGAATTTAACTCTTTTCATAGTCGTGGAGTTTAAGTGCAGCTGACATCTACTCTGGAATATCATTGTAATCCCATGCAGACAAATGCATTTGAAACCTTAATTTCCCCAGAGATGCTGACCATCCATTTCTGTCTTCACAGGTAACTCTGTATATCCTGCACACCTTCAAAAGTCTGCTCATGAATTCATACGTCCATGTACCTACTAGTCAGACAGTCAGTTTGTTATGAGTGTGAATGGAGCTTGGTTTGGTGCAGGAACGAGCAGAATTAATCAAAGAGTGTTTTCTATCAGACATTTGTCTAGTAGAATGCCATCAAGTTGACTGGAAACAGTTGGAATCCAACCAGTGGACTTTAATATCCTTTTCTGAATACAAAAAAATATTAGTATCACAGTTATAAATATGGCAGTGAAGGAATAGTTGGTTTATTTGTAATAAAATCTGGAGTAGCTCTGCATGCATATGCCTGCTTAAGGAATTCATCTCACCTAGAGATATACCTTTAAGCATGCCTTCGTTTCTGTCTTCCATCTTAGTTTCTTCTCAATAGGGAGGGGGAGGAAAAAAAAGTAACAGGTGTTTTTACAGAATGGTTCATGTGAGTATCTTAGACATCTGCTACATGATGAGAGAGTTATGCCATAGAAGTGCCCATTTTTTTCTTCCTTTTCCCTGTTCAGGATGTGTAGAATGATAAGCTCAGGAGGCTGCAGCCAGGGCCTGTCCCTCTGGCCCTGAGCCAGGTGGGCAGAGAATACCTGGGGATGGTAGCCAAGTTCAACCAAGAGTCCAGATCACCAGGAGAGTTCCTGGTGATGAAGCAGGTGTGAGGTCAAGCTGAGAAGTCAGCCTGCGGGTCAGAGTCAGGATCAGGCCTGGTGAGGGTAACCAGGGACAGAGACAGTCCAGTGCCTACTGGGCAGGCCCAAAGTGACAAGATAGGTCCAGGGTCAAGCTAGGAAGTCAGTCCACAGGGCAGGGTCCAGAGCAATGGAGTCTGCACGCTGAGCTGAGCTGTGCTGAGCTGGAGATCAGTGCTCCTCTAGGGCAGCTCAGACAGAAACTGAAGGCCCAGGGTTGAGCTTAAATGGGGCTCCTGGGCCCATGGGCAGGAGGTGCAAGTGGCTGCCTCAGGCGAGGATGATCAGGCCCATTAAGGCCTGTTCGTGCCCTCAGACCCTGGAAACAGTAGTAATTGAAATGCTCACTAGCATATGTAATTTTGATTTAAGAATTCAAAGAACTGGGAAACCAAACCAAAGAACGATAAATAACCCAGACAAGCAATACCTGTTGATCCACTTTTAACCCAGCTATCTCCTGAACACCATGGCTTTCATGTAGTCTAGATGAGAACTCCGGAAGCCATTGCATTGCCAGTCTAATGCAGTCTGGAACAGGACTCAGTCCAATGCAAATACATTGCAGACCTCATGGTGCAGCCCAAAGAGACGAGCTTCCCTCACTCATCATCTTACACACGGCACTGCACATTCATTGTCCCAGGAGTCACCCCCACTCCACAACACGAGCAGCCACTGTAAGCACAGTCTAACCAAGGCTGCGTTACCTGGGACATTTCTGCCTGCCTAAGCCCCACTGATGACTTTCCCTGCTAGGGACAGTCAGAGCAGATCACTCTTCAGCTGAGTAACCCAATTCAGCTCTCTGCTCTGAAGGCCAACAGTTTGTCGAACAACCTCTAAGCCCTCGAAGTAGCACAAGTAAGCTAGCTTTTCTGGCAGGTAGAGATGTCCTTACACTCCTGCCAGAATCAGGGGAAGGGTCTTTGTTCATATGTCTCAAAGGCTCCTCAGCTTCCCAGAACAGCTGTCTTCATCATCTTATCGTAAAGTAATTTCAATAAGTGTCCAGTGATATTGCAAGAACAGAGAGAGGTTAATGGCAAACTGTTTACTAAAGCATGATATCTATGTCAACATCTTCCAATAGACCGTTATTTTTCTTTTCTTCAAAAGAGTTAATTGTTCAAGGACCTTACAAGAAAATTATATGTGGGATTAGGTGGAAATGCAAAGGCAGTGTTAAGGCAGAGGCACCAGAACTCTAAGCAAATCACCAGCGATTACCTACCTGAAGAATTTTCTATCTGCATTTGAAGAAAAATCTACCCCGATGGATGGACACATAATCTGAGCCTGGATGGTCCACAGATGAACAGGTTATCACAGCAAAATATCTGCTCCACAGATGAGCAGGCTGCCTGAAACTAGATGGTCCATGAGCCAAAGAGGTTATCTAACAAAGGGCACGAGTCCAAGGGTAGATGTGTTATCAGAGACAACAGGAGTCTTCTGTGGAAAAACCAGCTAACTGTGTATCAGGACTGTGCATTTTAATGAGAGGAAGAATTATCAAGTTTGATCATAATTAGTAACAGAGGTGGATTCACATTCAGATGGCATACTTAAACTCCACAGAGTTGCACTGCAGCTCTTCAGAGTCAGATAAGCAGAACTGATTCCTCTGATATCTTACACTGTACTGCTATTTACATGAATATGGTCTTGTTATTATTAAAAGAATCTATATTAAAGTTTGCAGTCTAAAGCTCTGTTAATTTTTTTCAATAGATCTTATTCCTTACCCTTGAGCTCTGGCTGATAAATCAGGTGCAAAAAAGCAAGGAAGATAGAGATGCCAAGGTGAGAAGAAAGAATGGCAGTAACAGGAGCAGCGGTGATTTTGAGGCTGCTGAGGCTTTCTTTCCACCATGCCATTACTGTACAGCTATTTTGTACTTCTTATTTCTTACCCTCTCCCTTAGTCTCATGGGCTAGGGAATTACTCATGCCAGGTGGAATTACTCTTCTTTTGCTATAGTTATCTGGAAGTTAATGATCTAAATCCAAGGTACTTGGGCTTTCTGGAGAGTTGATAGGGACAGGCATGACGAGGGTTCACTGAATTTGCTAGGATACTTATGTCATCAGTTTCACTAGTAAAAAGTAGTAAGGGCAGGGAATGAGATGGGCATGTCCTGTAATCAATGACAACAAAGACACCCTTAGAGGATGATTCCTTAGCTTATCACACTTATTTTAAGATGGGATGAATTGTCCTTTGAAGGTGATATTGCTTCCTTTGTCTATAGGGGGAGCCCAGAACAGATGTTGACTAGACCCCTAACCAAGGGTAGGGGAAATTAATTCACAGAAGGATTCTTCATTACAGTGCATCTGCTGAGACTCCTAATTAAGGCCTGGTGTCTTGCAGGAGATCTAATTTACAGACATTAAACTGCATCGAGAGTCCTAAATACACCAAGTACTTCAGTAACACCATTTTTCTGAAAAAAGACTTCCAAAGCAGCAAGCTGAGTGTTAGAATATCACATTTAGAATATCACATTTCATATTGAAATTGTTTCTCAGCGTGTCACTCCACTAATGTTTCACAACGCCCAGGCTGCAGGTCAGCTGCAACATACAGGGAAAAGAATGAGCTGTTGCTCCAAAGGCAGTATTGAATTGCATAGTTCTGCAAACATCGAAGCAAAGAACATTTATCTGGGCATTTATCTGGAGCAGGGAGGGGCTCTATTGCAAGTCTGAAGTCCTAAAGTTTTTCTATTTAGATAAATCTTCTGATTTGTTTCAGTAAGATGTCTTTGTAGTGAAGAAGGAAGCTACTCACTCTTACGAAGGTACATGAAATGTTTGTAGCTTTTGAAATAAGAGTTTATTTCTGGGAACAATATGGCATAAAATATCTCGCACCTTCATGCAAGGAAGGTAGGCCTATTTCTTCATTTTAGAGATGAAAAAGATCATTTTCAATCTGCAGATAGAATCATAGAATAATTTAGGTTGGGAAGGATTTCTGGAGGTCATCAAGTCCAACCTCCTCCTCAGAGCAGGTTCAGTCAGATCAGATTGCTCCGGCCCGATCCAGCTGAACTTTAAATGTCAGCACAGATGGAGATTCTACAAATTTGCACCTAATCCAGTGTTTGATCACTCACGTTGGGGCAGGAGAGGGAAATTTCCTCCTTCAGTTTCCCAAGTAGTCCATGGAAGAGAGCAACCTGTTGATAGCAAGCTCATTGAAGCCCTTTTCTGAGAATTAACTGGGCTAGTTGCTGTGCTTTAGGGCAGAAAAGGTTGGGTAGGTTGGAGATAAACAACAGCCAGCTATGCAAAGATAACTCAGTGTGTAAAGGCAGTCTGGTCTTTTGTGCATCTAAGCAGGGTAAGCATTTTGCTCGCTTAAACTGTGTACCTAACCATTATAGGCTGTTTTAAATCCTGCTGTCTGCTTCTTGAAATGGGCAAGTACTTCTGAAGATATGGCTCAAGGGGGGAATAAACTGGCTTGTTACCTACAGTACAGACAGTATCTACAGTATCTACAGTATTGAGTAGATACTCTTGCCTTTCTGGATGAAACAGGTCAGTAAGAGAATAGTTTTGTACATATGCAATACCTTGAAGCCTATGCTAGAAACAGACCTCAGCAAGAATTGAAACCTCCATTCAGTCACCCACGTGATAAGAACTCCGCTTTGAGAGCGTCAGCCAGGTTACTGGTAACCTCCAAGAGATTAACAATAATTTTTCATGTGAGGTGAAGCTGGTAGAACCTTTACAGGGATGAGCGATTCCCTTCTTGTTCAGGATTCCTTCCCTTTTAGCATGAGATTTTTCACCCTCTAAATGGAAAGTATTTCATTTGGTGACTCTTCCCAAATTATTCCTGAGCAGAAAATGGCCACTTTTCCTTGACAACGGGGATGCAAGCAAATGAGAAATCCTTTCTCAGCCAAACCTGGAGGATCTTGTGGTATCTCCTCCTCTTTGGGAAGATGCAAAGCTGGGTTTTCCTGCTGCTGTTGCCATTTAGTGCTTGCCGCCATTTCTTTCAAGAGAGGAAACTCTTACTTTCTTCTGCCAGGATGTGGATGTGTTATTTGTATGTTTACAAGTTGCAGTCCCAAAGGTCAGGGTGGTGGAGGTCCATGTAATTAAGGCAGGTCTTAGCAAGTTGGCACAGCTGCAGCCTAACCATTGTATTCCTATTTCAGCAAGGCTGAACGGGGGCTGCTTTGCCCTGTTAATGGACTTTGTGGCCCATACTGAGCTCTAACTACACTTTTACCAATGCCCGGGGGAGTTAGCTAGTAGGCAAAAAATGTATTGGTGATTGCAATACAGGAAGAATGATGTCTGAACTAGTGTCAAGACCATGTATCTTCAGGAACAAGTGGGCCATTGCCCTTGGAGTGGGCCATTTGGATGATACTGTACACGCAACCGTGGCCACGAGTGAGGGGAGAAGAGTGCTCCATAGATGTCCTCAAGAAAAGCAGACTTTTTTCCTTAAAAAAGGAGAAAGAGGGCACACGAAAACCATTGTAGTGCCAAACTAGGACTGGTGTTTCACAGTGCTGCTGCTGCCTTTTGAATAAATTATTTTATCTTTCTGTGCTTTCTTATCTCACCTGAAAAATAGGAACAGTACTCCCTTGTTTCACAAGTCATTTCAATGCGTAATTAAAGAAGTCTAGTCAGAAGCTATGAAGAAAATGCGCCGTACTTCCTTGTGGCTACTGAGACAATCAATTGTGTGTTGCCAGTTTCCCATTACTTCTAGGTGTTGAACCAGTTTCTTGTCGGGAGATAACATGAGTGTGCTAGCAACATGCCTGAGAGGAATCACTGTGTGGCCATTGAGTTTATCCTCTCTGGACTAACAGAAAGCCAAGAGGCGAAGGTAACCCGCTTTTTTTAAGCACATTAATAGGGAATCTTGGAATGATCATGCAGATGAAGGTTGATCCCCCGGCTTCACACACTGTGTACCTTTCCCTCAGTAACTTGGCTTCTGTGGATTTCTGTTACTCCTCAGCTATCTCCCCGAGGTTGCTGGTGAACTCTTCAGCAGTGAGGAGAGCCATTTCAGTCAGTGCCTGTGTGGCACAGCTATTCACTTGTCTCCTCATGGCTAGTGCTGTGTGTCTCCTGCTGGCAGTAATGGCATATGACTGCATGTGGCTCTCTGTAACCCTCTCCTTCATGCAACTGTCATCTCCTCAAAAGCCTGTACACAGATGGTAATCATCTCCTCTTTCTTTGGCTTTGTCCACGCACTTGTGCAAACTATCTCCACCTTCACATTCTCTTTCTGTGACTTTGGTGTTATCGGTCATTATTTCTGTGACATCCCCCGAGGATCCAGCTTTCATGCTCTGACACCTATAGCAAAGAGACGGTACTTCACATTTTTGGTGTGTTTCGAGGCACCTTCACATCTCTGGCAATTCTAATCTCCTCCATCTACCTCATCTCCACCACCCTGAGGATCCACTCCTCCAAGGGCAGATGCAAAGCCTTCTCCACCTCTGCTTCCCATCTGAGAGCTCTCTTCTTGTTTTATGGGAGCACTGTTTTTATGTGCGGTAGCCCAACATCCAGCTACTCATTGGCCTGAGATAAATGGGCCCCTCTGTTCTCTACAGTGGTGACTGCAGTGCTGAATCTTACCAGCTACAGCCTGAGGAATAAGGAGGTGAAGGATGCTCTGAGGAGAGTTTTAGGTCATATCAGAGAAACTTCAGCAGACTTGTTAGAAAGAGAACTTTGTTTGGGGAGAATTTATCAAAACCTTGGTACAAAGAGTAGGACTTCCAAGGAAGATTTGATCAGCTTCCAAGGGTGAGATTCAGAAAGGTACGAAATTGCTAGAAGTGATTTTAGGTGGACTTTTAACTGGTTGTATCTGCAACTTCTATCTTGAAAGACTGTGTTCCTCTGCTGCTGAAAGCTGGAGGAATCCTGACTCTTAACTTGCAAGTTCCAAGCACAAACAGGACTCCTGCCTGAGGAGTGCGTGGCACAGAATTGCAGTTCTCTGTTCTACTAGGAACGTTTGCTCATGTAGGAAAACCACCAGTCCGTCAAGATGAGAAAAAGCTTTCAAAGATATTCAAGAGGAGAAAAGCAATGTGATTTGAATTTACGGCCATTTCTGCTACGTCTTCAGTATTTGAAAGGAGTAGCCTCTTCCAGTGCAACACACAGAACCTGAAGTTCTGCAAAGGAAATCTTGGAGAACAGACACCCGTGTTTTTGCCCCCCAAACACTAGGGAAAGTAACTGTCCCTCTTCTGTTAAATCTCCCTCTTCTGTCACTCATTACTACCTCCTTTTTCCCCTTCTGCCTGGAAACATGAAAAAACTACAGAAATGCAAAAAAGATTGACTTCTAATTTTGCTACCATTGTGAAGTAACAAGAACTTATTCCTGCTTTTCATCTCCACATATCAGCAATCCACTTGAGGCAACTGAGTGAACTGGTAGTTATTTTAAGGACATTGGACATAATCTGAAAGTTAATCAAGCTGCAGTGTTGTTTCACTTAAAAGAATGACGGAATAAGATGGTGACTTCCCAACAACGTGTCTGCCATCAATGTGATTTTGAGAATAAACGACCAATCATTTCTGGGAGATGAGGAAGCTGGGAAAGGCTTTGGAATCCTTTTATCAATTCAGCTAAGCTAGCTCTAAGGATAGGTGTTCTATCACTAGTAGATGTTTCATCCCTTCTGGCTGAGTTTACAAATGCTGTCCCTCAGTTGGCAGAAGGAGTTGAAATCTTTATTGAGCTGAAAGTGACAGAATTAATCTCAGACAGGTGAGAGGTTCCTGCCTCTGCATAAGGCTTACAGTCAAAGGGGGATGGAAAGAGGTCTTGCGGATTCCCTTTGCATTTCACTGCAAGCCTGTTAGGGCTGTTATTTCCCCTGACTTCCTCTCCTTAAAGCTGTGCATAACTATAGCAAAGATTGTGTCCCTGTGATCATCTATGGCACCCTAAAGAAGGAATTTACAAGTCTCTTTTTTTCAAACTGCTGCCAGCATATTTTACAGAGAGCTGATATGACTGTGAAACATCATTATTTCTGCCCAAAGACACACGGCTGGGGAGAAAACTTATCTTCAGTATGTTATAGTCTGAACTTTGATCAAGTAGTGATGATTAAAGGCCATCACTATCTCAGAAGCCGTTTATCTCAGTAACGCTAAAATTAGAATATGCACGGGGTAGTAAAAGCATTTGGACTATATGCACTATTATCTCACTGGCCTGACAGTCCCAAAATGCAGGAAAAAGAATGTGAAAATGTAGCCTTCTGGTGCTGCTAGTTGTCATCTTTCTGTTGCTGCAGAGGCTGAAGCTCAAGGATTGTCTCTTGTTTCTCATCATTAAGTATCATCAGATATGTGAAGTTCACTGTTTTTGCACATATCAATGTTGCGCTGTCCTTATCTTGAACAGAGAAGTGAGCTTTTTAAACCAGATTTCTGAGTTGTCCAAAATTGTCTCTTTCAGTGGACTCCCAGCTCACAGGAAGGAAATAGCTTGAAAAGAAATCACAGGCATCATTTTACTTTACTGTGTATGTTTACAGGTCTCTGGGAAGAGCAATGTACACTACTCCTCTTCCAGAAAAAGACAGGTAGGTTGTCATCAAAGAGCTTCCCTGCACAGCAATGAGTCATGTCTGCACACCTCTCTCTGCGCTGATGTTTAAGATAGTCAAAGCCATCTCGAGCTAAGCATCAGCAGAACCGGCAGCATGTTTCAATCAAGAATCACAATCTCAAACCTAAGTATGCTTTCTGACAAATATCATCAAAAAGAACAGATTTTCATAAGCCCTGCATTCACCTATCCCTTAGTCCCCACCTGGAGAAACCCAGACAAAATTAGGGAATTTAAAATGTTAAAGAGCTGCTGTCTCTTCAAATCTACAGTTTGCTTTTCTAAGAAAGCCTTCTGATCCAACATCCAGAATCCTGTTCCTCTTCTTCCCTTCCCCAAATCTCAGTTCCAGGAGGAGATTTGGGGAAATCCCTGCCTTGAATCACTTCTCATGACAGCAATGCTAAAGTAAGTCTATTTGCAGTAGAACAGCATTGCCCAGAGTCAGGAAGTCCTAGGGGCATTTGGGGGTTTCCCTGCTGCAAACAGTTGAGGAAAACTCGATGGATCAAGAACAGTACTGTTAAGAATTTTAGGGAAATTTTCAGTGTTCAGCTAGGAATTAGGTTATATCTTATGGAGTATGGAGAGATATTGGATCCCCATATTTCCACTGAGATACCTATTCCTTAGATTTTTATAGTGTAAAGCACCAGACGACTGGCCAAAGTATGAAACTTCATCCAGTCTCTAAATAAAGCGGTGAAAAATGTCCTGACGATTAAACTGGATTGTGGCTCCATCATTGACTATGGTATTTAACCGTGCTTGGATTGCTGCTCTGATAGATTACAAAGCTCAGCTATGACATAAGGTCAAGGCCTTGGAAAGGTGTTAGCAGAGCTCCTTTAAATGAAGCATTCCCAGAGACACCAGGTTGGCACAGACTGCTGAAAATCGGAGTGAATGCCTGGCATTGGGGAACGGCCTCTGTGTCCATCAGTGTTCCTGGGAGCCTTGGAAAGTCTAGTACAGTGTATGTCACCCTTCACTGTAAGGCAGACACCTAGTGCAGCATCCTGCTCCTCTCATGCTCCTATTTTACCATGCAATGAATCGCAGTCCCCTCAAAGGTCTCTTGCTGTCTTCAGCAGCTCTCTCAAGTTGAGGCACCTCATGTCAGCACACCAATATATGTGAGATGAAACCTGCTTGTGCTGTGCCACACTGAAGGATTTGCTTTCTCTTGGAAGCTTAGCACCACCATCACTTTTTTTGTGAAGAAACGTGAGCAGACACCACTCCCCAAAGCTCGTAGGAGCTAGTGGGAAAGCATAACCTCTCAAAATACCTAGTTATTCCTCTTAATGCCAGGAGAAGCCTAGACCTGAGACTTACACAGCTCTAAGGTGTCTAAAGGTAAAAGCCACAATACCACCCCAAAGGCTTGGGTTTGACTGGTGACAATATCCTCACATCCTTGTGACTGACAATTTCCAAAGAAAGATGAGAGCTACATATAACTTTGAATTTAGTTTCAGTTCTATTCTGAGCAGCCATGCCAAAAATAGAACAACATTCCTGAAAAGTCCCTCCTGAACACTTCTCTTTGCCTCCCCATGGTTGAGATGGACCCCAAAGAGCTGTGCTATGCAGCCCGCAGAAGAGATGGTCTTCTTTTCAGCAAGAAGGTCATAAATGAGTTTGGGAACTGTGACAGTAGAGTAACTGATATCTACAAAGGACAAGCAGCTCAGGAAGAAGCATGGGGTGGGAGAGTCCAGCTGTTGACTGTTCTGTATAGTGATGATGCTAAGCAGGTTTCCAAGAATAACAGTGGCATAGAAGACTAAGAAGAATGTGAAGCATACTTTTGCTAATGTATCATCTTGTGTGAGTCCCTGGAAGATAAACTCAATCACATTGTTTTTGTTCTTCATATATGTCACGTAGACAGGACCTGAAGCACAGAATAAAGCCACCTGTGATGGCATTAGAAACACAGTGTTATCAGTACACATCCATGTCGATCACTGGTATGTTCAATATCAATGTATTCCCTTTTATGCCTTTTGGGGAAAGTTTCCTTTCAAAGTCAATGCTTCTCTCAAGGAGTGACAGTTGATATCTAACTCAGAATGTATTACTGAAGTGTGTAACAGCGAGCTCCGTTCATTTATTTGAGGGAGTTGGTGGAAATATCCTCCAGATTCATATTTCTGATCTTTGCCCCTTTTAAAAAGGAAGAGTAGTCACTAGGTTGCCTAAACATCCACTTTTGAAGTGTTGATTTGGAAATGAAAAACTGACTGAGAAGGGTAGTGCATGTTTTGATTTGAGTCTCAACACGTTAGTCATCCCCTAAGGAATTCTGCTCAAGCAGTGAACGTACCTTCTTTTTCAACCCTCTGAAGGAATTCAACAGAACTAGTCCTTACTAGTGCTCTCTGACTCTGGTAGAATGTCCATGCATTTCTGTGCAACCATCAGTATTCACATCATGACACAAGGCAGCTGGCTAATTAACATCACTTCAACTATCAGTGTAGATCCTTCTGGAGGAGGTAAAGTGGACACCTACCTCATGTCTGTTTAGCAGAGATGTGCCTTTAGGCACCAACTGTCTTTAAGGCGCCCTAAGTGAAATCAGACCATGTTCAAGGCATGCCAGGAAACCTGAAGCAGGAGAGTCATTGTCCTATATGTGCTGTACTGGGCTACATCTTGTGTGGATTGGTTCCAGTTATTGCTCAGGAGTTTCTGGGTTGTGACCTCAGTCTCCAAAAGAGCAGGCTTGTATTTCCTCAGACCACCTTTCCTACAGTACATGGGTGAATATTGGAGATAATTTGCATTAACGATGTGTCAGTAAGGTTTTTGTACACCTCAGCCAAGTTCTGGACTAGGCATGGAAACCCCCATAAACACACCTGTGATGCCACCGGGGTAATAAATACACCACTGCTGAATCTCCTTTACTCACCAACACCCTTGTATTCACCTTTGCTGCACTCTAGTGCAGTACGCAAGTATCACTAGTGTTCAGTTTCTACACTGAAAAGATAGACGGCAAGAGCTGCAGAACAATGTCCACAATACTGGCAAATCCTTTGGGCTCTTAATCCTGTTCCACAATCACAGGTCAATCAGTTCTTTCTCACGAGATCTCTGCCTCTTCCACCCTCCAACTTCAGCAGCAAAGGAAATATTCTTTCATGTCTCCGTCCCTATCTCCATGCCACTCCGTGGGCAGAGGGAAAGCAGTGTGGGGAAGCCCAAAGCGTGTGTGTTAAGAGCATTGTTGCCACGATGTGTACAGCTAGAGGGGACAAGTTAAGACTGAGTACATAGGCAGTGCTGCAGCTACCTATTGACTCCTTGACTCTGTAACACCAGAAACTTCCTTTTGACAGATATTTCTGGAAATGGCATATAACTGAAAAATAAGCAAAGAAGACACCAATTAAATAAAGGGTAAAAAAAATAGAGTTCTTTCTACTTCATAAAATGCACCTCACAAAAGTCACTCAACAGTAATGCCTCTTTTCAAAGGCAGGATTTCCTTCTATTCTCCTCTGATGGCCTTCTCAGACCACTTCAGGCGGTTTCATCAAAACCTCTCGGCTCCAAACTGATTCTTATGTGTCACGAGAGCAGTCCACATCTCTGCCAGGGCTGAAAACTACAGAGGATGAAACGGACAGCCTGAATGTCTAGCTCCATTTCTCATTCTGCAAAAACAACTTCCAAGAGCATCTGCAAGAACAACTCTCTCTCTCTCTCTCTCTCTCTCTCTCTCTCTCTCTCCAGATGGGGAAGTTGTGGCAGAAATATTTCAAGTAAATTGCACAGCAGAAGCACAAGCTTACCAGAAGCAATGAGATCGCAGAGGCATGTGAAGTTTTCTTTGTCAGAAAGAATCAGTGGACAGGGAGATAAAATATGTATTTTGGACAGCTATTAGAGTAATCTCTACAGGGTGACTCTGGAGCGTGATCACCTAGACCATGTCACATTGTGTGGAGGTTTGCTTGCTTTCTTGCTTGCTTTCCAATGCTGTCCAGATAAATGGACTTCATTTAGTATTAGCTATGTGCTTCTTTTGGAAACATTTCTATTTAAAATCAATGTCACGGCTGACCATTTGCAAGAGTTTGTGTTCACATTACCCTTGCAATCAAACATTTTTTGAGTAAAGATGTCTCCTACACGTGTCAGATATTTTTTCCCTTCGAAGACAATATTTCACATATGCTTTCTTCTTTCTTATTAACTTGCTCTTACCATTGCACGTTTGCAGCATAAATAAATATCAGAACTGTGCTATATGACTGTTGGCACTTAGACATCTGGTCTGTACCCGTTTGAAACAAGAAGTAAACGAGGAAATTATTTCAAGACTTTAAAAATGTTTGTGGTCAGGCCTCACTACTTGCCAGGTATTTTTACTCAGGCAATGCAAAATACAGAAGCAGCTGGTTAGTCCTCATATTAAGTCATTATAAGAATCTGGGCCAATGTGTAGAGGAATAGAATGCTGTTGTTGTTGTTGATGCCTTCCATAAGCTATGGTCTCGCTGTTGCCTGCTAGCATCCAGCAGCCAGAAGAGAAATCAGAAAAATCATGGCGTTCTTCCCCAAAACATTAAAAAGACCCCCAAACTAACAGTTTTAAAATTATGAGCCTTAGCTTGAACTGGCCGTGTGCCCTAACGCCCTAGCAGTTTCAGTATGAAGGGGGTCAGTGGGCCCCATCTGTCTTTCTACCTGCCCCACCTACAGTGAGACAGAGCAACCTCTGAAGGCGCCTGTCCCTCTCTGTTGACAATGGTGCTCAGCTAGACAACTGTCCTTCATTGCATGAAGAATTTAGACTGCTACAAATAGGTGGGGATGGTCCCACCTTTAGCTGTGTCCACAGAGTGTGAATGCTGGGTGAGGGACATGCTGACCCGGGCCTGAGGGACACTATCCCTCTAAGCCTTGAGAATCAGGATTTATCCCAGTTCCGTCCTGCTGGCTGCCATCCACATAACCCACCACGGTGAGGAGAAGACACTGAGACGTCCGCAGTGTACTGGTGCATGCCTGTGAAACGGGAACCCACTCTGCCACCCCCTGCATAGAGCAGAGGACATTCGGGGAACCAGAGCATTTCTGACATTGTGCCAGGGTTTGGTCTGTAGATCTGCCGCTCTCCTGTGCAGGCAACACCTTCTTATCTTGAATCACGCTTAAGCCATGTTAAGGTGCAACACAAGTGCAAGCCAGTGTTTATAGGGAACGTGAAGTGAAGGAAGAAAAAAGAAAGTGCTTTAGTTACTTTGAGAGTGCATTACACAGATGTCTTTCTCCCTCACGCAGCTGGTCTGCTCTTTTCCTCCTGGCAAGGTAGGAGTCAGGGTCCCGTGGCTCCTCGTAGCTCCTTCGTCCTTGTGGAGAACCTTAGCTGCTACAGCTAACCTCCCTGTGGCAGCTGTGACTGGCTCTGAGATGATTTAATCTTCCATCTTCACATCTCTTCCTTCCTGCAGGAGTAGCTGCTCCAGCTATTCCCTTGGAATACATGTTTCATTCTTTGCCCGGGCCTGTTGATGTGCCCTGTTGGGCTAGGAGTTATCCTGCGTACAGGAATTATTCCCAAACAACTCTTTTTTTTCACTGACACATAAAATTGTGCCCCCCAATGCGTCCTTTGGTGGCGACAATTTCCTACGGTGAGCAATTTATCTTTCACTTGGATCTTTGATTCTCTATTAGTCTAAACAGTAAAATGCAAAATCTGAGGCAGAGATGAAGGGCAGAGGGGATGGCTAGGAAGGAGGGCATTAGTGATAGGTGAACTACTGCAGAAAGGCAGAGAGTTGCTGCACTGGAATGGGAAGGGGAGAAGCTTCTCCTCATATCATCTGCATCAGCAAATGACCCAGCCAGCATCTAATATCAGCAGTGTAATTGCTAACCCATGGATTCAGCATATGACAATGCAGTACTCCTAAGAAGGCATTTACTCCAAAGTAAAGGGGAAGGAAGCCTTTGGTACAATTGCTTCCAGCAGCAGGGGACCTTGCAGGTCTTGCAGACACCTTGGGCCATCGTTTCCTAGCTGAGTAGATTACAGAGTAGAAGGAGTTTGTCTGACGGAAAGTTTACATCTGGGAGAGCTCGGACTAATGGGATGCTCTGCCTGGAACACATTTTAATATTTTTGATAGCATTCATTTCTTTATTTGCTGGTGTCTCAGCAGTGCTTGGAAGCCCCAGTCCTGGGCCTGTGCTATTCAAAAAGAGAACATAAAGGGAATCCCTGCTAGTCACAGATTTTACAATGCCATTCCAGTCAAAACATGAACTTTCAGTGTCTTCCTAATTACTGCAACAGCTAAAACCAAGCTTTTCTTCAAAAGGGAGCTTTCAGTAAATTTTCCAAAATGGAATTATAGTGAGAGAGACTTGATTTTCTCAGCTCCTGAGAAAATGTTACCACAGTTCTACACCTCACCCTTTTCACGCCAAACTTTTCTATTCCACAGTTTTCTCATGGCACTTTTCATCTCCTCATTTCTCAGTGTGTAGATGAGTGGGTTCAGCATGGGCGTGATGACAGTGCAAAACACAGCTAACCTCTTCTCCTCCGAGAGACTGCTGGATGGGCGTATGTAGGTGAATGTGCATGGCCCAAAGAAGAGAATCACCACAGTAATGTGGGACCCACAGGTGGAGAGGGCTTTGTACCGCGCTTCGGACGTTCGCCTTTTCAAGGAAAACAAAATGACAATGTAGGATGTGACCAGGATGATGAAAGAGACCAAACAAATCATTCCACCATTGGCAACGACAATGATGTCCACAACATAGGTGTCGGTACAGGCCAGTTGCAGTAGGGGACGGACATCACAGAGGTAGTGGTCAATTTTGTTGGGGCCGCAAAAAGGGAGGCTAATGGTTATGAGGGTCTGCACCAGGGAGTGCACAAAGGCCCCCACCCATGAACCCATCACCATCCAGCCACACACACGCCTGGTCATGAGGGTGGTGTAGTGCAGGGGTCTGCATATGGCAAAGTAGCGATCATAGGCCATCACTGTGAGGATGAAGACCTCAGCGCCGCCGGAGATATGTAACCCAAATAGCTGTGCCATGCAACCCCCAAAGGAAATGGTTTTCTTCTCAACAAGGAAGTCAGCAATCATTTTGGGAGCTGTGGCAGAAGAGAAGCAAAGATCTGCAATGGACAGGTGGCAGAGAAAGAAATACATGGGGGAGTTCAGACTCTGACTGCTAACTACAGTGACAACGATGAGCAGATTTCCTGCCACAGTAACAGTATAGAAGAACAAAAACACCACAAAATATATTTTCTGCACCCCTTGGTTCTTTGAAAGGCCCAGAAGAATGAATTCCTTCACACTGCTTACGTTCTCCATGTTGATCAGTTGGGTGGCAATATGCAATATACAGCTTATACACCTGAGAAAATAAAAACAGACACATGATTCATCGGCATTTTTTCATTATTAGTAATGAATTCTATATCAGAAGTGGATGCAAACCAAGAAAGATATAGCATTAGTATTAAGCTTATGAAGTGTTTAGTTTCTGTCATGTATTTTTTTTTAACGGCTATTTAATTCTCCACAGTACAAAGCTTCTGCCATGGCTTTGGTGGCACGGAGATAGGTGCACTCTGTGGTATATTCCTTAATCCTGGTCCTCCAGGATTTTGAAGGACTGGCTCCATAGCTGGTAGCCTTCCATGCACTAAGGACAAAGCCAGAGTGTTCACCTTGGGCACTACAAGGCAGATAATGCAGCATGTTTGCCCTCAGGGGAGACAAAGTCCCTGACAGCAATCTTTGTAAAATGGATGTCTTTAAGAATACCTGGAAATATTGCTCAGAATGATGATTTGCTTTATAAGTACACATGATCTTTGAATTCTTGTTTAGAAGGGAAATATACCCACATGCAGAGAAAAGAACTCTCTTGTGTATAGACATTTTGAAACGTAAATATGAAATGTCACAGGCTGAAAAATGAGTTCTGGGAAGGTTATCTATCATGGAGGGGAAAAAAACTGCACATATGACTTAATGGAGTACTTCACATTGTTCTAAATCTCAGCATTGTTTCTATCAGAGGAAGGAAGAATGAAAGACTCTTGTGAGATCTTCTGTCCCAGCATTGTACTGATTTTACCTAGTATGATTTTTTTACACTCTGCGTGATCCTTTCAAGGGTTAACTTAGCTTAATGAAGCTAATCTAACTAAACTCCTTCAACAGCCAGTATAGGTCTGATTCATAGGCTGATTCAGAATGGCTGAATTAGGGTCCTTTGCAGAACCCTTTTTTCCTCCACTCACTATGAGGAGCTTAAGCAAATTAGCACCACCAGGTTAGAATGACCTTTACAGAATAATCCCTTTTGGTCCCTGAAAGTAGCTCAGAGCTTTTTGTAATGCCATCCACCTGTTTTAGGTTATGGCTGAGCTCCTTGTCCCTAGGCATTTCTACATCCATACAGTTTCTCATTCGAGACAAGGTCACATTCCAGCATAAACATGGGACTTCTTTGGTTCACCCTGTATTCCAGCTACAACCCATCAAGCATTACATGTCACTAATAAATGAGTAGCCTACATCTTTAGAAAGAGTGTAACGTCTCTAGCTTGCCATTATGCACCCAGACCACCAGAGTTCCTTTGGTCAAAGAAGTCTGGGAACCACCAGATTAAACTCTTCACAGAGAGTTTAAGGTCAGCCAAAAGCAGGCACTCTTTTAATAAAAATATCCACTGTGTGGGCTTCCTTCTAGGATCAAAACATTCCCCGTCAGCTGGTGTTAAAATGCACCATTTTAAGTCCTGAAGAATTACATCACAACCAGGTCTTCTCATTTGTCTTGGTGATCTGTGAGCAAATCTGCGGAATGATTCAGTTAAGCCAAGTTATCTACCAACTACTTCCATCTGCAGCATAATCAGAAATTCTCGTGCAGGCACAAAGGGATGAAGCATCCACAGGAAACACTGAAACTGAGAAAAGCCAAGATTACTTTCAAACCCACAAAGTGAAGCCGAGAGAGGAAGTGGGCAAAGGTAGGGACTTTTCCTATGCTTACAGTTGTACTTACACTAGATGAAAGTTTTTCAAGCAGAAGGGTAAAATTTACATGGATGGTTCCCCTTCAGATATTTCTACAAGGAAAAGGATCAGTAAGAACAATGGGAGGTCAGTTTCTCCCTCATCTTACCAGGTCGTGATCCTTTCTACCCCTCTTCCTTCTACTGAGCAACGACGTAGACTTCTCAACAAAATAAATGACAGGGATGAAATGAGCACACCTTTATGGCTGTGCAGTACCCAGTTGAAAAGAAACAGCTGGGCTCCATCCAAGCCAGAGCATGACTGGAAGCATACCACAGCAATCGCAGGGCCATATTTAGGCAGTCAGAAAGGAGTGACCAAGAGAGAAATGGTCAGGGGAAACTATATGCCTGAATGCCAGCAGATGGCAAATTCCTGAGCTAAAAACAAGGTGTGCATCTACAAAAGTACCGATTCACAATTCAGACAGCTCGACTATGTGTCTTCCTTGATAAGGTCCTTTCCATCACCACCAAACTGCATTTAACAAACTACCCATCTGTCTGATCTCATCTCATCGACTTAAGTCATGTAGGCACCTGTACCTAAGCTAGGCATATTACACCTGACCAGTCTACTTGTAGATGTGATGAATCATGTGCTGCAGGTAACCGTTTCTCACTTTTGACTTTAAGAGGGTTACTAGAATGACTAATTCAGTAGAGGATTGCCCCCAGTTATGGCTTATCTCTTCAAGTGCCTTTGCAGGGGTAGACCTGAGCTATATGACATAATGCAATCAGCTGCAAAATAAAATGAATCTCATGTGTACTCTTAACATCTCAAAAAGGGTGAGAAATTGCACCATCTCCTTACTGCATGCATTCTTCCCTAAAATCTCAGGTGGTTATGGGAAACAAAAGAATAATTTCGAAGCAATCGAATCTGCGGCTGTGGAACTAGCTCTGTGTATGATTCTAGCGAAAGATAACTAGATATAACTTCAGTGGAAGTTCCTTTCTGTATTTTCACATTTGTTCAAGAAGAAAGGAAAAGGAAGGGGAAAGCAAAGCAAAACAAAGCAAAGCAAAGCAAAGCGAGAAGCCAGAGAAGCTGCAAAACTTACCTCGCCTGTGTTTAGAGATCTAATATTTTGTGTAAGGGCTGTACAGCTTTATCTCCTCAACTTCTGTCTCCCCTGGTATGAATGTGTTAGAGCACAGCGCCTTTAAAGAACATAGAATGGCTTCTGAAAACCTTCCAAAACTTGCTTAGGAGGTGGCTGTTAGTGTATAATCCAACCCCATCTAATTTATTACTTGCTTTCGTGTGTCACAAGTGTATCTTGATGTTTCCTGCCTGTGTGAGAAGTGGTTTAATAGGCTGTGTGGATGATGTGACCTGGGTGTGCTGAATGATGCTTTCATATCCCAGCAGCTGCAAAAAGGGCTGAGAAGAAAACCGTTTAAGTACCAACCTTTAACCCTCTCCCAGGAAATCTTCCACCTGAAGGGCTCTTAGGGTTGGAGGAGGGAAGGGTGGAGGCTTAGTGAAGGGAAGGCGTGAAAGAAAGAGGCAAAGGAGGAGAATGAGTTCTGTCTTGACTGAAAAGTTTAAGTAAATATATTTTAAAGAAACAGTTGTCAGTCAATGCTTTTATAATGATATCACAAAGGCATTTCAGGGTTTCTCCATAAGAAATAACAGTCAAAGGAGTAGCTGAGTATTCAACTGGACAAGCATATGCATGGACCTATCCAGCTAACGCTTCTCGGAGTTCTTCCTTACTCCAAGCTGATAGTTGTATGGATTTCCCCTGTGTAAAGGGCCATTAGGTCCACTGCTCTGGCTTCCTAGCATTGTGAATGCTAAAACAGTCCATTTGTAATCTAGATATTTTCTCTCCTTTTTTAACTTCTGTGTATTCCAAAAAAACATGTAAAAGAGAAATCTTCATTAAAGAAAAAAAGAAAGAAACCTCAAGCTGTAGGAAGAGTCACCATGCTCCAGGGATGGTAAAGAATTCCTATCACAGGAGTCTTTTAAGGACAGCTTGGGCTCATTTCTCTCAGGAGTGGTTACGATTAAGTTTTGATAGGGACAGAAGATGTCCTGGGTGACCTGGGTGACCTCCAAGTCCTATCTCACCAGAAATTTCATCACTGGAAATCCAGTGAATAAAGCCTCTTTGCAAGAATTTGCATGTTTTAACAGAGGTCAGTGAACTACCAAGTCAGTCAAAAAAATCCTTCATTTACGAATTGGGAAACTGAGGGAGGAAGTCACCTATTTAATGCCGATGGAAGCCGGCAAGTTTAACCCTGACTTAGTCACTCTAGGCTCTTCTGCAGAAAAAAATGAATGTCTCTGGAGGCAAAAAATGAATGTCTCTGGTCTATCTCAGAACTGACTTTAGGATGCGATTAGGTGTGAAATAGACATCTAGCTTTTAAACAAAGTAACTTAGGGCAGACAAATCTCACTGTCATGATGGGTCCCATCTTTCTCAACCTGAGCAGCTGCAGTCAAAGGTGAACCTATGAAATGAAACAAACGAAGCAAATAGACATGCTGATTTATAGCAGCATATCATCTCAACCAAGGCCCAAGTCAAATTCATCGTTTCTCTCAACTCTACTGTGTATTTGTAGCTTATGCCTCACGGATGTCAGGAAAGACATTGTCTCAGCTACTGTCCTTTGCTTTGTTTTGCTGAAATTTCTGGAAATGTGGAATGGCCTGATAGCAACATAGTTAATGTCTCCATCTCCTCTGCACAGAATGCCAGCGATCTCCACAGTGAAAACAGAAATCCTACAGTTAATGAGAATAAATACTGGTAAAGAAATGCCTTGGTGAAAATAGTCCCCTAACTTAAATGTCCTTTTACTGTCACCTGGAGTCTTGGGCAGCTTAATGAGGGTTATCAGCAGTCACTACAGGAAACAAGAGTATTGGGTAGGAAGGTAAACAAAGTCTTACAGTCTTTGGGAAAGGAAGAGGAGCAACAGATGACAGAAGCCAGAGATCAGGCCAATAGCATCTGGCCTGCTAACCTAGTATGAGTCAGCCTGCCACTTTCTGTACCCAGTGGCACACATGGCAGCAACTTGGCTAGCATCACATTCATGTCCTTTTGTTTCCCTAGCCAAATGGACTACCAGAGGTGACTTAATGCACAAGTCCAAATGAAGAATTGCTGCTACCTCCTGCTGCAAAATAATTCCCCATAGGGCTGTGCTTAGTGCCAGCAAAGGAGAAAGGTCTTTTCTCCATTTTCATTCCACTTACCTTGGCACCTGGCTCTGGATACCACTATGGCAGCAGGTCATGCTCAGGGGAGCTGTGATTTGGACAAGGAGGGACTGTGCATGGTGAGATGAATGAGGTTTTGCAGCTGGATAGTGAATACTGGCAAGGGGTTTGTTGACAGAGCCATGGTGAACGTGTGTTGTGAATTTGATGATGGGCAGGATGGGGACAAGGCACGGTGTAGAGGGAAGTTGTGAAACTTGAAATGGATGCTACATGGCCGGGGACTGTCTTTGTGGAGTTTGTGAAATCAGAAGTGCCTGAGGTGTGGTGAGGGACTGTGCTGAAAGACAGTATGAAGTGGCAGGTAATACTGTGGGTGTTAAGCTGTGTTGAAAGACCTTGTGACATCAGAAGCGGACATCGTGTTTTGAAGGGTAACACTAGGAGAGGTTGCAGAATTGTGGCTGCTGAGGTGTCATAAGGCTGGCTACAGAGTTCAAGGAGACCCTACCGTAGAACAGGTAGTGTGAAGTAGGAGGGGACAATGTATGGTGACAGCTTGTGTTGGGAGAGGTTTTGAGGTCAGAAGAGGACACTCGGTAGTGAGGAATGTGCTAGGGGAGGTTCTGCAGTGACAGTGGACCCTTGGGGAATGAGAAGCTGTGTTGAGGGAGGTTGTGAAATCAGCAGCAGGCATTATGGAAGAGGACTGACCATTTCTCAATCTGTGTGACCCTGAGCAGCAGTAGGCCATCTTCTGCAAGGTCTATGAAACTAGAGCTGCTCATGAATGCAGCTGGGAAGCAAAGCATCAGTGCAAGAGTCAAGCTATAACTTTGGACAGACAGTTCTTGTGTTCTTTATATCGTGAGACTGTCTGAAGAAGGGAGAAGTAGTGAAAAAGCATTACTATTGCATGCCAAACATTTGCAAATTCCCATTTTTGATGGTCCCTGGCTCATCTCTCTGGGACAGCAGCACCAACCCAGTCATTTACTTCCTGGGCAGGAGCAACCGTTACCACCAGCTCCACGGCTCTGGGAAAGTCACCTTCCAACAAGCGTTTGCAGAGAAAGCAACGTGCGGAGAAGGAAGCCAAGTGCCCAGAGACACTGCTGCAGAGACTGCTGTATAAATCCCTGCTGGCGAGGAGGTGTGGGAGGGTGGGGCAGCCTGCAGAGGGGACTGAGGGGAGGTGGGCAGCAGTGCTCAGCCCCCAGCAGAGCCAGGGCATCTCCACTGCGGTGGGAGCAGCTCAGCTGGTGACGTACCCCTTCCGAGCAGGGCTGTGCTGGGGACCAGGGAGCTGGGTGAGAGCGATTCTTGTCTGCACAACATGCCAGTGCCTCTTCTCATTACGTGGTTCCCCTTGTGGAAGGGGACATGGTGCACAGAGCATGGCTATGCAGAGCATGCAGAGTGCGGGGAGGAAGAGTGACCCAGGATGCTGGGCGTGTCTTTGGGACCCTGAACCTTACAGGGAGTCTTTTCCCTCACTTTGACTTGAGGCCAAGCCTGCAGGACTCCAGTGCATTCTGGCAGCTCCTGGGAGGCCACTCTCAGCAGGGATGAGTTTCATCCTGGCTATTTTGGGCTTGTATAGAAACATCCTTCAGGCCTGAACACCTAGGGGACCGTTCAGCTGGTGCCACGGCTGCTCTGGTCAACACACAGGGGTCCTGGAGTGATGCGTGGTGCTTCTGTGTGTGTAGAGAAGAGCACCAATTCCTCACCTACACCCTGAGCCTCTCCATCGCTGTCCCCAGAGGACATCTCAACTCATCTCTCCCAACTTTCGCCCAAGATGGCCATCTCCAGATGAGTTAGTTGCCCTAGGCTGCCTGTACAGGCAGTGGAGAGAAAGGTGCTTGTAAGGAGCTTTTCCCTTCCCTATGTGGCTGCAGCACACAGCTCCTGCTGAGCCATCAGCCACCCTCCTGTCCCTGTGCCAAATCTCTTCCCCACCACCATCTTGCCCCACACTGGGGATGCCTCGCTCCCCTTATGCAGTGCCATGCAAGGCCTCTCACCCTAGTGCTTCTGAGAAAGCTTTCAGCTCCCAGCCACAGCACCTTATCTCACTGTCTTCCCAGCAGCTGCTGGGAGGGTCACCTCTCTTCCTGGCACTGGCACTTGCCTGTTGCTGCAGGGCTGAAAGGGCATTTCTCTGCCTCTCCATCCAGCTCTCCAGACTTTCTATTTTTTATTTTTTATTTTTGGCTCCTGCCCTCAATCCTTCCCTCCTTTGTTTCTCCATTACTCTTTTTCTGGGTTGGCTGGTGCGTGGATCTAATAACACTAAAACAGTTTATGAGCAAGTGAAGGGCTGGATTTAAAAGGAATGGATCTAAATCTGATTTTTTGAAATTAAGTTGAGGGCAGAGAAAGAAGGGAAAAATGTCTGCACCAGAACATTCAAAGAACTAACAGGGGTCAAAACTTTTCTTTTTTGTTCATTTTAATTCTATGGGGTAACAGTATTCCTGAAGTCATTTCACAGAATCAGAGAATGGTTGAGGTTGGAAGGGACCTCTGGAGATCATCTAGTCCAACCCCCTGCCCAAGCAGGGTCACCTAGAGCAGTTGCCCAAGATCGCATCCAGGCGGGTTTTGAATATCTCCAGAGAAGCAGACTCCACAGCCTCTCTGGGCAACCTGTTCCAGTGCTCTGTCACCCTCGCAGTGAAGAAGTTTTTCCTCATGTTCAGATGGAAGTGTCTGTGTTTCAGTTTGTGCCCGTTGCCTCGCGTCATGTTGCTGGGCACCACTGAAAAGAGTCTGGCTCCATCTTCTTGATACCCTCCCTTCAGATACTTGTACACGTTAATAAGATCTCCTCTCAGCATTCTCTTCTCCAAGCTAAACAGGCCAAGCTCTCTCAGCCTTTCCTCATAAGAGAGATGCTCCAGTCCCCTAATCATCTTTGTAGCCCTTCGCTGCACTTGCTCCAGTAGTGCCACATCCCTCTTGTACTGGGGAGCCCAGAACTGGACACAGTACTCCAGATGGGGCCTCACCAGGGCTGAGTAGAGGGGAGAATCACCTCCCTCCACCTGCTGGCAACATTCTTCCTGATGCACCCCAGGATACCATTGGCCTTCCTGGCCACAAGGGCACATTGCTGCCTCATGCTTAACTTGGTGTCCACCAGCACTCCCAGGTCCTTCTCCACAGAGCTGCTTTCCAGCAGGTCAACCCCCAACCTATACTGGTGCCGGGGGTTATTCCTCCCTAGGTGCAGGACCCTGCACTTGCCTTTGTTGAACTTCAGGAGGTTCCTCTCCGCCCACCTCTCCAGCCTCTCCAGGTCTCTCGGAATGGCAGCACAGCCCTCTGGGGTATCCACCACTCCTCCCAGTTTTGTATCCTCAGCAAACTTGCTGAGGGTGCACTCTTTCCCTTCATCCAGGTCATTGATGAAGAAGCTGAACAAGACTGGAGCCAGGACTGACCCCTGGGGGACACCGCTAGCTACAGGCCTCCAACTAGACTCCGCACCGCTGATCACAACTCTCTGAGCTCTGCCATTCAGCCAGTTCTCAATCCACCTCACTGTCCACTCATCTAACCCACACTTCCTGAGCTTGTCTATGAGGATGCTATGGGAGACAGTGTCGAAAGCCTTCCTCAAGTCAAGGGAGACAACATCCACTGCTCTCCCCTCATCTACCCAGCCAGTCATTCCATCACAGAAGGCTATCAGATTGGTTAAGCATGATTTCCCCTTGGCAAAGCCATGCTGACTACTCCTGATCACTTTCTTGTCCTCCACATGCTTGGAGATGGCCTCCAGGATGAGCTGCTCCATCACCTTTCCAGGGATGGAGGTGAGGCTGACTGGCCTGTAGTTGCCTGGGTCCTCCTTCTTGCCCTTTTGGAAGACTGGGGTGACACTGGCTTTCTTCCAGTCCTCAGGCACCTCTCCTGTTCTCCATGACCTTTCAAAGAGGATGGAGAGTGGCTTAGCAATACCATCCGCCAGCTCCCTCAGCACTCGTGGGTGCATCCCATCGGGGCCCATGGATTTGTGGGTGTCAAGTTTGCTTAAATGATCTCTAACCCACTCCTCCTCCACCAAGGGAAAGTCTTCCTTTCTCCAGACTTTCTCTCTTGCCTCCAGGGTCTGGGGTTCCTGAGGGCTGGCCTGAGCAGGAAAGACTGAAGCAAAGGCGGCATTCAGTAACTCTGCCTTCTCTTCATCCTTCCTCACCAGGGCACCCTCCCCATTCAGCAAAGGGCCCACATTTTCCCTAGTCTTCCTCTTGCTACTGATGTCTTTGAAGAAGCCCTTCTTGTTGTCCTTGACATCCCTTGCCAGATTTAATTCCGAACGGGCCTTAGCCTGCCTCGTTGCATCCCTGCATACTCTGACAATGTTCCTATATTCCTCCCAAGTGGCCTGTCCCCCTTTCCACTTTCTGTAGACTTCCTCCTTCTGGTTGAGTTTTGCCAGGAGCTCCTTGCTCATCCATGCAGGTCTCCTGCCTCCTTTGCTTGACTTCCTACTCATAGGGATGCACCGTTCTTGAGCCTGGAGGAAGTGATGTTTGAATATTAACCAGCTCTCTTGAACACCCCTTCCTTCTAGGGCCCTAACCCATGGCATTCCTCCAAGTAGGTCCCTGAAGAGGCCAAAATTTGCTCTCCTCAAGTCCAGGGTTGCGATCCTACTTAGTGCCCTGCCTCCTCCTCGCAGCATCCTCAACTCCACCATCTCATGGTCACTGCAGCCAAGGCTGCCCCCGACCTTCACATCTTCCACCAGTCCTTCTTTGTTTGTTAGTACAAGGTCCAGCAGCACACCTCTCCTTGTTGGCTCCTCCACCACCTGTGTCAAGAAGTTGTCACCAATGCTCTGCAGGAACCTCCGGGACTGTTTGTGCCTAGCTGTGTTGTCTTTCCAGCAGATCTCAGGGTGGTTGAAGTCCCCCATGAGAACCAGGGCCTGGGACTGTGAGGCTACTTCCAGCTGTCTGTAGAAAGCCTCATCGACTTCCTCATCCTGATCAGGTGGCCTGTAGTAAACACCCACAGCAGTGTCACCCATGCTAGCCTGCCCTTTAATCCTTACCCATAAGCTCTCGACTCGCTCTTCATCCACCCCTAGGCACAGCTCCATACATTCCAGTTGCTCTCTCACATAAAGAGCAACTCCACCACCTCGCTTTCCTGGCCTGTCTTTCCTAAAAAGCACGTAGCCATCCATGACAGCATTCCAGTCATGCGAGCTATCCCACTAGTTCAAAGAACTAACAGGGGTCAAAACTTCTCTTTTTTGTTTGTTTTAATTCTACGGAGTAATAGTACTCCTGAAGCCATTTCATGTCAGTTAACAAGGTTTGGAGAAGCCCTTTGACAGTTGATTATAATATTGCTTTAGGAGAGATTTCACTAGAAACCATGAGACCTCTCTGCTGTCCTCCTTCTATATCCACTTGTTCTTTCGGCTCCACTGACTGCATTTCCTGGATCTCCGTGGTTGTAGTGGGATCCTAGGCACCTGGCACACCTACACTGTGAGGACCCAAAGTCCGGTGACCTAAATCCTACCCTTAGCTTTTACCAAGACTAAAGATAAATCCTTCCCACCCTAAATACTTTACATTTATTTTATCTCTAAATGAAGTTTTCTTGAACAATACGAGAGAAGAGAAAATGACCATAACTAGTAGAAGTGTTGCTCTTTCTTGTGATAGTCTCGGGGGCAATGTGTAGGTTTAGGTAATACCTCTGCACCTTGCTGGAGCTACACAAATGCAGTTCACATGAAAACCTTGCTCTTGTGTGGACCAAGGCAGCCGTAAGAAGCTGTGACCAACAGCCAGGTGTTTACCCAAGCACAAATGTCTGATGAGGTCAGGAGCATGGCACGGGAGGAGCACTTGAGGCCTGGAGTTTATTAAGCACAGGATGGACTGAGGCCGGTATGGTAAAGGTGGAACATGAAGAGCCATCTTGGGGCACAGATCAAACATGTTACAGGGTGGAATTGGGTAACAGGGATGCTATAAATTGTTTGCATGACAAAAGATCCACTTGGGCAGGCCAGCTGCAAGGGAATATGCCAAGCATGCTAAATCCTCATATGTAGTTCATTGAATCACATAGGGACTGGTCCTGCTCCCTCTGAAATCACTGCAGGACATGTTATTCCCTTGCCAAAGAGCAAGTGCAGCTGTGTAGTACCAGACTAGCATGGCTGGAGTTAGCTCTTCTCAAATAACCTTGGCTTTTTGTTTGTCCTTTTTCAGCCCACCGTGAAACTTTCAGCAAAGATTTTTCCTGTGTCTTACATAAAAAAGTATTTCCCTGGTCCAGTCCCTATTTCCTTTTCCTTTTGTTTTCCCTTTATTTCTTTTCAGTATGATTTGCCTTATATTTAGGGTTCTCTTTGACAGTAGTTTTAATAGTATTCCCTCCACGACACATTGTATGATGAGTGTTCTCGGTTCTTCTCATATCCCTTTTCTTTGTCAGGAACATCCCACAAAATGGGTGATGCATATGTTGCTACTCTAATGCAAAGCACAGCTATAACGGAAATGCATCCTAAGGCAGCTCCAGAAAATGCAAAATGGACTGAGAAAATCAGATGGATTTTCAGATGGAGAAAATATATTACCAAATACGCATGAGATCCATGAAGAGCAGAGAACAACAACAACAACAACAACAACAAATCTCACTATTAAGTGGGTGCTAATATTCATCTAATTACTAGGACAGAAACAATCTATACAAAATAGGAATCTCTGTCAGCTAAAAACGTTTTTTTTTTTTTTGCCCTGTTTGTCTTCTGAACTTTCTTTCCATGAGTCATTTCCTCTACACAGAGAGGATTAGAAGTCAAGAGCATGGCTGAATGCTGAATAGGAATTGAGATTTGGGGAAGGGAAGAAGAGGAACAGGATTCTGGATGTTGGATCAGAAGGTTTTCTTAGAAAAGCAAACTGTAGATTTGAAGAGACAGCAGCTCTTTAACGTTTTAAATTCCCTAATTTTGTCTGGGTTTCTCGAGGTGGAGGCTAAGGCATAGGTGAATGCAGGACTTATGAAAATCTGTTCTTTTTGATGATATTTGTCAGAAAGCATACTTAGGTTTGAGATTGTGATTCTTGATTGAAACATGCTGCCGGTTCTGCTGATGCTTAGCTCGAGATGGCTTTGACTATCTTAAACATCAGCGCAGAGAGAGGTGTGCAGACATGACTCATTGCTGTGCAGGGAAGCTCTTTGATGACAACCTACCTGTCTTTTTCTGGAAGAGTAGTAGTGTACATTGCTCTTCCCAGAGACCTTTAAACATACATGGTAAAATAAAATGATGCCTGTGATTTCTTTTCAAGCTATTTCCTTTCTGTGAGCTGGGAGTCCACTGAAAGAGACAATTTTGGACACCTCAGAAATCTGGTTTAAAAATCTCACTTCTCTGTCCAAGTTAAGGACAGTGCAACATTGATACGTGTAAAAACTGTGATCTTCACATATCTGATGATACTTAATGATGAGAAACAAGAGATAAACCTTGAGCTTCAGCCTCTGCAGCAACAGAAAGCTGACAACTAGCAGGACCAAAGGGCTACATTTTCCTGAGACTTGTAAAATCCTTCTTTAGGGTGCCATAGATGATCACAGGGACACAATCTTTGCTACAGTTATGCACAGCTTTAAGGAGAGGAAGTCAGGGGAAATAACAGCCCTAACAGGCTTGCAAAGGGAATCCACAAGACCTCTTTCCATCCCCCTTTGACTGTAAACCTTATGCAGAGGCAGGAACCTCTCGCCTGTCTGAGATTAATTCTGTCACTTTCAGCTCAATAAAGATTTCAACTCCTTCTGCCAACTGAGGGACAGCATTTGTAAACTCAGCCAGAAGGGATGAAACATCTACTAGTGATAGAACACCTATCCTTAGAGCTAGCTTAGCTGAATTGATAAAAGGATTCCAAAGCCTTTCCCAGCTTCCTCATCTCCCAGAAATGATTGGTCGTTTATTCTCAAAATCACATTGATGGCAGACACGTTGTTGGGAAGTCACCATCTTATTCCGTCATTCTTTTAAGTGAAACAACACTGCAGCTTGATTAACTTTCAGATTATGTCCAATGTCCTTAAAATAACTACCAGTTCACTCAGTTGCCTCAAGTGGATTGCTGATATGTGGAGATGAAAAGCAGGAATAAGTTCTTGTTACTTCACAATGGTAGCAAAATTAGAAGTCAATCTTTTTTGCATTTCTGTAGTTTTTTCATGTTTCCAGGCAGAAGGGGAAAAAAGGAGGTAGTAATGAGTGACAGAAGAGGGAGATTTAACAGAAGAGGGACAGTTACTTTCCCTAGTGTTTGGGGGGCAAAAACACGGGTGTCTCTTCTCCAAGATTTCCTTTCCAGAACTTCAGGTTCTGTGTGTTGCACTGGAAGAGGCTACTCCTTTCAAATACTGAAGACGTAGCAGAAATGGCCGTAAATTCAAATCATATTTCTTTTCTCCTCTTGAATATCTTTGAAAGCTTTTTCTCATCTTGACGGACTGGTGGTTTTCCTACATGAGTAAACGTTCCTAGTAGAACAGAGAACTGCAGTTCTGTGCCACGCACTCCTCAGGCAGGAGTCCTGTTTGTGCTTGGAACTTGCAAGTTAAGAGTCAGGATTCCTCCAGCTTTCAGCAGCAGAGGAACACAGTCTTTCAAGATAGAAGTTGCAGATACAACCAGTTAAAAGTCCACCTAAAATCACTTCTAGCAATTTCGTACCTTTCTGAATCTCACCCTTGGAAGCTGATCAAATCTTCCTTGGAAGTCCTACTCTTTGTACCAAGGTTTTGATAAATTCTCCCCAAACAAAGTTCTCTTTCTAACAAGTCTGCTGAAGTTTCTCTGATATGACCTAAAACTCTCCTCAGAGCATCCTTCACCTCCTTATTCCTCAGGCTGTAGCTGGTAAGATTCAGCACTGCAGTCACCACTGTAGAGAACAGAGGGGCCCATTTATCTCAGGCCAATGAGTAGCTGGATGTTGGGCTACCGCACATAAAAACAGTGCTCCCATAAAACAAGAAGAGAGCTCTCAGATGGGAAGCAGAGGTGGAGAAGGCTTTGCATCTGCCCTTGGAGGAGTGGATCCTCAGGGTGGTGGAGATGAGGTAGATGGAGGAGATTAGAATTGCCAGAGATGTGAAGGTGCCTCGAAACACACCAAAAATGTGAAGTACCGTCTCTTTGCTATAGGTGTCAGAGCATGAAAGCTGGATCCTCGGGGGATGTCACAGAAATAATGACCGATAACACCAAAGTCACAGAAAGAGAATGTGAAGGTGGAGATAGTTTGCACAAGTGCGTGGACAAAGCCAAAGAAAGAGGAGATGATTACCATCTGTGTACAGGCTTTTGAGGAGATGACAGTTGCATGAAGGAGAGGGTTACAGAGAGCCACATGCAGTCATATGCCATTACTGCCAGCAGGAGACACACAGCACTAGCCATGAGGAGACAAGTGAATAGCTGTGCCACACAGGCACTGACTGAAATGGCTCTCCTCACTGCTGAAGAGTTCACCAGCAACCTCGGGGAGATAGCTGAGGAGTAACAGAAATCCACAGAAGCCAAGTTACTGAGGGAAAGGTACACAGTGTGTGAAGCCGGGGGATCAACCTTCATCTGCATGATCCTTCCAAGATTCCCTATTAATGTGCTTAAAAAAAGCGGGTTACCTTCGCCTCTTGGCTTTCTGTTAGTCCAGAGAGGATAAACTCAATGGCCACACAGTGATTCCTCTCAGGCATGTTGCTAGCACACTCATGTTATCTCCCGACAAGAAACTGGTTCAACACCTAGAAGTAATGGGAAACTGGCAACACACAATTGATTGTCTCAGTAGCCACAAGGAAGTACGGCGCATTTTCTTCATAGCTTCTGACTAGACTTCTTTAATTACGCATTGAAATGACTTGTGAAACAAGGGAGTACTGTTCCTATTTTTCAGGTGAGATAAGAAAGCACAGAAAGATAAAATAATTTATTCAAAAGGCAGCAGCAGCACTGTGAAACACCAGTCCTAGTTTGGCACTACAATGGTTTTCGTGTGCCCTCTTTCTCCTTTTTTAAGGAAAAAAGTCTGCTTTTCTTGAGGACATCTATGGAGCACTCTTCTCCCCTCACTCGTGGCCACGGTTGGGTGTACAGTATCATCCAAATGGCCCACTCCAAGGGCAATGGCCCACTTGTTCCTGAAGATACATGGTCTTGACACTAGTTCAGACATCATTCTTCCTGTATTGCAATCACCAATACATTTTTTGCCTACTAGCTAACTCCCCCGGGCATTGGTAAAAGTGTAGTTAGAGCTCAGTATGGGCCACAAAGTCCATTAACAGGGCAAAGCAGCCCCCGTTCAGCCTTGCTGAAATAGGAATACAATGGTTAGGCTGCAGCTGTGCCAACTTGCTAAGACCTGCCTTAATTACATGGACCTCCACCACCCTGACCTTTGGGACTGCAACTTGTAAACATACAAATAACAAATCCACATCCTGGCAGAAGAAAGTAAGAGTTTCCTCTCTTGAAAGAAATGGCGGCAAGCACTAAATGGCAACAGCAGCAGGAAAACCCAGCTTTGCATCTTCCCAAAGAGGAGGAGATACCACAAGATCCTCCAGGTTTGGCTGAGAAAGGATTTCTCATTTGCTTGCATCCCCGTTGTCAAGGAAAAGTGGCCATCTTCTGCTCAGGAATAATTTGGGAAGAGTCACCAAATGAAATACTTTCCATTTAGAGGGTGAAAAATCTCATGCTAAAAGGGAAGGAATCCTGAACAAGAAGGGAATCGCTCATCCCTGTAAAGGTTCTACCAGCTTCACCTCACATGAAAAATTATTGTTAATCTCTTGGAGGTTACCAGTAACCTGGCTGACGCTCTCAAAGCGGAGTTCTTATCACGTGGGTGACTGAATGGAGGTTTCAATTCTTGCTGAGGTCTGTTTCTAGCATAGGCTTCAAGGTATTGCATATGTACAAAACTATTCTCTTACTGACCTGTTTCATCCAGAAAGGCAAGAGTATCTACTCAATACTGTAGATACTGTAGATACTGTCTGTACTGTAGGTAACAAGCCAGTTTATTCCCCCCTTGAGCCATATCTTCAGAAGTACTTGCCCATTTCAAGAAGCAGACAGCAGGATTTAAAACAGCCTATAATGGTTAGGTACACAGTTTAAGCGAGCAAAATGCTTACCCTGCTTAGATGCACAAAAGACCAGACTGCCTTTACACACTGAGTTATCTTTGCATAGCTGGCTGTTGTTTATCTCCAACCTACCCAACCTTTTCTGCCCTAAAGCACAGCAACTAGCCCAGTTAATTCTCAGAAAAGGGCTTCAATGAGCTTGCTATCAACAGGTTGCTCTCTTCCATGGACTACTTGGGAAACTGAAGGAGGAAATTTCCCTCTCCTGCCCCAACGTGAGTGATCAAACACTGGATTAGGTGCAAATTTGTAGAATCTCCATCTGTGCTGACATTTAAAGTTCAGCTGGATCGGGCCGGAGCAATCTGATCTGACTGAACCTGCTCTGAGGAGGAGGTTGGACTTGATGACCTCCAGAAATCCTTCCCAACCTAAATTATTCTATGATTCTATCTGCAGATTGAAAATGATCTTTTTCATCTCTAAAATGAAGAAATAGGCCTACCTTCCTTGCATGAAGGTGCGAGATATTTTATGCCATATTGTTCCCAGAAATAAACTCTTATTTCAAAAGCTACAAACATTTCATGTACCTTCGTAAGAGTGAGTAGCTTCCTTCTTCACTACAAAGACATCTTACTGAAACAAATCAGAAGATTTATCTAAATAGAAAAACTTTAGGACTTCAGACTTGCAATAGAGCCCCTCCCTGCTCCAGATAAATGCCCAGATAAATGTTCTTTGCTTCGATGTTTGCAGAACTATGCAATTCAATACTGCCTTTGGAGCAACAGCTCATTCTTTTCCCTGTATGTTGCAGCTGACCTGCAGCCTGGGCGTTGTGAAACATTAGTGGAGTGACACGCTGAGAAACAATTTCAATATGAAATGTGATATTCTAAATGTGATATTCTAACACTCAGCTTGCTGCTTTGGAAGTCTTTTTTCAGAAAAATGGTGTTACTGAAGTACTTGGTGTATTTAGGACTCTCGATGCAGTTTAATGTCTGTAAATTAGATCTCCTGCAAGACACCAGGCCTTAATTAGGAGTCTCAGCAGATGCACTGTAATGAAGAATCCTTCTGTGAATTAATTTCCCCTACCCTTGGTTAGGGGTCTAGTCAACATCTGTTCTGGGCTCCCCCTATAGACAAAGGAAGCAATATCACCTTCAAAGGACAATTCATCCCATCTTAAAATAAGTGTGATAAGCTAAGGAATCATCCTCTAAGGGTGTCTTTGTTGTCATTGATTACAGGACATGCCCATCTCATTCCCTGCCCTTACTACTTTTTACTAGTGAAACTGATGACATAAGTATCCTAGCAAATTCAGTGAACCCTCGTCATGCCTGTCCCTATCAACTCTCCAGAAAGCCCAAGTACCTTGGATTTAGATCATTAACTTCCAGATAACTATAGCAAAAGAAGAGTAATTCCACCTGGCATGAGTAATTCCCTAGCCCATGAGACTAAGGGAGAGGGTAAGAAATAAGAAGTACAAAATAGCTGTACAGTAATGGCATGGTGGAAAGAAAGCCTCAGCAGCCTCAAACTCACCGCTGCTCCTGTTACTGCCATTCTTTCTTCTCACCTTGGCATCTCTATCTTCCTTGCTTTTTTGCACCTGATTTATCAGCCAGAGCTCAAGGGTAAGGAATAAGATCTATTGAAAAAAATTAACAGAGCTTTAGACTGCAAACTTTAATAGAAATTCTTTTAATAATAATAAGACCATATTCACGTAAATAGCAGTACAGTGTAAGATATCAGAGGAATCAGTTCTGCTTATCTGACTCTGAAGAGCTGCAGTGCAACTCCGTGGAGTTTAAGCATTAGGAATGCCATCTGAATGTGAATCCACCTCTGTTACTAATTATGATCAAACTTGATAATTCTTCCTCTCATTAAAATGCACAGTCCTGATACACAGATAGCTGGTTTTTCCACAGAAGACTCCTGTTGTCTCTGATAACACATCTACCCTTGGACTCGTGCCCTTTGTTAGATAACCTCTTTGGCTCATGGACCATCTAGTTTCAGGCAGCCTGCTCATCTGTGGAGCAGATATTTTGCTGTGATAACCTGTTCATCTGTGGACCATCCAGGCTCAGATTATGTGTCCATCCATCGGGGTAGATTTTTCTTCAAATGCAGATAGAAAATTCTTCAGGTAGGTAATCGCTGGTGATTTGCTTAGAGTTCTGGTGCCTCTGCCTTAACACTGCCTTTGCATTTCCACCTAATCCCACATATAATTTTCTTGTAAGGTCCTTGAACAATTAACTCTTTTGAAGAAAAGAAAAATAACGGTCTATTGGAAGATGTTGACATAGATATCATGCTTTAGTAAACAGTTTGCCATTAACCTCTCTCTGTTCTTGCAATATCACTGGACACTTATTGAAATTACTTTACGATAAGGTGATGAAGACAGCTGTTCTGGGAAGCTGAGGAGCCTTTGAGACATATGAACAAAGACCCTTCCCCTGATTCTGGCAGGAGTGTAAGGACATCTCTACCTGCCAGAAAAGCTAGCTTACTTGTGCTACTTCGAGGGCTTAGAGGTTGTTCGACAAACTGTTGGCCTTCAGAGCAGAGAGCTGAATTGGGTTACTCAGCTGAAGAGTGATCTGCTCTGACTGTCCCTAGCAGGGAAAGTCATCAGTGGGGCTTAGGCAGGCAGAAATGTCCCAGGTAACGCAGCCTTGGTTAGACTGTGCTTACAGTGGCTGCTCGTGTTGTGGAGTGGGGGCGACTCCTGGGACAATGAATGTGCAGTGCCATGTGTAAGATGATGAGTGAGGGAAGCTCGTCTCTTTGGGCTGCACCATGAGGTCTGCAATGTATTTGCATTGGACTGAGTCCTCTTCCAGACTGTATTAGACTGGCAATGTAATGGCTTCTGGAGTTCTCGTCTAGACTATGAGAAAGCCATGGTGTTCAGAAGATAGCTGGGTTAAAAGTGGATCAACAGGTATTGCTTGTCTGGGTTATTTATCTTTCTTTGCTGTAGTCCTCTCTCACAGTTTAGTCAGGAATATCTGCAACCCACATGGTATTCTAGGAAGCATGAAAATGTTTGCTTGCAGAAAATTTGTACTTCTAGATGCTGCCAGAGTTGCTCTGGGAACTGACTGGTTATTGCTTAATGACACCTGTCAGTCTTAATGATAAAGCTATGGGTATGGAAGAGTGGAACATATTTCTTCCTCAGACACTATGTTTACACATTAAGGGGTCTAAGTGGTTCAGGACGGGCAGAATGGGTTGCTCTGAGTGATGACCCCCAGTGAGAGGGAGTGTAGCTTTTTATGGGACCTTTACTTGCAGTCCTTCCTAAGGATAGGGAAAAATGGTCTTGCACCCATTTGTCCAATAACTCTGTGTATTGAAGCAGTGTTATAGCAGGTTCCGTTTCCTTCTCTGTGCTACTTCCATGGCCAAAGCAGCTGAGACTGAAGTCTTTCCCTACTGAAGCCAGTGGCTTTTTGTTCTCTACGAGCCAGCTCCCTGAGTCAGATGGAATGTGATCCAAAACCAGAACTCAGGGCAGCATTAAGCTGCATTAACGTGGACTTGAAATAATTCCATAAACCTGAGCTGGTCACTCTACACTCTTCCTGTAATTCATAGATATAAATATAGACCTTTCAAGGGAGACAGAGACAGGTGTGATCAATCTCTCTCCCAAAACTATGGAGGCAAACAGACTTTTATTTGCCTTCATGAGCTATAGAAAGAGCCTACAAGTTTGGTTTATGCTTTGGCAGCTCATTAACAGAAGTCTAAACTTAAGTAAGATGAATCCCAGCCTCAGCATTTGTAAAAAATTCTTCTGTGTGCACATTTTTAGCCTGCGATGCATGTGAATTGGTTCAAGGATATTCACCCACAACAAAAGAGGGTAGGCTGTCCCTCAGGACCACCTGCTGTGTGGTGACTTTGTTCTTGCATGGAAGACTCGAGTCGCCCACATCACTAATACTGTAAACAGTCTAAGGTGCCTGATGAATGTGACCCACTTTTGCTGAAAGGTTAATGATCACCTTCAGACTGTGAGTCAGGAAAAAAAAGACTACAAGGATGTATGAGGTAAGAGAATGGAAACAGAACATGGAAGCGATACTGCTGAAGTGGTACTAGTTAGCAACAGTTGAAAAGAAAGCTGGGATGTCTTCAAGGCATCAGACTTGAAAGTAAAAACTTAGGTGAAAATAATCGCCTTCAAAAGTGTCACAATCGTTCTTTCTCAAGGTAAAGCTGTAGCTCTTGCTATTACAGAAAAGTCTTTAATATTACAGTTATATCTTTCTTCAATTCTGCATTCACTTTTCTCCTACTTCTGTAGCATAACGAGCAATTATTTCAGAATAAATTCATCCATGAACAGCTGTACTCATCATTTTAATTTTTTAAGCACCTGTTCCAACTCCTTTGGAGGTTTTATTGACTGACAAACAATTTTCTCCATGTAACAGTCCGTTCAGTGCCTCATTTTGAGGACCTCCTTGGTCCTCAAGCTGTAGACCGTGGGGCTTACCATTGTATAAAACACATATATCACCTGATCTTGGTCAGGCAAGGAGCCAGAGCTGTGGGGTGTGTAGCTGGAGTGCCAAAGAATATGGCAAAAACTATCAAGTGCACAGGATGCACAGGTGGAGAAGGCTTTGGGTCTTCCCTCGCTGGAGTGGCACCTCAGGATGGCAGAGATGATGTAGATGTAGCAAAATGCGTACCTCCAGTATGACAAAGATGTCACCTAAGATGCAAAATGCTATGATGATGATCTTGTTAACCCCGATGTCAGAGCAGGAGAGGCTCATCAGGGGTACCACACCACAGAAGTGACTGGTGATGCTGGAATGGCAGAAGGACACCCAAAAGGCACAGCTGCTGTGTATCATTGAGATTAGAGACCCACAAGAATAAGAACAAAGTCACAGCTGGATGCTGAGACTTCATGACATGACGACTTTGAATAGCAGTGGTTTACAGCTGGTCATACGCCATCACAGCCAGAATGAAACATTTGTTGGTGCAAAATGTAGAGAAACAATACATCTGGGCAGCACAGCCACCAAATGAGACAGCTTTGCTCTCTGCTAAGAGACTGGCCACCATCCTGGGGGTGATGCCTGAGCAGCAGAGGTCTAAGACTGCCAAATGGCTAAGGAGAAGCTATTTGGGAGGGTGGTTTGGGGAGACAATCCTTATCAATGCGGTCAAGGCCAGATTTCCAACTACAGTCATCAGGTAAATAATTAAAAGCATTACAATGAGAGTGGGCTGTGCTTCTGCCTTCTTGATTAGATCTAGGAGGAGGAACTCAGCTACTGTGGTGTAATTTTCTGCTGCCGTTTTGCTCAGATATTTGTTCACATTAGGTAAGCAATCTTGTCTTGATACACTCTGGAGAACAACTGGCAAAAAACGATCATGATCATATGCTCCCACTAGCAGTGACCAGCTTACTTCCTTTGGTCAACGAGGACAATACTGATTTCATCCAAAATGCCATTCTGAAATGGAATCACTTGTCTGTGTTATCCCAAACCAGCTGCAACACACATTATCTACCTAGATTGTTCCAGTGTGAAGCTGGACCACTATGAATGCCACTAAGTCACAGTCTAATAATGGTAAATACATACGTATCAATGTTCAAGAGCTGTTAGTGGCAAGTAGGCTAAATGAGACTGGAAACAGAAGAAATAGTCTCTGACAGATCTTAAAGAGGTAGTAACATTTCCCAGTTCTTTGAATTCTTAAATCAAAATTCCATATGCTAGTGAGTATTTCAATTACTACTGTTTCCAGGGTCTGAGGGCACTAACAGGCCTTAATGGGCCTGATCATCCTCGCCTGAGGCAGCCACTTGCACCTCCTGCCCATGGGCCCAGGAGCCCCATTTAAGCTCAACCCTGGGCCTTCAGTTTCTGTCTGAGCTGCCCTAGAGGAGCACTGATCTCCAGCTCAGCTCAGCGTGCAGACTCCATTGCTCTGGACCCTGCCCTGTGGACTGACTTCCCAGCTTGACCCTGGACCTATCTTGTCACTTTGGGCCTGCCCAGTAGGCACTGGACTGTCTCTGTCCCTGGTTACCTGATCCTGGCTCTGACCCGCAGGCTGACTTCTCAGCTTGACCTCATACCTGCTTCATCACCAGGAACTCTCCTGGTCATCTGGACTCTTGGTTGAACTCGGCTACCATCTCTAGGTCTTCTCTGCCCACCTGGCTCAGGGCCAGAGGGACAGGCCCTGGCTGCAGCCTCCTGAACTTATCATTCTACACATCCTGAACAGGGAAAAGGAAGAAAAAAATGGGCACTTCTATGGCATAACTCATCTCATCATGTAGCAGATGTCTAAGATACTCACATGAACCATTCTGTAAAAACACCTGTTACTTTTTCTTCCTCCCCCTCCCTATTGAGAAGAAACTAAGATGGAAGACAGAAACGAAGGCATGCTTAAAGGTATATCTCCAGGTGAGATGAATTCCATAAGCAGCCATATGCATGTAGAGCTACTCCAGATTTATTACAAATAAACCAACTATTCCTTCAGTGCCTTACTTATAACTGTGATACTAATATTTTTTAAATTCAGAAAAGGGTATAAAAGTCTGCTGGTTGGATTCCAACTGTTTCCAGTCAACTTGATAGCATTCTACTAGACAAATGTCTGATAGAAAACACTCTTTGATTAATTCTGCTCGTTCCTGCACCAAACCAAGCTCCATTCACACTCATAACAAACTGACTGTCTACTAGTAGGTAAATGGATGTATGAATTCATGAGCTGACTTTTGAAGGTGTGCAGGATATACAGAGTTACCTGTGAAGACAGAAATGGATGGTCAGCCTCTCTGGGGAAAATAAGGTTTCAAATGCATTTGTCTGCATGGGATTACAATGATATTCCAGAGTAGATGTCAACTGCACTTAAACTCCATGACTATGAAAAGAGTTAAATTCATATCCATTTTCACTTATCATGTCTTTATTAAACCAAAGGTAAGTAACTGCAATTTATTTGCACAGAAGAATACATGACTACAGTCTGCTGCTGCTGCTGTATCAATTCTATCAATAAATTGGACATACAAGCCACAAAGAACACGTGTGAAAATGAGGCTATTCTAGGATTCCTAGACTGTAACATTCTAGTTCCACATTGTCCTGAAACAATGTTTTGCTAAATTTCAGTCTACTTTTAAATAGAAACAGACTTTATCTCTGTTATTTCAGTTTTGTATAACAGAGATGGTCTCTTTCCAAAATGTTGAGAAGATTTGGATTTATTCCACTCTTGGTAATACCCAGCACTCTGAAAAAGAAGGAGATCTGAACAGGCTTTTATCTATCTGGTTAACGATGGAGCTTCTATATGTGTGTATAGACATCTGGAGATCAAGGGTCTATAAGCAAATCTGGTAAATAGTCCAGTCCTTACTGGAAAAAAAAAAAAAAAAGCTTGCAAGCAATTACATAGCAACTTATGCTTGGATCATACAAGAACTTCCAAAGTGAACACAGATGTTACTTCCCAGTTGAGAAAGCAAGCAACTCCACCTGTGTTGAAATCCAGTGTTGTAGCAGGCAGGATTAAGCAGTGGGTGTAAGAAAATGAATGGCCATCCTTCATAGCAAAGAAACTAGAGATGGGAAATAGATCTTTCAGCTACTAATTTCTAAGGCCAGGAAAATGCAAATTTCATACTATCCAGTGCAACTAGTAAATTCCCTCCTATGCAATGTAAGAGTTAGAAAAAAGAAAACAAGAAGTACTTTTTTTTTTTAATTTGATCTTAGCGTGTAATATGGCTTAGATATCTTTCTCAGCTCCAACATTTCAGGATACATGAGAAAGTAACCGGGTTCTAATTACACTCAGTGACTTGGATTCCCCAGTTGGAAGGACAAGATGTGAGGTTTTTGCTGTCTGCGCTTTGGCTGTCTATGATATAAGGTATATGATCTCAGAAGTAATCGCCTTCACCTAAGCTGTTCATCTCGTGTTCTTCATAGTTTACGAAGAAGATTCATGGATCCCGGGGTATGAAGATGTCTCTTCTAAGAAAAGATGAACAGTGCTCAAGAAGTGCCCCCCCCCCTTTTTTTTTTAACCTTAAAGCAAGATTAGATTGATGAGGTCAGATGGACTCAAATCTGCTGCAGAGGTTTAAATTTGGGTAAGACAAATCCATTTGCTCAGCTCTAACTGCCATAAGCTGGGACAGCCTTTTGCTCAAGCCTGTGACTAGATGCATAGTCAAGTATCTGAAAAGAGCATGTCGGATGTTTTTGTGCCACAACACTCAGATATGATGCAGTGCAATGTTGTTCAGTACAATATAATACAAGATGTTACAGTAAAACAAGTAGCAGCAGTAAACAATAAGTATCACCTATTTACAAAATAGAAGCTCTCCAAATGATGTATGTATATAACTGATGATATTATCAACAAACGTTGGAAAACGGAAACTTTCTCAACAATCTTACTTATTAATTTAGAATCCCCATTTTCAAACAAATAGATAGGGTCCAAAAACTTTCTCAGCTCTGTGGACACGCTATGATCGTGCTTTGCCACCAGATGGCGAAGGCACAAACCTGAGTGTATGTAAACGCGTATACGCTGGTGCTGATGTTTTCCGGTAAGTTGAAGATGGCTATTTTATTTGTTGGATTTTCTTTAGCCATAGTAGGGCGCTATATTTTAAAAAACTTTTCTGAAAATTGTCATAATTCTCCTGCACAAGTTAATTATGAAAAGTCATACCAGGGGACATCCATAGGTAAAGGAGGAAGTGACACAATCCAGTATTATAGCTGGGGAGGCAGCACAAGTATTTGGGGAAGCAGAGTAAAGGGAAGACAACAGGATTTTCTTCTGTGAGGTGAATTGAATAACTGTGAAACTTCCACCTTGCAGGAATTAAGTTACTGTGCTCCTTCAGCAAATTATCCATTATGAATGTATTCATTATGTCACCAAATACATCAAAAGTTCAACATCTGGCAACAAGAGAAATACAGGGAGTTACATTATCTGTTTGTGTTAGAGTAACTGACTCTTAGGATTCAGTTCATCTCGCCTAAATTCAGGCATCCTACTGAAGGACCTCATGCTGGTGCCTAGGAGGTTGGAGATCTCTCAGTAGAGATAAAAGGGAGAAATTAGGGAGGGTTGTGGGTGAAAACGCTCATGTCATCTACCAGGAAGCATGTAGAAGCTTTGTCTGAATCTAATCTAGTCATCTAAACCCCCTCTGGACTCAACGGAGAGAGACAGGCAGCTCCTGGAGATGATTCAACTTGTCCTAAGGAAGAAGCGCTCTGTGAAGATGCTAACTTCTTTCTCTCTGATGAACACAGAGGAAGCCTGATTAGCTTTAAATAGGTCACTTGCATACAGCTAAAGCTCAGTAAGGAAGTCTTCCTGTATGTTTTCCCCAAGTGTTTCACACCTATGAGCATTTGAAAGAGTAATCATGGAGCCTGGCCTCCTGCATTGCTGTGGTATGGAAATACAGTGTGATGGCATGGCGCAGAACTGCAGGCTTGGGAGGGTAAGGCTGGTGGATTTCCGGGGAAGGGTTTTTGTTTTTTACACATGCACGTGCAATTTCACACATGCTTTCTCCATGTCATGTTGATTAGGCTCCATGCATCCCAGATTTCAGGATGTGCATAGTTTACTGTGCACATAAAGACAGTCAGAACAGCACACGGTGCAGCTCAGTGTGATATTTCAGAGAATGTGAAATGCATCTCCTGGACAGAGCTGTGCAGTAGATACAGACCCATCATGGATCTTGAGCACATGCCACATGTCTATACAGCAGATGGGATTCATCTCCCTGCAGTTAAGCTATTTAAAAGTTAGGTGACTAAATCTAATCTAGTTGTCTAAGCTGCCTTTGTAGTAAAGGAAGGAGACAGGCCATTCAAGAAGATAATTCATCATCTCTCTTTTGCAAACTCATCTTACAGGGAAGTGGGACATTTTCCATTGCCACTCATTTCCTGCTGGTATTTTAAATGCTATCTTAAATTTGCCCTCACTCCCACACCTGCAGAAAGAGAAGGAAGATCAGAAGCAGTGGGGGAGTCATTGGTATTCCTGGTGGAGGCTGCTCTCGAAAGATCTCCCATCTTTGGGCAAATAGTGTTTCTCTTCAATGGTGAATTCCTACTTCTCTAATCTTCCTTTTGCATGAGAGAGCAATGTTGAAACACTGAAATGTCTTCTGGGTCAATTATGCTAAATTTCAATTGAGAAAAATCAAAAAGCTTCACTTTGAATCATTTAATTTCAATAAAGAAATTATTAGATATTTCAGAATGTATATAATAGACATTGTGGTGCAGTCATGTAGTATGTAATAATAGAGTATGTTTTGAAATAATGAAACTAGACAAGAAAGTAGGTATGAAAAATGCTTTGGAAACTGGAAGTGCTTCTCTACCTCAAATGTAAGGATGGCTCAAAGTCAAACTATACCAGCTGACTAGCTGGGCAGTTGGTTTAAAAGGAAGTGCTAAAAACATGGGAATAGGAGCACTTACAGAGATGATTTATTTATTTATTTATTTTTCCTTGGGAGATGTTGTGCTGGAAGCGGGAAGGGGACCTGTGGGAAGATGGAGGCACTGTGGGATGCGTGGAGGAATACCGGGGCTATTAAGGTAGTGGGAATTCTGCATGTGTGTCCATCGCATGCACCTCTAAGCACACGAGGTTTATCAGCTGGAAATAACTGAGTGTGTAATTACCTCACAGGAACAGCTTTTGGGAAAGAGGTCTTCAGATATGCATGGGTTTGAGGGCAGACTGAAATAGCAGCAGGTGGCTATGGCCCAAAAGTGAAGGGGCTCAGCTGGACTTCAGGGAGAAATAACAGAATGGTGGAAGCAGTGAATTTAGGAGCAGAGTTAGCCAGCTACAAACGAGGGACATGTCTGCAGAGGATGCGCAAATGACTTTTTTGCAATTTCTGATCGCCTCACAGCCTGTCATTGCTTGAAACAAGGTAAACCCTGGCCTCAGCTCAGTTCTGCCATTATGAGCATTCACAGTCTGTGTCGTTACCTGTGGAAGCTAGGTTGAGTGCCAGTCTGGATTTCCAGCTGCTTGAGCTTATCTAGGTAGTGCCCTGAACTGCGCTTCTCCTGCTCGCTTCTGTCACTTGCTCCAATTACTCATTTCTTCTCCTCCTGCTACGCTGAGCCATGTCTCCTTTTAGTCCTCTCCTCCCTTCCTTTGCCTTCCCTCCATCCAGAGTCAGCGTCCTCATGCACAACCTAACCAGGCCACCACAGCGGGACCATTCTTTCCCCAAACAGCCCCTGGAGTCTTCCTCAGCTGAGTCCCTTGCTCCAGGAGTTCAGCCAGACCTTGGCACTTACTTCACAGACTCCCTCCGTGTTGGCTGTAGCCTGTGCGGCCACCAACACATCCAGGTTCCCCCACCCCCCGGACTCTACCTTCTTCAGCCATGGCCTTGCAACAGCAGCCAGCTTATCCTCAGTGCTGAGTTCTTCAGTTTGAAAGGCATTGCACTACAATAAGGTTAGAGCTCATGATCACAGGTGGGGGAAGTGGTATGTCTGCATGGTATGACATTGTGTGAAAACCATCTGGGATGCCAAAGGTCTTTGCAGGACAGGGGACTGAACTCTCTATTTCCAAGTCTGTAGGTAGCAGCCCTCACTTGGGTCTGTGAGTTGACACATATGGCGGAGGTGGGCTGGAGGTATTCTTGATCTTTGATCTCGTAGGGAACATGGCAGTGGAAAATAGGATTTGGGATCCTTAATGGAACTATGGCGTGCTTGTCGGGTAGGGTTTAGGATAAGAGTTGCACTGGCAGACTTGAAGGGTTGGCTGACAGGCTTCTTGGCAGTTGAATTTTGTTGCCAAACCCGAAAGGAGGCCACAGAGTTGTGCAGGGACAGCCTTGAAGAGCTGGAATTCACTACCCGCTGCTAAGGATACAGAAGAAAACAAGGACACAATTGCCAGTTTGGGGAGGGGGCTGTTCTTCCTTCCCTGCCCCACTCCTTCAGTGACCACCTCCATTTATGCCCCACTGAAATTTTCCAGGATTCTGCTCTGCTGGGGTCTTGGCAATCTTGCTGCCATTACTAATCTGCTGCCCAAGGCAACCCCTCTGCTCTGCCTAATAACCTGAGAGAGGTGGCAGGAGAGAGAACAAATTGGGCTGGATTATGTATACTGTCAAATTTCAATTATTTTATTATTAAAGTTCTTTTTTTTTTTTTTTTTTTTTCCGGAAGGGGCAACCTGTTTCATAAATTGTGGAAGTGATGGACTTCAGCACTGGATTCCTCTGTTGCCAGTTTGATTTCTCTCAGCATTAAGATGTATGCCTTTAAGAAGACATTTTGTGCTGGTGGGCAAAATGGAGAGACTGTGGAAAACAGGCACGTCAGGCTGATACTTATTAACTGATGACTAGTAATATTTGACGGATGCTAACATAGCCATAAGAACAAAACTGTGGCATTTCAGTTTTTTTTTTAATTGTTTCATCTGTAATTGTGAAACTGTAATTTCCTAGTTTCTTTTTTTAAGCTTTACCTTTCCTCCAGGGGAAATGTCTGTGACTTCCTTTGCTTTTCTCTGAGGAAACCCTACGCAGATTATTACATGTATTGATTTGAACTAATCACTCTGACTTTGACAAGGAAGCCAAATGCAAATTCCAGGTAGGTTACAGCTTTAAGGAGCCTGTGTCTAAAGACTCAAGGCAAGCAATTTAATATAATTGGTTGTCTTTCCAGGAAATGACTTAGGATGATTTTAGTAAGGTCTCCGTAGGTACAGTTAAGAAACTTGTGCCTGACAAATTGCAATGATGCAACTTGGCAAGTGAGTTTGCGAGTGTGTTTAAATTGGCTCCAGTGTGCATCATTAAAAGCTCAAGTTCTTTCACTCCTTGAAATTAGCAGCTCTCTCATCTTACAGTCAGACGTGATTATTGCTCTAATCTAGGGACAGTGAGAGACCGCCTTGAAGGAAAAGCAGCCTGTGAAAACTGGCAGGATCTCTACAATGCTTTTGCTGTATCTCAAAAACCCCACAGAGACCCCGGTCTAATCTATTTCATTTAAAGATGATGGGTCAAACAGAGCTGGCTGCATTGCACTAGTGGGGCTGCAGCTTTAAAACTACCTGGACTGAGCTGGTTTTGAACTACTCTGTTTTATGCTGGGATGATACACAGCTGACTGACCAATTTGGTCTACATAGCAAAGGCAGTAAACTCAGAAATGGTTTCTGGCAAAGATAAGGCCAATTCACAAGTTTCCCTGTCTTCTTCTGCTGTCCCAGGCCTCCTACTCTGCAGATTTCTTCTTGCTACTCCATCTCCTTTGCAGAACCTGGAAAACAGGGGACAAAGTTTTCATTAGAAACCCAGTTTTTCATTTAATTTTAGAATAAAGAACATTCTGAGGGAGCCTAGCAGGGAGGATGGAGCCCACCTGCAATGTGAGCTGCAGGGAGGGATTATTCCCTTGCAACAGAACTACCTCAGAGCATCTTGTCTCTATGTCTGAAACACAAATGGCCATGAAAGAAAAAAGGATCGTTCTCAGCCCCATGTCTGAAGGCAGCAGCTAAGTCTGTAATTGGCCTGGGCTCATAACGAGCATCCTTAGTTGGACAGCTCAAGACCTGACAAAGCTCATTAATCCCACTATTAGTCAAAATCAGATTGCTTTGATCGCATTACTCCAGGAACATAGTCCTGGTGTGGCATGAGAGGGCTGAACAAAGCCCTTCTCCAGACACACATTTGCCCTTCTGATGCCTACATAAACCCCATAGTGACGGCTCCTCCGGTATAAGGCTAAGGACCCTCGGTGGAAGCACCAGTCTGCAGGGTTACACAATGCAGTAGCATGCACAGTGCGAAGAAGAGGCCTAAACAAATCTCAACAGCAGCATGGCATGCATAAAAAGACTTCTCCTCTCCTTCCAAGCTTTCTATTTGCTTTGAGATCCAAAGCTAGGATTCAAAATCTAGGAAAAAAAAAAAAACAGCCAGGAAGTTGCGATAATAATGAGTGTATAGATGTAAAAGCATGTGGCTGGGCACCAGGGGGAATGGCTGCTTATTTGTCTTGTCCTGGTTGCTGCACTGTGGATCGAGATGAAACTCCAGGAGATTTCAGTTGCCCCAAACATCCTGACCTTTGAGAGCCTTCTGGAGAGCAAGTGCCTTTGGCAGGGCAGGAGTTTGGTAGGGAATCTGCAGTTTGAATGCAGATTAGAGACAGCTGAGAGTTGCAGGGGGGGCAGTGTGCTGCAGGACTTGGCCAGAGCGAAGCCTCTGAAGTGACAGAGGGAGAGAGACTCTCCTAGCGGGCCAGGGCTGAGTTTTCTGCAACCAAAAAAGCCACTGAGAGGTGTTGACCTGGAAAGCAGGGCTCAAAGGAAGAACTATTTTTCCAAGGACTCACTGAATTCAGAGGCGTGTGTTCAAAACTTTTGATTTAAATTGCTCCCCCAACAGGCCTGCAATTATCTGGGCCCAGCATATCATCAACTAGTGCATGCATGTATTCTCCAAATAGACTCCTGAGATTTTTTTTTTTTTTTTTTGCTGGGCGAACGAATATCCTTTTTACAAGCAATATGTAACATCTACTTGCAACTGGCCTAAAGGCCTCCTTTTTTTTTCCTGAGTAATGCTTCACAAGTACTGCAATTATTGCATATGGACTGAATATTTCAGTATCTAGAATAGAGAGAGGCTAGTAATGCTATTGTTGTGAAATATTTCTCTACTTAGGTAAAATTCACTAGGCCTTGGTAACCGTATGACAAAGCTGATAAAAAGAACAGCATAATACAGACACAGCTGAGGACGCTTTTGGTAATTGCTGATATTTTCCTGAGGCCTTAAAGTCGGCATTTGCATTTGGTACATAATAGTGGCACATACAGTTCACAAGCATCGTGAGGATCAGTAACATCATATGCACAAGCCTAGACCTTTGTAGTCTTGGGCTAACAACATCACAACCAACCTGGTTAATTGGAAGGCCTCATTAGATTTGGCTAAGAACATATCTCAGACACTGCCCTATGTTTCTACTTTTAATTATCCGGTACAGCTAAGAACATGCCTACAATGACACATCTGAAAACTAGAGGTGTCACTGAGAGCCAGCAGCCCAAAGCTCTCTCCATAGTCATGAGAGACTCTCACCTTGAAGGCGCAATGCATCCCAACCTGAAAGAGGTTTCTAAGATACATGACGTGAAGCTCTCCTTGAACTTGTTTATACTTTCACATACAACTACACCACTACCTTTTAGACGTGTGCATTTTGATGAGATAGTTAGCTTTACCACATACTTCATGCTGATGGCTAGCAATGTATGGTTTAGCAGAATGTCAGACGTTGCATTGTGACAGGATTGGATTATCAGCACTGGGATCTAGATGTAAGGTCTCAGGTTAGAAGTTCCAGAAAGGGAGCATCTCACAGGCAGGAGGTCCATTCGTTTGGCTAGTATTAGCACCTCATCACTTGACTATCTGTACAGCACTGTATTTTGGAGCCGTGTATCACAGAGAGATTTTGTATGAAGTATTGTCCTCTTGTGGCTGTCCAACAAAAGATGGGTAACTCGGAAAGTTTTCAGCTAGTGGAGAGCACATTAAGCCAGTTTGGGAAGATGGAAGGGCACAGCCCTAGTTCTACTCCTAGGCATACATGAAATGTATCTGTTCACTGTGTCCATTTCTGGCATCTGTTGGGTTTATTACCTAATGATTAGCTCCATTCTCTGTTTCAAAATTTCATGGGATACGTGATTTCTGATGGTCCTAGGGCTTACTGCAGTACACACAAAGAGAACTGGACCTCATGCATTTATTCCAGCCAAAGGTCTATGCAAGCATTGCATAGGGTAGACCTGTGTTTGGTAATCCTTGGAGAATACCAGCATATCTTCTAACATATACTTGGGAGTCTTAATTTTGTAAGAGGCACACACTGCAAACATAGAGAAGAGGCTTTAGGAGTGATTGATAAACAATATTATCCACGTTAACACTGCAAAAGTTATTGGTTGGTAGTGTTGGAACAGTAACATATACACCAAGCTGTGCATCCAGAGGGAAAGTGGCATTGCAATAAATAAATGCATGGATGCTTCCTGGAACAAGAGTGGGATTTTTTTGATTGTTCTCTGAAGTAGTGCTGGTAATTTGTGCTCATTCTTATGCCTGGCTACACATGCACTTCAAGTAGCGCATGGATTTCACAAGTGGTTTACCTTTTCTCATTTCTGGAGGGCCTATACAAAATCATAGCTGATCATAGTAATGAATTGCTAGAATGGTTATCAGTAAAGAATTTCCTGCATAAGATTCAGCTAGAATATTCTTGTGAGCTCTCGCTATAGAACCAGTGTGTAAGTCATTCCTGCAAGTACTGAGGTACTGTTTAATATAGTAATGCAAGGTATATGGAAAGATCCTTCAATGCCAAGTCTGCCTAGACTTCTATGCACTGGGAGAGGGGAAAAAATTAAATGTCTGAGTAGATCCTAAAAGTGATAATACCGTTGTTATGAAAGTCTACAGGGCAAAATTTATAGGAAGAAGTGTAGTCTTTTATCAGATACTGGATTATATTCCATTTTGTATCCCACCAGATAAAGCCAAAAGAACAAAATGCATTCTGGGTACACCATCCCTTCCCTGAGCTTCAGTTTGTGCCCATTGCCTATTTTCCTGTCATTGGGCACCACTGAGAAGAGTCTGGCTCCATCTTCTTCACACCTTCCCATCAGATATTTATAAACATCCATAAGATCCCCCACCATGAGCCCTCTCTTCTCTGGGCTAAACAGTCCTCTGCCTCCCTTTGTAAGAGAGATGCTCCAGTGCCTTAATCAGTTTATGGCCCTTCACTGGACTTGCTCTGGTAAGAGGCAGAGTGCTGTGCAGACTCCTGGGCATGCGTGTTGTGGTGATAAATCTGGGTGCATCTTAACTATGCTTCTGTGCTGCGATGATGAATGCTCATGGCTGGAGATAGACCTCAGGTTTGTTAAAGCACTGTGCCATGGCATTCCAGCTGTGGTGCCTGGTGCAGAATAATTGAGAGGACTTTGTTGTTTGCACACTGCTCTGTACTGAAACCAAGTGTCAAGGATGTGTTTCTTAGGGGCCTTTTATTGTGGTTGCTGCCTTTCTGTAAAGGCTAAGCTCATGACTGTTTCCTGCTGGAACTCAGCTCTCAGTGCTAATGAATGTGCATTCTTAACAGTAAACCAGTGAAAGTATGAAAGTAGTTTAAGTTTTGTTCACCTTCAGCTGTGGGTCATCATGTTGACAAGGGGTTCATAATGCATTTTCTGATTTTTTTTAAAGTATATTTCAACAACTTTAAAAATAGCATGATTGTCCATTCCTATCCCAAACCATTTAAATTCCAAAGCCAGGCTTTAAGAAGTTGGTAAATGCCTCCATGAATTTTTCATGAAGCTTTTTTTTGGGGGGGGGCGGGGGGGGAAGGGGGCTGCCTCTGTTCTCATGTTGACATCACAGCAGAGTTGTTATGGATGGGATTGATGTGAAACAGTGCAGGTGAGGCATCTGTACCAGGGCTTTCTGTGCAGTTCCCTGTGCAGCAGGTGAAGAGAAATCAAGAATTGGCATTCATCCCATCCCAAAGTAAATATTTCTCCTACGCCAGATGAACTGCACCATCATAGCACCTTTTCTCTCAGCTGAAAAAGAGCCTCGGAGCCACGCACGGATGTGTAATTTCAGGGTCCAAACTAGGCAATTCCTACATCTGCAGTTAAATAAAAACCAGCAGGGCATTGTCTCCAGAACTGGTTTGGTATGACTGTCACTACTTAAATAATACAGAGCCTATCACAGCGTTGGCATGCACCAAATCCATGTCCGTCTATCTCTTTCCCTCCCCCCTCTACCCCCAAGACAATGACAGGATACAGTGCCAGGTGACTGCTCATTAATAGTTTGCCCATGGCTAACCCCTTCTGAAGTGGTAAATGGGAGAAGAGAACTGACCCATTTGGATGTGAGCCATGCTATACTCTCATAGTTTTGGGGAACAGTAGTCTGCATTGACAGCTGGAAGACCCTTTCTTACCCTTTTCAGTAAGGTCATACCAATGTAATATTCACCAACAAACTGAGGCAACCAGATCATTGCTTCTGGTACCAACAGGCTGTGCAGTCACCAACATTTACTACCTCTATAAATGGAAGGAATCTCTTACGAATTGTGGACTAAACTAGCACTGTCTGAATACTACGGAAAAGTTTTCTGTAGCTACACCGTCAAAAAACACTTCAGATGTTTCTGAAAGCTACAGGCAAGTTAATGACCATGAATTTCCAAACATTTGCTTCCGAGTTGGGAAATGAAGCAGACAGCTGGGGACTGGACAAACATATCTTTTCTCATTAATCAAGATTTTCAAAATGAATATTAACCCAGATGGATGACCAGCATAAGGCACTTCAGAAGAAAGAGTTTTAGGAAGTGTAAAGAACATTCTGAGAAGGAGTTTCTTTAAAGCATCTAAGACTGAGCTGTTGTGAAAGGTCTGGAACTAGGTTTAATAATATTTTAAAATGATATGTGCGTGCCATTGTTTTGGCCACAAACTATTTCACAGCAGATAAAAGCTTGAGCAAACGTTAGCTGTTTCCAACAGCCTCTTTCTAATCAAAATGATACGCAGGTGACTTTGAACTGCATATCAAATGGTTGTCTGAGAGTGGGAATGGACAGCACTGTCAAGGAAATCCTGATGTAATGGGTTTAAAAAAAAAAAAAAAAATCTCTGCTGGGAGCAGAGGCCAAGACCTTTAGAAGCTGTAGGGATTAGCTTCTTTGTGCTTGAGGTAGGTTTGGTCATTGCTGCTTCTGTTGGGTTTAGCATGGATATCTGTCTGTTTGAATACCTGATCTAGAAGATTGGGTTTTTTTGGAAGGAGATTGTCTGCTGTAGAAAATATAGCCCTACTAAGAGCAGCATGCAGAGATGCAACCAGACTGCAGCACCCTGAAAGCCTTGTGGGATTATACAGGAAAATGCAAAATTCAGAGATGCAAGAAACTTTTCTGACTCTTCTTCTCTGCCTCATATACAGTTTAAGAGTGAGTGGACCAAGGAAAGAAGTTGTGACAGTGTGCTCCTTTCTCCCCCCACTGATGTGCTCTCTCCCCCTCAACCTGACCTCCCTGTAAACAGCACGTATGTAGGGGCTAGTTGAGCATGCACCAGCTAAGACCTGTCTAGCATGCAAATACAACCATGAGTCAATCATCTCCCCCCCATAAATAGGGGGCAGCCCAGAGACCATTGAGCTCTCCTGCACAGCAGCGGGCTGCACTGCAGAACCTCCTTTTGAGTAGGAGCGCCTCTCAAGGTCACTCCTCGAGGCTGAGAGATTCATTACCCGCCACAAATCCTTGGTAAGTGATCAACAGCATGCTGAACTTTTGTGAACTTCGCAAAACTTTCCTGAGTTATATCCCTGACTGATAGCACACCTAATTCCTTACACATAAACCGTTGACCAAGTCTGAGACTAGGACTGGATTCTGCCGCACCTAGGCTTCTCTTCGGAGGAGTTTAGAAAGCAAGGGGGTCCAGTCTGAATCTTGTGACTCAACGGGAGGGTTCCCTTTGCACTCACCCCTTTAGACATCAACTGTTGACCAAGTCTGGGACCAGGACTGGAGCCAGCTGCACCTGGGCTCCTCTCCAAAGGAGTTTAGAAAGCAAGGGGGTCCAGTCTGGACCTCGTGACTCAACGGGAGGGTCTCCATTGCACACGCATCTGACCCTGTCCTTCATGCAGTAAATAACTGAGAGAACCTTGCCAATCGAACCTCGTTAAATCGTTCTTATTTACGACTGAACTTTGTTAAGTCGCTGTCTTACTGCAGTAAACGTAGTGCTGCTTCCCTCTTACGAGGGAAGTGCATCACTCCTTTCGCGACAGAAGTCTTTTCTCAAACCTTTTGCAACTAAATCATAGGTGGAAGAGACAAAAGGGGCATGTTGCAGAATGTCATGTAGTATACCTCTGTCTTCTTCTCTGCTCTGCTGTCGGACTTTAGACCAATCACTTGTAAATCCCTATGGATTTCCTATCTATGGAATGAAAGGCCAGTGACGCAAAGGACTTAGAAACTTCTTCCATTACATGCCTGCTTTCTTGTAGTTTTACTCTTGTTGTTTATTTATATCCACCATATTTAATAAATACGGTCTGTATATTAAGATAATTCTCCAAGAATGAAATGAATCACCATCTAAAGGTTCTTCTGTCTCTCTAGTTTAGAGGGAAACATCCAAATCAGAGTCAATATATTCTGCTCCTCAGGCTGACAGTGCAAACAAAATGCATAACGTAAAATACTGAAAATCTTCAGTGGCATCTAAGCACACTGCAGGGGGCTTTCAAAGCATCCTGAGGATGCTATCAGCTCACAGAAAAGAATTTCTCCATCTGATAGCAGTCAGCGTGCTATATGCAACAGCTAGTTGCGTTTATGTTCAACCTCAGTGCAACAGCTCACAGTGCTCCAATTTTGCCTTGCCATTATTTTATATGATGTCATCCCCATGCTAAATCTCTTGATCCACAGCCTGAGAAACACAGGTGGAAAGGATGCCCTGATGTCAGCTGTCACTGTCCACCTATCTAGCCTGAACTTCATCAGTTTCTCTAGCAGGATGTCATGAGAGACTGTGTCAAAAGCCTTGTTGCAACTGAGGTAAACAAGTACCTCTCCTCTCCCCTCACCCGCCAAGCCAATCATCTCCTCAGAGCAGGCTGGCAGCTTTGTTAAGCAGAGTTTTCCCCTCATAAAGCCATCCTGTCTACCTCCAGCCTATCACCTTTCCTTCACATGTCCAGAAATGATGTCCAGGATTCGTTGCTCCATCACCATCCTAGGGATTGAGGTGAGGCTGACTGGCTTGTAGTTCCCTGAATCCTCCTCCTTGCCCTTCTTGAAGGTAGCAGGGGCATTTGCTCTCTTGCAGTCCTTGGGAATCTCTCCTGTACACTTCCTTTTAGGTTTGAGGTCAGCCAGGAGCTCCTTGTTCATACACATAGGCCTCTTGCTACCTTTGCTTGATTTCCTGCTTGTTGGAATGGACTATTCTTGAGCTTGGAGGAGGTGATCCTTGAATATCAGCCAGCTGTCTTGGACCCCTCTTCCCTCCAGGACCATATCATATGGAATCCTTCCCGAGCAGGCCAAATTCTCTTCTCCTCAAGCCCAGGGTATTGATCCTGCTTTTTGCCCTCTGCTCCCTCCTCACAGGATCCTCAACTCACCATTTTGTGGTCACTGCAGCTAAGACTGCCCCTGACTTCCACATCTCCAATCAGTCCTTCCTTGTTTGTATGTATGAGATCCAGAGTGCCTCTCCTCCTCAGCTCCTTGATCACCTGTGTTAGAAAGCTGTCATCAATGCACTCCATAAACTCCCTGGATTTCTTGTGCCCTACTCTGTTGTCCAGCCAGCCAATATCAGGGTGGTTGAAGCTCATAGGACCAGGGCCTGTGGACATAAACTTTATTCCAGTTCTCTGAAGAATGCCTCACCTATTTCTTCTTCCTGAAGAGATTGTCTACAGCAGACACCCATTACATGGTCACCAGTGCTGGTCTGCCCCCCAGTCCTGACCCACGAGCTCTCAGCTGGCCCCTCACCTGTCCCCAGGGAGAGCTCCATGCATTCCAGCTGCTCATTCAAGTATTTCTCTTCTCTTCGCAGTTGAAACAGATTGCATTTTAAGCAAGAGCCTAAATTTTGTCAAATTTAACTTGATGGCTTCAAGGAAGTGCTTCAGCTGCTGCCTTGTACATCATACCCATTCAACTTCATCTGCAACATCTAATGTTGATTGTAGAGAGGGGCACACTATTTCTGTGCTCATCCTGCACCATAGGTGTCTGCCTCCTGACAATATAGAGAAAGAAGACTGAAATCAATATTCAGAGATATTACATCCCCGCTGTTGAAGGGACCATGTCTGTACTTACCAACAGTTCTAAGAGACACTCACAGACACCAAGCAGCAGTGGGGTGAAGGGGGTGGTCATGGCCACATATTTTTCATTCCATCGACGCACCCTCCAGTAGCCCATCTCCTGCTTGGGGTCCTCTGCATGGCAGCTGGCAGACTCATAACAGACACCCAGGGCCCAGTGGGTTTTGTCTCCTACTTCAGCCTCCCAGTAGTGGCAGCCTGATGAATAGGCAGATGATCCCAGCACACAGGGGTAAGTGGTGAAACGCCGAGAGCTGTGTGGCAGCTCCTGGGGGATGTCAGTGAAATAAACACTCTTGAGATTCTCCGAGAGCACCACACTGGCATGAGCTGTCTGAGGGTCCGGAGACACATCTCCTTTGGCAGAGCAGAGACTATGAGAAAGCAGGGAAAACCAAGGGGGAGGGAGCAATGGATTCACACACCACAAATGAGCTCTCAGGTCCGTTCATTGGGTTCACCAACAAGACGACCATTTAAATGAGAAGAGTCAAGTCTAGTCACTTCAACATTTTTAACCAGGCCTAGACATACAGGTGAATTCAGAATGCCAAACAGAAGACACTTTTCAGAGCCAAGGACTGGACTCAAGTCCCAGACCTAGGTCTCTATATAGCTTGACTACCAGGGTACTTCTTCAGCATCTTCTTAAGCTGAAATAATGGCCTAGGGAAACAGGCCGTTGCCCTCTTCAGCTCAAGAGGGACAGAAGGTAGCTCCAGGTTCTTAAGTGTTTCATACCTAAGGAAAGAAGTGACCTCATCTAGCAATCAAATCAATCACAGTGTCTAGAAGATGCCATTCCCTAGTACAAAACACAGCAGCTGTTTCTAGGAATTATTGCTATGCTAAGGTTGAAATGCTGGAAGCTTACCAAAAGCCTATATTCCCACTGAGAAACCATGAGAGGAAAAAATTAAGGGGAAGAAGCTGACAGTTCATATATATTGGGATTTGGCCCAGAGTCAGTATAACTATCCTGGTCTGAGAAAAGGCAAAGGATGGAACTGACCACCAATATATCAGGTTTTATCTTCCAGGGGGATCATTCTATTACAGTGCAATGCAGCCAGTCTCCTAACACTGCACTGAAACATTGGCATGGCATTAATCCCAGAAGAAAGGAGCACTCCTACCAAGCAATTGCATCTTCAACTACTAAGGGCTCCTTCCCTATCCCTGCCCCCCAGATAGGAAGAGGAATAGGGTACATCACCTCTGCAGGACACTCTGCATGTCCTAGAAAAGGAGAGGGAAGACAACAAGTCAGATCCCACCAACCCCCCCCCCCCCATCAGCATAAATATTGTAGGGTGTGTCTGCATGCCCAGCAATCCTTTTGCCTGTTAGTGCTGGGCTTTATCTAACCCAGGTGTCATTAATTCTGCTAATTATTTGGGGGAAATGGAAAGAAAGGCAGCACTTGTAAGGTCTGGCTCATGACATCTGGATGAGTCACACCCCACTTTTACCCTTTGAGTATAAAGTCTTGCTTTCCAAGGTGCAGACCTACCATGACTAAGTTTAAAGCTCAGCCTTTTCCTCACCTCACCAAGAAAGATCAAAGTCATGTTGCTCTCAGCTAGACCACATGGAAGAGATTAAACAGGGAGATCCAGGGCTCCTGGTTGCAGAGGGCCATACAGATTAATAGTGACCTCTCAAAATGCAAGGCAGAGCTTCAGCCCTGCCCCAGAGAAAGGGACTGCCACAAGAGCTTCTTTGAAAGGCTGTGATCCACACATTGGTGTAGGAAAAGCCCCAGCATACAAACCTTGAGCACCCCTGCTCTGGACTCCAGGCATCTTTCCATGTCCACCATGAGGGTGTTGAGAGAGCAGCACTGCTCCGAGGGGTGTGCTGGGGTGGTCTTCAGCCTCCCCAGCATCTCAATCTCTTCTGCGCTCAGGCAATGCAACTGCTGGTCCTCCTCTTGCTCTGGGAAGGAGCGCAGCTCCTCAAAGTCACAGGTAATGCACTTATGACAGTTCCACACTAACTCCTGTGGGACAGAGAAGTCACCAGGAGATTAGAGAGCATCTCCCAGCTGGGGACTGACCTGAGGCAACACCCCCAGGGAAGGGAAGAGCCCCTCTTGTCAACTCTTCTGAGCTCACCACACCATTCCAGTTCACTCCAGCTGGGTGGGCCTAAAGAGAAGACCCCTACCCCACTCCTCCCAGCTCTGCCCCTTCTTCCACTTACTCTCAGCTCTTTGGGCTTTTTCTCCTCCATGGATAAATGTTCCTTCAAATCCTTTGCTTTTCTGCCCAGATGCTCCACGCAAGCTTGTAGCTTATCCTGGAGAGGGAAGGGCAAGAGATTCTACTCAGGCAAAATGGTCCAAGGCATCAGATGCTGAAGCAGCACTGAGAAGGCTTGGATCATACCAGCTGAGAATCATATACCAATTGATCTGACATGTCACTTCACGCACTTTGCTTTCATGGGGTGTCAATTATAAATTCCAGCAATCCTCTGGCTATTCACACTGAACATCTGCATCAGGTACTACACAGAGTGTTTCTGGGTTAAAGTTCTGAACACCTGTGTGTGCAGCAGCAATACAGGTTACAATATTCCTCTGCCTTCCAAATTTAGCTTCTGAACAGCAGCTAGAAGTGCAGACAAGGAGTCAAAGCAAGAAAGTTCTACACTGTATAGCTTAATTTTTTCTAGGGAGTCAATCACCAGAGCAACTTTCCAGGAAACCTACTGTATCTCTGAATCAAAATGGAACTTCTGACTCCACCCTCAGATATGGGACAGCAGGAATTACTCAGTGGAACATCACAAATTTTGCTCTAACACTCCCTCCTGCCTCTGAAAACGACTAATCGAATCCTAAGGTGTGATTCCGAGGAAAAAAAAAAAAAGAATGGGGGTGGGCCCTGAAAAATGCCTCCAACATTTTGGATGCAACTTGTGCAGACACCTTTGCTGGGATTCTGTCCAAGATTAAGACATCTAAATTTAGATGAATTAGATGCCTAAATTCCACTAGATGTCAGTATAGTCACAGGAGTATTCTAGAAAGCTAATTAGCTGACCATGCATCTACTGTCGGGTGAAGTGAATAAGTACACTTGTCAGACTGTTGGTTCTAGCCACCAACACAGCTAGCTCAATTGGTTGAGGTTGCCTCAGAGGGTGAAGCACGCATCCCACTCAGCTGCTGGAATGTTTCTTCAGCTTCAAGATGGAGAGCCCGTGAGCAGTAACATCAGTTTCTGATGTCGGAATCATTACTGTAGTTTTGGGTGGTCTCACCTCAAGCTGGCCATGAGGTATAGGCACATTTCTACATACAGCTGCCTTAGTTCCTGTTCCTCCTTGCTCTATCCATTAGACTCCAGTTTCTTTACTGGATCATAGAAACAAAACCCTGAGCCCCCAGCACGTACCCTCCTCCTTCTGTAGCAGCGACTGTCTTTCTCCTCCCTGTTTGCAGAGAAGAGCGGAATCTACTAATAAGTTCTGCTTCGCTGCTTAGAGCAGGTAGGAGCCAGTAGTCATTGGGCCTACACTCAGCTCTTATGCCTAGATTAAACTCCTTCCCAGAACTGGGGAGGCCCTACATCCTCTTTCATAATCTACTCATGTTCTGATCCCTAGACTCCGCTTCCAAACTGTGGTGCTTGAATACAAATTTCTCTAGAGTTTCTCTGGTCACCAGCACCCTTTTGAAATATTTAGCGTCAAAGTCAAACTAGAGATGCAACACTTGTTCCCAGACTGTTCTGCTGCATTCCTGTGACTTAACAAGTATTGGTGGGTCTGAACTGCCCTACTGCCTTACTTAGGATGAGATGGTTAGAAGTTTAAAGACTGGAGTGGAATGCCAGGTATCTCAAACCTTGTGAAGGAAATGCTTTCTAGCAGTACCTCTGGGAGATACCACTTGCTTACCTTGTGTTTTTTGAGGGCTTCATCCAGGGGCCCTCCTGTATGAGCGAGATGGCCGTGGGAGACTGCACACACCACACACATGGCTTCCTGGTCCTCCTTGCAGAAGAGATTGATGACCTCATGGTGCCAGCAGCAGAGCTTCTCGTTCTGCATCTTTTCCTTGACAAAAGGCAACTGCCGGGCTGTCTCCACTATGCTGGCCAGCTGCCGGTTGGGGTACATGTCTTGCTGAGCACAAACATGCTGACACATTGGGCAGCTGAAGTCCTTGACCACTGGCTCCCAGTAGTGGGTGATGCAGGCTCTACACAAGCTGTGGCCACCAGGAATCATGACAGGGTCCTGCAGGTAGTCAAGACAGATGGAGCAAGTGGTGTCTATGTTAAGGACCTCCAAATGACTGAGGCAAGCCATTGGTGGTAGTGCTATGAGATGGGCACAGACTTCAGGAGACAGTTCCTATATCCTGATATAGGAATAGTCACCTGGAGAAAAAAAAAAGAAAAAGAAAAAAAAGAAAACCACACCACAGAGCAAATAGATCACATACATGCATTATGCAGCATGTGGACTCAAGGAAGCCTAAGAATCAGGCCTCATAGATATTCTCTCTCTAGCTTGAGTGAGGAGAGAAGACTAGAGAAAAGACATGGGTTATGTAACCCAGACACCTGGTTCAGCTTCCTTGTCCTGTTCCTCACTGACCAAGGCAAGCAGTAATTTAAGTAACAAGCATTTATTGAATTCCCCAATACCTTGCAGGAGAAGGAGTTCTTTCCCCATATCAGAAATGGGGGGGGGCGGGGGGGTTGAAGGCAGGCTGGAAATAGCACGCATGTTAGCAAGCATAGTAGTACTGAATATTTCTGCTCTGTCACCTATGTACAGACTTTTTCCCTTGAACTCAGTACATGGTAACTAGACACACAGAGAAACAGAAATGAGAGGTCCCACTTTCATACATAGCCCATTGAAGCCAGTCCGGAAGAGGACTTATTAAAAGACAGCCCAGGCCTCATGGCATAGACTAAATAGACTAGCTTCCCCCTCTCACTGTTTACACATGGTGCTTACAAGATGAAAAATTCCAATGCAAACAAGTTTTTCAACAAAGAAAACATTTTTCATCCAGAGGGTGACAAAACGCTGGGACAGAAGCCTAGAGTGACTGTGAAACCTTCATACTTGGAGACAGGGAAAAACCAGCTGGATAAGACCCTTAATGTCTTAATCTAATTAGGCCTACTTTGAGCAAAAGACTAAATTAGGAGACCTACAGAGAACTCATCCAACATAAACTAGTCCACAATTTCACAACCCTGTAGATCTCCACTTCAAAAAAGAAAAAGCATACTACAGTTGAAGGAAATCAACAGGAGCAGAACACCCCTAGACAGACTGAAAAAGAACAAGTCTAACCAAGTAAGACCTCTTGATAAAATTTTAAAAGCTAGAAGCACTACGAGTTAGGCATTCAGGGCATCTAAGCTTTTTGGTCACAACACTACCTTGCCAAGGATAACTTCCAAGCTAAAGAATTTGTTAGGCAATACACATCCCAGGTGGACTGCCACAGACCTTTGCTTTCAGCAACTAGAGAACAATTCCCCCTCTTCTCCTTTACAGAAAAAAACACAGATGTGGCTAACAATGGCATTTATATAGGAGCAACAGCTGTGATTGCCACCCACATGCCCTTTCCTACCTCACCCTATGAGTATGAATATGAAGCATATTAATTTGTGGTTTTAGGGATTAGTCGTGGAATCTCTCTCCTTTCCCTCTGCGTTGGATGTATATTCCCTGAGATGTTGCAGAAATCCTCTGCGCCCTCCGGGGTGACCCCTTCATTGATGTTAGGAGAAACAGTGCAGGTTTCCTTGACTGCAGAAGCAACTTTGACACCTGTGGTATGGTCAGAAATACAAGTTTATTGTCCTGTTCCAGGCTGTGTTGATCAGATTCAGGACTAATCAACAGGTACCCACAAGCAGCCCTAATGTCATTAGCTTATATTTCTCTTTCCTCTCTTCCCCTCCCAACTATGCTTTCCCTTTTGACTCCTGTTTTGCTCGTTTCACACCTGTATTTGCTATTTATATGATTATGTTGGTAACTATAGCCTTCCTGAGCAACTTTGATAAAACAGCAATCCTATTTCACTGTCTTTCAATATCCTTCACCCGTGGGGAGTTCCTGACAAGCCTCTTTCACTCTCTGTAATGTCCAGCAGTTTCTCGTGTTTTTATCCTATTAGTGTAACCTCGGGTCATGGAGAGCCACCTGCCCAGATAGATAAAAGTCTGTTCAGATCTCCTTCTTTTTCAGAGTGCTGGGTATTACCAAGAGTGGAATAAATCCAAATCTTCTCAACATTTTGGAAAGAGACCATCTCTGTTATACAAAACAGAAATAACAGAGATAGATAAAGTCTGTTTGTATTTAAAAGTAGACTGAAATTTAGCAAAACATTTCAGGACAATGTGGAACTAGAAGGTTACAGTCTAGGAATCCTAGAATAGCCTCATTTTCACACGTGTTCTTTGTGGCTTGTAGGTCCAATTTATTGATAGAATTGATACAGCAGCAGCAGCAGACTGTAGTGATGTATTCTTCCGTGCAAACAAATTGCAGTTACTTACCTTTGGTTTAATAAAGACATGATAAGTGAAAATGGATATGAATTTAACTCTTTTCATAGTCGTGGAGTTTAAGTGCAGTTGACATCTACTCTGGAATATCATTGTAATCCCATGCAGACAAATGCATTTGAAACCTTAATTTCCCCAGAGATGCTGACCATCCATTTCTGTCTTCACAGGTAACTTTGTATATCCTGCACACCTTCAAAAGTCAGCTCATGAATTCATACGTCCATGTACCTACTAGTCAGACAGTCAGTTTGTTATGAGTGTGAATGGAGCTTGGTTTGGTGCAGGAACGAGCAGAATGAATCAAAGAGTGTTTTCTATCAGACATTTGTCTAGTAGAATGCCATCAAAGTTGGCTGGAAAGAGTTGGAATCCAACCAGCAGACTTTAATATCTTTTTCTGAATAAAAAAAAAAAATATTAGTATCACAGTTATAAATATGGCAGTGAAGGAATAGTTGGTTTATTTGTAATAAATCTGGAGTAGCTCTACATGCATATGGCTGCTTATGGAATTCATCTCACCTAGAGATATACCTTTAAGCATGCCTTCGTTTCTGTCTTCCATCTTAGTTTCTTCTCAATAGGGAGGGGGAGGAAAAAAAAGTAACAGGTGTTTTTACAGAATGGTTCATGTGAGTATCTTAGACATCTGCTACATGATGAGATGAGTTATGCCATAGAAGTGCCCATTTTTTCCTTCCTTTTCCCTATTCAGGATGTGTAGAATGATAAGCTCAGGAGGCTGCAGCCAGGGCCTGTCCCTCTGGCCCTGAGCCAGGTGGGCAGAGAAGACCTAGAGGTGGTAGCCGAGTTCAACCAAGAGTCCAGATGACCAGGAGAGTTCATGGTGATGAAGCAGGTATGAGGTCAAGCTGAGAAGTCAGCCTGCGGGTCAGAGCCAGGATCAGGCCTGGTGAGGGTAACCAGGGACAGAGAGAGTCCAGTGCCTACTGGCAGGCCCAAAGTGACAAGATAGGTGCAGGGTCAAGCTGGGAAGTCAGCCCACAGGGCAGGGTCCAGAGCAATGGAGTCTGCACGCTGAGCTGAGCTGAGCTGAGCTGAGCTGAGCTGAGCTGGAGATCAGTGCTCCTCCAGGGTAGTTCAGACAGAAACTGAAGGCCCAGGGTTGAGCTTAAATGGGGCTCCTGGGCCCATGGGCAGGAGGTGCCAGTGGCTGCCTAAGGCGAGGATGATCAGGCCCATTAAGGCCTGTTAGTGCCCTCAGACCCTGAAAACAGTAGTAATATTAAATATGAAATATTAAAAATAAATATTAAATATTAAAAACTTTTCTGTAATAGCAAGAGCTACAGCTTTACTGTGAGAAAGTACAATTGTGACACTTTTGACGGTGATTATTTTCACCTAAGTTTTTACTTTCAAGTTTGATGCCTTGAAGACATCCCAGCTTTGTTTTCAACTGTTGCTAACTAGTACCACTTCAGCAGTATCACCTCCATGTTCTGTTTCCATTCCCTTACCTCATTCATCCTTGTAGTCTTTTTTTTCCTGACTCACAGTCTGAAGGTGATCATTAACCTTTTAGCAAAAGTGGGTCACATTCATCAGGCACCTTAGACTGTTTACAGTATTAGTGATGTGGGCGACTCGAGTCTTCCATGCAAGAACAAAGTCACCACACAGCAGGTGGTCCTGAGGGACAGCCTACCCTCTTTTGTTGTGGGTGAATATCCTTGAACCAATTCACATTCATCGCAGGCTAAAAATGTGCACACAGAAGAATTTTTTACAAATGCTGAGGCTGGGATTCATCCTACTTAAGTTTAGACTTCTGTTAATGAGCTGCCAAAGCATAAACCAAACTTGTAGGCTCTTCCTATAGCTCATGAAGGCAAATAAAAGTCTGTTTGCCTCCATAGTTTTGGAAGAGAGATTGATCACACCTGTCTCTGTCTCCCTTGAAAGGTCTATATTTATATCTATGAATTACAGGAAGAGTGTAGAGTGGCCAGCTCAGGTTTATGGAATTATTTCAAGTCCACGTTAATGCAGCTTAATGCTGCCCTGAGTTCTGGTTTTGGATCACATTCCATCTGACTCAGGGAGCTGGCTCTCAGAGAACAAAAAGCCACTGGCTTCAGTAGGGAAAGACTTCAGTCTCAGCTGCTTTGGCCATGGAAGTAGCACAGAGAAGGAAACGGAACTTGCTATAACACTGCCTCAACACACAGAGTTATTAGACAAATGGGTGTAAGACCATTTTTCCCTATCCTTAGGAAGGACTGCAAGCAAAGGTCCCATAAAAAGCTACACTCCCTCTCACTGGGGGTCATCACTCAGAGCAACCCATTCTGCCCATCCTGAACCACTTAGGCCCCTTAATGTGTAAACGTAGTGTCTGAGGAAGAAATATGTTCCACTCTTCCATATCCATAGCTTTATCATTAAGACTGACAGGTGTCATTAAGCAATAACCAGTCAGTTCCCAGAGCAACTCTGGCAGCATCTAGAAGTACAAATTTTCTGCAAGCAAACATTTTCATGCTTCCTAGAATACCATGGAGGTTTCAGATATTCCTGACTAAACTGTGAGAGAGGACTACAGCAAAGAAAGATAAATAACCCAGACAAGCAATACCTGTTGATCCACTTTTAACCCAGCTATCTCCTGAACACCACGGCTTTCACATAGTCTAGACGAGAACTCCGGGAGCCATTACATTGCCAGTCTAATGCAGTCCGGAAGAGGACTCGGTCCAATGCAAATACATTGCAGACCTCATGGTGCAGCCCAAAGAGACGAGCTTCCCTCACTCATCATCTTACACATGGCTCTGCACATTCATTGTCCCAGGAGTCGCCCCCACTCCACAACACGAGCAGCCACTGTAAGCACAGTCTAACCAAGGCTGCGTTACCTGGGACATTTCTGCCTGCCTAAGCCCCACTGATGACTTTCGCTGCTAGGGACAGTCAGAGCAGATCACTCTTCAGCTGAGTAACCCAATTCAGCTCTCTGCTCTGAAGGCCAACAGTTTGTCGAACAACCTCTAAGCCCTCGAAGTAGCACAAGTAAGCTAGCTTTTCTGGCAGGTAGAGATGTCCTTAAACTCCTGCCAGAATCAGGGGAAGGGTCTTTGTTCATATGTCTCAAAGGCTCCTCAGCCTCCCAGAACAGCTGTCTTCATCATCTTATCGTAAAGTAATTTCAATAAGTGTCCAGTGATATTGCAAGAGCAGAGAGAGGTTAATGGCAAGCTGTTACTAAAGCATGATATCTATGTCAACATCTTCCAATAGACCATTATTTTTCTTTTCTTCAAAAGAGTTAATTATTCAAGGGCACTAGAAGAAAAATATATGTGGGATTGGGTGGAAGTGCAAAGGCAGTGTTAAGGCAGAGGCACCAGAACTCTAAGCAAATCACCAGCGATTACCTACTTGAAGAATTTTCTATCTGCATTTGAAGAAAAATCTACCCCAATGGATGGACACATAATTTGAGCCTGGATGGTCCGCAGATGAACAGGTTATCACAGCAAAATGTCTGCTCCACAGATGAGCAGGCTGCCTGAAACTAGATGGTCCATGAGCCAAAGAGGTTATCTAACAAAGGGCACGAGTCCAAGGGTAGATGTGTTATTAGAGACAACAGGAGTCTTCTGTGGAAAAACCAGCTAACTGTGTATCAGGACTGTGCATTTTAATGAGAGGAAGAATTACCAAGTTTGATCATAATTAATAACAGAGGTGGATTCACATTCAGATGGCATTCCTAATGCTTAAACTCCACGGAGTTGCACTGCAGCTCTTCAGAGTCAGATAAGCAGAACTGATTCCTCTGATATCTTACACTGTACTGCTATTTACGTGAATATGGTCTTATTATTATTAAAAGAATTTCTATTAAAGTTTGCAGTCTAAAGCTTTGTTAAGCTTTGTTTGTGAGTTGATAGGGACAGGCATGACGAGGGTTCACTGAATTTGCTAGGACACTTATGTCATCAGTTTCACTAGTAAAAAGTAGTAAGGGCAGGGAATGAGACGGGCATGTCCTATAATCAATGACAACAAAGACACCCTTAGGGGATGATTCCTTCTGCTTATCACACTTATCTTAAGATGGGATGAATTGTCCTTTGAAGGTGATATTGCTTCCTTTGTCTATAGGGGGAGCCTAGAATAGATGTTGACTGGACCCCTAACCAAGGGTAGGGGAAATTAATTCACAGAAAGATTCTTCATTACAGTGCATCTGCTGAGACTCCTAATTAAGGCCTGGTGTCTTGCAGGAGATCTAATTTACAGACATTAAACTGCATCGAGAGTCCTAAATACACCAAGTACTTCAGTAACACCATTTTTCTGAAAAAAGACTTCCAAAGCAGCAAGCTGAGTGTTAGAATATCACATTTAGAATATCACATTTCATATTGAAATTGTTTCTCAGCGTGTCACTCCACTAATGTTTCACAACGCCCAGGCTGCAGGTCAGCTGCAACATATAGGGAAAAGAATGAGCTGTTGCTCTAAAGGCAGTACTGAATTGCGTAGTTCTGCAAACATCGAAGCAAAGAACATTTATCTGGGCAGGTGGAGCAGGGAGGGGCTCTATTGCAAGTCTGAAGTCCTAAAGTTTTTCTGTTTAGATAAATCTTCTGATTTGTTTCAGTAAGATGTCTTTGAAGTGAAGAAGGAAGCTACTCACTATTACGAAGGAACATGAAATGTTTGTAGCTTTTGAAATAAGAGTTTATTTCTGGGGTCAATACGGCATAAAATATCTCGCACCTTCATGCAAGGAAGGTAGGCCTATTTCTTCATTTTAGAGATGAAAAAGATCATTTTCAATCTGCAGATAGAATCATAGAATCATTTAGGTTGGGAAGGATTTCTGGAGGTCATCAAGTCCAACCTCCTCCTCAGAGCAGGTTCAGTCAGATCAGATTGCTCCGGCCCGATCCAGCTGAATTTTAAATGTCAGCACAGATGGAGATTCTACAAATTTGCACCTAATCCAGTGTTTGATCACTCACGTTGGGGCAGGAGAGGGAAATTTCCTCCTTCAGTTTCCCAAGTAGTCCATGGAAGAGAGCAACCTGTTGATAGCAAGCTCATTGAAGCCCTTTTCTGAGAATTAACTGGGCTACTTGCTGTGCTTTAGGGCAGAAAAGGTTGGGTAGGTTGGAGATAAACAACAGCCAGCTATGCAAAGATAACTCAGTGTGTAAAGGCAGTCTGGTCTTTTGTGCATCTAAGCAGGGTAAGCATTTTGCTCACTTAAACTGTGTACCTAACCATTATAGGCTGGTTTTAATCCTGCTGTTTGCTTCTTGAAATGGGCAAGTACTTCTGAAGATTTGGCTCAAGGGGGGAATAAACTGGCTTGGTATCTACAGTATCTACTCTTGTCTTACTGGATAAAACAGATCAGTATTTCATTTGGTGACTCTTCCCAAATTATTCCTGAGCAGAAAATGGCCACTTTTCCTTGACAACGGGGATGCAAGCAAATGAGAAATCCTTTCTCAGCCAAACCTGGAGGATCTTGTGGTATCTCCTCCTCTTTGGGAAGATGCAAAGCTGGGTTTTCCTGCTGCTGTTGCCATTTAGTGCTTGCCAGCATTTCATTCAAGAGAGGAAACTCTTACTTTCTTCTGCCAGGATGTGGATGTGTTATTTGTATGTTTACAAGTTGCAGTCCCAAAGGTCAGGCTGGTGGAGGTCCATGTAATTAAGGCAGGTCTTAGCAAGTTGGCACAGCTGCAGCCTAACCATTATATTCCTATTTCAGCAAGGCTGAACAGGGGCTGCTTTGCCCTTTTAATGGACTTTGTGGCCCATACTAAGCTCTAATTACCCTACTACCAATGCCCAGGGGAGTTAGCTAATAGGCAAAAAATGTATTGGTGATTGCAATACAGAAAGAATGGTGTCTGAACTAGTGTCAAGACCATGTATCTTCAGGAACAAGCGGGCCATTGCCCTTGGAGTGGGCCATTTGGATGATACTGTACACGCAACCGTGGCCACGAGTGAGGGGAGAAGAGTGCTCCATAGATGTCCTCAAGAAAAGCAGACTTTTTTCCTTAAAAGAGGAGAAAGAGGGCACACGAAAACCATTGTAGTGCCAGACTAGGACTTGTGTTTCACAGTGCTGCTGCTGCCTTTTGAATAAATTATTTTATCTTTCTGCGCTTTCTTATCTCACCTGAAAAATAGGAACAGTACTCCCTTGTATCACAAGTCATTTCAATGCATAATTAAAGAAGTCTAGTCAGAAGCTATGATGAAAATGCTCCGTACTTCCTTGTGGCTACTGAGACAATCAATTGTGTGTTGCCAGTTTCCCATTACTTCTAGGTGTTGAACCAGTTTCCTGTCGGGAGATAACATGAGTGTGCTAGCAACATGCCTGAGAGGAATCACTGTGTGGCCATTGAGTTTATGCTCTCTGGACTAACAGAAAGCCAAGAGGTGAAGGTAACCCGCTTTTTTTAAGCACATTAATAGGGAATCTTGGAAGGATCATGTAGATGAAGGTTGATCCCCCGGCTTCACACACTGTGTACCTTTCCCTCAGTAACTTGGCTTCTGTGGATTTCTGTTACTCCTCAGCTATCTCCCCGAGGTTGCTGGTGAACTCTTCAGCAGTGAGGAGAGCCACTTCAGTCAGTGCCTGTGTGGCACAGCTATTCACTTGTCTCCTCATGGCTAGTGTTGTGTGTCTCCTGCTGGCAGTAATGGCATATGATTGCATGTGGCTCTCTGTAACCCTCTCCTTTATGCAACTGTCATGTCCTCAAAAGCCTGTACACAGATGGTAATCATCTCCTGTTTCACTGGCTTTGTCCACGCACTTGTGCAAACTATCTCCACCTTCACATTCTCTTTCTGTGACTTCGGTGTTATCGGTCATTATTTCTGTGACATCCCCCTAGGATCCAGCTTTCATGCTCTGACACCTATAGCAAAGAGACGGTACTTCACATTTTTGGTGTGTTTCATGGCATCTTCACATCTCTGGCAATTCTCATCTCCTCCATCTACCTCATCTCCACCACCCTGAGGATCCACTCCTCCAAGGGCAGATGCAAAGCCTTCTCCACCTCTGCTTTCCATCTGAGAGCTCTCTTCTTGTTTTATGGCAGCACCGTTTTTATGTATGGTAGCCCAACATCCAGCTACTCATTGGACTGAGATAAATGGGCCTCTCTGTTCTCTACAGTGGTGGCTCCAGTGCTGAATCTTACCAGCTACAGCCTAAGGAATAAGGAGGTGAAGGATGCTCTGAGGAGAGTTTTAGGTCATATCAGAGAAACTTCAGCAGACTTGTTAGAAAGAGAACTTTGTTTGGGGAGAATTTATCAAAACCTTGGTACAAAGAGTAGGACTTCCAAGGAAGATTTGATCCGCTTCCAAGGGTGAGATTCAGAAAGGTACTTAATTGTTAGAAGGGATTTTAGGTGGACTTTTAACTGGTTGTATCTGCAACTTCTATCTTGAAAGACTGTGTTCCTCTGCTGCTGAAAGCTGGAGGAATCCTGACTTTTAACTTGCAAGTTCCAAGCACAAACAGGACTCCTGCCTGAGGAGTGCGTGGCACAGAATTGCAGTTCTCTGTTCTGTTAGGAACGTTTGCTCATGTAGGAAAACCACCAGTCCGTGAAGATGAGAAAAAGCTTTCAGAGATATTCAAGAGAGGAAAAGCAATGTGATTTGAATTTATGGCCATTTCTGCTACGTCTTCAGTATTTGAAAGGAGTAGCCTCTTCCAGTGCAACACACAGAACCTGAAGTTCTGGAAAGGAAATCTTGGAGAAGAGACACCCATGTTTTTGCCCCCCAAACACTAGGGAAAGTAACTGTCCCTCTCCTGTTAAATCTCCCTCTTCTGTCACTCATTACTACCTCCTTTTTCCCCTTCTGCCTGGAAACATGAAAAAACTACAGAAATGCAGAAAAGATTGACTTCTAATTTTGCTACCATTGTGAAGTAACAAGAACTTATTCCTGCTTTTCATCTCCACATATCAGCAATCCACTTGAGGCAACTGAGTGAACTGGTAGTTATTTTAAGGACATTGGACATAATCTGAAAGTTAATCAAGCTGCAGTGTTGTTTCACTTAAAAGAATACTGAAATAAGATGGTGACTTACCAACACCATGTCTGCCATCAATGTGATTTTGAGAATAAATGACCAATCATTTCTGGGAGATGAGAAAGTTGGGAAAGGCTTTGGAATCCTTCTATCGATTCAACTAAGCTAGCTCTAAGGATAGGTGTTCTAGCGCTAAACGATGTTTCATCCCTTCTGGCTGAGTTTACAAATGCTGTCCCTCAGTTGGCAGAAGGAGTTGAAATCTTTATTGAGCTGAAAGTGACAGAATTAATCTCAGACAGGCGAGAGGTTCCTGCCTCTGCATAAGGTTTACAGTCAAAGGGGGATGGATAGAGGTCTTGCGGATTCCCTTTGCATTTCACTGCAAGCCTGTTAGGGCTGTTATTTCCCCTGACTTCCTCTCCTTAAAGCTGTGCATAACTATAGCAAAGATTGTGTCCCTGTGATCATCTATGGCACCCTAAAGAAGGATTTTACAAGTCTCTTTCTTTCAAACTGCTGCCAGCATATTTTACAGACAGGTGATGTGACTGCGAAACATCATTATTTCTGCCCAAAGACACACGGCTGGGGAGAAAACTTATCTTCAGTATGTTATAATCTGAATTTTGATCAAGTAGTGATGATTAAGGTATAATCACTATCTCAGAAGCCGTTTATCTCAGTAACGCTAAAATTAGAATATGCACGGGGTAGTAAAAGCATTTGGACTATATGCACTATTATCCCACTGGCCTGACGGTCCTAAAAAGCGGGAAAAAGAAATTGAAAATGTAGCCTTTTGGTGCTGCTAGTTGTCATCTTTCTGTTGCTGCAGAGCCTGAAGCTCAAGGTTTATCTCTTGTTTCTGATTATTAAGTATCATCAGATATGTGAAGTTCACAGTTTTTACACGTATCAACGTTGCGCTGTCCTTATCTTGAACAGAGAAGTGAGCTTTTTAAACCAGATTTCTGAGGTGTCCAAAATTGTCTCTTTCAGTGGACTCCCAGCTCACAGGAAGGAAATAGCTTGAGAAGAAACCACAGGCATCATTTTATTTTCCTGTGTATGTTTACAGGTTTCTGGGAAGAGCAATGTACAATACTACTCTTCCAGAAAAAGACAGGTAGATCACCATCAAAGAGCTTCCCTGCACAGCAATGAGTCATGTCTGCACTGATGTTTAAGATAGTCAAAGCCATCTCGAGCTAAGCATCAGCAGAACCGGCAGCATGTTTCAATCAAGAATCACAATCTCAAACCTAAGTATGCTTTCTGACAAATATCATCAAAAAGAACAGATTTTCATAAGCCCCACATTCATCTAAGCCCTGCATTCACCTATCCCTTAGTTTCCACCTCGAGAAACCCAGACAAAATTAGGGAATTTAAAATGTTAGAGAGCTGCTGTCTCTTCAAATCTACAGTTTGCTTTTCTAAGAAAGCCTTCTGATCCACCATCCAGAATCCTGTTCCTCTTCTTTCCTTCCCCAAATCTCAGTTCCAGGAGGAGATTTGGGGAAATCCCTGCCTTGAATCACTTGTCATGACAGCAATGCTAAAGTAAGTCCATTTGAGGTAGAACAGCATTGCCCAGAGTCAGGAGGTCCTAGGGGCATTTGGGGGTTTCCCTGCTGCAAACAGCTGAGGAAAACTCGATGAATCAAGAACAGTACTGAAATTTTCAGTGTTCAGCTAGGAATTAGGTTATATCTTATGGAGTATGGAGAGATATTGGATCCCCATATTTCCACTGAGATACCTATTCCTTAGACTTTTATAGTGTAAAGCACCAGACGACTGGCCAAAGTATGAAACTTCATCCAGTCTCTAAATAAAGCAGTGAAAAATGTCCCGACAATTGAACTGGATTGTGGCTCCAACATTGACTATGGTATTTAACCATGCTTGGTTTGCTGCTCTGATAGATTATAAAGCTCAGCTATGACATAAGGTCAAGGCCTTGGAAAGGTGTTAGCAGAGCTCCTTTAAATGAAGCATTCCCAGAAACACCAGGTTGGCACAGACTGATGAAAATCCGAGTTAATGCCTGGCATCGGTAATGGCCTCTGTGTCCATCAGTGTTCCTGGGAGCCTTGGAAAGCCTAGTACGGTGTATGTCACCCTTCACTGTAAGGCAGACACCTAGTGCAGCATCCTGCTCCTCTCATGCTCCTATTTTACCATGCAATGAATCGCAGTCCCCTCAAAGGTCTCTTGCTGTCTTCAGCAGCTCTCTCAGGTTGAGGCACCTCATGTCAGCACACCAATATATGTGCAATGAAACCTGCTTGTGCTGTGCCATTCCGAAGGATTTGCTTTCTCTTGGAAGCTTAGCACCACCATCACTTTTTTTGTGAAGAAACGTGAGCAGACACCACTCCCCAAAGCTCGTAGGAGCTAGTGGGAAAGCATAACCTCTCAAAACACCTAGTTATTCCTCTTAATGCCAGGAGAAGCCTAGACCTGAGACTTACACAGCTCTAAGGTGTCTAAAGGTAAAAGCCCCAATACCACCCCAAAGGCTCGGGTTTGACTGGTGACAATATGCTCACATCCTTTTGACTGACAGTTTCCAAAGAAAGATGAGAGCTACATGAAACCTTGAATTTAGTTTCAGTTCTACTCTTGTCTGCTGAGAAGATGGTGGAAGAGCACATATAGATGAAAATGCATGGCCCAAAGAACAGAAGTGCAACAGTGATATGGGAGGTGCAGGTAGAGAGTGCTTTGAGACGCCCTTTGGAAGAGTGTGTCCTCAAAGAGACCAAAATAATGACACAGGACACAGCAAGAACAAGCAAAGAGCCTGAGGAAATCAGACCACTATTGGCAACCACGGTGCAACCAGCCACGTAGGTGTCAGTGCAGGCCAGGTTCAGCAAAGCGTGTACATCACAGAAGTAGTGGTCGATCTCATTGGGCCCACAAAACACTAGCTGAGCGGTCAGCAGGGTCTGCACCAGGGAGTGCACACAGCCTCCCACCCACGAAGCTGCCACCAGCCGGCCGCCACACACATGCTTGTTCATAATGCTTGCGTAATGAAGCGGCTTGCATATAGCAGTGTAACGATCATACGCCATTGCTATGAGGATGAACATCTCCGTGCAGGCAAAGAGATGGACCCCAAAGAGCTGTGCTATGCAGCCCACAAAAGAGATGGTCTTCTTTTCCGCAAGAAGGTCATAAATGAGTTTGGGAACTGTGACAGTAGAGTAACTGATATCTACAAAGGACAAGTAGCTCAGGAAGAAGTACATGGGAGAGTCCAGCTGTTGACTGTTCTGTATAGTGAGGATGCTAAGCAGGTTTCCAAGAATAACAGTGGCATAGAAGACTAAGAAGAATGTGAAGCATACTTTTGCTAATGTATCATCTTGTGTGAGTCCCTGGAAGACAAACTCCGTCACATTGTTCTTGTTCTTCATATATGTCACGTAGACAGGACCTGAAGCACAGAATAAAGCCACCTGTGACGGCATTAGAAACACAGTGCTATCAGTACACATCCATGTCGATCACTGGTATGTTCAATATCAATGTATTCCCTTTTATGCCTTTTGGGGAAAGTTTCCTTTCAAAGTCAATGCTTCTCTCAAGGAGTGACAGTTGATATCTAACTCAGAATGTATTACTGAAGTGTGTAATAGCGAGCTCCACTTATTTGCTTGAGGGAGTTGGTGGAAATATCCTCCAGATTCATATTTCTGATCTTTGCCCCTTTTAAAAAGGAAGACTAGTCACTAGGTTCCCTAAACATCCACTTTTGAAGTGTTGATTTGGAAACGAAAACCTGACTGAGAAGGATAGTGCATGTTTTGATTTGAGTCTCAACACGTTAGTCATCCCCTAAGGAATTCTGCTCAAGCAGTGAACGTACCTTCTTTTTCAACCCTCTGAGGGAATTCAACAGAACTTTCTTTGCTATTGCTCTCTGACTCTGGTAGAATGTCCATGCATTTTTGTGCAACCATCAGTGTTCACATCATGACACAAGGCAGCTGGCTAATTAACATCACTTCAACTATCAGCGTAGATCCTTCTGGAGGAGGTAAAGTGGACACCTACCTCATGTCTGTTTAGCAGAGATGTGCCTTTAGGCACAAACTGTCTTTAAGGCACCCTAAGTGAAATCAGACCATGTTCAAGGCATGCCAGGAAACCTGAAGCAGGAGAGTCATTGTCCTATATGTGCTGTACTGGGCTACATCTTATGTCGATTGGTTCCAGTTATTGCTCATGAGTTTCTGGGTTGCGACCTCAGTCTCCAAAAGAGCAGGTTTGTATTTCCTCAGACCACCTTTCCTACAGTACATGGGTGAATACTGGAGATAATCTGCATTAACGATGTGTCAGTAAGGTTTTTGTACACCTCAGCCAAGTTCTGGACTAGGCATGGAAACCCCCATAAACACACCTGTGATGCCCCTGGGGTAATAAATACACCACTGCTGAATCTCCTTTACTCACCAACACCCTTGTATTCACCTTTGCTGCACTCTAGTGCAGTACGCAAGTATCACTAGTGTTCAGTTTCTATACTGAAAAGATAGACGGCAAGAGCTGCATAACAGTGTCTACAATACTGGCAAGTCCTTTGGGACCTTAATCCTGTTCCACAATCACAGGTCAATCAGTTCTTTCTCACGAGATCTCTGCCTCTTCCACCCTCCAACTTCAGCAGCAGAGGAAATATTCTTTTGTGTCTCCGTCCCTATCTCCATGCCACTCCATGGGCAGAGGGAAAGCAGTGTGGGGAGGCCCAAAGCGTGTGTGTTAAGAGCATTGTTGCCACGATGTGTACAGCTAGAGGGGACAAGTTAAGACTGAGTACATAGGCAGTGCTGCAGCTACCTATTGACTCCTTGACTCTGTAACACCAGAATCTTCCTCTTGACAGATATTTCTGGAAATGGCATATAACTGAAAAATAAGCAAAGAAGACACCAATTAAAAGAAAGGGTAAAAAAAATTGGAGTTCTTTCTACTTCATAAAATGCACCTCACAAAAGTCACTCAACAATAATGTCTCTTTTCGAAGGCAGGATTGCCTGCTATTCTCCTCTGATGACCTTCTCGGACCACTTCAGGCACTTTCATCAAAATCTCTCAGCTCCAAGCTGCTTCTTATGTGTCACGAGAGCAGTCCACATCTCTGCCAGGGCTGAAAGCTACAGAGGATGAAACGGACAGCCTGAATGTCTAGCTCCATTTCTCATTCTGCAAAAACAACTTCCAAGAGCATCTGCAAGAACAACTCTCTTTCTCTCTCCAGATGGGGAAGTTGTGGCAGAAATATTTCAAGTAAATTGCACAGCAGAAGCACAAGCTTACCAGAAGCAATGAGATCGCAGAGGCATGTGAAGTTTTCTTTGTCAGAAAGAATCAGTGGACGGGGAGCTAAAATATATATTTTGGACAGCTATTAGAGTAATCTCTACAGGGTGACTCTGGAGCGTGATCACCTAGACCATGTCACATTATGTGGGGGTTTGCTTGCGTTCTTGCTTGCTTTCCAATGCTGTCCAGATAAATGGACTTCATTTAGTATTAGCTATGTGCTTCTTTTGGAAACATTTCTATTTAAAATCAATGTCATGGCTGACCATTTGCAAGAGTTTGTGTTCACATTACCCTTGCAATCAAACATTTTTTGAGTAAAGATGTCTCTTACACGTGTCAGATATTTTTTCCCTTCTAAGCAAATATTTCACATATGCTTTCTTCTTTCTTATTAACTTGCTCTTACCATTGCATGTTTGCAGCATAAATAAATATCAGAACTGTGCTATATGACTGTTGGCACTTAGACATCTGGTCTGTACCCGTTTGAAACAAGAAGTAAACGAGGAAATTATTTCAAGACTTTAAAAATGTTTGTGGTCAGGCCTCACTACTTGCCAGGTATTTTTACTCAGGCAATGCAAAATACAGAAGCAGCTGCTTAGCCCTCATATTAAGTCATTATAAGAATCTGGGCCAATGTGTAGAGGAATCAAATGTTGTTGTTGTTGTTGTAGTCGCCTTCCATAAACTATGGTCCCGCTGTTGCCTGCTAGCACCCGGCAGCCGGAAGAGAAATCAGAAAAATCATGGCGTTCTTCCCCAAAACACTAAAAAAAAAAAAAGTTTTAAAATTATAAGCCTTAGCTTGAACTGGCCGTGTGCCCTAACCCCTCAGCAGTTTCAGTATGAAGGGGGTCAGTGGGCCCCATCTGTCTTTCTACCTGCCCCACCCCGGGTGAGACAGAGCAACCTCTGAAGGCGCCTGTCCCTCTCTGTTGACAGTGGTGCTGAGCTAGACAACTGTCCTTCATTGCATGAAGAATTTAGACTGCTACAAATAGGTGGGGATGATCCCACCTTTAGCTGTGTCCACAGAGTGTGAATGCTGGGTGAGGGACAGTATCCCTGTAAGCCTTGAGAATCAGGATTTATCCCAGTTCCGTCCTGCTGGCTGCCATCCACATAACCCACCACGGTGAGGAGAGGACACTGAGACGTCCGCAGTGTACTGGAGCATGCCTGTGAAATGGGAACCCACTCTGCCACCCCCTGCATAGAGCAGAGGACATTCAGGGAACCAGAGCATTTGTGACATTGTCCCACGGTTTGGTCCGTAGATGTGCCGCTCTCCTGTGCAGGCAACACCTTCTTATCTTGAATCACACTTAAGCCATGTTAAGGTGCAACACAAGTGCAAGCAAGTGTTTATAGGGAACGTGAAGTGAAGGAAGAAAAAAGAAAGTGCTTTAGTTACTTTGAGAGTGCATTACACAGATGTCTTTCTCCCTCACGCAGCTCATTTGCTCTTTTCCTCCTGGCAAGGTAGGAGTCAGGGTCCCGTGGCTCCTCGTGGCTCCTTCGTCCTTGTGGAGAACCTTAGCTGCTAGAACTAACCTCCCTGTGGCAGCTGTGACTGGCTCTGAGATGATTTAATCTTCCATCTTCACATTTCTTCTCTTCCCTCCTGCGGGAGTAGCTGCTCCAGCTATTCTCTTGGAATACATGTTTCTTCCTTTGCCTGGGCCTGTAGATGTGCCCTGTTGGGCTAGGAGTTATCCTGCATACAGAAATTATTCCCAAACAACTCTTTTTTTTCATTGACTCATAAAATTGTGCCCCCCAATGCTTTCTTTGCCCCCAAATGCTTTCTTTGGTGGCGACAATTTCCTACGGTGAGCAATTTATCTTTCACTTGGATCTTTGATTCTCTATTAGTCATAAACATTAAAATGCAAAATCTGAGGCAGAGATGAAGGGCAGAGGGGATGGCTAGGAAGGAGGGCATTAGTGATAGGTGAACTACTGCAGAAAGGCAGAGAGTTGCTGCACTGGAATGGGAAGGGGAGAAGCTTCTCCTCATATCACCTGCATCAGCAAATGACCCAGCCAGCATCTAATATCAGCAGTTTAATTGTTAACCCATGGATTCAGCATATGACAATGCAGTACTCCTAAGAAGGCATTTACTCCAAAGTAAAGGGGAAGGAAGCCTTTGGCACAATTGCTTCCAGCAGCAGGTGACCAACAGCCTTGCAGACACCTTGGGCCATTGTTTCCTAGCTGAGTAAATTACAGAGTAGATGGAGTTTGTCTGACGGAAAGTTTACACCCGGGAGAGCTCGGACTAATGGGATGCTCTGCCTGGAACACATTTTAATATTTTTGACAGCATTCATTTATTTATTTGCTGGTGTCTCAGCAGTGCTTGGAAGCCCCAGTCCTGGGCCTGTGCTATTCAAGAAGAGAACATAAAGGGAATCCCCGATAGTCACAGAGTTTACAATGCCATTCCAATCAAAACATGAGCTTTCAGTGTCTTCCTAATTACTGCAACAGCTAAAACCAAGCTTTTCTTCAAAAGGGAGCTTTCAGTAAATTTTCCAAAATGGAATTATAGTGAGAGAGACTTGATTTTCTCAGCTCCTGAGAAAATGTTACCACAGTTCTACACCTCACCCTTTTCACTCCAGACTTTTCTATTCCACAGTTTTCTCATGGCCCTTTTCATCTCCTCATTTCTCAGCGTGTAGATGAGTGGGTTCAGCATGGGTGTGATGACAGTGTAAAAGACAGCTACCCTCTTGTCCTCCGAGAGATTGCTGGATGGGCGTATGTAGGTGAATGTGCATGGCCCAAAGAAGAGAATCACCACAGTAGTGTGGGACCCACAGGTGGAGAGGGCTTTCTTCCGCCCTTCGGACGTTTGCCTTCTCAAGGATAACAAAATGACAATGTAGGACGTGACCAGGATGAAGAAAGAGACCAAACAAAGCATTCCACCATCGGCAACAACAATGATGCCCGCAACATAGGTGTTGGTACAGGCCAGTTGTAGTAGGGGATGGACATCACAGAAGTAGTGGTCAATTTCGTTGGGGCCGCAAAAAGGGAGCCTAACAGTTACAAGGGTGTGCACCATGGCATGCACAAAGCCCCCCACCCATGAACCCATCACCATCCAGCCACACACACGCCTGGTCATGAGGGTGGTGTAGTGCAGGGGTCTGCATATGGCAAAGTAGCGATCATAGGCCATCATTGTGAGGATGAAGATTTCAGCGCTTCCGAAGAAATGTAACCCAAATAGCTGTGCCATGCAACCCACAAAGGAAATGGTTTTCTTTTCAGAGAAGAGGCAAAGAGAGAGGCAAAGATCTGCAATGGACAGGTGGCAGAGAAAGAAATACATGGGGGAGTTCAGACGTTGACTGCTAACTACAGTGACAACGATGAGCAGATTTCCTGCCACAACAACAATATAGAAGAACAAAAACACCACAAAACACATTTTCTGCACCCCTTGGTTCTTTGAAAGGCCCAGAAGAATGAATTCCTTCACACTGCTTACATTCTCCATGTTGGTCAGTTGCATGGCAATATGCAAAATACACCTTATACACCTGGGAAAACAAAGACAGACACATGGTTAATCAGCATTTTTTTCATTATTAGTAATGAGTTCTATATCAGAAGTGGATACAAACCAAGAAAGATATAGCATTAGTATTAAGCTTATAAAGTGTTTAGTTTCTGTCATGTATTTTTTCACAGCTACTTAGTTCTCCACAGTACAAAGCTTCTGCCATGGCTTTGGTGGCACAGAGATAGGTGCACTCTGTGATATGTTCCTTAATCCTGGTCCTCCAGGATTTTGAAGGACTGGCTCCATGGCTGGTAGCCTTCCATGCACTAAGGACAAGGCCAGAGTGTTCACCTTGGGCACTACGAGGCAGATAATGCAGCATGTTTGCCCTCAGGGGAGACAAAGTCCCTGACAGCAATCTTTGTAAAATGGGTGTCTTTAAGAATACCTGGAAATATTGCTCAGAATGATGATTGGCTTTATAAGTACAAATGATCTTTGAATTCTTGTTTAGAAGGGAAATGTACCCACATGCAGAGAAAAGAACTCTCTTGTGTATAGACATTTTGAAACGTAAATATGAAATGTCACAGGCTGAAAAATGAGTCCTGGGAAGGTTATCTATCATGGAGGGGAAAAAAATTGCACATATGACTTAATGTAGTATTTCACATTGTTCTAAATCTCAGCATTGTTTCTATCAGAGGAAGGAAGAATGAAAGACTCTTGTGAGATCTTCTGTCCCAGCACTGTACTGATTTTACCCAGTATGATTTTTGATACGCTCTGCGTGATCCTTTCAAGGGTTAACTTAGCTTAATGAAGCTAATCTAACTAAACTCCTTCAACAGCCAGTATAAGTCTGATTCATAGGCTGATTCAGAATGACTAAATTAGGGTCCTTTGCAGAACCCTTTTTTCCTCCACTCACTATGAGGAGCTTAAGCAAATTAGCACCACCAGGTTAGAATGACCTTTGGAGAATAATCCCTTTTGGTGCCTGAAAGTAGCTCAGAGCTTTTTGTAATGCCATCCACCTGTTTTAGGTTATGGCTGAGCTCCTTGTCCCTAGGCATTTCTACATCCGTACAGTTTCTCATTCGAGACAAGGTCACATTCCAGCATAAACATGGGACTTCTTTGGTTCACCCTGTATTCCAGCTACAACCCATCGAGCATTACATGTCACTAATAAATGAGTAGCCTACATCTTTAGAAAGAGTGTAACGTCTCTAGCTTGCCATTATGCACCCAGACCACCAGAATTCCCTTGGTCAAAGAAGTCTGGGAACCACCAGATTAAACTCTTCACAGAGAGTTTAAGGTCAGCCAAAAGCAGGCACTCTTTTAATAAAAATATCCACTGTATGGGCTTCCTTCTAGCATCAAAACATTCCCCGTCAGCTGGTGTTAAAATGCACCATTTTAAGTCCTGCAGAATTACATCACAACCAGGTCTTCTCATTTGTGTTGGTGATCTGTGAGCAAATCTGTGGAATGATTCAGTTAAGCCAAGTTATCTACCAACTACTTCCATCTGCAGCATAATCAGAAACTCTCGTGCAGGCACAAAGTGATCAAGCATCCACAGGAAACACTGAAACTGAGAAAACCCAAGATTCCTTTCAAACCCACAAAGTGAAGCCAAGAGAGGAAGTGGGGAAAGTTAGGGACTTTTCCTATGCTTGCAGTTGTACTTACACTAGATGACAGTTTTTCAAGCAGAAGGGTAAACTTTACATGGATGGTTCCCTTTCAGATATTTCAACAAGGAAAAGGATCAATAAGAACAACGTGAGGTCAGTTTCTCGCTCGTCTTACCAGGTCATGATCTTTTCTACCCCTCTTCCTTCTACTGAGCAACGACGTAGACTTCTCAACAAAATAAATGACAGGGATGAAATGAGCACACCTTTATGGCTGTGCAGTACCCAGTCGAAAAGAAATAGCTGGGCTCCATCCAAGCCAGAGCATGACTGGAAGCATACCACAGCAATCGCAGGGCCATATTTAGGCAGTCAGAAAGGAGTGACCAAGAGAGAAATGGTCAGGGGAAACTGTATGCCTGAATACCAGCAGATGGCAAATTCCTGAGCTAAAAACAAGGCGTGCACCTACAAAAGGACCGATTCACAATTCAGACAGCTCGGCTATGTATATTGCTTGAAAAGGTCCTTTCCATCACCACCAAACTGCATTTAACAAACTACCCATCTGTCTGATCTCATCTCATCGCCTTAAGTCATGTAGGCACCTGTACCTAAGCTAGGCAGATTACACCTGACCAGTCTACTTGTAGATGTGATGAATCATGTGCTGCAGGTACCCGTTTCTTACTGTGGACTCCAAGAGGATTACTAGAATGAATAACTCAGTAGAGGATTGCCACCAGTTATGGCTTATCTCTTCAAGTGCCTTTGCAGGGGTAGACCTGAGCTATATGACATAATGCAATCAGCTGCAAAATAAAATGAATCTCATGTGTACTCTTAACATCTCAAAAAGGGTGAGAAATTGCACCATCTCCTTACTGCATGCATTCTTCCCTAAAATCTCAGGTGGTTATGGGAAACAAAAGAATAATTTCGAAGCAATCGAATCTGCGGCTGTAGAACTAGCTCTGTATATGATTCTAGCGAAAGACAACTAGAGACAGATGATAACTTCAGTGGAAGTTCCTTTCTGTATTTTCACATTTGTGCAAGAAGAAAGGAAAAGGAAGAGGAAAGCAAAGCAAAGCAAAGCAAAGCGAAGCGAAGCAAAGCGAGAAGCCAGAGAAGCTGCAAAACTTACCTCGCCTGTGTTTAGAGATCTAATATTTTGTGTAAGGGCTGTACAGCTTTATCTCCTCAACTTCTGTCTCCCCTGGTATGAATGTGTTAGAGCACAGCACCTTTAAAGAACATAGAATGGCTTCTGGAAACCTTCCAAAACTTGCTTAGGAGGTGGCTGTTAGTGTATAATCCAGTCCCATCTAATTTATTACTTGCTTTCATGTGTCACAAGTGTATCTTGATGTTTCCTGCCTGTGTGAGAAGTGGTTTAATAGGCTGTGTGGATGATGTGACCTGGGTGTGCTGAATGACGCTTTCATATCCCAGGGCTGAGAAGAAAACCATTTAAGCACCAACCTTTAACCCTCTCCCAGGAAATCTTCCACCTGAAAGGCTCTTGGGGCTGGAGGAAGGAGGGATGGAGGCTTAGTGAAGGGAAGGTGTGAAAGAAAGGGGCAAAGGAGGAGAATGAGTTCTGTCTTGACTGAAAAGTTTAAGTAAATATATTTTAAAGAAACAGTTGTCAGTCAATGCTTTTATAATGATATCACAAAGGCATTTCAGGGTTTCTCCATAAGAAATAACAGTCAAAGGAGTAGCTGAGTATTCAGCTGGACAAGCATATGCATGGAACTATCCAGTTAACACTTCTCGGAGTTCTTCCATACTCCAAGCTGACAGTTGTATGGATTTCCCATGTGTAAAGGGCCATTAGGTCCACTGCTCTGGCTTCCTAGCATTGTGAATGCTAAAACAGTCCATTTGTAATCTAGATATTTTCTCTCCTTTTTTAACTTCTGTGTATTCCAAAAAAACATGTAAAAGAGAAATCTTCATTAAAGGAAAAAAAGAAAGAAACCTCAAGCTGTAGGAAGTGTCACCATCCTCCAGGGATGGTAAAGAATTCCTATCACAGGAGTCTTTTAAGGACAGGTTGGGCTCATTTCTCTCAGGAGTGGTTACGATTAAGTTTTTATAGGGACAGAAGATGTCCTGGGTGACCTCTTGATGACCCTCCAAGTCCTATCTCACCAGAAATTTCATCACTGGAAATCCAGTGAATAAAGCCTCTTTGCAAGAATTTGCATGTTTTAACGGAGGTCAGTGAATTACCAAGTCAACCAAAAAAATCCTTCATTTACGAATTGGGAAACTGAGGGAGGAAGTCACCTATTTAATGCCAATGGAAGCCAGCAAATTTAACCCTGACTTAGTCACTCTAGGCTCTTCTGCGTTAAAAAATGAATGTCTCTGGAGGCAGATGCATCTGATCTACCTCAGAACTGATTTTAGGATGCGATTAGGTGTGAAATAGACATCTAGCTTTTAAACAAAACAACCTAGGGTGGACAACTCTCAAATGTCATGATGGGCCCCATCTTTCTTAACCTGAGCAGCTGCAGTCAAAGGTGAACCTATGAAATGAAACAAACGAAGCAAATAGACATGCTGATTTATATCAGCATATCATCTCAACCAAGGCCCAAGTCAAATTCATCGTTTCACTCAACTCTACTGTGTATTTGTAGCTTATGCCTCACGGATGTCAGGAAAGACATTGTCTCAGCTACTGTCCTTTGCTTTGTTTTGCTGAAATTTCTGGAAATGTGGAATGGCCTGAGAGCAACATAGTTAATGTCTCCATCTCCTCTGCACAGAATGCCAGCGATCTCCACAGTGAAAACAGAAATCCTACAGTTAATGAGAATAAATACTGGTAAAGAAATGCCTTGGTGAAAATAGTCCCCTAACTTAAATGTCCTTTTACTGTCGCCTGGAGTCTTGGGCAGGTTATTGAGGGTTAACAGTAGTCACTACAGGAAACAAGAGTATTGGGTAGGAAGGTAAACAAAGTCTTACAGTCTTTGGGAAAGGAAGAGGAGCAACAGATGACAGAAGCCAGAGATCAGGCCAATAGCATCTGGCCTGCTAACCTAGTATGAGTCGGCCTGCCACTTTCTGTACCCAGTGGCACACATGGCAGCAACTTGGCTAGCATCACATTCGTGTCCTTTTGTTTCCCTAGCCAAATGGACTACCAGAGGTGACTTAATGCACAAGTCCAAATGGAGAATTGCTGCTACCTCCTGCTGCAAAATAATTCCCCATAGGGGTGTGCTTAGTGCCAGCAAAGGAGAAAGGTCTTTTCTCCATTTTCATTCCACTTACCTTGGCACCTGGCTCTGGACACCACTATGGCAGCAGGTCATGCTCAGGGGAGCTGTGATTTGGACAAGGAGGGACTGTGCATGGTGAGATGAATGAGGTTTTGCAGCTGGATAGTGAATACTGGCAAGGGGTTTGTTGACAGAGCCATGGTGAATGTGTGTTGTGAATTTGATGATGGCAGGATGGGGACAAGGCACAGTGTGGAGGGAAGTTGTGAAACTTGAAATGGATGCTACATAGCTAGGAGCTGTCTTCATGGAGTTTGTGAAATCAGAAGTGCCTGAGGTGTGGTGAGGGACTGTGCTGAAAGACAGTATGAAGTGGCAGGTGATACTGTGGGTGCTAAGCTGTGTTGAAAGACCTTGTGACATCAGAAGCGGGCATCGTGTTTTGAAGGGTAACACTAGGAGAGGTTGCAGAATTGTGGCTGCTGAGGTGTCATAAGGCTGGCTACAGAGTTCAAGGAGACCCTACTGTAGAACAGGTAATGTGAAGTAGTAGGGGACAATGTATGGTGACAGCTTGTGTTGGGAGAGGTTTTGAGGTCAGAAGAGGACACTCGGTAGTGAGGAATGTGCTAGGGGAGGTTCTGCAGTGACAGTGGACCCTTGGGGAATGAGAAGCTGTGTTGAGGGAGGTTGTGAAATCAGCAGCAGGCATTATGGAAGAGGACTGACCATTTCTCAATCTGTGTGACCCTGAGCAGCAGTAGGCCATCTTCTGCAAGGTCTGTGAAACTAGAGCTGCTCATGAATGCATCTGGGTAGCAAAGCATCAGTGCAAGAGTCAAGCTATAACTTTGGACAGACAGTTCTTGTGTTCTTTATATCGTGAGACTGTCTGAAGAAGGGAGAAGTAGTGAAAAAGCATTACTATTGCATGCCAAACATTGGTAAATTCCCATTTTTGATGGTCCCTGCCTCATCTCTCTGGGACAGCAGCACCAACCCGGTCGTTTACTTCCTCTTCAGGAGCAACCGTCACCACCGGCTCCATGGCTCTGGGAAAGTCACCTTCTGACAAGTGTTTGCAGAGAAAGCAACGTGCGGAGAAGGAAGCCAAGTGCCCAGAGACACTGCTGCAGAGACTGCTGTATAAATCCCTGCTGGCGAGGAGGTGTGGGAGGGTGGGGCAGCCTGCAGAGGGGACTGAGGGGAGGTGGGCAGCAGTGCTCAGCCCCCAGCGGAGCCAGGGCATCTCTACTGTGGTGGGAGCAGCTCAGCTGGTGACGTGCCCCTTCCGAGCAGGGCTGTGCTGGGGACCAGGGAGCTGGGTGAGAGCGATCCTTGTCTGCACACCATGCCAGGGCCTCTTCTCATTACGTGGTCCCCCCTTGTGGAAGGGGACATGGTGCACAGAGCATGGCTATGCAGAGCGCAGGGAGGAAGAGTGACCCAGGATGTTGGGCATGTCTTTGGGACCCTGAACCTTACAGGGAGTTTCTTCCCTCACTTTGACTTGAGGCCAAGCCTGCAGGACTCCAGTGCATTCTGGCAGCTCCTGGGAGGCCACTCTCAGCAGGGATGAGTTTCATCCTGGCTATTTTGGGCTTGTATAGAAACATCCTTCAGGTCTGAACACCTAGGGGACTGTTCAGCTGGTGCCACGGCTGCTCTGGTCAACACACAGGGGTCCTGGAGTGATGCGTGGTGCTTCTGTGTGTGTAGAGAAGAGCACCAATTCCTCACCTACAGCCTGAGCCTCTCCATCGCTGTCCCCAGAGGGCTGGAGGGGGAACTCATCTCTCCCAGCTTTCGCCCAAGATGGCCATCTCCAGATGAGTTAGTTGCCCTAGGCTGCCTGTACAGGCAGTGGAGAGAAAGGTGCTTGTAAGGAGCTTTTCCCTTCCCTATGTGGCTGCAGCACACAGCTCCTGCTGAGCCATCAGCCACCCTCCTGTCCCTGTGCCAAATCTCTTCCCCACCACCATCTTGCCCCACACTGGGGATGCCTCGCTCCCCTTATGCAGTGCCATGCAAGGCCTCTCACCCTAGTGCTTCTGAGAAAGCTTTCAGCTCCCAGCCACAGCACCTTATCTCACTGTCTTCCCAGCAGCTGCTGGGAGGGTCACCTCTCTTCCTGGCACTGGCACTTGCCTGTTGCTGCAGGGCTGAAAGGGCATTTCTCTGCCTCTCCATCCAGCTCTCCAGACTTTCTATTTTTTATTTTTTATTTTTGGCTCCTGCCCTCAATCCTTCCCTCCTTTGTTTCTCCATTACTCTTTTTCTGGGTTGGCTGGTGCGTGGATCTAATAACACTAAAACAGTTTATGAGCAAGTGAAGGGCTGGATTTAAAAGGAATGGATCTAAATCTGATTTTTTGAAATTAAGTTGAGGGCAGAGAAAGAAGGGAAAAATGTCTGCACCAGAACATTCAAAGAACTAACAGGGGTCAAAACTTTTCTTTTTTGTTCATTTTAATTCTATGGGGTAACAGTATTCCTGAAGTCATTTCACAGAATCAGAGAATGGTTGAGGTTGGAAGGGACCTCTGGAGATCATCTAGTCCAACCCCCTGCCCAAGCAGGGTCACCTAGAGCAGTTGCCCAAGATCGCATCCAGGCGGGTTTTGAATATCTCCAGAGAAGCAGACTCCACAGCCTCTCTGGGCAACCTGTTCCAGTGCTCTGTCACCCTCGCAGTGAAGAAGTTTTTCCTCATGTTCAGATGGAAGTGTCTGTGTTTCAGTTTGTGCCCGTTGCCTCGCGTCATGTTGCTGGGCACCACTGAAAAGAGTCTGGCTCCATCTTCTTGATACCCTCCCTTCAGATACTTGTACACGTTAATAAGATCTCCTCTCAGCATTCTCTTCTCCAAGCTAAACAGGCCAAGCTCTCTCAGCCTTTCCTCATAAGAGAGATGCTCCAGTCCCCTAATCATCTTTGTAGCCCTTCGCTGCACTTGCTCCAGTAGTGCCACATCCCTCTTGTACTGGGGAGCCCAGAACTGGACACAGTACTCCAGATGGGGCCTCACCAGGGCTGAGTAGAGGGGAGAATCACCTCCCTCCACCTGCTGGCAACATTCTTCCTGATGCACCCCAGGATACCATTGGCCTTCCTGGCCACAAGGGCACATTGCTGCCTCATGCTTAACTTGGTGTCCACCAGCACTCCCAGGTCCTTCTCCACAGAGCTGCTTTCCAGCAGGTCAACCCCCAACCTATACTGGTGCCGGGGGTTATTCCTCCCTAGGTGCAGGACCCTGCACTTGCCTTTGTTGAACTTCAGGAGGTTCCTCTCCGCCCACCTCTCCAGCCTCTCCAGGTCTCTCGGAATGGCAGCACAGCCCTCTGGGGTATCCACCACTCCTCCCAGTTTTGTATCCTCAGCAAACTTGCTGAGGGTGCACTCTTTCCCTTCATCCAGGTCATTGATGAAGAAGCTGAACAAGACTGGAGCCAGGACTGACCCCTGGGGGACACCGCTAGCTACAGGCCTCCAACTAGACTCCGCACCGCTGATCACAACTCTCTGAGCTCTGCCATTCAGCCAGTTCTCAATCCACCTCACTGTCCACTCATCTAACCCACACTTCCTGAGCTTGTCTATGAGGATGCTATGGGAGACAGTGTCGAAAGCCTTCCTCAAGTCAAGGGAGACAACATCCACTGCTCTCCCCTCATCTACCCAGCCAGTCATTCCATCACAGAAGGCTATCAGATTGGTTAAGCATGATTTCCCCTTGGCAAAGCCATGCTGACTACTCCTGATCACTTTCTTGTCCTCCACATGCTTGGAGATGGCCTCCAGGATGAGCTGCTCCATCACCTTTCCAGGGATGGAGGTGAGGCTGACTGGCCTGTAGTTGCCTGGGTCCTCCTTCTTGCCCTTTTGGAAGACTGGGGTGACACTGGCTTTCTTCCAGTCCTCAGGCACCTCTCCTGTTCTCCATGACCTTTCAAAGAGGATGGAGAGTGGCTTAGCAATACCATCCGCCAGCTCCCTCAGCACTCGTGGGTGCATCCCATCGGGGCCCATGGATTTGTGGGTGTCAAGTTTGCTTAAATGATCTCTAACCCACTCCTCCTCCACCAAGGGAAAGTCTTCCTTTCTCCAGACTTTCTCTCTTGCCTCCAGGGTCTGGGGTTCCTGAGGGCTGGCCTGAGCAGGAAAGACTGAAGCAAAGGCGGCATTCAGTAACTCTGCCTTCTCTTCATCCTTCCTCACCAGGGCACCCTCCCCATTCAGCAAAGGGCCCACATTTTCCCTAGTCTTCCTCTTGCTACTGATGTCTTTGAAGAAGCCCTTCTTGTTGTCCTTGACATCCCTTGCCAGATTTAATTCCGAACGGGCCTTAGCCTGCCTCGTTGCATCCCTGCATACTCTGACAATGTTCCTATATTCCTCCCAAGTGGCCTGTCCCCCTTTCCACTTTCTGTAGACTTCCTCCTTCTGGTTGAGTTTTGCCAGGAGCTCCTTGCTCATCCATGCAGGTCTCCTGCCTCCTTTGCTTGACTTCCTACTCATAGGGATGCACCGTTCTTGAGCCTGGAGGAAGTGATGTTTGAATATTAACCAGCTCTCTTGAACACCCCTTCCTTCTAGGGCCCTAACCCATGGCATTCCTCCAAGTAGGTCCCTGAAGAGGCCAAAATTTGCTCTCCTCAAGTCCAGGGTTGCGATCCTACTTAGTGCCCTGCCTCCTCCTCGCAGCATCCTCAACTCCACCATCTCATGGTCACTGCAGCCAAGGCTGCCCCCGACCTTCACATCTTCCACCAGTCCTTCTTTGTTTGTTAGTACAAGGTCCAGCAGCACACCTCTCCTTGTTGGCTCCTCCACCACCTGTGTCAAGAAGTTGTCACCAATGCTCTGCAGGAACCTCCGGGACTGTTTGTGCCTAGCTGTGTTGTCTTTCCAGCAGATCTCAGGGTGGTTGAAGTCCCCCATGAGAACCAGGGCCTGGGACTGTGAGGCTACTTCCAGCTGTCTGTAGAAAGCCTCATCGACTTCCTCATCCTGATCAGGTGGCCTGTAGTAAACACCCACAGCAGTGTCACCCATGCTAGCCTGCCCTTTAATCCTTACCCATAAGCTCTCGACTCGCTCTTCATCCACCCCTAGGCACAGCTCCATACATTCCAGTTGCTCTCTCACATAAAGAGCAACTCCACCACCTCGCTTTCCTGGCCTGTCTTTCCTAAAAAGCACGTAGCCATCCATGACAGCATTCCAGTCATGCGAGCTATCCCACTAGTTCAAAGAACTAACAGGGGTCAAAACTTCTCTTTTTTGTTTGTTTTAATTCTACGGAGTAGCAATATTCCTGAAGCCATTTCATGTCAGTTAACAAGGTTTGGAGAAGCCCTTTGACAGTTGATTATAATATTGCTTTAGGAGAGATTTCACTAGAAACCATGAGACCTCTCTGCTGTCCTCCTTCTATATCCACTTGTTCTTTCGGCTCCACTGACTGCATTTCCTGGATCTCCGTGGTTGTAGTGGGATCCTAGGCACCTGGCACACCTACACTGTGAGGACCCAAAGTCCGGTGACCTAAATCCTACCCTTAGCTTTTACCAAGACTAAAGATAAATCCTTCCCACCCTAAATACTTTACATTTATTTTATCTCTAAATGAAGTTTTCTTGAACAATACGAGAGAAGGGAAAATGACCATAACTAGTAGAAGTGTTGCTCTTTCTTGTGATAGTCTTGGGGGGGACTTGTAGGTTTAGGTAATACCTCTGCATCTTGCTGGAGCTCACACAAATGCAGTTCACAGGAAAGCCTTGCTCTTGTGCGGACCAAGGCAGCCATAAGAAGCTGTGACCAACAGCCAGGTGTTTACCCAAGCACAAATGTCTGATGAGGTCAGGAGCATGGCACGGGAGGAGCACTTGAGGCCTGGAGTTTGTTAAGCACAGGATGGACTGAGGCCGATATGGTAAAGGTGGAACATGAAGAGCCATCTTGGGACCCAGATCAAACATGTTACAGGGTGGAATTGGGTAACAGGGATGCTATAAATTGTTTGCATGACAAAAGATCCACTTGGGCAGGCCAGCTGCAGGGGAATAGGCCAAGCATGCTAAATCCTCATATGTAGTTCATTGAATCACATAGGGACTGGTCCTGCTCCCTCTGAAATCACTGCAGGACATGTTATTCCCTTGCCAAAGAGCAAGTGCAGCTGTGCAGTACCAGACTAGCACGGCTGGAGTTAGCTCTTCTCAAATAACCTTGGCTTTTTGTTTGTCCTTTTTCAGCCCACACTGAAGCTTTCAGCAAAGATTTTTCCTGTGTCTTATATAAAAAAGTATTTACCTGGTCCAGTCACCATTTCCTTTTCCTTTTGTTTTCCCTTTATTTCTTTTCATTATGATTTGCCTTATATTTAGGGTTCTCTTTGACAGTAGTTTTAATAGTATTCCCTCCGCCACACATTGTACGATGGGTATTCTCGATTCTTCTCAGATCCCTTTTCTTTGTCAGGAACATCCCACAAAATGGGTGATGCATATGTTGCTACTCTAATGCAAAGCACAGCTATAACGGAAACGCATCCTAAGGCAGCTCCAGAAAATGCAAAATGGACTGAGAAAATCAGATGGATTTTCAGATGGAGAAAATATATTACCAAATATGCATGAGATCCATGAAGAGCAGAGAACACCACCACCACCACCACCAAATCTCACAATTAAGTGGGTGCTAATATTCATCTGATTACCAGGACAGAAACAATCTATACAAAATAGGAATCTCTGTCAGCTAAATTTTTTTTTTTTTTTTTTTTTGCCCTGTTTGTCTTCTGAACTTTCTTTCCATGAGTCATTTCCTCTACACAGAGAGGATTAGAAGTCAAGAGCATGGCTGAATGCCCTGAAACTTGCTCCATGTTCAGACAAAACCAGACTTTGTGAGCTCAATTCTCCTTCAGTTTGAGCTGGTGTAGAGCGACCTCTTCATGAAAAGTCCTGAGGGATGTTGAGGGGACAAATTCCAGCTATCATGCAGCTGGGAAATACTAGCTTTCCAAGTGACAAGGTTGCTTAAGGGATGGGAGAGGAAGGCGAAAAGCAGGGACAGAAACACCAGCAAGGAAAGCTTTGTAAGGAGTCCTTGCCTCTGACAGAGACAGGTTTGAGCTGCAGGGATCAATTCACTATGTCAGAACATGACAAAAAGCATCAGTTCTTTTTAAAATTGTTGGACAAATGAGTCCCTAATTCCTCTTTGCATATGTATAATTTGTACAAGGGTTCTAATTTTCATGCTAACAAATGTGTTTGGACTGCACTCTGTCTACAACAGGTAAAAACGGTTTTTGATAGTATCTCTCTCCTGAGATATGGTCTTTAGCAGGCTATTTCCTGTTAGAGATCAGTTTCAAAAGAACGGTAATCCCGATGAGCTCGGAAACCATCTAGTGTTCAGAAAATGTAAGGTTAAGTTGGTGTCCAACCTTGCACAGCCTAGAAAGGACAACCCCTGATAGGATTTGGCTGCTTTTCCTGGAAAGGGCGTTCTGAATGCGGGTAGCCAAGAGCAAACTTCCAGTAAGAATTACGATGAGTTCTTGAGATATACATATATATATATATATATGTATATATATATATAGGGAGTGTGTGGCCAATCCGCTTTAGGCCAGTTTCCATAAGGATGCAATACAGACTGCAGGGTTTCTTGGGGAAAAATGTGAAGGACTGCTGGCCCAAATCTCTGCTTCCTTCTGTGTTTACTGCTCCACTGCCTCTCTCCCTCCCTCACCCTCCAGCACTCTCCTCCCTGCTCTTCCATATCCTTGTATCCTTATGCAGCTGATAAAAATCCCCAGGAAGGGATAAGCAGCAGCTCATAACAGTCCAGATTCCTGACCAGTTAACTGCCAGGGCAGATGTACTCGCACTTTACAAAGCTGAACAGGAAAAGCAGAAAAATAGTATCTGTACTTCTAAGTTTCATGTAATTGTGTCATCTTAAGTAGCATTAGCATATTACTTCCCCTCTCAGCTCACATCTGTTCTTTTAAGAAGAAAGAGAGTGAATGGCCTGTTGGGGATTACCTCTGACATGACGGATGACATGGAAAGTGTACAAGAGACCATGCAGTCAGCTTTGGCCCCAGCTCTCTATTTGGCTGAATTTCTTGCATTAACCCTATCAGCCCGTTTCACTGCAGGGATGTGTCACACTACTTGAGAGTCATGCTCAGAGTGAGATGATGTCCTTGACAGGTTGATCCTGCCTGTATTCTCCCTGTGATCCTCCAGAAGATGTTCTGGATTACTTCTGGCCAGGTTTTCACAGGGCCCTCGCGGGTCTTTGGAGCAGACTCCAGGAGAAGGGGACCGCCTGCTGTGTGCCTTCCTTCGCTGCCCCCGCAGGCTCTTGTGTGTCTGATAGAGCCTCACTGCCTCCCCAGCTTGCTGTTGTTTTACAGGAGTGCTTCTGGCCTGAAAGGGGGCTTGGCTCTACCCAGCAACCTTTGCCAGCAAATCAGGTGGTCGACCCACTGCACCTCCTACTACCTCCTTTGCAAGGTCAGGGCTAGCCAAGTTCTCTCCTATCTCTAGTGGCTTCTTTGGGACGGGAATTTGTCAGTCTTCCCTTCTCTCTGCCCGGAGGAACTTCCTACACAGTCCTGTGCCCCACAGATGGTGGGAGTTTTGTGGCAGCAGGGGGACTCTCTTCGTTATTCCCTCAGGATTCCTTCCTTTGAACTCTGACACACTCACATCCCTTTTCTCTTTTGTGTTCTCACGACCTGCACGCTGCCTCACCCTGCATCTCTTCCTTTTTCAGGGAGAGCTTTCAGTTTGTGGCTGGAGGGAGGTTGGCCTGTTCCTTCTGGTAAGCAGGGACAGCATCCAGGCAGACACCTGGGGAAAAGCACTCAAGCAGAGGAGAACATGCATACCCATATAGCTCTCCCTTCCTTCAATACATTGTGGTCATTCTTCCTTCCACATTTCTTTTAGAAAACCTTCTTTTTTTCCCAAAAATGAATGTTGAGAGGTGGGGAGAGATCCCTTATATGGTTTATTGCCAAAAATAATTGTTTTTGAAATTATTTTTGACCAGACACTTTTGACAATATGTGGTCTATGCAATGGCTTTAGGAGCAAGAAAATTGATGGAGAAGGAGCTGAGATTTTTGCTCTCAGTTAGCGTGAAGGTTGAAAGCAAGAAGCAAACAAAGACCAGGCTGATACATTTTAAAAAGGTGTTTAATAAATTTAGCACCCAAGGACAGTGACAGTAAGCAGAGTTAGAAAGCTATGCAGCCTGCTTCTCATGCCGTATTGTGCAGGAGTCTAAATGAACAAAGGGCATTTGAATATGGGCTTAATGTAGGGGACTAGCAACATGGCTTGGGATAACCCTAAATTAAAGCCTTATATTCACTCCCCCCTCCCCCCCGATTTCTAGAGTCCAATGGTTTAAAGGAATCTTCATAGTCTTCCTCTCTCTTTCCTTTTGTCTCCAATGCAGAAGGTGTTCAGGCAAAAGAAGGGATGAATTTAAGAGGCCATAGTTATTGTTTTGTGGCTTTCCCATTCATCTTTGTCATCTGCTGAATCTTCAAGGATTGGCCAGCCTGAGGGTGAGCCGAATCCTCCGATCCCTGTAGCTGCCCAGAATGAAGTAAAGAACTGGATTGAGGCTGCTATTGATGTAGGACAGCACAAAACCAATCTCTGGGGAGTAGAGAAATTTATAGCCTCAGAAGTCAAAGAGGATCAGGACGCTCAGCGGAACAGCAAAAATGAGGAAGAAGAGGACGGTGAGCATAATCATGGTGAAGAGCCTGCCTGTTTGGAGGTGCTGGGAGCTGCACTTGCCTTTGAGGAAGAGGGTGAGGCTGAATACCAGCATGAGGGGCGTGCAGAAGAGGAAGTCCAGGACTCCAATGGTGATGAGGAGTATGTGGCAGTTGCTAGAGGGGCAAACAGTGCAAGAAACGTACCCCAGCATGTTCAGCAGCAGCGAGAGGCTCCAGAGCAGGCCGGAGATGATGCCAGACAAGTGCTTTGGGCGATGGCTTCGGCACCAGATGGGACAGAGGACAGACAGGCACCTCTCAATGCTGATGGCTGTCAGGAGATAGAAGCCAGTCCCGTACGTGAAAAGATCCAGGAAGAGGAATATCCCAAACTGCACTCCCACATTGAACTGCATCAGGTACTGAACTGTTTCGATGGCAATGCAGAGCAGGTAGCCAAAGTCAGCGGCAGCCAGCTTCAGGATGTAGACAGTGAAGCGGTTCCTCCGGATGCAGAAGCCGAGGTACCACAGGACCGTGCCATTTCCCACCATGCCAGAGGCAGAGCTGATGAGGCAGAAGCTCTCCATGAACCTGAGGAGAGCATATGACGTCTCTGCCTTTGGCACAGTCCCACTGTAATTAGTCCCTTCAGCCAGGCTTGAGCTGCTTTGAAAGGAGAGCATTATGAACTGATCAGTCACTATGAAATAACCAAAATGGAGAAAGTTTCTTCTTCTCTCTGTTTCTGCAAGAGAGAGAGGGGAATTTAGTGACTGATACACTGCTTTTATACTTACAGCCTTGTGGCCTGGGACAGCTATCGCTCATGGAGTATGCATGGTTGATGTCTGGGAAGGTAACAGCAAGGTGCTACATATTGAGGAGAAGGCAAAATCATGCAGAAATTTGGAGAGGTTGAAGCAGGAAGACAGGGTGAGGCAGTTCAACAGAGTAAAAAAGAGAAGCAGAAGGAAACATTGCTACTTATAGAGAGGGAGGAGCAGGAGATGAGGAGGGGGTAACTCTACGCAGTGATCGTGTGTGTGTGGATGTCTGTGAGAGAGGGCATGAAGATGGAACAGCAGAGACAGAGAACATCCCAAAGCATTAATGATGGCAAGGAAATGCTGAACCTTTCCCAGAAATGCTTACCTTCCTGCCCCAGTGCATCGGAATTGACTGCTCAGAGAAGCTGGGACCTGGCACCAGCTCTAGTGTCTTTCTCTTGGTTTCTGATTCATCCCATGGATCTTCTGGGAAACAGTTTCTGTGAAAAAGACAAGGAAGTTCTTTCAGCCTGCAGATTCAGTTTCTGTCTCCTGTGGCGTAATGAAGCAGGTGTTGTCAGGAAGGAGTGTTTTCACTGTACTGAGGAGGCTGCGATGAAGTCAGCGGCAGATGAGAATGGGGCTCTCTCATGTTGTGAGGCAGTTTCCTATTTCTGCTCTACTTCTCTGGTTGCTTTTACAGTAGGTGGGGAGAAAATTACCTGCCAGGGATTCCATTCCCAGGGATGCTGTGGGATTTTGCATGCATCTGTGAAAGGCTCTTGGTGCATTCGTACTCTGGCCAAATGCTGTTATAAAGGAGATGTACAAATGAGCAGTCGGTAGAGATTGCGGGAAGTTTTCAGAGTAACTGTATTCTGTTTTGTTTTTTCTTTCTTGGAATATGAGAATCAGCTGGAATGGGATTATTCCAGAGGAGGATGTCCCTTCTTCCAATGTTTCCTTCAAAAATCCCTTCCTGTGCAATGTCTCGCCCCAAATCCTGCCAAGACCCCCAGAAGAGAAACGGCTTGTCTGCTGCGTGTGGGGTGGGAAAGGGAGATCAGACATTGAGGCCTTCACAGCCTGGGTGCTAGGCATCAATAATCCTCTTTGGGCATTATCAGCCTTTGCCTGCCTCCCCGAATGCTTCTGGGCCTCCCTTTGACAACATGTGTAAAAAGGTGCCTATTTCTTTCTCCTGCAGATAGGAGGAGTCTCCCCAAACTGCACAGGGCTCTAACAGCATTTGATGACTCGTCGTTCACCTCTGGCCCCAGAGAATTAAAGTATTTTAGCAGCTTGACCTGAAAGGGACTTTAGAAAAATAGTAAACACAGCGATTTATTCGCAGTAATACAACAGAAACCCTGCAGACAAGAAGTGTGCTTGTTGTGTGCCACTTACTTACAAAATGAAGAGGAAGAAAAGAGTTTTAACAGTGTGATTGTGCAAGCTTCAAAATGGGCAGGTGTTGGCTCCAGAGGGACAAATCTCACTCAGACTTTGGGTACCATGGGGTGAAGAAGAATAGGTCTCTCTCTCTGCCTCTCCAGTCAGGAATTGTCTTTGATTAGACAAATTAGACCTATTTTGTGATATTGTGACTTTTGTTTGCTACTTTTGTTTGATGTTTGAGGTAGGCTGAGGTGAGGGAGAGAAGAGGGTTGACTGCAGTAGGAGCTCTTGGAGTTGAGAAGGGGGTAGCTGTGGGAAAGGAAGGGTGGGGATAACTACTGAGGGCAGAGGCTTGGGAAAGGGAAACAAATCAAGTCTTTTTAGAGTCTTTCTCTGACCCTTCTGCATGCGGTGAAAATTGGACTGCTCTGAAACACGCATATGCACCTACAGATTTCTTCTTCCAGGCCTCAACCACATTGCAGAAATACCAACAGTACCGTCAGTGCCTTATGTTGCAATCAATGAGAAGATAAAGACTATTTCAAACTCTTGTGATGAGTGGAGTTAGGTTTGCTGTCCTCAGGGTGGCAGGTGTCCCTTGCAGGCACCTCATGCCACTGGTAGAGGGACTATGTTGAGGAACACACTCAGCACTAACAACCTTGGCTGCCTGTCTCCTTTCAACTGTCCCCAGGAAAGCAGAAATGTTTTTTTTTTTTTTTCAGGGCGCTGGTGGCCCCCGAGGAACGCATTCTTCTTAGCCATGACCACTGACCTTCTAGAGTGCTCTGTGTCCTAGCATCTTCCCAGAGAGATACTGAGCAAGTCAGAGGACAAACATAGCTCCCATGCTGAGGGCATGCTCCATGGTAGGCTGGGCTGGCTATCTTAATGTTAGTTCAGGGCAGAAAATTCTGCACATGATCCCTATTCCTTGCAGTCATCCTATCACCGACTTCTTTTGGACCACAAGAAATATATTGCAAACATGTGGCAGATGGCACCTCTGAGAATGCATGTCTCTTACTGTCAATGATTGAGAGGGTCTACGATGGTGGTTTATATCCTCTGGAGGTGCCTCTCTCTCCATTGGGCATTCAGGGAATGTCAGGTAATTAGCTTTCTATCTAAGGCATTTCAAACAGATTTCATAACGTTAAATAGCATCAGCCTGGGCCATTGATATGTACTGTCATGTACTGTCATACTGGTTGTAATGGACGCCCTGTGGAGATATGCCGAATCATCAAAAACTTTGCATTCCATATAATGCAAGTGAAGTAACCATCCTATGACTTCCATAGACCGTGCAAAAGCAAGCTGAAAAAGTCACTCACAGTTCTTGTATATCTATTATAAGGCTTTGGTAAGATTGGTCTCTTGTCTCCAAAGCATATTCAAAACCTGAGTCTACTTCCTTAATGAAACTAATTAATGAAAGCCTGCATCAAATAGCAGCAGCATAGCTCTAGTTTCACAGACCTTGCAGAAGATGCTCTACTGCTGCTCAGGGTCACACAGATTGAGAAATGGTCAGTCCTCTTCCATAATGCCTGCTGCTGATTTCACAACCTCCCTCAACACAACTTCTCCTTCCCCAAGGGTCCACTGTCACTGCAGAACCTCCCTTAGCACACTCATCACTACCGAGTGTCCTCTTCTGACCTCAAAACCTCTCCCAACACAAGTTGTCACCATACATTGTCCCCTGCTACTTCACAGAACCTGTTCTACAGTAGGGTCTCCTTGAACTCTGTAGCCAGCCTTATGACACCTCAGCAGCCACAATTCTGCAACCTCTCCTAGTGTTACCCTTCAAAACACGATGCCCGCTTCTGATGTCACAAGGTCTTTCAACACAGCTTAGCACCCACAGTATCACCTGCCATTTCATACGATCTTTCAGCACAGTCCCTCACCACACCTCAGGCACTTCTGATTTCACAAACTCCATGAAGACAGCCCCTGGCCATGTAGCATCCATTTCAAGTTTCACAACTTCCCTCCACACCGTGCCTTGTCCCCATCCTGCCCATCATCAAATTCACAACACACATTCACCATGGCTCTATCAACAACCCCCTTGCCAGTATTCACTATCCAGCTGCAAAACCTCGTTCATCTCACCATGCACAGTCCCTCCTTGTCCAAATCACAGCTCCCCAAGCATGACCTGCTGCCATAGTGGTGTCCAGAGCCAGGTGCCAAGGTAAGTGGAATGAAAATGGAGAAAACACCTTTCTCCTTTCCTGGCACTAAGCACAGCCCTACGGGGAATTATTTTGCAGCAGGAGGTAGCAGCAATTCTCCATTTGGACTTGTGCATTAAGTCACCTCTGGTAGTCCATTTGGCTAGGGAAACAAAAGGACATGAATGTGATGCTAGCCAAGTTGCTGCCATGTGTGCCACTGGGTACAGAAAGTGGCAGGCTGACTCATACTAGGTTAGCAGGCCAGATGCTATTGGCCTGATCTCTGGCTTCTGTCATCTGTTGCTCCTCTTCCTTTCCCAAAGACTGTAAGACTTTGTTTACCTTCTTACCCAATACTCTTGTTTCCTGTAGTGACTACTGTTAACCCTCATTAAGCTGCCCAAGACTCCAGGTGACAGTAAAAGGATATTTAAGTTAGGGGACTATTTTCACCAAGGCATTTCTTTACCAGTATTTATTCTCATTAACTGTAGGATTTCTGTTTTCACTGTGGAGATCGCTGGCATTCTGTGCAGAGGAGATGGAGACATTAACTATGTTGCTCTCAGGCCATTCCACATTTCCAGAAATTTCAGCAAAACAAAGCAAAGGACAGTAGCTGAGACAATGTCTTTCCTGACATCCATGAGGCATAAGCTACAAATACACAGTAGAGTTGAGTGAAACGATGAATTTGACTTGGGCCTTGGTTGAGATGATATGCTGATATAAATCAGCATGTCTATTTGCTTCGTTTGTTTCATTTCATAGGTTCACCTTTGACTGCAGCTGCTCAGGTTAAGAAAGATGGGGCCCGTCATGACAGTGAGATTTGTCCGCCCTCAGTTATTTTGTTTAAAAGCTAGATGTCTATTTCACACCTAATCGCATCCTAAAAACAGTTCTGAGGTAGATCAGATGCATCTGCCTCCAGAGACATTCATTTTTTTTCCCTCAGAAGAGCCTAGAGTGACTAAGTCAGGGTTAAATTTGCTGGCTTCCATTGGCATTAAATAGGTGACGTCCTCCCTCAGGTTCCCAATTCGTAAATGAAGGATTTTTTTGACTGACTTGGTAATTCACTGACCTCTGTTAAAACATGCAAATTCTTGCAAAGAGGCTTTATTCACTGGATTTCCAGTGATGAAATTTCTGGTGAGATAGGACTTGGAGGGTCATCAAGAGGTCACCCAGGACATCTTCTGTCCCTATAAAAACTTAATCGTAACCACTCCTGAGAGAAATGAGCCCAACCTGTCCTTAAAAGACTCCTGTGATAGGAATTCTTTACCATCCCTGGAGGATGGTGACTCTTCCTACAGCTTGAGGTTTCTTTCTTTTTTTTCTTTAATGAAGACTTCTCTTTTACATGTTTTTTGGAATACACAGAAGTGAAAAAAGGAGAGAAAATATCTAGATTACAAACGGACTGTTTTAGCATTCACAATGCTAGGAAGCCAGAGCAGTGGACCTAATGGCCCTTTACACATGGGAAATCCATACAACTGTCAGCTTGGAGTAAGGAAGAACTCCGAGAAGCGTTAGCTGCATAGGCCCATGCATATGCTTGTCCAGTTGAATACTCAGCTACTCCTTTGACTGTTGTTTCTTATGGAGAAACCCTGAAATGCCTTTGTGATATCATTATAAAAGCATTGACTGACAACTGTTTCTTTAAAATATATTTACTTAAACTTTTCAGTCAAGACAGAACTCATTCTCCTCCTTTGCCAGTTTCTTTCATGCCTTCCCTTCACCAAGCCTCCACCCCTCCCTCCTCCAGCCCCAAGAGCCCTTCAGGTGGAAGATTTCCTGGGAGAGGGTTAAAGGTTCGTACGCTTTTCTTCTCAGCACTTTTTGCAGCTGCTGGGATATGAAAGCATCATTCAGCACACCCAGGTCACATCATCCACACAGCCTATTAAACCACTTCCCACATAGGCAGGAAATATCAAGATACACTTGTGACACACGAAAGCAAGTAATACATTAGATGGGGTTGGATTATACACTAACAGCCACCTCCTAAGCAAGTTTTGGAAGATTTCCAGAAGCCATTCTATGTTCTTTAAAGACGCTGTGCTATAACACATTCATACCAGGGAAGACAGAAGTTGAGGAGATAAAGTTGTACAGCCCTTACACAAAATATTAGATCTCTAAACACAGGCGAGGTAAGTTTTGCAGCTTCTCTGGCTTCTCGCTTTGCTTTGCTTTGCTTTGTTTTGCTTTGCTTTCCTCTTCCTTTTCCTTTCTTCTTGAACAAATGTGAAAATACAGAAAGGAACTTCCACTGAAGTTACCTCTAGTTATCTTTGGCTAGAATTATATACAGAGCTAGTTCTACAGCCGCAGATTCGATTGCTTCAAAATTATTCTTTTGTTTCCCATAACCACCTGAGATTTTAGGGAAGAATGCATGCAGTAAGGAGATGGTGCAATTTCTCACCCTTTTTGAGATGTTAAGAGTACACATGAGATTCATTTTATTTTGCAGCTGATTGCATTATGTCATATAGCTCAGGTCTACCCCTGCAAAGGCACTTGAAGAGATAAGCCATAACTGGTGGCAATCCTCTACTGAGTTATTCATTCTAGTAATCCTCTTGGAGTCCACAGTAAGAAACGGGTACCTGCAGCACATGATTCATCACATCTACAAGTAGACTGGTCAGGTGTAATCTGCCTAGCTTAGGTACAGGTGCCTACATGACTTAAGGCGATGAGATGAGATCAGACAGATGGGTAGTTTGTTAAATGCAGTTTGGTGGTGATGGAAAGGACCTTTTCAAGCAATATACATAGCCGAGCTGTCTGAATTGTGAATCGGTCCTTTTGTAGGTGCACGCCTTGTTTTTAGCTCAGGAATTTGCCATCTGCTGGTATTCAGGCATACAGTTTCCCCTGACCATTTCTCTCTTGGTCACTCCTTTCTGACTGCCTAAATATGGCCCTGCGATTGCTGTGGTATGCTTCCAGTCATGCTCTGGCTTGGATGGAGCCCAGCTATTTCTTTTCGACTGGGTACTGCACAGCCATAAAGGTGTGCTCATTTCATCCCTGTCATTTATTTTGTTGAGAAGTCTACGTCGTTGCTCAGTAGAAGGAAGAGGGGTAGAAAAGATCATGACCTGGTAAGACGAGCGAGAAACTGACCTCACGTTGTTCTTATTGATCCTTTTCCTTGTTGAAATATCTGAAAGGGAACCATCCATGTAAAGTTTACCCTTCTGCTTGAAAAACTGTCATCTAGTGTAAGTACAACTGCAAGCATAGGAAAAGTCCCTAACTTTCCCCACTTCCTCTCTTGGCTTCACTTTGTGGGTTTGAAAGGAATCTTGGGTTTTCTCAGTTTCAGTGTTTCCTGTGGATGCTTGATCACTTTGTGCCTGCACGAGAGTTTCTGATTATGCTGCAGATGGAAGTAGTTGGTAGATAACTTGGCTTAACTGAATCATTCCACAGATTTGCTCACAGATCACCAACACAAATGAGAAGACCTGGTTGTGATGTAATTCTGCAGGACTTAAAATGGTGCATTTTAACACCAGCTGACGGGGAATGTTTTGATGCTAGAAGGAAGCCCATACAGTGGATATTTTTATTAAAAGAGTGCCTGCTTTTGGCTGACCTTAAACTCTCTGTGAAGAGTTTAATCTGGTGGTTCCCAGACTTCTTTGACCAAGGGAATTCTGGTGGTCTGGGTGCATAATGGCAAGCTAGAGACGTTACACTCTTTCTAAAGATGTAGGCTACTCATTTATTAGTGACATGTAATGCTCGATGGGTTGTAGCTGGAATACAGGGTGAACCAAAGAAGTCCCATGTTTATGCTGGAATGTGACCTTGTCTCGAATGAGAAACTGTACGGATGTAGAAATGCCTAGGGACAAGGAGCTCAGCCATAACCTAAAACAGGTGGATGGCATTACAAAAAGCTCTGAGCTACTTTCAGGCACCAAAAGGGATTATTCTCCAAAGGTCATTCTAACCTGGTGGTGCTAATTTGCTTAAGCTCCTCATAGTGAGTGGAGGAAAAAAGGGTTCTGCAAAGGACCCTAATTTAGTCATTCTGAATCAGCCTACAGAGAGACTTATACTGGCTGTTGAAGGAGTTTAGTTAGATTAGCTTCATTAAGCTAAGTTAACCCTTGAAAGGATCACGCAGAGCGTATCAAAAATCATACTGGGTAAAATCAGTACAGTGCTGGGACAGAAGATCTCACAAGAGTCTTTCATTCTTCCTTCCTCTGATAGAAACAATGCTGAGATTTAGAACAATGTGAAATACTACATTAAGTCATATGTGCAATTTTTTTCCCCTCCATGATAGATAACCTTCCCAGGACTCATTTTTCAGCCTGTGACATTTCATATTTACGTTTCAAAATGTCTATACACAAGAGAGTTCTTTTCTCTGCATGTGGGTACATTTCCCTTCTAAACAAGAATTCAAAGATCATTTGTACTTATAAAGCCAATCATCATTCTGAGCAATATTTCCAGGTATTCTTAAAGACACCCATTTTACAAAGATTGCTGTCAGGGACTTTGTCTCCCCTGAGGGCAAACATGCTGCATTATCTGCCTTGTAGTGCCCAAGGTGAACACTCTGGCCTTGTCCTTAGTGCATGGAAGGCTATCATCAGCCATGGAGCCAGTCCTTCAAAATCCTGGAGGACCAGGATTAAGGAACATATCACAAAGTGCACCTATCTCTGTGCCACCAAAGCCATGACAGAAGTTTTGTACTGTGGAGAATTAAATAGCCATTAAAAAAAAAACATGACAGAAACTAAACACTTTATAAGCTTAATACTAATGCTATATCTTTCTTGGTTTGTATCCACTTCTGATATAGAACTCATCATTAATAATGAAAAAATGCTGATGAACCATGTGTCTGTCTTTATTTTCCCAGGTGTATAAGCTGTATATTGCATATTGCCACCTGACTGACCAACATGGAGAATGTAAGCTGTGTGAAGGAATTCATTCTTCTGGGCCTTTCAAATAACCAAGGGGTGCAGAAAATATGTTTTGTGGTGTTTTTGTTCTTCTATATTGTTACTGTGGCAGGAAATCTGCTCATTGTTGTCACTGTAGTTAGCAGTCAACGTCTGAACTCCCCCATGTATTTCTTTCTCTGCCACCTGTCCATTGCAGATATTTGCCTCTCTTCTGTCACAGCTCCCAAAATGATTGCTGACTTCCTTATTGAGAAGAAAACCATTTCCTTTGTGGGTTGCATGGCACAGCTATTTGGGTTACATTTCTTTGGCGGCGCTGAAATCTTCATCCTCACAGTGATGGCCTATGATCGCTACTTTGCCATATGCAGACCCCTGCACTACACCACCCTCATGACCAGGCGTGTGTGTGGCTGGATGGTGATGGGTTCATGGGTGGGGGGCTTTGTGCACTCCCTGGTGCAGACCCTCATAACCGTTAGCCTCCCTTTTTGCGGTCCCAACAAAATTGACCACTACTTCTGTGATGTCCGTCCCCTACTACAACTGGCCTGTACCGACACCTATGTTGTGGGCGTCATTGTCGTTGCCAATAGTGGAATGATTTGTTTGGTCTCTTTCTTCATCCTGGTCACATCCTACATTGTCATTTTGTTTTCCTTGAAAAGGCGAACGTCTGAAGCGCGGTACAAAGCCCTCTCCACCTGTGGGTCCCACATTACTGTGGTGATTCTCTTCTTTGGGCCATGCATATTCACCTACATACGCCCATCCAGCAATCTCTCGGAGGACAAGAGGTTAGCTGTGTTTTACACTGTCATCACACCCATGCTGAACCCACTCATCTACACGCTGAGAAATGAGGAGATGAAAAGGGCCATGAGAAAATTGTGGAATAGAAAAGTTTGGCGTGAAAAGGGTGAGGTGTAGAACTGTGGTAACATTTTCTCAGGAGCTGAGAAAATCAAGTCTCTCTCACTATAATTCCATTTTGGAAAGTTTACTGAAAGCTCCCTTTTGAAGAAAAGCTTGGTTTTAGCTGTTGCAGTAATTAGGAAGACCCTGAAAGTTCATGTTTTGATTGGAATGGCATTGTAAACTCTGTGACTAGCAGGGATTCCCTTTATGTTCTCTTCTTGAATAGCACAGGCCCAGGACTGGGGCTTCCAAGCACTGCTGAGACACCAGCAAATAAATAAATGAATGCTATCAAAAATATTAAAATGTGTTCCAGGCAGAGCATCCCATTAGTCCGAGCTCTCCCGGGTGTAAACTTTCCGTCAGACAAAATCCATCTACTCTGTAATTTACTCAGCTAGGAAACAATAGCCCAGGGTGTCTGCAAGGCTGTTGGTCATCTGCTGCTGGAAGCAATTGTGCCAAAGGCTTCCTTCCCCTTTACTTTGGAGTAAATGCCTTCTTAGGAGTACTGCATTGTCATATGCTGAATCCATGGGTTAGCAATTAAACTGCTGATCTTAGATGCTGGTTGGGTCATTTGCTGATGCAGATGATATGAGGAGAAGCTTCTCCCCTTCCCATTCCAGTGCAACTCTCTGCCTTTCTGCAGTAGTTCACCTATCACTAATGCCCTCCTTCCTAGCCATCCCCTCTGCCCTTCATCTCTGCCTCAGATTTTGCATTTTAATGTTTATGACTAATAGAGAATCAAAGATCCAAGTGAAAGATAAATTGCTCACCGTAGGAAATTGTCGCCACCAAAGAAAGCATTTGGGGGCAAAGAAAGCATTGGGGGGCACAATTTTATGAGTCAATGAAAAAAAAGAGTTGTTTGGGAATAATTTCTGTATGCAGGATAACTCCTAGCCCAACAGGGCACATCTACAGGCCCAGGCAAAGGAAGAAACATGTATTCCAAGGGAATAGCTGGAGCAGCTACTCCTGCAGGAGGGAAGAGAAGAAATGTGAAGATGGAAGATTAAATCATCTCAGAGCCAGTCACAGCTGCCACAGGGAGGTTAGTTGTAGCAGCTAAGGTTCTCCACAAGGCCAAAGGAGCCACGAGGAGCCACGGGACCCTGACTCCTACCTTGCCAGGAGGAAAAGAGCAAATGAGCTGCGTGAGGGAGAAAGACATCTGTGTAATGCACTCTGAAAGTAACTAAAGCACTTTCTTTTTTCTTCCTTCACTTCACGTTCCCTAGAAACACTGGCTTGCACTTGTGTTGCACCTTAACATGGCTTAAGTGTGATTCAAGATAAGAAGGTGTTCCCTGCACAGGAGAGTGGCACATCTACGGACCAAACCGTGGGACAATGTCACAAATGCTCTGGTTCCCTGAATGTCCTCTGCTCTATGCAGGGGGTGGCAGAGTGGGTTCCCATTTCACAGGCATGCTCCAGTACACTGCGGACGTCTCAGTGTCCTCTCCTCACCGTGGTGGGTTATGTGGATGGCAGCCAGCAGGACGGAACTGGGATAAATCCTGATTCTCAAGGCTTACAGGGATACTGTCCCTCACCCAGCATTCACACTCTGTGGACACAGCTAAAGGTGGGATCATCCCCACCTATTTGTAGCAGTCTAAATTCTTCATGCAATGAAGGACAGTTGTCTAGCTCAGCACCACTGTCAACAGAGAGGGACAGGCGCCTTCAGAGGTTGCTCTGTCTCACCGTAGGTGGGGCAGGTAGAAAGACAGATGGGGCCCACTGACCCCCTTCATACTGAAACTGCTAGGGCGTTAGGGCACACGGCCAGTTCAAGCTAAGGCTCATAATTTAAAAACTGTTTTTTTTTTTTTAATGTTTTGGGGAAGAATGCCATGATTTTTCTGATTTCTCTTCCAGCTGCTGGATGCTAGCAGGCAACAGTGGGACCATAGTTTATGGAAGGCGACTACAACAACAACAACAGCATTCTATTCCTCTACACATTGGCCCAGATTCTTATAATGACTTTATATGAGGACTAAACAGCTGCTTCTGTATTTTGCATTGCCTGAGTAAAAATACCTGGCAAGTAGTGAGGCCTGACCACAAACGTTTTTAAAGTCTTGAAATAATTTCCTCGTTTACTTCTTGTTTCAAACTTGTACAGACCAGATGTCTAAGTGCCAACAGTCATATAGCACAGTTCTGATATCTATTTATGCTGCAAACATGCAATGGTAAGAGCAAGTTAATAAGAAAGAAGAAAGCATATGTGAAATATTGTCTTCGAAGGGAAAAAATATCTGACACGTGTAAGAGACATCTTTACTCAAAAAATGTTTGATTGCAAGGGTAATGTGAACACAAACTCGGGCAAATGGTCAGCCATGACATTGATTTTAAATAGAAATGTTTCCAAAAGAAGCACATAGCTAATACTAAATGAAGTCCATTTATCTGGACAGCATTGGAAAGCAAGCAAGAACGCAAGCAAACCCCCACATAATGTGACATGGTCTAGGTGATCACGCTCCAGAGTCACCCTGTAGAGATTACTCTAATAGCTGTCCAAAATATATATTTTAGCTCCCCATCCACTGATTCTTTCTGACAAAGAAAACTTCACATGCCTCTGCGATCTCATTGCTTCTGGTAAGCTTGTGCTTCTGCTGTGCAATTTACTTGAAATATTTCTGCCACAACTTCCCCATCTGGAGAGAGAAAGAGAGTTGTTCTTGCAGATGCTCTTGGAAGTTGTTTTTGCAGAATGAGAAATGGAGCTAGACATTCAGGCTGTCCGTTTCATCCCCTGTAGTTTTCAGCCCTGGCAGAGATGTGGACTGCTCTCGTGACACATAAGAAGCAGCTTGGAGCTGAGAGGTTTTGATGAAACTGCCTAAAGTGCTCCGAGAGGTCATCAGAGGAGAATAGCAGGCAAACTGTAGGAGACTAGCAAATATAAACTGTGCAAGTTTTCTGATCTTGCTTCTTTGCTTTGTTCAAGCATGACTATGAAATCCTGCCTTTGAAAAGAGGCATTACTGTTGAGTGACTTTTGTGAGGTGCATTTTATGAATTAGAAAGAACTCCATTTTTTTTACCCTTTGGTTTAATTGGTGTCTTCTTTGCTTATTTTTCAGTTATATGCCATTTCCAGAAATATCTGTCAAGAGGAAGTTTCTGGTGTTACAGAGTCAAGGAGTCAATAGGTAGCTGCAGCACTGCCTATGTACTCAGTCTTAACTTGTCCCCTCTAGCTGTACACATCGTGGCAACAATGCTCTTAACACACACGCTTTGGGCCTCCCCACACTGCTTTCCCTCTACCCACGGAGTGTGTCATGGAGATAGGGACGCAGACACGAAAGAATAGTTCCTCTGCTGCTGAAGTTGGAGGGTGGAAGAGGCAGAGATCTTGTGAGAAAGAACTGATTGACCTGTGATTGTGGAACAGGATTAAGAGCCCAAAGGACTTGCCAGTATTGTAGACACTGTTATGCAGCTCTTGCCATCTATCTTTTCAGTGTAGAAACTGAACACTAGTGATACTTGCGTACTGCACTAGAGTGCAGCAAAGGTGAATACAAGGGTGTTGGTGAGTAAAGGAGATTCAGCAGCGGTGTATTTATTACCCCAGGGGCATCACAGGTGTGTTTATGGGGGTTTCCATGCCTGGTTCAGAACTTGGCTGAGGTGTGCAAAAACCTTACTGACACATAATTAATGCAGACTATCTCCAGTATTCACCCATGTACTGTAGGAAAGGTGGTCTGAGGAAATACAAGCCTGCTCTTTTGGAGACTGAGGTCACAACCCAGAAACTCATGAGCAATAACTGGAACCAATCCTCACAAGATGTAGCCCAGTACAGCACATATAGGACAATGACTCTCCTGCTTCAGGTTTCCTGGCATCCCTTGAACATGGTCTGATTTCACTTAGGGCGCCTTAGAGACAGTTTGTGCCTAAAGGCACATCTCTGCTAAACAGACATGAGGTAGGTGTCCACTTTACCTCCTCCAGAAGGATCTACACTGATAGTTGAAGTGATGTTAATTAGCCAGCTGCCTTGTGTCATGATGTGAACACTGATGGTTGCACAAAAATGCATGGACATTCTACCAGAGTCAGAGAGCAATAGCAAGGACTAGTTCTGTTGAATTCCCTCAGAGGGTTGAAAAAGAAGGTACGTTCACTGCTTGAGCAGAATTCCTTAGGGGATGACTAACATGTTGAGACTCAAATGGTAACATGCACTATCCTTCTCAGTCAGTTTTTCGTTTCCAAATCAACACTTCAAAAGTGGATGTTTAGGGAACCTAGTAACTAGTCTTCCTTTTTGAAAGGGGCAAAGATCAGAAATATGAATCTGGAGGATATTTCCACCAACTCCCTCAAATAAATAAACAGAGCTCACTATACACACTTCAGTAATACATTCTGAGTTAGATATCAACTGTCACTCCTTGAGAGAAGCATTGACTTTGAAAGGAAACTTTCCCCAAAAGACATAAAAGGGAATATATTGATATTGAACATACCAATGGTCGACATGGATGTGTACTGATAGCACTGTGTTTCTAATGCCATCACAGGTGGCTTTATTCTGTGCTTCAGGTCCTGTCTATGTGACGTATATGAAGAACAAGAACAATGTGACGGAGTTTGTCTTCCAGGGACTCACACAAGATGGTACATTAGAAAAAGTATGCTTCACATTCTTCTTAGTCTTCTATGCCACTGTTATTCTTGGAAACCTGCTTAGCATCATCACTATACAGAACAGTCAACAGCTGGACTCTCCCATGTACTTCTTCCTGAGCTGCTTGTCCTTTGTAGATATTAGTTACTCTACTGTCACAGTTCCCAAACTCATTTATGACCTTCTTGCTGAAAAGAAGACCATCTCTTTTGTGGGCTGCATAGCACAGCTCTTTGGGGTCCATCTCTTTGCCTGCACGGAGATGTTCATCCTCATAGCAATGGCGTATGATCGTTACACTGCTATATGCAAGCCACTTCATTACACAAGCATTATGAACAGCATGTGTGTGGCCAGCTGGTGGCAGCTTCATGGGTGGGAGGCTGTGTGCACTCCCTGGTGCAGACCCTGCTGACCGCTCAGCTATTGTTTTGTGGGCCCAATGAGATCAACCACTACTTCCGTGATGTACATGCTTTGCTGAAACTGGCCTGCACTGACACCTACGTGGTTGGTTGCATCGTGGTTGCCAATAGTGGTCTGATTTCCTCAGGCTCTTTGGTTGTTCTTGTTGTGTCCTATGTCATTATTTTGGTCTCTTTGAGGACACACTCTTCCAAAGGGCGTCTCAAAGCACTCTCTACCTGCACCTCCCATATCACTGTTGCACTTCTGTTCTTTGGGCCATGCATTTTCATCTCTATGTGCCCTTCCACCATCTTCTCAGCAGACAAGATAACCTCTGTGGTTTACACCATCATCACGCCTATGCTCAATCCCTTGATTTACACCCTCCGAAATGAAGACATGAAAAAAGCCTTGAAAAAGCTGTGGAGCAGAAAAGCAAAGAGGAGTCAGACATGAAACAACAGGGTGAGTGTTTGTAAGATGACTGTAGCTCAAGAAACCATGGGGAGGCAAAGAGAAGTGTTGAGGAGGGACTTTTGAGGAATGTTGTTTTATTTTTGGCATGGCTGTTCAGAATAGAACTGAAACTAAATTCTTTGGAAATTGTCAGTCAAAAGGATGTGAGGATATTGTCACCAGTCAAACCTGAGCCTTTGGGGTGGTATTGTGGCTTTTACCTTTAGACACCTTAGAGCTGTGTAAGTCTCAGGTCTTGGCTTCTCCTGGCATTAAGAGGAATAACTAGGTATTTTGAGAGGTTATGCTTTCCCACTAGCTCCTACAAGCTTCGGAGAGTGGTGTCTGCTCACGTTTCTACACAAAAAAAGTGATGGTGGTGCTAAGCTTCCAAGAGAAAGCAAATCCTTCGGAATGGCACAGCACAAGCAGGTTTCATTGCACATATATTGGTGTGCTGACATGAGGTGCCTCAACCTGAGAGAGCTGCTGAAGACAGCAAGAGACCTTTGAGGGGACTGCGATTCATTGCATGGTAAAATAGGAGCATGAGAGGAGCAGGATGCTGCACTAGGTGTCTGCCTTACAGTGAAGGGTGACATACACTGTACTAGACTTTCCAAGGCTCCCAGGAACACTGATGGACACAGAGGCCATTTCCCAATGCCAGGCATTCACTCTGATTTTCATCAGTCTGTGCCAACCTGGTGTCTCTGGGAACGCTTCATTTAAAGGAGCTCTGCTAACACCTTTCCAAGGTCTTGACCTTATGTCATAGCTGAGCTTTGTAATCTATCAGAGCAGCAATCCAAGCATGGTTAAACACCATAGTCAGTGTTGGAGCCACAATCCAGTTTAATCGTCGGGACATTTTTCACCGCTTTATTTAGAGACTGGATGAAGTTTCATACTTTGGCCAGTCGTCTGGTGCTTTACACTATAAAGATCTAAGGAATAGGTATCTCAGTGGAAATATGGGGATCCAATATCTCTCCATACTCCATAAGATATAACCTAAATCCTAGCTGAACACTGAAAATTTCCCTAAAATTCTTAACAGTACTGTTCTTGATCCATCGAGTTTTCCTCAGCTGTTTGCAGCAGGGAAACCCCCAAATGCCCCTAGGACCTCCTGACTCTGGGCAATGCTGTTCTACCACAAATAGACTTACTTTAGCATTGCTGTCATGACAAGTGATTCAAGGCAGGGATTTTCCCAATTCTGGGTCTGGGTTTCTCAAGGTGGAGACTAAGGGATGGTGAATGCAGGGCTTAGATGAATGTGGGGCTTATGAAAATCTGTTCTTTTTGATGATATTTGTCAGAAAGCACATTTAGGTTTGAGATTGTGATTCTTGATTGAAACATGCTGCCGGTTCTGCTGATGCTTAGCTCGAGATGGCTTTGACTATCTTAAACATCAGTGCAGAGAGAGGTGTGCAGACATGACTCATTGCTGTGCAGGGAAGCTCTTTGCTGACAACCTACCTGTCTTTTTCTGGAAGAGTAGTAGTGTACATTGCTCTTCCCAGAGACCTGTAAACATACACGGTAAAGCAAAATGATGCCTGTGATTTCTTTTCAAGCTATTTCCTTCCTTTGAGCTGGGAGTCCACTGAAAGAGACAATTTTGGACACCTCAGAAATCTGATTTAAAAATCTCACTTCTCTGTTCAAGATAAGGACAGTGCAACATTGATACGAGTAAAAACAGTGAACTTCACATATCTGATGATACTTAATAATGAGAAACAAGAGATAAACCTTGAGCTTCAGGCTCTGCAGCAACAGAAAGATGACAACTAGCAGCACCAAAAGGCTACATTTTCACATTCATTTTCCTGCATTTTAGGACCGTCAGGCCAGTGGGATAATAGTGCATATAGTCCAAATGCTTTTACTACCCCATGCATATTCTAATTTTAGCGTTACTGAGGTAAACGGCTTCTGAGATAGTGATGGCCTTTAATCATCACTACTTGATCAAAATTCAGACTATAACATACTGAAGATAAGTTTTCTCCCCAGCCGTGTGTCTTTGGGCAAAAATAATGATGTTTCGCAGTCATATCAGCTCTCTGTAAAATATGCTGGCAGCAGTTTGAAAGAAAGAGACTTGTAAAATCCTTCTTTAGGGTGCCATAGATGATCACAGGGACACAATCTTTGCTACAGTTATGCACAGCTTTAAGGAGAGGAAGTCAGGGGAAATAACAGCCCTAACAGGCTTGCAAAGGGAATCTGCAAGACCTCTTTCCATCCCCCTTTGACTGTAAACCTTATGCAGAGGCAGGAACCTCTCACCTGTCTGAGATTAATTCTGTCACTTTCAGCTCAATAAAGATTTCAACTCCTTCTGCCAACTGAGGGACAGCATTTGTAAACTCAGGCATGTTGCTAGCACACTCGTGTTATCTCCCGACAAGAAACTGGTTCAACACCTAGAAGTAATGGGAAACTGGCAACACACAATGGATTCTCTCAGTAGCCACAAGGAAGTATGGAGCATTTTCATCACAGCTTCTGACTAGACTTCTTGGATTACGCATTGAAATGACTTGTGATACAAGGGAGTACTGTTCCTATTTTTCAGGTGAGAAAAGAAAGCACAGAAAGATAAAATAATTTATTCAAAAGGCAACAGCAGCACTGTGAAACACCAGTCCTAGTCTGGCACTACAATGCTTTTCGTGTGCCCTCTTTCTCCTCTTTTAAGGAAAAAAGTCTGCTTTTCTTGAGGACATCTATGGAGCACTCTTCTCCCCTCACTCGTGGCCACGGTTGGGTGTATAGTATCATCCAAATGGCCCACTCCAAGGGCAATGGCCCGCTTGTTCCTGAAGATAGGTGGTCTTGACACTAGTTCAGACATCATGCTTTCTGTTTTGCAATCACCAATACATTTTTGCCTATTAACTAACTCCCGTGGGCATTGGTAAAAGTGTAGTTAGAGCTCAGTATGGGCCACAAAGTCCATTAATGGGACAAAGCAGCCCCCGTTCAGCCTTGCTGAAATAGGAATATAATGGTTAGCATGCAGCTGTGCCAACTTGCTAAGACTTGCCTTAATTACATGGACCTCCACCACCCTGACCTTTGGGACTGCAACTTGTAAACACACAAATAACAAATCCACATCCTGGCAGAAGAAAGTAAGAGTTTCCTCTCTTGAAAGAAATGGCGGCAAGCACTAAATGGCAACAGCAGCAGGAAAACTCAGCTTTGCATCTTCCCAAAGAGGAGGAGATACCACAAGATCCTCCAGGTTTGCCTGAGAAAGCATTTCTCATTTGCTTGCATCCCCGTTGTCAAGGAAAAGTGGCCATTTTCTGCTCAGGAATAAATTGGGAAGAGTCACCAAATGAAATACTGATCTGTTTTATCCAGTAAGACAAGAGTAGATACTGTAGATACCAAGCCAGTTTATTCCCCCCTTGAGCCAAATCTTCAGAAGTACTTGCCCATTTCAAGAAGCAGACAGCAGGATTAAAACCAGCCTATAATGGTTAGGTACACAGTTTAAGTGAGCAAAATGCTTACCCTGCTTAGATGCACAAAAGACCAGACTGCCTTTACACACTGAGTTATCTGTGCATAGCTGGCCGTTGTTTATCTTCAACCTACCCAACATTTTCTGCCCTAAAGCACAGCAAGTAGCCCAGTTAATTCTCAGAAAAGGGCTTCAATGAGCTTGCTATCAACAGGTTGCTCTCTTCCATGGGCTACTTGGGAAACTGAAGGAGGACTTCAAACTTGCAGTAGAGCCCCTCCCTGCTCCACATAAATGCCCAGATAAATGTTCTTTGCTTCGATATTTGCAGAACTACGCAATTCAGTACTGCCTTTGGAGCAATAGCTCATTCTTTTCCCTATATGTTGCAGCTGACCTGCAGCCTGGGCGTTGTGAAACATTAGTGGAGTGACACGCTGAGAAACAACTTCAATATGAAATGTGATATTCTAAATGTGATATTCTAACACTCAGCTTGCCGCTTTGGAATTCTTTCTTCAGAAAAATGGTGTTACTGAAGTACTTGGTGTATTTAGGACTCTCGATGCAGTTTAATGTCTGTAAATTAGATCTCCTGCAAGACACCAGGCCTTAATTAGGAGTCTCAGCAGATGCACTCTAATGAAGAATCTTTCTGTGAATTAATTTCCCCTACCCTTGGTTAGGGGTCTAGTCAACATCTATTCTGGGCTCCCCCTATAGACAAAGGAAGCAATATCACCTTCAAAGGACAATTCATCCCATCTTAAGATAAGTGTGATAAGCAGAAGGAATCATCCTCTAAGGGTGTCTTTGTTGTCATTGATTATAGGACATGCCCATCTCCTTCCCTGCCCTTACTACTTTTTACTAGTGAAACTGATGACATTAGTGTCCTAGCAAATTCAGTGAACCCTGGTCTGTCCCTATCAACTCACAAACAAAGCTTAACAAAGCTTTAGACTGCAAACTTTAATACAAATTCTTTTAATAATAATAAGACCATATTCATGTAAATAGCAGTACAGTGTAAGATATCAGAGGAATCAGTTCTGCTTATCTGACTCTGAAGAGCTGCAGTGCAACTCTGTGGAGTTTAAGTATGCCATCTGAATGTGAATCCATCTCTGTTATTAATTATGATCAAACTTGGTAATTCTTCTTGTAATTAAAATGCACAGTCCTGATACACAGTTAGCTGTTTTTTCCACAGAAGACTCCTGTTGTCTCTAATAACACATCTACCCTTGGACTCGTGTCCTTTGTTAGATAACCTCTTTGGCTCATGGACCATCTAGTTTCAGGCAGCCTGCTCATCTGTGGAGCAGATATTTTGCTGTGATAACCTGTTCATCTGTGGACCATCCAGGCTCAGATTATGTGTCCATCCATTTTTCTTTAAATGCAGATAGAAAATTCTTCAAGTAGGTAATCGCTGGTGATTTGCTTAGAGTTCTGGTGCCTCTGCCTTAACACTGCCTTTGCACTTTCACCTAATCCCACATATAATTTTCTTGTAAGGTCCTTGAATAATTAACTCTTTTGAAGAAAAGAAAAATAATGGTCTATTGGAAGATGTTGACATAGATATCATGCTTTAGTAACAGTTTGCCATTAACCTCTCTCTGTTCTTGCAATATCACTGGACACTTATTGAAATTACTTTACGATAAGATGATGAAGACAGCTGTTCTGGGAAGCTTAGGAGCCTTTGAGACATACGAACAAAGACCCTTCCCCTGATTCTGGCAGGAGTTTAAGGACATCTCTACCTGCCAGAAAAGCTAGCTTACTTGTGCTACTTCGAGGGCTTAGAGGTTGTTTGACAAACTGTTGGCCTTCAGAGCAGAGAGCTGAATTGGGTTACTCAGCTGAAGAGTGATCTGCTCTGACTGTCCCTAGCAGCGAAAGTCATCAGTGGGGCTTAGGCAGGCAGAAATGTCCCAGGTAACGCAGCCTTAGTTAGACTGTGCTTACAGTGGCTGCTCATGTTGTGGAGTGGGGGTGACTCCTGGGACAACGAATGTGCAGTGCCGTGTGTAAGATGATGAGTGAGGGAAGCTCGTCTCTCTGGGCTGCACCATGAGGTCTGCAATGTATTTGCATTGGACTGAGTCCTCTTCCAGACTGCATTAGACTGGCAATGTAATGGCTTCTGGACTTCTCGTCTAGACTATGTGAAAGCCGTGGTGTTCAGGAGATAGCTGGGTTAAAAGTGGATCAACAGGTATTGCTTGTCTGGGTTATTTATCGTTCTTTGCTGTAGTCCTCTCTCACAGTTTAGTCAGGAATATCTGAAACCTCCATGGTATTCTAGGAAGCATGAAAATGTTTGCTTGCAGAAAATTTGTACTTCTAGATGCTGCCAGAGTTGCTCTGGGAACTGACTGCTTATTGCTTAACGACACCTGTCAGTCTTAACGATAAAGCTATGGATATGGAAGAGTGGAACATATTTCTTCCTCAGACACTACGTTTACACATTAAGGGGCCTAAGTGGTTCAGGATGGGCAGAATGGGTTGCTCTGAGTGATGACCCCCAGTGAGAGGGAGTGTAGCTTTTTATGGGACCTTTGCTTGCAGTCCTTCCTAAGGATAGGGAAAAATGGTCTTACACCCATTTGTCTAATAACTCTGTGTGTTGAGGCAGTGTTATAGCAAGTTCCGTTTCCTTCTCTGTGCTACTTCCATGGCCAAAGCAGCTGAGACTGAAGTCTTTCCCTACTGAAGCCAGTGGCTTTTTGTTCTCTGAGAGCCAGCTCCCTGAGTCAGATGGAATGTGATCCAAAACCAGAACTCAGGGCAGCATTAAGCTGCATTAACGTGGACTTGAAATAATTCCATAAACCTGAGCTGGTCACTCTACACTCTTCCTGTAACTCATAGATAGAAATATAGACCTTTCAAGGGAGACAGAGACAGGTGTGATCAATCTCTCTTCCAAAACTATGGAGGCAAGCAGACTTTTATTTGCCTTCATGAGCTATAGAAAGAGCCTACAAGTTTGGTTTATGCTTTGGCAGCTCATTAACAGAACTCTAAACTTAGGTAAGATGAATCCCAGCCTCAGCATTTGTAACAAATTCTTCTGTGTGCACATTTTTAGCCTGCGATGCATGTGAATTGGTTCAAGGATATTCACCCACAACAAAAGAGGGTAGGCTGTCCCTCAGGACCACCTGCTGTGTGGTAACTTTGTTCTTGCATGGAAGACTCGAGTCGCCCACGTCACTAATACTGTAAACAGTCTAAGGTGCCTGATGAATGTGACCCACTATTGCTAAAAGGTTAATGATCACCTTCAGACTGTGAGTCAGGAAAAAAAAGGCTACAAGGATGTATGAGGTAAGGGAATGGAAACAGAACATGGAAGCGATACTGCTGAAGTGGTACTAGTTATCAACAGTCGAAAACAAAGCTGGGATATCTTCAAGGCATCAAACTTGAAAGTAAAAACTTAGGTGAAACTAATCACCGTCAAAAGTGTCACAATTGTACTTTCTCACAGTAAAGCTGTAGCTCTTGCTATTACAGAAAAGTTTTTAATATTTAATATTTATTTTTAATATTTAATATTACTACTGTTTTCAGGGTCTGAGGGCACTAACAGGCCTTAATGGGCCTGATCATCCTCGCCTGAGGCAGCCACTTGCACCTCCTGCCCATGGGCCCAGGAGCCCCATTTAAGCTCAACCCTGGGCCTTCAGTTTCTGTCTGAGCTTCCCTAGAGGAGCACTGATCTCCAGCTCAGCTCAGCTCAGCTCAGCGTGCAGACTCCATTGCTCTGGACCCTGCCCTGTGGACTGACTTCCCAGCTTGACCCTGGACCTATCTTGTCACTTTGGGCCTGCCCAGTAGGCACTGGACTCTCTCTGTCCCTGGTTACCCTCACCAGGCCTGATCCTGGCTCTGACCCGCAGGCTGACTTCTCAGCTTGACCTCATACCTGCTTCATCACCAGGAACTCTCCTGGTCATCTGGACTCTTGGTTGAACTCGGCTACCATCTCTAGGTCTTCTCTGCCCACCTGGCTCAGGGCCAGAGGGACAGGCCCTGGCTGCAGCCTCCTGAACTTATCATTCTACACATCCTGAATAGGGAAAAGGAAGGAAAAAAGGGGCACTTCTATGGCATAACTCATCTCATCATGTAGCAGATGTCTAAGATACTTAGATGAACCATTCTGTAAAAACACCTGTTATTTTTTTTTCCTCCCCCTCCCTATTGAGAAGAAACTAAGATGGAAGACAGAAACGAAGGCATGCTTAAAGGTATATCTCTAGGTGAGATGAATTCCATAAGCAGCCATATGCACGTAGAGCTACTCCAGATTTATTACAAATAAACCAACTATTCCTTCACTGCCATATTTATAACTGTGATACTAATATTTTTTTAATTCAGAAAAGGATATTAAAGTCCACTGGTTGGATTCCAACTGTTTCCAGTCAACTTGATGGCATTCTACTAGACAAATGTCTGATAGAAAACATTCTTTGATTAATTCTGCTCATTCCTGCACCAAACCAAGCTCCATTCACACTCATAACAAACTGACTGTCTGACTAGTAGGTAAACAGGCGTATAAATTCATGAGCTGACTTTTGAAGGTGTGCAGGATATACAAAGTTACCTGTGAAGACAGAAATGGATGGTCAGTATCTCTGGGGAAAATAAGGTTTCAAATGCATTTGTTTGCATGGGATTACAATGATATTCCAGAGTAGATGTCAGCTGCACTTAAACTCCACGACTATGAAAAGAGTTAAATTCATATCCATTTTCACTTATCATGTCTTTATTAAACCAAAGGTAAGTAACTGCAATTTATTTGCACAGAAGAATACATCACTACAGTCTGCTGCTGCTGTATCAATTCTATCAATAAATTGGACATACAAGCCACAAAGAACACGTGTGAAAATGAGGCTATTCTAGGATTCCTAGACTGTGACATTCTCGTTCCACATTGTCCTGAAACGATGTTTTGCTAAATTTTAGTCTACTTTTAAATAGAAACAGACTTTATCTCTGTTATTTCAGTTTTGTGTAACAGAGATGGTCTCTTTCCAAAATGTTGAGAAGATTTGGATTTATTCCACTCTTGGTAATGCACAGCACTCTGAAAAAGAAGGAGATCTGAACAGGCTTTTATCTGGTTAACGATGGAGCTTCTATATGTATGTATAGACATCTGGAGATCAAGGGTCTATAGGAAAATCTGGTAAATAATCCAGTCCTTACTGAAAGAAAAAAAAAAAAAGTCTCAGAAGCAATTACATAGCAACTTATGCTTGGATCATACAAGATCTTCCAAAGTGAACACAGATGTTACTTCCCAGTTGAGAAAGCAAGCAACTCCACCTGTGTTGAAATCCAGTGTTGTAGCAGGCAGGATTAAGCAGTGGGTGTAAGAAAATGAACGGCCATCCTTCATAGCAAAGAAACTGGAGATGGGAAATAGATCTTTCAGCTACTAATTTCTAAGGCCAGGAAAATGCAAATTTCATACTAACCAGTGTAACTAGTAAATTCCCTCCTACACAATGTAAGAGTTAGAAAAAAGAAAACAAGAAGTACATTTTTTTTTTAATTTGATCTTAGCATGTAATATGGCTCAGATATCTTTCTCAGCTCCAATATTTCAGGATACACGAGAAAGTAACTGGGTTCTAATTACACTCACTGACTTGGATTCCCCAGTCTGAAGGACAAGATGTGAGGTTTTTGCTGTCTGTGCTTTGGCTCTCTATGATGTAAGAGATATGATCTCAGAAGTAATCGCCTTCACCTAAGCTCTGCATCTCGTGTTCTTCATAGTTTACAAAGAAGATTCATGGATCCCGGGCTATGAAGATGTCTCTTCTAAGAAAAGATGAACAGTGCCCAAGAAGTGCCCCCCCCCTTTTTTTTAAACCTTAAAGAAAGATTACATTGATGAGGTCAGATGGACTCAAATCTGCTGCAGAGGTTTAAATTTGGATAAGACAAATCCATGTGCTCAGCTCTAACTGCAATAAGCTGGGACAGCCTTCTGCTCAAGCCTATGACTAGATGCAGAGTCAACTATCTGAAAAGAGCATGTCGGATATTTTTGTGCCACAACGCTCAGATATGATGCAATGCAATGTTGTTCAGTACAATATAATTACAAGATAATACAGTAAAACAAGTAGCAGCAGTAAACAATAAGTATCACCTATTTACAAAATAGAAGCTCTCCAAATGGTGTATGTATATAACTGATGATATTATCAATAAACGTTGGAAAACAGAAACTTTCTCAACAATCTTACTTATTAATTTAGAATCCCCATTTTCAAACAAATAGATACGGTCCAAAAACTTTCTCAGCTCTGTGGACATGCTATGATCGTGCTTTGCCACCAGATGGCGAAGGCACAAACCTGAGTGTATGTAAACGCGTATACGCTGGTGCTGATGTTTTCCGGTAAGTTGAAGATGGCTATTTTATTTGTTGGATTTTCTTTAGCCATAGTAGGGTGCTATATTTTAAAAAACTTTTCTGAAAATTGTCATAATTCTCCTGCACAAGTTAATTATGAAAAGTCATACCAGGGGACATCCATAGGTAAAGGAGGAAGTGACACAATCCAGTATTATAGCTGGGGAGGCAGCACAAGTATTTGGGGAAGCAGAGTAAAGGGAAGACAACAGGATTTTCTTCTGTGAGGTGAACTGAATAACTGTGAAACTTCCACCTTGCAGCAATTAAGTTACTGTGCTCCTTCAGCAAATTATCCATTATGAATGTATTAATTATGTCACCAAATACGTCAAAAGTTCAACATCTGCCAGCAAGAGAAATACAGGGAGTTGCATTATCTGTTTGTGTTAGAGTAACTGACTCTTAGGATTCAGTTCTTCTCGCCTAAATTCAGGCATCCTACTGAAGGACCTCGTGCTGGTGCCTGGGTGGTTGGAGATCTCTCAGTAGAGATAAAAGGGAGAAATTAGGGAGGATTGTGGCTGAAAACGCTCATGTCATCTACCAGTAAGCATGTAGAAGCTTTGTCTGAATCTAATCTAGTCATCTAAACCCCCTCTGGACTCAACGGAGAGAGACAGGCAGTTCCTGGAGATGATTCAACTTGTCCTAAGGAAGAAGCGCTCTGTGAAGATGCTAACTTCTTTCTCTCTGATGAACACAGAGGAAGCCTGATTAGCTTTAAATAGGTCACTTGCATACAGCTAAAGCTCAGCAAGGGAGTCTTCCTGTATGTTTTCCCCAAGTGTTTCACACCTATGAGCATTTGAAAGAGTAATCATGGAGCCTGGCCTCCTGGATTGCTGTGGTATGGAAATATGGTGTGATGGCATGGCACAGAACTGCAGGCTTGGGAGGGTAAGGCTGGTGGATTTCCAGGGCAGGAGTTTTATTTTTGTTTTTTTTCATGTCATGTTGATTAGGCTCAGTGCATCCCAGATTTCGGGATGTGCATAGTTTACTGTGCACATAAAGACAGTCAGAACAGCACACGGTGCAGCTCAGTGTGATATTTCAGAGAATGTGAAATGCATCTCCTGGACAGAGCTGTGCAGTAGATCCAGACCCATCATGGATCTTGAGCACATGCCACATGTCTATACAGCAGATGGGATTCATCTCCCTGCAGTTAAGCTATTTAAAAGTTAGGTGACTGAATCTAATCTAGTTGTCTAAGCTGCCTTTGTAGTAAAGGAAGGAGACAGGCCATTCAAGAAGATAATTCATCATCTCTCTCTTGCAAACTCATCTTACAGGGACGTGGGACATTTTCCATTTCCACTCATTTCCTGCTGGTATTTTAAATGCTATCTTAAATTTGCCCTCACTCCCACACCTGCAGAAAGAGAAGGAAGGTCAGAAGCAGTGGGGGAGTCGTTGATATTCCTGGTGGAGGCTGCTCTCGAAAGATCTCCCATCTTTGGGCAAATAGTGTTTCTCTTCAATGGTGAATTCCTACTTCTCTAATCTTCCTTTTGCATGAGAGAGCAATGTTGAAACACTGAAATGTCTTCTGGGTCAATTATGCTAAATTTCAATTGAGAAAAATCAAAAAGCTTCATTTTGATCATTTTGAAACATTTAACTTCAACAAAGAAATTATTAGATATTTCAGAATGTACATCATAGACATTGCAATACAGTCATATAATATGTAATAATAGAGTGTGTTTTGAATTAAATGAAATTGGACAAGAAAGTAGGTATGAAAAATGCTTTGGAAACTGGAAGTGCTTCTCCACCTCAAATGTAACAACGGATCAAAGTCAAACTATACCAGCTGACTAGCTGGGCAGTTGGTTTAAAAGGAAGTGCTAAAAACCTGGGAATAGGAGCACTTACAGAGATGATTTATTTTTACTTATTTTTCCTTGGGAGATGTTGTGCTGGAAGCGGGAAGGGGACCTGGCACTGTGGGATCGTGGAGGAATACCGGGGCTATTAAGGTAGTGGTAATTCTGCATGTGTGTCCATTGCATGCATCTCTAAGCACACGAGGTTTATCAACTGGAAACAACTGAGTATGTAATTACCTCACAGGAACAGCTTTTGGGACAGAGGTCTTCAGATATGCATGGGGGTGAAGGCAGACTGAAATAGCAGCAGGTGGCTATGGCCCAAAAGTGAAGGGGCTCAGCTGGACTTCAGGGAGAAATAACAGAATGGTGGAAACAGTGAATTTAGGAGCAGAGTTAGCCAGCTACAAACGAGGGACATGTCTGCAGAGGATGCGCAAATGACTTTTTTGCAATTGCTGATCGCCTCACAGCCTGTCATTGCTGGAAACAAGGTAAACCCTGGCCTCAGCTCAGTTCTGCCATTACGAGCATTCACAGTCTGTGTCGTTACCTGTGGAGGCTAGGTTGAGTGCCAGTCTGGACTTCCAGCTGCTTGAGCTTATCTAGGTAGTGCCCTGAACTGCGCTTCTCCTGCTCGCTTCTGTCACTTGCTCCAATTACTCATTTCTTCTCCTCCTGCTAGGCTGAGCCATGTCTCCTTTTAGTCCTCTCCTCCCTTCCTTTGCCTTCCCTCCATCCAGAGTCAGCATCCTCACGCACAACCTAACCAGGCCACCACAGCGGGACCATTCTTTCCCCAAACAGCCCCTGGAGTCTTCCTCAGCTGAGTCCCTTGCTCCAGGAGTTCAGCCAGACCTTGGCACTTACTTCGCAGACCCCCTCCGTGTTGGCTGTAGCCTGTCTGGCCACCAACACATCCAGGTTCCCCCACCCCCTGGACTCTACCTTCTTCAGCCATGGCCTTGCAACAGCAGCCAGCTTATCCTCAGTGCTGAGTTCTTCAGTTTGAAAGGCATTGCACTATAATAAGGTTAGAGCCCATGATCACAGGTGGGGGCAAGTGGTATCTCTGCATGGTCTGACATTGTGTGAAAACCGTCTGGGATGCCAAAGGTCTTTGCAGGACAGGGGACTGAACTCTCTATTTCCAAGTCTGTAGGTAGCAGCCCTCACTTGGGTCTGTGAGTTGACACATATGGCGGAGGTGGGCTGGAGGTATTCTTGATCTTTGATCTCGTAGGGAACATGGCAGTGGAAAATAGGATTTGGGATCCTTAATGGAACTATGGCGTGCTTGTCGGGTAGGGTTTAGGATAAGAGTTGCACTGGCAGACTTGAAGGGTTGGCTGACAGGCTTCTTGGCAGTTGAATTTTGTTGCCAAACCCGAAAGGAGGCCACAGAGTTGTGCAGGGACAGCCTTGAAGAGCTGGAATTCACTACCCGCTGCTAAGGATACAGAAGAAAACAAGGACACAATTGCCAGTTTGGGGAGGGGGCTGTTCTTCCTTCCCTGCCCCACTCCTTCAGTGACCACCTCCATTTATGCCCCACTGAAATTTTCCAGGATTCTGCTCTGCTGGGGTCTTGGCAATCTTGCTGCCATTACTAATCTGCTGCCCAAGGCAACCCCTCTGCTCTGCCTAATAACCTGAGAGAGGTGGCAGGAGAGAGAACAAATTGGGCTGGATTATGTATACTGTCAAATTTCAATTATTTTATTATTAAAGTTCTTTTTTTTTTTTTCAGAAGAGGCACCCTGTTTCATAATCTGTGGCAGTGATGGACTTCAGCACTGGATTCCTCAGTTGCCAGTTTGATTTCTCTCAGCATTAAGATGTCTGCCTTTAAGAAGACATTTTGTGCTGGTGAGGCAAAATGGAGAGACTGTGGAAAACAGGCACGTCAGGCTGATACTTATTAACTGATGACTAGTAATATTTGACGGATGCTAACATAGCCATAAGAACAAAACTGTGGCATTTCAGATTTTTTTTTTAATTGCTTCATCTGTAATTGTGAAACTGTAATTTCCTAGTTTCTTTTTTTAGGCTTTACCTTTCCTCCAGGGGAAATGTCTGTGATTTCCTTTGCTTTTCTCTGAGGAAACCCTACGCAGATTATTACATGTATTGATTTGAACTAATCACTCTGACTTTGACAAGGAAGCCAAATGCAAATTCCAGGTAGGTTACAGCTTTAAGGAGCCTGTGTCTAAAGACTCAAGGCAAGCAATTTAATATAATTGGTTTGTCTCTCCAGGAAATGACTTAGGATGATTTTAGTAAGGTCTCCGTAGGTACAGTTAAGAAACTCGTGCCTGACAAATTGCAATGATTCAACTTGGCAAGTGAGTTTGCGAGTGTGTTTAAATTGGCTCCAGTGTGCATCATTAAAAGCTCAAGTTCTTTCACTCCTTGAAATTAGCAGCTCTCTCATCTTACAGTCAGACGTGATTATTGCTCTAATCTAGGGACAGTGAGAGACCGCCTTGAAGGAAAAGCAGCCTGTGAAAACTGGCAGGATCTCTACAATGCTTTTGCTGTATCTCCAAAAACCCCACAGAGACCCCGGTCTAATCTATTTCATTTAAAGATGATGGGTCAAACAGAGCTGGCTGCATTGCACTAGTGGGGCTGCAGCTTAAAACTGCCTGGACTGAGCTGGTTTTGAACTGCTCTGTTTTTTGCTGGGATGATACACAGCTGACTGACCAATTTGGTCTACATAGCAAAGGCAGTAAACTCAGAAATGGTTTCTGGCAAAGATGAGGCCAACTCACAAGTTTCCCTTTCTTCTTCTGCTGTCCCAGGCCTCCTACTCTGCAGATTTCTTCTTGCTACTCCATCTCCTTTGCAGAACCTGGAAAATAGGGGACAAAGTTTTCATTAGAAACCCAGTTTTTCATTTAATTTTAGAATAAAGAACATTCTGAGGGAGCCTAGCAGGGAGGATGGAGCCCACCTGCAATGTGAGCTGCAGGGAGGGATTATTCCCTTGCAACAGAACTACCTCAGAGCATCTTGTCTCCATGTCTGAAACACAAATGGCCATGAAAGAAAAAAGGATCGTTCTCAGCCCCATGTCTGAAGGCAGCAGCTAAGTCTGTAATTGGCCTGGGCTCATAACGAGCATCCTTAGTTGGACAGCTCAAGACCTGACAAAGCTCATTAATCCCACTATTAGTCAAAATCAGATTGCTTTGATGGCATTACTCCAGGAACATAGTCCTGGTGTGGCATGAGAGGGCTGAACAAAGCCCTTCTCCAGACAAACACTTGCCCCTCTGATGCCTACATAAACCCCATAGTGACGGCTCCTCAGGTATAAGGCCGACGACCCTCGGTGGAAGCACCAGTCTGCAGGGTTACACAATGCAGTAGCATGCACAGTGCAAAGAAGAGGCCTAAATAAAACAGCAGTATGGCATGCATAAAAAGACTTTTCCTCTCCTTCCAAGCTTTCTATTTGCTTTGAGATCCAAAGCTAGGATTCAAAATCTAGGGGGAAAAAAAAAAAACAGCCAGGAAGTTGCGATAATAATGAGTGTATAGATGTAAAAGCATGTGGCTGGGCACCAGGGGGAACGGCTGCTTATTTGTCTTGTCCTGGTTGCTGCACTGTGGATCGAGATGAAACTCCAGGAGATTTCAGTTGCCCCAAACATCCTGACCTTAGAGAGCCTTTTGGAAAGCAAGTGCCTTTGGCAGGGCAGGAATTTGGTAGGGAATCTGCAGTTTGAATGCAGATTAGAGACAGCTGAGAGTTGCAGGGGGGGCAGTGTGCTGCAGGACTTGGCCAGAGCGAAGCCTCTGAAGTGACAGAGGGAGAGAGACTCTCCTAGCGGGCCAGGGCTGAGTTTTCTGCAACCAAAAAAGCCACTGAGAGGTGTTGACCTGGAAAGCAGGGCTCAAAGGAAGAACTATTTTTCCAAGGACTCACTGAATTCAGAGGTGTGCATTCAAAACTTTTGATTTAAATTGCTCCCCCAACAGGCCTGCAATTATCTGGGCCCAGCATATCATCAACTAGTGCATGCATGTATTCTCCAAATAGACTCCTGAGATTTTTTTTTTTTTTTTTTGCTGGGCGAACGAATATCCTTTTTACAAGCAATATGTAACATCTACTTGCAACTGGCCTAAAGGCCTCCTCTTTTTTTCCTGAGTAATGCTTCACAAGTACTGCAAGTATTGCATATGGACTGAATATTTCAGTATCTAGAATAGAGAGAGGCTAGTAATGCTATTGTTATGAAATATTTCTCTACTTAGGTAAAATTCACTAGGCCTTGGTAACCGTATGACAAAGCTGATAAAAAGAACAGCATAATACAGACACAGCTGAGGACGCTTTTGGTAATTGCTGATATTTTCCTAAGGCCTTAAAGTCGGCATTTGCATTTGGTACATAATAGTGGCACATACAGTTCACAAGCATCGTGAGGATCAGTAACATCATATTCACAAGCCTAGACCTTTGTAGTCTTGGGCTAACACATCACAACCAACCTGGTTAATTGGAAGGCCTCATTAGATATGGCTAAGAACATATCTCAGATACTGCCCTATGTTTCTACTTTTAATTACCCGGTACAACTAAGAACATGCCTACAATGACACATCTGAAAACTAGAGGTGTCACTGAGAGCCAGCAGCCCAAAGCTCTCTCCATAGTCATGGGAGACTCTCACCTTGAAGGCGCAATGCATCCCAACCTGAAAGAGGTTTCTGAGATACATGACGTGAAGCTCTCCTTGAACTTGTTTATACTTTCACATACAACTACACCACTACCTTTTAGACGTGTGCATTTTGATGAGATAGTTAGCTTTACCACGTACTTCATGCTGATGGCTAGCGATGTATGGTTTAGCAGAATGTCAGACGTTGCATTGTGACAGGATTGGATTATCAGCACTGGGATCTAGATGTAAGGTCTCAGGTTAGAAGTTCCAGAAAGGGAGCATCTCACAGGCAGGAGGTGCATTCGTTTGGCTAGTATTAGCACCTCATCACTTGACTATCTGTACAGCACTGTATTTTGGAGCTGTGTATCACAGAGCGATTTTGTATGAAGTATTGCCCTCTTGTGGCTGTCCAACAAAAGATGGGTAACTCGGAAAGTTTCCAGCTAGTGGAGAGCACATTAAGCCACTTTGGGAAGATGGAAGGGCACAGCCCTAGTTCTACTCCTAGGCATACATGAAATGTATCTGTTCACTGTGTACATTTCTGGCATCTGTTGGGTTTATTACATAAAGACTAGCTCCATTCTCTGTTTCAAAACTTCATGGGATACGTGATTTCTGATGGTCCTAGGGCTTACTGCAGTACACACAAAGAGAACTGGACCTCATGCATTTATTCCAGCCGAAGGTCTATGCAAGCATTGCATAAGGTAGACCTGTGTTTGGTAATCCTTGGAGAATACCAGCATATCTTCTAACATATACATGGGAGTCTTAATTTTGTAAGAGGCACACACTGCAAACATAGAGAAGAGGCTTTAGGAGTGATTGATCAACAATATTATCCACGTTAACACTGTAAAAGTTATTGGTTGGTAGTGTTGGAACAGTAACATATACACCAAGCTGTGCATCCAGAGGGAAAGTGGCATTGCAATAAATAAATGCATGGATGCTTCCTGGAACAAGAGTGGGATTTTTTTGATTGTTCTCTGAAGTAGTGCTGGTAATTTGTGTTCATTCTTATGCCTGGCTACACATGCACTTCAAGTAGCGCATGGATTTCACAAGTGGTTTACCTTTTGTCATTTCTGGAGGGCCTATACAAAATCATAGCTGATCATAGTAATGAATTGCTAGAATGGTTATCAGTAAAGAATTTCCTGCATAAGATTCAGCTAGAATATTCTTGTGAGCTCTCGCTATAGAACCAGTGTGTAAGTCATTCCTGCAAGTACTGAGTTACTGTTTAATATAGTAATGCAAGGTATATGGAAAGATCCTTCAATGCCAAGTCTGCCTAGACTTCTATGCACTGGGAGAGGGGAAAAAATTAAATGTCTGAGTAGCTCCTAAAAGTGATAATACCGTTGTTATGAAAGTCTACAGGGCAAAATTTATAGGAAGAAGTGTAGTCTTTTATCAGATACTGGATTATATTCCATTTTGTATCCCACCAGATAAAGCCAAAAGAACAAAATGCATTCTGGGTACACCATCCCTTCCCTGAGCTTCAGTTTGTGCCCATTGCCTATTTTCCTGTCATTGGGCACCACTGAGAAGAGTCTGGCTCCATCTTCTTCACACCTTCCCATCAGATATTTATAAACATCCATAAGATCCCCCACCATGAGCCCTCTCTTCTCTGGGCTAAACAGTCCTCTGCCTCCCTTTGTAAGAGAGATGCTCCAGTGCCTTAATCAGTTCATGGCCCTTCACTGGACTTGCTCTGGTAAGAGGCAGAGTGCTGTGCAGACTCCTGGGCGTGCGTGTTGTGGTGATAAATCTGGGTGCATCTTAACTATGCTTCTGTGCTGCGATGATGAATGCTCATGGCTGGAGATAGACCTCAGGTTTGTTAAAGCACTGTGCCATGGCATTCCAGCTGTGGTGCCTGGTGCAGAATAATTGAGAGGACTTTGTTGTTTGCACACTGCTCTGTACTGAAACCAAGTGTCAAGGATGTGTTTCTTAGGGGCCTTTTATTGTGGTTGCTGCCTTTCTGTAAAGGCTAAGCTCATGACTGTTTCCTGCTGGAACTCAGCTCTCAGTGCTAATGAATGTGCATTCTTAACAGTAAACCAGCGAAAGTATGAAAGTAGTTTAAGTTTTGTTCACCTTCAGCTGTGGGTCATCATGTTGACAAGGGGTTCATAATGCATTTTCTGATTTTTTTTAAAATATATTTCAACAACTTTAAAAATAGCATGATTGTCCATTCCTATCCCAAACCATTTAAATTCCAAAGCCAGGCTTTAAGAAGTTGGTAAATGCCTCCATGAATTTTTCATGAAGCTTTTTTGGGGTGGGGAGTGGGGGGGGTGGAAGGGGGCTGCCTCTGTTCTCATGTTGAGATCACAGCAGAGTTGTTATGGATGGGATTGATGGGAAACAGTGCAGGTGAGGCATCTGTACCAGGGCTTTCTGTGCAGTTCCCTGTGCAGCAGGTGAAGAAAAATCAAGAATTGGCATTCATCCCATCCCAAAGTAAATATTTCTCCTACGCCAGATGAACTGCACCATCATAGCACCTTTTCTCTCAGCTGAAAAAGAGCCCTGGAGCCACGCACGGATGTGTAATTTCAGGGTCTGAACTAGGCAATTCCTACATCTGCAGTTAAATAAAAACCAGCAGGGCATTGTCTCCAGAACTGGTTTGGTATGACTGTCACTACTTAAATAATACAGAGCCTATCACAGTGTTGGCATGCACCAAATCCATGTCCATCTATCTCTTTCCCTCCCCCCTCTACCCCCAAGACAATGACAGGATACAGTGCCGGGTGACTGCTCATTAATAGTTTGCCCATGGCTAACCCCTTCTGAAGTGGCAAATGGGAGAAGAGAACTGACCCATTTGGATGTGAGCCATGCTATACTCTCATAGTTTTGGGGAACAATAGTCTGCATGGACAGCTGGAAGACCCTTTCTTACCCTTTTCAGTAAGGTCATACCAATGTAATATTCACCAACAAACTGAGGCAACCAGATCATTGCTTCTGGTACCAACAGGCTGTGTAGTCACCAACAACGTTTACTACCTCTATAAATGGAAGGAATCTCTTACGAATTGTGGACTAAACTAGCACTGTCTGAATACTATGGAAAAGTTTTCTGTAGCTACACCATCAAAAAACACTTCAGATGTTTCCAAAAGCTACAGGCAAGTTAATGACCATGAATTTCCAAACATTTCCTTCCGAGTTGGGAAATGAGGCAGACAGCTGGGGACTGGACAAACATATCTTTTCTCATTAATCAAGATTTTCAAAATGAATATTAACCCAGATGGATGACCAGCATAAGGCACTACACTTCCTAAAACTCTTTCTTCTGAAAAGAATATTCTGAAAAGAAATTTCTTTAAAGCATCTAAGACTGAGCTGTTGTGAAAGGTCTGGAACTAGGTTTAATAATATTTTAAAATGATATGTGTGTGTCATTGTTTTGGCCACAAACTATTTCACAGCAGATAAAAGCTTGAGCAAACGTTAGCTGTTTCCAACAGCCTCTTTCTAATCAAAATGATATGCAGGTGACTTTGAACTGCATATCAAACAGTTGTCTGAGAGTGGGAATGGACAGCACTGTCAAGGAAATCCTGATGTAATGGGTTAAAAGAAAAAAAAAAAGTGTGACAATAGTATAGTGATCTCTGCTGGGAACAGAGGCCAAGGCCTTTAGAAGCTGTAGGGATTAGCTTCTTTCTGCTTGAGGTAGGTTTGGTCATTGCTGCTTCTGTTGGGTTTAGCATGGATATCTGTCTGTTTGAATACCTGATCTAGAAGATTGGGTTTTTTTGGAAGGAGATTGTCTGCTGTAGAAACAATAGCCCTACTAAGAGCAGCATGCAGAGATGCAACCAGACTGCAGCACCCTGAAAGCCTTGTGGGATTATACAGGAAAATGCAAAATTCAGAGATGCAAGAAACTTTTCTGACTCTTCTTCTCTGCCTCATATACAGTTGTTTGAGAGTGAGTGGACTAAGGAAAGAAGTTGTGACAGTGTGCTCCTTCCCCCTCCCCCCACTGATGTGCTCTCTCCCCCTCAACCTGACCTCCCTGTAAACAGCACGTATGTAGGGGCTAGTTGAGCATGCACCAGCTAAGACCTATCTAGTATGCAAATACAACCATGAGTCAATCATCTCCCCCCCATAAACAGGGGGCAGCCCAGAGCCCACTGAGCTCTCCTGCACAGCAGCGGGCTGCACTGCAGAACCTCCTTTTGAGTAGGAGCGCCTCTCAAGGTCACTCCTCGAGGCTGAGAGATTCCTTACCCGCCACAGATCCTCGGTAAGTGATCAACAGCATGCTGAACTTTTGTGAACTTCGCAAAACTTTCCTGAGTTATATCCCTGACTGATAGCACACCTAATTCCTTACACATAAACCGTTGACCAAGTCTGAGACTAGGACTGGATTCTGCCGCACCTAGGCTTCTCTCCGAAGGAGTTTAGAAAGCAAGGGGGTCCAGTCTGAATCTTGTGACTCAACGGGAGGGTTCCCTTTGCACTCACTCCTTTAGATATGAACCGTTGACCAAGTCTGGGACTAGGACTGGATCCAGCTGCACCTGGGCTTCTCTCCAAAGGAGTTTAGAAAGCAAGGGGGTCCAGTCTGGAGCTCGTGACTCAACGGGAGGGTCTCCATTGCACACGTATCTGACCCTGTCCTTCATGCAGTAAATAACTGAGCGAACCTTGCCAATCGAACCTCGTTAAATCGTTCTTATTTACGACTGAACTTTGTTAAGTCACTGTCTTACTGCAGTAAACGTAGTGCTGCTTCCCTCTTACGAGGGAAGTGCATCACTCCTTTCGCGACAGAAGTCTTTTCTCAAACCTTTTGCAACTAAATCATAGGTGGAAGAGACAAAAGGGGCATGTTGTAGAATGTCATGTAGTACACCTCTGTTTTCTTCTCTGCTCTGCTGTCGGATATTAGACCAATCACTTGTAAATCCCTATGGATTTCCTATCTATGGAATGAAAGGCCAGTGACGCAAAGGACTTAGAAACTTCTTCCATTACATGCCTGCTTTCCTGTAGTTTTACTCTTGTTGTTTATTTATATCCACCATATTTAATAAATACTGTCTGTATATTAAGATAATTCTCCAAGAATGAAATGAATCACCATCTAAAGGTTCTTCTGTCTCTCTAGTTTAGAGGGAAACATCCAAATCAGAGTCAATATATTCCGCTCCTCAGGCTGACAGTGCAAACAAAATGCATAACGTAAAATACTGAAAATCTTCAGTGGCATCTAAGCACACTGCAGGGGGCTTTCAAAACATCCTGAGGATGCTATCAGCTCACAGAAAAGAATTTCTCCATCTGATAGCAGTCAGCGTGCTATATGCAACAGCTAGTTGCGTTTATGTTCAACCTCAGTGCAACAGCTCACAATGGCAAGGCAAAATTGGAGCAGTATTTTATATGATGTCATCCCCATGCTAAATCTCTTGATCCACAGCCTGAGAAACACAGGTGGAAAGGATGCCCTGATGTCAGCTGTCACTGTCCACCTATCTAGCCTGAACTTCATCAGTTTCTCTAGCAGGATGTCATGAGAGACCATGTCAAAGGCCTTGTTGCAACTGAGGTAAACAAGTACCTCTCCTCTCCCCTCACCCGCCAAGCCAATCATCTCCTCAGAGCAGGCTGGCAGCTTTGTTAAGCAGAGTTTTCCCCTCATAAAGCCATCCTGTCTACCTCCAGCCTATCACCTTTCCTTCCCATGTCTGGAAATGACGTCCAGGATTAGTTGCTCCATCACCATCCTAGGGATTGAGGTGAGGCTGACTGGCTTGTAGTTCCCTGAATCCTCCTCCTTGCCCTTCTTGAAGGTAGCAGGGGCGTTTGCTCTCTTGCAGTCCTTGGGAATCTCTCCTGTACACTTCCTTTTTAGGTTTGAGGTCAGCCAGGAGCTCCTTGTTCATCCACATAGGCCTCTTGCTACCTTTGCTTGATTTCCTGCTTGTTGGAATGGACCAGTCTTGAGCTTGGAGGAGGTGATCCTTGAATATCAGCCAGCTGTCTTGGACCCCTCTTCCCTCCAGGACCATATCATATGGAACCCTTCCCGAGCAGGCCAAATTCTCTTCTCCTCAAGCCCAGGGTATTGATCCTGCCTTTTGTCCTCTGCTCCCTCCTCACAGGATCCTCAGCTCCACCATTTTGTGGTCACTGCAGCTAAGACTGCCCCCGACTTCCACATCTCCAATCAGTCCTTCCTTGTTTGTTCGTATGAGATCCAGAGTGCCTCTCCTCCTCAGCTCCTTGATCACCTGTGTTAGAAAGCTGTCATCAATGCACTCCATTATCTCCCTGGATTTCTTGTGCCCTACTCCATTGTCCAGCCAGCCAATATCAGGGTGGATGAAGCTCATAGGACCAGGGCCTGTGGACATAAACTTCATTCCAGTTCTCTGAAGAATGCCTCACCTATTTCTTCTTCCCGAAGAGATTATCTACAGCAGACACCCATTACATGGTCACCAGTGCTGGTCTGCCCCCAGTCCTGACCCATGAGCTCTCAGCTGGCCCCTCACCTGTCCCCAGGGAGAGCTCCATGCATTCCAGCTGCTCATTCAAGTATTTCTCTTCTCTTCACACTTGAAACAGATTGCATTTTAAGCAAGAGCCTAAATTTTGTCAAATTTAACTTGATGGCTTCAAGCAAGTACTTCAGCTGCTGCCTTGTACATCATACCCATTCAACTTCATCTGCAATGTCTAAGTTGATTGTAGAGAGGGGCACACTATTTCTGTGCTCATCCTGCACCACAGGTGTCTGCCTCCTGACAATATAGAGAAAGAAGATTGAAATCAGTATTCAGAGATATGACATCCCCGCTGTTGAAGGGACCATGTCTGTACCACACTGGCATGAGCTGTCTGAGGGTCCAGAGACACATCTCCTTTAGCAGAGCAGAGACTATGAGAAAGCAGGGAAAACCAAGGGGGAGGGAGCAATGGATTCACACACCTCACCCCAGAAGAATCAGCTGGAGAAGAGCAATTACACAGCCATTTGCCCATTGACCACAAGGCGGCTGGGCATCTGTCAACCCTCCATGCCCCATCTCCTCACCATACCACACACTTGAATTGCCTTCTCTGAGTCCCTACCCCAAATTGTCTTAGCTCTATGCTATGCCACCTTTCTCCTGAAGTTGCTTACCTTCCTCTGATAGTCTGCACTGTCATCTGTTTCATCTCTCAAGCGCCCCACTCCTGACCCCTTATTCAGGCAGGCACCAACAATACTGGCACCAGGGGTCACTTCTGCACTTTGGCAGAGTGACAGGGGTGCTGTTGAGCACATGCACTGATATAATGGGCTTTCTCCACAAAGGGGCCCACAAATGAGCTCTCAGGTCCGTTCATTGGGTTCACCAACAAGATAAACATTTAAATGAAAAGAGTCAAGTCTAGTCACTTCAACATTTTAAACCAGGCCTAGACATACAGGTGAATTCAGAATGCCAAACAGAAGACACTTTTCAGAGCCAAGGACTGGACTCAAGTCCCAGACCGAGGTCTCTATATAGCTTGACTACCAGGGTACTTCTTCAGCATCTTCTTAAGCTGAAATAATGGCCTAGGGAAACAGGCCGTTGCCCTCTTCAGCTCAAGAGGGACAGAAGGTAGCTCCAGGTTCTTAAGTGTTTCATACCTAAGGAAAGAAGTGACTTCATCTAGTAATCGAATCAATCACAGTGTCTAGAAGATGCCATTCCCTAGTACAAAACACAGCAGCTGTTTCTAGGAATTATTGCTATGCTAAGGTTGAAATGCTGGAAGCTTACCAAAAGTCTGTATTCCCACTGAGAAACCATGACAGGAAAAAATTAAGGGGAAGAAGCTGACAGTTCATATATATTGGGATTTGGCCCAGAGTCAGTATAACTATCCTGGTCTGAGAAAAGGCAAAGGATGGAACTGACCACCAATATATCAGGTTTTATCTTCCAGGGGGATCATTCTATTACAGTGCAATGCAGCCAGTCTCCTAACACTGCACTGAAACATTGGCATGGCATTAATCCCAGAGGAAAGGAGCACTCCTACCAAGCAATTGCATCTTCAACTACTAACAGCTCCTTCCCTATCCCCTCCCCCCAGATAGGAAGAGGAATAGGGTACATCACCTCTGCAGAACACTCTGCATGTCCTAGAAAAGGAGAGGGAAGACAACAAGTCAGATCCCACCAAACACCCCCCCCCATCAGCATAAATATTGTAGGGTGTGTCTGCATGCCCAGCAATCCTTTTGCCTGTTAGTGCTGGGCTTTATCTAACCCAGGTGTCATTAATTCTGCTAATTATTTGGGGGAAATGGAAAGAAAGGCAGCACTTGTAAGGTCTGGCTCATGACATCTGGATGAGTCACACCCCATTTTTACCCTTTGAGTATAAAGTCTTGCTTTCCAAGGTGCAGACCTACCATGACTAAGTTTAAAGCTCAGCCTTTTCCTCACCTCACCAAGAAAGATGAAAGTCATGTTGCTCTCAGCTAGACCACATGGAAGAGATTAAACAGGGAGATCCAGGGCTCCTGGTTGCAGAGGGCCATACAGATTAATAGTGACCTCTCAAAATGCAAGGCAGAGCTTCAGCCCTGCCCCAGAGAAAGGGACTGCCACAAGAGCTTCTTTGAAAGGCTGTGACAGAGAAGTCACCAGGAGATTAGAGAGCATCTCCCAGCTGGGGACTGACCTGAGGCAACACCCCTAGGGAAGAAAGAGCCCCTCTTGTCAGCTCTTCTGAGCTCACCACACCACTCCAGTTCACTCCAGCTGGGTGGGCCTAAAGAGAAGGCCCCTACCCCACTCCTCTCAGCTCTGCCCCTTCTTCCACTTACTCTCAGCTCCTTGGGCTTTTTCTCCTCCATGGATAAATGTTCCTTCAAATCCTTTGCTTTTCTGCCCAGATGCTCCATGCAAGCTTGTAGCTTATCCTGGAGAGGGAAGGGCAAGAGATTCTGCTCAGGCAAAATGGTCCAAGGCATCAGATGCTGAAGCAGCACTGAGAAGGCTTGGATCATACCAGCTGAGAATCATATACCAATTGATCTGACATGTCACTTCATGCACTTTGCTTTCATGGGATGTCAATTATAAATTCCAGCAATCCTCTGGCTATTCACACTGAACATCTGCATCAGGTGCTACACTGAGTGTTTCTGGGTTAAAGTTCTGAACACCTGTGTGTGCAGCAGCAATACAGGTTACAATATTCCTCTGCCTTCCAAATTTAGCTTCTGAACAGCAGCTAGAAGTGCAGACAAGGAGTCAAAGCAAGATAGTTCTACACTGTATAGCTTAATTTTTTCTAGGGAGTCAATCACCAGAGCAACTTTCCAGGAAACCTACTGTATCTCTGAATCAAAATGGAACTTCTGACTCCACCCTCAGATATGGGACAGCAGGAATTACTCAGTGGAACATCACAAATTTTGCTCTAACACTCCCTCCTGCCTCTGAAAACGACTAATCGAATCCTAAGTTGAGATTCCTAAAAAAAAAATAAAGAATTGGGGGTGGGCCCTGAAAAATGCCTCCAACATTTTGGATGCAACTTGTGCAGACACCTTGGCTGGGATTCTGTCCAAGATTAAGACATCTACATTTAGATGAATTAGATGAATTAGATGCCTAAATTCCACTAGATGTCAGTATAGTCACAGGAGTATTCTAGAAAGCTAATTAGCTGACTATGCATCTACTGTCCGGTGAAGTGAATAAGCACATTTGTCAGACTGTTGGTTCTAGCCACCAACACAGCTAGCTCAATTGGTTGAGGTTGCCTCAGAGGGTGAAGCACACATCCCACTCAGCTGCTGGAATGTTTCTTCAGCTTCAAGATGGAGAGCCCGTGAGCAGTAACATCAGTTTCTGATGTCGGAATCATTACTGTAGTTTTGGGTGGTCTCACCTCAAGCTGGCCATGAGGTATAGGCACATTTCTACATACAGCTGCCTTAGTTCCCGTTCCTCCTTGCTCTATCCATTAGACTCCAGTTTCTTTACTGGATCATAGAAACGAAACCCTGAGCCCCCAGCACACACCCTCCTCCTTCTGTAGCAGGGACTGTCTTTCTCCTCCCTGTTTGCAGAGAAGAGCGGAATCTACTAATAAGTTCTGCTTCGCTGCTTAGAGCGGGTAGGAGCCAGTAGTCATTGGGCCTACACTCAGCTCTTATGCCTAGATTAAACTCCTTCCCAGAACTGGGGAGGCCCTACATCCTCTTTCATAATCTACTCATGTTCTGATCCCTAGACTCCGCTTCCAAACTGTGGTGCTTGAATACAAATTTCTCTAGAGTTTCTCTGGTCACCAGCACCCTTTTGAAATATTTAGTGTCAAAGTCAAACTAGAGATGCAACACTTGTTCCCAGACTGTTCTGCTGCATTCCTGTGACTTAACAAGTATTGGTGGGTCTGAACTGCCCTACTGCCTTACTTAGGATGAGATGGTTAGAAGTTTAAAGACCGGAGTGGAATGCCAGGTATCTCAAACCTTGTGAAGGAAATGCTTTCTAGCAGTACCTCTGGGAGATACCATTTGCTTTCCTTGTGTTGTTTGAGGGCTTCATCCAGGGGCTCTCCTGTATGAGTGAGATGGCCGTGGGAGACTGCACACACCACACACATGGCTTCCTGGTCCTCCTTGCAGAAGAGACTGATGACCTCATGGTGCCGGCAGCAGAGCTTCTCGTTCTGCATCTTTTCCTTGACAAAAGGCAACTGCCGGGCTGTCTCCACTATGCTGGCCAGCTGCCGGTTGGGGTACATGACTTGCTGAGCACAAACATGCTGACACATTGGGCAGCTGAAGTCCTTGACCACTGGCTCCCAGTAGTGGGTGATGCAGGCTTTACACAAGCTGTGGCCACCAGGAATCATGACAGGGTCCTGCAGGTAGTCAAGACAGATGGAGCAAGTGGTGTCCATGTTAAGGACCTCCAAATGACTGAGGCAAGCCATTGGTGGTAGTGCTGTGAGATGGGCACAGACTTCGGGAGACAGTTCCTATATCCTGATATAGGAATAGTCACCTGGAGGGAAAAAAAGAAAAAGAAAAAAAAGAAAACCACACCACAGAGCAAATAGATCACATACATGCATTATGCAGCATGTGGACTCAAGGAAGCCTAAGAATCAGGCCTCATAGATATTCTCTCCTAGCTTGAGTGAGGAGAGAAGACTAGAGAAAAGACATGGGCTATGTAACCCAGACACCTGGTTCAGCTTCATTGTCCTGTTCCTCACTGACCAAGGCAAGCAGTAATTTAAGTAACAAGCATTTATTGAATTCCCCAGTACCTTGCAGGAGGAGTTCTTTCCCCATATCAGACATGGGGGGGGAAGGCAGGCTGGAAATAGCACGCATGTTAGCAAGCGTAGTAGTACTGAATATTTCTGCTCTGTCACCTACATACAGACTTTTTCCCTTGAACTCAGTACATGGGGACTAGCCACACAGAGAAACAGAAATGAGAGGTCCCACTTTCATACATAGCCCCCTGAAGGCAGTCTGGAAGAGGACTTATTAAAAGATAGCCCAGGCCTCATGGCATAGACTAAATAGACTAGCTTCCCCCTCTCACTGTTTACACATGGTGCTTACAAGATGAAAAATTCCAATGCAAACAAGTTTGTTAACAAGGAAAACATTTTTCATCCAGAGGGTGACAAAACGCTGGGACAGAAGCCTAGAGAGACTGTGATATCTTCATACTTGGAGACAGGGAAAAACCAGCTGGATAAGACCCTTAATGTCTTAATCTAATTAGGCCTACTTTGAGCAAAAGACTAAATTAGGAGACCTACAGAGAACTCATCCAACATAAACTAGTCCACAATTTCACAACCCTGTAGATCTCCACTTCAAAAAAGAAAAAGCATGCTACAGTTGAAGGAAATCAACAGGAGCAGAACACCCCTAGACAGACTGAGAAAGAACAAGGCTAACCAAGTAAGACCTCTTGATAAAATTTTAAAAGCTAGAAGCACTACGAGTTAGGCATTCAGGGCATCTAAGCTTTTTGGTCACAACACTACCTTACCAAGGATAACTTCCAAGCTAAAGAATTTGTTAGGCAATACACATCCCAGGTGGACTGCCACAGACCTTTGCTTTCAGCAACTAGAGAACAATTCCCCCTCTTCTCCTTTACAGAAAAAAACACAGATGTGGCTAACAATGGCATTTATATAGGAGCAACAGCTGTGATTGCCACCCACATGCCCTTTCCTACCTCACCCTATGAGTATGAATATGAAGCATATTAATTTGTGGTTTTAGGGATTAGTCATGGAATCTCTCTCCTTTCCCTCTACGTTGGATGTATATTCCCTGAGATATTGCAGAAATCCTCTGTGCCCTCCAGGGTGACCCCTTCATTGATGTTAGGAGAAACAGTGCAGAAGCAACTTTGACACCTGTGGTATGGTCAGAAATACAAGCTTATTGTCCTGTTCCAGGCTGTGTTGATCAGATTCAGGACTAATCAACAGGTACCCACAAGCAGCCCTAATGTCATTAGCTTATATTTCTCTTTCCTCTCTTCCCCTCCCAACTATGCTTTCCCCTTTGACTCCTGTTTTGCTCGTTTCACACCTGTATTTGCTATTTATATGATTATGTTGGTAACTATAGCCTTCCTGAGCAACTTTGCTAAGACAGCAATCCTATTTTACTGTCTTTCAATATCCTTCACCCATGGGGAGTTCCTGACAAGCCTCTTTCACTCTCTGTAATGTCCAGCAGTTTCTCATGTTTTTATCCTATTAGTGTAACCTCGGGTCATGGAGAGCCACCTGCCCAGATAGATAAAAGCCTGTTCAGATCTCCTTCTTTTTCAGAGTGCTGGGTATTACCAAGAGTGGAATAAATCCAAATCTTCTCAACATTTTGGAAAGAGACCATCTCTGTTATACAAAACAGAAATAACAGAGATAAAGTCTGTTTATATTTAAAAGTAGACTGAAATTTAGCAAAACATCGTTTCAGGACAATGTGGAACGAGAATGTCACAGTCTAGGAATCCTAGAATAGCCTCATTTTCACACGTGTTCTTTGTGGCTTGTAGGTCCAATTTATTGATAGAATTGATACAGCAGCAGCAGATTGTAGTCATGTATTGTGCCGTGCAAACAAATTGCAGTTACTTACCTTTGGTTTAATAAAGACATGGTAAGTGAAAATGGATATGAATTTAACTCTTTTCATAGTCCTGGAGTTTAAGTGCAGCTGACATCTGCTATGGAATATCATTGTAATCCCATGCAGACAAATGCATGTGAAACCTTATTTTCCCCAGAGATGCTGACCATCCATTTCTGTCTTCACAGGTAACTTTGTATATCCTGCACACCTTCAAAAGTCAGCTCATGAATTCATACGTCCATGTACCTACTAGTCAGACAGTCAGTTTGTTATGAGTGTGAATGGAGCTTAGTTTGGTGCAGGAACGAGCAGAATTAATCAAAGAATGTTTTCTATCAGACATTTGTCTAGTAGAATGCCATCAAAGTTGACTGGAAAGAGTTGGAATCCAACCAGCGGACTTTAATATCTTTTTCTGAATAAAAAAAAAAATATTAGTATCACAGTTATAAATATGGCAGTGAAGGAATAGTTGGTTTATTTGTAATAAATCTGGAGTAGCTCTACATGCATATGGCTGCTTATGGAATTCATCTCACCTAGAGATATACCTTTAAGCATGCCTTCGTTTCTGTCTTCCATCTTAGTTTCTTCTCAATAGGGAGGGGGAGGAAAAAAAAGCAACAGGTATTTTTACAGAATGGTTCAACTAAGTATCTTAGACATCTGCTACATGATGAGATGAGTTATGCCATAGAAGTGCCCATTTTTTTCTTCCTTTTCCCTATTCAGGATGTGTAGAATGATAAGTTCAGGAGGCTGCAGCCAGGGCCTGTCCCTCTGGCCCTGAGCCAGGTGGGCAGAGAAGACCTGGAGATGGTAGCCAAGTTCAACCAAGAGTCCAGATGACCAGGAGAGTTCCTGGTGATGAAGCAGGTATGAGGTCAAGCTGAGAAGTCAGCCTGCGGGTCAGAGCCAGGATCAGGCCTGGTGAGGGTAACCAGGGACAGAGAGAGTCCAGTGCCTACTGGGCAGGCCCAAAGTGACAAGATAGGTCCAGGGTCAAGCTGGGAAGTCAGTCCACAGGGCAGGGTCCAGAGCAATGGAGTCTGCACGCTGAGCTGAGCTGAGCTGAGCTGGAGATCAGTGCTCCTCTAGGGAAGCTCAGACAGAAACTGAAGGCCCAGGGTTGAGCTTAAATGGGGCTCCTGGGCCCATGGGCAGGAGGTGCAAGTGGCTGCCTCAGGCGAGGATGATCAGGCCCATTAAGGCCTGTTAGTGCCCTCAAACCCTGAAAACAGTAGTAATATTAAATATTAAATATTAAAAATAAATATTAAATATTAAAAACTTTTCTGTAATAGCAAGAGCTACAGCTTTACTGTGAGAAAGTACAATTGTGACACTTTCGAAGGCAATTATTTTCACCTAAGTTTTTACTTTCAAGTTTGATGCCTTGAAGACATCCCAGCTTTGTTTTCGACTGTTGCTAACTAGTACCAGTTCAGCAGTATCGCTTCCATGTTCTGTTTCCATTCCCTTACCTCATACATCCTTGTAGTCTTTTTTTTCCTGACTCCCAGTCTGAAGGTGATCATTAACCTTTCAGTAAAACCTGGTCACATTCATCAGGCACCTTAAACTGTTTACAGTATTAGTGATGTGGGTGACTTGAGTCTTCGATGCAAGAACACAGCAGGTGGTCCTGAGTGACAGCCTACCCTCTTTTGTTGTGGGTGAATATCCTTGAACCAATTCACATGCATCGCAGGCTAAAAATGTGCACACAGAAGAATTTTTTACAAATGCTGAGGCTGGGATTCATCTTACCTAAGTTTAGACTTCTGTTAATGAGCTGCCAAAGCATAAACCAAACTTGTAGGCTCTTGCTATAGCTCATGAAGGCAAATAAAAGTCTGTTTGCCTCCATAGTTTTGGAAGAGAGATTGATCACACCTGTCTCTGTCTCCCCTGAAAGGTCTATATTTATATCTGGGAATTACAGGAAGAGTGTAGAGTGACCAGCTCAGGTTTATGGCTCGTAGAGAACAAAAAGCCACTGGCTTCAGTAGAGAAAGACTTCAGTCTCAGCTGCTTTGGCCATGGAAGTAGCACAGAGAAGGAAACGGAACCTGCTATAACACTGCCTCAATACACAGAGTTATTAGACAAATGGGTGTAAGACCATTATTCCCTATCCTTAGGAAGGACTGCAAGTAAAGGTCCCATAAAAAGCTACACTCCCTCTCACTGGGGGTCATCACTCAGAGCAACCCATTCTGCATGTCCTGAACCACTTAGACCCCTTAATGTGTAAACGTAGTGTCTGAGGAAGAAATATGTTCCACTCTTCCATATCCATAGCTTTATCGTTAAGACTGACAGGTGTCGTTAAGCAATAACCAGTCAGTTCCCAGAGCAACTCTGGCAGCATCTAGAAGTACAAATTTTCTGCAAGCAAACATTTTCATGCTTCCTAGAATACCATGGAGGTTGCAGATATTCCTGACTAAACTGTGAGAGAGGACTGCAGGAAAGAACGATAAATAACCCAGACAAGCAATACCTGTTGATCCACTTTTAACCCAGCTATCTCCTGAACACCACGGCTTTCACATAGTCTAGACGAGAAGTCCAGAAGCCATTACATTGCCAGTCTAATGCAGTCTGGAAGAGGACTCAGTCCAATGCAAATACATTGCAGACCTCACGGTGCAGCCCAGACAGACGAGCTTCCCTCACTCATCATCTTACACACGGCACTGCACATTCATTGTCCCAGGAGTCACCCCCACTCCACAACATGAGCAGCCACTGTAAGCACAGTCTAACTAAGGCTGCGTTACCTGGGACATTTCTGCCTGCCTAAGCCCCACTGATGACTTTCGCTGCTAGGGACAGTCAGAGCAGATCACTCTTCAGCTGAGTAACCCAATTCAGCTCTCTGCTCTGAAGGCCAACAGTTTGTCAAACAACCTCTAAGCCCTCGAAGTAGCACAAGTAAGCTAGCTTTTCTGGCAGGTAGAGATGTCCTTAAACTTCTGCCAGAATCAGGGGAAGGGTCTTTGTTCGTATGTCTCAAAGGCTCCTCAGCTTCCCAGAACAGCTGTCTTCATCACCTTATCGTAAAGTAATTTCAATAAGTGTCCAGTGATATTGCAAGAACAGGGAGAGGTTGCAGGAACAGAGAGACGCACCAGAACTCTAAGCAAATCACCAGCGATTACCTACTTGAAGAACTTTATATCTGCATTTGAAGAAAAATCTACCCCGATGGATGGACATACAATCTGAGCCTGGATGGTCCACACATGAACAGGTTATCACAGCAAAATATATGCTCCACAGATGAGCAGGCTGCCTGAAACTAGATGGTCCATGAGCCAAAGAGGTTATCTAACAAAGGGCACAAGTCCAAGGGTAGATGTGTTATTAGAGACAACAGGAGTCTTCTGTGGAAAAACCAGCTAACTGTGTATCAGGACTGTGCATTTTAATGAGAGGAAGAATTATCAAGTTTGATCACAATTAATAACAGAGGTGGATTCACATTCAGATGGCATACTTAATGCTTAAACTCCACGGAGTTGCACTGCAGCTCTTCAGAGTCAGATAAGCAGAGCTGATTCCTCTGATATCTTACACTGTACTGCTATTTACATGAATATGGTCTTGTTATTATTAAAAGAATCTATATTAAAGTTTGCAGTCTAAAGCTCTGTTAATTTTTTTCAATAGATCTTATTCCTTACCCTTGAGCTCTGGCTGATAAATCAGGTGCAAAAAAGCAAGGAAGATAGAGATGCCAAGGTGAGAAGAAAGAATGGCAGTAACAGGAGCAGCGGTGAGTTTGAGGCTGCTGAGGCTTTCTTTCCACCATGCCATTACTGTACAGCTATTTTGTACTTCTTATTTCTTACCCTGTCCCTTAGTCTCAAGGGCTAGGAAATTACTCATGCCAGGTGGAATTATTCTTCTTTTGCTATAGTTATCTGGAAGTTAATGATCTAAATCCAAGGTACTTGGGCTTTCTGGAGAGTTGATAGGGACAGGCATGACGAGGGTTCACTGAATTTGCTAGGATACTTATGTCATCAGTTTCACTAGTAAAAAGTAGTAAGGGCAGGGAAGGAGACGGGCATGTCCTATAATCAATGACAACAAAGACACCCTTAGAGGATGATTCCTTCTGCTTATCACACTTATCTTAAGATGGGATGAATTGTCCTTTGAAGGTGATATTGCTTCCTTTGTCTATAGGGGGAGCCCAGAATAGATGTTGACTAGACCCCTAACCAAGGGTAGGGGAAATTAATTCACAGAAAGATTCTTCATTACAGTGCATCTGCTGAGACTCCTAATTAAGGCCTGGTGTCTTGCAGGAGATCTAATTTACAGACATTAAACTGCATCGAGAGTCATAAGTACACCAAGTACTTCAGTAACACCATTTTTCTGAAAAAAGAATTCCAAAGCGGCAAGCTGAGTGTTAGAATATCACATTTCATATTGAAGTTGTTTCTCAGCGTGTCACTCCACTAATGTTTCACAACGCCCAGGCTGCAGGTCAGCTGCAACATACAGGGAAAAGAATGAGCTGTTGCTCCAAAGGCAGTATTGAATTGCATAGTTCTGCAAACATCGAAGCAAAGAACATTTATCTGGGCATTTATCTGGAGCAGGGAGGGGCTCTATTGCAAGTGGGAAGTCCTAAAGTTTTTCTATTTAGATAAATCTTCTGATTTGTTTCAGTAAGATGTCTTTGTAGTGAAGAAGGAAGCTACTCACTCTTACGAAGGTACATGAAATGTTTGTAGCTTTTGAAATAAGAGTTTATTTCTGGGAACAATATGGCATAAAATATCTCGCACCTTCATGCAAGGAAGGTAGGCCTATTTCTTCATTTTAGAGATGAAAAAGATCATTTTCAATCTGCAGATAGAATCATAGAATCATTTAGGTTGGGAAGGATTTCTGGAGGTCACCAAGTCCAACCTCCTCCTCAGAGCAGGTTCAGTCAGATCAGATTGCTCCGGCTCGATCCAGCTGAATTTTAAATGTCAGCACAGATGGAGATTCTACAAATTTGCACCTAATCCAGTGTTTGATCACTCACGTTGGGGCAGGAGAGGGAAATTTCCTCCTTCAGTTTCCCAAGTAGTCCATGGAAGAGAGCAACCTGTTGATAGCAAGCTCATTGAAGCCCTTTTCTGAGAATTAACTGGGCTAGTTGCTGTGCTTTAGGGCAGAAAAGGTTGGGTAGGTTGGAGATAAACAACAGCCAGCTATGCAAAGATGACTCAGTGTGTAAAGGCAGTCTGGTCTTCTGTGCACCTAAGCAGGGTAAGCATTTTGCTCACTTAAACTGTGTACCTAACCATTATAGGCTGGTTTTAATCCTGCTGTCTGCTTCTTGAAATGGGCAAGTACTTCTGAAGATTTGGCTCAAGGGGGGAATAAACTGGCTTGGTATCCACAGTATCTACTCTTGCCTTTCTGGATGAAACAGGTCAGTAAGAGAATAGTTTTGTACCTATGCAATACCTTGAAGCCTATGCTAGAAAGAGACCTCAGCAAGAACTGAAACCTCCATTCAGTCACCCACATGATAAGAACTCCGCTTTGAGAGCGTCAGCCAGGTTACTGGTAACCTCCAATAGATTAACAATAATTTTTCATGTGAGGTGAAGCTGGTAGAACCTTTACAGGGATGACTGATTCCCTTCTTGTTCGGGATTCCTTCCCTTTTAGCATGAGATTTTTCACCCTCTAAATGGAAAGTATTTCATTTGGTGACTCTTCCCAATTTATTCCTGAGCAGAAAATGGCCACTTTTCCTTGACAACAGGGATGCAAGCAAATGAGAAATCCTTTCTCAGCCAAACCTGGAGGATCTTGTGGTATCTCCTCCTCTTTGGGAAGATGCAAAGCTGAGTTTTCCTGCTGCTGTTGCCATTTAGTGCCTGCCAGCATTTCTTTCAAGAGAGGAAACTCTTACTTTCTTCTGCCAGGATGTGGATTTGTTATTTGTATGTTTACGAGTTGCAGTCCCAAAGGTCAGGGTGATGGAGGTCCATGTAATGAAGGCAGGTCTTAGCAAGTTGGCACAGCTGCAGCCTAACCATTATATTCCTATTTCAGCAAGGCTGAACGGGGGCTGCTTTGCCCCATTAATGGACTTTGTGGCCCATACTGAGCTCTAACTACCCTGCTACCAATGCCCCGGGGAGTTAGCTAATAGGCAAAAAATGTATTGGTGATTGCAATACAGGAAGAATGATGTCTGAACTAGTGTCAAGACCATGTATCTTCAGGAACAAGCAGGCCATTGCCCTTGGAGTGGGCCATTTGGATGATCCTGTACACCCAACCGTGGCCACGAGTGAGGGGAGAAGAGTGCTCCATAGATGTCCTCAAGAAAAGCAGATTTTTCCTTAAAAGAGGAGAAAGAGGGCACACGAAAAGCATTGTAGTGCCAGACTAGGACTGGTGTTTCACAGTGCTGCTGCTGCCTTTTGAATAAATTATTTTATCTTTCTGCGCTTTCTTATCTCACCTGAAAAATAGGAACCGTACTCCCTTGTATCACAAGTCATTTCAATGCGTAATTAAAGAAGTCTAGTCAGAAGCTATGAGGAAAATGCTCTGTACTTCCTTGTGGCTACTGAGACAATCCATTGTGTGTTGCCAGTTTCCCATTACTTCTAGGTGTTGAACCAGTTTCTTGTCGGGAGATAGCATGAGTGTGCTAGCAACATGCCTGAGAGGAATCACTGTGTGGCCATTGAGTTTATCCTCTCTGGACTAACAGAAAGCCAAGAGGTGAAGGTAACCCGCTTTTTTTAAGCACATTAGTAGGGAATCTTGGAAGGATCATGTAGATGAAGGTTGATCCCCCGGCTTCACACACTGTGTACCTTTCCCTCAGTAACTTGGCTTCTGTGGATTTCTGTTACTCCTCAGCTGTCTCCCCAAGGTTGCTGGTGAACTCTTCAGCAGTGAGGAGAGCCATTTCAGTCAGTGCCTGTGTGGCACAGCTATTCACCTGTCTCCTCATGGCTAGTGCTGTGTGTCTCCTGCTGGCAGTAATGGCATATGACTGCATGTGGCTCTCTCTAACCCTCTCCTTTATGCAACTGTCATGTCCTCAAAAGCCTGTACACAGATGGTAATCATCTCCTCTTTCACTGGCTTTGTCCACGCACTTGCGCAAACTATCTCCACCTTCACATTCTCTGTGACTTTGGTGTTATCAGTCATTATTTCTGTGACATCCCCTAGGATCCAGCTTTCATGCTCTGACACCTGTAGCAAAGAGACGGTACTTCACATTTTTGGTGTGTTTCGTGGCATCTTCACATCTCTGGCAATTCTAATCTCCTCCATCTACCTCATCTCCACCACCCTGAGGATCCACTCCTCCAAGGGCAGATGCAAAGCCTTCTCCACCTCTGCTTCCCATCTGAGAGCTCTCTTCTTGTTTTATGGCAGCACCGTTTTTATGTGCGGTAGCCCAACATCCAGCTACTCATTGGACTGAGATAAATGGGCCTCTCTGTTCTCTACAGTGGTGACTCCAGTGCTGAATCTTACCAGCTACAGCCTAAGGAATAAGGAGGTGAAGGATGCTCTGAGGGGAGTTTAGAGTTTTAGAGAAACTTCAGCAGACTTGTTAGAAAGAGAACTTTGTTTGGGGAAAATTTATCAAAACCTTGGTACAAAGAGTAGGACTTCCAAGGAAGATTTGATCCGCTTCCAAGGGTGAGATTCAGAAAGGTACTTAATTGTTAGAAGTGCTTTTAGGTGGACTTCTAACTGGTTGTATCTGCAACTTCTATCTTGAAAGACTGTGTTCCTCTGCTGCTGAAAGCTGGAGGAATCCTGACTCTTAACTTGCAAGTTCCAAGCACAAACAGGACTCCTGCCTGAGGAGTGCGTGGCACAGAATTGCAGTTCTCTGTTCTACTAGGAACGTTTGCTCATGTAGGAAAACCACCAGTCCGTCAAGATTAGAAAAGGCTTTCAGAGATATTCAAGAGGAGAAAAGCAATGTGATTTGAATTTATGGCCACTTCTGCTACGTCTTCAGTATTTGAAAGGAGTAGCCTCTTCCAGTGCAACACACAGAACCTGAAGTTCTGGAAAGGAAATCTTGGAGAAGAGACACCCGTGTTTTCACCCCCCAAACACTAGGGAAAGTAACTGTCCCTCTTCTGTTAAATCTCCCTCTTCTGTCACTCATTACTACCTCCTTTTTCCCCTTCTGCCTGGAAACATGAAAAAACTACAGAAATGCAGAAAAGATTGACTTCTAATTTTGCTACCATTGTGAAGTAACAAGAACTTATTCCTGCTTTTCATCTCCACATATCAGCAATCCACTTGAGGCAACTGAGTGAACTGGTAGTTATTTTAAGGACATTGGACATAATTTGAAAGTTAATCAAGCTGCAGTGTTCTTTCACTTAAAAAAATGCTGAAATAAGATGGTGACTTACCAACTACATGTCTGCCATCAATGTGATTTTGAGAATAAATGACCAATCATTTCTGGGAGATGAGAAAGTTGGGAAAGGCTTTGGAATCCTTTTATCAATTCAACTAAGCTAGCTCTAAGGATAGGTGTTCTAGCGCTAAACGATGTTTCATCCCTTCTGGCTGAGTTTACAAATGCTGTCCCTCAGTTGGCAGAAGGAGTTGAAATCTTTGTTGAGCTGAAAGTGACAGAATTAATCTCAGACAGGTGAGAGGTTCCTGCCTCTGCATAAGGTTTACAGTCAAAGGGGGATGGAAAGAGATCTCGCGGATTGCCTTTGCATTTCACTGCAAGCCTGTTAGGGCTGTTATTTCCCCTGACTTCCTCTCCTTAAAGCTATGCATAACTATAGCAAAGATTGTGTCCCTGTGATCATCTATGGCACCCTAAAGAAGGATTTTACAAGTCTCTTTCTTTCAAACTGATGCCAGCATATTTTACAGAGAGGTGATATGACTGCGAAACATCATTATTTCTGCCCAAAGACACACGGCTGGGGAGAAAACTTATCTTCATATGTTATAGTCTGAATTTTGATCAAGTAGTGATGATTAAAGGCCATCACTATCTCAGAAGCCGTTTATCTCAGTAACGCTAAAATTAGAATATGCACGGGGTAGTAAAAGCATTTGGACACTATGCACTATTATCCCACTGGCCTAACAGTCCTGAAATGCAGGAAAAAGAAATTGAAAATGTAGCCTTTTGGTGCTGCTAGTTGTCATCTTTCTGTTGCTGCAGAGGCTGAAGCTCAAGGTTTATCTCTTGTTTCTGATTATTAAGTATCATCAGATATGTGAAGTTCACAGTTTTTACACATATCAATGTTGCGCTGTCCTTATCTAGGACAGAGATGTGAGATTTTTAAACCAGATTTCTGAGGTGTCCAAAATTGTCTCTTTCAGTGGACTCCCAGCTCACAAGAAGGAAATAGCTTGAGAAGAAATCACAGGCATCATTTTACTTTACTGTGTATGTTTACAGGTCTCTGGGAAGAGCAATGTACACTACTACTCTTCCAGAAAAAGACAGGTAGGTTGTCATCAAAGAGCTTCCCTGCACAGCAATGAGTCATGTCTGCACACCTCTCTCTGCGCTAATGTTTAAGATAGTCAAAGCCATCTAGAGCTAAGCATCAGCAGAACCGGCAGCATGTTTCAATCAAGAATCACAATCTCAAACCTAAATATGCTTTCTGACAAATATCATCAAAAAGAACAGATTTTTCATAAGCCCCGCATTCATCTAAGCCCTGCATTCACCTATCCCTTAGTCTCCACCTCGAGAAACCCAGACAAAATTAGGGAATTTAAAATGTTAAAGAGCTGCTGTCTCTTCAAATCTACAGTTTGCTTTTCTAAGAAAGCCTTCTGATCCACCATCCAGAATCCTGTTCCTCTTCTTCCCTTCCCCAAATCTCAGTTCCAGGAGGAGATTTGGGAAAATCCCGGCCTTGAATCACTTGTCATGACAGCAATGCTAAAGTAAGTCCATTTGCGTAGAACAGCATTACCCAGAGTCAGGAGGTCCTAGGGGCATTTGGGGGTTTCCCTGCTGCAAACAGTTGAGGAAAACTCGATGGATCAAGAACAGTACTGTTAAGAATTTTAGGGAAATTTTCAGTGTTCAGCTAGGAATTAGGTTATATCTTATGGAGTATGGAGAGATATTAGATACCTGTATTTCCACTGAGATACCTATTCCTTAGATTATTATAGTGTAAAGCACCAGACGACTGGCCAAAGTATGAAACTTCATCCAGTCTCTAAATAAAGCGGTGAAGAATGTCCCGATAATTGAACTGGATTGTGGCTCCAACACTGACTATGGTATTTAACCGTGCTTGGTTTGCTGCTCTGATAGATTATAAAGCTCAGCTATGACATAAGGTCAAGACCTTGGAAAGGTGTTAGCAGAGCTCCTTTAAATGAAGCGTTCCCAGAGACACCAGGTTGGCACAGACTGATGAAAATCCGAGTTAATGCCTGGCACTGGGGAACGGCCTCTGTGTCCATCAGTGTTCCTGGGAGCCTTGGAAAGTCTAGTACAGTGTATGTCACCCTTCACTGTAAGGCAGACACCTAGTGCAGCATCCTGCTCCTCTCATGCTCCTCTTTTACCATGCAATGAATCGCAGTCCCCTCAAAGGTCTCTTGCTGTCTTCAGCAGCTCTCTCAAGTTGAGGCACCTCATGTCAGCACACCAATATATGTGAGATGAAACCTGCTTGTGCTGTGCCATCCTGAAGGATTTCCTTTCTCTTGGAAGCTTAGCACCACCATCACTTTTTTTGTGTAGAAACGTGAGCAGACACCACTCTCCGAAGCTCGTAGGAGCTAGTGGGAAAGCATAACCTCTCAAAATACCTAGTTATTCCTCTTAATGCCAGGAGAAGCCTAGACCTGAGACTTACACAGCTCTAAGGTGTCTAAAGGTAAAAGCCACAATACCACCCCAAAGGCTCGGGTTTGACTGGTGACAATATGCTCACATCCTTTTGACTGACAATTTCCAAAGAAAGATGAGAGCTACATGAAACCTTGAATTTAGTTTCAGTTCTACTCTTGTCTGCTGGGAAGATGGTGGAAGGGCGCATATAGATGAAAATGCATGGCCCAAGGAACAGAAGTGCAACAGTGATATGGGAGGTGCAGGTAGAGAGTGCTTCGAGACGCCCTTTGGAAGAGCGTGTCCTCAAAGAGACCAAAATAATGACGTAGGACACAGCAAGAACAAGCAAAGAGCCTGAGGAAATCAGACCACTATTGGCAACCACGATGCAACCAACCACGTAGGTGTCAGTGCAGGCCAGCTTCAGCAAAGCGTGTACATCACGGAAGTAGTGGTTGATCTCATTGGGCCCACAAAACAATAGCTGAGTGGTGAACAGGGTCTGCACCAGGGAGTGCACACAGCCTCCCACCCACAAAGCTGCCACCAGCCGGCCACACACATGCTTGTTCATAATGCTTGCGTAATGAAGCGGCTTGCATATAGCAGCGTAACGATCACACGCCATTGCTATGAGGATGAACATCTCCGTGCAGGCAAAGAGATGGACCCCAAAGAGCTGTGCTATGCAGCCCACAAAAGAGATGGTCTTCTTTTCAGCAAGAAGGTCATAAATGAGTTTGGGAACTGTGACAGTAGAGTAACTGATATCTACAAAGGACAAGCAGCTCAGGAAGAAGTATGGGGTGGGAGAGTCCAGCTGTTGACTGTTCTGTATAGTGATGATGCTAAGCAGGTTTCCAAGAATAACAGTGGCATAGAAGACTAAGAAGAATGTGAAGCATACTTTTGCTAATGTATCATCTTGTGTGAGTCCCTGGAAGACAAACTCCATCACATTGTTCTTGTTCTTCATATACATCACGTAGACAGGACCTGAAGCACAGAATAAAGCCACCTGTGATGGCATTAGAAACACAGTGCTATCAGTACACATCCATGTCGATCACTGGTATGTTCAATATCAATGTATTCCCTTTTATGTCTTTTGGGGAAAGTTTCCTTTCAAAGTCAATGCTTCTCTCAAGGAGTGACAGTTGATATCTAACCCAGAATGTATTACTGAAGTGTGTAATAGTGAGCTCTGTTTATTTGCTTGAGGGAGTTGGTGGAAATATCCTCCAGATTCATATTTCTGATCTTTGCCCCTTTTAAAAAGGAAGACTAGTCACTAGGTTCCCTAAACATCCACTTCTGAAGTGTTGATTTGGAAATGAAAAGCTGACTGAGAAGGATAGTGCATGTTTTGATTTGAGTCTCAACACGTTAGTCATGCCCTAAGGAATTCTGCTCAAGCAGTGAACGTACCTTCTTTTTCAACCCTCTGAGGGAATTCAACAGAACTAGTCCTTACTATTGCTCTCTGACTCTGGTAGAATGTCCATGCATTTTTGTGCAACCATCAGTGTTCACATCATGACACAAGGCAGCTGGCTAATTAACATCACTTCAGCTATCAGTGTAGATCCTTCTGGAGGAGGTAAAGTGGACACCTACCTCATGTCTGTTTAGCAGAGATGTCTTTAAACAGACAAACTGTCTTTAAGGCGCCCTAAGTGAAATCAGACCATGTTCAAGGCATGCCAGGAAACCTGAAGCAGGAGAGTCATTGTGCTCTATGTGCTGTACTGGGCTACATCTTGTGTGGATTGGTTCCAGTTATTGCTCATGAGTTTCTGGGTTGTGACCTCAGTCTCCAAAAGAGCGGGCTTGTGTTTCCTCAGACCACCTTTCCTACAGTACATGGGTGAATACTGGAGATAATCTGCATTAACGATGTGTCAGTAAGGTTTTTGTACACCTCAGCCAAGTTCTGGACTAGGCATGGAACCCCCCATAAACACACCTGTGATGCCACCGGGGTAATAAATACACCGCTGCTGAATCTCCTTTACTCACCAACACCCTTGTATTCACCTTTGCTGCACTCTAGTGCAGTACGCAAGTATCACTAGTGTTCAGTTTCTACACTGAAAAGATAGACGGCAAGAGCTGCATAACAATGTCCACAATACTGGCAAGTCCTTTGGGCTCTTAATCCTGTTCCACAGTCACAGGTCAATCAGTTCTTTCTCACGAGATCTCTGCCTCTTCCACCCTCCAGCTTCAGCAGCAGAGGAAATATTCTTTCGTGTCTCCGTCCCTATCTCCATGCCACTCCATGTGCAGAGGGAAAGCAGTGTGGGGAGGCCCAAAGCGTGTGTGTTAAGAGCATTGTTGCCACGATGTGCACAGCTAGAGGGGACAAGTTAAGACTGAGTACACAGGAAATGCTGCAGCTACCTATTGACTCCTTGACTCTGTAACACCAGAAACTTCCTTTTGACAGATATTTCTGGAAATGGCATATAACTGAAAAATAAGCAAAGAAGACACCAATTAAAAGAAAGGTTAAAAAAAATTGAGTTCTTTCTAATTCATAAAACGTACCTCACAAAAGCCACTCAACAGTAATGCCTCTTTTCAAAGGCAGGATTTCATAGTCATACTTGAACAAAGCAAAGAAGCAAGATCAGAAAACTTGCACAGTTTATATTTGCTAGTCTCCTACAGTTTGCCTGCTATTCTCCTCTGATGACCTCTCGGACCACTTTAGGCAGTTTCATCAAAACCTCTCAGCTCCAAGCTGCTTCTTGTGTGTCACGAGAGCAGTCCACATCTCTGCCAGGGCTGAAAGCTACAGGGGATGAAACGGACAGCCTGAATGTCTAGCTCCATTTCTCATTCTGCAAAAACAACTTCCAAGAGCATCTGCAAGAACAACTCTCTCTCTCTCTCTCTCTCCAGATGGGGAAGTTGTGGCAGAAATATTTCAAGTAAATTGCACAGCAGAAGCACAAGCTTACCAGAAGCAATGAGATCGCAGAGGCATGTGAAGTTTTCTTTGTCAGAAAGAATCAGTGGACGGGGAGCTAAAATATATGTTTTGGACAGCTATTAGAGTAATCTCTACAGGGTGACTGTGGAGCGTGATCACCTAGACCATGTCACATTGTGTGGGGGTTTGCTTGCTATCTTGCTTGCTTTCCAGAGCTGTCTAGATAAATGGACTTCATTTAGTACTAGCTATGTGCTTCTTTTGGAAACATTTCTATTTAAAATCAATGTCATGGCTGACCATGTGCAAGATTTTGCAAATGCACCGCCTGCATAGAGCAGAGGACATTCGGGGAACCAGAGCATTTGCGACATTGTCCCACGGTTTGGTCCGTAGATCTGCCGCTCTCCTCTGCAGGGAACACCTTCTTATCTTGAACCACACTTAAGCCATGTTAAGGTGCAACACAAGTGCAAGCCAGTGTTTATAGGGAACGTGAAGTGAAGGAAGGAAAAAGAAAGTGCTTTAGTTACTTTCAGAGTGCATTACACAGATGTCTTTCCCCCTCACGCAGCTCATTTGCTCTTTTCCTCCTGGCAAGGTAGGAGTCAGGGTCCCGTGGCTCCTCGTGGCTCCTTTGGCCTTGTGGAGAACCTTAGCTGCTACAACTAACCTCCCTGTGGCAGCTGTGACTGGCTCTGAGATGATTTAATCTTCCATCTTCACATTTCTTCTCTTCCCTCCTGCAGCAGTAGCTGCTCCAGCTATTCCCTTGGAATACATGTTTCTTCCTTTGCCTGGGCCTGTAGATGTGCCCTGTTGGGCTAGGAGTTATCCTGCGCACAGGAATTATTACTGAATAACTCTTTTTTTTCATTGACACATAAAATTCTGCCCCCCAAAGCTTTCTTTGACCCCCAATGCTTTCTTTGGTGGCGACAATTTCCTACAGTGAGCAATTTATCTTTCACTTGGATCTTTGATTCTCTATTAGTCTAAACAGTAAAATGCAAAATCTGAGGCAGAGATGAAGGGCAGAAGGGATGGCTAGGAAGGAGGGCATTAGTGATAGGTGAACTACTGCAGAAAGGCAGAGAGCTGCACTGGAATGGGAAGGGGAGAAGCTTCTCCTCATATCATCTGCATCAGCAAATGACCCAACCAGCATCTAATATCAGCAGTGTAATTGCTAACCCATGGATTCAGCATATGACAATGCAGTACTCCTAAGAATGCATTTACTCCAAAGTAAAGGGGAAGGAAGCCTTTGGCACAATTGCTTCCAGCAGCAAGTGACCAACAGCCTTGCAGACACCTTGGGCCATTGTTTCCTGGCTGAGTAGATTACAGAGTAGATGGAGTTTGTCTGATGGAAAGTTTACACCCGGGAGAGCTCAGACTAATGGGATGCTCTGCCTGGAACACATTTTAATATTTTTGATAGCATTCATTTATTTATTTGCTGGTGTCTCGGCCGTGCTTGGAAGCCCCAGTCCTGGGCCTGTGCTATTCAAAAAGAGAACATAAAGGGAATCCCTGCTAGTCACAGAGTTTACAATGCCATTCCAATCAAAACATGAGCTTTCGGTGTCTTCCTAATTACTGCAACAGCTAAAACCAAGCTTTTCTTCAAAAGGGAGCTTTCAGTAAATTTTCCAAAATGGAATTATAGTGAGAGACACTTGATTTTCTCAGCTCCTGAGAAAATGTTACCACAGTTCTACACCTCACCCTTTTCACTCCAGAGTTTTCTATTCCACAGTTTTCTCATGGCACTTTTTACCTCCTCATTTCTCAGCGTGTAGATGAGTGGGTTCAGCATGGACGTGATGACGGTGTAAAAGACAGCTACGCTCTTGTCCTCCGAGAGATTGCTGGATGGGCGTATGTAGGTGAATATGCATGGCCCAAGGAAGAGAATCACCACAGTAATGTGGGACCCACAGGTGGAGAGGGCTTTGTTCCTCCCTTCGGATGTTCGCCTTTTCAAGGATAACAAAATGATAATGTAGGACGTGACCAGGATGATGAAAGAGACCAAAGTAATCATTCCACTGTTGGCAACGACAATGATGCCCGCAACATAGGTGTCGGTACAGGCCAGTTGTAGTAGGGGATGGACATCACAGAAGTAGTGGTCAATTTTGTTGGGGCCGCAAAAAGGGAGGCTAACGGTTATGAGGGTCTGCACCAGGGAGTGCACAAAGCCCCCCACCCATGAACCCATCACCATCCAGCCACACACACGCCTGGTCATGAGGGTGGTGTAGTGCAGGGGTCTGCATATGGCAAAGTAGCGATCATAGGCCATCATTGTGAGGATGAAGATCTCAGCGCTGCCGAAGAAATGTAACCCAAATAGCTGTGCCATGCAACCCCCAAAGGAAATGGTTTTCTTCTCAACAAGGAAGTCAGCAATCATTTTGGGAGCTGTGACAGAAGAGAGGCAAAGATCTGCAATGGACAGGTGGCAGAGAAAGAAATACATGGGGGAGTTCAGACGTTGACTGCTAACTACAGTGACAACGATGAGCAGATTTCCTGCCACAACAACAATATAGAAGAACAAAAACACCACAAAACACATTTTCTGCACCCCTTGGTTCTTTGAAAGGCCCAGAAGAATGAATTCCTTCACACTGCTTACATTCTCCATGTTGGTCAGTTGCATGGCAATATGCAAAATACACCTTATACACCTGGGAAAACAAAGACAGACACATGGTTAATCAGCATTTTTTTCATTATTAGTAATGAGTTCTATATCAGAAGTGGATACAAACCAAGAAAGATATAGCATTAGTATTAAGCTTATAAAGTGTTTAGTTTCTGTCATGTATTTTTTCACAGCTACTTAGTTCTCCACAGTACAAAGCTTCTGCCATGGCTTTGGTGGCACAGAGATAGGTGCACTCTGTGATATGTTCCTTAATCCTGGTCCTCCAGGATTTTGAAGGACTGGCTCCATGGCTGGTAGCCTTCCATGCACTAAGGACAAGGCCAGAGTGTTCACCTTGGGCACTACGAGGCAGATAATGCAGCATGTTTGCCCTCAGGGGAGACAAAGTCCCTGACAGCAATCTTTGTAAAATGGGTGTCTTTAAGAATACCTGGAAATATTGCTCAGAATGATGATTTGTTTTATAAGTACCCACGATCTTTGAATTCTTGTTTAGAAGGGAAATGTACCCACATGCAGAGAAAAGAACTCTCTTGTGTATAGACATTTTGAAACGTAAATATGAAATGTCACAGGCTGAAAAATGAGTTCTGGGAAGGTTATCTATCATGGAGGGGAAAAAAATTGCACATATGACTTAATGTAGTATTTGACATTGTTCTAAATCTCAGCATTGTTTCTATCAGAGGAAGGAAGAATGAAAGACACTTGTGAGATCTTCTCTCCCAGCACTGTACTGATTTTACCTAGTATGATTTTTGATATGCTCTGCGTGATGCTTTCAAGGCTTATCTTAGCTTAATGAAGCTAATCTAACTAAACTCCTTCAACAGCCAGTATAGGTCTGATTCATAGGCTGATTCAGAATGACTAAATTAGGGTCCTTTGCAGAACCCTTTTTTCCTCCACTCACTATGAGGAGCTTAAGCAAATTAGCACCACCAGGTTAGAATGACCTTTAGAGAATAATCCCTTTTGGTCCCTGAAAGTAGCTCAGAGCTTTTTGTAATGCCATCCACCTGTTTTAGGTTATGGCTGAGCTCCTTGTCCCTAGGCATTTCTACATCCATACAGTTTCTCATTCGAGACAAGGTCACATTCCAGCATAAACATGGGACTTCTTTGGTTCACCCTGTATTCCAGCTACAACCCATCGAGCATTACATGTCACTAATAAATGAGTAGCCTACATCTTTAGAAAGAGTGTAACGTCTCTAGCTTGCCATTATGCACCCAGACCACCAGAATTCCCTTGGTCAAAGAAGTCTGGGAACCACCAGATTAAACTCTTCACAGAGATTTTAAGGTCAGCCAAAAGCAGGCACTCTTTTAATAAAAATATCCACTGTATGGGCTTCCTTCTAGGATCAAAACATTCCCCGTCAGCTGGTGTTAAAATGCACCATTTTAAGTCCTGCAGAATTACATCACAACCAGGTCTTCTCATTTGTATTGGTGATCTGTGAGCAAATCGGCAGAATGATTCAGTTAAGCCAAGTTATCTACCAACTACTTCAATCTGCAGCATAATCAGAAATTCTCGTGCAGGCACAAAGTGATCAAGCATCCACAGGAAACACTGAAACTGAGAAAACCCAAGATTACTTTCAAACCCACAAAGTGAAGCCGAGAGAGGAAGTGGGCAAAGGTAGGGACTTTTCCTATGCTTACAGTTGTACTTACACTAGATGAAAGTTTTTCAAGCAGAACGGTAAACTTTGCATGGATGGTTCCCCTTCAGATATTTCTACAAGGAAAAGGATCTGTAAGAACAATGGGAGGTCAGTTTCTCCCTCGTCTTACCAAGTCGTGATCCTTTCTACCCCTCTTCCTTCTACTGAGCAACGACGTAGACTTCTCAACAAAATAAATGACAGGGATGAAATGAGCACACCTTTATGGCTGTGCAGTACCCAGTCGAAAAGAAATAGCTGGGCTCCATCCAAGCCAGAGCATGACTGGAAGCATACCACAGCAACCTCAGGGCCATATTTAGGCAGTCAGAAAGGAGTGACCAAGAGAGAAATGGTCGGGGGAAACTGTATGCCTGAATACCAGCAGATGGCAAACTCCTGAGCTAAAAACAAGGTGTGCATCTACAAAAGGACTGATTCACAATTCAGACAGCTCGGCTATGTGTCTTGCTTGATAAGGTCCTTTCCATCACCACCAAACTGCATTTAACAAACTACCCATCTGTCTGATCTCATCTCATCGCCTTAAGTCATGTAGGCACCTGTACCTAAGCTAGGCATATTACACCTGACCAGTCTACTTGTAGATGTGATGAATCATGTGCTGCCAGTACCCGTTTCTTACTGTTGACTCTAAGAGGATTACTAGGATGAATAATTCAGTAGAGGATTCCCACCAGTTATGGCTTATCTCTTCAAGTGCCTTTGCAGGGGTAGACCTGAGCTATATGACATAATGCAATCAGCTGCAAAATAAAATGAATCTCATGTGTACTCTTAACATCTCAAAAAGGGTGAGAAATTGCACCATCTCCTTACTGCATGCATTCTTCCCTAAAATCTCAGGTGGTTATGGGAAACAAAAGAATAATTTTGAAGCAATCGAATCTGCGGCTGTAGAACTAGCTCTGTATATAATTCTAGCCAAAGATAACTAGAGGTAACTTCAGTGGAAGTTCCTTTCTGTATTTTCACATTTGTGCAAGAAGAAAGGAAAAGGAAGAGGAAAGCAAAGCAAAACAAAGCAAAGCAAAGCAAAGCGAGAAGCCAGAGAAGCTGCAAAACTTACCTCGCCTGTGTTTAGAGATCTAATATTTTGTGTAAGGGCTGTACAACTTTATCTCCTCAACTTCTGTCTCCCCTGGTATGAATGTGTTAGAGCACAGCACCTTTAAAGAACATAGAATGGCTTCTGGAAAGCTTCCAAAACTTGCTTAGGAGGTGGCTGTTAGTGTATAATCCAACCCCGTCTAATGTATTACTTGCTTTCGTGTGTCACAAGTGTATCTTGATGTTTCCTGCCTGTGTGAGAAGTGGTTTAATAGGCTGTGTGGATGATGTGACCTGGGTGTGCTGAATGATGCTTTCATATCCCAGCAGCTGCAAAAAGGGCTGAGAAGAAAACCGTTTAAGTACCAATCTTTAACCCTCTCCCAGGAAATCTTCCACCTGAAGGGCTCTTGGGGCTGGAGGAGGGAGGGGTGGAGGCTTAGTGAAGGGAAGGCGTGAAAGAAAGGGGCAAAGGAGGAGAATGAGTTCTGTCTTGACTGAAAAGTTTAAGTAAATATATTTTAAAGAAACAGTTGTCAGTCAATGCTTTTCTAATGATATCACAAAGGCATTTCAGGGTTTCTCCATAAGAAATAACAGTCAAAGGAGTAGCTGAGTATTCAACTGGACAAGCATATGCATGGGCCTATCCAGTTAACGCTTCTCGGAGTTCTTCCTTACTCCAAGCTGACAGTTGTATGGATTTCCCATGTGTAAAGGGTCATTAGGTCCACTGCTCTGGCTTCCTAGCATTGTGAATGCTAAAACAGTCCATTTGTAATCTAGATATTTTCTCTCCTTTTTTCACTTCTGTGTATTCCCAAAAACATTAAAAGAGAAATCTTCATTAAAGGAAAAAAAGAAAGAAACCTCAAGCTGTAAGAAGAGTCACCATCCTCCAGGGATGGTAAAGAATTCCTATGACAGGAGTCTTTTAAGGACAGGTTGGGCTCATTTCTCTCAGGAGTGGTTACGATTAAGTTTTTATAGGGACAGAAGATGTCCTGGGTGACCTCTTGATGACCCTCCAAGTCCTATCTCACAAGAAATTTCATCACTGGAAATCCAGTGAATAAAGCCTCTTTGCAAGATTTTGCATGTTTTAACGGAGGTCAGTGAATTACCAAGTCAACCAAAAAAATCCTTCATTTACGAATTGGGAACCTGAGGGAGGACGTCACCTATTTAATGCCGATGGAAGTCGACAAATGTAACCCTGACTTAGTCACTCTAGGCTCTTCTGCGGAAAAAAATGAATGTCTTTGGAGGCAAAAAATGAATGTCTCTGATCTACCTCAGAACTGATTTTAGGATGCGATTAGGTGTGAAATAGACACCTAGCTTTTAAACAAAATAACTTAGGGCGGAGAAATGTCACTGTCATGATGGGCCCCATCTTTCTTAACCTGAGCAGCTGCAGTCAAAGGTGAACCTATGAAATGAAACAAACGAAGCAAATAGACATGCTGATTTATATCAGCATATCATCTCAACCAAGGCCCAAGTCAAATTCATCGTTTCACTCAACTCTACTGTGTATTTGTAGCTTATGCCTCATGGATGTCAGGAAAGACATTGTCTCAGCTACTGTCCTTTGCTTTGTTTTGCTGAAATTTCTGGAAATGTGGAATGGCCTGAGAGCAACATAGTTAATGTCTCCATCTCCTCTGCACAGAATGCCAGCGATCTCCACAGTGAAAACAGAAATCCTACAATTAATGAGAATAAATACTGGTAAAGAAATGTCTTGGTGAAAATAGTCCCCTAACTTAAATGTCCTTTTACTGTCGCCTGGAGTCTTGGGCAGGTTATTGAGGGTTAACAGTAGTCACTACAGGAAACAAGAGTATTGGGTAAGAAGGTAAACAAAGTCTTACAGTCTTTGGGAAAGGAAGAGGAGCAACAGATGACAGAAGCCAGAGATCAGGCCAATAGCATCTGGCCTGCTAACCTAGTATGAGTCAGCCTGCCACTTTCTGTACCCAGTGGCACACATGGCAGCAACTTGGCTAGCATCACATTCATGTCCTTTTGTTTCCCTAGCCAAATGGACTACCAGAGGTGACTTAATGCACAAGTCCAAATGGAGAATTGCTGCTACCTCCTGCTGCAAAATAATTCCCCATAGGGGTGTGCTTAGTGCCAGCAAAGGAGAAAGGTCTTTTCTCCATTTTCATTCCACTTACCTTGGCACCTGGCTCTGGACACCACTATGGCAGCAGGTCATGCTCAGGGGAGCTGTGATTTGGACAAGGAGGGACTGTGCATGGTGAGATGAACGAGGTTTTGCAGCTGGATAGTGAATACTGGCAAGGGGTTTGTTGACAGAGCCATGGTGAATGTGTGTTGTGAATTTGATGATGGGCAGGATGGGGACAAGGCACGGTGTAGAGGGAAGTTGTGAAACTTGAAATGGATGCTACATGGCCAGGGGCTGTCTTCATGGAGTTTGTGAAATCAGAAGTGCCTGAGGTGTGGTGAGGGACTGTGCTGAAAGACTGTATGAAGTGGCAGGTAATACTGTGGGTGCTAAGCTGTGTTGAAAGACCTTGTGACATCAGAAGCGGGCATCGTGTTTTGAAGGGTAACACTAGGAGAGGTTGCAGAATTGTGGCTGCTGAGGTGTCATAAGGCTGGCTACAGAGTTCAAGGAGACCCTACCGTAGAACAGGTTCTGTGAAGTAGTAGGGGACAATGTATGGTGACAGCTTGTGTTGGGAGAGGTTTTGAGGTCAGAAGAGGACACTCGGTAGTGATGAGTGTGCTAAGGGAGGTTCTGCAGTGACAGTGGACCCTTGGGGAAGGAGAAGTTGTGTTGAGGGAGGTTGTGAAATCAGCAGCAGGCATTATGGAAGAGGACTGACAATTTCTCAATCTGTGTGACCCTGAGCAGCAGTAGAGCATCTTCTGCAAGGTCTGTGAAACTAGAGCTGCTCATGAATGCATCTGGGAAGCAAAGCATCAGTGCAAGAGTCAAGCTATAACTTTGGACAGACAGTTCTTGTGTTCTTTATATCGTGAGACTGTCTGAAGAAGGGAGAAGTAGTGAAAAAGCATTACTATTGCATGCCAAACATTGGTAAATTCCCATTTTTGATGGTCCCTGGCTCATCTCTCTGGGACAGCAGCACCAACCCGGTCGTTTACTTCCTCTTCAGGAGCAACCGTCACCACCGGCTCCATGGCTCTGGGAAAGTCACCTTCTGACAAGTGTTTGCAGAGAAAGCAACGTGCGGAGAAGGAAGCCAAGTGCCCAGAGACACTGCTGCAGAGACTGCTGTATAAATCCCTGCTGGCGAGGAGGTGTGGGAGGGTGGGGCAGCCTGCAGAGGGGACTGAGGGGAGGTGGGCAGCAGTGCTCAGCCCCCAGCGGAGCCAGGGCATCTCCACTGCGGTGGGAGCAGCTCAGCTGGTGACGTGCCCCTTCCGAGCAGGGCTGTGCTGGGGACCAGGGAGCTGGGTGAGAGCGATCCTTGTCTGCACACCATGCCAGGGCCTCTTCTCATTACGTGGTCCCCCCTTGTGGAAGGGGACATGGTGCACAGAGCATGGCTATGCAGAGTGCGGGGAGGAAGAGTGACCCAGGATGTTGGGCATGTCTTTGGGACCCTGAACCTTACAGGGAGTCTCTTCCCTCACTTTGACTTGAGGCCAAGCCTGCAGGACTCCAGTGCATTCTGGCAGCTCCTGGGAGGCCACTCTCAGCAGGGATGAGTTTCATCCTGGCTATTTTGGGCTTGTATAGAAACATCCTTCAGGCCTGAACACCTAGGGGACCGTTCAGCTGGTGCCACGGCTGCTCTGGTCAACACACAGGGGTCCTGGAGTGATGCGTGGTGCTTCTGTGTGTGTAGAGAAGAGCACCAATTCCTCACCTACAGCCTGAGCCTCTCCATCGCTGTCCCCAGAGGACATCTCAACTCATCTCTCCCAGCTTTCACCCAAGATGGCCATCTCCAGATGAGTTAGTTGCCCTAGGCTGCCTGTACAGGCAGTGGAGAGAAAGGTGCTTGTAAGGAGCTTTTCCCTTCCCTATGTGGCTGCAGCACACAGCTCCTGCTGAGCCATCAGCCACCCTCCTGTCCCTGTGCCAAATCTCTCCCCCACCACCGTCTTGCCCCACACTGCGGATGCCTCGCTCCCCTTACGCAGTGCCATGCAAGGCCTCTCACCCTAGTGCTTCTGAGAAAGCTTTCAGCTCCCAGCCACAGCACCTTATCTCACTGTCTTCCCAGTAGCTGCTGTGAGGGTCACCTCTCTTCCTGGCACTGGCACTTGCCTGTTGCTGCAGGGCTGAAAGGGCATTTCTCTGCCTCTCCATCCAGCTCTCCAGACTTTCTATTTGTTTTTTTTTTTTTTTTTTTTTTTGGCTCCTGCCCTCAATCCTTCCCTCCTTTGTGTCTCCATTACTCTCTTTCTGGGTTGGCTGGTGCATGGATCGAATTAACACTATAACAGTTTATGAGCAAATGAAGGGCTGGATTTAAAAGGAATGGATCTAAATCTGATTTTTTGAAATTAAGTTGAAGGCAGAGGAAGAAGGGAAAATGTCTGCACCAGAACATTCAACGAAGTAACAGGGGTCAAAACTTTTCTCTTTTGTTCATTTTAATTCTGTGGGGTAACTGTATTCCTGAAGCCATTTCACAGAATCACAGAATGGTTGAGGTTGGAAGGGACCTCTGGAGATCATCTAGTCCAACCCCCTGCCCAAGCAGGGTCACCTAGAGCAGTTGCCCAAGATCGCGTCCAGGCGGATTTTGAATATCTCCAGAGAAGGAGACTCCACAGCCTCTCTGGGCAACCTGTTCCAGTGCTCTGTCACCCTCACAGCGAAGAAGTTTTTCCTCATGTTCAGATGGAAGCGTCTGTGTTTCAGTTTGTGCCTGTTGCCTCGCGTCATGTTGCTGGGCACCACTGAAAAGAGTCTGGCTCCATCTTCTTGATACCCTCCCTTCAGATACTTGTACACGTTAATAAGATCTCCTCTCAGCCTTCTCTTCTCCAAGCTAAACAAGCCCAGCTCTCTCAGCCTTTCCTCATAAGAGAGATGCTCCAATCCCCTAATCATCTTTGTAGCCCTTCGCTGGACTTGCTCCAGTAGTGCCACATCCCTCTTGTACTGGGGAGCCCAGAACTGGACGCAGTACTCCAGATGTGGCCTCAGCAGAGCTGAGTAGAGGGGGAGGATCACCTCCCTCGACCTGCTGGCAACATTCTTCCTGATGCACCCCAGCATACCATTGGCCTTCTTGGCCACAAGGGCACATTGCTGCCTCATGCTTAACTTGGTGTCCACCAGCACTCCCAGGTCCTTCTCCACAGAGCTGCTTTCCAGCAGGTCTGCCCCAACCTGTCCTGGTGCATGGGGTTATTCCTCCCTAGGTGAAGGACCCTGCACTTGCCTTTGTTGAGCTTCAGGGGGTTCCTCTCCACCCACCTCTCCAGCCTCTCCAGGTCTCTCTGAATGGCAGCACAGCCCTCTGGGGTATCCACCACTCCTCCCAGTTTTGTATCCTCAGCAAACTTGCTGAGGGTGCACTCTTTCCCTTCATCCAGGTCATTGATGTAGAAGTTGAACAAGACTGGACCCAGTCCTGACCCCTGGGGGACACCGCTAGCTACAGGCCTCCAACTAGACTCCACACCACTGATCACAACTCTCTGAGCTCTGCCATTCAGCCAGTTCTCAAGCCACCTCACTGTCCACTCATCTAACCCACACTTCCTGAGCCTCCCTATGAGGATGCTATGGGAGACAGTGTCAAAAGCCTTCCTCAAGTCAAGGGAGACAACATCCACTGCTCTCCCCTCATCTACCCAGCCAGTCATTCCATCACAGAAGGCTATCAGATTGGTTAGGCATGATTTCCCCTTGGTGAAGCCATGCTGACTACTCCTGATCACCTTCTTGTCCTCCACATGCTTGGAGGTGGCCTCCAGCATGAGCTGCTGCATCACCTTTCCAGGGATGCAGGTGAGGCTGACTGGCCTGTAGTTCCCTGGGTCCTCCTTCTTGCCCTTTTTGAAAACCGGGGTGACACTGGCTTTCTTCCAGTCCTCAGGCACCTCTCCTGTTCTCCATGACCTTTCAAAGAGGATGGAGAGTGGCTTAGCAATACCATCCGCCAGCTCCCTCAGCACTCGTGGGTGCATCCCATCGGGGCCCATGGATTTGTGGGTGTCAAGTTTGCTTAAATGATCTCTAACCCACTCCTCCTCCACCAAGGGAAAGTCTTCCTTTCTCCAGACTTTCTCTCTTGCCTCCAGGGTCTGGGGTTCCTGAGGGCTGGCCTGAGCAGGAAAGACTGAAGCAAAGGCGGCATTCAGTAACTCTGCCTTCTCTGCATCCTTCGTCACCAGGGCACCCTCCCCGTTCAGCAAAGGGCCCACATTTTCCCTAGTCTTCCTTTTGCTACTGATGTATTTGAAGAAGCCCTTCTTGGTGTCCTTGACATCACTCGCCAGATTTAATTCCAAACGGGCCTTAGCCTTCCTCGTTGCATCCCTGCATACTCTGACAATGTTCCTATATTCCTCCCAAGTGGCCTGTCCCCCTTTCCACTTTCTGTAGACTTCCTCCTTCTGGTTGAGTTTTGCCAGGAGCTCCTTGCTCATCCATGCAGGTCTCCTGCCTCCTTTGCTTGACTTCCTACTCATAGGGATGCACCGTTCTTGAGCCTGGAGGAAGTGATGTTTGAATATTAACCAGCTCTCTTGAACACCCCTTCCTTCTAGGGCCCTAACCCATGGCATTCCTCCAAGTAGGTCCCTGAAGAGGCCAAAGTTTGCTCTCCTCAAGTCCAGGGTTGCGATCCTACTCAGTGCCCTGCCTCCTCCTCGCAGCATCCTGAACTCCACCATCTCATGGTCACTGCAGCCAAGGCTGCCCCCGACCTTCACATCTTCCACCAGTCCTTCTTTGTTTGTTAGTACGAGGTCCAGCAGCACACCTCTCCTTGTTGGCTCCTCCACCACCTGTGTCAAGAAGTTGTCACCAATGCTCTGCAGGAACCTCCGGGACTGTTTGTGCCTAGCTGTGTTGTCTTTCCAGCAGATCTCAGGGTAGTTGAAGTCCCCCATGAGAACCAGGGCCTGGGATCATGAGGCTACTTCCAGCTGTCTGTAGAAGGCCTCATAAGTTTGTAGCTTTTGAAATAAGAGTTTATTTCTGGGGTCAATACGGCATAAAATATCTCGCACCTTCAGGCAAGGAAGGTAGGCCTATTTCTTCATTTTAGAGATCAAAAAGATCATTTTCAATCTGCAGATGGAATCATAGAATCATTTAGGTTGGGAAGGATTTCTGGAGGTCATCAAGTCCAACCTCCTCCTCAGAGCCTGTTCAGTCAGATCAGATTGCTCCGGCCCGATCCAGCTGAACTTTAAATGTCAGCACAGATGGAGATTCTACAAATTTGCAACTAATCCGGTGTTTGATCACTCACGTTGGGGCAGGAGAGGGAAATTTCCTCCTTCAGTTTCCCAAGTAGTCCATGGAAGAGAGCAACCTGTTGATAGCAAGCTCATTGAAGCCCTTTTCTGAGAATTAACTGGGCTACTTGCTGTGCTTTAGGGCAGAAAAGGTTGGGTAGGTTGGAGATAAACAACAGCCAGCTATGCAAAGATAACTCAGTGTGTAAAGGCAGTCTGGTCTTTTGTGCATCTAAGCAGGGTAAGCATTTTGCTCACTTAAACTGTGTACCTAACCATTATAGGCTGGTTTTAATCCTGCTGTCTGCTTCTTGAAATGGGCAAGTACTTCTTAAGATATGGCTCCGGGGGGAATAAACTGGCGTGGTATCCACAGTATTTACTCTTGTCTTTCTGGATAAAACAGGTCAGTAAGAGAATAGTTTTGTACCTATGCAATACCTTGAAGCCTATGCTAGAAACAGACCTCAGCAAGAACTGAAACCTCCATTCAGTCACCCACATGATAAGAACTCCGCTTTGAGAGCGTCAGCCAGGTTACTGGTAACCTCCAAGAGATTAACAATAATTTTTCATGTGAGGTGAAGCTGGTAGAACCTTTACAGGGATGACTGATTCCCTTCTTGTTCAGGATTCCTTCCCTTTTAGCATGAGATTTTTCACCCTCTAAATGGAAAGTATTTCATTTGGTGACTCTTCCCAATTTATTCCTGAGCAGAAGATGGCCACTTTTCCTTGACAACGGGGATGCAAGCAAATGAGAAATCCTTTCTCAGCCAAACCTGGAGGATCTGGTGGTATCTGCTCCTCTTTGGGAAGATGCAAAGCTGAGTTTTCCTACTGCTGTTGCCATTTAGTGCTTGCCAGCATTTCATTCAAGAGAGGAAACTCTTACTTTCTTCTGCCAGGATGTGGATTTGTTATTTGTATGCTTACAAGTTGCAGTCCCAAAGGTCAGGGTGGTGGAGGTCCATGTAATGAAGGCAGGTCTTAGCAAGTTGGCACAGCTGCAGCCTAACCATTATATTCCTATTTCAGCAAGGCTGAACAGGGGCTGCTTTGCCCTGTTAATGGACTTTGTGGCCCATACTGAGCTCTAACTACCCTGCTACCAATGCCCAGGGGAGTTAGCTAGTAGGCAAAAAATGTATTGGTGATTGCAATACAGGAAGAATGATGTCTGAACTAGTGTCAAGACCATGTATCTTCAGGAACAAGCAGGCCATTGCCCTTGGAGTGGGCCATTTGGATGATCCTGTACACCCAACCGTGGCCACGAGTGAGGGGAGAAGAGTGCTCCATAGATGTCCTCAAGAAAAGCAGACTTTTTTCCTTAAAAGAGGAGAAAGAGGGCACACGAAAAGCATTGTAGTGCCAGACTAGGACTGGTGTTTCACAGTGCTGCTGCTGCCTTTTGAATAAATTATTTTATCTTTCTGCGCTTTCTTATCTCACCTGAAAAATAGGAACAGTACTCCCTTGTATCACGAGTCATTTCAATGCGTAATTAAAGTCTAGTCAGAAGCTATGATGAAAATGCACCGTACTTCCTTGTGGCTACTGAGACAATCAATTGTGTGTTGCCAGTTTCCCATTACTTCTAGGTGTTGAACCAGTTTCTTGTTGGGAGATAATATGAGTGTGCTAGCAACATGCCTGAGAGGAATCACTGTGTGGCCATTGAGTTTATCCTCTCTGGACTAACAGAAAGCCAAGAGGTGAAGGTAACCCGCTTTTTTTAAGCACATTAATAGGGAATCTTGGAAGGATCATGTAGATGAAGGTTGATCCCCCGGCTTCACACACTGTGTACCTTTCCCTCAGTAACTTGGCTTCTGTGGATTTCTGTTACTCCTCAGCTGTCTCCCCAAGGTTGCTGGTGAACTCTTCAGCAGTGAGGAGAGCCACTTCAGTCAGTGCCTGTGTGGCACAGCTATTCACTTGTCTCCTCATGGCTAGTGCTGTGTGTCTCCTGCTGGCAGTAATGGCATATGACTGCATGTGGCTCTCTGTAACCCTCTCCTTTATGCAACTGTCATGTCCTCAAAAGCCTGTACACAGATGGTAATCATCTCCTCTTTCACTGGCTTTGTCCACGCACTTGCGCAAACTATCTCCACCTTCACATTCTCTTTCTGTGACTTCAGTGTTATCAGTCATTATTTCTGTGACATCCCCCTAGGATCCAGCTTTCATGCTCTGACACCTATAGCAAAGAGACGGTACTTCACATTTTTGGTGTGTTTCATGGCATCTTCACATCTCTGGCAATTCTAATCTCCTCCATCTACCTCATCTCCACCACCCTGAGGATCCACTCCTCCAAGGGCAGATGCAAAGCCTTCTCCACCTCTGCTTCCCATCTGAGAGCTCTCTTCTTGTTTTATGGGAGCACTGTTTTTATGTGCGGTAGCCCAACATCCAGCTACTCATTGGCCTGAGATAAATGGGCCCCTCTGTTCTCTACAGTGGTGACTGCAGTGCTGAATCTTACCAGCTACAGCCTGAGGAATAAGGAGGTGAAGGATGCTCTGAGGAGAGTTTTAGGTCATATCAGAGAAACTTCAGCAGACTTGTTAGAAAGAGAACTTTGTTTGGGGAGAATTTATCAAAACCTTGGTACAAAGAGTAGGACTTCCAAGGAAGATTTGATCAGCTTCCAAGGGTGAGATTCAGAAAGGTACTTAATTGTTAGAAGGGATTTTAGGTGGACTTTTAACTGGTTGTATCTGCAACTTCTATCTTGAAAGACTGTGTTCCTCTGCTGCTGAAAGCTGGAGGAATCCTGACTCTTAACTTGCAAGTTCCAAGCACAAACAGGACTCCTGCCTGAGGAGTGCGTGGCACAGAATTGCAGTTCTCTGTTCTACTAGGAACGTTTGCTCATGTAGGAAAACCACCAGTCCGTCAAGATTAGAAAAGGCTTTCAGAGATATTCAAGAGGAGAAAAGCAATGTGATTTGAATTTATGGCCACTTCTGCTACGTCTTCAGTATTTGAAAGGAGTAGCCTCTTCCAGTGCAACACACAGAACCTGAAGTTCTGGAAAGGAAATCTTGGAGAAGAGACACCCGTGTTTTCACCCCCCAAACACTAGGGAAAGTAACTGTCCCTCTCCTGTTAAATCTCCCTCTTCTGTCACTCATTACTACCTCCTTTTTCCCCTTCTGCCTGGAAACATGAAAAAACTACAGCAATGCAGAAAAGATTGACTTCTAATTTTGCTACCATTGTGAAGTAACAAGAACTTATTCCTGCTTTTCATCTCCACATATCAGCAATCCACTTGAGGCAACTGAGTGAACTGGTAGTTATTTTAAGGACATTGGACATAATCTGAAAGTTAATCAAGCTGCAGTGTTCTTTCACTTAAAAGAATGCCGAAATAAGATGGTGACTTACCAACAACGTGTCTGCCATCAATGTGATTTTGAGAATAAACGACCAATCATTTCTGGGAGATGAGAAAGTTGGGAAAGGCTTTGGAATCCTTTTATCAATTCAACTAAGCTAGCTCTAAAGATAGGTGTTCTAGCGCTAATAGATGCTTCATCCCTTCTGGCTGAGTTTACAAATGCTGTCCCTCAGTTGGCAGAAGGAGTTGAAATCTTTGTTGAGCTGAAAGTGACAGAATTAATCTCAGACAGGTGAGAGGTTCCTGCCTCTGCAAAAGGTTTACAGTCAAAGGGGGATGGAAAGAGGTCTTGCGGATTCCCTTTGCATTTCACTGCAAGCCTGTTAGGGCTGTTATTTCCCCTGACTTCCTCTCCTTAAAGCTGTGCATAACTATAGCAAAGATTGTGTCCCTGTGATCATCTATGGCACCCTAAAGAAGGATTTTACAAGTCTCTTTCTTTCAAACGGCTGCCAGCATATTTTACAGAGAACTGATATGACTGCGAAACATCATTATTTTTGCCCAAAGACACACGGCTGGGGAGAAAACTTATCTTCAGTATGTTATAGTCTGGATTTTGATCAAGTGGTGATGATTAAAGGCCATCACTATCTCAGAAGCCGTTTATCTCAGTAACGCTAAAATTAGAATATGCACGGGGTAGTAAAAGCATTTGGACTATATGCACTATTATCCCACTGGCCTGACGGTCCCAAAATGCAGGAAAAAGAATGTGAAAATGTAGCCTTTTGGTGCTGCTAGTTGTCATCTTTCTGTTGCTGCAGAGGCTGAAGCTCAAGGTTTATCTCTTGTTTCTCATCATTAAATATCATCAGATATGTGAAGTTCACAGTTTTTACACGTATCAATGCTGCGTTGTCCTTATCTAGGACAGAGATGAGAGATTTTTAAACCAGATTTCTGAGGTGTCCAAAATTGTCTCTTTCAGTGGACTCCCAGCTCACAGGAAGGAAATAGCTTGAAAAGAAATCACAGGCATCATTTTATTTTCCTGTGTATGTTTACAGGTCTCTGGGAAGAGCAATGTACACTACTACTCTTCCAGAAAAAGACAGGTAGGTTGTCATCAGAGAGCTTCCCTGCACGGCAATGAGTCATGTCTGCACACCTCTCTCTGCGCTGATGTTTAAGATAGTCAAAGCCATCTAGAGCTAAGCATCAGCAGAACCGGCAGCATGTTTCAATCAAGAATCACAATCTCAAACCTAAATATGCTTTCTGACAAATATCATCAAAAAGAACAGATTTTCATAAGCCCCACATTCATCTAAGCCCTGCATTCACCTATGCCTTAGTCTCCACCTCGAGAAACCCAGACAAAATTAGGGAATCTAAAATGTTAAAGAGCTGCTGTCTCTTCAAATCTACAGTTTGCTTTTCTAAGAAAGCCTTCTGATCCACCATCCAGGATCCTGTTCCTCTTCTTCCCTTCCCCAAATCTCAGTTCCAGGAGGAGATTTGGGAAAATCCTGGCCTTGAATCACTTGTCATGACAGCAATGCTAAAGTAAGTCCATTTGCAGTAGAACAGCATTGCCCAGAGTCAGGAGGTCCTAGGGGCATTTGGGGGTTTCCCTGCTGCAAACAGTTGAGGAAAACTCGATGGATCAAGAACAGTACTGTTAAGAATTTTAGGGAAATTTTCAGTGTTCAGCTAGGAATTAGGTTATATCTTATGGAGTATGGAGAGATATTAGATACCTGTATTTCCACTGAGATACCTATTCCTTAGATTATTATAGTGTAAAGCACCAGACGACTGGCCAAAGTATGAAACTTCATCCAGTCTCTAAATAAAGCGGTGAAGAATGTCCCGATAATTGAACTGGATTGTGGCTCCAACACTGACTATGGTATTTAACCGTGCTTGGTTTGCTGCTCTGATAGATTATAAAGCTCAGCTATGACATAAGGTCAAGACCTTGGAAAGGTGTTAGCAGAGCTCCTTTAAATGAAGCGTTCCCAGAGACACCAGGTTGGCACAGACTGATGAAAATCGGAGTGAATGCCTGGCATTGGGGAACGGCCTCTGTGTCCATCAGTGTTCCTGGGAGCCTTGGAAAGTCTAGTACAGTGTATGTCACCCTTCACTGTAAGGCAGACACCTAGTGCAGCATCCTGCTCCTCTCATGCTCCTCTTTTACCATGCAATGAATCGCAGTCCCCTCAAAGGTCTCTTGCTGTCTTCAGCAGCTCTCTCAAGTTGAGGCACCTCATGTCAGCACACCAATATATGTGAGATGAAACCTGCTTGTGCTGTGCCATCCTGAAGGATTTCCTTTCTCTTGGAAGCTTAGCACCACCATCACTTTTTTTGTGTAGAAACGTGAGCAGACACCACTCTCCGAAGCTCGTAGGAGCTAGTGGGAAAGCATAACCTCTCAAAATACCTAGTTATTCCTCTTAATGCCAGGAGAAGCCTAGACCTGAGACTTACACAGCTCTAAGGTGTCTAAAGGTAAAAGCCACAATACCACCCCAAAGGCTCGGGTTTGACTGGTGACAATATGCTCACATCCTTTTGACTGACAATTTCCAAAGAAAGATGAGAGCTACATGAAACCTTGAATTTAGTTTCAGTTCTACTCTTGTCTGCTGGGAAGATGGTGGAAGGGCGCATATAGATGAAAATGCATGGCCCAAGGAACAGAAGTGCAACAGTGATATGGGAGGTGCAGGTAGAGAGTGCTTCGAGACGCCCTTTGGAAGAGCGTGTCCTCAAAGAGACCAAAATAATGACGTAGGACACAGCAAGAACAAGCAAAGAGCCTGAGGAAATCAGACCACTATTGGCAACCACGATGCAACCAACCACGTAGGTGTCAGTGCAGGCCAGCTTCAGCAAAGCGTGTACATCACGGAAGTAGTGGTTGATCTCATTGGGCCCACAAAACAATAGCTGAGTGGTGAACAGGGTCTGCACCAGGGAGTGCACACAGCCTCCCACCCACAAAGCTGCCACCAGCCGGCCACACACATGCTTGTTCATAATGCTTGCGTAATGAAGCGGCTTGCATATAGCAGCGTAACGATCATACGCCATTGCTATGAGGATGAACATCTCCGTGCAGGCAAAGAGATGGACCCCAAAGAGCTGTGCTATGCAGCCCACAAAAGAGATGGTCTTCTTTTCAGCAAGAAGGTCACAAATGAGTTTGGGAACAGTGACAGTAGAGTAACTGATATCTACAAAGGACAAGCAGCTCAGGAAGAAGTGCACGGGAGAGTCCAGCTGTTGACTGTTCTGTATAGTGATGATGCTAAGCAGGTTTCCAAGAATGACAGTGGCATAGAAGACTAAGAAGAATGTAAAGCATACTTTTGCTAATGTATCATCTTGTGTGAGTCCCTGGAAGACAAACTCCATCACATTGTTTTTGTTCTTCACATACGTCACGTAGACAGGACCTGAAGCACAGAATAAAGCCACCTGTGATGGCATTAGAAACACAGTGCTATCAGTACACATCCATGTCGATCACTGGTATGTTCAATATCAATGTATTCCCTTTTAGGCCTTTTGGGGAAAGTTTCCTTTCAAAGTCAATGCTTCTCTCAAGGAGTGACAGTTGATATCTAACTCAGAATGTATTACTGAAGTGTGTAATAGGGAGGTCCGTTTATTGATTTGAGGGAGTTGGTGGAAATATCCTCCAGATTCATATTTCTGATCTTTGCCCCTTTTAAAAAGGAAGACTAGTCACTAGGTTCCCTAAACATCCACTTTTGTTGTGTTGATTTGGAAACGAAACACTGACTGAGAAGGATAGTGCATGTTTTGATTTGAGTCTCAACACGTTAGTCATGCCCTAAGGAATTCTGCTCAAGCAGTGAACATACCTTCTTTTTCAACCCTCTGAGGGAATTCAACAGAACTTTCCTTGCTATTGCTCTCTGACTCTGGTAGAATGTCCATGCATTTTTGTGCAACCGTCAGTATTCACATCATGACACAAGGCAGCTGGCTAATTAACATCACTTCAGCTATCAGCGTAGATCCTTATGGAGGAGGTAAAGTGGACACCTACCTCATGTCTGTTTAGCAGAGATGTGCCTTTAGGCACAAACTGTCTTTAAGGCGCCCTAAGTGAAATCAGACCATGTTCAAGGCATGCCAGGAAACCTGAAGCAGGAGAGTCATTGTCCTATATGTGCTGTACTGGGCTACATCTTGTGTGGATGGGTTCCAGTTATTGCTCATGAGTTTCTGGGTTGCGACCTCAGTCTCCAAAAGAGCAGGCTTGTATTTCCTCAGACCACCTTTCCTACAGTACATGGGTGAATACTGGAGATAATCTGCATTAACGATGTGTCAGTAAGGTTTTTGTACACCTCAGCCAAATTCTGGACTAGGCATGGAAACCCCCATAAACACACCTGTGATGCCACCGGGGTAATAAATACACCACTGCTGAATCTCCTTTACTCACCAACACCCTTGTATTCACCTTTGCTGCACTCTAGTGCAGTACGCAAGTATCACTAGTGTTCAGTTTCTACACTGAAAAGATAGACGGCAAGAGCTGCATAACAATGTCCACAATACTGGCAAGTCCTTTGGGCTCTTAATCCTGTTCCACAGTCACAGGTCAATCAGTTCTTTCTCACGAGATCTCTGCCTCTTCCACCCTCCAACTTCAGCAGCAGAGGAAATATTCTTTATGTCTCCGTCCCTATCTCCATGCCACTCCGTGGGCAGAGGGAAAGCAGTATGGGGAAGCCCGAAGCGTGTGTGTTAAGAGCATTGTTGCCACGATGTGTACAGCTAGAGGGGACAAGTTAAGATTGAGTACACAGGAAGTGCTGCAGCTACCTATTGACTCCTTGACTCTGTAACACCAGAATCTTCCTTTTGACAGATATTTCTGGAAATGGCATAGAACTGAAAAATAAGCAAAGAAGACACCAATTAAAACAAAGGGTAAAAAAAATAGAGTTCTTTCTACTTCATAAAATGCACCTCACAAAAGTCACTCAAGAATAATGTCTCTTTTTGTAAGGCAGGATTGCCTGCTATTCTCCTCTGATGACCTTCTCGGACCACTTCAGGCACTTTCATCAAAATCTCTCAGCTCCAAGCTGCTTCTTATGTGTCACGAGAGCAGTCCACATCTCTGCCAGGGCTGAAAGCTACAGAGGATGAAACGGACAGCCTGAATGTCTAGCTCCATTTCTCATTCTGCAAAAACAACTTCCAAGAGCATCTGCAAGAACAACTCTCTCTCTCTCTCTCTCTCCAGATGGGGAAGTTGTGGCAGAAATATTTCAAGTAAATTGCACAGCAGAAGCACAAGCTTACCAGAAGCAATGAGATCGCAGAGGCATGTGAAGTTTTCTTTGTCAGAAAGAATCAGTGGACGGGAAGCTAAAATATATGTTTTGGACAGCTATTAGAGTAACCTCTACAGGGTGACTCTGGAGCGTGATCACCTAGACCATGTCACATTGTGTGGGGGTTTGCTTGCTTTCTTGCTTGCTTTCCAATGCTGTCCAGATAAATGGACTTCATTTAGTATTAGCTATGTGCTTCTTTTGGAAACATTTCTATTTAAAATCAATGTCATGGCTGACCATTTGCAAGAGTTTGTGTTCACATTGCCCTTGCAATCAAAAGTTTTTTGAGTAAAAATGATTCTTACACATGTCAGACACTTACACTTGCTCTTACCTTTGCACGTTTGCAGCATAAATAAATATCAGAACTGTGCTATATGACTGTTGGCACTTAGACATCTGATCTGTACAAGATTGAAACAAGAAGTAAACGAGGAAATTATTTCAAGACTTTAAAAATGTTTGTGGTCAGGCCTCACTACTTGCCAGGTATTTTTACTCAGGCAATGCAAAATATAGAAGCAGCTGTTTAGTCCTCATATTAAGTCATTATAAGAATCTGGGCCAATGTGTAAGGAATACAATGCTGTTGTTGTTGTTGATGCCTTCCATAAGCTTTGGTCCCGCTGTTGCCTGCTAGCATCCAGCAGCCGGAAGAGAAATCAGAAAAATCATGGCGTTATTCCCCAAAACATTAAAAAAATATATATATAGTTTTTAAATTATAAGCCTTAGCTTGAACTGGCCGTGTGCCCTAACCCCTCAGCAGTTTCAGTGTGAAGGGGGTCAGTGGGCCCCATCTGTCTTTCTACCTGCCCCACCCCGGGTGAGACAGACCAGCCTCTGAAGGTGCCTGTCCCTCTCTGTTGACAATGGTGCTGAGCTAGACAACTGTCCTTCATTGCATGAAGAATTTAGACTGCTAGAAATAGGTGGGGATGGTCCCACCTTTAGCTGTGTCCACAGAGTGTGAATGCTGGGTGAGGGACATGCTGGCCCAGGCCTGAGGGACACTATCCCTGTAAGCCTTGAGAATCAGGATTTATCCCAGTTCCGTCCTGCTGGCTGCCATCCACATAACCCACCACGGTGAGGAGAGGACACTGAGACGTCCGCAGTGTACTGGAGCATGCCTGTGAAATGGGAACCCACTCTGCCACCCCCTGCATAGAGCAGAGGACATTCGGGGAACCAGAGCATTTGCGACATTGTCCCAGGGTTTGGTCTGTAGATCTGCCGCTCTCCTGTGCAGGGAACACCTTCTTATCTTGAATCACACTTAAGCCATGTTAAGGTGCAACACAAGTGCAAGCCAGTGTTTCTAGGGAACGTGAAGTGAAGGAAGAAAAAAGAAAGTGCTTTAGTTACTTTGAGAGTGCATTACACAGATGTCTTTCTCCCTCACGCAGCTGATTTGCTCTTTTCCTCCTGGCAAGGTAGGAGTCAGGGTCCCGTGGCTCCTCGTGGCTCCTTCGTCCTTGTGGAGAACCTTAGCTGCTACAACTAACCTCCCTGTGGCAGCTGTGACTGGCTCTGAGATGATTTAATCTTCCATCTTCACATTTCTTCTCTTCCCTCCTGCAGGAGTAGCTGTTCCAGCTATTCCCTTGGAATACATGTTTCTTCCTTTGCCTGGGCCTGTAGATGTGCCCTGTTGGGCTAGGAGTTATCCTGCGTACAGGAATTATTACTGAATAACTCTTTATTTTCACTGACACATAAAATTGTGCCCCCCAATGCTTTCTTTGCCCCCAAATGCTTTCTTTGGTGGCGACAATTTCCTACGGTGAGCAATTTATCTTTCACTTGGATCTTTGATTCTCTATTAGTCTAAACAGTAAAATGCAAAATCTGAGGCAGAGATGAAGGGCAGAGGGGATGGCTAGGAAGGAGGGCATTAGTGAAAGGTGAACTACTGCAGAAAGGCAGAAAGCTGTACTGGAATGGGAAGGGGAGAAGCTTCTCCTCATATCATTTGCATCAGCAAATGACCCAACCAGCATCTAATATCAGCAGTTTAATTGCTAACCCATGGATTCAGCATATGACAATGCAGTACTCCTAAGAATGCATTTACTCCAAAGTAAAGGGGAAGGAAGCCTTTGGTACAATTGCTTCCAGCAGCAGGGGACCTTGCAGGTCTTGCAGACACCTTGGGCCATCGTTTCCTAGCAGAGCAGACTGCAGAGTAGATGGAGTTTGTCTGACAGAAAGTTTACACCCGGGAGAGCTCAGACTAATGGGATGCTCTGCCTGGAACACATTTTAATATTTTTGACAGCGTTCATGTATTTATTTGCTGGTGTCTCAGCAGTGCTTGGAAGCCCCAGTCCTGGGCCTGTGCTATTCAAAAAGACAACATAAAGGGAATCCCTGCTAGTCACAGAGTTTGCAATGCCATTCCAATCAAAACATGAACTTTCAGGGTCTTCCTAATTACTGCAACAGCTAAAACCAAGCTTTTCTTCAAAAGGGAGCTTTCAGTAAACTTTCCAAAATGGAATTATAGTGAGAGAGACTTGATTTTCTCAGCTCCTGAGAAAATGTTACCACAGTTCTACACCTCACCCTTTTCACTCCAGAGTTTTCTATTCCACAGTTTTCTCATGGCACTTTTCATCTCCTCATTTCTCAGCGTGTAGATGAGTGGGTTCAGCATGGGCGTGATAATACTGTAAAACAGAGCTACCTTCTTGTCCTCCGAGAGATTGCTGGATGGGCGTATGTAGGTGAATGTGGATGGCCCAAAGAAGAGAATCACCACAGTAATGTGGGACCCACAGGTGGAGAGGGCTTTGTTCCTCCCTTCGGATGTTCGCCTTTTCAAGGATAACAAAATGACAATGTAGGACGTGACCAGGATGAAGAAAGAGACCACAGAAATCATTCCACTATTGGCAACGACAATGATGCCCGCAACATAGGTGTCAGTAAAGGCCAGTTGTAGTAGGGGATGGACATCACAGAGGTAGTGGTCAATTTTGTTGGGGCCGCAAAAAGGGAGCCTAACGGTTACGAGGGTCTGCACCAGGGAGTGCACAAAGCCCCCCACCCATGAACCCATCACCATCCAGCCACACACACGCCTGGTCATGAGGGTGGTGTAGTGCAGGGGTCTGCATATGGCAAAGTAGCGATCATAGGCCATCACTGTGAGGATGAAGACCTCAGCACAGGCAAAGAAATGTAACCCAAATAGCTGTGCCATGCAACCCACAAAGGAAATGGTTTTCTTCTCAATAAGGAAGTCAGCAATCATTTTGGGAGCTGTGACAGAAGAGAGGCAAATATCTGCAATGGACAGGTGGCAGAGAAAGAAATACATGGGGGAGTTCAGACGTTGACTGCTAACTACAGTGACAACAATGAGCAGATTTCCTGCCACAGTAACAATATAGAAGAACAAAAACACCACAAAACATATTTTCTGCACCCCTTGGTTCTTTGAAAGGCCCAGAAGAATGAATTCCTTCACACTGCTTACATTCTCCATGTTGATCAGTTGGGTGGCAATATGCAATATACAGCTTATACCCCAGGGAAAACAAAGACAGACACATGGTTCATCAGCATTTTTTTCATTATTAATAATGAGTTCTATATCAGAAGTGGATACAAACCAAGAAAGATATAGCATTGGTATTAAGCTTATGAAGCGTTTAGTTTCTGTCATGTATTTTTTTTTTAACGGCTATTTAATTCTCCACAGTACAAAGCTTCTGCCATGGCTTTGGTGGCACGGAGATAGGTGCACTCTGTGATATGTTCCTTAATCCTGGTGCTCCAGGATTTTGAAAGACTGGCTCCATGGCTGGTAGCCTTCCATGCACTAAGGACAAGGCCAGAGTGTTCACCTTGGGCACTACAAGGCAGATAATGCAGCATGTTTGCCCTCAGGGGAGACAAAGTCCCTCACAGCAATCTTTGTAAAATGGGTGTCTTTAAGAATACCTGGAAATATTGCTCAGAATGATGATTTGCTTTATAAGTACACATGATCTTTGAATTCTTGTTTAGAAGGGAAATGTACCCACAGGCAGAGAAAAGAACTCTCTTGTGTATAGACATTTTGAAACGTAAATATGAAATGTCACAGGCTGAAAAATGAGTCCTGGGAAGGTTATCTATCATGGAGAAAAAAAACTGCACATATGACTTAATGGAGTATTTCACATTGTTCTAACTGTCAGCATTGTTTCTATCAGAGGAAGGAAGAATGAAAGACTCTTGTGAGATCTTCTGTCCTCCCAGCATTGTACTGATTATACCTAGTGTGATTTTTGATACACTCTGCGTGATCCTTTCAAGGGTTAACTTAGCTTAATGAAGCTAATCTAACTAAACTCCTTCAACAGCCAGTATAAGTCTGATTCATAGGCTGATTCAGAATGACTAAATTAGGGTCCTTTGCAGAACCCTTTTTTCCTCCACTCACTATGAGGAGCTTAAGCAAATTAGCACCACCAGGTTAGAATGACCTTTAGAGAATAATCCACCTTTATTAGGTTATGGCTGAGCTCCTTGTCCCTAGGCATTTCTACATCCATACAGTTTCTCATTCGAGACAAGGTCACATTCCAGCATAAACATGGGACTTCTTTGGTTCACCCTGTATTCCAGCTACAACCCATCGAGCATTACGTGTCACTAATAAATGAGTAGCCCACATGTTTAAAAAGAATGTAATGTTTCTAGCTTGCCTTTTGCACCCAGACCACCAGAGTTCCTTTGGCAAAGAAGTCTGGGAACCACCAGATGAAACTCTTCACAGAGAGTTTAAGGTCAGCCAAAAGCAGGCACTCTTTTAATAAAAATATCCACTGTATGGGCTTCCTTCTAGGATCAAAATATTCCCCGTCAGCTGGTGTTAAAATGCACCATTTTAAGTCCTGAAGAATTACACCACAACCAGGTCTTCTCATTTGTACTGGTGATCTGTGAGCAAATCTGTGGAATGATTCAGTTAAGCCAAGTTATCTACCAACTACTTCCATCTGCAGCATAATCAGAAATTCTCATGCAGGCACAAAGGGATCAAGCATCCACAGGAAACACTGAAACTGAGAAAACCCAAGATTACTTTCAAACCCACAAAGTGAAGCCGAGAGAGGAAGTGGGCAAAGTTAGGGACTTTTCCTATGCTTACAGTTGTACTTACACTAGATGAAAGTTTTTCAAGCAGAAGGGTAAAATTTACATGGATGGTTCCCCTTCAGATATTTCTACAAGGAAAAGGATCAGTAAGAACAACGGGAGGTCAGTTTCTCCCTCGTCTTACCAGGTCGTGATCCTTTCTACCCCTCTTCCTTCCAATGAGCAACGACGTAGACTTCTCAACAAAATAAATGACAGGGATGAAATGAGCACACCTTTATGGCTGTGCAGTACCCAGTCGAAAAGAAATAGCTGGGCTCCATCCAAGCCAGAGCATGACTGGAAGCATACCACAGCAATCGCAGGGCCATATTTAGGCAGTCAGAAAGGAGTGACCAAGAGAGAAATGGTCAGGGGAAACTGTATGCCTGAATACCAGCAGATGGCAAATTCCTGAGCTAAAAACAAGGTGTGCATCTACAAAAGGACCAATTCACAATTCAGACAGCTCGGCTATGTGTCTTCCTTGATAAGGTCCTTTCCATCACCACCAAACTGCATTTAACAAACTACCCATCTGTCTGATCTCATCTCATCGCCTTAAGTCATGTAGGCACCTGTACCTAAGCTAGGCATATTACACCTGACCAGTCTACTTGTAGATGTGATGAATCGTGCTGCTGGTACCCATTTCTTACTGTTGACTCCAAGAGGATTACTAGAATGAATAACTCAGTAGAGGATTGCCACCAGTTATGGCTTATCTCTTCAAGTGCCTTTGCAGGGGTAGACCTGAGCTATATGACATAATGCAATCAGCTGCAAAATAAAATGAATCTCATGTGTACTCTTAACATCTCAAAAAGGGTGAGAAATTGCACCATCTCCTTACTGCATGCATTCTTCCCTAAAATCTCAGGTGGTTATGGGAAACAAAAGAATAATATCGAAGCAATCGAATCTGCGGCTGTAGAACTAGCTCTGTGTATGATTCTAGCCAAAGATAACTAGAGACAGTTGATAACTTCAGTGGAAGTTCCCTTCTGTATTTTCACATTTGTGCAAGAAGAAAGGAAAGGGAAGAGGAAAGCAAAGCAAAGCAAAGCGAAGCAAAGCGAGAAGCCAGAGAAGCTGCAAAACTTACCTCACCTGTGTTTAGAGATCTAATATTTTGTGTAAGGGCTGTACAGCTTTATCTCCTCAACTTCTGTCTCCCCTGGTATGAATGTGTTAGAGCACAGCACCTTTAAAGAACATAGAATGGCTTCTGGAAAGCTTCCAAAACTTGCTTAGGAGGTGGCTGTTAGTGTATAATCCAACCCCATCTAATTTATTACTTGCTTTCGTGTGTCACAAGTGTATCTTGATGTTTCCTGCCTGTGTGAGAAGTGGTTTAATAGGCTGTGTGGATGATGTGACCTGGGTGTGCTGAATGATGCTTTCATATCCCAGCAGCTGCAAAAAGGGCTGAGAAGAAAACCGTTTAAGTACCAATCTTTAACCCTCTCCCAGGAAATCTTCCACCTGAAGGGCTCTTGGGGCTGGAGGAGGGAGGGGTGGAGGCTTCGTGAAGGGAAGGCGTGAAAGAAAGGGGCAAAGGAGGAGAATGAGTTCTGTCTTGACTGAAAAGTTTAAGTAAATATATTTTAAAGAAACAGTTGTCAGTCAATGCTTTTCTAATGATATCACAAAGGCATTTCAGGGTTTCTCCATAAGAAATAAAAGTCAAAGGAGTAGCTGAGTATTCAACTGGACAAGCATATGCATGGGCCTATGCAGCTAACGCTTCTCGGAGTTCTTCCTTACTCCAAGCTGATAGTTGTATGGATTTCCCATGTGTAAAGGGCCATTAGGTCCACTGCTCTGGCTTCCTAGCATTGTGAATGCTAAAACAGTCCGTTTGTAATCTAGATATTTTCTCTCCTTTTTTCACTTCTGTGTATTCCCAAAAACATTAAAAGAGAAATCTTCATTAAAGGAAAAAAAGAAAGAAACCTCAAGCTGTAAGAAGAGTCACCATCCTCCAGGGATGGTAAAGAATTCCTATCACAGGAGTCTTTTAAGGACAGGTTGGGCTCATTTCTCTCACGAGTGGTTACGATTAAGTTTTTATAGGGACAGAAGATGTCCTGGGTGACCTCTTGATGACCCTCCAAGTCCTATCTCACCAGAAATTTCATCACTGGAAATCCAGTGAATAAAGCCTCTGTGCAAGAATTTGCATGTTTTAACAGAGGTCAGTGAATTACCAAGTCAGTTCAAAAAAATCCTTCATTTACGAATTGGGAAACTGAGGGAGGAAGTCACCTATTTAATGCCGATGGAAGTCAGCAAATTTAACCCTGACTTAGTCACTCTAGGCTCTTCTGCGGAAAAAAATGAATGTCTCTGGAGGCAAAAAATGAATGTCTCTGGTCTATCTCAGAACTGATTTTAGGATGCGATTAGGTCTGAAATGGACATCTAGTTTTTAAACAAAATAATTTAGGGCAGACAAATCTCACTGTCACGATGGGCCCCATCTTTCTCAACATGAGCAGCTGCAGTCAAAGGTGAACCTATGAAATGAAACAAACAAAGCAAATAATAGACATGCTGATTTATATCTGCATATCACCTGAACCAAGGCCCAAGTCAAATTCATCATGGCTCTGAACTCCACTGTGTATTTGTAGCTTATGCCTCATGGATGTCAGGAAAGACATTGTCTCAGCTACTGTCCTTTCCTTTGTTTTGCTGAAATTTCTGGAAATGTGGAATGGCCTGATAGCAACATAGTTAATGTCTCCATCTCCTCTGCACAGAATGCCAGCGATCTCCACAGTGAAAACAGAAATCCTACAGTTAATGAGAATAAAAACTGGTAAAGAAATGCCTTGGTGAAAATAGTCCCCTAACTTAAATGTCCTTTTACTGTCGCCTGGAGTCTTGGGCAGCTTAATGAGGGTTAACAGTAGTCACTGCAGGAAACAAGAGTATTGGGTAAGAAGGTAAACAAAGTCTTACCGTCTTTGGGAAAGGAAGAGGAACAACAGATGACAGAAGCCAGAGATCAGGCCAATAGCGTCTGGCCTGCTAACCTAGTATGAGTCAGCCTGCCACTTTCTGTACCCAGTGGCACACATGGCAGCAACTTGGCTAGCATCACATTCATGTCCTTTTGTTTCCCTAGCCAAATGGACTACCAGAGGTGACTTAATGCACAAGTCCAAATGAAGAATTGCTGCTACCTCCTGCTGCAAAATAATTCCCCATTGGGGTGTGCTTAGTGCCAGCAAAGGAGAAAGGTCTTTTCTCCATTTTCATTCCACTTACCTTGGCACCTGGCTCTGGACACCACTATGGCAGCAGGTCATGCTCAGGGGAGCTGTGATTTGGACAAGGAGGGACTGTGCATGGTGAGATGAATGAGGTTTTGCAGCTGGATAGTGAATACTGGCAAGGGGTTTGTTGACAGAGCCATGGTGAATGTGTGTTGTGAATTTGATGATGGGCAGGATAGGGACAAGGCACGGTGTAGAGGGAAGTTGTGAAACTTGAAATGGATGCTACATGGCCAGGGGCTGTCTTTGTGGAGTTTGTGAAATCAGAAGTGCCTGAGGTGTGGTGAGGGACTGTGCTGAAAGATAGTATGAAGTGGCAGGTAATACTGTGGGTGCTAAGCTGTGTTGAAAGACCTTGTGACATCAGAAGCGGGCATCGTGCATTGAAGGGTAACACTAGGAGAGGTTGCAGAATTGTGGCTGCTGAGGTGTCATAAGGCTGGCTAGAGAGTTCAAGGAGACCCTACAGTAGAACAGGTAGTGTGAAGTAGTAGGGGACAATGTATGGTGACAGCTTGTGTTGGGAGAGGTTTTGAGGTCAGAAGAGGACACTCGGTAGTGATGAGTGTGCTAAGGGAGGTTCTGCAGTGACAGTGGACCCTTGGGGAAGGAGAAGTTGTGTTGAGGGAGGTTGTGAAATCAGCAGCAGGCATTAGGGAAGAGGACTGACGATTTCTCAATCTGTGTGACCCTGAGCAGCAGTAGAGCATCTTCTGCAAGGTCTGTGAAACTAGATCTATGCTGCTGCTATTTGATGCAGGCTTTCATTAATTAGTTTCATTAAGGAAGTAGACTCAGGTTTTGAATATGCCTTGGAGACAAGAGGCCAATCTTACCAAAGCCTTATAATAGATATACGAGAACTGTGAGTGACTTTTTCAGCATGCTTTTGCACGGTCTATGGAAGTCATAGGATGGTTACTTCACTTGCATTATATGGAATGCAAAGTTTCTGATGATTCGGCATATCTCCACAGGGCATCCATTACAACCAGTATGACAGTACATGGCAGTACATATCAATGGCCCAGGCTGATGCTATTTAACATTATGAAATCTGATTGAAATGCCTTAGATAGAAAGCTAATTACCTGACATTCCCTGAATGCCCAAAGGAGAGAGAGGCACCTCCAGAGGATGTAAACCACCATCGTAGACCCTCTCAATCACTGACAGTAAGAGATAAACATTCTCAGAGGTGCGATCTGCCACGTGTTTGCAATATATTTCTTGTGGTCCAAAAGAAGTCGGTGATAGGATGACTGCAGGGAATAGGGATCATGTGCAGAATTTTCTGCCCTGAACTAACATTAAGATAGCCAGCCCAGCCTACCATGGAGCATGCCCTCAGCATGGGAGCTATGTTTGTCCTCTGACTTGCTCAGTATCTCTCTGGGAAGATGCCAGGACACAGAGCACTCTAGAAGGTCAGTGGTCATGGCTAAGAAGAATGCGTTCCTTGGGGGCCACCAGCACCCTGTAAAAAAAACACAGTTCTGCTTTCCTGGGGATGGTTGAAAGGAGACAGGCAGCCAAGGATGTTAGTGCTGAGTGTGTTCCTCAACATCGTCCCTGTACCAGTGGCATGAGGTGCCTGCAAGGGACACCTGCCACCCTGAGGGCAGCAAACCTGACTCCACTCATCACAAGAGCTCCTAGACGCCAGCGTTTGAAATAGTCTTTATTTTCTCATTGATTGCAACATAAGGCACTCACGGTACTGTTGGTATTTCTGCAATGTGGTTGAGGCCTGGAGGAAGGAATCTGTAGGTGCATATGCGTGTTTCAGAGCAGTCCAATTTTCACCACATGCAGAAGGGTCAGAGAAAAACTCTAAAAAGACTTGATTTGCTTCCCTTTCCCAAGCCTCTGCCCTCAGTAGTTATCCCCACCCTTCCTTTCCCACAGCTACCCCCTTCTCAACTCCAAGAGCTCCTACTGCAGTCAACCCTCTTCTCTCCCTCACCTCAGCCTACCTCAAACATCAAACAAAAGTAGCAAACAAAAGTCACAATATCACAAAATAGGTCTAATTTGTCTAATCAAAGACAATTCCTGACTGGAGAGGCAGAGAGAGAGACCTTTGCTGCTTCACCACGTGATACCCAAAGTCTGAGTGAGATTTGTCCCTCTGGAGCCAACACCTGCCCATTTTGAAGCTTGCACAATCACACTGTTAAAACTCTTTTCTTCCTCTTCATTTTGTAAGTAAGTGGCACACAACAAGCATACTTCTTGTCTGCAGGGTTTCTGTTGTATTACGGCGAATAAATCGCTGTGTTTACTATTTTTCTAAAGTCCCTTTCAGGTCAAGCTGCTAAAATACTTTAATTCTCTGGGGCCAGAGGTGAACGATGAGTCATCAAATGCTGTTAGAGCCCTGTGCAGTTTGGGGAGACTCCTCCTATCTGCAGGAGAAAGAAATAGGCACCTTTTTACACATGTTGTCAAAGGGAGGCCCAGAAACATTCGGGGAGGCAGGCAAAGGCTGATAATGCCCAAAGAGGATTATTGATGCCTAGCACCCAGGCTGTGAAGGCCTCAATGTCTGATCTCCCTTTCCCACCCCACGCACAGCAGACAAGCCCTTTCTCTTTTGGGGGTCTTGGCAGGATTTGGGGCGAGACATTGCACAGGAAGGGATTTTTGAAGGAAACATTGGAAGAAGGGACATCCTCCTCTGGAATAATCCCATTCCAGCTGATTCTCATATTCCAAGAAAGAAAAAACAAAACAGAATACAGTTACTCTGAAAACTTCCCGCAATCTCTACCGACTGCTCATTTGTACATCTCCTTTATAACAGCATTTGGCCAGAGTACGAATGCACCAAGAGCCTTTCACAGATGCATGCAAAATCCCACAGCATCCCTGGGAATGGAATCCCTGGCAGGTAATTTTCTCCCCACCTACTGTAAAAGCAACCAGAGAAGTAGAGCAGAAATAGGAAACTGCCTCACAACATGAGAGAGCCCCATTCTCATCTGCCGCTGACTTCATCGCAGCCTCCTCAGTACAGTGAAAACACTCCTTCCTGACAACACCTGCTTCATTACGCCACAGGAGACAGAAACTGAATCTGCAGGCTGAAAGAACTTCCTTGTCTTTTTCACAGAAACTGTTTCCCAGAAGATCCATGGGATGAATCAGAAACCAAGAGAAAGACACTAGAGCTGGTGCCAGGTCCCAGCTTCTCTGAGCAGTCAATTCCGATGCACTGGGGCAGGAAGGTAAGCATTTCTGGGAAAGGTTCAGCATTTCCTTGCCATCATTAATGCTTTGGGATGTTCTCTGTCTCTGCTGTTCCATCTTCATGCCCTCTCTCACAGACATCCACACACACACGATCACTGCGTAGAGTTACCTCCTCCTCATCTCCTGCTCCTCCCTCTCTATAAGTAGCAATGTTTTCTTCTGCTTCTATTTTTTACTCTGTTGAACTGCCTCACCCTGTCTTCCTGCTTCAACCTCTCCAAATTTCTGCATGATTTTGCCTTCTCCTCAATATGTAGCACCTTGCTGTTACCTTCCCAGACATCAACCATGCATACTCCGTGAGCGATAGCTGTCCCAGGCCGCAAGGCTGTAAGTATAAAAGCAGTGTATCAGTCACTAAATTCCCCTCTCTCTCTTGCAGAAACAGAGAGAAGAAGAAACTTTCTCCATTTTGGTTATTTCATAGTGACTGATCAGTTCATAATGCTCTCCTTTCAAAGCAGTTCAAGCCTGGCTGAAGGGACTAATTACAGTGGGACTGTGCAAAAGGCAGAGCCGTCATATGCTCTCCTCAGGTTCATGGAGAGCTTCTGCCTCATCAGCTCTGCCTCTGGCATGGTGGGAAATGGCATGGTTCTGTGGTACCTTGGCTTCCACATCCAGAGGAACTGTTTCACTGTCTACATCCTGAAGCTGGCTGCCGCTGACTTTGGCTACCTGCTCTGCATTGCCATCGAAACAGTTCAGTGCCTGATGCACTGCAATGTGGGAGTGCAGTTTGGGATATTCCTCTTCCTGGATCTTTTCACATACGGAACTGGCTTGTATCTCCTGACAGCCATCAGCATTGAGAGGTGCCTGTCTGTCCTCTGTCCCATCTGGTACCGAAGCCATCGCCCAAAGCACTTGTCTGGCATCATCTCCGGCCTGCTCTGGAGCCTCTCGCTGCTGCTGAACATGCTGGGGTACGCTTCTTGCACTGTTCGCCCCTCCAGCAACTGCCACATACTCCTCATCACCATTGCAGTCCTGGACTTCCTCTTCTGCACGCCCCTCATGCTGGTATTCAGCCTCACCCTCTTCCTCAAAGGCAAGTGCAGCTCCCAGCACCTCCAAACAGGCAGGCTCTTCACCCTGATTATGCTCACCGTCCTCTTCTTCTGCTTGTTCTGAAGGGGAAGGAAACACACAGCCACACCACCAAGTCCATACTTGTCAGTTCCCAGCACACTCTCCTCCCTAAGATGCAGGTGCAAATCCCAGGCTAAGAGGTTTCTGAACCTCTTGAAGCCACAGAGGGCTGCACTGATGCTCCCGTCGTCCGGGGCAAGTGCACTGCATTGGGTAGCGCTGCCCTGCCAGGGAGTGCTGGGCAAGCACCTAGGCAAGCAGCAGCCCCACTCGGAGCACTACCATTCGACACCAGTGCTAGCAGCAAGGAGAGAGAGCAGGAGGGAGGGCTTTTCAAGTGAAAGGGTAGAAGAGGTGGAGGAGCAGGAGCGCCTGGGCAGCAGCCCTCTCTGAGGGGACACAGTGAGTCAAATGTAAAACCAGATCAGCAAAGGTTGTGTCCCTTGAGGGATGCTCACAGTTTTAAAGCTCGGGTGGTTGTTTCCTTCGTAAGCGCTTAGCTGCCTTGGAGTTTCTCCAAAGTCTGGGGTAAAGTGTGTGTGGCGCCTTCAGCTGTTCGCTCTCGGCTCTTCCTGCTGCATCGCACAGCACTGCCCTGCACAAAGGGGAAGGGCAGGAGCACTCTCTCCTCCTGATTTTCTTGCCTGCTGTTTGCTTGATTTCTGTTTGCAGCGGGCAGAAGCAGGAAAAGAAAGACGACGCTCCCATGGCCGCTTGCTCTGCGATGGACGTCTGCCAACGGCCATCTGCCAGGGCAGCTTTTGGATCTGCGCTCAGAAGGGCAGGCTGTGACCAGCCTCTGGCAGCTCTCCGTTGGGAAGAAGGCCCATTACCGCTGCCGATCCAGGTAAGCAAGCCTGGCAAGGGAGTTACCATTGCCCCAAGCCGATTTCTTGTGTTACAATGCCAGACGCGAGCCTTTAAAGCAGTGCAACGAACACGCCGGTCGCATCCGTGGCGAGGGCGCTGAGCCTCGGCGGGGCGAGCAGGAGAGCGCTGGGGAAGAGCAGCGCCCTGGGCTGGAGCGCCGCGGCTGCGGGGCGCGCTAGCACAGGCTGCGGCCGGGCGAGGCGGGCCGGGGCAGCGGCGGGGCAGAGCGCGGGCGCCGGGCGGCGAGGCGTCAGGGCGGGGGGCCGCTGCGCGGAGCCAAGAGCGCGACAGGCGCAGCGGGGGCGAGGGTGCGGGGGCAGCCGGCGCCGTGGGCGCTGCAGCCCCGGGCAGGCTCGCAGCCTCGGCGGGGCTCGGGGGCGCTTCCCGCCGCGAGGGCGGCTCCCGGCGCGGAGCGCGGCTGCCGGCGGCGCTGGGGGTGGCGGCGGGTGGCGGCGGGTGGGGGCCGGGCGGGCGCTGCGGGCGGGGGTGGGCGCCGGGGGAGCCGGGGGCTGGCGCGGATCGGATCGGCTCGGCTCGGCTCGGCTCGGCTCGGCTCGGCCGCCCGGGCGGAGAGCTGTGCCGGGAGAGCCGTGCCCGGCGGCGGAGCGGCTGCCGGGGGCGCTGGCGGGCCGAGAAGGGGGCCGGGGCCGAGGCGAGGGGCCGAGAGAGCGCGAGCGCCGCTTGCCGCCGAGCGGGCGGAGGAGAGCTGCTGGGGGGGGGCGGCGGGCAGCAGGCAGCGCTGCGGGCTGAGACGTGCCCGGGCGCGGGGCGCCCCGAGCACAGCAAAGTGCCGCTGCCTGGGGAAGAGTTTTCCTCCCCGACGCTTGCTGCAGGTTTGTTTTCCTTCTCTGAGAACCCCTGGGGGCGCGAGCAGGTCCGAAGAAGAATGACCTCCGCGCTGCCTTGCAACGTTGCCTAATAGACAACGGCATAGGCAGTAGCCCAGGCGGCGCCAGAAAAACCGCCTGCCACCGTTTGGGCAAAGATGGTCGAGTTTTCCGTTGCTTTCTTTTGAGAGAGGCACTGAGATTACTTGGAAGACGTCCAGATGTGTGTAGGTCAAAGGCACTGACAACCATTGGTCTCCTAAAAATGCCAGGCACGAGACTTTCAGGCAATGCACATGTGAAAGGAAGGCCAAACACCTCGATGTCAACAGATCATGTATGTATACGCAATAGGTTTGGAACACCAACAGCAACAAACAGCCAGTAAGAAAGCTTAAAAGGATTTATATGAGCTTTATTGGTATAGCCTCGCTATATTTGGATATATATATACAAACAGATGTCTTTATATGATAACTACAGGCTCTCTTCACTGAATTGTGCACTGAGGACTAAACAGCAAATAATGAAAAAGAATGGCAGAGTAGAAGCACGTTTCCTGTTACTGAGCACGGGAGAAGTTTTCAATTTCTTCCTTCATTTCCTAAAAAAAGATTAAAAAAAGATAAAAAAGGAATAATAATTGCCAACTAGACACAGGCAAACTTGCTATAAGCTGGAATAGAAATGTAAAATCCTGTAGCTAGCTGCTTTGTATAAAATGAAAGTCTGTGTAGATGCCTTCCAGGTGGAAGTCAGCAACTCGTATGTAACACAGACTGCTAAGCAGGAAAGAGAGGAATAGTGAATAAGCAGGATATCCACTGTGCACAAGGAAGAAGTGCAGAACAGTGACAGGAAGTGCTGTGTAAGCAAAGTACCTCTATCAACTGCGTTTTGTCATCGTCTTGCCGATGGCGGTAAACACACTGGCTGAGCACCAGGTGTAGTTTTTCGAGGTGGCGGATGTTGCAGTCCTTTGTTGCGTCGCCAAAGACATTCAGCAGTTGCTGAAGAAAAAAGGGAGACAGTACAAGTTTGCGTTAGCACGAGATCATTTGAATAGGCTCTCGATGTGTTCAGACACAAAAGAAAATGGTCCCACACAACTCGCATCCTCCTTCCTTGTATGGCTAAATAAAGAAGGAGTGAAACGTCCAAGAACAGACTAAATATCGCAGCAGATTTCCATGGAGGAAATGAGCTGCTGTGTCCGACTTGCGAGAAAAAGCAAGGCTCCAGTTTCAGCTAGCATTGTGCTGCTCCTCAGGCTATCAATCACCTCCACGATCCTAACTGCAAGTGAACTTCTCTGAGAACAGCGGGAACTGCCATGGCCCGTTTTGTAGTAAAGGACAGCGGCTGCCACAGCAAAGGCCCTCTTGCCTTGGATGAGCTTCTGTGGCTGCAATGCAGGGCCCTGCGAAATGCATCTTTTGAAGAGAGGCCACAGAGCCTCTAGAAAGAGGGCTGCCAGCTGGCAGTGGGAGCCTCCTCAGGTGCTTCTGTCTCCCCGTTAGCTGAATGTTGCCCATGCCTGCAGCTCTGCTGGCAGAATGGATAGCTCAAGGGTTGTCAGCAGAGCGGGAAGCAAAGGTGGATCAGTGAGCTCCAACCTACCCTGAGAGAGATGCTGGTTTCCTTCTCAGCAGGGGGTGAGCATTTCCTCCTCTTCTCTGCTAGGCTCTCTGAGGGCGATGCGTTCCTCCTTCGCTTTTGTCTGCAGGCAGCTGCACAGAGATAGGAGAAAAAGCAAGCCAAAGCATTAGCTAAGCAGTTCTGTCTGCAAAATCTAGCACCGTCGTCTTACTTGGTGCACAAGGGAAATGGTGAGAGGGACTGAAGTACCATTGTGCTGGCTCACTACATGCATGTGTTGAGGGAGAGAGGGCAGCAAGCGAAGGGGGTCCAATTGTTATTAGAATTAAAAAGCGTAAGAACTATTAGATTATATCATGCATAAAAGAATGCCCTTGATGATTTTGTGCACAAAGCAGACTGTAGACCGAAGGCATGAGCACAAAGCAGGGTCATAAGCTCAGGTGGCTTCGTCTCTCATCACAGGAAGTAAAAGAGGTGAGAAGCAGAAAAGTCTTTGGAGACAAGCTCTCCTTCCCCTGTGTTCCAAAAGCAGAGGTTGCCTAAGCCTCACAGACAGACGGCCATTACTTGGTGTGGGGGTGGCGGGCAGGAAGGCAAGAGGGAGAGGAAGAGAAAAAGGAAACAAAAGCAAAGGAAAAATCCTCACTGTTTCCTATTACCATAAGAACTTGTGCAGTGTTCAGCAACTGCTCTAAACAACATGTTACATTTGAGGAGTTAGCCGTTGTGGGGCCATCGAGGCCAGTGTTTTACAGTGTGAGCCAAGCTCTGTGGCTGGGCTTTATTTCATCAGCACGTTGAGTGACTGTCCTGGGGACTGACCTCACGTGCTGCACCTAATTTGGAAATGGAATGCCTTTGGCATAAAGCCACCAGCATCACCAAAAGCAGGTATGCCATGACAAGAGGGAAGATATCAATGTCATTGGCACCTTCTCCAAAAAAGGAAAAAAGAAAAAAAGAAAAAAGGAAGAAAGGACTTGCCAGTAGAGAGGGGTGTACTGGACTCTGCAGGCACCGCTGGCCATGTCTCATCCCCTTGCCCTCGAGCTGCCTCTCTTCCTCCTCTGTCAGCAGTCGAGGCTCAGTTGGTGATGCCACAGGCAGGAGGACTTCCCATGCCTGACAAGCTTCAGTCAACCAGAAAAGGTTAGCCAAGTGATGATGCGCGGACACAAGCAGAGTAAACCTTCGTGCCAGGAAATCTATTACCAAAGCAAATGCCGAATGGCTGCTAAGCTAGAGATAGCAACGCTGTGTTTGTAGAATAGGCTCACCTGCTTTCTTTTGTGGTGCAGCAGGCTTAGCAGCTTGCTGGACAAGCAAGTCCTCGAAAAACTTTCTCCCTTCCTCCTCGCTAGGTGACTGGACATTGAAAACTTCTCCGTAAAGCTCAGAAAATAAAGCTCGTACCTGAGGTGGGAGGAGAAAAGACAGCGCAGCCGTAAGCCCCCCCCCCCCCAAATTTGTGTTCTGCTCCACAAAGATGAATTCCTTTTCCAGTGAAGCTGAGGAATGCTTTGAATAAGGGAGAGACTAGAACAAGTTTGCTTCTTGGCCTTAAAGGCGAGATTGTAGTGGGTCAGCAGGGCAATTTAGGGCATCTTCTTTAAGGAACACCTCTAGGATTAAAGCTCTGTGAAGCGACCTGAGGTTCCAGTGCTCCAAGGGAGGACACTGAGCATCTCCTAGGTTGCCTGTTTTGGATTTACTTGCCTTGCTGCCCTTCAGGTTGAAGCCTTGTGGCAACTGCAGAGGGAAGAGATGCCAGCAGGGTGCCCTAGTAATGCCGGTGTTGAATGGCTTAGGAGAGCACAGTATTTGGGTGCTTAATGGAGTGATAAATTAACATGAGGCTGAAAGAAGCCGGGAAGGCAGTGAGAGAAATACCTCTGGCGGGAGATCTGCATGGCAAACATCCGACGTAGCGAGCAACAGCACTGGAGCATATGCTGGAATGCCCTCTAGTAATGTTGTGAGCGTAGCTCTCAAGGTGAGTCCAGCAGCCTCCCACCAGGCATGGATATGTGGAATAGAAAGGATGCTCGGTGCTGTCCTCTGGGCTTCTCGGATCAACTAGTCAAAAGGAAGTTTGGAGAAGACTGTTGAAGCGGGTAGCAGAGGCTGCTGCTGAACAACAATGGATCAATCAAAATTGCCTGCAAAACGGGAGTGCACAAAGACAAAGCGTCCAAACAAGCCACCAAGAATAAGGTAACATTGCTGCTTGGACCCAGTTCCTTCAGCCTCTCCACAGCGAGAGGCAGGCCTGAATCTCTGCCTGATTTCCAAACTGCTTAGATGTCAGGTAACTCGCCCAGAGCCTCACGCCCGGTGCGAGTGGTAGTGTGCTTGAAAAAACAGGCCCAGCCCTTCAGCAGGGTCCACATCAGCCTGGGGCCACTGCTACACCGCTCGAATCCAGCAAGTGTGTTCTTGCCTCTTCCCTGCGGTGTGATGAGAGAAAAGAAACCCTTTTCTCCCCCCCCCCCCCCAAGCCTGGGTTGCATTTCAGTGTTATAAAGAGGGAGGCTAGAGAAAGGGCATGACGTGCAGTCAGGCTGAGGCAGAGGCGCCTCCTGGGAGCTACAGAGCCTGAAGAGGCAAGGGAAACAGCTCTGGAGAGCCCGCTGTCATGAGCAGCAGCTCTTGCCATGCAGAGGGCTTTATCAAGAGCATCTTGGAGCTCCCTGAGCTGCTAGCAACATCCTTACTGTTTAGCCTGGAATGGAAAAGGTGCTCATGCACAACGTCCTTCTTCTCCATTGTTCAGTGTACAAGAAAAGTGTTCTTTCAGCGCGAAATAAACACCACAGGAAGCAGAGGAAAGCCAGGCCACCACCATTAACCGCAGGCGATCTGCCTGCTTCCCCTGAGTCTATTCATCCTGTGAGATTGCAGAGAGAAGAGGTACCTGTGCGCATCTTTCTTCGGGTGAGGTGCTGCTAGCAAAGAGAGCCGGCAGGTCCAGCACGTGAACCGCAAACCTCTCCAGCGCGTGTATTAGTGCAGGCGCCAAGTGGGAACTTTGCCCGTACCCGGGCTCTCCAGCGATTAAGAACCTGGGCCTGTGACATGCTGGCTGGCAACAAGCATTGCTAGGAGCGCAACTGCAAAACAAGAAGTTTGCAAAGGAAGTGATTGATCAAGACACAGATGTTCAAGGTGTCTTTCTTTGTCCAGCACACGCTGGTCTGGATCTCTTCCCCCCGGCCGTGAGGCTCTTATGTTCAGGATGTCTTGACTGAGCAGCCTTGAGGCCTCTGCCTTGGTCAAGTTTAGGTGCAGGGGGTCCACTGGAAATGGAGAAGGTGGTCAGGAAGGAGCAGAAGAACCTTGTGGGAAAAGAAATGCCGTGGGCTCTGAAAGGCCTTAGCTGTATCTAACAAAGTGCAAAACACATAGAACTGGAGGATATTTATTAGATTCCTTCATTCAGATGGTTTCATCTTTCCTTGTGTGCTCTCTCCTAGATTGCAAATACAACTTTCTCGTGGTTTTTGCTCTGTTATCATGGAACACGTCTGTGAATAGCACCTTTTTTTTCTTTTTTTTTGCCATCCCAGTACTGCAGGACCTTTTGTGGCTCAGGCCAAGGAGCCTAGAGACTGGACCAAGTTCTGTGGGTCAGAAACCTTCCTGAGCAGCACAGTAAGAGAGAGTGAGAAAAACTACTGATGCAGCTGGGACCCCATAAGCTAACTTCTCCATTGTGGGATTGAATTACTTTCCCATTGCAATATCAAAATATGAATGTAAGCATAGTGGCTTAAAGATCGCAAATGAAGCCTTTTTTGCAGGGTTTTTATTATGTTCTTTTAGCCGGCCATTCCTCAATTTTCTTCCTACGAAGTGAGTCACTCCTGCATTCCCAATCTGGGAAGCTAGGTGACTCCACAAACCCACGTTGCATTTTTTTAGCTAAGAGGAGAGACAACATATTTCTTTGGCCTAATTGTCTGTGGATGTCTTTGGTGGAGGAAAAGGAGGCTGGCTCCTTCCGGATGATCGGCTGGAGCTACTTGCTTTCCTACAACTCTAGCACCTAGTTATATCTCCGTGCTTCCTGCTTGCAGTTTTTGATACCAGAGCACCCTGGACTAACTCTTCTGTCCTCCCTCATCTAATGCCCCTCCCACTTGCAACGGCCACGACAGCTTGGAAAGCCCCAGCAATCGGAAGAATTTCAATGAAAGGACACGGGCAGTTACCTGTTACAGTTAAGGAAGGTTTGCTTTTGCTGGCCAGGCCTTGGAGGAAACGGCTCATCTTCAGGACCAGAAGGTGACTCCTCATCACAGTCCATGCAGTCATTTTCTAAGAAATGAGTGGTACCATGAGAAGGCAAAAGACGCTTGTTAACTTTCTCGAAGAGTCTGCAACCTTCTCTTGTGCTAAGACAGCTTCTAAATGTGAGCTGAAACCCGGGGCCTTGTATTTCTTCGTCTGAGGGGCATACGCTGAATGCCATTTTCCAAAGCCTTCAGTCTCTACAGAGCTCTCCTAAGTGTCTGGATTTGCTCAAGCTATGTTTTGCTAGCGGTGAAAGCTCCTTTTCTCCTTGCAAACGGGAAAGATGATGCTGACAGCCTTCGGAAACTGGATGCTCGAGTGGAGAACATAGAGTTCTGTACTGTGAAGTGGGAGGAGTTCCCGGCTCTGCCCTCTCTACCATTCAGTTTCACCTCCTCCTGACTGAAAGCTTTGTTTCTGTTGCTTGCACAAACTAGCAGTGTTTGCTTTGGGAGAGTTTTACGGCGGTGAAGGCAGTGAAGCCCTACCTGGCTGTTGGTCCTGCTGGAGTGCAAGTGCTGCGTGGGGAAATACCCTCTGCCCGCCTTTTAGGAGTCTCTGTAGCGTGTTCTGAAGCAGTGGCTTGGAAAGGGGTGGCAGTGGTTGTCCAGGGGAAGCCACAGCCCTCTGTGAAGCTGGTGCAGTCTTCTGCATAGCCACAAGAAAATCTGTTGCTGTGATTTCAATGGCAGCAACATCGATGTGCAGCTTGTGACTGCTTGTGTAGATCTGCGGATAGTGTCGATGCAAAGCACAGAGGGCAGCTTCAGCGCAGAGGGCTTGAATATCGGCCCCGCAGTATCCTGAGCAACAAGAGCAGAATCCAAAGGGATGTCAGTCTCAGGCAGCAGAAAGGAGTCAAGGACAGGCTTTGCAGAGGGACACTCTCAAAGTCTTTGCATGTGGCCCAAAGCGGAAGAGTTTCATGGGCAATGGCAAAAGAGTTCCTGCACTGCAGAGGAGTGTCCTGATGGGGAGCTTGCATTACGGGAGGCCCAGCGCCCTACAGCCTGTGCTTCGGAAGTAGGCCTCTGAGCCAACCTTAGCTCCTGAGGAAGATGGCCCCCAGAGCCTTCCATGTTCTCAGAGGCAAGGGAAGGCAAGGAGACAGAAGCAGCTTGGGTACTGCCTGGCACAAGCTCAGACGCTGTCAGGAGCCAGGCACAGGCAGGAACTCGGTGCGTTTTTTCATCTTACTGACGCATTTTTCAGCAAGCTCCTCAAGCAGTGCGTCCAGGGGCTTAGGGCTCCAGTCTCTGGTGTGGATCTTGAAAATCTCTTTTCGAGCCTACAAACCAGGTGGTCACACTGTGGTTTGTCTTAAGCCTCTTTCTCAAAAAGAAAATAAGCAATGCGCAGTCCCCCTCCCCCCATCACATTCCTGTAATTGCTTGTCTTCCTCTGCTAAAGTTAAGAAATGTTTACATTCTAGTAACACACGGCCTGCTTTTCAAAGCTCAGTACTTTTCAAGTAGATAGGAAGAGTAAGTACAGTAGTAGGAGCAAGAATTCTGACTCCAGCTGCTATCCTTGAACGAGCAAATGTCAAGCTGTGCCTATGTTCATCGCTGCTCTTTGCCAGAGCTTCAGTGAAGTGTTTCCTGTTTCTGTCCAGTATAGTGTGTTGTGCATTCTTCCTAGCCTTCAATCCAATAACCTTTTTCTCCTTTTCCCCACAAAATGTGAACTAAAGACAAAAGAATCTGGGGTAGCCAGAAAAAAAAAAAAAGAAAAAGAAAAAGAGAAAGAGAAAAAGAAAAAGAAAAAGAGCCCGAGCTCCCTGCTAATACCAGTAACAATGTCAGCTCCCTAAATGCTTTTGGGCAGCTCCGAGGATTCCCAGCCCGGCCACACTCAAACCCAAGTTTTCCCCCGAGGCTTTCCCAAATGGAGAACTGAGAACAAGGCGGCAACCTCAGAAGGCAAGAGCCTAGGTGGACTCACTAACTAAGCAAAGAGCAAGCCCTTGGGCAAGGAAGAATGTTCGTGTGCTCCAGGCGGAGTGAAACTCCTGTTTGCAGCCTTCCTGCCAGTTGTGTGTGGGGAACCGGGAGGTGTGCAGCACGTATACCACTTGTTTCCTTGCTTGCTCTCAGAGATGCTGTGGGGTAAGCCGGTTTTCTTGTCGAGCAAGGCTTTGTGCCAGTAGCAGGAAGGTTGCCGAAACAGCCTTACCTCTTTGTTTGGCAAGGTGAAAAGGAACTCCCTGTCAAAGCGTCCAGGCCTTCGTAAAGCAGGATCCAGGGAGTCTGGCCTGTTGGTGGCTCCAATGACCACGATCTCTCCTCTGCTGTCTAAGCCATCCATAAGCGCCAGGAGCGTTGTGACAATAGAACTACCAAAAAAATGTTGTTTGGATTCCCTGGGTTAGTAGCTGTTGTTACCTTTGGCATGACTTTCTCCAAAGTCACGTCGCTCAGAAAGGAGAAGCTTTTCTGGATGAGCTGTTGTTAGCGAAAGGACTCATGGTAAGACAGAAAAAGCGAGGCAAGGTCTCGAGAGAGACCTTGTCCGGACACCAAGCTTAGTGACCTGATTTCAACTCCTGCCTTTAAACTGCTATGAAGCTCTGTGTCATTGTACTCGAGGAGTTCAGAGTGTGGGGGTGGGGGTGTGTCCTATAAAGGGAAGCAGGTGGGTCTTCTTTTCCTAGAGATGAAGCAGATGACATGGAGATGGAAGCGAAAGGAAGTACCTGTGAATCTGGCTTGGCGACTGGAGCGCCCAGGAGCGAGACCGTCGATCTCATCAAAGAAAATAATCGAAGGCCGCATCTCATAGGCCTGGAAGGGAAGTACAGATGCAGGCATACTGACGTATGTGAAACAGAGCACCACGCAGCGAGAACATGCAGGATAAACATTATGGCTGCAAAGGCACTGGCACTGTGCTGGACCCAACATCTGCAAGATTTCCAGCCCCTCAGGCAAAGCAGCACAGCACAGGAACAGGAAACCCTGATGTTCCCTTTTCAACAGGAGACACTGCCAAACTGCCCAAGAGGCCAAGTCCTCCTGGAAGACGTCCACCCCGGAAAAGTAGAGGTCCAACTCTGACCCAACCTACTGCGCATTTCCTCCTTACCTGCCGAAATAATGAGCGCAGCTGTCGCTCGGATTCTCCCACCCATTGACTGAGGCAGTCGGCACCTTTTCTCATGAAGAATGCTATTCTCTTGTCTCCTTGCCTACATTCATTTGCGAGCGCTCGAGCCACCAGTGTCTTTCCAGTGCCTGGTGGGCCATAGAACAGACAGCCTCTGCAACATGAAAAAAAGAGATTTACGTAGCTACAACAAAAACATGGAAAAGTGCCCATGACAGCCCCCGTTGTGAAAGCAAAGCGGCCTTCCCTCCTAACCAAAACACTTCCCGTCTTAGACAGATTTGCGAGCAAAGCCTGTCTTTCTCCCTGCCACAGTTGGAGTCTCTTGGACTGTGCCTGCCAGAATTTGTTGGAAGCACTGGGGAGGAAGCCTTCAGCTGGGAGGCCAAAAAAGGTCTTCTGTGTTTCCACACCCTACTTAAAACATCAGCCAGAAAAGGGAATTCCTGTGACCAAAGCAGCAAAGCATCTGAAGATTTGCACACTTTTAAAGGTATGGAAAGGGAAGGATTTCAGGTCATATTTCAACATACAGTGAGTCAAGCTTTGTTGGCCAAGAATATATAAAGCTAACCATTACGTCTTGAGATATTGGAATCTCTGAAAGAATTCTGGGTAAAGCAGTGGGAACAGCACCATCTCCTTTAAGGCTGAAATGTGGTGAGAGAGACCACCCACACCATCAAAGCATACCTAAAGAGACATGCAACAGAAGACATGTCAGAGGCCAGAGAAAGCTGCCACCTGGAAAAAAAAGGCTTCCTCCAAATTTTTCCTATGCCAGCACAAAGGAAAGGCTCAGGACGATCTTGAAGTTCCCTGAGAGGAAAGTGTAAAGCCCGGGAGCTGTCGGCAGCACAGTAGGGAAGGTTTTCCTGACCCCTGGAAAAGTCCCCACTGACACAATGAGTTACCACTGCTTACCGAACTCTGGATTTGCACTGGATCAGCTTCCTGCAGGGTGCTTCCGCTTTTCCTTCCATCCACGTGCTTTGCCTTGAATTCGTCTTTCCCAGAGCTTTGGGGAAGACACCAGATGTGAATGGAGGAGAAAGGGAAAGGGGCTTTCTAACTGAACATGCAGTTAGCGGGATTGCTGTGGTTTTCATGTTGGCAAGTGAGTGCAGAAGCGCTTATACACTGCCATAAACTTCCCAAACCATGAAATATTCCCTAGACGTGATTGGCGTTCACTCTGCAAGCGTGAAGAAAGGCAGGTGGACATTTTTATACTGCACGATGAAATCGTCTAATGACAATTTGTGGAAGGGGATTCTGGCTTTAAGTGCAGAACAGAAGAATTGCAGATCCCCAACCTCAGTCAGGACAATCCGCAATCATCTCATCGCTGACCCCCAAATCCTGCCTTTTTAAAAGCTGTGGGCTAATGAAAGTTATCTTCTCTCCGAAAGGAAAAGCCTTGCTTCCTCTAGACCCTCCAGCTGTGCCAGCTACAATGCTGCGATTTTCCCATCACGGCCATCAATCGAAAAATCTTTTCAAGCATTACTGAGTGATGGGAGTGGCACCGCTATGGATCCCTGAGAACTATCACTATCCGTACACCAACCTGTTTGTTCTTCTGCAGCATGGGCTTTGTGACGGAGCAGCCCTTTGCCTGTCAGGAGAAGATGGCCCTGAAGAAATGAAAAGCAGCAGTGAGCATGCACACTGGCCAAGAACTGCAGTGTGCGCAGGATACAGGCATCTCGATCCCAAAGGGAGAGTTTTACCTGCTGAATGAAGGCAAGGAATTTAAATGAAAGGTATTGGGGCTTGGGTGGGAGGTATATGTCTTTTCATTTAGCAACCTCTAGCCCACTATCCACAAGAAATCAGCTCTTCCAAGAAACTGTGCATGGAACCTACTTTCCAGTGGATGCTGGAAGTACATGATGGTCTTCCTGGGTCGAAGGTTATACTCCTTGCAGGGATCTTTGCCATCTTCCCCTTCTCGGCCTTCACCTTCTTGTGTTGCCCCTATGATTATAGAACCTAGCGAGAACTTCTTATTTGTCTGTGCGCGTATAGCTTTTCATTCAACAACGTGTATGCCACTTCTGCACAAGAAATTAGCCCTTCAGAGAGGCTCTGCATATAGCCTACCTTCCAGTGGGGCTTGAGTGTCTTCAGCAGTTTGCCGCGGGTTAGATGGCTTTGGAGTATCTTTGCCGTCATCCTCTTCCTGCTCTTCATCGTCCTCTGAGGACCCTGTCATTACAGTACCAAGTCATCATTTCTTGTTTGTCTCTGCATATGCACATTTTCATTCAAGAACTTATAGCTCCCACCCTTAAGCCCAAGGAATCAGCCCTTCTGACAAACTGTGCGCGTAACCCACATTCCAAAGGCTCTTGATACTGGACAACGGTATTCCTGCGCCGAAGGTTATACTCCTTGTGAGCATCTTGGCCATCTTCCCCTTCTTGGTGTCCACCGGCCTTTGATGGCCCTACAATTACAGAACCTAGACATAGTTTCTGATTGCGCTGTGCATAGCTACATTTTCGTTTAACATCTTCTATCCCCCTTCTACACGAGAGATTAGCCCTTCCGAGAAGCTGTGCCTATAACCTACTTTCCAGTGGAGCTTGATAGCATACAACAGGCTTCCTTTCTCTCACGCTATAGCGTGCCTATAGGGAGCAAAGATCCAGGTTCTTTTAGACTGTGGTACACTTTGGAGGAAATTCTTCTCAGCTGAGTGAAAAGTGCACTGGCATCACTGTGCTGTGTGAAATCCATTACTTACCGAAAAGGAGTAAGGTAAAGTCATTTTGACTTCTGCAAGGACTCGCTCAGTCTGCCTGAGGTCCATTCTTCCTCAGAACCTGAACTCAAAGAGTATATAAACCACAAATGAACTTTTGTAAGCACGGAAGTAAAGCTCTTTACTTTTGCAGAAGTTTCTCAGGCAAAGAAAATTGCTGAAGAAGAAAAGGTAAATCTCCTGCAAGTGAAGCAGGCGTTTGGTTCACAAGAGAATACGTAAATTACTGAGCCCACAGACATGAGGGGCAGAAGTTGGAAGGTCTGGTTGGAAAGATGATCCAAAACCGAAAACAGCAGCAACAGGGAAATACACAGGAGCCATCTGCAAATTCTTCAGACATGAAGCACCTTTACAAGTGCTCCTCTCATGCACCTTCCCAGTGCTCAAAGACTCCAGTAGCCATGACTGTCCACCTCCAAAACACTCCTGTCAAACCAGGTTGGCTCCACAGTGCCAAGGACCACAGGTGTGACAGCGGCAAAGGAGGAAAGAGTTATTGGAGCGAGGACCAAAGGTCCTATGACTGCAGCTGACAAGGAACTAGTAACACAGGGGTGGACGCACTGCCGGGGAGCAAAGATTCTAAACGTGCAAGTTCTGCAGCCCTGACAGCGCCATATTATGGAGGGCTCCCGCAGGCAGCAATTCCCAGCAGCACCGAGGACTTCCCTAGGGGCACAGAGGGAATTCCCAGCCTACCGAGTTAGTTCAAAGAGCTCTTGTGGCCAGGAAGAAACGCTCCTCTCCAACGACCTGCTGGGAAGGTCAACAAACAGCGTCTCACACTGTGCCACCACCTCCTCTCGCCTTCTCCTGCTTGCTGCACAGCAGCTGCTCCAGAGCAGAGCAGGGCAGGGCAGAGCTGTGGCAAGAGCAGCCCCAAGCACCTGGGCTCAGCTCAGGCTGCCAGGGCCATATGGGGAGGGCGCAGCTGTTGCTGCGATGCACTGCGTGATGCCCCAGGCCATGTCACAGAGGGGCTGCAGGGACCCCTTGACCCCCCAGGTGCTGCCAAGGTGGGCCCTGCAAGGGCAAGGGGAGCTTCCTGGGGCACTTTAGGGAGCTGCCCGCACCTCACTGCCCACTCCCCAAGGACAACAGGGGGCACGGGGAGCCACAGGAGGGGTCCCCCAGGCTGGGGCTCACCTCAGTCATGCCACTCCCGCAATGTCCCCAGATCAGGGTTGCGGGGCTACAACTGCTGGCAAGGAGAGGCTCTGCTCAGGAAGGAAGGCCTAAATGAGCAAGTGGATGAATAAAGAGGAAGACTGTGACTGCACTCTCTCAGCCTCTGGGGAGGAAGGGCCAACTCCTAGCTGTTGCTTCTCTAGGCCACAGGCATGGAGATGGCATGGCCTAGTGAAGGAGCAGAGGGGTTTGCTCTCTCACCCTGAAAACTGTGTTAAGGCAAATCCACCATGAATGCCTCCAAACGGTGTCAAAGCCTGGGAAAATCAAGAAAAAAAAAAGCGCTTATCAGAAAGGTCATTTCTTTCCCTTGGCACTAAATTCTCTCTGCGTTAGAGATGACATCTGTGAATCCTGGTCTTGGGGTGGGTTCTAATTGGGGGGGGTTTTTGAAGATGTGATCCTAACAGGGCAAAACCAAAGAAGGGTGGCGCCAGGTGGAGATTATCACTGGAGCCCCAAAAGCCCATTTCCCTTCTAAAGTCACTCGTTTTGCAGAAGAAAAATGTGATGCTCAGATGGAGCCTGCAACACTCGCAGTGCCATCCCACTGCTTGGGTTTCCAGTGGAGGAGACTGAGAGCAGCTTCCCATCTACAGCGTGACAACGCAGTATCACACACCCGAACGAGGCACAGGAATAATGCCTGCACGCAGTACATTCTGGTGACCGTCTCTGGTTACTTCTCAGTCTGCCCTGAGGGTGGTCCGAGGAGCGGCCGGCCCTCTGGCCTCTTCGGAAGGAAACGATGCCTGAGGTCTTTCCTTTCTCACCTGCCTGGTAAGCACTGCAGGCTGAGAGACCCCTTGCAGAAGCAGAACAGATAGCTGAGATGGCTGCATGGAAAGCAGAGTGGCTTTACACCGAGTGCCTGAAAGGCATCCCCTGCACATTATTTTCCGCCCTGCAAATCTGAGGGAGCCTCAAAGGAAGCAACGGAGTGAGCGAGACAGTGGGAGCAGAGCTGAGTTCCTACTGACCCCCTTGCCCCAACTGTACAGCTGCAGAGGTCTGTGGAAGGGGCACGGTGCCTTTGGCAGCAGCACTGCCTGCAGAAGAGAGAAGCTGTAGAGGGGAAGTGAGTGTGAGTGGGGGAAAGGGAGGGGATGCGAGCGTGCCGGGAGGTGAATGGAGGGGACGGGAGCACAGAGGGAAGGGGATGGAGGGGCTGAGGGTGCGCGTGGCGAGCAACGGAGGGGATCAGAGGAAGCCTTGGGGGAAATGGAAGGGAGGAGAGTGCTGAGGGCAGGGAAAGCAGAGGGCTCAGGTGCTCACGGAGGGAAACAGAAGGAACCTGAGGATGCAGGGAGAGGACTGGAGGAGACTTTAGCAGGTGTGAGGGGACCAGAGCATCAGCGCATGCATGGAGAAGGGATCTAAGGTCGCACAAAGGAGCCTGGAGTGTGCCAAGGAGGCGATCGACGAGGTTGCAAGGCACACGACTGCACGCCCCCGGAAAGCAGACAGCGACGCACTGGCTGCATAGAGCCCATGGCTTTAAGCTGGCAGGAAGGCAGCGCCCTCAGGGTGCCAGCACCTCGGCTCTGCCACACCAGGGCTGGGCTGGCGGCAGCCACACTCCCAGCATGCCTTGGGGCATCCCCATGGCATGCTGGGAGCAGGGCTGCTATGGGGCACCATGGCTCAGCCCGGGGAGACGTGGCCCCTGCCCCCGTGGAGCCCCGGCCATCTCTTTCCCCCTGCCCCACAGCCCCAGCCCAGACCTCCTGCCCCATGGCCCCAGCTGCCACTCACTGCCCCAAGGCCCCAGCTCTGTCCCGGTGCCCCACAGAGCCCAGCACAGAGACCTCCTGCCCCATGGCCCCAGCTCGAACCTCCACAGCAGGGGCCCACAGGGGCAGTGACTGTGGCAGATTTCGAGCACCGTGCACTCTGGCCTCCACAGCAGGACTATGTTCCTGGAGTAATGCGATCAAAGCAATCTGATTTTGACAGACATGGGGCTGAGAACGATCCTTTTTTCTTTCATGGCCATTTGTTTTTCAGACATAGAGACAAGATGCTCTGAGGTAGTTCTGTTGCAAGGAAATAATCCCTCCCTGCAGCTCACATTGCAGGTGGGCTCCATCCTCCCTGCTAGGCTCCCTCAGAATGTTCCCTACGAGATCAAAGATCAAGAATACCTCCAGCCCACCTCCGCCATATGTGTCAACTCATAGACCCAAGTGAGGGCTGCTACCTACAGACTTGGAAATAGAGAGTTCAGTCCCCTGTCCTGCAAAGACCTTTGGCATCCAAGACGGTTTTCACACAATGTCAGACCATGCGGACATACCACTTGCCTCCACCTGTGAACATGAGCTCTAACCTTATTATAGTGCAATGCCTTTCAAACTGAAGAACTCAGCACTGAGGATAAGCTGGCTGCTGTTGCAAGGCCATGACTGAAGAAGGTAGAGTCCAGGGGGTGGGGGAACCTGGACGTGTTGGTGGCCGCACAGGCTACAGCCAAGGTCTGGCTGAACTCCTGGAGCAAGGGACTCAGCTGAGGAAGACTCCAGAGGCTGTTTGGGGAAAGAATGGTCCCGCTGTGATGGCCTGGTTAGGTTGTGCGTGAGGATGCTGACTCTGGATGGAGGGAAGGCAAAGGAAGGGAGGAGAGGACTAAAAGGAGACATGGCTCAGCCTAGCAGGAGGAGAAGAAATGAGTAATTGGAGCAAGTGACAGAAGCAAGTGTGAGAAGCGCAGTTCAGGGCACTACCTAGATAAGCTCAAGCAGCTGGAAGTCCAGACTGGCACTCAACCTAGCCTCCACAGATAACGACACAGACTGTGAATGCTCATAATGGCCGAACTGAGCTGAGGCCAGGGTTTACCTTGTTTCACGCAATGACAGGCTGTGAGGCGATCAGCAATTGCAAAAAAGTCATTTGCGCATCCTCTGCAGACATGTCCCTCGTTTGTAGCTGGCTAACTCTGCTCCTAAATTCACTGTTTCCACCATTCTGTTATTTCTCCCTGAAGTCTGGCTGAGCCCCTTCACTTTTGGGCCATAGCCACCTGCTGCTATTTCAGTCTGCCCTCACCCCCATGCATATCTGAAGACCTCTTTCCCAAAAGCTGTTCCTGTGAGGTAATTACATACTCAGTTATTTCCAGTTGATAAACCTCGTGTGCTTAGAGATGCATGTGATGGACACACATGCAGAATTACCACTACCTTAATAGCCCCAGTATTCCTCCACGCATCCCACAGTGCCAGGTCCCCTTCCCGCTTCCAGCACAACATCTCCCAAGGAAAAATAAATAAAAATAAATCATCTCTGTAAGTGCTCCTATTCCCAGGTTTTTAGCACTTCCTTTTAAACCAACTGCCCAGCTAGTCAGCTGGTATAATTTGACTTTGAGCCATCCTTACATTTGAGATGGAGAAGCACTTCCAGTTTCCAAAGCATTTTTCATACCTACTTTCTTGTCTGGTTTCATTTAATTCAAAACACATTCTATTATTACATATTATATGACTGTATTGCAATGTCTATGGTATACATTCTGAAATATCTAATAATTTCTTTATTGAAATTAAATGATTCAAAATGATCAAAGTGAAGCATTTTGATTTTTCTCAATTGAAATTTAGCATAATTGACCCAGAAGACATTTCAGTGTTTCAACACTGCTCTCTCATGCAAAAGGAAGATTAGAGAAGTAGGAATTCACCATTGAAGAGAAACACTATTTGCCCAAAGATGGGAGATCTTTCGAGAGCAGCCTCCACCAGGAATATCAACGACTCCCCCACTGCTTCTGATCTTCCTTCTCTTTCTGCAGGTGTGGGAGTGAGGGCAAATTTAAGATAGCATTTAAAATACCAGCAGGAAATGAGTGGAAATGGAAAATGTCCCACGTCCCTGTAAGATGAGTTTGCAAGAGAGAGATGATGAATTATCTTCTTGAATGGCCTGTCTCCTTCCTTTACTACAAAGGCAGCTTAGACAACTAGATTAGATTCAGTCACCTAACTTTTAAATAGCTTAACTGCAGGGAGATGAATCCCATCTGCTGTATAGACATGTGGCATGTGCTCAAGATCCATGATGGGTCTGGATCTACTGCACAGCTCTGTCCAGGAGATGCATTTCACATTCTCTGAAATATCACACTGAGCTGCACCGTGTGCTGTTCTGACTGTCTTTATGTGCACAGTAAACTATGCACATCCCGAAATCTGGGATGCACTGAGCCTAATCAACATGACATGAAAAAAAACAAAAATAAAACTCCTGCCCTGGAAATCCACCAGCCTTACCCTCCCAAGCCTGCAGTTCTGCGCCATGCCATCACACCATATTTCCATACCACAGCAATGCAGGAGGCCAGGCTCCATGATTACTCTTTCAAATGCTCATAGGTGTGAAACACTTGGGGAAAACATACAGGAAGACTTCCTTACTGAGCTTTAGCTGTATGCAAGTGACCTATTTAAAGCTAATCAGGCTTCCTCTGTGTTCATCAGAGAGAAAGAAGTTAGCGTCTTCACAGAGCGCTTCTTCCTTAGGACAAGTTGAATCATCTCCAGGAACTGCCTGTCTCTCTCCGTTGAGTCCAGAGGGGGTTTAGATGACTAGATTAGATTCAGACAAAGCTTTTACGTGCTTCCTGGTAGATGACATGAGCGTTTTCACCCACAGTCCTCCCTAATTTCTCCCTTTTATCTCTACTGAGAGATCTCCAACCACCCAGGCACCAGCATGAGGTCCTTCAGTAGGATGCCTGAATTTAGGCGAGAAGAACTGAATCCTAAGAGTCAGTTACTCTAACACAAACAGATAATGCAACTCCCTGTATTTCTCTTGCTGGCAGATGTTGAACTTTTGATGTATTTGGTGACATAATCAATACGTTCATAATGGACAATTTGCTGAAGGAGCACAGTAGCTTAATTCCTGCAAGGTGGAAGTTTCACAGTTATTCAGTTCACCTCACAGAAGAAAATCCTCTTGTCTTCCCTTTACTCTGCTTCCCCAAATACTTGTGCTGCCTCCCCAGCTATAATACTGGATTGTGTCACTTCCTCCTTTACCTATGGATGTCCCCTTGTATGACTTTTCATAATGAAATTGTGCAGGAGAATTATGACAATTTTCAGAAAAGTTTTTTAAAATATAGCGCCCTACTATGGCTAAAGAAAATCCAACAAATAAAATAGCCATCTTCAACTTACCGGAAAACATCAGCACCAGTGAATACACATTTATACACACTCAGGTTTGTGCCTTCGCCATCTGGTGGCAAAGCACAATCATAGCATGTCCATAGAGCTGAGAAAGTTTTTGGACCCTATCTATTTGTTTGAAAATGGGGATTCTAAATTAATAAGTAAGATGGTTGAGAAAGTTTCCGTTTTTCAACGTTTATTGATAATACAATCAGTTATATATACACATCATTTGGAGAGCTTCTATTCTGTAAATAGGTGATACTTATTGTTTACTGCTGCTACTTGTTTTAATGTATCATCTTGTATTATATTGTACTGAACAACATTGCACTGCATCATATCTGAGTGTTGTGGCACAAAAATATCCGACATGCTCTTTTCAGATAGTTGACTATGCATCTAGTCATAGGCTTGAGCAAAAGGCTGTCCCAGCTTATTGCAGTTAGAGCTGAGCAAATGGATTTGTCTTACCCAAATTTAAACCTCTGCAGCAGATTTGAGTCCATCTGACCTCACCAATCTAATCTTCCTTTAAGGTGTAAAAAAAAAGGGCACTTCTTGGGCACCGTTCATCTTTTCTTAGAAGAGATGTCTTCGTAGCCCGGGATCCATGAATCTTCTTCGTAAACTATGAAGAACACGAGATGAACAGCTTAGGTGAAGGCGATTACTTCTGAGATCATATCTCTTACATCATATACAGCCAAAGCGCATACAGCAAAAACCTCACATCTTGTCCTTCAGACTGGGGAATCCAAGTCAGTGAGTGTAATTAGAACCCGGTTACTTTCTCATGTATCCTGAAATATTGGAGCTGAGAAAGATATCTGAGCCATATTACATGCTAAGATCAAATTAAAAAAAAAAACAACAACTCTTTTTCTTTTTTCTAACTCTTACATTATGTAGGAGGGAATTTACTAGTTACACTGGTTAGTATGAAATTTGCGTTTTCCTGGCCTTAGAAATTAGTAGCTGAAAGATCTATTTCCCATCTCTAGTTTCTTTGCTATGAAGGATGGCCATTCATTTTCTTACACCCACTGCTTAATCCTGCCTGCTACAACACTGGATTTCAACACAGGTGGAGTTGCTTGCTTTCTCAACTGGGAAGTAACATCTGTGTTCACTTTGGAAGTTCTTGTATGATCCAGGCATAAGTTGCTATGTAATTGCTTGCAAGTTTTTTTTTTTTTTCCCAATAAGGACTGGATTATTTACCAGATTTGCTTATAGATCCTTGATCTCCAGATGTCTATACACACATATAGAAGCTCCATCGTTAACCAGATAGATAAAAGCCTGTTCGCCTTCTTTTTCAGAGTGCTGGGTATTACCAAGAGTGGAATAAATCCAAATCTTCTCAACATTTTGGAAAGAGACCATCTCTGTTATACAAAACAAAAATAACAGAAATAGAAAAAGTTTGTTTCTATTTAAAAGTAGACTGAAATTTAGCAAAACATCATTTCAGGACAATGTGGAACTAGAATGTTACAGTCTAGGAATCCTAGAATAGCCTCATTTTCACACGTGTTCTTTGTGGCTTGTATGTCCAATTTATTGATAGAATTGATACAGCAGCAGCAGACTGTAGTGATGTATTCTTCCGTGCAAACAAATTGCAGTTACTTACCTTTGGTTTAATAAAGACATGGTAAGTGAAAATGGATATGAATTTAACTCTTTTCATAGTCGTGGAGTTTAAGTGCAGCTGACATCTACTCTGGAATATCATTGTAATCCCATGCAGACAAATGCATTTGAAACCTTATTTTCCCCAGAGATGCTGACCATCCATTTCTGTCTTCACAGGTAACTCTGTATATCCTGCGCACCTTCAAAAGTCAGCTCAGGAATTCATACGTCCATGTACCTACTAGTCAGACAGTCAGTTTGTTATGAGAGTGAATGGAGCTTGGTTTGGTGCAGGAACGAGCAGAATTAATCAAAGAGTGTTTTCTATCAGACATTTTTCTAGTAGAATGCCATCAAAGTTGGCTGGAAACAGTTGGAATCCAACCAGCGGACTTTAATATCTTTTTCTGAATAAAAAAAAAAAAATTAGTATCACAGTTATAACTATGGCAGTGAAGGAATAGTTGGTTTATTTGTAATAAAATCTGGAGTAGCTCTACATGCATATGGCTGCTTATGGAATTCATCTCACCTAGAGATATACCTTTAAGCATGCCTTCGTTTCTGTCTTCCATCTTAGTTTCTTCTCAATAGGGAGGGGGAGGAAAAAAAAGTAACAGGTATTTTTACAGAATGGTTCATCTAAGTATCTTAGACATCTGCTACATGATGAGATGAGTTACGCCATAGAAGTGCCCATTTTTTCCTTCCTTTTCCCTATTCAGGATGTGTAGAATGATAAGCTCAGGAGGCTGCAGCCAGGGCCTGCCCGTCTGGCCCTGAGCCGGTGGGCAGAGAAGACCTGGAGATGGTAGCTGAGTTCAACCAAGAGTCCAGATGACCAGGAGAGTTCCTGGTGATGAAGCAGGTATGAGGTCAAGCTGAGAAGTCAGCCTGCAGGTCAGAGTCAGGATCAGGCCTGGTGAGGGTAACCAGGGACAGAGACAGTCCAGTGCCTACTGGGCAGGCCCAAAGTGACAAGATAGCTCCAGGGTCGAGCTGGGAAGTCAGTCCACAGGGCAGGGTCCAGAGCAATGGAGTCTGCATGCTGAGCTGAGCTGAGCTGAGCTGAGCTGAGCTGGAGATCAGTGCTCCTCTAGGGTAGCTCAGACAGAAACTGAAGGCCCAGGGTTGAGCTTAAATGGGGCTCCTGGGCCCATGGGCAGGAGGTGCAAGTGGCTGCCTCAGGCGAGGATGATCAGGCCCATTAAGGCCTGTTAGTGCCCTCAGACCCTGAAAACAGTAGTAATATTAAATATTAAATATTAAAAATAAATATTAAATATTAAAAACTTTTCTGTAATAGCAAGAGCTACAGCTTTACTGTGAGAAAGTACAATTGTGACACTTTCGAAGGCAATTATTTTCACCTAAGTTTTTACTTTCAATTTGATGCTTTGAGGATATCCCAGCTTTGTTTTCAACTGTTGCTAACTAGTACCAGTTCAGCAGTATCGCTTCCATGTTCTGTTTCCATTCCCTTACCTCATACATCCTTGTAGTCTTTTTTTTCCTGACTCACAGTCTGAAGGTGATCATTAACCTTTCAGCAAAACCGGGTCACGTTCATCAGGCACCTTAGACTGTTTACAGTATTAGTGATGTGGGTGACTCGAGTCTTCCATGCAAGAACACAGCAGGTGGTCCTGAGGGACAGCCTACCCTCTTTTGTTGTGGGTGAATATCCTTGAACCAATTCACATTCATCGCAGGCTAAAAATGTGCACACAGAAGAATTTTTTACAAATGCTGAGGCTGGGATTCATCTTACTTAAGTTTAGACTTCTGTTAATGAGCTGCCAAAGCATAAACCAAACTTGTAGGCTCTTTCTATAGCTCATGAAGGCAAATAAAAGTCTGCTTGCCTCCATAGTTTTGGAAGAGAGATTGATCACACCTGTCTCTGTCTCCCCTGAAAGGTCTATATTTATATATAGAATTCAATATATATGAATTACAGGAAGAGTGTAGAGTGACCAGCTCAGGTTTATGGCTCGTAGAGAACAAAAAGCCACTGGCTTCAGTAGAGAAAGACTTCAGTCTCAGCTGCTTTGGCCATGGAAGTAGCACAGAGAAGGAAACGGAACCTGCTATAACACTGCCTCAATACACAGAGTTGTTAGACAAATGGGTGTAAGACCATTTTTCCCTATCCTTAGGAAGGACTGCAAGTAAAGGTCCCATAAAAAGCTACACTCCCTCTCACTGGGGGTCATCACTCAGAGCAACCCATTCTGCACGTCCTGAACCACTTAGACCCCTTAATGTGTAAACGTAGTGTCTGAGGAAGAAATATGTTCCACTCTTCCATATCCATAGCTTTATCGTTAAGACTGACAGGTGCTATTAAACAATAACCAGTCAGTTCCCAGAGCAACTCTGGCAGCATCTAGAAGTACAAATTTTCTGCAAGCAAACATTTTCATGCTTCCTAGAATACCATGGAGGTTGCAGATATTCCTGACTAAACTGTGAGAGAGGACTACAGCAAAGAAAACTAAATAACCCAGACAAGCAATACCTGTTGATCCACTTTTAACCCAGCTATCTCCTGAACACCACGGCTTTCACATAGTCTAGACGAGAACTCCGGAAGCCATTACATTGCCAGTCTAATGCAGTCTGGAAGAGGACTCGGTCCAATGCAAATACATTGCAGACCTCATGGTGCAGCCCAAAGAGACGAGCTTCCCTCACTCATCATCTTACACATGGCTCTGCACATTCATTGTCCCAGGAGTCGCCCCCACTCCACAACATGAGCAGCCACTGTAAGCACAGTCTAACCAAGGCTGCGTTACCTGGGACATTTCTGCCTGCCTAAGCCCCACTGATGACTTTCCCTGCTAGGGACAGTCAGAGCAGATCACTCTTCAGCTGAGTAACCCAATTCAGCTCTCTGCTCTGAAGGCCAACAGTTTGTCGAACAACCTCTAAGCCCTCGAAGTAGCACAAGTAAATTAGCTTTCCTGGCAGGTAGAGATGTCCTTAAACTCCTGCCAGAATCAGGGGAAGGGTCTTTGTTCATATGTCTCAAAGGCTCCTCAGCTTCCCAGAACAGCTGTCTTCATCACCTTATCGTAAAGTAATTTCAATAAGTGTCCAGTGATATTGCAAGAGCAGAGAGAGGTTAATGGCAAACTGTTTACTAAAGCATGATATCTATGTCAACATCTTCCAATAGACCGTTATATTTCTTTTCTTCAAAAGAGTTAATTGTTCAAGGACCTTACAAGAAAATTATATGTGGGATTAGGTGGAAATGCAAAGGCAGTGTTAAGGCAGAGGCACCAGAACTCTAAGCAAATCACCAGCGATTACCTACTTGAAGAATTTTCTATCTGCATTTGAAGAAAAATCTACCCCGATGGATGGACACATAATCTGAGCCTGGATGGTCCACACATGAACAGGTTATCACAGCAAAATATCTGCTCCACAGATGAGCAGGCTGCCTGAAACTAGATGGTCCATGAGCCAAAGAGGTTATCTAACAAAGGGCACGAGTCCAAGGGTAGATGTGTTATCAGAGACAACAGGAGTCTTCTGTGGAAAAACCAGCTAACTGTGTATCAGGACTGTGCATTTTAATTAGAAGAAGAATTATCAAGTTTGATCATAATTAGTAACAGAGATGGATTCACATTCAGATGGCATACTTAAACTCCACAGAGTTGCACTGCAGCTCTTCAGAGTCAGATAAGCAGAACTGATTCCTCTGATATCTTACACTGTACTGCTATTTACATGAATATGGTCTTGTTATTATTAAAAAAATTTGTATTAAAGTTTGCAGTCTAAAGCTTTGTTAAGCTTTGTTTGTGAGTTGATAAGGACAGACCAGGGTTCACTGAATTTGCTAGGACACTTATGTCATCAGTTTCACTAGTAAAAAGTAGTAAGGGCAGGGAATGAGATGGGCATGTCCTATGATCAATGACAACAAAGACACCCTTAGAGGATGATTCCTTCTGCTTATCACACTTATCTGAAGATGGGATGAATTGTCCTTTGAAGGTGATATTGCTTCCTTTGTCTATAGGGGGAGCCTAGAATAGATGTTGACTAGACCCCTAACCAAGGGTAGGGGAGATTAATTCACAGAAAGATTCTTCATTACAGTGCATCTGCTGAGACTCCTGATTAAGGCCTGGTGTCTTGCAGGAGATCTAATTTACAGACATTAAACTGCATCGAGAGTCCTAAATACACCAAGTACTTCAGTAACACCATTTTTCTGAAGAAAGAATTCCAAAGCGGCAAGCTGAGTGTTAGAATATCACATTTCATATTGAAGTTGTTTCTCAGCGTGTCACTCCACTAATGTTTCACAACGCCCAGGCTGCAGGTCAGCTGCAACATACAGGGAAAAGAATGAGCTGTTGCTCTAAAGGCAGTACTGAATTGCATAGTTCTGCAAACATCGAAGCAAATAAACTTTATCTGGCCAGGTGGAGCAGGGAGGGGCTCTATTGCAAGTCTGAAGTCCTAAAGTTTTTCTATTTAGATAAATCTTCTGATTTGTTTCAGTAAGATGTCTTTGAAGTGAAGAAGGAAGCTACTCACTCTTACGAAGGTACATGAAATGTTTGTAGCTTTTGAAATAAGAGTTTATTTCTGGGATCAATACGGCATAAAATATCTCGCACATTCGTGCAAGGAAGGTAGGCCTATTTCTTCATTTTAGAGATGAAAAAGATCATTTTCAATCTGCAGATAGAATCATAGAATCATTTAGGTTGGGAAGGATTTCTGGAGGTCATCAAGTCCAACCTCCTCCTCAGAGCAGGTTCAGTCAGATCAGATTGCTCCGGCCCGATCCAGCTGAATTTTAAATGTCAGCACAGATGGGGATTCTACAAATTTGCACCTAATCCAGTGTTTGATCACTCACGTTGGGGCAGGAGAGGGAAATTTCCTCCTTCAGTTTCCCAAGTAGTCCATGGAAGAGAGCAACCTGTTGATAGCAAGCTCATTGAAGCCCTTTTCTGAGAATTAACTGGGCTAGTTGCTGTGCTTTAGGGCAGAAAAGGTTGGGTAGGTTGGAGATAAACAACAGCCAGCTATGCAAAGATAACTCAGTGTGTAAAGGCAGTCTGGTCTTCTGTGCACCTAAGCAGGGTAAGCATTTTGCTCACTTAAACTGTGTACCTAACCATTATAGGCTGGTTTTAATCCTGCTGTCTGCTTCTTGAAATGGGCAAGTACTTCTGAAGATTTGGCTCAAGGGGGGAATAAACTGGCTTGGTACCTACAGTATAGACAGTATCTACAGTATCTACAGTATCGAGTAGATACTCTTGTCTTTCTGGATAAAACAGGTCAGTAAGAGAATAGTTTTGTACCTATGCAATACCTTGAAGCCTATGCTAGAAAGAGACCTCAGCAAGAACTGAAACCTCCATTCAGTCACCCACATGATACGAACTCTGCTTTGAGAGCGTCAGCCAGGTTACTGGTAACCTCCAATAGATTAACAATAATTTTTCATGTGAGGTGAAGCTGGTAGAACCTTTACAGGGATGACTGATTCCCTTCTTGTTCAGGATTCCTTCCCTTTTAGCATGAGACTTTTCACCCTCTAAGTGGAAAGTATTTCATTTGGTGACTCTTCCCAATTTATTCCTGAGCAGAAAATGGCCACTTTTCCTTGACAACAGGGATGCAAGCAAATGAGAAATCCTTTCTCAGCCAAACCTGGAGGATCTGGTGGTATCTCCTCCTCTTTGGGAAGATGCAAAGCTGAGTTTTCCTGCTGCTGTTGCCATTTAGTGCTTGCCGCCATTTCTTTCAAGAGAGGAAACTCTTACTTTCTTCTGGCAGGATGTGGATTTGTTATTTGTATGTTTACAAGTTGCAGTCCCAAAGGTCAGGGTGGTGGAGGTCCATGTAATTAAGGCAGGTCTTAGCAAGTTGGCACAGCTGCAGCCTAACCATTATATTCCTATTTCAGCAAGGCTGAACGGGGGCTGCTTTGCCCTGTTAATGGACTTTGTGGCCCATACTGAGCTCTAACTACCCTGCTACCAATGCCCGGGGGAGTTAGCTAGTAGGCAAAAAATGTATTGGTGATTGCAATACAGGAAGAATGATGTCTGAACTAGTGTCAAGACCATGTATCTTCAGGAACAAGTGGGCCATTGCCCTTGGAGTGGGCCATTTGGATGATCCTGTACACCCAACCGTGGCCACGAGTGAGGGGAGAAGAGTGCTCCATAGATGTCCTCAAGAAAAGCAGACTTTTTTCCTTAAAAGAGGAGAAAGAGGGCACACGAAAAGCATTGTAGTGCCAGACTAGGACTGGTGTTTCGCAGTGCTGCTGCTGCCTTTTGAATAAATTATTTTATCTTTCTGCGCTTTCTTATCTCACCTGAAAAATAGGAACAGTACTCCCTTGTATCACAAGTCATTTCAATGCATAATTAAAGAAGTCTACTCAGAAGCTGTGATGAAAATGCTCTGTACTTCCTTGTGGCTACTGAGACAATCCATTGTGTGTTGCCAGTTTCCCATCACTTCTAGGTGTTGAACCAGTTTCTTGTCGGGAGATAACATGAGTGTGCTAGCAACATGCCTGAGAGGAATCACTGTGTGGCCATTGAGTTTATCCTCTCTGGACTAACAGAAAGCCAAGAGGTGAAGGTAACCCGCTTTTTTTAAGCACATTAGTAGGGAATCTTGGAAGGATCATGTAGATGAAGGTTGATCCCCCGGCTTCACACACTGTGTACCTTTCCCTCAGTAACTTGGCTTCTGTGGATTTCTGTTACTCCTCAGCTATCTCCCCAAGGTGGCTGGTGAACTCTTCAGCAGTGAGGAGAGCCACTTCAGTCAGTGCCTGTGTGGCACAGCTATTCACTTGTCTCCTCATGGCTAGTGCTGTGTGTCTCCTGCTGGCAGTAATGGCATATGACTGCATGTGGCTCTCTGTAACCCTCTCCTTTATGCAACTGTCATGTCCTCAAAAGCCTGTACAGAGACGGTAATCATCTCCTATTTCACTGGCTTTGTCCACGCACTTGCGCAAACTATCTCCACCTTCACATTCTCTTTCTGTGACTTCAGTGTTATCGGTCATTATTTCTGTGACATCCCCCTAGGATCCAGCTTTCATGCTCTGACACCTATAGCAAAGAGACGGTACTTCACATTTTTGGTGTGTTTCGTGGCATCTTCACATCTCTGGCAATTCTCATCTCCTCCATCTACTTCATCTCCACCACCCTGAGGATCCACTCCTCCAAGGGCAGATGCAAAGCCTTCTCCACCTCTGCTTCCCATCTGAGAGCTCTCTTCTTGTTTTATGGCAGCACCGTTTTTATGTGCGGTAGCCCAACATCCAGCTACTCATTGGACTGAGATAAATGGGCCTCTCTGTTCTCTACAGTGGTGACTCCAGTGCTGAATCTTACCAGCTACAGCCTAAGGAATAAGGAGGTGAAGGATGCTCTGAGGGGAGTTTAGAGTTTTAGAGAAACTTCAGCAGACTTGTTAGAAAGAGAACTTTGTTTGGGGAAAATTTATCAAAACCTTGGTACAAAGAGTAGGACTTCCAAGGAAGATTTGATCAGCTTCCAAGGGTGAGATTCAGAAAGGTACTTAATTGTTAGAAGGGATTTTAGGTGGACTTTTAACTGGTTGTATCTGCAACTTCTATCTTGAAAGACTGTGTTCCTCTGCTGCTGAAAGCTGGAGGAATCCTGACTCTTAACTTGCAAGTTCCAAGCACAAACAGGACTCCTGCCTGAGGAGTGCGTGGCACAGAATTGCAGTTCTCTGTTCTACTAGGAACGTTTGCTCATGTAGGAAAACCACCAGTCCGTCAAGATGAGAAAAGGCTTTCAGAGATATTCAAGAGGAGAAAAGCAATGTGATTTGAATTTATGGCCACTTCTGCTACGTCTTCAGTATTTGAAAGGAGTAGCCTCTTCCAGTGCAACACACAGAACCTGAAGTTCTGGAAAGGAAATCTTGGAGAAGAGACACCTCTGTTTTTGCCCCCCAAACACTAAGGAAAGTAACTGTCCCTCTTCTGTTAAATCTCCCTCTTCTGTCACTCATTACTACCTCCTTTTTCCCCTTCTGCCTGGAAACATGAAAAAACTACAGAAATGCAGAAAAGATTGACTTCTAATTTTGCTACCATTGTGAAGTAACAAGAACTTATTCCTGCTTTTCATCTCCACATATCAGCAATCCACTTGAGGCAACTGAGTGAACTGGTAGTTATTTTAAGGACATTGGACATAATTTGAAAGTTAATCAAGCTGCAGTGTTCTTTCACTTAAAAAAATGCCAAAATAAGATGGTGACTTACCAACTACATGTCTGCCATCAATGTGATTTTGAGAATAAACGACCAATCATTTCTGGGAGATGAGAAAGTTGGGAAAGGCTTTGGAATCCTTTTATCAATTCAACTAAGCTAGCTCTAAGGATAGGTGTTCTATCACTAGTAGATGTTTCATCCCTTCTGGCTGAGTTTACAAATGCTGTCCCTCAGTTGGCAGAAGGAGTTGAAATCTTTGTTGAGCTGAAAGTGACAGAATTAATCTCAGACAGGCGAGAGGTTCCTGCCTCTGCAAAAGGTTTACAGTCAAAGGGGGATGGAAAGAGGTCTTGCGGATTCCCTTTGCATTTCACTGCAAGCCTGTTAGGGCTGTTATTTCCCCTGACTTCCTCTCCTTAAAGCTGTGCATAACTCTAGCAAAGATTGTGTCCCTGTGATCATCTATGGCACCCTAAAGAAGGATTTTACAAGTCTCTTTCTTTCAAACTGCTGCCAGCATATTTTACAGAGAGCTGATATGACTGCCAAACATCATTATTTCTGCCCAAAGACACACGGCTGGGGAGAAAACTTATCTTCAGTATGTTATAGTCTGAATTTTGATCAAGTAGTGATGATTAAAGGCCATCACTATCTCAGAAGCCGTTTATCTCAGTAACGCTAAAATTAGAATATGCACGGGGTAGTAAAAGCATTTGGACTATATGCACTGTTATCCCACTGGCCTGACGGTCCCAAAACACAGGAAAAAGAATGTGAAAATGTAGCCTTTTGGTGCTGCTAGTTGTCATCTTTCTGTTGCTGCAGAGGCTGAAGCTCAAGGTTTATCTCTTGTTTCTGATTATTAAGTATCAGCAGATATGTGAAGTTCACAGTTTTTACACATATCAGTGTTGCGCTGTCCTTATCTTGAACAGAGAAGTGAGCTTTTTAAACCAGATTTCTGAGGTGTCCAAAATTGTCTCTTTCAGTGGACTCCCAGCTCAAAGGAAGGAAATAGCTTGAGAAGAAATCACAGGCATCATTTTACTTTACTGTGTATGTTTACAGGTCTCTGGGAGGAGCAATGTACACTACTACTCTTCCAGAAAAAGACAGGTAGGTTGTCAGCAAAGAGCTTCCCTGCACAGCAATGAGTCATGTCTGCACGCCGCTCTCTGAGCTGATGTTTAAGATAGTCAAAGCCATCTAGAGCTAAGCATCAGCAGAACCGGCAGCATGTTTCAATCAAGAATCACAATCTCAAACCTAAATATGCTTTCTGACAAATATCATCAAAAAGAACAGATTTTCAGAAGCCCTGCATTCACCTATGCCTTAGTCTCCACCTCGAGAAACCCAGACAAAATTAGGGAATTTAAAATGTTAAAGAGCTGCTGTCTCTTCAAATCTACAGTTTGCTTTTCTAAGAAAGCCTTCTGATCCACCATCCAGAATCCTGTTCCTCTTCTTCCCTTCCCCAAATCTCAGTTCCAGGAGGAGATTTGGGAAAATCCTGGCCTTGAATCACTTGTCATGACAGCAATGCTAAAGTAAGTCTATTTGCAGTAGAACAGCATTGCCCAGAGTCAGGAGGTCCTAGGGGCATTTGGGGGTTTCCCTGCTGCAAACAGTTGAGGAAAACTCGATGGATCAAGAACAGTACTGTTAAGAATTTTAGGGAAATTTTCAGTGTTCAGCTAGGAATTAGGTTATATCTTATGGAGTATGGAGAGATATTGGATCCCTGTATTTCCACTGAGATACCTATTCCTTAGACTTTTATAGTGTAAAGCACCAGACGACTGGCCAAAGTATGAAACTTCATCCAGTCTCTAAATAAAGCGGTGAAAAATGTCCCGACAATTGAACTGGATTGTGGCTCCAACATTGACTATGGTATTTAACCATGCTTGGATTGCTGCTCTGATAGATTATAAAGCTCAGCTGTGACATTAGGTCAAGGCCTTGGAAAGGTGTTAGCAGAGAACCTTTAAATGAAGTGTTCCCAGAGACACCAGGCTGGCACAGACTGATGAAAATCAGAGTGAATGCCTGGCATCAGGAAACGGCCTCTGTGTCCATCAGTGTTCCTGGGAGCCTTGGAAAGTCTAGTACAGTGTATGTCACCCTTCACTGTAAGGCAGACACCTAGTGCAGCATCCTGCTCCTCTCATGCTCCTATTTACCATGCAATGAATCGCAGTCCCCTCAAAGGTCTCTTGCTGTCTTCAGCAGCTCTCTCAAGTTGAGGCACCTCATGTCAGCACACCAATATATGTGAGATGAAACCTGCTTGTGCTGTGCCATCCTGAAGGATTTGCTTTCTCTTGGAAGCTTAGCACCACCATCACTTTTGTTGTGTAGAAACGTGAGCAGACACCACTCTCCGAAGCTCGTAGGAGCTAGTGGGAAAGCATAACCTCTCAAAATACCTAGTTATTCCTCTTAATGCCAGGAAAAGCCTAGACCTGAGACTTACACAGCTCTAAGGTGTCTAAAGGTGAAAGCCACAATACCACCCCAAAGGCTTGGGTTTGACTGGTGACAATATCCTCACATCCTTGTGACTGACAATTTCCAAAGAAAGATGAGAGGTACATAAAACTTTGAATTTAGTTTCAGTTCTATTCTGAACAGCCATGCCAAAAATAGAACAACATTCCTGAAAAGTCCCTCCTGAACACTTCTCTTTGCCTCCCCATGGTTGAGATGGACCCCAAAGAGCTGTGCTATGCAGCCCACAAAAGAGATGGTTTTCTTTTCAGCAAGAAGGTCATAAATGAGTTTGGGAACTGTGACAGTAGAGTAACTGATATCTACAAAGGACAAGCAGCTCAGGAAGAAGTACATGGGAGAGTCCAGCTGTTGACTGTTCTGTATAGTGCTGATGCTAAGCAGGTTTCCAAGAATAACAGTGGCATAGAAGACTAAGAAGAATGTGAAGCATACTTTTGCTAATGTATCATCTTATGTGAGTCCCTGGAAGATAAACTATGTCACATTGTTTTTGTTCTTCATATATGTCACATAGACAGGACCTGAAGCACAGAATAAAGCCACCTGTGATGGCATTAGAAACACAGTGCTATCAGTACACATCCATGTCAATCACTGGTATGTTCAATATCAATGTATTCCCTTTTATGCCTTTTGGGGAAAGTTTCCTTTCAAAGTCAATGCTTCTCTCAAGGAGTGACAGTTGATATCTAACTCAGAATGTATTACTGAAGTGTGTAATAGCGAGCTCCGTTTATTGATTTGAGGGAGTTGGTGGAAATATCCTCCAGATTCATATTTCTGATCTTTGCCCCTTTTAAAAAGGAAGACTTGCTGCTAGGCTCCCTAAACATCCACTTTTGGAGTGTTGATTTGGAAACGAAAAACTGACTGAGAAGGATAGTGCATGTTTTGATTTGAGTCTCAACACGTTAGTCATCCCCTAAGGAATTCTGCTCAAGCAGTGAACGTATCTTCTTTTTCAACCCTCTGAAGGAATTCAACAGAACTAATCCTTACTAGTGCTCTCTGACTCTGGTAGAATGTCCATGCATTTTTGTGCAACCATCAGTATTCACATCATGACACAAGGCAGCTGGCTAATTAACATCACTTCAGCTATCAGCGTAGATCCTTATGGAGGAGGTAAAGTGGACACCTACCTCATGTCTGTTTAGCAGAGATGTGCTTTTAGGCACAAACTGTCTTTAAGGCGCCCTAAGTGAAATCAGACCATGTTCAAGGCATGCCAGGAAACCTGAAGCAGGAGAGTCATTGTCCTGTATGTGCTGTACTGGGCCACATCTTGTGTGGATTGGTTCCAGTTATTGCTCATGAGTTTCTGGGTTGTGACCTCAGTCTCCAAAAGAGCGGGCTTGTATTTCCTCAGACCACCTTTCCTACAGTACGTGGGTGAATACTGGAGATAATCTGCATTAACGATGTGTCAGTAAGGTTTTTGTACACCTCAGCCAAGTTCTGGACTAGGCATGGAACCCCCCATAAACACACTTGTGATGCCACCGGGGTAATAAATACACCACTGCTGAATCTCCTTTACTCACCAACACCCTTGTATTCACCTTTGCTGCACTCTAGTGCAGTACGCAAGTATCACTAGTGTTCAGTTTCTACACTGAAAAGATAGACGGCAAGAGCTGCATAACAATGTCCACAATACAGGCAAATCCTTTGGGATCTTAATCCTGTTCCACAATCACAGGTCAATCAGTTCTTTCTCACGAGATCTCTGCTTCTTCCACCCTCCAACTTTAGCAGCAGAGGAAATATTCTTTTGTGTCTCCAGCCCTATCTCCATGCCACTCCATGGGCAGAGGGAAAGCAGTGTGGGGAAGCCCAAAGCGTGTGTGTTAAGAGCATTGTTGCCACGATGTGTACAGCTAGAGGGGACAAGTTAAGACTGAGTACATAGGCAGTGCTGCAGCTACCTATTGACTCCTTGACTCTGTAACACCAGAATCTTCCTTTTGACAGATATTTCTGGAAATGGCATATAACTGAAAAATAAGCAAAGAAGACACCAATTAAAAGAAAGGGTAAAAAAAATTGGAGTTCTTTCTACTTCATAAAATGCACCTCACAAAAGTCACTCAACAGTAATGCCTCTTTTCAAAGGCAGGATTTCATAGTCACGCTTGAACAAAACAAAGAAGCAAGATCAGAAAACTTGCACAGTTTATATTTGCTAGTCTCCAACAGTTTGCCTGCTATTCTCCTCTGATGACCTCTCGGACCACTTCAGGCAGTTTCATCAAAACCTCTCAGCTCCAAGCTGCTTCTTATGTGTCACGAGAGCAGTCCACATCTCTGCCAGGGCTGAAAACTACAGAGGATGAAACGGACAGCCTGAATGTCTAGCTCCATTTCTCATTCTGCAAAAACAACTTCCAAGAGCATCTGCAAGAACAACTCTCTGTCTCTCTCCAGATGGGGAAGTTGTGGCAGAAATATTTCAAGTAAATTGCACAGCAGAAGCACAAGCTTACCAGAAGCAATGAGATCCCAGAGGCATGTGAAGTTTTCTTTGTCAGAAAGAATCAGCGGACAGGGAGCTAAAATATGTATTTTGGACAGCTATTAGAGTAATCTCTACAGGGTGACTGTGGAGCATGATCACCTAGACAATGTCACATTGTGTGGAGGTTTGCTTGCTTTCTTGCTTGCTTTCCAATGCTGTCCAGATAAATGGACTTCATTTAGTATTAGCTATGTGCTTCTTTTGGAAACATTTCTATTTAAAATCAATGTCATGGCTGACCATTTGCCAGAGTTTGTGTTCACATTACCCTTGCAATCAAACATTTTTTGAGTAAAGATGTCTCTTACACGTGTCAGATATTTTTTCCCTTCTAAGCAAATATTTCACATATGCTTTCTTCTTTCTTATTAACTTGCTCTTACCATTGCACGTTTGCAGCATAAATAGATATCATAACTGTGCTATATGACTGTTGGCACTTAGACATCTGGTCTGTACACGTTTGAAACAAGAAGTAAACGAGGAAATCATTTCAAGACTTTAAAAATGTTTGTGGTCAGGCCTCACTACTTGCCAGGTATTTTTAGGCAATGCAAAATACAGAAGCAGCTGTTTAGTCCTCATATAAAGTCATTATAAGAATCTGGGCCAATGTGCAGAGGAATCAAATGTTGTTGCTGTTGTTGTTGACGCCTTCCATAAGCTATGGTCCCGCTGTTGCCTGCTAGCATCCGGCAGCCGGAAGAGAAATCAGAAAAATCATGGCGTTCTTCCCCAAAGCATTTAAAAGAAAAAAAACAGTTTTTAAATAATAAGGCTTAGCTTGAACTGGCCGTGTGCCCTAACGCCCTAGCAGTTTCAGTATGAAGGGGGTCAGTGGGCCCCATCTGTCTTTCTACCTGCCCCACCTATGGTGAGACAGACCAACCTCTGAAGGCGCCTGTCCCTCTCTGTTGACAATGGTGCTCAGCTAGACAACTGTCCTTCATTGCATGAAGAATTTAGACTGCTACAAATAGGTGGGGATGGTCCCACCTTTAGCTGTGTCCACAGAGTGTGAATGCTGGGTGAGGGACATGCTGGCCCAGGCCTGAGGGACACTATCCCTCTAAGCCTTGAGAATCAGGATTTATCCCAGTTCCGTCCTGCTGGCTGCCATCCACATAACCCACCACGGTGAGGAGAAGACACTGAGACGTCCGCAGTGTACTGGAGCATGCCTGTGAAATGGGAACCCACTCTGCCACCCCCTGCATAGAGCAGAGGACATTCGGGGAACCAGAGCATTTCCGACATTGTCCCACGGTTTGGTCCGTAGATCTGCCGCTCTCCTGTGCAGGGAACACCTTCTTATCTTGAATCACACTTAAGCCATGTTAAGGTGCAACACAAGTGCAAGCCAGTGTTTCTAGGGAACGTGAAGTGAAGGAAGAAAAAAGAAAGTGCTTTAGTTACTTTGAGAGTGCATTACACAGATGTCTTTCCCCCTCACGCAGCTCATTTGCTCTTTTCCTCCTGGCAAGGTAGGAGTCAGGGTCCCGTGGCTCCTCATGGCTCCTTCGTCCTTGTGGAGAACCTTAGCTGCTACAACTAACCTCCCTGTGGCAGCTGTGACTGGCTCTGAGATGATTCAATCTTCCATCTTCACATCTCTTCCTTCCTGCAGGAGCAGCTGCTCCAGCTATTCCCTTGGAATACATGTTTCTTCCTTTGCCTGGGCCTGTAGATGTGCCCTGTTGGGCTAGGAGTTATCCTGCGTACAGGAATTATTCCCAAACAACTCTTTTTTTTTCACTGACACATAAAATTGTGCCCCCCAATGCTTTCTTTGGTGGCGACAATTTCCTACAGTGAGCAATTTATCTTTCACTTGGATCTTTGATTCTCTATTAGTCTAAACAGTAAAATGCAAAATCTGAGGCAGAGATGAAGGGCAGAGGGGATGGCTAGGAAGGAGGGCATTAGCAATAGGTGAACTACTGCAGAAAGGCAGAGAGTTGCTGCACTGGAATGGGAAGGGGAGAAGCTTCTCCTCATATCATCTGCATCAGCAAATGACCCAACCAGCATCTAAGATCAGCAGTTTAATTGCTAACCCATGGATTCAGCATATGACAATGCAGTACTCCTAAGAAGGCATTTACTCCAAAGTAAAGGGGAAGGAAGCCTTTGGCACAATTGCTTCCAGCAGCAGATGACCAACAGCCTTGCAGACACCCTGGGCCATCATTTCCTAGCTGAGTAGATTACAGAGTAGATGGATTTTGTCTGACGGAAAGTTTACACCTGGGAGAGCTCGGACTAATGGGATGCTCTGCCTGGAACACATTTTAATATTTTTGATAGCATTCATGTATTTATTTGCTGGTGTCTCAGCAGTGCTTGGAAGCCCCAGTCCTGGGCCTGTGCTATTCAAAAAGAGAACATAAAGGGAATCCCTGCTAGTCACAGAGTTTACAATGCCATTCCAATCAAAACATGAACTTTCAGGGTCTTCCTAATTACTGCAACAGCTAAAACCAAGCTTTTCTTCAAAAGGGAGCTTTCAGTAAATTTTCCAAAATGGAATTATAGTGAGAGAGACTTGATTTTCTCAGCTCCTGAGAAAATGTTACCACAGTTCTACACCTCACCCTTTTCACGCCAAACTTTTCTATTCCACAGTTTTCTCATGGCACTTTTCATCTCCTCATTTCTCAGCGTGTAGATGAGTGGGTTCAGCATGGGTGTGATGACAGTGTAAAAGACAGCTACGCTCTTGTCCTCCGAGAGATTGCTGGATGGGTGTATGTAGGTGAATGTGCATGGCCCAAAGAAGAGAATCACCACAGTAATGTGGGACCCACAGGTGGAGAGGGCTTTGTTCCTCCCTTCGGACGTTCGCCTTTTCAAGGATAACAAAATGACAATGTAGGACATGACCAGGATGAAGAAAGAGACCAAACAAATCATTCCACTATTGGCAACGACAATGACGCCCACAACATAGGTGTCGGTACAGGCCAGTTGTAGTAGGGGATTGACATCACAGAAGTAGTGGTCAATTTTGTTGGGACCGCAAAAAGGGAGGCTAACGGTTATGAGGGTCTGCACCAGGGAGTGCACAAAGGCCCCCACCCATGAACCCATCACCATCCAGCCACACACACGCCTGGTCATGAGGGTGGTGTAGTGCAGGGGTCTGCATATGGCAAAGTAGCGATCATAGGCCATCGCTGTGAGGATGAAGATCTCAGCACCGCCGGAGATATGTAACCCAAATAGCTGTGCCATGCAACCCCCAAAGGAAATGGTTTTCTTTTCAACAAGGAAGTCAGCAATCATTTTGGGAGCTGTGACAGAAGAGAAGCAAATATCTGCAATGGACAGGTGGCAGAGAAAGAAATACATGGGGGAGTTCAGACGTTGACTGCTAATTACAGTGACAACGATGAGCAGATTTCCTGCCACAATAACAATATAGAAGAACAAAAACACCACAAAACATATTTTCTGCACCCCTTGGTTCTTTGAAAGGCCCAGAAGAATGAATTCCTTCACACTGCTTACATTCTCCATGTTGGTCAGTTGGGTGGCAATATGCAATACACGGCTTATACACCTGGGAAAACAAAGACAGACACATGATTCATCTGCATTTTTTCATTATTAATAGTGAGTTCTATATCAGAAGTGGATACAAACCAAGAAAGATATAGCATTAGTATTAAGCTTATGAAGTGTTTAGTTTCTGTCATGTATTTTTTCACAGCTATTTAATTCTCCACAGTACAAAGCTTCTGCCATGGCTTTGGTGGCACAGAGATAGGTGCACTCTGTGATATGTTCCTTAATCCTGGTCCTCCAGGATTTTGAAGGACTGGCTCCATGGCCGATAGCCTTCCATGCACTAAGGACAAGGCCAGAGTGTTCACCTTGGGCACTACAAGGCAGATAATGCAGCATGTTTGCCCTCAGGGGAGACAAAGTCCCTCACAGCAATCTTTGTAAAATGGGTGTCTTTAAGAATACCTGGAAATATTGCTCAGAATGATGATTTGCTTTATAAGTACACATGATCTTTGAATTCTTGTTTAGAAGGGAAATGTAACCACAGGCAGAGAAAAGAACTCTCTTGTGTATATACATTTTGAAACGTAAATATGAAATGTCACAGGCTGAAAAATGAGTTCTGGGAAGGTTATCTATCATGGAGGGGAAAAAAATTGCACATATGACTTAATGTAGTATTTGACATTGTTCTAAATCTCAGCATTGTTCTATCAGAGGAAGGAAGAATGAAAGACTCTTGTGAGATCTTCTGTCCCAGCACTGTACTGATTTTACCTAGTGTGATTTTTGATACACTCTGTGTGATCCTTTCAAGGGTTAACTTAGCTTAATGAAGCTAATCTAACTAAACTCCTTCAACAGCCAGTATAAGTCTCTCTATAGGCTGATTCAGAATGACTGAATTAGGGTCCTTTGCAGAACCTTTTTTTCCTCCATTCACTATGAGGAGCTTAAGTAAATTAGCACCACCAGGTTAGAATGACCTTTGGAGAATAATCCCTTTTGGTGCCAGAAAGTAGCTCAGAGCTTTCTGTAATGCCATCCACCTGTTTTAGGTTATGGCTGAGCTCCTTGTCCCTAGGCATTTCTACATCCATACAGTTTCTCATTCGAGACAAGGTCACATTCCAGCATAAACATGGGACTTCTTTGGTTCACCCTGTATTCCAGCTACAACCCATCGAGCATTACGTGTCACTAATAAATGAGTAGCCCACATGTTTAAAAAGAATGTAATGTTTCTAGCTTGCCTTTTGCACCCAGACCACCAGAGTTCCTTTGGCAAAGAAGTCTGGGAACCACCAGATGAAACTCTTCACAGAGAGTTTAAGGTCAGCCAAAAGCAGGCACTCTTTTAATAAAAATATCCACTGTATGGGCTTCCTTCTAGGATCAAAATATTCCCCGTCAGCTGGTGTTAAAATGCACCATTTTAAGTCCTGCAGAATTACACCACAACCAGGTCTTCTCATTTGTACTGGTGATCTGTGAGCAAATCTGTGGAATGATTCAGTTAAGCCAAGTTATCTACCAACTACTTCCATCTGCAGCATAATCAGAAATTCTCATGCAGGCACAAAGGGATCAAGCATCCACAGGAAACACTGAAACTGAGAAAACCCAAGATTACTTTCAAACCCACAAAGTGAAGCTGTGAGAGGAAGTGGGCAAAGTTAGGGACTTTTCCTATGCTTACAGTTGTACTTAAACTAGATGAAAGTTTTTCAAGCAGAACGGTAAACTTTGCATGGATGGTTCCCCTTCAGATATTTCTACAAGGAAAAGGATCAGTAAGAACAACGGGAGGTCAGTTTCTCCCTCGTCTTACCAAGTCGTGATCCTTTCTACCCCTCTTCCTTCTACTGAGCAACGACGTAGACTTCTCAACAAAATAAATGACAGGGATGAAATGAGCACACCTTTATGGCTGTGCAGTACCCAGTCGAAAAGAAATAGCTGGGCTCCATCCAAGCCAGAGCATGACTGGAAGCAGACCACAGCAATCGCAGGGCCATATTTAGGCAGTCAGAAAGGAGTGACCAAGAGAGAAATGGTCAGGGGAAACTATATGCCTGAATACCAGCAGATGGCAAATTCCTGAGCTAAAAACAAGGTGTGCATCTACAAAAGGACCGATTCACAATTCAGACAGCTCGGCTATGTATCTTGCTTGATAAGGTCCTTTCCATCACCACCAAACTGCATTTAACAAACTCTCTCATCTGTCTGATCTCATCTCATCACCTTAAGTCATGTAGGCACCTGTACCTAAGCTAGGCATATTACACCTGACCAGTCTACTTGTAGATGTGATGAATCATGTGCTGCCGGTACCCGTTTCTTACTGTTGACTCCAAGAGGATTACTAGAATGACTAATTCAGTAGAGGATTGCCACCAGTTATGGCTTATCTCTTCAAGTGCCTTTGCAGGGGTAGACCTGAGCTATATGACATAATGCAATCAGCTGCAAAATAAAATGAATCTCATGTGTACTCTTAACATCTCAAAAAGGGTGAGAAATTGCACCATCTCCTTACTGCATGCATTCTTCCCTAAAATCTCAGGTGGTTATGGGAAACAAAAGAATAATATCGAAGCAATCGAATCTGCGGCTGTAGAACTAGCTCTGTATATGATTCTAGCCAAAGATAACTAGAGACAGTTGATAACTTCAGTGGAAGTTCCCTTCTGTATTTTCACATTTGTGCAAGAAGAAAGGAAAGGGAAGAGGAAAGCAAAGCAAAGCAAAGCAAAACAAAACAAAGCAAAGCGAGAAGCCAGAGAAGCTGCAAAACTTACCTCGCCTGTGTTTAGAGATCTAATATTTTGTGTAAGGGCTGTACAACTTTATCTCCTCAACTTCTGTCTCCCCTGGTATGAATGTGTTAGAGCACAGCACCTTTAAAGAACATAGAATGGCTTCTGGAAATCTTCCAAAACTTGCTTAGGAGGTGGCTGTTAGTGTATAATCCAACCCCATCTAATTTATTACTTGCTTTCATGTGTCACAAGTGTATCTTGATGTTTCCTGCCTGTGTGAGAAGTGGTTTAATAGGCTGTGTGGATGATGTGACCTGGGTGTGCTGAATGATGCTTTCATATCCCAGCAGCTGCAAAAAGGGCTGAGAAGAAAACCGTTTAAGTACCAACCTTTAACCCTCTCCCAGGAAATCTTCCACCTGAAGGGCTCTTGGGGCTGGAGGAGGGAGGGTGGAGGCTTAGTGAAGGGAAGGCGTGAAAGAAAGGGGCAAAGGAGGAGAATGAGTTCTGTCTTGACTGAAAAGTTTAAGTAAATATATTTTAAAGAAACAGTTGTCAGTCAATGCTTTTCTAATGATATCACAAAGGCATTTCAGGGTTTCTCCATAAGAAATAACAGTCAAAGGAGTAGCTGAGTATTCAACTGGACAAGCATATGCATGGAACTATCCAGCTAATGCTTCTCGGAGTTCTTCCTTACTCCAAGCTGATAGTTGTGTGGATTTCCCATGTGTAAAGGGCCATTAGGTCCACTGCTCTGGCTTTCTAGCATTGTGAATGCTAAAACAGTCCATTTGTAATCTAGATATTTTCTCTCCTTTTTTCACTTCTGTGTATTCCAAAAAACATGTAAAAGAGAAATCCTCATTAAAGAAAAAAAGAAAGAAACCTCAAGCTGTAAGAAGAGTCACCATCCTCCAGGGATGGTAAAGAATTCCTATCACAGGAGTCTTTTAAGGACAGCTTGGGCTCATTTCTCTCAGGAGTGGTTACGATTAAGTTTTTATAGGGACAGAAGATGTCCTGGGTGACCTCTTGATGACCCTCCAAGTCCTATCTCACCAGAAATTTCATCACTGGAAATCCAGTGAATAAAGCCTCTTTGCAAGATTTTGCATGTTTTAACAGAGGTCAGTGAATTACCAAGTCAGTCAAAAAAATCCTTCATTTACGAATTGGGAAACTGAGGGAGGACGTCACCTATTTAATGCCAATGGAAGTCAGTGAATTTAACCCTGACTTAGTCACTCTAGGCTCTTCTGCGGAAAAAAATGAATGTCTCTGGAGGCAGATGCATCTGATCTACCTCAGAACTGATTTTAGGATGCGATTAGGTCTGAAATTGGCATCTAGCTTTTAAACAAAATAACTTAGGGCGGACAAATCTCACTGTCACAATGGGCCCCATCTTTCTTAACCCGAGCAGCTGCAGTCAAAGGTGAACCTATGAAATGAAACAAACGAAGCAAATAGACATGCTGATTTATAGCAGCATATCATCTCAACCAAGGCCCAAGTCAAATTCATCGTTTCTCTCAACTCTACTGTGTATTTGTAGCTTATGCCTCATGGATGTCAGGAAAGACATTGTCTCAGCTACTGTCCTTTGCTTTGTTTTGCTGAAATTTCTGGAAATGTGGAATGGCCTGAGAGCAACATAGTTAATGTCTCCATCTCCTCTGCACAGAATGCCAGCGATCTCCACAGTGAAAACAGAAATCCTACAGTTAATGAGAATAAATACTGGTAAAGAAATGTCTTGGTGAAAATAGTCCCCTAACTTAAATGTCCTTTTACTGTCGCCTGGAGTCTTGGGCAGCTTAATGAGGGTTAACAGTAGTCACTACAGGAAACAAGAGTATTGGGTAGGAAGGTAAACAAAGTCTTACAGTCTTTGGGAAAGGAAGAGGAGCAACAGATGACAGAAGCCAGAGATCAGGCCAACAGCATCTGGCCTGCTAACCTAGTATGAATCAGCCTGCCACTTTCTGTACCCAGTGGCACACATGGCAGCAACTTGGCTAGCATCATATTCATGTCCTTTTGTTTCCCTAGCCAAATGGACTACCAGAGGTGACTTAATGCACAAGTCCAAATGAAGAATTGCTGCTACCTCCTGCTGCAAAATAATTCCCCATAAGGGGTGTGCTTAGTGCCAGCAAAGGAGAAAGGTCTTTTCTCCATTTTCATTCCACTTCCCTTGGCACCTGGCTCTGGACACCACTATGGCAGCAGGTCATGCTCAGGGGAGCTGTGATTTGGACAAGGAGGGACTGTGCATGGTGAGATGAACGAGGTTTTGCAGCTGGATAGTGAATACTGGCAAGGGGTTTGTTGATAGAGCCATGGTGAATGTGTGTTGTGAATTTGATGATGGGCAGGATGGGGACAAGGCACGGTGTGGAGGGAAGTTGTGAAACTTGAAATGGATGCTACATGGCCAGGGGCTGTCTTTGTGGAGTTTGTGAAATCAGAAGTGCCTGAGGTGTGGTGAGGGACTGTGCTGAAAGATCGTATGAAGTGGCAGGTAATACTGTTGGTGTTAAGCTGTGTTGAAAGACCTTGTGACATCAGAAGTGGGCATCGTGTATTGAAGGGTAACACTAGGAGAGGTTGCAAAATTGTGGCTGCTGAGGTGTCATAAGGCTGGCTAGAAAGTTCAAGGAGACCCTACAGTAGAACAGGTAGTGTGAAGTAGTAGGGGACAATGTATGGTGACAACTTGTGTTGGGAGAGGTTTTACAGTCAGAAGAGGACACTCGGTAGTGGTGAGTGTGCTAAGGGAGGTTCTGCAGTGACAGTGGACCCTTGGGGAATGAGAAGCTGTGTTGAGGGAGGTTGTGAAATCAGCAGCAGGCATTAGGGAAGAGGACTGACCATTTCTCAATCTGTGTGACCCTGAGCAGCAGTAGAGCATCTTCTGCAAGGTCTGTGAAACTAGAGCTGCTCATGGATGCATCTGGGAAGCAAAGCATCAGTGCAAGAGTCAAGCTATAACTTTGGACAGACAGTTCTTGTGTTCTTTATATCGTGAGACTGTCTGAAGAAGGGAGAAGTAGTGAAAAAGCATTACCTAAGCCATGACAGTGACAGGTTCTGTGCTGGGAGGGAAGGGGGAAGTGGTTGGAATCTAAGTGACCACATGCAACAAACTAGATATTTCCCCAAGAGAGTGACTGGCTGTTTCTCCAGACGTCACATTGAAATGACCATGGCTTTTTTAACAGTGTCTAAATAGCCCAGCACCAGGATTTGATTTTACAGCACAAGGATTTTATCTGGACCATCAGTCACAGAATTCAGGTGACAATTTTCACCAGCAGATCCACACCAGGCAGTTGCTGCAAATAGTCCCTGAAATACCAAGGAACCCACAAGAAGGTGAGAAACTCCTGGATGGCTGCAGCGGTCTTTGCCATTGCCCTCTGCCTCTTGCTTTTTGCCATGATTTTGGAGAGATGGTGAGGGGAAGGCAGAAGAAAAAAGAACGGGGGGAAAGGAGCTCCAATATTTTCCTTTCCTGCTGGTTGGAAATTGGCTATAGCTACACAATTGTCTCGATCATCTTCAAGATAAGGAGATCTTCTTTCTGGGGATCTTTTTCCAAGAACAAATGCTATTGCATTGCCCTAACTGCCCATCCGTCATAGAAGGTGGCATTCTTCAGAGATCAAACATTAGCAGCTTTGGTCTTAGATGATCAATTAAGATTAGCTGAGAAAACACAACTGCATAACTCTGTGTCCAGACAAGGAGATGTCTTTGTGGTGTCAAATTTGTTCAGACTAACAGCTGCCACAAGAACTATACTCAGCATGTCAACCACAGGAAGGATGTTTAATCTCAAGGGAAAGAAAGACCAGCTAGACTGCTGCTATTTGATGCAGGCTTTCATTAAGTAGTTTCATTAAGGAAGTAGACTCAGGTTTTGAATATGCTTTGGAGGCAGGAGATCAGTCTTACCAAAGTCTTATAATAGATGTATGAGAACTGTGAGTGACTTTTTCAGCATGCTTTTGCACGGTCTATGGAAGTCATAGGATGGTTACTTCACTTGCATTATATGGAATGCAAAGTTTCTGATGATTCGGCATATCTCCACAGGGCGTCCATTACAACCAGTTTGACACTACGTGACAGTACACTATCAATGGCCCAGGCTGATGCTATTTAACATTATGAAATCTGATTGAAATGCCTTAGCTAGAAACGTAATCACCTGATGTTCCCTAAATGGCCAATGGAGAGAGAGGCACCTCCAGAGGATGACCCACATTTCAGGTGGGGTGAATTGCCTTGTGGAGATGATGGCAGCAGGGAGGTAAAACCACCACTTTCTTAATGTGAGCACCTGGTCAGAAGGTTGGAGTGGGCAAAGGCAGAGGTAGGTGCCACTCAAATAGTTGCCTCCTCTTTAAATCAGTTGGCAAATTGCTTCAGGTCACACAGAGAGGTTGTGGCAGAGGAGTGTGCTGCAACTGGATTCTCCAAAGGGTGGGTAACCACTAACCATCGGGTCTTCCTTTCTCCTCACAGCAGACTTGGTTCACAGAATTAGCAACTGCTTCAGGTACTTTCTACTGTGGATCAAGGTCTGATAATTTTTCACTGTGGGAGATCTGCTGCGACCCCACAACCAGATGGAGAGGAAGTGAACACAGTCATAAGGCCATATATTTTCACTGGGCTTGCTACAGATGTTCAGGGAGCAGGTAGCCTTGTGAGTGCTGTTGGGCAAGCAGTAAGCTACTCTACTAAGATAAAGAAACAGAAGGTGAGTTTGGACTCAGATGTTACATGCAGGACTTACCTGCCTGTTCTGAAACAAACTGTGCTACAACAGACATTCCTTGCTTTCTGAAAGAGACAATGCTTTTTATTTCCCTTAGTCCGTTTCAGAAGTACATACTTAAATTCTTTCTTGGATCTAACAGGCTCTAAAGGCTTGATGTTAGAAACACTCGAGGTCCCATAATGGCTGAGGATGGAATCTTCTAGCTCCCTACAAAAGAGTATGCCGCAGTGCCAGAAGTTCCCTGGGTTCAGTCAACCCTAAAAGACACATCCTGCAAGCTGTGGTGATGAAATTAAGGGTGCAATTCACCTCACCTGCCTTCAGCCATCCAGATGTTAAGCCGCTAGGTGAAGCTAGCACCATGGGATGTGTCTGCAGTCAGCAGAGAAAGACAGGCAGCTGACTGTGCACACCTAAGACACCTATCTTAGGGCCAAAATATTACCCTTGCAGGTGCTCCTAAACCTCCATTAATTCTAATGGTAGCTTTAAAAGCTAAGTGCAATGAGACATTTGTATTCTTAATGGATAAAGTTAGGTGCAATGGTTCCACTTGGATTCTCAACCAAGCACTGCCGGTGTATATGCCTGCCGCAGACTCATGCGGCAAAACTATCCCCGCTGCCCCGGCCATCAGCTGGACGAGGAGATTACCTGCATAGTCTTTCCATGTAGCACTGGAGACAGGGTGGGCTGTTCAGATGAAACAATAATGTTTCAATTTGTCACATTTCACCCATTCACGTAGTCTGTCTCCCCACTTGCTGTGGCATTTGACAAAGGGGTAAGGAACTATTCGTGTCGGTTAGATTATCCCATGATTCACCTCTTCACCACTGTCCTTGTTTTGACTTGTTTCTCTCTTCTTTTTGACTATCTCCTGCTGTCTTTCATGGCACTTCTCTATCTTGTCATGTCCAAATTAACAGCTGGCAGGGCGAGTAGGAAAGAGTCACACAGTTTGACCTCACTGCACAAAAATGGAGTGAATTTTATTTCTGGACCTTTGTCTTTTGGGGGTTTTTTGGGGGGCAAGATTCTCATTCAAATCCCAGTATCATGGGGAGGGAGCAGGGTGAATTGACAGAACGGTGTGAAACAGTTATTTAAGCCATAATTCCAATGTCATGTGAGGGTCAGACACTTTCTCCTACACATGCTTCTTAAAACTTCTGAGAAAGAAATTAGTAAGGCCTGACTCTGTCAGACTGAATTATTATCTATACATAAGGCTCCAGAGGCCAAACCCATTACATTAAACTACATTTCATTAAAATAGAAATCAGTCATCAACATAAGAAACTACCAGCTATATGACTACTCGACGATGTTTTCTGGGAGTATGGATAGGAAAAACTCGGTCTGATTTAAAGCTGCCTAAATTTGTATGTTGATTGTCTACAACTTTCATACACTTTTGACAATATTCATCTCACCTAATCCTAGCTCTATGAAGCAAAGACAATTATATCTGAGCTAATATCCCTGGGTTCCCTTTTTATTAAGACAAGAAATGAGGAACTTTTCGGGTATGATCAATCTGAGCTAACATTGCTTTATTTTAACCTACTTGTTCCCACCACTGGCTGTAAAAGGAGCCTCAAGAAATAAGTTCAAAAAGAGACACATACATTGCAATCTAGCTTTTCCTACGTGCCACACACAATTTGGCCTCAGATACGGTGTTTTAAATGATACATAGAAGCTCTGGGCTCCAAGTCCAAACACAGCAATCCTTCCCTGAATCTACCTCTGGCTACAAAGAGCTGGAAAGACATTGCAAACACCACCAGATGATCATGAGAGAAAGTCACACGAGCTACCACCTCTGTGCTCTCTGCTTACAGGTCTGTGTGAAATCAGAGACAGTGACAGATCAGTACTTCACAGTGAAGCCCTCATTATGAGTGCTAAAACTACATCAACCTTCCTTCCAAATACAACCAGCCTGGCTGAAGGGGCTAATTACAGTGGGACTGTGCAAAAGGCAGGGCCGTCATATGCTCTCCTCAAGTTCATGGAGAGCTTCTGCCTCATCAGCTCTGCCTCTGGCATGGTGAGAAATGGCATGGTCCTGTGGTACCTCGGCTTCCGCATCCGGAGGAACCGCTTCACTGTCTACATCCTGAAGCTGGCTGCCGCTGACTTTGGCTACCTGCTCTGCATTGCCATCAAAACAGTTCAGTGCCTGATGCACTTCAATGTGGGAGTGCAGTTTGGGATAGTCCTCTTCCTGGATCTTTTCACGTATGGGACTGGCTTGTATCTCCTGACAGCCATCAGCATTGAGAGGTGCCTGTCTGTCCTCTGTCCCATCTGGTGCCGAAGCCATCGCCCAAAGCACTTGTCCGGCATCATCTCCGGCCTGCTCTGGAGCCTCTCGCTGCTGCTGAACATGCTGGGGTAAGTTTCTTGCACTGTTCGCCCCTCTAGCAACTGCCACATACTCCTCATCACCATTGCAGTCCTGGGCTTCCTCTTCTGCATTCAGCCTCACCCTCTTCCTCAAAGTCAAGTGCAGCTCCCAGCACCTCCAAACAGGCAGGCTCTTCACCCTGATTATGCTCACAATCCTCTTCTTCTGCTCGTTCTGAAGGGGAAGGAAACACACAGCCACACCACCAAGTCCATACTTGTCAGTTCCCAGCACACTCTCCTCCCTAAGATGCAGGTGCAAATCCCAGGCTAAGAGGTTTCTGAATCTCTTGAAGCCACAGAGGGCTGCACTGATGCTCCCGTCGTCTGGGGCAAGTGCACTGCATTGGGTAGCGCTGCCCTGCCAGGGAGTGCTGGGCAAGCACCTAGGCAAGCAGCAGCCCCACTCGGAGCACTACCATTTGACACCAGTGCTAGCAGCAAGGAGAGAGAGCAGGAGGGAGGGCTTTTCAAGTGAAAGGGTAGAAGATGCAGAGGAGCAGGAGCGCCTGGGCAGCAGCCCTCTCTGAGGAGACACAGTGAATCAAATGTAAAACCAGATCAGCAAAGGCTGTGTCCCTTGAGGGATGCTCACAGTTTTACAGCTCGGGTGGTTGTTTCCTTCGTAAGCGCTTAGCTGCCTTGGAGTTTCTCCAAAGTCTGGGGTAAAGTGTGTGTGGCGCCTTCAGCTGTTTGCTCTCGGCTCTTCCTGCTGCATCGCACAGCACTGCCCTGCACAAAGGGGAAGGGCAGGAGCGCTCTCTCCTCCTGATTTTCTTGCCTGCTGTTTGCTTGATTTCTGTTTGCAGCGGGCAGAAGCAGGAAAAGAAAGACGACGCTCCCATGGCCGCTTGCTCTGCGATGGACGTCTGCCAACAGCCATCTGCCAGGGCAGCTTTTGGATCTGCGCTCAGAAGGGCAGGCTGTGACCAGCCTCTGGCAGCTCTCCGTTGGGAAGAAGGCCCATTACCGCTGCCGATCCAGGCAAGCAAGCCTGGCAAGGGAGTTACCATTGCCCCAAGCCGATTTCTTGTGTTACAATGCCAGACGCGAGCCTTTAAAGCAGTGCAATGAACACGCTGCTCGCATCTGTGGCGAAGGCGCTGGGCCTCGGCGGGGGTGAGCAGGAGAGCGCTGGGGAAGAGCAGCGCCCTGGGCTGGAGCGCCGCGGCTGCGGGGCGCGCTAGCACAGGCTGCGGCCGGGCGAGGCGGGCCGGGGCAGCGGCGGGGCAGAGCGCGGGCGCCGGGCGGCGAGGCGTTGGGGCGCGGGGCCGCTGCGCGGAGCCGAGAGCGCGACAGGCGCGGCGGGGGTGAGGGTGCGGGGGCAGCCGGCGCCGTGGGCGCTGCAGCCCCGGGCAGGCTCGCAGCCTCGGCGGGGCTCGGGGGCGCTTCCCGCCGCGAGGGCGGCTCCCGGCGCGGAGCGCGGCTGCCGGCGGCGCTGGGGGTCGCGGCGGGTGGCGGCGGGTGGGGGCCGGGCGGGCGCTGCGGGCGGGGGTGGGCGCCGGGGGAGCCGGGGGCTGGCGCGGCTCAGCTCGGCTCGGCTCGGCCGCCCGGGCGGAGAGCTGTGCCGGGAGAGCCGTGCCCGGCGGCGGAGCGGCTGCCGGGGGCGCTGGCGGGCCGAGAAGGGGGGCCGGGGCCGAGGCGAGGGGCCGAGAGAGCGCGAGCGCCGCTTGCCGCCGAGCGGGCGGAAGAGAACTGCCGGGGGGGGGGGGGGGCGGGCAGCAGGCAGCGCTGCGGGCTGAGACGTGCCCGGGCGCGGGGCGCCCCGAGCACAGCAAAGTGCCGCTGCCTGGGGAAGAGTTTTCCTCCCCGACGCTTGCTGCAGGTTTGTTTTCCTTCTCTGAGAACCCCTGGGGGCGCGAGCAGGTCCGAAGAAGAATGACCTCTGCGCTGCCTTGCAACGTTGCCTAATAGACAACGGCATAGGCAGTAGCCCAGGCGACGCCAGAAAAACCGCCTGTCACCGTTTGGGCAAAGATGGTCGAGTTTTCCGTTGCTTTCTTTTGAGAGAGGCACTGAGATTACTTGGAAGACATCCAGATGTGTGTAGATCAAAGGCACTGACGACCATTGGTCTCCTAAAAATGCCAGGCACGAGACTTTCAGGCAATGCACATGTGAAAGGAAGGCCAAACACCTCGATGTCAACAGATCATGGATGTATACGCAATAGGTATGGAACACCAACAGCAACAAACAGCCAGTAAGAAAGCTTAAAAGTATTTATATAAGCTTTATTGGTATAGCCTCGCTATATTTGGATATATATACAAACAGATGTCTTTATATGATAACTACAGGCTCTCTTCACTGAATTGTGCACTGAGGACTAAACAGCAAATAATGAAAAAGAATGGCAGAGTAGTAACATTGTGTTGCTCCTCAGGCTATCAATCACCTCCACGATCCTAACTGCAAGTGAACTTCTCTGAGAACAGCGGGAACTGCCATGGCCCGTTTTGTAGTAAAGGACAGTGGCTGCCACAGCAAAGGCCCTCTTGCCTTGGATGAGCTTCTGTGGCTGCAATGCAGGGCCCTGCGAAATGCATCTTTTGAAGAGAGGCCACAGAGCCTCTAGAAAGAGGGCTGCCAGCTGGCAGTGGGAGCCTCCTCAGGTGCTTCTGTCTCCCCGTTAGCTGAATGTTGCCCATGCCTGCAGCTCTGCTGGCAGAACGGAGAGCTCAAGGGTTGTCAGCAGAGCGGGAAGCAAAGGTGGATCAGTGAGCTCCAACCTACCCTGAGAGAGATGCTGGTTTCCTTCTCAGCAGGGGGTGAGCATTTCCTCCTCTTCTCTGCTAGGCTCTCTGAGGGCGATGCGTTCCTCCTTCGCTTTTGTCTGCAGGCAGCTGCACAGAGATAGGAGAAAAAGCAAGCCAAAGCATTAGCTAAGCAGTTCTGTCTGCAAAATCTAGCACCGTCGTCTTACTTGGTGCACAAGGGGAATGGTGAGAGGGACTGAAGTACCATTGTGCTGGCTCACTACATGCATGTGTTGAGGGAGAGAGGGCAGCAAGCGAAGGGGGTCCAATTGTTATTAGAATTAAAAAGCGTAAGAACTATTAGATTATATCATGCATAAAAGAATGCCCTTGACGATTTTGTGCACAAAGCAGACTGTAGACCGAAGGCATGAGCACAAAGCAGGGTCATAAGCTCAGGTGGCTTCGTCTCTCATCACAGGAAGTACAAGAGGTGAGAAGCAGAAAAGTCTTTGGAGACAAGCTCTCCTTCCCCTGTGTTCCAAAAGCAGAGGTTGCCTAAGCCTCACAGACAGACGGCCATTACTTGGTGTGGGGGTGGCGGGCAGGAAGGCAAGAGGGAGAGGAAGAGAAAAAGGAAACAAAAGCAAAGGAAAAATCCTCACTGTTTCCTATTACCATAAGAACTTGTGCAGTGTTCAGCAACTGCTCTAAACAACATGTTACATTTGAGGAGTTAGCCGTTGCGGGGCCATCGAGGCCAGTGTTTTACAGTGTGAGCCAAGCTCTGTGGCTGGGCTTTATTTCATCAGCACATTGAGTGACTGTCCTGGGGACTGACCTCACGTGCTGCACCTAATTTGGAAATGGAATGCCTTTGGCATAAAGCCACCGGCATCACCAAAAGCAGGTATGCCATGACAAGAGGGAAGATATCAATGTCATTGGCACCTTATCCAAAAAAGGAAAAAAGAAAAAAGAAAAAAGAAAAAAGGAAGAAAGGACTTGCCAGTAGAGAGGGGTGTACTGGACTCTGCAGGCACCGCTGGCCATGTCTCGTCCCCTTGCTCCTCGAGCTGCCTCTCTTCCTCCTCTGTCAGCAGTCGAGGCTCAGTTGGTGATGCCACAGGCAGGAGGACTTCCCGTGCCTGACAAGCTTCAGTCAACCAGAAAAGGTTAGCCAAGTGATGATACTCGGACACAAGCAGAGTAAACCTTCGTGCCAGGAAATCTATTACCAAAGCAAATGCTGAATGGCTGCTAAGCTAGAGATAGCAACGCTGTGTTTGTAGAATAGGCTCACCTGCTTTCTTTTGTGGTGCAGCAGGCTTAGCAGCTTGCTGGACAAGCAAGTCCTCGAAAAACTTTCTCCCTTCCTCCTCGCTAGGTGACTGGACATTGAAAACTTCTCCATAAAGCTCAGAAAATAAAGCTCGTACCTGAGGTGGGAGGAGAAAAGACAGCGCAGCCGTAAGCCCCCCCCCCTAAATTTGTGTTCTGCTCCACAAAGATGAATTCCTTTTCCAGTGAAGCTGAGGAATGCTTTGAATAAGGGAGAGACTAGAACAAGTTTGCTTCTTGGCCTTAAAGGCGAGATTGTAGTGGGTCAGCAGGGCAATTTAGGGCATCTTGTTTAAGGAACACCTCTAGGATTAAAGCTCTGTGAAGCGACCCGAGGTTCCAGTGCTCCAAGGGAGGACACTGAGCATCTCCTAGGTTGCCTGTTTTGGATTTACTTGCCTTGCTGCCCTTCAGGTTGAAGCCTTGTGGCAACTGCAGAGGGAAGAGATGCCAGCAGGGTGCCCTAGTAATGCCGGTGTTGAATGGCTTAGGAGAGCACAGTACTTGGGTGCTTAATGGAGTGATAAATTAACATGAGGCTGAAAGAAGCCGGGAAGGCAGTGAGAGAAATACCTCTGGCGGGAGATCTGCATGGCAAACATCCGACGTAGCGAGCAACAGCACTGGAGCATATGCTGGAATGCCCTCTAGTAATGTTGTGAGCGTAGCTCTCAAGGTGAGTCCGGCAGCCTCCCACCAGGCATGGATATGTGGAATAGAAAGGATGCTCGGTGCTGTCCTCTGGGCTTCTCGGATCAACTAGTCAAAAGGAAGTTTGGAGAAGACTGTTGAAGTGGGTAGCAGAGGCTGCTGCTGAACAACAATGGATCAATCAAAATTGCCTGCAAAACGGGAGTGCACAAAGACAAAGCGTCCAAACAAGCCACCAAGAATAAGGTAACGTTGCTGCTTGGACCCAGTTCCTTCAGCCTCTCCACAGCGAGAGGCAGGCCTGAATCTCTGCCTGATTTCCAGACTGCTTAGATGTCAGGTAACTCGCCCAGAGCCTCACGCCCGGTGCGAGTGGTAGTGTGCTTGAAAAAACAGGCCCAGCCCTTCAGCAGGGTCCACATCAGCGTGGGGCCACTGCTACACTGCTCGAATCCAGCAAGTGTGTTCTTGCCTCTTCCCTGCGGTATGATGAGAGAAGAGAAACCCTTTTCTCCCCCCCTCCCAAGCCTGGGTTGCATTTCAGTGTTATAAAGAGGGAGGCTAGAGAAAGGGCATGACGTGCAGTCAGGCTGAGGCAGAGGCGCCTCCTGGGAGCTACAGAGCCTGAAGAGGCAAGGGAAACAGCTCTGGAGAGCCCGCTGTCATGAGCAGCAGCTCTTGCCATGCAGAGGGCTTTATCAAGAGCATCTTGGAGCTCCCTGAGCTGCTAGCAACATCCTTACTGTTTAGCCTGGAATGGAAAAGGTGCTCATGCACAACGTCCTTCTTCTCCATTGTTCAGTGTACAAGAAAAGTGTTCTTTCAGCGCGAAATAAACACCACAGGAAGCAGAGGAAAGCCAGGCCACCACCATTAACCGCGGGAGGTCTGCCTGCTTCCCCTGAGTCTATTCATCCTGTGAGATTGCAGAGAGAAGAGGTACCTGTGCGCATCTTTCTTCGGGTGAGGTGCTGCTAGCAAAGAGAGCCGGCAGGTCCAGCACGTGAACCGCAAACCTCTCCAGCGCGTGTATTAGTGGAGGCACCAAGTGGGAACTTTGCCCGTACCCGGGCTCTCCAGCGATTAAGAACCTGGGCCTGTGACATGCTGGCTGGCAACAAGCATTGCTAGGAGCGCAACTGCAAAACAAGAAGTTTGCAAAGGAAGTGATCAGTCAAGACACAGATGTTCAAGGTGTCTTTCTTTGTCCAGCACACCCTGGTCTGGATCTCTTTCCCCCGGCCATGAGGCTCTTATGTTCAGGATGTCTTGACTGAGCAGCCTTGAGGCCTCTGCCTTGGTCAAGTTTAGGTGCAGGGGGTCCACTGGAAATGGAGAAGGTGGTCAGGAAGGAGCAGAAGAACCTTGTGGGAAAAGAAATGCCGTGGGCTCTGAAAGGCCTTAGCTGTATCTAACAAAGTGCAAAACATTCCTGTGAGTCCATAGAACTGGAGGATATTTATTAGATTCCTTCATTCAGATGTTTTCATCTTTCCTTGTGTGCTCTCTTCTAGATTGCAAATACAACTTTCTCGTGGTTTTTGCTCTGTTATCATGGAATACATCTGTGAATAGCACCTTTTTTTTTCTTTTTTTTGCCCTCCCAGTACTGCAGGACCTTTTCTGGCTCAGGCCAAGGAGCCTAGAGACTGGACCAAGTTCTGTGGGTCAGAAGCCTTCCTGAGCAGCACGGTAAGAGAGAATGAGAAAAATTACTGACGCAGCTGGGACCCCATAAGCTAACTTCTCCACTGTGGGATTGAATTACTTTCCCATTGCAATATCAAAATATGAATGTAAGCATAGTGGCTTAAAGATCGCAAATGAAGCCTTTTCTGCAGGGTTTTTATTATGTTCTTTTAGCCGGCCATTCCTCAATTTTCTTCCTACGAAGTGAGTCACTCCTGCATTCCCAATCTGGGAAGCTAGGTGACTCCACAAACCCACGTTGCATTTCTTTAGCTAAGAGGAGAGACATCACATTTCTTTGGCCTTGAATCCTTGAAGAACAGCATGCATGAAATCAGCATGCCCTAATTGTCTGTGGATGTCTTTGGTGGAGGAAAGGAGGCTGGCTCCTTCCGTATGATCGGCTGGAGCTACTTGCTGTCCTACAACTCTAGCACCTAGTTATATCTCTGTGCTTCCTGCTTGCAGTTTTTGATACCAAAGCACCCTGGACTAACTCTTCTGTCCTCCCTCATCTAATGCCCCTCCCACTTGCAACGGCCACGACAGCTTGGAAAGCCCCAGCAATCGGAAGAATTTCAATGAAAGGACACGGGCAGTTACCTGTTACAGTTAAGGAAGGTTTGCTTTTGCTGGCCAGGCCTTGGAGGAAACGGCTCATCTTCAAGACCAGAAGGTGACTCCTCATCGCTGTCCATGCAGTCATTTTCTAAGAAATGAGTGGTACCATGAGAAGGCAAAAGACGCTTGTTAACTTTCCCGAAGAGTCTGCAACCTTCTCTTGTGCTAAGACAGCTTCTAAATGTGAGCTGAAACCCGGGGCCTTGTATTTCTTTGTCTGAGGGGCATACACTGAATGCCATTTTCCAAAGCCTTCAGTCTCTACAGAGCTCTCCTAAGTGTCTGGATTTGCACAAGCTAGGTTTTGCTAGCAGTGAAAGCTCCTTTTCTCCTTGCAAACGAGACAGATGATGCTGACAGCCTTCAGAAACTGGATGCTCGAGTGGAGAACATAGAGTTCTGTAGTGTGAAGTGGGAGGAGTTCCCGGCTCTGCCCTCTCTACCATTCAGTTTCACCTCTTCCTGACTGAAAGGTTTGTTTCTGTTGCTTGCACAAACTAGCAGTGTTTGCTTTGGGAGAGTTTTACGGCGGTGAAGGCAGTGAAGCCCTACCTGGCTGTTGGTCCTGCTGGAGTGCAAGTGCTGCGTGGGGAAATACCCTCTGCCCGCCTTTTAGGAGTCTCTGTAGCGTGTTCTGAAGCAGTGGCTTGGAAAGGGGTGGCAGTGGTTGTCCAGGGGAAGCCACAGCCCTCTGTGAAGCTGGTGCAGTCTTCTGCATAGCCACAAGAAAATCTGTTGCTGTGATTTCAATGGCAGCAACATTGATGTGCAGCTTGTGACTGCTTGTGTAGATCTGCGGATAGTGTCGATGCAAAGCACAGAGGGCAGCTTCAGCGCAGAGGGCTTGAATATCGGCCCCGCAGTATCCTGAGCAACAAGAGCAGAATCCAAAGGGATGTCAGTCTCAGGCAGCAGAAAGCAGTCAAGTCAGGCTTTGCAAAGGGACACTCTCAAAGTCTTTGCATGTGGCCCAAAGGGGAAGAGTTTCATGGGCAATGGCAAAAGAGTTCCTGCACTGCAGAGGAGTGCCCTGATGGGGAGCTTGCATTACGGGAGGCCCAGCGCCCTACAGCCTGTGCTTCGGAAGTAGGCCTCTGAGCCAACCTTAGCTGCTGAGGAAGACGCCCCCCAGAGCCTTCCATGTTCTCAGAGGCAAGGGAAGGCAAGGAGACAGAAGCAGCTTGGGTACTGCCTGGCACAAGCTCAGACGCTGTCAGGAGCCAGGCACAGGCAGGAACTCGGTGTGTTTTTTCATCTTACCAACGCATTTTTCAGCAAGCTCCTCAAGCAATGCGTCCAGGGCCTTAGGGCTCCAGTCTCTGGTGTGGATCTTGAAAATCTCTTTTCGAGCCTACAAACCAGGTGGTCACACTGTGGTTTGTCTTAAGCCTCTTTCTCAAAAAGAAAATAAGCAATGCGCAGTCCCCCTCCCCCCATCACATTCCCGTAATTGCTTGTCTTCCTCTGCTAAAATTAAGAAATGTTTACATTCTAGTAACACACTGCCTGCTTTTCAAAGCTCAGTACTTTTCAAGTAGATTGGAAGAGTAAGTACAGTAGTAGGAGCAAGAATTCTGACTCCAGCTGCTATCCTTGAACGAGCAAATGTCAAGTTGTGCCTATGTTCATCGCTGCTCTTTGCCAGAGCTTCAGTGAAGTGTTTCCTGTTTCTGTCCAGTATAGTGTGTTGTGCATTTTTCCTAGCCTTCAATCCAATAACCTTTTTCTCCTTTTCCCCACAAAATGCGAACTAAAGACAAAAGAATCTGGGGTAGCCAGAAAAAAAAAATAGAAAAAGAAAAAGAGCCCGAGCTCCCTGCTAATACCAGTAACAATGTCAGGTCCCTAAATGCTTTTGGGCGGCTCCCAGGATTCCCAGCCCGGCCACACTCAAGCCCAAGTTTTCCCCCGAGGCTTTCCCAACTGGAGAACTGAGAACAAGGCAGCAACCTCAGAAGGCAAGAACCTAGGTGGACTCACTAACTAAGCAAAGAGCAAGCCCTTGGGCAAGGAATAATGTCCGTGTGCTCCAGGCGGAGTGAAACTCCTGTTTGCAGCCTTCCTGCCAGTTCTGTGTGGGGAACCGGGAGGTGTGCAGCACGTATACCACTTGTTTCCTTGCTCGCTCTCGGAGATGCTGTGGGGTAAGCCGGTTTTCTTCTCAAGCAAGGCTTTGTGCCAGTAGCAGGAAGGTTGCCGAAACAGCCTTACCTCTTTGTTTGGCAAGGTGAAAAGGAACTCCCTGTCAAAGCGTCCAGGCCTTCGTAAAGCAGGATCCAGGGAGTCTGGCCTGTTGGTGGCTCCAATGACCACGATCTCTCCTCTGCTGTCTAAGCCATCCATAAGCGCCAGGAGCGTTGTGACAATAGAACTACCAAAAAAATGTTGTTTGGATTCCCTGGGTTAGTAGCTGTTGTTACCTTTGGCATGACTTTCTCCAAAGTCACGTCGCTCAGAAAGGAGAAGCTTTTCTGGATGAGCTGTTGTTAGCGAAAGGACTCATGGTAAGACAGAAAAAGCGAGGCAAGGTCTCGAGAGAGACCTTGTCCGGACACCAAGCTTAGTGACCTGATTTCAACTCCTGCCTTTAAACTGCTATGAAGCTCTGTGTCATTGTACTCGAGGAGTTCAGAGTGTGGGGGTGGGGGTGTGTCCTATAAAGGGAAGCAGGTGGGTCTTCTTTTCCTAGAGATGAAGCAGATGACATGGAGATGGAAGCGAAAGGAAGTACCTGTGAATCTGGCTTGGCGACTGGAGCGCACAGGAGCGAGACCGTCGATCTCATCAAAGAAAATAATCGAAGGCCGCATCTCATAGGCCTGGAAGGGAAGTACAGATGCAGGCATACTGACGTATGTGAAACAGAGCACCACGCAGCGAGAACATGCAGGATAAACATTATGGCTGCAAAGGCACTGGCACTGTGCTGGACCCAACATCTGCAAGATTTCCAGCCCCTCAGGCAAAGCAGCACAGCACAGGAACAGGAAACCCTGATGTTCCCTTTTCAACAGGAGACACTGCCAAACTGCCCAAGAGGCCAAGTCCTCCTGGAAGACGTCCACCCCGGAAAAGTAGAGGTCCAACTCTGACCCAACCTACTGCGCATTTCCTCCTTACCTGCTGAAATAATGAGCGCAGCTGTCGCTCGGATTCTCCCACCCATTGACTGAGGCAGTCGGCACCTTTTCTCATGAAGAATGCTATTCTCTTGTCTCCCTGCCTACATTCATTTGCGAGTGCTCGAGCCACCAGTGTCTTTCCAGTGCCTGGTGGGCCGTAGAACAGACAGCCTCTGCAACATGAAAAAAAGAGATGTACGTAGCTACAACAAAAACATGGAAAAGTGTCCATGACAGCCCCCGTTGTGAAAGCAAAGCGGCCTTCCCTCCTAACCAGAACACTTCCCGTCTTAGACAGATTCGAGAGCAAAGCCTGTCTTTCTCCCTGCCACAGTTGGAGTCTCTTGGACTGTGCCTGCCAGAATTTGTTGGAAGCACTGGGGAGGAAGCCTTCAGCTGGGAGGCCAAAAAAGGTCTTCTTTGTTTCCACACGCTACTTAAAACATCAGCCAGAAAAGGGAATTCCTGTGACCAAAGCAGCAAAGCATCTGAAGATTTGCACACTTGAGATATTGCCCCTCCAAAAAAAAAGGGGAAAAAAAAATACTTTTCATGTTGAAAAGCATATTGCAGCAGTTAGCTCTGTAGTTCGAATGCACTGCCCGTTACCTGGGGGGTCGGATTTGGAATCTCTGAAAGAATTCTGGGTAAAGCAGTGGGAACAGCACCATCTCCTTTAAGGCTGAAATGTGGTGAGAGAGACCACCCACACCATCAAAGCATACCTAAAGAGACATGCAACAGAAGACATGTCAGAGGCCAGAGAAAGCTGCCACCTGGAAAAAAAAAGGCTTCCTCCAAATATTTCCTATGCCAGCACAAAGGAAAGGCTCAGGACGATCTTGAAGTTCCCTGAGAGGAAAGTGTAAAGCCCGGGAGCTGTCGGCAGCACAGTAGGGAAGGTTTTCCTGACCCCTGGAAAAGTCCCCACTGACACAATGAGTTACCACTGCTTACCGAACTCTGGATTTGCACTGGATCAGCTTCCGGCAGGGTGGTTCCGCTTTTCCTTCCATCCACGTGCTTTGCCTTGAATTTGTCTTTCCCAGAGCTTTGGGGAAGACACCAGATGTGAATGGAGGAGAAAGGGAAAGGGGCTTTCTAACTGAACATGCAGTTAGCGGGATTGCTGTGGTTTTCATGTTGGCAAGTGAGTGCAGAAGCGCTTATACACTGCCATAAACTTCCCAAACCATGAAATATTCCCTAGTCTTGATTGGCATTCACTATGCAAGCGTGAAGAAAGGCAGGTGGACATTTTTATACTGCACGATGAAATCGTCTAATGACAATTTGTGGAAGGGGATTCTGGCTTCAAGTGCAGAACAGAAGAATTGCAGATCCCCAATCTCAGCCAGGACAATCCGCAATCATCTCATCGCTGACCCCCAAATCCTGCCTTTTTAAAAGCTGTGGGCTAATGAAAGTTATCTTCTCTCCCAAAGGAAAAGCCTTGCTTCCTCTAGACCCTCCAGCTGTGCCAGCTACAATGCTGCGATTTTCCCATCACGGCCATCAATCGGAAAATCTTTTCAAGCATTACTGAGTGATGGGAGTGGCACCGCTATGGATCCCTGAGAACTATCACTATCCGTACACCAACCTGTTTGTTCTTCTGCAGCATGGGCTTTGTGACGGAGCAGCCCTTTGCCTGTCAGGAGAAGATGGCCCTGAAGAAATGAAAAGCAGCAGTGAGCATGCACACTGGCCAAGAACTGCAGTGTGCACAGGATACAGGCATCTCGATCCCAAAGGGAGAGTTTTACCTGCTGAATGAAGGCAAGGAATTTAAATGAAAGGTGTGGGGGGGGGTGGGGGGGGTGGGAGGTATATGTCTTTTGATTTAGCAACCTCTAGCCCACTATCCACAAGAAATCAGCTCTTCCGAGAAACTATGCATGGAACCTACTTTCCAGTGGATGCTGGAAGTACATGATGGTCTTCCTGGGTCGAAGGTTATACTCCTTGCAGGGATCTTTGCCATCTTCCCCTTCTCCGCCTTCACCTTCTTGTGTTGCCCCTATGATTATAGAACCTAGCGAGAACTTATTTGTCTGTGCGTGTATAGCTTTCCATTCAACACCCTGTATGCCACTTCTGCACAAGAAATTAGCCCTTCAGAGAGGCTCTGCATATAGCCTACCTTCCAGTGGGGCTTGAGTGTCTTCAGCAGTTTGCCGCGGGTTAGATGGCTTTGGAGTATCTTTGCCGTCATCCTCTTCCTGCTCTTCATCGTCCTCTGAGGACCCTGTCATTACAGTACCAAGTCATCATTTCTTGTTTGTCTCTGCATATGCACATTTTCATTCAAGAACTTATAGCTCCCACCCTTAAGCACAAGGAATCAGCCCTTCTGACAAACTGCGCGCGTAACCCACATTCCAAAGGCTCTTGATACTGGACAACAGTATTCCTGCGCCAAAGGTTATACTCCTTGTGAGCATCTTGGCCATCTTCCCCTTCTTGGTGTCCACCGGCCTTTGATGGCCCTACAATTACAGAACCTAGACATAGTTTCTGATTGCGCTGTGCGTAGCTACATTTTTGTTTAACATCTTCTATCCCCCTTCTACACGAGAGATTAGCCCTTCCGAGAAGCTGTGCCTATAACCTACTTTCCAGTGGAGCTTGATAGCATACAACAGGCTTCCTTTCTCTCACGCTATAGCGTGCCTATAGGGAGCAAAGATACAGGTTGTTTTAGACTGTGGTACACTTTGGAGGAAGTTCTTCTCAGCTGAGCGAAAAGTGCACTGGCATCACTGTGCTGTGTGAAATCCATTACTTACCGAAAAGGAGTAAGGTAAAGTCATTTTGGCTTCTGCAAGGACTCGCTCAGTCTGCCTGAGGTCCATTCTTCCTCAGAACCCGAACTCAAAGAGCATATGAACCACAAATGAACTTTTGTAAGCATGGAAGTAAAGCTCTTTACTTTTGCAGAAGTTTCTCAGGCAAAGAAAATTGCTGAAGAGGACAAGGTAAATCTCCTGTGAGTGAAGCAAGCGTTTGGTTCACAGGAGAATACGTAAATTACTGAGCCCACAGACATGAGGGGCAGAAGTTGGAAGGTCTGGTTGGAAAGATGATCCAAAACTGAAGACAGCAGCAACAGGGAAATACACAGGAGCCATCTGCAAATTCTTCAGACATGAAGCACCTTTACAAGTGCTCCTCTCATGCACCTTCCCAGTGCTCAAAGACTCCAGTAGCCATGACTGTCCACCTCCAAAACACTCCTGTCAAACCAGCTTGGCTCCACAGTGCCAAGGACCACAGGTGTGACAGCGGCAAAGGAGGAAAGAGTTATTGGAGCGAGGACCAAAGGTCCTATGACCGCAGCTGACAAGGAACTAGTAACACAGGGGTGGACGCGCTGCCGGGGAGCAAAGATTCTAAACGTGCAAGTTCTGCAGCCCTGACAGCGCCATATTATGGAGGGCTCCCGCAGGCAGCAATTCCCAGCAGCACCGAGGACTTCCCTAGGGGCACAGAGGGAATTCCCAGCCTACCGAGTTAGTTCAAAGAGCTCTTGTGGCCAGGAAGAAACGCTCCTCTCCGACGACCTGCTGGGAAGGTCAACAAACAGCGTCTCACACTGTGCCACCACCTCCTCTCGCCTTCTCCTGCTCGCTGCACAGCAGCTGCTCCAGAGCAGAGCAGGGCAGGGCAGAGCTGTGGCAAGAGCAGCCCCAAGCACCTGGGCTCAGCTCAGGCTGCCAGGGCCATATGGGGAGGGCGCAGCTGTTGCTGCGATGCACTGCGTGATGCCCCAGGCCATGTCACAGAGGGGCTGCAGGGACCCCTTGACCCCCCAGGTGCTGCCAAGGTGGGCCCTGCAAGGGCAAGGGGAGCTTCCTGGGGCACTTTAGGGAGCTGCCCGCACCTCACTGCCCACTCCCCAAGGACAACAGGGGGCACGGGGAGCCACAGGAGGGGTCCCCCAGGCTGGGGCTCACCTCAGGCATGCCACTCCCGCAATGTCCCCAGATCAGGGTTGCGGGGCTACAACTGCTGGCAAGGAGAGGCTCTGCTCAGGAAGGAAGGCCTAAATGAGCAAGTGGATGAATAAAGAGGAAGACTGTGACTGCACTCTCTCAGCCTCTGGGGAGGAAGGGCCAACTCCTAGCTGTTGCTTCCCTAGGCCACAGGCATGGAGATGGCATGGCCTAGCGAAGGAGCAGAGGGGTTTGCTCTCTCACCCTGAAAACTGTATTAAGGCAAATCCACCATGAATGCCTCCAAACGGTGTCAAAGCCTGGGAAAATCAAGAAAAATAAAAGCGCTTATCGGAAAGGTCATTTCTTTCCCTCGGCACTAAATTCTCTCTGTGTTAGAGATGACATCTGTGAATCCTGGTCTTGGGGTGGGTTCTAATTGGGGGGGTTTTTGAAGATGTGATCCTAACAGGGCAAAACCAAAAGAAGGGTGGCGCCAGGTGGAGATTATCACTGGAGCCCCAAAAGCCCATTTCCCTTCTAAAGTCACTCGTTTTGCAGAAGAAAAATGTGATGCTCAGATGGAGCCTGCAACACTCGCAGTGCCATCCCACTGCTTGGGTTCCCAGTGGAGGCGACTGAGAGCAGCTTCCCATCTACAGTGTGACAACGCAGTATCACACACCCGAACGAGGCACGGGAATAATGCCTGCACGCAGTACATTCTGGTGACCCTCTCTGGTTACTTCTCAGTCTGCCCGGAGGGTGGTCAAGGAGCGGCCGGCCCTCTGGCCTCTTCGGAAGGAAACGATGCCTGAGGTCTTTCCTTTCTCACCTGCCTGGTAAGCACTGCAGGCTGAGAGACCCCTTGCAGAAGCAGAACAGATAGCTGAGATGGCTGCATGGAAAGCAGAGTGGCTTTACACCGAGTGCCCGAAAGGCATCCCCTGCACATTATTTTCCGCCCTGCAAATCTGAGGGAGCCTCAAAGGAAGCAACGGAGTGAGCAAGACAGTGGGAGCAGAGCTGAGTTCCTACTGACCCCCCCGCACCCCAACTGTACAGCTGCAGAGGTCTGTGGAAGGGGCACGGTGCCTTCGGCAGCAGCACTGCCTGCAGAAGAGAGAAGCTGTAGAGGGGAAGTGAGTGTGAGTGGGGGAAAGGGAGGGGATGCGAGTGTGCCGGGAGGTGAATGGAGGGGACGGGAGCACAGAGGGAAGGGAATGGAGGGGCTGAGGGTGCGCGTGGCGAGCAACGGAGGGGATCAGAGGAATCCTTGGGGGAAGTAGAAGGGAGGAGAGTGCTGAGGGTGGGGAAAGCAGGGGGCTCAGGTGCTCACGGAGGGAAACGGAAGGAACCTGAGGATGCAGGGAGAGGACTGGAGGAGACTTTAGCAGGTGTGAGGGGACCAGAGCATCAGCGCATGCATGGAGAAGGGATCTAAGGTCGCACAAAGGAGCCTGGAGTGTGCCAAGGAGGCGATCGACGAGGTTGCAAGGCACACGACTGCACGCCCCCGGAAAGCAGACAGCGACGCACTGGCTGCATAGAGCCCATGGCTTTAAGCTGGCAGGAAGGCAGCGCCCTCAGGCTGCCAGCACCTCGGCTCTGCTGCATCAGGGCTGGGCTGGCAGCAGCCACACTCCCAGCATGCCTTGGGGCATCCCCACGGCATGCTGGGAGCAGGGCTGCTATGGGGCACCACGGCTCAGCCTGGGGAGGTGGCCTGGTTAGGTTGTGCGTGAGGACGCTGACTCTGGATGGAGGGAAGGCAAAGGAAGGGAGGAGAGGACTAAAAGGAGACATGGCTCAGCCTAGCAGGAGGAGAAGAAATGAGTAATTGGAGCAAGTGACAGAAGCGAGCGTGAGAAGCGCAGTTCAGGGCACTACCTAGATAAGCTCAAGCAGCTGGAAGTCCAGACTGGCACTCAACCTAGCCTCCACAGATAACGACACAGACTGTGAATGCTCATAATGGCCGAACTGAGCTGAGGCCAGGGTTTACCTTGTTTCACGCAATGACAGGCTGTGAGGCGATCAGCAATTGCAAAAAAGTCATTTGCGCATCCTCTGCAGACATGTCCCTCGTTTGTAGCTGGCTAACTCTGCTCCTAAATTCACTGTTTCCACCATTCTGTTATTTCTCCCTGAAGTCCGGCTGAGCCCCTTCACTTTTGGGCCATAGCCACCTGCTGCTATTTCAGTCTGCCCTCACCCCCATGCATATCTGAAGACCTCTTTCCCAAAAGCTGTTCCTGTGAGGTAATTACATACTCAGTTATTTCCAGTTGATAAACCTCGTGTGCTTAGAGATGCATGCAATGGACACACATGCAGAATTACCACTACCTTAATAGCCCCGGTATTCCTCCACGCATCCTACAGTGCCAGGTCCCCTTCCTGCTTCCAGCACAACATCTCCCAAGGAAAAATAAATAATAAATAAATAAATAAATAAATAAGTCATCTCTCTAAGTGCTGCTATTCCCATGTTTTTAGCACTTCCTTTTAAACCAACTGCCCAGCTAGTCAGCTGGTATAGTTTGACTTTGATCCGTTGTTACATTTGAGATGGAGAAGCACTTCCAGTTTCCAAAGCATTTTTCATACCTACTTTCTTGTCTGGTTTCATTTAATTCAAAACACATTCTATTATTACATATTATATGACTGTATTGCAATGTCTATGATATACATTCTGAAATATCTAATAATTTCTTTGTTGAAATTAAATGATTCAAAATGATCAAAGTGAAGCATTTTGATTTTTCTCAATTGAAATTTAGCATAATTGACCCAGAAGACATTTCAATGTTTCAACATTGCTCTCTCATGCAAAAGGAAGATTAGAGAAGCAGGAATTCACCATTGAAGAGAAACACTATTTGCCCAAAGATGGGAGATCTTTGGAGAGCAGCCTCCACCAGGAATATCAATGACTCCCCCACTGCTTCTGACCTTCCTTCTCTTTCTGCAGGTGTGGGAGTGAGGGCAAATTTAAGACAGCATTTAAAATACCAGCAGGAAATGAGTGGAAATGGAAAAGGTCCCATGTCCCTGTAAGATGAGTTTGCAAGAGAGAGATGATGAATTATCTTCTTGAATGGCCTGTCTCCTTCCTTTACTACAAAGGCACCTTAGACAACTAGATTAGATTCAGTCACCTAACTTTTAAATAGCTTAACTGCAGGGAGATGAATCCCATCTGCTGTATAAACATGTGGCATGTGCTCAAGATCCATGATGGGTCTGGATCTACTGCACAGCTCTGTCCAGGAGATGCATTTCACATTCTCTGAAATATCACACTGAGCTGCACCGTGTGCTGTTCTGGCTGTCTTTATGTGCACGGTAAACTATGCACATCCCAAAATCTGGGATGCATGGAGCCTAACCAACATGACATGGAGAAAGCATGTGTGAAATTGCACGTGCATGTGCAAAAACAAAAACAAAAACCCTTCCCTGGAAATCCACCAGCCTTACCCTCCCAAGCCTGCAGTTCTGCGCCATGCCATCACACCATATTTCCATACCACAGCAATGCAGGAGGCCAGGCTCCATGATTACTCTTTCAAATGCTCATGGGTGTGAAACACTTGGGGAAAACATACAGGAAGACTTCCTTGCTGAGCTTTAGCTGTATGCAAGTGACCTATTTAAAGCTAATCAGGCTTCCTCTGTGTTCATCAGAGAGAAAGAAGTTAGCGTCTTTACAGAGCGCTTCTTCCTTAGGGTTGGTTGAATCATCTCCAGGAACTGCCTGTCTCTCTCCGTTGAGTCCAGAGGGGGTTTAGATGACTAGATTAGATTCAGACAAAGCTTTTAGGTGCTTCCTGGTAGATGACATGAGCGTTTTCACCCACAGTCCTCCCTAATTTCTCCCTTTTATCTCTACTGAGAGATCTCAAACCACAGAGGCACCAGCATAAGGTCCTTCAGTAGGATGCCTGAATTTAGGTGAGAAGAACTGAATCCTAAGAGTCAGTTACTCTAACACAAACAGATAATGCAACTCCCTGTATTTCTCTTGTTGGCAGATGTTGAACTTTTTATGTATTTGGTGACATAGTCAATACGTTCATAATGGATAATTTGCTGAAGGAGCACAGCAACTTAATTACTGCAAGGTGGAAGTTTCACAGTTATTCAATTCACCTCACAGAAGAAAATCCTCTTGTCTTCCCTTTACTCTGCTTCCCCAAATACTTGTGCTGCCTCCCCAGCCAGTAACATCTGTGTTCACTTTGGAAGTTCTTGTATGATCCAACCATAAGTTGCTATGTAATTGCTTTTTTTTTTTCAGATAAGGACTGGATTATTTACCAGATTTGCTTATAGACCCTTGGTCTCCAGATGTCTGTACATACATATAGAAGCTCCATCATTAACCAGACAGATAAAAGCCTGTTCTCCTTCTTTTTCAGAGTGCTGGGTATTACCAAGAGTGGAATAAATCCAAATCTTCTCAACATTTTGGAAAGAAACCATCTCTGTTATACAAAACAGAAATAACAGAGGTAGATAAAGTCTGTTTCTATTTAAAAGTAGACTTAAATTTAGCAAAACATCATGTCAGGACAATGTGGAACTAGAATGTTACAGTCTAGGAATCCTAGAATAGCCTCATTTTCACACGTGTTCTTTGTGGCTTGTATGTCCAATTTATTGATAGAATTGATACAGCAGCAGCAGATTGTAGTGATGTATTCTTCCGTGCAAACAAATTGCAGTTACTTACCTTTGGTTTAATAAAGACATGGTAAGTGAAAATGGATATGAATTTAACTCTTTTCATAGTCATGGAGTTTAAGTGCAGCTGACATCTACTCTGGAATATCACCGTAATCCCATGCAGACAAATGCATTTGAAACCTTATTTTCCCCAGAGATGCTGACCATCCATTTCTGTCTTCACAGGTAACTTTGTATATCCTGCGCACCTTCAAAAGTCAGCTCATGAATTCATATGCCCATGTACCTACTAGTCAGACAGTCAGTTTGTTATGAGTGTGAATGGAGCTTGGTTTGGTGCAGGAACGAGCAGAATTAATCAAAGAATGTTTTCTATCAGACATTTGTCTAGTAGAATGCCATCAAAGTTGACTGGAAACAGTTGGAATCCAAGCAGTGGACTTTAATATACTTTTCTGAATTAAAAAAAAATATGAGTATCACAGTTATAAATATGGCAGTGAAGGAATAGTTGGTTTATTTGTAATAAATCTGGAGTAGCTCTACATGCATATGGCTGCTTATGGAATTCATCTCACCTAGAGATATACCTTTAAGCATGCCTTCGTTTCTGTCTTCCATCTTAGTTTCTTCTCAATAGGGAGGGGGAGGAAAAAAAAGCAACAGGTATTTTTACAGAATGGTTCAACTAAGTATCTTAGACATCTGCTACATGATGAGATGAGTTATGCCAGAGAAGTGCCCATTTTTTCCTTCCTTTTCCCTATTCAGGATGTGTAGAATGATAAGTTCAGGAGGCTGCAGCCAGGGCCTGTCCCTCTGGCCCTGAGCCAGGTGGGCAGAGAAGACCTAGAGGTGGTAGCCGAGTTCAACCAAGAGTCCAGATGACCAGGAGAGTTCCTGGTGATGAAGCAGGTATGAGGTCAAGCTGAGAAGTCAGCCTGTGGGTCAGAGCCAGGATCAGGCCTGGTGAGGGTAACCAGGGACAGAGAGAGTCCAGTGCCTACTGGGCAGGCCCAAAGTGACAAGATAGGTGCAGGGTCAAGCTGGGAAGTCAGTCCACAGGGCAGGGTCCAGAGCAATGGAGTCTGCACGCTGAGCTGAGCTGAGCTGAGCTGGAGATCAGTGCTCCTCCAGGGTAGCTCAGACAGAAACTGAAGGCCCAGGGTTGAGCTTAAATGGGGCTCCTGGGCCCATGGGCAGGAGGTGCCAGTGGCTGCCTCAGGCGAGGATGATCAGGCCCATTAAGGCCTATTAGTGCCCTCAGACCCTGGAAACAGTAGTAATTGAAATGCTCACTAGCATATGTAATTTTGACTTAAGAATTCAAAGAACTGGGAAATGCTACTACCTCTTTAAGATCTGTCAGAGACTATTTCTTCTCTTTCCAGTCTCATTTAGCCTACTTGCCACTAACAGCTCTTGAACATTGATACCTATGTATTAGACTGTGACTTAGTGGCATTCATAGTGCTCCAGCTTCACACTGGAACAATCTAGGTAGATAATGTATGTTACAGCTGGTTTGGGATAACACAGACAAGTGATTACATTTCAGAATGGCATTTTGGACAAAATCAGTATTGTCCTTGTTGACCAAACGAAGTAAGCTGCTCACCGCTAGTGGGAGCATATGATCATGATCGGTTTTTGCCAGTTGTTCTCCAGAGTGTATCAAGACAAGCTTGCTTACCTAATGTGAACAAATATCTGAGCAAAACGGCAGCAGAAAATTACACCACAGTAGCTGAGTTCCTCCTCCTAGATCTAATCAACAAGGCAGAAGCACAGCCCACTCTCATTGTAATGCTTTTAATTATTTACCTGATGACTGTAGTTGGAAATCTGGCCTTGACCGCATTGATAAGGATTGTCTCCCCAAACCACCCTCCCAAATAGCTTTTCCTTAGCCATCTGGCAGTCTTAGACCTCTGCTGCTCAGTCATCACCCCCAGGACGGTGGCCAGTCTCTTAGCAGAGAGCAAAGCTGTCTCATTTGGTGGCTGTGCTGCCCAGATGTATTGTTTCTCTATATTTTGCACCAACGAATGTTTCATTCTGGCTGTGATGGCATATGACCAGCTGGAAACCACTGCTACGCAAAGCTGTCATGTCATGAAGCCTCAGCATCCAGCTGTGACTTGGTTCTTACTCTTGTGGGTCTCTAATCTCAATGATACACAGCAGCTGTGCCTTTTGGGTGTCCTTCTGCCATTCCAGCATCACCAGTCACTTCTGTGGTGTGGTACCCCTGATCTGTGGTATCTCCTGCTCTGACATCAGGGTTAACAAGATCATCCTCGCAGCATTTTGCATCTTAGGTGACATCTTTGTCATACTGCAGGTACGCATTTTGCTACATCTACATCATCTCTGCCATCCTGAGGTGCCACTCCAGCGAGGGAAGACACAAAACCTTCTCCACCTGTGCATCCTGTGCACTTGATAGTTTTTGCCATATCCTTTGGCACTCCAGCTACACACCCCACAGCTCTGGCTCCTTGCCTGACCAAGACCAGATAATATCTGTGTTTTATACAATGGTAAGCCCCACAGTCTGCAGCTTGAGGACCAAGGAGGTCCTCAAAATGAGGCACTGAACGGACTGTTACATGGAGAAAATTGTTTGTCAGTCAATAAAACCTCCAAAGGAGTTGGAACAGGTGCTTAAAAAAGTAAAATGATGAGTACAGCTGTTCATGGATGAATTTATTCTGAAATAATTGCTCGTTATGCAACAGAAGTAGGAGAAAAGTGAATGCAGAAGTGAAGGAAGAAATAACTGTAATATTTAAAGCTTTTCTGTAATAGCAAGAGCTACAGCTTTACTGTGAAAAAGTACAATTGTGACACTTTCGAAGGCAATTAGTTTCACCTAAGTTTTTACTTTCAAGTTTGATGCCTTAAAGATATCCCAGCTTTGTTTTCAACTGTTGCTAACTAGTACCAGTTCAGCAGTATCGCTTCCATGTTCTGTTTCCATTCCCTTACCTCATGCGTCCTTGTAGTCTTTTTTTTCCTGACTCACAGTCTGAAGGTGATCATTAACCTTTTAGCAATAGTGGGTCACATTCATCAGGCACCTTAGACTGTTTACAGTATTAGTGATGTGGGCGACTCGAGTCTTCCATGCAAGAACAAAGTCACCACACAGCAGGTGGTCCTGAGGGACAGCCTACCCTCTTTTGTTGTGGGTGAATATCCTTGAACCAATTCACATTCATCGCAGGCTAAAACTGTGCACGCAGAAGAACTTTTTACAAATGCTGTGGCTGGGATTCATCTTACTTAATTTTAGACTTCTGTTAATGAGCTGCCAAAGCATAAACCAAACTTGTAGGCTCTTTCTATAGCTCATGAAGGCAAATAAAAGTCTGTTTGCCTCCATAGTTTGATCACACCTGTCTCTGTCTCCCTTGAATGGTCTATGTTTATATCTATGAATTACAGGAAGAGTGTAGAGTGACCAGCTCAGGTTTATGGAATTATTTCAAGTCCCCGTTAATGCAGCTTAATGCTGCCCTGAGTTCTGGTTTTGGATCACATTCCATCTGACTCAGGGAGCTGGCTCTCAGAGAACAAAAAGCCACTGGCTTCAGTAGAGAAAGACTTCAGTCTCAGCTGCTTTGGCCATGGAAGTAGCACAGAGAAGGAAACGGAACCTGCTATAACACTGCCTCAATACACAGAGTTGTTAGACAAATGGGTGTAAGACCATTTTTCCCTATCCTTAGGAAGGACTGCAAGTAAAGGTCCCATAAAAAGCTACACTCCCTCTCACTGGGGGTCATCACTCAGAGCAACCCATTCTGCCCGTCCTGAACCACCTAGACCCCTTAATGTGTAAACGTAGTGTCTGAGGAAGAAATATGTTCCACTCTTCCGCATCCATAGCTTTATCATTAAGACTGACAGGTGCTATTAAACAATAACCAGTCAGTTCCCAGAGCAACTCTGGCAGCATCTAGAAGTACAAATTTTCTGCAAGCAAACATTTTCATGCTTCCTAGAATACCATGGATGTTTCAGATATTCCTGACTAAACTGTGAGAGAGGACTACAGCAAAGAAAGATAAATAACCCAGACAAGCAATACCTGTTGATCCACTTTTAACCCAGCTATCTCCTGAACACCACGGCTTTCACATAGTCTAGACGAGAACTCCGGAAGCCATTACATTGCCAGTCTAATGCAGTCTGGAAGAGGACTCGGTCCAATGCAAATACATTGCAGACCTCATGGTGCAGCCCAAAGAGACGAGCTTCCCTCACTCATCATCTTACACATGGCTCTGCACATTCATTGTCCTGGGAGTCGCCCCCACTCCACAACACGAGCAGCCACTGTAAGCACAGTCTAACCAAGGCTGCGTTACCTGGGACATTTCTGCCTGCCTAAGCCCCACTGATGACTTTCCCCGCTAGGGACAGTCAGAGCAGATCACTCTTCAGCTGAGTAACCCAATTCAGCTCTCTGCTCTGAAGGCCAACAGTTTGTCGAACAACCTCTAAGCCCTCGAAGTAGCACAAATAAGCTAGCTTTCCTGGCAGGTAGAGATGTCCTTAAACTCCTGCCAGAATCAGGGGAAGGGTCTTTGTTCATATGTCTCAAAGGCTCCTCAGCTTCCCAGAACAGCTGTCTTCATCATCTTATCGTAAAGTAATTTCAATAAGTGTCCAGTGATATTGCAAGAACAGAGAGAGGTTAATGGCAAGCCGTTACTAAAGCGTGATATCTATGTCAACATCTTCCAATAGACCATTATTTTTCTTTTCTTCAAAAGAGTTAATTATTCAAGGACCTTAGAAGAAAAATATATGTGGGATTAGGTGAAAGTGCAAAGGCAGTGTTAAGGCAGAGGCACCAGAACTCTAAGCAAATCACCAGCAATTAACTACTTGAAGAATTTTCTATCTGCATTTGAAGAAAAATCTACCCCGATGGATGGACACATAATCTGAGCCTGGATGGTCCACAGATGAACAGGTTATCACAGCAAAATATCTGCTCCACAGATGAGCAGGCTGCCTGAAACTAGATGGTCCATGAGCCAAAGAGTTTAGCTAACAAAGGACACGAGTCCAAGGGTAGATGTGTTATTAGAGACAACAGGAGTCTTCTGTGGAAAAACCAGCTAACTGTGTATCAGGACTGTGCATTTTAATGAGAGGAAGAATTATCAAGTTTGATCATAATTAATAACAGAGGTGGATTCACATTCAGATGGCATACTTAATGCTTAAACTCCACGGAGTTGCACTGCAGCTCTTCAGAGTCAGATAAGCAGAACTGATTCCTCTGATATCTTACACTGTACTGCTATTTACGTGAATATGGTCTTGTTATTATTAAAAGAATTTGTATTAAAGTTTGCAGTCTAAAGCTTTGTTAAGCTTTGTTTGTGAGTTGATAGGGACAGACATGACCAGGGTTCACTGAATTTGCTAGGACACTAATGTCATCAGTTTCACTAGTAAAAAGTAGTAAGGGCAGGGAAGGAGAAGGGCATGTCCTATAATCAATGACAACAAAGACACCCTTAGAGGATGATTCCTTCTGCTTATCACACTTATCTTAAGATGGGATGAATTGTCCTTTGAAGGTGATATTGCTCCCTTTGTCTATAGGGGGAGCCTAGAATAGATGTTGACTGGACCCCTAACCAAGGGTAGGGGAAATTAATTCACAGAAAGATTCTTCATTACAGTGCATCTGCTGAGACTCCTAATTAAGGCCTGGTGTCTTGCAGGAGATCTAATTTACAGACATTAAACTGCATCGAGAGTCATAAATACACCAAGTACTTCCAAGTAACACCATTTTTCTGAAGAAAGAGTTCTGCAGTGGCAAGCTGAGTGTTAGAATATCACATTTAGAATATCACATTTCATATTGAAGTTGTTTCTCAGCGTGTCACTCCACTAATGTTTCACAATGCCCAGGCTGCAGGTCAGCTGCAACATATAGGGAAAAGAATGAGCTGTTGCTCTAAAGGCAGTGCTGAATTGCATAGTTCTGCAAACATCGAAGCAAAGAACATTTATCTGGGCAGGTGGAGCAGGGAGGGGCTCTATTTCAAGTGGGAAGTCCTAAAGTTTTTCTATTTAGATAAATCTTCTGATTTGTTTCAGTAAGATGTCTTTGAAGTGAAGAAGGAAGCTACTCACTCTTACGAAGGTACATGAAATGTTTGTAGCTTTTGAAATAAGAGTTTATTTCTGGGATCAATACGGCATAAAATATCTCGCACATTCGTGCAAGGAAGGTAGGCCTATTTCTTCATTTTAGAGATGAAAAAGATCATTTTCAATCTGCAGATAGAATCATAGAATCATTTAGGTTGGGAAGGATTTCTGGAGGTCATCAAGTCCAACCTCCTCCTCAGAGCAGGTTCAGTCAGATCAGATTGCTCCGGCCCGATCCAGCTGAATTTTAAATGTCAGCACAGATGGGGATTCTACAAATTTGCACCTAATCCAGTGTTTGATCACTCACGTTGGGGCAGGAGAGGGAAATTTCCTCCTTCAGTTTCCCAAGTAGTCCATGGAAGAGAGCAACCTGTTGATAGCAAGCTCATTGAAGCCCTTTTCTGAGAATTAACTGGGCTAGTTGCTGTGCTTCAGGGCAGAAAAGGTTGGGTAGGTTGGAGATAAACAACAGCCAGCTATGCAAAGATAACTCAGTGTGTAAAGGCAGTCTGGTCTTTTGTGCATCTAAGCAGGGTAAGCATTTTGCTCACTTAAACTGTGTACCTAACCATTATAGGCTGGTTTTAATCCTGCTGTCTGCTTCTTGAAATGGGCAAGTACTTCTGAAGATATGGCTCAAGGGGGGAATAAACTGGCGTGGTATCCACAGTATCTACTCTTGTCTTTCTGGATGAAACAGGTCAGTAAGAGAATAGTTTTGTACATATGCAATACCTTGAAGCCTATGCTAGAAACAGACCTCAGCAAGAACTGAAACCTCCATTCTGTCACCCACATGATAAGAACTCCGCTTTGAGAGCGTCAGCCAGGTTACTGGTAACCTCCAACAGATTAACAATAATTTTTCATGTGAGGTGAAGCTGGTAGCACCTTTACAGGGATGACTGATTCCCTTCTTGTTCAGGATTCCTTCCCTTTTAGCATGAGATTTTTCACCCTCTAAATGGAAAGTATTTCATTTGGTGACTCTTCCCAGTTTATTCCTGAGCAGAAGATGGCCACTTTTCCTTGACAACAGGGATGCAAGCAAATGAGAAATCCTTTCTCAGCCAAACCTGGAGGATCTTGCGGTATCTGCTCCTCTTTGGGAAGATGCAAAGCTGAGTTTTCCTGCTGCTGTTGCCATTTAGTGCTTGCCACCATTTCATTCAAGAGAGGAAACTCTTACTTTCTTCTGCCAGGATGTGGATTTGTTATTTGTATGTTTACGAGTTGCAGTCCCAAAGGTCAGGGTGGTGGAGGTCCATGTAATTAAGGCAGGTCTTAGCAAGTTGGCACAGCTGCAGCCTAACCATTATATTCCTATTTCAGCAAGGCTGAACGGGGGCTGCTTTGTCCTGTTAATGGACTTTGTGGCCCATACTGAGCTCTAACTACCCTGCTACCAATGCCCGGGGGAGTTAGCTAAGAGGCAAAAAATGTATTGGTGATTGCAATACAGGAAGAATGATGTCTGAACTAGTGTCAAGACCACCTATCTTCAGGAACAAGCGGGCCATTGCCCTTGGAGTGGGCCATTTGGATGATCCTGTACACGCAACCGTGGCCACGAGTGAGGGGAGAAGAGTGCTCCATAGATGTCCTCCAGAAAAGCAGACTTTTTTCCTTAAAAAAGGCACACTAAAAGAGGGCACATGAAAACCATTATAGTGCCAAACTCGGACTTGTGTTTCACAGTGCTGCTGCTGCCTTTTGAATAAATTATTTTATCTTTCTGCGCTTTCTTATCTCACCTGAAAAATAGGAACAGTACTCCCTTGTATCACGAGTCATTTCAATGCGTAATTAAAGTCTAGTCAGAAGCTATGATGAAAATGCACCGTACTTCCTTGTGGCTACTGAGACAATCAATTGTGTGTTGCCAGTTTCCCATTACTTCTAGGTGTTGAACCAGTTTCTTGTTGGGAGATAATATGAGTGTGCTAGCAACATGCCTGAGAGGAATCACTGTGTGGCCATTGAGTTTATCCTCTCTGGACTAACAGAAAGCCAAGAGGTGAAGGTAACCCACTTTCTTTAAGCACATTAATAGGGAATCTTGGAATGATCATGTAGATGAAGGTTGATCCCCCGGCTTCACACACTGTGTACCTTTCCCTCAGTAACTTGGCTTCTGTGGATTTCTGTTACTCCTCAGCTATCTCCCCAAGGTGGCTGGTGAACTCTTCAGCAGTGAGGAGAGCCATTTCAGTCAGTGCCTGTGTGGCACAGCTATTCACTTGTCTCCTCATGGCTAGTGCTGTGTGTCTGCTGCTGGCAGTAATGGCATATGACTGCATGTGGCTCTCTGTAACCCTCTCCTTTATGCAACTGTCATGTCCTCAAAACCCTGTACACAGATGGTAATCATCTCCTGTTTCATTGGCTTTGTCCACGCACTTGCACAAACTATCTCCACCTTCACATTCTCTTTCTGTGACTTTGGTGTTATCGGTCATTATTTCTGTGACATCCCCCTAGGATCCAGCTTTCATGCTCTGACACCTACAGCAAAGAGACGGTACTTCACATTTTTGGTGTGTTTCGTGGCATCTTCACATCTCTGGCAATTCTCATCTCCTCCATTTACCTCATCTCCACCACCCTGAGGATCCACTCCTCCAAGGGCAGATGCAAAGCCTTCTCCACCTCTGCTTCCCATCTGAGAGCTCTCTTCTTGTTTTATGGCAGCACCGTTTTTATGTGCGGTAGCCCAACATCCAGCTACTCATTGGACTGAGATAAATGGGCCTCTCTGTTCTCTACAGTGGTGACTCCAGTGCTGAATCTTACCAGCTACAGCCTAAGGAATAAGGAGGTGAAGGATGCTCTGAGGGGAGTTTAGAGTTTTAGAGAAACTTCAGCAGACTTGTTAGAAAGAGAACTTTGTTTGGGGAAAATTTATCAAAACCTTGGTACAAAGAGTAGGACTTCCAAGGAAGATTTGATCAGCTTCCAAGGGTGAGATTCAGAAAGGTACTTAATTGTTAGAAGTGCTTTTAGGTGGACTTCTAACTGGTTGTATCTGCAACTTCTATCTTGAAAGACTGTGTTCCTCTGCTGCTGAAAGCTGGAGGAATCCTGACTCTTAACTTGCAAGTTCCAAGCACAAAGAGGACTCCTGCCTGAGGAGTGCGTGGCACAGAATTGCAGTTCTCTGTTCTATTAGGAATGTTTGCTCATGTAGGAAAACCACCAGTCCGTCAAGATGAGAAAAAGCTTTCAGAGGCATTCAAGAGGAGAAAAGCAATGTGATTTGAATTTACGGCCATTTCTGCTACGTCTTCAGTATTTGAAAGGAGTAGCCTCTTCCAGTGCAACACACAGAACCCAAAGTTCTGCAAAGGAAATCTTGGAGAAGAGACACCCGTGTTTTTGCCCCCCAAACACTAGGGAAAGTAACTGTCCCTCTTCTGTTAAATCTCCCTCTTCTGCCACTCATTACTACCTCCATCATTTTATTTTCCTGTGTATGTTTACAGGTCTCTGGGAAGAGCAATGTACACTACTACTCTTCCAGAGAAAGACAGGTAGGTTGTCATCAAAGAGCTTCCCTGCACAGCAATGAGTCATGTCTGCACACCTCTCTCTGCGCTGATGTTTAAGATAGTCAAAGCCATCTAGAGCTAAGCATCAGCAGAACCGGCAGCATGTTTCAATCAAGAATCACAATCTCAAACCCAAATATGCTTTCTGACAAATATCATCAAAAAGAACAGATTTTCAGAAGCCCCACATTCATCTCAGTCCTGCATTCACCTATCCCTTAGTCTCCACCTTGAGAAACCCAGACAAAATTAGGGAATCTAAAATGTTAAAGAGCTGCTGTCTCTTCAAATCTACAGTTTGCTTTTCTAAGAAAGCCTTCTGATCCACCATCCAGAATCCTGTTCCTCTTCTTCCCTTCCCCAAATCTCAGTTCCAGGAGGAGATCTGGGAAAATCCCGGCCTTGAATCACTTGTCATGACAGCAATGCTAAAGTAAGTCCATTTGCGGTAGAACAGCATTACCCAGAGTCAGGAGGTCCTAGGGGCATTTGGGGGTTTCCCTGCTGCAAACAGTTGAGGAAAACTCGATGAATCAAGAACAGTACTGTTAAGAATTTTAGGGAAATTTTCAGTGTTCAGCTAGGAATTAGGTTATATCTTATGGAGTATGGAGAGATATTAGATACCTGTATTTCCACTGAGATACCTATTCCTTAGATTATTATAGTGTAAAGCACCAGACGACTGGCCAAAGTATGAAACTTCATCCAGTCTCTAAATAAAGCGGTGAAAAATGTCCCGACGATTGAACTGGATTGTGGCTCCAACATTGACTATGGTATTTAACCATGCTTGGATTGCTGCTCTGATAGATTACAAAGCTCAGCTGTGACATTAGGTCAAGGCCTTGGAAAGGTGTTAGCAGAGCTCCTTTAAATGAAGCGTTCCCAGAGACACCAGGTTGGTGCAGACTGCTGAAAATCGGAGTGAATGCCTGGCATCGGGGAACGGCCTCTGTGTCCATCAGTGTTCCTGGGAGCCTTGGAAAGTCTAGTACAGTGTATGTCACCCTTCACTGTAAGGCAGACACCTAGTACAGCATCCTGCTCCTCTCATGCTCCTATTTTACCATGCAATGAATCGCAGTCCCCTCAAAGGTCTCTTGCTGTCTTCAGCAGCTCTCTCAAGTTGAGGCACCTCATGTCAGCACACCAATATATGTGAGATGAAACCTGCTTGTGCTGTGCCATCCTGAAGGATTTGCTTTCTCTTGGAAGCTTAGCACCACCATCACTTTTTTTGTGAAGAAACGTGAGCAGACACCACTGTCTGAAGCTCACAGGAGCTAGTGGGAAAGCATAACCTCTCAAAATACCTAGTTATTCCTCTTAATGCCAGGAGAAGCCTAGACCTGAGACTTACACAGCTCTAAGGTGTCTAAAGGTGAAAGCCACAATACCACCCCAAATGCTTGGGTTTGACTGGTGACAATATCCTCACATCCTTGTGACTGATAATTTCCAAAGAAAGATGAGAGCTACATGAAACCTTGAATTTAGTTTCAGTTCTACTCTTGTCTGCTGAGAAGATGGTGGAAGGGCGCATATAGATGAAAATGCATGACCCAAGGAACAGAAGTGCAACAGTGATATGGGAGGTGCAGGTAGAGAGTGCTATCAGACGCCCTTTGGAAGAGTGTGTCCTCAAAGAGACCAAAATAATGACACAGGACACAACAAGAATAAGCAAAAGAGCCCGAGGAAATCAGACCATTATTGGCAACCACGATGCAACCAACCACGTAGGTGTCAGTGCAGGCCAGCTTCAGCAAAGCATGTACATCACAGAAGTAGTGGTCGATCTCATTGGGCCCACAAAACAATAGCTGAGCAGTCAGCAGGGTCTGCACCAGGGAGTGCACACAGCCTCCCACCCACGAAGCTGCCACCAGCCGGCCACACACATGCTTGTTCATAATGCTTGTGTAATGAAGCGGCTTGCATATAGCAGTGTAACGATCATACGCCATTGCTATGAGGATGAACATCTCCGTGCAGGCAAAGAGATGGACCCCAAAGAGCTGTGCTATGCAGCCCACAAAAGAGATGGTCTTCTTTTCAGCAAGAAGGTCATAAATGAGTTTGGGAACTGTGACAGTAGAGTAACTGATATCTACAAAGGACAAGCAACTCAGGAAGAAGTATGGGGTGGGAGAGTCCAGCTGTTGACTGTTCTGTATAGTGATGATGCTAAGCAGGTTTCCAAGAATAACAGTGGCATAGAAGACTAAGAAGAATGTGAAGCATACTTTTGCTAATGTATCATCTTGTGTGAGTCCCTGGAAGACAAACTCCATCACATTGTTTTTGTTCTTCACATACGTCACGTTGACAGGACCTGAAGCACAGAATAAAGCCACCTGTGATGGCATTAGAAACACAGTGTTATCAGTACACATCCATGTCGATCACTGGTATGTTCAATATCACTATGTTCCCTTTTATGCCTTTTGGGGAAAGTTTCCTTTCAAAGTCAATGCTTCTCTCAAGGAGTGACAGTTGATATCTAACTCAGAATGTATTACTGATGTGTGTAATAGCGAGCTCCGTTTATTTGTTTGAGGGAGTTGGTGGAAATATCCTCCAGATTCCTATTTCTGATCTTTGCCCCTTTTAAAAAGGAAGACTAGTTGCTAGGTTCCCTAAACATCCACTTTTGAAGTGTTGATTTGGAAATGAAAAACTGACTGAGAAGGATAGTGCATGTTACCATTTGAGTCTCAACATGTTAGTCATCCCCTAAGGAATTCTGCTCAGGCAGTGAACGTACCTTCTTTTTCAACCCTCTGAAGGAATTCAACAGAACTAGTCCTTACTAGTGCTCTCTGACTCTGGTAGAATGTCCATGCATTTCTGTGCAACCATCAGTATTCACATCATGACACAAGGCAGCTGGCTAATTAACATCACTTCAGCTGTCAGTGTAGATCCTTCTGGAGGAGGTAAAGTGGACACCTACCTCATGTCTGTTTAGCAGAGATGTGCCTTTAGGCACAAACTGTCTTTAAGGCACCCTAAGTGAAATCAGACCATGTTCAAGGCATGCCAGGAAACCTGAAGCAGGAGAGTCATTGTCCTATATGTGCTGTACAGGGCTACATCTTGTGTCGATTGGTTCCAGTTATTGCTCATGAGTTTCTGGGTTGCGACCTCAGTCTCCAAAAGAGCGGGCTTGTATTTCCTCAGACCACCTTTCCTACAGTACATGGGTGAATACTGGAGATAATCTGCATTAACGATGTGTCAGTAAGGTTTTGTACACCTCAGCCAAGTTCTGGACTAGGCATGGAACCCCCCATAAACACACCTGTGATGCCCCTGGGGTAAGAAATACACCGCTGCTGAATCTCCTTTACTCACCAACACCCTTGTATTCACCTTTGCTGCACTCTAGTGCAGTACACAAGTATCACTAGTGTTCAGTTTCTACACTGAAAAGATAGATGGCAAGAGCTGCATAACAGTGTCCACAATACTGGCAAGTCCTTTGGGCTCTTAATCCTGTTCCACAATCACAGGTCAATCAGTTCTTTCTCACAAGATCTCTGCCTCTTCCACCCTCCAACTTTTTTTTTGCCACGATGTGTACAGCTAGAGGGGACAAGTTAAGATTGAGTACACAGGAAATGCTGCAGCTACCTATTGACTCCTTGACTCTGTAACACCAGAAACTTCCTTTTGACAGATATTTCTGGAAATGGCATAGAACTGAAAAATAAGCAAAGAAGACACCAATTAAAACAAAGGGTAAAAAAAATTGGAGTTCTTTCTACTTCATAAAATGCACCTCACAAAAGCCACTCAACAGTAATGCCTCTTTTCAAAGGGAGGATTTCATAGTCATGCTTGAACAAAACAAAGAAGCAAGATCAGAAAACTTACACAGTTTATATTTGCTAGTCTCCAACAGTTTGCCTGCTATTCTCCTCTGATGACCTTCCTGGACCACTTCAGGCACTTTCATCAAAACCTCTCAGCTCCAAGCTGCTTCTTGTGTGTCACGAGAGCAGTCCACATCTCTGCCAGGGCTGAAAACTACAGAGGATGAAAGGGACAGCCTGAATGTCTAGCTCCATTTCTCATTCTGCAAAAACAACTTCCAAGAGCATCTGCAAGAACAACTCTCTCTCTCTCTCCAGGTGGGGAAGTTGTGGCAGAAATATTTCAAGTAAATTGCACAGCAGAAGCACAAGCTTACCAGAAGCAATGAGATCGCAGAGGCATGTGAATTTTTCTTTGTCAGAAAGAATCAGTGGACGGGGAGCTAAAATATCTATTTTGGACAGCTATTAGAGTAATCTCTACAGGGTGACTCTGGAGCGTGATCACCTAGACCATGTCACATTGTGTGGAGGTTTGCTTGCTTTCTTGCTTGCTTTCCAATGCTGTCCAGATAAATGGACTTCATTTAGTATTAGCTATGTGCTTCTTTTGGAAACATTTCTATTTAAAATCAATGTCATGGCTGACCATTTGCAAGAGTTTGTGTTCACATTACCCTTGCAATCAAACATTTTTTGCGTAAAGATGTCTCTTACACGTGTCAGTATTTTTTCCCTTCCAAGACAATATTTCACATATGCTTTCTTCTTTCTTATTAACTTGCTCTTACCATTGCACGTTTGCAGCATAAATAAATATCATAACTGTGCTATATGACTGTTGGCACTTAGACATCTGGTCTGTACACGTTTGAAACAAGAAGTAAATGAGGAAATTATTTCAAGACTTTAAAAATGTTTGTGGTCAGGCCTCACTACTTGCCAGGTATTTTTACTCAGGCAATGCAAAATACAGAAGCAGCTGTTTAGTCCTCATATTAAGTCATTAAAAGAATCTGGGCCAATGTGTAGAGGAATACAATGCTGTTGTTGACGCCTTCCATAAGCTATGGTCCCGCTGTTGCCTGCTAGCATCCAGCAGCCGGAAGAGAAATCAGAAAAATCATGGCGTTCTTCCCCAAAACATTAAAAAAAAACCCAAACAGTTTTAAAATTATAAGCCTTAGCTTGAACTGGCCGTGTGCCCTAACCCCTCAGCAGTTTCAGTATGAAGGGGGTCAGTGGGCCCCATCTGTCTTTCCACCTGCCCTACACAGGGTGAGACAGACCAGCCTCTGAAGGCGCCTGTCCCTCTCTGTTGACAATGGTGCTGAGCTAGACAACTGTCCTTCATTGCATGAAGAATTTAGACTGCTACAAATAGGTGGGGATGATCCCACCTTTAGCTGTGTCCACAGAGTGTGAATGCTGGGTGAGGGACATGCTGGCCCAGGCCTGAGGGACACTATCCCTCTAAGCCTTGAGAATCAGGATTTATCCCAGTTCCGTCCTGCTGGCTGCCATCCACATAACCCACCACGGTGAGGAGAAGACACTGAGACGTCCGCAGTGTACTGGTGCATGCCTGTGAAATGGGAACCCACTCTGCCACCCCCTGCATAGAGCAGAGGACATTCGGGGAACCAGAGCATTTCTGACATTGTCCCACAGTTTGGTCTGTAGATGTGCCACTCTCCTGTGCAGGGAACACCTTCTTATCTTGAATCACACTTAAGCCATGTTAAGGTGCAACACAAGTGCAAGCAAGTGTTTATAGGGAACATGAAGTGAAGGAAGAAAAAAGAAAATGCTTTAGTTACTTTCAGAGTGAATTACACAGATGTCTTTCTCCCTCACGCAGCTCATTTGCTCTTTTCCTCCTGGCAAGGTAGGAGTCAGGGTCCTGTGGCTCCTCGTGGCTCCTTCGTCCTTGTGGAGAACCTTAGCTGCTACAACTAACCTCCCTGTGGCAGCTGTGACTGGCTCTGAGATGACTTAATCTTCCATCTTCACATTTCTTCTCTTCCTTCCTGCAGGAGTAGCTGCTCCAGCTATTCCCTTGGAATACTTTTTTCTTCCTTTGCCTGGGCCTGTAAATATGCCCTGTTGGGCTAGGAGTTATCCTGCATACAGGAATTATTCCCAAAGAACTCTTTATTTTCACTGACACATAAAACTGTGCCCCCCAATGCTTTCTTTGTCCTCAAATGCTTTCTTTGGTGGTGACAATTTCCTACGGTGAGCAATTTATCTTTCACTTGGATCTTTGATTCTCTATTAGTCTAAACATTAAAATGCAAAATCTGAGGCAGAGATGAAGGGCAGACAGGATGGCTAGGAAGGAGGGCATTAGTGATAGGTGAACTACTGCAGAAAGGCAGAGAGTTGCTGCACTGGAATGGGAAGGGGAGAAGCTTCTCCTCATATCATCTGCATCAGCAAATGACCCAGCCAGCATCTAATATCAGCAGTTTAATTGCTAACCCATGGATTCAGCATATGACAATGCAGTACTCCTAAGAAGGCATTTACTCCAAAGTAAAGGGGAAGGAAGCCTTTGGCACAATTGCTTCCAGCAGCAGGTGACCAACAGCCTTGCAGACACCTTGGGCCATCGTTTCCTAGCAGAGCAGACTGCAGAGTAGATGGAGTTTGTCTGACGGAAAGTTTACACCCGGGAGAGCTCGGACTAATGGGATGCTCTGCCTGGAACACATTTTAATATTTTTGATAGCATTCATTTATTTATTTGCTGGTGTCTCAGCAGTGCTTGGAAGCCCCAGTCCTGCGCCTGTGCTATTCAAGAAGAGAACATAAAGGGAATCCCTGCTAGTCACAGAGTTTACAATGCCATTCCAATCAAAACATGAACTTTCAGGGTCTTCCTAATTACTGCAACAGCTAAAACCAAGCTTTTCTTCAAAAGGGAGCTTTCAGTAAATTTTCCAAAATGGAATTATAGTGAGAGAGACTCGATTTTCTCAGCTCCTGAGAAAATGTTACCACAGTTCTACACCTCACCCTTTTCACTCCAGACTTTTCTATTCCACAGTTTTCTCATGGCACTTTTCATCTCCTCATTTCTCAGTGTGTAGATGAGTGGGTTCAGCATGGGCGTGATGACAGTGTAAAATACGGCTAACCTCTTCTCCTCCGAGAGACTGCTGGATGGGCGTATGTAGGTGAATGTGCATGGCCCAAAGAAGAGAATCACCACAGTAATGTGGGACCCACAGGTGGAGAGGGCTTTGTTCCGCCCTTCGGACGTTTGCCTTTTCAAGGATAACAAAATGACAATGTAGGACGTGACCAGGATTGTGAAAGAGACCAAACAAATCATTCCACTATTGGCAACGACAATGATGCCCACAACATAGGTGTCGGTACAGGCCAGTTGTAGTAGGGGATTGACATCACAGAAGTAGTGGTCAATTTTGTTGGGACCGCAAAAAGGGAGGCTAACGGTTATGAGGGTCTGCACCAGGGAGTGCACAAAGGCCCCCACCCATGAACCCATCACCATCCAGCCACACACACGCCTGGTCATGAGGGTGGTGTAGTGCAGGGGTCTGCATATGGCAAAGTAGCGATCATAGGCCATCGCTGTGAGGATGAAGATCTCAGCACCGCCGGAGATATGTAACCCAAACAGCTGTGCCGTGCAACCCACAAAGGAAATGGTTTTCTTCTCAACAAGGAAGTCAGCAATCATTTTGGGAGCTGTGGCAGAAGAGAAGCAAATATCTGCAATGGACAGGTGGCAGAGAAAGAAATACATGGGGGAGTTCAGACGTTGACTGCTAACTACAGTGACAACGATGAGCAGATTTCCTGCCACAGTAACAATATAGAAGAACAAAAACACCACAAAACATATTTTCTGCACCCCTTGGTTCTTTGAAAGGCCCAGAAGAATGAATTCCTTCACACTGCTTGCATTCTCCATGTTGATCAGTTGGGTGGCAATATGCAATATACAGCTTATACCCCTGGGAAAATAAAGACAGACACATGATTCATCAGCATTTTTTCATTATTAATGATGAGTTCTATATCAGAAGTGGATACAAACCAAGAAAGATATAGCATTAGTATTAAGCTTATGAAGTGTTTAGTTTCTGTCATGTATTTTTTCACAGCTATTTAATTCTCCACAGTACAAAACTTCTGCCATGGCTTTGGTGGCACAGAGAGAGGTGCACTCTGTGATATGTTCCTTAATCCTGGTCCTCCAGGATTTTGAAGGACTGGCTCCATGGCCGATAGCCTTCCATGCACTAAGGACAAGGCCAGAGTGTTCACCTTGGGCACTACAAGGCAGATAATGCAGCATGTTTGCCCTCAGGGTAGACAAAGTCCCTCACAACAATCTTTGTAAAATGGGTGTCTTTAAGAATACCTGGAAATATTGCTCAGAATGATGATTTGCTTTATAAGTACACATGATCTTTGAATTCTCGTATAGAAGGGAAATGTACCCACATGCAGAGAAAAGAACTCTCTTGTGTTTATACATTTGGAAACGTAAATATGAAATGTCACAGGCGGAAAAATGAGTTCTGGGAAGGTTATCTATCATGGAGGGGAAAAAAATTGCACATATGACTTAATGGAGTATTTCACATTGTTCTAACTGTCAGCATTGTTTCTATCAGAGGAAGGAAGAATGAAAGACTCTTGTGAGATCTTCTGTCCCAGCACTGTACTGATTTTGCCTAGTGTGATTTTCAAGGGTTAACTTAGCTTAATGAAGCTAATCTAACTAAACTCCTTCAACAGCCAGTTTAAGTCTGATTCATAGGCTGATACAGAATGACTAAATTAGGGTCCTTTGCAGAACCCTTTTTTCCTCCACTCACTATGAGGAGCTTAAGCAAATTAGCACCACCAGGTTAGAATGACCTTGGGAGAATAATCCCTTTTGGTCCCTGAAAGTAGCTCAGAGCTTTTTGCAATGCCATCCACCTTTTTCAGGTTATGGCTGAGCTCCTTGTCCCTAGGCATTTCTACATCCATACAGTTTCTCATTCGAGACAAGGTCACATTCCAGCATAAACATGGGACTTCTTTGGTTCACCCTGTATTCCAGCTACAACCCATCGAGCATTACGTGTCACTAATAAATGAGTAGCCTACATCTTTAGAAAGAGTGTAACGTCTCTAGCTTCCCTTTATGCACCCAGACCACCAGAGTTCCTTTGGTCAAAGAAGTCTGGGAACCACCAGATGAAACTCTTCACAGAGAGTTTAAGGTCAGCCAAAAGCAGGCACTCTTTTAATAAAAATATCCACTGTATGGGCTTCCTTCTAGGATCAAAACATTCCCCGTCAGCTGGTGTTAAAATGCACCATTTTAAGTCCTGCAGAATTACACCACAACCAGGTTTTCTCATTTGTGTTGGTGATCTGTGAGCAAATCTGCGTAATGATTCAGTTAAGCCAAGTTATCTACCAACTACTTCCATCTGCAGCATAATCAGAAATTCTCGTGCAGGCACAAAGGGATCAAGCATCCACAGGAAACACTGAAACTGAGAAAACCCAAGATTACTTTCAAACCCACAAAGTGAAGCTGAGAGAGGAAGTGGGCAAAGTTAGGGACTTTTCCTATGCTTACAGTTGTACTTACACTAGATGAAAGTTTTTCAAGCAGAACGGTAAAATTTACATGGATGGTTCCCCTTCAGATATTTCTACAAGGAAAAGGATCAGTAAGAACAACGGGAGGTCAGTTTCTCCCTCGTCTTACCAAGTCGTGATCCTTTCTACCCCTCTTCCTTCTACTGAGCAATGACGTAGACTTCTCAACAAAATAAATGACAGGGATGAAATGGGCACACCTTTATGGCTGTGCAGTACCCAGTCGAAAAGAAATAGCTGGGCTCCATCCAAGCCAGAGCATCACTGGAAGCATACCACAGCAATCGCAGGGCCATATTTAGGCAGTCAGAAAGGAGTGACCAAGAGAGAAATGGTCAGGGGAAACTATATGCCTGAATACCAGCAGATGGCAAATTCCTGAGCTAAAAACAAGGTGTGCATCTACAAAAGGACCGATTCACAATTCAGACAGCTCGGCTATGTATCTTGCTTGATAAGGTCCTTTCCATCACCACCAAACTGCATTTAACAAACTCTCTCATCTGTCTGATCTCATCTCATCACCTTAAGTCATGTAGGCACCTGTACCTAAGCTAGGCATATTACACCTGACCAGTCTACTTGTAGATGTGATGAATCATGTGCTGCCGGTACCCGTTTCTTACTGTTGACTCCAAGAGGATTACTAGAATGACTAATTCAGTAGAGGATTGCCACCAGTTATGGCTTATCTCTTCAAGTGCCTTTGCAGGGGTAGACCTGAGCTATATGACATAATGCAATCAGCTGCAAAATAAAATGAATCTCATGTGTACTCTTAACATCTCAAAAAGGGTGAGAAATTGCACCATCTCCTTACTGCATGCATTCTTCCCTAAAATCTCAGGTGGTTATGGGAAACAAAAGAATAATATCGAAGCAATCGAATCTGCGGCTGTAGAACTAGCTCTGTATATGATTCTAGCCAAAGATAACTAGAGACAGTTGATAACTTCAGTGGAAGTTCCTTTCTGTATTTTCACATTTGTTCAAGAAGAAAGGAAAGGGAAGAGGAAAGCAAAGCAAAACAAAGCAAAGCAAAGCGAAGCAAAGCGAGAAGCCAGAGAAGCTGCAAAACTTACCTCACCTGTGTTTAGAGATCTAATTTTTTGTGTAAGGGCTGTACAACTTTATCTCCTCAACTTCTGTCTCCCCTGGTATGAATGTGTTAGAGCACAGCACCTTTAAAGAACATAGAATGGCTTCTGGAAAGCTTCCAAAACTTGCTTAGGAGGTGGCTGTTAGTGTATAATCCAACCCCATCTAATTCATTACTTGCTTTCGTGTGTCACAAGTGTATCTTGATGTTTCCTGCCTATGTGAGAAGTGGTTTAATAGGCTGTGTGGATGATGTGACCTGGGTGTGCTGAATGATGCTTTCATATCCCAGGGCTGAGAAGAAAAACATTTAAGCACCAACCTTTAACCCTCTCCCAGGAAATCTTCCACCTGGAGGGCTCTTGGGGCTGGAGGAAGGAGGGGTGGAGGCTTAGTGAAGGGAAGGCGTGAAAGAAAGGGGCAAAGGAGGAGAATGAGTTCTGTCTTGACTGAAAAGTTTAAGTAAATATATTTTAAAGAAACAGTTGTCAGTCAATGCTTTTCTAATGATATCACAAAGGCATTTCAGGGTTTCTCCATAAGAAATAACAGTCAAAGGAGTAGCTGAGTATTCAACTGGACAAGCATATGCATGGAACTATGCAGTTAACGCTTCTCGGAGTTCTTCCTTACTCCAAGCTGATAGTTTTATGGATTTCCCATGTGTAAAGGGCCATTAGGTCCACTGCTCTGGCTTTCTAGCATTGTGAATGCTAAAACAGTCCATTTGTAATCCAGATATTTCCTCTCCTTTTTTAACTTCTGTGTATTCCAATAAACATGTAAAAGAGAAATCTTCATTAAAGGAAAAACAGAAAGAAACCTCAAGCTGTAGGAAGAGTCACCATCCTCCAGGGATGGTAGAGAATTCCTATCACAGAAGTCTTCTAAGGACAGGTTGGGCTCATTTCTCTCAGGGGTGGTACAATTAAGCTTTTATAGGGGCAGAAGATGTCCTGGGTGACCTCTTGATGACCCTCCAAGTCCTATCTCACCAGAAATTTCATCACTGGAAATCCAGTGAATAAAGCCTCTTTGCAAGATTTTGCATGTTTTAACAGAGGTCAGTGAATTACCAAGTCAGTCAAAAAAATCCTTCATTTACTAGTTGGGAAACTGAGGGAGGAAGTCACCTATTTAATGCCAGTGGAAGTCAGCAAATTTAACCCTGACTTAGTCACTCTAGGCTCTTCTGCGGAAAAAAATGAATGTCTCTGGAGGCAGATGCATCTGATCTACCTCAGAACTGATTTTAGGATGCAATTAGGTGTGAAATAGACATCTAGCTTTTAAACAAAATAACTTAGGGCGGACAAATCTCACTGTCGTGATGGGCCCCATCTTTCTTAACCTGAGCAGCTGCAGTCAAAGGTGAACCTATGAAATGAAACAAACGAAGCAAATAGACATGCTGATTTATATCAGCATATCCTCTCAACAAAGCCCAAGTCAAATTCATCGTTTCTCTCAACTCTACTGTGTATTTGTAGCTTATGCCTCATGGAGGTCAGGAAAGACATTGTCTCAGCTACTGTCCTTTCCTTTGTTTTGCTGAAATTTCTGGAAATGTGGAATGGCCTGATAGCAACATAGTTAATGTCTCCATCTCCTCTGTACAGAATGCCAGCGATCTCCACAGTGAAAACAGAAATCCTACAGTTAATGAGAATAAATACTGGTAAAGAAATGCCTTGGTGAAAATAGTCCCCTAACATAAATGTCCTTTTACTGTCGCCTGGAGTCTTGGGCAGCTTAATGAGGGTTATCAGTAGTCACTGCAGGAAACAAGAGTATTGGGTAAGAAGGTAAACAAAGTCTTATAGTCTTTGGGAAAGGAAGAGGAACAACAGATGACAGAAGCCAGAGATCAGGCCAATAGCATCTGGTCTGCCAACCTAGTATGAGTCAGCCTGCCACTTTCTGTACCCAGTGGCACACATGGCAGCAACTTGGCTAGCATCACATTCATGTCCTTTTGTTTCCCTAGCCAAATGGACTACCAGAGGTGACTTAATGCACAAGTCCAAATGAAGAATTGCTGCCTCCTGCTGTTGCAAAATAATTCCCCGTTGGGGTGTGCTTAGTGCCAGCAAAGGAGAAAGGTGTTTTCTCCATTTTCATTCCACTTACCTTGGCACCTGGCTCTGGACACCACTATGGCAGCAGGTCATGCTCAGGGGAGCTGTGATTTGGACAAGGAGGGACTGTGCATGGTGAGATGAATGAGGTTTTGCAGCTGGATAGTGAATACTGGCAAGGGGTTTGTTGATAGAGCCATGGAGAATGTGTGTTGTGAATTTGATGATGGGCAGGATGGGGACAAGGCACGGTGTGGAGGGAAGTTGTGAAACTTGAAATGGATGCTACATGGCCAGGGGCTGTCTTCGTGGAGTTTGTGAAATCAGAAGTGCCTGAGGTGTGGTGAGGGACTGTGCTGAAAGATTGTATGAAGTGGCAGGTGATACTGTGGGTGTTAAGCTGTGTTGAAAGACCTTGTGACATCAGAAGCGGGCATCGTGTTTTGAAGGGTAACACTAGGAGAGGTTGCAGAATTGTGGCTGCTGAGGTGTCATAAGGCTGGCTAGAGAGTTCAAGGAGACCCTACAGTAGAACAGGTAATGTGAAGTAGTAGGGGACAATGTATGGTGACAGCTTGTGTTGGGAGAGGTTTTGAGGTCAGAAGAGGACACTCGGTAGTGAGGAATGTGCTAAGGGAGGTTCTGCAGTGACAGTGGACCCTTGGGGAATGAGAAGTTGTGTTGAAGGAGGTTGTGAAATCAGCAGCAGGCATTAGGGAAGAGGACTGACGATTTCTCAATCTGTGTGACCCTGAGCAGCAGTAGGCCATCTTCTGCAAGGTCTGTGAAACTAGAGCTGCTCATGGATGCAGCTGGGAAGCAAAGCATCAGTGCAAGAGTCAAGCTATAACTCTGGACAGACAGTTCTTGTGTTCTTTATATCGTGAGACTGTCTGAAGAAGGGAGAAGTAGCGAGAAAGCATTTCCTAAGCCATGACAGTGACAGGTTCTGTGCTGGGAGAGAAGGGGGAAGTGGTTGGAATCTAAGTGACCACATGCAACAAACTAGATATTTCCCCAAGAGAGTGACTGGCTGTTTCTCCAGACATCACATTGAAATGACCATGGCTTTTTTTAACAGTGTCTAAAACCCAGCACCAGGATTTGATTTTACAGCACAAGGATTTTATCTGGACCATCAGTCACAGAATTCAGGTGACAATTTTCACCAGCAGATCCACACCAGGCAGTTGCTGCAAATAGTCCCTGAAATACCAAGGAACCCACAAGAAGGTGAGAAACTCCTGGATGGCTGCAGCGGTCTTTGCCATTGCCCTCTGCCTCTTGCTTTCTGCCATGATTTTGGAGAAATGGTGAGGGGAAGGGAGGAGAAAAAAGAACGGGGGGAAAGGAGCTCCAATATTTTCCTTTCCTGCTGGTTAGAAATTGTCTATAGCTACACAATTGTCTCGATCATCTTCAAGATAAGGAGATCTTCTTTCTAGGGATCTTTTTCCAAGAACAAATGCTATTGCATTGCCCTAACTGCCCATCTGTCATAGAAGGTGGCATTCTTCAGAGATCAAACACTAGCAGTTTTGGTCTTAGGTGATCAATTAAGATTAGCTGAGAAAACACAACAGCATAACTCTGTGTCCAGACAAGGAGATGTCTTTTTGGTGACAAGTTTGTTCAGACTAACAGCTGCCACAAGAACTATACTCAGCATGTAAATCACAGGAAGGATGTTTAATCTCAAGGGAAAGAAAGACCAGCTAGACTGCTGCTATTTGATGCAGGCTTTCATTAATTAGTTTCATTAAGGAAGTAGACTCAGGTTTTGAATATGCTTTGGAGGCAGGAGTCTTACCAAAGGAGTCTACCAAAGTCTTATAATAGATATATGAGAACTGTGAGCAACTTTTCCACTTGCTTTTGCAATGGTCTATGGAAGTCATAGGATGGTTACTTCACTTGCTTTATATGGAATGCAAAGTTTTTGATGATTCGGCATATCTCCACAGGGCGTCCATTACAACCAGTTTGACACTACGTGACAGTACACTATCAATGGCCCAGGCTGATGCTATTTAGCATTATGAAATCTGATTGAAATGCCTTAGCTAGAAACGTAATCACCTGATGTTCCCTAAATGGCCAATGGAGAGAGAGGCACCTCCAGAGGATGACCCACATTTCAGGTGGGGTGAATTGCCTTGTGGAGATGATGGCAGCAGGGAGGTAAAACCACCACTTTCTTAATGTGAGCACCTGGTCAGAAGGTTGGAGTGGGCAAAGGCAGAGGTAGGTGCCACTCAAATAGTTGCCTCCTCTTTAAATCAGTTGGCAAATTGCTTCAGGTCACACAGAGAGGTTGTGGCAGAGGAGTGTGCTGCAACTGGATTCTCCAAAGGGTGGGTAACCACTAACCATCGGGTCTTCCTTTCTCCTCACAGCAGACTTGGTTCACAGAATTAGCAACTGCTTCAGGTACTTTCTACTGTGGATCAAGGTCTGATAATTTTTCACTGTGGGAGATCTGCTGCGACCCCACAACCAGATGGAGAGGAAGTGAACACAGTCATAAGGCCATATATTTTCAGTGGGCTTGCTACAGATGTTCAGGGAGCAGGTAGCCTTGTGAGTGCTGTTGGGCAAGCAGTAAGCTACTCTACTAAGATAAAGAAACAGAAGGTGAGTTTGGACTCAGATGTTACATGCAGGACTTACCTGCCTGTTCTGAAACAAACTGTGCTACAACAGACATTCCTTGCTTTCTGAAAGAGACAATGCTTTTTATTTCCCTTAGTCCGTTTCAGAAGTACATACTTAAATTCTTTCTTGGATCTAACAGGCTCTAAAGGCTTGATGTTAGAAACACTCGAGGTCCCATAATGGCTGAGGATGGAATCTTCTAGCTCCCTACAAAAGAGTATGCCGCAGTGCCAGAAGTTCCCTGGGTTCAGTCAACCCTAAAAGACACATCCTGCAAGCTGTGGTGATGAAATTAAGGGTGCAATTCACCTCACCTGCCTTCAGCCATCCAGATGTTAAGCCGCTAGGTGAAGCTAGCACCATGGGATGTGTCTGCAGTCAGCAGAGAAAGACAGGCAGCTGACTGTGCACACCTAAGACACCTATCTTAGGGCCAAAATATTACCCTTGCAGGTGCTCCTAAACCTCCATTAATTCTAATGGTAGCTTTAAAAGCTAAGTGCAATGAGACATTTGTATTCTTAATGGATAAAGTTAGGTGCAATGGTTCCACTTGGATTCTCAACCAAGCACTGCTGGTGTATATGCCTGCCGCAGACTCATGCGGCAAAACTATCCCCGCTGCCCCGGCCATCAGCTGGACGAGGAGATTACCTGCATAGTCTTTCCATGTAGCACTGGAGACAGGGTGGGCTGTTCAGATGAAACAATAATGTTTCAATTTGTCACATTTCACCCATTCACGTAGTCTGTCTCCCCACTTGCTGTGGCATTTGACAAAGGGGTAAGGAACTATTCGTGTCGGTTAGATTATCCCATGATTCACCTCTTCACCACTGTCCTTGTTTTGACTTGTTTCTCTCTTCTTTTTGACTATCTCCTGCTGTCTTTCATGGCACTTCTCTATCTTGTCATGTCCAAATTAACAGCTGGCAGGGCGAGTAGGAAAGAGTCACACAGTTTGACCTCATGGGACAAAAATGGAGTGAATTTTATTTCTGGACCTTTGGTTTTGGAGGTTTTTTGCGGGGCAAGATTCTCATTCAAATCCCAGTATCATGGGGGAGGGAGCAGGGTGAATTGACAGAACAGTGTGAAAGAATGTCTGAAGAAGTCTGAAGAAGTGTGAAGAAGTCTGATTTAATGCTGCTTAAATTTGTATGTTGACTATCTACAATTTTTATACACTTTTGACAATATTCATCTCACCTAATCCTAGCTATATGAAGCAAAGACAATTGTATCTGAGCTAATATCCCTGGGTTCCCTTTTTATTAAGACAAGAAAATGAGGAACTTTTTGGGTATGATCAATCTGAGCTAACATTGCTTTATTTTAACATACTTGTTCCCACCACTGGCTGTAAAAGGAGCCTCAAGAAATAAGTTCAAAAAGAGACACATACATTGTAATCTAGCTTTTCCTACATGCCACACACAATTTGGCCTCAGATACGGTGTTTTAAATGACACATAGAAGCTCTGGGCTCCAAGTCCAAACACAGCAATCCTTCCCTGAATCTACCTCTGGCTACAAAGAGCTGGAAAGGCATTACAAACACCACCAGATGATCATGAGAGAAAGTCACACGAGCTACCACCTCTGTGCTCTCTGCTTACAGGTCTGTGTGAAATCAGAGACAGTGACAGATCAATACTTCACAGTGAAGCCCTCATTATGAGTGCTAAAACTACATCAACCTTCCTTCCAAATACAACCAGCCTGGCTCATGGAGCTAATTACAGTGGAACTGTGTAAAAGGCAGAGCCGTCATATGCTCTCCTCAAGTTCATGGAGAGCTTCTGCCTCATCAGCTCTGCCTCTGGCATGGTGGGAAATGGCACGGTTCTGTGGTACCTAGGCTTCCGCATCCGGAGGAACTGCTTCACTGTCTACATCCTGAAGCTGGCTGCCGCTGACTTTGGCTACCTGCTCTGCATTGTCATCGAAAGAGCTCAGTGCCTGATGCAGTTCAATGTGGGAGTGCAGTTTGGGATATTCCTCTTCCTGGATCTTTTCATGTACGGGACTGGCTTCTATCTCCTGACAGCCATCAGCATTGAGAGGTGCCTGTCTGTCCTCTGTCCCATCTGGTGCCAAAGCCATCGCCCAAAGCACTAGTCCGGCATCATCTCCGGCCTGCTCTGGAGCCTCTCGCTGCTGCTGAACATGCTGGGGTAAGTTTCTAGCACTGTTCGCCCCTCCAGCAACTGCCACATACTCCTCATCACCATTGGAGTCCTGGACTTCCTCTTCTGCACACCCCTCATGCTGGTATTCAGCCTCACCCTCTTCCTCAAAGGCAAGTGCAGCTCCCAGCACCTCCAAACAGGCAGGCTCTTCACCGTGATTATGCTCACCGTCCTCTTCTTCCTCATTTTTGCTGTTCCGCTGAGTGTCCTGATCCTCTTTGACTTCTGGGGCTATAAATTTCTCTACTCCCCAGAGACTGGTTTTGTGCTGTCCTGCGTCAATAGCAGCCTCAGTCCAGTTCTTTACTTCATTCTGGGCAGCTACAGGGATCGGAGGATTCGGCTCACCCTCAGGCTGGCCTTCCAGAGGGCCTTTAAAGATTCAGCAGATGACAAAGATGAATGGGAAAGCCACAAAACAATAACTATGCCCTCTTAAATTCATCCCTTCTTTTGCCTGAACCCCTTCTGCATTGGAGACAAAAGGAAAGAGAGAGGAAGACTATGAAGATTCCTTTAAACCATTGGACTCTAGAAATCGGGGCAGGGGGGAAGTGAATATAAGGCTTTAATTTAGGGTTATCCCAAGCCATGTTGCTAGTCTGCTACATTAAGCCCATATTCAAATGCCCTTTGTTCATTTAGACTCCTGCACAATATGGCATGAGAAGCAGGCTGCATAGCTTTCTAACTCTGCTTACTGTCACTGTCCTTGGGTGCTAAATTTATTAAACACCATCTTGAAATGTATCAGCCTGGTCTTTGTTTGCTTCTTGCTTTCAACCTTCACGTTAACTGAGAGCAAAAATCTCAGCTCCTTCTCCATCAATTTTCTTGCTCCTAAAGCCATTGTATAGACCACATATTGTCAAAAGTGTCTGGTCAAAAATAATTTCAAAAACAATTATTTTGGCAATAAACCATGTAAGGGATCTCTCCCCACCCCTCAACATTCATTTTTGGGAAAAAAAGGAGGTTTTCTAAAAGAAACGTGGAAGGAAGAATGACCACAATGTATTGAAGGAAGGGAGAGCTATATGGGGATGTATGTTCTCCTCTGCTTGAGTGCTTTTCCCCAGGTGTCTGCCTGGATGCTGTCCCTGCTTACCAGAAGGAACAGGCCAACCTCCCTCCAGCCACAAACTGAAAGCTCTCCCTGAAAAAGGAAGAGATTCAGGGTGAGGCAGGGTGCAGGTTGTGGGAATACAAATGAGAAAAGGGATGTGAGTGTGTCAGAGTTCAAAGGAAGGAATCCTAAGGGAATAACGAAGAGAGTCCCCCTGCTGCCACAAAACTCCCACCATCTGTGGGGCACAGGACTGTGTAGGAAGTTCCTCAGGGCAGAGAGAAGGGAAGACTGACAAATTCCCATCCCAAAGAAGCCACTAGAGGTAGGAGAGAACTTGGCTAGCCCTGACCTTGCAAAGGAGGTAGCAGGAGGTGCAGTGGGTCGACCACCTGATTTGCTGGCAAAGGTTGCTGGGTAGAGCCAAGCCCCCTTTCAGGCCAGAAGCACTCCTGTAAAACAGCAGCAAGCTGGGGAGGCAGTGAGGCTCTATCAGACACACAAGAGCCTGCGGGGGCAGCGAAGGAAGGCACACAGCAGGCGGTCCCCTTCTCCTGGAGTCTGCTCCAAAGACCCACGAGGGCCCTGTGAAAACCTGGCCAGAAGTAATCCAGAACATCTTCTGGAGGATCACAGGGAGAATACAGGCAGGATCGACCTGTCAAGGACATCATCTCACTCTGAGCATGACTCTCAAGTAGTGTGACACATCCCTGCAGTGAAACGGGCTGATAGGGTTAATGCAAGAAATTCAGCCAAATAGAGAGCTGGGGCCAAAGCTGACTGCATGGTCTCTTGTACACTTTCCATGTCATCCGTCATGTCAGAGGTAATCCCCAACAGGCCATTCACTCTCTTTCTTCTTAAAAGAACAGATGTGAGCTGAGAGGGGAAGTAATATGCTAATGCTACTTAAGATGACACAATTACATGAAACTTAGAAGTACAGATACTATTTTTCTGCTTTTCCTGTTCAGCTTTGTAAAGTGCGAGTACATCTGCCCTGGCAGTTAACTGGTCAGGAATCTGGACTGTTATGAGCTGCTGCTTATCCCTTCCTGGGGATTTTTATCAGCTGCATAAGGATACAAGGATATGGAAGAGCAGGGAGGAGAGTGCTGGAGGGTGAGGGAGGGAGAGAGGCAGTGGAGCAGTAAACACAGAAGGAAGCAGAGATTTGGGCCAGCAGTCCTTCACATTTTTCCCCAAGAAACCCTGCAGTCTGTATTGCATCCTTATGGAAACTGGCCTAAAGCGGATTGGCCACACACTCCCTATATATATATATATATATATATATATATATATGTATATCTCAAGAACTCATCGTAATTCTTACTGGAAGTTTGCTCTTGGCTACCCGCATTCAGAACGCCCTTTCCAGGAAAAGCAGCCAAATCCTATCAGAGGTTGTCCTTTCTAGGCTGTGCAAGGTTGGACACCAACTTAACCTTACATTTTCTGAACACTAGATGGTTTCCGAGCTCATCGGGATTACCGTTCTTTTGAAACTGATCTCTAACAGGAAATAGCCTGCTAAAGACCATATCTCAGGAGAGAGATACTATCAAAAACCGTTTTTACCTGTTGTAGACAGAGTGCAGTCCAAACACATTTGTTAGCATGAAAATTAGAACCCTTGTACAAATTATACATATGCAAAGAGGAATTAGGGACACATTTGTCCAACAATTTTAAAAAGAACTGATGCTTTTTGTCATGTTCTGACATAGTGAATCGATCCCTGCAGCTCAAACCTGTCTCTGTCAGAGGCAAGGACTCCCTACAAAGCTTTCCTTGCTGGTGTTTCTGGCCCTGCTTTTCGCCTTCCTCTCCCATCCCTTAAGCAACCTTGTCACTTGGAAATCTAGTATTTCCCAGCTGCATGATAGCTGGAATTTGTCCCCTCAACATCCCTCAGGACTTTTCGTGAAGAGGTCGCTCTACACCAGCTCAAACTGAAGGAGAATTGAGCTCACAAAGTCTGGTTTTGTCTGAACATGGAGCAAGTTTCAGGGCATTCAGCCATGCTCTTGACTTCTAATCCTCTCTGTGTAGAGGAAATGACTCATGGAAAGAAAGTTCAGAAGACAAACAGGGCAAAAAAAAAAAAACGTTTTTAGCTGACAGAGATTCCTATTTTGTATAGATTGTTTCTGTCCTAGTAATTAGATGAATATTAGCACCCACTTAATAGTGAGATTTGTTGTTGTTGTTGTTGTTGTTCTCTGCTCTTCATGGATCTCATGCGTATTTGGTAATATATTTTCTCCATCTGAAAATCCATCTGATTTTCTCAGTCCATTTTGCATTTTCTGGAGCTGCCTTAGGATGCATTTCCGTTATAGCTGTGCTTTGCATTAGAGTAACAACATATGCATCACCCATTTTGTGGGATGTTCCTGACAAAGAAAAGGGATATGAGAAGAACCAAGAACACTCATCATACAATGTGTCGTGGAGGGAATACTATTAAAACTACTGTCAAAGAGAACCCTAAATATAAGGCAAATCATACTGAAAAGAAATAAAGGGAAAACAAAAGGAAAAGGAAATGGTGACTGGACCAGGTAAATACTTTTTTATGTAAGACACAGGAAAAATCTTTGCTGAAAGTTTCACGGTGGGCTGAAAAAGGACAAACAAAAAGCCAAGGTTATTTGAGAAGAGCTAACTCCAGCCGTGCTAGTCTGGTACTACACAGCTGCACTTGCTCTTTGGCAAGGGAATAACATGTCCTGCAGTGATTTCAGAGGGAGCAGGACCAGTCCCTATGTGATTCAATGAACTACATATGAGGATTTAGCATGCTTGGCCTATTCCCCTGCAGCTGGCCTGCCCAAGTGGATCTTTTGTCATGCAAACAATTTATAGCATCCCCGTTACCCAATTCCACCCTGTAACATGTTTGATCTGTGCCCCAAGATGGCTCTTCATGTTCCACCTTTACCATACCGGCCTCAGTCCATCCTGTGCTTAATAAACTCCAGGCCTCAAGTGCTCCTCCCGTGCCATGCTCCTGACCTCATCAGACATTTGTGCTTGGGTAAACACCTGGCTGTTGGTCACAGCTTCTTACGGCTGCCTTGGTCCACACAAGAGCCAGGCTTTCCTGTGAACTGCATTTGTGTGAGCTCCAGCAAGATGCAGAGGTATTACCTAAACCTACAGGTCCCCCCTGAGACTATCACAAGACACAGCAACACTTCTACTAGTTATGGTCATTTTCTCTTCTCTCGTATTGTTCAAGAAAACGTCATTTAGAGATAAAATAAATGTAAAGTATTTAGGGTGGGAAGGATTTATCTTTAGTCTTGGTAAAAGCTAAGGGTAGGATTTAGGTCACCGGACTTTGGGTCCTCACAGTGTAGGTGTGCCAGGTGCCTAGGATCCCACTACAACCACGGAGATCCAGGAAATGCAGTCAGTGGAGCTGAAAGAACAAGTGGATATAGAAGGAGGACAGCAGAGAGGTCTCATGGTTTCTAGTGAAATCTCTGCTAAAACAATATTATAATCAACTGTCAAAGGGCTTCTCCAAACCTTGTTAACTGACATGAAATGGCTTCAGGAATACTGTTACTCCGTAGAATTAAAACAAACAAAAAAGAGAAGCTTTGACCCCTGTTAGTTCTTTGAACTAGTGGGATAGCTCGCATGACTGGAATGCTGTCATGGATGGCTACGTGCTTTTTAGGAAAGACAGACCAGGACAGCAAGGTGGTGGAGTTGCTCTTTATGTGAGAGAGCAACTGGAATGTATTGAGCTGTGCCTAAGGGTGGATGAAGAGCGAGTCGAGAGCTTATGGGTAAGGATTAAAGGGCAGGCTAGCATGGGTGACACTGCTGTGGGTGTTTACTACAGGCCACCTGATCAGGATGAGGAAGTCGATGAGGCCTTCTACAGACAGCTGGAAGTAGTCTCATGATCCCAGGCCCTGGTTCTCATGGGGGACTTCAACCACCCTGATATCTGCTGGAAGGACAACACAGCTAGGCACAAACAGTCCCAGAGGTTCCTGCAGAGCATTGGTGACAACTTCTTGACACAGGTGGTGGAGGAGCCAACAAGGAGAGGTGTGTGCTGCTGGACCTCGTACTAACAAACAAAGAAGGACTGGTGGAAGATGTGAAGGTCGGGGGCAGCCTTGGCTGCAGTGACCATGAGATGGTGGAGTGCAGGATCCTGCGAGGAGGAGGCAGGGCACTAAGTAGGATCGCAACCCTGGACTTGAGGAGAGCAAACTTTGGCCTCTTCAGGGACCTACTTGGAGGAATGCCATGGGTTAGGGCCCTAGAAGGAAGGGGCGTTCAAGAGAGCTGGTTAATATTCAAACATCACTTCCTCCAGGCTCAAGAACGGTGCTTCCCTATGAGTAGAAAGTCAAGCAAAGGGGGCAGGAGACCTGCATGGATGAGCAAGGAGCTCCTGGCAAAACTCAACCAGAAGGAGGAAGCATACAGAAAGTGGAAAGGGGGACAGGCCACTTGGGAGGAATATAGGAACGTTGTCAGAGTATGCAGGGATGCGACAAGGAAGGCTAAGGCCCATTTGGAATTAAACCTGGCAAGAGATGTCAAGGACAACAAGAAGGGCTTCTTCAAAGACATCAGTAGCAAGAGGAAGACTAGGGAAAATGTGGGCCTTTTGCTGAATGGGGAGGGTGCCCTGGTGACGAAGGATGCAGAGAAGGCAGAGTTACTGAATGCCGCCTTTGCTTCAGTCTTTCCTGCTCAGGCCAGCCCTCAGGAACCCCAGACCCTGGAGGCAAGAGAGAAAGTCTGGAGGAAGGAAGACTTCTGGTCATGGAGAACAGGAGAGGTACCTGAGGACTGGAAGAAAGCCAGTATCACCCCAGTCTTCCAAAAGGGCAAGAAGGAGGACTCAGGCAACTACAGGCCAGTCAGCCTCACCTGCATCCCTGGAAAGGTGATGGAGCAGCTCATCCTGGAGGCCATCTCCAAGCATGTGGAGGACAAGAAAGTGATCAGGAGTAGTCAGCATGTCTTCGCCAAGGGGAAATCATGCTTAACCAATCCGATAGCCTTCTGTGATGGAATGACTGGCTGGGTAGATGAGGGGAGAGCAGTGGATGTTGTCTCCCTTGACTTGAGGAAGGCTTTCGACACTGTCTCCCATAGCATCTTCATAGGTAAGCTCAGGAAGTGTGGGCTAGATGAGTGGACAGTGAGGTGGATTGAGAACTGGCTGAATGGCAGAGCTCAGAAAGTTGTGATCAGTGGTGTGGAGTCTAGTTGGAGGCCTGTAGCTAGTGGTGTCCCCCAGGGGTCAGGACTGGGTCCAGTAGTGTTCAACTTCTTCATCAGTGACCTGGATGAAGGGACAGAGTGCACCCTCAGCAAGTTTGCTGAGGATACAAAACTGGGAGGAGTGGTGGATACCCCAGAGGGCTGTGCTGCCATTCAGAGAGACCTGGAGAGGCTGGAGAGGTGGGCAGAGAGGAACCTCATGAAGTTCAACAGAGGGAAGTGCAGGGTCCTGCACCTAGGGAGGAATAACCCCATGCACCAGGACAGGTTGGGGGCTGACCTGCTGGAAAGCAGCTCTGTGGAGAAGGACCTGGGAGTGCTGGTGGACACCAAGTTAAGCATGAGGCAGCAATGTGCCCTTGTGGCCAAGAAGGCCAATGGTATGCTGGGGTGCATCAGGAAGAGTGTTGCCAGCAGGCTGAGGGAGGTGATTTTCCCACTCTCCTCAGCCCTGGTGAGGCCCCATCTGGAGGACTGTGTCCAGTTCTGGGCTCCCCAGTACAAGAGGGATGTGGCACTACTGGAGCAAGTGCAGCGAAGGGCTACAGAGATGATTAGGGGACTGGAGCATCTCTCTTATGAGGAAAGGCTGAGAGAGCTGGGACTGTTTAGCTTGGAGAAGAGAAGGCTGAGAGGAGATCTTATTAACTTGTACAAGTATCTGAAGGGAGGGTATCAAGAAGATGGAGCCAGACTCTTTTCAGTGGCGCCCAGCAACAGGACACGAGGCAACGGGCACAAACTGAAACACAGACACTTCCATCTGAACATGAGGAAAAACTTCTTCGCTGTGAGGGTGACAGAGCACTGGAACAGGTTGCCCAGAGAGGTTGTGGAGTCTGCTTCTCTGGAGATATTCAAAACACGCCTGGACGCGATCTTGGGCAACTGCTCTAGGTGACCCTGCTTGGGCAGGGGGGTGGGACTAGATGATCTCCAGAGGTCCCTTCCAACCTCAACCATTCTGTGATTCTGTGAAATGGCTTCAGGAATACTGTTACCCCATAGAATTAAAATGAACAAAAAAGAAAAGTTTTGACCCCTGTTAGTTCTTTGAATGTTCTGGTGCGGACATTTTCCCTTCTTTCTCTGCCCTCAACTTAATTTCAAAAAATCAGATTTAGATCCATTCCTTTTAAATCCAGCCCTTCATTTGCTCACAAACTGTTTTAGTGTTAATTCGATCCATGCACCAGCCAACCCAGAAGGAGAGTAATGGAGAAACAAAGGAGGGAAGGATTGAGGGCAGGAGCCAAAAAAACCAAAAAACAAATAGAAAGTCTGGAGAGCTGGATGGAGAGGCAGAGAAATGCCCTTTCAGCCCTGCAGCAACAGGCAAGTGCCAGTGCCAGGAAGAGAGGTGACCCTCACAGCAGCTACTGGGAAGACAGTGAGATAAGGTGCTGTGGCTGGGAGCTGAAAGCTTTCTCAGAAGCACTAGGGTGAGAGGCCTTGCATGGCACTGCGTAAGGGGAGCGAGGCATCCCCAGCGTGGGGCGAGACGGTGGTGGGGAAGAGATTTGGCAGAGGGACAGGAGGGTGGCTGATGGCTCAGCAGGAGCTGTGTGCTGCAGCCACATAGGGAAGGGAAAAGCTCCTTACAAGCACCTTTCTCTCCACTGCCTGTACAGGCAGCCTAGGGCAACTAACTCATCTGGAGATGGCCATCTTGGGCGAAAGCTGGGAGAGATGAGTTGAGATGTCCTCTGGGGACAGCGATGGAGAGGCTCAGGGTGTAGGTGAGGAATTGGTGCTCTTTCTACACACACAGAAGCACCACGCATCACTCCAGGACCCCTGTGTGTTGACCAGAGCAGCCGTGGCACCAGCTGAACGGTCCCCTAGGTGTTCAGGCCTGAAGGATGTTTCTATACAAGCCCAAAACAGCCAGGATGAAACTCATCCCTGCTGAGAGTGGCCTCCCAGGAGCTGCCAGAATGCCCTGGAGTCCTGCAGGCTTGGCCTCAAGTCAAAGTGAGGGAAAAGACTCCCTGTAAGGTTCAGGGTCCCAAAGACATGCCCAACATCCTGGGTCACTCTTCCTCCCCGCACTCTGCATAGCCATGCTCTGTGCACCATGTCCCCTTCCACAAGGGGAACCACGTAATGAGAAGAGGCCCTGGCATGGTGTGCAGACAAGGATCGCTCTCACCCAGCTCCCTGGTCCCCAGCACAGCCCTGCTCGGAAGGGGCACGTCACCAGCTGAGCTGCTCCCACCACAGTAGAGATGCCCTGGCTCCGCTGGGGGCTGAGCACTGCTGCCCACCTCCCCTCAGTCCCCTCTGCAGGCTGCCCCACCCTCCCACACCTCCTCGCCAGCAGGGATTTATACAGCAGTCTCTGCAGCAGTGTCTCTGGGCACTTGGCTTCCTTCTCCGCACGTTGCTTTCTCTGCAAACGCTTGTTGGAAGGTGACTTTCCCAGAGCCATGGAGCCGGTGGTGACGGTTGCTCCTGAAGAGGAAGTAAACGACCGGGTTGGTGCTGCTGTCCCAGAGAGATGAGCCAGGGACCATCAAAAATGGGAATTTACCAATGTTTGGCATGCAATAGTAATGCTTTTTCACTACTTCTCCCTTCTTCAGACAGTCTCACGATATAAAGAACACAAGAACTGTCTGTCCAAAGTTATAGCTTGACTCTTGCACTGATGCTTTGCTTCCCAGCTGCATCCATGAGCAGCTCTATTTTCATAGACCTGGCAGAAGATGGCCTACTGCTGCTCAGGGTCACACAGATTGAGAAATGGTCAGTCCTCTTCCCTAATGCCTGCTGCTGATTTCACAACCTCCCTCAACACAGCTTCTCATTCCCCAAGGGTCCACTGTCACTGCAGAACCTCCCTTAGCACATTCATCACTACCGAGTGTCCTCTTCTGACCGCAAAACCTCTCCCAACACAGGCTGTCACCACACATTGTCCCCTACTACCTCACATTACCTGTTCTACTGTAGGGTCTCCTTGAACTCTGTAGCCAGCCTTATGACACCTCAGCAGCCACAATTTTGCAACCTCTCCTAGTGTTACCCTTCAATACACAATGTCTGCTTCTGATGTCACAAGGTCTTTCAACACAGCTTAGCACCCACAGTATTACCTGCCACTTCATACGATCTTTCAGCACAGTCCCTCACCACACCTCGGGCACTTCTGATTTCACAAACTCCATGAACACAGTCGCTGGCCATGTAGCATCCATTTCAAGTTTCACAACTTCCCTCCACACTGTGCCTTGTCCCCATCCTGCCCATCATCAAATTCACAACACACATTCACCATGGCTCTGTCAACAAACCCCTTGCCAGTATTCACTATCCAGCTGCAAAACCTCATTCATCTCACCATGCACAGTCCCTCCTTGTCCAAATCACAGCTCCCCAAGCATGACCTGCTGCCATAGTGGTGTCCAGAGCCAGGTGCCAAGGTAAGTGGAATGAAAATGGAGAAAACACCTTTCTCCTTTGCGGGCACTAAGCACAGCCCTATGGGGAATTATTTTGCAGCAGGAGGTAGCAGCAATTCTTCATTTGGACTTGTGCATCAAGTCACCTCTGGTAGTCCATTTGGCTAGGGAAACAAAAGGACATGAATGTGATGCTAGCCAAGTTGCTGCCATGTGTGCCACTGGGTACAGAAAGTGGCAGGCTGACTCATACTAGGTTGGCAGGCCAGATGCTATTGGCCTGATCTCTGGCTTCTGTCATCTGTTGCTCCTCTTCCTTTCCCAAAGACTGTAAGACTTTGTTTACCTTCCTACCCAATACTCTTGTTTCCTGCAGTGACTACTGTTAACCCTCATTAAGCTGCCCAAGACTCCAGGCGACAGTAAAAGGACATTTAAGTTAGGGGACTATTTTCACCAAGACATTTCTTTACCAGTATTTATTCTCATTAATTGTAGGATTTCTGTTTTCACTGTGGAGATCGCTGGCATTCTGTGCAGAGGAGATGGAGACATTAACTATGTTGCTATCAGGCCATTCCACATTTCCAGAAATTTCAGCAAAACAAAGGAAAGGACAGTAGCTGAGACAATGTCTTTCCTGACATCCATGAGGCATAAGCTACAAATACACAGTAGAGTTGAGAGAAACGATGAATTTGACTTGGGCCTTGGTTGAGATGATATGCTGCTATAAATCAGCATGTCTATTTGCTTCGTTTGTTTCATTTCATAGGTTCACCTTTGACTGCAGCTGCTCAGGTTAAGAAAGATGGGGCCCGTCATGACAGTGAGATTCGTCCGCCCTAAGTTATTTTGTTTAAAAGCTAGATGTCTATTTCACACCTAATCGCATCCTAAAAACAGTTCTGAGGTAGATCAGATGCATCTGCCTCCAGAGACATTCATTTTTTTCCGCAGAAGAGCCTAGAGTGACTAAGTCAGGGTTAAACTCGCTGACTTCCATTGGCATTAAATAGGTGACTTCCTCCCTCAGTTTCCCAGTTCGTAAATGAAGGATTTTTTTGACTGACTTGGTAATTCACTGACCTCTGTTAGAACATGCAAATTCTTGCAAAGAGGCTTTATTCACTGGATTTCCAGTGATGAAATTTCTGGTGAGATAGGACTTGGAGGGTCATCAAGAGGTCACCCAGGACATCTTCTGTCCCTATAAAAACTTCATCGTAACCACTCCTGAGAGAAATGAGCCCAACCTGTCCTTAAAAGACTCCTGTGATAGGAATTCTTGACCATCCCTGGAGGATGGTGACTCTTCCTACAGCTTGAGGTTTCTTTCTTTTTTTCCTTTAATGAAGATTTCTCTTTTACATGTTTTTTGGAATACACAGAAGTGAAAAAAGGAGAGAAAATATCTAGATTACAAATGGACAGTTTTAGCATTCACAATGCTAGGAAGCCAGAGCAGTGGACCTAATGGCCCTTTACACATGGGAAATCCATAAAACTATCAGCTTGGAGTAAGGAAGAACTCCGAGAAGCGTTAACTGCATAGGTCCATGCATATGCTTGTCCAGTTGAATACTCAGCTACTCCTTTGACTGTTATTTCTTATGGAGAAACCCTGAAATGCCTTTGTGATATCATTAGAAAAGCACTGACTGACAACTGTTTCTTTAAAATATATTTACTTAAACTTTTCAGTCAAGACAGAACTCATTCTCCTCCTTTGCCCCTTTCTTTCACGCCTTCCCTTCACGAAGCCTCCACCCCTCCCTCCTCCAGCCCCAAGAGCCCTTCGGGTGGAAGATTTCCTGGGAGAGGGTTAAAGATTGGTACTTAAACGGTTTTCTTCTCAGCCCTTTTTGCAGCTGCTGGGGTATGAAAGCATCCTTCAACACACCCAGGTCACATCATCCACACAGCCTATTAAACCACTTCTCACACAGGCAGGAAACATCAAGATACACTTGTGACACACGAAAGCAAGTAATACATTAGATGGGACTGGATTATACACTAACAGCCACCTCCTAAGCAAGTTTTGGAAGCTTTCCAGAAGCCATTCTATGTTCTTTAAAGGTGCTGTGCTCTAACACATTCATACCAGGAGAGACAGAAGTTGAGGAGATAAAGTTGTACAGCCCTTACACAAAAAATTAGATCTCTAAACACAGGCGAGGTAAGTTTTGCAGCTTCTCTGGCTTCTCGCTTTCCTTCGCTTTGTTTGCTCGCTTTTCTTTCCTCTTCCTTTTCCTTTTCCTTTCTTCTTGAACAAATGTGAAAATACAGAAAGGAACTTCCACTGAAGTTATCAACTGTCTCTAGTTATCTTTGGCTAGAATCATATACAGAGCTAGTTCTACAGCCGCAGATTCGATTGCTTCGATATTATTCTTTTGTTTCCCATAACCACCTGAGATTTTAGGCAAGAATGCATGCAGTAAGGAGATGGTGCAATTTCTCACCCTTTTTGAGATGTTAAGAGTACACATGAGATTCATTTTATTTTGCAGCTGATTGCATTATGTCATATAGCTCAGGTCTACCCCTGCAAAGGCACTTGAAGAGATAAGCCATAACTGGTGGCAATCCTCTACTGAATTAGTCATTCTAGTAAGCCTCTTGGAGTCAACGGTCTAGAAACGGGTACCTGCAGCACATGATTCATCACATCTACAAGTAGACTGGTCAGGTGTAATATGCCTAGCTTAGGTACAGGTGCCTACATGACTTAAGTCGATGAGATGAGATCAGACAGATGGGTAGTTTGTTAAATGCAGTTTGGTGGTGATGGAAAGGACCTTGTCAAGCAAGACACATAGCCGAGCTGTCTGAATTGTGAATCGGTCCTTTTGTAGATGCACACCTTGTTTCTAGCTCAGGAATTTGCCACCTGCTGGTATTCAGGCATATAGTTTCCCCTGACCATTTCTCTCTTGGTCACTGCTTTCTGACTGCCTAAATATGGCCCTGCGATTGCTGTGGTATGCTTCCAGTGATGCTCTGGCTTGGATGGAGCCCAGCTATTTCTTTTCGTCTGGGTACTGCACAGCCATAAAGGTGTGCCCATTTCATCCCTGTCATTTATTTTGTTGAGAAGTCTACGTCGTTGCTCAGTAGAAGGAAGAGGGGTAGAAAGGATCACGACTTGGTAAGACAAGGGAGAAACTGACCTCACATTGTTCTTACAGATCCTTTTCCTTGTAGAAATATCTGAAAAGGAACCATCCATGTAAATTTTACCCTTCTGCTTGAAAAACTTTCATCTAGCGTAAGTACAACTGTAAGCATAGGAAAAGTCCCTAACTTTGCCCACTTCCTCTCTCGGCTTCACTTTGTGGGTTTGAAAGTAATCTTGGGTTTTCTCAGTTTCAGTGTTTCCTGTGGATGCTTGATCCCTTTGTGCCTGCACGAGAGTTTCTGATTATGCTGCAGATGGAAGTAGTTGGTAGATAACTTGGCTTAACTGAATCATTACGCAGATTTGCTCACAGATCACCAAGACAAATGAGAAGACCTGGTTGTGATGTAATTCTGCAGGACTTAAAATGGTGCATTTTAACACCAGCTGACGGGGAATGTTTTGATCCTAGAAGGAAGCCCATACAGTGGATATTTTTATTAAAAGAGTGCCTGCTTTTGGCTGACCTTAAACTCTCTGTGAAGAGTTTCATCTGGTGGTTCCCAGACTTCTTTGCCAAAGGAACTCTGGTGGTCTGGGTGCATAATGGCAAGCTAGAAACGTTACACTCTTTCTAAAGATGTGGGCTACTCATTTATTAGTGACACGTAATGCTCGATGGGTTGTAGCTGGAACACAGGGTGAACCAAAGAAGTCCCATGTTTATGCTGGAATGTGACCTTGTCTCGAATGAGAAACTGTATGGATGTAGAAATGCCTAGGGACAAGGAGCTCAGCCATAACCTAAAACAGGTGGATGGCATTACAGAAAGCTCTGAGCTACTTTCAGGCACCAAAAGGGATTATTCTCTGAGGGTCATTCTAAGCTGGTGGTGCTAATTTGCTTAAGCTCCTCATAGTGAATGGAGGAAAAATGGTTCTGCAAAGGACCCTAATTCAGTCATTCTGAATCAGCCTATGAATCAGACTTATACTGGCTGTTGAAGGAGTTTAGTTAGATTAGCTTCATTAAGCTAAGTTAACCCTTGAAAGGATCACGCAGAGCGTATCAAAAATCACACTAGGCAAAATCAGTACAGTGCTGGGACAGAAGATCTCACAAGAGTCTTTCATTCTTCCTTCCTCTGATAGAAACAATGCTGACAGTTAGAACAATGTCAAATACTCCATTAAGTCATATGTGCAATTTTTTTCCCTCCATGATAGATAACCTTCCCAGAACTCATTTTTCAGCCTGTGACATTTCATATTTACGTTTCCAAATGTATATACACAAGAGAGTTCTTTTCTCTGCATGTGGTTACATTTCCCTTCTAAACAAGAATTCAAAGATCACGTGTACTTATAAAGCAAATCATCATTCTGAGCAATATTTCCAGGTATTCTTAAAGACACCCATTTTACAAAGATTGCTGTGAGGGACTTTGTCTACCCTGAGGGCAAACATACTGCATTATCTGCCTTGTAGTGCCCAAGGTGAACACTCTGGCTGTGTCCTTAGTGCATGGAAGGCTACCAGCCATGGAGCCAGTCCTTCAAAATCCTGGAGGACCAGGATTAAGGAACATATCACAGAGTGCACCTATCTCCGTGCCACCAAAGCCATGGCAGAAGCTTTGTACTGTGGAGAATTAAATAGCCGTTAAAAAAAAATACATGACAGAAACTAAACACTTCATAAGCTTAATACTAATGCTATATCTTTCTTGGTTTGTATCTACTTCTGAAATAGAACTCATTATTAATAATGAAAAAAATGCTGATGAATCATGTGTCTGTCTTTGTTTTCCCAGGGGTATAAGCTGTATATTGCATATTGGCACCCGACTGATCAACATGGAGAATGTAAGCAGTGTGAAGGAATTCATTCTCCTGGGCCTTTCAAAGAACCAAGGGGTGCAGAAAATATGTTTTGTGGTGTTTTTGTTCTTCTATAGTGTTACTGTGGCAGGAAATCTGCTCATCGTTGTCACTGTAGTTAGCAGTCAACGTCTGAACTCCCCCATGTATTTCTTTCTCTGCCACCTGTCCATTGCAGATATTTGCCTCTCTTCTGTCACAGCTCCCAAAATGATTGCTGACTTCCTTGTTGAGAAGAAAACCATTTCCTTTGTGGGTTGCATGGCACAGCTATTTGGGTTACATTTCTTCGGCAGCGCTGAGATCTTCATCCTCACAATGATGGCCTATGATCGCTACTTTGCCATATGCAGACCCCTGCACTACACCACCCTCATGACCAGGCGTGTGTGTGGCTGGATGGTGATGGGTTCATGGGTGGGGGGCTTTGTGCACTCCCTGGTGCAGACCCTCATAACCGTTAGCCTCCCTTTTTGCGGCCCCAACAAAATTGACCACTACTTCTGTGAAGTCCATCCCCTACTACAACTGGCCTGTACAGACACCTATGTTGTGGGCGTCATTGTTGTTGCCAATACTGGAATGATTTGTTTGGTCTCTTTCTTCATACTTGTCATTTCCTACATTGTAATTTTGTTTTCCTTGAGAAGGCGAACGTCCGAAGCGCGGTACAAAGCCCTCTCCACCTGTGGGTCCCACATTACTGTGGTGATTCTCTTCTTTGGGCCATGCACATTCACCTACATACGCCCATCCAGCAGTTTCTCAGAGGACAAGAGCGTAGCTGTCTTTTACACTGTCATCACGCCCATGCTGAACCCACTCATCTACACACTGAGAAATGAGGAGATGAAAAGTGCCATGAGAAAACTATGGAATAGAAAAGTCTGGAGTGAAAAGGGTGAGGTGTAGAACTGTGGTAACATTTTCTCAGGAGCTGAGAAAATCAAGTCTCTCTCACTATAATTCCATTTTGGAAAATTTACTGAAAGCTCCCTTTTGAAGAAAAGCTTGGTTTTAGCTGTTGCAGTAATTAGGAAGACACTGAAAGTTCATGTTTTGATTGGAATGGCATTGTAAACTCTGTGACTAGCAGGGATTCCCTTTATGTTCTCTTTTTGAATAGCACAGGCCCAGGACTGGGGCTTCCAAGCACTGCTGAGACACCAGCAAATAAAGAAATGAATGCTATCAAAAATATTAAAATGTGTTGCAGGCAGAGCATCCCATTAGTCCGAGCTCTCCCAGGTGTAAACTTTCCGTCAGACAAACTCCATCTACTCTGCAGTCTGCTCTGCTAGGAAACGATGGCCCAAGGTGTCTGCAAGACCTTCAAGGTCCCCTGCTGCTGGAAGCAATTGTACCAAAGGCTTTCTTCCCCTTTTCTTTGGAGTAAATGCCTTCTTAGGAGTACTGCATTGTCATATGCTGAATCCATGGGTTAGCAATTAAACTGCTGATATTAGATGCTGGCTGGGTCATTTGCTGATGCAGGTGATATGAGGAGAAGCTTCTCCCCTTCCCATTCCAGTGCAACTCTCTGCCTTTCTGCAGTAGTTCACCTATCACTAATGCCCTCCTTCCTAGCCATCCCCTCTGCCCTTCATCTCTGCCTCAGATTTTGCATTTTACTGTTTAGACTAATAGCGAATCAAAGATCCAAGTGAAAGATAAATTGCTCACCGTAGGAAATTGTCGCCACCAAGGAAAGCATTGGGGGGCAAAGAAAGCATTGGGGGGCACAATTTTATGTTTCAGTGAAAAAAAAAGAGTGGTTTGGGAATAATTCCTGTACGCAGGATAACTCCTAGCCCAACAGGGCATATTTACAGGCCCAGGCAAAGGAAGAAACATGTATTCCAAGGGAATAGCTGGAACAGCTACTCCTGCAGGAAGGAAGAGAAGAAATGTGAAGATGGAAGATTAAATCATCTCAGAGCCAGTCACAGCTGCCACAGGGAGGTTAGTTCTAGCAGCTAAGGTTCTCCTCAAGGACGAAGGAGCCACGAGGAGCCACGGGACCCTGACTCCTACCTTGCCAGGAGGAAAAGAGCAAATGAGCTGCGTGAGGGAGAAAGACATCTGTGTAATGCACTCTGAAAGTAACTAAAGCACTTTCTTTTTTCTTCCTTCACTTCACGTTCCCTATAAACACTGGCTTGCACTTGTGTTGCACCTTAACATGGCTTAAGCGTGATTCAAGATAAGAAGGTGTTCCCTGCACAGGAGAGCGGCACATCTACGGACCAAACCGTGGGACAATGTTGCAAATGCTCTGGTTCCCCGAATGTCCTCTGCTCTATGCAGGGGGTGGCAGAGTGGGTTCCCGTTTCACAGGCATGCACCAGTACACTGCGGACGTCTCAGTGTCTTCTCCTCACCGTGGTGGGTTATGTGGATGGCAGCCAGCAGGACGGAACTGGGATAAATCCTGATTCTCAAGGCTTAGAGGGATAGTGTCCCTCAGGCCTGGGCCAGCATGTCCCTCACCCAGCATTCACACTCTGTGGACACAGCTAAAGGTGGGACCATCCCCACCTATTTGTAGCAGTCTAAATTCTTCATGCAATGAAGGACAGTTGTCTAGATGAGCACCATTGTCAACAGAGAGGGACAGGTGCCTTCAGAGGCTGGTCTGTCTCACCCTGTGTGGGGCAGGTGGAAAGACAGATGGGGCCCACTGACCCCCTTCATACTGAAACTGCTGAGGGGTTAGGGCACACGGCCAGTTCACGCTAAGGCTTATAATTTAAAAACTTTTTTGTTTTTTTAATGTTTTGGGGAAGAACGCCATGATTTTTCTGATTTCTCTTCTGGCTGCCGGATGCTAGCAGGCAACAGCGGGACCAAAGCTTATGGAAGGCGTCAACAACAACAACAACATTTGATTCCTCTGCACATTGGCCCAGATTCTTATAATGACTTAATATGAGGACTAAACAGCTGCTTCTATATTTTGCATTGTCTGAGTAAAAATACCTGGCAAGTAGTGAGGCCTGACCACAAACATTTTTAAAGTCTTGAAATAATTTCCTCGTTTACTTCTTGTTTCAAACGTGTACAGACCAGATGTCTAAGTGCCAACAGTCATATAGCACAGTTCTGATATTTATTTATGCTGCAAACGTGCAATGGTAAGAGCAAGTTAATAAGAAAGAAGAAAGCATATGTGAAATATTGGCTTGGAAGGGAAAAAATATCTGACACGTGTAAGAGTCATCTTTACTCAAAAAATGTTTGATTGCAAGGGCAATGTGAACACAAAATCTTGCAAATGGTCAGCCATGACATTGATTTTAAATAGAAATGTTTCCAAAAGAAGCACATAGCTAATACTAAATGAAGTCCATTTATCTGGACAGTATTGGAAAGCAAGCAAACCTCCACACAATGTGACATGGTCTAGGTGATCACGCTCCACAGTCACCCTGTAGAGATTACTCTAATAGCTGTCCAAAATAGATATTTTAGCTCCCCGTCCACTGATTCTTTCTGACAAAGAAAACTTCACATGCCTCTGCGATCTCATTGCTTCTGGTAAGCTTGTGCTTCTGCTGTGCAATTTACTTGAAATATTTCTGCCACAACTTCCCCACCTGGAGAGAGAGAGAGAGTTGTTCTTGCAGATGCTCTTGGAAGTTGTTTTTGCAGAATGAGAAATGGAGCTAGACATTCAGGCTGTCCCTTTCATCCTCTGTAGTTTTCAGCCCTGGCAGAGATGTGGACTGCTCTCGAAGCAGCTTGGAGCTGAGAGGTTTTGATGAAACTGCCTGAAGTGGTCCGAGAGGTCATCAGAGGAGAATAGCAGGCAAACTGTTGGAGACTAGCAAATATAAACTGTGTAAGTTTTCTGATCTTGCTTCTTTGCTTTGTTCAAGCATGACTATGAAATCCTACCTTTGAAAAGAGGCATTACTGTTGAGTGACTTTTGTGAGGTGCATTTTATGAAGTAGAAAGAACTCCAATTTTTTTACCCTTTGTTTTAATTGGTGTCTTCTTTGCTTATTTTTCAGTTATATGCCATTTCCAGAAATATCTGTCAAAAGGAAGTTTCTGGTGTTACAGAGTCAAGGAGTCAATAGGTAGCTGCAGCACTGCCTATGTACTCAATCTTAACTTGTCCCCTCTAGCTGTACACATCGTGGCAACAATGCTCTTAACACACACGCTTTGGGCCTCCCCATACTGCTTTCCCTCTGCCCATGGAGTGGCATGGAGATAGGGCTGGAGACACAAAAGAATATTTCCTCTGCTGCTGAAGTTGGAGGGTGGAAGAGGCAGAGATCTCGTGAGAAAGAACTGATTGACCTGTGATTGTGGAACAGGATTAAGAGCCCAAAGGACTTGCCAGTATTGTAGACACTGTTCTGCAGCTCTTGCCGTCTATCTTTTCAGTGTAGAAATGGAACACTAGTGATACTTGCGTACTGCACTAGAGTGCAGCAAAGGTGAATACTGTGGAGGAATGGTTAGACAAAAAGGGCCATGATCTGTTAAAAGTGAGCAATCCCGCCTACGATTACATAGAATAAGGCTCACAGTGTGAGCAAGCTGCTGTCCTTGAAGTCTCCTCTAAACGATGAAAACAGGAACATCGCCGGTGTCGACATCAAGAAAAGGGGAAGCAGCACACAGCTCTGACCACAAAGCTAGTAACGCAAGCAGTCGCCCGACACCAATCCTGTCGAGGCACATCGTGCATATACAGGGGGCCTTAACCAATAGTAGCATTGTTACTAACGCAAGCTTCTGCTCATTGTCTATATATACTCTGTAAAAGCTTGAATAAAGGGAGAACGACCATACTCATATTGAGACTCATTGTTACTCCAGGCCCGTCCCCCACTCCGACAAATACAAGGGTGTTGGTGAGTAAAGGAGATTCAGCAGCGGTGTATTTCTTACCCCAGTGGCATCACAGGTGTGTTTATGGGGGTTTCCATGCCTAGTCCAGAACTTGCCTGAGGTGTACAAAACTTTACTAACACATCATTAATGCAGATTACCTCCAGTATGCACCCATGTACTGTAGGAAAGGTGGTCTGAGGAAACACAAGCCCGCTCTTTTGGAGACTGAGGTCACAACCCAGAAACTCATGAGCAATAACTGGAACCAATCCACACAAGATGTAGCCCAGTACAGCACATATAGCACAATGACTCTCCTGCTTCAGGTTTCCTGGCATCCCTTGAACGTGGTCTGATTTCACTTAGGGCGCCTTAAAGACAGTTGGTGCCTAAAGGCACATCTCTGCTAAACAGAAATGAGGTAGGTGTCCACTTTACCTCCTCCAGAAGGATCTACACTGAGAGTTGAAGTGATGTTAATTAGCCAGCTGCCTTGTGTCATGATGTGAACACTGATGGTTGCACAGAAATGCATGGCCATTCTACCAGAGTCAGAGAGCAATAGCAAGGAAAGTTCTGTTGAATTCCTTCAGAGGGTTGAAAAAGAAGGTACGTTCACTGCTTGAGCAGAATTCCTTAGGGAATGACTAACGTGTTGAGACTCAAATGGTAACATGCAGTATCCGTCTCAGTCAGTTTTTCATTTCCAAATCAACACTTCAAAAGTGGATGTTTAGGGAACCTAGTGACTAGTCTTCCTTTTTAAAAGGGGCAAAGATCAGAAATAGGAATCTGGAGGATATTTCCACCAACTCCCTCAAATAAATAGACGGAGCTCGCTGTTACACACTTCAGTAATACATTCTGAGTTAGATATCAACTGTCACTCCTTGAGAGAAGCATTGACTTTGAAAGGAAACTTTCCCCAAAAGGCATAAAAGGGAATACATTGATATTGAACATACCAGTGATCGACATGGATGTGTACTGATAACACTGTGTCTCTGATGCCATCACAGGTGGCTTTATTCTGTGCTTCAGGTCCTGTCTACGTGACGTATGTGAAGAACAAGAACAATGTGACGGAGTTTGTCTTCCAGGGACTCACACAAGATGATGCATTAGCAAAAGTATGCTTCACATTCTTCTTAGTCTTCTATGCCACTGTTATTCTTGGAAACCTGCTTAGCATCATCACTATACAGAACAGTCAACAGCTGGACTCTCCCATGTACTTCTTCCTGAGCTGCTTGTCCTTTGTAGATATCAGTTACTCTACTGTCACAGTTCCCAAACTCATTTATGACCTTCTTGCTGAAAAGAAGACCATCTCTTTTGTGGGCTGCCTAGCACAGCTCTTTGGGGTCCATCTCTTTGCCTGCACGGAGATGTTCATCCTCACAGCAATGGCGTATGATCGTTACACTGCTATATGCAAGCCGCTTCATTACACAAGCATTATGAACAAGCATGTGTGTGGCCGGCTGGTGGCAGCTTCGTGGGTGGGAGGCTGTGTGCACTCCCTGGTGCAGACCCTGCTGACCGCTCAGCTATTGTTTTGTGGGCCCAATGAGATCGACCACTACTTCTGTGATGTACACGCTTTGCTGAAGCTGGCCTGCACTGACACCTACGTGGTTGGTTGCATCGTGGTTGCCAATAGTGGTCTGATTTCCTCAGGCTCTTTGCTTGTTCTTGTTGTGTCCTATGTCATTATTTTGGTCTCTTTGAGGACACGCTCTTCCAAAGGGCGTCTCAAAGCACTCTCTACCTGCACCTCCCATATCACTGTTGCACTTCTGTTCCTTGGGTCATGCATTTTCATCTATATGTGCCCTTCCACCATCTTCTCAGCAGACAAGATAATCTCTGTGGTTTACACCATCATCATGCCTATGCTCAATCCCTTGATTTACACCCTCTGAAATGAAGACATGAAAAAAGCCTTGAAAAAGCTATGAAGCAGAAAATCAAAGAGGAGTGAGACATGAAACGACAGGGTGAGTGTTTCTAGGATGACTGTAGCTCAAGAAACCATGGGGAGGCAAAGAGAAGTGTTCAGGAGGGACTTTTCAGGAATGTTGTTCTATTTTTAGCATGGCTGTTCAGAATAGAACTGAAAATAAATTCAAGGTTTCATGTAGCGCTCATCTTTCTTTGGAAATTGTCAGTCAAAAGGATGTGAGGATATTGTCACCAGTCAAACCCGAGCATTTGGGGTGGTATTGTGACTTTTACCTTTAGACACCTTAGAGCTGTGTAAGTCTCAGTTCCAGGCTTCTCCTGGCATTAAGAGGAATAACTAAGTATTTTGAGAGGTTATGCTTTCCCACTAGCTCCTACGAGCTTCAGAGAGTGGTGTCTGCTCACATTTCTACACAAAAAAAGTGATGGTGGTGCTAAGCTTCCAAGAGAAAGCAAATCCTTTGGAATGGCACAGCACAAGCAGGTTTCATCTCACATATATTGGTGTGCTGACATGAGGTGCCTCAACTTGAGAGAGCTGCTGAAGACAGCAAGAGACCTTTGAGGGGACTGCGATTCATTGCATGGTAAAATAGGAGCATGAGAGGAGCAGGATGCTGCGCTAGGTGTCTGCCTTACAGTGAAGGGTGACATACACTGTACTAGACTTTCCAAGGCTCCCAGGAACACTGATGGACACAGAGGCCGTTCCCCAATGCCAGGCATTCCCTCCGATTTTCATCAGTCTGTGCCAGCCTGGTGTCTCTGGGAACGCTTCATTTAAAGGAGCTCTGCTAACACCTTTCCAAGGCCTTGACCTTATGTCACAGCTGAGCTTTATAATCTATCAGAGCAGCAATCCAAGCATGGTTAAATACCATAGTCAATGTTGGAGCCACAATCCAGTTCAATTGTCGGGACATTTTTCACCGCTTTATTTAGAGACTGGATGAAGTTTCATACTTTGGCCAGTCGTCTGGTGCTTTACACTGTAAAGATCTAAGGAATAGGTATCTCAGTGGAAATATGGGGATCCAATATCTCTCCATACTCGACACAATATAACCTAATTCCTAGCTGAACACTGAAAATTTCCCTAAAATTCTTAACAGTACTGTTCTTGATCCATCGAGTTTTCCTTAACTGTTTGCAGCAGGGAAACCCCCAAATGCCCCTAGGACCTCCTAAGACTGGGCAATGCTGTTCTACTGCAAATGGACTTACTTTATCATTGCTGTCATGACAAGTGATTCAAGGCAGGGATTTTCCCAAATCTCCTCCTGGAACTGAGATTTGGGGAAGGAAAGAAGAGGAACAGGATTCTGGATGGTGGATCAGAAGGCTTTCTTAGAAAAGCAAACTGTAGATTTGAAGAGACAGCAGCTCTTTAACATTTTAAATTCCCTAATTTTGTCTGGGTTTCTCGAGGTGGAGACTAAGGGATAGGTGAATGCAGGACTGAGATGAATGTGGGGCTTATGAAAATCTGTTCTTTTTGATGATATTTGTCAGAAAGCATATTTGGGTTTGTGATTGTGATTCCTGATTGAAACATGCTGCCGGTTCTGCTGATGCTTAGCTCTAGATGGCTTTGACTATCTTAAACATCAGCGCAGAGAGAGGTGTGCAGACATGACTCATTGCTGTGCAGGGAAGCTCTTTGCTGACAACCTACCTGTCTTTCTCTGGAAGAGTAGTAGTGTACATTGCTCTTCCCAGAGACCTGTAAACATACACAGTAAAATAAAATGATGCCTGTGGTTTCTTCTCAAGCTATTTCCTTCCTTTGAGCTGGGAGTCCACTGAAAGAGACAATTTTGGACACCTCAGAAATCTGGTTTAAAAATCTCACATCTCTGTTCAAGATAAGGACAGCGCAACATTGATATGTGTAAAAACTGTGAACTTCACATATCTGATGATACTTAATGATGAGAAACGAGATAAACCTTGAGCTTCAGGCTCTGCAGCAACAGAAAGATGACAACTAGCAGCACCAAAAGGCTACATTTTCACATTCTTTTTCCTGCATTTTAGGACTGTCAGGCCAGTGGGATAATAGTGCATAGAGTCCAAATGCTTTTACTACCCCGTGCATATTCTAAATTTAGCGTTACTGAGATAAACAGCTTCTGAGATAGTGATGGCCTTTAATCATCACTACTTGATCAAAATTCAGACTATAACATACTGAAGATAAGTTTTCTCCCCAGCCGTGTGTCTTTGGGCAGAAATAATGATGTTTCGCAGTCATATCAGCTCTCTGTAAAATATGCTGGCAGCCATTTGAAAGAAAGAGACTTGTAAAATCCTTCTTTAGGGTGCCATAGATGATCACAGGGACACAATCTTTGCTACAGTTATGCACAGCTTTAAGGAGAGGAAGTCAGGGGAAATAACAGCCCTAACAGGCTTGCAGTGAAATGCAAAGGGAATCCGCAAGACCTCTTTCCATCCCCCTTTGACTGTAAGCCTTATGCAGACGCAGGAACCTCTCACCTGTCTGAGATTAATTCTGTCACTTTCAGCTCAATAAAGATTTCAACTCCTTCTGCCAACTGAGGGACAGCATTTGTAAACTCAGCCAGAAGGGATGAAACATCTACTAGTGATAGAACACCTATCCTTAGAGCTAGCTTAGTTGAATTGATAAAAGGATTCCAAAGCCTTTCCCAACTTTCTCCTCTCCCAGAAATGATTGGTCATTTATTCTCAAAATCACATTTACGACAGACATGTAGTTGGTAAGTCACCATCTTATTCCGTCATTCTTTTAAGTGAAACAACACTTCAGCTTGATTAACTTTCAAATTATGTCCAATGTCCTTAAAATAACTACCAGTTCACTCAGTTGCCTCAAGTGGATTGCTGATATGTGGAGATGAAAAGCAGGAATAAGTTCTTGTTACTTTACAATGGTAGCAAAATTAGAAGAGTAGATACTGCAGATACCAAGCCAGTTTATTCCCCCCGTGAGCCAAATCTTCAGAAGTACTTGCCCATTTCAAGAAGCAGACAGCAGGATTAAAACCAGCACATAATGGTTAAGTACACAGTTTAAGTGAGGAAAATGCTTACCCTGCTTAGATGCACAAAAGACCAGACTGCCTTTATACACTGAGTCATCTTTGCATAGTTGGCTGCTGTTTATCTCCAACCTACCCAACCTTTTCTGCCCTGAAGCACAGCAACTAGCCCAGTTAATTCTCAGAAAAGGGCTTCAATGAGCTTGTTATCAACAGGTTGCTCTCTTCCATGGACTACTTGGGAAACTGAAGGAGGAAATTTCCCTCTCCTGCCCCAACGTGAGTGATCAAACACTGGATTAGGTGCAAATTTGTACAATCTCCATCTGTGCTGACATTTAAAGTTCAATGGGATCGGGCCGGAGCAATCTGATCTGACTGAACCTGCTTTCACAGAATCACAGAATAGTTGAGGTTGGAAGGGACCTCTGGAGATCATCTAGTCCGACCCCCCTGCTCAAGCAGGGTCACCTAGAGCACCTTGCACAGGATTACCTCCAGGCGGCTTTTGAATATCTCCAGACAAGTAGACTCCACAACCTCTCTGGGCAACCTGTTCCAGTGCTCTGTCACCCTCACAGTGAAGAAGTTTTTTCCCATGTTCAGATGGAACTACCTGTGTTTCAGTTGGTGCCCATTGCCTCGCGTCCTGTTGCTGGGCACCACTGAAAAGAGTCTGGCTCCATCCTCTTGACACCCTCCCTTCAGATACTTGTACACGTTAATAAGATCTCCTCTCAGCCTTCTCTTCTCCAAGCTAAACAGGCCCAGCTCTCTCAGCCTTTCCTCATAAGAGAGATGCTCCAATCCCCTAATCATCTTTGTAGCCCTTCGCTGCACTTGCTCCAGTAGTGCCACATCCCTCTTGTACTGGGGAGCCCAGAACTGGACACAGTACTCCAGATGTGGCCTCAGCAGGGCTGAGTAGAGGGGGAGGATCACCTCCCTCGACCTGCTGGCAACACTCTTCCTGATGCACCCCAGCATACCATTGGCCTTCTTGGCCACAAGGGCACATTGCTGCCTCATGCTTAACTTGGTGTCCACCAGCACTCCCAGGTCCTTCTCCACAGAGCTGCTTTCCAGCAGGTCAGCCCCCAACCTGTCCTGGTGCATGGGGTTATTCCTCCCTAGGTGCAGGACCCTGCACTTGCCTTTGTTGAGCTTCAGGAGGTTCCTCTCCGCCCACCTCTCCAGCCTCTCCAGGTCTCTCTCAATGGCAGCACAGCCCTCTGGTGTATCGGCCACTCCTCCCGTTTTTGTATCTTCAGCAAACTTGCTGAGGGTGCACTCTGTCCCTTCATCCAGGTCACTGATGAAGAAGTTGAACAAGACTGGACCCAGGACTGACCCCTGGGGGACTTCACTAGCTACAGGCCTCCAACTAGACTCCGCACCTCTGATCACAACTCTCTGAGCTCTGCCATTCAGCCAGTTCTCAATCCACCTCACTGTCCACTCATCTAACCCACACTTCCTGAGCTTATCTATGAGGATGCTATGGGAGACAGTGTCAAAAGCCTTCCTCAAGTCAAGGGAGACAACATCCACTGCTCTCCCCTCATCCACCCAGCCAGTCATTCCATCATAGAAGGCTATCAGATTGGTTAGGCATGATTTCCCCTTGGTGAAGCAATGCTCACTACTGCTGATCACCTTCTTGTCCTCCACATGCTTGGAGATGGCCTCCAGCATGAGCTGCTCCATCACCTTTCCAGGGATGCAGGTGAGGCTGACTGGCCTGTAGTTGCCTGAGTCCTCCTTCTTGCCCGTTTTGAAGACTCGGGTGACATTGGCTTTCTTCCAGTCTTCAGGCACCTCTCCTGTTCTCCATGACCTTTCAAAGATGATGGAGAGTGGCTTAGCAATAACGTCCACCAGCTCCCTCAGCACTCATAACTCAGCACTTTGAGGAGGAAGTTGGACTTGATGACCTCCAGAAATCCTTCCCAATCGAATTTATTCTATGATTCTATCTGCAGATTGAAAATGATCTTTTTCATCTCTAAAATGAAGAAATAGGCCTACCTTCCTTGCATGAAGGTGTGAGATATTTTATGCTGTATTGTTCCCAGAAATAAACTCTTATTTCAAAAGCTACAAACATTTCATGTACCTTTGTAAGAGTGAGCAGCTTCCTTCTTCACTTCAAAGACATCTTACTGAAACAAATCAGAAGATTTATCTAAACAGAAAAACTTTAGGACTTCAAACTTGCAGTAGAGCCCCTCCCTGCTCCAGATAAATGCCCAGATAAATGTTCTTTGCTTCGATTTTTGCAGAACTATGCAATTCAGTACTGCCTTTGGAGCAACAGCTCATTCTTTTGCCTATATGTTGCAGCTGACCTGCAGCCTGGGGGTTGTGAAACATTAGTGGAGTGACACGCTGAGAAACAACTTCAATATGAAATGTGATATTCTAACACTCAGCTTGCCGCTTTGGAATTCTTTCTTCAGAAAAATGGTGTTACTGAAGTACTTGGTGTATTTAGGACTCTCGATGCAGTTTAATGTCTGTAAATTAGATCTCCTGCAAGACACCAGGCCTTAATTAGGAGTCTCAGCAGGTGCACTGTAATGAAGAATCCTTCTGTGAACTAATCACCCCTACCCTTGGTTAGGGGTCTAGTCAACATCTATTCTAGGCTCCCCCTGTAGACAAAGGAAGCAATATCACCTTCAAAGGACAATTCATCCCATCTTAAGATAAGTGTGATAAGCAGAAGGAATCATCCTCTAAGGGTGTCTTTGTTGTCATTGATTACAGGACATGCCCATCTCATTCCCTGCCCTTACTACTTTTTACTAGTGAAACTGATGACATAAGTATCCTAGCAAATTCAGTGACCCCTGGTCTGTCCCTGTCAACTGACAAACAAGGCTTAACAAAGCTTTAGACTGCAAACTTTAATACAAATTCTTTTAATAATAACAAGACCATATTCACGTAAATAGCAGTACAGTGTAAGATATCAGAGGAATCAGTTCTGCTTATCTGACTCTGAAGAGCTGCAGTGCAACTCTGTGGAGTTTAAGCATTAAGTATACCACCTGAATGTGAATCCACCTCTGTTATTAATTATGATCAAACTTGATAATTCTTCCTCTCATTAAAATGCACAGTCCTGATACACAGTTAGCTGGTTTTTCCACAGAAGACTCCTGTTGTCTCTAATAACACATCTACCCTTGGACTCGTGTCCTTTGTTAGATAACCTCTTTGGCTCATGGACCATCTAGTTTCAGGCAGCCTGCTCATCTGTGGAGCAGATATTTTGCTGTGATAACCTGTTCATGTGTGGACCATCCAGGCTCAGATTATGTGTCCATCCATCGGGGTAGATTTTTCTTCAAATGCAGATAGAAAATTCTTCAAGTAGTTAATTGCTGGTGATTTGCTTAGAGTTCTGGTGCCTCTGCCTTAACACTGCCTTTGCACTTGCACCCAATCCCACATATATTTTTCTTCTAAGATCCTTGAATAATTAACTCTCTGGAAGAAAAGAAAAAAAATGGTCTATTGGAAGATGTTGACATAGATATCATGCTTTAGTAACAGTTTGCCATTAACCTTTCTCTGTTCTTGCAATATCACTGGACACTTATTGAAATTACTTTATGATAAGATGATGAAGACAGCTGTTCTGGGAAGCTGAGGAGCCTTTGAGACATACGAACAAAGACCCTTCCCCTGATTCTGGCAGGAGTTTAAGGACATCTCTACCTGCCAGAAAAGCTAGCTTACTTGTGCTTCTTCGAGGGCTTAGAGGTTGTTCGACAAACTGTTGGCCTTCAAAGCAGAGAGCTGAATTGGGTTACTCAGCTGAAGAGTGATCTGCTCTGACTGTCCCTAGCAGGGAAAGTCATCAGTGGGGCTTAGGCAGGCAGAAATGTCCCAGGTAACGCAGCCTTAGTTAGACTGTGCTTACAGTGGCTGCTCTCCCACATCACTAATACTGTAAAGAGTTTAAGGTGCCTGATGAATGTGACCCGGTTTTACTGAAAGGTTAATGATCACCTTCAGACTGGGAGTCAGGAAAAAAAAGACTACAAGGATGTATGAGGTAAGGGAATGGAAACAGAACATGGAAGCGATACTGCTGAAGTGGTACTAGTTAGCAACAGTCAAAAACAAAGCTGGGATGTCTTCAAGGCATCAAACTTGAAAATAAAAACTTAGGTGAAAATATTTGCCTTCAAAAGTGTCACAATTGTACTTTCTCACAGTAAAGCTGTAGCTCCTGCTATTACAGAAAAGTCTTTAATATTTAATATTTATTTTTAATATTTAATATTACTACTGTTTTCAGGGTCTGAGGGCACTAATAGGCCTTAATGGGCCCGATCATCCTCGCCTGAGGCAGCCACTTGCACCTCCTGCCCATGGGCCCAGGAGCCCCATTTAAGCTCAACCCTGGGCCTTCAGTTTCTCTCTGAGCTACCCTAGAGGAGCACTGATCTCCAGCTCAGCTCAGCTCAGCGTGCAGACTCCATTGCTCTGGACCCTGCCCTGTGGACTGACTTCCCAGCTTGACCCTGGACCTATCTTGTCACTTTGGGCCTGCCCAGTAGGCACTGGACTCTCTCTGTCCCTGGTTACCCTCACCAGGCCTGATCCTGACTCTGAACCGCAGGCTGACTTCTCAGCTTGACCTCATACCTGCTTCATCACCAGGAACTCTCCCGGTCATCTGGACTCTTGGTTGAACTCGGCTACCATCTCCAGGTCTTCTCTGCCCACCTGGCTCAGGGCCAGAGGGACAGGCCCTGGCTGCAGCCTCCTGAACTTATCATTCTACACATCCTGAATAGGGAAAAGGAAGGAAAAAATGGGCACTTCTCTGGCATAACTCATCTCATCATGTAGCAGATGTCTAAGATACTTAGTTGAACCATTCTGTAAAAATACCTGTTGCTTTTTTTTCCTCCCCCTCCCTATTGAGAAGAAACTAAGATGGAAGACAGAAACGAAGGCATGCTTAAAGGTATATCTCTAGGTGAGATGAATTCCATAAGCAGCCATATGCATGTAGAGCTACTCCAGATTTATTACAAATAAACCAACTATTCCTTCAGTGCCATATGTATAACTGGGATGCTATTTTTTTTTTTTTCAGAAAAAGATATTAAAGTCCACTGGTTGGATTCCAACTCTTTCCAGTCAACTTGATGGCATTCTACTAGACAAATGTCTGATAGAAAACACTCTTTGATTAATTCTGCTCATTCCTGCACCAAACCAAGCTCCATTCACACTCATAACAAACTGACTGTCTGACTAGTAGGTACATGGACGTATGAATTCCTGAGCTGACTTTTGAAGGTGTGCAGCATATACAAAGTTACCTGTGAAGACAGAAATGGATGGTCAGCATCTCTGGGGAAAATAAGGTTTCAAATGCATTTGTCTGCATGGGATTACAATGATATTCCATAGCAGATGTCAGCTGCACTTAAACTCCAGGACTATGAAAAGAGTTAAATTCATATCCATTTTCACTTATCATGTCTTTATTAAACCAAAGGTAAGTAACTGCAATTTGTTTGCACAGAAGAATACATGACTACAGTCTGCTGCTGCTGTATCAATTCTATCAATAAATTGGACATACAAGCCACAAAGAACACGTGTGAAAATGAGGCTATTCTAGGATTCCTAGACTGTAACCTTCTAGTTCCACATTGTCCTGAAATGATGTTTTGCTAAATTTAAGTCTACTTTTAAATAGAAACAGACTTTATCTCTGTTATTTCTGTTTTGTATAACAGAGATGGTCTCTTTCCAAAATGTTGAGAAGATTTGGATTTATTCCTCTCTTGGTAATACCCAGCACTCTGAAAAAGAAGGAGATCTGAACAGGCTTTTATCTATCTGGTTAACGATGGAGCTTCTATATGTGTGTATAGACATCTGGAAATCAAGGGTCTATAAGCAAATCTGGTAAATAATCCAGTCCTTATTGGGAAAAAAAGAAAAAAAACCTTGCAAGCAATTACATAGCAACTTATGCTTGGATCATACAAGAACTTCCAAAGTGAACACAGATGTTACTTCCCAGTTGAGAAAGCAAGCAACTCCACCTGTGTTGAAATCCAGTGTTATAGCAGGCAGGATTAAGCAGTGGGTGTAAGAAAATGAATGGCCATCCTTCATAGCAAAGAAACTAGAGATGGGAAATAGATCTTTCAGCTACTAATTTCTAAGGCCAGGAAAACGCCAATTTCATACTAACCAGTGTAACTAGTAAATTCCCTCCTATGCAATGTAAGTTAGAAAGAAGAAAATGAGAAGTACTTTTTTTTTTTTTTAATTTGATCTTAGTATGTAATATGGCTCAGATATCTTTCTCAGCTCCAATATTTCAGGATACACGAGAAAGTAACCAGGTTCTAATTACACTCACTGACTTGGATTCCCCAGTCTGAAGGACAAGATGTGAGGTTTTTGCTGTCTGCACTTTGGCTCTCTATGATATAAGGTATATGATCTCAGAAGTAATTGACTTCAACTAAGCTCTGCATCTTGTGTTCTTCATAGTTTACAAAGAAGATTCATGGATCCCGGGCTATGAAGATGTCTCTTCTAAGAAAAGATGAATGGTGCCCAAGAAGTGCTTTTTTTTTTTTTTTTTTTTTAAATTAACCTTAAAGGAAGATTAGATTGGTGAGGTCAGATGGACTCAAATCTGCTGCAGAGGTTTAAATTTGGGTAAGACAAATCCATTTGCTCAGCTCTAACTGCAATAAGCTGGGACAGCCTTTTGCTCAAGCCTATGACTAGATGCATAGTCAACTATCTGAAAAGAGCATGTCGGATATTTTTGTGCCACAACACTCAGATATGATGCAGTGCAATGTTGTTCAGTACAATATAATACAAGATGATACATTAAAACAAGTAGCAGCAGTAAACAATAAGTATCACCTATTTACAAAATAGAAGATCTCCAAATGATGTGTATATATAACTGATGGTATTATCAACAAACGTTGAAAAACAGAAACTTTCTCAACAATCTTACTTATTAATTTAGAATCCCCATTTTCAAACAAATAGATACGGTCCAAAAACTTTCTCAGCTCTGTGGACACGCTATGATCGTGCTTTGCCACCAGATGGCGAAGGCACAAACCTGAGTGTGTATAAATGTGTATACACTGGTGCTGATGTTTTCCGGTAAGTTGAAGATGGCTATTTTATTTGTTGGATTTTCTTTAGCCATAGTAGGGCGCTACATTTTAAAAAAACTTTTCTGAAAATTGTCATAATTCTCCTGCACAAGTTAATTATGAAAAGTCATACAAGGGGACATCCATAGGTAAAGGAGGAAGTGACACAATCCAGTATTATAGCTGGGGAGGCAGCACAAGTATTTGGGGAAGCAGAGTAAAGGGAAGACAAGAGGATTTTCTTCTGTGAGGTGAACTGAATAACTGTGAAACTTCCACCTTGCAGGAATTAAGTTACTGTGCTCCTTCAGCAAATTATCTATTATGAATGTATTAATTCTGTCACCAAATGCGTCAAAAGTTCAACATCTGGCAACAAGAGAAATACAGGGAGTTACATTATCTGTTTGTGTTAGAGTAACTGACTCTTAGGATTCAGTTCATCTCGCCTAAATTCAGGCATCCTACTGAAGGACCTCATGCTGGTGCCTAGGAGGTTGGAGATCTCTCAGTAGAGATAAGAGGGAGAAATTAGGGAGGACTGTGGGTGAAAACACTCATGTCATCTACCAGGAAGCACCTAAAAGCTTTGTCTGAATCTAATCTAGTCATCTAAACCCCCTCTGGACTCAACGGAGAGAGACAGGCAGTTCCTGGGGATGATTCAACCAACCCTAAGGAAGAAGCGCTCTGTGAAGATGCTAACTTCTTTCTCTCTGATGAACACAGAGGAAGCCTGGTTAGCTTTAAATAGGTCACTTGCATACAGCTAAAGCTCAGTAAGGAAGTCTTCCTGTATGTTTTCCCCAAGTGTTTCACACCCATGAGCATTTGAAAGAGTAATCATGGAGCCTGGCCTCCTGCACTGCTGTGGTATGGAAATACGGTGTGATGGCATGGCGCAGAACTGCAGGCTTGGGAGGGTAAGGCTGGGGGATTTCCAGGGAATGGTTTTTGTTTTTGTTTTTGTTTTTTTACACATGCACGTGCAATTTCACACATGCTTTCTCCATGTCATGTTGATTAGGCTCCATGCATCCCAGGTTTCGGGATGTGCATAGTTTACTGTGCACATAAAGACAGTCAGAACAGCACACGGTGCAGCTCAGTGTGATATTTCAGAGAATGTGAAATGCATCTCCTGGACAGAGCTGTGCAGTAGATCCAGACCCATCATGGATCTTGAGCACATGCCACATGTTTATACAGCAGATGGGATTCATCTCCCTGCAGTTAAGCTATTTAAAAGTTAGGTGACTGAATCTAATCTAGTTGTCTAAGGTGCCTTTGTAGTAAAGGAAGGAGACAGGCCATTCAAGAAGATAATTCATCATCTCTCTCTTGCAAACTCATCTTACAGGGACATGGGACCTTTTCCATTTCCACTCATTTCCTGCTGGTATTTTAAATGCTGTCTTAAATTTGACCTCACTCCCACACCTGCAGAAAGAGAAGGAAGATCAGAAGCAGTGGGGGAGTCACTGATATTCCTGGTGGAGGCTGCTCTCCAAAGCTCTCCCATCTTTGAGCAAATAGTGTTTCTCTTCAAAGGTGAATTCCTACTTCTCTAATCTTCCTTTTGCATGAGAGAGCAATGTTGAAACACTGAAATGTCTTCTGGGTCAATTATGCTAAATTTCAATTGGGAAAAATCAAAAAGCTTCATTTTGAATCATTTAACTTCAACAAAGAAATTATTAGACATTTCAGAATGTATATCATAACCATTGCGATACAGTCATATAATATGTAATAATAGAGTGTGTTTTGAATTAAATGAAGCTAGACAAGAGAGTAGGTATGAAAAATGTTTTGGAAAGTGGAAGTGCTTCTCCATCTCAAATGTAACGATGGATCAAAGTCAAACTATACCAGCTGACTAGCTGGGCAGTTGGTTTAAAAGGAAGTGCTAAAAACATGGGAATAGGAGCACTTACGGAGATGTTTTATTTATTTATTTATTTATTTATTTATTTATTTTTCCTTGGGAGATGTTGTGCTGGAAGTGGGAAGGGGACCTGTGGGAAGATGGAGGCACTGTGGGATGCGTGGAGGAATACCGGGGCTATTAAGGTAGTGGTAATTTTGCATGTGTGTCCATTGCATGCATCTCTAAGCACATGAGGTTTATCAACTGGAAATAACTGAGTGTGTAATTACCTCACAGGAACAGCTTTTGGGAAAGAGGTCTTCAGATATGCATGGGGGTGAGGGCAGACTGAAATAGCAGCAGGTGGCTATGGCCCAAAAGTGAAGGGGCTCAGCTGGACTTCAGGGAGAAATAAAAGAATGGTGGAAGCAGTGAATTTAGGAGCAGAGTTAGCCAGCTACAAACGAGGGACATGTCTGCAGAGGATGCGGAAATGACTTTTTTGCAATTGCTGATCGCCTCACAGCCTGTCATTGCGTGAAACAAGGTAAACCCTGGCCTCAGCTCAGTTCGGCCATTATGAGCATTCACAGTCTGTGTCGTTATCTGTGGAGGCTAGGTTGAGTGCCAGTCTGGACTTCCAGCTGCTTGAGCTTATCTAGGTAGTGCCCTGAACTGCGCTTCTCACGCTCGCTTCTGTCACTTGCTCCAATTACTCATTTCTTCTCCTCCTGCTAGGCTGAGCCATGTCTCCTTTTAGTCCTCTCCTCCCTTCCTTTGCCTTCCCTCCATCCAGAGTCAGCGTCCTCATGCACAACCTAACCAGGCCACCACAGCGGGACCATTCCTTCCCCAAACAGCCCCTGGAGTCTTCCTCAGCTGAGTCCCTTGCTCCAGGAGCTCAGCCAGACCTTGGCACTTACTTCACAGACCCCCTCGGTGCTGGCTGTAGCCTGTGCGGCCACCAACACATCCAGGTTCCCCCACCCCCTGGACTCTACCTTCTTCAGCCATGGCCTTGCAAAGGAGGCCACAGAGTTGTGCAGGGACAGCCCTGAGGAGCTGGAATTTACTGCCCGCTGCTAAGCATGCAGCAAAAAACAAGGACACAATTGCCAGTTTGGGGAGGGGGGCTGTTCTTCCTTCCCTGCCCCACTCCTTCAGTGACCACCTCCATTTATGCCCCACTGAAATTTTCCAGCATTCTGCTCTGTTGGGGTCTTGGCAATTTTGCCGCCATTACTTAGAAACCCAATTTTTCATTTAATTTTAGAATAAAGAACATTCTGAGGGAGCCTAGCAGGGAGGATGGAGCCCACCTGCAATGTGAGCTGCAGGGAGGGATTATTCCCTTGCAACAGAACTACCTCAGAGCATCTTGTCTCTATGTCTGAAACACAAATGGCCATGAAAGAAAAAAGGATCGTTCTCAGCCCCATGTCTAAAGGCAGCAGCTAAGTCTGTAGTTGGCCTGGGCTCGTAACGAGCATCCTTAGTTGGACAGCTCAAGACCTGACAAAGCTCATTAATCCCACTATTAGTCAAAATCAGATTGCTTTGATCGCATTACTCCATAACATAGTCCTGGTGTGGAGGCCAGAGTGCACGGTGGTCGAAATCTGCCACAGTCACTGCCCTTGTGGGCACCTGCTGTGGAGGTTCGAGCTGGGGCCATGGGGCAGGAGGTCTCTGTGTCGGGCTCTGTGGGGGACCGGGACGGAGCTGGGGCCTTGGGGCAGTGAGTGGCAGCTGGGGCCATGGGGCAGGAGGTCTGGGCTGGGGCTGTGGGGCAGGGGGAAAGAGATGGCCCCCGGGGCTCCATGGGGGCAGGGGCTGCATCTCCCCGGGCTGAGCCGTGGTGCCCCATAGCAGCCCTGCTCCCAGCATGCCGTGGGGATGCCCCAAGGCATGCTGGGAGTGTGGCTGCCGCCAGCCCAACCCTGGTGTGGCAGAGCTGAGGTGCTGGCAGCCTGAGGGCGCTGCCTTCCTGCCAGCTTAAAGCCATGGGCTCTATGCAGCCCGTGCGTCGCTGTCTGCTTTCCAGGGGCGTGCAGTCATGTGCCTTGCAACCTCCTCGATCGCCTCCTTGGCACACTCCAGGCTCCTTTGTGCGACCTTAGATCCCTTCTCCATGCATGCTCTGATGCTCTGGTCCCCTCACACCTGCTAAAGTCTTCTCCAGTCCTCTCCCTGCATCCTCAGGTTCCTTCCGTTTCCCTCCGTGAGCACCTGAGCCCCCTGCTTTCCCCGCCCGCAGCACTCTCCTCCCTTCCATTTCCCCCAAGGCTTCCTCTGATCCCCTCCGTTGCTCGCCACGCGCACCCTCAGCCCCTCCATTCCCTTCCCTCTGTGCTCCCGTCCCCTCCATTCACCTCCCGGCACACTCGCATCCCCTCCCTTTCCCCCACTCACACTCACTTCCCCTCTACAGCTTCTCTCTTCTGCAGGCAGTGCTGCTGCCGAAGGCACCGTGCCCCTTCCACAGACCTCTGCAGCTGTACAGCTGGGGCAAGGGGGGGTCAGTAGGAACTCAGCTCTGCTCCCACTGTCTCGCTCACTCCATTGCTTCCTTTGAGGCTCCCTCAGATTTTCAGGGTGGAAAATAATGTGCAGGGGATGCCTTTCAGGCACTCGGTGTAAAGCCACTCTGCTTTCCATGCAGCCATCTCAGCTATCTGTTCTGCTTCTGCAAGGGGTCTCTCAGCCTGCAGTGCTTACCAGGCAGGTGAGAAAGGAAAGACCTCAGGCATCGTTTCCTTCCGAAGAGGCCAGAGGGCCGGCCGCTCCTCGGACCACCCTCAGGGCAGACTGAGAAGTAACCAGAGAGGGTCACCAGAATGTACTGCGTGCAGGCATTATTCCCGTGCCTCGTTCGGGTGTGTGATACTGCGTTGTCACACTGTAGATGGGAAGCTGCTCTCAGTCTCCTCCACTGGGAACCCAAGCGGTGGGATGGCACTGCGAGTGTTGCAGGCTCCATCTGAGCATCACATTTTTCTTCTGCAAAACAAGTGACTTTAGAATGGAAATGGGCTTTGGGCGCTCCAGTGATAATCTCCACCTGGCGCCACCCTTCTTTTGGTTTTGCCCTGTTAGGATCACATCTTCAAAACCCCCCCAATTAGAACCCACCCCAAGACCAGGATTCACAGACGTCGTCTCTAACGCAGAGAGAATTTAGTGCCGAGGGAAAGAAATGACCTTTCCGATAAGCGCTTTTATTTTTCTTGATTTTCCCAGGCTTTGACACTGTTTGGAGGCATTCATGGTGGATTTGCCTTAACACAGTTTTCAGGGTGAGAGAGCAAACCCCTCTGCTCCTTCACTAGGCCATGCCATCTCCATGCCTGTGGCCTAGGGAAGCAACAGCTAGGAGTTGGCCCTTCCTCTCCAGAGGCTGAGAGAGTGCAGTCACAGTCTTCCTCTTCATTCATTCACTTGCTCATTTAGGCCTTCCTTCCTGAGCAGAGCCTCTCCTTGCCAGCAGTTGTAGCCCCGCAACCCTGATCTGGGGACATTGCGGGAGTGGCATGCCTGAGGTGAGCCCCAGCCTGGGGGACCCCTCCTGTGGCTCCCCGTGCCCCCTGTTGTCCTTGGCGAGTGGGCAGTGAGGTGCGGGCAGCTCCCTAAAGTGCCCCAGGCAGCTCCCCTTGCCCTTGCAGGGCCCACCTTGGCAGCACCTGGGGGGTCAAGGGGTCCCTGTAGCCCCTCTGTGACATGGCCTGGGGCATCACACAGTGCATCGCAGCAACAGCTGCACCCTCCCCATATGGCCCTGGGAGCCTGAGCTGAGCCCAGGTGCTTGGGGCTGCTCTCGCCATGACTCTGCCCTGCCCTGCCCTGCTCTGCTCTGGAGCAGCTGCTGTGCAGCGAGCAGGAGAAGGCGAGAGGAGGTGGTGGGACAGTGCGAGACGCTGTTTGGTGACCTTCCCAGCAGGTCGTTGGAGAGGAGCGTTTCTTCCTGCCACAAGAGCTCTTTGGACTAACTCGGTAGGCTGGGAATTCCCGCTGTGCCCCTAGGGAAGTCCTCGGTGCTGCTGGGAATTGCTGCCTGCGGGAGCCCTCCATAATATGGCGCTGTCAGGGGTGCAGAACTTGCACGTTTAGAATCTTTGCTCCCCGGCAGTGCGTCCACCCCCGTGTTACTAGTCCCTTGTCAGCTGCGGTCATAGGACCTTTGGTCCTCACTCCAATAACTCTTTCCTCCTTTGCCGCTGTCACACCTGTGGTCCTTGGCACTGTGGAGCCAACCTGGCTTGACAGGAGTGTTTTGGAGGTGGACAGTCATGGCTACTGGAGTCTTTGAGCACTGGGAAGGTGCATGAGAGGAGCACTTGTAAAGGTGCTTCATGTCTGAAGAATTTGCAGACGGCTCCTGTGTATTTCCCTGTTGCTGCTGTTTTCGGTTTTGGATCATCTTTCCAACCAGACCTTCCAACTTCTGCCCCTCATGTCTGTGGGCTCAGTAATTTACATATTCTCTTGTGAACCAAACGCTTGCTTCACTTGCAGGAGATTTACCTTGTCCTCTTCAGCAATTTTCTTTGCCTGAGAAACTTCTGCAAAAGTAAAGAGCTTTACTTCCATGCTTACAAAAGTCCATTTGTGGTTCATATGCTCTTTGAGTTCAGGTTCTGAGGAAGAATGGACCTCAGGCAGACTGAGTGAGTCCTTGCAGAAGTCAAAATGACTTTAACTTACTCCTTTTCGGTAGGTAATGGATTTCACACAGCACAGTGATGCCAGTGCACTTTTCGCTCAGCTGAGAAGAACTTCCTCCAAAGTGTACCACAGTCTAAAACAACCTGTATCTTTGCTCCCTATAGGCACGCTATAGCGTGAGAGAAAGGAAGCCTGTTGTATGCTATCAAGCTCCACTGGAAAGTAGGTTATAGGCACAGCTTCTCGGAAGGGCTAATCTCTCATGTAGAAGGGGGATAGAAGATGTTAAATGAAAATGTAGCTACGCACAGCGCAATCAGAAACTATGTCTAGGTTCTGTAATTGTAGGGCCATCAAAGGCCGGTGGACACCAAGAAGGGGAAGATGGCCAAGATGCTCACAAGGAGTATAACCTTTGGCGCAGGAATACTGTTGTCCAGTATCAAGAGCCTTTGGAATGTGGGTTACGTGCGCAGTTTGTCAGAAGGGCTGATTCCTTGTGCTTAAGGGTGGGAGCTATAAGTTCTTGAATGAAAATGTGCATATGCAGAGACAAACAAGAAACGATGACTTGGTACTGCAATGACAGGGTCCTCAGAGGACGATGAAGAGCAGGAAGAGGATGACGGCGAAGATACTCCAAAGCCATCTAACCTGCGGCAAACTGCTGAAGACACTCAAGCCCCACTGGAAGGTAGGCTATATGCAGAGCCTCTCTGAAGGACGAATTTCTTGTGCAGAAGTGGCATACACGTTGTTGAATGAAAAGCTATACGCGCACAGACAAATAAGAAGTTCTCGCTAGGTTCTATAATCATAGGGGCAACACAAGAAGGTGAAGGCCGAGAAGGGGAAGATGGCAAAGATCCCTGCAAGGAGTATAACCTTCGACCCAGGAAGACCATCATGTACTTCCAGGATCCACTGGAAAGTAGGTTCCATGCACAGTTTCTCGGAAGAGCTGATTTCTTGTGGATAGTGGGCTAGAGGTTGCTAAATGAAAAGACATATACCTCCCACCCAACCCCCCCCCCCCTTTCATTTAAATTCCTTGCCTTCATTCTGCAGGTAAAACTCTCCCTTTGGGATCGAGATGCCTGTATCCTGCACACACTGCAGCTCTTGGCCAGTGTGCATGCTCACTGCTGCTTTTCATTTCTTCAGGGCCATCTTCTCCTGACAGGCAAAGGGCTGCTCCGTCACAAAGCCCATGCTGCAGAAGAACAAACAGGTTGGTGTACGGATAGTGATAGTTCTCAGGGATCCATAGCGGTGCCACTCCCATCACTCAGTAATGCTTGAAAAGATTTTCCGATTGATGGCTGTGATGGGAAAATCGCAGCATTGTAGCTGGCACAGCTGGAGGGTCTAGAGGAAGCAAGGCTTTTCCTTTGGGAGAGAAGATAACTTTCATTAGCCCACAGCTTTTAAAAAGGCAGGATTTGGGGGTCAGCGATGAGATGATTGCGGATTGTCCTGGCTGAGATTGGGGATCTGCAATTCTTCTGTTCTGCACTTGAAGCCAGAATCCCCTTCCACAAATTGTCATTAGACGATTTCATCGTGCAGTATAAAAATGTCCACCTGCCTTTCTTCACGCTTGCATAGTGAACGCCAATCAAGACTAGGGAATGTTTCATGGTTTGGGAAGTTTATGGCAGTGTATAAGCGCTTCTGCACTCACTTGCCAACATGAAAACCACAGCAATGCCGCTAACTGCATGTTCAGTTAGAAAGCCCCTTTCCCTTTCTCCTCCATTCACATCTGGTGTCTTCCCCAAAGCTCTGGGAAAGACGAATTCAAGACAAAGCACATGGATGGAAGGAAAACCGGAAGCACCCTGCCGGAAGCTGATCCAGTGCAAATCCAGAGTTCGGTAAGCAGTGGTAACTCATTGTGTCAGTGGGGACTTTTCCAGGGGTCATGAAAACCTTCCCTACTGTGCTGCCGACAGCTCCCGGGCTTTACACTTTCCTCTCAGGGAACTTCAAGATCGTCCTGAGCCTTTCCACAGGAAAAATTTGGAGGAAGCCTTTTTTTTCCAGGTGGCAGCTTTCTCTGGCCTCTGACATGTCTTCTGTTGCATGTCTCTTTAGGTATGCTTTGATGGTGTGGGTGGTCTCTCTCACCACATTTCAGCCTTAAAGGAGATGGTCCTGTTCCCACTGCTTTACCCAGAATTCTTTCAGAGATTCCAAATCCGACCCCCCAGGTAACGGGCAGTGCATTCGAACTACAGAGCTAACTGCTGCAATATGCTTTTCAACATGAAAAGTATTCTCCTTTAGTTTTCTTTCTTTTTTTTTTTTTGGAGGGGCAATATCTCAAGACGTAATGGTTAGCTTTATATATTCTTGGCCAACAAAGCTTGACTCATTGGATGTTGAAATACGACTTGAAATCCTTCCCTTTCCATACCTTTAAAAGTGTGCAAATCTTCAGATGCTTTGCTGCTTTGGTCACAGGAATTCCCTTTTCTGGCTGATGTTTTAAGCAGCGTGTGGAAACACAGAAGACCGTTTTTGGCCTCCCAGCTGAAGGCTTCCTCCCCAGTGCTTCCAACAAATTCTGGGAGGCACAGTCCAAGAGACTCCAACTGTGGCAGGGAGAAAGACAGGCTTTGCTCGCAAATCTGTCTAAGACGGGAAGCGTTCTGGTTAGGAGGGAAGGCCGCTTTGCTTTCACAACGGGGGCTGTCGTGGGCACTTTTCCATGTTTTTGTTGTAGCTACGTAAATCTCTTTTTTTCATGTTGCAGAGGCTGTCTGTTCTATGGCCCACCAGGCACTGGAAAGACACTGGTGGCTCGAGCGCTCGCAAATGAATGTAGGCAGGGAGACAAGAGAATAGCATTCTTCATGAGAAAAGGTGCCGACTGCCTCCGTCAATGGGTGGGAGAATCCGAGCGACAGCTGCGCTCATTATTTCGGCAGGTAAGGAGGAAATGCGCAGTAGGTTGGGTCAGAGTTGGACCTCTACTTTTCCGGGGTGGACGTCTTCCAGGAGGACTTGGCCTCTTGGGCAGTTTGGCAGTGTCTCCTGTTGAGAAGGGAACATCAGGGTTTCCTTTTCCTTGTGCTGTGCTGCTTTGCCTGAGGGGCTGGAAATCTTGCAGATGTTGGGTCCAGCACAGTGCCAGTGCCTTTGCAGCCATAATGTTTATCCTGCATGTTCTCACTGCGTGGTGCTCTGTTTCACATACGTCAGTATGCCTGCATCTGTACTTCCCTTCCAGGCCTATGAGATGCAGCCTTCGATTATTTTCTTTGATGAGATCGACGGTCTCGCTCCTGTGCGCTCCAGTCGCCAAGACCAGATTCACAGGTACTTCCTTTCGCTTCCATCTCCATGTCATCTGCTTCATCTCTAGGAAAAGAAGACCCACCTGCTTCCCTTTATAGGACACACACCCACACACCCACACTCTGAACTCCTCGAGTACAATGACACAGAGCTTCACAGCAGTTTAAAGGCAGGAGTTGAAATCAGGTCATTAAGCTTGGTGTCCGGACAAGGTCTCTCTCGAGACCTTGCCTCGCTTTTTCTGTCTTACCATGAGTCCTTTCGCTAACAACAGCTCATCCAGAAAAGCTTCTCCTTTCTGAGCGACGTGACTGGAGAAAGTCATGCCAAAGGTAACAACAGCTACTAACCCAGGGAATCCAAACAACATTTTTTTGGTAGTTCTATTGTCACAACGCTCCTGGCACTTATGGATGGCTTAGACAGCAGAGGAGAGATCGTGGTCATTGGAGCCACCAACAGGCCAGACTCCCTGGATCCTGCTTTACGAAGGCCTGGACGCTTTGACAGGGAGTTCCTTTTCACCTTGCCAAACAAAGAGGTAAGGCTGTTTCGGCAACCTTCCTGCTACTGGCACAAAGCCTTGCTCGACAAGAAAACCGGCTTACCCCACAGCATCTCTGAGAGCAAGCAAGGAAACAAGTGGCATACGTGCTGCACACCTCCCGGTTCCCCACACACAACTGGCAGGAAGGCTGCAAACAGGAGTTTCACTCCGCCTGGAGCACACGAACATTCTTCCTTGCCCAAGGGCTTGCTCTTTGCTTAGTTAGTGAGTCCACCTAGGCTCTTGCCTTCTGAGGTTGCCGCCTTGTTCTCAGTTCTCCATTTGGGAAAGCCTCGGGGGAAAACTTGGGTTTGAGTGTGGCCGGGCTGGGAATCCTCGGAGCTGCCCAAAAGCATTTAGGGAGCTGACATTGTTACTGGTATTAGCAGGGAGCTCGGGCTCTTTTTCTTTTTCTTTTTCTCTTTCTCTTTTTCTTTTTCTTTTTTTTTTTTTCTGGCTACCCCAGATTCTTTTGTCTTTAGTTCACATTTTGTGGGGAAAAGGAGAAAAAGGTTATTGGATTGAAGGCTAGGAAAAATGCACAACACACTATACTGGACAGAAACAGGAAACACTTCACTGAAGCTCTGGCAAAGAGCAGCGATGAACATAGGCACAGCTTGACATTTGCTCGTTCAAGGATAGCAGCTGGAGTCAGAATTCTTGCTCCTACTACTCTACTTACTCTTCCTATCTACTTGAAAAGTACTGAGCTTTGAAAAGCAGGCAGTGTGTTACTAGAATGTAAACATTTCTTAACTTTAGCAGAGGAAGACAAGCAATTACAGGAATGTGATGGGGGGAGGGGGACTGCGCATTGCTTATTTTCTTTTTGAGAAAGAGGCTTAAGACAAACCACAGTGTGACCACCTGGTTTGTAGGCTCGAAAAGAGATTTTCAAGATCCACACCAGAGACTGGAGCCCTAAGCCCCTGGACGCACTGCTTGAGGAGCTTGCTGAAAAATGCGTCAGTAAGATGAAAAAACGCACCGAGTTCCTGCCTGTGCCTGGCTCCTGACAGCGTCTGAGCTTGTGCCAGGCAGTACCCAAGCTGCTTCTGTCTCCTTGCCTTCCCTTGCCTCTGAGAACATGGAAGGCTCTGGGGGCCATCTTCCTCAGGAGCTAAGGTTGGCTCAGAGGCCTACTTCCGAAGCACAGGCTGTAGGGCGCTGGGCCTCCCGTAATGCAAGCTCCCCATCAGGACACTCCTCTGCAGTGCAGGAACTCTTTTGCCATTGCCCATGAAACTCTTCCGCTTTGGGCCACATGCAAAGACTTTGAGAGTGTCCCTCTGCAAAGCCTGTCCTTGACTCCTTTCTGCTGCCTGAGACTGACATCCCTTTGGATTCTGCTCTTGTTGCTCAGGATACTGCGGGGCCGATATTCAAGCCCTCTGCGCTGAAGCTGCCCTCTGTGCTTTGCATCGACACTATCCGCAGATCTACACAAGCAGTCACAAGCTGCACATCGATGTTGCTGCCATTGAAATCACAGCAACAGATTTTCTTGTGGCTATGCAGAAGACTGCACCAGCTTCACAGAGGGCTGTGGCTTCCCCTGGACAACCACTGCCACCCCTTTCCAAGCCACTGCTTCAGAACACGCTACAGAGACTCCTAAAAGGCATGCAGAGGGTATTTCCCCACCCAGCACTTGCACTCCAGCAGGACCAACAGCCAGGTAGGGCTTCACTGCCTTCACCGCCGTAAAACTCTCCCAAAGCAAACACTGCTAGTTTGTGCAAGCAACAGAAACAAACCTTTCAGTCAGGAGGAGGTGAAACTGAATGGTAGAGAGGGCAGAGCCGGGAACTCCTCCCACTTCACAGTACAGAACTCTATGTTCTCCACTCAAGCATCCAGTTTCTGAAGGCTGTCAGCATCATCTGTCCCGTTTGCAAGGAGAAAAGGAGCTTTCACCGCTAGCAAAACATAGCTTGCGCAAATCCAGACACTTAGGAGAGCTCTGTAGAGACTGAAGGCTTTGGAAAATGGCATTCAGTGTATGCCCCGCAGACAAAGAAATACAAGGCCCCGGGTTTCAGCTCACATTTAGAAGCTGTCTTAGCACAGGACAGGGTTGCAGACTCTTCGAGAAAGTTAACAAGCGTCTTTTGCCTTCTCATGGTACCACTCATTTCTTAGAAAATGACTGCATGGACAGTGATGAGGAGTCACCTTCTGGTCCTGAAGATGAGCCGTTTCCTCCAAGGCCTGGCCAGCAAAAGCAAACCTTCCTTAACTGTAACAGGTAACTGCCCGTGTCCTTTCATTGAAATTCTTCTGATTGCTGGGGCTTTCCAAGCTGTCGTGGCCATTGCAAGTGGGAGGGGCGTTAGATGAGGGAGGACAGAAGAGTTAGTCCAGGGTGCTTTGGTATCAAAAACTGCAAGCAGGAAGCACGGAGATATAACTAGGTGCTAGAGTTGTAGGAAAGCAAGTAGCTCCAGCCGATCATCCGGAAGGAGACGGCCTCCTTTTCCTCCACCAAAGACATCCACAGACAATTAGGGCATGCTGATTTCATGCATGCTGTTCTTCAAGGATTCAAGGCCAAAGAAATGTGTTGTCTCTCCTCTTAGCTAAAGAAATGCAGTGTGGGTTTGTGGAGTCACCTAGCTTCCCAGATTGGGAATGCAGGAGTGACTCACTTCCTAGGAAGAAAATTGAGGAATGGCCAGCTAAAAGAGCATAATAAAAACCCTGCAAAGAAGGGCTTCATTTGCGAACATTAAGCCACTATGCTTACATTCATATTTTGATAGTGCAATGGGAAAGTAATTCAATCCCACAGTGGAGAAGTTAGCTTATGGGGTCCCAGCTGCATCAGTAATTTTTCTCACTCTCTCTTACTGTGCTGCTCAGGAAGGCTTCTGACCCACAGAACTTGGTCCAGTCTCTAGGTTCCTTGGCCTGAGCCAGAAAAGGTCCTGCAGTACTGGGAGGGCAAAAAAAAGAAAAAAAAAGGTGCTATTCAGAGACGTATTCCATGATAACAGAGCAAAAACCACGAGAAAGTTGTATTTGCAATCTAGGAGAGAGCACACAAGGAAAGATGAAACCATCTGAATGAAGGGATCTAATAAATATCCTCCAGTTCTATGGACTCACAGGAATGTTTTGCACTTTGTTAGATACAGCTAAGGCCTTTCAGAGCCCACGGCATTTCTTTTCCCACAAGGTTCTTCTGCTCCTTCCCGACCACCTTCTCCATTTCCAGTGGACCCCCTGCACCTAAACTTGACCAAGGCAGAGGCCTCAAGGCTGCTCAGTCAAGACATATTGAACATAAAAGCCGCGCGGCTGGGGGGAAGAGATCCAGACCAGTGTGTGCTGGACAAAGAAAGACACCTTGAACATCTGTGTCTTGACTGATCACTTCCTTTGCAAACTTCTTGTTTTGCAGTTACGCTCCTAGCAATGCTTGTTGCTAGCCAGCATGTCACAGGCCCAGGTTCTTAATCGCTGGAGAGCCCGGGTACGGGCAAAGTTCCCACTTGGCGGAGGGGGGAAGAAAAGGGTTTCTCTTCTCTCATCATACCGCAGGGAAGAGGCAAGAACACACTTGCTGGATTCGAGCGGTGTAGCAGTGGCCCCACGCTGATGTGGACCCTGCTGAAGGGCTGGGCCTGTTTTTTCAAGCACACTACCACTCGCACCGGGCGTGAGGCTCTGGGCGAGTTACCTGACATCTAAGCAGTTTGGAAATCAGGCAGAGATTCAGGCCTGCCTCTCGCTGTGGAGAGGCTGAAGGAACTGGCTCCAAGCAGCAATGTTACCTTATTCTTGGTGGCTTGTTTGGACGCTTTGTCTTGGTGCACTCCCGTTTTGCAGGCAATTTTGATCGATCCATTGTTGTTCAGCAGCAGCCTCTGCTACCCGCTTCAACAGTCTTCTCCAAACTTCCTTTTGACTAGTTGATCCGAGAAGCCCAGAGGACAGCACCGAGCATCCTTTCTATTCCACATATCCATGCCTGGTGGGAGGCTGCCAGACTCACCTTGAGAGCTACGCTCACAACGTTACTAGAGGGCATTCCAGCATATGCTCCAGTGCTGTTGCTCGCTACGTCGGATGTTTGCCATGCAGATCTCCTGCCAGAGGTGTTTCTCTCACTGCCTTCCCGGCTTCTTTCAGTCTCATGTTAATTTATCACTCCATTAAGCACCCAAATACTGTGCTCTCCTAAGCCATTCAACACCGGCATTACTAGGGCACCCTGCTGGCATCTCTTCCCTCTGCAGTTGCCACAAGGCTTCAACCTGAAGGGCAGCAAGGCAAGTAAATCCAAAACAGGCAACCTAGGAGATGCTCAGTGTCCTCCCTTGGAGCACTGGAACCTCGGGTTGCTTCACAGAGCTTTAATCCTAGAGGTGTTCCTTAAAGAAGATGCCCTAAATTGCCCTGCCGACCCACTACAATCTCGCCTTTAAGGCCAAGAGGCAAATTTGTTCTAGTCTCTCCCTTATTCAAAGCATTCCTCAGCTTCACTGGAAAAGAAATTCATCTTTATGGAGCAGAACACACATTTTGGGGGGCTTACGGCTGCGCTGTCTTTTCTCCTCCCACCTCAGGTACAAGCTTTATTTTCTGAGCTTTATGGAGAAGTTTTCAATGTCCAGTCACCTAGCGAGGAGGAAGGGAGAAAGTTTTTCGAGGACTTGCTTGTCCAGCAAGCTGCTAAGCCTGCTGCACCACAAAAGAAAGCAGGTGAGCCTATTCTACAAACACAGCGTTGCTATCTCTAGCTTAGCAGCCATTCGGCATTTGCTTTGGTAATAGATTTCCTGGCACGAAGGTTTACTCTGCTTGTGTCCGAGTATCATCACTTGGCTAACCTTTTCTGGTTGACTGAAGCTTGCCAGGCACGGGAAGTCCTCCTGCCTGTGGCATCACCAACTGAGCCTCGACTGCTGAGAGAGGAGGAGGAGAGGCAGCTCGAGGAGCAAGGGGACGAGACATGGCCAGCGGTGCCTGCAGAGTCCAGTACACCCCTCTCTACTGGCAAGTCCTTTCTTCCTTTTTTCTTTTTTTCTTTTTTGGAGAAGGTGCCAATGACATTGATATCTTCCCTCTTGTCATGGCATACCTGCTTTTGGTGATGCCGGTGGCTTTATGCCAAAGGCATTCCATTTCCAAATTAGGTGCAGCATGTGAGGTCAGTCCCCAGGACAGTCACTCAACGTGCTTATGAAATAAAGCCCAGCCACAGAGCTTGGCTCACACTGTAAAACACTGGCCTCGATGGCCCCGCAACGGCTAACTCCTCAAATGTAACATGTTGTTTAGAGCAGTTGCTGAACACTGCACAAGTTCTTATGGTAATAGGAAACAGTCAGGATTTTTCCTTTGCTTTTGTTTCCTTTTCCTCTTCCTCTCCCTCTTGCCTTCCTGGCCACCAGCCCCATACCAAGTCATTGCCATCTGTCTGTGAGGCTTAGGCAACCTCTGCTTTTGGAACACAGGGGAAGGAGAGCTTGTCTCCAAAGACTTTTCTGCTTCTCACCTCTTTTACTTCCTGTGATGAGAGGCGAAGCCACCTGAGCTTATGACCTTGCTTTGTGCTCATGCCTTCGGTCTACAGTCTGCTCTGTGCACAAAATCTTCAAGGGCGTTCTTTTATGCATGATATAGTCTATTAGTTCTTGCGCTTTTTAATTCTAATAACAATTGGACCCCCTTCGCTTGCTGCCCTCTCTCCCTCAACACATGCATGTAGTGAGCCAGCAGAATGGTACTTCAGTCCCTCTCACCATTCCCCTTGTGCACCAAGTAAGACGACGGTGCTAGATTTTGCAGACAGAACTGCTTAGCTAATGCTTTGGCTTGCTTTTTCTCCTATCTCTGTGCAGCTGCCTGCAGACAAAAGCGAAGGAGGAACGCATCGCCCTCAGAGAGCCTAGCAGAGAAGAGGAGGAAATGCTCACCCCCTGCTGAGAAGGAAACCAGCATCTCTCTCAGGGTAGGTTGGAGCTCACTGATCCACCTTTGCTTCCCGCTCTGCTGACAACCCTTGAGCTCTCCGTTCTGCCAGCAGAGCTGCAGGCATGGGCAACATTCAGCTAACGGGGAGACAGAAGCACCTGAGGAGGCTCCCACTGCCAGCTGGCAGCCCTCTTTCTAGAGGCTCTGTGGCCTCTCTTCAAAAGATGCATTTCGCAGGGCCCTGCATTGCAGCCACAGAAGCTCATCCAAGGCAAGAGGGCCTTTGCTGTGGCAGCCACTCTCCTTTACTACAAAACGGGCCATGGCAGTTCCCGCTGTTCTCAGAGAAGTTCACTTGCAGTTAGGATCGTGGAGGTGATTGATAGCCTGAGGAGCAACACAATGTTACTACTCTGCCATTCTTTTTCATTATTTGCTGTTTAGTCCTCAGTGCACAATTCAGTGAAGAGAGCCTGTAGTTATCATATAAAGACATCTGTTTGTATATATATCCAAATATAGCGAGGCTATACCAATAAAGCTCATATAAATCCTTTTAAGCTTTCTTACTGGCTGTTTGTTGCTGTTGGTGTTCCAAACCTATTGCGTATACATACATGATCTGTTGAGATCGAGGTGTTTGGCCTTCCTTTCGCATGTGCATTGCCTGAAAGTCTCATGCCTGGCATTTTTAGGAGACCAATGGTCGTCAGTGCCTTTGACCTACACACATCTGGACGTCTTCCAAGTAATCTCAGTGCCTCTCTCAAAAGAAAGCAACGGAAAACTCGACCATCTTTGCCCAAATGGTGACAGGCGGTTTTTCTGGCGTCGCCTGGGCTACTGCCTATGCCGTTGTCATTTAGGCAACGTTGCAAGGCAGTGCAGAGGTCATTCTTCTTCGGACCTGCTCGCGCCCCCAGGGGTTCTCAGAGAAGGAAAACAAACCTGCAGCAAGCGTCGGGGAGGAAAACTCTTCCCCAGGCAGCGGCACTTTGCTGTGCTCGGGGCGCCCTGCGCCCGGGCACGTCTCAGCCCGCAGCGCTGCCTGCTGCCCGCCGCCCCCCCCCCCAGCAGCTCTCCTCCGCCCGCTCGGCGGCAAGCGGCGCTCGCGCTCTCTCGGCCCCTCGCCTCGGCCCCGGCCCCCTTCTCGGCCCGCCAGCGCCCCCGGCAGCCGCTCTGCCGCCGGGCACGGCTCTCCCGGCACAGCTCTCCGCCCGGGCGGCCAAGCCGAACCGCGCCGAGCTCAGCCGAGCCAAGCCGAGTCGAGCCGCGCCGAGCCGCGCCAGCCCCCAGCTCCCCCGGCGCCCACCCCCGCCCGCAGCGCCCGCCCGGCCCCCACCCGCCGCCACCCGCCGCGACCCCCAGCGCCGCCGGCAGCCGCGCTCCGCGCCGGGAGCCGCCCTCGCGGCGGGAAGCGCCCCCGAGCCCCGCCGAGGCTGCGAGCCTGCCCGGGGCTGCAGCGCCCACGGCGCCGGCTGCCCCCGCACCCTCGCCCCCGCCGCGCCTGTCGCGCTCTCGGCTCCGCGCAGCGGCCCCGCGCCCCGACACCTCGCCGCCCGGCGCCCGCGCTCTGCCCCGCCGCTGCCCCGGCCCGCCTCGCCCGGCCGCAGCCTGTGCTAGCATGCCCCGCAGCCGCGGCGCTCCAGCCCAGGGCGCTGCTCTTCCCCAGCGCTCTCCTGCTCGCCCCGCCGAGGCTCAGCGCCTTCGCCACAGATGCGAGCAGCGTGTTCATTGCACTGCTTTAAAGGCTCGCGTCTGGCATTGTAACACAAGAAATCGGCTTGGGGCAATGGAAACTCCCTTGCCAGGCTTGCTTGGATCGGCAGCGGTAATGGGCCTTCTTCCCAACGGAGAGCTGCCGGAGGCTGGTCACAGCCTGCCCTTCTGAGCGCAGATCCAAAAGCTGCCCTGGCAGATGGCCGTTGGCAGACGTCCATTGCAGAGCAAGCGGCCATGGGAGCATCGTTTTTCTTTTCCTGCTTCTGCCCGCTGCAAACAGAAATCAAGCAAAGAGCAGGCAAGAAAATCAGGAGGAGAGAGCGCTCCTGCCCTTCCCCTTTGTGCAGTGCAGTGCTGTGCGATGCAGCAGGAAGAGCCGAGAGCGAACAGCTGAAGGCGCCACACACACTTTACCCCAGACTTTGGAGAAACTCCAAGGCAGCTAAGCGCTTACGAAGGAAACAACCACCCGAGCTGTAAAACTGTGAGCATCCCTGAAGGGACACAACCTTTGCTTATCTGGTTTTACATTTGACTCTCTCTGTCCCCTCAGAGAGGGCTGCTGCCCAGGTGCTCCTGCTCCTCCACCTCTTCTACCCTTTCACTTGAAAAGCCCTCCCTCCTGCTCTCTCTCCTTGCTGCTAGCACTGGTGTCGAATGGTAGTGCTCCGAGTGGGGCTGCTGCTTGCCTAGGTGCTTGCCCAGCACTCCCTGGCAGGGCAGCGCTACCCAGTGCAGTGCACTTGCCCCGGACAACGGGAGCATCAGTGCAGCCCTCTGTGGCTTCAAGAGGTTCAGAAACCTCTTAGCCTGGGATTTGCACCTGCATCTTAGGGAGGAGAGTGTGCTGGGAACTGACAAGTATGGACTCTCTGGTGTGGCTGTGTGTTTCCTTCCCCTTCGGAACGAGCAACAGATGAATCCTCTTGCTGGAGGGCCTTCAAAAGCACTTGCCTCCTCCGCAGAAGGCATCCACCACTGCCCCAGAATGAAATTGTCCCACACCAAGAGGAAGTTCTCAGCACCTCTAGTTGTGGCTCAGCACAGGTCCTGCAGAGAGAAGGGTTCCAAGCCATGTCTCTGCAAAATAATTTCTCTTTTCCTGCTTCTGATGCTCTGGAAGTGAGTATGCCATGACAGCTTCCTCCACATCTGGCCCTGCCTTGCTGACCGTCTCTTCCAAGTTGCTGGCTGTAGCAGAGACTTGGCACGGCCAGAGAAAACAAGCCCTGCTGCTGCTGCTGCTGCCGCTGCTGCCAAGAGGGTTTCCTTGCTCTGGAGTCCATCTTCACTGCCCGGTGGGAGCAAGGGAGGGCATTTCCACCTGCTGGCCTGCAAGAAACCTGTCATGCTTACAGTGCAGCCTCTCAGCAGTAAGGGCCACCAGTGAGCAGCATCAGCCACTCAGAAATCTGGGAGAGGCTCCAGGGAAAAAGCGGAGAGAGCCAAGCATGTGCTGGAGAGACTCCTGGGCCCAGGAAGGAAGTTGTGGCTCTATATGCCGCAGGGAGGTTTGTTGCAACGGGTTGTGCTGCATCCAGTGACCCGGCACCTGCCCAGTGGGCCATCACTCCAGGGCTCTCTTAGGCTGCTGCTCTGATCCAGTGAAGCCACAGCCAGGCACAAGCAATCTGACCGAGGAAGAGGTGGGGCACGCTGCCCGCCTGGCCTCTCTGCCTCTGCACATGAGACTTCCTCCCAGGCTCCTCCAGGGAGCAAGTGGCATCTGTCTCCATGCATTCACATCCCTTCTTCCATCTTCCCTAGCAAAACTCCCCTGCAGCCTCGGTACATGTTTGCTACTCACACAAAGTCCAACACATTTTTCCCTTGGCTGTCCAGATTCCCCTTTGATTGGTGCTATCCATCGCGGTGTCCCTGCAGGCAGCAGGCAGCGCCATGGGGTTCCTGCGCTGCTGCCTGCCAGCTGGCTCCCCTGAGTTCCCCCCAGGCAGGGCCAAGTTACTCTCCTGCAGGAGCTGACTGCAATTTGCTAAGATCCCGCATACCAGTGCACTGCAGGAATCTGCTGGAGCAGATGGACTGCTGACCTTTGCCTGGCACTCAGGCAAAGTCTGCATGGTCCTGGCACTTCCTATCGTTGACTAGGCAAGAGAACAAAGACTGCGCGTGGGAAATGCATGTGGTGCTTCATTTTAGAAATCACTGCTTTCCAAAGTCACTCTGCTGGTGCGGAGGGAACTGTAAAGGCACACCATTCTAGTGGCTTACCTCCAAGCCAAGGAGCTTAACTGAGGGAAGTCTGGTCACTCTGCTTGCCCCTGGAGCAGTGATGTGCAGACAACACAAGGCATCTACCAGGTGATGTTTCCATGTAGCACAGGCAATGGACAAAGGCGGAGCTCTGTAATACCAAGCTCTTCTTTTCCCTCTCTCCTGCAAGGCAGCAGAAGGTTTAAAAGTGCTGTCCCACACTGCAAGACATCCTGCAGCAGGCAGGAATCCAGCTGTGCTCATGGCAAGCCCCTCTCTGCCATGTACTCAGTCCTGCTGCTCTACCTGCTTCCAGCAGAGGAAAAAGCAGCTTTCCCTTTTCAATGGAGGCCAAAGTGAGCTGTGGTGACAGCTAGATGAGGCTGGTGTCAATTTGCAAGCTCATGGCTAAGCAGCTCAGGGAGCTCTGCATGTTTACACATGGGCTCTCTGCGCCCGGAGGAGGCTGTGGACTTAGGCGGATCTTGTGGGAGCAGCTCTCCATTGCTCTTGGGACTCTCCAGGACCCCTCCTTTTTGACATCCCCTGTTTGCAGCAATTCCACCCCATCCCCACCGCTCTCTGTCTCTCTTTTTCTCCCAGATGTCTCTTGCCCCGAACCTCCAGCCTGTCTCCACCTCTCCCTGCTGCCCCAGGACAGTCTCTCTCCAGGCCTTTCCCAATCACTCATTGAGGTGGTCCTTCCTGCCCCAGGCCGGGGCTTGGTGTGGGGGAGTGGGGAGGGAAGGCGAGTGCTGGGAGTGCTGATGCCCCTGATCTCCTCTCTCCTTCCTTGTCTCTCCTAGGAGGTGGCGGGAGAGGGGAGAGGGACAAGACGACACTGACAGCAGGGGCTTCACCATGGTGGACACCAACACAACAGCCCTTTCTCTGAGCTACACGGCCACAGGATACACAAACTCTCAGAGGACTGCAGAATCTCAGTGCATAAGAGATTACAGAGCGGTGATAATTTCGAGTGTCTCTGTGTGGGCTAGTGGGGAACGGGATGGTTGTGTGGTTCCTGGGCTTTCACATGAAGAAGAGCCCCTTCACCATCTACATTCTGAACCTGGCCATCACCGACTTCTCTTTGCTCCTCTTTCTTCTTGTTATATTACCGCTAGACATGGTTATAGAAATCTCTTGTTCTCCATTATATAACTATATCTTTTCCAAATATCTCCTGATGGATCTGTTTCTCTTGTGGTACTTTACCAGCATGTATCTCCTGGCAGCAATGAGCATGGAGAGGTGTCTGTCTGTTTTATTCCCAGTCTCGCATCGATGCCGTCGCCCAAAGTGCTTGTCCGGAATTGTGGGGGGGGTAATCTGGTTTCTTTCTGGACTTTTTGTTTGCTTGTTTTTTCTGGGTTGTTATTCCCCCTTTAATATGAACTGTTGACATATATTTCTACAACTAGGCATTGTGAATTCCTTCATTTTCTCTTTCTTCCTGTTCCTTTCCAACCTGATCCTGCTCATCAGACTTCAATATGGCTCACAGAGGCGTCACCCTGGGAGACTTTTTGTTGCGATCTTACTCAACAGCCTCTTCTTCTTTGCCTTTGGGTTTCCTTACAGTGTAGAAATAATACTCAGTGTTGCTTATTCAAAAGAATTATTTCCTGAAAATCTGTCTTTCTTGCTGGCGTCTCTGAACAGTAGCATCAATCCTGTCATTTACTTCCTTGTCAGGAGCTGCCGTCAGCGCCGGTTGCAGGGCTCTGTGAAAGTGGCCTTCCGGCGAGTGTTTGCAGAGAAAGCAACATGTGAGGAGGGCAGCCAAGGCCCCGGCGACACTGCTGTGGAGACCACTGTGTAGATCCCTGCTGGCAAGGCAGGAGTGGAGATGCTGATCTCCAAGGCAGCCCGGGAGGAGACGGAGAGCCCCACGCCATGGCTGGTGGCCCTCTTGCCACCAGGGAGGTGACCAAAGCTGGGTGTGGGGACAGGGTCACAAGCCTGGCATAGTGCTGCTCTGCTGGACTTGGTCCCCAAGCACTGCCTGTATTCCCCTTTGCAACCTCCGCCACGGTCCTGGTCCTCGCCCAATAAACTTTGGCTTTCTTCTGCCAGCAAACAAGCCCTTGTGGTCTTCTTGGGGCTCTCTCGCTCAGGAGAAGTGAGCCACACTCACAGGAAGGCTCTGGTGGAGCTTTGGCCAACTCGGGGAAGCAAGTTTTCAGGCAGGGTGAAAGTGGCAATGCCAACACGTGGTGGTGGTGGACCACCAGAGGGGGATTGCCTCTTCCTGCTGTCCCTGTGCTGAAGTGAAAGGCTGAGCAAGAACTGGAGGGGAACCCTGCCAGCAGGAAGCAGAAATGCAGCTGGGTCAGCATTTGGTCAGCGGTCACCTCCCTCGGGAATAGGCAGCAGCGTCTGCTGTGAGAGCTGCTCCCTGTGCCCACCCTGCTGCCCCGGCACGGGGTTCTCCGCTGCAGCCCCCCTTTGCTGGTGTAAAGAGCAGGTGAGCGGCTGGGCTGGCTCACTGCAGGCAGGCCTGGCCGCAGCAGCACGGCTGGGGGTCAGTTTGCAGGCTGTCTCTTGTGGTCTGCCAGGCTCTGCACCCCCTTGGCTGTGCACACACCCCGGTGAAGAAAATGTCCCAGGGTCTTTCTCCCTTGAGCTCGGCAGGCAGGGTCTGGGCCTCTTGCACACATCTGGCACCCTCAGCACCCCACGGCTGTGATTTCCACGGGCAGTGACCGGCTGTATGAGAAAGTCCCCAGAGCTGTGTTTTGAACCTGCCCCCAGATCACGTCTTTTTCTGACAGCATGTCCTTGTCAAATTTGAAGCAGTGAAGAAGTGTTCCCTCTTCCCCTCCCACAGAAGTGTGCAGCCCTCACTCAGAGGTCTTTGTCTTCTCTCCCCCAGCCTGGGCATGTCCCCCTCGCTCTGCAGAGCAGCCCCTTCCAGGGAAGGTGGTGCTCTCCTTTGCCTGCCCTTGTTTCCTGTCTTGGTGCCTTTCCCACTTCTCCCATGGCGTTGCTGTGCTGGGGGGTGAGCAGGGCCTGCGGCACGTGTAGTGTGTGTGCAGCCTCTCGAGATCTCCGTCTTTCCCCAGGAAACACCTCAGAAAGAAGGAGTAAAGGAAAGGAAGGAAGGGAAGGAAGGAAAGACAAGTGAGCAGTAAAGATGCAGTCTCCATAAGGCTGATGGATGAGATTCTGTGAGACAAGAATCTCTTGCAGAGAAAAGCTCATTTGCAGCCCTCTGTACTCCACGACATTTAATCTCTGAGGCAACATGTTCATGCCGGGAATGGGATTAGAATCAGTGGATGAAGCCCTTGTGCTGTTGCATGCCAAACATTGGTAAATTCCCCTTTTTGGTGGTCCCTGGCTCATCTCTCTGGGACAGCAGCACCAACCCAGTCATTTACTTTCTGGTCCGGAGCAACCGTCACCACCGGCTCCATGGCTCTGGGAAAGTCACCTTCTGACAAGTGTTTCCAGAGAAAGCAATGTGCGGAGAAGGAAGCCAAGTGCCCAGAGACACTGCTGCAGAGACTGCTGTATAAATCCCTGCTGGCGAGGAGGTGTGGGAGGGTGGGGCAGCCTGCAGAGGGGACTGAGGGGAGGTGGGCAGCAGTGCTCAGACCCCAGCAGAGCCAGGGCATCTCTACTGCGGTGGGAGCAGCTCAGCTGGTGACATGCCCCTTCCGAGCAGGGCTGTGCTGGGGACCAGGGAGCTGGGTGAGAGCGATTCTTGTCTGCACAACATGCCAGTGCCTCTTCTCATTACGTGGTTCCCCTTGTGGAAGGGGACATGGTGCACAGAGCATGGCTATGCAGAGCATGCAGAGTGGAGGGAGGAAGAGTGACCCAGGATGCTGGGCGTGTCTTTGGGACCCTGAACCTTACAGGGAGTCTTTTCCCTCACTTTGACTTGAGGCCAAGCCTGCAGGACTCCAGTGCATTCTGGCAGCTCCTGGGAGGCCATTCTCAGCAGGCATGAGTTTCATCCTGGCTATTTTGGGCTTGTATAGAAACATCCTTCAGGCCTGAACACCTAGGGGACCGTTCAGCTGGTGCCACGGCTGCTCTGGTCAACACACAGGGGTCCTGGAGTGATGCGTGGTGCTTCTGTGTGTGTAGAAAGAGCACCAATTCCTCACCTACACCCTGAGCCTCTCCATCGCTGTCCCCAGAGGACATCTCAACTCATCACTCCCAGCTTTCGCCCAAGATGGCCATCTGCAGATGAGTTAGTTGCCCTAGGCTGCCTGTACAGGCAGTGGAGAGAAAGGTGCTTGTAAGGAGCTTTTCCCTTCCCTATGTGGCTGCAGCACACAGCTCCTGCTGAGCCATCAGCCACCCTCCTGTCCCTCTGCCAAATCTCTTCCCCACCACCGTCTCGCCCCACACTGCGGATGCCTCGCTCCCCTTACACAGTGCCATGCAAGGCCTCTCACCCTAGTGCTTCTGAGAAAGCTTTCAGCTCCCAGTCACAGCACCTTATCTCACTGTCTTCCCAGTAGCTGCTGTGAGGGTCACCTCTCTTCCTGGCACTGGCACTTGCCTGTTGCTGCAGGGATGAAAGGGCATTTCTCTGCCTCTCCATCCAGCTCTCCAGACTTTCTGTTTGCTTTTTTTTTTTTTTTTGGCTCCTGCCCTCAATCCTTCCCTCCTTTGTTTCTCCATTACTCTCTTTCTGGGTTGGCTGGTGCGTGGAGCTAATTAACACTAAAACAGTTTGTGAGCAAGTGAAGGGCTGGATTTAAAAGGAATGGATCTAAATCTGGTTTTTTGAAATTAAGTTGAGGGCAGAGAAAGAAGGGAAAATGTCTGCACCAGAACATTCAAAGAACTAACAGGGGTCAAAACTTTTCTTTTTTGTTTGTTTTAATTCTACGGAGTAGCAGTATTCCAGAAGCCATTTCATTTCAGTTAACAAGGTTTGGAGAAGCCCTTTAATGGTTGATTAAAATATTGCTTTAGAGAGATTTCACTAGAAACCATGAGACGTCTCTGCTGTCCTCCTTCGTTGGTTTCATTTCATAGGTTCACCTTTGACTGCAGCTGCTCAGGTTAAGAAAGATGGGGCCCATCACGACAGTGAGATTTGTCCGCCCTAAGTTACTTTGTTTAAAAGCTAGATGTCTATTTCACACCTAATCGCATCCTAAAATCAGTTCTGAGGTAGATCAGATGCATCTGCCTCCAGAGACATTCATTTTTTTCCACAGAAGAACCTAGAGTGACTAAGTCAGGGTTAAATTCGCTGACTTCCATCGGCATTAAATAGGTGACTTCCTCCCTCAGTTTCCCAATTCGTAAATGAAGGATTTTTTTGGTTGACTTGGTAATTCACTGACCTCTGTTAAAACATGCAAATTCTTGCAAAGAGGCTTTATTCACTGGATTTCCAGCGATGAAATTTCTGGTGAGATAGGACTTGGAGGGTCATCAAGAGGTCACCCAGGACATCTTCTGCCCCTATAAAAACTTCATCGTAACCACTCCTGAGAGAAATGAGCCCAACCTGTCCTTAAAAGACTCCTGTGATAGGAATTCTTGACCATCCCTGGAGGATGGTGACACTTCCTACAGCTTGAGGTTTCTTTCTTTTTTTCCTTTAATGAAGATTTCTCTTTTACATGTTTTTTGGAATACACAGAAGTGAAAAAAGGAGAGAAAATATCTAGATTACAAATGGACTGTTTTAGCATTCACAATGCTAGGAAGCCAGAGCAGTGGACCTAATGGCCCTTTACACATGGGAAATCCATACAACTATCAGCTTGGAGTAAGGAAGAACTCCAAGAAGTGTTAGCTGGATAGGTCCATGCATATGCTTGTCCAGCTGAATACTCAGCTACTCCTTTGAGTGTTAATTCTAATGGAGAAACCCTGAAATGCCTTTGTGATATCATTATAAAAGCATTGACTGACAACTGTTTCTTTAAAATATATTTACTTAAACTTTTCAGTCAAGACAGAACTCATTCTCCTCCTTTGCCCCTTTCTTTCACGCCTTCCCTTCACCAAGCCTCCACACCTCCCTTCTCCAGCCCCAAGAGCCCTTCAGGTGGAAGATTTCCTGGGAGAGGGTTAAAGGTTGGTACTTAAACGGTTTTCTTCTCAGCCCTTTGTGCAGCTGCTGGGATATGAAAGCATCATTCAGGACACCCAGGTCACATCATCCACACAGCCTATTAAACCACTTCTCACACAGGCAGGAAACATCAAGATACACTTGTGACACATGAAAGCAAGTAATAAATTAGATGGGGTTGGATTATACACTAACAGCCACCTCCTAAGCAAGTTTTGGAAGATTTCCAGAAGCCATTCTATGTTCTTTAAAGGTGCTGTGCTCTAACACATTCATACCAGGGGAGACAGAAGTTGAGGAGATAAAGCTGTACAGCCCTTACACAAAATATTAGATCTCTAAACACAGGCGAGGTAAGTTTTGCAGCTTCTCTGGCTTCTCGCTTTGCTTCACTTTGCTTTGCTTTGCTTTGCTTTCCTCTTCCCTTTCCTTTCTTCTTGAACAAATGTGATAATACAGAAAGGAACTTCCACTGAAGTTATCAACTGTCTCTAGTTATCTTTGGCTAGAATCATATGCAGAGCTAGTTCTACAGCCGCAGATTCTATTGCTTCGAAATTATTCTTTTGTTTCCCATAACCACCTGAGATTTTAGGCAAGAATGCATGCAGTAAGGAGATGGTGCAATTTCTCACCCTTTTTGAGATGTTAAGAGTACACATGAGATTCATTTTATTTTGCAGCTGATTGCATTATGTCATATAGCTCAGGTCTACCCCTGCAAAGGCACTTGAAGAGATAAGCCATAACTGGTGGCAATCCTCTACTGAATTAGTCATTCTAGTAATCCTCTTGGAGTCAACAGTAAGAAACGGGTACCGGCAGCACATGATTCATCACATCTACAAGTAGACTGGTCAGGTGTAATATGCCTAGCTTAGGTACAGGTGCCTACATGACTTAAGGCGATGAGATGAGATCAGACAGATGAGAGAGTTTGTTAAATGCAGTTTGGTGGTGATGGAAAGGACCTTATCAAGCAAGGTACATAACCGAGCTGTCTGAATTGTGAATCGGTCCTTTTGTAGATACACACCTTGTTTTTAGCTCAGGAATTTGCCATCTGCTGGTATTCAGGCACATAGTTTCCCCTGACCATTTCTCTCTTGGTCACTCCTTTCTGACTGCCTAAATATGGCCCTGCGATTGCTGTGGTATGCTTCCAGTCATGCTCTGGCTTGGATGGAGCCCGGCTATTTCTTTTCGACTGGGTACTGCACAGCCATAAAGGTGTGCTCATTTCATCCCTGTCATTTATTTTGTTGAGAAGTCTATGTCATTGCTCAGTAGAAGGAAGAGGGGTAGAAAGGATCACGACTTGGTAAGACGAGGGAGAAACTGACCTCCCGTTGTACTTACTGATCCTTCTCCTTGTAGAAATATCTGAAGGGGAACCATTCATGTAAAGTTTACCCTTCTGCTTGAAAAACTTTCATCTAGTGTAAGTACAACTGTAAGCATAGGAAAAGTCCCTAACTTTGCCCACTTCCTCTCTCGGCTTCACTTTGTGGGTTTGAAAGTAATCTTGGGTTTTCTCAGTTTCAGTGTTTCCTGTGGATGCTTGATCACTTTGTGCCTGCACGAGAATTTCTGATTATGCTGCAGATTGAAGTAGTTGGTAGATAACTTGGATTAACTGAATCATTCTGCCGATTTGCTCACAGATCACCAAGACAAATGAGAAGACCTGGTTGTGATGTAATTCTGCAGGACTTAAAACACCAGCTGACGGGGAATGTTTTGATGCTAGAAGGAAGCCCATACAGTGGATATTTTTATTAAAAGAGTGCCTGCTTTTGGCTGACCTTAAACTCTCTGTGAAGAGTTTCATCTGGTGGTTCCCAGACTTCTTTGAGCAAGGGAATTCTGGTGGTCTGGGTGCATAATGGCAAGCTAGAAACGTTACACTCTTTCTAAAGATGTAGGCTACTCATTTATTAGTGACATGTAATGCTCTATGGGTTGTAGCTGGAACACAGGGTGAAGCAAAGAAGTCTCATGTTTATGCTGGAATGTGACCTTGTCTCGAATGAGAAACTGTATGGATGTAGAAATGCCTAGGGACAAGGAGCTCAGCCATAACCTAAAACAGGTGGATGGCATTACAAAAAGCTCTGAGCTACTTTCAGGCACCAAAAGGGATTATTCTCTAAAGGTCATTCTAACCTGGTGGTGCTAATTTGCTTAAGCTCCTCATAGTGAGTGGAGGAAAAAAGGGTTCTGCAAAGGACCCTAATTTAGTCATTCTGAATCAGCCTATGAATCAGACTTATACTGGCTGTTGAAGGAGTTTAGTTAGATTAGCTTCATTAAGCTAAGTTAACCCTTGAAAGGATCACGCAGAGCGTATCAAAAATCATACTGGGTAAAATCAGTACAGTGCTGGGACAGAAGATCTCACAAGAGTCTTTCATTCTTCCTTCCTCTGATAGAAACAATGCTGAGATTTAGAACAATGTGAAATACTACATTAAGTCATATGTGCAATTTTTTTCCCCTCCATGATAGATAACCTTCCCAGAACTCGTTTTTCAGCCTGTGACATTTCATATTTATGTTTCCAAATGTATATACACAAGAGAGTTCTTTTCTCTGCCTGTGGGTACATTTCCCTTCTAAACAAGAATTCAAAGATCGTGGGTACTTATAAAGCAAATCATCATTCTGAGCAATATTTCCAGGTATTCTTAAAGACACCCATTTTACAAAGATTGCTGTCAGGGACTTTGTCTCCCCTGAGGGCAAACATGCTGCATTATCTGCCTTGTAGTGCCCAAGGTGAACACTCTGGCCTTGTCCTTAGTGCATGGAAGGCTATCGGCCATGGAGCCAGTCCTTCAAAATCCTGGAGGACCAGGATTAAGGAACATATCACAGAGTGCACCTATCTCCGTGCCACCAAAGCCATGGCAGAAGCTTTGTACTGCGGAGAATTAAATAGCCGTTAAAAAAAAATACATGACAGAAACTAAACGCTTCATAAGCTTAATACTAATGCTATATCTTTCTTGGTTTGTATCTACTTCTGAAATAGAACTCATTATTAATAATGAAAAAAATGCTGATGAATCATGTGTCTGTCTTTATTTTCCCAGGGGTATAAGCTGTATATTGCATATTGCCACCCGACTGACCAACATGGAGAATGTAAGCAGTGTGAAGGAATTCATTCTTCTGGGCCTTTCAAAGAACCAAGGGGTGCAGAAAATATGTTTTGTGGTGTTTTTGTTCTTCTATATTGTTATTGTGGCAGGAAATCTGCTCATCGTTGTCACTGTAGTTAGCAGTCAACGTCTGAACTCCCCCATGTATTTCTTTCTCTGCCACCTGTCCATTGCAGATATTTGCTTCTCTTCTGTCTCAGCTCCCAAAATGATTGTTGACTTCCTTGTTGAGAAGAAAACCATTTCCTTTGGGGGTTGCATGGCACAGCTTTTTGGAGTACATTTCTTCGGCGGCGCTGAGGTCTTCATCCTCACAGTGATGGCCTATGATCGCTACTTTGCCATATGCAGACCCCTGCACTACACCACCCTCATGACCAGGCGTGTGTGTGGCTGGATGGTGATGGGTTCATGGGTGGGGGGCTTTGTGCACTCCCTGGTGCAGACCCTCGTAACCGTTAGCCTCCCTTTTTGCGGTCCCAACAAAATTGACCACTACTTCTGTGATGTCCATCCCCTACTACAACTGGCCTGTACAGACACATATGTTGCGGGCATCATTGTCGTTGCCAATGGTGGAATGATTTGTTTGGTCTCTTTCTTCATCCTGGTCACATCCTACATTGTCATTTTGTTATCCTTGAAAAGGCGAACGTCCGAAGGGCGGTACAAAGCCCTCTCCACCTGTGGGTCCCACATTACTGTGGTGATTCTCTTCTTTGGGCCATCCACTTTCACCTACATACGCCCATCCAGCAATCTCTCGGAGGACAAGAGCGTAGCTGTGTTTTACACTGTCATCACGCCCATGCTGAACCCACTCATCTACACACTGAGAAATGAGGAGATGAAAAGTGCCATGAGAAAACTATGGAATAGAAAAGTCTGGAGTGAAAAGGGTGAGGTGTAGAACTGTGGTAACATTTTCTCAGGAGCTGAGAAAATCAAGTCTCTCTCACTATAATTCCATTTTGGAAAATTTACTGAAAGCTCCCTTTTGAAGAAAAGCTTGGTTTTAGCTGTTGCAGTAATTAGGAAGACCCTGAAAGTTCATGTTTTGATTGGAATGGCATTGTAAACTCTGTGACTAGCAGGGATTCCCTTTATGTTCTCTTCTTGAATAGCACAGGCCCAGGACTGGGGCTTCCAAGCACTGCTGAGACACCAGCAAATAAATAAATGAATGCTATCAAAAATATTAAAATGTGTTCCAGGCAGAGCATCCCATTAGTCTGAGCTCTCCCAGGTGTAAACTTTCCGTCAGACAAACTCCATCTACTCTGCAGTCTGCTCTGCTAGGAAACGATGGCCCAAGGTGTCTGCAAGGCTGTTGGTCCCCTGCTGCTGGAAGCAATTGTACCAAAGGCTTCCTTCCCCTTTACTTTGGAGTAAATGCCTTCTTAGGAGTACTGCATTGTCATATGCTGAATCCATGGGTTAGCAATTAAACTGCTGATCTTAGATGCTGGCTGGGTCATTTGCTGATGCAGGTGATATGAGGAGAAGCTTCTCCCCTTCCCATTCCAGTGCAGCAACTCTCTGCCTTTCTGCAGTAGTTCACCTATCCCTAATGCCCTCCTTCCTAGCCATCCCCTCTGCCCTTCATCTCTGCCTCAGATTTTGCATTTTACTGTTTAGACTAATAGAGAATCAAAGATCCAAGTGAAAGATAAATTGCTCACCGTAGGAAATTGTCGCCACCAAAGAAAGCATTGGGGGGCACAATTTTATGTGTCAATGAAAAAAAAGAGCTGTTTGGGAATAATTCTTGTACGCAGGATAACTCCTAGCACAACAGGGCACATCTACAGGCCCAGGCAAAGGAGGAAACATGTATTCCAAGGGAATAGCTGGAGCAGCTACTCCTGCAGGAGGGAAGAGAAGAAATGTGAATATGGAAGATTAAATCATCTCAGAGCCAGTCACAGCTGCCACAGGGAGGTTAGTTCTAGCAGCTAAGGTTCTCCACAAGGACGAAGGAGCCACGAGGAGCCACGGGACCCTGACTCCTACCTTGCCAGGAGGAAAAGAGCAAATGAGCTGCGTGAGGGAGAAAGACATCTGTGTAATGCACTCTGAAAGTAATTAAAGCACTTTCTTTTTTCTTCCTTCGCTTCATGTTCCCTATAAACACTTGCTTGCACTTGTGTTGCACCTTAACATGGCTTAAGCGTGATTCAAGATAAGAAGGTGTTCCCTGCACAGGAGAGTGGCACATCTACGGACCAAACCGTGGGACAATGTCAGAAATGCTCTGGTTCCCCGAATGTCCTCTGCTCTATGCAGGGGGTGGCAGAGTGGGTTCCCATTTCACAGGCATGCACCAGTACACTGCGGACGTCTCAGTGTCTTCTCCTCACCGTGGTGGGTTATGTGGATGGCAGCCAGCAGGACGGAACTGGGATAAATCCTGATTCTCAAGGCTTAGAGGGATAGTGTCCCTCAGGCCTGGGCCAGCATGTCCCTCACCCAGCATTCACACTCTGTGGACACAGCTAAAGGTGGGACCAGCCCCACCTATTTGTAGCAGTCTAAATTCTTCATGCAGTGAAGGACAGTTGTCTAGCTCAGCTCCCTTGTCAACAGAGAGGGACAGGCACCTTCAGAGGTTGTTCTGTCTCACCTGGGGTGGGGCAGGTAGAAAGACAGATGGGGCCCACTGACCCCCTTCATACTGAAACTGCTGAGGGGTTAGGGCACATGGCCAGTTCAAGCTAAGGCTTATAATTTAAAAACTGTTTGGTTTTTTTTTTAATGTTTTGGGGAAGAACGCCATGATTTTTCTGATTTCTCTTCCGGGTGCTGGATGCTAGCAGGCAACAGCGGGACCATAGCTTATGGAAGGTGTCAACAACAACAACATTTTATTCCTCTACACATTGGCCCATGAGCTTCAGCCTCTGCAGCAACAGAAAATTGACAACTGGCAGGACCAAACGACTATATTTTCCTGAGACATGTAAAATCCTTCTTTAGGGTGCCATAGATGATCATAGGGTCACAATCTTTGCTGGAGTTATGCACAGCTTTAAGGAGAGGAAGTCAGGGGAAATAACAGCCCTAACAGGCTTGCAGTGAAATGCAAAGGGAATCCGCAAGACCTCTTTCCATTCCCCTTTGACTGTGAACCTTATGCAGAGGCAGGAACCTCTCGCCTGTCTGAGATTAATTCTGTCACTTTCAGCTCAATAAAGATTTCAACTCCTTCTGCCAACTGAGGGACAGCATTTGTAAACTCAGCCAGAAGGGATGAAACATCTACTAGTGATAGAACACCTATCCTTAGAGCTAGCTTAGTTGAATTGATAAAAGGATTCCAAAGCCTTTCCCAACTTTCTCCTCTCCCAGAAATGATTGGTCGTTTATTCTCAAAATCACATTGATGGCAGACATGTAGTTGGTAAGTCACCATCTTATTCCGTCATTCTTTTAAGTGAAACAACACTGCAGCTTGTTTAACTTTCAAATTATGTCCAATGTCCTTAAAATAACTACCAGTTCACTCAGTTGCCTCAAGTGGATTGCTGATATGTGGAGATGAAAAGCAGGAATAAGTTCTTGTTACTTTACAATGGTAGCAAAATTAGAAGAGTAGATACTGCAGATACCAAGCCAGTTTATTCCCCCCGTGAGCCAAATCTTCAGAAGTACTTGCCCATTTCAAGATGCAGACAGCAGGATTAAAACCAGCCTATAATGGTTAGGTACACAGTTTAAGTGAGCAAAATGCTTACCCTGCTTAGATGCACAAAAGACCAGACTGCCTTTACACACTGAGTCATCTTTGCATAGTTGGCTGCTGTTTATCTCCAACCTACCCAACCTTTTCTGCCCTGAAGCACAGCAACTAGCCCAGTTAATTCTCAGAAAAGGGCTTCAATGAGCTTGTTATCAACAGGTTGCTCTCTTCCATGGACTACTTGGGAAACTGAAGGAGGAAATTTCCCTCTCCTGCCCCAACGTGAGTGATCAAACACTGGATTAGGTGCAAATTTGTACAATCTCCATCTGTGCTGACATTTAAAGTTCAATGGGATCGGGCCGGAGCAATCTGATCTGACTGAACCTGCTTTCACAGAATCACAGAATAGTTGAGGTTGGAAGGGACCTCTGGAGATCATCTAGTCCAACCCCCCTGCTCAAGCAGGGTCACCTAGAGCACCTTGCACAGGATTACGTCCAGGCAGATTTTGAATATCTCCAGAGAAGGAGACTGCACAACCTCTCTGGACAACCTGTTCCAGTGCTCTGTCACCCTCATAGCGAAGAAGTTTTTCCTCATGTTCAGATGGAACTGTCTGTGTTTCAGTTTGTGCCCGTTGCCTCGCATCCTGTCACTGGGCACCACAGAAAAGAGTCTGGCTCCATCCTCTTGACACCCTCCCTTCAGATACTTGTACACGTTAATAAGATCTCCTCTCAGCCTTCTCTTCTCCAAGCTAAACAGGCCCAGCTCTCTCAGCCTTTCCTCATAAGAGAGATGCTCCAATCCCCTAATCATCTTTGTAGCCCTTTGCTGGACTTGCTCCAGTAGTGCCACATCCCTCTTGTACTGGGGAGCCCAGAACCGGACACAGTACTCCAGATGTGGCCTCAGCAGGGCTGAGTAGAGGGGGAGGATCACCTCCCTCGACCTGCTGGCAACACTCTTCCTGATGCACCCCAGCATACCATTGGCCTTCTTGGCCACAAGGGCACATTGCTGCCTCATGCTTAACTTGGTGTCCACCAGCACTCCCAGATCCTTCTCCACAGAGCTGCTTTCCAGCAGGTCAGCCCCCAACCTGTACTGCTGCATGGCGATATCCCTCCCTAGGTGCAGGACCCTGCACTTGCCTTTGTTGAGCTTCAGGAGGTTCCTCTCTGCCCACCTCTCCAGCCTGTCCAGGTCTCTCTCAATGGCAGCACAGCCCTCTGGTGTATCGGCCACTCCTCCCGTTTTTGTATCTTCAGCAAACTTGCTGAGGGTGCACTCTGTGCCTTCATCCAGGTCATTGATGAAGAAGTTGAACAAGACTGGAGCCAGGACTGACCCCTGGGGGACACCGCTAGCTACAGGCCTCCAACTAGACTCTGCACCACTGATCACAACCCTCTGAGCTCTGCCATTCAGCCAGTTCTCAATCCACCTCACTGTCCACTCATCTAACCCACACTTCCTGAGCTTATCTATGAGGATGCTATGGGAGACAGTGTCAAAAGCCTTCCTCAAGTCAAGGGAGACAACATCCACTGCTCTCCCCTCATCCACCCAGCCAGTCATTCCATCATAGAAGGCTATCAGATTGGTTAGGCATGATTTCCCCTTGGTGAAGCAATGCTCACTACTGCTGATCACCTTCTTGTCCTCCACATGCTTGGAGATGGCCTCCAGCATGAGCTGCTCCATCACCTTTCCAGGGATGCAGGTGAGGCTGACTGGCCTGTAGTTGCCTGAGTCCTCCTTCTTGCCCGTTTTGAAGACTCGGGTGACATTGGCTTTCTCCCAGTCTTCAGGCACCTCTCCTGTTCTCCATGACCTTTCAAAGATGATGGAGAGTGGCTTAGCAATAACGTCCACCAGCTCCCTCAGCACTCATAACTCAGCACTTTGAGGAGGAAGTTGGACTTGATGACCTCCAGAAATCCTTCCCAATCGAATTTATTCTATGATTCTATCTGCAGATTGAAAATGATCTTTTTGATCTCTAAAATGAAGAAATAGGCCTACCTTCCTTGCATGAAGGTGTGAGATATTTTAGGCCGTATTGACCCCAGAAATAAACTCTTATTTCAAAAGCTACAAACATTTCATGTACCTTCATAATAGTGAGTAGCTTCCTTCTTCACTTCAAAGACATCTTACTGAAACAAATCAGAAGATTTATCTAAATAGAAAAACTTTAGGACTTCACACTTGCAATAGAGCCCCTCCCTGCTCCAGATAAATGCCCAGATAAATGTTCTTTGCTTCGATGTTTGCAGAACTATGCAATTCAGTACTGCCTTTAGAGCAACAGCTCATTCTTTTGCCTATATGTTGCAGCTGATCTGCAGCCTGGGGGTTGTGAAACATTAGTGGAGTGACACGCTGAGAAACAACTTCAGTATCAAATGTGATATTCTAACACTCAGCTTGCCGCTTTGGAATTCTTTTTTCAGAAAAATGGTGTTACTGAAGTACTTGGTGTATTTAGGACTCTCGATGCAGTTTAATGTCTGTAAATTAGATCTCCTGCAAGACACCAGGCCTTAATCAGGAGTCTCAGCAGATGCACTGTAATGAGGAATCTCTCTGTGAATTAATTTCCCCTACCGTTGGTTAGGGGTCTTGTCAACACCTATTCTGGGCTCCCTCTGCAGACAAAGGGAGCAATATCACCTTCAAAGGACAATTCATCCCATCTTAAGATAAGTGTGATTATAGGACATGCCCATCTCATTCCCTGCCCTTACTACTTTTTACTAGTGAAACTGATGACATAAGTATCCTAGCAAATTCAGTGAACCCTGGTCTGTCCCTGTCAACTGACAAACAAGGCTTAACAAAGCTTTAGACTGCAAACTTTAATACAAATTCTTTTAATAATAACAAGACCATATTCACGTAAATAGCAGTACAGTGTAAGATATCAGAGGAATCAGTTCTGCTTATCTGACTCTGAAGAGCTGCAGTGCAACTCTGTGGAGTTTAAGCATTAAGTATACCACCTGAATGTGAATCCACCTCTGTTATTAATTATGATCAAACTTGATAATTCTTCCTCTCATTAAAATGCACAGTCCTGATACACAGTTAGCTGGTTTTTCCACAGAAGACTCCTGTTGTCTCTAATAACACATCTACCCTTGGACTCGTGTCCTTTGTTAGATAACCTCTTTGGCTGATGGACCATCTAGTTTCAGGCAGCCTGCTCATCTGTGGAGCAGATATTTTGCTGTGATAACCTGTTCATGTGTGGACCATCCAGGCTCAGATTATGTGTCCATCCATCGGGGTAGATTTTTCTTCAAATGCAGATATAAAGTTCTTCAAGTAGGTAATCGCTGGTGATTTGCTTAGAGTTCTGGTGCCTCTGCCTTAACACTGCCTTTGCACTTCCACCCAATCCCACATATAATTTTCTTCTAAGGTCCTTGAATAATTAACTCTTTTGAAGAAAAGAAAAATAATGGTCTATTGGAAGATGTTGACATAGATATCATGCTTTAGTAACAGCTTGCCATTAACCTCTCTCTGTTCTTGCAATATCACTGGACACTTATTGAAATTACTTTACGATAAGGTGATGAAGACAGCTGTTCTGGGAAGCTGAGGAGCCTTTGAGACATACGAACAAAGACCCTTCCCCTGATTCTGGCAGGAGTTTAAGGACATCTCTACCTGCCAGAAAAGCTAGCTTACTTGTGCTTCTTCGAGGGCTTAGAGGTTGTTCGACAAACTGTTGGCCTTCAGAGCAGAGAGCTGAATTGGGTTACTCAGCTGAAGAGTGATCTGCTCTGACTGTCCCTAGCAGGGAAAGTCATCAGTGGGGCTTAGGCAGGCAGAAATGTCCCAGGTAACGCAGCCTTAGTTAGACTGTGCTTAGAGCGGCTGCTCTCCCACATCACTAATACTGTAAAGAGTTTAAGGTGCCTGATGAATGTGACCTGGTTTTACTGAAAGGTTAATGATCACCTTCAGACTGGGAGTCAGGAAAAAAAAGACTACAAGGATGTATGAGGTAAGGGAATGGAAACAGAACATGGAAGCGATACTGCTGAACTGGTACTAGTTAGCAACAGTTGAAATCAAAGCTGGGATGTCTTCAAGGCATCGAATTTGAAAGTAAAAACTTAGGTGAAAATATTTGCCTTCAAAAGTGTCACAATTGTACTTTCTCACAGTAAAGCTGTAGCTCCTGCTATTACAGAAAAGTCTTTAATATTTAATATTTATTTTTAATATTTAATATTACTACTGTTTCCAGGGTCTGAGGGCACTAATAGGCCTTAATGGGCCCGATCATCCTCGCCTGAGGCAGCCACTTGCACCTCCTGCCCATGGGCCCAGGAGCCCCATTTAAGCTCAACCCTGGGCCTTCAGTTTCTGTCTGAGCTACCCTAGAGGAGCACTGATCTCCAGCTCAGCTCAGCTCAGCGTGCAGACTCCATTGCTCTGGACCCTGCCCTGTGGGCTGACTTCCCAGCTTGACCCTGCACCTATCTTGTCACTTTGGGCCTGCCCAGTAGGCACTGGACTCTCTCTGTCCCTGGTTACCCTCACCAGGCCTGATCCTGGCTCTGACCCGCAGGCTGACTTCTCAGCTTGACCTCATACCTGCTTCATCACCAGGAACTCTCCTGGTCATCTGGACTCTTGGTTGAACTCGGCTACCATCTCCAGGTCTTCTCTGCCCACCTTGCTCAGGGCCAGAGGGACAGGCCCTGGCTGCAGCCTCCTGAACTTATCATTCTACACATCCTGAATAGGGAAAAGGAAGGAAAAAATGGGCACTTCTATGGCATAACTCATCTCATCATGTAGCAGATGTCTAAGATACTCACATGAACCATTCTGTAAAAACACCTGTTACTTTTTTTTTTCCCCCCCTCCCTATTGAGAAGAAACTAAGATGGAAGACAGAAACGAAGGCATGCTTAAAGGTATATCTCTAGGTGAGATGAATTCCATAAGCAGCCATATGCATGTAGAGCTACTCCAGATTTATTACAAATAAACCAACTATTCCTTCACTGCCATATGTATAACTGGGATGCTATTTTTTTTTTTTTCAGAAAAGGATATTAAAGTCCGCTGGTTGGATTCCAAGTGTTTCCAGTCAACTTGATAGCATTCTACTAGACAAATGTCTGATAAAAATCACTCTTTGATTAATTCTGCTCATTCCTGCACCAAACCAAGCTCCATTCACACTCATAACAAACTGACTGTCTACTAGTAGGTAAATCGATGTATGAATTCCTGAGCTGACTTTTGAAGGTGTGCAGGATATACAGAGTTACCTGTGAAGACAGAAATGGATGGTCAGCATCTCTGGGGAAAATAAGGTTTCAAATGCATTTGTCTGCATGGAATTACAATGATATTCCATAGCAGATGTCAACTGCACTTAAACTCCACGACTATGAAAAGAGTTAAATGCATATCCATTTTCACTTATCATGTCTTTATTAAACCAAAGGTAAGTAACTGCAATTTATTTGCACAGAAGAATACATCACTACAATCTTCTGCTGCTGTACCAATTCTATCTATAAATTGGACATACAAGCCACAAAGAACACGTGTGAAAATGAGGCTATTCTAGGATTCCTAGACTGTAACATTCTAGTTCCACATTGTCCTGAAACGATGTTTTGCTAAATTTCAGTCTACTTTTAAATAGAAACAGACTTTATCTCTGTTATTTCTGTTTTGTATAACAGAGATGGTCTCTTTCCAAAATGTTGAGAAGATTTGGATTTATTCCACTCTTGGTAATACCCAGCACTCTGAAAAAGAAGGAGATCTGAAAAGGCTTTCATCTGGTTAACAATGGAGCTTCTATATGTATGTATAGACATCTGGAGATCAAGGGTCTATAGGCAAATCTGGTAAATAATCCAGTCCTTACTGAAAGAAAAAAAAAAAAAGTCTCAGAAGCAATTACATAGCAACTTATGCTTGGATCATACAAGAACTTCCAAAGTGAACACAGATGTTACTTCCCAGTTGAGAAAGCAAGCAACTCCACCTGTGTTGAAATCCAGTGTTGTAGCAGGCAGGATTAAGCAGTGGGTGTAAGAAAATGAATGGCCATCCTTCATAGCAAAGAAACTAGAGATGGGAAATAGATCTTTCAGCTACTAATTTCTAAGGCCAGGAAAATGCAAATTTCATACTAACTAGTGTAACTAGTAAATTCCCTCCTATGCAATGTAAGTTAGAAAGAAGAAAATGAGAAGTACTTTTTTTTTTTTTTTAATTTGATCTTAGTATGTAATATGGCTCAGATATCTTTCTCAGCTCCAATATTTCAGGATACACGAGAAAGTAACCAGGTTCTAATTACACTCACTGACTTGGATTCCCCAGACTGAAGGACAAGATGTGAGGTTTTTGCTGTCTGCACTTTGGCTCTCTATGATATAAGGTATATGATCTCAGAAGTAATTGACTTCAACTAAGCTCTGCATCTTGTGTTCTTCATAGTTTACAAAGAAGATTCATGGATCCCGGGCTATGAAGATGTCTCTTCTAAGAAAAGATGAATGGTGCCCAAGAAGTGCTTTTTTTTTTTTTTTTTTTTTAAATTAACCTTAAAGGAAGATTAGATTGGTGAGGTCAGATGGACTCAAATCTGCTGCAGAGGTTTAAATTTGGGTAAGACAAATCCATTTGCTCAGCTCTAACTGCAATAAGCTGGGACAGCCTTTTGCTCAAGCCTATGACTAGATGCATAGTCAACTATCTGAAAAGAGCATGTCGGATATTTTTGTGCCACAACACTCAGATATGATGCAGTGCAATGTTGTTCAGTACAATATAATACAAGATGATACATTAAAACAAGTAGCAGCAGTAAACAATAAGTATCACCTATTTACAAAATAGAAGCTCTCCAAATGATGTATATATATAACTGATGGTATTATCAACAAATGTTGAAAAACAGAAACTTTCTCAACAATCTTACTTATTTTAAATTCTCATTTTCAAACAAATAGATAGGGTCCTAAAACTTTCTCAGCTCTGTGGACACGCTATGATCGTGCTTTGCCACCAGATGGCGAAGGCACAAACCTGAGTGTATGTAAACGCGTATACCCTGGTGCTGATGTTTTCCGGTAAGTTGAAGATGGCTATTTTATTTGTTGGATTTTCTTTAGCCATAGTAGGGCGCTATATTTTAAAAAACTTTTCTGAAAATTGTCATAATTCTCCTGCACAATTTCATTATGAAAAGTCATACAAGGGGACATCCATAGGTGAAGGAGGAAGTGACACAATCCAGTATTATAGCTGGGGAGGCAGCACAAGTATTTGGGGAAGCAGAGTAAAGGGAAGACAAGAGGATTTTCTTCTGTGAGGTGAACTGAATAACTGTGAAACTTCCACCTTGCAGGAATTAAGTTACTGTGCTCCTTCAGCAAATTATCTATTATGAATGTATTAATTATGTCACCAAATGCATCAAAAGTTCAACATCTGCCAACAAGAGAAATACAGGGAGTTACATTATCTGTTTGTGTTAGAGTAACTGACTCTTAGGATTCAGTTCTTCTCACCTAAATTCAGGCATCCTACTGAAGTACCTCATGCTGGTACCTAGGAGGTTGGAGATCTCTCAGTAGAGATAAAAGGGAGAAATTAGGGAGGGTTGTGGGTGAAAACACTCATGTCATCTACCAGGAAGCACCTAAAAGCTTTGGCTGAATCTAATCTAGTCATCTAAACACCTCTGGACTCAATGGAGAGAGACAGGCAGTTCCTGGAGATGATTCAACCAACCCTAAGGAAGAAGCGCTCTGTGAAGATGCTAACTTCTTTCTCTCTGATGAACACAGAGGAAGCCTGATTAGCTTTAAATAGGTCACTTGCATACAGCTAAAGCTCAGTAAGGAAGTCTTCCCGTATGTTTTCCCCAAGTATTTCACACCCATGAGCAGTTGAAAGAGTAATCATGGAGCCTGGCCTCCTGCATTGCTGTGGTATGGAAATAAGGTGTGATGGCATGGCGCAGAACTGCAGGCTTGGGAGGGTAAGGCTGGTGGATTTCCAGGGCAGGATTTTTGTTTTTGTTTTTGTTTTTGTTTTTACACATGCACGTGCAATTTCACACATGCTTTCTCCATATCATGTTGATTAGGCTCCATGCATCCCAGATTTCGGGATGTGCATAGTTTACCGTGCACATAAAGACAGTCAGAACAGCACACGGTGCAGCTCAGTGTGATATTTCAGAGAATGTGAAATGCATCTCCTGGACAGAGCTGTGCAGTAGATCCAGACCCATCATGGATCTTGAGCACATGCCACATGTCTATACAGCAGATGGGATTCATCTCCCTGCAGTTAAGCTATTTAAAAGTTAGGTGACTGAATCTAATCTAGTTGTCTAAGCTGCCTTTGTAGTAAAGGAAGGAGACAGGCCATTCAAGAAGATAATTCATCATCTCTCTCTTGCAACCTCATCTTACAGGGAAGTGGGACATTTTCCATTGCCACTCATTTCCTGCTGGTATTTTAAATGCTATCTATCTTAAATTTGCCCTCACTCCCACACCTGCAGAAAGAGAAGGAAGGTCAGAAGCAGTGGGGGAGTCATTGATATTCCTGGTGGAGGCTGCTCTCCAAAGATCTCCCATCTTTGGGCAAATACTGTTTCTCTTCAATGGTGAATTCCTACTTCTCTAATCTTCCTTTTGCATGAGAGAGCAATGTTGAAACACTGAAATGTCTTCTGGGTCAATTATGCTAAATTTCAATTGAGAAAAATCAAAATGCTTCATTCTGATCATTTTGAATCATTTAACTTCAACAAAGAAATTATTAGATATTTCAGAATGTATATCATAAACATTGTGATACAGTCATATAGTATGTAATAATAGAGTGTGTTTTGAATTAAATGAAGCTTCACAAGAAAGTAGGTATGAAAAATGCTTTGGAAACTGGAAGTGCTTCTCCATCTCAAATGTAACAACGGATCAAAGTCAAACTATACCAGCTGACTAGCTGGGCAGTTGGTTTAAAAGGAAGTGCTAAAAACATGGGAATAGGAGCACTTACAGAGATGATTTATTTATTTATTTATTTATTTATTTTTCCTTGGGAGGCATTGTGCTTTAAGCGGGAAGGGGACCTGTGGGAAGATGGAGGCACTGTGGGATGCGTGGAGGAATACCGGGGCTATTAAGGTAGTGGGAATTCTGCATGTGTGTCCATCGCATGCATCTCTAAGCACACGAGGTTTATCAACTGGAAATAACTGAGTATGTAATTACCTCACAGGAACAGCTTTTGGGAAAGAGGTCTTCAGATATGCATGGGGGTGAGGGCAGACTGAAATAGCAGCAGGTGGCTATGGCCCAAAAGTGAAGGGGCTCAGCTGGACTTCAGGGAGAAATAACAGAATGGTGGAAACAGTGAATTTAGGAGCAGAGTTAGCCAGCTACAAACAAGGGACATGTCTGCAGAGGATGCGGAAATGACTTTTTTGCAATTGCTGATCGCCTCACAGCCTGTCATTGCTTGAAACAAGGTAAACCCTGGCCTCAGCTCAGTTCTGCCATTACGAGCATTCACAGTCTGTGTCGTTACCTGTGGAGGCTAGGTTGAGTGCCAGTCTGGACTTCCAGCTGCTTGAGCTTATCTAGGTAGTGCCCTGAACTGCGCTTCTCACGCTCGCTTCTGTCACTTGCTCCAATTACTCATTTCTTCTCCTCCTGCTACGCTGAGCCATGTCTCCTTTTAGTCCTCTCATCCCTTCCTTTGCCTTCCCTCCATCCAGAGTCAGCGTCCTCATGCACAACCTAACCAGGCCACCACAGCGGGACCATTCTTTCCCCAAACAGCCCCTGGAGTCTTCCTCAGCCGAGTCCCTTGCTCCAGGAGTTCAGCCAGACCTTGGCACTTACTTCACAGACCCCCTCCGTGTTGGCTGTAGCCTGTGCGGCCACCAACACATACAGGTTCCCCCACCCCCTGGACTCTACCTTCTTCAGCCATGGCCTTGCTACAGCAGCCAGCTTATCCTCAGTGCTGAGTTCTTCAGTTTGAAAGGCATTGCAGTATAATAAGGCTAGAGCTCATGTTCACGGGTGGGGGCAAGTGGTATGTCTGCATGGTCTGACATTGTGTGAAAATAGTCTGGGATGCCAAAGGTCTTTGCAGGACAGAAGACTCAAGTGTCTATTTCCAAGTCTGTAGGTAGCAGCCCTCACTTGGGTCTGTGAGTTGACACATATGGCAGAGGTGGGCTGGAGGTATTCTTGATCTTTGATCTCGTAGGGAACATGGCAGTGGAAAATAGGATTTGGGATCCTTAATGGAACTATGGCGTGCTTGTCGGGTAGGGTTTAGGATAAGAGTTGCACTGGCAGACTTGAAGGGTTGACTGACAGGCTTCTCGGCAGTTGAATTTTGTTGCCAAACACGAAAGGAGGCCACAGAGTTGTGCAGGGACAGCCCTGAAGAGCTGGAATTCAATACCCGCTACCAAGGATACAGAAAAAAACAAGGACACAGTTGCCAGTTTGGGGAGGGGGCTGTTCTTCCTTCCCTGCCCCACTCCTTCAGTGACCACCTCCATTTATGCCCCACTGAAATTTTCCAGCATTCTGCTCTGTTGGGGTCTTGGCAATTTTGCTGCCATTACTTAGAAACACAATTTTTCATTTAATTTTAGAATAAAGAACATTCTGAGGGAGCCTAGCAGGGAGGATGGAGCCCACCTGCAATGTGAGCTGCAGGGAGGGATTATTCCCTTGCAACAGAACTACCTCAGAGCATCTTGTCTCTATGTCTGAAACACAAATGGCCACGAAAGAAAAAAGGATCGTTCTCAGCCCCATGTCTGAAGGCAGCAGCTAAGTCTGTAATTGGCCTGGGCTCATAACGAGCATCCTTAGTTGGACAGCTCAAGACCTGACAAAGCTCATTAATCCCACTATTAGTCAAAATCAGATTGCTTTGATCGCATTACTCCAGGAACATAGTCCTGGTGTGGCATGAGAGGGCTGAACAAAGCCCTTCTCCAGACACACATTTGCCCCTCTGATGCCTACATAAACCCCATAGTGATGGCTCCTCAGGTATAAGGCTAAGGACCCTCGGTGGAAGCACCAGTCTGCAGGGTTACACAATGCAGTAGCTCGCACAGTGCAAAGAAGAGGCCTAAATAAAACAGCAGTACGGCATGCATAAAAAGACTTTTCCTCTCCTTCCGAGCTTTCTATTTGCTTTGAGATACAAAGCTAGGATCAAATGGGGCAGGGGCTGCCTGACACAAAGCTTCGTTAAGCCAAAAGGCATCCTCCCAGGACTCCCTTTGGCTCCTGCATCTCCAGAGCTCTGGGGATACCCATGAACGGACAGGCTCTGCTGTGAACACTGCGGCTCTCCAGGTTTCATATGAGTGGCCCCCCTTCGCCCACAACACTCCTTGCCTGCTATTCAGGAGCAATGAACTGCTAAGAGGAACAGTGCTGGCTGGTGCTCAAATGGGTGTAAAGGCTGCCAGGTGAAAGCCAGTCTGCTGGTTTTGGAGACCACAAGTCATCACTTTGACTGGGGGATGAAGGACGCAGAAGTGCACCCCTGCACACTGGCGCCATCTGGTCCCAGCTGTCTACATGCTCACCTCTCAGCCCCACTCCCCCCTGCAAACCTGCCCTTGCTCATGTCACGCTGCACACTCTCTGCACAGGCTTTTCACAGAGGCCACGGTGGCAATGCAGTAGGCAATGTGGGCATGCCTGAAAACCGAGGGGTGCCTCTCCTTCCACTTCCCACCCCCAGCCTGGAGCCTGCCGTTCCCAACAAGCATGAAGCCTGAGCACTGTGCCATGGTGTCCAACTCTGCCACATGACATGTCCCCACGACTCACCAGCAAGTGTCAACGCACATGCCGGAGGGCCAGAAGAGGATGAGGGAATTCCTGCTTTTGGGGCACAATTCCTCCTCCGCCAGCTTCTTCCTGCCCAGGCACCTCCTTCGCACCACAGAGCATCTGCAGCTCCTGGGGCCCCAGCCAGTGCTTCAGGCAGAAGGTCCTGCCTCCTCTGCAGAGAGGAACAGCAGGGGCTGACGTGGAGGCTGCTTTCTTGGGGGCCGTGCTGGCAATTCCCCTGGCAGAGTCTCGGGAACGGAGGCCAGAGCGCACGGTGCTCGAAATCTGCCACAGTCACTGCCCCTGTGGGCCCCTGCTGTGGAGGTTCGAGCTGGGGCCATGGGGCAGGAGGTCTCTGTGTTGGGCTCTGTGGGGCACCGGGACAGAGCTGGGGCCTTGGGGCAGTGAGTGGCAGCTGGGGCCATGGGCCAGGAGGTCTGGGCTGGGGCTGTGGGGCAGGGGGAAAGAGATGGCCCCCGGGGCTCCATGGGGGCAGGGGCCGCGTCTCCCCGGGCTGAGCCGTGGTGCCCCATAGCAGCCCTGCTCCCAGCATGCCGTGGGGATGCCCCAAGGCATGCTGGGAGTGTGGCTGCCGCCAGCCCAGCCCTGGTGTGGCAGAGCCGAGGTGCTGGCAGACTGAGGGCGCTGCCTTCCTGCCAGCTTAAAGCCATGGGCTCTATGCAGCCAGTGCGTCGCTGTCTGCTTTCCGGGGGCGTGCAGTCGTGTGCCTTGCAACCACCTCGATCGCCTCCTTGGCACACTCCAGGCTCCTTTGTGCGACCTTAGATCCCTTCTCCATGCATGCGCTGATGCTCTGGTCCCCTCACACCTGCTAAAGTCTCCTCCAGTCCTCTCCCTGCATCCTCAGGTTCCTTCTGTTTCCCTCCGTGAGCACCTGAGCCCCCTGCTTTCCCCGCCCTCAGCACTCTCCTCCCTTCCATTTCCCCCAAGGCTTCCTCTGATCCCCTCCGTTGCTCGCCACGCGCACCCTCAGCCCCTCCATTCCCTTCCCTCTGTGCTCCCGTCCCCTCCATTCACCTCCCGGCACGCTCGCATCCCCTCCCTTTCCCCCACTCACACTCACTTCCCCTCTCCAGCTTCTCTCTTCTGCAGTCAGTGCTGCTGCCGAAGGCACCGTGCCCCTTCCACAGACCTCTGCAGCTGGAGAGTTGGGGCGCGGGGGTCAGTAGGAACTCAGCTCTGCTCCCACTGTCTCACTCACTCCATTGCTTCCTTTGAGGCTCCCTCAGATTTGCAGGGCGGAAAATAATGTGCAGGGGAAGCCTTTCAGGCACTTGGTGTAAAGCCACTCTGCTTTCCATGCAGCCATCTCAGCTATCTCTTCTGCTTCTGCAAGGGGTCTCTCAGCCTGCAGTGCTTACCAAGCAGGTGAGAAAGGAAAGACCTCAGGCATCGTTTCCTTCCAAAGAGGCCAGAGGGCCGGCCGCTCCTCAGACCACCCTCAGGGCAGACTGAGAAGTAACCAGAGAGGGTCACCAGAATGTACTGCGTGCAGGCATTATTCCCGTGCCTCGTTCGGGTGTGTGATACTGCGTTGTCACACTGTAGATGGGAAGCTGCTCTCAGTCTCCTCCACTGGGAACCCAAGGGGTAGGATGGCACTGCGAGTGTTGCAGGCTCCATCTGAGCATCACATTTTTCTTCTGCAAAACGAGTGACTTTAGAAGGGAAATGGGCTTTGGGCGCTCCAGTGATAATCTCCACCTGGCGCCACCCTTCTTTTGGTTTTGCCCTGTTAGGATCAGATCTTCAAAACCTCCCCAATTAGAACCCACCCCAAGACCAGGATTCCCAGACGTCATCTCTAACGCAGAGAGAATTTAGTGCCGAGGGAAAGAAATGACCTTTCCAATAAGCGCTTTTTTTTTTCTTGATTTTCCCAGGCTTTGACACCGTTTGGAGGCATTCATGGTGGATTTGCCTTAACACAGTTTTCAGGGTGAGAGAGCAAACCCCTCTGCTCCTTTGCTAGGCCATGCCATCTCCATGCCTGTGGCCTAGGGAAGCAACAGCTAGGAGTTGGCCCTTCCTCCCCAGAGGCTGAGAGAGTGCAGTCACAGTCTTCCTCTTCATTCATTCACTTGCTCATTTAGGCCTTCCTTCCTGAGCAGAGCCTCTCCTTGCCAGCAGTTGTAGCCCCGCAACCCTGATCTGGGGACATTGCGGGAGTGGCATGCCTGAGGTGAGCCCCAGCCTGGGGGACCCCTCCTGTGGCTCCCCGTGCCCCCTGTTGTCCTTGGGGAGTGGGCAGTGAGGTGCGGGCAGCTCCCTAAAGTGCCCCAGGCAGCTCCCCTTGCCCTTGCAGGGCCCACCTTGGCAGCACCTGGGGGGTCAAGGAGTCCCTGCAGCCCCTCTGTGACATGGCCTGGGGCATCACGCAGTGCATCGCAGCAACAGCTGCGCCCTCCCCATATGGCCCTGGGAGCCTGAGCTGAGCCCAGGTGCTTGGGGCTGCTCTCGCCACAACTCTGCCCTGCCCTGCTCTGCTCTGGAGCAGCTGCTGTGCAGCGAGCAGGAGAAGGCGAGAGGAGGTGGTGGGACAGTGCAAGACGCTGTTTGGTGACCTTCCCAGCAGGTCGTTGGAGAGGAGCGTTTCTTCCTGCCACAAGAGCTCTTTGGACTAACTCGGTAGGCTGGGAATTCCTGCTGTGCCCCTAGGGAAGTCCTCGGTGCTGCTGGGAATTGCTGCCTGCGGGAGCCCTCCATAATATGGCTCTGTCAGGGCTGCAGAACTTGCACGTTTAGAATCTTTGCTCCCCAGCAGCGCGTCCACCCCCGTGTTACTAGTTCCTTGTCAGCTGCGGTCATAGGACTTTTGGTCCTCGCTCCAATAACTCTTTCCTCCTTTGCCGCTGTCACACCTGTGGTCCTTGGCATTGTGGAGCCAACCTGGTTTGACAGGAGTGTTTTGGAGGTGGACAGTCATGGCTACTGGAGTCTTTGAGCACTGGGAAGGTGCATGAGAGGAGCACTTGTAAAGGTGCTTCATGTCTGAAGAATTTGCAGACGGCTCCTGTGTATTTCCCTGTTGCTGCTGTCTTTGGTTTTGGATCATCTTTCCAACCAGACCTTCCAACTTCTGCCCCTCATGTCTGTGGGCTCAGTAATTTACGTATTCTCTTGAGAACCAAATGCTTGCTTCACTGGCAGGAGATTTACCTTGTCCGCTTCAGCAATTTTCTTTGCCTGAGAAACTTCTCCAAAAGTAAAGAGCTTTACTTCTGTGCTTACAAAAGTTCATTTGTGGTTCATATGCTCTTTGAGTTCAGGTTCTGAGGAAGAATGGACCTCAGGCAGACTGAGCGAGTCCTTGCAGAAGTCAAAATGACTTTACCTTACTCCTTTTCGGTAAGTAATGGATTTCACACAGCACAGTGATGCCAGTGCACTTTTCGCTCAGCTGAGAAGAACTTCCTCCAAAGTGTACCACAGTCTAAAACAACCTGTATCTTTGCTCCCTACAGGCACGCTATAGCGTGAGAGAAAGGAAGCCTGTTGTATGCTATCAAGCTCCACTGGAAAGTAGGTTATAGGCACAGCTTCTCGGAAGGGCTAATCTCTCGTGTAGAAGGGGGATAGAAGATGTTAAACAAAAATGTAGCTACGCACAGCGCAATCAGAAACTATGTCTAGGTTCTGTAATTGTAGGGCCATCAAAGGCCGGTGGACACCAAGAAGGGGAAGATGGCCAAGATGATCACAAGGAGTATAACCTTTGGCGCAGGAATACTGTTGTCCAGTATCAAGAGCCTTTGGAATGTGGGTTACGTGCGCAGTTTGTCAGAAGGGCTGATTCCTTGTGCTTAAGGGTGGGAGCTATAAGTTCTTGAATGAAAATGTGCATATGCAGAGACAAACAAGAAACGATGACTTGGTACTGTAATGACAGGGTCCTCAGAGGATGATGAAGAGCAGGAAGAGGATGACGGCGAAGATACTCCAAAGCCATCTAACCTGCGGCAAACTGCTGAAGACACTCAAGCCCCACTGGAAGGTAGGCTATATGCAGAGCCTCTCTGAAGGGCTAATTTCTTGTGCGGGAGTGGCATACAGGGTGTTGAATGAAAAGCTATACGCGCACAGACAAATAAGAAGTTCTCGCTAGGTTCTATAATCATAGGGGCAACACAAGAAGGTGAAGGCCGAGAAGGGGAAGATGGCAAAGATCCCTGCAAGGAGTATAACCTTCGACCCAGGAAGACCATCACGTACTTCCAGCATCCACTGGAAAGTAGGTTCCACGCACAGTTTTTTGGAAGAGCTGATTTATTGTGGATAGTGGGCTAGAGGCTGCTAAATGAAAAGACATATACCTCCCACCCAACCCCCCTCCCCCCCCCACCTTTCATTTAAATTCCTTGCCTTCATTCTGCAGGTAAAACTCTCCCTTTGGGATCGAGATGCCTGTATCCTGCGCACACTGCAGTTCTTGGCCAGTGTGCATGCTCACTGCTGCTTTTCATTTCTTCAGGGCCATCTTCTCCTGACAGGCAAAGGGCTGCTCCGTCGCAAAGCCCATGCTGCAGAAGAACAAACAGGTTGGTGTACGGATAGTGATAGTTCTCAGGGATCCATAGCGGTGCCACTCCCATCACTCAGTAATGCTTGAAAAGATTTTCCGATTGATGGCCGTGATGGGAAAACCGCAGCATTGTAGCTGGCACAGCTGGAGGGTCTAGAGGAAGCAAGGCTTTTCCTTTGGGAGAGAAGATAACTTTCATTAGCCCACAGCTTTTAAAAAGGCAGGATTTGGGGGTCAGCGATGAGATGATTGCGGATTGTCCTGGCTGAGATTGGGGATCTGCAATTCTTCTGTTCTGCACTTGAAGCCAGAATCCCCTTCCACAAATTGTCATTAGACGATTTCATCGTGCAGTATAAAAATGTCCACCTGCCTTTCTTCACGCTTGCATAGTGAGCCCCAATCAAGTCTAGGGAATATTTCATGGTTTGGGAAGTTTATGCCAGTGTATAAGCGCTTCTGCACTCACTTGCCAACATGAAAACCACAGCAATCCCGCTAACTGCATGTTCAGTTAGAAAGCCCCTTTCCCTTTCTCCTCCATTCACATCAGGTGTCTTCCCCAAAGCTCTGGGAAAGATGAATTCAAGGCAAAGCACGTGGATGGAAGGAAAAGCGGAAGCACCCTGCCGGAAGCTGATCCAGTGCAAATCCAGAGTTCGGTAAGCAGTGGTAACTCATTCTGTCAGTGGGGACTTTTCCAGGGGTCATGAAAACCTTCCCTACTGTGCTGCCGACAGCTCCTGGGCTTTACACTTTCCTTTCAGGGAACTTCAAGATTGTCCTGAGCCTTTCCATAGGATAAATTTGGAGGAAGCCTTTTTTTTCCAGGTGGCAGCTTTCTCTGGCCTCTGACATGTCTTCTGTTGCATGTCTCTTTAGGTATGCTTTGATGGTGTGGGTGGTCTCTCTCACTACATTTCAGCCTTAAAGGAGATGGTCCTGTTCCCACTGCTTTACCCAGAATTCTTTCAGAGATTCCAAATCCGACCCCCCAGGTAACAGGCAGTGCATTCGAACTACAGAACTAACTGCTGCAATATGCTTTTCAACATGAAAAGTATTCTCCTTTTTTTTTCTTTCTTTTTTTTTTTTTGGAGGGGCAATATCTCAAGACGTAATGCTTAGCTTTATATATTCTTGGCCAACAAAGCTTCACTCACTGGATGTTGAAATATGACTTGAAATCCTTCCCTTTCCATACCTTTAAAAGTGTGCAAATCTTCAGATGCTTTGCTGCTTTGTTCACAGGAATTCCCTTTTCTGACTGATGTTTTAAGTAGGGTGTGGAAACACAGAAGACCTTTTTTGGCCTCCCAGCTGAAAGCTTCCTCCCCAGTGCTTCCAACAAATTCTGGGAGGCACAGTCCAAGAGACTCCAACTGTGGCAGGGAGAAACACAGGCTTTGCTCTCAAATCTGTCTAAGACGGGAAGTGTTCTGGTTAGGAGGGAAGGCCGCTTTGCTTTCACAACGGGGGCTGTCATGGGCACTTTTCCATGTTTTTGTTGTAGCTACGTAAATCTCTTTTTTTCATGTTGCAGAGGCTGTCTGTGCTATGGCCCACCAGGCACTGGAAAGACACTGGTGGCTCGAGCACTCGCAAATGAATGTAGGCAGGGAGACAAGAGAATAGCGTTCTTCGTGAGAAAAGGTGCCGACTGCCTCAGCCAATGGGTGGGAGAATCCGAGCGACAGCTGCGCTCATTATTTCAACAGGTAAGGAGGAAATGCGCAGTAGGTTGGGTCAGAGTTGGACCTCTGCTTTTCCGGGGTGGACGTCTTCCAGGGGGACTTGGCCTCTTGGGCAGTTTGGCAGTGTCTCCTGTTGAAAAGGAAACATCAGTGTTTCCTTTTCCCGTGCCGTGCTGCTTTGCCTGAGGGGCTGGAAATCGTACAGATGTTGGGTCCAGCACAGTGCCAGTGCCTTTGCAGCCATAATGTTTATCCTGCATGTGCTCGCTGCGTGGTGCTCTGTTTCACATACGTCAGTATGCCTGCATCTGTACTTCCCTTCCAGGCCTATGAGATGCGGCCTTCGATTATTTTCTTTGATGAGATCGACGGTCTCGCTCCTGTGCGCTCCAGTCGCCAAGACCAGATTCACAGGTACTTCCTTTCGCTTCCATCTCCATGTCATCTGCTTCATCTCTAGGAAAAGAAGACCCACCTGCTTCCCTTTATAGGACACACACACACACACCCACACACACACTCTGAACTCCTCGAGTACAATGACACAGAGCTTCATAGCAGTTTAAAGGCAGGAGTTGAAATCAGGTCACTAAGCTTGGTGTCCGGACAAGGTCTCTCTCGAGACCTTGCCTCGCTTTTTCTGTCTTACCATGAGTCCTTTCGCTAACAACAGCTCATCCAGAAAAGCTTCTCCTTTCTGAGTGATGTAACTTTGGAGAAAGTCATGCCAAAGGTAACAACAGCTACTAACCCAGGGAATCCAAACAACATTTTTTTGGTAGTTCTATTGTCACAACGCTCCTGGCGCTTATGGATGGCTTAGACAGCAGAGGAGAGATCGTGGTCATTGGAGCCACCAACAGGCCAGACTCCCTGGATCCTGCTTTACGAAGGCCTGGACGCTTTGACAGGGAGTTCCTTTTCACCTTGCCAAACAAAGAGGTAAGGCCGTTTCGGCAACCTTCCTGCTACTGGCACAAAGCCTTGCTCGACAAGAAAACCGGCTTACCCCACAGCATCTCCGAGAGCGAGCAAGGAAACAAGTGGTATACGTGCTCCACACCTCCCGGTTCCCCACACACAACTGGCAGGAAGGCTGCAAACAGGAGTTTCACTCCGCCTGGAGCACACGGACATTCTTCCTTGCCCAAGGGCTTGCTCTTTGCTTAGTTAGTGAGTCCACCTAGGCTCTTGCCTTCTGAGGTTGCCGCCTTGTTCTCAGTTCTCCAGTTGGGAAAGCCTCGGGGGAAAACTGGGGCTTGAGTGTGGCCGGGCTGGGAATCCTCAGAGCCGCCCAAAAGCATTTAGGGAGCTGACATTGTTACTGGTATTAGCAGGGAGCTCGGGCTCTCTTTCTTTTCCTTTATCTTTCTTTTTTTTTTTTTTTCTGGCTACCCCAGATTCTTTTGTCTTTAGTTCGCATTTTGTGGGGAAAAGGAGAAAAAGGTTATTGGATTGAAGGCCAGTAAAAATGCACAACATGCTATACTGGACAGAAACAGGAAACACTTCACTGAAGCTCTGGCAAAGAGCAGCGATGAACGTAGGCACAGCTTGACATTTGCTCGTTCAAGGACAGCAGCTGGAGTCAGAATTCTTGCTCCTACTACTGTACTTACTCTTCCTATCTACTTGAAAAGAACCGAGCTTTGAAAAGCAGGCAGTGTGTTACTAGAAAGTAAACATTTCTTAATTTTAGCAGAGGAAGACAAGCAATTACGGGAATGTGATGGGGGGAGGGGGACTGCGCATTGCTTATTTTCTTTTTGAGAAAGAGGCTTAAGACAAACCACAGTGTGACCACCTGGTTTGTAGGCTCGAAAAGAGATTTTCAAGATCCACACCAGAGACTGGAGCCCTAAGGCCCTGGACGCATTGCTTGAGGAGCTTGCTGAAAAATGCGTCGGTAAGATGAAAAAACGCACCGAGTTCCTGCCTGTGCCCGGCTCCTGACAGTGTCTGAGCTTGTGCCAGGCAGTACCCAAGCTGCTTCTGTCTCCTTGCCTTCCCTTGCGTCTGAGAACATGGAAGGCTCTGGGGGGCGTCTTCCTCAGGAGCTAAGGTTGGCTCAGAGGCCTACTTCCGAAGCACAGGCTGTAGGGCGCTGGGCCTCCCGTAACGCAAGCTCCCCATCAGGGCACTCCTCTGCAGTGCAGGAACTCTTTTGCCATTGCCCATGAAACTCTTCCCCTTTGGGCCACATGCAAAGACTTTGAGAGTGTCCCTTTGCAAAGCCTGTCCTTGACTCCTTTCTGCTGCCTGAATTCTGCTCTTGTTGCTCAGGATACTGCGGGGCCGATATTCAAGCCCTCTGCGCTGAAGCTGCCCTCTGTGCTTTGCATCGACACTATCCGCAGATCTACACAAGCAGTCACAAGCTGCACATCGATGTTGCTGCCATTGAAATCACAGCAACAGATTTCCTTGTGGCTATGCAGAAGACTGCACCAGCTTCACAGAGGGCTGTGGCTTCCCCTGGACAACCACTGCCACCCCTTTCCAAGCCACTGCTTCAGAACACGCTACGGAGACTCCTAAAAGGCCTCCAGAGGGTATTTCCCCACGCAGCACTTGCACTCCAGCAGGACCAACAGCCAGGTAGGGCTTCACTGCCTTCACCGCCGTAAAACTCTCCCAGAGCAAACACTGCTTGCTAGTTTGTGCAAGCAACAGAAACAAACCTTTCAGTCAGGATGAGGTGAAACTGAATGGTAGAGAGGGCAGAGCCGGGAACTCCTCCCACTTCACAGTACAGAACTCTATGTTCTCCACTCAAGCATCCAGTTTCCGAAGGCTGTCAGCATCATCTTTCCCATTTGCAAGGAGAAAAGGAGCTTTCACCGCTAGCAAAACATAGCTTGAGCAAATCCAGACACTTAGGAGAGCTCTGTAGAGACTGAAGGCTTTGGAAAATGGCATTCAGTGTATGCCCCTCAGACAAAGAAATACAAGGCCCCGGGTTTCAGCTCACATTTAGAAGCTGTCTTAGCACAAGACAGGGTTGCAGACTCTTCGGGAAAGTTAACAAGCTTCTTTTGCCTTCTCATGGTACCACTCATTTCTTAGAAAATGACTGCATGGACTGTGATGAGGAGTCACCTTCTGGTCCTGAATATGAGCCGTTTCCTCCAAGGCCTGGCCAGCAAAAGCAAACCTTCCTTAACTGTAACAGGTAACTGCCCGTGTCCTTTCATTGAAATTCTTCCGATTGCTGGGGCTTTCCAAGCTGTCGTGGCTGTTGCAAGTGGGAGGGGCGTTAGATGAGGGAGGACAGAAGAGTTAGTCCAGGGTGCTCTGGTATCAAAAACTGCAAGCAGGAAGCACGGAGATATAACTAGGTGCTACAGTTGTAGGAAAGCAAGTAGCTCCAGCCGATCATCCGGAAGGAGCCAGCCTCCTTTTCCTCCACCAAAGACATCCACAGACAATTAGGGCATGCTGATTTCATGCATGCTGTTCTTCTAGGATTCAAGGCCAAAGAAATGTGTTGTCTCTCCTCTTAGCTAAAAAAATGCAATGTGGGTTTGTGGAGTCACCTAGCTTCCCAGATTGGGAATGCAGGAGTGACTCAAGAAAACTGAGGAATGGCCAGCTAAAAGAGCATAACAAAAACCCTGCAAAAAAGGCTTCATTTGCGATCTTTAAGCCACTATGCTTACATTCATATTTTGATAGTGCAATGGGAAAGTAATTCAATCCCACAGTGGAGAAGTTAGCTTATGGGGTCCCAGCTGCGTCAGTAATTTTTCTCACTCTCTCTTACTGTGCCACTCAGGAAGGCTTCTGACCCACAGAACTTGGTCCAGTCTCTAGGTTCCTTGGCCTGAGCCAGAAAAGGTCCTGCAGTACTGGGAGGGCAAAAAAAGAGAAAAAAAAACAGTGCTATTCACAGATGTATTCCATGATAACAGAGCAAAAACCACGAGAAAGTTGTATTTGCAATCTAGGAGAGAGCACACAAGGAAAGATGAAACCATCTGAATGAAGGAATCTAATAAATATCCTCCAGTTCTATGGACTCACAGGAATGTTTTGCACTTTGTTAGATACAGCTAAGGCCTTTCAGAGCTCACGGCATTTCTTTTCCCACAAGGTTCTTCTGCTCCTTCCTGACCACCTTCTCCATTTCCATTGGACCCCCTGCACCTAAACTTGACCAAGGCTGCTCAGTCAAGACATCCTGAACAAAAGAGCCTCACGGCCGGGGGGAAGAGATCCAGACCAGTGTGTGCTGGACAAAGAAAGACACCTTGAACATCTGTGTCTTGACTGATCACTTCCTTTGCAAACTTCTTGTTTTGCAGTTGCGCTCCTAGCAATGCTTGTTGCCAGCCAGCATGTCACAGGCCCAGGTTCTTAATCGCTGGAGAGCCCGGGTACGGGCAAAGTTCCCACTTGGCGCCTGCACTAATACACGTGCTGGAGAGGTTTGCGGTTCACGTGCTGGACCTGCCGGCTCTCTTTGCTAGCAGCACCTCACCCGAAGAAAGATGCGCACAGGTACCTCTTCTCTCTGCAATCTCACAGGATGAATAGACTCAGGGGAAGCAGGCAGACCTCCCGCGGTTAATGGTGGTGGCCTGGCTTTCCTCTGCTTTCTGTGGTGTTTATTTCACGCTGAAAGAACACTTTTCTTGTACGCTGAACAATGCAGAAGAAGGACGTTGTGCATGAGCATCTTTCCATTCCAGGCTAAACAGTAAGGATGTTGCTAGCAGCTCAGGGAGCTCCAAGATGCTCCTGATAAAGCCCTCTGCATGGCAAGAGCTGCTACTCATGACAGTGGGCTCTCCAGAGTTGCTTCCCTTGCCTCTTCAGGCTCTGTAGCTCCCAGGAGGCGCCTCTGCCTCAGCCTGACTGAACGTCCTGCCCTTTCTCTAGCCTCCCTCTTTATAACATTGAAATGCAACCCAGGCTTGGGAGGGGGGAAGAAAAGGGTTTCTCTTCTCTCATCATACCGCAGGGAAGAGGCAAGAACACACTTGCTGGATTCGAGCGGTGTAGCAGTGGCCCCAGGCTGATGTGGACCCTGCTGAAGGGCTGGGCCTGTTTTTTCAAGCACACTACCACTCGCACCGGGCGTGAGGCTCTGGGCGAGTTACCCGACATCTAAGCAGTTTGGAAATCAGGCAGAGATTCAGGCCTGCCTCTCGCTGTGGAGAGGCTGAAGGAACTGGGTCCAAGCAGCAATGTTACCTTATTCTTGGTGGCTTGTTTGGACGCTTTGTCTTTGTGCACTCCCGTTTTGCAGGCAATTTTGATTGATCCATTGTTGTTCAGCAGCAGCCTCTGCTACCCACTTCAACAGTCTTCTCCAAACTTCCTTTTGACTAGTTGATCCGAGAAGCCCAGAGGACAGCACCGAGTATCCTTTATATTCCACATATCCATGCCTGGGGGGAGGCTGCTGGACTCACCTTGACAGCTACGCTCACAACATTACTAGAGGGCATTCCAGCATATGCTCCAGTGCTGTTGCTCGCTACGTCGGATGTTTGCCATGCAGATCTCCCGCCAGAGGTATTTCTCTCACTGCCTTCCTGGCTTCTTTCAGTCTCATGTTAATTTATCACTCCATTAAGCACCCAAGTACTGTGCTCTCCTAAGCCATTCAACACCGGCATTACTAGGGCACCCTGCTGGCATCTCTTCCCTCTGCAGTTGCCACAAGGCTTCAACCTGAAGGGCAGCAAGGCAAGTAAATCCAAAACAGGCAACCTAGGAGATGCTCAGTGTCCTCCCTTGGAGCACTGGAACCTCGGGTCGCTTCACAGAGCTTTAATCCTAGAGGTGTTCCTTAAAGAAGATGCCCTACATTGCCCTGCCGACCCACTACAATCTCGCCTTTAAGGCCAAGAAGCAAACTTGTTCTAGTCTCTCCCTTATTCAAAGCATTCCTCAGCTTCACTGGAAAAGGAATTCATCTTTGTGGAGCAGAACACACATTTTGGGGGGGCTTACGGCTGCGCTGTCTTTTCTCCTCCCACCTCAGGTACGAGCTTTATTTTCTGAGCTTTACGGAGAAGTTTTCAATGTCCAGTCACCTAGCGAGGAGGAAGGGAGAAAGTTTTTCGAGGACTTGCTTGTCCAGCAAGCTGCTAAGCCTGCTGCACCACAAAAGAAAGCAGGTGAGCCTATTCTACAAACACAGCGTTGCTATCTCTAGCTTAGCAGCCATTCGGCATTTGCTTTGGTAATAGATTTCCTGGCACGAAGGTTTACTCTGCTTGTGTCCGAGTATCATCACTTGGCTAACCTTTTCTGGTTGACTGAAGCTTGCCAGGCACGGGAAGTCCTCCTGCCTGTGGCATCACCAACTGAGCCTCGACTGCTGAGAGAGGAGGAGGAGAGGCAGCTCGAGGAGCAAGGGGACGAGACATGGCCAGCGGTGCCTGCAGAGTCCAGTACACCCCTCTCTACTGGCAAGTCCTTTCTTCCTTTTTTCTTTTTTTCTTTTTTCCTTTTTTGGAGAAGGTGCCAATGACATTGATATCTTCCCTCTTGTCATGGCATACCTGCTTTTGCTGATGCCGGTGGCTTTATGCCAAAGGCATTTCATTTCCAAATTAGGTGCAGCGCGGGAGGTCAGTCCCCAGGACAGTCACTCAACGTGCTTATGAAATAAAGCCCAGCCACAGAGCTTGGCTCACACTGTAAAACACTGGCCTCGATGGCCCCGCAACGGCTAACTCCTCAAACGTAACATGTTGTTTAGAGCAGTTGCTGAACACTCCACAAGTTCTTATGGTAATAGGAAACAGTGAGGACTTTTCGTTTGCTTTTGCTTCCTTTTTCTCTTCCTCTCCCTCTTGCCTTCCTGCCTGCCACCCCCGCACCAAGTCATTGCCGTCTGTCTGTGAGGCTTAGGCAACCTCTGCTTTTGGAACACAGGGGAAGGAGAGCTTGTCTCCAAAGACTTTTCTGCTTCTCACCTCTTTTACTTCCTGTGATGAGAGACGAAGCCACCTGAGCTTATGACCCTGCTTTGTGCTCATGCCTTCGGTCTACAGTCTGCTCTGTGCACAAAATCGTCAAGGGCGTTCTTTTATGCATGATATAATCTAATAGTTCTTGCGCTTTTTAATTCTAATAACAATTGGACCCCCTTCGCTTGCTGCCCTCTCTCCCTCAACACATGCATGTAGTGAGCCAGCACAATGGTACTTCAGTCCCTCTCACCATTTCCCTTGTGCACCAAGTAAGATGACGGTGCTAGATTTTGCAGACAGAACTGCTTAGCTAATGCTTTGGCTTGCTTTTTCTCCTATCTCTGTGCAGCTGCCTGCAGACAAAAGCGAAGGAGGAACGCATCGCCCTCAGAGAGCCTAGCAGAGAAGAGGAGGAAATGCTCACCCCCTGCTGAGAAGGAAACCAGCATCTCTCTCAGGGTAGGTTGGAGCTCACTGATCCACCTTTGCTTCCCGCTCTGCTGACAACCCTTGAGCTATCCATTCTGCCAGCAGAGCTGCAGGCATGGGCAACATTCAGCTAACGGGGAGACAGAAGCACCTGAGGAGGCTCCCACTGCCAGCTGGCAGCCCTCTTTCTAGAGGCTCTGTGGCCTCTCTTCAAAAGATGCATTTCGCAGTACACCTGCATTGCAGCCACAGAAGCTCATCCAAGGCAAGAGGGCCTTTGCTGTGGCAGCCGCTGTCCTTTACTACAAAACGGGCCATGGCAGTTCCCGCTGTTCTCAGAGAAGTTCACTTGCAGTTAGGATCATGGAGGTGATAGCCTGAGGAGCAGCACAATGCTAGCTGAAACTGGAGCCTTGCTTTTTCTCGCAAGTCGGACACAGCAGCTCATTTCCTCCATGGAAATCTGCTGCGATATTTAGTCTGTTCTTGGACGTTTCACTCCTTCTTTATTTAGCCATACAAGGAAGGAGGATGCGAGTTGTGTGGGACCATTTTCTTTTGTGTCTGAACACATCGAGAGCCTATTCAAATGATCTCGTGCTAACGCAAACTTGTACTGTCTCCCTTTTTTCTTCAGCAACTTTTGAAGGTCGTTGGCGATGCAACAAAGGACTGCAACATCCGCCACCTCGAAAAACTACACCTGGTGCTCAGCCAGTGTGTTTACCGCCATTGCCAAGACGATGACAAAACGCAGTTGATAGAGGTACTTTGGTTACACAGCACTTCCTGTCACTGTTCTGCACTTCTTCCTTGTGCACAGTGGATATCCTGCTTATTCGCTATTCCTCTCTTTCCTGCTTAGCAGACTGTGTTACATACGAGTTGCTGACTTCCACCTGCAAGGCATCTACTCAGACTTTCATTTTATACAAAGCAGCTAGCTACAGGATTTTACATTTCTATTCCAGCTTATAGCAAGTTTGCCTGTGTCTAGTTGGCAATTATTATTCCTTTTTTATCTTTTTTTTATCTTTTTTTAGGAAATGAAGGAAGAAATTGAAAACTTCTCCCGTGCTCAGTAACAGGAAACGTGCTTCTACTCTGCCATTCTTTTTCATTATTTGCTGTTTAGTCCTCAGTGCTCAATTCAGTAAAGAAAGCCTGTAGTTATAATATAAAGACATCTGTTTGTATATATATCCAAATATAGCGAGGCTATACCAATAAAGCTCATATCAATCCTTTTATATGGCTGTTTGTTGCTGTTGGTGTTCCAAACCTATTGCGTATACATACATGATCTGTTGACATCGAGGTGTTTGGCCTTCCTTTCGCATGTGCATTGCCTGAAAGTCTCGTGCCTGGCATTTTTAGGAGACCAATGGTCGTCAGTGCCTTTGACCTACACACATCTGGACGTCTTCCAAGTAATCTCAGTGCCTCTCTCAAAAGAAAGCAACGGAAAACTCGACCATCTTTGCCCAAACGGTGACAGGCAGCTTTTCTGGCGCCGCCTGCGCTACTGCCTATGCCGTTGTCATTTAGGCAACGTTGCAAGGCAGCGCAGAGGTCATTCTTCTTCGGACCTGCTCGCGCCCCCAGGGCTTCTCAGAGAAGGAAAACAAACCTGCAGCAAGCGTCGGGGAGGAAAACTCTTCCCCAGGCAGCGGCACTTTGCTGTGCTCGGGGCGCCCCGCGCCGGGCATGTCTCAGCCCGCAGCGCTGCCTGCTGCCCGCCGCCCCCCCCCAGCAGCTCTCCTCCGCCCGCTCGGAGGCAAGCGGTGCTCGCGCTCTCTCGGCCCCTCGCCTCGGCCCCGGCCCCCCTTCTCGGCCCGCCAGCGCCCCCGGCAGCCGCTCCGCCGCCGGGCACGGCTCTCCCGGCACAGCTCTCCGCCCGGGCGGCCGAGCCGAGCTGAGCCACGCCGAGCCGCGCCAGCCCCTGGCTCCCCCGGCGCCCACTCCCGCCCGCAGCGCCCGCCCGGCCCCCACCCGCCGCGACCCCCAGCGCCGCCGGCAGCCGCGCTCCGCGCTGGGAGCCGCCCTCGCGGCGGGAAGCGCCCCCGAGCCCCGCCGAGGCTGCGAGCCTGCCCGGGGCTGCAGCGCCCACGGCGCCGGCTGCCCCCGCCCCCTCGCCCCCGCCGCGCCTGTCGCGCTCTCGGCTCCGCGCAGCGGCCCCGCGCCCCGACGCCTCGCCGCCCGGTGCCCGCGCTCTGCCCCGCCGCTGCCCTGGCCCGCCTCGCCTGGCCGCAGCCTGTGCTAGCGCGCCCCGCAGCCGCGGCGCTCCAGGCCAGCACGCTGCTCTTCCCCAGCGCTCTCCTGCTCGCCCCCGCCGAGGCTCAGTGCCTTCGCCACAGATGCGAGCAGCGTGTTCATTGCACTGCTTTAAAGGCTCGCGTCTGGCATTGTAACACAAGAAATCGGCTTGGCGCAATGGAAACTCCCTTGCCAGGCTTGCTTGCCTGGATCAGCAGCGGTAATGGGCCTTCTTCGCAACAGAGAGCTGCCAGAGGCTGGTCACAGCCTGCCCTTCTGAGCGCAGATCCAAAAGCTGCCCTGGCAGATGGCCGTTGGCAGACGTCCATCGCAGAGCAAGCGGCCATGGGAGCGTCGTCTTTCTTTTCCTGCTTCTGCCCGCTGCAAACAGAAATCAAGCAAACAGCAGGCAAGAAAATCAGGAGGAGAGAGCGCTTCTGCCCTTCCCCTTTGTGCAGTGCAGTGCTGTGCAATGCAGCAGGAAGAGCCGAGAGCGAACAGCTGAAGGCGCCACACACACTTTACCCCAGACTTTGGAGAAACTCCAAGGCAGCTAAGCGCTTACGAAGGAAACAACCACCCGAGCTGTAAAACTGTGAGCATCCCTCAAGGGACACAGCCTTTGCTGATCTGGTTTTACATTTGACTCTCTGTGTCCTCTCAGAGAGGGCTGCTGCCCAGGCGCTCCTGCTCCTCCACCTCTTCTACCCTTTCACTTGAAAAGCCCTCCCTCCTGCTCTCTCTCCTTGCTGCTAGCACTGGTGTCGAATGGTAGTGCTCCGAGTGGGGCTGCTGCTTGCCTAGGTGCTTGCCCAGCACTCCCTGGCAGGGCAGCGCTACCCAATGCAGTGCACTTGCCCCGGACAACGGGAGCATCAGTACAGCACTCTTTGGCTTCAAGAGGTTCAGAAACCTCTTAGCCTGGGATTTGCACCTGCATCTTAGGGAGGAGAGTGTGCTGGGAACTGACAAGTATCAACTCTATGGTGCGGCTGTGTGTTTCCATCCCCTTCAGAACGAGCAGAAGAAGAGGACGGTGAGCATAATCAGGGTGAAGAGCCTGCCTGTTTGGAGGTGCTGGGAGCTGCACTTGACTTTGAGGAAGAGGGTGAGGCTGAATACCAGCATGAGGGGCGTGCAGAAGAGGAAGTCCAGGACTCCAGTGGTGATGAGGAGCATGTGGCAGTTGCTAGAGGGGCGAACAGTGCAAGAAACGTACCCCAGCATGTTCAGCAGCAGCGAGAGGCTCCAGAGCAGGCCGGAGATCATGCCGGACAAGTGCTTTGGGCGATGGCTTCGGTACCAGATGGGACAGAGGACAGACAGGCACCTCTCAATGCTGATGGCTGTCAGGAGATACAAGCCAGTCCCGTACGTGAAAAGATCCAGGAAGAGGAATATCCCAAACTGCACTCCCACATTGAACTGCATCAGGTACTGAACTGTTTCGATGGCAATGCAGAGCAGGTAGCCAAAGTCAGTGGCAGCCACGTTCAGGATGTAGACAGTGAAGCGGTTCCTCCGGATGCGGAAGCCGAGGTACCAAAGGACCGTGCCATTTCCCACCATGCCAGAGGCAGAGCTGATGAGGCAGAAGCTCTCCATGAACTTGAGGAGAGCCTATGATGGCTCTGCCTTTTGCACAGTCCCACTGTAATTAGCCCCTTCAGCCAGGCTGGTTGTATTTGGAAGGAAGGTTGATGTAGTTTTAGCACTCATAATGAGGGCTTCACTGTGAAGTACTGATCTGTCACTGTCTCTGATTTCACACAGACCTGTAAGCAGAGAGGACAGAGGTGGTAGCTCGTGTGACTTTCTCTCATGATCATCTGGTGGTGTTTGCAATGTCTTTCCAGCTCTTTGTAGCCAGAGGTAGATTCAGGGAAGGATTGCTGTGTTTGGACTTGGAGCCCAGAGCTTCTATGTGTCATTTAAAACACCGTATCTGAGGCCAAATTGTGTGTGGCATGTAGGAAAAGCTAGATTGCAATGTATGCGTCTCTTTTTGACTTTATTTCTTGAGGCTCCTTTTACAGCCAGTGGTGGGAAACAAGTGGGTTAAAATAAGGCAATGTTAGCTCAGATTGATCATACCCGAAAAGTTCCTCATTTTCTTGTCTTAATAAAGAGGGAACCCAGGGATATTAGCTCAGATATAATTGTCTTTGCTTCATATAGCTAGGATTAGGTGAGATGAATATTGTCAAAAGTGTATGAAAGTTGTAGACAATCAACATACAAATTTAAGCAGCATTAAATCAGACCGAGTTTTTCCTATCCATACTCCCAGAAAACATGGCCGAGTAGTCATAATAGCTGGTAGTTTTTTATGTTGATGACTGATTTCTATTTTAATGAAATGTGGTTTAATGTGATTGGTTTGGCCTCTGGAGCCTTATGTGTAGATAATAATTCAGTCTGACAGAGTCAGGCCTTACTAATTTCTTTCTCGGAAGTTTTAAGAAGCATGTGTAGGAGAAAGTGTCTGACCCTCACATGACATTGGAATTATGGCTTAAATAATTCTTTCACACTGTTCTGTCAATTCACCCTGCTCCCTCCCCCATGATACTGGGATTTGAATGAGAATATTGCCCCCCAAAAAACCTCCAAAACCAAAGGTCCAGAAATAAAATTCACTCCATTTTTGTCCAGTGAGGTCAAACTGTGTGACTCTTTCCTACTCTCCCTGCCAGCTGTTAATTTGGACGTGACAAGATAGAGAAGTGCCATGAAAGACAGCAGGAGATAGTCAAAAAGAAGAGAGAAACAAGTCAAAATAAGGACAGCGGTGAAGAGGTGAATCATGGGATAATCTAACCAACACGAATAGTTCCTTACCCCTTTGTCAAATGCCACAGCAAGCGGGGAGACAGACTACCTGAACGGGTGAAATGTGACAAATTGAAACATTATTGTTTTGTCTCAACAACCGACCCTGTCTCCAGTGCTACACGGAAAGACTATGCAGGTAATCTCCTCGTCCAGCTGATAGCCGGGGCAGCGGGGATAGTTTTGCCGCATGAGTCTGTGACAGGCATATACACCGGCAGTGCTTGGTTGAGAATCCAAGTGGAACCATTGCACCTAACTTTATGCATTAAGAATACAAACATCTCATTGCACTTAGCTTTTAAAGCTACCATTAGAATTAATGGAGGTTTAGGAGCACCTGCAAGGGTAATATTTTGGCCCTAAGATAGGTGTCTTAGGTGTGCACAGTCAGCTGCCTGTCTTTCTCTGCTGACTGCAGACACATCCCATGGTGCTAGCTTCACCTAGTGGCTTAACATCTGGATGGCTGAAGGCAGGTGAGGTGAACTGCACCCTTAATGTCATCACCACAGCTTGCAGGATGTGTCTGTTAGGGTTGACTGAACCCAGGGAACTTCTGGCACTGCGGCATACTCTTTTGTAGGGAGCTAGAAGATTCCATCCTCAGCCATTATGGGACTTCAAGTGTTTCTAACATCAAGCCTTTAGAGCCTGTTAGATCCAAGAAAGAATTTAAGTACGTACTTCTGAAACGGACTAAGGGAAGTAAAAAGCATTGTCTTTCAGAAAGCAAGGAATGTCTGTTGTAGTACAGTTTGTTTCAGAACAGGTAGGTAACTCCTGCACGTAACATCTGAGTCCAAACTCACCTTCTGTTTCTTTATCTTAGTAGAGTAGCTTACTGCTTGCCCAGTAACACTCAGAAGGCTACCTGCTCCCTGAACATCTGTAGCAAGCCCATTGAAAATATATGGCCTTATGACTGCGTCCACTTCCTCTCCATCTGGTTGTGGGGTGGCAGCAGATCTCCCACAATGAAAAATTATCAGACCTTGATCCACAGTAGAAAGTACCTGAAGCAGCCGCTAATTCTGTGAACCAAGTCTGCTGTGAGGAGAAAGGAAGACCCGATGGTTAGTGGTTACCCACCCTTTGGAGAATCCAGTTGCAGCACACTCCTCTGCCACAACCTCTCTATGTGACCTGAAGCAATTTGCCAACTGATTTAAAGAGGACACAACTATTTGAGTGGCACCTACCTCTGCCTTTGCCCACTCCAACCTTCTGACCAGGTGCTCACGTTAAGAAAGTGGTGGTTTTACCTCCCTGCTGCCATCACCTCCACAAGGCAATTCACCGCACCTGAAATGTGGGTCATCCTCTGGAGGTGCCTCTCTCTCCATTGGGCATTCAGGGAATGTCAGGTGATTACGTTTCTCTCTAAGGCATTTCAATCAGATTTCATAATGTTAAATAGCATCAGCCTGGGCCATTGATAGTGTACTGTCATGTACTGTCATACTGGTTGTAATGGACGCCCTGTGGAGATATGCCGAATCATCAAAAACTTTGCATTCCATATAATGCAAGTGAAGTAACCATCCTATGACTTCCAAAGACCGTGCAAAAGCAAGTGGAAAAGTCACTCACAGTTCTCGTATAGCTCTTATAAGACTTTGGTAGACTCTTTTGGTAAGACTCCTGCCTCCAAAGCATATTCAAAACCTGAGTCTACTTCCTTAATGAAACTAATTAATGAAAGCCTGCATCAAATAGCAGCAGTCTAGCTGGTCTTTCTTTCCCTTGAGATTAAACATCCTTCCTGTGGTTTGCATGCTGAGTACAGGATAGTTCTTGTGGCAGCTGTTAGTCTGAACAAATTTGACACCACAATGACATCTCCTTGTCTGGACACAGAGTTATGCTGTTGTGTTTTCTCAGCTAATCTTAATTGATCACCTAAGACCAAAACTGCTAGTGTTTGATCTCTGAAGAATGCCACCTTCTATGACAGATGGGCAGTTAGGGCAATGCAATAGCATTTGTTCTTGGAAAAAGATCCCTAGAATGAAGATCTCCTTATCTTGAAGATGATCGAGACAATTGTGTAGCTATAGCCAATTTCTAACCAGCAGGAAAGGAAAATATTGGAGCTCCTTTCCCCCCGTTCTTTTTTCTCCTCCCTTCCCCTCACCATCTCTCCAAAATCATGGCAGAAAGCAAGAGACAGAGGGCAATGGCAAAGACCGCTGCAGCCATCCAGGACTTTCTCACCTTCTTGTGGGTTCCTTGGTATTTCAGGGACTATTTGCAGCAACTGCCTGGTGTGGATCTGCTGGTGAAAATTGTCACCTGAATTCTGTGACTGATGGTCCAGACAAAATCCTTGTGCTGTAAAATCAAATCCTGGTGCTGGGCTATTTAGACACTGTTAAAAAAGCCATGGTCATTTCAATGTGACGTCTGGAGAAACAGCCAGTCACTCTCTTGAGGAAGGATCTAGTTTGTTGTATGTGGTCACTTAGATTCCAACCACTTCCCCCTTCCCTCCCAGCACAGAACCTGTCACTGTCATGGCTTAGGAAATGCTTTTTCACTACTTCTCCCTTCCTCAGACAGTCTCACGATATAAAGAACACAAGAACTCTCTGTCCAAAGTTATAGCTTGACTCTTGCACCGATGCTTTGCTTCCCAGCTGCATCCATGAGCAGCTCTAGTTTCACAGACCTTGCAGAAGATGCTTTACTGCTGCACAGGGTCACACAGATTGAGAAATTGTCAGTCCTCTTCCCTAATGCCTGCTGTTGATTTCACAACCTCCCTCAACACAACTTCTCATTCCCCAAGGGTCCACTGTCACTGCAGAACCTCCCTTAGCACACTCACCACTACCGAGTGTCCTCTTCTGACCTCAAAACCTCTCCCAACACAAGCTGTCACCATACATTCTCCCCTACTACTTCACAGAACCTGTTCTACTGTAGGGTCTCCTTGAACTCTCTAGCCAGCCTTATGACACCTCAGCAGCCACAATTCTGCAACCTGTCCTAGTGTTACCCTTCAAAACACGATGCCCACTTCTGATGTCACAAGGTCTTTCAACACAGCTTAGCACCCACAGTATCACCTGCCACTTCATACTATCTTTCAGCACAGTCCCTCACCACACCTCAGGCACTTCTGATTTCACAAACTCCATGAAGACAGCCCCTGGCCATGTAGCATCCATTTCAAGTTTCACAACTTCCCTCCACACCGTGCCTTGTCCCCATCCTGCCCATCATCAAATTCACAACACACGTTCACCATGGCTCTATCAACAACCCCCTTGCCAGTATTCACTATCCAGCTGCAAAACCTCGTTCATCTCACCATGCACAGTCCCTCCTTGTCCAAATCACAGCTCCCCTGAGCATGACCTGCTGCCATAGTGGTGTCCAGAGCCAGGTGCCAAGGTAAGTGGAATGAAAATGGAGAAAACACCTTTCTCCTTTGCTGGCACTAAGCACACCCCTATGGGGAATTATTTTGCAGCAGGAGGTAGCAGCAATGCTTCATTTGGACTTGTGCATTAAGTCACCTCTGGTAGTCCATTTGGCTAGGGAAACAAAAGGACATGAATGTGATGCTAGCCAAGTTGCTGCCATGTGTGCCACTGGGTACAGAAAGTGGCAGGCTGACTCATACTAGGTTAGCAGGCCAGACGCTATTGGCCTGATCTCTGGCTTCTGTCATCTGTTGCTCCTCTTCCTTTCCCAAAGACTGTAAGACTTTGTTTACCTTCTTACCCAATGCTCTTGTTTCCTGCAGTGACTGCTGATAACCCTCATTAAGCTGCCCAAGACTCCAGGCGACAGTAAAAGGACATTTAAGTTAGGGGACTATTTTCACCAAGGCATTTCTTTACCAGTATTTATTCTCATTAATTGTAGGATTTCTGTTTTCACTCTGGAGATCGCTGGCATTCTGTGCAGAGGAGATGGAGACATTAACTATGTTGCTATCAGGCCATTCCACATTTCCAGAAATTTCAGCAAAACAAAGTAAAGGACAGTAGCTGAGACAATGTCTTTCCTGACATCCATGAGGCATAAGCTACAAATACACAGTAGAGTTGAGAGAAACGATGAATTTGACTTGGGCCTTGGTTGAGATGATATGCTGATATCAGCATGTCTGTTTGCTTCGTTTGTTTCATTTCATAGGTTCACCTTTGACTGCAGCTGCTCAGGTTAAGAAAGATGGGGCCCATCGTGACAGTGAGATTTGTCCGCCCTAAGTTATTTTGTTTAAAAGCTAGATGTCTATTTCACACCTAATCGCATCCTAAAATCAGTTCTGAGGTAGATCAGATGCATCTGCCTCCAGAGACATTCATTTTTTTCTGCAGAAGAGCCTAGAGTGACTAAGTCAGGGTTAAATTCGCTGACTTCCATCGGCATTAAATAGGTGATGTCCTCCCTCAGTTTCCCAATTCGTAAATGAAGGCTTTTTTTGGTTGACTTGGTAATTCACTGACCTCTGTTAAAACATGCAAATTCTTGCAAAGAGGCTTTATTCACTGGATTTCCAGTGATGAAATTTCTGGTGAGATAGGACTTGGAGGGTCATCAAGAGGTCACCCAGGACATCTTCTGTCCCTATCAAAACTTAATCGTGACCACTCGTGAGAGAAATGAGCCCAACCTGTCCTTAAAAGACTCCTGTGATAGGAATTCTTTACCATCCCTGGAGGATGGTGACTCTTCCTACAGCTTGAGGTTTCTTTCTTTTTTTCCTTTAATGAGGATTTCTCTTTTACATGTTTTTTGGAATACACAGAAGTTAAAAAAGGAGAGAAAATATCTAGATTACAAATGGACTGTTTTAGCATTCACAATACTAGGAAGCCAGAGCAGTGGACCTAATGGCCCTTTACACAGGGGAAATCCATACAACTATCAGCTTGGAGTAAGGAAGAACTCCGAGAAGCGTTAACTGCATAGGTCCATGCATATGCTTGTCCAGTTGAATATTCAGCTACTCCTTTGACTGTTATTTCTTATGGAGAAACCCTGAAATGCCTTTGTGATATCATTATAAAAGCATTGACTGACAACTGTTTCTTTAAAATATATTTACTTAAACTTTTCAGTCGAGACAGAACTCATTCTCCTCCTTTGCCCCTTTCTTTCACGCCTTCCCTTCACGAAGCCTCCACCCCTCCCTCCTCCAGCCCCAAGAGCCCTTCGGGTGGAAGATTTCCTGGGAGAGGGTTAAAGGTTGGTACTTAAATGGTTTTCTTCTCAGCCCTTTTTGCAGCTGCTGGGATATGAAAGCATCATTCAGCACACCCAGGTCACATCATCCACACAGCCTATTAAACCACTTCTCACACAGGCAGGAAACATCAAGATACACTTGTGACACACGAAAGCAAGTAATAAATTAGATGGGACTGGATTATACACTAACAGCCACCTCCTAAGCAAGTTTTGGAAGCTTTCCAGAAGCCATTCTATGCTCTTTAAAGGTGCTGTGCTCAAACACATTCATACCAGGGGAGACAGAAGTTGAGGAGATAAAGTTGTACAGCCCTTACACAAAAAATTAGATCTCTAAACACAGGCGAGGTAAGTTTTGCAGCTTCTCTGCCTTCTCGCTTTGCTTTGCTTTGCTTTCCTCTTCCCTTTCCTTTCTTCTTGCACAAATGTGAAAATACAGAAAGGAACTTCCACTGAAGTTATCAACTGTCTCTAGTTATCTTTGGCTAGAATCATATACACAGCTAGTTCCACAGCTGCAGATTCGATTGCTTTGATATTATTCTTTTGTTTCCCATAACCACCTGAGATTTTAGGGAAGAATGCATGCAGTAAGGAGATGGTGCAATTTCTCACCCTTTTTAAGCACACATGAGATTCATTTTATTTTGCAGCTGATTGCATTATGTCATATAGCTCAGGTCTACCCCTGCAAAGGCACTTGAAGAGATAAGCCATAACTGGTGGCAATCCTCTACTGAATTAGTCATTCTAGTAATCCTCTTGGAGTCAGCAGTAAGAAACAGGTACTGGCAGCACATGATTCATCACATCTACAAGTAGACTGGTCAGGTGTAATATGCCTAGCTTAGGTACAGGTGCCTACATGACTTAAGGCGATGAGATGAGATCAGACAGATGGATAGTTTGTTAAATGCAGTTTGGTGGTGATGGAAAGGACCTTATCAAGCAAGACACATGGTCGAGCTGTCCGAATTGTTAATCGGTCCTTTTGTAGATGCACACCGTGTTTCTAGCTCAGGAATTTGCCATCTGCTGGTATTCTGGCATATAGTTTCCCCTGACCATTTCTCTCTTGGTCACTCCTTTCTGACTGCCTAAATATGGCCCTGCGATTGCTGTGGTATGCTTCCAGTCATGCTCTGGCTTGGATGGAGCCCAGCTATTTCTTTTCGACTGGGTACTGCACAGCCATAAAGGTGTGCTCATTTCATCCCTGTCATTTATTCTGTTGAGAAGTCTACGTCGTTGCTCAGTAGAAGGAAGAGGGGTAGAAAGGATCACGACCTGGTAAGACGAGGGAGAAACTGACCTCCCGTTGTTCTTACTGATCCTTTTCCTTATAGAAATATCTGAAGGGGAACCATCCATGTAAATTTTACCCTTCTGCTTGAAAAACTTTCATCTAGTGTAAGTACAACTGTAAGCATAGGAAAAGTCCCTAACTTTGCCCACTTCCTCTCTCAGCTTCACTTTGTGGGTTTGAAAGTAATCTTGGGTTTTCTCAGTTTCAGTGTTTCCTGTGGATGCTTGATCCCTTTGTGCCTGCACGAGAATTTCTGATTATGCTGCAGATTGAAGTAGTTGGTAGATAACTTGGCTTAACTGAATCATTCCGCCGATTTGCTCACAGATCACCAACACAAATGAGAAGACGTGGTTGTGATGGAATTCTGCAGGACTTAAAATGGTGCATTTTAACACGAGCTGACGGGGAATGTTTTGATGCTAGAAGGAAGCCCATACAGTGGATATATTTATTAAAAGAGTGCCTGCTTTTGGCTGACCTTAAACTCTCTGTGAAGAGTTTAATCTGGTGGTTCCCAGACTTCTTTGACCAAGGGAATTCTGGTGGTCTGGGTGCATAATGGCAAGCTAGAAACGTTGCACTCTTTCTAAAGATGTAGGCTACTCATTTATTAGTGACACGTAATGCTCGATGGGTTGTAGGTGGAATACAGGGTGAACCAAAGAAGTCCCATGTTTATGCTGGAATGTGACCTTGTCTCGAATAAGAAACTGTATGGATGTAGAAATGCCTAGGGACAAGGAGCTCAGCCATAACCGAAAAAAGGTAGATTATTCTCTGAAGTTCATTCTAACCTGGTGGTGCTAATTTGCTTAAGCTCCTCATAGTGAATGGAGGAAAAAAGGGTTCTGCAAAGGACCCTAATTTAGTCATTCTGAATCAGCCTGTAGAGAGACTAATACTGGCTGTTGAAGGAGTTTAGTTAGATTAGCTTCATTAAGCTAAGTTAACCCTTGAAAGGATCATGCAGACTGTATCAAAAATCACACTAGGTATAATCAGTACAATGCTGGGAGGACAGAAGATCTCACAAGAGTCTTTCATTCTTCCTTCCTCTGATAGAAACAATGCTGAGATTTAGAACAATGTGAAGTACTACATTAAGTCATATGTGCAATTTTTTTCCCCTCCATGATAGATAACCTTCCCAGAACTCATTTTTCAGCCTGTGACATTTCATATTTACGTTTCAAAATGTATATACACAAGAGAGTTCTTTTCTCTGCATGTGGGTACATTTCCCTTCTAAACAAGAATTCAAAGATCATTTGTACTTATAAAGCAAATCATCATTCTGAGCAATATTTCCAGGTACTCTTAAAGACACCCATTTTACAAAGATTGCTGTCAGGGACTTTGTCTACCCTGAGGGCAAACATGCTGCATTATCTGCCTTGTAGTGCCCAAAGTAAACACTCTGGCCTTGTCCTTAGTGCATGGAAGGCTACCAGCCATGGAGCCAGTCCTTCAAAATCCTGGAGGACCAGGATTAAGGAACATATCACAGAGTGCACCTATCTCTGTGCCACCAAAGCCATGGCAGAAGCTTTGTACTGTGGAGAATTAAGTAGCTGTGAAAAAAATACATGACAGAAACTAAACACTTCATAAGCTTAATACTAATGCTATATCTTTCTTGGTTTGTATCCACTTCTGATATAGAACTCATCATTAATAATGAAAAAATGCTGATGAATCATGTGTCTGTCTTTATTTTCCCAGGTGTATAAACTGTATATTGCATATTGGCACCCGACTGACCAACATGGAGAATGTAAGCAGTGTGAAGGAATTCATTCTTCTGGGCCTTTCAAAGAACCAAGGGGTGCAGAAAATATGTTTTGTGGTGTTTTTGTTCTTCTATATTGTTACTGTGGCAGGAAATCTGCTCATCGTTGTCACTGTAGTTAGCAGTCAACGTCTGAACTCCCCCATGTATTTCTTTCTCTGCCACCTGTCAATTGCAGATATTTGCTTCTCTTCTGTCACAGCTCCCAAAATGATTGCTGACTTCCTTGTTGAAAAGAAAACCATTTCCTTTGGGGGCTGCATGGCACAGCTATTTGGGTTACATTTCTTTGCCTGCGCTGAGGTCTTCATCCTCACAGTGATGGCCTATGATCGCTACTTTGCCATATGCAGACCCCTGCACTACACCACCCTCATGACCAGGCGTGTGTGTGGCTGGATGGTGATGGGTTCATGGGTGGGGGGCTTTGTGCACTCCCTGGTGCAGACCCTCGTAACCGTTAGGCTCCCTTTTTGCGGCCCCAACAAAATTGACCACTACCTCTGTGATGTCCATCCCCTACTACAACTGGCCTGTACCGACCCCTATGTTGTGGGCATCATTGTCATTGCCAATAGTGGAATGATTTCTGTGGTCACTTTCTTCATCCTGGTCACGTCCTATATTGTCATTTTGTTATCCTTGAAAAGGCGAACGTCCGAAGGGAGGAACAAAGCCCTCTCCACCTGTGGGTCCCACATTACTGTGGTGATTCTCTTCTTTGGGCCATCCACATTCACCTACATACGCCCATCCAGCAACCTCTCAGAGGACAAGAAGGTAGCTCTGTTTTACAGTATTATCACGCCCATGCTGAACCCACTCATCTACACGCTGAGAAATGAGGAGATGAAAAGTGCCATGAGAAAACTGTGGAATAGAAAAGTTTGGCGTGAAAAGGGTGAGGTGTAGAACTGTGGTAACATTTTCTCAGGAGCTGAGAAAATCGAGTCTCTCTCACTATAATTCCATTTTGGAAAATTTACTGAAAGCTCCCTTTTGAAGAAAAGCTTGGTTTTAGCTGTTGCAGTAATTAGGAAGACGCTGAAAGTTCATGTTTTGATTGGAATGGCATTGTAAACTCTGTGACTAGCAGGGATTCCCTTTATGTTCTCTTTCTGAATAGCACAGGCCCAGGACTGGGGCTTCCAAGCACTGCTGAGACACCAGCAAATAAATAAATGAATGCTATCAAAAATATTAAAATGTGTTCCAGGCAGAGCATCCCATTAGTCCGAGCTCTCCCAGGTGTATACTTTCCGTCAGACAAACTCCATCTACTCTGTAATCTACTCAGCTAGGAAACGATGGCCCAAGGTGTCTGCAAGGCTGTTGGTCGCCTGCTGCTGGAAGCAATTGTACCAAAGGCTTCCTTCCCCTTTACTTTGGAGTAAATGCCTTCTTAGGAGTACTGCATTGTCATATGCTGAATCCATGGGTTAGCAATTAAACTGCTGATCTTAGATGCTGGCTGGGTCATTTGCTGATGCAGATGATATGAGGAGAAGCTTCTCCCCTTCCCATTCCAGTGCAGCAACTCTCTGCCTTTCTGCAGTAGTTCACCTATCACTAATGCCCTCCTTCCTAGCCATCCTCTCTGCCCTTCATCTCTGCCTCAGATTTTGCATTTTAATGTTTATTACTAATAGAGAATCAAAGATCCAAGTGAAAGATAAATTGCTCACCGTAGGAAATTGTCGCCACCAAAGAAAGCATTGGGGGGCAAAGAAAGCATTGGGGGGCACAATTTTGTGTGTCAGTGAAAAAAAAGAGTTATTCAGTAATAATTCCTGTACGCAGGATAACTCCTAGCCCAACAGGGCACATCTACAGGCCCAGGCAAAGGAAGAAACATGTATTCCAAGGGAATAGCTGGAGCAGCTACTCCTGCAGGAGGGAAGAGAAGAAATGTGAAGATGGAAGATTAAATCACCTCAGAGCCAGCCAAAGCTGCCACAGGGAGGTTAGTTGTAGCAGCTAAGGTTCTCCACAAGGACGAAGGAGCCACGAGGAGCCACGGGACCCTGACTCCTACCTTGCCAGGAGGAAAAGAGCAAATGAGCTGCGTGAGGGAGAAAGACATCTGTGTAATGCACTCTGAAAGTAACTAAAGCACTTTCTTTTTCCTTCCTTCACTTCATGTTCCCTATAAACACTTGCTTGCACTTGTGTTGCACCTTAACATGGCTTAAGTGTGGTTCAAGATAAGAAGGTGTTCCCTGCACAGGAGAGCGGCAGATCTACAGACCAAACCCTGGGACAATGTCGCAAATGCTCTGGTTCCCCGAATGTCCTCTGTTCTATGCAGGGGGTGGCAGAGTGGGTTCCCATTTCACAGGCATGCACCAGTACACCGCGGACGTCTCAGTGTCTTCTCCTCACCGTGGTGGGTTATGTGGTTGGCAGCCAGCAGGACGGAACTGGGATAAATCCTGATTCTCAAGGCTTAGAGGGATAGTGTCCCTCAGGCCTGGGCCAGCATGTCCCTCACCCAGCATTCACACTCTGTGGACACAGCTAAAGGTGGGACCAGCCCCACCTATTTGTAGCAGTCTAAATTCTTCATGCAATGAAGGACAGTTGTCTAGCTCAGCACCATTGTCAACAGAGAGGGACAGGCGCCTTCAGAGGCTGGTCTGTCTCACCCGGGGTGGGGCAGGTAGAAAGACAGATGGGGCCCACTGACCCCCTTCATACTGAAACTGCTGAGGGGTTAGGGCACACGGCCAGTTCAAGCTAAGGCTTATAATTTAAAAACTTTTTTTTTTTTTAATCTTTTGGGGAAGAACGCCATGATTTTTCTGATTTCTCTTCTGGCTGCCGGATGCTAGCAGGCAACAGCGGGACCATATTTTATGGAAGGCATCAACAACAGCAACAGCATTCTATTCCTCTACACATTGGCCCAGATTCTTATAATGACTTAATATGAGGACTAAACAGCTGCTTCTATATTTTGCATTGCCTGAGTAAAAATACCTGGCAAGTAGTGAGGCCTGACCACAAACATTTTTAAAGTCTTGAAATAATTTCCTCGTTTACTTCTTGTTTCAAACGTGTACAGACCAGATGTCTAAGTGCCAACAGTCATATAGCACAGTTCTGATATTTATTTATGCTGCAAACATGCAATGGTAAGAGCAAGTTAATAAGAAAGAAGAAAGCATATGTGAAATATTGGCTTGGAAGGGAAAAAATATCTGAGACGTGTAAGAGACATCTTTACTCAAAAAATGTTTGATTGCAAGGGCAATGTGAGCACAAACTCTTGCATATGGTCAGCCATGACATTGATTTTAAATAGAAATGTTTCCAAAAGAAGCACATAGCTAATACTAAATGAAGTCCATTTATCTAGACAGCATTGGAAAGCAAGCAAGAAAGCAAGCAAACCCCCACACAATGTGACATGGTCTAGGTGATCACGCTCCAGAGTCACCCTGTAGAGATTACTCTAATAGCTGTCCAAAACATATATTTTAGCTCCCCGTCCACTGATTCTTTCTGACAAAGAAAACTTCACATGCCTCTGCGATCTCATTGCTTCTGGTAAGCTTGTGCTTCTGCTGTGCAATTTACTTGAAATATTTCTGCCACAACTTCCCCATCTGGAGAGAGAGAGAGAGAGAGAGAGTTGTTCTTGCAGATGCTCTTGGAAGTTGTTTTTGCAGAATGAGAAATGGAGCTAGACATTCAGGCTGTCCCTTTCATCCTCTGTAGTTTTCAGCCCTGGCAGAGATGTGGACTGCTCTCGTGACACACAAGAAGCAGCTTGGAGCTGAGAGGTTTTGATGAAAGAGCCTAAAGTGGTCCAAGAAGGTCATCAGAGGAGAATAGCAGGCAACCTGCCGTACAAAAAGAGACATTATTCTTGAGTGACTTTTGTGAGGTACATTTTATGAATTAGAAAGAACTCCAGTTTTTTTACCCTTTGTTTTAATTGGTGTCTTCTTTGCTTATTTTTCAGTTATATGCCATTTCCAGAAATATCTGTCAAAAGGAAGTTTCTGGTGTTACAGAGTCAAGGAGTCAATAGGTAGCTGCAGCACTGCCTATGTACTCAGTCTTAACTTGTCCCCTCTAGCTGTACACATCGTGGCAACAATGCTCTTAACACACATGCTTTGGGCCTCCCCACACTGCTTTCCCTCTGCCCATGGAGTGGCATGGAGATAGGGCTGGAGACACGAAAGAATATTTCCTCTGCTGCTAAAGTTGGAGGGTGGAAGAGGCAGAGACCTCGTGAGAAAGAACTGATTGACCTGTGATTGTGGAACAGGATTAACATCCCAAAGGACTTGCCAGTATTGTAGACATTGTTATGTAGCTCTTGCCATCTGTCTTTTCAGTGTAGAAACTGAACACTAGTGATACTTGCGTACTGCACTAGAGTGCAGCAAAGGTGAATACAAGGGTGTTGGTGAGTAAAGGAGATTCAGCAGCGGTGTATTTATTACCTCAGGGGCATCACAGGTGTGTTTATGGGGATTTCCATGCCTAGTCCAGAACTTGGCTGAGGTGTACAAAAACCTTACTGACACATCGTTAATGCAGATTATCTCCAGGATTCACCCATGTACTGTAGGAAAGGTGGTCTGAGGAAATACAAGCCTGCTCTTTTGGAGACTGAGGTCGCAACCCAGAAACTCATGAGCAATAACTGGAACCCATCCACACAAGATGTAGCCCAGTACAGCACATAGAGCACAATGACTCTCCTGCTTCAGGTTTCCTGGCATCCCTTGAACGTGGTCTGATTTCACTTAGGGCGCCTTAAAGACAGTTTGTGCCTAAAGGCACATCTCTGCTAAACAGACATGAGGTAGGTGTCCACTTTACCTCCTCCAGAAGGATCTACACTGAGAGTTGAAGTGATGTTAATTAGCCAGCTGCCTTGTGTCATGATGTGAATACTGATGGTTGCACAAAAATGCATGGACATTCTACCAGAGTCAGAGAGCAATAGCAAGGAAAGTTCTGTTGAATTCCCTCAGAGGGTTGAAAAAGAAGGTACGTTCACTGCCTGAGCAGAATTCCTTAGGGCATGACTAACGTGTTGAGACTCAAATGGTAACATGCACTATCCTTCTCAGTCAGGTTTTCGTTTCCAAATCAACACTTCAAAAGTGGATGTTTAGGGAACCTAGTGACTAGTCTTCCTTTTTAAAAGGGGCAAAGATCAGAAATAAGAATCTGGAGGATATTTCCACCAACTCCCTCAAGCAAATAAACGGAGCTCGCTATTACACACTTCAGTAATACATTCTGAGTTAGATATCAGCTGTCACTCCTTGAGAGAAGCATTGACTTTGAAAGGAAACTTTCCCCAAAAGGCATAAAAGGGAATACATTGATATTGAACATACCAGTGATCGACATGGATGTGTACTGATAGCACTGTGTTTCTAATGCCATCACAGGTGGCTTTATTCTGTGCTTCAGGTCCTGTCTACGTGACGTATATGAAGAACAAGAACAATGTGACGGAGTTTGTCTTCCAGGGACTCACACAAGATGATGCATTAGCAAAAGTATGCTTCACATTCTTCTTAGTCTTCTATGCCACTGTTATTCTTGGAAACCTGCTTAGCATCATCACTATACAGAACAGTCAACAGCTGGACTCTCCCATGTACTTCTTCCTGAGCTGCTTGTCCTTTGTAGATATCAGTTACTCTACTGTCACAGTTCCCAAACTCATTTGTGACCTTCTTGCTGAAAAGAAGACCATCTCTTTTGTGGGCTGCATAGCACAGCTCTTTGGGGTCCATCTCTTTGCCTGCACGGAGATGTTCATCCTCATAGCAATGGCGTATGATCGTTACACTGCTATATGCAAGCCGCTTCATTACACAAGCATTATGAACAAGCATGTGTGTGGCCGGCTGGTGGCAGCTTCGTGGGTGGGAGGCTGTGTGCACTCCCTGGTGCAGACCCTGCTGACCACTCAGCTATTGTTATACTTTCCAACTAGCTCTTATGAGCTTCAGAGAGTGGTGTCTGCTCACGTTTCTACACAAAAAAAAGTGATGGTGGTGCTAAGCTTCCAAGAGAAAGGAAGTCCTTCAGGATGGCACAGCACAAGCAGGTTTCATCTCACATATATTGGTGTGCTGACATGAGGTGCCTCAACTTGAGAGAGCTGCTGAAGACAGCAAGAGACCTTTGAGGGGACTGCGATTCATTGCATGGTAAAATAGGAGCATGAGAGGAGCAGGATGCTGCACTAGGTGTCTGCCTTACAGTGAAGGGTGACATACACTGTACTAGACTTTCCAAGGCTCCCAGGAATACTGATGGACACAGAGGCCGTTCCCCAGTGCCAGGCATTAACTCCGATTTTCATCAGTCTGTGCCAACCTGGTGTCTCCGGGAACGCTTCATTTAAAGGAGCTCTGCTAACACCTTTCCAAGGCCTTGACCTTATGTCATAGCTGATCTTTATAATCTATCAGAGCAGCAATCCAAGCATGGTTAAATACCGTAGTCCATAGTTGGAGCCACAATCCAGTTTAATCGTCGGGACATTTTTCGCCGCTTTATTTAGAGACTGGTTAAAGTTTCATACTGTGGCCAGTCGTCTGGTGCTTTACACTATAAAAATCTAAGGAATAGGTATCTCAGTGGAAATACGGGGATCCAATATCTCTCCATACTCCACACAATATAACCTAATTCCTAGCTGAACACTGAAAATTTCCCTAAAATTCTTAACAGTACTGTTCTTGACTTAGAAAAGCAAACTGTAGATTTGAAGAGACAGCAGCTCTTTAACATTTTAAATTCCCTAATTTTGTCTGGGTTTCTCGAGGTGGAGACTAAGGGATAGGTGAATGCAGGGCTTATGAAAATCTGTTCTTTTTGATGATATTTGTCAGAAAGCATATTTAGGTTTGAGATTGTGATTCTAGATTGAAACCTGCTGCCGGTTCTGCTGATGCTTAGCTCTAGATGGCTTTGACTATCTTAAACATCAGCGCAGAGAGAGGTGTGCAGACATGACTCATTGCTGTGCAGGGAAGCTCTTTGATGACAACCTACCTGTCTTTTTCTGGAAGAGTAGTAGTGTACATTGCTCTTCCCAGAGACCTGTAAACATACACAGGAAAATAAAATGATGCCTGTGATTTCTTCTCAAGCTATTTCCTTCCTGTGAGCTGGGAGTCCACTGAAAGAGACAGTTTTGGACACCTCAGAAATCTGGTTTAAAAATCTCACATCTGTGTTCAAGATAAGGACAGCGCAACATTGATACGTGTAAAAACGGTGAACTTCACATATCTGATGATACTTAATGATGAGAAACAAGAGATAAACCTTGAGCTTCAGGCTCTGCAGCAACAGAAAGATGACAACTAGCAGCACCAAAAGGATACATTTTCACATTCTTTTTCCTGCATTTTGGGACTGTCAGGCCAGTGGGATAATAGTGCATATAGTCCAAATGCTTTTACTACCCCGTGCACATTCTAATTTTAGCGTTACTGAGATAAACGGCTTCTGAGATAGTGATGGCCTTTAATCATCACCACTTGATCAAAATTCAGACTATAACATACTGAAGATAAGTTTTCTCCCCAGCTGTGTGTCTTTGGGCAGAAATAATGATGTTTCGCAGTCATATCAGCTCTCTGTAAAATATGCTGGCAGCAGTTTGAAAGAAAGAGACTTGTAAAATCCTTCTTTAGGGTGCCATAGATGATCACAGGGACACAATCTTTGCTAGAGTTATGCACAGCTTTAAGGAGAGGAAGTCAGGGGAAATAACAGCCCTAACAGGCTTGCAGTGAAATGCAAAGGGAATCCGCAAGACCTCTTTCCATCCCCCTTTGACTGTAAGCCTTATGCAGAGGCAGGAACCTCTCACCTGTCTGAGATTAATTCTGTCACTTTCAGCTCAATAAAGATTTCAACTCCTTCTGCCAACTGAGGGACAGCATTTGTAAACTCAGCCAGAAGGGATGAAACATCTATTAGCACTAGAACACCTATCCTTAGAGCTAGCTTAGTTGAATTGATAAAAGGATTCCAAAGCCTTTCCCAACTTTCTCATCTCCCAGAAATGATTGGTCGTTTATTCTCAAAATCACATTGATGGCAGACATGTAGTTGGTAAGTCACCATCTTATTCCGTCATTCCTTTAAGTGAAAGAACACTGCAGCTTGATTAACTTTCAGATTATGTCCAATGTCCTTAAAATAACTACCAGTTCACTCAGTTGCCTCAAGTGGATTGCTGATATGTGGAGATGAAAAGCAGGAATAAGTTCTTGTTACTTCACAGTGGTAGCAAAATTAGAAGTCAATCTTTTCTGCATTTCTGTAGTTTTTTCATGTTTCCAGGCAGAAGGGGAAAAAGGAGGTAGTAATGAGTGACAGAAGAGGGGGATTTAACAGGATAGGGACAGTTACTTTCCCTAGTGTTTGGGGGGCAAAAACACGGGTGTCTCTTCTCCAAGATTTCCTTTGCAGAACTTCAGGTTCTGTGTGTTGCACTGGAAGAGGCTACACCTTTCAAATACTGAAGACGTAGCAGAAGTGGCCATAAATTCAAATCACATTGCTTTTCTCCTCTTGAATATCTTTGAAAGCTTTTTCTCATCTTGACGGACTGGTGGTTTTCCTACATGAGCAAACGTTCCTAATAGAACAGAGAACTGCAATTCTGTGCCACGCACTCCTCAGGCAGGAGTCCTGGTTGTGCTTGGAACTTGCAAGTTAAGAGTCAGCATTCCTCCAGCTTTCAGCAGCAGAGGAACACAGTCTTTCAAGATAGAAGTTGCAGATACAACCAGTTAAAAGTCCACCTAAAATCTCTTCTAGCAATTTCGTACCTTTCTGAATCTCACCCTTGGAAGCTGATCAAATCTTCCTTGGAAGTCCTACTCTTTGTACCAAGGTTTTGATAAATTTTCCCCAAACAAAGTTCTCTTTCTAACAAGTCTGCTGAAGTTTCTCTAATATGACCTAAAACTCTCCTCAGAGCATCCTTCACCTCCTTATTCCTCAGGCTGTAGCTGATAAGATTCAGCACTGGAGCCACCACTGTAGAGAACAGAGAGGCCCATTTATCTCAGTCCAATGAGTAGCTGGATATTGGGCTACCGCACATAAAAACGGTGCTGCCATAAAACAAGAAGAGAGCTCTCAGATGGGAAGCACGGGTGGAGAAGGCTTTGCATCTGCCCTTGGAGGAGTGGATCCTCAGGGTGGTGGAGATGAGGTAGATGGAGGAGATGAGAATTGCCAGAGATGTGAAGGTGCCACGAAACACACCAAAAATGTGAAGTACCGTCTCTTTGCTATAGGTGTCAGAGCATGAAAGCTGGATCCTAGGGGGATGTCACAGAAATGATGACTGATAACACTGAAGTCACAGAAAGAGAATGTGAAGGTGGAGATAGTTTGCGCAAGTGTGTGGACAAAGCCAGTGAAACAGGAGATGATTACCGTCTCTGTACAGGCTTTTGAGGACATGACAGTTGCATAAAGGAGAGGGTTACAGAGAGCCACATGCAGTCATATGCCATTACTGCCAGCAGGAGACACACAGCACTAGCCATGAGGAGACAAGTGAATAGCTGTGCCACACAGGCACTGACTGAAGTGGCTCTCCTCACTGCTGAAGAGCTCACCAGCAACCTCGGGGAGATAGCTGAGGAGTAACAGAAATCCACAGAAGCCAAGTTACTGAGGGAAAGGTACACAGTGTGTGAAGCCGGGGGATCAACCTTCATCTACATGATCATTCCAAGATTCCCTATTAATGTGCTTTAAAAAAGTGGGTTACCTTCACCTCTTGGCTTTCTGTTAGTCCAGAGAGGATAAACTCAATGGCCACACAGTGATTCCTCTCAGGCATGTTGCTAGCACACTCATATCATCTCCCGACAAGAAACTGAATCAATGCCTGGAAGTAATGGGAAACTGGCAACACACAATGGATTGTCTCAGTAGCCACAAGGAAGTACGGCGCATTTTCATCATAGCTTCTGACTAGACTTCTTTAATTACGCATTGAAATGACTTGTGATACAAGGGAGTACTGTTCCTATTTTTCAGGTGAGATAAGAAAGCGCAGAAAGATAAAATAATTTATTCAAAAGGCAGCAGCAGCACTGTGAAACACCAGTCCTATTTTGGCACTACAATGGTTTTCGTGTGCCCTCTTTCTCCTTTTTTAAGGAAAAAAGTCTGCTTTTCTTGAGGACATCTATGGAGCACTCTTCTCCCCTCACTCGTGGCCACGGTTGCGTGTACAGTATCATCCATATGGCCCACTCCGAGGGCAATGGCCCGCTTGTTCCTGAAGATACATGGTCTTGACAACAGTTCAGACATCATTCTTTCTGTATTGCAATCACCAATATATTTTTTGCCTATTAGCTAACTCCCCCGGGCATTGGTAGCAGGGTAGTTAGAGCTCAGTATGGGCCACAAAGTCCATTAATGGGACAAAGCAGCCCCCGTTCAGCCTTGCTGAAATAGGAATACAATGCTTAGGCTGCAGCTGTGCCAACTTGCGAAGACCTGCCTTAATTACATGGACCTCCACCACCCTGACCTTTGGGACTGCAACTCGTAAACATACAAATAACAAATCCACATCCTGGCAGAAGAAAGTAAGAGTTTCCTCTCTTGAATGAAATGCTGGCAAGCACTAAATGGCAACAGCAGCAGGAAAACCCAGCTTTGCATCTTCCCAAAGAGGAGCAGATACCACAAGATCCTCCAGGTTTGGCTGAGAAAGGATTTCTCATTTGCTTGCATCCCTGTTGTCAAGGAAAAGTGGCCATTTTCTGCTCAGGAATAAATTGGGAAGAGTCACCAAATGAAATACTTTCCATTTAGAGGGGGAAAAATCTCATGCTAAAAGGGAAGGAATCCTGAACAAAAAGGGAATCAGTCATCCCTGTAAAGGTTCTACCAGCTTCACCTCACATGAAAAATTATTGTTAATCTCTTGGAGGTTAGCAGTAACCTGGCTGACGCTCTCAAAGCGGAGTTCTTATCATGTGGGTGACTGAATGGAGGTTTCAATTCTTGCTGAGGTCTGTTTCTAGCATAGGCTTCAAGGTATTGCATATGTACAAAACTATTCTCTTACTGACCTGTTTCATCCAGAAAGGCAAGAGTATCTACTCAATACTGTAGATACTGTAGATCCTGTCTGTACTGTAGGTAACAAGCCAGTTTATTCCCCCCTTGAGCCATATCTTCAGAAGTACTTGCCCATTTCAAGAAGCAGACAGCAGGATTAAAACCAGCCTATAATGGTTAGGCACACAGTTTAAGTGAGCAAAATGCTTACCCCGCTTAGATGCACAAAAGACCAGACTGCCTTTACACACTGAGTTAGCTTTGCATAGCTGGCTGTTGTTTATCTCCAACCTACCCAACCTTTTCTGCCCTAAAGCACAGCAAGTAGCCCAGTTAATTCTCAGAAAAGGGCTTCAATGAGCTTGCTATCAACAGGTTGCTCTCTTCCATGGACTACTTGGGAAACTGAAGGAGGAAATTTCCCTCTCCTGCCCCAACGTGAGTGATCAAACACTGGATTAGGTGCAAATTTGTAGAATCTCCATCTGTGCTGACATTTAAAGTTCAATGGGATCGGGCCGGAGCAATCTGATCTGACTGAACCTGCTCTGAGGAGGAGGTTGGACTTGATGACCTCCAGAAATCCTTCCCAACCTAAATGACTCTATGATTCTATCTGCAGATTGAAAATGATCTTTTTGATCTCTAAAATGAAGAAATAGGCCTACCTTCCTTGCATGAAGGTGCGAGATATTTTATGCCGTATTGTTCCCAGAAATAAACTCTTATTTCAAAAGCTACAAACATTTCATGTACCTTCGTAAGAGTGAGTAGCTTCCTTCTTCACTTCAAAGACATCTTACTGAAACAAATCAGAAGATTTATCTAAATAGAAAAACTTTAGGACTTCAGACTTGCAATAGAGCCCCTCCCTGCTCCACCTGCCCAGATAAAGTTTATTTGCTTCGATGTTTGCAGAACTATGCAATTCAGTACTGCCTTTAGAGCAACAGCTCATTCTTTTCCCTGTATGTTGCAGCTGACCTGCAGCCTGGGCGTTGTGAAACATTAGTGGAGTGACACGCTGAGAAACAACTTCAATATCAAATGTGATATTCTAACACTCAGCTTGCAGCTTTGGAATTCTTTCTTCAGAAAAATGGTGTTACTTGGAAGTACTTGGTGTATTTATGACTCTCGATGCAGTTTAATGTCTGTAAATTAGATCTCCTGCAAGACACCAGGCCTTAATTAGGAGTCTCAGCAGGTGCACTGTAATGAAGAATCTTTCTGTGAATTAATTTCCCCTACCCTTGGTTAGGGGTCTAGTCAACATCTATTCTGGGCTCCTCCTATAGACAAAGGAAGCAATATCACCTTCTAAGGACAATTCATCCCATCTTAAGATGAGTGTGATAAGCAGAAGGAATCATCCTCTAAGGGTGTCTTTGTTGTCATTGATTATAGGACATGCCCATCTCCTTCCCTGCCCTTACTACTTTTTACTAGTGAAACTGATGACATAAGTATCCTAGCAAATTCAGTGAACCCTGGTCTGCCCCTATCAACTGACAAACAAGGCTTAACAAAGCTTTAGACTGCAAACTTTAATACAAATTCTTTTAATAATAATAAGACCATATTCACGTAAATAGCAGTACAGTGTAAGATATCAGAGGAATCAGTTCTGCTTATCTGACTCTGAAGAGCTGCAGTGCAACTCTGTGGAGTTTAAGCATTAAGTATGCCATCTGAATGTGAATCCACCTCTGTTATTAGTTATGATCAAACTTGATAATTCTTCCTCTCATTAAAATGCGCAGTCCTGATACACAGTTAGCTGGTTTTTCCACAGAAGACTCCTGTTGTCTCTAATAACACATCTACCCTTGGACTCGTGTCCTTTGTTAGATAACCTCTTTGGCTCATGGACCATCTAGTTTCAGGCAGCCTGCTCATCTGTGGAGCAGATATTTTGCTGTGATAACCTGTTCATCTGCGGACCATCCAGGCTCAGATTATGTGTCCATCCATCGGGGTAGATTTTTCTTCAAATGCAGATAGAAAATTCTTCAAGTAGGTAATCGCTGGTGATTTGCTTAGAGTTCTGGTGCCTCTGCCTTAACACTGCCTTTGCACTTCCACCCAATCCCACATATATTTTTCTTCTAGTGCCCTTGAACAATTAACTCTTTTGAAGAAAAGAAAAATAATGGTCTATTGGAAGATGTTGACATAGGTATCATGCTTTAGTAAACAGTTTGCCATTAACCTCTCTCTGTTCTTGCAATATCACTGGACACTTATTGAAATTACTTTACAATAAGGTGATGAAGACAGCTGTTCTGGGAAGCTGAGGAGCCTTTGAGACATACGAACAAAGACCCTTCCCCTGATTCTGGCAGGACTTTAAGGACATCTCTACCTGCCAGAAAAGCTAGCTTATTTGTGCTACTTCGAGGGCTTAGAGGTTGTTCGACAAACTGTTGGCCTTCAGAGCAGAGAGCTGAATTGGGTTACTCAGCTGAAGAGTGATCTGCTCTAACTGTCCCTAGCAGGGAAAGTCATCAGCGGGGCTTAGGCAGGCAGAAATGTCCCAGGTAACGCAGCCTTGGTTAGACTGTGCTTACAGTGGCTGCTCGTGTTGTGGAGTGGGGGCGACTCCTGGGACAATGAATGTGCAGTGCCATGTGTAAGATGATGAGTGAGGGAAGCTTGTCTGTCTGGGCTGCACCATGAGGTCTGCAATGTATTTGCATTGGACTGAGTCCTCTTCCAGACTGCATTAGACTGGCAATGTAATGGCTCCCGGAGTTCTCGTCTAGACTATGAGAAAGCCGTGGTGTTCAGAAGATAGCTGGGTTAAAAGTGGATCAACAGGTATTGCTTGTCTGGGTTATTTATCTTTCTTTCCTGCAGTCCTCTCTCACAGTTTAGTCAGGAATATCTGCAACCTCCATGGTATTCTAGGAAGCATGAAAATGTTTGCTTGCAGAAAATTTGTACTTCTAGATGCTGCCAGAGTTGCTCTGGGAACTGACTGCTTATTGCTTAATGACACCTGTCAGTCTTAATGATAAAGCTATGGCTATGGAAGAGTGGAACATATTTCTTCCTCAGACACTATGTTTACACATTAAGGGGTCTAAGTGGTTCAGGACGGGCAGAATGGGTTGCTCTGAGTGATGACCCCCAGTGAGAGGGAGTGTAGCTTTTTATGGGACCTTTACTTGCAGTCCTTCCTAAGGATAGGGAAAAATGGTCTTACACCCATTTGTCCAATAACTCTGTGTGTTGAGGCAGTGTTATAGCAGGTTCCGTTTCCTTCTCTGTGCTACTTCCATGGCCAAAGCAGCTGAGACTGAAGTCTTTCTCTACTGAAGCCAGTGGCTTTTTGTTCTCTGAGAGCCAGCTCCCTGAGTCAGATGGAATGTGATCCAAAACCAGAACTCAGGGCAGCATTAAGCTGCATTAACGTGGACTTGAAATAATTCCATAAACCTGAGCTGGCCACTCTACACTCTTCCTGTAATTCCCAGATATAAATATAGACCTTTCAAGGGAGACAGAGACAGGTGTGATCAATCTCTCTTCCAAAACTATGGAGGCAAACAGACTTTTATTTGCCTTCATGAGCTATAGAAAGAGCCTACAAGTTTGGTTTATGCTTTGGCAGCTCATTAACAGAAGTCTAAACTTAGGTAAGATGAATCCCAGCCTCAGCATTTGTAAAAAATTCTTCTGTGTGCACATTTTTAGCCTGCGATGCATGTGAATTGGTTCAAGGATATTCACCCACAACAAAAGAGGGTAGGCTGTCCCTCAGGACCACCTGCTGTGTGGTAACTTTGTTCTTGCATGGAAGACTCGAGTCGACCACATCACTAATACTGTAAACAGTCTAAGGTGCCTGATGAATGTGACCCAGTTTTGCTGAAAGGTTAATGATCACCTTCAGACTGGGAGTCAGGAAAAAAAAGACTACAAGGATGTATGAGGTAAGGGAATGGAAACAGAACATGGAAGCGATACTGCTGAACTGATACTAGTTAGCAACAGTCAAAAACAAAGCTGGGATGTCTTCAAGGCATCAAACTTGAAAGTAAAAACTTAGGTGAAACTAAACGCCTTCAAAAGTGTCACAATCGTTCTTTCTCACAGTAAAGCTGTAGCTCTTGCTATTACAGAAAAGTCTTTAATATTACAGTTATATCTTTCTTCAATTCTGCATTCACTTTTCTCCTACTTCTGTTGCATAACGAGCAATTATTTCAGAATAAATTCATCCATGAACAGCTGTACTCATCATTTTAATTTTTTAAGCACCTGTTCCAACTCCTTTGGAGGTTTTATTGACTGACAAACAATTTTCTCCATGTAACAGTCTGTTCAGTGCCTCATTTTGAGGACCTCCTTGGTCCTCAAGCTGTAGACTGTGGGGCTTACCATTGTATAAAACACATATATCACCTGATCTTGGTCAGGCAAGGAGCCAGAGCTGTGGGGTGTCTAGCTGGAGTACCAAAGAATATGGCAAAAACTATCAAGTGCACAGGATGCACAGGTGTAGAAGGCTTTGGGTCTTCCCTCGCTGGAGTGGCACCTCAGGATGGCAGAGATGATGTAGATGTAGGAAATGCGTACCTCCAGTATGACAAAGATGTCACCTAAGATGCAAAATGCTATGATGATGATCTTGTTAACCCCGATGTCAGAGCAGGAGAGGCTCATCAGGGGTACCACACCACAGAAGTGACTGGTGATGCTGGAATGGCAGAAGGACACCCAAAAGGCACAGCTGCTGTGTATCATTGAGATTAGAGACCCACAAGAATAAGAACAAAGTCACAGCTGGATGCTGAGACTTCATGACATGACGGCTTTGAATAGCAGTGGTTTCCAGCTGGTCATACGCCATCACAGCCAGAATGAAACATTTGTTGGTGCAAAATGTAGAGAAACAATACATCTGGGCAGCACAGCCACCAAATGAGACAGCTTTGCTCTCTGCTAAGAGACTGGCCACCATCCTGGGGGTGATGCCTGAGCAGCAGAGGTCTAAGATTGCCAAATGGCTAAGGAGAAGCTATTTGGGAGGGTGGTTTGGGGAGACAATCCTTATTAATGCGGTCAAGGCCAGATTTCCAACTACAGTCATCAGACAAATAATTAAAAGCATTACAATGAGAGTGGGCTGTGCTTCTGCCTTGTTGATTAGATCTAGGAGGAGGAACTCAGCTACTGTGGTGTAATTTTCTGCTGCCGTTTTGCTCAAATATTTGTTCACATTAGGTAAGCAATCTTGTCTTGATACACTCTGGAGAACAACTGGCAAAAACCGATCATGATCATATGCTCCCGCTAGCAGTGACCAGCTTACTTCCTTTGGTCAATGAGGACAATACTGATTTCATCCAAAATGCCATTCTGAAATGGAATCACTTGTCTGTGTTATCCCAAACCAGCTGCAGCACACATTATCTACCTAGATTGTTCCAGTGTGAAGCTGGAGCACTATGAATGCCACTAAGTCACAGTCTAATAATGGTAAATACATACGTATCAATGTTCAAGAGCTGTTAGTGGCAAGTAGGCTAAATGAGACTGGAAACAGAAGAAATAGTCTCTGACAGATCTTAAAGAGGTAGTAACATTTCCCAGTTCTTTGAATTCTTAAATCAACATTACATATGCTAGTGAGCATTTCAATTACTACTGTTTCCAGGGTCTGAGGGCACTAACAGGCCTTAATGGGCCTGATCATCCTCGCCTGAGGCAGCCACTTGCACCTCCTGCCCATGGGCCCAGGAGCCCCATTTAAGCTCAACCCTGGGCCTTCAGTTTCTGTCTGAGCTGCCCTAGAGGAGCACCGATCTCCAGCTCAACTCAGCTCAGCTCAGCGTGCAGACTCCATTGCTCTGGACCATGCCCTGTGGACTGACTTCCCAGCTTGACCCTGCACCTATCTTGTCACTTTGGGCCTGCCCAGTAGGCACTGGACTCTCTCTGTCCCTGGTTACCTGATCCTGGCTCTGACCCGCAGGCTGACTTCTCAGCTTGACCTCATACCTGCTTCATCACCAGGAACTCTCCTGGTCATCTGGACTCTTGGTTGAACTCGGCTACCATCTCCAGGTCTTCTCTGCCCACCTGGCTCAGGGCCAGAGGGACAGGCCCTGGCTGCAGCCTCCTGAGCTTATCATTCTACACATCCTGAACAGGGAAAAGGAAGAAAAAAATGGGCACTTCTATGGCATAACTCATCTCATCATGTAGCAGATGTCTAAGATACTCACATGAACCATTCTGTAAAAACACCTGTTACTTTTTTTTTCCCTCCCCCTCCCTATTGAGAAGAAACTAAGATGGAAGACAGAAACGAAGGCATGCTTAAAGGTATATCTCCAGGTGAGATGAATTCCATAAGCAGGCATATGCATGTAGAGCTACTCCAGATTTATTACAAATAAACCAACTATTCCTTCACTGCCATATTTATAACTGTGATACTAATATTTTTTTGTATTCAGAAAAGGATATTAAAGTCCACTGGTTGGATTCCAACTGTTTCCAGTCAACTTGATGGCATTCTACTAGACAAATGTCTGATAGAAAACACTCTTTGATTCATTCTGCTCGTTCCTGCACCAAACCAAGCTCCATTCACACTCATAACAAACTGACTGTCTGACTAGTAGGTAAATGGATGTATGAATTCATGAGCTGACTTTTGAAGGTGTGCAGCATATACAGAGTTACCTGTGAAGACAGAAATGGATGGTCAGCATCTCTGGGGAAAATAAGGTTTCAAATGCATTTGTCTGCATGGGATTACAATGATATTCCATAGCAGATGTCAACTGCACTTAAACTCCACGACTATGAAAAGAGTTAAATTCATATCCATTTTCACTTATCATGTCTTTATTAAACCAAAGGTAAGTAACTGCAATTTATTTGCACAGAAGAATACATCACTACAGTCTGCTGCTGCTGCTGTATCAATTCTATCAATAAATTGGACATACAAGCCACAAAGAACACGTGTGAAAATGAGGCTATTCTAGGATTCCTAGACTGTGACATTCTCGTTCCACATTGTCCTGAAACGATGTTTTGCTAAATTTCAGTCTACTTTTAAATAGAAACAGACTTTATCTCTGTTATTTCTGTTTTGTATAACAGAGATGGTCTCTTTCCAAAATGTTGAGAAGATTTGGATTTATTCCACTCTTGGTAATACCCAGCACTCTGAAAAAGAAGGAGATCTGAGAAGGCTTTCATCTGGTTAACAATGGAGCTTCTATATGTACGTATAGACATCTGGAGATCAAGGGTCTATAGGCAAATCTGGTAAATAATCCAGTCCTTACTGAAAGAAAAAAAAAAATGTCTCAGAAGCAATAACATAGCAACTTATGGTTGGATCATACAAGAACTTCCCAAATGAACACAGATATTACTTCCCAGTTGAGAAAGCAAGCAACTCCACCTGTGTTGAAATCCAGTGTTGTAGCAGGCAGGATTAAGCAGTGGGTGTAAGAAAATGAATGGCCATCCTTCATAGCAAAGAAACTAGAGATGGGAAATAGATCTTTCAGCTACTAATTTCTAAGGCCAGGAAAATGCAAATTTCATACTATCCAGTGCAACTAGTAAATTCCCTCCTACACAATGTAAGAGTTAGAAAAAAGAAAACAAGAAGTACTTTTTTTTTTTAATTTGATCTTAGCGTGTAATATGGCTTAGATATCTTTCTCAGCTCCAACATTTAAGGATACATGAGAAAGTAACCGGGTTATAATTACACTCACTGACTTGGATTCCCCAGTTGGAAGGACAAGATGTGAGGTTTTTGCTGTCTGTGCTTTGGCTCTCTATGATGTAAGAGATATGATCTCAGAAGTAATCGCCTTCACCTAAGCTGTTCATCTCATGTTCTTCATAGTTTACAAAGAAGATTCATGGATCCCGGGGTATGAAGATGTCTCTTCTAAGAAAAGATGAACAGTGCTCAAGAAGTGCCCCCCCCCTTTTTTTTTTAACCTTAAAGCAAGATTAGATTGATGAGGTCAGATGAACTCAAATCTGCTGCAGAGGTTTAAATTTGGGTAAGACAAATCCATTTGCTCAGCTCTAACTGCAATAAGCTGGGACAGCCTTTTGCTCAAGCCTATGACTAGATGCATAGTCAAGTATCTGAAAAGAGCATGTCGGATATTTTTGTGCCACAACACTCAGATATGATGCAGTGCAATGTTGTTCAGTACAATATAATACAAGATGATACAGTAAAACAAGTAGCAGCAGTAAACAATAAGTATCACCTATTTACAAAATAGAAGCTCTCCAAATGATGTATGTATATAACTGATGATATTATCAACAAACGTTGGAAAACGGAAACTTTCTCAACCATCTTACTTATTAATTTAGAATCCCCATTTTCAAACAAATAGATAGGGTCCTAAAACTTTCTCAGCTCTATGGACATGCTATGATCGTGCTTTGCCACCAGATGGCGAAGGCACAAACCTGAGTGTATGTAAACGCATATACGCTGGTGCTGATGTCTTCCGGTAAGTTGAAGATGACTATTTTATTTGTTGGATTTTCTTTAGCCATAGTAGGGCGCTATATTTTAAAAAACTTTTCTGAAAATTGTCATAATTCTCCTGCACAAGTTAATTATGAAAAGTCATACCAGGGGACATCCATAGGTAAAGGAGGAAGTGACACAATCCAGTATTATAGCTGGGGAGGCAGCACAAGTATTTGGGGAAGCAGAGTAAAGGGAAGACAAGAGGATTTTCTTCTGTGAGGTGAACTGAATAACTGTGAAACTTCCACCTTGCAGCAATTAAGTTACTGTGCTCCTTCAGCAAATTGTCCATTATGAACGTATTGATTATGTCACCAAATACATCAAAAGTTCAACATCTGCCAACAAGAGAAATACAGGGAGTTGCATTATCTGTTTGTGTTAGAGTAAGTGACTCAGGATTCAGTTCATCTTGCCTAAATTCAGGCATCCTACTGAAGGACCTCATGCTGGTGCCTGGGTGGTTGGAGATCTCTCAGTAGAGATAAAAGGGAGAAATGGGTGAGGATTGTGGGTGAAGACACTCATGTCATCTACCAGGAAGCACCTAAAAGCTTTGTCTGAATCTAATCTAGTTATCTAAACCCCCTCTGGACTCAACGGAGAGAGACAGGCAGTTCCTGGAGATGATTCAACTTGTCCTAAGTGCTCTGTGAAGATGCTAACTTCTTTCTCTCTGATGAACACAGAGGAAGCCTGATTAGCTTTAAATAGGTCACTTGCATACAGCTAAAGCTCAGTAAGGAAGTCTTCCTGTATGTTTTCCCCAAGTGTTTCACACCTATGAGCATTTGAAAGAGTAATCATGGAGCCTGGCCTCCTGCATTGCTGTGGTATGGAAATATGGTGTGATGGCATGGCGCAGAACTGCAGGCTTGGGAGGGTAAGGCTGCTGGATTTCCAGGGCAGGAGTTTTGTTTTTGTTTTTTTACACATGCATGTGCAATTTCACACATGCTTTCTCCATGACATCTTGATTAGGCTCCATGCATCCCAGGTTTCGGGATGTGCATAGTTTACCGTGCACATAAAGACAGTCAGAACAGCACACGGTGCAGCTCAGTGTGATATTTCAGAGAATGTGAAATGCATCTCCTGGACACAGCTGTGCAGTAAATCCAGACCCATCATGGATCTTGAGCACATGCCACATGTCTATACAGCAGATGGGATTCATCTCCCTGCAGTTAAGCTATTTAAAAGTTAGGTGACTGAATCTAATCTAGTTGTCTAAGCTGCCTTTGTAGTAAAGGAAGGAGACAGGCCATTCAAGAAGATAATTCATCATCTCTCTCTTGCAAATTCATCTTACAGGGAAGTGGGACCTTTTCCATTTCCCCTCATTTCCTGGTGGTATTTTAAATGCTATCTTAAATTTGCCCTCACTCCCACACCCGCAGAAAGAGAAGGAAGGTCAGAAGCATTGGGGGAGTCATTGATATTCCTGGTGGAGGCTGCTCTCCAAAGATCTCCCATCTTTGGGCAAATAGTGTTTCTCTTCAATGGTGAATTCCTACTTCTCTAATCTTCCTTTTGCATGAGAGAGCAATGTTGAAACACTGAAATGTCTTCTGGGTCAATTATGCTAAATTTCAATTGGGAAAAATCAAAAAGCTTCATTTTGATCATTTTGTATCACTTAACTTCAACAAAGAAATTATTAGATATTTCAGAATGTATATCATAGACATTGTGGTGCAGTCATATAATATGTAATAATAGAATGTGTTTTAAATTAAATGAAATTGGACAAGAAAGTAGGTATGAAAAATGCTTTGGAAACTGGAAGTGCTTCTCCACCTCAAATGTAAGGATGGATCAAAGTCAAACTATACCAGCTGACTAGCTGGGCAGTTGGTTTAAAAGGAAGTGCTAAAAACATGGGAATAGGAGCACTTACAGAGATGATTTATTTATTTATTTATTTTTCCTTGGGAGATGTTGTGCTGGAAGCGGGAAGGGGACCTGTGGGAAGATGGAGGCACTGTGGGATGCGTGGAGGAATACCGGGGCTATTAAGGTAGTGGTAATTCTGCATGTGTGTCCATCGCATGCATCTCTAAGCACACGAGGTTTATCAGCTGGAAATAACTGAGTGTGCAATTACCTCACAGGAACAGCTTTTGGGAAAGAGGTCTTCAGATATGCATGGGTTTGAGGGCAGACTGAAATAGCAGCAGGTGGCTATGGCCCAAAAGTGAAGGGGCTCAGCTGGACTTCAGGGAGAAATAACAGAATGGTGGAAACAGTGAATTTAGGAGCAGAGTTAGCCAGCTACAAACGAGGGACATGTCTGCAGAGGATGCGCAAATGACTTTTTTGCAATTTCTGATCGCCTCACAGCCTGTCATTGCTTGAAACAAGGTAAACCCTGGCCTCAGCTCAGTTCGGCCATTACGAGCATTCACAGTCTGTGTCGTTACCTGTGGAGGCTAGGTTGAGTGCCAGTCTGGACTTCCAGCTGCTTGAGCTTATCTAGGTAGTGCCCTGAACTGCGCTTCTCATGCTCGCTTCTGTCACTTGCTCCAATTACTCATTTCTTCTCCTCCTGCTACGCTGAGCCATGTCTCCTTTTAGTCCTCTCCTCCCTTCCTTTGCCTTCCCTCCATCCAGAGTCAGCATCCTCACGCACAACCTAACCAGGCCACCACAGCGGGACCATTTTTTCCCCAAACAGCCCCTGGAGTCTTCCTCAGCTGAGTCCCTTGCTCCAGGAGTTCAGCCAGACCTTGGCACTTCCTTCACAGACCCCCTCCGTGTTGGCTGTAGCCTGTGCGGCCACCAACACATCCAGGTTCCCCCACCCCCTGGACTCTACCTTCTTCAGCCATGGCCTTGCAACAGCAGCCAGCTTATCCTCAGTGCTGAGTTCTTCAGTTTGAAAGGCATTGCACTATAATAAGTTTAGAGCTCATGATCACAGGTGGGGGAAGTGGTATGTCTGCATGGTATGACATTGTGTGAAAACCATCTGGGATGCCAAAGGTCTTTGCAGCACAGGGGACTGAACTCTCTATTTCCAAGTCTGTAGGTAGCAGCCCTCACTTGGGTCTGTGAGTTGACACATATGGCAGAGGTGGGCTGGAGGTATTCTTGATCTTTGATCTCGTAGGGAACATGGCAGTGGAAAATAGGATTTGGGATCCTTAATGGAACTATGGGGTGCTTGTCGGGTAGGGTTTAGGATAAGAGTTGCACTGGAAGACTTGAAGGGTTGGCTGACAGGCTTCTCGGCAGTTGAATTTTGTTGCCAAACCCAAAAGGAGGCCACAGAGTTGTGCAGGGACAGCCCTTAAGAGCTGGAATTCACTACCCGCTGCTAAGGATACAGAAAAAAACAAGGACACAGTTGCCAGTTTGGGGAGGGGGCTGTTCTTCCTTCCCTGTCCCACTCCTTCAGTGACCACCTCCATTTATGCCCCACTGAAATTTTCCAGGATTCTGCTCTGCTGCGGTCTTGGCAATCTTGCTGCCATTACTAATCTGCTGCCCAAGGCAACCCCTCTGCTCTGCCTAATAACCTGAGAGAGGTGGCAGGAATGAGAACAAATTGGGCTGGATTATGTATACTGTCAAATTTCAATTATTTTATTATTAAAGTTCTTTTTTTTTTTTTTTTTTTTTTTTCCCGGAAGGGGCAACCTGTTTCATAAATTGTGGAAGTGATGGACTTCAGCACTGGATTCCTCAGTTGCCAGTTTGATTTCTCTCAGCATTAAGATGTATGCCTTTAAGAAGACATTTTGTGCTGGTGAGGCAAAATGGAGAGACTCTGGAAAACAGGCACGTCTGGCTGAAACTTATTAACTGATGACTAGTAATATTCGACAGATGCTAACATAGCCATAAGAACAAAACTGTGGCATTTCAGATTTTTTTTTAATTGCTTCATCTGTAATTGTGAAACTGTAATTTCCTAGTTTCTTTTTTTAAGCTTTACCTTTCCTCCAGGGGAAATGTCTGTGATTTCCTTTGCTTTTCTCTGAGGAAACCCTACGCAGATTATTACATGTATTGATTTGAACTAATCACTCTGACTTTGACAAGGAAGCCAAATGCAAATTTCCAGGTAGGTTACAGCTTTAAGGAGCCTGTGTCTAAAGACTCAAGGCAAGCAATTTAATATAATTGGTTGTCTTTCCAGGAAATGACTTAGGATGATTTTAGTAAGGTCTCTGTAGGTACAGTTAAGAAACTTGTGCCTGACAAATTGCAATGATGCAACTTGGCAAGTGAGTTTGCGAGTGTGTTTAAATTGGCTCCAGTGTGCATCATTAAAAGCTCAAGTTCTTTCACTCCTTGAAATTAGCAGCTCTCTCATCTTACAGTCAGACGTGATTATTGCTCTAATCTAGGGACAGTGAGAGACCGCCTTGAAGGAAAAGCAGCCTGTGAAAACTGGCAGGATCTCTACAATGCTTTTGCTGTATCTCAAAAACCCCACAGAGACCCCGGTCTAATCTATTTCATTTAAAGATGATGGGTCAAACAGACCTGCCTGCATTGCACTAGTGGGGCTGCAGCTTAAAACTGCCTGGACTGAGCTGGTTTTGAAATACTCTGTTTTTTGCTGGAATGATACACAGCTGACTGACCAATTTGGTCTACATAGCAAAGGCAGTAAACTCAGAAATGGTTTCTGGCAAAGATGAGGTCAATTCACAAGTTTCCCTTTCTTCTTCTGCTGTCCCAGGCCTCCTACTCTGCAGATTTCTTCTTGCTACTCCATCTCCTTTGCAGAACCTGGAAAGCAGGGGACAAAGTTTTCATTAGAAAGCCAGTTTTTCATTTAATTTTAGAATAAAGAACATTCTGAGGGAGCCTAGCAGGGAGGATGGAGCCCACCTGCAATGTGAGCTGCAGGGAGGGATTATTCCCTTGCAACAGAACTACCTCAGAGCATCTTGTCTCTATGTCTGAAACACAAATGGCCACGAAAGAAAAAAGGATCGTTCTCAGCCCCATGTCTGAAGGCAGCAGCTAAGTCTGTAATTGGCCTGGGCTCATAACGAGCATCCTTAGTTGGACAGCTCAAGACCTGACAAAGCTCATTAATCCCACTATTAGTCAAAATCAGATTGCTTTGATGGCATTACTCCAGGAACATAGTCCTGGTGTGGCATGAGAGGGCTGAACAAAGCCCTTCTCCACACAAACACTTGCCCCTCTGCTGCCTACATAAACCCCATAGTGACAGCTCCTCAGGTATAAGGCTAAGGACCCTCGGTGGAAGCACCAGTCTGCAGGGTTACACAATGCAGTAGCATGCACAGTGCAAAGAAGAGGCCTAAATAAAACAGCAGTATGGCATGCATAAAAAGACTTTTCCTCTCCTTCCAAGCTTTCTATTTGCTTTGAGATCCAAAGCTAGGACTCAAAATCTAGGGGGAAAAAAAAAAAAAACAGCCAGGAAATTGCGATAATAATGAGTGTATAGATGTAAAAGTGTGTGGCTGGGCACCGGGGGAATGGCTGCTTATTTGTCTTGTCCTGGTTGCTGCACTGTGGATTGAGATGAAACTCCAGGAGATTTCAGTTGCCCCAAGCATCCTGACCTTTGAGAGCCTTTTGGAGAGCAAGTGCCTTTGGCAGGGCAGGAGTTTGGTAGGGAATCTGCAGTTTGAATGCAGATTGGAGACAGCTGAGAGTTGCAGGGGGGCAGTGTGCTGCAGGACTTGGCCAGAGCGAGGCCTCTGAAGTGACAGAGGGAGAGAGACTCTCCTGGTGGGCCAAGAGGGCCAGGGCTGAGTTTTCTGCGACCAAAAAAGCCACTGAGAGGTGTTGACCTGGAAAGCAGGGCTCAAAGGAAGAACTATTTTTCCAAGGACTCACTGAATTCAGAGGTGTGTGTTCAAAACTTTTGATTTAAATTGCTCCCCCAACAGACCTGGGATTATCTGGGCCCAGCATATCATCAGCTAGTGCATGCATGTATTCTCCAAATAGACTCCTGAGATTTTTTTTGTTTTAATTACTATTTCATCATAAAACAAAATGGAAGAACTGTAATTTAAAGTGCACATCCTCAATTAGAAATTTCCTGTGGTGACCATACCAAAATAAGCAGGTTGAGTAGTAGCAGGTGGCTTTGGATGATAGAGCCATTTGGATTAATAAGATCTGGAATAAGGAGTTTACGCTGCACTACATATATCCTGCAAGTTAGGCGTATGAAATAGTAACATTCGAGGGAGTTGCACCACCCAAGTACCTCCAAACTACTTTGAAGTATTCATAGGTGAAGAATACTACCTGTGAAATGGGATTTTTATCCAAAGGCAGAATACCCTTTTTTCAAGCAATATGTAACATCTACTTGCAACTGGGCTAAAGGCCTCCTTTTTTTTTCCTGAGCAATACTTCACAAGTACTGCAATTATTGCATATGGACTGAATATTTCAGTATCTAGAATAGAGAGAGGCTAGTAATGCTATTCTTATGAAATATTTCTCTACTTAGGTAAAATTCACTAGGCCTTGGTAACCGTATGACAAAGCTGATAAAAAGAACAGCATAATACAGACACAGCTGAGGACGCTTTTGGTAATTGCTGATATTTTCCTGAGGCCTTAAAGCTGACATTTGCATTTGGTACATAATAGCGGCACATACAGTTCACAAGCATCTTGAGGATCAGTAACATCATATGCACAAGCCTAGACCTTTGTAGTCTTGGGCTAACAACATCACAACCAACCTGGTTAATTGGAAGGCCTCATTAGATTTGGCTAAGAACATATCTCAGACACTGCCCTATGTTTCTACTTTTAATTATCCGGTACAACTAAGAACATGCCTACAATGACACATCTGAAAACTAGAGGTGTCACTGAGAGCCAGCAGCCCAAAGCTCTCTCCATAGTCATGGGAGACTCTCACCTTGAAGGCGCAATGCATCCCAACCTGAAAGAGGTTTCTAAGATACATGACGTGAAGCTCTCCTTGAACTTGTTTATACTTTCACATACAACTACACCACTACCTTTTAGACGTGTGTATTTTGATGAGATAGTTAGCTTTACCACATACTTCATGCTGATGGCTAGCAATGTATGGTTTAGCAGAATGTCAGACGTTGCATTGTGACAGGATTGGATTATCAGCACTGGGATCTAGATGTAAGGTCTCAGGTTAGAAGTTCCAGAAAGGGAGCATCTCACAGGCAGGAGGTGCATTCGTTTGGCTAGTATTAGCACATCATCACTTGACTATCTGTACAGCACTGTATTTTGGAGCTGTGTATCACAGAGAGATTTTGTATGAAGTATTGCCCTCTTGTGGCTGTCCAACAAAAGATGGGTAACTCGGAAAGTTTTCAGCTAGTGGAGAGCACATTAAGCCAGTTTGGGAAGACGGAAGGGCACAGCCCTAGTTCTACTCCTAGGCGTACATGAAATGTATCTGTTCACTGTGTCCATTTCTGGCATCTGTTGGGTTTATTACCTAATGACTAGCTCCATTCTCTGTTTCAAAACTTCACGGGATACGTGATTTCTGATGGTCCTAGGGCTTACTGCAGTACCCACAAAGAGAACTGGACCTCATGCATTTATTCCAGCCAAAGGTCTATGCAAGCATTGCATAAGGTAGACCTGTGTTTGGTAATCCTTGGAGAATACCAGCATATCTTCTAACATATACATGGGAGTCTTAGTTTTGTAAGAGGCACACACTGCAAACATAGAGAAGAGGCTTTAGGAGTGATTGATCAACAATATTATCCACGTTAACACTGCAAAAGTTATTGGTTGGTAGTGTTGGAACAGTAACATATACACCAAGCTGTGCACCCAGAGGGAAAGTGGCATTGCAATAAATAAATGCATGGATGCTTCCTGGAACAAGAGTGGGATTTTTTTGATTGTTCTCCGAAGTAGTGCTGGTAATTTGTGCTCATTCTTATGCCTGGCTACACATGCACTTCAGGTAGCGCATGGATTTCACAAGTGGTTTACCTTTTGTCATTTCTGGAGGGCCTATACAAAATCATAGCTGATCATAGTAATGAATTGCTAGAATGGTTATCAGTAAAGAATTTCCTGCATAAGATTCAGCTAAAATATTCTTGTGAGCTCTCGCTATAGAACCAGTGTGTAAGTCATTCCTGCAAGTACTGAGGTACTGTTTAATATAGTAATGCAAGGTATATGGAAAGATCCTTCAACGCCAAGTCTGCCTAGACTTCTATGCACTGGGAGAGGGGAAAAAATTAAATGTCTGAGTAGATCCTAAAAGTGATAATACCGTTGTTATGAAAGTCTACAGGGCAAAATTTATAGGAAGAAGTGTAGTCTTTTATCAGATACTGGATTATATTCCATTTTGTATCCCACCAGATAAAGCCGAAAGAACAAAATGCATTCTGGGTACACCATCCCTTCCCTGAGCTTCAGTTTGTGCCCATTGCCTATTTTCCTGTCATTGGGCACCACTGAGAAGAGTCTGGCTCCATCTTCTTCACACCTTCCCATCAGATATTTATAAACATCAATAAGATCCCCCACCATGAGCCCTCTCTTCTCTGGGCTAAACAGTCCTCTGCCTCCCTTTGTAAGAGAGATGCTCCAGTGCCTTAATCAGTTCATGGCCCTTCACTGGACTTGCTCTGGTAAGAGGCAGAGTGCTGTGCAGACTCCTGGGCGTGCGTGTTGTGGTGATAAATCTGGGTGCATCTTAACTATGCTTCTGTGCTGTGATGATGAACACTCATGGCTGGAGATAGACCTCAGGTTTGTTAAAGCACTATGGCATGGCATTCCAGCTGTGGTGCCTGGTGCAGAATAATTGAGAGGACTTTGTTTTTTGCACACTGCTCTGTACTGAAACCAAGTGTCAAGGATGTGTTTCTTAGTGGCCTTTTATTGTGGTTGCTGCCTTTCTGTAAAGGCTAAGCTCATGACTGTTTCCTGCTGGAACTCAGCTCTCAGTGCTAATGAATGTGCATTCTTAACAGTAAACTAGTGAAAGTATGAAAGTAGTTTAAGTTTTGTTCACCTTCAGCTGTGGGTCATCATGTTGACAAGGGGTTCATAATGCATTTTCTGATTTTTTTTAAAGTATATTTCAACAACTTTAAAAATAGCATGATTGTCCATTCCTATCCCAAACCATTTAAATTCCAAAGCCAAGATTTAAGAAGTTGGTAAATGCCTCCATGAATTTTTCATGAAGCTTTTTTTTTTGGGGGGGGGGGTGGGGAGGGAAGGGGGCTGCCTCTGTTCTCATGTTGACATCACAGCAGAGTTGTTATGGATGGGATTGATGTGAAACAGTGCAGGTGAGGCATCTGTACCAGGGCTTTCTGTGCAGTTCCCTGTGCAGCAGGTGAAGAGAAATCAAGAATTGGCATTCATCCCATCCCAAAGTAAATATTTCTCCTACGCCAGATGAACTGCACCATCATAGCACCTTTTCTCTCAGCTGAAAAAGAGCCTTGGAGCCACGCACGGATGTGTAATTTCAGGGTCCGAACTAGGCAATTCCTACATCTGCAGTTAAATAAAAACCAGCAGGGCATTGTCTCCAGAACTGGTTTGGTATGACTGTCACTACTTAAATAATACAGAGCCTATCACAGCGTTGGCATGCACCAAATCCATGTCCATCTATCTCTTTCCCTCCCCCCTCTACCCCCAAGACAATGACAGGATACAGTGCCAGGTGACTGCTCATTAATAGTTTGCCCATGGCTAACCCCTTCTGAAGTGGCAAATGGGAGAAGAGAACTGACCCATTTGGATGTGAGCCATGCTATACTCTCATAGTTTTGGGGAACAATAGTCTGCATTGACAGCTGGAAGACCCTTTCTTACCCTTTTCAGTAAGGTCATACCAATGTAATATTCACCAACAAACTGAGGCAACCAGATCATTGCTTCTGGTACCAACAGGCTGTGCAGTCACCAACAACGTTTACTACCTCTATAAATGGAAGGAATCTCTTACGAATTGTGGACTAAACTAGCACTGTCTGAATACTATGGAAAAGTTTTCTGTAGCTACACCATCAAAAAACACTTCAGATGTTTCCGAAAGCTACAGGCAAGTTAATGACCATGAATTTCCAAACATTTGCTTCTGAGTTGGGAAATGAAGCAGACAGCTGGGGCCTGGACAAACATATCTTTTCTCATTAATCAAGATTTTCAAAATGAATATTAACCCAGATGGATGACCAGCATAAGGCACTACACTTCCTAAAACTCTTTCTTCTGAAAAGAATATTCTGAAAAGAAGTTTCTTTAAAGCATCTAAGACTGAGCTGTTGTGAAAGGTCTGGAACTAGGTTTAATAATATTTTAAAATGATATGTGCGTGCCATTGTTTTGGCCACAAACTATTTCACAGCAGATAAAAGCTTGAGCAAACGTTAGCTGTTTCCAACAGCCTCTTTCTAATCAAAATGAGATGCAGGTGACTTTGAACTCCCACTCTCAGACAACTGTCTGATATGCAATGGACAGCACTGTCAAGGAAATCCTCATGTAATGGGTTTAAAAAAAAAAAAAAATCTCTGCCGGGAGCAGAGGCCAAGGCCTTTAGAAGCTGTAGGGATTAGCTTCCTTCTGCTTGAGGTAGGTTTGGTCATTGCTGCTTCTGTTGGGTTTAGCATGGATATCTGTCTGTTTGAATACCTGATCTAGAAGATTGGGTTTTTTCGGAAGGAGATTGTCTGCTGTAGAAAATATAGCCCTACTAAGAGCAGCATGCAGAGATGCAGCCAGACTGCAGCACCCTGAAAGCCTTGTGGGATTATACAGGAAAATGCAAAATTCAGAGATGCAAGAAACTTTTCTGACTCTTCTTCTCTGCCTCATATACAGTTGTTTGAGAGTGAGTGGACTAAGGAAAGAAGTTGTGATGGTGTGCTCCTTTCTCCCTCCACTGATGTGCTCTCTCCCCCTCAACCTGACCTCCCTGTAAACAGCACGTATGTAGGGGCTAGTTGAGCATGCAACAGCTAAGACCTATCTAGCATGCAAATACGACCATGAGTCAGTCATCTCCCCCCCATAAATAGGGGGCAGCCCAGAGCCCACTGAGCTCTCCTGCGCAGCAGCGGGCTGCACTGCAGAACTCCTTTTGAGTAGGAGCGCCTCTCAAGGTCACTCCTCGAGGCTGAGAGATTCCTTACCCGCCACAGATCCTCGGTAAGTGATCAACAGCATGCTGAACTTTTGTGAACTTCGCAAAACTTTCCTGAGTTATATCCCTGACTGATAGCACACCTAATTCCTTACACATAAGCCGTTGACCAAGTCTGAGACTAGGACTGGATTCTGCCGCACCTAGGCTTCTCTTCGGAGGAGTTTAGAAAGCAAGGGGGTCCAGTCTGAATCTTGTGACTCAACGGGAGGGTTCCCTTTGCACTCACTCCTTTAGATGTGAACCGTTGACCAAGTCTGGGACTAGGACTGGATCCAGCCGCACCTGGGCTTCTCTCCGAAGGAGTTTAGAAAGCAAGGGGGTCCAGTCTGAACCTCGTGACTCAACGGGAGGGTCTCCATTGCACACGCATCTGACCCTGTCCTTCATGCAGTAAATAACTGAGAGAACCTTGCCAATCGAACCTCGTTAAATCGTTCTTATTTACGACTGAACTTTGTTAAGTCGCTGTCTTACTGCAGTAAACGTAGTGCTGCTTCCCTCTTACGAGGGAAGTGCATCACTCCTTTCGCGACAGAAGTCTTTTCTCAAACCTTTTGCAACTAAATCATAGGTGGAAGAGACAAAAGGGGCATGTTGCAGAATGTCATGTAGTATACCTCTGTCTTCTTCTCTGCTCTGCTGTCGGATATTAGACCAATCACTTGTAAATCCCTATGGATTTCCTATCTATGGAATGAAAGGCCAGTGACGCAAAGGACTTAGAAACTTCTTCCATTACATGCCTGCTTTCCTGTAGTTTTACTCTTGTTGTTTATTTATATCCACCATATTTAATAAATACTGTCTGTATATTAAGATAATTCTCCAAGAATGAAATGAATCACCATCTAAAGGTTCTTCTGTCTCTCTAGTTTAGAGGGAAACATCCAAATCAGAGTCAATATATTCCGCTCCTCAGGCTGACAGTGCAAACAAAATGCATAACGTAAAATACTGAAAATCTTCAGTGGCATCTAAGCACACTGCAGGGGGCTTTCAAAACATCCTGAGGATGCTATCAGCTCACAGAAAAGAATTTCTCCATCTGCCAGCAGTCAGCGTGCTATATGCAACAGCTAGTTGCGTTTATGTTCAACCTCAGTGCAACAGCTCACAATGGCAAGGCAAAATTGGAGCACTATTTTATATGATGTCATCCCCATGCTAAATCTCTTGATCCACAGCCTGAGAAACACAGGTGGAAAGGATGCCCTGATGTCAGCTGTCACTGTCCACCTATCTAGCCTGAACTTCATCAGTTTCTCTAGGAGGATGTCATGAGAGACTGTGTCAAAAGCCTTGTTGCAACTGAGGTAAACAAGTACCTCTCCTCTCCCCTCACCCGCCAAGCCAATCATCTCCTCAGAGCAAGCTGGCAGCTTTGTTAAGCAGAGTTTCCCCTCATAAAGCCATCCTGTCTACCTCCAGCCTCCCACCTTTCCTTCACATGTCTGGAAATGATGTCCAGGATTAGTTGCTCCATCACCACCCTAGGAACTGAGGTGAGGCTGACTGGCTTGTAGTTCCCTGAATCCTCCTCCTTGCCCTTCTTGAAGGTAGCAGGGGCGTTTGCTCTCTTGCAGTCCTTGGGAATCTCTCCTGTACACTTCCTTTTTAGGTTTGAGGTCAGCCAGGAGCTCCTTGTTCATCCACATAGGCCTCTTGCTACCTTTGCTTGATTTCCTGCTTGTTGGAATGGACCACTCTTGAGCTTGGAGGGGGTGATCCTTGAATATCAGCCAGCTGTCTTGGACCCCTCTTCCCTCCAGGACCATAACATATGGAATCCTTCCCAAGCAGGCCAAATTCTCTTCTCCTCAAGCCCAGGGTATTGATCCTGCCTTTTGTCCTCTGCTCCCTCTTCACAGGATCCTCAGCTCCACCATTTTGTGGTCACTGCAGCTAAGACTGCCCCCGACTTCCACATCTCCAATCAGTCCTTCCTTGTTTGTACGTATGAGATCCAGAGTGCCTCTCCTCCTCAGCTCCTTGATCACCTGTGTTAGAAAGCTGTCATCAATGCACTCCATAAACTCCCCGGATTTCTTGTGCCCTACTCCATTGTCCAGCCAGCCAATATCAGGGTCGTTGAAGCTCATAGGACCGGGGCCTATGGACATAAACTTTATTCCAGTTCTCTGAAGAATGCCTCACCTATTTCTTCTTCCTGAAGAGATTGTCTACAGCAGACACCCATTACATGGTCACCAGTGCTGGTCTGCCCCCCAGTCCTGACCCATGAGTTCTCAGTTGGTCCCTCACCTGTCCCCAGGGAGAGCTCCATGCATTCCAGCTGCTCATTCAAGTATTTCTCTTCTCTTCACACTTGAAACAGATTGCATTTGAAGCAAGAGCCTAAATTTTGTCAAATTTAACTTGATGGCTTCAAGGAAGTACTTCAGCTGCTGCCTTGTACATCATATCCATTCAACTTCACCTGCAACATCTAAGTTGATTGTAGAGAGGGGCACACTATTTCTGTGCTCATCCTGCACCACAGGTGTCTGCCTCCTGACAATATAGAGAAAGAAGACTGAAATCAATATTCAGAGATATGACATCCCCGCTGTTGAAGGGACCATGTCTGTACTTACCAACAGTTTGTGCCATTAGGGACAAATTCAAAAGACTCTTTTGCTCTTCCCATGAGTCTGAACAATAGTGTACTAAGCTGTCACAGCAGAAGAGTCTGGCAGGTGAGCGTTCCACAGGTCAGCTGGTGACCACTGTTCAAACAGCCTACATAAGACTTCCTCCAGGAAAGCAAAGGTTCTTCTATGTCAAAACCATGATGCTACAGAGCCTCCCACAGAGTTCAGTGTCCTGACTGACAGTAAGGGTGGGACTCAGTTCTAAGAGACACAGACACTAAGCAGCAGTGGGGTGAAGGGGGTGGTCATGGCCACGTATTTTTCATTCCATCGACGCACCCTCCAGTAGCCCATCTCCTGCTTGGGGTCCTCTACATGGCAGCTGGCAGACTCATAACAGACACCCAGGGCCCAGTGGGTTTTGTCTCCTACTTCAGCCTCCCAGTAGTGGCAGCCTGATGAGTAGGCAGATGATCCCAGCACACAGGGGAAAGTGGAGAAACACTGAGAGCTGTGTGGCAGCTCCTGGGGGATGTCAGTGAAATAAACACTCTTGAGATTCTCCGAGAGCACCACACTGGCATGAGCTGTCTGAGGGTCCAGAGACGCATCTCCTTTGGCAGAGCAGAGACTATGAGAAAGCAGGGAAAACCAAGGGGGAGGGAGCAATGGATTCACACACCTCACCCCAGAAGAATCAGCTGGAGAAGAGCAATTACACAGCCATTTGCCCATTGACCACAAGGCAGCTGGGCATCTGTCAACCCTCCATGCCCCATCTCCTCACCATACCACACACTTGAATTGCCTTCTCTGAGTCCCTACCCCAAACTGTCTTAGCTCTATGCTATGCCACCTTTCTCCTGAAGTTGCTTACCTTCCTCTGATAGTCTACACTGTCATCTGTTTCATCTCTCAAGCGCCCCACTCCTGACCCCTTATTCAGGCAGGCACCAACAATACTGGCACCAGGGGTCACTTCTGCACTTTGGCAGAGTGACAGGGGTGCTGTTGAGCACATGCACTGATATAATGGGCTTTCTCCACAAAGGGGCCCACAAATGAGCTCTCAGGTCCGTTCATTGGGTTCACCAACAAGATAACCATTCAAATGAGAAGAGTCAAGTCTAGTCACTTCAACATTTTAAACCAGGCCTAGACATACAGGTGAATTCAGAATGCCAAACAGAAGACACTTTTCAGAGCCAAGGACTGGACTCAGGTCCCAGACCGAGGTCTCTATATAGCTTGACTACCAGTGTACTTCTTCAGCATCTTCTTAAGCTGAAATAATGGCCTAGGGAAACAGGCCATTGCCCTCTTCAGCTCAAGAGGGACAGAAGGTAGCTCCAGCTTCTTAAGTGTTTCATACCTAAGGAAAGAAGTGACCTCATCTAGTAATCGAATCAATCACAGTGTCTAGAAGATGCCATTCCCTAGTACAAAACACAGCAGCTGTTTCTAGGAATTATTGCTATGCTAGGGTTGAAATGCTGGAAGCTTACCAAAAGTCTATATTCCCACTGAGAAACCATGACAGGAAAAAATTAAGGGGAAGAAGCTGACAGTTGATATATATTGGGATTTGGCCCAGAGTCAGTATGACTATCCTGGTCTGAGAAAAGGCAAAGGATGGAACTGACCACCAATATATCAGGTTTTATCTTCCAGGGGGATCATTCTATTACAGTGCAATGCCGCCAGTCTCCTAGCACTGCACTGAAACACTGGCATGGCATTAATCCCAGAGGAAAGGAGCACTCCTACCAAGCAATTGCATCTTCAACTACTAATGGCTCCTTCCCTATCCCCTCCCCTCCCCCCAAACAGGAAGAGGAATAGGGTACATCACCTCTGCAGAACACTCTGCATGTTCTAGAAAAGGAGAGGGAAGACAGCAAGTCAGATCCAACCAAACAACCCCCCATCAGCATAAATATTGTAGGGTGTGTCTGCATGCCCAGCAATCCTTTTGCCTGTTAGTGCTGGGCTTTATCTAACCCAGGTGTCATTAATTCTGCTAATTATTTGGGGGAAATGGAAAGAAAGGCAGCACTTGTGAGGTTGGCTCATGACATCTGGATGAGTCACACCCCATTTTTACCCTTTGAGTATAAAGCCTTGCTTTCCAAGGTGCAGACCTACCATGACTAAGTTTAAAGCTCAGCCTTTTCCTCACCTCACCAAGAAAGATGAAAGTCATGTTGCTCTCAGCTAGACCACATGGAAGAGATTAAACAGGGAGATCCAGGGCTCCTGGTTGCAGAGGGCCATACAGATTAATAGTGACCTCTCAAAATGTAAGGCAGAGCTTCAGCCCTGCCCCAGAGAAAGCGACTGCCACAAGAGCTTCTTTGAAAGGCTGTGATCCACACATTGGTGGTAGGAAAAGCCCCAGCATACAAACCTTGAGCACCCCTGCTCTGGACTCCAGGCATCTTTCCATGTCCACCATGAGGGTGTTGAGAGAGCAGCACTGCTCCGAGGGGTGTGCTGTGGTGGTCTTCAGCCTCCCCAGCATCTCAATCTCTTCTGCTCTCAGGCAACGCAACTGCTGGTCCTCCTCTTGCTCTGGGAAGGAGTGCAGCTCCTCCAAGTCACAGGTAATGCGCTTATGACAGTTCCACACTAACTCCTGTGGGACAGAGAAGTCACCAGGAGATTAGAGAGCATCTCCCAGCTGGGGACTGACCTGAGGCAACACCCCCAGGGAAGAAAGAGCCCCTCTTGTCAACTCTTCTGAGCTCACCACACCATTCCAGTTCACTCCAGCTGGGTGGGCCTAAAGAGAAGGCCCCTACCCCACTCCTCCCAGCTCTGCCCCTTCTTCCACTTACTCTCAGCTCCTTGGGCTTTTTCTCCTCCATGGATAAATGTTCCTTCAAATCCTTTGCTTTTCTGCCCAGTTGCTCCACGCAAGCTTGTAGCTTATCCTGGAGAGGGAAGGGCAAGAGATTCTGCTCAGGCAAAATGGTCCAAGGCATCAGATGCTGAAGCAGCACTGAGAAGGCTTGGATCATACCAGCTGAGAATCATATACCAATTGATCTGACATGTCACTTCATGCACTTTGCTTTCATGGGATGTCAATTATAAATTCCAGCAATCCTCTGGCTATTCACACTAAACATCTGCATCAGGTACTACACTGAGTGTTTCTGGGTTAAAGTTGTGAACACCTGTGTGTACAGCAGCAATACAGGTTACAATATTCCTCTGCCTTCAAAATTTAGCTTCTGAACAGCAGCTAGAAGTGCAGACAAGGAGTCAAAGCAAGATAGTTCTACACTGTATAGATTAATTTTTTCTAGGGAGTCAATCACCAGAGCAACTTTCCAGGAAACCTACTGTATCTCTGAATCAAAATGGAACTTCTGACTCCACCCTCAGACATGGGACAGCAGGAATTACTCAGTGGAACATCACAAATTTTGCTCTAACACTCCCTCCTGCCTCTGAAAACAACTAATCAAATCCTAAGTTGTGATTCCGAGAAAAAAAAAAAAAAGAATGGGGGGGGGCCTGAAAAATGCCTCCAACATTTTGGATGCAACTTGTGCAGACACCTTGGCTGGGATTCTGTCCAAGATTAAGACATCTACATTTAGATGAATTAGATGCCTAAATTCCACTAGATGTCAGTATAGTCACAGGAGTATTCTAGAAAGCTAATTAGCTGACCATGCATCTACTGTCCGGTGAAGTGAATAAGTACATTTGTCAGACTGCTGGTTCTAGCCACCAACACAGCTAGCTCAATTGGTTGAGGTTGCCTCAGAGGGTGAAGTACACATCCCACTCAGCTGCTGGAATGTTTCTTCAGCTTCAAGATGGAGAGCCCGTGAGCAGTAACATCAGTTTCTGATGTCGGAATCATTACTGTAGTTTTGGGTGGTCTCACCTCAAGCTGGCCATGAGGTATAGGTACATTTCTACATACAGCTGCCTTAGTTCCTGTTCCTCCTTGCTCTATCCATTAGACTCCAGTTTCTTTACTGGATCATAGAAACGAAACCCTGAGCCCCCAGCACGCACCCTCCTGCTTCTGTAGCAGGGACTGTCTTTCTCCTCCCTGTTTGCAGAGAAGAGCGGAATCTACTAATAAGTTCTGCTTCGCTGCTTAGAGCGGGTAGGAGCCAGTAGTCATTGGGCCTACACTCAGCTCTTATGCCTAGATTAAACTCCTTCCCAGAACTGGGGAGGCCCTACATCCTCTTTCATAATCTACTCATGTTCTGATCCCTAGGCTCCACTTCCAAACTGTGGTGCTTGAATACAAATTTCTCTAGAGTTTCTCTAGTCACTACCACCCTTTTGAAATATTTAGTGTCAAAGTCAAACTAGAGATGCAACACTTGTTCCCAGACTGTTCTGCTGCATTCCTGTGACTTAACAAGTATTGGTGGGTCTGAACTGCCCTACTTCCTTACTTAGGATGAGATGGTTAGAAGTTTAAAGACCGGAGTGGAATGCCAGGTATCTCAAACCTTGTGAAGGAAATGCTTTCTAGCAGTACCTCCGGGAGATACCATTTGCTTTCCTTGTGTTGTTTGAGGGCTTCATCCAGGGGCCCTCCTGTATGAGCGAGATGGCCGTGGGAGACTGCACACACCACACACATGGCTTCCTGGTCCTCCTTGCAGAAGAGATTGATGACCTTATGGTGCCGGCAGCAGAGCTTCTCGTTCTGCATCTTTTCCTTGACAAAAGGCAACTGCCGGGCTGTCTCCACTATGCTGGCCAGCTGCCGGTTGGGGTACATGACTTGCTGAGCACAAACATGCTGACACATTGGGCAGCTGAAGTCCTTGACCGCTGGCTCCCAGTAGTGGGTGATGCAGGCTCTACACAAGCTGTGGCCACCAGGAATCATGACAGGGTCCTGCAGGTAGTCAAGAGAGATGGAGCAAGTGTTGTCTATGTTAAGGACCTCCAAATGACTGAGGCAAGCCATTGGTGGTAGTGCTATGAGATGGGCACAGACTTCGGGAGACAGTTCCTATGTTCTGATAGAGGAATAGTCACCTGGAGAAAAAAAAAAGAAAAAGAAAAAAAAGAAAACCACACCACAGAGCAAATAGATCACATACATGCATTATGCAGCATGTGGACTCAAGGAAGCCTAAGAATCAGGCCTCATAGATATTCTCTCCTAGCTTGAGTGAGGAGAGAAGACTAGAGAAAAGACATGGGCTATGTAACCCAGACACCTGGTTCAGCTTCATTGTCCTGTTCCTCACTGACCAAGGCAAGCAGTAATTTAAGTAACAAGCATTTATTGAATTCCCCAATACCTTGCAGGAGAAGGAGTTCTTTCCCCATATCAGACATGGGGGGGGGGTGAGGCAGGCTGGAAATAGCACGCATGTTAGCAAGCATAGTAGTACTGAATATTTCTGCTCTGTCACCTACATACAGACTTTTTCCCTTGAACTCAGTACATGGGGACTAGACACACAGAGAAACAGAAATGAGAGGTCCCACTTTCATACATAGCCCCCTGAAGGCAGTCTGGAAGAGGACTTATTAAAAGATAGCCCAGGCCTCATGGCATAGACTAAATAGACTAGCTTCCCCCTCTCACTGTTTACACATGGTGCTTACAAGATGAAAAATTCCAATGCAGACAAGTTTGTTAACAAGGAAAACATTTTTCATCCGGAGGGTGACAAAACGCTGGGACAGAAGCCTAGAGAGACTGTGATATCTTCATACTTGGAGACAGGGAAAAACCAGCTGGATGAGACCCTTAATGTCTTAATCTAATTAGGCCTACTTTGAGCAAAAGACTAAATTAGGAGACCTGCAGAGAACTCATCCAACATAAACTAGTCCACAATTTCACAACCCTGTAGATCTCCACTTCAAAAAAGAAAAAGCATACTACAGTTGAAGGAAATCAACAGGAGCAGGACACCCCTAGACAGACTGAAAAAGAACAAGTCTAACCAAGTAAGACCTCTTGATAAAATTTTAAAAGCTAGAAGCACTACGAGTTAGGCATTCAGGGCATCTAAGCTTTTTGGTCACAACACTACCTTGCCAAGGATAACTTCCAAGCTAAAGAATTTGTTAGGCAATACACATCCCAGGTGGACTGCCACAGACCTTTGCTTTCAGCAACTAGAGAACAATTCCCACTCTTCTGCTTTACAGAAAAAAACAGATGTGGCTAACAATGGCATTTATATAGGAGCAGCAGCTGTGATTGCCACCCACATGCCCTTTCCTACCTCACCCTATGAGTATGAATATGAAGCATATTAATTTGTGGGTTTAGGGATTAGTCATGGAATCTCTCTCCTTTCCCTCTACGTTGGATGTATATTCCCTGAGATGTTGCAGAAATCCTCTGCGCCCTCCGGGGTGACCCCTTCATTGATGTTAGGAGAAACAGTGCAGGTTTCCTTGACTGCAGAAGCAACTTTGACACCTGTGGTATGGTCAGAAATACAAGTTTATTGTCCTGTTCCAGGCTGTGTTGATCAGATTCAGGACTAATCAACAGGTACCCACAAGCAGCCCTAATGTCATTAGCTTATATTTCTCTCTCCTCTCTTCCCCTCCCAACTATGCTTTCCCTTTTGACTCCTGTTTTGCTCGTTTCACACCTGTATTTGCTATTTATATGATTATGTTGGTAACTGTAGCCTTCCTGAGCAACTTTGCTAAGACAGCAATCCTATTTCACTGTCTTTCAATATCCTTCACCCTTGGGGAGTTCCTGACAAGCCTCTTTCACTCTCTGTAATGTCCAGCAGTTTCTCGTGTTTTTATCCTATTAGTGTAACCTCGGGTCATGGAGAGCCACCTGCCCAGATAGATAAAAGCCTGTTCAGATCTCCTTCTTTTTCAGAGTGCTGGGTATTACCAAGAGTGGAATAAATCCAAATCTTCTCAACATTTTGGAAAGAGACCATCTCTGTTATACAAAACTGAAATAACAGAGATAAAGTCTGTTTCTATTTAAAAGTAGACTGAAATTTAGCAAAACATCATTTCAGGACAATGTGGAACTAGAAGGTTACAGTCTAGGAATCCTAGAATAGCCTCATTTTCACACGTGTTCTTTGTGGCTTCTATGTCCAATTTATTGATAGAATTGATACGGCAGCAGCAGATTGTAGTGATGTATTCTTCTGTGCAGACAAATTGCAGTTACTTACCTTTGGTTTAATAAAGACATGATAAGTGAAAATGGATATGAATTTAACTCTTTTCATAGTCCTGGAGTTTAAGTGCAGCTGACATCTACTCTGGAATATCATTGTAATTCCATGCAGACAAATGCATTTGAAACCTTATTTTCCCCAGAGATGGTGACCATCCATTTCTGTCTTCACAGGTAACTTTGTATATCCTGCACACCTTCAAAAGTCAGCTCAGGAATTCATACATCCATTTACCTGCTAGTCAGACAGTCAGTTTGTTATGAGTGTGAATGGAGCTTGGTTTGGTGCAGGAATGAGCAGAATTAATCAAAGAGTGTTTTCTGTCAGACATTTGTCTAGTAGAATGCCATCAAGTTGACTGGAAACAGTTGGAATCCAACCAGTGGACTTTAATATCCTTTTCTGAATACAAAAAAATATTAGTATCACAGTTATAAATATGGCACTGAAGGAATAGTTGGTTTATTTGTAATAAATCTGGAGTAGCTCTACGTGCATATGGCTGCTTATGGAATTCATCTCACCTAGAGATATACCTTTAAGCATGCCTTCGTTTCTGTCTTCCATCTTAGTTTCTTCTCAATAGGGAGCGGGAGGAAAAAAAAGTAACAGGTGTTTTTACAGAATGGTTCATCTAAGTATCTTAGACATCTGCTACATGATGAGATGAGTTACGCCATAGAAGTGCCCATTTTTCCTTCCTTTTCCCTGTTCAGGATGTGTAGAATGATAAGCTCAGGAGGCTGCAGCCAGGGCCTGTCCCTCTGGCCCTGAGCCAGGTGGGCAGAGAAGACCTGGAGATGGTAGCTGAGTTCAACCAAGAGTCCAGATGACCAGGAGAGTTCCTGGTGATGAAGCAGGTATGAGGTCAAGCTGAGAAGTCAGCCTGCGGGTCAGAGTCAGGATCAGGCCTGGTGAGGGTAACCAGGGACAGAGAGAGTCCAGTGCCTACTGGGCAGGCCCAAAGTGACAAGATAGGTCCAGGGTCAAGCTGGGAAGTCAGTCCACAGGGCAGGATCCAGAGCAATGGAGTCTGCACGCTGAGCTGAGCTGAGCTGAGCTGGAGATCAGTGCTCCTCTAGGGTAGCTCAGACAGAAACTGAAGGCCCAGGGTTGAGCTTAAATGGGGCTCCTGGGCCCATGGGCAGGAGGTGCAAGTGGCTGCCTCAGGCGAGGATGATCAGGCCCATTAAGGCCTATTAGTGCCCTCAGACCCTGAAAACAGTAGTAATATTAAATATTAAAAATAAATATTAAATATTAAAAACTTTTCTGTAATAGCAAGAGCTACAGTGTTGCCGTGCTCTAGCTCGGTCCTATGGCGCCACCAGGGGAGCACTGCAGCCTACTCTACTGCAGGGCCACAAGCACAGACCTCAACGTGAGAGATGCTAAAATGGCGTTTATTGTGAGCTGCGTACAAGCTTACATACTGTTGCACTTCGTTTCCACCCCTAGGCTGCGCGTCACACCGCGTGATCTTCCGCTACGCCTAGTCTACCGCTTCTCATGCAAATATCTTGTCTATGCAGTCTCCCAAGATCCACCACATCTCCCCCCCTTTCTAGAACCTCTTTTTCTGTACCATCAATTGATATACTCTACGCTCATGTCTATCAAGCAGTTAAGGCCGTACATGCCGTAAGCAATAATTCAAAATTAGCAAGCCGCAGCATATCGCTATCACTACTGTGAGTACTACCAAGCCTAGTGTTATAAGCCATTTCTAATCAAATCGTGACAAGATCCACGCCCCTGTGTTGACTTCTTCCCCGTCAGGAAGGTCTCTGTCGGCCCCGCCTCGGGGTTGAACGGGATGCAGTAGTGCGCTGCTCTGTGCGCCTGTGCTCATCTCCTCCAGTATGACTCTGCGGTCCCCGGAATCAAGAAGCCGGCGATAAACATCAATGCAACCATGCAGCAGCATCCCCGTCTGGCGTCACCCTGTTCAGGATGGAATCTCACCAAGAATGATTAGTTACACCCCAGACCCTTCCGTACGCGCATTTAAGTCAGGTCTTATGCATTTCATCGGAACCCATCTTATCTGCTCCTCCCGTTTTACCGCAGCATACCCTCTTCCCTGTGATATCAGCTCCCATCCTGTCTCCCACTCCCCTTCCCCTGGGAAGCGGACCTTCACACCTGGACCCGTCGAGGGCGGTAGGTGCCCCCAATGTCTCCTCACTGGCTCCATGGGGCAATCCCCTCTGCTGTGATGGTTCAGCACATAGAGCGCCCGATGCAGTAGCATCGCCTGTTTCTCAGGAGGGATGCCTCCCCCACAGCCTTCCGCCTCAGCTAGGGATTTTATTTTCCTTTTCAGTGTTTGGTTGGCCCGTTCTACGATTGCCTGGCCTGTGGAGTTATAGGGCAGGCCTCTGAGTAGAGTAATTCCCCATAGCTGCGCCCATTCGGCTGTGCTCTGAGAGACAAAGCAGGGTCCGTTGTCCGTCTTTATCTTCGCTGGCACCCCTAGCCACGCAATGGCTAGGTTCCAGTGGCTCTGTGCCGCTCGGGCCGTCTGGGCTGGAATGACCCCATGCCCATCATTTGGCTATTAATGGATCTGAGATCGTAAAGAAGTCGAAACTTCCCAGACGCCTTCTTCTTAATTACGAATATGGAAGTGTTCCAGGGGCTATAGCTCTCTTATAAGTGTCCTGCTTGTAGCTCATGGTCTACTATTTCTCTGGCGGCTTTCAATTTTTCTTCCGTAAGGGGCCACTGCTCTATCCACACAGGTTCTTCTGTCTTCCAGGTGATCTTCACGCCACCTCCAGCAGTGGCCCTCATACTAAATTTGTGAGCTTGAGCCTCATTTGCGCCATGGCATCTCGGCCTAACAGCGAGTCAGGGATGTGCGTGACGTACGGCCGGACCCGAGCTATCAGCTCGTTGCCGTCGTCGTCCTGCACGCGGATCTCCACTGGCATCACACTCCTGTACGTACTAGCCATTCCTCCAACTCCGGCTATGTAACCAGCATCTATCAAGGGCCAGCTCTCAGGCCACTGGGCATGCACTATGCATGTCACGTCCGCTCCGGAATCCGCCAGCATGGTTATTATCCTCCTCCCCTCGTCACTGCATCCTCCCAAGCTCAGCGCTGCCTGCACCACTGGGCGATCACCTAATTTTACTGCCAGAGCCACGTTGGGATGTCTTCCTCTTGAACCTCTGCCACTGTCGGGCCAACTCCGGTCACACTCCTGCGCGGGGCCAAGATCTTCGGGAGGGACACCCCTTTGCGATGTCCCCCCTGCCCCCCATTTCCCGGCAGTTTCCGCTGTTGATTTTTGGGACACTCTCGGGCTACATGCCCGTACTGCCCACAAGCCCAGCATGACCCCCAGCCTTGTCACGAGATCGGTCGGCCTAGCCGCTGACAGTGTGCGCTAATATGCCCTCATCTGCCACAAGAGAAGCATCGCTGTGGTCCCTTTCTCATTTGGGCCACCGCCGTGATAAGGGCCTGCGCTGCTGCTGTTCCCTGATTCTGTTTTTTCCAGTACCGTGCGGATGACAACTGAAAGTGGTGTTCCTTTAGGGATCGTTTTCAGGATGTCCTGCGTCATGGCGTTACTCTGTTGCCAGAGGCACTCCATCATGACCGCACTCTGGGCCTCAGGGGGCAAGTCTGACTCTGCAATGGCCCGTTGGAGCCTGTCACAGAATTCAGTGAAGCTCTCTGCGTGTGTCTGTTTTATCTTTGTCCAGGGTGGCTCTACCTTTACTAGCTTCCTGAGTTCTTCATAGGCGGCCCGCGAAGCCTCTGTTGTGGCCATGACCTCCTGGCCTCTGAGAGTTGCCGCTTGCTGGTTCGGGGATGCAAGGTTTGCACCCCGCCCCACCAAGCGATCCAGTGTGGTACCTGCTAGGTGGTGGTTCGGGTTCCCGGTGGCAGCTGCAGCAAGGGCGGCACAACGGCCTTGCCATGCCTCCTTCCACAGTATCCAATGCGTGGGCGACAGTATCGCCCTCGCCAGCTGCCGTAGGTCGTAAGGCGTGCACGCCTGGGCATGCACACTATCCAACAGCATCTGAGTTTGCTGATGTTTCAGCCCGTTCTCTTTCACCGAGGTCATCAGCCCCTGTACTATCTTGGGCTTGAGCGCCATCCACTGGACTCCTCCCCCCGGTACTGCTCTTACGGGGCAGACTTGCGGCGCTTGCTCGAACCGTAGCCCCTGAAGGGCACACGAATCGGCTATTAGCCGCCAGTCAGTGAGTGGTATGGACTTGGCAGGGGCTGCTTCCCTTTTAGCTCCGCTGAGCAGGTCCTTCTGTTTCTCGACCTCCCGCCTTATTTCCTCTAATGCACGCAACAGAGTGTCGACCGGGGATGTTGTTACTTCCTCTCCGTCCTTCGGCCTCCTTTTCGGAGGCGTTTCTCCTAATACACACCCCCACAGCCTGCACGTAACTTCCCGCAAGCCCCCGCCTTCCTCGTCACTATCTTCTCTGCTCTCCTCCTTAATGGGCGATCTCACTCGGACTTTCCTCCCTCCTTTCAAGGTCGTACTCTGGTCTCTCTGCTCCGATTGGCCGTTACCCTTCCTCCTTCACTGCACTGCCTGACTCTCCCCGCCTACAGCACCCTCCTCTACCGGGGCCCGCGGCAGCAGGATCTTATCTTCCTCACTAAGCACCTTCCTCAGAACTGCGCCAGGCACGCAATCCTCGGGGTCGGTCCCGTCGACCCCCCAGCCCTCTCCGGCTTGTGCGAGATCTTGCCAGGGGTACACCAGGGGCAGTTCCTGGGATTCCACCGGTAAGATCACTGGGACCTCCCCGCCCCCGCTCTCCCGTTCTTTCGCTGGGGCCTCCCCGCCCCTGCTCTCCCCCGGCTCTTTCGCCTCCCCATCGCTAGACTTCTCCTCCGTTTCCGTCTCAGCCTCCTCCTGATGAAACAACGCGTCGCGGGTGGCCTTCCAAGTCTCCATTTCTTCCCACGACCGCTTCAGAAAACGGAGTGTAATTCCCCACGTCTTGAGATCTTTGGCCGAGTTTGTGGACATAGTTCGCTCCGCCAGCACCGTAGTGCACTGCGGCCAGAATTCCGGCTGCAAGCAGTCCCCCGGCCTATTTATGGCTCCTTCTTTCTGGAGCCGCTCTACACATAGTGTAATATCCTTCGGCTTCACAGAAGCTCCCCATTCCTTAGCTAGTAACGCAACTACCTTTATTAAGGCCTCCATGTCGTCCGGCCGACTCTCGGCTACCGCCCGCTGCTCGCCGTCGCAGCCGCCACTCTCCCTCTGGAGACGGCCCGCACCCCCTGGGTCTCACGGCGAGACGTGTCGGTCCTGCCGAATCACGTCGGGGTCACCATTTGTTGCCGTGCTCTCGCTCGGTCCTGTGGCGCCACCAGGGGAGCACTGCAGCCTCCTCTACTGCAGGGCCACAAGCACAGACCTCAATGTGAAAGATGCTAAAATGGCATTTATTGTGAGCTGCGTTCAAACTTACATACAGTTGCATTTCGTTTCCACCCCTAGGCTGTGCGTCACACCGCGTGATCTTCCGCTACGCCTAGTCTACCGCTTCTCATGCAAATATCTTTGTCTACGCAGTTTCCCAAGATCCTCCACAGTTCTCTAGTTGCTGAAAGCAAAGGTCTGTGGCAGTTTACCTGGGATGTGTATTGCCTAACAAATTCTTTAGCTTGGAAGTTATCCTTGGTAAGGTAGTGTTGTGACCAAAAAGCTTAGATGCCCTGAATGCCTAACTCGTAGTGTTTCTAGCTTTTAAAATTTTATCAAGAGGTCTTGCTTGGTTAGGCTTGTTCTTTTTCAGTCTGTCTAGGGGTGTTCTGCTCCTGTTGATTTCCTTCAACTGTAGTATGCTTTTTCTTTTTTGAAGTGGAGATCTACAGGGTTGTGAAATTGTGGACTAGTTTATGTTGGATGAGTTCTCTGCAGGTCTCCTAATTTAGTCTTTTGCTCAAAGTAGGCCTAATTAGATTAAGACATTAAGGGTCTCATCCAGCTGGTTTTTCCCTGTCTCCAAGTATGAAGATATCACAGTCTCTCTAGGCTTCTGTCCCAGCGTTTTGTCACCCTCCGGATGAAAAATGTTTTCCTTGTTAACAAACTTGTCTGCATTGGAATTTTTCATCTTGTAAGCACCATGTGTAAACAGTGAGAGGGGGAAGCTAGTCTATTTAGTCTATGCCATGAGGCCTGGGCTATCTTTTAATAAGTCCTCTTCCAGACTGCCTTCAGGGGGCTATGTATGAAAGTGGGACCTCTCATTTCTGTTTCTCTGTGTGTCTAGTCCCCATGTACTGAGTTCAAGGGAAAAAGTCTGTATGTAGGTGACAGAGCAGAAATATTCAGTACTACTATGCTTGCTAACATGCGTGCTATTTCCAGCCTGCCTTCAACCCCCCCCATTTCTGATATGGGGAAAGAACTCCTTCTCCTGCAAGGTATTGGGGAATTCAATAAATGCTTGTTACTTAAATTACTGCTTGCCTTGGTCAGTGAGGAACAGGACAATGAAGCTGAACCAGGTGTCTGGGTTACATAGCCCATGTCTTTTCTCTAGTCTTCTCTCCTCACTCAAGCTAGGAGAGAATATCTATGAGGCCTGATTCTTAGGCTTCCTTGAGTCCACATGCTGCATAATGCATGTATGTGATCTATTTGCTCTGTGGTGTGGTTTTCTTTTTTTTCTTTTTCTTTTTTTTTTCTCCAGGTGACTATTCCTCTATCAGAACATAGGAACTGTCTCCCGAAGTCTGTGCCCATCTCATAGCACTACCACCAATGGCTTGCCTCAGTCATTTGGAGGTCCTTAACATAGACAACACTTGCTCCATCTCTCTTGACTACCTGCAGGACCCTGTCATGATTCCTGGTGGCCACAGCTTGTGTAGAGCCTGCATCACCCACTACTGGGAGCCAGCGGTCAAGGACTTCAGCTGCCCAATGTGTCAGCATGTTTGTGCTCAGCAAGTCATGTACCCCAACCGGCAGCTGGCCAGCATAGTGGAGACAGCCCGGCAGTTGCCTTTTGTCAAGGAAAAGATGCAGAACGAGAAGCTCTGCTGCCGGCACCATAAGGTCATCAATCTCTTCTGCAAGGAGGACCAGGAAGCCATGTGTGTGGTGTGTGCAGTCTCCCACGGCCATCTCGCTCATACAGGAGGGCCCCTGGATGAAGCCCTCAAACAACACAAGGAAAGCAAATGGTATCTCCCGGAGGTACTGCTAGAAAGCATTTCCTTCACAAGGTTTGAGATACCTGGCATTCCACTCCGGTCTTTAAACTTCTAACCATCTCATCCTAAGTAAGGAAGTAGGGCAGTTCAGACCCACCAATACTTGTTAAGTCACAGGAATGCAGCAGAACAGTCTGGGAACAAGTGTTGCATCTCTAGTTTGACTTTGACACTAAATATTTCAAAAGGGTGGTAGTGACTAGAGAAACTCTAGAGAAATTTGTATTCAAGCACCACAGTTTGGAAGTGGAGCCTAGGGATCAGAACATGAGTAGATTATGAAAGAGGATGTAGGGCCTCCCCAGTTCTGGGAAGGAGTTTAATCTAGGCATAAGAGCTGAGTGTAGGCCCAATGACTACTGGCTCCTACCCGCTCTAAGCAGCGAAGCAGAACTTATTAGTAGATTCCGCTCTTCTCTGCAAACAGGGAGGAGAAAGACAGTCCCTGCTACAGAAGCAGGAGGGTGCGTGCTGGGGGCTCAGGGTTTCGTTTCTATGATCCAGTAAAGAAACTGGAGTCTAATGGATAGAGCAAGGAGGAACAGGAACTAAGGCAGCTGTATGTAGAAATGTACCTATACCTCATGGCCAGCTTGAGGTGAGACCACCCAAAACTACAGTAATGATTCCGACATCAGAAACTGATGTTACTGCTCACGGGCTCTCCATCTTGAAGCTGAAGAAACATTCCAGCAGCTGAGTGGGATGTGTACTTCACCCTCTGAGGCAACCTCAACCAATTGAGCTAGCTGTGTTGGTGGCTAGAACCAGCAGTCTGACAAATGTACTTATTCACTTCACCGGACAGTAGATGCATGGTCAGCTAATTAGCTTTCTAGAATACTCCTGTGACTATACTGACATCTAGTGGAATTTAGGCATCTAATTCATCTAAATGTAGATGTCTTAATCTTGGACAGAATCCCAGCCAAGGTGTCTGCACAAGTTGCATCCAAAATGTTGGAGGCATTTTTCAGGCCCCCCCCCATTCTTTTTTTTTTTTTTCTCGGAATCACAACTTAGGATTTGATTAGTTGTTTTCAGAGGCAGGAGGGAGTGTTAGAGCAAAATTTGTGATGTTCCACTGAGTAATTCCTGCTGTCCCATGTCTGAGGGTGGAGTCAGAAGTTCCATTTTGATTCAGAGATACAGTAGGTTTCCTGGAAAGTTGCTCTGGTGATTGACTCCCTAGAAAAAATTAATCTATACAGTGTAGAACTATCTTGCTTTGACTCCTTGTCTGCACTTCTAGCTGCTGTTCAGAAGCTAAATTTTGAAGGCAGAGGAATATTGTAACCTGTATTGCTGCTGTACACACAGGTGTTCACAACTTTAACCCAGAAACACTCAGTGTAGTACCTGATGCAGATGTTTAGTGTGAATAGCCAGAGGATTGCTGGAATTTATAATTGACATCCCATGAAAGCAAAGTGCATGAAGTGACATGTCAGATCAATTGGTATATGATTCTCAGCTGGTATGATCCAAGCCTTCTCAGTGCTGCTTCAGCATCTGATGCCTTGGACCATTTTGCCTGAGCAGAATCTCTTGCCCTTCCCTCTCCAGGATAAGCTACAAGCTTGCGTGGAGCAACTGGGCAGAAAAGCAAAGGATTTGAAGGAACATTTATCCATGGAGGAGAAAAAGCCCAAGGAGCTGAGAGTAAGTGGAAGAAGGGGCAGAGCTGGGAGGAGTGGGGTAGGGGCCTTCTCTTTAGGCCCACCCAGCTGGAGTGAACTGGAATGGTGTGGTGAGCTCAGAAGAGTTGACAAGAGGGGCTCTTTCTTCCCTGGGGGTGTTGCCTCAGGTCAGTCCCCAGCTGGGAGATGCTCTCTAATCTCCTGGTGACTTCTCTGTCCCACAGGAGTTAGTGTGGAACTGTCATAAGCGCATTACCTGTGACTTGGAGGAGCTGCACTCCTTCCCAGAGCAAGAGGAGGACCAGCAGTTGCGTTGCCTGAGAGCAGAAGAGATTGAGATGCTGGGGAGGCTGAAGACCACCACAGCACACCCCTCGGAGCAGTGCTGCTCTCTCAACACCCTCATGGTGGACATGGAAAGATGCCTGGAGTCCAGAGCAGGGGTGCTCAAGGTTTGTATGCTGGGGCTTTTCCTACCACCAATGTGTGGATCACAGCCTTTCAAAGAAGCTCTTGTGGCAGTCGCTTTCTCTGGGGCAGGGCTGAAGCTCTGCCTTACATTTTGAGAGGTCACTATTAATCTGTATGGCCCTCTGCAACCAGGAGCCCTGGATCTCCCTGTTTAATCTCTTCCATGTGGTCTAGCTGAGAGCAACATGACTTTCATCTTTCTTGGTGAGGTGAGGAAAAGGCTGAGCTTTAAACTTAGTCATGGTAGGTCTGCACCTTGGAAAGCAAGGCTTTATACTCAAAGGGTAAAAATGGGGTGTGACTCATCCAGATGTCATGAGCCAACCTCACAAGTGCTGCCTTTCTTTCCATTTCCCCCAAATAATTAGCAGAATTAATGACACCTGGGTTAGATAAAGCCCAGCACTAACAGGCAAAAGGATTGCTGGGCATGCAGACACACCCTACAATATTTATGCTGATGGGGGGTTGTTTGGTTGGATCTGACTTGCTGTCTTCCCTCTCCTTTTCTAGAACATGCAGAGTGTTCTGCAGAGGTGATGTACCCTATTCCTCTCCCTATTTGGGGGGAGGGGAGGGGATAGGGAAGGAGCTGTTAGTAGTTGAAGATGCAATTGCTTGGTAGGAGTGCTCCTTTCCTCTGGGATTAGTGCTATGCCAGTGTTTCAGTGCAGTGTTAGGAGACTGGCTGCATTGCACTGTAATAGAATGATCCCCCTGGAAGATAAAACCTGATATGTTGGTGGTCAGTTCCATCCTTTGCCTTTTCTCAGACCAGGATAGTTATACTGACTCTGGGCCAAATCCCAATGTATATGAACTGTCAGCTTCTTCCCCTTATATTTTTCCTCTCATGGTTTCTCAGTGGGAATATAGACTTTTGGTAAGCTTCCAGCATTTCAACCTTAGCATAGCAATAATTCCTAGAAACAGCTGCTGTGATTGGCATCTTCTAGACACTGTGATTGATTTGATTACTAGATGAGGTCACTTCTTTCCTTAGGTATGAAACACTTAAGAAGCTGGAGCTACCTTCTGTCCCTCTTGAGCTGAAGAGGGCAATGGCCTGTTTCCCTAGGCCATTATTTCAGCTTACGAAGATGCTGAAGAAGTACCCTGGTAGTCAAGCTATATAGAGACCTCGGTCTGGGACCTGAGTCCAGTCCTTGGCTCTGAAAAGTGTCTTCTGTTTGGCATTCTGAATTCACCTGTATGTCTAGGCCTGGTTTAAAATGTTGAAGTGACTAGACTTGACTCTTCTCATTTGAATGGTTATCTTGTTGGTGAACCCAATGAACGGACCTGAGAGCTCATTTGTGGGCCCCTTTGTGGAGAAAGCCCATTATATCAGTGCATGTGCTCAACAGCACCCCTGTCACTCTGCCAAAGTGCAGAAGTGACCCCTGGTGCCAGTATTGTTGGTGCCTGCCTGAATAAGGGGTCAGGAGTGGGGCGCTTGAGAGATGAAACAGATGACAGTGTAGACTATCAGAGGAAGGTAAGCAACTTCAGGAGAAAGGTGGCATAGCATAGAGCTAAGACAGTTTGGGGTAGGGACTCAGAGAAGGCAATTCAAGTGTGTGGTATGGTGAGGAGATGGGGCATGGAGGGTTGACAGATGCCCAGCTGCCTTGTGGTCAATGGGCAAATGGCTGTGTAATTGCTCTTCTCCAGCTGATTCTTCTGGGGTGAGGTGTGTGAATCCATTGCTCCCTCCCCCTTGGTTTTCCCTGCTTTCTCATAGTCTCTGCTCTGCCAAAGGAGATGCGTCTCTGGACCCTCAGACAGCTCATGCCAGTGTGGTGCTCTCGGAGAATCTCAAGAGTGTTTATTTCACTGACATCCCCCAGGAGCTGCCACACAGCTCTCAGTGTTTCTCCACTTTCCCCTGTGTGCTGGGATCATCTGCCTACTCATCAGGCTGCCACTACTGGGAGGCTGAAGTAGGAGACAAAACCCACTGGGCCCTGGGTGTCTGTTATGAGTCTGCCAGCTGCCATGTAGAGGACCCCAAGCAGGAGATGGGCTACTGGAGGGTGCGTCGATGGAATGAAAAATACGTGGCCATGACCACCCCCTTCACCCCACTGCTGCTTAGTGTCTGTGTCTCTTAGAACTGAGTCCCACCCTTACTGTCAGTCAGGACACTGAACTCTGTGGGAGGCTCTGTAGCATCATGGTTTTGACATAGAAGAACCTTTGCTTTCCTGGAGGAAGTCTTATGTAGGCTGTTTGAACAGTGGTCACCAGCTGACCTGTGGAACGCTCACCTGCCAGACTCTTCTGCTGTGACAGCTTAGTACACTATTGTTCAGACTCATGGGAAGAGCAAAAGAGTCTTTTGAATTTGTCCCTAATGGCACAAACTGTTGGTAAGTACAGACATGGTCCCTTCAACAGCGGGGATGTCATATCTCTGAATATTGATTTCAGTCTTCTTTCTCTATATTGTCAGGAGGCAGACACCTGTGGTGCAGGATGAGCACAGAAATAGTGTGCCCCTCTCTACAATCAACTTAGATGTTGCAGGTGAAGTTGAATGGATATGATGTACAAGGCAGCAGCTGAAGTACTTCCTTGAAGCCATCAAGTTAAATTTGACAAAATTTAGGCTCTTGCTTCAAATGCAATCTGTTTCAAGTGTGAAGAGAAGAGAAATACTTGAATGAGCAGCTGGAATGCATGGAGCTCTCCCTGGGGACAGGTGAGGGACCAACTGAGAACTCATGGGTCAGGACTGGGGGGCAGACCAGCACTGGTGACCATGTAATGGGTGTCTGCTGTAGACAATCTCTTCAGGAAGAAGAAATAGGTGAGGCATTCTTCAGAGAACTGGAATAAAGTTTATGTCCATAGGCCCCGGTCCTATGAGCTTCAACGACCCTGATATTGGCTGGCTGGACAATGGAGTAGGGCACAAGAAATCCGGGGAGTTTATGGAGTGCATTGATGACAGCTTTCTAACACAGGTGATCAAGGAGCTGAGGAGGAGAGGCACTCTGGATCTCATACGTACAAACAAGGAAGGACTGATTGGAGATGTGGAAGTCGGGGGCAGTCTTAGCTGCAGTGACCACAAAATGGTGGAGCTGAGGATCCTGTGAAGAGGGAGCAGAGGACAAAAGGCAGGATCAATACCCTGGGCTTGAGGAGAAGAGAATTTGGCCTGCTTGGGAAGGATTCCATATGTTATGGTCCTGGAGGGAAGAGGGGTCCAAGACAGCTGGCTGATATTCAAGGATCACCCCCTCCAAGCTCAAGAGTGGTCCATTCCAACAAGCAGGAAATCAAGCAAAGGTAGCAAGAGGCCTATGTGGATGAACAAGGAGCTCCTGGCTGACCTCAAACCTAAAAAGGAAGTGTACAGGAGAGATTCCCAAGGACTGCAAGAGAGCAAACGCCCCTGCTACCTTCAAGAAGGGCAAGGAGGAGGATTCAGGGAACTACAAGCCAGTCAGCCTCACCTCAGTTCCTAGGGTGGTGATGGAGCAACTAATCCTGGACATCATTTCCAGACATGTGAAGGAAAGGTGGGAGGCTGGAGGTAGACAGGATGGCTTTATGAGGGGAAACTCTGCTTAACAAAGCTGCCAGCTTGCTCTGAGGAGATGATTGGCTTGGCGGGTGAGGGGAGAGGAGAGGTACTTGTTTACCTCAGTTGCAACAAGGCTTTTGACACAGTCTCTCATGACATCCTCCTAGAGAAACTGATGAAGTTCAGGCTAGATAGGTGGACAGTGACAGCTGACATCAGGGCATCCTTTCCACCTGTGTTTCTCAGGCTGTGGATCAAGAGATTTAGCATGGGGATGACATCATATAAAATAGTGCTCCAATTTTGCCTTGCCATTGTGAGCTGTTGCACTGAGGTTGAACATAAACGCAACTAGCTGTTGCATATAGCACGCTGACTGCTGGCAGATGGAGAAATTCTTTTCTGTGAGCTGATAGCATCCTCAGGATGTTTTGAAAGCCCCCTGCAGTGTGCTTAGATGCCACTGAAGATTTTCAGTATTTTACGTTATGCATTTTGTTTGCACTGTCAGCCTGAGGAGCGGAATATATTGACTCTGATTTGGATGTTTCCCTCTAAACTAGAGAGACAGAAGAACCTTTAGATGGTGATTCATTTCATTCTTGGAGAATTATCTTAATATACAGACAGTATTTATTAAATATGGTGGATATAAATAAACAACAAGAGTAAAACTACAGGAAAGCAGGCATGTAATGGAAGAAGTTTCTAAGTCCTTTGCGTCACTGGCCTTTCATTCCATAGATAGGAAATCCATAGGGATTTACAAGTGATTGGTCTAATATCCGACAGCAGAGCAGAGAAGAAGACAGAGGTATACTACATGACATTCTGCAACATGCCCCTTTTGTCTCTTCCACCTATGATTTAGTTGCAAAAGGTTTGAGAAAAGACTTCTGTCGCGAAAGGAGTGATGCACTTCCCTCGTAAGAGGGAAGCAGCACTACGTTTACTGCAGTAAGACAGCGACTTAACAAAGTTCAGTCGTAAATAAGAACGATTTAACGAGGTTCGATTGGCAAGGTTCTCTCAGTTATTTACTGCATGAAGGACAGGGTCAGATGCGTGTGCAATGGAGACCCTCCCGTTGAGTCACGAGGTTCAGACTGGACCCCCTTGCTTTCTAAACTCCTTCGGAGAGAAGCCCAGGTGCGGCTGGATCCAGTCCTAGTCCCAGACTTGGTCAACGGTTCACATCTAAAGGAGTGAGTGCAAAGGGAACCCTCCCGTTGAGTCACAAGATTCAGACTGGACCCCCTTGCTTTCTAAACTCCTCCGAAGAGAAGCCTAGGTGCGGCAGAATCCAGTCCTAGTCTCAGACTTGGTCAACGGCTTATGTGTAAGGAATTAGGTGTGCTATCAGTCAGGGATATAACTCAGGAAAGTTTTGCGAAGTTCACAAAAGTTCAGCATGCTGTTGATCACTTACCGAGGATCTGTGGCGGGTAAGGAATCTCTCAGCCTCGAGGAGTGACCTTGAGAGGCGCTCCTACTCAAAAGGAGTTCTGCAGTGCAGCCCGCTGCTGCGCAGGAGAGCTCAGTGGGCTCTGGGCTGCCCCCTATTTATGGGGGGGAGATGACTGACTCATGGTCGTATTTGCATGCTAGATAGGTCTTAGCTGTTGCATGCTCAACTAGCCCCTACATACGTGCTGTTTACAGGGAGGTCAGGTTGAGGGGGAGAGAGCACATCAGTGGAGGGAGAAAGGAGCACACCGTCACAACTTCTTTCCTTAGTCCACTCACTCTCAAACAACTGTATATGAGGCAGAGAAGAAGAGTCAGAAAAGTTTCTTGCATCTCTGAATTTTGCATTTTCCTGTATAATCCCACAAGGCTTTCAGGGTGCTGCAGTCTGGCTGCATCTCTGCATGCTGCTCTTAGTAGGGCTATATTTTCTACAGCAGACAATCTCCTTCCGAAAAAACCCAATCTTCTAGATCAGGTATTCAAACAGACAGATATCCATGCTAAACCCAACAGAAGCAGCAATGACCAAACCTACCTCAAGCAGAAGGAAGCTAATCCCTACAGCTTCTAAAGGCCTTGGCCTCTGCTCCCGGCAGAGATTTTTTTTTTTTTTTAAACCCATTACATGAGGATTTCCTTGACAGTGCTGTCCATTGCATATCAGACAGTTGTCTGAGAGTGGGAGTTCAAAGTCACCTGCATCTCATTTTGATTAGAAAGAGGCTGTTGGAAACAGCTAACGTTTGCTCAAGCTTTTATCTGCTGTGAAATAGTTTGTGGCCAAAACAATGGCACGCACATATCATTTTAAAATATTATTAAACCTAGTTCCAGACCTTTCACAACAGCTCAGTCTTAGATGCTTTAAAGAAACTTCTTTTCAGAATATTCTTTTCAGAAGAAAGAGTTTTAGGAAGTGTAGTGCCTTATGCTGGTCATCCATCTGGGTTAATATTCATTTTGAAAATCTTGATTAATGAGAAAAGATATGTTTGTCCAGGCCCCAGCTGTCTGCTTCATTTCCCAACTCAGAAGCAAATGTTTGGAAATTCATGGTCATTAACTTGCCTGTAGCTTTCGGAAACATCTGAAGTGTTTTTTGATGGTGTAGCTACAGAAAACTTTTCCATAGTATTCAGACAGTGCTAGTTTAGTCCACAATTCGTAAGAGATTCCTTCCATTTATAGAGGTAGTAAACGTTGTTGGTGACTGCACAGCCTGTTGGTACCAGAAGCAATGATCTGGTTGCCTCAGTTTGTTGGTGAATATTACATTGGTATGACCTTACTGAAAAGGGTAAGAAAGGGTCTTCCAGCTGTCAATGCAGACTATTGTTCCCCAAAACTATGAGAGTATAGCATGGCTCACATCCAAATGGGTCAGTTCTCTTCTCCCATTTGCCACTTCAGAAGGGGTTAGCCATGGGCAAACTATTAATGAGCAGTCACCTGGCACTGTATCCTGTCATTGTCTTGGGGGTAGAGGGGGGAGGGAAAGAGATAGATGGACATGGATTTGGTGCATGCCAACGCTGTGATAGGCTCTGTATTATTTAAGTAGTGACAGTCATACCAAACCAGTTCTGGAGACAATGCCCTGCTGGTTTTTATTTAACTGCAGATGTAGGAATTGCCTAGTTCGGACCCTGAAATTACACATCCGTGCGTGGCTCCAAGGCTCTTTTTCAGCTGAGAGAAAAGGTGCTATGATGGTGCAGTTCATCTGGCGTAGGAGAAATATTTACTTTGGGATGGGATGAATGCCAATTCTTGATTTCTCTTCACCTGCTGCACAGGGAACTGCACAGAAAGCCCTGGTACAGATGCCTCACCTGCACTGTTTCACATCAATCCCATCCATAACAACTCTGCTGTGATGTCAACATGAGAACAGAGGCAGCCCCCTTCCCTCCCCACCCCCCCCCCCAAAAAAAAAAGCTTCATGAAAAATTCATGGAGGCATTTACCAACTTCTTAAATCTTGGCTTTGGAATTTAAATGGTTTGGGATAGGAATGGACAATCATGCTATTTTTAAAGTTGTTGAAATATACTTTAAAAAAAATCAGAAAATGCATTATGAACCCCTTGTCAACATGATGACCCACAGCTGAAGGTGAACAAAACTTAAACTACTTTCATACTTTCACTAGTTTACTGTTAAGAATGCACATTCATTAGCACTGAGAGCTGAGTTCCAGCAGGAAACAGTCATGAGCTTAGCCTTTACAGAAAGGCAGCAACCACAATAAAAGGCCACTAAGAAACACATCCTTGACACTTGGTTTCAGTACAGAGCAGTGTGCAAAAAACAAAGTCCTCTCAATTATTCTGCACCAGGCACCACAGCTGGAATGCCATGCCATAGTGCTTTAACAAACCTGAGGTCTATCTCCAGCCATGAGTGTTCATCATCACAGCACAGAAGCATAGTTAAGATGCACCCAGATTTATCACCACAACACGCACGCCCAGGAGTCTGCACAGCACTCTGCCTCTTACCAGAGCAAGTCCAGTGAAGGGCCATGAACTGATTAAGGCACTGGAGCATCTCTCTTACAAAGGGAGGCAGAGGACTGTTTAGCCCAGAGAAGAGAGGGCTCATGGTGGGGGATCTTATCGATGTTTATAAATATCTGATGGGAAGGTGTGAAGAAGATGGAGCCAGACTCTTCTCAGTGGTGCCCAATGACAGGAAAATAGGCAATGGGCACAAACTGAAGCTCAGGGAAGGGATGGTGTACCCAGAATGCATTTTGTTCTTTCGGCTTTATCTGGTGGGATACAAAATGGAATATAATCCAGTATCTGATAAAAGACTACACTTCTTCCTATAAATTTTGCCCTGTAGACTTTCATAACAACGGTATTATCACTTTTAGGATCTACTCAGACATTTAATTTTTTCCCCTCTCCCAGTGCATAGAAGTCTAGGCAGACTTGGCGTTGAAGGATCTTTCCATATACCTTGCATTACTATATTAAACAGTACCTCAGTACTTGCAGGAATGACTTACACACTGGTTCTATAGCGAGAGCTCACAAGAATATTTTAGCTGAATCTTATGCAGGAAATTCTTTACTGATAACCATTCTAGCAATTCATTACTATGATCAGCTATGATTTTGTATAGGCCCTCCAGAAATGACAAAAGGTAAACCACTTGTGAAATCCATGCGCTACCTGAAGTGCATGTGTAGCCAGGCATAAGAATGAGCACAAATTACCAGCACTACTTCGGAGAACAATCAAAAAAATCCCACTCTTGTTCCAGGAAGCATCCATGCATTTATTTATTGCAATGCCACTTTCCCTCTGGGTGCACAGCTTGGTGTATATGTTACTGTTCCAACACTACCAACCAATAACTTTTGCAGTGTTAACGTGGATAATATTGTTGATCAATCACTCCTAAAGCCTCTTCTCTATGTTTGCAGTGTGTGCCTCTTACAAAACTAAGACTCCCATGTATATGTTAGAAGATATGCTGGTATTCTCCAAGGATTACCAAACACAGGTCTACCTTATGCAATGCTTGCATAGGCCTTTGGCTGGAATAAATGCATGAGGTCCAGTTCTCTTTGTGGGTACTGCAGTAAGCCCTAGGACCATCAGAAATCACGTATCCCGTGAAGTTTTGAAACAGAGAATGGAGCTAGTCATTAGGTAATAAACCCAACAGATGCCAGAAATGGACACAGTGAACAGATACATTTCATGTACGCCTAGGAGTAGAACTAGGGCTGTGCCCTTCCGTCTTCCCAAACTGGCTTAATGTGCTCTCCACTAGCTGAAAACTTTCCGAGTTACCCATCTTTTGTTGGACAGCCACAAGAGGGCAATACTTCATACAAAATCTCTCTGTGATACACAGCTCCAAAATACAGTGCTGTACAGATAGTCAAGTGATGATGTGCTAATACTAGCCAAACGAATGCACCTCCTGCCTGTGAGATGCTCCCTTTCTGGAACTTCTAACCTGAGACCTTACATCTAGATCCCAGTGCTGATAATCCAATCCTGTCACAATGCAACGTCTGACATTCTGCTAAACCATACATCGCTAGCCATCAGCATGAAGTACGTGGTAAAGCTAACTATCTCATCAAAATGCACACGTCTAAAAGGTAGTGGTGTAGTTGTATGTGAAAGTATAAACAAGTTCAAGGAGAGTTTCACGTCATGTATCTTAGAAACCTCTTTCAGGTTGGGATGCATTGCGCCTTCAAGGTGAGAGTCTCCCATGACTATGGAGAGAGCTTTGGGCTGCTGGCTCTCAGTGACACCTCTAGTTTTCACATGTGTCATTGTAGGCATGTTCTTAGTTGTATCAGGTAATTAAAAGTAGAAACATAGGGCAGTGTCTGAGATATGTTCTTAGCCAAATCTAATGAGGCCTTCCAATTAACCAGGTTGGTTGTGATGTTGTTAGCCCAAGACTACAAAGGTCTAGGTTTGTGAATATGATTTTACTGATCCTCAAGATGCTTGTGAACTGTATGTGCCACTATTATGTACCAAATGCAAATGTCAGCTTTAAGGCCTCAGGAAAATATCAGCAATTACCAAAAGCATCCTCAGCTGTGTCTGTATTATGCTGTTCTTTTTATCAGCTTTGTCATACAGTTACCAAGGCCTAGTGAATTTTACCTAAGTAGAGAAATATTTCATAACAATAGCATTACTAGCCTCTCTCTATTCTAGATACTGAAATATTCAGTCCATATGCAATAATTGCAGTACTTGTGAAGTATTACTCAGGAAAAAAAAAGGAGGCCTTTAGCCCAGTTGCAAGTAGATGTTACATATTGCTTGAAAAAAGGGTATTCTGCCTTTGGATAAAAATCCCATTTCACAGGTAGTATTCTTCACCTATGAATACTTCAAAGTAGTTTGGAGGTACTTGGGTGGTGCAACTCCCTCGAATGTTACTATTTCATACCCCTAACTTGCAGGATATGTGTAGTGCAGCGTAAACTCCTTATTCCAGATTTTATTAATCCCAATGGCTCTATCATCCAAAGCCACCTGCTACTACTCAACCTGCTTATTTTGGTATGCTCACCACAGGAAATTTCTAATTGAGGATGTGCACTTTAAATTACAGTTCTTCCATTTTGTTTTATGATGAAATAGTAATTAAAACAAAAAAAAATCTCAGGAGTCTATTTGGAGAATACATGCATGCACTAGTTGATGATATGCTGGGCTCAGATAATCCCAGGCCTGTTGGGGGAGCAGTTTAAATCAAAAGTTTTGAACACACGCCTCTGAATTCAGTGAGTCCTTGGAAAAATAGTTCTTCCTTTGAGCCCTGCTTTCCAGGTCAACACCTCTCAGTGGCTTTTTTGGTTGCAGAAAACTCAGCCCTGGCCCTCTTGGCCCACCAGGAGAGTCTCTCTCCCTCTGTCACTTCAGAGGCTTCGCTCTGGCCAAGTCCTGCAGCACACTGCCCCCCTGCAACTCTCAGCTGTCTCTAATCTGCATTCAAACTGCAGATTCCCTACCAAACTCCTGCCCTGCCAAAGGCACTTGCTCTCCAAAAGGCTCTCTAAGGTCAGGATGCTTGGGGCAACTGAAATCTCCTGGAGTTTCATCTCGATCCACAGTGCAGCAACCAGGACAAGACAAATAAGCAGCCATTCCCCCGGTGCCCAGCCACACACTTTTACATCTATACACTCATTATTATCGCAACTTCCTGGCTGGTTTTTTTTTTTTTTCCCCTAGATTTTGAGTCCTAGCTTTGGATCTCAAAGCAAATAGAAAGCTCGGAAGGAGAGGAGAAGTCTTTTTATGCATGCCATGCTGCTGTTGAGATTTGTTTAGGCCTCTTCTTTGCATTGTGCATGCTACTGCATTGTGTAACCCTGCAGACTGGTGCTTCCACCGAGGGTCCTTAGCCTTATACCTGAGGAGCCATCACTATGGGGTTTATGTAGGCATCAGAGGGGCAAGTGTTTGTCTGGAGAAGGGCTTTGTTCAGCCCTCTCATGCCACACCAGGACTATGTTCCTGGAGTAATGCAATCAAAGCAATCTGATTTTGACTAATAGTGGGATTAATGAGCTTTGTCAGGTCTTGAGCTGTCCAACTAAGGATGCTCGTTATGAGCCCAGGCCAATTACAGACTTAGCTGCTGCCTTCAGACATGGGGCTGAGAACGATCCTTTTTTCTTTCGTGGCCATTTGTGTTTCAGACATAGAGACAAGATGCTCTGAGGTAGTTCTGTTGCAAGGGAATAATCCCTCCCTGCAGCTCACATTGCAGGTGGGCTCCATCCTCCCTGCTAGGCTCCCTCAGAATGTTCTTTATTCTAAAATTAAATGAAAAACTGGCTTTCTAATGAAAACTTTGTCCCCTGTTTTCCAGGTTCTGCAAAGGAGATGGAGTAGCAAGAAGAAATCTGCAGAGTAGGAGGCCTGGGACAGCAGAAGAAGAAAGGGAAACTTGTGAATTGGCCTCATCTTTGCCAGAAACCATTTCTGAGTTTACTGCCTTTGCTATGTAGACCAAATTGGTCAGCCAGCTGTGTATCATCCCAGCAAAAAACAGAGCAGTTCAAAACCAGCTCAGTCCAGGCAGTTTTAAGCTGCAGCCCCACTAGTGCAATGCAGGCAGGTCTGTTTGACCCATCATCTTTAAATGAAATAGATTAGACCGGGGTCTCTGTGGGGTTTTTGAGATACAGCAAAAGCATTGTAGAGATCCTGCCAGTTTTCACAGGCTGCTTTTCCTTCCAGGCGGTCTGTCACTGTCCCTAGATTAGAGCAATAATCACGTCTGACTGTAAGATGAGAGAGCTGCTAATTTCAAGGAGTGAAAGAACTTGAGCTTTTAATGATGCACACTGGAGCCAATTTAAACACACTCGCAAACTCACTTGCCAAGTTGCATCATTGCAATTTGTCAGGCCCAAGTTTCTTAACTGTACCTACAGAGACCTTACTAAAATCATCCTAAGTCATTTCCTGGAAAGACAGACCAATTATATTAAATTGCTTGCCTTGAGTCTTTAGACACAGGCTCCTTAAAGCTGTAACCTACCTGGAATTTGCATTTGGCTTCCTTCTCAAAGTCAGAGTGATTAGTTCAAATCAATACACGTAATAATCTGCGTAGGGTTTCCTCAGAGAAAAGCAAAGGAAATCACAGACATTTCCCCTGGAGGAAAGGTAAAGCTTAAAAAAAGAAACTAGGAAATTACAGTTTCACAGTTACAGATGAAGCAATTTAAAAAAAAAATCTGAAATGCCACAGTTTTGTTCTTATGGCTATGTTAGCATCCGTCAGATATTACTAGTCATCAGTTAATAAGTATCAGCCTGACGTGCCTGTTTTCCACAGTCTCTCTATTTTGCCTCACCAGCACAAAATGTCTTCTTAAAGGCATACATCTTAATGCTGAGAGAAATCAAACTGGCAACTGAGGAATCCAGTGCTGAAGTCCATCACTGCCACAGGTTATGAAACAGCTTGCCCCTTCCGGAAAAAAAAAAAAAAAAAAAAAAAAAGAACTTTAATAATAAAATAATTGAAATTTGACAGTATACTTAATCTAGCCCAATCTGTTCTCTCTCCTGCCACCTCTCTCAGGTTATTAGGCAGAGCAGAGGGGTTGCCTTGGGCAGCAGATTAGTAATGGCAGCAAGATTGCCAAGACCCCAGCAGAGCAGAATCCTGGAAAATTTCAGTGGGGCATAAATGGAGGTGGTCACTGAAGGAGTGGGGCAGCGAAGGAAGAACAGCCCCCTCCCCAAACTGGCAACTGTGTCCTTGTTTTTTTCTGTATCCTTAGCAGCGGGTAGTGAATTCCAGCTCTTAAGGGCTGTCCCTGCACAACTCTGTGGCCTCCTTTTGGGTTTGGCAACAAAATTCAACTGCCGAGAAGCCTGTCAGCCAACCCTTCAAGTCTTCCAGTGCAACTCTTATCCTAAACCCTACCCGACAAGCACCCCATAGTTCCATTAAGGATCCCAAATCCTATTTTCCACTGCCATGTTCCCTACGAGATCAAAGATCAAGAATACCTCCAGCCCACCTCTGCCATATGTGTCAACTCACAGACCCAAGTGAGGGCTGCTACCTACAGACTTGGAAATAGAGAGTTCAGTCCCCTGTCCTGCAAAGACCTTTGGCATCCCAGATGGTTTTCACACAATGTCATACCATGCAGACATACCACTTCCCCCACCTGTGATCATGAGCTCTAAACTTATTATAGTGCAATGCCTTTCAAACTGAAGAACTCAGCACTGAGGATAAGCTGGCTGCTGTTGCAAGGCCATGGCTGAAGAAGGTAGAGTCCAGGGGGTGGGGGAACCTGGATGTGTTGGTGGCCGCACAGGCTACAGCCAGCACCGAGGGGGTCTGTGAAGTAAGTGCCAAGGTCTGGCTGAACTCCTGGAGCAAGGGACTCAGCTGAGGAAGACTCCAGGGGCTGTTTGGGGAAAAAATGGTCCCGCTGTGGTGGCCTGGTTAGGTTGTGCGTGAGGACGCTGACTCTGGATGGAGGGAAGGCAAAGGAAGGGAGGAGAGGACTAAAAGGAGACATGGCTCAGCGTAGCAGGAGGAGAAGAAATGAGTAATTGGAGCAAGTGACAGAAGCAAGCGTGGGAAGCGCAGTTCAGGGCACTACCTAGATAAGCTCAAGCAGCTGGAAGTCCACATTGGCACTCAACCTAGCCTCCACAGGTAATGACACAGACTGTGAATGCTCGTAATGGCAGAACTGAGCTGAGGCCAGGGTTTACCGTGTTTCAAGCAAAGACAGGCTGTGAGGTGATCAGAAATTGCAAAAAAGTCATTTGCGCATCCTCTGCAGACATGTCCCTCGTTTGTAGCTGGCTAACTCTGCTCCTAAATTCACTGTTTCCACCATTCTGTTATTTCTCCCTGAAGTCCAGCTGAGCCCCTTCACTTTTGGGCCATAGCCACCTGCTGCTATTTCAGTCTGCCCTCCCCCCCATGCATATCTGAAGACCTCTTTCCCAAAAGCTGTTCCTGTGAGGTAATTACATGCTCAGTTATTTCCAGTTGATAAACCTCATGTGCTTAGAGATGCATGCGATGGACACACATGCAGAATTACCACTACCTTAATAGCCCCGGTATTCCTCCACGCATCCCACAGTGCCTCCATCTTCCCACAGGTCCCCTTCCCGCTTCCAGCACAACATCTCCCAAGGAAAAATAAATAAATAAATAAATCATCTCTGTAAGTGCTCCTATTCCCATGGTTTTAGCACTTCCTTTTAAACCAACTGCCCAGCTAGTCAGCTGGTATAGTTTGACTTTGATCCATCCTTACATTTGAGGTGGAGAAGCACTTCCAGTTTCCAAAGCATTTTTCATACCTACTTTCTTGTCCAATTTCATTTAATTCAAAACACACTCTATTATTACATATTATATGACTGTATCACAATGTCTATGGTATACATTCTGAAATATCTAATAATTTCTTTATTGAAATTAAATGATTCAAAATGATCAAAGTGAAGCTTTTTGATTTTTCTCAATTGAAATTTAGCATAATTGACCCAGAAGACATTTCAGTGTTTCAACATTGCTCTCTCATGCAAAAGGAAGATTAGAGAAGTAGGAATTCACCATTGAAGAGAAACACTATTTGCCCAAAGATGGGAGATCTTCAGAGAGCAGCCTCCACCAGGAATATCAATGACTCCCCCACTGCTTCTGACCTTCCTTCTCTTTCTGCAGGTGTGGGAGTGAGGGCAAATTTAAGATAGCATTTAAAATACCACCAGGAAATGAGTGGAAATGGAAAATGTCCCACTTCCCTGTAAGATGAGTTTGCAAGAGAGAGATGATGAATTATCTTCTTGAATGGCCTGTCTCCTTCCTTTACTACAAAGGCAGTTTAGACAACTAGATTAGATTCAGTCACCTAACTTTTAAATAGCTTAACTGCAGGGAGATGAATCCCATCTGCTGTATAGACATGTGGCATGTGCTCAAGATCCATGATGGGTCTGGATCTACTGCACAGCTGTGTCCAGGAGATGCATTTCACATTCTCTGAAATATCACACTGAGCTGCACCGTGTGCTGTTCTGACTCTCTTTATGTGCACAGTAAACTATGCACATCCCGAAACCTGGGATGCATGGAGCCTAATCAAGATGTCATGGAGAAAGCATGTGTGAAATTGCACATGCATGTGTAAAAAAACAAAAACAAAACTCCTACCCTGGAAATCCCCCAGCCTTACCCTCCCAAGCCTGCAGTTCTGCGCCATGCCATCACACCATATTTCCATACCACAGCAATGCAGGAGGCCAGGCTCCATGATTACTCTTTCAACTGCTCATAGGTGTGAAACACTTGGGGAAAACATACGGGAAGACTTCCTTGCTGAGCTTTAGCTGTATGCAAGTGACCTATTTAAAGCTAATCAGGCTTCCTCTGTGTTCATCAGAGAGAAAGAAGTTAGCATCTTCACAGAGCGCTTCTTCCTTAGGGTTGGTTGAATCATCCCCAGGAACTACCTGTCTCTCTCCGTTGAGTCCAGAGGGGGTTTAGATGACTAGATTAGATTCAGACAAAGCTTTTAGGTGCTTCCTGGTAGATGACATGAGTGTCTTCACCCACAATCCTCACCCATTTCTCCCTTTTATCTCTACTGAGAGATCTCCAACCACCCAGGCACCAGCATGAGGTCCTTCAGTAGGATGCCTGAATTTAGGCGAGATGAACTGAATCCTGAGTCACTTACTCTAACACAAACAGATAATGCAACTCCCTGTATTTCTCTTTTGGCAGATGTTGAACTTTTGATGTATTTGGTGACATAATCAATACGTTCATAATGGACAATTTGCTGAAGGAGCACAGTAACTTAATTCCTGCAAGGTGGAAGTTTCACAGTTATTCAGTTCACCTCACAGAAGAAAATCCTCTTGTCTTCCCTTTACTCTGCTTCCCCAAATACTTGTGCTGCCTCCCCAGCTATAATACTGGATTGTGTCACTTCCTCCTTTACCTATGGATGTCCCCTTGTATGACTTTTCATAATTAACTTGTGCAGGAGAATTATGACAATTTTCAGAAAAGTTTTTTAAAATATAGCGCCCTACTATGGCTAAAGAAAATCCAACAAATAAAATAGTCATCTTCAACTTACTGGAAAACATCAGCACCAGCGTATATGCGTTTACATACACTCAGGTTTGTGCCTTCGCCATCTGGTGGCAAAGCACGATCATAGCATGTCCATAGAGCTGAGAAAGTTTTTGGACCCTATCTATTTGTTTGAAAATGGGGATTCTAAATTAATAAGTAAGATGGTTGAGAAAGTTTCCGTTTTCCAATGTTTGTTGATAATATCATCAGTTATATACATACATCATTTGGAGAGCTTCTATTTTGTAAATAGGTGATACTTATTGTTTACTGCTGCTACTTGTTTTACTGTATCATCTTGTATTATATTGTACTGAACAACATTGCACTGCATCATATCTGAGTGTTGTGGCACAAAAATATCCGACATGCTCTTTTCAGATACTTGACTATGCATCTAGTCATAGGCTTGAGCAAAAGGCTGTCCCAGCTTATTGCAGTTAGAGCTGAGCAAATGGATTTGTCTTACCCAAATTTAAACCTCTGCAGCAGATTTGAGTCCATCTGACCTCACCAATCTAATCTTCCTTTAAGGTTAATTTAAAAAAAAAAAAAAAAAAAAAGCACTTCTTGGGCACCATTCATCTTTTCTTAGAAGAGACATCTTCATAGCCCGGGATCCATGAATCTTCTTTGTAAACTATGAAGAACACGAGATGCAGAGCTTAGGTGAAGGCGATTACTTCTGAGTTCATATCTCTTACATCATAGACAGCCAAAGCGCAGACAGCAAAAACCTCACATCTTGTCCTTCCAACTGGGGAATCCAAGTCAGTGAGTGTAATTATAACCCGGTTACTTTCTCATGTATCCTTAAATGTTGGAGCTGAGAAAGATATCTAAGCCATATTACACGCTAAGATCAAATTAAAAAAAAAAGTACTTCTTGTTTTCTTTTTCTAACTCCTACATTGCATAGGAGGGAATTTACTAGTTGCACTGGATAGTATGAAATTTGCATTTTCCTGGCCTTAGAAATTAGTAGCTGAAAGATCTATTTCCCATCTCTAGTTTCTTTGCTATGAAGGATGGCCATTCATTTTCTTACACCCACTGCTTAATCCTGCCTGCTACAACACTGGATTTCAACACAGGTGGAGTTGCTTGCTTTCTCAACTGGGAAGTAACATCTGTGTTCACTTTGGAAGTTCTTGTATGATCCAACCATAAGTTGCTATGTTATTGCTTCTGAGACATTTTTTTTTTTTCTTTCAGTAAGGACTGGATTATTTACCAGATTTGCCTATAGACCCTTGATCTCCAGATGTCTATATGTACATATAGAAGCTCCATTGTTAACCAGATGAAAGCCTTCTCAGATCTCCTTCTTTTTCAGAGTGCTGGGTATTACCAAGAGTGGAATAAATCCAAATCTTCTCAACATTTTGGAAAGAGATCATCTCTGTTGTACAAAAGTGAAATAACAGAGATAAAGTCTGTTTCTATTTAAAAGTAGACTGAAATTTAGCAAAACATCGTTTCAGGACAATGTGGAACGAGAATGTCACAGTCTAGGAATCCTAGAATAGCCTCATTTTCACACGTGTTCTTTGTGGCTTGTATGTCCAATTTATTGATAGAATTGATACAGCAGCAGCAGCAGACTGTAGTGATGTATTCTTCTGTGCAAATAAATTGCAGTTACTTACCTTTGGTTTAATAAAGACATGGTAAGTGAAAATGGATATGAATTTAACTCTTTTCATAGTCCTGGAGTTTAAGTGCAGCTGACATCTGCTATGGAATATCATTGTAATTCCATGCAGACAAATGCATTTGAAACCTTATTTTCCCCAGAGATGCTGACCATCCATTTCTGTCTTCACAGGTAACTCTGTATATGCTGCACACCTTCAAAAGTCAGCTCATGAATTCATACATCCATTTACCTACTAGTCAGACAGTCAGTTTGTTATGAGTGTGAATGGAGCTTGGTTTGGTGCAGGAACGAGCAGAATTAATCAAAGAGTGTTTTCTATCAGACATTTGTCTAGTAGAATGCTATCAAGTTGACTGGAAACAGTTGGAATCCAACCAGTGGACTTTTATACCCTTTTCTGAATTAAAAAAATATTAGTATCACAGTTATAAGTAAGGCACTGAAGGAATAGTTGGTTTATTTGTAATAAATCTGGAGTAGCTCTACATGCATATGGCTGCTTATGGAATTCATCTCACCTAGAGATATACCTTTAAGCATGCCTTCGTTTCTGTCTTCCATCTTAGTTTCTTCTCAATAGGGAGGGGGAGGGAAAAAAAAAGTAACAGGTGTTTTTACAGAATGGTTCATGTGAGTATCTTAGACATCTGCTACATGATGAGATGAGTTATGCCATAGAAGTGCCCATTTTTTTCTTCCTTTTCCCTGTTCAGGATGTGTAGAATGATAAGCTCAGGAGGCTGCAGCCAGGGCCTGTCCCTCTGGCCCTGAGCCAGGTGGGCAGAGAAGACCTGGAGATGGTAGCCGAGTTCAACCAAGAGTCCAGATGACCAGGAGAGTTCCTGGTGATGAAGCAGGTATGAGGTCAAGCTGAGAAGTCAGCCTGCGGGTCAGAGCCAGGATCAGGTAACCAGGGACAGAGAGAGTCCAGTGCCTACTGGGCAGGCCCAAAGTGACAAGATAGGTGCAGGGTCAAGCTGGGAAGTCAGTCCACAGGGCAGGGTCCAGAGCAATGGAGTCTGCACGCTGAGCTGAGCTGAGCTGAGCTGGAGATCAGTGCTCCTCTAGGGCAGCTCAGACAGAAACTGAAGGCCCAGGGTTGAGCTTAAATGGGGCTCCTGGGCCCATGGGCAGGAGGTGCAAGTGGCTGCCTCAGGCGAGGATGATCAGGCCCATTAAGGCCTGTTAGTGCCCTCAGACCCTGGAAACAGCAGTAATTGAAATGCTCACTAGCATATGTAATTTTGATTTAAGAATTCAAAGAACTGGGAAATGTTACTACCTCTTTAAGATCTGTCAGAGACTATTTCTTCTGTTTCCAGTCTCATTTAGCCTACTTCCCGCTAACAACTCTTGAACATTGGTATGTATGTATTTACCATTATTAGACTGTGACTTAGTGGCATTCATAGTGCTCCAGCTTCACACTGGAACAATCTAGGTAGATAATGTGTGTTGCAGCTGGTTTGGGATAACACAGACAAGTGATTCCATTTCAGAATGGCATTTTGGATGAAATCAGTATTGTCCTCATTGACCAAAGGAAGTAAGCTGGTCACTGCTAGCGGGAGCATATGATCATGATCGGTTTTTGCCAGTTGTTCTCCAGAGTGTATCAAGACAAGATTGCTTACCTAATGTGAACAAATATCTGAGCAAAACGGCAGCAGAAAATTACACCACAGTAGCTGAGTTCCTCCTCCTAGATCTAATCAACAAGGCAGAAGCACAGCCCACTCTCATTGTAATGCTTTTAATTATTTGCCTGATGACTGTAGTTGGAAATCTGGCCTTGACCGCATTGATAAGGATTGTCTCCCCAAACCACCCTCCCAAATAGCTTCTCCTTAGCCATTTGGCAGTCTTAGACCTCTGCTGCTCAGGCATCACCCCCAGGATGGTGGCCAGTCTCTTAGCAGAGAGCAAAGCTGTCTCATTTGGTGGCTGTGCTGCCCAGATGTATTGTTTCTCTACATTTTGCACCAACGAATGTTTCATTCTGGCTGTGATGGCATATGACCAGCTGGAAACCACTGCTATACAAAGCTGTCATGTCATGAAGCCTCAGCATCCAGCTGTGACTTGGTTCTTACTCTTGTGGGTCTCTAATCTCAATGATACACAGCAGCTGTGCCTTTTGGGTGTCCTTCTGACATTCCAGCATCACCAGTCACTTTTTTGGTGTGGTACCCCTGATGAGCCTCTCCTGCTCTGACATCGGGGTTAACAAGATCATCATCATAGCATTTTGCATCTTAGGTGACATCTTTGTCATACTGGAGGTACGCATTTCCTACGTCTACATCATCTCTGCCATCCTGAGGTGCCACTCCAGCGAGGGAAGACCCAAAGCCTTCTCCACCTGTGCATCCTGTGCACTTGATAGTTTTTGCCATATTCTTTGGCACTCCAGCTACACACCCCAGAGCTCTGGCTCCTTGCCTGACCAAGACCAGGTGATGTCTGTGTTTTATACAATGGTAAGCCCCACAGTCTACAGCTTGAGGACCAAGGAGGTCCTCAAAATGAGGCACTGAACAGACTGTTACATGGAGAAAATTGTTTGTCAGTCAATAAAACCTCCAAAGCAGTTGGAACAGGTGCTTAAAAAATTAAAATGATGAGTACAGCTGTTCATGGATGAATTTATTCTGAAATAATTGCTCGTTATGCAACAGAAGTAGGAGAAAAGTGAATGCAGAATTGAAGAAAGATATAACTGTAATATTAAAGACTTTTCTGTAATAGCAAGAGCTACAGCTTTACTGTGAGAAAGAACGATTGTGACACTTTTGAAGGCGTTTAGTTTCACCTAAGTTTTTACTTTCAAGTTTGATGCCTTGAAGACATCCCAGCTTTCTTTTCGACTGTTGCTAACTAGTACCAGTTCAGCAGTATCGCTTCCATGTTCTGTTTCCATTCCCTTACCTCATGCATCCTTGTAGTCTTTTTTTTCCTGACTCACAGTCTGAAGGTGATCATTAACCTTTCAGCAAAACTGGGTCACATTCATCAGGCACCTTAGACTGTTTACAGTATTAGTGATGTGGGCGACTCGAGTCTTCCATGCAAGAACAAAGTTACCACACAGTAGGTGGTCCTGAGGGACAGCCTACCCTCTTTTGTTGTGGGTGAATATCCTTGAACCAATTCACATGCATCGCAGGCTAAAAATGTGCACACAGAAGAATTTTTTACAAATGCTGAGGCTGGGATTCATCTTACCTAAGTTTAGACTTCTGTTAATGAGCTGCCAAAGCATAAACCAAACTTGTAGGCTCTTTCTATAGCTCATGAAGGCAAATAAAAGTCTGTTTGCCTCCATAGTTTTGGAAGAGAGGTTGATCACACCTGTCTCTGTCTCCCTTGAAAGGTCTATATTTATATCTGGGAATTACAGGAAGAGTGTAGAGTGGCCAGCTCAGGTTTATGGAATTATTTCAAGTCCACGTTAATGCAGCTTAATGCTGCCCTGAGTTCTGGTTTTGGATCACATTCCATCTGACTCAGGGAGCTGGCTCTCAGAGAACAAAAAGCCACTGGCTTCAGTAGAGAAAGACTTCAGTCTCAGCTGCTTTGGCCATGAAAGCAGCACAGAGAAGGAAACGGAACCTGCTATAACACTGCCTCAACACACAGAGTTATTGGACAAATGGGTGTAAGACCATTTTTCCCTATCCTTAGGAAGGACTGCAAGTAAAGGTCCCATAAAAAGCTACACTCCCTCTCACTGGGGGTCATCACTCAGAGCAACCCATTCTGCCCATCCTGAACCACTTAGACCCCTTAATGTGTAAACGTAGTGTCTGAGGAAGAAATACGTTCCACTCTTCCATATCCATAGCTTTATCATTAAGACTGACAGGTGTCATTAAGCAATAAGCAGTCAGTTCCCAGAGCAACTCTGGCAGCATCTAGAAGTACAAATTTTCTGCAAGCAAACATTTTCATGCTTCCTAGAATACCATGGATGTTTCAGATATTTCTGACTAAACTGTGAGAGAGGACTACAGCAAAGAAAGATAAATAACGCAGACAAGCAATACCTGTTGATCCACTTTTAACCCAGCTATCTCCTGAACACCACGGCTTTCACATAGTCTAGACGAGAACTCCGGAAGCCATTACATTGCCAGTCTAATGCAGTCTGGAAGAGGACTCAGTCCAATGCAAATACATTGCAGACCTCATGGTGCAGCCCAGACAGACAAGCTTCCCTCACTCATCATCTTACACATGGCACTGCACATTCATTGTCCCAGGAGTCGCCCCCACTCCACAACACGAGCAGCCACTGTAAGCACAGTCTAACCAAGGCTGCGTTACCTGGGACATTTCTGCCTGCCTAAGCCCCGCTGATGACTTTCCCTGCTAGGGACAGTTAGAGCAGATCACTCTTCAGCTGAGTAACCCAATTCAGCTCTCTGCTCTGAAGGCCAACAGTTTGTCGAACAACCTCTAAGCCCTCGAAGTAGCACAAATAAGCTAGCTTTTCTGGCAGGTAGAGATGTCCTTAAAGTCCTGCCAGAATCAGGGGAAGGGTCTTTGTTCGTATGTCTCAAAGGCTCCTCAGCTTCCCAGAACAGCTGTCTTCATCACCTTATTGTAAAGTAATTTCAATAAGTGTCCAGTGATATTGCAAGAACAGAGAGAGGTTAATGGCAAACTGTTTACTAAAGCATGATACCTATGTCAACATCTTCCAATAGACCATTATTTTTCTTTTCTTCAAAAGAGTTAATTGTTCAAGGACCTTAGAAGAAAATTATATGTGGGATTAGGTGAAAGTGCAAAGGCAGTGTTAAGGCAGAGGCACCAGAACTCTAAGCAAATCACCAGCGATTACCTACTTGAAGAATTTTCTATCTGCATTTGAAGAAAAATCTACCCCGATGGATGGACACATAATCTGAGCCTGGATGGTCCGCAGATGAACAGGTTATCACAGCAAAATATCTGCTCCACAGATGAGCAGGCTGCCTGAAACTAGATGGTCCATGAGCCAAAGAGGTTATCTAACAAAGGGCACGAGTCCAAGGGTAGATGTGTTATTAGAGACAACAGGAGTCTTCTGTGGAAAAACCAGCTAACTGTGTATCAGGACTGCGCATTTTAATGAGAGGAAGAATTATCAAGTTTGATCATAACTAATAACAGAGGTGGATTCACATTCAGATGGCATACTTAATGCTTAAACTCCACAGAGTTGCACTGCAGCTCTTCAGAGTCAGATAAGCAGAACTGATTCCTCTGATATCTTACACTGTACTGCTATTTACGTGAATATGGTCTTATTATTATTAAAAGAATTTGTATTAAAGTTTGCAGTCTAAAGCTTTGTTAAGCCTTGTTTGTCAGTTGATAGGGGCAGACCAGGGTTCACTGAATTTGCTAGGATACTTATGTCATCAGTTTCACTAGTAAAAAGTAGTAAGGGCAGGGAAGGAGATGGGCATGTCCTATAATCAATGACAACAAAGACACCCTTAGAGGATGATTCCTTCTGCTTATCACACTCATCTTAAGATGGGATGAATTGTCCTTTGAAGGTGATATTGCTTCCTTTGTCTATAGGAGGAGCCCAGAATAGATGTTGACTAGACCCCTAACCAAGGGTAGGGGAAATTAATTCACAGAAAGATTCTTCATTACAGTGCACCTGCTGAGACTCCTAATTAAGGCCTGGTGTCTTGCAGGAGATCTAATTTACAGACATTAAACTGCATCGAGAGTCATAAATACACCAAGTACTTCCAAGTAACACCATTTTTCTGAAGAAAGAATTCCAAAGCTGCAAGCTGAGTGTTAGAATATCACATTTGATATTGAAGTTGTTTCTCAGCGTGTCACTCCACTAATGTTTCACAACGCCCAGGCTGCAGGTCAGCTGCAACATACAGGGAAAAGAATGAGCTGTTGCTCTAAAGGCAGTACTGAATTGCATAGTTCTGCAAACATCGAAGCAAATAAACTTTATCTGGGCAGGTGGAGCAGGGAGGGGCTCTATTGCAAGTCTGAAGTCCTAAAGTTTTTCTATTTAGATAAATCTTCTGATTTGTTTCAGTAAGATGTCTTTGAAGTGAAGAAGGAAGCTACTCACTCTTACGAAGGTACATGAAATGTTTGTAGCTTTTGAAATAAGAGTTTATTTCTGGGAACAATACGGCATAAAATATCTCGCACCTTCATGCAAGGAAGGTAGGCCTATTTCTTCATTTTAGAGATCAAAAAGATCATTTTCAATCTGCAGATAGAATCATAGAATCATTTAGGTTGGGAAGGATTTCTGGAGGTCATCAAGTCCAACCTCCTCCTCAGAGCAGGTTCAGTCAGATCAGATTGCTCCGGCCCGATCCAGCTGAATTTTAAAAGTCAGCACAGATGGATATTCTACAAATTTGCACCTAATCCAGTGTTTGATCACTCACGTTGGGGCAGGAGAGGGAAATTTCCTCCTTCAGTTTCCCAAGTAGTCCATGGAAGAGAGCAACCTGTTGATAGCAAGCTCATTGAAGCCCTTTTCTGAGAATTAACTGGGCTAGTTGCTGTGCTTTAGGGTAGAAAAGGTTGGGTAGGTTGGAGATAAACAACAGCCAGCTATGCAAAGCTAACTCAGTGTGTAAAGGCAGTCTGGTCTTTTGTGCATCTAAGCAGGGTAAGCATTTTGCTCACTTAAACTGTGTACCTAACCATTATAGGCTGGTTTTAATCCTGCTGTCTGCTTCTTGAAATGGGCAAGTACTTCTGAAGATTTGGCTCAAGGGGGGAATAAACTGGCTTGTTACCTACAGTACAGACAGGATCTACAGTATCTACAGTATTGAGTAGATACTCTTGCCTTTCTGGATGAAACAGGTCAGTAAGAGAATAGTTTTGTACCTATGCAATACCTTGAAGCCTATGCTAGAAACAGACCTCAGCAAGAATTGAAACCTCCATTCAGTCACCCACATGATAAGAACTCCGCTTTGAGAGCGTCAGCCAGGTTACTGGTAACCTCCAAGAGATTAAGAATAATTTTTCATGTGAGGTGAAGCTGGTAGAACCTTTACAGGGATGACTGGTTCCCTTTTTGTTCAGGATTCCTTCCCTTTTAGCATGAGATTTTTCACCCTCTAAATGGAAAGTATTTCATTTGGTGACTCTTCCCAATTTATTCCTGAGCAGAAGATGGCCACTTTTCCTTGACAACAGGGATGCAAGCAAATGAGAAATCCTTTCTCAGCCAAACCTGGACAATCTTGTGGTATCTGCTCCTCTTTGGGAAGATGCAAAGCTGGGTTTTCCTGCTGCTGTTGCCATTTAGTGCTTGCTGACATTTCTTTCAAGAGAGGAAACTCTTACTTTCTTCTGCCGGGATGTGGATTTGTTATTTGTATGTTTACGAGTTGCAGTCCCAAAGGTCAGGGTGGTGGAGGTCCATGTAATTAAGGCAGGTCTTCGCAAGTTGGCACAGCTGCAGCCTAAGCATTGTATTCCTATTTCAGCAAGGCTGAACGGGGGCTGCTTTGTCCCATTAATGGACTTTGTGGCCCATACTGAGCTCTAACTACCCTGCTACCAATGCCCGGGGGAGTTAGCTAATAGGCAAAAAATATATTGGTGATTGCAATACAGAAAGAATGATGTCTGAACTAGTGTCAAGACCATGTATCTTCAGGAACAAGCGGGCCATTGCCCTCGGAGTGGGCCATTTGGATGATACTGTACACGCAACCGTGGCCACGAGTGAGGGGAGAAGAGTGCTCCATAGATGTCCTCAAGAAAAGCAGACTTTTTTCCTTAAAAAAGGAGAAAGAGGGCACACAAAAACCATTGTAGTGCCAAAATAGGACTGGTGTTTCACAGTGCTGCTGCTGCCTTTTGAATAAATTATTTTATCTTTCTGCGCTTTCTTATCTCACCTGAAAAATAGGAACAGTACTCCCTTGTATCACAAGTCATTTCAATGCGTAATTAAAGAAGTCTAGTCAGAAGCTGTGATGAAAATGCGCCGTACTTCCTTGTGGCTACTGAGACAATCAATTGTGTGTTGCCAGTTTCCCATTACTTCCAGGCATTGATTCAGTTTCTTGTCGGGAGATGATATGAGTGTGCTAGCAACATGCCTGAGAGGAATCACTGTGTGGCCATTGAGTTTATCCTCTCTGGACTAACAGAAAGCCAAGAGGTGAAGGTAACCCACTTTTTTAAAGCACATTAATAGGGAATCTTGGAATAATCATGTAGATGAAGGTTGATCCCCCGGCTTCACACACTGTGTACCTTTCTCTCAGTAACTTGGCTTCTGTGGATTTCTGTTACTCCTCAGCTATCTCCCCAAGGTTGCTGGTGAGCTCTTCAGCAGTGAGGAGAGCCACTTCAGTCAGTGCCTGTGTGGCACAGCTATTCACTTGTCTCCTCATGGCTAGTGCTGTGTGTCTCCTGCTGGCAGTAATGGCATATGACTGCATGTGGCTCTGTGTAACCCTCTCCTTTATGCAACTGTCATGTCCTCAAAAGCCTGTGCACAGATGGTAATCATCTCCTCTTTCATTGGCTTTGTCCACACACTTGCACAAACTATCTCCACCTTCACATTCTCTTTCTGTGACTTTGGTATTATCGGTCATTATTTCTGTGACCTCCCCCTAGGATCCAGCTTTCATGCTCTGACACCTATAGCAAAGAGACGGTACTTCACATTTTTGGTGTGTTTCGTGGCACCTTCACATCTCTGGCAATTCTCATCTCCTCCATCTACCTCATCTCCACCACCCTGAGGATCCACTCCTCCAAGGGCAGATGCAAAGCCTTCTCCACCTGTGCTTCCCATCTGAGAGCTCTCTTCTTGTTTTATGGCAGCACCGTTTTTATGTGCGGTAGCCCAATATCCAGCTACTCATTGGACTGAGATAAATGGGCCCCTCTGTTCTCTACAGTGGTGGCTCCAGTGCTGAATCTTATCAGCTACAGCCTGAGGAATAAGGAGGTGAAGGATGCTCTGAGGAGAGTTTTAGGTCATATTAGAGAAACTTCAGCAGACTTGTTAGAAAGAGAACTTTGTTTGGGGAAAATTTATCAAAACCTTGGTACAAAGAGTAGGACTTCCAAGGAAGATTTGATCAGCTTCCAAGGGTGAGATTCAGAAAGGTACTTAATTGTTAGAAGTGCTTTTAGGTGGACTTCTAACTGGTTGTATCTGCAACTTCTATCTTGAAAGACTGTGTTCCTCTGCTGCTGAAAGCTGGAGGAATCCTGACTCTTAACTTGCAAGTTCCAAGCACAAACAGGACTCCTGCCTGAGGAGTGCGTGGCACAGAATTGCAGTTCTCTGTTCTATTAGGAACGTTTGCTCATGTAGGAAAACCACCAGTCCGTCAAGATGAGAAAAAAACTTTCAAAGATATTCAAGAGGAGAAAAGAAATGTGATTTGAATTTATGGCCATTTCTGCTACATCTTCAGTATTTGAAAGGAGTAGCCTCTTCCAGTGCAACACACAGAACCTGAAGTTCTGCAAAGGAAATCTTGGAGAAGAGACACCCATGTTTTTGCCCCCCAAACACTAGGGAAAGTAACTGTCCCTCTTCTGTTAAATCTCCCTCTTCTGTCACTCATTACTACCTCCTTTTTCCCCTTCTGCCTGGAAACATGAAAAAACTACAGAAATGCAAAAAGATTGACTTCGAATTTTGCTACCGTTGTAAAGTAACAAGAACTTATTCCTGCTTTTCATCTCCACATATCAGCAATCCACTTGAGGCAACTGAGTGAACTGGTAGTTATTTTAAGGACATTGGACATAATCTGAAAGTTAATCAAGCTGCAGTGTTCTTTCACTTAAAAAAATGCCAAAATAAGATGGTGACTTACCAACTACATGTCTGCCATCAATGTGATTTTGAGAATAAATGACCAATCATTTCTGGGAGAGGAGAAAGTTGGGAAAGGCTTTGGAATCCTTTTATCAATTCAACTAAGCTAGCTCTAAGGATAGGTGTTCTGTCGCTAATAGATGTTTCATCCCTTCTGGCTGAGTTTACAAATGCTGTCCCTCAGTTGGCAGAAGGAGTTGAAATCTTTATTGAGCTGAAAGTGACAGAATTAATCTCAGACAGGTGAGAGGTTCCGGCCTCTGCATAAGGCTTACAGTCAAAGGGGGATGGAAAGAGGTCTTGCGGATTCCCTTTGCATTTCACTGCAAGCCTGTTAGGGCTGTTATTTCCCCTGACTTCCTCTCCTTAAAGCTGTGCATAACTGTAGCAAAGATTGTGTCCCTGTGATCATCTATGGCACCCTAAAGAAGGATTTTATAAGTCTCTTTCTTTCAAACTGCTGCCAGCATATTTTACAGAGAGGTGATATTACTGCGAAACATCATTATTTCTGCCCAAAGACACACAGCTGGGGAGAAAACTTATCTTCAGTATGTTATAGTCTGAATTTTGATCAAGTGGTGATGATTAAAGGCCATCACTATCTCAGAAGCCGTTTATCTCAGTAACGCTAAAATTAGAATATGCACGGGGTAGTAAAAGCATTTGGACTATATGCACTATTATCCCACTGGCCTGACGGTCCCAAAATGCAGGAAAAAGAATGTGAAAATGTATCCTTTTGGTGCTGCTAGTTGTCATCTTTCTGTTGCTGCAGAGGCTGAAGCTCAAGGTTTATCTCTTGTTTCTCATCATTAAGTATCATCAGATATGTGAAGTTCACCGTTTTTACACGTATCAATGTTGCGCTGTCCTTATCTTGAACAGAGATGTGAGATTTTTAAACCAGATTTCTGAGGTGTCCAAAATTGTCTCTTTCAGTGGACTCCCAGCTCACAGGAAGGAAATAGCTTGAAAAGAAATCACAGGCATCATTTTACTTTACTGTGTATGTTTACAGGTCTCTGGGAAGAGCAATGTACAATACTACTCTTCCAGAAAAAGACAGGGAGGTTGTCATCAAAGAGCTTCCCTGCACAGCAATGAGTCACGTCTGCACACCTCTCTCTGCGCTGATGTTTAAGATAGTCAAAGCCATCTAGAGCTAAGCATCAGCAGAACCGGCAGCAGGTTTCAATCTAGAATCACAATCTCAAACCTAAATATGCTTTCTGACAAATATCATCAAAAAGAACAGATTTTCATAAGCCCTGCATTCACCTATGCCTTAGTCTCCACCTCGAGAAACCCAGACAAAATTAGGGAATTTAAATTGTTAAAGGGCTGCTGTCTCTTCAAATCTACAGTTTGCTTTTCTAAGTCAAGAACAGTACTGTTAAGAATTTTAGGGAAATTTTCAGTGTTCAGCTAGGAATTAGGTTATATTGTGTGGAGTATGGAGAGATATTGGATCCCCGTATTTCCACTGAGATACCTATTCCTTAGATTTTTATAGTGTAAAGCACCAGACGACTGGCCACAGTATGAAACTTCATCCAGTCTCTAAATAAAGCGGCGAAAAATGTCCCGACGATTAAACTGGATTGTGGCTCCAACTATGGACTACGGTATTTAACCGTGCTTGGATTGCTGCTCTGATAGATTATAAAGATCAGCTATGACATAAGGTCAAGGCCTTGGAAAGGTGTTAGCAGAGCTCCTTTAAATGAAGCGTTCCCAGAGACACCAGGTTGGCACAGACTGATGAAAATCGGAGTTAATGCCTGGCACTGGGAAACGGCCTCTGTGTCCATCAGTGTTCCTGGGAGCCTTGGAAAGTCTAGTACGGTGTATGTCACCCTTCACTGTAAGGCAGACACCTAGTGCAGCATCCTGCTCCTCTCCTGCTCCTCTTTTACCATGCAATGAATCGCAGTCCCCTCAAAGGTCTCTTGCTGTCTTCAGCAGCTCTCTCAAGTTGAGGCACCTCATGTCAGCACACCAATATATGTGAGATGAAACCTGCTTGTGCTGTGCCATCCTGAAGGACTTCCTTTCTCTTGGAAGCTTAGCACCACCATCACTTTTTTTGTATGGAAACGTGAGCAGACACCACTCTCTGAAGCTCATAGGAGCTAGTGGGAAAGTATAACAATAGCTGAGTGGTCAGCAGGGTCTGCACCAGGGAGTGCACACAGCCTCCCACCCACGAAGCTGCCACCAGCCGGCCACACACATGCTTGTTCATAATGCTTGTGTAATGAAGCGGCTTGCATATAGCAGTGTAACGATCATACGCCATTGCTATGAGGATGAACATCTCCGTGCAGGCAAAGAGATGGACCCCAAAGAGCTGTGCTATGCAGCCCACAAAAGAGATGGTCTTCTTTTCAGCAAGAAGGTCATAAATGAGTTTGGGAACTGTGACAGTAGAGTAACTGATATCTACAAAGGACAAGCAGCTCAGGAAGAAGTACATGGGAGAATCCAGCTGTTGACTGTTCTGCATAGTGCTGATGCTAAGCAGGTTTCCAAGAATAACAGTGGCATAGAAGACTAAGAAGAATGTGAAGCATACTTTTGCTAACGTATCATCTTGTGTGAGTCCCTGGAAGACAAACTCCGTCACATTGTTTTTGTTCTTCATATACGTCACGTAGGCAGGACCTGAAGCACAGAATAAAGCCGCCTGTGATGGCATTAGAAACACAGTGTTATCAGTACACATCCATGTCGATCACTGGTATGTTCAATATCAATGTATTCCCTTTTATGCCTTTTGGGGAAAGTTTCCTTTCAAAGTCAATGCTTCTCTCAAGGAGTGACAGCTGATACCTAACTCAGAATGTATTACTGAAGTGTGTAATAGCGAACTCTGTTTATTTGCTTGAGGGAGTTGGTGGAAATATCCTCCAGATTCATATTTCTGATCTTTGCCCCTTTTAAAAAGGAAGACTAGTTACTAGGTTCCCTAAACATCCACTTTTGAAGTGTTGATTTGGAAATGAAAAAGTGACTGAGAAGGATAGTGCATGTTACCATTTGAGTCTCAACACATTAGTCATCCCTTAAGGAATTCTGCTCAAGCAGTGAACATACCTTCTTTTTCAACCCTCTGAGGGACTTCAACAGAACTAGTCCTTACTAGTGCTCTCTGACTCTGGTAGAATGGCCATGCATTTTTGTGCAACCATCAGTATTCACATCATGACACAAGGCAGCTGGCTAATTAACATCACTTCAACTATCAGTGTAGATCTTTCTGGAGGAGGTAAAGTGGACACCTACCTCATGTCTGTTTAGCAGAGATGTGCCTTTAGGCACAAACTGTCTTTAAGGCGCCCTAAGTGAAATCAGACCACGTTCAAGGGATGCCAGGAAACCTGAAGCAGGAGAGTCATTGTCCTATATGTGCTGTACTGGGCTACATCTTGTGTGGATTGGTTCCAGTTATTGCTCATGAGTTTCTGGGTTGCGACCTCAGTCTCCAAAAGAGCGGGCTTGTATTTCCTCAGACCACCTTTCGCACAGTACATGGGTGAATACTGGAGATAATCTGCATTAGCGATGTGTCAGTAAGGTTTTTGTACACCTCAGCCAAGTTCTGGACTAGGCATGGAAACCCCCATAAACACACCTGTGATGCCCCTGGGGTAATAAATACACCGCTGCTGAATCTCCTTTACTCACCAACACCCTTGTATTCACCTTTGCTGCACTCTAGTGCAGTACGCAAGTATCACTAGTGTTCAGTATCTACACTGAAAAGACAGATGGCAAGAGCTACATAACAATGTCTACAATACTGGCAAGTCCTTTGGGATGTTAATCCTGTTCCACAATCACAGGTCAATCAGTTCTTTCTCACGAGGTCTCTGCCTCTTCCACCCTCCAACTTCAGCAGCAGAGGAAATATTCTTTCATGTCTCCGTCCCTATCTCCATGCCACTCCGTGGGCAGAGGGAAAGCAGTGTGGGGAGGCCCAAAGCGTGTGTGTTAAGAGCATTGTTGCCACGATGTGTACAGCTAGAGGGGACAAGTTAAGACTGAGTACATAGGCAGTGCTGCAGCTACCTATTGACTCCTTGACTCTGTAACACCAGAAACTTCCTTTTGACAGATATTTCTGGAAATGGCATATAACTGAAAAATAAGCAAAGAAGACACCAATTAAAACAAAGGGTAAAAAAACTGGAGTTCTTTCTAATTCATAAAATGTACCTCACAAAAGTCACTCAAGAATAATGTCTCTTTTTGTACGGCAGGTTGCCTGCTATTCTCCTCTGATGACCTTCTTGGACCACTTTAGGCTCTTTCATCAAAACCTCTCAGCTCCAAGCTGCTTCTTGTGTGTCACGAGAGCAGTCCACATCTCTGCCAGGGCTGGAAACTACAGAGGATGAAAGGGACAGCCTGAATGTCTAGCTCCATTTCTCATTCTGCAAAAACAACTTCCAAGAGCATCTGCAAGAACAACTCTCTCTCTCTCTCTCTCTCTCTCTCTCTCTCCAGATGGGGAAGTTGTGGCAGAAATATTTCAAGTAAATTGCACAGCAGAAGCACAAGCTTACCAGAAGCAATGAGATCGCAGAGGCATGTGAAGTTTTCTTTGTCAGAAAGAACCAGTGGACGGGGAGCTCAAATATATATTTTGGACAGCTATTAGAGTAATCTCTACAGGGTGACTCTGGAGCGTGATCACCTAGACCATGTCACATTGTGGGGGGGTTTGCTTGCGTTCTTGCTTGCTTTCCAATGCTGTCCAGATAAATGGACTTCATTTAGTATTAGCTATGTGCTTCTTTTGGAAACATTTCTATTTAAAATCAATGTCATGGCTGACCATTTGCAAGATTTTGTGTTCACATTGCCCTTGCAATCAAACGTTTTTTGAGTAAAGATGTCTCTTACACGTCTCAGATATTTTTCCCTTCTAAGCCAATATTTCACATATGCTTTCTTCTTTCTTATTAACTTGCTCTTACCATTGCATGTTTGCAGCATAAATAAATATCAGAACTGTGCTATAGGACTGTTGGCACTTAGACATCTGGTCTGTACACGTTTGAAACAAGAAGTAAACGAGGAAATTATTTCAAGACTTTAAAAATGTTTGTGGTCAGGCCTCACTACTTGCCAGGTATTTTTACTCAGGCAATGCAAAATACAGAAGCAGCTGGTTAGTCCTCATATTAAGTCATTATAAGAATCTGGGCCAATGTGTAGAGGAATAGAATGCTGTTGTTGTTGCTGTTGTTGTTGACACCTTCCATAAGCTATGGTCCTGCTGTTGCCTGCTAGCATCCAGCAGCCGGAAGAGAAATCAGAAAAATCATGGCGTTCTTCCCCAAAACATTAAAAAAACCCCAAACTAACAGTTTTAAAATTATTAGCCTTAGCTTGAACTGGCCGTGTGCCCTAACCCCTCAGCAGTTTCAGTATGAAAGGGGTCAGTGGGCCCCATCTGTCTTTATACCTGTCCCACCCCGGGTGAGACAGAGCAACCTCTGAAGGCGCCTGTCCCTCTCCGTTCACAGTGGTGCTGAGCTAGACAACTGTCCTTCACTGCAAAAAGAATTTAGACTGCTACAAATAGGTGGGGATGGTCCCACCTTTAGCTGTGTCCACAGAGTGTGAATGCTGGGTGAGGGACATGCTGGCCCAGGCCTGAGGGACACTATCCCTCTAAGCCTTGAGAATCACGATTTATCCCAGTTCCGTCCTGCTGGCTGCCATCCACATAACCCACCACGGTGAGGAGAAGACACTGAGACGTCCGCAGTGTACTGGTGCATGCCTGTGAAACGGGAACCCACTCTGCCACCCCCTGCATAGAACAGAGGACATTCGGGGAACCAGAGCATTTGCGACATTGTCCCACGGTTTGGTCTGTAGATCTGCCGCTCTCCTGTGCAGGGAACACCTTCTTATCTTGAACCACACTTAAGCCATGTTAAGGTGCAACACAAGTGCAAGCAAGTGTTTATAGGGAACATGAAGTGAAGGAAGGAAAAAGAAAGTGCTTTAGTTACTTTCAGAGTGCATTACACAGATGTCTTTCTCCCTCACGCAGCTCATTTGCTCTTTTCCTCCTGGCAAGGTAGGAGTCAGGGTTCCGTGGCTCCTCGTGGCTCCTTCGTCCTTGTGGAGAACCTTAGCTGCTACAACTAACCTCCCTGTGGCAGCTTTGGCTGGCTCTGAGGTGATTTAATCTTCCATCTTCACATTTCTTCTCTTCCCTCCTGCAGGAGTAGCTGCTCCAGCTATTCCCTTGGAATACATGTTTCTTCCTTTGCCTGGGCCTGTAGATGTGCCCTGTTGGGCTAGGAGTTATCCTGCGTACAGGAATTATTACTGAATAACTCTTTTTTTTCACTGACACACAAAATTGTGCCCTCCAATGCTTTCTTTGCCCCCCAATGCTTTCTTTGGTGGTGACAATTTCCTACAGTGAGCAATTTATCTTTCACTTGGATCTTTGATTCTCTATTAGTAATAAACATTAAAATGCAAAATCTGAGGCAGAGATGAAGGGCAGAGAGGATGGCTAGGAAGGAGGGCATTAGTGATAGGTGAACTACTGCAGAAAGGCAGAGAGTTGCTGCACTGGAATGGGAAGGGGAGAAGATTCTCCTCATATCATCTGCATCAGCAAATGACCCAGCCAGCATCTAATATCAGCAGTTTAATTGCTAACCCATGGATTCGGCATATGACAATGCAGTACTCCTAAGAAGGCATTTACTCCAAAGTAAAGGGGAAGGAAGCCTTTGGTACAACTGCTTCCAGCAGCAGGTGACCAACAGCCTTGCAGACGCCTTGGGCCATCGTTTCCTAGCTGAGTAGATTACAGAGTAGATGGAGTTTGTCTGACGGAAAGTTTACACCTGGGAGAGCTCGGACTAATGGGATGCTCTGCCTGGAACACATTTTAATAGTTTTGATAGCATTCATTTATTTATTTGCTGGTGTCTCAGCAGTGCTTGGAAGCCCCAGTCCTGGGCCTGTGCTATTCAAAAAGAGAACATAAAGGGAATCCCTGCTAGTCACAGAGTTTACAATGCCATTCCAATCAAAACATGAACTTTCAGCTTCTTCCTAATTACTGCAACAGCTAAAACCAAGCTTTTCTTCAAAAGGGAGCTTTCAGTAAATTTTCCAAAATGGAATTATAGTGAGAGAGACTTGATTTTCTCAGCTCCTGAGAAAATGTTACCACAGTTCTACACTTCACCCTTTTCACTCCAGACTTTTCTATTCCATAGTTTTCTCATGGCACTTTTCATCTCCTCATTTCTCAGCGTGTAGATGAGTGCGTTCAGCATGGGCGTGATAATACTGTAAAACAGAGCTACCTTCTTGTCCTCTGAGAGGTTGCTGGATGGGCGTATGTAGGTGAATGTGGATGGCCCAAAGAAGAGAATCACCACAGTAATGTGGGACCCACAGGTGGAGAGGGCTTTGTTCCTCCCTTCGGACGTTCGCCTTTTCAAGGATAACAAAATGACAATATAGGACGTGACCAGGATGAAGAAAGTGACCACAGAAATCATTCCACTATTGGCAACGACAATGATGCCCGCAACATAGGGGTCGGTACAGGCCAGTTGTAGTAGGGGATGGACATCACAGAGGTAGTGGTCAATTTTGTTGGGGCCGCAAAAAGGGAGCCTAACAGTTACGAGGGTCTGCACCAGGGAGTGCACAAAGCCCCCCACCCATGAACCCATCACCATCCAGCCACACACACGCCTGGTCATGAGGGTGGTGTAGTGCAGGGGTCTGCATATGGCAAAGTAGCGATCATAGGCCATCACTGTGAGGATGAAGACCTCAGCGCAGGCAAAGAAATGTAACCCAAATAGCTGTGCCATGCAGCCCCCAAAGGAAATGGTTTTCTTCTCAACAAGGAAGTCAGCAATCATTTTGGGAGCTGTGACAGAAGAGAAGCAAATATCTGCAATGGACAGGTGGCAGAGAAAGAAATACATGGGGGAGTTCAGACGTTGACTGCTAATTACAGTGACAACGATGAGCAGATTTCCTGCCACAGTAACAATATAGAAGAACAAAAACACCACAAAACATATTTTCTGCACCCCTTGGTTCTTTGAAAGGCCCAGAAGAATGAATTCCTTCACACTGCTTACATTCTCCATGTTGATCAGACGGGTGCCAATATGCAATATACAGCTTATACACCTGGGAAAACAAAGACAGACACATGATTCATCAGCATTTTTTCATTATTAATGAAGAGTTCTATATCAGAAGTGGATACAAACCAAGAAAGATATAGCATTAGTATTAAGCTTATGAAGTGTTTAGTTTCTGTCATGTATTTTTTTCACAGCTACTTAATTCTCCACAGTACATAGCTTCTGCCATGGCTTTTGTGGCACGGAGATAGGTGCACTCTGTGTTATGTTCCTTAATCCTGATCCTCCAGGATTTTGAAGGACTGGCTCCATGGCTGGTAGCCTTCCATGCACTAAGGACAAGGCCAGAGTGTTCACCTTGGGCACTACAAGGCAGATAATGCAGTATGTTTGCCCTCAGGGGAGACAAAGTCCCTGACAGCAATCTTTGTAAAATGGGTGTCTTTAAGAATACCTGGAAATATTGCTCAGAATGATGATTTGCTTTATAAGTACACATGATCTTCGAATTCTTGTTTAGAAGGGAAATGTACCCACATGCAGAGAAAAGAACTCTCTTGTGTATATACATTTTGAAACGTAAATATGAAATGTCACAGGCTGAAAAATGAGTTCTGGGAAGGTTATCTATCATGGAGGGGAAAAAAATTGCACATATGACTTAATGGAGTATTTCACATTGTTCTAAGTCTCAGCATTGTTTCTATCAGAGGAAGGAAGAATGAAAGACTCTTGTGAGATCTTCTGTCCCAGCATTGTACTGATTTTACCTAGTATGATTTTTGATATGCTCTGCGTGATCCTTTCAAGGGTTAACTTAGCTTAATGAAGCTAATCTAACTAAACTCCTCCAACAGCCAGTATAAGTCTCTCTACAGGCTGATTCAGAATGACTAAATTAGGGTCCTTTGCAGAACCCTTTTTTCCTCCATTCACTATGAGGAGCTTAAGTAAATTAGCACCACCAGGTTAGAATGAACTTCAGAGAATAATCTACCTTTTTTAGGTTATGGCTGAGCTCCTTGTCCCTAGGCATTTCTACATCCATACAGTTTCTCATTCGAGACAAGGTCACATTCCAGCATAAACATGGGACTTCTTTGGTTCACCCTGTATTCCAGCTACAACCCATCGAGCATTACGTGTCACTAATAAATGAGTAGCCTACATCTTTAGAAAGAGTGTAATGTCTCTAGCTTCCCTTTATGCACCCAGACCACCAGAATTCCCTTGGTCAAAGAAGTCTGGGAACCACCAGATGAAACTCTTCACAGAGAGTTTAAGGTCAGCCAAAAGCAGGCACTCTTTTAATAAAAATATCCACTGTATGGGCTTCCTTCTAGGATCAAAACATTCCCCGTCAGCTCGTGTTAAAATGCACCATTTTAAGTCCTGCAGAATTACATCACAACCACGTCTTCTCATTTGTGTTGGTGATCTGTGAGCAAATCGGCGGAATGATTCAGTTAATCCGAGTTATCTACCAACTACTTCAATCTGCAGCATAATCAGAAAGGCTCGTGCAGGCACAAAGTGATCAAGCATCCACAGGAAACACTGAAACTGAGAAAACCCAAGATTACTTTCAAACCCACAAAGTGAAGCCGAGAGAGGAAGTGGGCAAAGTTAGGGACTTTTCCTATGCTTACAGTTGTACTTACACTAGATGAAAGTTTTTCAAGCAGAAGGGTAAAATTTACATGGATGGTTCCCCTTCAGATATTTCTACAAGGAAAAGGATCAGTAAGAACAACGGGAGGTCAGTTTCTCCCTCGTCTTACCAGGTCGTGATCCTTTCTACCCCTCTTCCTTCTACTGAGCAACGACGTAGACTTCTCAACAGAATAAATGACAGGGATGAAATGAGCACACCTTTATGGCTGTGCAGTACCCAGTCGAAAAGAAATAGCTGGGCTCCATCCAAGCCAGAGCAGGACTGGAAGCATACCACAGCAATCGCAGGGCCATATTTAGGCAGTCAGAAAGGAGTGACCAAGAGAGAAATGGTCAGGGGAAACTATATGCCAGAATACCAGCAGATGGCAAATTCCTGAGCTAGAAACACAGTGTGCATCTACAAAAGGACCGATTAACAATTCGGACAGCTCGACTATGTGTCTTGCTTGATAAGGTCCTTTCCATCACCACCAAACTGCATTTAACAAACTATCCATCTGTCTGATCTCATCTCATCGCCTTAAGTCATGTAGGCACCTGTACCTAAGCTAGGCATATTACACCTGACCAGTCTACTTGTAGATGTGATGAATCATGTGCTGCCAGTACCTGTTTCTTACTGCTGACTCCAAGAGGATTACTAGAATGACTAATTCAGTAGAGGATTGCCACCAGTTATGGCTTATCTCTTCAAGTGCCTTTGCAGGGGTAGACCTGAGCTATATGACATAACGCAATCAGCTGCAAAATAAAATGAATCTCATGTGTACTCTTAACATCTCAAAAAGGGTGAGAAATTGCGCCATCTCCTTACTGCATGCATTCTTCCCTAAAATCTCAGGTGGTTATGGGAAACAAAAGAATAATATCAAAGCAATCGAATCTGCAGCTGTGGAACTAGCTGTGTATATGATTCTAGCCAAAGATAACTAGAGACAGTTGATAACTTCAGTGGAAGTTCCCTTCTGTATTTTCACATTTGTTCAAGAAGAAAGGAAAGGGAAGAGGAAAGCAAAGCAAAGCAAAGCAAAGCGAGAAGCCAGAGAAGCTGCAAAACTTACCTCGCCTGTGTTTAGAGATCTAATTTTTTGTGTAAGGGCTGTACAACTTTATCTCCTCAACTTCTGTCTTCCCTGGTATGAATGTGTTAGAGCACAGCACCTTTAAAGAGCATAGAATGGCTTCTGGAAAGCTTCCAAAACTTGCTTAGGAGGTGGCTGTTAGTGTATAATCCAATCCCATCTAATTTATTACTTGCTTTCGTGTGTCACAAGTGTATCTTGATGTTTCCTGCCTGTGTGAGAAGTGGTTTAATAGGCTGTGTGGATGATGTGACCTGGGTGTGCTGAATGATGCTTTCATATCCCAGCAGCTGCAAAAAGGGCTGAGAAGAAAACCGTTTAAGTACCAACCTTTAACCCTCTCGCAGGAAATCTTCCACCTGAAGGGCTCTTGGGGCTGCAGGAGGGAGGGGTGGAGGCTTCGTGAAGGGAAGGCGTGAAAGAAAGGGGCAAAGGAGGAGAATGAGTTCTGTCTTGACTGAAAAGTTTAAGTAAATATATTTTAAAGAAACAGTTGTCAGTCAATGCTTTTCTAATGATATCACAAAGGCATTTCAGGGTTTCTCCATAAGAAATAACAGTCAAAGGAGTAGCTGAGTATTCAACTGGACAAGCATATGCATGGACCTATCCAGCTAACGCTTCTCGGAGTTCTTCCTTACTCCAAGCTGATAGTTGTATGGATTTCCCATGTGTAAAGGGCCATTAGGTCCACTGCTCTGGCTTCCTAGCATTGTGAATGCTAAAACAGTCCATTTGTAATCTAGATATTTTCTCTCCTTTTTTAACTTCTGTGTATTCCAAAAAACATGTAAAAGAGAAATCTTCATTAAAGGAAAAAAAGAAAGAAACCTCAAGCTGTAGGAAGAGTCACCATCCTCCAGGGATGGTAAAGAATTCCTATCACAGGAGTCTTTTAAGGACAGGTTGGGCTCATTTCTCTCAGGAGTGGTTACGATTAAGTTTTTATAGGGACAGAAGATGTCCTGGGTGACCTCTTGATGACCCTCCAAGTCCTATCTCACCAGAAATTTCATCACTGGAAATCCAGTGAATAAAGCCTCTTTGCAAGAATTTGCATGTTTTAACAGAGGTCAGTGAATTACCAAGTCAGTCAAAAAAGTCCTTCATTTACGAATTGGGAAACTGAGGGAGGACGTCACATATTTAATGCCGATGGAAGTCAACGAATTTAACCCTGACTTAGTCACTCTAGGCTCTTCTGCAGAAAAAAATGAATGTCTCTGGAGGCAGATGCATCTGATCTACCTCAGAACTGATTTTAGGATGAGATTAGGTGTGAAATAGACATCTAGCTTTTAAAGAAAATAACTTAGGGCAGACAAATCTCACTGTCACGATGGGCCCCATCTTTCTTAACCTGAGCAGCTGCAGTCAAAGGTGAACCTATGAAATGAAACAAACGAAGCAAACAGACATGCTGATATCAGCATATCATCTCAACCAAGGCCCAAGTCAAATTCATCGTTTCTCTCAACTCTACTGTGTATTTGTAGCTTATGCCTCATGGATGTCAGGAAAGACATTGTCTCAGCTACTGTCCTTTGCTTTGTTTTGCTGAAATTTCTGGAAATGTGGAATGGCCTGAGAGCAACATAGTTAATGTCTCCATCTCCTCTGCACAGAATGCCAGTGATCTACACAGTGAAAACAGAAATTCTACAGTTAATGAGAATAAATACTGGTAAAGAAATGCCTTGGTGAAAATAGTCCCCTAACTTAAATATCCTTTTACTGTCGCCTGGAGTCTTGGGCAGCTTAATGAGGGTTATCAGCAGTCACTACAGGAAACAAGAGTATTGGGTAAGAAGGTAAACAAAGTCTTACAGTCTTTGGGAAAGGAAGAGGGACAACAGATGACAGAAGCCAGAGATCAGGCCAATAGCATCTGGCCTGCTAACCTAGTATGAACCAGCCTGCCACTTTCTGTACCCAGTGGCACACATGGCAGCAACTTGGCTAGCATCACATTCATGTCCTTTTGTTTCCCTAGCCAAATGGACTACCAGAGGTGACTTAATGCACAAGTCCAAATGAAGCATTGCTGCTACCTCCTGCTGCAAAATAATTCCCCATAGGGGTGTGCTTAGTGCCAGCAAAGGAGAAAGGTCTTTTCTCCATTTTCATTCCACTTACCTTGGCACCTGGCTCTGGACACCACTATGGCAGCAGGTCATGCTTGGGGAGCTGTGATTTGGACAAGGAGGGACTGTGCATGGTGAGATGAATGAGGTTTTGCAGCTGGATAGTGAATACTGGCAAGGGGTTTGTTGACAGAGCCATGGTGAATGTGTGTTGTGAATTTGATGATGGGCAGGATGGGGACAAGGCACGGTGCAGAGGGAAGTTGTGAAACTTGAAATGGATGCTACATGGCCAGGGGCTGTCTTCATGGAGTTTGTGAAATCAGAAGTGCCTGAGGTGTGGTGAGGGACTGTGCTGAAAGATCGTATGAAGTGGCAGGTAATACTGTGGGTGCTAAGCTGTGTTGAAAGACATTGTGACATCAGAAGCGGGCATCGTGTTTTGAAGGGTAACACTAGGAGAGGTTGCAGAATTGTGGCTGCTGAGGTGTCATAAGGCTGGCTACAGAATTCAAGGAGACCCTACCGTAGAACAGGTTCTGTGAAGTAGTAGGGGACAATGTATGGTGACAGCTTGTGTTGGGAGAGGTTTTGCGGTCAGAAGAGGACACTCGGTAGTGATGAGTGTGCTAAGGGAGGTTCTGCAGTGACAGTGGACCCTTGGGGAATGAGAAGTTGTGTTGAGGGAGGTTGTGAAATCAGCAGCAGGCATTATGGAAGAGGACTGACAATTTCTCAATCTGTGTGACCCTGTGCAGCAGTAAAGCATCTTCTGCAAGGTCTGTGAAACTAGAGCTGCTCATGGATGCAGCTGGGAAGCAAAGCATCGGTGCAAGAGTCAAGCTATAACTTTGGACAGACAGTTCTTGTGTTCTTTATATCGTGAGACTGTCTGAGGAAGGGAGAAGTAGTGAAAAAGCATTTCCTAAGCCATGACAGTGACAGGTTCTGTGCTGGGAGGGAAGGGGGAAGTGGTTGGAATCTAAGTGACCACATACAACAAACTAGATCCTTCCTCAAGAGAGTGACTGGCTGTTTCTCCAGACGTCACATTGAAATGACCATGGCTTTTTTAACAGTGTCTAAATAGCCCAGCACCAGGATTTGATTTTACAGCACAAGGATTTTATCTGGACCATCAGTCACAGAATTCAGGTGACAATTTTCACCAGCAGATCCACACCAGGCAGTTGCTGCAAATAGTCCCTGAAATACCAAGGAACCCACAAGAAGGTGAGAAACTCCTGGATGGCTGCAGCGGTCTTTGCCATTGCCCTCTGTCTCTTGCTTTCTGCCATGATTTTGGAGAGATGGTGAGGGGAAGGGAGGAGAAAAAAGAACTGGGGGAAAGGAGCTCAAATATTTTCCTTTCCTGCTGGTTAGAAATTGGCTATAGCTACACAATTGTCTTGATCATCTTCAAGATAAGGAGATCTTCATTCTAGGGATCTTTTTCCAAGAACAAATGCTATTGCATTGCCCTAACTGCCCATCTGTCATAGAAGGTGGCATTCTTCAGAGATCAAACACTAGCAGTTTTGGTCTTAGATGATCAATTAAGATTAGCTGAGAAAACACAACAGCATAACTCTGTGTCCAGACATTGAGATGTCATTGTGGTGTCAAATTTGTTCAGACTAACAGCTGCCACAAGAACTATACTGTACTCAGCATGCAAACCACAGGAAGGCTGTCTAATCTCAAGGGAAAGAAAGACCAGCTAGACTGCTGCTATTTGATGCAGGCTTTCATTAATTAGTTTCATTAAGGAAGTAGACTCAGGTTTTGAATATGCTTTGGAGGCAGCAGTCTTACCAAAGGAGTCTACCAAAGTCTTATAAGAGATATACGAGAACTGTGAGCAACTTTTCCACTTGCTTTTGCATGGTCTATGGAAGTCATAGGATGGTTACTTCACTTGCATTATATGGAATGCAAAGTTTTTGATGATTCGGCATATCTCCACAGGGCGTCCATTACAACCAGTATGACACTACGTGACAGTACACTATCAATGGCCCAGGCTGATGCTATTTAACATTATGAAATCTGATTGAAATGCCTTAGCTAGAAACGTAATCACCTGACATTCCCTGAATGCCCAATGGAGAGAGAGGCACCTCCAGAGGATGACCCACATTTCAGGTGGGGTGAATTGCCTTGTGGAGATGATGGCAGCAGGGAGGTAAAACCACCACTTTCTTAATGTGAGCACCTGGTCAGAAGGTTGGAGTGGGCAAAGGCAGAGGTAGGTGCCACTCAAATAGTTGCGTCCTCTTTAAATCAGTTGGCAAATTGCTTCAGGTCACACAGAGACGTTGTGGCAGAGGAGTGTGCTGCAACTGGATTCTCCAAAGGGTGGGTAACCACTAACCATCGGGTCTTCCTTTCTCCTCACAGCAGACTTGGTTCACAGAATTAGCGGCTGCTTCAGGTACTTTCTACTGTGGATCAAGGTCTGATAATTTTTCATTGTGGGAGATCTGCTGCGACCCCACAACCAGATGGAGAGGAAGTGGACACAGTCATAAGGCCATATATTTTCAGTGGGCTTGCTACAGATGTTCAGGGAGCAGGTAGCCTTGTGAGTGCTGTTGGGCAAGCAGTAAGCTACTCTACTAAGATAAAGAAACAGATGGTGAGTTTGGACTCAGATGTTACATGCAGCACTTACCTGCCTGTTCTGAAACAAACTGTGCTACAACAGACATTCCTTGCTTTCTGAAAGAGACAATGCTTTTTATTTCCCTTAGTCCGTTTCAGAAGTACATACTTATATTCTTTCTTGGATCTAACAGGCTCTAAAGGCTTGATGTTAGAAACACTCGAGGTCCCATAATGGCTGAGGATGGAATCTTCTAGCTCCCTGCAAAAGAGCATGCCGCAGTGCCAGAAGTTCCCTGGGTTCAGTCAACCCTAACAGACACATCCTGCAAGCTGTGGTGATGAAATTAAGGGTGCAGTTCACCTCACCTGCCTTCAGCCATCCAGATGTTAAGCCACTAGGTGAAACTAGCACCATGGGATGTGTCTGCAGTCAGCAGAGAAAGACAGGCAGCTGACTGTGCACACCTAAGACACCTATCTTAGGGCCAAAATATTACCCTTGCAGGGGCTCCTAAACCTCCATTAATTCTAATGGTAGCTTTATAAGCTAAGTGCAATGAGATGTTTGTATTCTTAAAGGACAAAGTTAGGTGCAATGGTTCCACTCGGATTCTCAACCAAGCACTGCCGGTGTATATGCCTGTCACAGACTCATGCGGCAAAACTATCCCCACTGCCCCGGCTATCAGCTGGACGAGGAGATTACCTGCATAGTCTTTCCGTGTAGCACTGGAGACAGGGTGGGTTGTTGAGACGAAACAATAATGTTTCAATTTGTCACATTTCACCCGTTCAGGTAGTCTGTCTCCCCACTTGCTGTGGCATTTGACAAAGGGGTAAGGAACTATTCGTGTCGGTTAGATTATCCCATGATTCACCTCTTCACCACTGTCCTTATTTTGACTTGTTTCTCTCTTCTTTTTGACTATCTCCTGCTGTCTTTCATGGCACTTCTCTATCTTGTCACGTCCAAATTAACAGCTGGCAGGGCGAGTAGGAAAGAGTCACACAGTTTGACCTCATTGCACAAAAGTGGAGTGAATTTTATTTCTGGACCTTTGGTTTTGGAGGTTTTTTGGGGGGCAATATTCTCATTCAAATCCCAGTATCATGGGGAGAGAGCAGGGTGAATTGACAGAACGGTGTGAAAGAATTATTTAAGCCATAATTCCAATGTCATGTGAGGGTCAGACACTTTCTCCTACACATGCTTCTTAAAACTTCTGAGAAAGAAATTAGTAAGGCCTGACTCTGTCAGACTGAATTATTATCTATACATAAGGCTCCAGAGGCCAAACCAATCACATTAAACTGCGTTTCATTAAAATAGAAATCAGTCATCAACATAAGAAACTACCAGCTATATGACTACTCGATGATGTTTTCTGGGAGCATGGATAGGAAAAACTCGGTCCTATTTAATGCTGCTTAAATTTGTATGTTGACTATCTACAATTTTTATACACTTTTGACAATATTCATCTCACCTAATCCTAGCTATATGAAGCAAAGACAATTATATCTGAGCTAATATCCCTGGGTTCCCTTTTTATTAAGACAAGAAAATGAGGAACTTTTTGGGTATGATCAATCTGAGCTAACATTGCTTTATTTTAGCCTACTTGTTTCCCACCACTGGCTGTAAAAGGAGCCTCAAGAAATAAGTTCAAAAAGAGACACATACATTGCAGTCTAGCTTTTCCTACATGCCACACACAATTTGGCCTCAGATACGGTGTTTTAAATGACACATAGAAGCTCTGGGCTCCAAGTCCAAACACAGCAATCCTTCCCTGAATCTACCTCTGGCTACAAAGAGCTGGAAAGGCATTGCAAACACCACCAGATGATCATGAGAGAAAGTCACACAAGCTACCACCTCTGTGCTCTTTGCTTACAGGTCTGTGTGAAATCAGAGACAGTGACAGATCAGTACTTCACAGTGAAGCCTTCATTATGGGTGCTAAAACTACATCAACCTTCCTTCCAAATACAACCAGCCTGGCTGAAGGGGCTAATTACAGTGGGACTGTGCAAAAGGCAGAGCCGTCATATGCTCTCCTCAAGTTCATGGAGAGCTTCTGCCTCATCAGCTCTGCCTCTGGCATGGTGGGAAATGGCACGGTCCTGTGGTACCTTGGCTTCCGCATCCGGAGGAACCGCTTCACTGTCTACATCCTGAACGTGGCTGCCGCTGACTTTGGCTACCTGCTCTGCATTGTCATCGAAACAGTTCAGTGCCTGATGCACTTCAATGTGGGAGTGCAGTTTGGGATATTCCTCTTCCTGGATCTTTTCACGTACGGGACTGGCTTCTATCTCCTGACAGCCATCAGCATTGAGAGGTGCCTGTCTGTCCTCTGTCCCATCTGGTGCCGAAGTCATTGCCCAAAGCACTTGTCCGGCATCATCTCCGGCCTGCTCTGGAGCCTCTCGCTGCTGCTGAACATGCTGGGGTAAGTTTCTAGCACTGTTCGCCCCTCTAGCAACTGCCACATACTCCTCATCACCACTGGAGTCCTGGACTTCCTCTTCTGCACGCCCCTCATGCTGGTATTCAGCCTCACCCTCTTCCTCAAAGGCAAGTGCAGCTCCCAGCACCTCCAAACAGGCAGGCTCTTCACCCTGATTATGCTCACCATCCTCTTCTTCCTCATTTTTGCTGTTCCGCTGAGCGTCCTGATCCTCTTTGACTTCTGGGGCTATAAATTTCTCTACTCCCCAGAGATTGGTTTTGTGCTGTCCTGCATCAATAGCAGCCTCAATCCAGTTCTTTACTTCATTCTGGGCAGCTACAGGGATCGGAGGATTCGGCTCACCCTCAGGCTGGCCTTCCAGAGGGCCTTTAAAGATTCAGCAGATGACAAAGATGAATGGGAAAGCCACAGAACAATAACTATGCCCTCTTAAATTCATCCCTTCTTTCGCCTGAACACCTTCTGCAGTGGAGACAAAAGGAAAGAGAGAGGAAGACTATGAAGATTCCTTTAAACCATTGGACTCTAGAAATCGGGGCGGGGGGGAAGTGAACATAAGGCTTTAATTTAGGGTTATCCCAAGCCATGTTGCTAGTCTGCTACATTAACCGATATTCAAATGCCCTTTGTTCATTTAGACTCCTGCACAATATGGCATGAGAAGCAGGCTGCATAGCTTTCTAACTCTGCTTACTGTCACTGTCCTTGGGTGCTAAATTTATTAAACACCATCTTGAAATGTGTCAGCTTGGTCTTTGTTTGCTTCTTGCTTTCAACCTTCACGCTAATTGAGAGCAAAAATCTCAGCTCCTTCTCCATCAATTTGCTTGCTCCTAAAGCCATTGCATAGATCACATATTGTCAAAAGTGTCTGGTCAAAAATAATTTCAAAAACAATTATTTTTGGCAATAAACCATACAAGGGATCTCTCCCCACCCCTCAACATTCATTTTTGGGAAAAAAAGAAGGTTTTCTAAAAGAAATGTGGAAGGAAGAATGACCACAATGTATTGAAGGAAGGGAGAGCTATATGGGAATATATGTTCTCCTCTGCTTGAGTGCTTTTCCCCAGGTGTCTGCCTGGATGCTGTCCCTGCTTACCAGAAGGAACAGGCCAACCTCCCTCCAGCCACAAACTGAAAGCTCTCCCTGAAAAAGGAAGAGATGCAGGGTGAGGCAGCGTGCAGGTTGTGAGAACACAAAAGAGAAAAGGGATGTGAGTGTGTCAGAGTTCAAAGGAAGGAATCCTGAGGGAATAACGAAGAGGGTCCCTCTGCTGCCACAAAACTCCCACCATCTGTGGGGCACAGGACTGTGCAGGAAGTTCCTCAGGGCAGAGAGAAGGGAAGACTGACAAATTCCCATCCCAAAGAAGCCACTAGAGGTAGGAGAGAACTTGGCTAGCCCTGACCTTGCAAAGGAGGTAGCAGGAGGTGCAGTGGGTCGACCACCTGATTTGCTGGCAAAGGTTGCTGGGTAGAGCCAAGCCCCCTTGCAGGCCAGAAGCACTCCTGTAAAAAAAGCAGCAAGCTGGGGAGGCAGTGAGGCTCTATCAGACACACAAGAGCCTGCGGGGGCAGCGAAGGAAGGCACACAGCAGGCGGTCCCCTTTCTCCTGGAATCTGCTCCAAAGACCTGCGAGGGCCCTGTGAAAACCTGGCCAGAAGTAATCCAGAACATCTTCTGGAGGATCACAGGGAGAATACAGGCAGGATCGACCTGTCAAGGACATCATCTCACTTTGAGCATGACTCTCAAGTAGTGTGACACATCCCTGCAGTAAAACGGGCTGATAGGGTTAATGCAAGAAATTCAGCCAAATAAATAGAGAGCTGGGGCCAAAGCTGACTGCATGGTCTCTTATACACTTTCCGTGTCATCTGTCATTTCAGAGGTAATCCCCAACAGGCCATTCACTCTCTTTCTTCTTAAAAGAACAGATGTGATCTGAGAGGGGAAGTAATATGCTAATGCTACTTAAGATGACACAATTACACGAAACTTAAAAGTACAGATACTATTTTTCTGCTTTTCCCATTCAGCTTAGTAAAGTGCGAGTACATCTGCCCTGGCAGTTAACTGGTCAGGAATCTGGACTGTTATGAGCTGCTGCTTATCCCTTCCTGGGGATTTTTATCAGCTGCGTAAGGATACAAGGATATGGAAGAGCAGGGAGGAGAGTGCTGGAGGGTGAGAGAGGGAGAGAGGCAGTGGAGCAGTAAACACAGGAGAAAGCAGAAACTTGGGCCAGCAGTCCTTCACATTTTTCCCCAAGAAACCCTGCAGTCTGTATTGCATCCTTATGGAAACTGGCCTAAAGCGGATTGCTGTGCCATCCTGAAGGATTGGCTTTCTCTTGGAAGCTTAGCACCACCATCACTTTTTTTGTGTAGAAACGTGAGCCAGACACCACTCTCTGAAGCTCGTAGGAGCTAGTGGGAAAGCATAACCCCTCAAAATACTTAGTTATTCCTCTTAATGCCAGGAGAAGCCTAGACCTGAGACTTACACAGCTCTAAGGTGTCTAAAGGTAAAAGCCACAATACCACCCCAAAGGCTAGGGTTTGACTGGTGACAATATCCTCACATCCTTTTGACTGACAGTTTCCAAAGAAAGATGAGAGCTACATGAAACCTTGAATTTAGTTTCAGTTCTGCTCTGAACAGGCATGCTAAAAATAGAACAACATTCCTGAAAAGTCCCTCCTGAACACTTCTCTTTGCCTCCCCATGGTTGAGATGGACCCCAAAGAGCTGTGCTATGCAGCCCACAAAAGAGATGGTCTTTTCAGCAAGAAGGTCATAAATGAGTTTGGGAACTGTGACAGTAGAGTAACTGATATCTACAAAGGACAAGCAGCTCAGGAAGAAGCATGGGGTGGGAGAGTCCAGCTGTTGACTGTTCTGTATAGTGATGATGCTAAGCAGGTTTCCAAGAATAACAGTGGCATAGAAGACTAAGAAGAATGTGAAGCATACTTTTGCTAATGCATCATCTTGTGTGAGTCCCTGGAAGACAAACTCCGTCACATTGTTTTTGTTCTTTATATACGTCACGTAGACAGGACCTGAAGCACAGAATAAAGCCACCTGTGATGGCATTAGAAACACAGTGTTATCAGTACACATCCATGTCGATCACTGGTATGTTCAATATCAATGTATTCCCTTTTATGCCTTTTGGGGAAAGTTTCCTTTCAAAGTCAATGCTTCTCTCAAGGAGTGACAGTTGATATCTAACTCAGAATGTATTACTGAAGTGTGTATTAGCGAGCTCCGTTTATTTATTTGAGGGAGTTGGTGGAAATATCCTCCAGATTCATATTTCTGATCTTTGCCCCTTTTAAAAAGGAAGACTAGTTACTAGGCTCCCTAAACATCCACTTTTGTTGTGTTGGTTTGGAAATCAAAAACCGACTGAGAAGGATAGTGCATGTTTTGACTTGAGTCTCAACACATTAGTCATTCCCTAAGGAATTCTGCTCAGGCAGTGAACGTACCTTCTTTTTCAACCCTCTGAAGGAATTCAACAGAACTAGTCCTTACTAGTGCTCTCTGACTCTGGTAGAATGTCCATGCATTTTTGTGCAACCATCAGTATTCACATCATGACACAAGGCAGCTGGCTAATTAACATCACTTCAGCTATCAGTGTAGATCCTTCTGGAGGCGGTAAAGTGGACACCTACCTCATGTCTGTTTAGCAGAGATGTCTTTAAACAGACAAACTGTCTTTAAGGCGCCCTAAGTGAAATCAGACCATGTTCAAGGCATGCCAGGAAACCTGAAGCAGGAGAGTCATTGTCCTATATGTGCTGTACTGGGCTACATCTTGTGTGGATTGGTTCCAGTTATTGCTCATGAGTTTCTGGGTTGCGACCTCAGTCTCCAAAAGAGCGGGCTTGTATTTCCTCAGACCACCTTTCCTACAGTACATGGGTGAATACTGGAGATAATCTGCATTAACGATGTGTCAGTAAGGTTTTTGTACACCTCAGCCAAGTTCTGGACTGGGCATGGAAACCCCCATAAACACACCTGTGATGCCCCTGGGGTAATAAATACACCGCTGCTGAATCTCCTTTACTCACCAACACCCTTGTATTCACCTTTGCTGCACTCTAGTGCAGTACGCAAGTATCACTAGTGTTCAGTTTCTACACTGAAAAGATAGACAGCAAAAGCTGCATAACAATGTCCACAATACTGGCAAGTCCTTTGGGATCTTAATCCCAAAGTTAAGATTGAGTACATAGGAAGTGCTGCAGCTACCTATTGACTTCTTGACTCTGTAACACCAGAAACTTCCTTTTGACAGATATTTCTGGAAATGGCATATAACTGAAAAATAAGGAAAGAAGACACCAATTAAAAGAAAGGGTAAAAAAAAATTGAGTTCTTTCTACTTAATAAAATGCATCTCACAAAAGTCACTCAACAATAATGCCTCTTTTCAAAGGCAGGATTTCATAGTCATGCTTGAACAAAACAAAGAAGCAAGATCAGAAAACTTACACAGTTTATATTTGCTAGTCTCCAACAGTTTGCCTGCTATTCTCCTCTGATGACCTCTCGGACCACTTCAGGCAGTTTCATCAAAACCTCTCAGCTCCAAGCTGCTTCTTGTGTGTCACGAGAGCAGTCCACACCTCTGCCAGGGCTGAAAACTACAGAGGATGAAACGGACAGCCTGAATGTCTAGCTCCATTTCTCATTCTGCAAGAACAACTTCCAAGAGCATCTGCAAGAACAACTCTCTCTCTCTCTCTCTCTCTCTCCAGATGGGGAAGTTGTGGCAGAAATATTTCAAGTAAATTGCACAGCAGAAGCACAAGCTTACCAGAAGCAATGAGATCCCAGAGGCATGTGAAGTTTTCTTTGTCAGAAAGAAGCAGTGGACGGGGAGCTCAAATATATATTTTGGACAGCTATTAGAGTAATCTCTACAGGGTGACTCTGGAGCGTGATCACCTAGACCATGTCACATTGTGGGGGGCTTTGCTTGCTTTCTTGCTTGCTTTCCAATGCTGTCCAGATAAATGGACTTCATTTAGTATTAGCTATGTGCTTCTTTTGGAAACATTTCTATTTAAAATCAATGTCATGGCTGACCATTTGCAAGAGTTTGTGTTCACATTACCCTTGCAATCAAACATTTTTTGAATAAAGATGTCTCTTACACGTGTCAGATACTTTTTCCCTTCTAAGCCAATATTTCACATATGCTTTCTTCTTTCTTATTAACTTGCTCTTACCATTGCACGTTTGCAGCATAAATAGATATTATAACTGTGCTATAGGACTGTTGGCACTTAGACATCTGGTCTGTACACGTTTGAAACAAGAAGTAAACGAGGAAATCATTTCAAGATTTTAATAATGTTTGTGGTCAGGCCTCACTACTTGCCAGGTATTTTTACTCAGACAATGCAAAATATAGAAGCAGCTGGTTAGTCCTCATATTAAGTCATTATAAGAATCTGGGCCAATGTGTAGAGGAATCAAATGTTGTTGTTGTTGTTGATGATGCCTTCCATAAGCTATGGTCCTGCTGTTGCCTGCTAGCATCCGGCAGCCAGAAGAGAAATCAGAAAAATCATGGCGTTCTTCCCCAAAAGATTTAAAAAAAAAAAAAACAGTTTAAAAACTATAAGCCTTAGCTTGAACTGGCCGTGTGCCCTAACCCCTCAGCAGTTTCAGTATGAAGGGGGTCAGTGGGTCCCATCTGTCTTTCTACCTGCCCCACACAGGGTGAGACAGAGCAACCTCTGAAGGCACCTGTCCCTCTCTGTTGACAATGGTGCTCAGCTAGACAACTGTCCTTCACTGCAAAAAGAATTTAGACTGCTACAAATAGGTGGGGATGGTCCCACCTTTAGCTGTGTCCACAGAGTGTGAATGCTGGGTGAGGGACATGCTGGCCCAGGCCTGAGGGACACTATCCCTCTAAGCCTTGAGAATCACGATTTATCCCAGTTCCGTCCTGCTGGCTGCCATCCACATAACCCACCACAGTGAGGAGAAGACACTGAGACGTCCGCAGTGTGCTGGTGCGTGCCTGTGAAATGGGAACCCACTCTGCCACCCCCTGCATAGAGCAGAGGACATTCGGGGAACCAGAGCATTTCCGACATTGTCCCAGGGTTTGGTCTGTAGATCTGCCGCTCTCCTGTGCAGGGAACACCTTCTTATCTTGAATCACACTTAAGCCATGTTAAGGTGCAACACAAGTGCAAGCAAGTGTTTATAGGGAACATGAAGTGAAGGAAGGAAAAAGAAAGTGCTTTAGTTACTTTCAGAGTGCATTACACAGATGTCTTTCTCCCTCACGCAGCTCATTTGCTCTTTTCCTCCTGGCAAGGTAGGAGTCAGGGTCCCGCGGCTCCTCGTGGCTCCTTCGTCCTTGTGGAGAACCTTAGCTGCTACAACTAACCTCCCTGTGGCAGCTGTGACTGGCTCTGAGATGATTTAATCTTCCATCTTCACATCTCTTCCTTCCTGCAGGAGTAGCTGTTCCAGCTATTCCCTTGGAATACATGTTTCTTCCTTTGCCTGGGCCTGTAGATGTGCCCTGTTGGGCTAGGAGTTATCCTGCGTACAGGAATTATTACTGAATAACTCTTTTTTTTCACTGACACTCAAAATTGTGCCCCCAAATGCTTTCTTTGCCCCCAAATGCTTTCTTTGGTGGCAGAGTTACTGAATGCCTTCTTTGCTTCAGTCTTTACTGGTCAGGCCAGCCCTCAGGAACCCCAGACCCTGGAGGCAAGAGAGAAAGTCTGGAGAGAGGAAGACTTTCCCTTGGTGGAGGAGGATCGGGTTGGAGATCATTTAAGGAAACTTGACTCCCACAAATCCATGGGCCCCGATGGGATGCACCCACGAGTGCTGAGGGAGCTGGCGGATGTTATTGCTAAGCCACTCTCCATCATCTTTGAAAGGTCATGGAGAACAGGAGAGGTGCCCGAGGACTGGAAGAAAGCCAATGTCACCCCAGTCTTCAAAAAGGGCAAGAAGGAGGAGCCAGGCAACTACAGGCCAGTCAGCCTCACCTCCATCCCTGGAAAGGTGATGGAGCAGCTCATCCTGGAAGCCATCTCCACGCATGTGGAGGAAAAGAAGGTGATCAGGAGTAGTCAGCATGGCTTCACCAAGGGGAAATCATGCCTAACCAATCTGATAGCCTTCTATGATGGAATGACTGGCTGGGTAGATGAGGGGAGAGCAGTGGATGTTGTCTCCCTTGACTTGAGGAAGGCTTTTGACACTGTCTCCCATAGCATCCTCATAGACAGGCTCAGGAAGTGTGGGTTAGATGAGTGGACAGTGAGGTGGATTGAGAACTGGCTGAATGGCAGAGCTCAGAGAGTTGTGATCAGTGGCACAGAGTCTAGTTGGAGGCCTGTAGCTAGCGGTGTCCCCCAGGGGTCAGGACTGGGTCCAGTCTTGTTCAACTTCTTCATCAATGACCTGGATGAAGGCACAGAGTGCACACTCAGCAAGTTTGCTGATGATACAAAACTGGGAGGAGTGGCCGATACGCCAGAGGGCTGTGCTGCCATTCAAAGAGACTTGGACAGGCTGGAGAGGTGGGCAGAGAGGAACCTCATGAAATTCAACAAAGGGAAGTGCAGGGTCCTGCACCTGGGGAGGAATAACCCCATGCACCAGGACAGGTTGGGGGTTGACCTGCTGGAAAGCAGCTCTGCGGAGAAGGACCTGGGAGTGCTGGTGGACACCAAGTTAAGCATGAGGCAGCAATGTGCCCTTGTGGCCAAGAAGGCCAATGGTATCCTGGGCTGCATCAGAAAGAGTGTTGCCAGCAGGTCGAGGGAAGTGATTCTCCCCCTCTACTCAGCCCTGGTGAGGCCACATCTGGAGTACTGCGTCCAGTTCTGGGCTCCCCAGTACAAGAGGGATGTGGCACTACTGGAGCAAGTCCAGCGAAGGGCCACAAAGATGATTAGGGGACTGGAGCATCTCTCTTATGAGGAAAGGCTGAGAGAGCTGGGCCTGTTTAGCTTGGAGAAGAGAAGGCTGAGAGGAGATCTTATCAACGTGTACAAGTATCTGAAGGGAGGGTGTCGAGAGGATGGGGCCAGACTCTTTTCGGTGGTGCCGAGCGACAGGACGCGAGGCAATGGGCACAAACTGAAACACAGACACTTCCATCTTAACATGAGGAAAAACTTTTTCACTGTGATGGTGACAGAGCACTGGAACAGGTTGCCCCGAGAGGTGGTGGAGTCTCCTTCTCTGGAGATATTCAAAACGAGCCTGGATGCAATCCTGTGCAATGTGCTCTAGGTGACCCTGCTTGAGCAGGGGGGTTGGACTAGATGATCTCCAGAGGTCCCTTCCAACCTCAGTGATTCTGTGATTCTGTGATTCTGTGACAATTTCCTACAGTGAGCAATTTATCTTTCACTTGGATCTTTGATTCTCTATTAGTAATAAACAGTAAAATGCAAAATCTGAGGCAGAGATGAAGGGCAGAGGGGATGGCTAGGAAGGAGGGCATTAGTGATAGGTGAACTACTGCAGAAAGGCAGAGAGTTGCTGCACTGGAATGGGAAGGGGAGAAGCTTCTCCTCATATCACCTGCATCAGCAAATGACCCAACCAGCATCTAATATCAGCACTTTAATTGCTAACCCATGGATTCAGCATATGACAATGCAGTACTCCTAAGAAGGCATTTACTCCAAAGTAAAGGGGAAGGAAGCCTTTGGCACAATTGCTTCCAGCAGCAGGTGACCAACAGCCTTGCAGACACCTTGGGCCATCGTTTCCTAGCTGAGTAGATTACAGAGTAGATGGAGTTTGTCTGACGGAAAGTTTACACCTGGGAGAGCTCGGACTAATGTGATGCTCTGCCTGGAACACATTTTAATATTTTTGATAGCATTCATTTCTTTATTTGCTGGTGTCTCAGCAGTGCTTGGAAGCCCCAGTCCTGGGCCTGTGCTATTCAAAAAGAGAACATAAAGGGAATCCCTGCTAGTCACAGAGTTTACAATGCCATTCCAATCAAAACATGAACTTTCAGTGTCTTCCCAATTACTGCAACAGCTAAAACCAAGCTTTTCTTCAGAAGGGAGCTTTCAGTAAATTTTCCAAAATGGAATTATAGTGAGAGACACTTGATTTTCTCAGCTCCTGAGAAAATGTTACCACAGTTCTACACCTCACCCTTTTCACTCCAGACTTTCCTATTCCACAGTTTTCTCATGGCACTTTTTACCTCCTCATTTCTCAGCGTGTAGATGAGTGGGTTCAGCATGGGCGTGATGACATTGTAAAACACAGCTACGCGCTTGTCCTCCGAGAGATTGCTGGATGGGCGTATGTAGGTGAATGTGCATGGCCCAAAGAAGAGAATCACCACAGTAATGTGGGACCCACAGGTGGAGAGGGCTTTGTACCGCGCTTCGGATGTTCGCCTTTTCAAGGAAAACAAAATGACAATGTAGGACGTGACCAGGATGAAGAAAGAGACCAAAGAAATCATTCCACTATTGGCAACGACAATGACGCCCACAACATAGGTGTCGGTACAGGCCAGTTGTAGTAGGGGATGGACATCACAGAAGTAGTGGTCAATTTTTTTGGGGCCACAAAAAGGGAGGCTAACGGTTACGAGGGTCTGCACCAGGGAGTGCACAAGGCCCCCCACCCATGAACCCATCACCATCCAGCCACACACACGCCTGGTCATGAGGGTGGTGTAGTGCAGGGGTCTGCATATGGCAAAGTAGCGATCATAGGCCATCACTGTGAGGATGAAGACCTCAGCGCAGGCAAAGAAATGTAACCCAAATAGCTGTGCCATGCAGCCCCCAAAGGAAATGGTTTTCTTCTCAACAAGGAAGTCAGCAATCATTCTGGGAACTGTGGCAGAAGAGAAGCAAAGATCTGCAATGGACAGGTGGCAGAGAAAGAAATACATGGGGGAGTTCAGACGCTGACTGCTAATTACAGTGACAACGATGAGCAGATTTCCTGCCACAGTAACAATATAGAAGAACAAAAACACCACAAAACATATTTTCTGCACCCCTTGGTTCTTTGAAAGGCCCAGAAGAATGAATTCCTTCACACTGCTTACATTCTGCATGTTGATCATTCGGGTGCCAATATGCAATATACAGCTTATACACCTGGGAAAACAAAGACAGACACATGATTCATCAGCATTTTTTTCATTATTAGTAATGAATTCTATATCAGAAGTGGATACAAACCAAGAAAGATATAGCATTAGTATTAAGCTTATGAAGTGTTTAGTTTCTGTCATGTATTTTTTTTTAACGGCTATTTAATTCTCCACAGTACAAAGCTTCTGCCATGGCTTTGGTGGCACGGAGATAGGTGCACTCTGTGATATGTTCCTTAATCCTGGTCCTCCAGGATTTTGAAGGACTGGCTCCATGGCCGATAGCCTTCCATGCACTAAGGACAAGGCCAGAGTGTTCACCTTGGGCACTACAGGGCAGATAATGCAGTATGTTTGCCCTCAGGGGAGACAAAGTCCCTGACAGCAATCTTTGTAAAATGGGTGTCTTTAAGAATACCTGGAAATATTGCTCAGAGTGATGATTTGCTTTATAAGTACACATGATCTTCGAATTCTTGTTTAGAAGGGAAATGTACCCACATGCAGAGAAAAGAACTCTCTTGTGTATAGACATTTTGAAACGTAAATATGAAATGTCACAGGCTGAAAAATGAGTCCTAGGAAGGTTATCTATCATGGAGGAAAAAAAATTGCACATATGACTTAATGGAGTATTTCACATTGTTCTAAATCTCAGCATTGTTTCTATCAGAGGAAGGAAGAATGAAAGACTCTTGTGAGATCTTCTGTAGCAGCACTGTACTGATTTTACCTAGTATGATTTTTGATACGCTCTGCGTGACCCTTTCAAGGGTTAACTTAGCTTAATGAAGCTAATCTAACTAAACCCCTTCAACAGCCAGTATAAGTCTCTCTATAGGCTGATTCAGAATGACTGAATTAGGGTCCTTTGCAGAACCCCCTTTTCCTCCATTCACTATGAGGAGCTTAAGCAAATTAGCACCACCAGGTTAGAATGACCTTTGGAGAATAATCCCTTTTGTTCCCTGAAAGCAGCTCAGAGCTTTTTGTAATGCCATCCACCTGTTTTAGGTTATGGCTGAGCTCCTTGTCCCTAGGCATTTCTACATCCATACAGTTTCTCATTCGAGACAAGGTCACATTCCAGCATAAACATGGGACTTCTTTGGTTCACCCTGTGTTCCAGCTACAACCCATCGAGCATTACATGTCACTAATAAATGAGTAGCCTACATCTTTAGAAAGAGTGTAACGTCTCTAGCTTGCCATTATGCACCCAGACCACCAGAATTCCCTTGGTCAAAGAAGTCTGGGAACCACCAGATTAAACTCTTCACAGAGAGTTTAAGGTCAGCCAAAAGCAGGCACTCTTTTAATAAAAATATCCACTGTATGGGCTTCCTTCTAGGATCAAAACATTCCCAGTCAGCTGGTGTTAAAATGCACCATTTTAAGTCCTGCAGAATTACATCACAACCAGGTCTTCTCATTTGTCTTGGTGATCTGTGAGCAAATCTGTGGAATGATTCAGTTAAGCCAAGGTATCTACCAACTACTTCAATCTGCAGCATAATCAGAAATTCTCGTGCAGGCACAAAGGGATCAAGCATCCACAGGAAACACTGAAACTGAGAAAAGCCAAGATTCCTTTCAAACCCACAAAGTGAAGCCGAGAGAGGAAGTGGGCAAAGGTAGGGACTTTTCCTATGCTTACAGTTGTACTTACACTAGATGAAAGTTTTTCAAGCAGAAGGGTAAACTTTACATGGATGGTTCCCCTTCAGATATTTCTACAAGGAAAAGGATCAGTAAGAACAATGGGAGGTCAGTTTCTCCCTCGTCTTACCAGGTCGTGATCCTTTCTACCCCTCTTCCTTCTACTGAGCAACGACATAGACTTCTCAACAAAATAAATGACAGGGATGAAATGAGCACACCTTTATGGCTGTGCAGTACCCAGTCGAAAAGAAATAGCTGGGCTCCATCCAAGCCAGAGCAGGACTGGAAGCATACCACAGCAATCGCAGGGCCATATTTAGGCAGTCAGAAAGGAGTGACCAAGAGAGAAATGGTCAGGGGAAACTATATGCCTGAATACCAGCAGATGGCAAACTCCTGAGCTAGAAACACAGTGTGCATCTACAAAAGGACTGATTCACAATTCAGACAGCTCGACCATGTATCTTGCTTGATAAGGTCCTTTCCATCACCACCAAACTGCATTTAACAAACTATCCATCTGTCTGATCTCATCTCATCGCCTTAAGTCATGTAGGCACCTGTACCTAAGCTAGGCATATTACACCTGACCAGTCTACTTGTAGATGTGATGAATCATGTGCTGCCAGTACCCGTTTCTTACTGCTGACTCCAAGAGGATTACTAGAATGACTAATTCAGTAGAGGATTGCCACCAGTTATGGCTTATCTCTTCAAGTGCCTTTGCAGGGGTAGACCTGAGCTATATGACATAATGCAATCAGCTGCAAAATAAAATGAATCTCATGTGTACTCTTAACATCTCAAAAAGGGAGAGAAATTGCACCATCTCCTTACTGCATGCATTCTTCCCTGAAATCTCAGGTGGTTATGGGAAACAAAAGAATAATATCGAAGCAATCTAATCTGCAGCTGTGGAACTAGCTCTGTATATGATTCTAGCCAAAGACAACTAGAGACAGTTGATAACTTCAGTGGAAGTTCCTTTCTGTATTTTCACATTTGTGCAAGAAGAAAGGAAAAGAAAGAGGAAAGCAAAGCAAAGCAAAGCGAAGCGAAGCGAAGCAAAGCGAGAAGGCAGAGAAGCTGCAAAACTTACCTCGCCTGTGTTTAGAGATCTAATATTTTGTGTAAGGGCTGTACAGCTTTATCTCCTCAACTTCTGTCTCCCCTGGTATGAATGTGTTAGAGCCCAGCACCTTTAAAGAACATAGAATGGCTTCTGGAAAGCTTCCAAAACTTGCTTAGGCGGTGGCTGTTAGTGTATAATCCAATCCCATCTAATTTATTACTTGCTTTCGTGTGTCACAAGTGTATCTTGATGTTTCCTGCCTGTGTGAGAAGTGGTTTAATAGGCTGTGTGGATGATGTGACCTGGGTGTGCTGAACGATGCTTTCATATCCCAGCAGCTGCAAAAAGGGCTGAGAAGAAAACCGTTTAAGTACCAACCTTTAACCCTCTCGCAGGAAATCTTCCACCTGAAGGGCTCTTGGGGCTGCAGGAGGGAGGGGTGGAGGCTTCGTGAAGGGAAGGCGTGAAAGAAAGGGGCAAAGGAGGAGAATGAGTTCTGTCTTGACTGAAAAGTTTAAGTAAATATATTTTAAAGAAACAGTTGTCAGTCAATGCTTTTATAATGATATCACAAAGGCATTTCAGGGTTTCTCCATAAGAAATAACAGTCAAAGGAGTAGCCGAATATTCAACTGGACAAGCATATGCATGGACCTATCCAGCTAACGCTTCTCGGAGTTCTTCCTTACTCCAAGCTGATAGTTGTATGGATTTCCCATGTGTAAAGGGCCATTAGGTCCACTGCTCTGGCTTCCTAGCATTGTGAATGCTAAAACAGTCCATTTGTAATCTAGATATTTTCTCTCCTTTTTTAACTTCTGTGTGTTCCAAAAAACATGTAAAAGAGAAATCCTCATTAAAGGAAAAAAAGAAAGAAACCTCAAGCTGTAGGAAGAGTCACCATCCTCCAGGGATGGTAAAGAATTCCTATCACAGGAGTCTTTTAAGGACAGGCTGGGCTCATTTCTCTCAGGAGTGGTACAATTAAGCTTTTATAGGGGCAGAAGATGTCCTGGGTGACCTCTTGATGACCCTCCAAGTCCTATCTCACCAGAAATTTCATCACTGGAAATCCAGTGAATAAAGCCTCTTTGCAAGAATTTGCATGTTTTAACAGAGGTCAGTGAATTACCAAGTCAGTCAAAAAAATCCTTCATTTACGAATTGGGAAACTGAGGGAGGAAGTCACATATTTAATGCAGATGGAAGTCAGCGAATTTAACCCTGACTTAGTCACTCTAGGCTCTTCTGCGGAAAAAAATGAATGTCTCTGGAGGCAGATGCATCTGATCTACCTCAGAACTGATTTTAGGATGCGATTAGGTGTGAAAGACATCTAGCTTTTAAACAAAATAATTTAGGGCAGACAAATTTCACTGTCATGATGGGCCCCATCTTTCTTAACCTGAGCAGCTGCAGTCAAAGGTGAACCTATGAAATGAAACAAACGAAGGAGGACAGCAGAGAGGTCTCATGGTTTCTAGTGAAATCGCTGCTAAAGCAATATTGTAATCAACCATTAAAGGGCTTCTCCAAACCTTGTTAACTGACATGAAATGGCTTCAGGAATACTGCTACTCCATAGAATTAAAACAAACAAAAAAGAAAAGTTTTGACCCCTGTTAGTTCTTTGAATGTTCTGGTGCAGACATTTTCCCTTCTTTCTCTGCCCTCAACTTAATTTCAAAAAATCAGATTTAGATCCATTCCTTTTAAATCCAGCCCTTCACTTGCTCACAAACTGTTTTAGTGTTAATTAGCTCCACGCACCAGCCAACCCAGAAAGAGAGTAATGGAGAAACAAAGGAGGGAAGGATTGAGGGTAGGAGCCAAAAAAAAAACAAATAGAAAGTCTGGAGAGCTGGATGGAGAGGCAGAGAAATGCCCTTTCAGCCCTGCAGCAACAGGCAAGTGCCAGTGCCAGGAAGAGAGGTGACCCTCCCAGCAGCTACTGGGAAGACAGTGAGATAAGGTGCTGTGGCTGGGAGCTGAAAGCTTTCTCAGAAGCACTAGGGTGAGAGGCCTTGCATGGCACTGCGTAAGGGGAGCGAGGCATCCCCAGTGTGGGGCGAGACGGTGGTGGGGAAGAGATTTGGCACAGGGACAGGAGGGTGGCTGATGGCTCAGCAGGAGCTGCGTGCTGCAGCCACATAGGGAAGGGAAAAGCTCCTTACAAGCACCTTTCTCTCCACTGCCTGTACAGGCAGCCTAGGGCAACTAACTCATCTGGAGATGGCCATCTTGGGTGAAAGCTGGGAGTGATGAGTTGAGATGTCCTCTGGGGACAGCGATGGAGAGGCTCAGGGTGTAGGTGAGGAATTGGTGCTCTTTCTACACACACAGAAGCACCACGCATCACTCCAGGACCCCTGTGTGTTGACCAGAGCAGCCGTGGCACCAGCTGAACGGTCCCCTAGGTGTTCAGGCCTGAAGGATGTTTCTATACAAGCCCAAAATAGCCAGGATGAAACTCATCCCTGCTGAGAGTGGCCTCCCAGGAGCTGCCAGAATGCCCTGGAGTCCTGCAGGCCTGACCTCAAGTCAAAGTGAGGGAAAAGACTCCCTGTAAGGTTCAGGGTCCCAAAGACATGCCCAACATCCTGGGTCACTCTTCCTCCCTGTGCTCTGCATGCTCTGCATAGCCATGCTCTGTGCACCATGTCCCCTTCCACAAGGGGAACCACGTAATGAGAAGAGGCACTGGCACGGTGTGCAGAGAAGGATCGCTCTCACCCAGCTCCCTGGTCCCCAGCACAGCCCTGCTCGGAAGGGGCACATCACCAGCTGAGCTGCTCCCACTGCAGTGGAGATGCCCTGGCTCCGCTGGGGGCTGAGCACTGCTGCCCACCTCCCCTCAGTCCCCTCTGCAGGCTGCCCCACCCTCCCACACCTCCTCCCCAGCAGGGATTTATACAGCAGTCTCTGCAGCAGTGTCTCTGGGCACTTGGCTTCCTTCTCCGCACATTGCTTTCTCTGGAAACACTTGTCAGAAGGTGACTTTCCCAGAGCCATGGAGCCGGTGGTGACGGTTGCTCCGGACCAGAAAGTAAATGACTGGGTTGGTGCTGCTGTCCCAGAGAGATGAGCCAGGGACCACCAAAAAGGGGAATTTACCAATGTTTGGCATGCAACAGCACAAGGGCTTCATCCACTGATTCTAATCCCATTCCCGGCATGAACATGTTGCCTCAGAGATTAAATGTCGTGGAGTACAGAGGGCTGCAAATGAGCTTTTCTCTGCAAGAGATTCTTGTCTCACAGAATCTCATCCATCAGCCTTATGGAGACTGCATCTTTACTGCTCACTTGTCTTTCCTTCCTTCCCTTCCTTCCTTTCCTTTACTCCTTCTTTCTGAGGTGTTTCCTGGGGAAAGACGGAGATCTCGAGGGGCTGCACACACACTACACGTGCCGCAGGCCCTGCTCACCCCCCAGCACAGCAACACCATGGGAGAACTGGGAAAGGCACCAAGACAGGAAACAAGGGCAGGCAAAGGAGAGCACCACCTTCCCTGGCAGGGGCTGCTCTGCAGAGCGAGGGGGACATGCCCAGGCTGGGGGAGAGAAGACAAAGACCTCTGAGTGAGGGCTGCACACTTCTGTGGGAGGGAAAGAGGGAACACTTCTTCCCTGCTTCAAATTTGACGAGGACACGGCGTCAGAAAAAGACGTGATCTGGGGGCAGGTTCAAAACAGCTCTGGGGACTTTCTCATACAGCCGGTCACTGCCCGTGGAAATCACAGCTGTGGGGTGCTGAGGGTGCCGGATGTGTGCGAGAGGCCCAGACCCTGCCTGCCGAGCTCAAGGGAGAAAGACCCTGGGACATCTTCTTCACAGGGGTGTGTGCGTAGCCAAGGAGGTGCCGGGGGTGCAGAGCCTGGCAGACCACAAGAGACGGCCTGCAAACTGACCCCCAGCTGTGCTGCTGGGGCCGGGGCCTGCCTGCAGTGAGCCAGCCCAGCCGCTCACCTGCTCTTCACACCAGCAAAGGGGGGCTGCAGCGGAGAACCCCGTGCCGGGGCAGCAGGGTGGGCACAGAGAGCAGCTCTCCCAGCAGACGCTGCTGCCTGGGCCCGAGGGAGGTGACCGCTGACCAAATGCTGACCCAGCTGCATTTCTGCTTCCTGCTGGCAGGGTTCCCCTCTAGTTCTTGCTCAGCCTTGCACTTCAGCACAGGGACAGCAGGAAGAGGCAATCCCCCTCTGGTGGTCCACCACCACCACCACCACCACCACCACGTGTTGGCATTGCCGCTTTCACCCTGCCTGAAAACTTGTTTCCCCGAGTCGGCCAAAGCTCCACCAGAGCCTTCCTGTGAATGTGGCTCACTTCTCCTGAGCGAGAGAGCCCCAAGAAGACCACAAGGGCTTGTTTGCTGGCAGAAGAAAGCCAAAGTTTATTGGGCGAGGACCAGGACCGTGGCGGAGGTTGCAAAGGGGAATACAGGCAGTGCTTGGGGACCAAGTCCAGCAGAGCAGCACTATGCCAGGCTTGTGGCCCTGTCCCCACACCCAGCTTTGGTCACCTCCCTGGTGGCAAGAGGGCCACCAGCCATGGCGTGGGGCTCTCCGTCTCCTCCCGGGCTGCCTGTGGAGATCAGCATCTCCACTCCTGCCTTGCCAGCAGGGATCTACACAGTGGTCTCCACAGCAGTGTCGCCGGGGCCTTGGCTGCCCTCCTCACATGTTGCTTTCTCTGCAAACACTCGCCGGAAGGCCACTTTCACAGAGCCCTGCAACCGGCGCTGACGGCAGCTCCTGACAAGGAAGTAAATGACAGGATTGATGCTACTGTTCAGAGACGCCAGCAAGAAAGACAGATTTTCAGGAAATAATTCTTTTGAATAAGCAACACTGAGTATTATTTCTACACTGTAAGGAAACCCAAAGGCAAAGAAGAAGAGGATGTTGAGCAAGATCGCAACAAACAGTCTCCCAGGGTGACGCCTCTGTGAGCCATATCAAAGTCTGATGAGCAGGATCAGGTTGGAAAGGAACGGGAAGAAAGAGAAAATGAAGAAATTCACAATGCCTAGTTGTAGAAATATATGTCAACAGTTCATGTTAAAGGGGGAATAACAACCCAGAAAAAACAAGCAAACAAAAAGTCCAGAAAGAAACCAGATTACCCCCCCCACAATTCCGGACAAGCACTTTGGGCGACGGCATCGGTGCGAGACTGGGAATAAAACAGACAGACACCTCTCCATGCTCATTGCTGCCAGGAGATACATGCTGGTAAAGTACCCCAGGAGAAACAGATCCATCAGGAGATATTTGGAAAAGATACAGTTATATAATGGAGAACAAGAGATTTCTATAACCATGTCTAGCGGTAATATAACAAGAAGAAAGAGGAGCAAAGAGAAGTCGGTGATGGCCAGGTTCAGAATGTAGACGGTGAAGGGGCTCTTCTTCATGTGAAAGCCCAGGAACCACACAACCATCCCGTTCCCCACTAGCACATACAGAGACACTTGAAATTATCACCGCTCTGTAATCTCTTATGCACTGAGATTCTGCAGTCCTCTGAGAGTTTGTGTATCCTGTGGCCGTGTAGCTCAGAGAAAGGGCTGTTGTGTTGGTGTCCACCATGGTGAAGCCCCTGCTGTCGGTGTCGTCTTGTCCCTCTCCCCTCTCCCGCCACCTCCTAGGAGAGACAAGGAAGGAGAGAGGAGATCAGGGGCATCAGCACTCCCAGCACTCGCCTTCCCTCCCCACTCCCCCACGCCAAGCCCCGGGCTGGGGTGGGAAGGACCACCTCCCCCCGTGAGTAACCGGGAAAGGCCTGAAAAGAGCCTGTCTTGGGGCAGCAGGGAGAGGTGGAGACAGGCTGGAGGTTCGGGGCAAGAGACATCTGGGAGAAAAAGAGAGACAGAGAGCGGTGGGGATGGGGTGGAATTGCTGCAAACAGGGGATGTCAAAAAGGAGGGGTCCTGGAGAGTCCCAAGAGCAATGGAGAGCTGCTCCCACAAGATCCGCCTAAGTCCACAGCCTCCTCCGGGCGCAGAGAGCCCATGTGTAAACATGCAGAGCTCCCTGAGCTGCTTAGCCATGAGCTTGCAAATTGACACCAGCCTCATCTAGCTGTCACCATGGCTCACTTTGGCCTCCATTGAAAAGGGAAAGCTGCTTTTTCCTCTGCTGGAAGCAGGTAGAGTAGCAGGACTGAGTACATGGCAGAGAGGGGCTTGCCGTGAGCACAGCTGGATTCCTGCCTGCTGCAGGATGTCTTGCAGTGTGGGATAGCACTTTTAAACCTTCTGCTGCCTTGCAGGAGAGAGGGAAAAGAAGAGCTTGGTATTACAGAGCTCCGCCTTTGTCCATTGCCTGTGTTACATGGAAACATCACCTGGTAGATGCCTTGTGTTTTCTGCACATCACTGCTCCAGGGGCAACCAGAGTGACCAGACTTCCCTCAATTAAGCTCCTTGCGTTGGAGGTAAGCCACTAGAATGGTGTGCCTTTACAGTTCCCTCCGCACCAGCAGAGTGACTTTGGAAAGCAGTGATTTCTAAAATGAAGCACCACATGCATTTCCCACATGCAGTCTTTGTTCTCTTGCCTAGTCAACGATAGGAAGTGCCAGGACCATGGAGACTTTGCCTGAGTGCCAGGCAAAGGTGAGCAGTCCATCTGCTCCAGCAGATTCCTGCAGTGCACTGGTATGCGGGATCTTAGCAAATTGCAGTCAGCTTCTGCAGGAGAGTAACTTGGCCCTGCCTGGGGGAGCTCAGGGGAGCCAGCTGGCAGGCAGCAGCGCAGGAACCCCATGGCGCTGCCTGTTGCCTGCAGGGACACCGCGATGGATAGCGCCAAATCAAAGGGGAATCTGGACAGCCAAGGACTTTGTGTGAGTAGCAAACATGTACCGAGGCTGCAGGGGAGTTTTGCTAGGGAAGATGGAAGAAGGGGTCTGAATGCATGGAGACAGATGCCACTTGCTCCCTGGAGGAGCCTGGAAGGAAGTCTCATGTGCAGAGGCAGAGAGGCCAGGCGGGCAGCGTGCCCCACCTCTTCCTCGGTCAGATTGCTTGTGCCTGGCTGTGGCTTCACTGGATCGCAGCAGCAGCCTAAGAGAGCCCTGGAGTGATGGCCCACTGGGCAGGTGCCGGGTCGCTGGATGCAGCACAACCCGTTGAGACAAACCTCCCTGCGGCATATAGAGCCACAGCTTCCTTCCTGGGCCCAGGAGTCTCTCCAGCACATGCTTGGCTCTCTCCGCTTTTTCCCTGGAGCCTCTCCCAGATTTCTGAGTGGCTGATGCTGCTCACTGGTGGCCCTTACTGCTGAGAGGCTGCACTGTAAGCATGACAGGTTTCTTGCAGGCCAGCAGGTGGAAATGCCCTCCCTTGCTCCCACCGGGCAGTGAAGGTGGACTCCAGAGCAAGGAAACCCTCTTGGCAGCAGCAGCAGCAGCAGCAGCAGCAGCAGCAGCAGCAGCAGGGCTTGCTTTCTCTGGCCGTGACAAGTCTCTGCTACAGCCAGCAACTTGGAAGAGACGGTCAGCAAGGCAGGGCCAGATGTGGAGGAAGCTGTCATGGCATACTCATTTTCAGAGCATCAGAAGCAGGAAAAGAGAAATTATTTTGCAGAGACATGGCTTGGAACCCTTCTCTCTGCAGGACCTGTGTTGAGCCACAAATAGAGGTGCTGAGAGCTTCCTCTTGGTGTGGGACAATTTCATTCTGGGGCAGTGGTGGATGCCTTCTGCAGAGGAGGCAAGTGCTTTTGAAGGCCCTCCAGCAAGAGGATTCATCTGTTGCTCGTTCCGAAGGGGAAGGAAACACACAGCCACACCACCAAGTCCATACTTGTCAGTTCCCAGCACACTCTCCTCCCTAAGATGCAGGTGCAAATCCCAGGCTAAGAGGTTTCTGAACCTCTTGAAGACAAAGAGGGCTGCACTGATGCTCCCGTCATCCAGGGCAAGTGCACTGCATTGGGTAGCGCTGCCCTGCCAGGGAGTGCTGGGCAAGCACCTAGGCAAGCAGCAGCCCTACGTGGAGCACCACCATTCAACACCAGTGCTAGCAGCAAGGAGAGAGAGCAGGAGGGAGGGCTTTTCAAGTGAAAGGGTAGAAGAGGTGGAGGAGCAGGAGCACCTGGGCAGCAGCCCTCTCTGAGGGGACACAGTGAGTCAAATGTAAAACCAGATCAGCAAAGGCTGTGTCCCTTGAGGGATGCTCACAGTTTTACAGCTCGGGTGGTTGTTTCCTTCGTAAGCGCTTAGCTGCCTTGGAGTTTCTCCAAAGTCTGGGGTAAAGTGTGTGTGGCGCCTTCAGCTGTTCGCTCTCGGCTCTTCCTGCTGCATCGCACAGCACTGCACTGCACAAAGGGGAAGGGCAGGAGCACTCTCTCCTCCTGATTTTCTTGCCTGCTGTTTGCTTGATTTCTGTTTGCAGCGGGCAGAAGCAGGAAAAGAAAGACGACGCTCCTGTGGCCGCTTGCTCTGCGATGGACGTCTGCCAACGGCCATCTGCCAGGGCAGCTTTTGGATCTGCGCTCAGAAGGGCAGGCTGTGACCAGCCTCTGGCAGCTCTCCGTTGCGAAGAAGGCCCATTACCGCTGCCGATCCAGGTAAGCAAGCCTGGCAAGGGAGCTACCATTGCCCCAAGCCGATTTCTTGTGTTACAATGCCAGACACGAGCCTTTAAAGCAGTGCAACGAACACGCTGGTCGCATCTGGGGCGAAGGCGCTGAGCCTCAGTGGGGGCGAGCAGGAGAGCGCTGGGGAAGAGCAGCGCCCTGGGCTGGAGCGCCGCGGCTGCGGGGCGCGCTAGCACAGGCTGCGGCGGGGCGAGGCGGGCCGGGGCAGCGGCGGGGCAGAGCGCGGGCGCCGGGCGGCGAGGCGTCGGGGCGCGGGGCCGCTGCGCGGAGCTGAGAGCGCGACAGGCGCGGCGGGGGCGAGGGTGCGGGGGCAGCCGGCGCCGTGGGCGCTGCAGCCCCGGGCAGGCTCGCAGCCTCGGCGGGGCTCGGGGGCGCTTCCCGCCGCGAGGGCGGCTCCCGGCGCGGAGCGCGGCTGCCGGCGGCACTGGGGGTCGCGGCGGGTGGCGGCGGGTGGGGGCCGGGTGGGCGCTGCGGGCGGGGGTGGGCGCCGGGGGAGCCGGGGGCTGGCGCGGCTCGGCTCGGCTCGGCTCGGCTCGGCGCGGCTCGGCCGCCCGGGCGGAGAGCTGTGCCGGGATAGCCGTGCCCGGCGGCGGAGCGGCTGCCGGGGGCACTGGCGGGCTGAGAAGGGGGGCCGGGGCCGAGGCGAGGGGCCGAGAGAGCGCGAGCGCCGCTTGCCGCCGAGGGGGCGGAGGAGAGCTGCTGGGGTGGGCGGCGGGCAGCAGGCAGCGCTGCGGGCTGAGACGTGCCCGGGCGCGGGGCGCCCCGAGCACAGCAAAGTGCCGCTGCCTGGGGAAGAGTTTTCCTCCCCGACGCTTGCTGCAGCTTTGTTTTCCTTCTCTGAGAAGCCCTGGGGGCGCGAGCAGGTCCGAAGAAGAATGACCTCTGCGCTGCCTTGCAACCTTGCCTAAATGACAACGGCATAGGCAGTAGCCCAGGCGACGCCAGAAAAACCGCCTGTCACCGTTTGGGCAAAGATGGTCGAGTTTTCCGTTGCTTTCTTTTGAGAGAGGCACTGAGATTACTTGGAAGACGTCCAGATGTGTGTAGGTCAAAGGCACTGACGACCATTGGTCTCCTAAAAATGCCAGGCACGAGACTTTCAGGCAATGCACATGCGAAAGGAAGGCCAAACACCTCGATGTCAACAGATCATGTATGTATACGCAATAGGTATGGAACACCAACAGCAACAAACAGCCAGTAAGAAAGCTTAAAAGGATTGATATGAGCTTTATTGGTATAGCCTCGCTATATTTGGATATATATACAAACAGATGTCTTTATATGATAACTACAGGCTCTCTTCACTGAATTGTGCACTGAGGACTAAACAGCAAATAATGAAAAAGAATGGCAGAGTAGAAGCATGTTTCCTGTTACTGAGCATGGGAGAAGTTTTCAATTTCTTCCTTCATTTCCTAAAAAAAGATTAAAAAAAAGATAAAAAAGGAATAATAATTGCCACCTAAACACAGGCAAACTTGCTATAAACTGGAATAGAAATGTAAGATCCTGTAGCTAGCTGCTTTGTATAAAATGAAAGTCTGAGTAGATGCCTTCCAGGTGGAAGTCAGCAACTCGTATGTAACACGGACTGCTAAGCAGGAAAGAGGAATAGCGAATAAGCAGGATATCCACTGTGCACAAGGAAGAAGTGCAGAACAGTGACAGGAAGTGCTGTGTAACCAAAGTACCTCTATCAACTGCGTTTTGTCATCGTCTTGCCGATGGTGGTAAACACACTGGCTGAGCACCAGATGTAGTTTTTCGAGGTGGCGGATGTTGCAGTGCTTTGTTGCGTCGCCAACGACATTCAGCAGTTGCTGAAGAAAAAAGGGAGACAGTACAAGTTTGCGTTAGCACGAGATCATTTGAATAGGCTCTCGATGTGTTCAGACACAAAAGAAAATGGTCCCACACAACTCGCATCCTCCTTCCTTGTATGGCTAAATAAAGAAGGAGTGAAACGTCCAAGAACAGACTAAATATCGCAGCAGATTTCCATGGAGGAAATGAGCTGCTGTGTCCGACTTGCGAGAAAAAGCAAGGCTCCAGTTTCAGCTAGCATTGTGCTGCTGCTCAGGCTATCAGTCACCTCCACAATCCTAACTGCAAGTGAACTTCTCTGAAAACAGCGGGAACTGCCATGGTCCGTTTTGTAGTAAAGGACAGCGGCTGCCACAGCAAAGGCCCTCTTGCCTCAAGGGTCGTCAGCAGAGCGGGAAGCAAAGGTGGATCAGTGAGCTCCAACCTACCCTGAGAGAGATGCTGGTTTCCTTCTCAGCAGGGGGTGAGCATTTCCTCCTCTTCTCTGCTAGGCTCTCTGAGGGCGATGCGTTCCTCCTTCGCTTTTGTCTGCAGGCAGCTGCACAGAGATAGGAGAAAAAGCAAGCCAAAGCATTAGCTAAGCAGTTCTGTCTGCAAAATCTAGCACCGTCATCTTACTTGGTGCACAAGGGAAATGGTGAGAGGGACTGAAGTACCATTGTGCTGGCTCACTACATGCATGTGTTGAGGGAGAGAGGGCAGCAAGCGAAGGGGGTCCAATTGTTATTAGAATTAAAAAGCGCAAGAACTATTAGATTATATCATGCATAAAAGAATGCCCTTGAAGATTTTGTGCACAGAACAGACTGTAGACCGAAGGCATGAGCACAAAGCAGGGTAATAAGCTCAGGTGGCTTCGTCTCTCATCACAGGAAGTAAAAGAGGTGAGAAGCAGAAAAGTCTTTGGAGACAAGCTCTCCTTCCCCTGTGTTCCAAAAGCAGAGGTTGCCTAGGCCTCACAGACAGACGGCCATGACTTGGTGCGGGGGTGGCGGGCAGGAAGGCAAGAGGGAGAGGAAGAGAAAAAGGAAGCAAAAGCAAAGGAAAAATCCTCACTGTTTCCTATTACCATAAGAACTTGTGGAGTGTTCAGCAACTGCTCTAAACAACATGTTACATTTGAGGAGTTAGCCGTTGCGGGGCCATCGAGGCCAGTGTTTTACAGTGTGAGCCAAGCTCTGTGGCTGGGCTTTATTTCATCAGCACATTGAGTGACTGTCCTGGGGACTGACCTCACGTGCTGCACCTAATTTGGAAATGGAATGCCTTTGGCATAAAGCCACCGGCATCACCAAAAGCAGGTATGCCATGACAAGAGGGAAGATATCAATGTCATTGGCACCTTATCCAAAAAAGGAAAAAAGAAAAAAGAAAAAAGAAAAAAGGAAGAAAGGACTTGCCAGTAGAGAGGGGTGTACTGGACTCTGCAGGCACCGCTGGCCATGTCTCGTCCCCTTGCTCCTCGAGCTGCCTCTCTTCCTCCTCTGTCAGCAGTCGAGGCTCAGTTGGTGATGCCACAGGCAGGAGGACTTCCCGTGCCTGACAAGCTTCAGTCAACCAGAAAAGGTTAGCCAAGTGATGATACTCGGACACAAGCAGAGTAAACCTTCGTGCCAGGAAATCTATTACCAAAGCAAATGCTGAATGGCTGCTAAGCTAGAGATAGCAACGCTGTGTTTGTAGAATAGGCTCACCTGCTTTCTTTTGTGGTGCAGCAGGCTTAGCAGCTTGCTGGACAAGCAAGTCCTCGAAAAACTTTCTCCCTTCCTCCTCGCTAGGTGACTGGACATTGAAAACTTCTCCATAAAGCTCAGAAAATAAAGCTCGTACCTGAGGTGGGAGGAGAAAAGACAGCGCAGCCGTAAGCGCCCCCCCCCCCAAATTTGTGTTCTGCTCCACAAAGATGAATTCCTTTTCCAGTGAAGCTGAGGAATGCTTTGAATAAGGGAGAGACTAGAACAAGTTTGCTTCTTGGCCTTAAAGGCGAGATTGTAGTGGGTCAGCAGGGCAATTTAGGGCATCTTCTTTAAGGAACACCTCTAGGATTAAAGCTCTGTGAAGCGGCCTGAGGTTCCAGTGCTCCAAGGGAGGACACTGAGCATCTCCTAGGTTGCCTGTTTTGGATTTACTTGCCTTGCTGCCCTTCATGTTGAAGCCTTGTGGCAACTGCAGAGGGAAGAGATGCCAGCAGGGTGCCCTAGTAATGCCGGTGTTGAATGGCTTAGGAGAGCACAGTATTTGGGTGCTTAATGGAGTGATAAATTAACATGAGACTGAAAGAAGCCGGGAAGGCAGTGAGAGAAATACCTCGGCGGGAGATCTGCATGGCAAACATCCAATGTAGCGAGCAACAGCACTGGAGCATATGCTGGAATGCCCTCTAGTAATGTTGTGAGCGTAGCTGTCAAGGTGAGTCCAGCAGCCTCCCACCAGGCATGGACATGTGGAATAGAAAGGATGCTCGGTGCTGTCCTCTGGGCTTCTCGGATCAACTAGTCAAAAGGAAGTTTGGAGAAGACTGTTGAAGCGGGTAGCAGAGGCTGCTGCTGAACAACAATGGATCAATCAAAATTGCCTGCAAAACGGGAGTGCACCAAGACAAAGCGTCCAAACAAGCCACCAAGAATAAGGTAACATTGCTGCTTGGACCCAACTCCTTGGACATAGCTACACAGCGAGAGGCAGGCCTGAATCTCTGCCTGATCTCCAAACTGCTTAGATGTCAGGTAACTCGCCCAGAGCCTCACGCCCGGTGCGAGTGGCAGTGTGCTTGAAAAAACAGGCCCAGCCCTTCAGCAGGGTCCACATCAGCCTGGGGCCACTGCTACACCGCTCGAATCCAACAAGCGTGTTCTTGCCTCTTCCCTGCGGTGTGATGAGAGAAAAGAAACCCTTTTCTTCCCCCCTCCCAAGCCTGGGTTGCATTTCAGTGTTATAAAGAGGGAGGCTAGAGAAAGGGCAGGACGTGCAGTCAGGCTGAGGCAGAGGCGCCTCCTGGGAGCTACAGAGCCTGAAGAGGCAAGGGAAACAACTCTGGAGAGCCCACTGTCATGAGCAGCAGCTCTTGCCATGCAGAGGGCTTTATCAAGAGCGTCTTGGAGCTCCCTGAGCTGCTAGCAACATCCTTACTGTTTAGCCTGGAATGGAAAAGATGCTCATGCACAACGTCCTTCTTCTGCATTGTTCAGCGTACAAGAAAAGTGTTCTTTCAGCGCGAAATAAACACCACAGGAAGCAGAGGAAAGCCAGGCCACCACCATTAACCGCGGGAGGTCTGCCTGCTTCCCCTGAGTCTATTCATCCTGTGAGATTGCAGAGAGAAGAGGTACCTGTGCGCATCTTTCTTCGGGTGAGGTGCTGCTAGCAAAGAGAGCCGGCAGGTCCAGCACGTGAACCGCAAACCTCTCCAGCGCGTGTATTAGTGCAGGCGCCAAGTGGGAACTTTGCCCGTACCCGGGCTCTCCAGCGATTAAGAACCTGGGCCTGTGACATGTTGGCTGGCAACAAGCATTGCTAGGAGCGTAACTGCAAAACAAGAAGTTTGCAAAGGAAGTGATCAGTCAAGACACAGATGTTCAAGGTGTCGTTCTTTGTCCAGCACACACTGGTCTGGATCTCTTCCCCCCGGCTGTGAGGCTCTTATGTTCAGGATGTCTTGACTGAGCAGCCTTGAGGCCTCTGCCTTGGTCAAGTTTAGGTGCAGGGGGTCCACTGGAAATGGAGAAGGTGGTCAGGAAGGAGCAGAAGAACCCTCCTGGGAAAAGAAATGCCGTGGGCTCTGAAAGGCCTTAGCTGTATCTAACAAAGTGCAAAACACATAGAACTGGAGGATATTTATTAGATTCCTTCATTCAGATGGTTTCATCTTTCCTTGCGTGCTCTCTCCTAGATTGCAAATACAACTTTCTCGTGGTTTTTGCTCTGTTATCATGGAACACGTCTGTGAATAGCACCTTTTTTTTCTTTTTTTTTGCCATCCCAGTACTGCAGGACCTTTTGTGGCTCAGGCCAAGGAGCCTAGAGACTGGACCAAGTTCTGTGGGTCAGAAGCCTTCCTGAGCAGCACGGTAAGAGAGAGTGAGAAAAACTACTGACGCAGCTGGGACCCCATAAGCTAACTTCTCCATTGTGGGATTGAATTAATTTCCCATTGCAATATCAAAATATGAATGTAAGCATAGTGGCTTAAAGATCGCAAATGAAGCCTTTTTTGCAGGGTTTTTATTATGCCCTTTTAGCCGGCCATTCCTCAATTTTCTTCCTACGAAGTGAGTCACTCCTGCATTCCCAATCTGGGAAGCTAGGTGACTCCACAAACCCACGTTGCATTTTTTTAGCTAAGAGGAGAGACAACATATTTCTTTGGCCTAATTGTCTGTGGATATCTTTGGTGGAGGAAAGGAGGCTGTCTCCTTCCAGATGATCGGCTGGAGCTACTTGCTGTCCTACAACTCTAGCACCTAGTTATATCTCCGTGCTTCCTGCTTGCAGTTTTTGATACCAAAGCACCCTGGACTAACTCTTCTGTCCTCCCTCATCTAACGCCCCTCCCACTTGCAATGGCCACGACAGCTTGGAAAGTCCCAGCAATCAGAAGAATTTCAATGAAAGGACACGGGCAGTTACCCGTTACAGTTAAGGAAGGTTTGCTTTTGCTGGCCAGGCCTTGGAGGAAACGGCTCATCTTCAGGACCAGAAGGTGACTCCTCATCACTGTCCATGCAGTCATTTTCTAAGAAATGAGTGGTACCATGAGAAGGCAAGAGAGGCTTGTTAACTTTCCTGAAGAGTCTGCAACCTTCTCTTGCGCTAAGACAGCTTCTAAATGTGAGCTGAAACCTGGGGCCTTGTATTTCTTCGTCTGAGGGGCATACGCTGAATGCCATTTTCCAAAGCCTTCAGTCTCTACAGAGCTCTCCTAAGTGTCTGGATTTGCGCAAGCTATGTTTTGCTAGCGGTGAAAGCTCCTTTTCTCCTTGCAAACGGGAAAGATGATGCTGACAGCCTTCGGAAACTGGATGCTTGAGTGGAGAACATAGAGTTCTGTACTGTGAAGTGGGAGGAGTTCCCGGCTCTGCCCTCTCTACCATTCAGTTTCACCTCATCCTGACTGAAAGCTTTGTTTCTGCTGCTTGCACAAACTAGCAAGCAGTGTTTGCTTTGGGAGAGTTTTATGGCAGTGAAGGCAGTGAAGCCCTACCTGGCTGTTGGTCCTGCTGGAGTGCAAGTGCTGCGTGGGGAAATACCCTCTGCAGGCCTTTTAGGAGTCTCTGTAGCGTGTTCTGAAGCAGTGGCTTGGAAAGGGGTGGCAGTGGTTGTCCAGGGGAAGCCACAGCCCTCTGTGAAGCTGGTGCAGTCTTCTGCATAGCCACAAGAAAATCTGTTGCTGTGATTTCAATGGCAGCAACATCGATGTGCAGCTTGTGACTGCTTGTGTAGATCTGCGGATAGTGTCGATGCAAAGCACAGGGGGCAGCTTCAGCGCAGAGGGCTTGAATATCAGCCCCGCAGTATCCTGAGCAACAAGAGCAGAATCCAAAGGGATGTCAGTCTCAGGCAGCAGAAAGCAGTCAAGGACAGGCTTTGCAGAGGGACACTCGCAAAGTCTTTGCATGTGGCCCGAAGGGGAAGAGTTTCATGGGCAATGGCAAAAGAGTTCCTGCACTGCAGAGCAGTGCCCTGATGGGGAGCTTGCATTACGGGAGGCCCAGCGCCCTACAGCCTGTGCTTCGGAAGTAGGCCTCTGAGCCAACCTTAGCTCCTGAGGAAGACGCCCCCCAGAGCCTTCCATGTTCTCAGAGACAAGGGAAGGCAAGGAGATAGAAGCAGCTTGGGTACTGCCTGGCACAAGCTCAGACGCTGTCAGGAGCCAGGCACAGGCAGGAACTCGGTGCGTTTTTTCATCTTACCGACGCATTTTTCAGCAAGCTCCTCAAGCAGTGCGTCCAGGGCCTTAGGGCTCCAGTCTCTGGTGTGGATCTTGAAAATCTCTTTTCGAGCCTACAAACCAGGTGGTCACACTGTGGTTTGTCTTAAGCCTCTTTCTCAAAAAGCAAATAAGCAATGTGCAGTCCCCCTCCCCCCGTCACATTCCCATAATTGCTTGTCTTCCTCTGCTAAAATTAAGAAATGTTTACATTCTAGTAACACACTGCCTGCTTTTCAAAGCTCAGTACTTTTCAAGTAGATAGGAAGAGTAAGTAGAGTAGTAGGAGCAAGAATTCTGACTCCAGCTGCTATCCTTGAACGAGCAAATGTCAAGCTGTGCCTATGTTCATCGCTGCTCTTTGCCAGAGCTTCAGTGAAGTGTTTCCTGTTTCTGTCCAGTATAGTGTGTTGTGCATTTTTCCTAGCCTTCAATCCAATAACCTTTTTCTCCTTTTCCCCACAAAATGCGAACTAAAGACAAAAGAATCTGGGGTAGCCAGAAAAAAAAATAACAAAAGAAAGAAAGAAAGCCTGAGCTCCCTGCTAATACCAGTAACAATGTCAGCTCCCTAAATGCTTATGGGCGGCTCTGAGGATTCCCAGCCCGGCCACACTCAAGCCCAAGTTTCCCCCGAGGCTTTCCCAACTGGAGAACTGAGAACAAGGTGGCAACCTCAGAAGGCAAGAGCCTAGGTGGACTCACTAACTAAGCAAAGAGCAAGCCCTTGGGCAAGGAAGAATGTCCATGTGCTCCAGGCGGAGTGAAACTCCTGTTTGCAGCCTTCCTGCCAGTTGTGTGTGGGGAACCGGGAGGTGTGCAGCACGTATACCACTTGTTTCCTTGCTCGCTCTCGGAGATGCTGTGGGGTAAGCCGGTTTTCTTGTCAAGCAAGGCTCTGTGCCAGTAGCAGGAAGGTTGCCGAAACAGCCTTACCTCTTTGTTTGGCAAGGTGAAAAGGAACTCCCTGTCAAAGCGTCCAGGCCTTCGTAAAGCAGGATCCAGGGAGTCTGGCCTGTTGGTGGCTCCAATGACCACGATCTCTCCTCTGCTGTCTAAGCCATCCATAAGCGCCAGGAGTGTTGTGACAATAGAACTACCAAAAAAATGTTAGTAGCTGTTGTTACCTTTGGCATGACTTTCTCCAAAGTCACGTCGCTCAGAAAGGAGAAGCTTTTCTGGATGAGCTGTTGTTAGCGAAAGGACTCATGGTAAGACAGAGAAAGCGAGGCAAGGTCTCGAGAGAGACCTTGTCCGGACACCAAGCTTAGTGACCTGATTTCAACTCCTGCCTTTAAACTGCTATGAAGCTCAGTGTCGTTGTACTCGAGTTCAGAGTGTGGGTGTGTGGGTGTGTGTCCTATAAAGGGAAGCAGGTGGGTCTTCTTTTCCTAGAGATGAAGCAGATGACATGGAAATGGAAGCGAAAGGAAGTACCTGTGAATCTGGTCTTGGCGACTGGAGCGCACAGGAACGAGACCGTCGATCTCATTAAAGAAAATAATTGAAGGCCGCATCTCATAGGCCTGGAAGGGAAGTACAGGTGCAGGCATACTGACGTATGTGAAACAGAGCACCACGCAGCGAGCACATGCAGGATAAACATTATGGCTGCAAAGGCACTGGCACTGTGCTGGACCCAACATCTGCAAGATTTCCAGCCCCTCAGGCAAAGCAGCACAGCACAAGGAAAAGGAAACCCTGATGTTCCCTTCTCAACAGGAGACACTGCCAAACTGCCCAAGAGGCCAAGTCCTCCTGGAAGACGTCCACCCCGGAAAAGTAGAGGTCCAACTCTGACCCAACCTGCTGCGCATTTCCTCCTTACCTGCTGAAATAATGAGCACAGCTGTCGCTCGGATTCTCCCACCCATTGACGGAGGCAGTCGGCACCTTTTCTCATGAAGAACGCTATTCTCTTGTCTCCCTGCCTACATTCATTTGCGAGCGCTCGAGCCACCAGTGTCTTTCCAGTGCCTGGTGGGCCATAGAACAGACAGCCTCTGCAACATGAAAAAAAGAGATTTACGTAGCTACAACAAAAACATGGAAAAGTGCCCATGACAGCCCCCGTTGTGAAAGCAAAGCGGCCTTCCCTCCTAACCAGAACACTTCCCGTCTTAGACAGATTTGCGAGCAAAGCCTGTCTTTCTCCCTGCCACAGTTGGAGTCTCTTGGACTGTGCCTGCCAGAATTTGTTGGAAGCACTGGGGAGGAAGCCTTCAGCTGGGAGGCCAAAAAAGGTCTTCTGTGTTTCCACACCCTACTTAAAACATCAGCCAGAAAAGGGAATTCCTGTGAGCAAAGCAGCAAAGCATCTGAAGATTTGCACACTTTTAAAGGTATGGAAAGGGAAGGATTTCAAGTCATATTTCAACATCCAGTGAGTCAAGCTTTGTTGGCCAAGAATATATAAAGCTAACCATTACGTCTTGAGATATTGCCCCTCCAAAAAAAAAAAAAAGGAAGAAAACAAAAGGAGAATACTTTTCATGTTGAAAAGCATATTGCAGCAGTTAGCTCTGTAGTTCGAATGCACTGCCCGTTACCTGGGGGGTCGGATTTGGAATCTCTGAAAGAATTCTGGGTAAAGCAGTGGGAACAGCACCATCTCCTTTAAGGCTGAAATGTGGTGAGAGAGACCACCCACACCATCAAAGCATACCTAAAGAGACATGCAACAGAAGACATGTCAGAGGCCAGAGAAAGCTGCCACCTGGAAAAAAAAGGCTTCCTCCAAATTTTTCCTGTGGAAAGGCTCAGGACGATCTTGAAGTTCCCTGAGAGGAAAGTGTAAAGCCCGGAAGCTGTCGGCAGCACAGTAGGGAAGGTTTTCATGACCCCTGGAAAAGTCCCCACTGATACAATGAGTTACCACTGCTTACTGAACTCTGGATTTGCACTGGATCAGCTTCCGGCAGGGTGGTTCCGGTTTTCCTTCCATCCACGTGCTTTGCCTTGAATTTGTCTTTCCCAGAGCTTTGGGGAAGACACCAGATGTGAATGAAGGAGAAAGGGAAAGGGGCTTTCTAACTGAACATGCAGTTAGCAGGATTGCTGTGGTTTTCATGTTGGCAAGTGAGTGCAGAAGCGCTTATACACTGGCATAAACTTCCCAAACCATGAAATATTCCCTAGACGTGATTGGCGTTCACTATGCAAGCGTGAAGAAAGGCAGGTGGACATTTTTATACTGCACGATGAAATCGTCTAATGACAATTTGTGGAAGGGGATTCTGGCTTCAAGTGCAGAACAGAAGAATTGCAGATCCCCAATCTCAGCCAGGACAATCCGCAATCATCTCATCGCTGACCCCCAAATCCTGCCTTTTTAAAGGCTGTGGGCTAATGAAAGTTATCTTCTCTCCCAAAGGAAAAGCCTTGCTTCCTCTAGACCCTCCAGCTGTGCCAGCTACAATGCTGCGATGTTCCCATCATGGCCATCAATCGGAAAATCTTTTCAAGCATTACTGAGTGATGGGAGTGGCACCGCTATGGATTCCTGAGAACTATCACTATCTGTACACCAACCTGTTTGTTCTTCTGCAGCATGGGATTTGCGACGGAGCAGCCCTTTGCCTGTCAGGAGAAGATGGCCCTGAAGAAATGAAAAGCAGCAGTGAGCCTGCACACTGGCCAAGAACTGCAGTGTGCGCAGGATACAGGCATCTCGATCCCAAAGGGAGAGTTTTACCTGCAGAATGAAGGCAAGGAATTTAAATGAAAGGTGTGTGTGTGTGTGGGAGGGGGGTTGGGTGAGAGGTATATGTCTTTTCATTTAGCAACCTCTAGCCCACTATCCACAAGAAATCAGCTCTTCCAAGAAACTGTGTATGGAACCTACTTTCCAGTGGATCCTGGAAGTACGTGATGGTCTTCCTGGGTCGAAGGTTATACTCCTTGCAGGGATCTTTGCCATCTTCCCCTTCTCGGCCTTCACCTTCTTGTGTTGCCCCTGTGATTATAGAACCTAGCGAGAACTTCTTATTTGTCTGTGCGCGTATAGCTTTTCATTCAACAACGTGTATGCCACTTCTGCACAAGAAATTCGTCCTTCAGAGAGGCTCTGCATATAGCCTACCTTCCAGTGGGGCTTGAGTGTCTTCAGCAGTTTGCCGCAGGTTAGATGGCTTTGGAGTATCTTCGCCGTCATCCTCTTCCTGCTCTTCATCGTCCTCTGAGGACCCTGTCATTACAGTACCAAGTCATCATTTCTTGTTTGTCTCTGCATATGCACATTTTCATTCAAGAACTTATAGCTCCCACCCTTAAGCACAAGGAATCAGCCCTTCTGACAAACTGTGCACGTAATCCACATTCCAAAGGCTCTTGATACTGGACAACAGTATTCCTGCGCCGAAGGTTATACTCCTTGTGAGCATCTTGGCCATCTTCCCCTTCTTGGTGTCCACCGGCCTTTGATGGCCCTACAATTACAGAACCTAGACATAGTTTCTGATTGCGCTGTGCGTAGCTACATTTTCGTTTAACATCTTCTATCCCCCTTCTAAACGAGAGATTAGCCCTTCCGAGAAGCTGTGCCTATAACCTGCTTTCCAGTGGAGCTTGATAGCATACAACAGGCTTCCTTTCTCTCACGCTATAGCGTGCCTATAGGGAGCAAAGATACAGGTTCTTTTAGACTGTGGTACACTTTGGAGGAAGTTCTTCTCAGCTGAGCGAAAAGTGCACTGGCATCACTGTGCTGTGTGAAATCCATTACTTACCGAAAAGGAGTAAGGTAAAGTCATTTTGACTTCTGCAAGGACTCGCTCAGTCTGCCTGAGGTCCATTCTTCCTCAGAACCTGAACTCAAAGAGTATATGAACCACAAATGGACTTTTGTAAGCACAGAAGTAAAGCTCTTTACTTTTGCAGAAGTTTCTCAGGCAAAGAAAATTGCTGAAGAGGACAAGGTAAATCTCCTGCAAGTGAAGCAAGCGTTTGGTTCACAAGAGAATACGTAAATTACTGAGCCCACAGACATGAGGGGCAGAAGTTGGAAGGTCTGGTTGCAAAGATGATCCAAAACCGAAAACAGCAGCAACAGGAAAATACACAGGAGCCGTCTGCAAATTCTTCAGACATGAAGCACCTTTACAAGTGCTCCTCTCATGCACCTTCCCAGTGCTCAAAGACTCCAGTAGCCATGACTGTCCACCTCCAAAACACTCCTGTCAAACCAGGTTGGCTCCACAGTGCCAAGGACCACAGGTGTGACAGCGGCAAAGGAGGAAAGAGTTATTGGAGCGAGGACCAAAGGTCCTATGACTGCAGCTGACAAGGAACTAGTAACACAGGGGTGGACGCGCTGCCAGGGAGCAAAGATTCTAAACGTGCAAGTTCTGCAGCCCTGACAGCGCCATATTATGGAGGGCTCCCGCAGGCAGCAATTCCCAGCAGCACCGAGGACTTCCCTAGGGGCACAGAGGGAATTCCCAGCCTACCGAGTTAGTCCAAAGAGCTCTTGTGGCAGGAAGAAACGCTCCTCTCCAACGACCTGCTGGGAAGGTCACCAAACAGCGTCTCGCACTGTCCCACCACCTCCTCTCGCCTTCTCCTGCTCACTGCACAGCAGCTGCTCCAGAGCAGAGCAGAGCAGGGCAGGGCAGAGCTGTAGCGAGAGCAGCCCCAAGCACCTGGGCTCAGCTCAGGCTGCCAGGGCCATATGGGGAGGGCGCAGCTGTTGCTGCGATGCACTGCGTGATGCCCCAGGCCATGTCACAGAGGGGCTGCAGGGACTCCTTGACCCCCCAGGTGCTGCCAAGGTGGGCCTTGCAAGGGCAAGGGGAGCTGCCTGGGGCACTTTAGGGAGCTGCCTGCACCTCACTGCCCACTCCCCAAGGACAACAGGGGGCACGGGGAGCCACAGGAGGGGTCCCCCAGGCTGGGGCTCACCTCAGGCATGCCACTCCCGCAATGTCCCCAGATCAGGGTTGCGGGGCTACAGTTGCTGGCAAGGAGAGGCTCTGCTCAGGAAGGAAGGCCTAAATGAGCAAGTGAATGAATAAAGAGGAAGACTGTGACTGCACTCTCTCAGCCTCTGGGGAGGAAGGGCCAAGTCCTAGCTGTTGCTTCCCTAGGCCACAGGCATGGAGATGGCATGGCCTAGTGAAGGAGCAGAGGGGTTTGCTCTCTCACCCTGAAAACTGTATTAAGGCAAATCCACCATGAATGCCTCCAAACGGTGTCAAAGCCTGGGAAAATCAAGAAAAATAAAAGTGCTTATCGGAAAGGTCATTTCTTTCCCTCGGCACTAAATTCTCTCTGTGTTAGAGATGACGTCTGTGAATCCTGGTCTTGGGGTGGGTTCTAATTGGGGGGGGGTTTGAAGATGTGATCCTAACAGGGCAAAACAAAAAGAAGGGTGGCGCCAGGTGGAGATTGTCACTGGATCCCCAAAAGCCCATTTCCCTTCTAAAGTCACTCGTTTTGCAGAAGAAAAATGTGATGCTCAGATGGAGCCTGCAACACTCGCAGTGCCATCCCACCGCTTGGGTTCCCAGTGGAGGAGACTGAGAGCAGCTTCCCATCTACAGCATGACAACGCAGTATCACACACCCGAACGAGGCACGGGAATAATGCCTGCACGCAGTACATTCTGGTGACCCTCTCTGGTTACTTCTCAGTCTGCCCTGAGGGTGGTCAAGGAGCAGCCGGCCCTCTGGCCTCTTCGGAAGGAAACGATGCCTGAGGTCTTTCCTTTCTCACCTGCCTGGTAAGCACTGCAGGCTGAGAGACCCCTTGCAGAAGCAGAGCAGATAGCTGAGATGGCTGCATGGAAAGCAGAGTGGCTTTACACCGAGTGCCTGAAAGGCATCCCCTGCATATTATTTTCCGCCCTGCAAATCTGAGGGAGCCTCAAAGGAAGCAACGGAGTGAGCGAGACAGTGGGAGCAGAGCTGAGTTCTTGTTGATCCCCCTTGCCCCACCTGTACAGCGGCAGAGGTCTGTGGAAGGGGCACGGTGCCTTCGGCAGCAGCACTGACTGCAGAAGAGAGAAGCTGTAGAGGGGAAGTGAGTGTGAGTGGGGGAAAGGGAGGGGATGCGAGTGTGCCAGGAGGTGAATGGAGGGGATGGGAGCACAGAGGGAAGGGGATGGAGGGGCTGAGGGTGCGCGTGGCGAGCAACGGAGGGGATCAGAGGAAGCCTTGGGGGAAATGGAAGGGAGGAGAGTGCTGAGGGTGGGGAAAGCAGGGGGCTGAGATGCTCATGGAGGGAAACAGAAGGAACCTGAGGATGCAGGGAGAGGACTAGAGGAGACTTTAGCAGGTGTGAGGGGACCAGAGCATCAGCGCATGCATGGAGAAGGGATCTAAGGTCGCACAAAGGAGCCTGGAGTGTGCCAAGGAGGCGATCGAGGAGACTGCAAGGCACACGACTGCACGCCCCCGGAAAGCAGACAGCGATGCACTGGCTGCATAGAGCCCATGGCTTTAAGCTGGCAGGAAGGCAGCGCCCTCAGGGTGCCAGCACCTCGGCTCTGCCACACCAGGGCTGGGCTGGCGGCAGCCACACTCCCAGCATGCCTTGGGGCATCCCCACGGCCTGCTGGGAGCAGGGCTGCTATGGGGCACCACGGCTCCGCCCGGGGAGACGCGGCCCCTGCCCCCATGGAGCCCCGGGGGCCAGCTCTTTCCCCCTGCCCCACAGCCCCAGCCCAGACCTCCTGCCCCATGGCCCCCGCTGCCACTCACTGCCCCAAGGCCCCAGCTCTGTCCCGGTGCCCCACAGAGCCCAACACAGAGACCTCCTGCCCCATGGCCCCAGCTCGAACCTCCACAGCAGGGGCCCACAGGGGCAGTGACTGTGGCAGATTTCGAGCACCGTGCACTCTGGCCTCCGTTCCCGAGACTCTGCCAGGGGGATTGCCAGCACGGCCCCCAAGAAAGCAGCCTCCACGTCAGCCCCTGCTGTTCCTCTCTGCAGAGGAGGCAGGACCTTCTGCCTGAAGCACTGGCTGGGGTCCCGGGAGCTGCAGATGCTCTGCGGTGCAAAGGAGGTGCCTGGGCAGGAAGAAGCTGGCGCAGGAGGAATTGTGCCCCAAAAGCAGGAATTCCCTCATCCTCCTCTGGCCCACCAGCATGTGTGTTGACACTTGCTGGTGAGTCGTGGGGACATGTCATGTGGCAGGGTTGGACGCCATGGCACAGTGCTCAGGCTTCATGCTTGTCAGGAATGGCAGGCTCCAGGCTGAGGGTGGGAAGTGGAAGGAGAGGCACCCCTCGGTTTTCAGGCATGCCCACATTGCCTGCTGCATTGCCACCGTGGCCTCTGTGAAAAGCCCGTGCAGGGAGTGTACAGCGTGACATGAGCAAGGGCAGGTTTGCAGGGGGGGAGTGGGGCTGAGAGGTGAGCATGTAGACAGCTGGGACCAGATGGCGCCGGTGTGCAGGGGTGCACTTCTGCATCCTTCAGCCCCCAGTCAAAGTGATGACTTGTGGTCTCCAAAACCGGCAGACTGGCTTTCACCTGGCAGCCTTTACACCCATTTGAGCACCAGCCAGCACTGTTCCTCTTAGCAGTTCATTGCTCCTGAATAGCAGGCAAGGAGTGTTGTTGGCGAAGGGGGCCGCCCATATGAAATCTGGAGAGCCACAGTGTTCACAGCAGAGCTTGTCCGTTCATGGGTATCCCCAGAGCTCTGTAGATGCAGGAGCCAAAGGGAGTCCTGGGAGGATGCTTTTTGGCTTAACGAAGCTTTGTGTCAGGCAGCCCCTGCCTCGTTTGATCCTAGCTTTGGATCTCAAAGCAAATAGAAAGCTCAGAAGGAGAGGAAAAGTCTTTTTATGCATGCTATACTGCTGTTTTATTTAGGCCTCTTCTTTGCACTGTGCATGCTACTGCATTGTGTAACCCTGCAGACTGGTGCTTCCACCGAGGGTCCTTAGCCTTATACCGGAGGAGCCGTCACTATGGGGTTTATGTAGGCATCAGAGGGGCAAGTGTTTGTCTGGAGAAGGGCTTTGTTCAGCCCTCTCATGGCACACCAGGACTATGTTCCTGGAGTAATGCCATCAAAGCAATTTGATTTTGACTAATAGTGGGATTAATGAGCTTTGTCATGTCTTGAGCTGTCCAACTAAGGATGCTCGTTATGAGCCCAGGCCAATTACAGACTTAGCTGCTGCCTTCAGACATGGGGCTGAGAACGATCCTTTTTTCTTTCGTGGCCATTTGTGTTTCAGACATAGAGACAAGATGCTCTGAGGTAGTTCTGTTGCAAGGGAATAATCCCTCCCTGCAGCTCACATTGCAGGTAGGCTCCATCCTCCCTGCTAGGCTCCCTCAGAATGTTCTTTATTCTAAAATTAAATGAAAAATTGGGTTTCTAAGTAAAGGCAGCAAAATTGCCAAGACCCCAACACAGCAGAATCCTAGAAAATTTCAGTGGGGCATAAATGGAGGTGGTCACTGAAGGAGTGGGGCAGGGAAGGAAGAACAGCCCCTCCCCAAACTGGCAATTGTGTCCTTGTGTTTTTCTGTATCCTTAGCAGCGGGTAGTGAATTCCAGCTCTTCAGGGCTGTCCCTGCACAACTCTGTGGCCTCCTTTTGGGTTTGGCAACAAAATTCAACTGCCGAGAAGCCTGTCAGCCAACCCTTCAAGTCTGCCAGTGCAACTCTTATCCTAAACCCTACCCGACAAGCACGCCATAGTTCCATTAAGGATCCCAAATCCTATTTTCCACTGCCATGTTCCCTACGAGATCAAAGATCAAGAATACCTCCAGCCCACCTCCGCCATATGTGTCAACTCACAGACCCAAGTGAGGGCTGCTGCCTACAGACTTGGAAATAGAGAGTTCAGTCCCCTGTCCTGCAAAGACCTTTGGCATCCCAGACTATTTTCACACAATGATGTCAGACCGTGCAGACATACCACTTGCCCCCACCCGTGATCATGAGCTCTAACCTTATTGTAGTGCAATGCCTTTCAAACTGAAGAACTCAGCACTGAGGATAAGCTGGCTGCTGTTGCAAGGCCATGGCTGAAAAAGGTAGAGTCCAGGGGGTGGGGGAACCTGGATGTGTTGGTGGCCGCACAGGCTACAGCCAACACGGAGGGGGTCTGTGAAGTAAGTGCCAAGGTCTGGCTGAACTCCTGGAGCAAGGGACTCAGCTGAGGAAGACTCCAGGGGCTGTTTGGGGAAAGAATGGTCCCGCTGTGGTGGCCTGGTTAGGTTGTGCGTGAGGACGCTGACTCTGGATGGAGGGAAGGCAAAGGAAGGGAGGAGAGGACTAAAAGGAGACATGGCTCAGCCTAGCAGGAGGAGAAGAAATGAGTAATTGGAGCAAGTGACAGAAGCAAGTGTGAGAAGTGCAGTTCAGGGCATTACCTAGATAAGCTCAAGCAGCTGGAAGTCCAGACTGGCACTCAACCTAGCCTCCACAGGTAACGACACAGACTGTGAATGCTCGTAATGGCAGAACTGAGCTGAGGCCAGGGTTTACCTTGTTTCAAGCAAAGACAGGCTGTGAGGCGATCAGAAATTGCAAAAAAGTCATTTGCGCATCCTCTGCAGACATGTCCCTCGTTTGTAGCTGGCTAACTCTGCTCCTAAATCCACTGTTTCCACCATTCTGTTATTTCTCCCTGAAGTCCAGCTGAGCCCCTTCACTTCTGGGCCATAGCCACCTGCTGCTATTTCAGTCTGCCCTCACCCCCATGCATATCTGAAGACCTCTTTCCCAAAAGCTGTTCCTGTGAGGTGATTACATACTCAGTTATTTCCAGTTGATAAACCTCGTGCGCTTAGAGATGCATGCAATGGACACACATGCAGAATTACCACTACCTTAACAGCCCCGGTATTCCTCCACACATCCCACAGTGCCTCCATCTTCCCACAGGTCCCCTTCCCGCTTCCAGCACAACATCTCCCAAGGAAAAATAAATAAATAAATAAATAACTCATCTCTGTAAATGCTCCTATTCCCAGGTTTTTAGCATTTCCTTTTAAACCAACTGCCCAGCTAGTCAGCTGGTATAGTTTGACTTTGATCCATTGTTACATTTGAGGTGGAGAAGCACTTCCAGTTTCCAAAGCATTTTTCATACCTACTTTCTTGTCTAGCTTCATTTAATTCAAAACACACTCTATTATTACATATTATATGACTGTATTGCAATGTCTATGGTATACATTCTGAAATATCTAATAATTTCTTTGTTGAAATTAAATGTTTCAAAATGATCAAAATGAAGCATTTTGATTTTTCTCAATTGAAATTTAGCATAATTGACCCAGAAGACATTTCAGTGTTTCAACATTGCTCTCTCATGCAAAAGGAAGATTAGAGAAGTAGGAATTCACCATTGAAGAGAAACACTATTTGCCCAAAGATGGGAGATCTTTGGAGAGCAGCCTCCACCAGGAATATCAATGACTCCCCCACTGCTTCTGACCTTCCTTCTCTTTCTGCAGGTGTGGGAGTGAGGGCAAATTTAAGATAGCATTTAAAATACCAGCAGGAAATGAGTGGAAATGGAAAATGTCCCATGTCCGTGTAAGATGAGTTTGCAAGAGAGAGAGATGATGAATTATCTTCTTGAATGGCCTGTCTCCTTCCTTTACTACAAAGGCAGCTTAGACAACCAGATTAGATTCAGTCACCTAACTTTTAAATAGCTTAACTGCAGGGAGATGAATCCCATCTGCTGTAGAGACATGTGGCATGTGCTCAAGATCCATGATGGGTCTGGATCTACTGCACAGCTATGTCCAGGAGATGCATTTCACATTCTCTGAAATATCACACTGAGCTGCAGCCTGTGCTGTTCTGGCTGTCTTTATGTGCACAGTAAACTATGCACATCCCGAAATCTGGGATGCATGGAGCCTAATCAACATGACATGGAGAAAGCATGTATGAAATTGCACGTGCATGTGTAAAAAAAACACAAAAAAAACAACTCCTGCCCTGGAAATCCACCAGCCTTACCCTCCCAAGCCTGCAGTTCTGTGCCATGCCATCACACCATATTTCCATACCACAGCAATGCAGGAGGCCAGGCTCCATGATTACTCTTTCAAATGCTCATAGGTGTGAAACACTTGGGGAAAACATACAGGAAGACTTCCTTACTGAGCTTTAGCTGTATGCAAGTGACCTATTTAAAGCTAATCAGGCTTCCTCTGTGTTCATCAGAGAGAAAGAAGTTAGCATCTTCACAGAGCGCTTCTTCCTTAGGACAAGTTGAATCATCTCCAGGAACTGCCTGTCTCTCTCCATTGAGTCCAGAGGGGGTTTAGATGACTAGATTAGATTCAGACAAAGCTTTTAGGTGCTTCCTGGTAGATGACATGAGCGTTTTCACCCACACCCCTCCCTAATTTCTCCCTTTTATCTCTACTGAGAGATCTCAAACCTCCTAGGCGCCAGCATGAGGTACTTCAGTAGGATGCCTGAATTTAGGTGAGAAGAACTGAATCCTAAGAGTCAGTTACTCTAACACAAACAGATAATGTAACTCCCTGTATTTATCTTGTTGCCAGATGTTGAACTTTTGATGTATTTGGTGACATAATTAATACATTCATAATGGATAATTTGCTGAAGGAGCACAGTAACTTAATTCCTGCAAGGTGGAAGTTTCACAGTTATTCAATTCACCTCACAGAAGAAAATGCTCTTGTCTTCCCTTTACTCTGCTTCCCCAAATACTTGTGCTGCCTCCCCAGCTATAATACTGGATTGTGTCACTTCCACCTTTACCTATGGATGTCCCCTTGTATGACTTTTCATAATTAACTTGTGCAGGAGAATTAGAATTATGACAATTTTCAGAAAAGTTTTTTAAAATATAGCGCCCTACTATGGCTAAAGAAAATCCAACAAATAAAATAGCCATCTTCAACTTACCGGAAAACATCAGCACCAGTGTATACACATTTATATACACTCAGGTTTGTGCCTTCGCCATCTGGTGGCAAGGCACGATCATAGCATGTCCACAGAGCTGAGAAAGTTTTTGGACCCTATCTATTTGTTTGAAAATGAGAATTCGAAATTAGTAAAATGGTTGAGAAAGTTTCCGTTTTTCAACGTTTGTTGATAATATCATCAGTTATACATATATATATATATATATATACACACTTGTTTTAATGTATCATCTTGTAATTATATTGTACTGACCAACATTGCATTGCATCATATCTGAGTGTTGTGGCACAAAAATATCCGACATGCTCTTTTCAGATAGTTGACTATGCATCTAGTCATAGGCTTGAGCAAAAGGCTGTCCCAGCTTATTCCAGTTAGAGCTGAGCACATTGATTGATCTTACCCAAATTTAAATCTCTGCAGCAGATTTGAGTTCATCTGACCTCATCAAACTAATCTTCCTTTAAAGTTAATAAAGAAAAAAGGGGGACACTTCTTGGGCACTGTTCATCTTTTCTTAGAAGGGACATCTTCATAGCCCGGGATCCATGAATCTTCTTTGTAAACTATGAAGAACACGAGATGAACATCTTAGGTGAAGGCGATTACTTCTGAGATCATATACCTTATATCATAGACAGCCAAAGCGCAGACAGCAAAAACCTCACATCTTGTCCTTCCAACTGGGGAATCCAAGTCAGTGAGTGTAATTAGAACCCGGTTACTTTCTCATGTATCCTGAAATATTGGAGCTGAGAAAGATATCTGAGCCATATTACATGCTAAGATCAAATTAAAAAAAAAAAGTACTTCTCGTTTTCTTTTTTCTCACTCTTACATTGCATAGGAGGGGATTTACTAGTTACACTGGTTAGTATGAAATTTGCATTTTCCTGGCCTTAGAAATTAGTGGTTGAAAGATCTATTTCCCATCTCTAGTTTCTTTGCTATGAAGGATGGCCATTCATTTTCTTACACCCACTGCTTAATCCTCTCTGCTATAACACTGGATTTCAACACAGGTGGAGTTGCTTGCTTTCTCAACTAGGAAGTAACATCTGTTTTCACTTTGGAAGTTCTTGTATGATCCAAGCATAAGTTGCTATGTAATTGCTTGCAAGCTTTTTTTTTTTTTTTTCCCAATAAGGACTGGATTATTTACCAGATTTGCTTATAGACTCTTGATCTCCAGATGTCTATACACACATATAGAAGCTCCATCGTTAACCAGATAGATAAAAGCCTGTTCTCCTTCTTTTTCAGAGTGCTGGGTATTACCAAGAGTGGAATAAATCCAGATCTTCTCAACATTTTGGAAAGAGACCATCTCTGTTATACAAAACAGAAATAACAGAGATAAAGTCTGTTTGTATTTAAAAGTAGACTGAAATTTAGCAAAACATCATTTCAGGACAATGTGGAACTGGAAGGTTACAGTCTAGGAATCCTAGAATAGCCTCATTTTCACACGTGTTCTTTGTGGCTTGTATGTCCAATTTATTGATAGAATTGATACAGCAGCAGCAGATTGTAGTGATGTATTGTTCCGTGCAAACAAATTGCAGTTACTTACCTTTGGTTTAATAAAGACGTGATAAGTGAAAATGGATATGAATTTAACTCTTTTCATAGTCCTGGAGTTTAAGTGCAGTTGACATCTACTCTGGAATATCATTGTAATCCCATGCAGACAAATGCATTTGAAACCTTATTTTCCCCAGAGATGCTGACCATCCATTTCTGTCTTCACAGGTAACTTTGTATATCCTGCACACCTTCAAAAGTCAGCTCATGAATTCATACGCCCGTTTACCTACTAGTCAGACAGTCAGTTTGTTATGAGTGTGAATGGAGCTTGGTTTGGTGCAGGAATGAGCAGAATTAATCAAAGAGTGTTTTCTATCAGACATTTGTCTAGTAGAATGCCATCAAAGTTGGCTGGAAAGAGTTGGAATCCAACCAGCAGACTTTAATATCTTTTTCTGAATAAAAAAAAAATATATATTAGTATCACAGTTATAAATATGGCAGTGAAGGAATAGTTGGTTTATTTGTAATAAATCTGGAGTAGCTCTACATGCATATGCCTGCTTATGGAATTCATCTCACCTAGAGATATACCTTTAAGCATGCCTTCGTTTCTGTCTTCCATCTTAGTTTCTTCTCAATAGGGAGGGGGAGGGAAAAAAAGTAACAGGTGTTTTTACAGAATGGTTCATCTAAGTATCTCAGACATCTGCTACATGATGAGATGAGTTATGCCATAGAAGTGCCCATTTTTTCCTTCCTTTTCCCTATTCAGGATGTGTAGAATGATAAGTTCAGGAGGCTGCAGCCAGGGCCTGTCCCTCTGGCCCTGAGCCAGGTGGGCAGAGAAGACCTAGAGGTGGTAGCCGAGTTCAACCAAGAGTCCAGATGACCAGGAGAGTTCCTGGTGATGAAGCAGGTATGAGGTCAAGCTGAGAAGTCAGTCTGCGGGTCAGAGCCAGGATCAGGCCTGGTGAGGGTAACCAGGGACAGAGAGAGTCCAGTGCCTACTGGCAGGCCCAAAGTGACAAGATAGGTCCAGGGTCAAGCTGGGAAGTCAGTCCACAGGGCAGGGTCCAGAGCAATGGAGTCTGCACGCTGAGCTGAGCTGAGCTGAGCTGGAGATCAGTGCTCCTCTAGGGCAGCTCAGACAGAAACTGAAGGCCCAGGGTTGAGCTTAAATGGGGCTCCTGGGCCCATGGGCAGGAGGTGCCAGTGGCTGCCTCAGGCGAGGATGATCAGGCCCATTAAGGCCTATTAGTGCCCTCAGACCCTGAAAACAGTAGTAATATTAAATATTAAAAATAAATATTAAATATTAAAAACTTTTCTGTAATAGCAAGAGCTACAGCTTTACTGTGAGAAAGTACAATTGTGACACTTTTGACGGTGATTATTTTCACCTAAGTTTTTACTTTCAAATTTGATGCCTTGAAGATATCCCAGCTTTGTTTTCAACTGTTTCTAACTAGTACCGGTTCAGCAGTATCGCCTCCACGTTCTGTTTCCATTCCCTTACCTCATACATCCTTGTAGCCTTTTTTTTCCTGACTCACAGTCTGAAGGTGATCATTAACCTTTTAGCAATAGTGGGTCACATTCATCAGGCACCATAGACTGTTTACAGCATTAGTGATGTGGGCGACTCGAGTCTTCCATGCAAGAACAAAGTTACCACACAGCAGGTGGTCCTGAGGGACAGCCTACCCTCTTTTGTTGTGGGTGAATATCCTTGAACCAATTCACATGCATCGCAGGCTAAAAATGTGCACACAGAGGAATTTTTTACAAATGCTGAGGCTGGGATTCATCCTACTTAAGTTTAGACTTCTGTTAATGAGCTGCCAAAGCATAAACCAAACTTGTAGGCTCTTTCTATAGCTCATGAAGGCAAATAAAAGTCTGTTTGCCTCCATAGTTTTGGAAGAGAGGTTGATCACACCTGTCTCTGTCTCCCTTGAAAGGTCTATATTTATATCTATGAATTACAGGAAGAGTGTAGAGTGACCAGCTCAGGTTTATGGAATTATTTCAAGTCCCCGTTAATGCAGCTTAATGCTGCCCTGAGTTCTGGTTTTGGATCGCATTCCATCTGACTCAGGGAGCTGGCTCTCAGAGAACAAAAAGCCACTGGCTTCAGTAGAGAAAGACTTCAGTCTCAGCTGCTTTGGCCATGGAAGTAGCACAGAGAAGGAAACGGAACCTGCTATAACACTGCCTCAACACACAGAGTTATTGGACAAATGGGTGTAAGACCATTCTTCCCTATCCTTAGGAAGGACTGCAAGTAAAGGTCCCATAAAAAGCTACACTCCCTCTCACTGGGGGTCATCACTCAGAGCAACCCATTCTGCCCATCCTGAACCACTTAGACCCCTTAATGTGTAAACGTAGTGTCTGAGGAAGAAATATGTTCCACTCTTCCATAGCCATAGCTTTATCATTAAGACTGACAGGTGTCATTAAGCAATAACCAGTCAGTTCCCAGAGCAACTCTGGCAGGATCTAGAAGCACAAATTTTCTGCAAGCAAACATTTTCATGCTTCCTAGAATACCATGGAGGTTTCAGATATTCCTGACTAAACTGTGAGAGAGGACTACAGCAAAGAAAGATAAATAACCCAGACAAGCAATACCTGTTGATCCACTTTTAACCCAGCTATCTCCTGAACACCACGGCTTTCACATAGTCTAGACGAGAACTCCGGGAGCCATTACATTGCCAGTCTAATGCAGTCTGGAAGAGGACTCAGTCCAGTGCAAATACTTTGCAGACCTCATGGTGCAGCCCAGACAGACGAGCTTCCCTCACTCATCATCTTACACATGGCACTGCACATTCATTGTCCCAGGAGTTGCCCCCACTCCACAACATGAGCAGCCACTGTAAGCACAGTCTAACCAAGGCTGCGTTACCTGGGACATTTCTGCCTGCCTAAGCCCCACTGATGACTTTCGCTGCTAGGGACAGTCAGAGCAGATCACTCTTCAGCTGAGTAACCCAATTCAGCTCTCTGCTCTGAAGGCCAACAGTTTGTCAAACAACCTCTAAGCCCTCGAAGTAGCACAAGTAAGCTAGCTTTTCTGGCAGGTAGAGATGTCCTTAAACTCCTGCCAGAATCAGGGGAAGGGTCTTCGTTCATATGTCTCAAAGGCTCCTCAGCTTCCCAGAACAGCTGTCTTCATCATCTTATCATAAAGTAATTTCAATAAGTGTCCAGTGATATTGCAAGAACAGAGAGAGGTTAATGGCAAACTGTTTACTAAAGCATGATATCTATGTCAACATCTTCCAACAGACCATTATTTTTCTTTTCTTCAAAAGAGTTAATTATTCAAGGACCTTAGAAGAAAATTATATGTGGGATTGGGTGCAAGTGCAAAGGCAGTGTTAAGGCAGAGGCACCAGAACTCTAAGCAAATCACCAGCGATTACCTACCTGAAGAATTTTCTATCTGCATTTGAAGAAAAATCTACCCCGATGGATGGACACATAATCTGAGCCTGGATGGTCCACAGATGAACAGGTTATCACAGCAAAATATCTGCTCCACAGATGAGCAGGCAGCCTGAAACTAGATGGTCCATGAGACAAAGAGGTTATCTAACAAAGGGCACGAGTCCAAGGGTAGATGTGTTATTAGAGACAACAGGAGTCTTCTGTGGAAAAACCAGCTAACTGTGTATCAGGACTGTGCATTTTAATGAGAAGAAGAATTATCAAGTTTGATCATAATTAGTAACAGAGGTGGATTCACATTCAGATGGCATTCCTAATGCTTAAACTCCACAGAGTTGCACTGCAGCTCTTCAGAGTCAGATAAGCAGAACTGATTCCTCTGATATCTTACACTGTACTGCTATTTACATGAATATGGTCTTGTTATTATTAAAAGAATTTGTATTAAAGTTTGCAGTCTAAAGCTTTGTTAAGCTTTGTTTGTGAGTTGATAGGGACAGACATGACGAGGGTTCACTGAGTTTGCTAGGACACTTATGTCATCAGTTTCACTAGTAAAAAGTAGTAAGGGCAGGGAATGAGATGGGCATGTCCTATGATCAATGACAACAAAGACACCCTTAGAGGATGATTCCTTCTGCTTATCACACTTATCTGAAGATGGGGTGAATTGTCCTTTGAAGGTGATATTGCTTCCTTTGTCTATAGGGGGAGCCTAGAATAGATGTTGACTAGACCCCTAACCAAGGGTAGGGGAGATTAATTCACAGAAAGATTCTTCATTACAGTGCACCTGCTGAGACTCCTGATTAAGGCCTGGTGTCTTGCAGGAGATCTAATTTACAGACAATAAACTGCATCGAGAGTCCTAAATACACCAAGTACTTCAGTAACACCATTTTTCTGAAGAAAGAATTCTGAAGCAGCAAGCTGAGTGTTAGAATATCACATTTCATATTGAAGTTGTTTCTCAGCGTGTCGCTCCACTAATGTTTCACAACGCCCAGGCTGCAGGTCAGCTGCAACATATAGGGAAAAGAATGAGCTGTTGCTCTAAAGGCAGTACCGAATTGCAGAGTTCTGCAAACATCGAAGCAAAGAACATTTATCTGGGCATTTATCTGGAGCAGGGAGGGGCTCTACTGCAAGTGTGAAGTCCTAAAGTTTTTCTATTTAGATAAATCTTCTGATTTGTTTCAGTAAGATGTCTTTGTAGTGAACAGGAAACAACTCGCTATTATGAAGGTACATGAAATGTTTCACAGAATCACAGAATGGTTGAGGTTGGAAGGGACCTCTGGAGATCATCTAGTCCAACCCCCTGCCCAAGCAGGGTCACCTACAGCAGTTGCCCAAGATTGCGTCCAGGCGGGTTTTGAATATCTCCAGAGAAGCAGACTCCACAACCTCTCTGGGCAACCTGTTCCAGTGCTCTGTCACCCTCACAGTGAAGAAGTTTTTTCCCATGTTCAGATGGAAGCGTCTGTGTTTCAGTTTGTGCCCGTTGCCTCGCGTCCTGTCACTCGGCACCACTGCAAAGAGTTTGGTCCCATCTTCTCTACACCCTCCCTTCAGATACTTGTACACATTGATAAGATCTCCTCTCAGCCTTCTCTACTCCAAGCTAAACAGGCCCAGCTCTCTCAGCCTTTCCTCATAAGAGAGATGTTCCAGTCCCCTAATCATCTTTGTAGCCCTTCGCTGCACTTGCTCCAGTAGTGCCACATCCCTCTTGTACTGGGGAGCCCAGAACTGGACACAGTACTCCAGATGTGGCCTCAGCAGGGCTGAGTAGAGGGGGAGGATCACCTCCCTCGACCTGCTGGCAACATTCTTTCTGATGCACCCCAGGATACCACTGGCCTTCTTGGCCACAAGGGCACATTGCTGCCTCATGCTTAACTTGGTGTCCACCAGCACTCCCAGATCCTTCTCCGCAGAGCTGCTTTCCAGCAGGTCAGCCCCAACCTGTACTGGTGCATGGGGTAATTCCTCCCTAGGTGAAGGACCCTGCACTTGCCTTTGTTGAGCTTCAGGAGGTTCCTCTCCGCCCACCTCTCCAGCCTCTCCAGGTCTCTCTCAATGGCAGCACAGCCCTCTGGGGTATCCGCCACTCCTCCCAGTTTTGTATCCTCAGCAAACTTGCTGAGGGTGCACTCTGTCCCTTCATCCAGGTCATTGATGAAGAAGTTGAACAAGACTGGACCCAGTCCTGACCCCTGGGGGACACCGCTAGCTACAGGCCTCCAACTAGACTCTGTGCCACTGATCACAACCCTCTGAGCTCTGCCATTCAGCCAGTTCTCAAGCCACCTCACTGTCCACTCATCTAACCCACACTTCCTGAGCTTGTCTATGAGGATGCTATGGGAGACAGTGTCAAAAGCCTTCCTCAAGTCAAGGGAGACAACATCCACTGCTCTCCCCTCATCTACCCAGCCAGTCATTCCATCACAGAAGGCTATCAGATTGGTTAGGCATGATTTCCCCTTGGCGAAGCCATGCTGACTACTCCTGATCACTTTCTTGTCCTCCACATGCTTGGAGATGGCCTCCAGGATGAGCTGCTCCATCACCTTTCCAGGGATGCAGGTGAGGCTGACTGGCCTGTAGTTCCCTGGGTCCTCCTTCTTGCCCTTTTTGAAAACCGGGGTGACACTGGCTTTCTTCCAGTCCTCAGGCACCTCTCCTGTTCTCCATGACCTTTCCAAGAGGATGGAGAGTGGCTTAGCAATACCATCCGCCAGCTCCCTCAGCACTCGTGGGTGCATCCCATTGGGGCCCATGGATTTGTGGGTGTCAAGTTTGCTTAAATGATTTCTAACCCGATCCTCCTCCACCAAGGGAAAGTCTTCCTTTCTCCAGACTTTCTCTCTTGCCTCCAGGGTCTGGGGTTCCTGAGGGCTGGCCTGAGCAGGAAAGACTGAAGCAAAGGCGGCATTCAGTAACTCTGCCTTCTCTGCATCCTTCGTCACCAGGGCACCCTCCCCGTTCAGCAAAGGGCCCACATTTTCCCTAGTCTTCCTCTTGCTACTGATGTATTTGAAGAAGCCCTTCTTGCTGTCCTTGACATCCCTTGTCAGATTTAATTCCAAACGGATCTTAGCCTTCCTCGTTGCATCCCTGCATACTCTGACAATGTTCCTATATTCCTCCCAAGTGGCCTGTCCCCCTTTCCACTTTCTTTATACTTCCTTCTTCTGGTTGAGTTTTGCCAGGAGCTCCTTGCTCATCCATGCAGGTCTCCTGCCTCCTTTGCTTGACTTCCAACTCATAGGGATGCACTGATCTTGAGCCTGGAGGAAGTGATGTTTGAATATTAACCAGCTCTCTTGAATGCCCCTTCCTTCTAGGGCCCTAACCCATGGCATTCCTCCAAGTAGGTCCCTGAAGAGGCCAAAGTTTGCTCTCCTCAAGTCCAGGGTTGCGATCCTACTCAGTGCCCTGCTGCCTCCTCGCAGCATCCTGAACTCCACCACCTCATGGTCACTGCAGCCAAGGCTGCCCCCGACCTTCACTTCTTCCACCAGTCCTTCTTTGTTAGTACGAGGTCCAGCAGCACACCTCTCCTTGTTGGCTCCTCCACCACCTGTGTCAAGAAGTTGTCACCAATGCTCTGCAGGAACCTCCGGGACTGTTTGTGCCTAGCTGTGCTGTCTTTCCAACAGATCTCAGGGTAGTTGAAGTCCCCCATGAGAACCAGGGCCTGGGATCGTGAGGCTACTTCCAGCTGTCTCTGGAAGGCCTCATAAGTTTGTAGCTTTTGAAATAAGAGTTTATTTCTGCAACAATACGGCATAAAATATCTCGCACCTTCAGGCAAGGAAGGTAGGCCTATTTCTTCATTTTAGAGATGAAAAAGATCATTTTCAATCTGCAGATAGACTCATAGAATCATTTAGGTTGGGAAGGATTTCTGGAGGTCATCAAGTCCAACCTCCTCCTCAAAGCAGGTTCAGTCAGATCAGATTGCTCCAGCCCGATCCAGCTGAATTTTAAACGTCAGCACAGATGGAGATTCTACAAATTTGCACCTAATCCAGTGTTTGATCACTCACGTTGGGGCAGGAGAGGGAAATTTCCTCCTTCAGTTTCCCAAGTAGTCCATGGAAGAGAGCAACCTGTTGATAGCAAGCTCATTGAAGCCCTTTTCTGAGAATTAACTGGGCTACTTGCTGTGCTTTAGGGCAGAAAAGGTTGGGTAGGTTGGAGATAAACAACAGCCAGCTATGCAAGGATAACTCAGTGTGTAAAGGCAGTCTGGTCTTTTGTGCATCTAAGCAGGGTAAGCATTTTGCTCACTTAAACTGTGTACCTAACCATTATAGGCTGGTTTTAATCCTGCTGTCTGCTTCTTGAAATGGGCAAGTACTTCTGAAGATTTGGTTCAAGCGGGGAATAAACTGGCTTGGTATCCACAGTATCTACTCTTGCCTTTCTGGATGAAACAGGTCAGTAAGAGAATAGTTTTGTACCTATGCAATACCTTGAAGCCTATGCTAGAAACAGACCTCAGCAAGAATTGAAACCTCCATTCAGTCACCCACATGATAAGAACTCCGCTTTGAGAGCCTCAGCCAGGTTACTGGTAACCTCCAAGAGATTAACAATAATTTTTCATGTGAGGTGAAGCTGGTAGAATCTTTACAGGGATGACTGATTCCCTTTTTGTTCAGGATTCCTTCCCTTTTAGCATGAGATTTTTCCCCCTCTAAATGGAAAGTATTTCATTTGGTGACTCTTCCCAATTTATTCCTGAGCAGAAGATGGCCACTTTTCCTTGACAACAGGGGTGCAAGCAAATGGGAAATCCTTTCTCAGCCAAACCTGGAGGATCTTGTGGTATCTCCTCCTCTTTGGGAAGATGCAAAGCTGAGTTTTCCTGCTGCTGGTGCCATTTAGTGCTTGGCACCTTTCATTCAAGAGAGGAAACTCTTACTTTCTTCTGCCAGGATGTGGATTTGTTATTTGTATGTTTACGAGTTGCAGTCCCAAAGGTCAGGGTGGTGGAGGTCCATGTAATTAAGGCAGGTCTTAGCAAGTTGGCACAGCTGCAGCCTAACCATTATATTCCTATTTCAGCAAGGCTGAACGGGGGCTGCTTTGTCCCATTAATGGACTTTGTGGCCCATACTGAGCTCTAACTACCCTGCTACCAATGCCCGGGGGAGTTAGCTAATAGGCAAAAAATGTATTGGTGATTGCAATACAGGAAGAATGATGTCTGAACTAGTGTCAAGACCATGTATCTTCAGGAACAAGCGGGCCATTGGCCTTGGAGTGGGCCATTTGGATGATACTGTACACCCAACCGTGGCCACGAGAGAGGGGAGAAGGGTGCTCCATAGATGTCCTCAAGAAAAGCAGACTTTTTTCCTTAAAAGAGGAGAAAGAGGGCACACGAAAACCATTGTAGTGCCAGACTAGGACTTGTTTTTCACAGTGCTGCTGCTGCCTTTTGAATAAATTATTTTATCTTTCTGCGCTTTCTTATCTCACCTGAAAAATAGGAACAGTACTCCCTTGTATCACAAGTCATTTCAATGCGTAATTAAAGAAGTCTACTCAGAAGCTATGAAGAAAATGCGCCGTACTTCCTTGTGGCTACTGAGACAATCAATTGTGTGTTGCCAGTTTCCCATTACTTCTAGGTGTTGAACCAGTTTCTTGTCGGGAGATAGCATGAGTGTGCTAGCAACATGCCTGAGAGGAATCACTGTGTGGCCATTGAGTTTATGCTCTCTGGACTAACAGAAAGCCAAGAGGTGAAGGTAACCTGCTTTTTTTAAGCACATTAATAGGGAATCTTGGGAGGATCATGTAGATGAAGGTTGATCCCACGGCTTCACACACTGTGTACCTTTCCCTCAGTAACTTGGCTTCTGTGGATTTCTGTTACTCCTCAGCTCTCTCCCCAAGGTTGCTGGTGAACTCTTCAGCAGTGAGGCGAGCCATTTCAGTCAGTGCCTGTGTGGCACAGCTATTCACTTGTCTCCTCATGGCTAGTGCTGTGTGTCTCCTGCTGGCAGTAAAGGCATATGACTGCATGTGGCTCTCTGTAACCCTCTCCTTTATGCAACTGTCATCTCCTCAAAAGCCTGTACACAGATGGTAATCATCTCCTCTTTCACTGGCTTTGGGCATGCACTTGCGCAAACTATCTCCACCTTCACATTCTCTTTCTGTGACTTTGGTGTTATCAGTCATTATTTCTGTGACATCCCCCTAGGATCCAGCTTTCATGCTCTGACACCTATAGCAAAGAGATGGTACTTCACATTTTTGGTGTGTTTCATGGCACCTTCACATCTCTGGCAATTCTCATCTCCTCCATCTACCTCATCTGCACCACCCTGAGGATCCACTCCTCCAAGGGCAGATGCAAAGCCTTCTCCACCTGTGCTTCCCATCTGAGAGCTCTCTTCTTGTTTTATGGCAGCACCGTTTTTATGTGCGGTAGCCCGATATGCAGCTACTCATTGGACTGAGATAAATGGGCCTCTCTGTTCTCTACAGTGGTGACTGCAGTGCTGAATCTTACCAGCTACAGCCTAAGGAATAAGGAGGTGAAGGATGCTCTGAGGAGAGTTTTAGGTCATATCAGAGAAACTTCAGCAGACTTGTTAGAAAGAGAACTTTGTTTGGGGAGAATTTATCAAAACCTTGGTACAAAGAGTAGGACTTCCAAGGAAGATTTGATCAGCTTCCAAGGGTGAGATTCAGAAAGGTACTTAATTGTTAGAAGGGATTTTAGGTGGACTTTTAACTGGTTGTATCTGCAGCTTCTATCTTGAAAGACTGTGTTCCTCTGCTGCTGAAAGCTGGAGGAATCCTGACTTTTAACTTGCAAGTTCCAAGCACAAACAGGACTCCTGCCTGAGGAGTGCGTGGCACAGAACTGCAGTTCTCTGTTCTGTTAGGAACGTTTGCTCATGTAGGAAAACCACCAGTCCGTCAAGATGAGAAAAAGCTTTCAAAGATATTCAAGAGGAGAAAAGAAATGTGATTTGAATTTATGGCCACTTCTGCTACGTCTTCAGTATTTGAAAGGAGTAGCCTCTTCCAGTGCAACACACAGAACCTGAAGTCCTGGAAAGGAAATCTTGGAGAACACACACCCGTGTTTTTGCCCCCCAAACACTAGGGAAAGTAACTGTCCCTCTCCTGTTAAATCTCCCTCTTCTGCCACTCATTACTACCTCCTTTTTCCCCTTCTGCCTGGAAACATGAAAAAACTACAGAAATGCAGAAAAGATTGATTTCTAATTTTGCTACCGTTGTAAAGTAACAAGAACTTATTCCTGCTTTTCATCTCCACATATCAGCAATCCACTTGAGGCAACTGAGTGAATTGGTAGTTATTTTAAGGACATTGGACATAATCTGAAAGTTGATCAAGCTGCAGTGTTGTTTCACTTAAAAGAATGCTGAAATAAGATGGTGACTTACCAACACCATGTCTGTCATCAATGTGATTTTGAGAATAAACGACCAATCATTTCTGGGAGATAAGAAAGCTGGGAAAGGCTTTGGAATCCTTTTATCAATTCAACTAAGCTAGCTCTAAGGATAGGTGTTCTATCACTAGTAGATGTTTCATCCCTTCTGGCTGAGTTTACAAATGCTGTCCCTCAGTTGGCAGAAGGAGTTGAAATCTTTATTGAGCTGAAAGTGACAGAATTAATCTCAGACAGGTGAGAGGTTCCTGCCTCTGCATAAGGTTTACAGTCAAAGGGGGATGGAAAGAGGTCTTGTGGATTCCCTTTGCAAGCCTGTTAGGGCTGTTATTTCCCCTGACTTCCTCTCCTTAAAGCTGTGCATAACTGTAGCAAAGATTGTGTCCCTGTGATCATCTATGGCACCCTAAAGAAGGATTTTACAAGTCTCAGGAAAATATAGCCTTTTGGTCCTGCTAGTTGTCATCTTTCTGTTGCTGCAGAGCCTGAAGCTCAAGGTTTGTCTCTCGTTTCTCATTATTAAGTATCATCAGATATGTGAAGATCACTGTTTTTACACGTATCAATGTTGCGTTGTCCTTATCTTGAACAGAGATGTGAGATTTTTAAACCAGATTTCTGAGGTGTCCAAAATTGTCTCTTTCAGTGGACTCCCAGCTCACAGGAAGGAAATAGCTTGGAAACAAATCACAGGCATCATTTTATTTTCCTGTGTATGTTTACAGGTCTCTGGGAAGAGCAATGTACACTACAACTCTTCCAGAGAAAGACAGGTAGGTTGTCATCAAAGAGCTTCCCTGCACAGCAATGAGTCATGTCTGCACACCTCTCTCTGCGCTGATGTTTAAGATGATAGTCAAAGCCATCTAGAGCTAAGCATCAGCAGAACCGGCAGCATGTTTCAATCAAGAATCACAATCTCAAACCTAAATATGCTTTCTGACAAATATCATCAAAAAGAACAGATTTTCATAAGCCCCACATTCATCTAAGCCGTGCATTCACCTATGCCTTAGTCTCCACCTCGAGAAACCCAGACAAAATTAGGGAATTTAAAATGTTAAAGAGCTGCTGTCTCTTCAAATCTACAGTTTGCTTTTCTAAGAAAGCCTTCTGATCCAACATCCAGAATCCTGTTCCTCTTCTTCCCTTCCCCAAATCTCAGTTCCAGGAGGAGATTTGGGAAAATCCCGGCCTTGAATCACTTGTCATGACAGCAATGCTAAAGTAAGTCCATTTGCAGTAGAACAGCATTGCCCAGAGTCAGGAGGTCGTAGGGGCATTTGGGGTTTCCCTGCTGCAAACAGTTGAGGAAAACTCGATGAATCAAGAACAGTACTGTTAAGAATTTTAGGGAAATTTTCAGTGTTCAGCTAGGAATTAGGTTATATTGTGTGGAGTATGGAGAGATATTGGATCCCCGTATTTCCACTGAGATACCTATCCCTTAGATTTTTTTATAGTGTAAAGCACCAGACGACTGACCAGCCTAGACCTGAGACTTACACAGCTCTAAGGTGTCTAAAGGTAAAAGCCACAATACCACCCCAAAGGCTCGGGTTTGACTGGTGACAATATGCTCACATCCTTTTGACCGACAATTTCCAAAGAAAGATGAGAGCTGCATATAACTTTGAATTTATTTTCAGTTCTATTCTGAACAGCCACGCCAAAAATAGAACAACATTCCTGAAAAGTCCCTCCTGAACACTTCTCTTTGCCTCCCCATGGTTTCTTGAGCTACAGTCATCTTACAAACACTCACCCTGTTGTTTCATGTCTCACTCCTCTTTGCTTTTCTGCTCCACAGCTTGTTCAAGGCTTTTTTCATGTCTTCATTTTGGAGGGTGTAAATCAAGGGATTGAGCATAGGCGTGATGATGGTGTAAAACACAGAGATTATCTTGTCTGCTGAAAAGATGGTGGAAGGGCGCATACAGATGAAAATGCATGGCCCAAGGAACAGAAGTGCAAGAGTGATATGGGAGGTGCAGGTAGAGAGTGCTTTGAGACGCCCTTTGGAAGAGTGTGTCCTCAAAGAGACCAAAACAATGACATAGGACACAACAAGAACCACAAAAGAGCCCAAGGAAATCAGACCACTATTGGCAACCACGATGCAACCAATCACGTAGGTGTCAGTGCAGGCCAGCTTCAGCAAAGGTGTACATCACAGAAGTAGTGGTCGATCTCATTGGGCCCACAAAACAATAGCTGAGCGGTCAGCAGGGTCTGCACCAGGGAGTGCACACAGCCTCCCACCCACGAAGCTGCCACCAGCCGGCCACACACATGCTTGTTCATAATGCTTGTGTAATGAAGCGGCTTGCATATAGCAGTGTAACGATCATACGCCATTGCTATGAGGATGAACATCTCCGTGCAGGCAAAGAGATGGACCCCACAGAGCTGTGCTATGCAGCCCACAAAAGAGATGGTCTTCTTTTCAGCAAGAAGGTCATAAATGAGTTTGGGAACTGTGACAGTAGAGTAACTGATATCTACAAAGGACAAGCAGCTCAGGAAGAAGTACATGGGAGAGTCCAGCTGTTGACTGTTCTGTATAGTGATGATGCTAAGCAGGTTTCCAAGAATAACAGTGGCATAGAAGACTAAGAAGAATGTGAAGCATGCTTTTGCTAATGTATCATCTTGTGTGAGTCCCTGGAAGACAAACTCCGTCACATTGTTTTTGTTCTTCACATACGTCACGTAGACAGGACCTGAAGCACAGAATAAAGCCACCTGTGATGGCATTAGAAACACAGTGTTATCAGTACACATCCATATCGATCACTGGTATGTTCAATATCAATGTATTCCCTTTTATGCCTTTTGGGGAAAGTTTCCTTTCAAAGTCAATGCTTCTCTCAAGGAGTGACAGTTGATATCTAACACAGAATGTATTACTGAAGTGCGTAATAGCGAGCTCCGTTTATTGATTTGAGGGAGTTGGTGGAAATATCCTCCAGATTCATATTTCTGATCTTTGCCCCTTTTAAAAAGGAAGAGTAGTCACTAGGCTCCCTAAACATCCACTTTTGAAGTGTTGATTTGGAAATGAAAAACTGACTGAGAAGGATAGCGCATGTTTTGATTTGAGTCTCAACACGTTAGTCATCCCCTAAGGAATTCTGCTCAAGCAGTGAACGTACCTTCTTTTTCAACCCTCTGAAGGAATTCAACAGAACTAGTCCTTACTATTGCTCTCTGACTCTGGTAGAATGTCCATGCATTTCTGTGCAACCATCAGTGTTCACATCATGACACAAGGCAGCTGGCTAATTAACATCACTTCAACTATCAGTGTAGATCCTTCTGGAGGAGGTAAAGTGGACACCTACCTCATGTCTGTTTAGCAGAGATGTCTTTAAACAGACAAACTGTCTTTAAGGCGCCCTAAGTGAAATCAGACCATGTTCAAGGCATGCCAGGAAACCTGAAGCAGGAGAGTCATTGTCCTATATGTGCTGTACTGGGCTACATCTTGTGTCGATTGATTCCAGTTATTGCTCATGAGTTTCTGGGTTGCGACCTCAGTCTCCAAAAGAGCAGGCTTGTATTTCCTCAGACCACCTTTCCTACAGTACATGGGTGAATACTGGAGATAATCTGCATTAACGATGTGTCAGTAAGGTTTTTGTACACCTCAGCCAAGTTCTGGACTAGGCATGGAAACCCCCATAAACACACTTGTGATGCCACCGGGGTAATAAATACACCGCTGCTGAATCTCCTTTACTCACCAACACCCTTGTATTCACCTTTGCTGCACTCTAGTGCAGTACGCAAGTATCACTAGTGTTCAGTTTCTACACTGAAAAGATAGATGGCAAGAGCTGCATAACAGTGTCTACAATACTGGCAAGTCCTTTGGGCTCTTAATCCTGCTCCACAATCACAGGTCAATCAGTTCTTTCTCACGAGATCTCTGCCTCTTCCACCCTCCAACTTCAGCAGCAGAGGAAATATTCTTTCGTGTCTCCAGCCCTATCTCCATGCCACTCCGTGGGCAGAGGGAAAGCAGTGTGGGGAAGCCCAAAGCGTGTGTGTTAAGAGCATTGTTGCCACGATGTGTACAGCTAGAGGGGACAAGTTAAGACTGAGTACATAGGCAGTGCTGCAGCTACCTATTGACTCCTTGACTCTGTAACACCAGAAACTTCCTTTTGACAGATATTTCTGGAAATGGCATATAACTGAAAAATAAGCAAAGAAGACACCAATTAAAACAAAGGGTAAAAAAAATTGAGTTCTTTCTAATTCATAAAATGCACCTCACAAAAGTCACTCGACAGTGATGCCTCTTTTCAAAGGCAGGATTTCATAGTCATGCTTGAACTAAACAAAGAAGCAAGATCAGAAAACTTACATAGTTTATATTTGCTAGTCTGCAACAGTTTGCCTGCTATTCTCCTCTGATGACCTTCTAGGACCACTTTAGGCAGTTTCATCAAAACCTCTCAGCTCCAAGCTGCTTCTTATGTGTCACGAGAGCAGTCCACATCTCTGCCAGGGCTGAAAACTACAGAGGATGAAACGGACAGCCTGAATGTCTAGCTCCATTTCTCATTCTGCAAAAACAACTTCCAAGAGCATCTGCAAGAACAACTCTTTCTCTCCAGACGGGGAAGTTGTGGCAGAAATATTTCAAGTAAATTGCACAGCAGAAGCACAAGCTTACCAGAAGCAATGAGATCGCAGAGGCATGTGAAGTTTTCTTTGTCAGAAAGAATCAGTGGACGGGGAGCTAAAATATATATTTTGGACAGCTATTAGAGTAATCTCTACAGGGTGACTCTGGAGCGTGATCACCTAGACCATGTCACATTATGTGGGGGTTTGCTTGCTATCTTGCTTGCTTTCCAATGCTGTCTAGATAAATGGACTTCATTTAGTATTAGCTATGTGCTTCTTTTGGAAACATTTCTATTTAAAATCAATGTCACGGCTGACCATTTGCAAGAGTTTGTGTTCACATTGCCCTTGCAATCAAACATTTTTTGAGTAAAGATGACTCTTACACGTCTCAGATATTTTTTCCCTTCCAAGACAATATTTCACATATGCTTTCTTATTTCTTATTAACTTGCTCTTACCATTGCACGTTTGCAGCATAAATAAATATCAGAACTGTGCTATAGGACTGTTGGCACTTAGACATCTGGTCTGTACACGTTTGAAACAAGAAGTAAACGAGGAAATTATTTCAAGACTTTAAAAATGTTTGTGGTCAGGCCTCACTACTTGCCAGGTATTTTTACTCAGGCAATGCAAAATACAGAAGCAGCTGTTTAGTCCTCATATTAAGTCATTATAAGAATCTGGGCCAATGTGTAGAGGAATCAAATGTTGTTGTTGTTGTTGTTGTTGACGCCTTCCATAAGCTATGGTCCCGCTGTTGCCTGCTAGCATCCAGCAGCCGGAAGAGAAATCAGAAAAATCATGGCGTTCTTCTCCAAAACATTAAAAAACAATCAAACAAACAGTTTTAAAATTATAAGCCTTAGCTTGAACTGGCCGTGTGCCCTAACCCCTCAGCAGTTTCAGTATGAAGGGGGTCAGTGGGCCCCATCTGTCTTTCTACCTGCCCCACCCCGGGTGAGACAGAGCAACCTCTGAAGGCGCCTGTCCCTCTCTGTTGACAATGGTGCTGAGCTAGACAACTGTCCTTCATTGCATGAAGAATTTAGACTGCTACAAATAGGTGGGGATGGTCCCACCTTTAGCTGTGTCCACAGAGTGTGAATGCTGGGTGAGGGACATGCTGGCCCAGGCCTGAGGGACACTATCCCTCTAAGCCTTGAGAATCAGGATTTATCCCAGTTCCGTCCTGCTGGCTGCCATCCACATAACCCACCACGGTGAGGAGAAGACACTGAGACGTCCGCGGTGTACTGGTGCATGCCTCTGAAATGGGAACCCACTCTGCCACCCCCTGCATAGAGCAGAGGACATTCGGGGAACCAGAGCATTTGCGACATTGTCCCAGGGTTTGGTCTGTAGATCTGCCGCTCTCCTGTGCAGGGAACACCTTCTTATCTTGAATCACACTTAAGCCATGTTAAGGTGCAACACAAGTGCAAGCAAGTGTTTATAGGGAACGTGAAGTGAAGGAAGAAAAAAGAAAGTGCTTTAGTTACTTTCAGAGTGCATTACACAGATGTCTTTCTCCCTCACGCAGCTCATTTGCTCTTTTCCTCCTGGCAAGGTAGGAGTCAGGGTCCCGTGGCTCCTCGTGGCTCCTTTGGCCTTGTGGAGAACCTTAGCTGCTACAACTAACCTCCCTGTGGCAGCTGTGACTGGCTCTGAGATGATTTAATCTTCCATCTTCACATCTCTTCCCTCCTGCAGGAGTAGCTGCTCCAGCTATTCCCTTGGAATACATGTTTCTTCCTTTGCCTGGACTTGTAAATGTGCCCTGTTGGGCTACAAGGCATACAGACCTTGAGTATAGGAATTATTCCCAAATAAATTTTTTTTTCATTGACACATAAAACTGTGCCCCCCAATGCTTTCTTTGCCCCCCAATGCTTTCCTTGCCCCGCAATGCTTTCTTTGGTGGTGACAATTTCCTACGGTGAGCAATTTATCTTTCACTTGGATCTTTGATTCTCTATTAGTCTAAACAGTAAAATGCAAAATCTGAGGCAGAGATGAAGGGCAGAGGGGATGGCTAGGAAGGAGGGCATTAGTGACAGGTGAACTACTGCAGAAAGGCAGAGAGTTGCTGCACTGGAATGGGAAGGGGAGAAGCTTCTCCTCATATCACCTGCATCAGCAAATGACCCAGCCAGCATCTAATATCAGCAGTTTAATTGCTAACCCATGGATTCAGCATATGACAATGCAGTACTCCTAAGAAGGCATTTACTCCAAAGTAAAGGGGAAGGAAGCCTTTGGTACAATTGCTTCCAGCAGCAGGGGACCTTGAAGGTCTTGCAGACACCTTGGGCCATCGTTTCCTAGCTGAGTAGATTACAGAGTAGATGGAGTTTGTCTGACAGAAAGTTTACACCTGGGAGAGCTCGGACTAATGGGATGCTCTGCCTGGAACACATTTTAATATTTTTGATAGCATTCATTTATTTATTTGCTGGTGTCTCAGCAGTGCTTGGAAGCCCCAGTCCTGCGCCTGTGCTATTCAAAAAGAGAACATAAAGGGAAGCCCTGCTAGTCACAGAGTTTACAATGCCATTCCAATCAAAACATGAACTTTCAGTGTCTTCCTAATTACTGCAACAGCTAAAACCAAGCTTTTCTTCAAAAGGGAGCTTTCAGTAAATTTTCCAAAATGGAATTATAGTGAGAGAGACCTGATTTTCTCAGCTCCTGAGAAAATGTTACCACAGTTCTACACCTCACCCTTTTCACTCCAGACTTTTCTATTCCACAGTTTTCTCATGGCACTTTTCACCTCCTCATTTCTCAGCGTGTAGATGAGTGGGTTCAGCATGGGTGTGATGACCGTGTAAAACACAGCCACGCTCTTGTCCTCTGAGAGATTGCTGGATGGGCGTATGTAGGTGAATGTGCATGGCCCAAAGAAGAGAATCACCACAGTAATGTGGGACCCACAGGTGGAGAGGGCTTTGTACCGCGCTTCGGATGTTTGCCTTCTCAAGGAAAACAAAATGACAATGTAGGACGTGACCAGGATGAAGAAAGAGACCAAACAAAGCATTCCACCATCGGCAACGACAGTGATGCCCGCAACATAGGTGTCGGTACAGGCCAGTTGCAGTAGGGGATGGACATCACAGAAGTAGTGGTCAATTTCGTTGGGGCCGCAAAAAGGGAGGCTAACAGTTACAAGGGTGTGCACTATGGCATGCACAAAGCCCCCCACCCATGAACCCATCACCATCCAGCCACACACACGCCTGGTCATGAGGGTGGTGTAGTGCAGGGGTCTGCATATGGCAAAGTAGCGATCATAGGCCATCATTGTGAGGATGAAGATCTCAGCGCCGCCGGAGATATGAAACCAAAATAGCTGTGCCATGCAACCCCCAAAGGAAATGGTTTTCTTCTCAACAAGGAAGTCAGCAATCATTTTGGGAGCTGTGGCAGAAGAGAAGCAAAGATCTGCAATGGACAGGTGGCAGAGAAAGAAATACATGGGGGAGTTCAGACGTTGACTGCTAACTACAGTGACAACGATGAGCAGATTTCCTGCCACGATAACAATATAGAAGAACAAAAACACCACAAAACATATTTTCTGCACCCCTTGGTTCTTTGAAAGGCCCAGAAGAATGAATTCCTTCACACTGCTTACATTCTCCATGTTTATCAGTCGGGTGCCAATATGCAATATACAGCTTATACACCTGGGAAAACAAAGACAGACACATGATTCATCAGCATTTTTTTCATTATTAATAATGAGTTCTATTTCAGAAGTGGATACAAACCAAGAAAGATATAGCATTAGCATTAAGCTTTTGAAGTGTTTAGTTTCTGTCATGTATTTTTTCACAGCTATTTAATTCTCCACAGTACAAAGCTTCTGCCATGGCTTTGGTGGCACGGAGATAGGTGCACTCTGTGATATGTTCCTTAATCCTGGTCCTCCAGGATTTTGAAGGACTGGTTCCATGGCTGGTAGCCTTCCGTGCACTAAGGACAAGGCCAGAGTGTTCACCTTGGGCACTACAAGGCAGATAATGCAGCATGTTTGCCCTCAGGGGAGACAAAGTCCCTGACAGCAATCTTTGTAAAATGGGTGTCTTTAAGAATACCTGGAAATATTGCTCAGAATGATGATTTGCTTTATAAGTACACATGATCTTTGAATTCTTGTTTAGAAGGGAAATGTAACCACATGCAGAGAAAAGAACTCTCTTGTGTATATACATTTTGAAACGTAAATATGAAATGTCACAAGCTGAAAAATGAGTTCTGGGAAGGTTATCTATCATGGAGGGGAAAAAAATTGCACATATGACTTAATGTAGTGTTTCACATTGTTCTAAATCTCAGCATTGTTTCTATCAGAGGAAGGAAGAATGAAAGACTCTTGTGAGATCTTCAGTCTCAGCACTGTACTGATTTTACCTAGTGTGATTTTTGATACACTCTGCGTGATGCTTTCAAGGGTTAACTTAGCTTAATGAAGCTAATCTAACTAAACTCCTTCAACAGCCAGTATTAGTCTCTCTATAGGCTGATTCAGAATGACTGAATTAGGGTCCTTTGCAGAACCCTTTTTTCCTCCACTCACTATGAGGAGCTTAAGCAAATTAGCACCACCAGGTTAGAATGACCTTTAGAGAATAATCCCTTTTGGTGCCAGAAAGTAGCGCAGAGCTTTTTGCAATGCCATCCACCTTTTTCAGGTTATGGCTGAGCTCCTTGTCCCTAGGCATTTCTACATCCATACAGTTTCTCATTCGAGACAAGGTCACATTCCAGCATAAACATGGGACTTCTTTGGTTCACCCTGTATTCCAGCTACAACCCATCGAGCATTACGTGTCACTAATAAATGAGTAGCCTACATCTTTAGAAAGAGTGTAACGTTTCTAGCTTGCCATTATGCACCCAGACCACCAGAATTCCCTTGGTCAAAGAAGTCTGGGAACCATCGGATTAAACTCTTCACAGAGAGTTTAAGGTCAGCCAAAAGCAGGCACTCTTTTAATAAAAGTATCCACTGTATGGGCTTCCTTCTAGTATCAAAACATTCCCCGTCAGCTGGTGTTAAAATGCACCATTTTAAGTCCTGCAGAATTACATCACAACCAGGTCTTCTCATTTGTCTTGGTGATCTGTGAGCAAATCTGTGGAATGATTCAGTTAAGCCAAGTTATCTACCAACTACTTCAATCTGCAGCATAATCAGAAATTCTCGTGCAGGCACAAAGGGATCAAGCATCCACAGGAAACACTGAAACTGAGAAAAGCCAAGATTAGTTTCAAACCCACAAAGTGAAGCCGAGAGAGGAAGTGGGCAAAGGTAGGGACTTTTCCTATGCTTACAGTTGTACTTACACTAGATGAAGGTTTTCAAGCAGAAGGGTAAAATTTACATGGATGGTTCCCCTTCAGATATTTCTACAAGGAAAAGGATCAGTAAGAACAACGGGAGGTCAGTTTCTCCCTCGTCTTACCAGGTCATGATCCTTTCTACCCCTCTTCCTTCTACTGAGCAACGACGTAGACTTCTCAACAGAATAAATGACAGGGATGAAATGAGCACACCTTTATGGCTGTGCAGTACCCAGTCGAAAAGAAATAGCTGGGCTCCATCCAAGCCAGAGCATGACTGGAAGCATACCACAGCAATCGCAGGGCCATATTTAGGCAGTCAGAAAGGAGTGACCAAGAGAGAAATGGTCAGGGGAAACTATATGCCTGAATGCCAGCAGATGGCAAATTCCTGAGCTAAAAACAAGGTGTGCATCTACAAAAGGACCGATTCACAATTCAGACAGCTCGGCTATGTGTCTTGCTTGATAAGGTCCTTTCCATCACCACCAAACTGCATTTAACAAACTACCCATCTGTCTGATCTCATCTCATCGCTTTAAGTCATGTAGGCACCTGTACCTAAGCTAGGCATATTACACCTGACCAGTCTACTTGTAGATGTGATGAATCATGTGCTGCCGGTACCCGTTTCTTACTGTTGACTCCAAGAGGATTACTAGAATGACTAATTCAGTAGAGGATTGCCACCAGTTATGGCTTATCTCTTCAAGTGCCTTTGCAGGGGTAGACCTGAGCTATATGACATAATGCAATCAGCTGCAAAATAAAATGAATCTCATGTGTACTCTTAACATCTCAAAAAGGGTGAGAAATTGCACCATCTCCTTACTGCATGCATTCTTCCCTAAAATCTCCGGTGGTTATGGGAAACAAAAGAATAATATCGAAGCAATCGAATCTGCGGCTGTAGAACTAGCTCTGTATATGATTCTAGCCAAAGACAACTAGAGACAGTTGATAACTTCAGTGGAAGTTCCTTTCTGTATTTTCACATTTGTTCAAGAAGAAAGGAAAAGGAAGAGGAAAGCAAAGCAAAACAAAGCAAAGCAAAGCAAAGCAAGAAGCCAGAGAAGCTGCAAAACTTACCTCGCCTGTGTTTAGAGATCTAATTTTTTGTGTAAGGGCTGTACAACTTTATCTCCTCAACTTCTGTCTCTCCTGGCATGAATGTGTTAGAGCACAGCATCTTTAAAGAACATAGAATGGCTTCTGGAAAGCTTCCAAAACTTGCTTAGGAGGTGGCTGTTAGTGTATAATCCAATCTCATCTAATTTATTACTTGCTTTCATGTGTCACAAGTGTATCTTGATGTTTCCTGCCTGTGTGAGAAGTGGTTTAATAGGCTGTGTGGATGATGTGACCTGGGTGTGTTGAATGACGCTTTCATATCCCAGCAGCTGCACAAAGGGCTGAGAAGAAAACCTTTTAAGTACCAACTTTTAACCCTCTCCCAGGAAATCTTCCACCTGAAGGGCTCTTGGGGCTGCAGGAGGGAGGGGTGGAGGCTTAGTGAAGGGAAGGCGTGAAAGAAAGGGGCAAAGGAGGAGAATGAGTTCTGTCTTGACTGAAAAGTTTAAGTAAATATATTTTAAAGAAACAGTTGTCAGTCAATGCTTTTATAATGATATCACAAAGGCATTTCAGGGTTTCTCCATAAGAAATAACAGTCAAAGGAGTAGCTGAGTATTCAACTGGACAAGCATATGCATGGACCTATGCATCTAACACTTCTCGGAGTTCTTCCTTACTCCAAGCTGATAGTTGTATGGATTTCCCATGTGTAAAGGGCCATTAGGTCCACTGCTCTGGCTTCCTAGCATTGTGAATGCTAAAACACTCCATATGTAATCTAGATATTTTCTCTCCTTTTTTAACTTCTGTGTATTCCAAAAAACCTGTCAAAGAGAAATCCTCATTAAAGGAAAAAAAGAAAGAAACCTCAAGCTGTAGGAAGAGTCACCATCCTCCAGGGATGGTAAAGAATTCTTATCACAGGAGTCTTCTAAGGACAGGTTGGGCTCATTTCTCTCAGGAGTGATTACGATTAAGTTTTTATAGGGACAGAAGATGTCCTGGGTGACCTCTTGATGACCCTCCAAGTCCTATCTCACCAGAAATTTCATCACTGGAAATCCAGTGAATAAAGCCTCTTTGCAAGAATTTGCATGTTTTAACAGAGGTCAGTGAATTACCAAGTCAGTCAAAAAAAGTCCTTCATTTATGAATTGGGAAACTGGGGGAGGAAGTCACCTATTTAATGCCGATGGAAGTCAGCGAGTTTAACCCTGACTTAGTCACTCTAGGCTCTTCTGCGGAAAAAAATGAATGTCTCTGGAGGCAGATGCATCTGATCTACCTCAGAACTGATTTTAGGATGCGATTAGGTCTGAAATGGACATCTAGCTTTTAAACAAAATAACTTAGGGCGGAAAAATCTCACTGTCATGATGGGCCCCATCTTTCTTAACCTGAGCAGCTGCAGTCAAAGGTGAACCTAAGAAATGAAACAAACGAAGCAAATAGACATGCTGATTTATATCAGCATATCATCTCAACCAAGGCCCAAGTCAAATTCATCGTTTCTCTCAACTCTACTGTGTATTTGTAGCTTATGCCTCACGGATGTCAGGAAAGACATTGTCTCAGCTACTGTCCTTTGCTTTGTTTTACTGAAATTTCTGGAAATGTGGAATGGCCTGATAGCAACATAGTTAATGTCTCCATCTCCTCTGCACAGAATGCCAGCGATCTCCACAGTGAAAACAGAAATCCTACAGTTAATGAGAATAAATACTGGTAAAGAAATGCCTTGGTGAAAATAGTCCCCTAACTTAAATGTCCTTTTACTGTCGCCTGGAGTCTTGGGCAGCTTAATGAGGGTTATCAGCAGTCACTACAGGAAACAAGAGTATTGGGTAGGAAGGTAAACAAAGTCTTCCAGTCTTTGGGAAAGGAAGAGGAGCAACAGATGACAGAAGCCAGAGATCAGGCCAATAGCATCTGGCCTGCTAACCTAGTATGAACCAGCCTGCCACTTTCTGTACCCAGTGGCACACATGGCAGCAACTTGGCTAGCATCACATTCATGTCCTTTTGTTTCCCTAGCCAAATGGACTACCAGAGGTGACTTAATGCACAAGTCCAAATGAAGAATTGCTGCTACCTCCTGCTGCAAAATTATTCCCCGTAGGGGTGTGCTTAGTGCCAGCAAAGGAGAAAGGTCTTTTCTCCATTTTCATTCCACTTACCTCGGCACCTGGCTCTGGACACCACTATGGCAGCAGGTCATGCTCAGGGGAGCTGTGATTTGGACAAGGAGGGACTGTGCATGGTGAGAAGAATGAGGTTTTGCAGCTGGATAGTGAATACTGGCAAGGGGGTTGTTCATAGAGCCATGGTGAATGTGTGTTGTGAATTTGATGATGGGCAGGATGGGGACAAGGCAGGGTGTGGAGGGAAGTTGTGAAACTTGAAATGGATGCTACATAGCTAGGAGCTGTCTTCATGGAGTTTGTGAAATCAGAAGTGCCTGAGGTGTGGTGAGGGACTGTGCTGAAAGATCGTATGAAGTGGCAGGTAATACTGTGGGTGCTAAGCTGTGTTGAAAGACCTTGTGACATCAGAAGCGGACATCGTGTTTTGAAGGGTAACACTAGGAGAGGTTGCAAAATTGTGGCTGCTGAGGTGTCATAAGGCTGGCTACAGAGTTCAAGGAGACCCTACTGTAGAACAGGTAATGTGAAGTAGTAGGGGACAATGTATGGTGTTGGGAGAGGTTTTGAGGTCAGAAGAGGACACTCGGTAGTGAGGAATGTGCTAGGGGAGGTTCTGCAGTGACAGTGGACCCTTGGGGAATGAGAAGCTGTGTTGAGGGAGGTTGTGAAATCAGCAGCAGGCATTATGGAAGAGGACTGACAACTTCTCAATCTGTGTGACCCTGAGCAGCAGTAGGCCATCTTCTGCAAGGTCTATGAAACTAGAGCTGCTCATGAATGCAGCTGGGAAGCAAAGCATCAGTGCAAGAGTCAAGCTATAACTTTGGACAGACAGTTCTTGTGTTCTTTATATCATGAGACTGTCTGAAGAAGGGAGTAGTAGTAAAAAAGCATTACTATTGCATGCCAAACATTGGTAAATTCCCATTTTTGATGGTCCCTGGCTCATCCCTCTGGGACAGCAGCACCAACCCGGTCATTTACTTCCTCTTCAGGAGCAACCGTCACCACCGGCTCCATGGCTCTGCGAAAGTCACCTTCTGACAAGTGTTTCCAGAGAAAGCAACGTGCGGAGAAGGAAGCCAAGTGCCCAGAGACACTGCTGCAGAGACTGCTGTATAAATCCCTGCTGGCGAGGAGGTGTGGGAGGGTGGGGCAGCCTGCAGAGGGGACTGAGGGGAGGTGGGCAGCAGTGCTCAGCCCCCAGCGGAGCCAGGGCATCTCCACTGCGGTGGGAGCAGCTCAGCTGGTGACGTGCCCCTTGCGAGCAGGGCTGTGCTGGGGACCAGGGAGCTGGCTGAGAGCGATCCTTGTCTGCACACCATGCCAGTGCCTCTTCTCATTACGTGGTCCCCCCTTGTGGAAGGGGACATGGTGCACAGAGCATGGCTAAGCAGAGCATGCAGAGTGAGGGGAGGAAGAGTGACCCAGGATGCTGGGCATGTCTTTGGGACCCTGAACCTTACAGGGAGTCTTTTCCCTCACTTTGACTTGAGGCCAAGCCTGCAGGACTCCAGTGCATTCTGGCAGCTCCTGGGAGGCCATTCTCAGCAAGCATGAGTTTCATCCTGGCTATTTTGGGCTTGTATAGAAACATCCTTCAGGTCTGAACACCTAGGGGACCGTTCAGCTGGTGCCATGGCTGCTCTGGTCAACACACAGGGGTCCTGGAGCGATGCGTGGTGCTTCTGTGTGTGTAGAGAAGAGCACCAATTCCTCACCTACACCCTGAGCCTCTCCATCGCTGTCCCCAGAGGACATCTCAACTCATCTCTCCCAGCTTTCGCCCAAGATGGCCATCTCCAGATAACTTAGTTGCCCTAGGCTGCCTGTACAGGCAGTGGAGAGAAAGGTGCTTGTAAGGAGCTTTTCCCTTCCCTGTGTGGCTGCAGCACACAGCTCCTGCTGAGCCATCAGCCACCCTCCTGTCCCTGTGCCAAATCTCTTCCCCACCACCGTCTCGCCCCACACTGGGGATGCCTCGCTCCCCTTACGCAGTGCCATGCAAGGCCTCTCACCCTAGTGCTTCTGAGAAAGCTTTCAGCTCCCAGCCACAGCACCTTATCTCACTGTCTTCCCAGTAGCTGCTGGGAGGGTCACCTCTCTTCCTGGCACTGGCACTTGCCTGTTGCTGCAGGGCTGAAAGGGCATTTCTCTGCCTCTCCATCCAGCTCTCCAGACTTTCTATTTTTTTATTTTTATTTTTTGGCTCCTGCCCTCAATCCTTTCCTCCTTTGTGTCTCCATTACTCTCTTTCTGGGTTGGCTGGTGGGTGGATCGAATTAACACTAAAACAGTTTGTGAGCAAGTGAAGGGCTGGATTTAAAAGGAATGGATCTAAATCTGATTTTTTGAAATTAAGTTGAAAGCAGAGAAAGAAGGGAAAATGTCTGCACCAGAACATTCAAAGAACTAACAGGGGTCAAAACTTTTCTCTTTTGTTCATTTTAATTCTATGGGGTAACAGTATTCCTGAAGCCATTTCACAGAATCACAGAATGGTTGAGGTTGGAAGGGACCTCTGGAGATCATCTAGTCCAACCCCCCTGCTCAAGCAGGGTCACCTAGAGCACATTGCACAGGATTGCATCCAGGCGCGTTTTGAATATCTCCAGACAAGTAGACTCCACAACCTCTCTGGGCAACCTGTTCCAGTGCTCTGTCACCCTCACAGTGAAGAAGTTTTTCCTCATGTTCAGATGGAAGCGTCTGTGTTTCAGTTTGTGCCCGTTGCCTCGCGTCCTGTCACTCGGCACCACTGCAAAGAGTTTGGTCCCATCTTCTCTACACCCTCCCTTCAGATACTTGTACACGTTAATAAGATCTCCTCTCAGCCTTCTCTTCTCCAGGCTGAACAGGCCCAGCTCTCTCAGCCTTTCTTCATAAGAGAGATGCTCCAATCCCCTAATCATCTTTGTGGCCCTTCGCTGGACTTGCTCCAGTAGTGCCACATCCCTCTTGTACTGGGGAGCCCAGAACTGGACGCAGTACTCCAGATGTGGCCTCAGCAGGGCTGAGTAGAGGGGGAGGATCACCTCCCTCGACCTGCTGGCCACATTCTTCCTGATGCACCCCAGGATACCATTGGCCTTCTTGGCCACAAGGGCACATTGCTGCCTCATGCTTAATTTGGTGTCCACCAGCACTCCCAGGTCCTTCTCCGCAGAGCTGCTTTCCAGCAGGTCAGCCCCAACCTGTCCTGGTGCATGGGGTTATTCCTCCCTAGGTGCAGGACCCTGCACTTGCCTTTGTTGAGCTTCAGGAGGTTCCTCTCCACCCACCTCTCCAGCCTCTCCAGGTCTCTCTGAATGGCAGCACAGCCCTCTGGTGTATCCACCACTCCTCCCAGTTTTGTATCCTCAGCAAACTTGCTGAGGGTGCACTCTTTCCCTTCATCCAGGTCATTGATGAAAAAGTTGAACAAGACTGGACCCAGTCCTGACCCCTGGGGGACACCGCTAGCTACAGGCCTCCAACTAGACTCTGCGCCACTGATCACAACCCTCTGAGCTCTGCCATTCAGCCAGTTCTCAATCCACCTCACTGTCCACTCATCTAACCCACACTTCCTGAGCTTGTCTATGAGGATGCTATGGGAGACAGTGTCGAAAGCCTTCCTCAAGTCAAGGGAGACAACATCCACTGCTCTCCCCTCATCTACCCAGCCAGTCATTCCATCACAGAAGGCTATCAGATTGGTTAGGCATGATTTCCCCTTGGCGAAGCCATGCTGACTACTCCTGATCACTTTCTTGTCCTCCACATGCTTGGAGATGGCCTCCAGGATGAGCTGCTCCATCACCTTTCCAGGGATGCAGGTGAGGCTGACTGGCCTGTAGTTGCCTGAGTCCTCCTTCTTGCCCTTTTGGAAGACTGGGGTGACACTGGCTTTCTTCCAGTCTTCAGGCACCTCTCCTGTTCTCCAAGACCTTTCAAAGATGACGGAGAATGGCTTAGCAATAACATCCGCCAGCTCCCTCAGCACTCGTGAGTGCATCCCATCGGGGCCCATGGATTTGTGGGTGTCAAGTTTGCTTAAATGATCTCTAACCCGATCCTCCTCCACCAAGGGAAAGTCTTCCTTTCTCCAGACTTTCTCTCTTGCCTCCAGGGTCTGGGGTTCCTGAGGGCTGGCCTGAGCAGGAAAGACTGAAGCAAAGGCGGCATTCAGTAACTCTGCCTTCTCTGCATCCTTTGTCACCAGGGCACCCTCCCCATTCAGCAAAGGGCCCACATTTTCCCTAGTCTTCCTCTTGCTACCGATGTCTTTGAAGAAGCCCTTCTTGCTGTCCTTGACATCTCTTGTCAGATTTAATTCCAAACGGATCTTAGCCTTCCTCGTTGCATCCCTGCATACTCTGACAATGTTCCTATATTCCTCCCAAGTGGCCTGTCCCCCTTTCCACTTTCTTTATACTTCCTTCTTCTGGTTGAGTTTTGCCAGGAGCTCCTTGCTCATCCATGCAGGTCTCCTGCCTCCTTTGCTTGACTTCCAACTCATAGGGATGCACTGATCTTGAGCCTGGAGGAAGTGATGTTTGAATATTAACCAGCTCTCTTGAACGCCCCTTCCTTCTAGGGCCCTAACCCATGGCATTCCTCCAAGTAGGTCCCTGAAGAGGCCAAAGTTTGCTCTCCTCAAGTCCAGGGTTGCGATCCTACTCAGTGCCCTGCTGCCTCCTCGCAGGATCCTGAACTCCACCATCTCATGGTCACTGCAGCCAAGGCTGACCCCGACCTTCACATCTTCCACCAGTCCTTCTTTGTCTGTTAGTACGAGGTCCAGCAGCACACCTCTCCTTGTTGGCTCCTCCACCACCTGGGTCAAGAAGTTGTCACCAATGCTCTGCAGGAATCTCCAGGACTGTTTGTGCCTAGCTGTGTTGTCTTTCCAGCAGATATCGGGGTGGTTGAAGTCCCCCATGAGAAGCAGGGCCTGGGATTGTGAGGCTACTTCCAGCTGTCTGTAGAAGGCCTCATCGACTTCCTCATCCTGATCAGGCGGCCTGTAGTAAACACCCACAACAGTGTCACCCATGCTAGCCTGCCCTTTAATCCTTACCCATAAGCTCTCGACTCGCTCTTCATCCACCCCTAGGCACAGCTCAATACATTCCAGTTGCTCTCTCATAAAGAGCAACTCCACCACCTCACTTTCCTGGCCTGTCTTTCCTAAAAAGCACGTAGCCATCCATGACAGCATTCCAGTCATGCGAGCTATCCCACTAGTTCAAAGAACTAACAGGGGTCAAAACTTCTCTTTTTTGTTTGTTTTCTACGGAGTAACAGTACTCCTGAAGCCATTTCATGTCAGTTAACAAGGTTTGGAGAAGCCCTTTGACAGTTGATTATAATATTGCTTTAGCAGAGATTTCACTAGAAACCATGAGACCTCTCTGCTGTCCTCCTTCTATATCCACTTGTTCTTTCGGCTCCACTGACTGCATTTCCTGGATCTCCGTGGTTGTAGTGGGATCCTAGGCACCTGGCACACCTACACTGTGAGGACCCAAAGTCCGGTGACCTAAATCCTACCCTTAGCTTTTACCAAGACTAAAGATAAATCCTTCCCACCCGAAATACTTTACATTTATTTTATCTCTAAATGAAGTTTTCTTGAACAATACGAGAGAAGAGAAAATGACCATAACTAGTAGAAGTGTTGCTCTTTCTTGTGATAGTCTCGGGGGCAATGTGTAGGTTTAGGTAATACCTCTGCACCTTGCTGGAGCTACACAAATGCAGTTCACATGAAAGCCTTGCTCTTGTGTGGACCAAGGCAGCCGTAAGAAGCTGTGACCAACAGCCAGGTGTTTACCCAAGCACAAATGTCTGATGAGGTCAGGAGCATGGCACGGGAGGAGCACTTGAGGCCTGGAGTTTATTAAGCACAGGATGGACTGAGGCCGGTATGGTAAAGGTGGAACATGAAGAGCCATCTTGGGGCACAGATCAAACATGTTACAGGGTGGAATTGGGTAACGGGGATGCTATAAATTGTTTGCATGACAAAAGATCCACTTGGGCAGGCCAGCTGCAAGGGAATATGCCAAGCATGCTAAATCCTCATATGTAGTTCATTGAATCACATAGGGACTGGTCCTGCTCCCTCTGAAATCACTGCAGGACATGTTATTCCCTTGCCAAAGAGCAAGTGCAGCTGTGTAGTACCAGACTAGCACGGCTGGAGTTAGCTCTTCTCAAATAACCTTGGCTTTTTGTTTGTCCTTTTTCAGCCCACCGTGAAACTTTCAGCAAAGATTTTTCCTGTGTCTTACATAAAAAAGTATTTACCTGGTCCAGTCACCATTTCCTTTTCCTTTTGTTTTCCCTTTATTTCTTTTCAGTATGATTTGCCTTATATTTAGGGTTCTCTTTGACAGTAGTTTTAATAGTATTCCCTCCACGACACATTGTATGATGAGTGTTCTTGGTTCTTCTCTTACCCCTTTTCTTTGTCAGGAACATCCCACAAAATGGGTGATGCATATGTTGCTACTCTAATGCAAAGCACAGCTATAACGGAAATGCATCCTAAGGCAGCTCCAGAAAATGCAAAATGGACTGAGAAAATCAGATGGATTTTCAGATGGAGAAAATATATTACCAAATACGCATGAGATCCATGAAGAGCAGAGAACAACAACAACAACAACAACAAATCTCACTATTAAGTGGGTGCTAATATTCATCTAATTACTAGGACAGAAACAATCTATACAAAATAGGAATCTCTGTCAGCTAAAAACGTTTTTTTTTTTTTGCCCTGTTTGTCTTCTGAACTTTCTTTCCATGAGTCATTTCCTCTACACAGAGAGGATTAGAAGTCAAGAGCATGGCTGAATGCCCTGAAACTTGCTCCATGTTCAGACAAAACCAGACTTTGTGAGCTCAATTCTCCTTCAGTTTGAGCTGGTGTAGAGCGACCTCTTCACGAAAAGTCCTGAGGGATGTTGAGGGGACAAATTCCAGCTATCATGCAGCTGGGAAATACTAGCTTTCCAAGTGACAAGGTTGCTTAAGGGATGGGAGAGGAAGGCGAAAAGCAGGGCCAGAAACACCAGCAAGGAAAGCTTTGTAAGGAGTCCTTGCCTCTGACAGAGACAGGTTTGAGCTGCAGGGATCAATTCACTATGTCAGAACATGACAAAAAGCATCAGTTCTTTTTAAAATTGTTGGACAAATGTGTCCCTAATTCCTCTTTGCATATGTATAATTTGTACAAGGGTTCTAATTTTCATGCTAACAAATGTGTTTGGACTGCACTCTGTCTACAACAGGTAAAAACGGTTTTTGATAGTATCTCTCTCCTGAGATATGGTCTTTAGCAGGCTATTTCCTGTTAGAGATCAGTTTCAAAAGAACGGTAATCCCGATGAGCTCGGAAACCATCTAGTGTTCAGAAAATGTAAGGTTAAGTTGGTGTCCAACCTTGCACAGCCTAGAAAGAACAACCTCTGATAGGATTTGGCTGCTTTTCCTGGAAAGGGCGTTCTGAATGCGGGTAGCCAAGAGCAAACTTCCAGTAAGAATTACGATGAGTTCTTGAGATATACATATATATATATATATATATATATAGGGAGTGTGTGGCCAATCTGCTTTAGGCCAGTTTCCATAAGGATGCAATACAGACTGCAGGGTTTCTTGGGGAAAAATGTGAAGGACTGCTGGCCCAAATCTCTGCTTCCTTCTGTGTTTACTGCTCCACTGCCTCTCTCCCTCCCTCACCCTCCAGCACTCTCCTCCCTGCTCTTCCATATCCTTGTATCCTTACACAGCTGATAAAAATCCCCAGGAAGGGATAAGCAGCAGCTCATAACAGTCCAGATTCCTGACCAGTTAACTGCCAGGGCAGATGTACTCGCACTTTACAAAGCTGAACAGGAAAAGCAGAAAAATAGTATCTGTACTTCTAAGTTTCGTGTAATTGTGTCATCTTAAGTAGCATTAGCATATTACTTCCCCTCTCAGATCACATCTGTTCTTTTAAGAAGAAAGAGAGTGAATGGCCTGTTGGGGATTACCTCTGACATGACGGATGACATGGAAAGTGTACAAGAGACCATGCAGTCAGCTTTGGCCCCAGCTCTCTATTTGGCTGAATTTCTTGCATTAACCCTATCAGCCCGTTTCACTGCAGGGATGTGTCACACTACTTGAGAGTCATGCTCAGAGTGAGATGATGTCCTTGACAGGTCGATCCTGCCTGTATTCTCCCTGTGATCCTCCAGAAGATGTTCTGGATTACTTCTGGCCAGGTTTTCACAGGGCCCTCGCGGGTCTTTGGAGCAGACTCCAGGAGAAGGGGACCGCCTGCTGTGTGCCTTCCTTCGCTGCCCCCGCAGGCTCTTGTGTGTCTGATAGAGCCTCACTGCCTCCCCAGCTTGCTGCTGTTTTACAGGAGTGCTTCTGGCCTGCAAGGGGGCTTGGCTCTACCCAGCAACCTTTGCCAGCAAATCAGGTGGTCGACCCACTGCACCTCCTACTACCTCCTTTGCAAGGTCAGGGCTACCAAGTTCTCTCCTACCTCTAGTGGCTTCTTTGGGATGGGAATTTGTCAGTCTTCCCTTCTCTCTGCCCTGAGGAACTTCCTACACAGTCCTGTGCCCCACAGATGGTGGGAGTTTTGTGGCAGCAGGGGGACTCTCTTTGTTATTCCCTTAGGATTCCTTCCTTTGAACTCTGACACACTCACATCCCTTTTTTCATGTGTATTCTCACAGCCTGCATGCTGCCTCACCCTGCATCTCTTCCTTTTTCAGGGAGAGCTTTCAGTTTGTGGCTGGAGGGAGGTTGGCCTGTTCCTTCTGGTAAGCAGGGACAGCATCCAGGCAGACACCTAGGGAAAAGCACTCAAGCAGAGGAGAACATGCATCCCCATATAGCTCTCCCTTCCTTCAATACATTGTGGTCATTCTTCCTTCCACATTTCTTTTAGAAAACCTTCTTTTTTTCCCAAAAATGAATGTTGAGGGGTGGGGAGAGATCCCTTATATGGTTTATTGCCAAAAATAATTGTTTTTGAAATTATTTTTGACCAGACACTTTTGACAATATGTGGTCTATGCAATGGCTTTAGGAGCAAGAAAATTGATGGAGAAGGAGCTGAGATTTTTGCTCTCAGTTAACGTGAAGGTTGAAAGCAAGAAGCAAACAAAGACCAGGCTGATACATTTCAAGATGGTGTTTAATAAATTTAGCACCCAAGGACAGTGACAGTAAGCAGAGATAGAAAGCTATGCAGCCTGCTTCTCATGCCATATTGTGCAGGAGTCTAAATGAACAAAGGGCATTTGAATATGGGCTTAATGTAGCAGACTAGCAACATGGCTTGGGATAACCCTAAATTAAAGCCTTATATTCACTTTTTCCCCCCCCGATTTCTAGAATCCAATGGTTTAAAGGAATCTTCATAGTCTTCCTCTCTCTTTCCTTTTGTCTCCAATGCAGAAGGTGTTCAGGCAAAAGAAGGGATGAATTTAAGAGGGCATAGTTATTGTTTGTGGCTTTCCCGTTCATCTTTGTCATCTGCTGAATCTTTAAAGGCCCTCTGGAAGGCCAGCCTGAGGGTGAGCCGAATCCTCCGATCCCTGTAGCTGCCCAGAATGAAGTAAAGAACTGGACTGAGGCTGCTATTGACGCAGGACAGCACAAAACCAGTCTCTGGGGAGTAGAGAAATTTATAGCCCCAGAAGTCAAAGAGGATCAGGACACTCAGCGGAACAGCAAAAATGAGGAAGAAGAGGACGGTGAGCATAATCAGGGTGAAGAGCCTGCCTGTTTGGAGGTGCTGGGAGCTGCACTTGACTTTGAGGAAGAGGGTGAGGCTGAATACCAGCATGAGGGGCGTGCAGAAGAGGAAGTCCAGGACTCCAGTGGTGATGAGGAGTATGTGGCAATTGCTAGAGGGGCGAACAGTGCTAGAAACGTACCCCAGCATGTTCAGCAGCAGCGAGAGGCTCCAGAGCAGGCCGGAGATGATGCCGGACAAGTGCTTTGGGCGATGGCTTCGGCATCAGATGGGACAGAGGACAGACAGGCACCTCTCAATGCTGATGGCTGTCAGGAGATACAAGCCAGTTCCGTACGTGAAAAGATCGAGGAAGAGGAATATCCCAAACTGCACTCCCACATTGAAGTGCATCAGGTACTGAACTGTTTCGATGGCGATGCAGAGCAGGTAGCCAAAGTCAGCGGCAGCCACGTTCAGGATGTAGACGGTGAAGTGGTTCCTCCAGATGCGGAAGCCGAGGTACCACAGAACCATGCCATTTCCCACCATGCCAGAGGCAGAGCTGATGAGGCAGAAGCTCTCCATGAACTTGAGGAGAGCATATGACGGCTCTGCCTTTTGCACAGTCCCACTGTAATTCGCTCCATGAGCCAGGCTGGTTGTATTTGGAAGGAAGGTTGATGTAGTTTTAGCACTCATAATGAGGGCTTCACTGTGAAGTACTGATCTGTCACTGTCTCTGATTTCACACAGACCTCTAAGCAGAGAGCACAGAGGTGGTAGCTCGTGTGACTTTCTCTCATGATCATCTGGTGGTGTTTGCAATGTCTTTCCAGCTCTTTGTAGCCAGAGGTAGATTCAGGGAAGGATTGCTGTGTTTGGACTTGGAGCCCAGAGCTTCTATGTGTCATTTAAAACACCGTATCTGAGGCCAAATTGTGTGTGGCACGTAGGAAAAGCTAGATTGCAATGTATGTGTCTCTTTTTGAACTTATTTCTTGAGGCTCCTTTTACAGCCAGTGGTGGGAAACAAGTAGGCTAAAATAAAGCAATGTTAGCTCAGATTGATCATACCCGAAAAGTTCCTCATTTTCTTGTCTTAATAAAAAGGGAACCCAGGGATATTAGCTCAGATATAATTGTCTTTGCTTCACATAGCTAGGATTAGGTTAGATGAATATTGTCAAAAGTGTATGAAAGTTGTAGATAGTCAACATACAAATTTAAGCAGCATTAAATCAGACTGAGTTTTTCCTATCCATACTCCCAGAAAACATCGTCGAGTAGTCATATAGCTGGTAGTTTTTATGTTGATGACTGATTTCTATTTTAATGAAATGTAGTTTAATGTGATTGGTTTGGCCTCTGGAGCCTTATGTATAGATAATAATTCAGTCTGACAGAGTCAGGCCTTACTAATTTCTTTCTCAGAAGTTTTAAGAAGCATGTGTAGGAGAAAGTGTCTGACCCTCACATGACATTGGAATTATGGCTTAAATAATCCTTTCACACCGTTCTGTCAATTCACCCTGCTCCCTCCTCCATGATACTGGGATTTGAATGAGAATCTTGCCCCCCCAAAAAACCCCAAAACCAAAGGTCCAGAAATAAAATTCACTCCATTTTTGTGCAATGAGGTCAAACTGTGTGACTCTTTCCTACTCGCCCTGCCAGCTGTTAATTTGGACATGACAAGATAGAGAAGTGCCATGAAAGACAGCAGGAGATAGTCAAAAAGAAGAGAGAAACAAGTCAAAATAAGGACAGTGGTGAAGAGGTGAATCATGGGATAATCTAACCGACACGAATAGTTCCTTACCCCTTTGTCAAATGCCACAGCAAGTGGGGAGACAGACTACCTGAACGGGTGAAATGTGACAAATTGAAACATTATTGTTTCGTCTCAACAACCCACCCTGTCTTCAGTGCTACACGGAAAGACTATGCAGGTAATCTCCTCGTCCAGCTGATAGCCGGGGCAGTGGGGATAGTTTTGCCGCATGAGTCTGCGACAGGCATATACACTGGCAGTGCTTGGTTGAGAATCCAAGTGGAACCATTGCACCTAACTTTATCCATTAAGAATACAAACGTCTCATTGCACTTAGCTTTTAGAGCTACCATTAGAATTAATGGAGGTTTAGGAGCACCTGCAAGGGTAATATTTTGGCCCTAAGATAGGTGTCTTAGATGTGCACAGTCAGCTGCCTGTCTTTCTCTGCTGACTGCAGACACATCCCATGGTGCTAGCTTCACCTAGTGGCTTAACATCTGGATGGCTGAAGGCAGGTGAGGTGAACTGCACCCTTAATGTCATCACCACAGCTTGCAGGATGTGTCTTTTAGGGTTGACTGAACCCAGGGAACTTCTGGCACTGCGGCATACTCTTTTGCAGGGAGCTAGAAGATTCCATCCTCAGCCATTATGGGACCTTGAGTATTTCTAACATCAAGCCTTTAGAGACTGTTAGATCCAAGAATATAAGTATGTACTTCTGAAATGGACTAAGGGAAATAAAAAGCATTGTCTCTTTCAGAAAGCAAGGAATGTCTGTTGTAGCACAGTTTGTTTCAGAACAGGCAGGTAAGTCCTGCATGTAACATCTGAGTCCAAACTCACCTTCTGTTTCTTTATCTTAGTAGAGTAGCTTACTGCTTGCCCAACAGCACTCACAAGGCTACCTGCTCCCTGAACATCTGTAGCAAGCCCATTGAAAATATATGGCCTTATGACTGTGTCCACTTCCTCTCCATCTGGTTGTGGGGTCGCAGCAGATCTCCCACAATGAAAAATTATCAGACCTTGATCCACAGTAGAAAGTACCTGAAGCAGCCGCTAATTCTGTGAACCAAGTATGCTGTGAAGAGAAATGAAGAGCCGATGGTTAGTGGTTACCCACCCTTTGGAGAATCCAGTTGCAGCACACTCCTCTGCCACAACCTCTCTGTGTGACCTGAAGCAATTTGCCAACTGATTTAAAGAGGACGCAACTATTTGAGTGGCACCTACCTCTGCCTTTGCCCACTCCAACCTTCTCACCAGGTGCTCACATTAAGAAAGTGGTTGTTTTACCTCCCTGCTGCCATCATCTCCACAAGGCAATTCACCCCACCTGAAATGTGGGTCATCCTCTGGAGGTGCCTCTCTCTCCATTGGCCATTTAGGGAACATCAGGTGATTACGTTTCTAGCTAAAGCATTTCAATCAGATTTCATAATGTTAAATAGCATCAGCCTGGGCCATTGATATGTACTGTCACGTAGTGTCATACTGGTTGTAATGGACGCCCTGTGGAGATATGCCGAATCATCAAAAACTTTGCATTCCATATAATGCAAGTGAAGTAACCATCCTATGGTTTCTTCCATAGACCGTGCAAAAGCATGCTGAAAAAGTCACTCACGGTTCTCAAATATCTATTATAAGGCTTTGGTAAGATTGGTCTCCTGTCTCCAAAGCATATTCAAAACCTGAGCCTACTTCCTTAATGAAACTACTTAATGAAAGCCTGCATCAAATAGCAGCAGTCTAGCTGGTCTTTCTTTCCCTTGAGATTAAACAGCCTTCCTGTGGTTTACATGCTGAGCACAGTATAGTTCTTGTGGCAGCTGTTAGTCTGAACAAACTTGACACCACAAAGACATCTCATTCTCTGGACACAGAGTTATGCTGTTGTGCTTTCTCAGCTGATCTTAATTGATCATCTAAGACCAAAACTGCTAGTGTTTGATCTCTGAAGAATGCCACCTTCTATGACAGATGGGCAGTTAGGGCAATGCAATAGCATTTGTTCTTGGAAAAAAGATCCCTAGAATGAAGATCTCCTTATCTTGAAGATGATCAAGACAATTGTGTAGCTATAGCCAATTTCTAACCAGCAGGAAAGGAAAATATTGGAGCTCCTTTCCCCCCGTTCTTTTTTCTCCTCCCTTCCCCTCATCATCTCTCCAAAATCATGGCAGAAAGCAAGAGACAGAGGGCAATGGCAAAGATCGTTGCAGCCATCCAGGACTTTCTCACCTTCTTGTGGGTTCCTTGGTATTTCAGGGACTATTTGCAGCAACTGCCTGGTGTGGATCTGCTGGTGAAAATTGTCACCTGAATTCTGTGACTGATGGTCCAGACAAAATCCTTGTGCTGTAAAATCAAATCCTGGTGCTGGGCTATTTAGACACTGTTAAAAAAGCCATGGTCATTTCAATGTGACGTCTGGAGAAACAGCCAATCACTCTCTTGAGGAAGGATCTAGTTTGTTGTATGTGGTCACTTAGATTCCAACCACTTCCCCCTTCCCTCCCAGCACAGAACCTGTCACTGTCATGGCTTAGGAAATGCTTTCTCGCTACTTCTCCCTTCTTCAGACAGTCTCGCGATATAAAGAACACAAGAACTGTCTGTCCAAAGTTATAGCTTGACTCTTGCACTGATGCTTTGCTTCCCAGCTGCATCCATGAGCAGCTCTAGTTTCATAGACCTTGCAGAAGATGCTCTACTGCTGCTCAGGGTCACACAGATCGAGAAATTGTCAGTCCTCTTCCATAATGCCTGCTGCTGATTTCACAACCTCCCTCAACACAACTTCTCCTTCCCCAAGGGTCCACTGTCACTGCAGAACCTCCCTTAGCACACTCATCACTACCGAGTGTCCTCTTCTGACCTCAAAACCTCTCCCAACACAAGTTGTCACCATACATTGTCCCCTCCTACTTCACACTACCTGTTCTACTGTAGGGTCTCCTTGAACTTTCTAGCCAGCCTTATGACACCTCAGCAGCCACAATTTTGCAACCTCTCCTAGTGTTACCCTTCAAAACACGATGCCCGCTTCTGATGTCACAAGGTCTTTCAACACAGCTTAGCATCCACAGTATTACCTGCCACTTCATACGATCTTTCAGCACAGTCCCTCACCACACCTCAGGCACTTCTGATTTCACAAACTCCACAAAGACAGCCCCTGGCCATGTAGCATCCATTTCAAGTTTCACAACTTCCCTCCACACCGTGCCTTGTCCCCATCCTGCTCATCATCAAATTCACAACACACATTCACCATGGCTCTATCAACAAACCCCTTGCCAGTATTCACTATCCAGCTGCAAAACCTCGTTCATCTCACCATGCACAGTCCCTCCTTGTCCAAATCACAGCTCCCCTGAGCATGACCTGCTGCCATAGTGGTGTCCAGAGCCAGGTGCCAAGGTAAGTGGAATGAAAATGGAGAAAAGACCTTTCTCCTTTGCTGGCACTAAGCGCACCCCAACGGGGAATTATTTTGCAACAGCAGGTAACAGCAATTCTTCATTTGGACTTGTGCATTAAGTCATCTCTGGTAGTCCATTTGGCTAGGGAAACAAAAGGACATGAATGTGATGCTAGCCAAGTTGCTGCCATGTGTGCCACTGGGTACAGAAAGTGGCAGGCTGTCTCATACTAGGTGAGCAGGCCAGATGCTATTGGCCTGATCTCTCGCTTCTGTCATCTGTTGGTCCTCTTCCTTTCCCAAAGACTGTAAGACTTTGTTTACCTTCTTACCCAATACTCTTGTTTCCTGTAGTGACTACTGATAACCCTCATTAAGCTGCCCAAGACTCCAGGCGACAGTAAAAGGACATTTAAGTTAGGGGACTATTTTCACCAAGGCATTTCTTTACCAGTATTTGTTCTCATTAACTGTAGGATTTCTGTTTTCAGTGTGGAGATCGCTGGCATTCTGTGCAGAGGAGATGGAGACATTAACTATGTTGCTATCAGGCCATTCCACATTTCCAGAAATTTCAGCAAAACAAAGGAAAGGACAGTAGCTGAGACAATGTCTTTCCTGACATCCATGAGGCATAAGCTACAAATACACAGTAGAGTTGAGAGAAACGATGAATTTGACTTGGGCCTTGGTTGAGATGATATGCTGCTATAAATCAGCATGTCTATTTGCTTCGTTGGTTTCATTTCATAGGTTCACCTTTGACTGCAGCTGCTCAGGTTAAGAAAGATGGGGCCCATCATGACAGTTGAGAGTTGTCCGCCCTAAGTTATTTTGTTTAAAAGCTAGATGTCTATTTCACACCTAATCGCATCCTAAAATCAGTTCTGAGGTAGATCAGATGCATCTGCCTCCAGAGACATTCATTTTTTTCCACAGAAGAGCCTAGAGTGACTAAGTCAGGGTTAAACTCGCTGACTTCCATCGGCATTAAATAGGTGACGTCCTCCCTCAGTTTCCCAATTCGTAAATGAAGGATTTTTTTTGACTGACTTTGTAATTCACTGACCTCTGTTAAAACATGCAAATTCTTGCAAAGAGGCTGGATTTCCAGTGATGAAATTTCTGGTGAGATAGGACTTGGAGGGTCATCAAGAGGTCACCCAGGACATCTTCTGTCCCTATAAAAACTTAATCGTAACCACTCCTGAGAGAAATGAGCCCAACCTGTCCTTAAAAGACTCCTGTGATAGGAATTCTTTACCATCCCTGGAGGATGGTGACTCTTCCTACAGCTTGAGGTTTCTTTCTTTTTTTCCTTTAATGAAGATTTCTCTTTTACATGTGTTTTGGAATACACAGAAGTGAAAAAAGGAGAGAAAATATCTAGATTACAAACGGACTGTTTTAGCATTCACAATGCTAGGAAGCCAGAGCAGTGGACCTAATGGCCCTTTACACATGGGAAATCCATACAACTATCAGCTTGGAGTAAGGAAGAACTCCGAGAAGCGTTAGCTGGATAGGTCCATGCATATGCTTGTCCAGCTGAATACTCAGCTACTCCTTTGAGTGTTATTTCTTATGGAGAAACCCTGAAATGCCTTTGTGATATCATTAGAAAAGCATTGACTGACAACTGTTTCTTTAAAATATATTTACTTAAACTTTTCAGTCAAGACAGAACTCATTCTCCTCCTTTGCCCCTTTCTTTCACGCCTTCCCTTCACTAAGCCTCCACCCCTCCTTCCTGCAGCCCCAAGAGCCCTGCAGGTGGAAGATTTCCTGGGAGAGGGTTAAAGGTTGGTGCTTAAATGGTTTTCTTCTCAGCCCTGGGATATGAAAGCATCATTCAGGACACCCAGGTCACATCATCCACACAGCCTATTAAACCACTTCTCACACAGGCAGGAAACATCAAGATACACTTGTGACACACGAAAGCAAGTAATAAATTAGATGGGATTGGATTATACACTAACAGCCACCTCCTAAGCAAGTTTTGGAAGCTTTCCAGAAGCCATTCTATGTTCTTTAAAGGCACTGTGCTCTAACACATTCATACCAGGGGAGACAGAAGTTGAGGAGATAAAGTTGTACAGCCCTTACACAAAATATTAGATCTCTAAACACAGGCGAGGTAAGTTTTGCAGCTTCTTTGCCTTCTCGCTTTGCTTCGCTTTGCTTTGCTTTCCTCTTCCCTTTCCTTTCTTCTTGAACAAATGTGAAAATACAGAAAGGAACTTCCACTGAAGTTATCAACTGTCTCTAGTTATCTTTGGCTAGAATCATACACAGAGCTAGTTCTACAGCCGCAGATTCGATTGCTTCGATATTATTCTTTTGTTTCCCATAACCACCGGAGATTTTAGGGAAGAATGCATGCAGTAAGGAGATGGTGCAATTTCTCACCCTTTTTGAGATGTTAAGAGTACACATGAGATTCATTTTATTTTGCAGCTGATTGCATTATGTCATATAGCTCAGGTCTACCCCTGCAAAGGCACTTGAAGAGATAAGCCATAACTGGTGGGAATCCTCTACTGAATTAGTCATTCTAGTAATCCTCTTGGAGACAACAGTAAGAAACGGGTACCTGCAGCACATGATTCATCACATCTACAAGTAGACTGGTCAGGTGTAATATGCCTAGCTTAGGTACAGGTGCCTACATGACTTAAGTCGATGAGATGAGATCAGACAGATGAGATAGTTTGTTAAATGCAGTTTGGTGGTGATGGAAAGGACCTTATCAAGCAAGACACATAGTCGAGCTGTCTGAATTGTGAATCGGTCCTTTTGTAGATGCACACCTTGTTTTTAGCTCAGGAATTTGCCATCTGCTGGCATTCTGGCATATAGTTTCCCCTGACCATTTCTCTCTTGGTCACTCCTTTCTGACTGCCTAAATATGGCCCTGCGGTTGCTGTGGTATGCTTCCAGTCATGCTCTGGCTTGGATGGAGCCCAGCTATTTCTTTTCGACTGGGTACTGCACAGCCATAAAGGTGTGCTCATTTCATCCCTGTCATTTATTCTGTTGAGAAGTCTACGTCGTTGCTCAGTAGAAGGAAGAGGGGTAGAAAGGATCACGACCTGGTAAGACGAGGGAGAAACTGACCTCCCGTTGTTCTTACTGATCCTTTTCCTTGTAGAAATATCTGAAAAGGAACCATCCATGTAAATTTTACCCTTCTGCTTGAAAAACTTTCATCTAGTGTAAGTACAACTGTAAGCATAGGAAAAGTCCCTACCTTTCCCGACTTCCTCTCTCGGCTTCACTTTGTGGGTTTGAAAGTAATCTTGGGTTTTCTCAGTTTCAGTGTTTCCTGTGGATGCTTGATCCCTTTGTGCCTGCATGAGAATTTCTGATTATGTTGCAGATTGAAGTAGTTGGTAGATAACTTGGCTTAACTGAATCATTCCACAGATTTGCTCACAGATCACCAGTACAAATGTTGTGATGTAATTCTGCAGGACTTAAAATGGTGCATTTTAACACCAGCTGATGGGGAATGCTTTGATGCTAGAAGGAAGCCCATACAGTGGATATTTTTATTAAAAGAGTGCCTGCTTTTGGCTGACCTTAAACTCTCTGTGAAGAGTTTAATCTGGTGGTTCCCACACTTCTTTGACCAAAGGAACTCTGGTGGTCTGAGTGCATAAAGGCAAGCTAGAGACGTTACACTTTTTCTAAAGATGTAGGCTACTCATTTATTAGTGACATGTAATGCTCGATGGGTTGTAGCTGGAATACAGGGTGCACCAAAGAAGTCCCATGTTTATGCTGGAATGTGACCTTGTCTCGAATGAGAAACTGTATGGATGTAGAAATGCCTAGGGACAAGGAGCTCAGCCATAACCTGAAAAAGGTGGATGGCATTGCAAAAAGCTCTGCGCTACTTTCTGGCACCAAAAGGGATTATTCTCTAAAGGTCATTCTAACCTGGTGGTGCTAATTTGCTTAAGCTCCTCATAGTGAATGGAGGAAAAAAGGGTTCTGCAAAGGACCCTAATTCAGTCATTCTGAATCAGCCTATAGAGAGACTAATACTGGCTGTTGAAGGAGTTTAGTTAGATTAGCTTCATTAAGCTAAGTTAACCCTTGAAAGCATCACGCAGAGTGTATCAAAAATCATACTAGGTAAAATCAGTACAGTGCTGGGACAGAAGATCTCACAAGAGTCTTTCATTCTTCCTTCCTCTGATAGAAACAATGCTGAGATTTAGAACAATGTGAAATACTCCATTAAGTCATATGTGCAATTTTTTTCCCCTCCATGATAGATAACCTTCCCAGAACTCATTTTTCCGCCTGTGACATTTCATATTTACGTTTCAAAATGTATATACACAAGAGAGTTCTTTTCTCTGCCTGTGGGTACATTTCCCTTCTAAACGAGAATTCAAAGATCATGTGTACTTATAAAGCCAATCATCATTCTGAGCAATATTTCCAGGTATTCTTAAAGACACCCATTTTACAAAGATTGCTGTCAGGGACTTTGTCTCCCCTGAGGGCAAACATGCTGCATTATCTGCCTTGTAGTGCCCAAGGTGAACACTCTGGCCTTGTCCTTAGTGCATGGAAGGCTATCAGCCATGGAGCCAGTCCTTCAAAATCCTGGAGGACCAGGATTAAGGAACATATCACAGAGTGCACCTATCTCTGTGCCGCCAAAGCCATGGCAGAAGTTTTGTACTGTGGAGAATTAAATAGCCGTTAAAAAAAATACATGACAGAAACTAAACACTTCATAAGCTTAATACTAATGCTATATCTTTCTTGGTTTGTATCCACTTCTGATATAGAACTCTTCATTAATAATGAAAAAATGCTGATGAATCATGTGTCTGTCTTTGTTTTCCCAGGTGTATAAGCTGTATATTGCATATTGGCACCCATCTGATCAACATGGAGAATGTAAGCAGTGTGAAGGAATTCATTCTTCTGGGCCTTTCAAAGAACCAAGGGGTGCAGAAAATATGTTTTGTGGTGTTTTTGTTCTTCTATATTGTTATTGTGGCAGGAAATCTGCTCATCGTTGTCACTGTAGTTAGCAGTCAAAGTCTGAACTCCCCCATGTATTTCTTTCTCTGCCACCTGTCCATTGCAGATCTTTGCTTCTCTTCTGCCACAGCTCCCAAAATGATTGCTGACTTCCTTGTTGAGAAGAAAACCATTTCCTTTGGGGGTTGCATGGCACAGCTATTCATGGGACATGTCTTCGGCGGTGCTGAGATCTTCATCCTCACAGCGATGGCCTATGATCGCTACTTTGCCATATGCAGACCCCTGCACTACACCACCCTCATGACCAGGCGTGTGTGTGGCTGGATGGTGATGGGTTCATGGGTGGGGGGCTCTGTGCACTCCCTGGTGCAGACCCTCATAACCGTTAGCCTCCCTTTTTGCGGTCCCAACAAAATTGACCACTACTCTTGCGATGTCCTTCCTCTACTACAACTGGCCTGTACCGACACCTATGTTGTGGGCATCATTGTCGTTGCCAATACTGGAATGATTTGTTTGGTCTCTTTCTTCATCCTACTCACATCCTACATTGTCATTTTGTTTTCCTTGAAAAGGCAAACATCCGAAGGGAGGCACAAAGCCCTCTCCACCTGTGGGTCCCACATTACTGTGGTGATTCTCTTCTTTGGGCCATGCACATTCACCTACATATGCCCATCCAGCAGTCTCTCGGAGGACAAGAGGTTAGCTGTGTTTTTCAATATCATCACACCCATGCTGAACCCACTCATCTACACGCTGAGAAATGAGGAGATGAAAAGTGCCATGAGAAAACTGTGGAATAGAAAAGTTTGGCGTGAAAAGGGTGAGGTGTAGAACTGTGGTAACATTTTCTCAGGAGCTGAGAAAATCAAGTCTCTCTCACTATAATTCCATTTTGGAAAATTTACTGAAAGCTCCCTTTTGAAGAAAAGCTTGGTTTTAGCTGTTGCAGTAATTAGGAAGACACTGAAAGTTCATGTTTTGATTGGAATGGCATTGTAAACTCTGTGACTAGCAGGGATTCCCTTTATGTTCTCTTCTTGAATAGCACAGGCGCAGGACTGGGGCTTCCAAGCACTGTCGAGACACCAGCAAATAAATAAATGAATGCTATCAAAAATATTAAAATGTGTTCCAGGCAGAGCATCCCATTAGTCCGAGCTCTCCCAGGTGTAAACTTTCTGTCAGACAAACTCCATCTACTCTGTAATCTACTCAGCTAGGAAACGATGGCCCAAGGTGTCTGCAAGACCTTCAAGGTCCCCTGCTGCTGGAAGCAATTGTACCAAAGGCTTCCTTCCCCTTTACTTTGGAGTAAATGCCTTCTTAGGAGTACTGCATTGTCATATGCTGAATCCATGGGTTAGCAATTAAACTGCTGATATTAGATGCTGGCTGGGTCATTTGCTGATGCAGATGATATGAGGAGAAGCTTCTCCCCTTCCCATTCCAGTGCAGCAACTCTCTGCCTTTCTGCAGTAGTTCACCTATCACTAATGCCCTCCTTCCTAACCATCCCCTCTGCCCTTCATCTCTGCCTCAGACTTTGCATTTTACTGTTTATTACTAATAGAGAATCAAAGATCCAAGTGAAAGATAAATTGCTCTCTGTAGGATATTGTCGCCACCAAAGAAAGCATTGGGGGGCACAATTTTATGTGTCAGTGAAAAAAAAGAGTTGTTTGGGAATAATTCCTGTACGCAGGATAACTCCTAGCACAACAGGGCACATCTACAGGCCCAGGCAAAGGAAGAAACATGTATTCCAAGGGAATAGCTGGAGCAGCTACTGCTGCAGGGGGGAAGAGAAGAAATGTGAAGATGGAAGATTAAATCATCTCAGAGCCAGTCACAGCTGCCACAGGGAGGTTAGTTGTAGCAGCTAAGGTTCTCCACAAGGCCGAAGGAGCCACGAGGAGCCACGGGACCCTGACTCCTACCTTGCCAGGAGGAAAAGAGCAGATCCGCTGCGTGAGGGAGAAAGACATCTGTGTAATGCACTCTGAAAGTAACTAAAGCACTTTCTTTTTTCTTCCTTCACTTCACGTTCCCTATAAACACTTGCTTGCACTTGTGTTGCACCTTAACATGGCTTAAGTGTGGTTCAAGATAAGAAGGTGTTCCCTGCACAGGAGAGCAGCAGATCTACAGACCAAACCCTGGGACAATGTCGCAAATGCTCTGGTTCCCCGAATGTCCTCTGCTCTATGCAGGGGGTGGCAGAGTGGGTTCCCGTTTCACAGGCATGCACCAGTACACTGCGGATGTCTCAGTGTCTTCTCCTCACCGTGGTGGGTTATGTGGATGGCAGCCAGCAGGACGGAACTGGGATAAATCCTGATTCTCAAGGCTTAGAGGGATAGTGTCCCTCAGGCCTGGGCCAGCATGTCCCTCACCCAGCATTCACACTCTGTGGACACAGCTAAAGGTGGGACCATCCCCACCTATTTGTAGCAGTCTAAATTCTTCATGCAATGAAGGACAGTTGTCTAGCTCAGCACCATTGTCAACAGAGAGGGACAGGCGCCTTCAGAGGTTGGTCTGTCTCACCGTAGGTGGGGCAGGTAGAAAGACAGATGGGGGCCAGTGACCCCCTTCATACTGAAACTGCTGAGGGGTTAGGGCACATGGTCAGTTCAAGCTAAGGCTTATAATTTTAAAACTGTTAGTTTGGGTTTTTTTAATGTTTTGGGGAATAACACCATGATTTTTCTGATTTCTCTTCCGGCTGGCGGGTGCTAGCAGGCAACAGTGGGACCATAATTTATGGAAGGCATCAACAACAACAACAACATTTGATTCCTCTACACATTGGCCCAGATCCTTATAATGACTTAATATGAGGACTAACCAGCTGCTTCTGTATTTTGCATTGCCTGAGTAAAAATACCTGGCAAGTAGTGAGGCCTGACCACAAACATTTTTAAAGTCTTGAAATAATTTCCTCGTTTACTTCTTGTTTCAAACGTGTACAGACCAGATGTCTAAGTGCCAACAGTCCTATAGCACAGTTCTGATATTTATTTATGCTGCAAACATGCAATGGTAAGAGCAAGTTAATAAGAAAGAAGAAAGCATATGTGAAATATTGTCTTCGAAGGGAAAAAATATCTGACACATGTAAGAGTCATCTTTACTCAAAAAATGTTTGATTGCAAGGGTAATGTGAACACAAAATCTTGCAAATGGTCAGCCATGACATTGATTTTAAATAGAAATGTTTCCAAAAGAAGCACATAGCTAATACTAAATGAAGTCCATTTATCTAGACAGCTCTGGAAAGCAAGCAAGATAGCAAGCAAACCCCCACACAATGTGACATGGTCTAGGTGATCACACTCCAGAGTCACCCTGTAGAGATTACTCTAATAGCTGTCCAAAATATATATTTTAGCTCCCCGTCCACTGATTCTTTCTGACAAAGAAAACTTCACATGCCTCTGCGATCTCATTGCTTCTGGTAAGCTTGTGCTTCTGCTGTGCAATTTACTTGAAATATTTCTGCCACAACTTCCCCATCTGGAGAGAGAGAGAGAGAGAGAGAGTTGTTCTTGCAGATGCTCTTGGAAGTTGTTTTTGCAGAATGAGAAATGGAGCTAGACATTCAGGCTGTCCGTTTCATCCCCTGTAGTTTTCAGCCCTGGCAGAGATGTGGACTGCTCTCGTGACACATAAGAAGCAGCTTGGAGCTGAGAGGTTTTGATGAACCTGCCTAAAGTGGTCCGAGGGGTCATCAGAGGAGAATAGCAGGCAAACTGTAGGAGACTAGCAAATATAAACTGTGTAAATTTTCTGATTTTGCTTCTTTGTTTTGTTCAAGCATGACTATGAAATCCTGCCTTTGAAAAGAGGCATCGCTGTCGAGTGACTTTTGTGAGATGCATTTTATTAAGTAGAAAGAACTCAATTTTTTTTTTACCCTTTCTTTTAATTGGTGTCGTCTTTGCTTATTTTTTCAGTTATATGCCATTTCCAGAAATATCTGTCAAAAGGAAGATTCTGGTGTTACAGAGTCAAGGAGTCAATAGGTAGCTGCAGCACTGCCTATGTACTCAGTCTTAACTTGTCCCCTCTAGCTGTACACATCGTGGCAACAATGCTCTTAACACACACGCTTTGGGCTTCCCCATACTGCTTTCCCTCTGCCCACGGAGTGGCATGGAGATAGGGATGGAGACATGAAAGAATATTTCCTCTGTTGGTAAAGTTGGAGGGTGGAAGAGGCAGAGATCTCGTGAGAAAGAACTGATTGACCTGTGATTGTGGAACAGGATTAAGAGCCCAAAGGACTTGCCAGTATTGTAGACACTGTTATGCAGCTCTTGCCGTCTATCTTTTCAGTGTAGAAACTGAACACTAGTGATACTTGCGTACTGCACTAGAGTGCAGCAAAGGTGAATACAAGGGTGTTGGTGAGTAAAGGAGATTCAGCAGCGGTGTATTTATTACCCCGGTGGCATCACAGGTGTGTTTATGGGGGTTTCCATGCCTAGTCCAGAACTTGGCTGAGGTGTACAAAAACCTTACTGACACATCGTTAATGCAGATTATCTCCAGTATTCACCCACGTACTGTAGGAAAGGTGGTCTGAGGAAACACAAGCCTGCTCTTTTGGAGACTGAGGTCGCAACCCAGAAACTCATGAGCAATAACTGGAACCCATCCACACAAGATGTAGCCCAGTACAGCACATATAGGACAATGACTCTCCTGCTTCAGGTTTCCTGGCATGCCTTGAACATGGTCTGATTTCACTTAGGGCGCCTTAAAGACAGTTTGTCTGTTTAAAGACATCTCTGCTAAACAGACATGAGGTAGGTGTCCACTTTACCTCCTCCAGAAGGATCTACACTGATAGTTGAAGTGATGTTAATTAGCCAGCTGCCTTGTGTCATGATGTGAACACTGATGGTTGCACAGAAATGCATGGACATTCTACCAGAGTCAGAGAGCAATAGTAAGGACTAGTTCTGTTGAATTCCTTCAGAGGGTTGAAAAAGAAGGTACGTTCACTGCTTGAGCAGAATTCCTTAGGGGATGACTAACGTGTTGAGACTCAAATCAAAACATGCGCTATCCTTCTCAGTCAGTTTTTCATTTCCAAATCAACACTTCAAAAGTGGATGTTTAGGGAGCCTAGTGACTACTCTTCCTTTTTAAAAGGGGCAAAGATCAGAAATATGAATCTGGAGGATATTTCCACCAACTCCCTCAAATCAATAAACGGAGCTCGCTATTACGCACTTCAGTAATACATTCTGTGTTAGATATCAACTGTCACTCCTTGAGAGAAGCATTGACTTTGAAAGGAAACTTTCCCCAAAAGGCATAAAAGGGAATACATTGATATTGAACATACCAGTGATCGATATGGATGTGTACTGATAACACTGTGTTTCTAATGCCATCACAGGTGGCTTTATTCTGTGCTTCAGGTCCTGTCTACGTGACGTATGTGAAGAACAAAAACAATGTGACGGAGTTTGTCTTCCAGGGACTCACACAAGATGATACATTAGCAAAAGCATGCTTCACATTCTTCTTAGTCTTCTATGCCACTGTTATTCTTGGAAAGCTGCTTAGCATCAGCACTATACAGAACAGTCAACAGCTGGACTCTCCCATGTACTTCTTCCTGAGCTACTTGTCCTTTGTAGATATCAGTTACTCTACTGTCACAGTTCCCAAACTCATTTATGACCTTCTTGCTGAAAAGAAGACCATCTCTTTTGTGGGCTGCATAGCACAGCTCTTTGGGGTCCATCTCTTTGCCTGCACGGAGATGTTCATCCTCACAGCAATGGCGTATGATCGTTACACTGCTATATGCAAGCCACTTCATTACACAAGCATTATGAACAAGCATGTGTGTGGCCGGCTGGTGGCAGCTTCGTGGGTGGGAGGCTGTGTGCACTCCCTGGTGCAGACCCTGCTGACCGCTCAGCTATTGTTTTGTGGGCCCAATGAGATCGACCACTGCTTCTGTGATGTACACGCTTTGCTGAAGCTGGCCTGCACTGACACCTACATGGCTGGTTGCATCGTGGTTGCCAATAGTGGTCTGATTTCCTCGGGCTCTTTGCTTGTTCTTGTTGTGTCCTATGTCATTATTTTGGTCTCTTTGAGGACACCCTCTTCCAAAGGGCGTCTCAAAGCACTCTCTACCTGCACCTCCCATATCACTCTTGCACTTCTGTTCCTTGGGCCATGCATTTTCATCTGTATGCGCCCTTCCACCATCTTTTCAGCAGACAAGATAATCTCTGTGTTTTACACCATCATCACGCCTATGCTCAATCCCTTGATTTACACCCTCCAAAATGAAGACATGAAAAAAGCCTTGAACAAGCTGTGGAGCAGAAAAGCAAAGAGGAGTGAGACATGAAACAACAGGGTGAGTGTTTGTAAGATGACTGTAGCTCAAGAAACCATGGGGAGGCAAAGAGAAGTGTTCAGGAGGGACTTTTCAGGAATGTTGTTCTATTTTTGGCGTGGCTGTTCAGAATAGAACTGAAAATAAATTCAAAGTTATATGCAGCTCTCATCTTTCTTTGGAAATTGTCGGTCAAAAGGATGTGAGCATATTGTCACCAGTCAAACCCGAGCCTTTGGGGTGGTATTGGGGCTTTTACCTTTAGACACCTTAGAGCTGTGTAAGTCTCAGGTCTAGGCTGGTCAGTCGTCTGGTGCTTTACACTATAAAAAAATCTAAGGGATAGGTATCTCAGTGGAAATACGGGGATCCAATATCTCTCCATACTCCACACAATATAACCTAATTCCTAGCTGAACACTGAAAATTTCCCTAAAATTCTTAACAGTACTGTTCTTGATTCATCGAGTTTTCCTCAACTGTTTGCAGCAGGGAAACCCCCAAATGCCCCTAGGACCTCCTGACTCTGGGCAATGCTGTTCTACCGCAAATGGACTTACTTTAGCATTGCTGTCATGACAAGTGATTCAAGGCCGGGATTTTCCCAAATCTCCTCCTGGAACTGAGATTTGGGGAAGGGAAGAAGAGGAACAGGATTCTGGATGTTGGATCAGAAGGCTTTCTTCGAAAAGCAAACTGTAGATTTGAAGAGACAGCAGCTCTTTAACATTTTAAATTCCCTAATTTTGTCTGGGTTTCTCGAGGTGGAGACTAAGGCATAGGTGAATGCAGGGCTTATGAAAATCTGTTCTTTTTGATGATATTTGTCAGAAAGCATATTTAGGTTTGAGATTGTGATTCTTGATTGAAACATGCTGCCGGTTGTGCTGATGCTTAGCTCTAGATGGCTTTGACTATCTTAAACATCAGCGCAGAGAGAGGTGTGCAGACATGACTCATTGCTGTGCAGGGAAGCTCTTTGATGACAACCTACCTGTCTTTCTCTGGAAGAGTAGTAGTGTACATTGCTCTTCCCAGAGACCTGTAAACATACACAGGAAAATAAAATGATGCCTGTGATTTCTTCTCAAGCTATTTCCTTCCTGTGAGCTGGGAGTCCACTGAAAGAGACAATTTTGAACACCTCAGAAATCTGGTTTAAAAATCTCACATCTCTGTTCAAGATAAGGACAACGCAACATTGATACGTGTAAAAACTGTGATCTTCACATATCTGATGATACTTAATAATGAGAAACGAGAGACAAACCTTGAGCTTCAGGCTCTGCAGCAACAGAAAGATGACAACTAGCAGGACCAAAAGGCTACATTTTCCTGAGACTTGTAAAATCCTTCTTTAGGGTGCCATAGATGATCACAGGGACACAATCTTTGCTACAGTTATGCACAGCTTTAAGGAGAGGAAGTCAGGGGAAATAACAGCCCTAACAGGCTTGCAGTGAAATGCAAAGGGAATCCGCAAGACCTCTTTCCATCCCCCTTTGACTGTGAACCTTATGCAGAGGCAGGAACCTCTCGCCTGTCTGAGATTAATTCTGTCACTTTCAGCTCAATAAAGATTTCAACTCCTTCTGCCAACTGAGGGACAGCATTTGTAAACTCAGCCAGAAGGGATGAAACATCTACTAGAGATAGAACACCTATCCTTAGAGCTAGCTTAGTTGAATTGATAAAAGGATTCCAAAGCCTTTCCCAACTTTCTCATCTCCCAGAAATGATTGGTCGTTTATTCTCAAAATCACATTGATGGCAGACATGTAGTTGGTAAGTCACCATCTTATTTCAGCATTCTTTTAAGTGAAACAACACTGCAGCTTGATTAACTTTCAAATTATGTCCAATGTCCTTAAAATAACTACCAGTTCACTCAGTTGCCTCAAGTGGATTGCTGATATGTGGAGATGAAAAGCAGGAATAAGTTCTTCTTACTTCACAATGGTAGCAAAATTAGAAGTCAATCTTTTCTGCATTGCTGTAGTTTTTTCATGTTTCCAGGCAGAAGGGGAAAAAGGAGGTAGTAGTGAGTGACAGAAGAGGGAGATTTAACAGGAGAGGGACAGTTACTTTCCCTAGTGTTTGGGGGGCAAAAACACGGGTGTCTCTTCTCCAAGATTTCCTTTGCAGAACTTCAGGTTCTGTGTGTTGCACTGGAAGAGGCTACTCCTTTCAAATACTGAAGACGTAGCAGAAGTGGCCATAAATTCAAATCACATTTCTTTTCTCCTCTTGAATATCTCTGAAAGCTTTTTCTCATCTTGACGGACTGGTGGTTTTCCTACATGAGCAAACGTTCCTAATAGAACAGAGAACTGCAGTTCTGTGCCACGCACTCCTCAGGCAGGAGTCCTGTTTGTGCTTGGAACTTGCAAGTTAAGAGTCAGGATTCCTCCAGCTTTCAGCAGCAGAGGAACACAGTCTTTCAAGATAGAAGTTGCAGATACAACCAGTTAGAAGTCCACCTAAAATCCCTTCTAACAATTAAGTACCTTTCTGAATCTCACCCTTGGAAGCTGATCAAATCTTCCTTGGAAGTCCTACTCTTTGTACCAAGGTTTTGATAAATTTTCCCCAAACAAAGTTCTCTTTCTAACAAGTCTGCTGAAGTTTCTCTGATATGACCTAAAACTCTCCTCAGAGCATCCTTCACCTCCTTATTCCTTAGGCTGTAGCTGGTAAGATTCAGCACTGGAGTCACCACTGTAGAGAACAGAGAGGCCCATTTATCTCAGTCCAATGAGTAGCTGGATGTTGGGCTACCGCACATAAAAATGGTGCTGCCATAAAACAAGAAGAGAGCTCTCAGATGGGAAGCACAGGTGGAGAAGGCTTTGCATCTCCGCTTGGAGGAGTGGATCCTCAGGGTGGTGGAGATGAGGTAGATGGAGGAGATTAGAATTGCCAGAGATGTGAAGATGCCACGAAACACACCAAAAATGTGAAGTACCGTCTCTTTGCTGTAGGTGTCAGAGCATGAAAGCTGGATCCTCGGGGGATGTCACAGAAATAATGACCGATAACACCAAAGTCACAGAAAGAGAATGTGAAGGTGGAGATAGTTTGCGCAAGTGCCTGGACAAAGCCAGTGAAAGAGGAGATGATTACCATCTGTGTACAGGCTTTTGAGGAGATGACAGTTGCATAAAGGAGAGGGTTACAGAGAGCCACATGCAGTCATATGCCATTACTGCCAGCAGGAGACACACAGCACTAGCCATGAGGAGACAAGTGAATAGCTGTGCCACACAGGCACTGACTGAAGTGGCTCTCCTCACTGCTGAAGAGTTCACCAGCAACCTTGGGGAGATAGCTGAGGAGTAACAGAAATCCACAGAAGCCAAGTTACTGAGGGAAAGGTACACAGTGTGTGAAGCCGGGGGATCAACCTTCATCTACATGATCCTTCCAAGATTCCCTATTAATGTGCTTAAAAAAAACGGGTTACCTTCACCTCTTGGCTTTCTGTTAGTCCAGAGAGGATAAACTCAGTGGCCACACAGTGATTCCTCTCAGGCATGTTGCTAGCACACTCATGTTATCTCCCAACAGGAAACTGGTTCAACACCTAGAAGTGATGGGAAACTGGCAACACACAATGGATTGTCTCAGTAGCCACAAGGAAGTACGGCGCATTTTCATCATAGCTTCTGACTAGACTTCTTTAATTACGCATTGAAATGACTTGTGAAACAAGGGAGTACTGTTCCTATTTTTCAGGTGAGATAAGAAAGCGCAGAAAGATAAAATAATTTATTCAAAAGGCAGCAGCAGCACTGTGAAACACCACTCCTAGTCTGGCACTACAATGGTTTTTCGTGTGCCCTCTTTCTCCTTTTTTAAGGAAAAAAGTCTGCTTTTCTTGAGGACATCTATGGAGCACTCTTCTCTTCTCACTCGTGGCCACGGTTGAGTATACAGTATCATCCAAATGGCCCACTCCAAGGCCAATGGCCCACTTGTTCCTGAAGATACATGGTCTTGACACTAGTTCAGACATCATTCTTCCTGTATTGCAATCACCAATACGTTTTTTGCCTACTAGCTAACTCCCTTGGGCATTGGTAGCAGGGTAGTTAGAGCTCAGTATGGGCCACAAAGTCCATTAATGGGACAAAGTGCCCCCGTTCAGCCTTGCTGAAATAGGAATATAAAGGTTAGGCTGCAGCTGTGCCAACTTGCTAAGACCTGCCTTCATTACATGGACCTCCACCACCCTGACCTTTGGGACTGCAACTCGTAAACATACAAATAACAAATCCACATCCTGGCAGAAGAAAGTAAGAGTTTCCTCTCTTGAAAGAAATGTCGGTAAGCACTAAATGGCAACAGCAGCAGGAAAACCCAGCTTTGCATCTTCCCAAAGAGGAGGAGATACCACAAGATCCTCCAGGTTTGGCTGAGAAAGGATTTCCCATTTGCTTGCATCCCTGTTGTCAAGGAAAAGTGGCCATCTTCTGCTCAGGAATAAATTGGGAAGAGTCACCAAATGAAATACTTTCCATTTAGAGGGGGAAAAAAGTCGTGCTAAAAGGGAAGGAATCCTGAACAGAAAGGGAATCACTCATCCCTGTAAAGGTTCTACCAGCTTCACCTCACATGAAAAATTATTATTAATCTATTGGAGGTTACCAGTAACCTGGCTGACGCTCTCAAAGCGGAGTTCTTATCACGTGGGTGACTGAATGGAGGTTTCAATTCTTGCTGAGGTCTGTTTCTAGCATAGGCTTCAAGGTATTGCATAGGTACAAAACTATTCTCTTACTGACCTGTTTCATCCAGAAAGGCAAGAGTACATACTGTAGATATCAAGCCAGTTTATTCCCCGCTTGAACCAAATCTTCAGAAGTACTTGCCCATTTCAAGAAGCAGACAGCAGGATTAAAACCAGCCTATAATGGTTAGGTACACAGTTTAAGTGGGCAAAATGCTTACCCTGCTTAGGTGCACAAAAGACCAGACTGCCTTTACACACTGAGTCATCTTTGCATAGCTGGCTGTTGTTTATCCCCAACCTACCCAACCTTTTCTGCCCTGAAGCACAGCAACTAGCCCAGTTAACTCTCAGAAAAGGGCTTCAATGAGCTTGCTATCAACAGGTTGCTCTCTTCCATGGACTACTTGGGAAACTGAAGGAGGAAATTTCCCTCTCCTGCCCCAACGTGAGTGATCAAACACTGGATTAGGTGCAAATTTGTAGAATCTCCATCTGTGCTGACATTTAAAATTCAGCTGGATTGGGCCGGAGCAATCTGATCTGACTGAACCTGCTCTGAGGAGGAGGTTGGACTTGGTGACCTCCAGAAATCCTTCCCAACCTAAATTATTCTATGATTCTATCTGCAGATTGAAAATGATCTTTTTGACCTCTAAAATGAAGAAATAGGCCTACCTTCCTTGCATGAAGGTGCGAGATATTTTATGCCATATTGTTCCCAGAAATAAACTCTTATTTCAAAAGCTACAAACTTATGAGGCCTTCTACAGACAGCTGGAAGTAGCCTCACGATCCCAGGCCCTGGTTCTCATGGGGGACTTCAACCACCCTGAGATCTGCTGGAAAGACAACACAGCTAGGCACAAACAGTCCCGGAGGTTCCTGCAGAGCATTGGTGACAACTTCTTGACACAGGTGGTGGAGGAGCCAACAAGGAGAGGTGTGCTGCTGGACCTCGTACTAACAAACAAAGAAGGACTGGTGGAAGATGTGAAGGTCGGGGGCAGCCTTGGCTGCAGTGACCATGAGATGGTGGAGTTGAGGATCCTGCAAGGAGGCAGCAGGGCACTGAGTAGGATCGCAACCCTGGACTTGAGGAGAGCAAACTGTGGCCTCTTCAGGGACCTACTTGGAGGAATGCCATGGGTTAGGGCCCTAGAAGGAAGGGGTGTTCAAGAGAGCTGGTTAATATTCAAACATCACTTCCTCCAGGCTCAAGATCAGTGCATCCCTATGAGTAGGAAGTCAAGCAAAGGGGGCAGGAGACCTGCATGGATGAGCAAGGAGCTCCTGGCAAAACTCAACCAGAAGGAGGAAGTCTACAGAGAGTGGAAAGGGGGACAGGCCACTTGGGAGGAATACAGGAACATTGTCAGAGTATGCAGGGATGCAACGAGGAAGGCTAAGGCCCGTTTGGAATTACATCTGGCGAGAGATGTCAAGGACAACAAGAAGGGCTTCTTCAAAGACATCAGTAGCAAGAGGAAGACTAGGGAAAATGCGGGCCCTTTGCTGAACGGGGAGGGTGCCCTGGTGAGGAAGGATGCAGAGAAGGCAGAGTTACTGAATGCCGCCTTTGCTTCATTCTTTACTGCTCAGACCAGCCCTCAGGAACCCCAGATCCTGGAGGCAAGAGAGAAAGTCTGGAGAAAGGAAGACTTTCCCTTGGTGGAGGAGGATCGGGTTAGAGATCATTTAAGCAAACTTGACACCCACAAATCCATGGGCCCCAATGGGATGCGCCCACGAGGGCTGAGGGAGCTGGCGGATGGTATTGCTAAGCCACTCTCCATCCTCTTGGAAAGGTCATGGAGAACAGGAGAGGTGCCTGAAGACCGGAAGAAAGCCAGTGTCACCCCAGTCTTCCAAAAGGGCAAGAAGGAGGACTCAGGCAACTACAGGCCAGTCAGCCTCACCTGCATCCCTGGAAAGGTGATGGAGCAGCTCATCCTGGAGGCCATCTCCAAGCATGTGGAGGACAAGAAAGTGATCAGGAGTAGCCAGCATGGCTTTACCAAGGGGAAATCATGCTTAACCAATCTGATAGCCTTCTGTGATGGAATGACTGGCTGGGTAGATGAGGGGAGAGCAGTGGATGTTGTCTGCCTTGACTTGAGGAAGGCTTTTGACACTGTCTCCCATAGCATCCTCATAGACAAGCTCAGGAAGTGTGGGTTAGATGAGTGGACAGTGAGGTGGATTGAGAACTGGCTGAATAGCAGAGCTCAGAGTTGTGATCAGTGGCACAGAGTCTAGTTGGAGGCCTGTAGCTAGCGGTGTCCCCCAGGGGTCAGGACTGGGTCCAGTCTTGTTCAACTTCTTCATCAATGACCTGGATGAAGGGACAGAGTGCACCCTCAGCAAGTTTGCTGAGGATACAAAACTGGGAGGAGTGGTGGATACACCAGAGGGCTGTGCTGCCATTGAGAGAGACCTGGAGAGGCTGGAGAGGTGGGTGGAGAGGAACCTCCTGAAGCTCAACAAAGGCAAGTGCACGGTCCTGCACCTGGGGAAGGATAACCCCATGCACCAGGACAGGTTGGGGGCTGACCTGCTGGAAAGCAGCTCTGCGGAGAAGGACCTGGGAGTGCTGGTGGACACCAAGTTAAGCCTGAGGCAGCAATGTGCCCTTGTGGCCAAGAAGGCCAATGGTATCCTGGGGTGCATCAGGAAGAATGTGGCCAGCAGGTCGAGGGAGGTGATTCTCCCCCTCTACTCAGCCCTGGTGAGGCCACATCTGGAGTACTGCGTCCAGTTCTGGGCTCCCCAGTACAAGAGGGATGTGGCACTACTGGAGCAAGTCCAGCGAAGGGCCACAAAGATGATTAGGGGACTGGAGCATCTCTCTTATGAGGAAAGGCTGAGAGAGCTGGGCCTGTTTAGCTTGGAGAAGAGAAGGCTGAGAGGAGATCTTATCAATGTGTACAAGTATCTGAAGGGAGGGTGTCGAGAGGATGGGGCCAGACTCTTTTCAGTGGTGCCGAGCGACAGGACGCGAGGCAATGGGCACAAACTGAAACACAGGTAGTTCCATCTGAACATGGGAAAAAACTTCTTCACTGTGAGGGTGACAGAGCACTGGAACAGGTTGCCCAGAGAGGTTGTGGAGTCTACTTGTCTGGAGATATTCAAAACGCGCCTGGATGCAATCCTGTGCAATGTGCTCTAGGTGACCCTGCTTGAGCAGGGGGGTTGGACTAGATGATCTCCAGAGGTCCCTTCCAACCTCAACCATTCTGTGATTCTGTGAAACATTTCGTGTACCTTCATAATAGCGAGTTGCTTCCTTCTTCACTACAAAGACATCTTACTGAAACAAATCAGAAGATTTGTCTAAATAGAAAAACTTTAGGACTTCACACTTGCAGTAGAGCCCCTCCCTGCTCCAGACAAATGCCCAGATAAATGTTCTTTGCTTCGATGTTTGCAGAACTATGCAATTCAGTACTGCCTTTGGAGCAACAGCTCATTCTTTTCCCTATATGTTGCAGCTGACCTGCAGCCTGGGCGCTGTGAAACATTAGTGGAGTGACACGCTGAGAAACAACTTCAGTATGAAATGTGATATTCTAAATGTGATATTCTAACACTCAGCTTGCCGCTTCAGAATTCTTTCTTCAGAAAAATGGTGTTACTGAAGTACTTGGTGTATTTATGACTCTCGATGCAGTTTAATATCTGTAAATTAGATCTCCTGCAAGACACCAGGCCTTAATTAGGAGTCTCAGCAGGTGCACTGTAATGAAGAATCTTTCTGTGAATTAATTTCCCCTACCCTTGGTTAGGGGTCTCGTCAACATCTGTTCTAGGCTCCCCTATAGACAAAGGAAGCAATATCACCTTTAAAGGACAATTCATCCCATCTTAAGATAAGTGTGATAAGCAGAAGGAATCATCCTCTAAGGGTGTCTTTGTTGTCATTGATTATAGGACATGCCCGTCTCATTCCCTGCCCTTACTACTTTTTACTAGTGAAACTGATGACATAAGTATCCTAGCAAATTCAGTGAACCCTCGTCATGCCTGTCCCTATCAACTCTCCAGAAAGCCCAAGTACCTTGGATTTAGATCATTAACTTCCAGATAACTATAGCAAAAGAAGAGTAGTTCCACCTGGCATGGGTAATTCCCTAGCCCATGAGACTAACGGACAGGGTAAGAAATAAGACGTACAAAATAGCTGCACAGTAATTGCATGGTGGAAAGAAAGCCTCAGCAGCCTCAAACTCACTGCTGCTCCTGTTACTGCCTCTCTTTCTTCTCCCCTTGGCATCTCTATCTTCCTTGCTTTTTTGCACCTGATTTATCAGCCAGATCTCAATGGTAAGGAATAAGATCATTGAACACAATTAATAATTCTCATAATTCTCCTGCACAAGTTAATTATGAAAAGTCATACAAGGGGACATCCAGAGGTAAAGGAGGAAGTGACACAATCCAGTATCACATCTGGGGAGGCTGCACAAGTATTTTGGGAAGCAGAGTAAAGGGAAGACAACAGGATTTTCTTCTGTGAGGTGAATTGAATAACTGTGAAACTTCCACCTTGCAGGAATTAAGTTACTGTGCTCCTTCAGCAAATTATCTATTATGAATGTATTAATTATGTCACCAAATGCGTCAAAAGTTCAACATCTGCCAACAAGAGAAATACAGTGAGTTGCATTATCTGTTTGTGTTAGAGTAACTGACTCTTAGGATTCAGTTCATCTCGCCTAAATTCAGGCATCCTACTGAAGGACCTCATGCTGGTGCCTAGGAGGTTGGAGATCTCTCGGTAGAGATAAAAGGGAGAAATTAGGGAGGACTGTGGGTGAAAATGCTCATGTCATCTACCAGGAAGCACCTAAAAGCTTTGTCTGAATCTAATCTAGTCATCTAAACCCCCTCTGGACTCAACAGAGAGAGACAGGCAGTTCCTGGAGATGATTCAACTTGTCCTAAGGAAGAAGCGCTCTGTGAAGATGCTAACTTCTTTCTCTCTGATGAACACAGAGGAAGCCTGATTAGCTTTAAATAGGTCACTTGCATACAGCTAAAGCTCAGCAAGGAAGTCTTCCTGTATGTTTTCCCCAAGTGTTTCACACCTATGAGCATTTGAAAGAGTAATCATGGAGCCTGGCCTCCTGCATTGCTGTGGTATGGAAATATGGTGTGATGGCATGGCGCAGAACTGCAGGCTTGGGAGGGTAAGGCTGGTGGATTTCCAGGGAAGGAGGGGTTTTTTTGTTTTTTTTTTTTTACACATGCATGTGCAATTTCACACATGCTTTCTCCATGTCATGTGGATTAGGCTCCATGCATCCCAGATTTCGGGATGTGCATAGTTTACTGTGTACATAAAGACAGTCAGAACAGCACACGGTGCAGCTCAGTGTGACATTTCAGAGAATGTGAAATGCATCTCCTGGACAGAGCTGTGCAGTAGATCCAGACCCATCATGGGATCTTGAGCACATGCCACATGTCTATACAGCAGTACAGCAGATGGGATTCATCTCCCTGCAGTTAAGCTATTTAAAAGTTAGGTGACTGAATCTAATCTAGTTGTCTAAGCTGCCTTTGTAGTAACGGAAGGAGACAGGCCATTCAAGAAGATAATTCATCATCTCTCTCTTGCAAACTCATCTTACAGGGACGTGGGACATTTTCCATTTCCACTCATTTCCTGCTGGTATTTTAAATGCTATCTTAAATTTGCCCTCACTCCCACACCTGCAGAAAGAGAAGGAAGGTCAGAAGCAGTGGGGGAGTCATTGGTATTCCTGGTGGAGGCTGCTCTCCAAAGATCTCCCATCTTTGGGCAAATAGTGTTTCTCTTCAATGGGGAATTCCTACTTCTCTAATCTTCCTTTTACATGAGAGAGCAATGTTGAAACACTGAAATGTCTTCTGGGTCAATTATGCTAAATTTCAATTGAGAAAAATCAAAATGCTTCACTTTGTTCATTTTGAATCATTTAATTTCAACAAAGAAATTATTAGATATTTCAGAATGTATATCATAGACTTTGTAATACAGTCTCTGCATGGTCTGACATTGTGTGAAAACCGTCTGGGATGCCAAAGGTCTTTGCAGGACAGGGGACTGAACTCTCTATTTCCAAGTCTGTAGGCAGCAGCCCTCACTTGGGTCTGTGAGTTGACACATATGGCGGAGGTGGGCTCGAGGTATTCTTGATCTTTGATCTCGTAGGGAACATGGCAGTGGAAAATAGGATTTGGGATCCTTAATGGAACTATGGCGTGCTTGTCGGGTAGGGTTTAGGATAAGAGTTGCACTGGCAGACTTGAAGGGTTGGCTGACAGGCTTCTCGGCAGTTGAATTTTGTTGCCAAACCCAAAAGGAGGCCACAGAGTTGTGCAGGGACAGCCCTGAAGAGCTGGAATTCACTACCCGCTGCTAAGGATACAGAAAAACACAAGGACACAATTGCCAGTTTGGGGAGGGGCTGTTCTTCCTTCCCTGCCCCACTCCTTCAGTGACCACCTCCATTTATGCCCCACTGAAATTTTCCAGGATTCTGCTCTGCTGGGGTCTTGGCAATTTTGCTGCCATTACTAATCTGCTGCCCAAGGCAACCCCTCTGCTCTGCCTAATAACCTGAGAGATGTGGCAGGAGAGAGAACAAATTGGGCTGGATTATGTATACTGTCAAATTTCAGTTATTTTATTATTAAAGTTCTTCTTTTTTTTTTTTTTTTTTTCCCGGAAGGGGCAACCTGTTTCATAAATTGTGGAAGTGATGGACTTCAGCACTGGATTCCTCTGTTGCCAGTTTGATTTCTCTCAGCATTAAGATGTATGCCTTTAAGAAGACATTTTGTGCTGGTGAGGCAAAATGGAGAGACTGTGGAAAACAGGCACGTCAGGCTGAAACTTATTAACTGATGACTAGTAATATTTGACAGATGCTAACATAGCCATAAGAACAAAACTGTGGCATTTCAGATTTTTTTTAATTGCTTCATCTGTAATTGTGAAACTGTAATTTCCTAGTTTCTTTTTTTAAGCTTTACCTTTCCTCCAGGGGAAATGTCTGTGATTTCCCTTGCTTTTCTCTGAGGAAACCCTACGCAGATTATTACATGTATTGATTTGAACTAATCACTCTGACTTTGACAAGGAAGCCAAATGCAAATTCCAGGTAGGTTACAGCTTTAAGGAGCCTGTGTCTAAAGACTCAAGGCAAGCAATTTAATATAATTGGTTGTCTTTCCAGGAAATGACTTAGGATGATTTTAGTAAGGTCTCTGTAGGTACAGTTAAGAAACTTGTGCCTGACAAATTGCAATGATGCAACTTGGCAAGTGAGTCTGCAAGTGTGTTTAAATTGGCTCCAGTGTGCATCATTAAAATCTCAAGTTCTTTCACTCCTTGAAATTAGCAGCTCTCTCATCTTACAGTCAGACGTGATTATTGCTCTAATCTAGGGACAGTGAGAGACCGCCTTGAAGGAAAAGCAGCCTGTGAAAACTGGCAGGATCTCTACAATGCTTTTGCTGTATCTCAAAAACCCCACAGAGACTCCGGTCTAATCTATTTCATTTAAAGATGATGGGTCAAACAGAGCTGGCTGCATTGCACTAGTGGGGCTGCAGCTTAAAACTGCCTGGACTGAGCTGGTTTTGAACTGCTCTGTTTTTTGCTGGGATGATACACAGCTGGCTGACCAATTTGGTCTACATAGCAAAGGCAGTAAACTCAGAAATGGTTTCTGGCAAAGATGAGGCCAATTCACAAGTTTCCCTGTCTTCTTCTGCTGTCCCAGGCCTCCTACTCTGCAGATTTCTTCTTGCTACTCCATCTCCTTTGCAGAACCTGGAAAGTAGGGGACAAAGTTTTCATTAGAAACCCAGTTTTTCATTTAATTTTAGAACAAAGAACATTCTGAGGGAGCCTAGCAGGGAGGATGGAGCCCACCTGCAATGTGAGCTGCAGGGAGGGATTATTCCCTTGCAACAGAACTACCTCAGAGCATCTTGTCTCTATGTCTGAAACACAAATGGCCATGAAAGAAAAAAGGATCGTTCTCAGCCCCATGTCTGAAGGCAGCAGCTAAGTCTGTAATTGGCCTGGGCTCATAACGAGCATCCTTAGTTGGACAGCTCAAGACATGACAAAGCTCATTAATCCCACTATTAGTCAAAATCAGATTGCTTTGATCGCATTACTCCAGGAACATAGTCCTGGTGTGGCATGAGAGGGCTGAACAAAGCCCTTCTCCAGACAAACACTTGCCCCTCTGATGCCTACATAAACCCCATAGTGATGGCTCCTCAGGTATAAGGCTAAGGACCCTCGGTGGAAGCACCAGTCTGCAGGGTTACACAATGCAGTAGCATGCACAGTGCAAAGAAGAGGCCTAAATAAAACAGCAGTATGGCATGCATAAAAAGACTTTTCCTCTCCTTCCGAGCTTTCTATTTGCTTTGAGATCCAAAGCTAGGATTCAAAATCTAGGGAAAAAAAAAAAAAAACAGCCAGGAAGTTGCGATAATAATGAGTGTATAGATGTAAAAGCGTGTGGCTGGGCACCAGGGGAATGGCTGCTTATTTGTCTTGTCCTGGTTGCTGCACTGTGGATCGAGATGAAACTCCAGGAGATTTCAGTTGCCCCAAACATCCTGACCTTAGAGAGGCTTTTGGAGAGCAAGTGCCTTTGGCAGGGCAGGGGTTTGGTAGGGAATCTGCAGTTTGAATGCAGATTGGAGACAGCTGAGAGTTGGAGGGGGACAGTGTGCTGCAGGACTTGGCCAGAGCGAGGCCTCTGAAGTGACAGAGGGAGAGAGACTCTCCTGGTGGGCCAAGAGGGCCAGGGCTGAGTTTTCTGCAACCAAAAATGCCACTGAGAGGTGTTGACCTGGAAAGCAGGGCTCAAAGGAAGAACTGTTTTTCCAAGGACTCACTGAATTCAGAGGCGTGTGTTCAAAACTTTTGATTTAAATTGCTCCCCCAACAGGCCTGCGATTATCTGGGCCCAGCATATCATCAACTAGTGCATGCATGTATTCTCCAAATAGACTCCTGAGATTTTTTTTGTTTTAATTACTATTTCATCATAAAACAAAATGGAAGAACTGTAATTTAAAGTGCACATCCTCAATTAGAAATTTCCTGGGGTGACCATACCAAAATAAGCAGGTTGAGTAGTAGCAGGTGGCTTTGGATGATAGAGCCATTTGGATTAATAAGATCTGGAATAAGGAGTTTACGCTGCACTACATATATCCTGCAAGTTAGGCGTATGAAATAGTAACATTTGAGGGAGTTGCACCACCCAAGTACCTCCAAACTACTTTGAAGTATTCATAGGTGAAGAATACTACCTGTGAAATGGGATTTTTATCCAAAGGCAGAATGCCCTTTTTACAAGCAATATGTAACATCTACTTGCAACTGGGCCAAAGGCCTCATTTTTTTTTCCTGAGTAATACTTCACAAGTACTGCAATTATTGCATATGGACTGAATATTTCAGTATCTAGAATAGAGAGAGGCTAGTAATGCTATTCTTATGAAATATTTCTCTACTTAGGTAAAATTCACTAGGCCTCGGTAACTGTATGACAAAGCTGATAAAAAGAACAGCATAACACAGACACAGCTGAGGACGCTTTTGGTAATTGCTGATATTTTCCTAAGGCCTTAAAGTCGGCATTTGCATTTGGTACATAATAGTGGCACATACAGTTCACAAGCATCTTGAGGATCAGTAACATCATATTCACAAGCCTAGACCTTTGTAGTCTTGGGCTAACAACATCACAACCAACCTGGTTAATTGGAAGGCCTCATTAGATTTGGCTAAGAACATATCTCAGACACTGCCCTATGTTTCTACTTTTAATTACCTGGTACAACTGAGAACATGCCTACAATGACACATCTGAAAACTAGAGGTGTCACTGAGAGCCAGCAACCCAAAGCTCTCTCCATAGTCATGGGAGACTCTCACCTTGAAGGGGCAATGCATCCCAACCTGAAAGAGGTTTCTAAGATACATGACGTGAAGCTCTCCTTGAACTTGTTTATACTTTCACATACAGCTACACCACTACCTTTTAGACATGTGCATTTTGATGAGATAGTTAGCTTTACCACGTACTTCATGCTGATGGCTAGCGATGTATGGTTTAGCAGAATGTTGCATTGTGACAGGATTGGATTATCAGCACTGGGATCTAGATGTAAGGTCTCAGGTTAGAAGGTCCAGAAAGGGAGCATCTCACAGGCAGGAGGTGCATTCGTTTGGCTAGTATTAGCACATCGTCACTTGACTATCTGTACAGCACTGTATTTTGGAGCTGTGTATCACAGAGCGATTTTGTATGAAGTATTGCCCTCTTGTGGCTGTCCAACAAAAGATGGGTAACTCAGAAAGTTTTCAGCTAGTGGAGAGCACATTAAGCCAGTTTGGGAAGATGGAAGGGCACAGCCCTAGTTCTACTCCTAGGCATACATGAAATGTATCCGTTCACTGTGTCCATTTCTGGCATCTGTTGGGTTTATTACCTAATGACTAGCTCCATTCTCTGTTTCAAAACTTCACGGGATACGTGATTTCTGATGGTCCTAGGGCTTACTGCAGTACACACAAAGAGAACTGGACCTCATGCATTTATTCCAGCCAAAAGTCTATGCAAGCATTGCATAAGGTAGACCTGTGTTTGGTAATCCTTGGAGAATACCAGCATATCTTCTAACATATACTTGGGAGTCTTAATTTTGTAAGAGGCACACACTGCAAACATAGAGAAGAGGCTTTAGGAGTGATTGATAAACAATATTATCCACGTTAACACTGCAAAAGTTATTGGTTGGTAGTGTTGGAACAGTAACATATACACCAAGCTGTGCATCCAGAGGGAAAGTGGCATTGCAATAAATAAATGCATGGATGCTTCCTGGAACAAGAGTGGGATTTTTTTGATTGTTCTCCGAAGTAGTGCTGGTAATTTGTGCTCATTCTTATGCCTGGCTACACATGCACTTCAAGTAGCGCATGGATTTCACAAGTGGTTTACCTTTTGTCATTTCTGGAGGGCCTATACAAAATCATAGCTGATCATAGTAATGAATTGCTAGAATGGTTATCAGTAAAGAATTTCCTGCATAAGATTCAGCTAGAATATTCTTGTGAGCTCTCGCTATAGAACCAGTGTGTAAGTCATTCCTGCAAGTACTGAGTTACTGTTTAATATAGTAATGCAAGGAATACGGAAAGATCCTTCAACGCCAAGTCTGCCTAGACTTCTATGCACTGGGAGAGGGGAAAAAATTAAATGTCTGAGGAGATCCTAAAAGTGATAATACCGTTGTTATGAAAGTCTACAGGGCAAAATTTATAGGAAGAAGTGTAGTCTTTTGTCAGATACTGGATTATATTCCATTTTGTATCCCACCAGATAAAGCCAAAAGAACAAAATGCATTCTGGGTACACCATCCCTTCCCTGAGCTTCAGTTTGTGCCCATTGCCTATTTTCCCGTCATTGGGCACCACTGAGAAGAGTCTGGCTCCATCTTCTTCACACCTTCCCATCAGATATTTATAAACATCCATAAGATCCCCCACCATGAGCCCTCTCTTCTCTGGGCTAAACAGTCCTCTGCCTCCCTTTGTAAGAGAGATGCTCCAGTGCCTTAATCAGTTCATGGCCCTTCACTGGACTTGCTCTGGTAAGAGGCAGAGTGCTGTGCAGACTCCTGTGCGTGCGTGTTGTGGTGATAAATCTGGGTGCATCTTAACTATGCTTCTGTGCTGCGATGATGAATGCTCATGGCTGGAGATAGACCTCAGGTTTGTTAAAGCACTGTGCCATGGCATTCCAGCTGTGGTGCCTGGTGCAGAATAATTGAGAGGACTTTGTTGTTTGCACACTGCTCTGTACTGGAACCAAGTGTCAAGGATGTGTTTCTTAGGGGCCTTTTATTGTGGTTGCTGCCTTTCTCTAAAGGCTAAGCTCATGACTGTTTCCTGCTGGAACTCAGCTCTCAGTGCTAATGAATGTGCATTCTTAACAGTAAACCAGTGAAAGTATGAAAGTAGTTTAAGTTTTGTTCACCTTCAGCTGTGGGTCATCATGTTGACAAGGGGTTCATAATGCATTTTCTGATTTTTTTTAAAGTATATTTCAACAACTTTAAAAATAGCATGATTGTCCATTCCTATCCCAAACCATTTAAATTCCAAAGCCAGGCTTTAAGAAGTTGGTAAATGCCTCCATGAATTTTTCATGAAGCTTTTTTTGGGGGGGGCGGGGGGGGGAAGGGGGCTGCCTCTGTTCTCATGTTGACATCACAGCAGAGTTGTTATGGATGGGATTGATGGGAAACAGTGCAGGTGAGGCATCTGTACCAGGGCTTTCTGTGCAGTTCCCTGTGCAGCAGGTGAAGAGAAATCAAGAATTGGCATTCATCCCATCCCAAAGTAAATATTTCTCCTACGCCAGATGAACTGTACCATCATAGCACCTTTTCTCTCGGCTGAAAAAGAGCCTTGGAGCCACGCACGGATGTGTAATTTCAGGGTCCAAACTAGGCAATTCCTACATCTGCAGTTAAATAAAAACCAGCAGGGCATTGTCTCCAGAACTGGTTTGGTATGACTGTCACTACTTAAATAATACAGAGCCTATCACAGCGTTGGCATGCACCAAATCCATGTCCGTCTATCTCTTTCCCTCCCCCCTCTACCCCCAAGACAATGACAGCATACAGTGCCGGGTGACTGCTCATTAATAGTTTGCCCATGGCTAACCCCTTCTGAAGTGGTAAATGGGAGAAGAGAACTGACCCATTTGGATGTGAGCCATGCTATACGCTCATAGTTTTGGGGAACAGTAGTCTGCATTGACAGCTGGAAGACCCTTTCTTACCCTTTTCAGTAAGGTCATACCAATGTAATATTCACCAACAAACTGAGGCAACCAGATCATTGCTTCTGGTACCAACAGGCTGTGCAGTCACCAACAACGTTTACTACCTCTATAAATGGAAGGAATCTCTTACGAATTGTGGACTAAACTAGCACTGTCTGAATACTACGGAAAAGTTTTCTGTAGCTACACCATCAAAAAACACTTCAGATGTTTCCAAAAGCTACAGGCAAGTTAATGACCATGAATTTCCAAACATTTCCTTCCGAGTTGGGAAATGAAGCAGACAGCTGGGGCCTGGACAAACATATCTTTTCTCATTAATCAAGATTTTCAAAATGAATATTAACCCAGATGGATGACCAGCATAAGGCACTACACTTCCTAAAACTCTTTCTTCTGAAAAGAATATTCTGAAAAGAAATTTCTTTAAAGCATCTAAGACTGAGCTGTTGTGAAAGGTCTGGAACTAGGTTTAATAATATTTTAAAATGATATGTGTGTGTCATTGTTTTGGCCACAAACTATTTCACAGCAGATAAAAGCTTGAGCAAACGTTAGCTGTTTCCAACAGCCTCTTTCTAATCAAAATGATATGCAGGTGACTTTGAACTGCATATCAAACAGTTGTCTGAGAGTGGGAATGGACAGCACTGTCAAGGAAATCCTGATGTAATGGATTAAAAGAAAAAAAAAAAAAGTGTGACAATAGTATAGTGATCTCTGCTGGGAGCAGAGGCCAAGGCCTTTAGAAGCTGTAGGGATTAGCTTCTTTGTGCTTGAGGTAGGTTTGGTCATTGCTGCTTCTGTTGGGTTTAGCATGGATATCTGTCTCTTTGAATACCTGATCTAGAAGATTGGGTTTTTTCGGAAGGAGATTGTCTGCTGTAGAAAATATAGCCCTACTAAGAGCAGCATGCAGAGATGCAGCCAGACTGCAGCACCCTGAAAGCCTTGTGGGATTATACAGGAAAATGCAAAATTCAGAGATGCAAGAAACTTTTCTGACTCTTCTTCTCTGCCTCATATACAGTTGTTTGAGAGTGAGTGGACTAAGGAAAGAAGTTGTGACGGTGTGCTCCTTCCCCCTCCCCCCACTGATGTGCTCTCTCCCCCTCAACCTGACCTCCCTGTAAACAGCACGTATGTAGGGGCTAGTTGAGCATGCACCAGCTAAGACCTATCTAGTATGCAAATACGACCATGAGTCAATCATCTCCCCCCCATAAACAGGGGGCAGCCCAGAGCCCACTGAGCTCTCCTGCACAGCAGCGGGCTGCACTGCAGAACCTCCTTTTGAGTAGGAGCGCCTCTCAAGGTCACTCCTCGAGGCTGAGAGATTCCTTACCCGCCACAGATCCTCGGTAAGTGATCAACAGCATGCTGAACTTCTGTGAACTTCGCAAAACTTTCCTGAGTTATATCCCTGACTGATAGCACACCTAATTCCTTACACATAAACCGTTGACCAAGTCTGAGACTAGGACTGGATTCTGCCGCACCTAGGCTTCTCTCCGAAGGAGTTTAGAAAGCAAGGGGGTCCAGTCTGAATCTTGTGATTCAACGGGAGGGTTCCCTTTGCACTCACTCCTTTAGATATGAACCGTTGACCAAGTCTGAGACTAGGACTGGATTCTGCCGCACCTGGGCTTCTCTTTGGAGGAGTTTAGAAAGCAAGGGGGTCCAGTCTGGAGCTCGTGACTCAACGGGAGGGTCTCCATTGCACACGTATCTGACCCTGTCCTTCATGCAGTAAATAACTGAGAGAACCTTGCCAATCGAACCTCGTTAAATCGTTCTTATTTACGACTGAACTTTGTTAAGTCGCTGTCTTACTGCAGTAAACATAGTGCTGCTTCCCTCTTACGAGGGAAGTGCATCACTCCTTTCGCGACAGAAGTCTTTTCTCAAACCTTTTGCAACTAAATCATAGGTGGAAGAGACAAAAGGGGCATGTTGTAGAATGTCATGTAGTACACCCCTGTTTTCTTCTCTGCTATGCTGTCGGATATTAGACCAATCACTTGTAAATCCCTATGGATTTCCTATCTATGGAATGAAAGGCCAGTGACGCAAAGGACTTAGAAACTTCTTCCATTACATGCCTGCTTTCCTGTAGTTTTACTCTTGTTGTTTATTTATATCCACCATATTTAATAAATACTGTCTGTATATTAAGATAATTCTCCAAGAATGAAATGAATCACCATCTAAAGGTTCTTCTGTCTCTCTAGTTTAGAGGGAAACATCCAAATCAGAGTCAATATATTCCGCTCCTCAGGCTGACAGTGCAAACAAAATGCATAACGTAAAATACTGAAAATCTTCAGTGGCATCTAAGCACACTGCAGGGGGCTTTCAAAAAATCCTGAGGATGCTATCAGCTCACAGAAAAGAATTTCTCCATCTGATAGCAGTCAGCATGCTATATGCAACAGCTAGTTGCGTTTATGTTCAACCTCAGTGCAACAGCTCACAATGGCAAGGCAAAATTGGAGCACTATTTTATATGATGTCATCCCCATGCTAAATCTCTTGATCCACAGCCTGAGAAACACAGGTGGAAAGGATGCCCTGATGTCAGCTGTCACTGTCCACCTATCTAGCCTGAACTTCATCAGTTTCTCTAGCAGGATGTCATGAGAGACTGTGTCAAAAGCCTTGTTGCAACTGAGGTAAACAAGTACCTCTCCTCTCCCCTCACCCACCAAGCCAATCATCTCCTCAGAGCAGGCTGGCAGCTTTGTTAAGCAGAGTTTCCCCTCATAAAGCCATCCTGTCTACCTCCAGCCTATCACCTTTCTTTCATATCTCTGGAAATGATGTCCAGGATTAGTTGCTCCATCACCATCCTAGGGACTGAGGTGAGGCTGACTGGCTTGTAGTTCCCTGAATCCTCCTCCTTGCCCTTCTTGAAGGTAGCAGGGGCGTTTGCTCTCTTGCAGTCCTTGGGAATCTCTCCTGTACACTTCCTTTTTAGGTTTGAGGTCAGCCAGGAGCTCCTTGTTCATCCACATAGGCCTCTTGCTACCTCTGCTTGATTTCCTGCTTGTTGGAATGGACCACTCTTGAGCTTGGAGGAGGTGATCCTTGAATATCAGCCAGCTGTCTTGGACCCCTCTTCCCTCCAGGACCATAACATATGGAATCCTTCCCGAGCAGGCCAAATTCTCTTCTCCTCAAGCCCAGGGTATTGATCCTGCCTTTTGCCCTCTGCTCCCTCCTCACAGGATCCTCAGCTCCACCATTTTGTGGTCACTGCAGCTAAGACTGCCCCCGACTTCCACATCTTCAATCAGTCCCTCCTTGTTTGTATGTATGAGATCCAGAGTGCCTCTCCTCCTCAGCTCCTTGATCACCTGTGTTAGAAAGCTGTCATCAATGCACTCCATAAACTCCCTGGATTTCTTGTGCCCTACTCCATTGTCCAGCCAGCCAATATCAGGGTGGATGAAGCTCATAGGACCAGGGCCTATGGACATAAACTTTATTCCAGTTCTCTGAAGAATGCCTCACCTATTCTTCCTGAAGAGACTGTCTACAGCAGACACCCATTACATGGTCACCAGTGCTGGTCTGCCCCCAGTCCTGACCCATGAGCTCTCAGCTGGCCCCTCACCTGTCCCCAGGGAGATCTCCATGCATTCCAGCTGCTCATTCAAGTATTTCTCTTCTCTTCACACTTGAAACAGATTGCATTTTAAGCAAGAACCTAAATTTTGTCAAATTTAACTTGATGGCTTCAAGGAAGTACTTCAGCTGCTGCCTTGTACATCATATCCATTCAACTTCATCTGCAACATCTAAGTTGATTGTAGAGAGGGGCACACTATTTCTGTGCTCATCCTGCACCACAGGTGTCTGCCTCCTGACAATATAGAGAAAGAAGATTGAAATCAATATTCAGAGATATGACATCCCCGCTGTTGAAGGGACCATGTCTGTACTTACCAACAGTTTGTGCCATTAGGGACAAATTCAAAAGACTCTTTTGCTCTTCCCATGAGTCTGAACAATAGTGTACTAAGCTGTCACAGCAGAAAAGTCTGGCAGGTGAGTGTTCCACAGGTCAGCTGGTGACCACTGTTCAAACAGCCTACATAAGACTTCCTCCAGGAAAGCAAAGGTTCTTCCGTGTCAAAACCATGATGCTACAGAGCCTCCCACAGAGTTCAGTGTCCTGACCAACAGTAAGGGTGGGACTCAGTTCTAAGAGACACTCACAGACACTAAGCAGCAGTGGGGTGAAGGGGGTGGTCATGGCCACATATTTTTCATTCCATAGACGCACCCTCCAGTAGCCCACCTCCTGCTTGGGGTCCTCTACATGGCAGCTGGCAGACTCATAACAGACACACAGGGCCCAGTGGGTTTTGTCTCCTACTTCAGCCTCCCAGTAGCGGCAGCCTGATGAATAGGCAGATGATCCCAGCACACAGGGGCAAGTGGTGAAACACTGAGAGCTGTGAGGCAGCTCCTGGGGGATGTCACTGAAATAAACACTCTTGAGATTCTCCGAGAGCACCACACTGGCATGAGCTGTCTGAGGGTCCAGAGACACATCTCCTTTGGCAGAGCAGAGACTATGAGAAAGCAGGGAAAACCAAGGGGGAGGGAGCAATGGATTCACACACCTCACCCCAGAAGAATCAGCTAGAGAAGAGCAATTACACAGCCATTTGCCCATTGACCACAAGGTGGCTGGGCATCTGTCAACCCTCCATGCCCCATCTCCTCACCATACCACACACTTGAATTGCCTTCTCTGAGTCCCTACCCCAAATTGTCTTAGCTCTATGCTATGCCACCTTTCTCCTGAAGTTGCTTACCTTCCTCTGATAGTCTACACTGTCATCTGTTTCATCTCTCAAGCGCCCCACTCCTGACCCCTTATTCAGGCAGGCACCAACAATACTGGCACCAGGGGTCACTTCTGCACTTTGGCAGAGTGACAGGGGTGCTGTTGAGCACATGCACTGATATAATGGGCTTTCTCCACAAAAGGGCCCACAAATGAGCTCTCAGGTCCATTCATTGGGTTCACCAACAAGATAACCATTTAAATGAGAAGAGTCAAGTCTAGTCACTTCAACATTTTGAACCAGGCCTAGACATACAGGTGAATTCAGAATGCCAAACAGAAGACACTTTTCAGAGCCAAGGACTGGACTCAAGTCCCAGACCTAGGTCTCTATATAGCTTGACTACCAGGGTACTTCTTCAGCATCTTCTTAAGCTGAAATAATGGCCTAGGGAAACAGGCCGTTGCCCTCTTCAGCTCAAGAGGGACAGAAGGTAGCTCCAGGTTCTTAAGTGTTTCATGCCTAAGGAAAGAAGTGACCTCATCTAGTAATCGAATCAATCACAGTGTCTAGAAGATGCCATTCCCTAGTACAAAACACAGCAGCTGTTTCTAGGAATTATTGCTATGCTAAGGTTGAAATGCTGGAAGCTTACCAAAAGTCTATATTCCCACTGAGAAACCATGAGAGGAAAAAATTAAGGGGAAGAAGCTGACAGTTCATATATATTGGGATTTGGCCCAGAGTCAGTATGACTATCCTGGTCTGAGAAAAGGCAAAGGATGGAACTGACCACCAATACATCAGGTTTTATCTTCCAGGGGGATCATTCTATTACAGTGCAATGCAGCCAGTCTCCTAACACTGCACTGAAACATTGGCATGGCATTAATCCCAGAGGAAAGGAGCACTCCTACCAAGCAATTGCATCTTCAACTACTAACGGCTCCTTCCCTATCCCCTCCCCTCCCCCCAGATAGGAAGAGGAATAGGGTACATCACCTCTGCAGAACACTCTACATGTCCTAGAAAAGGAGAGGGAAGACAACAAGTCAGATCCCACCAAAACCCCCCCCATCAGCATAAATATTGTAGGGTGTGTCTGCATGCCCAGCAATCCTTTTGCCTGTTAGTGCTGGGCTTTATCTAACCCAGGTGTCATTAATTCTGCTAATTATTTGGGGGAAATGGAAAGAAAGGCAGCACTTGTAAGGTCTGGCTCATGACATCTGGATGAGTCACACCCCATTTTTACCCTTTGAGTATAAAGTCTTGCTTTCCAAGGTGCAGACCTACCATGACTAAGTTTAAAGCTCAGCCTTTTCCTCACCTCACCAAGAAAGATGAAAGTCATGTTGCTCTCAGCTAGACCACATGGAAGAGATTAAACAGGGAGATCCAGGGCTCCTGGTTGCAGAGGGCCGTACAGATTAATAGTGACCTCTCAAAATGCAAGGCAGAGCTTCAGCCCTGCCCCAGAGAAAGGGACTGCCACAAGAGCTTCTTTGAAAGGCTGTGATCCACACATTGGTGTAGGAAAAGCCCCAGCATACAAACCTTGAGCACCCCTGCTCTGGACTCCAGGCATCTTTCCATGTCCACCATGAGGGTGTTGAGAGAGCAGCACTGCTCCGAGGGGTGTGCTGTGGCGGTCTTCAGCCTCCCCAGCATCTCAATCTCTTCTGCGCTCAGGCAATGCAACTGCTGGTCCTCCTCTTGCTCCGGGAAGGAGTGCAGCTCCTCAAAGTCACAGGTAATGCACTTATGACAGTTCCACACTAACTCCTGTGGGACAGAGAAGTCACCAGGAGATTAGAGAGCATCTCCCAGCTGGGGACTGACCTGAGGCAACACCCCCAGGGAAGAAAGAGCCCCTCTTGTCAACTCTTCTGAGCTCACCACACCACTGCAGTTCACTCCAGCTGGGTGGGCCTAAAGAGAAGGCCCCTACCCCACTCCTCTCAGCTCTGCCCCTTCTTCCACTTACTCTCAGCTCCTTGGGCTTTTTCTCCTCCATGGATAAATGTTCCTTCAAATCCTTTGCTTTTCTGCCCAGATGCTCCACGCAAGCTTGTAGCTTATCCTGGAGAGGGAAGGGCAAGAGATTCTGCTCAGGCAAAATGGTCCAAGGCATCAGATGCTGAAGCAGCACTGAGAAGGCTTGGATCATACCAGTTGAGAATCATATACCAATTGATCTGACATGTCACTTCATGCACTTTGCTTTCATGGGACGTCAGTTATAAATTCCAGCAATCCTCTGGCTATTCAGACTGAACATCTGCATCAGGTACTACACTGAGTGTTTCTGGGTTAAAGTTCTGAACACCTGTGTGTACAGCAGCAATACAGGCTACAATATTCCTCTGCCTTCAAAATTTAGCTTCTGAACAGCAGATAGAAGTGCAGACAAGGAGTCAAAGCAAGATAGTTCTACACTGTATAGATTAATTTTTTCTAGGGAGTCAATCACCAGAGCAACTTTCCAGGAAACCTACTGTATCTCTGAATCAAAATGGAACTTCTGACTCCACCCTCAGATATGGGACAGCAGGAATTACTCAGTGGAACATCACAAATTTTGCTCTAACACTCCCTCCTGCCTCTGAAAACGACTAATCGAATCCTAAGTTGAGATTCCTAAAAAAAAAATAAAGAATTGGGGGGGGGGGGGTCCTGAAAAATGCCTCCAACATTTTGGATGCAACTTGTACAGACACCTTGGCTGGGATTCTGTCCAAGATTAAGACATCTACATTTAGATGAATTAGATGAATTAGATGCCTAAATTCCACTAGATGTCAGTATAGTCACAGGAGTATTCTAGAAAGCTAATTAGCTGACTATGCATCTACTGTCCGGTGAAGTGAATAAGCACATTTGTCAGACTGTTGGTTCTAGCCACCAGCACAGCTAGCTCAATTGGTTGAGGTTGCCTCAGAGGGTGAAGCACACATCCCACTCAGCTGCTGGAATGTTTCTTCAGCTTCAAGATGGAGAGCCCGTGAGCAGTAACATCAGTTTCTGATGTCGGAATCATTACTGTAGTTTTGGGTGGTCTCACCTCAAGCTGGCCATGAGGTATAGGCACATTTCTACATACAGCTGCCTTAGTTCCCGTTCCTCCTTGCTCTATCCATTAGACTCCAGTTTCTTTACTGGATCATAGAAACGAAACCCTGAGCCCCCAGCACATACCCTCCTCCTTCTGTAGCACGGACTGTCTTTCTCCTCCCTGTTTGCAGAGAAGAGCGGAATCTACTAATAAGTTCTGCTGCGCTGCTTAGAGCGGGTAGGAGCCAGTAGTCACTGGGCCTACACTCAGCTCTTATGCCTAGATTAAACTCCTTCCCAGAACTGGGGAGGCCCTACATCCTCTTTCATAATCTACTCATGTTCTGATCCCTAGGCTCCACTTCCAAACTGTGGTGCTTGAATACAAATTTCTCTAGAGTTTCTCTGGTCGCTAGCACCCTTTTGAAATATTTAGCGTCAAAGTCAAACTAGAGATGCAACACTTGTTCCCAGACTGTTCTGCTGCATTCCTGTGACTTAACAAGTATTGGTGGGTCTGAACTGCCCTACTGCCTTACTTAGGATGAGATGGTTAGAAGTTTAAAGACTGGAGTGGAATGCCAGGTATCTCAAACCTTGTGAAGGAAATGCTTTCTAGCAGTACCTCCGGGAGATACCACTTGCTTTCCTTGTGTTTTTTGAGGGCTTCATCCAGGGGCCCTCCTGTATGAGTGAGATGGCCGTGGGAGACTGCACACACCACACACATGGCTTCCTGGTCCTCCTTGCAGAAGAGACTGATGACCTCATGGTGCCGGCAGCAGAGCTTCTCGTTCTGCATCTTTTCCTTGACAAAAGGCAACTGCCGGGCTGTCTCCACTATGCTGGCCAGCTGCCGGTTGGGGTACATGACTTGCTGAGCACAAACATGCTGACACATTGGGCAGCTGAAGTCCTTGACCACTGGCTCCCAGTAGTGGGTGATGCAGGCTCTACACAAGCTGTGGCCACCAGGAATCATGACAGGGTCCTGCAGGTAGTCAGACTGATGGAGCAAGTGGTGTCCATGTTAAGGACCTCCAAATGACTGAGGCAAGCCATTGGTGGTAGTGCTATGAGATGGGCACAGACTTCGGGAGACAGTTCCTATATCCTCATATAGGAATAGTCACCTGGAGGGAAAAAAAGAAAAAGAAAAAAAAGAAAACCACACCACAGAGCAAATAGATCACATACATGCATTATGCAGCATGTGGACTCAAGGAAGCCTAAGAATCAGACCTCATAGATATTCTCTCCTAGCTTGAGTGAGGAGAGAAGACTAGAGAAAAGACATGGGCTATGTAACCCAGACACCTGTATCAGCTTCATTGTCCTGTTCCTCACTGACCAAGGCAAGCAGTAATTTAAGTAACAAGCATTTATTGAATTCCCCAGTACCTTGCAGGAGGAGTTCTTTCCCCATATCAGACATGGGGGGGGAAGGCAGGCTGGAAATAGCACGCATGTTAGCAAGCGTAGTAGTACTGAATATTTCTGCTCTGTCACCTACATACAGACTTTTTCCCTTGAACTCAGTACATGGGGACTAGCCACACAGAGAAACAGAAATGAGAGGTCCCACTTTCATACATAGCCCCCTGAAGGCAGTCTGGAAGAGGACTTATTAAAAGATAGCCCAGGCCTCATGGCATAGACTAAATAGACTAGCTTCCCCCTCTCACTGTTTACACATGGTGCTTACAAGATGAAAAATTCCAATGCAAACAAGTTTGTTAACAAGGAAAACATTTTTCATCCAGAGGGTGACAAAACGCTGGGACAGAAGCCTAGAGAGACTGTGATATCTTCATACTGGGAGACAGGGAAAAACCAGCTGGATAAGACCCTTAATGTCTTAATCTAATTAGGCCTACTTTGAGCAAAAGACTAAATTAGGAGACCTACAGAGAACTCATTGAACATAAACTAGTCCACAATTTCACAACCCTGTAGATCTCCACTTCAAAAAAGAAAAAGCATACTACAGTTGAAGGAAATCAACAGGAGCAGAACACCCCTAGACAGACTGAGAAAGAACAAGTCTAACCAAGCAAGACCTCTTGATAAAATTTTAAAAGCTAGAAGCACTACGAGTTAGGCATTCAGGGCATCTAAGCTTTTTGGTCACAACACTACCTTACCAAGGATAACTTCCAAGCTAAAGAATTCGTTAGGCAATACACATCCCAGGTGGACTGCCACAGACCTTTGCTTTCAGCAACTAGAGACAATTCCCACTCTTCTCCTTTACAGAAAAAAACACAGATGTGGCTAACAATGGCATTTATATAGGAGCAACAGCTGTGATTGCCACCCACATGCCCTTCCCTACCTCACCCTATGAGTATGAATATGAAGCATATTAATTTGTGGTTTTAGGGATTAGTCATGGAATCTCTCTCCTTTCCCTCTGCGTTGGATGTATATTCCCTGAGATGTTGCAGAAATCCTCTGCGCCCTCCGGGGTGACCCCTTCATTGATGTTAGGAGAAACAGTGCAGGTTTCCTTGACTGCAGAAGCAACTTTGACACCTGTGGTATGGTCAGAAATACAAGTTTATTGTCCTGTTCCAGGCTGTGTTGATCAGATTCAGGACTAATCAACAGGTACCCACAAGCAGCTCTAATGTCATTAGCTTATATTTCTCTTTCCTCTCTTCCCCTCCCAACTATGCTTTCCCTTTTGACTCCTGTTTTGCTCGTTTCACACCTGTATTTGCTATTTATATGATTATGTTGGTAACTCTAGCCTTCCTGAGCAACTTTGCTAAGACAGCAATCCTATTTCACTGTCTTTCAATATCCTTCACCCATGGGGAGTTCCTGACAAGCCTCTTTCACTCTCTGTAATGTCCAGCAGTTTCTCGTGCTTTTATCCTATTAGTGTAACCTCGGGTCATGGAGAGCCACCTGCCCAGATAGATAAAAGCCTGTTCAGATCTCCTTCTTTTTCAGAGTGCTGGGTATTACCAAGAGTGGAATAAATCCAAATCTTCTCAACATTTTGGAAAGAGACCATCTCTGTTATACAAAACTGAAATAACAGAGATAAAGTCTGTTTCTATTTAAAAGTAGACTGAAATTTAGCAAAACATCATTTCAGGACAATGTGGAACTAGAAGGTTACAGTCTAGGAATCCTAGAATAGCCTCATTTTCACACGTGTTCTTTGTGGCTTGTATGTCCAATTTATTGATAGAATTGATACAGCAGCAGCAGCAGACTGTAGTGATGTATTCTTCCGTGCAAACAAATTGCAGTTACTTACCTTTGGTTTAATAAAGACATGATAAGTGAAAATGAATATGAATTTAACTCTTTTCATAGTCGTGGAGTTTAAGTGCAGTTGACATCTACTCTGGAATATCATTGTAATCCCATGCAGACAAATGCATTTGAAACCTTAATTTCCCCAGAGATGCTGACCATCCATTTCTGTCTTCACAGGTAACTTTGTATATCCTGCACACCTTCAAAAGTCAGCTCATGAATTCATACGTCCATGTACCTACTAGTCAGACAATCAGTTTGTTATGAGTGTGAATGGAGCTTGGTTTGGTGCAGGAACGAGCAGAATTAATCAAAGAGTGTTTTCTATCAGACATTTGTCTAGTAGAATGCCATCAAAGTTGACTGGAAACAGTTGGAATCCAACCAGCGGACTTTAATATCTTTTTCTGAATAAAAAAAAAAAATATTAGTATCACAGTTATAAATATGGCAGTGAAGGAATAGTTGGTTTATTTGTAATAAATCTGGAGTAGCTCTACATGCATATGCCTGCTTATGGAATTCATCTCACCTAGAGATATACCTTTAAGCATGCCTTCGTTTCTGTCTTCCATCTTAGTTTCTTCTCAATAGGGAGGGGGAGGGAAAAAAAAAGTAACAGGTGTTTTTACAGAATGGTTCATGTGAGTATCTTAGACATCTGCTACATGATGAGATGAGTTATGCCATAGAAGTGCCCGTTTTTTCCTTCCTTTTCCCTATTCAGGATGTGTAGAATGATAAGCTCAGGAGGCTGCAGCCAGGGCCTGTCCCTCTGGCCCTGAGCCAGGTGGGCAGAGAAGACCTAGAGATGGTAGCCGAGTTCAACTAAGAGTCCAGATGACCAGGAGAGCTCATGGTGATGAAGCAGGTATGAGGTCAAGCTGAGAAGTCAGCCTGCGGGTCAGAGCCAGGATCAGGCCTGGTGAGGGTAACCAGGGACAGAGAGAGTCCAGTGCCTACTGGGCAGGCCCAAAGTGACAAGATAGGTGCAGGGTCAAGCTGGGAAGTCAGTCCACAGGGCAGGGTCCAGAGCAATGGAGTCTGCACGCTGAGCTGAGCTGGAGATCAGTGCTCCTCTAGGGCAGCTCAGACAGAAACTGAAGGCCCAGGGTTGAGCTTAAATGGGGCTCCTGGGCCCATGGGCAGGAGGTGCAAGTGGCTGCCTCAGGCGAGGATGATCAGGCCCATTAAGGCCTATTAGTGCCCTCAGACCCTGAAAACAGTAGTAATATTAAATATTAAAAATAAATATTAAATATTAAAAACTTTTCTGTAATAGCAAGAGCTACAGCTTTACTGTGAGAAAGTACAATTGTGACACTTTTGACAGTGATTATTTTCACCTAAGTTTTTACTTTCAAGTTTGATGCCTTGAAGACATCCCAGCTTTGTTTTCAACTGTTGCTAACTAGTACCAGTTCAGCAGTATCGCTTCCATGTTCTGTTTCCATTCCCTTACCTCATACATCCTTGTAGCCTTTTTTTTCCTGACTCACAGTCTGAAGGTGATCATTAACCTTTCAGTAAAACCGGGTCACATTCATCAGGCACCTTAGACTGTTTACAGTATTAGTGATGTGGGCGACTCGAGTCTTCCATGCAAGAACAAAGTTACCACACAGCACGTGGTCCTGAGGGACAGCCTACCCTCTTTTGTTGTGGGTGAATATCCTTGAACCAATTCACATGCATCGCAGGCTAAAAATGTGCACACAGAAGAATTTTTTACAAATGCTGAGGCTGGGATTCATCTTACCTAAGTTTAGACTTCTGTTAATAAGCTGCCAAAGCATAAACCAAACTTGTAGGCTCTTTCTATAGCTCATGAAGGCAAATAAAAGTCTGCTTGCCTCCATAGTTTTGGAAGAGAGATTGATCACACCTGTCTCTGTCTCCCCTGAAAGGTCTATATTTATATCTGGGAATTACAGGAAGAGTGTAGAGTGGCCAGCTCAGGTTTATGGAATTATTTCAAGTCCACGTTAATGCAGCTTAATGCTGCCCTGAGTTCTGGTTTTGGATCACATTCCATCTGACTCAGGGAGCTGGCTCTCAGAGAACAAAAAGCCACTGGCTTCAGTAGGGAAAGACTTCAGTCTCAGCTGCTTTGGCCATGGAAGTAGCACAGAGAAGGAAACGGAACCTGCTATAACACTGCCTCAACACACAGAGTTATTAGACAAATGGGTGTAAGACCATTTTTCCCTATCCTTAGGAAGGACTGCAAGTAAAGGTCCCATAAAAAGCTACACTCCCTCTCACTGGGGGTCATCACTCAGAGCAACCCATTCTGCATGTCCTGAACCACTTAGACCCCTTAATGTGTCAACGTAGTGTCTGAGGAAGAAATATGTTCCACTCTTCCATATCCATAGCTTTATCATTAAGACTGACAGGTGTCATTAAGCAATAACCAGTCAGTTCCCAGAGCAACTCTGGCAGCATCTAGAAGTACAAATTTTCTGCAAGCAAACATTTTCATGCTTCCTAGAATACCATGGAGGTTTCAGATATTCCTGACTAAACTGTGAGAGAGTACTACAGCAAAGAACGATAAATAACCCAGACAAGCAATACCTGTTGATCCACTTTTAACCCAGCTATCTCCTGAACACCACGGCTTTTTCATAGTCTAGACGAGAACTCCGGAAGCCATTACACTGCCAGTCTAAAGCAGTCTGGAAGAGGACTCGGTCCAATGCAAATACATTGCAGACCTCATGGTGCAGCCCAAACAGACGAGCTTCCCTCACTCATCATCTTACACATGGCACTGCACATTCATTGTCCCGGGAGTCGCCCCCACTCCACAACACGAGCAGCCACTGTAAGCACAGTCTAAGCCAGGCTGCATTACCTAGGACATTTCTGCCTGCCTAAGCCCCACTGATGACTTTCCCTGCTAGGGACAGTCAGAGCAGATCACTCTTCAGCTGAGTAACCCAATTCAGCTCTCTGCTCTGAAGGCCAACAGTTTGTCAAACAACCTCTAAGCCCTCGAAGTAGCACAAGTAAGCTAGCTTTTCTGGCAGGTAGAGATGTCCTTAAACTCCTGCCAGAATCAGGGGAAGGGTCTTTGTTCGTATGTCTCAAAGGCTCCTCAGCCTCCCAGAACAGCTGTCTTCATCATCTTATTGTAAAGTAATTTCAATAAGTGTCCAGTGATATTGCAAGAGCAGAGAGAGGTTAATGGCAAGCTGTTACTAAAGCATGATATCTATGTCAACATCTTCCAATAGACCATTATTTTTCTTTTCTTCCAAAGAGTTAATTATTCAAGGACACTAGAAGAAAAATATATGTGGGATTGGGTGGAAGTGCAAAGGCAGTGTTAAGGCAGAGGCACCAGAACTCTAAGCAAATCACCAGCGATTACCTACTTGAAGAATTTTCTACCTGCATTTGAAGAAAAATCTACGCCGATGGATGGACACATAATCTGAGCCTGGATGGTCCACAGATGAACAGGTTATCACAGAAAAATATCTGCTCCACAGATGAGCAGGCTGCCTGAAACTAGATGGTCCATGAGCCAAAGAGGTTATCTAACAAAGGGCACGAGTCCAAGGGTAGATGTGTTATTAGAGACAACAGGAGTCTTCTGTGGAAAAACCAGCTAACTGTGTATCAGGACTGTGCATTTTAATGAGAGGAAGAATTATCAAGTTTGATCATAATTAGTAACAGAGGTGGATTCAAATTCAGATGGCATACTTAATGCTTAAACTCCACAGAGTTGCACTGCAGCTCTTCAGAGTCAGATAAGCAGAACTGATTCCTCTGATATCTTACACTGTACTGCTATTTACGTGAATATGGTCTTATTATTATTAAAAGAATTTATATGAAAGTTTGCAGTCTAAAGCTTTGTTAAGCTTTGTTTGTGAGTTGATAGGGACAGGCATGACGAGGGTTCACTGAATTTGCTAGGACACTTATGTCATCAGTTTCACTAGTAAAAAGTAGTAAGGGCAGGGAATGAGACGGGCATGTCCTGTAATCAATGACAACAAAGACACCCTTAGAGGATGATTCCTTCTGCTTATCACACTTATCTTAAGATGGGATGAATTGTCCTTTGAAGGTGATATTGCTTCCTTTGTCTATAGGGGGAGCCTAGAATAGATGTTGACTAGACCCCTAACCAAGGGTAGGGGAAATTAATTCACAGAAAGATTCTTCATTACAGTGCATCTGCTGAGACTCCTAATTAAGGCCTGGTGTCTTGCAGGAGATCTAATTTACAGACATTAAACTGCATCGAGAGTCATAAATACACCAAGTACTTCAGTAACACCATTTTTCTGAAAAAAGACTTCCAAAGCAGCAAGCTGAGTGTTAGAATATCACATTTAGAATATCACATTTCATATTGAAGTTGTTTCTCAGCGTGTCACTCCACTAATGTTTCACAACGCCCAGGCTGCAGGTCAGCTGCAACATATAGGGAAAAGAATGAGCTGTTGCTCCAAAGGTAGTACTGAATTGCATAGTTCTGCAAACATCGAAGCAAAGAACATTTATCTGGGCATCTATCTGGAGCAAGGAGGGGCTCTATTGCAAGTTTGAAGTCCTAAAGTTTTTCTATTTAGATAAATCTTCTGATTTGTTTCAGTAAGATGTCTTTGAAGTGAAGAAGGAAGCTACTCACTCTTACGAAGGTACATGAAATGTTTGTAGCTTTTGAAATAAGAGTTTATTTCTGGGGTCAATACAGCATAAAATATCTCGCACCTTCATGCAAGGAAGGTAGGCCTATTTCTTCATTTTAGAGATCAAAAAGATCATTTTCAATCTGCAGATAGAATCATAGAATCATTTAGGTTGGGAAGGATTTCTGGAGGTCATCAAGTCCAACCTCCTCCTCACAGCAGGTTCAGTCAGATCAGATTGCTCCGGCCCGATCCCATTGAATTTTAAATGTCAGCACAGATGGAGATTGTACAAATTTGCACCTAATCCAGTGTTTGATCACTCACGTTGGGGCAGGAGAGGGAAATTTCCTCCTTCAGTTTCCCAAGCAGTCCATGGAAGAGAGCAACCTGTCGATAGCAAGCTCATTGAAGCCCTTTTCTGAGAATTAACTGGGCTAGTTGCTGTGCTTTAGGGCAGAAAAGGTTGGGTAGGTTGGAGATAAACAACAGCCAGCTATGCAAAGATAACTCAGTGTGTAAAGGCAGTCTGGTCTTTTGTGCATCTAAGCAGGGTAAGCATTTTCCTCACTTAAACTGTGTACCTAACCATTATAGGCTGGTTTTAATCCTGCTGTCTGCTTCTTGAAATGGGCAAGTACTTCTGAAGATTTGGCTCAAGGGGGGAATAAACTGGCTTGGTATCTACAGTATCTACTCTTGTCTTACTGGATAAAACAGATCAGTATTTCATTTGGTGACTCTTCCCAAATTATTCCTGAGCAGAAAATGGCCACTTTTCCTTGACAACAGGGATGCAAGCAAATGAGAAGTCCTTTCTCAGCCAAACCTGGAGGATCTTGTGGTATCTCCTCCTCTTTGGGAAGATGCAAAGCTGGGTTTTCCTCCTGCTGTTGCCATTTAGTGCTTGCCAGCATTTCATTCAAGAGAGGAAACTCTTACTTTCTTCTGCCAGGATGTGGATTTGTTATTTGTATGTTTACAAGTTGCAGTCCCAAAGGTCAGGCTGGTGGAGGTCCATGTAATTAAGGCAGGTCTTAGCAAGTTGGCACAGCTGCAGCCTAACCATTATATTCCTATTTCAGTAAGGCTGAACGGGGGCTGCTTTGCCCTGTTAATGGACTTTGTGGCCCATACTGAGCTCTAACTACCCTGCTACCAATGCCCCGGGGAGTTAGCTAGTAGGCAAAAAATGTATTGGTGATTGCAATACAGGAAGAATGATGTCTGAACTAATGTCAAGACCATGTATCTTCAGGAACAAGCGAGCCATTGCCCTTGGAGTGGGCCATTTGGACGATACTGTACACCCAACCGTGGCCACGAGTGAGGGGAGAAGAGTGCTCCATAGATGTCCTCAAGAAAAGCAGACTTTTTTCCTTAAAAGAGGAGAAAGAGGGCACACGAAAACCATTGTAGTGCCAAACTCGGACTTGTGTTTCACAGTGCTGCTGCTGCCTTTTGAATAAATTATTTTATCTTTCTGCGCTTTCTTATCTCACCTGAAAAATAGGAACAGTACTCCCTTGTATCACAAGTCATTTCAATGCGTAATTAAAGAAGTCTAGTCAGAAGCTATGAAGAAAATGTGCCGTACTTCCTTGTGGCTACTGAGACAATCAATTGTGTGTTGCCAGTTTCCCATTACTTCCAGGCATTGATTCAGTTTCTTGTCGGGAGATGATATGAGTGTGCTAGCAACATGCCTGAGAGGAATCACAGTGTGGCCATTGAGTTTATCCTCTCTGGACTAACAGAAAGCCAAGAGGTGAAGGTAACCCGCTTTTTTTAAGCACATTAATAGGGAATCTTGGAAGGATCATGTAGATGAAGGTTGATCCCCCGGCTTCACACACTGTGTACCTTTCCCTCACAACTTGGCTTCTGTGGATTTCTGTTACTCCTCAGCTATCTCCCCGAGGTTGCTGGTGAACTCTTCAGCAGTGAGGAGAGCCACTTCAGTCAGTGCCTGTGTGGCACAGCTATTCACTTGTCTCCTCATGGCTAGTGTTAAGTGTCTCCTGCTGGCAGTAAAGGCATATGATTGCATGTGGCTCTCTGTAACCCTCTCCTTTATGCAACTGTCATGTCCTCAAAAGCCTGTACACAGATGGTAATCATCTCCTCTTTCACTGGCTTTGTCCAGGCACTTGCGCAAACTATCTCCACCTTCACATTCTCTTTCTGTGACTTTGGTGTTATCGGTCATTATTTCTGTGACATCCCCCTAGGATCCAGCTTTCATGCTCTGACACCTATAGCAAAGAGATGGTACTTCACATTTTTGGTGTGTTTCATGGCACCTTCACATCTCTGGCAATTCTCATCTCCTCCATCTACCTCATCTGCACCACCCTGAGGATCCACTCCTCCAAGGGCAGATGCAAAGCCTTCTCCACCTGTGCTTCCCATCTGAGAGCTCTCTTCTTGTTTTATGGGAGCACCGTTTTTATGTGCGGTAGCCCAACATCCAGCTACTCATTGGACTGAGATAAATGGGCCTCTCTGTTCTCTACAGTGGTGACTCCAGTGCTGAATCTTACCAGCTACAGCCTAAGGAATAAGGAGGTGAAGGATGCTCTGAGGAGAGTTTTAGGTCATATCAGAGAAACTTCAGCAGACTTGTTAGAAAGAGAACTTTGTTTGGGGAGAATTTATCAAAACCTTGGTACAAAGAGTAGGACTTCCAAGGAAGATTTGATCAGCTTCCAAGGGTGAGATTCAGAAAGGTACTTAATTGTTAGAAGTGATTTTAGGTGGACTTTTAACTGGTTGTATCTGCAACTTCTATCTTGAAAGACTGTGTTCCTCTGCTGCTGAAAGCTGGAGGAATCCTGACTTTTAACTTGCAAGTTCCAAGCACAAACAGGACTCCTGCCTGAGGAGTGCGTGGCACAGAATTGCAGTTCTCTGTTCTGTTAGGAACGTTTGCTCATGTAGGAAAACCACCAGTCCGTCAAGATGAGAAAAAGCTTTCAGAGATATTCAAGAGGGGAAAAGCAATGTGATTTGAATTTATGGCCATTTCTGCTACGTCTTCAGTATTTGAAAGGAGTAGCCTCTTCCAGTGCAACACACAGAACCTGAAGTTCTGGAAAGGAAATCTTGGAGAAGAGACACCCGTGTTTTTGCCCCCCAAACACTAGGGAAAGTAACTGTCCCTCTACTCTTAAATCTCCCTCTTCTGTCACTCACTACTACCTCCTTTTTCCCCTTCTGCCTGGAAACATGAAAAAACTACAGAAATGCAGAAAAGACTGACTTCTAATTTTGCTACCATTGTGAAGTAACAAGACCTTGTTCCTGCTTTTCATCTCCACATATCAGCAATCCACTTGAGGCAACTGAGTGAACTGGTAGTTATTTTAAGGACATTGGACATAATCTGAAAGTTAATCAAGCTGCAGTGTTGTTTCACTTAAAAGAATACTGAAATAAGATGGTGACTTACCAACTACATGTCTGTCATCAGTGTGATTTTGAGAATAAACGACCAATCATTTCTGGGAGATGAGCAAGTTGGGAAAGGCTTTGGAATCCTTTTATCAATTCAGCTAAGCTAGCTCTAAGGATAGGTGTTCTTTCACTAGTAGATGTTTCATCGCTTCTGGCTGAGTTTACAAATGCTGTCCCTCAGTTGGCAGAAGGAGTTGAAATCTTTATTGAGCTGAAAGTGACAGAATTAATCTCAGACAGGTGAGAGGTTCCTGCCTCTGCATAAGGCTTACAGTCAAAGGGGGATGGAAAGAGGTCTTGCGGATTCCCTTTGCATTTCACTGCAAGCCTGTTAGGGCTGTTATTTCCCCTGACTTCCTCTCCTTAAAGCTGTGCATAACTCTAGCAAAGATTGTGTCCCTGTGATCATCTATGGCACCCTAAAGAAGGATTTTACAAGTCTCTTTCTTTCAAACTGCTGCCAGCATATTTTACAGAGAGCTGATATGACTGCGAAACATCATTATTTTTTCCCAAAGACACATGGCTGGGGAGAAAACTTATCTTCAGTATGTTATAGTCTGAATTTTGATCAAGTAGTGATGATTAAAGGCCATCACTATCTCAGAAGACATTTATCTCAGTAACGCCAAAATTAGAATATGCACGGGGTAGTAAAAGCATTTGGACTATATGCACTATTATCCCACTGGCCTGACGGTCCCAAAATGCAGGAAAAAGAATGTGAAAATGTAGCCTTTTGGTCCTGCTAGTTGTCATCTTTCTGTTGCTGCAGAGCCTGAAGCTCAAGGTTTATCTCTTGTTTCTGATTATTAAGTATCATCAGATATGTGAAGTTCACTGTATTTACACGTACCAGTGTTGCGCTGTCCTTATCTTGAACAGAGATGTGAGCTTTTTAAACCAGATTTCTGAGGTGTCCAAAATTGTCTCTTTCAGGGGACTCCCAGCTCACAGGAAGGAAATAGCTTGAGAAGAAATCACAGGCATCATTTTATTTTCCTGTGTGTGTTTACAGGTCTCTGGGAAGAGCAATGTACACTACTACTCTTCCAGAGAAAGACAGGTAGGTTGTCATCAAAGACCTTCCCTGCACAGCAATGAGTCATGTCTGCACACCTCTCTCTGCGCTGATGTTTAAGATAGTCAAAGCCATCTAGAGCTAAGCATCAGCAGAACCGGCAGCATGTTTCAATCAAGAATCACAATCTCAAACCTAAATATGCTTTCTGACAAATATCATCAAAAAGAACAGATTTTCATAAGCCCTGCATTCACCTATGCCTTAGTCTCCACCTCGAGAAACCCAGACAAAATTAGGGAATTTAAAATGTTAAAGAGCTGCTGTCTCTTCAAATCTACAGTTTGCTTTTCTAAGAAAGCCTTCTGATCCACCATCCAGAATCCTGTTCCTCTTCTTCCCTTCCCCAAATCTCAGTTCCAGGAGGAGATCTGGGAAAATCCCTGCCTTGAATCACTTGTCATGACAGCAATGCTAAAGTAAGTCCATTTGCAGTAGAACAGCATTGCCCAGAGTCAGGAGGTCCTAGGGGCATTTGGGGGTTTTCCTGCTGCAAACAGTTGAGGAAAACTCGATGGATCAAGAACAGTACTGTTAAGAATTTTAGGGAAATTTTCAGTGTTCAGCTAGGAATTAGGTTATATTGTGTGGAGTATGGAGAGATACTGGATCCCCGTATTTCCACTGAGATACCTATTCCTTATTTTTTATAGTGTAAAGCACCAGACGACTGGCCAAAGCATGAAACTTCATGCAGTCTCTAAATAAAGCGGTGAAAAATGTCCCGACAATTGAACTGGATTGTGGATCCAACATTGACTATGGTATTTAACCATGCTTGGATTGCTGCTCTGACAGATTATAAAGCTCAGCTATGACATAAGGTCAAGGCCTTGGAAAGGTGTTAGCAGAGCTCCTTTAAATGAGGTGTTCCCAGAGACACCAGGTTGGCACAGACTGATGAAAATCGGAGTTAATGCCTGGCATCGGGGAACGGCCTCTGTGTCCATCAGTGTTCCTGGGAGCCTTGGAAAGTCTAGTACAGTGTATGTCACCCTTCACTGTAAGGCAGACACCTAGTGCAGCATCCTGCTCCTCTCATGCTCCTATTTTACCATGCAATGAATCGCAGTCCCCTCAAAGGTCTCTTGCTGTCTTCAGCAGCTCTCTCAAGTTGAGGCACCTCATGTCAGCACACCAATATATGTGAGATGAAACCTGCTTGTGCTGTGCCACACTGAAGGATTTACTTTCTCTTGGAAGCTTAGCACCACCATCACTTTTTTTGTGTAGAAACGTGAGCAGACACCACTCTCCGAAGCTCGTAGGAGCTAGTGGGAAAGCATAACCTCTCAAAATACCTAGTTGTTCCTCTTAATGCCAGGAGAAGCCTAGACCTGAGACTTACACAGCTCTAAGGTGTCTAAAGGTAAAAGCCCCAATACCACCCCAAAGGCTCGGGTTTGACTGGTGACAATATGCTCACATCCTTGTGACTGACAATTTCCAAAGAAAGATGAGAGCTACATGAAACCTTGGATTTAGTTTCAGTTCTACTCTTGTCTGCTGAGAAGATGGTGGAAGGGTGCATATAGATGAAAATGCATGGCCCAAGGAACAGAAGTGCAACAGTGATATGGGAGGTGCAGGTAGAGAGTGCTATCAGACGCCCTTTGGAAGAGTGTGTCCTCAAAGAGACCAAAATAATGACACAGGACACAACAAGAACAAGCAAAGAGCCTGAGGAAATCAGACCACTATTGGCAACCACGATGCAACCAGCCACGTAGGTGTCAGTGCAGGCCAGCTTCAGCAAAGCATGTACATCACAGAAGTAGTGGTTGATCTCATTGGGCCCACAAAACACTAGCTGAGCGGTCAGCAGGGTCTGCACCAGGGAGTGCACACAGCCTCCCACCCACGAAGCTGCCACCAGCCGGCCACACACATGCTTGTTCATAATGCTTGTGTAATGAAGCGGCTTGCATATAGCAGTGTAACGATCATACGCCATTGCTATGAGGATGAACACCTCCGTGCAGGCAAAGAGATGGACCCCAAAGAGCTGTGCTATGCAGCCCACAAAAGAGATGGTCTTCTTTTCAGCAAGAAGGTCATAAATGAGTTTGGGAACTGTGACAGTAGAGTAACTGATATCTACAAAGGACAAGCAGCTCAGGAAGAAGTACATGGGAGAGTCCAGCTGTTGACTGTTCTGTATAGTGATGATGCTAAGCCGGTTTCCAAGAATAACAGTGGCATAGAAGACTAAGAAGAATGTGAAGCATACTTTTGCTAATGTATCATCTTGTGTGAGTCCCTGGAAGATAAACTCCATCACATTGTTCTTGTTCTTCAGATACGTCACGTAGACAGGACCTGAAGCACAGAATAAAGCCACCTGTGATGGCATTAGAAACACAGTGCTATCAGTACACATCCATATCGATCACTGGTATGTTCAATATCAATGTATTCCCTTTTATGCCTTTTGGGGAAAGTTTCCTTTCAAAGTCAATGCTTCTCTCAAGGAGTGACAGTTGATATCTGACTCAGAATGCATTACTGAAGTGTGTAATAGCGAGCTCCGTTTATTGATTTGAGGGAGTTGGTGGAAATATCCTCCAGATTCATATTTCTGATCTTTGCCCCTTTTAAAAAGGAAGACTAGTCACTAGGTTCCCTAAACATCCACTTTTGAAGTGTTGATTTGGAAACGAAAAACTGACTGAGACGGATAGTGCATGTTTTGATTTGAGTCTCAACACACTAGTCATCCCCTAAGGAATTCTGTTCAAGCAGTGAACGTACCTTCTTTTTCAACCCTCTGAGGGAATTCAACAGAACTAGTCCTTACTAGTTCTCTCTGACTCTGGTAGAATGTCCATGCATTTCTGTGCAACCATCAGTGTTCACATCATGACACAAGGCAGCTGGCTAATTAACATCACTTCAACTATCGAGGAGGTAAAGTGGACACCTACCTCATGTCTGTTTAGCAGAGATGTGCCTTTAGGCACAAACTGTCTCTAAGGCACCCTAAGTGAAATCAGACCATGTTCAAGGGATGCCAGGAAACCTGAAGCAGGAGAGTCATTGTCCTATATGTGCTGTACTGGGCTACATCTTGTGTTGATTGGTTCCAGTTATTGCTCATGAGTTTCTGGGTTGCGACCTCAGTCTCCAAAAGAGCGGGCTTGTATTTCCTCAGACCACCTTTCACACAGTACATGGGTGAATACTGGAGATAATCTGCATTAACGATGTGTCAGTAAGGTTTTTGTACACCTCAGCCAAGTTCTGGACTAGGCATGGAAACCCCCATAAACACACCTGTGATGCCCCTGGGGTAATAAATACACCGCTGCTGAATCTCCTTTACTCACCAACACCCTTGTATTCACCTTTGCTGCACTCTAGTGCAGTACGCAAGAATCACTAGTGTTCAGTTTCTACACTGAAAAGATAGATGGCAAGAGCTGCATAACAATGTCCACAATACTGGCAAGTCCTTTGGGCTCTTAACCCTGTTCCACAATCACAGGTCAATCAGTTCTTTCTCACGAGATCTCTGCCTCTTCCACCCTCCAACTTCAGCAGCAGAGGAAATATTCTTTCATGTCTCCGTCCCTATCTCCATGCCGCTCCATGTGCAGAGGGAAAGCAGTGTGGGGAGGCCCAAAGCGTGTGTGTTAAGAGCATTGTTGCCACGATGTGTACAGCTAGAGGGGACAAGTTAAGACTGAGTACATAGGCAGTGCTGCAGCTACCTATTGACTCCTTGACTCTGTAACACCAGAAACTTCCTTTTGACAGATATTTCTGGAAATGGCATATAACTGAAAAAATAAGGAAAGACGACACCAATTAAAAGAAAGGGTAAAAAAAAAATTGAGTTCTTTCTACTTCATAAAATGCACCTCACAAAAGTCACTCAACAGTAATGCCTCTTTTCAAAGGCAGGATTTCATAGTCATGCTTGAACAAAGCAAAGAAGCAAGATCAGAAAACTTGCACAGTTTATATTTGCTAGTCTCCAACAGTTTGCCTGCTATTCTCCTCTGATGACCTCTCGGACCACTTCAGGCAGTTTCATCAAAACCTCTCAGCTCCAAGCTGCTTCTTGTGTGTCACGAGAACAGTCCACATCTCTGCCAGGGCTGGAAACTACAGGGGATGAAACGGACAGCCTGAATGTCTAGCTCCATTTCTCATTCTGCAAAAACAACTTCCAAGAGCATCTGCAAGAACAACTCTCTCTCTCTCCCTCTCTCTCTCTCCAGATGGAGAAGTTGTGGCAGAAATATTTCAAGTAAATTGCACAGCAGAAGCACAAGCTTACCAGAAGCAATGAGATTCCAGAGGCATGTGAAGTTTTCTTTGTCAGAAAGAATCAGTGGATGGGGAGCTAAAATATATATTTTGGACAGCTATTAGAGTAATCTCTACAGGGTGACTGTGGAGCGTGATCACCCAGACCATGTCACATTATGTGGGGGTTTGCTTGCTATCTTGCTTGCTTTCCAGAGCTGTCTAGATAAATGGACTTCATTTAGTATTAGCTATGTGCTTCTTTTGGAAACATTTCTATTTAAAATCAATGTCATGGCTGACCATGTGCAAGATTTTGCATATGCACCCCCTGCATAGAGCAGAGGACATTCGGGGAACCAGAGCATTTGTGACATTGTCCCAGGATTTGGTCTGTAGATCTGCCGCTCTGCTGTGCAGGGAACACCTTCTTATCTTGAATCACACTTAAGCCATGTTACGGTGCAACACAAGTGCAAGCCAGTATTTATAGGGAACGTGAAGTGAAGGAAGAAAAAAGAAAGTGCTTTAGTTACTTTCAGAGTGCATTACACAGATGTCTTTCTCCCTCATACAGCTGATTTGCTCTTTTCCTCCTGGCAAGGTAGGAGTCAGGGTCCCGTGGCTCCTCGTGGCTCCTTCGTCCTTGTGGAGAACCTTAGCTGCTACAACTAACCTCCCTGTGGCAGCTGTGACTGGCTCTGAGATGATTTAATCTTCCATCTTCACATTTCTTCTCTTCCCTCCTGCAGCAGTAGCTGCTCCAGCTATTCCCTTGGAATACTTTTTTCTTCCTTTGCCTGGGCCTGTAGATGTGCCCTGTTGGGCTAGGAGTTATCCTGCGCACAGGAATTATTACTGAATAACTCTTTTTTTTCATTGACACATAAAATTGTGCCCCCCAATGCTTTCTTTGCCCCCCAATGCTTTCTCTGGTGGCGACAATTTCCTACAGTGAGCAATTTATCTTTCACTTGGATCTTTGATTCTTTATTAGTCTAAACATTAAAATGCAAAATCTGAGGCAGAGATGAAGGGCAGAGGGGATGGCTAGGAAGGAGGGCATTAGTGATAGGTGAACTACTGCAGAAAGGCAGAGAGTTGAACTGGAATGGGAAGGGGAGAAGCTTCTCCTCATATCATCTGCATCAGCAAATGACCCAACCAGCATCTAATATCAGCAGTTTAATTGCTAACCCATGGATTCAGCATATGACAATGCAGTACTCCTAAGAAGGCATTTACTCCAAAGTAAAGGGGAAGGAAGCCTTTGGTACAATTGCTTCCAGCAGCAGGTGACCAACAGCCTTGCAGACACCCTGGGCCATTGTTTCCTAGCTGAGTAGATTACAGAGTAGATGGAGTTTGTCTGACGGAAAGTTTACACCTGGGAGAGCTCGGACTAATGGGATGCTCTGCCTGGAACACATTTTAATATTTTTGATAGCATTCATTTCTTTATTTGCTGGTGTCTCAGCAGTGATTGGAAGCCCCAGTCCTGGGCCTGTGCTATTCAAAAAGAGAACATAAAGGGAAGCCCTGCTAGTCACAGAGTTTACAATGCCATTCCAATCAAAACATGAACTTTCAGTGTCTTCCTAATTACTGCAACAGCTAAAACCAAGCTTTTCTTCAAAAGGGAGTTTTCAGTAAATTTTCCAAAATGGAATTATAGTGAGAGAGACTTGATTTTCTCAGCTCCTGAGAAAATGTTACCACAGTTCTACACCTCACCCTTTTCACGCCAAACTTTTCTATTCCACAGTTTTCTCATGGCACTTTTCATCTCCTCATTTCTCAGTGTGTAGATGAGTGGGTTCAGCATGGGTGTGATGATATTGAAAAACACAGCCACGCTCTTGTCCTCTGAGAGACTGCTGGATGGGCATATGTAGGTGAATGTGCATGGCCCAAAGAAGAGAATCACCACAGTAATGTGGGACCCACAGGTGGAGAGGGCTTTGTGCCTCCCTTCGGATGTTCGCCTTTTCAAGGAAAACAAAATGACAATGTAGGACGTGACCAGGATTGTGAAAGAGACCAAACAAATTATTCCAGTATTGGCAACGACAATGATGCCCACAACATAGGTGTCTGTACAGGCCAGTTGTAGTAGAGGAAGGACATCGCAAGAGTAGTGGTCAATTTTGTTGGGACCGCAAAAAGGGAGGCTAACGGTTATGAGGGTCTGCACCAGGGAGTGCACAGAGCCCCCCACCCATGAACCCATCACCATCCAGCCACACACACACCTGGTCATGAGGGTGGTGTAGTGCAGGGGTCTGCATATGGCAAAGTAGCGATCATAGGCCATCACTGTGAGGATGAAGATCTCAGCACCGCCGAAGACATGTCCCATGAATAGCTGTGCCATGCAACCCCCAAAGGAAATGGTTTTCTTCTCAACAAGGAAGTCAGCAATCATTTTGGGAGCTGTGGCAGAAGAGAAGCAAAGATCTGCAATGGACAGGTGGCAGAGAAAGAAATACATGGGGGAGTTCAGACGCTGACTGCTAACTACAGTGACAACGATGAGCAGATTTCCTGCCACAATAACAATATAGAAGAACAAAAACACCACAAAACATATTTTCTGCACCCCTTGGTTCTTTGAAAGGCCCAGAAGAATGAATTCCTTCACACTGCTTACATTCTCCATGTTGATCAGACGGGTGCCAATATGCATTATAGAGCTTATACACCTGGGAAAACAAAGACAGACACATGATTCATCAGCATTTTATCATTATTAATGATGAATTCTATATCAGAAGTGGATACAAACCAAGAAAGATATAGCATTAGTATTAAGCTTATGAAGTGTTTAGTTTCTGTCATGTATTTTTTTTTAACGGCTATTTAATTCTCCACAGTACAAAACTTCTGCCATGGCTTTGGTGGCACAGAGATAGGTGCACTCTGTGATATGTTCCTTAATCCTGGTCCTCCAGGATTTTGAAGGATTGGCTCCATAGCTGGTAGCCTTCCATGCACTAAGGACAAGGCCAGAGTGTTCACCTTGGGCACTACAGGGCAGATAATGCAGCATGTTTGCCCTCAGGGGAGACAAAGTCCCTGACAGCAATCTTTGTAAAATGGGTGTCTTTAAGAATACCTGGAAATATTGCTCAGAATGATGATTGGCTTTATAAGTACACATGATCTTTGAATTCTCGTTTAGAAGGGAAATGTACCCACATGCAGAGAAAAGAACTCTCTTGTGTTTATACATTTTGAAACGTAAATATGAAATGTCACAGGCTGAAAAATGAGTTCTGGGAAGGTTATCTATCATGGAGGGGAAAAAAATTGCACATATGACTTAATGGAGTATTTCACATTGTTCTAAATCTCAGCATTGTTTCTATCAGAGGAAGGAAGAATGAAAGACTCTTGTGAGATCTTCTGTCCCAGCACTGTACTGATTTTACCTAGTGTGATTTTTGATACACTCTGCGTGACGCTTTCAAGGCTTAACTTAGCTTAATGAAGCTAATCTAACTAAACTCCTTCAACCGCCAGTATAAGTCTGATTCATAGGCTGATTCAGAATGACTGAATTAGGGTCCTTTGCAGAACCCTTTTTTCCTCCACTCACTATGAGGAGCTTAAGCAAATTAGCACCACCAGGTTAGAATGACCTTTAGAGAATAATCCCTTTTGGTGCCAGAAAGCAGCTCAGAGCTTTTTGTAATGCCATCCACCTTTTTCAGGTTATGGCTGAGCTCCTTGTCCCTAGGCATTTCTACATCCATACAGTTTCTCATTCGAGACAAGGTCACATTCCAGCATAAACATGGGACTTCTTTGGTTCACCCTGTATTCCAGCTACAACCCATCGAGCATTACATGTCACTAATAAATGAGTAGCCTACATCTTTAGAAAGAGTGTAACGTCTCTAGCTTGCCTTTATGCACCCAGACCACCAGAGTTCCTTTGGTCAAAGAAGTGTGGGAACCACCAGATGAAACTCTTCACAGAGAGTTTAAGGTCAGCCAAAAGCAGGCACTCTTTTAATAAAAATATCCACTGTATGGGCTTCCTTCTAGGATCAAAACATTCCCCGTCAGCTGGTGTTAAAATGCACCATTTTAAGTCCTGCAGAGTTACATCACAACCAGGTCTTCTCATTTGTGTTGGTGATCTGTGAGCAAATCTGTGGAATGATTCAATTATTCCAAGTTATCTACCAACTACTTCCATCTGCAGCATAATCAGAAACTCTCGTGCAGGCACAAAGGGATCAAGCATCCACAGGAAACACTGAAACTGAGAAAAGCCAAGATTACTTTCAAACCCACAAAGTGAAGCCGAGAGAGGAAGTCGGGAAAGGTAGGGACTTTTCCTATGCTTACAGTTGTACTTAAACTAGATGAAAGTTTTTCAAGCAGAAGGGTAAACTTTACATGGATGGTTCCCCTTCAGATATTTCTACAAGGAGAAGGATCAGTAAGAACAACGGGAGGTCAGTTTCTCCCTCGTCTTACCAGGTCATGATCCTTTCTACCCCTCTTCCTTCTACTGAGCAACGACGTAGACTTCTCAACAAAATAAATGACAGGGATGAAATGAGCACACCTTTATGGCTGTGCAGTACCCAGACGAAAAGAAATAGCTGGGCTCCATCCAAGCCAGAGCATGACTGGAAGCATACCACAGCAATCGCAGGGCCATATTTAGGCAGTCAGAAAGGAGTGACCAAGAGAGAAATGGTCAGGGGAAACTATATGCCTGAATACCAGCAGATGGCAAATTCCTGAGCTAAAAGCAAGGTGTGCATCTACAAAAGGACCGATTCACAATTCAGACAGCTCGGCTATGTATCTTGCTTGATAAGGTCCTTTCCATCACCACCAAACTGCATTTAACAAACTATCTCATCTGTCTGATCTCATCTCATCGACTTAAGTCATGTAGGCATCTGTACCTAAGCTAGGCATATTACACCTGACCAGTCTACTTGTAGATGTGATGAATCATGTGCTGCCGGTACCTGTTTCTTACTGCTGACTCCAAGAGGATTACTAGAATGACTAATTCAGTAGAGGATTGCCACCAGTTATGGCTTATCTCTTCAAGTGCCTTTGCAGGGGTAGACCTGAGCTATATGACATAGTGCAATCAGCTGCAAAATAAAATGAATCTCGTGTGTACTCTTAACATCTCAAAAAGGGTGAGAAATTGCACCATCTCCTTACTGCATGCATTCTTCCCTAAAATCTCCGGTGGTTATGGGAAACAAAAGAATAATATTGAAGCAATCTAATCTGCGGCTGTAGAACTAGCTCTGTGTATGATTCTAGCCAAAGATAACTAGAGACAGTTGATAACTTCAGTGGAAGTTCCTTTCTGTATTTTCACATTTGTTCAAGAAGAAAGGAAAAGGAAGAGGAAAGCAAAGCAAAGCAAACAAAGCGAAGCAAAGCGAGAAGGCAGAGAAGCTGCAAAACTTACCTCGCCTGTGTTTAGAGATCTAATTTTTTGTGTAAGGGCTGTACAGCTTTATCTCCTCAACTTCTGTCTCCCCTGGTATGAATGTGTTAGAGCACAGCACCTTTAAAGAACATAGAATGGCTTCTGGAAAGCTTCCAAAACTTGCTTAGGAGGTGGCTGTTAGTGTATAATCCAACCCCATCTAATTTATTACTTGCTTTCATGTGTCACAAGTGTATCTTGATGTTTCCTGCCTGTGTGAGAAGTGGTTTAATAGGCTGTGTGGATGATGTGACCTGGGTGTGCTGAATGATGCTTTCATATCCCAGCAGCTGCAAAAAGGGCTGAGAAGAAAACCTTTTAAGTACCAACCTTTAACCCTCTCCCAGGAAATCTTCCACCTGAAGGGCTCTTGGGGCTGGAGGAGGGAGGGGTGGAGGCTTGGTGAAGGGAAGGCGTGAAAGAAAGGGGCAAAGGAGGAGAATGAGTTCTGTCTTGACTGAAAAGTTTAAGTAAATATATTTTAAAGAAACAGTTGTCAGTCAATGCTTTTATAATGATATCACAAAGGCATTTCAGGGTTTCTCCATAAGAAATAACAGTCAAAGGAGTAGCTGAGTATTCAACTGGACAAGCATATGCATGGAACTATCCAGTTAATGCTTCTCGGATTTCTTCCTTACTCCAAGCTGATAGTTTTATGGATTTCCCATGTGTAAAGGGCCATCAGGTCCACTGCTCTGGCTTCCTAGCATTGTGAATGCTAAAACAGTCCATTTGTAATCTAGATATTTTCTCTCCTTTTTTAACTTCTGTGTATTCCAAAAAACATGTAAAAGAGAAATCTTCATTAAAGGAAAAAAAGAAAGAAACCTCAAGCTGTAAGAAGAGTCACCATCCTCCAGGGATGGTAAAGAATTCCTATCACAGGAGTCTTTTAAGGACAGGTTGGGCTCATTTCTCTCAGGAGTGGTTACGATGAAGTTTTTATAGGGACAGAAGATGTCCTGGGTGACCTCTTGATGACCCTCCAAGTCCTATCTCACCAGAAATTTCATCACTGGAAATCCAGTGAATAAAGCCTCTTTGCAAGAATTTGCATGTTTTAACAGAGGTCAGTGAATTACCAAGTCAGTCAAAAAAATCCTTCATTTACGAATTGGGAAACTGAGGGAGGAAGTCACCTATTTAATGCCAGTGGAAGTCAGCGAATTTAACCCTGACTTAGTCACTCTAGGCTCTTCTGCGCAAAAAAATGAATGTCTCTGGAGGCAGATGCATCTGATCTACCTCAGAACTGATTTTAGGATGCGATTAGGTGTGAAATGGACGTCTAGCTTTTAAACAAAACAACCTAGGGTGGACAACTCTCAAATGTCATGATGGGCCCCATCTTTCTTAACCTGAGCAGCTGCAGTCAAAGGTGAACCTATGAAAGGAAACAAACGAAGCAAATAGACATGCTGATTTATATCAGCATATCATCTCAACCAAGGCCCAAGTCAAATGCATCGTTTCTCTCAACTCTACTGTGTATTTGTAGCTTATGCCTAATGGATGTCAGGAAAGGCATTGTCTCAGCTACTGTCCTTTGCTTTGTTTTGCTGAAATTTCTGGAAATGTGGAATGGCCTGATAACAACATAGTTAATGTCTCCATCTCCTCTGCACAGAATGCCAGCGATCTCCACAGTGAAAACAGAAATCCTACAGTTAATGAGAATAAATACTGGTAAAGAAATGCCTTGGTGAAAATAGTCCCCTAACTTAAATGTCCTTTTACTGTCGCCTGGAGTCTTGGGCAGCTTAATGAGGGTTAACAGTAGTCACTACAGGAAACAAGAGTATTGGGTAAGAAGGTAAACAAAGTCTTACAGTCTTTGGGAAAGGAAGAGGAACAACAGATGACAGAAGCCAGAGATCAGGCCAATAGCATCTGGCCTGCTAACCTAGTATGAGTCGGCCTGCCACTTTCTGTACCCAGTGGCACACATGGCAGCAACTTGGCTAGCATCACATTCATGTCCTTTTGTTTCCCTAGCCAAATGGACTACCAGAGGTGACTTAATGCACAAGTCCAAATGAAGAATTGCTGCTACCTCCTGCTGCAAAATAATTCCCCGTAGGGTTGCGCTTAGTGCCAGCAAAGGAGAAAGGTCTTTTCTCCATTTTCATTCCACTTACCTTGGCACCTGGCTCTGGACACCACTATGGCAGCAGGTCATGCTTGGGGAGCTGTGATTTGGACAAGGAGGGACTGTGCATGGTGAGATGAATGAGGTTTTGCAGCTGGATAGTGAATACTGGCAAGGGGTTTGTTGACAGAGCCATGGTGAATGTGTGTTGTGAATTTGATGATGGGCAGGATGGGGACAAGGCACGGTGTGGAGGGAAGTTGTGAAACTTGAAATGAATGCTACATGGCCAGGGGCTGTCTTCATGGAGTTTGTGAAATCAGAAGCGCCTGAGGTGTGGTGAGGGACTGTGCTGAAAGATCGTATGAAGTGGCAGGTAATACTGTGGGTGCTAAGCTGTGTTGAAAGACCTTGTGACATCAGAAGCGGACATCGTGTTTTGAAGGGTAACACTAGGAGAGGTTGCAGAATTGTGGCTGCTGAGGTGTCATAAGGCTGGCTAGAGAGTTCAAGGAGACCCTACTGTAGAACAGGTAGTGTGAAGTAGTAGGGGACAATGTATGGTGACAGCTTGTGTTGGGAGAGGTTTTGAGGTCAGAAGAGGACACTCGGTAGTGATGAGTGTGCTAAGGGAGGTTCTGCAGTGACAGTCGACCCTTGGGGAATGAGAAGCTGTGTTGAGGGAGGCTGTGAAATCAGCAGCAGGCATTATGGAAGAGGACTGACAACTTCTCAATCTGTGTGACCCTGAGCAGCAGTAGAGCATCTGCTGCAAGGTCTGTGAAGCTAGAGCTGCTCATGGATGCAGCTGGGAAGCAAAGCATCAGTGCAAGAGTCAAGCTATAACTTTGGACAGACAGTTCTTGTGTTCTTTATATCGTGAGACTGTCTGAAGAAGGGAGAAGTAGTGAAAAAGCATTACTATTGCATGCCAAACATTGGTAAATTCCCATTTTTTATGGTCCCTGGCTCATCTCTCTGGGACAGCAGCACCAACCCGGTCATTTACTTCCTCTTCAGGAGCAACCGTCACCACCGGCTCCATGGCTCTGGGAAAGTCACCTTCTGACAAGTGTTTGCAGAGAAAGCAACGTGCGGAGAAGGAGGCCAAGTGCCCAGAGACACTGCTGCAGAGACTGCGTATAAATCCCTGCTGGCGAGGAGGTGTGGGAGGGTGGGGCAGCCTGCAGAGGTGACTGAGGGGAGGTGGGCAGCAGTGCTCAGCCCCCAGCAGAGCCAGGGCGTCTCCACTGCAGTGGGAGCAGCTCAGCTGGTGACGTACCCCTTCCGAGCAGGGCTGTGCTGGGGACCAGGGAGCTGGGTGAGAGCGATCCTTCTCTGCACACCATGCCAGTGCCTCTTCTCATTACGTGGTCCCCCCTTGTGGAAGGGGACATGGTGCACAGAGCATGGCTATGCAGAGCATGCAGAGCACAGGGAGGTAGAGTGACCCAGGATGCTGGGCATGTCTTTGGGACCCTGAACCTTACAGGGAGTCTTTTCCCTCACTTTGACTTGAGGCCAAGCCTGCAGGACTCCGGTGCATTCTGGCAGCTCCTGGGAGGCCACTCTCAGCAGGGATGAGTTTCATCCTGGCTATTTTGGGCTTGTATAGAAACATCCTTCAGGTCTGAACACCTAGGGGACCGTTCAGCTGGTGCCACGGCTGCTCTGGTCAACACACAGGGGTCCTGGAGTGATGCGTGGTGCTTCTGTGTGTGTAGAGAAGAGCACCAATTCCTCACCTACACCCTGAGCCTCTCCATCGCTGTCCCCAGAGGACATCTCAACTCATCTCTCCCAGCTTTCGCCCAAGATGGCCATCTCCAGATGAGTTAGTTGCCCTAGGCTGCCTGTACAGGCAGTGGAGAGAAAGGTGCTTGTAAGGAGCTTTTCCCTTCCCTATGTGGCTGCAGCACACTGCTCCTGCTGAGCCATCAGCCACCCTCCTGTGCCTGTGCCAAATCTCTTCCCCACCACCATCTTGCCCCACACTGGGGATGCCTCGCTCCCCTTACGCAGTGCCATGCAAGGCCTCTCACCCTAGTGCTTCTGAGAAAGCTTTCAGCTCCCAGCCACAGCACCTTATCTCACTGTCTTCCCAGTAGCTGCTGGGAGGGTCACCTCTCTTCCTGGCACTGGCACTTGCCTCTTGCTGCAGGGCTGAAAGGGCATTTCTCTGCCTCTCCATCCAGCTCTCCAGACTTTCTATTTGTTTTTTTTTATTTTTGGCTCCTGCCCTCAATCCTTCCCTCCTTTGTTTCTCCATTACTCTCTTTCTGGGTTGGCTGGTGCGTGGATCTAATTAACACTAAAACAGTTTGTGAGCAAGTGAAGGGCTGGATTTAAAAGGAATGGATCTAAATCTGATTTTTTGAAATTAAGTTGAAGGCAGAGAAAGAAGGGAAAATGTCTGCACCAGAACATTCAAAGAACTAACAGGGGTCAAAACTTTTCTTTTTTGTTCATTTTAATTCTATGGGGTAACAGTATTCCTGAAGTCATTTCACAGAATCACAGAATGGTTGAGGTTGGAAGGGACCTCTGGAGATCATCTAGTCCAACCCCCTGCCCAAGCAGGGTCACCTAGAGCAGTTGCCCAAGATCGCATCCAGGTGGGTTTTGAATATCTCCAGAGAAGGAGACTCCACAGCCTCTCTGGGCAACCTGTTCCAGTGCTCTGTCACCCTCACAGTGAAGAAGTTTTTCCTCATGTTCAGATGGAACTGTCTGTGTTTCAGTTTGTGCCCGTTGCCTCGCGTCCTGTCACTGGGCAACACTGAAAAGAGTCTGGCTCCATCCTCTCGACACCCTCCCTTCAGATACTTGTACACGTTAATAAGATCTCCTCTCAGCCTTCTCTTCTCCAAGCTAAACAGGCCCAGCTCTCTCAGCCTTTCCTCATAAGAGAGATGCTCCAGTCCCCTAATCATCTTTGTAGCCCTTCGCTGGACTTGCTCCAGTAGTGCCACATCCCTCTTGTACTGGGGAGCCCAGAACTGGACGCAGTACTCCAGATGTGGCCTCAGAAGGGCTGAGTAGAGGGGGAGAATCACCTCCCTCGACCTGCTGGCAACACTCTTCCTGATGCAGCCCAGGATACCATTGGCCTTCCTGGCCACAAGGGCACATTGCTGCCTCATACTTAACTTGGTGTCCACCAGCACTCCCAGATCCTTCTCCACAGAGCTGCTTTCCAGCAGGTCAGCCCCAACCTGTACTGGTGCATGGGGTTATTCCTCCCTAGGTGCAGGACCCTGCACTTGCCTTTGTTGAGCTTCAGGAGGTTCCTCTCCACCCACCTCTCCAGCCTCTCCAGGTCTCTCTGAATGGCAGCACAGCCCTCTGGGGTATCCGCCATTCCTCCCAGTTTTGTATCCTCAGCAAACTTGCTGAGAGTGCACTCTGTGCCTTCATCCAGGTCATTGATGAAGAAGCTGAACAAGACTGGAGCCAGGACTGACCCCTGGGGGACACCGCTAGCTACAGGCCTCCAACTAGACTCCGCACCGCTGATCACAACTCTCTGAGCTCTGCCATTCAGCCAGTTCTCAAGCCACCTCACTGTCCACTCATCTAACCCACACTTCCTGAGCCTGTCTATGAGGATGCTATGGGAGACAGTGTCGAAAGCCTTCCTCAAGTCAAGGGAGACAACATCCACTGCTCTCCCCTCATCTACCCAGCCAGTCATTCCATCAGAGAAGGCTATCAGATTGGTTAAGCATGATTTCCCCTTGGCGAAGCCATGCTGACTACTCCTGATCACTTTCTTGTCCTCCACATGCTTGGAGGTGGCCTCCAGGATGAGCTGCTCCATCACCTTTCCAGGGATGGAGGTGAGGCTGACTGGCCTGTAGTTGCCTGAGTCCTCCTTCTTGTCCTTTTGGAAGACTGGGGTGACACTGGCTTTCTTCCAGTCCTCAGGCACCTCTCCTGTTCTCCATGACCTTTCAAAGAGGATGGAGAGTGGCTTAGCAATACCATCCGCCAGCTCCCTCAGCACTCGTGGGTGCATCCCATCGGGGCCCATGGATTTGTGGGTGTCAAGTTTGCTTAAATGATCTCTAACCCGATCCTCCTCCACCAAGGGAAAGTCTTCCTCTCTCCAGACTTTCTCTCTTGCCTCCAGCGTCTGGGGTTCCTGAGGGCTGGCCTGAGCAGTAAAGACTGAAGCAAAGGCGGCATTCAGTAACTCTGCCTTCTCTGCATCCTTCCTCACCAGGGCACCCACCCCATTCAGCAAAGGGCCCACATTTTCCCTAGTCTTCCTCTTGCTACTGATGTATTTGAAGAAGCCCTTCTTGTTGTCCTTGACATCGCTCGCCAGATTTAATTCCAAACGGGCCTTAGCCTTCCTCGTTGCATCCCTGCATACTCTGACAATGTTCCTATATTCCTCCCAAGTGGCCTGTCCCCCTTTCCACTTTCTGTAGACTTCCTCCTTCTGGTTGAGTTTTGCCAGGAGCTCCTTGCTCATCCATGCAGCTCTCCTGCCTCCTTTGCTTGACTTCCTACTCATAGGGATGCACCGTTCTTGAGCCTGGAGGAAGTGGTGTTTGAATATTAACCAGCTCTCTTGAACACTCCTTCCTTCTAGGGCCCTCACCCATGGGATTCCTCCAAGTAGGTCCCTGAAGAGGCCAAAGTTTGCTCTCCTGAAGTCCAGGGTTGCGATCCTACTTGGTGCCCTGCTGCCTCCTCGCAGGATCCTGAACTCCACCATCTCATGGTCACTGCAGCCAAGGCTGCCCCCGACCTTCACATCTTCCACCAGTCCTTCTTTGTTTGTTAGTACGAAGTCCAGCAGCACACCTCTCCTTGTTGGCTCCTCCACCACCTGTGTCAAGAAGTTGTCACCAATGCTCTGCAGGAACCTCCAGGACTGTTTGTGCCTAGCTGTGTTGTCTTTCCAGCAGATATCGGGGTGGTTGAAGTCCCCCATGAGAACCAGGGCCTGGGATTGTGAGGCTACTTCCAGCTGTCTGTAGAAGACCTCATCGACTTCCTCTTCCTGATCAGGCGGCCTGTAGTAAACACCCACAACAGTGTCACCCATGCTAGCCTGCCCTTTAATCCTTACCCATAAGCTCTCGACTCGCTCTTCATCCACCCCTAGGCACAGCTCAATACATTCCAGTGCTCTCTCACATAAAGAGCAACTCCACCACCTCGCTGTCCTGGTCTGTCTTTCCTAAAAAGCACGTAGCCATCCATGACAGCATTCCAGTCATGCGAGCTATCCCACTAGTTCAAAGAACTAACAGGGGTCAAAACTTCTCTTTTTTGTTTGTTTTAATTCTACGGAGTAACAGTACTCCTGAAGCCATTTCATGTCAGTTAACAAGGTTTGGAGAAACCCTTTGACAGTTGATTATAATATTGCTTTAGGAGAGATTTCACTAGAAACCATGAGACCTCTCTGCTGTCCTCCTTCTATATCCACTTGTTCTTTCGGCTCCACTGACTGCATTTCCTGGATCTCCGTGGTTGTAGTGGGATCCTAGGCACCTGGCACACCTACACTGTGAGGACCCAAAGTCCGGTGACCTAAATCCTACCCTTAGCTTTTACCAAGACTAAAGATAAATCCTTCCCACCCTAAATACTTTACATTTATTTTATCTCTAAATGATGTTTTCTTGAACAATACGAGAGAAGAGAAAATGACCATAACTAGTAGAAGTGTTGCTGTGTCTTGTGATAGTCTCAGGGGGAATGTGTAGGTTTAGGTAATACCTCTGCACCTTGCTGGAGCTCACACAAACGCAGTTCACATGAAAGCCTTGCTCTTGTGTGGACCAAGGCAGCTGTAAGAAGCTGTGACCAACAGCCAGGTGTTTACCCAAGCACAAATGTCTGATGAGGTCAGGAGCATGGCACGGGAGGAGCACTTGAGGCCTGGAGTTTATTAAGCACAGGATGGACTGAGGCCGGTATGGTAAAGGTGGAACATGAAGAGCCATCTTGGGGCACAGATCAAACATGTTACAGGGTGGAATTGGGTAACGGGGATGCTATAAATTGTTTGCATGACAAAAGATCCACTTGGGCAGGCCAGCTGCAGGGGAATAGGCCAAGCATGCTAAATCCTCATATGTAGTTCATTGAATCACATAGGGACTGGTCCTGCTCCCTCTGAAATCACTGCAGGACATGTTATTCCCTTGCCAAAGAGCAAGTGCAGCTGTGTAGTACCAGACTAGCACGGCTGGAGTTAGCTCTTCTCAAATAACCTTGGCTTTTTGTTTGTCCTTTTTCAGCCCACACTGAAGCTTTCAGCAAAGATTTTTCCTGTGTCTTACATAAAAAAGTATTTACCTGGTCCAGTCCCCATTTCCTTTTCCTTTTGTTTTCCCTTTATTTCTTTTCATTATGATTTGCCTTATATTTAGGGTTCTCTTTGACAGTAGTTTTAACAGTATTCCCTCCACGACACATTGTATGATGAGTGTTCTTGGTTCTTCTCATATCCCTTTTCTTTGTCAGGAACATCCCACAAAATGGGTGATGCATATGTTGCTACTCTAATGCAAAGCACAGCTATAATGGAAACGCATCCTAAGGCAGCTCCAGAAAATGCAAAATGGACTGAGAAAATCAGATGGATTTTCAGATGGAGAAAATATATTACCAAATGTGCACGAGATCCATGAAGAGCAGAGAACAACAACGACAACAACAACAAATCTCACAATTAAGTGGGTGCTAATATTCATCTAATTACTAAGACAGAAACAATCTATACAAAATAGGAATCTCTTTCAGCTAAAAACTTTTTTTTTTTTGCCCTGTTTGTCTCCTGAAATTTCTTTCCATGAGTCATTTCCTCTACACAGAGAAGATTAGAAGTCAAGAGCATGGCTGAATGCCCTGAAACTTGCTCCATGTTCAGACAAAACCAGACTTTGTGAGCTCAATTCTCCTTCAGTTTGAGCTGGTGTAGAGCGACCTCTTCACGAAAAGTCCTGAGGGATGTTGAGGGGACAAATTCCAGCTATCATGCAGCTGGGAGATACTAGCTTTCCAAGTGACAAGGTTGCTTAAGGGATGGGAGAGGAAGGGGAAAAGCAGGGACAGAAACACCAGCAAAGAAAGCTTTGTAAGGAGTCCTTGCCTCTGACAGAGACAGGTTTGAGCTGCAGGGATCGATTCACTATGTCAGAACATGACAAAAAGCATCAGTTCTTTTTAAAATTGTTGGACAAATGTGTCCCTAATTCCTCTTTGCATATGTATAATTTGTACAAGGGTTCTAATTTTCATGCTAACAAATGTGTTTGGACTGCACTCTGTCTACAACAGGTAAAAACGGTTTTTGATAGTATCTCTCTCCTGAGATATGGTCTTTAGCAGGCTATTTCCTGTTAGAGATCAGTTTCAAAAGAACAGTAATCCTGATGAGCTCGGAAACCATCTAGTGTTCAGAAAATGTAAGGTTAAGTTGGTGTCCAACCTTGCACAGCCTAGAAAGGACAACCCCTGATAGGATTTGGCTGCTTTTCCTGGAAAGGGTATTCTGAATGTGGGTAGCCAAGAGCAACCTTCCAGTAAGAATTACGATGAGTTCTTGAGATATATATATATATATATATATAGGGAGTGTGTGGCCAATCCGCTTTAGGCCAGTTTCCATAAGGATGCAATACAGACTGCAGGGTTTCTTGGGGAAAAATGTGAAGGACTGCTGGCCCAAATCTCTGCTTCCTTCTGTGTTTACTGCTCCACTGCCTCTCTCCCTCCCTCACCCTCCAGCACTCTCCTCCCTGCTCTTCCATATCCTTGTATCCTTACACAACTGATAAAAATCCCCAGGAAGGGATAAGCAGCAGCTTATAACAGTCCAGATTCCTGACCAGTTAACTGCCAGGGCAGATGTACTCGCACTTTACTAAGCTGAACGGGAAAAGCAGAAAAACAGTATCTGCACTTTTAAGTTTCGCGTAATTGTGTCATCTTAAGTAGCATTAGCATATTACTTCCCCTCTCAGCTCACATCTGTTCTTTTAAGAAGAAAGAGAGTGAATGGCCTGTTGGGGATTACCTCTGACATGACAGATGACATGGAAAGTGTACGAGAGACCATGCAGTCAGCTTTGGCCCCCAGCTCTCTATTTATTTGGCTGAATTTCTTGCATTAACCCTATCAGCCCGTTTCACTGCAGGGATGTGTCACACTACTTGAGAGTCATGCTCAGAGTGAGATGATGTCCTTGACAGGTCGATCCTGCCTGTATTCTCCCTGTGATCCTCCAGAAGATGTTCTGGATTACTTCTGGCCAGGTTTTCACAGGGCCCTCGCAGGTCTTTGGAGCAGACTCCAGGAGAAGGGGACCGCCTGCTGTGTGCCTTCCTTCGCTGCCCCCGCAGGCTCTTGTGTGTCTGATAGAGCCTCACTGCCTCCCCAGCTTGCTGCTGTTTTACAGGAGTGCTTCTGGCCTGCAAGGGGGCTTGGCTCTACCCAGCAACCTTTGCCAGCAAATCAGGTGGTCGACCCACTGCACCTCCTACTACCTCCTTTGCAAGGTCAGGGCTAGCCAAGTTCTCTCCTACCTCTAGTGGCTTCTTTGGGATGGGAATTTGTCAGTCTTCCCTTCTCTCTGCCCGGAGGAACTTCCTACACAGTCCTGTGCCTCACAGATGGTGGGAGTTTTGTGGCAGCAGGGGGACTCTCTTCGTTATTCCCTTAGGATTCCTTCCTTTGAACTCTGACACACTCACATCCCTTTTTTCATTTGTATTCCCACAGCCTGCACCCTGCCTCACCCTGAATCTCTTCCTTTTTCAGGGAGAGCTTTCAGTTTGTGGCTGGAGGGAGGTTGGTGTGTTCCTTCTGGTAAGCAGGGACAGCATCCAGGCAGACACCTCAAGCAGAGGAGAACATACATCCCCATATAGCTCTCCCTTCCTTCAATACATTGTGGTCATTCTTCCTTCCACATTTCTTTTAGAAAACCTTCTTTTTTTCCCAAAAATGAATGTTGAGGGGTGGGGAGAGATCCCTTGTATGGTTTATTGCCAAAAATAATTGTTTTTGAAATTATTTTTGACCAGACACTTTTGACAATATGTGGTCTATGCAATGGCTTTAGGAGCAAGAAAATTGATGGAGAAGGAGCTGAGATTTTTGCTCTCAGTTAACGTGAAGGTTGAAAGCAAGAAGCAAACAAAGACCAGGCTGATACATTTCCAGATGGTGTTTAATAAATTTAGCACCCAAGGACAGTGACAGTAAGCAGAGTTAGAAAGCTATGCAGCCTGCTTCTCATGCCATATTGTGCAGGAGTCTAAATGAACAAAGGGCATTTGAATATGGGCTTAATGTAGCAGACTAGCAACATGGCTTGGGATAACCCTAAATTAAAGCCTTATATTCACTTCCCCCCCCCCCCGATTTCTAGAGTCCAATGGTTTAAAGGAATCTTCATAGTCTTCCTCTCTCTTTCCTTTTGTCTCCAATGCAGAAGGTGTTCAGGCAAAAGAAGGGGTGAATCTAAGAGGGCATAGTTATTGTTTGTGGCTTTCCCGTTCATCTTTGTCATCTGCTGAATCTTTAAAGGCCCTCTGGAAGGCCAGCCTGAGGGTGAGCCGAATCCTCCGATCCCTGTAGCTGCCCACAATGAAGTAAAGAACTGGACTGAGGCTGCTATTGACGCAGGACAGCACAAAACCAATCTCTGGGGAGTAGAGAAATTTATAGCCCCAGAAGTCAAAGAGGATCAGGACACTCAGCGGAACAGCAAAAATGAGGAAGAAGAGGACGGTGAGCATAATCACGGTGAAGAGCCTGCCTGTTTGGAGGTGCTGGGAGCTGCACTTGCCTTTGAGGAAGAGGGTGAGGCTGAATACCAGCATGAGGGGCGTGCAGAAGAGGAAGTCCAGGACTCCAATGGTGATGAGGAGTATGTGGCAGTTGCTAGAGAGGCGAACAGTGCAAGAAACGTACCCCAGCATGTTCAGCAGCAGCAAGAGGCTCCAGAGCACGCCGGAGATGATGCTGGACAAGTGCTCTGGGCGATGGCTTCGGCACCAGATGGGACAGAGGACAGACGGGCACCTCTCAATGCTGATGGCTGTCAGGAGATACAAGCCAGTTCCGTACGTGAAAAGATCCAGGAAGAGGAATATCCCAAACTGCACTCCCACATTGAAGTGCATCAGGCACTGAACTGTTTCGATGGCGATGCAGAGCAGGTAGCCAAAGTCAGCGGCAGCCAGCTTCAGGATGTAGACAGTGAAGCGGTTCCTCCGGATGCGGAAGCCAAGGTACCACAGGACCATGCCATTTCCCAACATGCCAGAGGCAGAGCTGATGAGGCAGAAGCTCTCCATGAACTTGAGGAGAGCATATGACGGCTCTGCCTTTTGCACAGTCCCACTGTAATGAGCCCCTTCAGCCAGGCTGGTTGTATTTGGAAGGAAGGTTGATGTAGTTTTAGCACTCATAATGAGGGCTTCACTGTGAAGTACTGATCTGTCACTGTCTCTGATTTCATACAGACCTGTAAGCAGAGAGCACAGAGGTGGTAGCTCGTGTGACTTTCTCTCCTGATCATCTGGTGGTGTTTGCAATGCCTTTCCAGCTCTTTGTAGCCAGAGGTAGATTCAGGGAAGGATTGCTGTGTTTGGACTTGGAGCCCAGAGCTTCTATGTGTCATTTAAAACACCGTATCTGAGGCCAAATTGTGTGTGGCATGTAGGAAAAGCTAGATTACAATGTATGTGTCTCTTTTTGAACTTATTTCTTGAGGCTCCTTTTACAGCCAGTGGTGGGAACAAGTACGTTAAAATAAAGCAATGTTAGCTCAGATTGATCATACCCAAAAAGTTCCTCATTTTCCTGTCTTAATAAAGAGGGAACCCAGGGATATTAGCTCAGATATAATTGTCTTTGCTTCACATAGCTAGGATTAGGTGAGATGTATATTGTCAAAAGTGTATAAAAATTGTAGACAATCAACATACAAATTAAGGTAGCATTAAATCAGACCGAGTTTTTCCTATCCATACTCCCAGAAAACATCATCGAGTAGTCATAATAGCTGGTAGATTTTTATGTTGATGACTGATTTCTATTTTAATGAAATGTAGTTTAATGTGATTGGTTTGGCCTCTGGAGCCTTATGTATAGATAATAATTCAGTCTGACAGAGTCAGGCCTTACTAATTTCTTTCTCAGAAATTTTAAGCACCATGTGTAGGAGAAAGTGTCTGACCCTCACATGACATTGGAATTATGGCTTAAATAACTGTTTCACACCGTTCTGTCAATTCACCCTGCTCTCTCCCCATGATACTGGGATTTGAATGAGAATATTGCCCCCCAAAAAACCTCCAAAACCAAAGGTCCAGAAATAAAATTCACTCCATTTTTGTCCCATAAGGTCAAACTGTGTGACTCTTTCCTACTCGCCCTGCCAGCTGTTAATTTGGACATGACAAGATAGAGAAGTGCCATGAAAGACAGCAGGAGATAGTCAAAAAGAAGAGAGAAACAAGTCAAAATAAGGACAGTGGTGAAGAGGTGAATCATGGGATAATCTAACCGACACGAATAGTTCCTTACCCCTTTGTCAAATGCCACAGCAAGTGGGGAGACAGACTACCTGAACGGGTGAAATGTGACAAATTGAAACATTATTGTTTCGTCTCAACAGCCCACCCTGTCTCCAGTGCTACACGGAAAAACTATGCAGGTAATCTCCTCGTCCAGCTGATAGCCGGGGCAGTGGGGATAATTTTGCCGCATGAGTCTGTGACAGGCATATACACCGGCAGTGCTTGGTTGGGAATCCAAGTGGAACCATTGCACCTAACTTTATGCATTAAGAATACAAACGTCTCATTGCACTTAGCTTTTAAAGCTACCATTAGAATTAATGGAGGTTTAGGAGCACCTGCAAGGGTAATATTTTGGCCCTAAGATAGGTGTCTTAGGTGTGCACAGTCAGCTGCCTGTCTTTCTCTGCTGACTGCAGACACATCCAATGGTGCTAGCTTCATCTAGAGGCTTAACATCTGGATGGCTAAAGACAGGTAAGGTGAATTGCACCCTTAATGTCATCACCACAGCTTGCAGGATGTGTCTTTTAGGGTTGACTGAACCCAGGGAACTTCTGGCACTGCGGCATACTCTTTTGTAGGGAGCTAGAAGATTCCATCCTCAGCCATTATGAGACCTCGAGTGTTTCTAACATCAAGCCTTTAGAGCCTGTTAGATCCAAGAAAGAATTTAAGTATGTACTTCTGAAACGGACTAAGGGAAATAAAAAGCATTGTCTCTTTCAGAAAGCAAGGAATGTCTGTTGTAGCACAGTTTGTTTCAGAACAGGCAGGTAAGTGCTGCATGTAACATCTGAGTCCAAACTCACCTTCTGTTTCTTTATCTTAGTAGAGTAGCTTACTGCTTGCCCAACAGCACTCACAAGGCTACCTGCTCCCTGAACATCTGTAGCAAGCCCATTGAAAATATATGGCCTTATGACTGTGTCCACTTCCTCTCCATCTGGTTGTGGGGTGGCAGCAGATCTCCCACAATGAAAAATTATCAGACCTTGATCCACAGTAGAAAGTATCTGAAGTAGCCGCTAATTCTGTGAACCAAGTATGCTGTGAGGAGAAAGGAAGACCCGATGGTTAGTGGTTACCTACGCTTTGGAGAATCCAGTTGCAGCACACTCCTCTGCCACAACCTCTCTGTGTGACCTGAAGCAATTTGCCAACTGATTTAAAGAGGACGCAACTATTTGAGTGGCACCTACCTCTGCCTTTGCCCACTCCAACCTTCTCACCAGGTGCTCACATTAAGAAAGTGGTGGTTTTACCTCCCTGCTGCCATCATCTCCACAAGGCAATTCACCGCACCTGAAATGTGGGTCATCCTCTGGAGGTGCCTCTCTCTCCATTGGCCATTTAGGGAACATCAGGTGATTACGTTTCTAGCTAAGGCATTTCAATCAGATTTCATAATGCTAAATAGCATCAGCCTGGGCCATTGATATGTACTGTCATGTACTGTCATACTGGTTGTAATGGACGCCCTGTGGAGATATGCCGAATCATCAAAAACTTTGCATTCCATATAATGCAAGTGAAGTAACCATCCTATGTGAACGCTGGAGGCAAGAGAGAAAGTCTGGAGAGAGGAAGACTTTCCCTTGGTGGAGGAGGAGTGGGTTAGAGATCATTTAAGCAAACTTGACACCCACAAACCCATGGGCCCTGATGGGATGCACCCACGAGTGCTGAGGGAGCTGGCGGACATTATTGCTAAGCCACTCTCCATCATCTTTGAAAGGTCATGGAGAACAGGAGAGGTGCCCGAGGACTGGAAGAAAGCCAATGTCACCCCAGTCTTTAAAAAGGGCAAGAAGGAGGACCCAGGGAACTACAGGCCAGTCAGCCTCACCTCCATCCCTGGAAAGGTGATGGAGCAGCTCATCCTGGAAGCCATCTCCAAGCATGTGGAGGACAAGAAGGTGATCAGGAGTAGTCAGCATGGCTTCACCAAGGGGAAATCATGTCTAACCAATCTGATAGCCTTCTATGATGGAATGACTGGCTGGGTAGATGAGGGGAGAGCAGTGGATGTTGTCTACCTAGACTTCAGCAAGGCTTTTGACACTGTCTCCCATAGCATCCTCATAGACAAGCTCAGGAAGTGTGGGTTAGATGAGTGGACAGTGAGGTGGATTGAGAACTGGCTGAATGGCAGAGCTCAGAGAGTTGTGCTCAGTGGCACAGAGTCTAGTTGGAGGCCTGTAGCTAGCGGTGTCCCCCAGGGGTCAGTCCTGGCTCCAGTCTTGTTCAACTTCTTCATCAATGACCTGGATGAAGGCACAGAGTGCACCCTCAGCAAGTTTGCTGACGATACAAAACTGGGAGGAGTGGCCGATACGCCAGAGGGCTGTGCTGCCATTCAAAGAGACTTGGACAGGCTGGAGAGGTGGGCAGAGAGGAACCTCATGAAATTCAACAAAGGGAAGTGCAGGGTCCTGCACCTGGGGAGGAATAACCCCATGCAGCAGTACAGGTTGGGGGTTGACCTGCTGGAAAGCAGCTCTGCTGAGAAGGACCTGGGAGTGCTGGTGGACACCAAGTTAAGTATGAGGCAGCAATGTGCCCTTGTGGCCAAGAAGGCCAATGGTATCCTGGGCTGCATCAGAAAGAGTGTTGCCAGCAGGTCGAGGGAGGTGATTCTCCCCCTCTACTCAGCCCTTCTGAGGCCACATCTAGAGTACTGCGTCCAGTTCTGGGCTCCCCAGTACAAGAGGGATGTGGCACTACTGGAGCAAGTCCAGCGAAGGGCCACAAAGATGATTAGGGGACTGGAGCATCTCTCTTATGAGGAAAGGCTGAGAGAGCTGGGCCTGTTTAGCTTGGAGAAGAGAAGGCTAGAGGAGATCTTATCAATGTGTACAAGTATCTGAAGGGAGGGTGTCGAGAGGATGGGGCCAGACTCTTTGCAGTGGTGACGAGCGACAGGACGCGAGGCAATGGGCACAAACTGAAACACAGACACTTCCATCTTAACATGAGGAAAAACTTTTTCACTGTGAGGGTGACAGAGCACTGGAACAGGTTGCCCAGAGAGGCTGTGGAGTCTCCTTCTCTGGAGATATTCAAAAATCCGCCTGGACGCGATCTTGGGCAACTGCTCTAGGTGACCCTGCTTGGGCAGGGGGTTGGACTAGATGATCTCCAGAGGTCCCTTCCAACCTCAGTGATTCTGTGATTCTGTGAAAGTTATAGCTTGACTCTTGCACTGATGCTTTGCTTCCCAGCTGCATCCATGAGCAGCTCTAGTTTCACAGACCTTGCAGAAGACGCTCTACTGCTGCTCAGGGTCACACAGATTGAGAAGTTGTCAGTCCTCTTCCATAATGCCTGCTGCTGATTTCACAACCTCCCTCAACACAGCTTCTCATTCCCCAAGGGTCGACTGTCACTGCAGAACCTCCCTTAGCACACTCATCACTACCGAGTGTCCTCTTCTGACCTCAAAACCTCTCCCAACACAAGCTGTCACCATACATTGTCCCCTACTACTTCACATTACCTGTTCTACAGTAGGGTCTCCTTGAACTCTCTAGCCAGCCTTATGACACCTCAGCAGCCACAATTCTGCAACCTCTCCTAGTGTTACCCTTCAAAACACGATGTCCGCTTCTGATGTCACAAGGTCTTTCAACACAGCTTAGCACCCACAGTATTACCTGCCACTTCATACAATCATTCAGCACAGTCCCTCACCACACCTCAGGCACTTCTGATTTCACAAACTCCATGAAGACAGCCCCTGGCCATGTAGCATTCATTTCAAGTTTCACAACTTCCCTCCACACCGTGCCTTGTCCCCATCCTGCCCATCATCAAATTCACAACACACATTCACCATGGCTCTGTCAACAAACCCCTTGCCAGTATTCACTATCCAGCTGCAAAACCTCGTTCATCTCACCATGCACAGTCCCTCCTTGTCCAAATCACAGCTCCCCTGAGCATGACCTGCTGCCATAGTGGTGTCCAGAGCCAGGTGCCGAGGTAAGTGGAATGAAAATGGAGAAAAGACCTTTCTCCTTTGCTGGCACTAAGCGCAACCCTACGGGGAATTATTTTGCAGCAGGAGGTAGCAGCAATTCTTCATTTGGACTTGTGCATTAAGTCACCTCTGGTAGTCCATTTGGCTAGGGAAACAAAAGGACATGAATGTGATGCTAGCCAAGTTGCTGCCATGTGTGCCACTGGGTACAGAAAGTGGCAGGCTGACTCATACTAGGTTAGCAGGCCAGATGCTATTGGCCTGATCTCTGGCTTCTGTCATCTGTTGTTCCTCTTCCTTTCCCAAAGACTGTAAGACTTTGTTTACCTTCTTACCCAATACTCTTGTTTCCTGTAGTGACTACTGTTAACCCTCATTAAGCTGCCCGAGACTCCAGGCGACAGTAAAAGGACATTTAAGTTAGGGGACTATTTTCACCAAGGCATTTCTTTACCAGTATTTATTCTCATTAACTGTAGGATTTCTGTTTTCACTGTGGAGATCGCTGGCATTCTGTGCAGAGGAGATGGAGACATTAACTATGTTGTTATCAGGCCATTCCACATTTCCAGAAATTTCAGCAAAACAAAGCAAAGGACAGTAGCTGAGACAATGCCTTTCCTGACATCCATGAGGCATAAGCTACAAATACACAGTAGAGTTGAGAGAAACGATGCATTTGACTTGGGCCTTGGTTGAGATGATATGCTGATATAAATCAGCATGTCTATTTGCTTCGTTTGTTTCCTTTCATAGGTTCACCTTTGACTGCAGCTGCTCAGGTTAAGAAAGATGGGGCCCATCATGACATTTGAGAGTTGTCCACCCTAGGTTGTTTTGTTTAAAAGCTAGACGTCCATTTCACACCTAATCGCATCCTAAAATCAGTTCTGAGGTAGATCAGATGCATCTGCCTCCAGAGACATTCATTTTTTTGCGCAGAAGAGCCTAGAGTGACTAAGTCAGGGTTAAATTCGCTGACTTCCACTGGCATTAAATAGGTGACTTCCTCCCTCAGTTTCCCAATTCGTAAATGAAGGATTTTTTTGACTGACTTGGTAATTCACTGACCTCTGTTAAAACATGCAAATTCTTGCAAAGAGGCTTTATTCACTGGATTTCCAGTGATGAAATTTCTGGTGAGATAGGACTTGGAGGGTCATCAAGAGGTCACCCAGGACATCTTCTGTCCCTATAAAAACTTAATCGTGACCACTCCTGAGAGAAATGAGCCCAACCTGTCCTTAAAAGACTCCTGTGATAGGAATTCTTTACCATCCCTGGAGGATGGTGACTCTTCTTACAGCTTGAGGTTTCTTTCTTTTTTTCCTTTAATGAAGATTTCTCTTTTACATGTTTTTTGGAATACACAGAAGTTAAAAAAGGAGAGAAAATATCTAGATTACAAATGGACTGTTTTAGCATTCACAATGCTAGGAAGCCAGAGCAGTGGACCTGATGGCCCTTTACACATGGGAAATCCATAAAACTATCAGCTTGGAGTAAGGAAGAAATCCGAGAAGCATTAACTGGATAGTTCCATGCATATGCTTGTCCAGTTGAATACTCAGCTACTCCTTTGACTGTTATTTCTTATGGAGAAACCCTGAAATGCCTTTGTGATATCATTATAAAAGCATTGACTGACAACTGTTTCTTTAAAATATATTTACTTAAACTTTTCAGTCAAGACAGAACTCATTCTCCTCCTTTGCCCCTTTCTTTCACGCCTTCCCTTCACCAAGCCTCCACCCCTCCCTCCTCCAGCCCCAAGAGCCCTTCAGGTGGAAGATTTCCTGGGAGAGGGTTAAAGGTTGGTACTTAAAAGGTTTTCTTCTCAGCCCTTTTTGCAGCTGCTGGGATATGAAAGCATCATTCAGCACACCCAGGTCACATCATCCACACAGCCTATTAAACCACTTCTCACACAGGCAGGAAACATCAAGATACACTTGTGACACATGAAAGCAAGTAATAAATTAGATGGGGTTGGATTATACACTAACAGCCACCTCCTAAGCAAGTTTTGGAAGCTTTCCAGAAGCCATTCTATGTTCTTTAAAGGTGCTGTGCTCTAACACATTCATACCAGGGGAGACAGAAGTTGAGGAGATAAAGCTGTACAGCCCTTACACAAAAAATTAGATCTCTAAACACAGGCGAGGTAAGTTTTGCAGCTTCTCTGCCTTCTCGCTTTGCTGCGCTTTGCTTTGTTTTGCTTTGCTTTCCTCTTCCTTTTCCTTTCTTCTTGCACAAATGTGAAAACACAGAAAGGAACTTCCACTGAAGTTATCAACTGTCTCTAGTTATCTCTGGCTAGAATCATATACAGAGCTAGTTCCACAGCCGCAGATTCGATTGCTTCGATATTATTCTTTTGTTTCCCATAACCACCGGAGATTTTAGGGAAGAATGCATGCAGTAAGGAGATGGTGCAATTTCTCACCCTTTTTGAGATGTTAAGAGTACACATGAGATTCATTTTATTTTGCAGCTGATTGCATTATGTCATATAGCTCAGGTCTACCCCTGCAAAGGCACTTGAAGAGATAAGCCATAACTGGTGGCAATCCTCTACTGAATTAGTCATTCTAGTAATCCTCTTGGAGTCAACAGTAAGAAACGGGTACCTACAGCACATGATTCATCACATCTACAAGTAGACTGGTCAGGTGTAATATGCCTAGCTTAGGTACAGGTGCCTACATGACTTAAGGCGATGAGATGAGATCAGACAGATGGGTAGTTTGTTAAATGCAGTTTGGTGGTGATGGAAAGGACCTTATCAAGCAAGACACATAGCTGAGCTGTCTGAATTGTGAATTGGTCCTTTTGTAGAAGCACACCTTGTTTTTAGCTCAGGAGTTTGCCATCTGCTAGTATTCAGGCATATAGTTTCCCCTGACCATTTCTCTCTTGGTCACTCCTTTCCGACTACCTAAATATGGCCCTGCGATTGCTGTGGTATGCTTCCAGTCATGCTCTGGCTTGGATGAAGCCCAGCTATTTCTTTTCGTCTGGGTACTGCACAGCCATAAAGGTGTGCTCATTTCATCCCTGTCATTTATTTTGTTGAGAAGTCTACGTCGCTGCTCAGTAGAAGGAAGAGGGGTAGAAAGGATCACGACCTGGTAAGACGAGGGAGAAACTGACCTCCCGTTGTTCTTACTGATCCTTTTCCTTGTAGAAACATCTGAAGGGGAACCATCCATGTAAAGTTTACCGTTCTGCTTGAAAAACTTTCATCTAGTGTAAGTACAACTGTAAGCATAGGAAAAGTCCCTAACTTTGCCCACTTCCTCTCTCGGCTTCACTTTGTGGGTTTGAAAGTAATCTTGGGTTTTCTCAGTTTCAGTGTTTCCTGTGGATGCTTGATCACTTTGTGCCTGCCTGAGAATTTCTGATTATGCTGCAGATTGAAGTAGTTGGTAGATAACTTGGATTAACTGAATCATTCCACAGATTTGCTCACAGATCACCAACACAAATGAGAAGACCTGGTTGTGATATAATTCTGCAGGACTTAAAATGGTGCATTTTAACACCAGCTGACGGGGAATGTTTTGATACTAGAAGGAAGCCCATGCAGTGGATATTTTTATTAAAAGAGTGCCTGCTTTTGGCTGACCTTAAACTCTCTGTGAAGAGTTTCAACTGGTGGTTCCCAGACTTCTTTGCCAAAGGAACTCTGGTGGTCTGGGTGCATAATGGCAAGCTAGAAGCGTTACACTCTTTCTAAAGATGTAGGCTACTCATTTATTAGTGACACGTAATGCTCGATGGGTTGTAGCTGGAATACAGGATGAACCAAAGAAGTCCCATGTTTATGCTGGAACGTGACCTTGTCTCGAATGAGAAACTGTATGGATGTAGAAATGCCTAGGGACAAGGAGCTCAGCCATAACCTAAAACAGGTGGATGGCATTACAAAAAGTTCTGAGCTACTTTCAGGGACCAAAAGGGATTATTCTCTAAAGGTCATTCTAACCTGGTGGTGCTAATTTGCTTAAGCTCCTCATAGTGAGTGGAGGAAAAAAGGGTTCTGCAAAGGACCCTAATTCAGCCATTCTGAATCAGCCTATGAATCAGACTTATACTGGCGGTTGAAGGAGTTTAGTTAGATTAGCTTCATTAAGCTAAGTTAACCCTTGAAAGGATCACGCAGAGTGTATCAAAAATCATACTAGGTAAAATCAGTACAACGCTGGGACAGAAGATCTCACAAGAGTCTTTCATTCTTCCTTCCTCTGATAGAAACAATGCTGAGATTTAGAACAATGTGAAATACTCCATTAAGTCATATGTGCAATTTTTTTCCCCTCCATGATAGATAACCTTCCCAGAACTCATTTTTCCGCCTGTGACATTTCATATTTACGTTTCAAAATGTATGAACACAAGAGAGTTCTTTTCTCTGCATGTGGGTACATTTCCCTTCTAAACAAGAATTCAAAGATCATGTGTACTTATAAAGCAAATCATCATTCTGAGCAATATTTCCAGGTATTCTTAAAGACACCCATTTTACAAAGATTGCTGTCAGGGACTTTGTCTCCCCTGAGGGCAAACATGCTGCATTATCTGCCTTGTAGTGCCCAAGGTGAACACTCTGGCCTTGTCCTTAGTCCATGGAAGGCTATCAGCCATGGAGCCAGTCCTTCAAAATCCTGGAGGACCAGGATTAAGGAACATATCACAGAGTGCACCTATCTCCGTGCCACCAAAGCCATGGCAGAAGCTTTGTACTTTGGAGAATTAAATAGCTGTGAAAAAAAAATACATGACAGAAACTAAACGCTTCATAAGCTTAATACTAATGCTATATCTTTCTTGGTTTGTATCCACTTCTGATATAGAACTCACTATTAATAATGAAAAAATGCTGATGAATCATGTGTCTGTCTTTGTTTTCCCAGGTGTATAAGCTGTATATTGCATATTGCCACCCAACTGACCAACATGGAGAATGTAAGCAGTGTGAAGGAATTCATTCTTCTGGGCCTTTCAAAGAACCAAGGGGTGCAGAAAATATGTTTTGTGGTGTTTTTGTTCTTCTATATTGTTACTGTGGCAGGAAATCTGCTCATCGTTGTCACTGTAGTTAGCAGTCAAAGTCTGAACTCCCCCATGTACTTCTTTCTCTGCCACCTGTCCATTGCAGATCTTTGCTACTCTTCTGTCACAGCTCCCAAAATGATTGCTGACTTCCTGGTTGAGAAGAAAACCATTTCCTTTGGGGGTTGCATGGCACAGCTATTTGGGTTTCATATCTTTGGCGGCGCTGAGATCTTCATCCTCACAGTGATGGCCTATGATCGCTACTTTGCCATATGCAGACCCCTGCACTACACCACCCTCATGACCAGGCGTGTGTGTGGCTGGATGGTGATGGGTTCATGGGTGGGGGCCTTTGTGCACTCCCTGGTGCAGACCCTCATAACCGTTAGCCTCCCTTTTTGTGGCCCCAACGAAATTGACCACTACCTCTGTGATGTCCGTCCCCTACTACAACTGGCCTGTACCGACCCCTATGTTGCGGGCATCATTGTCGTTGCCAATACTGGAATGATTTGTTTGGTCTCTTTCTTCATCCTGGTCACGTCCTACATTGTCATTTTGTTATCCTTGAAAAGGCGAACGTCCGAAGGGCGGTACAAAGCCCTCTCCACCTGTGGGTCCCACATTACTGTGGTGATTCTCTTCTTTGGGCCATGCATATTCACCTACATACGCCCATCCAGCAGTCTCTCGGAGGAGAAGAGGTTAGCTGTGTTTTTCAGTATCATCACGCCCATGCTGAACCCACTCATCTACACGCTGAGAAATGAGGAGGTGAAAAGTGCCATGAGAAAACTGTGGAATAGAAAAGTCTGGAGTGAAAAGGGTGAGGTGTAGAACTGTGGTAACATTTTCTCAGGAGCTGAGAAAATCAAGTCTCTCTCACTATAATTCCATTTTGGAAAATTTACTGAAAGCTCCCTTTTGAAGAAAAGCTTGGTTTTAGCTGTTGCAGTAATTAGGAAGACACTGAAAGCTCATGTTTTGATTGGAATGGCATTGTAAACTCTGTGACTAGCAGGGATTCCCTTTATGTTCTCTTTTTGAATAGCACAGGCCCAGGACTGGGGCTTCCAAGCACTGCTGAGACACCAGCAAATAAAGAAATGAATGCTATCAAAAATATTAAAATGTGTTCCAGGCAGAGCATCCCATTAGTCCGAGCTCTCCCGGGTGTAAACTTTCCGTCAGACAAACTCCATCTACTCTGTAATCTACTCAGCTAGGAAACAATGGCCCAAGGTGTCTGCAAGGCTGTTGGTCACCTGCTGCTGGAAGCAATTGTACCAAAGGCTTCCTTCCCCTTTACTTTGGAGTAAATGCCTTCTTAGGAGTACTGCATTGTCATATGCTGAATCCATGGGTTAGCAATTACACTGCTGATATTAGATGCTGGTTGGGTCATTTGCTGATGCAAATGATATGAGGAGAAGCTTCTCCCCTTCCCATTCCAGTGCAGCTCTCTGCCTTTCTGCAGTAGTTCACCTTTCACTAATGCCCTCCTTCCTAGCCATCCCCTCTGCCCTTCATCTCTGCCTCAGATTTTGCATTTTACTGTTTAGACTAATAGAGAATCAAAGATCCAAGTGAAAGATAAATTGCTCACTGTAGGAAATTGTCGCCACCAAAGAAAGCATTGGGGGGCACAATTTTATGTGTCAATGAAAAAAAAGAGTTGTTTGGGAATAATTCCTGTACGCAGGATAACTCCTAGCCCAACAGGGCACATCTACAGGCCCAGGCAAAGGAAGAAACATGTATTCCAAGGGAATAGCTGGAACAGCTACTCCTGCAGGAGGGAAGAGAAGAAATGTGAAGATGGAAGATTAAATCATCTCAGAGCCAGTCACAGCTGCCACAGGGAGGTTAGTTGTAGCAGCTAAGGTTCTCCACAAGGACAAAGGAGCCACGAGGAGCCACGGGACCCTGACTCCTACCTTGCCAGGAGGAAAAGAGCAAATGAGCTGCGTGAGGGAGAAAGACATCTGTGTAATGCACTCTGAAAGTAACTAAAGCACTTTCTTTTTTCTTCCTTCACTTCACGTTCCCTATAAACACTTGCTTGCACTTGTGTTGCACCTTAACATGGTTTAAGTGTGATTCAAGATAAGAAGGTGTTCCCTGCACAGGAGAGTGGCAGATCTACAGAGCAAACCGTGGGACAATGTCACAAATGCTCTGGTTCCCCGAATGTCCTCTGCTCTATGCAGGGGGTGCATTTGCAAAATCTTGCACATGGACAGCCATGACATTGATTTTAAATAGAAATGTTTCCAAAAGAAGCACATAGCTAGTACTAAATGAAGTCCATTTATCTGGACAGCATTGGAAAGCAAGCAAGAAAGCAAGCAAACCCCCACACAATGTGACATGGTCTAGGTGATCACGCTCCACAGTCACCCTGTAGAGATCACTCTAATAGCTGTCCAAAATATATATTTTAGCTCCCTGTCCACTGATTCTTTCTGACAAAGAAAACTTCACATGCCTCTGGGATCTCATTGCTTCTGGTAAGCTTGTGCTTCTGCTGTGCAATTTACTTGAAATATTTCTGCCACAACTTCCCCATCTGGAGAGAGACAGAGAGTTGTTCTTGCAGATGCTCTTGGAAGTTGTTCTTGAAGAATGAGAAATGGAGCGGGACATTCAGGCTGTCCGTTTCATCCCCTGTAGTTTCCAGCCCTGGCAGAGATGTGGACTGCTCTCGTGACACATAAGAAGCAGCTTGGAGCTGAGAGGTTTTGATGAAACTGCCTGAAGTGGTCCAAGAAGGTCATCAGAGAATAGCAGGCAAACTGTTGGAGACTAGCAAATATAAACTGTGTAAGTTTTCTGATCTTGCTTCTTTGTTTTGTTCAAGCATGACTATGAAATCCTGCCTTTGAAAAGAGGCATCACTGTCGAGTGACTTTTGTGAGGTGCATTTTATGAATTAGAAAGAACTCAATTTTTTTTACCCTTTCTTTTAATTGGTGTCTTCTTTGCTTATTTTTCAGTTATATGCCATTTCCAGAAATATCTGTCAAGAGGAAGTTTCTGGTGTTACAGAGTCAAGGAGTCAATAGGTAGCTGCAGCACTGCCTATGTACTCAGTCTTAACTTGTCCCCTCTAGCTGTACACATCGTGGCAACAATGCTCTTAACACACACGCTTTGGGCCTCCCCACACTGCTTTCCCTCTGCACATGGAGCGGCATGGAGATAGGGACGGAGACACGAAAGAATATTTCCTCTGCTGCTGAAGTTGGAGGGTGGAAGAGGCAGAGATCTCGTGAGAAAGAACTGATTGACCTGTGATTGTGGAACAGGATTAAGAGCCCAAAGGACTTGCCAGTATTGTGGACACTGTTATGCAGTTCTTGCTGTCTATCTTTTCAATGTAGAAACTGAACACTAGTGATTCTTGCGTACTGCACTAGAGTGCAGCAAAGGTGAATACAAGGGTGTTGGTGAGTAAAGGAGATTCAGCAGCGGTGTATTTATTACCCCAGGGGCATCACAGGTGTGTTTATGGGGGTTTCCATGCCTAGTCCAGAACTTGGCTGAGGTGTACAAAAACCTTACTGACACATCGTTAATGCAGATTATCTCCAGTATTCACCCATGTACTGTGTGAAAGGTGGTCTGAGAAAATACAAGCCTGCTCTTTTGGAGACTGAGGTCTCAACCCAGAAACTCATGAGCAATAACTGGAACCAATCCACACAAGATGTAGCCCAGTACAGCACATATAGGACAATGACTCTCCTGCTTCAGGTTTCCTGGCATGCCTTGAACATGGTCTGATTTCACTCAGGGCGCCTTAAAGACAGTTTGTGCCTAAAGGCACATCTCTGCTAGACAGACATGAGGTAGGTGTCCACTTTACCTCCTCCAGAAGGATCTACACTGAGAGTTGAAGTGATGTTAATTAGCCAGCTGCCTTGTGTCATGATGTGAATATTGATGGCTTCACAAAAATGCATGGACATTCTACCAGAGCCAGAGAGCAATAGCAAGGACTAGTTCTGTTGAATTCCTTCAGAGGGTTGAAAAAGAAGGTACGTTCACTGCTTGAGCAGAATTCCTTAGGGGATGACTAACGTGTTGAGACTCAAATCAAAACATGCACTATCCTTCTCAGTCAGTTTTTCGTTTCCAAATCAACACTTCAAAAGTGGATGTTTAGGGAACCTAGTAACTAGTCTTCCTTTTTAAAAGGGGCAAAGATCAGAAATAAGAATCTGGAGGATATTTCCACCAACTCCCTCAAGCAAATAAGCGGAGCTCGCTATTACACACATCAGTAACACATTCTGAGTTAGATATCAACTGTCACTCCTTGAGAGAAGCATTGACTTTGAAAGGAAACTTTCCCCAAAAGGCATAAAAGGGAATACATTGATATTGAACATACCAGTGATCGACATGGATGTGTACTGATAGCACTGTGTTTCTAATGGCATCACAGGTGGCTTTATTCTGTGCTTCAGGTCCTGTCTACGTGACATATGTGAAGAACAAGAACAATGTGATGGAGTTTGTCTTCCAGGGACTCACACAAGATGATGCATTAGCAAAAGTATGCTTCACATTCTTCTTAGTCTTCTATGCCACTGTTATTCTTGGAAACCTGCTTAGCATCATCACTATACAGAACAGTCAACAGCTGGACTCTCCCATGTACTTCTTCCTGAGCTGCTTGTCCTTTGTAGATATCAGTTACTCTACTGTCACAGTTCCCAAACTCATTTATGACCTTCTTGCTGAAAAGAAGACCATCTCTTTTGTGGGCTGCATAGCACAGCTCTTTGGGGTCCATCTCTTTGCCTGCACGGAGATGTTCATCCTCATAGCAATGGCGTATGACCGTTACACTGCTATATGCAAGCTGCTTCATTACACAAGCATTATGAACAAGCATGTGTGTGGCCGGCTGGTGGCAGCTTCGTGGGTGGGAGGCTGCGTGCACTCCCTGGTGCAGACCCTGCTGACTGCTCAGCTATTGTTTTGTGGGCCCAATGAGATCGACCACTGCTTCTGTGATGTACACGCTTTGCTGAAGCTGGCCTGCACTGACACCTACGTGGTTGGTTGCATAGTGGTTGCCAATAGTGGTCTGATTTCCTCGGGCTCTTTGCTTGTTCTTGTTGTGTCCTGTGTCATTATTTTGGTCTCTTTGAGGACACACTCTTCCAAAGGGCGTCTCAAAGCACTCTCTACCTGCACCTCCCATATCACTGTTGCACTTCTGTTCTTTGGGCCATGCATTTTCATCTATATGCGCCCTTCCACCATCTTCTCAGCAGACAAGATAATCTCTGTGGTTTACACCATCATCACGCCTATGCTCAATCCCTTGATTTACACCCTCCGAAATGAAGACATGAAAAAAGCCTTGAGAAAGCTGTGGAGCAGAAAAGCAAAGAGGAGTGAGACATGAAACAACAGGGTGAGTGTTTGTAGGATGACTGTAGCGCAAGAAACCATGGGGAGGCAAAGAGAAGTGTTCAGGAGGGACTTTTCAGGAATGTTGTTCTATTTTTAGCATGGCTGTTCAGAATAGAACTGAAACTAAATTCAAAGTTTTATGTAGCTCTCATCTTTCTTTGGAAACTGTCAGTCAAAAGGATGTGAGCATATTGTCACCAGTCAAACCCGAGCATTTGGGGTGGTAGTGGGGCTTTTACCTTTAGACACCTTAGAGCTGTGTAAGTCTCAGGTCTAGGCTGGTCAGTTGTCTGGTGCTTTACACTATAAAAATCTAAGGAATAGGTCTCTCAGTGGAAATATGGGGAACCAGTATCTCTCCATACTCCATAAGATATAACCTAATTCCTAGCTGAACACTGAAAATTTCCCTAAAATTCTTAACAGTACTGTTCTTGATTCATCGAGTTTTCCTCAACTGTTTGCAGCAGGGAAACCCCCAAATGCCCCTAGGACCTCCTGACTCTGGACAATGCTGTTCTACTGCAAATAGACTTACTTTAGCATTGCTGTCATGACAAGTGATTCAAGGCCAGGATTTTCCCAAATCTCCTCCTGGAACTGAGATTTGGGGAAGGGAAGAAGAGGAACAGGATTCTGGATGGTGGATCAGAAGGCTTTCTTAGAAAAGCAAACTGTAGATTTGAAGAGACAGCAGCTCTTTAACATTTTAAAGTCCCTAATTTTGTCTGGGTTTCTCGAGGTGGAGACTAAGGCATAGGTGAATGCAGGGCTTAGATGAATGTGGGGCTTATGAAAATCTGTTCTTTTTGATGATATTTGTCAGAAAGCATATTTAGGTTTGAGATTGTGATTCTTGATTGAAACATGCTGCCGGTTCTGCTGATGCTTAGCTCGAGATGGCTTTGACTATCTTAAACATCAGTGCAGACATGACTCATTGCTGTGCAGGGAAGCTCTTTGATGGTGATCTACCTGTCTTTTTCTGGAAGAGTAGTATTGTACATTGCTCTTCCCAGAAACCTGTAAACATACACAGGAAAGTAAAATGATGCCTGTGGTTTTTTCTCAAGCTATTTCCTTCCTTTGAGCTGGGAGTCCACTGAAAGAGACAATTTTGAACACCTCAGAAATCTGGTTTAAAAATCTCACATCTCTGTTCAAGATAAGGACAGCGCAACATTGATATGTGCAAAAACTGTGATCTTCACATATCTGATGATACTTAATAATGAGAAACAAGAGATAAACCTTGAGCTTCAGGCTCTGCAGCAACAGAAAGATGACAACTAGCAGGACCAAAAGGCTACATTTTCACATTCTTTTTCCTGCATTTTGGGACCGTCAGGCCAGTGGGATAATAGTGCATATAGTCCAAATGCTTTTACTACCCCGTGCATATTCTAATTTTGGCGTTACTGAGATAAATGTCTTCTGAGATAGTGATGGCCTTTAATCATCACTACTTGATCAAAATTCAGACTATAACATACTGAAGATAAGTTTTCTCCCCAGCCGTGTGTCTTTGGGCAAAAATAATGATGTTTCGCAGTCATATCAGCTCTCTGTAAAATATGCTGGCAGCAGTTTGAAAGAAAGAGACTTGTAAAATCCTTCTTTAGGGTGCCATAGATGATCACAGGGACACAATCTTTGCTAGAGTTATGCACAGCTTTAAGGAGAGGAAGTCAGGGGAAATAACAGCCCTAACAGGCTTGCAGTGAAATGCAAAGGGAATCCGCAAGACCTCTTTCCATCCCCCTTTGACTGTAAGCCTTATGCAGAGGCAGGAACCTCTCACCTGTCTGAGATTAATTCTGTCACTTTCAGCTCAATAAAGATTTCAACTCCTTCTGCCAACTGAGGGACAGCATTTGTAAACTCAGCCAGAAGGGATGAAACATCGTTTAGCGCTAGAACACCTATCCTTAGAGCTAGCTTAGTTGAATTGATAAAAGGATTCCAAAGCCTTTCCCAACTTTCTCATCTCCCAGAAATGATTGGTCGTTTATTCTCAAAATCACATTGATGGCAGACATGTAGTTGGTAAGTCACCATCTTATTCCATCATTCTTTTAAGTGAAAGAACACTGCAGCTTGATTAACTTTCAGATTATGTCCAATGTCCTTAAAATAACTACCAGTTCACTCAGTTGCCTCAAGTGGATTGCTGATATGTGGAGATGAAAAGCAGGAATAAGTTCTTGTTACTTCACAATGGTAGCAAAATTAGAAGTCAATCTTTTTGCATTTCTGTAGTTTTTTCATGTTTCCAGGCAGAAGGGGAAAAAGGAGGTAGTAATGAGTGACAGAAGAGGGGGATTTAACAGGAGAGGGACAGTTACTTTCCCTAGTGTTTGGGGGGCAAAAACACGGGTGTCTCTTCTCCAAGATTTCCTTTCCAGAACTTCAGGTTCTGTGTGTTGCACTGGAAGAGGCTACTCCTTTCAAATACTGAAGACGTAGCAGAAATGGCCATAAATTCAAATCACATTGCTTTTCTCCTCTTGAATGTCTCTGAAAGCTTTTTCTCATCTTGACGGACTGGTGGTTTTCCTACATGAGCAAACGTTCCTAATAGAACAGAGAACTGAAATTCTGTGCCACGCACTCCTCAGGCAGGAGTCCTGTTTGTGCTTGGAACTTGCAAGTTAAGAGTCAGGATTCCTCCAGCTTTCAGCAGCAGAGGAACACAGTCTTTCAAGATAGAAGTTGCAGATACAACCAGTTAAAAGTCCACCTAAAATCACTTCTAACAATTAAGTACTTTTCTGAATCTCACCCTTGGAAGCTGATCAAATCTTCCTTGGAAGTCCTACTCTTTGTACCAAGGTTTTGATAAATTTTCCCCAAACAAAGTTCTCTTTCTAACAAGTCTGCTGAAGTTTCTCTAATATGACCTAAAAGTCTCCTCAGAGCATCCTTCACCTCCTTATTCCTTAGGCTGTAGCTGATAAGATTCAGCACTGGAGTCACCACTGTAGAGAACAGAGAGGCCCATTTATCTCAGTCCAATGAGTAGCTGCATATTGGGCTACCGCACATAAAAACGGTGCTGCCATAAAACAAGAAGAGAGCTCTCAGATGGGAAGCACGGGTAGAGAAGGCTTTGCATCTGCCCTTGGAGGAGTGGATCCTCAGGGTGGTGGAGATGAGGTAGATGGAGGAGATGAGAATTGCCAGAGATGTGAAGGTGCCACGAAACACACCAAAAATGTGAAGTACCGTCTCTTTGCTATAGGTGTCAGAGCATGAAAGCTGGATCCTAGGGGGATGTCACAGAAATAATGACCGATAACACCAAACTCACAGAAAGAGAATGTGAAGGTGGAGATAGTTTGCGCAAGTGCGTGGACAAAGCCAGTGAAAGAGGAGATGATTACCATCTGTGTACAGGCTTTTGAGGACATGACAGTTGCATGAAGGAGAGGGTTACAGAGAGCCACATGCAGTCATATGCCATTACTGCCAGCAGGAGACACTTAACACTAGCCATGAGGAGACAAGTGAACAAATGTGCCACACAGGCACTGACTGAAATGGCTCTCCTCACTGCTGAAGAGTTCACCAGCAACCTTGGGGAGATAGCTGAGGAGTAACAGAAATCCACAGAAGCCAAGTTACTGAGGGAAAGGTACACAGGGTGTGAAGCCGGGGGATCAACCTTCATCTACATGATCCTTCCAAGATTCCCTATTAATGTGCTTAAAAAAAGCGGGTTACCTTCACCTCTTGGCTTTCTGTTAGTCCAGAGAGGATAAACTCAATGGCCACACAGTGATTCCTCTCAGGCATGTTGCTAGCACACTCATGTTATCTCCCGACAAGAAACTGGTTCAACACCTAGAAGTGATGGGAAACTGGCAACACACAATTGATTGTCTCAGTAGCCACAAGGAAGTACAGAGCATTTTCATCATAGCTTCTGACTAGACTTCTTTAATTACGCATTGAAACGACTCGTGATACAAGGGAGTACTGTTCCTATTTTTCAGGTGAGATAAGAAAGCGCAGAAAGAGAAAATAATTTATTCAAAAGGCAACAGCAGCACTGTGAAACACAAGTCCTAGTCTGGCACTACAATGGTTTTCGTGTGCCCTCTTTCTCCTCTTTTAAGGAAAAAAGTCTGCTTTTCTTGAGGACATCTATGGAGCACTCTTCTCCCCTCACTCGTGGCCACGGTTGGGTGTACAGTATCATGCAAATGGCCCACTCCAAGGGCAATGGCCCGCTTGTTCCTGAAGATACATGGTCTTGACACTAGTTCAGACATCATTCTTCCTGTATTGCAATCACCAATACATTTTTTGCCTATTAGCTAACTCTCCCGGGCATTGGTAGCAGCGTAGTTAGAGCTCAGTATGGGCCACAAAGTCCATTAACAGGGCAAAGCAGCCCCTGTTCAGCCTTGCTGAAATAGGAATATAATGGTTAGGCTGCAGCTGTGCCAACTTGCTAAGACCTGCCTTAATTACATGGACCTCCACCAGCCTGACCTTTGGGACTGCAACTTGTAAACATACAAATAACAAATCCACAACCTGGCAGAAGAAAGTAAGAGTTTCCTCTCTTGAATGAAAGGTGCCAAGCACTAAATGGCAACAGCAGCAGGAAAACCCAGCTTTGCATCTTCCCAAAGAGGAGCAGATACCACAAGATCCTCCAGGTTTGGCTGAGAAAGGATTTCTCATTTGCTTGCATCCCTGTTGTCAAGGAAAAGTGGCCATCTTCTGCTCAGGAATAAATTGGGAAGAGTCACCAAATGAAATACTTTCCATTTAGAGGGTGAAAAATCTCATGCTGAAAGGGAAGGAATCCTGAACAAGAAGGGAATCACTCATCCCTGTAAAGGTTCTACCAGCTTCACCTCACATGAAAAATTATTGTTAATCTGTTGGAGGTTACCAGTAACCTGGCTGACGCTCTCAAAGCGGAGTTCTTATCACGTGGGTGACTGAATGGAGGTTTCAATTCTTGCTGAGGTCTGTTTGTAGCATAGGCTTCAAGGTATTGCATAGGTACAAAACTATTCTCTTACTGACCTGTTTCATCCAGAAAGACAAGAGTATCTACTCAATACTTTAGATACTGTAGATACTGTCTATACTGTAGATATCAAGCCAGTTTATTCCCCCCTTGAGCCAAATCTTCAGAAGTACTTGCCCATTTCAAGAAGCAGACAGCAGGATTAAAACCAGCCTATAATGGTTAGGTACACAGTTTAAGTGAGCAAAATGCTTACCCTGCTTAGATGCACAAAAGACTAGACTGCCTTTACACACTGAGTTATCTTTGCATAGCTGGCTGTTGTTTATCTCCAACCTACCCAACCTTTTCTGCCCTAAAGCACAGCAACTAGCCCAGCTAATTTTCAGAAAAGGGCTTCAATGAGCTTGCTATCAACAGGTTGCTCTCTTCCATGGACTACTTGGGAAACTGAAGGAGGAAATTTCCCTCTCCTGCCCCAACGTGAGTGATCAAACACTGGATTAGGTGCAAATTTGTACAATCTCCATCTGTGCTGACATTTAAAATTCAATGGGATCGGGCCGGAGCAATCTGATCTGACTGAACCTGCTGTGAGGAGGAGGTTGGACTTGATGACCTCCAGAAATCCTTCCCAACCTAAATTATTCTATGATTCCATCTGCAGATTGAAAATGATCTTTTTGATCTCTAAAATGAAGAAATAGGCCTACCTTCCTTGCATGAAGGTGCGAGATATTTTATGCCATATTGATCCCAGAAATAAACTCTTACTTCAAAAGCTACAAACATTTCATGTACCTTCGTAATAGTGAGTAGCTTCCTTCTTCACTTCAAAGACATCTTACTGAAACAAATCAGAAGATTTATCTAAATAGAAAAACTTTAGGACTTCACACTTGCAGTAGAGCCCCTCCCTGCTCCACCTGCCCAGATAAATGTTCTTTGCTTCGATGTTTGCAGAACTATGCAATTCAGTACTGCCTTTGGAGCAACAGCTCATTCTTTTCCCTGTATGTTGCAGCTGACCTGCAGCCTGGGCGTTGTGAAACATTAGTGGAGTGACACGCTGAGAAACAACTTCAATATGAAATGTGATATTCTAACACTCAGCTTGCTGCTTTGGAAGTCTTTTTTCAGAAAAATGGTGTTACTGAAGTACTTGGTGTATTTATGACTCTCGATGCAGTTTAATGTCTGTAAATTAGATCTCCTGCAAGACACCAGGCCTTAATTAGGAGTCTCAGCAGATGCACTGTAATGAAGAATCTTTCTGTGAATTAATTTCCCCTACCCTTGGTTAGGGGTCTAGTCAACATCTATTCTAGGCTCCCCCTATAGACAAAGGAAGCAATATCACCTTCAAAGGACAATTCATCCCATCTTAAGATAAGTGTGATAAGCAGAAGGAATCATCCTCTAAGGGTGTCTTTGTTGTCATTGATTATAGGACATGCCCGTCTCATTCCCTGCCCTTACTACTTTTTACTAGTGAAACTGATGACATAAGTGTCCTAGCAAATTCAGTGAACCCTGGTCATGCCTGTCCCTATCAACTCTCCAGAAAGCCCAAGTACCTTGGATTTAGATCATTAACTTCCAGATGACTATAGCAAAAGAAGAGTAATTTCACCTGGCATGAGTAATTCCCTAGCCCATGAGACTAAGGGACAGGGTAAGAAATAAGAAGCACAAAATAGCTGCACAGTAATTGCACGGTGGAAAGAAAGCCTCAGCATCCTCAAACTCACCGCTGCTCCTGTTACTGCCTCTTTCTTCTCACCTTGGCATCTCTATCTTCCTTGCTTTTTTGCACCTGATTTATCAGCCAGAGTTCAAGGGTAAGGAATAAGATCAATTGAACACAATTAACAAAGCTTTAGACTGCAAACTTTAATATAAATTCTTTTAATAATAACAAGACCATATTCATGTAAATAGCAGTACAGTGTAAGATATCAGAGGAATCAGTTCTGCTTACCTGACTCTGAAGAGCTGCAGTGCAACTCTGTGGAGTTGAAGTATGCCATCCGAATCCACCTTTGTTATTAATCATGATCAAACTTGATAATTCTTCCTCTCATTAAAATGCACAGTCCTGATACACAGTTAGCTGGTTTTTCCACAGAAGACTCCTGTTGTCTCTAATAACACATCTACCCTTGGACTCGTGCCCTTTGTTAGATAACCTCTTTGGCTCATGGACCATCTAGTTTCAGGCAGCCTGCTCATCTGTGGAGCAGATATTTTGCTGTGATAACCTGTTCATCTGTGGACCATCCAGGCTCAGATTATGTGTCCATCCATCGGCGTAGATTTTTCTTCAAATGCAGATAGAAAATTCTTCAAGTAGGTAATCGCTGGTGATTTGCTTAGAGTTCTGGTGCCTCTGGCTTAACACTGCCTTTGCACTTTCACATAATCACATGTATATTTTTCTTCTAAGGTCCTTGAATAATTAACTCTTTTGAGGAAAAGAAAAATAATGGTCTATTGGAAGATGTTGACATAGATATCATGCTTTAGTAACAGCTTGCCATTAACCTCTCTCTGTTCTTGCAATATCACTGGACACTTATTGAAATTACTTTACGATAAGATGATGAAGACAGCTGTTCTGGGAAGCTGAGGAGCCTTTGAGACATACGAACAAAGACCCTTCCCCTGATTCTGGCATGAGTTTAAGGACATCTCTACCTGCCAGAAAAGCTAGCTTACTTGTGCTACTTCGAGGGCTTAGAGGTTGTTCGACAAACTGTTGGCCTTCAGAGCAGAGAGCTGAATTGGGTTACTCAGCTGAAGAGTGATCTGCTCTGACTGTCCCTAGCAGGGAAAGTCATCAGTGGGGCTTAGGCAGGCAGAAATGTCCCAGGTAACGCAGCCTTAGTTAGACTGTGCTTACAGTGGCTGCTCGTGTTGTGGAGTGGGGGCGACTCCCGGGACAATGAATGTGCAGTGCCATGTGTAAGATGATGAGTGAGGGAAGCTCGTCTGTTTGGGCTGCACCGTGAGGTCTGCAATGTATTTGCATTGGACCGAGTCCTCTTCCAGACTGCTTTAGACTGGCAGTGTAATGGCTTCTGGAGTTCTCGTCTAGACTACGTGAAAGCCATGGTGTTCAGGAGATAGCTAGGTTAAAAGTGGATCAACAGGTATTGCTTGTCTGGGTTATTCATCCTTCTTTCCTGCAGTGCTCTCTCACAGTTTAGTCAGGAATATCTGAAACCTCCATGGTATTCTAGGAAGCATGAAAATGTTTGCTTGCAGAAAATTTGTACTTCTAGATGCTGCCAGAGTTGCTCTGGGAACTGACTGCTTATTGCTTAATGACACCTGTCAGTCTTAATGATAAAGCTATGGCTATGGAAGAGTGGAACATATTTCTTCCTCAGACACTACGTTGACACATTAAGGGGCCTAAGTGGTTCAGGATGGGCAGAATGGGTTGCTCTGAGTGATGACCCCCAGTGAGAGGGAGTGTAGCTTTTTATGGGACCTTTACTTGCAGTCCTTCCTAAGGATAGGGAAAAATGGTCTTACACCCATTTGTCTAATAACTCTGTGTGTTGAGGCAGTGTTATAGCAGGTTCCGTTTCCTTCTCTGTGCTACTTCCATGGCCAAAGCAGCTGAGACTGAAGTCTTTCCCTACTGAAGCCAGTGGCTTTTTGTTCTCTGAGAGCCAGCTCCCTGAGTCAGATGGAATGTGATCCAAAACCAGAACTCAGGGCAGCATTAAGCTGCATTAACGTGGACTTGAAATAATTCCATAAACCTGAGCTGGTCACTCTACACTCTTCCTGTAATTCATAGATATAAATATAGACCATTCAAGGGAGACAGAGACAGGTGTGATCAAACTATGGAGGCAAACAGACTTTTATTTGCCTTCATGAGCTATAGAAAGAGCCTACAAGTTTGGTTTATGCTTTGGCAGCTTATTAACAGAAGTCTAAACTTAAGTAAGATGAATCCCAGCCTCAGCATTTGTAAAAAATTCTTCTGTGTGCACATTTTTAGCCTGCGATGCATGTGAATTGGTTCAAGGATATTCACCCACAACAAAAGAGGGTAGGCTGTCCCTCAGGACCACCTGCTGTGTGGTAACTTTGTTCTTGCATGGAAGACTCGAGTCGCCCACATCACTAATACTGTAAACAGTCTAAGGTGCCTGATGAATGTGACCCGGTTTTACTGAAAGGTTAATGATCACCTTCAGACTGGGAGTCAGGAAAAAAAAGACTACAAGGATGTATGAGGTAAGGGAATGGAAACAGAACATGGAAGCGATACTGCTGAACTGGTACTAGTTAGCAACAGTTGAAAACAAAGCTGGGATATCTTCAAGGCATCAAACTTGAAAGTAAAAACTTTGGTGAAACTAATCACCTTCAAAAGTGTCACAATTGTACTTTCTCACAGTAAAGCTGTAGCTCTTGCTATTACAGAAAAGTTTTTAATATTTAATATTTATTTTTAATATTTCATATTTAATATTACTACTGTTTTCAGGGTCTGAGGGCACTAACAGGCCTTAATGGGCCTGATCATCCTCGCCTGAGGCAGCTACTTGCACCTCCTGCCCATGGGCCCAGGAGCCCCATTTAAGCTCAACCCTGGGCCTTCAGTTTCTGTCTGAGCTACCCTAGAGGAGCACTGATCTCCAGCTCAGCTCAGCGTGCAGACTCCATTGCTCTGGACCCTGCCCTGTGGACTGACTTCCCAGCTTGACCCTGGACCTATCTTGTCACTTTGGGCCTGCCAGTAGGCACTGGACTGTCTCTGTCCCTGGTTACCCTCACCAGGCCTGATCCTGGCTCTGACCCGCAGGCTGACTTCTCAGCTTGACCTCATACCTGCTTCATCACCAGGAACTCTCCTGGTCAGCTGGACTCTTGGTTGAACTCGGCTACCATCTCTAGGTCTTCTCTGCCCACCTGGCTCAGGGCCAGAGGGACAGGCCCTGGCTGCAGCCTCCTGAACTTATCATTCTACACATCCTGAATAGGGAAAAGGAAGGAAAAAATGGGCACTTCTATGGCATAACTCATCTCATCATGTAGCAGATGTCTAAGATACTCACATGAACCATTCTGTAAAAACACCTGTTACTTTTTTTTCCTCCCCCTCCCTATTGAGAAGAAACTAAGATGGAAGACAGAAACGAAGGCATGCTTAAAGGTATATCTCTAGGTGAGATGAATTCCATAAGCAGCCATATGCATGTAGAGCTACTCCAGATTTATTACAAATAAACCAACTATTCCTTCACTGCCATATTTATAACTGTGATACTAATATTTTTTTTGTATTCAGAAAAAGATATTAAAGTCCGCTGGTTGGATTCCAACTGTTTCCAGTCAACTTTGATGGCATTCTACTAGACAAATGTCTGATAGAAAACACTCTTTGATTAATTCTGCTCGTTCCTGCACCAAACCAAGCTCCATTCACACTCATAACAAACTGACTGTCTGACTAGTAGGTACATGGACGTATGAATTCATGAGCTGACTTTTGAAGGTGTGCAGGATATACAGAGTTACCTGTGAAGACAGAAATGGATGGTCAGCATCTCTGGGGAAAATAAGGTTTCACATGCATTTGTCTGCATGGGATTACAATGATATTCCAGAGTAGATGTCAGCTGCACTTAAACTCCACGACTATGAAAAGAGTTAAATTCATATTCTTTTTCACTTATCATGTCTTTATTAAACCAAAGGTAAGTAACTGCAATTTGTTTGCACAGAAGAATACATCACTACAGTCTGCTGCTGCTGCTGTATCAATTCTATCAATAAATTGGACCTAGAAGCCACAAAGAACACGTGTGAAAATGAGGCTATTCTAGGATTCCTAGACTGTAACCTTCTAGTTCCACATTGTCCTGAAATGATGTTTTGCTAAATTTCAGTCTACTTTTAAATAGAAACAGACTTTATCTCTGTTATTTCAGTTTTGTATAACAGAGATGGTCTCTTTCCAAAATGTTGAGAAGATTTGGATTTATTCCACTCTTGGTAATACCCAGCACTCTGAAAAAGAAGGAGATCTGAACAGGCTTTTATCTATCTGGTTAACGATGGAGCTTCTATATGTGTGTATAGACATCTGGAGATCAAGGGTCTATAAGCAAATCTGGTAAATAATCCAGTCCTTATTTGAAAAAAAAAAAAAAAGCTTGCAAGCAATTACATAGCAACTTATGCTTGGATCATACAAGAACTTCCAAAGTGAACACAGATGTTACTTCCCAGTTGAGAAAGCAAGCAACTCCACCTGTGTTGAAATCCAGTGTTGTAGCAGGCAGGATTAAGCAGTGGGTGTAAGAAAATGAATGGCCATCCTTCATAGCAAAGAAACTAGAGGTGGGAACTAGATCTTTCAGCTACTAATTTCTAAGGCCAGGAAAATGCAAATTTCATACTAACCAGTGCAACTAGTAAATTCCCTCCTACACAATGTAAGAGTTAGAAAAAAGAAGAAGAGAAGTACTTTTTTTTAAATTTGATCTTAGTATGTAATATGGCTCAGATATCTTTCTCAGCTCCAATATTTCAGGATACGTGAGAAAGTAACCGGGTTATAATTACACTCAGTGACTTGGATTCCTCAGTTGGAAGGACAAGATGTGAGGTTTTTGCTGTCTGCGCTTTGGCTCTCTATGATGTAAGAGATATGATCTCAGAAGTAATCGCCTTCACCTAAGCTGTTCATCTCGTGTTCTTCATAGTTTACAAAGAAGATTCATGGATCCCAGGCTATGAAGACGTCTCTTCTAAGAAAAGATGAACAGTGCCCAAGAAGTGCCCCCCTTTTTTTTGTTTTAACCTTAAAGCAAGATTAGATTGACAAGGTCAGATGAACTCAAATCTTCTGCAGAGGTTTAAATTTGGGTAAGATAAATCAATGTGCCCACCTATGACTGGAATAAGCCGGGACAGCCTTTTGCTCAAGCCTGTGACTAGATGCATAGTCAACTATCTGAAAAGAGCATGTCGGATATTTTTGTGCCACAACGCTCAGATATGATGCAGTGCAATGTTGTTCAGTACAATATAATACAAGATGTTACAGTAAAACAAGTAGCAGCAGTAAACAATAAGTATCACCTATTTACAAAATAGAAGATCTCCAGATGATGTCTATATATAACTGATGGTATTATCAACAAACGTTGAAAAACGGAAACTTTCTCAACCATCTTACTTATTTCGAATACTCATTTTCAAACAAATAGATAGGGTCCAAAAACTTTCTCAGCTCTGTGGACATGCTATGATCGTGCTTTGCCACCAGATGGCGAAGGCACAAACCTGAGTGTATGTAAACGCGTATACGCTGGTGCTGATGTTTTCCAGTAAGTTGAAGATGGCTATTTTATTTGTTGGATTTTCTTTAGCCATAGTAGGGCGCTACATTTTAAAAAACTTTTCTGAAAATTGTCATAATTCTCCTGCACAAGTTAATTATGAAAAGTCATACAAGGGGACATCCATAGGAAAGGAGGAAGTGACACAATCCAGTATTATAGCTGGGGAGGCAGCACAAGTATTTGGGGAAGCAGAGTAAAGGGAAGACAAGAGGATTTTCTTCTGTGAGGTGAACTGAATAACTGTGAAACTTCCACCTTGCAGTAATTAAGTTACTGTGCTCCTTCAGCAAATTATCCATTAAGAACGTATTAATTAAGTCACCAAATACGTCAAAAGTTCAACATCTGGCAACAAGATAAATACAGGGAGTTACATTATCTGTTTGTGTTAGAGTAACTGACTCTTAGGATTCAGTTCATCTCACCTAAATTCAGGCATCCTACTGAAGGACCTCATGCTGGTGCCTAGGAGGTTGGAGATCTCTCAGTAGAGATAAAAGGGAGAAATTAGGGAGGACTGTGGGTGAAAATGCTCATGTCATCTACCAGGAAGCACCTAAAAGCTTTGTCTGAATCTAATCTAGTCATCTAAACCCCCTCTGGACTCAACGGAGAGAGACAGGCAGTTCCTGGAGATGATTCAACTTGTCCTAAGGAAGAAGCGCTCTGTGAAGATGCTAACTTCTTTCTCTCTGATGAACACAGAGGAAACCTGATTAGCTTTAAATAGGTCACTTGCATACAGCTAAAGCTCAGCAAGGAAGTCTTCCTGTATGTTTTCCCCAAGTGTTTCACACCTATGAGCAGTTGAAAGAGTAATCATGGAGCCTGGCCTCCTGCATTGCTGTGGTATGGAAATAAGGTGTGATGGCAAGGTGCAGAACTGCAGGCTTGGGAGGGTAAGGCTGGTGGATTTCCAGGGCAGGATTTTTGTTTTTGTTTTTTTTTTTACACATGCACGTGCAATTTCACACATGCTTTCTCCATGTCATGTTGATTAGGTTCAGTGCATCCCAGATTTCGGGATGTGCATAGTTTACTGTGCACATAAAGAGAGTCAGAACGGCACAGGGTGCAGCTCAGTGTGATATTTCAGAGAATGTGAAATGCATCTCCTGGACAGAGCTGTGCAGTAGATCCAGACCCATCATGGATCTTGAGCACATGCCACATGTCTATACAGCAGTACAGCAGATGGGATTCATCTCCCTGCAGTTAAGCTATTTAAAAGTTAGGTGACTAAATCTAATCTAGTTGTCTAAGCTGCCTTTGTAGTAAAGGAAGGAGACAGGCCATTCAAGAAGATAATTCATCATCTCTCTCTTGCAAACTCATCTTACAGGGAAGTGGGACATTTTCCATTGCCACTCATTTCCTGCTGGTATTTTAAATGCTATCTTAAATTTGCCCTCACTCCCACACCTGCAGAAAGAGAAGGAAGGTCAGAAGCAGTGGGGGAGTCATTGATATTCCTGGTGGAGGCTGCTCTCTGAAGATCTCCCATCTTTGGGCAAATAGTGTTTCTCTTCAATGGGGAATTCCTACTTCTCTAATCTTCCTTTTGCATGAGAGAGCAATGTTGAAACATTGAAATGTCTTCTGGGTCAATTATGCTAAATTTCAATTGAGAAAAATCAAAAAGCTTCTTTTTGATCGTTTTGTATCACTTAACTTCAACAAAGAAATTATTAGATATTTCAGAATGTATATCATAGACATTGTGGTGCAGTCATATAATATGTAATAATAGAGTGTGTTTTAAATTAAATGAAATTGGACAAGAAAGTAGGTATGAAAAATGCTTTGGAAACTGGAAGTGCTTCTCCACCTCAAATGTAACAATGGATCAAAGTCAAACTATACCAGCTGACTAGCTGGGCAGTTGGTTTAAAAGGAAGTGCTAAAAACATGGGAATAGGAGCACTTACAGAGATGATTTGTTTATTTATTTATTTATTTTTCCTTGGGAGATGTTGTGCTGGAAGCGGGAAGGGGACCTGTGGGAAGACGGAGGCACTGTGGGATGCGTGGAGGAATACCGGGGCTATTAAGGTAGTGGTAATTCTGCATGTGTGTCCATCGCATGCACCTCTAAGCACACGAGGTTTATCAACTGGAAATAACTGAGTGTGTAATTACCTCACAGGAACAGCTTTTGGGAAAGAGGTCTTCAGATATGCATGGGGGTGAGGGCAGACTGAAATAGCAGCAGGTGGCTATGGCCCAGAAGTGAAGGGGCTCAGCTGGACTTCAGGGAGAAATAACAGAATGGTGGAAACAGTGAATTTAGGAGCAGAGTTAGCCAGCTACAAACGAGGGACATGTCTGCAGAGGATGCGCAAATGACTTTTTTGCAATTTCTGATTGCCTCACAGCCTGTCATTGCTTGAAACAAGGTAAACCCTGGCCTCAGCTCAGTTCTGCCATTATGAGCATTCACAGTCTGTGTCGTTACCTGTGGAGGCTAGGTTGAGTGCCAGTCTGGACTTCCAGCTGCTTGAGCTTATCTAGGTAATGCCCTAAACTGCACTTCTCACACTTGCTTCTGTCACTTGCTCCAATTACTCATTTCTTCTCCTCCTGCTAGGCTGAGCCATGTCTCCTTTTAGTCCTCTCCTCCCTTCCTTTGCCTTCCCTCCATCCAGAGTCAGCGTCCTCACGCACAACCTAACCAGGCCACCACAGCGGGACCATTCTTTCCCCAAACAGCCCCTGGAGTCTTCCTCAGCTGAGTCCCTTGCTCCAGGAGTTCAGCCAGACCTTGGCACTTACTTCACAGACCCCCTCCGTGTTGGCTGTAGCTTGTCCGGCCACCAACACATCCAGGTTCCCCCACCCCCTGGACTCTACCTTCTTCAGCCATGGCCTTGCAACAGCAGCCAGCTTATCCTCGGTGCTGAGTTCTTCAGTTTGAAAGGCATTGCACTACAATAAGGTTAGAGCTCATGTTCATGGGTGGGGGCAAGTGGTATGTCTGCATGGTCTGACATTGTGTGAAAATCGTCTGGGATGCCAAAGGTCTTTGCAGGACAGGGGACTGAACTCTCTATTTCCAAGTCTGTAGGCAGCAGCCCTCACTTGGGTCTGTGAGTTGACACATATGGCAGAGGTGGGCTGGAGGTATTCTTGATCTTGGATCTCGTAGGGAACATGGCAGTGGAAAATAGGATTTGGGATCCTTAATGGAACTATGGGGTGCTTGGCGGGTAGGGTTTAGGATAAGAGTTGCACTGGCAGACTTGAAGGGCTGGCTGACAGGCTTCTCGGCAGTTGAATTTTGTTGCCAAACCCAAAAGGAGGCCACAGAGTTGTGCAGGGACAGCCCTGAAGAGCTGGAATTCACTACCCGCTGCTAAGGATACAGAAAAAAACAAGGATACAGTTGCCAGTTTGGGGAGGGGGCTGTTCTTCCTTCCCTGCCCCACTCCTTCAGTGACCACCTCCATTTATGCCCCACTGAAATTTTCCAGGATTCTGCTCTGTTGGGGTCTTGGCAATTTTGCTGCCTTTACTTAGAAACCCAATTTTTCATTTAATTTTAGAATAAAGAACATTCTGAGGGAGCCTAGCAGGGAGGATGGAGCCCACCTGCAATGTGAGCTGCAGGGAGGGATTATTCCCTTGCAACAGAACTACCTCAGAGCATCTTGTCTCTATGTCTGAAACACAAATGACCATGAAAGAAAAAAGGATCGTTCTCAGCCCCATGTCTGAAGGCAGCAGCTAAGTCTGTAATTGGCCTGGGCTCATAACGAGCATCCTTAGTTGGACAGCTCAACACCTGACAAAGCTCATTAATCCCACTATTAGTCAAAATCAGATTGCTTTGATCGCATTACTCCAGTAACATAGTCCTGGTGTGGCATGAGAGGGCTGAACAAAGCCCTTCTCCAGACAAACACTTGCCCCTCTGATGCCTACATAAACCCCATAGTGACGGCTCCTCAGGTATAAGGCTAAGGACCCTCGGTGGAAGCACCAGTCTGCAGGGTTACACAATGCAGTAGCATGCACAGTGCAAAGAAGAGGCCTAAACAAATCTCAACAGCAGCATGGCATGCATAAAAAGACTTCTCCTCTCCTTCCGAGCTTTCTATTTGTTTTGAGATCCAAAGCTAGGATCAAACGAGGCAGGGGCTGCCTGACACAAAGCTTCGTTAAGCCAAAAGGCATCCTCCCAGGACTCCCTTTGGCTCCTGCATCTGCAGAGCTCTGGGGATACCCATGAACGGACAAGCTCTGCTGTGAACACTGCGGCTCTCCAGATTTCATATGAGTGGCCCCCTTTGCCCACAACGCTCCTTGCCTGCTATTCAGGAGCAATGAACTGCTAAGAGGAACAGTGCTGGCTGGTGCTCAAATGGGTGTAAAGGCTGCCAGGTGAAAGCCAGTCTGCTGGTTTTGGAGACCACAAGTCATCACTTTGACTGGGGGCTGAAGGACACAGAAGTGCACCCCTGCACACTGGCGCCATCTGGTCCCAGCTGTCTACATGCTCGCCTCTCAGCCCCACTCCCCCCTGCAAACCTGGCCTTGCTCATGTCACGCTGCACACTCTCTGCACAGGCTTTTCACAGAGGCCACGGTGGCAATGCAGTAGGCAATGTGGGCATGCCTGAAAACCGAGGGGTGCCTCTCCTTCCACTTCCCACCCCCAGCCTGGAGCCTGCCGTTCCCAACAAGCATGAAGCCTGAGCACTGTGCCATGGCGTCCAGCCCTGCCACGTGACACGTCCCCACGACTCACCAGCAAGTGTCAACGCACGTGCCGGAGGGCCAGAGGAGGACGAGGGAATTCCTGCTTTTGGGGCACAATTCCTCCTCCGCCAGCTTCTTCCTGCCCAGGCACCTCCTTCGCACCACAGAGCATCTGCAGCTACCGGGGCCCCAGCCAGTGCTTCAGGTAGAAGGTCCTGCCTCCTCTGCAGAGAGGAACAGCAGGGGCTGACGTGGAGGCTGCTTTCTTGGGGGCCGTGCTGGCAATCCCCCTGGCAGAGCCTTGGGAACGGAGGCCAGAGTGCACGGTGCTCGAAATCTGCCACAGTCACTGCCCCTGTGGGCCCCTGCTGTGGAGGTTCGAGCTGGGGCTGTGGGGCAGGAGGTCTCTGTGTTGGGCTCTGTGGGGCACCGGGACAGAGCTGGGGCCTTGGGGCAGTGAGTGGCAGCTGGGGCCATGGGGCAGGAGGTCTGGGCTGGGGCTGTGGGGCAGGGGGAAAGAGCTGGCCCCAGGGGCTCCATGGGGGCAGGGGCCGCGTCTCCCCGGGCTGAGCCGTGGTGCCCCATAGCAGCCCTGCTCCCAGCAGGCCGTGGGGATGCCCCAAGGCATGCTGGGAGGGTGGCTGCCGCCAGCCCAGCCCTGGTGTGGCAGAGCCGAGGTGCTGGCACCCTGAGGGCGCTGCCTTCCTGCCAGCTTAAAGCCATGGGCTCTATGCAGCCAGTGCGTCGCTGTCTGCTTTCCGGGGGCGTGCAGTCGTGTGCCTTGCAACCTCCTCGATCGCCTCCTTGGCACACTCCAGGCTCCGTTGTGTGACCTTAGATCCCTTCTCCATGCATGCGCTGATGCTCTGGTCCCCTCACACCTGCTAAAGTCTCCTCCAGTCCTCTCCCTGCATCCTCAGGTTCCTTCTGTTTCCCTCCGTGAGCACCTGAGCCCCCTGCTTTCCCCACCCTCAGCACTCTCCTCCCTTCTATTTCCCCCAAGGCTTCCTCTGATCCCCTCCGTTGCTCGCCACGCGCACCCTCAGCCCCTCCAGTCCCTTCCCTCTGTGCTCCCGTCCCCTCCATTCACCTCCCGGCACGCTCGCATCCCCTCCCTTTCCCCCACTCACACTCACTTCCCCTCTACAGCTTCTCTCTTCTGCAGTCAGTGCTGCTGCCGAAGGCACCGTGCCCCTTCCACAGACCTCTGCAGCTGGAGAGTTGGGGCAAGGGGGGTCAGTAGGAACTCAGCTCTGCTCCCACTGTCTCGCTCACTCCATTGCTTCCTTTGAGACTCCCTCAGATTTGCAGGGCGGAAAATAATGTGCAGGGGATGCCTTTCAGGCACTCGGTGTAAAGCCACTCTGCTTTCCATGCAGCCATCTCAGCTATCTGTTCTGCTTCTGCAAGGGGTCTCTCAGCCTGCAGTGCTTACCAAGCAGGTGAGAAAGGAAAGACCTCAGGCATCGTTTCCTTCCGAAGAGGCCAGAGGGCCGGCCGCTCCTTGGACCACCCTCAGGGCAGACTGAGAAGTAACCAGAGAGGGTCACCAGAATGTACTGCGTGCAGGCATTATTCCCGTGCCTCGTTCGGGTGTGTGATACTGCGCTGGCACGCTGTAGATGGGAAGCTGCTCTCAGTCTCCTCCACTGGGAACCCAAGCGGTGGGATGGCACTGCGAGTGTTGCAGGCTCCATCTGAGCATCACATTTTTCTTCTGCAAAACGAGTGACTTTAGAAGGGAAATGGGCTTTTGGGGCTCCAGTGATAATCTCCACCTGGCGCCACCCTTCTTTTGGTTTTGCCCTGTTAGGATCACATCTTCAAAAACCCCCCAGTTAGAACCCACCCCAAGACCAGGATTCTCAGACATCGTCTCTAACGCAGAGAGAATTTAGTGCCGAGGGAAAGAAATGACCTTTCCGATAAGCGCTTTTTTTTTTCTTGATTTTGCCAGGCTTTGACACCGTTTGGAGGCATTCATGCTGGATTTGCCTTAATACAGTTTTCAGGGTGAGAGAGCAAACCCCTCTGCTCCTTCGCTAGGCCATGCCATCTCCATGCCTGTGGCCTAGGGAAGCAACAGCTAGGAGTTGGCCCTTCCTCCCCAGAGGCTGAGAGAGTGCAGTCACAGTCTTCCTCTTCATTCATCCACTTGCTCATTTAGGCCTTCCTTCCTGAGCAGAGCCTCTCCTTGCCAGCAGTTGTAGCCCCGCAACCCTGATCTGGGGACACTGCTGGAGTGGCATGCCTGAGGTGAGCCCCAGCCTGGGGGACCCCTCCTGTGGCTCCCCGTGCCCCCTGTTGTCCTTGGGGAGTGGGCAGTGAGGTGCGGGCAGCTCCCTAAAGTGCCCCAGGCAGCTCCCCTTGCCCTTGCAGGGCCCACCTTGGCAGCACCTGGGGGGTCAAGGGGTCCCTGCAGCCCCTCTGTGACATGGCCTGGGGCATCACGCAGTGCATCGCAGCAACAGCTGCGCCCTCCCCATATGGCCCTGGCAGCCTGAGCTGAGCCCAGGTGCTTGGGGCTGCTCTCGCCATGACTCTGCCCTGCCCTGCCCTGCTCTGCTCTGGAGCAGCTGCTGTGCAGCAAGCAGGAGAAGGCGAGAGGAGGTGGTGGGACAGTGCGAGACGCTGTTTGGTGACCTTCCCAGCAGGTCGTTGGAGAGGAGCGTTTCTTCCTGCCACAAGAGCTCTTTGGACTAACTCGGTAGGCTGGGAATTCCCGCTGTGCCCCTAGGGAAGTCCTCGGTGCTGCTGGGAATTGCTGCCTGCGGGAGCCCTCCATAATATGGCGCTGTCAGGGCTGCAGAACTTGCACGTTTAGAATCTTTGCTCCCCGGCAGTGCGTCCACCCCCGTGTTACTAGTTCCTTGTCAGCTGCGGTCATAGGACCTTTGGTCCTCGCTCCAATAACTCTTTCCTCCTTTGCCGCTGTCACACCTGTGGTCCTTGGCACTGTGGAGCCAACCTGGTTTGACAGGAGTGTTTTGGAGGTGGACAGTCATGGCTACTGGAGTCTTTGAGCACTGGGAAGGTGCATGAGAGGAGCACTTGTAAAGGTGCTTCACGTCTGAAGAATTTGCAGACGGCTCCTATGTATTTCCCTGTTGCTGCTGTTTTCGGTTTTGGATCATCTTTCCAACCAGACCTTCCAACTTCTGCCCCTCATATCTGTCGGCTCAGTAATTTACGTATTCTCTTGTGAACCAAACGCTTGCTTCACTCACAGGAGATTTACATTGTTGTCTTCAGCAATTTTCTTTGCCTGAGAAACTTCTGCAAAAGTAAAGAGCTTTACTTCCGTGCTTACAAAAGTTCATTTGTGGTTCATATGCTCTTTGAGTTCAGGTTCTGAGGAAGAATGGACCTCAGGCAGACTGAGCGAGTCCTTGCAGAAGTCAAAATGACTTTACCTTACTCCTTTTCGGTAAGTAATGGATTTCACACAGCACAATGATGCCAGTGCACTTTTTGCTCAGCTGAGAAGAACTTCCTCCAAAGTGTACCACAGTCTAAAAGAACCTGTATCTTTGCTCCCTACAGGCACGCTATAGCGTGAGAGAAAGGAAGCCTGTTGTATGCTATCAAGCTCCACTGGAAAGTAGGTTATAGGCACAGCTTCTCGGAAGGGCTAATCTCTCGTGTAGAAGGGGGATAGAAGATGTTAAATGAAAATGTAGCTACGCACAGCGCAATCAGAAACTATGTCTAGGTTCTGTAATTGTAGGGCCATCAAAGGCCGGTGGACACCAAGAAGGGGAAGATGGCCAAGATGCTCACAAGGAGTATAACCTTCGGCGCAGGAATACTGTTGTCCAGTATCAAGAGCCTTTGGAACGTGGGTTACGCGCACAGTTTGTCAGAAGGGCTGATTCCTTGGGCTTAAGGGTGGGAGCTATAAGTTCTTGAATGAAAATGTGCATACGCAGAGACAAACAAGAAATGATGACTTGGTACTGCAATGACAGGGTCCTCAGAGGACGATGAAGAGCAGGAAGAGGATGACGGCGAAGATACTCCAAAGCCATCTAACCTGCGGCAAACTGCTGAAGACACTCAAGCCCCACTGGAAGGTAGGCTATATGCAGAGCCTCTCTGAAGGGCGAATTTCTTGTGCAGAAGTGGCATACAGGGTGTTGAATGAAAAGCTATACGCGCACAGACAAATAAGAAGTTCTCGCTAGGTTCTATAATCATAGGGGCAACACAAGAAGGTGAAGGCCAAGAAGGGGAAGATGGCAAAGATCCCTGCAAGGAGTATAACCTTCGACCCAGGAAGATCATCACGTACTACCAGGATCCACTGGAAAGTAGGTTCCATGCACAGTTTTTTGGAAGAGCTGATTTCTTGTGGATAATGGGCTAGAGGTTGCTAAATGAAAAGACATATACCTCCCACCCAACCCCCCTCCCCCCCCCCACCTTTCATTTAAATTCCTTGCCTTCATTCTGCAGGTAAAACTCTCCCTTTGGGATCGAGATGCCTGTATCCTGCGCACACTGCAGTTCTTGGCCAGTGTGCATGCTCACTGCTGCTTTTCATTTCTTCAGGGCCATCTTCTCCTGACAGGCAAAGGGCTGCTCCGTCGCAAAGCCCATGCTGCAGAAGAACAAACAGGTTGGTGTACAGATAGTGATAGTTCTCAGGGATCCATAGTGGTGCCACTCCCATCACTCAGTAATGCTTGAAAAGATTTTCCGATTGATGGCCGTGATGGGAAAATCGCAGCATTGTAGCTGGCACAGCTGGAGGGTCTAGAGGAAGCAAGGCTTTTCCTTCGGGAGAGAAGATAACTTTCATTAGCCCACAGCTTTTAAAAAGGCAGGATTTGGGGGTCAGCGATGAGATGATTGCGGATTGTCCTGGCTGAGATTGGGGATCTGCAATTCTTCTGTTCTGCACTTGAAGCCAGAATCCCCTTCCACAAATTGTCATTAGACGATTTCATCGTGCAGCATAAAAATGTCCACCTGCCTTTCTTCATGCTTGCATAGTGAACGCCAGTCAAGTCTAGGGAATATTTCATGGTTTGGGAAGTTTATGCCAGTGTATAAGTGCTTCTGCACTCACTTGCCAACACGAAAACCACAGCAATCCCGCTAACTGCATGTTCAGTTAGAAAGCCCCTTTCCCTTTCTCCTCCATTCACATCTGGTGTCTTCCCCAAAGCTCTGGGAAAGACGAATTCAAGGCAAAGCATGTGGATGGAAGGAAAAGCGGAATCACCCTGCCGGAAGCTGATCCAGTGCAAATCTAGAGTTCGGTAAGCAGTGGTAACTCATTGTGTCAGTGGGGACTTTTCCAGGGGTCATGAAAACCTTCCCTACTGTGCTGCCGACAGCTCCCGGGCTTTACACTTTCCTCTCAGGGAACTTCAAGATTGTCCTGAGCCTTTCCATAGGATAAATTTGGAGGAAGCCTTTTTTTTCCAGGTGGCAGCTTTCTCTGGCCTCTGACATGTCTTCTGTTGCATGTCTCTTTAGGTATGCTTTGATGGTGTGGGTGGTCTCTCTCACCACATTTCAGCCTTAAAGGAGATGGTCCTGTTCCCACTGCTTTACCCAGAATTCTTTCAGAGATTCCAAATCCGACCCCCCAGGTAACGGGCAGTGCATTCGAACTACAGAACTAACTGCTGCAATATGCTTTTCAACATGAAAAGTATTCTCCTTTTTTTTTCTTTCTTTTTTTTTTTTTTGGAGGGGCAATATCTCAAGACGTAATGGTTAGCTTTATATATTCTTGGCCAACAAAGCTTGACTCATTGGATGTTGAAATATGACTTGAAATCCTTCCCTTTCCATACCTTTAAAAGTGTGCAAATCTTCAGATGCTTTGCTGCTTTGGTCACAGGAATTCCCTTTTCTGGCTGATGTTTTAAGGAGGGTGTGGAAACACAGAAGACCTTTTTTGGCCTCCCAGCTGAAGGCTTCCTCCCCAGTGCTTCCAACAAATTCTGGGAGGCACAGTCCAAGAGACTCCAACTGTGGCAGGGAGAAAGACAGGCTTTGCTCGCAAATCTGTCTAAGACGGGAAGTGTTCTGGTTAGGAGGGAAGGCCGCTTTGCTTTCACAACGGGGGCTGTCATGGGCACTTTTCCATGTTTTGTTGTAGCTACGTACATCTCTTTTTTTCACGTTGCAGAGGCTGTCTGTTCTATGGCCCACCAGGCACTGGAAAGACACTGGTGGCTCGAGCGCTCGCAAATGAATGTAGGCAGGGAGACAAGAGAAGAGCGTTCTTCGTGAGAAAAGGTGCCGACTGCCTCAGTCAATGGGTGGGAGAATCCGAGTGACAGCTGCGCTCATTATTTCGGCAGGTAAGGAGGAAATGCGCAGTAGGTTGGGTCAGAGTTGGACCTCTACTTTTCCGGGGTGGACGTCTTCCAGGAGGACTTGGCCTCTTGGGCAGTTTGGCAGTGTCTCCTGTTGAAAAGGAAACATCAGGGTTTCCTTTTCCCGTGCCGTGCTGCTTTGCCTGAGGGGCTGGAAATCTTGCAGATGTTGGGTCCAGCACAGTGCCAGTGCCTTTGCAGCCATAATGTTTATCCTGCATGTTCTCGCTGCGTGGTGCTCTGTTTCACATACGTCAGTATGCCTGCATCTGTACTTCCCTTCCAGGCCTATGAAATGCGGCCTTCAATTATTTTCTTTGATGAGATCGACGGTCTCGCTCCTGTGCGCTCCAGTCGCCAAGACCAGATTCACAGGTACTTCCTTTCGCTTCCATCTCCATGTCATCTGCTTCATCTCTAGGAAAAGAAGACCCACCTGCTTCCCTTTATAGGACACACCCCCACCCCCACACTCTGAACTCCTCGAGTACAATGACACAGAGCTTCGTAGCAGTTTAAAGGCAGGAGTTGAAATCAGGTCACTAAGCTTGGTGTCCGGACAAGGTCTCTCTCGAGACCTTGCCTCGCTTTTTCTGTCTTACCATGAGTCCTTTTGCTAACAACAGCTCATCCAGAAAAGCTTCTCCTTTCTGAGCGACGTGACTTTGGAGAAAGTCATGCCAAAGGTAACAACAGCTACTAACCCAGGGAATCCAAACAACATTTGTTTGGTAGTTCTATTGTCACAACGCTCCTGGCGCTTATGGATGGCTTAGACAGCAGAGGAAGGATCGTGGTCATTGGAGCCACCAACAGGCCAGACTCCCTGGATCCTGCTTTACGAAGGCCTGGGCGCTTTGACAGGGAGTTCCTTTTCACCTTGCCAAACAAAGAGGTAAGGCTGTTTCGGCAACCTTCCTGCTACTGGCACAAAGCCTTGCTCGACAAGAAAACCGGCTTACCCCACAGCATCTCCGAGAGCGAGCAAGGAAACAAGTGGCATACGTGCTGCACACCTCCCGGTTCCCCACACAGAACTGGCAGGAAGGCTGCAAACAGGAGTTTCACTCCGCCTGGAGCACATGGACATTCTTCCTTGCCCAAGGGCTTGCTCTTTGCTTAGTTAGTGAGTCCACCTAGGCTCTTGCCTTCTGAGGTTGCCGCCTTGTTCTCAGTTCTCCAGTTGGGAAAGCCTTGGGGGAAAACTTGGGCTTGAGTGTGGCTGGGCTGGGAATCCTGGGAGCCGCCCAAAAGCATTTAGGGAGCTGACATTGTTACTGGTATTAGCAGGGAGCTCGGGCTCTTTTTCTTTTTCTTTATCTTTCTTTTTTTTTTTTTCTGCCTACCCCAGATTCTTTTGTCTTTAGTTCGCATTTTGTGGGGAAAAGGAGAAAAAGGTTATTGGATTGAAGGCTAGGAAAAATGCACAACACGCTATACTGGACAGAAACCGGAAACACTTCACTGAAGCTCTGGCAAAGAGCAGCGATGAACATAGGCACAGCTTGACATTTGCTCGTTCAAGGATAGCAGCTGGAGTCAGAATTCTTGCTCCTACTACTGTACTTACTCTTCCTATCTACTTGAAAAGTACTGAGCTTTGAAAAGCAGGCAGTGTGTTACTAGAATGTAAACATTTCTTAACTTTAGCAGAGGAAGACAAGCAATTATGGGAATGTGACGGGGGGAGGGGGACTGCGCATTGCTTATTTTGTTTTTGAGAAAGAGGCTTAAGACAAACCACAGTGTGACCACCTGGTTTGTAGGCTCGAAAAGAGATTTTCAAGATCCACACCAGAGACTGGAGCCCTAAGCCCCTGGACGCACTGCTTGAGGAGCTTGCTGAAAAATGCGTCGGTAAGATGAAAAAACTCACCGAGTTCCTGCCTGTGCCTGGCTCCTGACAGCGTCTGAGCTTGTGCCAGGCAGTACCCAAGCTGCTTCTGTCTCCTTGCCTTCCCTTGCCTCTGAGAACATGGAAGGCTCTGGGGGGCATCTTCCTCAGGAGCTAAGGTTGGCTCAGAGGCCTACTTCCGAAGCACAGGCTGTAGGGCGCTGGGCCTCCCGTAATGCAAGCTCCCCATCAGGGCACTGCTCTGCAGTGCAGGAACTCTTTTGCCATTGCCCATGAAACTCTTCCCCTTTGGGCCACATGCAAAGACTTTGAGAGTGTCCCTTTGCAAAGCCTGTCCTTGACTCCTTTCTGCTGCCTGAATTCTGCTCTTGTTGCTCAGGATACTGCGGGGCCGATATTCAAGCCCTCTGCGCTGAAGCTGCCCTCTGTGCTTTGCATCGACACTATCCGCAGATCTACACAAGCAGTCACAAGCTGCACATCGATGTTGCTGCCATTGAAATCACAGCAACAGATTTTCTTGTGGCTATGCAGAAGACTGCACCAGCTTCACAGAGGGCTGTGGCTTCCCCTGGACAACCACTGCCACCCCTTTCCAAGCCACTGCTTCAGAACACGCTACAGAGACTCCTAAAAGGCCTCCAGAGGGTATTTCCCCACGCAGCACTTGCACTCCAGCAGGACCAACAGCCAGGTAGGGCTTCACTGCCTTCACTGCCGTAAAACTCTCCCAAAGCAAACACTGCTAGTTTGTGCAAGCAACAGAAACAAACCTTTCAGTCAGGAGGAGGTGAAACTGAATGGTAGAGAGGGCAGAGCCGGGAACTCCTCCCACTTCACACTACAGAACTCTATGTTCTCCACTCGAGCATCCAGTTTCCGAAGGCTGTCAGCATCACCTTTCCCGTTTGCAAGGACAAAAGGAGCTTTCACCGCTAGCAAAACATAGCTTGCGCAAATCCAGACACTTAGGAGAGCTCTGTAGAGACTGAAGGCTTTGGAAAATGGCATTCAGTGTATGCCCCGCAGACAAAGAAATACAAGGCCCCGGGTTTCAGCTCACATTTAGAAGCTGTCTTAGCACAAGACAGGGTTGCAGACTCTTCGGAAAAGTTAACAAGCTTCTTTTGCCTTCTCATGGTACCACTCATTTCTTAGAAAATGACTGCATGGACAGTGATGAGGAGTCACCTTCTGGTCCTGAAGATGAGCCGTTTCCTCCAAGGCCTGGCCAGCAAAAGCAAACCTTCCTTAACTGTAACAGGTAACTGCCCGTGTCCTTTCATTGAAATTCTTCCGATTGCTGGGGCTTTCCAAGCTGTCGTGGCCGTTGCAAGTGGGAGGGGCGTTAGATGAGGGAGGACAGAAGAGTTAGTCCAGGGTGCTTTGGTATCAAAAACTGCAAGCAGGAAGCACGGAGATATAACTAGGTGCTACAGTTGTAGGAAAGCAAGTAGCTCCAGCCGATCATCCGGAAGGAGCCAGCCTCCTTTTCCTCCACCAAAGACATCCACAGACAATTAGGGCATGCTGATTTCATGCATGCTGTTCTTCAAGGATTCAAGGCCAAAGAAATGTGTTGTCTCTCCTCTTAGCTAAAGAAATGCAACGTGGGTTTGTGGAGTCACCTAGCTTCCCAGATTGGGAATGCAGGAGTGAGTCAAGAAAATTGAGGAATGGCCAGCTAAAAGAGCATAATAAAAACCCTGCAAAGAAGGGCTTCATTTGTGATCTTTAAGCCACTATGCTTACATTCATATTTTGATAGTGCAATGGGAAAGTAATTCAATCCCACAGTGGAGAAGTTAGCTTATGGGGTCCCAGCTGCATCAGTAGTTTTTCTCACTCTGTCTTACTGTGCTGCTCAGGAAGGCTTCTGACCCACAGAACTTGGTCCAGTCTCTAGGCTCCTTGGCCTGAGCCAGAAAAGGTCCTGCAGTACTGGGAGGGCAAAAAAAAAGAAAAAAAAAAGGTGCTGTTCACAGATGTATTCCATGATAACAGAGCAAAAACCACAAGAAAGTTGTATTTGCAATCTAGGAGAGAGCACACAAGGAAAGATGAAACTATCTGAATGAAGGGATCCTCCAGTTCTGTGGACTCACAGGAATGTTTTGCACTTTGTTAGATACAGCTAAGGCCTTTCAGAGCCCACAGCATTTGTTTTCCCACAAGGTTCTTCTGCTCCTTCCTGACCACCTTCTCCATTTCCAGTGGACCCCCTGCACCTAAACTTGACCAAGGCAAAGGCCTCAAGGCTGCTCAGTCAAGACATCCTGAACAAAAGAGCCTCACGGCCGGGGGGAAGAGATCCAGACCAGCGTGTGCTGGACAAAGAAAGACACCTTGAACATCTGTGTCTTGACTGATCACTTCCTTTGCAAACTTCTTGTTTTGCAGTTACGCTCCTAGCAATGCTTGTTGCCAGCCAACATGTCACAGGCCCAGGTTCTTAATCGCTGGAGAGCCCGGGTACGGGCAAAGTTCCCACTTGGCACCTGCACTAATACACGCACTGGAGAGGTTTGCGGTTCACGTGCTGGACCTGCCGGCTCTCTTTGCTAGCAGCACCTCACCCGAAGAAAGATGCGCACAGGTACCTCTTCTCTCTGCAATCTCACAGGATCAATAGACTCAGGGGAAGCAGGCAGACCTCCTGCGGTTAATGGTGGTGGCCTGGCTTTCCTCTGCTTCCTGTGGTGTTTATTTCGCGCTGAAAGAACACTTTTCTTGTACGCTGAACAATGCAGAAGAAGGACGTTGTGCATGAGCATCTTTTCCATTCCAGGCTAAACAGTAAGGATGTTGCTAGCAGCTCAGGGAGCTCCAAGATGCTCTTGATAAAGCCCTCTGCATGGCAAGAGCTGCTGCTCATGACAGCGGGCTCTCCAGAGTTGTTTCCCTTGCCTCTTCAGGCTCTGTAGCTCCCAGGAGGCGCCTCGGCCTCAGCCTGACTGCACGTCCTGCCCTTTCTCTAGCCTCCCTCTTTATAACACTGAAATGCAACCCAGGCTTGGGAGGGGGGAAGAAAAGGGTTTCTTTTCTCTCATCACACTGCAGGGAAGAGGCAAGAACACACTTGCTGGATTCGAGCGGTGTAGCAGTGGCCCCACGCTGATGTGGACCCTGCTGAAGGGCTGGGCCTGTTTTTTCAAGCACACTACCACTCGCACCGGGCGTGAGGCTCTGGGCGAGTTACCTGACATCTAAGCAGTTTGGAAATCAGGCAGAGATTCAGGCCTGCCTCTTGCTGTGTAGCTATGTCCAAGGAGTTGGGTCCAAGCAGCAATGTTACCTTATTCTTGGTGGCTTGTTTGAACGCTTTGTCTTTGTGCACTCCCATTTTGCAGGCAATTTTGATTGATCCATTGTTGTTCAGCAGCAGCCTCTGCTACCCACTTCAACAGTCTTCTCCAAACTTCCTTTTGACTAGTTGATCCAAGAAGCCCAGAGGACAGCACCGAGCATCCTTTATATTCCACATATCCATGCCTGGGGGGAGGCTGCTGGACTCACCTTGACAGCTACGCTCACAACATTACTAGAGGGCATTCCAGCATATGCTCCAGTGCTGTTGCTCGCTACGTCGGATGTTTGCCATGCAGATCTCCCGCCAGAGGTATTTCTCTCACTGCCTTCCCGGCTTCTTTCAGTCTCATGTTAATTTATCACTCCATTAAGCACCCAAATACTGTGCTCTCCTAAGCCATTCAACACCGGCATTACTAGGGCACCCTGCTGGCATCTCTTCCCTCTGCAGTTGCCACAAGGCTTCAACATGAAGGGCAGCAAGGCAAGTAAATCCCAAACAGGCAACCTAGGAGATGCTCAGTGTCCTCCCTTGGAGCACTGGAACCTCGGGTCGCTTCACAGAGCTTTAATCCTAGAGGTGTTCCTTAAAGAAGATGCCCTAAATTGCCCTGCCGACCCACTGCAATCTCGCCTTTAAGGCCAAGAAGCAAACTTGTTCTAGTCTCTCCCTTATTCAAAGCATTCCTCAGCTTCACTGGAAAAGGAATTCATCTTTGTGGAGCAGAACACAAATTTTTTTGGGGGGGGGCTTACGGCTGCGCTGTCTTTTCTCCTCCCACCTCAGGTATGAGCTTTATTTTCTGAGCTTTACGGAGAAGTTTTCAATGTCCAGTCACCTAGCGAGGAGGAAGGGAGAAAGTTTTTCGAGGACTTGCTTGTCCAGCAAGCTGCTAAGCCTGCTGCACCACAAAAGAAAGCAGGTGAGGCTATTCTACAAACACAGCGTTGCTATCTCTAGCTTAGCAGCCATTCGGCATTTGCTTTGGTAATAGATTTCCTGGCACGAAGGTTTACTCTGCTTGTGTCCGCGCATCATCACTTGGCTAACCTTTTCTGGTTGACTGAAGCTTGTCAGGCACGGGAAGTCCTCCTGCCTGTGGCATCACCACCTGAGCCTCGACTGCTGACAGAGGAGGAGGAGAGGCAGCTCGAGGAGCAAGGGGACGAGACATGGCCAGCGGTGCCTGCAGAGTCCAGTACACCCCTCTCTACTGGCAAGTCCTTTCTTCCTTTTTTCTTTTTTTCTTTTTTCCTTTTTTGGAGAAGGTGCCAATGACATAGATATCTTCCCTCTTGTCATGGCATACCTGCTTTTGGTGATGCCGGTGGCTTTATGCCAAAGGCATTCCATTTCCAAATTAGGTGCAGCACGTGAGGTCAGTCCCCAGGACAGTCACTCAACATGCTTATGAAATAAAGCCCAGCCACAGAGCTTGGCTCACACTGTAAAACACTGGCCTCGATGGCCCCGCAACGGCTAACTCCTCAAATGTCTTTTCCTGCTTCTGATGCTCTGGAAGTGAGTATGCCATGACAGCTTCCTCCACATCTGGCCCTGCCTTGCTGACCGTCTCTTCCAAGTTGCTGGCTGTAGCAGAGACTTGGCACGGCCAGAGAAAACAAGCCCTGCTGCTGCTGGTGCTGCCGCTGCTGCCAAGAGGGTTTCCTTGCTCTGGAGTCCATCTTCACTGCCCGGTGGGAGCAAGGGAGGGCATTTCCACCTGCTGGCCTGCAAGAAACCTGTCATGCTTACAGTGCAGCCTCTCAGCAGTAAGGGCCACCAGTGAGCAGCATCAGCCACTCAGAAATCTGGGAGAGGCTCCAGGAAAAAAGCGGAGAGAGCCAAGCATGTGCTGGAGAGACTCCTGCGCCCAGGAAGGAAGCTGTGGCTCTACATGCCGCAGGGAGGTTTGTCTCAACGGGTTGTGCTGCATCCAGCGACCCGGCACCTGCCCAGTGGGCCATCACTCCAGGGCTCTCTTAGGCTGCTGCTCTGATCCAGTGAAGCCACAGCCAGGCACAAGCAATCTGACCAAGGAAGAGGTGGGGCACGCTGCCCGCCTGGCCTCTCTGCCTCTGCACATGAGACTTCCTCCCAGGCTCCTCCAGGGAGCAAGTGGCATCTGTCTCCATGCATTCAGATCCCTTCTTCCATCTTCCCTAGCAAAACTCCCCTGCAGCCTCGGTACATGTTTGCTACTCACACAAAGTCCACCACATTTTTCCCTTGGCTGTCCAGATTCCCCTTTGATTGGTGCTATCCATCGCGGTGTCCCTGCAGGCAGCAGGCAGCGCCATGGGGTTCCTGCGCTGCTGCCTGCCAGCTGGCTCCCCTGAGTTCCCCCCAGGCAGGGCCAAGTTACTCTCCTGCAGGAGCTGACTGCAATTTGCTAAGATCCCGCATACCAGTGCACTGCAGGAATCTGCTGGAGCAGATGGACTGCTGACCTTTGCCTGGCACTCAGGCAAAGTCTGCGTGGTCCTGGCACTTCCTATCATTGACTAGGCAAGAGAACAAAGACTGCACGTGGGAAATGCATGTGGTGCTTCGTTTTAGAAATCACTGCTTTCCAAAGTCACTCTGCTGGTGCGGAGGGAACTGTAAAGGCACACCATTCTAGTGGCTTACCTCCAAGCCAAGGAGCTTAATTGAGGGAAGTCTGGTCACTCTGCTTGCCCCTGGAGCAGTGATGTGCAGACAACACAAGGCATCTACCAGGTGATGTTTCCATGTAGCACAGGCAATGGACAAAGGCGGAGCTCTGTAATACCAAGCTCTTCTTTTCCCTCTCTCCTGCAAGGCAGCAGAAGGTTTAAAAGTGCTGTCCCACACTGCAAGACATCCTGCAGCAGGCAGGAATCCAGCTGTGCTCATGGCAAGCCCCTCTCTGCCATGTACTCAGTCCTGCTGCTCTACCTGCTTCCAGCAGAGGAAAAAGCAGCTTTCCCTTTTCAGTGCAGGCCAAAGTGAGCCGTGGTGACAGCTAGATGAGGCTGGTGTCAATTTGCAAGCTCATGGCTAAGCAGCTCAGGGAGCTCTGCATGTTTACACATGGGCTCTCTGTGCCCGGAGGAGGCTGTGGACTTAGGTGGATCTTGTGGGAGCAGCTCTCCATTGCTCTTGGGACTCTCCAGGACCCCTCCTTTTTGACATCCCCTGTTTGCAGCGATTCCACCCCATCCCCACCGCTCTCTGTCTCTCTTTTTCTCCCAGATGTCTCTTGCCCCGAACCTCCAGCCTGTCTCCACCTCTCCCGGCTGCCCCAGGACAGTCTCTCTCCAGGCCTTTCCCAATCACTCATTGAGGTGGTCCTTCCTGCCCCAGCCCGGGGCTTGGTGTGGGGCAGTGGGGAGGGAAGGCGAGTGCTGGGAGTGCTGATGCCCCTGATCTCCTCTCTCCTTCCTTGTCTCTCCTAGGAGGTGGCGGGAGAGGGGAGAGGGACAAGACGACACTGACAGCAGGGGCTTCACCATGGTGGACACCAACACAACAGCCCTTTCTCTGAGCTACACGGCCACAGGATACACAAACTCTCAGAGGAGTGCAGAATCTCAGTGCATAAGAGATTACAGAGCGGTGATAATTTTGAGTGTCTCTGTGTGGGCTAGTGGGGAACGGGATGGTTGTGTGGTTCCTGGGCTTTCACATGAAGAAGAGCCCCTTCACCATCTACATTCTGAACCTGGCCATCACCGACTTCTCTTTGCTCCTCTTTCTTCTTGTTATATTACCGCTAGACATGGTTATAGAAATCTCTTGTTCTCCATTATATAACTATATCTTTTCCAAATATCTCCTGATGGATCTGTTTCTCTTGTGGTACTTTACCAGCATGTATCTCCTGGCAGCAATGAGCATGGAGAGGTGTTTGTCTGTTTTATTCCCAGTCTCGCATCGATGCCGTCGCCCAAAGTGCTTGTCCGGAATTGTGTGTGGGGTAATCTGGTTTCTTTCTGGACTTTTTGTTTGCTTGTTTTTTCTGGGTTGTTATTCCCCCTTTAATATGAACTGTTGACATATATTTCTCCAACTAGGCATTGTGAATTCCTTCATTTTCTCTTTCTTCCTGTTCCTTTCCAACCTGATCCTGCTCATCAGACTTCAATATGGCTCACAGAGGCGTCACCCTGGGAGACTTTTTGTTGCGATCTTACTCAACAGCCTCTTCTTCTTTGCCTTTGGGTTTCCTTACAGTGTAGAAATAATACTCAGTGTTGCTTATTCAAAAGAATTATTTCCTGAAAATCTGTCTTTCTTGCTGGCGTCTCTGAACAGTAGCATCAATCCTGTCATTTACTTCCTTGTCGGGAGATGCCGTCAGCGCCGGTTTCAGGGCTCTGTGAAAGTGGCCTTCCGGCGAGTGTTTGCAGAGAAGCAACATGTGAGGAGGGCAGCCAAGGCCCCGGCGACACTGCTGTGGAGACCACTGTGTAGATCCCTGCTGGCAAGGCAGGAGTGGAGATGCTGATCTCCAAGGCAGCCCGGGAGGAGACGGAGAGCCCCACGCCATGGCTGGTGGCCCTCTTGCCACCAGGGAGGTGACCAAAGCTGGGTGTGGGGACAGGGCCACAAGCCTGGCATAGTGCTGCTCTGCTGGACTTGGTCCCCAAGCACTGCCTGTATTCCCCTTTGCAACCTCCGCCACAGTCCTGGTCCTCGCCCAATAAACTTTGGCTTTCTTCTGCCAGCAAACAAGCCCTTGTGGTCTTCTTGGGGCTCTCTCGCTCAGGAGAAGTGAGCCACACTCACAGGAAGGCTCTGGTGGAGCTTTGGCCAACTCGGGGAAGCAAGTTTTCAGGCAGGGTGAAAGCGGCAATGCCAACACGTGGTGGTGGTGGACCACCAGAGGGGGATTGCCTCTTCCTGCTGTCCCTGTGCTGAAGTGCAAGGCTGAGCAAGAACTAGAGGGGAACCCTGCCAGCAGGAAGCAGAAATGCAGTTGGGTCAGCATTTGGTCAGCGGTCACCTCCCTCGGGAATAGGCAGCAGCGTCTGCTGCGAGAGCTGCTCCCTGTGCCCACCCTGCTGCCCCGGCACGGGGTTCTCCGCTGCAGCCCCCCTTTGCTGGTGTAAAGAGCAGGTGAGCGGCTGGGCTGGCTCACTGCAGGCAGGCCTGGCTGCAGCAGCACGGCTGGGGGTCTTGCAGGCCGTCTCTTGTGGTCTGCCAGGCTCTGCACCCCCTTGGCTGTGCACACACCCCGGTGAAGAAAATGTCCCAGGGTCTTTCTCCCTTGAGCTCGGCAGGCAGGGTCTGGGCCTCTCGCACACATCCGGCACCCTCAGCACCCCACGGCTGTGATTTCCACGGGCAGGGACTGACTGTATGAGAAAGTCCCCAGAGCTGTGTTTTGAACCTGCCCCCAGATCACGTCTTTTTCTGACGCTGTGTCCTTGTCAAATTTGAAGCAGCGAAGAAGTGTTCCCTCTTTCCCTCCCACAGAAGTGTGCAGCCCTCACTCAGAGGTCTTTGTCTTCTCTCCCCCAGCCTGGGCATGTCCCCCTCGCTCTGCACAGCAGCCCCTTCCAGGGAAGGTGGTGCTCTCCTTTGCCTGCCCTTGTTTCCTGTCTTGTTGCCTTTCCCACTTCTCCCATGGCGTTGCTGTGCTGGGGGGGTGAGCAGGGCCTGCGGCACATGTAGTGTGTGTGCAGCCTCTCGAGATCTCCATCTTTCCCCAGGAAACACCTCAGAAAGAAGGGGTAAAGGAAAGGAAGGAAGGGAAGGAAAGGAAAGAAGGACAAGTGAGCAGTAAAGATGCAGTCTCCATAAGGCTGATGGATGAGATTCTGTGAGACAAGAATCTCTTGCAGAGAAAAGCTCATTTGCAGCCCTCTGTATTACACAAGATGTAATCTCTGAGGCAACATGTTCATGCCGGGAATGGGATTAGAACCAGTGGATGAAGCCCTTGTGCTGTTGCATGCCAAACATTGGTAAATTCCCATTTTTGATGGTCTCTGGCTCATCTCTCTGGGACAGCAGCACCAACCCGGTCGTTTACTTCCTCTTCAGGAGCAACCGTCACCACCGGCTCCATGGCTCTGGGAAAGTCACCTTCCAACAAGCGTTTGCAGAGAAAGCAACGTGCGGAGAAGGAAGCCAAGTGCCCAGAGACACTGCTGCAGAGACTGCTGTATAAATCCCTGCTGGCGAGGAGGTGTGGGAGGGTGGGGCAGCCTGCAGAGGGGACTGAGGGGAGGTGGACAGCAGTGCTCAGACCCCAGCAGAGCCAGGGCATCTCCACTGCAGTGGGAGCAGCTCATCTGGTGATGTGCCCCTTCCGAGCAGGGCTGTGCTGGGGACCAGGGAGCTGGGTGAGAGCGATCCTTGTCTGCACACCCTGCCAGGGCCTCTTCTCATTACGTGGTCCCCCTTGGGGAAGGGGACATGGTGCACAGAGCATGGCTATGCAGAGCATGCAGAGCGCGGGGAGGAAGAGTGACCCAGGATGCTGGGCATGTCTTTGGGACCCTGAACCTTACAGGGAGTCTTTTCCCTCACTTTGACTTGAGGCCAAGCCTGCAGGACTCCAGTGCATTCTGGCAGCTCCTGGGAGGCCACTCTCAGCAGGGATGAGTTTCATCCTGGCTATTTTGGGCTTGTATAGAAACATCCTTCAGGCCTGAACACCTAGGGGACCATTCAGCTGGTGCCACGGCTGCTCTGGTCAACACACAGGGGTCCTGGAGTGATGCGTGGTGCTTCTGTGTGTGTAGAGAAGAGCACCAATTCCTCACCTACACCCTGAGCCTCTCCATCGCTGTCCCCAGAGGACATCTCAACTCATCTCTCCCAGCTTTCGCCCAAGATGGCCATCTCCAGATGAGTTAGTTGCCCTAGGCTGCCTGTACAGGCAGTGGAGAGAAAGGTGCTTGTAAGGAGCTTTTCCCTTCCCTATGTGACTGCAGCACACAGCTCCTGCTGAGCCATCAGCCACCCTCCTGACCCTGTGCCAAATCTCTTCCCCACCACCGTCTCACCCCACACTGGGGATGCCTCGCTCCCCTTACGCAGTGCCATGCAAGGCCTCTCACCCTAGTGCTTCTGAGAAAGCTTTCAGCTCCCAGCCACAGCACCTTATCTCACTGTCTTCCCAGTAGCTGCTGTGAGGGTCACCTCTCTTCCTGGCACTGGCACTTGCCTGTTGCTGCAGGGCTGAAAGGGCATTTCTCTGCCTCTCCATCCAGCTCTCCTGACTTTCTATTTTTTATTTTTTATTTTTGGCTCCTGCCCTCAATCCTTCCCTCCTTTGTTTCTCCATTACTCTTTCTGGGTTGGCTGGTGCGTGGAGCTAATTAACACTAAACAGTTTGTGAGCAAGTGAAGGGCTGGATTTAAAAGGAATGGATCTAAATCTGATTTTTTGAAATTAAGTTGAGGGCAGAGAAAGAAGGGAAAATGTCTGCACCAGAACATTCAAAGAACTAACAGGGGTCAAAACTTTTCTTTTTTGTTTGTTTTAATTCTATGGAGTAGCAGTATTCCTGAAGCCATTTCATGCCAGTAAACAAGGTTTGGAGAAGCCCTTTAATGGTTGATTACAATACTGCTTTAGCAGAGATTTCACTAGAAACCATGAGACCTCTCTGCTGTCCTCCTTCGTTGGTTTCATTTCATAGGTTCACCTTTGACTGCAGCTGCTCAGGTTAAGAAAGATGGGGCCCATCATGACAGTGAGATTTGTCCGCCCTCAGTTATTTTGTTTAAAAGCTAGATGTCTATTTCAGACCTAATCGCATCCTAAAATCAGTTCTGAGGTAGATCAGATGCATCTGCCTCCAGAGACATTCATTTTTTTGCGCAGAAGAGCCTAGAGTGACTAAGTCAGGGTTAAATTCGCTGACTTCCATCGGCATTAAATAGGTGACTTCCTCCCTCAGTTTCCCAATGCGTAAATGAAGGATTTTTTTGACTGACTTGGTAATTGACTGACCTCTGTTAAAACATGCAAATTCTTGCACAGAGGCTTTATTCACTGGATTTCCAGTGATGAAATTTCTGGTGAGATAGGACTTGGAGGGTCATCAAGAGGTCACCCAGGACATCTTCTGTCCCTATAAAAACTTCATCGTAACCACTCCTGAGAGAAATGAGCCCAACCTGTCCTTAGAAGACTCCTGCGATAGGAATTCTTTACCATCCCTGGAGGATGGTGACACTTCCTACAGCTTGAGGTTTCTTTCTTTTTTTCCTTTAATGAAGATTTCTCTTTTACATGTGTTTTGGAATACACAGAAGTTAAAAAAGGAGAGAAAATATCTAGATTACAAATGGACTGTTTTAGCATTCACAATGCTAGGAAGCCAGAGCAGTGGACCTAATGGCCCTTTACACAGGGGAAATCCATACAACTATCAGCTTGGAGTAAGGAAGAACTCCGAGAAGCGTTAGCTGGATAGGTCCATGCATATGCTTGTCCAGTTGAATACTCAGCTACTCCTTTGACTGTTATTTCTTATGGAGAAACCCTGAAATGCCTTTGTGATATCATTATAAAAGCACTGACTGACAACTGTTTCTTTAAAATATATTTACTTAAACTTTTCAGTCAAGACAGAACTCATTCTCCTCCTTTGCCCCTTTCTTTCACGCCTTCCCTTCACCAAGCCTCCACCCCTCCCTCCTCCAGCCCCAAGAGCCCTTCAGGTGGAAGATTTCCTGCGAGAGGGTTAAAAGTTGGTACTTAAACGGTTTTCTTCTCAGCCCTTTGTGCAGCTGCTGGGATATGAAAGCGTCATTCAGCACACCCAGGTCACATCATCCACGCAGCCTATTAAACCACTTCTCACACAGGCAGGAAACATCAAGATACACTTGTGACACACGAAAGCAAGTAATACATTAGGTGGGATTGGATTATACACTAACAGCCACCTCCTAAGCAAGTTTTGGAAGCTTTCCAGAAGCCATTCTATGTTCTTTAAAGGCGCTGTGCTCTAACACATTCATACCAGGAGAGACAGAAGTTGAGGAGATAAAGCTGTACAGCCCTTACACAAAAAATTAGATCTCTAAACACAGGCGAGGTAAGTTTTACAGCTTCTCTGGTTTCTCGCTTTGATGCGCTTTGCTTTGCTTTGCTTTGCTTTGCTTTGCTTTGCTTTCCTCTTCCCTTTCCTTTCTTCTTGCACAAATGTGAAAATACAGAAAGAAACTTCCACTGAAGTTATCAACTGTCTCTAGTTATCTTTGGCTAGAATCATACACAGAGCTAGTTCTACAGCCGCAGATTCGATTGCTTCGATATTATTCTTTTGTTTCCCATAACCACCGGAGATTTTAGGGAAGAATGCATGCAGTAAGGAGATGGTGCAATTTCTCACCCTTTTTGAGATGTTAAGAGTACACATGAGATTCATTTTATTTTGCAGCTGATTGCATTATGTCATATAGCTCAGGTCTACCCCTGCAAAGGCACTTGAAGAGATAAGCCATAACTGGTGGCAATCCTCTACTGAATTAGTCATTCTAGTAATCCTCTTGGAGTCAACAGTAAGAAACGGGTACCGGCAGCACATGATTCATCACATCTACAAGTAGACTGGTCAGGTGTAATATGCCTAGCTTAGGTACAGGTGCCTACATGACTTAAGGCGATGAGATGAGATCAGACAGATGAGAGAGTTTGTTAAATGCAGTTTGGTGGTGATGGAAAGGACCTTATCAAGCAAGGTACATAACCGAGCTGTCTGAATTGTGAATCGGTCCTTTTGTAGATACACACCTTGTTTTTAGCTCAGGAATTTGCCATCTGCTGGTATTCAGGCACATAGTTTCCCCTGACCATTTCTCTCTTGGTCACTCCTTTCTGACTGCCTAAATATGGCCCTGCGATTGCTGTGGTATGCTTCCAGTCCTGCTCTGGCTTGGATGGAGCCCAGCTATTTCTTTTTGACTCAGTACTGCACAGCCATAAAGGTGTGCTCATTTCATCCCTGTCATTTATTTTGTTGAGAAGTCTACGTCGTTGCTCAGTAGAAGGAAGAGGGGTAGAAAGGATCACGACCTGGTAAGACGAGGGAGAAACTGACCTCCCGTTGTTCTTACTGATCCTTTTCCTTGTAGAAATATCTGAAGGGGAACCATCCATGTAAATTTTACCCTTCTGCTTGAAAAACTTTCATCTAGTGTAAGTACAACTGTAAGCATAGGAAAAGTCCCTACCTTTCCCCACCTCCTCTCTCGGCTTCACTTTGTGGGTTTGAAAGTAATCTTGGCTTTTCTCAGTTTCAGTGTTTCCTGTGGATGCTTGATCACTTTGTGCCTGCACGAGAATTTCTGATTATGCTGCAGATTGAAGTAGTTGGTAGATAACTTGGCTTAACTGAATCATTCCACAGATTTGCTCACAGATCACGAATACAAATGAGAAGACCTGGTTGTGATGGAATTCTGCAGGACTTAAAATGGTGCATTTTAACACCAGCTGATGGGGAATGTTTTGATCCTAGAAGGAAGCCCATACAGTGGATATTTTTATTAAAAGAGTGCCTGCTTTTGGCTGACCTTAAACTCTCTGTGAAGAGTTTAATCTGGTGGTTCCCAGACTTCTTTGAGCAAGGGAATTCTGGTGGTCTGGGTGCATAAAGGCAAGCTAGAGACGTTACACTCTTTCTAAAGATGTAGGCTACTCATTTATTAGTGACACGTAATGCTCGATGGGTTGTAGCTGGAATGCAGGGTGAACCAAAGAAGTCCCATGTTTATGCTGGAATGTGACCTTGTCTCGAATGAGAAACTGTATGGATGTAGAAATGCCTAGGGACAAGGAGCTCAGCCATAACCTAAAACAGGTGGATGGCATTACAAAAAGCTCTGAGCTACTTTCAGGCACCAAAAGGGATTATTCTCTAAAGGTCATTCTAACCTGGTGGTGCTAATTTGCTTAAGCTCCTCATAGTGAGTGGAGGAAAAAAGGGTTCTGCAAAGGACCCTAATTCAGTCATTCTGAATCAGCCTATAGAGAGACTTATACTGGCTGTTGAAGGAGTTTAGTTAGATTAGCTTCATTAAGCTAAGTTAACCCTTGAAAGCATCATGCAGAGCGTATCAAAAATCACACTAGGTAAAATCAGTACAGTGCTGGGACAGAAGATCTCACAAGAGTCTTTCATTCTTCCTTCCTCTGATAGAAACAATGCTGAGATTTAGAACAATGTGAAATGCTACATTAAGTCATATGTGCAATTTTTTCTCCTCCATGATAGATAACCTTCCCAGAACTCATTTTTCAGCCTGTGACATTTCATATTTACGTTTCAAAATGTATATACACAAGAGAGTTCTTTTCTCTGCCTGTGGTTACATTTTCCCTATAAGTGGGTACTTATAAAACAAATCATCATTCTGAGCAATATTTCCAGGTATTCTTAAAGACACCCATTTTACAAAGATTGCTGTCAGGGACTTTGTCTACCCTGAGGGCAAACATGCTGCATTATCTGCCTTGTAGTGCCCAAGGTGAACACTCTGGCCTTGTCCTTAGTGCATGGAAGGCTACCAGCCATGGAGCCAGTCCTTCAAAATCCTGGAGCACCAGAATTAAGGAACATATCACAAAGTGCACCTATCTCTGTGCCACCAAAGCCATGGCACAAGTTTTGTACTGTGGAGAATTAAATAGCCGCTAAAAAAAAATACATGACAGAAACTAAACACATCATAAGCTTAATACTAATGCTATATCTTTCTTGGTTTGTATCCACTTCTGATATAGAACTCATCATTAATAATGAAAAAATGCTGATGAATCATGTGTCTGTCTTTATTTTCCCAGGGGTATAAGCTGTATATTGCATATTGGCACCTGACTGATCAACATGGAGAACGTAAGCAGTGTGAAGGAATTCATTCTTCTGGGCCTTTCAAAGAACCAAGGGGTGCAGAAAATATGTTTTGTGGTGTTTTTGTTCTTCTATATTGTTACTGTGGCAGGAAATCTGCTCATCGTTGTCACTGTAGTTAGCAGTCAACGTCTGAACTCCCCCATGTATTTCTTTCTCTGCCACCTGTCCATTGCAGATACTTGCTTCTCTTCTGTCACAGCTCCCAAAATGATTGCTGACTTCCTTGTTGAAAAGAAAACCATTTCCTTTGGGGGTTGCATGGCACAGCTATTTGGGTTTCATATCTCCGGCGGCGCTGAGATCTTCATCCTCACAGTGATGGCCTATGATCGCTACTTTGCCATATGCAGACCCCTGCACTACACCACCCTCATGACCAGGCGTGTGTGTGGCTGGATGGTGATGGGTTCATGGGTGGGGGGCTTTGTGCACTCCCTGGTGCAGACCCTCATAACCGTTAGCCTCCCTTTTTGCGGCCCCAACAAAATTGACCACTACTTCTGTGAAGTCAATCCCCTACTACAACTGGCCTGTACCGACACCTATGTTGCAGGCATCATTGTCGTTGCCAATGGTGGAATGATTTGTTTGGTCTCTTTCATCATCCTGCTCACATCCTACATTGTCATTTTGTTTTCCTTGAGAAGGCAAACGTCCGAAGCGCGGTACAAAGCCCTCTCCACCTGTGGGTCCCACATTACTGTGGTGATTCTCTTCTTTGGGCCATGCACATTCACCTACTTACGCCCATCCAGCAGTCTCTCGGAGGACAAGAGGTTAGCTGTGTTTTTCAGTATCATCACGCCCATGCTGTACCCACTCATCTACACGCTGAGAAATGAGGAGGTGAAAAGTGCCATGAGAAAACTATGGAATAGAAAAGTCTGGAGTGGAAAGGGTGAGGTGTAGAACTGTGGTAACATTTTCTCAGGAGCTGAGAAAATCAAGTCTCTCTCACTATAATTCCATTTTGGAAAATTTACTGAAAGCTCCCTTCTGAAGAAAAGCTTGGTTTTAGCTGTTGCAGTAATTAGGAAGACACTGAAAGCTCATGTTTTGATTGGAATGGCATTGTAAACTCTGTGACTAGCAGGGATTCCCTTTATGTTCTCTTTTTGAATAGCACAGGCCCAGGACTGGGGCTTCCAAGCACTGCTGAGACACCAGCAAATAAAGAAATGAATGCTGTCAAAAATATTAAAATGTGTTCCAGGCAGAGCATCCCATTAGTCCGAGCTCTCCCGGGTGTAAACTTTCCGTCAGACAAACTCCATCTACTCTGTAATCTACTCAGCTAGGAAACAATGGCCCATGGTGTCTGCAAGGCTGTTGGTCACCTGCTGCTGGAAGCAATTGTACCAAAGGCTTCCTTCCCCTTTACTTTGGAGTAAATGCCTTCTTAGGAGTACTGCATTGTCATATGCTGAATCCATGGGTTAGCAATTAAACTGCTGATATTAGATGCTGGCTGGGTCATTTGCTGATGCAGATGATATGAGGAGAAGCTTCTCCCCTTCCCATTCCAGTGCAACTCTCTGCCTTTCTGCAGTAGTTCACCTATCACTAATGCCCTCCTTCCTAGCCATCCCCTCTGCCCTTCATCTCGGCCTCAGATTTTGCATTTTACTGTTTAGACTAATAGAGAATCAAAGATCCAAGTGGAAGATAAATTGCTCACCGTAGGAAATTGTCGCCACCAAAGAAAGCATTGGGGGGCACAATTTTATGTGTCAATGAAAAAAAAGAGTTGTTTGGGAATAATTCCTGTACGCAGGATAACTCCTAGCCCAACAGGGCACATCTACAGGCCCAGGCAAAGGAAGAAACATGTATTCCAAGGGAATAGCTGGAGCAGCTACTGCTGCAGGAGGGAAGAGAAGAAATGTGAAGATGGAAGATTAAATCACCTCAGAGCCAGTCACAGCTGCCACAGGGAGGTTAGTTGTAGCAGCTAAGGTTCTCCACAAGGCCAAAGGAGCCATGAGGAGCCACGGGACCCTGACTCCTACCTTGCCAGGAGGAAAAGAGCAAATGAGCTGCGTGAGGGAGAAAGACATCTGTGTAATGCACTCTCAAAGTAAATAAAGCACTTTCTTTTTCCTTCCTTCACTTCATGTTCCCTGTAAACACTGGCTTGCACTTGTGTTGCACCTTAACATGGCTTAAGTGTGATTCAAGATAAGAAGGTGTTCCCTGCACAGGAGAGCGGCACATCTACAGACCAAACCCTGGGACAATGTCGCAAATGCTCTGGTTCCCCAAATGTCCTCTGCTCTATGCAGGGGGTGGCAGAGTGGGTTCCCGTTTCACAGGCATGCACCAGTACACTGCGGACATCTCAGTGTCTTCTCCTCACCGTGGTGGGTTATGTGGATGGCAGCCAGCAGGACGGAACTGGGATAAATCCTGATTCTCAAGGCTTAGAGGGATAGTGTCCCTCAGGCCTGGGCCAGCATGTCCCTCACCCAGCATTCACACTCTGTGGACACAGCTAAAGGTGGGACCAGCCCCACCTATTTGTATCAATCTAAATTCTTCATGCAATGAAGGACAGTTGTCTAGCTCAGCACCATTGTCAACAGAGAGGGACAGGCGCCTTCAGAGGTTGGTCTGTCTCACCCGGGGTGGGGCAGGTAGAAAGACAGATGGGGCCCACTGACCCCCTTCATACTGAAACTGCGAAGGGGTTAGGGCACACGGCCAGTTCAAGCTAAGGCTTATCATTTTAAAACTGTTTTTTTTCTTTTAAATGCTTTGGGGAAGAACGCCATGATTTTTCTGATTTCTCTTCTGGCTGCCGGATGCTAGCAGGCAACAGTGGGACCATAGCTTATGGAAAGCGACTACAACGACAACAACAACATTTGATTCCTCTACACATTGGCCCAGATTCTTAGAATGACTTAATATGAGGACTAAACAGCTGCTTCTGTATTTTGCATTGCCTGAGTAAAAATACCTGGCAAGTAGTGAGGCCTGACCACAAACATTTTTAAAGTCTTGAAATGATTTCCTCGTTTACTTCTTGTTTCAAACGTGTACAGACCAGATGTCTAAGTGCCAACAGTCATATAGCACAGTTATGATATCTATTTATGCTGCAAACATGCAATGGTAAGAGCAAGTTAATAAGAAAGAAGAAAGCATATGTGAAATATTGTCTTCGAAGGGAAAAAATATCTGACACGTGTAAGAGACATCTTTACTCAAAAAATGTTTGATTGCAAGGGTAATGTGAACACAAACTCTTGCAAATGGTCAGCCATGACATTGATTTTAAATAGAAATGTTTCCAAAAGAAGCACATAGCTAATACTAAATGAAGTCCATTTATCTGGACAGCATTGGAAAGCAAGCAAGAAAGCAAGCAAACCCCCACACAATGTGACATGGTCTAGGTGATCACGCTCCAGAGTCACCCTGTAGAGATTACTCTAATAGCTGTCCAAAATATATATTTTAGCTCCCCGTCCACTGATTCTTTCTGACAAAGAAAACTTCACATGCCTCTGCGATCTCATTGCTTCTGGTAAGCTTGTGCTTCTGCTGTGCAATTTACTTGAAATATTTCTGCCACAACTTCCCCATCTGGAGAGAGACAGAGAGTTGTTCTTGCAGATGCTCTTGGAAGTTGTTTTTGCAGAATGAGAAATGGAGCTAGACATTCAGGCTGTCTGTTTCATCCTCTGTAGTTTTCAGCCCTGGCAGAGATGTGGACTGCTCTCGTGACACACAAGAAGAAGCTTGGAGCTGAGAGGTTTTGATGAAACTGCCTGAAGTGCTCCGAGAGGTCATCAGAGGAGAATAGCAGGCAAACTGTTGGAGACTAGCAAATACAAACTGTGTAAGTTTTCTGATCTTGCTTCTTTGTTTTGTTCAAGCGTGACTATGAAATCCTGCCTTTGAAAAGAGGCATTACTGTTGAGTGGCTTTTGTGAGGTGCATTTTATGAAGTAAAAAGAACTCCAATTTTTTTACCCTTTGTTTTAATTGGTGTCTTCTTTGCTTATTTTTCAGTTATATGCCATTTCCAGAAATATCTGTCAAAAGGAAGTTTCTGGTGATACAGAGTCAAGGACTCAATAGGTAGCTGCAGCATTTCCTGTGTACTCAATCTTAACTTGTCCCCTCTAGCTGTACACATCGTGGCAACAATGCTCTTAAGACACACGCTTTGGGCTTCCCCACACTGCTTTCCCTCTGCCCATGGAGTGGCATGGAGATAGGGCTGGAGACACGAAAGAATATTTCCTCTGCTGCTGAAGTTGGAGGGTGGAAGAGGCAGAGATCTCGTGAGAAAGAACTGATTGACCTGTGTTTGTGGAACAGGATTAAGGTCCCAAAGGACTTGCCAGTATTGTGGACATTGTTATGCAGCTCTTGCCGTCTATCTTTTCAGTGTAGAAACTGAACACTAGTGATACTTGCGTACTGCACTAGAGTGCAGCAAAGGTGAATACAAGGGTGTTGGTGAGTAAAGGAGATTCAGCAGCGGTGTATTTATAGTCCAGAACTTGGCTGAGGTGTACAAAAAATTTACTAACACATCGTTAATGCAGATTACCTCCAGTATGCACCCATGTACTGTAGGAAAGGTGGTCTGAGGAAACACAAGCCCGCTCTTTTGGAGACTGAGGTCACAACCCAGAAACTCATGAGCAATAACTGGAACCAATCCACACAAGATGTAGCCCAGTACAGCACATATAGGACAATGACTCTCCTGCTTCAGGTTTCCTGGCATGCCTTGAACATGGTCTGATTTCACTTAGGGCGCCTTAAAGACAGTTTGTGCCTAAAGGCACATCTCTGCTAAACAGACATGAGGTAGGTGTCCACTTTACCTCCTCCAGAAGGATCTACACTGATAGTTGAAGTGATGTTAATTAGCCAGCTGCCTTGTGTCATGATGTGAACACTGATGGTTGCACAGAAATGCATGGACATTCTACCAGAGTCAGAGAGCAATAGCAAGGACTAGTTCTGTTGAATTCCCTCAGAGGGTTGAAAAAGAAGGTACGTTCACTGCTTGAGCAGAATTCCTTAGGGCATGACTAGTGTGTTGAGACTCAAATCAAAACATGCACTATCCTTCTCAGTCAGTTTTTCATTTCCAAATCAACACAACAAAAGTGGATGTTTAGGGAACCTAGTGACTAGTCTTCCTTTTTAAAAGGGGCAAAGATCAGAAATATGAATCTGGAGGATATTTCCACCAACTCCCTCAAACAAACAAACGGAACTCGCTATTACACACATCAGTAATACATTCTGGGTTAGACATCAACTGTCACTCCTTGAGAGAAGCATTGACTTTGAAAGGAAACTTTCCCCAAAAGGCATAAAAGGGAATACATTGATATTGAACATACCAGTGATCAATATGGATGTGTACTGATAACACTGTGTTTCTAATGGCATCACAGGTGGCTTTATTCTGTGCTTCAGGTCCTGTATATGTGACGTATGTGAAGAAGAAGAACAATGTGACGGAGTTTGTCTTCCAGGGACTCACACAAGACGATGCATTAGCAAAAGTATGCTTCACATTCTTCTTAGTCTTCTATGCCACTGTTGTTCTTGGAAACCTGCTTAGCATCATCACTATACAGAACAGTCAACAGCTGGGCTCTCCCATGTACTTCTTCCTGAGCTACTTGTCCTTTGTAGATATCAGTTACTCTACTGTCACAGTTCCCAAACTCATTTATGACCTTCTTGCTGAAAAGAAGACCATCTCTTTTGTGGGCTGCATAGCACAGCTCTTTGGGGTCCATCTCTTTGCCTGCACGGAGATGTTCATCCTCATAGCAATGGCGTATGATCGTTACGCTGCTATATGCAAGCCGCTTCATTATGCAAGCATTATAAACAAGCATGTGTGTGGCCGGCTGGTGGCAGCTTCGTGGGTGGGAGGCTGTGTGCACTCCCTGGTACAGACCCTGCTGACCGCTCAGCTAGTGTTTTGTGGGCCCAATGAGATCGACCACTACTTCTGTGATGTACACGCTTTGCTGAAGCTGGCCTGCACTGACACCTACGTGGTTGGTTGCATCGTGGTTGCCAATAGTGGTCTGATTTCCTCGGGCTCTTTTGTGGTTCTTGTTGTGTCCTACGTCATTATTTTGGTCTCTTTGAGGACACACTCTTCCAAAGTGCGTCTGATAGCACTCTCTATCTGCACCTCCCATATCACTGTTGCACTTCTGTTCCTTGGGCCATGCATTTTCATCTATATGCGCCCTTCCACCATCTTCTCAGCAGACAAGAGTAGAACTGAAACTAAATCCAAGGTTTCATGTAGCTCTCATCTTTCTTTGGAAATTGTCAGTCACAAGGATGTGAGGATATTGTCACCAGTCAAACCCGAGCCTTTGGGGTGGTATTGTGGCTTTTACCTTTAGACACCTTAGAGCTGTGTAAGTCTCAGGTCTAGGCTTCTCCTGGCATTAAGAGGAATAACTAGGTATTTTGAGAGGTTATGCTTTCCCACTAGCTCCTACGAGCTTCGGAGAGTGGTGTCTGCTCACGTTTCTACACAAAAAAAGTGATGGTGGTGCTAAGCTTCCAAGAGAAAGCAAATCCTTCAGGATGGCACAGCACAAGCAGGTTTCATCTCACATATATTGGTGTGCTGACATGAGGTGCCTCAACTTGAGAGAGCTGCTGAAGACAGCAAGAGACCTTTGAGGGGACTGCGATTCATTGCATGGTAAAATAGGAGCATGAGAGGAGCAGGATGCTGCACTAGGTGTCTGCCTTACAGTGAAGGGTGACATACACTGTACTAGACTTTCCAAGGCTCCCAGGAACACTGATGGGCACAGAGGCCGTTCCCCAATGCCAGGCATTAACTCCGATTTTCATCAGTCTGTGCCAACCTGGTGTCTCTGGGAACGCTTCATTTAAAGGAGCTCTGCTAACACCTTTCCAAGGTCTTGACCTTATGTCATAGCTGAGCTTTATAATCTATCAATATAACCTAATTCCTAGCTGAACACTGATAATTTCCCTAAAATTCTTAACAGTACTGTTCTTGATTCATCGAGTTTTCCTCAACTGTTTGCAGCAGGGAAACCCCCAAATGCCCCTAGGACCTCCTGACTCTGGGCAGTGCTGTTCTACTGCAAACAGACTTACTTTAGCATTGCTGTCATGACAAGTGATTCAAGGCAGGGATTTTCCCAGATCTCCTCCTGGAACTGAGATTTGGGGAAGGGAAGAAGAGGAACAGGATTCTGGATGGTGGATCAGAAGGCTTTCTTAGAAAAGCAAACTGTAGATTTGAAGAGACAGCAGCTCTTTAACTTTTTAAATTCCCTAATTTTGTCTGGGTTTCTCGAGGTGGAGACTAAGGGATAGGTGAATGCAGGACTTAGATGAATGCGGGGCTTATGAAAATCTGTTCTTTTTGATGATATTTGTCAGAAAGCATACTTAGGTTTGAGACTGTGATTCTTGATTGAAACATGCTGCTGGTTCTGCTGATGCTTAGCTCTAGATGGCTTTGACTATCTTAAACATCAGCGCAGAGAGAGGTGTGCAGACATGACTCATTGCTGTGCAGGGAAGCTCTCTGATGACAACCTACCTGTCTTTTTCTGGAAGAGTAGTAGTGTACATTGCTCTTCCCAGAGACCTGTAAACATACACAGGAAAATAAAATGATGCCTGTGATTTCTTTTCAAGCTATTTCCTTCCTTTGAGCTGGGAGTCCACTGAAAGAGACAATTTTGGACACCTCAGAAATCTGGTTTAAAAATCTCACATCTCTGTTCAAGATAAGGACAGCGCAACACTGATACATGTAAAAACAGTGAACTTCACATATCTGATGATACATAATAATGAGAAACAAGAGATAAACCTTGAGCTTCAGGCTCTGCAGCAACAGAAAGATGACAACTAGCAGCACCAAAAGGCTACATTTTCACATTCTTTTTCCTGCATTTTGGGACCGTCAGGCCAGTGGGATAACAGTGCATATAGTCCAAATGCTTTTACTACCCCGTACATATTCTAATTTTGGCGTTACCGAGATAAATGTCTTCTGAGATAGTGATGGCCTTTAATCATCACTACTTGATCAAAATTCAGACTATAACATACTGAAGATAAATTTTCTCCCCAGCCGTGTGTCTTTGGGCAAAAATAATGATGTTTCGCAGTCATATCAGCTCTCTGTAAAATATGCTGGCAGCAGTTTGAAAGAAAGATACTTGTAAAATCCTTCTTTAGGGTGCCATAGATGATCACAGGGACACAATCTTTGCTAGAGTTATGCACAGCTTTAAGGAGAGGAAGTCAGGGGAAATAACAGCCCTAACAGGCTTGCAAAGGGAATCCACAAGACCTCTTTCCATCCCCCTTTGACTGTAAGCCTTATGCAGAGGCAGGAACCTCTCACCTGTCTGAGATTAATTCTGTCACTTTCAGCTCAATAAAGATTTCAACTCCTTCTGCCAACTGAGGGACAGCATTTGTAAACTCAGCCAGAAGGGATGAAACATCGTTTAGCGCTAGAACACCTATCCTTAGAGCTAGCTTAGTTGAATTGATAAAAGGATTCCAAAGCCTTTCCCAACTTTCTCATCTCCCAGAAATGATTGGTCGTTTATTCTCAAAATCACATTGATGGCAGACATGTTGTTGGTAAGTCACCATCTTATTTCGGCATTCTTTTAAGTGAAAGAACACTGCAGCTTGATTAACTTTCAGATTATGTCCAGTGTCCTTAAAATAACTACCAATTCACTCAGTTGCCTCAAGTGGATTGATGATATGTGGAGATGAAAAGCAGGAATAAGTTCTTGTTACTTCACAATGGTAGCAAAATTAGAAGTCAATCTTTTCTGCATTGCTGTAGTTTTTTCATGTTTCCAGGCAGAAGGGGAAAAAGGAGGTAGTAATGAGTGACAGAAGAGGGGGATTTAACAGGAGAGGGACAGTTACTTTCCCTAGTGTTTGGGGGGCAAAAACACGGGTGTCTCTTCTCCAAGATTTCCTTTCCAGGACTTCAGGTTCTGTGTGTTGCACTGGAAGAGGCTACTCCTTTCAAATAATGAAGACGTAGCAGAAAAGGCCATAAATTCAAATCACATTGCTTTTCTCCTCTTGAATGTCTCTGAAAGCTTTTTCTCATCTTGACGGACTGGTGGTTTTCCTACATGAGCAAACGTTCCTAATAGAACAGAGAACTGCAATTCTGTGCCACGCACTCCTCAGGCAGGAGTCCTGTTTGTGCTTGGAACTTGCAAGTTAAGAGTCAGGATTCCTCCAGCTTTCAGCAGCAGAGGAACACAGTCTTTCAGGATAGAAGTTGCAGATACAACCAGTTAAAAGTCCACCTAAAATCCCTTCTAACAATTAAGTACCTTTCTGAATCTCACCCTTGGAAGCTGATCAAATCTTCCTTGGAAGTCCTACTCTTTGTACCAAGGTTTTGATAAATTTTCCCCAAACAAAGTTCTCTTTCTAACAAGTCTGCTGAAGTTTCTCTGATATGACCTAAAACTCTCCTCAGAGCATCCTTCACCTCCTTATTCCTTAGGCTGTAGCTGGTAAGATTCAGCACTGGAGTCACCACTGTAGAGAACAGAGAGGCCCATTTATCTCAGTCCAATGAGTAGCTGGATGTTGGGCTACCGCACATAAAAACGGTGCTGCCATAAAACAAGAAGAGAGCTCTCAGATGGGAAGCACAGGTGGAGAAGGCTTTGCATCTGCCCTTGGAGGAGTGGATCCTCAGGGTGGTGGAGATGAGGGAGATGGAGGAGATTAGAATTGCCAGAGATGTGAAGGTGCCACGAAACACACCAAAAATGTGAAGTACCATCTCTTTGCTATAGGTGTCAGAGCATGAAAGCTGGATCCTAGGGGGATGCCACAGAAATAATGACCGATAACACCAAAGTCACAGAAAGAGAATGTGAAGGTGGAGATAATTTGCGCAAGTGTGTGGACACTGGACAAAGCCAGTGAAACAGGAGATGATTACCATCTGTGAACAGGCTTTTGAGGACATGACAGTTGCATAAAGGAGAGGGTTAGAGAGAGCCACATGCAGTCATATGCCATTACTGCCAGCAGCAGACACACAAACTAGCCATGAGGAGACAAGTGAATAGCTGTGCCACACAGGCACTGACTGAAATGGCTCTCCTCACTGCTGAAGAGTTCACCAGCCACCTTGGGGAGATAGCTGAGGAGTAACAGAAATCCACAGAAGCCAAGTTACTGAGGGAAAGGTACACAGGGTGTGAAGCCGGGGGATCAACCTTCATCTACATGATCCTTCCAAGATTCCCTATTAATGTGCTTAAAAAAAGCGGGTTACCTTCACCTCTTGGCTTTCTGTTAGTCCAGAGAGGATAAACTCGGTGGCCACATAGTGATTCCTCTCAGGCATGTTGCTAGCACACCCATGTTATCTCCCGACAAGAAACTGGTTCAACACCTAGAAGTAATGGGAAACTGGCAACACACAATTGATTGTCTCAGTAGCCACAAGGAAGTATGGCGCATTTTCATCACAGCTTCTGACTAGACTTCTTTAATTACGTATTGAAATGACTTGTGATACAAGGGAGTACTGTTCCTATTTTTCAGGTGAGATAAGAAAGCGCAGAAAGATAAAATAATTTATTCAAAAGGCAGCAGCAGCACTGTGAAACACCACTCCTAGTCTGGCACTACAATGGTTTTCGTGTGCCCTCTTTCTCCTCTTTTAAGGAAAAAAGTCTGCTTTTCTTGAGGACATCTATGGAGCACTCTTCTCCCCTCACTCGTGGCCACGGTTGGGTGTACAGTATCATCCAAATGGCCCACTCCAAGGGCAGTGGCCCGCTTGTTCCTGAAGATACATGGTCTTGACACTAGTTCAGACATCATTCTTCCTGTATTGCAATCACCAATACATTTTTTGCCTATTAGCTAACTTCCCCGGGCATTGGTAGCAGGGTAGTTAGAGCTCAGTATGGGCCACAAAGTCCATTAACAGGACAAAGCAGCCCCTGTTCAGCCTTGCTGAAATATGCATATAATGGATAGGCTGCAGCTGTGCCAACTTGGTAAGATGTGCCTTGATTACATGGACCTCCACCACTCTGACCTTTGGGACTGCAAATTGTAAACATACAAATAACAAATCCACATCCTGGCAGAAGAAAGTAAGAGTTTCCTCTCTTGAATGAAAGGTGCCAAGCACTAAATGGCACCAGCAGCAGGAAAACCCAGCTTTGCATCTTCCCAAAGAGGAGGAGATACCACAAGATCCTCCAGGTTTGGCTGAGAAAGGATTTCTCATTTGCTTGCATCCCTGTTGTCAAGGAAAAGTGGCCATCTTCTGCTCAGGAATAAATTGGGAAGAGTCACCAAATGAAATACTTTCCATTTAGAGGGTGAAAAATCTCATGCTAAAAGGGAAGGAATCCTGAACAAAAAGGGAATCACTCATCCCTGTAAAGGTTCTACCAGCTTCAGCTCACATGAAAAATTATTGTTAATCTATTGGAGGTTAGCAGTAACCTGGCTGACACTCTCAAAGCAGAGTTCTTATCACGTGGGTGACTGAATGGAGGTTTCAATTCTTGCTGAGGTCTGTTTCTAGCATAGGCTTCAAGGTATTGCATAGGTACAAAACTATTCTCTTACTGACCTGTTTTATCCAGAAAGGCAATAGTATCTACTCTGTACTGTAGATACTGTAGATACTGTCTGTACTGTAGGTAACAAGCCAGTTTATTCCCCCCGTGAGCCAAATCTTCAGAAGTACTTGCCCATTTCAAGAAGCAGACAGCAGGATTAAAACCAGCCTATAATGGTTAGGTACACAGTTTAAGCGAGGAAAATGCTTACCCTGCTTAGATGCACAAAAGACCAGACTGCCTTTACACACTGAGTCATCTTTGCATAGCTGGCTGTTGTTTATCTCCAACCTACCCAACCTTTTCTGCCCCAAAGCACAGCAACTAGCCCAGTTAATTCTCAGAAAAGGGCTTCAATGAGCTTGCTATCAACAGGTTGCTCTCTTCCATGGACTACTTGGGAAACTGAAGGAGTCCTGCCCCAACGTGAGTGATCAAACACTGGATTAGGTGCAAATTTGTAGAATCTCCATCTGTGCTGACATTTAAAATTCGGCTGGATCGGGCCGGAGCAATCTGATCTGACTGAACCTGCTGTGAGGAGGAGGTTGGACTTGATGACCTCCAGAAATCCTTCCCAACCTAAATGATTCTATGATTCTATCTGCAGATTGAAAATGATCTTTTTGATCTCTAAAATGAAGAAATAGGCCTACCTTCCTTGCATGGAGATGCAAGATATTTTATGCAGTATTGACCCCAGAAATAAACTCTTATTTCAAAAGCTACAAACATTTCATGTACCTTTGTAAGAGTGAGTAGCTTCCTTCTTCACTTCAAAGACATCTTACTGAAACAAGTCAGAAGATTTATCTAAATAGAAAAAACTTTAGGACTTCACACTTGCAATAGAGCCCCTCCCTGCTCCACCTGCCCAGATAAAGGTTCTTTGCTTCGATGTTTGCAGAACTATGCAATTCAGTACTGCCTTTGGAGCAACAGCTCATTCTTTTCCCTATATGTTGCAGCTGACCTGCAGCCTGGGCGTTGTGAAACATTAGTGGAGTGACATGCTGAGAAACAACTTCAATATGAAATGTGATATTCTAACACTCAGCTTGCCGCTTTGGAACTCTTTCTTCAGAAAAATGGTGTTACTGAAGTACTTGGTGTACTTATGACTCTCGATGCAGTTTAATGTCTGTAAATTAGATCTCCTGCAAGACACCAGGCCTTAATCAGGAGTCTCAGCAGATGCACTGTAATGAAGAATCTTTCTGTGAATTAATTTCCCCTACCCTTGGTTAGGGGTCCAGTCAACATCTATTCTAGGCTCCCCCTATAGACAAAGGAAGCAATATCACCTTCAAAGGACAATTCATCCCATCTTAAGATAAGTGTGATAAGCAGAAGGAATCATCCTCTAAGGGTGTCTTTGTTGTCATTGATCATAGGACATGCCCGTCTCATTCCCTGCCCTTACTACTTTTTACTAGTGAAACTGATGACATAAGTGTCCTAGCAAATTCAGTGAACCCTCGTCATGTCTGTCCCTATCAACTCACAAACAAAGCTTAACAAAGCTTTAGACTGCAAACTTTAATACAAACTCTTTTAATAATAATAAGACCATATTCATGTAAATAGCAGTACAGTGTAAGATATCAGAGGAATCAGTTCTGCTTATCTGACTCTGAAGAGCTGCAGTGCAATTCTGTGGAGTTTAAGTATGCCATCTGAATGTGAATCCACCTCTGTTATTAATTATGATCAAACTTGATAATTCTTCCTCTCATTAAAATGCACAGTCCTGATACACAGTTAGCTGTTTTTTTCCACAGAAGACTCCTGTTGTCTCTAATAACACATCTACCCTTGGACTCGTGCCCTTTGTTAGATAACCTCTTTGGCTCATGGACCATCTAGTTTCAGGCAGCCTGCTCATCTGTGGAGCAGATATTTTGCTGTGATAACCTGTTCATCTGTGGACCATCTAGGCTCAGATTATGTGTCCATCCATCGGGGTAGATTTTTCTTCAAATGCAGATAGAAAATTCTTCAAGTAGGTAGTCGTTGCTGATTTCCTTAGAGTTCTGGTGCCTCTGCCTTAACACTGCCTTTGCACTTGCACCTAATCCCACATATAATTTTCTTCTAAGGTCCTTGAATAATTAACTCTTTTGAAGAAAAGAAAAATAATGGTCTATTGGAAGATGTTGACATAGATATCATGCTTTAGTAACAGCTTGCCATTAACCTCTCTCTGCTCTTGCAATATCACTGGACACTTATTGAAACTACTTTATGATAAGATGATGAAGACAGCTGTTCTGGGAAGCTGAGGAGCCTTTGAGACATACGAACAAAGACCCTTCCCCTGATTCTGGCAGGAGTTTAAGGACATCTCTACCTGCCAGAAAAGCTAGCTTACTTGTGCTACTTCGAGGGCTTAGAGGTTGTTCGACAAACTGTTGGCCTTCAGAGCAGAGAGCTGAATTGGGTTACTCAGCTGAAGAGTGATCTGCTCTGACTGTCCCTAGCAGGGAAAGTCATCAGCGGGGCTTAGGCAGGCAGAAATGTCCCAGGTAATGCAGCCTTAGTTAGACTGTGCTTACAGCGGCTGCTCGTGTTGTGGAGTGGGGGCGACTCCTGGGACAATGAATGTGCAGTGCCATGTGTAAGATGATGAGTGAGGGAAGCTCGTCTGTCTGGGCTGCACCATGAGGTCTGCAATGTATTTGCATTGGACTGAGTCCTCTTCCAGACTGCATTAGACTGGCAATGTAATGGCTTCCGGAGTTCTCGTCTAGACTATGAAAAAGCCGTGGTGTTCAGGAGATAGCTGGGTTAAAAGTGGATCAACAGGTATTGCTTGTCTGGGTTATTTATCTTTCTTTGCTGATGTCCTCTCTCACAGTTTAGTCAGGAATATCTGAAACCTCCATGGTATTCTAGGAAGCATGAAAATGTTTGCTTGCAGAAAATTTGTACTTCTAGATGCTGCCAGAGTTGCTCTGGGAACTGACTGCTTATTGCTTAATGACACCTGTCAGTCTTAACGATAAAGCTATGGATATGGAAGAGTGGAACATATTTCCTCCTCAGACACTACGTTTACACATTAAGGGGTCTAAGTGGTTCAGGATGGGCAGAATGGGTTGCTCTGAGTGATGACCCCCAGTGAGAGGGAGTGTAGCTTTTTATGGGACCTTTACTTGCAGTCCTTCCTAAGGATAGGGAAAAATGGTCTTACACCCATTTGTCCAATAACTCTGTGTGTTGAGGCAGTGTTATAGCAGGTTCCGTTTCCTTCTCTGTGCTACTTCCATGGCCAAAGCAGCTGAGATTGAAGTCTTTCTCTACTGAAGCCAGTGGCTTTTTGTTCTCTACGAGCCAGCTCCCTGAGTCAGATGGAATGTGATCCAAAACCAGAACTCAGGGCAGCATTAAGCTGCATTAACGTGGACTTGAAATAATTCCATAAACCTGAGCTGGTCACTCTACACTCTTCCTGTAATTCATAGATATAAATATAGACCTTTCAAGGGAGACAGAGACAGATGTGATCAATCTCTCTTCCAAAACTATGGAGGCAAACAGACTTTTATTTGCCTTCATGAGCTATAGCAAGAGCCTACAAGTTTGGTTTATGCTTTGGCAGCTCATTAACAGAAGTCTAAACTTAGGTAAGATGAATCCCAGCCTCAGCATTTGTAAAAAATTCTTCTGTGTGCACATTTTTAGCCTGCGATGAATGTGAATTGATTCAAGGATATTCACCCACAACAAAAGAGGGTAGGCTGTCCCTCAGGACCACGTGCTGTGTGGTAACTTTGTTCTTGCATGGAAGACTCGAGTCGCCCACATCACTAATACTGTAAAGAGTTTAAGGTGCCTGATGAATGTGACCCGGTTTTGCTAAAAGGTTAATGATCACCTTCAGACTGTGAGTCAGGAAAAGAAAGACTACAAGGATGTATGAGGTAAGGGAATGGAAACAGAACATGGAGGTGATACTGCTGAAGTGGTACTAGTTAGCAACAGTTGAAAACAAAGCTGGGATATCTTCAAGGCATCAAACTTGAAAGTAAAAACTTAGGTGAAAATAATCACCATCAAAAGTGTCACAATTGTACTTTCTCACAGTAAAGCTGTAGTGTGGTGGATCTTGGGAGACTGCATAGACAAGATATTTGCATGAGAAGCGGTAGACTAGGCGTAGCGGAAGATCACGCGGTGTGACGCGCAGCCTAGGGGTGGAAACGAAGTGCAACGGTATGTAAGCTTGTACGCAGCTCACAATAAACGCCATTTTAGCATCTCTCACGTTGAGGTCTGTGCTTGTGGCCCTGCAGTAGAGTAGGCTGCAGTGCTCCCCTGGTGGCGCCATAGGACCAAGCTAGAGCACGGCAACAAGTGGTGACCCCGACGTGATTCGGCAGGACCGACATGTCTCGCCGTGAGACCCAGGGGGTGCGGGCTGTCTCCTGAGGGAGAACGGCGGCTGTGACGGCGAGCATCGGGCGATAGCCAAGAGTCCGGACGATATGGAGGCGTTAATAAAGGTAGTTGTGTTCCTAGCTAAGACATGGGGAGCTTCTGTGAAGCCGAAAGATATTACACTATGTGTAGAGCGGCTCCAGAAAGAAGGAGCCATAAATAAGCCGGGGGGCTGCTTGCAGCCGGAATTCTGGCCACAATGCACTACGGTGCTGGCGGAGCGAGCTATGTCCACAAACACAGCTAAAGATCTTAAGACGTGGGGAATTATACTCCGCCTTCTGAGGCAGTCGCGGGAGGAAATACAGACTTGGAAGGCCGCCCGCGACGCGTTGCTTCATCAGGAGAAGGCTGAGACGAAAACGGAGGAGAAGTCTAGCGATGGGGGGGCGAAAGAACAGGAGAGCGGGGGCGGGGAGGCCCCGACGAAAGAACAGGAGAGCGGGGGCGGGGAGGTTCCAGTGATCCTACCGGTGGAATCCCAGGAGCCGCCTCCGGTGTACCCCTGGCAAGATCTCGCACAAGACGGAGAGGGCTGGGGGGTCGACAGGACCGACCCCGAGGATTGCGTGCCTGGGGCAGTTTTGAGGAAGGCGCTTAGTGAGGAAGATAGGACCCTGCTGCCGCGGGCCCCAGTAGAGGAGGGTGCTGTAGGCGGGGGGAGTCAGGCAGTGCAGCGAAGGAGGAAGGGTAACGGCCAATCAGAGCGGAGAGACCAGAGTTCGACCTTGAAAGGAGGGAGGAAGGTTCGGGTGAGATCGCCGGTTAAGGAGGAGAGCGGAGAAGATAGTAGCGACGAGGAAGGCGGGGGCTTGCGAGAAGTTAAGCGCAGGCTGCGGGGGTGTGCAATAGGAGAGACGCAGCTGAAAGGGAGGCCAAAGGGCGGAGAGGAAGTAACAACATCCCCGGTCGACACTCTGTTGCGTGCATTAGAGGAAATAAGGCGGGAGGTCGAGAAACAGAGGGACCTGCTCAGCGGAGCTAAAAGGGAAGCGGCCCCTGCAAAGTCCATACCGCTCACTGACTGGCGGCTAATAGCCGATTCGTGTGCCCTTCAGGGGCTACGGTTCGAGCAAGCGCCGCAAGTCTGTCCCGTAAGGGCAGTACCAGGGGAAGGGGTCCAGTGGGTGGCGCTCAAGCCCAAGATAGTACAGGGACTGATGACCTCGGTGAAGGAGAATGGGTTGAAACATCAGCAAACTCAGATGCTGTTGGATAGTGTGCATGCCCAGGTGTGCACGCCTTACGACCTACGGCAGCTGGCGAGGGCGATACTGTTGCCCACGCATTGGATACTGTGGAAGGAGGCATGGCAAGGCCGTTGTGCCGCCCTCGCTGCAGCTGCCGCCGGGGACCCGAACCATCCCCTAGCAGGTACCACGCTGAATCGCTTGATGGGGCGGGGTGCAAACCTCGCATCCCCGAACCAGCAAGCGACAGCTCTCAGAGGCCGGGAGGTCATGGCCACAACAGAGGCTTCGCGGGCCGCGTATGAAGAACTCGGGAAGCTAGTAAAGGTAGAGCCACCCTGGACAAAGATAAAACAGACACACGCAGAGAGCTTCACTGAATTCTGTGACAGGCTCCAACGGGCCATTGCAGAGTCAGACTTGCCCCCTGAGGCCCAGAGTCCGGTCATGATGGAGTGCCTCTGGCAGCAGAGTAACGCCATGATGCAGGACATCCTGAAAACGATCCCTAAAGGAACACTACTTTCGGTTGTCATCCGCACGGTACTGGAAAAACAGAATCAGGGAACAGCAGCAGCGCAGGCCCTTGTCGCGGCGGCGGACCAGATGAGAAAGGGACCACAGCGATGCTTCTCTTGTGGCAGATTAGGGCATATTAGCGCACACTGTCAGCGGCCGGGCCGGCCGATCTCGTGGCAAGGCCGGGGGTCATGCTGGGCTTGTGGGCAGTATGGGCATGTAGCCCGAGAGTGTCTCCAAAATCAACAGCGGAAACTGCCGGGAAACAGGGGGCGGGGGGGACATCGCAAAGGGGCATCCCTCCCAAAGATCTTGGCCCCGCGCAGGAGTGTGACCGGAGTTGGCCCGACAGTGGCAGCGGTCCAAGAGGAAGACATCCCAACGTGGCTCTGGCAGTAAAATTAGGTGATCGCCCAGTGGTGCGGGCGACGCTGAGCTTGGGAGGATGTAGTGACGAGGGGAGGAGGATAATAACCATGCTGGCGGACTCCGGAGCAGACGTGACATGCATAGCGCATGCCCAGTGGCCTGAGAGCTGGCCCTTGATGGATGCTGGTTACGTAACCGGAGTTGGAGGAATGGCTAGTACGTACAGGAGTGTGATGCCAGTGGAGATCCGCGTGCAGGACGACGACGGCGACGAGCTGATAGCTCGGGTCCGGCCGTACGTCACGCACATCCCTGACTCGCTGTTAGGCTGAGATGCCATGGCGCAAATGAGGCTCAAGCTCACAAATGTAGTATGAGGGCCACTGCTGGAGGCGGTGTGAAGATCACCTGGAAAACGGAAGAACCTGTGTGGATAGAGCAGTGGCCCCTTACAGAAGAAAAATTGAAAGCTGCCAGAGAAATAGTAGACCATGAGCTACAAGTGGGACACTTACAAGAGAGCTATAGCCCCTGGAACACTCCCATATTCGTGATTAAGAAGAAGGCGTCTGGGAAGTTTCAACTTCTTCACGATCTCAGAGCCGTTAATAGCCAAATGATGGGCATGGGATCATTCCAGCCCGGACTTCCACTGATCTCCATGATTCCGAGAGGATGGCCAGCAGTGGCATTGGACATTAAGGACTGTTTTTTCTCGATTCCTCTACACCCGGATGATTGCCGTAGATTTGCGTTCACTGTACCACACACCAATCTGGATGCCCCTGCAAAGCGGTACCAATGGACGGTCTTACCACAGGGCATGAAGAACTCGCCCGCCTTATGCCAAACATATGTTGCCAGCGCCCTGCAGCCGGTGTGTGACCACTGGCCGGGCATGAAAATTATTCACTACATGGATGACATACTCCTGGCGGCAGAAGAGGACAAGCATCTAGAACAAGCCCTCCAAGAGGTCAGACAGAATTTGGAGGAGGCGGGACTGCAACTGTCAGAAGCGAAGCTCCGACGAGGAAGCGACATCAAGTACTTGGGGTGCCGCATCAGCCCCACGGAGGTGCGGCCCCTAAGAATAAAGTTGAACCCGAAGGTGACTACCCTGCACGATGTACAAAAATTAGTAGGTGCGCTGCAGTGGCTGAGGCCTATCATTGGCATAATGCCGCAGGAGATGAACCCCCTCTACGACCTGTTAAAGGGGAAGGCACCCTGGGAGCCCAGACACCTTACGCCAGAGGCCCAGAAGAGTCTTCGCAACATAGAGCAACGAATGGCCACAGCTGGATTGGGGAGGTGGGATCCGCAGGCCCCTATCACCGCTATGCTGAAGGTAACCAGGGCAGGCCTTATAGGGGCCCTTGCGCAGGACGAAGCAGCTAAAGTGAGGATCCTACTGTGGCTATTCTCCAACCAAGTCGGTACAGTGTTCTTACCCATCACTGCGGCAACCGCTAAGGTAATCACCAAAGCACGGAAGGCTTGCTGTCGGCATTTCGGTAAGGACCCAGACGTCATCGTGACATCTATACCCAAGGCAACCTGGAATGCTTATTTCGCCCAAGACGAGGAGGTTGTCTTGGCGCTACATACCTTCAGAGGAGTGCTTCAGCACGGAAAAAACCCTGTGCTGTTAGAGAGCCTTGAGCATTGCTTTCCAGAGATTAAGCCGAGGGTACTTCCACAGCCCCAGCCGGGTCCGACTTTCTTCACGGATGCCTTGTTGCGAACCTCTACAGCAGCAGTAGTTTGGTACAAGGATGAGCAGTGGCACAAGGCTACGTGGCAACAGGAAGCCAGTGTTCAGTGGCTGGAAGCGAAAGCGGTTTGCATGGCCCTGGCGCTAGGACCAAATAGCCATGCAAACATCACCATGGACTCCATCTTCGTTCACAATCTGGTAAACAGGATGACCCAGCCTGGATTTGTAGGAAGCAATATCTGCATGATGTTAGAAGAGGCGCTGCAGAGCCAGACTGCGCCCTGCACTATAATGCATGTCAACAGCCATCAATCGCTGCCTGGGTTCTTCTATGAAGGAAACAGCCTTGCCGACGGGGCCGCCAAAGGAATATGGATGATGACCGAGGCGAAGGAGGTGCACGACTTCCTTCATTTGGGGCCTCGTGCACTGGCAAAGCACTCAGGCATTCCTCTGGCCAGAGCACGCGAAATTGTCGCGGCGTGCCCATAATGTCAGAAAACACCGCTGTGGGAGGCGGGGGTGAACCCCCGGGGTCTAAAAGGGAACGAGATATGGCAGACGGACTTTACCTACTTCCCGGAGTTCAAGCCACGGCCTTGGCTGGCGGTAACAGTAGACACCTGTAGCACCGTGATCATCACAACACAGCATCAGAAGCAGACGGCCTGGGCGGCACAGAGCCGCTGGAACCTAGCCATTGTGTGGCTAGGGGTGCCTGCGAAGATAAAGACGGACAACGGGCCCTGCTTTGTCTCCCAAAGCACGGCCCAGTGGGCGCAGTTATGGGGAATCGCCCTACTCAGAGGCCTGCCCTATAACTCCACAGGCCAGGCAATAGTAGAACGGGCCAACCAAACATTGAAAAGAAAAATAAAATCCCTAGCTGAGGCGGAGGGCTGTGGGGGAGGCATCCCTCCTGAGAAACAGGCGATGCTACTGCATCGGGCGCTCTACGTGCTGAACCACCACAGCAGAGGGGATTGCCCCACGGAGCCAGTGAGGAGACATTGGGGGCACCTACCGCCCTCGACGGGTCCAGGTGTGAAGGTCTGCTTCCCAGGGGAAGGGGAGTGGGAGACAGGATGGGAACTGATATCACAGGGAAGAGGGTATGCCGCGATAAAACGGGAGGAGCAGATAAGATGGGTTCCAATGAAATGCTTAAGACCTGACTTAAATGCGCAGACGGAAGGGACTGGGGCGTAACTAACCATTCTTGGTGAGATTCCATTTTGAACAGGGCAGCGCCAGACGGGGACGCTGCTGCCTGATTGGATTGATGTTTATCGCCGGCTTCATGATTCCGGGGGCCGCAGAGTCATACTGGAGGAGGTGAGCACAGGCGCACGGAGCAGCGCACTACTGCATCCCGCTCAACCCCGAGGCAGGGCCAGCAGAGACCCCAGCGTGCCTGGTGTTCCGGCCACTATGGGTTAACACCAGTACTATGCCGACCGTCCCGATGATCGTCGACTCCAACCTGACCCTGGAGGCTAAGGGAAAAATGGGAGCTGCGTCAGACCCTTCATGACGGGGACAGGTCAACACAGGGGCGTGGATCTTGTCATGGTTTGATTGAAAATGGCTTATAACACTGGGCTTGGTAGCACTCACAGTAGTGATAGCAATATGCTGCGGCTTGCTAATTCTGAATTATTGCTTATGGCATGTACGGGCTTAACTGCTTGATAGACATGAGCGCAGAGTATATCAATTAATGGTACAGGAAAAGAGGTTCTAAAAAGGGGGGGAGATGTGGGGGATCTTGGGAAACTGCGTAGACAAGGATATTTGCATGAGAAGCGGTAGAGTAGGCGTAGCGGAAGATCACGTTGTGTGACGCGCAGACTAGGGGTGAGAACGAAATGCAACTGTATATAAGCTTGATTGCAGCTCACAATAAACGCCATTTTAGCATCTCTCACATTGAGGTCTGTGCTTTGTGGCTCTGCAGCAGGAAGCTGCAGTGCTCCCCTGGTGGCGCCATAGGACCGAGCCAGAGCGCAGCAACAACATACTCTATTATTACATACTACATGACTGTATTGCAATGTCTATGATATACATTCTGAAATATTTAATAATTTCTTTATTGAAATTAAATGATTGAAAATGAAGCATTTTGATTTTCCTCAATTGAAATTTAGCATAATTGACCCAGAAGACATTTCAATGTTTCAACATTGCTCTCTCATGCAAAAGGAAGGTTAGAGAAGTAGGAATTCACCATTGAAGAGAAACACTATTTGCCCAAAGATGGGAGATCTTTGGAGAGCAGCCTCCACCAGGAATATCAATGACTCCCCCACTGCTTCTGACCTTCCTTCTCTTTCTGCAGGTGTGGGAGTGAGGGCAAATTTCAGACAGCATTTAAAATACCAGCAGGAAATGAGTGGAAATGGAAAAGGGCCCATGTCCCTGTAAGATGAGTTTGCAAGAGAGAGATGATGAATTATCTTCTTGAATGGCCTGTCTCCTTCCTTTACTACAAAGGCAGCTTAGACAACTAGATTAGATTCAGTCACCTAACTTTTAAATAGCTTAACTGCAGGGAGATGAATCCCATCTGCTGTATAGACATGAGGCATGTGCTCAAGATCCATGATGGGTCTGGATCTACTGCACAGCTCTGTCCAGGAGATGCATTTCACATTCTCTGAAATATCACACTGAGCTGCGCCGTGTGCTGTTCTGACTGTCTTTATGTGCACAGTAAACTATGCACATCCCGAAATCTGGGATGCATGAAGCCTAATCAACATGACATGGAGAAAGCATGTGTGAAATTGCATGTGCATGTGTAAAACAAACAAACAAAAATCCTGCCCTGGAAATCCACCAGCCTTACCTTCCCAAGCCTGCAGTTCTGCGCCATGCCATCACGCCATATTTCCATACCACAGCAATGCAGGAGGCCAGGCTCCATGATTACTCTTTCAAATGCTCATAGGTGTGAAACACTTGGGGAAAACATACGGGAAGACTTCCTTGCTGAGCTTTAGCTGTATGCAAGTGACCTATTTAAAGCTAATCAGGCTTCCTCTGTGTTCATCAGAGAGAAAGAAGTTAGCATCTTCACAGAGCGCTTCTTCCTTAGGACAAGTTGAATCATCTCCAGGAACTGCCTGTCTCTCTCTGTTGAGTCCAGAGGGGGTTTAGATGACTAGATTAGATTCAGACAAAGCTTTTAGGTGCTTCCTGGTAGATGACATGAGCATTTTCACCCACAGTCCTCCCTAATTTCTCCCTTTTATCTCTACTGAGAGATCTCCAACCTCCTAGGCACCAGCATGAGGTCCTTCAGTAGGATGCCTGAATTTAGGCGAGATGAACTGAATCCTAAGAGTCACTTACTCTAACACAAACAGATAATGCAACTCCCTGTATTTCTCTTGTTGCCAGATGTTGAACTTTTGATGTATTTGGTGACATAATCAATACGTTCATAATGGACAATTTGCTGAAGGAGCACAGTAACTTAATTCCTGCAAGGTGGAAGTTTCACAGTTACTCAATTCACCTCACAGAGGAAAATCCTCTTGTCTTCCCTTTACTCTGCTTCCCAAAATACTTGTGCTGCCTCCCCAGCTATAATACTGGATTGTGTCACTTCCTCCTTTACCTATGGATGTCCCCTTGTATGACTTTTCATAATTAACTTGTGCGGGAGAATTATGACAATTTTCAGAAAAGTTTTTTAAAATGTAGCGCCCTACTATGGCTAAAGAAAATCCAACAAATAAAATAGCCATCTTCAACTTACCGGAAAACATCAGCACCAGTGTATACACATTTATATACACTCAGGTTTGTGCCTTCACCATCTGGTGGCAAAGCACGATCATAGCGTGTCCACAGAGCTGAGAAAGTTTTTGGACCCTATCTATTTGTTTGAAAATGAGAATTCGAAATAAGTAAGATGGTTGAGAAAGTTTCTGTTTTTCAACATTTGTTGATAACACCATCAGTTATATATACACATCATTTGGAGAGCTTCTATTTTGTAAATAGGTGATACTTATTGTTTACTGCTGCTACTTGTTTTAATGTATTATCTTGTATTGTATTGTACTGAACAACATTGCATTGCATCATATCTGAGTGTTGTGGCACAAAAACATCCGACATGCTCTTTTCAGATAGTTGACTATGCATCTAGTCATAAGCTTCAGCAAAAGGCTGTCCCAGCTTATTCCAGTTATAGCTGAGCACATTGATTTGTCTTACCCAAATTTAAACCTCTGCAGAAGATTTGAGTTCATCTGACCTCATCAATCTAATCTTCCTTTAAAGTTAATAAAGAAAAAAGGGGGCACTTCTTGGGCACCGTTCATCTTTTCTTAGAAGAGACATCTTCATAGCCCAGGATCCATGAATCTTCTTTGTAAACTATGAAGAACACGAGATGAACAGCTTAGGTGAAGTCGATTACTTCTGAGATCATATACCTTATATCATAGACAGCCAAAGCGCAGACAGCAAAAACCTCACATCTTGTCCTTCAAACTGGGGAATCCAAGTCAGTGGGTGTAATTATAACCTGGTTACTTTCTCATGTATCCTGAAATATTGGAGCTGAGAAAGATATCTGAGCCATACTACATACTAAGATCAAATTAAAAAAAAAAAAAAAAAGTACTTCTCATTTTCTTCTTTCTAACTTACATTGCATAGGAGGGAATTTACTAGTTACACTGGTTAGTATGAAATTTGCATTTTCCTGGCCTTAGAAATTAGTGGTTGAAAGATCTATTTCCCATCTCTAGTTTCTTTGCTATGAAGGATGGCCATTCATTTTCTTACACCCACTGCTTAATCCTGCCTGCTACAACACTGGATTTCAACACAGGTGGAGTTGCTTGCTTTCTCAACTGGGAAGTAACATCTGTGTTCACTTTGGAAGTTCTTGTATGATCCAAGCATAAGTTGCTATGTAATTGCTTGCAAGTCTTCTTCTTCTTTTTTTTTTTTTCCAGTAAGGACTGGACTATTTACCAGATTTGCTTATAGACCCTTGATCTCCAGATGTCTATACATACATATAGAAGCTCCATTGTTAACCAGATGAAAGCCTGTTCAGATCTCCTTCTTTTTCAGAGTGCTGGGTATTACCAAGAGTGGAATAAATCCAAATCTTCTCAACATTTTGGAAAGAGACCATCTCTGTTATACAAAACAGAAATAACAGAGATAAAGTCTTTTTATATTTAGAAGTAGACTGAAATTTAGCAAAACATCGTTTCAGGACAATGTGGAACTAGAATGTTACAGTCTAGGAATCCTAGAACAGCCTCATTTTCACACGTGTTCTTTGTGGCTTGTATGTCCAATTTATTGATAGAATTGATACAGCAGCAGCAGATTGTAGTGATGTATTGTTCCGTGCAAACAAATTGCAGTTACTTACCTTTGGTTTAATAAAGACATGGTAAGTGAAAATGGATATGAATTTAACTCTTTTCATAGTCGTGGAGTTTAAGTGCAGCTGACATCTACTCTGGAATATCATTGTAATCCCATGCAGACAAATGCATTTGAAACCTTAATTTCCCCAGAGATGCTGACCATCCATTTCCATAAGTCCTGCATTCACCTATGCCTTAGTCTCCACCTCGAGAAACCCAGACAAAATTAGGGAATTTAAGATGTTAAAGAGCTGCTGTCTCTTCAAATCTACAGTTTGCTTTTCTAAGAAAGCCTTCTGATCCACCATCCAGAATCCTGTTCCTCTTCTTCCCTTCCCCAAATCTCAGTTCCAGGAGGAGATTTGGGAAAATCCCGGCCTTGAATCACTTGTCATGACGGCAATGCTAAAGTAAGTCCATTTGCAGTAGAACAGCATTGCCCAGAGTCAGGAGGTCATAGGGGCATTTGGGGGTTTTCCTGCTGCAAACAGCTGAGGAAAACTCGATGGATCAAGAACAGTACTGTTAAGAATTTTAGGGAAATTTTCAGTGTTCAGCTAGGAATTAGGTTATATTGTGTGGAGTATGGAGAGATATTGGATCCCCATATTTCCACTGAGATACCTATTCCTTAGATCTTTATAGTGTAAAGCACCAGACGACTGGCCAAAGTATGAAACTTCATCCAGTCTCTAAATAAAGCGGTGAAAAATGTCCCGACAATTGAAATGGATTGTGGCTCCAACATTGACTATGGTATTTAACCATGCTTGGATTGCTGCTCTGATAGATTATAAAGCTCAGCTATGACATAAGGTCAAGGCCTTGGAAAGGTGTTAGCAGAGCTCCTTTAAATGAAGCGTTCCCAGAGACACCAGGCTGGCACAGACTGATGAAAATCGGAGTGAATGCCTGGCATTGGGGAACGGCCTCTGTGTCCATCAGTGTTCCTGGGAGCCTTGGAAAGTCTAGTACGGTGTATGTCACCCTTCACTGTAAGGCAGACACCTAGTGCAGCATCCTGTTCCTCTCATGCTCCTCTTTTACCATGCAATGAATCGCAGTCCCCTCAAAGGTCTCTTGCTGTCTTCAGCAGCTCTCTCAAGTTGAGGCACCTCATGTCAGCACACCAATATATGTGAGATGAAACCTGCTTGTGCTGTGCCATCCTGAAGGATTTGCTTTCTCTTGGAAGCTTAGCACCACCATCACTTTTTTTGTGTAGAAACGTGAGCAGACACCACTCTCCGAAGCTCGTAGGAGCTAGTGGGAAAGCATAACCTCTCAAAATACCTAGTTATTCCTCTTAATGCCAGGAGAAGCCTAGACCTGAGACTTACACAGCTCTAAGGTGTCTAAAGGTAAAAGCCACAATACCACCCCAAAGGCTCGGGTTTGACTGGTGACAATATGCTCACATCCTTGTGACTGACAGTTTCCAAAGAAAGATGAGAGCTACATGAAACCTTGAATTTAGTTTCAGTTCTACTCTTGTCTGCTGAGAAGATGGTGGAAGGGCGCATATAGATGAAAATGCATGACCCAAGGAACAGACGTGCAACAGTGATATGGGAGGTGCAGGTAGAGAGTGCTTTGAGACGCCCTTTGGAAGAGTGTGTCCTCAAAGAGACCAAAATAATGACATAGGACACAACAAGAACAAGCAAAAGAGCCCGAGGAAATCAGACCACTATTGGCAATCACAATGCAACCAACCACGTAGGTGTCAGTGCAGGCCAGCTTCAGCAAAGCGTGTACATCACGGAAGTAGTGGTCGATCTCATTGGGCCCACAAAACACTAGCTGAGCGGTCAGCAGGGTCTGCACCAGGGAGTGCACACAGCCTCCCACCCACGAAGCTGCCACCAGCCGGCCACACACATGCTTGTTCATAATGCTTGCGTAATGAAGCGGCTTGCATATAGCAGTGTAACAATCATACGCCATTGCTATGAGGATGAACATCTCCGTGCAGGCAAAGAGAAGGACCCCAAAGAGCTGTGCTATGCAGCCCACAAAAGAGATGGTCTTCTTTTCAGCAAGAAGGTCATAAATGAGTTTGGGAACTGTGACAGTAGAGTAACTGATATCTACAAAGGACAAGCAGCTCAGGAAGAAGTGCACGGGAGAGTCCAGCTGTTGGCTGTTCTGTATAGTGCTGACGATAAGCAGGTTTCCAAGAACAACAGTGGCATAGAAGACTAAGAAGAATGTGAAGCATACTTTTGCTAATGTATCATCTTGTGTGAGTCCCTGGAAGACAAACTCCGTCACATTGTTCTTCTTCTTCATATACGTCACGTAGACAGGACCTGAAGCACAGAATAAAGCCACCTGTGATGGCATTAGAAACACAGTGCTATCAGTACACATCCATGTCGATCACTGGTATGTTCAATATCAATGTATTCCCTTTTATGCCTTTTGGGGAAAGTTTCCTTTCAAAGTCAATGCTTCTCTCAAGGAGTGACAGTTGATATCTAACTCAGAATGTGTTACTGATGTGTGTAATAGCGAGCTCCGCTTATTTGCTTGAGGGAGTTGGTGGAAATATCCTCCAGATTCATATTTCTGATCTTTGCCCCCTTTAAAAAGGAAGACTAGTCACTAAGTTGCCTAAACATCCACTTTTGAAGTGTTGATTTGGAAACGAAAAACTGACTGAGAAGGATAGTGCATGTTTTGATTTGAGTCTCAACACACTAGTCATCCCCTAAGGAATTCTGCTCAAGCAGTGAACGTACCTTCTTTTTCAACCCTCTGAGGGAATTCAACAGAACTAGTCCTTACTAGTGCTCTCTGACTCTGGTAGAATGTCCATGCATTTTTGTGCAGCCATCAATATTCACATCATGACACAAGGCAGCTGGCTAATTAACATCACTTCAACTATCAGCGTAGATCCTTCTGGAGGAGGTAAAGTGGACACCTACCTCATGTCTGTTTAGCAGAGATGTGCCTTTAGGCACAAACTGTCTTTAAGGCGCCCTAAGTGAAATCAGACCATGTTCAAGGCATGCCAGGAAACCTGAAGCAGGAGAGTCATTGTCCTGTATATGCTGTACTGGGCTACATCTTGTGTGGATTGGTTCCAGTTATTGCTCATGAGTTTCTGGGTTGCGACCTCAGTCTCCAAAAGAGCGGGCTTGTGTTTCCTCAGACCACCTTTCCTACAGCACATGGGTGAATACTGGAGATAATCTGCATTAACGATGTGTCAGTAAGGTTTTTGTACACCTCAGCCAAGTTCTGGACTATGGAAATCCCCATAAACACACCTGTGATGCCACCGGGGTAATAAATACACCGCTGCTGAATCTCCTTTACTCACCAACACCCTTGTATTCACCTTTGCTGCACTCTAGTGCAGTACGCAAGTATCACTAGTGTTCAGTTTCTACACTGAAAAGATAGACGGCAAGAGCTGCATAACAGTGTCCACAATACTGGCAAGTCCTTTGGGCTCTTAATCCTGTTCCACAATCACAGGTCCACCAGTTCTTTCTCACGAGATCTCTGCCTCTTCCACCCTCCAACTTCAGCAGCAGAGGAAATATTCTTTCATGTCTCCATCCCTATCTCCATGCCACTCCGTGGGCAGAGGGAAAGCAGTGTAGGGAAGCCCAAAGCGTGTGTGTTAAGAGCATTGTTGCCACGATGTGTACAGCTAGAGGGGACAAGTTAAGACTGAGTACACAGGAAGTGCTGCAGCTACCTATTGAGTCCTTGACTCTGTAACACCAGAAACTTCCTTTTGACAGATATTTCTGGAAATGGCATATAACTGAAAAATAAGCAAAGAAGACACCAATTAAAACAAAGGGTAAAAAAAAAAAAAAGAGTTCTTTCTACTTCATAAAATGCACCTCACAAAAGCCACTCAACAGTAATGCCTCTTTTCAAAGGCAGGATTTCATAGTCATGCTTGAACAAAACAAAGAAGCAAGATCAGAAAACTTGCACAGTTTATATTTGCTAGTCTCCAACAGTTTGCCTGCTATTCTCCTCTGATGACCTTCTCGGACCACTTCAGGCAGTTTCATCAAAACCTCTCAGCTCCAAGCTGCTTCTTATGTGTCACGAGAGCAGTCCACATCTCTGCCAGGGCTGAAAACTACAGGGGATGAAACGGACAGCCTGAATGTCTAGCTCCATTTCTCATTCTGCAAAAACAACTTCCAAGAGCATCTGCAAGAACAACTCTCTCTCTCTCCAGATGGGGAAGTTGTGGCAGAAATATTTCAAGTAAATTGCACAGCAGAAGCACAAGCTTACCAGAAGCAATGAGATCGCAGAGGCATGTGAAGTTTTCTTTGTCAGAAAGAATCAGTGGACAGGGAGCTAAAATATGTATTTTGGACAGCTATTAGAGTAATCTCTACAGGGTGACTCTGGAGCGTGATCACCTAGACCATGTCACATTGTGTGGGGGTTTGCTTGCTTTCTTGCTTGCTTTCCAATGCTGTCCAGATAAATGGACTTCATTTAGTATTAGCTATGTGCTTCTTTTGGAAACATTTCTATTTAAAATCAACGTCATGGCTGACCATGTGCAAGATTTTGCAAATGCACCCCCTGCATAGAACAGAGGACATTTAGGGAACCAGAGCATTTCTGACATTGTCCCAGGGTTTGGTCCGTAGATCTGCCGCTCTCCTGTGCAGGCAACACCTTCTTATCTTGAATCACACTTAAGCCATGTTAAGGTGCAACACAAGTGCAAGCAAGTGTTTATAGGGAACATGAAGTGAAGGAAGGAAAAAGAAAGTGCTTTAGTTACTTTCAGAGTGCATTACACAGATGTCTTTCTCCCTCACGCAGCGGATCTGCTCTTTTCCTCCTGGCAAGGTAGGAGTCAGGGTCCCGTGGCTCCTCGTGGCTCCTTCGTCCTTGTGGAGAACCTTAGCTGCTACAACTAACCTCCCTGTGGCAGCTGTGACTGGCTCTGAGATGATTTAATCTTCCGTCTTCACATCTCTTCCTTCCTGCAGAAGTAGCTGCTCCAGCTATTCCCTTGGAATACATGTTTCTTCCTTTGCCTGGGCCTGTAGATGTGCCCTGTTGGGCTAGGAGTTATCCTGCGTACAGGAATTATTCCCAAACAACTCTTTTTTTTCATTGACTCATAAAATTGTGCCCCCCAATGCGTCCTTTGGTGGCAACAATTTCCTACGGTGAGCAATTTATCTTTCACTTGGATCTTTGATTCTGTTTTAGTAATAAACAGTAAAATGCAAAATCTGAGGCAGAGATGAAGGGCAGAGGGGATGGTTAGGAAGGAGGGCATTAGTGATAGGTGAACTGCTGCAGAAAGGAAGAGAGTTGCACTGGAATGGGAAGAGGAGAAGCTTCTCCTCATATCATCTGCATCAGCAAATGACCCAGCCAGCATCTAATATCAGCAGTTTAATTGCTAACCCATGGATTCAGCATATGACAATGCAGTACTCCTAAGAAGGCATTTACTCCAAAGTAAAGGGGAAGGAAGCCTTTGGTACAATTGCTTCCAGCAGCAGGGGACCAACAGCCTTGCAGACACCTTGGGCCATCGTTTCCTAGCTAAGTAGATTACAGAGTAGATGGAGTATGTCTGACGGAAAGTTTACACCCGGGAGAGCTCGGACTAATGGGATGCTCTGCCTGGAACACATTTTAATATTTTTGATAGCATTCATTTCTTTATTTGCTGGTGTCTCGACAGTGCTTGGAAGCCCCAGTCCTGGGCCTGTGCTATTCAAGAAGAGAACATAAAGGGAATCCCTGCTAGTCACAGAGTTTACAATGCCATTCCAATCAAAACATGAACTTTCAGCGTCTTCCTAATTACTGCAACAGCTAAAACCAAGCTTTTCTTCAAAAGGGAGATTTCAGTAAATTTTCCAAAATGGAATTATAGTGAGAGAGACTTGTTTTTCTCATCTCCTGAGAAAATGTTACCACAGTTCTACACCTCACCCTTTTCACGCCAAACTTTTCTATTCCACAGTTTTCTCATGGCACTTTTCATCTCCTCATTTCTCAGCATGTAGATGAGTGGGTTCAGCATGGGTGTGATGACAGTGTAAAACACAGCTAACCTCTTCTCCTCCGAGAGACTGCTGGATGGGCGTATGTAGGTGAATGTGCATGGCCCAAAGAAGAGAATCACCACAGTAATGTGGGACCCACAGGTGGAGAGGGCTTTGTACCGCCCTTCAGACGTTCGCCTTTTCAAGGATAACAAAATGATAATGTAGGACGTGACCAGGATGAAGAAAGAGACCAAACAAATCATTCCAGTATTGGCAACGACAATGATGCCCGCAACATAGGGGTCGGTACAGGCCAGTTGTAGTAGGGGACGGACATCACAGAGGTAGTGGTCAATTTTGTTGGGGCCACAAAAAGGGAGGCTAACGGTTATGAGGGTCTGCACCAGGGAGTGCACAAAGGCCACCACCCATGAACCCATCACCATCCAGCCACACACACACCTGGTCATGAGGGTGGTGTAGTGCAGGGGTCTGCATATGGCAAAGTAGCGATCATAGGCCATCACTGTGAGGATGAAGATCTCAGCGCCGCCAGAGATATGTTCCCAAAATAGCTGTGCCATGCAACCCCCAAAGGAAATGGTTTTCTTCTCAACAAGGAAGTCAGCAATCATTTTGGGAGCTGTGGCAGAAGAGAAGCAAATATCTGCAATGGACAGGTGGCAGAGAAAGAAATACATGGGGGAGTTCAGACTCTGACTGCTAACTACAGTGACAACGATGAGCAGATTTCCTGCCACAGTAACAATATAGAAGAACAAAAACACCACAAAACATATTTTCTGCACCCCTTGGTTCTTTGAAAGGCCCAGAAGAATGAATTCCTTCACACTGCTTACGTTCTCCATGTTGATCAGTCGGGTGCCAATATGCAATATACAGCTTATACCCCTGGGAAAACAAAGACAGACACATGATTCATCAGCATTTTTTCATTATTAATGATGAGTTCTATATCAGAAGTGGATACAAGCCAAGAAAGATATAGCATTGGTATTAAGCTTTTGAAGTGTTTAGTTTCTGTCATGTATTTTTTTTTAATGGCTATTTAATTCTCCACAGTACAAAGCTTCTGCCATGGCTTTGGTTGCACAGAGATAGGTGCACCCTGTGATATGTTCCTTAATCCTGGTCCTCCAGGATTTTGAAGGACTGGCTCCATGGCTGGTAGCCTTCCATGCACTAAGGACAAGGCCAGAGTGTTCACCTTGGGCACTACGAGGCAGATAATGCAGCATGTTTGCCCTCAGGGGAGACAAAGTCCCTGACAGCAATCTTTGTAAAATGGATGTCTTTAAGAATACCTGGAAATATTGCTCAGAATGATGATTTGCTTTATAAGTACACATGATCTTTGAATTCTTGTTTAGAAGGGAAATGTACCCACAGGCAGAGAAAAGAACTCTCTTGTGTATATACATTTTGAAACGTAAATATTGTGGAGGAAAAAGGATGAGCAGGGAGGCACTGCGGGGCGGAACATGGGAAGGTCGTAACGGGCGGAGCACTGCTGCCGGAGAAGAAGGCGGGGCTTTACAGCATTGTAAAAGAGCAGGACATGCTTCATTAAACGCCATTTTGCCACTCCTCATATTGGTGTCTGTGTGGTGATGGTCCGGGGTCTGGGGAGAAGGCCCCGTGCCTCCTCGGTAAGAACGAGAACGGTAACAAGTGGTGACCCCGACGTGATACCGAGGAGGCGGCTCGGCCGGCGCAGGTGCCGGGAGCGTGAGGAAGGGATCCGGATCCGGAACCATGGAGGCCATATGTAAGGTAGTAATGGCCTGCGCCAAGGAATGGCGGGCGCCGCTGAAGGCGAGCGCGATACGAGCGTGTGTAGAGAGGCTCGTAAAGGAGGGAGCGATTACTTCTCCTATGGAGATTCTGCGGGAGGAACTGTGGCTGCAATGCACAGCAGCGCTGGCGGAGTCCCCGATGAACGGGGGATCCGCGAGGGAGTTAAAGGTGTGGGGGCTGATAAGAATGCTCCTGCGGAGCGCGAGGGAGGCCCCGGCGAAAGAACGGGAGAGTGGGGGCGGGGAGGTTCCAGTGATCCTACCAGTGGAATCCCAGGAGCCGCCTCCGGTGTATCCCTGGCAAGATCTCGCACAAGACAGAGAGGGATGGGGGGTCGACGGGACCGACCCCGAGGATTGCGTGCCTGGGGCAGTTTTGAGGAAGGCGCTTAGTGAGGAAGATAGGACCCTGCTGCCGTGGGCCCCGGCAGAGGAGGGTGCTGTAGGTGGGGAGAGTCAGGCAGTGCAGCGAAGGAGGAAGGGTAACGGCCAATCAGAGCGGAGAGACCAGAGTTCGCCCTTGAAAGGAGGGAGGAAGGTTCGGGTGAGATTGCCGGTTGAGGAGGAGAGCGGAGAAGATAGCAGCGATGAGGAAGGCGGGGGCTTGCGAGAAGTTACACGCAGGCTGCGGAGGTGTGCAATAGGAGAGACACAGCCGAAAGGGAAGCCGAAGGGCGGAGAAGAAGTAACAACATCCCCGGTCGACACCCTATTGCGTGCATTAGAGGAAATAAGGCGGGAGGTCATGGCCACAACAGAGGCTTCGCGGGCCGTGTATGAAGAACTCGGGAAGCTAGTAAAGGTAGAGCCACCCTGGACAAAGATAAAACAGACACACGCAGAGAGCTTCACTGAATTCTGTGACAGGCTCCAGCGGGCCATTGCAGAGTCAGACTTGCCCCCTGAGGCCCAGGGTCCGGTCATGATGGAGTGCCTCTGGCAGCAGAGTGACGCCATGACGCAGGACATCCTGAAAACGATCCCTAAAGGAACACCACTTTCGGTTGTCATCCGCACGGTACTGCAAAAACAGAATCAGGGAACAGCAGCAGCGCAGGCTCTTGTCACGGCGGTGGACCAGATGAGAAAGGGACCACAGCGTTGCTTCTCTTGTGGATATCACAGGGAAGAGGGTATGCTGCGGTAAAACGGGAGGAGCAGATAAGATGGGTTCCAATGAAATGCATAAAACCTGACCTAAATGCACGTACGGGAGGGTCTGGGGTGTAACTAATCATTCTTGGTGAGATTCCATCCTGAACAGGGCGACGCCAGACGGGATGCTGCTGCATGGCTGCATTGATGCTTATCGCCGGCTTCATGATTCCAGGGACCGCAGAGTCATACTGGAGGAGATGAGCACAGGCGCACAGAGCAGCTCACTACTGCATCCCGTTCAACCCCGAGGCGGGGCCGACAGAGACTTTCCTGACGGGGAACAAGTCAACACAGGGGCGTGGATCTTGTCATGGTTTGATTGAAAATGGCTTATAACACTAGGCTTGATAGCACTCACAGTAGTAATAGCGATATGCTGCGGCTTGCTAATTCTGAATTATTGCTTATGGCATGTACGGCTTAACTGCTTGATAGACATGAGCATAGAGTATATCAATTAATAGTACAGGAAAAAGAGGTTCTAGACAAGATATTTGCATGAGAAGCGGTAGACTAGGCGTAGCGGAAGATCACGCGGTGTGACGCGCAGCCTAGGGGTGGAAACGAAGTGCACCTGTATGTAAGCTTGCACGCAGCCCACAATAAACGCCATTAGACGAATGGCTAACTAACCTGTTTGGCAATCTACCACAGTGGCTAATAGGACTGCTCGCTGAAGGCTTGCGCATTGTGCTAATCCTCATAATTATAGGCTTATGCTTGTGTGTAGTACTGAGCTGCGTTAAGAAAGCCTTGCTGAAAGTAGCGGGCCAAGTCTGGATTGCTCGACAACAAGAAGGAGAAATTCTGGAGGAATGGCTGGGCTTTGGGGGGGGGCTATAGTCTGTTGGAACTGAGCAATCCCGCCTATGGCCGCTGAACCGACGAAGACAAGGACACCGCCTGTGTTAAGAAGCGGAAGAAGGGGAGGCAGCACACAGCTCCGCTCACGAAGCTACTAATGCAAGGAACCACCCGATGGCGGTCCCGTCGAGACACGCCGCACTTCCGCGTGTTTTGTTGCGTCCCGCTCGATATAACGAAACAACGTTGATGGGAGAGGGGGAGATGTGGAGGAAAAAGGATGAGCAGGGAGGCACTGCGGGGCGGAACATGGGAAGGTCGTAACGGGCGGAGCACTGCTGCCGGAGAAGAAGGCGGGGCTTTACAGCATTATAAAAGAGCAGGACGCGCTTCATTAAACGCCATTTTGCCACTCCTCATATTGGTGTCTGTGTGGTGATGGTCCGGGGTCTGGGGAGAAGGCCCCGTGCCTCCTCGGTAAGAACGAGAACGGTAACAGGATAGGTATCTCAGTGGAAATACGGGGATCCAATATCTCTCCATACTCCACACAATATAACCTAATTCCTAGCTGAACACTGAAAATTTCCCTAAAATTCTTAACAGTACTGTTCTTGATTCATTGAGTTTTCCTCAACTGTTTGCAGCACGGAAACCCCAAATGCCCCTAGGACCTCCTGACTCTGGGCAATGCTGTTCTACCGCAAATAGACTTACTTTAGCATTGCTGTCATGACAAGTGATTCAAGGCCGGGATTTTCCCAAATCTCCTCCTGGAACTGAGATTTGGGGAAGGGAAGAAGAGGAACAGGATTCTGGATGGTGGATCAGAAGGCTTTCTTAGAAAAGCAAACTGTAGATTTGAAGAGACAGCAGCTCTTTAACGTTTTAAATTCCCTAATTTTGTCTGGGTTTCTCGAGGTGGAGACTAAGGCATAGGTGAATGCAGGGCTTATGAAAATCTGTTCTTTTTGATGATATTTGTCAGAAAGCATACTTAGGTTTGAGATTGTGATTCTTGATTGAACCATGCTGCCGGTTCTGCTGATGCTTAGCTCTGGATGGCTTTGACTATCTTAAACATCAGCGCAGAGAGAGGTGTGCAGACATGACTCATTGCTGTGCAGGGAAGCTCTCTGATGACAACCTACCTGTCTTTCTCTGGAAGAGTAGTAGTGTACATTGCTCTTCCCAGAGACCTGTAAACATACACAGGAAAATAAAATGATGCCTGTGATTTCTTTCCAAGCTATTTCCTTCCTTTGAGCTGGGAGTCCACTGAAAGAGACAATTTTGAACACCTCAGAAATCTGGTTTAAAAATCTCACATCTCTGTTAAAGATAAGGAAAACGCAACATTGATACGTGTAAAAACTGTGATCTTCACATATCTGATGATACTTAATAATGAGAAACGAGAGACAAACCTTGAGCTTCAGGCTCTGCAGCAACAGAAAGATGACAACTAGCAGGACCAAAAGGCTACATTTTCCTGAGACTTGTAAAATCCTTCTTTAGGGTGCCATAGATGATCACAGGGACACAATCTTTGCTACAGTTATGCACAGCTTTAAGGAGAGAAAGTCAGGGGAAATAACAGCCCTAACAGGCTTGCAAAGGGAATCCACAAGACCTCTTTCCATCCCCCTTTGACTGTAAGCCTTATGCAGAGGCAGGAACCTCTCACCTGTCTGAGATTAATTCTGTCACTTTCAGCTCAATAAAGATTTCAACTCCTTCTGCCAACTGAGGGACAGCATTTGTAAACTCAGCCAGAAGGGATGAAACATCGTTTAGCGCTAGAACACCTATCCTTAGAGCTAGCTTAGTTGAATTGATAAAAGGATTCCAAAGCCTTTCCCAACTTTCTCATCTCCCAGAAATGATTGGTCATTTATTATCAAAATCACATTGATGGCAGACATGTAGTTGGCAAGTCACCATCTTATTTCGGCATTCTTTTAAGTGAAAGAACACTGCAGCTTGATTAACTTTCAGATTATGTCCAATGTCCTTAAAATAACTACCGGTTCACTCAGTTGCCTCAAGTGGATTGATGATATGCGGAGATGAAAAGCAGGAATAAGTTCTTGTTACTTCACAACGGTAGCAAAATTAGAAGTCAATCTTTTCTGCATTGCTGTAGTTTTTTCATGTTTCCAGGCAGAAGGGGAAAAAGGAGGTAGTAATCAGTGACAGAAGAGGGAGATTTAACAGGAGAGGGACAGTTACTTTCCCTAGTGTTTGGGGGGCAAAAACACGGGTGTCTGTTCTCCAAGATTTCCTTTCCAGAACTTCAGGTTCTGTGTGTTGCACTGGAAGAGGCTACTCCTTTCAAATACTGAAGACGTAGCAGAAATGGCCATAAATTCAAAACACATTGCTTTTCTCCTCTTGAATATCTCTGAAAGCTTTTTCTCATCTTGACGGACTGGTGGTTTTCCTACATGAGCAAACGTTCCTAGTAGAACAGAGAACTGCAATTCTGTGCCACGCACTCCTCAGGCAGGAGTCCTGTTTGTGCTTGGAACTTGCAAGTTAAGAGTCAGGATTCCTCCAGCTTTCAGCAGCAGAGGAACACAGTCTTTCAAGATAGAAGTTGCAGATACAACCAGTTAAAAGTCCACCTAAAATCACTTCTAACAATTAAGTACCTTTCTGAATCTCACCCTTGGAAGCTGATCAAATCTTCCTTGGAAGTCCTACTCTTTGTACCAAGGTTTTGATAAATTTTCCCCAAACAAAGTTCTCTTTCTAACAAGTCTGCTGAAGTTTCTCTGATATGACCTAAAAGTCTCCTCAGAGCATCCTTCACCTCCTTATTCCTTAGGCTGTAGCTGGTAAGATTCAGCACTGGAGTCACCACTGTAGAGAACAGAGAGGCCCTTTTATCTCAGTCCAATGAGTAGCTGCATATCGGGCTACCGCACATAAAAACGGTGCTGCCATAAAACAAGAAGAGAGCTCTCAGATGGGAAGCACAGGTGCAGAAGGCTTTGCATCTGCCCTTGGAGGAGTGGATCCTCAGGGTGGTGGAGATGAGGTAGATGGAGGAGATGAGAATTGCCAGAGATGTGAAGGTGCCACGAAACACACCAAAAATGTGAAGTACCATCTCTTTGCTATAGGTGTCAGAGCATGAAAGCTGGATCCTAGGGGGATGTCACAGAAATAATGACCGATAACACCAAAGTCACAGAAAGAGAATGTGAAGGTGGAGATAGTTTGCGCAAGTGCGTGGACAAAGCCAGTGAAACAGGAGATGATTACCATCTGTGCACAGGCTTTTGAGGACATGACAGTTGCATAAAGGAGAGGGTTACAGAGAGCCACATGCAGTCATATGCCATTACTGCCAGCAGGAGACACACAGCACTAGCCATGAGGAGACAAGTGAATAGCTGTGCCACCCAGGCACTGACTGAAGTGGCTCTCCTCACTGCTGAAGAGTTCACCAGCAACCTCGGGGAGATAGCTGAGGAGTAACAGAAATCCACAGAAGCCAAGTTACTGAGGGAAAGGTACACAGTGTGTGAAGCCGGGGGATCAACCTTCATCTACATGATCCTTCCAAGATTCCCTATTAATGTGCTTAAAAAAAGCGGGTTACCTTCACCTCTTGGCTTTCTGTTAGTCCAGAGAGGATAAACTCAATGGCCACACAGTGATTCCTCTCAGGCATGTTGCTAGCACACTCATATCATCTCACAACAGGAAACTGGTTCAACACCTAGAAGTAATGGGAAACTGGCAACACACAATTGATTGTCTCAGTAGCCACAAGGAAGTACGGCGCATTTTCATCATAGCTTCTGACTAGACTTCTTTAATTACGCATTGAAATGACTTGTGAAACAAGGGAGTACTGTTCCTATTTTTCAGGTGAGATAAGAAAGCGCAGAAAGATAAAATAATTTATTTAAAAGGCAGCAGCAGCACTGTGAAACACCAGTCCTAGTCTGGCACTACAATGGTTTTCGTGTGCCCTCTTTCTCCTCTTTTAAGGAAAAAAGTCTGCTTTTCTTGAGGACATCTATGGAGCACTCTTCTCCCCTCACTCGTGGCCACGGTTGGGTGTACAGTATCATGCAAATGGCCCACTCCAAGGGCAATGGCCCGCTTGTTCCTGAAGATACATGGTCTTGACACTAGTTCAGACATCATTCTTCCTGTATTGCAATCACCAATACATTTTTTGCCTATTAGCTAACTCCCCCGGGCATTGGTAAAAGTGTAGTTAGAGCTCAGTATGGGCCACAAAGTCCATTAACAGGGCAAAGCAGCCCCCGTTCAGCCTTGCTGAAATAGGAATATAATGGTTAGGCTGCAGCTGTGCCAACTTGGTAAGACCTGCCTTAATTACATGGACCTCCACCACCCTGACCTTTGGGACTGCAACTCGTAAACATACAAATAACAAATCCACATCCTGGCAGAAGAAAGTAAGAGTTTCCTCTTTTGAATGAAATGGCGGCAAGCACTAAATGGCAACAGCAGCAGGAAAACTCAGCTTTGCATCTTCCCAAAGAGGAGGAGATACCACCAGATCCTCCAGGTTTGGCTGAGAAAGGATTTCCCATTTGCTTGCACCCCTGTTGTCAAGGAAAAGTGGCCATCTTCTGCTCAGGAATAAATTGGGAAGAGTCACCAAATGAAATACTTTCCATTTAGAGGGGGAAAAATCTCATGCTAAAAGGGAAGGAATCCTGAACAAAAAGGGAATCAGTCATCCCTGTAAAGGTTCTACCAGCTTCACCTCACATGAAAAATTATTGTTAATCTGTTGGAGGTTACCAGTAACCTGGCTGACGCTCTCAAAGCGGAGTTCTTATCACGTGGGTGACTGAATGGAGGTTTCAATTCTTGCTGAGGTCTGTTTCTAGCATAGGCTTCAAGGTATTGCATAGGTACAAAACTATTCTCTTACTGACCTGTTTCATCCAGAAAGGCAAGAGTAGATACTGTAGATACCAAGCCAGTTTATTCCCCGCTTGAACCAAATCTTCAGAAGTACTTGCCCATTTCAAGAAGCAGACAGCAGGATTAAAACCAGCCTATAATGGTTAGGTACACAGTTTAAGTGAGCAAAATGCTTACCCTGCTTAGATGCACAAAAGACCAGACTGCCTTTACACACTGAGTCATCTTTGCATAGCTGGCTGTTGTTTATCTCCAACCTACCAAACCTTTTCTGCCCTGAAGCACAGCAACTAGCCCAGTTAATTCTCAGAAAAGGGCTTCAATGAGCTTGCTATCAACAGGTTGCTCTCTTCCATGGACTACTTGGGAAACTGAAGGAGGAAATTTCCCTCTCCTGCCCCAACGTGAGTGATCAAACACTGGATTAGGTGCAAATTTGTACAATCTCCATCTGTGCTGACATTTAAAATTCAGCTGGATCGAGCCGGAGCAATCTGATCTGACTGAACCTGCTTTGAGGAGGAGGTTGGACTTGATGACCTCCAGAAATCCTTCCCAACCTAAATGATTCTATGATTCTATCTGCAGATTGAAAATGATCTTTTTCATCTCTAAAATGAAGAAATAGGCCTACCTTCCTTGCCTGAAGGTGCGAGAAATTTTATGCCATATTGACCCCAGAAATAAACTCTTATTTCAAAAGCTACAAACTTATGAGGCCTTCTACAGACAGCTGGAAGTAGCCTCACGATCCCAGGCCCTGGTTCTCATGGGGGACTTCAACTACCCTGAGATCTGCTGGAAAGACAGCACAGCTAGGCACAAACAGTCCCGGAGGTTCCTGCAGAGCATTGGTGACAACTTCTTGACACAGGTGGTGGAGGAGCCAACAAGGAGAGGTGTGCTGCTGGACCTCGTACTAACAAACAAAGAAGGACTGGTGGAAGATGTGAAGGTTGGGGGCAGCCTTGGCTGCAGTGACCATGAGATGGTGGAGTTCAGGATCCTGCGAGGAGGCAGCAGGGCACTGAGTAGGATCGCAACCCTGGACTTGAGGAGAGCAAACTTTGGCCTCTTCAGGGACCTACTTGGAGGAATGCCATGGGTTAGGGCCCTAGAAGGAAGGGGTGTTCAAGAGAGCTGGTTAATATTCAAACATCACTTCCTCCAGGCTCAAGATCAGTGCATCCCTATGAGTAGGAAGTCAAGCAAAGGGGGCAGGAGACCTGCATGGATGAGCAAGGAGCTCCTGGCAAAACTCAACCAGAAGGAGGAAGTCTACAGAAAGTGGAAAGGGGGACAGGCCACTTGGGAGGAATATAGGAACATTGTCAGAGTATGCAGGGATGTGACGAGGAAGGCTAAGGCCCGTGTGGAATTAAATCTGACAAGAGATGTCAAGGACAGCAAGAAGGGCTTCTTCAAAGACATCAGTAGCAAGAGGAAGACTAGGGAAAATGCGGGCCCTTTGCTGAACGGGGAGGGTGCCCTGGTGAGGAAGGATGCAGAGAAGGCAGAGTTACTGAATGCCGCCTTTGCTTCATTCTTTACTGCTCAGACCAGCCCTCAGGAACCCCAGACGCTGGAGGCAAGAGAGAAAGTCTGGAGAAAGGAAGACTTTCCCTTGCTGGAGGAGGATCAGTTTGGAGATCATTTAAGCAAACTTGACACCCACAAATCCATGGGCCCCGATGGGATGCACCCACGAGTGCTGAGGGAGCTGGCGGATGGTATTGCTAAGCCACTCTCCATCCTCTTTGAAAGGTCATGGAGAACAGGAGAGGTGCCTGAAGACTGGAAGAAAGCCAGTGTCACCCCAGTCTTCCAAAAGGGCAAGAAGGAGGACTCAGGCAACTACAGGCCAGTCAGCCTCACCTGCATCCCTGGAAAGGTGATGGAGCAGCTCATCCTGGAGGCCATCTCCAAGCATGTGGAGGACAAGAAGGTGATCAGGAGTAGTCAGCATGGCTTCGCCAAGGGGAAATCATGCTTAACCAATCTGATAGCCTTCTGTGATGGAATGACTGGCTGGGTAGATGAGGGGAGAGCAGTGGATGTTGTCTCCCTTGACTTGAGGAAGGCTTTCGACACTGTCTCCCATAGCATCCTCATAGACAGGCTCAGGAAGTGTGGGTTAGATGAGTGGACAGTGAGGTGGATTGAGAACTGGCTGAATGGCAGAGCTCAGAGAGTTGTGATCAGCGGTGCGGAGTCTAGTTGGAGGCCTGTAGCTAGCGGTGTTCCCCAGGGGTCAGTCCTGGCTCCAGTCTTGTTCAACTTCTTCATCAATGACCTGGATGAAGGCACAGAGTGCACCCTCAGCAAGTTTGCTGAGGATACAAAACTGGGAGGAGTGGTGGATACCCCAGAGGGCTGTGCTGCCATTCCGAGAGACCTGGAGAGGCTGGAGAGGTGGGCGGAGAGGAACCTCCTGAAGTTCAACAAAGGCAAGTGCAGGGTCCTGCACCTAGGGAGGAATAACCCCCGGCACCAGTATAGGTTGGGGGTTGACCTGCTGGAAAGCAGCTCTGTGGAGAAGGATCTGGGAGTGCTGGTGGACACCAAGTTAAGCATGAGGCAGCAATGTGCCCTTGTGGCCAGGAAGGCCAATGGTATCCTGGGGTGCATGAGGAAGAGTGTTGCCAGCAGGTCGAGGGAGGTGATTCTCCCCCTCTACTCAGCCCTGCTGAGGCCACATCTGGAGTACTGCGTCCAGTTCTGGGCTCCCCAGTACAAGAGGGATGTGGCACTACTGGAGCAAGTGCAGCGAAGGGCTACAAAGATGATTAGGGGGCTGGAGCATCTCTCTTATGAGGAAAGGCTGAGAGAGCTGGGCCTGTTTAGCTTGGAGAAGAGAAGGCTGAGAGGAGATCTTATTAACGTGTACAAGTATCTGAAGGGAGGGTGTCAAGAGGATGGAGCCAGACTCTTTTCAGTGGTGCCCAGCAACAGGACGCGAGGCAATGGGCACAAACTGAAACACAGACAGTTCCATCTGAACATGAGGAAAAACTTCTTCGCTGTGAGGGTGACAGAGCACTGGAACAGGTTGCCCAGAGAGGTTGTGGAGTCTGCTTCTCTGGAGATATTCAAAATCCGCCTGGACGCGATCTTGGGCAACTGCTCTAGGTGACCCTGCTTGGGCAGGGGGTTGGACTAGATGATCTCCAGAGGTCCCTTCCAACCTCAACCATTCTGTGATTCTGTGAAACGGCTTCAGGAATACTGTTACCCCATAGAATTAAAATGAACAAAAGAGAAAAGTTTAGACCCCTGTTAGTTCGTTGAATGTTCTGGTGCAGACATTTTCCCTTCTTCCTCTGCCTTCAACTTAATTTCAAAAAATCAGATTTAGATCCATTCCTTTTAAATCCAGCCCTTCATTTGCTCACAAACTGTTTTGGTGTTAATTCGATCCATGCACCAGCCAACCCAGAAAGAGAGTAATGGAGACACAAAGGAGGGAAGGATTGAGGGCAGGAGCCAAAAAAAAAAAAAAAAAAAAAACAAATAGAAAGTCTGGAGAGCTGGATGGAGAGGCAGAGAAATGCCCTTTCAGCCCTGCAGCCACAGGCAAGTGCCAGTGCCAGGAAGAGAGGTGACCCTCCCAGCAGCTACTGGGAAGACAGTGAGATAAGGTGCTGTGGCTGGGAGCTGAAAGCTTTCTCAGAAGCACTAGGGTGAGAGGCCTTGCATGGCACTGCGTAAGGGGAGCGAGGCATCCCCAGTGTGGGGCAAGATGGTGGTGGGGAAGAGATTTGGCACAGGGACAGGAGGGTGGCTGATGGCTCAGCAGGAGCTGTGTGCTGCAGCCACATAGGGAAGGGAAAAGCTCCTTACAAGCACCTTTCTCTCCACTGCCTGTACAGGCAGCCTAGGGCAACTAACTCATCTGGAGATGGCCATCTTGGGCGAAAGCTGGGAGAGATGAGTTGAGATGTCCTCTGGGGACAGCGATGGAGAGGCTCAGGGTGTAGGTGAGGAATTGGTGCTCTTCTCTACACACACAGAAGCACCACGCATCACTCCAGGACCCCTGTGTGTTGACCAGAGCAGCCGTGGCACCAGGTGAACGGTCCCCTAGGTGTTCAGGCCTGAAGGATGTTTCTATACAAGCCCAAAATAGCCAGGATGAAACTCATCCCTGCTGAGAATGGCCTCCCAGGAGCTGCCAGAATGCCCTGGAGTCCTGCAGGCTTGGCCTCAAGTCAAAGTGAGGGAAAAGACTCCCTGTAAGGTTCAGGGTCCCAAAGACATGCCCAGCATCCTGGGTCACTCTACCTCCCTGTGCTCTGCATGCTCTGCATAGCCATGCTCTGTGCACCATGTCCCCTTCCACAAGGGGGGACCACGTAATGAGAAGAGGCCCTGGCATGGTGTGCAGACAAGGCTCGCTCTCACCCAGCTCCCTGGTCCCCAGCACAGCCCTGCTCGGAAGGGGCATGTCACCAGCTGAGCTGCTCCCACTGCAGTGGAGATGCCCTGGCTCCGCTGGGGGCTGAGCACTGCTGCCCACCTCCCCTCAGTCCCCTCTGCAGGCTGCCCCACCCTCCCACACCTCCTCGCCAGCAGGGATTTATACGCAGTCTCTGCAGCAGTGTCTCTGGGCACTAGGCCTCCTTCTCCACACGTTGCTTTCTCTGCAAACGCTTGTTGGAAGGTGACTTTCCCAGAGCCATGGAGCCGGTGGTGACGGTTGCTCCTGCCCAGGAAGTAAATGACTGGGTTGGTGCTGCTGTCCCAGAGAGATGAGCAAGGGACCATCAAAAATGGGAATTTACCAATGTTTGGCATGCAATAGTAATGCTTTTTCACTACTTCTCCCTTCTTCAGACAGTCTCGCGATATAAAGAACACAAGAACTGTCTGTCCAAAGTTATAGCTTGACTCTTGCACCGATGCTTTGCTTCCCAGATGCATCCATGAGCAGCTCTAGCTTCACAGACCTTGCAGAAGATGGCCTACTGCTGCTCAGGGTCACACAGATTGAGAAATTGTCAGTCCTCTTCCCTAATGCCTGCTGCTGATTTCACAACCTCCCTCAACACAGCTTCTCATTCCCCAAGGGTCCACTGTCACTGCAGAACCTCCCTTAGCACATTCCTCACTACCGAGTGTCCTCTTCTGACCTCAAAACCTCTCCCAACACAAGTTGTCACCATACATTGTCCCCTACTACTTCACATTACCTGTTCTACAGTAGGGTCTCCTTGAACTCTCTAGCCAGCCTTATGACACCTCAGCAGCCACAATTCTGCAACCTCTCCTAGTGTTACCCTTCAAAACACGATGCCCGCTTCTGATGTCACAAGGTCTTTCAACACAGCTTAGCACCCACAGTATTACCTGCCACTTCATATGATCTTTCAGCACAGTCCCTCACCACACCTCAGGCACTTCTGGTTTCACAAACTCCATGAAGACAGCCCCTGGCCATGTAGCATCCATTTCAAGTTTCACAACTTCCCTCTACACCGTGCCTTGTCCCCATCCTGCCCATCATCAAATTCACAGCACACATTCACCATGGCTCTGTCAACAAACCCCTTGCCAGTATTCACTATCCAGCTGCAAAACCTCGTTCATCTCACCATGCACAGTCCCTCCTTGTCCAAATCACAGCTCCCCTGAGCATGACCTGCTGCCATAGTGGTGTCCAGAGCCAGGTGCCGAGGTAAGTGGAATGAAAATGGAGAAAAGACCTTTCTCCTTTGCTGGCACTAAGCACACCCCTACGGGGAATTATTTTGCAGCAGGAGGTAGCAGCAATTCTTCATTTGGACTTGTGCATTAAGTCACCTCTGGTAGTCCATTTGGCTAGGGAAACAAAAGGACATGAATGTGATGCTAGCCAAGTTGCTGCCATGTGTGCCACTGGGTACAGAAAGTGGCAGGCTGACTCATACTAGGTTAGCAGGCCAGATGCTATTGGCCTGATCTCTGGCTTCTGTCATCTGTTGCTCCTCTTCCTTTCCCAAAGACTGTAAGACTTTGTTTACCTTCTTACCCAATACTCTTGTTTCCTGTAGTGACTACTGTTAACCCTCATTAAGCTGCCCAAGACTCCAGGTGACAGTAAAAGGATATTTAAGTTAGGGGACTATTTTCACCAAGGCATTTCTTTACCAGTATTTATTCTCATTAACTGTAGGATTTCTGTTTTCACTGTGGAGATCGCTGGCATTCTGTGCAGAGGAGATGGAGACATTAACTATGTTGCTCTCAGGCCATTCCACATTTCCAGAAATTTCAGCAAAACAAAGGAAAGGACAGTAGCTGAGACAATGTCTTTCCTGACATCCATGAGGCATAAGCTACAAATACACAGTAGAGTTGAGAGAAACGATGAATTTGACTTGGGCCTTGGTTGAGATGATATGCTGATATAAATCAGCATGTCTATTTGCTTCGTTTGTTTCATTTCTTAGGTTCACCTTTGACTGCAGCTGCTCAGGTTAAGAAAGATGGGGCCCATCATGACAGTTGAGAGTTGTCCGCCCTAGGTTGTTTTGTTTAAAAGCTAGACGTCTGTTTCAGACCTAATCGCATCCTAAAATCAGTTCTGAGGTAGATCAGATGCATCTGCCTCCAGAGACATTCATTTTTTTGCGCAGAAGAGCCTAGAGTGACTAAGTCAGGGTTAAATTCGCTGGCTTCCATCGGCATTAAATAGGTGACTTCCTCCCCCAGTTTCCCAATTCGTAAATGAAGGATTTTTTTGACTGACTTGGTAATTCACTGACCTCTGTTAAAACATGCAAATTCTTGCAAAGAGGCTTTATTCACTGGATTTCCAGTGATGAAATTTCTGGTGAGATAGGACTTGGAGGGTCATCAAGAGGTCACCCAGGACATCTTCTGTCCCTATAAAAACTTCATCGTAACCACTCCTGAGAGAAATGAGCCCAACCTGTCCTTAAAAGACTCCTGTGATAGGAATTCTTTACCATCCCTGGAGGATGGTGACTCTTCTTACAGCTTGAGGTTTCTTTCTTTTTTTCCTTTAATGAAGATTTCTCTTTTACATGTTTTTTGGAATACACAGAAGTTAAAAAAGGAGAGAACATATCTAGATTACAAATGGACAGTTTTAGCATTCACAATGCTAGGAAGCCAGAGCAGTGGACCTAATGGCCCTTTACACATGGGAAATCCATACAACTATCAGCTTGGAGTAAGGAAGAACTCCGAGAAGCGTTAGCTGGATAGGTCCATGCATATGCTTGTCCAGTTGAATACTCAGCTACTCCTTTGACTGTTATTTCTTATGGAGAAACCCTGAAATGCCTTTGTGATATCATTATAAAAGCACTGACTGACAACTGTTTCTTTAAAATATATTTACTTAAACTTTTCAGTCAAGACAGAACTCATTCTCCTCCTTTGCCCCTTTCTTTCACGCCTTCCCTTCACCAAGCCTCCACCCCTCCCTCCTCCAGCCCCAAGAGCCCTTCAGGTGGAAGATTTCCTGCGAGAGGGTTAAAAGTTGGTACTTAAACGGTTTTCTTCTCAGCCCTTTGTGCAGCTGCTGGGATATGAAAGCGTCATTCAGCACACCCAGGTCACATCATCCACGCAGCCTATTAAACCACTTCTCACACAGGCAGGAAACATCAAGATACACTTGTGACACACGAAAGCAAGTAATACATTAGGTGGGATTGGATTATACACTAACAGCCACCTCCTAAGCAAGTTTTGGAAGCTTTCCAGAAGCCATTCTATGTTCTTTAAAGGTGCTGTGCTCTAACACATTCATACCAGGAGAGACAGAAGTTGAGGAGATAAAGTTGTACAGCCCTTACACAAAAAATTAGATCTCTAAACACAGGCGAGGTAAGTTTTGCAGCTTCTCTGCCTTCTCGCTTTGCTTCGCTTTGTTTGCTTTGCTTTGCTTTCCTCTTCCTTTTCCTTTCTTCTTGCACAAATGTGAAAATACAGGAAGGAACTTCCACTGAAGTTATCAACTGTCTCTAGTTGTCTTTGGCTAGAATCATATACAGAGCTAGTTCTACAGCCGCAGATTAGATTGCTTCAATATTATTCTTTTGTTTCCCATAACCAGCTGAGATTTTAGGGAAGAATGCATGCAGTAAGGAGATGGTGCAATTTCTCACCCTTTTTGAGATGTTAAGAGCACACACGAGATTCATTTTATTTTGCAGCTGATTGCATTATGTCATATAGCTCAGGTCTACCCCTGCAAAGGCACTTGAAGAGATAAGCCATAACTGGTGGCAATCCTCTACTGAATTAGTCATTCTAGTAATCCTCTTGGAGTCAACAGTAAGAAACGGGTACCTGCAGCTCATGATTCATCACATCTACAAGTAGACTGGTCAGGTGTAATATGCCTAGCTTAGGTACAGGTGCCTACATGACTTAAGTCGATGAGATGAGATCAGACAGATGGGTAGTTTGTTAAATGCAGTTTGGTGGTGATGGAAAGGACCTTATCAAGCAAGACACATAGCTGAGCTGTCTGAATTGTGAATTGGTCCTTTTGTAGAAGCACACCTTGTTTTTAGCTCAGGAGTTTGCCATCTGCTAGTATTCAGGCATATAGTTTCCCCTGACCATTTCTCTCTTGGTCACTCCTTTCCGACTACCTAAATATGGCCCTGCGATTGCTGTGGTATGCTTCCAGTCATGCTCTGGCTTGGATGAAGCCCAGCTATTTCTTTTCGTCTGGGTACTGCACAGCCATAAAGGTGTGCTCATTTCATCCCTGTCATTTATTTTGTTGAGAAGTCTACGTCGTTGCTCAGTAGAAGGAAGAGGGGTAGAAAGGATCATGACCTGGTAAGACGAGGGAGAAACTGACCTCCCGTTGTTCTTACTGATCCTTTTCCTTGTAGAAATATCTGAAGGGGAACCATCCATGTAAATTTTACCCTTCTGCTTGAAAAACTTTCATCTAGTGTAAGTACAACTGTAAGCATAGGAAAAGTCCCTAACTTTGCCCACTTCCACTCTCGGCTTCACTTTGTGGGTTTGAAAGTAATCTTGGCTTTTCTCAGTTTCAGTGTTTCCTGTGGATGCTTGATCCCTTTGTGCCTGCACGAGAATTTCTGATTATGCTGCAGATTGAAGTAATTGGTAGATAACTTGGCTTAACAGAATCATTCCGCAGATTTGCTCACAGATCACCAAGACAAATGAGAAGACCTGGTTGTGATGTAACTCTGCAGGACTTAAAATGGTGCATTTTAACACCAGCTGACGGGGAATGTTTTGATCCTAGAAGGAAGCCCATACAGTGGATATTTTTATTAAAAGAGTGCCTGCTTTTGGCTGACCTTAAACTCTCTGTGAAGAGTTTCATCTGGTGGTTCCCAGACTTCTTTGACCAAAGGAACTCTGGTGGTCTGGGTGCATAATGGCAAGCTAGAAACGTTACACTCTTTCTAAAGATGTAGGCTACTCATTTATTAGTGACACGTAATGCTCGATGGGTTGTAGCTGGAATGCAGGGTGAACCAAAGAAGTCCCATGTTTATGCTGGAATGTGACCTTGTCTCGAATGAGAAACTGTATGGATGTAGAAATGCCTAGGGACAAGGAGCTCAGCCATAACCTAAAACAGGTGGATGGCATTACAAAAAGCTCTGAGCTGCTTTCTGGCACCAAAAGGGATTATTCTCTGAGGGTCATTCTAACCTGGTGGTGCTAATTTGCTTAAGCTCCTCATAGTGAGTGGAGGAAAAAAGGGTTCTGCAAAGGACCCTAATTCAGTCATTCTGAATCAGCCTATGAATCAGACTTATACTGGCGGTTGAAGGAGTTTAGTTAGATTAGCTTCATTAGGCTAAGTTAAGCCTTGAAAGCGTCACGCAGAGTGTATCAAAAATCACACTAGGTAAAATCAGTACAGTGCTGGGACAGAAGATCTCACAAGAGTCTTTCATTCTTCCTTCCTCTGATAGAAACAATGCTGAGATTTAGAACAATGTGAAATACTCCATTAAGTCATATGTGCAATTTTTTTCCCCTCCATGATAGATAACCTTCCCAGAACTCCTTTTTCAGCCTGTGACATTTCATATTTACGTTTCAAAATGTCTATACACAAGAGAGTTCTTTTCTCTGCATGTGGGTACATTTCCCTTCTAAACAAGAATTCAAAGATCATGTGTACTTATAAAGCAAATCATCATTCTGAGCAATATTTCCAGGTATTCTTAAAGACACCCATTTTACAAAGATTGCTGTCAGGGACTTTGTCTACCCTGAGGGCAAACATGCTGCATTATCTGCCTTGTAGTGCCCAAGGTGAACACTCTGGCCTTGTCCTTAGTGCATGGAAGGCTATCAGCCATGGAGCCAGTCCTTCAAAATCCTGGAGGACCAGGATTAAGGAACATATCACAGAGTGCACCTATCTCTGTGCCGCCAAAGCCATGGCAGAAGTTTTGTACTGTGGAGAATTAAATAGCCGTTAAAAAAAAATACATGACAGAAACTAAACACTTCATAAGCTTAATACTAATGCTATATCTTTCTTGGTTTGTATCCACTTCTGATATAGAATTCATTATTAATAATGAAAAAATGCTGATGAATCATGTGTCTGTCTTTATTTTCCCAAGGGTATAAGCTGTATATTGCATATTGGCACCCGACTGATCAACATGGAGAATGTAAGCAATGTGAAGGAATTCATTCTTCTGGGCCTTTCAAAGAACCAAGGGGTGCAGAAAATGTGTTTTGTGGTGTTTTTGTTCTTCTATATTGTTGTTGTGGCAGGAAATCTGCTCATCGTTGTCACTGTAGTTAGCAGTCAGCGTCTGAACTCCCCCATGTATTTCTTTCTCTGCCACCTGTCCATTGCAGATCTTTGCTACTCTTCTGTCACAGCTCCCAAAATGATTGCTGACTTCCTTGTTGAAAAGAAAACCATTTCCTTTGTGGGCTGCATGGCACAGCTATTCATGGGACATTTCTTTGGCTGCGCTGAGATCTTCATCCTCACAATGATGGCCTATGATCGCTACTTTGCCATATGCAGACCCCTGCACTACACCACCCTCATGACCAGGCGTGTGTGTGGCTGGATGGTGATGGGTTCATGGGTGGGGGGCTTTGTGCACTCCCTGGTGCAGACCCTCATAACCGTTAGTCTCCCTTTTTGCGGCCCCAACAAAATTGACCACTACTTCTGTGAAGTCAATCCCCTACTACAACTGGCCTGTACCGACACCTATGTTGTGGGCATCATTGTCGTTGCCAGTAGCGGAATGATTACTTTGGTCTCTTTCGTCATCCTGGTCACGTCCTACATTATCATTTTGTTATCCTTGAAAAGGCGAACGTCCGAAGGGAGGAACAAAGCCCTCTCCACCTGTGGGTCCCACATTACTGTGGTGATTCTCTTCCTTGGGCCATGCATATTCACCTACGTACGCCCATCCAGCAATCTCTCGGAGGACAAGAGCGTAGCTGTGTTTTACACTGTCATCACGTCCATGCTGAACCCACTCATCTACACACTGAGAAATGAGGAGATGAAAAGTGCCATGAGAAAACTGTGGAATAGAAAAGTTTGGCGTGAAAAGGGTGAGGTGTAGAACTGTGGTAACATTTTCTCAGGAGCTGAGAAAATCAAGTCTCTCTCACTATAATTCCATTTTGGAAAATTTACTGAAAACTCCCTTTTGAAGAAAAGCTTGGTTTTAGCTGTTGCAGTAATTGGGAAGAAGCTGAAAGTTCATGTTTTGATTGGAATGGCATTGTAAACTCTGTGACTATCGGGGATTCCCTTTATGTTCTCTTTTTGAATAGCACAGGCCCAGGACTGGGGCTTCCAAGCACTGCTGAGACACCAGCAAATAAAGAAATGAATGCTATCAAAAATATTAAAATGTGTTCCAGGCAGAGCATCCCATTAGTCTGAGCTCTCCCAGGTGTAAACTTTCCGTCAGACAAACTCCATCTACTCTGTAATCTACTCAGCTAGGAAACGATGGCCCAAGGTGTCTGCAAGGCTGTTGGTCACCTGCTGCTGGAAGCAATTGTACCAAAGGCTTCCTTCCCCTTTACTTTGGAGTAAATGCCTTCTTATGAGCACTGCACTGTCGTATGCTGAATCCATGGGATAGCAATGACACTGCTGATATTAGATGCTGGTTGGGTCATTTGCTGATGCAGATGATATGAGGAGAAGCTTCTCCCCTTCCCATTCCAGTGCAGCAACTCTCTGCCTTTCTGCAGTAGTTCACCTATCATTAATGCCCTCCTTCCTAACCATCCCCTCTGCCCTTCATCTCTGCCTCAGACTTTGCATTTTACTGTTTATTACTAATAGAGAATCAAAGATCCAAGTGAAAGATAAATTGCTCACTGTAGGATATTGTCGCCACCAAAGAAAGCATTGGGGGGCACAATTTTATGTGTCAGTGAAAAAAAAGAGTTGTTTGGGAATAATTCCTGTACGCAGGATAACTCCTAGCCCAACAGGGCACATCTACAGGCCCAGGCAAAGGAAGAAACATGTATTCCAAGGGAATAGCTGGAGCAGCTACTTCTGCAGGAAGGAAGAGATGTGAAGACGGAAGATTAAATCATCTCAGAGCCAGTCACAGCTGCCACAGGGAGGTTAGTTGTAGCAGCTAAGGTTCTCCACAAGGACGAAGGAGCCACGAGGAGCCACGGGACCCTGACTCCTACCTTGCCAGGAGGAAAAGAGCAAATCAGCTGTGTGAGGGAGAAAGACATCTGTGTAATGCACTCTGAAAGTAACTAAGGCACTTTCTTTTCTCTTCCTTCACTTCACGTTCCCTATAAACGCTTGCACTTGTGTTGCACCTTAACATGGCTTAAGTGTGATTCAAGATAAGAAGGCGTTCCCTGCACAGGAGAGCGGCACATCTACAGACCAAACCCTGGGACAATGTCGCAAATGCTCTGGTTCCCCGAATGTCCTCTGCTCTATGCAGGGGGTGGCAGAGTGGGTTCCCATTTCACAGGCATGCACCAGTACACTGCGGACGTCTCAGTGTCTTCTCCTCACCGTGGTGGGTTATGTGGATGGCAGCCAGCAGGACGGAACTGGGATAAATCCTGATTCTCAAGGCTTAGAGGGATAGTGTCCCTCAGGCCTGGGCCAGCATGTCCCTCACCCAGCATTCACACTCTGTGGACACAGCTAAAGGTGGCACCAGCCCCACCTATTTGTAGCAGTCTAAATTCTTCATGCAATGAAGGACAGTTGTCTAGCTCAGCACCATTGTCAACAGAGAGGGACAGGCGCCTTCAGAGGTTGGTCTGTCTCACCCGGGGTGGGACAGGTAGAAAGACAGATGGGGCCCACTGACCCCCTTCATACTGAAACTGCGAAGGGGTTAGGGCACACGGCCAGTTCAAGCTAAGGCTTATCATTTTAAAACTGTTAGTTTGGGTTTTTTTAATGTTTTGGGGAATAACACCATGATTTTTCTGATTTCTCTTCCGGCTGGCGGGTGCTAGCAGGCAACAGTGGGACCATAGCTTATGGAAGGCATCAACAACAACAACAACATTTGATTCCTCTACACATTGGCCCAGATCCTTATAATGACTTAATATGAGGACTAACCAGCTGCTTCTGTATTTTGCATTGCCTGAGTAAAAATACCTGGCAAGTAGTGAGGCCTGACCACAAACATTTTTAAAGTCTTGAAATAATTTCCTCGTTTACTTCTTGTTTCAAATGTGTACAGACCAGATGTCTAAGTGCCAACAGTCATATAGCACAGTTCTGATATTTATTTCTGCTGCAAACATGCAATGGTAAGAGCAAGTTAATAAGAAAGAAGAAAGCATATGTGAAATATTGTCTTCGAAGGGAAAAAATATCTGACACATGTAAGAGTCATCTTTACTCAAAAAATGTTTGATTGCAAGGGCAATGTGAACACAAACTCTTGCAAATGGTCAGCCATGACATTGATTTTAAATAGGAATGTTTCCAAAAGAAGCACATAGATAATACTAAATGAAGTCCATTTATCTAGACAGCTCTGGAAAGCAAGCAAGATAGCAAGCAAACCCCCACACAATGTGACATGGTCTAGGTGATCACACTCCAGAGTCACCCTGTAGAGATTACTCTAATAGCTGTCCAAAATATATATTTTAGCTCCCTGTCCACTGATTCTTTCTGACAAAGAAAACTTCACATGCCTCTGCGATCTCATTGCTTCTGGTAAGCTTGTGCTTCTGCTGTGCAATTTACTTGAAATATTTCTGCCACAACTTCCCCATCTGGAGAGAGAGAGAGAGTTGTTCTTGCAGATGCTCTTGGAAGTTGTTTTTGCAGAATGAGAAATGGAGCTAGACATTCAGGCTGTCCGTTTCATCCCCTGTAGTTTTCAGCCCTGGCAGAGATGTGGACTGCTCTCATGACACACAAGAAGCAGCTTGGAGCTGAGAGGTTTTGATGAAACTGCCTGAAGTGGTCCGAGAAGGTCATCAGAGGAGAATAGCAGGCAAACTGTTGGAGACTAGCAAATATAAACTGTGTAAGTTTTCTGATCTTGCTTCTTTGCTTTGTTCAAGCATGACTATGAAATCCTGCCTTTGAAAAGAGGCATTACTGTTGAGTGACTATTGTGAGGTGCATTTTATGAAGTAGAAAGAACTCTTTTTTTTTTTTTTACCCTTTGTTTTAATTGGTGTCTTCTTTGCTTATTTTTCAGTTATATGCCATTTCCAGAAATATCTGTCAAAAGGAAGTTTCTGGTGTTACAGAGTCAAGGAGTCAATAGGTAGCTGCAGCACTGCCTATGTACTCAGTCTTAACTTGTCCCCTCTAGCTGTACACATCGTGGCAACAATGCTCTTAACACACACGCTTTGGGCTTCCCCACACTGCTTTCCCTCTGCCCACGGAGTGGCATGGAGATAGGGATGGAGACATGAAAGAATATTTCCTCTGCTGCTGAAGTTGGAGGGTGGAAGAGGCAGAGATCTCGTGAGAAAGAACTGGTGGACCTGTGATTGTGGAACAGGATTAAGAGCCCAAAGGACTTGCCAGTATTGTGGACACTGTTATGCAGCTCTTGCCATCTATCTTTTCAGTGTAGAAACTGAACACTAGTGATACTTGCGTACTGCACTAGAGTGCAGCAAAGGTGAATACAAGGGTGTTGGTGAGTAAAGGAGATTCAGCAGCGGTGTATTTATTACCCCAGGGGCATCACAGGTGTGTTTATGGGGGTTTCCATGCCTAGTCCAGAACTTGGCTGAGGTGTACAAAAACCTTACTGACACATCGTTAATGCAGATTATCTCCAGTATTCACCCATGTACTGTAGGAAAGGTGGTCTGAGGAAACACAAGCCCGCTCTTTTGGAGACTGAGGTCACAACCCAGAAACTCATGAGCAATAACTGGAATCAATCCACACAAGATGTAGCCCAGTACAGCACATATAGGACAATGACTCTCCTGCTTCAGGTTTCCTGGCATCCCTTGAACATGGTCTGATTTCACTTAGGGTGCCTTAGAGACAGTTTGTGCCTAAAGGCACATCTCTGCTAAACAGACATGAGGTAGGTGTCCACTTTACGTCCCCCAGAAGGATCTACGCTGATAGTTGAAGTGGTGTTAATTAGCTAGCTGCCTTGTGTCATGATGTGAATACTGATGGTTGCACAAAAATGCATGGACATTCTACCAGAGTCAGAGAGCAATAGGAAGGACTAGTTCTGTTGAATTCCTTCAGAGGGTTGAAAAAGAAGGTACGTTCACTGCTTGAGCAGAATTCCTTAGGGCATGACTAGCGTGTTGAGACTCAAATCAAAACATGCACTATCCTTCTCAGTCACTTCTTCATTTCCAAATCAACACTTCAAAAGTGGATGTTTAGGGAGCCTAGCAGCTAGTCTTCCTTTTTAAAAGGGGCAAAGATCAGAAATATGAATCTGGAGGATATTTCCACCAACTCCCTCAAACAAATAAATGGAACTCGCTAATACACACTTCAGTAATGCATTCTGAGTTAGATATCAACTGTCACTCCTTGAGAGAAGCATTGACTTTGAAAGGAAATTTTCCCCAAAAGGCATAAAAGGGAATACATTGATATTGAACATACCAGTGATCGACATGGATGTGTACTGATAGCACTGTGTTTCTAATGCCATCACAGGTGGCTTTATTCTGTGCTTCAGGTCCTGTCTATGTGACGTATATGAAGAACAAGAACAATGTGATGGAGTTTATCTTCCAGGGACTCACACAAGATGATGCATTAGCAAAAGTATGCTTCACATTCTTCTTAGTCTTCTATGCCACTGTTATTCTTGGAAACCTGCTTAGCATCATCACTATACAGAACAGTCAACAGCTGGACTCTCCCACCCCATACTTCTTCCTGAGCTGCTTGTCCTTTGTAGATATCAGTTACTCTACTGTCACAGTTCCCAAACTCATTTATGACCTTCTTGCTGAAAAGAAGACCATCTCTTTTGTGGGCTGCATAGCACAGCTCTTTGGGGTCCATCTCTTTGCCTGCACAGAGATGTTCATCCTCATAGCAATGGCGTATGATCGTTACACTGCTATATGCAAGCCGCTTCATTACACAAGCATTATGAACAAGCATGTGTGTGGCCGGCTGGTGGCAGCTTCATGGGTGGGAGGCTGTGTGCACTCCCTGGTGCAGACCCTGCTGACTGCTCAGCTAGTGTTTTGTGGGCCCAATGAGATCGACCACTACTTCTGTGATGTACACGCTTTGCTGAAGCTGGCCTGCACTGACACCTACGTGGCTGGTTGCATCATGGTTGCCAATAGTGGTCTGATTTCCTCGGGCTCTTTTGTGGTTCTTGTGTCCTATGTCATTGTTTTGGTCTCTTTGAGGACACGCTCTTCCAAAGGGCATCTCGAAGCACTCTCTACCTGCACCTCCCATATCACTGTTGCACTTCTGTTCCTTGGGCCATGCATTTTCATCTATATGCGCCCTTCCACCATCTTCTCAGCAGACAAGAGTAGAACTGAAACTAAATTCAAGGTTTCATGTAGCTCTCATCTTTCTTTGGAAACTGTCAGTCACAAGGATGTGAGCATATTGTCACCAGTCAAACCCGAGCCTTCGGGGTGGTATTGTGGCTTTTACCTTTAGACACCTTAGAGCTGTGTAAGTCTCAGGTCTAGGCTTCTCCTGGCATTAAGAGGAACAACTAGGTATTTTGAGAGGTTATGCTTTCCCACTAGCTCCTACGAGCTTCGGAGAGTGGTGTCTGCTCACGTTTCTACACAAAAAAAGTGATGGTGGTGCTAAGCTTCCAAGAGAAAGCAAATCCTTCAGGATGGCACAGCACAAGCAGGTTTCATCTCACATATATTGGTGTGCTGACATGAGGTGCCTCAACTTGAGAGAGCTGCTGAAGACAGCAAGAGACCTTTGAGGGGACTGCGATTCATTGCATGGTAAAAGAGGAGCATGAGAGGAACAGGATGCTGCACTAGGTGTCTGCCTTACAGTGAAGGGTGACATACACCGTACTAGACTTTCCAAGGCTCCCAGGAACACTGATGGACACAGAGGCCGTTCCCCAATGCCAGGCATTCACTCCGATTTTCATCAGTCTGTGCCAGCCTGGTGTCTCTGGGAACGCTTCATTTAAAGGAGCTCTGCTAACACCTTTCCAAGGCCTTGACCTTATGTCATAGCTGAGCTTTATAATCTATCAGAGCAGCAATCCAAGCATGGTTAAATACCATAGTCAATGTTGGAGCCACAATCCAGTTTAATCGTCAGGACATTTTTCACCGCTTTATTTAGAGACTGGATGAAGTTTCATACTTTGGCCAGTCGTCTGGTGCTTTACACTATAAAGATCTAAGGAATAGGCATCTCAGTGGAAATACGGGTATCTAATATCTCTCCATACTCCATAAGATATAACCTAATTCCTAGCTGAACACTGAAAATTTCCCTAAAATTCTTAACAGTACTGTTCTTGATCCATCGAGTTTTCCTCAACTGTTTGCAGCAGGGAATCCCCCAAATGCCCCTAGGACTTCGTGACTCTGGGCAATGCTGTTCTACCACAAATGGACTTACTTTAGCATTGCTGTCATGACAAGTGATTCAAGGCAGGGATTTTCCCAAATCTGGGTCTGGGTTTCTCAAGGTGGAGACTAAGGGATAGGTGAATGCAGGGCTTAGATGAATGTGGGGCTTCTGAAAATCTGTTCTTTTTGATGATATTTGTCAGAAAGCATATTTAGGTTTGAGATTGTGATTCTTGATTGAAACATGCTGCCGGTTCTGCTGATGCTTAGCTCTAGATGGCTTTGACTATCTTAAACATCAGCGCAGAGAGAGGTGTGCAGACATGACTCATTGCTGCGCAGGGAAGCTCTTTGATGACAACCTACCTGTCTTTCTCTGGAAGAGTAGTAGTGTACATTGCTCTTCCCAGAGACCTGTAAACATACACAGGAAAATAAAATGATGCCTGTGATTTCTTTCCAAGCTATTTCCTTCCTGTGAGCTGGGAGTCCACTGAAAGAGACAATTTTGGACACCTCAGAAATCTGGTTTAAAAATCTCACTTCTCTGTTCAAGATAAGGACAGCGCAACATTGATACGTGTAAAAACTGTGATCTTCACATATCTGATGATACTTAATAATCAGAAACAAGAGATAAACCTTGAGCTTCAGCCTCTGCAGCAACAGAAAGATGACAACTAGCAGGACCAAAGTACTACATTTTCCTGAGACTTGTAAAATCCTTCTTTAGGGTGCCATAGATGACCACAGGGACACAATCTTTGCTAGAGTTATGCACAGCTTTAAGGAGAGGAAGTCAGGGGAAATAACAGCCCTAACAGGCTTGCAGTGAAATGCAAAGGGAATCCGCAAGACCTCTTTCCATCCCCCTTTGACTGTAAACCTTATGCAGAGGCAGGAACCTCTCACCTGTCTGAGATTAATTCTGTCACTTTCAGCTCAATAAAGATTTCAACTCCTTCTGCCAACTGAGGGACAGCATTTGTAAACTCAGCCAGAAGGGATGAAACATCTACTAGTGATAGAACACCTATCCTTAGAGCTAGCTTAGCTGAATTGATAAAAGGATTCCAAAGCCTTTCCCAACTTTCTCATCTCCCAGAAATGATTGGTCGTTTATTCTCAAAATCACATTGATGGCAGACATGTAGTTGGTAAGTCACCATCTTATTCCATCATTCTTTTAAGTGAAACAACACTGCAGCTTGATTAACTTTCAGATTATGTCCAATGTCCTTAAAATAACTACCAGTTCACTCAGTTGCCTCAAGTGGATTGCTGATATGTGGAGATGAAAAGCAGGAATAAGTCCTTGTTACTTCACAATGGTAGCAAAATTAGAAGTCAATCTTTTCTGCATTGCTGTAGTTTTTTCATGTTTCCAGGCAGAAGGGGAAAAAGGAGGTAGTAATGAGTGACAGAAGAGGGAGATTTAACAGGAGAGGGACAGTTACTTTCCCTAGTGTTTGGGGGGCAAAAACACAGGTGTCTGTTCTCCAAGATTTCCTTTCCAGAACTTCAGGTTCTGTGTGTTGCACTGGAAGAGGCTACTCCTTTCAAATACTGAAGACGTAGCAGAAATGGCCATAAATTCAAATCACATTGCTTTTCTCCTCTTGAATGTCTCTGAAAGCTTTTTCTCATCTTGACGGACTGGTGGTTTTCCTACACGAGCAAACGTTCCTAATAGAACAGAGAACTGCAATTCTGTGCCACGCACTCCTCAGGCAGGAGTCCTGTTTGTGCTTGGAACTTGCAAGTTAAGAGTCAGGATTCCTCCAGCTTTCAGCAGCAGAGGAACACAGTCTTTCAAGATAGAAGTTGCAGATACAACCAGTTAAAAGTCCACCTAAAAGCACTTCTAACAATTAAGTACCTTTCTGAATCTCACCCTTGGAAGCTGATCAAATCTTCCTTGGAAGTCCTACTCTTTGTACCAAGGTTTTGATAAATTTTCCCCAAACAAAGTTCTCTTTCTAACAAGTCTGCTGAAGTTTCTCTGATATGACCTAAAAGTCTCCTCAGAGCATCCTTCACCTCCTTATTCCTTTAGGCTGTAGCTGATAAGATTCAGCACTGGAGTCACCACTGTAGAGAACAGAGAGACCCATTTATCTCAGGCCAATGAGTAGCTGCATATCGGGCTACCGCACATAAAAACGGTGCTGCCATAAAACAAGAAGAGAGCTCTCAGATGGGAAGCACAGGTGCAGAAGGCTTTGCATCTGCCCTTGGAGGAGTGGATCCTCAGAGTGATGGAGATGAGGTAGATGGAGGAGATGAGAATTGCCAGAGATGTGAAGATGCCACGAAACACACCAAAAATGTGAAGTACCGTCTCTTTGCTATAGGTGTCAGAGCATGAAAGCTGGATCCTCGGGGGATGTCACAGAAATAATGACCGATAACACCAAAGTCACAGAAAGAGAATGTGAAGGTGGAGATAGTTTGCGCAAGTGCCTGGACAAAGCCAGTGAAAGAGGAGATGATTACCATCTGTGTACAGGCTTTTGAGGACATGACAGTTGCATAAAGGAGAGGGTTACAGAGAGCCACATGCAGTCATATGCCATTACTGCCAGCAGGAGACACACAACACTAGCCATGAGGAGACAAGTGAATAGCTGTGCCACACAGGCACTGACTGAAATGGCTCTCCTCACTGCTGAAGAGTTCACCAGCAACCTTGGGGAGAGAGCTGAGGAGTAACAGAAATCCACAGAAGCCAAGTTACTGAGGGAAAGGTACACAGTGTGTGAAGCCGGGGGATCAACCTTCATCTACATGATCCTTCCAAGATTCCCTACTAATGTGCTTAAAAAAAGCGGGTTACCTTCACCTCTTGGCTTTCTGTTAGTCCAGAGAGGATAAACTCAATGGCCACACAGTGATTCCTCTCAGGCATGTTGCTAGCACACTCATGTTATCTCCCAACAAGAAACTGGTTCAACACCTAGAAGTGATGGGAAACTGGCAACACACAGTTGATTGTCTCAGTAGCCACAAGGAAGCACGGCGCATTTTCATCATAGCTTCTGACTAGACTTCTTGAATTACGCATTGAAATGACTTGTGATACAAGGGAGTACTGTTCCTATTTTTCAGGTGAGATAAGAAAGCGCAGAAAGATAAAATAATTTATTCAAAAGGCAGCAGCAGCACTGTGAAACACAAGTCCTAGTTTGGCACTACAATGGTTTTCGTGTGCCCTCTTTCTCCTCTTTTAAGGAAAAAAGTCTGCTTTTCTTGAGGACATCTATGGAGCACTCTTCTCCCCTCACTCGTGGCCACGGTTGCGTGTACAGTATCGTCCAAATGACCCACTCCAAGGGCAGTGGCCCGCTTGTTCCTGAAGATACATGGTCTTGACACTAGTTCAGACATCATTCTTCCTGTATTGCAATCACCAATACATTTTTTGCCTATTAGCTAACTCCCCCGGGCATTGGTAAAAGTGTAGTTAGACCTCAGTATGGGCCACAAAGTCCATTAATGGGACAAAGCAGCCCCTGTTCAGCCTTGCTGAAATATGCATATAATGGTTAGGCTGCAGCTGTGCCAACTTGGTAAGACCTGCCTTAATTACATGGACCTCCACCACCCTGACCTTTGGGACTGCAACTTGTAAACATACAAATAACAAATCCACATCCTGGCAGAAGAAAGTAAGATTTTCCTCTCTTGAAAGAAATGTCGGCAAGCACTAAATGGCACCAGCAGCAGGAAAACCCAGCTTTGCATCTTCCCAAAGAGGAGGAGATACCACAAGATCCTCCAGGTTTGGCTGAGAAAGGATTTCTCATTTGCTTGCATCCCTGTTGTCAAGGAAAAGTGGCCATCTTCTGCTCAGGAATAAATTGGGAAGAGTCACCAAATGAAATACTTTCCATTTAGAGGGTGAAAAATCTCATGCTGAAAGGGAAGGAATCCTGAACAAGAAGGGAATCAGTCATCCCTGTAAAGGTTCTACCAGCTTCACCTCACATGAAAAATTATTGTTAATCTGTTGGAGGTTACCAGTAACCTGGCTGACGCTCTCAAAGCGGAGTTCTTATCACGTGGGTGACTGAATGGAGGTTTCAATTCTTGCTGAGGTCTGTTTCTAGCATATGTTTCAAGGTATTGCATAGGTACAAAACTATTCTCTTACTGACCTGTTTCATCCAGAAAGGCAAGAGTAGATACTGTAAATACCAAGCCAGTTTATTCCCCCCTTGAGCCATATCTTCAGAAGTACTTGCCCATTTTAAGAAGCAGACAGCAGGATTAAAACCAGCCTATAATGGTTAGGTACACAGTTTACGTGAGGAAAATGCTTACCCTGCTTAGATGCACAAAAGACCAGACTGCCTTTACACACTGAGCCATCTTTGCATAGCTGGCTGTTGTTTATCTCCAACCTACCCAACCTTTTCTGCCCTAAAGCACAGCAACTAGCCCAGTTAATTCTCAGAAAAGGGCTTCAATGAGCTTGCTATCAACAGGTTGCTCTATTCCACGGACTACTTGGGAAACTGAAGGAGGAAATTTCCCTCTCCTGCCCCAACGTGAGTGATCAAACACTGGATTAGGTGCAAATTTGTAGAATCTCCATCTGTGCTGACATTTAAAATTCAGCTGGATCGGGCCGGAGCAATCTGATCTGACTGAACCTGCTCTGAGGAGGAGGTTGGACTTGACGACCTCCAGAAATCCTTCCCAACCTAAATGATTCTATGATTCTATCTGCAGATTGAAAATGATCTTTTTCATCTCTAAAATGAAGAAACAGGCCTACCTTCCTTCATGAAGGTGCGAGATATTTTATGCCGTATTGACCCCAGAAATAAACTCTTATTTCAAAAGCTACAAACATTTCATGTACCTTCGTAATAGTGAGTAGCTTCCTTCTTCACTTCAAAGACATCTTACTGAAACAAATCAGAAGATTTATCTAAAGAGAAAAATTTTAGGACTTCAAACTTGCAATAGAGCCCCTCCCTGCTCCAGATAAATGCCCAGATAAATGTTCTTTGCTTCGATGTTTGCAGAACTACGCAATTCAGTACTGCCTTTGGAGCAACAGCTCATTCTTTTCCCTATATGTTGCAGCTGACCTGCAGCCTGGGCATTGTGAAACATTAGTGGAGTGACACGCTGAGAAACAACTTCAATATGAAATGTGATATTCTAAATGTGATATTCTAACACTCAGCTTGCCGCTGTGGAACTCTTTCTTCAGAAAAATGGTGTTACTGAAGTACTTGGTGTATTTATGACTCTCGATGCAGTTTAATGTCTGTAAATTAGATCTCCTGCAAGACACCAGGCCTCAATTAGGAGTCTCAGCAGGTGCACTGTAATGAAGAATCCTTCTGTGAATTAATTTCCCCTACCCTTGGTTAGGGGTCCAGGCAGCATCTATTCTAGGCTCCCCCTATAGACAAAGGAAGCAATATCACCTTCAAAGGACAATTCATCCCATCTTAAGATGAGTGTGATAAGCAGAAGGAATCATCCTCTAAGGGTGTCTTTGTTGTCATTGATTATAGGACATGCCCATGTCATTCCCTGCCTGACGGGCGAGTGAAGAGTTAACAGGACTGAAGTTTGTCAATTGATATGCAGAAGAACTGATAGCACAAGAGCTGATGTGCACAAAGCTGCTGAACAGAGGACTTAACAGGACTAAAGAAGTCTACCAACCGATATGCGCAAGGACTGATATGCGCAAGGCTGCGGAATGATTAACAAGACTGGAGAAGTGAAGTCTGCCACCTGGAATCTGCACGGACCCCCGGGGAGGGAAGAAACAATACGGAGGTGTTGTGGTCTTGCCTCGCCAGCAGGGTCCTCCCAAGCAGACAAACAGACAGTCCTGTGACTGCGAAACTCGCAAAAGTCAGCAAAAGCAGTGTTTGCCCAGAGCCCCAGCCGTATAAAAAGAGACTTGGGAGCTAGGAGAGTTTGAGCAGGGACGGGAACGTGACCTGACCATCCTCTCCGGCTGGACCGTGAGTATCCCCCCCCCTCCCCTTTTCCTGGGACGCTGGGTTAAGGTAACTCCTCGAGGTTGAGAGCCCTCTCACTAGGAGAGTGAACAAGAAAGCTTTCAAGTAGGGATAAGCAGTCCTTCCAATTAATAACGCAGTAATCGACGGTTTCAGGTTATCCTTTCTAAATTAGTAACTGATGGTTTTGTGTTATCCTTCCTAAATTAGTAATCGCATTATTTTAATGGATGTTACTAATCCAAGAACTTGTGTGAGGAAATAAACATCTTTTTTATTATTATTATATTACTGTCTCAGTCGTTGCTATCGAACCTTCATAGCATGACAGCGTGACAGTTTTTGGCGTAGTAGGCAGGATAGGATAAGGATAGGATAGGATACAGACTTAGTGGATACATAAGCTGGGGTAACCAGATAGAAATATTTTTGAACTATGTCGCTGCGTGAGTTATTGAGAAGGCACGGAAGCGGACCCTCAAGCCCTGGGATTGACTGGGCAAATGATAATTGGGAAAATGAAGCCTCTGTCGTGTGTAGGATAGAGGAAGTCAGAGGTAACCAAAGAGATGGGAAAGGAAAAGGCGGTATATGTGCCATCTTAGGGGCCTGTTTACTGGTGGCCCAACAAGCCAATCGGACCCATCAAAAAACTAAGGAACAGTTACAAGAAAAGGTGCAGGAGTGTGTAGATCTTGAAAGAAAATTGAAATTAGAGAAAGAGCGAAATCAGAAATTACAAAACAAGTTAGAACTCATCCTTTCAACAGCAAGGAAGCCCCCCACAGCAGCTCAGATTAGAAAAATGTTGGTGGAGGACCCGGACGATTGGGACGGAGATATATGGGGAAACAGCAGTAGTTCAGAGGACGATGGTGATTTGTACCCTCCAGAACCCTCACCTCTGGATGTGCGGCCAGTTGTAAAAATCGAAACCGCGACAGGACCCCATGGAGGTAATGCTAGAACCACAGTTAGAACTACCCCTTACTCGGGAGACAAGATGGGAAAACTGCAAGAGAAATACTCCAGGCAACCTACAGAAACAGAAACTGAGTATTTGTGGCGGGTATCCTTAACAGGAGGTGATCGCATAATACTAAGTGAAGAGGAGGCATCAGGATATTGGGGACCAGGAGTTTTCCTGACGGGTAGAGTTGGGAATCGCTCCCTCACCTCCCGAGTAGCCTACTGGGCAGGAGGACAAGACCCGAGGAACAGAGGAGAACCTTTGAGAATAGGTATAAATACCCATAGTGAGCTTACAGAAGCCATACAAAAGGCGGCTTGCGTACAGCAGATATATGAAAGGGGAGCCTACGACGTCCCCATGCAAGCCCCGGTAAGCCCAAACAGCCTAACGCCTTTAATACGGGGATTGCCTACAGTGTTAAAGCTGAAGCTACAAGCAATACGAGATCGCATTGTAGCTGCAGAGGCACACAATCATAATAACCTCAATGCCCCCCCCATGCCAATACCGACATGGGTGGATACCTTGTTAGAAGTGCATCGAACTGCGCAAGAGATGGGGATGGATACCAAACCACGGGAAAAGCGCATTAGACAGGCTACTGCCTCATATGCCCCGAGGAGAGGACATTCCCCCCCCAGGCGGCACAATAAGGAAATGGGAACTAAACAAGAAGACAGGGAGAAACGAAATAGATTGTGGCGACATGCCCTGGCATTAGGTGTTCCACGATCCATGCTACATAATCAGAAAACAGAGGACATCATAGAACAGATAGTGAGCAAGCTGGAACAAGCGAAAGGGGTGACTCTGCCATCCGCCCCACCCGGCTCACAAGATAGTAAACAAGAATCTAAGCCTAGTAACCCTTTCTTGGAGTTACGAGAAGAGTTGCATGATCTAAAAAACTAGGTAGCGCTGGTCGAAAATCAGGCCAACCGACCCGAGTACTATCAATAGCGCAGTGGCCTGAAAGTTTAGAACCCCGGACTGTGATTCCGGTAGGACCTAGAAAACACAAAGTTTCTTTTTTAATTGATACTGGTGCACAGATAAGTGTTTTGGACAAACAGACAGCCAATAGGTTAAATATCAAACCATCTAGACGATCAATTTTTATAAAGGGAGTTACAGGAATTGCTGAATCTTGTCCTTTGGCAAAACTTTGTGCCTGGCTCCCGGGAGACAAACGTCTTACCAAATTTGAGGTAGTAATAAACCCAAAGGGAAATGACAACATTTTAGGGTTTGATGTTTTACGAGGAAGAAACTGGATACTCCCAAACGGTACCCGGTGGAGCTTTGGAACAGCTAACATCAAGCTTTTGCAAACCTCCCCCGCGCTGCCGCCTAGTAAGATAACTAATGTTAAACAATACCCTTTAGCATCTGCTGCACGATCCGGGATAAGCAAAGTCATTAGAGACCTAGAAGAGCAAGGGATTATAGAACGCACCCACTCCCCCTATAACTCTCCGGTGTGGCCTGTCAAAAAACCAAATGGAGAATGGCGATTAACAGTAGATTATCGCCGATTGAATGCTAATACCGCTCCCCTCACGGCTGCGGCTGCGGTCCCCAATATAGCGGAACTGGTGAGTCAGCTTAGGACTGCAGCCCACCCCTGGATGGCCACACTAGATGTAAAAGATATGTTCTTCATGGTCCCGCTAATAAAAGAAGATAAAGACAAATTTGCTTTCACCTGGGAAGGCATTCAATATACCTTCACTCGGCTGCCCCAGGGATACAAACACTCCCCCACCATCGCTCATAACGCATTAGCAAAAGTCTTAGATTCGCTTGGTACAACCCCTGGAGTAAAAGTCTATCAATATATAGATGATATACTAATAGGGGGACCTGAAAAGGAGGCAGTGCGACAAGAAGCCCACTTAATTTGGGAAAAACTGACTGAGATAGGGCTAAAGATACCACAAGAGAAATGTCAAGGACCTGCCCAAACAGTGACCTTCCTAGGTGCCAAAAGGATAGCAGGAGCAGAAGCAATCCCTGAAAAGGTGCTCGAGACTTTAGAAAAATCCAAAAACCCAACTTGTAAAAAGGAGTTGCAACAAATTATGGGTACGTTGGGATATTGGAGAAAGCACGTCCCAGGATTCTCGATAATCGCCAGACCTCTTTATAACCTTATGCGAAAGAATAGCAAATGGGAATGGGACAACACCCATGAACAAGCATTAATGCAAATAATGCAAGCAATGAATCAGTGTCAAAGACTAGGTCCCGTGCATCCCAGTAACCCTCTTGATGTAGAGTGGGGGTTTAGCACACACGCAACTTATTGTGCCATCTTCCAATCACCAACAAGTGAACCTAAACGGCCAATTTTATTTGAATCCACTGCTTTCAAGGAGGCAGAACAAAGATATAGTGAATGGGAAAAGGGAATCTTAGCCATGGTAAGGGCTGTGAAGGCCACCGAAAAAATAGTGACCCATCAGAAAGTAATCTTAAGGGGGCCATTCCACATTTTAGATGCTGTGAAACGAGGAACACCACCCCCTGAAGGTATAGCCCAGAGACAAACAGTTCGTAAATGGTATGCGTATCTATCAGGAGTCCAAGATAGCCTGGAAATAGAGGAGGGACCAGTAAAGATAACCAAATAGCAATTACCCCTAACTAGCCTTGTACCAGAAACAGTACCAAGCTACCCAAGATCTCCCATTGCAGTAGCTGAACCACTCACTGAAAAGTCTGACCTAAATGGGGTATGGTTCACCGATGCCTCTTCACATAGGATAGCCACGGGGTGGCAATACAAAGCAGTTGCCTTAGAAATAAGCACAGGCCGTACGATAATAGAAGAAGGCGATGGCAGCGCCCAAGTAGGAGAACTCAAGGCTGTCCGACTTGCCATAAGAAATGGAGCAACAACAGTGTATGCCGATTCATATGCAGTATTCAAGGGGGCCACAGACTGGATAGGATTCTGGGAATGTAATAAATGGCAAATAAATAGGTGCCCAGTATGGCAGCAAGCAGACTGGGAAGAGTTGTTGGAAGAAGGAAGGAAATGGTCTATTGCGATAGGGTGGGTGAAAGCCCACAGCTCAGACAGAAGTCTGGCAGCTAAATGGAACGGGATAGTTGACAAGTTGTCGAGGGTAAGAGGAGTAACAGTAAGCGAAGTAGAGTGGGACAGAATAGGAGAATGGCTACATATACAGCGAGGACATTCAAGGGAAAAGGATTTAATAAAAGAAAGTATAGCTCGAGGATGGCCCATAGATATAACAACTGCACGACGAAGCATAACAGCCTGTCCTCAGTGCCAGCTAAGATTAAAAAGGGATCATCCAGAACAGCAAGCTCCACTACATATCAGTGATAAAAAACAATTATGGCAAACCTGGCAGATTGATTATATAGGGCCTCTTAAACCATCAAGTGGGAGAAAATATATATTAGTGGGAGTCGAGGTGGTCTCCCGTCTCCTCCGAGCGACAGCCGTCAGAACTGCGAATGGAGAAACTACCATTAAGGTATTACAAGAATGGTTCAGTGTATTACCGGTACCAAAGGAAATACAAAGTGATAATGGGACTCACTTTACAGCCCGCGTAGTACAGGACTGGGCGACACAAGAAGGGATTAGTTGGACGTTCCACACCCCCTACTATCCCCAAGCAAATGGGATGGTGGAAAGGGCCAATGGCTTACTTAAAAGATATGCTCAAGTAGAAAAAGCGAGTTGGGACCTATGCATTAACCATGCTGTGCATCTACTTAATAATCGATGGGGAACATTCGGTAGTCCCAGAACCCAGGCCTTTTGCCCTATCGATATGGGCATCGTTAAGGGTAATCCTGACATTGATCCTGCACGTGGTAAACCAGGACAGCCTGTGATGGTAAAACTACCACAAACTGGAGTAGTCCCATTAACATTGTCTAAACCCTGAGGACCCCTTGCATGGGAAGCACTTGATGCCACAGAAAAAACCCATCGAATCAGTTCTCGGTGGATAATTCCGGATTATTAACCACTTATTCCGAGGCACCCTGCCTCGAGGAAAACCTAAATGTGTTCTCTTACAGGATACCATGTGGAGACTTGTGTTCCTACTCCAGACAGCCCTGGTGACAACATTGATCTCAAACCCATGGGGCAGCGATGTCAATATTTGGGAAAAGTTAGCTAGGGAAATACTAAATACCACTCACTTTTGTCTAGAAGGAGGAACTTCGGCGGCCCAAATTTACACCACTTGCACTATTGGGTTCCCTATACCCCTAGAGACAGTGCAAAACAAGGCAATACTAGCAAATTTCAAAGTAACTAATACATTTAATCAGATGTCTTGATGGGGTTCCACCACAACACAGTATAACAAAGCAATGATAGAAATTAAGGTGAAAGGAATGTTTCCTGCGGTTGAGTGTGCTATGATGGTAAATTGTACCAGCAAAACCCGACCGTGCCACAATTTTACGGAAGATGGGCCTCCTCTTAAATGTAATCAAACAACCAATGTAACCTTTAACTATGCACATATTGTGCTCCCTACAGGAATGTTTTGGCTATGCGGGGTAAAAGCTTACTCCTACATTCCAGCCAATGCTACTGGTGGCCCCTGTACCATAGGTCGCTTGAGCATCTATATGCCAAGCAAACAAGAGATTGAGGAAATAGCTGGGAATCAAACACGAAAGAGGAGGGAGGCCTCATCCCTCAACCCTGAATGTAATTCAGAAGTAATCTTATTCTCAGCATCACAAATCTCAGCTGCAGCATTCCTTACACCTGGGGTGGGAGTTGCTATGAACTATCAAGCTATAAAAAAGATTGCATGTTCTTTAGCTAAAACTATCAACACCACTTCTGCTGCCTTATCAGCAATGCTTAGAGATGTGCAAGCCTTGCGTGCCGGTGTATTAGAAAACAGAGCGGCAGTTGGCTATCTTCTTTTACGACACAACCATGGATGTGAAGAATTCAAAGGCATGTGCTGCTTCAACCTGAGTGACCATTCGACCCTGATTGAAGGGGAGATCACAAACCTTAAACACCTAGCTTTGGACATTAAACAGCATAATGATAACGGGTTTAATTGGCTGCAAAAATTGTTCCAAAATTTCGGACTGTCTGTATCAGCTTGGCTCGCGTCGGGCTTACAAACTGTCATAATAATTGTACTCATGATAATCATTATATGTATTGCTTTTGTCTGCTTGAAAGCTTTAATATTACGCACAATCTTTGCTAAGGTAAATGCTTTAAAAACAGGCTACTTGCCTTTGCAACAACAAGATCAAACCCATGATTGTCCTTGAGGGGTAAAAAAGGGGGGGGTGTACGGCTGTGACTCTGGTCACGGGGTGGACTGACGGGCGAGTGAAGAGTTAACAGGACTGAAGTTTGTCAATTGATATGCAGAAGAACTGATAGCACAAGAGCTGACGTGCACAAAGCTGCTGAACAGAGGACTTAACAGGACTAAAGAAGTCTACCAACCGATATGCGCAAGGACTGATATGCGCAAGGCTGCGGAATGATTAACAAGACTGGAGAAGTGAAGTCTGCCACCTGGAATCTGCACGGACCCCCGGGGAGGGAAGAAACAATACGGAGGTGTTGTGGTCTTGCCTCGCCAGCAGGGTCCTCCCAAGCAGACAAACAGACAGTCCTGTGACTGCGAAACTCGCAAAAGTCAGCAAAAGCAGTGTTTGCCCAGAGCCCCAGCCGTATAAAAAGAGACTTGGGAGCTAGGAGAGTTTGAGCAGGGACGGGAACGTGACCTGACCATCCTCTCCGGCTGGACCGTGAGTATCCCCCCCCCTCCCCTTTTCCTGGGACGCTGGGTTAAGGTAACTCCTCGAGGTTGAGAGCCCTCTCACTAGGAGAGTGAACAAGAAAGCTTTCAAGTAGGGATAAGCAGTCCTTCCAATTAATAACGCAGTAATCGACGGTTTCAGGTTATCCTTTCTAAATTAGTAACTGATGGTTTTGTGTTATCCTTCCTAAATTAGTAATCGCATTATTTTAATGGATGTTACTAATCCAAGAACTTGTGTGAGGAAATAAACATCTTTTTTATTATTATTATATTACTGTCTCAGTCGTTGCTATCGAACCTTCATAGCATGACAGCGTGACACTGCCCTTACTACTTTTTACTAGTGAAACTGATGACATAAGTGTCCTAGCAAATTCAGTGAACCCTCGTCATGTCTGTCCCTATCAACTCGCAAACAAAGCTTAACAAAGCTTTAGACTGCAAACTTTAATACAAATTCTTTTAATAATAACAAGACCATATTCACGTAAATAGCAGTACAGTGTAAGATATCAGAGGAATCAGTTCTGCTTATCTGATTCTGAAAAGCTGCAGTGCAACTCCGTGGAGTTTAAGCATTAAGTATGCCATCTGAATGTGAATCCACCTCTGTTATTAATTATGATCAAACTTGATAATTCTTCCTCTCATTAGAATGCACAGTCCTGATACACAGTTAGCTGTTTTTTCCACAGAAGACTCCTGTTGTCTCTAATAACACATCTACCCTTGGACTCGTGTCCTTTGTTAGATAACCTCTTTGGCTCATGGACCATCTAGTTTCAGGCAGCCTGCTCATCTGTGGAGCAGATATTTTGCTGTGATAACCTGTTCGTGTGTGGACCATCCAGGCTCAGATTATGTGTCCATCCATCGGGGTAGATTTTTCTTCAAATGCAGATAGAAAATTCTTCAAGTAGGTAATCGCTGGTGATTTGCTTAGAGTTCTGGTGCCTGTGCCTTAACACTGCCTTTGCACTTTCACATAATCACATGCTTATTTTTCTTCTAAGGTCTTTGAACAATTAACTCTTTTGAAGAAAAGAAAAATAATGGTCTATTGGAAGATGTTGACATAGATATCATGCTTTAGTAACAGCTCACCATTAACCTCTCTCTGTTCTTGCAATATCACTGGACACTTATTGAAATTACTTTACGATAAGATGATGAAGACAGCTGTTCTGGGAAGCTGAGGAGCCTTTGAGACATACGAACAAAGACCCTTCCCCTGATTCTGGCAGGAGTTTAAGGACATCTCTGCCTGCCAGGAAAGCTAGCTTATTTGTGCTACTTCGAGGGCTTAGAGGTTGTTTGACAAACTGTTGGCCTTCAGAGCAGAGAGCTGAATTGGGTTGCTCAGCTGAAGAGTGATCTGCTCTGACTGTCCCTAGCAGCGAAAGTCATCAGTGGGGCTTAGGCAGGCAGAAATGTCCCAGGTAACGCAGCCTTGGTTAGACTGTGCTTACAGTGGCTGCTCATGTTGTGGAGTGGGGGCAACTCCTGGGACAATGAATGTGCAGTGCCATGTGTAAGATGATGAGTGAGGGAAGCTCGTCTGTTTGGGCTGCACCATGAGGTCTGCAAAGTATTTGCACTGGACTGAGTCCTCTTCCAGACTGCATTAGACTGGCAATGTAATGGCTCCCGGAGTTCTCGTCTAGACTATGTGAAAGCCGTGGTGTTCAGGAGATAGCTGGGTTAAAAGTGGATCAACAGGTATTGCTTGTCTGGGTTATTTATCTTTCTTTGCTGTAGTCCTCTCTCACAGTTTAGTCAGGAATATCTGAAACCTCCATGGTATTCTAGGAAGCATGAAAATGTTTGCTTGCAGAAAATTTGTACTTCTAGATGCTGCCAGAGTTGCTCTGGGAACTGACTGGTTATTGTTTAATAACACCTGTCAGTCTTAATGATAAAGCTAAGGATATGGAAGAGTGGAACATATTTCTTCCTCAGACACTACGTTTACACATTAAGGGGCCTAAGTGGTTCAGGATGGGCAGAATGGGTTGCTCTGAGTGATGACCCCCAGTGAGAGGGAGTGTAGCTTTTTATGGGACCTTTACTTGCAGTCCTTCCTAAGGATAGGGAAAAATGGTCTTGCACCCATTTGTCTAATAACTCTGTGTATTGAGGCAGTGTTATAGCAGGTTCCGTTTCCTTCTCTGTGCTACTTCCCTGGCCAAAGCAGCTGAGACTGAAGTCTTTCCCTACTGAAGCCAGTGGCTTTTTGTTCTCTGAGAGCCAGCTCCCTGAGTCAGATGGAATGTGATCCAAAACCAGAACTCAGGGCAGCATTAAGCTGCATTAACGTGGACTTGAAATAATTCCATAAACCTGAGCTGGTCACTCTACACTCTTCCTGTAATTCATAGATATAAATATAGACCTTTCAAGGGAGACAGAGACAGGTGTGATCAACCTCTCTTCCAAAACTATGGAGGCAAACAGACTTTTATTTGCCTTCATGAGCTATAGCAAGAGCCTACAAGTTTGGTTTATGCTTTGGCAGCTTATTAACAGAAGTCTAAACTTAAGTAGGATGAATCCCAGCCTCAGCATTTGTAAAAAATTCTTCTGTGTGCACATTTTTAGCCTGCGATGAATGTGAATTGGTTCAAGGATATTCACCCACAACAAAAGAGGGTAGGCTGTCCCTCAGGACCACCTGCTGTGTGGTAACTTTGTTCTTGCATGGAAGACTCGAGTCACCCACATCACTAATACTATAAGCAGTCTAAGGTGCCTGATGAATGTGACCCGGTTTTACTGAAAGGTTAATGATCACCTTCAGACTGGGAGTCAGGAAAAAAAAGACTACAAGGATGTACGAGGTAAGGGAATGGAAACAGAACATGGAGGTGATACTGCTGAAGTGGTACTAGTTAGCAACAGTTGAAAACAAAGCTGGGATATCTTCAAGGCATCAAACTTGAAAGTAAAAACTTAGGTGAAAATAATCACCGTCAAAAGTGTCACAAATGTACTTTCTCACAGTAAAGCTGTAGCTCTTGCTATTACAGAAAAGTTTTTAATATTTAATATTTATTTTTAATATTTAATATTTAATATTACTACTGTTTTCAGGGTCTGAGGGCACTAATAGGCCTTAATGGGCCTGATCATCCTCGCCTGAGGCAGCCACTTGCACCTCCTGCCCATGGGCCCAGGAGCCCCATTTAAGCTCAACCCTGGGCCTTCAGTTTCTGTCTGAGCTACCCTAGAGGAGCACTGATCTCCAGCTCAGCTCAGCTCAGCTCAGCGTGCAGACTCCATTGCTCTGGACCCTGCCCTGTGGACTGACTTCCCAGCTTGACCCTGCACCTATCTTGTCACTTTGGGCCTGCCCAGTAGGCACTGGACTCTCTCTGTCCCTGGTTACCCTCACCAGGCCTGATCCTGGCTCTGACCCGCAGGCTGACTTCTCAGCTTGACCTCATACCTGCTTCATCACCAGGAACTCTCCTGGTCATCTGGACTCTTGGTTGAACTCGGCTACCATCTCCAGGTCTTCTCTGCCCACCTGGCTCAGGGCCAGAGGGACAGGCCCTGGCTGCAGCCTCCTGAGCTTATCATTCTACACATCCTGAATAGGGAAAAGGAAGGAAAAAATGGGCACTTCTATGGCATAACTCATCTCATCATGTAGCAGATGTCTAAGATACTCACATGAACCATTCTGTAAAAACACCTGTTACTTTTTTTTCCTCCCTCTCCCTGTAGAGAAGAAACTAAGATGGAAGACAGAAACGAAGGCATGCTTAAACGTATATCTCTAGGTGAGATGAATTCCATAAGCAGGCATATGCATGTAGAGCTACTCCAGATTTATTACAAATAAACCAACTATTCCTTCACTGCCATATGTATAACTGGGATACTAATAATTTTTAATTCAGAAAAGGATATTAAAGTCCACTGGTTGGATTCCAACTGTTTCCAGTCAACTTGATGGCATTCTACTAGACAAATGTCTGATAGAAAACACTCTTTGATTAATTCTGCTCGTTCCTGCACCAAACCAAGCTCCATTCACACTCATAACAAACTGACTGTCTGACTAGTAGGTACATGGACGTATGAATTCATGAGCTGATTTTTGAAGGTGTGCAGGATATACAAAGTTACCTGTGAAGACAGAAATGGATGGTCAGCATCTCTGGGGAAATTAAGGTTTCAAATGCATTTGTCTGCATGGGATTACAATGATATTCCAGAGTAGATGTCAGCTGCACTTAAACTCCACGACTATGAAAAGAGTTAAATTCATATCCATTTTCACTTACCATGTCTTTATTAAACCAAAGGTAAGTAACTGCAATTTGTTTGCACAGAAGAATACATCACTACAGTCTGCTGCTGCTGTATCAATTCTATCAATGAATTGGACATACAAGCCACAAAGAACACGTGTGAAAATGAGGCTATTCTAGGATTCCTAGACTGTAACATTCTCGTTCCACATTGTCCTGAAATGATGTTTTGCTAAATTTCAGTCTACTTTTAAATAGAAACAGACTTTATCTCTGTTATTTCTGTTTTGTATAACAGAGATGGTCTCTTTCCAAAATGTTGAGAAGATTTGGATTTATTCCACTCTTGGTAATACCCAGCACTCTGAAAAAGAAGGAGAACAGGCTTTTGTCTATCTGGTTAATGATGGAGCTTCTATATGTGTGTATAGACATCTGGAGATCAAGGGTCTATAGGCAAATCTGGTAAATAATCCAGTCTTAACTGAAAGAAAAAAAAAAAGTCTCAGAAGCAATTACATAGCAACTTATGCTTGGATCATACAAGAACTTCCAAAGTGAACACAGATGTTATTTCCCAGCTGAGAAAGCAAGCAACTCCACCTGTGTTGAAATCCAGTGTTATAGCAGGCAGGATTAAGCAGTGGGTGTAAGAAAATGAATGGCCATCCTTCATAGCAAAGAAACTAGAGATGGGAAATAGACCTTTCAGCTACTAATTTCTAAGGCCAGGAAAACGCAAATTTCATACTAACCAGTGTAACTAGTAAATTCCCTCCTACACAATGTAAGAGTTAGAAAAAAGAAAAGGAGAAGTTTTTTTTTTTTTTAATTTGATCTTAGTATGTAATATGGCTCAGATATCTTTCTCAGCTCCAATATTTCAGGATACATGAGAAAGTAACCGGGTTCTAATTACACTCACTGACTTGGATTCCCCAGTTGGAAGGACAAGATGTGAGGTTCTTGCTGTCTGTGCTTTGGCTCTCTATGATATAAGATATATGATCTCAGAAGTAATCGACCTCACCTAAGCTGTTCTTCTCGTGTTCTTCATAGTTTACAAAGAAGATTCATGGATTCCGGGCTATGAAGATGTCTCTTCTAAGAAAAGATGAATGGTGCCCAAGAAGTGCCCCCCTTTTTCTTTATTAACTTTAAAGGAAGATTAGATTGACGAGGTCAGATGAACTCAAATCTGCTGCAGAGGTTTAAATTTGGGTAAGATCAATCAATGTGCTCAGCTATAACTGGAATAAGCTGGGACAGCCTTTTGCTCAAGCCTATGACTAGAAGCATAGTCAACTATCTGAAAAGAGCATGTCGGATATTTTTGTGCCACAACACTCAGATATGATGCAATGCAATGTTGGTCAGTACAATATAATTACAAGATGATACATTAAAACAAGTATATATATATATATATATATATATATATATATATAACTGATGATATTATCAACAAACGTTGAAAAACGGAAACTTTCTCAACCATCTTACTAATTTCGAATTCTCATTTTCAAACAAATAGATAGGGTCCAAAAACTTTCTCAGCTCTGTGGACATGCTATGATCGTGCTTTGCCACCAGATGGCGAAGGCACACACCTGAGTGTATATAAATGTGGATACACTGGTGCTGATGTTTTCCGGTAAGTTGAAGATGGCTATTTTATTTGTTGGATTTTCTTTAGCCATAGTAGGGCGCTACATTTTAAAAAACTTTTCTGAAAATTGTCATAATTCTCCTGCACAAGTTAATTATGAAAAGTCATACAAGGGGACATCCATAGGTAAAGGAGGAAGTGACACAATCCAGTATTATAGCTGGGGAGGCAGCACAAGTATTTGGGGAAGCAGAGTAAAGGGAAGACAAGAGGATTTTCCTCTGTGAGGTGAATTGAATAACTGTGAAACTTCCGCCTTGCAGTAATTACGTTACTGTGCTCCTTCAGCAAATTATCCATTATGAACGTATTAATTAAGTCACCAAATAACGTCAAAAGTTCAATATCTGGCAACAAGAGAAATACAGTGAGTTGCATTATCTGTTTGTGTTAGAGTAAGTGACTCTTAGGATTCAGTTCATCTCGCCTAAATTCTGGCATCCTACTGAAGGACCTCATGCTGGTGCCTAGGAGGTTGGCGATGTCTCGGTAGAGATAAAAGGGAGAAATTAGGAAGGATTGTGGGTGAAAACGCTCATGTCATCTACCAGGAAGCACCTAAAAGCTTTGTCTGAATCTAATCTAGTCATCTAAACCCCCTCTGGACTCAACGGAGAGAGACAGGCAGTTCCTGGAGATGATTCAACTTGTCCTAAGGAAGAAGCGCTCTGTGAAGATGCTAACTTCTTTCTCTCTGATGAACACAGAGGAAGCCTGACTAGCTTTAAATAGGTCACTTGCATACAGCTAAAGCTCAGTAAGGAAGTCTTCCTGTATGTTTTCCCCAAGTGTTTCACACCTATGAGCAGTTGAAAGAGTAATCATGGAGCCTGGCCTCCTGCATTGCTGTGGTATGGAAATAAGGTGTGATGGCAAGGCGCAGAACTGCAGGCTTGGGAGGGTAAGGCTGGTGGATTTCCAGGGCAGGATTTTTGTTTTTGTTTTTTTTTTTACACATGCACGTGCAATTTCACACATGCTTTCTCCATGTCATGTTGATTAGGCTCCATGCATCCCAGATTTCGGGATGTGCATAGTTTACTGTGCACATAAAGACAGCCAGAACAGCACAGGGTGCAGCTCAGTGTGATATTTCAGAGAATGTGAAATGCATCTCCTGGACAGAGCTGTGCAGTAGATCCAGACCCATCATGGATCTTGAGCACATGCCACATGTCTATACAGCAGATGGGATTCATCTCCCTGCAGTTAAGCTATTTAAAAGTTAGGTGACCAAATCTAATCTAGTTGTCTAAGCTGCCTTTGTAGTAAAGGAAGGAGACAGGCCATTCAAGAAGATCATTCGTCATCTCTCTCTTGCAAACTCATCTTACAGGGACGTGGGACATTTTCCATTTCCACTCATTTCCTGCTGGTATTTTAAATGCTATTTAAATTTGCCCTCACTCCCACACCTACAGAAAGAGAAGGAAGGTCAGAAGCAGTGGGGGAGTCGTTGATATTCCTGGTGGAGGCTGCTCTCCAAAGATCTCCCATCTTTGGGCAAATAGTGTTTCTCTTCAATGGTGAATTCCTACTTCTCTAATCTTCCTTTTGCATGAGAGAGCAATGTTGAAACATTGAAATGTCTTCTGGGTCAATTATGCTAAATTTCAATTGAGAAAAATCAAAATGCTTCATTTTGATCATTTTGAAACATTTAATTTCAATAAAGAAATTATTAGATATTTCAGAATGTATACCATAGACATTGCAATACAGTCATGTAGTATGTAATAATAGAGTGTGTTTTGAATTAAATGAAGCTAGACAAGAAAGTAGGTATGAAAAATGCTTTGGAAACTGGAAGTGCTTCTCCACCTCAAATGTAACAATGGATCAAAGTCAAACTATACCAGCTGACTAGCTGGGCAGTTGGTTTAAAAGGAAGTGCTAAAAACATGGGAATAGGAGCACTTACAGAGATGATTTATTTATTTATTTATTTATTTTTCCTTGGGAGATGTTGTGCTGGAAGCAGGAAGGGGACCTGTGGGAAGATGGAGGCACTGTGGGATGCGTGGAGGAATACCGGGGCTATTAAGGTAGTGGGAATTCTGCATGTGTGTCCATCGCATGCATCTCTAAGCACACGAGGTTTATCAACTGGAAATAACTGAGTATGTAATTACCTCACAGGAACAGCTTTTGGGAAAGAGGTCTTCAGATATGCATGGGGGTGAGGGCAGACTGAAATAGCAGCAGGTGGCTATGGCCCAAAAGTGAAGGGGCTCAGCCGGACTTCAGGGAGAAATAACAGAATGGTGGAAACAGTGAATTTAGGAGCAGAGTTAGCCAGCTACAAACGAGGGACATGTCTGCAGAGGATGCGCAAATGACTTTTTTGCAATTTCTGATCGCCTCACAGCCTGTCATTGCTTGAAACAAGGTAAACCCTGGCCTCAGCTCAGTTCGGCCATTACGAGCATTCACAGTCTGTGTCGTTACCTGTGGAGGCTAGGTTGAGTGCCAGTCTGGACTTCCAGCTGCTTGAGCTTATCTAGGTAGTGCCCTGAACTGCACTTCTCACGCTTGCTTCTGTCACTTCCTTCAATTACTCATTTCTTCTCCTCCTGCTACGCTGAGCCATGTCTCCTTTTAGTCCTCTCCTCCCTTCCTTTGCCTTCCCTCCATCCAGAGTCAGCGTCCTCACGCACAACCTAACCAGGCCACCACAGCGGGACCATTCTTTCCCCAAACAGCCCCTGGAGTCTTCCTCAGCTGAGTCCCTTGCTCCAGGAGTTCAGCCAGACCTTGGCACTTACTTCACAGACCCCCTCGGTGTTGGCTGTAGCTTGTCCGGCCACCAACACATCCAGGTTCCCCCACCCCCTGGACTCTACCTTCTTCAGCCATGGCCTTGCAACAGCAGCCAGCTTATCCTCGGTGCTGAGTTCTTCAGTTTGAAAGGCATTGCACTACAATAAGGTTAGAGCTCATGTTCATGGGTGGGGGCAAGTGGTATGTCTGCATGGTCTGACATTGTGTGAAAATCGTCTGGGATGCCAAAGGTCTTTGCAGGACAGGGGACTGAACTCTCTATTTCCAAGTCTGTAGGCAGCAGCCCTCACTTGGGTCTGTGAGTTGACACATATGGCAGAGGTGGGCTGGAGGTATTCTTGATCTTGGATCTCGTAGGGAACATGGCAGTGGAAAATAGGATTTGGGATCCTTAATGGAACTATGGGGTGCTTGGCGGGTAGGGTTTAGGATAAGAGTTGCACTGGCAGACTTGAAGGGCTGGCTGACAGGCTTCTCGGCAGTTGAATTTTGTTGCCAAACCCAAAAGGAGGCCACAGAGTTGTGCAGGGACAGCCCTGAAGAGCTGGAATTCACTACCCGCTGCTAAGGATACAGAAAAAAACAAGGATACAGTTGCCAGTTTGGGGAGGGGGCTGTTCTTCCTTCCCTGCCCCACTCCTTCAGTGACCACCTCCATTTATGCCCCACTGAAATTTTCCAGGATTCTGCTCTGTTGGGGTCTTGGCAATTTTGCTGCCTTTACTTAGAAACCCAATTTTTCATTTAATTTTAGAATAAAGAACATTCTGAGGGAGCCTAGCAGGGAGGATGGAGCCCACCTGCAATGTGAGCTGCAGGGAGGGATTATTCCCTTGCAACAGAACTACCTCAGAGCATCTTGTCTCTATGTCTGAAACACAAATGACCATGAAAGAAAAAAGGATCGTTCTCAGCCCCATGTCTGAAGGCAGCAGCTAAGTCTGTAATTGGCCTGGGCTCATAACGAGCATCCTTAGTTGGACAGCTCAACACCTGACAAAGCTCATTAATCCCACTATTAGTCAAAATCAGATTGCTTTGATCGCATTACTCCAGTAACATAGTCCTGGTGTGGCATGAGAGGGCTGAACAAAGCCCTTCTCCAGACAAACACTTGCCCCTCTGATGCCTACATAAACCCCATAGTGACGGCTCCTCAGGTATAAGGCTAAGGACCCTCGGTGGAAGCACCAGTCTGCAGGGTTACACAATGCAGTAGCATGCACAGGGCAAAGAAGAGGCCTAAATAAAACAGCAGTATAGCATGCATAAAAAGACTTTTCCTCTCCTTTCGAGCTTTCTATTTGCTTTGAGATCCAAAGCTAGGATCAAACGAGGCAGGGGCTGCCTGACACAAAGCTTCGTTAAGCCAAAAAGCATCCTCCCAGGACTGCCTTTGGCTCCTGCATCTACAGAGCTCTGGGGATACCCATGAACGGACAAGCTCTGCTGTGAACACTGTGGCTCTCCAGATTTCATATGGGTGGCCCCCTTCGCCAACAACACTCCTTGCCTGCTATTCAGGAGCAATGAACTGCTAAGAGGAACAGTGCTGGCTGGTGCTCAAATGGGTGTAAAGGCTGCCAGGTGAAAGCCAGTCTGCTGGTTTTGGAGACCACAAGTCATCACTTTGACCGGGGGCTGAAGGACACAGAAGTGCACCCCTGCACACTGGTGCCATCTGGTCCCAGCTGTCTACATGCTCACCTCTCAGCCCCACTCCCCCCTGCAAACCTGCCCTTGCTCATGTCACGCTGCACACTCCCTGCACCGGCTTTTCACAGAGGCCACGGTGGCAATGCAGCAGGCAATGTGGGCATGCCTGAAAACCGAGGGGTGCCTCTCCTTCCACTTCCCACCCTCAGCCTGGAGCCTGCCATTCCTGACAAGCATGAAGCCTGAGCACTGTGCCATGGCGTCCAACCCTGCCACGTGACATGTCCCCACGACTCACCAACAAGTGTCAACGCACATGCCAGTGGGCCAGAGGAGGATGAGGGAATTCCTGCTTTTGGGGCACAATTCCTCCTCCGCCAGCTTCTTCCTGCCCAGGCACCTCCTTCGCACCGCAGAGCATCTGCAACTCCTGGGGCCCCAGCCAGTGCTTCAGGCAGAAGGTCCTGCCTCCTCTGAAGAGAGGAACAGCAGGGGCTGACGTGGAGGCTGCTTTCTTGGGGGCCATGCTGGCAATCCCCCTGGCAGAGCCTCGGGAATGGAGGCCAGAGTGCATGGTGGTCGAAATCTGCCACAGTCACTGCCCCTGTGGGCCCCTGCTGTGGAGGTTCGAGCTGGGGCCATGGGGCAGGAGGTCTCTGCGTTGGGCTCTGTGGGGCACCGGGACAGAGCTGGGGCCTTGGGGCAGTGAGTGGCAGCTGGGGCCATGGGGCAGGAGGTCTGGGCTGGGGCTGTGGGGCAGGGGGAAAGAGCTGGCCCCCGGGGCTCCATGGGGGCAGGGGCCGCGTCTCCCCGGGCTGAGCCGTGGTGCCCCATAGCAGCCCTGCTCCCAGCAGGCCGTGGGGATGCCCCAAGGCATGCTGGGAGTGTGGCTGCCGCCGGCCCAGCCCTGGTGTGGCGGAGCTGAGGTGCTGGCAGCCTGAGGGCGCTGCCTTCCTGCCAGCTTAAAGCCATGGGCTCTACGCAGCCAGTGCGTCGCTGTCTGCTTTCCGGGGGCGTGCAGTCGTGTGCCTTGCAACCACCTCGATCGCCTCCTTGGCACACTCCAGGCTCCTTTGTGCGACCTTAGATCCCTTCTCCATGCATGCGCTGATGCTCTGGTCCCCTCACACCTGCTAAAGTCTCCTCCAGTCCTCTCCCTGCATCCTCAGGTTCCTTTTGTTTCCCTCCGTGAGCACCTGAGCCCCCTGCTTTCCCCACCCTCAGCACTCTCCTCCCTTCTATTTCCCCCAAGGCTTCCTCTGATCCCCTCCGTTGCTCGCCACGCGCACCCTCAGCCCCTCCATTCCCTTCCCTCTGTGCTCCCGTCCCCTCCATTCACCTCCCGGCACGCTCGCATCCCCTCCCTTTCCCCCACTCACACTCACTTCCCCTCTACAGCTTCTCTCTTCTGCAGGCAGTGCTGCTGCCGAAGGCACCGTGCCCCTTCCACAGACCTCTGCCGCTGTACAGGTGGGGCAAGGGGGATCAACAAGAACTCAGCTCTGCTCCCACTGTCTCGCTCACTCCATTGCTTCCTTTGAGGCTCCCTCAGATTTGCAGGGCGGAAAATAATGTGCAGGGGATGCCTTTCAGGCACTCGGTGTAAAGCCACTCTGCTTTCCATGCAGCCATCTCAGCTATCTGCTCTGCTTCTTCAAGGGGTCTCTCAGCCTGCAGTGCTTACCAGGCAGGTGAGAAAGGAAAGACCTCAGGCATCGTTTCCTTCCGAAGAGGCCAGAGGGCCGGCCACTCCTCGGACCACCCTCAGGGCAGACTGAGAAGTAACCAGAGAGGGTCACCAGAATGTACTGCGTGCAGGCATTATTCCCGTGCCTCGTTCGGGTGTGTGATACTGCGTTGTCACGCTGTAGATGGGAAGCTGCTCTCAGTCTCCTCCACTGGGAACCCAAGCAGTGGGATGGCACTGCGAGTGTTGCAGGCTCCATCTGAGCATCACATTTTTCTTCTGCAAAACGAGTGACTTTAGAAGGGAAATGGGCTTTTGGGGCTCCAGTGATAATCTCCACCTGGCGCCACCCTCCTTTTGGTTTTGCCCTGTTAGGATCACATCTTCAAAACCCCCCCAATTAGAACCCACCCCAAGACCAGGATTCCCAGACGTCATCTCTAACGCAGAGAGAATTTAGTGCCGAGTGAAAGAAATGACCTTTCCGATAAGCGCTTTTTCTTTTTCTTGATTTTCCCAGGCTTTGACACCGTTTGGAGGCGTTCATGGTGGATTTGCCTTAATACAGTTTTCAGGGTGAGAGAGCAAACCCCTCTGCTCCTTCGCTAGGCCATGCCATCTCCATGCCTGTGGCCTAGGGAAGCAACAGCTAGGTGTTGGCCCTTCCTCCCCAGAGGCTGAGAGAGTGCAGTCACAGTCTTCCTCTTCATTCATTCACTTGCTCATTTAGGCCTTCCTTCCTGAGCAGAGCCTCTCCTTGCCAGCAGTTGTAGCCCCGCAACCCTGATCTGGGGACATTGCGGGAGTGGCATGCCTGAGGTGAGCCCCAGCCTGGGGGACCCCTCCTGTGGCTCCCCGTGCCCCTTGCTGTCCTTGGCGAGTGGGCAGTGAGGTGCGGGCAGCTCCCTAAAGTGCCTCGGGCAGCTCCCCTTGCCCTTGCAGGGCCCACCTTGGCAGCACCTGGGGGGTCAAGGGGTCCCTGCAGCCCCTCTGTGACATGGCCTGGGGCATCACGCAGTGCATCGCAGCAACAGCTGCGCCCTCCCCATATGGCCCTGGCAGCCTGCGCTGAGCCCAGGTGCTTGGGGCTGCTCTCGCCATGACTCTGCCCTGCCCTGCCCTGCTCTGCTCTGGAGCAGCTGCTGTGCAGCGAGCAGGAGAAGGCGAGAGGAGGTGGTGGCACAGTGCGAGACGCTGTTTGGTGACCTTCCCAGCAGGTCGTTGGAGAGGATCGTTTCTTCCTGGCCACAAGAGCTCTTTGGACTAACTCGGTAGGCTGGGAATTCCCTCTGTGCCCCTAGGGAAGTCCTCGGTGCTGCTGGGAATTGCTGCCTGCAGGAGCCCTCCGTAATATGGCGCTGTCAGGGCTGCAGAACTTGCACGTTTAGAATCTTTGCTCCCTGGCAGTGTGTCCACCCCTGTGTTACTAGTTCCTTGTCAGCTGCGGTCATAGGACCTTTGGTCCTCGCTCCAATAACTCTTTCCTCCTTTGTCGCTGTCGCACCTGTGGTCCTTGGCACTGTGGAGCCAACCTGGTTTGACAGGAGTGTTTTGGAGGTGGACAGTCATGGCTACTGGAGTCTTTGAGCACTGGGAAGGTGCATGAGAGGAGCACTTGTAAAGGTGCTTCATGTCTGAAGAATTTGCAGACGGCTCCTGTGTATTTCCCTGTTGCTGCTGTCTTCGGTTTTGGATCGTCTTTCCAACCAGACCTTCCAACTTCTGCCCCTTATGTCTGTGGGCTCAGTAATTTACATATTCTCCTGTGAACCAAACGCTTGCTTCACTCGCAGGAGATTTACATTGTTGTCTTCAGCAATTTTCTTTGCCTAAGAAACTTCTGCAAAAGTGAAGAGCTTTACTTCCATGCTTACAAAAGTTCATTTGTGGTTCATATGCTCTTTGAGTTCAGGTTCTGAGGAAGAATGGACCTCAGGCAGACTGAGCGAGTCCTTGCAGAAGTCAAAATGACTTTACCTTACTCCTTTTCGGTAAGTAATGGATTTCACACATCACAATGATGCCAGTGCACTTTTTGCTCAGCTGAGAAGAACTTCCTCCAAAGTGTACCACAGTCTAAAAGAACCTGTATCTTTGCTCCCTACAGGCACGCTATAGCGTGAGAGAAAGGAAGCCTGTTGTATGCTATCAAGCTCCACTGGAAAGTAGGTTATAGGCACAGCTTCTCGGAAGGGCTAATCTCTCGTGTAGAAGGGGGATAGAAGATGTTAAACGAAAATGTAGCTACGCACAGCGCAATCAGAAACTATGTCTAGGTTCTGTAATTGTAGGGCCATCAAAGGCCGGTGGACACCAAGAAGGGGAAGATGGCCAAGATGCTCACAAGGAGTATGACCTTCGGCGCAGGAATACTGTTGTCCAGTATCAAGAGCCTTTGGAATGTGGGTTACGCGCGCAGTTTGTCAGAAGGGCTGATTCCTTGTGCTTAAGGGTGGGAGCTATAAGTTCTTGAATGAAAATGTGCATACGCAGAGACAAACAAGAAATGATGACTTGGTACTGTAATGACAGGGTCCTCAGAGGACGATGAAGAGCAGGAAGAGGATGACGGCGAAGATACTCCAAAGCCATCTAACCTGCGGCAAACTGCTGAAGACACTCAAGCCCCACTGGAAGGTAGGCTATATGCAGAGCCTCTCTGAAGGACGAATTTCTTGTGCAGAAGTGGCATACACGTTGTTGAATGAAAAGCTATACGCGCACAGACAAATAAGAAGTTCTCGCTAGGTTCTATAATCATAGGGGCAACACAAGAAGGTGAAGGCCGAGAAGGGGAAGATGGCAAAGATCCCTGCAAGGAGTATAACCTTCGACCCAGGAAGACCATCATGTACTTCCAGGATCCACTGGAAAGTAGGTTCCATGCACAGTTTCTCGGAAGAGCTGATTTCTTGTGGATAGTGGGCTAGAGGTTGCTAAATGAAAAGACATATACCTCCCACCCCCCCCCCCACACCTTTCATTTAAATTCCTTGCCTTCATTCTGCAGGTAAAACTCTCCCTTTGGGATCGAGATGCCTGTATCCTGCGCACACTGCAGTTCTTGGCCAGTGTGCATGCTCACTGCTGCTTTTCATTTCTTCAGGGCCATCTTCTCCTGACAGGCAAAGGGCTGCTCCATCGCAAAGCCCATGCTGCAGAAGAACAAACAGGTTGGTGTACGGATAGTGAGAGTTCTCAGGGATCCATAGCGGTGCCACTCCCATCACTCAGTAATGCTTGAAAAGATTTTCCGATTGATGGCCGTGATGGGAAAATCGCAGCATTGTAGCTGGCACAGCTGGAGCGTCTAGAGGAAGCAAGGCTTTTCCTTTGGGGGAGAAGATAACTTTCATTAGCCCACAGCTTTTAAAAAGGCAGGATTTGGGGGTCAGCGATGAGATGATTGCGGATTGTCCTGGCTGAGATTGGGGATCTGCAATTCTTCTGTTCTGCACTTGAAGCCAGAATCCCCTTCCACAAATTGTCATTAGACGATTTCATTGTGCAGTATAAAAACATCCACCTGCCTTTCTTCACGCTTGCATAGTGAATGCTAATCAAGACTAGGGAATATTTCATGGTTTGGGAAGTTTATGGCAGTGTATAAGCGCTTCTGCACTCACTTGCTGTAAGGGTCCGGCAGGGGCGACGCCTGGACTCCCGGCAGGAACAGATACACAAACACAAGGCACACTGAGGTCAATGCTGAGCGTTTATTACCTCTGCGTCTGAGCGGGGGGTTCCCCAGCGATTTCCCGATCGAGGCAATAAAGGAGCGGGAGAGTCCCTGGCACCGCTGAGCGTCGGTCCATGGTGAGGAACACCGGGGGGGCACTATACGTGGGTTTTGTGTACTACACACATGCGCAGTGGGCACATTGAGCTCATCGCTAATCTCGAGTCAAAGCCCAGGTGCACACCACACTGGCATAGGCCCAGCTACATGGCTATGGGTCAACATGTCCTGTTGATGCTCCTTTTCCCACGGAACGGTCTGGCTAGCTTCCATCGCCTATCTCCTCGACATTCTTCCGCACTTTCCCATACACTTGCCAACATGAAAACCACAGCAATCCCGCTAACTGCATGTTCAGTTAGAAAGCCCCTTTCCCTTTCTCCTCCATTCACATCTGGTGTCTTCCCCAAAGCTCTGGGAAAGACGAATTCAAGGCAAAGCACGTGGATGGAAGGAAAACCGGAACCACCCTGCTGGAAGCTGATCCAGTGCAAATCCAGAGTTCGGTAAGCAGTGGTAACTCATTGTGTCAGTGGGGACTTTTCCAGGGGTCATGAAAACCTTCCCTACTGTGCTGCCGACAGCTCCCAGGCTTTACACTTTCCTCTCAGGGAACTTCAAGATCGTCCTGAGCCTTTCCATAGGAAAAATTTGGAGGAAGCCTTTTTTTTCCAGGTGGCAGCTTTCTCTGGCCTCTGACATGTCTTCTGTTGCATGTCTCTTTAGGTATGCTTTGATGGTGTGGGTGGTCTCTCTCACCACATTTCAGCCTTAAAGGAGATGGTCCTGTTCCCACTGCTTTACCCAGAATTCTTTCAGAGATTCCAAATCCGACCCCCCAGGTAACGGGCAGTGCATTCGAACTACAGAGCTAACTGCTGCAATATGCTTTTCAACATGAAAAGTATCCTCCTCTTTTTTTCTTTTTTTTTTTGGAGGGGCAATATCTCAAGACATAATGGTTAGCTTTATATATTCTTGGCCAACAAAGCTTGACTCACTGGATGTTGAAATATGACTTGAAATCCTTCCCTTTCCATACCTTTAAAAGTGTTCAAATCTTCAGATGCTTTGCTGCTTTGGTCACAGGAATTCCCTTTTCTGGCTGATGTTTTAAGTAGGGTGTGGAAACACAGAAGACCTTTTTTGGCCTCCCAGCTGAAGGCTTCCTCCCCAGTGCTTCCAACAAATTCTGGGAGGCACAGTCCAAGAGACTCCAACTGTGGCAGGGAGAAAGACAGGCTTTGCTCTCAAATCTGTCTAAGATGGGAAGTGTTTTGGTTAGGAGGGAAGGCCACTTTGCTTTCACAACGGGGGCTGTCATGGGCGCTTTTCCATGTTTTTGTTGTAGCTACGTACATCTCTTTTTTTCATGTTGCAGAGGCTGTCTGTTCTATGGCCCACCAGGCACTGGAAAGACACTGGTGGCTCGAGCGCTCGCAAATGAATGTAGGCAGGGAGACAAGAGAATAGCATTCTTCATGAGAAAAGGTGCCGACTGCCTCAGTCAATGGGTGGGAGAATCCGAGTGACAGCTGCGCTCATTATTTCGGCAGGTAAGGAGGAAATGCGCAGTAGGCTGGGTCAGAGTTGGACCTCTACTTTTCCGGGGTGGACGTCTTCCAGGAGGACTTGGCCTCTTGGGCAGTTTGGCAGTGTCTCCTGTTGAGAAGGGAACATCAGTGTTTCCTTTTCCCGTGCCGTGCTGCTTTGCCTGAGGGGCTGGAAATCTTGCAGATGTTGGGTCCAGCACCGTGCCAGTGCCTTTGCAGCCATAATGTTTATCCTGCATGTTCTCGCTGCGTGGTGCTCTGTTTCACATACGTCAGTATGCCTGCACCTGTACTTCCCTTCCAGGCCTATGAGATGCGGCCTTCAATTATTTTCTTTGATGAGATCGACGGTCTCGCTCCTGTGCGCTCCAGTCGCCAAGACCAGATTCACAGGTACTTCCTTTCGCTTCCATCTCCATGTCATCTGCTTCATCTCTAGGAAAAGAAGACCCACCTGCTTCCCTTTATAGGACACACCCACACACACCCACACCCACACTCTGAACTCCTCGAGTACAATGACACAGAGCTTCATAGCAGTTTAAAGGCAGGAGTTGAAATCAGGTCACTAAGCTTGGTGTCGGGACAAGGTCTCTCTCGAGACCTTGCCTCGCTTTTTCTGTCTTACCATGAGTCCTTTTGCTAACAACAGCTCATCCAGAAAAGCTTCTCCTTTCTGAGCGACGTGACTTTGGAGAAAGTCATGCCAAAGGTAACAACAGCTACTAACCCAGGGAATCCAAACAACATTTGTTTGGTAGTTCTATTGTCACAACGCTCCTGGCGCTTATGGATGGCTTAGACAGCAGAGGAGAGATCGTGGTCATTGGAGCCACCAACAGGCCAGACTCCCTGGATCCTGCTTTACGAAGGCCTGGACGCTTTGACAGGGAGTTCCTTTTCACCTTGCCAAACAAAGAGGTAAGGCTGTTTCGTCAACCTTCCTGCTACTGGCACAGAGCCTTGCTTGACAAGAAAACCGGCTTACCCCACAGCATCTCTGAGAGCGAGCAAGGAAACAAGTGGTATATGTGCTGCACACCTCCCGGTTCCCCACACACAACTGGCAGGAAGGTTGCAAACAGGAGTTTCACTCCACCTGGAGCACATGGACATTCTTCCTTGCCCAAGGGCTTGCTCTTTGCTTAGTTAGTGAGTCCACCTAGGCTCTTGCCTTCTGAGGTTGCCGCCTTGTTCTCAGTTCTCCATTTGGGAAAGCCTCGGGGGAAAACTGGGGCTTGAGTGTGGCTGGGCTGGGAATCCTCAGAGCCGCCCATAAGCATTTAGGGAGCTGACATTGTTACTGGTATTAGCAGGGAGCTCCGGCTCTTTTTCTTTTTCTTTTTTCTTTTTTTTTTTTTCTGGCTACCCCAGATTCTTTTGTCTTTAGTTCGCATTTTGTGGGGAAAAGGAGAAAAAGGTTATTGGATTGAAGGCTAGGAAAAATGCACAACACGCTATACTGGACAGAAACAGGAAACACTTCACTGAAGCTCTGGCAAAGAGCAGCGATGAACATAGGCACAGCTTGACATTTGCTCGTTCAAGGATAGCAGCTGGAGTCAGAATTCTTGCTCCTACTACTCTACTTACTCTTCCTATCTACTTGAAAAGAACCGAGCTTTGAAAAGCAGGCAGTGTGTTACTAGAATGTAAACATTTCTTAACTTTAGCAGAGGAAGACAAGCAATTATGGGAATGTGACGGGGGGAGGGGGACTGCACATTGCTTATTTTCTTTTTGAGAAAGAGGCTTAAGACAAACCACAGTGTGACCACCTGGTTTGTAGGCTCGAAAAGAGATTTTCAAGATCCACACCAGAGACTGGAGCCCTAAGCCCCTGGACGCACTGCTTGAGGAGCTTGCTGAAAAATGTGTCGGTAAGATGAAAAAACGCCCCGAGTTCCTGCCTGTGCCTGGCTCCTGACAGCGTCTGAGCTTGTGCCAGGCAGTACCCAAGCTGCTTCTGTCTCCTTGCCTTCCCTTGCCTCTGAGAACATGGAAGGCTCTGGGGGGCATCTTCCTCAGGAGCTAAGGTTGGCTCAGAGGCCTACTTCCGAAGCACAGGCTGTAGGGCGCTGGGCCTCCCGTAATGCAAGCTCCCCAGCAGGGCACTGCTCTGCAGTGCAGGAACTCTTTTGCCATTGCCCATGAAACTCTTCCCCTTTGGGCCACATGCAAAGACTTTGAGAGTGCCCCTCTGCAAAGCCTGTCCTTGACTCCTTTCTGCTGCCTGAGACTGACATCCCTTTGGATTCTGCTCTTGTTGCTCAGGATACTGCGGGGCCGATATTCAAGCCCTCTGCGCTGAAGCTGCCCCCTGTGCTTTGCATCGACACTATCCGCAGATCTACACAAGCAATCACAAGCTGCACATCGATGTTGCTGCCATTGAAATCACAGCAACAGATTTTCTTGTGGCTATGCAGAAGACTGCACCAGCTTCACAGAGGGCTGTGGCTTCCCCTGGACAACCACTGCCACCCCTTTCCAAGCCACTGCTTCAGAACACGCTACAGAGACTCCTAAAAGGCCTGCAGAGGGTATTTCCCCACGCAGCACTTGCACTCCAGCAGGACCAACAGCCAGGTAGGGCTTCACTGCCTTCACCGCCGTAAAACTCTCCCAAAGCAAACACTGCTAGTTTGTGCAAGCAACAGAAACAAACCTTTCAGTCAGGAGGAGGTGAAACTGAATGGTAGAGAGGGCAGAGCCGGGAACTCCTCCCACTTCACAGTACAGAACTCTATGTTCTCCACTCGAGCATCCAGTTTCCGAAGGCTGTCAGCATCATCTTTCCCATTTGCAAGGAGAAAAGGAGCTTTCACCGCTAGCAAAACATAGCTTGCGCAAATCCAGACACTTAGGAGAGCTCTGTAGAGACTGAAGGCTTTGGAAAATGGCATTCAGCGTATGCCCCTCAGACGAAGAAATACAAGGCCCCGGGTTTCAGCTCACATTTAGAAGCTGTCTTAGCGCAAGAGAAGGTTGCAGAGTCTTCGGGAAAGCTAACAAGCTTCTTTTGCCTTCTCATGGTACCACTCATTTCTTAGAAAATGACTGCATGGACAGTGATGAGGAGTCACCTTCTGGTCCTGAAGATGAGCCGTTTCCTCCAAGGCCTGGCCAGCAAAAGCAAACCTTCCTTAACTGTAACAGGTAACTGCCCGTGTCCTTTCATTGAAATTCTTCCGATTGCTGGGACTTTCCAAGCTGTCGTGGCCATTGCAAGTGGGAGGGGCGTTAGATGAGGGAGGACAGAAGAGTTAGTCCAGGGTGCTTTGGTATCAAAAACTGCAAGCAGGAAGCACAGAGATATAACTAGGTGCTAGAGTTGTAGGAAAGCAAGTAGCTCCAGCCGATCATCCGGAAGGAGCCAGCCTCCTTTTCCTCCACCAAAGACATCCACAGACAATTAGGGCATGCTGATTTCATGCATGCTGTTCTTCAAGGATTCAAGGCCAAAGAAATGTGTTGTCTCTCCTCTTAGCTAAAGAAATGCAACGTGGGTTTGTGGAGTCACCTAGCTTCCCAGATTGGGAATGCAGGAGTGACTCAAGAAAATTGAGGAATGGCCAGCTAAAAGAGCATAATAAAAACCCTGCAAAAAAGGCTTCATTTGTGATCTTTAAGCCACTATGCTTACATTCATATTTTGATAGTGCAATGTGAAAGTAATTCAATCCCACAGTGGAGAAGTTAGCTTATGGGGTCCCAGCTGCATCAGTAATTTTTCTCACTCTCTCTTACTGTGCTGCTCAGGAAGGCTTCTGACCCACAGAACTTGGTCCAGTCTCTAGGCTCCTTGGCCTGAGCCAGAAAAGGTCCTGCAGTACTGGGAGGGCAAAAAAAAGGAAAAAAATGGTGCTATTCACAGACGTATTCCATGATAACAGAGCAAAAACCACGAGAAAGTTGTATTTGCAATCTAGGAGACAGCACATAAGGAAAGATGAAACCAACTGAATGAAGGAATCTAATAAATATCCTCCAGTTCTATGGACTCACAGGAATGTTTTGCACTTTGTTAGATAGAGCTAAGGCCTTTCAGAGCCCACGGCATTTCTTTTCCCACAAGGTTCTTCTGCTCCTTCCTGACCACCTTCTCCATTTCCAGTGGACCCCCTGCACCTAAACTTGACCAAGGCAGAGGCCTCAAGGCTGCTCGGTCAAGACATCCTGAACATAAGAGCCTCACAGCCGGGGGGAAGAGATCCAGACCAGTGTGTGCTGGACAAAGAACAACACCTTGAACATCTGTGTCTTGACTGATCACTTCCTTTGCAAACTTCTTGTTTTGCAGTTGCGCTCCTAGCAATGCTTGTTGCCAGCCAGCATGTCACAGGCCCAGGTTCTTAATCGCTGGAGAGCCCGGGTACGGGCAAAGTTCCCACTTGGCGCCTGCACTAATACACGCGCTGGAGAGGTTTGCGGTTCACGTGCTGGACCTGCCGGCTCTCTTTGCTAGCAGCACCTCACCCAAAGAAAGATGCGCACAGGTACCTCTTCTCTCTGCAATCTCACAGGATCAATAGACTCAGGGGAAGCAGGCAGACCTCCCGCGGTTAATGGTGGTGGCCTGGCTTTCCTCTGCTTCCTGTGGTGTTTATTTCGCGCTGAAAGAACACTTTTCTTGTACGCTGAACAATGCAGAAGAAGGACGTTGTGCATGAGCATCTTTTCCATTCCAGGCTAAACAGTAAGGATGTTGCTAGCAGCTCAGGGAGCTCCAAGACGCTCTTGATAAAGCCCTCTGCATGGCAAGAGCTGCTGCTCATGACAGTGGGCTCTGCAGAGTTGTTTCCCTTGCCTCTTCAGGCTCTGTAGCTCCCAGGAGGCGCCTCTGCCTCAGCCTGACTGCATGTCATGCCCTTTCTCTAGCCTCCCTCTTTATAACACTGAAATGCAACCCAGGCTTGGGAGGGGGGAAGAAAAGGGTTTCTCTTCTCTCATCACACCGCAGGGAAGAGGCAAGAACACACTTGCTGGATTCGAGCGGTGTAGCAGTGGCCCCAGGCTGATGTGGACCTTGCTGAAGGGCTGGGCCTGTTTTTTCAAGCACACTGCCACTCGCACCGGGCGTGAGGCTCTGGGCGAGTTACCTGACATCTAAGCAGTTTGGAAATCAGGCAGAGATTCAGGCCTGCCTCTCGCTGTGTAGCTATGTCCAAGGAGTTGGGTCCAAGCAGCAATGTTACCTTATTCTTGGTGGCTTGTTTGGACGCTTTGTCTTTGTGCACTCCCGTTTTGCAGGCAATTTTGATTGATCCATTGTTGTTCAGCAGCAGCCTCTGCTACCCGCTTCAACAGTCTTCTCCAAACTTCCTTTTGACTAGTTGATCCGAGAAGCCCAGAGGACAGCACCGAGCATCCTTTCTATTCCACATATCCATGCCTGGTGGGAGGCTGCTGGACTCACCTTGACAGCTACGCTCACAACATTACTAGAGGGCATTCCAGCATATGCTCCAGCGCTGTTGCTCGCTACGTCGGATGTTTGCCATGCAGATCTCCCGGCAGAGGTATTTCTCTCACTGCCTTCCCGGCTTCTTTCAGTCTCATGTTAATTTATCACTCCATTAAGCACCCAAATACTGTGCTCTCCTAAGCCATTCAACACCGGCATTACTAGGGCACCCTGCTGGCATCTCTTCCCTCTGCAGTTGCCACAAGGCTTCAACCTGAAGGGCAGCAAGGCAAGTAAATCCAAAACAGGCAACCTAGGAGATGCTCAGTGTCCTCCCTTGGAGCACTGGAACCTCGGGTCGCTTCACAGAGCTTTAATCCTAGAGGTGTTCCTTAAAGAAGATGCCCTAAATTGCCCTGCTGACCCACTACAATCTTGCCTTTAAGGCCAAGAAGCAAACTTGTTCTAGTCTCTCCCTTATTCAAAGCATTCCTCAGCTTCACTGGAAAAGGAACTCATCTTTGTGGAGCAGAACACAAATTCTGGGGGGGCTTACGGCTGCGCTGTCTTTTCTCCTCCCACCTCAGGTACGAGCTTTATTTTCTGAGCTTTATGGAGAAGTTTTCAATGTCCAGTCACCTAGCGAGGAGGAAGGGAGAAAGTTTTTCGAGGACTTGCTTGTCCAGCAAGCTGCTAAGCCTGCTGCACCACAAAAGAAAGCAGGTGAGCCTCTTCTACAAACACAGCGTTGCTATCTCTAGCTTAGTAGCCATTCGGCATTTGCTTTGGTAATAGATTTCCTGGCACGAAGGTTTACTCTGCTTGTGTCCGCGCATCATCACTTGGCTAACCTTTTCTGGTTGACTGAAGCTTGTCAGGCACGGGAAGTCCTCCTGCCTGTGGCATCACCAACTGAGCCTCGACTGCTGACAGAGGAGGAGGAGAGTCAGCTCGAGGAGCAAGGGGACGAGACATGGCCAGCGGTGCCTGCAGAGTCCAGTACACCCCTCTCTGCTGGCAAGTCCTTTCTTCCTTTTTTCTTTTTTCCTTTTTCCTTTTTTGGATAAGGTGCCAATGACATTGATATCTTCCCTCTTGTCATGGCATAGCTGCTTTTGCTGATGCCGGTGGCTTTATGCCAAAGGCATTCCATTTCCAAATTAGGTGCAGCATGTGAGGTCAGTCCCCAGGACAGTCACTCAACATGCTTATGAAATAAAGCCCAGCCACAGAGCTTGGCTCACACTGTAAAACACTGGCCTCGATGGCCCCGCAACGGCTAACTCCTCAAATGTAACATGTTGTTTAGAGCAGTTGCTGAACACTCCACAAGTTCGTATGGTAATAGGAAACAGTGAGGATCTTTCCTTTGCTTTTGCTTCCTTTTTCTCTTCCTCTCCCTCTTGCCTTCCTGCCCGCCACCCCCGCACCAAGTCATGGCCGTCTGTCTGTGAGGCTTAGGCAACGTCTGCTTTTGGAACACAGGGGAAGGAGAGCTTGTCTCCAAAGACTTTTCTGCTTCTCACCTCTTGTACTTCCTGTGATGAGAGACGAAGCCACCTGAGCTTATGACCTTGCTTTGTGCTCATGCCTTCGGTCTACAGTCTGCTCTGTGCACAAAATCTTCAAGGGCGTTCTTTTATGCATGATATAATCTAATAGTTCTTGCGCTTTTTAATTCTAATAACAATTGGACTCCCTTCGCTTGCTGCCCTTTCTCCCTCAACACATGCATGTAGTGAGCCAGCACAATGGTACTTCAGTCCCTCTCACCATTTCCCTTGTGCACCAAGTAAGACGACGGTGCTAGATTGTGCAGACAGAACTGCTTAGCTAATGCTTTGGCTTGCTTTTTCTCCTATCTCTGTGCAGCTGCCTGCAGACAAAAGCGAAGGAGGAACGCATCGCCCTCAGAGAGCCTAGCAGAGAAGAGGAGGAAATGCTCACCCCCTGCTGAGAAGGAAACCAGCATCTCTCTCAGGGTAGGTTGGAGCTCACTGATCCACCTTTGCTTCCCGCTCTGCTGACGACCCTTGAGGCAAGAGGGCCTTTGCTGTGGCAGCCGCTGTCCTTTACTACAAAACGGGACATGGCAGTTCCTGCTGTTCTCAGAGAAGTTCACTTGCAGTTAGGATCGTGGAGGTGATTGATAGCCTGAGGAGCAGCACAATGCTAGCTGAAACTGGAGCCTTGCTTTTTCTCGCAAGTCGGACACAGCAGCTCATTTCCTCCATGGAAAGCTGCTGCGATATTTAGTCTGGTCTTGGACGTTTCACTCCTTCTTTATTTAGCCATACAAGGAAGGAGGATGCGAGTTGTGTGGGACCATTTTCTTTTGTGTCTGAACACATCAAGAGCCTATTCAAATGTTCTTGTGCTAACGCAAACTTGTACTGTCTCCCTTTTTTCTTCAGCAACTGTTGAAGGTCGTTGGCGACGCAACAAAGGACTGCAACATCCGCCAACTCAAAAAACTACATCTGGTGCTCAGCCAGTGTGTTTACCGCCATTGGCAAGACGATGACAAAACGCAGTTGATAGAGGTACTTTGCTTACACAGCACTTCCTGTCACTGTTCTGCACTTCTTCCTTGTGCACTGTGGATATCCTGCTTATTCACTATTCCTCTCTTTCCTGCTTAGCAGTCTGTGTTACATACGAGTTGCTGACTTCCACCTGGAAGGCATCTACACAGACTTTCATTTTATACAAAGCAGCTAGCTACAGGATTTTACATTTCTATTCCAGCTTATAGCAAGTTTGCCTGTGTTTAGTGGCAATTATTATTCCTTTTTTATCTTTTTAAATCTTTTTTTAGGAAATGAAGGAAGAAATTGAAAACTTCTCCCGTGCTCAGTAACAGGAAACGTGCTTCTACTCTGCCATTCTTTTTCATTATTTGCTGTTTAGTCCTCAGTGCTCAATTCAGTAAAGAAAGCCTGTAGTTATCATATAAAGACATCTGTTTGTATATATATCCAAATATAGCGAGGCTATACCAATAAAGCTCATATAAATCCTTTTAAGCTTTCTTACTGGCTGTTTGTTGCTGTTAGTGTTCCAAACCTATTGCGTATACATACATGATCTGTTGACATCGAGGTGTTTGGCCTTCCTTTCGCATGTGCATTGCCTGAAAGTCTCGTGCCTGGCATTTTTAGGAGACCAATGGTCATCAGTGCCTTTGACCTACACACATCTGGACGTCTTCCAAGTAATCTCAGTGCCTCTCTCAAAAGAAAGCAACGGAAAACTCGACCATCTTTGCCCAAACGGTGACAGGCGGTTTTTCTGGCGCCGCCTGCACTACTGCCTATGCCGTTGTCATTTAGGCAACGTTGCAAGGCAGCGCAGAGGTCATTCTTCTTCGGACCTGCTCGCGCCCCCAGGGGTTCTCAGAGAAGGAAAACAAACCTGCAGCAAGCGTCGGGGAGGAAAACTCTTCCCCAGGCAGCGGCACTTTGCTGTGCTCGGGGCACCCCGCGCCCGGGCACATCTCAGCCCGCAGCGCTGCCTGCTGCCCGCCGCCCCCCCCCAGCAGCTCTCCTCCGCCCGCTCGGCGGCAAGCGGCGCTCGCGCTCTCTCGGCCCCTCGCCTCGGCCCCGGCCCCCCTTCTCGGCCCGCCAGCGCCCCCGGCAGCCGCTCCGCCGCCGGGCACGGCTCTCCCGGCACAGCTCTCCGCCCGGGCGGCTGAGCCGAGCCGAGCCGAGCCGCGCCGCGCCGCGCCGAGCCGAGCCGAGCCGAGCCGAGCCGAGCCGCGCCGCGCCAGCCCCCGGCTCCCCCGGCGCCCAACCCCGCCCGCAGCGCCCGCCCGGCCCCCACCCGCCGCCACCCGCCGCGACCCCCAGCGCCGCCGGCAGCCGCGCTCCGCGCCGGGAGCCGCCCTCGCGGCGGGAAGCGCCCCCGAGCCCCGCCGAGGCTGCGAGCCTGCCCGGGGCTGCAGCGCCCACGGCGCCCGCTGCCCCCGCACCCTCGCCCCCGCCGCGCCTGTCGCGCTCTCGGCTCCGCGCAGCGGCCCCGCGCCCCGACGCCTCGCCGCCCGGCGCCCGCGCTCTGCCCCGCCGCTGCCCCGGCCCGCCTCGCCCGGCCGCAGCCTGGGCTAGCGTGCCCCGCAGCCGCGGCGCTCCAGCCCAGGGCGCTGCTCTTCCCCAGCGCTCTCCTGCTCGCCCCGCCGAGGCTCAGCGCCTTCGCCACAGATGCGAGCAGCGTGTTCATTGCACTGCTTTAAAGGCTCGTGTCTGGCATTGTAACACAAGAAATCGGCTTGGGGCAATGGTAACTCCCTTGCCAGGCTTGCTTGCCTGGATCGGCAGCGGTAATGGGCCTTCTTCCCAATGGAGAGCTGCCAGAGGCTGGTCACAGCCTGCCCTTCTGAGCGCAGATCCAAAAGCTGCCCTGGCAGATGGCCGTTGGCAGACGTCCATCGCAGAGCAAGCGGCCATGGGAGCGTCATCTTTCTTTTCCTGCTTCTGCCCGCTGCAAACAGAAATCAAGCAAACAGCAGGCAAGAAAATCAGGAGGAGAGAGCACTCCTGCCCTTCCCCTTTGTGCAGGGCAGTGCTGTGCGATGCAGCAGGAAGAGCCGAGAGCGAACAGCTGAAGGCGCCACACACACTTTACCCCAGACTTTGGAGAAACTCCAAGGCAGCTAAGCGCTTACGAAGGAAACAACCACCCGAGCTGTAAAACTGTGAGCATCCCTCAAGGGACACAGCCTTTGCTGATCTGGTTTTACATTTGACTCACTGTGTCCCCTCAGAGAGGGCTGCTGCCCAGGTGCTCCTGCTCCTCCACCTCTTCTACCCTTTCACTTGAAAAGCCCTCCCTCCTGCTCTCTCTCCTTGCTGCTAGCACTGGTGTCGAATGGTAGTGCTCTGAGTGGGGCTGCTGCTTGCCTAGGTGCTTGCCCAGCACTCCCTGGCAGGGCAGCACTACCCAATGCAGTGCACTTGCCCCGGACGACAGGAGCATCAGTGCAGCCCTCTGTGGCTTCAAGAGGTTCAGAAACCTCTTAGCCTGGGATTTGCACCTGCATCTTAGGGAGGAGAGTGTGCTGGGAACTGACAAGTATGGACTTGGTGGTGTGGCTGTGTGTTTCCATCCCCTTCAGAACGAGCAGAAGAAGAGGACGGTCAGCATAATCAGGGTGAAGAGCCTGCCTGTTTGGAGGTGCTGGGAGCTGCACTTGACTTTGAGGAAGAGGGTGAGGCTGAATACCAGCATGAGGGGCGTGCAGAAGAGGAAGTCCAGGACTCCAAGGGTGATGAGGAGTATGTGGCAGTTGCTGGAGGGGCGAACAGTGCTAGAAACTTACCCCAGCATGTTCAGCTGCAGCGAGAGGCTCCAGAGCAGGCCGGAGATGATGCCGGACAAGTGCTTTGGGCGATGGCTTTGGCACCAGATGGGACAGAGGACAGACAGGCACCTCTCAATGCTGATGGCTGTCAGGAGATACAAGCCAGTCCTGTACATGAAAAGATCCAGGAAGAGGAATATCCCAAACTGCACTCCCACATTGAAGTGCATCAGGCACTGAACTGTTTTGATGGCAATGCAGAGCAGGTAGCCAAAGTCAGCGGCAGCCAGGTTCAGGATGTAGACAGTGAAGCGGTTCCTCTGGATGCGGAAGCCGAGGTACCAAAGGACCATGCCATTTCCCACCATGCCAGAGGCAGAGCTGATGAGGCAGAAGCTCTCCATGAACTTGAGGAGAGCATATGACGGCCCTGCCTTTTGCACAGTCCCACTGTAATTAGTCCCTTCAGCCAGGCTTGAACTGCTTTGAAAGGAGAGCATTATGAACTGATCAGTCACTATGAAATAACCAAAATGGAGAAAGTTTCTTCTTCTCTCTGTTTCTGCAAGAGAGAGAGAGGAATTTAGTGACTGATACACTGCTTTTATACTTACAGCCTTGTGGCCTGGGACAGCTATCGCTCACGGAGTATGCATGGCTGATGTCTGGGAAGGTAACAGCAAGATGCTACATGTTGAGGAGAAGGCAAAATCATGCAGAAATTTGGAGAGGTTGAAGCAGGAAGACAGGGTGAGGCAGTTCAACAGAGTAAAAAAGAGAAGCAGAAGGAAACATTGCTACTTATAGAGAGGGAGGAGCAGGAGATGAGGAGGGGGTAACTCTACGCAGTGATCGTGTGTGTGTGTAGATGTCTGTGAGAGAGGACATGAAGATGGAACAGCAGAGACAGAGAACATCCCAAAGCATTAATGATGGCAAGGAAATGCTGAACCTATCCCAGAAATGCTTACCTTCCTGCCCCAGTGCATCGGAATTGACTGCTCAGAGAAGCTGGGACCTGGCATCAGCTCTAGTGTCTTTCTCTTGGTTTCTGATTCATCCCATGGATCTTCTGGGAAACATTTTCTGTGAAAAAGACAAGGAAGTTCTTTCAGCCTGCAGATTCAGTTTCTGTCTCCTGTGGCGTAATGAAGCAGGTGTTGTCAGGAAGGAGTGTTTTCACTGTACTGAGGAGGCTGGGATGAAGTCAGCGGCAGATGAGAATGGGGCTCTCTCATGTTGTGAGGCAGTTTCCTATTTCTGCTCTACTTCTCTGGTTGCTTTTACAGTAGGTGGGGAGAAAATTACCTGCCAGGGATTCCATTCCCAGGGATGCTGTGGGATTTTGCATGCATCTGTGAAAGGCTCTTGGTGCGTTCGTACTCTGGCCAAATGCTGTTATAAAGGAGATGTACAAATGAGCAGTCGGTAGAGATTGCGGGAAGTTGTCAGAGTAACTGTATTCTGTTTTGTTTTTTCTTTCTTGAAACATGAGAATCAGCTGGAATGGGATTATTCCAGAAGAGGATGTCCCTTCTTCCAATGTTTCCTTCAAAAATCGCTTCCTGTGCAATGTCTCGCCCCAAATCCTGCCAAGACCCCCAAAACAGAAACAGCTTGTCTGCTGCGCGTGGGGTGGGAAAGGGAGATCAGACATTGAGGCCTTCACAGCCTGGGTGCTAGGCATCAATAAGCCTCTTTGGGCATTATCAGCCTTTGCCTGCCTCCCCTGAATGCTTCTGGGCCTCCCTTTGACAACATGTGTAAAAAGGTGCCTATTTCTTTCTCCTGCAGATAGGAGGAGTCTCCCCAAACTGCACAGGGCTCTAACAGCATTTGATGACTCATCGTTCACCTCTGGCCCCAGAGAATTAAAGTATTTTAGCAGCTTGACCTGAAAGGGACTTTAGAAAAATAGTAAACACAGCGATTTATTCGCCATAATACAACAGAAACCCTGCAGACAAGAAGTATGCTTGTTGTGTGCCACTTACTTACAAAAGGAAGAGGAAGAAAAGAGTTTTAACAGTGTGATTGTGCAAGCTTCAAAATGGGCAGGTGTTGGCTCCAGAGGGACAAATCTCACTCAGACTTTGGGTATCACGTGGTGAAGCAGCAAAGGTCTCTCTCTCTGCCTCTACAGTCAGGAATTGTCTTTGATTAGACAAATTAGACCTATTTTGAGATATTGTGGCTTAGTCTGTGACCTGACTTAGTCTGATCTTAAACTCTGGTTAATTTGATCTAAGAGAGATGACAAAAAGTCCTTTATCTACAGCTTCTTGCCTCTGGGCATTTACTTTGAAGTGCTTTCTTTTTCTGGCCATAGTAGGGATGGGTAACTGCTTTTGAGGGTTAAGATTCTAAAGCGGGGAGAAGTAGGCATAAAGTGGTGTTTCTAGAATGTCTCTTAAGACTCACTAACAAGGCCTACCAAAGCCTGCTTGCGCTGTTGTATCTCTTGCGTCCTCTGTGCACGATTCTAAATTGTGGGATATGAGACATCACTTGGCTCTGAGTTGGTGCAAGACGTAAATGGTCAAAAAGGTAGGTGTTTGAAGTTGCTCGCCCCTCCTTCTGCCCCCTACTTAACTGACCTTACTCCCTTTCTCCAAACAGAGCATAGCCTTCTCTTCCTAGCTGCCTCCCCTTCTTTCCTGTGGCAGGAAGCAACATCTCCGTGAAAGGTGCAAGACAGGTAATATGGCAGCTGATGCTGGGGAGGGTCATGAGGGGAAGGCTGCTACTTTTGTTTGATGTTTGAGGTAGGCTGAGGTGAGGGAGAGAAGAGGGTTGACTGCAGTAGGAGCTCCTGGAGTTGAGAAGGGGGTAGCTGTGGGAAAGGAAGGGTGGGGATAACTACTGAGGGCAGAGGCTTGGGAAAGGGAAGCAAATCAAGTCTTTTTAGAATCTTTCTCTGACCCTTCTGCATGTGGTGAAAATTGGACTGCTCTGAAACACACGTATGCGCATATAGATTCCTTCTTCCAGGTCTCAAGCACATTGCAGAAATACCAACAGTACTGTGAGTGCCTTATGTTGCAATCAATGAGAAAATGAAGACTATTTCAAACACTGGTGTCTAGGAGCTCTTGTGATGAGTGGAATCAGGTTTGCTGCCCTCAGGGCAGCAGGTGTCCCTTGCAGGCACCTCATGCCACTGGTAGAGGGACTATGTTGAGGAACACACTCAGCACTAACATCCCTTGGCTGCCTGTCTCCTTTCAACCGTCCCCAGGGAAGCAGAAATGTGTTTTTTTTTCAGGGTGCTGGTGGCCCCCGAGGAACGCATTCTTCTTAGCCATGACCACTGACCTTCTAGAGTGCTCTGTGTCCTGGCATCTTCCCAGAGAGATACCGAGCAATTCAGAGGACAAACATAGCTCCCATGCTGAGGGCATGCTCCATGGTAGGCTGGGCTGGCTATCTTAATGTTAGTTCAGGGCAGAAAATTCTGCACATGATCCCTATTCCTTGCAGTCATCCTATCACCAACGTCTTTTGGACCACAAGAAATATATTGCAAACACGTGGCAGATGCCACCTCTGAGAATGCTTATCTCTTACTGTCAGTGATTGAGAGGGTCTACGATGGTGGTTTACATCCTCTGGAGGTGCCTCTCTCTCCATTGGGCATTCAGGGAATGTCAGGTGATTAGCTTTCTATCTAAGGCATTCAATCAGATTTCATAATGTTAAATAGCATCAGCCTGGGCCATCGATAGTGTACTGTCATGTACTGTCATACTGGTTGTAATGGACGCCCTGTGGAGATATGCCGAATCATCAGAAACTTTGCATTCCATATAATGCAAGTGAAGTAACCATCCTATGGTTTCTTCCATAGACCGTGCAAAAGCATGCTGAAAAAGTCACTCACGGTTCTCATATATCTATTATAAGGCTTTGGTAAGATTGGTCTCTTGTCTCCAAAGCATATTCAAAACCTGAGTCTACTTCCTTAATGAAACTAATTAATGAAAGCCTGCATCAAATAGCAGCAGTCTAGCTGGTCTTTCTTTCCCTTGAGATTAAACATCCTTCCTGTGGTTTACATGCTGAGCACAGTATAGTTCTTGTGGCAGCTGTTAGTCTGAACAAACTTGACACCACAAAGACATCTCCTTGTCTGGACACAGAGTTATGCTGTTGTGTTTTCTCAGCTAATCTTAATTGATCATCTAAGACCAAAACTGCTAGTGTTTGATCTCTGAAGAATGCCACCTTCTATGACAGATGGGCAGTTAGGGCACTGCAATAGCATTTGTTCTTGGAAAAAGATCCCTAGAATGAAGATCTCCTTATCTTGAAGATGATCAAGACAATTGTGTAGCTATAGCCATTCTCTAACCAGCAGGAAAGGAAAATACTTGAGCTCCTTTCCCCCAGTTCTTTTTTCTCCTCCCTTCCCCTCACCACCTCTCCAAAATCATGGCAGAAAGCAAGAGACAGAGGGCAATGGCAAAGACCGCTGCAGCCATCCAGGAGTTTCTCACCTTCTTGTGGGTTCCTTGGTATTTCAGGGACTATTTGCAGCAACTGCCTGGTGTGGATCTGCTGGTGAAAATTGTCACCTGAATTCTGTGACTGATGGTCCAGATAAAATCCTTGTGCTGTAAAATCAAATCCTGGTGCTGGGCTATTTAGACACTGTTAAAAAAGCCACAGTCATTTCAATGTGACGTCTGGAGAAACAGCCACTCACTCTCTTGGGGAAATATCTAGTTTGTTGCATGTGGTCACTTAGATTTCAACCACTTCCTCCTTCCATCCCAGCACAGAACCTGTCACTGTCATGGCTTAGGAAATGCTTTTTCACTACTTCTCCCTTCTTCAGACAGTCTAGTGATATAAAGAACACAAGAACTGTCTGTCCAAAGTTATAGCTTGACTCTTGCACTGATGCTTTGCTTCCCAGCTGCATCCATGAGCAGCTCTTGTTTCATAGACCTTGCAGAAGATGCTCTACTGCTGCTCAGGGTCACACAGATTGAGAAATTGTCAGTCCTCTTCCCTAATGCCTGCTGCTGATTTCACAACCTCCCTCAACACAGCTTCTCCTTCCCCAAGGGTCCACTGTCACTGCAGAACCTCCCTTAGCACACTCATCACTACCGAGTGTCCTCTTCTGACCTCAAAACCTCTCCCAACACAAGTTGTCACCATACATTGTCCCCTACTACTTCACAGAACCTGTTCTACTGTAGGGTCTCCTTGAACTCTGTAGCCAGCCTTATGACACCTCAGCAGCCACAATTTTGCAACCTCTCCTAGTGTTACCCTTCAAAACACGATGTCTGCTTCTGATGTCACAAGGTCTTTCAACACAGCTTAGCACCCACAGTATTACCTGCCACTTCATACTGTCTTTCAGCACAGTCCCTCACCACACCTCAGGCACTTCTGGTTTCACAAACTCCATGAAGACAGTCCCTGGCCATGTAGCATCCATTTCAAGTTTCACAACTTCCCTCCACACCGTGCCTTGTCCCCATCCTGCCCATCATCAAATTCACAACACACATTCACCATGGCTCTATCAACAAACCCCTTGCCAGTATTCACTATCCAGCTGCAAAACCTCATTCATCTCACCATGCACAGTCCCTCCTTGTCCAAATCACAGCTCCCCTGAGCATGACCTGCTGCCATAGTGGTGTCCAGAGCCAGGTGCCGAGGTAAGTGGAATGAAAATGGAGAAAACACCTTTCTCCTTTCCTTTCGCACACCCCTATGGGGAATTATTTTGCAGCAGGAGGCAGCAGCAATTCTTCATTTGGACTTGTGCATTAAGTCACCTCTGGTAGTCCATTTGGCTAGGGAAACAAAAGGACATGAATGTGATGCTAGCCAAGTTGCTGCCATGTGTGCCACTGGGTACAGAAAGTGGCAGGCCGACTCATACTAGGTTAGCAGGCCAGATGCTATTGGCCTGATCTCTCGCTTCTGTCATCTGTTGCTCCTCTTCCTTTCCCAAAGACTGTAAGACTTTGTTTACCTTCTTACCCAATACTCTTGTTTCCTGTAGTGACTACTGTTAACCCTCATTAAGCTGCCCAAGGCTCCAGGCGACAGTAAAAGGACATTTAAGTTAGGGGACTATTTTCACCAAGGCATTTCTTTACCAGTATTTATTCTCATTAACTGTAGGATTTCTGTTTTCAGTGTGGAGATCGCTGGCATTCTGTGCAGAGGAGATGGAGACATTAACTATGTTGCTATCAGGCCATTCCACATTTCCAGAAATTTCAGCAAAACAAAGTAAAGGACAGTAGCTGAGACAATGTCTTTCCTGACATCCATGAGGCATAAGCTACAAATACATAGTAGAGTTTAGAGCCATGATGAATTTGACTTGGGCCTTGGTTGAGATGATATGCAGATATAAATCAACATGTCTGTTTGCTTTGTTTGTTTCATTTCATAGGTTCACCTTTGACTGCAGCTGCTCAGGTTAAGAAAGATGGGGCCCATCGTGACAGTGAGATTTGTCCGCCCTAAGTTATTTTGTTTAAAAGCTAGATGTCTATTTCACACCTAATCGCATCCTAAAATCAGTTCTGAGGTAGATCAGATGCATCTGCCTCCAGAGACATTCATTTTTTTCTGCAGAAGAGCCTAGAGTGACTAAGTCAGGGTTAAATTCACTGACTTCCATTGGCATTAAATAGGTGACTTCCTCCCTCAGTTTCCCAATTCGTAAATGAAGGATTTTTTTGACTGACTTGGTAATTCACTGACCTCTGTTAAAACATGCAAATTCTTGCAAAGAGGCTTTATTCACTGGATTTCCAGTGATGAAATTTCTGGTGAGATAGGACTTGGAGGGTCATCAAGAGGTCACCCAGGACATCTTCTGTCCCTACAAAAGCTTAATTGTACAACTCCTGAGAGAAATGAGCCCAACCTGTCCTTAGAAGACTCCTGTGATAGGAATTCTTTACCATCCCTGGAGGATCGTGACTCTTCCTACAGTTTGAGGTTTCTTTCTTTTTTTCCTTTAATGAGGATTTCTCTTTTACATGTTTTTTGGAATACACAGAAGTGAAAAAAGGAGAGAAAATATCTAGATTACAAATGGACTGTTTTAGCCTTCACAATGCTAGGAAGCCAGAGCAGTGGACCTAATGGCCCTTTACACAGGGGAAATCCATACAACTGTCAGCTTGGAGTAAGGAAGAACTCCGAGAAGCGTTAACTGGATAGTTCCATGCATATGCTTGTCCAGTTGAATACTCAGCTACTCCTTTGACTGTTATTTCTTATGGAGAAACCCTGAAATGCCTTTGTGATATCATTATAAAAGCATTGACTGACAACTGTTTCTTTAAAATACATTTACTTAAACTTTTCAGTCAAGACAGAACTCATTCTCCTCCTTTGCCCCTTTCTTTCACGCCTTCCCTTCACTAAGCCTCCACCCCTCCCTCCTGCAGCCCCAAGAGCCCTTCAGGTGGAAGATTTCCTGCGAGAGGGTTAAAGGTTGGTACTTAGATGGTTTTCTTCTCAGCCCTTTGTGCAGCTGCTGGGGTATGAAAGCATCATTCAGCACACCCAGGTCACATCATCCACACAGCCTATTAAACCACTTCTCACACAGGCAGGAAACATCAAGATACACTTGTGACACATGAAAGCAAGTAATAAATTAGATGGGATTGGATTATACACTAACAGCCACCTCCTAAGCAAGTTTTGGAAGCTTTCCAGAAGCCATTCTATGTTCTTTAAAGGCGCTGTGCTCTAACACATTCATACCAGGGAAGACAGAAGTTGAGGAGATAAGGCTGTACAGCCCTTACACAAAATATTAGATCTCTAAACACAGGTGAGGTAAGTTTTGCAGCTTCTCTGCCTTCTCGCTTTGCTTCGCTTTGTTTGCTTTGCTTTGCTTTCCTCTTCCTTTTCCTTTCTTCTTGAACAAATGTGAAAATACAGAAAGGAACTTCCACTGAAGTTATCAACTGTCTCTAGTTGTCTTTGGCTAGAATCATATACAGAGCTAGTTCTACAGCCGCAGATTAGATTGCTTCAATATTATTCTTTTGTTTCCCATAACCACCTGAGATTTTAGGGAAGAATGCATGCAGTAAGGAGATGGTGCAATTTCTCACCCTTTTTGAGATGTTAAGAGTACACATGAGATTCCTTTTATTTTGCAGCTGATTGCATTATGTCATATAGCTCAGGTCTACCCCTGCAAAGGCACTTGAAGAGATAAGCCATAACTGGTGGCAATCCTCTACTGAATTAGTCATTCTAGTAATCCTCTTGGAGTCAACGGTCTAGAAACGGGTACCTGCAGCACATGATTCATCACATCTACAAGTAGACTGGTCAGGTGTAATATGCCTAGCTTAGGTACAGGTGCCTACATGACTTAAGGCGATGAGATGAGATCAGACAGATGGGTAGTTTGTTAAATGCAGTTTGGTGGTGATGGAAAGGACCTTATCAAGGAAGACACATAGTCGAGCTGTCTGAATTGTGAATCGGTCCTTTTGTAGATGCACACCTTGTTTTTAGCTCAGGAGTTTGCCATCTGCTGGTATTCAGGCATACAGTTTCCCCCGACCATTTCTCTCTTGGTCACTCCTTTCTGACTGCCTAAATATGGCCCTGCGATTGCTGTGGTATGCTTCCAGTCATGCTCTGGCTTGGATGGAGCCCAGCTATTTCTTTTCGACTGGGTACTGCACAGCCATAAAGGTGTGCTCATTTCATCCCTGTCATTTATTTTGTTGAGAAGTCTACGTCGTTGCTCAGTAGAAGGAAGAGGGGTAGAAAGGATCACGACCTGGTAAGACGAGGGAGAAACTGACCTCCCGTTGTTCTTACTGATCCTTTTCCTTGTAGAAATATCTGAAAGGGAAACATCCATGTAAATTTTACCCTTCTGCTTGAAAAACTTTCATCTAGTGTAAGTACAACTGTAAGCATAGGAAAAGTCCCTAACTTTGCCCACTTCCTCTCTCGGCTTCACTTTGTGGGTTTGAAAGTAATCTTGGCTTTTCTCAGTTTCAGTGTTTCCTGTGGATGCTTGATCACTTTGTGCCTGCACGAGAGTTTCTGATTATGCTGCAGATTGAAGTAGTTGGTAGATAACTTGGCTTAACTGAATCATTCCGCAGATTTGCTCACAGATCACGAATACAAATGAGAAGACCTGGTTGTGATGTAATTCTGCAGGACTTAAAATGGTGCATTTTAACACCAGCTGACGGGGAATGTTTTGATGCTAGAAGGAAGCCCATACAGTGGATATTTTTATTAAAAGAGTGCCTGCTTTTGGCTGACCTTAAACTCTCTGTGAAGAGTTTAATCTGGTGGTTCCCAGACTTCTTTGCCAAAGGAACTCTAGTGGTCTGGGTGCATAATGGCAAGCTAGAGACGTTACACTCTTTCTAAAGATGTAGGCTACTCATTTATTAGTGACATGTAATGCTCGATGGGTTGTAGGTGGAATACAGGGTGAACCAAAGAAGTCCCATGTTTATGCTGGAATGTGACCTTGTCTCGAATGAGAAACTGTATGGATGTAGAAATGCCTAGGGACAAGGAGCTCAGCCATAACCTAAAACAGGTGGATGGCATTAAAAAAAAATCTCTGAGCTACTTTCAGGGACCAAAAGGGATTATTCTCTAAAGGTCATTCTAACCTGGTGGTGCTAATTTGCTTAAGCTCCTCATAGTGAGTGGAGGAAAAAAGGGTTCTGCAAAGGACCCTAATTTAGTCATTCTGAATCAGCCTACAGAGAGACTTATACTGGCTGTTGAAGGAGTTTAGTTAGATTAGCTTCATTAAGCTAAGTTAACCCTTGAAAGGATCACGCAGAGTGTATCAAAAATCATACTAGGTAAAATCAGTACAGTGCTGGGACAGAAGATCTCACAAGAGTCTTTCATTCTTCCTTCCTCTGATAGAAACAATGCTGAGATTTAGAACAATGTGAAATACTCCATTAAGTCATATGTGCAATTTTTTTCCCCTCCATGATAGATAACCTTCCCAGAACTCCTTTTTCAGCCTGTGACATTTCATATTTACGTTTCAAAATGTATATACACAAGAGAGTGCTTTTCCCTGCCTGTGGTTACATTTCCCTTCTAAACAAGAATTCAAAGATCATGTGTACTTATAAAGCAAATCATCATTCTGAGCAATATTTCCAGGTATTCTTAAAGACACCCATTTTACAAAGATTGCTGTGAGGGACTTTATCTACCCTGAGGGCAAACATGCTGCATTATCTGCCTTGTAGTGCCCAAGGTGAACACTCTGGCCTTGTCCTTAGTGCATGGAAGGCTACCAGCCATGGAGCCAGTCCTTCAAGATCCTGGAGGACCAGGATTAAGGAACATATCACAGAGTGCACCTATCTCTGTGCCGCCAAAGCCATGGCAGAAGTTTTGTACTGTGGAGAATTAAATAGCCGTTAAAAAAAAATACATGACAGAAACTAAACACTTCATAAGCTTAATACTAATGCTATATCTTTCTTGGTTTGTATCCACTTCTGATATAGAATTCATTATTAATAATGAAAAAAATGCTGATGAATCATGTGTCTGTCTTTGTTTTCCCAGGTGTATAAGCTGTATATTGCATATTGGCACCCAACTGACCAACATGGAGAACGCAAGCAGTGTGAAGGAATTCATTCTTCTGGGCCTTTCAAAGAACCAGGGGGTGCAGAAAATATGTTTTGTGGTGTTTTTGTTCTTCTATATTGTTACTGTGGCAGGAAATCTGCTCATTGTTGTCACTGTAGTTAGCAGTCAACGTCTGAACTCCCCCATGTATTTCTTTCTCTGCCACCTGTCCATTGCAGATCTTTGCTACTCTTCTGTCACAGCTCCCAAAATGATTGCTGACTTCCTTGTTGAGAAGAAAACCATTTCCTTTGGGGGTTGCATGGCACAGCTATTTGGGTTTCATTTCTTTGGCTGCGCTGAGATCTTCATCCTCACAGTGATGGCCTATGATCGCTACTTTGCCATATGCAGACCCCTGCACTACACCACCCTCATGACCAGGCGTGTGTGTGGCTGGATGGTGATGGGTTCATGGGTGGGGGGCTTGGTGCACTCCCTGGTGCAGACCCTCATAACTGTTAGCCTCCCTTTTTGCGGCCCCAACAAAATTGACCACTACTTCTGTGATGTCCATCCCCTACTACAACTGGCCTGTACCGACACCTATGTTGCAGGCATCATTGTCGTTGCCAATAGCGGAATGATTACTTTGGTCTCTTTCTTCATCCTGGTCACATCCTACATTGTCATTTTGTTTTCCTTGAAAAGGCGAACGTCCGAAGGGCGGTACAAAGCCCTCTCCACCTGTGGGTCCCACATTACTGTGGTGATTCTCTTCTTTGGGCCATGCACATTCACCTACATACGCCCATCCAGCAATCTCTCGGAGGACAAGAGGGTAGCTGTGTTTTACAATGTCATCACGCCCATGCTGAACCCACTCATCTACACACTGAGAAATGAGGAGATGAAAAGTGCCATGAGAAAACTGTGGAATAGAAAAGTTTGGCGTGAAAAGGGTGAGGTGTAGAACTGTGGTAACATTTTCTCAGGAGCTGAGAAAATCAAGTCTCTCTCACTATAATTCCATTTTGGAAAATTTACTGAAAGCTCCCTTTTGAAGAAAAGCTTGGTTTTAGCTGTTGCAGTAATTAGGAAGACACTGAAAGCTCATGTTTTGATTGGAATGGCATTGTAAACTCTGTGACTAGCAGGGATTCCCTTTATGTTCTCTTTCTGAATAGCACAGGCCCAGGACTGGGGCTTCCAAGCACTGCTGAGACACCAGCAAATAAAGAAATGAATGCTATCAAAAATATTAAAACGTGTTCCATGCAGAGCATCCCATTAGTCCGAGCTCTCCCAGGTGTAAACTTTCCATCAGACAAACTCCATCTACTCTGTAATCTACTCAGCTACGAAACGATGGCCCAAGGTGTCTGCAAGGCTGTTGGTCCCCTGCTGCTGGAAGCAATTGTACCAAAGGCTTCCTTCCCCTTTACTTTGGAGTAAATGCCTTCTTAGGAGTACTGCATTGTCATATGCTGAATCCATGGGTTAGCAATTAAACTGCTGATATTAGATGCTGGTTGGGTCATTTGCTGATGCAGATGATATGAGGAGAAGCTTCTCCCCTTCCAATTCCAGTGCAACTCTCTGCCTTTCTGCAGTAGTTCACCTATCATTAATGCCCTCCTTCCTGACCATCCCCTCTGCCCTTCATCTCTGCCTCAGATTTTGCATTTTAATGTTTAGACTAATAGAGAATCAAAGATCCAAGTGAAAGATAAATTGCTCACTGTAGGAAATTGTCGCCACCAAAGAAAGCATTGGGGGGCAAAGAAAGCATTGGGGGGCACAATTTTATGTGTCAGTGAAAAAAAAGATTTATTCAGTAATAATTCCTGTACGCAGGATAACTCCTAGCCCAACAGGGCACATCTACAGGCCCAGGCAAAGGAAGAAACATGTATTCCAAGGGAATAGCTGGAACAGCTACTCCTGCAGGAAGGAAGAGATGTGAAGACGGAAGATTAAATCATCTCAGAGCCAGTCACAGCTGCCACAGGGAGGTTAGTTGTAGCAGCTAAGGTTCTCCACAAGGACGAAGGAGCCACGAGGAGCCACGGGACCCTGACTCCTACCTTGCCAGGAGGAAAAGAGCAAATGAGCTGCGTGAGGGAGAAAGACATCTGTGTAATGCACTCTGAAAGTAACTAAAGCACTTTCTTTTTTCTTCCTTCACTTCACGTTCCCTATAAACACTTGCTTGCACTTGTGTTGCACCTTAACATGGCTTAAGTGTGATTCAAGATAAGAAGGTGTTCCCTGCACAGGAGAGCGGCACATCTACAGACCAAACCCTGGGACAATGTCAGAAATGCTCTGGTTCCCCAAATGTCCTCTGCTCTATGCAGGGGGTGGCAGAGTGGGTTCCCATTTCACAGGCATGCACCAGTACACTGCGGACGTCTCAGTGTCTTCTCCTCACCGTGGTGGGTTATGTGGATGGCAGCCAGCAGGACGGAACTGGGATAAATCCTGATTCTCAAGGCTTAGAGGGATAGTGTCCCTCAGGCCTGGGCCAGCATGTCCCTCACCCAGCATTCACACTCTGTGGACACAGCTAAAGGTGGCACCAGCCCCACCTATTTGTAGCAGTCTAAATTCTTCATGCAATGAAGGACAGTTGTCTAGCTCAGCACCATTGTCAACAGAGAGGGACAGGCGCCTTCAGAGGTTGGTCTGTCTCACCCGGGGTGGGACAGGTAGAAAGACAGATGGGGCCCACTGACCCCCTTCATACTGAAACTGCTGAGGGGTTAGGGCACACGGCCAGTTCAAGCTAAGGCTTATCATTTAAAAACTGTTTTGTTTTTTTTTTTAATATTTTGGGGAAGAATGCCATGATTTTTCTGATTTCTCTTCCAGCTGCCGGGTGCTAGCAGGCAACAGCAGGACCATAGCTTATGGAAGGCGTCAACAACAACATTCGATTCCTCTACTCGTTGGCCCATATTCTTATAATGACTCAATATGAGGACTAAACAGCTGCTTCTATATTTTGCATTGCCTGAGTAAAAATACCTGGCAAGTAGTGAGGCCTGACCACAAACATTTTTAAAGTCTTGAAATGATTTCCTTGTTTACTTCTTGTTTCAAACATGTACAGACCAGATGTCTAAGTGCCAACAGTCATATAGCACAGTTATGATATCTATTTATGCTGCAAACGTGCAATGGTAAGAGCAAGTTAATAAGAAAGAAGAAAGCATATGTGAAATATTGGCTTGGAAGGGAAAAAATATCTGACACGTGTAAGAGACATCTTTACTCAAAAAATGTTTGATTGCAAGGGCAATGTGAACACAAGCTCTTGCAAATGGTCAGCCATGACATTGATTTTAAATAGAAATGTTTCCAAAAGAAGCACATAGCTAATACTAAATGAAGTCCATTTATCTAGACAGCATTGGAAAGCAAGCAAGAAAGCAAGCAAACCCCCACACAATGTGAAATGGTCTAGGTGATCACGCTCCAGAGTCACCCTGTAGAGATTACTCTAATAGCTGTCCAAAATATATATTTTAGCTCCCCGTCCACTGATTCTTTCTGACAAAGAAAACTTCACATGCCTCTGCGATCTCATTGCTTCTGGTAAGCTTGTGCTTCTGCTGTGCAATTTACTTGAAATATTTCTGCCACAACTTCCCCATCTGGAGAGAGAGAGAGAGAGAGAGAGAGAGAGTTGTTCTTGCAGATGCTCTTGGAAGTTGTTTTTGCAGAATGAGAAATGGAGCTAGACATTCAGGCTGTCCGTTTCATCCCCTGTAGTTTTCAGCCCTGGCAGAGATGTGGACTGCTCTCATGACACACAAGAAGCAGCTTGGAGCTGAGAGGTTTTGATGAAACTGCCTGAAGTGGTCCGAGAAGGTCATCAGAGGAGAATAGCAGGCAAACTGTTGGAGACTAGCAAATATAAACTGTGTAAGTTTTCTGATCTTGCTTCTTTGCTTTGTTCAAGCATGACTATGAAATCCTGCCTTTGAAAAGAGGCATTACTGTTGAGTGACTATTGTGAGGTGCATTTTATGAAGTAGAAAGAACTCTTTTTTTTTTTTTACCCTTTGTTTTAATTGGTGTCTTCTTTGCTTATTTTTCAGTTATATGCCATTTCCAGAAATATCTGTCAAAAGGAAGTTTCTGGTGTTACAGAGTCAAGGAGTCAATAGGTAGCTGCAGCACTGCCTATGTACTCAGTCTTAACTTGTCCCCTCTAGCTGTACACATCGTGGCAACAATGCTCTTAACACACACGCTTTGGGCTTCCCCACACTGCTTTCCCTCTGCCCACGGAGTGGCATGGAGATAGGGCTGGAGACACAAAAGAATATTTCCTCTGCTGCTGAAGTTGGAGGGTGGAAGAGGCAGAGATCTCGTGAGAAAGAACTGATTGACCTGTGATTGTGGAACAGGATTAAGAGCCCAAAGGATTTGCCAGTATTGTGGACACTGTTATGCAGCTCTTGCCGTCTATCTTTTCAGTGTAGAAACTGAACACTAGTGATACTTGCGTACTGCACTAGAGTGCAGCAAAGGTGAATACAAGGGTGTTGGTGAGTAAAGGAGATTCAGCAGCGGTGTATTTATTACCCCAGGGGCATCACAGGTGTGTTTATGGGGGTTTCCATGCCTAGTCCAGAACTTGGCTGAGGTGTACAAAAACCTTACTGACACATCGTTAATGCAGATTATTTCCAGTATTCACCCATGTACTGTAGGAAAGGTGGTCTGAGGAAACACAAGCCTGCTCTTTTGGAGACTGAGGTCACAACCCAGAAACTCATGAGCAATAACTGGAACCAATCCACACAAGATGTAGCCCAGTACAGCACATATAGGACAATGACTCTCCTGCTTCAGGTTTCCTGGCATGCCTTGAACATGGTCTGATTTCACTTAGGGCGCCTTAAAGACAGTTTGTGCCTAAAGGCACATCTCTGCTAAACAGACATGAGGTAGGTGTCCACTTTACCTCCTCCAGAAGGGTCTACACTGAGAGTTGAAGTGGTGTTAATTAGCCAGCTGCCTTGTGTCATGATGTGAATACTGATGGTTGCACAAAAATGCATGGACATTCTACCAGAGTCAGAGAGCAATAGTAAGGACTAGTTCTGTTGAATTCCCTCAGAGGGTTGAAAAAGAAGGTACGTTCACTGCCTGAGCAGAATTCCTTAGGGCATGACTAGTGTGTTGAGACTCAAATCAAAACATGCACTATCCTTCTCAGTCAGTTTTTCGTTTCCAAATCAATACTTCAAAAGTGGATATTTAGGGAGCCTAGCAGCTAGTCTTCCTTTTTAAAAGGGGCAAAGATCAGAAATATGAATCTGGAGGATATTTCCACCAACTCCCTCAAGCAAATAAGTGGAGCTCGCTATTACACACTTCAGTAATACATTCTGAGTTAGATATCAACTGTCACTCCTTGAGAGAAGCATTGACTTTGAAAGGAAACTTTCCCCAAAAGGCATAAAAGGGAATACATTGATATTGAACATACCAGTGACCAATATGGATGTGTACTGATAACACTGTGTTTCTAATGCCATCACAGGTGGCTTTATTCTGTGCTTCAGGTCCTGTCTACGTGACGTATATGAAGAAGAAGAACAATGTGACGGAGTTTGTCTTCCAGGGACTCACACAAGATGATACATTAGCAAAAGTATGCTTCACATTCTTCTTAGTCTTCTATGCCACTGTTATTCTTGGAAACCTGCTTAGCATCATCACTATACAGAACAGTCAACAGCTGGACTCTCCCATGTACTTCTTCCTGAGCTGCTTGTCCTTTGTAGATATCAGTTACTCTACTGTCACAGTTCCCAAACTCATTTATGACCTTCTTGCTGAAAAGAAGACCATCTCTTTTGTGGGCTGCATAGCACAGCTCTTTGGGGTCCTTCTCAACCATGGGGAGGCAAAGAGAAGTGTTCAGGAGGGACTTTTCAGGAATGTTGTTCTATTTTTAGCATGGCTGTTCAGAGCAGAACTGAAACTAAATTCAAGGTTTCATGTAGCTCTCATCTTTCTTTGGAAATTGTCAGTCAAAAGGATGTGAGCATATTGTCACCAGTCAAACCCGAGCCTTTGGGGTGGTATTGTGGCTTTTACCTTTAGACACCTTAGAGCTGTGTAAGTCTCAGGTCTAGGCTTCTCCTGGCATTAAGAGGAATAACTAGGTATTTTGAGAGGTTGTGCTTTCCCACTAGCTCCTACGAGCTTCGGAGAGTGGTGTCTGCTCACGTTTCTACACAAAAAAAGTGATGGTGGTGCTAAGCTTCCAAGAGAAAGCAAATCCTTCAGGATGGCACAGCACAAGCAGGTTTCATCTCACATATCTTGGTGTGCTGACATGAGGTGCCTCAACTTGAGAGAGCTGCTGAAGACAGCAAGAGACCTTTGAGGGGACTGCGATTCATTGCATGGTAAAATAGGAGCATGAGAGGAGCAGGATGCTGCACTAGGTGTCTGCCTTACAGTGAAGGGTGACATACACTGCACTAGACTTTCCAAGGCTCCCAGGAACACTGATGGACACAGAGGCCGTTCCCCAATGCCAGGCATTCACTCCGATTTTCATCAGTCTGTGCCAACCTGGTGTCTCTGGGAACGCTTCATTTAAAGGAGCTCTGCTAACACCTTTCCAAGGCCTTGACCTTATGTCATAGCTGAGCTTTATAATCTATCAGAGCAGCAATCCAAGCATGGTTAAATACCATAGTCAATGTTGGAGCCACAATCCAGTTTAATCGTCAGGACATTTTTCACCGCTTTATTTAGAGACTGGATGAAGTTTCATACTTTGGCCAGTCGTCTGGTGCTTTACACTATAAAGATCTAAGGAATAGGTGTCTCAGTGGAAATACGGGGATCCAATATCTCTCCATACTCCATAAGATATAACCTAATTCCTAGCTGAACCCTGAAAATTTCCCTAAAATTCTTAACAGTACTGTTCTTGATCCATCGAGTTTTCCTCAACTGTTTGCAGCAGGGAAACCCCCAAATGCCCCTACGACCTCCTGACTCTGGGCAATGCTGTTCTACCGCAAATAGACTTACTTTAGCATTGCTGTCATGACAAGTGATTCAAGGCTGGGATTTTCCCAAATCTCCTCCTGGAACTGAGATTTGGGGAAGGAAGGAAGAGGAACAGGATTCTGGATGGTGGATCAGAAGGCTTTCTTCGAAAAGCAAACTGTAGATTTGAAGAGACAGCAGCTCTTTAACTTTTTAAATTCCCTAATTTTGTCTGGGTTTCTCGAGGTGGAGACTAACGGATAGGTGAATGCAGGACTTAGATGAATGTGGGGCTTCTGAAAATCTGTTCTTTTTGATGATATTTGTCAGAAAGCATATTTAGGTTTGAGATTGTGATTCTAGATTGAAACATGCTGCTGGTTCTGCTGATGCTTAGCTCGAGATGGCTTTGACTATCTTAAACATCAGCGCAGAGAGAGGTGTGCAGACATGACTCATTGCTGTGCAGGGAAGCTCTTTGATGACAACCTACCTGTCTTTTTCTGGAAGAGTTGTAGTGTACATTGCTCTTCCCAGAGACCTGTAAACATACACAGGAAAATAAAATGATGCCTGTGATTTCTTTCCAAGCTATTTCCTTCCTGTGAGCTGGGAGTCCACTGAAAGAGACAATTTTGGACACCTCAGAAATCTGGTTTAAAAAGCTCACATCTCTGTTCAAGATAAGGACAGCGCAACATTGGTATGTGCAAAAACGGTGAACTTCACATATCTGATGATACTTAATAATCAGAAACAAGAGATAAACCTTGAGCTTCAGCCTCTGCAGCAACAGAAAGCTGACAACTAGCAGCACCAAAAGGCTATATGTTCCTGAGACTTGTAAAATCCTTCTTTAGGGTGCCATAGATGACCACAGGGACACAATCTTTGCTAGAGTTATGCACAGCTTTAAGGAGAGGAAGTCAGGGGAAATAACAGCCCTAACAGGCTTGCAGTGAAATGCAAAGGGAATCCGCAAGACCTCTTTCCATCCCCCTTTGACTGTAAGCCTTATGCAGAGGCAGGAACCTCTCGCCTGTCTGAGATTAATTCTGTCACTTTCAGCTCAACAAAGATTTCAACTCCTTCTGCCAACTGAGGGACAGCATTTGTAAACTCAGCCAGAAGGGATGAAACATCGTTTAGCGCTAGAACACCTATCCTTAGAGCTAGCTTAGTTGAATTGATAAAAGGATTCCAAAGCCTTTCCCAGCTTTCTCATCTCCCAGAAATGATTGGTCGTTTATTCTCAAAATCACATTGATGGCAGACATGTTGTTGGTAAGTCACCATCTTATTTCGGCATTCTTTTAAGTGAAACAACACTGCAGCTTGATTAACTTTCAGATTATGTCCAATGTCCTTAAAATAACTACCAGTTCACTCAGTTGCCTCAAGTGGATTGCTGATATGTGGAGATGAAAAGCAGGAATAAGTCCTTGTTACTTCACAATGGTAGCAAAATTAGAAGTCAATCTTTTTTGCATTTCTGTAGTTTTTTCATGTTTCCAGGCAGAAGGGGAAAAAGGAGGTAGTAATGGGTGACAGAAGAGGGAGATTTAACAGAAGAGGGACAGTTACTTTTGCTAGTGTTTGGGGGGTGAAAACACGGGTGTCTCTTCTCCAAGATTTCCTTTCCAGAACTTCAGGTTCTGTGTGTTGCACTGGAAGAGGCTACTCCTTTCAAATACTGAAGACGTAGCAGAAGTGGCCATAAATTCAAATCACATTTCTTTTCTCCTCTTGAATATCTTTGAAAGCTTTTTCTCATCTTGATGGACTGGTGGTTTTCCTACATGAGCAAACGTTCCTAATAGAACAGAGAACTGCAATTCTGTGCCACGCACTCCTCAGGCAGGAGTCCTGTTTGTGCTTGGAACTTGCAAGTTAAGAGTCAGGATTCCTCCAGCTTTCAGCAGCAGAGGAACACAGTCTTTCAAGATAGAAGTTGCAGATACAACCAGTTAGAAGTCCACCTAAAATCACTTCTAACAATTAAGTACCTTTCTGAATCTCACCCTTGGAAGCTGATCAAATCTTCCTTGGAAGTCTTACTCTTTGTACCAAGGTTTTGATAAATTTTCCCCAAACAAAGTTCTCTTTCTAACAAGTCTGCTGAAGTTTCTCTGATATGACCTAAAAGTCTCCTCAGAGCATCCTTCACCTCCTTATTCCTTAGGCTGTAGCTGATAAGATTCAGCACTGGAGTCACCACTGTAGAGAACAGAGGGGCCCATTTATCTCAGTCCAATGAGTAGCTGGATATTGGGCTACCGCACATAAAAACGGTGCTGCCATAAAACAAGAAGAGAGCTCTCAGATGGGAAGCACAGGTGGAGAAGGCTTTGCATCTGCCCTTGGAGGAGTGGATCCTCAGGGTGGTGGAGATGAGGTAGGTGCAGGAGATGAGAATTGCCAGAGATGTGAAGATGCCATGAAACACACCAAAAATGTGAAGTACTGTCTCTTTGCTATAGGTGTCAGAGCATGAAAGCTGGATCCTCGGGGGATGTCACAGAAATAATGACCGATAACACCGAAGTCACAGAAAGAGAATGTGAAGGTGGAGATAGTTTGCGCAAGTGCGTGGACAAAGCCAGTGAAACAGGAGATGATTGCCATCTGTGTACAGGCTTTTGAGGACATGACAGTTGCATAAAGGAGAGGGTTACAGAGAGCCACATGCAGTCATATGCCATTACTGCCAGCAGGAGACACACAACACTAGCCATGAGGAGACAAGTGAACAAATGTGCCACACAGGCACTGACTGAAATGGCTCTCCTCACTGCTGAAGAGTTCACCAGCAACCTCGGGGAGCTAGCTGAGGAGTAACAGAAATCCACAGAAGCCAAGTTACTGAGGGAAAGGTACACAGTGTGTGAAGCCGGGGGATCAACCTTCATCTACATGATCCTTCCAAGATTCCCTATTAATGTGCTTATAAAAAAGTGGGTTACCTTCACCTCTTGGCTTTCTGTTAGTCCAGAGAGGATAAACTCAATGGCCACACAGTGATTCCTCTCAGGCATGTTGCTAGCACACTCATATCATCTCCCAACAAGAAACTGGTTCAACACCTAGAAGTAATGGGAAACTGGCAACACACAATTGATTGTCTCAGTAGCCACAAGGAAGTACGGCGCATTTTCTTCATAGCTTCTGACTAGACTTCTTTAATTACGCATTGAAATGACTTGTGATACAAGGGAGTACTGTTCCTATTTTTCAGGTGAGATAAGAAAGCGCAGAAAGATAAAATAATTTATTCAAAAGGCAGCAGCAGCACTGTGAAACACCAGTCCTAGTCTGGCACTACAATGGTTTTCGTGTGCCCTCTTTCTCCTCTTTTAAGGAAAAAAGTCTGCTTTTCTTGAGGACATCTATGGAGCACTCTTCTCCCCTCACTCGTGGCCACGGTTGGGTGTACAGTATCGTCCAAATGGCCCACTCCAAGGGCAATGGCCCGCTTGTTCCTGAAGATACATGGTCTTGACACTAGTTCAGACATCATTCTTCCTGTATTGCAATCACCAATACATTTTTTGCCTACTAGCTAACTCCCCCGGGCATTGGTAGCAGGGTAGTTAGAGCTCAGTATGGGCCACAAAGTCCATTAACAGGACAAAGCAGCCCCCGTTCAGCCTTGCTGAAATAGGAATATAATGGTTAGGCTGCAGCTGTGCCAAGTTGGTAGGACCTGCCTTAATTACATGGACCTCCACCACCCTGACCTTTGGGACTGCAACTTGTAAACATACAAATAACAAATCCACATCCTGGCAGAAGAAAGTAAGAGTTTCCTCTCTTGAAAGAAATGGTGGCAAGCACTAAATGGCAACAGCAGCAGGAAAACTCAGCTTTGCATCTTCCCAAAGGAGATACCACAAGACCGTCCAGGTTTGGCTGAGAAAGGAGTTCTCATTTGCTTGCATCCCTGTTGTCAAGGAAAAGTGGCCATCTTCTGCTCAGGAATAAATTGGGAAGAGTCACCAAATGAAATACTTTCCATTTAGAGGGTGAAAAATCTCATGCTAAAAGGGAAGGAATCCTGAACAAAAAGGGAATCACTCATCCCTGTAAAGGTTCTACCAGCTTCAGCTCACATGAAAAATTATTGTTAATCTATTGGAGGTTAGCAGTAACCTGGCTGACACTCTCAAAGCAGAGTTCTTATCATATGGGTGAGTGAATGGAGGTTTCAATTCTTGCTGAGGTCTGTTTCTAGCATAGGCTTCAAGGTATTGCATAGGTACAAAACTATTCTCTTACTGACCTGTTTTATCCAGAAAGGCAATAGTATCTACTCTGTACTGTAGATACTGTAGATACTGTCTGTACTGTAGGTACCAAGCCAGTTTATTCCCCCCGTGAGCCAAATCTTCAGAAGTACTTGCCCATTTCAAGAAGCAGACAGCAGGATTAAAACCAGCCTATAATGGTTAGGTACACAGTTTAAGCGAGGAAAATGCTTACCCTGCTTAGATGCACAAAAGACCAGACTGCCTTTACACACTGAGTCATCTTTGCATAGCTGGCTGTTGTTTATCTCCAACCTACCCAACCTTTTCTGCCCGAAAGCACAGCAACTAGCCCAGTTAATTCTCAGAAAAGGGCTTCAATGAGCTTGCTATCAACAGGTTGCTCTCTTCCATGGACTACTTGGGAAACTGAAGGAGGAAATTTCCCTCTCCTGCCCCAACGTGAGTGATCAAACACTGGATTAGGTGCAAATTTGTAGAATCTCCATCTGTGCTGACATTTAAAATTCAGCTGGATCGGGCCGGAGCAATCTGATCTGACTGAACCTGCTCTGAGGAGGAGGTTGGACTTGACGACCTCCAGAAATCCTTCCCAACCTAAATTATTCTATGATTCTATCTGCAGATTGAAAATGATCTTTTTCATCTCTAAAATGAAGAAACAGGCCTACCTTCCTTCATGAAGGTGTGAGATATTTTAGGCCGTATTGACCCCAGAAATAAACTCTTATTTCAAAAGCTACAAACATTTCATGTACCTTCGTAATAGTGAGTAGCTTCCTTCTTCACTTCAAAGACATCTTACTGAAACAAGTCAGAAGATTTATCTAAATAGAAAAACTTTAGGACTTCAGACTTGCAGTAGAGCCCCTCCCTGCTCCAGATAAATGCCCAGATAAATGTTCTTTGCTTCAATGTTTGCAGAACTACGCAATTCAGTACTGCCTTTAGAGCAACAGCTCATTCTTTTCCCTATATGTTGCAGCTGACCTGCAGCCTGGGCGTTGTGAAACATTAGTGGAGTGACACGCTGAGAAACAACTTCAATATGAAATGTGATATTCTAACACTCAGCTTGCCGCTTTGGAATTCTTTCTTCAGAAAAATGGTGTTACTGAAGTACTTAGTGTATTTATGACTCTCAATGCAGTTTAATGTCTGTAAATTAGATCTCCTGCAAGACACCAGGCCTTAATTAGGAGTCTCAGCAGGTGCACTGTAATGAAGAATCCTTCTGTGAATTAATTTCCCCTACCCTTGGTTAGGGGTCTAGTCAACATCTATTCTAGGCTCCCCTATAGGCAAAGGGAGCAATATCACCTTCAGAGGACAATTCATCCCATCTTAAGATAAGTGTGATAAGCAGAAGGAATCATCCCCTAAGGGTGTCTTTGTTGTCATTGATTATAGGACATGCCCGTCTCATTCCTGCCCTTACTACTTTTTACTAGTGAAACTGATGACATAAGTGTCCTAGCAAATTCAGTGAACCCTCGTCATGTCTGTCCCTATCAACTCGCAAAGAAAGCTTAACAAAGCTTTAGACTGCAAACTTTAATACAAATTCTTTTAATAATAACAAGACCATATTCATGTAAATAGCAGTACAGTGTAAGATATCAGAGGAATCAGTTCTGCTTATCTGACTCTGAAGAGCTGCAGTGCAACTCCGTGGAGTTTAAGCATTAAGTATGCCATCTGAATGTGAATCCACCTCTGTTATTAATTATGATCAAACTTGATAATTCTTCCTCTCATTAAAATGCACAGTCCTGATACACAGTTAGCTGGTTTTTCCACAGAAGACTCCTGTTGTCTCTAATAACACATCTACCCTTGGACTCGTGTCCTTTGTTAGATAACCCCTTTGGCTCATGGACCATCTAGTTTCAGGCAGCCTGCTCATCTGTGGAGCAGATATTTTGCTGTGATAACCTGTTCGTGTGTGAACCATCCAGGCTCAGATTATGTGTCCATCCATCGGGGTAGATTTTTCTTCAAATGCAGATAGAAAATTCTTCAAGTAGGTAATCGCTGGTGATTTGCTTAGAGTTCTGGTGCCTCTGGCTTAACATTGCCTTTGTACTTCCACCCAATCCCACATATATTTTTTCTTCTAAGATCCTTGAATAATTAACTCTTTTGAAGAAAAGAAGAATAATGGTCTATTGGAAGATGTTGACATAGATATCATGCTTTAGTAACAGTTTGCCATTAACCTCTCTCTGTTCTTGCGATATCACTGGACACTTATTGAAATTACTTTACGATAAGATGATGAAGACAGCTGTTCTGGGAAGCTGAGGAGCCTTTGAGACATATGAACAAAGACCCTTCCCCTGATTCTGGCAGGAGTTTAAGGACATCTCTACCTGCCAGAAAAGCTAGCTTACTTGTGCTACTTCGAGGGCTTAGAGTTTGTTTGACAAACTGTTGGCCTTCAGAGCAGAGAGCTGAATTGGGTTACTCAGCTGAAGAGTGATCTGCTCTGACTGTCCCTAGCAGGGAAAGTCATCAGTGGGGCTTAGGCAGGCAGAAATGTCCCAGGTAACGCAGCCTTAGTGTGGGAACAAGAGAGAATTCAGGGAGAAAGATAAGGGGGCACAAGGGAAAAACAGTACGTGGTAGCCAAAGCGCACCACCCTTTGCAACATGAGTAACGAACTAGCTGGTGAAGGCCAGACAGTTTGTTCCAGCTGCACGGCAGAGGAGGGAGCGATATGGAGGTATCTCGGTCCGCCCCGACCACAGGGGGTTGCATCCCAAAAAATAATTGCTGCTCACAGACTAACTGTTGACCTACAGTACCCCAGCCTCATTATCCCTGCTTACCATATTAAAAATCACGCCCTTTGCTGCATAATGATTTGTAAATAAGGGGGGCATACCCCCAACAACCGCGCAGATGGCAATCTGGCCAATGAAGTATGTCGGCCATGCTTCCACATCCCACCTTCAGCAACTATAAAACAGAGGATAGCTCACTAAAGTTTTTGGAAGGGAAGAAAATTGAACCGCCGACCTGGTCACTGGAGATTGCTGACGAGCGAGCCTCCTTCTCCCCTCCCCCAAACAGGGACGCCTCCTTGGTAAGACTTGCGCCTCCGACAAACGTCGGATGTTACCCGGGAAAATATATTATTATTGAAAGCACTTAATTGTTAGTTTGAGCTCATAGAAAGAAAATTTGTAGCAGCAAGTGCTTTTATCAACGGCAATTCCGAACCTGTTGTATCTGTTGCTTTAAAAAAATCTTATTCTTTTTCTTTGCAAAACTGTCTCAGGGAAAGTCCTCAAACAGGGGGGCTCTGGCAGGCAAACGTAGATTATAAAGATAAGGAAGGGCCTTCCGTCCCTCCCTTTCACGCAACACTCAATTCAGGTGGGTACAGTGAAGGCAGAGGTCCAGTCAATTTATCAAAGGATTCAACTTCAGCCTTTAGAAGAGAAATTGAAGGGGAGGCCTATTTATAGACTTCAGCTACTTAGTGCGAGGTTATAAAGATGAAGTCAGACTCTTAGAGATGCACAGAGAAAGGAGAAGAGGCAACAGGAACAAACTGCAGCAAGGGCAATTCCAACCAGAAATAAGAAACAAGAAATTCACCAGAGTGCTACAATGTTGGAAGCAGTGCCCAGAGAGGTGGTGGCCTCTTCATCCTTGGAGCTGTTCCAAACTCAGTTAGACAAGGCCCTGAGCAACCCAATATGGCTTGGAAGGTAGCCCTGCTCTGAACAGGGGGATTGGAATACAGACCTCTAGAAGTCCTTTCAGCTTCAATTATGTCATGATGCTGATATCGTCAGAGGAGGTTAGATGACTAGCTGAAACTAGAGACCTGATGTTTACATGAAGTAATGCTAGCACAGAGGAATCCCACCCCCAGTAATCGCTGGAAGGGGTGGTGTACCCAGAATGCATTGTGTTCTTTCGGCTTTATCTGGTGGGATACAAAATGGAATATAATCCAGTATCTGATAAAAGACTACACTTCTTCCTATAAATTTTGCCCTGTAGACTTTCATAACAACGGTATTATCACTTTTAGGATCTACTCAGACATTTAATTTTTTCCCCTCTCCCAGTGCATAGAAGTCTAGGCAGACTTGGCGTTGAAGGATCTTTCCGTATTCCTTGCATTACTATATTAAACAGTAACTCAGTACTTGCAGGAATGACTTACACACTGGTTCTATAGCGAGAGCTCACAAGAATACTCTAGCTGAATCTTATGCAGGAAATTCTTTACTGATAACCATTCTAGCAATTCATTACTATGATCAGCTATGATTTTGTATAGGCCCTCCAGAAATGACAAAAGGTAAACCACTTGTGAAATCCATGTGCTACTTGAAGTGCATGTGTAGCCAGGCATAAGAATGAACACAAATTACCAGCACTACTTCGGAGAACATCAAAAAATCCCACTCTTGTTCCAGGAAGCACCCATGCATTTATTTATTGCAATGCCACTTTCCCTCTGGATGCACAGCTTGGTGTATATGTTACTGTTCCAACACTATCAACCAATAACTTTTGCAGTGTTAACATGGATAATATTGTTGATCAATCACTCCTAAAGCCTCTTCTCTATGTTTGCAGTGTGTGCCTCTTACAAAATTAAGACTCCCAAGTATATGTTAGAAGATATGCTGGTATTCTGCAAGGATTACCAAACACAGGTCTACCTTATGCAATGCTTGCATAGACCTTCGGCTGGAATAAATGCATGAGGTCCAGTTCTCTTTGTGTGTACTGCAGTAAGCCCTAGGACCATCAGAAATCACGTATCCCATGAAGTTTTGAAACAGAGAATGGAGCTAATCATTAGGTAATAAACCCAACAGATGCCAGAAATGGACACAGTGAACAGATACATTTCATGTATGCCTAGGAGTAGAACTAGGGCTGTGCCCTTCCGTCTTCCCAAACTGGCTTAATGTGCTCTCCACTAGCTGAAAACTTTCCAAGTTACCCATCTTTTGTTGGACAGCCACAAGAGGGCAATACTTCATACAAAATCTCTCTGTGATACACGGCTCCAAAATACAGTGCTGTACAGATAGTCAAGTGACGATGTGCTAATACTAGCCAAACGAATGCACCTCCTGCCTGTGAGATGCTCCCTTTCTGGAACTTCTAACCTGAGACCTTACATCTAGATCCCAGTGCTGATAATCCAATCCTGTCACAATGCAACGTCTGACATTCTGCTAAACCATACATCGCTAGCCATCAGCATGAAGTATGTGGTAAAGCTAATTATCTCATCAAAATGCACACATCTAAAAGGTAGTGGTGTAGTTGTATGTGAAAGTATAAAAAAGTTCAAGGAGAGCTTCACGTCATGTATCTTAGAAACCTCTTTTAGGTTGGGATGCATTGCCCCTTCAAGGTCAGAGTCTCCCATGACTATGGAGAGAGCTTTGGGCTGCTGGCTCTCAGTGACACCTCTAGTTTTCAGATGTGTCATTGTAGGCATGTTCTTAGTTGTACCAGGTAATTAAAAGTAGAAACATAGGGCAGTGTCTGAGATATATTCTTAGCCATATCTAATGAGGCCTTCCAACTAACCAGGTTGGTTGTGATGTGTTAGCCCAAGACTACAAAGGTCTAGGCTTGTGAATATGATGTTACTGATCCTCAAGATGCTTGTGAACTGTATGTGCCACTATTATGTACCAAATGCAAATGCCGACTTTAAGGCCTTAGGAAAATATCAGCAATTACCAAAAGCGTCCTCAGCTGTGTCTGTGTTATGCTGTTCTTTTTATCAGCTTTGTCATACGGTTACCAAGGCCTAGTGAATTTTACCTAAGTAGAGAAATATTTCATAAGAATAGCATTACTAGCCTCTCTCTATTCTAGATACTGAAATATTCAGTCCATATGCAATAATTGCAGTACTTGTGAAGTATTACTCAGGAAAAAAAAAAGAGGCCTTTAGCCCAGTTGCAAGTAGATGTTACATATTGCTTGTAAAAAGGGCATTCTGCCTTTGGATAAAAATCCCATTTCACAGGTAGTATTCTTCACCTACAAATACTTCAAAGTAGTTTGGAGGTACTTGAGTGGTGCAACTCCCTCAAATGTTACTATTTCATACGCCTAACTTGCAGGATATATGTAGTGCAGCGTAAACTCCTTATTCCAGATCTTATTAATCCCAATGGCTCTATCATCCAAAGCCACCTGCTACTACTCAACCTGCTTATTTTGGTATGCTCACCACAGGAAATTTCTAATTGAGGATGTGCCCTTTAAATTACAGTTCTTCCATTTTGTTTTATGATGAAATAGTAATTAAAACAAAAAAAATCTCAGGAGTCTATTTGGAGAATACATGCATGCACTAGTTGATGATATGCTGGGCCCAGATAATCCCAGGCGTGTTGGGGGAGCAATTTAAATCAAAAGTTTTGAACACACACCTCTGAATTCAGTGAGTCCTTGGAAAAAATAGTTCTTCCTTTGAGCCCTGCTTTCCAGGTCAACACCTCTCAGTGGCTTTTTTGGTTGCAGAAAACTCAGCCCTGGCCCTCTTGGCCCACCAGGAGAGTCTCTCTCCCTCTGTCACTTCAGAGGCCTCGCTCTGGCCAAGTCCTGCAGCACACTGCCCCCCTGCAACTCTCAGCTGTCTCCAATCTGCATTCAAACTGCAGATTCCCTACCAAACTCCTGCCCTGCCAAAGGCACTTGCTCTCCAGAAGGCTCTCTAAGGTCAGGATGTTTGGGGCAACTGAAATCTCCTGGAGTTTCATCTCGATCCACAGTGCAGCAACCAGGACAAGACAAATAAGCAGCCATTCCCCCTGGTGCCCAGCCACATGCTTTTACATCTATACACTCATTATTATCGCAGTTTCCTGGCTGTTTTTTTTTTTTTCCCCCCTAGATTTTGAGTCCTAGCTTTGCATCTCAAAGCAAATAGAAAGCTTGGAAGGAGAGGAGAAGTCTTTTTATGCATGCCATGCTGCTGTTGAGATTTGTTTAGGCCTCTTCTTTGCACTGTGCATGCTACGGCATTGTGTAGCCCTGCAGACTGGTGCTTCCACCGAGGGTCGTCGGCCTTACACCGGAGGAGCCGTCACTATGGGGTTTATGTAGGCAGCAGAGCAGCAGGTGTTTGTCTGGAGAAGGGCTTTGTTCAGCCCTCTCATGCCACACCAGGACTATGTTCCTGGAGCAATGCGATCAAAGCAATCTGATTTTGACTAATAGTGGGATTAATGAGCTTTGTCAGGTGTTGAGCTGTCCAACTAAGGATGCTCGTTATGAGCCCAGGCCAATTACAGACTTAGCTGCTGCCTTCAGACATGGGGCTGAGAACGATCCTTTTTTCTTTCATGGCCATTTGTGTTTCAGTCATAGAGACAAGATGCTCTGAGGTAGTTCTGTTGCAAGGGAATAATCCCTCCCTGCAGCTCACATTGCAGGTGGGCTCCATCCTCCCTGCTAGGCTCCCTCAGAATGTTCTTTATTCTAAAATTAAATGAAAAACTGGGTTTCTAATGAAAACTTTGTCCCCTACTTTCCAGGTTCTGCAAAGGAGATGGAGTAGCAAGAAGAAATCTGCAGAGTAGGAGGCTGGGACAGCAGAAGAAGACAGGGAAACTTGTGAATTGGCCTTATCTTTGCCAGAAACCATTTCTGAGTTTACTGCCTTTGCTATGTAGACCAAATTGGTCAGTCAGCTGTGTATCATCCCAGCAAAAAACAGAGCAGTTCAAAACCAGCTCAGTCCAGGCAGTTTTAAAGCTGCAGCCCCACTAGTGCAATGCAGCCAGCTCTGTTTGACCCATCATCTTTAAATGAAATAGATTAGACCAGGGTCTCTGTGGGGTTTTTGAGATACAGCAAAAGCATTTTAGAGATCCTGCCAGTTTTCACAGGCTGCTTTTCCTTCAAGGCGGTCTCTCACTGTCCCTAGATTAGAGCAATAATCACGTCTGACTGTAAGATGAGAGAGCTGCTAATTTCAAGGAGTGAAAGAACTTGAGCTTTTAATGATGCACACTGGAGCCAATTTAAACACACTCGCAAACTCACTTGCCAAGTTGCATCATTGCAATTTGTCAGGCACAAGTTTCTTAACTGTACCTACGGAGACCTTACTAAAATCATCCGAAGTCATTTCCTGGAGAGACAAACCAATTATATTAAATTGCTTGCCTTGAGTCTTTAGACACAGGCTCCTTAAAGCTGTAACCTACCTGGAATTTGCATTTGGCTTCCTTGTCAAAGTCAGAGTGATTAGTTCAGATCAATACATGTAATAATCTGCGTAGGGTTTCCTCAGAGAAAAGCAAAGGAAGTCACAGACATTTCCCCTGGAGGAAAGGTAAAGCTTAAAAAAAGAAACTAGGAAATTACAGTTTCACAATTACAGATGAAGCAATTAAAAAAAAAAATCTGAAATGCCACAGTTTTGTTCTTATGGCTATGTTAGCATCCGTCAAATATTACTAGTCATCAGTTAATAAGTATCAGCCTGACGTGCCTGTTTTCCACAGTCTCTCCATTTTGCCTCACGAGCACAAAATGTCTTCTTAAAGGCATACATCTTAATGCTGAGAGAAATCAAACTGGAAACTGAGGAATCCAGTGCTGAAGTCCATCACTGCCACAGGTTATGAAACAGGGTGCCTCTTCTGAAAAAAAAAAAAAAAAACTTTAATAATAAAATAATTGAAATTTGACAGTATACATAATCCAGCCCAATTTGTTCTCATTCCTGCCACCTCTCTCAGGTTATTAGGCAGAGCAGAGGGGTTGCCTTGGGCAGCAGATTAGCAATGGCAGCAAAATTGCCAAGACCCCAACAGAGCAGAATCCTGGAAAATTTCAGTGGGGCATAAATGGAGGTGGTCACTGAAGGAGTGGGGCAGGGAAGGAAGAACAGCCCCCTCCCCAAACTGGCAACTGTGTCCTTGTTTTTTTCTGTATCCTTAGCAGCGGGTAGTGAATTCCAGCTCTTCAGGGCTGTCCCTGCACAACTCTGTGGCCTCCTTTTGGGTTTGGCAACAAAATTCAACTGCCGAGAAGCCTGTCAGCCAACCCTTCAAGTCTGCCAGTGCAACTCTTATCCTAAAGCCTACCCGACAAGCACCCCATAGTTCCATTAAGGATCCCAAATCCTATTTTCCACTGCCATGTTCCCTATGAGATCAAAGATCAAGAATACCTCCAGCCCACCTCCGCCATATGTGTCAACTCACAGACCCAAGTGAGGGCTGCTACCTACAGACTTGGAAATAGAGAGTTGAGTCTTCTGTCCTGCAAAGACCTTTGGCATCCCAGACTATTTTCACACAATGTCAGACCATGCAGACATACCACTTCCCCCACCTGTGATCATGGGCTCTAACCTTATTATAGTGCAATGCCTTTCAAACTGAAGAACTCAGCACTGAGGATAAGCTGGCTGCTGTTGCAAGGCCATGGCTGAAGAAGGTAGAGTCCAGGGGGTGGGGGAACCTGGATGTGTTGGTGGCCGCACAGGCTACAGCCAACACCGAGGGGGTCTGTGAAGTAAGTGCCAAGGTCTGGCTGAACTCCTGGAGCAAGGGACTCAGCTGAGGAAGACTCCAGGGGCTGTTTGGGGAAAGAATGGTCCCGCTGTGGTGGCCTGGTTAGGTTGTGCGTGAGGATGCTGACTCTGGATGGAGGGAAGGCAAAGGAAGGGAGGAGAGGACTAAAAGGAGACATGGCTCAGCCTAGCAGGAGGAGAAGAAATGAGTAATTGGAGCAAGTGACAGAAGCGAGCATGAGAAGCGCAGTTCAGGGCACTACCTAGATAAGCTCAAGCAGCTGGAAGTCCAGACTGGCACTCAACCTAGCCTCCACAGGTAACGACACAGACTGTGAATGCTCGTAATGGCCGAACTGAGCTGAGGCCAGGGTTTACCTTGTTTCAAGCAAAGACAGGCTGTGAGGCGATCAGAAATTGCAAAAAAGTCATTTGCGCATCCTCTGCAGACATGTCCCTCGTTTGTAGCTGGCTAACTCTGCTCCTAAATTCACTGTTTCCACCATTCTGTTATTTCTCCCTGAAGTCCAGCTGAGCCCCTTCACTTCTGGGCCATAGCCACCTGCTGCTATTTCAGTCTGCCCTCACCCCCGTGCATATCTGAAGACCTCTTTCCCAAAAGCTGTTCCTGTGAGGTGATTACATACTCAGTTATTTCCAGTTGATAAACCTCGTGCGCTTAGAGATGCATGCAATGGACACACATGCAGAATTACCACTACCTTAACAGCCCCGGTATTCCTCCACGCATCCCACAGTGCTTCCATCTTCCCACAGGTCCCCTTCCCGCTTCCAGCACAACATCTCCCAAGGAAAAATAAATAAATAAATAAACAAATCATCTCTGTAAGTGCTCCTATTCCCAGGTTTTTAGCACTTTCTTTTAAACCAACTGCCCAGCTAGTCAGCTGGTATAGTTTGACTTTGAGCCATTGTTACATTTGAGGTGGAGAAGCACTTCCAGTTTCCAAAGCATTTTTCATACCTACTTTCTTGTCTAGCTTCATTTAATTCAAAACACACTCTATTATTACATATTATATGACTGTATTGCAATGTCTATGGTATACATTCTGAAATATCTAATAATTTCTTTATTGAAATTAAATGTTTCAAAATGATCAAAATGAAGCATTTTGATTTTTCTCAATTGAAATTTAGCATAATTGACCCAGAAGACATTTCAGTGTTTCAACATTGCTCTCTCATGCAAAAGGAAGATTAGAGAAGTAGGAATTCACCATTGAAGAGAAACACTATTTGCCCAAAGATGGGAGATCTTTGGAGAGCAGCCTCCACCAGGAATATCAATGACTCCCCCACTGCTTCTGACCTTCCTTCTCTTTCTGCAGGTGTGGGAGTGAGGGCAAATTTAAGATAGCATTTAAAATACCAGCAGGAAATGAGTGGAAATGGAAAAGGTCCCATGTCCCTGTAAGATGAGTTTGCAAGAGAGAGAGATGATGAATTATCTTCTTGAATGGCCTGTCTCCTTCCTTTACTACAAAGGCAGCTTAGACAACCAGATTAGATTCAGTCACCTAACTTTTAAATAGCTTAACTGCAGGGAGATGAATCCCATCTGCTGTAGAGACATGTGGCATGTGCTCAAGATCCATGATGGGTCTGGATCTACTGCACAGCTCTGTCCAGGAGATGCATTTCACATTCTCTGAAATATCACACTGAGCTGCACCCTGTGCTGTTCTGGCTGTCTTTATGTGCACAGTAAACTATGCACATCCCGAAATCTGGGATGCATGGAGCCTAATCAACATGACATGGAGAAAGCATGTATGAAATTGCATGTGCATGTGTAAAAAAAACACAAAAAAAACAACTCCTGCCCTGGAAATCCACCAGCCTTACCCTCCCAAGCCTGCAGTTCTGTGCCATGCCATCACACCATATTTCCATACCACAGCAATGCAGGAGGCCAGGCTCCATGATTACTCTTTCAACTGCTCATAGGTGTGAAACACTTGGGGAAAACATACAGGAAGACTTCCTTACTGAGCTTTAGCTGTATGCAAGTGACCTATTTAAAGCTAATCAGGCTTCCTCTGTGTTCATCAGAGAGAAAGAAGTTAGCATCTTCACAGAGCGCTTCTTCCTTAGGACAAGTTGAATCATCTCCAGGAACTGCCTGTCTCTCTCTGTTGAGTCCAGAGGGGGTTTAGATGACTAGATTAGATTCAGACAAAGCTTTTACATGCTTCCTGGTAGATGACATGAACGTTTTCACCCACACCCCTCCCTAATTTCTCCCTTTTATCTCTACTGAGAGATCTCAAACCTCCTAGGCGCCAGCATGAGGTACTTCAGTAGGATGCCTGAATTTAGGTGAGAACAACTGAATCCTAAGAGTCAGTTACTCTAACACAAACAGATAATGTAACTCCCTGTATTTCTGTTGTTGCCAGATGTTGAACTTTTGATGTATTTGGTGACATAATGAATACATTCATAATGGATAATTTGCTGAAGGAGCACAGTAACTTAATTCCTGCAAGGTGGAAGTTTCACAGTTATTCAGTTCACCTCACAGAAGAAAATCCTCTTGTCTTCCCTTTACTCTGCTTCCCCAAATACTTGTGCTGCCTCCCCAGCTATAATACTGGATTGTGTCACTTCCTCCTTTACCTATGGATGTCCCCTTGTATGACTTTTCATAATTAACTTGTGCAGGAGAATTATGACAATTTTCAGAAAAGTTTTTTAAAATATAGCGCCCTACTATAGCTAAAGAAAATCCAACAAATAAAATAGCCATCTTCAACTTACTGGAAAACATCAGCACCAGTGTATACACATTTATATACACTCAGGTTTGTGCCTTCGCCATCTGGTGGCAAAGCACGATCATAGCATGTCCACAGAGCTGAGAAAGTTTTTGGACCCTATCTATTTGTTTGAAAATGAGAATTCGAAATTAGTAAGATGGTTGAGAAAGTTTCCGTTTTTCAACGTTTGTTGATAATATCATCAGTTATATATATATATATATATATATATATATATACTTGTTTTAATGTATCATCTTGTAATTATATTGTACTGACCAACATTGCATTGCATCATATCTGAGTGTTGTGGCACAAAAATATCCGACATGCTCTTTTCAGATAGTTGACTATGCATCTAGTCATAGGCTTGAGCAAAAGGCTGTCCCAGCTTATTCCAGTTAGAGCTGAGCACATTGATTGATCTTACCCAAATTTAAATCTCTGCAGCAGATTTGAGTTCATCTGACCTCATCAAACTAATCTTCCTTTAAAGTTAATAAAGAAAAAAGGGGGACACTTCTTGGGCACTGTTCATCTTTTCTTAGAAGGGACATCTTCATAGCCCGGGATCCATGAATCTTCTTTGTAAACTATGAAGAACATGAGATGAACAGCTTAGGTGAAGGCGATTACTTCTGAGATCATATACCTTATATCATAGACAGCCAAAGCGCAGACAGCAAAAACCTCACATCTTGTCCTTCCAACTGGGGAATCCAAGTCAGTGAGTGTAATTAGAACCCGGGTACTTTCTCATGTATCCTGAAATATTGGAGCTGAGAAAGATATCTGAGCCATATTACATGCTAAGATCAAATTAAAAAAAAAAAGTACTTCTCGTTTTCTTTTTTCTCACTCTTACATTGCATAGGAGGGGATTTACTAGTTACACTGGTTAGTATGAAATTTGCATTTTCCTGGCCTTAGAAATTAGTGGTTGAAAGATCTATTTCCCATCTCTAGTTTCTTTGCTATGAAGGATGGCCATTCATTTTCTTACACCCACTGCTTAATCCTGCCTGCTATAACACTGGATTTCAACACAGGTGGAGTTGCTTGCTTTCTCAACTAGGAAGTAACATCTGTTTTCACTTTGGAAGTTCTTGTATGATCCAAGCATAAGTTGCTATGTAATTGCTTGCAAGCTTTTTTTTTTTTTTTTTCCCCAATAAGGACTGGATTATTTACCAGATTTGCTTATAGACTCTTGATCTCCAGATGTCTATACACACATATAGAAGCTCCATCGTTAACCAGATAGATAAAAGCCTGTTCTCCTTATTTTTCACTGTGCTGGGTATTACCAAGAGTGGAATAAATCCAAATCTTCTCAACATTTTGGAAAGAGACCATCTATGTTATACAAAACAGAAATAACAGAGATAAAGTCTGTTTGTATTTAAAAGTAGACTGAAATTTAGCAAAACATCATTTCAGGACAATGTGGAACTAGAATGTTACAGTCTAGGAATCCTAGAATAGCCTCATTTTCACACATGTTCTTTGTGGCTTGCATGTCCAATTTATTGATAGAATTGATACAGCAGCAGCAGATTGTAGTGATGTATTCTTCTGTGCAAACAAATTGCAGTTACTTACCTTTGGTTTAATAAAGACGTGATAAGTGAAAATGGATATGAATTTAACTCTTTTCATAGTTGTGGAGTTTAAGTGCAGTTGACATCTACTCTGGAATATCATTGTAATCCCATGCAGACAAATGCATTTGAAACCTTAATTTCCCCAGAGATGCTGACCATCCATTTCTGTCTTCACAGGTAACTTTGTATATCCTGCACACCTTCAAAAGTCAGCTCATGAATTCATACGCCCGTTTACCTACTAGTCAGACAGTCAGTTTGTTATGAGTGTGAATGGAGCTTGGTTTGGTGCAGGAATGAGCAGAATTAATCAAAGAGTGTTTTCTATCAGACATTTGTCTAGTAGAATGCCATCAAGCTGACTGGAAACAGTTGGAATCCAACCAGTGGACTTTAATATCCTTTTCTGAATTAAAAAAATATTAGTATCACAGTTATAAATACGGCACTGAAGGAATAGTTGGTTTATTTGTAATAAATCTGGAGTAGCTCTACATGCATATGCCTGCTTATGGAATTCATCTCACCTAGAGATATACGTTTAAGCATGCCTTCGTTTCTGTCTTCCATCTTAGTTTCTTCTCAATAGGGAGGGGGAGGGAAAAAAAGTAACAGGTGTTTTTACAGAATGGTTCATCTAAGTATCTCAGACATCTGCTACATGATGAGGTGAGTTATGCCATAGAAGTGCCCATTTTTTCCTTCCTTTTCCCTATTCAGGATGTGTAGAATGATAAGTTCAGGAGGCTGCAGCCAGGGCCTGTCCCTCTGGCCCTGAGCCAGGTGGGCAGAGAAGACCTAGAGATGGTAGCCAAGTTCAACCAAGAGTCCAGATGACCAGGAGAGTTCCTGGTGATGAAGCAGGTATGAGGTCAAGCTGAGAAGTCAGCCTGCGGGTCAGAGCCAGGATCAGGCCTGGTGAGGGTAACCAGGGACAGAGAGAGTCCAGTGCCTACTGGGCAGGCCCAAAGTGACAAGATAGGTCCAGGTCAAACTGGGAAGTCAGTCCACAGGGCAGGGTCCAGAGCAATGGAGTCTGCACGCTGAGCTGAGCTGAGCTGGAGATCAGTGCTCCTCTAGGGAAGCTCAGACAGAAACTGAAGGCCCAGGGTTGAGCATAAATGGGGCTCCTGGGCCCATGGGGCAGGAGGTGCAAGTAGCTGCCTCAGGCGAGGATCATCAGGCCCATTAAGGCCTGTTAGTGGCCTCAGACCCTGAAAACAGTAGTAATATTAAATATTAAAAATAAATATTAAATATTAAAAACTTTTCTGTAATAGCAAGAGCTACAGCTTTACTGTGAGAAAGTACAATTGTGACACTTTTGAAGGCCATTAGTTTCACCTAAGTTTTTACTTTCAAGTTTGATGCCTTGAAGACATCCCAGCTTTGTTTTCAACTGTTGCTAACTAGTACCAGTTCAGCAGTATCGCTTCCATGTTCTGTTTCCATTCCCTTACCTCATACATCCTTGTAGCCTTTTTTTTCCTGACTCCCAGTCTGAAGGTGATCATTAACCTTTCAGTAAAACCGGGTCACATTCATCAGGCACCTTAGACTGCTTATAGTATTAGTGATGTGGGTGACTCGAGTCTTCCATGCAAGAACAAAGTTACCACACAGCAGGTGGTCCTGAGGGACAGCCTACCCTCTTTTGTTGTGGGTGAATATCCTTGAACCAATTCACATTCATCGCAGGCTAAAAATGTGCACACAGAAGAATTTTTTACAAATGCTGAGGCTGGGATTCATCCTACTTAAGTTTAGACTTCTGTTAATAAGCTGCCAAAGCATAAACCAAACTTGTAGGCTCTTGCTATAGCTCATGAAGGCAAATAAAAGTCTGTTTGCCTCCATAGTTTTGGAAGAGAGGTTGATCACACCTGTCTCTGTCTCCCTTGAAAGGTCTATATTTATATCTATGAATTACAGGAAGAGTGTAGAGTGACCAGCTCAGGTTTATGGAATTATTTCAAGTCCACGTTAATGCAGCTTAATGCTGCCCTGAGTTCTGGTTTTGGATCACATTCCATCTGACTCAGGGAGCTGGCTCTCAGAGAACAAAAAGCCACTGGCTTCAGTAGGGAAAGACTTCAGTCTCAGCTGCTTTGGCCAGGGAAGTAGCACAGAGAAGGAAACGGAACCTGCTATAACACTGCCTCAATACACAGAGTTATTAGACAAATGGGTGCAAGACCATTTTTCCCTATCCTTAGGAAGGACTGCAAGTAAAGGTCCCATAAAAAGCTACACTCCCTCTCACTGGGGGTCATCACTCAGAGCAACCCATTCTGCCCATCCTGAACCACTTAGGCCCCTTAATGTGTAAACGTAGTGTCTGAGGAAGAAATATGTTCCACTCTTCCATATCCTTAGCTTTATCATTAAGACTGACAGGTGTTATTAAACAATAACCAGTCAGTTCCCAGAGCAACTCTGGCAGCATCTAGAAGTACAAATTTTCTGCAAGCAAACATTTTCATGCTTCCTAGAATACCATGGAGGTTTCAGATATTCCTGACTAAACTGTGAGAGAGGACTACAGCAAAGAAAGATAAATAACCCAGACAAGCAATACCTGTTGATCCACTTTTAACCCAGCTATCTCCTGAACACCACGGCTTTCACATAGTCTAGACGAGAACTCCGGGAGCCATTACATTGCCAGTCTAATGCAGTCTGGAAGAGGACTCAGTCCAGTGCAAATACTTTGCAGACCTCATGGTGCAGCCCAAACAGACGAGCTTCCCTCACTCATCATCTTACACATGGCACTGCACATTCATTGTCCCAGGAGTTGCCCCCACTCCACAACATGAGCAGCCACTGTAAGCACAGTCTAACCAAGGCTGCGTTACCTGGGACATTTCTGCCTGCCTAAGCCCCACTGATGACTTTCGCTGCTAGGGACAGTCAGAGCAGATCACTCTTCAGCTGAGCAACCCAATTCAGCTCTCTGCTCTGAAGGCCAACAGTTTGTCAAACAAACTCTAAGCCCTCGAAGTAGCACAAGTAAGCTAGCTTTTCTGGCAGGTAGAGATGTCCTTAAACTCCTGCCAGAATCAGGGGAAGGGTCTTCGTTCATATGTCTCAAAGGCTCCTCAGCTTCCCAGAACAGCTGTCTTCATCATCTTATTGTATAGTAATTTCAATAAGTGTCCAGTGATATTGCAAGAACAGAGAGAGGTTAATGGCAAACTGTTTACTAAAGCATGATATCTATGTCAACATCTTCCAATAGACCATTATTTTTCTTTTCCTCAAAAGAGTTAATTATTCAAGGACCTTAGAAGAAAATTATATGTGGGATTAGGTGCAAGTGCAAAGGCAGTGTTAAGGCAGAGGCACCAGAACTCTAAGCAAATCACCAGCGACTACCTACTTGAAGAATTTTCTATCTGCATTTGAAGAAAAATCTACCCCGATGGATGGACACATAATCTGAGCCTGGATGGTTCACACACGAACAGGTTATCACAGCAAAATATCTGCTCCACAGATGAGCAGGCTGCCTGAAACTAGATGGTCCATGAGCCAAAGAGGTTATCTAACAAAGGACACGAGTCCAAGGGTAGATGTGTTATTAGAGACAACAGGAGTCTTCTGTGGAAAAACCAGCTAACTGTGTATCAGGACTGTGCATTTTAATTAGAAGAAGAATTATGAAGTTTGATCATAATTAGTAACAGAGATGGATTCACATTCAGATGGCATACTTAAACTCCACGGAGTTGCACTGCAGCTCTTCAGAGTCAGATAAGCAGAACTGATTCCTCTGATATCTTACACTGTACTGCTATTTACATGAATATGGTCTTATTATTATTAAAAAAATTTGTATTAAAGTTTGCAGTCTAAAGCTTTGTTAAGCCTTGTTTGTCAGTTGATAGGGGCAGACCAGGGTTCACTGAATTTGCTAGGATACTTATGTCATCAGTTTCACTAGTAAAAAGTAGTAAGGGCAGGGAATGAGACGGGCATGTCCTATAATCAATGACAACAAAGACACCCTTAGAGGATGATTCCTTCTGCTTATCACACTTATCTTAAGATGGGATGAATTGTTCTTTGAAGGTGATATTGCTTCCTTTGTCTGTAGGGGGAGCCCAGAATAGATGCTGCCTAGACCCCTAACCAAGGGTAGGGGAAATTAATTCACAGAAAGATTCTTCATTACAGTGCACCTGCTGAGACTCCTGATTAAGGCCTGGTGTCTTGCAGGAGATCTAATTTACAGACATTAAACTGCATCGAGAGTCATAAGTACACCAAGTACTTCAGTAACACCATTTTTCTGAAGAAAGAATTCTGAAGCGGCAAGCTGAGTGTTAGAATATCACATTTAGAATATCACATTTCATATTGAAGTTGTTTCTCAGCGTGTCACTCCACTAATGTTTCACAACCCCCAGGCTGCAGGTCAGCTGCAACATATAGGCAAAAGAATGAGCTGTTGCTCCAAAGGCAGTACTGAATTGCGGAGTTCTGCAAACATCGAAGCATATAACCTTTATCTGGGCAGGTGGAGCAGGGAGGGGCTCTATTGCAAGTCTGAAGTCCTAAAGTTTTTCTCTTTAGATAAATCTTCTGATTTGTTTCAGTAAGATGTCTTTGAAGTGAAGAAGGAAGCTACTCACTCTTACGAAGATACATGAAATGTTTGTAGCTTTTGAAATAAGAGTTTATTTCTGGGAACAATACGGCATAAAATATCTCGCACCTTCAGGCAAGGAAGGAAGGCCTATTTCTTCATTTTAGAGATGAAAAAGATCATTTTCAATCTGCAGATAGAATCATAGAATCATTTAGGTTGGGAAGGATTTCTGGAGGTCATCAAGTCCAACCTCCTCCTCAAAGCAGGTTCAGTCAGATCAGATTGCTCCGGCCCAATCCAGCTGAATTTTAAATGTCAGCACAGATGGAGATTCTACAAATTTGCACCTAATCCAGTGTTTGATCACTCACGTTGGGGCAGGAGAGGGAAATTTCCTCCTTCAGTTTCCCAAGTAGTCCATGGAAGAGAGCAACCTGTTGATAGCAAGCTCATTGAAGCCCTTTTCTGAGAATTAACTGGGCTAGTTGCTGTGCTTTAGGGCAGAAAAGGTTGGGTAGGTTGGAGATAAACAACAGCCAGCTATGCAAAGATGACTCAGTGTGTAAAGGCAGTCTGGTCTTTTGTGCATCTAAGCAGGGTAAGCATTTTGCTCACTTAAAGTGTGTACCTAACCATTATAGGCTGGTTTTAATCCTGCTGTCTGCTTCTTGAAATGGGCAAGTACTTCTGAAGATATGGCTCAAGGGGGGAATAAACTGGCTTGGTACCTACAGTACAGACAGTATCTACAGTATCTACAGTACAGAGTAGATACTCTTGCCTTTCTGGATGAAACAGGTCAGTAAGAGAATAGTTTTGTACATATGCAATACCTTGAAGCCTATGCTAGAAACAGACCTCAGCAAGAATTGAAACCTCCATTCAGTCACCCACATGATAAGAACTCCGCTTTGAGAGCGTCAGCCAGGTTGCTGGTAACCTCCAATAGAGTAACAATAATTTTTCATGTGAGGTGAAGCTGGTAGAACCTTTACAGGGATGACTGATTCCCTTTTTGTTCAGGATTCCTTCCCTTTTAGCATGAGATTTTTCACCCTCTAAATGGAAAGTATTTCATTTGGTGACTCTTCCCAATTTATTCCTGAGCAGAAGATGGCCACTTTTCCTTGACAACGGGGATGCAAGCAAATGAGAAATCCTTTCTCAGCCAAACCTGGAGGATCTTGTGGTATCTCCTCCTCTTTGGGAAGATGCAAAGCTGAGTTTTCCTGCTGCTGTTGCCATTTAGTGCTTGGCACCTTTCATTCAAGAGAGGAAACTCTTTTACTTTCTTCTGCCAGGATGTGGATTTGTTATTTGTATGTTTACAAGTTGCAGTCCCAAAGGTCAGGGTGGTGGAGGTCCATGTAATGAAGGCAGGTCTTACCATGTTGGCACAGCTGCAGCCTGACCATTATATGCATATTTCATCAAGGCTGAACGGGGGCTGCTTTGTCCTGTTAATGGACTTTGTGGCCCATACTGAGCTATAACTACCCTTTTACCAATGCCCACAGGAGTTAGTTAATAGGCAAAAATATATTGGTGATTGCAATACAGGAAGAATGATGTCTGAACTAGTGTCAAGACCACCTATCTTCAGGAACAAGCGGGCCATTGCCCTTGGAGTGGGTCATTTGGATGATACTGTACACCCAACCCTGGCCACGAGTGAGGGGAGAAGGGTGCTCCATAGATGTCCTCAAGAAAAGCAGACTTTTTTCCTTAAAAGAGGAGAAAGAGGGCACATGAAAACCATTGTAGTGCCAGACTAGGACTGGTGTTTCACAGTGCTGCTGCTGCCTTTTGAATATATTATTTTATCTTTCTGCGCTTTCTTATCTCACCTGAAAAATAGGAACAGTACTCCCTTGTATCACAAGTCATTTCAATGCATAATTAAAGAAGTCTAGTCAGAAGCTATGAAGAAAATGCACCGTACTTCCTTGTGGCTACTGAGACAATCAATTGTGTGTTGCCAGTTTCCCATCACTTCTAGGTGTTGAACCAGTTTCCTGTTGGGAGATAATATGAGTGTGCTAGCAACATGCCTGAGAGGAATCACTGTGTGGCCATTGAGTTTATCCTCTCTGGACTAACAGAAAGCCAAGAGGTGAAGGTAACCCGCTTTTTTTAAGCACATTAATAGCGAATCTTGGAATGATCATGCAGATGAAGGTTGATCCCCCGGCTTCACACACTGTGTACCTTTCCCTCAGTAACTTGGCTCCTGTGGATTTCTGTTACTCCTCAGCTATCTCCCCAAGGTTGCTGGTGAACTCTTCAGCAGTGAGGAGAGCCACTTCAGTCAGTGCCTGTGTGGCACAGCTATTCACTTGTCTCCTCATGGCTAGTGCTGTGTGTCTGCTGCTGGCAGTAATGGCATATGACTGCATGTGGCTCTCTGTAACCCTCTGCTTTATGCAACTGTCATGTCCTCAAAAGCCTGTACACAGATGGTAATCATCTCCTCTTTCACTGGCTTTGTCCACGCACTTGCGCAAACTATCTCCACCTTCACATTCTCTTTCTGTGACTTTGGTATTATTGGTCATTATTTCTGTGACATCCCCCTAGGATCCAGCTTTCATGCTCTGACACCTATAGCAAAAAGATGGTACTTCATGTTTTTGGTGTGTTTCGTGGCATCTTCACATCTCTGGCAATTCTCATCTCCTCCATCTACCTCATCTCCACCACCCTGAGGATCCACTCCTCCAAGGGCAGATGCAAAGCCTTCTCCACCTGTGCTTCCCATCTGAGAGCTCTCTTCTTGTTTTATGGCAGCACCGTTTTTATGTGCGGTAGCCCAACATCCAGCTACTCATTGGACTGAGATAAATGGGCCCCTCTGTTCTCTACAGTGGTGACTCCAGTGCTGAATCTTATCAGCTACAGCCTGAGGAATAAGGAGGTGAAGGATGCTCTGAGGAGAGTTTTAGATCATATTAGAGAAACTTCAGCAGACTTGTTAGAAAGAGAACTTTGTTTGGGGAAAATTTATCAAAACCTTGGTACAAAGAGTAAGACTTCCAAGGAAGATTTGATCAGCTTCCAAGGGTGAGATTCAGAAAGGTACTTAATTGTTAGAAGTGCTTTTAGGTGGACTTTTAACTGGTTGTATCTGCAACTTCTATCTTGAAAGACTGTGTTCCTCTGCTGCTGAAAGCTGGAGGAATCCTGACTTTTAACTTGCAAGTTCCAAGCACAAACAGGACTCCTGCCTGAGGAGTGCGTGGCACAGAACTGCAGTTCTCTGTTCTATTAGGAACGTTTGCTCATGTAGGAAAACCACCAGTCCGTCAAGATGAGGAAAAGCTTTCAAAGATATTCAAGAGGAGAAAAGCAATGTGATTTGAATTTATGGCCACTTCTGCTACGTCTTCAGTATTTGAAAGGAGTAGCCTCTTCCAGTGCAACACACAGAACCTGAAGTTCTGGAAAGGAAATCTTGGAGAAGAGACACCCGTGTTTTCACCCCCCAAACACTAGCAAAAGTAACTGTCCCTCTCCTGTTAAATCTCCCTCTTCTGTCACTCATTACTACCTCCTTTTTCCCCTTCTGCCTGGAAACACGAAAAAACTACAGAAATGTAAAGAAGAATGTGAAAATATAGCCTTTTGGTGATGCTAGTTGTCATCTTTCTGTTGCTGCAGAGCCTGAAGCTCAAGGTTTATCTCTTGTTTCTCATCATTAAGTATCATCAGATATGTGAAATTCACTGTTTTTACACATATCAATGTTGCGCTGTCCTTATCTTGAACAGAGATGCGAGATTTTTAAACCAGATTTCTGAGGTGTCCAAAATTGTCTCTTTCAGTGGACTCCCAGCTCAAAGGAAGGAAATAGCTTGGAAAGAAATCACAGGCATCATTTTATTTTCCTGTGTATGTTTACAGGTCTCTGGGAAGAGCAATGTACACTACTCCTCTTCCAGAAAAAGACAGGTAGGTTGTCATCAAAGAGCTTCCCTGCACAGCAATGAGTCATGTCTGCACACCTCTCTCTGCGCTGATGTTTAAGATAGTCAAAGCCATCTAGAGCTAAGCATCAGCAGAACCGGCAGCATGTTTCAATCAAGAATCACAATCTCAAACCTAAATATGCTTTCTGACAAATATCATCAAAAAGAACAGATTTTCAGAAGCCCCACATTCATCTAAGCCCTGCATTCACCTATCCCTTAGTCTCCACCTCGAGAAACCCAGACAAAATTAGGGAATTTAAAAAGTTAAAGAGCTGCTGTCTCTTCAAATCTACAGTTTGCTTTTCTAAGAAAGCCTTCTGATCCAACATCCAGAATCCTGTTCCTCTTCCTTCCTTCCCCAAATCTCAGTTCCAGGAGGAGATTTGGGAAAATCCCTGCCTTGAATCACTTGTCATGACAGCAATGCTAAAGCAAGTCCATTTGCGGTAGAACAGCATTGCCCAGAGTCAGGAGGTCGTAGGGGCATTTGGGGGTTTCCCTGCTGCAAACAGTTGAGGAAAACTCGATGAATCAAGAACAGTACTGTTAAGAATTTTAGGGAAATTTTCAGGGTTCAGCTAGGAATTAGGTTATATCTTATGGAGTATGGAGAGATATTGGATCCCCGTATTTCCACTGAGATACCTATTCCTTAGATCTTTATAGTGTAAAGCACCAGGCGACTGGCCAAAGTATGAAACTTCATCCAGTCTCTAAATAAAGCGGTGAAAAATGTCCTGACGATTGAACTGGATTGTGGCTCCAACATTGACTATGGTATTTAACCATGCTTGGATTGCTGCTCTGATAGATTATAAAGCTCAGCTATGACATAAGGTCAAGGCCTTGGAAAGGTGTTAGCAGAGCTCCTTTAAATGAAGCGTTCCCAGAGACACCAGGTTGGCACAGACTGCTGAAAATCGGAGTGAATGCCTGGCATTGGGGAACGGCCTCTGTGTCCATCAGTGTTCCTGGGAGCCTTGGAAAGTCTAGTACAGTGTATGTCACCCTTCACTGTAAGGCAGACACCTAGTGCAGCATCCTGCTCCTCTCATGCTCCTCTTTTACCATGCAAAGGTCTCTTGCTGTCTTCAGCAGCTCTCTCAAGTTGAGGCACCTCATGTCAGCACACCAAGATATGTGAGATGAAACCTGCTTGTGCTGTGCCATTCCGAAGGATTTGCTTTCTCTTGGAAGCTTAGCACCACCATCACTTTTTTTGTGTAGAAATGTGAGCAGACACCACTCTCCAAAGCTCGTAGGAGCTAGTGGGAAAGCATAACCTCTCAAAATACTTAGTTATTCCTCTTAATGCCAGGAGAAGCCTAGACCTGAGACTTACACAGCTCTAAGGTGTCTAAAGGTAAAAGCCACAATACCACCCCAAAGGCTCGGGTTTGACTGGTGACAATATCCTCACATCCTTTTGACTGACAGTTTCCAAAGAAAAGATGAGAGCTACATGAAACCTTGAATTTAGTTTCAGTTCTACTCTGAACACCCATGCCAAAAATAGAACAACATTCCTGAAAAGTCCCTCCTGAACACTTCTCTTTGCCTCCCCATGGTTGAGATGGACCCCAAAGAGCTGTGCTATGCAGCCCACAAAAGAGATGGTCTTCTTTTCAGCAAGAAGGTCACAAATGAGTTTGGGAACTGTGACAGTAGAGTAACTGATATCTACAAAGGACAAGTAGCTCAGGAAGAAGTACATGGGAGAGTCCAGCTGTTGACTGTTCTGTATAGTGATGATGCTAAGCAGGTTTCCAAGAATAATAGTGGCATAGAAGACTAAGAAGAATGTGAAGCATACTTTTGCTAATGCATCATCTTGTGTGAGTCCCTGGAAGATAAACTCCGTCACATTGTTTTTGTTCTTCATATACGTCATGTAGACAGGACCTGAAGCACAGAATAAAGCCACCTATGATGGCATTAGAAACACAGTGTTATCAGTACACATCCATATTGATCACTGGTATGTTCAATATCAATATATTCCCTTTTATGTCTTTTGGGGAAAGTTTCCTTTCAAAGTCAATGCTTCTCTCAAGGAGTGACAGTTGATATCTAACTCAGAATGTATTACTGAAGTGTGTAATAGCGAGCTCCGTTTATTGATTTGAGGGAGTTGGTGGAAATATCCTCCAGATTCATATTTCTGATCTTTGCCCCTTTTAAAAAGGAAGACTAGCTGCTAGGCTCCCTAAACATCCACTTTTGAAGTATTGATTTGGAAACGAAAAACTGACTGAGAAGGATAGTGCATGTTTTGATTTGAGTCTCAACACATTAGTCATTCCCTAAGGAATTCTGCTCAAGCAGTGAACGTACCTTCTTTTTCAACCCTCTGAAGGAATTCAACAGAACTAGTCCTTGCTATTGCTCTCTGACTCTGGTAGAATGTCCATGCATTTTTGTGCAACCATCAGTGTTCACATCATGACACAAGGCAGCTGGCTAATTAACATCACTTCAGCTATCAGTGTAGATCCTTCTGGAGGAGGTAAAGTGGACACCTACCTCATGTCTGTTTAGCAGAGATGTGCCTTTAGGCACAAACTGTCTTTAAGGCGCCCTAAGTGAAATCAGACCATGTTCAAGGGATGCCAGGAAACCTGAAGCAGGAGAGTCATTGTCCTATATGTGCTGTACTGGGCTACATCTTGTATTCACCTTTGCTGCACTCTAGTGCAGTACGCAAGTATCACTAGTGTTCAGTTTCTACACTGAAAGGATAGACAGCAAGAACTGCATAACCATGTCCACAATACTGGCAAGTCCTTTGGGATCTTAATCCTGCTCCACAATCACAGGTCAATCAGTTCTTTCTCACGAGATCTCTGTCTCTTCCACCCTCCAACTTTAGTAGCAGAGGAAATATTCTTTCGTGTCTCCAGCCCTGTCTCCATGCCACTCCATGTGCAGAGGGAAAGCAGTGTGGGGAAGCCCAAAGTGTGTGTGTTAAGAGCATTGTTGCCACGATGTGTACAGCTAGAGGGGACAAGTTAAGACTGAGTACATAGGCAGTGCTGCAGCTACCTATTGACTCCTTGACTCTGTAACACCAGAAACTTCCTTTTGACAGATATTTCTGGAAATGGCATGTAACTGAAAAATAAGCAAAGAAGACACCAATTAAAACAAAGGGTAAAAAAAATTGAGTTCTTTCTAATTCATAAAATGCACCTCACAAAAGTCACTCAACAGTAATGCTTCTTTTCAAAGGCAGGATTTCATAGGCACGCTTAAACAAAACAAAGAAGCAAGATCAGAAAACTTACACAGTTTATATTTGCTAGTCTCCAACAGTTTGCCTGCTATTCTCCTCTGATGACCTCTCGGAGCACTTCAGGCAGTTTCATCAAAACCTCTCAGCTCCAAGCTGCTTCTTGTGTGTCACGAGAGCAGTCCACATCTCTGCCAGGGCTGAAAACTACAGAGGATGAAACGGACAGCCTGAATGTCTAGCTCCATTTCTCATTCTGCAAAAAAAACTTCCAAGAGCATCTGCAAAAACAACTCTCTCTCTCTCTCTCTCTCTCTCTCTCTCTCTCTCTCTCTCCAGATGGGGAAGTTGTGGCAGAAATATTTCAAGTAAATTGCACAGCAGAAGCACAAGCTTACCAGAAGCAATGAGATCCCAGAGGCATGTGAAGTTTTCTTTGTCAGAAAGAATCAGTGGACAGGGAGCTGAAATATATATTTTGGACAGCTATTAGAGTAATCTCTACAGGGTGACTCTGGAGCGTGATCACCTAGACCATGTCACATTGTGGGGGGGTTTGCTTGCTTTCTTGCTTGCTTTCCAATGCTGTCAAGATAAATGGACTTCATTTAGTATTAGCTATGTGCTTCTTTTGGAAACATTTCTATTTAAAATCAGTGTCATGGCTGACCATTTGCAGGATTTTGTGTTCACATTACCCTTGCAATCAAACATTTTTTGAGTAAAGATGTCTCTTACACGTGTCAGATATTTTTTCCCTTCCAAGACAATATTTCACATATGCTTTCTTCTTTCTTATTAACTTGCTCTTACCATTGCACGTTTGCAGCATAAATAGATATCAGAACTGTGCTATATGACTGTTGGCACTTAGACATCTGGTCTGTACACGTTTGAAACAAGAAGTAAACGAGGAAATCATTTCAAGACTTTAAAAATGTTTGTGGTCAGGCCTCACTACTTGCCAGGTATTTTTACTCAGGCAATGCAAAATATAGAAGCAGCTGTTTATTCCTCATATTAAGTCATTATAAGAATCTGGGCCAATGTGTAGAGGAATCGAATGCTCTTGTTGTTGTTGTTGTTGTTGTTGTTGTTGTTGTTGTTGTTGTTGTTGTTGTTGTTAACGCCTTCCATAAGCTATGGTCCTGCTGTTGCCTGCTAGCACCCGGCAGCCGGAAGAGAAATCAGAAAAATCATGGCGTTCTTCCCCAAAACATTAAAAACCCAACCAAACAGTTTTAAAATTATAAGCCTTAGCTTGAACTGGCCGTGTGCCCTAACCCCTCAGCAGTTTCAGTATGAAGGGGGTCAGTGGGCCCCATCTGTCTTTCTACCTGCCCCACACAGGGTGAGACAGACCAGCCTCTGAAGGCGCCTGTCCCTCTCTGTTGACAATGGTGCTGAGCTCGACAACTGTCCTTCATTGCATGAAGAATTTAGACTGCTACAAATAGGTGGTGATGGTCCCACCTTTAGCTGTGTCCACAGAGTGTGAATGCTGGGTGAGGGACATGCTGACCCAGGCCTGAGGGACACTATCCCTCTAAGCCTTGAGAATCAGGATTTATCCCAGTTCCGTCCTGCTGGCTGCCATCCACATAACCCACCACGGTGAGGAGAAGACACTGAGACGTCCGCAGTGTACTGGTGCATGCCTGTGAAACGGGAACCCACTCTGCCACCCCCTGCATAGAGCAGAGGACATTCGGGGAACCAGAGCATTTGCGACATTGTCCCAGGGTTTGGTCTGTAGATGTGCCGCTCTCCTGTGCAGGGAACACCTTCCTATCTTGAATCACACTTAAGCCATGTTAAGGTGCAACACAAGTGCAAGCAAGTGTTTATAGGGAACGTGAAGTGAAGGAAGAAAAAAGAAAGTGCTTTAGTTACTTTCAGAGTGCATTACACAGATGTCTTTCTCCCTCACGCAGCTCATTTGCTGTTAGTCTAAACAGTAAAATGCAAAATCTGAGGCAGAGATGAAGGGCAGAGGGGATGGTTAGGAAGGAGGGCATTAGTGATAGCTGAACTACTGCAGAAAGGCAGAGAGTTGCTGCACTGGAATGGGAAGGGGAGAAGCTTCTCCTCATATCACCTGCATCAGCAAATGACCCAACCAGCATCTAATATCAGCAGTTTAATTGCTAACCCATGGATTCAGCATATGACAATGCAGTACTCCTAAGAAGGCATTTACTCCAAAGTAAAGGGGAAGGAAGCCTTTGGTACAATTGCTTCCAGCAGCAGGTGACCAACAGCCTTGCAGACACCTTGGGCCATCGTTTCCTAGCTGAGTAGATTACAGAGTAGATGGAGTTTGTCTGACGGAAAGTTTACACCTGGGAGAGCTCAGACTAATGGGATGCTCTGCCTGGAACACATTTTAATATTTTTGATAGCATTCATTTCTTTATTTGCTGGTGTCTCAGCAGTGCTTGGAAGCCCCAGTCCTGGGCCTGTGCTATTCAAAAAGAGAACATAAAGGGAATCCCTGCTAGTCACAGAGTTTACAATGCCATTCCAATCAAAACATGAACTTTCAGTGTCTTCCTAATTACTGCAACAGCTAAAACCAAGCTTTTCTTCAGAAGGGAGCTTTCAGTAAATTTTCCAAAATGGAATTATAGTGAGAGAGACTTGATTTTCTCAGCTCCTGAGAAAATGTTACCACAGTTCTACACCTCACCCTTTCCACTCCAGACTTTTCTATTCCATAGTTTTCTCATGGCACTTTTCACCTCCTCATTTCTCAGTGTGTAGATGAACGGGTTCAGCATGGATGTGATGACAGTGTAAAACACAGCTACATTCTTGTCCTCCGAGACATTGCTGGATGGGTGTAAGTAGGTGAATATGCATGGCCCAAGGAAGAGAATCACCACAGTAATGTGGGACCCACAGGTGGAGAGGGCTTTGTTCCTCCCTTCGGACGTTCGCCTTTTCAAGGATAACAAAATGATAATGTAGGACATGACCAGGATGATGAAAGAGACCAAAGTAATCATTCCACTGTTGGCAACGACAATGATGCCTGCAACATAGGTGTCGGTACAGGCCAGTTGTAGTAGGGGATTGACTTCACAGAAGTAGTGGTCAATTTTGTTGGGGCCGCAAAAAGGGAGGCTAACGGTTATGAGGGTCTGCACCAGGGAGTGCACAAAGCCCCCCACCCATGAACCCATCACCATCCAGCCACACACACGCCTGGTCATGAGCGTGGTGTAGTGCAGGGGTCTGCATATGGCAAAGTAGCGATCATAGGCCATCATTGTGAGGATGAAGATATCAGTGCCGCCGAAGAAATGTAACCCAAATAGCTGTGCCATGCAACCCACAAAGGAAATGGTTTTCTTCTCAACAAGGAAGTCAGCAATCATTTTGGGAGCTGTGACAGAAGAGAAGCAAATATCTGCAACGGACAGGTGGCAGAGAAAGAAATACATGGGGGAGTTCAGACGCTGACTGCTAATTACAGTGACAACGATGAGCAGATTTCCTGCCACAGTAACAATATAGAAGAACAAAAACACCACAAAACATATTTTCTGCACCCCCTGGTTATTTGAAAGGCCCAGAAGAATGAATTCCTTCACACTGCTTACATTCTCCATGTTGGTCACTCGGGTGCCAATATGCAATATACAGCTTATACACCTGGGAAAACAAAGACAGACACATGATTCATCAGCATTTTTTCATTATTAGTAATGAGTTCTATATCAGAAGTGGATACAAACCAAGAAAGATATAGCATTAGCATTAAGCTTATGAAGTGTTTAGTTTCTGTCATGTATTTTTTTTTAACGGCTATTTAATTCTCCACAGTACAAAGCTTCTGCCATGGCTTTGGCAGCACAGAGATAGGTGCACTCTGTGATATGTTCCTTAATCCTGGTCCTCCAGGATTTTGAAGGACTGGCTCCATGGCTGGTAGCCTTCCGTGCACTAAGGACAAGGCCAGAGTGTTCACCTTGGGCACTACAAGGCAGATAATGCAGCATGTTTGCCCTCAGGGTAGACAAAGTCCCTGACAGCAATCTTTGTAAAATGGGTGTCTTTAAGAATACCTGGAAATATTGCTCAGAATGATGATTTGCTTTATAAGTACCACGATCTTTGAATTCTTGTTTAGAAGGGAAATGTACCCACAGGCAGAGAAAAGAACTCTCTTGTGTTTATACATTTGGAAACGTAAATATGAAATGTCACAGGCTGAAAAATGAGTTCTGGGAAGGTTATCTATCATGGAGGGGAAAAAAATTGCACATATGACTTAATGTAGTATTTCACATTGTTCTAAATCTCAGCATTGTTTCTGTCAGAGGAAGGAAGAATGAAAGACTCTTGTGAGATCTTCTGTCCCAGCACTGTACTGATTTTACCTAGTATGATTTTTGATACACTCTGCGTGATGCTTTCAAGGGTTAACTTAGCTTAATGAAGCTAATCTAACTAAACTCCTTCAACAGCCAGTATAAGTCTCTCTGTAGGCTGATTCAGAATGACTAAATTAGGGTCCTTTGCAGAACCCTTTTTTCCTCCATTCACTATGAGGAGCTTAAGCAAATTAGCACCACCAGGTTAGAATGACCTTCAGAGAATAATCCCTTTTGGTCCCTGAAAGTAGCTCAGAGCTTTTTGTAATGCCATCCACCTGTTTTAGGTTATGGCTGAGCTCCTTGTCCCTAGGCATTTCTACATCCATACAGTTTCTCATTCGAGACAAGGTCACATTCCAGCATAAACATGGGACTTCTTTGGTTCACCCTGTACTCCAGCTACAACCCATCGAGCATTACATGTCACTAATAAATGAGTAGCCTACATCTTTAGAAAGAGTGTAATGTCTCTAGCTTGCCATTATGCACCCAGACCACCAGAGTTCCCTTTCTCAAAGAAGTCTGGGAACCACCAGATGAAACTCTTCACAGAGAGTTTAAGGTCAGCCAAAAGCAGGCACTCTTTTAATAAAAATATCCACTGTATGGGCTTCCTTCTAGGATCAAAGCATTCCCCGTCAGCTGGTGTTAAAATGCACCATTTTAAGTCCTGCAGAATTACATCACAACATTTGTACTGGTGATCTGTGAGCAAATCTGTGGAATGATTCAGTTAAGCCAAGTTATCTACCAACTACTTCAATCTGCAGCATAATCAGAAATTCTCGTGCAGGCACAAAGTGATGAAGCATCCACAGGAAACACTGAAACTGAGAAAAGCCAAGATTACTTTCAAACCCACAAAGTGAAGCCGAGAGAGGAAGTGCACAAAGTTAGGGACTTTTCCTATGCTTACAGTTGTACTTACACTAGATGAAAGTTTTTCAAGCAGAAGGGTAAAATTTACATGGATGGTTCCTTTTCAGATATTTCTACAAGGAAAAGGATCAGTAAGAACAACGGGAGGTCAGTTTCTCCCTCGTCTTACCAGGTCGTGATCCTTTCTACCCCTCTTCCTTCCATTGAGCAACAACGTAGACTTCTCAACAAAATAAATGACAGGGATGAAATGAGCACACCTTTATGGCTGTGCAGTACCCAGTCGAAAAGAAATAGCTGGGCTCCATCCAAGCCAGAGCATGACTGGAAGCATACCACAGCAACCGCAGGGCCACATTTAGGCAGTCAGAAAGGAGTGACCAAGAGAGAAATGGTCAGGGGAAACTGTATGCCTGAATACCAGCAGGTGGCAAATTCCTGAGCTAAAAACAAGGTGTGCATCTACAAAAGGACCGATTCACAATTCAGACAGCTCGACTATGTGTCTTGCTTGATAAGGTCCTTTCCATCACCACCAAACTGCATTTAACAAACTACCCATCTGTCTGATCTCATCTCATCGCCTTAAGTCATGTAGGCACCTGTACCTAAGCTAGGCATATTACACCTGACCAGTCTACTTGTAGATGTGATGAATCATGTGCTGCAGGTACCCGTTTCTCACTGTTGACTTTAAGAGGGTTACTAGAATGACTAATTCAGTAGAGGATTGCCACCAGTTATGGCTTATCTCTTCAAGTGCCTTTGCAGGGGTAGACCTGAGCTATATGACATAATGCAATCAGCTGCAAAATAAAAGGAATCTCATGTGTACTCTTAACATCTCAAAAAGGGTGAGAAATTGCACCATCTCCTTACTGCATGCATTCTTCCCTAAAATCTCAGGTGGTTATGGGAAACAAAAGAATAATATCGAAGCAATCTAATCTGCGGCTGTAGAACTAGCTCTGTATATGATTCTAGCCAAAGATAACTAGAGACAGTCAGTAACTTCAGTGGAAGTTTCTTTCTGTATTTTCACATTTGTGCAAGAAGAAAGGAAAAGGAAGAGGAAAGCAAAGCAAAGCAAAGCAAAGCGAGAAGGCAGAGAAGCTGCAAAACTTACCTCACCTGTGTTTAGAGATCTAATTTTTTGTGTAAGGGCTCTACAACTTTATCTCCTCAACTTCTGTCTTCCCTGGTATGAATGTGTTAGAGCACAGCACCTTTAAAGAACATAGAATGGCTTCTGGAAAGCTTCCAAAACTTGCTTAGGAGGTGGCTGTTAGTGTATAATCCAATCCCACCTAATGTATTACTTGCTTTCGTGTGTCACAAGTGTATCTTGATGTTTCCTGCCTGTGTGAGAAGTGGTTTAATAGGCTGTGTGGATGATGTGACCTGGGTGTGCTGAATGATGCTTTCATATCCCAGCAGCTGCAAAAAGGGCTGAGAAGAAAACCGTTTAAGTACCAACCTTTAACCCTCTCGCAGGAAATCTTCCACCTGAAGGGCTCTTGGGGCTGGAGAAGGGAGGGGTGGAGGCTTGGTGAAGGGAAGGCGTGAAAGAAAGGGGCAAAGGAGGAGAATGAGTTCTGTCTTGACTGAAAAGTTTAAGTAAATATATTTTAAAGAAACAGTTGTCAGTCAATGCTTTTATAATGATATCACAAAGGCATTTCAGGGTTTCTCCATAAGAAATAACAGTCAAAGGAGTAGCTGAGTATTCAACTGGACAAGCATATGCATGGACCTATCCAGCTAACGCTTCTCGGAGTTCTTCCTTACTCCAAGCTGATAGTTGTATGGATTTCCCATGTGTAAAGGGCCTTTAGGTCCACTGCTCTGGCTTCCTAGCATTGTGAATGCTAAAACAGTCCATTTGTAATCCAGATATTTTCTCTCCTTTTTTAACTTCTGTGTGTTCCAAAAGACATGTAAAAGAGAAATCCTCATTAAAGGGAAAAAAGAAAGAAACCTCAAGCTGTAGGAAGAGTCACCATCCTCCAGGGATGGTAAAGAATTCCTATCACAGGAGTCTTCTAAGGACAGGTTGGGCTCATTTCTCTCAGGAGTGGTTACGATTAAGTTTTGATAGGGACAGAAGATGTCCTGGGTGACCTCTTGATGACCCTCCAAGTCCTATCTCACCAGAAATTTCATCACTGGAAATCCAGTGAATAAAGCCTCTTTGCAAGAATTTGCATGTTTTAACAGAGGTCAGTGAATTACCAAGTCAGTCAAAAAAGTCCTTCATTTACGCATTGGGAAACTGAGGGAGGACGTCACCTATTTAATGCCAATGGAAATCAGCAAATTTAACCCTGACTTAGTCACTCTAGGCTCTTCTGCAGAAAAAAATGAATGTCTCTGGAGGCAGATGCATCTGATCTACCTCAGAACTGATTTTAGGATGCGATTAGGTGTGAAATAGACATCTAGCTTTTAAACAAAATAACTTAGGGCGGACAAATCTCACTGTCATGATGGGCCCCATCTTTCTTAACCTGAGCAGCTGCAGTCAAAGGTGAACCTATGAAATGAAACCAACGGAGGAGGACAGCAGAGAGGTCTCATGGTTTCTAGTGAAATCTCTGCTAAAGCAATATTGTAATCAACCATTAAAGGGCTTCTCCAAACCTTGTTAACTGACATGAAATGGCTTCAGGAATACTGCTACTCCGTAGAATTAAAACAAACAAAAAAGAAAAGTTTAGACCCCTGTTAGTTCTTTGAATGTTCTGGTGCAGACATTTTCCCTTCTTCCTCTGCCTTCAACTTAATTTCAAAAAATCAGATTTAGATCCATTCCTTTTAAATCCAGCCCTTCACTTGCTCACAAACTGTTTTAGTGTTAATTAGGTCCACGCACCAGCCAACCCAGAAAGAGAGTAATGGAGACACAAAGGAGGGAAGGATTGAGGGCAGGAGCCAAAAGAAAAACAAATAGAAAGTCTGGAGAGCTGAATGGAGAGGCGGAGAAATGCCCTTTCAGCCCTGCAGCAACAGGCAAGTGCCAGTGCCAGGAAGAGAGGTGATCCTCACAGCAGCTACTGGGAAGACAGTGAGATAAGGTGCTGTGGCTGGGAGCTGAAAGCTTTCTCAGAAGCACTAGGGTGAGAGGCCTTGCATGGCACTGCGTAAGGGGAGTGAGGCATCCCCAGTGTGGGGCGAGACTGTGGTGGGGAAGAGATTTGGCACTGAGACAGGAGGGTGGCTGATGGCTCAGCAGGAGCTGTGTGCTGCAGCCACATAGGGAAGGGAAAAGCTCCTTACAAGCACCTTTCTCTCCACTGCCTGTACAGGCAGCCTAGGGCAACTAACTCATCTGGAGATGGCCATCTTGGGCGAAAGCTGGGAGAGATGAGTTCCCCCTCCAGCCCTCTGGGAACAGCGATGGAGAGGCTCAGGCTGTAGGTGAGGAATTGGTGCTCTTCTCTACACACACAGAAGCACCACGCATCACTCCAGGACCCCTGTGTGTTGACCAGAGCAGCCGTGGCACCAGCTGAACGGTCCCCTAGGTGTTCACGCCTGAAGGATGTTTCTATACAAGCCCAAAATAGCCAGGATGAAACTCATGCCTGCTGAGAATGGCCTCCCAGGAGCTGCCAGAATGCACTGGAGTCCTGCAGGCTTGGCCTCAAGTCAAAGTGAGGGAAAAGACTCCCTGTAAGGTTCAGGGTCCCAAAGACATGCCCAGCATCCTGGGTCACTCTACCTCCCCACGCTCTGCATGCTCTGCTTAGCCATGCTCTGCGCACCATGTCCCCTTCCACAAGGGGGGACCACGTAATGAGAAGAGGCACTGGCATGGTGTGCAGACAAGGATCGCTCTCACCCAGCTCCCTGGTCCCCAGCACAGCCCTGCTCGGAAGGGGCACGTCACCAGCTGAGCTGCTCCCACTGCAGTGGAGATGCCCTGGCTCTGCTGGGGGCTGAACACTGCTGCCCACCTCCCCTCAGTCCCCTCTGCAGGCTGCCCCACCCTCCCACACCTCCTCGCCAGCAGGGATTTATACAGCAGTCTCTGCAGCAGTGTCTCTGGGCACTTGGCTTCCTTCTCCGCACGTTGCTTTCTCTGCAAACACTTGTCAGAAGGTGACTTTCCCAGAGCCATGGAGCCGGTGGTGACGGTTGCTCTGGACCAGAAAGTAAATGACCGGGTTGGTGCTGCTGTCCCAGAGAGATGAGCCAGGGACCACCAAAAAGGGGAATTTACCAATGTTTGGCATGCAACAGCACAAGGGCTTCATCCACTGGTTCTAATCCCATTGCCAGCATGAACATGTTGCCTCAGAGTTTACATGTTGTGGAGTACAGAGGGCTGCAAATGAGCTTTTCTCTGCAAGAGATTCTTGTCTCACAGAATCTCATCCATCAGCCTTATGGAGCCTGCATCTTTACTGCTCACTTGTCTTTCCTTCCTTCCCTTCCTTCCTTTCCTTTACTCCTTCTTTCTGAGGTGTTTCCTGGGGAAAGACGGAGATCTCGAGAGGCTGCACACACACTACACGTGCCGCAGGCCCTGCTCACCCCCCAGCACAGCAACGCCATGGGAGAAGTGGGAAAGGCACCAAGACAGGAAACAAGGGCAGGCAAAGGAGAGCACCACCTTCCCTGGAAGGGGCTGCTCTGCAGAGTGAGGGGGACATGCCCAGGCTGGGGAAGAGAGGACAAAGACCTCTGAGTGAGGGCTGCACACTTCTGTAGGAGGGGAAGAGGGAACACTTCTTCCCTGCTTCAAATTTGACGAGGACACGGCGTCAGAAAAAGACGTGATCTGGGGGCAGGTTCAAAACACAGCTCTGGGGACTTTCTCATACAGCCGGTCACTGCCCATGGAAATCACAGCTGTGGGGTGCTGAGGGTGCCAGATGTGTGCGAGAAGCCCAGACCCTGCCTGCCGAGCTCAAGGGAGAAAGACCTCGGGACATCTTCTTCACAGGGGTGTGTGCGCAGCCAAGGAGGTGCCGGGGGTGCAGAGCCTGGCAGACCACAAGAGACGGCCTGCAAACTGACCCCCAGCTGTGCTGCTGGGGCCAGGGCCTGCCTGCAGTGAGCCAGCCCAGCCGCTCACCTGCTCTTCACACCAGCAAAGGGGGGCTGCAGTGGAGAACCCCCTGCCGGGGCAGCAGGGTGGGCACAGAGAGCAGCTCTCACAGCAGACGCTGCTGCCTGGGCCCGAGGGAGGTGACCGCTGACCAAATGCTGACCCAGCTGCATTTCTGCTTCCTGCTGGCAGGGTTCCCCTCCAGTTCTTGCTCAGCCTTGCACTTCAGCACAGGCACAGCAGGAAGAGGCAATCCCCCTCTGGTGGTCCACCACCACCACCACCACCACCACGTGTTGGCATTGCCGCTTTCACCCTGCCTGAAAACTTGTTTCCCCGAGTCGGCCAAAGCTCCACCAGAGCCTTCCTGTGAATGTGGCTCACTTCTCCTGAGCAAGAGAGCCCCAAGAAGACCACAAGGGCTTGTTTGCTGGCAGAAGAAAGCCAAAGTTTATTGGGCGAGGACCAGGACCGTGGCAGAGGTTGCAAAGGGGAATACAGGCAGTGCTTGGGGACCAAGTCCAGCAGAGCAGCACTATGCCAGGCTTGTGGCCCTGTCCCCACACCCAGCTTTGGTCACCTCCCTGGCGGCAAGAGGACCACAGCCATGGCGTGGGGCTCTCCGTCTCCTCCCGGGCTGCCTGTGGAGATCAGCATCTCCACTCCTGCCTTGCCAGCAGGGATCTACACAGTGGTCTCCACAGCAGTGTCGCCGGGGCCTTGGCTGCCCTCCTCACATGTTGCTTTCTCTGCAAACACTCGCCGGAAGGCCACTTTCACAGAGCCCTGCAACCGGCGCTGACGGCAGCTCCTGACAAGGAAGTAAATGACAGGATTGATGCTACTGTTCAGAGACGCCAGCAAGAAAGACAGATTTTCAGGAAATAATTCTTTTGAATAAGCAACACTGAGTATTATTTCTACACTGTAAGGAAACCCAAAGGCAAAGAAGAAGAGGATGTTGAGCAAGATCACAACAAACAGTCTCCCAGGGTGACGCCTCTGTGAGCCATATCAAAGTCTGATGAGCAGGATCAGGTTGGAAAGGAACGGGAAGAAAGAGAAAATGAAGAAATTCACAATGCCTAGTTGTAGAAATATATGTCAACAGTTCATATTAAAGGGGGAATAACAACCCAGAAAAAACAAGCAAACAAAAAGTCCAGAAAGAAACCAGATTACCCCCCCCACAATTCCGGACAAGCACTTTGGGCGACGGCATCGGTGCGAGACTGGGAATAAAACAGACAGACACCTCTCCATGCTCATTGCTGCCAGGAGATACATGCTGGTAAAGTACCCCAGGAGAAACAGATCCATCAGGAGATATTTGGAAAAGATATAGTTATATAATGGAGAACAAGAGATTTCTATAACCATGTCTAGCGGTAATATAACAAGAAGAAAGAGGAGCAAAGAGAAGTCGGTGATGGCCAGGTTCAGAATGTAGACGGTGAAGGGGCTCTTCTTCATGTGAAAGCCCAGGAACCACACAACCATCCCGTTCCCCACTAGCCCACACAGAGACACTCGAAATTATCACCGCTCTGTAATCTCTTATGCACTGAGATTCTGCAGTCCTCTGAGAGTTTGTGTATCCTGTGGCCGTGTAGCTCAGAGAAAGGGCTGTTGTGTTGGTGTCCACCATGGTGAAGCCCCTGCTGTCAGTGTCGTCTTGTCCCTCTCCCCTCTCCCGCCACCTCCTAGGAGAGACAAGGAAGGAGAGAGGAGATCAGGGGCATCAGCACTCCCAGCACTCGCCTTCCCTCCCCACTCCCCCATGCCAAGCCCCGAGCTGGGGTGGGAAGGAACACCTCCCCCCGTGAGTAACCGGGAAAGGCCTGAAAAAAGCCTGTCCCCGGGGCAGCAGGGAGAGGTGGAGACAGGCTGGAGGTTAGGGGCAAGAGACATCTGGGAGAAAAAGAGAGACAGAGAGCGGTGGGGATGGGGTGGAATCGCTGCAAACAGGGGATGTCAAAAAGGAGGGGTCCTGGAGAGTCCCAAGAGCAATGGAGAGCTGCTCCCACAAGATCCACCTAAGTCCACAGCCTCCTCCGGGCACAGAGAGCCCATCTGTAAACATGTAGAGCTCCCTGAGCTGCTTAGCCATGAGCTTGCAAATTGACATCAGCCTCATCTAGCTGTCACCACGGCTCACTTTGGCCTCCATTGAAAAGGGAAAGCTGCTTTTTCCTCTGCTGGAAGCAGGTAGAGCAGCAGGACTGAGTACATGGCAGAGAGGGGCTTGCCGTGAGCACAGCTGGATTCCTGCCTGCTGCAGGATGTCTTGCAGTGTGGGACAGCACTTTTAAACCTTCTGCTGCCTTGCAGGAGAGAGGGAAAAGAAGGGCTTGGTATTACAGAGCTCCGCCTTTGTCCATTGCCTGTGCTACATGGAAACATCACCTGGTAGATGCCTTGTGTTTTCTGCACATCACTGCTCCAGGGGCAAGCAGAGTGACCAGACTTCCCTCAATTAAGCTCCTTGCGTTGGAGGTAAGCCACTAGAATCGTGTGCCTTTACAGTTCCCTCCGCACCAGCAGAGTGACTTTGGAAAGCAGTGATTTCTAAAATGAAGCACCACATGCATTTCCCACGTGCAGGCTTTGTTCTCTTGCCTAGTCAATGATAGGAAGTGCCAGGACCATGGAGACTTTGCCTGAGTGCCAGGCAAAGGTGAGCAGTCCATCTGCTCCAGCAGATTCCTGCAGTGCACTGGTATGCGGGATCTTAGCAAATTGCAGTCAGCTCCTGCAGGAGAGTAACTTGGCCCTGCCTGGGGGAACTCAGGGGAGCCAGCTGGCAGGCAGCAGCGCAGGAACCCCATGGCGCTGCCTGCTGCCTGCAGAGGCACCGCGTCGGATAGCACCAATCAAAGGGGAATCTGGACAGCCAAGGGAAAAATGTGTTGGACTTTGTGTGAGTAGCAAACGCACCGAGGCTGCAGGGGAGTTTTGCTAGGGAAGATGGAAGAAGGGATCTGAATGCATGGAGACAGATGCCACTTGCTCGCTGGAGGAGCCTGGGAGGAAGTCTCATGTGCAGAGGCAGAGAGGCCAGGCGGGCAGCGTGCCCCACCTCTTCCTCGGTCAGATTGCTTGTGCCTGGCTGTGGCTTCACTGGATCAGAGCAGCAGCCTAAGAGAGCCCGGGAGTGATGGCCCACTGGGCAGGTGCCGGGTCGCTGGATGCAGCACAACTCGTTGAGACCAACCTCCCTGCAGCATATAGAGCCACAGCTTCCTTCCTGGGCCCAGGAGTCTCTCCAGCACATGCTTGGCTCTCTCCGCTTTTTCCCTGGAGCCTCTCCCAGATTTCTGAGTGGCTGATGCTGCTCACTGATGGCCCTTACTGCTGAGAGGCTGCACTGTAAGCATGACAGGTTTCTTGCAGGCCAGCAGGTGGAAATGCCCTCCCTTGCTCCCACCGGGCAGTGAAAATGGACTCCAGAGCAAGGAAACCCTCTTGGCAGCAGCACCAGCAGCACCAGCAGCAGCAGGGCTTGTTTTCTCTGGCCATGCCAAGTCTCTGCTACAGCCAGCAACTTGGAAGAGACGGTCAGCAAGGCAGGGCCAGATGTGGAGGAAGCTGTCATGGCATACTCACTTCCAGAGCATCAGAAGCAGGAAAAGAGAAATTATTTTGCAGAGACATGGCTTGGAACCCTTCTCTCTCCAGGACCTGTGCTGAGCCTAAAATAGAGGTGCTGAGAGCTTCCTCTTGGTGTGGGACAATTTCATTCTGGGGCAGTGGTGGATGCCTTCTGCGGAGGAGACAAGTGCTTTTGAAGGCCCTCCAGCAAGAGGATTCATCTGTTGCTCGTTCCGAAGGGGAAGGAAACACACAGCCACACCACCAAGTCCATACTTGTCAGTTCCCAGCACACTCTCCTCCCGAAGATGCAGGTGCAAATCCCAGGCTAAGAGGTTTCTGAACCTCTTGAAGCCAAAGAGGGCTGCACTGATGCTCCCATCGTCCAGGGCAAGTGCACTGCACTGGGTAGCGCTGCCCTGCCAGGGAGTGCTGGGCAAGCACCTAGGCAAGCAGCAGCCCCACTCGGAGCACTACCATTCGACACCAGTGCTAGCAGCAAGGAGAGAGAGCAGGAGGGAGGGCTTTTCAAGTGAAAGGGTAGAAGAGGTGGAGGAGCAGGAGCACCTGGGCAGCAGCCCTCTCTGAGGGGACACAGTGAGTCAAATGTAAAACCAGATCAGCAAAGGTTGTGTCCCTTGAGGGATGCTCACAGTTTTACAGCTCGGGTGGTTGTTTCCTTTGTAAGCGCTTAGCTGCCTTGGAGTTTCTCCAAAGTCTGGGGTAAAGTGTGTGTGGCGCCTTCAGCTGTTCGCTCTCGGCTCTTCCTGCTGCATCGCACAGCACTGCACTGCACAAAGGGGAAGGGCAGGAGCGCTCTCTCCTCCTGATTTTCTTGCCTGCTGTTTGCTTGATTTCTGTTTGCAGCGGGCAGAAGCAGGAAAAGAAAGATGACGCTCCCATGGCCGCTTGCTCTGCGATGGACGTCTGCCAACGGCCATCTGCCAGGGCAGCTTTTGGATCTGCGCTCAGAACGGCAGGCTGTGACCAGCCTCTGGCAGCTCTCCGTTGTGAAGAAGGCCCATTACTGCTGCCGATCCAGGCAAGCAAGCCTGGCAAGGGAGTTTCCATTGCCCCAAGCCGATTTCTTGTGTTACAATGCCAGACGCGAGCCTTTAAAGCAGTGCAACGAACACGCTGGTCGCATCTGTGGCGAGGGGGCTGAGCCTCGGCGGGGCGAGCAGGAGAGCGCGGGGGAAGAGCAGCGCCCTGGGCTGGAGCGCCGCGGCTGCGGGGCGCGCTAGCCCAGGCTGCGGCCGGGCGAGGCGGGCCGGGGCAGCGGCGGGGCAGAGCGCGGGCGCCGGGCGGCGAGGCGTCGGGGCGCGGGGCCGCTGCGCGGAGCCGAGAGCGCAACAGGCGCGGCGGGGGCGAGGGTGCGGGGGCAGCGGGCGCCGTGGGCGCTGCAGCCCCGGGCAGGCTCGCAGCCTCGGCGGGGCTCGGGGGCGCTTCCCGCCGCGAGGGCGGCTCCCGGCGCGGAGCGCGGCTGCCGGCGGCGCTGGGGGTCGCGGCGGGTGGCGGCAGGTGGGGGCCGGGCGGGCGCTGCGGGCGGTGGTGGGCGCCGGGGGAGCCGGGGGCTGGCTCGGCTCGGCTCGGCGCGGCTCGGCTTGGCTCAGCCGCCCGGGCGGAGAGCTGTGCCGGGAGAGCCGTGCCCGGCGGCGGAGCCGCTGCCGGGGGCGCTGGCGGGCCGAGAAGGGGGGCCGGGGCCGAGGCGAGGGGCCGAGAGAGCGCGAGCGCCGCTTGCCGCCGAGTGGGCGGAGGAGAGCTGCTGGGGGGGGCGGCGGGCAGCAGGCAGCGCTGTGGGCTGAGACGTGCCCGGGCGCGGGGCGCCCCGAGCACAGCAAAGTGCCGCTGCCTGGGGAAGAGTTTTCCTCCCCGACGCTTGCTGCAGCTTTGTTTTCTTTCTCTGAGAACCCCTGCGGGCGCGAGCAGGTCCGAAGAAGAATGACCTCTGCGCTGCCTTGCAACGTTGCCTAAATGACAACGGCATAGGCAGTAGCCCAGGCGACGCCAGAAAAACCGCCTGTCACCGTTTGGGCAAAGATGGTCGAGTTTTCCGTTGCTTTCTTTTGAGAGAGGCACTGAGATTACTTGGAAGACGTCCAGATGTGTGTAGGTCAAAGGCACTGACGACCATTGGTCTCCTAAAAATGCCAGGCACGTGACTTTCAGGCAATGCACATGCGAAAGGAAGGCCAAACACCTCGATGTCAACAGATCATGTATGTATACGCAATAGGTTTGGAACACCAACAGCAACAAACAGCCAGTAAGAAAGCTTAAAAGGATTGATATGAGCTTTATTGGTATAGCCTCGCTATATTTGGATATATATACAAACAGATGTCTTTATATTATAACTACAGGCTCTCTTCACTGAATTGTGCACTGAGGACTAAACAGCAAATAATGAAAAAGAATGGCAGAGTAGAAGCACGTTTCCTGTTACTGAGCACGGGAGAAGTTTTCAATTTCTTCCTTCATTTCCTAAAAAAAGATAAAAAAAGATAAAAAAGGAATAATAATTGCCAACTAGACGCAGGCAAACTTGCTATAAGCTGGAATAGAAATGTAAAATCCTGTAGCTAGCTGCTTTGTATAAAATGAAAGTCTGTGTAGATGCCTTCCAGGTGGAAGTCAGCAACTCATATGTAACACAGAATGCTAAGCAGGAAAGAGAGGAATAGCGAATAAGCAGGATATCCACTGTGCGCAAGGAAGAAGTGCAGAACAGTGACAGGAAGTGCTGTGTAAGCAAAGTACCTCTATCAACTGCGTTTTGTCATCGTCTTGCTGATGGCGGTAAACACACTGGCTGAGCACCAGGTGTAGTTTTTCAAGGTGGCGGATGTTGCAGTGCTTTGTTGCGTCGCCAACGACATTCAGCAGTTGCTGAAGAAAAAAGGGAGACAGTACAAGTTTACGTTAGCACGAGATCATTTGAATAGGCTCTCGATGTGTTCAGACACAAAAGAAAATGGTCCCACACAACTCGCATCCTCCTTCCTTGTATGGCTAAATAAAAAAGGAGTGAAACGTCCAAGACCAGACTAAATATCGCAGCAGATTTCCATGGAGGAAATGAGCTGCTGTGTCCGACTTGCGAGAAAAAGCAAGGCTCCAGATTCAGCTAGCATTGTGCTGCTCCTCAGGCTATCACCTCCGTGGTCCTAACTGCAAGTGAACTTCTCTGAGAGCAGCAGGAACTGCCATGGCCCGTTTTGTAGTAAAGGACAGCGGCTGCCACAGCAAAGGCCCTCTTGCCTTGGATGAGCTTCTGTGGCTGCAATGCGGGGCCCTGCGAAATGCATCTTTTGAAGAGAGGCCACAGAGCCTCCAGAAGGAGGGCTGCCAGCTGGCAGTGGGAACCTCCTCAGGTGCTTCTGTCTCCCCGTTAGCTGAATGTTGCCCATGCCTGCAGCTCTGCTGGCAGAATGGATAGCTCAAGGGTCGTCAGCAGAGCGGGAAGCAAAGGTGGATCAGTGAGCTCCAGCCTACCCTGAGAGAGATGCTGGTTTCCTTCTCAGCAGGGGGTGAGCATTTCCTCCTCTTCTCTGCTAGGCTCTCTGAGGGTGATGCGTTCCTCCTTCGCTTTTGTCTGCAGGCAGCTGCACAGAGATAGGAGAAAAAGCAAGCCAAAGCATTAGCTAAGCAGTTCTGTCTGCAAAATCTAGCACCGTCGTCTTACTTGGTGCACAAGGGAAATGGTGAGAGGGACTGAAGTACCATTGTGCTGGCTCACTACATGCATGTGTTGAGGGAGAGAGGGCAGCAAGCGAAGGGGGTCCAATTGTTATTAGAATTAAAAAGCGCAAGAACTATTAGATTATATCATGCATAAAAGAATGCCCTTGAAGATTTTGTGCACAGAGCAGACTGTAGACCGAAGGCATGAGCACAAAGCAGGGTCATAAGCTCAGGTGGCTTCGTCTCTCATCACAGGAAGTAAAAGAGGTGAGAAGCAGAAAAGTCTTTAGAGACAAGCTCTCCTTCCCCTGTGTTCCAAAAGCAGAGGTTGCCTAAGCCTCACAGACAGACGGCAATGACTTGGTGCGGGGGTGGCGGGCAGGAAGGCAAGAGGGAGAGGAAGAGAAAAAGGAAGCAAAAGCACAGGAAAAGTCCTCACTGTTTCCTATTACCGTAAGAACTTGTGCAGTGTTCAGCAACTGCTCTAAACAACATGTTACATTTGAGGAGTTAGCCGTTGCGGGGCCATCGAGGCCAGTGTTTTACAGTGTGAGCCAAGCTCTGTGGCTGGGCTTTATTTCATAAGCATGTTGAGTGACTGTCCTGGGGACTGACCTCACATGCTGCACCTGATTTGGAAATGGAATGCCTTTGGCATAAAGCCACCGGCATCACCAAAAGCAGGTATGCCATGACAAGAGGGAAGATATCAATGTCATTGGCACCTTCTCCAAAAAAGGAAAAAAGAAAAAAAGAAAAAAGGAAGAAAGGACTTGCCAGTAGAGAGGGGTGTACTGGACTCTGCAGGCACCGCTGGCCATGTCTCGTCCCCTTGCTCCTCGAGCTGCCTCTCTTCCTCCTCTCTCAGCAGTCGAGGCTCAGTTGGTGATGCCACAGGCAGGAGGACTTCCCGTGCCTGACAAGCTTCAGTCAACCAGAAAAGGTTAGCCAAGTGATGATACTCAGACACAAGCAGAGTAAACCTTCGTGCCAGGAAATCTATTACCAAAGCAAATGCCGAATGGCTGCTAAGCTAGAGATAGCAACGCTGTGTTTGTAGAAGAGGCTCACCTGCTTTCTTTTGTGGTGCAGCAGGCTTAGCAGCTTGCTGGACAAGCAAGTCCTCGAAAAACTTTCTCCCTTCCTCCTCGCTAGGTGACTGGACATTGAAAACTTCTCCATAAAGCTCAGAAAATAAAGCTCGTACCTGAGGTGGGAGGAGAAAAGACAGCGCAGCCGTAAGGCCCCCCCCCCCCAAATTTGTGTTCTGCTCCACAAAGATGAACTCCTTTTCCAGTGAAGCTGAGGAATGCTTTGAATAAGGGAGAGACTAGAACAAGTTTGCTTCTTGGCCTTAAAGGCAAGATTGTAGTGGGTCAGCAGGGCAATTTAGGGCATCTTCTTTAAGGAACACCTCTAGGATTAAAGCTCTGTGAAGCGACCCGAGGTTCCAGTGCTCCAAGGGAGGACACTGACCGTCTCCTAGGTTGCCTGTTTTGGATTTAGTTGCCTTGCTGCCCTTCAGGTTGAAGCCTTGTGGCAACTGCAGAGGGAAGAGATGCCAGCAGGGTGCCCTAGTAATGCCGGTGTTGAATGGCTTAGGAGAGCACAGTATTTGGGTGCTTAATGGAGTGATAAATTAACATGAGACTGAAAGAAGCCGGGAAGGCAGTGAGAGAAATACCTCTGGCGGGAGATCTGCATGGCAAACATCCGACGTAGCGAGCAACAGCACTGGAGCATATGCTGGAATGCCCTCTAGTAATGTTGTGAGCGTAGCTGTCAAGGTGAGTCCAGCAGCCTCCCACCAGGCATGGATATGTGGAATAGAAAGGATGCTCGGTGCTGTCCTCCGGGCTTCTCGGATCAAGTAGTCAAAAGGAAGTTTGGAGAAGACTGTTGAAGCGGGTAGCAGAGGCTGCTGCTGAACAACAATGGATCAATCAAAATTGCCTGCAAAACGGGAGTGCACAAAGACAAAGCGTCCAAACAAGCCACCAAGAATAAGGTAACATTGCTGCTTGGACCCAGTTCCTTCAGCCTCTCCACAGCGAGAGGCAGGCCTGAATCTCTGCCTGATTTCCAAACTGCTTAGATGTCAGGTAACTCGCCCAGAGCCTCACGCCCGGTGCGAGTGGCAGTGTGCTTGAAAAAACAGGCCCAGCCCTTCAGCAGGGTCCACATCAGCGTGGGGCCACTGCTACACCGCTCGAATCCAGCAAGTGTGTTCTTGCCTCTTCCCTGCGGTGTGATGAGAGAAGAGAAACCCTTTTCTTCCCCCCTCCCAAGCCTGGGTTGCATTTCAGTGTTATAAAGAGGGAGGCTAGAGAAAGGGCAGGACGTGCAGTCAGGCTGAGGCAGAGGTGCCTCCTGGGAGCTACAGAGTCTGAAGAGGCAAGGGAAACAACTCTGGAGAGCCCACTGTCATGAGCAGCAGCTCTTGCCATGCAGAGGGCTTTATCAAGAGCATCTTGGAGCTCCCTGAGCTGCTAGCAACATCCTTACTGTTTAGCCTGGAATGGAAAAGATGCTCATGCACAACATCCTTCTTCTCCATTGTTCAGCGTACAAGAAAAGTGTTCTTTCAGCGCGAAATAAACACCACAGGAAGCAGAGGAAAGCCAGGCCACCACCATTAACCGCGGGAGGTCTGCCTGCTTCCCCTGAGTCTATTGATCCTGTGAGATTGCAGAGAGAAGAGGTACCTGTGCGCATCTTTCTTCGGGTGAGGTGCTGCTAGCAAAGAGAGCCGGCAGGTCCAGCACGTGAACCGCAAACCTCTCCAGCGCGTGTATTAGTGCAGGTGCCAAGTGGGAACTTTGCCCGTACCCGGGCTCTCCAGCGATTAAGAACCTGGGCCTGTGACATGCTGGCTGGCAACAAGCATTGCTAGGAGCGTAACTGCAAAACAAGAAGTTTGCAAAGGAAGTGATCAGTCAAGACACAGATGTTCAAGGTGTCGTTCTTTGTCCAGCACACACTGGTCTGGATCTCTTCCCCCCAGCTGTGAGGCTCTTATGTTCAGGATGTCTTGACTGAGCAGCCTTGAGGCCTCTGCCTTGGTCAAGTTTAGGTGCAGGGGGTCCACTGGAAATGGAGAAGGTGGTCAGGAAGGAGCAGAAGAACCTTGTGGGAAAAGAAATGCCGTGGGCTCTGAAAGGCCTTAGCTGTATCTAACAAAGTGCAAAACATTCCTGTGAGTCCACAGAACTGGAGGATATTTATTAGATCCCTTCATTCAGATGGTTTCATCTTTCCTTGTGTGCTCTCTCCTAGATTGCAAATACAACTTTCTCGTGGTTTTTGCTCTGTTATCATGGAATACATCTGTGAATAGCACCTTTTTTTTCCTTTTTTTTGCCATCCCAGTACTGCAGGACCTTTTCTGGCTCAGGCCAAGGAGCCTAGAGACTGGACCAAGTTCTGTGGGTCAGAAGCCTTCCTGAGCAGCACAGTAAGAGAGAGTGAGAAAAATTACTGACGCAGCTGGGACCCCATAAGCTAACTTCTCCACTGTGGGATTGAATTACTTTCACATTGCACTATCAAAATATGAATGTAAGCATAGTGGCTTAAAGATCGCAAATGAAGCCTTTTTTGCAGGGTTTTTATTATGCTCTTTTAGCTGGCCATTCCTCAATTTTCTTCAGTCACTCCTGCATTCCCAGTCTGGGAAGCTAGGTGACTCCACAAACCCACATTGCATTTTTTTAGCTAAGAGGAGAGACAACACGTTTCTTTGGCCTTGAATCCTTGAAGAACAGCATGCATGAAATCAGCATGCCCTAATTGTCTGTGGATGTCTTTGGTGGAGGAAAAGGAGGCTGGCTCCTTCCGGATGATCGGCTGGAGCTCCTTGCTTTATTACAACTGTAGCACCTAGTTATATCTCTGTGCTTCCTGCTTGCAGTTTTTGATACCAAAGCACCCTGGACTAACTCTTCTCTCCTCCCTCATCTAACGCCCCTCCCACTTGCAACGGCCACGACAGCTTGGAAAGTCCCAGCAATCAGAAGAATTTCAATGAAAGGACACGGGCAGTTACCTGTTAGAGTTAAGGAAGGTTTGCTTTTGCTGGCCAGGCCTTGGAGGAAACGGCTCATCTTCAGGACCAGAAGGTGACTCCTCATCACTGTCCATGCAGTCATTTTCTAAGAAATGAGTGGTACCATGAGAAGGCAAAAGACGCTTGTTAACTTTCCCGAAGACTCTGCAACCTTCTCTTGCGCTAAGACAGCTTCTAAATGTGAGCTGAAACCCGGGGCCTTGTATTTCTTCGTCTGAGGGGCATACGCTGAATGCCATTTTCCAAACCCTACAGTCTCTACAGAGCTCTCCTAAGTGTCTGGATTTGCGCAAGCTATGTTTTGCTAGCGGTGAAAGCTCCTTTTCTACTTGCAAACGGGAAAGATGATGCTGACAGCCTTCGGAAACTGGATGCTTGAGTGGAGAACATAGAGTTCTGTACTGTGAAGTGGGAGGAGTTCCCGGCTCTGCCCTCTCTACCATTCAGTTTCACCTCCTCCTGACTGAAAGGTTTGTTTCTGTTGCTTGCACAAACTAGCAGTGTTTGCTTTGGGAGAGTTTTACGGCGGTGAAGGCAGTGAAGCCCTACCTGGCTGTTGGTCCTGCTGGAGTGCAAGTGCTGCGTGGGGAAATACCCTCTGCAGGCCTTTTAGGAGTCTCTGTAGCGTGTTCTGAAGCAGTGGCTTGGAAAGGGGTGGCAGTGGTTGTCCAGGGGAAGCCACAGCCCTCTGTGAAGCTGGTGCAGTCTTCTGCATAGCCACAAGAAAATCTGTTGCTGTGATTTCAATGGCAGCAACATGGATGTGCAGCTTGTGACTGCTTGTGTAGATCTGCGGATAGTGTCGATGCAAAGCACAGAGGGCAGCTTCAGCGCAGAGGGCTTGAATATCGGCCCCGCAGTATCCTGAGCAACAAGAGCAGAATCCAAAGGGATGTCAGTCTCAGGCAGCAGAAAGGAGTCAAGGACAGGCTTTGCAGAGGGGCACTCTCAAAGTCTTTGCATGTGGCCCAAAGGGGAAGAGTTTCATGGGCAATGGCAAAAGAGTTCCTGCACTGCAGAGCAGTGCCCTGATGGGGAGCTTGCATTACGGGAGGCCCAGCACCCTACAGCCTGTGCTTCGGAAGTAGGCCTCTGAGCCAACCTTAGCTCCTGAGGAAGACGCCCCCCAGAGCCTTCCATGTTCTCAGACGCAAGGGAAGGCAAGGAGACAGAAGCAGCTTGGGTACTGCCTGGCACAAGCTCAGACGCTGTCAGGAGCCAGGCACAGGCAGGAACTCGGTGCGTTTTTTCATCTTACCGACGCATTTTTCAGCAAGCTCCTCAAGCAGTGCGTCCAGGGGCTTAGGGCTCCAGTCTCTGGTGTGGATCTTGAAAATCTCTTTTCGAGCCTACAAACCAGGTGGTCACACTGTGGTTTGTCTTAAGCCTCTTTCTCAAAAAGAAAATAAGCAATGCGCAGTCCCCCTCCCCCTGTCACATTCCCATAATTGCTTGTCTTCCTCTGCTAAAATTAAGAAATGTTTACATTCTAGTAACACACTGCCTGCTTTTCAAAGCTCGGTTCTTTTCAAGTAGATAGGAAGAGTAAGTAGAGTAGTAGGAGCAAGAATTCTGACTCCAGCTGCTATCCTTGAACGAGCAAATGTCAAGCTGTGCCTATGTTCATCGCTGCTCTTTGCCAGAGCTTCAGTGAAGTGTTTCCTGTTTCTGTCCAGTATAGCGTGTTGTGCATTTTTATTAGCCTTCAATCCAATAACCTTTTTGTCCTTTTCCCCACAAAATGCAAACTAAAGACAAAAGAATCTGGGGTAGCCAGAAAAAAAAAAAAAGAAAAAAGAAAAAGAAAAAGAGCCGGAGCTCCCTGCTAATACCAGTAACAATGTCAGCTCCCTAAATGCTTTTGGGCGGCTCCGAGGATTGTCAGCCCGGACACACTCAAGCCCAAGTTTTCCCCCGAGGCTTTCCCAACTGGAGAACTGAGAACAAGGCGGCAACCTCAGAAGGCAAGAGCCTAGGTGGACTCACTAACTAAGCAAAGAGCAAGCCCTTGGGCAAGGAAGAATGTCCATGTGCTCCAGGCGGAGTGAAACTCCTGTTTGCAGCCTTCCTGCCAGTTCTGTGTGGGGAACCGGGAAGTGTGGAGCACGTATACCACTTGTTTCCTTACTCGCTCTCGGAGATGCTGTGGGGTAAGCCGGTTTTCTTGTCAAGCAAGGCTCTGTGCCAGTAGCAGGAAGGTTGCTGAAACAGCCTTACCTCTTTGTTTGGCAAGGTGAAAAGGAACTCCCTGTCAAAGCGTCCAGGCCTTCGTGAAGCAGGATCCAGGGAGTCTGGCCTGTTGGTGGCTCCAATGACCACGATCTCTCCTCTGCTATCTAAGCCATCCATAAGCGCCAGGAGCGTTGTGACAATAGAACTACCAAAAAAATGTTGTTTGGATTCTCTGGGTTAGTAGCTGTTGTTACCTTTGGCATGACTTTCTCCAAAGTCACGTCGCTCAGAAAGGAGAAGCTTTTCTGGATGAGCTGTTGTTAGCGAAAGGACTCATGGTAAGACAGAAAAAGCGAGGCAAGGTCTCGAGAGAGACCTTGTCCGGACACCAAGCTTAGTGACCTGATTTCAACTCCTGCCTTTAAACTGCTGTGAAGCTCTGTGTCATTGTACTCGAGGAGTTCAGAGTGTGGGGGTGGGGGTGTGTCCTATAAAGGGAAGCAGGTGGGTCTTCTTTTCCTAGAGATGAAGCAGATGACATGGAGATGGAAGCGAAAGGAAGTACCTGTGAATCTGGTCTTGGCGACTGGAGCGCACAGGAGCGAGACTGTCGATCTCATCAAAGAAAATAATCGAAGGCTGCATCTCATAGGCCTGGAAGGGAAGTACAGATGCAGGCATACTGACGTATGTGAAACAGAGCACCACGCAGCGAGAACATGCAGGATAAACATTATGGCTGCAAAGGCACTGGCACTGTGCTGGACCCAACATCTGCAAGATTTCCAGCCCCTCAGGCAAAGCAGCACAGCACAAGGAAAAGGAAACACTGATGTTCCCTTCTCAACAGGAGACACTGCCAAACTGCCCAAGAGGCCAAGTCCTCCTGGAAGGCGTCCACCCCGGAAAAGTAGAGGTCCAACTCTGACCCAACCTACTGCGCATTTCCTCCTTACCTGCCGAAATAATGAGCGCAGCTGTCGCTCGGATTCTCCCACCCTTTGACTGAGGCAGTCGGCACCTTTTCTCATGAAGAACGCTATTCTCTTGTCTCCCTGCCTACATTCATTTGCGAACACTCGAGCCACCAGTGTCTTTCCAGTGCCTGGTGGGCCATAGAACAGACAGCCTCTGCAACATGAAAAAAAGAGATGTACGTAGCTACAACAAAAACATGGAAAAGTGACCATGACAGCCCCCATTGTGAAAGCAAAGCGGCCTTCCCTCCTAACCAAAACACTTCCCATCTTAGACAGATTTGAGAGCAAAGCCTGTCTTTCTCCCTGCCACAGTTGGAGTCTCTTGGACTGTGCCTCCCAGAATTTGTTGGAAGCACTGGGGAGGAAGCCTTCAGCTGGGAGGCCAAAAAAGGTCTTCTGTGTTTCCACACCCTACTTAAAACATCAGCCAGAAAAGGGAATTCCTGTGACCAAAGCAGCAAAGCATCTGAAGATTTGAACACTTGAGATATTGCCCCTCCAAAAAAAAAAGGGGAAAAAAAATACTTTTCATGTTGAAAAGCATATTGCAGCAGTTAGCTCTGTAGTTCGAATGCGCTGCCCGTTACCTGGGGGGTCGGATTTGGAATCTCTGAAAGAATTCTGGGTAAAGCAGTGGGAACAGGACCATCTCCTTTAAGGCTGAAATGTGGTGAGAGAGACCACCCACACCATCAAAGCATACCTAAAGAGACATGCAACAGAAGACATGTCAGAGGTCAGAGAAAGCTGCCACCTGGAAAAAAAAGGCTTCCTCCAAATTTTTCCTATGCCAGCACAAAGGAAAGGCTGAGGACGATCTTGAAGTTCCCTGAGAGGAAAGTGTAAAGCCCGGGAGCTGTCGGCAGCACAGTAGGGAAGGTTTTCATGACCCCTGGAAAAGTCCCCACTGACACAATGAGTTACCACTGCTTACCGAACTCTGGATTTGCACTGGATCAGCTTCCGGCAGGGTGCTTCCGGTTTTCCTTCCATCCACGTGCTTTGCCTTGAATTCGTCTTTCCCAGAGCTTTGGGGAAGACACCAGATGTGAATGGAGGAGAAGGGGAAAGGGGCTTTCTAACTGAACATGCAGTTAGCGGGATTGCTGTGGTTTTCATGTTGGCAAGTGAGTGCAGAAGCGCTTATACACTGGCATAAACTTCCCAAACCATGAAATATTCCCTGGTCTTGATTGGCGTTCACTATGCAAGCGTGAAGAAAGGCAGGTGGACATTTTTATACTGCACGATGAAATCGTCTAATGACAATTTGTGGAAGGGGATTCTGGCTTCAAGTGCAGAACAGAAGAATTGCAGATCCCCAATCTCAGCCAGGACAATCCGCAATCATCTCATCGCTGACCCCCAAATCCTGCCTTTTTAAAAGCTGTGGGCTAATGAAAGTTATCTTCTCTCCCAAAGGAAAAGCCTTGCTTCCTCTAGACCCTCCAGCTGTGCCAGCTACAATGCTGCGATGTTCCCATCACGGCCATCAATCGGAAAATCTTTTCAAGCATTACTGAGTGATGGGAGTGGCACCGCTATGGATCCCTGAGAACTATCACTATCCGTACACCAACCTGTTTGTTCTTCTGCAGCATGGGCTTTGTGACGGAGCGGCCATTTGCCTGTCAGGAGAAGATGGCCCTGAAGAAATGAAAAGCAGCAGTGAGCATGCACACTGGCCAAGAGCTGCAGTGTGTGCAGGATACAGGCATCTCGATCCCAAAGGGAGAGTTTTACCTGCAGAATGAAGGCAAGGAATTTAAATGAAAGGGGGGGGGGTTGGGTGGGAGGTATATGTCTTTTCATTTAGCAACCTCTAGCCCACTATCCACAAGAAATCAGCTCTTCCGAGAAACTGTGCATGGAACCTACTTTCCAGTGGATCCTGGAAGTACATGATGGTCTTCCTGGGTCGAAGGTTATACTCCTTGCAGGGATCTTTGCCATCTTCCCCTTCTCCGCCTTCACCTTCTTGTGTTGCCCCTATGATTATAGAACCTAGCGAGAACTTCTTATTTGTCTGTGCGCGTATAGCTTTTCATTCAACACCCTGTATGCCAGTTCTGCAGAAGAAATTAGCCCTTCAGAGAGGCTCTGCATATAGCCTACCTTCCAGTGGGGCTTGAGTGTCTTCAGCAGTTTGCCACGGGTTAGATGGCTTTGGAGTATCTTTGCCGTCATCCTCTTCCTGCTCTTCATCGTCCTCTGAGGACCCTGTCATTACAGTACCAAGTCATCATTTCTTGTTTGTCTCTGCGTATGCACATTTTCATTCAAGAACTTATAGCTCCCACCCTTAAGCACAAGGAATCAGCCCTTCTGACAAACTGTGCGCGTAACCCACATTCCAAAGGCTCTTGATACTGGACAACAGTATTCCTGCGCCGAAGGTTATACTCCTTGTGAGCATCTTGGCCATCTTCCCCTTCTTGGTGTCCACCGGCCTTTGATGGCCCTACAATTACAGAACCTAGACATAGTTTCTGATTGCACTGTGCGTAGCTACATTTTCGTTTAACATCTTCTATCCCCCTTCTACATGAGAGATTAGCCCTTCCGAGAAGCTGTGCCTATAACCTACTTTCCAGTGGAGCTTGATAGCATACAACAGGCTTCCTTTCTCTCACGCTATAGCGTGCCTATAGGGAGCAAAGATGCAGGTTCTTTTAGACTGTGGTACACTTTGGAGGAAGTTCTTCTCAGCTGAGCGAAAAGTGCACTGGCATCATTGTGCTGTGTGAAATCCATTACTTACCGAAAAGGAGTAAGGTAAAGTCATTTTGACTTCTGCAAGGACTCGCTCAGTCTGCCTGAGGTCCATTCTTCCTCAGAACCCGAACTCAAAGAGCATATGAACCACAAATGAAGTTTTTTAAGCACGGAAGTAAAGCTCTTTACTTTTGGAGAAGTTTCTCAGGCAAAGAAAATTGCTGAAGAGGACAAGGTAAATCTCCTGTGAGTGAAGCAAGCGTTTGGTTCACAGGAGAATACGTAAATTACTGAGCCCACAGACATGAGGGGCAGAAGTTGGAAGGTCTGGTTGGAAAGACGATCCAAAACCGAAGACAGCAGCAACAGGGAAATACACAGGAGCCGTCTGCAAATTCTTCAGACATGAAGCACCTTTACAAGTGCTCCTCTCATGCACCTTCCCAGTGCTCAAAGACTCCAGTAGCCATGACTGTCCACCTCCAAAACACTCCTGTCAAACCAGGTTGGCTCCACAGTGCCAAGGACCACAGGTGTGACAGCGACAAAGGAGGAAAGAGTTATTGGAGTGAGGACCAAAGGTCCTATGACCGCAGCTGACAAGGAACTAGTAACACGGGGGAGGACGCGCTGCCGGGGAGCAAAGATTCTAAACGTGCAAGTTCTGCAGCCCTGACAGCGCCATATTATGGAGGGCTCCCGCAGACAGCAATTCCCAGCAGCACCGAGGACTTCCCTAGGGGCACAGAGGGAATTCCCAGCCTACCGAGTTAGTCCAAAGAGCTCTTGTGGCAGGAAGAAACGCTCCTCTCCAACGACCTGCTGGGAAGGTCACCAAACAGCATCTCGCACTGTCCCACCACCTCCTCTCGCCTTCTCCTGCTCGCTGCACAGCAGCTGCTCCAGAGCAGAGCAGGGCAGGGCAGGGCAGAGTCATGGCGAGAGCAGCCCCAAGCACCTGGGCTCAGCTCAGGCTCCCAGGGCCATATGGGGAGGGCGCAGCTGTTGCTGCGATGCACTGCGTGATGCCCCAGGCCATGTCACAGAGGGGCTGCAGGGACCCCTTGACCCCCCAGGTGCTGCCAAGGTGGGCCCTGTAAGGGCAAGGGGAGCTGCCTGGGGCACTTTAGGGAGCTGCCCGCACCTCACTGCCCACTCCCCAAGGACAGCAGGGGGCACGGGGAGCCACAGGAGGGGTCCCCCAGGCTGGGGCTCACCTCAGGCATGCCACTCCCGCAATGTCCCCAGATCAGGGTTGCGGGGCTACAACTGCTGGCCAGGAGAGGCTCTGCTCAGGAAGGAAGGCCTAAATGAGCAAGTGGATGAATGAAGAGGAAGACTGTGACTGCACTCTCTCAGCCTCTGGGGAGGAAGGGCCAACTCCTAGCTGTTGCTTCCCTAGGCCACAGGCATGGAGATGGCATGGCCTAGCAAAGGAGCAGAGGGGTTTGCTCTCTCACCCTGAAAACTGTGTTAAGGCAAATCCACCATGAATGCCTCCAAACGGTGTCAAAGCCTGGGAAAATCAAGAAAAAAAAAAAAAGCGCTTATTGGAAAGGTCATTTCTTTCCCTTGGCACTAAATTCTCGCTGCGTTAGAGATGACGTCTGGGAATCCTGCTCTTGGGGTGGGTTCTAATTGGGGGGGTTTTGAAGATGTGATCCTAACAGGGCAAAACCAAAAGAAGGGTGGCGCCAGGTGGAGATTATCACTGGAGCCCCAAAAGCCCCTTTCCCTTCTAAAGTCACTCGTTTTGCAGAAGAAAAATGTGATGCTCAGATGGAGCCTGCAACACTCGCAGTGCCATCCCACCGCTTGGGTTCCCAGTGGAGGAGACTGAGAGCAGCTTCCCGTCTACAGCGTGACAACGCAGTATCACACACCCGAACGAGGCACGGGAATAATGCCTGCACGCAGTACATTCTGGTGACCCTCTCTGGTTACTTCTCAGTCTGCCCTGAGGGTGGTCCGAGGAGCGGCCGGCCCTCTGGCCTCTTCGGAAGGAAACGATGCCTGAGGTCTTTGCTTTCTCACCTGCTTGGTAAGCACTGCAGGCTGAGAGACCCCTTGCAGAAGCAGAACAGATAGCTGAGATGGCTGCATGGAAAGCAGAGTGGCTTTACACCGAGTGCCTGAAAGGCATCCCCTGCACATTATTTTCCGCCCTGCAAATCTGACGGAGCCTCAAAGGAAGCAACGGAGTGAGCGAGACAGTGGGAGCAGAGCTGAGTTCCTACTGACCCCCCTTGCCCCAACTGTACAGCGGCAGAGGTCTGTGGAAGGGGCACGGTGCCTTCGGCAGCAGCACTGATTGCAGAAGAGAGAAGCTGTAGAGGGGAAGTGAGTGTGAGTGGGGGAAAGGGAGGGGATGCGAGCGTGCTGGGAGGTGAATGGAGGGGACGGGAGCACAGAGGGAAGGGAATGGAGGGGCTGAGGGTGCGCGTGGCGAGCAACGGAGGGGATCAGAGGAAGCCTTGGGGGAAATGGAAGGGAGGAGAGTGCTGAGGGTGGGGAAAGCAGGGGTCTCAGGTGCTCATGGAGGGAAACAGAAGGAACCTGAGGATGCAGGGAGAGGACTGGAGGAGACTTTAGCAGGTGTGAGGGGACCAGAGCATCAGCGCATGCATGGAGAAGGGATCTAAGGTCGCACAAAGGAGCCTGGAGTGTGCCAAGGAGGCGATCGAGGAGGTTGCAAGGCACACGACTGCACGCCCCCGGAAAGCAGACAGCGACACACTGGCTGCATAGAGCCCATGGCTTTAAGCTCGCAGGAAGGCAGCGCCCTCAGGGTGCCAGCACCTCGGCTCTGCCACACCAGGGCTGGGCTGGCGGCAGCCACACTCCCAGCATGCCTTGGGGCATCCCCACAGCATGCTGGGAGCAGGGCTGCTATGGGGCACCACGGCTCAGCCCGGGGAGACGCGGCCCCTGCCCCCGTGGAGCCCCGGTCAGCTCTTTCCCCCTGCCCCACAGCCCCAGCCCAGACCTCCTGCCCCATGGCCCCAGCTCGAACCTCCACAGCAGGGGCCCACAGGGGCAGTGACTATGGCAGATTTTGACCACCGTGCACTCTGGCCTCCACACCAGGACTATGTTCCTGGAGTAATGCGATCAAAGCAATCTGATTTTGACTAATAGTGGGATTAATGAGCTTTGTCAGGTCTTGAGCTGTCCGACTAAGGATGCTCGTTATGAGCCCAGGCCAATTACAGACTTAGCTGCTGCCTTTAGACATGGGGCTGAGAACGATCCTTTTTTCTTTCATGGCCATTTGTGTTTCAGACATAGAGACAAGATGCTCTGAGGTAGTTCTGTTGCAAGGGAATAATCCCTCCCTGCAGCTCACATTGCAGGTGGGCTCCATCCTCCCTGCTAGGCTCCCTCAGAATGTTCTTTATTCTAAAATTAAATGAAAAATTGGGTTTCTAAGTAATGGCAGCAAAATTGCCAAGACCCCAGCAGAGCAGAATCCTGGAAAATTTCAGTGGGGCATAAATGGAGGTGGTCACTGAAGGAGTGGGGCAGGGAAGGAAGAACAGCCCCCTCCCCAAACTGGCAACTGTGTCTTTTTCTTTTTTTTTTCTGTATCCTTAGCAGCGGGTAGTAAATTCCAGCTCTTCAGGGCTGTCCCTGCACAACTCTGTGGCCTCCTTTGCAAGGCCATGGCTGAAGAAGGTAGAGTCCAGGGGGTGGGGGAACCTGGATGTGTTGGTGGCCGCACAGGCTACAGCCAACACCGAGGGGGTCTGTGAAGTAAGTGCCAAGGTCTGGCTGAACTCCTGGAGCAAGGGACTCAGCTGAGGAAGACTCCAGGGGCTGTTTGGGGAAAGAATGGTCCCGCTGTGGTGGCCTGGTTAGGTTGTGCGTGAGGATGCTGACTCTGGATGGAGGGAAGGCAAAGGAAGGGAGGAGAGGACTAAAAGGAGACATGGCTCAGCCTAGCAGGAGGAGAAGAAATGAGTAATTGGAGCAAGTGACAGAAGCGAGCATGAGAAGCGCAGTTCAGGGCACTACCTAGATAAGCTCAAGCAGCTGGAAGTCCAGACTGGCACTCAACCTAGCCTCCACAGGTAACGACACAGACTGTGAATGCTCGTAATGGCAGAACTGAGCTGAGGCCAGGGTTTACCTTGTTTCCAGCAATGACAGGCTGTGAGGCGATCAGCAATTGCAAAAAAGTCATTTGCGCATCCTCTGCAGACATGTCCGTCGTTTGTAGCTGGCTAACTCTGCTCCTAAATTCACTGTTTCCACCATTCTGTTATTTCTCCCTGAAGTCCAGCTGAGCCCCTTCACTTTTGGGCCATAGCCACCTGCTGCTATTTCAGTCTGCCCTCACCCCCATGCATATCTGAAGACCTCTTTCCCAAAAGCTGTTCCTGTGAGGTAATTACATACTCAGTTATTTCCAGCTGATAAACCTCATGTGCTTAGAGATGCATGCGATGGACACACATGCAGAATTCCCACTACCTTAATAGCCCCGGTATTCCTCCACGCATCCCACAGTGCTTCCATCTCCCCACAGGTCCCCTTCCCGCTTCCAGCACAACATCTCCCAAGGAAAAATAAATAAATAAATAAATAAATCATCTCTGTAAGTGCTCCTATTCCCATGTTTTTAGCACTTCCTTTTAAACCAACTGCCCAGCTAGTCAGCTGGTATAGTTTGACTTTGAGCCATTGTTACATCTGAGATGGAGAAGCACTTCCAGTTTCCAAAGCATTTTTCATACCTACTTTCTTGTCTAGTTTCATTTAATTCAAAACACACTCTATTATTACATATTATATGACTGTATCACAATGTCTATGATGTACATTCTGAAATATCTAATAATTTCTTTATTGAAATTAAATGATTTAAAATGATCAAAATGAAGCATTTTGATTTTTCTCAATTGAAATTTAGCATAATTGACCCAGAAGACATTTCAGTGTTTCAACACTGCTCTCTCATGCAAAAGGAAGATTAGAGAAGTAGGAATTCACCATTGAAGAGAAACACTATTTGCCCAAAGATGGGAGATATTTGGAGAGCAGCCTCCACCAGGAATATCAATGACTCCCCCACTGCTTCTGACCTTCCTTCTCTTTCTGCAGGTGTGGGAGTGAGGGCAAATTTAAGATAGCATTTAAAATACCAGCAGGAAATGAGTGGAAATGGAAAATGTCCCACGTCCCTGTAAGATGAGTTTGCAAGAGAGAGATGATGAATTATCTTCTTGAATGGCCTGTCTCCTTCCTTTACTACAAAGGCGCCTTAGACAACTAGATTAGATTCAGTCACCTAACTTTTAAATAGCTTAACTGCAGGGAGATGAATCCCATCTGCTGTATAGACATGTGGCATGTGCTCAAGATCCATGATGGGTCTGGATCTACTGCACAGCTCTGTCCAGGAGATGCATTTCACATTCTCTGAAATATCACACTGAGCTGCACCCTGTGCTGTTCTGACTGTCTTTATGTGCACAGTAAACTATGCCCATCCCAAAATCTGGGATGCATGGAGCCTAATCAACATGACATGGAGAAAGCATGTGCGAAATTGCACATGCATGTGTAAAAACAAACAAACAAAAAACAAGAAAACCCTTCCCTGGAAATCCACCAGCCTTACCCTCCCAAGCCTGCAGTTCTGCGCCATGCCATCACACCATATTTCCATACCACAGCAATGCAGGAGGCCAGGCTCCATGATTACTCTTTCAGATGCTCATAGGTGTGAAACACTTGGGGAAAACATACGGGAAGACTTCCTTACTGAGCTTTAGCTGTATGCAAGTGACCTATTTAAAGCTAGTCAGGCTTCCTCTGTGTTCATCAGAGAGAAAGAAGTTAGCATCTTCACAGAGCGCTTCTTCCTTAGGACAAGTTGAATCATCTCCAGGAACTGCCTGTCTCTCTCCATTGAGTCCAGAGGGGGTTTAGATGACTAGATTAGATTCAGACAAAGCTTTTAGGTGCTTCCTGGTAGATGACATGAGCGTTTTCACCCACAGTCCTCCCTAATTTCTCCCTTTTATCTCTACTGAGAGATCTCAAACCTCCTAGGCACCAGCATGAGGTACTTCAGTAGGATGCCTGAATTTAGGTGAGATGAACTGAATCCTAAGAGTCAGTTAGTCTAACACAAACAGATAATGCAACTCCCTGTATTTCTCTTGTTGCCAGATGTCGAATTTTTGATGTATTTGGTGACATAATTAATACGTTCATAATGGATAATTTGCTGAAGGAGCACAGTAACTTAATTACTGCAAGGTGGAAGTTTCACAGTTATTCAGTTCACCTCACAGAAGAAAATCCTCTTGTCTTCCCTTTACTCTGCTTCCCCAAATACTTGTGCTGCCTCCCCAGCTATAATACTGGATTGTGTCACTTCCTCCTTTACCTATGGATGTCCCCTTGTATGACTTTTCATAATTAACTTGTGCAGGAGAATTATGACAATTTTCAGAAAAGTTTTTTAAAATATAGCACCCTACTATGGCTAAAGAAAATCCAACAAATAAAATAGCCATCTTCAACTTACCGGAAAACATCAGCACCAGTGTATACACATTTATACACACTGAGGTTTGTGCCTTCGCCATCTGGTGGCAAAGCACGATCACAGCATGTCCACAGAGCTGAGAAAGTTTTTGGACCCTATCTATTTGTTTGAAAATGAGAATTCGAAATAAGTAAGATGGTTGAGAAAGTTTCCGTTTTTCAACGTTTGTTGATAATACCATCAGTTATATATACACATCATTTGGAGATCTTCTATTTTGTAAATAGGTGATACTTATTGTTTACTGCTGCTACTTGTTTTAATGTATTATCTTGTATTATATTGTACTGAACAACATTGCATTGCATCATATCTGAGTGTTGTGGCACAAAAATATCCGACATGCTCTTTTCAGATAGTTGACTATGCATCTAGTCATAGGCTTGAGCAAAAGGCTGTCCCAGCTTATTCCAGTCATAGGTGGGCCCATTGATTTATCTTACCCAAATTTAAACCTCTGCAGAAGATTTGAGTCCATCTGACCTAGTCAATCTAATCTTCCTTTAAAGTTAATAAAGAAAAAGGGGGGCACTTCTTGGGCACTGGTCATCTTTTCTTAGAAGGGACATCTTCATAGCCCGGGATCCATGAATCTTCTTTGTAAACTATGAAGAACACGAGATGCAGAGCTTAGGTGAAGGCGATTACTTCTGAGTTCATATCTCTTACATCATAGACAGCCAAAGCGCAGACAGCAAAAACCTCACATCTTGTCCTTCCAACTGGGGAATCCAAGTCAGTGAGTGTAATTAGAACCCGGTTACTTTCTCATGTATCCTGAAATATTGGAGCTGAGAAAGATATCTGAGCCATATTACATACTAAGATCAAATTAAAAAAAAACACTTCTCTTTTTCTTTTTTCTAACTCTTACATTATGTAGGAGGGGATTTACTAGTTGCACTGGTTAGTATGAAATTTGCATTTTCCTGGCCTTAGAAATTAGTAGCTGAAAGATCTATTTCCCATCTCTAGGTTCTTTGCTATGAAGGATGGCCGTTCATTTTTTTACACCCACTGCTTAATCCTGCCTGCTACAACACTGGATTTCAACACAGGTGGAGTTGCTTGCTTTCTCAACTGGGAAGTAACATCTGTGTTCACTTTGGAAGTTCTTGTATGATCCAAGCATAAGTTGCTATGTAATTGCTTGCAAGTTTTTTGTTTTTTTTTTTCCCAATAAGGACTGGATTATTTACCAGATTTGCTTATAGACCCTTGATCTCCAGATGTCTATACACACATATAGAAGCTCCATCGTTAACCAGATAGATAAAAGCCTGTTCAGATCTCCTTCTTTTTCAGAGTGCTGGGTATTACCAAGAGTGGAATAAATCCAAATCTTCTCAACATTTTGGAAAGAGACCATCTCTGTTACACAAAACTGAAATAACAGAGATAAAGTCTGTTTATATTTAAAAGTAGACTGAAATTTAGCAAAACATCGTTTCAGGACAATGTGGAACTAGAATGTTACAGTCTAGGAATCCTAGAATAGCCTCATTTTCACACATGTTCTTTGTGGCTTGTACGTCCAATTTATTGATAGAATTCATACAGCAGCAGAAGACTGTAGTGATGTATTCTTCCGTGCAAACAAATTGCAGTTACTTACCTTTGGTTTAATAAAGACATGGTAAGTGAAAATGGATATGAATTTAACTCTTTTCATAGTTCTGGAGTTTAAGTGCAGCTGATATCTGCTATGGAATATCATTGTAATCCCATGCAGACAAATGCATTTGAAACCTTATTTTCCCCAGAGATGCTGACCATCCATTTCTGTCTTCACAGGTAACTTTGTATAGCCTGCACACCTTCAAAAGTCAGCTCAGGAATTCATACGTCCATGTACCTACTAGTCAGACAGTCAGTTTGTTATGAGTGAGAATGGAGCTTGGTTTGGTGCAGGAACGAGCAGAATTAATCAAAGAGTGTTTTCTATCAGACATTTGTCTAGTAGAATGCCATCAAGTTGACTGGAAACAGTTGGAATCCAAGCAGTGGACTTTTATATCCTTTTCTGAATTTAAAAAATATTAGTATCACAGTTATACATATGGCAGTGAAGGAATAGTTGGTTTATTTGTAATAAATCTGGAGTAGCTCTACATACATATGGCTGCTTATGGAATTCATCTCACCTGGAGATATACGTTTAAGCATGCCTTCGTTTCTGTCTTCCATCTTAGTTTCTTCTCAATAGGGAGGGGGAGGAAAAAAAAAAGTAACAGGTATTTTTACAGAATGGTTCATGTGAATATCTTAGACATCTGCTACATGATGAGATGAGTTATGCCATAGAAGTGCCCATTTTTTCCTTCCTTTTCCCTATTCAGGATGTGTAGAATGATAAGCTCAGGAGGCTGCAGCCAGGGCCTGAAGCAAGGTGAGCAGAGAAGACCTGGAGATGGTAGCCGAGTTCAACCAAGAGTCCAGATGACCAGGAGAGTTCCTGGTGATGAAGCAGGTATGAGGTCAAGCTGAGAAGTCAGCCTGTGGGTCAGAGCCAGGATAAGGCCTGGTGAGGGTAACCAGGGACAGAGAGAGTCCAGTGCCTACTGGGCAGGCCCAAAGTGACAAGATAGGTCCAGGGTCAAGCTGGGAAGTCAGTCCACAGGGCAGGGTCCAGAGCAATGGAGTCTGCACGCTGAGCTGAGCTGGAGATCAGTGCTCCTCTAGGGCAGCTCAGACAGAAACTGAAGGCCCAGGGTTGAGCTTAAATGGGGCTCCTGGGCCCATGGGCAGGAGGTGCAAGTGGCTGCCTCAGGCGAGGATGATCAGGCCCATTACGGCCTATTAGTGCCCTCAGACCCTGGAAACAGCAGTAATTGAAATGCTCACAAGCATATGTAATTTTGATTTAAGAATTCAAAGAACTGGGAAATGTTACTACCTCTTTAAGATCTGTCAGAGACCATTTCTTCTGCTTCCAGTCTCATTTAGCCTACTTCCCACTAACAACTCTTGAACATTGATACGTATGTATTTACCATTATTAGACTGTGACTTAGTGGCATTCATAGTGCTCCAGCTTCACACTGGAACAATCTAGGTAGATAATGTATGTTACAGCTGGTTTTCGATAACACAGACAAGTGATTGCATTTCAGAATGGCATTTTGGATGAAATCAGTATTGTCCTCGTTGACCAAAGGAAGTAAGCTGTTCACCGCTAGCGGGAGCATATGATCATGATCGTTTTTTGCCAGTTGTTCTCCAGAGTGTATCAAGACAAGATTGCTTACCTAATGTGAACAAATATCTGAGCAAAACGGCAGCAGAAAATTACACCACAGTAGCTGAGTTCCTCCTCCTAGATCTAATGAACAAGGCAGAAGCACAGCCCACTCTCATTGTAATGCTTTTAATTATTTGCCTGATGACTGTAGTTGGAAATCTGGCCTTGACTGCATTAATAAGGATTGTCTCCCCCAACCACCCTCCCAAATAACTTCTCCTTAGCCATTTGGCAGTCTTAGACCTCTGCTGCTCAGGCATCACCCCCAGGATGGTGGCCAGTCTCTTAGCAGAGAGCAAAGCTGTCTCATTTGGTGGCTGTGCTGCCCAGACGTATTGTTTCTCTACATTTTGCACCAACGAATGTTTCATTCTGGCTGTGATGGCGTATGACCAGCTGGAAACCACTGCTATACAAAGCCGTCATGTCATGAAGTCTCAGCATCCAGCTGTGACTTGGTTCTTACTTTTGTGGGTCTCTAATCTCAATGACACACAGCAGCTGTGCCTTTTGGGTGTCCTTCTGCCATTCCAGCATCACCAGTCACTTCTGTGGTGTGGTACCCCTGATCTGTGGTATCTCCTGCTCTGACATCAGGGTTAACAAGATCATCCTCACAGCATTTTGCATTTTAGGTGACATCTTCGTCATACTGGAGGTACGCATTTTGCTACATCTACATCATCTCTGCCATCCTGGGAAGGGGGGACACAAAGCCTTCTCCACCAGTGCATCCTGTGCACTTGAGAGTTTTTGCCATATCCTTTGGCACTCCAGCTACACACCCCAGAGCTCTGGCTCCTTGCCTGACCAAGACCAGGTGATGTCTGTGTTTTTTATAATGGTAAGCCCCACGGTCTACATCTTGAGGACCAAGGATGTCCTCAAAATGAGGCACTGAACAGACTGTTACATGGAGAAGATTGTTTGTCAGTCAATAAAACCTCCAAAGGAGTTGGAACAGGTGCTTAAAAAATTAAAATGATGAGTACAGCTGTTCATGGATGAATTTATTCTGAAATAATTGCTCGTTATGCAACAGAAGTAGGAGAAAAGTGAATGCAGAAGTGAAGAAAGAAATAACTGTAATATTAAAAACTTTTCTGTAATAGCAAGAGCTACAGCTTTACTGTGAGAAAGTACAATTGTGACACTTTTGACGGTGATTATTTTCACCTAAGTTTTTACTTTCAAGTTTGATGCCTTGAAGACATCCCAGCTTTGTTTTCAACTGTTGCTAACTAGTACCAGTTCAGCAGTATCGCTTCCATGTTCTGTTTCCATTCCCTTACCTCATACATCCTTGTAGTCTTTCTTTTCCTGACTCCCAGTCTGAAGGTGATCATTAACCTTTCAGTAAAACCGGGTCACATTCATCAGGCACCTTAAACTGTTTACAGTATTAGTGATGTGGGTGACTCGAGTCTTCCATGCAAGAACAAAGTTACCACACAGCAGGTGGTCCTGAGGGACAGCCTACCCTCTTTTGTTGTGGGTGAATATCCTTGAACCAATTCACATGCATCGCAGGCTAAAAATGTGCACACAGAAGAATTTTTTACAAATGCTGAGGCTGGGATTCATCTTACCTAAGTTTAGACTTCTGTTAATGAGCTGCCAAAGCATAAACCAAACTTGTAGGCTCTTTCTATAGCTCATGAAGACAAATAAAAGTCTGTTTGCCTCCATAGTTTTGGAAGAGAGATTGATCACACCTGTCTCTGTCTCCCTTGAAAGGTCTATATTTATATCTATGAATTACAGGAAGAAAGAGTGTAGAGTGGCCAGCTCAGGTTTATGGAATTATTTCAAGTCCATGTTAATGCAGCTTAATGCTGCCCTGAGTTCTGGTTTTGGATCACATTCCATCTGACTCAGGGAGCTGGCTCTCAGAGAACAAAAAGCCACTGGCTTCAGTAGGGAAAGACTTCAGTCTCAGCTGCTTTGGCCAGGGAAGTAGCACAGAGAAGGAAACGGAACCTGCTATAACACTGCCTCAATACACAGAGTTATTAGACAAATGGGTGCAAGACCATTTTTCCCTATCCTTAGGAAGGACTGCAAGTAAAGGTCCCATAAAAAGCTACACTCCCTCTCACTGGGGGTCATCACTCAGAGCAACCCATTCTGCCCATCCTGAACCACTTAGGCCCCTTAATGTGTAAACGTAGTGTCTGAGGAAGAAATATGTTCCACTCTTCCATATCCTTAGCTTTATCATTAAGACTGACAGGTGTTATTAAACAATAACCAGTCAGTTCCCAGAGCAACTCTGGCAGCATCTAGAAGTACAAATTTTCTGCAAGCAAACATTTTCATGCTTCCTAGAATACCATGGAGGTTTCAGATATTCCTGACTAAACTGTGAGAGAGGACTGCAGGAAAGAAAGATAAATAACCCAGACAAGCAATACCTGTTGATCCACTTTTAACCCAGCTATCTCCTGAACACCACGGCTTTCTCATAGTCTAGACGAGAACTCCGGAAGCCATTACATTGCCAGTCTAATGCAGTCTGGAAGAGGACTCGGTCCAATGCAAATACATTGCAGACCTCACGGTGCAGCCCAGACAGACGAGCTTCCCTCACTCATCATCTTACACATGGCACTGCACATTCATTGTCCCAGGAGTCGCCCCCACTCCACAGCACGAGCAGCCACTGTAAGCACAGTCTAACTAAGGCTGCGTTACCTGGGACATTTCTGCCTGCCTAAGCCCCACTGATGACTTTCGCTGCTAGGGACAGTCAGAGCAGATCACTCTTCAGCTGAGTAACCCAATTCAGCTCTCTGCTCTGAAGGCCAACAGTTTGTCGAACAACCTCTAAGCCCTCGAAGTAGCACAAGTAAGCTAGCTTTCCTGGCAGGTAGAGATGTCCTTAAACTCCTGCCAGAATCAGGGGAAGGGTCTTCGTTCATATGTCTCAAAGGCTCCTCAGCTTCCCAGAACAGCTGTCTTCATCACCTTATCGTAAAGTAATTTCAATAAGTGTCCAGTGATATTGCAAGAGCAGAGAGAGGTTAATGGCAAGCTGTTACTAAAGCATGATATCTATGTCAACATCTTCCAATAGACCGTTATTTTTCTTTTCTTCAAAAGAGTTAATTGTTCAAGGGCCTTAGAAGAAAATTATATGTGGGATTGGGTGGAAGTGCAAAGGCAGTGTTAAGGCAGAGGCACCAGAACTCTAAGCAAATCACCAGCGATTACCTACTTGAAGAATTTTCTATCTGCATTTGAAGAAAAATCTACCCCGATGGATGGACACATAATCTGAGCCTGGATGGTCCGCAGATGAACAGGTTATCACAGCAAAATATCTGCTCCACAGATGAGCAGGCTGCCTGAAACTAGATGGTCCATGAGCCAAAGAGGTTATCTAACAAAGGACACGAGTCCAAGGGTAGATGTGTTATTAGAGACAACAGGAGTCTTCTGTGGAAAAACCAGCTAACTGTGTATCAGGACTGCGCATTTTAATGAGAGGAAGAATTATCAAGTTTGATCATAATTAGTAACAGAGGTGGATTCACATTCAGATGGCATACTTAAACTCCACAGAGTTGCACTGCAGCTCTTCAGAGTCAGATAAGCAGAACTGATTCCTCTGATATCTTACACTGTACTGCTATTTACATGAATACGGTCTTGTTATTATTAAAAGAATTTTTATTAAAGTTTGCAGTCTAAAGCTTTGTTAAGCTTTGTTTGTGAGTTGATAGGGACAGACCAGGGTTCACTGAATTTGCTAGGACACTTATGTCATCAGTTTCACTAGTAAAAAGTAGTAAGGGCAGGGAATGAGACGGGCATGTCCTATAATCAATGACAACAAAGACACCCTTAGAGGATGATTCCTTCTGCTTATCACACTCATCTTAAGATGGGATGAATTGTCCTTTGAAGGTGATATTGCTCCCTTTGTCTATAGGGGGAGCCTAGAATAGATGTTGACTAGACCCCTAACCAAGGGTAGGGGAAATTAATTCACAGAAGGATTCTTCATTACAGTGCACCTGCTGAGACTCCTAATTAAGGCCTGGTGTCTTGCAGGAGATCTAATTTACAGACATTAAACTGCATCGAGAGTCATAAATACACCAAGTACTTCAGTAACACCATTTTTCTGAAGAAAGAGTTCCAAAGCGGCAAGCTGAGTGTTAGAATATCACATTTGATATTGAAGTTGTTTCTCAGTGTGTCACTCCACTAATGTTTCACAACGCCCAGGCTGCAGGTCAGCTGCAACATATAGGGAAAAGAATGAGCTGTTGCTCTAAAGGCAGTACTGAATTGCATAGTTCTGCAAACATCGAAGCAAAGAACCTTTATCTGGGCAGGTGGAGCAGGGAGGGGCTCTATTGCAAGTCTGAAGTCCTAAAGTTTTTCTGTTTAGATAAATCTTCTGATTTGTTTCAGTAAGATGTCTTTGAAGTGAAGAAGGAAGCTGCTCACTCTTACGAAGGTACATGAAATGTTTGTAGCTTTTGAAATAAGAGTTTATTTCTGGGAACAATACAGCATAAAATATCTCGCACCTTCATGCAAGGAAGGTAGGCATATTTCTTCATTTTAGAGATCAAAAAGATCATTTTCAATCTGCAGATAGAATCATAGAATCATTCAGGTTGGGAAGGATTTCTGGAGGTCATCAAGTCCAACCTCCTCCTCAAAGTGCTGAGTTACGAGTGTTGAGGGAGCTGGTAGACGATATAGCAGAGGCACTCTCCATCCTCTTTGAAAGGTCATGGAGAACAGGAGAGGTGCCTGAAGACTGGAAGAAAGCCAGTGTCACCCTGTGTCTTCAAAAAGGGCAAGAAGGAGGACTCAGGGAACTACAGGCCAGTCAGCCTCACCTGAATCCCTGGAAAGGTGATGGAGCAGCTCATCCTGGAGGCCATCTCCAAGCATTTGGAGGACAAGAAGGTGATCAGGAGTAGTCAGCATGGCTTCGCCAAGGGGAAATCATGCTTAACCAATCTGATAGCCTTCTGTGATGGAATGACTGGCTGGGTAGATGAGGGGAGAGCAGTGGATATTGTCTCCCTTGACTTCAGCAAGGCTTTTGACACTGTCTCCCATAGCATCCTCATAGTCAAGCTCAGGAAGTGTGGGTTAGATGAGTGGACAATGAGGTGGCTTGAGAACTGGCTGAATGGCAGAGCTCAGAGAGTTGTGATCAGCAGTGCGGAGTCTAGTTGGAGGCCTGTAGCTAGCGGTGTCCCCCAGGGGTCAGGACTGGGTCCAGTCTTGTTCAACTTCTTCATCAGTGACCTGGATGAAGGCACAGAGTGCACCCTCATCAAGTTTGCCGATGATACAAAATTGGGAGGAGTGGCCCAGAGGGCTGTGCTGCCATTCAGAGAGACTTGGAGAGGCTGAAGAGGTGGGCAGAGAGGAACCTCCTGAAGTTCAAAAAAGGCAAGTGCAGGGTCTTGCACCTAGGGAGGAACAACCCCCGGCACCAGTATAGGTTGGGGGTTGACCTGCTGGAAAGCAGCTCTGTGGAGAAGGACCTGGGAGTGCTGAAGGACACCAGGTAAAGCCTGAGACAGCAATGTGCCAGGAAACACACACAGTTCCAGCTGAACATGAGGAAAACTTCTTCACTGTGAGGGTGACAGAGCACTGGAACAGGTTGCCCAGAGAGGTTGTGGAGTGTCCTTCTCTGGAGATATTCAAAACCCGCCTGGACGCGATCCTGTGCAACGTCCTCTAGGTGACCCTGCTTGAGCAGGGGGGTTGGACTAGATGATCTCCAGAGGTCCCTTCCAACCTCAACTATTCTGTGATTCTGTGAAAGCAGGTTCAGTCAGATCAGATTGCTCCGCCCGATCCAGCTGAATTTTAAAAGTCAGCACAGATGGAGATTCTACAAATTTGCACCTAATCCAGTGTTTGATCACTCACGTTGGGGCAGGAGAGGGAAATTTCCTCCTTCAGTTTCCCAAGTAGTCCATGGAAGAGAGCAACCTGTTGATAGCAAGCTCATTGAAGCCCTTTTCTGAGAATTAACTGGGCTAGTTGCTGTGCTTTAGGGTAGAAAAGGTTGGGTAGGTTGGAGATAAACAACAGTCAGCTATGCAAAGATGACTCAGTGTGTAAAGGCAGTCTGGTCTTTTGTGCATCTAAGCAGGGTAAGCATTTTGCTCACTTAAACTGTGTACCTAACCATTATAGGCTGGTTTTAATCCTGCTGTCTGCTTCTTGAAATGGGCAAGTACTTCTGAAGATTTGGCTCAAGGGGGGAATAAACTGGCTTGGTATCCACAGTATCTACTCTTGTCTTGCTGGATAAAACTGATCAGTATTTCATTTGGTGACTCTTCCCAATTTATTCCTGAGCAGAAAATGGCCACTTTTCCTTGACAACAGGGATGCAAGCAAATGAGAAATCCTTTCTCAGCCAAACCTGGAGGATCTTGTGGTATCTCCTCCTCTTTGGGAAGATGCAAAGCTGAGTTTTCCTGCTGCTGGTGCCATTTAGTGCTTGCCACCATTTCTTTCAAGAGAGGAAACTCTTACTTTCTTCTGCCAGGATGTGGATTTGTTATTTGTATGTTTACAAGTTGCAGTCCCAAAGGTCAGGGTGGTGGAGGTCCATGTAATTATGGCAGGTCCTACCAACTTGGCACAGCTGCAGCCTAACCATTATATTCCTATTTCAGCAAGGCTGAACAGGGGCTGCTTTGCCCTTTTAATGGACTTTGTGGCCCATACTGAGCTCTAACTACCCTACTACCAATGCCCCGGGGAGTTAGCTAATAGGCAAAAAATGTATTGGTGATTGCAATACAGGAAGAATGATGTCTGAACTAGTGTCAAGACCATGTATCTTCAGGAACAAGCGGGCCATTGCCCTTGGAGGGGGCCATTTGGATGATACTGTACACCCAACCGTGGCCACGAGTGAGGGGAGAAGAGTGCTCCATAGATGTCCTCAAGAAAAGCAGACTTTTTTCCTTAGAAAAGGAGAAAGAGGGCACACGAAAACCATTGTAGTGCCAGACTAGGACTGGTGTTTCACAGTGCTGCTGTTGCCTTTTGAATAAATTATTTTATCTTTCTGCGCTTTCTTATCTCACCTGAAAAATAGGAACAGTATCCCTTGTATCACAAGTCATTTCTATGCATAATTAAAGAAGTCTAGTCAGAAGCTATGATGAAAATGCTCCGTACTTCCTTGTGGCTACTGAGACAATCCATTGTGTGTTGCCAGTTTCCCATTACTTCTAGGTGTTGAACCAGTTTCTTGTCGGGAGATAACATGAGTGTGCTAGCAACATGCCTGAGAGGAATCACTGTGTGGCCATTGAGTTTATCCTCTCTGGACTAACGGAAAGCCAAGAGGTGAAGGTAACCCGCTTTTTTTAAGCACATTAATAGGGAATCTTGGAAGGATCATGTAGATGAATGTTGATCCCCCGGCTTCACACACTGTGTACCTTTCCCTCAGTAACTTGGCTTCTGTGGATTTCTGTTACTCCTCAGCTATCTCCCCAAGGTTGCTGGTGAACTCTTCAGCAGTGAGGAGAGCCATTTCAGTCAGTGCCTGTGTGGCACAGCTATTCACTTGTCTCCTCATGGCTAGTGCTGTGTGTCTCCTGCTGGCAGTAATGGCATATGACTGCATGTGGCTCTCTGTAACCCTCTCCTTTATGCAAATGTCATGTCCTCAAAAGCCTGTACACAGATGGTAATCATCTCCTCTTTCATTGGCTTTGTCCATGCCCTTGCGCAAACTATCTCCACCTTCACATTCTCTTTCTGTGACTTTGGTGTTATCGGTCATTATTTCTGTGACATCCCCCTAGGATCCAGCTTTCATGCTCTGACACCTATAGCAAAGAGACAGTACTTCACATTTTTGGTGTGTTTCGTGGCACCTTCACATCTCTGGCAATTCTAATCTCCTCCATCTACCTCATCTCCACCACCCTGAGGATCCACTCCTCCAAGCGGAGATGCAAAGCCTTCTCCACCTGTGCTTCCCATCTGAGAGCTCTCTTCTTGTTTTATGGGAGCACCATTTTTATGTGCGGTAGCCCAACATCCAGCTACTCATTGGACTGAGATAAATGGGCCTCTCTGTTCTCTACAGTGGTGGCTCCAGTGCCGAATCTTACGAGCTACAGCCTAAGGAATAAGGAGGTGAAGGATGCTCTGAGGAGAGTTTTAGGTCATATTAGAGAAACTTCAGAAGACTTGTTAGAAAGAGAACTTTGTTTGGGGAAAATTTATCAAAACCTTGGTACAAAGAGTAGGACTTCCAAGGAAGATTTGATCAGCTTCCAAGGGTGAGATTCAGAAAGGTACTTAATTGTTAGAAGTGCTTTTAGGTGGACTTTTAACTGGTTGTATCTGCAACTTCTATCTTGAAAGACTGTGTTCCTCTGCTGCTGAAAGCTGGAGGAATCCTGACTCTTAACTTGCAAGTTCCAAGCACAAACAGGACTCCTGCCTGAGGAGTGCGTGGCACAGAATTGCAGTTCTCTGTTCTATTAGGAACGTTTGCTCATGTAGGAAAACCACCAGTCCGTGAAGATGAGAAAAAGCTTTTAGAGATATTCAAGAGGGGAAAAGCAATGTGATTTGAATTTATGGCCATTTCTGCTACATCTTCAGTATTTGAAAGGAGTAGCCTCTTCCAGTGCAACACACAGAACCTGAAGTTCTGGAAAGGAAATCTTGGAGAAGAGACACCCGTGTTTTTGCCCCCCAAACACTAGGGAAAGTAACTGTCCCTCTCCTGTTAAATCCCCCTCTTCTGTCACTCATTACTACCTCCTTTTTCCCCTTCTGCCTGGAAACATGAAAAAACTACAGAAATGCAGAAAAGATTGACTTCTAATTTTGCTACCATTGTGAAGTAACAAGAACTTATTTCTGCTTTTCATCTCCACATATCAGCAATCCACTTGAGGCAACTGAGTGAACTGGTAGTTATTTTAAGGACATTGGACATAATTTGAAAGTTAATCAAGCTGCAGTGTTCTTTCACTTAAAAGAATGCCGAAATAAGATGGTGACTTACCAACAACGTGTCTGCCATCAATGTGATTTTGAGAATAAACGACCAATCATTTCTGGGAGATGAGGAAGCTGGGAAAGGCTTTGGAATCCTTTTATCAATTCAACTAAGCTAGCTCTAAGGATAGGTGTTCTAGCGCTAAACGATGTTTCATCCCTTCTGGCTGAGTTTACAAATGCTGTCCCTCAGTTGGCAGAAGGAGTTGAAATCTTTATTGAGCTGAAAGTGACAGAATTAATCTCAGACAGGTGAGAGGTTCCTGCCTCTGCATAAGGCTTACAGTCAAAGGGGGATGGAAAGAGGTCTTGCGGATTCCCTTTGCATTTCACTGCAAGCCTGTTAGGGCTGTTATTTCCCCTGACTTCCTCTCCTTAAAGCTGTGCATAACTGTAGCTAGGATTGTGTCCCTGTGATCATCTATGGCACCCTAAAGAAGGATTTTACAAGTCTCTTTCTTTCAAACTGATGCCAGCATATTTTACAGAGAGCTGATATGACTGCGAAACATCATTATTTCTGCCCAAAGACACACGGCTGGGGAGAAAACTTATCTTCAGTATGTTATAGTCTGAATTTTGATCAAGTAGTGATGATTAAAGGCCATCACTATCTCAGAAGCCGTTTATCTCAGTAACGCTAAAATTAGAATATGCACGGGGTAGTAAAAGCATTTGGACTATATGCACTATTATCCCACTGGCCTGACGGTCCTAAAAAGCGGGAAAAAGAATGTGAAAATGTAGCCTTTTGGTGCTGCTAGTTGTCATCTTTCTGTTGCTGCAGAGGCTGAAGCTCAAGGTTTATCTCTTGTTTCTGATTATTAAGTATCATCAGATATGTGAAGTTCACAGTTTTTACACATATCAACGTTGCGCTGTCCTTATCTTGAACAGAGAAGTGAGATTTTTAAACCAGATTTCTGAGGTGTCCAAAATTGTCTCTTTCAGTGGACTCCCAGCTCACAGGAAGGAAATAGCTTGAAAAGAAATCACAGGCATCATTTTATTTTCCTGTGTATGTTTACAGGTCTCTGGGAAGAGCAATGTACACTACTCCTCTTCCAGAAAAAGACAGGTAGGTTGTCATCAAAGAGCTTCCCTGCACAGCAATGAGTCATGTCTGCACGCCTCTCTCTGCGCTGATGTTTAAGATGATAGTCAAAGCCATCTCGAGCTAAGCATCAGCAGAACCGGCAGCATGTTTCAATCTAGAATCACAATCTCAAACCTAAATATGCTTTCTGACAAATATCATCAAAAAGAACAGATTTTCAGAAGCCCCACATTCATCTAAGTCCTGCATTCACCTATCCCTTAGTCTCCACCTCGAGAAACCCAGACAAAATTAGGGAATTTAAAATGTTAAAGAGCTGCTGTCTCTTCAAATCTACAGTTTGCTTTTCTAAGAAAACCTTCTGATCCACCATCCAGAATCCTGTTCCTCTTCTTCCCTTCCCCAAATCTCAGTTCCAGGAGGAGATTTGGGAAAATCCCAGCCTTGAATCACTTGTCATGACAGCAATGCTAAAGTAAGTCTGTTTGCAGTAGAACAGCATTGCCCAGAGTCAGGAGGTCCTAGGGGCATTTGGGGGTTTCCCTGCTGCAAACAGTTGAGGAAAACTCGATGGATCAAGAACAGTACTGTTAAGAATTTTAGGGAAATTTTCAGTGTTCAGCTAGGAATTAGGTTATATCTTATGGAGTATGGAGAGATATTAGATACCCGTATTTCCACTGAGATACCTATTCCTTAGATCTTTATAGTGTAAAGCACCAGGCGACTGGCCAAAGTATGAAACTTCATCCAGTCTCTAAATAAAGCAGTGAAAAATGTCCCAACAATTGAACTGGATTGTGGCTCCATCATTGACTATGGTATTTAACCGTGCTTGGATTGCTGCTCTGATAGATTATAAAGCTCAGCTATGACATAAGGTCAAGGCCTTGGAAAGGTGTTAGCAGAGCTCCTTTAAATGAAGCGTTCCCAGAGACACCAGGTTGGCACAGACTGATGAAAATCGGAGTGAATGCCTGGCATTGGGGAACGGCCTCTGTGTCCATCAGTGTTCCTGGGAGCCTTGGAAAGTCTAGTACAGTGTATGTCACCCTTCACTGTAAGGCAGACACCTAGTGCAGCATCCTGCTCCTCTCATGCTCCTCTTTTACCATGCAATGAATCGCAGTCCCCTCAAAGGTCTCTTGCTGTCTTCAGCAGCTCTCTCAAGTTGAGGCACCTCATGTCAGCACACCAAGATATGTGAGATGAAACCTGCTTGTGCTGTGCCACACTGAAGGATTTGCCTTCTCTTGGAAGCTTAGCACCACCATCACTTTTTTTGTGTAGAAACGTGAGCAGACACGCCTCTCTGAAGCTCGTAGGAGCTAGTGGGAAAGCATAACCTCTCAAAATACCTAGTTATCCTCTTAATGCCAGGAGAAGCCTAGACCTGAGACTTACACAGCTCTAAGGTGTCTAAAGGTAAAAGCCACAATACCACCCCAAAGGCTCAGGTTTGACTGGTGACAATATCCTCACATCCTTTTGACTGACAATTTCCAAAGAAAGATGAGAGCTACATGAAACCTTGAATTTAGTTTCAGTTCTGCTCTGAACAGCCATGCTAAAAATAGAACAACATTCCTGAAAAGTCCCTCCTGAACACTTCTCTTTGCCTCCCCATGGTTGAGATGGACCCCAAAGAGCTGTGCTATGCAGCCCACAGAAGAGATGGTCTTCTTTTCAGCAAGAAGGTCATAAATGAGTTTGGGAACTGTGACAGCAGAGTAACTGATACCTACAAAGGACAAGTAGCTCAGGAAGAAATATGGGGTAGGAGAGTCCAGCTGTTGACTGTTCTGTATAGTGAGGATGATAAGCAGCTTTCCAAGAATAACAGTGGCATAGAAGACTAAGAAGAATGTGAAGCATACTTTTGCTAATGCGTCATCTTGTGTGAGTCCCTGGAAGATAAACTCCGTCACATTTTTTTTTTTCTTCACATACGTCACGTAGACAGGACCTGAAGCACAGAATAAAGCCACCTATGATGGCATTAGAAACACGGTATTAGCAGTACACATCCATATCGATCACTGGTATGTTCAATATCAATGTATTCCCTTTTATGCCTTTTGGGGAAAGTTTCCTTTCAAAGTCAATGCTTCTCTCAAGGAGTGACAGTTGATTTCTAACTCAGAATGTATTACTGAAGTGTGTAATAGCGAGCTCCGTTTATTGATTTGAGGGAGTTGGTGGAAATATCCTCCAGATTCATATTTCTGATCTTTGCCCCTTTTAAAAAGGAAGACTAGTCACTAGGTTCCCTAAACATCCACTTTTGTTGTGTTGATTTGGAAACGAAAAACTGACTGAGAAGGGTAGTGCATGTTTTGATTTGAGTCTCAACACGTTAGTCATGCCCTAGAGGAATTCTGCTCAAGCAGTGAACGTACCTTCTTTTTCAACCCTCTGAGGGAATTCAACAGAACTTTCCTTGCTATTGCTCTCTGACTCTGGTAGAATGTCCATGCATTTTTGTGCAACCGTCAGTATTCACCTCATGACACAAGGCAGCTGGCTAATTAACATCACTTCAGCTATCAGAGTAGATCCTTCTGGAGGAGGTAAAGTGGACACCTACCTCATGTCTGTTTAGCAGAGATGTGCCTTTAGGCACAAACTGTCTTTAAGGCGCCCTGAGTGAAATCAGACCATGTTCAAGGCATGCCAGGAAACCTGAACCAGGAGAGTCATTGTCCTATATGTGCTGTACTGGGCTACATCTTGTATTCACCTTTGCTGCACTCTGTGCAGTACGCAAGTATCTCTAGTGTTCAGTTTCTACATTGAAAAGATAGACAGCAAGAACTGCATAACAATGTCCACAATACTGGCAAGTCCTCTGGGATCTTAATCCCAAAGTTAAGATTGAGTACATAGGAAGTGCTGCAGCTACCTATTGACTCCTTGACTCTGTAACACCAGAAACTTCCTTTTGACAGATATTTCTGGAAATGGCATATAACTGAAAAATAAGCAAAGAAGACACCAATTAAAACAAAGGGTAAAAAAAATTGAGTTCTTTCTAATTCATAAAATGCACCTCACAAAAGTCACTCAACAGTAATGCCTCTTTTCAAAGGCAGGATTTCATAGTCATGCTTGAACAAAACAAAGAAGCAAGATCAGAAAACTTACACAGTTTATATTTGCTAGTCTCCAACAGTTTGCCTGCTATTCTCTGATGACCTTCTAGGACCACTTTAGGCAGTTTCATGAAAACCTCTCAGCTCCAAGCTGCTTCTTATGTGTCACGAGAGCAGTCCACATCTCTGCCAGGGCTGGAAACTACAGGGGATGAAACGGACAGCCTGAATGTCTAGCTCCATTTCTCATTCTGCAAAAACAACTTCCAAGAGCATCTGCAAGAACAACTCTTTCTCTCCAGATGGGGAAGTTGTGGCAGAAATATTTCAAGTAAATTGCACAGCAGAAGCACAAGCTTACCAGAAGCAACGAGATCCCAGAGGCATGTGAAGTTTTCTTTGTCAGAAAGAATCAGTGGACGGGGAGCTAAAATATATATTTTGGACAGCTATTAGAGTAATCTCTACAGGGTGACTCTGGAGCGTGATCACATAGACCATGTCACATTGTGGGGGGGTTTGCTTGCTTTCTTGCTTGCTTTCCAATGCTGTCCAGATAAATGGACTTCATTTAGTATTAGCTATGTGCTTCTTTTGGAAACATTTCTGTTTAAAATCAATGTCACGGCTGACCATTTGCAAGAGTTTGTGTTCACATTGCCCTTGCAATCAAACATTTTTTGAGTAAAGATGTCTCTTACACGTGTCAGATATTTTTTCCCTTCCAAGACAATATTTCACATATGCTTTCTTATTTCTTATTAACTTGCTCTTACCATTGCATGTTTGCAGCAGAAATAAATATCAGAACTGTGCTATATGACTGTTGGCACTTAGACATCTGGTCTGTACACATTTGAAACAAGAAGTAAACGAGGAAATTATTTCAAGACTTTAAAAATGTTTGTGGTCAGGCCTCACTACTTGCCAGGTATTTTTACTCAGGCAATGCAAAATATAGAAGCAGCTGGTTAGTCCTCATATTAAGTCATTATAAGAATCTGGGCCAATGTGTAGAGGAATCAAATGTTGTTGTTGACACCTTCCATAAGCTACGGTCCCGCTGTTGCCTGCTAGCATCCAGCAGCCGGAAGAGAAATCAGAAAAATCATGGCGTTCTTCCCCAAAAGATTAAAAAAAAAAAAAAAAACAGTTTTAAAATTATAAGCCTTAGCTTGAACTGGCTGTGTGCCCTAACCCCTCAGCAGTTTCAGTATGAAGGGGGTCAGTGGGCCCCATCTGTCTTTCTACCTGCCCCACCCCGGGTGAGACAGACCAGCCTCTGAAGGCGCCTGTCCCTCTCTGTTGACAATGGTGCTGAGCTAGACAACTGTCCTTCATTGCATGAAGAATTTAGACTGCTACAAACAGGTGGGGATGGTCCCACCTTTAGCTGTGTCCACAGAGTGTGAATGCTGGGTGAGGGACATGCTGGCCCAGGCCTGAGGGACACTATCCCTCTAAGCCTTGAGAATCAGGATTTATCCCAGTTCCATCCTGCTGGCTGCCATCCACATAACCCACCACGGTGAGGAGAAGACACTGAGACGTCCGCAGTGTACTGGTGCATGCCTGTGAAATGGGAACCCACTCTGCCACCCCCTGCATAGAGCAGAGGACATTCGGGGAACCAGAGCATTTGCGACATTGTCCCACGGTTTGGTCCGTAGATCTGCCGCTCTCCTGTGCAGGGAACACCTTCTTATCTTGAATCACACTTAAGCCATGTTAAGGTGCAACACAAGTGCAAGCCAGTGTTTAGAGGGAACGTGAAGTGAAGGAAGAAAAAAGAAAGTGCTTTAGTTACTTTCAGAGTGCATTACACAGATGTCTTTCTCCCTCACGCAGCTCATTTGCTCTTTTCCTCCCGGCAAGGTAGGAGTCAGGGTCCCGTGGCTCCTCGTGGCTCCTTCGTCCTTGTGGAGAACCTTAGCTGCTACAACTAATCTCCCTGTGGCAGCTGTGACTGGCTCTGAGATGATTTAATCTTCCATCTTCACATTTCTTCTCTTCCCTCCTGCAGGAGTAGCTGCTCCAGCTATTCCCTTGGAATACATGTTTCTTCCTTTGCCTGGGCCTGTAAATGTGCCCTGTTGGGCTACGAGGCGGACATGCCTTGAGTACACAAATTATTACTGAATAACTCTTTTTTTTCACTGACACATAAAATTGTGCCCCCCAATGCTTTCTTTGCCCCCCAATGCTTTCTTTGGTGGCGACAATTTCCTACAGTGAGCAATTTATCTTTCATTTGGATCTTTGATTCTCTATTAGTCTAAACAGTAAAATGCAAAATCTGAGGCAGAGATGAAGGGCAGAGGGGATGGCTAGGAAGGAGGGCATTAGTGATAGGTGAACTACTGCAGAAAGGCAGAGAGTTGCTGCACTGGAATGGGAAGGGGAGAAGCTTCTCCTCATATCATCTGCATCAGCAAATGACCCAACCAGCATCTAATATCAGCAGTTTAATTGCTAACCCATGGATTCAGCATATGACAATGCAGTACTCCTAAGAAGGCATTTACTCCAAAGTAAAGGGGAAGGAAGCCTTTGGTACAATTGCTTCCAGCAGCAGGGGACCTTGCAGGTCTTGCAGACACCTTGGGCCATCGTTTCCTAGCTGAGTAGATTACAGAGTAGATGGAGTTTGTCTGACGGAAAGTTTACACCTGGGAGAGCTCGGACTAATGGGATGCTCTGCCTGGAACACATTTTAGTATTTTTGATAGCATTCATTTATTTATTTGCTGGTGTCTCGACAGTGCTTGGAAGCCCCAGTCCTGCACCTGTGCTATTCAAAAAGAGAACATAAAGGGAATCCCTGCTAGTCACAGAGTTTACAATGCCATTCCAATCAAAACATGAACTTTCAGCGTCTTCCTAATTACTGCAACAGCTAAAACCAAGCTTTTCTTCAAAAGGGAGCTTTCAGTAAATTTTCCAAAATGGAATTATAGTGAGAGAGACTTGATTTTCTCAGCTCCTGAGAAAATGTTACCACAGTTCTACACCTCACCCTTTTCACGCCAAACTTTTCTATTCCACAGTTTTCTCATGGCACTTTTCGTCTCCTCATTTCTCAGCGTGTAGATGAGTGGGTTCAGCATGGGCGTGATGATACTGAAAAACACAGCTAACCTCTTGTCCTCCGAGAGACTGCTGGATGGGCGTATGTAGGTGAATGTGCATGTCCTAAAGAAGAGAATCACCACAGTAATGTGGGACCCACAGGTGGAGAGGGCTTTCTTCCGCCCTTCGGACGTTCGGCTTTTCAAGGAAAACAAAATGACAATGTAGGATGTGAGCAGGATGATGAAAGAGACCAAACAAATCATTCCACCATCGGCAACGACAATGATGCCCGCAACATAGGTGTCGGTACAGGCCAGTTGTAGTAGGGGATGGACATCACAGAAGTAGTGGTCAATTTCGTTGGGGCCGCAAAAAGGGAGGCTAATGGTTATGAGGGTCTGCACCAGGGAGTGCACAAAGGCCCCCACCCATGAACCCATCACCATCCAGCCACACACACGCCTAGTCATGAGGGTGGTGTAGTGGAGGGGTCTGCATATGGCAAAGTAGCGATCATAGGCCATCACTGTGAGGATGAAGACCTCAGCGCCGCCGGAGATACGTAACCCAAATAGCTGTGCCATGCAACCCCCAAAGGAAATGGTTTTCTTCTCAACAAGGAAGTCAGCAATCATTTTGGGAGCTGTGACAGAAGAGAGGCAAAGATCTGCAACGGACAGGTGGCAGAGAAAGAAATACATGGGGGAGTTCAGACTCTGACTGCTAACTACAGGGACAACGATGAGCAGATTTCCTGCCAGAGTAACAATATAGAAGAACAAAAACACCACAAAACATATTTTCTGCACCCCTTGGTTCTTTGAAAGGCCCAGAAGAATGAATTCCTTCACACTGCTTACGTTCTCCATGTTGATCAGTTGGGTGGCAATATGCAATATACAGCTTATACACCTGGGAAAACAAAGACAGACACATGATTCATCAGCATTTTTTCATTATTAATGATGAGTTCTATATCAGAAGTGGATACAAACCAAGAAAGATATAGCATTAGTATTAAGCTTATGAAGTGTTTAGTTTCTCTCATGTATTTTTTAACGGCTATTTAATCCTCCACAGTACAAAGCTTCTGCCATGGCTTTGGTGGCACGGAGATAGGTGCACTCTGTGATATGTTCCTTAATCCTGGTCCTCCAGGATCTTGAAGGACTGGCTCCATGGCTGGTAGCCTTCCATGCACTAAGGACAAGGCCAGAGTGTTCACCTTGGGCACTACAAGGCAGATAATGCAGCATGTTTGCCCTCAGGGTAGATAAAGTCCCTCACAGCAATCTTTGTAAAATGGGTGTCTTTAAGAATACCTGGAAATATTGCTCAGAATGATGATTTGCTTTATAAGTACACATGATCTTTGAATTCTTGTTTAGAAGGGAAATGTAACCACAGGCAGGGAAAAGCACTCTCTTGTGTATATACATTTTGAAACGTAAATATGAAATGTCACAGGCTGAAAAAGGAGTTCTGGGAAGGTTATCTATCATGGAGGGGAAAAAAATTGCACATATGACTTAATGGAGTATTTCACATTGTTCTAAATCTCAGCATTGTTTCTATCAGAGGAAGGAAGAATGAAAGACTCTTGTGAGATCTTCTGTCCCAGCACTGTACTGATTTTACCTAGTATGATTTTTGATACACTCTGCGTGATCCTTTCAAGGGTTAACTTAGCTTAATGAAGCTAATCTAACTAAACTCCTTCAACAGCCAGTATAAGTCTCTCTGTAGGCTGATTCAGAATGACTAAATTAGGGTCCTTTGCAGAACCCTTTTTTCCTCCATTCACGATGAGGAGCTTAAGCAAATTAGCACCACCAGGTTAGAATGACCTTTGGAGAATAATCCCTTTTGGTCCCTGAAAGTAGCTCAGAGATTTTTTTTTAATGCCATCCACCTGTTTTAGGTTATGGCTGAGCTCCTTGTCCCTAGGCATTTCTACATCCATACAGTTTCTCATTCGAGACAAGGTCACATTCCAGCATAAACATGGGACTTCTTTGGTTCACCCTGTATTCCACTTACAACCCATCGAGCATTACATGTCACTAATAAATGAGTAGCCTACATCTTTAGAAAGAGTGTAACATCTCTAGCTTGCCATTATGCACCCAGACCACTAGAGTTCCTTTGGCAAAGAAGTCTGGGAACCACCAGATTAAACTCTTCACAGAGAGTTTAAGGTCAGCCAAAAGCAGGCACTCTTTTAATAAAAATATCCACTGAATGGGCTTCCTTCTAGGATCAAAACATTCCCCGTCAGCTGGTGTTAAAATGCACCATTTTAAGTCCTGCAGAATTACATCACAACCAGGTCTTCTCATTTGTCTTGGTGATCTGTGAGCAAATCTGTGGAATGATTCAGTTAAGCCAAGTTATCTACCAACTACTTCCATCTGCAGCATAATCAGAAATTCTCGTGCAGGCACAAAGGGATCAAGCATCCACAGGAAACACTGAAACTGAGAAAACCCAAGATTACTTTCAAACCCACAAAGTGAAGCCAAGATAGGAAGTGGGCAAAGTTAGGGACTTTTCCTATGCTTACAGTTGTACTTACACTAGATGAAAGTTTTTCAAGCGGAAGGGTAAAATTTACATGGATGGTTCCCCTTCAGATATTTCTACAAGGAAAAGGATCAGTAAGAACAACGGGAGGTCAGTTTCTCCCTCGTCTTACCAGGTCATGATCCTTTCTACCCCTCTTCCTTCTACTGAGCAACGATGTAGACTTCTCAACAAAATAAATGACAGGGATGAAATGAGCACACCTTTATGGCTGTGCGGTACCCAGTTGAAAAGAAATAGCTGGGCTCCATCCAAGCCAGAGCATCACTGGAAGCATACCACAGCAATCGCAGGGCCATATTTAGGCAGTCAGAAAGGAGTGACCAAGAGAGAAATGGTCGGGGGAATCTATATGCCTGAATGCCAGCAGATGGCAAATTCCTGAGCTAAAAACAAGGTGTGTATCTACAAAAGGACCGATTCACAATTCAGACAGCTCGACCATGTGTCTTGCTTGATAAGGTCCTTTCCATCACCACCAAACTGCATTTAACAAACTACCCATCTGTCTGATCTCATCTCATCGACTTAAGTCATGTAGGCACCTATACCTAAGCTAGGCATATTACACCTGACCAGTCTACTTGTAGAGGTGATGAATCATGTGCTGCAGGTACCCGTTTCTTACTGTTGACTCCAAGAGGATTACTAGAATGACTAATTCAGTAGAGAATTGCCACCAGTTATGGCTTATCTCTTCAAGTGCCTTTGCAGGGGTAGACCTGAGCTATATGACATAATGCAATCAGCTGCAAAATAAAAGGAATCTCATGTGTACTCTTAACACCTCAAAAAGGGTGAGAAATTGCACCATCTCCTTACTGCATGCATTCTTCCCTAAAATCTCAGGTGGTTATGGGAAACAAAAGAATAATATCGAAGCAATCGAATCTGCGGCTGTAGAACTAGCTCTGTGTATGATTCTAGCCAAAGACAACTAGAGACAGTTGATAACTTCAGTGGAAGTTCCTTTCTGTATTTTCACATTTGTTCAAGAAGAAAGGAAAAGGAAGAGGAAAGCAAAGCAAAACATAGCAAAGCAAAGCAAAGCAAAGCGAGAAGCCAGAGAAGCTGCAAAACTTACCTCGCCTGTGTTTAGAGATCTAATATTTTGTGTAAGGGCTGTACAACTTTATCTCCTCAACTTCTGTCTCCCCTGGTATGAATGTGTTAGAGCACAGCACCTTTAAAGAACATAGAATGGCTTCTGGAAAGCTTCCAAAACTTGCTTAGGAGGTGGCTGTTAGTGTATAATCCAATCCCATCTAATTTATTACTTGCTTTCATGTGTCACAAGTGTATCTTGATGTTTCCTGCCTGTGTGAGAAGTGGTTTAATAGGCTGTGTGGATGATGTGACCTGGGTGTGTTGAATGATGCTTTCATATCCCAGCAGCTGCAAAAAGGGCTGAGAAGAAAACCGTTTAAGTACCAACCTTTAACCCTCTCCCAGGAAATCTTCCACCTGAAGGGCTCTTGGGGCTGGAGGAGGGAGGGGTGGAGGCTTCGTGAAGGGAAGGCGTGAAAGAAAGGGGCAAAGGAGGAGAATGAGTTCTGTCTTGACTGAAAAGTTTAAGTAAATATATTTTAAAGAAACAGTTGTCAGTCAATGCTTTTCTAATGATATCACAAAGGCATTTCAGGGTTTCTCCATAAGAAATAACAGTCAAAGGAGTAGCTGAGTATTCAACTGGACAAGCATATGCATGGGCCTATCCAGTTAACGCTTCTCGGAGTTCTTCCTTACTCCAAGCTGATAGTTTTATGGATTTCCCATGTGTAAAGGGCCATTAGGTCCACTGCTCTGGCTTCCTAGCATTGTGAATGCTAAAACAGTCCGTTTGTAATCCAGATATTTTCTCTCCTTTTTTAACTTCTGTGTATTCCAAAAAACATGTAAAAGAGAAATCCTCATTAAAGGAAAAAAAGAAAGAAACCTCAAGCTGTAGGAAGAGTCACCATCCTCCAGGGATGGTAAAGAATTCCTATCACAGGAGTCTTCTAAGGACAGGTTGGGCTCATTTCTCTCAGGAGTGGTCACGATTAAGTTTTTATAGGGACAGAAGATGTCCTGGGTGACCTCTTGATGACCCTCCAAGTCCTATCTCACCAGAAATTTCATCACTGGAAATCCAGCCTCTTTGCAAGAATTTGCATGTTTTAACAGAGGTCAGTGAATTACAAAGTCAGTCAAAAAAATCCTTCATTTACGAATTGGGAAACTGAGGGAGGAAGTCACCTATTTAATGCCAATGGAAGTCAGCAAATTTAACCCTGACTTAGTCACTCTAGGCTCTTCTGCGCAAAAAAATGAATGTCTCTGGAGGCAGATGCATCTGATCTACCTCAGAACTGATTTTAGGATGCGATTAGGTCTGAAATAGACATCTAGCTTTTAAACAAAATAACTTAGGGCAGACAAATCTCACTGTCATGATGGGCCCCATCTTTCTTAACCTGAGCAGCTGCAGTCAAAGGTGAACCTATGAAATGAAACCAACGAAGCAAATAGACATGCTGATTTATAGCAGCATATCATCTCAACCAAGGCCCAAGTCAAATTCATTGTTTCTCTCAACTCTACTGTGTATTTGTAGCTTATGCCTCATGGATGTCAGGAAAGACATTGTCTCAGCTACTGTCCTTTGCTTTGTTTTGCTGAAATTTCTGGAAATGTGGAATGGCCTGATAACAATATAGTTAACGTCTCCATCTCCTCTGCGCAGAATGCCAGCGATCTACACAGTGAAAACAGAAATCCTACAGTTAATGAGAATAAATACTGGTAAAGAAATGCCTTGGTGAAAATAGTCCCCTAACTTAAATGTCCTTTTACTGTCGCCTGGAGTCTTGGGCAGCTTAATGAGGGTTATCAGCAGTCACTACAGGAAACAAGAGTATTGGGTAAGAAGGTAAACAAAGTCTTACAGTCTTTGGGAAAGGAAGAGGACCAACAGATGACAGAAGCGAGAGGTCAGGCCAATAGCATCTGGCCTGCTCACCTAGTATGAGTCAGCCTGCCACTTTCTGTACCCAGTGGCACACATGGCAGCAACTTGGCTAGCATCACATTCATGTCCTTTTGTTTCCCTAGCCAAATGGACTACCAGAGGTGACTTAATGCACAAGTCCAAATGAAGAATTGCTGCTACCTCCTGCTGCAAAATAATTCCCCGTTGGGGTGCGCTTAGTGCCAGCAAAGGAGAAAGGTCTTTTCTCTATTTTCATTCCACTTACCTTGGCACCTGGCTCTGGACACCACTATGGCAGCAGGTCATGCTCAGGGGAGCTGTGATTTGGACAAGGAGGGACTGTGCATGGTGAGATGAACGAGGTTTTGCAGCTGGATAGTGAATACTGGCAAGGGGTTTGTTGACAGAGCCATGGTGAATGTGTGTTGTGAATTTGATGATGGGCAGGATGGGGACAAGGCAGGGTGTGGAGGGAAGTTGTGAAACTTGAAATGGATGCTACAGGGCCAGGGGCTGTCTTCATGGAGTTTGTGAAATCAGAAGTGCCTGAGGTGTGGTGAGGGACTGTGCTGAAAGATAGTATGAAGTGGCAGGTAATACTGTGGGTGCTAAGCTGTGTTGAAAGACCTTGTGACATCAGAAGCAGGCATCGTGTTTTGAAGGGTAACACTAGGAGAGGTTGCAAAATTGTGGCTGCTGAGGTGTCATAAGGCTGGCTACAGAGTTCAAGGAGACCCTACAGTAGAACAGGTTCTGTGAAGTAGTAGGGGACAATGTATGGTGACAGCTTGTGTTGGGAGAGGTTTTGAGGTCAGAAGAGGACACTCGGTAGTGATGAATGTGCTAAGGGAAGTTCTGCAGTGACAGTGGACCCTTGTGGAATGAGAAGCTGTGTTGAGGGAGGTTGTGAAATCAGCAGCAGGCATTAGGGAAGAGGACTGACAACTTCTCAATCTGTGTGACCCTGAGCAGCAGTAGGCCATCTTCTGCAAGGTCTATGAAACTAGAGCTGCTCATGAATGCAGCTGGGAAGCAAAGCATCAGTGCAAGAGTCAAGCTATAACTTTGGACAGACAGTTCTTGTGTTCTTTATATCGTGAGACTGTCTGAAGAAGGGAGAAGTAGTGAAAAAGCATTACTATTGCATGCCAAACATTGGTAAATTCCCATTTTTGATGGTCCCTGGCTCATCTCTCTGGGACAGCAGCACCAACCCAGTCATTTACTTCCTCTTCAGGAGCAACCATCACCACCGGCTCCATGGCTCTGGGAAAGTCACCTTCCGACAAGCGTTTGCAGAGAAAGCAACGTGCGGAGAAGGAAGCCAAGTGCCCAGAGACACTGCTGCAGAGACTGCTGTATAAATCCCTGCTGGGGAGGAGGTGTGGGAGGGTGGGGCAGCCTGCAGAGGGGACTGAGGGGAGGTGGGCAGCAGTGCTCAGCCCCCAGCGGAGCCAGGGCATCTCCACTGCGGTGGGAGCAGCTCAGCTGGTGATGTGCCCCTTCCGAGCAGGGCTGTGCTGGGGACCAGGGAGCTGGGTGAGAGCGATCCTTGTCTGCACACCATGCCAGTGCCTCTTCTCATTACGTGGTCCCCCTTGTGGAAGGGGACATGGTGCACAGAGCATGGCTAAGCAGAGCATGCAGAGTGGAGGGAGGAAGAGTGACCCAGGATGCTGGGCATGTCTTTGGGACCCTGAACCTTACAGGGAGTCTCTTCCCTCACTTTGACTTGAGGCCAAGCCTGCAGGACTCCAGTGCATTCTGGCAGCTCCTGGGAGGCCATTCTCAGCAGAGATGAGTTTCATCCTGGCTATTTTGGGCTTGTATAGAAACATCCTTCAGGCCTGAACACCTAGGGGACCGTTCAGCTGGTGCCACGGCTGCTCTGGTCAACACACAGGGGTCCTGGAGTGATGCGTGATGCTTCTGTGTGTGTAGAGAAGAGCACCAATTCCTCACCTACACCCTGAGCCTCTCCATCGCTGTCCCCAGAGGACATCTCAACTCATCACTCCCAGCTTTCGCCCAAGATGGCCATCTCCAGATGAGTTAGTTGCCCTAGGCTGCCTGTACAGGCAGTGGAGAGAAAGGTGCTTGTAAGGAGCTTTTCCCTTCCCTGTGTGGCTGCAGCACACAGCTCCTGCTGAGCCATCAGCCACCCTCCTGTCCCTGTGCCAAATCTCTTCCCCACCACCGTCTCGCCCCACACTGGGGATGCCTCGCTCCCCTTACGCAGTGCCATGCAAGGCCTCCCACCCTAGTGCTTCTGAGAAAGCTTTCAGCTCCCAGCCACAGCACCTTATCTCACTGTCTTCCCAGTAGCTGCTGGGAGGGTCACCTCTCTTCCTGGCACTGGCACTTGCCTGTTGCTGCAGGGCTGAAAGGGCATTTCTCTGCCTCTCCATCCAGCTCTCCAGACTTTCTATTTGGTTTTTGGTTTTTTTGGCTCCTGCCCTCAATCCTTCCCTCCTTTGTGTCTCCATTACTCTCTTTCTGGGTTGGCTGGTGCGTGGACCTAATTAACACTAAAACAGTTTGTGAGCAAGTGAAGGGCTGGATTTAAAAGGAATGGATCTAAATCTGGTTTTTTGAAATTAAGTTGAAGGCAGAGGAAGAAGGGAAAATGTCTGCACCAGAACATTCAAAGAACTAACAGGGGTCAAAACTTTTCTCTTTTGTTCATTTTAATTCTATGGGGTAACAGTATTCCTGAAGCCATTCGCAGAATCACAGAATGGTTGAGGTTGGAAGGGACCTCTGGAGATCATCTAGTCCAACCCCCTGCCCAAGCAGGGTCACCTAGAGCAGTTGCCCAAGATCGCGTCCAGGCGGATTTTTGAATATCTCCAGAGAAGGAGACTCCACAACCTCTCTGGGCAACCTGTTCCAGTGCTCTGTCACCCTCACAGTGAAGAAGTTTTTCCTCATGTTCAGATGGAACTGTCTGTGTTTCAGTTTGTGCCCGCTGCCTCGCGTCATGTTGCTGGGCACCACTGAAAAGAGTCTGGCTCCATCTTCTTGATACCCTCCCTTCAGATACGTGTACACGTTAATAAGATCTCCTCTCAGCCTTCTCTTCTCCAAGCTAAACAGGCCCAGCTCTCTCAGCCTTTCCTCATAAGAGAGATGCTCCAGTCCCCTAATCATCTTTGTAGCCCTTCGCTGCACTTGCTCCAGTAGTGCCACATCCCTCTTGTACTGGGGAGCCCAGAACTGGACGCAGTACTCCAGATGGGGCCTCGGCAGGGCTGAGTAGAGGGGGAGGATCACCTCCCTCGACCTGCTGGCAACATTCTTCCTGATGCACCCCAGGATACCATTGGCCTTCTTGGCCACAAGGGCACATTGCTGCCTCATGCTTAACTTGGTGTCCACCAGCACTCCCAGATCCTTCTCCACAGAGCTGCTTTCCAGCAGGTCAGCCCCAACCTGTCCTGGTGCATGGGGTTATTCCTCCCTAGGTGCAGGACCCTGCACTTGCCTTTGTTGAGCTTCAGGAGGTTCCTCTCCACCCACCTCTCCAGCCTCTCCAGGTCTCTCTGAATGGCAGCACAGCCCTCTGGGGTATCCGCCACTCCTCCCAGTTTTGTATCCTCAGCAAACTTGCTGAGGGTGCACTCTGTGCCTTCATCCAGGTCACTGATGAAGAAGTTGAACAAGACTGGACCCAGTCCTGACCCCTGGGGGACACCGCTAGCTACAGGCCTCCAACTAGACTCCACACCACTGATCACAACTCTCTGAGCTCTGCCATTCAGCCAGTTCTCAAGCCACCTCACTGTCCACTCATCTAGCCCACACTTCCTGAGCTTGTCTATGAGGATGCTATGGGAGACAGTGTCAAAAGCCTTGCTGAAGTCTAGGTAGACAACATCCACTGCTCTCCCCTCATCTACCCAGCCAGTCATTCCATCACAGAAGGCTATCAGATTGGTTAAGCATGATTTCCCCTTGGTGAAGCCATGCTGACTACTCCTGATCACCTTCTTGTCCTCCACATGCTTGGAGATGGCCTCCAGGATGAGCTGCTCCATCACCTTTCCAGGGATTCAGGTGAGGCTGACTGGCCTGTAGTTGCCTGGGTCCTCCTTCTTGCCCTTTTGGAAGACTGGGGCGACACTGGCTTTCTTCCAGTCTTCAGGCACCTCTCCTGTTCTCCAAGACCTTTCAAAGATGATGGAGAGTGGCTTAGCAATACCACCCGCCAGCTCCCTCAGCACTTGTGTGCGCATCCCATTAGGGCCCATGGATTTGTGGGTGTCAAGTTTGCTTAAATGATCTCTAACCCACTCCTCCTCCACCAAGGGAAAGTCTTCCTTTCTCCACACTTTCTCTCTTGTCTCCAGGGTCTGGGGTTCCTGAGGGCTGGCCTGAGCAGGAAAGACTGAAGCAAAGGCGGCATTCAGTAACTCTGCCTTCTCTGCACCCTTCCTCACCAGGGCACCCTCCCCATTCAGCAAAGGGCCCACATTTTCCCTAGTCTTCCTCTTGCTGCTGATGTCTTTGAAGAAGCCCTTCTTGTTGTCCTTGACATCTCTCGCCAGATGTAATTCCAAACGGGCCTTAGCCTTCCTCGTTGCATCCCTGCATACTCTGACAATGTTCCTATATTCCTCCCAAGTGGCCTGTCCCCCTTTCCACTTTCTGTAGACTTCCTTCTTCTGGTTGAGTTTTGCCAGGAGCTCCTTGCTCATCCATGCAGGCCTCCTACCTCTTTTGCTTGACTTCCTACTCATAGGGATGCACTGATCTTGAGCCTGGAGGAAGTGATGTTTGAATATTAACCAGCTCTCTTGAACACCCCTTCCTTCTAGGGCCCTAACCCATGGCATTCCTCCAAGTAGGTCCCTGAAAAGGCCAAAGTTTGCTCTCCTCAAGTCCAGGGTTGCGATCCTACTCAGTGCCCTGCTGCCTCCTCGCACGATCCTGAACTCCACCATCTCATGGTCACTGCAGCCAAGGCTGCCCCCGACCTTCACATCTTCCACCAGTCCTTCTTTGTTTGTTAGTACGAGGTCCAGCAGCACACCTCTCCTTGTTGGCTCCTCCACCACCTGTGTCAAGAAGTTGTCACCAATGCTCTGCAGGAACCTCCGAGACTGTTTGTGCCTAGCTGTGCTGTCTTCCCAGCAGATCTCAGGGTAGTTGAAGTCCCCCATGAGAACCAGGGCCTGGGATCGTGAGGCTACTTCCAGCTGTCTGTAGAAGGCCTCATAAGTTTGTAGCTTTTGAAATAAGAGTTTATTTCTGCAACAATACGGCGTAAAATATCTCGCACCTTCATGCAAGGAAGGTAGGCCTATTTCTTCATTTTAGAGATCAAAAAGATCATTTTCAATCTGCAGATAGAATCATAGAGTCATTTAGGTTGGGAAGGATTTCTGGAGATCATCAAGTCCAACCTCCTCCTCAAAGCAGGTTCAGTCAGATCAGATTGCTCCGGCCCGATCCAGCTGAATTTTAAATGTCAGCACAGATGGAGATTGTACAAATTTGCACCTAATCCAGTGTTTGATCACTCACGTTGGGGCAGGAGAGGGAAATTTCCTCCTTCAGTTTCCCAAGTAGTCCATGGAAGAGAGCAACCTGTTGATAGCAAGCTCATTGAAGCCCTTTTCTGAGAATTAACTGGGCTAGTTGCTGTGCTTTAGGGCAGAAAAGGTTGGGTAGGTTGGAGATAAACAACAGCCAGCTATGCAAAGATAACTCAGTGTGTAAAGGCAGTCTGGTCTTCTGTGCATCTAAGCAGGGTAAGCATTTTGCTCACTTAAACTGTGTACCTAACCATTATAGGCTGGTTTTAATCCTGCTGTCTGCTTCTTGAAAAGGGCAAGTACTTCTGAAGATTTGGCTCAAGGGGGGAATAAACTGGCGTGGTATCCACAGTATCTACTCTTGTCTTTCTGGATGAAACAGGTCAGTAAGAGAATAGTTTTGTACCTATGCAATACCTTGAAGCCTATGCTACAAACAGACCTCAGCAAGAACTGAAACCTCCATTCAGTCACCCACATGATAAGAACTCCGCTTTGAGGGCGTCAGCCAGGTTACTGGTAACCTCCAAGAGATTAACAATAATTTTTCATGTGAGGTGAAGCTGGTAGAACCTTTACAGGGATGACTGATTCCCTTCTTGTTCAGGATTCCTTCCCTTCTAGCATGAGATTTTTCCCCCTCTAAATGGAAAGTATTTCATTTGGTGACTCTTCCCAATTTATTCCTGAGCAGAAGATGGCCACTTTTCCTTGACAACAGGGATGCAAGCAAATGAGAAATCCTTTCTCAGCCAAACCTGGAGGATCTTGTGGTATCTCCTCCTCTTTGGGAAGATGCAAAGCTGGGTTTTCCTGCTGCTGTTGCCATTTAGTGCTTGCCACCATTTTTTTCAAGAGAGGAAACTCTTACTTTCTTCTGCCAGGATGTGGATTTGTTATTTGTATGTTTACAAGTTGCAGTCCCAAAGGTCAGGGTGGTGGAGGTCCATGTAATTAAGGCAGGTCTTAGCAAGTTGGCACAGCTGCAGCCTAACCATTATATGCATATTTCAGCAAGGCTGAACGGGGGCTGCTTTGTCCTGTTAACAGACTTTGTGGCCCATACTGAGCTCTAACTACCCTACTACCAATGCCCCGGGGAGTTAGCTAGTAGGCAAAAAATGTATTGGTGATTGCAATACAGGAAGAATGATGTCTGAACTAGTGTCAAGACCATGTATCTTCAGGAACAAGCGGGCCATTGCCCTTGGAGTGGGCCATTTGGATGATCCTGTACACCCAACCGTGGCCACGAGTGAGGGGAGAAGAGTGCTCCATAGATGTCCTCAAGAAAAGCAGACTTTTTTCCTTAAAAGAGGAGAAAGAGGGCACACGAAAACCATTGTAGTGCCAGACTAGGACTGGTGTTTCACAGTGCTGCTGCTGCCTTTTGAATAAATTATTTTATCTTTCTGCGCTTTCTTATCTCACCTGAAAAATAGGAACAGTACTCCCTTGTATCACAAGTCATTTCTATGAGTAATTCAAGAAGTCTACTCAGAAGCTGTGATGAAAATGCTCCGTACTTCCTTGTGGCTACTGAGACAATCAATTGTGTGTTGCCAGTTTCCCATTACTTCTAGGTGTTGAAGCAGTTTCTTATTGGGAGATAGCATGAGTGTGCTAGCAACATGCCTGAGAGGAATCACTGTGTGGCCATTGAGTTTATCCTCTCTGGACTAACAGAAAGCCAAGAGGTGAAGGTAACCCGCTTTTTTAAAGCACATTAATAGGGAATCTTGGAATGATCATGTAGATGAATGTTGATCCCCCGGCTTCACACACTGTCTACCCTTCCCTCAGTAACTTGGCTTCTGTGGATTTCTGTTACTCCTCAGCTATCTCCCCGAGGTTGCTGGTGAACTCTTCAGCAGTGAGGAGAGCCATTTCAGTCAGTGCCTGTGTGGCACAGCTATTCACTTGTCTCCTCATGGCTAGTGCTGTGTGTCTCCTGCTGGCAGTAATGGCATATGACTGCATGTGGCTCTCTCTAACCCTCTCCTTCATGCAACTGTCATGTCCTCAAAAGCCTGTACACAGATGGTAATCATCTCCTGTTTCCCTGGCTTTGTCCACGCACTTGCGCAAACTATCTCCACCTTCACATTCTCTTTCTGTGACTTTGGTGTTATTGGTCATTATTTCTGTGACATCCCCCTAGGATCCAGCTTTCATGCTCTGACACCTATAGCAAAGAGACGGTACTTCACATTTTTGGTGTGTTTCGTGGCACCTTCACATCTCTGGCAATTCTCATCTCCTCCATCTACCTCATCTCCACCACCCTGAGGATCCACTCCTCCAAGGGCAGATGCAAAGCCTTCTCCACCTCTGCTTCCCATCTGAGAGCTCTCTTCTTGTTTTATGGCAGCACCGTTTTTATGTGCGGTAGCCCAACATCCAGCTACTCATTGGACTGAGATAAATGGGCCTCTCTGTTCTCTACAGTGGTGACTCCAGTGCTGAATCTTACCAGCTACAGCCTAAGGAATAAGGAGGTGAAGGATGCTCTGAGGAGAGTTTTAGGTCATATCAGAGAAACTTCAGCAGACTTGTTAGAAAGAGAACTTTGTTTGGGGAAAATTTATCAAAACCTTGGTACAAAGAGTAGGACTTCCAAGGAAGATTTGATCAGCTTCCAAGGGTGAGATTCAGAAAGGTACTTAATTGTTAGAAGTGCTTTTAGGTGGACTTTTAACTGGTTGTATCTGCAACTTCTGTCTTGAAAGACTGTGTTCCTCTGCTGCTGAAAGCTGGAGGAATCCTGACTTTTAACTTGCAAGTTCCAAGCACAAACAGGACTCCTGCCTGAGGAGTGCGTGGCACAGAATTGCAGTTCTCTGTTCTATTAGGAACGTTTGCTCATGTAGGAAAACCACCAGTCCGTGAAGATGAGAAAAAGCTTTCAGAGATATTCAAGAGGAGAAAAGCAATGTGTTTTGAATTTATGGCCATTTCTGCTACGTCTTCAGTATTTGAAAGGAGTAGCCTCTTCCAGTGCAACACACAGAACCTGAAGTTCTGGAAAGGAAATCTTGGAGAAGAGACACCCGTGTTTTTGCCCCCCAAACACTAGGGAAAGTAACTGTCCCTCTCCTGTTAAATCCCCCTCTTCTGTCACTCATTACTACCTCCTTTTTCCCCTTCTGCCTGGAAACATGAAAAAACTACAGAAATGCAGAAATGATTGACTTCTAATTTTGCTACCATTGTGAAGTAACAAGAACTTATTCCTGCTTTTCATCTCCACATATCAGCAATCCACTTGAGGCAACTGAGTGAACTGGTAGTTATTTTAAGGACACTGGACATAATTTGAAAGTTAATCAAGCTGCAGTGTTGTTTCACTTAAAAGAATGATGGAATAAGATGGTGACTTACCAAAAACATGTCTGCCATCAATGTGATTTTGAGAATAAACGACCAATCATTTCTGGGAGATGAGAAAGTTGGGAAAGGCTTTGGAATCCTTCTATCGATTCAACTAAGCTAGCTCTAAGGATAAGTGTTCTAGCGCTAAACGATGTTTCATCCCTTCTGACTGAGTTTACAAATGCTGTCCCTCAGTTGGCAGAAGGAGTTGAAATCTTTATTGAGCTGAAAGTGACAGAATTTATCTCAGACAGGTGAGAGGTTCCTGCCTCTGCATAAGGTTTACAGTCAAAGGGGGATGGAAAGAGGTCTTGCGGATTCCCTTTGCATTTCACTGCAAGCCTGTTAGGGCTGTTATTTCCCCTGACTTCCTCTCCTTAAAGCTGTGCATAACTCTAGCAAAGATTGTGTCCCTGTGGTCATCTATGGCACCCTAAAGAAGGATTTTACAAGTCTCAGGAAAATGTAGCCTTTTGGTCCTGCTAGTTGTCATCTTTCTGTTGCTGCAGAGGCTGAAGCTCAAGGTTTATCTCTTGTTTCTCATCATTAAGTATCATCAGGTATGTGAAGTTCACAGTTTTTACACGTATCAATGTTGTGCTTTCCTTATCTTGAACAGAGAAGTGAGATTTTTAAACCAGATTTCTGAGGTGTCCAAAATTGTCTCTTTCAGTGGACTCCCAGCTCACAGGAAGGAAATAGCTTGAAAAGAAATCACAGGCATCATTTTATTTTCCTGTGTATGTTTACAGGTCTCTGGGAAGAGCAATGTACACTACTCCTCTTCCAGAAAAAGACAGGTAGGTTGTCATCAAAGAGCTTCCCTGCACAGCAATGAGTCATGTCTGCACACCTCTCTCTGCGCTGATGTTTAAGATGATAGTCAAAGCCATCTCGAGCTAAGCATCAGCAGAACCGGCAGCATGTTTCAATCTAGAATCACAATCTCAAACCTAAATATGCTTTCTGACAAATATCATCAAAAAGAACAGATTTTCAGAAGCCCCACATTCACCTATGCCTTAGTCTCCACCTCAAGAAACCCAGACAAAATTAGGGAATTTAAAATGTTAAAGAGCTGCTGTCTCTTCAAATCTACAGTTTGCTTTTCGAAGAAAGCCTTCTGATCCAACATCCAGAATCCTGTTCCTCTTCTTCCCTTCCCCAAATCTCTGTTCCAGGAGGAGATTTGGGAGAATCCCTGCCTTGAATCACTTGTCATGACAGCAATGCTAAAGTAAGTCCATTTGCGGTAGAACAGCATTGCCCAGTCTTAGGAGGTCCTAGGGGCATTTGGGGGTTTCCCTGCTGCAAACAGTTGAGGAAAACTCAATGAATCAAGAACAGTACTGTTAAGAATTTTAGGGAAATTTTCAGTGTTCAGCTAGGAATTAGGTTATATCTTATGGAGTATGGAGAGATATTGGATCCCCATATTTCCACTGAGATACCTATTCCTTAGATCTTTATAGTGTAAAGCACCAGACGACTGGCCAAAGTATGAAACTTCATCCAGTCTCTAAATAAAGCGGTGAAAAATGTCCCAGCGATTAAACTGGATTGTGGCTCCAACATTGACTATGGTATTTAACCATGCTTGGATTGCTGCTCTGACAGATTATAAAGCTCAGCTGTGACATAAGGTCAAGGCCTTGGAAAGGTGTTAGCAGAGCTCCTTTAAATGAAGCGTTCCCAGAGACACCAGGTTGGCACAGACTGATGAAAATCGGAGTGAATGCCTGGCATCGGGGAACGACCTCTGTGTCCATCAGTGTTCCTGGGAGCCTTGGAAAGCCTAGTACAGTGTATGTCACCCTCCACTGTAAGGCAGACACCTAGTGCAGCATCCTGCTCCTCTCATGCTCTTATTTTACCATGCAATGAATCTTAGTCCCCTCAAAGGTCTCTTGCTGTCTTCAGCAGCTCTCTCAAGTTGAGGCACCTCATGTCAGCACACCAAGATATGTGAGATGAAACCTGCTTGTGCTGTGCCATCCTGAAGGATTTGCTTTCTCTTGGAAGCTTAGCACCACCATCACTTTTTTTGTGTAGAAACGTGAGCAGACGCCACTCTCCAAAGCTCATAGGAGCTAGTGGGAAAGCATAACCTCTCAAAATACCTAGTTGTTCCTCTTAATGCCAGGAGAAGCCTAGACCTGAGACTTACACAGCTCTAAGGTGTCTAAAGGTAAAAGCCACAATACCACCCCGAAGGCTCGGGTTTGACTGGTGACAATATGCTCACATCCTTGTGACTGACAGTTTCCAAAGAAAGATGAGAGCTACATGAAACCTTGAATTTAGTTTCAGTTCTACTCTTGTCTGCTGAGAAGATGGTGGAAGGGCGCATATAGATGAAAATGCATGGCCCAAGGAACAGAAGTGCAACAGTGATATGGGAGGTGCAGGTAGAGAGTGTTTTGAGACGCCCTTTGGAAGAGCGTGTCCTCAAAGAGACCAAAACAATGACATAGGACACAAGAACCACAAAAGAGCCCGAGGAAATCAGACCACTATTGGCAACCACGATGCAACTAGCCACGTAGGTGTCAGTGCAGGCCAGCTTCAGCAAAGCGTGTACATCACAGAAGTAGTGGTTGATCTCATTGGGCCCACAAAACAATAGCTGAGCAGTCAGCAGGGTCTGCACCAGGGAGTGCACACAGCCTCCCACCCACGAAGCTGCTACCAGCCGGCCACACACATGCTTGTTCATAATGCTTGCGTAATGAAGCGGCTTGCATATAGCAGTGTAACGATCATACGCCATTGCTATGAGGATGAACATCTCCGTGCAGGCAAAGAGATGGACCCCAAAGAGCTGTGCTATGCAGCCCACAAAAGAGATGGTCTTCTTTTCAGCAAGAAGGTCATAAATGAGTTTGGGAACTGTGACAGTAGAGTAACTGATATCTACAAAGGACAAGTAGCTCAGGAAGAAGTGCACGGGAGAGTCCAGCTGTTGACTGTTCTGTATAGTGATGATGCTAAGCAGGTTTCCAAGAATAACAGTGGCATAGAAGACTAAGAAGAATGTGAAGCATACTTTTGCTAATGCATCATCTTGTGTGAGTCCCTGGAAGATAAACTCCGTCACATTGTTCTTCTTCTTCATATACATCACGTAGACAGGACCTGAAGCACAGAATAAAGCCACCTGTGATGGCATTAGAAACACAGTGCTATCAGTACACATCCATGTCGATCACTGGTATGTTCAATATCAATGTATTCCCTTTTATGCCTTTTGGGGAAAGTTTCCTTTCAAAGTCAATGCTTCTCTCAAGGAGTGACAGTTGATATCTAACTCAGAATGTATTACTGAAGTGTGTAATAGCGAGCTCCGTTTATTTGTTTGAGGGAGTCGATGGAAATATCCTCCAGATTCTTATTTCTGATCTTTGCCCCTTTTAAAAAGGAAGACTAGTTACTAGGTTCCCTAAACATCCACTTTTGTTGTGTTGATTTGGAAACGAAAAACTGACTGAGAAGGATAGTGCATGTTTTGATTTGAGTCTCAACACACTAGTCATCCCCTAAGGAATTCTGCTCAAGCAGTGAACGTACCTTCTTTTTCAACCCTCTGAAGGAATTCAACAGAACTAGTCCTTGCTATTGCTCTCTGACTCTGGTAGAATGTCCATGCATTTCTGTGCAGCCATCAATATTCACATCATGACACAAGGCAGCTGGCTAATTAACATCACTTCAGCTATCAGCATAGATCCTTCTGGAGGAGGTAAAGTGGACACCTACCTCATGTCTGTTTAGCAGAGATGTGCCTTTAGGCACAAACTGTCTTTAAGGCGCCCTAAGTGAAATCAGACCATGTTCAAGGCATGCCAGGAAACCTGAAGCAGGAGAGTCATTGTCCTGTATGTGCTGTACTGGGCTACATCTTGTGTGGATTGGTTCCAGTTATTGCTCATGAGTTTCTGGGTTGAGACCTCAGTCTCCAAAAGAGCGGGCTTGTATTTTCTCAGACCACCTTTCCTACAGCACATGGGTGAATACTGGAGATAATCTGCATTAACGATGTGTCAGTAAGGTTTTTGTACACCTCAGCCAAGTTCTGGACTAGGCATGGAAACCCCCATAAACACACCTGTGATGCCACCAGGGTAATAAATACACTGCTGCTGAATCTCCTTTACTCACCAACACCCTTGTATTCACCTTTGCTGCACTCTAGTGCAGTACGCAAGTATCACTAGTGTTCAGTTTCTACACTGAAAAGATAGACAGCAAGAGCTGCATAACAGTGTCCACAATACTGGCAAGTCCTTTGGGATCTTAATCCTGTTCCACAATCACAGGTCAATCAGTTCTTTCTCACGAGATCTCTGCCTCTTCCACCCTCCAACTTCAGCAGCAGAGGAAATATTCTTTCATGTCTCCGTCCCTATCTCCATGCCACTCCGTGGGCAGAGGGAAAGCAGTATGGGGAAGCCCAAAGCGTGTGTGTTAAGAGCATTGTTGCCACGATGTGTACAGCTAGAGGGGACAAGTTAAGATTGAGTACATAGGCAGTGCTGCAGCTACCTATTGACTCCTTGACTCTGTAACACCAGAATCTTCCTTTTGACAGATATTTCTGGAAATGGCATATAACTGAAAAATAAGCAAAGAAGACACCAATTAAATAAAGGGTAAAAAAACCAGAGTTCTTTCTACTTCATAAAATGCACCTCACAAAAATCACTCAACAATAATGTCTCTTTTCAAAGGCAGGATTGCCTGCTATTCTCCTCTGATGACCTTCTCGGACCACTTCAGGCACTTTCATCAAAATCTCTCAGCTCCAAGCTGCTTCTTATGTGTCACGAGAGCAGTCCACATCTCTGCCAGGGCTGGAAACTACAGGGGATGAAAGGGACAGCCTGAATGTCTAGCTCCATTTCTCATTCTGCAAAAACAACTTCCAAGAGCATCTGCAAGAACAACTCTTTCTCTCCAGATGGGGAAGTTGTGGCAGAAATATTTCAAGTAAATTGCACAGCAGAAGCACAAGCTTACCAGAAGCAATGAGATCCCAGAGGCATGTGAAGTTTTCTTTGTCAGAAAGAATCAGTGGACGGGGAGCTAAAATATATGTTTTGGACAGCTATTAGAGTAATCTCTACAGGGTGACTCTGGAGCGTGATCACCTAGACCATGTCACATTATGTGGGGGTTTGCTTGCTCTCTTGCTTGCTTTCCAATGCTGTCCAGATAAATGGACTTCATTTGGTATTAGCTATGTGCTTCTTTTGGAAACATTTCTATTTAAAATCAATGTCACGGCTGACCTTTTGCAAGAGTTTGTGTTCACATTGCCCTTGCAATCAAAAGTTTTTTGAGTAAAAATGATTCTTACACATGTCAGACACTTACACTTGCTCTTACCATTGCACGTTTGCAGCATAAATAAATATCAGAACTGTGCTATATGACTGTTGGCACTTAGACATCTGATCTGTACAAGATTGAAACAAGAAGTAAACGAGGAAATTATTTCAAGACTTTAAAAATGTTTGTGGTCAGGCCTCACTACTTGCCAGGTATTTTTACTCAGGCAATGCAAAATATAGAAGCAGCTGGTTAGTCCTCATATTAAGTCATTATAAGAATCTGGGCCAATGTGTAGAGGAATACAATGCTGTTGTTGTTGACACCTTCCATAAGCTACGGTCCCGCTGTTGCCTGCTAGCATCCAGCAGCCGGAAGAGAAATCAGAAAAATCATGGCATTCTTCCCCAAAATATTAAAAAAAAAAAAATAGTTTTAAAATTATAAGCCTTAGCTTGAACTGGCCGTGTGCCCTAACCCCTCAGCAGTTTCAGTGTGAAGGGGGTCAGTGGGCCCCATCTGTCTTTCTACCTGCCCCACCCCGGGTGAGACAGACCAGCCTCTGAAGGCGCCTGTCCCTCTCTGTTGACAATGGTGCTCAGCTAGACAACTGTCCTTCATTGCATGAAGAATTTAGACTGCTACAAATAGGTGGGGATGGTCCCACCTTTAGCTGTGTCCACAGAGTGTGACTGCTGGGTGAGGGACATGCTGGCCCAGGCCTGAGGGACACTATCCCTCTAAGCCTTGAGAATCAGGATTTATCCCAGTTCCGTCCTGCTGGCTGCCATCCACATAACCCACCACGGTGAGGAGAAGACACTGAGACGTCCGCAGTGTACTGGTGCATGCCTGTGAAATGGGAACCCACTCTGCCACCCCCTGCATAGAGCAGAGGACATTGGGGGAACCAGAGCATTTGCAACATTGTCCCAGGGTTTGGTCTGTAGATCTGCCGCTCTCCTGTGCAAGGGAACACCTTCTTATCTTGAATCACACTTAAGCCATGTTAAGGTGCAACACAAGTGCAAGCCAGTGTTTAGAGGGAACGTGAAGTGAAGGAAGAAAAAAGAAAGTGCTTTAGTTACTTTCAGAGTGCATTACACAGATGTCTTTCTCCCTCACACAGCTGATTTGCTCTTTTCCTCCTGGCAAGGTAGGAGTCAGGGTCCCGTGGCTCCTCGTGGCTCCTTCGGCCTTGTGGAGAACCTTAGCTGCTACAACTAACCTCCCTGTGGCAGCTGTGACTGGCTCTGAGATGATTTAATCTTCCATCTTCACATTTCTTCTCTTCCCTCCTGCGGGAGTAGCTGCTCCAGCTATTCCCTTGGAATACATGTTTCTTCCTTTGCCTGGGCCTGTAAATGTGCCCTGTTGGGCTAGGAGTTATCCTGCGTACAGGAATTATTACTGAATAACTCTTTATTTTCACTGACACATAAAATTGTGCCCCCCAATGCTTTCTTTGCCCCCCAATGCTTTCTTTCCCCCCAATGCTTTCTTTGGTGGTGACAATTTCCTACGGTGAGCAATTTATCTTTCACTTGGATCTTTGATTCTCTATTAGTCTAAACAGTAAAATGCAAAATCTGAGGCAGAGATGAAGGGCAGAGGGGATGGCTAGGAAGGAGGGCATTAGTGAAAGGTGAACTACTGCAGAAAGGCAGAGAGCTGCACTGGAATGGGAAGGGGAGAAGCTTCTCCTCATATCATTTGCATCAGCAAATGACCCAACCAGCATCTAATATCAGCAGTGTAATTGCTAACCCATGGATTCAGCATATGACAATGCAGTACTCCTAAGAAGGCATTTACTCCAAAGTAAAGGGGAAGGAAGCCTTTGGTACAATTGCTTCCAGCAGCAGGGGACCTTGCAGGTCTTGCAGACACCTTGGGCCATCGTTTCCTAGCTGAGTAGATTACAGAGTAGATGGAGTTTGTCTGACGGAAAGTTTACACCTGGGAGAGCTTGGACTAATGGGATGCTCTGCCTGGAACACATTTTAATATTTTTGATAGCATTCATTTCTTTATTTGCTGGTGTCTCAGCAGTGCTTGGAAGCCCCAGTCCTGGGCCTGTGCTATTCAAGAAGAGAACATAAAGGGAATCCCTGCTAGTCACAGAGTTTACAATGCCATTCCAATCAAAACATGAACTTTCAGTGTCTTCCTAATTACTGCAACAGCTAAAACCAAGCTTTTCTTCAAAAGGGAGCTTTCAGTAAATTTTCCAAAATGGAATTATAGTGAGAGAGACTTGATTTTCTCAGCTCCTGAGAAAATGTTACCACAGTTCTACACCTCACCCTTTTCACGCCAAACTTTTCTATTCCACAGTTTTCTCATGGCACTTTTCATCTCCTCATTTCTCAGTGTGTAGATGAGTGGGTTCAGCATGGGCGTGATAATACTGTAAAACAGAGCTACCTTCTTGTCCTCCGAGAGATTGCTGGATGGGCGTATGTAGGTGAATGTGGATGGCCCAAAGAAGAGAATCACCACAGTAATGTGGGACCCACAGGTGGAGAGGGCTTTGTTCCTCCCTTCGGATGCTCGCCTTTTCAAGGATAACAAAATGACAATGTAGGACGTGACCAGGATGAAGAAAGTGACCACAGAAATCATTCCACTATTGGCAATGACAATGATGCCCGCAACATAGGTGTCGGTACAGGCCAGTTGTAGTAGGGGATGGACATCACAGAGGTAGTGGTCAATTTCGTTGGGGCCGCAAAAAGGGAGCCTAACGGTTACGAGGGTCTGCACCAGGGAGTGCACAAAGCCCCCCACCCATGAACCCATCACCATCCAGCCACACACACGCCTGGTCATGAGGGTGGTGTAGTGCAGGGGTCTGCATATGGCAAAGTAGCGATCATAGGCCATCACTGTGAGGATGAAGATATCAGTGCCGCCGAAGAAATGTAACCCAAATAGCTGTGCCATGCAACCCACAAAGGAAATGGTTTTCTTCTCAACAAGGAAGTCAGCAATCATTTTGGGAGCTGTGGCAGAAGAGAAGCAAATATCTGCAATGAACAGGTGGCAGAGAAAGAAATACATGGGGGAGTTCAGACGTTGACTGCTAACTACAGTGACAACGATGAGCAGATTTCCTGCCAGAGTAACAATATAGAAGAACAAAAACACCACAAAACATATTTTCTGCACCCCTTGGTTCTTTGAAAGGCCCAGAAGAATGAATTCCTTCACACTGCTTACGTTCTCCATGTTGATCAGTTGGGTGGCAATATGCAATATACAGCTTATACACCTGGGAAAACAAAGACAGACACATGATTCATCAGCATTTTTTCATTATTAATGATGAGTTCTATATCAGAAGTGGATACAAACCAAGAAAGATATAGCATTAGTATTAAGCTTTTGAAGCGTTTAGTTTCTGTCATGTATTTTTTCACAGCTATTTAATTCTCCACAGTACAAAGCTTCTGCCATGGCTTTGGTGGCACGGAGATAGGTGCACTCTGTGATATGTTCCTTAATCCTGGTCCTCCAGGATTTTGAAGGACTGGCTCCACGGCTGGTAGCCTTCCACGCACTAAGGACACAGCCAGAGTGTTCACCTTGGGCACTACAAGGCAGATAATGCAGCATGTTTGCCCTCAGGGGAGACAAAGTCCCTGACAGCAATCTTTGTAAAATGGGTGTCTTTAAGAATACCTGGAAATATTGCTCAGAATGATGATTGGCTTTATAAGTACACATGATCTTTGAATTCTTGTTTAGAAGGGAAATGTACCCACAGGCAGAGAAAAGAACTCTCTTGTGTATATACATTTTGAAACGTAAATATGAAATGTCACAGGCTGAAAAATGAGTTCTGGGAAGGTTATCTATCATGGAGAAAAAAAATTGCACATATGACTTAAAGGAGTATTTCACATTGTTCTAAATCTCAGCATTGTTTCTCTCAGAGGAAGGAAGAATGAAAGACTCTTGTGAGATCTTCTGTCCTCCCAGCATTGTACTGATTATACATAGTGTGATTTTTGATACACTCTGCGTGATCCTTTCAAGGGTTAACTTAGCTTAATGAAGCTAATCTAACTAAACTCCTTCAACAGCCAGTATTAGTCTCTCTATAGGCTGATTCAGAATGACTGAATTAGGGTCCTTTGCAGAACCCTTTTTTCCTCCATTCACTATGAGGAGCTTAGGCAAATTAGCACCACCAGGTTAGAATGAACTTCAGAGAATAATCCACCTTTATTAGGTTATGGCTGAGCTCCTTGTCCCTAGGCATTTCTACATCCATACAGTTTCTCATTCGAGACAAGGTCACATTCCAGCATAAACATGGGACTTCTTTGGTTCACCCTGTATTCCAGCTACAACCCATCGAGCATTACATGTCACTAATAAATGAGTAGCCTACATCTTTAGAAAGAGTGTAACGTCTCTAGCTTGCCATTATGCACCCAGACCACCAGAATTCCCTTGGTCAAAGAAGTCTGGGAACCACCAGATGAAACTCTTCACAGAGAGTTTAAGGTCAGCCAAAAGCAGGCACTCTTTTAATAAAAATATCCACTGTATGGGCTTCCTTCTAGGATCCAAACATTCCCCGTCAGCTGGTGTTAAAATGCACCATTTTAAGTCCTGCAGAATTACATCACAACCAGGTCTTCTCATTTGTGTTGGTGATCTGTGAGCAAATCTGTGGAATGATTCAGTTAAGCCAAGTTATCTACCAACTACTTCCATCTGCAGCATAATCAGAAATTCTCATGCAGGCACAAAGGGATCAAGCATCCACAGGAAACACTGAAACTGAGAAAACCCAAGATTACTTTCAAACCCACAAAGTGAAGCCAAGATAGGAAGTGGGCAAAGTTAGGGACTTTTCCTATGCTTACAGTTGTACTTACACTAGATGAAAGTTTTTCAAGCAGAAGGGTAAAATTTACATGGATGGTTCCCCTTCAGATATTTCTACAAGGAAAGGGATCAGTAAGAACAACGGGAGGTCAGTTTCTCCCTCGTCTTACCAGGTCGTGATCCTTTCTACCCCTCTTCCTTCCAATGAGCAACGACGTAGACTTCTCAACAAAATAAATGACAGGGATGAAATGAGCACACCTTTATGGCTGTGCAGTACCCAGTCCAAAAGAAATAGCTGGGCTCCATCCAAGCCAGAGCATGACTGGAAGCATACCACAGCAATCGCAGGGCCATATTTAGGCAGTCAGAAAGGAGTGACCAAGAGAGAAATGGTCAGGGGAAACTATATGCCTGAATACCAGCAGATGGCAAATTCCTGAGCTAAAAACACGGTGTGCATCTACAAAAGGATCGATTCACAATTCAGACAGCTCGGTTATGTACCTTGCTTGATAAGGTCCTTTCCATCACCACCAAACTGCATTTAACAAACTACCCATCTGTCTGATCTCATCTCATCGCCTTAAGTCATGTAGGCACCTGTACCTAAGCTAGGCATATTACACCTGACCAGTCTACTTGTAGATGTGATGAATCGTGCTGCTGGTACCCATTTCTTACTGTTGACTCCAAGAGGATTACTAGAATGACTAATTCAGTAGAGGATTCCCACCAGTTATGGCTTATCTCTTCAAGTGCCTTTGCAGGGGTAGACCTGAGCTATATGACATAATGCAATCAGCTGCAAAATAAAATGAATCTCATGTGTACTCTTAACATCTCAAAAAGGGTGAGAAATTGCACCATCTCCTTACTGCATGCATTCTTCCCTAAAATCTCAGGTGGTTATGGGAAACAAAAGAATAATATCGAAGCAATCTAATCTGCAGCTGTAGAACTAGCTCTGTATATGATTCTAGCCAAAGACAACTAGAGACAGTTGATAACTTCAGTGGAAGTTCCTTCCTGTATTTTCACATTTGTGCAAGAAGAAAGGAAAAGGAAGAGGAAAGCAAAGCAAAACAGAGCAAAGCAAAGCAAAGCGAGAAGCCAGAGAAGCTGCAAAACTTACCTCGCCTGTGTTTAGAGGTCTAATATTTTGTGTAAGGGCTGTACAACTTTATCTCCTCAACTTCTGTCTCCCCTGGTATGAATGTGTTAGAGCACAGCACCTTTAAAGAACATAGAATGCCTTCTGGAAAGCTTCCAAAACTTGCTCAGGAGGTGGCTGTTAGTATATAATCTAACCCCATCTAATTTATTACTTGCTTTCGTGTGTCACAAGTGTATCTTGATGTTTCCTGCCTGTGTGAGAAGTGGTTTAATAGGCTGTGTGGATGATGTGACCTGGGTGTGCTGAATGATGCTTTCATATCCCAGGGCTGAGAAGAAAACCGTTTAAGTACCAATCTTTAACCCTCTCCCAGGAAATCTTCCACCTGAAAGGCTCTTGGGGCTGGAGGAGGGAGGGGTGGAGGCTTAGTGAAGGGAAGGCGTGAAAGAAAGGGGCAAAGGAGGAGAATGACTTCTGTCTTGACTGAAAAGTTTAAGTAAATATATTTTAAAGAAACAGTTGTCAGTCAATGCTTTTATAATGATATCACAAAGGCATTTCAGGGTTTCTCCATAAGAAATAACAGTCAAAGGAGTAGCTGAGTATTCAACTGGACAAGCATATGCATGGACCTATCCAGCTAACGCTTCTCGGAGTTCTTCCTTACTCCAAGCTGATAGTTGTATGGATTTCCCATGTGTAAAGGGCCTTTAGGTCCACTGCTCTGGCTTCCTAGCATTGTGAATGCTAAAACAGTCCATTTGTAATCTAGATATTTTCTCTCCTTTTTTAACTTCTGTGTATTCCAAAAAACATGTTATAGAGAAATCTTCATTAAAGGAAAAAAAGAAAGAAACCTCAAGCTGTAGGAAGAGTCACCATCCTCCAGGGATGGTAAAGAATTCCTATCACAGGAGTCTTCTAAGGACAGGTTGGGCTCATTTCTCTCAGGAGTGGTTACGATTAAGTTTTTATAGGGACAGAAGATGTCCTGGGTGACCTCTTGATGACCCTCCAAGTCCTATCTCACCAGAAATTTCATCACTGGAAATCCAGTGAATAAAGCCTCTTTGCAAGAATTTGCATGTTTTAACAGAGGTCAGTGAATTACCAAGTCAGTCAAAAAAATCCTTCATTTACGAATTGGGAAACTGAGGGAGGAAGTCACCTATTTAATGCCAATGGAAGTCAGCAAATTTAACCCTGACTTAGTCACTCTAGGCTCTTCTGAGGAAAAAAAAAGAATGTCTCTGGAGGCAAAAAATGAATGTCTCTGGTCTATCTCAGAACTGATTTTAGGATGCGATTAGGTCTGAAATGGACATCTAGTTTTTAAACAAAATAATTTAGGGCAGACAAATCTCACTGTCACGATGGGCCCCATCTTTCTCAACCTGAGCAGCTGCAGTCAAAGGTGAACCTATGAAATGAAACAAACAAAGCAAATAATAGACATGCTGATTTATATCTGCATATCACCTGAACCAAGGCCCAAGTCAAATTCATCATGGCTCTGAACTCTACTGTGTATTTGTAGCTTATGCCTCATGGATGTCAGGAAAGACATTGTCTCAGCTACTGTCCTTTACTTTGTTTTGCTGAAATTTCTGGAAATGTGGAATGGCCTGATAGCAACATAGTTAATGTCTCCATCTCCTCTACACAGAATGCCAGCGATCTCCACACTGAAAACAGAAATCCTACAGTTAATGAGAATAAATACTGGTAAAGAAATGCCTTGGTGAAAATAGTCCCCTAACTTAAATGTCCTTTTACTGTCACCTGGAGTCTTGGGCAGCTTAATGAGGGTTAACAGTAGTCACTACAGGAAACAAGAGTATTGGGTAAGAAGGTAAACAAAGTCTTACAGTCTTTGGGAAAGGAAGAGGACCAACAGATGACAGAAGCGAGAGGTCAGGCCAATAGCATCTGGCCTGCTAACCTAGTATGAGTCAGCCTGCCACTTTCTGTACCCAGTGGCACACATGGCAGCAACTTGGCTAGCATCACATTCATGTCCTTTTGTTTCCCTAGCCAAATGGACTACCAGAGGTGACTTAATGCACAAGTCCAAATGAAGAATTGCTGCTACCTCCTGCTGCAAAATAATTCCCCGTTGGGGTGCGCTTAGTGCCAGCAAAGGAGAAAGGTCTTTTCTCCATTTTCATTCCACTTACCTCGGCACCTGGCTCTGGACACCACTATGGCAGCAGGTCATGCTCAGGGGAGCTGTGATTTGGACAAGGAGGGACTGTGCATGGTGAGATGAACGAGGTTTTGCAGCTGGATAGTGAATACTGACAAGGGGTTTGTTGACAGAGCCATGGTGAATGTGTGTTGTGAATTTGATGATGGGCAGGATGGGGACAAGGCACAGTGTGGAGGGAAGTTGTGAAACTTGAAATGGATGCTACAGGGCCAGGGGCTGTCTTCATGGAGTTTGTGAAATCAGAAGTGCCCGAGGTGTGGTGAGGGACTGTGCTGAAAGATAGTATGAAGTGGCAGGTAATACTGTGGGTGCTAAGCTGTGTTGAAAGACCTTGTGACATCAGAAGCGGGCATCGTGCATTGAAGGGTAACACTAGGAGAGGTTGCAGAATTGTGGCTGCTGAGGTGTCATAAGGCTGGCTAGAGAGTTCAAGGAGACCCTACAGTAGAACAGGTAGTATGAAGTAGTAGGGGACAATGTATGGTGACAACTTGTGTTGGGAGAGGTTTTGAGGTCAGAAGAGGACACTCGGTAGTGATGAGTGTGCTAAGGGAGGTTCTGCAGTGACAGTGGACCCTTGGGGAATGAGAAGTTGTGTTGAGGGAGGTTGTGAAACCAGCAGCAGGCATTAGGGAAGAGGACTGACCATTTCTCAATCTGTGTGACCCTGAGCAGCAGTAGGCCATCTTCTGCAAGGTCTGTGAAACTAGAGCTATGCTGCTGCTATTTGATGCAGGCTTTCATTAATTAGTTTCATTAAGGAAGTAGACTCAGGTTTTGAATATGCCTTGGAGACAAGAGGCCAATCTTACCAAAGCCTTATAATAGATATACGAGAACTGTGAGTGACTTTTTCAGCATGCTTTTGCACGGTCTATGGAAGTCATAGGATGGTTACTTCACTTGCATTATATGGAATGCAAAGTTTCTGATGATTTGGCATATCTCCACAGGGCGTCCATTACAACCAGTATGACAGTACATGACAGTACATATCAATGGCCCAGGCTGATGCTATTTAACATTATGAAATCTGTTTGAAATGCCTTAGATAGAAAGCTAATTACCTGACATTCCCTGAATGCCCAATGGAGAGAGAGGCACCTCCAGAGGATGTAAACCACCATCGTAGACCCTCTCAATCACTGACAGTAAGAGATAAGCATTCTCAGAGGTGCCATCTGCCACGTGTTTGCAATATATTTCTTGTGGTCCAAAAGAAGTCGGTGATAGGATGACTGCAAGGAATAGGGATCATGTGCAGAATTTTCTGCCCTGAACTAACATTAAGATAGCCCAGCCTACTATGGAGCATGCCCTCAGCATGTGAGCTATGTTTGTCCTCTGAATTGCTCAGTATCTCTCTGGGAAGATGCCAGGACACAGAGCACTCTAGAAGGTCAGTGGTCATGGCTAAGAAGAATGCGTTCCTCTGGGGCCACCAGCACCCTGAAAAAAAAACACATTTCTGCTTCCCTGGGGATGGTTGAAAGGAGACAGGCAGCCAAGGATGTTAGTGCTGAGTGTGTTCCTCAACATAGTCCCTCTACCAGTGGCATGAGGTGCCTGCAAGGGACACCTGCCACCCTGAGGGCAGCAAACCTGACTCCACTCATCACAAGAGCTCCTAGACACCAGTGTTTGAAATAGTCTTTATTTTCTCATTGATTGCAACATAAGGCACTCACGGTACTGTTGGTATTTCTGCAATGTGGTTGAGGCCTGGAAGAAGGAATCTGTAGGTGCATATGCGTGTTTCAGAGCAGTCCAATTTTCACCACATGCAGAAGGGTCAGAGAAAAACTCTAAAAAGACTTGATTTGCTTCCCTTTCCCAAGCCTCTGCCCTCAGTAGTTATCCCCACCCTTCCTTTCCCACAGCTACCCCCTTCTCAACTCCAAGAGCTCCTACTGCAGTCAACACTCTTCTCTCCCTCACCTCAGCCTACCTCAAACATCAAACAAAAGTAGCAAACAAAAGTCACAATATCACAAAATAGGTCTAATTTGTCTAATCAAAGGCAATTCCTGACTGTAGAGGCAGAGAGAGACCTTTGCTGCTTCACCACGTGATACCCAAAGTCTGAGTGAGATTTGTCCCTCTGGAGCCAACACCTGCCCATTTTGAAGCTTGCACAATCACACTGTTAAAACTCTTTTCTTCCTCTTCATTTTGTAAGTAAGTGGCACACAACAAGCATACTTCTTGTCTGCAGGGTTTCTGTTGTATTACGGCGAATAAATCGCTGTGTTTACTATTTTTCTAGTCCCTTTCAGGTCAAGCTGCTAAAATACTTTAATTCTCTGGGGCCAGAGGTGAACGACGAGTCATCAAATGCTGTTAGAGCCCTGTGCAGTTTGGGGAGACTCCTCCTATCTGCAGGAGAAAGAAATAGGCACCTTTTTACACATGTTGTCAAAGGGAGGCCCAGAAGCATTCGGGGAGGCAGGCAAAGGCTGATAATGCCCAAAGAGGATTATTGATGCCTAGCACCCAGGCTGTGAAGGCCTCAATGTCTGATCTCCCTTTCCCACCCCACGCGCAGCAGACAAGCCCTTTCTCTTTTGGGGGTCTTGGCAGGATTTGGGGCGAGACATTGCACAGGAAGTGATTTTTGAAGGAAACATTGGAAGAAGGGACATCCTCCTCTGGAATAATCCCATTCCAGCTGATTCTCATATTCCAAGAAAGAAAAAACAAAACAGAATACAGTTACTCTGAAAACTTCCCGCAATCTCTACCGACTGCTCATTTGTACATCTCCTTTATAACAGCATTTGGCCAGAGTACGAACGCACCAAGAGCCTTTCACAGATGCATGCAAAATCCCACAGCATCCCTGGGAATGGAATCCCTGGCAGGTAATTTTCTCCCCACCTACTGTAAAAGCAACCAGAGAAGTAGAGCAGAAATAGGAAACTGCCTCACAACATGAGAGAGCCCCATTCTCATCTGCCGCTGACTTCATCCCAGCCTCCTCAGTACAGTGAAAACACTCCTTCCTGACAACACCTGCTTCATTACGCCACAGGAGACAGAAACTGAATCTGCAGGCTGAAAGAACTTCCTTGTCTTTTTCACAGAAACTGTTTCCCAGAAGATCCATGGGATGAATCAGAAACCAAGAGAAAGACACTAGAGCTGGTGCCAGGTCCCAGCTTCTCTGAGCAGTCAATTCCGATGCACTGGGGCAGGAAGGTAAGCATTTCTGGGAAAGGTTCAGCATTTCCTTGCCATCATTAATGCTTTGGGATGTTCTCTGTCTCTGCTGTTCCATCTTCATGCCCTCTCTCACAGACATCCACACACACACGATCACTGCGTAGAGTTACCCCCTCCCCATCTCCTGCTCCTCCCTCTCTATAAGTAGCAATGTTTTCTTCTGCTTCTTTTTTTTACTCTGTTGAACTGCCTCACCCTGTCTTCCTGCTTCAACCTCTCCAAATTTCTGCATGATTTTGCCTTCTCCTCAATATGTAGCACCTTGCTGTTACCTTCCCAGACATCAACCATGCATACTCCGTGAGCGATAGCTGTCCCAGGCCGCAAGGCTGTAAGTATAAAAGCAGTGTATCAGTCACTAAATTCCCCTCTGTCTCTTGCAGAAACAGAGAGAAGAAGAAACTTTCTCCATTTTGGTTATTTCATAGTGACTGATCAGTTCATAATGCTCTCCTTTCAAAGCAGTTCAAGCCTGGCTGAAGGGACTAATTACAGTGGGACTGTGCAAAAGGCAGAGCCGTCATATGCTCTCCTCAGGTTCATGGAGAGCTTCTGCCTCATCAGCTCTGCCTCTGGCATGGTGGGAAATGGCATGGTTCTGTGGTACCTCGGCTTCCACATCCAGAGGAACTGTTTCACTGTCTACATCCTGAACCTGGCTGCTGCTGACTTTGGCTACCTGCTCTGCATTGCTATCGAAACAGTTCAGTGCCTGATGCACTGCAATGTGGGAGTGCAGTTTGGGATATTCCTCTTCCTGGATCTTTTCACGTACGGGACTGGCTTGTATCTCCTGACAGCCATCAGCATTGAGAGGTGCCTGTCTGTCCTCTGTCCCATCTGGTGCCGAAGCCATCGCCCAAAGCACTTGTCTGGCATCATCTCCGGCCTGCTCTGGAGCCTCTCGCTGCTGCTGAACATGCTGGGGTACGCTTCTTGCACTGTTCGCCCCTCCAGCAACTGCCACATACTCCTCATCACCATTGGAGTCCTGGACTTCCTCTTCTGCACGCCCCTCATGCTGGTATTCAGCCTCACCCTCTTCCTCAAAGTCAAGTGCAGCTCCCAGCACCTCCAAACAGGCAGGCTCTTCACCCTGATTATGCTCACCGTCCTCTTCTTCCTCATTTTTGCTGTTCCGCTGAGTGTCCTGATCCTCTTTGACTTCTAGGGCTATAAATTTCTCTACTCCCCAGAGATTGGTTTTGTGCTGTCCTGCATCAATAGCAGCCTCAGTCCAGCTCTTTACTTCATCGTGGGCAGCTACAGGGATCGGAGGATTCAGCTCACCCTCAGGCTGGCCTTCCAGAGGGCCTTTAAAGATTCAGCAGATGACAAAGATGAATGGGAAAGCCACAAAACAATAACTATGCCCTCTTAAATTCATCCCTTCTTTTGCCTGAACCCCTTCTGCATTGGAGACAAAAGGAAAGAGAGAGGAAGACTATGAAGATTCCTTTAAACCATTGGACTCTAGAAATCGGGGCGGGGGGGGGAAGTGAATATAACGCTTTAATCTAGGGTTATCCCAAGCCATGTTGCTAGTCCCCTATATTAACCCATATTCAAATGCCCTTTGTTCATTTAGACTCCTGCACAACATGGCATGAGAAGCAGGCTGCATAGCTTTCTAACTCTGCTTACTGTCACTGTCCTTGGGTGCGAAATTTATTAAACACCTTTTTAAAATGTATCAGCCTGGTCTTTGTTTGCTTCTTGCTTTCAGCCTTCACGTTAACTGAGAGCAAAAATCTCAGCTCCTTCTCCATCAACTTTCTTGCTCCTAAAGCCGTTGCATAGACCACATATTGTCAAAAGTGTCTGGTCAAAAATAATTTCAAAAACAATTATTTTTGGCAATAAACCATATAAGGGATCTCTCCCCACCCCTTAACATTCAATTTTTTGTTAAAAAAAAAAAAAACAACAACAGTTTTTCTAAAAGAATCGTGGAAGAAAGAATGACCGCAATGTATTGAAGGAAGGGAGAGCTATATGGGGATGCATGTTCATCTCTGCTTGAGGTGTCTGCCTGGATGCTGTCCCTGCTTACCAGAAGGAACAGGCCAACCTCCCTCCAGCCACAAACTGAAAGCTCTCCCTGAAAAAGGAAGAGATTCAGGGTGGGGCAGGGTGCAGGCTGTGGAAATACAAATGAAAAAAGGGATGTGAGTGTGTCAGAGTTCAAAGGAAGGAATCCTAAGGGAATAACGAAGAGAGTCCCCCTGCTGCCACAAAACTCCCACCACCTGTGGGGCACAGGACTGTGTAGGAAGTTCCTCAGGGCAGAGAGAAGGGAAGACTGACAAATTCCCATCCCAAAGAAGCCACTAGAGGTAGGAGAGAACTTGGCTAGCCCTGACCTTGCAAAGGAGGTAGCAGGAGGTGCAGTGGGTCGACCACCTGATTTGCTGGCAAAGGTTGCTGGGTAGAGCCAAGCCCCCTTGCAGGCCAGAAGCACTCCTGTAAAACAGCAGCAAGCTGGGGAGGCAGTGAGGCTCTATCAGACACACAAGAGCCTGCGGGGGCAGCAAAGGAAAGCACACAGCAGGCGGTCCCCTTTCTCCTGGAATCTGCTCCAAAGACCTGTGAGGGCCCTGTGAAAACCTGGCCAGAAGTAATCCAGAACATCTTCTGGAGGATCACAGGGAGAATACAGGCAGGATCGACCTGTCAAGGACATCATCTCACCCTGAGCATGACTCTCAAGTAGTGTGACACATCCCTGCAGTAAAACGGGCTGATAGGGTTAATGCAAGAAATTCAGCCAAATAGAGAGCTGGGGCCAAAGCTGACTGCATGGTCTCTTGTACACTTTCCGTGTCATCTGTCATGTCAGAGGTAATCTCCAACAGGCCATTCACTCTCTTTCTTCTTAAAAGAACAGATGTGATCTGAGAGGGGAAGTAATATGCTAATACTACTTAAGATGACACGATTACGCGAAACTTAAATGTACAGATACTATTTTTCTGCTTTTCCTGTTCAGCTTTGTAAAGTGCGAGTACCTCTGCCCTGGCAGTTAACTGGTCAGGAATCTGGACTGTTATGAGCTGCTGCTTATCCCTTCCTGGGGATTTTTATCAGCTGCATAAGGATACAAGGATATGGAAGAGCAGGGAGGAGAGTGCTGGAGGGTGAGGGAGGGAGAGAGGCAGTGGAGCAGTAAACACAGAAGGAAGCAGAGATTTGGGCCAGCAGTCCTTCACATTTTTCCCCAAGAAACCCTGCAGTCTGTATTGCATCCTTATGGAAACTGGCCTAAAGCGGATTGGCCACACACTCCCTATATATATATATATATATCACAAGAACTCATCGTAATTCTTACTGGAAGGTTGCTCTTGGCTACCCGCATTCAGAACGCCCTTTCCAGGAAAAGCAGCCAAATCCTATCAGGGGTTGTCCTTTCTAGGCTGTGCAAGGTTGGACACCAACAACCTTACATTTTCTGAACACTAGATGGTTTCCGAGCTCATCGGGATTACCGTTCTTTTGAAACTGATCTCTAACAGGAAATAGCCTGCTAAAGACCATATCTCAGGAGAGAGATACTATCAAAAACCGTTTTTACCTGTTGTAGACAGAGTGCAGTCCAAACACATTTGTTAGCATGAAAATTAGAACCCTTGTACAAATTATACATATGCAAAGAGGAATTAGGGACACATTTGTCCAACACTTTTAAAAAGAACTGATGCTTTTTGTCATGTTCTGACATAGTGAATCGATCCCTGCAGCTCAAACCTGTCTCTGTCAGAGGCAAGGACTCCTTACAAAGCTTTCCTTGCTGGTGTTTCTGTCCCTGCTTTTCCCCTTCCTCTCCCATCCCTTAAGCAACCTTGTCACTTGGAAAGCTAGTATTTCCCAGCTGCATGATAGCTGGAATTTGTCCCCTCAACATCCCTCAGGACTTTTCGTGAAGAGGTCGCTCTACACCAGCTCAAACTGAAGGAGAATTGAGCTCACAAAGTCTGGTTTTGTCTGAACATGGAGCAAGTTTCAGGGCATTCAGCCATGCTCTTGACTTCTAATCCTCTCTGTGTAGAGGAAATGACTCATGGAAAGAAAGTTCAGAAGACAAACAGGGAAAAAAAAAAAAAACGTTTTTAGCTGACAGAGATTCCTATTTTGTATAGATTGTTTCTGTCCTAGTAATTAGATGAATATTAGCACCCACTTAATAGTGAGATTTGTTGTTGTTGTTGTTGTTGTTCTCTGCTCTTCATGGATCTCATGCATATTTGGTAATATATTTTCTCCATCTGAAAATCCATCTGATTTTCTCAGTCCATTTTGCATTTTCTGGAGCTGCCTTAGGATGCATTTCCGTTATAGCTGTGTTTTGCATTAGAGTAGCAACATATGCATCACCCATTTTGTGGGATGTTCCTGACAAAGAAAAGGGATCTGAGAAGAACCAAGAACACTCATCATACAATGTGTCGTGGAGGGAATACTATTAAAACTACTGTCAAAGAGAACCCTAAATATAAGGCAAATCATACTGAAAAGAAATAAAGGGAAAACAAAAGGAAAAGGAAATGGTGACTGGACCAGGTAAATACTTTTTTATGTAAGACACAGGAAAAATCTTTGCTGAAAGATTCAGTGTGGGCTGAAAAAGGACAAAAAGCCAAGGTTATTTGAGAAGAGCTAACTCCAGCCGTGCTAGTCTGGTACTGCACAGCTGCACTTGCTCTTTGGCAAGGGAATAACATGTCCTGCAGTGATTTCAGAGGGAGCAGGACCAGTCCCTATGTGATTCAATGAACTACATATGAGGATTTAGCATGCTTGGCATATTCCCTTGCAGCTGGCCTGCCCAAGTGGATCTTTTGTCATGCAAACAATTTATAGCATCCCCGTTACCCAATTCCACCCTGTAACATGTTTGATCTGTGCCCCAAGATGGCTCTTCATGTTCCACCTTTACCATACCGGCCTCAGTCCATCCTGTGCTTAATAAACTCCAGGCCTCAAGTGCTCCTCCCGTGCCATGCTCCTGACCTCATCAGACATTTGTGCTTGGGTAAACACCTGGCTGTTGGTCACAGCTTCTTACGGCTGCCTTGGTCCACACAAGAGCAAGGCTTTCACGTGAACTGCGTTTGTGTGAGCTCCAGCAAGGTGCAGAGGTATTACCTAAACCTACACATTCCCCCCGAGACTATCACAAGAAACAGCAATGTTTCTACTAGTTATGGTCATTTTCTCTTCTCTTGCATTGTTCAAGAAAACTTCATTTAGAGATAAAATAAATGTAAAGTATTTAGGGTGGGAAGGATTTATCTTTAGTCTTGGTAAAAGCTAAGGGTAGGATTTAGGTCACCGGACTTTGGGTCCTCACACTGTAGGTGTGCCAGGTGCCTAGGATCCCACTACAACCACGGAGATCCAGGAAATGCAGTCAGTGGAGCCAAAAGAACAAGTGGATATAGAAGGAGAACAGCAGAGAGTTCTCATGGTTTCTAGTGAAATCTCTGCTAAAGCAATATTATAATCAACTGTCAAAGGGCTTCTCCAAACCTTGTTAACTGACATGAAATGGCTTCAGGAGTACTGTTACTCCGTAGAATTAAAACAAACAAAAAAGAGAAGTTCTGACCCCTGTTAGTTCTTTGAACTAGTGGGATAGCTCGCATGACTGGAATGCTGTCATGGATGGCTACGTGCTTTTTAGGAAAGACAGGCCAGGAAAGTGAGGTGGTGGAGTTGCTCTTTATGTGAGAAAGCAACTGGAATGTATTGAGCTGTGCCTAGGGGTGGATGAAGAGCGAGTCGAGAGCTTATGGGTAAGGATCAAAGGGCAGGCTAGCATGGGTGACACTGTTGTGGGTGTTTACTACAGGCCGCCTGATCAGGAAGAGGAAGTCGATGAGGCCTTCTACAGACAGCTGGAAGTAGCCTCATGATCCCAGGCCCTGGTTCTCATAGGGGACTTCAACCACCCTGAGATTTGCTGGAAAGACAACACAGCTAGGCACAAACAGTCCCGGAGGTTCCTGCAGAGCATTGGTGACAACTTCTTGACACAGGTGGTGGAGGAGCCAACAAGGAGAGGTGTGCTGCTGGACCTCGTACTAACAAACAAAGAAGGACTGGTGGAAGATGTGAAGGTCGTGGGCAGCCTTGGCTGCAGTGACCATGAGATGGTGGAGTTCAGGATCGTGCGAGGAGGCAGCAGGGCACTGAGTAGGATCGCAACCCTGGACTTGAGGAGAGCAAACTTTGGCCTTTTCAGGGACCTACTTGGAGGAATGCCATGGGTTAGGGCCCTAGAAGGAAGGGGTGTTCAAGAGAGCTGGTTAATATTCAAACATCACTTCCTCCAGGCTCAAGAGCGGTGCATCCCTATGAGTTGGAAGTCAAGCAAAGGGGGCAGGAGACCTGCATGGATGAGCAAGGAGCTCCTGGCAAAACTCAACCAGAAGAAGGAAGTCTACAGAAAGTGGAAAGGAGGACAGGCCACTTGGGAGGAATATAGGAACATTGTCAGAGTATGCAGGGATGCAACGAGGAAGGCTAAGGCCCGTTTGGAATTAAATCTGGCGAGAGATGTCAAGGACAGCAAGAAGGGCTTCTTCAAAGACATCAGCAGCAAGAGGAAGACTAGGGAAAATGTGGGCCCTTTGCTGAATGGGGAGGGTGCCCTGGTGAGGAAGGGTGCAGAGAAGGCAGAGTTACTGAATGCTGCCTTTGCTTCAGTCTTTACTGCTCAGGCCAGCCCTCAGGAACCCCAGACGCTGGAGGCAAGAGAGAAAGTGTGGAGAAAGGAAGACTTTCCCTTGGTGGAGGAGGATCAGGTTAGAGATCATTTAAGCAAACTTGACACCCACAAATCCATGGGCCCCAATGGGATGCACCCACGAGTGCTGAGGGAGCTGGCGGATGGTATTGCTAAGCCACTCTCCATCCTCTTTGAAAGGTCATGGAGAACAGGAGAGGTGCCTGAAGACCGGAAGAAAGCCAGTGTCACCCCAGTCTTCCAAAAGGGCAAGAAGGAGGACTCAGGCAACTACAGGCCAGTCAGCCTCACCTGCATCCCTGGAAAGGTGATGGAGCAGCTCATCCTGGAGGCCATCTCCAAGCATGTGGAGGACAAGAAGGTGATCAGGAGTAGTCAGCATGGCTTCACCAAGGGGAAATCATGCTTAACCAATCTGATAGCCTTCTGTGATGGAATGACTGGCTGGGTAGATGAGGGGAGAGCAGTGGATGTTGTCTCCCTTGACTTGAGGAAGGCTTTCGACACTGTCTCCCATAGCATCCTCATAGACAAGCTCAGGAAGTGTGGGTTAGATGAGTGGACAGTGAGGTGGATTGAGAACTGGCTGAATGGCAGAACTCAGAGAGTTGTGATCAGTGGCGCAGAGTCTAGTTGGAGGCCTGTAGCTAGCGGTGTCCCCCAGGGGTCAGTCCTGGGTCCAGTCTTGTTCAACTTCTTCATCAATGACCTGGATGAAGGGACAGAGTGCACCCTCAGCAAGTTTGCTGACGATACAAAACTGGGAGGAGTGGCGGATACCCCAGAGGGCTGTGCTGCCATTCAGAGAGACCTGGAGAGGCTGGAGAGGTGGGTGGAGAGGAACCTCCTGAAGCTCAACAAAGGCAAGTGCAGGGTCCTGCACCTAGGGAGGAATAACCCCATGCACCAGGACAGGTTGGGGCTGACCTGCTGGAAAGCAGCTCTGCTGAGAAGGATCTGGGAGTGCTGGTGGACACCAAGTTAAGCATGAGGCAGCAATGTGCCCTTGTGGCCAAGAAGGCCAATGGTATCCTGGGGTGCATCAGGAAGAACGTTGCCAGCAGGTCGAGGGAGGTGATCCTCCCCCTCTACTCAGCCCTGGTGAGGCCACATCTGGAGTACTGCGTCCAGTTCTGGGCTCCCCAGTACAAGAGGGATGTGGCACTACTGGAGCAAGTGCAGCGAAGGGCTACAAAGATGATTAGGGGACTGGAGCATCTCTCTTATGAGGAAAGGCTGAGAGAGCTGGGCCTGTTTAGCTTGGAGAAGAGAAGGCTGAGACGAGATCTTATTAACGTGTACAAGTATCTGAAGGGAGGGTATCAAGAGGATGGAGCCAGACTCTTTTCAGTGGTGCCCAGCAACATGACGCGAGGCAACGGGCACAAATTGAAACACAGACATTTCCATCTGAACATGAGGAAAAACTTTTTCACTGTGAGGGTGACAGAGCACTGGAACAGGTTGCAAGAGAGGTTGTGGAGTCTCCTTCTCTGGAGATACTCAAAACCCGCCTGGACGCGATCCTGTGCAACGTGCTCTAGGTGACCCTGCTTGGGCAGGGGGTTGGACTAGATGATCTCCAGAGGTCCCTTCCAACCTCAACCATTCTGTGATTCTGTGATCCATTCTGCTTATCACACTTATCTTAAGATGGGATGAATTGTCCTTTGAAGGTGATATTGCTTCCTTTGTCTACAGGAGGAGCCCAGAATAGATGTTGACTAGACCCCTAACCAAGGGTAGGGGAAATTAATTCACAGAAAGATTCTTCATTAGAGTGCACCTGCTGAGACTCCTAATTAAGGCCTGGTGTCTTGCAGGAGATCTAATTTACAGACATTAAACTGCATCGAGAGTCATAAATACACCAAGTACTTCAGTAACACCATTTTTCTGAAGAAAGAAATCTGATGCGGCAAGCTGAGTGTTAGAATATCACATTTAGAATATCACATTTCATATTGAAGTTGTTTCTCAGCGTGTCACTCCACTAACGTTTCACAACGCCCAGCCTGCAGGTCAGCTGCAACATATAGGGAAAAGAATGAGCTGTTGCTCCAAAGGCAGTATTGAATTGCATAGTTCTGCAAACATCGAAGCAAAGAACATTTATCTGGGCATTTATCTGGAGCAGGGAGGGGCTCTATTGCAAGTGGGAAGTCCTAAAGTTTTTCTATTTAGATAAATCTTCTGATTTGTTTCAGTAAGATGTCTTTGTAGTGAAGAAGGAAGCTACTCACTCTTACGAAGGTACATGAAATGTTTGTAGCTTTTGAAATAAGAGTTTATTTCTGGGGTCAATACGGCATAAAATATCTCACACCTTCAGGCAAGGAAGGTAGGCCTATTTCTTCATTTTAGAGATCAAAAAGATCATTTTCAATCTGCAGATAGAATCATAGAATCATTTAGGTTGGGAAGGATTTCTGGAGGTCATCAAGTCCAACCTCCTCCTCAGAGCAGGTTCAGTCAGATCAGATTGCTCCGGCCCGATCCAGCTGAATTTTAAATGTCAGCACAGATGGAGATTCTACAAATTTGCACCTAATCCAGTGTTTGATCACTCACGTTGGGGCAGGAGAGGGAAATTTCCTCCTTCAGTTTCCCAAGTAGTCCATGGAAGAGAGCAACCTGTTGATAGCAAGCTCATTGAAGCCCTTTTCTGAGAATTAACTGGGCTAGTTGCTGTGCTTTAGGGCAGAAAAGGTTGGGTAGGTTGGAGATAAACAACAGCCAGCTATGCAAAGATGACTCAGTGTGTAAAGGCAGTCTGGTCTTTTGTGCATCTAAGCAGGGTAAGCATTTTGCTCACTTAAAGTGTGTACCTAACCATTATAGGCTGGTTTTAATCCTGCTGTCTGCTTCTTGAAATGGGCAAGTACTTCTGAAGATTTGGCTCAAGGGGGGAATAAACTGGCTTGGTATCTACAGTATCTACTCTTGTCTTACTGGATAAAACAGGTCTGTATTTCATTTGGTGACTCTTCCCAATTTATTCCTGAGCAGAAAATGGCCACTTTTCCTTGACAACAAGGATGCAAGCAAATGAGAAATCCTTTCTCAGCCAAACCTGGAGGATCTTGTGGTATCTCCTCCTCTTTGGGAAGATGCAAAGCTGGGTTTTCCTGCTGCTGTTGCCATTTAGTGCTTGCCGCCATTTCTTTCAAGAGAGGAAACTCTTACTTTCTTCTGGCAGGATGTGGATTTGTTATTTGTATGTTTACAAGTTGCAGTCCCAAAGGTCAGGGTGGTGGAGGTCCATGTAATTAAGGCAGGTCCTACCAAGTTGGCACAGCTGCAGCCTAACCATTATATTCCTACTTCAGCAAGGCTGAACAGGGGCTGCTTTGCCCTGTTAATGGACTTTGTGGCCCATACTGAGCTCTAACTACCCTGCTACCAATGCCCGGGGGAGTTAGCTAGTAGGCAAAAAATGTATTGGTGATTGCAATACAGGAAGAATGATGTCTGAACTAGTGTCAAGACCATGTATCTTCAGGAACAAGCGGGCCATTGCCCTCGGAGTGGGCCATTTGGATGATACTGTACACCCAACCGTGGCCACGAGTGAGGGGAGAAGAGTGCTCCATAGATGTCCTCAAGAAAAGCAGACTTTTTTCCTTAAAAAAGGAGAAAGAGGGCACACAAAAACCATTGTAGTGCCAGACTAGGAGTGGCGTTTCACAGTGCTGCTGCTGCCTTTTGAATAAATTATTTTATCTTTCTGCGCTTTCTTATCTCACCTGAAAAATAGGAACAGTACTCCCTTGTATCACAAGTCATTTCAATGCGTAATTAAAGAAGTCTAGTCAGAAGCTATGAGGAAAATGCGCCGTACTTCCTTGTGGCTACTGAGACAATCAATTGTGTGTTGCCAGTTTCCCATCACTTCTAGGTGTTGAAGCAGTTTCCTGTTGGGAGATAATATGAGTGTGCTAGCAACATGCCTGAGAGGAATCACTGTGTGGCCATTGAGTTTATCCTCTCTGGACTAACAGAAAGCCAAGAGGTGAAGGTAACCCGCTTTTTTTTAAGCACATTAATAGGGAATCTTGGAATGATCATGCAGATCAAGGTTGATCCCCCGGCTTCACACACTGTGTACCTTTCCCTCAGTAACTTGGCTTCTGTGGATTTCTGTTACTCCTCAGCTATCTCCCCGAGGTTGCTGGTGAACTCTTCAGCAGTGAGGAGAGCCACTTCAGTCAGTGCCTGTGTGGCACAGCTATTCACTTGTCTCCTCATGGCTAGTGCTGTGTGTCTGCTGCTGGCAGTAATGGCATATGACTGCATGTGGCTCTCTGTAACCCTCTCCTTTATGCAACTGTCATGTCCTCAAAAGCCTGTACACAGATGGTAATCATCTCCTGTTTCACTGGCTTTGTCCACGCACTTGCGCAAACTATCTCCACCTTCACATTCTCTTTCTGTGACTTTGGTATTATTGGTCATTCTTTCTGTGACATCCCCCTAGGATCCAGCTTTCATGCTCTGACACCTATAGCAAAGAGACAGTACTTCACATTTTTGGTGTGTTTCGTGGCATCTTCACATCTCTGGCAATTCTAATCTCCTCCATCTACCTCATCTCCATCACTCTGAGGATCCACTCCTCCAAGGGCAGATGCAAAGCCTTCTCCACCTGTGCTTCCCATCTGAGAGCTCTCTTCTTGTTTTATGGCAGCACCGTTTTTATGTGCGGTAGCCCAACATCCAGCTACTCATTGGACTGAGATAAATGGGCCTCTCTGTTCTCTACAGTGGTGACTCCAGTGCTGAATCTTACCAGCTACAGCCTAAGGAATAAGGAGGTGAAGGATGCTCTGAGGAGAGTTTTAGGTCATATTAGAGAAACTTCAGAAGACTTGTTAGAAAGAGAACTTTGTTTGGGGAAAATTTATCAAAACCTTGGTACAAAGAGTAGGACTTCCAAGGAAGATTTGATCAGCTTCCAAGGGTGAGATTCAGAAAGGTACTTAATTGTTAGAAGTGATTTTAGGTGGACATTTAACTGGTTGTATCTGCAACTTCTATCTTGAAAGACTGTGTTCCTCTGCTGCTGAAAGCTGGAGGAATCCTGACTCTTAACTTGCAAGTTCCAAGCACAAACAGGACTCCTGCCTGAGGAGTGCGTGGCACAGAATTGCAGTTCTCTGTTCTATTAGGAACGTTTGCTCATGTAGGAAAACCACCAGTCCGTGAAGATGAGAAAAAGCTTTCAGAGATATTCAAGAGGAGAAAAGCAATGTGATTTGAATTTATGGCCATTTCTGCTACATCTTCAGTATTTGAAAGGAGTAGCCTCTTCCAGTGCAACACACAGAACCTGAAGTTCTGGAAAGGAAATCTTGGAGAAGAGACACCCGTGTTTTTGCCCCCCAAACACTAGGGAAAGTAACTGTCCCTCTCCTGTTAAATCCCCCTCTTCTGTCACTCATTACTACCTCCTTTTTCCCCTTCTGCCTGGAAACATGAAAAAACTACAGAAATGCAGAAAAGATTGACTTCTAATTTTGCTACCATTGTGAAGTAACAAGACCTTATTCCTGCTTTTCATCTCCACATATCAGCAATCCACTTGAGGCAACTGAGTGAACTGGTAGTTATTTTAAGGACATTGGACATAATCTGAAAGTTAATCAAGCTGCAGTGTTCTTTCACTTAAAAGAATGCTGAAATAAGATGGTGACTTACCAACTACATCTGTCATCAATGTGATTTTGAGAATAAACGACCAATCATTTCTGGGAGATGAGAAAGTTGGGAAAGGCTTTGGAATCCTTCTATCGATTCAACTAAGCTAGCTCTAAGGATAGGTGTTCTAGCGCTACTAGATGTTTCATCCCTTCTGGCTGAGTTTACAAATGCTGTCCCTCAGTTGGCAGAAGGAGCTGAAATCTTTATTGAGCTGAAAGTGACAGAATTAATCTCAGACAGGTGAGAGGTTCCTGCCTCTGCATAAGGTTTACAGTCAAAGGGGGATGGAAAGAGGTCTTGCGGATTCCCTTTGCATTTCACTGCAAGCCTGTTAGGGCTGTTATTTCCCCTGACTTCCTCTCCTTAAAGCTGTGCATAACTGTAGCAAAGATTGTGTCCCTGTGATCATCTATGGCACCCTAAAGAAGGATTTTACAAGTCTCTTTCTTTCAAACTGATGCCAGCATATTTTACAGAGAGCTGATATGACTGCGAAACATCATTATTTTTGCCCAAAGACACACGGCTGGGGAGAAAACTTATCTTCAGTATGTTATAGTCTGAATTTTGATCAAGTAGTGATGATTAAAGGCCATCACTATCTCAGAAGCCGTTTATCTCAGTAACGCTAAAATTAGAATATGCACGGGGTAGTAAAAGCATTTGGACTATATGCACTATTATCCCACTGGCCTGACAGTCCTAAAATGCAGGAAAAAGAATGTGAAAATGTAGCCTTTTGGTGCTGCTAGTTGTCATCTTTCTGTTGCTGCAGAGGCTGAAGCTCAAGGTTTATCTCTTGTTTCTCATCATTAAGTATCATCAGATATGTGAAGTTCACCGTTTTTGCACATATCAATGTTGCGCTGTCCTTATCTTGAACAGAGATGTGAGCTTTTTAAACCAGATTTCTGAGGTGTCCAAAACTGTCTCTTTCAGTGGACTCCCAGCTCACAGGAAGGAAATAGCTTGAGAAGAAATCACAGGCATCATTTTATTTTCCTGTGTATGTTTACAGGTCTCTGGGAAGAGCAATGTACACTACTACTCTTCCAGAAAAAGACAGGTAGGTTGTCATCAAAGAGCTTCCCTGCACAGCAATGAGTCAAGTCTGCACACCTCTCTCTGCGCTGATGTTTAAGATGATAGTCAAAGCCATCTCGAGCTAAGCATCAGCAGAACCGGCAGCATGTTTCAATCAAGAATCACAATCTCAAACCTAAATATGCTTTCTGACAAATATCATCAAAAAGAACAGATTTTCATAAGCCCTGCATTCACCTATGCCTTAGTCTCCACCTCGAGAAACCCAGACAAAATTAGGGAATTTAAAATGTTAAAGAGCTGCTGTCTCTTCAAATCTACAGTTTGCTTTTCGAAGAAAGCCTTCTGATCCAACATCCAGAATCCTGTTCCTCTTCTTCCCTTCCCCAAATCTCAGTTCCAGGAGGAGATTTGGGAAAATCCTGGCCTTGAATCACTTGTCATGACAGCAATGCTAAAGCAAGTCCATTTGCGGTAGAACAGCATTGCCCAGAGTCAGGAGGTCCTAGGGGCATTTGGGGGTTTCCCTGCTGCAAACAGTTGAGGAAAACTCGATGGATCAAGAACAGTACTGTTAAGAATTTTAGGGAAATTTTCAGTGTTCAGCTAGGAATTAGGTTATATCTTATGGAGTATGGAGAGATATTGGATCCCCATATTTCCACTGAGATACCTGTTCCTTAGATCTTTATAGTGTAAAGCACCAGACGACTGGCCAAAGTATGAAACTTCATCCAGTCTCTAAATAAAGCGGTGAAAAATGTCCCGACGATTAAACTGGATTGTGGCGCCAGCATTGACTATGGTATTTAACCATGCTTGGATTGCTGCTCTGATAGATTACAAAGCTCAGCTGTGACATAAGGCCAAGGCCTTGGAAAGGTGTTAGCAGAGCTCCTTTAAATGAAGCGTTCCCAGAGACACCAGGCTGGCACAGACTGATGAAAATCGGAGTGAATGCCTGGCATTGGGAAACGGCCTCTGTGTCCATCAGTGTTCCTGGGAGCCTTGGAAAGTCTAGTACAGTGTACGTCACCCTTCACTGTAAGGCAGACACCTAGTGCAGCATCCTGCTCCTCTCATGCTCCTCTTTTACCATGCAATGAATCTCAGTCCCCTCAAAGGTCTCTTGCTGTCTTCAGCAGCTCTCTCAAGTTGAGGCACCTCATGTCAGCACACCAATATATGTGAGATGAAACCTGCTTGTGCTGTGCCATTCCAAAGGATTTGCTTTCTCTTGGAAGCTTAGCACCACCATCACTTTTTTTTGTGTAGAAACGTGAGCAGACACCACTCTCCGAAGCTCGTAGGAGCTAGTGGGAAAGCATAACCTCTCAAAATACCTAGTTATTCCTCTTAATGCCAGGAGAAGCCTAGACCTGAGACTTACACAGCTCTAAGGTGTCTAAAGGTAAAAGCCACACTACCACCCCAAAGGCTCGGGTTTGACTGGTGACAATATCTTCACATCCTTTTGACTGACAGTTTCCAAAGAAAGATGAGAGCTACATGAAACCTTGAATTTAGTTTCAGTTCTGCTCTGAACAGGCATGCTAAAAATAGAACAACATTCCTGAAAAGTCCCTCCTGAACACTTCTCTTTGCCTTCCCATGGTTTCTTGAGCTACAGTCAACTTACAAGCACTCACCCTGTTGTTTCATGTCTCACTCCTCTTTGCTTTTCTGCTCCACAGCTTTTTCAAGGCTTTTTTCATGTCTTCATTTTGGAGGGTGTAAATCAAGGGATTGAGCATAGGCGTGATGATGGTGTAAAACACAGAGATTATCTTGTCTGCTGAAAAGATGGTGGAAGGGCGCATATAGATGAAAATGCATGGCCCAAGGAACAGAAGTGCAACAGTGATATGGGAGGTGCAGGTAGAGAGTGCTTCGAGACGCCCTTTAGAAAAGCGTGTCCTCAAAGAGACCAAAATAATGACACAGGACACAACAAGAACCACAAAAGAGCCCGAGGAAATCAGACCACTATTGGCAACCACTATGCAACCAACCACGTAGGTGTCAGTGCAGGCCAGCTTCAGCAAAGCGTGTACATCACGGAAGTAGTGGTCAATCTCATTGGGCCCACAAAACAATAGCTGAGCGGTCAGCAGGGTCCGCACCAGGGAGTGCACACAGCCTCCCACCCATGAAGCTGCCACCAGCCGGCCACACACATGCTTGTTCATAATGCTTGTGTAATGAAGCGGCTTGCATATAGCAGCGTAACGATCATACGCCATTGCTATGAGGATGAACATCTCCGTGCAGGCAAAGAGATGGACCCCAAAGAGCTGTGCTATGCAGCCCACAAAAGAGATGGTCTTCTTTTCAGCAAGAAGGTCATAAATGATTTTGGGAACAGTGACAGTAGAGTAACTGATATCTACAAAGGACAAGCAGCTCAGGAAGAAGTACATGGGAGAGTCCAGCTGTTGACTGTTCTGTATAGTGATGATGCTAAGCAGGTTTCCAAGAATAACAGTGGCATAGAAGACTAAGAAGAATGTGAAGCATACTCTTGCTAATGCATCATCTTGTGTGAGTCCCTGGAAGACAAACTCCGTCACATTGTTCTTGTTCTTCATATACATCACGTAGACAGGACCTGAAGCACAGAATAAAGCCACCTGTGATGGCATTAGAAACACAGTGCTATCAGTACACATCCATATTGATCACTGGTATGTTCAATATCAATGTATTCCCTTTTATGCCTTTTGGGGAAAGTTTCCTTTCAAAGTCAATGCTTCTCTCAAGGAGTGACAGTTGATATCTAACTCAGAATGTATTACTGAAGTGTGTAATAGCAAGCTCCGTTTATTTGCTTGAGGGAGTTGGTGGAAATATCCTCCAGATTCATATTTCTGATCTTTGCCCCTTTTAAAAAGGAAGACTAGCTACTAGTTTGCCTAAACAACCACTTTTGAAGTGTTGGTTTGGAAACAAAAAACTGACTGAGAAGGATAGTGCATGTTTTTATTTGAGTCTCAACACGTTAGTCATCCCCTAAGGAATTCTGCTCAGGCAGTGAACATACCTTCTTTTTCAACCCTCTGAAGGAATTCAACAGAACTAGTCCTTGCTATTGCTCTCTGACTCTGGTAGAATGTCCATGCATTTCTGTGCAGCCATCAATATTCACATCATGACACAAGGCAGCTGGCTAATTAACACCATTTCAACTCTCAGTGTAGATCCTTCTGGAGGAGGTAAAGTGGACACCTACCTCATGTCTGTTTAGCAGAGATGTGCCTTTAGGCACAAACTGTCTTTAAGGCGCCCTAAGTGAAATCAGACCATGTTCAAGGCATGCCAGGAAACCTGAAGCAGGAGAGTCATTGTCCTATATGTGCTGTACTGGGCTACATCTTGTGTCGATTGGTTCCAGTTATTGCTCATGAGTTTCTGGGTTGCGACCTCAGTCTCCAAAAGAGCAGGCTTGTATTTCCTCAGACCACCTTTCACACAGTACATGGGTGAATACTGGAGATAATCTGCATTAACGATGTGTCAGTAAGGTTTTTGTACACCTCAGCCAAGTTCTGGACTAGGCATGGAAACCCCCATAAACACACCTGTGATGCCACAGGGGTAATAAATACACCGCTGCTGAATCTCCTTTACTCACCAACACCCTTGTATTCACCTTTGCTGCACTCTAGTGCAGTACGCGAGAATCACTAGTGTTCCGTTTCTACACTGAAAAGATAGATGGCAAGAGCTGCATAACAGTGTCCACAATACTGGCAAGTCCTTTGGGCTCTTAATCCTGTTCCACAATCACAGGTCAATCAGTTCTTTCTCACGAGATCTCTGCCTCTTCCACCCTCCAAGTTCAGCAGCAGAGGAAATATTCTTTCATGTCTCCGTCCCTATCTCCATGCCACTCCGTGGGTAGAGGGAAAGCAGTGTGGGGAAGCCCAAAGCGTGTGTGTTAAGAGCATTGTTGCCACGATGTGTACAGCTAGAGGGGACAAGTTAAGACTGAGTACATAGGAAGTGCTGCAGCTACCTATTGAGTCCTTGACTCTGTAACACCAGAAACTTCCTTTTGACAGATATTTCTGGAAATGGCATATAACTGAAAAATAAGCAAAGAAGACACCAATTAAAAGAAAGGGTAGAAAAAATAGAGTTCTTTCTACTTCATAAAATGCACCTCACAAAAGTCACTCAACAATAATGTCTCTTTTCAAAGGCAGGATTGCCTGCTATTCTCCTCTGATGACCTTCTTGGACCACTTCAGGCAGTTTCATCAAAACCTCTCAGCTCCAAGCTGCTTCTTTGTGTGTCACGAGAGCAGTCCACATCTCTGCCAGGGCTGGAAACTACAGGGGATGAAACGGACAGCCTGAATGTCTAGCTCCATTTCTCATTCTGCAAAAACAACTTCCAAGAGCATCTGCAAGAACAACTCTCTCTCTCTCTCTCTCTCCAGATGGGGAAGTTGTGGCAGAAATATTTCAAGTAAATTGCACAGCAGAAGCACAAGCTTACCAGAAGCAATGAGATCGCAGAGGCATGTGAAGTTTTCTTTGTCAGAAAGAATCAGTGGACAGGGAGCTAAAATATATATTTGGGACAGCTATTAGAGTAATCTCTACAGGGTGACTCTGGAGCGTGATCACATAGACCATGTCACATTGTGTGTGGGGTTGCTTGCTTTCTTGCTTGCTTTCCAATGCTGTCCAGATAAATGGACTTCATTTAGTATTCGCTATGTGCTTCTTTTGGAAACATTTCTATTTAAAATCAATGTCACGGCTGACCATTTGCAAGATTTTGGGTTCACATTACCCTTGCAATCAAACATTTTTTGAATAAAGATGTCTCTTACACGTGTCAGATATTTTTTCCCTTCCAAGCCAATATTTCACATATGCTTTCTTCTTTCTTATTAACTTGCTCTTACCATTGCACGTTTGCAGCATAAATAGATATCATAACTGTGCTATATGACTGTTGGCACTTAGACATCTGGTCTGTACACGTTTGAAACAAGAAGTAAACGAGGAAATTACTTCAAGACTTTAAAAACGTTTGTGGTCAGGCCTCACTACTTGCCAGGTATTTTTACTCAGGCAATGCAAAATATAGAAGCAGCTGCTTAGTCCTCATATAAAGTCATTATAAGAATCTGGGCCAATGTGTAGAGGAATACAATGTTGTTGTTGTTGTTGACGCCTTCCATAAACTATGGTCCCGCTGTTGCCTGCTAGCACCCGCCAGCCGGAAGAGAAATCAGAAAAATCATGGCATTCTTCCCCAAAACATTAAAAAAAAAACCAAACAGTTTTTAAATTATAAGCCTTAGCTTGAACTGGCCGTGTGCCCTAACCCCTCAGCAGTTTCAGTATGAAGGGGGTCAGTGGGCCCCATCTGTCTTTCTACCTGCCCCACACAGGATGAGACAGACCAACCTCTGAAGGCGCCTGTCCCTCTCTGTTGACAATGGTGCTGAGCTAGACAACTGTCCTTCATTGCATGAAGAATTTAGACTGCTACAAATAGGTGGGGCTGGTGCCACCTTTAGCTGTGTCCACAGAGTGTGAATGCTGGGTGAGGGACACGCTGGCCCAGGCCTGAGGGACACTATCCCTCTAAGCCTTGAGAATCAGGATTTATCCCAGTTCCGTCCTGCTGGCTGCCATCCACATAACCCACCACGGTGAGGAGAAGACACTGAGACGTCCGCAGTGTGCTGGTGAGTGCCTGTGAAATGGGAACCCACTCTGCCACCCCCTGCATAGAGCAGAGGACATTCGGGGAAGCAGAGCATTTCCGACATTGTCCCAGGGTTTGGTCCGTAGATGTGCCGCTCTCCTGTGCAGGGAACACCTTCTTATCTTGAATCACACTTAAGCCATGTTAAGGTGCAACACAAGTGCAAGCAAGGGTTTATAGGGAACATGAAGTGAGGAAAAAAAAAAAGAAAGTGCTTTAGTTACTTTCAGAGTGCATTACACAGATGTCTTTCTCCCTCACGCAGCTCATTTGCTCTTTTCCTCCTGGCAAGGTAGAAGTCAGGGTCCTGTGGCTCCTCGTGGCTCTTTGGCCTTGTGGAGAACCTTAGCTGCTACAACTAACCTCCCTGTGGCAGCTGTGACTGGCTCTAAGATGATTTAATCTTCCATCTTCACATTTCTTCTCTTCCCTCCTGCGGGAGTAGCTGCTCCAGCTATTCCCTTGGAATACATGTTTCTTCCTTTGCCTGGGCCTGTAGATGTGCCCTGTTGGGCTAGGAGTTATCCTGCGTACAGGAATTATTACTGAATAACTCTTTTTTTCATTGACACATAAAATTGTGCACCCCAATGCTTTCTTTGTCCCCAAATGCTTTCTTTGGTGGTGACAATTTCCTACAGTGAGCAATTTATCTTTCACTTGGATCTTTGATTCTGTTTTAGTAATAAACATTAAAATGCAAAATCTGAGGCAGAGATGAAGGGCAGAGGGGATGGTTAGGAAGGAGGGCATTAGTGATAGGTGAACTACTGCAGAAAGGCAGAGAGCTGCACTGGAATGGGAAGGGGAGAAGCTTCTCCTCATATCATCTGCATCAGCAAATGACCCAACCAGCATCTAATATCAGCAGTTTAATTGCTAACCCGTGGATTCAGCATATGACAATGCAGTACTCCTAAGAAGGCATTTACTCCAAAGTAAAGGGGAAGGAAGCCTTTGGCACAGTTGCTTCCAGCAGCAGGTGACCAACAGCCTTGCAGACACCTTGGGCCATTGTTTCCTAGCTGAGTAGACTGCAGAGTAGATGGAGTTTGTCTGACGGAAAGTTTACACCTGGGAGAGCTCGGACTAATGGGATGCTCTGCCTGGAACACATTTTAATATTTTTCATAGCATTCATTTCTTTATTTGCTGGTGTCTCAGCAGTGCTTGGAAGCCCCAGTCCTGGGCCTGTGCTATTCAAGAAGAGAACATAAAGGGAATCCCTGCTAGTCACAGAGTTTACAATGCCATTCCAATCAAAACATGAACTTTCAGTGTCTTCCTAATTACTGCAACAGCTAAAACCAAGCTTTTCTTCAAAAGGGAGTTTTCAGTAAATTTTCCAAAATGGAATTATAGTGAGAGAGACTTGATTTTCTCAGCTCCTGAGAAAATGTTACCACAGTTCTACACCTCACCCTTTCCACTCCAGACTTTTCTATTCCACAGTTTACTTATGGCACTTTTCATCTCCTCATTTCTCAGCGTGTAGATGAGTGGGTTCAGCATGGGTGTGATGACCGTGTAAAAGACAGCTACGCTCTTGTCCTCCGAGAGATTGCTGGATGGGCGTATGTAGGTGAATATGCATGGCCCAAAGAAGAGAATCACCACAGTAATGTGGGACCCACAGGTGGAGAGGGCTTTGTACCGCGCCTCGGACGTTCGCCTTTTCAAGGATGACAAAATTACAATGTAGGATGTGACCAGGATGAAGAAAGAGACCAAACAAATCATTCCACTATTGGCAACGACAATGATGCCCACAGCATAGGTGTCGGTACAGGCCAGTCGTAGTAGGGGATGGACCTCACAGAGATAGTGGTCAATTTTGTTGGGGCCGCAAAAAGGGAGGCTAACGGTTATGAGGGTCTGCACCAGGGAGTGCACAAAGCCCCCCACCCATGAACCCATCACCATCCAGCCACACACACGCCTGGTCATGAGGGTGGTGTAGTGCAGGGGTCTGCATATGGCAAAGTAGCGATCATAGGCCATCACTGTGAGGATGAAGATCTCAGCGCCGCCGAAGAAATGTAACCCAAATAGCTGTGCCATGCAACCCCCAAAGGAAATGGTTTTCTTCTCAACAAGGAAGTCAGCAATCATTTTGGGAGCTGTGACAGAAGAGAAGCAAATATCTGCAATGGACAGGTGGCAGAGGAAGAAATACATGGGGGAGTTCAGACGTTGACTGCTAACTACAGTGACAACAATGAGCAGATTTCCTGCCAGAGTAACAATATAGAAGAACAAAAACACCACAAAACATATTTTCTGCACCCCTTGGTTCTTTGAAAGGCCCAGAAGAATGAATTCCTTCACACTGCTTACATTCTCCATGTTGGTCAGTCGGGTGCCAATATGCAATATACAGCTTATACCCCTGGGAAAACAAAGACAGACACATGATTCATCAGCATTTTTTCATTATTAATGATGAGTTCTATATCAGAAGTGGATACAAACCAAGAAAGATATAGCATTAGTATTAAGCTTATGAAGTTTCTGTCATGTTTTTTTTTTAACGGCTATTTAATTCTCCACAGTACAAAGCTTCTGCCATGGCTTTGGTGGCACGGAGATAGGTGCACTCTGTGATATGTTCCTTAATCCTGGTCTTGCAGGATTTTGAAGGACTGGCTCCATGGCTGATAGCCTTCCATGCACTAAGGACAAGGCCAGAGTGTTCACCTTGGGCACTACAAGGCAGATAATGCAGCATGTTTGCCCTCAGGGGAGACAAAGTCCCTGACAGCAATCTTTGTAAAATGGGTGTCTTTAAGAATACCTGGAAATATTGCTCAGAATGATGATTTGCTTTATAAGTACCACGATCTTTGAATTCTTGTTTAGAAGGGAAATGTACCCACATGCAGAGAAAAGAACTCTCTTGTGTATATACATTTTGAAACGTAAATATGAAATGTCACAGGCTGAAAAATGAATTCTGGGAAGGTTATCTATCATGGAGGGGAAAAAAATTGCACATATGACTTAATGTAGTATTTCACATTGTTCTAAATCTCAGCATTGTTTCTATCAGAGGAAGGAAGAATGAAAGACTCTTGTGAGATCTTCTGTCCCAGCGTTGTACTGATTTTACCTAGTATGATTTTTTTACACTCTGCGTGATCCTTTCAAGGGTTAGCTTAGCTTAATGAAGCTAATCTAACTAAACTCCTTCAACAGCCAGTATAAGTCTCTCTGTAGGCTGATTCAGAATGACTGAATTAGAGTCCTTTGCAGAACCCTTTTTTCCTCCATTCACTATGAGGAGCTTAAGCAAATTAGCACCACCAGGTTAGAATGAACTTTAGAGAATAATCCCTTTTGTTCCCTGAAAGTAGCTCAGAGCTTTTTGTAATGCCATCCACCTGTTTTAGGTTATGGCTGAGCTCCTTGTCCCTAGGCATTTCTACATCCATACAGTTTCTCATTCGAGACAAGGTCACATTCCAGCATAAACATGGGACTTCTTTGGTTCACCCTGTATTCCAGCTACAACCCATCGAGCATTACGTGTCACTAATAAATGAGTAGCCTACATCTTTAGAAAGAGTGTAACATCTCTAGCTTGCCATTATGCACCCAGACCACCAGAGTTCCTTTGGTCAAAGAAGTCTGGGAACCACCAGATTAAACTCTTCACAGAGAGTTTAAGGTCAGCCAAAAGCAGGCACTCTTTTAATAAAAATATCCACTGTATGGGCTTCCTTCTAGGATCAAAACATTCCCCATCAGCTGGTGTTAAAATGCACCATTTTAAGTCCTGCAGAATTACATCACAACCAGGTCTTCTCATTTGTCTTGGTGATCTGTGAGCAAATCGGCGGAATGATTCAGTTAAGCCAAGTTATCTACCAACTACTTCCATCTGCAGCATAATCAGAAACTCTCGTGCAGGCACAAAGGGATCAAGCATCCACAGGAAACACTGAAACTGAGAAAAGCCAAGATTACTTTCAAACCCACAAAGTGAAGCCGAGAGAGGAAGTGGGCAAAGTTAGGGACTTTTCCTATGCTTACAGTTGTACTTACACTAGATGAAAGTTTTTCAAGCAGAAGGGTAAAATTTACATGGATGGTTCCTTTTCAGATATTTCTACAAGGAAAAGGATCAGTAAGAACAACGTGAGGTCAGTTTCTCCCGCGTCTTACCAGGTCGTGATCCTTTCTACCCCTCTTCCTTCTACTGAGCAACGACGTAGACTTCTCAACAAAATAAGTGACAGGGATGAAATGAGCACACCTTTATGGCTGTGCAGTACCCAGTCCAAAAGAAATAGCTGGGCTCCATCCAAGCCAGAGCATCACTGGAAGCATACCACAGCAATCGCAGGGCCATATTTAGGCAGTCAGAAAGGAGTGACCAAGAGAGAAATGATCAGGGGAAACTATATGCCTGAATACCAGCAGGTGGCAAATTCCTGAGCTAAAAACAAGGTGTGCATCTACAAAAGGACCGATTCACAATTCAGACAGCTCGACTATGTATCTTGCTTGATAAGGTCCTTTCCATCACCACCAAACTGCATTTAACAAACTACCCATCTGTCTGATCTCATCTCATCGCCTTAAGTCATGTAGGCACCTGTACCTAAGCTAGGCATATTACACCTGACCAGTCTACTTGTAGATGTGATGAATCATGTGCTGCAGGTACCTGTTTCTTACTGTTGACTCCAAGAGGATCACTAGAATGACTAATTCAGTAGAGGATTCCCACCAGTTATGGCTTATCTCTTCAAGTGCCTTTGCAGGGGTAGACCTGAGCTATATGACATAATGCAATCAGCTGCAAAATAAAATGAATCTCATGTGTACTCTTGACATCTCAAAAAGGGTGAGAAGTTGCACCATCTCCTTACTGCATGCATTCTTCCCTAAAATCTCAGCTGGTTATGGGAAACAAAAGAATAATATCGAAGCAATCGAATCTGCGGCTGTAGAACTAGCTCTGTGTATGATTCTAGCCAAAGATAACTAGAGACAGTTGATAACTTCAGTGGAAGTTCCTTTCTGTATTTTCACATTTGTGCAAGAAGAAAGGAAAAGGAAGAGGAAAGCAAAGCAAAGCAAACAAAGCGAAGCAAAGCGAGAAGCCAGAGAAGCTGCAAAACTTACCTCGCCTGTGTTTAGAGATCTGATTTTTTGTGTAAGGGCTGTACAACTTTATCTCCTCAACTTCTGTCTCCCCTGGTATGAATGTGTTAGAGCACAGTGCCTTTAAAGAACATAGAATGGCTTCTGGAAAGCTTCCAAAACTTGCTCAGGAGGTGGCTGTTAGTGTATAATCCAACCCCATCTAATTTATTACTTGCTTTCGTGTGTCACAAGTGTATCTTGATGTTTCCTGCCTGTGTGAGAAGTGGTTTAATAGGCTGTGTGGATGATGTGACCTGGGTGTGCTGAATGATGCTTTCATATCCCAGGGCTGAGAAGAAAACCATTTAAGCACCAACCTTTAACCCTCTCCCAGGAAATCTTCCACCTGAAGGGCTCTTGGGGCTGCAGGAGGGAGGGGTGGAGGCTTAGTGAAGGGAAGGCGTGAAAGAAAGGGGCAAAGGAGGAGAATGAGTTCTGTCTTGACTGAAAAGTTTAAGTAAATATATTTTAAAGAAACAGTTGTCAGTCAATGCTTTTATAATGATATCACAAAGGCATTTCAGGGTTTCTCCATAAGAAATAACACTCAAAGGAGAAGCTGAGTATTCAACTGGACAAGCATATGCATGGGCCTATCCAGTTAACGCTTCTCGGAGTTCTTCCTTACTCCAAGGTGATAGTTGTATGGATTTCCCATGTGTAAAGGGCCATTAGGTCCACTGCTCTGGCTTCCTAGCATTGTGAATACTAAAACAGTCCATTTGTAATCTAGATATTTTCTCTCCTTTTTTAACTTCTGTGTATTCCAAAAAACAAGTAAAAGAGAAATCCTCATTAAAGGAAAAAAAGAAAGAAACCTCAAGCTGTAGGAAGAGTCACCATCCTCCAGGGGTGGTAAAGAATTCCTATCACAGGAGTCCCCATCTTTCTTAACCTGAGCAGCTGCAGTCAAAGGTGAACCTATGAAATGAAACCAACGAAGGAGGACAGCAGAGAGGTCTCATGGTTTCTAGTGAAATCTCTGCTAAAGCAATATTGTAATCAGCCATTAAAGGGCTTCTCCAAACCTTGTTAACTGGCATGAAATGGCTTCAGGAATACTGCTACTCCGTAGAATTAAAATGAACAAAAAAGAAAAGTTTTTACACCTGTTAGTTCTTTCAATGTTCTGGTGCAGACATTTTCCCTTCTTTCTCTGCCCTCAACTTAATTTCAAAAAAACAGATTTAGATCCATTCCTTTTAAATCCAGCCCTTCATTTGCTCACAAACTGTTTTAGTGTTAATTAGCTCCACGCACCAGCCAAACCAGAAAGAGAGTAATGGAGAAACAAAGGAGGGAAGGATTGAGGGCAGGAGCCAAAAATAAAAAAAAAAAAAAAATAGAAAGTCTGGAGAGCTGGATGGAGATGCAGAGAAATGCCCTTTCAGCCCTGCAGCAACAGGCAAGTGCCAGTGCCAGGAAGAGAGGTGACCCTCCCAGCAGCTACTGGGAAGACAGTGAGATAAGGTGCTGTGGCTGGGAGCTGAAAGCTTTCTCAGAAGCACTAGGGTGGGAGGCCTTGCATGGCACTGCGTAAGGGGAGCGAGGCATCCGCAGTGTGGGGCGAGACGGTGGTGGGGAAGAGATTTGGCACAGGGACAGGAGGGTGGCTGATGGCTCAGCAGGAGCTGTGTGCTGCAGCCACATAGGGAAGGGAAAAGCTCCTTACAAGCACCTTTCTCTCCACTGCCTGTACAGGCAGCCTAGGGCAACTAACTCATCTGGAGATGGCCATCTTGGGCGAAAGCTGGGAGAGATGAGTTCCCCCTCCAGCCCTCTGGGGACAGCAATTCCGGACACAATTCCACAATTCCGGACAAGCACTTTGGGCGACGGCATCGGTGCGAGACTGGGAATAAAACCGACAGACACCTCTCCATGCTCATTGCTGTCAGGACATACATGCTGGTAAAGTACCACAAGAGAAACAGATCCATCAGGAGATATTTGGAAAAGATATAGTTCTATAACCATGTCTAGTGGTAATATAACAAGAAGAAAGAGGAGCAAAGAGAAGTCGGTGATGGCCAGGTTCAGAATGTAGATGGTGAAGGGGCTCTTCTTCATGTGAAAGCCCAGGAACCACACAACCATCCCATTCCCCACTAGCCCACACAGAGACACTCAAAATTATCACCGCTCTGTAATCTCTTATGCACTGAGATTCTGCAGTCCTCTGAGAGTTTGTGTATCCTGTGGCTGTGTAGCTCAGAGAAAGGGCTGTTGTGTTGGTGTCCACCATGGTGAAGCCCCTGCTGTCGGTGTCATTTTGTCCCTCTCCCCTCTCCCGCCACCTCCTAGGAGAGACAAGGAAGGAGAGAGGAGATCAGGGGCATCAGCACTCCCAGCACTCGCCTTCCCTCCCCACTCCCCCATGCCAAGCCCCGAGCTGGGGCAGGAAGGACCACCTCCCCCCTGAGTGATTGGGAAAGGCCTGGAGAGAGTGTTCTGAGGCAGCCGGGAGAGGTGGAGACAGGCTGGAGGTTCGGGGCAAGAGACATCTGGGAGAAAAAGAGAGACAGAGAGCGGTGGGGATGGGGTGGAATCGCTGCAAACAGGGGATATCAAAAAGGAGGGGTCCTGGAGAGTCCCAAGAGCAATGGAGAGCTGCTCCCACAAGATCCACCTAAGTCCACAGCCTCCTCCGGGCACAGAGAGCCCATGTGTAAACACGTAGAGCTCCCTGAGCTGCTTAGCCATGAGCTTGCAAATTGACACCAGCCTCATCTAGCTGTCACCACGGCTCACTTTGGCCTCCATTGAAAAGGGAAAGCTGCTTTTTCCTCTGCTGGAAGCAGGTAGAGCAGCAGGACTGAGTACATGGCAGAGAGGGGCTTGCCGTGAGCACAGCTGGATTCCTGCCTGCTGCAGGATGTCTGGCAGTGTGGGATAGCACTTTTAAACCTTCTGCTGCCTTGCAGGAGAGAGGGAAAAGAAGAGCTTGGTATTACAGAGCTCCGCCTTTGTCCATTGCCTGTGCTACATGGAAACATCACCTGGTAGATGCCTTGTGTTGTCTGCACATCACTGCTCCAGGGGCAAGCAGAGTGACCAGACTTCCCTCAGTTAAGCTCCTTGCGTTGGAGGTAAGCCACTAGAATGGTGTGCCTTTACAGTTCCCTCTGCACCAGCAGAGTGACTTTGGAAAGCAGTGATTTCTAAAATGAAGCACCACATGCATTTCCCACGTGCAGGCTTTGTTCTCTTGCCTAGTCAATGATAGGAAGTGCCAGGACCACGCAGACTTTGCCTGAGTGCCAGGCAAAGGTGAGCAGTCCATCTGCTCCAGCAGATTCCTGCAGTGCACTGGTGTGCGGGATCTTAGCAAATTGCAGTCAGCTCCTGCAGGAGAGTAACTTGGCCCTGCCTGGGGGGAGCTCAGGGGAGCCAGCTGGCAGGCAGCAGCGCAGGAACCCCATGGCGCTGCCTGCTGCCTGCAGGGACACCGCGATGGATAGCGCCAATCAAAGGGGAATCTGGACAGCCAAGGGAAAAATGTGTTGGACTTTGTGTGAGTAGCAAACATGTGCCGAGGCTGCAGGGGAGTTTTGCTAGGGAAGATGGAAGAAGGGATCTGAATGCATGGAGACAGATGCCACTTGCTCCCTGGAGGAGCCTGGGAGGAAGTCTCATGTGCAGAGGCAGAGAGGCCAGGCGGGCAGTGTGCCCCACCTCTTCCTCGGTCAGATTGCTTGTGCTTGGCTGTGGCTTCACTGGATCAGAGCAGCAGCCTAAGAGAGCCCTGGAGTGATGGCCCACTGGGCAGGTGCCGGGTCGCTGGATGCAGCACAACCCGTTGAGACAAACCTCCCGGCGGCATATAGAGCCACAGCTTCCTTCCTGGGCCCAGGAGTCTCTCCAGCACATGCTTGGCTCTCTCCACTTTTTCCCTGGAGCCTCTCCCAGATTTCTGAGTGGCTGATGCTGCTCACTGATGGCCCTTACTGCTGAGAGGCTGCACTGTAACCATGACAGGTTTCTTCAAGGCCAGCAGGTGGAAATGCCCTCCCTTGCTCCCACCGGGCAGTGAAGATGGACTCCAGAGCAAGGAAACCCTCTTGGCAGCAGCACCAGCAGCACCAGCAGCAGCAGGGCATGTTTTCTCTGGCCGTGCCAAGTCTCTGCTACAGCCAGCAACTTGGAAGAGACAGTCAGCAAGGCAGGGCCAGATGTGGAGGAAGCTGTCATGGCATACTCACTTTCAGAGCATCAGAAGCAGGAAAAGAGAAATTATTTTGCAGAGACATGGCTTAGAACCCTTCTATCTGCAGGACCTGTGTTGAGCCACAACTAGAGGTGCTGAGAGCTTCCTCTTGGTGTGGGACAATTTCATTCTGGGGCAGTGGTGGATGCCCTCTGCGGAGGAGGCAAGTGCTTTTGAAGGCCCTCCAGCAAGAGGATTCATCTGTTGCTCGTTCCGAAGGGGAAGGAAACACACAGCCACACCACCAAGTCCATACTTGTCAGTTCCCAGCACACTCTCCTCCCGAAGATGCAGGTGCAAATCCCAGGCTAAGAGGTTTCTGAACCTCTTGAAGCCACAGAGGGCTGCACTGATGCTCCCGTTGTCTGGGGCAAGTGCACTGCATTGAGTAGCGCTACGCTGCCAGGGAGTGCTGGGCAAGCACCTAGGCAAGCAGCAGCCCCACTCGGAGCACTACCATTCCACACCAGTGCTAGCAGCAAGGAGAGAGAGCAGGAGGGAGGGCTTTTCAAGTGAAAGGGTAGAAGATGCAGAGGAGCAGGAGCGCCTGGGCAGCAGCCCTCTCTGAGGGGACACAGTGAGTCAAATGTAAAACCAGATCAGCAAAGGCTGTGTCCCTTGAGGGATGCTCACAGTTTACAGCTCGGGTGGTTGTTTCCTTCGTAAGTGCTTAGCTGCCTTGGAGTTTCTCTGACGTCTGGGGTAAAGTGTGTGTGGCGCCTTCAGCTGTTCGCTCTCGGCTCTTCCTCCTGCATCGCACAGCACTGCACTGCACAAAGGGGAAGGGCAGGAGCGCTCTCTCCTCCTGATTTTCTTGCCTGCTGTTTGCTTGATTTCTGTTTGCAGCGGGCAGAAGCAGGAAAAGAAAGACGACGCTCCCATGGCCGCTTGCTCTGCGATGGACGTCTGCCAACGGCCATCTGCCAGGGCAGCTTTTGGATCTGCGCTCAGAAGGGCAGGCTGTGACCAGCCTCTGGCAGCTCTCCGTTGTGAAGAAGGCCCATTACCGCTGCCAATCCAGGTGAGCAAGCCTGGCAAGGGAGTTACCATTGCCCCAAGCCGATTTCTTGTGTTACAATGCCAGACGCGAGCCTTTAAAGCAGTGCAATGAACACGCTGCTCGCATCTGTGGCGAGGGCGCTGAGCCTCGGCGGGGCGAGCAGGAGAGCGCTGGGCAACAGCAGCGCCCTGGGCTGGAGTGCCACGGCTGCGGGGCGCGCTAGCACAGGCTGCGGCCGGGCGAGGCGGGCCGGGGCAGCGGCGGGGCAGAGCGCGGGCGCCGGGCGGCGAGGCGTCGGGGCGCGGGGCCGCTGCGCGGAGCCGAGAGCGCGACAGGCGCGGTGGGGGCGAGGGTGCGGGGGCAGCCGGCGCCGTGGGCGCTGCAGCCCCGGGCAGGCTCGCAGCCTCGGCAGGGCTCGGGGGCGCTTCCCGCCGCGAGGGCGGCTCCCGGCGCGGAGCGCGGCTGCCGGCGGCGCTGGGGGTCGCGGCGGGTGGCGGCGGGTGGGCGCCGGGCGGGTGCTGCGGGCGGGGGTGGGCGCCGGGAGAGCCGGGGGCTGGCGCGGCTCGGCGCGGCTCGGCTCGGCTCGGCCGCCCGGGCGGAGAGCTGTGCCGGGAGAGCCATGCCCGGCGGCGGAGCGGCTGCCGGGGGCGCTGGCGGGCCGAGAAGGGGGCCGGGGCCGAGGCGAGGGGCCGAGAGAGCGCGAGCGCCGCTTGCCGCCGAGCGGGCGGAGGAGAGCTGCTGGGGGCGGCGGGCAGCAGGCAGCGCTGCGGGCTGAGACGTGCCCGGGCGCGGGGCGCCCCGAGCACAGCAAAGTGCCGCTGCCTGGGGAAGAGTTTTCCTCCCCGACGCTTGCTGCAGGTTTGTTTTCCTTCTCTGAGAGTCCCTGGGGGCGCGAGCAGGTCCGAAGAAGAATGACCTCTGCGCTGCCTTGCAACGTTGCCTAATAGACAACGGCATAGGCAGTAGCACAGGCGACGCCAGAAAAACCGCCTGTCACCGTTTGGGCAAAGATGGTCGAGTTTTCCGTTGCTTTCTTTTGAGAGAGGCACTGAGATTACTTGGAAGACGTCCAGATGTGTGTAGGTCAAAGGCACTGACAACCATTGGTCTCCTAAAAATGCCAGGCACGAGACTTTCAGGCAATGCACATGCGAAAGGAAGGCCAAACACATTGATCTCAACAGATCAGGTATGTATACGCAATAGGTATGGAACACCAACAGCAACAAACAGCCAGTAAGAAAGCTTAAAAGGATTGATATGAGCTTTATTGGTATAGCCTCGCTATATTTGGATATATATACAAACAGATGTCTTTATATTATAACTACAGGCTCTCTTCACTGAATTGTGCACTGAGGACTAAACAGCAAATATTGAAAAAGAATGGCAGAGTAGAAGCACGTTTCCTGTTACTGAGCACGGGAGAAGTTTTCAATTTCTTCCTTCATTTCCTAAAAAAAGACTAAAAAAAAAGATTAAAAAGGAATAATAATTGCCAACTAAACACAGGCAAACTTGCTATAAGCTGGAATAGAAATGTAAAATCCTGTAGCTAGCTGCTTTGTATAAAATGAAAGTCTGTGTAGATGCCTTCCAGGTGGAAGTCAGCAACTCGTATGTAACACAGACTGCTAAGCAGGAAAGAGAGGAATAGCGAATAAGCAGGATATCCACTGTGCGCAAGGAAGAAGTGCAGAACAGTGACAGGAAGTGCTGTGTAAGCAAAGTACCTCTATCAACTGCGTTTTGTCATGGTCTTGCCGATGGCGGTAAACACACTGGCTGAGCACCAGGTGTAGTTTTTCGAGGTGGCGGATGTTGCAGTCCTTTGTTGCGTCGCCAACGACCTTCAGCAGTTGCTGAAGAAAAAAGGGAGACAGTACAAGTTTGCGTTAGCACAAGATCATTTGAATAGGCTCTCGATGTGTTCAGACACAAAAGAAAATGGTCCCACACAACTCGCATCCTCCTTCCTTGTATGGCTAAATAAAGAAGGAGTGAAACGTCCAAGAACAGACTAACTATCGCAGCAGCTTTCCATGGAGGAAATGAGCTGCTGTGTCCGACTTGCGAGAAAAAGCAAGGCTCCAGTTTCAGCTAGCATTGTGTTGCTCCTCAGGCTATCACCTCCATGATCCTAACTGCAAGTGAACTTCTCTGAGAACAGCAGGAACTGTCATGGCCCATTTTGTAGTAAAGGACAGCGGCTGCCACAGCAAAGGCCCTCTTGCCTTGGATGAGCTTCTGTGGCTGCAATGCGGGGCCCTGCGAAATGCATCTTTTGAAGAGAGGCCACAGAGCCTCTAGAAAGAGGGCTGCCAGCTGGCAGTGGGAGCCTCCTGAGGTGCTTCTGTCTCCCCGTTAGCTGAATGTTGCCCATGCCTGCAGCTCTGCTGGCAGAACGGATAGCTCAAGGGTTGTCAGCAGAGCGGGAAGCAAAGGTGGATCAGTGAGCTCCAACCTACCCTGAGAGAGATGCTGGTTTCCTTCTCAGCAGGGGGTGAGCATTTCCTCCTCTTCTCTGCTAGGCTCTCTGAGGGCGATGCGTTCCTCCTTCGCTTTTGTCTGCAGGCAGCTGCACAGAGATAGGAGAAAAAGCAAGCCAAAGCATTAGCTAAGCAGTTCTGTCTGCACAATCTAGCACCGTCGTCTTACTTGGTGCACAAGGGAAATGCTGAGAGGGACTGAAGTACCATTGTGCTGGCTCACTACATACATGTGTTGAGGGAGAGAGGGCAGCAAGCGAAGGGGGTCCAATTGTTATTAGAATTAAAAAGCGCAAGAACTGTTAGATTATATCATGCATAAAAGAATGCCCTTGAAGATTTTGTGCACAGAGCAGACTGTAGACCGAAGGCATGAGCACAAAGCAGGGTCATAAGCTCAGGTGGCTTCGTCTCTCATCACAGGAAGTAAAAGAGGTGAGAAGCAGAAAAGTCTTTGGAGACAAGCTCTCCTTCCCCTGTGTTCCAAAAGCAGAGGTTGCCTAAGCCTCACAGACAGACGGCAATGACTTGGTGCGGGGGTGGCAGGCAGGAAGGCAAGAGGGAGAGGAAGAGAAAAAGGAAGCAAAAGCACAGGAAAAGTCCTCACTGTTTCCTATTACCGTAAGAACTTGTGGAGTGTTCAGCAACTGCTCTAAACAACATGTTACATTTGAGGAGTTAGCCGTTGCGGGGCCATCGAGGCCAGTGTTTTACAGTGTGAGCCAAGCTCTGTGGCTGGGCTTTATTTCATAAGCATGTTGAGTGACTGTCCTGGGGACTGACCTCACATGCTGCACCTGATTTGGAAATGGAATGCCTTTGGCATAAAGCCACCGGCATCACCAAAACCAGGTATGCCATGACAAGAGGGAAGATATCAATGTCATTGGCACCTTCTCCAAAAAAGAAAATAGAAAAAAGGAAGAAAGGACTTGCCAGTAGAGAGGGGTGTACTGGACTCTGCAGGCACCGCTGGCCATGTCTCGTCCCCTTGCTCCTCGAGCTGCCTCTCTTCCTCCTCTGTCAGCAGTCGAGGCTCAGGTGGTGATGCCACAGGCAGGAGGACTTCCCGTGCCTGACAAGCTTCAGTCAACCAGAAAAGGTTAGCCAAGTGATGATACGCGGACACAAGCAGAGTAAACCTTCGTGCCAGGAAATCTATTACCCAGGCAAATGCCGAATGGCTGCTAAGCTAGAGATAGCAACGCTGTGTTTGTAGAATAGGCTCACCTGCTTTCTTTTGTGGTGCAGCAGGCTTAGCAGCTTGCTGGACAAGCAAGTCCTCGAAAAACTTTCTCCCTTCCTCCTCGCTAGGTGACTGGACATTGAAAACTTCTCCATAAAGCTCAGAAAATAAAGCTTGTACCTGAGGTGGGAGGAGAAAAGACAGCGCAGCCGTAAGGCCCCCCCCCCCCCCCAAATTTGTGTTCTGCTCCACAAAGATGAATTCCTTTTCCAGTGAAGCTGAGGAATGCTTTGAATAAGGGAGAGACTAGAACAAGTTTGCTTCTTGGCCTTAAAGGCAAGATTGTAGTGGGTCAGCAGGGCAATTTAGGGCATCTTCTTTAAGGAACACCTCTAGGATTAAAGCTCTGTGAAGCGACCCGAGGTTCCAGTGCTCCAAGGGAGGACACTGAGCATCTCCTAGGTTGCCTGTTTTGGATTTACTTGCCTTGCTGCCCTTCAGGTTGAAGCCTTGTGGCAACTGCAGAGGGAAGAGATGCCAGCAGGGTGCCCTAGTAATGCCGGTGTTGAATGGCTTAGGAGAGCACAGTATTTGGGTGCTTAATGGAGTGATAAATTAACATGAGACTGAAAGAAGCCGGGAAGGCAGTGAGAGAAATACCTCTGGCGGGAGATCTGCATGGCAAACATCCGACGTAGCGAGCAACAGCACTGGAGCATATGCTGGAATGCCCTCTAGTAATGTTGTGAGCGTAGCTCTCAAGGTGAGTCCAGCAGCCTCCCCCCAGGCATGGATATGTGGAATAGAAAGGATGCTCGGTGCTGTCCTCTGGGCTTCTCGGATCAACTAGTCAAAAGGAAGTTTGGAGAAGACTGTTGAAGCGGGTAGCAGAGGCTGCTGCTGAACAACAATGGATCAATCAAAATTGCCTGCAAAACGGGAGTGCGCAAAGAAAAAGTGTCCAAACAAGCCACCAAGAATAAGGTAACACTGCTGCTTGGACCCAGTTCCTTCAGCCTCTCCACAGCGAGATGCAGGCCTGAATCTCTGCCTGATTTCCAAACTGCTTAGATGTCAGGTAACTCGCCCAGAGCCTCACGCCCGGTGCGAGTGGTAGTGTGCTTGAAAAAACAGGCCCAGCCCTTCAGCAGGGTCCACATCAGCGTGGGGCCACTGCTACACCGCTCGAATCCAGCAAGTGTGTTCTTGCCTCTTCCCTGCGGTGTGATGAGAGAAAAGAAACCCTTTTCTTCCCCTCTCCCAAGCCTGGGTTGCATTTCAGTGTTATAAAGAGGGAGGCTAGAGAAAGGGCATGACGTGCAGTCAGGCTGAGGCAGAGGCGCCTCCTGGGAGCTACAGAGCCTGAAGAGGCAAGGGAAACAACTCTGGAGAGCCCGCTGTCATGAGCAGCAGCTCTTGCCATGCAGAGGGCTTTATCAGGAGCATCTTGGAGCTCCCTGAGCTGCTAGCAACATCCTTGCTGTTTAGCCTGGAATGGAAAAGATGCTCGTGCACAACGTCCTTCTTCTGCATTGTTCAGCGTACCAAGAAAAGTGTTCTTTCAGCGCGAAATAAACACCACAGGAAGCAGAGGAAAGCCAGGCCACCACCATTAACCGCGGGAGGTCTGCCTGCTTCCCCTGAGTCTATTCATCCTGTGAGATTGCAGAGAGAAGAGGTACCTGTGCGCATCTTTCTTCGGGTGAGGTGCTGCTAGCAAAGAGAGCCGGCAGGTCCAGCACGTGAACCGCAAACCTCTCCAGCACGTGTATTAGTGCAGGCGCCAAGTGGGAACTTTGCCCGTACCCGGGCTCTCCAGCGATTAAGAACCTGGGCCTGTGACATGCTGGCTGGCAACAAGCATTGCTAGGAGTGCAACTGCAAAACAAGAAGTTTGCAAAGGAAGTGATTGATCAAGACACAGATGTTCAAGGTGTCTTTCTTTGTCCAGCACACACTGGTCTGGATCTCTTCCCCCCGGCCGTGAGGCTCTTATGTTCAGGATGTCTTGACTGAGCAGCCTTGAGGCCTTTGCCTTGGTCAAGTTTAGGTGCAGGGGGTCCACTGGAAATGGAGAAGGTGGTCAGGAAGGAGCAGAAGAACCTTGTGGGAAAAGAAATGCCGTGGGCTCTGAAAGGCCTTAGCCGTATCTAACAAAGTGCAAAACATTCCTGTGAGTCCATAGAACTGGAGGATATTTATTAGATCCCTTCATTCAGATGGTTTCATCTTTCCTTGTGTGCTCTCTCCTAGATTGCAAATACAACTTTCTCGTGGTTTTTGCTCTGTTATCATGGAATACGTCTGTGAACAGCACCTTTTTTTTTAATTTTTTTTGCCATCCCAGTACTGCAGGACCTTTTGTGGCTCAGGCCAAGGAGCCTAGAGACTGGACCAAGTTCTGTGGGTCAGAAGCCTTCCTGAGCAGCACAGTAAGAGAGAGTGAGAAAAATTACTGATGCAGCTGGGACCCCATAAGCTAACTTCTCCACTGTGGGATTGAATTACTTTCACATTGCACTATCAAAATATGAATGTAAGCATAGTGGCTTAAAGATCGCAAATGAAGCCTTTTTTGCAGGGTTTTTATTATGCTCTTTTAGCTGGCCATTCCTCAATTTTCTTGAGTCACTCCTGCATTCCCAATCTGGGAAGCTAGGTGACTCCACAAACCCACGTTGCATTTCTTTAGCTAAGAGAAGAGACAACACGTTTCTTTGGCCTTGAATCCTTGAAGAACAGCATGCATGAAATCAGCATGCCCTAATTGTCTGTGGATGTCTTTGGTGGAGGAAAAGGAGGCTGGCTCCTTCCGGATGATCGGCTGGAGCTTCTTGCTTTCCTACAACTGTAGCACCTAGTTATATCTCCGTGCTTCCTGCTTGCAGTTTTTGATACCAGAGCACCCTGGACTAACTCTTCTGTCCTCCCTCATCTAACGCCCCTCCCACTTGCAACGGCCACGACAGCTTGGAAAGCCCCAGCAATCGGAAGAATTTCAATGAAAGGACACGGGCAGTTACCTGTTACAGTTAAGGAAGGTTTGCTTTTGCTGGCCAGGCCTTGGAGGAAACGGCTCATCTTCAGGACCAGAAGGTGACTCCTCATCACAGTCCATGCAGTCATTTTCTAAGAAATGAGTGGTACCATGAGAAGGCAAAAGAAGCTTGTTAGCTTTCCCGAAGAGTCTGCAACCCTGTCTTGTGCTAAGACAGCTTCTAAATGCGAGCTGAAACCCGGGGCCTTGTACTTCTTCGTCTGAGGGGCATACGCTGAATGCCATTTTCCAAACCCTACAGTCTCTACAGAGCTCTCCTAAGTGTCTGGATTTGTGCAAGCTATGTTTTGCTAGCGGTGAAAGCTCCTTTTCTCCTTGCAAATGGGAAAGATGATGCTGACAGCCTTCGGAAACTGGATGCTTGAGTGGAGAACATAGAGTTCTGTACTGTGAAGTGGGAGGAGTTCCCGGCTCTGCCCTCTCTACCATTCAGTTTCACCTCATCCTGACTGAAAGGTTTGTTTCTGTTGCTTGCACAAACTAGCAAGCAGTGTTTGCTTTGGGAGAGTTTTATGGCGGTGAAGGCAGTGAAGCCCTACCTGGCTGTTGGTCCTGCTGGAGTGCAAGTGCTGCGTGGGGAAATACCCTCTGCAGGCCTTTTAGGAGTCTCTGTAGCGTGTTCTGAAGCAGTGGCTTGGAAAGGGGTGGCAGTGGTTGTCCAGGGGAAGCCACAGCGCTCTGTGAAGCTGGTGCAGTCTTCTGCATAGCCACAAGAAAATCTGTTGCTGTGATTTCAATGGCAGCAACATGGATGTGCAGCTTGTGACTGCTTGTGTAGATCTGCGGATAGTGTCGATGCAAAGCACAGAGGGCAGCTTCAGCGCAGAGGGCTTGAATATCGGCCCCGCAGTATCCTGAGCAACAAGAGCAGAATCCAAAGGGATGTCAGTCTCAGGCAGCAGAAAGGAGTCAAGGACAGGCTTTGCAGAGGGGCACTCTCAAAGTCTTTGCATGTGGCCCAAAGGGGAAGAGTTTCATGGGCAATGGCAAAAGAGTTCCTGCACTGCAGAGCAGTGCCCTGCTGGGGAGCTTGCATTACGGGAGGCCCAGCGCCCTACAGCCTGTGCTTCGGAAGTAGGCCTCTGAGCCAACCTTAGCTCCTGAGGAAGACGCCCCCCAGAGCCTTCCATGTTCTCAGACGCAAGGGAAGGCAAGGAGACAGAAGCAGCTTGGGTACTGCCTGGCACAAGCTCAGACGCTGTCAGGAGCCAGGCACAGGCAGGAACTCGGTGCGTTTTTTCATCTTACCGACGCATTTTTCAGCAAGCTCCTCAAGCAGTGCGTCCAGGGGCTTAGGGCTCCAGTCTCTGGTGTGGATCTTGAAAATCTCTTTTCGAGCCTACAAACCAGGTGGTCACACTGTGGTTTGTCTTAAGCCTCTTTCTCAAAAACAAAATAAGCAATGCACAGTCCCCCTCCCCCCGTCACATTCCCGTAATTGCTTGTCTTCCTCTGCTAAAATTAAGAAATGTTTACATTCTAGTAACACACTGCCTGCTTTTCAAAGCTCGGTTCTTTTCAAGTAGATTGGAAGAGTAAGTACAGTAGTAGGAGCAAGAATTCTGACTCCAGCTGCTATCCTTGAACGAGCAAATGTCAAGCTGTGCCTATGTTCATCGCTGCTCTTTGCCAGAGCTTCAGTGAAGTGTTTCCTGTTTCTGTCCAGTATAGTGTGTTGTGCATTTTTCCTAGCCTTCAATCCAATAACCTTTTTCTCCTTTTCCCCACAAAATGTGAACTAAAGACAAAAGAATCTGGGGTAGCCAGAAAAAAAAAAAAAAAAGAAAAAGAAAAAGAAAAAGAGAAAGAGAAAAAGAAAAAGAAAGAGAGCCGGAGCTCCCTGCTAATACCAGTAACAATGTCAGCTCCCTAAATGCTTTTGGGCAGCTCCCAGGATTCCCAGCCCGGCCACACTCAAGCCCAAGTTTTCCCCCGAGGCTTTCCCAACTGGAGAACTGAGAACAAGGCGGCAACCTCAGAAGGCAAGAGCCTAGGTGGACTCACTAACTAAGCAAAGAGCAAGCCCTTGGGCAAGGAAGAATGTCCGTGTGCTCCAGGTGGAGTGAAACTCCTGTTTGCAGCCTTCCTGCCAGTTCTGTGTGGGGAACCGGGAGGTGCGGAGCACGTATACCACTTGTTTCCTTGCTCGCTCTCGGAGATGCTGTGGGGTAAGCCGGTTTTCTTGTCAAGCAAGGCTCTGTGCCAGTAGCAGGAAGGTTGCCGAAACAGCCTTACCTCTTTGTTTGGCAAGGTGAAAAGGAACTCCCTGTCAAAGCGTCCAGGCCTTCGTAAAGCAGGATCCAGGGAGTCTGGCCTGTTGGTGGCTCCAATGACCACGATCTCTCCTCTGCTGTCTAAGCCATCCATAAGCGCCAGGAGCGTTGTGACAATAGAACTACCAAAAAAATGTTGTTTGGATTCCCTGGGTTAGTAGCTGTTGTTACCTTTGGCATGACTTTCTCCAAAGTCACGTCGCTCAGAAAGGAGAAGCTTTTCTGGATGAGCTGTTGTTAGCAAAAGGACTCATGGTAAGACAGAGACCTTGTCCGGACACCAAGCTTAGTGACCTGATTTCAACTCCTGCCTTTAAACTGCTATGAAGCTCTGTGTCATTGTACTCGAGGAGTTCAGAGTGTGGGGGTGTGGGGGTGTGTCCTATAAAGGGAAGCAGGTGGGTCTTCTTTTCCTAGAGATGAAGCAGATGACATGGAGATGGAAGCGAAAGGAAGTACCTGTGAATCTGGTCTTGGCGGCTGGAGCGCACAGGAGCGAGACCGTCGATCTCATCAAAGAAAATAATCGAAGGCCGCATCTCATAGGCCTGGACGGGAAGTACAGATGCAGGCATACTGACGTATGTGAAACAGAGCACCACGCAGCGAGAACATGCAGGATAAACATTATGGCTGCAAAGGCACTGGCACTGTGCTGGACCCAACATCTGCAAGATTTCCAGCCCCTCAGGCAAAGCAGCACAGCACAAGGAAAAGGAAACCCTGATGTTCCCTTCTCAACAGGAGACACTGCCAAACTGCCCAAGAGGCCAAGTCCTCCTGGAAGACGTCCACCCCGGAAAAGTAGAGGTCCAACTCTGACCCAACCTACTGCGCATTTCCTCCTTACCTGCCGAAATAATGAGCGCAGCTGTCACTCGGATTCTCCCACCCATTGACAGAGGCAGTCGGCACCTTTTCTCATGAAGAATGCTATTCTCTTGTCTCCCTGCCTACATTCATTTGCGAGCGCTCGAGCCACCAGTGTCTTTCCAGTGCCTGGTGGGCCATAGCACAGACAGCCTCTGCAACATGAAAAAAAGAGATTTACGTAGCTACAACAAAAACATGGAAAAGTGCCCATGACAGCCCCCGTTGTGAAAGCAAAGCGGCCTTCCCTCCTAACCAAAACACTTCCCGTCTTAGACAGATTTGCGAGCAAAGCCTGTCTTTCTCCCTGCCACAGTTGGAGTCTCTTGGACTGTGCCTCCCAGAATTTGTTGGAAGCACTGGGGAGGAAGCCTTCAGCTGGGAGGCCAAAAAAGGTCTTCTGTGTTTCCACACGCTACTTAAAACATCAGCCAGAAAAGGGAATTCCTGTGACCAAAGCAGCAAAGCATCTGAAGATTTGCACACTTTTAAATGTATGGAAAGGGAAGGATTTCAAGTCATATTTCAACATCCAATGAGTCATGCTTTGTTGGCCAAGAATATATAAAGCTAACCATTACGTCTTGAGATATTGCCCCTCCAAAAAAAAAAAGAAAGAAAACAAAAGGAGAATACTTTTCATGTTGAAAAGCATATTGCAGCAGTTAGCTCTGTAGTTCGAATGCACTGCCCGTTACCTGGGGGGGTCGGATTTGGAATCTCTGAAAGAATTCTGGGTAAAGCAGTGGGAACAGGACCATCTCCTTTAAGGCTGAAATGTGGTGAGAGAGATCACCCACACCATCAAAGCATATCTAAAGAGACATGCAACAGAAGACATGTCAGAGGTCAGAGAAAGCTGCCACCTGGAAGAAAAAGGCTTCCTCCAAATTTATTCTATGGAAAGGCTCAGGACCATCTTGAAGTTCCCTGAGAGGAAAGTGTAAAGCCCGGGAACTGTCGGCAGCACAGTAGGGAAGGTTTTCATAACCTCTGGAAAAGTCCCCACTGACACAATGAGTTACCACTGCTTACCGAACTCTGGATTTGCACTGGATCAGCTTCCTGCAGGGTGCTTCCGCTTTTCCTTCCATCCACGTGCTTTGCCTTGAATTCGTCTTTCCCAGAGCTTTGGGGAAGACACCAGATGTGAATGGAGGAGAAAGGGAAAGGGGCTTTCTAACTGAACATGCAGTTAGCGGGATTGCTGTGGTTTTCATGTTGGCAAGTGAGTGCAGAAGCGCTTATACACTGGCATAAACTTCCCAAACCATGAAATATTCCCTAGTCTTGATTGGCGTTCACTATGCAAGCGTGAAGAAAGGCAGGTGGACATTTTTATACTGCACGATGAAATCGTCTAATGACAATTTGTGGAAGGGGATTCTGGCTTCAAGTGCAGAACAGAAGAACTGCAGATCCCCAATCTCAGCCAGGACAATCCGCAATCATCTCATCGCTGACCCCCAAATCCTGCCTTTTTAAAAGCTGTGGGCTAATGAAAGTTATCTTCTCTCCCAAAGGAAAAGCCTTGCTTCCTCTAGACCCTCCAGCTGTGCCAGCTACAATGCTGCGATTTTCCCATCACGGCCATCAATCGGAAAATCTTTTCAAGCATTTCTGAGTGATGGGAGTGGCACCGCTATGGATCCCTGAGAACTATCACTATCCGTACACCAACCTGTTTGTTCTTCTGCAGCATGGGCTTTGCGATGGAGCAGCCCTTTGCCTGTCAGGAGAAGATGGCCCTGAAGAAATGAAAAGCAGCAGTGAGCATGCACACTGGCCAAGAACTGCAGTGTGCGCAGGATACAGGCATCTCGATCCCAAAGGGAGAGTTTTACCTGCAGAATGAAGGCAAGGAATTTAAATGAAAGGTGTGTGGGGGGGGGAGGGGGTTTGGGTGGGAGGTATATGTCTTTTCATTTAGCAACCTCTAGCCCACTATCCACAAGAAATCAGCTCTTCCGAGAAACTGTGCATGGAACCTACTTTCCAGTGGATCCTGGAAGTACGTGATGGTCTTCCTGGGTCAAAGGTTATACTCCTTGCAGGGATCTTTGCCATCTTCCCCTTCTCGGCCTTCACCTTCTTGTGTTGCCCCTATGATTATAGAACCTAGCGAGAACTTCTTATTTGTCTGTGCGCGTATAGCTTTTCATTCAACACCCTGTATGCCACTCCCGCACAAGAAATTAGCCCTTCAGAGAGGCTCTGCATATAGCCTACCTTCCAGTGGGGCTTGAGTGTCTTCAGCAGTTTGCCGAAGGTTAGATGGCTTTGGAGTATCTTCGCCGTCATCCTCTTCCTGCTCTTCATCGTCCTCTGAGGACCCTGTCATTACAGTACCAAGTCATCATTTCTTGTTTGTCTCTGCATATGCACATTTTCATTCAAGAACTTTTAGCTCCCACCCTTAAGCACAAGGAATCAGCCCTTCTGACAAACTGCGCGCGTAACCCACATTCCAAAGGCTCTTGATACTGGACAACAGTATTCCTGCGCCGAAGGTTATACTCCTTGTGAGCATCTTGGCCATCTTCCCCTTCTTGGTGTCCACCGGCCTTTGATGGCCCTACAATTACAGAACCTAGACGTAGTTTCTGATTGCGCTGTGCGTAGCTACATTTTCGTTTAACATCTTCTATCCCCCTTCTACACGAGAGATTAGCCCTTCCGAGAAGCTGTGCCTATAACCTACTTTCCAGTGGAGCTTGATAGCATACAACAGGCTTCCTTTCTCTCACGCTATAGCGTGCCTATAGGGAGCAAAGATACAGGTTCTTTTAGACTGTGGTACACTTTGGAGGAAGTTCTTCTCAGCTGAGCGAAAAGTGCACTGGCATCACTGTGCTGTGTGAAATCCATTACTTACCGAAAAGGAGTAAGGTAAAGTCATTTTGACTTCTGCAAGGACTCGCTCAGTCTGCCTGAGGTCCATTCTTCCTCAGAACCTGAACTCAAAGAGCATATGAACCACAAATGAACTTTTGTAAGCACAGAAGTAAAGCTCTTTACTTTTGGAGAAGTTTCTCAGGCAAAGAAAATTGCTGAAGAGGACAATGTAAATCTCCTGTGAGTGAAGCAAGCGTTTGGTTCACAAGAGAATACGTAAATTACTGAGCCCACAGACATGAGGGGCAGAAGTTGGAAGGTCTGGTTGGAAAGACAATCCAAAACTGAAGACAGCAGCAACAGGGAAATACACAGGAGCTGTCTGCAAATTCTTCAGACATGAAGCACCTTTACAAGTGCTCCTCTCATGCACCTTCCCAGTGCTCAAAGACTCCAGTAGCCATGACTGTCCACCTCCAAAACACTCCTGTCAAACCAGGTTGGCTCCACAGTGCCAAGGACCACAGGTGTGACAGCGGCAAAGGAGGAAAGAGTTATTGGAGCAAGGACCAAAGGTCCTATGACCGCAGCTGACAAGGGACTAGTAACACGGGGGTGGACGCACTGCCGGGGAGCAAAGATTCTAAACGTGCAAGTTCTGCAGCCCTGACAGCGCCATATTATGGAGGGCTCCCGCAGGCAGCAATTCCCAGCAGCACCGAGGACTTCCCTAGGGGCACAGAGGGAATTCCCAGCCTACCGAGTTAGTCCAAAGAGCTCTTGTGGCAGGAAGAAACGATCCTCTCCAACAACCTGCTGGGAAGGTCACCAAACAGCGTCTCGCACTGTCCCACCACCTCCTCTCGCCTTCTCCTGCTCGCTGCACAGCAGCTGCTCCAGAGCAGAACAGGGCAGGGCAGAGCTGTGGCGAGAGCAGCCCCAAGCGCCTGGGCTCAGCTCAGGCTCCCAGGGCCATATGGGGAGGGCGCAGCTGTTGCTGCGATGCACTGCGTGATGCCCCAGGCCATGTCACAGAGGGGCTGCAGGGACTCCTTGACCCCCCAGGTGCTGCCAAGGTGGGCCCTGCAAGGGCAAGGGGAGCTGCCTGGGGCACTTTAGGGAGCTGCCCGCACCTCACTGCCCACTCCCCAAGGACAGCAGGGGGCACGGGGAGCCACAGGAGGGGTCCCCCAGGCTGGGGCTCACCTCAGGCATGCCACTCCCGCAATGTCCCCAGATCAGGGTTGCGGGGCTACAACTGCTGGCCAGGAGAGGCTCTGCTCAGGAAGGAAGGCCTAAATGAGCAAGTGGATGAATGAAGAGGAAGACTGTGACTGCACTCTCTCAGCCTCTGGGGAGGAAGGGCCAACTCCTAGCTGCTGCTTCCCTAGGCCACAGGCATGGAGATGGCATGGCCTAGTGAAGGAGCAGAGGGGTTTGCTCTCTCACCCTGAAAACTGTGTTAAGGCAAATCCACCATGAATGCCTCCAAAGGGTGTCAAAGCCTGGGAAAATCAAGAAAAATAAAAGCGCTTATCGGAAAGGTCATTTCTTTCCCTCGGCACTAAATTCTCTCTGCATAGGAGATGACGTGTGGGAATCCTGGTCTTGGGGTGGGTTCTAACTGGGGAGGTTTTGAAGATGTGATCCTAACAGGGCAAAACAAAAAGGAGGGTGGCACCAGGTGGAGATTGTCACTGGAGCCCCAAAAGCCCATTTCCCTTCTAAAGTCACTCGTTTTGCAGAAGAAAAAATGTGATGCTCAGATGGAGCCTGCAACACTTGCAGTGCCATCCCACCGCTTGGGTTCCCAGTGGAGGAGACTGAGAGCAGCTTCCCATCTACAGCGTGACAACGCAGTATCACACACCCGAACGAGGCATGGGAATAATGCCTGCACGCAGTACATTCTGGTGACCCTCTCTGGTTACTTCTCAGTCTGCCCTGAGGGTGGTCTGAGGAGCGGCCGGCCCTCTGGCCTCTTCGGAAGGAAATGATGCCTGAGGTCTTTCCTTTCTCACCTGCCTGGTAAGCACTGCAGGCTGAGAGACCCCTTGCAGGAGCAGAACAGATAGCTGAGATGGCTGCATGGAAAGCAGAGTGGCTTTAAAACCGAGTGCCTGAAAGGCATCCCCTGCACATTATTTTCCGCCCTGCAAATCTGAGGGAGCCTCAAAGGAAGCAATGGAGTGAGCGAGACAGTGGGAGCAGAGCTGAGTTCGTACTGACCCCCCTTGCCCCAACTGTACAGCTGCAGAGGTCTGTGGAAGGGGCACGGTGCCTTCGGCAGCAGCACTGACTGCAGAAGAGAGAAGCTGGAGAGGGGAAGTGAGTGTGAGTGGGGGAAAGGGAGGGGATGCGAGCGTGCCGGGAGGTGAATGGAGGGGACGGGAGCACAGAGGGAAGGGAATGGAGGGGCTGAGGGTGCACGTGGCGAGCAACGGAGGGGATCAGAGGAATCCTTGGGGGAAATAGAAGGGAGGAGAGTGCTGAGGGCAGGGAAAGCAGGGGGCTCAGGTGCTCACGGAGGGAAACAGAAGGAACCTGAGGATGCAGGGAGAGGACTGGAGGAGACTTTAGCAGGTGTGAGGGGACCAGAGCATCAGCGCATGCATGGAGAAGGGATCTAAGGTCGCACAAAGGAGCCTGGAGTGTGCCAAGGAGGCGATCGAGGAGGTTGCAAGGCACACGACTGCACGCCCCCGCAAAGCAGACAGCGACGCACTGGCTGCATAGAGCCCATGGCTTTAAGCTGGCAGGAAGGCAGCGCCCTCAGGGTGCCAGCACCTCGGCTGTGCCACACCAGGGCTGGGCTGGCGGCAGCCACCCTCCCAGCATGCCTTGGGGCATCCCCACGGCCTGCTGGGAGCAGGGCTGCTATGGGGCACCACGGCTCAGCCCGGGGAGACGCGGCCCCTGCCCCCGTGGAGCCCCAGGGGCCAGCTCTTTCCCCCTGCCCCACAGCCCCAGCCCAGACCTCCTGCCCCATGGCCCCAGCTGCCACTCACTGCCCCAAGGCCCCAGCTCTGTCCCGGTGCCCCACAGAGCCCAACACAGAGACCTCCTGCCCCATGGCCCCAGCTCGAACCTCCACAGCAGGGGCCCACAGGGGCAGTGACTGTGGCAGATTTCGACCACCGTGCACTCTGGCCTCCACACCAGGACTATGTTCCTGGAGTAATGCGATCAAAGCAATCTGATTTTGACTTAGCTATCCCACAAGTGGGATTAATGAGCTTTGTCAGGTCTTGAGCTGTCCAACTAAGGATGCTCGTTATGAGCCCAGGCCAATTACAGGCTTAGCTGCTGCCTTTAGACATGGGGCTGAGAACGATCCTTTTTTCTTTCATGGCCATTTGTGTTTCAGACATAGAGACAAGATGCTCTGAGGTAGTTCTGTTGCAAGGGAATAATCCCTCCCTGCAGCTCACATTGCAGGTGGGCTCCATCCTCCCTGCTAGGCTCCCTCAGAATGTTCTTTATTCTAAAACTAAATGAAAAATAGTGTTTCTAAGTAATGGCAGCAAAATTGCCAAGACCCCAGGAGAGCAGAATCCTGGAAAATTTCAGTGGGGCATAAATGGAGGTGGTCACTGAAGGAGTGGGGCAGGGAAGGAAGAACAGCCCCCTCCCCAAACTGGCAACTGTGTCCTTGTTTTCTTCTGTATCCTTAGCAGCGGGTAGTGAATTCCAGCTCTTCAGGGCTGTCCCTGCACAACTCCGTGGCACTCAACCTAGCCTCCACAGGTAGCGACACATACTGTGAATGCTCGTAATGGCAGAACTGAGCTGAGACCAGGTTTTACCTTGTTTCAAGCAATGACAGGCTGTGAGGCGATCAGAAATTGCAAAAAAGTCATTTGCGCATCCTCTGCAGACATGTCCCTCGTTTGTAGCTGGCTAACTCTGCTCCTAAATTCACTGTTTCCACCATTCTTTTATTTCTCCCTGAAGTCCAGCTGAGCCCCCTCACTTCTGGGCCATAGCCACCTGCTGCTATTTCAGTCTGCCCTCACCCCCATGCATATCTGAAGACCTCTTTCCCAAAAGCTGTTCCTGTGAGGTGATTACATACTCAGTTATTTCCAGTTGATAAACCTCGTGCGCTTAGAGTTGCATGCGATGGACACGCATGCAGAATTACCACTACCTTACTAGCCCCGATATTCCTCCACGCATCCCACAGTGCCTCCATCTTCCCACAGGTCCCCTTCCCGCTTCCAGCACAACATCTCCCAAGGTAAAATAAATAAATAAATAAATAAACAAATCTTCTCTGTAAGTGCTCCTATTCCCATGTTTTTAGCACTTCCTTTTAAACCAACTGCCCAGCTAGCCAGCTGGTATAGTTTGAAATTGATCCATCGTTACATTTGAGATGGAGAAGCACTTCCAGTTTCCAAAGCATTTTTCATACCTACTTTCTTGTCTAGCTTCATTTAATTCAAAACACACTCTATTATTACATATTATATGACTGTATTGCAATGTCTATGGTATACGTTCTGAAATATCTAATAATTTCTTTATTGAAATTAAATTAATCAAAATGATCAAAATGAAGCTTTTTGATTTTTCTCAATTGAAATTTAGCATAATTGACCCTAAAGACATTTCAGTGTTTCAACATTGCTCTCTCATGCAAAAGGAAGATTAGAGAAGTAGGAATTCCCCATTGAAGAGAAACACTATTTGCCCAAAGATGGGAGATCTTTGGAGAGCAGCCTCCGCCAGGAATACCAATGACTCCCCCATTGCTTCTGACCTTCCTTCTCTTTCTGCAGGTGTGGGAGTGAGGGCAAATTTAAGATAGCATTTAAAATACCAGCAGGAAATTAGTGGAAATGGAAAAGGTCCCACTTCCCTGTAAGATGAGTTTGCAAGAGAGAGATGATGAATTATCTTCTTGAATGGCCTGTCTCCTTCCTTTACTACAAAGGCAGCTTAGACAACTAGATTAGATTCAGTCACCTAACTTTTAAATAGCTTAACTGCAGGGAGATGAATCCCATCTGCTGTACTGCTCTATAGAGATGTGGCATGTGCTCAAGATCCATGATGGGTCTGGATCTACTGCACAGCTCTGTCCAGGAGATGCATTTCACATTCTCTGAAATATCACACTGAGCTGCACCGTGTGCTGTTCTGGCTGTCTTTATGCGCACAGTAAACTATGCACATCCTGAAATCTGGGATGCATGGAGCCTAATCAACATGACATGGAGAAAGCATGTGTGAAATTGCACGTGCATGTGTAAAAAAACAAAAACAAAAACCCTGCCCTGGAAATCCACCAGCCTTACCCTCCCAAGCCTGCAGTTCTGCGCCATGCCATCACACCATATTTCCATACCACAGCAATGCAGGAGGCCAGGCTCCATGATTACTCTTTCAAATGCTCATGGGTGTGAAACACTTGGGGAAAACATACGGGAAGACTTCCTTACTGAGCTTTAGCTGTATGCAAGTGACCTATTTAAAGCTAATCAGGCTTCCTCTGTGTTCATCAGAGAGAAAGAAGTTAGCATCTTCACAGAGCGCTTCTTCCTTAGGACAAGTTGAATCATCTCCAGGAGCTGCCTGTCTCTCTCCGTTGAGTCCAGAGGGGGTTTAGATGACTAGATTAGATTCAGACAAAGCTTTTACATGCTTCCTGGTAGATGACATGAGCGTTTTCACCCACAGTCCTCCCTAATTTCTCCCTTTTATCTCTACCGAGAGATCTCAAACCTCCTAGGCACCAGCATGAGGTACTTCAGTTGGATGCCAGACTTTAGGTGAGATGAACTGAATCCTAAGAGTCAGTTACTCTAACACAAACAGATAATGCAACTCCCTGTATTTCTCTTGTTGGCAGATGTTGAACTTTTGATGTATTTGGTGACATAATTAATACGTTCATAATGGATAATTTGCTGAAGGAGCACGGTAACCTAATTACTGCAAGGTGGAAGTTTCACAGTTATTCAATTCACCTCACAGAGGAAAATCCTCTTGTCTTCCCTTTACTCTGCTTCCCCAAATACTTGTGCTGCCTCCCCAGCCAGTAACATCTGTGTTCACTTTGGAATTTCTTGTATGATCCAACCATAGGTTGCTTTGTAATTGCTTTTTTTTTTTTTCAGATAAAGACTGGATTATTTACCAGATTTGCTTATAGACCCTTGATCTCCAGATGTCTATACATACATATAGAAGCTCCATCGTTAACCAGATAGATAAAAGCCTGTTCTCCTTCTTTTTCAGAGTGCTGGGTATTACCAAGAGTGGAATAAATCCAAATCTTCTCAACATTTTGGAAAGAGACCATCTCTGTTACACAAAACAGAAATAACAGAGATAAAGTCTGTTTCTATTTAAAAGTAGACTGAAATTTAGCAAAACATCATTTCAGGACAATGTGGAACTAGAAGGTTACAGTCTAGGAATCCTAGAATAGCCTCATTTTTCACACGTGTTCTTTGTGGCTTGTATGTCCAATTTATTGATAGAATTGATACAGCAGCAGCAGACTGTAGTGATGTATTGTTCCGTGCAAACAAATTGCAGTTACTTACCTTTGGTTTAATAAAGACATGATAAGTGAAAATGGATATGAATTTAACTCTTTTCATAGTCATGGAGTTTAAGTGCAGCTGACATCTACTCTGGAATATCATTGTAATCCCATGCAGACAAATGCTTTTGAAACCTTATTTTCCCCAGAGATGCTGACCATCCATTTCTGTCTTCACAGGTAACTTTGTATATCCTGCACACCTTCAAAAGTCAGCTCATGAATTCATACGTCCATGTACCTACTAGTCAGACAGTCAGTTTGTTATGAGTGTGAATGGAGCTTGGTTTGGTGCAGGAACGAGCAGAATTAATCAAAGAGTGTTTTCTATCAGACATTTGTCTAGTAGAATGCCATCAAGTTGACTGGAAACAGTTGGAATCCAACCAGCGGACTTTAATATCTTTTTCTGAATTAAAAAAATATTAGTATCACAGTTATAAATATGGCAGTGAAGGAATAGTTGGTTTATTTGTAATAAATCTGGAGTAGCTCTACATGCATATGCCTGCTTATGGAATTCATCTCACCTAGAGATATACCTTTAAGCATGCCTTCGTTTCTGTCTTCCATCTTAGTTTCTTCTCAATAGGGAGGGGGAGGAAAAAAAAAGTAACAGGTGTTTTTACAGAATGGTTCATCTAAGTATCTTAGACATCTGCTACATGATGAGATGAGTTATGCCATGGAAGTGCCCATTTTTTCCTTCCTTTTCCCTATTCAGGATGTGTAGAATGATAAGCTCAGGAGGCTGCAGCCAGGGCCTGTCCCTCTGGCCCTGAGCCAGGTGGGCAGAGAAGACCTGGAGATGGTAGCCAAGTTCAACCAAGAGTCCAGCTGACCAGGAGAGTTCCTGGTGATAAAGCAGGTATGAGGTCAAGCTGAGAAGTCAGCCTGCGGGTCAGAGGCAGGATCAGGTAACCAGGGACAGAGAGAGTCCAGTGCCTACTGGGCAGGGCCAAAGTGACAAGATAGGTCCAGGGTCAAGCTGGGAAGTCAGTCCACAGGGCAGGGTCCACAGCAATGGAGTCTGCACGCTGAGCTGAGCTGAGCTGAGCTGAGCTGGAGATCAGTGCTCCTCCAGGGTAGCTCAGAGAGAAACTGAAGGCCCAGGATTGAGCTTAAATGGGGCTCCTGGGCCCATGGGCAGGAGGTGCAAGTGGCTGCCTCAGGCGAGGATGATCAGGCCCATTAAGGCCTGTTAGCTGCAAACCACTGCTATACAAAGCTGTCATGTTTTGAAGCCTCAGCATCCAGCTGTGACTTGGTTCTTACTTTTGTGGGTCTCTAATCTCAATGATACACAGCAGCTCTGCCTTTTGGGTGTCCTTCTGCCATTCCAGCATCACCAGTCACTTCTGTGGTGTGGTACCCCTGATGAGCCTCTCCTGCTCTGACATCAGGGATAACAAGATCATCCTCACAGCATTTTGCATTTTAGGTGACATCTTTGTCATACTGCAGGTACGCATTTCGCTACATCTACATCATCTCTGCCATCCTGGGAAGGGGGGACACAAAGCCTTCTCCACCTGTGCATCCTGTGCACTTGATAGTTTTTGCCATATCCTTTGGCACTCCAGCTACACACCCCACAGCTCTGGCTCCTTGCCTGACCAAGACCAGGTGATGTCTGTGTTTTATACAATGGTAAGCCCCACAGTCTACAGCTTGAGGACCAAGGAGGTAAATGAGGCGCTGAACAGACTGTTACATGGAGAAAATTGTTTGTCAGTCAATAAAACCTCCAAAGGAGTTGGAACAGGTGCTATTGAAGGGTAACACTAGGAGAGGTTGCAAAATTGTGGCTGCTGAGGTGTCATAAGGCTGGCTAGAGACTTCAGGGAGACCCTACTGTAGAACAGGTAGTAGGGGACAATGTATGGTGACAGCTTGTGTTGGGAGAGGTTTTGAGGTCAGAAGAGGACACTCGGTAGTGATGAGTGTGCTAAGGGAGGTTCTGCAGTGACAGTGGACCCTTGGGGAAGGAGAAGCTGTGTTGAGGGAGGTTGTGAAATCAGCAGCAGGCATTAGGGAAGAGGACTGACAATTTCTCAGTCTGTGTGACCCTGAGCAGCAGTAGAGCATCTTCTGCAAGGTCTGTGAAACTAGAGCTGCTCATGGATGCAGCTGGGAAGCAAAGCATCAGTGCAAGAGTCAAGCTATAACTTTGGACAGACAGTTCTTGTGTTCTTTATATCGTGAGACTGTCTGAAGAAGGGAGAAGTAGTGAAAAAGCATTACTATTGCATGCCAAACATTGGTAAATTCCCATTTTTGATGGTCCCTGGCTCATCTCTCTGGGACAGCAGCACCAACCCGGTCATTTACTTCCTCTTCAGGAGCAACCGTCACCACCGGCTCCATGGCTCTGGGAAAGTCACCTTCTGACAAGTGTTTGCAGAGAAAGCAACGTGCGGAGAAGGAAGCCAAGTGCCCAGAGACACTGCTGCAGAGACTGCTGTATAAATCCCTGCTGGCGAGGAGGTGTGGGAGGGTGGGGCAGCCTGCAGAGGGGACTGAGGGGAGGTGGGCAGCAGTGCTCAGCCCCCAGCAGAGCCAGGGCATCTCCACTGCGGTGGGAGCAGCTCAGCTAGTGACGTGCCCCTTCCGAGCAGGGCTGTGCTGGGGACCAGGGAGCTGGGTGAGAGCGATCCTTGTCTGCACACCATGCCAGTGCTTCTTCTCATTACGTGGTCCCCCTTGTGGAAGAGGACATGGTGCACAGAGCATGGCTAAGCAGAGCATGCAGAGCGCGGGGAGGAAGAGTGACCCAGGATGTTGGGCATGTCTTTGGGACCCTGAACCTTACAGGGAGTCTCTTCCCTCACTTTGACTTGAGGCCAAGCCTGCAGGACTCCAGTGCATTCTGGCAGCTCCTGGGAGGCCATTCTCAGCAGGGATGAGTTTCATCCTGGCTATTTTGGGCTTGTATAGAAACATCCTTGAGGTCTGAACACCTAGGGGACCGTTCAGCTGGTGCCACGGCTGCTCTGGTCAACACACAGGGGTCCTGGAGTGATGCGTGGTGCTTCTGTGTGTGTAGAGAAGAGCACCAATTCCTCACCTACAGCCTGAGCCTCTCCATCGCTGTCCCCAGAGGGCTGGAGGGGGAACTCATCTCTCCCAGCTTTCGCCCAAGATGGCCATCTCCAGATGAGTTAGTTGCCCTAGGCTGCCTGTACAGGCAGTGGAGAGAAAGGTGCTTGTAAGGAGCTTTTCCCTTCCCTGTGTGGCTGCAGCACACAGCTCCTGCTGAGCCATCAGCCACCCTCCTGTGCCTGTGCCAAATCTCTTCCCCACCACCGTCTCGCCCCACACTGGGGATGCCTCGCTCCTCTTACGCAGTGCCATGCAAGGCCTCTCACCCTAGTGCTTCTGAGAAAGCTTTCAGCTCCCAGACACAGCACCTTATCTCACTGTCTTCCCAGTAGCTGCTGGGAGGGTCACCTCTCTTCCTGGCACTGGCACTTGCCTGTTGCTGCAGGGCTGAAAGGGCATTTCTCTGCCTCTCCATCCAGCTCTCCAGACTTTCTATTTGTTTTTTGTTTTTTTTGGCTCCTGCCCTCAATCCTTCCCTCCTTTGTGTCTCCATTACTCTCTTCTGGGTTGGCTGGTGCGTGGATCGAATTAACACTAAAACAGTTTGTGAGCAAGTGAAGGGCTGGATTTAAAAGGAATGGATCTAAATCTGATTTTTTGAAATTAAGTTGAGGGCAGAGAAAGAAGGGAAAATGTCTGCACCAGAACATTCAAAGAACTAACAGGGGTCAAAACTTTTCTTTTTTGTTTGTTTTAATTCTATGGAGTAGCAGTATTCCTGAAGCCATTTCATGTCAGTTAACAAGGTCTGGAGAAGCCCTTTAATGGTTGATTACAATATTGCTTTAGCAGAGATTTCACTAGAAACCATGAGACCTCTCTGCTGTCCTCCTTTGTTTGTTTCATTTCATAGGTTCACCTTTGACTGCAGCTGCTCAGGTTAAGAAAGATGGGGCCCATCATGACAGTGAGATTTGTCTGCCCTAAATTATTTTGTTTAAAAGCTAGGTGTCTATTTCAGACCTAATTGCATCCTAAAATCAGTTCTGAGGTAGATCAGATGCATCTGCCTCCAGAGACATTCATTTTTTTGCGCAGAAGAGCCTAGAGTGACTAAGTCAGGGTTAAATTCGCTGGCTTCCATTGGCATTAAATAGGTGACTTCCTCCCTCAGTTTCCCAATTCGTAAATGAAGGATTTTTTTTTTTTGACTGACTTGGTAATTCACTGACCTCTGTTAAAACATGCAAATTCTTGCAAAGAGGCTTTATTCACTGGATTTCCAGTGATGAAATTTCTGGTGAGATAGGACTTGGAGGGTCATCAAGAGGTCACCCAGGACATCTTCTGTCCCTATCAAAACTTAATCGTGACCACTCCTGAGAGAAATGAGCCCAACCTGTCCTTAAAAGACTCCTGTGATAGGAATTCTTTACCATCCCTGGAGGATGGTGACTCTTCCTACAGCTTGAGGTTTCTTTCTTTTTTTTCCTTTAATGAAGATTTCTCTTTTACATGTGTTTTGGAATACACAGAAGTGAAAAAAGGAGAGAAAATATCTTGATTACAAATGGACTGTTTTAGCATTCCCAATGCTAGGAAGCCAGAGCAGTGGACCTAATGGCCCTTTACACATGGGAAATCCATACAACTATCAGCTTGGAGTAAGGAAGAACTCCGAGAAGCGTTAACTGCATAGGTCCATGCATATGCTTGTCCAGTTGAATACTCAGCTACTCCTTTGACTGTTATTTCTTATGGAGAAACCCTGAAATGCCTTTGTGATATCATTAGAAAAGCATTGACTGACAACTGTTTCTTTAAAATATATTTACTTAAACTTTTCAGTCAAGACAGAACTCATTCTCCTCCTTTGCCCCTTTCTTTCACGCCTTCCCTTCACTAAGCCTCCACCCCTCCCTCCTGCAGCCCCAAGAGCCCTTCAGGTGGAAGATTTCCTGGGAGAGGGTTAAAGATTGGTACTTAAAAGGTTTTCTTCTCAGCCCTTTGTGCAGCTGCTGGGATATGAAAGCATCATTCAGCACACCCAGGTCACATCATCCACACAGCCTATTAAACCACTTCTCACACAGGCAGGAAACATCAAGATACGCTTGTGACACATGAAAGCAAGTAATAAATTAGATGGGATTGGATTATACACTAACAGCCACCTCCTAAGCAAGTTTGGAAGCTTTCCAGAAGCCATTCTATGTTCTTTAACATACCAGGAAAGACAGAAGTTGAGGAGATAAAGCTGTACAGCCCTTACACAAAATATTAGATCTCTAAACACAGGTGAGGTAAGTTTTGCAGCTTCTCTGCCTTCTCGCTTTGCTTTGCTTTGCTTTGCTTTCCTCTTCCTTTTCCTTTCTTCTTGCACAAATGTGAAAATACAGAAAGGAACTTCCACTGAAGTTATCAACTGTCTCTAGTTATCTTTGGCTAGAATCATATACAGAGCTAGTTCCACAGCCGCAGATTAGATTGCTTCGATATTATTCTTTTGTTTCCCATAACCACCTGAGATTTTAGGCAAGAATGCATGCAGTAAGGAGATGGTGCAATTTCTCACCCTTTTTGAGATGGTAAGAGTACACATGAGATTCATTTTATTTTGCAGCTGATTGCATTATGTCATATAGCTCAGGTCTACCCCTGCAAAGGCACTTGAAGAGATAAGCCATAACTGGTGGCAATTCTCTACTGAATTAGTCATTCTAGTAATCCTCTTGGAGTCAACAGTAAGAAACGGGTACCGGCAGCACATGATTCATCACATCTACAAGTAGACTGGTCAGGTGTAATATGCCTAGCTTAGGTACAGGTGCCTACATGACTTAAGTCGATGAGATGAGATCAGACAGATGGGTAGTTTGTTAAATGCAGTTTGGTGGTGATGGAAAGGACCTTATCAAGCAAGATACATAGTCGAGCTGTCTGAATTGTGAATCGGTCCTTTTGTAGATGCACACCTTGTTTTTAGCTCAGGAATTTGCCACCTGCTGGTATTCAGGCATATAGTTTCCCCTGATCATTTCTCTCTTGGTTGCTCCTTTCTTACTGCCTAAATATGGCCCTGCGATTGCTGTCGTATGCTTCCAGTGATGCTCTGGCTTGGATGGAGCCCAGCTATTTCTTTTGGACTGGGTACTGCACAGCCATAAAGGTGTGCTCATTTCATCCCTGTCATTTATTTTGTTGAGAAGTCTACGTCATTGCTCAGTAGAAGGAAGAGGGGTAGAAAGGATCACGACCTGGTAAGACGAGGGAGAAACTGACCTCCTGTTGTTCTTACTGATCCTTTTCCTTGTAGAAATATCTGAAGGGGAACCATCCATGTAAATTTTACCCTTCTGCTAGAAAAACTTTCATCTAGTATAAGTACAACTGTAAGCATAGGAAAACTCCCTACCTTTGCCCACTTCCTCTCTCGGCTTCACTTTGTGGGTTTGAAAGGAATCTTGGGTTTTCTCAGTTTCAGTGTTTCCTGTGGATGCTTGATCCCTTTGTGCCTGCACGAGAATTTCTGATTATGCTGCAGATGGAAGTAGTTGGTAGATAACTTGGCTTAACTGAATCATTCCGCCGATTTGCTCACAGATCACGAATACAAATGAGAAGACCTGGTTGTGATGTAATTCTGCAGGACTTAAAATGGTGCATTTTAACACCAGCTGATGGGGAATGTTTTGATCCTAGAAGGAAGCCCATACAGTGGATATTTTTATTAAAAGAGTGCCTGCTTTTGGCTGACCTTAAACTCTCTGTGAAGAGTTTAATCTGGTGGTTCCCAGACTTCTTTGACCAAGGGAATTCTGGTGGTCTGGGTGCATAATGGCAAGCTAGAAGCGTTACACTCTTTCTAAAGATGTAGGCTACTCATTTATTAGTGACACGTAATGCTCGATGGGTTGTAGCTGGAATACAGGGTGAACCAAAGAAGTCCCATGTTTATGCTGGAATGTGACCTTGTCTCGAATGAGAAACTGTATGGATGTAGAAATGCCTAGGGACAAGGAGCTCAGCCATAACCTAAAACAGGTGGATGGCATTACAAAAAGTTCTGAGCTACTTTCAGGCACCAAAAGGGATTATTCTCTGAAGTTCATTCTAACCTGGTGGTGCTAATTTGCTTAAGCTCCTCATCGTGAATGGAGGAAAAAAGGGTTCTGCAAAGGACCCTAATTCAGTCATTCTGAATCAGCCTATAGAGAGACTTATACTGGCTGTTGAAGGAGTTTAGTTAGATTAGCTTCATTAAGCTAAGTTAACCCATGAAAGGATCACGCAGAGCATATCAAAAATCATACTAGGTAAAATCAGTACAGTGCTGGGAGAGAAGATCTCACAAGAGTCTTTCATTCTTCCTTCCTCTGATAGAAACAATGCTGAGATTTAGAACAATGTGAAATACTCCATTAAGTCATAGGTGCAATTTTTTTCCCCTCCATGATAGATAACCTTCCCAGAACTCATTTTTCAGCCTGTGACATTTCATATTTACGTTTCAAAATGTATATACACAAGAGAGTTCTTTTCTCTGCATGTGGGTACATTTCCCTTCTAAACAAGAATTCGAAGATCATGTGTACTTATAAAGCCAATCACCATTCTGAGCAATATTTCCAGGTATTCTTAAAGACACCCATTTTACAAAGATTGCTGTCAGGGACTTTGTCTCCCCTGAGGGCAAACATGCTGCATTATCTGCCTTGTAGTGCCCAAGGTGAACACTCTGGCCTTGTCCTTAGTGCATGGAAGGCTACCAGCCATGGAGCCAGTCCTTCAAGATCCTGGAGGACCAGGATTAAGGAACATATCACAGAGTGCACCTATCTCCATGCCACCAAAGCCATGGCAGAAGCTTTGTACTGTGGAGAATTAAATAGCCGTTAAAAAAAAACCATTACAGAAACTTCATAAGCTTAATACTAATGCTATATCTTTCTTGGTTTGTATCCACTTCCGATATAGAACTCATTATTAATAATGAAACAAATGCTGATGAATCATGTGTCTGTCTTTGTTTTCCCAGGTGTATAAGCTGTATATTGCATATTGGCACCCAACTGACCAACATGGAGAATGTAAGCAGTGTGAAGGAATTCATTCTTCTGGGCCTTTCAAAGAACCAAGGGGTGCAGAAAATATGTTTTGTGGTGTTTTTGTTCTTCTATATTGTTACTGTGGCAGGAAATCTGCTCATCGTTGTCACTGTAGTTAGCAGTCAACGTCTGAACTCCCCCATGTATTTCTTTCTCTGCCACCTGTCCATTGCAGATATTTGCTTCTCTTCTGTCACAGCTCCCAAAATGATTGCTGACTTCCTTGTTGAGAAGAAAACCATTTCCTTTGGGGGTTGCATGGCACAGCTATTTGGGGAACATTTCTTCGGCGGCGCTGAGATCTTCATCCTCACAGCGATGGCCTATGATCGCTACTTTGCCATATGCAGACCCCTGCACTACACCACCCTCATGACCAGGCATGTGTGTGGCTGGATGGTGATGGGTTCATGGGTGGGGGGCTTTGTGCACTCCCTGGTGCAGACCCTCATAACCATTAGCCTCCCGTTTTGCGGCCCCAACAAAATTGACCACTACCTCTGTGATGTCAATCCCCTACTACAACTGGCCTGTACCGACACCTATGTTGTGGGCATCATTGTCGTTGCCAATAGTGGAATGATTTGTTTGGTCTCTTTCTTCATCCTGGTCACATCCTACATTGTCATTTTGTCATCCTTGAAAAAGCGAACGTCTGAGGCGCGGTACAAAGCCCTCTCCACCTGTGGGTCCCACATTACTGTGGTGATTCTCTTCTTTGGGCCATGCATATTCACCTACATACGCCCATCCAGCAATCTCTCGGAGGACAAGAGCGTAGCTGTCTTTTACACGGTCATCACACCCATGCTGAACCCACTCATCTACACGCTGAGAAATGAGGAGATGAAAAGTGCCATGAGAAAACTGTGGAATAGAAAAGTCTGGAGTGAAAAGGGTGAAGTGTAGAGCTGTGGTAACATTTTCTCAGGAGCTGAGAAAATCGAGTCTCTCTCACTATAATTCCATTTTGGAAAATTTACTGAAAGCTCCCTTCTGAAGAAAAGCTTGGTTTTAGCTGTTGCAGTAATTAGGAAGACACTGAAAATTCATGTTTTGATTGGATTGACATTGCAAACTCTGTGACTAGCAGGGATTCCCTTTATGTTCTCTTTCTGAATAGCACAGGCCCAGGACTGGGGCTTCCAAGCACTGTCGAGACACCAGCAAATAAAGAAATGAATGCTATCAAAAATATTAAAATGTGTTCCAGGCAGAGCATCCCAGTAGTCCGAGCTCTTCCAGGTGTAAACTTTCCGTCAGACAAACTCCATCTGCTCTGTAATCTACTCAGCTAGGAAACAATGGCCCAAGGTGTCTGCAAGGCTGTTGGTCACCTGCTGCTGGAAGCAATTGTGCCAAAGGCTTCCTTCCCCTTTACTTTGGAGTAAATGCCTTCTTAGGAGTACTGCATTGTCATATGCTGAATCCATGGGTTAGCAATTAAACTGCTGATATTAGATGCTGGTTGGGTCATTTGCTGATGCAGATGATATGAGGAGAAGCTTCTCCCCTTCCCATTCCAGTGCAGCAACTCTCTGCCTTTCTGCAGTAGTTCAGCTATCACTAATGCCCTCCTTCCTAGCCATCCCCTCTGCCCTTCATCTCTGCCTCAGATTTTGCGTTTTACTGTTTAGACTAATAGAGAATCAAAGATCCAAGTGAAAGATAAATTGCTCACCGTAGGAAATTGTCGCCACCAAAGAAAGCATTGGGGGGCAAAGAAAGCATTGGGGGGCACAATTTTATGCGTCAATGAAAAAAGAATTTATTTGGGAATAATTCCTGTACTCAAGGTCTGTATGCCTTGTAGCCCAACAGGGCACATTTACAAGTCCAGGCAAAGGAAGAAACATGTATTCCAAGGGAATAGCTGGAGCAGCTACTCCTGCAGGAGGGAAGAGATGTGAAGATGGAAGATTAAATCATCTCAGAGCCAGTCACAGCTGCCACAGGGAGGTTAGTTGTAGCAGCTAAGGTTCTCCACAAGGATGAAGGAGCCACGAGGAGCCACGGGACCCTGACTCCTACCTTGCCAGGAGGAAAAGAGCAAATGAGCTGCGTGAGGGAGAAAGACATCTGTGTAATGCACTCTGAAAGTAACTAAAGCACTTTCTTTTTTTTTCCTCACTTCATGTTCCCTATAAACACTTGCTTGCACATGTGTTGCACCTTAACATGGCTTAAGTGTGATTCAAGATAAGAAGGTGTTGCCTGCACAGGAGAGCGGCAGATCTACGGACCAAACCGTGGGACAATGTCGCAAATGCTCTGGTTCCCCGAATGTCCTCTGCTCTATGCAGGGGGTGGCAGAGTGGGTTCCCATTTCACAGGCATGCACCAGTACACTGCGGACATCTCAGTGTCTTCTCCTCACCGTGGTGGGTTATGTGGATGGCAGCCAGCAGGACGGAACTGGGATAAATCCTGATTCTCAAGGCTTAGAGGGATAGTGTCCCTCAGGCCTGGGCCAGCATGTCCCTCACCCAGCATTCACACTCTGTGGACACAGCTAAAGGTGGGACCAGCCCCACCTATTTGTAGCAGTCTAAATTCTTCATGCAGTGAAGGACAGTCGTCTAGCTCAGCACCATTGTCAACAGAGAGGGACAGGCGCCTTCAGAGGTTGGTCTGTCTCACCCGGGGTGGGGCAGGTAGAAAGACAGATGGGGCCCACTGACCCCCTTCATACTGAAACTGCTGAGGGGTTAGGGCACACGGCCAGTTCAAGCTAAGGCTTATCATTTAAAAACTGTTTGGTTTTTTTTTTAATGTTTTGGGGAAGAACGCCATGATTTTTCTGATTTCTCTTCTGCCTGCTGGATGCTAGCAGGCAACAGCGGGACCATAGTTTATGGAAGGCGTCAACAACAACAACAACATTGTATTCCTCTACACATTGGCCCAGATTCTTATAATGACTTAATATGAGGACTAACCAGCTGCTTCTATATTTTGCATTGCCTGAGTAAAAATACCTGGCAAGTAGTGAGGCCTGACCACAAACGTTTTTAAAGTCTTGAAATAATTTCCTCATTTACTTCTTGTTTCAAACTTGTACAGACCAGATGTCTAAGTGCCAACAGTCATATAGCACAGTTATGATATCTATTTATGCTGCAAACATGCAATGGTAAGAGCAAGTTAATAAGAAAGAAGAAAGCATATGTGAAATATTGGCTTGGAAGGGAAAAAATATCTGACACGTGTAAGAGACATCTTTATTCAAAAAATGTTTGATTGCAAGGGTAATGTGAACCCAAACTCTTGCAAATGGTCAGCCGTGACATTGATTTTAAATAGAAATGTTTCCAAAAGAAGCACATAGCGAATACTAAATGAAGTCCATTTATCTGGACAGCATTGGAAAGCAAGCAAGAAAGCAAGCAAACCCCCCCACAATGTGACATGGTCTAGGTGATCACGCTCCAGAGTCACCCTGTAGAGATTACTCTAATAGCTGTCCAAAATATATATTTTAGCTCCCCGTCCACCGATTCTTTCTGACAAAGAAAACTTCACATGCCTCTGCGATCTCATTGCTTCTGGTAAGCTTGTGCTTCTGCTGTGCAATTTACTTGAAATATTTCTGCCACAACTTCCCCATCTGGAGAGAGAGAGAGAGAGAGTTGTTCTTGCAGATGCTCTTGGAAGTTGTTTTTGCAGAATGAGAAATGGAGCTAGACATTCAGGCTGTCCATTTCATCCTCTGTAGTTTCCAGCCCTGGCAGAGATGTGGACTGCTCTCGTGACACATAAGAAGCAGCTTGGAGCTGAGAGGTTTTGATGAAACTGCCTGAAGTGGTCCAAGAAGGTCATCAGAGGAGAATAGCAGGCAATCCTGCCTTTGAAAAGAGACATTATTGTTGAGTGACTTTTGTGAGGTGCATTTTATGAAGTAGAAAGAACTCTATTTTTTTACCCTTTATTTAATTGGTGTCTTCTTTGCTTATTTTTCAGTTACATGCCATTTCCAGAAATATCTGTCAAAAGGAAGTTTCTGGTGTTACAGAGTCAAGGACTCAATAGGTAGCTGCAACACTTCCTATGTACTCAGTCTTAACTTGTCCCCTCTAGCTGTACACATCGTGGCAACAATGCTCTTAACACACACGCTTTGGGCCTCCCCACACTGCTTTCCCTCTGCCCATGGAGTGGCATGGAGATAGGGATGGAGACATGAAAGAATATTTCCTCTGCTGCTGAAGTTGGAGGGTGGAAGAGGCAGAGATCTCGTGAGAAAGAACTGATTGACCTGTGATTGTGGAACAGGATTAAGATCCCAAAGGACTTGCCAGTATTGTGGACACTGTTAGGCAGCTCTTGCCGTCTATCTTTTCAGTGTAGAAACTGAACACTAGTGATTCTCGCATACTGCACTAGAATGCAGCAAAGGTGAATACAAGGGTGTTGGTGAGTAAAGGAGTTTCAGCAGCGGTGTATTTATTACCCAAGGGGCATCACAGGTGTGTTTATGGGGGTTTCCATGCCTAGTCCAGAACTTGGCTGAGGTGTACAAAAACCTTACTGACACATCGTTAATGCAGATTATCTCCAGTATTCACCCATGTACTGTAGGAAAGGTGGTCTGAGGAAACACAAGCCCGCTCTTTTGGAGACTGAGGTCGCAACCCAGAAACTCATGAGCAATAACTGGAACCAATCCACACAAGATGTAGCCCAGTACAGCACATATAGGACAATGACTCTCCTGCTTCAGGTTTCCTGGCATGCCTTGAACATGGTCTGATTTCACTTAGGGCGCCTTAAAGACAGTTTGTGCCTAAAGGCACATCTCTGCTAAACAGACATGAGGTAGGTGTCCACTTTACCTCCTCCAGAAGGATCTACACTGAGAGTTGAAGTGATGTTAATTAGCCAGCTGCCTTGTGTCATGATGTGAACACTGATGGTTGCACAGAAATGCATGGACATTCTACCAGAGTCAGAGAGCAATAGCAAGGACTAGTTCTGTTGAATTCCTTCAGAGGGTTGAAAAAGAAGGTACGTTCACTGCTTGAGCAGAATTCCTTAGGGGATGTCTAACGTGTTGAGACTCAAATGGTAACATGCACTATCCTTCTCAGTCAGTTTTTCGTTTCCAAATCAACACAACAAAAGTGGATGTTTAGGGAACCTAGTAACTAGTCTTCCTTTTTAAAAGGGGCAAAGATCAGAAATATGAATCTGGAGGATATTTCCACCAACTCCCTCAAACAAATAAACGGAGCTCGCTATTACATACTTCAGTAATACATTCTGAGTTAGATATCAACTGTCACTCCTTGAGAGAAGCATTGACTTTGAAAGGAAACTTTCCCCAAAAGGCATAAAAGGGAATACATTGATATTGAACATACCAGTGATCGACATGGATGTGTACTGATAACACTGTGTTTCTAATGCCATCACAGGTGGCTTTATTCTGTGCTTCAGGTCCTGTCTACGTGACGTATGTGAAGAACAAGAACAATGTGACGGAGTTTGTCTTCCAGGGACTCACACAAGATGATACATTAGCAAAAGTATGCTTCACATTCTTCTTAGTCTTCTATGCCACTGTTGTTCTTGGAAACCTGCTTATCATCAGCACTATGCAGAACAGTCAACAGCTGGCCTCTCCCATGTACTTCTTCCTGAGCTGCTTGTCCTTTGTAGATATCAGTTACTCTACTGTCACAGTTCCCAAACTCATTTATGACCTTCTTGCTGAAAAGGAGACCATCTCTTCTGTGGGCTGCATAGCACAGCTCTTTGGGGTCCATCTCTTTGCCTGCACGGAGATGTTCATCCTCATAGCAATGGCGTATGATCGTTACACTGCTATATGCAAGCTGCATCATTATACAAGAATTATGAACAAGCATGTGTGTGGCCGGCTGGTGGCAGCTTCGTGGGTGGGAGGCTGTGTGCACTCCCTGGTGCAGACCCTGCTGACTGCTCAGCTATTGTTTTGTGGGCCCAATGAGATCGACCACTACTTCTGTGATGTACACACTTTGCTGAAGCTGGCCTGCACTGACACCTACGTGGTTGGTTGCATAGTGGTTGCCAATAGTGGTCTGATTTCCTCGGGCTCTTTTGTGGTTCTTGTTGTGTCCTATGTCATTATTTTGGTCTCTTTGAGGACACGCTCTTCCAAAGGGCATCTGATAGCACTCTCTACCTGCACCTCCCATATCACTGTTGCACTTCTGTTCCTTGGGTCATGCATTTTCATCTATATGCGCCCTTCCACCATCTTCTCAGCAGACAAGAGTAGAACTGAAACTAAATTCAAGGTTTCATGTAGCTCTCATCTTTCTTTGGAAACTGTCAGTCAAAAGGATGTGAGCATATCGTCACCAGTCAAACCCGAGCCTTTGGGGTGGTATTGTGGCTTTTACCTTTAGACACCTTAGAGCTGTGTAAGTCTCAGTTCCAGGCTTCTCCTGGCATTAAGAGGAATAACTAGGTATTTTGAGAGGTTATGCTTTCCCACTAGCTCCTACGAGCTTCGGAGAGTGGTGTCTGCTCACGTTTCTACACAAAAAAAGTGATGGTGGTGCTAAGCTTCCAAGAGAAAGCAAATCCTTCAGGATGGCACAGCACAAGCAGGTTTCATCTCACATATATTGGTGTGCTGACATGAGGTGCCTCAACTTGAGAGAGCTACTGAAGACAGCAAGAGACCTTTGAGGGGACTGAGATTCATTGCATGGTAAATAGGAGCATGAGAGGAGCAGGATGCTGCACTAGGTGTCTGCCTTACAGTGAAGGGTGACATACACCGTACTAGACTTTCCAAGGCTCCCAGGAACACTGATGGACACAGAGGTCATTCCCCGATGCCAGGCATTAACTCCGATTTTCATCAGACTGTGCCAACCTGGTGTCTCTGGGAACGCTTCATTTAAAGGAGCTCTGCTAACACCTTTCCAAGGCCTTGGCCTTATGTCATAGCTGAGCTTTATAATCTGTCAGAGCAGCAATCCAAGCATGGTTAAATACCATAGTCAATGTTGGAGCCACAATCCAGTTCAATTATTGAGACATTTTTCACCGCTTTATTTAGAGACTGGATGAAGTTTCATACTTGGCCAGTCGATTGGTGCTTTACACTATAAAGATCTAAGGAATAGGTATCTCAGTGGAAATATGGGGATCCAATATCTCTCCATACTCCATAAGATATAACCTAATTCCTAGCTGAACACTGAAAATTTCAGTACTGTTCTTGATTCATCAAATTTGCCTCAACTGTTTGCAGCAGGGAAACCCCCAAATGCCCCTACGACCTCCTGACTCTGGGCAATGCTGTTCTACCGCAAATGGACTTACTTTAGCATTGCTGTCATGACAAGTGATTCAAGGCCAGGATTTTCCCAAATCTCCTCCTGGAACTGAGATTTGGGGAAGGAAAGAAGAGGAACAGGATTCTGGATGGTGGATCAGAAGGCTTTCTTAGAAAAGCAAACTGTAGATTTGAAGAGACAGCAGCTCTTTAACATTTTAAATTCCCTAATTTTGTCTGGGTTTCTCGAGGTGGAGGCTAAGGGATAGGTGAATGCAGGACTTAGATGAATGTGGGGCTTCAGAAAATCTGTTCTTTTTGATGATATTTGTCAGAAAGCATATTTAGGTTTGAGATTGTGATTCTTGATTGAAACATGCTGCCGGCTGTGCTGATGCTTAGCTCGAGATGGCTTTGACTATCTTAAACATCAGCGCAGAGAGAGGTGTGCAGACATGACTCATTGCTGTGCAGGGAAGCTCTTTGATGGCAATCTACTTGTCTTTTTCTGGAAGAGTAGTAGTGTACATTGCTCTTCCCAGAAACCTGTAAACATACACAGGAAAATAAAATGATGCCTGTGATTTCTTTTCAAGCTATTTTCTTCCTTTGAGCTGGGAGTCCACTGAAAGAGACAATTTTGGACAACTCAGAAATCTGGTTTAAAAAGCTCACTTCTCTGTTCAAGATAAGGACAACGCAACATTGATATGTGTGAAAACGGTGAACTTCACATATCTGATGATACTTAATAATCAGAAGCAAGAGATAAACCTTGAGCTTCAGCCTCTGCAGCAACAGAAAGATGACAACTAGCAGGACCAAAAGGCTACATTTTCAATTTCTTTTTCCTGCATTGTTGTACCGTCAGGCCAGTGGGATAATAGTGCATATAGTCCAAATGCTTTTACTACCCCGTGCATATTCTAATTTTAGCGTTACTGAGATAAACGGCTTCTGAGATAGTGATGGCCTTTAATCATCACTACTTGATCAAAATTCAGACTATAACATACTGAAGATAAGTTTTATCCCCAGCCGTGTGTCTTTGGGCAAAAATAATGATGTTTCGCAGTCACATCACCTGTCTGTAAAATATGCTGGCAGCAGTTTGAAAGAAAGAGACTTGTAAAATCCTTCTTTAGGGTGCCATAGATGACCACAGGGACACAATCTTTGCTATAGTTATGCACAGCTTTAAGGAGAGGAAGTCAGGGGAAATAACAGCCCTAACAGGCTTGCAGTGAAATGCAAAGGGAATCCGCGAGACCTCTTTCCATCCCCCTTTGACTGTAAACCTTATGCAGAGGCAGGAACCTCTCGCCTGTCTGAGATTAATTCTGTCACTTTCAGCTCAATAAAGATTTCAACTCCTTCTGCCAACTGAGGGACAGCATTTGTAAACTCAGCCAGAAGGGATGAAACATCGTTTAGCGCTAGAACACCTATCCTTAGAGCTAGCTTAGTTGAATTGATAAAAGGATTCCAAAGCCTTTCCCAACTTTCTTATCTCCCAGAAATGATTGGTCGTTTATTCTCAAAATCACATTGATGACAGACATGTAGTTGGTAAGTCACCATCTTATTTCGGCATTCTTTTAAGTGAAAAAACACTGCAGCTTGATTAACTTTCAGATTATGTCCAATGTCCTTGAAATAACTACCAGTTCACTCAGTTGCCTCAAGTGGATTGCTGATATGTGGAGGTGAAAAGCAGGAATAAGTTCTTGTTACTTCACAATGGTAGCAAATTTAGAAGTCAATCTTTTCTGCATTTCTGTAGTTTTTTCATGTTTCCAGGCAGAAGGGGAAAAAGGAGGTAGTAATGAGTGACAGAAGAGGGAGATTTAACAGGAGAGGGACAGTTACTTTCCCTAGTGTTTGGGGGGCAAAAACACGGGTGTGTGTTCTCCAAGATTTCCTTTCCAGAACTTCAGGTTCTGTGTGTTGCACTGGAAGAGGCTACTCCTTTCAAATACTGAAGACGTAGCAGAAATGGCCATAAATTCAAATCACATTGCTTTTCCCCTCTTGAATATCTTTGAAAGCTTTTTCTCATCTTGATGGACTGGTGGTTTTCCTACATGAGCAAACGTTCCTAATAGAACAGAGAACTGCAATTCTGTGCCACGCACTCCTCAGGCAGGAGTCCTGTTTGTGCTTGGAACTTGCAAGTTAAGAGTCAGGATTCCTCCAGCTTTCAGCAGCAGAGGAACACAGTCTTTCAAGACAGAAGTTGCAGATACAACCAGTTAAAACTCCACCTAAAAGCACTTCTAACAATTAAGTACCTTTCTGAATCTCACCCTTGGAAGCGGATCAAATCTTCCTTGGAAGTCCTACTCTTTGTACCAAGGTTTTGATAAATTTTCCCCAAACAAAATTCTCTTTCTAACAAGTCTGCTGAAGTTTCTCTGATATGACCTAAAACTCTCCTCAGAGCATCCTTCACCTCCTTATTCCTTTAGGCTGTAGCTGATAAGATTCAGCACTGGAGTCACCACTGTAGAGAACAGAGAGGCCCATTTATCTCAGGCCAATGAGTAGCTGGATGTTGGGCTACCGCACATAAAAACGGTGCTGCCATAAAACAAGAAGAGAGCTCTCAGATGGGAAGCACAGGTGGAGAAGGCTTTGCATCTGCCCTTGGAGGAGTGGATCCTCAGGGTGGTGGAGATGAGGTAGATGGAGGAGATTAGAATTGCCAGAGATGTGAAGACGCCACGAAACACACCAAAAATGTGAAGTACCGTCTCTTTGCTATAGGTGTCAGAGCATGAAAGCTGGATCCTAGGGGGATGTCACAGAAATAATGACCGATAACACCGAAGTCACAGAAAGAGAATGTGAAGGTGGAGATAGTTTGTGCAAGTGCATGGACAAAGCCAGTGAAAGAGGAGATGATTACCATCTGTGCACAGGCTTTTGAGGACATGACAGTTGCATAAAGGAGAGGGTTACAGAGAGCCACATGCAGTCATATGTCGCTACTGCCAGCAGGAGACACACAGCACTAGCCATGAGGAGACAAGTGAATAGCTGTGCCACACAGGCACTGATTGAAGTGGCTCTCCTCACTGCTGAAGAGTTCACCAGCAACCTTGGGGAGATAGCTGAGGAGTAACAGAAATCCACAGCAGCCAAGTTACTGAGGGAAAGGTACACAGTGTGTGAAGCCGGGGGATCAACCTTGATCTGCATGATCATTCCAAGATTCCCTATTAATGTGCTTAAAAAAAGTGGGTTACCTTCACCTCCTGGCTTTCTGTTAGTCCAGAGAGGATAAACTCAATGGCCACACAGTGATTCCTCTCAGGCATGTTGCTAGCACACTCATGTTATCTCCCAACAGGAAACTGGTTCAACACCTAGAAGTGATGGGAAACTGGCAACACACAATTGATTGTCTCAGTAGCCACAAGGAAGTATGGAGCATTTTCATCACAGCTTCTGAGTAGACTTCTTGAATTACTCATAGAAATGACTTGTGATACAAGGGAGTACTGTTCCTATTTTTCAGGTGAGATAAGAAAGCGCAGAAAGATAAAATAATTTATTCAAAAGGCAGCAGCAGCACTGTGAAACACAAGTCCTAGTCTGGCACTACAATGGTTTTCGTGTGCCCTCTTTCTCCTTTTTTAAGGAAAAAAGTCTGCTTTTCTTGAGGACATCTATGGAGCACTCTTCTCCCCTCACTCGTGGCCACGGTTGGGTGTACAGTATCATCCAAATGGCCCACTCCAAGGGCAATGGCCCGCTTGTTCCTGAAGATACATGGTCTTGACACTAGTTCAGACATCATTCTTCCTGTATTGCAATCACCAATACATTTTTTGCCTACTAGCTAACTCTCCCGGGCATTGGTAGCAGGGTAGTTAGAGCTCAGTATGGGCCACAAAGTCCATTAACAGGGCAAAGCAGCCCCTGTTCAGCCTTGCTGAAGTAGGAATATAATGGTCAGGCTGCAGCTGTGCCAACTTGGTAGGACCTGCCTTCATTACATGGACCTCCACCACCCTGACCTTTGGGACTGCAATTTGTAAACATACAAATAACAAATCCACATCCTGGCAGAAGAAAGTAAGAGTTTCCTCTCTTGAATGAAATGGCGGCAAGCACTAAATGGCAACAGCAGCAGGAAAACTCAGCTTTGCATCTTCCCAAAGAGGAGGAGATACCACAAGATCCTCCAGGTTTGGCTGAGAAAGGATTTCTCATTTGCTTGCATCCCTGTTGTCAAGGAAAAGTGGCCATCTTCTGCTCAGGAATAAATTGGGAAGAGTCACCAAATGAAATACTTTCCATTTAGAGGGGGAAAAATCTCATGCTAAAAGGGAAGGAATCCTGAACAAGAAGGGAATCAGTCATCCCTGTAAAGGTTCTACCAGCTTCAGCTCACATGAAAAATTATTGTTAATCTCTTGGAGGTTACCAGTAACCTGGCTGACGCTCTCAAAGCAGAGTTCTTATCATGTGGGTGACTGAATGGAGGTTTCAATTCTTGCTGAGGTCTGTTTCTAGCATAGGCTTCAAGGTATTGCATAGGTACAAAACTATTCTCTTACTGACCTGTTTCATCCAGAAAGGCAAGAGTATCTACTCAATACTGTAGATACTGTAGATACTGTCTGTACTGTAGGTAACAAGCCAGTTTATTCCCCCCTTGAGCCATATCTTCAGAAGTACTTGCCCATTTCAAGAAGCAGACAGCTGGATTTAAAACAGCCTATAATGGTTAGGTACACAGTTTAAGCGAGCAAAATGCTTACCCTGCTTAGATGCACAAAAGACCAGACTGCCTTTACACACTGAGTCATCTTTGCATAGCTGACTGTTGTTTATCCCCAACCTACCCAACCTTTTCTGCCCTAAAGCACAGCAACTAGCCCAGTTAATTCTCAGAAAAGGGCTTCAACGAGCTTGCTATCAACAGGTTGCTCTCTTCCATGGAGTACTTGGGAAACTGAGGAGGAAATTTCCCTCTCCTGCCCCAACGTGAGTGATCAAACACTGGATTAGGTGCAAATTTGTACAATCTCCATCTGTGCTGACATTTAAAATTCAGCTGGATCGGGCTGGAGCAATCTGATCTGACTGAACCTGCTCTGAGGAGAAGGTTGGACTTGATGACCTCCAGAAATCCTTCCCAACCTAAATGATTCTATGATTGTATCTGCAGATTGAAAATGATCTTTTTCATCTCTAAAATGAGGAAATAGGCCTACCTTCCTTGCATGAAGGTGTGAGATATTTTATGCCGTATTGACCCCAGAAATAAACTCTTATTTCAAAAGCTACAAACATTTCATGTACCTTCATAATAGAGAGTAGCTTCCTTCTTCACTTCAAAGACATCTTACTGAAACAAATCAGAAGATTTATCTAAATAGAAAAACTTTAGGACTTCCCACTTGCAATAGAGCCCCTCCCTGCTCCAGATAAATGCCCAGATAAATGTTCTTTGCTTCGATGTTTGCAGAACTATGCAATTCAGTACTGCCTTTGGAGCAAAAGCTCATTCTTTTCCCTATATGTTGCAGCTGACCTGCAGCCTGGACGTTGTGAAACATTAGTGGAGTGACACGCTGAGAAACAACTTCAATATGAAATGGGATATCCCAACACTCAGCTTACAGCTTCGGAATTCTTTCTTCAGAAAAATGGTGTTACTGAAGTACTTGGTGTACTTATGACTCTCGATGCAGTTTAATGTCTGTAAATTAGATCTCCTGCAAGACACCAGGCCTTAATTAGGAGTCTCAGCAGATGCACTGTAATGAAGAATCTTTCTGTGAATTAATTTCCCCTACCCTTGGTTAGGGGTCTAGTCAACATCTATTCTAGGCTCCCCCTACAGACAAAGGGAGCAATATCACCTTCAAAGGACAATTCATCCCATCTCAAGATAAGTGTGATAAGCAGAAGGAATCATCCTCTAAGGGTGTCTTTGTTGTCATTGATTATAGGACATGCCCGTCTCATTCCCTGCCCTTACTACTTTTTACTAGTGAAACTGATGACATAAGTGTCCTAGCAAATTCAGTGAACCCTGGTCATGCCTGTCCCTATCAACTGACAAAAAAGGCTTAACAAAGCTTTAGACTGCAAACTTTCATATAAATTCTTTTAATAATAACAAGACCATATTCATGTAAATAGCAGTACAGTGTAAGATATCAGAGGAATCAGTTCTGCTTATCTGACTCTGAAGAGCTGCAGTGCAACTCCGTGGAGTTTAAGCATTAAGTATGCCATCTGAATGTGAATCCACCTCTGTTATTAATTATGATCAAACTTGATAATTCTTCCTCTCATTAAAATGCACAGTCCTGATACACAGTTAGCTGGTTTTTCCACAGAAGACTCCTGTTGTCTCTAATAACACATCTACCCTTGGACTCGTGTCCTTTGTTAGATAACCTCTTTGGCTCATGGACCATCTAGTTTCAGGCAGCCTGCTCATCTGTGGAGCAGATATTTTGCTGTGATAACCTGTTCATCTGTGGACCATCCAGGCTCAGATTCTGTGTCCATCCATCAGGGTAGATTTTTCTTCAAATGCAGATATAAAGTTCTTCAAGTAGTTAATTGCTGGTGATTTGCTTAGAGTTCTGGTGCGTCTCTCTGTTCTTGCAACCTCTCTCTGTTCTTGCAATATCACTGGACACTTATTGAAATTACTTTACGATAAGATGATGAAGACAGCTGTTCTGGGAAGCTGAGGAGCCTTTGAGACATATGAACAAAGACCCTTCCCCTGATTCTGGTGTGAGTTTAAGGACATCTCTACCTGCCAGAAAAGATAGCTTACTATGTGAAAGCCGTGGTGTTCAGGAGATAGCTGGGTTAAAAGTGGATCAACAGGTATTGCTTGTCTGGGTTATTTATCGTTCTTTGGTTTGGTTTCCCAGTTCTTTGAATTCTTAAATCAAAATTACATATGCTAGTGAGCATTTCAATTACTACTGTTTCCAGGGTCTGAGGGCACTAATAGGCCTTAATGGGCCTGATCATCCTCGCCTGAGGCAGCCACTTGCACCTCCTGCCCATGGGCCCAGGAGCCCCATTTAAGCTCAACCCTGGGCCTTCAGTTTCTCTCTGAGCTGCCCTAGAGGAGCACTGATCTCCAGCTCAGCTCAGCACAGCTCAACGTGCAGACTCCATTGCTCTGGACCCTGCCCTGTGGACTGACTTCCCAGCTTGACCCTGCACCTATCTTGTCACTTTGGGCCTGCCCAGTAGGCACTGGACTCTCTCTGTCCCTGGTTACCCTCACCAGGCCTGATCCTGGCTCTGACCCACAGGCTGACTTCTCAGCTTGACCTCATACCTGCTTTATCACCAGGAACTCTCCTGGTCATCTGGACTCTTGGTTGAACTTGGCTACCATCTCCAGGTCTTCTCTGCCCACCTGGCTCAGGGCCAGAGGGACAGGCCCTGGCTGCAGCCTCCTGAGCTTATCATTCTACACATCCTGAATAGGGAAAAGGAAGGAAAAAATGGGCACTTCTCTGGCATAACTCATCTCATCATGTAGCAGATGTCTAAGATACTTAGATGAACCATTCTGTAAAAACACCTGTTACTTTTTTTCCCTCCCCCTCCCTATTGAGAAGAAACTAAGATGGAAGACAGAAACAAAGGCATGCTTAAAGGTATATCTCTAGGTGAGATGAATTCCATAAGCAGGCATATGCATGTAGAGCTACTCCAGATTTATTACAAATAAACCAACTATTCCTTCAGTGCTGTATTTATAACTGTGATACTAATATTTTTTTAATTCAGAAAAGGATATTAAAGTCCACTGGTTGGATTCCAACTGTTTCCAGTCAACTTGATGGCATTCTACTAGACAAATGTCTGATAGAAAACACTCTTTGATTAATTCTGCTCATTCCTGCACCAAACCAAGCTCCATTCACACTCATAACAAACTGGCTGTCTGACTAGTAGGTACATGGACGTATGAATTCATGAGCTGACTTTTGAAGGTGTGCAGCATATACAGAGTTACCTGTGAAGACAGAAATGGATGGTCAGCATCTCTGGGGAAAATAAGGTTTCAAATGCATTTGTCTGCATGGGATTACAATGATATTCCAGAGTAGATGTCAACTGCACTTAAACTCCATGACTATGAAAAGAGTTAAATTCATATCCATTTTCACTTATCATGTCTTTATTAAACCAAAGGTAAGTAACTGCAATTTGTTTGCATGGAACAATACATCACTACAGTCTGCTGCTGCTGTATCAATTCTATCAATAAATTGGACATACAAGCCACAAAGAACACGTGTGAAAATGAGGCTATTCTAGGATTCCTAGACTGTAACATTCTCGTTCCACATTGTCCTGAAACGATGTTTTGCTAAATTTCAGTCTACTTTTAAATAGAAACAGACTTTATCTCTGTTATTTCTGTTTTGTATAACAGAGATGGTCTCTTTCCAAAATGTTGAGAAGATTTGGATTTATTCCACTCTTGGTAATACCCAGCACTCTGAAAAAGAAGGAGATCTGAACAGGCTTTTATCTATCTGGTTAACGATGGAGCTTCTATATGTGTGTATAGACATCTGGAGATCAAGGGTCTATAAGCAAATCTGGTAAATAATCCAGTCCTTATTGGGGAAAAAAAAAAAAAAAGACGACGACGACTTGCAAGCAATTACATAGCAACTTATGCTTGGATCATACAAGAACTTCCAAAGTGAACACAGATGTTACTTCCCAGTTGAGAAAGCAAGCAACTCCACCTGTGTTGAAATCCAGTGTTGTAGCAGGCAGGATTAAGTAGTGGGTGTAAGAAAATGCATGGCCATCCTTCACAGCAAAGAACCTAGAGATGGGAAGTAGATCTTTCAGCTACTAATTTCTAAGGCCAGGAAAATGCAAATTTCATACTAACCAGTGTAACCAGTAAATCCCCTCCTACACAATGTAAGAGTTAGAAAAAAGAAAACGAGAAGTACTTTTTTTTTTTTTTAATTTCATCTTAGTATGTAATATGGCTCAGATATCTTTCTCAGCTCCAATATTTCAGGATACATGAGAAAGTAACCGGGTTCTAATTACACTCACTGACTTGGATTCCCCAGTTGGAAGGACAAGATGTGAGGTTTTTGCTGTCTGTGCTTTGGCTCTCTATGATGTAAGAGATATGATCTCAGAAGTAATCGCCTTCACCTAAGCTCTGCATCTCGTGTTCTTCATAGTTTACAAAGAAGATTCATGGATCCTGGGCTATGAAGATGTCTCTTCTAAGAAAAGATGAACGGTGCCCAAGAAGTGTTCCACTTTTTTCTTTATTAACTTTAAAGGAAGATTAGATTGACTAGGTCAGATGGACTCAAATCTTCTGCAGAGGTTTAAATTTGGGTAAGATAAATCAATGGGCCCACCTATGACTGGAATAAGCTGGGACAGCCTTTTGCTCAAGCCTATGACTAGATGCATAGTCAACTATCTGAAAAGAGCATGTCGGATATTTTTGTGCCACAACACTCAGATATGATGCAATGCAATGTTGTTCAGTACAATATAATACAAGATAATACATTAAAACAAGTAGCAGCAGTAAACAATAAGTATCACCTATTTACAAAATAGAAGATCTCCAAATGATGTGTATATATAACTGATGGTATTATCAACAAACGTTGAAAAACGGAAACTTTCTCAACCATCTTACTTATTTCGAATTCTCATTTTCAAACAAATAGATAGGGTCCAAAAACTTTCTCAGCTCTGTGGACATGCTGTGATCGTGCTTTGCCACCAGATGGCGAAGGCACAAACCTCAGTGTGTATAAATGTGTATACACTGGTGCTGATGTTTTCCGGTAAGTTGAAGATGGCTATTTTATTTGTTGGATTTTCTTTAGCCATAGTAGGGCGCTATATTTTAAAAAACTTTTCTGAAAATTGTCATAATTCTCCTGCACAATTTCATTATGAAAAGTCATACAAGGGGACATCCATAGGTAAAGGAGGAAGTGACACAATCCAGTATTATAGCTGGGGAGGCAGCACAAGTATTTGGGGAAGCAGAGTAAAGGGAAGACAAGAGGATTTTCCTCTGTGAGGTGAATTGAATAACTGTGAAACTTCCACCTTGCAGGAATTAAGTTACTGTGCTCCTTCAGCAAATTATCCATTAAGAACATATTAATTATGTCACCAAATACATCAAAAGTTCAACATCTGGCAACAAGAGAAATAAAGGGAGTTACATTATCTGTTTGTGTTAGAGTAACTGACTCTTAGGATTCGGTTCATCTCACCTAAATTCAGGCATCCTACTGAAGGACCTCATGCTGGTGCCTAGGAGGTTGGAGATCTCTCGGTAGAGATAAAAGGGAGAAATTAGGGAGGACTGTGGGTGAAAACGCTCATGTCATCTACCAGGAAGCACCTAAAAGCTTTGTCTGAATCTAATCTAGTCATCTAAACCCCCTCTGGACTCAATGGAGAGAGACAGGCAGCTCCTGGAGATGATTCAACTTGTCCTAAGGAAGAAGCGCTCTGTGAAGATGCTAACTTCTTTCTCTCTGATGAACACAGAGGAAGCCTGATTAGCTTTAAATAGGTCACTTGCATACAGCTAAAGCTCAGCAAGGAAGTCTTCCTGTATGTTTTCCCCAAGTGTTTCACACCTATGAGCATTTGAAAGAGTAATCATGGAGCCTGGCCTCCTGCATTGCTGTGGTATGGAAATATGGTGTGATGGCATGGCGCAGAACTGCAGGCTTGGGAGGGTAAGGCTGGTGGATTTCCAGGGCAGGAGTTTTGTTTTTGTTTTTTTACACATGCACGTGCAATTTCACACATGCTTTCTCCATGTCATGTTGATTAGGCTCCATGCATCCCAGATTTTGGGATGTGCATAGTTTACTGTGCACATAAAGACAGCCAGAACAGGACATGGTGCAGCTCAGTGTGATATTTCAGAGAATGTGAAATGCATCTCCTGGACAGAGCTGTGCAGTAGATCCAGACCCATCATGGATCTTGAGCACATGCCACATGTCTATACAGCAGATGGGATTCATCTCCCTGCAGTTAAGCTATTTAAAAGTTAGGTGACTGAATCTAATCTAGTTGTCTAAGCTGCCTTTGTAGTAAAGGAAGGAGACAGGCCATTCAAGAAGATAATTCATCATCTCTCTCTTGCAAACTCATCTTACAGGGAAGTGGGACATTTTCCATTTCCACTAATTTCCTGCTGGTATTTTAAATGCTATCTTAAATTTGCCCTCACTCCCACACCTGCAGAAAGAGAAGGAAGGTCAGAAGCAATGGGGGAGTCATTGGTATTCCTGGCGGAGGCTGCTCTCCAAAGATCTCCCATCTTTGGGCAAATAGTGTTTCTCTTCAATGGTGAATTCCTGCTTTTCTAATCTTCCTTTTGCATGAGAGAGCAATGTTGAAACACTGAAATGTCTTCTGGGTCAATTATGCTAAATTTCAATTGAGAAAAATCAAAATGCTTCACTTTGATCATTTTGAAACATTTAATTTCAACAAAGAAATTATTAGATATTTCAGAATGTACATCATAGACATTGCAATACAGTCATGTAGTATGTAATAATAGAGTGTGTTTTGAATTAAATGAAGCTAGACAAGAAAGTAGGTATGAAAAATGCTTTGGAAACTGGAAGTGCTTCTCCACCTCAAATGTAAGGATGGCTCAAAGTCAAACTATACCAGCTGACTAGCTGGGCAGTTGGTTTAAAAGGAAGTGCTAAAAACATGGGAATAGGAGCACTTACAGAGATGTTTTATTTATTTATTTATTTATTTATTTATTTATTTATTTTTCCTTGGGAGATGTTGTGCTGGAAGCAGGAAGGGGACCTGTGGGAAGATGGAGGCATTGTGGGATGCGTGGAGGAATACCGGGGCTATTAAGGTAGTGGGAATTCTGCATGTGTGTCCATCGCATGCATCTCTAAGCACACGAGGTTTATCAACTGGAAATAACTGAGTATGTAATTACCTCACAGGAACAGCTTTTGGGAAAGAGGTCTTCAGATATGCATGGGGGTGAGGGCAGACCGAAATAGCAGCAGGTGGCTACGGCCCAGAAGTGAAGGGGCTCAGCTGGACTTCAGGGAGAAATAACAGAATGGTGGAAACAGTGAATTTAGGAGCAGAGTTAGCCAGCTACAAACGAGGGACATGTCTGCAGAGGATGCGCAAATGACTTTTTTGCAATTGCTGATCACCTCACAGCCTGTCATTGCTTGAAACAAGGTAAACCCTGGCCTCAGCTCAGTTCGGCCATTACGAGCATTCACAGTCTGTGTCGTTACCTGTGGAGGCTAGGTTGAGTGCCAGTGTGGACTTCCAGCTGCTTGAGCTTATCTAGGCAGTGCCCTGAACTGCGCTTCTCACGCTCGCTTCTGTCACTTGCTCCAATTACTCATTTCTTCTCCTCCTGCTAGGCTGAGCCATGTCTCCTTTTAGTCCTCTCCTCCCTTCCTTTGCCTTCCCTCCATCCAGAGTCAGCGTCCTCACGCACAACCTAACCAGGCCACCACAGTGGGACCATTCTTTCCCCAAACAGCCCCTGGAGTCTTCCTCAGCTGAGTCCCTTGCTCCAGGAGTTCAGCCAGACCTTGGCACTTCCTTCACAGACCCCCTCGGTGTTGGCTATAGCCTGTCCGGCCACCAACACATCCAGGTTCCCCCACCCCCTGGACTCTACCTTCTTCAGCCATGGCCTTGCAACAGCAGCCAGCTTATCCTCAGTGCTGAGTTCTTCAGTTTGAAAGGCATTGCACTATAATAAGGTTAGAGCTCATGATCACGGGTGGGGGCAAGTGGTATGTCTGCATGGTCTGACATTGTGTGAAAATCGTCTGGGATGCCAAAGGTCTTTGCAGGACAGAAGACTCAAGTCTCTATTTCCAAGTCTGTAGGTAGCAGCCCTCACTTGGGTCTGTGAGTTGACACATATGGCGGAGGTGGGCTGGAGGTATTCTTGATCTTTGATCTCGTAGGGAACATGGCAGTGGAAAATAGGATTTGGGATCCTTAATGGAACTATGGCGTGCTTGTCGGGTAGGGTTTAGGATAAGAGTTGCACTGGTAGACTTGAAGGGCTGGCTGACAGGCTTCTCGGCAGTTGAATTTTGTTGCCAAACCCAAAAGGAGGCCACAGAGTTGTGCAGGGACAGCCCTGAAGAGCTGGAATTCACTACCCACTGCTAAGGATACACAAAAAAACAAGGACACAATTGCCAGTTTGGGGAGGGGGCTGTTCTTCCTTCCCTGCCCCACTCCTTCAGTGACCACCTCCATTTACGCCCCACTGAAATTTTCCAGGATTCGGCTCTGTTGGGGTCTTGGCAATTTTGCCGCCATTACTTAGAAACACAATTTTTCATTTAATTTTAGAATAAAGAACATTCTGAGGGAGCCTAGCAGGGAGGATGGAGCCCACCTGCAATGTGAGCTGCAGGGAGGGATTATTCCCTTGCAACAGAACTACCTCAGAGCATCTTGTCTCTATGTCTGAAACACAAATGGCCATGAAAGAAAAAAGGATCGTTCTCAGCCCCATGTCTGAAGGCAGCAGCTAAGTCTGTAATTGGCCTGGGCTCATAATGAGCATCCTTAGTTGGACAGCTCAAGACCTGACAAAGCTCATTAATCCCACTATTAGTCAAAATCAGATTGCTTTGATGGCATTACTCCAGGAACATAGTCCTGGTGTGGCATGAGAGGGCTGAACAAAGCCCTTCTCCAGACACACATTTGCCCTTCTGATGCCTACATAAACCCCATAGTGACGGCTCCTCAGGTATAAGGCTAAGGACCCTCGGTGGAAGCACCAGTCTGCAGGGTTACACAATGCAGTAGCATGCACAGTGCAAAGAAGAGGCCTAAATAAAACAGCAGTATAGCATGCATAAAAAGACTTTTCCTCTCCTTCCGAGCTTTCTATTTGCTTTGAGATCCAAAGCTAAGATCAAACGAGGCAGGGGCTGCCTGACACAAAGCTTCGTTAAGCCAAAAGGCATCCTCCCAGGACTGCCTTTGGCTCCTGCATCTACAGAGCTCTGGGGATACCCATGAACGGACAAGCTCTGCTGTGAACACTGCGGCTCTCCAGATTTCATATGGGCGGCCCCCTTCGCCCACAACACTCCTTGCCTGCTATTCAGAAGCAATGAACTGCTAAGAGGAACAGTGCTGGCTGGTGCTCAAATGGGTGTAAAGGCTGCCAGGTGAAAGCCAGTCTGCTGGTTTTGGAGACCACAAGTCATCACTTTGACCGGGGGCTGAAGGACGCAGAAGTGCACCCCTGCACACTGGCGCCATCTGGTCCCAGCTGTCTGCATGCTCACCTCTCAGCCCCACTCCCCCCTGCAAACCTGGCCTTGCTCATGTCACGCTGCACACTCCCTGCACAGGCTTTTCACAGAGGCCTCGGTTGCAATGCAGTACGCAATGTGGGCATGCCTGAAAACTGAGGGGTGCCTCTCCTTCCACTTCCCACCCCCAGCCTGGAGACTGCCCTTCCCGACAAGCATGAAGCCTGAGCACTGTGCCATGGTGTCCAACTCTGCCACATGACATGTCCCCACGACTCACCAGCAAGTGTCAACGCACATGCCGGTGGGCCAGAGGAGGATGAGGGAATTCCTGCTTTTGGGGCACAATTCCTCCTCTGCCAGCTTCTTCCTGCCCAGGCACCTCCTTCGCACCGCAGAGCATCTGCAGCTCCCAGGGCCCCAGCCAGTGCTTCAGGCAGAAGGTCCTGCCTCCTCTGCAGAGAGGAACAGCAGGGGCTGACGTGGAGGCAGCTTTCTTGGGGGCCGTGCTGGCAATCCCCCTGGGCAGAGTCTTGGGAACGGAGGCCAGAGTGCACGGTGCTCGAAATCTGCCACAGTCACTGCCCCTGTGGGCCCCTGCTGTGGAGGTTCAAGCTGGGGCCATGGGGCAGGAGGTCTCTGTGTTGGGCTCTGTGGGGCACTGGGACAGAGCTGGGGCCTTGGGGCAGTGAGTGGCAGCTGGGGCCATGGGGCAGGAGGTCTGGGCTGGGGCTGTGGGGCAGGGGGAAAGAGCTGGCCCCAGGGGCTCCATGGGGGCAGGGGCCGCGTCTCCCTGGGCTGAGCCGTGGTGCCCCATAGCAGCCCTGCTCCCAGCAGGCCGTGGGGATGCCCCAAGGCATGCTGGGAGTGTGGCTGCTGCCAGCCCAGCCCTGGTGTGGCAGAGCCGAGGTGCTGGCACCCTGAGGGCGCTGCCTTCCTGCCAGCTTAAAGCCATGGGCTCTATGCAGCCAGTGCGTCGCTGTCTGCTTTGCGGGGGCGTGCAGTCGTGTGCCTTGCAACCTCCTCGATCGCCTCCTTGGCACACTCCAGGCTCCTTTGTGCGACCTTAGATCCCTTCTCCATGCATGTGCTGATGCTCTGGTCCCCTCGGATGCTCCTCGGACCACCCTCCGGGCAGACTGAGAAGTAACCAGAGAGGGTCACCAGAATGTACTGCATGCAGGCATTATTCCTGTGCCTCGTTCGGGTGTGTGATACTGCGTTGTCACGCTGTAGATGGGAAGCTGCTCTCAGTCTCCTCCACTGGGAACCCAAGCGGTGGGATGGCACTGCAAGTGTTGCAGGCTCCATCTGAGCATCACATTTTTCTTCTGCAAAACGAGTGACTTTAGAATGGAAATGGGCTTTTGGGGCTCCAGTGATAATCTCCACCTGGCGCCACCCTTCTTTTGGTTTTGCCCTGTTAGGATCACATCTTCAAAACTCCCCCAATTAGAACCCACCCCAAGACCAGGATTCACAGACGTCATCTCTAATGCAGAGAGAATTTAGTGCCGAGGGAAAGAAATGACCTTTCCGATAAGCGCTTTTATTTTTCTTGATTTTCCCAGGCTTTGACACCCTTTGGAGGCATTCATGGTGGATTTGCCTTAACACAGTTTTCAGGGTGAGAGAGCAAACCCCTCTGCTCCTTCACTAGGCCATGCCATCTCCATGCCTGTGGCCTAGGGAAGCAACAGCTAGGATTTGGCCCTTCCTTCCCAGAGGCTCAGAGAGTGCAGTCACAGTCTTCCTCTTCATTCATTCACTAGCTCATTTAGGCCTTCCTTCCTGAGCAGAGCCTCTCCTTGCCAGCAGTTGTAGCCCCACAACCCTGATCTGGGGACATTGCGGGAGTGGCATGCCTGAGGTGAGCCCCAGCCTGGGGGACCCCTCCTGTGGCTCCCCGTGCCCCCTGCTGTCCTTGGGGAGTGGGCAGTGAGGTGCAGGCAGCTCCCTAAAGTGCCCCAGGCAGCTCCCCTTGCCCTTGCAGGGCCCACCTTGGCAGCACCTGGGGGGTCAAGGAGTCCCTGCAGCCCCTCTGTGACATGGCCTGGGGCATCACGCAGTGCATCGCAGCAACAGCTGCGCCCTCCCCATATGGCCCTGGGAGCCTGAGCTGAGCCCAGGCGCTTGGGGCTGCTCTCGCCACAGCTCTGCCCTGCCCTGTTCTGCTCTGGAGCAGCTGCTGTGCAGCGAGCAGGAGAAGGCGAGAGGAGGTGGTGGGACAGTGCGAGACGCTGTTTGGTGACCTTCCCAGCAGGTTGTTGGAGAGGATCGTTTCTTCCTGCCACAAGAGCTCTTTGGACTAACTCGGTAGGCTGGGAATTCCCTCTGTGCCCCTAGGGAAGTCCTCGGTGCTGCTGGGAATTGCTGCCTGCGGGAGCCCTCCATAATATGGCGCTGTCAGGGCTGCAGAACTTGCACGTTTAGAATCTTTGCTCCCCGGCAGTGCGTCCACCCCCGTGTTACTAGTCCCTTGTCAGCTGCGGTCATAGGACCTTTGGTCCTTGCTCCAATAACTCTTTCCTCCTTTGCCGCTGTCACACCTGTGGTCCTTGGCACTGTGGAGCCAACCTGGTTTGACAGGAGTGTTTTGGAGGTGGACAGTCATGGCTACTGGAGTCTTTGAGCACTGGGAAGGTGCATGAGAGGAGCACTTGTAAAGGTGCTTCATGTCTGAAGAATTTGCAGACAGCTCCTGTGTATTTCCCTGTTGCTGCTGTCTTCAGTTTTGGATTGTCTTTCCAACCAGACCTTCCAACTTCTGCCCCTCATGTCTGTGGGCTCAGTAATTTACGTATTCTCTTGTGAACCAAACGCTTGCTTCACTCACAGGAGATTTACCTTGTCCTCTTCAGCAATTTTCTTTGCCTGAGAAACTTCTCCAAAAGTAAAGAGCTTTACTTCTGTGCTTACAAAAGTTTATTTGTGGTTCATATGCTCTTTGAGTTCGGGTTCTGAGGAAGAATGAACCTCAGGCAGACTGAGCGAGTCCTTGCAGAAGTCAAAATGTCTTTACCTTACTCCTTTTTGGGAAGTAATGGATTTCACACAGCACAGTGATGCCAGTGCACTTTTCGCTCAGCTGAGAAGAACTTCCTCCAAAGTGTACCACAGTCTAAAAGAACCTGTATCTTTGCTCCCTATAGGCACGCTATAGCGTGAGAGAAAGGAAGCCTGTTGTATGCTATCAAGCTCCACTGGAAAGTAGGTTATAGGCACAGCTTCTCGGAAGGGCTAATCTCTCGTGTAGAAGGGGGATAGAAGATGTTAAACGAAAATGTAGCTACGCACAGCGCAATCAGAAACTACGTCTAGGTTCTGTAATTGTAGGGCCATCAAAGGCCGGTGGACACCAAGAAGGGGAAGATGGCCAAGATGCTCACAAGGAGTATAACCTTCGGCGCAGGAATACTGTTGTCCAGTATCAAGAGCCTTTGGAATGTGGGTTACGCGCACAGTTTGTCAGAAGGGCTGATTCCTTGTGCTTAAGGGTGGGAGCTAAAAGTTCTTGAATGAAAATGTGCATATGCAGAGACAAACAAGAAATGATGACTTGGTACTGTAATGACAGGGTCCTCAGAGGACGATGAAGAGCAGGAAGAGGATGACGGCAAAGATACTCCAAAGCCATCTAACCTTCGGCAAACTACTGAAGACACTCAAGCCCCACTGGAAGGTAGGCTATATGCAGAGCCTCTCTGAAGGACGAATTTCTTGTGCAGAAGTGGCATACACGTTGTTGAATGAAAAGCTATACGCGCACAGACAAATAAGAAGTTCTCGCTAGGTTCTATAATCATAGGGGCAACACAAGAAGGTGAAGGCCGAGAAGGGGAAGATGGCAAAGATCCCTGCAAGGAGTATAAACTTCGACCCAGGAAGACCATCATGTACTCCCAGGATCCACTGGAAAGTAGGTTCCATGCACAGTTTCTCGGAAGAGCTGATTTCTTGTGGATAGTGGGCTAGAGGTTGCTAAATGAAAAGACATATACCTCCCACCCAACCACCCCCCCCCCACACACACCTTTCATTTAAATTCCTTGCCTTCATTCTGCAGGTAAAACTCTCCCTTTGGGATCGAGATGCCTGTATCCTGCGCACACTGCAGTTCTTGGCCAGTGTGCATGCTCACTGCTACTTTTCATTTCTTCAGGGCCATCTTCTCCTGACAGGCAAAGGGCTGCTCCGTCGCAAAGCCCATGCTGCAGAAGAACAAACATGTTGGTGTACGGATAGTGAGAGTTCTCAGGGATCCATAGCGGTGCCACTCCCATCACTCAGTAATGCTTGAAAAGATTTTCCGATTGATGGCCGTGATGGGAAAATCGCAGCATTGTAGCTGGCACAGCTGGAGGGTCTAGAGGAAGCAAGGCTTTTCCTTTGGGAGAGAAGATAACTTTCATTAGCCCACAGCTTTTAAAAAGGCAGGATTTGGGGGTCAGCAATGAGATGATTGCGGATTGTCCTGGCTGAGATTGGGGATCTGCAATTCTTCTGTTATGCACTTGAAGCCAGAATCCCCTTCCACAAATTGTCATTAGACGATTTCATCGTGCAGTATAAAAATGTCCACCTGCCTTTCTTCACGCTTGCATAGTGAACGCCAATCACGTCTAGGGAATATTTCATGGTTTGGGAAGTTTATGCCAGTGTATAAGCGCTTCTGCACTCACTTGCCAACATGAAAACCACAGCAATCCCGCTAACTGCATGTTCAGTTAGAAAGCCCCTTTCCCTTTCTCCTCCATTCACATCTGGTGTCTTCCCCAAAGCTCTGGGAAAGACGAATTCAAGGCAAAGCACGTGGATGGAAGGAAAAGCGGAAGCACCCTGCAGGAAGCTGATCCAGTGCAAATCCAGAGTTCGGTAAGCAGTGGTAACTCATTGTGTCAGTGGGGACTTTCCAGGGGTCATGAAAACCTTCCCTACTGTGCTGCCGACAGCTCCCGGGCTTTACACTTTCCTCTCAGGGAACTTCAAGATCGTCCTCAGCCTTTCCTTTGTGCTGGCATAGGAAAAATTTGGAGGAAGCCTTTTTTTTCCAGGTGGCAGCTTTCTCTGACCTCTGACATGTCTTCTGTTGCATGTCTCTTTAGCTATGCTTTGATGATGTGGGTGGTCTCTCTCACCACATTTCAGCCTTAAAGGAGATGGTCCTGTTCCCACTGCTTTACCCAGAATTCTTTCAGAGATTCCAAATCCGACCCCCCAGGTAACGGGCAGCGCATTCGAACTACAGAACTAACTGCTGCAATATGCTTTCCAACATGAAAAGTATTCTCTTTTTTCTTTTTTCTTTTTTTTTTTTTTTTTTGGAGGGGCAATATCTCAAGACGTAATGGTTAGCTTTATATATTCTTGGCCAACAAAGCTTGACTCACTGGATGTTGAAATATGACTTGAAATCCTTCCCTTTCCATACCTTTAAAAGTGTGCAAATCTTCAGATGCTTTGCTGCTTTGGTCACAGGAATTCCCTTTTCTGGCTGATGTTTTAAGTAGCGTGTGGAAACACAGAAGACCTTTTTTGGCCTCCCAGCTGAAGGCTTCCTCCCCAGTGCTTCCAACAAATTCTGGGAGGCACAGCCCAAGAGACTCCAACTGTGGCAGGGAGAAAGACAGGCTTTGCTCTCAAATCTGTCTAAGATGGGAAGTGTTTTGGTTAGGAGGGAAGGCCACTTTGCTTTCACAACGGGGGCTGTCATGGGCGCTTTTCCATGTTTTTGTTGTAGCTACGTACATCTCTTTTTTTCATGTTGCAGAGGCTGTCTGTGCTATGGCCCACCAGGCACTGGAAAGACACTGGTGGCTCGAGCGCTCGCAAATGAATGTAGGCAGGGAGACAAGAGAATAGCATTCTTCATGAGAAAAGGTGCCGACTGCCTCTGTCAATGGGTGGGAGAATCCGAGTGACAGCTGCGCTCATTATTTCGGCAGGTAAGGAGGAAATGCGCAGTAGGTTGGGTCAGAGTTGGACCTCTACTTTTCCGGGGTGGACGTCTTCCAGGAGGACTTGGCCTCTTGGGCAGTTTGGCAGTGTCTCCTGTTGAGAAGGGAACATCAGGGTTTCCTTTTCCTTGTGCTGTGCTGCTTTGCCTGAGGGGCTGGAAATCTTGCAGATGTTGGGTCCAGCACAGTGCCAGTGCCTTTGCAGCCATAATGTTTATCCTGCATGTTCTCGCTGCGTGGTGCTCTGTTTCACATATGTCAGTATGCCTGCATCTGTACTTCCCTTCCAGGCCTATGAGATGCGGCCTTCGATTATTTTCTTTGATGAGATCGACGGTCTCGCTCCTGTGCGCTCCAGTCGCCAAGACCAGATTCACAGGTACTTCCTTTCGCTTCCATCTCCATGTCATCTGCTTCATCTCTAGGAAAAGAAGACCCACCTGCTTCCCTTTATAGGACACACCCACACACACCCACACACACACTCTGAACTCCTCGAGTACAATGACACAGAGCTTCATAGCAGTTTAAAGGCAGCAGTTGAAATCAGGTCACTAAGCTTGGTGTCCGGACAAGGTCTCTCTCGAGACCTTGCCTCGCTTTTTCTGTCTTACCATGAGTCCTTTCACTAACAACAGCTCATCCAGAAAAGCTTCTCCTTTCTGAGCGACGTGACTTTGGAGAAAGGCATGCCAAAGGTAACAACAGCTACTAACCCAGGGAATCCAAACAACATTTTTTTGGTATTTCTATTGTCACAACGCTCCTGGCACTTATGGATGGCTTAGACAGCAGAGGAGAGATCGTGGTCATTGGAGCCACCAACAGGCCAGACTCCCTGGATCCTGCTTTACGAAAGCCTGGACGCTTTGACAGGGAGTTCCTTTTCACCTTGCCAAACAAAGAGGTAAGGCTGTTTCGGCAACCTTCCTGCTACTGGCACAAAGCCTTGCTTGACAAGAAAACCGGCTTACACCACAGCATCTCCGAGAGCGAGTAAGGAAACAAGTGGTATACGTGCTCCACACCTCCCGGTTCCCCACACAGAACTGGCAGGAAGGCTGCAAACAGGAGTTTCACTCCGCCTGGAGCACATGGACATTCTTCCTTGCCCAAGGGCTTGCTCTTTGCTTAGTCAGTGAGTCCACCTAGGCTCTTGCCTTCCGAGGTTGCCGCCTTGTTCTCAGTTCTCCATTTGGGAAAGCCTCGGGGGAAAACTTGGGCTTGAGTGTGGCCGGGCTGGGAATCCTGGGAGCCACCCAAAAGCATTTAGGGAGCTGACATTGTTACTGGTATTAGCAGGGAGCTCTGGCTCTCTTTTTCTTTTTCTTTTTCTTTTTCTTTTTCTTTTTCTTTTTCTTTTTCTTTTTCTTTTTTTTTTCTGGCTACCCCAGATTCTTTTGTCTTTAGTTCACATTTTGTGGGGAAAAGGAGAAAAAGGTTATTGGACTGAAGGCTAGGAAAAATGCACAACACACTATACTGGACAGAAACAGGAAACACTTCACTGAAGCTCTGGCAAAGAGCAGCGATGAACATAGGCACAGCTTGACATTTGCTCGTTCAAGGACAGCAGCTGGAGTCAGAATTCTTGCTCCTACTACTGTACTTACTCTTCCAATCTACTTGAAAAGTACTGAGCTTTGAAAAGCAGGCAGTGTGTTACTAGAATGTAAACATTTCTTAATTTTAGCAGAGGAAGACAAGCAATTATGGGAATGTGATGGGGGGAGGGGGACTGCGCATTGCTTATTTTCTTTTTGAGAAAGAGGCTTAAGACAAACCACAGTGTGACCACCTGGTTTGTAGGCTCGAAAAGAGATTTTCAAGATCCACACCAGAGACTGGAGCCCTAAGCCCCTGGATGCACTGCTTGAGGAGCTTGCTGAAAAATGTGTCGGTAAGATGAAAAAACGCACCGAGTTCCTGCCTGTGCCTGGCTCCTGACAGCGTCTGAGCTTGTGCCAGGCAGTACCCAAGCTGCTTCTGTCTCCTTGCCTTCCCTTGCGTCTGAGAACATGGAAGGCTCTGGGGGGCGTCTTCCTCAGCAGCTAAGGTTGGCTCAGAGGCCTACTTCCGAAGCACAGGCTGTAGGGCGCTGGGCCTCCCGTAATGCAAGCTCCCCAGCAGGGCACTGCTCTGCAGTGCAGGAACTCTTTTGCCATTGCCCATGAAACTCTTCCCCTTTGGGCCACATGCAAAGACTTTGAGAGTGCCCCTCTGCAAAGCCTGTCCTTGACTCCTTTCTGCTGCCTGAGACTGACATCCCTTTGGATTCTGCTCTTGTTGCTCAGGATACTGCGGGGCCGATATTCAAGCCCTCTGCGCTGAAGCTGCCCTCTGTGCTTTGCATCGACACTATCCGCAGATCTACACAAGCAGTCACAAGCTGCACATCCATGTTGCTGCCATTGAAATCACAGCAACAGATTTTCTTGTGGCTATGCAGAAGACTGCACCAGCTTCACAGAGCGCTGTGGCTTCCCCTGGACAACCACTGCCACCCCTTTCCAAGCCACTGCTTCAGAACACGCTACAGAGACTCCTAAAAGGCCTGCAGAGGGTATTTCCCCACGCAGCACTTGCACTCCAGCAGGACCAACAGCCAGGTAGGGCTTCACTGCCTTCACCGCCATAAAACTCTCCCAAAGCAAACACTGCTTGCTAGTTTGTGCAAGCAACAGAAACAAACCTTTCAGTCAGGATGAGGTGAAACTGAATGGTAGAGAGGGCAGAGCCAGGAACCCCTCCCACTTCACAGTACAGAACTCTATGTTCTCCACTCAAGCATCCAGTTTCCGAAGGCTGTCAGCATCATCTTTCCCGTTTGCAAGTAGAAAAGGAGCTTTCACCGCTAGCAAAACATAGCTTGCGCAAATCCAGACACTTAGGAGAGCTCTGTAGAGACTGAAGGCTTTGGAAAATGGCATTCAGCGTATGCCCCTCAGACGAAGAAATACAAGGCCCCGGGTTTCAGCTCACATTTAGAAGCTGTCTTAGCACAAGAGAAGGTTGCAAACTCTTCGGGAAAGTTAACAAGCTTCTTTTGCCTTCTCATGGTACCACTCATTTCTTAGAAAATGACTGCATGGACTGTGATGAGGAGTCACTTTCTGGTCCTGAAGATGAGCCGTTTCCTCCAAGGCCTGGCCAGCAAAAGCAAACCTTTCTTAACTGTAACAGGTAACTGCCCGTGTCCTTTCATTGAAATTCTTCTGATTGCTGGGACTTTCCAAGCTGTCATGGCTGTTGCAAGTGGGAGGGGCGTTAGATGAGGGAGGACAGAAGAGTTAGTCCAGGGTGCTTTGGTATCAAAAACTGCAAGCAGGAAGCACAGAGATATAACTAGGTGCTACAGTTGTAGGAAAGCAAGTAGCTCCAGCCGATCATCCGGAAGGAGACAGCCTCCTTTCCCTCCACCAAAGACATCCACAGACAATTAGGGCATGCTGATTTCATGCATGCTGTTCTTCAAGGATTCAAGGCCAAAGAAATGTGTTGTCTCTCCTCTTAGCTAAAAAAATGCAGTGTGGGTTTGTGGAGTCAGCTAGCTTCCCAGATTGGGAATGCAGGAGTGACTCACGTCGTAGGAAGAAAATTGAGGAATGGCCGGATAAAAGGGCATAATAAAAACCCTGCAAAAAAGGCTTCATTTGCGATCTTTAAGCCACTATGCTTACATTCATATTTTGATAGTACAATGGGAAAGTAATTCAATCCCACAATGGAGAAGTTAGCTTATGGGGTCCCAGCTGCGTCAGTAATTTTTCTCATTCTCTCTTACTGTGCTGCTCAGGAAGGCTTCTGACCCACAGAACTTGGTCCAGTCTCTAGGCTCCTTGGCCTGAGCCAGGAAAGGTCCTGCAGTACTGGGATGGCCACAAAAAAAAAAAAAGAAAAGGAAAAAAATGGTGCTATTCACAGATGTATTCCATGATAACAGAGCAAAAACCACGAGAAAGTTGTATTTGCAATCTAGGAGAGAGGACACAAGGAAAGATGAAACCATCTGAATGAAGGGATCTAATAAATATCCTCCAGTTCTGTGGACTCACAGGAATGTTTTGCACTTTGTTAGATACAGCTAAGGCCTTTCAGAGCCCACGGCATTTCTTTTCCCACAAGGTTCTTCTGCTCCTTCCCGACCACCTTCTCCATTTCCAGTGGACCCCCTGCACCTAAACTTGACCAAGGCAGAGGCCTCAAGGCTGCTCAGTCAAGACATCCTGAACATAAGAGCCTCACGGCCGGGGGGAAGAGATCCAGACCAGTGTGTGCTGGACAAAGAAAGACACCTTGAACATCTGTGTCTTGATCGATCACTTCCTTTGCAAACTTCTTGTTTTGCAGTTATGCTCCTAGCAATGCTTGTTGCCAGCCAGCATGTCACAGGCCCAGGTTCTTAATCGCTGGAGAGCCCGGGTACGGGCAAAGTTCCCACTTGGCGCCTGCACTAATACATGTGCTGGAGAGGTTTGCGGTTCACGTGCTGGACCTGCCGGCTCTCTTTGCTAGCAGCACCTCACCCGAAGAAAGATGCGCACAGGTACCTCTTCTCTCTGCAATCTCACAGGATGAATAGACTCAGGGGAAGCAGGCAGACCTCCCGCGGTTAATGCTGGTGGCCTGGCTTTCCTCTGCTTCCTGTGGTGTTTATTTCGCGCTGAAAGAACACTTTTCTTGTACGCTGAACAATGCAGAAGAAGGACGTTGTGCATGAGCATCTTTTCCATTCCAGGCTAAACAGCAATGATGTTGCTAGCAGCTCAGGGAGCTCCAAGATGCTCCTGATAAAGCCCTCTGCATGGCAAGAGCTGCTGCTCACGACAGCAGGCTCTCCAGAGTTGTTTCCCTTGCCTCTTCAGGCTCTGTAGCTCCCAGGAGGCGCCTCTGCCTCAGCCTGACTGCACGTCCTGCCCTTTCTCTAGCCTCCCTCTTTATAACACTGAAATGCAACCCAGGCTTGGGAGGGGGGAAGAAAAGGGTTTCTATTCTCTCATCATACCGCAGGGAAGAGGCAAGAACACACTTGCTGGATTCGAGTGGTGTTGCAGTGGCCCCAGGCTGATGTGGACCCTGCTGAAGGGCTGGGCCTGTTTTTTCAAGCACACTACCACTCGCACCGGGCGTGAGGCTCTGGGCGAGTTATCTGACATCTAAGCAGTTTGGAAATCAGGCAGAGATTCAGGCCTGCCTCTCGCTGTGGAGAGGCTGAAGGAACTGGGTCCAAGCAGCAGTGTTACCTTATTCTTGGTGGCTTGTTTGGACGCTTTGTCTTTGTGCACTCCCATTTTGCAGGCAATTTTGATTGATCCATTGCTGTTCAGCAGCAGCCTCTGCTACCCGCTTCAACAGTCTTCTCCAAACTTCCTTTTGACCAGTTGATCCGAGAAGCCCAGAGGACAGCACCGAGCATCCTTTCTATTCCACATATCCATGCCTGGTGGGAGGCTGCTGGACTCGCCTTGAGAGCTACGCTCACAACATTGCTAGAGGGCATTCCAGCATATGCTCCAGTGCTGTTGCTCGCTACGTCGGATGTTTGCCATGCAGATCTCCCGCCAGAGGTATTTCTCTCACTGCCTTCCTGGCTTCTTTCAGTCTCACGTTAATTTATCACTCCATTAAGCACCCAAATACTGTGCTCTCCTAAGCCATTCAACACCGGCATTACTAGGGCACCCTGCTGGCATCTCTTCCCTCTGCAGTTGCCACAAGGCTTCAACCTGAAGGGCAGCAAGGCAAGTAAATCCAAAACAGGCAACCTAGGAGATGCTCAGTGTCCTCCCTTGGAGCACTGGAACCTCGGGTCGCTTCACAGAGTTTTAATCCTAGAGGTGTTCCTTAAAGAAGATGCCCTAAATTGCCCTGCTGACCCACTGCAATCTCGCCTTTAAGGCCAAGAAGCAAACTTGTTCTAGTCTCTCCCTTATTCAAAGCATTCCTCAGCTTCACTGGAAAAGGAATTCATCTTTGTGGAGCAGAACACAAATTTGGGGGGGGGGGGGGCTTACGGCTGCGCTGTCTTTTCTCCTCCCACCTCAGGTACGAGCTTTATTTTCTGAGCTTTACGGAGAAGTTTTCAATGTCCAGTCACCTAGCGAGGAGGAAGGGAGAAAGTTTTTCGAGGACTTGCTTGTCCAGCAAGCTGCTAAGCCTGCTGCACCACAAAAGAAAGCAGGTGAGCCTATTCTACAAACACAGCGTTGCTATCTCTAGCTTAGCAGCCATTTGGCATTTGCTTTGGTAATAGATTTCCTGGCATGAAGGTTTACTCTGCTTGTGTCCAAGTATCATCACTTGGCTAACCTTTTCTGGTTGACTGAAGCTTGCCAGGCACGGGAAGTCCTCCTGCCTGAGGCATCACCACCTGAGCCTCGACTGCTGAGAGAGGAGGAGGAGAGGCAGCTCGAGGAGCAAGGGGACAAGACATGGCCAGCGGTGCCTGCAGAGTCCAGTACACCCCTCTCTACTGGCAAGTCCTTTCTTCCTTTTTTCTTTTTTTCTTTTTTCCTTTTTTGGATAAGGTGCCAATGACATTGATATCTTCCCCCTTGTCATGGCATACCTGCTTTTGCTGATGCCGGTGGCTTTATGCCAAAGGCATTCCATTTCCAAATCAGGTGCAGCATGTGAGGTCAGTCCCCAGGACAGTCACTCAACATGCTTATGAAATAAAGCCCAGCCACAGAGCTTGGCTCACACTGTAAAACACTGGCCTCGATGGCCCCGCAACGGCTAACTCCTCAAATGTAACATGTTGTTTAGAGCAGTTGCTGAACACTCCACAAGTTCTTATGGTAATAGGAAACAGTGAGGATCTTTCCTTTGCTTTTGCTTCCTTTTCCTCTTCCTCTCCCTCTTGCCTTCCTGCCCACCACCCCCGCACCAAGTAATGGCCGTCTGTCTGTGAGGCTTAGGCAACCTCTGCTTTTGGAACACAGGGGAAGGAGAGCTTGTCTCCAAAGACTTTTCTGCTTCTCACTTCTTTTACTTCCTGTGATGAGAGACGAAGCCACCTGAGCTTATGACCTTGCTTTGTGCTCATGCCTTCGGTCTACAGTCTGCTCTGTGCACAAAATCTTCAAGGGCATTTTTTTTGCATGATATAATCTAACCAGTTCTTGCGCTTTTTAATTCTAATAACAATTGGACCCCCTTCGCTTGCTGCCCTCTCTCCCTCAACACATGCATGTAGTGAGCCAGCACAATGGTACTTCAGTCCCTCTCACCATTTCCCTTGTGCACCAAGTAAGACGACGGTGCTAGATTTTGCAGACAGAACTGCTTAGCTAATGCTTTGGCTTGCTTTTTCTCCTATCTCTGTGCAGCTGCCTGCAGACAAAAGCGAAGGAGGAACGCATCGCCCTCAGAGAGCCTAGCAGAGAAGAGGAGGAAATGCTCACCCCCTGCTGAGAAGGAAACCAGCATCTCTCTCAGGGTAGGTTGGAGCTCACTGATCCACCTTTGCTTCCCGCTCTGCTGACAACCCTTGAGCTATCCGTTCTGCCAGCAGAGCTGCAGGCATGGGCAACATTCAGCTAATGGGGAGACAGAAGCACCCGAGGAGGCTCCCACTGCCAGCTGGCAGCCCTCTTTCTAGAGGCTCTGTGGCCTCTCTTCAAAAGATGCATTTTGCAGGGCCCTGCATTGCAGCCACAGAAGCTCATCCAACGCAAGAGGGCCTTTGCTGTGGCAGCCGCTGTCCTTTACTACAAAACGGGCCATGAATGTTGTCAGAGTATGCAGGGATGCAACGAGGAAGGCTAAGGCCCGTTTGGAATTAAATCTGGCTAGAGATGTCAAGGACAGCAAGAAGGGCTTCTTCAAATACATCAGCAGTAAGAGGAAGACTAGGGAAAATGTGGGCCCTTTGCTGAATGGGGGTGGGTGCCCTGGTGACGAAGGATGCAGAGAAGGCAGAGTTACTGAATGCCGCCTTTGCTTCAGTCTTTACTGCTCATGCCAGCCCTCAGGAACCCCAGACCCTGAAGGCAAGAGAGAAAGTCTGGAGAAAGGAAGACTTTCCCTTGGTGGAGGAGGAGTGGGTTAGAGATCATTTAAGCAAACTTGACACCCACAAATCCATGGGCCCTGATGGGATGCACCCACGAGTGCTGAGGGAGCTGGCGGACATTATTGCTAAGCCACTCTCCATCATCTTTGAAAGGTCATGGAGAACAGGAGAGGTGCCCGAGGACTGGAAGAAAGCCAATGTCACCCCAGTCTTCAAAAAGGGCAAGAAGGAGGACCCAGGCAACTACAGGCCAGTCAGCCTCACCTCCATCCCTGGAAAGGTGATGGAGCAGCTCATCCTGGAAGCCATCTCCACGCATGTGGAGGAAAAGAAGGTGATCAGGAGTAGTCAGCATGGCTTTGTCAAGGGGAAATCATGCTTAACCAATCTGATAGCCTTCTCTGATGGAATGACTGGCTGGGTAGATGAGGGGAGAGCAGTGGATGTTGTCTACCTAGACTTCAGCAAGGCTTTTGACACTGTCTCCCATAGCATCCTCATAGACAGGCTCAGGAAGTGTGGGTTAGATGAGTGGACAGTGAGGTGGCTTGAGAACTGGCTGAATGGCAGAGCTCAGAGGGTTGTGATCAGTGGCACAGAGTCTAGTTGGAGGCCTGTAGCTAGCGGTGTCCCCCAGGGGTCAGGACTGGGTCCAGTCTTGTTCAACTTCTTCATCAATGACCTGGATGAAGGGACAGAGTGCACCCTCAGCAAGTTTGCTGAGGATACAAAACTGGGAGGAGTGGCCGATACCCCAGAGGGCTGTGCTGCCATTGAGAGAGACCTGGACAGGCTGGAGAGGTGGGTGGAGAGGAACCTCCTGAAGCTCAACAAAGGCAAGTGCAGGGTCCTGCACCTAGGCAGGAATAACCCCATGCACCAGGACAGGTTGGGGCTGACCTGCTGGAAAGCAGCTCTGCCGAGAAGGACCTGGGAGTGCTGGTGGACACCAAGTTGGCCATGAGGCAGCAATGTGCCCTTGTGGCCAAGAAGGCCAATGGTATTCTGGGCTGCATCAGGAAGAGTGTTGCCAGCAGGTCGAGGGAGGTGATTCTCCCCCTCTATTCAGCCCTGCTGAGGCCACATCTGGAGTACTGCGTCCAGTTCTGGGCTCCCCAGTACAAGAGGGATGTGGCACTACTGGAGCAAGTCCAGCGAAGGGCCACAAAGATGATTAGGGGACTGGAGCATCTCTCTTATGAGGAAAGGCTGAGAGAGCTGGGCCTGTTTATCTTGGAGAAGAGAAGGCTGAGAGGAGATCTTATCAACGTGTACAAGTATCTGAAGGGAGGGTGTCGAGAGGATGGAGCCAGACTCTTTTCAGTGGTGCCCAGCGACAGGACGCGAGGCAACGGGCACAAATTGAAACACAGACACTTCCATCTGAACATGAGGAAAAACTTTTTCACTGTGAGGGTGACAGAGCACTGGAACAGGTTGCCCCGAGAGGTGGTGGAGTCTCCTTCTCTGGAGATATTCAAAACGCGCCTGGATGCAATCCTGTGCAATGTGCTCTAGGTGACCCTGCTTGGGCAGGGGGGTTGGACTAGATGATCTCCAGAGGTCCCTTCCAACCTCAGCGATTCTGTGTGATTCTGTGTGTATGACAGTTCCCGCTGTTCTCAGAGAAGTTCACTTGCAGTTAGGATCGTGGAGGTGATTGATAGCCTGAGGAGCAGCACAATGCTAGCTGAAACTGGAGCCTTGCTTTTTCTCGCAAGTCGGACACAGCAGCTCATTTCCTCCATGGAAATCTGCTGCGATATTTAGTCTGTTCTTGGACATTTCACTCCTTCTTTATTTAGCCATACAAGGAAGGAGGATGCGAGTTGTGTGGGACCATTTTCTTTTGTGTCTGAACACATCGAGAGCCTATTCAAATGATCTGGTGCTACCGTAAACTTGTACTGTCTCCCTTTTTTCTTCAGCAACTGCTGAAGGTCGTTGGCGACGCAACAAAGCACTGCAACATCTGCCACCTCGCAAAACTACACCTGGTGCTCAGCCAGTGTGTTTACCGCCATTGGCAAGACGATGACAAAACGCAGTTGATAGAGGTACTTTGCTTACACAGCACTTCCTGACACTGTTCTGCACTTCTTCCTTGTGCACAGTGGATATCCTGCTTATTCGCTATTCCTCTCTTTCCTGCTTAGCAGTCTGTGTTACATACGAGTTGCTGACTTCCACCTGGAAGGCATCTACTCAGACTTTCATTTTATACAAAGCAGCTAGCTACAGGATTTTACATTTCTATTCCAGCTTATAGCAAGTTTGCCTGTGTTTAGTTGGCAATTATTATTCCTTTTTTATCTTTTTTTTTAGTCTTTTTTTAGGAAATGAAGGAAGAAATTGAAAACTTCTCCCGTGCTCAGTAACAGGAAACGTGCTTCTACTCTGCCATTCTTTTTCATTATTTGCTGTTTAGTCCTCAGTGCACAATTCAGTGAAGAGAGCCTGTAGTTATCATATAAAGACATCTGTTTGTATATATATCCAAATACAGCGAGGCTATACCAATAAAGCTCATATAAATCCTTTTAAGCTTTCTTACTGGCTGTTTGTTGCTGTTGGTGTTCCATACCTATTGCGTATACATACATGATCTGTTGAGATCAATGTGTTCGGCCTTCCTTTCGCATGTGCATTGCCTGAAAGTCTCGTGCCTGGGATTTTTAGGAGACCAATGGTCATCAGTGCCTTTGACCTACACACATCTGGACGTCTTCCAAGTAATCTCAGTGCCTCTCTCAAAAGAAAGCAACGGAAAACTCGACCATCTTTGCCCAAACGGTGACAGGCGGTTTTTCTGGCGTCGCCTGGGCTACTGCCTATGCCGCTGTCTATTAGGCAACGTTGCAAGGCAGCGCAGAGGTCATTCTTCTTCGGACCTGCTCGCGCCCCCAGGGGTTCTCAGAGAAGGAAAACAAAGCTGCAGCAAGCGTCGGGGAGGAAAACTCTTCCCCAGGCAGCGGCACTTTGCTGTGCTCGGGGCGCCCCGCGCCCGGGCACGTCTCAGCCCGCAGCGCTGCCTGCTGCCCGCCGCCCCCCCCAGCAGCTCTCCTCCGCCCGCTCGGCGGCAAGCGGCGCTCGCGCTCTCTCGGCCCCTCGCCTCGGCCCCGGCCCCCCTTCTCGGCCCGCCAGCGCCCCCGGCAGCCGCTCCGCCGCCGGGCACGGCTCTCCTGGCACAGCTCTCCGCCCGGGCGGCCAAGCCGAGCCGCGCTAGGCCGAGCCGAGCCGAGCCGAGCCGAGCCGCGCCAGCCCCCGGCTCCCCCGGCGCCCACCCCCACCCGCAGCGCCCGCCCGGCCCCCACCCGCCGCCACCCGCCGCGACCCCCAGCGCTGCCGGCAGCCGCGCTCCGCGCCGGGAGCCGCCCTCGCGGCGGGAAGCGCCCCCGAGCCCCGCCGAGGCTGCGAGCCTGCCCGGGGCTGCAGCGCCCACGGCGCCGGCTGCCCCCGCACCCTCGCCCCCGCCGCGCCTGTCGCGCTCTCGGCTCCGCGCAGCGGCCCCGCGCCCCGACGCCTCGCCGCCCGGCGCCCGCGCTCTGCCCCGCCGCTGCCCCGGCCCGCCTCGCCCGGCCGCAGCCTGTGCTAGCGCGCCCCGCAGCCGCGGCGCTCCAGCCCAGGGCGCTGCTGTTGCCCAGCGCTCTCCTGCTCGCCCCGCCGAGGCTCAGCGCCCTCGCCACAGATGCGACCAGCGTGTTCGTTGCACTGCTTTAAAGGCTCGTGTCTGGCATTGTAACACAAGAAATCGGCTTGGGGCAATGGTAACTCCCTTGCCAGGCTTGCTTACCTGGATCGGCAGCGGTAATGGGCCTTCTTCCCAACAGAGAGCTGCCAGAGGCTGGTCACAGCCTGCCCTTCTGAGCGCATATCCAAAAACTGCCCTGGCAGATGGCCGTTGGCAGACGTCCGTCACAGAGCAAGCGGCCACGGGAGCGTCGTCTTTCTTTTCCTGCTTCTGCCTGCTGCAAACAGAAATCAAGCAAACAGCAGGCAAGAAAATCAGGAGGAGAGAGCGCTCCTGCCCTTCCCCTTTGTGCAGGGCAGTGCTGTGCGATGCAGCAGGAAGAGCCGAGAGCGAACAGCTGAGGGCGCCACACACACTTTACCCCAGACTTTGGAGAAACTCCAAGGCAGCTAAGTGCTTACGAAGGAAACAACCACCCGAGCTGTAAAACTGTGAGCATCCCTCAAGGGACACAACCTTTGCTGATCTGGTTTTACATTTGACTCTCTGTGTCTCCTCAGAGAGGGCGGCTGCCCAGGCGCTCCTGCTCCTCCGCCTCTTCTACCCTTTCACTTGAAAAGCCCTCCCTCCTGCTCTCTCTCCTTGCTGCTAGCACTGCTGTCAAATGGTAGTGCTCCGAGTGGGGCTGCTGCTTGCCTAGGTGCTTGCCCAGCACTCCCTTGCAGGGCAGCGCTACCCAGTGCAGTGCACTTGCCCCGGACAACGGGAGCATCAGTGCAGCCCTCTTTGGCTTCAAGAGATTCAGAAACCTCTTAGCCTGGGATTTGCACCTGCATCTTCGGGAGGAGAGTGTGCTGGGAACTGACAAGTATCGACTCTCTGGTGTGGCTGTGTGTTTCCTTCCCCTTCGGAACGAGCAACAGATGAATCCTCTTGCTGGAGGGCCTTCAAAAGCACTTGCCTCCTCCGCAGAAGGCATCCACCACTGCCCCAGAATGAAATTGTCCCACACCAAGAGGAAGCTCTCAGCACCTCTAGTTGTGGCTCAGCACAGGTCCTGCAGAGAGAAGGGTTCCAAGCCATGTCTCTGCAAAATAATTTCTCTTTTCCTGCTTCTGATGCTCTGGAAGTGAGTATGCCATGACAGCTTCCTCCACATCTGGCCCTGCCTTGCTGACCGTCTCTTTCAAGTTGCTGGCTGTAGCAGAGACTTGGCATGGCCAGAGAAAACAAGCCCTGCTGCTGCTGGTTCTGCTGGTGCTGCTGCCAAGAGGGTTTCCTTGCTCTGGAGTCCATCTTCACTGCCCGGTGGGAGCAAGGGAGGGCATTTCCACCTGCTGGCCTGCAAGAAACCTGTCATGCTTACAGTGCAGCCTCTCAGCAGTAAGGGCCACCAGTGAGCAGCATCAGCCACGCAGAAATCTGGGAGAGGCTCCAGGGAAAAAGCGGAGAGAGCCAAGCATGTGCTGGAGAGACTCCTGGGCCCAGGAAGGAAGCTGTGGCTCTATATCCTGCAGGGAGGTTTGTCCCAGCGGGTTGTGCTGCATCCAGCGACCCGGCACCTGCCCAGTGGGCCATCACTCCAGGGCTCTCTTAGGCTGCTGCTGCGATCCAGTGAAGCCACAGCCAGGCACAAGCAATCTGACCGAGGAAGAGGTGGGGCACGCTGCCCGCCTGGCCTCTCTGCCTCTGCACATGAGACTTCCTTCCAGGCTCCTCCAGGGAGCAAGTGGCATCTGTCTCCATGCATTCAGATCCCTTCTTCCATCTTCCCTAGCAAAACTCCCCTGCAGCCTCGGTGCGTTTGCTACTCACACAAAGTCCAACACATTTTTCCCTTGGCTGTCCAGATTCCCCTTTGATTGGTGCTATCCGTCGCGGTGTCTCTGCAGGCAGCAGGCAGCGCCATGGGGTTCCTGCGCTGCTGCCTGCCAGCTGGCTCCCCTGAGCTCCCCCAGGCAGGGCCAAGTTACTCTCCTGCAGGAGCTGACTGCGATTTGCTAAGATCCCGCATACCAGTGCACTGCAGGAATCTGCTGGAGCAAATGGACTGCTCACCTTTGCCTGGCACGCAGGCAAAGTCTCCATGGTCCTGGCACTTCCTATCGTTGACTAGGCAAGAGAACAAAGACTGCACGTGGGAAATGCATGTGGTGCTTCATTTTAGAAATCACTGCTTTCCAAAGTCACTCTGCTGGTGCAGAGGGAACTGTAAAGGCACACCATTCTAGTGGCTTACCTCCAACGCAAGGAGCTTAATTGAGGGAAGTCTGGTCACTCTGGTTGCCCCTGGAGCAGTGACGTGCAGAAAACACGAGGAATCTACCAGGTGATGTTTCCATGTAGCACAGGCAATGGACAAAGGCGGAGCTCTGTAATACCAAGCTCTTCTTTTCCCTCTCTCCTGCAAGGCAGCAGAAGGTTTAAAAGTGCTATCCCACACTGCCAGACATCCTGCAGCAGGCAGGAATCCAGCTGTGCTCATGGCAAGCCCCTCTCTGCCATGTACTCAGTCCTGCTGCTCTACCTGCTTCCAGCAGAGGAAAAAGCAGCTTTCCCTTTTCAATGGAGGCCAAAGTGAGCCGTGGTGACAGCTAGATGAGGCTGGTGTCAATTTGCAAAGCTATGGCTAAGCAGCTCAGGGAGCTCTGCATGTTTACACATGGGCTCTCTGTGCCCGGAGGAGGCTGTGGACTTAGGCGGATCTTGTGGGAGCAGCTCTCCATTGCTCTTGGGACTCTCCAGGACCCCTCCTTTTTGACATCCCCTGTTTGCAGCGATTCCACCCCATCCCCACCGCTCTCTGTCTCTCTTTTTCTCCCAGATGTCTCTTGCCCCGAACCTCCAGCCTGTCTCCACCTCTCCCTGCTGCCCCAGGACAGTCTCTCTCCAGGCCTTTCCCGGTCACTCACGGGGGGAGGTGGTCCTTCCCGCCCCAGCCCGGAGCTTGGCGTGGGGCAGTGGGGAGGGAAGGCAAGTGCTGGGAGTGCTGATGCCCCTGATCTCCTCTCTCCTTCCTTGTCTCTCCTAGGAGGTGGCGGGAGAGAGGAGAGGGACAAGATGACGCTGACAGCAGGGGCTTCACCATGGTGGACACCAACACAACAGCCCTTTCTCTGAGCTACACGGCCACAGGATACACAAACTCTCAGAGGACTGCAGAATCTCAGTGCATAAGAGATTACAGAGCGGTGATAATTTTGAGTGTCTCTGTGTGGGCTAGTGGGGAACGGGATGGTTGTGTGGTTCCTGGGCTTTCACATGAAGAAGAGCCCCTTCACCGTCTACATTCTGAACCTGGCCATCACCGACTTCTCTTTGCTCCTCTTTCTTCTTGTTATATTACCACTAGACATGGTTATAGAAATCTCTTGTTCTCCATTATATAACTATATCTTTTCCAAATATCTCCTGATGGATCTGTTTCTCTTGTGGTACTTTACCAGCATGTATCTCCTGGCAGCAATGAGCATGGAGAGGTGTCTGTCTGTTTTATTCCCAGTCTCGCACCGATGCCGTCGCCCAAAGTGCTTGTCTGGAATTGTGTGGGGGGTAATCTGGTTTCTTTCCGGACTTTTTGTTTGCTTGTTTTTTCTGGGTTGTTATTCCCCCTTTAATATGAACTGTTGACATATATTTCTACAACTAGGCATTGTGAATTCCTTCATTTTCTCTTTCTTCCCATTCCTTTCCAACCTGATCCTGCTCATCAAACTTCGATATGGCTCACAGAGGCGTCACCCTGGGAGACTGTTTGTTGCGATCTTGCTCAATGTGATCTTCTTTGCCTTTGGGTTTCCTTACAGTGTAGAAATAATACTCAGTGTTGCTTATTCAAAAGAATTATTTCCTGAAAATCTGTCTTTCTTGCTGGCGTCTCTGAACGGTAGCATCAATCCTGTCATTTACTTCCTTGTCGGGAGCTGCCGTCAGCGCCGGTTGCAGGGCTCTGTGAAAGTGGCCTTCCGGCGAGTGTTTGCAGAGAAAGCAACATGTGAGGAGGGCAGCCAAGGCCCTGGCGACACTGCTGTGGAGACCACTGTGTAGATCCCTGCTGGCAAGGCAGGAGTGGAGATGCTGATCTCCACAGGCAGCCCGGGAGGAGACGGAGAGCCCCACGCCATGGCTGGTGGCCCTCTTGCCACCAGGGAGGTGACCAAAGCTGGGTGTGGGGACAGGGCCACAAGCCTGGCATAGTGCTGCTCTGCTGGACTTGGTCCCCAAGCACTGCCTGTATTCCCCTTTGCAACCTCCACCACGGTCCTGGTCCTCGCCCAATAAACTTTGGCTTTCTTCTGCCAGCAAACAAGCCCTTGTGGTCTTCTTGGGGCTCTCTCGCTCAGGAGAAGTGAGCCACATTCACAGGAAGGCTCTGGTGGAGCTTTGGCCAACTCGGGGAAACAAGTTTTCAGGCAGGGTGAAAGCGGCAATGCCAACACGTGGTGGTGGTGGTGGTGGTGGTGGTAGACCACCAGAGGGGGATTGCCTCTTCCTGCTGTCCCTGTGCTGAAGTGCAAGGCTGAGCAAGAACTAGAGGGGAACCCTGCCAGCAGGAAGCAGAAATGCAGCTGGGTCAGCATTTGGTCAGCGGTCACCTCCCTCGGGCCCAGGCAGCAGCGTCTGCTGCGAGAGCTGCTCCCTGTGCCCACCCTGCTGCCCCGGCAAGGGGTTGTCCACTGCAGCCCCCCTTTGCTGGCGTGAAGAGCAGGTGAGCGGCTGGGCTGGCTCACTGCAGGCAGGCCCCGGCCCCAGCAGCACGGCTGGGGGTCAGTTTGCAGGCCGTCTCTTGTGGTCTGCCCGGCTCTGCACCTCTGGCACCTCCTTGGCTGCGCACACACCCTGGTGAAGAAAATGTCCCATGGTCTTTCTCCCTTGAGCTCGGCAGGCAGGGTCTGGGCCTCTCGCACACATCCGGCACCCTCAGCACCCCACGGCTGTGATTTCCACGGGCAGTGACCGGCTGTATGAGAAAGTCCCCAGAGCTGTTTTGAACCTGCCCCCAGATCCCGTCTTTTTCTGACGGCGTGTCCTTGTCAAATTTGAAGCAGGGAAGAAGTATTCCCTCTTCCCCTCCCACAGAAGTGTGCAGCCCTCACTCAGAGGTCTTTGTCTTCTCTCCCCCAGCCTGGGCATGTCCCCCTCGCTCTGCAGAGCAGCCCCTTCCAGGGAAGGTGGTGCTCTCCTTTGCCTGCCCTTGTTTCCTGTCTTGGTGCCTTTCCCACTTCTCCCATGGCGTTGCTGTGCTGGGGGGTGAGCAGGGCCTGCGGCTCATGTAGTGTGTGTGCAGCCTCTCGAGATCTCCGTCTTTCCCCAGGAAACACCTCAGAAAGAAGGAGTAAAGGAAAGGAAGGAAGGGAAGGAAGGAAAGACAAGTGAGCAGTAAAGATGCAGTCTCCATAAGGCTGATGGATGAGATTCTGTGAGACAAGAATCTCTTGCAGAGAAAAGCTCATTTGCAGCCCTCTGTACTCCACGACATGCAATCTCTGAGGCAACATGTTCATGCTGGCAATGGGATTAGAATCAATGGATGAAGCCCTTGTGCTGTTGCATGCCAAACATTGGTAAATTCCCATTTTTGATGGTCCCTGGCTCATCTCTCTGGGACAGCAGCACCAACCCAGTCATTTACTTCCTGGGCAGCAGCAACCGTCACCACCGGCTCCATGGCTCTGGGAAAGTCACCTTCTGACAAGTGTTTGCAGAGAAAGCAACGTGCGGAGAAGGAAGCCAAGCGCCCAGAGACACTGCTGCAGAGACTGCTGTATAAATCCCTGCTGGCGAGGAGGTGTGGGAGGGTGGGGCAGCCTGCAGAGGGGACTGAGGGGAGGTGGGCAGCAGTGCTCAGCCCCCAGCGGAGCCAGGGCATCTCCACTGCGGTGGGAGCAGCTCAGCTGGTGACATGCCCCTTGCGAGCAGGGCTGTGCTGGGGACCAGGGAGCTGGGTGAGAGCGAGCCTTGTCTGCACACCGTGCCAGTGCCTCTTCTCATTACATGGTTCCCCTTGTGGAAGGGGACATGGTGCACAGAGCATGGCTATGCAGAGCATGCAGAGTGTGGGGAGGAAGAGTGACCCAGGATGTTGGGCATGTCTTTGGGACCCTGAACCTTACAGGGAGACTTTTGCCTCACTTTGACTTGAGGCCAAGCCTGCAGGACTCCAGTGCATTCTGGCAGCTCCTGGGAGGCCATTCTCAGCAGGGATGAGTTTCATCCTGGCTATTTTGGGCTTGTATAGAAACATCCTTCAGGTCTGAACACCTAGGGGACCGTTCAGCTGGTGCCACGGCTGCTCTGGTCAACACACAGGGGTCCTGGAGTGATGCGTGGTGCTTCTGTGTGTGTAGAGAAGAGCACCAATTCCTCACCTACACCCTGAGCCTCTCCATCGCTGTCCCCAGAGGGCTGGAGGGGGGACTCATCTCTCCCAGCTTTTGCCCAAGATGGCCATCTCCAGATGAGTTAGTTGCCCTAGGCTGCCTGTACAGGCAGTGGAGAGAAAGGTGCTTGTAAGGAGCTTTTCCCTTCCCTATGTGGCTGCAGCACACAGCTCCTGCTGAGCCATCAGCCACCCTCCTGTCCCTGTGCCAAATCTCTTCCCCACCACCATCTTGCCCCACACTGGGGATGCCTCGCTCCCCTTACGCAGTGCCATGCAAGGCCTCTCACCCTCGTGCTTCTGAGAAAGCTTTCAGCTCCCAGCCACAGCACCTTATCTCACTGTCTTCCCAGTAGCTGCTGGGAGGGTCACCTCTCTTCCTGGCACTGGCACTTGCCTGCCGCTGCAGGGCTGAAAGGGCATTTCTCTGCCTCTCCATCCACCTCTCCACACTTTCTATTTGTTTTTTTTTTTTTGGCTCCTGCCCTCAATCCTTCCCTCCTTTGTTTCTCCATTACTCTTTCTGGGTTGGCTGGTGCGTGGAGCTAATTAACACTAAAACAGTTTGTGAGCAAGTGAAGGGCTGGATTTAAAAGGAATGGATCTAAATCTGATTTTTTGAAATTAAGTTGAAGGCAGAGAAAGAAGGGAAAATGTCTGCACCAGAACATTGAAAGAACTAACAGGTGTCAAAACTTTTCTTTTTTGTTTGTTTTAATTCTATGGAGTAGCAGTATTCCTGAAGCCATTTCATGCCAGTTAACAAGGTTTGGAGAAGCCCTTTAATGGTTGATTACAATATTGCTTTAGCAGAGATTTCACTAGAAACCATGAGACCTCTCTGCTGTCCTCCTTCATTGCTTTCATTTCATAGGTTCACCTTTGACTGCAGCTGCTCAGGTTAAGAAAGATGGGGCCCATCGTGACAGTGAGATTTGTCTGCCCTAAATTATTTTGTTTAAAAGCTAGATGTCCATTTCAGACCTAATCGCATCCTAAAATCAGTTCTGAGGTAGATCAGATGCATCTGCCTCCAGAGACATTCATTTTTTTGCGCAGAAGAGCCTAGAGTGACTAAGTCAGGGTTAAACTCGCTGACTTCCATTGGCATTAAATAGGTGACTTCCTCCCTCAGTTTCCCAATGCGTAAATGAAGGACTTTTTTGACTGACTTGGTAATTCACTGACCTCTGTTAAAACATGCAAATTCTTGCAAGGAGGCTTTACTCACTGGATTTCCAGTGATGAAATTTCTGGTGAGATAGGACTTGGAGGGTCATCAAGAGGTCACCCAGGACATCTTCTGTCCCTATAAAAACTTCATCGTAACCACTCCTGAGAGAAATGAGCCCAACCTGTCCTTAAAAGACTCCTGTGATAGGAATTCTTTACCATCCCTGGAGGATCGTGACTCTTCTTACAGCTTGAGGTTTCTTTCTTTTTTTCCTTTAATGAGGATTTCTCTTTTACATGTTTTTTGGAATACACAGAAGTTAAAAAAGGAGAGAAAATATCTAGATTACAAATGGACTGTTTTAGCCTTCACAATGCTAGGAAGCCAGAGCAGTGGACCTAATGGCCCTTTACACATGGGAAATCCATACAACTATCAGCTTGGAGTAAGGAAGAACTCCGAGAAGCGTTAACTGCATAGGTCCATGCATATGCTTGTCCAGTTGAATACTCAGCTACTCCTTTGACTGTTATTTCTTATGGAGAAACCCTGAAATGCCTTTGTGATATCGTTATAAAAGCATTGACTGACAACTGTTTCTTTAAAATATATCTACTTAAACTTTTCAGTCAAGACAGAACTCATTCTCCTCCTTTGCCCCTTTCTTTCACGCCTTGCCTTCACTAAGCCTCCACCCCTCCCTCCTCCAGCCCCAAGAGCCCTTCAGGTGGAAGATTTCCTGGGAGAGGGTTAAAGATTGGTACTTAAATGGTTTTCTTCTCAGCCCTTTGTGCAGCTGCTGGGATATGAAAGCATCATTCAGCACACCCAGGTCACATCATCCACACAGCCTATTAAACCACTTCTCACATAGGCAGGAAACATCAAGATACACTTGTGACACACGAAAGCAAGTAATGAATTAGATGGGGTTGGATTATACACTAACAGCCACCTCCTAAGCAAGTTTTGGAAGATTTCCAGAAGCCATTCTATGTTCTTTAAAGGCGCTGTGCTCTAACACATTCATACCAGGGAAGACAGAAGTTGAGGAGATAAAGTTGTAGAGCCCTTACACAAAATATTAGATCTCTAAACACAGGCGAGGTAAGTTTTGCAGCTTCTCTGCCTTCTCGCTTTGCTTTGCTTTGCTTTGCTTTGCTTTCCTCTTCCTTTTTCTTTCTTCTTGCACAAATGTGAAAATACAGAAAGGAACTTCCACTGAAGTTATCAACTGTCTCTAGTTATCTTTGGCTAGAATCATATACAGAGCTAGTTCTACAGCCGCAGATTAGATTGCTTCGATATTATTCTTTTGTTTCCCATAACCACCTGAGATTTTAGGGAAGAATGCATGCAGTAAGGAGGTGGTGCAATTTCTCACCCTTTTTGAGATGTTAAGAGTACACATGAGATTCATTTTATTTTGCAGCTGATTGCATTATGTCATATAGCTCAGGTCTACCCCTGCAAAGGCACTTGAAGAGATAAGCCATAACTGGTGGCAATCCTCTACTGAATTAGTCATTCTAGTAATCCTCTTGGAGTCAACGGTCTAGAAACGGGTACCTGCAGCACATGATTCATCACATCTACAAGTAGACTGGTCAGGTGTAATATGCCTAGCTTAGGTACAGGTGCCTACATGACTTAAGGCGATGAGATGAGATCAGACAGATGGGTAGTTTGTTAGATGCAGTTTGGTGGTGATGGAAAGGACCTTATCAAGCAAGATACATGGTCGAGCTGTCTGAATTGTGAATCGGTCCTTTTGTAGATGCACACCTTGTTTTTAGCTCAGGAATTTGCCACCTGCTGGTATTCAGGCATATAGTTTCCCCTGATCATTTCTCTCTTGGTCACTCCTTTCTGACTGCCTAAATATGGCCCTGCGATTGCTGTGGTATGCTTCCAGTCATGCTCTGGCTTGGATGGAGCCCAGCTATTTCTTTTCAACTGGGTACTGCACAGCCATAAAGGTGTGCTCATTTCATCCCTGTCATTTATTCTGTTGAGAAGTCTACGTCGTTGCTCAGTAGAAGGAAGAGGGGTAGAAAGGATCACGACCTGGTAAGACGAGGGAGAAACTGACCTCCCGTTGTTCTTACTGATCCTTTTCCTTGTAGAAATATCTGAAAAGGAACCATCCATGTAAATTTTACCCTTCTGCTTGAAAAACTTTCATCTAGTGTAAGTACAACTGTAAGCATAGGAAAAGTCCCTAACTTTGCCCACTTCCACTCTCGGCTTCACTTTGTGGGTTTGAAAGTAATCTTGGGTTTTCTCAGTTTCAGTGTTTCCTGTGGATGCTTGATCCCTTTGTGCCTGCACGAGAGTTTCTGATTATGCTGCAGATTGAAGTAGTTGGTAGATAACTTGGAATAATTGAATCATTCCACAGATTTGCTCACAGATCACCAACACAAATGAGAAGACCTGGTTGTGATGTAATTCTGCAGGACTTAAAATGGTGCATTTTAACACCAGCTGACGGGGAATGTTTTGATGCTAGAAGGAAGCCCATACAGTGGATATTTTTATTAAAAGAGTGCCTGCTTTTGGCTGACCTTAAACTCTCTGTGAAGAGTTTAATCTGGTGGTTCCCAGACTTCTTTGACCAAGGGAATTCTGGTGGTCTGGGTGCATAATGGCAAGCTAGAGACGTTACACTCTTTCTAAAGATGTAGGCTACTCATTTATTAGTGTCATGTAATGCTCGATGGGTTGTAGCTGGAATGCAGGGTGAACCAAAGAAGTCCCATGTTTATGCTGGAATGTGACCTTGTCTCGAATGAGAAACTGTATGGATGTAGAAATGCCTAGGGACAAGGAGCTCAGCCATAACCTAAAACAGGTGGATGGCATTGCAAAAAGCTCTGCGGTACTTTCTGGCACCAAAAGGGATTATTCTCTGAGGGTCATTCTAACCTGGTGGTGCTAATTTGCTTAAGCTCCTCATAGTGAGTGGAGGAAAAAAGGGTTCTGCAAAGGACCCTAATTCAGTCATTCTGAATCAGCCTACAGAGAGACTTATACTGGCTGTTGAAGGAGTTTAGTTAGATTAGCTTCATTAAGCTAAGCTAACCCTTGAAAGCATCATGCAGAGTGTATCAAAAATCACACTAGGTAAAATCATTACAATGCTGGGACAGAAGATCTCACAAGAGTCTTTCATTCTTCCTTCCTCTGATAGAAACAATGCTGAGATTTAGAACAATGTGAAATACTCCATTAAGTCATAGGTGCAATTTTTTTTCCCTCCATGATAGATAACCTTCCCAGAACTCATTTTTCAGCCTGTGACATTTCATATTTACATTTCAAAATGTATACACAAGAGAGTTCTTTTCTCTGCCTGTGGGTACATTTCCCTTCTAAACAAGAATTCAAAGATCACGTGTACTTATAAAGCAAATCATCATTCTGAGCAATATTTCCAGGTACTCTTAAAGACACCCATTTTACAAAGATTGCTGTCAGGGACTTTGTCTCCCCTGAGGACAAACATGCTGCATTATCTGCCTTGTAGTGCCCAAGGTGAACGCTCTGGCCTTGTCCTTAGTGCATGGAAGGCTACCAGCCATGGAGCCAGTCCTTCAAGATCCTGGAGGACCAGGATTAAGGAACATATCACAGAGTGCACCTATCTCCATGCCACCAAAGCCATGGCAGAAGCTTTGTACTGTGGAGAATTAAGTAGCTGTGAAAAAATACATGACAGAAACTTAACAATTCATAAATTTAATACTAATGCTATATTTTTCTTGGTTTGTATCCACTTCTGATATAGAACTCATTTTTAATAATGAAAAAATGCTGATGAATCATGTGTCTGTCTTTGTTTTCCCAGGTGTATAAGCTGTATATTGCATATTGGCACCCAACTGATCAACATGGAGAATATAAGCAGTGTGAAGGAATTCATTCTTCTGGGCCTTTCAAAGAACCAAGGGGTGCAGAAAATATGTTTTGTGGTGTTTTTGTTCTTCTATATTGTTACTCTGGCAGGAAATCTGCTCATTGTTGTCACTGTAGTTAGCAGTCAACGTCTGAACTCCCCCATGTATTTCTTTCTCTGCCACCTGTCCATTGCAGATATTTGCTTCTCTTCTGTCACAGCTCCCAAAATGATTGCTGACTTTCTTGTTGAGAAGAAAACCATTTCCTTTGGGGGTTGCATGGCACAGCTATTCGGGTTACATTTCTTTGCCTGCGCTGAGATCTTCATCCTCACAATGATGGCCTATGATCGCTACTTTGCCATATGCAGACCCCTGCACTACACCACCCTCATGACCAGGCGTGTGTGTGGCTGGATGGTGATGGGTTCATGGGTGGGGGGCTTTGTGCACTCCCTGGTGCAGACCCTCATAACCGTTAGCCTCCCTTTTTGTGGCCCCAACAAAATTGACCACTACTTCTGTGATGTCCATCCCCTACTACAACTGGCCTGTACCGACACATATGTTGCGGGCATCATTGTCGTTGCCAATGGTGGAATGATTTGTTTGGTCTCCTTCACAATCCTGGTCACGTCCTACATTGTCATTTTGTTATCCTTGAAAAGGCGAACGTCCGAAGGGCGGTACAAAGCCCTCTCCACCTGTGGGTCCCACATTACTGTGGTGATTCTCTTCTTTGGGCCATCCACATTCACCTACATACGCCCATCCAGCAGTCTCTCGGAGGACAAGAGGGTAGCTGTGTTTTACAATGTCATCACACCCATGCTGAACCCACTCATCTACACACTGAGAAATGAGGAGATGAAAAGTGCCATGAGAAAACTGTGGAATAGAAAAGTTTGGCGTGAAAAGGGTGAGGTGTAGAACTGTGGTAACATTTTCTCAGGAGCTGAGAAAATCAAGTCTCTCTCACTATAATTCCATTTTGGAAAATTTACTGAAAGCTCCCTTTTGAAGAAAAGCTTGGTTTTAGCTGTTGCAGTAATTGGGAAGAAGCTGAAAGTTCATGTTTTGATTGGAATGGCATTGTAAACTCTGTGACTAGCAGGGATTCCCTTTATGTTCTCTTCTTGAATAGCACAGGCCCAGGACTGGGGCTTCCAAGCACTGCCGAGACACCAGCAAATAAATAAATGAATGCTATCAAAAATATTAAAATGTGTTCCAGGCAGAGCATCCCATTAGTCCGAGCTCTCCCGGGTGTAAACTTTCCGTCAGACAAACTCCATCTACTCTGTAATCTACTCAGCTAGGAAACGATGGCCCAAGGTGTCTGCAAGGCTGTTGGTCCCCTGCTGCTGGAAGCAATTGTACCAAAGGCTTCCTTCCCCTTTACTTTGGAGTAAATGCCTTCTTAGGAGTACTGCATTGTCATATGCTGAATCCATGGGTTAGCAATTAAACTGCTGATATTAGATGCTGGTTGGGTCATTTGCTGATGCAGATGATATGAGGAGAAGCTTCTCCCCTTCCCATTCCAGTGCAACTCTCTGCCTTTCTGCAGTAGTTCACCTATCATTAATGCCCTCCTTCCTGACCATCCCCTCTGCCCTTCATCTCTGCCTCAGATTTTGCATTTTAATGTTTAGACTAATAGAGAATCAAAGATCCAAGTGAAAGATAAATTGCTCACTGTAGGAAATTGTCGCCACCAAAGAAAGCATTGGGGGGCAAAGAAAGGATTGGGGGGCACAATTTTATGTGTCAGTGAAAAAAAAGATTTATTCAGTAATAATTCCTGTACGCAGGATAACTCCTAGCCCAACAGGGCACATCTACAGGCCCAGGCAAAGGAAGAAACATGTATTCCAAGGGAATAGCTGGAACAGCTACTCCTGCAGGAAGGAAGAGATGTGAAGACAGAAGATTAAATCATCTCAGAGCCAGTCACAGCTGCCACAGGGAGGTTAGTTGTAGCAGCTAAGGTTCTCCACAAGGACGAAGGAGCCACGAGGAGCCACGGGATCCTGACTCCTACCTTGCCTGGAGGAAAAGAGCAAATGAGCTGCGTGAGGGAGAAAGACATCTGTGTAATGCACTCTGAAAGTAACTAAAGCACTTTCTTTTTTCTTCCTTCACTTCACGTTCCCTATAAACACTTGCTTGCACTTGTGTTGCACCTTAACATGGCTTAAGTGTGATTCAAGAAAAGAAGGTGTTCCCTGCACAGGAGAGCGGCACATCTACAGACCAAACCCTGGGACAATGTCAGAAATGCTCTGGTTCCCCAAATGTCCTCTGCTCTATGCAGGGGGTGGCAGAGTGGGTTCCCATTTCACAGGCATGCACCAGTACACTGCGGACGTCTCAGTGTCTTCTCCTCACCGTGGTGGGTTATGTGGATGGCAGCCAGCAGGACGGAACTGGGATAAATCCTGATTCTCAAGGCTTAGAGGGATAGTGTCCCTCAGGCCTGGGCCAGCATGTCCCTCACCCAGCAGTCACACTCTGTGGACACAACTAAAGGTGGGACCATCCCCACCTCTTTGTAGCAGTCTAAATTCTTCATGCAATGAAGGACAGTTGTCTAGCTCAGCACCATTGTCAACAGAGAGGGACAGGCGCCTTCAGAGGTTGGTCTGTCTCACCCGGGGTGGGGCAGGTAGAAAGACAGATGGGGCCCACTGACCCCCTTCATACTGAAACTGCTGAGGGGTTAGGGCACACGGCCAGTTCAAGCTAAGGCTTATCATTTAAAAACTGTTTTGTTTTTTTTTTTAATATTTTGGGGAAGAATGCCATGATTTTTCTGATTTCTCTTCCAGCTGCCGGGTGCTAGCAGGCAACAGCAGGACCATAGCTTATGGAAGGCGTCAACAACAACAACATTTGATTCCTCTACACATTGGCCCAGATTCTTATAATGACTCAATATGAGGACTAAGCAGCTGCTTCTATATTTTGCATTGCCTGAGTAAAAATACCTGGCAAGTAGTGAGGCCTGACCACAAACATTTTTAAAGTCTTGAAATGATTTCCTTGTTTACTTCTTGTTTCAAACATGTACAGACCAGATGTCTAAGTGCCAACAGTCATATAGCACAGTTATGATATCTATTTATGCTGCAAACGTGCAATGGTAAGAGCAAGTTAATAAGAAAGAAGAAAGCATATGTGAAATATTGGCTTGGAAGGGAAAAAATATCTGACACGTGTAAGAGACATCTTTACTCAAAAAATGTTTGATTGCAAGGGCAATGTGAACACAAGCTCTTGCAAATGGTCAGCCATGACATTGATTTTAAATAGAAATGTTTCCAAAAGAAGCACATAGCTAATACTAAATGAAGTCCATTTATCTAGACAGCATTGGAAAGCAAGCAAGAAAGCAAGCAAACCCCCACACAATGTGAAATGGTCTAGGTGATCACGCTCCAGAGTCACCCTGTAGAGATTACTCTAATAGCTGTCCAAAATATATATTTTAGCTCCCCGTCCACTGATTCTTTCTGACAAAGAAAACTTCACATGCCTCTGCGATCTCATTGCTTCTGGTAAGCTTGTGCTTCTGCTGTGCAATTTACTTGAAATATTTCTGCCACAACTTCCCCATCTGGAGAGAGAGAGAGAGAGTTGTTCTTGCAGATGCTCTTGGAAGTTGTTTTTGCAGAATGAGAAATGGAGCTAGACATTCAGGCTGTCCGTTTCATCCCCTGTAGTTTTCAGCCCTGGCAGAGATGTGGACTGCTCTCATGACACACAAGAAGCAGCTTGGAGCTGAGAGGTTTTGATGAAACTGCCTGAAGTGGTCCGAGAAGGTCATCAGAGGAGAATAGCAGGCAAACTGTTGGAGACTAGCAAATATAAACTGTGTAAGTTTTCTGATCTTGCTTCTTTGCTTTGTTCAAGCATGACTATGAAATCCTGCCTTTGAAAAGAGGCATTACTGTTGAGTGACTATTGTGAGGTGCATTTTATGAAGTAGAAAGAACTCTTTTTTTTTTTTTACCCTTTGTTTTAATTGGTGTCTTCTTTGCTTATTTTTCAGTTATATGCCATTTCCAGAAATATCTGTCAAAAGGAAGTTTCTGGTGTTACAGAGTCAAGGAGTCAATAGGTAGCTGCAGCACTGCCTATGTACTCAGTCTTAACTTGTCCCCTCTAGCTGTACACATCGTGGCAACAATGCTCTTAACACACACGCTTTGGGCTTCCCCACACTGCTTTCCCTCTGCCCACGGAGTGGCATGGAGATAGGGCTGGAGACACAAAAGAATATTTCCTCTGCTGCTGAAGTTGGAGGGTGGAAGAGGCAGAGATCTCGTGAGAAAGAACTGATTGACCTGTGATTGTGGAACAGGATTAAGAGCCCAAAGGATTTGCCAGTATTGTGGACACTGTTATGCAGCTCTTGCCGTCTATCTTTTCAGTGTAGAAACTGAACACTAGTGATACTTGCGTACTGCACTAGAGTGCAGCAAAGGTGAATACAAGGGTGTTGGTGAGTAAAGGAGATTCAGCAGCGGTGTATTTATTACCCCAGGGGCATCACAGGTGTGTTTATGGGGGTTTCCATGCCTAGTCCAGAACTTGGCTGAGGTGTACAAAAACCTTACTGACACATCGTTAATGCAGATTATTTCCAGTATTCACCCATGTACTGTAGGAAAGGTGGTCTGAGGAAACACAAGCCTGCTCTTTTGGAGACTGAGGTCACAACCCAGAAACTCATGAGCAATAACTGGAACCAATCCACACAAGATGTAGCCCAGTACAGCACATATAGGACAATGACTCTCCTGCTTCAGGTTTCCTGGCATGCCTTGAACATGGTCTGATTTCACTTAGGGCGCCTTAAAGACAGTTTGTGCCTAAAGGCACATCTCTGCTAAACAGACATGAGGTAGGTGTCCACTTTACCTCCTCCAGAAGGGTCTACACTGAGAGTTGAAGTGGTGTTAATTAGCCAGCTGCCTTGTGTCATGATGTGAATACTGATGGTTGCACAAAAATGAATGGACATTCTACCAGAGTCAGAGAGCAATAGTAAGGACTAGTTCTGTTGAATTCCCTCAGAGGGTTGAAAAAGAAGGTACGTTCACTGCCTGAGCAGAATTCCTTAGGGCATGACTAGTGTGTTGAGACTCAAATCAAAACATGCACTATCCTTCTCAGTCAGTTTTTCGTTTCCAAATCAATACTTCAAAAGTGGATATTTAGGGAGCCTAGCAGCTAGTCTTCCTTTTTAAAAGGGGCAAAGATCAGAAATATGAATCTGGAGGATATTTCCACCAACTCCCTCAAGCAAATAAGTGGAGCTCGCTATTACACACTTCAGTAATACATTCTGAGTTAGATATCAACTGTCACTCCTTGAGAGAAGCATTGACTTTGAAAGGAAACTTTCCCCAAAAGGCATAAAAGGGAATACATTGATATTGAACATACCAGTGACCAATATGGATGTGTACTGATAACACTGTGTTTCTAATGCCATCACAGGTGGCTTTATTCTGTGCTTCAGGTCCTGTCTACGTGACGTATATGAAGAAGAAGAACAATGTGACGGAGTTTGTCTTCCAGGGACTCACACAAGATGATACATTAGCAAAAGTATGCTTCACATTCTTCTTAGTCTTCTATGCCACTGTTATTCTTGGAAACCTGCTTAGCATCATCACTATACAGAACAGTCAACAGCTGGACTCTCCCATGTACTTCTTCCTGAGCTGCTTGTCCTTTGTAGATATCAGTTACTCTACTGTCACAGTTCCCAAACTCATTTATGACCTTCTTGCTGAAAAGAAGACCATCTCTTTTGTGGGCTGCATAGCACAGCTCTTTGGGGTCCTTCTCAACCATGGGGAGGCAAAGAGAAGTGTTCAGGAGGGACTTTTCAGGAATGTTGTTCTATTTTTAGCATGGCTGTTCAGAGCAGAACTGAAACTAAATTCAAGGTTTCATGTAGCTCTCATCTTTCTTTGGAAATTGTCAGTCAAAAGGATGTGAGCATATTGTCACCAGTCAAACCCGAGCCTTTGGGGTGGTATTGTGGCTTTTACCTTTAGACACCTTAGAGCTGTGTAAGTCTCAGGTCTAGGCTTCTCCTGGCATTAAGAGGAATAACTAGGTATTTTGAGAGGTTGTGCTTTCCCACTAGCTCCTACGAGCTTCGGAGAGTGGTGTCTGCTCACGTTTCTACACAAAAAAAGTGATGGTGGTGCTAAGCTTCCAAGAGAAAGCAAATCCTTCAGGATGGCACAGCACAAGCAGGTTTCATCTCACATATCTTGGTGTGCTGACATGAGGTGCCTCAACTTGAGAGAGCTGCTGAAGACAGCAAGAGACCTTTGAGGGGACTGCGATTCATTGCATGGTAAAATAGGAGCATGAGAGGAGCAGGATGCTGCACTAGGTGTCTGCCTTACAGTGAAGGGTGACATACACTGCACTAGACTTTCCAAGGCTCCCAGGAACACTGATGGACACAGAGGCCGTTCCCCAATGCCAGGCATTCACTCCGATTTTCATCAGTCTGTGCCAACCTGGTGTCTCTGGGAACGCTTCATTTAAAGGAGCTCTGCTAACACCTTTCCAAGGCCTTGACCTTATGTCATAGCTGAGCTTTATAATCTATCAGAGCAGCAATCCAAGCATGGTTAAATACCATAGTCAATGTTGGAGCCACAATCCAGTTTAATCGTCAGGACATTTTTCACCGCTTTATTTAGAGACTGGATGAAGTTTCATACTTTAGCCAGTCGTCTGGTGCTTTACACTATAAAGATCTAAGGAATAGGTGTCTCAGTGGAAATACGGGGATCCAATATCTCTCCATACTCCATAAGATATAACCTAATTCCTAGCTGAACCCTGAAAATTTCCCTAAAATTCTTAACAGTACTGTTCTTGATCCATCGAGTTTTCCTCAACTGTTTGCAGCAGGGAAACCCCCAAATGCCCCTACGACCTCCTGACTCTGGGCAATGCTGTTCTACCGCAAATAGACTTACTTTAGCATTGCTGTCATGACAAGTGATTCAAGGCTGGGATTTTCCCAAATCTCCTCCTGGAACTGAGATTTGGGGAAGGAAGGAAGAGGAACAGGATTCTGGATGGTGGATCAGAAGGCTTTCTTCGAAAAGCAAACTGTAGATTTGAAGAGACAGCAGCTCTTTAACTTTTTAAATTCCCTAATTTTGTCTGGGTTTCTCGAGGTGGAGACTAACGGATAGGTGAATGCAGGACTTAGATGAATGTGGGGCTTCTGAAAATCTGTTCTTTTTGATGATATTTGTCAGAAAGCATATTTAGGTTTGAGATTGTGATTCTAGATTGAAACATGCTGCTGGTTCTGCTGATGCTTAGCTCGAGATGGCTTTGACTATCTTAAACATCAGCGCAGAGAGAGGTGTGCAGACATGACTCATTGCTGTGCAGGGAAGCTCTTTGATGACAACCTACCTGTCTTTTTCTGGAAGAGTTGTAGTGTACATTGCTCTTCCCAGAGACCTGTAAACATACACAGGAAAATAAAATGATGCCTGTGATTTCTTTTCAAGCTATTTCCTTCCTGTGAGCTGGGAGTCCACTGAAAGAGACAATTTTGGACACCTCAGAAATCTGGTTTAAAAAGCTCACATCTCTGTTCAAGATAAGGACAGCGCAACATTGGTATGTGCAAAAACGGTGAACTTCACATATCTGATGATACTTAATAATCAGAAACAAGAGATAAACCTTGAGCTTCAGTTCTGCAGCAACAGAAAGCTGACAACTAGCAGCACCAAAAGGCTATATGTTCCTGAGACTTGTAAAATCCTTCTTTAGGGTGCCATAGATGACCACAGGGACACAATCTTTGCTAGAGTTATGCACAGCTTTAAGGAGAGGAAGTCAGGGGAAATAACAGCCCTAACAGGCTTGCAGTGAAATGCAAAGGGAATCCGCAAGACCTCTTTCCATCCCCCTTTGACTGTAAGCCTTATGCAGAGGCAGGAACCTCTCGCCTGTCTGAGATTAATTCTGTCACTTTCAGCTCAACAAAGATTTCAACTCCTTCTGCCAACTGAGGGACAGCATTTGTAAACTCAGCCAGAAGGGATGAAACATCGTTTAGTGCTAGAACACCTATCCTTAGAGCTAGCTTAGTTGAATTGATAAAAGGATTCCAAAGCCTTTCCCAGCTTTCTCATCTCCCAGAAATGATTGGTCGTTTATTCTCAAAATCACATTGATGGCAGACATGTTGTTGGTAAGTCACCATCTTATTTCGGCATTCTTTTAAGTGAAACAACACTGCAGCTTGATTAACTTTCAGATTATGTCCAATGTCCTTAAAATAACTACCAGTTCACTCAGTTGCCTCAAGTGGATTGCTGATATGTGGAGATGAAAAGCAGGAATAAGTCCTTGTTACTTCACAATGGTAGCAAAATTAGAAGTCAATCTTTTTTGCATTTCTGTAGTTTTTTCATGTTTCCAGGCAGAAGGGGAAAAAGGAGGTAGTAATGGGTGACAGAAGAGGGAGATTTAACAGAAGAGGGACAGTTACTTTTGCTAGTGTTTGGGGGGTGAAAACACGGGTGTCTCTTCTCCAAGATTTCCTTTCCAGAACTTCAGGTTCTGTGTGTTGCACTGGAAGAGGCTACTCCTTTCAAATACTGAAGACGTAGCAGAAGTGGCCATAAATTCAAATCACATTTCTTTTCTCCTCTTGAATATCTTTGAAAGCTTTTTCTCATCTTGATGGACTGGTGGTTTTCCTACATGAGCAAACGTTCCTAATAGAACAGAGAACTGCAATTCTGTGCCACGCACTCCTCAGGCAGGAGTCCTGTTTGTGCTTGGAACTTGCAAGTTAAGAGTCAGGATTCCTCCAGCTTTCAGCAGCAGAGGAACACAGTCTTTCAAGATAGAAGTTGCAGATACAACCAGTTAGAAGTCCACCTAAAATCACTTCTAACAATTAAGTACCTTTCTGAATCTCACCCTTGGAAGCTGATCAAATCTTCCTTGGAAGTCTTACTCTTTGTACCAAGGTTTTGATAAATTTTCCCCAAACAAAGTTCTCTTTCTAACAAGTCTGCTGAAGTTTCTCTGATATGACCTAAAACTCTCCTCAGAGCATCCTTCACCTCCTTATTCCTTAGGCTGTAGCTGATAAGATTCAGCACTGGAGTCACCACTGTAGAGAACAGAGGGGCCCATTTATCTCAGTCCAATGAGTAGCTGGATATTGGGCTACCGCACATAAAAACGGTGCTGCCATAAAACAAGAAGAGAGCTCTCAGATGGGAAGCACAGGTGGAGAAGGCTTTGCATCTGCCCTTGGAGGAGTGGATCCTCAGGGTGGTGGAGATGAGGTAGGTGCAGGAGATGAGAATTGCCAGAGATGTGAAGATGCCACGAAACACACCAAAAATGTGAAGTACTGTCTCTTTGCTATAGGTGTCAGAGCATGAAAGCTGGATCCTCGGGGGATGTCACAGAAATAATGACCGATAACACCGAAGTCACAGAAAGAGAATGTGAAGGTGGAGATAGTTTGCGCAAGTGCGTGGACAAAGCCAGTGAAACAGGAGATGATTGCCATCTGTGTACAGGCTTTTGAGGACATGACAGTTGCATAAAGGAGAGGGTTACAGAGAGCCACATGCAGTCATATGCCATTACTGCCAGCAGGAGACACACAACACTAGCCATGAGGAGACAAGTGAACAAATGTGCCACACAGGCACTGACTGAAATGGCTCTCCTCACTGCTGAAGAGTTCACCAGCAACCTCGGGGAGCTAGCTGAGGAGTAACAGAAATCCACAGAAGCCAAGTTACTGAGGGAAAGGTACACAGTGTGTGAAGCCGGGGGATCAACCTTCATCTACATGATCCTTCCAAGATTCCCTATTAATGTGCTTATAAAAAAGTGGGTTACCTTCACCTCTTGGCTTTCTGTTAGTCCAGAGAGGATAAACTCAATGGCCACACAGTGATTCCTCTCAGGCATGTTGCTAGCACACTCATATCATCTCCCAACAAGAAACTGGTTCAACACCTAGAAGTAATGGGAAACTGGCAACACACAATTGATTGTCTCAGTAGCCACAAGGAAGTACGGCGCATTTTCTTCATAGCTTCTGACTAGACTTCTTTAATTACGCATTGAAATGACTTGTGATACAAGGGAGTACTGTTCCTATTTTTCAGGTGAGATAACAAAGCGCAGAAAGATAAAATAATTTATTCAAAAGGCAGCAGCAGCACTGTGAAACACCAGTCCTAGTCTGGCACTACAATGGTTTTTGTGTGCCCTCTTTCTCCTCTTTTAAGGAAAAAAGTCTGCTTTTCTTGAGGACATCTATGGAGCACTCTTCTCCCCTCACTCGTGGCCACGGTTGGGTGTACAGTATCGTCCAAATGGCCCACTCCAAGGGCAATGGCCCGCTTGTTCCTGAAGATACATGGTCTTGACACTAGTTCAGACATCATTCTTCCTGTATTGCAATCACCAATACATTTTTTGCCTACTAGCTAACTCCCCCGGGCATTGGTAGCAGGGTAGTTAGAGCTCAGTATGGGCCACAAAGTCCATTAACAGGACAAAGCAGCCCCCGTTCAGCCTTGCTGAAATAGGAATACAATGGTTAGGCTGCAGCTGTGCCAAGTTGGTAGGACCTGCCTTAATTACATGGACCTCCACCACCCTGACCTTTGGGACTGCAACTTGTAAACATACAAATAACAAATCCACATCCTGCCAGAAGAAAGTAAGAGTTTCCTCTCTTGAAAGAAATGGTGGCAAGCACTAAATGGCAACAGCAGCAGGAAAACTCAGCTTTGCATCTTCCCAAAGAGGAGGAGATACCACAAGACCGTCCAGGTTTGGCTGAGAAAGGAGTTCTCATTTGCTTGCATCCCTGTGGTCAAGGAAAAGTGGCCATCTTCTGCTCAGGAATAAATTGGGAAGAGTCACCAAATGAAATACTTTCCATTTAGAGGGGGAAAAATCTCATGCTAAAAGGGAAGGAATCCTGAACAAGAAGGGAATCAGTCATCCCTGTAAAGGTTCTACCAGCTTCACCTCACATGAATAATTATTGTTAATCTATTGGAGGTTACCAGTAACCTGGCTGACGCTCTCAAAGCGGAGTTCTTATCACGTGGGTGACTGAATGGAGGTTTCAATTCTTGCTGAGGTCTGTTTCTAGCATAGGCTTCAAGGTATTGCATAGGTACAAAACTATTCTCTTACTGACCTGTTTCATCCAGAAAGACAAGAGTATCTACTCAATACTGTAGATACTGTAGATACTGTCTATACTGTAGGTAACAAGCCAATTTATTCCCCCCTTGAGCCATATCTTCAGAAGTACTTGCCCATTTCAAGAAGCAGACAGCAGGATTAAAACCAGCCTGTAATGGTTAGGTACACAGTTTAAGTGAGCAAAATGCTTACCCTGCTTAGATGCACAAAAGACCAGACTGCCTTTACACACTGAGTTATCTTTGCATAGTTGGCTGTTGTTTATCTCCAACCTACCGAACGTTTTCTGCCCTAAAGCACAGCAACTAGCCCAGTTAATTCTCAGAAAAGGGATTCAATGAGCTTGCTATCAACAGGTTGCTCTCTTCCATGGACTACTTGGGAAACTGAAGGAGGAAATTTCCCTCTCCTGCCCCAACGTGAGTGATCAAACACTGGATTAGGTGCAAATTTGTACAATCTCCATCTGTGCTGACATTTAAAATTCAGCTGGATCGGGCCGGAGCAATCTGATCTGACTGAACCTGCTCTGAGGAGGAGGTTGGACTTGACGACCTCCAGAAATCCTTCCCAACCTAAATTATTCTATGATTCTATCTGCAGATTGAAAATGATCTTTTTGATCTCTAAAATGAAGAAACAGGCCTACCTTCCTTCATGAAGGTGTGAGATATTTTAGGCCGTATTGACCCCAGAAATAAACTCTTATTTCAAAAGCTACAAACATTTCATGTACCTTCGTAATAGTGAGTAGCTTCCTTCTTCACTTCAAAGACATCTTACTGAAACAAGTCAGAAGATTTATCTAAATAGAAAAACTTTAGGACTTCAGACTTGCAGTAGAGCCCCTCCCTGCTCCAGATAAATGCCCAGATAAATGTTCTTTGCTTCGATGTTTGCAGAACTATGCAATTCAGTACTGCCTTTAGAGCAACAGCTCATTCTTTTCCCTATATGTTGCAGCTGACCTGCAGCCTGGGGGTTGTGAAACATTAGTGGAGTGACACGCTGAGAAACAACTTCAATATGAAATGTGATATTCTAACACTCAGCTTGCCGCTTTGGAATTCTTTCTTCAGAAAAATGGTGTTACTGAAGTACTTAGTGTATTTATGACTCTCGATGCAGTTTAATGTCTGTAAATTAGATCTCCTGCAAGACACCAGGCCTTAATTAGGAGTCTCAGCAGGTGCACTGTAATGAAGAATCCTTCTGTGAATTAATTTCCCCTACCCTTGGTTAGGGGTCTAGTCAACATCTATTCTAGGCTCCCCTATAGGCAAAGGGAGCAATATCACCTTCAGAGGACAATTCATCCCATCTTAAGATGAGTGTGATAAGCAGAAGGAATCATCCCCTAAGGGTGTCTTTGTTGTCATTGATTATAGGACATGCCCGTCTCATTCCTGCCCTTACTACTTTTTACTAGTGAAACTGATGACATAAGTGTCCTAGCAAATTCAGTGAACCCTCGTCACGTCTGTCCCTATCAACTCGCAAACAAAGCTTAACAAAGCTTTAGACTGCAAACTTTAATACAAATTCTTTTAATAATAACAAGACCATATTCATGTAAATAGCAGTACAGTGTAAGATATCAGAGGAATCAGTTCTGCTTATCTGACTCTGAAGAGCTGCAGTGCAACTCCGTGGAGTTTAAGTATGCCATCTGAATGTGAATCCACCTCTGTTATTAATTGTGATCAAACTTGATAATTCTTCCTCTCATTAAAATGCACAGTCCTGATACACAGTTAGCTGGTTTTTCCACAGAAGACTCCTGTTGTCTCTAATAACACATCTACCCTTGGACTCGTGTCCTTTGTTAGATAACCCCTTTGGCTCATGGACCATCTAGTTTCAGGCAGCCTGCTCATCTGTGGAGCAGATATTTTGCTGTGATAACCTGTTCATGTGTGGACCATCCAGGCTCAGATTATGTGTCCATCCATCGGGGTAGATTTTTCTTCAAATGCAGATAGAAAATTCTTCAAGTAGGTAATCGCTGGTGATTTGCTTAGAGTTCTGGTGCCTCTGGCTTAACATTGCCTTTGTACTTCCACCCAATCCCACATATATTTTTTCTTCTAAGATCCTTGAATAATTAACTCTTTTGAAGAAAAGAAGAATAATGGTCTATTGGAAGATGTTGACATAGATATCATGCTTTAGTAACAGCTTGCCATTAACCTCTCTCTGTTCTTGCGATATCACTGGACACTTATTGAAATTACTTTACGATAAGATGATGAAGACAGCTGTTCTGGGAAGCTGAGGAGCCTTTGAGACATATGAACAAAGACCCTTCCCCTGATTCTGGCAGGAGTTTAAGGACATCTCTACCTGCCAGAAAAGCTAGCTTACTTGTGCTACTTCGAGGGCTTAGAGTTTGTTTGACAAACTGTTGGCCTTCAGAGCAGAGAGCTGAATTGGGTTACTCAGCTGAAGAGTGATCTGCTCTGACTGTCCCTAGCAGGGAAAGTCATCAGTGGGGCTTAGGCAGGCAGAAATGTCCCAGGTAACGCAGCCTTAGTGTGGGAACAAGAGAGAATTCAGGGAGAAAGATAAGGGGGCACAAGGGAAAAACAGTACGTGGTAGCCAAAGCGCACCACCCTTTGCAACATGAGTAACGAACTAGCTGGTGAAGGCCAGACAGTTTGTTCCAGCTGCACGGCAGAGGAGGGAGCGATATGGAGGTATCTCGGTCCGCCCCGACCACAGGGGGTTGCATCCCAAAAAATAATTGCTGCTCACAGACTAACTGTTGACCTACAGTACCCCAGCCTCATTATCCCTGCTTACCATATTAAAAATCACGCCCTTTGCTGCATAATGATTTGTAAATAAGGGGGGCATACCCCCAACAACCGCGCAGATGGCAATCTGGCCAATGAAGTATGTCGGCCATGCTTCCACATCCCACCTTCAGCAACTATAAAACAGAGGATAGCTCACTAAAGTTTTTGGAAGGGAAGAAAATTGAACCGCCGACCTGGTCACTGGAGATTGCTGACGAGCGAGCCTCCTTCTCCCCTCCCCCAAACAGGGACGCCTCCTTGGTAAGACTTGCGCCTCCGACAAACGTCGGATGTTACCCGGGAAAATATATTATTATTGAAAGCACTTAATTGTTAGTTTGAGCTCATAGAAAGAAAATTTGTAGCAGCAAGTGCATTTATCAACGGCAATTCCGAACCTGTTGTATCTGTTGCTTTAAAAAAAAATCTTATTCTTTTTCTTTGCGAAACTATCTCAGGGAAGTCCTCAAACAGGGGGGCTCTGGCAGGCAAACGTAGATTATAAAGATAAGGAAGGGCCTTCCGTCCCTCCCTTTCACGTGACACTCAATTCAGGTGGGTACAGTGAAGGCAGAGGTCCAGTCAATTTATCAAAGGATTCAACTTCAGCCTTTAGAAGAGAAATTGAAGGGGAGGCCTATTTGCAAACTTCAGCTACTTAGTGCGAGGTTATAAAGATGAAGTCAGACTCTTAGAGATGCACAGAGAAAGGAGAAGAGGCAACAGGAACAAACTGCAGCAAGGGCAATTCCAACCAGAAATAAGAAACAAGAAATTCACCAGAGTGCTACAACGTTGGAAGCAGTGCCCAGAGAGGTGGTGGCCTCTTCATCCTTGGAGCTGTTCCAAACTCAGTTAGACAAGGCCCTGAGCAACCCAATATGGCTTGGAAGGTAGCCCTGCTCTGAACAGGGGGATTGGAATACAGACCTCTAGAAGTCCTTTCAGCTTCAATTATGTCATGATGCTGATATCGTCAGAGGAGGTTAGATGACTAGCTGAAACTAGAGACCTGATGTTTACATGAAGTAATGCTAGCACAGAGGAATCCCACCCCCAGTAATCGCTGGAAGGGGTGGTGTACCCAGAATGCATTTTGTTCTTTCGGCTTTATCTGGTGGGATACAAAATGGAATATAATCCAGTATCTGATAAAAGACTACACTTCTTCCTATAAATTTTGCCCTGTAGACTTTCATAACAACGGTATTATCACTTTTAGGATCTACTCAGACATTTAATTTTTTCCCCTCTCCCAGTGCATAGAAGTCTAGGCAGACTTGGCGTTGAAGGATCTTTCCGTATTCCTTGCATTACTATATTAAACAGTAACTCAGTACTTGCAGGAATGACTTACACACTGGTTCTATAGCGAGAGCTCACAAGAATACTCTAGCTGAATCTTATGCAGGAAATTCTTTACTGATAACCATTCTAGCAATTCATTACTATGATCAGCTATGATTTTGTATAGGCCCTCCAGAAATGACAAAAGGTAAACCACTTGTGAAATCCATGTGCTACTTGAAGTGCATGTGTAGCCAGGCATAAGAATGAACACAAATTACCAGCACTACTTCGGAGAACATCAAAAAATCCCACTCTTGTTCCAGGAAGCACCCATGCATTTATTTATTGCAATGCCACTTTCCCTCTGGATGCACAGCTTGGTGTATATGTTACTGTTCCAACACTATCAACCAATAACTTTTGCAGTGTTAACATGGATAATATTGTTGATCAATCACTCCTAAAGCCTCTTCTCTATGTTTGCAGTGTGTGCCTCTTACAAAATTAAGACTCCCAAGTATATGTTAGAAGATATGCTGGTATTCTGCAAGGATTACCAAACACAGGTCTACCTTATGCAATGCTTGCATAGACCTTCGGCTGGAATAAATGCATGAGGTCCAGTTCTCTGTGTGTGTACTGCAGTAAGCCCTAGGACCATCAGAAATCACGTATCCCATGAAGTTTTGAAACAGAGAATGGAGCTAATCATTAGGTAATAAACCCAACAGATGCCAGAAATGGACACAGTGAACAGATACATTTCATGTATGCCTAGGAGTAGAACTAGGGCTGTGCCCTTCCGTCTTCCCAAACTGGCTTAATGTGCTCTCCACTAGCTGAAAACTTTCCAAGTTACCCATCTTTTGTTGGACAGCCACAAGAGGGCAATACTTCATACAAAATCTCTCTGTGATACACGGCTCCAAAATACAGTGCTGTACAGATAGTCAAGTGACGATGTGCTAATACTAGCCAAACGAATGCACCTCCTGCCTGTGAGATGCTCCCTTTCTGGAACTTCTAACCTGAGACCTTACATCTAGATCCCAGTGCTGATAATCCAATCCTGTCACAATGCAACGTCTGACATTCTGCTAAACCATACATCGCTAGCCATCAGCATGAAGTATGTGGTAAAGCTAACTATCTCATCAAAATGCACACGTCTAAAAGGTAGTGGTGTAGTTGTATGTGAAAGTATAAACAAGTTCAAGGAGAGCTTCACGTCATGTATCTCAGAAACCTCTTTCAGGTTGGGATGCATTGCGCCTTCAAGGTGAGAGTCTCCCATGACTATGGAGAGAGCTTTGGGCTGCTGGCTCTCAGTGACACCTCTAGTTTTCAGATGTGTCATTGTAGGCATGTTCTTAGTTGTACCGGGTAATTAAAAGTAGAAACATAGGGCAGTGTCTGAGATATGTTCTTAGCCAAATCTAATGAGGCCTTCCAATTAACCAGGCTGGTTGTGATGTTGTTAGCCCAAGACTACAAAGGTCTAGGTTTGTGAATATGATGTTACTGATCCTCAAGATGCTTGTGAACTGTATGTGCCGCTATTATGTACCAAATGCAAATGCTGACTTTAAGGCCTCAGGAAAATATCAGCAATTACCAAAAGCGTCCTCAGCTGTGTCTGTATTATGCTGTTCTTTTTATCAGCTTTGTCATACGGTTACCAAGGCCTAGTGAATTTTACCTAAGTAGAGAAATACTTCATAACAATAGCATTACTAGCCTCTCTCTATTCTAGATACTGAAATATTCAGTCCATATGCAATAATTGCAGTACTTGTGAAGTATTGCTCAGGAAAAAAAAAAGAGGCCTTTAGCCCAGTTGCAAGTAGATGTTACATATTGCTTGTAAAAAGGGTATTCTGCCTTTGGATAAAAATCCCATTTCACAGGTAGTATTCTTCACCTATGAATACTTCAAAGTAGTTTGGAGGTACTTGGGTGGTGCAACTCCCTCAAATGTTACTATTTCATACGCCTAACTTGCAGGATATATGTAGTGCAGCGTAAACTCCTTATTCCAGATCTTATTAATCCCAATGGCTCTATCATCCAAAGCCACCTGCTACTACTCAACCTGCTTATTTTGGTATGGTCACCACAGGAAATTTCTAATTGAGGATGTGCACTTTAAATTACAGTTCTTCCATTTTGTTTTATGATGAAATAGTAATTAAAACAAAAAAAATCTCAGGAGTCTATTTGGAGCATACATGCATGCACTAGTTGATGATATGCTGGGCCCAGATAATCCCAGGCCTGTTGGGGGAGCAATTTAAATCAAAAGTTTTGAACACACACCTCTGAATTCAGTGAGTCCTTGGAAAAAACAGTTCTTCCTTTGAGCCCTGCTTTCCAGGTCAACACCTCTCAGTGGCATTTTTGGTCGCAGAAAATTCAGCCCTGGCCCTCCTGGCCCACCAGGAGAGTCTCTCTCCCTCTGTCACTTCAGAGGCTTCGCTCTGGCCAAGTCCTGCAGCACACTGCCCCCCTGCAACTCTCAGCTGTCTCTAATCTGCATTCAAACTGCAGATTCCCTACCAAACTCCTGCCCTGCCAAAGGCACTTGCTCTCCAGAAGGCTCTCAAAGGTCAGGATGTTTGGGGCAACTGAAATCTCCTGGAGTTTCATCTCGATCCACAGTGCAGCCACCAGGACAAGACAAATAAGCAGCCATTCCCCCGGTGCCCAGCCACACACTTTTACATCTATACACTCATTATTATCGCAATTTCCTGGCTGTTTTTTTTTTCCTAGATTTTGAATCCTAGCTTTGGATCTCAAAGCAAATAGAAAGCTTGGAAGGAGAGGAAAAGTCTTTTTATGCATGCCATGCTGCTGTTAAGATTTGTTTAGGCCTCTTCTTTGCCCTGTGCATGCTACTGCATTGTGTAACCCTGCAGACTGGTGCTTCCACTGAGGAGCCGTCACTATGGGGTTTATGTAGGCAGCAGAGGGGCAAGTGTTTGTCTGGAGAAGGGCTTTGTTCAGCCCTCTCATGCCACACCAGGACTATGTTCCTGGAGTAATGCGATCAAAGCAATCTGATTTTGACTAATAGTGGGATTAATGAGCTTTGTCAGGTCTTGAGCTGTCCAACTAAGGATGCTCGTTACGAGCCCAGGCCAATTACAGACTTAGCTGCTGCCTTCAGACATGGGGCTGAGAACGATCCTTTTTTCTTTCATGGCCATTTGTGTTTCAGACATAGAGACAAGATGCTCTGAGGTAGTTCTGTTGCAAGGGAATAATCCCTCCCTGCAGCTCACATTGCAGGTGGGCTCCATCCTCCCTGCTAGGCTCCCTCAGAATGTTCTTTATTCTAAAATTAAATTAAAAACTGGGTTTCTAATGAAAACTTTGTCACCTGTTTTCCAGGTTCTGCAAAGGAGATGGAGTAGCAAGAAGAAATCTGCAGAGTAGGAGGCCTGGGACAGCAGAAGAAGAAAGGGAAACTTGTGAATTGGCCTCATCTTTGCCAGAAACCATTTCTGAGTTTACTGCCTTTGCTATGTAGACCAAATTGGTCAGTCAGCTGTGTATCATCCCAGCAAAAAACAGAGCAGTTCAAAACCAGCTCAGTCCAGGCAGTTTTAAGCTGCAGCCCCACTAGTGCAATGCAGCCAGCTCTGTTTGACCCATCATCTTTAAATGAAATAGATTAGACCGGGGTCTCTGTGGGGTTTCTGAGATACAGCAAAAGCATTGTAGAGATCCTGCCAGTTTTCACAGGCTGCTTTTCCTTCAAGGCGGTCTCTCACTGTCCCTAGATTAGAGCAAAAATCACATCTGACTGTAAGATGAGAGAGCTGCTAATTTCAAGGAGTGAAAGACCTTGAGATTTTAATGATGCACACTGGAGCCAATTTAAACACACTCGCAAACTCACTTGCCAAGTTGCATCATTGCAATTTGTCAGGCACAAGTTTCTTAACTGTACCTACAGAGACCTTACTAAAATCATCCTAAGTCATTTCCTGGAAAGACAACCAATTATATTAAATTGCTTGTGTTGAGTCTTTAGACACAGGCTCCTTAAAGCTGTAACCTACCTGGAATTTGCATTTGGCTTCCTTGTCAAAGTCAGAGTGATTAGTTCAAATCAATACATGTAATAATCTGCGTAGGGTTTCCTCAGAGAAAAGCAAAGGAAATCACAGACATTTCCCCTGGAGGAAAGGTAAAGCTTAAAAAAAGAAACTAGGAAATTACAGTTTCACAATTACAGATGAAGCAATTAAAAAAAAATGAACTAGTCATCAGTTAATAAGTTTCAGCCAGACGTGCCTGTTTTCCACAGTCTCTCCATTTTGCCTCACCAGCACAAAATGTCTTCTTAAAGGCATACACCTTAATGCTGAGAGAAATCAAACTGGCAACTGAGGAATCCAGTGCTGAAGTCCATCACTGCCACAGTTTGTGAAACAGCTTGCCTCTTCTGAATAAAAAAGAACTTTAATAATAAAATAATTGAAATTTGACAGTATACATAATCCAGCCCAATCTGTTCTCTCTCCTGCCACCTCTCTCAGGTTATTAGGCAGAGCAGAGGGGTTGCCTTGGGCAGCAGATTAGTAATGGCAGCAAAATTGCCAAGACCCCAGCAGAGCAGAATCCTGGAAAATTTCAGTGGGGCATAAATGGAGGTGGTCACTGAAGGAGTGGGGCAGGGAAGGAAGAACAGCCCCCTCCCCAAACTGGCAACTGTGTCCTTGTTTTCTTCTGTATCCTTAGCAGCGGGCAGTAAATTCCAGCTCCTCAGGGCTGTCCCTGCACAACTCTGTGGCCTCCTTTGCAAGGCCATGGCTGAAGAAGGTAGAGTCCAGGGGGTGGGGGAACCTGGATGTGTTGGTGGCCGGACGGGCTACAGCCAACACCGAGGGGGTCTGTGAAGTAAGTGCCAAGGTCTGGCTGAACTCCTGGAGCAAGGGACTCAGCTGAGGAAGACTCCAGGGGCTGTTTGGGGAAAGAATGGTCCCGCTGTGGTGGCCTGGTTAGGTTGTGCGTGAGGACGCTGACTCTGGATGGAGGGAAGGCAAAGGAAGGGAGGAGAGGACTAAAAGGAGACATGGCTCAGCCTAGCAGGAGGAGAAGAAATGAGTAATTGGAGCAAGTGACAGAAGCGAGCGTGAGAAGCGCAGTTCAGGGCACTACCTAGATAAGCTCAAGCAGCTGGAAGTCCACACTGGCACTCAACCTAGCCTCCACAGGTAACGACACAGACTGTGAATGCTCGTAATGGCAGAACTGAGCTGAGGCCAGGGTTTACCTTGTTTCAAGCAAAGACAGGCTGTGAGGCGATCAGAAATTGCAAAAAAGTCATTTGCGCATCCTCTGCAGACATGTCCCTCGTTTGTAGCTGGCTAACTCTGCTCCTAAATTCACTGTTTCCACCATTCTCTTATTTCTCCCTGAAGTCCAGCTGAGCCCCTTCACTTTTGGGCCATAGCCGCCTGCTGCTATTTCAGTCTGCCCTCACCCCCATGCATATCTGAAGACCTCTTTCCCAAAAGCTGTTCCTGTGAGGTAATTACATACTCAGTTATTTCCAGTTGATAAACCTCGTGTGCTTAGAGATGCATGCGATGGACACACATGCAGAATTACCACTACCTTAATAGCCCCAGTATTCCTCCACGCATCCCACAGTGCCAGGTCCCCTTCCCGCTTCCAGCACAACATCTCCCAAGGAAAAATAAATAAAAATAAATCATCTCTGTAAGTGCTCCTATTCCCAGGTTTTTAGCACTTCCTTTTAAACCAACTGCCCAGCTAGTCAGCTGGTATAGTTTGACTTTGATCCATTGTTACATTTGAGGTGGAGAAGCACTTCCAGTTTCCAAAGCATTTTTCATACCTACTTTCTTGTCTGGTTTCATTTAATTCAAAACACACTCTATTATTACATACTATATGACTGTATTGCAATGTCTATGGTATACATTCTGAAATATCTAATAATTTCTTTATTGAAATTAAATGATTCAAAATGATCAAAGTGAAGCATTTTGATTTTTCTCAATTGAAATTTAGCATAATTGACCCTAAAGACATTTCAATGTTTCAACATTGCTCTCTCATGCAAAAGGAAGATTAGAGAAGTAGGAATTCACCATTGAAGAGAAACACTATTTGCCCAAAGATGGGAGAGCTTTGGAGAGCAGCCTCCACCAGGAATATCAATGACTCCCCCACTGCTTCTGACCTTCCTTCTCTTTCTGCAGGTGTGGGAGTGAGGGCAAATTTAAGATAGCATTTAAAATACCAGCAGGAAATTAGTGGAAATGGAAAAGGTCCCATGTCCCTGTAAGATGAGTTTGCAAGAGAGAGATGATGAATTATCTTCTTGAATGGCCTGTCTCCTTCCTTTACTACAAAGGCAGCTTAGACAACCAGATTAGATTCAGTCACCTAACTTTTAAATAGCTTAACTGCTGGGAGATGAATCCCATCTGCTGTATAGACATGTGGCATGTGTTCAAGATCCATGATGGGTCTGGATCTACTGCACAGTTCTGTCCAGGAGATGCATTTCACATTCTCTGAAATATCACACTGAGCTGCACCGTGTGCTGTTCTGACTGTCTTTATGTGCACAGTAAACTATGCACATCCCGAAATCTGGGATGCATGGAGCCTAATCAACATGACATGGAGAAAGCATGTGTGAAATTGCACGTGCATGTGTAAAAAAAACAAAAACAGAACTCCTGCCCTGGAAATCCACCAGCCTTACCCTCCCAAGCCTGCAGTTCTGCGCCATGCCATCACACCATATTTCCATACCACAGCAATGCAGGAGGCCAGGCTCCATGATTACTCTTTCAAATGCTCATGGGTGTGAAACACTTGGGGAAAACATACGGGAAGACTTCCTTACTGAGCTTTAGCTGTATGCAAGTGACCTATTTAAAGCTAGTCAGGCTTCCTCTGTGTTCATCAGAGAGAAAGAAGTTAGCATCTTCACAGAGCGCTTCTTCCTTAGGACAAGTTGAATCATCTCCAGGAGCTGCCTGTCTCTCTCCGTTGAGTCCAGAGGGGGTTTAGATGACTAGATTAGATTCAGACAAAGCTTTTAGGTGCTTCCTGGTAGATGACATGAGTGTTTTCACCCACAATCCTCACCCATTTCTCCCTTTTATCTCTACTGAGAGATCTCCAACCACCCAGGCACCAGCATGAAGTCCTTCAGTAGGATGCCTGAATTTAGGCGAGATGAACTGAATCCTAAGAGTCAGTTACTCTAACACAAACAGATAATGTAACTCCCTGTATTTCTCTTGTTGCCAGATGTTGAACTTTTGACGTATTTGGTGACATAATCAATACGTTCATAATGGATAATTTGCTGAAGGAGCACAGTAACTTAGTTCCTGCAAGGTGGAAGTTTCACAGTTATTCAATTCACCGCACAGAAGAAAATCCTCTTGTCTTCCCTTTACTCTGCTTCCCCAAATACTTGTGCTGCTTCCCCAGCTATAATACTGGATTGTGTCACTTCCTCCTTTACCTATGGATGTCCCCTTGTATGACTTTTCATAATTAACTTGTGCGGGAGAATTATGACAATTTTCAGAAAAGTTTTTTAAAATGTAGCGCCCTACTATGGCTAAAGAAAATCCAACAAATAAAATAGCCATCTTCAACTTACCGGAAAGCATCAGCACCAGTGTATACACATTTATACACACTGAGGTTTGTGCCTTCGCCATCTGGTGGCAAAGCACGATCATAGCATGTCCACAGAGCTGAGAAAGTTTTTGGACCCTATCTATTTGTTTGAAAATGGGGATTCGAAATAAGTAAGATGGTTGAGAAAGTTTCTGTTTTCCAACGTTTGTTGATAATACCATCAGTTATATACACACATCATTTGGAGATCTTCTATTTTGTAAATAGGTGATACTTATTGTTTACTGCTGCTACTTGTTTTAATGTATTACCTTGTATTATATTGTACTGACCAACATTGCATTGCATCATGTCTGAGTGTTGTGGCACAAAAATATCCGACATGCTCTTTTCAGATAGTTGACTATGCATCTAGTCATAGGCTTGAGCAAAAGGCTGTCCCAGCTTATTCCAGTTAGAGCTGAGCACATTGATTGATCTTACCCAAATTTAAACCTCTGCAGCAGATTTGAGTTCATATGACCTTGTCAATTTAATCTTCCTTTAAAGTTAATAAAGAAAAAAGGGGGACACTTCTTGGGCACCGTTCATCTTTTCTTAGAAGGGACATCTTCATAGCCCAGGATCCATGAATCTTCTTCGTAAACTATGAAGAACACGAGATGAACAGCTTAGGTGAAGGCGATTACTTCTGAGATCATATACCTTATATCATAGACAGCCATAGCACAGACAGCAAAAACCTCACATCTTGTCCTTCCAACTGAGGAATCCAAGTCACTGAGTGTAATTATAACCCGGTTACTTTCTCGTGTATCCTGAAATATTGGAGCTGAGAAAGATATCTGAGCCATATTACATACTAAGATCAAATTAAAAAAAAAAAAAAAAGTACTTCTCTTCTTCTTTTTTCTAACTCTTACATCACATAGGAGGGAATTTACTAGTTGCACTGGATAGTATGAAATTTGCGTTTTCCTGGCCTTAGAAATTAGTAGCTGAAAGATCTATTTCCCATCTCTAGTTTCTTTGCTATGAAGGATGGCCATTCATTTTCTTACACCCACTGCTTAATCCTGCCTGCTATAACACTGGATTTCAACACAGTTAGAGTTGCTTGCTTTCTCAACTGGGAAGTAACATCTGTGTTCACTTTGGAAGTTCTTGTATGATCCAACCATAAGTTGCTATGTAATTGCTTCTGAGACTTTTTTTTTTTTCTTTCAGTAAGGACTGGATTATTTACCAGATTTGCCTATAGACCCTTGATCTCCAGATGTCTATACATACATATAGAAGCTCCATTGTTAACCAGATGAAAGCCTTTTCAGATCTCCTTCTTTTTCAGAGTGCTGGGTATTACCAAGAGTGGAATAAATCCAAATCTTCTCAACATTTTGGAAAGAGACCATCTCTGTTATACAAAACAGAAATAACAGAGATAAAGTCTGTTTGTATTTAAAAGTAGACTGAAATTTAGCAAAACATCATTTCAGGACAATGTGGAACTAGAAGGTTACAGTCTAGGAATCCTAGAATAGCCTCATTTTCACACGTGTTCTTTGTGGCTTGTATGTCCAATTCATTGATAGAATTGATACAGCAGCAGCAGATTGTAGTGATGTATTCTTCTGTGCAAACAAATTGCAGTTACTTACCTTTGGTTTAATAAAGACGTGATAAGTGAAAATGGATATGAATTTAACTCTTTTCATAGTCGTGGAGTTTAAGTGCAGTTGACATCTACTCTGGAATATCATTGTAACCCCATGCAGACAAATGCATTTGAAACCTTATTTTCCCCAAAGATGCTCTCCATCCATTTCTGTCTTCACAGGTAACTTTGTATATCCTGCACACCTTCAAAAGTCAGCTCAGGAATTCATACGCCCATGTACCTACTAGTCAGACAGTCAGTTTGTTATGAGTGTGAATGGAGCTTGGTTTGGTGCAGGAACGAGCAGAATTAATCAAAGAGTGTTTTCTATCAGACATTTGTCTAGAAGAATGCCATCAAGTTGACTGGAAACAGTTGGAATCCAACCAGCAGACTTTAATATCCTTTTCTGAATACAAAAAAATATTAGTATCACAGTTATAAATATGGCAGTGAAGGAATAGTTGGTTTATTTGTAATAAAATCTGGAGTAGCTCTGCATGCATATGCCTGCTTATGGAATTCATCTCACCTAGAGATATACCTTTAAGCATGCCTTTGTTACTGTCTTCCATCTTAGTTTCTTCTCAATAGGGAGGGGGAGGAAAAAAAGTAACAGGTGTTTTTACAGAATGGTTCATGTGAGTATCTTAGACATCTGCTACATGATGAGATGAGTTATGCCATAGAAGTGCCCATTTTTTCCTTCCTTTTCCCTATTCAGGATGTGTAGAATGATAAGCTCAGGAGGCTGCAGCCAGGCAGCCCTGAGCAAGGTGAGCAGAGAAGACTTGGAGATGGTAGCCGAGTTCAACCAAGAGTCCAGATGACCAGGAGAGTTCCTGGTGATGAAGCAGGTATGAGGTCAAGCTGAGAAGTCAGCCTGCGGGTCAGAGCCAGGATCAGGCCTGGTGAGGGTAACCAGGGACAGAGAGAGTCCAGTGCCTACTGGCAGGCCCAAAGTGACAAGATAGGTCCAGGGTCAAGCTGGGAGGTCAGTCCACAGGGCAGGGTCCAGAGCAATGGAGTCTGCACGCTGAGCTGAGCTGGAGATCAGTGCTCCTCTAGGGAAGCTCAGACAGAAACTGAAGGCCCAGGGTTGAGCTTAAATGGGGCTCCTTGGCCCATGGGCAGGAGGTGCAAGTGGATGCCTCAGGCGAGGATGATCAGGCCCATTAAGGCCTGTTAGTGCCCTCAGACCCTGGAAACAGTAGTCATTGAAATGCTCACTAGCATATGTAATTTTGATTTCAGAATTCAAAGAACTGGGAAATGTTACTACCTCTTTAAGGTCTGTCAGAGACTATTTCTTCTCTTTGCAGTCTCATTTAGCCTACTTCCCGCTAACAGCTCTTGAACATTGATACGTATGTATTTACCATTATTAGACTGTGACTTAGTGGCATTCATAGTGCTCCAGCTTCACACTGGAACAATCTAGGTAGATAATGTATGTTATGGCTGGTTTGGGATAACACAGACAAGTGATTACATTTCAGAACGGCATTTTGGATGAAATCAGTATTGTCCTCATTGACCAAAGGAAGTAAGCTGTTCACCGCTAGCGGGAGCATATGATCATGATCGTTTTTTGCCAGTTGTTCTCCAGAGTGTATCAAGACAAGATTGCTTACCTAATGTGAACAAATATCTGAGCAAAACGGCAGGAGAAAATTACACCACAGTAGCTGAGTTCCTCCTCCTAGATCTAATCAACAAGGCAGAAGCACAGCCCACTCTCACTGTAATGCTTTTAATTATTTGCCTGATGACTGTAGTTGGAAATCTGGGCTTGACCGCATTGATAAGGATTGTCTCCCCAAACCACCCTCCCAAATAGCTTTTCCTTAGCCATTTGGCAGTCTTAGACCTCTGCTGCTCAGGCATCACCCCCAGGACGGTGGCCAGTCTCTTAGCAGAGAGCAAAGCTGTCTCATTTGGTGGCTGTGCTGCCCAGATGTATTGTTTCTCTACATTTTGCACCAACGAATGTTTCATTCTGGCTGTGATGGCATATGACCAGCTGGAAACCACTGCTATACAAAGCTGTCATGTCATGAAGCCTCAGCATCCAGCTGTGACTTGGTTCTTACTCTTGTGGGTCTCTAATCTCAATGATACACAGCAGCTGTGCCTTTTGGGTGTCCTTCTGCCATTCCAGCATCACCAGTCACTTCTGTGGTGTGGTACCCCTGATGAGCCTCTCCTGCTTTGACATCGGGGTTAACAAGATCATCCTCACAGCATTTTGCATCTTAGGTGACATCTTTGTCATACTGGAGGTACGCATTTCCTACATCTACATCATCTCTGCTATCCTGGAGTGCCACTCCAGCAAGGGAAGGCACAAAGCCTTCTCCTCCTGTGCACTTGATAGTTTTTGCCATATCCTTTGGCACTCCAGCTACACACCCCAGAGCTCTGGCTCCTTGCCTGACCAAGACCAGGTGATGTCTGTGTTTTATACAATGGTAAGCCCCACGGTCTACAGCTTGAGGACCAAGGAGGTCCTCAAAATGAGGCACTGAACAGACTGTTACATGGAGAAAATTGTTTGTCAGTCAATAAAACCTCCAAAGGAGTTGGAACAGGTGCTTAAAAAATTAAAATGATGAGTACAGCTGTTCATGGATGAATTTATTCTGAAATAATTGCTCGTTATGCAACAGAAGTAGGAGAAAAGTGAATGCAGAAGTGAAGAAAGATATAACTGTAATATTAAAGACTTTTCTGTAATAGCAAGAGCTACAGCTTTATTGTGAGAAAGTACAATTGTGACACTTTTGAAGGCATTTAGTTTCACCTAAGTTTTTACTTTCAAGTTTGATGCCTTGAAGACATCCCAGCTTTCTTTTCAACTGTTGCTAACTAGTACCACTTCAGCAGTATCGCTTCCATGTTCTGTTTCCATTCCCTTACCTCATACATCCTTGTAGTCTTTTTTTTCCTGACTCCCAGTCTGAAGGTGATCATTAACCTTTTAGCAATAGTGGGTCACATTCATCAGGCACCATAGACTGTTTACAGTATTAGTGATGTGGGTGACTCGAGTCTTCCATGCAAGAACAAAGTTACCACACAGCAGGTGGTCCTGAGGGACAGCCTACCCTCTTTTGTTGTGGGTGAATATCCTTGAATCAATTCACAAGCATCGCAGGCTAAAAATGTGCACACAGAGGAATTTTTTACAAATGCTGAGGATGGGATTCATCTTACTTAAGTTTAGACTTTTGTTAATAAGCTGCCAAAGCATAAACCAAACTTGTAGGCTCTTTCTATAGCTCATGAAGGCAAATAAAAGTCTGTTTGCCTCCATAGTTTGATCACACCTGTCTCTGTCTCCCTTGAAAGGTCTATATTTATATCTATGAGTTACAGGAAGAGTGTAGAGTGACCAGCTCAGGTTTATGGAATTATTTCAAGTCCACGTTAATGCAGCTTAAAGCTGCCCTGAGTTCTGGTTTTGGATCACATTCCATCTGACTCAGGGAGCTGGCTCTCAGAGAACAAAAAGCCACTGGCTTCAGTAGGGAAAGACTTCAGTCTCAGCTGCTTTGGCCATGGAAGTAGCACAGAGAAGGAAACGGAACCTGCTATAACACTGCCTCAACACACAGAGTTATTAGACAAATGGGTGTAAGACCATTTTTCCCTATCCTTAGGAAGGACTGCAAGTAAAGGTCCCATAAAAAGCTACACTCCCTCTCACTGGGGGTCATCACTCAGAGCAACCCATTCTGCACGTCCTGAACCACTTAGACCCCTTAATGTGTAAACGTAGTGTCTGAGGAAGAAATATGTTCCACTCTTCCATATCCATAGCTTTATCATTAAGACTGACAGGTGTCATTAAGCAATAAGCAGTCAGTTCCCAGAGCAACTCTGGCAGCATCTAGAAGTACAAATTTTCTGCAAGCAAACATTTTCATGCTTCCTAGAATACCATGGAGGTTTCAGATATTCCTGACTAAACTGTGAGAGAGGACTGCAGGAAAGAAAGATAAATAACCCAGACAAGCAATACCTGTTGATCCACTTTTAACCCAGCTATCTCCTGAACACCACGGCTTTCTCATAGTCTAGACGAGAACTCCGGGAGCCATTACATTGCCAGTCTAATGCAGTCTGGAAGAGGACTCGGTCCAATGCAAATACATTGCAGACCTCATGGTGCAGCCCAGACAGACGAGCTTCCCTCACTCATGATCTTACACATGGCACTGCACATTCATTGTCCTGGGAGTCGCCCCCACTCCACAACACGAGCAGCCACTGTAAGCACAGTCTAACTAAGGCTGCGTTACCTGGGACATTTCTGCCTGCCTAAGCCCCACTGATGACTTTCCCTGCTAGGGACAGTCAGAGCAGATCACTCTTCAGCTGAGTAACCCAATTCAGCTCTTTCCTCTGAAGGCCAACAGTTTGTCGAACAACCTCTAAGCCCTCGAAGTAGCACAAGTAAGCTAGCTTTCCTGGCAGGTAGAGATGTCCTTAAACTCCTGCCAGAATCAGGGGAAGGGTCTTTGTTCATATGTCTCAAAGGCTCCTCAGCTTCCCAGAACAGCTGTCTTCATCATCTTATCGTAAAGTAATTTCAATAAGTGTCCAGTGATATTGCAAGAGCAGAGAGAGGTTAATGGCAAGCTGTTACTAAAGCATGATATCTATGTCAACATCTTCCAATAGACCATTATTTTTCTTTTCTTCAAAAGAGTTAATTATTCAAGGACCTTACAAGAAAATTATATGTGGGATTAGGTGGAAATGCAAAGGCAGTGTTAAGGGAGAGGCACCAGAACTCTAAGCAAATCACCAGCGATCACCTACTTGAAGAATTTTCTATCTGCATTTGAAGAATTTTCTATCTGCATTTGAAGAAAAATCTACCCCGATGGATGGACACATAATCTGAGCCTGGATGGTTCACACACGAACAGGTTATCACAGCAAAATATCTGCTCCACAGATGAGCAGGCTGCCTGAAACTAGATGGTCCATGAGCCAAAGAGGTTATCTAACAAAGGACACGAGTCCAAGGGTAGATGTGTTATTAGAGACAACAGGAGTCTTCTGTGGAAAAACCAGCTAACTGTGTATCAGGACTGTGCATTTTAATGAGAGGAAGAATTATCAAGTTTGATCATAATTAATAACAGAGGTGGATTCACATTCAGATGGCATACTTAATGCTTAAACTCCACGGAGTTGCACTGCAGCTCTTCAGAGTCAGATAAGCAGAATTGATTCCTCTGATATCTTACACTGTACTGCTATTTACGTGAATATGGTCTTATTATTATTAAAAGAATTTTTATTAAAGTTTGCAGTCTAAAGCTTTGTTAAGCTTTGTTTGTCAGTTGATAGGGACAGACATGACGAGGGTTCACTGAATTTGCTAGGATACTTATGTCATCAGTTTCACTAGTAAAAAGTAGTAAGGGCAGGGAAGGAGACGGGCATGTCCTATGATCAATGACAACAAAGACACCCTTAGAGGATGATTCCTTCTGCTTATCACACTTATCTTAAGATGGGATGACTTGTCCTTTGAAGGTGATATTGCTTCCTTTGTCTATAGGGGGAGCCTAGAATAGATGTTGACTAGACCCCTAACCAAGGGTAGGGGAAATTAATTCACAGAAAGATTCTTCATTACAGTGCACCTGCTGAGACTCCTAATTAAGGCCTGGTGTCTTGCAGGAGATCTAATTTACAGACATTAAACTGTATCGAGAGTCATAAATACACCAAGTACTTCAGTAACACCATTTTTCTGAAGAAAGAATTCCGAAGCGGCAAGCTGAGTGTTAGAATATCACATTTGATATTGAAGTTGTTTCTCAGCGTGTCACTCCACTAATGTTTCACAACGCCCAGCCTGCAGGTCAGCTGCAACATACAGGGAAAAGAATGAGCTGTTGCTCCAAAGGCAGTACTGAATTGCATAGTTCTGTAAACATCAAAGCAAAGAACATTTATCTGGGCATTTACCTGGAGCAGGGAGGGGCTCTATTGTAAATCTGAAGTCCTAAAGTTTTTCTGTTTAGATAAATCTTCTGACTTGTTTCAGTAAGATGTCTTTCAAGTGAAGAAGGAAGCTACTCACTCTTACGAAGGTACATGAAATGTTTGTAGCTTTTGAAATAAGAGTTTATTTCTGGGGTCAATACGGCATAAAATATCTCACACCTTCATGCAAGGAAGGTAGGCCTATTTCTTCATTTTAGAGATCAAAAAGATCATTTTCAATCTGCAGATAGAATCATAGAATCATTTAGGTTGGGAAGGATTTCTGGAGGTCATCAAGTCCAACCTCCTCCTCAGAGCAGGTTCAGTCAGATCAGATTGCTCCGGCCCGATCCAGCTGAATTTTAAATGTCAGCACAGATGGAGATTGTACAAATTTGCACCTAATCCAGTGTTTGATCACTCACGTTGGGGCAGGAGAGGGAAATTTCCTCCTTCAGTTTCCCAAGTAGTCCATGGAAGAGAGCAACCTGTTGATAGCAAGCTCATTGAAGCCCTTTTCTGAGAATTAACTGGGCTAGTTGCTGTGCTTTAGGGCAGAAAAGGTTGGGTAGGTTGGAGATAAACAACAGCCAGCTATGCAAAGATAACTCAGTGTGTAAAGGCAGTCTGGTCTTCTGTGCATCTAAGCAGGGTAAGCATTTTGCTCACTTAAACTGTGTACCTAACCATTATAGGCTGGTTTTAATCCTGCTGTCTGCTTCTTGAAATGGGCAAGTACTTCTGAAGATTTGGCTCAAGGGGGGAATAAACTGGCTTGGTATCTACAGTATCTACTCTTGCCTTTCTGGATGAAACAGGTCAGTAAGAGAATAGTTTTGTACATATGCAATACCTTGAAGCCTATGCTAGAAACAGACCTCAGCAAGAATTGAAACCTCCATTCAGTCACCCACGTGATAAGAACTCCGCTTTGAGAGTGTCAGCCAGGTTACTGGTAACCTCCAATAGATTAACAATAATTTTTCATGTGAGGTGAAGCTGGTAGAACCTTTACAGGGATGACTGATTCCCTTCTTGTTCAGGATTCCTTCCCTTTTAGCATGAGATTTTTCCCCCTCTAAATGGAAAGTATTTCATTTGGTGACTCTTCCCAATTTATTCCTGAGCAGAAGATGGCCACTTTTCCTTGACAACAGGGATGCAAGCAAATGAGAAATCCTTTCTCAGCCAAACCTGGAGGATCTTGTGGTATCTCCTCCTTTTTGGGAAGATGCAAAGCTGAGTTTTCCTGCTGCTGTTACCATTTAGTGCTTGCCACCATTTCTTTCAAGAGAGGAAACTCTTACTTTCTTCTGCCAGGATGTGGATTTGTTATTTGTATGTTTACAAGTTGCAGTCCCAAAGGTCAGGGTGGTGGAGGTCCATGTAATGAAGGCAGGTCTTAGCAAGTTGGCACAGCTGCAGCCTAACCATTATATGCATATTTCAGCAAGGCTGAACAGGGGCTGCTTTGCCCTGTTAATGGACTTTGTGGCCCATACTGAGCTCTAACTACCCTACTACCAATGCCCCGGGGAGTTAGCTAGTAGGCAAAAAATGTATTGGTGATTACAATACAGGAAGAATGATGTCTGAACTAGTGTCAAGACCACCTATCTTCAGGAACAAGCGGGCCATTGCCCTTGGAGTGGGCCATTTGGATGATACTGTACACCCAACCGTGGCCACGAGTGAGGGGAGAAGAGTGCTCCATAGATGTCCTCAAGAAAAGCAGACTTTTTTCCTTAAAAAAGGAGAAAGAGGACACACGAAAACCATTGTAGTGCCGGACTAGGAATGGTGTTTCACAGTGCTGCTGCTGCCTTTTGAATAAATTATTTTATCTTTCTGCGCTTTGTTATCTCACCTGAAAAATAGGAACAGTACTCCCTTGTATCACGAGTCATTTCAATGCGTAATTAAAGAAGTCTACTCAGAAGCTATGATGAAAATGCGCCGTACTTCCTTGTGGCTACTGAGACAATCCATTGTGTGTTGCCAGTTTCCCATTACTTCTAGGTGTTGAACCAGTTTCTTGTCGGGAGATAACATGAGTGTGCTAGCAACATGCCTGAGAGGAATCACTGTGTGGCCATTGAGTTTATCCTCTCTGGACTAACAGAAAGCCAAGAGGTGAAGGTAACCCGCTTTTTTTAAGCACATTAATAGGGAATCTTGGAATGATCATGTAGATGAATGTTGATCCCCCGGCTTCACACACTGTGTACCTTTCCCTCACAACTTGGCTTCTGTGGATTTCTGTTACTCCTCAGCTATCTCCCCGAGGTTGCTGGTGAACTCTTCAGCAGTGAGGAGAGCCACTTCAGTCAGTGCCTGTGTGGCACAGCTATTCACTTGTCTCCTCATGGCTAGTGCTGTGTGTCTCCTGCTGGCAGTAAAGGCATATGACTGCATGTGGCTCTCTGTAACCCTCTCCTTTATGCAACTGTCATGTCCTCAAAAGCCTGTACACAGATGGTAATCATCTCCTCTTTCACTGGCTTTGTCCAGGCACTTGCGCAAACTATCTCCACCTTCACATTCTCTTTCTGTGACTTTGGTGTTATCGGTCATTATTTCTGTGACATCCCCCTAGGATCCAGCTTTCATGCTCTGACACCTATAGCAAAGAGATGGTACTTCACATTTTTGGTGTGTTTCGTGGCATCTTCACATCTCTGGCAATTCTCATCTCCTCCATCTACCTCATCTCCACCACCCTGAGGATCCACTCCTCCAAGGGCAGATGCAAAGCCTTCTCCACCTGTGCTTCCCATCTGAGAGCTCTCTTCTTGTTTTATGGCAGCACCGTTTTTATGTGCGGTAGCCCAACATCCTGCTACTCATTGGACTGAGATAAATGGGCCCCTCTGTTCTCTACAGTGGTGACTCCAGTGCTGAATCTTACCAGCTACAGCCTAAAGGAATAAGGAGGTGAAGGATGCTCTGAGGAGAGTTTTAGGTCATATCAGAGAAACTTCAGCAGACTTGTTAGAAAGAGAACTTTGTTTGGGGAAAATTTATCAAAACCTTGGTACAAAGAGTTGGACTTCCAAGGAAGATTTGATCTCACCCTTCCAAGGGTGAGATTCAGAAAGGTACTTAATTGTTAGAAGTGATTTTAGGTGGACTTTTAACTGGTTGTATCTGCAACTTCTATCTTGAAAGACTGTGTTCCTCTGCTGCTGAAAGCTGGAGGAATCCTGACTCTTAACTTGCAAGTTCCAAGCACAAACAGGACTCCTGCCTGAGGAGTGCGTGGCACAGAATTGCAGTTCTCTGTTCTTTTAGGAACGTTTGCTCATGTAGGAAAACCACCAGTCCGTCAAGATGAGAAAAAGCTTTCAGAGATATTCAAGAGGAGAAAAGAAATGTGATTTGAATTTATGGCCACTTCTGCTACGTCTTCAGTATTTGAAAGGAGTAGCCTCTTCCAGTGCAACACACAGAACCTGAAGTTCTGGAAAGGAAATCTTGGAGAACACACACCCGTGTTTTTGCCCCCCAAACACTAGCAAAAGTAACTGTCCCTCTACTCTTAAATCTCCCTCTTCTGTCACTCACTACTACCTCCTTTTTCCCCTTCTGCCTGGAAACATGAAAAAACTACAGCAATGCAGAAAAGATTGACTTCTAATTTTGCTACCGTTGTGAAGTAACAAGACCTTGTTCCTGCTTTTCATCTCCACATATCAGCAATCCACTTGAGGCAACTGAGTGAACTGGTAGTTATTTTAAGGACATTGGACATAATCTGAAAGTTAATCAAGCTGCAGTGTTGTTTCACTTAAAAGAATACTGAAATAAGATGGTGACTTACCAACTACATGTCTGTCATCAGTGTGATTTTGAGAATAAACGACCAATCATTTCTGGGAGATGAGAAAGTTGGGAAAGGCTTTGGAATCCTTTTATCAATTCAACTAAGCTAGCTCTAAGGATAGGTGTTCTAGCGCTAAACGATGTTTCATCCCTTCTGGCTGAGTTTACAAATGCTGTCCCTCAGTTGGCAGAAGGAGTTGAAATCTTTATTGAGCTGAAAGTGACAGAATTAATCTCAGACAGGCGAGAGGTTCCTGCCTCTGCATAAGGTTTACAGTCAAAGGGGGATGGAAAGAGGTCTCGCGGATTCCCTTTGCATTTCACTGCAAGCCTGTTAGGGCTGTTATTTCCCCTGACTTCCTCTCCTTAAAGCTGTGTGTAACTATAGCAAAGATTGTGTCCCTGTGGTCATCTATGGCACCCTAAAGAAGGATTTTACAAGTCTCAGGAAAATACAGCCTTTTGGTCCTGCTAGTTGTCAGCTTTCTGTTGCTGCAGAGGCTGAAGCTCAAGGTTTATCTCTTATTTCTCATCATTAAGTATCATCAGATATGTGAAGATCACAGTTTTTACACGTATCAATGTTGCACTGTCCTTATCTTGAACAGAGAAGTGAGATTTTTAAACCAGATTTCTGAGGTGTCCAAAATTGTCTCTTTCAGTGGACTCCCAGCTCAAAGGAAGGAAATAGCTTGAGAAGAAATCACAGGCATCATTTTACTTTATTGTGTATGTTTACAGGTCTCTGGGAAGAGCAATGTACACTACTACTCTTCCAGAAAAAGACAGGTAGGTTGTCATCAAAGAGCTTCCCTGCACAGCAATGAGTCATGTCTGCACACCTCTCTCTGCGTTGATGTTTAAGATAGTCAAAGCCATCTCGAGCTAAGCATCAGCAGAACCGGCAGCATGTTTCAATCAAGAATCACAATCTCAAACCTAAATATGCTTTCTGACAAATATCATCAAAAAGAACAGATTTTCATAAGCCCCGCATTCATCTAAGCCGTGCATTCACCTATCCCTTAGTCTCCACCTGAAGAAACCCAGACCCAGATTTGGGAAAATGCCTGCCTTGAATCACTTGTCATGACAGCAATGCTAAAGTAAGTCTATTTGCGGTAGAACAGCATTGTCCAGAGTCAGGAGGTCCTAGGGGCATTTGGGGGTTTCCCTGCTGCAAACAGTTGAGGAAAACTCGATGAATCAAGAACAGTACTGTTAAGAATTTTAGGGAAATTTTCAGTGTTCAGCTAGGAATTAGGTTAGATCTTATGGAGTATGGAGAGATATTGGATCCCTGTATTTCCACTGAGATACCTATTCCTTAGATCTTTATAGTGTAAAGCACCAGACGACTGGCCAAAGTATGAACCTTCATCCAGTCTCTTAATAAAGCGGTGAAAAATGTCCCGACAATTGAACTGGATTGTGGCTCCAACATTGACTATGGTATTTAACCATGCTTGGATTGCTGCTCTGATAGATTATAAAGCTCAGCTATGACATAAGGCCAAGGCCTTGGAAAGGCGTTAGCAGAGCTCCTTTAAATGAAGCGTTCCCAGAGAAACCAGGTTGGCACAGACTGATGAAAATCGGAGTGAATGCCTGGCATCGGGGAACGACCTCTGTGTCCATCAGTGTTCCTGGGAGCCTTGGAAAGCCTAGTACAGTGTATGTCACCCTTCACTGTAAGGCAGACACCTAGTGCAGCATCCTGCTCCTCTCATGCTCCTCTTTTACCATGCAATGAATCGCAGTCCCCTCAAAGGTCTCTTGCTGTCTTCAGCAGCTCTCTCAAGTTGAGGCACCTCATGTCAGCACACCAATATATGTGAGATGAAACCTGCTTGTGCTGTGCCACACTGAAGGATTTACTTTCTCTTGGAAGCTTAGCACCACCATCACTTTTTTTGTGTAGAAACATGAGCAGACACCACTCTTCGAAGCTCGTAGGAGCTAGTGGGAAAGCATAACCTCTCAAAATACCTAGTTATTCCTCTTAATGCCAGGAGAAGCCTAGACCTGAGACTTACACAGCTCTAAGGTGTCTAAAGGCAAAAGCCACAATACCACCCCAAAGGCTTGGGTTTGACTGGTGACAATATGCTCACATCCTTGTGACTGACAATTTCCAAAGAAAGATGAGAGCTACATGAAACCTTGAATTTAGTTTCAGTTCTACTCTTGTCTGCTGAGAAGATGGTGGAAGGGCGCATGTAGATGGAAATGCATGGCCCAAGGAACAGAAGTGCAACAGTGATATGGGAGGTGCAGGCAGAGAGTGCTTTGAGACGCCCTTTGGAAGAGCGTGTCCTCAAAGAGACCAAAATAATGACGTAGGACACAACAAGAACAAGCAAAGAGCCTGAGGAAATCAGACCACTATTGGCAACCACGATGCAACCAACCACGTAGGTGTCAGTGCAGGCCAGCTTCAGCAAAGCGTGTACATCACAGAAGTTGTGGTCAATCTCGTTGGGCCCACAAAACAATAGCTGAGCGGTCAGCAGGGTCTGCACCAGGGAGTGCACACAGCCTCCCACCCACGAAGCTGCCACCAGCCGGCCACACACATGCTTGTTCATAATGCTTGTGTAATGAAGCAGCTTGCATATAGCAGTGTAACGATCATACGCCATTGCTATGAGGATGAACATCTCCGTGCAGGCAAAGAGATGGACCCCAAAGAGCTGTGCTATGCAGCCCACAAAAGAGATGGTCTTTTCAGCAAGAAGGTCATAAATGAGTTTGGGAACTGTGACAGTAGAGTAACTGATATCTACAAAGGACAAGTAGCTCAGGAAGAAGTACATGGGAGAGTCCAGCTGTTGACTGTTCCGTTTAGTGCTGATGATAAGCAGGTTTCCAAGAATGACAGTGGCATAGAAGACTAAGAAGAATGTGAAGCATACTTTTGCTAATGTATCATCTTGTGTGAGTCCCTGGAGAACAAACTCCGTCACATTGTTTTTGTTCTTCACATACATCACGTAGGCAGGACCTGAAGCACAGAATAAAGCCACCTGTGATGGCATTAGAAACACAGTGTTATCAGTACACATCCATGTCGATCACTGGTATGTTCAATATCAATGTATTCCCTTTTATGCCTTTTGGGGAAAGTTTCCTTTCAAAGTCAATGCTTCTCTCAAGGAGTGACAGTTGATATCTAACTCAGAATGTATTACTGAAGTGTGTAATAGCGAGCTCCGTTTATTGATTTGAGGGAGTTGGTGGAAATATCCTCCAGATTCATATTTCTGATCTTTGCCCCTTTTAAAAAGGAAGACTAGTCACTAGGTTCCCTAAACATCCACTTTTGAAGTGTTGATTTGGAAACGAAAAACTGACTGAGAAGGATAGTGCATGTTACCATTTGAGACTCAACATGTTAGTCATCCCCTAAGGAATTCTGCTCAAGCAGTGAACGTACCTTCTTTTTCAACCCTCTGAAGGAATTCAACAGAACTAGTCCTTCCTATTGCTCTCTGACTCTGGTAGAATGTCCATGCATTTTTGTGCAACCATCAGTGTTCACATCATGACACAAGGCAGCTAGCTAATTAACATCACTTCAACTATCAGAGTAGATCCTTCTGGAGGAGGTAAAGTGGACACCTACCTCATGTCTGTTTAGCAGAGATGTGCCTTTAGGCACAAACTGTCTTTAAGGCGCCCTAAGTGAAATCAGACCATGTTCAAGGCATGCCAGGAAACGTGAAGCAGGAGAGTCATTGTCCTATATGTGCTGTACTGGGCTACATCTTGTGTGGATTGGTTCCAGTTATTGCTCATGAGTTTCTGGGTTGTGACCTCAGTCTCCAAAAGAGCAGGTTTGTATTTCCTCAGACCACCTTTCCTACAGTACATGGGTGAATACTGGAGATAATCTGCATTAGTGATGTGTCAGTAAGGTTTTTGTACACCTCAGCCAAGTTCTGGACTAGGCATGGAAACCCCCATAAACACACCTGTGATGCCCCTGGGGTAATAAATACACCGCTGCTGAATCTCCTTTACTCACCAACACCCTTGTATTCACCTTTGCTGCACTCTAGTGCAGTACGCAAGTATCACTAGTGTTCAGTTTCTACACTGAAAAGATAGATGGCAAGAGCTGCATAACAGTGTCCACAATACTGGCAAGTCCTTTGGGCTCTTAATCCTGTTCCACAATCACAGGTCAATCAGTTCTTTCTCACGAGATCTCTGCCTCTTCCACCCTCCAACTTTAGCAGCAGAGGAAATATTCTTTTGTGTCTCCAGCCCTATCTCCATGCCACTCCGTGGGCAGAGGGAAAGCAGTGTGGGGAGGCCCAAAGCGTGTGTGTTAAGAGCATTGTTGCCACGATGTGTACAGCTAGAGGGGACAAGTTAAGACTGAGTACATAGGCAGTGCTGCAGCTACCTATTGACTCCTTGACTCTGTAACACCAGAAACTTCCTTTTGACAGATATTTCTGGAAATGGCATATAACTGAAAAATAAGCAAAGAAGACACCAATTAAATAAAGGGTAAAAAAAATAGAGTTCTTTCTACTTTCTCACAAAAGTCACTCAACAATAATGTCTCTTTTCAAAGGCAGGATTGCCTGCTATTCTCCTCTGATGACCTTCTTGGACCACTTCAGGCACTTTCATCAAAATCTCTCAGCTCCAAGCTGCTTCTTATGTGTCACGAGAGCAGTCCACATCTCTGCCAGGGCTGAAAACTACAGAGGATGAAACGGACAGCCTGAATGTCTAGCTCCATTTCTCATTCTGCAAAAACAACTTCCAAGAGCATCTGCAAGAACAACTCTCTTTCTCTCCAGATGGGGAAGTTGTGGCAGAAATATTTCAAGTAAATTGCACAGCAGAAGCACAAGCTTACCAGAAGCAATGAGATCGCAGAGGCATGTGAAGTATTCTTTGTCAGAAAGAATCAGTGGACGGGGAGCTAAAATATATGTTTTGGACAGCTATTAGAGTAATCTCTACAGGGTGACTCTGGAGCGTGATCACCTAGACCATGTCACATTGTGTGGGGGTTTGCTTGCTTTCTTGCTTGCTTTCCAATGCTGTCCAGATAAATGGACTTCATTTAGTATTAGCTATGTGCTTCTTTTGGAAACATTTCTATTTAAAATCAATGTCATGGCTGACCATTTGCAAGAGTTTGTGTTCACATTACCCTTGCAATCAAACATTTTTTGAGTAAAGATGTCTCTTACACGTGTCACATATTTTTTCCCTTCCAAGCCAATATTTCACATATGCTTTCTTCTTTCTTATTAACTTGCTCTTACCATTGCATGTTTGCAGCATAAATAAATATCAGAACTGTGCTATAGGACTGTTGGCACTTAGACATCTGGTCTGTACACGTTTGAAACAAGAAGTAAACGAGGAAATTATTTCAAGACTTTAAAAATGTTTGTGGTCAGGCCTCACTACTTGCCAGGTATTTTTACTCAGGCAATGCAAAATACAGAAGCAGCTGGTTAGTCCTCATATTAAGTCATTATAAGAATCTGGGCCAATGTGTAGAGGAATAGAATGCTGTTGTTGTTGCTGTTGTTGTTGACGCCTTCCATAAGCTATGGTCCCGCTGTTGCCTGCTAGCATCCAGCAGCCGGAAGAGAAATCAGAAAAATCATGGCGTTCTTCCCCAAAACATTAAAAAAAAAAAACCAAACTAACAGTTTTAAAATTATTAGCCTTAGCTTTAACTGGCCGTGTGCCCTAACCCCTCAGCAGTTTCAGCATGAAGGGGGTCAGTGGGCCCCATCTGTCTTTCTACCTGCCCCACCTAGGGTGAGACAGACCAACCTCTGAAGGCGCCTGTCCCTCTCTGTTGACAAGGGTGCTGAGCTAGACAACTGTCCTTCATTGCATGAAGAATTTAGACTGCTACAAATAGGTGGGGATGGTCCCACCTTTAGCTGTGTCCACAGAGCGTGACTGCTGGGTGAGGGACATGCTGGCCCAGGCCTGAGGGACACTATCCCTCTAAGCCTTGAGAATCAGGATTTATCCCAGTTCCGTCCTGCTGGCTGCCATCCACATAACCCACCACGGTGAGGAGAAGACACTGAGACGTCCGCAGTGTACTGGTGCATGCCTGTGAAATGGGAACCCACTCTGCCACCCCCTGCATAGAGCAGAGGACATTCGGGGAACCAGAGCATTTGCGACATTGTCCCACGGTTTGGTCCGTAGATCTGCCGCTCTCCTGTGCAGGGAACACCTTCTTATCTTGAATCACACTTAAGCCATGTTAAGGTGCAACACAAGTGCAAGCCAGTGTTTAGAGGGAACGTGAAGTGAGGAAAAAAAAAGAAAGTGCTTTAGTTACTTTCAGAGTGCATTACACAGATGTCTTTCTCCCTCACGCAGCTCATTTGCTCTTTTCCTCCTGGCAAGGTAGGAGTCAGGGTCCCGTGGCTCCTTGTGGCTCCTTTGGCCTTGTGGAGAACCTTAGCTGCTATAACTAACCTCCCTGTGGCAGCTTTGGCTGGCTCTGAGATGATTTAATCTTCCATCTTCACATCTCTTCCTTCCTGCAGGAGTAGCTGCTCCAGCTATTCCCTTGGAATACATGTTTCTTCCTTTGCCTGGACTTGTAAATGTGCCCTGTTGGGCTACAAGGCATACAGACCTTGAGTACAGGAATTATTCCCAAATAAATTTTTTTTTCATTGACGCATAAAATTGTGCCCCCCAATGCTTTCTTTGCCCCCCAATGCTTTCCTTGCCCCGCAATGCTTTCTTTGGTGGCGACAATTTCCTACGGTGAGCAATTTATCTTTCACTTGGATCTTTGATTCTCTATTAGTCTAAACAGTAAAATGCAAAATCTGAGGCAGAGATGAAGGGCAGAGGGGATGGCTAGGAAGGAGGGCATTAGTGATAGGTGAACTACTGCAGAAAGGCAGAGAGTTGCTGCACTGGAATGGGAAGGGGAGAAGCTTCTCCTCATATCACCTGCATCAGCAAATGACCCAGCCAGCATCTAATATCAGCAGTTTAACTGCTAACCCATGGATTCAGCATATGACAATGCAGTACTCATAAGAAGGCATTTACTCCAAAGTAAAGGGGAAGGAAGCCTTTGGTACAATTGCTTCCAGCAGCAGGTGACCAACAGCCTTGCAGAAACCTTGGGCCATCATTTCCTAGCTGAGTAGATTACAGAGTAGATGGAGTTTGTCTGACGGAAAGTTTACACCCGGGAGAGCTCAGACTAATGGGATGCTCTGCCTGGAACACATTTTAGTATTTTTGATAGCATTCATTTATTTATTTGCTGGTGTCTCGACAGTGCTTGGAAGCCCCAGTCCTGCACCTGTGCTATTCAAAAAGAGAACATAAAGGGAATCCCTGCTAGTCACAGAGTTTGCAATGCCATTCCAATCAAAACATGAACTTTCAGTGTCTTCCTAATTACTGCAACAGCTAAAACCAAGCTTTTCTTCAAAAGGGAGCTTTCAGTAAATTTTCCAAAATGGAATTATAGTGAGAGAGACTTGATTTTCTCAGCTCCTGAGAAAATGTTACCACAGTTCTACACCTCACCCTTTTCACTCCAGACTTTTCTATTCCACAGTTTTCTCATGGCACTTTTCATCTCCTCATTTCTCAGTGTGTAGATGAGTGGGTTCAGCATGGGTGTGATGACAGTGTAAAACACAGCCACGCTCTTGTCCTCTGAGAGATTGCTGGATGGGCGTATGTAGATGAATGTGCATGGCCCAAAGAAGAGAATCACCACAGTAATGTGGGACCCACAGGTGGAGAGGGCTTTGTACCGCGCTTCGGACGTTTGCCTTCTCAAGGAAAACAAAATGACAATGTAGGACGTGACCAGGATGAAGAAAGAGACCAAACAAAGCATTCCACCATCGGCAACGACAGTGATGCCCGCAACATAGGGGTCTGTACAGGCCAGTTGTAGTAGGGGACGGACATCACAGAGGTAGTGGTCAATTTCGTTGGGGCCGCAAAAAGGGAGGCTAACAGATACAAGGGTGTGCACTATGGCATGCACAAAGCCCCCCACCCATGAACCCATCACCATCCAGCCACACACACGCCTGGTCATGAGGGTGGTGTAGTGCAGGGGTCTGCATATGGCAAAGTAGGGATCATAGGCCATCATTGTGAGGATGAAGATCTCAGCGCCGCCGGAGATATGAAACCAAAATAGCTGTGCCATGCAACCCCCAAAGGAAATGGTTTTCTTCTCAACAAGGAAGTCAGCAATCATTTTGGGAGCTGTGGCAGAAGAGAAGCAAAGATCTGCAATGGACAGGTGGCAGAGAAAGAAATACATGGGGGAGTTCAGACGCTGACTGCTGACTACAGTGACAACGATGAGCAGATTTCCTGCCACGATAACAATATAGAAGAACAAAAACACCACAAAACATATTTTCTGCACCCCTTGGTTCTTTGAAAGGCCCAGAAGAATGAATTCCTTCACACTGCTTACGTTCTCCATGTTTATCAGTCGGGTGCCAATATGCAATATACAGCTTATACACCTGGGAAAACAAAGACAGACACATGATTCATCAGCATTTTTTTCATTATTAATAATGAGTTCTATTTCAGAAGTGGATACAAACCAAGAAAGATATAGCATTAGCATTAAGCTTATGAAGTGTTTAGTTTCTGTCATGTATTTTTTCACAGCTACTTAATTCTCCACAGTACAAAGCTTCTGCCATGGCTTTGGTGGCACGGAGATAGGTGCACTCTGTGATATGTTCCTTAATCCTGGTGCTCCAGGATTTTGAAGGACTGGCTCCATGGCTGGTAGCCTTCCGTGCACTAAGGACAAGGCCAGAGTGTTCACCTTGGGCACTACAAGGCAGATAATGCAGCATGTTTGCCCTCAGGGGAGACAAAGTCCCTGACAGCAATCTTTGTAAAATGGGTGTCTTTAAGAATACCTGGAAATATTGCTCAGAATGATGATTTGCTTTATAAGTACACATGATCTTTGAATTCTTGTTTAGAAGGGAAATGTAACCACATGCAGAGAAAAGAACTCTCTTGTGTATAGACATTTTGAAACGTAAATATGAAATGTCACAGGCGGAAAAATGAGTTCTGGGAAGGTTATCTATCATGGAGGGGAAAAAAATTGCACATATGACTTAATGGAGTATTTCACATTGTTCTAAATCTCAGCATTGTTTCTATCAGAGGAAGGAAGAATGAAAGACTCTTGTGAGATCTTCTGTCCCAGCACTGTACTGATTTTACCTAGTATGATTTTTGATACACTCTGCGTGATCCTTTCAAGGGTTAACTTAGCTTAATGAAGCTAATCTAACTAAACTCCTTCAACAGCCAGTATAAGTCTGATTCATAGGCTGATTCAGAATGACTAAATTAGGGTCCTTTGCAGAACCCTTTTTTCTTCCACTCACTATGAGGAGCTTAAGCAAATTAGCACCACCAGGTTAGAATGACCTTTAGAGAATAATCCCTTTTCGTGCCAGAAAGTAGCTCAGAGCTTTTTGCAATGCCATCCACCTTTTTCAGGTTATGGCTGAGCTCCTTGTCCCTAGGCATTTCTACATCCATACAGTTTCTCATTCAAGACAAGGTCACATTCCAGCATAAACATGGGACTTCTTTGGTTCACCCTGTGTTCCAGCTACAACCCATCGAGCATTACATGTCACTAATAAATGAGTAGCCTACATCTTTAGAAAGAGTGTAACGTCTCTAGCTTGCCATTATGCACCCAGACCACCAGAATTCCCTTGCTCAAAGAAGTGTGGGAACCACCAGATTAAACTCTTCACAGAGAGTTTAAGGTCAGCCAAAAGCAGGCACTCTTTTAATAAAAATATCCACTGTATGGGCTTCCTTCTAGCATCAAAACATTCCCCGTCAGCTGGTGTTAAAATGCACCATTTTAAGTCCTGCAAAATTCCATCACAACCAGGTCTTCTCATTTGTCTTGGTGATCTGTGAGCAAATCTGTGGAATGATTCAGTTAAGCCAAGTTATCTACCAACTACTTCCATCTGCAGCATAATCAGAAACTCTCGTGCAGGCACAAAGGGATCAAGCATCCACAGGAAACACTGAAACTGAGAAAAGCCAAGATTACTTTCAAACCCACAAAGTGAAGCCGAGAGAGGAAGTGGGCAAAGTTAGGGACTTTTCCTATGCTTACAGTTGTACTTACACTAGATGAAAGTTTTTCAAGCAGAAGGGTAAAATTTACATGGATGGTTCCCCTTCAGATATTTCTACAAGGAAAAGGATCAGTAAGAACAACGGGAGGTCAGTTTCTCCCGCGTCTTACCAAGTTGTGATCCTTTCTACCCCTCTTCCTTCTAATGAGCAACGACGTAGACTTCTCAACAAAATAAATGACAGGGATGAAATGAGCACACCTTTATGGTTGTGCAGTACCCAGTCGAAAAGAAATAGCTGGGCTCCATCCAAGCCAGAGCATGACTGGAAGCATACCACAGCAATCGCAGGGCCATATTTAGGCAGTCAGAAAGGAGTGACCAAGAGAGAAATGATCGGGGAAACTATATGCCTGAATACCAGCAGATGGCAAACTCCTGAGCTAAAAACACGGTGTGCATCTACAAAAGTACTGATTCACAATTCAGACAGCTCGGCTATGTATATTGCTTGAAAAGGTCCTTTCCATCACCACCAAACTGCATTTAACAAACTACCCATCTGTCTGATCTCATCTCATCGACTTAAGTCATGTAGGCACCTGTACCTAAGCTAGGCATATTACACCTGACCAGTCTACTTGTAGATGTGATGAATCATGTGCTGCCGGTACCCGTTTCTTACTGTTGACTCCAAGAGGATTACTAGAATGACTAATTCAGTAGAGGATTGCCACCAGTTATGGCTTATCTCTTCAAGTGCCTTTGCAGGGGTAGACCTGAGCTATATGACATAATGCAATCAGCTGCAAAATAAAATGAATCTCATGTGTACTCTTAACATCTCAAAAAGGGTGAGAAATTGCACCATCTCCTTACTGCATGCATTCTTCCCGAAAATCTCCGGTGGTTATGGGAAACAAAAGAACAATATCGAAGCAATCTAATCTGCGGCTGTAGAACTAGCTCTGTATATGATTCTAGCCAAAGATAACTAGAGATAACTTCAGTGGAAGTTCCTTTCTGTATTTTCACGTTTGTGCAAGAAGAAAGGAAAAGGAAGAGGAAAGCAAAGCAAAACAAAGCAAAGCAAAGCAAAGCGAGAAGCCAGAGAAGCTGCAAAACTTACCTCACCTGTGTTTAGAGATCTAATATTTTGTGTAAGGGCTGTACAACTTTATCTCCTCAACTTCTGTCTCTCCTGGTATGAATGTGTTAGAGCACAGCATCTTTAAAGAACATAGAATGGCTTCTGGAAAGCTTCCAAAACTTGCTTAGGAGGTGGCTGTTAGTGTATAATCCAATCCCACCTAATGTATTACTTGCTTTCGTGTGTCACAAGTGTATCTTGATGTTTCCTGCCTGTGTGAGAAGTGGTTTAATAGGCTGTGTGGATGATGTGACCTGGGTGTGCTGAATGACGCTTTCATATCCCAGCAGCTGCACAAAGGGCTGAGAAGAAAACCGTTTAAGTACCAACTTTTAACCCTCTCCCAGGAAATCTTCCACCTGAAGGGCTCTTGGGGCTGGAGGAGGGAGGGGTGGAGGCTTCGTGAAGGGAAGGCGTGAAAGAAAGGGGCAAAGGAGGAGAATGAGTTCTGTCTTGACTGAAAAGTTTAAGTAAATATATTTTAAAGAAACAGTTGTCAGTCAATGCTTTTATAATGATATCACAAAGGCATTTCAGGGTTTCTCCATAAGAAATAACAGTCAAAGGAGTAGCTGAGTATTCAACTGGACAAGCATATGCATGGAACTATCCAGCTAACGCTTCTCGGAGTTCTTCCTTACTCCAAGCTGACAGTTTTATGGATTTCCCCTGTGTAAAGGGCCATTAGGTCCACTGCTCTGGCTTCCTAGCATTGTGAATGCTAAAACAGTCCATTTGTAATCTAGATATTTTCTCTCCTTTTTTCACTTCTGTGTATTCCAAAAAACATGTAAAAGAGAAATCCTCATTAAAGGAAAAAAAGAAAGAAACCTCAAGCTGTAAGAAGAGTCACGATCCTCCAGGGATGGTAAAGAATTCCTATCACAGGAGTCTTTTAAGGACAGGTTGGGCTCATTTCTCTCAGGAGTGGTTACGATGAAGTTTTTATAGGGACAGAAGATGTCCTGGGTGACCTCTTGATGACCCTCCAAGTCCTATCTCACCAGAAATTTCATCACTGGAAATCCAGTGAATAAAGCCTCTTTGCAAGAATTTGCATGTTCTAACAGAGGTCAGTGAATTACCAAGTCAGTCAAAAAAGTCCTTCATTTACGAATTGGGAAACTGAGGGAGGAAGTCACCTATTTAATGCCGATGGAAGTCAGCGAGTTTAACCCTGACTTAGTCACTCTAGGCTCTTCTGCGCAAAAAAATGAATGTCTCTGGAGGCAGATGCATCTGATCTACCTCAGAACTGATTTTAGGATGCGATTAGGTCTGAAATGGACATCTAGCTTTTAAACAAAATAACTTAGGGCGGAGAAATCTCACTGTCATGATGGGCCCCATCTTTCTTAACCTGAGCAGCTGCAGTCAAAGGTGAACCTAAGAAATGAAACAAACGAAGCAAATAGACATGCTGATTTATATCAGCATATCATCTCAACCAAGGCCCAAGTCAAATTCATCGTTTCTCTCAACTCTACTGTGTATTTGTAGCTTATGCCTCACGGATGTCAGGAAAGACATTGTCTCAGCTACTGTCCTTTGCTTTGTTTTGCTGAAATTTCTGGAAATATGGAATGGCCTGATAGCAACATAGTTAATGTCTCCATCTCCTCTGCACAGAATGCCAGCGATCTCCACAGTGAAAACAGAAATCCTACAGTTAATGAGAATAAATACTGGTAAAGAAATGCCTTGGTGAAAATAGTCCCCTAACTTAAATGTCCTTTACTGTCGCCTGGAGTCTTGGGCAGGTTATTGAGGGTTAACAGTAGTCACTGCAGGAAACAAGAGTATTGGGTAGGAAGGTAAACAAAGTCTTACAGTCCTTGGGAAAGGAAGAGGACCAACAGATGACAGAAGCCAGAGATCAGGCCAATAGCATCTGGCCTGCTAACCTAGTATGAGTCAGCCTGCCACTTTCTGTACCCAGTGGCACACATGGCAGCAACTTGGCTAGCATCACATTCGTGTCCTTTTGTTTCCCTAGCCAAATGGACTACCAGAGGTGACTTAATGCACAAGTCCAAATGAAGAATTGCTGCTACCTCCTGCTGCAAAATAATTCCCCGTAGGGGTGTGCTTAGTGCCAGCAAAGGAGAAAGGTCTTTTCTCCATTTTCATTCCACTTACCTTGGCACCTGGCTCTGGACACCACTATGGCAGCAGGTCATGCTCAGGGGAGCTGTGATTTGGACAAGGAGGGACTGTGCATGGTGAGATGAATGAGGTTTTGCAGCTGGATAGTGAATACTGGCAAGGGGTTTGTTGATAGAGCCATGGTGAATGTGCATTGTGAATTTGATGATGGGCAGGATGGGGACAAGGCACGGTGTGGAGGGAAGTTGTGACTCTTGAAATGGATGCTACATGGCCAGGGGCTGTCTTCATGGAGTTTGTGAAATCAGAAGTGCCTGAGGTGTGGTGAGGGACTGTGCTGAAAGATCGTATGAAGTGGCAGGTAACACTGTGGGTGCTAAGCTGTGTTGAAAGACCTTGTGACATCAGAAGCGGACATCGTGTTTTGAAGGGTAACACTAGGAGAGGTTGCAAAATTGTGGCTGCTGAGGTGTCATAAGGCTGGCTAGAGAGTTCAAGGAGACCCTACTGTAGAACAGGTAGTGTGAAGTAGTAGGGGACAATGTATGGTGACAGCTTGTGTTGGGAGAGGTTTTGAGGTCAGAAGAGGACACTCGGTAGTGATGAGTGTGCTAAGGGAGGTTCTGCAGTGACAGTGGACCCTTGGGGAATGAGAAGCTGTGTTGAGGGAGGTTGTGAAATCAGCAGCAGGCATTATGGAAGAGGACTGACAACTTCTCAATCTGTGTGACCCTGAGCAGCAGTAGGCCATCTTCTGCAAGGTCTATGAAACAAGAGCTGCTCATGGATGCAGCTGGGAAGCAAAGCATCAGTGCAAGAGTCAAGCTATAACTTTGGACAGACAGTTCTTGTGTTCTTTATATCGTGAGACTGTCTGAAGAAGGGAGAAGTAGTGAAAAAGCATTACTATTGCATGCCAAACATTGGTAAATTCCCATTTTTGATGGTCCCTGGCTCATCTCTCTGGGACAGCAGCACCAACCCGGTCATTTACTTCCTCTTCAGGAGCAACCGTCACCACCGGCTCCATGGCTCTGGGAAAGTCACCTTCTGACAAGTGTTTGCAGAGAAAGCAACGTGCGGAGAAGGAAGCCAAGTGCCCAGAGACACTGCTGCAGAGACTGCTGTATAAATCCCTGCTGGCGAGGAGGTGTGGGAGGGTGGGGCAGCCTGCAGAGGGGACTGAGGGGAGGTGGGCAGCAGTGCTCAGCCCCCAGCGGAGCCAGGGCATCTCCACTGCAGTGGGAGCAGCTCAGCTGGTGACGTGCCCCTTCCGAGCAGGGCTGTGCTGGGGACCAGGGAGCTGGGTGAGAGCGATCCTTGTCTGCACACCATGCCAGTGCCTCTTCTCATTACGTGGTCCCCCCCTTGTGGAAGGGGTCATGGTGCACAGAGCATGGCTATGCAGAGCATGCAGAGTGCAGGGAGGAAGAGTGACCCAGGATGTTGGGCATGTCTTTGGGACCCTGAACCTTACAGGGAGTCTCTTCCCTCACTTTGACTTGAGGCCAAGCCTGCAGGACTCCAGGGCATTCTGGCAGCTCCTGGGAGGCCATTCTCAGCAGGCATGAGTTTCATCCTGGCTATTTTGCGCTTGTATAGAAACATCCTTCAGGTCTGAACACCTAGGGGACCGTTCAGCTGGTGCCACGGCTGCTCTGGTCAACACACAGGGGTCCTGGAGTGATGTGTGGTGCTTCTGTGTGTGTAGAGAAGAGCACCAATTCCTCACCTACACCCTGAGCCTCTCCATCGCTGTCCCCAGAGGACATCTCAACTCATCTCTCCCAGCTTTCGCCCAAGATGGCCATCTCCAGATGACTTAGTTGCCCTAGGCTGCCTGTACAGGCAGTGGAGAGAAAGGTGCTTGTAAGGAGCTTTTCCCTTCCCTATGTGGCTGCAGCACACAGCTGCTGCTGAGCCATCAGCCACCCTCCTGTGCCTGTGCCAAATCTCTTCCCCACCACCATCTTGCCCCACACTGGGGATGCCTCGCTCCCCTTACGCAGTGCCATGCAAGGCCTCTCACCCTCGTGCTTCTGAGAAAGCTTTCAGCTCCCAGCCACAGCACCTTATCTCACTGTCTTCCCAGTAGCTGCTGGGAGGGTCACCTCTCTTCCTGGCACTGGCACTTGCCTGTTGCTGCAGGGCTGAAAGGGCATTTCTCTGCCTCTCCATCCAGCTCTCCAGACTTTCTATTTTTTTATTTTTTTTTGGCTCCTGCCCTCAATCCTTCCCTCCTTTGTGTCTCCATTACTCTCTTTCTGGGTTGGCTGGTGCGTGGATCGAATTAACACTAAAACAGTTTGTGAGCAAGTGAAGGGCTGGATTTAAAAGGAATGGATCTAAATCTGATTTTTTGAAATTAAGTTGAAGGCAGAGGAAGAAGGGAAAATGTCTGCACCAGAACATTCAAAGAACTAACGGGCTCAAAACTTTTCTCTTTTGTTCATTTTAATTCTATGGGGTAACAGTATTCCTGAAGCCATTTCACAGAATCACAGAATGGTTGAGGTTGGAAGGGACCTCTGGAGATCATCTAGTCCAACCCCCTGCCCAAGCAGGGTCACCTAGAGCAGTTGCCCAAGATCGCGTCAAGGCGGATTTTTGAATATCTCCAGAGAAGGAGACTCCACAACCTCTCTTGCAACCTGTTCCAGTGCTCTGTCACCCTCACAGCGAAGAAGTTTTTCCTCATGTTCAGATGGAACTGTCTGTGTTTCAGTTTGTGCCCGTTGCCTCGCGTCCTGTCACTGGGCATCACTGAAAAGAGTCTGGCTCCATCTTCTTGATACCCTCCCTTCAGATACTTGTACACGTTAATAAGATCTCCTCTCAGCCTTCTCTTCTCCAAGCTAAACAGGCCCAGCTCTCTCAGCCTTTCTTCATAAGAGAGATGCTCCAGTCCCCTAATCATCTTTGTAGCCCTTCGCTGCACTTGCTCCAATAGTGCCACATCCCTCTTGTACTGGGGAGCCCAGAACTGGACGCAGTACTCCAGATGTGGCCTCAGCAGGGCTGAGGAGAGGGGGAGGATCACCTCCCTCGACCTGCTGGCAACACTCTTCCTGATGCACCCCAGGATACCATTGGCCTTCTTGGCCACAAGGGCACATTGCTGCCTCATGCTTAACTTGGTGTCCACCAGCACTCCCAGGTCCTTCTCGGCAGAGCTGCTTTCCAGCAGGTCAGCCCCAACCTGTACTGGTGCATGGGGTTATTCCTCCCTAGGTGCAGGACCCTGCACTTGCCTTTGTTGAGCTTCAGGAGGTTCCTCTCCACCCACCTCTCCAGCCTCTCCAGGTCTCTCTGAATGGCAGCACAGCCCTCTGGGGTATCGGCCACTCCTCCCAGTTTTGTATCCTCAGCAAACTTGCTGAGGGTGCACTCTGTCCCTTCATCCAGGTCATTGGTGAAGAAGTTGAACAAGACTGGACCCACTACTGACCCCTGGGGGACACCGCTAGCTACAGGCCTCCAACTAGACTCTGTGCCACTGATCACAACCCTCTGAGCTCTGCCATTCAGCCACTTCTCAATCCACCTCACTGTCCACTCATCTAACCCACACTTCCTGAGCTTGTCTATGAGGATGCTATGGGAGACAGTGTCGAAAGCCTTCCTCAAGTCAAGGGAGACAACATCCACTGCTCTCCCCTCATCTACCCAGCCAGTCATTCCATCATAGAAGGCTATCAGATTGGTTAAGCATGATTTCCCCTTGGCGAAGCCATGCTGACTACTCCTGATCACTTTCTTGTCCTCCACATGCTTGGAGGTGGCCTCCAGGATGAGCTGCTCCATCACCTTTCCAGGGATGCAGGTGAGGCTGACTGGCCTGTAGTTGCCTGGGTCCTCCTTCTTGCCCTTTTTGAAAACCGGGGTGACACTGGCTGTCTTCCGGTCTTCAGGCACCTCTCCTGTTCTCCAAGACCTTTCAAAGAGGATGGAGAGTGCCTTAGCAATACCATCCGCCAGCTCCCTCAGCACTCGTGGGTGCATCCCATTGGGGCCCATGGATTTGTGGGAGTCAAGTTTGCTTAAATGATCTCTAACCCGATCCTCCTCCACCAAGGGAAAGTCTTCCTTTCTCCAGACTTTCTCTCTTGCCTCCAGGGTCTGGGGTTCCTGAGGGCTGGCCTGAGCAGTAAAGAATGAAGCAAAGGCGGCATTCAGTAACTCTGCCATCTCTGCATCCTTTGTCACCAGGGCACCCTCCCCGTTCAGCAAAGGGCCCACATTTTCCCTAGTCTTCCTCTTGCCACTGATGTCTTTGAAGAAGCCCTTCTTGCTGTCCTTGACATCGCTCGCCAGATTTAATTCCAAACGGGCCTTAGCCTTCCTCGTTGCATCCCTGCATACTCTGACAATGTTCCTGTATTCCTCCCAAGTGGCTTGTCCCCCTTTCCACTTTCTGTAGACTTCCTCCTTCTGGTTGAGTTTTGCCAGGAGCTCCTTGCTCATCCATGCAGGTCTCCTGCCTCCTTTGCTTGACTTCCTACTCATAGGGATGCACTGATCTTGAGCCTGGAGGAAGTGATGTTTGAATATTAACCAGCTCTCTTGAACACCCCTTCCTTCTAGGGCCCTAACCCATGGCATTCCTCCAAGTAGGTCCCTGAAGAGGCCACAGTTTGCTCTCCTCAAGTCCAGGGTTGCGATCCTACTCAGTGCCCTGCTGCCTCCTTGCAGGATCCTCAACTCCACCATCTCATGGTCACTGCAGCCAAGGCTGCCCCCGACCTTCACATCTTCCACCAGTCCTTCTTTGTTTGTTAGTACAAGGTCCAGCAGCACACCTCTCCTTGTTGGCTCCTCCACCACCTGTGTCAAGAAGTTGTCACCAATGCTCTGCAGGAACCTCCGGGACTGTTTGTGCCTAGCTGTGCTGTCTTTCCAGCAGATCTCAGGGTAGTTGAAGTCCCCCATGAGAACCAGGGCCTGGGATCGTGAGGCTACTTCCAGCTGTCTGTAGAAGGCCTCATAAGTTTGTAGCTTTTGAAATAAGAGTTTATTTCTGCAACAATACGGCATAAAATATCTCGCACCTTCATGCAAGGAAGGTAGGCCTATTTCTTCATTTCAGAGATCAAAAAGATCATTTTCAATCTGCAGATAGACTCATAGAATCATTTAGGTTGGGAAGGATTTCTGGAGGTCATCAAGTCCAACCTCCTCCTCAAAGCAGGTTCAGTCAGATCAGATTGCTCCGGCCCGATCCAGCTGAATTTTAAATGTCAGCACAGATGGAGATTGTACAAATTTGCACCTAATCCAGTGTTTGATCACTCACGTTGGGGCAGGAGAGGGAAATTTCCTCCTTCAGTTTCCCAAGTAGTCCATGGAAGAGAGCAACCTGTTGATAGCAAGCTCATTGAAGCCCTTTTCTGAGAATTAACTGGGCTAGTTGCTGTGCTTTAGGGCAGAAAAGGTTGGGTAGGTTGGAGATAAACAACAGCCAGCTATGCAAAGATAACTCAGTGTGTAAAGGCAGTCTGGTCTTCTGTGCATCTAAGCAGGGTAAGCATTTTGCTCACTTAAACTGTGTACCTAACCATTATAGGCTGGTTTTAATCCTGCTGTCTGCTTCTTGAAATGGGCAAGTACTTTTGAAGATATGGCTCAAGGGGGGAATAAACTGGCGTGGTATCCACAGTATTTACTCTTGTCTTTCTGGATGAAACAGGTCAGTAAGAGAATAGTTTTGTACATATGCAATACCTTGAAGCCTATGCTAGAAACAGACCTCAGCAAGAATTGAAACCTCCATTCAGTCACCCACATGATAAGAGCTCCGCTTTGAGAGCATCAGCCAGGTTACTGGTAACCTCCAGTAGATTAACAATAATTTTTCATGTGAGGTGAAGCTGGTAGAACCTTTACAGGGATGAGTGATTCCCTTTTTGTTCAGGATTCCTTCCCTTTTAGCATGAGATTTTTCACCCTCTAAATGGAAAGTATTTCATTTGGTGACTCTTCCCAATTTATTCCTGAGCAGAAAATGGCCACTTTTCCTTGACAACAGGGATGCAAGCAAATGAGAAATCCTTTCTCAGCCAAACCTGGAGGATCTTGTGGTATCTCCTCCTCTTTGGGAAGATGCAAAGCTGAGTTTTCCTGCTGCTGTTGCCATTTAGTGCTTGGCACCTTTCATTCAAGAGAGGAAACTCTTACTTTCTTCTGCCAGGATGTGGATGTGTTATTTGTATGTTTACAAGTTGCAGTCCCAAAGGTCAGGGTGGTGGAGGTCCATGTAATTAAGGCAGGTCTTAGCAAGTTGGCACAGCTGCAGCCTAACCATTATATTCCTATTTCAGCAAGGCTGAACGGGGGCTGCTTTGTCCCATTAATGGACTTGGTGGCCCATATTGAGCTCTAACTACCCTGCTACCAATGCCCCGGGGAGTTAGCTAGTAGGCAAAAAATATATTGGTGATTGCAATACAGGAAGAATGATGTCTGAACTAGTGTCAAGACCATGTATCTTCAGGAACAAGTGGGCCATTGCCCTTGGAGTGGGCCATTTGGATGATACTGTACACCCAACCGTGGCCACAAGTGAGAAGAGAAGAGTGCTCCATAGATGTCCTCAAGAAAAGCAGACTTTTTTCCTTAAAAAAGGAGAAAGAGGGCACACGAAAACCATTGTAGTGCCAGACTAGGACTGGTGTTTCACAGTGCTGCTGCTGCCTTTTGAATAAATTATTTTCTCTTTCTGCGCTTTCTTATCTCACCTGAAAAATAGGAACAGTACTCCCTTGTATCACAAGTCATTTCAATACGTAATTAAAGAAGTCTAGTCAGAAGCTATGAAGAAAATGCGCCGTACTTCCTTGTGGCTACTGAGACAATCCATTGTGTGTTGCCAGTTTCCCATTACTTCTAGGTGTTGAACCAGTTTCTTGTCGGGAGATAGCATGAGTGTGCTAGCAACATGCCTGAGAGGAATCACTGTGTGGCCATTGAGTTTATCCTCTCTGGACTAACAGAAAGCCAAGAGGTGAAGGTAACCCGCTTTTTTTAAGCACATTAATAGGGAATCTTGGGAGGATCATGTAGATGAATGTTGATCCCCCGGCTTCACACACTATGTACCTTTCCCTCAGTAACTTGGCTTCTGTGGATTTCTGTTACTCCTCAGCTCTCTCCCCAAGGTTGCTGGTGAACTCTTCAGCAGTGAGGAGAGCCACTTCAGTCAGTGCCTGTGTGGCACAGCTATTCACTTGTCTCCTCATGGCTAGTGCTGTGTGTCTCCTGCTGGCAGTAAAGGCATATGACTGCATGTGGCTCTCTGTAACCCTCTCCTTTATGCAACTGTCATCTCCTCAAAAGCCTGTACACAGATGGTAATCATCTCCTCTTTCACTGGCTTTGTCCAGGCACTTGCGCAAACTATCTCCACCTTCACATTCTCTTTCTGTGACTTTGGTGTTATCGGTCATTATTTCTGTGACATCCCCCGAGGATCCAGCTTTCATGCTCTGACACCTATAGCAAAGAGACGGTACTTCACATTTTTGGTGTGTTTCGTGGCATCTTCACATCTCTGGCAATTCTCATCTCCTCCATCTACCTCATCTCCACCACCCTGAGGATCCACTCCTCCAAGGGCAGATGCAAAGCCTTCTCCACCTGTGCTTCCCATCTGAGAGCTCTCTTCTTGTTTTATGGCAGCACCGTTTTTATGTGCGGTAGCCCAACATCCAGCTACTCATTGGACTGAGATAAATGGGCCCCTCTGTTCTCTACAGTGGTGACTCCAGTGCTGAATCTTACCAGCTACAGCCTAAAGGAATAAGGAGGTGAAGGATGCTCTGAGGAGAGTTTTAGGTCATATCAGAGAAACTTCAGCAGACTTGTTAGAAAGAGAACTTTGTTTGGGGAAAATTTATCAAAACCTTGGTACAAAGAGTTGGACTTCCAAGGAAGATTTGATCTCACCCTTCCAAGGGTGAGATTCAGAAAGGTACTTAATTGTTAGAAGTGATTTTAGGTGGACTTTTAACTGGTTGTATCTGCAACTTCTATCTTGAAAGACTGTGTTCCTCTGCTGCTGAAAGCTGGAGGAATCCTGACTCTTAACTTGCAAGTTCCAAGCACAAACAGGACTCCTGCCTGAGGAGTGCGTGGCACAGAATTGCAGTTCTCTGTTCTTTTAGGAACGTTTGCTCATGTAGGAAAACCACCAGTCCGTCAAGATGAGAAAAAGCTTTCAGAGATATTCAAGAGGAGAAAAGAAATGTGATTTGAATTTATGGCCACTTCTGCTACGTCTTCAGTATTTGAAAGGAGTAGCCTCTTCCAGTGCAACACACAGAACCTGAAGTTCTGGAAAGGAAATCTTGGAGAAGAGACACCCGTGTTTTTGCCCCCCAAACACTAGCGAAAGTAACTGTCCCTCTACTCTTAAATCTCCCTCTTCTGTCACTCACTACTACCTCCTTTTTCCCCTTCTGCCTGGAAACATGAAAAAACTACAGCAATGCAGAAAAGATTGACTTCTAATTTTGCTACCGTTGTGAAGTAACAAGACCTTGTTCCTGCTTTTCATCTCCACATATCAGCAATCCACTTGAGGCAACTGAGTGAACCGGTAGTTATTTTAAGGACATTGGACATAATCTGAAAGTTAATCAAGCTGCAGTGTTGTTTCACTTAAAAGAATACTGAAATAAGATGGTGACTTACCAACTACATGTCTGTCATCAGTGTGATTTTGAGAATAAACGACCAATCATTTCTGGGAGATGAGAAAGTTGGGAAAGGCTTTGGAATCCTTTTATCAATTCAACTAAGCTAGCTCTAAGGATAGGTGTTCTTTCAGTAGTAGATGTTTCATCCCTTCTGGCTGAGTTTACAAATGCTGTCCCTCAGTTGGCAGAAGGAGTTGAAATCTTTATTGAGCTGAAAGTGACAGAATTAATCTCAGACAGGCGAGAGGTTCCTGCCTCTGCATAAGGTTTACAGTCAAAGGGGGATGGAAAGAGGTCTTGTGGATTCCCTTTGCATTTCACTGCAAGCCTGTTAGGGCTGTTATTTCCCCTGACTTCCTCTCCTTAAAGCTGTGCATAACTCTAGCAAAGATTGTGTCCCTGTGATCATCTATGGCACCCTAAAGAAGGATTTTACAAGTCTCTTTTTTTCAAACTGCTGCCAGCATATTTTACAGAGAGCTGATATGACTGCGAAACATCATTATTTTTGCCCAAAGACACACGGCTGGGGAGAAAACTTATCTTCAGTATGTTATAGTCTGAATTTTGATCAAGTAGTGATGATTAAAGGCCATCACTATCTCAGAAGACATTTATCTCAGTAACGCCAAAATTAGAATATGCACGGGGTAGTAAAAGCATTTGGACTATATGCACTATTATCCCACTGGCCTGACGGTCCCAAAATGCAGGAAAAAGAATGTGAAAATGTAGCCTTTTGGTCCTGCTAGTTGTCATCTTTCTGTTGCTGCAGAGCCTGAAGCTCAAGGTTTATCTCTTGTTTCTGATTATTAAGTATCATCAGATATGTGAAGTTCACTGTATTTACACGTACCAGTGTTGCGCTGTCCTTATCTTGAACAGAGATGTGAGCTTTTTAAACCAGATTTCTGAGGTGTCCAAAATTGTCTCTTTCAGGGGACTCCCAGCTCACAGGAAGGAAATAGCTTGAAAAGAAATCACAGGCATCATTTTATTTTCCTGTGTATGTTTACAGGTCTCTGGGAAGAGCAATGTACACTACTACTCTTCCAGAAAAAGACAGGTAGGTTGTCATCAAAGAGCTTCCCTGCACAGCAATGAGTCATGTCTGCACACCTCTGTCTGCGCTGATGTTTAAGATAGTCAAAGCCATCTAGAGCTAAGCATCAGCAGAACCGGCAGCATGTTTCAATCAAGAATCACAATCTCAAACCTAAATATGCTTTCTGACAAATATCATCAAAAAGAACAGATTTTCATAAGCCCCACATTCATCTCAGTCCTGCATTCACCTATGCCTTAGTCTCCACCTCGAGAAACCCAGACAAAATTAGGGACTTTAAAATGTTAAAGAGCTGCTGTCTCTTCAAATCTACAGTTTGCTTTTCTAAGAAAGCCTTCTGATCCACCATCCAGAATCCTGTTCCTCTTCTTCCCTTCCCCAAATCTCAGTTCCAGGAGGAGATTTGGGAAAATCCTGGCCTTGAATCACTTGTCATGACAGCAATGCTAAAGTAAGTCTATTTGTGGTAGAACAACATTGCCCAGAGTCAGGAGGTCCTAGGGGCATTTGGGGGTTTCCCTGCTGCAAACAGTTGAGGAAAACTCGATGGATCAAGAACAGTACTGTTAAGAATTTTAGGGAAATTTTCAGTGTTCAGCTAGGAATTAGGTTATATCGTATGGAGTATGGAGAGATATTGGATCCCCATATTTCCACTGAGATACCTATTCCTTAGATTTTTTTTATAGTGTAAAGCACCAGACGACTGGCCAAAGTATGAAACTTCATCCAGTCTCTAAATAAAGCGGTGAAAAATGTCCCGATAATTGAACTGGATTGTGGCTCCAACATTGACTATGGTATTTAACCATGCTTGGATTGCTGCTCTGATAGATTATAAAGCTCAGCTGTGACATTAGGTCAAGGCCTTGGAAAGGTGTTAGCAGAGCTCCTTTAAATGAAGCGTTCCCAGAGACACCAGGCTGGCACAGACTGATGAAAATCGGAGTGAATGCCTGGCATTGGGAAACGGCCTCTGTGTCCATCAGTGTTCCTGGGAGCCTTGGAAAGTCTAGTACAGTGTATGTCACCCTTCACTGTAAGGCAGACACCTAGTGCAGCATCCTGCTCCTCTCATGCTCCTATTTTACCATGCAATGAATCGCAGTCCCCTCAAAGGTCTCTTGCTGTCTTCAGCAGCTCTCTCAAGTTGAGGCACCTCATGTCAGCACACCAAGATATGTGAGATGAAACCTGCTTGTGCTGTGCCATCCTGAAGGATTTGCTTTCTCTTGGAAGCTTAGCACCACCATCACTTTTTTTGTGTAGAAATGTGAGCAGACACCACTCTCTGAAGCTCGTAGGAGCTAGTGGGAAAGCATAACCTCTCAAAATACCTAGTTATTCCTCTTAATGCCAGGAGAAGCCTAGACCTGAGACTTACACAGCTCTAAGGTGTCTAAAGGTAAAAGCCCCAATACCACCCCAAAGGCTCGGGTTTGACTGGTGACAATATCCTCACATCCTTATGACCGACAATTTCCAAAGAAAGATGAGAGCTACATGAAACTTTGAATTTAGTTTCAGTTCTCTTCTGAACAGCCATGCTAAAAATAGAACAGCATTCCTGAAAAGTCCCTCCTGAACACTTCTCTTTGCCTCCCCATGGTTTCTTGAGCTACAGTCATCTGACAAACACTCACCCTGTTGTTTCACGTCTCACTCCTCTTTGCTTTTCTGCTCCACAGCTTTTTCAAGGCTTTTTTCATGTCTTCATTTCGGAGGGTGTAAATTAAGGGATTGAGCATAGGCGTGATGATGGTGTAAAACACAGAGATTATCTGAGAAGGTGGTAGAAGGGCGCATATAGATGAAAATGCATGACCCAAAGAACAGAAGTGCAGCAGTGATATGGGAGGTGCAGGTAGAGAGTGCTTTGAGACGCCCTTTGGAAGAGTGTGTCCTCAAAGAGACCAAAATAATGACATAGGACACAACAAGAACAAGCAAAGAGCCCGAGGAAATCAGACCACTATTGGCAACCACGATGCAACCAACCACGTAGGTGTCAGTGCAGGCCAGCTTCAGCAAAGGTGTACATCACAGAAGCAGTGGTCGATCTCATTGGGCCCACAAAACACTAGCTGAGCGGTCAGCAGGGTCTGCACCAGGGAGTGCACACAGCCTCCCACCCACGAAGCTGCCACCAGCCGGCCACACACATGCTTGTTCATAATGCTTGCGTAATGAAGCGGCTTGCATATAGCAGTGTAACGATCATACGCCATTGCTATGAGGATGAACATCTCCGTGCAGGCAAAGAGATGGACCCCAAAGAGCTGTGCTATGCAGCCCACAAAAGAGATGGTCTTCTTTTCAGCAAGAAGGTCATAAATGAGTTTGGGAACTGTGACAGTAGAGTAACTGATATCTACAAAGGACAAGCAGCTCAGGAAGAAGTACATGGGAGAGCCCAGCTGTTGACTGTTCTGTATAGTGATGATGCTAAGCCGGTTTCCAAGAATAACAGTGGCATAGAAGACTAAGAAGAATGTGAAGCATACTTTTGCTAATGTATCATCTTGTGTGAGTCCCTGGAAGACAAACTCCGTCACATTGTTTTTGTTCTTCATATACGGTCACGTAGACAGGACCTGAAGCACAGAATAAAGCCACCTGTGATGGCATTAGAAACACAGTGCTATCAGTACACATCCATGTCGATCACTGGTATGTTCAATATCAATATATTCCCTTTTATGTCTTTTGGGGAAAGTTTCCTTTCAAAGTCAATGCTTCTCTCAAGGAGTGACAGTTGATATCTAACTCAGAATGTATTACTGAAGTGTGTAATAGCGAGCTCCGTTTATTGATTTGAGGGAGTTGGTGGAAATATCCTCCAGATTCATATTTCTGATCTTTGCCCCTTTTAAAAAGGAAGACTAGTCACTAGGTTCCCTAAACATCCACTTTTGAAGTGTTGATTTGGAAACGAAAAACTGACTGAGAAGGATAGTGCATGTTACCATTTGAGACTCAACATGTTAGTCATCCCCTAAGGAATTCTGCTCAAGCAGTGAACGTACCTTCTTTTTCAACCCTCTGAAGGAATTCAACAGAACTAGTCCTTCCTATTGCTCTCTGACTCTGGTAGAATGTCCATGCATTTTTGTGCAACCATCAGTGTTCACATCATGACACAAGGCAGCTAGCTAATTAACATCACTTCAACTATCAGAGTAGATCCTTCTGGAGGAGGTAAAGTGGACACCTACCTCATGTCTGTTTAGCAGAGATGTGCCTTTAGGCACAAACTGTCTTTAAGGCGCCCTAAGTGAAATCAGACCATGTTCAAGGCATGCCAGGAAACGTGAAGCAGGAGAGTCATTGTCCTATATGTGCTGTACTGGGCTACATCTTGTGTGGATTGGTCCCAGTTATTGCTCATGAGTTTCTGGGTTGCGACCTCAGTCTCCAAAAGAGCAGGCTTGTATTTCCTCAGACCACCTTTCCTACAGTACATGGGTGAATACTGGAGATAATCTGCATTAATGATGTGTCAGTAAGGTTTTTGTACACCTCAGCCAAGTTCTGGACTATGGAAATCCCCATAAACACACCTGTGATGCCCCTGGGGTAATAAATACACCGCTGCTGAATCTCCTTTACTCACCAACACCCTTGTATTCACCTTTGCTGCACTCTAGTGCAGTACGCAAGTATCACTAGTGTTCAGTTTCTACACTGAAAAGATAGATGGCAAGAGCTGCATAACAGTGTCTACAATACTGGCAAGTCCTTTGGGCTCTTAATCCTGTTCCACAATCACAGGTCAATCAGTTCTTTCTCACGAGATCTCTGCCTCTTCCACCCTCCAACTTTACCAACACAGGAAATATTCTTTCGTGTCTCCAGCCCTATCTCCATGCCACTCCATGGGCAGAGGGAAAGCAGTGTGGGGAAGCCCAAAGCGTGTGTCTTAAGAGCATTGTTGCCACGATGTGTACAGCTAGAGGGGACAAGTTAAGACTGAGTACTCAGGAAATGCTGCAGCTAGCTATTGAGTCCTTGACTCTGTATCACCAGAAACTTCCTTTTGACAGATATTTCTGGAAATGGCATATAACTGAAAAATAAGCAAAGAAGACACCAATTAAAACAAAGGGTATAAAAATTGGAGTTCTTTCTACTTCATAAAATGCACCTCACAAAAGTCACTCAACAGTGATGCCTCTTTTCAAAGGCAGGATTTCATAGTCATCCTTGAACAAAACAAAGAAGCAAGGTCAGAAAACTTACACAGTTTGTATTTGCTAGTCTCCAACAGTTTGCCTGCTATTCTCCTCTGATGACCTCTCGGACCACTTCAGGCAGTTTCATCAAAACCTCTCAGCTCCAAGCTGCTTCTTGTGTGTCACGAGAGCAGTCCACATCTCTGCCAGGGCTGAAAACTACAGGGGATGAAACGGACAGCCTGAATGTCCCGCTCCATTTCTCATTCTGCTAAAACAACTTCCAAGAGCATCTGCAAGAACAACTCTCTGTCTCTCCAGATGGGGAAGTTGTGGCAGAAATATTTCAAGTAAATTGCACAGCAGAAGCACAAGCTTACCAGAAGCAATGAGATCGCAGAGGCATGTGAAGTTTTCTTTGTCAGAAAGAATCAGTGGACGGGGAGCTAAAATATATGTTTTGGACAGCTATTAGAGTAATCTCTACAGGGTGACTCTGGAGCGTGATCACCTAGACCATGTCACATTGTGTGGGGGTTTGCTTGCTTTCTTGCTTGCTTTCCAATGCTGTCCAGATAAATGGACTTCATTTAGTATTAGCTATGTGCTTCTTTTGGAAACATTTCTATTTAAAATCAATGTCATGGCTGACCATTTGCAAGAGTTTGTGTTCACATTACCCTTGCAATCAAACATTTTTTGAGTAAAGATGTCTCTTACACGTGTCACATATTTTTTCCCTTCCAAGCCAATATTTCACATATGCTTTCTTCTTTCTTATTAACTTGCTCTTACCATTGCATGTTTGCAGCATAAATAAATATCAGAACTGTGCTATAGGACTGTTGGCACTTAGACATCTGGTCTGTACACGTTTGAAACAAGAAGTAAACGAGGAAATTATTTCAAGACTTTAAAAATGTTTGTGGTCAGGCCTCACTACTTGCCAGGTATTTTTACTCAGGCAATGCAAAATATAGAAGCAGCTGCTTAGTCCTCATATTAAGTCATTATAAGAATCTGGGCCAATGTGTAGAGGAATCAAATGTTGTTGTTGACGCCTTCCATAAGCTATGGTCTCGCTGTTGCCTGCTAGCATGCAGCAGCCAGAAGAGAAATCAGAAAAATCATGGCGTTCTTCCCCAAAACATTAAAAAAAAAACTAACAGTTTTAAAATGATAAGCCTTAGCTTGAACTGGCCGTGTGCCCTAACCCCTTCGCAGTTTCAGTATGAAGGGGGTCAGTGGGCCCCATCTGTCTTTCTACCTGCCCCACACAGGGTGAGACAGAGCAACCTCTGAAGGCGCCTGTCCCTCTCTGTTGACAATGGTGCTGAGCTAGACAACTGTCCTTCATTGCATGAAGAATTTAGACTGCTACAAAGAGGTGGGGATGGTCCCACCTTTAGTTGTGTCCACAGAGTGTGACTGCTGGGTGAGGGACATGCTGGCCCAGGCCTGAGGGACACTATCCCTCTAAGCCTTGAGAATCAGGATTTATCCCAGTTCCGTCCTGCTGGCTGCCATCCACATAACCCACCACGGTGAGGAGAAGACACTGAGACGTCCGCAGTGTACTGGTGCATGCCTGTGAAACGGGAACCCACTCTGCCACCCCCTGCATAGAGCAGAGGACATTCGGGGAACCAGAGCATTTGCGACATTGTCCCACGGTTTGGTCTGTAGATGTGCTGCTCTCCTGTGCAGGGAACACCTTCTTATCTTGAATCACACTTAAGCCATGTTAAGGTGCAACACAAGTGCAAGCAAGTGTTTATAGGGAACATGAAGTGAAGGAAGAAAAAAGAAAGTGCTTTAGTTACTTTCAGAGTGCATTACACAGATGTCTTTCTCCCTCACGCAGCTCATTTGCTCTTTTCCTCCTGGCAAGGTAGGAGTCAGGGTCCCGTGGCTCCTCGTGGCTCCTTTGGCCTCGTGGAGAACCTTAGCTGCTACAACTAACCTCCCTGTGGCAGCTGTGACTGGCTCTGAGGTGATTTAATCTTCCATCTTCACATTTCTTCTCTTCCCTCCTGCAGCAGTAGCTGCTCCAGCTATTCCCTTGGAATACATGTTTCTTCCTTTGCCTGGGCCTGTAGATGTGCCCTGTTGGGCTAGGAGTTATCCTGCATACAGGAATTATTCCCAAACAACTCTTTTTTTTCATTGACACATAAAATTGTGCCCCCCAATGCTTTCTTTGCCCCCCAATGCTTTCTCTGGTGGCGACAATATCCTACGGTGAGCAATTTATCTTTCGCTTGGATCTTTGATTCTCTATTAGTCTAAACAGTAAAATGCAAAATCTGAGGCCGAGATGAAGGGCAGAGGGGATGGCTAGGAAGGAGGGCATTAGTGATAGGTGAACTACTGCAGAAAGGAAGAGAGCTGCACTAGAATGGGAAGGGGAGAAGCTTCTCCTCATATCATCTGCATCAGCAAATGACCCAACCAGCATCTAATATCAGCAGTTTAATTGCTAACCCATGGATTCAGCATATGACAATGCAGTGCTCCTAAGAAGGCATTTACTCCAAAGTAAAGGGGAAGGAAGCCTTTGGTACAATTGCTTCCAGCAGCAGGTGACCAACAGCCTTGCAGACACCTTGGGCCATCGTTTCCTAGCTGAGTAGATTACAGAGTAGATGGAGTTTGTCTGACGGAAAGTTTACACCTGGGAGAGCTCGGACTAATGGGATGCTCTGCCTGGAACACATTTTAATATTTTTGATAGCATTCATTTATTTATTTGCTGGTGTCTCAGCAGTGCTTGGAAGCCCCAGTCCTGGGCCTGTGCTATTCAAAAAGAGAACATAAAGGGAATCCCTGCTAGTCACAGAGTTTACAATGCCATTCCAATCAAAACATGAACTTTCAGTGTCTTCCCAATTACTGCAACAGCTAAAACCAAGCTTTTCTTCAGAAGGGAGCTTTCAGTAAATTTTCCAAAATGGAATTATAGTGAGAGAGACTTGATTTTCTCAGCTCCTGAGAAAATGTTACCACAGTTCTACACCTCACCCTTTTCACTCCAGACTTTTCTATTCCACAGTTTTCTCATGGCACTTTTCATCTCCTCATTTCTCAGCGTGTAGATGAGTGGGTTCAGCATGGGTGTGATGACCGTGTAAAACACAGCCACGCTCTTGTCCTCCGAGAGATTGCTGGATGGGCGTATGTAGATGAATGTGCACGGCCCAAAGAAGAGAATCACCACAGTAATGTGGGACCCACAGGTGGAGAGGGCTTTGTACCGCCCTTTGGACGTTCGCCTTTTCAAGGATAACAAAATGACAATGTAGGACGTGACCAGGATGATGAAAGAGACCAAAGCAATCATTCCAGTATTGGCAACGACAATGATGCCCACAACATAGGTGTCGGTACAGGCCAGTTGTAGTAGGGGATGGACATCACAACAGTAGTGGTCAATTTTGTTGGGACCACAAAAAGGGAGGCTAACGGTTATGAGGGTCTGCACCAGGGAGTGCACAAAGCCCCCCACCCATGAACCCATCACCATCCAGCCACACACACGCCTGGTCATGAGGGTGGTGTAGTGCAGGGGTCTGCATATGGCAAAGTAGGGATCATAGGCCATCATTGTGAGGATGAAGATCTCAGTGCAGCCAAAGAAATGTGACGCGAATACCTGTGCCATGCAACCCCCAAAGGAAATGGTTTTCTTCTCAACAAGGAAGTCAGCAATCATTTTGGGAGCTGTGACAGAAGAGAGGCAAATATCTGCAATGGACAGGTGGCAGAGGAAGAAATACATGGGGGAGTTCAGACTTTGACTGCTAACTACAGTGACAACGATGAGCAGATTTCCTGCCACAATAACAATATAGAAGAACAAAAACACCACAAAACATATTTTCTGCACCCCTTGGTTCTTTGAAAGGCCCAGAAGAATGAATTCCTTCACACTGCTTACGTTCTCCATGTTGATCAGTCAGGTGCCAATATGCAATATACAGCTTATACCCCTGGGAAAATAAAGACAGACACATGATTCATCAGCATTTTTTCATTATTAATGATGAGTTCTATATCAGAAGTGGATGCAAACCAAGCAAGATATAGCATTAATATTAAGCTTATGAAGTGTTTAGTTTCTGTCATGTATTTTTTCACAGCTACTTAATTCTCCACAGTACAAAGCTTCTGCCATGGCTTTGGTTGCACAGAGATAGGTGCACCCTGTGATATGTTCCTTAATCCTGGTCCTCCAGGATTTTGAAGGACTGGCTCCATGGCCGATAGCCTTCCATGCACTAGGGACAAGGCCAGAGTGTTCACCTTGGGCACTACAAGGCAGATAATGCAGCATGTTTGCCCTCAGGGGAGACAAAGTCCCTGACAGCAATCTTTGTAAAATGGGTGTCTTTAAGAATACCTGGAAATATTGCTCAGAATGATGATTTGTTTTATAAGTACACATGATCTTCGAATTCTTGTTTAGAAGGGAAATGTAGAGAAAAGAACATGCAGAACATGCAGAGAAAAGAACTCTCTTGTGTATATACATTTTGAAACGTAAATATGAAATGTCACAGGCGGAAAAATGAGTTCTGGGAAGGTTATCTATCATGGAGGGGAAAAAAATTGCACATATGACTTAATGTAGTATTTCACATTGTTCTAAATCTCAGCATTGTTTCTATCAGAGGAAGGAAGAATGAAAGACTCTTGTGAGATCTTCTGTCCCAGCACTGTACTGATTTTACCTAGTGTGATTTTTGATACACTCTGCGTGATGCTTTCAAGGCTTAACTTAGCTTAATGAAGCTAATCTAACTAAACTCCTTCAACCGCCAGTATAAGTCTGATTCATAGGCTGATTCAGAATGACTGAATTAGGGTCCTTTGCAGAACCCTTTTTTCCTCCACTCACTATGAGGAGCTTAAGCAAATTAGCACCACCAGGTTAGAATGACCTTTAGAGAATAATCCCTTTTGGTGCCAGAAAGCAGCTCAGAGCTTTTTGTAATGCCATCCACCTTTTTCAGGTTATGGCTGAGCTCCTTGTCCCTAGGCATTTCTACATCCATACAGTTTCTCATTCGAGACAAGGTCACATTCCAGCATAAACATGGGACTTCTTTGGTTCACCCTGTATTCCAGCTACAACCCATCGAGCATTACATGTCACTAATAAATGAGTAGCCTACATCTTTAGAAAGAGTGTAACATCTCTAGCTTGCCATTATGCACCCAGACCACCAGAGTTCCTTTGGCAAAGAAGTCTGGGAACCACCAGTTGAAACTCTTCACAGAGAGTTTAAGGTCAGCCAAAAGCAGGCACTCTTTTAATAAAAATATCCACTGTGTGGGCTTCCTTCTAGGATCAAAACATTCCCCGTCAGCTGGTGCCAAAATGCACCATTTTAAGTCCTGCAGAATTACATCACAACCAGGTCTTCTCATTTGTACTGGTGATCTGTGAGCAAATCTGTGGAATGATTCAGTTAAGCCAAGTTATCTACCAACTACTTCAATCTGCAGCATAATCAGAAACTCTCGTGCAGGCACAAAGGGATCAAGCATCCACAGGAAACACTGAAACTGAGAAAAGCCAAGATTACTTTCAAACCCACAAAGTGAAGCCGAGAGAGGAAGTGGGCAAAGTTAGGGACTTTTCCTATGCTTACAGTTGTACTTACACTAGATGAAAGTTTTTCAAGCAGAACGGTAAACTTTACATGGATGGTTCCCCTTCAGATGTTTCTACAAGGAAAAGGATCAGTAAGAACAACGGGAGGTCAGTTTCTCCCTCGTCTTACCAGGTCGTGATCCTTTCTACCCCTCTTCCTTCTACTGAGCAACGACGTAGACTTCTCAACAAAATAAATGACAGGGATGAAATGAGCACACCTTTATGGCTGTGCAGTACCCAGTCGAAAAGAAATAGCTGGGCTTCATCCAAGCCAGAGCATGACTGGAAGCATACCACAGCAATTGCAGGGCCATATTTAGGCAGTCAGAAAGGAGCGACCAAGAGAGAAATGGTCAGGGGAAACTATATGCCTGAATACCAGCAGATGGCAAACACCTGAGCTAAAAACAAGGTGTGCATCTACAAAAGGACCGATTCACAATTCAGACAGCTCGGCTATGTATCTTGCTTGATAAGGTCCTTTCCATCACCACCAAACTGCATTTAACAAACTACCCATCTGTCTGACCTGATCTCATCGCCTTAAGTCATGTAGGCATCTGTACCTAAGCTAGGCATATTACACCTGACCAGTCTACTTGTAGATGTGATGAATCATGTGCTGCCGGTACCCGTTTCTTACTGTTGACTCCAAGAGGATTACTAGAATGACTAATTCAGTAGAGGATTGCCACCAGTTATGGCTTATCTCTTCAAGTGCCTTTGCAGGGGTAGACCTGAGCTATATGACATAATGCAATCAGCTGCAAAATAAAAGGAATCTCATGTGTACTCTTAACACCTCAAAAAGGGTGAGAAATTGCACCATCTCCTTACTGCATGCATTCTTCCCTAAAATCTCAGGTGGTTATGGGAAACAAAAGAATAATTTCGAAGCAATCTAATCTGCGGCTGTAGAACTAGCTCTGTATATGATTCTAGCCAAAGACAACTAGAGACAGTTGATAACTTCAGTGGAAGTTTCTTTCTGTATTTTCACTTTTGTTCAAGAAAAAAGGAAGAGGAAAGCAAAGCAAAACAAAGCAAAGCAAAGCAAAGCGAGAAGCCAGAGAAGCTGCAAAACTTACCTCGCCTGTGTTTAGAGATCTAATATTTTGTGTAAGGGCTGTACAGCTTTATCTCCTCAACTTCTGTCTCTCCTGGTATGAATGTGTTAGAGCACAGCGCCTTTAAAGAACATAGAATGGCTTCTGGAAAGCTTCCAAAACTTGCTTAGGAGGTGGCTGTTAGTGTATAATCCAACCCCATCTAATTTATTACTTGCTTTCGTGTGTCACAAGTGTATCTTGATGTTTCCTGCCTGTGTGAGAAGTGGTTTAATAGGCTGTGTGGATGATGTGACCTGGGTGTCCTGAATGATGCTTTCATATCCCAGCAGCTGCACAAAGGGCTGAGAAGTAAACCGTTTAAGTACCAATCTTTAACCCTCTCCCAGGAAATCTTCCACCTGAAGGGCTCTTGGGGCTGCAGGAGGGAGGGGTGGAGGCTTGGTGAAGGGAAGGCGTGAAAGAAAGGGGCAAAGGAGGAGAATGAGTTCTGTCTTGACTGAAAAGTTTAAGTAAATATATTTTAAAGAAACAGTTGTCAGTCAATGCTTTTATAATGATATCACAAAGGCATTTCGGGGTTTCTCCATAAGAAATAACAGTCAAAGGAGTAGCTGAGTATTCAACTGGACAAGCATATGCATGGACCTATCCAGCTAACGCTTCTCGGAGTTCTTCCTTACTCCAAGCTGATAGTTGTATGGATTTCCCATGTGTAAAGGGCCATTAGGTCCACTGCTCTGGCTTCCTAGCATTGCGAATGCTAAAACAGTCCGTTTGTAATCTAGATATTTTCTCTCCTTTTTTAACTTCTGTGTATTCCAAAAAACATGTAAAAGAGAAATCTTCATTAAAGGAAAAAAAGAAAGAAACCTCAAGCTGTAGGAAGAGTCACCATCCTCCAGGGATGTTAAAGAATTCCTATCACAGGAGTCTTTTAAGGACAGGTTGGGCTCATTTCTCTCAGGAGTGGTTACGATGAAGTTTTTATAGGGACAGAAGATGTCCTGGGTGACCTCTTGATGACCCTCCAAGTCCTATCTCACCAGAAATTTCATCACTGGAAATCCAGTGAATAAAGCCTCTTTGCAAGATTTTGCATGTTTTAATGGAGGTCAGTGAATTACCAAGTCAGTCAAAAAATCCTTCATTTACGAATTGGGAAACTGAGGGAGGACGTCACCTATTTAATGCCGATGGAAGTCAGCGAATTTAACCCTGACTTAGTCACTCTAGGCTCTTCTGCGGAAAAAAATGAATGTCTCTGGAGGCAGATGCATCTGATCTACCTCAGAACTGATTTTAGGATGCGATTAGGTCTGAAATAGACATCTAGCTTTTAAACAAAATAACTTAGGGTGGACAAATCTCACTGTCATGATGGGCCCCATCTTTCTTAACCTGAGCAGCTGCAGTCAAAGGTGAACCTATGAAATGAAACAATTTCATTCAGTACACCCAGGTCACATCATCCACACAGCCTATTAAACCACTTCTCACATAGGCAGGAAACATCAAGATACACTTGCGACACACGAAAGCAAGTAATAAATTAGATGGGGTTGGATTATAAACTAACAGCCACCTCCTAAGCAAGTTTTGGAAGCTTTCCAGAAGCCATTCTATGTTCTTTAACATACCAGGAAAGACAGAAGTTGAGGAGATAAAGTTGTACAGCCCTTACACAAAAAATTAGATCTCTAAACACAGGCGAGGTAAGTTTTGCAGCTTCTCTGGCTTCTCGCTTTGCTTTGCTTTGCTTTGTTTTGCTTTGCTTTCCTCTTCCTTTTCCTTTTCCTTTCTTCTTGAACAAATGTGAAAATACAGAAAGAAACTTCCACTGAAGTTATCAACTGTCTCTAGTTGTCTTTGGCTAGAATCATATACAGAGCTAGTTCCACAGCCGCAGATTCGATTGCTTCGATATTATTCTTTTGTTTCCCATAACCACCTGAGATTTTAGGGAAGAATGCATGCAGTAAGGAGATGGTGCAATTTCTCACCCTTTTTGAGATGTTAAGAGTACACATGAGATTCATTTTATTTTGCAGCTGATTGCATTATGTCATATAGCTCAGGTCTACCCCTGCAAAGGCACTTGAAGAGATAAGCCATAACTGGTGGCAATCCTCTACTGAATTAGTCATTCTAGTAATCCTCTTGGAGTCAGCAGTAAGAAACGGGTACCTGCAGCACATCATTCATCACATCTACAAGTAGACTGGTCAGGTGTAATATGCCTAGCTTAGGTACAGATGCCTACATGACTTAAGGCGATGAGATCAGGTCAGACAGATGGGTAGTTTGTTAAATGCAGTTTGGTGGTGATGGAAAGGACCTTATCAAGCAAGATACATAGCCGAGCTGTCTGAATTGTGAATCGGTCCTTTTGTAGATGCACACCTTGTTTTTAGCTCAGGTGTTTGCCATCTGCTGGTATTCAGGCATATAGTTTCCCCTGACCATTTCTCTCTTGGTCGCTCCTTTCTGACTGCCTAAATATGGCCCTGCGATTGCTGTGGTATGCTTCCAGTCATGCTCTGGCTTGGATGAAGCCCAGCTATTTCTTTTCGACTGGGTACTGCACAGCCATAAAGGTGTGCTCATTTCATCCCTGTCATTTATTTTGTTGAGAAGTCTACGTCGTTGCTCAGTAGAAGGAAGAGGGGTAGAAAGGATCACGACCTGGTAAGACGAGGGAGAAACTGACCTCCCGTTGTTCTTACTGATCCTTTTCCTTGTAGAAACATCTGAAGGGGAACCATCCATGTAAAGTTTACCGTTCTGCTTGAAAAACTTTCATCTAGTTTAAGTACAACTGTAAGCATAGGAAAAGTCCCTACCTTTCCCGACTTCCTCTCTCAGCTTCACTTTGTGGGTTTGAAAGTAATCTTGGCTTTTCTCAGTTTCAGTGTTTCCTGTGGATGCTTGATCCCTTTGTGCCTGCACGAGAGTTTCTGATTATGCTGCAGATTGAAGTAGTTGGTAGATAACTTGGCTTAACTGAATCATTCCACAGATTTGCTCACAGATCACCAAGACAAATGAGAAGACCTGGTTGTGATGTAATTCTGCAGGACTTAAAATGGTGCATTTTGGCACCAGCTGACGGGGAATGTTTTGATCCTAGAAGGAAGCCCACACAGTGGATATTTTTATTAAAAGAGTGCCTGCTTTTGGCTGACCTTAAACTCTCTGTGAAGAGTTTCAACTGGTGGTTCCCAGACTTCTTTGCCAAAGGAACTCTGGTGGTCTGGGTGCATAATGGCAAGCTAGAGATGTTACACTCTTTCTAAAGATGTAGGCTACTCATTTATTAGTGACATGTAATGCTCGATGGGTTGTAGCTGGAATACAGGGTGAACCAAAGAAGTCCCATGTTTATGCTGGAATGTGACCTTGTCTCGAATGAGAAACTGTATGGATGTAGAAATGCCTAGGGACAAGGAGCTCAGCCATAACCTAAAACAGGTGGATGGCATTACAAAAAGCTCTGAGCTACTTTCAGGCACCAAAAGGGATTATTCTCTGAGGGTCGTTCTAACCTGGTGGTGCTAATTTGCTTAAGCTCCTCATAGTGAATGGAGGAAAAAAGGGTTCTGCAAAGGACCCTAATTTAGTCATTCTGAATCAGCCTATAGAGAGACTTATACTGGCTGTTGAAGGAGTTTAGTTAGATTAGCTTCATTAAGCTAAGTTAACCCTTGAAAGCATCACGCAGAGTGTATCAAAAATCATACTAGGTAAAATCAGTACAGTGCTGGGACAGAAGATCTCACAAGAGTCTTTCATTCTTCCTTCCTCTGATAGAAACAATGCTGAGATTTAGAACAATGTGAAATACTCCATTAAGTCATATGTGCAATTTTTTTCCCCTCCATGATAGATAACCTTCCCAGAACTCATTTTTCAGCCTGTGACATTTCATATTTACGTTTCAAAATGTATATACACAAGAGAGTTCTTTTCTCTGCATGTGGGTACATTTCCCTTCTAAACAAGAATTCAAAGATCATGTGTACTTATAAAGCAAATCATCATTCTGAGCAATATTTCCAGGTATTCTTAAAGACACCCATTTTACAAAGATTGCTGTCAGGGACTTTGTCTCCCCTGAGGGCAAACATGCTGCATTATCTGCCTTGTAGTGCCCAAGGTGAACACTCTGGCCTTGTCCTTAGTGCATGGAAGGCTACCAGCCATGGAGACAATCCTTCAAAATCCTGAAGGACTAGGATTAAGGAACATACCACAGAGTGAACCTATCTCTGTGCAACCAAAGCCATGGCAGAAGCTTTGTACTGTGGAGAATTAAGTAGCCGTTAAAAAAAATACATGACAGAAACTAAACACTTCATAAGCTTAATACTAATGCTATATCTTTCTTGGTTTTTATCCACTTCTGATATAGAACTCATCATTAATAATGAAAAAACTGCTGATGAATCATGTGTCTGTCTTTATTTTCCCAGGGGTATAAGCTGTATATTGCATATTGGCACCTGAATGATCAACATGGAGAACGTAAGCAGTGTGAAGGAATTCATTCTTCTGGGCCTTTCAAAGAACCAAGGGGTGCAGAAAATATGTTTTGTGGTGTTTTTGTTCTTCTATATTGTTATTGTGGCAGGAAATCTGCTCATCGTTGTCACTGTAGTTAGCAGTCAAAGTCTGAACTCCCCCATGTATTTCTTCCTCTGCCACCTGTCCATTGCAGATATTTGCCTCTCTTCTGTCACAGCTCCCAAAATGATTGCTGACTTCCTTGTTGAGAAGAAAACCATTTCCTTTGGGGGTTGCATGGCACAGGTATTCGCGTCACATTTCTTTGGCTGCACTGAGATCTTCATCCTCACAATGATGGCCTATGATCGCTACTTTGCCATATGCAGACCCCTGCACTACACCACCCTCATGACCAGGCGTGTGTGTGGCTGGATGGTGATGGGTTCATGGGTGGGGGGCTTTGTGCACTCCCTGGTGCAGACCCTCATAACCGTTAGCCTCCCTTTTTGCAGCCCCAACAAAATTGACCACTACCTCTGTGATGTCCATCCCCTACTACAACTGGCCTGTACAGACACCTATGTTGCGGGCATCATTGTCGTTGCCAATAGTGGAATGATTTGTTTGGTCTCTTTCATCATCCTGCTCACGTCCTACATTGTCATTTTGTTTTCCTTGAAAAGGCAAGCGTCCGAAGCGCGGTACAAAGCCCTCTCCACCTGTGGGTCCCACATTACTGTGGTGATTCTCTTCTTTGGGCCATCCACTTTCACCTACATACGCCCATCCAGCAATCTCTCGGAGGACAAGAGCGTGGCTGTGTTTTACACTGTCATCACACCCATGCTGAACCCACTCATCTACACGCTGAGAAATGAGGAGATGAAAAGTGCCATGAGAAAACTGTGGAATAGAAAAGTCTGGAGTGAAAAGGGTGAGGTGTAGAACTGTGGTAACATTTTCTCAGGAGCTGAGAAAATCAAGTCTCTCTCACTATAATTCCATTTTGGAAAATTTACTGAAAGCTCCCTTCTGAAGAAAAGCTTGGTTTTAGCTGTTGCAGTAATTGGGAAGACACTGAAAGTTCATGTTTTGATTGGAATGGCATTGTAAACTCTGTGACTAGCAGGGATTCCCTTTATGTTCTCTTTTTGAATAGCACAGGCCCAGGACTGGGGCTTCCAAGCACTGTCGAGACACCAGCAAATAAGTAAATGAATGCTATCAAAAATATTAAAATGTGTTCCAGGCAGAGCATCCCATTAGTCCGAGTTCTCCCAGGTGTAAACTTTCCATCAGACAAACTCCATCTACTCTGTAATCTACTCAGCTAGGAAACGATGGCCCAAGGTGTCTGCAAGGCTGTTGGTCACCTGCTGCTGGAAGCAATTGTACCAAAGGCTTCCTTCCCCTTTACTTTGGAGTAAATGCCTTCTTAGGAGCACTGCATTGTCATATGCTGAATCCATGGGTTAGCAATTAAACTGCTGATATTAGATGCTGGCTGGGTCATTTGCTGATGCAGATGATATGAGGAGAAGCTTCTCCCCTTCCCATTCCAGTGCAGCAACTCTCTGCCTTTCTGCAGTAGTTCACCTGTCACTAATGCCCTGCTTCCTAACCATCCCCTCTGCCCTTCATCTCGGCCTCAGATTTTGCATTTTACTGTTTAGACTAATAGAGAATCAAAGATCCAAGTGAAAGATAAATTGCTCACTGTAGGATATTGTCGCCACCAAAGAAAGCATTGGGGGGCACAATTTTATGTGTCAATGAAAAAAAAGAGTTGTTTGGGAATAATTCCTGTATGCAGGATAACTCCTAGCCCAACAGGGCACATCTACAGGCCCAGGCAAAGGAAGAAACATGTATTCCAAGGGAATAGCTGGAGCAGCTACTGCTGCAGGAGGGAAGAGAAGAAATGTGAAGATGGAAGATTAAATCACCTCAGAGCCAGTCACAGCTGCCACAGGGAGGTTAGTTGTAGCAGCTAAGGTTCTCCACAAGGCCAAAGGAGCCACGAGGAGCCACGGGACCCTGACTCCTACCTTGCCAGGAGGAAAAGAGCAAATGAGCTGCGTGAGGGAGAAAGACATCTGTGTAATGCACTCTGAAAGTAACTAAAGCACTTTCTTTTTTCTTCCTTCACTTCACGTTCCCTATAAACACTGGCTTGCACTTGTGTTGCACCTTAACATGGCTTAAGTGTGATTCAAGATAAGAAGGTGTTCCCTGCACAGGAGAGCGGCAGATCTACGGACCAAACCGTGGGACAATGTCGCAAATGCTCTGGTTCCCCGAATGTCCTCTGCTCTATGCAGGGGGTGGCAGAGTGGGTTCCCGTTTCACAGGCATGCACCAGTACACTGCGGACGTCTCAGTGTCTTCTCCTCACCGTGGTGGGTTATGTGGATGGCAGCCAGCAGGACGGAACTGGGATAAATCCTGATTCTCAAGGCTTAGAGGGATAGTGTCCCTCAGGCCTGGGCCAGCATGTCCCTCACCCAGCATTCACACTCTGTGGACACAGCTAAAGGTGGGAGCATCCCCACCTATTTGTAGCAGTCTAAATTCTTCATGCAATGAAGGACAGTTGTCTAGCTCAGCACCATTGTCAACAGAGAGGGACAGGCGCCTTCAGAGGCTGGCCTGTCTCACCCTGTGTGGGGCAGGTAGACAGATGGGGCCCACTGACCCCCTTCATACTGAAACTGCTGAGGGGTTAGGGCACACGGCCAGTTCAAGCTAAGGCTTATAATTTTAAAACTGTTTGGGTTTTTTTTTAATGTTTTGGGGAAGAACGCCATGATTTTTCTGATTTCTCTTCTGGCTGCTGGATGCTAGCAGGCAACAGCTGGACCATAGCTTATGGAAGGCGTCAACAACAGCATTCTATTCCTCTACACATTGGCCCAGATTCTTATAATGACTTAATATGAGGACTAACCAGCTGCTTCTGTATTTTGCATTGCCTGAGTAAAAATACCTGGCAAGTAGTGAGGCCTGACCACAAACATTTTTAAAGTCTTGAAATAATTTCCTCGTTTACTTCTTGTTTCAAACATGTACAGACCAGATGTCTAAGTGCCAACAGTCATATAGCACAGTTCTGATATTTATTTATGCTGCAAACATGCAATGGTAAGAGCAAGTTAATAAGAAAGAAGAAAGCATATGTGAAATATTGGCTTGGAAGGGAAAAAATATCTGACATGTGTAGGAGACATCTTTACTCAAAAAATGTTTGATTGCAAGGGCAATGTGAACACAAAATCTTGCAAATGGTCAGCCGTAACATTGATTTTAAATAGAAATGTTTCCAAAAGAAGCACATAGCTAATACTAAATGAAGTCCATTTATCTGGACAGCATTGGAAAGCAAGCAAGAAAGCAAGCAAACCCCCACACAATGTGACATGGTCTAGGTGATCACGCTCCACAGTCACCCTGTAGAGATTACTCTAATAGCTGTCCAAAATATATATTTTAGCTCCCCGTCCACTGATTCTTTCTGACAAAGAAAACTTCACATGCCTCTGCGATCTCATTGCTTCTGGTAAGCTTGTGCTTCTGCTGTGCAATTTACTTGAAATATTTTTGCCACAACTTCCCCATCTGGAGAGAGACAGAGAGTTGTTCTTGCAGATGCTCTTGGAAGTTGTTTTAGCAGAATGAGAAATGGAGCGGGACATTCAGGCTGTCCGTTTCATCCTCTGTAGTTTTCAGCCCTGGCAGAAATGTGGACTGCTCTCGTGACACATAAGAAGCAGCTTGGAGCTGAGAGGTTTTGATGAAACTGCCTAAAGTGGTCCGAGAGGTCATGACTATGAAATCCTGCCTTTGAAAAGAGGCATTACTCTTGAGTGACTTTTGTGAGGTGCATTTTATGAATTAGAAAGAACTCAATTTTTTTTACCCTTTGTTTTAATTGGTGTCTTCTTTGCTTATTTTTCAGTTATATGCCATTTCCAGAAATATCTGTCAAAAGGAAGTTTCTGGTGTTACAGAGTCAAGGAGTCAATAGGTAGCTGCAGCACTTCCTATGTACTCAATCTTAACTTTGGGATTAAGATCCCAAAGGACTTGCCAGTATTGTGGACATTGTTATGCAGTTCTTCCTGTCTATCTTTTCAATGTAGAAACTGAACACTAGTGATACTTGCGTACTGCACAGAGTACAGCAAAGGTGAATACAAGATGTAGCCCAATACAGCACATATAGGACAATGACTCTCCTGCTTCACGTTTCCTGGCATGCCTTGAACATGGTCTGATTTCACTTAGGGCGCCTTAAAGACAGTTTGTGCCTAAAGGCACATCTCTGCTAAACAGACATGAGGTAGGTGTCCACTTTACCTCCTCCAGAAGGATCTACTCTGTTAGTTGAAGTGATGTTAATTAGCTAGCTGCCTTGTGTCATGATGTGAACACTGATGGTTGCACAAAAATGCATGGACATTCTACCAGAGTCAGAGAGCACTAGTAAGGACTAGTTCTGTTGAATTCCCTCAGAGGGTTGAAAAAGAAGGTACGTTCACTGCTTGAACAGAATTCCTTAGGGGATGACTAGTGTGTTGAGACTCAAATCAAAACATGCACTATCCTTCTCAGTCAGTTTTTCGTTTCCAAATCAACACTTCAAAAGTGGATGTTTAGGGAACCTAGTGACTAGTCTTCCTTTTTAAAAGGGGCAAAGATCAGAAATATGAATCTGGAGGATATTTCCACCAACTCCCTCAAATCAATAAACGGAGCTCGCTATTACACACTTCAGTAATACATTCTGAGTTAGATATCAACTGTCACTCCTTGAGAGAAGCATTGACTTTGAAAGGAAACTTTCCCCAAAAGACATAAAAGGGAATATATTGATATTGAACATACCAGTGATCGACATGGATGTGTACTGATAGCACTGTGTTTCTAATGCCATCACAGGTGGCTTTATTCTGTGCTTCAGGTCCTGTCTACGTGACGTATGTGAAGAAGAAGAACAATGTGACGGAGTTTGTCTTCCAGGGACTCACACAAGATGATATCCTTCAAATTCTTCTTAGTCTTCTATGCCACTGTTATTCTTGGAAACCTGCTTATCATCATCACTATACAGAACAGTCAACAGCTGGACTCTCCCACCCCATGCTTCTTCCTGAGCTGCTTGTCCTTTGTAGATATCAGTTACTCTACTGTCACAGTTCCCAAACTCATTTATGACCTTCTTGCTGAAAAGGAGACCATCTCTTTTGTGGGCTGCATAGCACAGCTCTTTGGGGTCCATCTCAACCATGGGGAGGCAAAGAGAAGTGTTCAGGAGGGACTTTTCAGGAATGTTCTATTTTTAGCATGGCTGTTCAGAGTAGAACTGAAACTAAATTCAAGGTTTCATGTAGCTCTCATCTTTCTTTGGAAACTGTCACTCAAAAGGATGTGAGGATATTGTCACCAGTCAAACCCAAGCCTTTGGGGTGGTATTGTGGCTTTTGCCTTTAGACACCTTAGAGCTGTGTAAGTCTCAGGTCTAGGCTTCTCCTGGCATTAAGAGGAATAACTAGGTATTTTGAGAGGTTATGCTTTCCCACTAGCTCCTACGAGCTTCGGAGAGTGGTGTCTGCTCACGTTTCTACACAAAAAAAGTGATGGTGGTGCTAAGCTTCCAAGAGAAAGCAAATCCTTCAGTGTGGCACAGCACAAGCAGTTTTCATCTCACATATATTGGTGTGCTGACATGAGGTGCCTCAACTTGAGAGAGCTGCTGAAGACAGCAAGAGACCTTTGAGGGGACTGCGATTCATTGCATGGTAAAATAGGAGCATGAGAGGAGCAGGATGCTGCACTAGGTGTCTGCCTTACAGTGAAGGGTGACATACACTGTACTAGACTTTCCAAGGCTCCCAGGAACACTGATGGACACAGAGGCCGTTTCCCAATGCCAGGCATTCACTCCGATTTTCATCAGTCTGTGCCAGCCTGGTGTCTCTGGGAACGCTTCATTTAAAGGAGCTCTGCTAACACCTTTCCAAGGCCTTGACCTAATGTCACAGCTGAGCTTTATAATCTATCAGAGCAGCAATCCAAGCATGGTTAAATACCATAGTCAATGTTGGAGCCACAATCCAGTTCAATTATCGGGACATTTTTCACCGCTTTATTTAGAGACTGGATGAAGTTTCATACTTTGGCCAGTCGTCTGGTGCTTTACACTATAAAAAAAATCTAAGGAATAGGTATCTCAGTGGAAATACGGGGATCCAATATCTCTCCATACTCCATACGATATAACCTAATTCCTAGCTGAACACTGAAAATTTCCCTAAAATTCTTAACAGTACTGTTCTTGATCCATCGAGTTTTCCTCAACTGTTTGCAGCAGGGAAACCCCCAAATGCCCCTAGGACCTCCTGACTCTGGGCAATGCTGTTCTACTGCAAATAGACTTACTTTAGCATTGCTGTCATGACAAGTGATTCAAGGCAGGGATTTTCCCAAATCTCCTCCTGGAACGGAGATTTGGGGAAGGGAAGAAGAGGAACAGGATTCTGGATGGTGGATCAGAAGGCTTTCTTCGAAAAGCAAACTGTAGATTTGAAGAGACAGCAGCTCTTTAACATTTTAAAGTCCCTAATTTTGTCTGGGTTTCTCCAGGTGGAGACTAAGGCATAGGTGAATGCACGGCTTAGATGAATGCGGGGCTTATGAAAATCTGTTCTTTTTGATGATATTTGTCAGAAAGCATATTTAGGTTTGAGATTGTGATTCTTGATTGAAACATGCTGCCGGTTCTGCTGATGCTTAGCTCGAGATGGCTTTGACTATCTTAAACAGCGCAGAGAGAGGCATGCAGACATGACTCATTGCTGTGCAGGGAAGCTCTTTGATGGCGATCTACCTGTCTTTTTCTGGAAGAGTAGTAGTGTACATTGCTCTTCGCAGAGACCTGTAAACATACACAGTAAAGTAAAATGATGCCTGTGGTTTCTTCTCAAGCTATTTCCTTCCTTTGAGCTGGGAGTCCACTGAAAGAGACAATTTTGGACACCTCAGAAATCTGGTTTAAAAATCTCGCATCTCTGTTCAAGATAAGGACAGCGCAACATTGATATGTGTAAAAACAGTGAACTTCACATATCTGATGATACTTTATAATGAGAAACAAGAGATAAACCTTGAGCTTCAGGCTCTGCAGCAACAGAAAGATGACAACTAGCAGCACCAAAAGGCTATATTTTCACATTCTTCTTTACATTTCTGTAGTTTTTTCGTGTTTCCAGGCAGAAGGGGAAAAAGGAGGTAGTAATGAGTGACAGAAGAGGGAGATTTAACAGGAGAGGGACAGTTACTTTCCCTAGTGTTTGGGGGGCAAAAACACGGGTGTCTCTTCTCCAAGATTTCCTTTCCAGAACTTCAGGTTCTGTGTGTTGCACTGGAAGAGGCTACTCCTTTCAAATAATGAAGACGTAGCAGAAATGGCCATAAATTCAAATCACATTTCTTTTCTCCTCTTGAATATCTTTGAAAGCTTTTTCTCATCTTGATGGACTGGTGGTTTTCCTACATGAGCAAACGTTCCTAAAAGAACAGAGAACTGCAATTCTGTGCCACGCACTCCTCAGGCAGGAGTCCTGTTTGTGCTTGGAACTTGCAAGTTAAGAGTCAGGATTCCTCCAGCTTTCAGCAGCAGAGGAACACAGTCTTTCAAGATAGAAGTTGCAGATACAACCAGTTAAAAGTCCACCTAAAATCCCTTCTAACAATTAAGTACCTTTCTGAATCTCACCCTTGGAAGCTGATCAAATCTTCCTTGGAAGTCCTACTCTTTGTACCAAGGTTTTGATAAATTCTCCCCAAACAAAGTTCTCTTTCTAACAAGTCTGCTGAAGTTTCTCTGATATGACCTAAAACTCTCCTCAGAGCATCCTTCACCTCCTTATTCCTTAGGCTGTAGCTGGTAAGATTCAGCACTGGAGTCACCACTGTAGAGAACAGAGGGGCCCATTTATCTCAGTCCAATGAGTAGCTGGATGTTGGGCTACCGCACATAAAAACGGTGCTCCCATAAAACAAGAAGAGAGCTCTCAGATGGGAAGCACGGGTAGAGAAGGCTTTGCATCTGCCCTTAGAGGAGTGGATCCTCAGGGTGATGGAGATGAGGTAGATGGAGGAGATGAGAATTGCCAGAGATGTGAAGGTGCCACGAAACACACCAAAAATGTGAAGTACCATCTCTTTGCTATAGGTGTCAGAGCATGAAAGCTGGATCCTCGGGGGATGTCACAGAAATAATGACCGATAACACCAACGTCACAGAAAGAGAATGTGAAGGTGGAGATAATTTGCGCAAGTGCATGCACAAAGCCAGTGAAATAGGAGATGATTACCATCTGTGTACAGGCTTTTGAGGAGATGACAGTTGCATAAAGGAGAGGGTTACAGAGAGCCACATGCAGTCATATGCCTTTACTGCCAGCAGCAGACGCACAACACTAGCCATGAGGAGACAAGTGAATAGCTGTGCCACACAGGCACTGACTGAAATGGCTCTCCTCACTGCTGAAGAGTTCACCAGCAACCTTGGGGAGAGAGCTGAGGAGTAACAGAAATCCACAGAAGCCAAGTTACTGAGGGAAAGGTACACAGTGTGTGAAGCCGGGGGATCAACCTTCATCTACATGATCCTTCCAAGATTCCCTATTAATGTGCTTAAAAAAAGCGGGTTACCTTCACCTCTTGGCTTTCTGTTAGTCCAGAGAGGATAAACTCAATGGCCACACAGTGATTCCTCTCAGGCATGTTGCTAGCACACTCATATTATCTCCCGACAAGAAACTGGTTCAACACCTAGAAGTAATGGGAAACTGGCAACACACAATTGATTGTCTCAGTAGCCACAAGGAAGTATGGCGCATTTTCATCACAGCTTCTGACTAGACTTCTTTAATTACGCATTGAAATGACTTGTGATACAAGGGAGTACTGTTCCTATTTTTCAGGTGAGATAAGAAAGCGCAGAAAGATAAAATAATTTATTCAAAAGGCAGCAGCAGCACTGTGAAACACCACTCCTAGTCTGGCACTACAATGGTTTTCGTGTGTCCTCTTTGTCCTTTTTTAAGGAAAAAAGTCTGCTTTTCTTGAGGACATCTATGGAGCACTCTTCTCCCCTCACTCGTGGCCACGGTTGGGTGTACAGTATCGTCCAAATGGCCCACTCCAAGGACAATGACCCGCTGATTCCTGACATCATTCTAGTTCAGACATCATTCTTCCTGTATTGCAATCACCAATATATTTTTTGCCTACTAGCTAACTCCCCGGGGCATTGGTAGCAGGGTAGTTAGAGCTCAGTATGGGCCACAAAGTCCATTAACAGGACAAAGCAGCCCCTGTTCAGCCTTGCTGAAATATGCATATAATGGTTAGGCTGCAGCTGTGCCAACTTGCTAAGACCTGCCTTAATTACATGGACCTCCACCAGCCTGACCTTTGGGACTGCAACTTGTAAACATACAAATAACACATCCACATCCTGGCAGAAGAAAGTAAGAGTTTCCTCTCTTGAATGAAATGGCGGCAAGCACTAAATGGCAACAGCAGCAGGAAAACTCAGCTTTGCATCTTCCCAAAGAGGAGGAGATACCACAAGATCCTCCAGGTTTGGCTGAGAAAGGATTTCTCATTTGCTTGCATCCCCGTTGTCAAGGAAAAGTGGCCATTTTCTGCTCAGGAATAATTTGGGAAGAGTCACCAAATGAAATACTGATCTGTTTTATCCAGTAAGACAAGAGTAGATACTGTAGATACCAAGCCAGTTTATTCCCCCCTTGAGCCAAATCTTCAGAAGTACTTGCCCATTTCAAGAAGCAGACAGCAGGATTAAAACCAGCCTATAATGGTTAGGTACACAGTTTAAGTGAGCAAAATGCTTACCCTGCTTAGATGCACAAAAGACCAGACTGCCTTTACACACTGAGTTATCTTTGCATAGCTGGCTGTTGTTTATCTCCAACCTACCCAACCTTTTCTGCCCTAAAGCACAGCAACTAGCCCAGTTAATTCTCAGAAAAGGGCTTCAATGAGCTTGCTATCAACAGGTTGCTCTCTTCCATGGACTACTTGGGAAACTGAAGGAGGAAATTTCCCTCTCCTGCCCCAACGTGAGTGATCAAACACTGGATTAGGTGCAAATTTGTACAATCTCCATCTGTGCTGACATTTAAAATTCAGCTGGATCGGGCCGGAGCAATCTGATCTGACTGAACCTGCTCTGAGGAGGAGGTTGGACTTGATGACCTCCAGAAATCCTTCCCAACCTAAATGATTCTATGATTCCATCTGCAGATTGAAAATGATCTTTTTGATCTCTGAAATGAAGAAATAGGCCTACCTTCCTTGCATGAAGGTGCGAGATATTTTATGCCGTATTGTTGCAGAAATAAACTCTTATTTCAAAAGCTACAAACTTATGAGGCCTTCTACAGACAGCTGGAAGTAGCCTCACGATCCCAGGCCCTGGTTCTCATAGGGGACTTCAACCACCCTGAGATCTGCTGGAAAGACAACACAGCTAGGCACAAACAGTCCCGGAGGTTCCTGCAGAGCATTGGTGATAATTTTTTGACACAGGTGGTGGAGAAGCCAACAAGGAGAGGTGTGCTGCTGGACCTCGTACTAACAAACAAAGAAGGACTGGTGGAAGATGTGAAGGTCGGGGGCAGCAATGGCTGCAGTGACCATGAGATGGTGGAGTTCAGGATGCTGCGAGGAGGAGGCAGGGCACTGAGTAGGATCGCAACCCTGGACTTGAGGAGAGCAAACTTTGGCCTCTTCAGGGACCTACTTGGAGGAATGCCATGGGTTAGGGCCCTAGAAGGAAGGGGTGTTCAAGAGAGCTGGTTAATATTCAAACATCACTTCCTCCAGGCTCAAGAACGGTGCATCCCTATGAGTAGAAAGTCAAGCAAAGGAGTTAAGAGACCTGCATGGATGAGCAAGGAGTTCCTGGCAAAACTCAACCAGAAGGAGGAAGTCTACAGAAAGTGGAAAGGGGGACAAGCCACTTGGGAGGAATATAGGAACATTGTCAGAGTATGCAGGGATGCGATGAGGAAGGCTAAGGCCCATTTGGAATTAAATCTGGCAAGGGATGTCAAGGACAACAAGAAGGGCTTCTTCAAAGACATCAGTAGCAAGAGGAAGACTAGGGAAAATGTGGGCCCTTTGCTGAATGGGGAGGGTGCCCTGGTGAGGAAGGATGCAGAGAAGGCAGAGTTACTGAATGCCGCCTTTGCTTCATTCTTTACTGCTCAGGCCAGCCCTCAGGAACCCCAGACCCTGGAGGCAAGAGAGAAAGTCTGGAGAAAGGAAGACTTTCCCTTGGTGGAGGAGGATCGGGTTAGAGATCATTTAAGCAAACTTGACACCCACAAATCCATGGGCCCCGATGGGATGCACCCACGAGTGCTGAGGGAGCTGGCGGATGGTATTGCTAAGCCACTCTCCATCCTCTTTGAAAGGTCTTGGAGAACAGGAGAGGTGCCTGAAGACCGGAAGAAAGCCAGTGTCACCCCAGTCTTCCAAAAGGACAAGAAGGAGGACTCAGGCAACTACAGGCCAGTCAGCCTCACCTGCATCCCTGGAAAGGTGATGGAGCAACTCATCCTGGAGGCCATCTCCAAGCATGTGGAGGACAAGAAGGTGATCAGGAGTAGCCAGCATGGCTTCGCCAAGGGGAAATCATGCTTAACCAATCTGATAGCCTTCTCTGATGGAATGACTGGCTGGGTAGATGAGGGGAGAGCAGTGGATGTTGTCTCCCTTGACTTGAGGAAGGCTTTCGACACTGTCTCCCATAGCATCCTCATAGACAGGCTCAGGAAGTGTGGGTTAGATGAGTGGACAGTGAGGTGGCTTGAGAACTGGCTGAATGGCAGAGCTCAGAGAGTTGTGATCAGCGGTGCGGAGTCTAGTTGGAGGCCTGTAGCTAGCGGTGTCCCCCAGGGGTCAGTCCTGGCTCCAGTCTTGTTCAGCTTCTTCATCAATGACCTGGATGAAGGCACAGAGTGCACTCTCAGCAAGTTTGCTGAGGATACAAAACTGGGAGGAATGGCGGATACCCCAGAGGGCTGTGCTGCCATTCAGAGAGACCTGGAGAGGCTGGAGAGGTGGGCGGAGAGGAACCTCCTGAAGTCCAACAAAGGCAAGTGCAGGGTCCTGCACCTAGGGAGGAATAACCCCATGCACCAGTACAGGTTGGGGGCTGACCTGCTGGAAAGCAGCTCTGCGGAGAAGGACCTGGGAGTGCTGGTGGACACCAAGTTAAGCATGAGGCAGCAATGTGCCCTTGTGGCCAAGAAGGCCAATGGTATCCTGGGGTGCATCAGGAAGAGTGTGGCCAGCAGGTCGAGGGAGGTGATTCTCCCCCTCTCCTCAGCCCTGCTGAGGCCACATCTGGAGTACTGTGTCCAGTTCTGGGCTCCCCAGTACAAGAGGGATGTGGCACTACTAGAGCAAGTGCAGCGAAGGGCTACAAAGATGATTAGGGGATTGGAGCATCTCTCTTATGAGGAAAGGCTGAGAGAGCTGGGCCTGTTTAGCTTGGAGAAGAGAAGGCTGAGAGGAGATCTTATTAACGTGTACAAGTATCTGAAGGGAGGGTGTCGAGAGGATGGAGCCAGACTCTTTTCAGTGGTGCCCAGCGACAGGACGCGAGGCAACGGGCACAAACTGAAACACAGACAGTTCCATCTGAACATGAGGAAAAACTTCTTCGCTGTGAGGGTGACAGAGCACTGGAACAGGTTGCCCCGAGAGGTTGTGGAGTCTCCTTCTCTGGAGATAATCAAAACCCACCTGGATGCGATCCTGTGCAACGTGCTCTAGGTGACCCTGCTTGAGCAGGGGGGTTGGACTAGATGATCTCCAGAGGTCCCTTCCAACCTCAACCATTCTGTGATTCTGTGAAACATTTCATGTACCTTCATAATAGCGAGTTGTTTCCTGTTCACTACAAAGACATCTTACTGAAACAAATCAGAAGATTTTTCTAAATAGAAAAACTTTAGGGCTTCAAACTTGCAATACAGCCCCTCCCTACTCCAGATAAATGCCCAGATAAAGGTTCTTTGCTTCGATGTCTGCAGAACTATGCAATTCGGTACTGCCTTTAGAGCAACAGCTCATTCTTTTCCCTATATGTTGCAGCTGACCTGCAGCCTGGGCGTTGTGAAACATTAGTGGAGTGACACGCTGAGAAACAACTTCAATATGAAATGTGATATTCTAACACTCAGCTTGCCGCTTCAGAATTCTTTCTTCAGAAAAATGGTGTTACTGAAGTACTTGGTGTACTTACGACTCTCGATGCAGTTTAATGTCTGTAAATTAGATCTCCTGCAAGACACCAGGCCTTAATTAGGAGTCTCAGCAGATGCACTGTAATGAAGAATCTTTCTGTGAATTAATTTCCCCTACCCTTGGTTAGGGGTCTAGTCAACTTCTATTCTAGGCTCCCCCTATAGACAAAGGAAGCAATATCACCTTCAAAGGACAATTCATCCCATCTTAAGATAAGTGTGATAAGCAGAAGGAATCATCCTCTAAGGGTGTCTTTGTTGTCATTGATTGTAGGACATGCCCATCTCATTCCCTGCCCTTACTACTTTTTACTAGTGAAACTGATGACATAAGTATCCTAGCAAATTCAGTGAACCCTGGTCATGCCTGTCCCTATCAACTCTCCAGAAAGCCCAAGTACCTTGGAGTTAGAAAATTAACTTCCAGATGACTATAGCAAAAGAGGAGTAATTCCACCTGGCATGAGTAATTCCCTAGCCCATGAGACTAAGGGACAGGGTAAGAAATAAGAAGTACAAAATAGCTGCACAGTAATTGCATGGTGGAAAGAAAGCCTCAGCAGCCTCAAACTCACCGCTGCTCCTGTTACTGCCTCTCTTTCTTCTCCCCTTGGCATCTCTATCTTCCTTGTTTTTTTGCACCCGATTTATCAGCCAGATCTCAAGAGTAAGGAATAAGATCAGTTGAACACAATTAATAATTCTCATAATTCTCCTGCACAAGTTAATTATGAGAAGTCATACAAGGGGACATCCATAGGTAAAGGAGGAAGTGACACAATCCAGTATTATAGCTGGGGAGGCAGCACAAGTATTTGGGGAAGCAGAGTAAAGGGAAGACAAGAGGATTTTCTTCTGTGAGGTGAATTGAATAACTGTGAAACTTCCACCTTGCAGGAATTAAGTTACTGTGCTCCTTCAGCAAATTATCCATTATGAATGTATTAATTATGTCACCAAATACGTCAAAAGTTCAACATCTGGCAACAAGAGAAATACAGGGAGTTACATTATCTGTTTGTGTTAGACTAACTGACTCTTAGGATTCAGTTCTTCTCACCTAAATTCAGGCATCCTACTGAAGGACCTCATGCTGGTGCCTAGGAGGTTGGAGATCTCTCAGTAGAGATAAAAGGGAGAAATTAGGGAGGACTGTGGGTGAAAACGCTCATGTCATCTACCAGGAAGCACGTAAAAGCTTTGTCTGAATCTAATCTAGTCATCTAAACCCCCTCTGGACTCAACAGAGAGAGACAGGCAGTTCCTGGGGATGATTCAACTTGTCCTAAGGAAGAAGCGCTCTGTGAAGATGCTAACTTCTTTCTCTCTGATGAACACAGAGGAAGCCTGACTAGCTTTAAATAGGTCACTTGCATACAGATAAAGCTCAGCAAGGAAGTCTTCCTGTATGTTTTCCCCAAGTGTTTCACACCTATGAGCATTTGAAAGAGTAATCATGGAGCCTGGCCTCCTGCACTGCTGTGGTATGGAAATACGGTGTGATGGCATGGCGCAGAACTGCAGGCTTGGGAGGGTAAGGCTGGTGGATTTCCAGGGAAGGAGGGGTTTTTTTGTTTTTTTTTTTTTACACATGCATGTGCAATTTCACACATGCTTTCTCCATGTCATGTTGATTAGGCTCCATGCATCCCAGATTTCGGGATGTGCATAGTTTACTGTGCACATAAAGAGAGTCAGAACAGCACACGGTGCAGCTCAGTGTGATATTTCAGAGAATGTGAAATGCATCTCCTGGACAGAGCTGTGCAGTAGATCCAGACCCATCATGGATCTTGAGCACATGCCACATGTCTATACAGCAGTACAGCAGATGGGATTCATCTCCCTGCAGTTAAGCTATTTAAAAGTTAGGTGACTGAATCTAATCTAGTTGTCCAAGGTGCCTTTGTAGCGAAAGAAGGAGACAGGCCATTCAAGAAGATAATTCATCATCTCTCTCTTGCAAACTCATCTTACAAGGACGTGGGACATTTTCCATTTCCACTCATTTCCTGCTGGTATTTTAAATGCTATCTTAAATTTGCCCTCACTCCCACACCTGCAGAAAGAGAAGGAAGGTCAGAAGCAGTGGGGGAGTCATTAGTATTCCTGGTGGAGGCTGCTCTCCAAAGATCTCCCATCTTTGGGCAAATAGTGTTTCTCTTCAATGGGGAATTCCTACTTCTCTAATCTTCCTTTTACATGAGAGAGCAATGTTGAAACACTGAAATGTCTTCTGGGTCAATTATGCTAAATTTCAATTGAGAAAAATCAAAATGCTTCATTTTGATCATTTTGAATCATTTAATTTCAATAAAGAAATTATTAGATATTTCAGAATGTATATCATAGACTTTGTAATACAGTCTCTGCATGGTCTGACATTGTGTGAAAACCGTCTGGGATGCCAAAGGTCTTTGCAGGACAGGGGACTGAACTCTCTATTTCCAAGTCTGTAGGTAGCAGCCCTCACTTGGGTCTGTGAGTTGACACATATGGCAGAGGTGGGCTCGAGGTATTCTTGATCTTTGATCTCGTAGGGAACATGGCAGTGGAAAATAGGATTTGGGATCCTTAATGGAACTATGGCGTGCTTGTCAGGTAGGGTTTAGGATAAGAGTTGCACTGGTAGACTTGAAGGGTTGGCTGACAGGCTTCTCGGCAGTTGAATTTTGTTGCCAAACCCAAAAGGAGGCCACAGAGTTGTGCAGGGACAGCCCTGAAGAGCTGGAATTTACTGCCCGCTGCTAAGGATACAGCAAAAAACAAGGACACAATTGCCAGTTTGGGGAGGGGGCTGTTCTTCCTTCCCTGCCCCACTCCTTCAGTGACCACCTCCATTTATGCCCCACTGAAATTTTCCAGGATTCTGCTCTGCTGGGGTCTTGGCAATTTTGCTGCCATTACTAATCTGCTGCCCAAGGCAACCCCTCTGCTCTGCCTAATAACCTGAGAGAGGTGGCAGGAGAGAGAACAGATTGGGCTAGATTAAGTATACTGTCAATTTTCAATTATTTTATTATTAAAGTTCTTCTTTTTTTTTTTTTTTTTTTTTTTTTCTCAGAAGGGGCAAGCTATTTCATAACCTGTGGCAGTGATGGACTTCAGCACTGGATTCCTCAGTTGCCAGTTTGATTTCTCTCAGCATTAAGATGTATGCCTTTAAGAAGACATTTTGTGCTGGTGAGGCAAAATGGAGAGACTGTGGAAAACAGGCACGTCAGGCTGATACTTATTAACTGATGACTAGTAATATTTGACGGATGCTAACATAGCCATAAGAACAAAACTGTGGCATTTCAGATTTTTTTTTTTAATTGCTTCATCTGTAATTGTGAAACTGTAATTTCCTAGTTTCTTTTTTTAAGCTTTACCTTTCCTCCAGGGGAAATGTCTGTGACTTCCTTTGCTTTTCTCTGAGGAAACCCTACGCAGATTATTACGTGTATTGATTTGAACTAATCACTCTGACTTTGACAAGGAAGCCAAATGCAAATTCCAGGTAGGTTACAGCTTTAAGGAGCCTGTGTCTAAAGACTCAAGGCAAGCAATTTAATATAATTGGTTTGTCTCTCCAGGAAATGACTTAGGATGATTTTAGTAAGGTCTCCGTAGGTACAGTTAAGAAACTTGTGCCTGACAAATTGCAATGATGCAACTTGGCAAGTGAGTCTGCGAGTGTGTTTAAATTGGCTCCAGTGTGCATCATTAAAAGCTCAAGTTCTTTCACTCCTTGAAATTAGCAGCTCTCTCATCTTACAGTCAGACGTGATTATTGCTCTAATCTAGGGACAGTGAGAGACCGCCTTGAAGGAAAAGCAGCCTGTGAAAACTGGCAGGATCTCTACAATGCTTTTGCTGTATCTCAAAAACCCCACAGAGACCCCGGTCTAATCTATTTCATTTAAAGATGATGGGTCAAACAGACCTGCCTGCATTGCACTAGTAGGGCTGCAGCTTAAAACTGCCTGGACTGAGCTGGTTTTGAACTGCTCTGTTTTTTGCTGGGATGATACACAGCTGACTGACCAATTTGGTCTACATAGCAAAGGCAGTAAACTCAGAAATGGTTTCTGGCAAAGATGAGGCCAATTCACAAGTTTCCCTTTCTTCTTCTGCTGTCCCAGGCCTCCTACTCTGCAGATTTCTTCTTGCTACTCCATCTCCTTTGCAGAACCTGGAAAACAGGTGACAAAGTTTTCATTAGAAACCCAGTTTTTAATTTAATTTTAGAATAAAGAACATTCTGAGGGAGCCTAGCAGGGAGGATGGAGCCCACCTGCAATGTGAGCTGCGGGGAGGGATTATTCCCTTGCAACAGAACTACCTCAGAGCATCTTGTCTCTATGTCTGAAACACAAATGGCCATGAAAGAAAAAAGGATCGTTCTCAGCCCCATGTCTGAAGGCAGCAGCTAAGTTTGTAATTGGCCTGGGCTCATAACGAGCATCCTTAGTTGGACAGCTCAAGACCTGACAAAGCTCATTAATCCCACTATTAGTCAAAATCAGATTGCTTTGATGGCATTACTCCAGGAACATAGTCCTGGTGTGGCATGAGAGGGCTGAACAAAGCCCTTCTCCAGACAAACACTTGCCCCTCTGATGCCTACATAAACCCCATAGTGATGGCTCCTCAGGTATAAGGCTAAGGACCCTCGGTGGAAGCACCAGTCTGCAGGGTTACACAATGCAGTAGCATGCACAGTGCAAAGAAGAGGCCTAAACAAATCTCAACAGTAGTATGGCATGCATAAAAAGACTTTTCCTCTCCTTCCGAGCTTTCTATTTGCTTTGAGATCCAAAGCTAGGATTCAAAATCTAGGAAAAAAAAAAAAACAGCCTGGAAATTGCGATAATAATGAGTGTATAGATGTAAAAGCATGTGGCTGGGCACCAGGGGGAATGGCTGCTTATTTGTCTTGTCCTGGTTGCTGCACTGTGGATCGAGATGAAACTCCAGGAGATTTCAGTTGCCCCAAACATCCTGACCTTTGAGAGCCTTCTGGAGAGCAAGTGCCTTTGGCAGGGCAGGAGTTTGGTAGGGAATCTGCAGTTTGAATGCAGATTAGAGACAGCTGAGAGTTGCAGGGGGGGCAGTGTGCTGCAGGACTTGGCCAGAGCGAAGCCTCTGAAGTGACAGAGGGAGAGAGACTCTCCTAGCGGGCCAGGGCTGAGTTTTCTGCAACCAAAAAAGCCACTGAGAGGTGTTGACCTGGAAAGCAGGGCTCAAAGGAAGAAATATTTTTCCAAGGACTCACTGAATTCAGAGGTGTGCATTCAAAACTTTTGATTTAAATTGCTCCCCCAACAGGCCTGGGATTATCTGGGCCCAGCATATCATCAACTAGTGCATGCATGTATTCTCCAAATAGACTCCTGAGATTTTTTATTTTTTTTTGCTGGGCGAACGAATATCCTTTTTACAAGCAATATGTAACATCTACTTGCAACTGGGCTAAAGGCCTCCTTTTTTTTTCCTGAGTAATACTTCACAAGTACTGCAATTATTGCATATGGACTGAATATTTCAGTATCTAGAATAGAGAGAGGCTAGTAATGCTATTGTTATGAAATATTTCTCTACTTAGGTAAAATTCACTAGGCCTTGGTAACCGTATGACAAAGCTGATAAAAAGAACAGCATAATACAGACACAGCTGAGGACGCTTTTGGTAATTGCTGATATTTTCCTGAGGCCTTAAAGTCGGCATTTGCATTTGGTACATAATAGTGGCACATACAGTTCACAAGCATCTTGAGGATCAGTAACATCATATTCACAAGCCTAGACCTTTGTAGTCTTGGGCTAACAACATCACAACCAACCTGGTTAATTGGAAGGCCTCATTAGATTTGGCTAAGAGCATATCTCAGACACTGCCCTATGTTTCTACTTTTAATTATCTGGTACAACTAAGAACATGCCTACAATGACACATCTGAAAACTAGAGGTGTCACTGAGAGCCAGCAGCCCAAAGCTCTCTCCATAGTCATGGGAGACTCTCACCTTGAAGGCGCAATGCATCCCAACCTGAAAGAGGTTTCTAAGATACATGACGTGAAGCTCTCCTTGAACTTGTTTATACTTTCACATACAACTACACCACTACCTTTTAGACGTGTGCATTTTGATGAGATAGTTAGCTTTACCACATACTTCATGCTGATGGCTAGCAATGTATGGTTTAGCAGAATGTCAGACGTTGCATTGTGACAGGATTGGATTATCAGCACTGGGATCTAGATGTAAGGTCTCAGGTTAGAAGTTCCAGAAAGGGAGCATCTCACAGGCAGGAGGTGCATTCATTTGGCTAGTATTAGCACCTCATCACTTGACTATCTGTACAGCACTGTATTTTGGAGCCGTGTATCACAGAGAGATTTTGTATGAAGTATTGCTCTCTTGTGGCTGTCCAACAAAAGAGGGGTAACTCGGAAAGTTTTCAGCTAGTGGAGAGCACATTAAGCCAGTTTGGGAAGACGGAAGGGCACAGCCCTAGTTCTACTCCTAGGCATACATGAAATGTATCTGTTCACTGTGTCCATTTCTGGCATCTGTTGGGTTTATTACCTAATGATTAGCTCCATTCTCTGTTTCAAAACTTCATGGGATACGTGATTTCTGATGGTCCTAGGGCTTACTGCAGTACACACAAAGAGAACTGGACCTCATGCATTTATTCCAGCCAAAGGTCTATGCAAGCATTGCATAAGGTAGACCTGTGTTTGGTAATCCTTGGAGAATACCAGCATATCTTCTAACATATACATGGGAGTCTTAATTTTGTAAGAGGCACACACTGCAAACATAGAGAAGAGGCTTTAGGAGTGATTGATAAACAATATTATCCACGTTAACACTGCAAAAGTTATTGGTTGGTAGTGTTGGAACAGTAACATATACACCAAGCTGTGCATCCAGAGGGAAAGTGGCATTGCAATAAATAAATGCATGGATGCTTCCTGGAACAAGAGTGGGATTTTTTTGATTGTTCTCCAAAGTAGTGCTGGTAATTTGTGCTCATTCTTATGCCTGGCTACACATGCACTTCAAGTAGCGCATGGATTTCACAAGTGGTTTACCTTTTGTCATTTCTGGAGGGCCTATACAAAATCATAGCTGATCATAGTAATGAATTGCTAGAATGGTTATCAGTAAAGAATTTCCTGCATAAGATTCAGCTAGAATATTCTTGTGAGCTCTCGCTATAGAACCAGTGTGTAAGTCATTCCTGCAAGTACTGAGTTACTGTTTAATATAGTAATGCAAGGAATACGGAAAGATCCTTCAACGCCAAGTCTGCCTAGACTTCTATGCACTGGGAGAGGGGAAAAAATTAAATGTCTGAGTAGCTCCTAAAAGTGATAATACCGTTGTTATGAAAGTCTACAGGGCAAAATTTATAGGAAGAAGTGTAGTCTTTTATCAGATACTGGATTATATTCCATTTTGTATCCCACCAGATAAAGCCGAAAGAACAAAATGCATTCTGGGTACACCATCCCTTCCCTGAGCTTCAGTTTGTGCCCATTGCCTATTTTCCTGTCATTGGGCACCACTGAGAAGAGTCTGGCTCCATCTTCTTCACACCTTCCCATCAGATATTTATAAACATCCATAAGATCCCCCACCATGAGCCCTCTCTTCTCTGGGCTAAACAGTCCTCTGCCTCCCTTTGTAAGAGAGATGCTCCAGTGCCTTAATCAGTTCATGGCCCTTCACTGGACTTGCTCTGGTAAGAGGCAGAGTGCTGTGCAGACTCCTGGGCGTGCGTGTTGTGGTGATAAATCTGGGTGCATCTTAACTATGCTTCTGTGCTGGGATGATGAATGCTCATGGCTGGAGATAGACCTCAGGTTTGTTAAAGCACTGTGCCATGGCATTCCAGCTGTGGTGCCTGGTGCAGAATAATTGAGAGGACTTTGTTGTTTGCACACTGCTCTGTACTGAAACCAAGTGTCAAGGATGTGTTTCTTAGGGGCCTTTTATTGTGGTTGCTGCCTTTCTGTAAAGGCTAAGCTCATGACTGTTTCCTGCTGGAACTCAGCTCTCAGTGCTAATGAATGTGCATTCTTAACAGTAAACCAGTGAAAGTATGAAAGTAGTTTAAGTTTTGTTCACCTTCAGCTGTGGGTCATCATGTTGACAAGGGGTTCATAATGCATTTTCTGATTTTTTTTTAAAGTATATTTCAACAACTTTAAAAATAGCATGACTGTCCATTCCTATCCCAAACCATTTAAATTCCAAAGCCAGGCTTTAAGAAGTTGGTAAATGCCTCCATGAATTTTTCATGAAGCTTTTTTTTTGGGGGGGGGGGGGGGAAAGGGGGCTGCCTCTGTTCTCATGTTGACATCACAGCAGAGTTGTTATGGATGGGATTGATGTGAAACAGTGCAGGTGAGGCATCTGTACCAGGGCTTTCTGTGTAGTTCCCTGTGCAGCAGGTGAAGAGAAATCAAGAATTGGCATTCATCCCATCCCAAAGTAAATATTTCTCCTACGCCAGATGAACTGCACCATCATAGCACCTTTTCTCTCAGCTGAAAAAGAGCCTCGGAGCCACGCACGGATGTGTAATTTCAGGGTCCAAACTAGGCAATTCCTACATCTGCAGTTAAATAAAAACCAGCAGGGCATTGTCTCCAGAACTGGTTTGGTATGACTGTCACTACTTAAATAATACAGAGCCTATCACAGCGTTGGCATGCACCAAATCCATGTCCGTCTATCTCTTTCCCTCCCCCCTCTACCCCCAAGACAATGACAGGATACAGTGCCAGGTGACTGCTCATTAATAGTTTGCCCATGGCTAACCCCTTCTGAAGTGGTAAATGGGAGAAGAGAACTGACCCATTTGGATGTGAGCCATGCTATACTCTCATAGTTTTGGGGAACAGTAGTCTGCATTGACAGCTGGAAGACCCTTTCTTACCCTTTTCAGTAAGGTCATACCAATGTAATATTCACCAACAAACTGAGGCAACCAGATCATTGCTTCTGGTACCAACAGGCTGTGCAGTCACCAACAACGTTTACTACCTCTATAAATGGAAGGAATCTCTTACGAATTGTGGACTAAACTAGCACTGTCTGAATACTACGGAAAAGTTTTCTGTAGCTACACCGTCAAAAAACACTTCAGATGTTTCTGAAAGCTACAGGCAAGTTAATGACCATGAATTTCCAAACATTTGCTTCCGAGTTGGGAAATGAAGCAGACAGCTGGGGACTGGACAAACATATCTTTTCTCATTAATCAAGATTTTCAAAATGAATATTAACCCAGATGGATGACCAGCATAAGGCACTTCAGAAGAAAGAGTTTTAGGAAGTGTAAAGAACATTCTGAGAAGGAGTTTCTTTAAAGCATCTAAGATTGAGCTGTTGTGAAAGGTCTGGAACTAGGTTTAATAATATTTTAAAATGATATGTGCGTGCCATTGTTTTGGCCACAAACTATTTCACAGCAGATAAAAGCTTGAGCAAACGTTAGCTGTTTCCAACAGCCTCTTTCTAATCAAAATGATACGCAGGTGACTTTGAACTGCATATCAAATGGTTGTCTGAGAGTGGGAATGGACAGCACTGTCAAGGAAATCCTGATGTAATGGATTTAAAAAAAAAAAAAAAATCTCTGCTGGGAGCAGAGGCCAAGGCCTTTAGAAGATGTAGGGATTAGCTTCTTTGTGCTTGAGGTAGGTTTGGTCATTGCTGCTTCTGTTGGGTTTAGCATGGATATCTGTCTCTTTGAATACCTGATCTAGAAGATTGGGGTTTTTTTGGAAGGAGATTGTCTGCTGTAGAAACAATAGCCCTACTAAGAGCAGCATGCAGAGATGCAACCAGACTGCAGCACCCTGAAAGCCTTGTGGGATTATACAGGAAAATGCAAAATTCAGAGATGCAAGAAACCTTTCTGACTCTTCTTCTCTGCCTCATATACAGTTGTTTGAGAGTGAGTGGACTAAGGAAAGAAGTTGTGACGGTGTGCTCCTTTCTCCCCCCACTGATGGGCTCTCTCCCCCTCAACCTGACCTCCCTGTAAACAGCACGTATGTAGGGGCTAGTTGAGCATGCAACAGCTAAGACCTGTCTAGCATGCAAATATGACCATGAGTCAATCATCTCCCCCCCATAAATAGGGGGCAGCCCAGAGCCCATTGAGCTCTCCTGCACAGCAGCGGGCTGCACTGCAGAACCTCCTTTTGAGTAGGAGCGCCTCTCAAGGTCACTCCTCGAGGCTGAGAGATTCCTTACCCGCCACAGATCCTCGGCAAGTGATCAACAGCATGCTGAACTTTTGTGAACTTCGCAAAACTTTCCTGAGTTATATCCCTGACTGATAGCACACCTAATTCCTTACACATAAACCGTTGACCAAGTCTGAGACTAGGACTGGATTCTGCCGCACCTAGGCTTCTCTCCGAAGGAGTTTAGAAAGCAAGGGGGTCCAGTCTGGAGCTCGTGACTCAACGGGAGGGTCTCCATTGCACACGCATCTGACCCTGTCCTTCATGCAGTAAATAACTGAGAGAACCTTGCCAATCGAACCTCGTTAAATCGTTCTTATTTACGACTGAACTTTGTTAAGTCGCTGTCTTACTGCAGTAAACATAGTGCTGCTTCCCTCTTACGAGGGAAGTGCATCACTCCTTTCGCGACAGAAGTCTTTTCTCAAACCTTTTGCAACTAAATCATAGGTGGAAGAGACAAAAGGGGCATGTTGTAGAATGTCATGTAGTACACCCCTGTTTTCTTCTCTGCTATGCTGTCGGATATTAGACCAATCACTTGTAAATCCCTATGGATTTCCTATCTATGGAATGAAAGGCCAGTGACGCAAAGGACTTAGAAACTTCTTCCATTACATGCCTGCTTTCCTGTAGTTTTACTCTTGTTGTTTATTTATATCCACCATATTTAATAAATACTGTCTGTATATTAAGATAATTCTCCAAGAATGAAATGAATCACCATCTAAAGGTTCTTCTGTCTCTCTAGTTTAGAGGGAAACATCCAAATCAGAGTCAATATATTCCGCTCCTCAGGCTGACAGTGCAAACAAAATGCATAACGTAAAATACTGAAAATCTTCAGTGGCATCTAAGCACACTGCAGGGGGCTTTCAAAAAATCCTGAGGATGCTATCAGCTCACAGAAAAGAATTTCTCCATCTGATAGCAGTCAGCATGCTATATGCAACAGCTAGTTGCGTTTATGTTCAACCTCAGTGCAACAGCTCACAATGGCAAGGCAAAATTGGAGCACTATTTTATATGATGTCATCCCCATGCTAAATCTCTTGATCCACAGCCTGAGAAACACAGGTGGAAAGGATGCCCTGATGTCAGCTGTCACTGTCCACCTATCTAGCCTGAACTTCATCAGTTTCTCTAGCAGGATGTCATGAGAGACTGTGTCAAAAGCCTTGTTGCAACTGAGGTAAACAAGTACCTCTCCTCTCCCCTCACCCACCAAGCCAATCATCTCCTCAGAGCAGGCTGGCAGCTTTGTTAAGCAGAGTTTCCCCTCATAAAGCCATCCTGTCTACCTCCAGCCTATCACCTTTCTTTCATATCTCTGGAAATGATGTCCAGGATTAGTTGCTCCATCACCATCCTAGGGACTGAGGTGAGGCTGACTGGCTTGTAGTTCCCTGAATCCTCCTCCTTGCCCTTCTTGAAGGTAGCAGGGGCGTTTGCTCTCTTGCAGTCCTTGGGAATCTCTCCTGTACACTTCCTTTTTAGGTTTGAGGTCAGCCAGGAGCTCCTTGTTCATACACATAGGCCTCTTGCTACCTCTGCTTGATTTCCTGCTTGTTGGAATGGACCACTCTTGAGCTTGGAGGAGGTGATCCTTGAATATCAGCCAGCTGTCTTGGACCCCTCTTCCCTCCAGGACCATAACATATGGAATCCTTCCCGAGCAGGCCAAATTCTCTTCTCCTCAAGCCCAGGGTATTGATCCTGCCTTTTGCCCTCTGCTCCCTCCTCACAGGATCCTCAGCTCCACCATTTTGTGGTCACTGCAGCTAAGACTGCCCCCGACTTCCACATCTTCAATCAGTCCCTCCTTGTTTGTATGTATGAGATCCAGAGTGCCTCTCCTCCTCAGCTCCTTGATCACCTGTGTTAGAAAGCTGTCATCAATGCACTCCATAAACTCCCTGGATTTCTTGTGCCCTACTCCATTGTCCAGCCAGCCAATATCAGGGTGGATGAAGCTCATAGGACCAGGGCCTATGGACATAAACTTTATTCCAGTTCTCTGAAGAATGCCTCACCTATTCTTCCTGAAGAGACTGTCTACAGCAGACACCCATTACATGGTCACCAGTGCTGGTCTGCCCCCAGTCCTGACCCATGAGCTCTCAGCTGGCCCCTCACCTGTCCCCAGGGAGATCTCCATGCATTCCAGCTGCTCATTCAAGTATTTCTCTTCTCTTCACACTTGAAACAGATTGCATTTTAAGCAAGAACCTAAATTTTGTCAAATTTAACTTGATGGCTTCAAGGAAGTACTTCAGCTGCTGCCTTGTACATCATATCCATTCAACTTCATCTGCAACATCTAAGTTGATTGTAGAGAGGGGCACACTATTTCTGTGCTCATCCTGCACCACAGGTGTCTGCCTCCTGACAATATAGAGAAAGAAGATTGAAATCAATATTCAGAGATATGACATCCCCGCTGTTGAAGGGACCATGTCTGTACTTACCAACAGTTTGTGCCATTAGGGACAAATTCAAAAGACTCTTTTGCTCTTCCCATGAGTCTGAACAATAGTGTACTAAGCTGTCACAGCAGAAAAGTCTGGCAGGTGAGTGTTCCACAGGTCAGCTGGTGACCACTGTTCAAACAGCCTACATAAGACTTCCTCCAGGAAAGCAAAGGTTCTTCCGTGTCAAAACCATGATGCTACAGAGCCTCCCACAGAGTTCAGTGTCCTGACCAACAGTAAGGGTGGGACTCAGTTCTAAGAGACACTCACAGACACTAAGCAGCAGTGGGGTGAAGGGGGTGGTCATGGCCACATATTTTTCATTCCATAGACGCACCCTCCAGTAGCCCACCTCCTGCTTGGGGTCCTCTACATGGCAGCTGGCAGACTCATAACAGACACACAGGGCCCAGTGGGTTTTGTCTCCTACTTCAGCCTCCCAGTAGCGGCAGCCTGATGAATAGGCAGATGATCCCAGCACACAGGGGCAAGTGGTGAAACACTGAGAGCTGTGAGGCAGCTCCTGGGGGATGTCACTGAAATAAACACTCTTGAGATTCTCCGAGAGCACCACACTGGCATGAGCTGTCTGAGGGTCCAGAGACACATCTCCTTTGGCAGAGCAGAGACTATGAGAAAGCAGGGAAAACCAAGGGGGAGGGAGCAATGGATTCACACACCTCACCCCAGAAGAATCAGCTAGAGAAGAGCAATTACACAGCCATTTGCCCATTGACCACAAGGTGGCTGGGCATCTGTCAACCCTCCATGCCCCATCTCCTCACCATACCACACACTTGAATTGCCTTCTCTGAGTCCCTACCCCAAATTGTCTTAGCTCTATGCTATGCCACCTTTCTCCTGAAGCTGCTTACCTTCCTCTGATAGTCTACACTGTCATCTGTTTCATCTCTCAAGCGCCCCACTCCTGACCCCTTATTCAGGCAGGCACCAACAATACTGGCACCAGGGGTCACTTCTGCACTTTGGCAGAGTGACAGGGGTGCTGTTGAGCACATGCACTGATATAATGGGCTTTCTCCACAAAGGGGCCCACAAATGAGCTCTCAGGTCCATTCATTGGGTTCACCAACAAGATAACCATTTAAATGAGAAGAGTCAAGTCTAGTCACTTCAACATTTTGAACCAGGCCTAGACATACAGGTGAATTCAGAATGCCAAACAGAAGACACTTTTCAGAGCCAAGGACTGGACTCAAGTCCCAGACCTAGGTCTCTATATAGCTTGACTACCAGGGTACTTCTTCAGCATCTTCTTAAGCTGAAATAATGGCCTAGGGAAACAGGCCGTTGCCCTCTTCAGCTCAAGAGGGACAGAAGGTAGCTCCAGGTTCTTAAGTGTTTCATACCTAAGGAAAGAAGTGACCTCATCTAGTAATCGAATCAATCACAGTGTCTAGAAGATGCCATTCCCTAGTACAAAACACAGCAGCTGTTTCTAGGAATTATTGCTATGCTAAGGTTGAAATGCTGGAAGCTTACCAAAAGTCTATATTCCCACTGAGAAACCATGAGAGGAAAAAATTAAGGGGAAGAAGCTGACAGTTCATATATATTGGGATTTGGCCCAGAGTCAGTATGACTATCCTGGTCTGAGAAAAGGCAAAGGATGGAACTGACCACCAATACATCAGGTTTTATCTTCCAGGGGGATCATTCTATTACAGTGCAGTGCAGCCAGTCTCCTAACACTGCACTGAAACATTGGCATGGCATTAATCCCAGAGGAAAGGAGCACTCCTACCAAGCAATTGCATCTTCAACTACTAACGGCTCCTTCCCTATCCCCTCCCCTCCCCCCAGATAGGAAGAGGAATAGGGTACATCACCTCTGCAGAACACTCTACATGTCCTAGAAAAGGAGAGGGAAGACAACAAGTCAGATCCCACCAAAACCCCCCCCATCAGCATAAATATTGTAGGGTGTGTCTGCATGCCCAGCAATCCTTTTGCCTGTTAGTGCTGGGCTTTATCTAACCCAGGTGTCATTAATTCTGCTAATTATTTGGGGGAAATGGAAAGAAAGGCAGCACTTGTAAGGTCTGGCTCATGACATCTGGATGAGTCACACCCCATTTTTACCCTTTGAGTATAAAGTCTTGCTTTCCAAGGTGCAGACCTACCATGACTAAGTTTAAAGCTCAGCCTTTTCCTCACCTCACCAAGAAAGATGAAAGTCATGTTGCTCTCAGCTAGACCACATGGAAGAGATTAAACAGGGAGATCCAGGGCTCCTGGTTGCAGAGGGCCGTACAGATTAATAGTGACCTCTCAAAATGCAAGGCAGAGCTTCAGCCCTGCCCCAGAGAAAGGGACTGCCACAAGAGCTTCTTTGAAAGGCTGTGATCCACACATTGGTGTAGGAAAAGCCCCAGCATACAAACCTTGAGCACCCCTGCTCTGGACTCCAGGCATCTTTCCATGTCCACCATGAGGGTGTTGAGAGAGCAGCACTGCTCCGAGGGGTGTGCTGTGGCGGTCTTCAGCCTCCCCAGCATCTCAATCTCTTCTGCGCTCAGGCAATGCAACTGCTGGTCCTCCTCTTGCTCCGGGAAGGAGTGCAGCTCCTCAAAGTCACAGGTAATGCACTTATGACAGTTCCACACTAACTCCTGTGGGACAGAGAAGTCACCAGGAGATTAGAGAGCATCTCCCAGCTGGGGACTGACCTGAGGCAACACCCCCAGGGAAGAAAGAGCCCCTCTTGTCAACTCTTCTGAGCTCACCACACCACTCCAGTTCACTCCAGCTGGGTGGGCCTAAAGAGAAGGCCCCTACCCCACTCCTCTCAGCTCTGCCCCTTCTTCCACTTACTCTCAGCTCCTTGGGCTTTTTCTCCTCCATGGATAAATGTTCCTTCAAATCCTTTGCTTTTCTGCCCAGATGCTCCACGCAAGCTTGTAGCTTATCCTGGAGAGGGAAGGGCAAGAGATTCTGCTCAGGCAAAATGGTCCAACGCATCAGATGCTGAAGCAGCACTGAGAAGGCTTGGATCATACCAGTTGAGAATCATATACCAATTGATCTGACATGTCACTTCATGCACTTTGCTTTCATGGGACGTCAGTTATAAATTCCAGCAATCCTCTGGCTATTCAGACTGAACATCTGCATCAGGTACTACACTGAGTGTTTCTGGGTTAAAGTTCTGAACACCTGTGTGTACAGCAGCAATACAGGCTACAATATTCCTCTGCCTTCAAAATTTAGCTTCTGAACAGCAGATAGAAGTGCAGACAAGGAGTCAAAGCAAGATAGTTCTACACTGTATAGATTAATTTTTTCTAGGGAGTCAATCACCAGAGCAACTTTCCAGGAAACCTACTGTATCTCTGAATCAAAATGGAACTTCTGACTCCACCCTCAGATACGGGACAGCAGGAATTACTCAGTGGAACTTCACAAATTTTGCTTTAACACTCCCTCCTGCCTCTGAAAACGACTAATCGAATCCTAAGTTGAGATTCCTAAAAAAAAAAATAAAGAATTGGGGGGGGGGGGTCCTGAAAAATGCCTCCAACATTTTGGATGCAACTTGTACAGACACCTTGGCTGGGATTCTGTCCAAGATTAAGACATCTACATTTAGATGAATTAGATGAATTAGATGCCTAAATTCCACTAGATGTCAGTATAGTCACAGGAGTATTCTAGAAAGCTAATTAGCTGACTATGCATCTACTGTCCGGTGAAGTGAATAAGCACATTTGTCAGACTGTTGGTTCTAGCCACCAGCACAGCTAGCTCAATTGGTTGAGGTTGCCTCAGAGGGTGAAGCACACATCCCACTCAGCTGCTGGAATGTTTCTTCAGCTTCAAGATGGAGAGCCCGTGAGCAGTAACATCAGTTTCTGATGTCGGAATCATTACTGTAGTTTTGGGTGGTCTCACCTCAAGCTGGCCATGAGGTATAGGCACATTTCTACATAGAGCTGCCTTAGTTCCCGTTCCTCCTTGCTCTATCCATTAGACTCCAGTTTCTTTACTGGATCATAGAAACGAAACCCTGAGCCCCCAGCACATACCCTCCTCCTTCTGTAGCACGGACTGTCTTTCTCCTCCCTGTTTGCAGAGAAGAGCGGAATCTACTACTAAGTTCTGCTGCGCTGCTTAGAGCGGGTAGGAGCCAGTAGTCACTGGGCCTACACTCAGCTCTTATGCCTAGATTAAACTCCTTCCCAGAACTGGGGAGGCCCTACATCCTCTTTCATAATCTACTCATGTTCTGATCCCTAGGCTCCACTTCCAAACTGTGGTGCTTGAATACAAATTTCTCTAGAGTTTCTCTGGTCGCTAGCACCCTTTTGAAATATTTAGCGTCAAAGTCAAACTAGAGATGCAACACTTGTTCCCAGACTGTTCTGCTGCATTCCTGTGACTTAACAAGTATTGGTGGGTCTGAACTGCCCTACTGCCTTACTTAGGATGAGATGGTTAGAAGTTTAAAGACTGGAGTGGAATGCCAGGTATCTCAAACCTTGTGAAGGAAATGCTTTCTAGCAGTACCTCCGGGAGATACCACTTGCTTTCCTTGTGTTGTTTGAGGGCTTCATCCAGGGGCCCTCCTGTATGAGCGAGATGGCCGTGGGAGACTGCACACACCACACACATGGCTTCCTGGTCCTCCTTGCAGAAGAGACTGATGACCTCATGGTGCCGGCAGCAGAGCTTCTCGTTCTGCATCTTTTCCTTGACAAAAGGCAACTGCCGGGCTGTCTCCACTATGCTGGCCAGCTGCTGGTTGGGGTACATGACTTGCTGAGCACAAACATGCTGACACATTGAGCAGCTGAAGTCCTTGACCGCTGGCTCCCAGTAGTGGGTGATGCAGGCTCTACACAAGCTGTGGCCACCAGGAATCATGACAGGGTCCTGCAGGTAGTCAGACTGATGGAGCAAGTGGTGTCCATGTTAAGGACCTCCAAATGACTGAGGCAAGCCATTGGTGGTAGTGCTATGAGATGGGCACAGACTTCGGGAGACAGTTCCTATATCCTGATATAGGAATAGTCACCTGGAGAAAAAAAAAGAAAAAGAAAAAAAAGAAAACCACACCACAGAGCAAATAGATCACATACATGCATTATGCAGCATGTGGACTCAAGGAAGCCTAAGAATCAGGCCTCATAGATATTCTCTCCTAGCTTGAGTGAGGAGAGAAGACTAGAGAAAAGACATGGGCTATGTAACCCAGACACCTGGTTCAGCTTCATTGTCCTGTTCCTCACTGACCAAGGCAAGCAGTAATTTAAGTAACAAGCATTTATTGAATTCCCCAGTACCTTGCAGGAGGTGTTCTTTCCCCATATCAGACATGGGGGGGGGAAGGCAGGCTGGAAATAGCACGCATGTTAGCAAGCGTAGTAGTACTGAATATTTCTGCTCTGTCACCTACATACAGACTTTTTCCCTTGAACTCAGTACATGGGGACTAGACACACAGAGAAACAGAAATGAGAGGTCCCACTTTCATACATAGCCCCCTGAAGGCAGTCTGGAAGAGGACTTATTAAAAGATAGCCCAGGCCTCATGGCATAGACTAAATAGACTAGCTTCCCCCTCTCACTGTTTACACATGGTGCTTACAAGATGAAAAATTCCAATGCAAACAAGTTTGTTAACAAGGAAAACATTTTTCATCCAGAGGGTGACAAAACGCTGGGACAGAAGCCTAGAGAGACTGTGATATCTTCATACTGGGAGACAGGGAAAAACCAGCTGGATAAGACCCTTAATGTCTTAATCTAATTAGGCCTACTTTGAGCAAAAGACTAAATTAGGAGACCTACAGAGAACTCATTGAACATAAACTAGTCCACAATTTCACAACCCTGTAGATCTCCACTTCAAAAAAGAAAAAGCATACTACAGTTGAAGGAAATCAACAGGAGCAGAACACCCCTAGACAGACTGAGAAAGAACAAGTCTAACCAAGCAAGACCTCTTGATAAAATTTTAAAAGCTAGAAGCACTACGAGTTAGGCATTCAGGGCATCTAAGCTTTTTGGTCACAACACTACCTTACCAAGGATAACTTCCAAGCTAAAGAATTCTTTAGGCAATACACATGCCAGGTGGACTGCCACAGACCTTTGCTTTCAGCAACTAGAGAACAATTCCCACTCTTCTCCTTTACAGAAAAAAACACAGATGTGGCTAACAATGGCATTTATATAGGAGCAACAGCTGTGATTGCCACCCACATGCCCTTCCCTACCTCACCCTATGAGTATGAATATGAAGCATATTAATTTGTGGTTTTAGGGATTAGTCATGGAATCTCTCTCCTTTCCCTCTGCGTTGGATGTATATTCCCTGAGATGTTGCAGAAATCCTCTGCGCCCTCCGGGGTGACCCCTTCATTGATGTTAGGAGAAACAGTGCAGGTTTCCTTGACTGCAGAAGCAACTTTGACACCTGTGGTATGGTCAGAAATACAAGTTTATTGTCCTGTTCCAGGCTGTGTTGATCAGATTCAGGACTAATCAACAGGTACCCACAAGCAGCCCTAATGTCATTAGCTTATATTTCTCTTTCCTCTCTTCCCCTCCCAACTATGCTTTCCCTTTTGACTCCTCTTTTGCTCGTTTCACACCTGTATTTGCTATTTATATGATTATGTTGGTAACTCTAGCCTTCCTGAGCAACTTTGCTAAGACAGCAATCCTATTTCACTGTCTTTCAATATCCTTCACCCGTGGGGAGTTCCTGACAAGCCTCTTTCACTCTCTGTAATGTCCAGCAGTTTCTCCTGTTTTTATCCTATTAGTGTAACCTCGGGTCATAGAGAGCCACCTGCCCAGATAGATAAAAGCCTGTTCAGATCTCCTTCTTTTTCAGAGTGCTGGGTATTACCAAGAGTGGAATAAATCCAAATCTTCTCAACATTTTGGAAAGAGACCATCTCTGTTATACAAAACTGAAATAACAGAGATAAAGTCTGTTTCTATTTAAAAGTAGACTGAAATTTAGCAAAACATCATTTCAGGACAATGTGGAACTAGAAGGTTACAGTCTAGGAATCCTAGAATAGCCTCATTTTCACACGTGTTCTTTGTGGCTTGTATGTCCAATTTATTGATAGAATTGATACAGCAGCAGCAGCAGACTGTAGTGATGTATTCTTCCGTGCAAACAAATTGCAGTTACTTACCTTTGGTTTAATAAAGACATGATAAGTGAAAATGAATATGAATTTAACTCTTTTCATAGTCGTGGAGTTTAAGTGCAGTTGACATCTACTCTGGAATATCATTGTAATCCCATGCAGACAAATGCATTTGAAACCTTAATTTCCCCAGAGATGCTGACCATCCATTTCTGTCTTCACAGGTAACTTTGTATATCCTGCACACCTTCAAAAGTCAGCTCATGAATTCATACGTCCATGTACCTACTAGTCAGACAGTCAGTTTGTTATGAGTGTGAATGGAGCTTGGTTTGGTGCAGGAACGAGCAGAATTAATCAAAGAGTGTTTTCTATCAGACATTTGTCTAGTAGAATGCCATCAAAGTTGACTGGAAACAGTTGGAATCCAACCAGCGGACTTTAATATCTTTTTCTGAATAAAAAAAAAAAATATTAGTATCACAGTTATAAATATGGCAGTGAAGGAATAGTTGGTTTATTTGTAATAAATCTGGAGTAGCTCTACATGCATATGCCTGCTTATGGAATTCATCTCACCTAGAGATATACCTTTAAGCATGCCTTCGTTTCTGTCTTCCATCTTAGTTTCTTCTCAATAGGGAGGGGGAGGAAAAAAAAGTAACAGGTGTTTTTACAGAATGGTTCATGTGAGTATCTTAGACATCTGCTACATGATGAGATGAGTTATGCCATAGAAGTGCCCATTTTTTCCTTCCTTTTCCCTATTCAGGATGTGTAGAATGATAAGCTCAGGAGGCTGCAGCCAGGGCCTGTCCCTCTGGCCCTGAGCCAGGTGGGCAGAGAAGACCTAGAGATGGTAGCCGAGTTCAACTAAGAGTCCAGATGACCAGGAGAGCTCATGGTGATGAAGCAGGTATGAGGTCAAGCTGAGAAGTCAGCCTGCGGGTCAGAGTCAGGATCAGGCCTGGTGAGGGTAACCAGGGACAGAGAGAGTCCAGTGCCTACTGGGCAGGCCCAAAGTGACAAGATAGGTCCAGGGTCAAGCTGGGAAGTCAGTCCACAGGGCAGGGTCCAGAGCAATGGAGTCTGCACGCTGAGCTGAGCTGGAGATCAGTGCTCCTCTAGGGTAGCTCAGACAGAAACTGAAGGCCCAGGGTTGAGCTTAAATGGGGCTCCCGGGCCCATGGGCAGGAGGTGCAAGTGGCTGCCTCAGGCGAGGATGATCAGGCCCATTAAGGCCTATTAGTGCCCTCAGACCCTGAAAACAGTAGTAATATTAAATATTAAAAATAAATATTAAATATTAAAAACTTTTCTGTAATAGCAAGAGCTACAGCTTTACTGTGAGAAAGTACAATTGTGACACTTTTGACAGTGATTATTTTCACCTAAGTTTTTATTTTCAAGTTTGATGCCTTGAAGACATCCCAGCTTTGTTTTCAACTGTTGCTAACTAGTACCAGTTCAGCAGTATCGCTTCCATGTTCTGTTTCCATTCCCTTACCTCATACATCCTTGTAGTCTTTTTTTTCCTGACTCACAGTCTGAAGGTGATCATTAACCTTTTAGCAAAAGTGGGTCACATTCATCAGGCACCTTAGACTGTTTACAGTATTAGTGATGTGGGCGACTCGAGTCTTCGATGCAAGAACAAAGTTACCACACAGCAGGTGGTCCTGAGGGACAGCCTACCCTCTTTTGTTGTGGGTGAATATCCTTGAACCAATTCACATGCATCGCAGGCTAAAAATGTGCACACAGAAGAATTTTTTACAAATGCTGAGGCTGGGATTCATCTTACTTAAGTTTAGACTTCTGTTAATGAGCTGCCAAAGCATAAACCAAACTTGTAGGCTCTTGCTATAGCTCATGAAGGCAAAAAAAAGTCTGTTTGCCTCCATAGTTTTGGAAGAGAGATTGATCACACCTGTCTCTGTCTCCCTTGAAAGGTCTATATTTATATCTATGAATTACAGGAAGAGTGTAGAGTGGCCAGCTCAGGTTTATGGAATTATTTCAAGTCCACGTTAATGCAGCTTAATGCTGCCCTGAGTTCTGGTTTTGGATCACATTCCATCTGACTCAGGGAGCTGGCTCTCAGAGAACAAAAAGCCACTGGCTTCAGTAGGGAAAGACTTCAGTCTCAGCTGCTTTGGCCATGGAAGTAGCACAGAGAAGGAAACGGAACCTGCTATAACACTGCCTCAACACACAGAGTTATTAGACAAATGGGTGTAAGACCATTTTTCCCTATCCTTAGGAAGGACTGCAAGTAAAGGTCCCATAAAAAGCTACACTCCCTCTCACTGGGGGTCATCACTCAGAGCAACCCATTCTGCACGTCCTGAACCACTTAGACCCCTTAATGTGTCAACGTAGTGTCTGAGGAAGAAATATGTTCCACTCTTCCATATCCATAGCTTTATCATTAAGACTGACAGGTGTCATTAAGCAATAAGCAGTCAGTTCCCAGAGCAACTCTGGCAGCATCTAGAAGTACAAATTTTCTGCAAGCAAACATTTTCATGCTTCCTAGAATACCATGGAGGTTTCAGATATTCCTGACTAAACTGTGAGAGAGTACTACAGCAAAGAACGATAAATAACCCAGACAAGCAATACCTGTTGATCCACTTTTAACCCAGCTATCTCCTGAACACCACGGCTTTTTCATAGTCTAGACGAGAACTCCGGAAGCCATTACACTGCCAGTCTAAAGCAGTCTGGAAGAGGACTCGGTCCAATGCAAATACATTGCAGACCTCATGGTGCAGCCCAAACAGACGAGCTTCCCTCACTCATCATCTTACACATGGCACTGCACATTCATTGTCCCGGGAGTCGCCCCCACTCCACAACACGAGCAGCCACTGTAAGCACAGTCTAACCCAGGCTGCATTACCTAGGACATTTCTGCCTGCCTAAGCCCCACTGATGACTTTCCCTGCTAGGGACAGTCAGAGCAGATCACTCTTCAGCTGAGTAACCCAATTCAGCTCTCTGCTCTGAAGGCCAACAGTTTGTCAAACAACCTCTAAGCCCTCGAAGTAGCACAAGTAAGCTAGCTTTTCTGGCAGGTAGAGATGTCCTTAAACTCCTGCCAGAATCAGGGGAAGGGTCTTTGTTCGTATGTCTCAAAGGCTCCTCAGCCTCCCAGAACAGCTGTCTTCATCATCTTATTGTAAAGTAATTTCAATAAGTGTCCAGTGATATTGCAAGAGCAGAGAGAGGTTAATGGCAAGCTGTTACTAAAGCATGATATCTATGTCAACATCTTCCAATAGACCATTATTTTTCTTTTCTTCCAAAGAGTTAATTATTCAAGGACACTAGAAGAAAAATATATGTGGGATTGGGTGGAAGTGCAAAGGCAGTGTTAAGGCAGAGGCACCAGAACTCTAAGCAAATCACCAGCGATTACCTACTTGAAGAATTTTCTACCTGCATTTGAAGAAAAATCTACGCCGATGGATGGACACATAATCTGAGCCTGGATGGTCCACAGATGAACAGGTTATCACAGCAAAATATCTGCTCCACAGATGAGCAGGCTGCCTGAAACTAGATGGTCCATGAGCCAAAGAGGTTATCTAACAAAGGGCACGAGTCCAAGGGTAGATGTGTTATTAGAGACAACAGGAGTCTTCTGTGGAAAAACCAGCTAACTGTGTATCAGGACTGTGCATTTTAATGAGAGGAAGAATTATCAAGTTTGATCATAATTAGTAACAGAGGTGGATTCAAATTCAGATGGCATACTTAATGCTTAAACTCCACAGAGTTGCACTGCAGCTCTTCAGAGTCAGGTAAGCAGAACTGATTCCTCTGATATCTTACACTGTACTGCTATTTACGTGAATATGGTCTTATTATTATTAAAAGAATTTATATGAAAGTTTGCAGTCTAAAGCTTTGTTAAGCTTTGTTTGTGAGTTGATAGGGACAGGCATGACGAGGGTTCACTGAATTTGCTAGGACACTTATGTCATCAGTTTCACTAGTAAAAAGTAGTAAGGGCAGGGAATGAGACGGGCATGTCCTGTAATCAATGACAACAAAGACACCCTTAGAGGATGATTCCTTCTGCTTATCACACTTATCTTAAGATGGGATGAATTGTCCTTTGAAGGTGATATTGCTTCCTTTGTCTATAGGGGGAGCCTAGAATAGATGTTGACTAGACCCCTAACCAAGGGTAGGGGAAATTAATTCACAGAAAGATTCTTCATTACAGTGCATCTGCTGAGACTCCTAATTAAGGCCTGGTGTCTTGCAGGAGATCTAATTTACAGACATTAAACTGCATCGAGAGTCATAAATACACCAAGTACTTCAGTAACACCATTTTTCTGAAAAAAGACTTCCAAAGCAGCAAGCTGAGTGTTAGAATATCACATTTAGAATATCACATTTCATATTGAAGTTGTTTCTCAGCGTGTCACTCCACTAATGTTTCACAACGCCCAGGCTGCAGGTCAGCTGCAACATATAGGGAAAAGAATGAGCTGTTGCTCCAAAGGTAGTACTGAATTGCATAGTTCTGCAAACATCGAAGCAAAGAACATTTATCTGGGCATCTATCTGGAGCAAGGAGGGGCTCTATTGCAAGTTTGAAGTCCTAAAGTTTTTCTATTTAGATAAATCTTCTGATTTGTTTCAGTAAGATGTCTTTGAAGTGAAGAAGGAAGCTACTCACTCTTACGAAGGAACATGAAATTTTGGAGCTTTTGAAATAAGAGTTTATTTCTGGGGTCAATACAGCATAAAATATCTCGCACCTTCATGCAAGGAAGGTAGGCCTATTTCTTCATTTTAGAGATCAAAAAGATCATTTTCAATCTGCAGATAGAATCATAGAATCATTTAGGTTGGGAAGGATTTCTGGAGGTCATCAAGTCCAACCTCCTCCTCACAGCAGGTTCAGTCAGATCAGATTGCTCCGGCCCGATCCAGCTGAATTTTAAATGTCAGCACAGATGGAGATTCTACAAATTTGCACCTAATCCGGTGTTTGATCACTCACGTTGGGGCAGGAGAGGGAAATTTCCTCCTTCAGTTTCCCAAGTAGTCCATGGAAGAGAGCAACCTGTTGATAGCAAGCTCATTGAAGCCCTTTTCTGAAAATTAGCTGGGCTAGTTGCTGTGCTTTAGGGCAGAAAAGGTTGGGTAGGTTGGAGATAAACAACAGCCAGCTATGCAAAGATAACTCAGTGTGTAAAGGCAGTCTAGTCTTTTGTGCATCTAAGCAGGGTAAGCATTTTGCTCACTTAAACTGTGTACCTAACCATTATAGGCTGGTTTTAATCCTGCTGTCTGCTTCTTGAAATGGGCAAGTACTTCTGAAGATTTGGCTCAAGGGGGGAATAAACTGGCTTGGTATCTACAGTATCTACTCTTGTCTTACTGGATAAAACAGATCAGTATTTCATTTGGTGACTCTTCCCAAATTATTCCTGAGCAGAAAATGGCCACTTTTCCTTGACAACAGGGATGCAAGCAAATGAGAAGTCCTTTCTCAGCCAAACCTGGAGGATCTTGTGGTATCTCCTCCTCTTTGGGAAGATGCAAAGCTGGGTTTTCCTCCTGCTGTTGCCATTTAGTGCTTGCCAGCATTTCATTCAAGAGAGGAAACTCTTACTTTCTTCTGCCAGGATGTGGATTTGTTATTTGTATGTTTACAAGTTGCAGTCCCAAAGGTCAGGCTGGTGGAGGTCCATGTAATTAAGGCAGGTCTTAGCAAGTTGGCACAGCTGCAGCCTAACCATTATATTCCTATTTCAGTAAGGCTGAACGGGGGCTGCTTTGCCCTGTTAATGGACTTTGTGGCCCATACTGAGCTCTAACTACCCTGCTACCAATGCCCCGGGGAGTTAGCTAATAGGCAAAAAATGTATTGGTGATTGCAATACAGGAAGAATGATGTCTGAACTAATGTCAAGACCATGTATCTTCAGGAACAAGCGAGCCATTGCCCTTGGAGTGGGCCATTTGGACGATACTGTACACCCAACCGTGGCCACGAGTGAGGGGAGAAGAGTGCTCCATAGATGTCCTCAAGAAAAGCAGACTTTTTTCCTTAAAAGAGGAGAAAGAGGGCACACGAAAACCATTGTAGTGCCAAACTCGGACTTGTGTTTCACAGTGCTGCTGCTGCCTTTTGAATAAATTATTTTCTCTTTCTGCGCTTTCTTATCTCACCTGAAAAATAGGAACAGTACTCCCTTGTATCACAAGTCATTTCAATGCGTAATTAAAGAAGTCTAGTCAGAAGCTATGAAGAAAATGTGCCGTACTTCCTTGTGGCTACTGAGACAATCAATTGTGTGTTGCCAGTTTCCCATTACTTCCAGGCATTGATTCAGTTTCTTGTCGGGAGATGATATGAGTGTGCTAGCAACATGCCTGAGAGGAATCACTGTGTGGCCATTGAGTTTATCCTCTCTGGACTAACAGAAAGCCAAGAGGTGAAGGTAACCCGCTTTTTTTAAGCACATTAATAGGGAATCTTGGAAGGATCATGTAGATGAAGGTTGATCCCCCGGCTTCACACACTGTGTACCTTTCCCTCAGTAACTTGGCTTCTGTGGATTTCTGTTACTCCTCAGCTATCTTTCATGTAGGAAAACCACCAGTCCGTCAAGATGAGAAAAAGCTTTCAGAGATATTCAAGAGGGGAAAAGCAATGTGATTTGAATTTATGGCCATTTCTGCTACGTCTTCAGTATTTGAAAGGAGTAGCCTCTTCCAGTGCAACACACAGAACCTGAAGTTCTGGAAAGGAAATCTTGGAGAAGAGACACCCGTGTTTTTGCCCCCCAAACACTAGCGAAAGTAACTGTCCCTCTACTCTTAAATCTCCCTCTTCTGTCACTCACTACTACCTCCTTTTTCCCCTTCTGCCTGGAAACATGAAAAAACTACAGCAATGCAGAAAAGATTGACTTCTAATTTTGCTACCGTTGTGAAGTAACAAGACCTTGTTCCTGCTTTTCATCTCCACATATCAGCAATCCACTTGAGGCAACTGAGTGAACTGGTAGTTATTTTAAGGACATTGGACATAATCTGAAAGTTAATCAAGCTGCAGTGTTGTTTCACTTAAAAGAATACTGAAATAAGATGGTGACTTACCAACTACATGTCTGTCATCAGTGTGATTTTGAGAATAAACGACCAATCATTTCTGGGAGATGAGAAAGTTGGGAAAGGCTTTGGAATCCTTTTATCAATTCAACTAAGCTAGCTCTAAGGATAGGTGTTCTAGCGCTAAACGATGTTTCATCCCTTCTGGCTGAGTTTACAAATGCTGTCCCTCAGTTGGCAGAAGGAGTTGAAATCTTTATTGAGCTGAAAGTGACAGAATTAATCTCAGACAGGTGAGAGGTTCCTGCCTCTGCATAAGGCTTACAGTCAAAGGGGGATGGAAAGAGGTCTTGCGGATTCCCTTTGCATTTCACTGCAAGCCTGTTAGGGCTGTTATTTCCCCTGACTTCCTCTCCTTAAAGCTGTGCATAACTCTAGCAAAGATTGTGTCCCTGTGATCATCTATGGCACCCTAAAGAAGGATTTTACAAGTCTCTTTCTTTCAAACTGCTGCCAGCATATTTTACAGACAGGTGATATGACTGCGAAACATCATTATTTTTGCCCAAAGACACACGGCTGGGGAGAAAACTTATCTTCAGTATGTTATAGTCTGAATTTTGATCAAGTAGTGATGATTAAAGGCCATCACTATCTCAGAAGACATTTATCTCAGTAACGCCAAAATTAGAATATGCACGGGGTAGTAAAAGCATTTGGACTATATGCACTGTAATCCCACTGGCCTGACGGTCCCAAAATGCAGGAAAAAGAATGTGAAAATGTAGCCTTTTGGTCCTGCTAGTTGTCATCTTTCTGTTGCTGCAGAGCCTGAAGCTCAAGGTTTATCTCTTGTTTCTGATTATTAAGTATCATCAGATATGTGAAGTTCACTGTATTTACACGTACCAGTGTTGCGCTGTCCTTATCTTGAACAGAGATGTGAGCTTTTTAAACCAGATTTCTGAGGTGTCCAAAATTGTCTCTTTCAGGGGACTCCCAGCTCACAGGAAGGAAATAGCTTGAGAAGAAATCACAGGCATCATTTTATTTTCCTGTGTGTGTTTACAGGTCTCTGGGAAGAGCAATGTACACTACTACTCTTCCAGAGAAAGACAGGTAGGTTGTCATCAAAGACCTTCCCTGCACAGCAATGAGTCATGTCTGCACACCTCTCTCTGCGCTGATGTTTAAGATAGTCAAAGCCATCTAGAGCTAAGCATCAGCAGAACCGGCAGCATGTTTCAATCAAGAATCACAATCTCAAACCTAAATATGCTTTCTGACAAATATCATCAAAAAGAACAGATTTTCATAAGCCCTGCATTCACCTATGCCTTAGTCTCCACCTGGAGAAACCCAGACAAAATTAGGGACTTTAAAATGTTAAAGAGCTGCTGTCTCTTCAAATCTACAGTTTGCTTTTCTAAGAAAGCCTTCTGATCCACCATCCAGAATCCTGTTCCTCTTCTTCCCTTCCCCAAATCTCAGTTCCAGGAGGAGATCTGGGAAAATCCCTGCCTTGAATCACTTGTCATGACAGCAATGCTAAAGTAAGTCCATTTGCAGTAGAACAGCATTGCCCAGAGTCAGGAGGTCCTAGGGGCATTTGGGGGTTTCCCTGCTGCAAACAGTTGAGGAAAACTCGATGGATCAAGAACAGTACTGTTAAGAATTTTAGGGAAATTTTCAGTGTTCAGCTAGGAATTAGGTTATATTGTGTGGAGTATGGAGAGATATTGGATCCCCATATTTCCACTGAGATACCTATTCCTTATTTTTTATAGTGTAAAGCACCAGACGACTGGCCAAAGCATGAAACTTCATCCAGTCTCTAAATAAAGCGGTGAAAAATGTCCCGACAATTGAACTGGATTGTGGATCCAACATTGACTATGGTATTTAACCATGCTTGGATTGCTGCTCTGACAGATTATAAAGCTCAGCTATGACATAAGGTCAAGGCCTTGGAAAGGTGTTAGCAGAGCTCCTTTAAATGAGGTGTTCCCAGAGACACCAGGTTGGCACAGACTGATGAAAATCGGAGTTAATGCCTGGCATCGGGGAACGGCCTCTGTGTCCATCAGTGTTCCTGGGAGCCTTGGAAAGTCTAGTACAGTGTATGTCACCCTTCACTGTAAGGCAGACACCTAGTGCAGCATCCTGCTCCTCTCATGCTCCTATTTTACCATGCAATGAATCGCAGTCCCCTCAAAGGTCTCTTGCTGTCTTCAGCAGCTCTCTCAAGTTGAGGCACCTCATGTCAGCACACCAATATATGTGAGATGAAACCTGCTTGTGCTGTGCCACACTGAAGGATTTACTTTCTCTTGGAAGCTTAGCACCACCATCACTTTTTTTGTGTAGAAACGTGAGCAGACACCACTCTCCGAAGCTCGTAGGAGCTAGTGGGAAAGCATAACCTCTCAAAATACCTAGTTGTTCCTCTTAATGCCAGGAGAAGCCTAGACCTGAGACTTACACAGCTCTAAGGTGTCTAAAGGTAAAAGCCCCAATACCACCCCAAAGGCTCGGGTTTGACTGGTGACAATATGCTCACATCCTTGTGACTGACAATTTCCAAAGAAAGATGAGAGCTACATGAAACCTTGGATTTAGTTTCAGTTCTACTCTTGTCTGCTGAGAAGATGGTGGAAGGGTGCATATAGATGAAAATGCATGGCCCAAGGAACAGAAGTGCAACAGTGATATGGGAGGTGCAGGTAGAGAGTGCTATCAGACGCCCTTTGGAAGAGTGTGTCCTCAAAGAGACCAAAATAATGACACAGGACACAACAAGAACAAGCAAAGAGCCTGAGGAAATCAGACCACTATTGGCAACCACGATGCAACCAGCCACGTAGGTGTCAGTGCAGGCCAGCTTCAGCAAAGCATGTACATCACAGAAGTAGTGGTTGATCTCATTGGGCCCACAAAACACTAGCTGAGCGGTCAGCAGGGTCTGCACCAGGGAGTGCACACAGCCTCCCACCCACGAAGCTGCCACCAGCCGGCCACACACATGCTTGTTCATAATGCTTGTGTAATGAAGCGGCTTGCATATAGCAGTGTAACGATCATACGCCATTGCTATGAGGATGAACACCTCCGTGCAGGCAAAGAGATGGACCCCAAAGAGCTGTGCTATGCAGCCCACAAAAGAGATGGTCTTCTTTTCAGCAAGAAGGTCATAAATGAGTTTGGGAACTGTGACAGTAGAGTAACTGATATCTACAAAGGACAAGCAGCTCAGGAAGAAGTACATGGGAGAGTCCAGCTGTTGACTGTTCTGTATAGTGATGATGCTAAGCCGGTTTCCAAGAATAACAGTGGCATAGAAGACTAAGAAGAATGTGAAGCATACTTTTGCTAATGTATCATCTTGTGTGAGTCCCTGGAAGATAAACTCCATCACATTGTTCTTGTTCTTCAGATACGTCACGTAGACAGGACCTGAAGCACAGAATAAAGCCACCTGTGATGGCATTAGAAACACAGTGCTATCAGTACACATCCATGTCGATCACTGGTATGTTCAATATCAATGTATTCCCTTTTATGCCTTTTGGGGAAAGTTTCCTTTCAAAGTCAATGCTTCTCTCAAGGAGTGACAGTTGATATCTGACTCAGAATGCATTACTGAAGTGTGTAATAGCGAGCTCCGTTTATTGATTTGAGGGAGTTGGTGGAAATATCCTCCAGATTCATATTTCTGATCTTTGCCCCTTTTAAAAAGGAAGACTAGTCACTAGGTTCCCTAAACATCCACTTTTGAAGTGTTGATTTGGAAACGAAAAACTGACTGAGACGGATAGTGCATGTTTTGATTTGAGTCTCAACACACTAGTCATCCCCTAAGGAATTCTGCTCAAGCAGTGAATGTACCTTCTTTTTCAACCCTCTGAGGGAATTCAACAGAACTAGTCCTTACTAGTTCTCTCTGACTCTGGTAGAATGTCCATGCATTTCTGTGCAACCATCAGTGTTCACATCATGACACAAGGCAGCTGGCTAATTAACATCACTTCAACTATCGAGGAGGTAAAGTGGACACCTACCTCATGTCTGTTTAGCAGAGATGTGCCTTTAGGCACAAACTGTCTCTAAGGCACCCTAAGTGAAATCAGACCATGTTCAAGGGATGCCAGGAAACCTGAAGCAGGAGAGTCATTGTCCTATATGTGCTGTACTGGGCTACATCTTGTGTTGATTGGTTCCAGTTATTGCTCATGAGTTTCTGGGTTGCGACCTCAGCCTCCAAAAGAGCAGGTTTGTATTTCCTCAGACCACCTTTCCTACAGTACATGGGTGAATACTGGAGATAATCTGCATTAGTGATGTGTCAGTAAGGTTTTTGTACACCTCAGCCAAGTTCTGGACTAGGCATGGAAACCCCCATAAACACACCTGTGATGCCCCTGGGGTAATAAATACACCGCTGCTGAATCTCCTTTACTCACCAACACCCTTGTATTCACCTTTGCTGCACTCTAGTGCAGTACGCAAGTATCACTAGTGTTCAGTTTCTACACTGAAAAGATAGATGGCAAGAGCTGCATAACAATGTCCACAATACTGGCAAGTCCTTTGGGCTCTTAACCCTGTTCCACAATCACAGGTCAATCAGTTCTTTCTCACGAGATCTCTGCCTCTTCCACCCTCCAACTTCAGCAGCAGAGGAAATATTCTTTCATGTCTCCGTCCCTATCTCCATGCCGCTCCATGTGCAGAGGGAAAGCAGTGTGGGGAGGCCCAAAGCGTGTGTGTTAAGAGCATTGTTGCCACGATGTGTACAGCTAGAGGGGACAAGTTAAGACTGAGTACATAGGCAGTGCTGCAGCTACCTATTGACTCCTTGACTCTGCAACACCAGAAACTTCCTTTTGACAGATATTTCTGGAAATGGCATATAACTGAAAAAATAAGGAAAGACGACACCAATTAAAAGAAAGGGTAAAAAAAAAATTGAGTTCTTTCTACTTCATAAAATGCACCTCACAAAAGACACTCAACAGTAATGCCTCTTTTCAAAGGCAGGATTTCATAGTCATGCTTGAACAAAGCAAAGAAGCAAGATCAGAAAACTTGCACAGTTTATATTTGCTAGTCTCCAACAGTTTGCCTGCTATTCTCCTCTGATGACCTCTCGGACCACTTCAGGCAGTTTCATCAAAACCTCTCAGCTCCAAGCTGCTTCTTGTGTGTCACGAGAACAGTCCACATCTCTGCCAGGGCTGGAAACTACAGGGGATGAAACGGACAGCCTGAATGTCTAGCTCCATTTCTCATTCTGCAAAAACAACTTCCAAGAGCATCTGCAAGAACAACTCTCTCTCTCTCCCTCTCTCTCTCTCCAGATGGAGAAGTTGTGGCAGAAATATTTCAAGTAAATTGCACAGCAGAAGCACAAGCTTACCAGAAGCAATGAGATTCCAGAGGCATGTGAAGTTTTCTTTGTCAGAAAGAATCAGTGGACAGGGAGCTAAAATATATATTTTGGACAGCTATTAGAGTAATCTCTACAGGGTGACTGTGGAGCGTGATCACCCAGACCATGTCACATTATGTGGGGGTTTGCTTGCTATCTTGCTTGCTTTCCAGAGCTGTCTAGATAAATGGACTTCATTTAGTACTAGCTATGTGCTTCTTTTGGAAACATTTCTATTTAAAATCAACGTCATGGCTGACCATGTGCAAGATTTTGCATATGCACCCCCTGCATAGAGCAGAGGACATTCGGGGAACCAGAGCATTTGTGACATTGTCCCAGGATTTGGTCTGTAGATCTGCCGCTCTGCTGTGCAGGGAACACCTTCTTATCTTGAATCACACTTAAGCCATGTTACGGTGCAACACAAGTGCAAGCCAGTATTTATAGGGAACGTGAAGTGAAGGAAGAAAAAAGAAAGTGCTTTAGTTACTTTCAGAGTGCATTACACAGATGTCTTTCTCCCTCATACAGCTGATTTGCTCTTTTCCTCCTGGCAAGGTAGGAGTCAGGGTCCCGTGGCTCCTCGTGGCTCCTTCGTCCTTGTGGAGAACCTTAGCTGCTAGAACTAACCTCCCTGTGGCAGCTGTGACTGGCTCTGAGATGATTTAATCTTCCATCTTCAAATTTCTTCTCTTCCCTCCTGCAGGAGTAGCTGCTCCAGCTATTCCCTTGGAATACTTTTTTCTTCCTTTGCCTGGGCCTGTAGATGTGCCCTGTTGGGCTAGGAGTTATCCTGCGTACAGGAATTATTACTGAATAACTCTTTTTTTTCATTGACACATAAAATTGTGCCCCCCAATGCTTTCTTTGCCCCCCAATGCTTTCTCTGGTGGCGACAATTTCCTACAGTGAGCAATTTATCTTTCACTTGGATCTTTGATTCTTTATTAGTCTAAACATTAAAATGCAAAATCTGAGGCAGAGATGAAGGGCAGAGGGGATGGCTAGGAAGGAGGGCATTAGTGATAGGTGAACTACTGCAGAAAGGCAGAGAGTTGAACTGGAATGGGAAGGGGAGAAGCTTCTCCTCATATCATCTGCATCAGCAAATGACCCAACCAGCATCTAATATCAGCAGTTTAATTGCTAACCCATGGATTCAGCATATGACAATGCAGTACTCCTAAGAAGGCATTTACTCCAAAGTAAAGGGGAAGGAAGCCTTTGGTACAATTGCTTCCAGCAGCAGGTGACCAACAGCCTTGCAGACACCCTGGGCCATTGTTTCCTAGCTGAGTAGATTACAGAGTAGATGGAGTTTGTCTGACGGAAAGTTTACACCTGGGAGAGCTCGGACTAATGGGATGCTCTGCCTGGAACACATTTTAATATTTTTGATAGCATTCATTTCTTTATTTGCTGGTGTCTCAGCAGTGCTTGGAAGCCCCAGTCCTGGGCCTGTGCTATTCAAAAAGAGAACATAAAGGGAAGCCCTGCTAGTCACAGAGTTTACAATGCCATTCCAATCAAAACATGAACTTTCAGGGTCTTCCTAATTACTGCAACAGCTAAAACCAAGCTTTTCTTCAAAAGGGAGTTTTCAGTAAATTTTCCAAAATGGAATTATAGTGAGAGAGACTTGATTTTCTCAGCTCCTGAGAAAATGTTACCACAGTTCTACACCTCACCCTTTTCACGCCAAACTTTTCTATTCCACAGTTTTCTCATGGCACTTTTCATCTCCTCATTTCTCAGTGTGTAGATGAGTGGGTTCAGCATGGGTGTGATGATATTGAAAAACACAGCCACGCTCTTGTCCTCTGAGAGACTGCTGGATGGGCATATGTAGGTGAATGTGCATGGCCCAAAGAAGAGAATCACCACAGTAATGTGGGACCCACAGGTGGAGAGGGCTTTGTGCCTCCCTTCGGATGTTCGCCTTTTCAAGGAAAACAAAATGACAATGTAGGACGTGACCAGGATTGTGAAAGAGACCAAACAAATTATTCCAGTATTGGCAACGACAATGATGCCCACAACATAGGTGTCTGTACAGGCCAGTTGTAGTAGAGGAAGGACATCGCAAGAGTAGTGGTCAATTTTGTTGGGACCGCAAAAAGGGAGGCTAACGGTTATGAGGGTCTGCACCAGGGAGTGCACAGAGCCCCCCACCCATGAACCCATCACCATCCAGCCACACACACGCCTGGTCATGAGGGTGGTGTAGTGCAGGGGTCTGCATATGGCAAAGTAGCGATCATAGGCCATCACTGTGAGGATGAAGATCTCAGCGCCGCCGGAGATATGAAACCAAAATAGCTGTGCCATGCAACCCCCAAAGGAAATGGTTTTCTTCTCAACAAGGAAGTCAGCAATCATTTTGGGAGCTGTGGCAGAAGAGAAGCAAATATCTGCAATGGACAGGTGGCAGAGAAAGAAATACATGGGGGAGTTCAGACGCTGACTGCTAACTACAGTGACAACGATGAGCAGATTTCCTGCCACAATAACAATATAGAAGAACAAAAACACCACAAAACATATTTTCTGCACCCCTTGGTTCTTTGAAAGGCCCAGAAGAATGAATTCCTTCACACTGCTTACGTTCTCCATGTTGATCAGACGGGTGCCAATATGCATTATAGAGCTTATACACCTGGGAAAACAAAGACAGACACATGATTCATCAGCATTTTATCATTATTAATGATGAGTTCTATATCAGAAGTGGATACAAACCAAGAAAGATATAGCATTAGTATTAAGCTTTTGAAGTGTTTAGTTTCTGTCATGTATTTTTTTTTAACGGTTATTTAATTCTCCACAGTACAAAACTTCTGCCATGGCTTTGGTGGCACAGAGATAGGTGCACTCTGTGATATTTTCCTTAATCCTGGTCCTCCAGGATTTTGAAGGATTGGCTCCATAGCTGGTAGCCTTCCATGCACTAAGGACAAGGCCAGAGTGTTCACCTTGGGCACTACAGGGCAGATAATGCAGCATGTTTGCCCTCAGGGGAGACAAAGTCCCTGACAGCAATCTTTGTAAAATGGGTGTCTTTAAGAATACCTGGAAATATTGCTCAGAATGATGATTGGCTTTATAAGTACACATGATCTTTGAATTCTCGTTTAGAAGGGAAATGTACCCACATGCAGAGAAAAGAACTCTCTTGTGTTTATACATTTTGAAACGTAAATATGAAATGTCACAGGCGGAAAAATGAGTTCTGGGAAGGTTATCTATCATGGAGGGGAAAAAAATTGCACATATGACTTAATGGAGTATTTCACATTGTTCTAAATCTCAGCATTGTTTCTATCAGAGGAAGGAAGAATGAAAGACTCTTGTGAGATCTTCTGTCCCAGCACTGTACTGATTTTACCTAGTGTGATTTTTGATACACTCTGCGTGATGCTTTCAAGGCTTAACTTAGCTTAATGAAGCTAATCTAACTAAACTCCTTCAACCGCCAGTATAAGTCTGATTCATAGGCTGATTCAGAATGACTGAATTAGGGTCCTTTGCAGAACCCTTTTTTCCTCCACTCACTATGAGGAGCTTAAGCAAATTAGCACCACCAGGTTAGAATGACCTTTAGAGAATAATCCCTTTTGGTGCCTGAAAGTAGCTCAGAGCTTTTTGTAATGCCATCCACCTGTTTTAGGTTATGGCTGAGCTCCTTGTCCCTAGGCATTTCTACATCCATACAGTTTCTCATTCGAGACAAGGTCACATTCCAGCATAAACATGGGACTTCTTTGGTTCACCCTGCATTCCAGCTACAACCCATCGAGCATTACGTGTCACTAATAAATGAGTAGCCTACATCTTTAGAAAGAGTGTAACGTCTCTAGCTTGCCTTTATGCACCCAGACCACCAGAGTTCCTTTGGTCAAAGAAGTGTGGGAACCACCAGATGAAACTCTTCACAGAGAGTTTAAGGTCAGCCAAAAGCAGGCACTCTTTTAATAAAAATATCCACTGTATGGGCTTCCTTCTAGGATCAAAACATTCCCCGTCAGCTGGTGTTAAAATGCACCATTTTAAGTCCTGCAGAGTTACATCACAACCAGGTCTTCTCATTTGTGTTGGTGATCTGTGAGCAAATCTGTGGAATGATTCAATTATTCCAAGTTATCTACCAACTACTTCCATCTGCAGCATAATCAGAAACTCTCGTGCAGGCACAAAGTGATCAAGCATCCACAGGAAACACTGAAACTGAGAAAAGCCAAGATTACTTTCAAACCCACAAAGTGAAGCCGAGAGAGGAAGTCGGGAAAGGTAGGGACTTTTCCTATGCTTACAGTTGTACTTAAACTAGATGAAAGTTTTTCAAGCAGAAGGGTAAAATTTACATGGATGGTTCCCCTTCAGATATTTCTACAAGGAGAAGGATCAGTAAGAACAACGGGAGGTCAGTTTCTCCCTCGTCTTACCAGGTCATGATCCTTTCTACCCCTCTTCCTTCTACTGAGCAACGACGTAGACTTCTCAACAAAATAAATGACAGGGATGAAATGAGCACACCTTTATGGCTGTGCAGTACCCAGTCGAAAAGAAATAGCTGGGCTTCATCCAAGCCAGAGCATGACTGGAAGCATACCACAGCAATCGCAGGGCCATATTTAGGCAGTCAGAAAGGAGTGACCAAGAGAGAAATGGTCAGGGGAAACTATATGCCTGAATACCAGCAGATGGCAAATTCCTGAGCTAAAAACAAGGTGTGCATCTACAAAAGGACCGATTCACAATTCAGACAGCTCGACTATGTATCTTGCTTGATAAGGTCCTTTCCATCACCACCAAACTGCATTTAACAAACTACCCATCTGTCTGACCTGATCTCATCGCCTTAAGTCATGTAGGCATCTGTACCTAAGCTAGGCATATTACACCTGACCAGTCTACTTGTAGATGTGATGAATCATGTGCTGCCGGTACCTGTTTCTTACTGCTGACTCCAAGAGGATTACTAGAATGACTAATTCAGTAGAGGATTGCCACCAGTTATGGCTTATCTCTTCAAGTGCCTTTGCAGGGGTAGACCTGAGCTATATGACATAGTGCAATCAGCTGCAAAATAAAATGAATCTCGTGTGTACTCTTAACATCTCAAAAAGGGTGAGAAATTGCACCATCTCCTTACTGCATGCATTCTTCCCTAAAATCTCCGGTGGTTATGGGAAACAAAAGAATAATATTGAAGCAATCTAATCTGCGGCTGTAGAACTAGCTCTGTGTATGATTCTAGCCAAAGATAACTAGAGACAGTTGATAACTTCAGTGGAAGTTCCTTTCTGTATTTTCACATTTGTGCAAGAAGAAAGGAAAAGGAAGAGGAAAGCAAAGCAAAGCAAACAAAGCGAAGCAAAGCGAGAAGGCAGAGAAGCTGCAAAACTTACCTCGCCTGTGTTTAGAGATCTAATTTTTTGTGTAAGGGCTGTACAGCTTTATCTCCTCAACTTCTGTCTCCCCTGGTATGAATGTGTTAGAGCACAGCACCTTTAAAGAACATAGAATGGCTTCTGGAAAGCTTCCAAAACTTGCTTAGGAGGTGGCTGTTAGTGTATAATCCAACCCCATCTAATTTATTACTTGCTTTCATGTGTCACAAGTGTATCTTGATGTTTCCTGCCTGTGTGAGAAGTGGTTTAATAGGCTGTGTGGATGATGTGACCTGGGTGTGCTGAATGACGCTTTCATATCCCAGCAGCTGCACAAAGGGCTGAGAAGAAAACCGTTTAAGTACCAACTTTTAACCCTCTCCCAGGAAATCTTCCACCTGAAGGGCTCTTGGGGCTGGAGGAGGGAGGGGTGGAGGCTTGGTGAAGGGAAGGCGTGAAAGAAAGGGGCAAAGGAGGAGAATGAGTTCTGTCTTGACTGAAAAGTTTAAGTAAATATATTTTAAAGAAACAGTTGTCAGTCAATGCTTTTATAATGATATCACAAAGGCATTTCAGGGTTTCTCCATAAGAAATAACAGTCAAAGGAGTAGCTGAGTATTCAACTGGACAAGCATATGCATGGAACTATCCAGTTAATGCTTCTCAGATTTCTTCCTTACTCCAAGCTGATAGTTTTATGGATTTCCCATGTGTAAAGGGCCATTAGGTCCACTGCTCTGGCTTCCTAGCATTGTGAATGCTAAAACAGTCCATTTGTAATCTAGATATTTTCTCTCCTTTTTTCACTTCTGTGTATTCCAAAACACATGTAAAAGAGAAATCTTCATTAAAGCGAAAAAAGAAAGAAACCTCAAGCTGTAGGAAGAGTCACCATCCTCCAGGGATGGTAAAGAATTCCTATCGCAGGAGTCTTTTAAGGACAGGTTGGGCTCATTTCTCTCAGGAGTGGTTACGATGAAGTTTTTATAGGGACAGAAGATGTCCTGGGTGACCTCTTGATGACCCTCCAAGTCCTATCTCACCAGAAATTTCATCACTGGAAATCCAGTGAATAAAGCCTCTTTGCAAGAATTTGCATGTTTTAACAGAGGTCAGTGAATTACCAAGTCAGTCAAAAAAATCCTTCATTTACGAATTGGGAAACTGAGGGAGGAAGTCACCTATTTAATGCCAGTGGAAGTCAGCGAATTTAACCCTGACTTAGTCACTCTAGGCTCTTCTGCGCAAAAAAATGAATGTCTCTGGAGGCAGATGCATCTGATCTACCTCAGAACTGATTTTAGGATGCGATTAGGTGTGAAATGGACGTCTAGCTTTTAAACAAAACAACCTAGGGTGGACAACTCTCAAATGTCATGATGGGCCCCATCTTTCTTAACCTGAGCAGCTGCAGTCAAAGGTGAACCTATGAAATGAAACAAACGAAGCAAATAGACATGCTGATTTATATCAGCATATCATCTCAACCAAGGCCCAAGTCAAATGCATCGTTTCTCTCAACTCTACTGTGTATTTGTAGCTTATGCCTCATGGATGTCAGGAAAGGCATTGTCTCAGCTACTGTCCTTTGCTTTGTTTTGCTGAAATTTCTGGAAATGTGGAATGGCCTGATAACAACATAGTTAATGTCTCCATCTCCTCTGCACAGAATGCCAGCGATCTCCACAGTGAAAACAGAAATCCTACAGTTAATGAGAATAAATACTGGTAAAGAAATGCCTTGGTGAAAATAGTCCCCTAACTTAAATGTCCTTTTACTGTCGCCTGGAGTCTTGGGCAGCTTAATGAGGGTTAACAGTAGTCACTACAGGAAACAAGAGTATTGGGTAAGAAGGTAAACAAAGTCTTACAGTCTTTGGGAAAGGAAGAGGAACAACAGATGACAGAAGCCAGAGATCAGGCCAATAGCATCTGGCCTGCTAACCTAGTATGAGTCGGCCTGCCACTTTCTGTACCCAGTGGCACACATGGCAGCAACTTGGCTAGCATCACATTCATGTCCTTTTGTTTCCCTAGCCAAATGGACTACCAGAGGTGACTTAATGCACAAGTCCAAATGAAGAATTGCTGCTACCTCCTGCTGCAAAATAATTCCCCGTAGGGTTGCGCTTAGTGCCAGCAAAGGAGAAAGGTCTTTTCTCCATTTTCATTCCACTTACCTTGGCACCTGGCTCTGGACACCACTATGGCAGCAGGTCATGCTTGGGGAGCTGTGATTTGGACAAGGAGGGACTGTGCATGGTGAGATGAATGAGGTTTTGCAGCTGGATAGTGAATACTGGCAAGGGGTTTGTTGACAGAGCCATGGTGAATGTGTGTTGTGAATTTGATGATGGGCAGGATGGGGACAAGGCACGGTGTGGAGGGAAGTTGTGAAACTTGAAATGAATGCTACATGGCCAGGGGCTGTCTTCATGGAGTTTGTGAAATCAGAAGTGCCTGAGGTGTGGTGAGGGACTGTGCTGAAAGACAGTATGAAGTGGCAGGTAATACTGTGGGTGCTAAGCTGTGTTGAAAGACCTTGTGACATCAGAAGCGGACATCGTGTTTTGAAGGGTAACACTAGGAGAGGTTGCAGAATTGTGGCTGCTGAGGTGTCATAAGGCTGGCTAGAGAGTTCAAGGAGACCCTACTGTAGAACAGGTAATGTGAAGTAGTAGGGGACAATGTATGGTGACAGCTTGTGTTGGGAGAGGTTTTGAGGTCAGAAGAGGACACTCGGTAGTGATGAGTGTGCTAAGGGAGGTTCTGCAGTGACAGTGGACCCTTGGGGAATGAGAAGCTGTGTTGAGGGAGGTTGTGAAATCAGCAGCAGGCATTATGGAAGAGGACTGACAACTTCTCAATCTGTGTGACCCTGAGCAGCAGTAGAGCATCTTCTGCAAGGTCTGTGAAGCTAGAGCTGCTCATGGATGCAGCTGGGAAGCAAAGCATCAGTGCAAGAGTCAAGCTATAACTTTGGACAGACAGTTCTTGTGTTCTTTATATCGTGAGACTGTCTGAAGAAGGGAGAAGTAGTGAAAAAGCATTACTATTGCATGCCAAACATTGGTAAATTCCCATTTTTTATGGTCCCTGGCTCATCTCTCTGGGACAGCAGCACCAACCCAGTCATTTACTTCCTGGGCAGGAGCAACCGTCACCACCAACTCCACGGCTCTGGGAAAGTCACCTTCCAACAAGCGTTTGCAGAGAAAGCAACGTGCGGAGAAGGAGGCCAAGTGCCCAGAGACACTGCTGCAGAGACTGCGTATAAATCCCTGCTGGCGAGGAGGTGTGGGAGGGTGGGGCAGCCTGCAGAGGGGACTGAGGGGAGGTGGGCAGCAGTGCTCAGCCCCCAGCAGAGCCAGGGCGTCTCCACTGCAGTGGGAGCAGCTCAGCTGGTGACGTACCCCTTCCGAGCAGGGCTGTGCTGGGGACCAGGGAGCTGGGTGAGAGCGATCCTTCTCTGCACACCATGCCAGTGCCTCTTCTCATTACGTGGTCCCCCCTTGTGGAAGGGGACATGGTGCACAGAGCATGGCTATGCAGAGCATGCAGAGCACAGGGAGGTAGAGTGACCCAGGATGCTGGGCATGTCTTTGGGACCCTGAACCTTACAGGGAGTCTTTTCCCTCACTTTGACTTGAGGCCAAGCCTGCAGGACTCCGGTGCATTCTGGCAGCTCCTGGGAGGCCACTCTCAGCAGGGATGAGTTTCATCCTGGCTATTTTGGGCTTGTATAGAAACATCCTTGAGGTCTGAACACCTAGGGGACCGTTCAGCTGGTGCCACGGCTGCTCTGGTCAACACACAGGGGTCCTGGAGTGATGCGTGGTGCTTCTGTGTGTGTAGAGAAGAGCACCAATTCCTCACCTACACCCTGAGACTCTCCATCGCTGTCCCCAGAGGACATCTCAACTCATCTCTCCCAGCTTTCGCCCAAGATGGCCATCTCCAGATGAGTTAGTTGCCCTAGGCTGCCTGTACAGGCAGTGGAGAGAAAGGTGCTTGTAAGGAGCTTTTCCCTTCCCTATGTGGCTGCAGCACACTGCTCCTGCTGAGCCATCAGCCACCCTCCTGTGCCTGTGCCAAATCTCTTCCCCACCACCATCTTGCCCCACACTGCGGATGCCTCGCTCCCCTTACGCAGTGCCATGCAAGGCCTCTCACCCTAGTGCTTCTGAGAAAGCTTTCAGCTCCCAGCCACAGCACCTTATCTCACTGTCTTCCCAGTAGCTGCTGGGAGGGTCACCTCTCTTCCTGGCACTGGCACTTGCCTGTTGCTGCAGGGCTGAAAGGGCATTTCTCTGCCTCTCCATCCAGCTCTCCAGACTTTCTATTTGTTTTTTTTTATTTTTGGCTCCTGCCCTCAATCCTTCCCTCCTTTGTTTCTCCATTACTCTCTTTCTGGGTTGGCTGGTGCGTGGATCTAATTAACACTAAAACAGTTTGTGAGCAAGTGAAGGGCTGGATTTAAAAGGAATGGATCTAAATCTGATTTTTTGAAATTAAGTTGAGGGCAGAGAAAGAAGGGAAAATGTCTGCACCAGAACATTGAAAGAACTAACAGGGGTCAAAACTTTTCTTTTTTGTTCATTTTAATTCTATGGGGTAACAGTATTCCTGAAGTCATTTCACAGAATCAGAGAATGGTTGAGGTTGGAAGGGACCTCTGGAGATCATCTAGTCCAACCCCCTGCCCAAGCAGGGTCACCTAGAGCAGTTGCCCAAGGTCGCATCCAGGTGGGTTTTGAATATCTCCAGAGAAGGAGACTCCACAGCCTCTCTGGGCAACCTGTTCCAGTGCTCTGTCACCCTCACAGTGAAGAAGTTTTTCCTCATGTTCAGATGGAACTGTCTGTGTTTCAGTTTGTGCCCGTTGCCTCGCGTCCTGTCACTGGGCAACACTGAAAAGAGTCTGGCTCCATCCTCTTGACACCCTCCCTTCAGATACTTGTACACGTTAATAAGATCTCCTCTCAGCCTTCTCTTCTCCAAGCTAAACAGGCCCAGCTCTCTCAGCCTTTCCTCATAAGAGAGATGCTCCAGTCCCCTAATCATCTTTGTGGCCCTTCGCTGGACTTGCTCCAGTAGTGCCACATCCCTCTTGTACTGGGGAGCCCAGAACTGGACGCAGTACTCCAGATGTGGCCTCAGAAGGGCTGAGTAGAGGGGGAGAATCACCTCCCTCGACCTGCTGGCAACACTCTTCCTGATGCACCCCAGGATACCATTGGCCTTCCTGGCCACAAGGGCACATTGCTGCCTCATACTTAACTTGGTGTCCACCAGCACTCCCAGATCCTTCTCCACAGAGCTGCTTTCCAGCAGGTCAGCCCCAACCTGTCCTAGTGCATGGGGTTATTCCTCCCTAGGTGCAGGACCCTGCACTTGCCTTTGTTGAGCTTCAGGAGGTTCCTCTCCACCCACCTCTCCAGCCTCTCCAGGTCTCTCTGAATGGCAGCACAGCCCTCTGGGGTATCCGCCATTCCTCCCAGTTTTGTATCCTCAGCAAACTTGCTGAGGGTGCACTCTGTGCCTTCATCCAGGTCATTGATGAAGAAGCTGAACAAGACTGGAGCCAGGACTGACCCCTGGGGGACACCGCTAGCTACAGGCCTCCAACTAGACTCCGCACCGCTGATCACAACTCTCTGAGCTCTGCCATTCAGCCAGTTCTCAAGCCACCTCACTGTCCACTCATCTAACCCACACTTCCTGAGCCTGTCTATGAGGATGCTATGGGAGACAGTGTCGAAAGCCTTCCTCAAGTCAAGGGAGACAACATCCACTGCTCTCCCCTCATCTACCCAGCCAGTCATTCCATCAGAGAAGGCTATCAGATTGGTTAAGCATGATTTCCCCTTGGCGAAGCCATGCTGACTACTCCTGATCACTTTCTTGTCCTCCACATGCTTGGAGATGGCCTCCAGGATGAGCTGCTCCATCACCTTTCCAGGGATGCAGGTGAGGCTGACTGGCCTGTAGTTGCCTGAGTCCTCCTTCTTGTCCTTTTGGAAGACTGGGGTGACACTGGCTTTCTTCCAGTCCTCAGGCACCTCTCCTGTTCTCCATGACCTTTCAAAGAGGATGGAGAGTGGCTTAGCAATACCATCCGCCAGCTCCCTCAGCACTCGTGGGTGCATCCCATCGGGGCCCATGGATTTGTGGGTGTCAAGTTTGCTTAAATGATCTCTAACCCGATCCTCCTCCACCAAGGGAAAGTCTTCCTTTCTCCAGACTTTCTCTCTTGCCTCCAGCGTCTGGGGTTCCTGAGGGCTGGCCTGAGCAGTAAAGACTGAAGCAAAGGCGGCATTCAGTAACTCTGCCTTCTCTGCATCCTTCCTCACCAGGGCACCCACCCCATTCAGCAAAGGGCCCACATTTTCCCTAGTCTTCCTCTTGCTACTGAAGTCTTTGAAGAAGCCCTTCTTGTTGTCCTTGACATCGCTCGCCAGATTTAATTCCAAACGGGCCTTAGCCTTCCTCGTTGCATCCCTGCATACTCTGACAATGTTCCTATATTCCTCCCAAGTGGCCTGTCCCCCTTTCCACTTTCTGTAGACTTCCTCCTTCTGGTTGAGTTTTGCCAGGAGCTCCTTGCTCATCCATGCAGGTCTCCTGCCTCCTTTGCTTGACTTCCTACTCATAGGGATGCACCGTTCTTGAGCCTGGAGGAAGTGGTGTTTGAATATTAACCAGCTCTCTTGAACACTCCTTCCTTCTAGGGCCCTCACCCATGGGATTCCTCCAAGTAGGTCCCTGAAGAGGCCAAAGTTTGCTCTCCTCAAGTCCAGGGTTGCGATCCTACTTGGTGCCCTGCTGCCTCCTCGCAGGATCCTGAACTCCACCATCTCATGGTCACTGCAGCCAAGGCTGCCCCCGACCTTCACATCTTCCACCAGTCCTTCTTTGTTTGTTAGTACGAAGTCCAGCAGCACACCTCTCCTTGTTGGCTCCTCCACCACCTGTGTCAAGAAGTTGTCACCAATGCTCTGCAGGAACCTCCAGGACTGTTTGTGCCTAGCTGTGTTGTCTTTCCAGCAGATATCGGGGTGGTTGAAGTCCCCCATGAGAACCAGGGCCTGGGATTGTGAGGCTACTTCCAGCTGTCTGTAGAAGACCTCATCGACTTCCTCTTCCTGATCAGGCGGCCTGTAGTAAACACCCACAACAGTGTCACCCATGCTAGCCTGCCCTTTAATCCTTACCCATAAGCTCTCGACTCGCTCTTCATCCACCCCTAGGCACAGCTCAATACATTCCAGTGCTCTCTCACATAAAGAGCAACTCCACCACCTCGCTGTCCTGGTCTGTCTTTCCTAAAAAGCACGTAGCCATCCATGACAGCATTCCAGTCATGCGAGCTATCCCACTAGTTCAAAGAACTAACAGGGGTCAAAACTTCTCTTTTTTGTTTGTTTTAATTCTACGGAGTAACAGTACTCCTGAAGCCATTTCATGTCAGTTAACAAGGTTTGGAGAAACCCTTTGACAGTTGATTATAATATTGCTTTAGGAGAGATTTCACTAGAAACCATGAGACCTCTCTGCTGTCCTCCTTCTATATCCACTTGTTCTTTCGGCTCCACTGACTGCATTTCCTGGATCTCCGTGGTTGTAGTGGGATCCTAGGCACCTGGCACACCTACACTGTGAGGACCCAAAGTCCGGTGACCTAAATCCTACCCTTAGCTTTTACCAAGACTAAAGATAAATCCTTCCCACCCTAAATACTTTACATTTATTTTATCTCTAAATGATGTTTTCTTGAACAATACGAGAGAAGAGAAAATGACCATAACTAGTAGAAGTGTTGCTGTGTCTTGTGATAGTCTCAGGGGGAATGTGTAGGTTTAGGTAATACCTCTGCACCTTGCTGGAGCTCACACAAACGCAGTTCACATGAAAGCCTTGCTCTTGTGTGGACCAAGGCAGCTGTAAGAAGCTGTGACCAACAGCCAGGTGTTTACCCAAGCACAAATGTCTGATGAGGTCAGGAGCATGGCACGGGAGGAGCACTTGAGGCCTGGAGTTTATTAAGCACAGGATGGACTGAGGCCGGTATGGTAAAGGTGGAACATGAAGAGCCATCTTGGGGCACAGATCAAACATGTTACAGGGTGGAATTGGGTAACGGGGATGCTATAAATTGTTTGCATGACAAAAGATCCACTTGGGCAGGCCAGCTGCAGGGGAATATGCCAAGCATGCTAAATCCTCATATGTAGTTCATTGAATCACATAGGGACTGGTCCTGCTCCCTCTGAAATCACTGCAGGACATGTTATTCCCTTGCCAAAGAGCAAGTGCAGCTGTGTAGTACCAGACTAGCATGGCTGGAGTTAGCTCTTCTCAAATAACCTTGGCTTTTTGTTTGTCCTTTTTCAGCCCACACTGAAGCTTTCAGCAAAGATTTTTCCTGTGTCTTACATAAAAAAGTATTTACCTGGTCCAGTCCCCATTTCCTTTTCCTTTTGTTTTCCCTTTATTTCTTTTCATTATGATTTGCCTTATATTTAGGGTTCTCTTTGACAGTAGTTTTAACAGTATTCCCTCCACGACACATTGTATGATGAGTGTTCTTGGTTCTTCTCATATCCCTTTTCTTTGTCAGGAACATCCCACAAAATGGGTGATGCATATGTTGCTACTCTAATGCAAAGCACAGCTATAATGGAAACGCATCCTAAGGCAGCTCCAGAAAATGCAAAATGGACTGAGAAAATCAGATGGATTTTCAGATGGAGAAAATATATTACCAAATGTGCACGAGATCCATGAAGAGCAGAGAACAACAACGACAACAACAACAAATCTCACAATTAAGTGGGTGCTAATATTCATCTAATTACTAAGACAGAAACAATCTATACAAAATAGGAATCTCTTTCAGCTAAAAACTTTTTTTTTTTTGCCCTGTTTGTCTCCTGAAATTTCTTTCCATGAGTCATTTCCTCTACACAGAGAAGATTAGAAGTCAAGAGCATGGCTGAATGCCCTGAAACTTGCTCCATGTACAGACAAAACCAGACTTTGTGAGCTTAATTCTCCTTCAGTTTGAGCTGGTGTAGAGCAACCTCTTCACGAAAAGTCCTGAGGGATGTTGAGGGGACAAATTCCAGCTATCATGCAGCTGGGAGATACTAGCTTTCCAAGTGACAAGGTTGCTTAAGGGATGGGAGAGGAAGGGGAAAAGCAGGGACAGAAACACCAGCAAAGAAAGCTTTGTAAGGAGTCCTTGCCTCTGACAGAGACAGGTTTGAGCTGCAGGGATCGATTCACTATGTCAGAACATGACAAAAAGCATCAGTTCTTTTTAAAATTGTTGGACAAATGTGTCCCTAATTCCTCTTTGCATATGTATAATTTGTACAAGGGTTCTAATTTTCATGCTAACAAATGTGTTTGGACTGCACTCTGTCTACAACAGGTAAAAACGGTTTTTGATAGTATCTCTCTCCTGAGATATGGTCTTTAGCAGGCTATTTCCTGTTAGAGATCAGTTTCAAAAGAACAGTAATCCTGATGAGCTCGGAAACCATCTAGTGTTCAGAAAATGTAAGGTTAAGTTGGTGTCCAACCTTGCACAGCCTAGAAAGGACAACCCCTGATAGGATTTGGCTGCTTTTCCTGGAAAGGGTATTCTGAATGTGGGTAGCCAAGAGCAACCTTCCAGTAAGAATTACGATGAGTTCTTGAGATATATATATATATATATATAGGGAGTGTGTGGCCAATCCGCTTTAGGCCAGTTTCCATAAGGATGCAATACAGACTGCAGGGTTTCTTGGGGAAAAATGTGAAGGACTGCTGGCCCAAATCTCTGCTTCCTTCTGTGTTTACTGCTCCACTGCCTCTCTCCCTCCCTCACCCTCCAGCACTCTCCTCCCTGCTCTTCCATATCCTTGTATCCTTACACAACTGATAAAAATCCCCAGGAAGGGATAAGCAGCAGCTTATAACAGTCCAGATTCCTGACCAGTTAACTGCCAGGGCAGATGTACTCGCACTTTACTAAGCTGAACGGGAAAAGCAGAAAAACAGTATCTGCACTTTTAAGTTTCGCGTAATTGTGTCATCTTAAGTAGCATTAGCATATTACTTCCCCTCTCAGCTCACATCTGTTCTTTTAAGAAGAAAGAGAGTGAATGGCCTGTTGGGGATTACCTCTGACATGACAGATGACATGGAAAGTGTACGAGAGACCATGCAGTCAGCTTTGGCCCCCAGCTCTCTATTTATTTGGCTGAATTTCTTGCATTAACCCTATCAGCCCGTTTCACTGCAGGGATGTGTCACACTACTTGAGAGTCATGCTCAGAGTGAGATGATGTCCTTGACAGGTCGATCCTGCCTGTATTCTCCCTGTGATCCTCCAGAAGATGTTCTGGATTACTTCTGGCCAGGTTTTCACAGGGCCCTCGCAGGTCTTTGGAGCAGACTCCAGGAGAAGGGGACCGCCTGCTGTGTGCCTTCCTTCGCTGCCCCCGCAGGCTCTTGTGTGTCTGATAGAGCCTCACTGCCTCCCCAGCTTGCTGCTGTTTTACAGGAGTGCTTCTGGCCTGCAAGGGGGCTTGGCTCTACCCAGCAACCTTTGCCAGCAAATCAGGTGGTCGACCCACTGCACCTCCTACTACCTCCTTTGCAAGGTCAGGGCTAGCCAAGTTCTCTCCTACCTCTAGTGGCTTCTTTGGGATGGGAATTTGTCAGTCTTCCCTTCTCTCTGCCCGGAGGAACTTCCTACACAGTCCTGTGCCTCACAGATGGTGGGAGTTTTGTGGCAGCAGGGGGACTCTCTTCGTTATTCCCTTAGGATTCCTTCCTTTGAACTCTGACACACTCACATCCCTTTTTTCATTTGTATTCCCACAGCCTGCACCCTGCCTCACCCTGAATCTCTTCCTTTTTCAGGGAGAGCTTTCAGTTTGTGGCTGGAGGGAGGTTGGTGTGTTCCTTCTGGTAAGCAGGGACAGCATCCAGGCAGACACCTCAAGCAGAGGAGAACATACATCCCCATATAGCTCTCCCTTCCTTCAATACATTGTGGTCATTCTTCCTTCCACATTTCTTTTAGAAAACCTTCTTTTTTTCCCAAAAATGAATGTTGAGGGGTGGGGAGAGATCCCTTGTATGGTTTATTGCCAAAAATAATTGTTTTTGAAATTATTTTTGACCAGACACTTTTGACAATATGTGGTCTATGCAATGGCTTTAGGAGCAAGAAAATTGATGGAGAAGGAGCTGAGATTTTTGCTCTCAGTTAACGTGAAGGTTGAAAGCAAGAAGCAAACAAAGACCAGGCTGATACATTTCCAGATGGTGTTTAATAAATTTAGCACCCAAGGACAGTGACAGTAAGCAGAGTTAGAAAGCTATGCAGCCTGCTTCTCATGCCATATTGTGCAGGAGTCTAAATGAACAAAGGGCATTTGAATATGGGCTTAATGTAGCAGACTAGCAACATGGCTTGGGATAACCCTAAATTAAAGCCTTATATTCACTTCCCCCCCCCCGATTTCTAGAGTCCAATGGTTTAAAGGAATCTTCATAGTCTTCCTCTCTCTTTCCTTTTGTCTCCAATGCAGAAGGTGTTCAGGCAAAAGAAGGGGTGAATTTAAGAGGGCATAGTTATTGTTTGTGGCTTTCCCGTTCATCTTTGTCATCTGCTGAATCTTTAAAGGCCCTCTGGAAGGCCAGCCTGAGGGTGAGCCGAATCCTCCGATCCCTGTAGTAAAGAACTGGACTGAGGCTGCTATTGACGCAGGACAGCACAAAACCAATCTCTGGGGAGTAGAGAAATTTATAGCCCCAGAAGTCAAAGAGGATCAGGACACTCAGCGGAACAGCAAAAATGAGGAAGAAGAGGACGGTGAGCATAATCACGGTGAAGAGCCTGCCTGTTTGGAGGTGCTGGGAGCTGCACTTGCCTTTGAGGAAGAGGGTGAGGCTGAATACCAGCATGAGGGGCGTGCAGAAGAGGAAGTCCAGGACTCCAGTGGTGATGAGGAGTATGTGGCAGTTGCTAGAGAGGCGAACAGTGCAAGAAACGTACCCCAGCATGTTCAGCAGCAGCAAGAGGCTCCAGAGCACGCCGGAGATGATGCTGGACAAGTGCTCTGGGCGATGGCTTCGGCACCAGATGGGACAGAGGACAGACGGGCACCTCTCAATGCTGATGGCTGTCAGGAGATACAAGCCAGTTCCGTACGTGAAAAGATCCAGGAAGAGGAATATCCCAAACTGCACTCCCACATTGCAGTGCATCAGGCACTGAACTGTTTCGATGGCGATGCAGAGCAGGTAGCCAAAGTCAGCGGCAGCCAGCTTCAGGATGTAGACAGTGAAGCGGTTCCTCCGGATGCGGAAGCCAAGGTACCACAGGACCATGCCATTTCCCAACATGCCAGAGGCAGAGCTGATGAGGCAGAAGCTCTCCATGAACTTGAGGAGAGCATATGACGGCTCTGCCTTTTGCACAGTCCCACTGTAATGAGCCCCTTCAGCCAGGCTGGTTGTATTTGGAAGGAAGGTTGATGTAGTTTTAGCACTCATAATGAGGGCTTCACTGTGAAGTACTGATCTGTCACTGTCTCTGATTTCATACAGACCTGTAAGCAGAGAGCACAGAGGTGGTAGCTCGTGTGACTTTCTCTCCTGATCATCTGGTGGTGTTTGCAATGCCTTTCCAGCTCTTTGTAGCCAGAGGTAGATTCAGGGAAGGATTGCTGTGTTTGGACTTGGAGCCCAGAGCTTCTATGTGTCATTTAAAACACCGTATCTGAGGCCAAATTGTGTGTGGCATGTAGGAAAAGCTAGATTACAATGTATGTGTCTCTTTTTGAACTTATTTCTTGAGGCTCCTTTTACAGCCAGTGGTGGGAACAAGTACGTTAAAATAAAGCAATGTTAGCTCAGATTGATCATACCCAAAAAGTTCCTCATTTTCCTGTCTTAATAAAGAGGGAACCCAGGGATATTAGCTCAGATATAATTGTCTTTGCTTCACATAGCTAGGATTAGGTGAGATGTATATTGTCAAAAGTGTATAAAAATTGTAGACAATCAACATACAAATTAAGGTAGCATTAAATCAGACCGAGTTTTTCCTATCCATACTCCCAGAAAACATCATCGAGTAGTCATAATAGCTGGTAGATTTTTATGTTGATGACTGATTTCTATTTTAATGAAATGTAGTTTAATGTGATTGGTTTGGCCTCTGGAGCCTTATGTATAGATAATAATTCAGTCTGACAGAGTCAGGCCTTACTAATTTCTTTCTCAGAAATTTTAAGCACCATGTGTAGGAGAAAGTGTCTGACCCTCACATGACATTGGAATTATGGCTTAAATAACTGTTTCACACCGTTCTGTCAATTCACCCTGCTCTCTCCCCATGATACTGGGATTTGAATGAGAATATTGCCCCCCAAAAAACCTCCAAAACCAAAGGTCCAGAAATAAAATTCACTCCATTTTTGTCCCATAAGGTCAAACTGTGTGACTCTTTCCTACTCGCCCTGCCAGCTGTTAATTTGGACGTGACAAGATAGAGAAGTGCCATGAAAGACAGCAGGAGATAGTCAAAAAGAAGAGAGAAACAAGTCAAAATAAGGACAGTGGTGAAGAGGTGAATCATGGGATAATCTAACCGACACGAATAGTTCCTTACCCCTTTGTCAAATGCCACAGCAAGTGGGGAGACAGACTACCTGAACGGGTGAAATGTGACAAATTGAAACATTATTGTTTCGTCTCAACAGCCCACCCTGTCTCCAGTGCTACACGGAAAAACTATGCAGGTAATCTCCTCGTCCAGCTGATAGCCGGGGCAGTGGGGATAATTTTGCCGCATGAGTCTGTGACAGGCATATACACCGGCAGTGCTTGGTTGGGAATCCAAGTGGAACCATTGCACCTAACTTTATGCATTAAGAATACAAACGTCTCATTGCACTTAGCTTTTAAAGCTACCATTAGAATTAATGGAGGTTTAGGAGCACCTGCAAGGGTAATATTTTGGCCCTAAGATAGGTGTCTTAGGTGTGCACAGTCAGCTGCCTGTCTTTCTCTGCTGACTGCAGACACATCCAATGGTGCTAGCTTCATCTAGAGGCTTAACATCTGGATGGCTAAAGACAGGTAAGGTGAATTGCACCCTTAATGTCATCACCACAGCTTGCAGGATGTGTCTTTTAGGGTTGACTGAACCCAGGGAACTTCTGGCACTGCGGCATACTCTTTTGTAGGGAGCTAGAAGATTCCATCCTCAGCCATTATGAGACCTCGAGTGTTTCTAACATCAAGCCTTTAGAGCCTGTTAGATCCAAGAAAGAATTTAAGTATGTACTTCTGAAACGGACTAAGGGAAATAAAAAGCATTGTCTCTTTCAGAAAGCAAGGAATGTCTGTTGTAGCACAGTTTGTTTCAGAACAGGCAGGTAAGTGCTGCATGTAACATCTGAGTCCAAACTCACCTTCTGTTTCTTTATCTTAGTAGAGTAGCTTACTGCTTGCCCAACAGCACTCACAAGGCTACCTGCTCCCTGAACATCTGTAGCAAGCCCATTGAAAATATATGGCCTTATGACTGTGTCCACTTCCTCTCCATCTGGTTGTGGGGTGGCAGCAGATCTCCCACAATGAAAAATTATCAGACCTTGATCCACAGTAGAAAGTATCTGAAGTAGCCGCTAATTCTGTGAACCAAGTATGCTGTGAGGAGAAAGGAAGACCCGATGGTTAGTGGTTACCTACGCTTTGGAGAATCCAGTTGCAGCACACTCCTCTGCCACAACCTCTCTGTGTGACCTGAAGCAATTTGCCAACTGATTTAAAGAGGACGCAACTATTTGAGTGGCACCTACCTCTGCCTTTGCCCACTCCAACCTTCTCACCAGGTGCTCACATTAAGAAAGTGGTGGTTTTACCTCCCTGCTGCCATCATCTCCACAAGGCAATTCACCCCACCTGAAATGTGGGTCATCCTCTGGAGGTGCCTCTCTCTCCATTGGCCATTTAGGGAACATCAGGTGATTACGTTTCTAGCTAAGGCATTTCAATCAGATTTCATAATGCTAAATAGCATCAGCCTGGGCCATTGATATGTACTGTCATGTACTGTCATACTGGTTGTAATGGACGCCCTGTGGAGATATGCCGAATCATCAAAAACTTTGCATTCCATATAATGCAAGTGAAGTAACCATCCTATGTGAACGCTGGAGGCAAGAGAGAAAGTCTGGAGAGAGGAAGACTTTCCCTTGGTGGAGGAGGAGTGGGTTAGAGATCATTTAAGCAAACTTGACACCCACAAACCCATGGGCCCTGATGGGATGCACCCACGAGTGCTGAGGGAGCTGGCGGACATTATTGCTAAGCCACTCTCCATCATCTTTGAAAGGTCATGGAGAACAGGAGAGGTGCCCGAGGACTGGAAGAAAGCCAATGTCACCCCAGTCTTTAAAAAGGGCAAGAAGGAGGACCCAGGGAACTACAGGCCAGTCAGCCTCACCTCCATCCCTGGAAAGGTGATGGAGCAGCTCATCCTGGAAGCCATCTCCAAGCATGTGGAGGAAAAGAAGGTGATCAGGAGTAGTCAGCATGGCTTCACCAAGGGGAAATCATGTCTAACCAATCTGATAGCCTTCTATGATGGAATGACTGGCTGGGTAGATGAGGGGAGAGCAGTGGATGTTGTCTACCTAGACTTCAGCAAGGCTTTTGACACTGTCTCCCATAGCATCCTCATAGACAAGCTCAGGAAGTGTGGGTTAGATGAGTGGACAGTGAGGTGGATTGAGAACTGGCTGAATGGCAGAGCTCAGAGAGTTGTGCTCAGTGGCACAGAGTCTAGTTGGAGGCCTGTAGCTAGCGGTGTCCCCCAGGGGTCAGTCCTGGCTCCAGTCTTGTTCAACTTCTTCATCAATGACCTGGATGAAGGCACAGAGTGCACCCTCAGCAAGTTTGCTGAGGATACAAAACTGGGAGGAGTGGCCGATACGCCAGAGGGCTGTGCTGCCATTCAAAGAGACTTGGACAGGCTGGAGAGGTGGGCAGAGAGGAACCTCATGAAATTCAACAAAGGGAAGTGCAGGGTCCTGCACCTGGGGAGGAATAACCCCATGCAGCAGTACAGGTTGGGGGTTGACCTGCTGGAAAGCAGCTCTGCTGAGAAGGACCTGGGAGTGCTGGTGGACACCAAGTTAAGCATGAGGCAGCAATGTGCCCTTGTGGCCAAGAAGGCCAATGGTATCCTGGGCTGCATCAGAAAGAGTGTTGCCAGCAGGTCGAGGGAGGTGATTCTCCCCCTCTACTCAGCCCTGGTGAGGCCACATCTAGAGTACTGCGTCCAGTTCTGGGCTCCCCAGTACAAGAGGGATGTGGCACTACTGGAGCAAGTCCAGCGAAGGGCCACAAAGATGATTAGGGGACTGGAGCATCTCTCTTATGAGGAAAGGCTGAGAGAGCTGGGCCTGTTTAGCTTGGAGAAGAGAAGGCTAGAGGAGATCTTATCAATGTGTACAAGTATCTGAAGGGAGGGTGTCGAGAGGATGGGGCCAGACTCTTTGCAGTGGTGACGAGCGACAGGACGCGAGGCAATGGGCACAAACTGAAACACAGACACTTCCATCTTAACATGAGGAAAAACTTTTTCACTGTGAGGGTGACAGAGCACTGGAACAGGTTGCCCCGAGAGGTGGTGGAGTCTCCTTCTCTGGAGATATTCAAAATGCGCCTGGATGCAATCCTGTGCAATGTGCTCTAGGTGACCCTGCTTGAGCAGGGGGGTTGGACTAGATGATCTCCAGAGGTCCCTTCCAACCTCAGTGATTCTGTGATTCTGTGATTCTGTGAAAGTTATAGCTTGACTCTTGCACTGATGCTTTGCTTCCCAGCTGCATCCATGAGCAGCTCTAGTTTCACAGACCTTGCAGAAGACGCTCTACTGCTGCTCAGGGTCACACAGATTGAGAAATTGTCAGTCCTCTTCCATAATGCCTGCTGCTGATTTCACAACCTCCCTCAACACAGCTTCTCATTCCCCAAGGGTCGACTGTCACTGCAGAACCTCCCTTAGCACACTCATCACTACCGAGTGTCCTCTTCTGACCTCAAAACCTCTCCCAACACAAGCTGTCACCATACATTGTCCCCTACTACTTCACATTACCTGTTCTACAGTAGGGTCTCCTTGAACTCTCTAGCCAGCCTTATGACACCTCAGCAGCCACAATTCTGCAACCTCTCCTAGTGTTACCCTTCAAAACACGATGTCCGCTTCTGATGTCACAAGGTCTTTCAACACAGCTTAGCACCCACAGTATTACCTGCCACTTCATACAATCATTCAGCACAGTCCCTCACCACACCTCAGGCACTTCTGATTTCACAAACTCCATGAAGACAGTCCCTGGCCATGTAGCATTCATTTCAAGTTTCACAACTTCCCTCCACACCGTGCCTTGTCCCCATCCTGCCCATCATCAAATTCACAACACACATTCACCATGGCTCTGTCAACAAACCCCTTGCCAGTATTCACTATCCAGCTGCAAAACCTCGTTCATCTCACCATGCACAGTCCCTCCTTGTCCAAATCACAGCTCCCCTGAGCATGACCTGCTGCCATAGTGGTGTCCAGAGCCAGGTGCCGAGGTAAGTGGAATGAAAATGGAGAAAAGACCTTTCTCCTTTGCTGGCACTAAGCGCAACCCTACGGGGAATTATTTTGCAGCAGGAGGTAGCAGCAATTCTTCATTTGGACTTGTGCATTAAGTCACCTCTGGTAGTCCATTTGGCTAGGGAAACAAAAGGACATGAATGTGATGCTAGCCAAGTTGCTGCCATGTGTGCCACTGGGTACAGAAAGTGGCAGGCCGACTCATACTAGGTTAGCAGGCCAGATGCTATTGGCCTGATCTCTGGCTTCTGTCATCTGTTGTTCCTCTTCCTTTCCCAAAGACTGTAAGACTTTGTTTACCTTCTTACCCAATACTCTTGTTTCCTGTAGTGACTACTGTTAACCCTCATTAAGCTGCCCAAGACTCCAGGCGACAGTAAAAGGACATTTAAGTTAGGGGACTATTTTCACCAAGGCATTTCTTTACCAGTATTTATTCTCATTAACTGTAGGATTTCTGTTTTCACTGTGGAGATCGCTGGCATTCTGTGCAGAGGAGATGGAGACATTAACTATGTTGTTATCAGGCCATTCCACATTTCCAGAAATTTCAGCAAAACAAAGCAAAGGACAGTAGCTGAGACAATGCCTTTCCTGACATCCATGAGGCATAAGCTACAAATACACAGTAGAGTTGAGAGAAACGATGCATTTGACTTGGGCCTTGGTTGAGATGATATGCTGATATAAATCAGCATGTCTATTTGCTTCGTTTGTTTCATTTCATAGGTTCACCTTTGACTGCAGCTGCTCAGGTTAAGAAAGATGGGGCCCATCATGACAGTGAGATTTGTCCGCCCTCAGTTATTTTGTTTAAAAGCTAGGTGTCTATTTCAGACCTAATCGCATCCTAAAATCAGTTCTGAGGTAGATCAGATGCATCTGCCTCCAGAGACATTCATTTTTTTGTGCAGAAGAGCCTAGAGTGACTAAGTCAGGGTTAAATTCGCTGACTTCCATTGGCATTAAATAGGTGACTTCCTCCCTCAGTTTCCCAATTCGTAAATGAAGGATTTTTTTGACTGACTTGGTAATTCACTGACCTCTGTTAAAACATGCAAATTCTTGCAAAGAGGCTTTATTCACTGGATTTCCAGTGATGAAATTTCTGGTGAGATAGGACTTGGAGGGTCATCAAGAGGTCACCCAGGACATCTTCTGTCCCTATCAAAACTTAATCGTAACCACTCCTGAGAGAAATGAGCCCAACCTGTCCTTAGAAGACTCCTGTGATAGGAATTCTTTACCATCCCTGGAGGATGGTGACTCTTCTTACAGCTTGAGGTTTCTTTCTTTTTTTCCTTTAATGAAGATTTCTCTTTTACATGTTTTTTGGAATACACAGAAGTTAAAAAAGGAGAGAAAATATCTAGATTACAAATGGACTGTTTTAGCATTCACAATGCTAGGAAGCCAGAGCAGTGGACCTGATGGCCCTTTACACATGGGAAATCCATAAAACTATCAGCTTGGAGTAAGGAAGAAATCTGAGAAGCATTAACTGGATAGTTCCATGCATATGCTTGTCCAGTTGAATACTCAGCTACTCCTTTGACTGTTATTTCTTATGGAGAAACCCTGAAATGCCTTTGTGATATCATTATAAAAGCATTGACTGACAACTGTTTCTTTAAAATATATTTACTTAAACTTTTCAGTCAAGACAGAACTCATTCTCCTCCTTTGCCCCTTTCTTTCACGCCTTCCCTTCACCAAGCCTCCACCCCTCCCTCCTCCAGCCCCAAGAGCCCTTCAGGTGGAAGATTTCCTGGGAGAGGGTTAAAGGTTGGTACTTAAAAGGTTTTCTTCTCAGCCCTTTTTGCAGCTGCTGGGATATGAAAGCATCATTCAGCACACCCAGGTCACATCATCCACACAGCCTATTAAACCACTTCTCACACAGGCAGGAAACATCAAGATACACTTGTGACACATGAAAGCAAGTAATAAATTAGATGGGGTTGGATTATACACTAACAGCCACCTCCTAAGCAAGTTTTGGAAGCTTTCCAGAAGCCATTCTATGTTCTTTAAAGGTGCTGTGCTCTAACACATTCATACCAGGGGAGACAGAAGTTGAGGAGATAAAGCTGTACAGCCCTTACACAAAAAATTAGATCTCTAAACACAGGCGAGGTAAGTTTTGCAGCTTCTCTGCCTTCTCGCTTTGCTGCGCTTTGCTTTGTTTTGCTTTGCTTTCCTCTTCCTTTTCCTTTCTTCTTGCACAAATGTGAAAACACAGAAAGGAACTTCCACTGAAGTTATCAACTGTCTCTAGTTATCTCTGGCTAGAATCATATACAGAGCTAGTTCCACAGCCGCAGATTCGATTGCTTCGATATTATTCTTTTGTTTCCCATAACCACCGGAGATTTTAGGGAAGAATGCATGCAGTAAGGAGATGGTGCAATTTCTCACCCTTTTTGAGATGTTAAGAGTACACATGAGATTCATTTTATTTTGCAGCTGATTGCATTATGTCATATAGCTCAGGTCTACCCCTGCAAAGGCACTTGAAGAGATAAGCCATAACTGGTGGCAATCCTCTACTGAATTAGTCATTCTAGTAATCCTCTTGGAGTCAACAGTAAGAAACGGGTACCTGCAGCACATGATTCATCACATCTACAAGTAGACTGGTCAGGTGTAATATGCCTAGCTTAGGTACAGGTGCCTACATGACTTAAGGCGATGAGATGAGATCAGACAGATGGGTAGTTTGTTAAATGCAGTTTGGTGGTGATGGAAAGGACCTTATCAAGCAAGACACATAGCTGAGCTGTCTGAATTGTGAATTGGTCCTTTTGTAGAAGCACACCTTGTTTTTAGCTCAGGAGTTTGCCATCTGCTAGTATTCAGGCATATAGTTTCCCCTGACCATTTCTCTCTTGGTCACTCCTTTCCGACTACCTAAATATGGCCCTGCGATTGCTGTGGTATGCTTCCAGTCATGCTCTGGCTTGGATGAAGCCCAGCTATTTCTTTTCGTCTGGGTACTGCACAGCCATAAAGGTGTGCTCATTTCATCCCTGTCATTTATTTTGTTGAGAAGTCTACGTCGTTGCTCAGTAGAAGGAAGAGGGGTAGAAAGGATCACGACCTGGTAAGACGAGGGAGAAACTGACCTCACGTTGTTCTTACTGATCCTTTTCCTTGTAGAAACATCTGAAGGGGAACCATCCATGTAAAGTTTACCGTTCTGCTTGAAAAACTTTCATCTAGTGTAAGTACAACTGTAAGCATAGGAAAAGTCCCTAACTTTGCCCACTTCCTCTCTCGGCTTCACTTTGTGGGTTTGAAAGTAATCTTGGCTTTTCTCAGTTTCAGTGTTTCCTGTGGATGCTTGATCACTTTGTGCCTGCCTGAGAATTTCTGATTATGCTGCAGATTGAAGTAGTTGGTAGATAACTTGGATTAACTGAATCATTCCACAGATTTGCTCACAGATCACCAACACAAATGAGAAGACCTGGTTGTGATATAATTCTGCAGGACTTAAAATGGTGCATTTTAACACCAGCTGACGGGGAATGTTTTGATACTAGAAGGAAGCCCATGCAGTGGATATTTTTATTAAAAGAGTGCCTGCTTTTGGCTGACCTTAAACTCTCTGTGAAGAGTTTCAACTGGTGGTTCCCAGACTTCTTTGCCAAAGGAACTCTGGTGGTCTGGGTGCATAATGGCAAGCTAGAAGCGTTACACTCTTTCTAAAGATGTAGGCTACTCATTTATTAGTGACACGTAATGCTCGATGGGTTGTAGCTGGAATACAGGATGAACCAAAGAAGTCCCATGTTTATGCTGGAACGTGACCTTGTCTCGAATGAGAAACTGTATGGATGTAGAAATGCCTAGGGACAAGGAGCTCAGCCATAACCTGAAAAAGGTGGATGGCATTACAAAAAGCTCTGAGCTACTTTCAGGGACCAAAAGGGATTATTCTCTAAAGGTCATTCTAACCTGGTGGTGCTAATTTGCTTAAGCTCCTCATAGTGAGTGGAGGAAAAAAGGGTTCTGCAAAGGACCCTAATTCAGCCATTCTGAATCAGCCTATGAATCAGACCTATACTGGCGGTTGAAGGAGTTTAGTTAGATTAGCTTCATTAAGCTAAGTTAACCCTTGAAAGGATCACGCAGAGTGTATCAAAAATCATACTAGGTAAAATCAGTACAACGCTGGGACAGAAGATCTCACAAGAGTCTTTCATTCTTCCTTCCTCTGATAGAAACAATGCTGAGATTTAGAACAATGTGAAATACTCCATTAAGTCATATGTGCAATTTTTTTCCCCTCCATGATAGATAACCTTCCCAGAACTCATTTTTCCGCCTGTGACATTTCATATTTACGTTTCAAAATGTATAAACACAAGAGAGTTCTTTTCTCTGCATGTGGGTACATTTCCCTTCTAAACAAGAATTCAAAGATCATGTGTACTTATAAAGCAAATCATCATTCTGAGCAATATTTCCAGGTATTCTTAAAGACACCCATTTTACAAAGATTGCTGTCAGGGACTTTGTTTACCCTGAGGGCAAACATGCTGCATTATCTGCCTTGTAGTGCCCAAGGTGAACACTCTGGCCTTGTCCTTAGTCCATGGAAGGCTATCAGCCGTGGAGCCAGTCCTTCAAAATCCTGGAGGACCAGGATTAAGGAACATATCACAGAGTGCACCTATCTCCGTGCCACCAAAGCCATGGCAGAAGCTTTGTACTTTGGAGAATTAAATAGCTGTGAAAAAAAAATACATGACAGAAACTAAACGCTTCATAAGCTTAATACTAATGCTATATCTTTCTTGGTTTGTATCCACTTCTGATATAGAACTCACTATTAATAATGAAAAAATGCTGATGAATCATGTGTCTGTCTTTGTTTTCCCAGGTGTATAAGCTGTATATTGCATATTGCCACCCAACTGACCAACATGGAGAATGTAAGCAGTGTGAAGGAATTCATTCTTCTGGGCCTTTCAAAGAACCAAGGGGTGCAGAAAATATGTTTTGTGGTGTTTTTGTTCTTCTATATTGTTACTGTGGCAGGAAATCTGCTCATCGTTGTCACTGTAGTTAGCAGTCAAAGTCTGAACTCCCCCATGTACTTCTTTCTCTGCCACCTGTCCATTGCAGATACTTGCTTCTCTTCTGTCACAGCTCCCAAAATGATTGCTGACTTCCTGGTTGAGAAGAAAACCATTTCCTTTGGGGGTTGCATGGCACAGCTATTTGGGTTTCATATCTTTGGCGGCGCTGAGATCTTCATCCTCACAGTGATGGCCTATGATCGCTACTTTGCCATATGCAGACCCCTGCACTACACCACCCTCATGACCAGGCGTGTGTGTGGCTGGATGGTGATGGGTTCATGGGTGGGGGGCTTTGTGCATGCCATAGTGCACACCCTTGTAACTGTTAGCCTCCCTTTTTGTGGCCCCAACGAAATTGACCACTACCTCTGTGATGTCCGTCCCCTACTACAACTGGCCTGTACCGACCCCTATGTTGCGGGCATCATTGTCGTTGCCACTACTGGAATGATTTGTTTGGTCTCTTTCTTCATCCTGGTCACGTCCTACATTGTCATTTTGTTATCCTTGAAAAGGCGAACGTCTGAAGGGCGGAACAAAGCCCTCTCCACCTGTGGGTCCCACATTACTGTGGTGATTCTCTTCTTTGGGCCATGCATATTCACCTACATACGCCCATCCAGCAGTCTCTCGGGGGAGAAGAGGTTAGCTGTGTTTTTCAGTATCATCACGCCCATGCTGAACCCACTCATCTACACGCTGAGAAATGAGGAGGTGAAAAGTGCCATGAGAAAACTGTGGAATAGAAAAGTCTGGAGTGAAAAGGGTGAGGTGTAGAACTGTGGTAACATTTTCTCAGGAGCTGAGAAAATCAAGTCTCTCTCACTATAATTCCATTTTGGAAAATTTACTGAAAGCTCCCTTTTGAAGAAAAGCTTGGTTTTAGCTGTTGCAGTAATTAGGAAGACACTGAAAGCTCATGTTTTGATTGGAATGGCATTGTAAACTCTGTGACTAGCAGGGATTCCCTTTATGTTCTCTTTTTGAATAGCACAGGCCCAGGACTGGGGCTTCCAAGCACTGCTGAGACACCAGCAAATAAAGAAATGAATGCTATCAAAAATATTAAAATGTGTTCCAGGCAGAGCATCCCATTAGTCCGAGCTCTCCCGGGTGTAAACTTTCCGTCAGACAAACTCCATCTACTCTGTAATCTACTCAGCTAGGAAACAATGGCCCATGGTGTCTGCAAGGCTGTTGGTCACCTGCTGCTGGAAGCAATTGTACCAAAGGCTTCCTTCCCCTTTACTTTGGAGTAAATGCCTTCTTAGGAGTACTGCATTGTCATATGCTGAATCCATGGGTTAGCAATTAAACTGCTGATATTAGATGCTGGCTGGGTCATTTGCTGATGCAGGTGATATGAGGAGAAGCTTCTCCCCTTCCCATTCCAGTTCAACTCTCTTCCTTTCTGCAGTAGTTCACCTATCACTAATGCCCTCCTTCCTAACCATCCCCTCTGCCCTTCATCTCTGCCTCAGATTTTGCATTTTACTGTTTAGACTAATAGAGAATCAAAGATCCAAGTGGAAGATAAATTGCTCACCGTAGGAAATTGTCGCCACCAAAGAAAGCATTGGGGGGCACAATTTTATGAGTCAATGAAAAAAAAGAGTTGTTTGGGAATAATTCCTGTACGCAGGATAACTCCTAGCCCAACAGGGCACATCTACAGGCCCAGGCAAAGGAAGAAACATGTATTCCAAGGGAATAGCTGGAACAGCTACTGCTGCAGGAGGGAAGAGAAGAAATATGAAGATGGAAGATTAAATCATCTCAGAGCCAGTCACAGCTGCCACAGGGAGGTTAGTTGTAGCAGCTAAGGTTCTCCACAAGGACAAAGGAGCCACGAGGAGCCACGGGACCCTGACTCCTACCTTGCCAGGAGGAAAAGAGCAAATGAGCTGCGTGAGGGAGAAAGACATCTGTGTAATGCACTGTGAAAGTAACTAAAGCACTTTCTTTTTTCTTCCTTCACTTCACGTTCCCTATAAACACTTGCTTGCACTTGTGTTGCACCTTAACATGGTTTAAGTGTGATTCAAGATAAGAAGGTGTTCCCTGCACAGGAGAGTGGCAGATCTACAGAGCAAACCGTGGGACAATGTCACAAATGCTCTGGTTCCCCGAATGTCCTCTGCTCTATGCAGGGGGTGCATTTGCAAAATCTTGCACATGGACAGCCATGACATTGATTTTAAATAGAAATGTTTCCAAAAGAAGCACATAGCTAGTACTAAATGAAGTCCATTTATCTGGACAGCATTGGAAAGCAAGCAAGAAAGCAAGCAAACCCCCACACAATGTGACATGGTCTAGGTGATCACGCTCCACAGTCACCCTGTAGAGATCACTCTAATAGCTGTCCAAAATATATATTTTAGCTCCCTGTCCACTGATTCTTTCTGACAAAGAAAACTTCACATGCCTCTGCGATCTCATTGCTTCTGGTAAGCTTGTGCTTCTGCTGTGCAATTTACTTGAAATATTTCTGCCACAACTTCTCCATCTGGAGAGAGACAGAGAGTTGTTCTTGCAGATGCTCTTGGAAGTTGTTCTTGAAGAATGAGAAATGGAGCGGGACATTCAGGCTGTCCGTTTCATCCCCTGTAGTTTCCAGCCCTGGCAGAGATGTGGACTGCTCTCGTGACACATAAGAAGCAGCTTGGAGCTGAGAGGTTTTGATGAAACTGCCTGAAGTGGTCCAAGAAGGTCATCAGAGAATAGCAGGCAAACTGTTGGAGACTAGCAAATATAAACTGTGTAAGTTTTCTGATCTTGCTTCTTTGTTTTGTTCAAGCATGACTATGAAATCCTGCCTTTGAAAAGAGGCATCACTGTCGAGTGACTTTTGTGAGGTGCATTTTATGAATTAGAAAGAACTCAATTTTTTTTACCCTTTCTTTTAATTGGTGTCTTCTTTGCTTATTTTTCAGTTATATGCCATTTCCAGAAATATCTGTCAAAAGGAAGTTTCTGGTGTTACAGAGTCAAGGAGTCAATAGGTAGCTGCAGCACTTCCTGTGTACTCAGTCTTAACTTGTCCCCTCTAGCTGTACACATCGTGGCAACAATGCTCTTAACACACACGCTTTGGGCTTCCCCACACTGCTTTCCCTCTGCACATGGAGCGGCATGGAGATAGGGACGGAGACACGAAAGAATATTTCCTCTGCTGCTGAAGTTGGAGGGTGGAAGAGGCAGAGATCTCGTGAGAAAGAACTGATTGACCTGTGATTGTGGAACAGGATTAAGAGCCCAAAGGACTTGCCAGTATTGTGGACACTGTTATGCAGTTCTTGCTGTCTATCTTTTCAATGTAGAAACTGAACACTAGTGATTCTTGCGTACTGCACTAGAGTGCAGCAAAGGTGAATACAAGGGTGTTGGTGAGTAAAGGAGATTCAGCAGCGGTGTATTTATTACCCCAGGGGCATCACAGGTGTGTTTATGGGGGTTTCCATGCCTAGTCCAGAACTTGGCTGAGGTGTACAAAAACCTTACTGACACATCGTTAATGCAGATTATCTCCAGTATTCACCCATGTACTGTGTGAAAGGTGGTCTGAGAAAATACAAGCCTGCTCTTTTGGAGACTGAGGTCTCAACCCAGAAACTCATGAGCAATAACTGGAACCAATCCACACAAGATGTAGCCCAGTACAGCACATATAGGACAATGACTCTCCTGCTTCAGGTTTCCTGGCATGCCTTGAACATGGTCTGATTTCACTCAGGGCGCCTTAAAGACAGTTTGTGCCTAAAGGCACATCTCTGCTAGACAGACATGAGGTAGGTGTCCACTTTACCTCCTCCAGAAGGATCTACTCTGATAGTTGAAGTGATGTTAATTAGCTAGCTGCCTTGTGTCATGATGTGAACACTGATGGTTGCACAAAAATGCATGGACATTCTACCAGAGTCAGAGAGCAATAGGAAGGACTAGTTCTGTTGAATTCCTTCAGAGGGTTGAAAAAGAAGGTACGTTCACTGCTTGAGCAGAATTCCTTAGGGGATGACTAACATGTTGAGTCTCAAATGGTAACATGCACTATCCTTCTCAGTCAGTTTTTCGTTTCCAAATCAACACTTCAAAAGTGGATGTTTAGGGAACCTAGTGACTAGTCTTCCTTTTTAAAAGGGGCAAAGATCAGAAATATGAATCTGGAGGATATTTCCACCAACTCCCTCAAATCAATAAACGGAGCTCGCTATTACACACTTCAGTAATGCATTCTGAGTCAGATATCAACTGTCACTCCTTGAGAGAAGCATTGACTTTGAAAGGAAACTTTCCCCAAAAGGCATAAAAGGGAATACATTGATATTGAACATACCAGTGATCGACATGGATGTGTACTGATAGCACTGTGTTTCTAATGCCATCACAGGTGGCTTTATTCTGTGCTTCAGGTCCTGTCTACGTGACGTATGTGAAGAACAAGAACAATGTGACGGAGTTTGTCTTCCAGGGACTCACACAAGATGATACATTAGCAAAAGTATGCTTCACATTCTTCTTAGTCTTCTATGCCACTGTCATTCTTGGAAACCTGCTTATCATCAGCACTAAACGGAACAGTCAACAGCTGGACTCTCCCATGTACTTCTTCCTGAGCTACTTGTCCTTTGTAGATATCAGTTACTCTACTGTCACAGTTCCCAAACTCATTTATGACCTTCTTGCTGAAAAGAAGACCATCTCTTTTGTGGGCTGCATAGCACAGCTCTTTGGGGTCCATCTCTTTGCCTGCACGGAGATGTTCATCCTCATAGCAATGGCGTATGACCGTTACACTGCTATATGCAAGCTGCTTCATTACACAAGCATTATGAACAAGCATGTGTGTGGCCGGCTGGTGGCAGCTTCGTGGGTGGGAGGCTGCGTGCACTCCCTGGTGCAGACCCTGCTGACTGCTCAGCTATTGTTTTGTGGGCCCAATGAGATCGACCACTGCTTCTGTGATGTACACGCTTTGCTGAAGCTGGCCTGCACTGACACCTACGTGGTTGGTTGCATAGTGGTTGCCAATAGTGGTCTGATTTCCTCGGGCTCTTTGCTTGTTCTTGTTGTGTCCTGTGTCATTATTTTGGTCTCTTTGAGGACACACTCTTCCAAAGGGCGTCTCAAAGCACTCTCTACCTGCACCTCCCATATCACTGTTGCACTTCTGTTCTTTGGGCCATGCATTTTCATCTATATGCGCCCTTCCACCATCTTCTCAGCAGACAAGATAATCTCTGTGGTTTACACCATCATCACGCCTATGCTCAATCCCTTGATTTACACCCTCCGAAATGAAGACATGAAAAAAGCCTTGAGAAAGCTGTGGAGCAGAAAAGCAAAGAGGAGTGAGACATGAAACAACAGGGTGAGTGTTTGTAGGATGACTGTAGCGCAAGAAACCATGGGGAGGCAAAGAGAAGTGTTCAGGAGGGACTTTTCAGGAATGTTGTTCTATTTTTAGCATGGCTGTTCAGAATAGAACTGAAACTAAATTCAAAGTTTTATGTAGCTCTCATCTTTCTTTGGAAACTGTCAGTCAAAAGGATGTGAGGATATTGTCACCAGTCAAACCCGAGCATTTGGGGTGGTAGTGGGGCTTTTACCTTTAGACACCTTAGAGCTGTGTAAGTCTCAGGTCTAGGCTGGTCAGTTGTCTGGTGCTTTACACTATAAAAATCTAAGGAATAGGTCTCTCAGTGGAAATATGTGGAACCAGTATCTCCCCATACTCCATAAGATATAACCTAATTCCTAGCTGAACACTGAAAATTTCCCTAAAATTCTTAACAGTACTGTTCTTGATCCATCGAGTTTTCCTCAACTGTTTGCAGCAGGGAAACCCCCAAATGCCCCTAGGACCTCCTGACTCTGGGCAATGCTGTTCTACTGCAAATGGACTTACTTTAGCATTGCTGTCATGACAAGTGATTCAAGGCAGGGATTTTCCCAGATCTCCTCCTGGAACTGAGATTTGGGGAAGGGAAGAAGAGGAACAGGATTCTGGATGGTGGATCAGAAGGCTTTCTTAGAAAAGCAAACTGTAGATTTGAAGAGACAGCAGCTCTTTAACATTTTAAAGTCCCTAATTTTGTCTGGGTTTCTCCAGGTGGAGACTAAGGCATAGGTGAATGCAGGGCTTAGATGAATGTGGGGCTTATGAAAATCTGTTCTTTTTGATGATATTTGTCAGAAAGCATATTTAGGTTTGAGATTGTGATTCTTGATTGAAACATGCTGCCGGTTCTGCTGATGCTTAGCTCGAGATGGCTTTGACTATCTTAAACATCAGTGCAGACATGACTCATTGCTGTGCAGGGAAGCTCTTTGATGGTGATCTACCTGTCTTTTTCTGGAAGAGTAGTATTGTACATTGCTCTTCCCAGAAACCTGTAAACATACACAGGAAAGTAAAATGATGCCTGTGGTTTTTTCTCAAGCTATTTCCTTCCTTTGAGCTGGGAGTCCACTGAAAGAGACAATTTTGAACACCTCAGAAATCTGGTTTAAAAATCTCACATCTCTGTTCAAGATAAGGACAGCGCAACATTGATATGTGCAAAAACTGTGATCTTCACATATCTGATGATACTTAATAATGAGAAACAAGAGATAAACCTTGAGCTTCAGGCTCTGCAGCAACAGAAAGATGACAACTAGCAGGACCAAAAGGCTACATTTTCACATTCTTTTTCCTGCATTTTGGGACCGTCAGGCCAGTGGGATAATAGTGCATATAGTCCAAATGCTTTTACTACCCCGTGCATATTCTAATTTTGGCGTTACTGAGATAAATGTCTTCTGAGATAGTGATGGCCTTTAATCATCACTACTTGATCAAAATTCAGACTATAACATACTGAAGATAAATTTTCTCCCCAGCCGTGTGTCTTTGGGCAAAAATAATGATGTTTCGCAGTCATATCAGCTCTCTGTAAAATATGCTGGCAGCAGTTTGAAAGAAAGAGACTTGTAAAATCCTTCTTTAGGGTGCCATAGATGATCACAGGGACACAATCTTTGCTAGAGTTATGCACAGCTTTAAGGAGAGGAAGTCAGGGGAAATAACAGCCCTAACAGGCTTGCAGTGAAATGCAAAGGGAATCCGCAAGACCTCTTTCCATCCCCCTTTGACTGTAAGCCTTATGCAGAGGCAGGAACCTCTCACCTGTCTGAGATTAATTCTGTCACTTTCAGCTCAATAAAGATTTCAACTCCTTCTGCCAACTGAGGGACAGCATTTGTAAACTCAGCCAGAAGGGATGAAACATCGTTTAGCGCTAGAACACCTATCCTTAGAGCTAGCTTAGTTGAATTGATAAAAGGATTCCAAAGCCTTTCCCAACTTTCTCATCTCCCAGAAATGATTGGTCGTTTATTCTCAAAATCACATTGATGGCAGACATGTTGTTGGTAAGTCACCATCTTATTTCGGCATTCTTTTAAGTGAAAGAACACTGCAGCTTGATTAACTTTCAGATTATGTCCAGTGTCCTTAAAATAACTACCAATTCACTCAGTTGCCTCAAGTGGATTGATGATATGTGGAGATGAAAAGCAGGAATAAGTTCTTGTTACTTCACAATGGTAGCAAAATTAGAAGTCAATCTTTTCTGCATTGCTGTAGTTTTTTCATGTTTCCAGGCAGAAGGGGAAAAAGGAGGTAGTAATGAGTGACAGAAGAGGGGGATTTAACAGGAGAGGGACAGTTACTTTCCCTAGTGTTTGGGGGGCAAAAACACGGGTGTCTCTTCTCCAAGATTTCCTTTCCAGAACTTCAGGTTCTGTGTGTTGCACTGGAAGAGGCTACTCCTTTCAAATACTGAAGACGTAGCAGAAATGGCCATAAATTCAAATCACATTGCTTTTCTCCTCTTGAATGTCTCTGAAAGCTTTTTCTCATCTTGACGGACTGGTGGTTTTCCTACATGAGCAAACGTTCCTAATAGAACAGAGAACTGAAATTCTGTGCCACGCACTCCTCAGGCAGGAGTCCTGTTTGTGCTTGGAACTTGCAAGTTAAGAGTCAGGATTCCTCCAGCTTTCAGCAGCAGAGGAACACAGTCTTTCAAGATAGAAGTTGCAGATACAACCAGTTAGAAGTCCACCTAAAAGCACTTCTAACAATTAAGTACTTTTCTGAATCTCACCCTTGGAAGCTGATCAAATCTTCCTTGGAAGTCCTACTCTTTGTACCAAGGTTTTGATAAATTTTCCCCAAACAAAGTTCTCTTTCTAACAAGTCTGCTGAAGTTTCTCTGATATGACCTAAAACTCTCCTCAGAGCATCCTTCACCTCCTTATTCCTTTAGGCTGTAGCTGATAAGATTCAGCACTGGAGTCACCACTGTAGAGAACAGAGAGGCCCATTTATCTCAGTCCAATGAGTAGCTGGATGTTGGGCTACCGCACATAAAAACGGTGCTGCCATAAAACAAGAAGAGAGCTCTCAGATGGGAAGCAGAGGTGGAGAAGGCTTTGCATCTGCCCTTGGAGGAGTGGATCCTCAGGATGGTGGAGATGAGGTAGATGGAGGAGATGAGAATTGCCAGAGATGTGAAGGTGCCACGAAACACACCAAAAATGTGAAGTACCGTCTCTTTGCTATAGGTGTCAGAGCATGAAAGCTGGATCCTAGGGGGATGTCACAGAAATAATGACCGATAACACCAAACTCACAGAAAGAGAATGTGAAGGTGGAGATAGTTTGCGCAAGTGCGTGGACAAAGCCAGTGAAAGAGGAGATGATTACCATCTGTGTACAGGCTTTTGAGGACATGACAGTTGCATGAAGGAGAGGGTTACAGAGAGCCACATGCAGTCATATGCCATTACTGCCAGCAGGAGACACTTAACACTAGCCATGAGGAGACAAGTGAACAAATGTGCCACACAGGCACTGACTGAAATGGCTCTCCTCACTGCTGAAGAGTTCACCAGCAACCTTGGGGAGATAGCTGAGGAGTAACAGAAATCCACAGAAGCCAAGTTACTGAGGGAAAGGTACACAGGGTGTGAAGCCGGGGGATCAACCTTCATCTACATGATCCTTCCAAGATTCCCTATTAATGTGCTTAAAAAAAGCGGGTTACCTTCACCTCTTGGCTTTCTGTTAGTCCAGAGAGGATAAACTCAATGGCCACACAGTGATTCCTCTCAGGCATGTTGCTAGCACACTCATGTTATCTCCCGACAAGAAACTGGTTCAACACCTAGAAGTGATGGGAAACTGGCAACACACAATTGATTGTCTCAGTAGCCACAAGGAAGTACAGAGCATTTTCATCATAGCTTCTGACTAGACTTCTTTAATTACGCATTGAAACGACTCGTGATACAAGGGAGTACTGTTCCTATTTTTCAGGTGAGATAAGAAAGCGCAGAAAGAGAAAATAATTTATTCAAAAGGCAACAGCAGCACTGTGAAACACAAGTCCTAGTCTGGCACTACAATGGTTTTCGTGTGCCCTCTTTCTCCTCTTTTAAGGAAAAAAGTCTGCTTTTCTTGAGGACATCTATGGAGCACTCTTCTCCCCTCACTCGTGGCCACGGTTGGGTGTACAGTATCATGCAAATGGCCCACTCCAAGGGCAATGGCCCGCTTGTTCCTGAAGATACATGGTCTTGACACTAGTTCAGACATCATTCTTCCTGTATTGCAATCACCAATACATTTTTTGCCTATTAGCTAACTCTCCCGGGCATTGGTAGCAGGGTAGTTAGAGCTCAGTATGGGCCACAAAGTCCATTAACAGGGCAAAGCAGCCCCTGTTCAGCCTTGCTGAAATAGGAATATAATGGTTAGGCTGCAGCTGTGCCAACTTGCTAAGACCTGCCTTAATTACATGGACCTCCACCAGCCTGACCTTTGGGACTGCAACTCGTAAACATACAAATAACAAATCCACAACCTGGCAGAAGAAAGTAAGAGTTTCCTCTCTTGAATGAAAGGTGCCAAGCACTAAATGGCAACAGCAGCAGGAAAACCCAGCTTTGCATCTTCCCAAAGAGGAGCAGATACCACAAGATCCTCCAGGTTTGGCTGAGAAAGGATTTCTCATTTGCTTGCATCCCTGTTGTCAAGGAAAAGTGGCCATCTTCTGCTCAGGAATAAATTGGGAAGAGTCACCAAATGAAATACTTTCCATTTAGAGGGTGAAAAATCTCATGCTAAAAGGGAAGGAATCCTGAACAAGAAGGGAATCAGTCATCCCTGTAAAGGTTCTACCAGCTTCACCTCACATGAAAAATTATTGTTAATCTACTGGAGGTTACCAGTAACCTGGCTGACGCTCTCAAAGCGGAGTTCTTATCATGTGGGTGACTGAATGGAGGTTTCAATTCTTGCTGAGGTCTGTTTGTAGCATAGGCTTCAAGGTATTGCATATGTACAAAACTATTCTCTTACTGACCTGTTTCATCCAGAAAGACAAGAGTATCTACTCAATACTTTAGATACTGTAGATACTGTCTATACTGTAGATATCAAGCCAGTTTATTCCCCCCTTGAGCCAAATCTTCAGAAGTACTTGCCCATTTCAAGAAGCAGACAGCAGGATTAAAACCAGCCTATAATGGTTAGGTACACAGTTTAAGTGAGCAAAATGCTTACCCTGCTTAGATGCACAAAAGACTAGACTGCCTTTACACACTGAGTTATCTTTGCATAGCTGGCTGTTGTTTATCTCCAACCTACCCAACCTTTTCTGCCCTAAAGCACAGCAACTAGCCCAGCTAATTTTCAGAAAAGGGCTTCAATGAGCTTGCTATCAACAGGTTGCTCTCTTCCATGGACTACTTGGGAAACTGAAGGAGGAAATTTCCCTCTCCTGCCCCAACGTGAGTGATCAAACACCGGATTAGGTGCAAATTTGTAGAATCTCCATCTGTGCTGACATTTAAAATTCAGCTGGATCGGGCCAGAGCAATCTGATCTGACTGAACCTGCTGTGAGGAGGAGGTTGGACTTGATGACCTCCAGAAATCCTTCCCAACCTAAATTATTCTATGATTCCATCTGCAGATTGAAAATGATCTTTTTGATCTCTGAAATGAAGAAATAGGCCTACCTTCCTTGCCTGAAGGTGTGAGATATTTTATGCCGTATTGACCCCAGAAATAAACTCTTATTTCAAAAGCTACAAACATTTCATGTACCTTCGTAAGAGTGAGTAGCTTCCTTCTTCACTACAAAGACATCTTACTGAAACAAATCAGAAGATTTATCTAAATAGAAAAACTTTAGGACTTCACACTTGCAGTAGAGCCCCTCCCTGCTCCACCTGCCCAGATAAATGTTCTTTGCTTCGATGTTTGCAGAACTATGCAATTCAGTACTGCCTTTGGAGCAACAGCTCATTCTTTTCCCTGTATGTTGCAGCTGACCTGCAGCCTGGGCGTTGTGAAACATTAGTGGAGTGACACGCTGAGAAACAACTTCAATATGAAATGTGATATTCTAACACTCAGCTTGCTGCTTTGGAAGTCTTTTTTCAGAAAAATGGTGTTACTGAAGTACTTGGTGTATTTATGACTCTCGATGCAGTTTAATGTCTGTAAATTAGATCTCCTGCAAGACACCAGGCCTTAATTAGGAGTCTCAGCAGATGCACTGTAATGAAGAATCTTTCTGTGAATTAATTTCCCCTACCCTTGGTTAGGGGTCTAGTCAACATCTATTCTAGGCTCCCCCTATAGACAAAGGAAGCAATATCACCTTCAAAGGACAATTCATCCCATCTTAAGATAAGTGTGATAAGCAGAAGGAATCATCCTCTAAGGGTGTCTTTGTTGTCATTGATTATAGGACATGCCCGTCTCATTCCCTGCCCTTACTACTTTTTACTAGTGAAACTGATGACATAAGTGTCCTAGCAAATTCAGTGAACCCTGGTCATGCCTGTCCCTATCAACTCTCCAGAAAGCCCAAGTACCTTGGATTTAGATCATTAACTTCCAGATGACTATAGCAAAAGAAGAGTAATTTCACCTGGCATGAGTAATTCCCTAGCCCATGAGACTAAGGGACAGGGTAAGAAATAAGAAGCACAAAATAGCTGCACAGTAATTGCACGGTGGAAAGAAAGCCTCAGCATCCTCAAACTCACCGCTGCTCCTGTTACTGCCTCTTTCTTCTCACCTTGGCATCTCTATCTTCCTTGCTTTTTTGCACCTGATTTATCAGCCAGAGTTCAAGGGTAAGGAATAAGATCAATTGAACACAATTAACAAAGCTTTAGACTGCAAACTTTAATATAAATTCTTTTAATAATAACAAGACCATATTCATGTAAATAGCAGTACAGTGTAAGATATCAGAGGAATCAGTTCTGCTTACCTGACTCTGAAGAGCTGCAGTGCAACTCTGTGGAGTTGAAGTATGCCATCCGAATGTGAATCCACCTTTGTTATTAATCATGATCAAACTTGATAATTCTTCCTCTCATTAAAATGCACAGTCCTGATACACAGTTAGCTGGTTTTTCCACAGAAGACTCCTGTTGTCTCTAATAACACATCTACCCTTGGACTCGTGCCCTTTGTTAGATAACCTCTTTGGCTCATGGACCATCTAGTTTCAGGCAGCCTGCTCATCTGTGGAGCAGATATTTTGCTGTGATAACCTGTTCATCTGTGGACCATCCAGGCTCAGATTATGTGTCCATCCATCGGCGTAGATTTTTCTTCAAATGCAGATAGAAAATTCTTCAAGTAGGTAATCGCTGGTGATTTGCTTAGAGTTCTGGTGCCTCTGGCTTAACACTGCCTTTGCACTTTCACATAATCACATGTATATTTTTCTTCTAAGGTCCTTGAATAATTAACTCTTTTGAGGAAAAGAAAAATAATGGTCTATTGGAAGATGTTGACATAGATATCATGCTTTAGTAACAGCTTGCCATTAACCTCTCTCTGTTCTTGCAATATCACTGGACACTTATTGAAATTACTTTACGATAAGATGATGAAGACAGCTGTTCTGGGAAGCTGAGGAGCCTTTGAGACATACGAACAAAGACCCTTCCCCTGATTCTGGCATGAGTTTAAGGACATCTCTACCTGCCAGAAAAGCTAGCTTACTTGTGCTACTTCGAGGGCTTAGAGGTTGTTCGACAAACTGTTGGCCTTCAGAGCAGAGAGCTGAATTGGGTTACTCAGCTGAAGAGTGATCTGCTCTGACTGTCCCTAGCAGGGAAAGTCATCAGTGGGGCTTAGGCAGGCAGAAATGTCCCAGGTAACGCAGCCTTAGTTAGACTGTGCTTACAGTGGCTGCTCGTGTTGTGGAGTGGGGGCGACTCCCGGGACAATGAATGTGCAGTGCCATGTGTAAGATGATGAGTGAGGGAAGCTCGTCTGTTTGGGCTGCACCGTGAGGTCTGCAATGTATTTGCATTGGACCGAGTCCTCTTCCAGACTGCTTTAGACTGGCAGTGTAATGGCTTCTGGAGTTCTCGTCTAGACTACGTGAAAGCCATGGTGTTCAGGAGATAGCTAGGTTAAAAGTGGATCAACAGGTATTGCTTGTCTGGGTTATTCATCCTTCTTTCCTGCAGTGCTCTCTCACAGTTTAGTCAGGAATATCTGAAACCTCCATGGTATTCTAGGAAGCATGAAAATGTTTGCTTGCAGAAAATTTGTACTTCTAGATGCTGCCAGAGTTGCTCTGGGAACTGACTGCTTATTGCTTAATGACACCTGTCAGTCTTAATGATAAAGCTATGGCTATGGAAGAGTGGAACATATTTCTTCCTCAGACACTACGTTGACACATTAAGGGGCCTAAGTGGTTCAGGATGGGCAGAATGGGTTGCTCTGAGTGATGACCCCCAGTGAGAGGGAGTGTAGCTTTTTATGGGACCTTTACTTGCAGTCCTTCCTAAGGATAGGGAAAAATGGTCTTACACCCATTTGTCTAATAACTCTGTGTGTTGAGGCAGTGTTATAGCAGGTTCCGTTTCCTTCTCTGTGCTACTTCCATGGCCAAAGCAGCTGAGACTGAAGTCTTTCCCTACTGAAGCCAGTGGCTTTTTGTTCTCTGAGAGCCAGCTCCCTGAGTCAGATGGAATGTGATCCAAAACCAGAACTCAGGGCAGCATTAAGCTGCATTAACGTGGACTTGAAATAATTCCATAAACCTGAGCTGGTCACTCTACACTCTTCCTGTAATTCATAGATATAAATATAGACCATTCAAGGGAGACAGAGACAGGTGTGATCAAACTATGGAGGCAAACAGACTTTTATTTGCCTTCATGAGCTATAGAAAGAGCCTACAAGTTTGGTTTATGCTTTGGCAGCTTATTAACAGAAGTCTAAACTTAAGTAAGATGAATCCCAGCCTCAGCATTTGTAAAAAATTCTTCTGTGTGCACATTTTTAGCCTGCGATGCATGTGAATTGGTTCAAGGATATTCACCCACAACAAAAGAGGGTAGGCTGTCCCTCAGGACCACCTGCTGTGTGGTAACTTTGTTCTTGCATGGAAGACTCGAGTCGCCCACATCACTAATACTGTAAACAGTCTAAGGTGCCTGATGAATGTGACCCGGTTTTACTGAAAGGTTAATGATCACCTTCAGACTGGGAGTCAGGAAAAAAAAGACTACAAGGATGTATGAGGTAAGGGAATGGAAACAGAACATGGAAGCGATACTGCTGAACTGGTACTAGTTAGCAACAGTTGAAAACAAAGCTGGGATATCTTCAAGGCATCAAACTTGAAAGTAAAAACTTTGGTGAAACTAATCACCTTCAAAAGTGTCACAATTGTACTTTCTCACAGTAAAGCTGTAGCTCTTGCTATTACAGAAAAGTTTTTAATATTTAATATTTATTTTTAATATTTCATATTTAATATTACTACTGTTTTCAGGGTCTGAGGGCACTAACAGGCCTTAATGGGCCTGATCATCCTCGCCTGAGGCAGCTGCTTGCACCTCCTGCCCATGGGCCCAGGAGCCCCATTTAAGCTCAACCCTGGGCCTTCAGTTTCTGTCTGAGCTACCCTAGAGGAGCACTGATCTCCAGCTCAGCTCAGCGTGCAGACTCCATTGCTCTGGACCCTGCCCTGTGGACTGACTTCCCAGCTTGACCCTGGACCTATCTTGTCACTTTGGGCCTGCCAGTAGGCACTGGACTCTCTCTGTCCCTGGTTACCCTCACCAGGCCTGATCCTGGCTCTGACCCACAGGCTGACTTCTCAGCTTGACCTCATACCTGCTTCATCACCAGGAACTCTCCTGGTCAGCTGGACTCTTGGTTGAACTCGGCTACCATCTCTAGGTCTTCTCTGCCCACCTGGCTCAGGGCCAGAGGGACAGGCCCTGGCTGCAGCCTCCTGAACTTATCATTCTACACATCCTGAATAGGGAAAAGGAAGGAAAAAATGGGCACTTCTATGGCATAACTCATCTCATCATGTAGCAGATGTCTAAGATACTCACATGAACCATTCTGTAAAAACACCTGTTACTTTTTTTTCCTCCCCCTCCCTATTGAGAAGAAACTAAGATGGAAGACAGAAACGAAGGCATGCTTAAAGGTATATCTCTAGGTGAGATGAATTCCATAAGCAGCCATATGCATGTAGAGCTACTCCAGATTTATTACAAATAAACCAACTATTCCTTCACTGCCATATTTATAACTGTGATACTAATATTTTTTTTGTATTCAGAAAAAGATATTAAAGTCCGCTGGTTGGATTCCAACTGTTTCCAGTCAACTTTGATGGCATTCTACTAGACAAATGTCTGATAGAAAACACTCTTTGATTAATTCTGCTCGTTCCTGCACCAAACCAAGCTCCATTCACACTCATAACAAACTGACTGTCTGACTAGTAGGTACATGGACGTATGAATTCATGAGCTGACTTTTGAAGGTGTGCAGGATATACAGAGTTACCTGTGAAGACAGAAATGGATGGTCAGCATCTCTGGGGAAAATAAGGTTTCACATGCATTTGTCTGCATGGGATTACAATGATATTCCAGAGTAGATGTCAGCTGCACTTAAACTCCACGACTATGAAAAGAGTTAAATTCATATCCATTTTCACTTATCATGTCTTTATTAAACCAAAGGTAAGTAACTGCAATTTGTTTGCACAGAAGAATACATCACTACAGTCTGCTGCTGCTGCTGTATCAATTCTATCAATAAATTGGACCTAGAAGCCACAAAGAACACGTGTGAAAATGAGGCTATTCTAGGATTCCTAGACTGTAACCTTCTAGTTCCACATTGTCCTGAAATGATGTTTTGCTAAATTTCAGTCTACTTTTAAATAGAAACAGACTTTATCTCTGTTATTTCAGTTTTGTATAACAGAGATGGTCTCTTTCCAAAATGTTGAGAAGATTTGGATTTATTCCACTCTTGGTAATACCCAGCACTCTGAAAAAGAAGGAGATCTGAACAGGCTTTTATCTATCTGGTTAACGATGGAGCTTCTATATGTGTGTATAGACATCTGGAGATCAAGGGTCTATAAGCAAATCTGGTAAATAATCCAGTCCTTATTTGAAAAAAAAAAAAAAAGCTTGCAAGCAATTACATAGCAACTTATGCTTGGATCATACAAGAACTTCCAAAGTGAACACAGATGTTACTTCCCAGTTGAGAAAGCAAGCAACTCCACCTGTGTTGAAATCCAGTGTTGTAGCAGGCAGGATTAAGCAGTGGGTGTAAGAAAATGAATGGCCATCCTTCATAGCAAAGAAACTAGAGGTGGGAACTAGATCTTTCAGCTACTAATTTCTAAGGCCAGGAAAATGCAAATTTCATACTAACCAGTGCAACTAGTAAATTCCCTCCTACACAATGTAAGAGTTAGAAAAAAGAAGAAGAGAAGTACTTTTTTTTAAATTTGATCTTAGTATGTAATATGGCTCAGATATCTTTCTCAGCTCCAATATTTCAGGATACGTGAGAAAGTAACCGGGTTATAATTACACTCAGTGACTTGGATTCCTCAGTTGGAAGGACAAGATGTGAGGTTTTTGCTGTCTGCGCTTTGGCTCTCTATGATGTAAGAGATATGATCTCAGAAGTAATCGCCTTCACCTAAGCTGTTCATCTCGTGTTCTTCATAGTTTACAAAGAAGATTCATGGATCCCAGGCTATGAAGACGTCTCTTCTAAGAAAAGATGAACAGTGCCCAAGAAGTGCCCCCCTTTTTTTTGTTTTAACCTTAAAGCAAGATTAGATTGACAAGGTCAGATGAACTCAAATCTTCTGCAGAGGTTTAAATTTGGGTAAGATAAATCAATGTGCCCACCTATGACTGGAATAAGCCGGGACAGCCTTTTGCTCAAGCCTGTGACTAGATGCATAGTCAACTATCTGAAAAGAGCATGTCGGATATTTTTGTGCCACAACGCTCAGATATGATGCAGTGCAATGTTGTTCAGTACAATATAATACAAGATGTTACAGTAAAACAAGTAGCAGCAGTAAACAATAAGTATCACCTATTTACAAAATAGAAGATCTCCAGATGATGTCTATATATAACTGATGGTATTATCAACAAACGTTGAAAAACGGAAACTTTCTCAACCATCTTACTTATTTCGAATACTCATTTTCAAACAAATAGATAGGGTCCAAAAACTTTCTCAGCTCTGTGGACATGCTATGATCGTGCTTTGCCACCAGATGGTGAAGGCACAAACCTGAGTGTATGTAAACGCGTATACGCTGGTGCTGATGTTTTCCAGTAAGTTGAAGATGGCTATTTTATTTGTTGGATTTTCTTTAGCCATAGTAGGGCGCTACATTTTAAAAAACTTTTCTGAAAATTGTCATAATTCTCCTGCACAAGTTAATTATGAAAAGTCATACAAGGGGACATCCATAGGAAAGGAGGAAGTGACACAATCCAGTATTATAGCTGGGGAGGCAGCACAAGTATTTGGGGAAGCAGAGTAAAGGGAAGACAAGAGGATTTTCTTCTGTGAGGTGAACTGAATAACTGTGAAACTTCCACCTTGCAGTAATTAAGTTACTGTGCTCCTTCAGCAAATTATCCATTAAGAACGTATTAATTAAGTCACCAAATACGTCAAAAGTTCAACATCTGGCAACAAGAGAAATACAGGGAGTTACATTATCTGTTTGTGTTAGAGTAACTGACTCTTAGGATTCAGTTCATCTCACCTAAATTCAGGCATCCTACTGAAGGACCTCATGCTGGTGCCTAGGAGGTTGGAGATCTCTCAGTAGAGATAAAAGGGAGAAATTAGGGAGGACTGTGGGTGAAAATGCTCATGTCATCTACCAGGAAGCACCTAAAAGCTTTGTCTGAATCTAATCTAGTCATCTAAACCCCCTCTGTACTCAATGGAGAGAGACAGGCAGTTCACGGAGATGATTCAACTTGTCCTAAGGAAGAAGCGCTCTGTGAAGATGCTAACTTCTTTCTCTCTGATGAACACAGAGGAAACCTGATTAGCTTTAAATAGGTCACTTGCATACAGCTAAAGCTCAGCAAGGAAGTCTTCCTGTATGTTTTCCCCAAGTGTTTCACACCTATGAGCAGTTGAAAGAGTAATCATGGAGCCTGGCCTCCTGCATTGCTGTGGTATGGAAATATGGTGTGATGGCATGGCGCAGAACTGCAGGCTGGGAGGGTAAGGCTGGTGGATTTCCAGGGAAGGAGGGTTTTTTTTGTTTTTTTACACATGCACGTGCAATTTCACACATGCTTTCTCCATGTCATGTTGATTAGGTTCAGTGCATCCCAGATTTCGGGATGTGCATAGTTTACTGTGCACATAAAGAGAGTCAGAACAGCACAGGGTGCAGCTCAGTGTGATATTTCAGAGAATGTGAAATGCATCTCCTGGACAGAGCTGTGCAGTAGATCCAGACCCATCATGGATCTTGAGCACATGCCACATGTCTATACAGCAGTACAGCAGATGGGATTCATCTCCCTCCAGTTAAGCTATTTAAAAGTTAGGTGACTGAATCTAATCTAGTTGTCTAAGCTGCCTTTGTAGTAAAGGAAGGAGACAGGCCATTCAAGAAGATAATTCATCATCTCTCTCTTGCAAACTCATCTTACAGGGAAGTGGGACATTTTCCATTGCCACTCATTTCCTGCTGGTATTTTAAATGCTATCTTAAATTTGCCCTCACTCCCACACCTGCAGAAAGAGAAGGAAGGTCAGAAGCAGTGGGGGAGTCATTGATATTCCTGGTGGAGGCTGCTCTCTGAAGATCTCCCATCTTTGGGCAAATAGTGTTTCTCTTCAATGGGGAATTCCTACTTCTCTAATCTTCCTTTTGCATGAGAGAGCAATGTTGAAACATTGAAATGTCTTCTGGGTCAATTATGCTAAATTTCAATTGAGAAAAATCAAAAAGCTTCCTTTTGATCGTTTTGTATCACTTAACTTCAACAAAGAAATTATTAGATATTTCAGAATGTATATCATAGACATTGTGGTGCAGTCATATAATATGTAATAATAGAGTGTGTTTTAAATTAAATGAAATTGGACAAGAAAGTAGGTATGAAAAATGCTTTGGAAACTGGAAGTGCTTCTCCACCTCAAATGTAAGGATGGCTCAAAGTCAAACTATACCAGCTGACTAGCTGGGCAGTTGGTTTAAAAGGAAGTGCTAAAAACATGGGAATAGGAGCACTTACAGAGATGATTTGTTTATTTATTTATTTATTTTTCCTTGGGAGATGTTGTGCTGGAAGCGGGAAGGGGACCTGTGGGAAGACGGAGGCACTGTGGGATGCGTGGAGGAATACCGGGGCTATTAAGGTAGTGGTAATTCTGCATGTGTGTCCATCGCATGCACCTCTAAGCACACGAGGTTTATCAACTGGAAATAACTGAGTGTGTAATTACCTCACAGACACAGCTTTTGGGAAAGAGGTCTTCAGATATGCATGGGGGTGAGGGCAGACTGAAATAGCAGCAGGTGGCTATGGCCCAAAAGTGAAGGGGCTCAGCTGGACTTCAGGGAGAAATAACAGAATGGTGGAAACAGTGAATTTAGGAGCAGAGTTAGCCAGCTACAAACGAGGGACATGTCTGCAGAGGATGCGCAAATGACTTTTTTGCAATTTCTGATTGCCTCACAGCCTGTCATTGCTTGAAACAAGGTAAACCCTGGCCTCAGCTCAGTTCTGCCATTATGAGCATTCACAGTCTGTGTCGTTACCTGTGGAGGCTAGGTTGAGTGCCAGTCTGGACTTCCAGCTGCTTGAGCTTATCTAGGTAATGCCCTAAACTGCACTTCTCACACTTGCTTCTGTCACTTGCTCCAATTACTCATTTCTTCTCCTCCTGCTAGGCTGAGCCATGTCTCCTTTTAGTCCTCTCCTCCCTTCCTTTGCCTTCCCTCCATCCAGAGTCAGCGTCCTCACGCACAACCTAACCAGGCCACCACAGCGGGACCATTCTTTCCCCAAACAGCCCCTGGAGTCTTCCTCAGCTGAGTCCCTTGCTCCAGGAGTTCAGCCAGACCTTGGCACTTACTTCACAGACCCCCTCGGTGTTGGCTGTAGCCTGTGCGGCCACCAACACATCCAGGTTCCCCCACCCCCTGGACTCTACCTTCTTCAGCCATGGCCTTGCAACAGCAGCCAGCTTATCCTCAGTGCTGAGTTCTTCAGTTTGAAAGGCATTGCACTATAATAAGGTTAGAGCTCATGATCACGGGTGGGGGCAAGTGGTATGTCTGCACGGTCTGACATCATTGTGTGAAAATAGTCTGGGATGCCAAAGGTCTTTGCAGGACAGGGGACTGAACTCTCTATTTCCAAGTCTGTAGGTAGCAGCCCTCACTTGGGTCTGTGAGTTGACACATATGGCGGAGGTGGGCTCGAGGTATTCTTGATCTTTGATCTCGTAGGGAACATGGCAGTGGAAAATAGGATTTGGGATCCTTAATGGAACTATGGCGTGCTTGTCGGGTAGGGTTTAGGATAAGAGTTGCACTGGTAGACTTGAAGGGCTGGCTGACAGGCTTCTCGGCAGTTGAATTTTGTTGCCAAACCCGAAAGGAGGCCACAGAGTTGTGCAGGGACAGCCCTGAAGAGCTGGAATTCACTACCCACTGCTAAGGACACAGAAAAAAACAAGGACACAATTGCCAGTTTGGGGAGGGGGCTGTTCTTCCTTCCCTGCCCCACTCCTTCAGTGACCACCTCCATTTATGCCCCACTGAAATTTTCCAGGATTCTGCTCTGTTGGGGTCTTGGCGATTTTGCCGCCATTACTTAGAAACCCAATTTTTCATTTAATTTTAGAATAAAGAACATTCTGAGGGAGCCTAGCAGGGAGGATGGAGCCCACCTGCAATGTGAGCTGCAGGAAGGGATTATTCCCTTGCAACAGAACTACCTCAGAGCATCTTGTCTCTATGTCTGAAACACAAATGGCCATGAAAGAAAAAAGGATCGTTCTCAGCCCCATGTCTGAAGGCAGCAGTTAAGTCTGTAATTGGCCTGGGCTCATAACGAGCATCCTTAGTCGGACAGCTCAAGACCTGACAAAGCTCATTAATCCCACTATTAGTCAAAATCAGATTGCTTTGATCGCATTACTCCAGGAACATAGTCCTGGTGTGGCATGAGAGGGCTGAACAAAGCCCTTCTCCAGACACACATTTGCCCCTCTGATGCCTACATAAACCCCATAGTGACGGCTCCTCAGGTATAAGGCTAAGGACCCTCGGTGGAAGCACCAGTCTGCAGGGTTACACAATGCAGTAGCATGCACAGTGCAAAGAAGAGGCCTAAACAAATCTCAACAGCAGCATGGCATGCATAAAAAGACTTCTCCTCTCCTTCCGAGCTTTCTATTTGTTTTGAGATCCAAAGCTAGGATCAAACGAGGCAGGGGCTGCCTGACACAAAGCTTCGTTAAGCCAAAAGGCATCCTCCCAGGACTCCCTTTGGCTCCTGCATCTGCAGAGCTCTGGGGATACCCATGAACGGACAAGCTCTGCTGTGAACACTGTGGCTCTCCAGATTTCATATGAGTGGCCCCCTTTGCCCACAACGCTCCTTGCCTGCTATTCAGGAGCAATGAACTGCTAAGAGGAACAGTGCTGGCTGGTGCTCAAATGGGTGTAAAGGCTGCCAGGTGAAAGCCAGTCTGCTGGTTTTGGAGACCACAAGTCATCACTTTGACCGGGGGCTGAAGGACACAGAAGTGCACCCCTGCACACTGGCGCCATCTGGTCCCAGCTGTCTGCATGCTCGCCTCTCAGCCCCACTCCCCCCTGCAAACCTGCCCTTGCTCATGTCACGCTGCACACTCTCTGCACAGGCTTTTCACAGAGGCCACGGTGGCAATGCAGTAGGCAATGTGGGCATGCCTGAAAACCGAGGGGTGCCTCTCCTTCCACTTCCCACCCCCAGCCTGGAGCCTGCCGTTCCCAACAAGCATGAAGCCTGAGCACTGTGCCATGGCGTCCAGCCCTGCCACGTGACACGTCCCCACGACTCACCAGCAAGTGTCAACGCACGTGCCGGAGGGCCAGAGGAGGACGAGGGAATTCCTGCTTTTGGGGCACAATTCCTCCTCCGCCAGCTTCTTCCTGCCCAGGCACCTCCTTCGCACCACAGAGCATCTGCAGCTACCGGGGCCCCAGCCAGTGCTTCAGGCAGAAGGTCCTGCCTCCTCTGCAGAGAGGAACAGCAGGGGCTGACGTGGAGGCTGCTTTCTTGGGGGCCGTGCTGGCAATCCCCCTGGCAGAGCCTTGGGAACGGAGGCCAGAGTGCACGGTGCTCGAAATCTGCCACAGTCACTGCCCCTGTGGGCCCCTGCTGTGGAGGTTCGAGCTGGGGCTGTGGGGCAGGAGGTCTCTGTGTTGGGCTCTGTGGGGCACCGGGACAGAGCTGGGGCCTTGGGGCAGTGAGTGGCAGCTGGGGCCATGGGGCAGGAGGTCTGGGCTGGGGCTGTGGGGCAGGGGGAAAGAGCTGGTTGGGGCTCCACAGGGGCAGGGGCCGCGTCTCCCCGGGCTGAGCCGTGGTGCCCCATAGCAGCCCTGCTCCCAGCAGGCCGTGGGGATGCCCCAAGGCATGCTGGGAGGGTGGCTGCCGCCAGCCCAGCCCTGGTGTGGCAGAGCCGAGGTGCTGGCACCCTGAGGGCGCTGCCTTCCTGCCAGCTTAAAGCCATGGGCTCTATGCAGCCAGTGCGTCGCTGTCTGCTTTCCAGGGGCGTGCAGTCGTGTGCCTTGCAACCTCCTCGATCGCCTCCTTGGCACACTCCAGGCTCCGTTGTGTGACCTTAGATCCCTTCTCCATGCATGTTCTGATGCTCTGGTCCCCTCACACCTGCTAAAGTCTCCTCCAGTCCTCTCCCTGCATCCTCAGGTTCCTTCTGTTTCCCTCCATGAGCACCTGAGCCCCCTGCTTTCCCCACCCTCAGCACTCTCCTCCCTTCTATTTCCCCCAAGGCTTCCTCTGATCCCCTCCGTTGCTCGCCACGCGCACCCTCAGCCCCTCCAGTCCCTTCCCTCTGTGCTCCCGTCCCCTCCATTCACCTCCCGGCACGCTCGCATCCCCTCCCTTTCCCCCACTCACACTCACTTCCCCTCTACAGCTTCTCTCTTCTGCAGGCAGTGCTGCTGCCAAAGGCACCGTGCCCCTTCCACAGACCTCTGCAGCTGTACAGTTGGGGCGCGGGGGTCAGTAGAAACTCAGCTCTGCTCCCACTGTCTCGCTCACTCCATTGCTTCCTTTGAGGCTCCCTCAGATTTGCAGGGCGGAAAATAATGTGCAGGGGATGCCTTTCAGGCACTCGGTGTAAAGCCACTCTGCTTTCCATGCAGCCATCTCAGCTATCTGTTCTGCTTCTGCAAGGGGTCTCTCAGCCTGCAGTGCTTACCAGGCAGGTGAGAAAAGAAAGACCTCAGGCATCGTTTCCTTCCGAAGAGGCCAGAGGGCCGGCCGCTCCTCGGACCACCCTCCGGGCAGACTGAGAAGTAACCAGAGAGGGTCACCAGAATGTACTGCGTGCAGGCATTATTCCCGTGCCTCGTTCGGGTGTGTGATACTGCGTTGTCACGCTGTAGATGGGAAGCTGCTCTCAGTCTCCTCCACTGGGAACCCAAGCGGTGGGATGGCACTGCGAGTGTTGCAGGCTCCATCTGAGCATCACATTTTTCTTCTGCAAAATGAGTGACTTTAGAAGGGAAATGGGCTTTTGGGGCTCCAGTGATAATCTCCACCTGGCGCCACCCTTCTTTTGGTTTTGCCCTGTTAGGATCACATCTTCAAAAACCCCCCAGTTAGAACCCACCCCAAGACCAGGATTCACAGACGTCGTCTCTAACGCAGAGAGAATTTAGTGCCGAGGGAAAGAAATGACCTTTCCGATAAGCGCTTTTATTTTTCTTGATTTTCCCAGGCTTTGACACCGTTTGGAGGCATTCATGGTGGATTTGCCTTAATACAGTTTTCAGGGTGAGAGAGCAAACCCCTCTGCTCCTTCGCTAGGCCATGCCATCTCCATGCCTGTGGCCTAGGGAAGCAACAGCTAGGACTTGGCCCTTCCTCCCCAGAGGCTGAGAGAGTGCAGTCACAGTCTTCCTCTTTATTCATCCACTTGCTCATTTAGGCCTTCCTTCCTGAGCAGAGCCTCTCCTTGCCAGCAGTTGTAGCCCCGCAACCCTGATCTGGGGACACTGCTGGAGTGGCATGCCTGAGGTGAGCCCCAGCCTGGGGGACCCCTCCTGTGGCTCCCCGTGCCCCCTGTTGTCCTTGGGGAGTGGGCAGTGAGGTGCGGGCAGCTCCCTAAAGTGCCCCAGGCAGCTCCCCTTGCCCTTGCAGGGCCCACCTTGGCAGCACCTGGGGGGTCAAGGGGTCCCTGCAGCCCCTCTGTGACATGGCCTGGGGCATCATGCAGTGCATCGCAGCAACAGCTGCGCCCTCCCCATATGGCCCTGGGAGCCTGAGCTGAGCCCGGGTGCTTGGGGCTGCTCTCGCCACAACTCTGCCCTGCCCTGCTCTGCTCTGGAGCAGCTGCTGTGCAGCGAGCAGGAGAAGGCGAGAGGAGGTGGTGGGACAGTGCGAGATGCTGTTTGGTGACCTTCCCAGCAGGTCGTTGGAGAGGAGCGTTTCTTCCTGCCACAAGAGCTCTTTGGACTAACTCGGTAGGCTGGGAATTCCCTCTGTGCCCCTAGGGAAGTCCTCGGTGCTGCTGGGAATTGCTGCCTGCGGGAGCCCTCCACAATATGGCGCTGTCAGGGCTGCAGAACTTGCACGTTTAGAATCTTTGCTCCCCGGCAGTGCGTCCACCCCCGTGTTACTAGTTCCTTGTCAGCTGCGGTCATAGGACCTTTGGTCCTCGCTCCAATAACTCTTTCCTCCTTTGCCGCTGTCACACCTGTGGTCCTTGGCACTGTGGAGCCAACCTGGTTTGACAGGAGTGTTTTGGAGGTGGACAGTCATGGCTACTGGAGTCTTTGAGCACTGGGAAGGTGCATGAGAGGAGCACTTGTAAAGGTGCTTCACGTCTGAAGAATTTGCAGACAGCTCCTATGTATTTCCCTGTTGCTGCTGTTTTCGGTTTTGGATCATCTTTCCAACCAGACCTTCCAACTTCTGCCCCTCATATCTGTCGGCTCAGTAATTTACGTATTCTCTTGTGAACCAAACGCTTGCTTCACTCGCAGGAGATTTACATTGTTGTCTTCAGCAATTTTCTTTGCCTGAGAAACTTCTGCAAAAGTAAAGAGCTTTACTTCCGTGCTTACAAAAGTTCATTTGTGGTTCATATGCTCTTTGAGTTCAGGTTCTGAGGAAGAATGGACCTCAGGCAGACTGAGCGAGTCCTTGCAGAAGTCAAAATGACTACCTTACTCCTTTTCGGTAAGTAATGGATTTCACACAGCACAGTGATGCCAGTGCACTTTTCGCTCAGCTGAGAAGAACTTCCTCCAAAGTGTACCACAGTCTAAAAGAACCTGCGTCTTTGCTCCCTATAGGCACGCTATAGCGTGAGAGAAAGGAAGCCTGTTGTATGCTATCAAGCTCCACTGGAAAGTAGGTTATAGGCACAGCTTCTCGGAAGGGCTAATCTCTCGTGTAGAAGGGGGATAGAAGATGTTAAATGAAAATGTAGCTACGCACAGCGCAATCAGAAACTACGTCTAGGTTCTGTAATTGTAGGGCCATCAAAGGCCGGTGGACACCAAGAAGGGGAAGATGGCCAAGATGCTCACAAGGAGTATAACCTTCGGCGCAGGAATACTGTTGTCCAGTATCAAGAGCCTTTGGAACGTGGGTTACGCGCACAGTTTGTCAGAAGGGCTGATTCCTTGGGCTTAAGGGTGGGAGCTATAAGTTCTTGAATGAAAATGTGCATACGCAGAGACAAACAAGAAATGATGACTTGGTACTGCAATGACAGGGTCCTCAGAGGACGATGAAGAGCAGGAAGAGGATGACGGCGAAGATACTCCAAAGCCATCTAACCTGCGGCAAACTGCTGAAGACACTCAAGCCCCACTGGAAGGTAGGCTATATGCAGAGCCTCTCTGAAGGACGAATTTCTTGTGCAGAAGTGGCATACAGGGTGTTGAATGAAAAGCTATACGCGCACAGACAAATAAGAAGTTCTCGCTAGGTTCTATAATCATAGGGGCAACACAAGAAGGTGAAGGCGGAGAAGGGGAAGATGGCAAAGATCCCTGCAAGGAGTATAACCTTCGACCCAGGAAGATCATCACGTACTACCAGGATCCACTGGAAAGTAGGTTCCATGCACAGTTTTTTGGAAGAGCTGATTTCTTGTGGATAATGGGCTAGAGGTTGCTAAATGAAAAGACATATACCTCCCACCCAACCCCCCTCCCCCCCCCACCTTTCATTTAAATTCCTTGCCTTCATTCTGCAGGTAAAACTCTCCCTTTGGGATCGAGATGCCTGTATCCTGCGCACACTGCAGTTCTTGGCCAGTGTGCATGCTCACTGCTGCTTTTCATTTCTTCAGGGCCATCTTCTCCTGACAGGCAAAGGGCTGCTCCGTCGCAAAGCCCATGCTGCAGAAGAACAAACAGGTTGGTGTACGGATAGTGATAGTTCTCAGGGATCCAGAGTGGTGCCACTCCCATCACTCAGTAATGCTTGAAAAGATTTTCCGATTGATGGCCATGATGGGAAAATCGCAGCATTGTAGCTGGCACAGCTGGAGGGTCTAGAGGAAGCAAGGCTTTTCCTTCGGGAGAGAAGATAACTTTCATTAGCCCACAGCTTTTAAAAAGGCAGGATTTGGGGGTCAGCGATGAGATGATTGCGGATTGTCCTGGCTGAGATTGGGGATCTGCAATTCTTCTGTTCTGCACTTGAAGCCAGAATCCCCTTCCACAAATTGTCATTAGACGATTTCATCGTGCAGCATAAAAATGTCCACCTGCCTTTCTTCACGCTTGCATAGTGAACGCCAATCTAGTCTAGGGAATATTTCATGGTTTGGGAAGTTTAGGCCAGTGTATAAGTGCTTCTGCACTCACTTGCCAACACGAAAACCACAGCAATCCCGCTAACTGCATGTTCAGTTAGAAAGCCCCTTTCCCTTTCTCCTCCATTCACATCAGGTGTCTTCCCCAAAGCTCTGGGAAAGACGAATTCAAGGCAAAGCATGTGGATGGAAGGAAAAGCGGAATCACCCTGCCGGAAGCTGATCCAGTGCAAATCTAGAGTTCGGTAAGCAGTGGTAACTCATTGTGTCAGTGGGGACTTTTCCAGGGGTCATGAAAACCTTCCCTACTGTGCTGCCAACAGCTCCCGGGCTTTACACTTTCCTCTCAGGGAACTTCAAGATTGTCCTGAGCCTTTCCATAGGATAAATTTGGAGGAAGCCTTTTTTTTCCAGGTGGCAGCTTTCTCTGGCCTCTGACATGTCTTCTGTTGCATGTCTCTTCAGGTATGCTTTGATGGTGTGGGTGGTCTCTCTCACCACATTTCAGCCTTAAAGGAGATGGTCCTGTTCCCACTGCTTTACCCAGAATTCTTTCAGAGATTCCAAATCCGACCCCCCAGGTAACGGGCAGTGCATTCGAACTACAGAACTAACTGCTGCAATATGCTTTTCAACATGAAAAGTATTCTCCTTTTTTTTTCTTTCTTTTTTTTTTTTTTGGAGGGGCAATATCTCAAGACGTAATGGTTAGCTTTATATATTCTTGGCCAACAAAGCTTGACTCACTGGATGTTGAAATATGACTTGAAATCCTTCCCTTTCCATACCTTTAAAAGTGTGCAAATCTTCAGATGCTTTGCTGCTTTGGTCACAGGAATTCCCTTTTCTGGCTGATGTTTTAAGGAGGGTGTGGAAACACAGAAGACCTTTTTTGGCCTCCCAGCTGAAGGCTTCCTCCCCAGTGCTTCCAACAAATTCTGGGAGGCACAGTCCAAGAGACTCCAACTGTGGCAGGGAGAAAGACAGGCTTTGCTCGCAAATCTGTCTAAGACGGGAAGTGTTCTGGTTAGGAGGGAAGGCCGCTTTGCTTTCACAACGGGGGCTGTCATGGGCACTTTTCCATGTTTTTGTTGTAGCTACGTACATCTCTTTTTTTCACGTTGCAGAGGCTGTCTGTTCTATGGCCCACCAGGCACTGGAAAGACACTGGTGGCTCGAGCGCTCGCAAATGAATGTAGGCAGGGAGACAAGAGAAGAGCGTTCTTCGTGAGAAAAGGTGCCGACTGCCTCAGTCAATGGGTGGGAGAATCCGAGCGACAGCTGCGCTCATTATTTCGGCAGGTAAGGAGGAAATGCGCAGTAGGTTGGGTCAGAGTTGGACCTCTACTTTTCCGGGGTGGACGTCTTCCAGGAGGACTTGGCCTCTTGGGCAGTTTGGCAGTGTCTCCTGTTGAAAAGGAAACATCAGGGTTTCCTTTTCCCGTGCCGTGCTGCTTTGCCTGAGGGGCTGGAAATCTTGCAGATGTTGGGTCCAGCACAGTGCCAGTGCCTTTGCAGCCATAATGTTTATCCTGCATGTTCTCGCTGCGTGGTGCTCTGTTTCACATACGTCAGTATGCCTGCACCTGTACTTCCCTTCCAGGCCTATGAGATGCGGCCTTCGATTATTTTCTTTGATGAGATCGACGGTCTCGCTCCTGTGCGCTCCAGTCGCCAAGACCAGATTCACAGGTACTTCCTTTCGCTTCCATCTCCATGTCATCTGCTTCATCTCTAGGAAAAGAAGACCCACCTGCTTCCCTTTATAGGACACACCCCCACCCCCACACTCTGAACTCCTCGAGTACAATGACACAGAGCTTCGTAGCAGTTTAAAGGCAGGAGTTGAAATCAGGTCACTAAGCTTGGTGTCCGGACAAGGTCTCTCTCGAGACCTTGCCTCGCTTTTTCTGTCTTACCATGAGTCCTTTCGCTAACAACAGCTCATCCAGAAAAGCTTCTCCTTTCTGAGCGACGTGACTTTGGAGAAAGTCATGCCAAAGGTAACAACAGCTACTAACCCAGGGAATCCAAACAACATTTTTTTGGTAGTTCTATTGTCACAACGCTCCTGGCGCTTATGGATGGCTTAGACAGCAGAGGAGAGATCGTGGTCATTGGAGCCACCAACAGGCCAGACTCCCTGGATCCTGCTTTACGAAAGCCTGGACGCTTTGACAGGGAGTTCCTTTTCACCTTGCCAAACAAAGAGGTAAGGCTGTTTCGGCAACCTTCCTGCTACTGGCACAAAGCCTTGCTCGACAAGAAAACCGGCTTACCCCACAGCATCTCCGAGAGCGAGCAAGGAAACAAGTGGCATACGTGCTCCACACCTCCCGGTTCCCCACACAGAACTGGCAGGAAGGCTGCAAACAGGAGTTTCACTCCGCCTGGAGCACATGGACATTCTTCCTTGCCCAAGGGCTTGCTCTTTGCTTAGTTAGTGAGTCCACCTAGGCTCTTGCCTTCTGAGGTTGCCGCCTTGTTCTCAGTTCTCCAGTTGGGAAAGCCTTGGGGGAAAACTTGGGCTTGAGTGTGGCTGGGCTGGGAATCCTGGGAGCCGCCCAAAAGCATTTAGGGAGCTGACATTGTTACTGGTATTAGCAGGGAGCTCGGGCTCTTTTTCTTTTTCTTTATCTTTCTTTTTTTTTTTTTTCTGCCTACCCCAGATTCTTTTGTCTTTAGTTCGCATTTTGTGGGGAAAAGGAGAAAAAGGTTATTGGATTGAAGGCTAGGAAAAATGCACAACACACTATACTGGACAGAAACCGGAAACACTTCACTGAAGCTCTGGCAAAGAGCAGCGATGAACATAGGCACAGCTTGACATTTGCTCGTTCAAGGATAGCAGCTGGAGTCAGAATTCTTGCTCCTACTACTGTACTTACTCTTCCTATCTACTTGAAAAGTACTGAGCTTTGAAAAGCAGGCAGTGTGTTACTAGAATGTAAACATTTCTTAACTTTAGCAGAGGAAGACAAGCAATTATGGGAATGTGACGGGGGGAGGGGGACTGCGCATTGCTTATTTTGTTTTTGAGAAAGAGGCTTAAGACAAACCACAGTGTGACCACCTGGTTTGTAGGCTCGAAAAGAGATTTTCAAGATCCACACCAGAGACTGGAGCCCTAAGCCCCTGGACGCACTGCTTGAGGAGCTTGCTGAAAAATGCGTCGGTAAGATGAAAAAACTCACCGAGTTCCTGCCTGTGCCTGGCTCCTGACAGCGTCTGAGCTTGTGCCAGGCAGTACCCAAGCTGCTTCTGTCTCCTTGCCTTCCCTTGCCTCTGAGAACATGGAAGGCTCTGGGGGGCATCTTCCTCAGGAGCTAAGGTTGGCTCAGAGGCCTACTTCCGAAGCACAGGCTGTAGGGCGCTGGGCCTCCCGTAATGCAAGCTCCCCATCAGGGCACTGCTCTGCAGTGCAGGAACTCTTTTGCCATTGCCCATGAAACTCTTCCCCTTTGGGCCACATGCAAAGACTTTGAGAGTGTCCCTTTGCAAAGCCTGTCCTTGACTCCTTTCTGCTGCCTGAATTCTGCTCTTGTTGCTCAGGATACTGCGGGGCCGATATTCAAGCCCTCTGCGCTGAAGCTGCCCTCTGTGCTTTGCATCGACACTATCCGCAGATCTACACAAGCAGTCACAAGCTGCACATCGATGTTGCTGCCATTGAAATCACAGCAACAGATTTTCTTGTGGCTATGCAGAAGACTGCACCAGCTTCACAGAGGGCTGTGGCTTCCCCTGGACAACCACTGCCACCCCTTTCCAAGCCACTGCTTCAGAACACGCTACAGAGACTCCTAAAAGGCCTCCAGAGGGTATTTCCCCACGCAGCACTTGCACTCCAGCAGGACCAACAGCCAGGTAGGGCTTCACTGCCTTCACCGCCGTAAAACTCTCCCAAAGCAAACACTGCTAGTTTGTGCAAGCAACAGAAACAAACCTTTCAGTCAGGAGGAGGTGAAACTGAATGGTAGAGAGGGCAGAGCCGGGAACTCCTCCCACTTCACACTACAGAACTCTATGTTCTCCACTCGAGCATCCAGTTTCCAAAGGCTGTCAGCATCACCTTTCCCGTTTGCAAGGACAAAAGGAGCTTTCACCGCTAGCAAAACATAGCTTGCGCAAATCCAGACACTTAGGAGAGCTCTGTAGAGACTGAAGGCTTTGGAAAATGGCATTCAGTGTATGCCCCTCAGACGAAGAAATACAAGGCCCCGGGTTTCAGCTCACATTTAGAAGCTGTCTTAGCACAAGACAGGGTTGCAGACTCTTCGGAAAAGTTAACAAGCTTCTTTTGCCTTCTCATGGTACCACTCATTTCTTAGAAAATGACTGCATGGACAGTGATGAGGAGTCACCTTCTGGTCCTGAAGATGAGCCGTTTCCTCCAAGGCCTGGCCAGCAAAAGCAAACCTTCCTTAACTGTAACAGGTAACTGCCCGTGTCCTTTCATTGAAATTCTTCCGATTGCTGGGGCTTTCCAAGCTGTCGTGGCCGTTGCAAGTGGGAGGGGCGTTAGATGAGGGAGGACAGAAGAGTTAGTCCAGGGTGCTTTGGTATCAAAAACTGCAAGCAGGAAGCACGGAGATATAACTAGGTGCTACAGTTGTAGGAAAGCAAGTAGCTCCAGCCGATCATCCGGAAGGAGACAGCCTCCTTTTCCTCCACCAAAGACATCCACAGACAATTAGGGCATGCTGATTTCATGCATGCTGTTCTTCAAGGATTCAAGGCCAAAGAAATGTGTTGTCTCTCCTCTTAGCTAAAGAAATGCAACGTGGGTTTGTGGAGTCACCTAGCTTCCCAGATTGGGAATGCAGGAGTGAGTCAAGAAAATTGAGGAATGGCCAGCTAAAAGAGCATAATAAAAACCCTGCAAAGAAGGGCTTCATTTGTGATCTTTAAGCCACTATGCTTACATTCATATTTTGATAGTGCAATGGGAAAGTAATTCAATCCCACAGTGGAGAAGTTAGCTTATGGGGTCCCAGCTGCATCAGTAGTTTTTCTCACTCTGTCTTACTGTGCTGCTCAGGAAGGCTTCTGACCCACAGAACTTGGTCCAGTCTCTAGGCTCCTTGGCCTGAGCCAGAAAAGGTCCTGCAGTACTGGGAGGGCAAAAAAAAAGAAAAAAAAAAGGTGCTGTTCACAGATGTATTCCATGATAACAGAGCAAAAACCACAAGAAAGTTGTATTTGCAATCTAGGAGAGAGCACACAAGGAAAGATGAAACTATCTGAATGAAGGGATCCTCCAGTTCTGTGGACTCACAGGAATGTTTTGCACTTTGTTAGATACAGCTAAGGCCTTTCAGAGCCCACAGCATTTGTTTTCCCACAAGGTTCTTCTGCTCCTTCCTGACCACCTTCTCCATTTCCAGTGGACCCCCTGCACCTAAACTTGACCAAGGCAAAGGCCTCAAGGCTGCTCAGTCAAGACATCCTGAACAAAAGAGCCTCACGGCCGGGGGGAAGAGATCCAGACCAGCGTGTGCTGGACAAAGAAAGACACCTTGAACATCTGTGTCTTGACTGATCACTTCCTTTGCAAACTTCTTGTTTTGCAGTTACGCTCCTAGCAATGCTTGTTGCCAGCCAACATGTCACAGGCCCAGGTTCTTAATCGCTGGAGAGCCCGGGTACGGGCAAAGTTCCCACTTGGCACCTGCACTAATACACGCACTGGAGAGGTTTGCGGTTCACGTGCTGGACCTGCCGGCTCTCTTTGCTAGCAGCACCTCACCCGAAGAAAGATGCGCACAGGTACCTCTTCTCTCTGCAATCTCACAGGATCAATAGACTCAGGGGAAGCAGGCAGACCTCCTGCGGTTAATGGTGGTGGCCTGGCTTTCCTCTGCTTCCTGTGGTGTTTATTTCGCGCTGAAAGAACACTTTTCTTGTACGCTGAACAATGCAGAAGAAGGACGTTGTGCATGAGCATCTTTTCCATTCCAGGCTAAACAGTAAGGATGTTGCTAGCAGCTCAGGGAGCTCCAAGATGCTCTTGATAAAGCCCTCTGCATGGCAAGAGCTGCTGCTCATGACAGCGGGCTCTCCAGAGTTGTTTCCCTTGCCTCTTCAGGCTCTGTAGCTCCCAGGAGGCGCCTCTGCCTCAGCCTGACTGCACGTCCTGCCCTTTCTCTAGCCTCCCTCTTTATAACACTGAAATGCAACCCAGGCTTGGGAGGGGGGAAGAAAAGGGTTTCTTTTCTCTCATCACACTGCAGGGAAGAGGCAAGAACACACTTGCTGGATTCGAGCGGTGTAGCAGTGGCCCCACGCTGATGTGGACCCTGCTGAAGGGCTGGGCCTGTTTTTTCAAGCACACTACCACTCGCACCGGGCGTGAGGCTCTGGGCGAGTTACCTGACATCTAAGCAGTTTGGAAATCAGGCAGAGATTCAGGCCTGCCTCTTGCTGTGTAGCTATGTCCAAGGAGTTGGGTCCAAGCAGCAATGTTACCTTATTCTTGGTGGCTTGTTTGAACGCTTTGTCTTTGTGCACTCCCTTTTTGCAGGCAATTTTGATTGATCCATTGTTGTTCAGCAGCAGCCTCTGCTACCCACTTCAACAGTCTTCTCCAAACTTCCTTTTGACTAGTTGATCCAAGAAGCCCAGAGGACAGCACCGAGCATCCTTTCTATTCCACATATCCATGCCTGGGGGGAGGCTGCTGGACTCACCTTGACAGCTACGCTCACAACATTACTAGAGGGCATTCCAGCATATGCTCCAGTGCTGTTGCTCGCTACGTCGGATGTTTGCCATGCAGATCTCCCGCCAGAGGTATTTCTCTCACTGCCTTCCCGGCTTCTTTCAGTCTCATGTTAATTTATCACTCCATTAAGCACCCAAATACTGTGCTCTCCTAAGCCATTCAACACCGGCATTACTAGGGCACCCTGCTGGCATCTCTTCCCTCTGCAGTTGCCACAAGGCTTCAACATGAAGGGCAGCAAGGCAAGTAAATCCCAAACAGGCAACCTAGGAGATGCTCAGTGTCCTCCCTTGGAGCACTGGAACCTCGGGTCGCTTCACAGAGCTTTAATCCTAGAGGTGTTCCTTAAAGAAGATGCCCTAAATTGCCCTGCCGACCCACTGCAATCTCGCCTTTAAGGCCAAGAAGCAAACTTGTTCTAGTCTCTCCCTTATTCAAAGCATTCCTCAGCTTCACTGGAAAAGGAATTCATCTTTGTGGAGCAGAACACAAATTTGGGGGGGGGGGCTTACGGCTGCGCTGTCTTTTCTCCTCCCACCTCAGGTATGAGCTTTATTTTCTGAGCTTTACGGAGAAGTTTTCAATGTCCAGTCACCTAGCGAGGAGGAAGGGAGAAAGTTTTTCGAGGACTTGCTTGTCCAGCAAGCTGCTAAGCCTGCTGCACCACAAAAGAAAGCAGGTGAGGCTATTCTACAAACACAGCGTTGCTATCTCTAGCTTAGCAGCCATTCGGCATTTGCTTTGGTAATAGATTTCCTGGCACGAAGGTTTACTCTGCTTGTGTCCGCGCATCATCACTTGGCTAACCTTTTCTGGTTGACTGAAGCTTGTCAGGCACGGGAAGTCCTCCTGCCTGTGGCATCACCAACTGAGCCTCGACTGCTGACAGAGGAGGAGGAGAGGCAGCTCGAGGAGCAAGGGGACGAGACATGGCCAGCGGTGCCTGCAGAGTCCAGTACACCCCTCTCTACTGGCAAGTCCTTTCTTCCTTTTTTCTTTTTTTCTTTTTTCCTTTTTTGGAGAAGGTGCCAATGACATAGATATCTTCCCTCTTGTCATGGCATACCTGCTTTTGGTGATGCCGGTGGCTTTATGCCAAAGGCATTCCATTTCCAAATTAGGTGCAGCACGTGAGGTCAGTCCCCAGGACAGTCACTCAACATGCTTATGAAATAAAGCCCAGCCACAGAGCTTGGCTCACACTGTAAAACACTGGCCTCGATGGCCCCGCAACGGCTAACTCCTCAAATGTCTTTTCCTGCTTCTGATGCTCTGGAAGTGAGTATGCCATGACAGCTTCCTCCACATCTGGCCCTGCCTTGCTGACCGTCTCTTCCAAGTTGCTGGCTGTAGCAGAGACTTGGCACGGCCAGAGAAAACAAGCCCTGCTGCTGCTGCTGCTGCCGCTGCTGCCAAGAGGGTTTCCTTGCTCTGGAGTCCATCTTCACTGCCCGGTGGGAGCAAGGGAGGGCATTTCCACCTGCTGGCCTGCAAGAAACCTGTCATGCTTACAGTGCAGCCTCTCAGCAGTAAGGGCCACCAGTGAGCAGCATCAGCCACTCAGAAATCTGGGAGAGGCTCCAGGGAAAAAGCGGAGAGAGCCAAGCATGTGCTGGAGAGACTCCTGCGCCCAGGAAGGAAGCTGTGGCTCTACATGCCGCAGGGAGGTTTGTCTCAACGGGTTGTGCTGCATCCAGCGACCCGGCACCTGCCCAGTGGGCCATCACTCCAGGGCTCTCTTAGGCTGCTGCTCTGATCCAGTGAAGCCACAGCCAGGCACAAGCAATCTGACCAAGGAAGAGGTGGGGCACGCTGCCCGCCTGGCCTCTCTGCCTCTGCACATGAGACTTCCTCCCAGGCTCCTCCAGGGAGCAAGTGGCATCTGTCTCCATGCATTCAGATCCCTTCTTCCATCTTCCCTAGCAAAACTCCCCTGCAGCCTCGGTACATGTTTGCTACTCACACAAAGTCCACCACATTTTTCCCTTGGCTGTCCAGATTCCCCTTTGATTGGTGCTATCCATCGCGGTGTCCCTGCAGGCAGCAGGCAGCGCCATGGGGTTCCTGCGCTGCTGCCTGCCAGCTGGCTCCCCTGAGTTCCCCCCAGGCAGGGCCAAGTTACTCTCCTGCAGGAGCTGACTGCAATTTGCTAAGATCCCGCATACCAGTGCACTGCAGGAATCTGCTGGAGCAGATGGACTGCTCACCTTTGCCTGGCACTCAGGCAAAGTCTGCGTGGTCCTGGCACTTCCTATCATTGACTAGGCAAGAGAACAAAGACTGCACGTGGGAAATGCATGTGGTGCTTCGTTTTAGAAATCACTGCTTTCCAAAGTCACTCTGCTGGTGCGGAGGGAACTGTAAAGGCACACCATTCTAGTGGCTTACCTCCAAGCCAAGGAGCTTAATTGAGGGAAGTCTGGTCACTCTGCTTGCCCCTGGAGCAGTGATGTGCAGACAACACAAGGCATCTACCAGGTGATGTTTCCATGTAGCACAGGCAATGGACAAAGGCGGAGCTCTGTAATACCAAGCCCTTCTTTTCCCTCTCTCCTGCAAGGCAGCAGAAGGTTTAAAAGTGCTGTCCCACACTGCAAGACATCCTGCAGCAGGCAGGAATCCAGCTGTGCTCATGGCAAGCCCCTCTCTGCCATGTACTCAGTCCTGCTGCTCTACCTGCTTCCAGCAGAGGAAAAAGCAGCTTTCCCTTTTCAGTGCAGGCCAAAGTGAGCCGTGGTGACAGCTAGATGAGGCTGGTGTCAATTTGCAAGCTCATGGCTAAGCAGCTCAGGGAGCTCTGCATGTTTACACATGGGCTCTCTGTGCCCGGAGGAGGCTGTGGACTTAGGTGGATCTTGTGGGAGCAGCTCTCCATTGCTCTTGGGACTCTCCAGGACCCCTCCTTTTTGACATCCCCTGTTTGCAGCGATTCCACCCCATCCCCACCGCTCTCTGTCTCTCTTTTTCTCCCAGATGTCTCTTGCCCCGAACCTCCAGCCTGTCTCCACCTCTCCCGGCTGCCCCAGGACAGTCTCTCTCCAGGCCTTTCCCAATCACTCATTGAGGTGGTCCTTCCTGCCCCAGCCCGGGGCTTGGTGTGGGGCAGTGGGGAGGGAAGGCGAGTGCTGGGAGTGCTGATGCCCCTGATCTCCTCTCTCCTTCCTTGTCTCTCCTAGGAGGTGGCGGGAGAGGGGAGAGGGACAAGACGACACTGACAGCAGGGGCTTCACCATGGTGGACACCAACACAACAGCCCTTTCTCTGAGCTACACGGCCACAGGATACACAAACTCTCAGAGGACTGCAGAATCTCAGTGCATAAGAGATTACAGAGCGGTGATAATTTTGAGTGTCTCTGTGTGGGCTAGTGGGGAACGGGATGGTTGTGTGGTTCCTGGGCTTTCACATGAAGAAGAGCCCCTTCACCATCTACATTCTGAACCTGGCCATCACCGACTTCTCTTTGCTCCTCTTTCTTCTTGTTATATTACCGCTAGACATGGTTATAGAAATCTCTTGTTCTCCATTATATAACTATATCTTTTCCAAATATCTCCTGATGGATCTGTTTCTCTTGTGGTACTTTACCAGCATGTATCTCCTGGCAGCAATGAGCATGGAGAGGTGTTTGTCTGTTTTATTCCCAGTCTCGCATCGATGCCGTCGCCCAAAGTGCTTGTCAGGAATTGTGTGTGGGGTAATCTGGTTTCTTTCTGGACTTTTTGTTTGCTTGTTTTTTCTGGGTTGTTATTCCCCCTTTAATATGAACTGTTGACATATATTTCTCCAACTAGGCATTGTGAATTCCTTCATTTTCTCTTTCTTCCTGTTCCTTTCCAACCTGATCCTGCTCATCAGACTTCAATATGGCTCACAGAGGCGTCACCCTGGGAGACTTTTTGTTGCGATCTTACTCAACAGCCTCTTCTTCTTTGCCTTTGGGTTTCCTTACAGTGTAGAAATAATACTCAGTGTTGCTTATTCAAAAGAATTATTTCCTGAAAATCTGTCTTTCTTGCTGGCGTCTCTGAACAGTAGCATCAATCCTGTCATTTACTTCCTTGTCGGGAGATGCCGTCAGCGCCGGTTTCAGGGCTCTGTGAAAGTGGCCTTCCGGCGAGTGTTTGCAGAGAAGCAACATGTGAGGAGGGCAGCCAAGGCCCCGGCGACACTGCTGTGGAGACCACTGTGTAGATCCCTGCTGGCAAGGCAGGAGTGGAGATGCTGATCTCCAAGGCAGCCCGGGAGGAGACGGAGAGCCCCACGCCATGGCTGGTGGCCCTCTTGCCACCAGGGAGGTGACCAAAGCTGGGTGTGGGGACAGGGCCACAAGCCTGGCATAGTGCTGCTCTGCTGGACTTGGTCCCCAAGCACTGCCTGTATTCCCCTTTGCAACCTCCGCCACGGTCCTGGTCCTCGCCCAATAAACTTTGGCTTTCTTCTGCCAGCAAACAAGCCCTTGTGGTCTTCTTGGGGCTCTCTCGCTCAGGAGAAGTGAGCCACACTCACAGGAAGGCTCTGGTGGAGCTTTGGCCAACTCGGGGAAGCAAGTTTTCAGGCAGGGTGAAAGCGGCAATGCCAACACGTGGTGGTGGTGGACCACCAGAGGGGGATTGCCTCTTCCTGCTGTCCCTGTGCTGAAGTGCAAGGCTGAGCAAGAACTAGAGGGGAACCCTGCCAGCAGGAAGCAGAAATGCAGCTGGGTCAGCATTTGGTCAGCGGTCACCTCCCTCGGGAATAGGCAGCAGCGTCTGCTGCGAGAGCTGCTCCCTGTGCCCACCCTGCTGCCCCGGCACGGGGTTCTCCGCTGCAGCCCCCCTTTGCTGGTGTAAAGAGCAGGTGAGCGGCTGGGCTGGCTCACTGCAGGCAGGCCTGGCCGCAGCAGCACGGCTGGGGGTCTTGCAGGCCGTCTCTTGTGGTCTGCCAGGCTCTGCACCCCCTTGGCTGTGCACACACCCCGGTGAAGAAAATGTCCCAGGGTCTTTCTCCCTTGAGCTCGGCAGGCAGGGTCTGGGCCTCTCGCACACATCCGGCACCCTCAGCACCCCACGGCTGTGATTTCCACGGGCAGGGACTGACTGTATGAGAAAGTCCCCAGAGCTGTGTTTTGAACCTGCCCCCAGATCACGTCTTTTTCTGACGCTGTGTCCTTGTCAAATTTGAAGCAGCGAAGAAGTGTTCCCTCTTTCCCTCCCACAGAAGTGTGCAGCCCTCACTCAGAGGTCTTTGTCTTCTCTCCCCCAGCCTGGGCATGTCCCCCTCGCTCTGCAGAGCAGCCCCTTCCAGGGAAGGTGGTGCTCTCCTTTGCCTGCCCTTGTTTCCTGTCTTGTTGCCTTTCCCACTTCTCCCATGGCGTTGCTGTGCTGGGGGGGTGAGCAGGGCCTGCGGCACATGTAGTGTGTGTGCAGCCTCTCGAGATCTCCATCTTTCCCCAGGAAACACCTCAGAAAGAAGGGGTAAAGGAAAGGAAGGAAGGGAAGGAAAGGAAAGAAGGACAAGTGAGCAGTAAAGATGCAGTCTCCATAAGGCTGATGGATGAGATTCTGTGAGACAAGAATCTCTTGCAGAGAAAAGCTCATTTGCAGCCCTCTGTATTACACAAGATGTAATCTCTGAGGCAACATGTTCATGCCGGGAATGGGATTAGAACCAGTGGATGAAGCCCTTGTGCTGTTGCATGCCAAACATTGGTAAATTCCCATTTTTGATGGTCTCTGGCTCATCTCTCTGGGACAGCAGCACCAACCCGGTCGTTTACTTCCTCTTCAGGAGCAACCGTCACCACCGGCTCCATGGCTCTGGGAAAGTCACCTTCCAACAAGTGTTTGCAGAGAAAGCAACGTGCGGAGAAGGAAGCCAAGTGCCCAGAGACACTGCTGCAGAGACTGCTGTATAAATCCCTGCTGGCGAGGAGGTGTGGGAGGGTGGGGCAGCCTGCAGAGGGGACTGAGGGGAGGTGGGCAGCAGTGCTCAGCCCCCAGCGGAGCCAGGGCATCTCCACTGCGGTGGGAGCAGCTCATCTGGTGATGTGCCCCTTCCGAGCAGGGCTGTGCTGGGGACCAGGGAGCTGGGTGAGAGCGATCCTTGTCTGCACACCCTGCCAGGGCCTCTTCTCATTACGTGGTCCCCCTTGGGGAAGGGGACATGGTGCACAGAGCATGGCTATGCAGAGCATGCAGAGCGCGGGGAGGAAGAGTGACCCAGGATGCTGGGCATGTCTTTGGGACCCTGAACCTTACAGGGAGTCTTTTCCCTCACTTTGACTTGAGGCCAAGCCTGCAGGACTCCAGTGCATTCTGGCAGCTCCTGGGAGGCCACTCTCAGCAGGGATGAGTTTCATCCTGGCTATTTTGGGCTTGTATAGAAACATCCTTCAGGCCTGAACACCTAGGGGACCATTCAGCTGGTGCCACGGCTGCTCTGGTCAACACACAGGGGTCCTGGAGTGATGCGTGGTGCTTCTGTGTGTGTAGAGAAGAGCACCAATTCCTCACCTACACCCTGAGCCTCTCCATCGCTGTCCCCAGAGGACATCTCAACTCATCTCTCCCAGCTTTCGCCCAAGATGGCCATCTCCAGATGAGTTAGTTGCCCTAGGCTGCCTGTACAGGCAGTGGAGAGAAAGGTGCTTGTAAGGAGCTTTTCCCTTCCCTATGTGGCTGCAGCACACAGCTCCTGCTGAGCCATCAGCCACCCTCCTGACCCTGTGCCAAATCTCTTCCCCACCACCGTCTCGCCCCACACTGGGGATGCCTCGCTCCCCTTACGCAGTGCCATGCAAGGCCTCTCACCCTAGTGCTTCTGAGAAAGCTTTCAGCTCCCAGCCACAGCACCTTATCTCACTGTCTTCCCAGTAGCTGCTGTGAGGGTCACCTCTCTTCCTGGCACTGGCACTTGCCTGTTGCTGCAGGGCTGAAAGGGCATTTCTCTGCCTCTCCATCCAGCTCTCCTGACTTTCTATTTTTTATTTTTTATTTTTGGCTCCTGCCCTCAATCCTTCCCTCCTTTGTTTCTCCATTACTCTTTCTGGGTTGGCTGGTGCGTGGAGCTAATTAACACTAAACAGTTTGTGAGCAAGTGAAGGGCTGGATTTAAAAGGAATGGATCTAAATCTGATTTTTTGAAATTAAGTTGAGGGCAGAGAAAGAAGGGAAAATGTCTGCACCAGAACATTCAAAGAACTAACAGGGGTCAAAACTTTTCTTTTTTGTTTGTTTTAATTCTACGGAGTAGCAGTATTCCTGAAGCCATTTCATGCCAGTAAACAAGGTTTGGAGAAGCCCTTTAATGGTTGATTACAATACTGCTTTAGCAGAGATTTCACTAGAAACCATGAGACCTCTCTGCTGTCCTCCTTCGTTGGTTTCATTTCATAGGTTCACCTTTGACTGCAGCTGCTCAGGTTAAGAAAGATGGGGCCCATCATGACAGTGAGATTTGTCCGCCCTCAGTTATTTTGTTTAAAAGCTAGATGTCTATTTCAGACCTAATCGCATCCTAAAATCAGTTCTGAGGTAGATCAGATGCATCTGCCTCCAGAGACATTCATTTTTTTGCGCAGAAGAGCCTAGAGTGACTAAGTCAGGGTTAAATTCGCTGGCTTCCATCGGCATTAAATAGGTGACTTCCTCCCTCAGTTTCCCAATGCGTAAATGAAGGATTTTTTTGACTGACTTGGTAATTGACTGACCTCTGTTAAAACATGCAAATTCTTGCACAGAGGCTTTATTCACTGGATTTCCAGTGATGAAATTTCTGGTGAGATAGGACTTGGAGGGTCATCAAGAGGTCACCCAGGACATCTTCTGTCCCTATAAAAACTTCATCGTAACCACTCCTGAGAGAAATGAGCCCAACCTGTCCTTAGAAGACTCCTGCGATAGGAATTCTTTACCATCCCTGGAGGATGGTGACTCTTCCTACAGCTTGAGGTTTCTTTCTTTTTTTCCTTTAATGAAGATTTCTCTTTTACATGTGTTTTGGAATACACAGAAGTGAAAAAAGGAGAGAAAATATCTAGATTACAAATGGACTGTTTTAGCATTCACAATGCTAGGAAGCCAGAGCAGTGGACCTAATGGCCCTTTACACAGGGGAAATCCATACAACTATCAGCTTGGAGTAAGGAAGAACTCCGAGAAGCGTTAGCTGGATAGGTCCATGCATATGCTTGTCCAGTTGAATACTCAGCTACTCCTTTGACTGTTATTTCTTATGGAGAAACCCTGAAATGCCTTTGTGATATCATTATAAAAGCACTGACTGACAACTGTTTCTTTAAAATATATTTACTTAAACTTTTCAGTCAAGACAGAACTCATTCTCCTCCTTTGCCCCTTTCTTTCACGCCTTCCCTTCACCAAGCCTCCACCCCTCCCTCCTCCAGCCCCAAGAGCCCTTCAGGTGGAAGATTTCCTGGGAGAGGGTTAAAAGTTGGTACTTAAACGGTTTTCTTCTCAGCCCTTTGTGCAGCTGCTGGGATATGAAAGCGTCATTCAGCACACCCAGGTCACATCATCCACACAGCCTATTAAACCACTTCTCACACAGGCAGGAAACATCAAGATACACTTGTGACACACGAAAGCAAGTAATACATTAGGTGGGATTGGATTATACACTAACAGCCACCTCCTAAGCAAGTTTTGGAAGCTTTCCAGAAGCCATTCTATGTTCTTTAAAGGCGCTGTGCTCTAACACATTCATACCAGGAGAGACAGAAGTTGAGGAGATAAAGCTGTACAGCCCTTACACAAAAAATTAGATCTCTAAACACAGGCGAGGTAAGTTTTACAGCTTCTCTGGTTTCTCGCTTTGATGCGCTTTGCTTTGCTTTGCTTTGCTTTGCTTTGCTTTCCTCTTCCCTTTCCTTTCTTCTTGCACAAATGTGAAAATACGGAAAGGAACTTCCACTGAAGTTATCAACTGTCTCTAGTTATCTTTGGCTAGAATCATACACAGAGCTAGTTCTACAGCCGCAGATTCGATTGCTTCGATATTATTCTTTTGTTTCCCATAACCACCGGAGATTTTAGGGAAGAATGCATGCAGTAAGGAGATGGTGCAATTTCTCACCCTTTTTGAGATGTTAAGAGTACACATGAGATTCATTTTATTTTGCAGCTGATTGCATTATGTCATATAGCTCAGGTCTACCCCTGCAAAGGCACTTGAAGAGATAAGCCATAACTGGTGGCAATCCTCTACTGAATTAGTCATTCTAGTAATCCTCTTGGAGTCAACAGTAAGAAACGGGTACCGGCAGCACATGATTCATCACATCTACAAGTAGACTGGTCAGGTGTAATATGCCTAGCTTAGGTACAGGTGCCTACATGACTTAAGGCGATGAGATGAGATCAGACAGATGAGAGAGTTTGTTAAATGCAGTTTGGTGGTGATGGAAAGGACCTTATCAAGCAAGGTACATAACCGAGCTGTCTGAATTGTGAATCGGTCCTTTTGTAGATACACACCTTGTTTTTAGCTCAGGAATTTGCCATCTGCTGGTATTCAGGCACATAGTTTCCCCTGACCATTTATCTCTTGGTCACTCCTTTCTGACTGCCTAAATATGGCCCTGCGATTGCTGTGGTATGCTTCCAGTCCTGCTCTGGCTTGGATGGAGCCCAGCTATTTCTTTTTGACTCAGTACTGCACAGCCATAAAGGTGTGCTCATTTCATCCCTGTCATTTATTTTGTTGAGAAGTCTACGTCGTTGCTCAGTAGAAGGAAGAGGGGTAGAAAGGATCACGACCTGGTAAGACGAGGGAGAAACTGACCTCCCGTTGTTCTTACTGATCCTTTTCCTTGTAGAAATATCTGAAGGGGAACCATCCATGTAAATTTTACCCTTCTGCTTGAAAAACTTTCATCTAGTGTAAGTACAACTGCAAGCATAGGAAAAGTCCCTACCTTTCCCCACCTCCTCTCTCGGCTTCACTTTGTGGGTTTGAAAGTAATCTTGGGTTTTCTCAGTTTCAGTGTTTCCTGTGGATGCTTCATCACTTTGTGCCTGCACGAGAATTTCTGATTATGCTGCAGATGGAAGTAGTTGGTAGATAACTTGGCTTAACTGAATCATTCCACAGATTTGCTCACAGATCACGAATACAAATGAGAAGACCTGGTTGTGATGGAATTCTGCAGGACTTAAAATGGTGCATTTTAACACCAGCTGATGGGGAATGTTTTGATCCTAGAAGTAAGCCCATACAGTGGATATTTTTATTAAAAGAGTGCCTGCTTTTGGCTGACCTTAAACTCTCTGTGAAGAGTTTCATCTGGTGGTTCCCAGACTTCTTTGCCAAAGGAACTCTGGTGGTCTGGGTGCATAAAGGCAAGCTAGAGACGTTACACTCTTTCTAAAGATGTAGGCTACTCATTTATTAGTGACACGTAATGCTCGATGGGTTGTAGCTGGAATGCAGGGTGAACCAAAGAAGTCCCATGTTTATGCTGGAATGTGACCTTGTCTCGAATAAGAAACTGTATGGATGTAGAAATGCCTAGGGACAAGGAGCTCAGCCATAACCTAAAACAGGTGGATGGCATTACAAAAAGCTCTGAGCTACTTTCAGGCACCAAAAGGGATTATTCTCTAAAGGTCATTCTAACCTGGTGGTGCTAATTTGCTTAAGCTCCTCATAGTGAGTGGAGGAAAAAAGGGTTCTGCAAAGGACCCTAATTCAGTCATTCTGAATCAGCCTATAGAGAGACTTATACTGGCTGTTGAAGGAGTTTAGTTAGATTAGCTTCATTAAGCTAAGTTAACCCTTGAAAGCATCATGCAGAGCGTATCAAAAATCACACTAGGTAAAATCAGTACAGTGCTGGGACAGAAGATCTCACAAGAGTCTTTCATTCTTCCTTCCTCTGATAAAAACAATGCTGAGATTTAGAACAATGTGAAATGCTACATTAAGTCATATGTGCAATTTTTTCTCCTCCATGATAGATAACCTTCCCAGAACTCATTTTTCAGCCTGTGACATTTCATATTTACGTTTCAAAATGTATATACACAAGAGAGTTCTTTTCTCTGCCTGTGGTTACATTTTCCCTATAAGTGGGTACTTATAAAACAAATCATCATTCTGAGCAATATTTCCAGGTATTCTTAAAGACACCCATTTTACAAAGATTGCTGTCAGGGACTTTGTCTACCCTGAGGGCAAACATGCTGCATTATCTGCCTTGTAGTGCCCAAGGTGAACACTCTGGCCTTGTCCTTAGTGCATGGAAGGCTACCAGCCATGGAGCCAGTCCTTCAAAATCCTGGAGCACCAGAATTAAGGAACATATCACAAAGTGCACCTATCTCTGTGCCACCAAAGCCATGGCACAAGTTTTGTACTGTGGAGAATTAAATAGCCATTAAAAAAAATACATGACAGAAACTAAACACATCATAAGCTTAATACTAATGCTATATCTTTCTTGGTTTGTATCCACTTCTGATATAGAACTCATCATTAATAATGAAAAAATGCTGATGAATCATGTGTCTGTCTTTATTTTCCCAGGGGTATAAGCTGTATATTGCATATTGGCACCTGACTGATCAACATGGAGAACGTAAGCAGTGTGAAGGAATTCATTCTTCTGGGCCTTTCAAAGAACCAAGGGGTGCAGAAAATATGTTTTGTGGTGTTTTTGTTCTTCTATATTGTTACTGTGGCAGGAAATCTGCTCATCGTTGTCACTGTAGTTAGCAGTCAGAGTCTGAACTCCCCCATGTATTTCTTTCTCTGCCACCTGTCCATTGCAGATACTTGCTTCTCTTCTGTCACAGCTCCCAAAATGATTGCTGACTTCCTTGTTGAAAAGAAAACCATTTCCTTTGGGGGTTGCATGGCACAGCTATTTGGGTTTCATATCTCCGGCGGCGCTGAGATCTTCATCCTCACAGTGATGGCCTATGATCGCTACTTTGCCATATGCAGACCCCTGCACTACACCACCCTCATGACCAGGCGTGTGTGTGGCTGGATGGTGATGGGTTCATGGGTGGGGGGCTTTGTGCACTCCCTGGTGCAGACCCTCATAACCGTTAGCCTCCCTTTTTGTGGCCCCAACAAAATTGACCACTACTTCTGTGAAGTCAATCCCCTACTACAACTGGCCTGTACCGACACCTATGTTGCAGGCATCATTGTCGTTGCCAATGGCGGAATGATTTGTTTGGTCTCTTTCATCATCCTGGTCACGTCCTACGTTGTCATTTTGTTTTCCTTGAGAAGGCAAACGTCCGAAGCGCGGTACAAAGCCCTCTCCACCTGTGGGTCCCACATTACTGTGGTGATTCTCTTCTTTGGGCCATGCACATTCACCTACATACGCCCATCCAGCAGTCTCTCGGAGGACAAGAGGTTAGCTGTGTTTTACAATGTCATCACGCCCATGCTGAACCCACTCATCTACACACTGAGAAATGAGGAGATGAAAAGTGCCATGAGAAAACTGTGGAATAGAAAAGTTTGGAGAGAAAAGGGTGAGGTGTAGAACTGTGGTAACATTTTCTCAGGAGCTGAGAAAATCAAGTCTCTCTCACTATAATTCCATTTTGGAAAATTTACTGAAAGCTCCCTTTTGAAGAAAAGCTTGGTTTTAGCTGTTGCAGTAATTAGGAAGACACTGAAAGCTCATGTTTTGATTGGAATGGCATTGTAAACTCTGTGACTAGCAGGGATTCCCTTTATGTTCTCTTTTTGAATAGCACAGGCCCAGGACTGGGGCTTCCAAGCACTGCTGAGACACCAGCAAATAAAGAAATGAATGCTGTCAAAAATATTAAAATGTGTTCCAGGCAGAGCATCCCATTAGTCCGAGCTCTCCCGGGTGTAAACTTTCCGTCAGACAAACTCCATCTACTCTGTAATCTACTCAGCTAGGAAACAATGGCCCATGGTGTCTGCAAGGCTGTTGGTCACCTGCTGCTGGAAGCAATTGTACCAAAGGCTTCCTTCCCCTTTACTTTGGAGTAAATGCCTTCTTAGGAGTACTGCATTGTCATATGCTGAATCCATGGGTTAGCAATTAAACTGCTGATATTAGATGCTGGCTGGGTCATTTGCTGATGCAGATGATATGAGGAGAAGCTTCTCCCCTTCCCATTCCAGTGCAACTCTCTGCCTTTCTGCAGTAGTTCACCTATCACTAATGCCCTCCTTCCTAGCCATCCCCTCTGCCCTTCATCTCGGCCTCAGATTTTGCATTTTACTGTTTAGACTAATAGAGAATCAAAGATCCAAGTGGAAGATAAATTGCTCACCGTAGGAAATTGTCGCCACCAAAGAAAGCATTGGGGGGCACAATTTTATGTGTCAATGAAAAAAAAGAGTTGTTTGGGAATAATTCCTGTACGCAGGATAACTCCTAGCCCAACAGGGCACATCTACAGGCCCAGGCAAAGGAAGAAACATGTATTCCAAGGGAATAGCTGGAGCAGCTACTGCTGCAGGAGGGAAGAGAAGAAATGTGAAGATGGAAGATTAAATCACCTCAGAGCCAGTCACAGCTGCCACAGGGAGGTTAGTTGTAGCAGCTAAGGTTCTCCACAAGGCCAAAGGAGCCATGAGGAGCCACGGGACCCTGACTCCTACCTTGCCAGGAGGAAAAGAGCAAATGAGCTGCGTGAGGGAGAAAGACATCTGTGTAATGCACTCTCAAAGTAAATAAAGCACTTTCTTTTTCCTTCCTTCACTTCATGTTCCCTGTAAACACTGGCTTGCACTTGTGTTGCACCTTAACATGGCTTAAGTGTGATTCAAGATAAGAAGGTGTTCCCTGCACAGGAGAGCGGCACATCTACAGACCAAACCCTGGGACAATGTCGCAAATGCTCTGGTTCCCCAAATGTCCTCTGCTCTATGCAGGGGGTGGCAGAGTGGGTTCCCGTTTCACAGGCATGCACCAGTACACTGCGGACATCTCAGTGTCTTCTCCTCACCGTGGTGGGTTATGTGGATGGCAGCCAGCAGGACGGAACTGGGATAAATCCTGATTCTCAAGGCTTAGAGGGATAGTGTCCCTCAGGCCTGGGCCAGCATGTCCCTCATCCAGCATTCACACTCTGTGGACACAGCTAAAGGTGGGACCAGCCCCACCTATTTGTATCAATCTAAATTCTTCATGCAATGAAGGACAGTTGTCTAGCTCAGCACCATTGTCAACAGAGAGGGACAGGCGCCTTCAGAGGTTGGTCTGTCTCACCCGGGGTGGGGCAGGTAGAAAGACAGATGGGGCCCACTGACCCCCTTCATACTGAAACTGCGAAGGGGTTAGGGCACACGGCCAGTTCAAGCTAAGGCTTATCATTTTAAAACTGTTTTTTTTCTTTTAAATGCTTTGGGGAAGAACGCCATGATTTTTCAGATTTCTCTTCTGGCTGCCGGGTGCTAGCAGGCAACAGTGGGACCATAGCTTATGGAAAGCGACTACAACAACAACAACAACATTTGATTCCTCTACACATTGGCCCAGATTCTTAGAATGACTTAATATGAGGACTAAACAGCTGCTTCTGTATTTTGCATTGCCTGAGTAAAAATACCTGGCAAGTAGTGAGGCCTGACCACAAACATTTTTAAAGTCTTGAAATGATTTCCTCGTTTACTTCTTGTTTCAAACGTGTACAGACCAGATGTCTAAGTGCCAACAGTCATATAGCACAGTTATGATATCTATTTATGCTGCAAACATGCAATGGTAAGAGCAAGTTAATAAGAAAGAAGAAAGCATATGTGAAATATTGTCTTCGAAGGGAAAAAATATCTGACACGTGTAAGAGACATCTTTACTCAAAAAATGTTTGATTGCAAGGGTAATGTGAACACAAACTCTTGCAAATGGTCAGCCATGACATTGATTTTAAATAGAAATGTTTCCAAAAGAAGCACATAGCTAATACTAAATGAAGTCCATTTATCTGGACAGCATTGGAAAGCAAGCAAGAAAGCAAGCAAACCCCCACACAATGTGACATGGTCTAGGTGATCACGCTCCAGAGTCACCCTGTAGAGATTACTCTAATAGCTGTCCAAAATATATATTTTAGCTCCCCGTCCACTGATTCTTTCTGACAAAGAAAACTTCACATGCCTCTGCGATCTCATTGCTTCTGGTAAGCTTGTGCTTCTGCTGTGCAATTTACTTGAAATATTTCTGCCACAACTTCCCCATCTGGAGAGAGACAGAGAGTTGTTCTTGCAGATGCTCTTGGAAGTTGTTTTTGCAGAATGAGAAATGGAGCTAGACATTCAGGCTGTCTGTTTCATCCTCTGTAGTTTTCAGCCCTGGCAGAGATGTGGACTGCTCTCGTGACACACAAGAAGAAGCTTGGAGCTGAGAGGTTTTGATGAAACTGCCTGAAGTGCTCCGAGAGGTCATCAGAGGAGAATAGCAGGCAAACTGTTGGAGACTAGCAAATACAAACTGTGTAAGTTTTCTGATCTTGCTTCTTTGTTTTGTTCAAGCGTGACTATGAAATCCTGCCTTTGAAAAGAGGCATTACTGTTGAGTGGCTTTTGTGAGGTGCATTTTATGAAGTAAAAAGAACTCCAATTTTTTTACCCTTTGTTTTAATTGGTGTCTTCTTTGCTTATTTTTCAGTTATATGCCATTTCCAGAAATATCTGTCAAAAGGAAGTTTCTGGTGATACAGAGTCAAGGACTCAATAGGTAGCTGCAGCATTTCCTGTGTACTCAATCTTAACTTGTCCCCTCTAGCTGTACACATCGTGGCAACAATGCTCTTAAGACACACGCTTTGGGCTTCCCCACACTGCTTTCCCTCTGCCCATGGAGTGGCATGGAGATAGGGCTGGAGACACGAAAGAATATTTCCTCTGCTGCTAAAGTTGGAGGGTGGAAGAGGCAGAGATCTCGTGAGAAAGAACTGATTGACCTGTGATTGTGGAACAGGATTAAGAGCCCAAAGGACTTGCCAGTATTGTGGACATTGTTATGCAGCTCTTGCCGTCTATCTTTTCAGTGTAGAAACTGAACACTAGTGATACTTGCGTACTGCACTAGAGTGCAGCAAAGGTGAATACAAGGGTGTTGGTGAGTAAAGGAGATTCAGCAGCGGTGTATTTATAGTCCAGAACTTGGCTGAGGTGTACAAAAAATTTACTAACACATCGTTAATGCAGATTACCTCCAGTATGCACCCATGTACTGTAGGAAAGGTGGTCTGAGGAAACACAAGCCCGCTCTTTTGGAGACTGAGGTCACAACCCAGAAACTCATGAGCAATAACTGGAACCAATCCACACAAGATGTAGCCCAGTACAGCACATATAGGACAATGACTCTCCTGCTTCAGGTTTCCTGGCATGCCTTGAACATGGTCTGATTTCACTTAGGGCGCCTTAAAGACAGTTTGTGCCTAAAGGCACATCTCTGCTAAACAGACATGAGGTAGGTGTCCACTTTACCTCCTCCAGAAGGATCTACACTGAGAGTTGAAGTGATGTTAATTAGCCAGCTGCCTTGTGTCATGATGTGAACACTGATGGTTGCACAGAAATGCATGGACATTCTACCAGAGTCAGAGAGCAATAGCAAGGACTAGTTCTGTTGAATTCCCTCAGAGGGTTGAAAAAGAAGGTACGTTCACTGCTTGAGCAGAATTCCTTAGGGCATGACTAGTGTGTTGAGACTCAAATCAAAACATGCACTATCCTTCTCAGTCAGTTTTTCGTTTCCAAATCAACACTTCAAAAGTGGATGTTTAGGGAACCTAGTAACTAGTCTTCCTTTTTAAAAGGGGCAAAGATCAGAAATATGAATCTGGAGGATATTTCCACCAACTCCCTCAAACAAACAAACGGAACTCGCTATTACACACATCAGTAATACATTCTGGGTTAGACATCAACTGTCACTCCTTGAGAGAAGCATTGACTTTGAAAGGAAACTTTCCCCAAAAGGCATAAAAGGGAATACATTGATATTGAACATACCAGTGATCAATATGGATGTGTACTGATAACACTGTGTTTCTAATGGCATCACAGGTGGCTTTATTCTGTGCTTCAGGTCCTGTATATGTGACGTATGTGAAGAAGAAGAACAATGTGACGGAGTTTGTCTTCCAGGGACTCACACAAGACGATGCATTAGCAAAAGTATGCTTCACATTCTTCTTAGTCTTCTATGCCACTGTTATTCTTGGAAACCTGCTTAGCATCATCACTATACAGAACAGTCAACAGCTGGGCTCTCCCATGTACTTCTTCCTGAGCTACTTGTCCTTTGTAGATATCAGTTACTCTACTGTCACAGTTCCCAAACTCATTTATGACCTTCTTGCTGAAAAGAAGACCATCTCTTTTGTGGGCTGCATAGCACAGCTCTTTGGGGTCCATCTCTTTGCCTGCACGGAGATGTTCATCCTCATAGCAATGGCGTATGATCGTTACGCTGCTATATGCAAGCCGCTTCATTACGCAAGCATTATAAACAAGCATGTGTGTGGCCGGCTGGTGGCAGCTTCGTGGGTGGGAGGCTGTGTGCACTCCCTGGTACAGACCCTGCTGACCGCTCAGCTAGTGTTTTGTGGGCCCAATGAGATCGACCACTACTTCTGTGATGTACACGCTTTGCTGAAGCTGGCCTGCACTGACACCTACGTGGTTGGTTGCATCGTGGTTGCCAATAGTGGTCTGATTTCCTCGGGCTCTTTTGTGGTTCTTGTTGTGTCCTACGTCATTATTTTGGTCTCTTTGAGGACACACTCTTCCAAAGTGCGTCTGATAGCACTCTCTATCTGCACCTCCCATATCACTGTTGCACTTCTGTTCCTTGGGCCATGCATTTTCATCTATATGCGCCCTTCCACCATCTTCTCAGCAGACAAGAGTAGAACTGAAACTAAATCCAAGGTTTCATGTAGCTCTCATCTTTCTTTGGAAATTGTCAGTCACAAGGATGTGAGGATATTGTCACCAGTCAAACCCGAGCCTTTGGGGTGGTATTGTGGCTTTTACCTTTAGACACCTTAGAGCTGTGTAAGTCTCAGGTCTAGGCTTCTCCTGGCATTAAGAGGAATAACTAGGTATTTTGAGAGGTTGTGCTTTCCCACTAGCTCCTACGAGCTTCGGAGAGTGGTGTCTGCTCACGTTTCTACACAAAAAAAGTGATGGTGGTGCTAAGCTTCCAAGAGAAAGTAAATCCTTCAGTGTGGCACAGCACAAGCAGGTTTCATCTCACATATATTGGTGTGCTGACATGAGGTGCCTCAACTTGAGAGAGCTGCTGAAGACAGCAAGAGACCTTTGCGGGGACTGCGATTCATTGCATGGTAAAAGAGGAGCATGAGAGGAGCAGGATGCTGTACTAGGTGTCTGCCTTACAGTGAAGGGTGACATACACTGTACTAGACTTTCCAAGGCTCCCAGGAACACTGATGGGCACAGAGGCCGTTCCCCAATGCCAGGCATTAACTCCGATTTTCATCAGTCTGTGCCAACCTGGTGTCTCTGGGAACGCTTCATTTAAAGGAGCTCTGCTAACACCTTTCCAAGGCCTTGACCTTATGTCATAGCTGAGCTTTATAATCTATCAATATAACCTAATTCCTAGCTGAACACTGATAATTTCCCTAAAATTCTTAACAGTACTGTTCTTGATTCATCGAGTTTTCCTCAACTGTTTGCAGCAGGGAAACCCCCAAATGCCCCTAGGACGTCCTGACTCTGGGCAGTGCTGTTCTACTGCAAACAGACTTACTTTAGCATTGCTGTCATGACAAGTGATTCAAGGCAGGGATTTTCCCAGATCTCCTCCTGGAACTGAGATTTGGGGAAGGGAAGAAGAGGAACAGGATTCTGGATGGTGGATCAGAAGGCTTTCTTAGAAAAGCAAACTGTAGATTTGAAGAGACAGCAGCTCTTTAACTTTTTAAATTCCCTAATTTTGTCTGGGTTTCTCGAGGTGGAGACTAAGGGATAGGTGAATGCAGGACTTAGATGAATGCGGGGCTTATGAAAATCTGTTCTTTTTGATGATATTTGTCAGAAAGCATACTTAGGTTTGAGACTGTGATTCTTGATTGAAACATGCTGCTGGTTCTGCTGATGCTTAGCTCTAGATGGCTTTGACTATCTTAAACATCAGCGCAGAGAGAGGTGTGCAGACATGACTCATTGCTGTGCAGGGAAGCTCTCTGATGACAACCTACCTGTCTTTTTCTGGAAGAGTAGTAGTGTACATTGCTCTTCCCAGAGACCTGTAAACATACACAGGAAAATAAAATGATGCCTGTGATTTCTTTTCAAGCTATTTCCTTCCTTTGAGCTGGGAGTCCACTGAAAGAGACAATTTTGGACACCTCAGAAATCTGGTTTAAAAATCTCACATCTCTGTTCAAGATAAGGACAGCGCAACACTGATACATGTAAAAACAGTGAACTTCACATATCTGATGATACATAATAATGAGAAACAAGAGATAAACCTTGAGCTTCAGGCTCTGCAGCAACAGAAAGATGACAACTAGCAGCACCAAAAGGCTACATTTTCACATTCTTTTTCCTGCGTTTTGGGACCGTCAGGCCAGTGGGATAACAGTGCATATAGTCCAAATGCTTTTACTACCCCGTACATATTCTAATTTTGGCGTTACCGAGATAAATGTCTTCTGAGATAGTGATGGCCTTTAATCATCACTACTTGATCAAAATTCAGACTATAACATACTGAAGATAAATTTTCTCCCCAGCCGTGTGTCTTTGGGCAAAAATAATGATGTTTCGCAGTCATATCAGCTCTCTGTAAAATATGCTGGCAGCAGTTTGAAAGAAAGATACTTGTAAAATCCTTCTTTAGGGTGCCATAGATGATCACAGGGACACAATCTTTGCTAGAGTTATGCACAGCTTTAAGGAGAGGAAGTCAGGGGAAATAACAGCCCTAACAGGCTTGCAGTGAAATGCAAAGGGAATCCGCAAGACCTCTTTCCATCCCCCTTTGACTGTAAGCCTTATGCAGAGGCAGGAACCTCTCACCTGTCTGAGATTAATTCTGTCACTTTCAGCTCAATAAAGATTTCAACTCCTTCTGCCAACTGAGGGACAGCATTTGTAAACTCAGCCAGAAGGGATGAAACATCGTTTAGCGCTAGAACACCTATCCTTAGAGCTAGCTTAGTTGAATTGATAAAAGGATTCCAAAGCCTTTCCCAACTTTCTCATCTCCCAGAAATGATTGGTCGTTTATTCTCAAAATCACATTGATGGCAGACATGTTGTTGGTAAGTCACCATCTTATTTCGGCATTCTTTTAAGTGAAAGAACACTGCAGCTTGATTAACTTTCAGATTATGTCCAGTGTCCTTAAAATAACTACCAATTCACTCAGTTGCCTCAAGTGGATTGATGATATGTGGAGATGAAAAGCAGGAATAAGTTCTTGTTACTTCACAATGGTAGCAAAATTAGAAGTCAATCTTTTCTGCATTGCTGTAGTTTTTTCATGTTTCCAGGCAGAAGGGGAAAAAGGAGGTAGTAATGAGTGACAGAAGAGGGGGATTTAACAGGAGAGGGACAGTTACTTTCCCTAGTGTTTGGGGGGCAAAAACACGGGTGTCTCTTCTCCAAGATTTCCTTTCCAGGACTTCAGGTTCTGTGTGTTGCACTGGAAGAGGCTACTCCTTTCAAATAATGAAGACGTAGCAGAAAAGGCCATAAATTCAAATCACATTGCTTTTCTCCTCTTGAATGTCTCTGAAAGCTTTTTCTCATCTTCACGGACTGGTGGTTTTCCTACATGAGCAAACGTTCCTAGTAGAACAGAGAACTGCAGTTCTGTGCCACGCACTCCTCAGGCAGGAGTCCTGTTTGTGCTTGGAACTTGCAAGTTAAGAGTCAGGATTCCTCCAGCTTTCAGCAGCAGAGGAACACAGTCTTTCAGGATAGAAGTTGCAGATACAACCAGTTAAAAGTCCACCTAAAAGCACTTCTAACAATTAAGTACCTTTCTGAATCTCACCCTTGGAAGCTGATCAAATCTTCCTTGGAAGTCCTACTCTTTGTACCAAGGTTTTGATAAATTTTCCCCAAACAAAGTTCTCTTTCTAACAAGTCTGCTGAAGTTTCTCTGATATGACCTAAAACTCTCCTCAGAGCATCCTTCACCTCCTTATTCCTTAGGCTGTAGCTGGTAAGATTCAGCACTGGAGTCACCACTGTAGAGAACAGAGAGGCCCATTTATCTCAGTCCAATGAGTAGCTGGATGTTGGGCTACCGTACATAAAAACGGTGCTGCCATAAAACAAGAAGAGAGCTCTCAGATGGGAAGCACAGGTGGAGAAGGCTTTGCATCTGCCCTTGGAGGAGTGGATCCTCAGGGTGGTGGAGATGAGGTAGATGGAGGAGATTAGAATTGCCAGAGATGTGAAGGTGCCACGAAACACACCAAAAATGTGAAGTACCATCTCTTTGCTATAGGTGTCAGAGCATGAAAGCTGGATCCTAGGGGGATGCCACAGAAATAATGACCGATAACACCAAAGTCACAGAAAGAGAATGTGAAGGTGGAGATAATTTGCGCAAGTGTGTGGACACTGGACAAAGCCAGTGAAACAGGAGATGATTACCATCTGTGAACAGGCTTTTGAGGACATGACAGTTGCATAAAGGAGAGGGTTAGAGAGAGCCACATGCAGTCATATGCCATTACTGCCAGCAGCAGACACACAAACTAGCCATGAGGAGACAAGTGAATAGCTGTGCCACACAGGCACTGACTGAAATGGCTCTCCTCACTGCTGAAGAGTTCACCAGCCACCTTGGGGAGATAGCTGAGGAGTAACAGAAATCCACAGAAGCCAAGTTACTGAGGGAAAGGTACACAGGGTGTGAAGCCGGGGGATCAACCTTCATCTACATGATCATTCCAAGATTCCCTATTAATGTGCTTAAAAAAAGCAGGTTACCTTCACCTCTTGGCTATCTGTTAGTCCAGAGAGGATAAACTCGGTGGCCACATAGTGATTCCTCTCAGGCATGTTGCTAGCACACCCATGTTATCTCCCGACAAGAAACTGGTTCAACACCTAGAAGTAATGGGAAACTGGCAACACACAATTGATTGTCTCAGTAGCCACAAGGAAGTATGGAGCATTTTCATCACAGCTTCTGACTAGACTTCTTTAATTACGCATTGAAATGACTTGTGATACAAGGGAGTACTGTTCCTATTTTTCAGGTGAGATAAGAAAGCGCAGAAAGATAAAATAATTTATTCAAAAGGCAGCAGCAGCACTGTGAAACACCACTCCTAGTCTGGCACTACAATGGTTTTCGTGTGCCCTCTTTCTCCTCTTTTAAGGAAAAAAGTCTGCTTTTCTTGAGGACATCTATGGAGCACTCTTCTCCCCTCACTCGTGGCCACGGTTGGGTGTACAGTATCATCCAAATGGCCCACTCCAAGGGCAATGGCCCACTTGTTCCTGAAGATACATGGTCTTGACACTAGTTCAGACATCATTCTTCCTGTATTGCAATCACCAATACATTTTTTGCCTATTAGCTAACTTCCCCGGGCATTGGTAGCAGGGTAGTTAGAGCTCAGTATGGGCCACAAAGTCCATTAACAGGACAAAGCAGCCCCTGTTCAGCCTTGCTGAAATATGCATATAATGGATAGGCTGCAGCTGTGCCAACTTGGTAAGATGTGCCTTGATTACATGGACCTCCACCACTCTGACCTTTGGGACTGCAAATTGTAAACATACAAATAACAAATCCACATCCTGGCAGAAGAAAGTAAGAGTTTCCTCTCTTGAATGAAAGGTGCCAAGCACTAAATGGCACCAGCAGCAGGAAAACCCAGCTTTGCATCTTCCCAAAGAGGAGGAGATACCACAAGATCCTCCAGGTTTGGCTGAGAAAGGATTTCTCATTTGCTTGCATCCCTGTTGTCAAGGAAAAGTGGCCATCTTCTGCTCAGGAATAAATTGGGAAGAGTCACCAAATGAAATACTTTCCATTTAGAGGGGGAAAAATCTCATGCTAAAAGGGAAGGAATCCTGAACAAAAAGGGAATCACTCATCCCTGTAAAGGTTCTACCAGCTTCAGCTCACATGAAAAATTATTGTTAATCTATTGGAGGTTAGCAGTAACCTGGCTGACACTCTCAAAGCAGAGTTCTTATCATATGGGTGAGTGAATGGAGGTTTCAATTCTTGCTGAGGTCTGTTTCTAGCATAGGCTTCAAGGTATTGCATAGGTACAAAACTATTCTCTTACTGACCTGTTTTATCCAGAAAGGCAATAGTATCTACTCTGTACTGTAGATACTGTAGATACTGTCTGTACTGTAGGTAACAAGCCAGTTTATTCCCCCCGTGAGCCAAATCTTCAGAAGTACTTGCCCATTTCAAGAAGCAGACAGCAGGATTAAAACCAGCCTATAATGGTTAGGTACACAGTTTAAGCGAGGAAAATGCTTACCCTGCTTAGATGCACAAAAGACCAGACTGCCTTTACACACTGAGTCATCTTTGCATAGCTGGCTGTTGTTTATCCCCAACCTACCCAACCTTTTCTGCCCCAAAGCACAGCAACTAGCCCAGTTAATTCTCAGAAAAGGGCTTCAATGAGCTTGCTATCAACAGGTTGCTCTCTTCCATGGACTACTTGGGAAACTGAAGGAGTCCTGCCCCAACGTGAGTGATCAAACACTGGATTAGGTGCAAATTTGTAGAATCTCCATCTGTGCTGACATTTAAAATTCGGCTGGATCGGGCCGGAGCAATCTGATCTGACTGAACCTGCTGTGAGGAGGAGGTTGGACTTGATGACCTCCAGAAATCCTTCCCAACCTAAATGATTCTATGATTCTATCTGCAGATTGAAAATGATCTTTTTGATCTCTAAAATGAAGAAATAGGCCTACCTTCCTTGCATGGAGATGCAAGATATTTTATGCAGTATTGACCCCAGAAATAAACTCTTATTTCAAAAGCTACAAACATTTCATGTACCTTTGTAAGAGTGAGTAGCTTCCTTCTTCACTTCAAAGACATCTTACTGAAACAAGTCAGAAGATTTATCTAAATAGAAAAAACTTTAGGACTTCACACTTGCAATAGAGCCCCTCCCTGCTCCACCTGCCCAGATAAAGGTTCTTTGCTTCGATGTTTGCAGAACTATGCAATTCAGTACTGCCTTTGGAGCAACAGCTCATTCTTTTCCCTATATGTTGCAGCTGACCTGCAGCCTGGGCGTTGTGAAACATTAGTGGAGTGACATGCTGAGAAACAACTTCAATATGAAATGTGATATTCTAACACTCAGCTTGCCGCTTTGGAACTCTTTCTTCAGAAAAATGGTGTTACTGAAGTACTTGGTGTACTTATGACTCTCGATGCAGTTTAATGTCTGTAAATTAGATCTCCTGCAAGACACCAGGCCTTAATCAGGAGTCTCAGCAGATGCACTGTAATGAAGAATCTTTCTGTGAATTAATTTCCCCTACCCTTGGTTAGGGGTCCAGTCAACATCTATTCTAGGCTCCCCCTATAGACAAAGGAAGCAATATCACCTTCAAAGGACAATTCATCCCATCTTAAGATAAGTGTGATAAGCAGAAGGAATCATCCTCTAAGGGTGTCTTTGTTGTCATTGATCATAGGACATGCCCGTCTCATTCCCTGCCCTTACTACTTTTTACTAGTGAAACTGATGACATAAGTGTCCTAGCAAATTCAGTGAACCCTCGTCATGTCTGTCCCTATCAACTCACAAACAAAGCTTAACAAAGCTTTAGACTGCAAACTTTAATACAAACTCTTTTAATAATAATAAGACCATATTCATGTAAATAGCAGTACAGTGTAAGATATCAGAGGAATCAGTTCTGCTTATCTGACTCTGAAGAGCTGCAGTGCAATTCTGTGGAGTTTAAGTATGCCATCTGAATGTGAATCCACCTCTGTTATTAATTATGATCAAACTTGATAATTCTTCCTCTCATTAAAATGCACAGTCCTGATACACAGTTAGCTGTTTTTTTCCACAGAAGACTCCTGTTGTCTCTAATAACACATCTACCCTTGGACTCGTGCCCTTTGTTAGATAACCTCTTTGGCTCATGGACCATCTAGTTTCAGGCAGCCTGCTCATCTGTGGAGCAGATATTTTGCTGTGATAACCTGTTCATCTGTGGACCATCTAGGCTCAGATTATGTGTCCATCCATCGGGGTAGATTTTTCTTCAAATGCAGATAGAAAATTCTTCAAGTAGGTAGTCGTTGCTGATTTCCTTAGAGTTCTGGTGCCTCTGCCTTAACACTGCCTTTGCACTTGCACCTAATCCCACATATAATTTTCTTCTAAGGTCCTTGAATAATTAACTCTTTTGAAGAAAAGAAGAATAATGGTCTATTGGAAGATGTTGACATAGATATCATGCTTTAGTAACAGTTTGCCATTAACCTCTCTCTGTTCTTGCAATATCACTGGACACTTATTGAAACTACTTTATGATAAGATGATGAAGACAGCTGTTCTGGGAAGCTGAGGAGCCTTTGAGACATACGAACAAAGACCCTTCCCCTGATTCTGGCAGGAGTTTAAGGACATCTCTACCTGCCAGAAAAGCTAGCTTACTTGTGCTACTTCGAGGGCTTAGAGGTTGTTCGACAAACTGTTGGCCTTCAGAGCAGAGAGCTGAATTGGGTTACTCAGCTGAAGAGTGATCTGCTCTGACTGTCCCTAGCAGGGAAAGTCATCAGTGGGGCTTAGGCAGGCAGAAATGTCCCAGGTAACGCAGCCTTAGTTAGACTGTGCTTACAGTGGCTGCTCGTGTTGTGGAGTGGGGGCGACTCCCGGGACAATGAATGTGCAGTGCCATGTGTAAGATGATGAGTGAGGGAAGCTCGTCTGTCTGGGCTGCACCATGAGGTCTGCAATGTATTTGCATTGGACTGAGTCCTCTTCCAGACTGCATTAGACTGGCAATGTAATGGCTTCCGGAGTTCTCGTCTAGACTATGAAAAAGCCGTGGTGTTCAGGAGATAGCTGGGTTAAAAGTGGATCAACAGGTATTGCTTGTCTGGGTTATTTATCTTTCTTTGCTGATGTCCTCTCTCACAGTTTAGTCAGGAATATCTGAAACCTCCATGGTATTCTAGGAAGCATGAAAATGTTTGCTTGCAGAAAATTTGTACTTCTAGATGCTGCCAGAGTTGCTCTGGGAACTGACTGCTTATTGCTTAATGACACCTGTCAGTCTTAACGATAAAGCTATGGATATGGAAGAGTGGAACATATTTCCTCCTCAGACACTACGTTTACACATTAAGGGGTCTAAGTGGTTCAGGATGGGCAGAATGGGTTGCTCTGAGTGATGACCCCCAGTGAGAGGGAGTGTAGCTTTTTATGGGACCTTTACTTGCAGTCCTTCCTAAGGATAGGGAAAAATGGTCTTACACCCATTTGTCCAATAACTCTGTGTGTTGAGGCAGTGTTATAGCAGGTTCCGTTTCCTTCTCTGTGCTACTTCCATGGCCAAAGCAGCTGAGATTGAAGTCTTTCTCTACTGAAGCCAGTGGCTTTTTGTTCTCTACGAGCCAGCTCCCTGAGTCAGATGGAATGTGATCCAAAACCAGAACTCAGGGCAGCATTAAGCTGCATTAACGTGGACTTGAAATAATTCCATAAACCTGAGCTGGTCACTCTACACTCTTCCTGTAATTCATAGATATAAATATAGACCTTTCAAGGGAGACAGAGACAGATGTGATCAATCTCTCTTCCAAAACTATGGAGGCAAACAGACTTTTTTTTGCCTTCATGAGCTATAGAAAGAGCCTACAAGTTTGGTTTATGCTTTGGCAGCTCATTAACAGAAGTCTAAACTTAGGTAAGATGAATCCCAGCCTCAGCATTTGTAAAAAATTCTTCTGTGTGCACATTTTTAGCCTGCGATGAATGTGAATTGGTTCAAGGATATTCACCCACAACAAAAGAGGGTAGGCTGTCCCTCAGGACCACGTGCTGTGTGGTAACTTTGTTCTTGCATGGAAGACTCGAGTCGCCCACATCACTAATACTGTAAAGAGTTTAAGGTGCCTGATGAATGTGACCCGGTTTTGCTAAAAGGTTAATGATCACCTTCAGACTGTGAGTCAGGAAAAGAAAGACTACAAGGATGTATGAGGTAAGGGAATGGAAACAGAACATGGAGGTGATACTGCTGAAGTGGTACTAGTTAGCAACAGTTGAAAACAAAGCTGGGATATCTTCAAGGCATCAAACTTGAAAGTAAAAACTTAGGTGAAAATAATCACCATCAAAAGTGTCACAATTGTACTTTCTCACAGTAAAGCTGTAGTGTGGTGGATCTTGGGAGACTGCATAGACAAGATATTTGCATGAGAAGCGGTAGACTAGGCGTAGCGGAAGATCACGCGCTGTGACGCGCAGCCTAGGGGTGGAAACGAAGTGCAACGGTATGTAAGCTTGTACGCAGCTCACAATAAACGCCATTTTAGCATCTCTCACGTTGAGGTCTGTGCTTGTGGCCCTGCAGTAGAGTAGGCTGCAGTGCTCCCCTGGTGGCGCCATAGGACCAAGCTAGAGCACGGCAACAAGTGGTGACCCCGACGTGATTCGGCAGGACCGACATGTCTCGCCGTGAGACCCAGGGGGTGCGGGCTGTCTCCTGAGGGAGAACGGCGGCTGTGACGGCGAGCATCGGGCGATAGCCAAGAGTCCGGACGATATGGAGGCGTTAATAAAGGTAGTTGTGTTCCTAGCTAAGACATGGGGAGCTTCTGTGAAGCCGAAAGATATTACACTATGTGTAGAGCGGCTCCAGAAAGAAGGAGCCATAAATAAGCCGGGGGGCTGCTTGCAGCCGGAATTCTGGCCACAATGCACTACGGTGCTGGCGGAGCGAGCTATGTCCACAAACACAGCTAAAGATCTTAAGACGTGGGGAATTATACTCCGCCTTCTGAGGCAGTCGCGGGAGGAAATACAGACTTGGAAGGCCGCCCGCGACGCGTTGCTTCATCAGGAGAAGGCTGAGACGAAAACGGAGGAGAAGTCTAGCGATGGGGGGGCGAAAGAACAGGAGAGCGGGGGCGGGGAGGCCCCGACGAAAGAACAGGAGAGCGGGGGCGGGGAGGTTCCAGTGATCCTACCGGTGGAATCCCAGGAGCCGCCTCCGGTGTACCCCTGGCAAGATCTCGCACAAGACGGAGAGGGATGGGGGGTCGACGGGACCGACCCCGAGGATTGCGTGCCTGGGGCAGTTTTGAGGAAGGCGCTTAGTGAGGAAGATAGGACCCTGCTGCCGCGGGCCCCAGTAGAGGAGGGTGCTGTAGGCGGGGGGAGTCAGGCAGTGCAGCGAAGGAGGAAGGGTAACGGCCAATCAGAGCGGAGAGACCAGAGTTCGACCTTGAAAGGAGGGAGGAAGGTTCGGGTGAGATCGCCGGTTAAGGAGGAGAGCGGAGAAGATAGTAGCGACGAGGAAGGCGGGGGCTTGCGAGAAGTTAAGCGCAGGCTGCGGGGGTGTGCAATAGGAGAGACGCAGCTGAAAGGGAGGCCAAAGGGCGGAGAGGAAGTAACAACATCCCCGGTCGACACTCTGTTGCGTGCATTAGAGGAAATAAGGCGGGAGGTCGAGAAACAGAGGGACCTGCTCAGCGGAGCTAAAAGGGAAGCGGCCCCTGCAAAGTCCATACCGCTCACTGACTGGCGGCTAATAGCCGATTCGTGTGCCCTTCAGGGGCTACGGTTCGAGCAAGCGCCGCAAGTCTGTCCCGTAAGGGCAGTACCAGGGGAAGGGGTCCAGTGGGTGGCGCTCAAGCCCAAGATAGTACAGGGACTGATGACCTCGGTGAAGGAGAATGGGTTGAAACATCAGCAAACTCAGATGCTGTTGGATAGTGTGCATGCCCAGGTGTGCACGCCTTACGACCTACGGCAGCTGGCGAGGGCGATACTGTTGCCCACGCATTGGATACTGTGGAAGGAGGCATGGCAAGGCCGTTGTGCCGCCCTCGCTGCAGCTGCCGCCGGGGACCCGAACCATCCCCTAGCAGGTACCACGCTGAATCGCTTGATGGGGCGGGGTGCAAACCTCGCATCCCCGAACCAGCAAGCGACAGCTCTCAGAGGCCGGGAGGTCATGGCCACAACAGAGGCTTCGCGGGCCGCGTATGAAGAACTCGGGAAGCTAGTAAAGGTAGAGCCACCCTGGACAAAGATAAAACAGACACACGCAGAGAGCTTCACTGAATTCTGTGACAGGCTCCAACGGGCCATTGCAGAGTCAGACTTGCCCCCTGAGGCCCAGAGTCCGGTCATGATGGAGTGCCTCTGGCAGCAGAGTAACGCCATGATGCAGGACATCCTGAAAACGATCCCTAAAGGAACACTACTTTCGGTTGTCATCCGCACGGTACTGGAAAAACAGAATCAGGGAACAGCAGCAGCGCAGGCCCTTGTCGCGGCGGCGGACCAGATGAGAAAGGGACCACAGCGATGCTTCTCTTGTGGCAGATTAGGGCATATTAGCGCACACTGTCAGCGGCCGGGCCGGCCGATCTCGTGGCAAGGCCGGGGGTCATGCTGGGCTTGTGGGCAGTATGGGCATGTAGCCCGAGAGTGTCTCCAAAATCAACAGCGGAAACTGCCGGGAAACAGGGGGCGGGGGGGACATCGCAAAGGGGCATCCCTCCCAAAGATCTTGGCCCCGCGCAGGAGTGTGACCGGAGTTGGCCCGACAGTGGCAGCGGTCCAAGAGGAAGACATCCCAACGTGGCTCTGGCAGTAAAATTAGGTGATCGCCCAGTGGTGCGGGCGACGCTGAGCTTGGGAGGATGTAGTGACGAGGGGAGGAGGATAATAACCATGCTGGCGGACTCCGGAGCAGACGTGACATGCATAGCGCATGCCCAGTGGCCTGAGAGCTGGCCCTTGATGGATGCTGGTTACGTAACCGGAGTTGGAGGAATGGCTAGTACGTACAGGAGTGTGATGCCAGTGGAGATCCGCGTGCAGGACGACGACGGCGACGAGCTGATAGCTCGGGTCCGGCCGTACGTCACGCACATCCCTGACTCGCTGTTAGGCTGAGATGCCATGGCGCAAATGAGGCTCAAGCTCACAAATGTAGTATGAGGGCCACTGCTGGAGGCGGTGTGAAGATCACCTGGAAAACGGAAGAACCTGTGTGGATAGAGCAGTGGCCCCTTACAGAAGAAAAATTGAAAGCTGCCAGAGAAATAGTAGACCATGAGCTACAAGTGGGACACTTACAAGAGAGCTATAGCCCCTGGAACACTCCCATATTCGTGATTAAGAAGAAGGCGTCTGGGAAGTTTCAACTTCTTCACGATCTCAGAGCCGTTAATAGCCAAATGATGGGCATGGGATCATTCCAGCCCGGACTTCCACTGATCTCCATGATTCCGAGAGGATGGCCAGCAGTGGCATTGGACATTAAGGACTGTTTTTTCTCGATTCCTCTACACCCGGATGATTGCCGTAGATTTGCGTTCACTGTACCACACACCAATCTGGATGCCCCTGCAAAGCGGTACCAATGGACGGTCTTACCACAGGGCATGAAGAACTCGCCCGCCTTATGCCAAACATATGTTGCCAGCGCCCTGCAGCCGGTGTGTGACCACTGGCCGGGCATGAAAATTATTCACTACATGGATGACATACTCCTGGCGGCAGAAGAGGACAAGCATCTAGAACAAGCCCTCCAAGAGGTCAGACAGAATTTGGAGGAGGCGGGACTGCAACTGTCAGAAGCGAAGCTCCGACGAGGAAGCGACATCAAGTACTTGGGGTGCCGCATCAGCCCCACGGAGGTGCGGCCCCTAAGAATAAAGTTGAACCCGAAGGTGACTACCCTGCACGATGTACAAAAATTAGTAGGTGCGCTGCAGTGGCTGAGGCCTATCATTGGCATAATGCCGCAGGAGATGAACCCCCTCTACGACCTGTTAAAGGGGAAGGCACCCTGGGAGCCCAGACACCTTACGCCAGAGGCCCAGAAGAGTCTTCGCAACATAGAGCAACGAATGGCCACAGCTGGATTGGGGAGGTGGGATCCGCAGGCCCCTATCACCGCTATGCTGAAGGTAACCAGGGCAGGCCTTATAGGGGCCCTTGCGCAGGACGAAGCAGCTAAAGTGAGGATCCTACTGTGGCTATTCTCCAACCAAGTCGGTACAGTGTTCTTACCCATCACTGCGGCAACCGCTAAGGTAATCACCAAAGCACGGAAGGCTTGCTGTCGGCATTTCGGTAAGGACCCAGACGTCATCGCGACATCTATACCCAAGGCAACCTGGAATGCTTATTTCGCCCAAGACGAGGAGGTTGTCTTGGCGCTACATACCTTCAGAGGAGTGCTTCAGCACGGAAAAAACCCTGTGCTGTTAGAGAGCCTTGAGCATTGCTTTCCAGAGATTAAGCCGAGGGTACTTCCACAGCCCCAGCCGGGTCCGACTTTCTTCACGGATGCCTTGTTGCGAACCTCTACAGCAGCAGTAGTTTGGTACAAGGATGAGCAGTGGCACAAGGCTACGTGGCAACAGGAAGCCAGTGTTCAGTGGCTGGAAGCGAAAGCGGTTTGCATGGCCCTGGCGCTAGGACCAAATAGCCATGCAAACATCACCACGGACTCCATCTTCGTTCACAATCTGGTAAACAGGATGACCCAGCCTGGATTTGTAGGAAGCAATATCTGCATGATGTTAGAAGAGGCGCTGCAGAGCCAGACTGCGCCCTGCACTATAATGCATGTCAACAGCCATCAATCGCTGCCTGGGTTCTTCTATGAAGGAAACAGCCTTGCCGACGGGGCCGCCAAAGGAATATGGATGATGACCGAGGCGAAGGAGGTGCACGACTTCCTTCATTTGGGGCCTCGTGCACTGGCAAAGCACTCAGGCATTCCTCTGGCCAGAGCGCGCGAAATTGTCGCGGCGTGCCCATAATGTCAGAAAACACCGCTGTGGGAGGCGGGGGTGAACCCCCGGGGTCTAAAAGGGAACGAGATATGGCAGACGGACTTTACCTACTTCCCGGAGTTCAAGCCACGGCCTTGGCTGGCGGTAACAGTAGACACCTGTAGCACCGTGATCATCACAACACAGCATCAGAAGCAGACGGCCTGGGCGGCACAGAGCCGCTGGAACCTAGCCATTGTGTGGCTAGGGGTGCCTGCGAAGATAAAGACGGACAACGGGCCCTGCTTTGTCTCCCAAAGCACGGCCCAGTGGGCGCAGTTATGGGGAATCGCCCTACTCAGAGGCCTGCCCTATAACTCCACAGGCCAGGCAATAGTAGAACGGGCCAACCAAACATTGAAAAGAAAAATAAAATCCCTAGCTGAGGCGGAGGGCTGTGGGGGAGGCATCCCTCCTGAGAAACAGGCGATGCTACTGCATCGGGCGCTCTACGTGCTGAACCACCACAGCAGAGGGGATTGCCCCACGGAGCCAGTGAGGAGACATTGGGGGCACCTACCGCCCTCGACGGGTCCAGGTGTGAAGGTCTGCTTCCCAGGGGAAGGGGAGTGGGAGACAGGATGGGAACTGATATCACAGGGAAGAGGGTATGCCGCGATAAAACGGGAGGAGCAGATAAGATGGGTTCCAATGAAATGCTTAAGACCTGACTTAAATGCGCAGACGGAAGGGACTGGGGCGTAACTAACCATTCTTGGTGAGATTCCATTTTGAACAGGGCAGCGCCAGACGGGGACGCTGCTGCCTGATTGGATTGATGTTTATCGCCGGCTTCATGATTCCGGGGGCCGCAGAGTCATACTGGAGGAGGTGAGCACAGGCGCACGGAGCAGCGCACTACTGCATCCCGCTCAACCCCGAGGCAGGGCCAGCAGAGACCCCAGCGTGCCTGGTGTTCCGGCCACTATGGGTTAACACCAGTACTATGCCGACCGTCCCGATGATCGTCGACTCCAACCTGACCCTGGAGGCTAAGGGAAAAATGGGAGCTGCGTCAGACCCTTCATGACGGGGACAGGTCAACACAGGGGCGTGGATCTTGTCATGGTTTGATTGAAAATGGCTTATAACACTGGGCTTGGTAGCACTCACAGTAGTGATAGCAATATGCTGCGGCTTGCTAATTCTGAATTATTGCTTATGGCATGTACGGGCTTAACTGCTTGATAGACATGAGCGCAGAGTATATCAATTAATGGTACAGGAAAAGAGGTTCTAAAAAGGGGGGGAGATGTGGGGGATCTTGGGAAACTGCGTAGACAAGGATATTTGCATGAGAAGCGGTAGAGTAGGCGTAGCGGAAGATCACGTTGTGTGACGCGCAGACTAGGGGTGAGAACGAAATGCAACTGTATATAAGCTTGATTGCAGCTCACAATAAACGCCATTTTAGCATCTCTCACATTGAGGTCTGTGCTTTGTGGCTCTGCAGCAGGAAGCTGCAGTGCTCCCCTGGTGGCGCCATAGGACCGAGCCAGAGCGCAGCAACAACATACTCTATTATTACATACTACATGACTGTATTGCAATGTCTATGATATACATTCTGAAATATTTAATAATTTCTTTATTGAAATTAAATGATTGAAAATGAAGCATTTTGATTTTCCTCAATTGAAATTTAGCATAATTGACCCAGAAGACATTTCAATGTTTCAACATTGCTCTCTCATGCAAAAGGAAGGTTAGAGAAGTAGGAATTCACCATTGAACAGAAACACTATTTGCCCAAAGATGGGAGATCTTTGGAGAGCAGCCTCCACCAGGAATATCAATGACTCCCCCACTGCTTCTGACCTTCCTTCTCTTTCTGCAGGTGTGGGAGTGAGGGCAAATTTCAGACAGCATTTAAAATACCAGCAGGAAATGAGTGGAAATGGAAAAGGGCCCATGTCCCTGTAAGATGAGTTTGCAAGAGAGAGATGATGAATTATCTTCTTGAATGGCCTGTCTCCTTCCTTTACTACAAAGGCAGCTTAGACAACTAGATTAGATTCAGTCACCTAACTTTTAAATAGCTTAACTGCAGGGAGATGAATCCCATCTGCTGTATAGACATGAGGCATGTGCTCAAGATCCATGATGGGTCTGGATCTACTGCACAGCTCTGTCCAGGAGATGCATTTCACATTCTCTGAAATATCACACTGAGCTGCGCCGTGTGCTGTTCTGACTGTCTTTATGTGCACAGTAAACTATGCACATCCCGAAATCTGGGATGCATGAAGCCTAATCAACATGACATGGAGAAAGCATGTGTGAAATTGCATGTGCATGTGTAAAACAAACAAACAAAAATCCTGCCCTGGAAATCCACCAGCCTTACCTTCCCAAGCCTGCAGTTCTGCGCCATGCCATCACGCCATATTTCCATACCACAGCAATGCAGGAGGCCAGGCTCCATGATTACTCTTTCAAATGCTCATAGGTGTGAAACACTTGGGGAAAACATACGGGAAGACTTCCTTGCTGAGCTTTAGCTGTATGCAAGTGACCTATTTAAAGCTAATCAGGTTTCCTCTGTGTTCATCAGAGAGAAAGAAGTTAGCATCTTCACAGAGCGCTTCTTCCTTAGGACAAGTTGAATCATCTCCGTGAACTGCCTGTCTCTCTCCATTGAGTCCAGAGGGGGTTTAGATGACTAGATTAGATTCAGACAAAGCTTTTAGGTGCTTCCTGGTAGATGACATGAGCATTTTCACCCACAGTCCTCCCTAATTTCTCCCTTTTATCTCTACCGAGAGATCTCCAACCTCCTAGGCACCAGCATGAGGTCCTTCAGTAGGATGCCTGAATTTAGGCGAGATGAACTGAATCCTAAGAGTCAGTTACTCTAACACAAACAGATAATGCAACTCCCTGTATTTCTCTTGTTGCCAGATGTTGAACTTTTGATGTATTTGGTGACATAATCAATACGTTCATAATGGACAATTTGCTGAAGGAGCACAGTAACTTAATTCCTGCAAGGTGGAAGTTTCACAGTTATTCAATTTACCTCACAGAGGAAAATCCTCTTGTCTTCCCTTTACTCTGCTTCCCAAAATACTTGTGCTGCCTCCCCAGCTATAATACTGGATTGTGTCACTTCCTCCTTTACCTATGGATGTCCCCTTGTATGACTTTTCATAATTAACTTGTGCGGGAGAATTATGACAATTTTCAGAAAAGTTTTTTAAAATGTAGCGCCCTACTATGGCTAAAGAAAATCCAACAAATAAAATAGCCATCTTCAACTTACCGGAAAACATCAGCACCAGTGTATACACATTTATATACACTCAGGTTTGTGCCTTCACCATCTGGTGGCAAAGCACGATCATAGCGTGTCCACAGAGCTGAGAAAGTTTTTGGACCCTATCTATTTGTTTGAAAATGAGAATTCGAAATAAGTAAGATGGTTGAGAAAGTTTCTGTTTTTCAACATTTGTTGATAACACCATCAGTTATATATACACATCATTTGGAGAGCTTCTATTTTGTAAATAGGTGATACTTATTGTTTACTGCTGCTACTTGTTTTAATGTATTATCTTGTATTGTATTGTACTGAACAACATTGCATTGCATCATATCTGAGTGTTGTGGCACAAAAACATCCGACATGCTCTTTTCAGATAGTTGACTATGCATCTAGTCATAAGCTTCAGCAAAAGGCTGTCCCAGCTTATTCCAGTTATAGCTGAGCACATTGATTTGTCTTACCCAAATTTAAACCTCTGCAGAAGATTTGAGTTCATCTGACCTCATCAATCTAATCTTCCTTTAAAGTTAATAAAGAAAAAAGGGGGCACTTCTTGGGCACCGTTCATCTTTTCTTAGAAGAGACATCTTCATACCCCAGGATCCATGAATCTTCTTTGTAAACTATGAAGAACACGAGATGAACAGCTTAGGTGAAGGCGATTACTTCTGAGATCATATACCTTATATCATAGACAGCCAAAGCGCAGACAGCAAAAACCTCACATCTTGTCCTTCAAACTGGGGAATCCAAGTCAGTGGGTGTAATTATAACCTGGTTACTTTCTCATGTATCCTGAAATATTGGAGCTGAGAAAGATATCTGAGCCATACTACATACTAAGATCAAATTAAAAAAAAAAAAAAAAAAGTACTTCTCATTTTCTTCTTTCTAACTTACATTGCATAGGAGGGAATTTACTAGTTACACTGGTTAGTATGAAATTTGCATTTTCCTGGCCTTAGAAATTAGTGGTTGAAAGATCTATTTCCCATCTCTAGTTTCTTTGCTATGAAGGATGGCCATTCATTTTCTTACACCCACTGCTTAATCCTGCCTGCTACAACACTGGATTTCAACACAGGTGGAGTTGCTTGCTTTCTCAACTGGGAAGTAACATCTGTGTTCACTTTGGAAGTTCTTGTATGATCCAAGCATAAGTTGCTATGTAATTGCTTGCAAGTCTTCTTCTTCTTTTTTTTTTTTTCCAGTAAGGACTGGACTATTTACCAGATTTGCTTATAGACCCTTGATCTCCAGATGTCTATACATACATATAGAAGCTCCATTGTTAACCAGATGAAAGCCTGTTCAGATCTCCTTCTTTTTCAGAGTGCTGGGTATTACCAAGAGTGGAATAAATCCAAATCTTCTCAACATTTTGGAAAGAGACCATCTCTGTTATACAAAACAGAAATAACAGAGATAAAGTCTTTTTATATTTAGAAGTAGACTGAAATTTAGCAAAACATCGTTTCAGGACAATGTGGAACTAGAATGTTACAGTCTAGGAATCCTAGAACAGCCTCATTTTCACACGTGTTCTTTGTGGCTTGTATGTCCAATTCATTGATAGAATTGATACAGCAGCAGCAGATTGTAGTGATGTATTGTTCCGTGCAAACAAATTGCAGTTACTTACCTTTGGTTTAATAAAGACATGGTAAGTGAAAATGGATATGAATTTAACTCTTTTCATAGTCGTGGAGTTTAAGTGCAGCTGACATCTACTCTGGAATATCATTGTAATCCCATGCAGACAAATGCATTTGAAACCTTAATTTCCCCAGAGATGCTGACCATCCATTTCCATAAGTCCTGCATTCACCTATGCCTTAGTCTCCACCTCGAGAAACCCAGACAAAATTAGGGAATTTAAAATGTTAAAGAGCTGCTGTCTCTTCAAATCTACAGTTTGCTTTTCTAAGAAAGCCTTCTGATCCACCATCCAGAATCCTGTTCCTCTTCTTCCCTTCCCCAAATCTCAGTTCCAGGAGGAGATCTGGGAAAATCCCGGCCTTGAATCGCTTGTCATGACAGCAATGCTAAAGTAAGTCTATTTGCGGTAGAACAGCATTGCCCAGAGTCAGGAGGTTGTAGGGGCATTTGGGGGTTTCCCTGCTGCAAACAGTTGAGGAAAACTCGATGGATCAAGAACAGTACTGTTAAGAATTTTAGGGAAATTTTCAGTGTTCAGCTAGGATTTAGGTTATATCTTATGGAGTATGGAGAGATATTGGATCCCCATATTTCCACTGAGATACCTATTCCTTAGATCTTTATAGTGTAAAGCACCAGACGACTGGCCAAAGTATGAAACTTCATCCAGTCTCTAAATAAAGCGGTGAAAAATGTCCCGACAATTGAACTGGATTGTGGCTCCAACATTGACTATGGTATTTAACCATGCTTGGATTGCTGCTCTGATAGATTATAAAGCTCAGCTATGACATTAGGTCAAGGCCTTGGAAAGGTGTTAGCAGAGCTCCTTTAAATGAAGCGTTCCCAGAGACACCAGGCTGGCACAGACTGATGAAAATCGGAGTGAATGCCTGGCATTGGGGAACGGCCTCTGTGTCCATCAGTGTTCCTGGGAGCCTTGGAAAGTCTAGTACAGTGTATGTCACCCTTCACTGTAAGGCAGACACCTAGTACAGCATCCTGCTCCTCTCATGCTCCTCTTTTACCATGCAATGAATCGCAGTCCCCGCAAAGGTCTCTTGCTGTCTTCAGCAGCTCTCTCAAGTTGAGGCACCTCATGTCAGCACACCAATATATGTGAGATGAAACCTGCTTGTGCTGTGCCATCCTGAAGGATTTGCTTTCTCTTGGAAGCTTAGCACCACCATCACTTTTTTTGTGTAGAAACGTGAGCAGACACCACTCTCCGAAGCTCGTAGGAGCTAGTGGGAAAGCATAACCTCTCAAAATACCTAGTTATTCCTCTTAATGCCAGGAGAAGCCTAGACCTGAGACTTACACAGCTCTAAGTTGTCTAAAGGTAAAAGCCACAATACCACCCCAAAGGCTTGGGTTTGACTGGTGACAATATGCTCACATCCTTGTGACTGACAGTTTCCAAAGAAAGATGAGAGCTACATGAAACCTTGAATTTAGTTTCAGTTCTACTCTTGTCTGCTGAGAAGATGGTGGAAGGGCGCATATAGATGAAAATGCATGACCCAAGGAACAGACGTGCAACAGTGATATGGGAGGTGCAGGTAGAGAGTGCTTCGAGACGCCCTTTGGAAGAGTGTGTCCTCAAAGAGACCAAAATAATGACATAGGACACAACAAGAACAAGCAAAAGAGCCCGAGGAAATCAGACCACTATTGGCAATCACGATGCAACCAACCACGTAGGTGTCAGTGCAGGCCAGCTTCAGCAAAGCGTGTACATCACGGAAGTAGTGGTCGATCTCATTGGGCCCACAAAACACTAGCTGAGCGGTCAGCAGGGTCTGCACCAGGGAGTGCACACAGCCTCCCACCCACGAAGCTGCCACCAGCCGGCCACACACATGCTTGTTCATAATGCTTGCGTAATGAAGCGGCTTGCATATAGCAGTGTAACAATCATACGCCATTGCTATGAGGATGAACATCTCCGTGCAGGCAAAGAGAAGGACCCCAAAGAGCTGTGCTATGCAGCCCACAAAAGAGATGGTCTTCTTTTCAGCAAGAAGGTCATAAATGAGTTTGGGAACTGTGACAGTAGAGTAACTGATATCTACAAAGGACAAGCAGCTCAGGAAGAAGTGCACGGGAGAGTCCAGCTGTTGGCTGTTCTGTATAGTGCTGACGATAAGCAGGTTTCCAAGAATAACAGTGGCATAGAAGACTAAGAAGAATGTGAAGCATACTTTTGCTAATGTATCATCTTGTGTGAGTCCCTGGAAGACAAACTCCGTCACATTGTTCTTGTTCTTCATATACGTCACGTAGACAGGACCTGAAGCACAGAATAAAGCCACCTGTGATGGCATTAGAAACACAGTGCTATCAGTACACATCCATGTCGATCACTGGTATGTTCAATATCAATGTATTCCCTTTTATGCCTTTTGGGGAAAGTTTCCTTTCAAAGTCAATGCTTCTCTCAAGGAGTGACAGTTGATATCTAACTCAGAATGTGTTACTGATGTGTGTAATAGCGAGCTCCACTTATTTGTTTGAGGGAGTTGGTGGAAATATCCTCCAGATTCATATTTCTGATCTTTGCCCCCTTTAAAAAGGAAGACTAGTCACTAAGTTGCCTAAACATCCACTTTTGAAGTGTTGATTTGGAAACGAAAAACTGACTGAGAAGGATAGTGCATGTTTTGATTTGAGTCTCAACACACTAGTCATCCCCTAAGGAATTCTGCTCAAGCAGTGAACGTACCTTCTTTTTCAGCCCTCTGAGGGAATTCAACAGAACTAGTCCTTCCTATTGCTCTCTGACTCTGGTAGAATGTCCATGCATTTCTGTGCAACCATCAGTGTTCACATCATGACACAAGGCAGCTAGCTAATTAACATCACTTCAACTATCAGAGTAGATCCTTCTGGAGGAGGTAAAGTGGACACCTACCTCATGTCTGTTTAGCAGAGATGTGCCTTTAGGCACAAACTGTCTTTAAGGCGCCCTAAGTGAAATCAGACCATGTTCAAGGCATGCCAGGAAACCTGAAGCAGGAGAGTCATTGTCCTGTATATGCTGTACTGGGCTACATCTTGTGTGGATTGGTTCCAGTTATTGCTCATGAGTTTCTGGGTTGCGACCTCAGTCTCCAAAAGAGCGGGCTTGTGTTTCCTCAGACCACCTTTCCTACAGCACATGGGTGAATACTGGAGATAATCTGCATTAACGATGTGTCAGTAAGGTTTTTGTACACCTCAGCCAAGTTCTGGACTATGGAAATCCCCATAAACACACCTGTGATGCCACCGGGGTAATAAATACACCGCTGCTGAATCTCCTTTACTCACCAACACCCTTGTATTCACCTTTGCTGCACTCTAGTGCAGTATGCAAGTATCACTAGTGTTCAGTTTCTACACTGAAAAGATAGACGGCAAGAGCTGCATAACAGTGTCCACAATACTGGCAAGTCCTTTGGGCTCTTAATCCTGTTCCACAATCACAGGTCAATCAGTTCTTTCTCACGAGATCTCTGCCTCTTCCACCCTCCAACTTTAGCAGCAGAGGAAATATTCTTTCGTGTCTCCAGCCCTATCTCCATGCCACTCCGTGGGCAGAGGGAAAGCAGTGTAGGGAAGCCCAAAGCGTGTGTGTTAAGAGCATTGTTGCCACGATGTGTACAGCTAGAGGGGACAAGTTAAGACTGAGTACACAGGAAGTGCTGCAGCTACCTATTGACTCCTTGACTCTGTAACACCAGAAACTTCCTTTTGACAGATATTTCTGGAAATGGCATATAACTGAAAAATAAGCAAAGAAGACACCAATTAAAACAAAGGGTAAAAAATTTTGAGTTCTTTCTAATTCATAAAATGCACCTCACAAAAGCCACTCAACAGTAATGCCTCTTTTCAAAGGCAGGATTTCATAGTCATGCTTGAACAAAACAAAGAAGCAAGATCAGAAAACTTGCACAGTTTATATTTGCTAGTCTCCAACAGTTTGCCTGCTATTCTCCTCTGATGACCTTCTCGGACCACTTCAGGCAGTTTCATCAAAACCTCTCAGCTCCAAGCTGCTTCTTATGTGTCACGAGAGCAGTCCACATCTCTGCCAGGGCTGAAAACTACAGGGGATGAAACGGACAGCCTGAATGTCTAGCTCCATTTCTCATTCTGCAAAAACAACTTCCAAGAGCATCTGCAAGAACAACTCTCTCTCTCTCCAGATGGGGAAGTTGTGGCAGAAATATTTCAAGTAAATTGCACAGCAGAAGCACAAGCTTACCAGAAGCAATGAGATCCCAGAGGCATGTGAAGTTTTCTTTGTCAGAAAGAATCAGTGGACAGGGAGCTAAAATATGTATTTTGGACAGCTATTAGAGTAATCTCTACAGGGTGACTCTGGAGCGTGATCACCTAGACCATGTCACATTGTGTGGGGGTTTGCTTGCTTTCTTGCTTGCTTTCCAATGCTGTCCAGATAAATGGATTTCATTTAGTATTAGCTATGTGCTTCTTTTGGAAACATTTCTATTTAAAATCAACGTCATGGCTGACCATGTGCAAGATTTTGCAAATGCACCCCCTGCATAGAACAGAGGACATTTAGGGAACCAGAGCATTTCTGACATTGTCCCAGGGTTTGGTCCGTAGATCTGCCGCTCTCCTGTGCAGGCAACACCTTCTTATCTTGAATCACACTTAAGCCATGTTAAGGTGCAACACAAGTGCAAGCAAGTGTTTATAGGGAACATGAAGTGAAGGAAGGAAAAAGAAAGTGCTTTAGTTACTTTCAGAGTGCATTACACAGATGTCTTTCTCCCTCACGCAGCGGATCTGCTCTTTTCCTCCTGGCAAGGTAGGAGTCAGGGTCCCGTGGCTCCTCGTGGCTCCTTTGGCATTGTGGAGAACCTTAGCTGCTACAACTAACCTCCCTGTGGCAGCTGTGACTGGCTCTGAGATGATTTAATCTTCCATCTTCACATTTCTTCTCTTCCCTCCTGCAGCAGTAGCTGCTCCAGCTATTCCCTTGGAATACATGTTTCTTCCTTTGCCTGGGCCTGTAGATGTGCCCTGTTGGGCTAGGAGTTATCCTGCGTACAGGAATTATTCCCAAACAACTCTTTTTTTTCACTGACACATAGAATTGTGCCCCCCAATGCGTCCTTTGGTGGCAACAATTTCCTACGGTGAGCAATTTATCTTTCACTTGGATCTTTGATTCTGTTTTAGTAATAAACAGTAAAATGCAAAATCTGAGGCAGAGATGAAGGGCAGAGGGGATGGTTAGGAAGGAGGGCATTAGTGATAGGTGAACTGCTGCAGAAAGGAAGAGAGTTGCACTGGAATGGGAAGAGGAGAAGCTTCTCCTCATATCATCTGCATCAGCAAATGACCCAGCCAGCATCTAATATCAGCAGTTTAATTGCTAACCCATGGATTCAGCATATGACAATGCAGTACTCCTAAGAAGGCATTTACTCCAAAGTAAAGGGGAAGGAAGCCTTTGGTACAATTGCTTCCAGCAGCAGGGGACCAACAGCCTTGCAGACACCTTGGGCCATCGTTTCCTAGCTAAGTAGATTACAGAGTAGATGGAGTATGTCTGACGGAAAGTTTACACCCGGGAGAGCTCGGACTAATGGGATGCTCTGCCTGGAACACATTTTAATATTTTTGATAGCATTCATTTCTTTATTTGCTGGTGTCTCGACAGTGCTTGGAAGCCCCAGTCCTGGGCCTGTGCTATTCAAGAAGAGAACATAAAGGGAATCCCTGCTAGTCACAGAGTTTACAATGCCATTCCAATCAAAACATGAACTTTCAGCGTCTTCCTAATTACTGCAACAGCTAAAACCAAGCTTTTCTTCAAAAGGGAGATTTCAGTAAATTTTCCAAAATGGAATTATAGTGAGAGAGACTTGTTTTTCTCATCTCCTGAGAAAATGTTACCACAGTTCTACACCTCACCCTTTTCACGCCAAACTTTTCTATTCCACAGTTTTCTCATGGCACTTTTCATCTCCTCATTTCTCAGCATGTAGATGAGTGGGTTCAGCATGGGTGTGATGACAGTGTAAAACACAGCTAACCTCTTCTCCTCCGAGAGACTGCTGGATGGGCGTATGTAGGTGAATGTGCATGGCCCAAAGAAGAGAATCACCACAGTAATGTGGGACCCACAGGTGGAGAGGGCTTTGTTCCGCCCTTCGGACGTTCGCCTTTTCAAGGAAAACAAAATGACAATGTAGGACGTGACCAGGATGAAGAAAGAGACCAAACAAATCATTCCAGTATTGGCAACGACAATGATGCCCGCAACATAGGGGTCGGTACAGGCCAGTTGTAGTAGGGGACGGACATCACAGAGGTAGTGGTCAATTTTGTTGGGGCCACAAAAAGGGAGGCTAACGGTTATGAGGGTCTGCACCAGGGAGTGCACAAAGGCCACCACCCATGAACCCATCACCATCCAGCCACACACACACCTGGTCATGAGGGTGGTGTAGTGCAGGGGTCTGCATATGGCAAAGTAGCGATCATAGGCCATCACTGTGAGGATGAAGATCTCAGCGCCGCCGGAGATATGTTCCCAAAATAGCTGTGCCATGCAACCCCCAAAGGAAATGGTTTTCTTTTCGACAAGGAAGTCAGCAATCATTTTGGGAGCTGTGGCAGAAGAGAAGCAAATATCTGCAATGGACAGGTGGCAGAGAAAGAAATACATGGGGGAGTTCAGACTCTGACTGCTAACTACAGTGACAACGATGAGCAGATTTCCTGCCACAGTAACAATATAGAAGAACAAAAACACCACAAAACATATTTTCTGCACCCCTTGGTTCTTTGAAAGGCCCAGAAGAATGAATTCCTTCACACTGCTTACGTTCTCCATGTTGATCAGTCGGGTGCCAATATGCAATATACAGCTTATACCCCTGGGAAAACAAAGACAGACACATGATTCATCAGCATTTTTTCATTATTAATGATGAGTTCTATATCAGAAGTGGATACAAGCCAAGAAAGATATAGCATTGGTATTAAGCTTTTGAAGTGTTTAGTTTCTGTCATGTATTTTTTTTTAATGGCTATTTAATTCTCCACAGTACAAAACTTCTGCCATGGCTTTGGTGGCACGGAGATAGGTGCACTCTGTGATATGTTCCTTAATCCTGGTCCTCCAGGATTTTGAAGGACTGGCTCCATGGCTGGTAGCCTTCCATGCACTAAGGACAAGGCCAGAGTGTTCACCTTGGGCACTACGAGGCAGATAATGCAGCATGTTTGCCCTCAGGGGAGACAAAGTCCCTGACAGCAATCTTTGTAAAATGGGTGTCTTTAAGAATACCTGGAAATATTGCTCAGAATGATGATTTGCTTTATAAGTACACATGATCTTTGAATTCTTGTTTAGAAGGGAAATGTACCCACAGGCAGAGAAAAGAACTCTCTTGTGTATATACATTTTGAAACGTAAATATTGTGGAGGAAAAAGGATGAGCAGGGAGGCACTGCGGGGCGGAACATGGGAAGGTCGTAACGGGCGGAGCACTGATGCCGGAGAAGAAGGCGGGGCTTTACAGCATTGTAAAAGAGCAGGACATGCTTCATTAAACGCCATTTTGCCACTCCTCATATTGGTGTCTGTGTGGTGATGGTCCGGGGTCTGGGGAGAAGGCCCCGTGCCTCCTCGGTAAGAACGAGAACGGTAACAAGTGGTGACCCCGACGTGATACCGAGGAGGCGGCTCGGCCGGCGCAGGTGCCGGGAGCGTGAGGAAGGGATCCGGATCCGGAACCATGGAGGCCATATGTAAGGTAGTAATGGCCTGCGCCAAGGAATGGCGGGCGCCGCTGAAGGCGAGCGCGATACGAGCGTGTGTAGAGAGGCTCGTAAAGGAGGGAGCGATTACTTCTCCTATGGAGATTCTGCGGGAGGAACTGTGGCTGCAATGCACAGCAGCGCTGGCGGAGTCCCCGATGAACGGGGGATCCGCGAGGGAGTTAAAGGTGTGGGGGCTGATAAGAATGCTCCTGCGGAGCGCGAGGGAGGCCCCGGCGAAAGAACGGGAGAGTGGGGGCGGGGAGGTTCCAGTGATCCTACCAGTGGAATCCCAGGAGCCGCCTCCGGTGTATCCCTGGCAAGATCTCGCACAAGACAGAGAGGGATGGGGGGTCGACGGGACCGACCCCGAGGATTGCGTGCCTGGGGCAGTTTTGAGGAAGGCGCTTAGTGAGGAAGATAGGACCCTGCTGCCGTGGGCCCCGGCAGAGGAGGGTGCTGTAGGTGGGGAGAGTCAGGCAGTGCAGCGAAGGAGGAAGGGTAACGGCCAATCAGAGCGGAGAGACCAGAGTTCGCCCTTGAAAGGAGGGAGGAAGGTTCGGGTGAGATTGCCGGTTGAGGAGGAGAGCGGAGAAGATAGCAGCGATGAGGAAGGCGGGGGCTTGCGAGAAGTTACGCGCAGGCTGCGGAGGTGTGCAATAGGAGAGACACAGCCGAAAGGGAAGCCGAAGGGCGGAGAAGAAGTAACAACATCCCCGGTCGACACCCTATTGCGTGCATTAGAGGAAATAAGGCGGGAGGTCATGGCCACAACAGAGGCTTCGCGGGCCGTGTATGAAGAACTCGGGAAGCTAGTAAAGGTAGAGCCACCCTGGACAAAGATAAAACAGACACACGCAGAGAGCTTCACTGAATTCTGTGACAGGCTCCAGCGGGCCATTGCAGAGTCAGACTTGCCCCCTGAGGCCCAGGGTCCGGTCATGATGGAGTGCCTCTGGCAGCAGAGTGACGCCATGACGCAGGACATCCTGAAAACGATCCCTAAAGGAACACCACTTTCGGTTGTCATCCGCACGGTACTGCAAAAACAGAATCAGGGAACAGCAGCAGCGCAGGCTCTTGTCACGGCGGTGGACCAGATGAGAAAGGGACCACAGCGTTGCTTCTCTTGTGGATATCACAGGGAAGAGGGTATGCTGCGGTAAAACGGGAGGAGCAGATAAGATGGGTTCCAATGAAATGCATAAAACCTGACCTAAATGCACGTACGGGAGGGTCTGGGGTGTAACTAATCATTCTTGGTGAGATTCCATCCTGAACAGGGCGACGCCAGACGGGATGCTGCTGCATGGCTGCATTGATGCTTATCGCCGGCTTCATGATTCCAGGGACCGCAGAGTCATACTGGAGGAGATGAGCACAGGCGCACAGAGCAGCTCACTACTGCATCCCGTTCAACCCCGAGGCGGGGCCGACAGAGACTTTCCTGACGGGGAACAAGTCAACACAGGGGCGTGGATCTTGTCATGGTTTGATTGAAAATGGCTTATAACACTAGGCTTGATAGCACTCACAGTAGTAATAGCGATATGCTGCGGCTTGCTAATTCTGAATTATTGCTTATGGCATGTACGGCTTAACTGCTTGATAGACATGAGCATAGAGTATATCAATTAATAGTACAGGAAAAAGAGGTTCTAGACAAGATATTTGCATGAGAAGCGGTAGACTAGGCGTAGCGGAAGATCACGCGGTGTGACGCGCAGCCTAGGGGTGGAAACGAAGTGCACCTGTATGTAAGCTTGCACGCAGCCCACAATAAACGCCATTAGACGAATGGCTAACTAACCTGTTTGGCAATCTACCACAGTGGCTAATAGGACTGCTCACTGAAGGCTTGCGCATTGTGCTAATCCTCATAATTATAGGCTTATGCTTGTGTGTAGTACTGAGCTGCGTTAAGAAAGCCTTGCTGAAAGTAGCGGGCCAAGTCTGGATTGCTCGACAACAAGAAGGAGAAATTCTGGAGGAATGGCTGGGCTTTGGGGGGGGGCTATAGTCTGTTGGAACTGAGCAATCCCGCCTATGGCCGCTGAACCGACGAAGACAAGGACACCGCCTGTGTTAAGAAGCGGAAGAAGGGGAGGCAGCACACAGCTCCGCTCACGAAGCTACTAATGCAAGGAACCACCCGATGGCGGTCCCGTCGAGACACGCCGCACTTCCGCGTGTTTTGTTGCGTCCCGCTCGATATAACGAAACAACGTTGATGGGAGAGGGGGAGATGTGGAGGAAAAAGGATGAGCAGGGAGGCACTGCGGGGCGGAACATGGGAAGGTCGTAATGGGCGGAGCACTGCTGCCGGAGAAGAAGGCGGGGCTTTACAGCATTATAAAAGAGCAGGACATGCTTCATTAAACGCCATTTTGCCACTCCTCATATTGGTGTCTGTGTGGTGATGGTCCGGGGTCTGGGGAGAAGGCCCCGTGCCTCCTCGGTAAGAACGAGAACGGTAACAAAATATGAAATGTCACAGGCTGAAAAATGAGTTCTGGGAAGGTTATCTATCATGGAGGGGAAAAAAATTACACATATTACTTAATGTAGTACTTCACATTGGCGAGACTGGCGGAATGATTCAGTTAAGCCAAGTTATCTACCAGCTACTTCCATCTGCAGCATAATCAGAAATTCTCGTGCAGGCACAAAGTGATGAAGCATCCACAGGAAACACTGAAACTGAGAAAAGCCAAGATTACTTTCAAACCCACAAAGTGAAGCCGAGAGAGGAAGTGGGCAAAGTTAGGGACTTTTCCTATGCTTACAGTTGTACTTACACTAGATGAAAGTTTTTCAAGCAGAAGGGTAAAATTTACATGGATGGTTCCCCTTCAGATATTTCTACAAGGAGAAGGATCAGTAAGAACAACGGGAGGTCAGTTTCTCCCTCGTCTTACCAGGTCGTGATCCTTTCTACCCCTCTTCCTTCTACTGAGCAACGACGTAGACTTCTCAACAGAATAAATGACAGGGATGAAATGAGCACACCTTTATGGCTGTGCAGTACCCAGTCGAAAAGAAATAGCTGGGCTCCATCCAAGCCAGAGCATGACTGGAAGCATACCACAGCAATCGCAGGGCCATGTTTAGGCAGTCAGAAAGGAGTGACCAAGAGAGAAATGGTCAGGGGAAACTGCATGCCTGAATACCAGCAGATGGCAAATTCCTGAGCTAAAAACAAGGTGTGCATCTACAAAAGGACCGATTCACAATTCAGACAGCTCGACTATGTGTCTTCCTTGATAAGGTCCTTTCCATCACCACCAAACTGCATTTAACAAACTACCCATCTGTCTGATCTCATCTCATCGACCTAAGCCAGGTAGGCACCTGTACCTAAGCTAGGCATATTACACCTGACCAGTCTACTTGTAGATGTGATGATCATGTGCTGCAGGTACCCGTTTCTTACTGTTGACTCCAAGAGGATTACTCGAATGACTAATTCAGTAGAGGATTGCCACCAGTTATGGCTTATCTCTTCAAGTGCCTTTGCAGGGGTAGACCTGAGCTATATGACATAATGCAATCAGCTGCAAAATAAAATGAATCTCATGTGTACTCTTAACATCTCAAAAAGGGTGAGAAATTGCACCATCTCCTTACTGCATGCATTCTTCCCTAAAATCTCAGGTGGTTATGGGAAACAAAAGAATAATTTCGAAGCAATCTAATCTGCGGCTGTAGAACTAGCTCTGTGTATGATTCTAGCCAAAGATAACTAGAGACAGTTGATAACTTCAGTGGAAGTTCCTTTCCGTATTTTCACATTTGTTCAAGAAGAAAGGAAAAGGAAGAGGAAAGCAAAGCAAAGCAAAGCAAAGCAAAGCAAAGCGAGAAGCCAGAGAAGCTGCAAAACTTACCTCGCCTGTGTTTAGAGATCTAATTTTTTGTGTAAGGGCTGTACAACTTTATCTCCTCAACTTCTGTCTCCCCTGGTATGAATGTGTTAGAGCACAGCACCTTTAAAGAACATAGAATGGCTTCTGGAAAGCTTCCAAAACTTGCTTAGGAGGTGGCTGTTAGTGTATAATCCAACCTCATCTAATTTATTACTTGCTTTCGTGTGTCACAAGTGTATCTTGATGTTTCCTGCCTGTGTGAGAAGTGGTTTAATAGGCTGTGTGGATGATGTGACCTGGGTGTGCTGAATGATGCTTTCATATCCCAGCAGCTGCAAAAAGGGCTGAGAAGAAAACCATTTAAGTACCAATCTTTAACCCTCTCCCAGGAAATCTTCCACCTGAAGGGCTCTTGGGGCTGCAGGAGGGAGGGGTGGAGGCTTAGTGAAGGCAAGGCGTGAAAGAAAGGGGCAAAGGAGGAGAATGAGTTCTGTCTTGACTGAAAAGTTTAAGTAGATATATTTTAAAGAAACAGTTGTCAGTCAGTGCTTTTATAATGATATCACAAAGGCATTTCAGGGTTTCTCCATAAGAAATAACAGTCAAAGGAGTAGCTGAGTATTCAACTGGACAAGCATATGCATGGAACTATCCAGCTAACGCTTCTCGGAGTTCTTCCTTACTCCAAGCTGACAGTTGTATGGATTTCCCATGTGTAAAGGGCCATTAGGTCCACTGCTCTGGCTTCCTAGCATTGTGAATGCTAAAACAGTCCATTTGTAATCTAGATATGTTCTCTCCTTTTTTAACTTCTGTGTATTCCAAAAAACATGTAAAAGAGAAATCTTCATTAAAGGAAAAAAAGAAAGAAACCTCAAGCTGTAGGAAGAGTCACCATCCTCCAGGGATGGTAAAGAATTCCTATCGCAGGAGTCTTTTAAGGACAGGTTGGGCTCATTTCTCTCAGGAGCGGTTACGATTAAGTTTTGATAGGGACAGAAGATGTCCTGGGTGACCTCTTGATGACCCTCCAAGTCCTATCTCACCAGAAATTTCATCACTGGAAATCCAGTGAATAAAGCCTCTGTGCAAGAATTTGCATGTTTTAACAGAGGTCAGTGAATTACCAAGTCAGTCAAAAAAATCCTTCATTTACGAATTGGGAAACTGAGGGAGGAAGTCACCTATTTAATGCCGATGGAAGTCAGCGAATTTAACCCTGACTTAGTCAATCTAGGCTCTTCTGCGCAAAAAAATGAATGTCTCTGGAGGCAAAAAACGAATGTCTCTGGTCTATCTCAGAACTGACTTTAGGATGCGATTAGGTCTGAAATGGACATCTAGCTTTTAAACAAAATAACTGAGGGCGGACAAATCTCACCGTCATAATGGGCCCCATCTTTCTTAACCTGAGCAGCTGCAGTCAAAGGTGAACCTATGAAATGAAACAAACGAAGCAAATAGACATGCTGATTTATAGCAGCATATCATCTCAACCAAGGCCCAAGTCAAATTCATCATGGCTCTGAACTCTACTGTGTATTTGTAGCTTATGCCTCATGGATGTCGGGAAAGATATTGTCTCAGCTACTGTCCTTTACTTTGTTTTGCTGAAATTTCTGGAAATGTGGAATGACCTGATAGCAACATAGTTAATGTCTCCATCTCCTCTGCACAGAATGCCAGCAATCTCCACAGTGAAAACAGAAATCCTACAGTTAATGAGAATAAATATTGGTAAAGAAATGCCTTGGTGAAAATAGTCCCCTAACTTAAATGTCCTTTTACTGTCGCCTGGAGTCTTGGGCAGCTTAATGAGGGTTAACAGTAGTCACTACAGGAAACAAGAGTATTGGGTAAGAAGGTAAACAAAGTCTTACAGTCTTTGGGAAAGGAAGAGGAACAACAGATGACAGAAGCCAGAGATCAGGCCAATAGCGTCTGGCCTGCTAACCTAGTATGAATCAGCCTGCCACTTTCTGTACCCAGTGGCACACATGGCAGCAACTTGGCTAGCATCACATTCATGTCCTTTTGTTTCCCTAGCCAAATGGACTACCAGAGATGACTTAATGCACAAGTCCAAATGAAGAATTGCTGTTACCTGCTGTTGCAAAATAATTCCCCATAGGGGTGTGCTTAGTGCCAGCAAAGGAGAAAGGTCTTTTCTCCATTTTCATTCCACTTACCTCGGCACCTGGCTCTGGACATCACTATGGCAGCAGGTCATGCTCAGGGGAGCTGTGATTTGGACAAGGAGGGACTGTGCATGGTGAGATGAATGAGGTTTTGCAGCTGGATAGTGAATACTGGCAAGGGGTTTGTTGACAGAGCCATGGTGAATGTGTGTTGTGAATTTGATGATGGGCAGGATGGGGACAAGGCACGGTGTGGAGGGAAGTTGTGACACTTGAAATGGATGCTACATAGCTAGGAGCTGTCTTCATGGAGTTTGTGAAATCAGAAGTGCCTGAGGTGTGGTGAGGGACTGTGCTGAAAGATCGTATGAAGTGGCAGGTAATACTGTGGGTGCTAAGCTGTGTTGAAAGACCTTGTGACATCAGAAGCGGACATCGTGTTTTGAAGGGTAACACTAGGAGAGGTTGCAAAATTGTGGCTGCTGAGGTGTCATAAGGCTGGCTAGAGAGTTCAAGGAGACCCTACTGTAGAACAGGTAATGTGAAGTAGTAGGGGACAATGTATGGTGACAGCTTGTGTTGGGAGAGGTTTTGAGGTCAGAAGAGGACACTCGGTAGTGAGGAATGTGCTAGGGGAGGTTCTGCAGTGACAGTGGACCCTTGGGGAATGAGAAGCTGTGTTGAGGGAGGTTGTGAAATCAGCAGCAGGCATTATGGAAGAGGACTGACAACTTCTCAATCTGTGTGACCCTGAGCAGCAGTAGGCCATCTTCTGCAAGGTCTATGAAACTAGAGCTGCTCATGAATGCAGCTGGGAAGCAAAGCATCAGTGCAAGAGTCAAGCTATAACTTTGGACAGACAGTTCTTGTGTTCTTTATATCGTGAGACTGTCTGAAGAAGGGAGTAGTAGTAAAAAAGCATTACTATTGCATGCCAAACATTGGTAAATTCCCATTTTTGATGGTCCCTGGCTCATCTCTCTGGGACAGCAGCACCAACCCGGTCATTTACTTCCTCTTCAGGAGCAACCGTCACCACCGGCTCCATGGCTCTGGGAAAGTCACCTTCTGACAAGTGTTTGCAGAGAAAGCAACGTGCGGAGAAGGAAGCCAAGTGCCCAGAGACACTGCTGCAGAGACTGCTGTATAAATCCCTGCTGGCGAGGAGGTGTGGGAGGGTGGGGCAGCCTGCAGAGGGGACTGAGGGGAGGTGGGCAGCAGTGCTCAGCCCCCAGCGGAGCCAGGGCATCTCCACTGCGGTGGGAGCAGCTCAGCTGGTGACGTACCCCTTCCGAGCAGGGCTGTGCTGGGGACCAGGGAGCTGGGTGAGAGCGATCCTTGTCTGCACACCATGCCAGTGCCTCTTCTCATTAGGTGGTCCCCCCCTTGTGGAAGGGGACATGGTGCACAGAGCATGGCTATGCAGAGCATGCAAAGCACAGGGAGGAAGAGTGACCCAGGATGCTGGGCATGTCTTTGGGACCCTGAACCTTACAGGGAGTCTCTTCCCTCACTTTGACTTGAGGCCAAGCCTGCAGGACTCCAGGGCATTCTGGCAGCTCCTGGGAGGCCATTATCAGCAGGCATGAGTTTCATCCTGGCTATTTTGGGCTTGTATAGAAACATCCTTCAGGCCTGAACACCTAGGGGACCGTTCAGCTGGTGCCACGGCTGCTCTGGTCAACACACAGGGGTCCTGGAGTGATGCGTGGTGCTTCTGTGTGTGTAGAGAAGAGCACCAATTCCTCACCTACACCCTGAGCCTCTCCATCGCTGTCCCCAGAGGACATCTCAACTCATCACTCCCAGCTTTCGCCCAAGATGGCCATCTCCAGATGAGTTAGTTGCCCTAGGCTGCCTGTACAGGCAGTGGAGAGAAAGGTGCTTGTAAGGAGCTTTTCCCTTCCCTATGTGGCTGCAGCACACAGCTCCTGCTGAGCCATCAGCCACCCTCCTGTGCCTGTGCCAAATCTCTTCCCCACCACCGTCTCACCCCACACTGGGGATGCCTCGCTCCCCTTACGCAGTGCCATGCAAGGCCTCTCACCCTAGTGCTTCTGAGAAAGCTTTCAGCTCCCAGCCACAGCACCTTATCTCACTGTCTTCCCAGTAGCTGCTGTGAGGGTCACCTCTCTTCCTGGCACTGGCACTTGCATGTTGCTGCAGGGCTGAAAGGGCATTTCTCTGCCTCTCCATCCAGCTCTCCAGACTTTCTATTTTTTTATTTTTTATTTTTGGCTCCTGCCCTCAATCCTTCCCTCCTTTGTGTCTCCATTACTCTCTTTCTGGGTTGGCTGGTGCATGGATCGAATTAACACTAAAACAGTTTGTGAGCAAATGAAGGGCTGGATTTAAAAGGAATGGATCTAAATCTGATTTTTTGAAATTAAGTTGAAGGCAGAGGAAGAAGGGAAAATGTCTGCACCAGAACATTCAAAGAACTAACGGGGTCAAAACTTTTCTCTTTTGTTCATTTTAATTCTATGGGGTAACAGTATTCCTGAAGCCATTTCACAGAATCACAGAATGGTTGAGGTTGGAAGGGACCTCTGGAGATCATCTAGTCCAACCCCCTGCCCAAGCAGGGTCACCTAGAGCAGTTGCCCAAGATCGCGTCCAGGCGGATTTTTGAATATCTCCAGAGAAGGAGACTCCACAACCTCTCTGGGCAACCTGTTCCAGTGCTCTGTCACCCTCACAGCGAAGAAGTTTTTCCTCATGTTCAGATGGAACTGTCTGTGTTTCAGTTTGTGCCCGTTGCCTCGCGTCCTGTCACTGGGCATCACTGAAAAGAGTCTGGCTCCATCTTCTTGATACCCTCCCTTCAGATACTTACACACGTTAATAAGATCTCCTCTCAGCCTTCTCTTCTCCAAGCTAAACAGGCCCAGCTCTCTCAGCCTTTCCTCATAAGAGAGATGCTCCAGTCCCCTAATCATCTTTGTGGCCCTTCGCTGGACTTGCTCCAATAGTGCCACATCCCTCTTGTACTGGGGAGCCCAGAACTGGACGCAGTACTCCAGATGTGGCCTCAGCAGGGCTGAGGAGAGGGGGAGGATCACCTCCCTCGACCTGCTGGCAACACTCTTCCTGATGCACCCCAGGATACCATTGGCCTTCTTGGCCACAAGGGCACATTGCTGCCTCATGCTTAACTTGGTGTCCACCAGCACTCCCAGGTCCTTCTCCGCAGAGCTACTTTCCAGCAGGTCAGCCCCCAACCTGTCCTGGTGCATGGGGTTATTCCTCCCTAGCTGCACGACACTGCACTTGCCTTTGTTGAACTTCATGAGGTTCCTCTCTGCCCACCTCTCCAGCCTCTCCAGGTCTCTCTGAATGGCAGCACAGCCCTCTGGGGTATCCGCCACTCCTCCCAGTTTTGTATCCTCAGCAAACTTGCTGAGGGTGCACTCTGTCCCTTCATCCAGGTCATTGATGAAGAAGTTGAACAAGACTGGACCCAGTCCTGACCCCTGGGGGACACCGCTAGCTACAGGCCTCCAACTAGACTCTGTGCCACTGATCACAACCCTCTGAGCTCTGCCATTCAGCCAGTTCTCAAGCCACCTCACTGTCCACTCATCTAACCCACACTTCCTGAGCCTGTCTATGAGGATGCTATGGGAGACAGTGTCGAAAGCCTTCCTCAAGTCAAGGGAGACAACATCCACTGCTCTCCCCTCATCTACCCAGCCAGTCATTCCATCACAGAAGGCTATCAGATTGGTTAAGCATGATTTCCCCTTGGCGAAGCCATGCTGACTACTCCTGATCACTTTCTTGTCCTCCACATGCTTGGAGACGGCCTCCAGGATGAGCTGCTCCATCACCTTTCCAGGGATGCAGGTGAGGCTGACTGGCCTGTAGTTGCCTGAGTCCTCCTTCTTGCCCTTTTGGAAGACTGGGGTGACATTGGCTTTCTTCCAGTCTTCAGGCACCTCTCCTGTTCTCCAAGACCTTTCAAAGATGACGGAGAATGGCTTAGCAATACAATCTGCCAGCTCCCTCAGCACTCGTGGGCGCATCCCATCAGGGCCCATGGATTTGTGGGTGTCAAGTTTGCTTAAATGATCTCTAACCCGATCCTCCTCCACCAAGGGAAAGTCTTCCTTCCTCCAGACTTTCTCTCTTGCCTCCAGGGTCTGGGGTTCCTGAGGGCTGGCCTGAGCAGGAAAGAATGAAGCAAAGGCGGCATTCAGTAACTCTGCCGTCTCTGCATCCTTTGTCACCAGGGCACCCTCCCCATTCAGCAAAGGGCCCACATTTTCCCTAGTCTTCCTCTTGCTACTGATGTCTTTGAAGAAGCCCTTCTTGCTGTCCTTGACATCTCTCGCCAGATGTAATTCCAAATGGGCCTTAGCCTTCCTCGTTGCATCCCTGCATACTCTGACAATGTTCCTGTATTCCTCCCAAGTGGCCTGTCCCCCTTTCCACTTTCTGTAGACTTCCTCCTTCTGGCTGAGTTTTGCCAGGAGCTCCTTGCTCATCCATGCAGGTCTCCTACCTCCTTTGCTTGACTTCCAACTCATAGGGATGCACTGATCTTGAGCCTGGAGGAAGTGATGTTTGAATATTAACCAGCTCTCTTGAACACCGCTTCCTTCTAGGGCCCTAACCCATGGCATTCCTCCAAGTAGGTCCCTGAAGAGGCCAAAGTTTGCTCTCCTCAAGTCCAGGGTTGCGATCCTACTCAGTGCCCTGCTGCCTCCTCGCAGGATCCTGAACTCCACCATCTCATGGTCACTGCAGCCAAGGCTGCCCCCGACCTTCACATCTTCCACCAGTCCTTCTTTGTCTGTTAGTACGAGGTCCAGCAGCACACCTCTCCTTGTTGGCTCCTCCACCACCTGTGTCAAGAAGTTGTCACCAATGCTCTGCAGGAACCTCCGGGACTGTTTGTGCCTAGCTGTGTTGTCTTTCCAGCAAATCTCAGGGTGGTTGAAGTCCCCTATGAGAACCAGGGCCTGGGATCATGAGGCTACTTCCAGCTGTCTGTAGAAGGCCTCATCGACTTCCTCATCCTGATCAGGCGGCCTGTAGTAAACACCCACAACAGTGTCGCCCATGTTAGTCTGCCCTTTAATCCTTACCCATAAGCTCTCGACTCGCTCTTCATCCACCCCTAGGCACAGCTCAATACATTCCAGTTGCTCTCTCATAAAGAGCAACTCCACCACCTCGCTTTCCTGGCCTGTCTTTCCTAAAAAGCACGTAGCCATCCATGACAGCATTCCAGTCATGCGAGCTATCCCACTAGTTCAAAGAACTAACAGGGGTCAAAACTTCTCTTTTTTGTTTGTTTTAATTCTACGGAGTAACAGTACTCCTGAAGCCATTTCATGTCAGTTAACAAGGTTTGGAGAAGCCCTTTGACAGTTGATTATAATATTGCTTTAGCAGAGATTTCACTAGAAACCATGAGACCTCTCTGCTGTCCTCCTTCTATATCCACTTGTTCTTTCGGCTCCACTGACTGCATTTCCTGGATCTCCGTGGTTGTAGTGGGATCCTAGGCACCTGGCACACCTACACTGTGAGGACCCAAAGTCCGGTGACCTAAATCCTACCCTTAGCTTTTACGAAGACTAAAGATAAATCCTTCCCACCCTAAATACTTTACATTTATTTTATCTCTAAATGAAGTTTTCTTGAACAATACGAGAGAAGAGAAAATGACCATAACTAGTAGAAGTGTTGCTCTTTCTTGTGATAGTCTCGGGGGCAATGTGTAGGTTTAGGTAATACCTCTGCACCTTGCTGGAGCTACACAAATGCAGTTCACATGAAAACCTTGCTCTTGTGTGGACCAAGGCAGCCGTAAGAAGCTGTGACCAACAGCCAGGTGTTTACCCAAGCACAAATGTCTGATGAGGTCAGGAGCATGGCACGGGAGGAGCACTTGAGGCCTGGAGTTTATTAAGCACAGGATGGACTGAGGCCGGTATGGTAAAGGTGGAACATGAAGAGCCATCTTGGGGCACAGATCAAACATGTTACAGGGTGGAATTGGGTAACGGGGATGCTATAAATTGTTTGCATGACAAAAGATCCACTTGGGCAGGCCAGCTGCAAGGGAATATGCCAAGCATGCTAAATCCTCATATGTAGTTCATTGAATCACATAGGGACTGGTCCTGCTCCCTCTGAAATCACTGCAGGACATGTTATTCCCTTGCCAAAGAGCAAGTGCAGCTGTGTAGTACCAGACTAGCACGGCTGGAGTTAGCTCTTCTGAAATAACCTTGGCTTTTTGTTTGTCCTTTTTCAGCCCACCGTGAAACTTTCAGCAAAGATTTTTCCTGTGTCTTACATAAAAAAGTATTTACCTGGTCCAGTCACCATTTCCTTTTCCTTTTGTTTTCCCTTTATTTCTTTTCAGTATGATTTGCCTTATATTTAGGGTTCTCTTTGACAGTAGTTTTAATAGTATTCCCTCCACGACACATTGTATGATGAGTGTTCTTGGTTCTTCTCTTATCCCTTTTCTTTGTCAGGAACATCCCACAAAATGGGTGATGCATATGTTGCTACTCTAATGCAAAGCACAGCTATAACGGAAATGCATCCTAAGGCAGCTCCAGAAAATGCAAAATGGACTGAGAAAATCAGATGGATTTTCAGATGGAGAAAATATATTACCAAATACGCATGAGATCCATGAAGAGCAGAGAACAACAACAACAACAACAACAAATCTCACTATTAAGTGGGTGCTAATATTCATCTAATTACTAGGACAGAAACAATCTATACAAAATAGGAATCTCTGTCAGCTAAAAACGTTTTTTTTTTTTTGCCCTGTTTGTCTTCTGAACTTTCTTTCCATGAGTCATTTCCTCTACACAGAGAGGATTAGAAGTCAAGAGCATGGCTGAATGCCCTGAAACTTGCTCCATGTTCAGACAAAACCAGACTTTGTGAGCTCAATTCTCCTTCAGTTTGAGCTGGTGTAGATCGACCTCTTCACGAAAAGTCCTGAGGGATGTTGAGGGGACAAATTCCAGCTATCATGCAGCTGGGAAATACTAGCTTTCCAAGTGACAAGGTTGCTTAAGGGATGGGAGAGGAAGGGGAAAAGCAGGGACAGAAACACCAGCAAGGAAAGCTTTGTAAGGAGTCCTTGCCTCTGACAGAGACAGGTTTGAGCTGCAGGGATCAATTCACTATGTCAGAACATGACAAAAAGCATCAGTTCTTTTTAAAATTGTTGGACAAATGTGTCCCTAATTCCTCTTTGCATATGTATAATTTGTACAAGGGTTCTAATTTTCATGCTAACAAATGTGTTTGGACTGCACTCTGTCTACAACAGGTAAAAACGGTTTTTGATAGTATCTCTCTCCTGAGATATGGTCTTTAGCAGGCTATTTCCTGTTAGAGATCAGTTTCAAAAGAACGGTAATCCCGATGAGCTCGGAAACCATCTAGTGTTCAGAAAATGTAAGGTTAAGTTGGTGTCCAACCTTACACAGCCTAGAAAGGACAACCCCTGATAGGATTTGGCTGCTTTTCCTGGAAAGGGCGTTCTGAATGCGGGTAGCCAAGAGCAAACTTCCAGTAAGAATTACGATGAGTTCTTGAGATATACATACATATATATATATATATATATAGGGAGTGTGTGGCCAATCCGCTTTAGGCCAGTTTCCATAAGGATGCAATACAGACTGCAGGGTTTCTTGGGGAAAAATGTGAAGGACTGCTGGCCCAAATCTCTGCTTCCTTCTGTGTTTACTGCTCCACTGCCTCTCTCCCTCCCTCACCCTCCAGCACTCTCCTCCCTGCTCTTCCATATCCTTGTATCCTTATGCAGCTGATAAAAATCCCCAGGAAGGGATAAGCAGCAGCTCATAACAGTCCAGATTCCTGACCAGTTAACTGCCAGGGCAGATGTACTCGCACTTTACAAAGCTGAACAGGAAAAGCAGAAAAATAGTATCTGTACTTCTAAGTTTCATGTAATTGTGTCATCTTAAGTAGCATTAGCATATTACTTCCCCTCTCAGATCACATCTGTTCTTTTAAGAAGAAAGAGAGTGAATGGCCTGTTGGGGATTACCTCTGACATGACGGATGACATGGAAAGTGTACAAGAGACCATGCAGTCAGCTTTGGCCCCAGCTCTCTATTTGGCTGAATTTCTTGCATTAACCCTATCAGCCCGTTTCACTGCAGGGATGTGTCACACTACTTGAGAGTCATGCTCAGAGTGAGTTGATGTCCTTGACAGGTCGATCCTGCCTGTATTCTCCCTGTGATCCTCCAGAAGATGTTCTGGATTACTTCTGGCCAGGTTTTCACAGGGCCCTCGCGGGTCTTTGGAGCAGATTCCAGGAGAAGGGGACCGCCTGCTGTGTGCCTTCCTTCGCTGCCCCCGCAGGCTCTTGTGTGTCTGATAGAGCCTCACTGCCTCCCCAGCTTGCTGCTGTTTTACAGGAGTGCTTCTGGCCTGCAAGGGGGATTGGCTCTACCCAGCAACCTTTGCCAGCAAATCAGGTGGTCGACCCACTGCACCTCCTGCTACCTCCTTTGCAAGGTCAGGGCTAGCCAAGTTCTCTCCTACCTCTAGTGGCTTCTTTGGGATGGGAATTTGTCAGTCTTCCCTTCTCTCTGCCCTGAGGAACTTCCTACACAGTCCTGTGCCCCACAGATGGTGGGAGTTTTGTGGCAGCAGGGGGACTCTCTTTGTTATTCCCTTAGGATTCCTTCCTTTGAACTCTGACACACTCACATCCCTTTTCTCATTTGTATTCCCACAGCCTGCATGCTGCCTCACCCTGCATCTCTTCCTTTTTCAGGGAGAGCTTTCAGTTTGTGGCTGGAGGGAGGTTGGCCTGTTCCTTCTGGTAAGCAGGGACAGCATCCAGGCAGACACCTAGGGAAAAGCACTCAAGCAGAGGAGAACATGCATCCCCATATAGCTCTCCCTTCCTTCAATACATTGTGGTCATTCTTCCTTCCACATTTCTTTTAGAAAACCTCCTTTTTTTCCCAAAAATGAATGTTGAGGGGTGGGGAGAGATCCCTTATATGGTTTATTGCCAAAAATAATTGTTTTTGAAATTATTTTTGACCAGACACTTTTGACAATATGTGGTCTATGCAATGGCTTTAGGAGCAAGAAAATTGATGGAGAAGGAGCTGAGATTTTTGCTCTCAGTTAACGTGAAGGTTGAAAGCAAGAAGCAAACAAAGACCAGGCTGATACATTTCAAGATGGTGTTTAATAAATTTAGCACCCAAGGACAGTGACAGTAAGCAGAGATAGAAAGCTATGCAGCCTGCTTCTCATGCCATATTGTGCAGGAGTCTAAATGAACAAAGGGCATTTGAATATGGGCTTAATGTAGCAGACTAGCAACATGGCTTGGGATAACCCTAAATTAAAGCCTTATATTCACTTTTTCCCCCCCCGATTTCTAGAGTCCAATGGTTTAAAGGAATCTTCATAGTCTTCCTCTCTCTTTCCTTTTGTCTCCAATGCAGAAGGTGTTCAGGCAAAAGAAGGGATGAATTTAAGAGGCCATAGTTATTGTTTGTGGCTTTCCCGTTCATCTTTGTCATCTGCTGAATCTTTAAAGGCCCTCTGGAAGGCCAGCCTGAGGGTGAGCCGAATCCTCCGATCCCTGTAGCTGCCCAGAATGAAGTAAAGAGCTGGACTGAGGCTGCTATTGACGCAGGACAGCACAAAACCAGTCTCTGGGGAGTAGAGAAATTTATAGCCCCAGAAGTCAAAGAGGATCAGGACACTCAGCGGAACAGCAAAAATGAGGAAGAAGAGGACGGTGAGCATAATCAGGGTGAAGAGCCTGCCTGTTTGGAGGTGCTGGGAGCTGCACTTGACTTTGAGGAAGAGGGTGAGGCTGAATACCAGCATGAGGGGCGTGCAGAAGAGGAAGTCCAGGACTCCAGTGGTGATGAGGAGTATGTGGCAGTTGCTAGAGGGGCGAACAGTGCAAGAAATGTACCCCAGCATGTTCAGCAGCAGCGAGAGGCTCCAGAGCAGGCCGGAGATGATGCCGGACAAGTGCTTTGGGCGATGGCTTCGGCACCAGATGGGACAGAGGACAGACAGGCACCTCTCAATGCTGATGGCTGTCAGGAGATACAAGCCAGTCCCGTACGTGAAAAGATCCAGGAAGAGGAGTATCCCAAACTGCACTCCCACATTGCAGTGCATCAGGCACTGAACTGTTTCGATGGCGATGCAGAGCAGGTAGCCAAAGTCAGCGGCAGCCACGTTCAGGATGCAGACAGTGAAGCAGTTCCTCTGGATGCGGAAGCCAAGGTACCAAAGGACCGTGCCATTTCCCACCATGCCAGAGGCAGAGCTGATGAGGCAGAAGCTCTCCATGAACTTGAGGAGAGCCTATGACGGCTCTGCCTTTTGCACAGTCCCACTGTAATTAGCCCCTTCAGCCAGGCTGGTTGTATTTGGAAGGAAGGTTGATGTAGTTTTAGCACTCATAATGAGGGCTTCACTGTGAAGTACTGATCTGTCACTGTCTCTGATTTCACACAGACCTCTAAGCAGAGAGCACAGAGGTGGTAGCTCGTGTGACTTTCTCTCATGATCATCTGGTGGTGTTTGCAATGTCTTTCCAGCTCTTTGTAGCCAGAGGTAGATTCAGGGAAGGATTGCTGTGTTTGGACTTGGAGCCTAGAGCTTCTATGTGTCATTTAAAACACCGTATCTGAGGCCAAATTGTGTGTGGCACGTAGGAAAAGCTAGATTGCAATGTATGTGTCTCTTTTTGAACTTATTTCTTGAGGCTCCTTTTACAGCCAGTGGTGGGAAACAAGTAGGCTAAAATAAAGCAATGTTAGCTCAGATTGATCATACCCGAAAAGTTCCTCATTTTCTTGTCTTAATAAAAAGGGAACCCAGGGATATTAGCTCAGATATAATTGTCTTTGCTTCACATAGCTAGGATTAGGTTAGATGAATATTGTCAAAAGTGTATGAAAGTTGTAGATAGTCAACATACAAATTTAAGCAGCATTAAATCAGACTGAGTTTTTCCTATCCATACTCCCAGAAAACATCGTCGAGTAGTCATATAGCTGGTAGTTTTTATGTTGATGACTGATTTCTATTTTAATGAAATGTAGTTTAATGTGATTGGTTTGGCCTCTGGAGCCTTATGTATAGATAATAATTCAGTCTGACAGAGTCAGGCCTTACTAATTTCTTTCTCAGAAGTTTTAAGAAGCATGTGTAGGAGAAAGTGTCTGACCCTCACATGACATTGGAATTATGGCTTAAATAATCCTTTCACACCGTTCTGTCAATTCACCCTGCTCCCTCCTCCATGATACTGGGATTTGAATGAGAATCTTGCCCCCCAAAAAAACCCCAAAACCAAAGGTCCAGAAATAAAATTCACTCCATTTTTGTGCAATGAGGTCAAACTGTGTGACTCTTTCCTACTCGCCCTGCCAGCTGTTAATTTGGACATGACAAGATAGAGAAGTGCCATGAAAGACAGCAGGAGATAGTCAAAAAGAAGAGAGAAACAAGTCAAAATAAGGACAGTGGTGAAGAGGTGAATCATGGGATAATCTAACCGACACGAATAGTTCCTTACCCCTTTGTCAAATGCCACAGCAAGTGGGGAGACAGACTACCTGAACGGGTGAAATGTGACAAATTGAAACATTATTGTTTCGTCTCAACAACCCACCCTGTCTTCAGTGCTACACGGAAAGACTATGCAGGTAATCTCCTCGTCCAGCTGATAGCCGGGGCAGTGGGGATAGTTTTGCCGCATGAGTCTGCGACAGGCATATACACTGGCAGTGCTTGGTTGAGAATCCAAGTGGAACCATTGCACCTAACTTTGTCCATTAAGAATACAAACGTCTCATTGCACTTAGCTTTTAGAGCTACCATTAGAATTAATGGAGGTTTAGGAGCACCTGCAAGGGTAATATTTTGGCCCTAAGATAGGTGTCTTAGATGTGCACAGTCAGCTGCCTGTCTTTCTCTGCTGACTGCAGACACATCCCATGGTGCTAGCTTCACCTAGTGGCTTAACATCTGGATGGCTGAAGGCAGGTGAGGTGAACTGCACCCTTAATGTCATCACCACAGCTTGCAGGATGTGTCTTTTAGGGTTGACTGAACCCAGGGAACTTCTGGCACTGCGGCATACTCTTTTGCAGGGAGCTAGAAGATTCCATCCTCAGCCATTATGGGACCTCGAGTATTTCTAACATCAAGCCTTTAGAGACTGTTAGATCCAAGAATATAAGTATGTACTTCTGAAATGGACTAAGGGAAATAAAAAGCATTGTCTCTTTCAGAAAGCAAGGAATGTCTGTTGTAGCACAGTTTGTTTCAGAACAGGCAGGTAAGTGCTGCATGTAACATCTGAGTCCAAACTCACCTTCTGTTTCTTTATCTTAGTAGAGTAGCTTACTGCTTGCCCAACAGCACTCACAAGGCTACCTGCTCCCTGAACATCTGTAGCAAGCCCATTGAAAATATATGGCCTTATGACTGTGTCCACTTCCTCTCCATCTGGTTGTGGGGTCGCAGCAGATCTCCCACAATGAAAAATTATCAGACCTTGATCCACAGTAGAAAGTACCTGAAGCAGCCGCTAATTCTGTGAACCAAGTATGCTGTGAAGAGAAATGAAGAGCCGATGGTTAGTGGTTACCCACCCTTTGGAGAATCCAGTTGCAGCACACTCCTCTGCCACAACCTCTCTGTGTGACCTGAAGCAATTTGCCAACTGATTTAAAGAGGACGCAACTATTTGAGTGGCACCTACCTCTGCCTTTGCCCACTCCAACCTTCTCACCAGGTGCTCACATTAAGAAAGTGGTTGTTTTACCTCCCTACTGCCATCATCTCCACAAGGCAATTCACCCCACCTGAAATGTGGGTCATCCTCTGGAGGTGCCTCTCTCTCCATTGGCCATTTAGGGAACATCAGGTGATTACGTTTCTAGCTAAAGCATTTCAATCAGATTTCATAATGTTAAATAGCATCAGCCTGGGCCATTGATATGTACTGTCATGTACTGTCATACTGGTTGTAATGGACGCCCTGTGGAGATATGCCGAATCATCAAAAACTTTGCATTCCATATAATGCAAGTGAAGTAACCATCCTATGGTTTCTTCCATAGACCGTGCAAAAGCATGCTGAAAAAGTCACTCACGGTTCTCAAATATCTATTATAAGGCTTTGGTAAGATTGGTCTCCTGTCTCCAAAGCATATTCAAAACCTGAGCCTACTTCCTTAATGAAACTACTTAATGAAAGCCTGCATCAAATAGCAGCAGTCTAGCTGGTCTTTCTTTCCCTTGAGATTAAACAGCCTTCCTGTGGTTTACATGCTGAGCACAGTATAGTTCTTGTGGCAGCTGTTAGTCTGAACAAACTTGACACCACAAAGACATCTCATTCTCTGGACACAGAGTTATGCTGTTGTGCTTTCTCAGCTGATCTTAATTGATCATCTAAGACCAAAACTGCTAGTGTTTGATCTCTGAAGAATGCCACCTTCTATGACAGATGGGCAGTTAGGGCAATGCAATAGCATTTGTTCTTGGAAAAAAGATCCCTAGAATGAAGATCTCCTTATCTTGAAGATGATCAAGACAATTGTGTAGCTATAGCCAATTTCTAACCAGCAGGAAAGGAAAATATTGGAGCTCCTTTCCCCCCGTTCTTTTTTCTCCTCCCTTCCCCTCATCATCTCTCCAAAATCATGGCAGAAAGCAAGAGACAGAGGGCAATGGCAAAGATCGTTGCAGCCATCCAGGACTTTCTCACCTTCTTGTGGGTTCCTTGGTATTTCAGGGACTATTTGCAGCAACTGCCTGGTGTGGATCTGCTGGTGAAAATTGTCACCTGAATTCTGTGACTGATGGTCCAGACAAAATCCTTGTGCTGTAAAATCAAATCCTGGTGCTGGGCTATTTAGACACTGTTAAAAAAGCCATGGTCATTTCAATGTGACGTCTGGAGAAACAGCCAATCACTCTCTTGAGGAAGGATCTAGTTTGTTGTATGTGGTCACTTAGATTCCAACCACTTCCCCCTTCCCTCCCAGCACAGAACCTGTCACTGTCATGGCTTAGGAAATGCTTTCTCGCTACTTCTCCCTTCTTCAGACAGTCTCGCGATATAAAGAACACAAGAACTGTCTGTCCAAAGTTATAGCTTGACTCTTGCACTGATGCTTTGCTTCCCAGATGCATCCATGAGCAGCTCTAGTTTCACAGACCTTGCAGAAGATTGCTCTACTGCTGCTCAGGGTCACACAGACTGAGAAATTGTCAGTCCTCTTCCATAATGCCTGCTGCTGATTTCACAACCTCCCTCAACACAGCTTCTCATTCCCCAAGGGTCCACTGTCACTGCAGAACCTCCCTTAGCACACTCACCACTACCGAGTGTCCTCTTCTGACCTCAAAACCTCTCCCAACACAAGTTGTCACCATACATTGTCCCCTACTACTTCGCACAACCTGTTCTACTGTAGGGTCTCCTTGAACTTTCTAGCCAGCCTTATGACACCTCAGCAGCCACAATTTTGCAACCTCTCCTAGTGTTACCCTTCAAAACACGATGCCCGCTTCTGATGTCACAAGGTCTTTCAACACAGCTTAGCATCCACAGTATTACCTGCCACTTCATACGATCTTTCAGCACAGTCCCTCACCACACCTCAGGCACTTCTGATTTCACAAACTCCACAAAGACAGCCCCTGGCCATGTAGCATCCATTTCAAGTTTCACAACTTCCCTCCACACCGTGCCTTGTCCCCATCCTGCTCATCATCAAATTCACAACACACATTCACCATGGCTCTATCAACAAACCCCTTGCCAGTATTCACTATCCAGCTGCAAAACCTCATTCATCTCACCATGCACAGTCCCTCCTTGTCCAAATCACAGCTCCCCTGAGCATGACCTGCTGCCATAGTGGTGTCCAGAGCCAGGTGCCAAGGTAAGTGGAATGAAAATGGAGAAAAGACCTTTCTCCTTTGCTGGCACTAAGCGCACCCCAACGGGGAATTATTTTGCAACAGCAGGTAACAGCAATTCTTCATTTGGACTTGTGCATTAAGTCATCTCTGGTATTCCATTTGGCTAGGGAAACAAAAGGACATGAATGTGATGCTAGCCAAGTTGCTGCCATGTGTGCCACTGGGTACAGAAAGTGGCAGGCTGACTCATACTAGGTGAGCAGGCCAGATGCTATTGGCCTGATCTCTCGCTTCTGTCATCTGTTGTTCCTCTTCCTTTCCCAAAGACTGTAAGACTTTGTTTACCTTCTTACCCAATACTCTTGTTTCCTGTAGTGACTACTGTTAACCCTCATTAAGCTGCCCAAGACTCCAGGCGACCGTAAAAGGACATTTAAGTTAGGGGACTATTTTCACCAAGACATTTCTTTACCAGTATTTATTCTCATTAACTGTAGGATTTCTGTTTTCACTGTGGAGATCGCTGGCATTCTGTGCAGAGGAGATGGAGACATTAACTATGTTGCTATCAGGCCATTCCACATTTCCAGAAATTTCAGCAAAACAAAGGAAAGGACAGTAGCTGAGACAATGTCTTTCCTGACATCCATGAGGCATAAGCTACAAATACACAGTAGAGTTGAGAGAAACGATGAATTTGACTTGGGCCTTGGTTGAGATGATATGCTGCTATAAATCAGCATGTCTATTTGCTTCGTTTGTTTCATTTCATAGGTTCACCTTTGACTGCAGCTGCTCAGGTTAAGAAAGATGGGGCCCATCATGACAGTTGAGAGTTGTCCGCCCTAGGTTGTTTTGTTTAAAAGCTAGACGTCTATTTCAGACCTAATCGCATCCTAAAATCAGTTCTGAGGTAGATCAGATGCATCTGCCTCCAGAGACATTCATTTTTTTGCGCAGAAGAGCCTAGAGTGACTAAGTCAGGGTTAAATTTGCTGACTTCCATTGGCATTAAATAGGTGACTTCCTCCCCCAGTTTCCCAATTCGTAAATGAAGGATTTTTTTGACTGACTTTGTAATTCACTGACCTCTGTTAAAACATGCAAATTCTTGCAAAGAGGCTTTATTCACTGGATTTCCAGTGATGAAATTTCTGGTGAGATAGGACTTGGAGGGTCATCAAGAGGTCACCCAGGACATCTTTTGTCCCTATAAAAACTTAATCGTAACCACTCCTGAGAGAAATGAACCCAACCCGTCCTTAGAAGACTCCTGCGATAGGAATTCTTTACCATCCCTGGAGGATGGTGACTCTTCCTACAGCTTGAGGTTTCTTTCTTTTTTTCCTTTAATGAAGATTTCTCTTTTACATGTGTTTTGGAATACACAGAAGTGAAAAAAGGAGAGAAAATATCTAGATTACAAATGGACTGTTTTAGCATTCACAATGCTAGGAAGCCAGAGCAGTGGACCTAATGGCCCTTTACACATGGGAAATCCATACAACTATCAGCTTGGAGTAAGGAAGAACTCCGAGAAGCGTTAGCTGGATAGGTCCATGCATATGCTTGTCCAGCTGAATACTCAGCTACTCCTTTGACTGTTATTTCTTATGGAGAAACCCTGAAATGCCTTTGTGATATCATTAGAAAAGCATTGACTGACAACTGTTTCTTTAAAATATATTTACTTAAACTTTTCAGTCAAGACAGAACTCATTCTCCTCCTTTGCCCCTTTCTTTCACGCCTTCCCTTCACTAAGCCTCCACCCCTCCTTCCTGCAGCCCCAAGAGCCCTTCAGGTGGAAGATTTCCTGGGAGAGGGTTAAAGGTTGGTGCTTAAATGGTTTTCTTCTCAGCCCTTTGTGCAGCTGCTGGGGTATGAAAGCATCATTCAGCACACCCAGGTCACATCATCCACACAGCCTATTAAACCACTTCTCACACAGGCAGGAAACATCAAGATACACTTGTGACACATGAAAGCAAGTAATAAATTAGATGGGATTGGATTATACACTAACAGCCACCTCCTAAGCAAGTTTTGGAAGCTTTCCAGAAGCCATTCTATGTTCTTTAAAGGTGCTGTGTTCTAACACATTCATACCAGGAGAGACAGAAGTTGAGGAGATAAAGTTGTACAGCCCTTACACAAAAAATTAGATCTCTAAACACAGGCGAGGTAAGTTTTGCAGCTTCTCTGGCTTCTCGCTTTGCTACGCTTTGTTTGCTTTGCTTTGCTTTCCTCTTCCCTTTCCTTTCTTCTTGCACAAATGTGAAAATACAGAAAGGAACTTCCACTGAAGTTATCAACTGTCTCTAGTTATCTTTGGCTAGAATCATATACAGAGCTAGTTCTACAGCCGCAGATTCGATTGCTTCGAAATTATTCTTTTGTTTCCCATAACCACCTGAGATTTTAGGGAAGAATGCATGCAGTAAGGAGATGGTGCAATTTCTCACCCTTTTTGAGATGTTAAGAGTACACATGAGATTCATTTTATTTTGCAGCTGATTGCATTATGTCATATAGCTCAGGTCTACCCCTGCAAAGGCACTTGAAGAGATAAGCCATAACTGGTGGCAATCCTCTACTGAATTAGTCATTCTAGTAATCCTCTTGGAGTCAACAGTAAGAAACGGGTACCGGCAGCACATGATTCATCACATCTACAAGTAGACTGGTCAGGTGTAATATGCCTAGCTTAGGTACAGGTGCCTACATGACTTAAGTCGATGAGATGAGATCAGACAGATGAGATAGTTTGTTAGATGCAGTTTGGTGGTGATGGAAAGGACCTTATCAAGCAAGATACATAGCCGAGCTGTCTGAATTGTGAATCGGTCCTTTTGTAGATGCACACCTTGTTTTTAGCTCAGGAATTTGCCATCTGCTGGCATTCCGGCATATAGTTTCCCCTGACCATTTCTCTCTTGGTCACTCCTTTCTGACTGCCTAAATATGGCCCTGCGATTGCTGTGGTATGCTTCCAGTCATGCTCTGGCTTGGATGGAGCCCAGCTATTTCTTTTCGACTGGGTACTGCACAGCCATAAAGGTGTGCTCATTTCATCCCTGTCATTTATTCTGTTGAGAAGTCTATGTCGTTGCTCATTAGAAGGAAGAGGGGTAGAAAGGATCACGACCTGGTAAGACGAGGGAGAAACTGACCTCCCGTTGTTCTTACTGATCCTTTTCCTTGTAGAAATATCTGAAGGGGAACCATCCATGTAAATTTTACCCTTCTGCTTGAAAAACTTTCATCTAGTGTAAGTACAACTGTAAGCATAGGAAAAGTCCCTACCTTTCCCGACTTCCTCTCTCGGCTTCACTTTGTGGGTTTGAAAGTAATCTTGGGTTTTCTCAGTTTCAGTGTTTCCTGTGGATGCTTGATCCCTTTGTGCCTGCATGAGAATTTCTGATTATGTTGCAGATGGAAGTAGTTGGTAGATAACTTGGCTTAACTGAATCATTCCACAGATTTGCTCACAGATCACCAGTACAAATGTTGTGATGTAATTCTGCAGGACTTAAAATGGTGCATTTTAACACCAGCTGATGGGGAATGCTTCGATGCTAGAAGGAAGCCCATACAGAGGATATTTTTATTAAAAGAGTGCCTGCTTTTGGCTGACCTTAAACTCTCTGTGAAGAGTTTAATCTGATGGTTCCCACACTTCTTTGACCAAAGGAACTCTGGTGGTCTGGGTGCATAAAGGCAAGCTAGAGACGTTACACTTTTTCTAAAGATGTAGGCTACTCATTTATTAGTGACATGTAATGCTCGATGGGTTGTAGCTGGAATACAGGGTGAACCAAAGAAGTCCCATGTTTATGCTGGAATGTGACCTTGTCTCGCATGAGAAACTGTATGGATGTAGAAATGCCTAGGGACAAGGAGCTCAGCCATAACCTGAAAAAGGTGGATGGCATTGCAAAAAGCTCTGCGCTACTTTCTGGCACCAAAAGGGATTATTCTCTAAAGGTCATTCTAACCTGGTGGTGCTAATTTGCTTAAGCTCCTCATAGTGAATGGAGGAAAAAAGGGTTCTGCAAAGGACCCTAATTCAGTCATTCTGAATCAGCCTATAGAGAGACTAATACTGGCTGTTGAAGGAGTTTAGTTAGATTAGCTTCATTAAGCTAAGTTAACCCTTGAAAGGATCACGCAGAGTGTATCAAAAATCATACTAGGTAAAATCAGTACAGTGCTGGGACAGAAGATCTCACAAGAGTCTTTCATTCTTCCTTCCTCTGATAGAAACAATGCTGAGATTTAGAACAATGTGAAATACTCCATTAAGTCATATGTGCTATTTTTTTCCCCTCCATGATAGATAACCTTCCCAGAACTCATTTTTCAGATTGTGACATTTCATATTTACGTTTCAAAATGTATGTACACAAGAGAGTGCTTTTCCCTGCATGTGGGTACATTTCCCTTCTAAACAAGAATTCAAAGATCATGTGTACTTATAAAGCAAATCATCATTCTGAGCAATATTTCCAGGTATTCTTAAAGACACCCATTTTACAAAGATTGCTGTCAGGGACTTTGTTTACCCTGAGGGCAAACATGCTGCATTATCTGCCTTGTAGTGCCCAAGGTGAACACTCTGGCCTTGTCCTTAGTGCATGGAAGGCTATCAGCCGTGGAGCCAGTCCTTCAAAATCCTGGAGGACCAGGATTAAGGAACATATCACAGAGTGCACCTATCTCCGTGCCACCAAAGCCATGGCAGAAGCTTTGTACTGTGGAGAATTAAATAGCTGTGAAAAAATACATGACAGAAACTAAACATTTCATAAGCTTAATACTAATGCTATATCTTTCTTGGCTTGTATCCACTTCTGATATAGAACTCATCATTAATAATGAAAAAATGCTGATGAATCATGTGTCTGTCTTTATTTTCCCAGGTGTATAAGCTGTATATTGCATATTGCCACCCAACTGATCAACATGGAGAATGTAAGCAGTGTGAAGGAATTCATTCTTCTGGGCCTTTCAAAGAACCAAGGGGTGCAGAAAATATGTTTTGTGGTGTTTTTGTTCTTCTATATTGTTATTGTGGCAGGAAATCTGCTCATTGTTGTCACTGTAGTTAGCAGTCAGAGTCTGAACTCCCCCATGTATTTCTTTCTCTGCCACCTGTCCATTGCAGATACTTGCTTCTCTTCTGTCACAGCTCCCAAAATGATTGCTGACTTCCTTGTTGAGAAGAAAACCATTTCCTTTGGGGGTTGCATGGCACAGCTATTTTGGTTTCATATCTCCGGCGGCGCTGAGGTCTTCATCCTCACAGCGATGGCCTATGATCGCTACTTTGCCATATGCAGACCCCTGCACTACACCACCCTCATGACCAGGCGTGTGTGTGGCTGGATAGTGATGGGTTCATGGTTGGGGGGCTTTGTGCACTCCCTGGTGCAGACCCTCATAACCGTTAGCCTCCCTTTTTGTGGTCCCAACAAAATTGACCACTACTGTTGTGAGGTCCATCCCCTACTACAACTGGCCTGTACAGACACCTATGTTGTGGGCATCATTGTCGTTGCCAATACTGGAATGATTTGTTTGGTCTCTTTCACAATCCTGGTCACGTCCTACATTGTCATTTTGTTATCCTTGAAAAGGCAAACGTCCGAAGCGCGGTACAAAGCCCTCTCCACCTGTGGGTCCCACATTACTGTGGTGATTCTCTTCTTTGGGCCATGCATATTCACCTACATACGCCCATCCAGCAGTCTCTCGGAGGAGAAGAGGTTAGCTGTGTTTTACACTGTCATCACGCCCATGCTGAACCCACTCATCTACACACTGAGAAATGAGGAGATGAAAAGTGCCATGAGAAAACTGTGGAATAGAAAAGTCTGGAGTGAAAAGGGTGAGGTGTAGAACTGTGGTAACATTTTCTCAGGAGCTGAGAAAATCAAGTCTCTCTCACTATAATTCCATTTTGGAAAATTTACTGAAAGCTCCCTTTTGAAGAAAAGCTTGGTTTTAGCTGTTGCAGTAATTGGGAAGACGCTGAAAGTTCATGTTTTGATTGGAATGGCATTGTAAACTCTGTGACTAGCAGGGATTCCCTTTATGTTCTCTTTTTGAATAGCACAGGCCCAGGACTGGGGCTTCCAAGCACTGCTGAGACACCAGCAAATAAATAAATGAATGCTGTCAAAAATATTAAAATGTGTTCCAGGCAGAGCATCCCATTAGTCCGAGCTCTCCCGGGTGTAAACTTTCCGTCAGACAAACTCCATCTACTCTGTAATCTACTCAGCTAGGAAACGATGGCCCAAGGTGTCTGCAAGGCTGTTGGTCACCTGCTGCTGGAAGCAATTGTGCCAAAGGCTTCCTTCCCCTTTACTTTGGAGTAAATGCCTTCTTAGGAGTACTGCATTGTCATATGCTGAATCCATGGGTTAGCAATTAAACTGCTGATATTAGATGCAGGCTGGGTCATTTGCTGATGCAGATGATATGAGGAGAAGCTTCTCCCCTTCCCATTCCAGTACAGCTTTCTGCCTTTCTGCAGTAGTTCACCTTTCACTAATGCCCTCCTTCCTAGCCATCCCCTCTGCCCTTCATCTCTGCCTCAGATTTTGCATTTTACTGTTTATTACTAATAGAGAATCAAAGATCCAAGTGAAAGATAAATTGCTCACTGTAAGAAATTGTCGCCACCAAAGAAAGCATTGGGGGGCAAAGAAAGCATTGGGGGGCACAATTTTATGTGTCAGTGAAAATAAAGAGTTATTCAGTAATAATTCCTGTACGCAGGATAACTCCTAGCCCAACAGGGCACATCTACAGGCCCAGGCAAAGGAAGAAACATGTATTCCAAGGGAATAGCTGGAGCAGCTACTCCTGCAGGAGGGAAGAGAAGAAATGTGAAGATGGAAGATTAAATCATCTCAGAGCCAGTCACAGCTGCCACAGGGAGGTTAGTTGTAGCAGCTAAGGTTCTCCACAAGGACGAAGGAGCCACGAGGAGCCACGGGACCCTGACTCCTACCTTGCCAGGAGGAAAAGAGCAAATCAGGTGCGTGAGGGAGAAAGACATCTGTGTAATGCACTCTGAAGGTAACTAAAGCACTTTCTTTTTTCTTCCTTCACTTCACATTCCCTGGAAACACTTGCTTGCACTTGTGTTGCATCTTAACATGGCTTAAGTGTGATTCAAGATAGGAAGGTGTTCCCTGCACAGGAGAGCGGCAGATCTACAGACCAAACCGTGGGACAATGTCGCAAATGCTCTGGTTCCCCGAATGTCCTCTGCTCTATGCAGGGGGTGGCAGAGTGGGTTCCCGTTTCACAGGCATGCACCAGTACACTGCGGACGTCTCAGTGTCTTCTCCTCACCATGGTGGGTTATGTGGATGGCAGCCAGCAGGACGGAACTGGGATAAATCCTGATTCTCAAGGCTTAGAGGGATAGTGTCCCTCAGGCCTGGGCCAGCATGTCCCTCATCCAGCATTCACACTCTGTGGACACAGCTAAAGGTGGGACCAGCCCCACCTATTTGTAGCAGTCTAAATTCTTCATGCAATGAAGGACAGTTGTCTAGCTCAGCACCCTTGTCAACAGAGAGGGACAGGCGCCTTCAGAGGTTGCTCTGTCTCACCCTGTGTGGGGCAGGTAGAAAGACAGATGGGGCCCAGTGACCCCCTTCATACTGAAACTGCTGAGGGGTTAGGGCACATGGCCAGTTCAAGCTAAGGCTTATTATTTAAAAACTGTTTGTTTTTTTTCTAAATGTTTTGGGGAAGAACGCCATGATTTTTCAGATTTCTCTTCTGGCTGCCGGGTGCTAGCAGGCAACAGTGGGACCATAGTTTACGGAAAGCGTCAACAACAACAACAACAACAAAAACAACATTTGATTCCTCTACACATTGGCCCAGATTCTTATAATGACTTAATATGAGGACTAACCAGCTGCTTCTATATTTTGCATTGCCTGAGTAAAAATACCTGGCAAGTAGTGAGGCCTGACTACAAACATTTTTAAAGTCTTGAAATAATTTCCTCGTTTACTTCTTGTTTCAAACGTGTACAGACCAGATGTCTAAGTGCCAACAGTCCTATAGCACAGTTATGATATCTACTTATGCTGCAAACGTGCAATGGTAAGAGCAAGTTAATAAGAAAGAAGAAAGCATATGTGAAATATTGGCTTAGAAGGGAAAAAGTATCTGAGATGTGTAAGAGACATCTTTACTCAAAAAATGTTTGATTGCAAGGGTAATGTGAACACAAAATCTTGCAAATGGTCAGCCATGACATTGATTTTAAATAGAAATGTTTCCAAAAGAAGCACATAGCTAATACTAAATGAAGTCCATTTATCTAGACAGCATTGGAAAGCAAGGAGGAAAGCAAGCAAACCCCCACACAATGTGACATGGTCTAGGTGATCACGCTCCAGAGTCACCCTGTAGAGATTACTCTAATAGGTGTCCAAACTACATATTTTAGCTCCCCGTCCACTGATTCTTTCTGACAAAGAAAACTTCACATGCCTCTGCGATCTCATTGCTTCTGGTAAGCTTGTGCTTCTGCTGTGCAATTTACTTGAAATATTTCTGCCACAACTTCCCCATCTGGAGAGAGAGAGAGAGAGTTGTTCTTGCAGATGCTCTTGGAAGTTGTTTTTGCAGAATGAGAAATGGAGCGGGACATTCAGGCTGTCCGTTTCATCCCCTGTAGTTTTCAGCCCTGGCAGAGATGTGGACTGCTCTCGTGACACATAAGAAGCAGCTTGGAGCTGAGAGGTTTTGATGAAACTGCCTGAAGTGGTCCGAGAGGTCATCAGAGGAGAATAGCAGGCAAACTGTTGGAGACTAGCAAATATAAACTGTGTAAGTTTTCTGATCTTGCTTCTTTGTTTTGTTCAAGCATGACTATGAAATCCTGTCTTTGAAAAGAGGCGTTATTGTTGAGTGGCTTTTGTGAGGTGCATTTTATGAAGTAGAAAGAACTCTTTTTTTTTTTTTTTACCCTTTGTTTTAATTGGTGTCTTCTTTGCATATTTTTCAGTTATATGCCGTTTCCAGAAATATCTGTCAAAAGGAAGTTTCTGGTGTTACAGAGTCAAGGAGTCAATAGGTAGCTGCAGCACTTCCTATGTACTCAATCTTAACTTTGGGATTAAGATCCCAAAGGACTTGCCAGTATTGTGGACACTGTTATGCAGCTCTTGCCCTCTGTCTTTTCAGTGTAGAAACTGAACACTAGTGATTCTTGCGTACTGCACTAGAGTGCAGCAAAGGTGAATACAAGGGTGTTGGTGAATAAAGGAGATTCAGCAGCGGTGTATTTATTACCCCGGTGGCATCACAGGTGTGTTTACGGGGGTTTCCATGCCTAGTCCAGAACTTGGCTGAGGTGTACAAAAAACTTACTGACACATCGTTAATGCAGATTATCTCCAGTATTCACCCATGTACTGTAGGAAAGGTGGTCTGAGGAAATACAAGCCCGCTCTTTTGGAGACTGAGGTCTCAACCCAGAAACTCATGAGCAATAACTGGAACCAATCCACACAAGATGTAGCCCAGTACAGCACATACAGGACAATGACTCTCCTGCTTCAGGTTTCCTGGCATGCCTTGAACATGGTCTGATTTCACTTAGGGCACCTTAAAGACAGTTTGTGCCTAAAGGCACATCTCTGCTAAACAGACATGAGGTAGGTGTCCACTTTACCTCCTCCAGAAGGATCTACACTGAGAGTTGAAGTGGTGTTAATTAGCCAGCTGCCTTGTGTCATGATGTGAACACTGATGGTTGCACAAAAATGCATGGACATTCTACCAGAGTCAGAGAGCAATAGCAAGGACTAGTTCTGTTGAATTCCTTCAGAGGGTTGAAAAAGAAGGTACGTTCACTGCTTGAGCAGAATTCCTTAGGCCATGACTAGTGTGTTGAGACTCAAATCAAAACATGCACTATCCTTCTCAGTCACTTTTTCATTTCCAAATCAACACTTCAAAAGTGGATGTTTAGGGAGCCTAGCAGCTAGTCTTCCTTTTTAAAAGGGGCAAAGATCAGAAATATGAATCTGGAGGATATTTCCACCAACTCCCTCAAACAAATAAATGGAGCTCGCTATTACACACTTCAGTAATACATTCTGAGTTAGATATCAACTGTCACTCCTTGAGAGAAGCATTGACTTTGAAAGGAAACTTTCCCCAAAAGGCATAAAAGGGAATACATTGATATTGAACATACCAGTGATCGACATGGATGTGTACTGATAGCACTGTGTTTCTAATGCCGTCACAGGTGGCTTTATTCTGTGCTTCAGGTCCTGTCTATGTGACGTATATGAAGAACAAGAACAATGTGACGGAGTTTGTCTTCCAGGGACTCACACAAGATGATACATTAGCAAAAGGATGGTTCACATTCTTCTTAGTCTTCTATGCCACTGTTATTCTTGGAAACCTGCTTAGCATCATCACTATACAGAACAGTCAACAGCTGGACTCTCCCGTGCACTGCTTCCTGAGCTGCTTGTCCTTTGTAGATATCAGTTACTCTACTGTCACAGTTCCCAAACTCATTTATGACCTTCTTGCTGAAAAGAAGACCATCTCTTTTGTGGGCTGCACAGCACAGCTCTTTGGGGTCCATCTCAACCATGGGGAGGCAAAGAGAAGTGTTCAGGAGGGACTTTTCAGGAATGTTGTTCTATTTTTAGCATGGCTGTTCAGAATAGAACTGAAAATAAATTCAAAGTTATATGCAGCTCTCATCTTTCTTTGGAAATTGTCGGTCAAAAGGATGTGAGCATATTGTCACCAGTCAAACCCGAGCCTTTGGGGTGGTATTGTGGCTTTTACCTTTAGACACCTTAGAGCTGTGTAAGTCTCAGGTCTAGGCTGGTCAGTCGTCTGGTGCTTTACACTATAAAAAAATCTAAGGGATAGGTATCTCAGTGGAAATATGGGGATCCAATATCTCTCCATACTCCACACAATATAACCTAATTCCTAGCTGAACACTGAAAATTTCCCTAAAATTCTTAACAGTACTGTTCTTGATCCATCGAGTTTTCCTCAACTGTTTGCAGCAGGGAAACCCCCAAATGCCCCTACGACCTCCTGACTCTGGGCAATGCTGTTCTACCACAAATAGACTTACTTTAGCATTGCTGTCATGACAAGTGATTCAAGGCCGGGATTTTCCCAAATCTCCTCCTGGAACTGAGATTTGGGGAAGGGAAGAAGAGGAACAGGATTCTGGATGGTGGATCAGAAGGCTTTCTTAGAAAAGCAAACTGTAGATTTGAAGAGACAGCAGCTCTCTAACATTTTAGATTCCCTAATTTTGTCTGGGTTTCTCGAGGTGGAGACTAAGGCATAGGTGAATGCAGGGCTTAGATGAATGTGGGGCTTCTGAAAATCTGTTCTTTTTGATGATATTTGTCAGAAAGCATATTTGGGTTTGAGATTGTGATTCTTGATTGAAACATGCTGCCGGTTCTGCTGATGCTTAGCTCTAGATGGCTTTGACTATCTTAAACATCAGTGCAGACATGACTCATTGCTGTGCAGGGAAGCTCTTTGATGGTGATCTACCTGTCTTTTTCTGGAAGAGTAGTATTGTACATTGCTCTTCCCAGAAACCTGTAAACATACACAGGAAAGTAAAATGATGCCTGTGGTTTTTTCTCAAGCTATTTCCTTCCTGTGAGCTGGGAGTCCACTGAAAGAGACAATTTTGGACACCTCAGAAATCTGGTTTAAAAATCTCACATCTCTGTTCAAGATAAGGACAGCGCAACATTGATATGTGCAAAAACGGTGAACTTCACATATCTGCTGATACTTAATAATCAGAAACAAGAGATAAACCTTGAGCTTCAGCCTCTGCAGCAACAGAAAGATTACAACTAGCAGCACCAAAAGGCTACATTTTCACATTCTTTTTCCTGTGTTTTGGGACTGTCAGGCCAGTGGGATAATAGTGCATATAGTCCAAATGCTTTTACTACCCCGTGCATATTCTAATTTTAGCGTTACTGAGATAAACGGCTTCTGAGAGAGTGATGGCCTTCAATCATTACTACTTGATCAAAATTCAGATTATAACATACTGAAGATAAGTTTTCTCCCCAGCCGTGTGTCTTTGGGCAGAAATAATGATGTTTCGCAGTCACATCACCTGTCTGTAAAATATGCTGGCAGCAGTTTGAAAGAAAGAGACTTGTAAAATCCTTCTTTAGGGTGCCATAGATGATCACAGGGACACAATCTTTGCTAGAGTTATGCACAGCTTTAAGGAGAAGAAGTCAGGGGAAATAACAGCCCTAACAGACTTGCAGTGAAATGCAAAGGGAATCCGCAAGACCTCTTTCCATCCCCCTTTGACTGTAAACCTTTTGCAGAGGCAGGAACCTCTCACCTGTCTGAGATTAATTCTGTCACTTTCAGCTCAACAAAGATTTCAACTCCTTCTGCCAACTGAGGGACAGCATTTGTAAACTCAGCCAGAAGGGATGAAACATCTACTAGTGATAGAACACCTATCCCTAGAGCTAGCTTAGTTGAATTGATAAAAGGATTCCAAAGCCTTTCCCAACTTTCTCATCTCCCAGAAATGATTGGTCGTTTATTCTCAAAATCACATTGATGGCAGACATGTAGTTGGTAAGTCACCATCTTATTTCGGCATTTTTTAAAGTGAAAAAACACTTCAGCTTGATTAACTTTCAGATTATGTCCAATGTCCTTAAAATAACTACCAGTTCACTCAGTTGCCTCAAGTGGATTGCTGATATGTGGAGATGAAAAGCAGGAATAAGTTCTTGTTACTTCACAACGGTAGCAAAATTAGAAATCAATCTTTTTTGCATTGCTGTAGTTTTTTCATGTTTCCAGGCAGAAGGGGAAAAAGGAGGTAGTAGTGAGTGACAGAAGAGGGAGATTTAAGAGAAGAGGGACAGTTACTTTCCCTAGTGTTTGGGGGGCAAAAACATGGGTGTCTCTTCTCCAAGATTTCCTTTCCAGAACTTCAGGTTCTGTGTGTTGCACTGGAAGAGGCTACTCCTTTCAAATACTGAAGACGTAGCAGAAATGGCCGTAAATTCAAATCATATTTCTTTTCTCCTCTTGAATATCCTTGAAAGCTTTTTCTCATCTTGACGGACTGGTGGTTTTCCTACATGAGCAAACGTTCCTAATAGAACAGAGAACTGAAATTCTGTGCCACGCACTCCTCAGGCAGGAGTCCTGTTTGTGCTTGGAACTTGCAAGTTAAGAGTCAGGATTCCTCCAGCTTTCAGCAGCAGAGGAACACAGTCTTTCAAGATAGAAGTTGCAGATACAACCAGTTAAAAGTCCACCTAAAAGCACTTCTAACAATTAAGTACCTTTCTGAATCTCACCCTTGGAAGGGTGAGATCAAATCTTCCTTGGAAGTCCTACTCTTTGTACCAAGGTTTTGATAAATTTTCCCCAAACAAAGTTCTCTTTCTAACAAGTCTGCTGAAGTTTCTCTGACATGACCTAAAAGTCTCCTCAGAGCATCCTTCACCTCCTTATTCCTTAGGCTGTAGCTGGTAAGATTCAGCACTGGAGCCACCACTGTAGAGAACAGAGAGGCCCATTTATCTCAGTCCAATGAGTAGCTGGATGTTGGGCTACCGCACATAAAAACGGTGCTCCCATAAAACAAGAAGAGAGCTCTCAGATGGGAAGCACGGGTAGAGAAGGCTTTGCATCTGCCCTTGGAGGAGTGGATCCTCAGGGTGGTGGAGATGAGGTAGATGGAGGAGATTAGAATTGCCAGAGATGTGAAGATGCCACGAAACACACCAAAAATGTGAAGTACCGTCTCTTTGCTATAGGTGTCAGAGCATGAAAGCTGGATCCTCGGGGGATGTCACAGAAATAATGACCGATAACACCAAAGTCACAGAAGGAGAATGTGAAGGTGGAGATAGTTTGCGCAAGTGCGTGGACAAAGCCAGTGAAACAGGAGATGATTACCATCTGTGTACAGGCTTTTGAGGACATGACAGTTGCATAAAGAAGAGGGTTACAGAGAGCCACATGCAGTCATATGCCATTACTGCCAGCAGGAGACACACAGCACTAGCCATGAGGAGACAAGTGAATAGCTGTGCCACACAGGCACTGACTGAAATGGCTCTCCTCACTGCTGAAGAGTTCACCAGCAACCTCGGGGAGAGAGCTGAGGAGTAACAGAAATCCACAGAAGCCAAGTTACTGAGGGAAAGGTACACAGTGTGTGAAGCCAGGGGAATCAACCTTCATCTACATGATCCTTCCAAGATTCCCTATTAATGTGCTTAAAAAAAGCGGGTTACCTTCACCTCTTGGCTTTCTGTTAGTCCAGAGAGGATGAACTCAATGGCCACACGGTGATTCCTCTCAGGCATGTTGCTAGCACACTCATGTTATCTCCCGACAAGAAACTGGTTCAACACCTAGAAGTGATGGGAAACTGGCAACACACAATTGATTGTCTCAGTAGCCACAAGGAAGTACAGAGCATTTTCATCACAGCTTCTGACTAGACTTCTTTAATTACGCATTGAAATGACTTGTGATACAAGGGAGTACTGTTCCTATTTTTCAGGTGAGATAAGAAAGCACAGAAAGATAAAATAATTTATTCAAAAGGCAACAGCAGCACTGTGAAACACCACTCCTAGTCTGGCACTACAATGGTTTTCGTGTGCCCTCTTTCCCCTTTTTTAAGGAAAAAAGTCTGCTTTTCTTGAGGACATCTATGGAGCACTCTTCTCCCCTCACTCATGGCCACGGTTGCGTGTACAGTATCATCCAAATGGCCCACTCCAAGGGCAATGGCCCGCTTGTTCCTGAAGATACATGGTCTTGACACTAGTTCAGACATCATTCTTCCTGTATTGCAATCACCAATACATTTTTTGCCTCTTAGCTAACTCCCCCGGGCATTGGTAGCAGGGTAGTTACAGCTCAGTATGGGCCACAAAGTCCATTAACAGGGCAAAGCAGCCCCCGTTCAGCCTTGCTGAAATAGGAATATAATGGTTAGGCTGCAGCTCTGCCAACTTGCTAAGACCTGCCTTAATTACATGGACCTCCACCACCCTGACCTTTGGGACTGCAACTTGTAAACATACAAATAACAAATCCACATCCTGGCAGAAGAAAGTAAGAGTTTCCTCTCTTGAATGAAAGGTGCCAAGCACTAAATGGCAACAGCAGCAGGAAAACCCAGCTTTGCATCTTCCCAAAGAGGAGGAGATACCACAAGATCCTCCAGGTTTGGCTGAGAAAGGATTTCTCATTTGCTTGCATCCCTGTGGTCAAGGAAAAGTGGCCATTTTCTGCTCAGGAATAAATTGGGAAGAGTCACCAAATGAAATACTTTCCATTTAGAGGGTGAAAAATCTCATGCTAAAAGGGAAGGAATCCTGAAGAAGAAGGGAATCAGTCATCCCTGTAAAGGTTCTACCAGCTTCACCTCACATGAAAAATTATTGTTAATCTATTGGAGGTTACCAGTAACCTGGCTGACGCTCTCAAAGCGGAGTTCTTATCATGTGGGTGACTGAATGGAGGTTTCAGTTCTTGCTGAGGTCTGTTTCTAGCATAGGCTTCAAGGTATTGCATATGTACAAAACTATTCTCTTACTGACCTGTTTCATCCAGAAAGGCAAGAGAAGATACTGTAGATACCAAGCCAGTTTATTCCCCCCTTGAGCCAAATCTTTAGAAGTACTTGCCCATTTCAAGAAGCAGACAGCAGGATTAAAACCAGCCTATAATGGTTAGGTACACAGTTTAAGTGAGCAGAATGCTTACCCTGCTTAGATGCACAAAAGACCAGACTGCCTTTACACACTGAGTTATCTTTGCATAGCTGGCTGTTGTTTATCCCCAACCTACCCAACCTTTTCTGCCCTAAAGCACAGCAACTAGCCCAGCTAATTTTCAGAAAAGGGCTTCAATGAGCTTGCTATCAACAGGTTGCTCTCTTCCATGGACTACTTGGGAAACTGAAGGAGGAAATTTCCCTCTCCTGCCCCAACGTGAGTGATCAAACACCGGATTAGGTGCAAATTTGTAGAATCTCCATCTGTGCTGACATTTAAAATTCAGCTGGATCGGGCCGGAGCAATCTGATCTGACTGAACCTGCTCTGAGGAGGAGGTTGGACTTGATGACCTCCAGAAATCCTTCCCAACCTAAATTATTCTATGATTCCATCTGCAGATTGAAAATGATCTTTTTCATCTCTAAAATGAAGAAATAGGCCTACCTTCCTTGCATGAAGGTGCGAGATATTTTATGCCATATTGATCCCAGAAATAAACTCTTACTTCAAAAGCTACAAACGTTTCACGTACCTTCGTAATAGTGAGTAGCTTCCTTCTTCACTTCAAAGACATCTTACTGAAACAAATCAGAAGATTTATCTAAATAGAAAAACTTTAGGACTTCAGACTTGCAGTAGAGCCCCTCCCTGCTCCACCTGCCCAGATAAATGTTATTTGCTGAGAAGTTTGCAGAACTATGCAATTCAGTACTGCCTTTAGAGCAACAGCTCATTCTTTTCCCTATATGTTGCAGCAGACCTGCAGCCTGGGCGTTGTGAAACATTAGTGGAGTGACATGCTGAGAAACAACTTCAATATGAAATGTGATATTCTAAATGTGATATTCTAACACTCAGCTTGCCGCTTCAGAATTCTTTCTTCAGAAAAATGGTGTTACTGAAGTACTTGGTGTATTTAGGACTCTCGATGCAGTTTAATGTCTGTAAATTAGATCTCCTGCAAGACACCAGGCCTTAATTAGGAGTCTCAGCAGGTGCACTGTAATGAAGAATCTTTCTGTGAATTAATTTCCCCTACCCTTGGTTAGGGGTCTAGTCAACATCTATTCTAGGCTCCCCCTATAGACAAAGGAAGCAATATCACCTTCAGAGGACAATTCATCCCATCTTAAGATAAGTGTAATAAGCAGAAGGAATCATCCTCTAAGGGTGTCTTTGTTGTCATTGATTATAGGACATGCCCGTCTCATTCCCTGCCCTTACTACTTTTTACTAGTGAAACTGATGACATAAGTATCCTAGCAAATTCAGTGAACCCTGGTCATGCCTGTCCCTATCAACTCTCCAGAAAGCCCAAGTACCTTGGATTTAGATCATTAACTTCCAGATGACTATAGCAAAAGAAGAGTAATTTCACCTGGCATGAGTAATTCCCTAGCCCATGAGACTAAGGGACAGGGTAAGAAATAAGAAGCACAAAATAGCTGCACAGTAATTGCACGGTGGAAAGAAAGCCTCAGCATCCTCAAACTCACCGCTGCTCCTGTTACTGCCTCTCTTTCTTCTCACCTTGGCATCTCTATCTTCCTTGCTTTTTTGCACCTGATTTATCAGCCAGAGTTCAAGGGTAAGGAATAAGATCAATTGAACACAATTAACAAAGCTTTAGACTGCAGACTTTCATATAAATTCTTTTAATAATAATAAGACCATATTCATGTAAATAGCAGTACAGTGTAAGATATCAGAGGAATCAGTTCTGCTTATCTGACTCTGAAGAGCTGCAGTGCAACTCCGTGGAGTTGAAGTATGCCATCTGAATGTGAATCCACCTCTGTTATTAATTATGATCAAACTTGATAATTCTTCCTCTCATTAAAATGCACAGTCCTGATACACAGTTAGCTGGTTTTTCCACAGAAGACTCCTGTTGTCTCTAATAACACATCTACCCTTGGACTCGTGCCCTTTGTTAGATAACCTCTTTGGCTCATGGACCATCTAGTTTCAGGCAGCCTGCTCATCTGTGGAGCAGATATTTTGCTGTGATAACCTGTTCATCTGTGGACCATCCAGGCTCAGATTATGTGTCCATCCATCGGGGTAGATTTTTCTTCAAATGCAGATAGAAAATTCTTCAAGTAGTTAATTGCTGGTGATTTGCTTAGAGTTCTGGTGCCTCTGCCTTAACACTGCCTTTGCACTTGCACCCAATCCCACATATAATTTTCTTCTAAGGTCCTTGAATAACTAACTCTTTTGAAGAAAAGAAAAATAATGGTCTATTGGAAGATGTTGACATAGATATCATGTTTTAGTAAACAGTTTGCCATTAACCTCTCTCTGTTCTTGCAATATCACTGGACACTTATTGAAATTACTTTACGATAAGATGATGAAGACAGCTGTTCTGGGAAGCTGAGGAGCCTTTGAGACATACGAACAAAGACCCTTCCCCTGATTCTGGCAGGAGTTTAAGGACATCTCTACCTGCCAGAAAAGCTAGCTTACTTGTGCTACTTCGAGGGCTTAGAGGTTGTTCGACAAACTGTTGGCCTTCAGAGCAGAGAGCTGAATTGGGTTACTCAGCTGAAGAGTGATCTGCTCTGACTGTCCCTAGCAGGGAAAGTCATCAGTGGGGCTTAGGCAGGCAGAAATGTCCCAGGTAACGCAGCCTTGGTTAGACTGTGCTTACAGTGGCTGCTCGTGTTGTGGAGTGGGGGCGACTCCCGGGACAATGAATGTGCAGTGCCATGTGTAAGATGATGAGTGAGGGAAGCTCGTCTCTTTGGGCTGCACCATGAGGTCTGAATGTATTTGCATTGGACTGAGTCCTGTTCCAGACTGGATTAGACTGGCAATGCAATGGCTTCCGGAGTTCTCGTCTAGACTATGTGAAAGCCATGGTGTTCAGGAGATAGCTGGGTTAAAAGTGGATCAACAGGTATTGCTTGTCTGGGTTATTTATCGTTCTTTGTTTTGGTTTCCCAGTTCTTTGAATTCTTAAATCAAAATTACATATGCTAGTGAGCATTTCAATTACTACTGTTTCCAGGGTCTGAGGGCACTAATAGGCCTTAATGGGCCTGATCATCCTCGCCTGAGGCAGCCACTTGCACCTCCTGCCCATGGGCCCAGGAGCCCCATTCAAGCTCAACCCTGGGCCTTCAGTTTCTGTCTGAACTACCCTAGAGGAGCACTGATCTCCAGCTCAGCTCAGCTCAGCTCAGCGTGCAGACTCCATTGCTCTGGACCCTGCCCTGTGGACTGACTTCCTAGCTTGACCCTGGACCTATCTTGTCACTTTGGGCCTGCCCAGTAGGCACTGGACTCTCTCTGTCCCTGGTTACCCTCACCAGGCCTGATCCTGACTCTGACCCGCAGGCTGACTTCTCAGCTTGACCTCATACCTGCTTCATCACCAGGAACTCTCCTGGTCATCTGGACTCTTGGTTGAACTCGGCTACCATCTCCAGGTCTTCTCTGCCCACCTGGCTCAGGGCCAGAGGGACAGGCCCTGGCTGCAGCCTCCTGAACTTATCATTCTACACATCCTGAATAGGGAAAAGGAAGGAAAAAATGGGCACTTCTATGGCGTAACTCATCTCATCATGTAGCAGATGTCTAAGATACTCACATGAACCATTCTGTAAAAACACCTGTTACTTTTTTTTTCCTCCCCCTCCCTATTGAGAAGAAACTAAGATGGAAGACAGAAACGAAGGCATGCTTAAAGGTATATCTCTAGGTGAGATGAATTCCATAAGCAGGCATATGCATGTAGAGCTACTCCAGATTTATTACAAATAAACCAACTATTCCTTCACTGCCATATTTATAACTGTGATACTAATATTTTTTTAATTCAGAAAAGGATATTAAAGTCCACTGCTTGGATTCCAACTGTTTCCAGTCAACTTTGATGGCATTCTACTAGACAAATGTCTGATAGAAAACACTCTTTGATTAATTCTGCTCATTCCTGCACCAAACCAAGCTCCATTCACACTCATAACAAACTGACTGTCTGACTAGTAGGTACATGGACGTATGAATTCCTGAGCTGACTTTTGAAGGTGTGCAGCATATACAAAGTTACCTGTGAAGACAGAAATGGATGGTCAGCATCTTTGGGGAAATTAAGGTTTCAAATGCATTTGTCTGCATGGGATTACAATGATATTCCAGAGTAGATGTCAACTGCACTTAAACTCCATGACTATGAAAAGAGTTAAATTCATATTCTTTTTCACTTATCATGTCTTTATTAAACCAAAGGTAAGTAACTGCAATTTATTTGCACGGAAGAATACATCACTACAGTCTGCTGCTGCTGTATCAATTCTATCAATAAATTGGACATACAAGCCACAAAGAACACGTGTGAAAATGAGGCTATTCTAGGATTCCTAGACTGTAACCTTCTAGTTCCACATTGTCCTGAAATGATGTTTTGCTAAATTTAAGTCTACTTTTAAATAGAAACAGACTTTATCTATCTCTGTTATTTCTGTTTGTATAACAGAGATGGTTTCTTTCCAAAATGTTGAGAAGATTTGGATTTATTCCTCTCTTGGTAATACCCAGCACTCTGAAAAATAAGGAGAACAGGCTTTTGTCTATCTGGTTAACGATGGAGCTTCTATATGTGTGTATGGACATCTGGAGATCAAGGGTCTATAAGCAAATCTGGTAAATAATCCAGTCCTTATTGGGGGAAAAAAAAAAGAAGACGACCTGCAAGCAATTACATAGCAACTTATGCCTGGATCATACAAGAACTTCCAAAGTGAACACAGATGTTACTTCCCAGTTGAGAAAGCAAGCAACTCCACCTGTGTTGAAATCCAGTGTTGTAGCAGGCAGGATTAAGCAGTGGGTGTAAGAAAATGAATGGCCATCCTTCATAGCAAAGAAACTAGAGATGGGAACTAGATCTTTCAGCTACTAATTTCTAAGGCCAGGAAAACGCAAATTTCATACTATCCAGTGCAACTAGTAAATTCCCTCCTATGCAATGTAAGAGTTAGAAAAAAGAAGAGAAGTACTTTTTTTTTAATTTGATCTTAGTATGTAATATGGCTCAGATATCTTTCTCAGCTCCAATATTTCAGGATACATGAGAAAGTAACCGGGTTATAATTACACTCAGTGACTTGGATTCCTCAGTTGGAAGGACAAGATGTGAGGTTTTTGCTGTCTGCGCTTTGGCTCTCTATGATGTAAGAGATATGATCTCAGAAGTAATCGCCTTCACCTAAGCTGTTCATCTCGTGTTCTTCATAGTTTACAAAGAAGATTCATGGATCCCAGGCTATGAAGACGTCTCTTCTAAGAAAAGATGAACAGTGCCCAAGAAGTGCCCCCCTTTTTTTTTTTTTAACCTTAAAGCAAGATTAGATTGACAACGTCAGATGAACTCAAATCTTCTGCAGAGGTTTAAATTTGGGTAAGATAAATCAATGTGCCCACCTATGACTGGAATAAGCCGGGACAGCCTTTTGCTCAAGCCTATGACTAGATGCATAGTCAACTATCTGAAAAGAGCACGTCGCATATTTTTGTGCCACAACGCTCAGATATGATGCAATGTTGGTCAGTACAATATAATACAAGATAATACATTAAAACAAGTAGCAGCAGTAAACAATAAGTATCACCTATTTACAAAATAGAAGATCTCCAAATGATGTCTATATATAACTGATGGTATTATCAACAAACGTTGGAAAACGGAAACTTTCTCAACAATCTTACTTATTTCAAATTCTCATTTTCAAACAAATAGATAGGGTCCAAAAACTTTCTCAGCTCTATGGACACGCTATGATCGTGCTTTGCCACCAGATGGCGAAGGCACAAACCTCAGTGTGTATAAATGTGTATTCACTGGTGCTGATGTTTTCCGGTAAGTTGAAGATGGCTATTTTATTTGTTGGATTTTCTTTAGCCATAGTAGGGCGCTACATTTTAAAAAACTTTTCTGAAAATTGTCATAATTCTCCTGCACAAGTTAATTATGAAAAGTCATACAAGGGGACATCCATAGGTAAAGGTGGAAGTGACACAATCCAGTATTATAGCTGGGGAGGCAGCACAAGTATTTGGGGAAGCAGAGTAAAGGGAAGACAAGAGGATTTTCTTCTGTGCGGTGAATTGAATAACTGTGAAACTTCCACCTTGCAGGAATTAAGTTACTGTGCTCCTTCAGCAAATTATCCATTATGAATGTATTAATTATGTCACCAAATACATCAAAAGTTCAACATCTGCCAAAAGAGAAATACAGGGAGTTACATTATCTGTTTGTGTTAGAGTAAGTGACTCTTAGGATTCAGTTCATCTCGCCTAAATTCAGGCATCCTACTGAAGGACCTCATGCTGGTGCCTAGGAGGTTGGAGATCTCTCGGTAGAGATAAAAGGGAGAAATTAGGGAGGATTGTGGGTGAAAACGCTCATGTCATCTACCAGGAAGCACCTAAAAGCTTTGTCTGAATCTAATCTAGTCATCTAAACTCCCTCTGTACTCAATGGAGAGAGACAGGCAGTTCCTGGAGATGATTCAACTTGTCCTAAGGAAGAAGCGCTCTGTGAAGATGCTAACTTCTTTCTCTCTGAGGAACACAGAGGAAGCCTGATTAGTTTTAAATAGGTCACTTGCATACAGCTAAAGCTCAGTAAGGAAGTCTTCCCGTATGTTTTCCCCAAGTGTTTCACACCTATGAGCATTTGAAAGAGTAATCATGGAGCCTGGCCTCCTGCATTGCTGTGGTATGGAAATAAGGTGTGATGGCATGGCGCAGAACTGCAGGCTTGGGAGGGTAAGGCTGGTGGATTTCCAGGGAAGGGTTTTTGTTTTTGTTTTTGTTTTTACACATGCACGTGCAATTTCATACATGCTTTCTCCATGTCATGTTGATTAGGCTCCATGCATCCCAGATTTCGGGATGTGCATAGTTTACTGTGCACATAAAGACAGTCCGAACAGCACACGGTGCAGCTCAGTGTGACATTTCAGAGAATGTGAAATGCATCTCCTGGACAGAGCTGTGCAGTAGATCCAGACCCATCATGGATCTTGAGCACATGCCACATGTCTATACAGCAGATGGGATTCATCTCCCTGCAGTTAAGCTATTTAAAAGTTAGGTGACTAAATCTAATCTAGTTGTCTAAACTGCCTTTGTAGTAAAGGAAGGAGACAGGCCATTCAAGAAGATAATTCATCATCTCTCTTTTGCAAACTCATCTTACAGGGAAGTGGGACATTTTCCATTGCCACTCATTTCCTGCTGGTATTTTAAATGCTATCTTAAATTTGCCCTCACTCCCACACCTGCAGAAAGAGAAGGAAGGTCAGAAGCAGTGGGGGAGTCATTGATATTCCTGGTGGAGGCTGCTCTCCAAAGATCTCCCATCTTTGGACAAATAGTGTTTCTCTTCAATGGTGAATTCCTACTTCTCTAATCTTCCTTTTGCATGAGAGAGCAATGTTGAAACATTGAAATGTCTTCTGGGTCAATTATGCTAAATTTCAATTGAGAAAAATCAAAAAGCTTCCTTTTGATCGTTTTGTATCACTTAACTTCAACAAAGAAATTATTAGATATTTCAGAATGTATATCATAGACATTGTGGTGCAGTCATATAATATGTAATAATAGAGTGTGTTTTAAATTAAATGAAATTGGACAAGAAAGTAGGTATGAAAAATGCTTTGGAAACTGGAAGTGCTTCTCCACCTCAAATGTAAGGATGGCTCAAAGTCAAACTATACCAGCTGACTAGCTGGGCAGTTGGTTTAAAAGGAAGTGCTAAAAACATGGGAATAGGAGCACTTACAGAGATGATTTATTTATTTATTTATTTTTCCTTGGGAGATGTTGTGCTGGAAGTGGGAAGGGGACCTGTGGGAAGATGGAGGCACTGTGGGATGCGTGGAGGAATACCGGGGCTATTAAGGTAGTGGGAATTCTGCATGTGTGTCCATCGCATGCACCTCTAAGCACACGAGGTTTATCAGCTGGAAATAACTGAGTGTGTAATTACCTCACAGGAACAGCTTTTGGGAAAGAGGTCTTCAGATATGCATGGGTTTGAGGGCAGACTGAAATAGCAGCAGGTGGCTATGGCCCAAAAGTGAAGGGGCTCAGCTGGACTTCAGGGAGAAATAAAAGAATGGTGGAAACAGTGAATTTAGGAGCAGAGTTAGCCAGCTACAAACGAGGGACATGTCTGCAGAGGATGCGCAAATGACTTTTTTGCAATTTCTGATCGCCTCACAGCCTGTCTTTGCTTGAAACAAGGTAAACCCTGGCCTCAGCTCAGTTCTGCCATTATGAGCATTCACAGTCTGTGTCGTTATCTGTGGAGGCTAGGTTGAGTGCCAGTGTGGACTTCCAGCTGTTTGAGCTTATCTAGGTAATGCCCTGAACTGCGCTTCTCACGCTTGCTTCTGTCACTTGCTCCAATTACTCATTTCTTCTCCTCCTGCTAGGCTGAGCCATGTCTCCTTTTAGTCCTCTCCTCCCTTCCTTTGCCTTCCCTCCATCCAGAGTCAGCGTCCTCACGCACAACCTAACCAGGCCACCACAGCGGGACCATTCTTTCCCCAAACAGCCCCTGGAGTCTTCCTCAGCTGAGTCCCTTGCTCCAGGAGTTCAGCCAGACCTTGGCACTTACTTCACAGACCCCCTCCGTGTTGGCTGTAGCCTGTGCGGCCACCAACACATCCAGGTTCCCCCACCCCCCGGACTCTACCTTCTTCAGCCATGGCCTTGCAACAGCAGCCAGCTTATCCTCAGTGCTGAGTTCTTCAGTTTGAAAGGCATTGCACTACAATAAGGTTAGAGCTCATGATCACAGGTGGGGGAAGTGGTATGTCTGCATGGTATGACATTGTGTGAAAACCATCTGGGATGCCAAAGGTCTTTGCAGGACAGGGGACTGAACTCTCTATTTCCAAGTCTGTAGGTAGCAGCCCTCACTTGGGTCTGTGAGTTGACACATATGGCGGAGGTGGGCTCGAGGTATTCTTGATCTTTGATCTCGTAGGGAACATGGCAGTGGAAAATAGGATTTGGGATCCTTAATGGAACTATGGCGTGCTTGTCGGGTAGGGTTTAGGATAAGAGTTGCACTGGTAGACTTGAAGGGCTGGCTGACAGGCTTCTCGGCAGTTGAATTTTGTTGCCAAACCCAAAAGGAGGCCACAGAGTTGTGCAGGGACAGCCCTGAAGAGCTGGAATTCACTACCCACTGCTAAGGATACACAAAAAAACAAGGACACAATTGCCAGTTTGGGGAGGGGGCTGTTCTTCCTTCCCTGCCCCACTCCTTCAGTGACCACCTCCATTTACGCCCCACTGAAATTTTCCAGGATTCGGCTCTGTTGGGGTCTTGGCAATTTTGCCGCCATTACTTAGAAACACAATTTTTCATTTAATTTTAGAATAAAGAACATTCTGAGGGAGCCTAGCAGGGAGGATGGAGCCCACCTGCAATGTGAGCTGCGGGGAGGGATTATTCCCTTGCAACAGAACTACCTCAGAGCATCTTGTCTCTATGTCTGAAACACAAATGGCCATGAAAGAAAAAAGGATCGTTCTCAGCCCCATGTCTGAAGGCAGCAGCTAAGTTTGTAATTGGCCTGGGCTCATAACGAGCATCCTTAGTTGGACAGCTCAAGACCTGACAAAGCTCATTAATCCCACTATTAGTCAAAATCAGATTGCTTTGATGGCATTACTCCAGGAACATAGTCCTGGTGTGGCATGAGAGGGCTGAACAAAGCCCTTCTCCAGACAAACACTTGCCCCTCTGATGCCTACATAAACCCCATAGTGATGGCTCCTCAGGTATAAGGCTAAGGACCCTCGGTGGAAGCACCAGTCTGCAGGGTTACACAATGCAGTAGCATGCACAGTGCAAAGAAGAGGCCTAAACAAATCTCAACAGTAGTATGGCATGCATAAAAAGACTTTTCCTCTCCTTCCGAGCTTTCTATTTGCTTTGAGATCCAAAGCTAGGATTCAAAATCTAGGAAAAAAAAAAAAACAGCCTGGAAATTGCGATAATAATGAGTGTATAGATGTAAAAGCATGTGGCTGGGCACCAGGGGGAATGGCTGCTTATTTGTCTTGTCCTGGTTGCTGCACTGTGGATCGAGATGAAACTCCAGGAGATTTCAGTTGCCCCAAACATCCTGACCTTTGAGAGCCTTCTGGAGAGCAAGTGCCTTTGGCAGGGCAGGAGTTTGGTAGGGAATCTGCAGTTTGAATGCAGATTAGAGACAGCTGAGAGTTGCAGGGGGGGCAGTGTGCTGCAGGACTTGGCCAGAGCGAAGCCTCTGAAGTGACAGAGGGAGAGAGACTCTCCTAGCGGGCCAGGGCTGAGTTTTCTGCAACCAAAAAAGCCACTGAGAGGTGTTGACCTGGAAAGCAGGGCTCAAAGGAAGAAATATTTTTCCAAGGACTCACTGAATTCAGAGGTGTGCATTCAAAACTTTTGATTTAAATTGCTCCCCCAACAGGCCTGGGATTATCTGGGCCCAGCATATCATCAACTAGTGCATGCATGTATTCTCCAAATAGACTCCTGAGATTTTTTATTTTTTTTTGCTGGGCGAACGAATATCCTTTTTACAAGCAATATGTAACATCTACTTGCAACTGGGCTAAAGGCCTCCTTTTTTTTTCCTGAGTAATACTTCACAAGTACTGCAATTATTGCATATGGACTGAATATTTCAGTATCTAGAATAGAGAGAGGCTAGTAATGCTATTCTTATGAAATATTTCTCCACTTAGGTAAAATTCACTAGGCCTTGGTAACCGTATGACAAAGCTGATAAAAAGAACAGCATAACACAGACACAGCTGAGGACGCTTTTGGTAATTGCTGATATTTTCCTGAGGCCTTAAAGTCAGCATTTGCATTTGGTACATAATAGTGGCACATACAGTTCACAAGCATCTTGAGGATCAGTAACATCATATTCACAAGCCTAGACCTTTGTAGTCTTGGGCTAACAACATCACAACCAACCTGGTTAATTGGAAGGCCTCATTAGATTTGGCTAAGAGCATATCTCAGACACTGCCCTATGTTTCTACTTTTAATTATCTGGTACAACTAAGAACATGCCTACAATGACACATCTGAAAACTAGAGGTGTCACTGAGAGCCAGCAGCCCAAAGCTCTCTCCATAGTCATGGGAGACTCTCACCTTGAAGGCGCAATGCATCCCAACCTGAAAGAGGTTTCTAAGATACATGACGTGAAGCTCTCCTTGAACTTGTTTATACTTTCACATACAACTACACCACTACCTTTTAGACGTGTGCATTTTGATGAGATAGTTAGCTTTACCACATACTTCATGCTGATGGCTAGCAATGTATGGTTTAGCAGAATGTCAGACGTTGCATTGTGACAGGATTGGATTATCAGCACTGGGATCTAGATGTAAGGTCTCAGGTTAGAAGGTCCAGAAAGGGAGCATCTCACAGGCAGGAGGTGCATTCGTTTGGCTAGTATTAGCACCTCATCACTTGACTATCTGTACAGCACTGTATTTTGGAGCCGTGTATCACAGAGAGATTTTGTATGAAGTATTGCTCTCTTGTGGCTGTCCAACAAAAGAGGGGTAACTCGGAAAGTTTTCAGCTAGTGGAGAGCACATTAAGCCAGTTTGGGAAGACGGAAGGGCACAGCCCTAGTTCTACTCCTAGGCATACATGAAATGTATCTGTTCACTGTGTCCATTTCTGGCATCTGTTGGGTTTATTACCTAATGATTAGCTCCATTCTCTGTTTCAAAACTTCATGGGATACGTGATTTCTGATGGTCCTAGGGCTTACTGCAGTACACACAAAGAGAACTGGACCTCATGCATTTATTCCAGCCAAAGGTCTATGCAAGCATTGCATAAGGTAGACCTGTGTTTGGTAATCCTTGGAGAATACCAGCATATCTTCTAACATATACATGGGAGTCTTAATTTTGTAAGAGGCACACACTGCAAACATAGAGAAGAGGCTTTAGGAGTGATTGATAAACAATATTATCCACGTTAACACTGCAAAAGTTATTGGTTGGTAGTGTTGGAACAGTAACATATACACCAAGCTGTGCATCCAGAGGGAAAGTGGCATTGCAATAAATAAATGCATGGATGCTTCCTGGAACAAGAGTGGGATTTTTTTGATTGTTCTCCAAAGTAGTGCTGGTAATTTGTGCTCATTCTTATGCCTGGCTACACATGCACTTCAAGTAGCGCATGGATTTCACAAGTGGTTTACCTTTTGTCATTTCTGGAGGGCCTATACAAAATCATAGCTGATCATAGTAATGAATTGCTAGAATGGTTATCAGTAAAGAATTTCCTGCATAAGATTCAGCTAGAATATTCTTGTGAGCTCTCGCTATAGAACCAGTGTGTAAGTCATTCCTGCAAGTACTGAGTTACTGTTTAATATAGTAATGCAAGGAATACGGAAAGATCCTTCAACGCCAAGTCTGCCTAGACTTCTATGCACTGGGAGAGGGGAAAAAATTAAATGTCTGAGTAGCTCCTAAAAGTGATAATACCGTTGTTATGAAAGTCTACAGGGCAAAATTTATAGGAAGAAGTGTAGTCTTTTATCAGATACTGGATTATATTCCATTTTGTATCCCACCAGATAAAGCCGAAAGAACAAAATGCATTCTGGGTACACCATCCCTTCCCTGAGCTTCAGTTTGTGCCCATTGCCTATTTTCCTGTCATTGGGCACCACTGAGAAGAGTCTGGCTCCATCTTCTTCACACCTTCCCATCAGATATTTATAAACATCCATAAGATCCCCCACCATGAGCCCTCTCTTCTCTGGGCTAAACAGTCCTCTGCCTCCCTTTGTAAGAGAGATGCTCCAGTGCCTTAATCAGTTCATGGCCCTTCACTGGACTTGCTCTGGTAAGAGGCAGAGTGCTGTGCAGACTCCTGGGTGTGCGTGTTGTGGTGATAAATCTGGGTGCATCTTAACTATGCTTCTGTGCTGCGATGATGAATGCTCATGGCTGGAGATAGACCTCAGGTTTGTTAAAGCACTGTGCCATGGCATTCCAGCTGTGGTGCCTGGTGCAGAATAATTGAGAGGACTTTGTTGTTTGCACACTGCTCTGTACTGAAACCAAGTGTCAAGGATGTGTTTCTTAGGGGCCTTTTATTGTGGTTGCTGCCTTTCTGTAAAGGCTAAGCTCATGACTGTTTCCTGCTGGAACTCAGCTCTCAGTGCTAATGAATGTGCATTCTTAACAGTAAACCAGTGAAAGTATGAAAGTAGTTTAAGTTTTGTTCACCTTCAGCTGTGGGTCATCATGTTGACAAGGGGTTCATAATGCATTTTCTGATTTTTTTTAAAGTATATTTCAACAACTTTAAAAATAGCATGACTGTCCATTCCTATCCCAAACCATTTAAATTCCAAAGCCAGGCTTTAAGAAGTTGGTAAATGCCTCCATGAATTTTTCATGAAGCTTTTTTTTTGGGGGGGGGGGGGAAAGGGGGCTGCCTCTGTTCTCATGTTGACATCACAGCAGAGTTGTTATGGATGGGATTGATGTGAAACAGTGCAGGTGAGGCATCTGTACCAGGGCTTTCTGTGTAGTTCCCTGTGCAGCAGGTGAAGAGAAATCAAGAATTGGCATTCATCCCATCCCAAAGTAAATATTTCTCCTACGCCAGATGAACTGCACCATCATAGCACCTTTTCTCTCAGCTGAAAAAGAGCCTCGGAGCCACGCACGGATGTGTAATTTCAGGGTCCAAACTAGGCAATTCCTACATCTGCAGTTAAATAAAAACCAGCAGGGCATTGTCTCCAGAACTGGTTTGGTATGACTGTCACTACTTAAATAATACAGAGCCTATCACAGCGTTGGCATGCACCAAATCCATGTCCGTCTATCTCTTTCCCTCCCCCCTCTACCCCCAAGACAATGACAGGATACAGTGCCGGGTGACTGCTCATTAATAGTTTGCCCATGGCTAACCCCTTCTGAAGTGGTAAATGGGAGAAGAGAACTGACCCATTTGGATGTGAGCCATGCTATACTCTCATAGTTTTGGGGAACAGTAGTCTGCATTGACAGCTGGAAGACCCTTTCTTACCCTTTTCAGTAAGGTCATACCAATGTAATATTCACCAACAAACTGAGGCAACCAGATCATTGCTTCTGGTACCAACAGGCTGTGCAGTCACCAACAACGTTTACTACCTCTATAAATGGAAGGAATCTCTTACAAATTGTGGACTAAACTAGCACTGTCTGAATACTACGGAAAAGTTTTCTGTAGCTACACCGTCAAAAAACACTTCAGATGTTTCTGAAAGCTACAGGCAAGTTAATGACCATGAATTTCCAAACATTTGCTTCCGAGTTGGGAAATGAAGCAGACAGCTGGGGACTGGACAAACATATCTTTTCTCATTAATCAAGATTTTCAAAATGAATATTAACCCAGATGGATGACCAGCATAAGGCACTTCAGAAGAAAGAGTTTTAGGAAGTGTAAAGAACATTCTGAGAAGGAGTTTCTTTAAAGCATCTAAGATTGAGCTGTTGTGAAAGGTCTGGAACTAGGTTTAATAATATTTTAAAATGATATGTGCGTGCCATTGTTTTGGCCACAAACTATTTCACAGCAGATAAAAGCTTGAGCAAACGTTAGCTGTTTCCAACAGCCTCTTTCTAATCAAAATGATACGCAGGTGACTTTGAACTGCATATCAAATGGTTGTCTGAGAGTGGGAATGGACAGCACTGTCAAGGAAATCCTGATGTAATGGGTTTAAAAAAAAAAAAAAAATCTCTGCTGGGAGCAGAGGCCAAGGCCTTTAGAAGCTGTAGGGATTAGCTTCTTTGTGCTTGAGGTAGGTTTGGTCATTGCTGCTTCTGTTGGGTTTAGCATGGATATCTGTCTCTTTGAATACCTGATCTAGAAGATTGGGGTTTTTTTGGAAGGAGATTGTCTGCTGTAGAAACAATAGCCCTACTAAGAGCAGCATGCAGAGATGCAACCAGACTGCAGCACCCTGAAAGCCTTGTGGGATTATACAGGAAAATGCAAAATTCAGAGATGCAAGAAACCTTTCTGACTCTTCTTCTCTGCCTCATATACAGTTGTTTGAGAGTGAGTGGACTAAGGAAAGAAGTTGTGACGGTGTGCTCCTTTCTCCCCCCACTGATGGGCTCTCTCCCCCTCAACCTGACCTCCCTGTAAACAGCACGTATGTAGGGGCTAGTTGAGCATGCAACAGCTAAGACCTGTCTAGCATGCAAATATGACCATGAGTCAATCATCTCCCCCCCATAAATAGGGGGCAGCCCAGAGCCCATTGAGCTCTCCTGCACAGCAGCGGGCTGCACTGCAGAACCTCCTTTTGAGTAGGAGCGCCTCTCAAGGTCACTCCTCGAGGCTGAGAGATTCCTTACCCGCCACAGATCCTCGGCAAGTGATCAACAGCATGCTGAACTTTTGTGAACTTCGCAAAACTTTCCTGAGTTATATCCCTGACTGATAGCACACCTAATTCCTTACACATAAACCGTTGACCAAGTCTGAGACTAGGACTGGATTCTGCCGCACCTAGGCTTCTCTCCGAAGGAGTTTAGAAAGCAAGGGGGTCCAGTCTGGAGCTCGTGACTCAACGGGAGGGTCTCCATTGCACACGCATCTGACCCTGTCCTTCATGCAGTAAATAACTGAGAGAACCTTGCCAATCGAACCTCGTTAAATCGTTCTTATTTACGACTGAACTTTGTTAAGTCGCTGTCTTACTGCAGTAAACATAGTGCTGCTTCCCTCTTACGAGGGAAGTGCATCACTCCTTTCGCGACAGAAGTCTTTTCTCAAACCTTTTGCAACTAAATCATAGGTGGAAGAGACAAAAGGGGCATGTTGTAGAATGTCATGTAGTACACCCCTGTTTTCTTCTCTGCTATGCTGTCGGATATTAGACCAATCACTTGTAAATCCCTATGGATTTCCTATCTATGGAATGAAAGGCCAGTGACGCAAAGGACTTAGAAACTTCTTCCATTACATGCCTGCTTTCCTGTAGTTTTACTCTTGTTGTTTATTTATATCCACCATATTTAATAAATACTGTCTGTATATTAAGATAATTCTCCAAGAATGAAATGAATCACCATCTAAAGGTTCTTCTGTCTCTCTAGTTTAGAGGGAAACATCCAAATCAGAGTCAATATATTCCGCTCCTCAGGCTGACAGTGCAAACAAAATGCATAACGTAAAATACTGAAAATCTTCAGTGGCATCTAAGCACACTGCAGGGGGCTTTCAAAAAATCCTGAGGATGCTATCAGCTCACAGAAAAGAATTTCTCCATCTGATAGCAGTCAGCATGCTATATGCAACAGCTAGTTGCGTTTATGTTCAACCTCAGTGCAACAGCTCACAATGGCAAGGCAAAATTGGAGCACTATTTTATATGATGTCATCCCCATGCTAAATCTCTTGATCCACAGCCTGAGAAACACAGGTGGAAAGGATGCCCTGATGTCAGCTGTCACTGTCCACCTATCTAGCCTGAACTTCATCAGTTTCTCTAGCAGGATGTCATGAGAGACTGTGTCAAAAGCCTTGTTGCAACTGAGGTAAACAAGTACCTCTCCTCTCCCCTCACCCACCAAGCCAATCATCTCCTCAGAGCAGGCTGGCAGCTTTGTTAAGCAGAGTTTCCCCTCATAAAGCCATCCTGTCTACCTCCAGCCTATCACCTTTCTTTCATATCTCTGGAAATGATGTCCAGGATTAGTTGCTCCATCACCATCCTAGGGACTGAGGTGAGGCTGACTGGCTTGTAGTTCCCTGAATCCTCCTCCTTGCCCTTCTTGAAGGTAGCAGGGGCGTTTGCTCTCTTGCAGTCCTTGGGAATCTCTCCTGTACACTTCCTTTTTAGGTTTGAGGTCAGCCAGGAGCTCCTTGTTCATACACATAGGCCTCTTGCTACCTCTGCTTGATTTCCTGCTTGTTGGAATGGACCACTCTTGAGCTTGGAGGAGGTGATCCTTGAATATCAGCCAGCTGTCTTGGACCCCTCTTCCCTCCAGGACCATAACATATGGAATCCTTCCCGAGCAGGCCAAATTCTCTTCTCCTCAAGCCCAGGGTATTGATCCTGCCTTTTGCCCTCTGCTCCCTCCTCACAGGATCCTCAGCTCCACCATTTTGTGGTCACTGCAGCTAAGACTGCCCCCGACTTCCACATCTTCAATCAGTCCCTCCTTGTTTGTATGTATGAGATCCAGAGTGCCTCTCCTCCTCAGCTCCTTGATCACCTGTGTTAGAAAGCTGTCATCAATGCACTCCATAAACTCCCTGGATTTCTTGTGCCCTACTCCATTGTCCAGCCAGCCAATATCAGGGTGGATGAAGCTCATAGGACCAGGGCCTATGGACATAAACTTTATTCCAGTTCTCTGAAGAATGCCTCACCTATTCTTCCTGAAGAGACTGTCTACAGCAGACACCCATTACATGGTCACCAGTGCTGGTCTGCCCCCAGTCCTGACCCATGAGCTCTCAGCTGGCCCCTCACCTGTCCCCAGGGAGATCTCCATGCATTCCAGCTGCTCATTCAAGTATTTCTCTTCTCTTCACACTTGAAACAGATTGCATTTTAAGCAAGAACCTAAATTTTGTCAAATTTAACTTGATGGCTTCAAGGAAGTACTTCAGCTGCTGCCTTGTACATCATATCCATTCAACTTCATCTGCAACATCTAAGTTGATTGTAGAGAGGGGCACACTATTTCTGTGCTCATCCTGCACCACAGGTGTCTGCCTCCTGACAATACAGAGAAAGAAGACTGAAATCAATATTCAGAGATATGACATCCCCGCTGTTGAAGGGACCATGTCTGTACTTACCAACAGTTTGTGCCATTAGGGACAAATTCAAAAGACTCTTTTGCTCTTCCCATGAGTCTGAACAATAGTGTACTAAGCTGTCACAGCAGAAAAGTCTGGCAGGTGAGCGTTCCACAGGTCAGCTGGTGACCACTGTTCAAACAGCCTACATAAGACTTCCTCCAGGAAAGCAAAGGTTCTTCCGTGTCAAAACCATGATGCTACAGAGCCTCCCACAGAGTTCAGTGTCCTGACCAACAGTAAGGGTGGGACTCAGTTCTAAGAGACACTCACAGACACTAAGCAGCAGTGGGGTGAAGGGGGTGGTCATGGCCACATATTTTTCATTCCATAGACACACCCTCCAGTAGCCCACCTCCTGCTTGGGGTCCTCTGCATGGCAGCTGGCAGACTCATAACAGACACCCAGGGCCCAGTGGGTTTTGTCTCCTACTTCAGCCTCCCAGTAGCGGCAGCCTGATGAATAGGCAGATGATCCCAGCACACAGGGGCAAGTGGTGAAACACTGAGAGCTGTGAGGCAGCTCCTGGGGGATGTCAGTGAAATAAACACTCTTGAGATTCTCCGAGAGCACTACACTGGCATGAGCTGTCTGAGGGTCCAGAGACACATCTCCTTTGGCAGAGCAGAGACTATGAGAAAGCAGGGAAAACCAAGGGGGAGGGAGCAATGGATTCACACACCTCACCCCAGAAGAATCAGCTAGAGAAGAGCAATTACACAGCCATTTGCCCATTGACCACAAGGCGGCTGGGCATCTGTCAACCCTCCATGCCCCATCTCCTCACCATACCACACACTTGAATTGCCTTCTCTGAGTCCCTACCCCAAATTGTCTTAGCTCTATGCTATGCCACCTTTCTCCTGAAGTTGCTTACCTTCCTCTGATAGTCTACACTGTCATCTGTTTCATCTCTCAAGCGCCCCACTCCTGACCCCTTATTCAGGCAGGCACCAACAATACTGGCACCAGGGGTCACTTCTGCACTTTGGCAGAGTGACAGGGGTGCTGTTGAGCACATGCACTGATATAATGGGCTTTCTCCACAAAGGGGCCCACAAATGAGCTCTCAGGTCCATTCATTGGGTTCACCAACAAGATAAACATTTAAATGAGAAGAGTCAAGTCTAGTCACTTCAACATTTTAAACCAGGCCTAGACATACAGGTGAATTCAGAATGCCAAACAGAAGACACTTTTCAGAGCCAAGGACTGGACTCAAGTCCCAGACCTAGGTCTCTATATAGCTTGACTACCAGGGTACTTCTTCAGCATCTTCTTAAGCTGAAATAATGGCCTAGGGAAACAGGCCATTGCCCTCTTCAGCTCAAGAGGGACAGAAGGTAGCTCCAGGTTCTTAAGTGTTTCATACCTAAGGAAAGAAGTGACCTCATCTAGTAATCAAATCAATCACAGTGTCTAGAAGATGCCATTCCCTAGTACAAAACACAGCAGCTGTTTCTAGGAATTATTGCTATGCTAAGGTTGAAATGCTGGAAGCTTACCAAAAGTCTATATTCCCACTGAGAAACCATGAGAGGAAAAAATTAAGGGGAAGAAGCTGACAGTTCATATACATTGGGATTTGGCCCAGAGTCAGTATAACTATCCTGGTCTGAGAAAAGGCAAAGGATGGAACTGACCACCAATATATCAGGTTTTATCTTCCAGGGGGATCATTCTATTACAGTGCAATGCAGCCAGTCTCCTAGCACTGCACTGAAACATTGGCATGGCATTAATCCCAGAGGAAAGGAGCACTCCTACCAAGCAATTGCATCTTCAACTACTAACGGCTCCTTCCCTATCCCCTCCCCTCCCCCCAGATAGGAAGAGGAATAGGGTACATCACCTCTGCAGAACACTCTGCATGTCCTAGAAAAGGAGAGGGAAGACAACAAGTCAGATCCCACCAACCCCCCCCCCCCCCATCAGCATAAATATTGTAGGGTGTGTCTGCATGCCCAGCAATCCTTTTGCCTGTTAGTGCTGGGCTTTATCTAACCCAGGTGTCATTAATTCTGCTAATTATTTGGGGGAAATGGAAAGAAAGGCAGCACTTGTAAGGTCTGGCTCATGACATCTGGATGAGTCACACCCCATTTTTACCCTTTGAGTATAAAGTCTTGCTTTCCAAGGTGCAGACCTACCATGACTAAGTTTAAAGCTCAGCCTTTTCCTCACCTCACCAAGAAAGATGAAAGTCATGTTGCTCTCAGCTAGACCACATGGAAGAGATTAAACGGGGAGATCCAGGGCTCCTGGTTGCAGAGGGCCATACAGATTAATAGTGACCTCTCAAAATGCAAGGCAGAGCTTCAGCCCTGCCCCAGAGAAAGGGACTGCCACAAGAGCTTCTTTGAAAGGCTGTGACAGAGAAGTCACCAGGAGATTAGAGAGCATCTCCCAGCTGGGGACTGACCTGAGGCAACACCCCTAGGGAAGAAAGAGCCCCTCTTGTCAACTCTTCTGAGCTCACCACACCACTCCAGTTCACTCCAGCTGGGTGGGCCTAAAGAGAAGGCCCCTACCCCACTCCTCTCAGCTCTGCCCCTTCTTCCACTTACTCTCAGCTCCTTGGGCTTTTTCTCCTCCATGGATAAATGTTCCTTCAAATCCTTTGCTTTTCTGCCCAGATGCTCCACGCAAGCTTGTAGCTTATCCTGGAGAGGGAAGGGCAAGAGATTCTGCTCAGGCAAAATGGTCCAAGGCATCATATGCTGAAGCAGCACTGAGAAGGCTTGGATCATACCAGCTGAGAATCATATACCAATTGATCTGACATGTCACTTCATGCACTTTGCTTTCATGGGATGTCAATTATAAATTCCAGCAATCCTCTGGCTATTCACACTGAACATCTGCATCAGGTACTACACTGAGTGTTTCTGGGTTAAAGTTCTGAACACCTGTGTGTACAGCAGCAATACAGGTTACAATATTCCTCTGCCTTCCAAATTTAGCTTCTGAACAGCAGCTAGAAGTGCAGACAAGGAGTCAAAGCAAGATAGTTCTACACTGTATAGCTTAATTTTTTCTAGGGAGTCAATCACCAGAGCAACTTTCCAGGAAACCTACTGTATCTCTGAATCAAAATGGAACTTCTGACTCCACCCTCAGATACGGGACAGCAGGAATTACTCAGTGGAACTTCACAAATTTTGCTCTAACACTCCCTCCTGCCTCTGAAAACGACTAATCGAATCCTAAGTTGAGATTCCTAAAAAAAAAATAAAGAATTGGGGGGGGGTCCTGAAAAATGCCTCCAACATTTTGGATGCAACTTGTGCAGACACCTTGGCTGGGATTCTGTCCAAGATTAAGACATCTACATTTAGATGAATTAGATGAATTAGATGCCTAAATTCCACTAGATGTCAGTATAGTCACAGGAGTATTCTAGAAAGCTAATTAGCTGACTATGCATCTACTGTCCGGTGAAGTGAATAAGCACATTTGTCAGACTGTTGGTTCTAGCCACCAGCACAGCTAGCTCAATTGGTTGAGGTTGCCTCAGAGGGTGAAGCACGCATCCCACTCAGCTGCTGGAATGTTTCTTCAGCTTCAAGATGGAGAGCCCGTGAGCAGTAACATCAGTTTCTGATGTCGGAATCATTACTGTAGTTTTGGGTGGTCTCACCTCAAGCTGGCCATGAGGTATAGGCACATTTCTACATAGAGCTGCCTTAGTTCCCGTTCCTCCTTGCTCTATCCATTAGACTCCAGTTTCTTTACTGGATCATAGAAACGAAACCCTGAGCCCCCAGCACGTACCCTCCTCCTTCTGTAGCAGGGACTGTCTTTCTCCTCCCTGTTTGCAGAGAAGAGCGGAATCTACTAATAAGTTCTGCTTCGCTGCTTAGAGCGGGTAGGAGCCAGTAGTCATTGGGCCTACACTCAGCTCTTATGCCTAGATTAAACTCCTTCCCAGAACTGGGGAGGCCCTACATCCTCTTTCATAATCTACTCATGTTCTGATCCCTAGGCTCCGCTTCCAAACTGTGGTGCTTGAATACAAATTTCTCTAGAGTTTCTCTGGTCGCTAGCACCCTTTTGAAATATTTAGCGTCAAAGTCAAACTAGAGATGCAACACTTGTTCCCAGACTGTTCTGCTGCATTCCTGTGACTTAACAAGTATTGGTGGGTCTGAACTGCCCTACTGCCTTACTTAGGATGAGATGGTTAGAAGTTTAAAGACTGGAGTGGAATGCCAGGTATCTCAAACCTTGTGAAGGAAATGCTTTCTAGCAGTACCTCCGGGAGATACCATTTGCTTTCCTTGTGTTTTTTGAGGGCTTCATCCAGGGGCCCTCCTGTATGAGCGAGATGGCCGTGGGAGACTGCACACACCACACACATGGCTTCCTGGTCCTCCTTGCAGAAGAGACTGATGACCTCATGGTGCCGGCAGCAGAGCTTCTCGTTCTGCATCTTTTCCTTGACAAAAGGCAACTGCCAGGCTGTCTCCACTATGCTGGCCAGCTGCCGGTTGGGGTACATGACTTGCTGAGCACAAACATGCTGACACATTGAGCAGCTGAAGTCCTTGACCGCTGGCTCCCAGTAGTGGGTGATGCAGGCTCTACACAAGCTGTGGCCACCGGGAATCATGACAGGGTCCTGCAGGTAGTCAGACTGATGGAGCAAGTGGTGTCTATGTTAAGGACCTCCAAATGACTGAGGCAAGCCATTGGTGGTAGTGCTATGAGATGGGCACAGACTTCGGGAGACAGTTCCTATGTCCTGATATAGGAATAGTCACCTGGAGAAAAAAAAAAGAAAAAGAAAAAAAAGAAAACCACACCACAGAGCAAATAGATCACATACATGGATTATGCAGCATGTGGACTCAAGGAAGCCTAAGAATCAGGCCTCATAGATATTCTCTCCTAGCTTGAGTGAGGAGAGAAGACTAGAGAAAAGACATGGGCTATGTAACCCAGACACCTGGTTCAGCTTCATTGTCCTGTTCCTCACTGACCAAGGCAAGCAGTAATTTAAGTAACAAGCATTTATTGAATTCCCCAGTACCTTGCAGGAGGAGTTCTTTCCCCATATCAGACATGGGGGGGGAAGGCAGGCTGGAAATAGCACGCATGTTAGCAAGCGTAGTAGTACTGAATATTTCTGCTCTGTCACCTACATACAGACTTTTTCCCTTGAACTCAGTACATGGGGACTAGACACACAGAGAAACAGAAATGAGAGGTCCCACTTTCATACATAGCCCCCTGAAGGCAGTCTGGAAGAGGACTTATTAAAAGATAGCCCAGGCCTCATGGCATAGACTAAATAGACTAGCTTCCCCCTCTCACTGTTTACACATGGTGCTTACAAGATGAAAAATTCCAATGCAAACAAGTTTGTTAACAAGGAAAACATTTTTCATCCAGAGGGTGACAAAACACTGGGACAGAAGCCTAGAGAGACTGTGATATCTTCATACTTGGAGACAGGGAAAAACCAGCTGGATAAGACCCTTAATGTCTTAATCTAATTAGGCCTACTTTGAGCAAAAGACTAAATTAGGAGACCTACAGAGAACTCATTGAACATAAACTAGTCCACAATTTCACAACCCTGTAGATCTCCACTTCAAAAAAGAAAAAGCATACTACAGTTGAAGGAAATCAACAGGAGCAGGACACCCCTAGACAGACTGAAAAAGAACAAGTCTAACCAAGTAAGACCTCTTGATAAAATTTTAAAAGCTAGAAGCACTACGAGTTAGGCATTCAGGGCATCTAAGCTTTTTGGTCACAACACTACCTTGCCAAGGATAACTTCCAAGCTAAAGAATTTGTTAGGCAATACACATCCCAGGTGGACTGCCACAGACCTTTGCTTTCAGCAACTAGAGAACAATTCCCACTCTTCTGCTTTACGGAAAAAAACACAGATGTGGCTAACAATGGCATTTATATAGGAGCAACAGCTGTGATTGCCACCCACATGCCCTTTCCTACCTCACCCTATGAGTATGAATATGAAGCATATTAATTTGTGGGTTTAGGCATTAGTCATGGAATCTCTCTCCTTTCCCTCTACGTTGGATGTATATTCCCTGAGATGTTGCAGAAATCCTCTGTGCCCTCCGGGGTGACCCCTTCATTGATGTTAGGAGAAACAGTGCAGGTTTCCTTGACTGCAGAAGCAACTTTGACACCTGTGGTATGGTCAGAAATACAAGTTTATTGTCCTGTTCCAGGCTGTGTTGATCAGATTCAGGACTAATCAACAGGTACCCACAAGCAGCCCTAATGTCATTAGCTTATATTTCTCTTTCCTCTCTTCCCCTCCCAACTATGCTTTCCCTTTTGACTCCTGTTTTGCTCGTTTCACACCTGTATTTGCTATTTATATGATTATGTTGGTAACTCTAGCCTTCCTGAGCAACTTTGCTAAGACAGCAATCCTATTTCACTGTCTTTCAATATCCTTCACCCATGGGGAGTTCCTGACAAGCCTCTTTCACTCTCTGTAATGTCCAGCAGTTTCTCGTGTTTTTATCCTATTAGTGTAACCTCGGGTCATGGAGAGCCACCTGCCCAGAGAGATAAAAGCCTGTTCAGATCTCCTTCTTTTTCAGAGTGCTGGGTATTACCAAGAGTGGAATAAATCCAAATCTTCTCAACATTTTGGAAAGAGACCATCTCTGTTATACAAAACTGAAATAACAGAGATAAAGTCTGTTTCTATTTAAAAGTAGACTGAAATTTAGCAAAACATCATTTCAGGACAATGTGGAACTGGAAGGTTACAGTCTAGGAATCCTAGAATAGCCTCATTTTCACACGTGTTCTTTGTGGCTTGTATGTCCAATTTATTGATAGAATTGATACAGCAGCAGCAGATTGTAGTGATGTATTGTTCCGTGCAAACAAATTGCAGTTACTTACCTTTGGTTTAATAAAGACATGATAAGTGAAAATGGATATGAATTTAACTCTTTTCATAGTCGTGGAGTTTAAGTGCAGCTGACATCTACTCTGGAATATCATTGTAATCCCAGGCAGACAAATGCATTTGAAACCTTAATTTCACCAAAGATGCTGACCATCCATTTCTGTCTTCACAGGTAACTCTGTATATCCTGCACACCTTCAAAAGTCAGCTCAGGAATTCATACGTCCATGTACCTACTAGTCAGACAGTCAGTTTGTTATGAGTGTGAATGGAGCTTGGTTTGGTGCAGGAATGAGCAGAATTAATCAAAGAGTGTTTTCTATCAGACATTTGTCTAGTAGAATGCCATCAAAGTTGGCTGGAAACAGTTGGAATCCAACCAGCAGACTTTAATATCTTTTTCTGAATAAAAAAAAAATATATATTAGTATCACAGTTATAAATATGGCAGTGAAGGAATAGTTGGTTTATTTGTAATAAATCTGGAGTAGCTCTACATGCATATGCCTGCTTATGGAATTCATCTCACCTAGAGATATACCTTTAAGCATGCCTTTGTTACTGTCTTCCATCTTAGTTTCTTCTCAATAGGGAGGGGGAGGAAAAAAAAAGTAACAGGTGTTTTTACAGAATGGTTCATGTGAGTATCTTAGACATCTGCTACATGATGAGATGAGTTATGCCATAGAAGTGCCCATTTTTTCCTTCCTTTTCCCTATTCAGGATGTGTAGAATGATAAGCTCAGGAGGCTGCAGCCAGGGCCTGTCCCTCTGGCCCTGAGCCAGGTGGGCAGAGAAGACCTAGAGGTGGTAGCCGAGTTCAACCAAGAGTCCAGATGACCAGGAGAGTTCCTGGTGATGAAGCAGGTATGAGGTCAAGCTGAGAAGTCAGCCTGCGGGTCAGAGCCAGGATCAGGCCTGGTGAGGGTAACCAGGGACAGAGACAGTCCAGTGCCTACTGGCAGGCCCAAAGTGACAAGATAGGTGCAGGGTCAAGCTGGGAAGTCAGTCCACAGGGCAGGGTCCAGAGCAATGGAGTCTGCACGCTGAGCTGAGCTGAGCTGAGCTGGAGATCAGTGCTCCTCTAGGGTAGCTCAGACAGAAACTGAAGGCCCAGGGTTGAGCTTAAATGGGGCTCCTGGGCCCATGGGCAGGAGGTGCAAGTGGCTGCCTCAGGCGAGGATGATCAGGCCCATTAAGGCCTATTAGTGCCCTCAGACCCTGAAAACAGTAGTAATATTAAATATTAAAAATAAATATTAGATATTAAAAACTTTTCTGTAATAGCAAGAGCTACAGCTTTACTGTGAGAAAGTACAATTGTGACACTTTTGACGGTGATTATTTTCACCTAAGTTTTTACTTTCAAATTTGATGCCTTGAAGATATCCCAGCTTTGTTTTCAACTGTTTCTAACTAGTACCGGTTCAGCAGTATCGCCTCCACGTTCTGTTTCCATTCCCTTACCTCATACATCCTTGTAGTCTTTTTTTTCCTGACTCACAGTCTGAAGGTGATCATTAACCTTTTAGCAATAGTGGGTCACATTCATCAGGCACCATAGACTGTTTACAGTATTAGTGATGTGGGTGACTCGAGTCTTCCATGCAAGAACAAAGTTACCACACAGCAGGTGGTCCTGAGGGACAGCCTACCCTCTTTTGTTGTGGGTGAATATCCTTGAATCAATTCACAAGCATCGCAGGCTAAAAATGTGCACACAGAGGAATTTTTTACAAATGCTGAGGCTGGGATTCATCTTACTTAAGTTTAGACTTTTGTTAATAAGCTGCCAAAGCATAAACCAAACTTGTAGGCTCTTTCTATAGCTCATGAAGGCAAATAAAAGTCTGTTTGCCTCCATAGTTTTGGAAGAGAGATTGATCACACCTGTCTCTGTCTCCCTTGAAAGGTCTATATTTATATCTATGAATTACAGGAAGAGTGTAGAGTGACCAGCTCAGGTTTATGGAATTATTTCAAGTCCACGTTAATGCAGCTTAATGCTGCCCTGAGTTCTGGTTTTGGATCACATTCCATCTGACTCAGGGAGCTGGCTCTCAGAGAACAAAAAGCCACTGGCTTCAGTAGAGAAAGACTTCAGTCTCAGCTGCTTTGGCCATGGAAGTAGCACAGAGAAGGAAACGGAACCTGCTATAACACTGCCTCAACACACAGAGTTATTAGACAAATGGGTGTAAGACCATTTTTCCCTATCCTTAGGAAGGACTGCAAGTAAAGGTCCCATAAAAAGCTACACTCCCTCTCACTGGGGGTCATCACTCAGAGCAACCCATTCTGCCCATCCTGAACCACTTAGACCCCTTAATGTGTAAACGTAGTGTCTGAGGAAGAAATATGTTCCACTCTTCCATAGCCATAGCTTTATCATTAAGACTGACAGGTGTCATTAAGCAATAAGCAGTCAGTTCCCAGAGCAACTCTGGCAGCATCTAGAAGTACAAATTTTCTGCAAGCAAACATTTTCATGCTTCCTAGAATACTGTGGATGTTTCAGATATTCCTGACTAAACTGTGAGAGAGGACTACAGCAAAGAAAACTAAATAACCCAGACAAGCAATACCTGTTGATCCACTTTTAACCCAGCTATCTCCTGAACACCACGGCTTTCACATAGTCTAGACGAGAACTCCGGAAGCCATTACATTGCCAGTCTAATGCAGTCTGGAAGAGGACTCGGTCCAATGCAAATACATTGCAGACCTCACGGTGCAGCCCAGACAGACGAGCTTCCCTCACTCATCATCTTACACATGGCACTGCACATTCATTGTCCCAGGAGTCGCCCCCACTCCACAGCACGAGCAGCCACTGTAAGCACAGTCTAACCAAGGCTGCGTTACCTGGGACATTTCTGCCTGCCTAAGCCCCACTGATGACTTTCGCTGCTAGGGACAGTCAGAGCAGATCACTCTTCAGCTGAGTAACCCAATTCAGCTCTCTGCTCTGAAGGCCAACAGTTTGTCAAACAACCTCTAAGCCCTCGAAGTAGCACAAATAAGCTAGCTTTTCTGGCAGGTAGAGATGTCCTTAAACTCCTGCCAGAATCAGGGGAAGGGTCTTTGTTCGTATGTCTCAAAGGCTCCTCAGCTTCCCAGAACAGCTGTCTTCATCACCTTATCGTAAAGTAATTTCAATAAGTGTCCAGTGATATTGCAAGAACAGAGAGAGGTTAATGGCAAACTGTTTACTAAAGCATGATATCTATGTCAACATCTTCCAATAGACCATTATTTTTCTTTTCTTCAAAAGAGTTAATTATTCAAGGACCTTACAAGAAAATTATATGTGGGATTAGGTGGAAATGCAAAGGCAGTGTTAAGGCAGAGGCACCAGAACTCTAAGCAAATCACCAGTGATTACCTACTTGAAGAATTTTCTATCTGCATTTGAAGAAAAATCTACCCCGATGGATGGACACATAATCTGAGCCTGGATGGTCCACAGATGAACAGGTTATCACAGCAAAATATATGCTCCACAGATGAGCAGGCTGCCTGAAACTAGATGGTCCATGAGCCAAAGAGGTTATCTAACAAAGGGCACGAGTCCAAGGGTAGATGTGTTATTAGAGACAACAGGAGTCTTCTGTGGAAAAACCAGCTAACTGTGTATCAGGACTGTGCATTTTAATTAGAAGAAGAATTATCAAGTTTGATCATAATTAGTAACAGAGATGGTTTCACATTCAGATGGCATACTTAAACTCCACAGAGTTGCACTGCAGCTCTTCAGAGTCAGATAAGCAGAACTGATTCCTCTGATATCTTACACTGTACTGCTATTTACATGAATATGGTCTTGTTATTATTAAAAAAATTTGTATTAAAGTTTCCAGTCTAAAGCTTTGTTAAGCTTTGTTTGTGAGTTGATAGGGACAGACCAGGGTTCACTGAACTTGCTAGGACACTTATGTCATCAGTTTCACTAGTAAAAAGTAGTAAGGGCAGGGAATGAGATGGGCATGTCCTATGATCAATGACAACAAAGACACCCTTAGAGGATGATTCCTTCTGCTTATCACACTTATCTGAAGATGGGGTGAATTGTCCTTTGAAGGTGATATTGCTTCCTTTGTCTATAGGGGGAGCCTAGAATAGATGTTGACTAGACCCCTAACCAAGGGTAGGGGAGATTAATTCACAGAAAGATTCTTCATTAGAGTGCATCTGCTGAGACTCCTGATTAAGGCCTGGTGTCTTGCAGGAGATCTAATTTACAGACATTAAACTGCATCGAGAGTCATAAGTACACCAAGTACTTCAGTAACACCATTTTTCTGAAGAAAGAATTCCAAAGCGGCAAGCTGAGTGTTAGAATATCACATTTCATATTGAAGTTGTTTCTCAGCGTGTCGCTCCACTAATGTTTCACAACGCCCAGGCTGCAGGTCAGCTGCAACATATAGGGAAAAGAATGAGCTGTTGCTCTAAAGGCAGTACCGAATTGCATAGTTCTGCAAACATCGAAGCAAAGAACATTTATCTGGGCATTTATCTGGAGCAGGGAGGGGCTCTACTGCAAGTTTGAAGTCCTAAAGTTTTTCTATTTAGATAAATCTTCTGATTTGTTTCAGTAAGATGTCTTTGTAGTGAACAGGAAACAACTCGCTATTATGAAGGTACATGAAATGTTTCACAGAATCACAGAATGGTTGAGGTTGGAAGGGACCTCTGGAGATCATCTAGTCCAACCCCCTGCCCAAGCAGGGTCACCTACAGCAGTTGCCCAAGATCGCGTCCAGGCGGGTTTTGAATATCTCCAGAGAAGGAGACTCCACAGCCTCTCTGGGCAACCTGTTCCAGTGCTCTGTCACCCTCACAGGGAAGAAGTCTTTCCTCATGTTCAGATGGAAGCGTCTGTGTTTCAGTTTGTGCCCGTTGCCTCGCGTCCTGTCACTCGGCACCACTGCAAAGAGTTTGGTCCCATCTTCTCTACACCCTCCCTTCAGATACTTGTACACATTGATAAGATCTCCTCTCAGCCTTCTCTTCTCCAAGCTAAACAGGCCCAGCTCTCTCAGCCTTTCCTCCTAAGAGAGATGCTCCAATCCCCTAATCATCTTTGTAGCCCTTCGCTGCACTTGCTCCAGTAGTGCCACATCCCTCTTGTACTGGGGAGCCCAGAACTGGACGCAGTACTCCAGATGTGGCCTCAGCAGGGCTGAGGAGAGGGGGAGGATCACCTCCCTCGACCTGCTGGCAACACTCTTCCTGATGCACCCCAGGATACCATTGGCCTTCTTGGCCACAAGGGCACATTGCTGCCTCATGCTTAACTTGGTGTCCTTCAGCACTCCCAGGTCCTTCTCCGCAGAGCTGCTTTCCAGCAGGTCAACCCCCAACCTGTACTGCTGCATGGGGTTATTCCTCCCCAGGTGCAGGACCCTGCACTTGCCTTTGTTGAACTTCTTGAGGTTCCTCTCCACCCCCCTCTCCAGCCTCTCCAGGTCTCTCTGAATGGCAGCACAGCCCTCTGGTGTATCCGCCACTCCTCCCAGTTTTGTATCCTCAGCAAACTTGCTGAGGGTGCACTCTGTCCCTTCATCCAGGTCATTGATGAAAAAGTTGAACAAGACTGGACCCAGTCCTGACCCCTGGGGGACACCACTAGCTACAGGCCTCCAACTAGACTCCACACCACTGATCACAACTCTCTGAGCTCTGCCATTCAGCCAGTTCTCAATCCACCTCACTGTCCACTCATCTAACCCACACTTCCTGAGCCTGTCTATGAGGATGCTATGGGAGACAGTGTCGAAAGCCTTCCTCAAGTCAAGGGAGACAACATCCACTGCTCTCCCCTCATCTACCCAGCCAGTCATTCCATCAGAGAAGGCTATCAGATTGGTTAGGCATGATTTCCCCTTGGCGAAGCCATGCTGACTACTCCTGATCACTTTCTTGTCCTCCACATGCTTGGAGACGGCCTCCAGGATGAGCTGCTCCATCACCTTTCCAGGGATGCAGGTGAGGCTGACTGGCCTGTAGTTGCCTGAGTCCTCCTTCTTGCCCTTTTGGAAGACTGGGGTGACACTGGCTTTCTTCCGGTCTTCAGGCACCTCTCCTGTTCTCCATGACCTGTCAAAGAGGATGGAGAGTGGCTTAGCAATACCATCCGCCAGCTCCCTCAGCACTCGTGGGTGCATCCCATCGGGGCCCATGGATTTGTGGGTGTCAAGTTTGCTTAAATGATCTCTAACCCGATCCTCCTCCACCAAGGGAAAGTCTTCCTTTCTCCAGACTTTCTCTCTTGCCTCCAGCGTCTGGGGTTCCTGAGGGCTGGCCTGAGCAGTAAAGACTGAAGCAAAGGCGGCATTCAGTAACTCTGCCTTCTCTGCATCCTTCCTCACCAGGGCACCCTCCCCGTTCTGCAAAGGGCCCACATTTTCCCTAGTCTTCCTCTTGCTACTGATGTCTTTGAAGAAGCCCTTCTTGTTGTCCTTGACATCCTCTGCCAGATTTAATTCCAAATGGGCCTTAGCCTTCCTCGTCGTATCCCTGCATACTCTGACAATGTTCCTATATTCCTCCCAAGTGGCCTGTCCCCCTTTCCACTCTCTGTAGACTTCCTCCTTCTGGTTGAGTTTTGCCAGGAGCTCCTTGCTCATCCATGCAGGTCTCCTACCTCCTTTGCTTGACTTCCTACTCATAGGGATGCACCGATCTTGAGCCTGGAGGAAGTGATGTTTGAATATTAACCAGCTCTCTTGAACGCCCCTTCCTTCTAGGGCCCTAACCCATGGCATTCCTCCAAGTAGGTCCCTGAAGGGGCCAAAGTTTGCTCTCCTCAAGTCCAGGGTTGCGATCCTACTCAGTGCCCTGCCTCCTCCTCGCAGCATCCTCAACTCCACCATCTCATGGTCACTGCAGCCAAGGCTGCCCCCGACCTTCACATCTTCCACCAGTCCTTCTTTGTCTGTTAGTACGAGGTCCAGCAGCACACCTCTCCTTGTTGGCTCCTCCACCACCTGTGTCAAGAAGTTGTCACCAATGCTCTGCAGGAACCTCCGGGACTGTTTGTGCCTAGCTGTGCTGTCTTTCCAGCAGATCTCAGGGTAGTTGAAGTCCCCCATGAGAACCAGGGCCTGGGATCGTGAGGCTACTTCCAGCTGTCTGTAGAAGGCCTCATAAGTTTGTAGCTTTTGAAATAAGAGTTTATTTCTGCAACAATACGGCATAAAATATCTCGCACCTTCAGGCAAGGAAGGTAGGCCTATTTCTTCATTTTAGAGATCAAAAAGATCATTTTCAATCTGCAGATAGAATCATAGAGTCATTTAGGTTGGGAAGGATTTCTGGAGGTCATCAAGTCCAACCTCCTCCTCAGAGCAGGTTCAGTCAGATCAGATTGCTCCGGCCCGATCCAGCTGAATTTTAAATGTCAGCACAGATGGAGATTCTACAAATTTGCACCTAATCCAGTGTTTGATCACTCACGTTGGGGCAGGAGAGGGAAATTTCCTCCTTCGGTTTCCCAAGTAGTCCATGGAAGAGAGCAACCTGTTGATAGCAAGCTCATTGAAGCCCTTTTCTGAGAATTAACTGGGCTACTTGCTGTGCTTTAGGGCAGAAAAGGTTGGGTAGGTTGGGGATAAACAACAGCCAGCTATGCAAAGATAACTCAGTGTGTAAAGGCAGTCTGGTCTTTTGTGCATCTAAGCAGGGTAAGCATTTTGCTCACTTAAAGTGTGTACCTAACCATTATAGGCTGGTTTTAATCCTGCTGTCTGCTTCTTGAAATGGGCAAGTACTTCTGAAGATTTGGCTCAAGGGGGGAATAAACCGGCTTGGTATCTACAGTACAGACAGTATCTACAGTACAGAGTAGATACTCTTGCCTTTCTGGATGAAACAGGTCAGTAAGAGAATAGTTTTGTACCTATGCGATACCTTGAAGCCTATGCTAGAAACAGACCTCAGCAAGAATTGAAACCTCCATTCAGTCACCCACATGATAAGAACTCTGCTTTGAGAGTGTCAGCCAGGTTACTGGTAACCTCCAATAGATTAACAACAATTTTTCATGTGAGGTGAAGCTGGTAGAACCTTTACAGGGATGACTGATTCCCTTTTTGTTCAGGATTCCTTCCCTTTTAGCATGAGATTTTCCACCCTCTAAATGGAAAGTATTCCATTTGGTGACTCTTCCCAATTTATTCCTGAGCAGAAGATGGCCCCTTTTCCTTGACAACAGGGATGCAAGCAAATGAGAAATCCTTTCTCAGCCAAACCTGGAGGATCTTGTGGTATCTCCTCCTCTTTGGGAAGATGCAAAGCTGGGTTTTCCTGCTGCTGTTGCCATTTAGTGCTTGCCAGCATTTCTTTCAAGAGAGGAAACTCTTACTTTCTTCTGCCAGGATGTGGATTTGTTATTTGTATGTTTACAAGTTGCAGTCCCAAAGGTCAGGCTGGTGGAGGTCCATGTAATTAAGGCAGGTCTTAGCAAGTTGGCACAGCTGCAGCCTAACCATTATATTCCTATTTCAGCAAGGCTGAACGGGGGCTGCTTTGCCCTGTTAATGGACTTTGTGGCCCATACTGAGCTCTAACTACCCTGCTACCAATGCCCGGGGAGTTAGCTAGTAGGCAAAAAATGTATTGGTGATTGCAATACAGGAAGAATGATGTCTGAACTAGTGTCAAGACCATGTATCTTCAGGAACAAGCGGGCCATTGCCCTTGGAGTGGGCCATTTGGATGATACTGTACACGCAACCGTGGCCACGAGTGAGGGGAGAAGAGTGCTCCATAGATGTCCTCAAGAAAAGCAGACTTTTTTCCTTAAAAGAGGAGAAAGAGGGCACACGAAAACCATTGTAGTGCCAGACTAGGGCTGGTGTTTCACAGTGCTGCTGCTTCCTTTTGAATAAATTATTTTATCTTTCTGCGCTTTCTTATCTCACCTGAAAAATAGGAACAGTACTCCCTTGTATCACAAGTCATTTCAATGCGTAATTAAAGAAGTCTAGTCAGAAGCTATGAGGAAAATGCTCCGTACTTCCTTGTGGCTACTGAGACAATCCATTGTGTGTTGCCAGTTTCCCATTACTTCTAGGTGTTGAACCAGTTTCTTGTCGGGAGATAGCATGAGTGTGCTAGCAACATGCCTGAGAGGAATCACTGTGTGGCCATTGAGTTTATCCTCTCTGGACTAACAGAAAGCCAAGAGGTGAAGGTAACCCGCTTTTTTTAAGCACATTAATAGGGAATCTTGGAAGGATCATGTAGATGAATGTTGATCCCCCGGCTTCACACACTGTGTACCTTTCCCTCAGTAACTTGGCTTCTGTGGATTTCTGTTACTCCTCAGCTATCTCCCCAAGGTTGCTGGTGAACTCTTCAGCAGTGAGGCGAGCCACTTCAGTCAGTGCCTGTGTGGCACAGCTATTCACTTGTCTCCTCATGGCTAGTGCTGTGTGTCTGCTGCTGGCAGTAATGGCATATGACTGCATGTGGCTCTCTGTAACCCTCTCCTTTATGCAACTGTCATGTCCTCAAAAGCCTGTACACAGATGGTAATCATCTCCTGTTTCATTGGCTTTGGGCATGCACTTGCGCAAACTATCTCCACCTTCACATTCTCTTTCTGTGACTTTGGTGTTATCGGTCATTATTTCTTTGACATCCCCCTAGGATCCAGCTTTCATGCTCTGACACCTACAGCAAAGAGACGGTACTTCACATTTTTGGTGTGTTTCGTGGCATCTTCACATCTCTGGCAATTCTCATCTCCTCCATCTACCTCATCTCCACCACCCTGAGGATCCACTCCTCCAAGGGCAGATGCAAAGCCTTCTCCACCTGTGCTTCCCATCTGAGAGCTCTCTTCTTGTTTTATGGCAGCACCATTTTTATGTGCGGTAGCCCAACATCCAGCTACTCATTGGACTGAGATAAATGGGCCCCTCTGTTCTCTACAGTGGTGACTCCAGTGCTGAATCTTATCAGCTACAGCCTAAGGAATAAGGAGGTGAAGGATGCTCTGAGGAGAGTTTTAGGTCATATTAGAGAAACTTCAGCAGACTTGTTAGAAAGAGAACTTTGTTTGGGGAAAATTTATCAAAACCTTGGTACAAAGAGTAGGACTTCCAAGGAAGATTTGATCAGCTTCCAAGGGTGAGATTCAGAAAGGTACTCAATTGTTAGAAGTGATTTTAGGTGGACTTTTAACTGGTTGTATCTGCAACTTCTATCTTGAAAGACTGTGTTCCTCTGCTGCTGAAAGCTGGAGGAATCCTGACTCTTAACTTGCAAGTTCCAAGCACAAACAGGACTCCTGCCTGAGGAGTGCGTGGCACAGAATTGCAGTTCTCTGTTCTACTAGGAACGTTTGCTCATGTAGGAAAATCACCAGTCCGTCAAGATGAGAAAAAGCTTTCAAGGATATTCAAGAGGAGAAAAGAAATATGATTTGAATTTATGGCCATTTCTGCTATGTCTTCAGTATTTGAAAGGAGTAGCCTCTTCCAGTGCAACACACAGAACCTGAAGTTCTGGAAAGGAAATCTTGGAGAACAGACACCTGTGTTTTTGCCCCCCAAACACTAGGGAAAGTAACTGTCCCTCTTCTGTTAAATCTCCCTCTTCTGTCACTCATTACTACCTCCTTTTTTCCCCTTCTGCCTGGAAACATGAAAAAACTACAGCAATGCAGAAAAGATTGACTTCTAATTTTGCTACCATTGTGAAGTAACAAGAACTTATTCCTGCTTTTCATCTCCACATATCAGCAATCCACTTGAGGCAACTGAGTGAATTGGTGGTTATTTCAAGGACATTGGACATAATCTGAAAGTTAATCAAGCTGCAATGTTCTTTCACTTAAAAGAATGACGGAATAAGATGGTGACTTACCAACTACATGTCTGGCATCAATGTGATTTTGAGAATAAATGACCAATCATTTCTGGGAGATGAGAAAGTTGGGAAAGGTTTTGGAATCCTTTTATCAATTCAACTAAGCTAGCTCTAAGGATAGGTGTTCTAGCGCTAAACGATGTTTCATCTCTTCTGGCTGAGTTTACAAATGCTGTCCCTCAGTTGGCAGAAAGAGTTGAAATCTTTATTGAGCTGAAAGTGACAGAATTAATCTCAGACAGGTGAGAGGTTCCTGCCTCTGCATAAGGTTTACAGTCAAAGGGGGATGGAAAGAGGTCTTGCGGATTCCCTTTGCATTTCACTGCAAGCCTGTTAGGGCTGTTATTTCCCCTGACTTCCTCTCCTTAAAGCTGTGCATAACTATAGCAAAGATTGTGTCCCTGTGATCATCTATGGCACCCTAAAGAAGGATTTTACAAGTCTCAGGAAAATGTAGCCCTTTGGTCCTGCTAGTTGTCATCTTTCTGTTGCTGCAGAGCCTGAAGCTCAAGGTTTATCTCTTGTTTCTGATTATTAAGTATCATCAGATATGTGAAGTTCACAGTTTTTACATGTATCAATGTTGCGTTGTCCTTATCTTGAACAGAGAAGTGAGATTTTTAAACCAGATTTCTGAGGTGTCCAAAATTGTCTCTTTCAGTGGACTCCCAGCTCACAGGAAGGAAATAGCTTGAAAAGAAATCACAGGCATCATTTTATTTTCCTGTGTATGTTTACAGGTCTCTGGGAAGAGCAATGTACAATCCTACTCTTCCAGAAAAAGACAGGTAGGTTGTCATCAAAGAGCTTCCCTGCACAGCAATGAGTCATGTCTGCACACCTCTCTCTGCGCTGATGTTTAAGATAGTCAAAGCCATCTAGAGCTAAGCATCAGCAGAACCGGCAGCATGTTTCAATCAAGAATCACAATCTCAAACCTAAATATGCTTTCTGACAAATATCATCAAAAAGAACAGATTTTCATAAGCCCTGCATTCATCTAAGCTGTGCATTCACCTATGCCTTAGTCTCTACCTCGAGAAACCCAGACAAAATTAGGGAATTTAAAATGTTAAAGAGCTGCTGTCTCTTCAAATCTACAGTTTGCTTTTCTAAGAAAGCCTTCTGATCCACCATCCAGAATCCTGTTCCTCTTCTTCCCTTCCCCAAATCTCAGTTCCAGGAGGAGATCTGGGAAAATCCCGGCCTTGAATCACTTGTCATGACAGCAATGCTAAAGTAAGTCCATTTGCGGTAGAACAGCATTGCCCAGAGTCAGGAGGTCGTAGGGGCATTTGGGGGTTTCCCTGCTGCAAACAGTTGAGGAAAACTCGATGGATCAAGAACAGTACTGTTAAGAATTTTAGGGAAATTTTCAGTGTTCAGCTAGGATTTAGGTTATATCTTATGGAGTATGGAGAGATATTGGATCCCCATATTTCCACTGAGATGCCTATTCCTTAGATCTTTATAGTGTAAAGCACCAGACGACTGGCCAAAGTATGAAACTTCATCCAGTCTCTAAATAAAGCGGTGAAAAATGTCCCGACAATTGAACTGGATTGTGGCTCCATCATTGACTATGGTATTTAACCGTGCTTGGATTGCTGCTCTGATAGATTATAAAGCTCAGCTATGACATAAGGTCAAGGCCTTGGAAAGGTGTTAGCAGAGCTCCTTTAAATGAAGCGTTCCCAGAGACACCAGGTTGGCACAGACTGATGAAAATCGGAGTTAATGCCTGGCATCGGGGAATGGCCTCTGTGTCCATCAGTGTTCCTGGGAGCCTTGGAAAGTCTAGTACGGTGTATGTCACCCTTCACTGTAAGGCAGACACCTAGTGCAGCATCCTGCTCCTCTCATGCTCCTCTTTTACCATGCAATGAATCGCAGTCCCCTCAAAGGTCTCTTGCTGTCTTCAGCAGCTCTCTCAAGTTGAGGCACCTCATGTCAGCACACCAATATATGTGAGATGAAACCTGCTTGTGCTGTGCCATCCTGAAGGATTTGCTTTCTCTTGGAAGTTTAGCACCACCATCACTTTTTTTGTGTGGAAACGTGAGCAGACACCACTCTCTGAAGCTCGTAGGAGCTAGTGGGAAAGCATAACCTCTCAAAATACCTAGTAATTCCTCTTAATGCCAGGAGAAGCCTAGACCTGAGACTTACACAGCTCTAAGGTGTCTAAAGGTAAAAGCCACAATACCACCCCAAAGGCTCGGGTTTGACTGGTGACAATATCCTCACATCCTTGTGACTGACAATTTCCAAAGAAAGATGAGAGCTACATGAAACCTTGAATTTAGTTTCAGTTCTACTCTTGTCTGCTGAGAAGATGGTGGAAGGGCGCATATAGATGAAAATGCATGGCCCAAAGAACAGAAGTGCAACAGTGATATGGGAGGTGCAGGTAGAGAGTGCTATCAGACGCCCTTTGGAAGAGTGTGTCCTCAAGGAGACCAAAATAATGACATAGGACACAACAAGAACAAGCAAAAGAGCCCGAGGAAATCAGACCACTATTGGCAACCACGATGCAACTAACCACGTAGGTGTCAGTGCAGGCCAGCTTCAGCAAAGCGTGTACATTACAGAAGTAGTGGTCAATCTCATTGGGCCCACAAAACAATAGCTGAGCGGTCAGCAGGGTCTGCACCAGGGAGTGCACACAGCCTCCCACCCACGAAGCTGCCACCAGCCGGCCACACACATGCTTGTTCATAATGCTTGTGTAATGAAGTGGCTTGCATATAGCAGTGTAACGATCATACGCCATTGCTATGAGGATGAACATCTCCGTGCAGGCAAAGAGATGGACCCCAAAGAGCTGTGCTATGCAGCCCACAAAAGAGATGGTCTTCTTTTCAGCAAGAAGGTCATAAATGAGTTTGGGAACTGTGACAGTAGAGTAACTGATATCTACAAAGGACAAGTAGCTCAGGAAGAAGCATGCGGTGGGAGAGTCCAGCTGTTGACTGTTCCGTATAGTGATGATGATAAGCAGGTTTCCAAGAATGATAGTGGCATAGAAGACTAAGAAGAATGTGAAGCATACTTTTGCTAATGTATCATCTTGTGTGAGTCCCTGGAGGACAAACTCCGTCACATTGTTTTTGTTCTTCATATATGTCACGTAGACAGGACCTGAAGCACAGAATAAAGCCACCTGTGATGGCATTAGAAACACAGTGTTATCAGTACACATCCAAACTGATCATTGGTATGTTCAATATCAATGTATTCCCTTTTATGCCTTTTGGGGAAAGTTTCCTTTCAAAGTCAATGCTTCTCTCAAGGAGTGACAGTTGATATCTGACTCAGAATGTATTACTGAAGTGTGTAACAGCGAGCTCCATTTATTTGTTTGAGGGAGTTGGTGGAAATATCCTCCAGATTCATATTTCTGATCTTTGCCCTTTTAAAAGGGAAGACTAGCTGCTAGGCTCCCTAAACATTCACTTTTGAAGTGTTGATTTGGAAATGAAAAACTGACTGAGAAGGATAGTGCATGTTTTGATTTGAGTCTCAACATGTTAGTCATGCCCTAAGGAATTCTGCTCAAGCAGTGAATGTACCTTCTTTTTCAACCCTCTGAGGGAATTCAACAGAACTAGTCCTTACTAGTGCTCTCTGACTCTGGTAGAATGTCCATGCATTTCTGTGCAGCCATCAATATTCACATCATGACACAAGGCAGCTGGCTAATTAACACCACTTCAACTATCAGTGTAGATCCTTCTGGAGGAGGTAAAGTGGACACCTACCTCATGTCTGTTTAGCAGAGATGTGCCTTTAGGCACCAACTGTCTTTAAGGCGCCCTAAGTGAAATCAGACCATGTTCAAGGCATGCCAGGAAACCTGAAGCAGGAGAGTCATTGTCCTATATGTGCTGTACTGGGCTACATCTTGTATTCACCTTTGCTGCACTCTGTGCAGTACGCAAGTATCACTAGTGTTCAGTTTCTACATTGAAAAGATAGACAGCAAGAACTGCATAACAATGTCCACAATACTGGCAAGTCCTCTGGGATCTTAATCCCAAAGTTAAGATTGAGTACATAGGAAGCGCTGCAGCTACCTATTGACTCCTTGACTCTGTAACACCAGAAACTTCCTTTTGACAGATATTTCTGGAAATGGCATATAACTGAAAAATAAGCAAAGAAGACACCAATTAAAACAAAGGGTAAAAAAAATTGAGTTCTTTCTAATTCATAAAATGCACCTCGCAATAGTCACTCAACAGTAATGCCTCTTTTCAAAGGCAGGATTTCATAGTCATGCTTGAACAAAACAAAGAAGCAAGATCAGAAAACTTACACAGTTTATATTTGCTAGTCTCCAACAGTTTGCCTGCTATTCTCTGATGACCTTCTAGGACCACTTCAGGCAGTTTCATCAAAACCTCTCAGCTCCAAGCTGCTTCTTATGTGTCACGAGAGCAGTCCACATCTCTGCCAGGGCTGAAAACTACAGGGGATGAAACGGACAGCCTGAATGTCTAGCTCCATTTCTCATTCTGCAAAAACAACTTCCAAGAGCATCTGCAAGAAAAATCTTTCTCTCCAGATGGGGAAGTTGTGGCAGAAATATTTCAAGTAAATTGCACAGCAGAAGCACAAGCTTACCAGAAGCAATGAGATCGCAGAGGCATGTGAAGTATTCTTTGTCAGAAAGAATCAGTGGACGGGGAGCTGAAATATATATTTTGGACAGCTATTAGAGTAATCTCTACAGGGTGACTCTGGAGCGTGATCACCTAGACCATGTCACATTGTGTGGGGGTTTGCTTGCTTTCTTGCTTGCTTTCCAATGCTGTCCAGATAAATGGACTTCATTTAGTATTAGCTATGTGCTTCTTTTGGAAACATTTCTATTTAAAATCAATGTCACGGCTGACCATTTGCAAGAGTTTGTGTTCACATTGCCCTTGCAATCAAACATTTTTTGAGTAAAGATGTCTCTTACACGTGTCAGATACTTTTTCCCTTCCAAGACAATATTTCACATATGCTTTCTTATTTCTTATTAACTTGCTCTTACCATTGCATGTTTGCAGCATAAATAAATATCAGAAATGTGCTATATGACTGTTGGCACTTAGACATCTGGTCTGTACACGTTTGAAACAAGAAGTAAACGAGGAAATTATTTCAAGACTTTAAAAATGTTTGTGGTCAGGCCTCACTACTTGCCAGGTATTTTTACTCAGGCAATGCAAAATATAGAAGCAGCTGTTTAGTCCTCATATTAAGTCATTATAAGAATCTGGGCCAATGTGTAGAGGAATCAAATGTTGTTTTTGACGCCTTCCATAAGCTATGGTCCCGCTGTTGCCTGCTAGCATGCAGCAGCCGGAAGAGAAATCAGAAAAATCATGGCGTTCTTCTCCAAAAGGTTTAAAAAAAAAAAAACAGTTTTAAAATTATAAGCCTTAGCTTGAACTGGCCGTGTGCCCTAACCCCTCAGCAGTTTCAGTATGAAGGGGGTCAGTGGGCCCCATCTGTCTTTCTACCTGCCCCACCCCGGGTGAGACAGACCAGCCTCTGAAGGCGCCTGTCCCTCTCTGTTGACAAGGGAGCTGAGCTAGACAACTGTCCTTCATTGCATGAAGAATTTAGACTGCTACAAATAGGTGGGGATGGTCCCACCTTTAGCTGTGTCCACAGAGTGTGAATGCTGGGTGAGGGACATGCTGGCCCAGGCCTGAGGGACACTATCCCTCTAAGCCTTGAGAATCAGGATTTATCCCAGTTCCGTCCTGCTGGCTGCCATCCACATAACCCACCACGGTGAGGAGAAGACACTGAGATGTCCGCAGTGTACTGGTGCATGCCTGTGAAATGGGAACCCACTCTGCCACCCCCTGCATAGAGCAGAGGACATTCGGGGAACCAGAGCATTTCTGACATTGTCCCAGGGTTTGGTCTGTAGATCTGCCGCTCTGCTGTGCAGGGAACACCTTCTTATCTTGAATCACACTTAAGCCATGTTAAGGTGCAACACAAGTGCAAGCCAGTGTTTATAGGGAACATGAAGTGAAGGAAGGAAAAAGAAAGTGCTTTAGTTACTTTCAGAGTGCATTACACAGATGTCTTTCTCCCTCACGCAGCTCATTTGCTCTTTTCCTCCTGGCAAGGTAGGAGTCAGGGTCCCGTGGCTCCTCGTGGCTCCTTTGGCCTTGTGGAGAACCTTAGCTGCTACAACTAACCTCCCTGTGGCAGCTGTGACTGGCTCTGAGATGATTTAATCTTCCATCTTCACATTTCTTCTCTTCCTTCCTGCAGCAGTAGCTGCTCCAGCTATTCCCTTGGAATACATGTTTCTTCCTTTGCCTGGGCCTGTAGATGTGCCCTGTTGGGCTAGGCGTTATCCTGCGTACAGGAATTATTCCCAAACAGCTTTTTTTTCATTGACACATAAAATTGTGCCCCCCAATGCTTTCTTTGCCCCCAAATGCTTTCTTTGGTGGCGACAATTTCCTACAGTGAGCAATTTATCTTTCACTTGGATCTTTGATTCTCTATTAGTCTAAACAGTAAAATGCAAAATCTGAGGCAGAGATGAAGGGCAGAGGGGATGGCTAGGAAGGAGGGCATTAGTGACAGGTGAGCTACTGCAGAAAGGCAGAGAGTTGCTGCACTGGAATGGGAAGGGGAGAAGCTTCTCCTCATATCACCTGCATCAGCAAATGACCCAACCAGCATCTAATATCAGCAGTTTAATTGCTAACCCATGGATTCAGCATATGACAATGCAGTACTCCTAAGAAGGCATTTACTCCAAAGTAAAGGGGAAGGAAGCCTTTGGTACAATTGCTTCCAGCAGCAGGGGACCAACAGCCTTGCAGACACCTTGGGCCATCGTTTCCTAGCTGAGTAGATTACAGAGTAGATGGAGTTTGTCTGACGGAAAGTTTACACCTGGGAGAGCTCGGACTAATGGGATGCTCTGCCTGGAACACATTTTAATATTTTTGATAGCATTCATTTATTTATTTGCTGGTGTCTCAGCAGTGCTTGGAAGCCCCAGTCCTGGGCCTGTGCTATTCAAAAAGAGAACATAAAGGGAATCCCTGCTAGTCACAGAGTTTACAATGCCATTCCAATCAAAACATGAGCTTTCAGTGTCTTCCTAATTACTGCAACAGCTAAAACCAAGCTTTTCTTCAAAAGGGAGCTTTCAGTAAATTTTCCAAAATGGAATTATAGTGAGAAAGACTTGATTTTCTCAGCTCCTGAGAAAATGTTACCACAGTTCTACACCTCACCCTTTTCACTCCAGACTTTTCTATTCCACAGTTTTCTCATGGCACTTTTCATCTCCTCATTTCTCAGCGTGTAGATGAGTGGGTTCAGCATGGGCGTGATGATACTGAAAAACACAGCTAACCTCTTGTCCTCCGAGAGACTGCTGGATGGGCGTATGTAGATGAATGTGCATGGCCCAAAGAAGAGAATCACCACAGTAATGTGGGACCCACAGGTGGAGAGGGCTTTCTTCCGCCCTTCGGACGTATGCCTTCTCAAGGAAAATAAAATGACAATGTAGGACGTGACCAGGATTGTGAAAGAGACCAAACAAATCATTCCAGTATTGGCAACGACAATGATGCCCACAACATAGGTGTCTGTACAGGCCAGTTGTAGTAGGGGACGGACATCACAGAGGTAGTGGTCAATTTTGTTGGGGCCACAAAAAGGGAGGCTAACGGTTATGAGGGTCTGCACCAGGGAGTGCACAAAGGCCCCCACCCATGAACCCATCACCATCCAGCCACACACACGCCTGGTCATGAGGGTGGTGTAGTGCAGGGGTCTGCACATGGCAAAGTAGCGATCATAGGCCATCACTGTGAGGATGAAGACCTCAGCGCCGCCGGAGATATGTAACCCAAATAGCTGTGCCATGCAACCCCCAAAGGAAATGGTTTTCTTCTCAACAAGGAAGTCAGCAATCATTTTGGGAGCTGTGACAGAAGAGAAGCAAGTATCTGCAATGGACAGGTGGCAGAGAAAGAAATACATGGGGGAGTTCAGACTCTGACTGCTAACTACAGTGACAACAATGAGCAGATTTCCTGCCACAATAACAATATAGAAGAACAAAAACACCACAAAACATATTTTCTGCACCCCTTGGTTCTTTGAAAGGCCCAGAAGAATGAATTCCTTCACACTGCTTACATTCTCCATGTTGATCAGTTGGGTGGCAATATGCAATATACAGCTTATACACCTGGGAAAATAAAGACAGACACATGATTCATCAGCATTTTTTCATTATTAATGATGAGTTCTATATCAGAAGTGGATACAAACCAAGAAAGATATAGCATTAGTATTAAGCTTTTGAAGTGTTTAGTTTCTCTCATGTATTTTTTAACGGCTATTTAATCCTCCACAGTACAAAACTTCTGCCATGGCTTTGGTGGCACGGAGATAGGTGCACTCTGTGGTATATTCCTTAATCCTGGTCCTCCAGGATTTTGAAGGACTGGCTCCATGGCTGGTAGCCTTCCATGCACTAAGGACACGGCCAGAGTGTTCACCTTGGGCACTACAAGGCAGATAATGCAGCATGTTTGCCCTCAGGGGAGACAAAGTCCCTGACAGCAATCTTTGTAAAATGGGTGTCTTTAAGAATACCTGGAAATATTGCTCAGAATGATGATTTGCTTTATAAGTACACATGATCTTTGAATTCTTGTTTAGAAGGGAAATGTACCCACAGGCAGGGAAAAGCACTCTCTTGTGTATATACATTTTGAAACGTAAATATGAAATGTCACAGGCTGAAAAAGGAGTTCTGGGAAGGTTATCTATCATGGAGGGGAAAAAAATTGCACATATGACTTAATGTAGTATTTCACATTGTTCTAAATCTCAGCATTGTTTCTATCAGAGGAAGGAAGAATGAAAGACTCTTGTGAGATCTTCTGTCCCAGCGTTGTACTGATTTTACCTAGTATGATTTTTGATACACTCTGCGTGATGCTTTCAAGGGTTAACTTAGCTTAATGAAGCTAATCTAACTAAACTCCTTCAACAGCCAGTATAAGTCTCTCTGTAGGCTGATTCAGAATGACTGAATTAGGGTCCTTTGCAGAACCCTTTTTTCCTCCACTCACTATGAGGAGCTTAAGCAAATTAGCACCACCAGGTTAGAATGACCTTTAGAGAATAATCCCTTTTGGTGCCAGAAAGTAGCTCAGAGCTTTTTGTAATGCCATCCACCTGTTTTAGGTTATGGCTGAGCTCCTTGTCCCTAGGCATTTCTACATCCATACAGTTTCTCATTCGAGACAAGGTCACATTCCAGCATAAACATGGGACTTCTTTGGTTCACCCTGTACTCCAGCTACAACCCATCGAGCATTACATGTCACTAATAAATGAGTAGCCCACATCTTTAGAAAGAGTGTAACGTCTCTAGCTTGCCATTATGCACCCAGACCACCAGAATTCCCTTGGTCAAAGAAGTCTGGGAACCACCAGATGAAGCTCTTCACAGAGAGTTTAAGGTCAGCCAAAAGCAGGCACTCTTTTAATAAAAATATCCACTGTATGGGCTTCCTTCTAGTATCAAAACATTCCCCGTCAGCTGGTGTTAAAATGCACCATTTTAAGTCCTGCAGAATTACATCACAACCAGGTCTTCTCATTTGTCTTGGTGATCTGTGAGCAAATCTGTGGAATGATTCAGTTAAGCCAAGTTATCTACCAACTACTTCAATCTGCAGCATAATCAGAAATTCTCGTGCAGGCACAAAGGGATCAAGCATCCACAGGAAACACTGAAACTGAGAAAACCCAAGATTACTTTCAAACCCACAAAGTGAAGCCGAGAGAGGAAGTGGGCAAAGTTAGGGACTTTTCCTATGCTTACAGTTGTACTTACACTAGATGAAAGTTTTTCAAGCAGAAGGGTAAAATTTACATGGATGGTTCCCCTTCAGATATTTCTACAAGGAAAAGGATCAGTAAGAACAACGGGAGGTCAGTTTCTCCCTCGTCTTACCAAGTTGTGATCCTTTCTACCCCTCTTCCTTCTACTGAGCAACGACGTAGACTTCTCAACAGAATAAATGACAGGGATGAAATGAGCACACCTTTATGGCTGTGCAGTACCCAGTCGAAAAGAAATAGCTGGGCTCCATCCAAGCCAGAGCATCACTGGAAGCATACCACAGCAATCGCAGGGCCATATTTAGGCAGTCAGAAAGGAGTGACCAAGAGAGAAATGGTCAGGGGAAACTATATGCCTGAATACCAGCAGATGGCAAACTCCTGAGCTAAAAACAAGGTGTGCATCTACAAAAGTACTGATTCACAATTCAGACAGCTCGGCTATGTATCTTGCTTGATAAGGTCCTTTCCATCACCACCAAACTGCCTTTAACAAACTACCCATCTGTCTGATCTCATCTCATCGCCTTAAGTCATGTAGGCACCTGTACCTAAGCTAGGCATATTACACCTGACCAGTCTACTTGTAGATGTGATGAATCATGTGCTGCCGGTACCCGTTTCTTACTGTTGACTCCAAGAGGATTACTAGAATGACTAATTCAGTAGAGGATTGCCACCAGTTATGGCTTATCTCTTCAAGTGCCTTTGCAGGGGTAGACCTGAGCTATATGACATAATGCAATCAGCTGCAAAATAAAATGAATCTCATGTGTACTCTTAACATCTCAAAAAGGGTGAGAAATTGCACCATCTCCTTACTGCATGCATTCTTCCCTGAAATCTCAGGTGGTTATGGGAAACAAAAGAATAATATCGAAGCAATCGAATCTGCGGCTGTAGAACTAGCTCTGTATATGATTCTAGCCAAAGACAACTAGAGACAGTTGATAACTTCAGTGGAAGTTCCTTTCTGTATTTTCACATTTGTGCAAGAAGAAAGGAAAAGGAAAAGGAAGAGGAAAGAAAAGCAAGCAAGGGAAAGCAAAGCGAGAAGGCAGAGAAGCTGCAAAACTTACCTCACCTGTGTTTAGAGATCTAATTTTTTGTGTAAGGGCTGTACAACTTTATCTCCTCAACTTCTGTCTCTCCTGGTATGAATGTGTTAGAGCACAGCACCTTTAAAGAACACAGAATGGCTTCTGGAAAGCTTCCAAAACTTGCTTAGGAGGTGGCTGTTAGTGTATAATCCAATCCCATCTAATTTATTACTTGCTTTCATGTGTCACAAGTGTATCTTGATGTTTCCTGCCTGTGTGAGAAGTGGTTTAATAGGCTGTGTGGATGATGTGACCTGGGTGTGCTGAATGACGCTTTCATATCCCAGCAGCTGCACAAAGGGCTGAGAAGAAAACCATTTAAGTACCAACCTTTAACCCTCTCCCAGGAAATCTTCCACCTGAAGGGCTCTTGGGGCTGCAGGAGGGAGGGGTGGAGGCTTAGTGAAGGGAAGGCGTGAAAGAAAGGGGCAAAGGAGGAGAATGAGTTCTGTCTTGACTGAAAAGTTTAAGTAAATATATTTTAAAGAAACAGTTGTCAGTCAATGCTTTTATAATGATATCACAAAGGCATTTCAGGGTTTCTCCATAAGAAATAACACTCAAAGGAGTAGCTGAGTATTCAACTGGACAAGCATATGCATGGACCTATCCAGCTAACGCTTCTCGGAGTTCTTCCTTACTCCAAGCTGATAGTTGTATGGATTTCCCATGTGTAAAGGGCCATTAGGTCCACTGCTCTGGCTTCCTAGTATTGTGAATGCTAAAACAGTCCATTTGTAATCTAGATATTTTCTCTCCTTTTTTCACTTCTGTGTATTCCAAAAAACATGTAAAAGAGAAATCTTCATTAAAGGAAAAAAGAAAGAAACCTCAAGCTGTAGGAAGAGTCACCATCCTCCAGGGATGGTAAAGAATTCCTATCACAGGAGTCTTTTAAGGACAGGTTGGGCTCATTTCTCTCAGGAGTGGTTACGATGAAGTTTTTATAGGGACAGAAGATGTCCTGGGTGACCTCTTGATGACCCTCCAAGTCCTATCTCACCAGAAATTTCATCACTGGAAATCCAGTGAATAAAGCCTCTTTGCAAGAATTTGCATGTTTTAACAGAGGTCAGTGAATTACCAAGTCAGTCAAAAAAGTCCTTCATTTACGCATTGGGAAACTGAGGGAGGACGTCACCTATTTAATGCCGATGGAAGTCAGCGAGTTTAACCCTGACTTAGTCACTCTAGGCTCTTCTGTGGAAAAAAATGAATGTCTCTGGAGGCAGATGCATCTGATCTACCTCAGAACTGATTTTAGGATGCGATTAGGTGTGAAATGGACATCTAGCTTTTAAACAAAATAACTTAGGGCGGACAACTCTCAACTGTCATGATGGGCCCCATCTTTCTTAACCTGAGCAGCTGCAGTCAAAGGTGAACCTATGAAATGAAACCAACGAAGCAAATAGACATGCTGATTTATAGCAGCATATCATCTCAACCAAGGCCCAAGTCAAATTCATCATGGCTCTGAACTCTACTGTGTATTTGTAGCTTATGCCTCACGGATGTCAGGAAAGACATTGTCTCAGCTACTGTCCTTTACTTTGTTTTGCTGAAATTTCTGGAAATGTGGAATGGCCTGATAGCAACATAGTTAATGCCTCCATCTCCTCTGCACAGAATGCCAGCGATCTCCACAGTGAAAACAGAAATCCTACAGTTAATGAGAATAAATACTGGTAAAGAAATATCTTGGTGAAAATAGTCCCCTAACTTAAATGTCCTTTTACTGTCGCCTGGAGTCTTGGGCAGCTTAATGAGGGTTAACAGTAGTCACTACAGGAAACAAGAGTATTGGGTAAGAAGGTAAACAAAGTCTTACAGTCTTTGGGAAAGGAAGAGGACCAACAGATGACAGAAGCGAGAGATCAGGCCAATAGCATCTGGTCTGCTAACCTAGTATGAATCAGCCTGCCACTTTCTGTACCCAGTGGCACACATGGCAGCAACTTGGCTAGCATCACATTCATGTCCTTTTGTTTCCCTAGCCAAATGGACTACCAGAGGTGACTTAATGCACAAGTCCAAATGAAGAATTGCTGCTACCTCCTGCTGCAAAATAATTCCCCGTAGGGGTGTGCTTAGTGCCAGCAAAGGAGAAAGGTCTTTTCTCCATTTTCATTCCACTTACCTTGGCACCTGGCTCTGGACACCACTATGGCAGCAGGTCATGCTTGGGGAGCTGTGATTTGGACAAGGAGGGACTGTGCATGGTGAGATGAATGAGGTTTTGCAGCTGGATAGTGAATACTGGCAAGGGGTTTGTTGACAGAGCCATGGTGAATGTGTGTTGTGAATTTGATGATGGGCACGATGGGGACAAGGCAGGGTGTGGAGGGAAGTTGTGAAACTTGAAATGGATGCTACATGGCCAGGGACTGTCTTCGTGGAGTTTGTGAAATCAGAAGTGCCTGAGGTGTGGTGAGGGACTGTGCTGAAAGACAGTATGAAGTGGCAGGTAATACTGTGGGTGTTAAGCTGTGTTGAAAGACCTTGTGACATCAGAAGCGGACATCGTGTTTTGAAGGGTAACACTAGGAGAGGTTGCAGAATTGTGGCTGCTGAGGTGTCATAAGGCTGGCTAGAGAGTTCAAGGAGACCCTACCGTAGAACAGGTAGTGTGAAGTAGGAGGGGACAATGTATGGTGACAGCTTGTGTTGGGAGAGGTTTTGAGGTCAGAAGAGGACACTCGGTAGTGAGGAATGTGCTAGGGGAGGTTCTGCAGTGACAGTGGACCTTGGGGAATGAGAAGCTGTGTTGAGGGAGGTTGTGAAATCAGCAGCAGGCATTAGGGAAGAGGACTGACCATTTCTCAATCTGTGTGACCCTGAGCAGCAGTAGGCCATCTTCTGCAAGGTCTATGAAACTAGAGCTGCTCATGGATGCATCTGGGAAGCAAAGCATCAGTGCAAGAGTCAAGCTATAACTTTGGACAGACAGTTCTTGTGTTCTTTATATCGCGAGACTGTCTGAAGAAGGGAGAAGTAGTGAAAAAGCATTACTATTGCCTGCCAAACATTGGTAAATTCCCATTTTTGATGGTCCCTGGCTCATCCCTCTGGGACAGCAGCACCAACCCGGTCATTTACTTCCTCTTCAGGAGCAACTGTCACCACCGGCTCCATGGCTCTGCGAAAGTCACCTTCTGACAAGTGTTTCCAGAGAAAGCAACGTGCGGAGAAGGAAGCCAAGTGCCCAGAGACACTGCTGCAGAGACTGCTGTATAAATCCCTGCTGGCGAGGAGGTGTGGGAGGGTGGGGCAGCCTGCAGAGGGGACTGAGGGGAGGTGGGCAGCAGTGCTCAGCCCCCAGCGGAGCCAGGGCATCTCCACTGCGGTGGGAGCAGCTCAGCTGGTGACGTGCCCCTTCCGAGCAGGGCTGTGCTGGGGACCAGGGAGCTGGGTGAGAGCGATCCTTGTCTGCACACCATGCCAGTGCCTCTTCTCATTACATGGTCCCCCCTTGTGGAAGGGGACATGGTGCACAGAGCATGGCTATGCAGAGCATGCAGAGCGCGGGGAGGAAGAGTGACCCAGGATGCTGGGCATGTCTTTGAGACCCTGAACCTTACAGGGAGTCTTTTCCCTCACTTTGACTTGAGGTCAGGCCTGCAGGACTCCAGTGCATTCTGGCAGCTCCTGGGAGGCCATTCTCAGCAGGCATGAGTTTCATCCTGGCTATTTTGGGCTTGTATAGAAACATCCTTCAGGCCTGAACACCTAGGGGACCGTTCAGCTGGTGCCACGGCTGCTCTGGTCAACACACAGGGGTCCTGGAGTGATGCGTGGTGCTTCTGTGTGTGTAGAAAGAGCACCAATTCCTCACCTACACCCTGAGCCTCTCCATCGCTGTCCCCAGAGGACATCTCAACTCATCACTCCCAGCTTTCGCCCAAGATGGCCATCTCCAGATGAGTTAGTTGCCCTAGGCTGCCTGTACAGGCAGTGGAGAGAAAGGTGCTTGTAAGGAGCTTTTCCCTTCCCTATGTGGCTGCAGCACGCAGCTCCTGCTGAGCCATCAGCCACCCTCCTGTCCCTGTGCCAAATCTCTTCCCCACCACCGTCTCGCCCCACACTGGGGATGCCTCGCTCCCCTTACGCAGTGTCATGCAAGGCCTCTCACCCTAGTGCTTCTGAGAAAGCTTTCAGCTCCCAGCCACAGCACCTTATCTCACTGTCTTCCCAGTAGCTGCTGGGAGGGTCACCTCTCTTCCTGGCACTGGCACTTGCCTGTTGCTGCAGGGCTGAAAGGGCATTTCTCTGCCTCTCCATCTAGCTCTCCAGACTTTCTATTTGTTTTTTGTTTTTTTTGGCTCCTGCCCTCAATCCTTCCCTCCTTTGTGTCTCCATTACTCTCTTTCTGGGTTGGCTGGTGCGTGGATCGAATTAACACTAAAACAGTTTGTGAGCAAGTGAAGGGCTGGATTTAAAAGGAATGGATCTAAATCTGATTTTTTGAAATTAAGTTGAAGGCAGAGGAAGAAGGGAAAATGTCTGCACCAGAACATTCAAAGAACTAACAGGGGTCAAAACTTTTCTCTTTTGTTCATTTTAATTCTATGGGGTAACAGTATTCCTGAAGCCATTTCACAGAATCACAGAATGGTTGAGGTTGGAAGGGACCTCTGGAGATCATCTAGTCCAACCCCCTGCCCAAGCAGGGTCACCTAGAGCAGTTGCCCAAGATCGCGTCCAGGTGGATTTTTGAATATCTCCAGAGAAGGAGACTCCACAACCTCTCTGGGCAACCTGTTCCAGTGCTCTGTCACCCTCACAGGGAAGAAGATTTTCCTCATGTTCAGATGGAAGTGTCTGTGTTTCAGTTTGTGCCTGTTGCCTCGCGTCATGTTGCTGGGCACCACTGAAAAGAGTCTGGCTCCATCTTCTTGATACCCTCCCTTCAGATACTTGTACACGTTAATAAGATCTCCTCTCAGCCTTCTCTTCTCCAAGCTAAACAGGCCCAGCTCTCTCAGCCTTTCCTCCTAAGAGAGATGCTCCAATCCCCTAATCATCTTTGTAGCCCTTCGCTGCACTTGCTCCAGTAGTGCCACATCCCTCTTGTACTGGGGAGCCCAGAACTGGACGCAGTACTCCAGATGTGGCCTCAGCAGGGCTGAGGAGAGGGGGAGGATCACCTCCCTCGACCTGCTGGCAACACTCTTCCTGATGCACCCCAGGATACCATTGGCCTTCTTGGCCACAAGGGCACATTGCTGCCTCAGGCTTAACTTGGTGTCCACCAGCACTCCCAGATCCTTCTCCACGGAGCTGCTTTCCAGCAGGTCAGCCCCCAACCTGTACTGCTGCATGGGGTTATTCCTCCCCAGGTGCAGGACCGTGCACTTGCCTTTGTTGAGCTTCAGGAGGTTCCTCTCCACCCACCTCTCCAGCCTCTCCAGGTCTCTCTGAATGGCAGCACAGCCCTCTGGCGTATCTGCCACTCCTCCCAGTTTTGTATCCTCAGCAAACTTGCTGAGGGTGCACTCTGTCCCTTCATCCAGGTCACTGATGAAAAAGTTGAACAAGACTGGACCCAGTCCTGACCCCTGGGGGACACCGCTAGCTACAGGCCTCCAGCTAGACTCTGCGCCACTGATCACAACCCTCTGAGCTCTGCCATTCAGCCAGTTCTCAATCCACCTCACTGTCCACTCATCTAACCCACACTTCCTGAGCTTGTCTATGAGGATGCTATGGGAGACAGTGTCGAAAGCCTTCCTCAAGTCAAGGGAGACAACATCCACTGCTCTCCCCTCATCTACCCAGCCAGTCATTCCATCACAGAAGGCTATCAGATTGGTTAAGCATGATTTCCCCTTGCTGAAGCCATGCTGACTACTCCTGATCACTTTCTTGTCCTCCACATGCTTGGAGGTGGCCTCCAGGATGAGCTGCTCCATCACCTTTCCAGGGATGCAGGTGAGGCTGACTGGCCTGTAGTTCCCTGGGTCCTCCTTCTTGCCCTTTTGGAAGACTGGGGTGACATTGGCTTTCTTCCAGTCTTCAGGCACCTCTCCTGTTCTCCATGACCTTTCCAAGAGGATGGAGAGTGGCTTAGCAATACCATCCGCCAGCTCCCTCAGCACTCGTGGGTGCATCCCATTGGGGCCCATGGATTTGTGGGTGTCAAGTTGGCTTAAATGATCTCTAACGCGGTCCTCCTCCACCAAGGGAAAGTCTTCCTTTCTCCAGACTTTCTCTCTTGCCTCCAGGGTCTGGGGTTCCTGAGGGCTGGCCTGAGCAGTAAAGACTGAAGCAAAGGCGGCATTCAGTAACTCTGCCTTCTCTGCATCCTTCCTCACCAGGGCACCCTCCCCGTTCTGCAAAGGGCCCACATTTTCCCTAGTCTTCCTCTTGCTACTGATGTCTTTGAAGAAGCCCTTCTTGTTGTCCTTGACATCTCTCGCCAGATTTAATTCCAAATGGGCCTTAGCCTTCCTCGTTGCATCCCTGCATACTCTGACAATGTTCCTGTATTCCTCCCAAGTGGCCTGTCCCCCTTTCCACTTTCTGTAGACTTCCTCCTTCTGGTTGAGTTTTGCCAGGAGCTCCTTGCTCATCCATGCAGGTCTCCTACCTCCTTTGCTTGACTTCCAACTCATAGGGATGCACCGATCTTGAGCCTGGAGGAAGTGATGTTTGAATATTAACCAGCTCTCTTGAACACCCCTTCCTTCTAGGGCCCTAACCCATGGGATTCCTCCAAGTAGGTCCCTGAAGAGGCCAAAGTTTGCTCTCCTCAAGTCCAGGGTTGCGATCCTACTCAGTGCCCTGCCTCCTCCTCGCAGCATCCTCAACTCCACCATCTCATGGTCACTGCAGCCAAGGCTGCCCCCGACCTTCACATCTTCCACCAGTCCTTCTTTGTTTGTTAGTACGAAGTCCAGCAGCACACCTCTCCTTGTTGGCTCCTCCACCACCTGTGTCAAGAAGTTGTCACCAATGCTCTGCAGGAACCTCCGGGACTGTTTGTGCCTAGCTGTGCTGTCTTTCCAGCAGATCTCAGGGTAGTTGAAGTCCCCCATGAGAACCAGGGCCTGGGATCGTGAGGCTACTTCCAGCTGTCTGTAGAAGGCCTCATAAGTTTGTAGCTTTTGAAATAAGAGTTTATTTCTGCAACAATACGGCATAAAATATCTCGCACCTTCATGCAAGGAAGGTAGGCCTATTTCTTCATTTTAGAGATCAAAAAGATCATTTTCAATCTGCAGATAGAATCATAGAGTCATTTAGGTTGGGAAGGATTTCTGGAGGTCATCAAGTCCAACCTCCTCCTCAGAGCAGGTTCAGTCAGATCAGATTGCTCCGGCCCGATCCAGCTGAATTTTAAATGTCAGCACAGATGGAGATTCTACAAATTTGCACCTAATCCAGTGTTTGATCACTCACGTTGGGGCAGGAGAGGGAAATTTCCTCCTTCAGTTTCCCAAGTAGTCCATGGAAGAGAGCAACCTCTTGATAGCAAGCTCATTGAAGCCCTTTTCTGAGAATTAACTGGGCTAGTTGCTGTGCTTTAGGGCACAAAAGGTTGGGTAGGTTGGGGATAAACAACAGCCAGCTATGCAAAGATAACTCAGTGTGTAAAGGCAGTCTGGTCTTTTGTGCATCTAAGCAGGGTAAGCATTTTGCTCACTTAAACTGTGTACCTAACCATTATAGGCTGGTTTTAATCCTGCTGTCTGCTTCTTGAAATGGGCAAGTACTTCTGAAGATTTGGCTCAAGGGGGGAATAAACTGGCTTGGTATCTACAGTACAGACAGTATCTACAGTACAGAGTAGATACTCTTGCCTTTCTGGATGAAACAGGTCAGTAAGAGAATAGTTTTGTACCTATGCGATACCTTGAAGCCTATGCTAGAAACAGACCTCAGCAAGAATTGAAACCTCCATTCAGTCACCCACATGATAAGAACTCTGCTTTGAGAGTGTCAGCCAGGTTACTGGTAACCTCCAATAGATTAACAACAATTTTTCATGTGAGGTGAAGCTGGTAGAACCTTTACAGGGATGAGTGATTCCCTTCTTCTTCAGGATTCCTTCCCTTTTAGCATGAGATTTTTCACCCTCTAAATGGAAAGTATTTCATTTGGTGACTCTTCCCAATTTATTCCTGAGCAGAAAATGGCCACTTTTCCTTGACAACAGGGATGCAAGCAAATGAGAAATCCTTTCTCAGCCAAACCTGGAGGATCTTGTGGTATCTGCTCCTCTTTGGGAAGATGCAAAGCTGAGTTTTCCTGCTGCTGTTGCCATTAAGTGCTTGGCACCTTTCATTCAAGAGAGGAAACTCTTACTTTCTTCTGCCAGGATGTGGATTTGTTATTTGTATGTTTACAAGTTGCAGTCCCAAAGGTCAGAGTGGTGGAGGTCCATGTAATTAAGGCAGGTCTTACCAAGTTGGCACAGCTGCAGCCTAACCTTTATATTCCTATTTCAGCAAGGCTGAACGGGGGCTGCTTTGCCCTGTTAATGGACTTTGTGGCCCATACTGAGCTATAACTACACTTTTACCAATGCCCAGGGGAGTTAGTTAATAGGCAAAAATGTATTGGTGATTGCAATACAGAAAGCATGATGTCTGAACTAATGTCAAGACCATGTATCTTCAGGAACAAGCGGGCCATTGCCCTTGGAGTGGGCCATTTGGATGATACTGTACACCCAACCGTGGCCACGAGTGAGGGGAGAAGAGTGCTCCATAGATGTCCTCAAGAAAAGCAGACTTTTTTCCTTAAAAGAGGAGAAAGAGGGCACACAAAAACCATTGTAGTGCCAAACTCGGACTTGTGTTTCACAGTGCTGCTGCTGCCTTTTGAATAAATTATTTTATCTTTCTGCGCTTTCTTATCTCACCTGAAAAATAGGAACGGTACTCCCTTGTATCACAAGTCATTTCAATGCGTAATTAAAGAAGTCTAGTCAGAAGCTATGAGGAAAATGCGCCGTACTTCCTTGTGGCTACTGAGACAATCCATTGTGTGTTGACAGTTTCCCATTACTTCTAGATGTTGAACCAGTTTCTTGTCGGAAGATAACATGAGTGTGCTAGCAACATGCCTGAGAGGAATCACTGTGTGGCCATTGAGTTTATCCTCTCTGGACTAACAGAAAGCCAAGAGGTGAAGGTAACCTGCTTTTTTTAAGCACATTAATAGGGAATCTTAGAATGATCATGTAGATGAAGGTTGATCCCCCAGCTTCATGCACTGTGTACCTTTCCCTCAGTAACTTGGCTTCTGTGGATTTCTGATACTCCTCAGCTATCTCCCCAAGGTTGCTGGTGAACTCTTCAGCAGTGAGGCGAGCCACTTCAGTCAGTGCCTGTGTGGCACAGCTATTTACTTGTCTCCTCATGGCTAGTGTTGTGTGTCTCCTGCTGGCAGTAATGGCTTATGACTGCATGTGGCTCTCTGTAACCCTCTCCTTTATGCAACTGTCATGTCCTCAAAAGCCTGTACAGAGACGGTAATCATCTCCTGTTTCATTGGCTTTGGGCATGCACTTGCGCAAACTATCTCCACCTTCACATTCTCTTTCTGTGACTTTGGTGTTATCGGTCATTATTTCTGCGACATCCCCCTAGGATCCAGCTTTCATGCTCTGACACCTAGAGCAAAGAGACGGTACTTCACATTTTTGGTGTGTTTCGTGGCACCTTCACATCTCTGGCAATTCTAATCTCCTCCATCTACCTCATCTCCGCCACCCTGAGGATCCACTCCTCCAAGGGCAGATGCAAAGCCTTCTCCACCTCTGCTTCCCATCTGAGAGCTCTCTTCTTGTTTTATGGGAGCACCGTTTTTATGTGCGGTAGCCCAACATCCAGCTACTCATTGGACTGAGATAAATGGGCCTCTCTGTTCTCTACAGTGGTGACTCCAGTGCTGAATCTTATCAGCTACAGCCTAAGGAATAAGGAGGTGAAGGATGCTCTGAGGAGAGTTTTAGGTCATATTAGAGAAACTTCAGCAGACTTGTTAGAAAGAGAACTTTGTTTGGGGAAAATTTATCAAAACCTTGGTACAAAGAGTAGGACTTCCAAGGAAGATTTGATCAGCTTCCAAGGGTGAGATTCAGAAAGGTACTCAATTGTTAGAAGTGATTTTAGGTGGACTTTTAACTGGTTGTATCTGCAACTTCTATCTTGAAAGACTGTGTTCCTCTGCTGCTGAAAGCTGGAGGAATCCTGACTCTTAACTTGCAAGTTCCAAGCACAAACAGGACTCCTGCCTGAGGAGTGCGTGGCACAGAATTGCAGTTCTCTGTTCTACTAGGAACGTTTGCTCATGTAGGAAAACCACCAGTCCGTCAAGATGAGAAAAAGCTTTCAAGGATATTCAAGAGGAGAAAAGAAATATGATTTGAATTTACGGCCATTTCTGCTACGTCTTCAGTATTTGAAAGGAGTAGCCTCTTCCAGTGCAACACACAGAACCTGAAGTTCTGGAAAGGAAATCTTGGAGAAGAGACACCCGTGTTTTTGCCCCCCAAACACTAGGGAAAGTAACTGTCCCTCTCCTGTTAAATCCCCCTCTTCTGTCACTCATTACTACCTCCTTTTTCCCCTTCTGCCTGGAAACATGAAAAAACTACAGAAATGCAAAAAAGATTGACTTCTAATTTTGCTACCATTGTGAAGTAACAAGAACTTATTCCTGCTTTTCATCTCCACATATCAGCAATCCACTTGAGGCAACTGAGTGAACCGGTAGTTATTTTAAGGACATTGGACATAATCTGAAAGTTAATCAAGCTGCAGTGTTGTTTCACTTAAAAGAATGACGGAATAAGATGGTGACTTACCAACTACATGTCTGCCATCAATGTGATTTTGAGAATAAACGACCAATCATTTCTGGGAGATGAGGAAGCTGGGAAAGGCTTTGGAATCCTTTTAACAATTCAAGTAAGCTAGCTCTAAGGATAGGTGTTCTAGCGCTAAACGATGTTTCATCCCTTCTGGCTGAGTTTATAAATGCTGTCCCTCAGTTGGCAGAAGGAGTTGAAATCTTTATTGAGCTGAAAGTGACAGAATTAATCTCAGACAGCTGAGAGGTTCCTGCCTCTGCATAAGGTTTACAGTCAAAGGGGGATGGAAAGAGGTCTTGCGGATTCCCTTTGCATTTCACTGCAAGCCTGTTAGGGCTGTTATTTCCCCTGACTTCCTCTCCTTAAAGCTGTGCATAACTATAGCAAAGATTGTGTCCCTGTGATCATCTATGGCACCCTAAAGAAGGATTTTACAAGTCTCTTTTCTTCAAACGGCTGCCAGCATATTTTACAGAGAGCTGATATGACTGTGAAACATCATTATTTCTGCCCAAAGACACACGGCTGGGGAGAAAACTTATCTTCAGTATGTTATAGTCTGAATTTTGATCAAGTAGTGATGATTAAAGGCCATCACTATCTCAGAAGCCGTTTATCTCAGTAACGCTAAAATTAGAATATGCATGGGGTAGTAAAAGCATTTGGACGCTATGCACTATTATCCCACTGGCCTAACGGTCCTAAAATGCAGGAAAAAGAATGTGAAAATGTAGCCTTTTGGTGCTGCTAGTTGTCATCTTTCTGTTGCTGCAGAGGCTGAAGCTCAAGGTTTATCTCTTGTTTCTGATTATTAAGTATCATCAGATATGTGAAGTTCACAGTTTTTACACGTATCAATGTTGCGTTGTCCTTATCTTGAACAGAGAAGTGAGATTTTTAAACCAGATTTCTGAGGTGTCCAAAATTGTCTCTTTCAGTGGACTCCCAGCTCACAGGAAGGAAATAGCTTGAAAAGAAATCACAGGCATCATTTTATTTTCCTGTGTATGTTTACAGGTCTCTGGGAAGAGCAATGTACAATCCTACTCTTCCAGAAAAAGACAGGTAGGTTGTCATCAAAGAGCTTCCCTGCACAGCAATGAGTCATGTCTGCACACCTCTCTCTGCGCTGATGTTTAAGATAGTCAAAGCCATCTAGAGCTAAGCATCAGCAGAACCGGCAGCATGTTTCAATCAAGAATCACAATCTCAAACCTAAATATGCTTTCTGACAAATATCATCAAAAAGAACAGATTTTCATAAGCCCTGCATTCATCTAAGCCCTGCATTCACCTATGCCTTAGTCTCTACCTCGAGAAACCCAGACAAAATTAGGGAATTTAAAAAGTTAAAGAGCTGCTGTCTCTTCAAATCTACAGTTTGCTTTTCTAAGAAAGCCTTCTGATCCACCATCCAGAATCCTGTTCCTCTTCTTCCCTTCCCCAAATCTCAGTTCCAGGAGGAGATCTGGGAAAATCCCGGCCTTGAATCGCTTGTCATGACAGCAATGCTAAAGTAAGTCTATTTGCGGTAGAACAGCATTGCCCAGAGTCAGGAGGTTGTAGGGGCATTTGGGGGTTTCCCTGCTGCAAACAGTTGAGGAAAACTCGATGGATCAAGAACAGTACTGTTAAGAATTTTAGGGAAATTTTCAGTGTTCAGCTAGGAATTAGGTTATATTGTGTGGAGTATGGAGAGATATTGGATCCCCATATTTCCACTGAGATACCTATTCCTTAGATCTTTATAGTGTAAAGCACCAGACGACTGGCCAAAGTATGAAACTTCATCCAGTCTCTAAATAAAGCGGTGAAAAATGTCCCGACAATTGAACTGGATTGTGGCTCCAACATTGACTGTGGTATTTAACCATGCTTGGATTGCTGCTCTGATAGATTATAAAGCTCAGCTATGACATAAGGCCAAGACCTTGGAAAGGTGTTAGCAGAGCTCCTTTAAATGAAGCGTTCCCAGAGACACCAGGTTGGCACAGACTGATGAAAATCGGAGTGAATGCCTGGCATTGGGGAACGGCCTCTGTGTCCATCAGTGTTCCTGGGAGCCTTGGAAAGCCTAGTACGGTGTATGTCACCCTTCACTGTAAGGCAGACACCTAGTGCAGCATCCTGCTCCTCTCATGCTCCTATTTTACCATGCAATGAATCGCAGTCCCCTCAAAGGTCTCTTGCTGTCTTCAGCAGCTCTCTCAAGTTGAGGCACCTCATGTCAGCACACCAATATATGTGAGATGAAACCTGCTTGTGCTGTGCCATCCTGAAGGATTTGCTTTCTCTTGGAAGCTTAGCACCACCATCACTTTTTTTGTGTGGAAACGTGAGCAGACACCACTCTCTGAAGCTCGTAGGAGCTAATGGGAAAGCATAACCTCTCAAAATACCTAGTTATTCCTCTTAATGCCAGGAGAAGCCTAGACCTGAGACTTACACAGCTCTAAGGTGTCTAAAGGTAAAAGCCACAATACCACCCCAAAGGCTCGGGTTTGACTGGTGACAATATCCTCACATCCTTGTGACTGACAATTTCCAAAGAAAGATGAGAGCTACATGAAACCTTGAATTTAGTTTCAGTTCTACTCTTGTCTTCTGAGAAGATGGTGGAAGGGCGCGTATAGATGAAAATGCATGGCCCAAGGAACAGAAGTGCAACAGTGATATGGGAGGTGCAGGTAGAGAGTGCTTTGAGACGCCCTTTGGAAGAGTGTGTCCTCAAAGAGACCAAAATAATGACGTAGGACACAACAAGAACAAGCAAAGAGCCTGAGGAAATCAGACCACTATTGGCAACCACGATGCAACCAACCACGTAGGTGTCAGTGCAGGCCAGCTTCAGCAAAGCGTGTACATCACGGAAGTAGTGGTCGATCTCATTGGGCCCACAAAACAATAGCTGAGCGGTCAGCAGGGTCTGCACCAGGGAGTGCACACAGCCTCCCACCCACGAAGCTGCCACCAGCCGGCCACACACATGCTTGTTCATAATGCTTGTGTAATGAAGCGGCTTGCATATAGCAGTGTAACGATCATACGCCATTGCTGTGAGGATGAACATCTCCGTGCAGGCAAAGAGATGGACCCCAAAGAGCTGTGCTAGGCAGCCCACAAAAGAGATGGTCTTCTTTTCAGCAAGAAGGTCATAAATGAGTTTGGGAACTGTGACAGTAGAGTAACTGATATCTACAAAGGACAAGCAGCTCAGGAAGAAGCATGGGGTGGGAGAGTCCAGCTGTTGACTGTTCTGCATAGTGCTGATGCTAAGCAGGTTTCCAAGAACAACAGTGGCATAGAAGACTAAGAAGAATGTGAAGCATACTTTTGCTAATGTATCATCTTGTGTGAGTCCCTGGAGGACAAACTCTGTCACATTGTTCTTATTCTTCATATATGTCACGTAGACAGGACCTGAAGCACAGAATAAAGCCACCTGTGACGGCATTAGAGACACAGTGTTATCAGTACACATCCATATCGATCACTGGTATGTTCAATATCAATGTATTCCCTTTTATGCCTTTTGGGGAAAGTTTCCTTTCAAAGTCAATGCTTCTCTCAAGGAGTGACAGTTGATGTCTAACCCAGAATGTATTACTGATGTGTGTAAGAGCGAGTTCCGTTTATTTGTTTGAGGGAGTTGGTGGAAATATCCTCCAGATTCATATTTCTGATCTTTGCCCCTTTTAAAAAGGAAGACTAGCTGCTAGGCTCCCTAAACATCCACTTTTGAAGTGTTGATTTGGAAATGAAAAACTGACTGAGAAGGATAGTGCATGTTATCATTTGAGTCTCAACACGTTAGTCATGCCCTAAGGAATTCTGCTCAAGCAGTGAACGTACCTTCTGTTTCAACCCTCTGAAGGAATTCAACAGAACTAGTCCTTGCTATTGCTCTCTGACTCTGGTAGAATGTCCATGCATTTCTGTGCAACCATCAGTGTTCACATCATGACACAAGGCAGCTGGCTAATTAACATCACTTCAACTATCAGTGTAGATCCTTCTGGAGGAGGTAAAGTGGACACCTACCTCATGTCTGTTTAGCAGAGATGTGCCTTTAGGCACAAACTGTCTTTAAGGCGCCCTAAGTGAAATCAGACCATGTTCAAGGCAGGCCAGGAAACCTGAAGCAGGAGAGTCATTGTCCTATATGTGCTGTACTGGGCTACATCTTGTGTGGATTGGTTCCAGTTATTGCTCATGAGTTTCTGGGTTGCGACCTCAGTCTCCAAAAGAGCAGGCTTGTATTTCCTCAGACCACCTTTCCTACAGTACATGGGTGAATACTGGAGATAATCTGCATTAACGATGTGTCAGTAAGGTTTTTGTACACCTCAGCCAAGTTCTGGACCATGGAAATCCCCATAAACACACCTGTGATGCCCCTGGGGTAATAAATACACCGCTGCTGAATCTCCTTTACTCACCAACACCCTTGTATTCACCTTTGCTGCACTCTAGTGCAGTACGCAAGTATCTCTAGTGTTCAGTTTCTACACTGAAAAGATAGACGGCAAGAGCTGCATAACAATGTGCACAATACTGGCAAGTCCTTTGGGACCTTAATCCTGTTCCACAAACACAGGTCAATCAGTTCTTTCTCACGAGATCTCTGCCTCTTCCACCCTCCAACTTTAGCAGCAGAGGAAATATTCTTTCGTGTCTCCAGCCCTATCTCCATGCCACTCCATGGGCAGAGGGAAAGCAGTGTGGGGAAGCCCAAAGCGTGTGTGTTAAGAGCATTGTTGCCACGATGTGTACAGCTAGAGGGGACAAGTTAAGACTGAGTACATAGGCAGTGCTGCAGCTACCTATTGACTCCTTGACTCTGTAACACCAGAAACTTCCTTTTGACAGATATTTCTGGAAATGGCATATAACTGAAAAATAAGCAAAGAAGACACCAATTAAATAAAGGGTAAAAAAAATAGAGTTCTTTCTACTTCATAAAATGCACCTCACAAAAGTCACTCAACAATAATGTCTCTTTTCAAAGGCAGGATTGCCTGCTATTCTCCTCTGATGACCTTCCTGGACCACTTCAGGCACTTTCATCAAAACCTCTCAGCTCCAAGCTGCTTCTTATGTGTCACGAGAGCAGTCCACATCTCTGCCAGGGCTGAAAACTACAGAGGATGAAACGGACAGCCTGAATGTCTAGCTCCATTTCTCATTCTGCAAAAGCAACTTCCAAGAGCATCTGCAAGAACAACTCTCTCTCTCCAGATGGGGAAGTGGCAGAAATATTTCAAGTAAATTGCACAGCAGAAGCACAAGCTTACCAGAAGCAATGAGATCGCAGAGGCATGTGAAGTTTTCTTTGTCAGAAAGAATCAGTGGACGGGGAGCTAAAATATATATTTTGGACAGCTATTAGAGTAATCTCTACAAGGTGACTCTGGAGTGTGATCACCTAGACCATGTCACATTATGTGGGGGTTTGCTTGCTTTCTTGCTTGCTTTCCAATGCTGTCCAGATAAATGGACTTCATTTAGTATTAGCTATGTGCTTCTTTTGGAAACATTTCTATTTAAAATCAACGTCATGGCTGACCATGTGCAAGATTTTGCAAATGCACCCCCTGCATAGAACAGAGGACATTCAGGGAACCAGAGCATTTCTGACATTGTCCCAGGGTTTGGTCTGTAGATCTGCCGCTCTCCTGTGCAGGGAACACCTTCTTATCTTGAATCACACTTAAGCCATGTTAAGGTGCAACACAAGTGCAAGCAAGTGTTTATAGGGAACATGAAGTGAAGGAAGGAAAAAGAAAGTGCTTTAGTTACTTTCAGAGTGCATTACACAGATGTCTTTCCCCCTCACGCAGCTCATTTGCTCTTTTCCTCCTGGCAAGGTAGGAGTCAGGGTCCCGTGGCTCCTCGTGGCTCCTTTGGCCTTGTGGAGAACCTTAGCTGCTAGAACCAACCTCCCTGTGGCAGCTTTGGCTGGCTCTGAGATGATTTAATCTTCCATCTTCACATTTCTTCTCTTCCTTCCTGCAGCAGTAGCTGCTCCAGCTATTCCCTTGGAATACATGTTTCTTCCTTTGCCTGGGCCTGTAGATGTGCCCTGTTGGGCTAGGCGTTATCCTGCGTACAGGAATTATTCCCAAACAGCTTTTTTTTCATTGACACATAAAATTGTGCCCCCCAATGCTTTCTTTGCCCCCCAATGCTTTCCTTGCCCCGCAATGCTTTCTTTGGTGGCGACAATTTCCTACGGTGAGCAATTTATCTTTCACTTGGATCTTTGATTCTGTTTTAGTAATAAACATTAAAATGCAAAATCTGAGGCAGAGATGAAGGGCAGAGGGGATGGTTAGGAAGGAGCGTATTAGGGATAGGTGAACTGCTGCAGAAAGGAAGAGAGTTGCACTGGAATGGGAAGAGGAGAGGCTTCTCCTCATATCACCTGCATCAGCAAATGACCCAACCAGCATCTAATATCAGCAGTTTAATTGCTAACCCATGGATTCAGCATATGACAATGCAGTACTCCTAAGAAGGCATTTACTCCAAAGTAAAGGGGAAGGAAGCCTTTGGTACAATTGCTTCCAGCAGCAGGGGACCAACAGCCTTGCAGACACCTTGGGCCATCGTTTCCTAGCTGAGTAGATTACAGAGTAGATGGAGTTTGTCTGACGGAAAGTTTACACCTGGGAGAGCTCGGACTAATGGGATGCTCTGCCTGGAACACATTTTAATATTTTTGATAGCATTCATTTCTTTATTTGCTGGTGTCTCAGCAGTGCTTGGAAGCCCCAGTCCTGCGCCTGTGCTATTCAAAAAGAGAACATAAAGGGAATCCCTGCTAGTCACAGAGTTTACAATGCCATTCCAATCAAAACATGAACTTTCAGTGTCTTCCTAATTACTGCAACAGCTAAAACCAAGCTTTTCTTCAAAAGGGAGCTTTCAGTAAATTTTCCAAAATGGAATTATAGTGAGAGAGACTTGATTTTCTCAGCTCCTGAGAAAATGTTACCACAGTTCTACACCTCACCCTTTTCACGCCAAACTTTTCTATTCCACAGTTTTCTCATGGCACTTTTCATCTCCTCATTTCTCAGCGTGTAGATGAGTGGGTTCAGCATGGGCGTGATGACAGTGTAAAACACAGCTAACCTCTTCTCCTCCGAGAGACTGCTGGATGGGCATATGTAGGTGAATGTGGATGGCCCAAAGAAGAGAATCACCACAGTAATGTGGGACCCACAGGTGGAGAGGGCTTTGTACCGCGCTTCGGACGTTCGCCTTTTCAAGGAAAACAAAATGACAATGTAGGACGTGACCAGGATGAAGAAAGAGACCAAACAAATCATTCCAGTATTGGCAACAACAATGATGCCCGCAACATAGGTGTCTGTACAGGCCAGATGTAGTAGGGGACGGACATCACAGAAGTAGTGGTCAATTTTGTTGGGGCCACAAAAAGGGAGGCTAACGGTTATGAGGGTCTGCACCAGGGAGTGCACAAAGGCCCCCACCCATGAACCCATCACCATCCAGCCACACACACGCCTGGTCATGAGGGTGGTGTAGTGCAGGGGTCTGCATATGGCAAAGTAGCGATCATAGGCCATCGCTGTGAGGATGAAGATCTCAGCGCCGCCGGAGATATGAAACCCAAATAGCTGTGCCATGCAACCCCCAAAGGAAATGGTTTTCTTCTCAACAAGGAAGTCAGCAATCATTTTGGGAGCTGTGACAGAAGAGAAGCAAATATCTGCAATGGACAGGTGGCAGAGAAAGAAATACATGGGGGAGTTCAGACGTTGACTGCTAACTACAGTGACAACGATGAGCAGATTTCCTGCCACAGTAACAATATAGAAGAACAAAAACACCACAAAACATATTTTCTGCACCCCTTGGTTCTTTGAAAGGCCCAGAAGAATGAATTCCTTCACACTGCTTACGTTCTCCATGTTGATCAGACGGGTGCCAATATGCAATATACAGCTTATACACCTGGGAAAACAAAGACAGACACATGGTTCATCAGCATTTTTTTCATTATTAATAATGAGTTCTATATCAGAAGTGGATACAAACCAAGAAAGATATAGCATTGGTATTAAGCTTTTGAAGTGTTTAGTTTCTGTCATGTATTTTTTTTTAACGGCTATTTAATTCTCCACGGTACAAAGCTTCTGCCATGGCTTTGGTGGCACAGAGATAGGTGCACTCTGTGATATGTTCCTTAATCCTGGTCCTCCAGGATTTTGAAGGACTGGCTCCATGGCCGATAGCCTTCCATGCACTAAGGACAAGGCCAGAGTGTTCACCTTGGGCACTACAAGGCAGATAATGCAGCATGTTTGCCCTCAGGGGAGACAAAGTCCCTGACAGCAATCTTTGTAAAATGGGTGTCTTTAAGAATACCTGGAAATATTGCTCAGAATGATGATTTGCTTTATAAGTACACATGATCTTTGAATTCTTGTTTAGAAGGGAAATGTACCCACATGCAGAGAAAAGAACTCTCTTGTGTTCATACATTTTGAAACGTAAATATGAAATGTCACAGGCGGAAAAATGAGTTCTGGGAAGGTTATCTATCATGGAGGGGAAAAAAATTGCACATATGACTTAATGGAGTATTTCACATTGTTCTAAATCTCAGCATTGTTTCTATCAGAGGAAGGAAGAATGAAAGACGCTTGTGAGATCTTCTGTCCTCCCAGCATTGTACTGATTTTACCTAGTATGATTTTTGATACACTCTGAGTGATCCTTTCAAGGGTTAACTTAGCTTAATGAAGCTAATCTAACTAAACTCCTTCAACAGCCAGTATAAGTCTCTCTATAGGCTGATTCAGAATGACTAAATTAGGGTCCTTTGCAGAACCCTTTTTTCCTCCACTCACTATGAGGAGCTTAAGCAAATTAGCACCACCAGGTTAGAATGACCCTCAGAGAATAATCCCTTTTGGTGCCAGAAAGTACCGCAGAGCTTTTTGCAATGCCATCCACCTTTTTCAGGTTATGGCTGAGCTCCTTGTCCCTAGGCATTTCTACATCCATACAGTTTCTCATTCGAGACAAGGTCACATTCCAGCATAAACATGGGACTTCTTTGGTTCACCCTGTATTCCAGCTACAACCCATAGAGCATTACATGTCACTAATAAATGAGTAGCCTACACCTTTAGAAAGAGTGTAACGTTTCTAGCTTGCCTTTATGCACCCAGACCACCAGAGTTCCTTTGGTCAAAGAAGTCTGGGAACCACCAGATGAAACTCTTCACAGAGAGTTTAAGGTCAGCCAAAAGCAGGCACTCTTTTAATAAAAATATCCACTGTATGGGCTTCCTTCTAGGATCAAAACATTCCCCGTCAGCTGGTGTTAAAATGCACCATTTTAAGTCCTGCAGAATTACATCACAACCAGGTCTTCTCATTTGTATTCGTGATCTGTGAGCAAATCTGTGGAATGATTCAGTTAAGCCAATTTATCTACCAACTACTTCAATCTGCAGCATAATCAGAAACTTTTGTGCAGGCACGAAGTGATGAAGCATCCACAGGAAACACTGAAACTGAGAAAACCCAAGATTACTTTCAAACCCACAAAGTGAAGCCGAGAGAGGAAGTGGGCAAAGTTAGGGACTTTTCCTATGCTTACAGTTGTACTTACACTAGATGAAAGTTTTTCAAGCAGAACGGTAAACTTTGCATGGATGGTTCCCCTTCAGATATTTCTACAAGGAAAAGGATCAGTAAGAACAATGGGAGGTCATTTTCTCCCTCGTCTTATCAAGTCATGATCCTTTCTTCCCCTATTCCTTCCATTGAGCAAAAACGTAGCCAGAGCATGACTGGAAGCATACCACAGCAATCGCAGGGCCATATTTGGGCAGTCAGAAAGGAGTGACCAAGAGAGAAATGGTCAGGGGAAACTACATGCCTGAATACCAGCAGATGGCAAATTCCTGAACTAAAAACAAGGTGTGCATCTACAAAAGGACCGATTCACAATTCAGACAGCTCGACTATGTGTCTTGCTTGATAAGGTCCTTTCCATCACCACCAAACTGCATTTAACAAACTACCCATCTGTCTGATCTCATCTCATTGACCTAAGCCAGGTAGGCACCTGTACCTAAGCTAGGCATATTACACCTGACCAGTCTACTTGTAGATGTGATGAATCATGTGCTGCCGGTACCCGTTTCTCACTGTTGACTTTAAGAGGGTTACTAGAATGACTAATTCAGTAGAGGATTGCCACCAGTTATGGCTTATCTCTTCAAGTGCCTTTGCAGGGGTAGACCTGAGCTATATGACATAATGCAGTCAGCTGCAAAATAAAATGAATCTCATGTGTACTCTTAACATCTCAAAAAGGGTGAGAAATTGCACCATCTCCTTACTGCATGCATTCTTCCCTAAAATCTCAGGTGGTTATGGGAAACAAAAGAATAATATCGAAGCAATCGAATCTGCGGCTGTAGAACTAGCTCTGTATATGATTCTAGCCAAAGATAACTAGAGACAGTTGATAACTTCAGTGGAAGTTCCTTTCTGTATTATCACATTTGTTCAAGAAGAAAGGAAAAGGAAGAGGAAAGCAAAGCGAGCAAAGCAAAGCAAAGCGAGAAGGCAGAGAAGCTGCAAAACTTACCTCACCTGTGTTTAGAGATCTAATTTTTTGTGTAAGGGCTGTACAACTTTATCTCCTCAACTTCTGTCTTCCCTGGTATGAATGTGTTAGAGCACAGCACCTTTAAAGAACATAGAATGGCTTCTGGAAAGCTTCCAAAACTTGCTTAGGAGGTGGCTGTTAGTGTATAATCCAATCCCATCTAATTTATTACTTGCTTTCATGTGTCACAAGTGTATCTTGATGTTTCCTGCCTGTGTGAGAAGTGGTTTAATAGGCTGTGTGGATGATGTGACCTGGGTGTGCTGAATGACACTTTCATATCCCAGCAGCTGCACAAAGGGCTGAGAAGAAAACCGTTTAAGTACCAACTTTTAACCCTCTCCCAGGAAATCTTCCACCTGAAGGGCTCTTGGGGCTGCAGGAGGGAGGGGTGGAGGCTTCGTGAAGGCAAGGCGTGAAAGAAAGGGGCAAAGGAGGAGAATGAGTTCTGTCTTGACTGAAAAGTTTAAGTAAATATATTTTAAAGAAACAGTTGTCAGTCAATGCTTTTATAATGATATCACAAAGGCATTTCAGGGTTTCTCCATAAGAAATAACACTCAAAGGAGTAGCTGTGTATTCAACTGGACAAGCATATGCATGGACCTATGCAGTTAACGCTTCTCAGAGTTCTTCCTTACTCCGAGCTGATAGTTGTATGGATTTCCCCTGTGTAAAGGGCCATTAGGTCCACTGCTCTGGCTTCCTAGCATTGTGAATGCTAAAACAGTCCATTTGTAATCTAGATATTTTCTCTCCTTTTTTAACTTCTGTGTATTCCAAAACACATGTAAAAGAGAAATCTTCATTAAAGGAAAAAAAGAAAGAAACCTCAAGCTGTAGGAAGAGTCACCATCCTCCAGGGATGGTCAAGAATTCCTATCACAGGAGTCTTTTAAGGACAGGTTGGGCTCATTTCTCTCAGGAGTGGTTACGATGAAGTTTTTATAGGGACAGAAGATGTCCTGGGTGACCTCTTGATGACCCTCCAAGTCCTATCTCACCAGAAATTTCATCACTGGAAATCCAGTGAATAAAGCCTCTTTGCAAGAATTTGCATGTTTTAACAGAGGTCAGTGAATTACCAAGTCAGTCAAAAAAGTCCTTCATTTACGCATTGGGAAACTGAGGGAGGACGTCACCTATTTAATGCCAATGGAAGTCAGCGAGTTTAACCCTGACTTAGTCACTCTAGGCTCTTCTGCGGAAAAAAATGAATGTCTCTGGAGGCAGATGCATCTGATCTACCTCAGAACTGATTTTAGGATGCGATTAGGTCTTAAATGGACATCTAGCTTTTAAACAAAATAACTGAGGGCGGACAAATCTCACTGTCACGATGGGCCCCATCTTTCTTAACCTGAGCAGCTGCAGTCAAAGGTGAACCTAAGAAATGAAACCAACGAAGGAGGACAGCAGAGAGGTCTCATGGTTTCTAGTGAAATCTCTGCTAAAGCAATATTGTAATCAGCCATTAAAGGGCTTCTCCAAACCTTGTTAACTGACATGAAATGGCTTCAGGAATACTGCTACTCCGTAGAATTAAAACGAACAAAAAAGAAAAGTTTTGACCCCTGTTAGTTCTTTCAATGTTCTGGTGCAGACATTTTCCCTTCTTTCTCTGCTTTCAACTTAATTTCAAAAAATCAGATTTAGATCCATTCCTTTTAAATCCAGCCATTCACTTGCTCACAAACTGTTTAGTGTTAATTAGCTCCACGCACCAGCCAACTCAGAAAGAGTAATGGAGAAACAAAGGAGGGAAGGATTGAGGGCAGGAGCCAAAAAAAACAAAAAACAAATAGAAAGTCTGGAGAGCTGGATGGAGAGGCAGAGAAATGCCCTTTCAGCCCTGCAGCAACAGGCAAGTGCCAGTGCCAGGAAGAGAGGTGACCCTCCCAGCAGCTACTGGGAAGACAGTGAGATAAGGTGCTGTGGCTGGGAGCTGAAAGCTTTCTCAGAAGCACTAGGGTGAGAGGCCTTGCATGACACTGCGTAAGGGGAGCGAGGCATCCCCAGTGTGGGGCGAGACGGTGGTGGGGAAGAGATTTGGCACAGGGACAGGAGGGTGGCTGATGGCTCAGCAGGAGCTGCGTGCTGCAGCCACATAGGGAAGGGAAAAGCTCCTTACAAGCACCTTTCTCTCCACTGCCTGTACAGGCAGCCTAGGGCAACTAACTCATCTGGAGATGGCCATCTTGGGCGAAAGCTGGGAGTGATGAGTTGAGATGTCCTCTGGGGACAGCGATGGAGAGGCTCAGGGTGTAGGTGAGGAATTGGTGCTCTTTCTACACACACAGAAGCACCACGCATCACTCCAGGACCCCTGTGTGTTGACCAGAGCAGCCGTGGCACCAGCTGAACGGTCCCCTAGGTGTTCAGGCCTGAAGGATGTTTCTATACAAGCCCAAAATAGCCAGGATGAAACTCATCCCTGCTGAGAGTGGCCTCCCAGGAGCTGCCAGAATGCCCTGGAGTCCTGCAGGCCTGACCTCAAGTCAAAGTGAGGGAAGAGACTCCCTGTAAGGTTCAGGGTCCCAAAGACATGCCCAACATCCTGGGTCACTCTTCCTCCCCACACTCTGCATGCTCTGCATAGCCATGCTCTGTGCACCATGTCCCCTTCCACAAGGGGAACCACGTAATGAGAAGAGGCACTGGCACGGTGTGCAGAGAAGGATCGCTCTCACCCAGCTCCCTGGTCCCCAGCACAGCCCTGCTCGGAAGGGGCACGTCACCAGCTGAGCTGCTCCCACCGCAGTGGAGATGCCCTGGCTCCGCTGGGGGCTGAGCACTGCTGCCCACCTCCCCTCAGTCCCCTCTGCAGGCTGCCCCACCCTCCCACACCTCCTCGCCAGCAGGGATTTATACAGCAGTCTCTGCAGCAGTGTCTCTGGGCACTTGGCTTCCTTCTCCGCACATTGCTTTCTCTGGAAACACTTGTCAGAAGGTGACTTTCCCAGAGCCATGGAGCCGGTGGTGACGGTTGCTCCGGACCAGAAAGTAAATGACTGGGTTGGTGCTGCTGTCCCAGAGAGATGAGCCAGGGACCACCAAAAAGGGGAATTTACCAATGTTTGGCATGCAACAGCACAAGGGCTTCATCCACTGATTCTAATCCCATTCCCGGCATGAACATGTTGCCTCAGAGATTAAATGTCGTGGAGTACAGAGGGCTGCAAATGAGCTTTTCTCTGCAAGAGATTCTTGTCTCACAGAATCTCATCCATCAGCCTTATGGAGACTGCATCTTTACTGCTCACTTGTCTTTCCTTCCTTCCCTTCCTTCCTTTCCTTTACTCCTTCTTTCTGAGGTGTTTCCTGGGGAAAGACGGAGATCTCGAGAGGCTGCACACACACTACACGTGCCGCAGGCCCTGCTCACCCCCCAGCACAGCAACACCATGGGAGAACTGGGAAAGGCACCAAGACAGGAAACAAGGGCAGGCAAAGGAGAGCACCACCTTCCCTGGCAGGGGCTGCTCTGCAGAGCGAGGGGGACATGCCCAGGCTGGGGGAGAGAAGACAAAGACCTCTGAGTGAGGGCTGCACACTTCTGTGGGAGGGAAAGAGGGAACACTTCTTCCCTGCTTCAAATTTGACGAGGACACGGCGTCAGAAAAAGACGTGATCTGGGGGCAGGTTCAAAACACAGCTCTGGGGACTTTCTCATACAGCCGGTCACTGCCCGTGGAAATCACAGCTGTGGGGTGCTGAGGGTGCCGGATGTGTGCGAGAGGCCCAGACCCTGCCTGCCGAGCTCAAGGGAGAAAGACCCTGGGACATCTTCTTCACAGGGGTGTGTGCGCAGCCAAGGAGGTGCCAGAGGTGCAGAGCCTGGCAGACCACAAGAGACGGCCTGCAAACTGACCCCCAGCCGTGCTGCTGGGGCCGGGGCCTGCCTGCAGTGAGGCAGCCCAGCCGCTCACCTGCTCTTCACACCAGCAAAGGGGGGCTGCAGCGGAGAACCCCGTGCCGGGGCAGCAGGGTGGGCACAGGGAGCAGCTCTCACAGCAGACGCTGCTCCCTGGGCCCGAGGGAGGTGACCGCTGACCAAATGCTGACCCAGCTGCATTTCTGCTTCCTGCTGGCAGGGTTCCCCTCCAGTTCTTGCTCAGCCTTTCACTTCAGCACAGGGACAGCAGGAAGAGGCAATCCCCCTCTGGTGGTCTACCACCACCACCACCACCACCACCACCACGTGTTGGCATTGCCGCTTTCACCCTGCCTGAAAACTTGCTTCCCCGAGTTGGCCAAAGCTCCACCAGAGCCTTCCTGTGAATGTGGCTCACTTCTCCTGAGCGACAGAGCCCCAAGAAGACCACAAGGGCTTGTTTGCTGGCAGAAGAAAGCCAAAGTTTATTGGGCGAGGACCAGGACCGTGGTGGAGGTTGCAAAGGGGAATACAGGCAGTGCTTGGAGACCAAGTCCAGCAGAGCAGCACTATGCCAGGCTTGTGGCCCTGTCCCCACACCCAGCTTTGGTCACCTCCCTGGTGGCAAGAGGGCCACCAGCCATGGCGTGGGGCTCTCCGTCTCCTCCCGGGCTGCCTGTGGAGATCAGCATCTCCACTCCTGCCTTGCCAGCAGGGATCTACACAGTGGTCTCCACAGCAGTGTCGCCGGGGCCTTGGCTGCCCTCCTCACATGTTGCTTTCTCTGCAAACACTCGCCGGAAGGCCACTTTCACAGAGCCCTGCAACCGGCGCTGACGGCAGCTCCCGACAAGGAAGTAAATGACAGGATTGATGCTACTGTTCAGAGACGCCAGCAAGAAAGACAGATTTTCAGGAAATAATTCTTTTGAATAAGCAACACTGAGTATTATTTCTACACTGTAAGGAAACCCAAAGGCAAAGAAGAAGAGGATGTTGAGCAAGATCGCAACAAACAGTCTCCCAGGGTGACGCCTCTGTGAGCCATATCGAAGTTTGATGAGCAGGATCAGGTTGGAAAGGAATGGGAAGAAAGAGAAAATGAAGAAATTCACAATGCCTAGTTGTAGAAATATATGTCAACAGTTCATATTAAAGGGGGAATAACAACCCAGAAAAAACAAGCAAACAAAAAGTCAGGAAAGAAACCAGATTACCCCACACACAATTCCAGACAAGCACTTTGGGCGACGGCATCGGTGCGAGACTGGGAATAAAACAGACAGACACCTCTCCATGCTCATTGCTGTCAGGAGATACATGCTGGTAAAGTACCACAAGAGAAACAGATCCATCAGGAGATATTTGGAAAAGATATAGTTATATAATGGAGAACAAGAGATTTCTATAACCATGTCTAGCGGTAATATAACAAGAAGAAAGAGGAGCAAAGAGAAGTCGGTGATGGCCAGGTTCAGAATGTAGATGGTGAAGGGGCTCTTCTTCATGTGAAAGCCCAGGAACCACACAACCATCCCGTTCCCCACTAGCCCACACAGAGACACTCAAAATTATCACCGCTCTGTAATCTCTTATGCACTGAGATTCTGCAGTCCTCTGAGAGTTTGTGTATCCTGTGGCCGTGTAGCTCAGAGAAAGGGCTGTTGTGTTGGTGTCCACCATGGTGAAGCCCCTGCTGTCAGTGTCGTCTTGTCCCTCTCGCCTCTCCCGCCACCTCCTAGGAGAGACAAGGAAGGAGAGAGGAGATCAGGGGCATCAGCACTCCCAGCACTCGCCTTCCCTCCCCACTCCCCCACACCAAGCCCTGGGCTGGGGCAGGAAGGACCACCTCAATGAGTGATTGGGAAAGGCCTGGAGAGAGACTGTCCTGGGGCAGCCGGGAGAGGTGGAGACAGGCTGGAGGTTCGGGGCAAGAGACATCTGGGAGAAAAAGAGAGACAGAGAGCAGTGCGGATGGGGTGGAATCGCTGCAAATAGGGGATGTCAAAAAGGAGGGGTCCTGGAGAGTCCCAAGAGCAATGGAGAGCTGCTCCCACAAGATCCGCCTAAGTCCACAGCCTCCTCCGGGCGCAGAGAGCCCATGTGTAAACATGCAGAGCTCCCTGAGCTGCTTAGCCATGAGCTTGCAAATTGACACCAGCCTCATCTAGCTGTCACCACGGCTCACTTTGGCCTCCATTGAAAAGGGAAAGCTGCTTTTTCCTCTGCTGGAAGCAGGTAGAGCAGCAGGACTGAGTACATGGCAGAGAGGGGCTTGCCGTGAGCACAGCTGGATTCCTGCCTGCTGCAGGATGTCTGGCAGTGTGGGATAGCACTTTTAAACCTTCTGCTGCCTTGCAGGAGAGAGGGAAAAGAAGGGCTTGGTATTACAGAGCTCCGCCTTTGTCCATTGCCTGTGCTACATGGAAACATCACCTGGTAGATGCTTTGTGTTTTCTGCACATCACTGCTCCAGGGGCAAGCAGAGTGACCAGACTTCCCTCAATTAAGCTCCTTGGCTTGGAGGTAAGCCACTAGAATGGTGTGCCTTTACAGTTCCCTCCGCACCAGCAGAGTGACTTTGGAAAGCAGTGATTTCTAAAATGAAGCACCACATGCATTTCCCACGCGCAGTCTTTGTTCTCTTGCCTAGTCAACGATAGGAAGTGCCAGGACCATGGAGACTTTGCCTGAGTGCCAGGCAAAGGTGAGCAGTCCATCTGCTCCAGCAGATTCCTGCAGTGCACTGGTATGCGGGATCTTAGCAAATTGCAGTCAGCTTCTGCAGGAGAGTAACTTGGCCCTGCCTGGGGGGAGCTCAGGGGAGCCAGCTGGCAGGCAGCAGCGCAGGAACCCCATGGCGCTGCCTGCTGCCTGCAGGGACACCGTGATGGATAGCGCCAAATCAAAGGGGAATCTGGACAGCCAAGGGAAAAATGTGGTGGACTTTGTGTGAGTAGCAAACATGTACCGAGGCTGCAGGGGAGTTTTGCTAGGGAAGATGGAAGAAGGGGTCTGAATGCATGGAGACAGATGCCACTTGCTCCCTGGAGGAGCCTGGGAGGAAGTCTCATGTGCAGAGGCAGAGAGGCCAGGCGGGCAGCATGCCCCACCTCTTCCTCGGTCAGATTGCTTGTGCCTGGCTGTGGCTTCACTGGATCAGAGCAGCAGCCTAAGAGAGCCCTGGAGTGATGGCCCACTGGGCAGGTGCCGGGTCACTGGATGCAGCACAACCCGTTGCGACAAACCTCCCTGCGGCATATAGAGCCACAGCTTCCTTCCTGGGCCCAGGAGTCTCTCCAGCACATGCTTGGCTCTCTCCGCTTTTTCCCTGGAGCCTCTCCCAGATTTCTGCGTGGCTGATGCTGCTCACTGGTGGCCCTTACTGCTGAGAGGCTGCACTGTAAGCATGACAGGTTTCTTGCAGGCCAGCAGGTGGAAATGCCCTCCCTTGCTCCCACCGGGCAGTGAAGGTGGACTCCAGAGCAAGGAAACCCTCTTGGCAGCAGCAGCAGCAGCAGCAGCAGCAGCAGCAGCAGCAGGGCTTGCTTTCTCTGGCCGTGACAAGTCTCTGCTACAGCCAGCAACTTGGAAGAGACGGTCAGCAAGGCAGGGCCAGATGTGGAGGAAGCTGTCATGGCATACTCACTTCCAGAGCATCAGAAGCAGGAAAAGAGAAATTATTTTGCAGAGACATGGCTTGGAACCCTTCTCTCTGCAGGACCTGTGTTGAGCCACAACTAGAGGTGCTGAGAGCTTCCTCTTGGTGTGGGACAATTTCATTCTGGGGCAGTGGTGGATGCCTTCTGTGGAGGAGGCAAGTGCTTTTGAAGGCCCTCCAGCAAGAGGATTCATCTGTTGCTCTTTCCGAAGGGGAAGGAAACACACAGCCACACCACCAAGTCCATACTTGTCAGTTCCCAGCACACTCTCCTCCCTAAGATGCAGGTGCAAATCCCAGGCTAAGAGGTTTCTGAACCTCTTGAAGCCAAAGAGGGCTGCACTGATGCTCCCATTGTCTGGGGCAAGTGCACTGCATTGGGTAGTGCTGCCCTGCCAGGGAGTGCTGGTCAAGCACCTAGGCAAGCAGCAGCCCCACTCGGAGCACTACCATTCGACACCAGTGCTAGCAGCAAGGAGAGAGAGCAGGAGGGAGGGCTTTTCAAGTGAAAGGGTAGAAGAGGTGGAGGAGCAGGAGCACCTGGGCAGCAGCCCTCTCTGAGGGGACACAGTGAGTCAAATGTAAAACCAGATCAGCAAAGGCTGTGTCCCTTGAGGGAGGGATGCTCACAGTTTTACAGCTCGGGTGGTTGTTTCCTTTGTAAGCGCTTAGCTGCCTTGGAGTTTCTCCAAAGTCTGGGGTGAAGTGTGTGTGGCGCCTTCAGCTGTTCGCTCTCGGCTCTTCCTGCTGCATCGCACAGCACTGCACTGCACAAAGGGGAAGGGCAGGAGCGCTCTCTCCTCCTGATTTTCTTGCCCCTCCTGATTTTCTTGCCTGCTGTTTGCTTGATTTCTGTTTGCAGCAGGCAGAAGCAGGAAAAAAAGGACGACGCTCCCATGGCTGCTTGCTCTGCGATGGACGTCTGCCAGCGGCCATCTGCCAGGGCAGCTTTTGGATCTGCGCTCAGAAGGGCAGGCTGTGACCAGCCTCTGGCAGCTCTCCGTTGGGAAGAAGGCCCATTACCGCTGCCGATCCAGGCAAGCAAGCCTGGCAAGGGAGTTACCATCGCTCCAAGCCGATTTCTTGTGTTACAATGCCAGATACGAGCCTTTAAAGCAGTGCAACGAACACGCTGGTCGCATCCGTGGCGAGGGCGCTGAGCCTCGGCGGGGCGAGCAGGAGAGCGCTGGGGAAGAGCAGCGCCCTGGGCTGGAGCGCCGCGGCTGCGGGGCGCGCTAGCACAGGCTGCGGCCGGGCGAGGCGGGCCGGGGCAGCGGCAGGGCAGAGCGCGGGCGCCGGGCGGCGAGGCGTCGGGGCGCAGGGCCGCTGCGCGGAGCCGAGAGCGCGACAGGCGCGGCGGGGGCGAGGGTGCGGGGGCAGCGGGCGCCGTGGGCGCTGCAGCCCCGGGCAGGCTCGCAGCCTCGGCGGGGCTCGGGGGCGCTTCCCGCCGCGAGGGCGGCTCCCGGCGCGGAGCGCGGCTGCCGGCGGCGCTGGGGGTCGTGGCGGGTGGCGGCGGGTGGGGGCCGGGCGGGCGCTGCGGGCGGGGTTGGGCGCCGGGGGAGCCGGGGGCTGGCGCGGCTCGGCGCGGCTCGACTCGGCTCGGCTCGGCTGAGCTCGGCGCGGCTCGGCTTGGCCGCCCGGGCGGAGAGCTGTGCCGGGAGAGCCGTGCCCGGCGGCGGAGCGGCTGCCGGGGGCGCTGGCGGGCCGAGAAGGGGGGCCGGGGCCGAGGCGAGGGGCCGAGAGAGCGCGAGCGCCGCTTGCCGCCGAGCGGGCGGAGGAGAGCTGCTGGGGGGGGGCGGCGGGCAGCAGGCAGCGCTGCGGGCTGAGACGTGCCCGGCGCGGGGCGCCCCGAGCACAGCAAAGTGCCGCTGCCTGGGGAAGAGTTTTCCTCCCCGACGCTTGCTGCAGGTTTGTTTTCCTTCTCTGAGAATCCCTGGGAGCGCGAACAGGTCCGAAGAAGAATGACCTCTGCGCTGCCTTGCAACGTTGCCTAAATGACAACGGCATAGGCAGTAGCCCAGGCGACGCCAGAAAAACCGCCTGTCACCGTTTGGGCAAAGATGTTCGAGTTTTCCGTTGCTTTCTTTTGAGAGAGGCACTGAGATTACTTGGAAGACGTCCAGATGTGTGTAGGTCAAAGGCACTGACGACCATTGGTCTCCTAAAAATGCCAAGCATGAGACTTTCAGGCAATGCACATGCGAAAGGAAGGCCAAACACCTCTATGTCAACAGATCATGTATGTATACGCAATAGGTTTGGAACAACAACAGCAACAAACAGCCAGTAAGAAAGCTTAAAAGGATTTATATGAGCTTTATTGGTATAGCCTCGCTATATTTGGATATGTATATACAAACAGATGTCTTTATATGATAACTACAGGCTCTCTTCACTGAATTGTGCACTGAGGACTAAACAGCAAATAGTGAAAAAGAATGGCAGAGTAGTAGCATTGTGCTGCTCCTCAGGCTATCAATCACCTCCACGATCCTAACTGCAAGTGAACTTCTATGAGAACAGAGGGAACTGCCATGGCCCGTTTTGTAGTAAAGGAGAGTGGCTGCCACAGCAAAGGCCCTCTTGCCTTGGATGAGCTTCTGTGGCTGCAATGCAGGGCCCTGCGAAATGCATCTTTTGAAGAGAGGCCACAAAGCCTCTAGAAAGAGGGCTGCCAGCTGGCAGTGGGAGCCTCCTCAGGTGCTTCTGTCTCCCCGTTAGCTGAATGTTGCCCATGCCTGCAGCTCTGCTGGCAGAACAGATAGCTCAAGGGTCGTCAGCAGAGCGGGAAGCAAAGGTGGATCAGTGAGCTCCAACCTACCCTGAGAGAGATGCTGGTTTCCTTCTCAGCAGGGGGTGAGCATTTCCTCCTCTTCTCTGCTAGGCTCTCTGAGGGCGATGCGTTCCTCCTTCGCTTTTGTCTGCAGGCAGCTGCACAGAGATAGGAGAAAAAGCAAGCCAAAGCATTAGCTAAGCAGTTCTGTCTGCAAAATCTAGCACCGTCGTCTTACTTGGTGCACAAGGGGAATGGTGAGAGGGACTGAAGTACCATTGTGCTGGCTCACTACATGCATGTGTTGAGGGAGAGAGGGCAGCAAGTGAAGGGGGTCCAATTGTTATTAGAATTAAAAAGCGCAAGAACTAATAGACTATATCATGCATAAAAGAACGCCCTTGAAGATTTTGTGCACAGAGCAGACTGTAGACCGAAGGCATGAGCACAAAGCAAGGTCATAAGCTCAGGTGGCTTTGTCTCTCATCACAGGAAGTAAAAGAGGTGAGAAGCAGAAAAGTCTTTGGAGACAAGCTCTCCTTCCCCTGTGTTCCAAAAGCAGAGGTTGCCTAAGCCTCACAGACAGATGGCAATGACTTGGTATGGGGGTGGTGGCCAGGAAGGCAAGAGGGAGAGGAAGAGAAAAAGGAAGCAAAAGCACAGGAAAAGTCCTCACTGTTTCCTATTACCATAAGAACTTGTGCAGTGTTCAGCAACTGCTCTAAACAACATGTTACATTTGAGAAGTTAGCCGTTGCGGGGCCATCGAGGCCAGTGTTTTACAGTGTGAGCCAAGCTCTGTGGCTGGGCTTTATTTCATAAGCACGTTGAGTGACTGTCCTGGGGACTGACCTCACATGCTGCACCTAATTTGGAAATGGAATGCCTTTGGCATAAAGCCACCGGCATCACCAAAAGCAGGTATGCCATGACAAGAGGGAAGATATCAATGTCATTGGCACCTTATCCAAAAAAGAAAAAAAGAAAAAAGGAAGAAAGGACTTGCCAGTAGAGAGGGGTGTACTGGACTCTGCAGGCACCACTGGCCATGTCTCGTCCCCTTGCTCCTCGAGCTGCCTCTCTTCCTCCTCTGTCAGCAGTCGAGGCTCAGTTGGTGATGCTGCAGGCAGGAGGACTTCCCGTGCCTGACAAGCTTCAGTCAACCAGAAAAGGTTAGCCAAGTGATGATACTCGGACACAAGCAGAGTAAACCTTCGTGCCAGGAAATCTATTACCAAAGCAAATGCCGAATGGATGCTAAGCTAGAGATAGCAACGCTATGTTTGTAGAATAGGCTCACCTGCTTTCTTTTGTGGTGCAGCAGGCTTAGCAGCTTGCTGGACAAGCAAGTCCTCGAAAAACTTTCTCCCTTCCTCCTCGCTAGGTGACTGGACATTGAAAACTTCTCCGTAAAGCTCAGAAAATAAAGCTCGTACCTGAGGTGGGAGGAGAAAAGACAGCGCAGCCGTAAGGCCCCCCCCCAGAATTTGTGTTCTGCTCCACAAAGATGAATTCCTTTTCCAGTGAAGCTGAGGAATGCTTTGAATAAGGGAGAGACTAGAACAAGTTTGCTTCTTGGCCTTAAAGGCGAGATTGTAGTGGGTCAGCAGGGCAATTTAGGGCATCTTCTTTAAGGAACACCTCTAGGATTAAAGCTCTGTGAAGCGACCCGAGGTTCCAGTGCTCCAAGGGAGGACACTGAGTATCTCCTAGGTTGCCTGTTTTGGATTTACTTGCCTTGCTGCCCTTCATGTTGAAGCCTTGTGGCAACTGCAGAGGGAAGAGATGCCAGCAGGGTGCCCTAGTAATGCCGGTGTTGAATGGCTTAGGAGAGCACAGTATTTGGGTGCTTAATGGAGTGATAAATTAACATGAGGCTGAAAGAAGCTGGGAAGGCAGTGAGAGAAATACCTCTGGCGGGAGATCTGCATGGCAAACATCCGACGTAGCGAGCAACAGCACTGGAGCATATGCTGGAATGCCCTCTAGTAATGTTGTGAGCGTAGCTGTCAAGGTGAGTCCAGCAGCCTCCCCCCAGGCATGGATATGTGGAATAGAAAGGATGCTCGGTGCTGTCCTCTGGGCTTCTCGGATCAACTAGTCAAAAGGAAGTTTGGAGAAGACTGTTGAAGCGGGTAGCAGAGGCTGCTGCTGAACAGCAATGGATCAATCAAAATTGCCTGCAAAACGGGAGTGCACAAAGACAAAGCGTTCAAACAAGCCACCAAGAATAAGGTAACGTTGCTGCTTGGACCCAACTCCTTGGACATAGCTACACAGCAAGAGGCAGGCCTGAATCTCTGCCTGATTTCCAAACTGCTTAGATGTCAGGTAACTCGCCCAGAGCCTCACGCCCGGTGCGAGTGGTAGTGTGCTTGAAAAAACAGGCCCAGCCCTTCAGCAGGGTCCACATCAGCGTGGGGCCACTGCTACACCGCTCGAATCCAGCAAGTGTGTTCTTGCCTCTTCCCTGCGGTATGATGAGAGAAGAGAAACCCTTTTCTTCCCCCCTCCCAAGCCTGGGTTGCATTTCAGTGTTATAAAGAGGGAGGCTAGAGAAAGGGCATGACGTGCAGTCAGGCTGAGGCAGAGGCGCCTCCTGGGAGCTACAGAGCCTGAAGAGGCAAGGGAAACAACTCTGGAGAGCCTGCTGTCGTGAGCAGCAGCTCTTGCCATGCAGAGGGCTTTATCAGGAGCATCTTGGAGCTCCCTGAGCTGCTAGCAACATCATTGCTGTTTAGCCTGGAATGGAAAAGATGCTCATGCACAACGTCCTTCTTCTGCATTGTTCAGCGTACAAGAAAAGTGTTCTTTCAGCGCGAAATAAACACCACAGGAAGCAGAGGAAAGCCAGGCCACCACCATTAACCGCGGGAGGTCTGCCTGCTTCCCCTGAGTCTATTGATCCTGTGAGATTGCAGAGAGAAGAGGTACCTGTGCGCATCTTTCTTCGGGTGAGGTGCTGCTAGCAAAGAGAGCCGGCAGGTCCAGCACGTGAACCGCAAACCTCTCCAGCGCGTGTATTAGTGCAGGTGCCAAGTGGGAACTTTGCCCGTACCCGGGCTCTCCAGCGATTAAGAACCTGGGCCTGTGACATGTTGGCTGGCAACAAGCATTGCTAGGAGCGTAACTGCAAAACAAGAAGTTTGCAAAGGAAGTGATCAGTCAAGACACAGATGTTCAAGGTGTCTTTCTTTGTCCAGCACACGCTGGTCTGGATCTCTTCCCCCCGGCCGCGCGGCTTTTATGTTCAATACGTCTTGACTGAGCAGCCTTGAGGCCTTTGCCTTGGTCAAGTTTAGGTGCAGGGGGTCCACTGGAAATGGAGAAGGTGGTCAGGAAGGAGCAGAAGAACCTCGTGGGAAAACAAATGCTGTGGGCTCTGAAAGGCCTTTGCTGTATCTAACAAAGTGCAAAACATTCCTGTGAGTCCACAGAACTGGAGGATACCTTCATTCAGATAGTTTCATCTTTCCTTGTGTGCTCTCTCCTAGATTGCAAATACAACTTTCTCGTGGTTTTTGCTCTGTTATCATGGAATACATCTGTGAACAGCACCTTTTTTTTTCTTTTTTTTTGCCCTCCCAGTACTGCAGGACCTTTTCTGGCTCAGGCCAAGGAGCCTAGAGACTGGACCAAGTTCTGTGGGTCAGAAGCCTTCCTGAGCAGCACGGTAAGAGACAGTGAGAAAAACTACTGATGCAGCTGGGACCCCATAAGCTAACTTCTCCACTGTGGGATTGAATTACTTTCCCATTGCAATATCAAAATATGAATGCAAGCATAGTGGCTTAAAGATCACAAACGAAGCCCTTCTTTGCAGGGTTTTTATTATGCTCTTTTAGCTGGCCATTCCTCAATTTTCTTGAGTCACTCCTGCATTCCCAATCTGGGAAGCTAGGTGACTCCACAAACCCACGTTGCATTTCTTTAGCTAAGAGGAGAGACAACACATTTCTTTGGCCTTGAATCCTTGAAGAACAGCATGCATGAAATCAGCATGCCCTAATTGTCTGTGGATGTCTTTGGTGGAGGAAAAGGAGGCTGGCTCCTTCTTGATGATCGGCTGGAGCTACTTGCTTTCCTACAACTCTAGCACCTAGTTATATCTCTGTGCTTCCTGCTTGCAGTTTTTGATACCAAAGCACCCTGGACTAACTCTTCTGTCCTCCCTCATCTAACGCCCCTCCCACTTGCAACGGCCACGACAGCTTGGAAAGCCCCAGCAATCGGAAGAATTTCAATGAAAGGACACGGGCAGTTACCTGTTACAGTTAAGGAAGGTTTGCTTTTGCTGGCCAGGCCTTGGAGGAAACGGCTCATCTTCAGGACCAGAAGGTGACTCCTCATCACAGTCCATGCAGTCATTTTCTAAGAAATGAGTGGTACCATGAGAAGGCAAGACAGGCTTGTTAACTTTTCCGAAGAGTCTGCAACCCTGTCTTGTGCTAAGACAGCTTCTAAATGTGAGCTGAAACCCGGGGCCTTGTATTTCTTTGTCTGCGGGGCATACACTGAATGCCATTTTCCAAAGCCTTCAGTCTCTACAGAGCTCTCCTAAGTGTCTGGATTTGCGCAAGCTATGTTTTGCTAGCGGTGAAAGCTCCTTTTCTCCTTGCAAATGGGAAAGATGATGCTGACAGCCTTCGGAAACTGGATGCTTGAGTGGAGAACATAGAGTTCTGTACTGTGAAGTGGGAGGAGTTCCCGGCTCTGCCCTCTCTACCATTCAGTTTCACCTCCTCCTGACTGAAAGGTTTGTTTCTGTTGCTTGCACAAACTAGCAGTGTTTGCTTTGGGAGAGTTTTACGGCGGTGAAGGCAGTGAAGCCCTACCTGGCTGTTGGTCCTGCTGGAGTGCAAGTGCTGCATGGGGAAATACCCTCTGCAGGCCTTTTAGGAGTCTCTGTAGCGTGTTCTGAAGCAGTGGCTTGGAAAGGGGTGGCAGTGGTTGTCCAGGGGAAGCCACAGCCCTCTGTGAAGCTGGTGCAGTCTTCTGCATAGCCACAAGAAAATCTGTTGCTGTGATTTCAATGGCAGCAACATCGATGTGCAGCTTGTGACTGCTTGTGTAGATCTGCGGATAGTGTCGATGCAAAGCACAGAGGGCAGCTTCAGCGCAGAGGGCTTGAATATCGGCCCCGCAGTATCCTGAGCAACAAGAGCAGAATCCAAAGGGATGTCAGTCTCAGGCAGCAGAAAGGAGTCAAGGACAGGCTTTGCTGAGGGACACTCTCAAAGTCTTTGCATGTGGCCCAAAGGGGAAGAGTTTCATGCGCAATGGCAAAAGAGTTCCTGCACTGCAGAGCAGTGCCCTGATGGGGAGCTTGCATTACGGGAGGCCCAGCGCCCTACAGCCTGTGCTTCGGAAGTAGGCCTCTGAGCCAACCTTAGCTCCTGAGGAAGATGCCCCCCAGAGCCTTCCATGTTCTCAGAGGCAAGGGAAGGCAAGGAGACAGAAGCAGCTTGGGTACTGCCTGGCACAAGCTCAGACGCTGTCAGGAGCCAGGCACAGGCAGGAACTCGGTGTGTTTTTTCATCTTACCGATGCATTTTTCAGCAAGCTCCTCAAGCAGTGCGTCCAGGGCCTTAGGGCTCCAGTCTCTGGTGTGGATCTTGAAAATCTCTTTTCGAGCCTACAAACCAGGTGGTCACACTGTGGTTTGTCTTAAGCCTCTTTCTCAAAAACAAAATAAGCAATGCGCAGTCCCCCTCCCCCCGTCACATTCCCGTAATTGCTTGTCTTCCTCTGCTAAAGTTAAGAAATGTTTACATTCTAGTAACACACTGCCTGCTTTTCAAAGCTCAGTACTTTTCAAGTAGATAGGAAGAGTAAGTACAGTAGTAGGAGCAAGAATTCTGACTCCAGCTGCTGTCCTTGAACGAGCAAATGTCAAGCTGTGCCTATGTTCATCGCTGCTCTTTGCCAGAGCTTCAGTGAAGTGTTTCCTGTTTCTGTCCAGTATAGTGTGTTGTGCATTTTTCCTAGTCTTCAATCCAATAACCTTTTTCTCCTTTTCCCCACAAAATGCGAACTAAAGACAAAAGAATCTGGGGTAGCCAGAAAAAAAAAAAAAAAAAGAAAGATAAAGAAAAAGAAAAAGAGCCGGAGCTCCCTGCTAATACCAGTAACAATGTCAGCTCCCTAAATGCTTTTGGGCGGCTCTGAGGATTCCCAGCCCAGCCACACTCAAGCCCAAGTTTTCCCCCGAGGCTTTCCCAACTGGAGAACTGAGAACAAGGCGGCAACCTCAGAAGGCAAGAGCCTAGGTGGACTCACTAACTAAGCAAAGAGCAAGCCCTTGGGCAAGGAAGAATGTCTGTGTGCTCCAGGCGGAGTGAAACTCCTGTTTGCAGCCTTCGTGCCAGTTCTGTATGGGGAACCGGGAGGTGTGCAGCACGTATACCACTTGTTTCCTTGCTCGCTCTCGGAGATGCTGTGGGGTAAGCCGGTTTTCTTGTCGAGCAAGGCTTTGTGCCAGTAGCAGGAAGGTTGACGAAACAGCCTTACCTCTTTGTTTGGCAAGGTGAAAAGGAACTCCCTGTCAAAGCGTCCAGGCCTTCGTAAAGCAGGATCCAGGGAGTCTGGCCTGTTGGTGGCTCCAATGACCACGATCTCTCCTCTGCTGTCTAAGCCATCCATAAGCGCCAGGAGCGTTGTGACAATAGAACTACCAAAAAAATGTTGTTTGGATTCCCTGGGTTAGTAGCTGTTGTTACCTTTGGCATGCCTTTCTCCAAAGTCATGTCGCTCAGAAAGGAGAAGCTTTTCTGGATGAGCTGTTGTTAGCGAAAGGACTCATGGTAAGACAGAAAAAGCGAGGCAAGGTCTCGAGAGAGACCTTGTCCGGACACCAAGCTTAGTGACCTGATTTCAACTCCTGCCTTTAAACTGCTATGAAGCTCTGTGTCATTGTACTCGAGGAGTTCAGAGTGTGGGTGTGTGGGGGTGTGTCCTATAAAGGGAAGCAGGTGGGTCTTCTTTTCCTAGAGATGAAGCAGATGACATGGAGATGGAAGCGAAAGGAAGTACCTGTGAATCTGGTCTTGGCGACTGGAGCGCACAAGAGCGAGACCGTTGATCTCATCAAAGAAAATAATCGAAGGCCGCATCTCATAGGCCTGGAAGGGAAGTGCAGATGCAGGCATACTGACGTATGTGAAACAGAGCACCACGCAGTGAGAACATGCAGGATAAACATTATGGCTGCAAAGGCGCTGGCACTGTGCTGGACCCAACATCTGCAAGATTTCCAGCCCCTCAGGCAAAGCAGCACGGCACGGGAAAAGGAAACACCGATGTTTCCTTTTCAACAGGAGACACTGCCAAACTGCCCAAGAGGCCAAGTCCTCCTGGAAGACGTCCACCCTGGAAAAGTAGAGGTCCAACTCTGACCCAACCTACTGCGCATTTCCTCCTTACCTGCCGAAATAATGAGCGCAGCTGTCGCTCGGATTCTCCCACCCATTGACTGAGGCAGTCGGCACCTTTTCTCATGAAGAACGCTATTCTCTTGTCTCCCTGCCTACATTCATTTGCGAGCGCTCGAGCCACCAGTGTCTTTCCAGTGCCTGGTGGGCCATAGAACAGACGGCCTCTGCAACATGAAAAAAAGAGATTTACGTAGCTACAACAAAAACATGGAAAAGTGCCCATGACAGCCCCCGTTGTGAAAGCAAAGCGGCCTTCCCTCCTAACCAGAACACTTCCCGTCTTAGACAGGTTTGAGAGCAAAGCCTGTCTTTCTCCCTGCCACAGTTGGAGTCTCTTGGACTGTGCCTCCCAGAATTTGTTGGAAGCACTGGGGAGGAAGCCTTCAGCTGGGAGGCCAAAAAAGGTCTTCTTTGTTTCCACACCCTACTTAAAACATCAGCCAGAAAAGGGAATTCCTGTGACCAAAGCAGCAAAGCATCTGAAGATTTGCACACTTGAGATATTGCCCCTCCAAAAAAAAAAGGGGAAAAAAAAATACTTTTCATGTTGAAAAGCATATTGCAGCAGTTAGCTCTGTAGTTCGAATGCACTGCCCGTTACCTGGGGGGTCGGATTTGGAATCTCTGAAAGAATTCTGGGTAAAGCAGTGGGAACAGGACCATCTCCTTTAAGGCTGAAATGTGGTGAGAGAGACCACGCACACCATCAATTACAGAACCTAGACATAGTTTCTGATTGCACTGTGTGTAGCTACATTTTCGTTTAACATCTTCTATCCCCCTTCTACACGAGAGATTAGCCCTTTCCAGTGGAGCTTGATAGCATACAACAGGCTTCCTTTCTCTCACACTATAGCGTGCCTGTAGGGAGCAAAGATACAGGTTCTTTTAGACTGTGGTACACTTTGGAGGAAGTTCTTCTCAGCTGAGCGAAAAGTGCACTGGCATCACTGTGCTGTGTGAAATCCATTACTTACCGAAAAAGAGTAAGGTAAAGTCATTTTGACTTCTGCAAGGACTCGCTCAGTCTGCCTGAGGTCCATTCTTCCTCAGAACCTGAACTCAAAGAGCATATGAACCACAAATGGACTTTTGTAAGCATGGAAGTAAAGCTCTTTACTTTTGCAGAAGTTTCTCAGGCAAAGAAAATTGCTGAAGAGGACAAGGTAAATCTCCTGTGAGTGAAGCAAGCGTTTGGTTCACAGGAGAATACGTAAATTACTGAGCCCACAGACATGAGGGGCAGAAGTTGGAAGGTCTGGTTGGAAAGATGATCCAAAACTGAAGACAGCAGCAACAGGGAAATACACAGGAGCCGTCTGCAAATTCTTCAGATGTGAAGCACCTTTACAAGTGCTCCTCTCATGCACCTTCCCAGTGCTCAAAGACTCCAGTAGCCATGACTGTGCACCTCCAAAACACTCCTGTCAAACCAGGTTGGCTCCACAGTGCCAAGGACCACAGGTGTGACAGCGGCAAAGGAGGAAAGAGTTATTGGAGCGAGGACCAAAGGTCCTATGACCGCAGCTGACAAGGGACTAGTAAAACAGGGGTGGACGCACTGCCAGGGAGCAAAGATTCTAAACGTGCAAGTTCTGCAGCCCTGACAGCACCATATTATGGAGGGCTTCCGCAGGCAGCAATTCCCAGCAGCACCGAGGACTTCCCTAGGGGCACAGAGGGAATTCCCAGCCTACCGAGTTAGTCCAAAGAGCTCTTGTGGCAGGAAGAAACGCTCCTCTCCAATGACCTGCTGGGAAGGTCACCAAACAGCGTCTCGCACTGTCCCACCACCTCCTCTCGCCTTCTCCTGCTCGCTGCACAGCAGCTGCTCCAGAGCAGAGCAGGGCAGGGCAGGGCAGAGTCATGGCGAGAGCAGCCTCAAGCACCTGGGCTCAGCTCAGGCTGCCAGGGCCATATGGGGAGGGCACAGCTGTTGCTGCGATGCACTGCGTGATGCCCCAGGCCATGTCACAGAGGGGCTGCAGGGACCCCTTGACCCCCCAGGTGCTGCCAAGGTGGGCCCTGCAAGGGCAAGGGGAGCTGCCTGGGGCACTTTAGGGAGCTGCCCGCACCTCACTGCCCACTCGCCAAGGACAACAGGGGGCACGGGGAGCCACAGGAGGGGTCCCCCAGGCTGGGGCTCACCTCAGGCATGCCACTCCCGCAATGTCCCCAGATCAGGGTTGCGGGGCTACAACTGCTGGCAAGGAGAGGCTCTGCTCAGGAAGGAAGGCCTAAATGAGCAAGTGGATGAATAAAGAGGAAGACTGTGACTGCACTCTCTCAGCCTCTGGGGAGGAAGGGCCAAGTCCTAGCTGTTGCTTCCCTAGGCCACAGGCATGGAGATGGCATGGCCTAGTGAAGGAGCAGAGGGGTTTGCTCTCTCACCCTGAAAACTGTATTAAGGCAAATCCACCATGAATGCCTCCAAAGGGTGTCAAAGCTTGGGAAAATCAAGAAAAATAAAAGCGCTTATCGGAAAGGTCATTTCTTTCCGTCGGCACTAAATTCTCTCTGTGTTAGAGATGACGTCTGGGAATCCTGGTCTTGGGGTGGGTTCTAATTGGGGGGGTTTTGAAGATGTGATCCTAACAGGGCAAAACCAAAAGAAGGGTGGTGCCAGGTGGAGATTATCACTGGAGCCCCAAAAGCCCATTTCCATTCTAAAGTCACTCGTTTTGCAGAAGAAAAATGTGATGCTCAGATGGAGCCTGCAACACTCGCAGTGCCATCCCACCGCTTGGGTTCCCAGTGGAGGAGACTGAGAGCAGCTTCCCATCTACAGCGTGACAGCGCAGTATCACACACCCGAACGAGGCACGGGAATAATGCCTGCACGCAGTACATTCTGGTGACCCTCTCTGGTTACTTCTCAGTCTGCCCGGAGGGTGGTCCGAGGAGTGGCCGGCCCTCTGGCCTCTTCGGAAGGAAACGATGCCTGAGGTCTTTGCTTTCTCACCTGCCTGGTAAGCACTGCAGGCTGAGAGACCCCTTGCAGAAGCAGAACAGATAGCTGAGATGGCTGCATGGAAAGCAGAGTGGCTTTACACCGAGTGCCTGAAAGGCATCCCCTGCACATTATTTTCCGCCCTGCAAATCTGAGGGAGCCTCAAAGGAAGCAACGGAGTGAGCGAGACAGTGGGAGTAGAGCTGAGTTCCTACTGACCCCCGCGCCCCAACTGTACAGCTGCAGAGGTCTGTGGAAGGGGCACGGTGCCTTCGGCAGCAGCACTGACTGCAGAAGAGAGAAGCTGTAGAGGGGAAGTGAGCGTGAGTGGGGGAAAGGGAGGGGATGCGAGCGTGCTGGGAGGTGAATGGAGGGGACGGGAGCACAGAGGGAAGGGAATGGAGGGGCTGAGGGTGCGCGTGGCGAGCAACGGAGGGGATCAGAGGAAGCCTTGGGGGAAATGGAAGGGAGGAGAGTGCTGCGGGCGGTGAAAGCAGGGGGCTGAGATGCTCACGGAGGGAAACAGAAGGAACCTGAGGATGCAGGGAGAGGACTGGAGGAGACTTTAGCAGGTGTGAGGGGACCAGAGCATCAGCGCATGCATGGAGAAGGGATCTAAGGTCGCACAAAGGAGCCTGGAGTGTGCCAAGGAGGCGATCGAGGAGGTTGCAAGGCACACGACTGCACGCCCCCGGAAAGCAGACAGCGACGCACTGGCTGCATAGAGCCCATGGCTTTAAGCTGGCAGGAAGGCAGCGCCCTCAGGGTGCCAGCACCTCGGCTCCGCCACACCAGGGCTGGGCTGGCGGCAGCCACACTCCCAGCATGCCTTGGGGCATCCCCACGGCCTGCTGGGAGCAGGGCTGCTATGGGGCACCATGGCTCAGCCCGGGGAGACGCGGCCCCTGCCCCCATGGAGCCCCAGCTCGAACCTCCACAGCAGGTGCCCACAGGGGCAGTGACTGTGGCAGATTTCGAGCACCGTGCGCTCTGGCCTCCGTTCCCGAGACTCTGCCAGGGGAATTGCCAGCACGTCACCCAAGAAAGCAGCCTCCACGTCAGCCCCTGCTGTTCCTCTCTGCAGAGGAGGCAGGACTTTCTGCCTGAAGCACTGGCTGGGGCCCCGGGAGCTGCAGATGCTCTGTGGTGCGAAGGAGGTGACTGGGCAGGAAGAAGCTGGCAGAGGAGGAATTGTGCCCCAAAAGCAGGAATTCCCTCATCCTCCTCTGGCCCACCGGCATGTGCGTTGACACTTGCTGGTGAGTCGTGGGGACATGTCATGTGGCAGAGTTGGACACCATGGCACAGTGCTCAGGCTTCATGCTTGTTGGGAATGGCAGGCTCCAGCCCGGGGGTGGGAAGTGGAAGGAGAGGCACCCCTCGGTTTTCAGGCATGCCCACATTGCCTACTGCATTGCCACCATGGCCTCTGTGAAAAGCCGGTGCAGGGAGTGTGCAGCGTGACATGAGCAAGGGCAGGTTTGCAGGGGGAAGTGGGGCTGAGAGGCGAGCATGTAGACAGCTGGGACCAGATGGCGCCAGTGTGCAGGGGTGCACTTCTGCGTCCTTCAGCCCCCGGTCAAAGTGATGACTTGTGGTCTCCAAAACCAGCAGACTGGCTTTCACCTGGCAGCCTTTACACCCATTTGAGCACCAGCCAGCACTGTTCCTCTTAGCAGTTCATTGCTCCTGAATAGCAGGCAAGGAGTGTTGTGGGCGAAGGGGGCCGCCCATATGAAATCTGGAGAGCCGCAGTGTTCACAGCAGAGCTTGTCCGTTCATGGGTATCCCCAGAGCTCTGTAGATGCAGGAGCCAAAGGGAGTCCTGGGAGGATGCTTTTTGGCTTAACGAAGCTTTGTGTCAGGAAGCCCCTGCCTCGTTTGATCCTAGCTTTGGATCTCAAAGCAAATAGAAAGCTCGGAAGGAGAAGAAAAGTCTTTTTATGCATGCTATACTGCTGTTTTATTTAGGCCTCTTCTTTGCACTGTGCATGCTACTGCATTGTGTAACCCTGCAGACTGGTGCTTCCACCGAGGGTCCTTAGCCTTATACCGGAGGAGCTGTCACTATGGGGTTTATGTAGGCAGCAGAGGGGCAAGTGTTTGTCTGGAGAAGGGCTTTGTTCAGCCTTCTCATGCCACACCAGGACTATGTTCCTGGAGTAATGCGATCAAAGCAATCTGATTTTGACTAATAGTGGGATTAATGAGCTTTGTCAGGTCTTGAGCTGTCCAACTAAGGATGCTCGTTATGAGCCCAGGCCAATTACAGACTTAGCTGCTGCCTTCAGACATGGGGCTGAGAGCGATCCTTTTTTCTTTCATGGCCATTTGTGTTTCAGACATAGAGACAAGATGCTCTGAGGTAGTTCTGTTGCAAGGGAATAATCCCTCCCTGCAGCTCACATTGCAGGTGGGCTCCATCCTCCCTGCTAGGCTCCCTCAGAATGTTCTTTATTCTAAAATTAAATGAAAAATTGGGTTTCTAAGTAAAGGCAGCAAAATTGCCAAGACCCCAACACAGCAGAATCCTGGAAAATTTCAGTGGGGCATAAATGGAGGTGGTCACTGAAGGAGTGGGGCAGGGAAGGAAGAACAGCCCCTCCCCAAACTGGCAATTGTGTCCTTGTGTTTTTCTGTATCCTTAGCAGCGGGTAGTGAATTCCAGCTCTTCAGGGCTGTCCCTGCACAACTCTGTGGCCTCCTTTCAGGTTTGGCAACAAAATTCAACTGCCGAGAAGCCTGTCAGCCAACCCTTCAAGTCTGCCAGTGCAACTCTTATCCTAAACCCTACCCGACAAGCACGCCATAGTTCCATTAAGGATCCCAAATCCTATTTTCCACTGCCATGTTCCCTACGAGATCAAAGATCAAGAATACCTCGAGCCCACCTCCGCCATATGTGTCAACTCACAGACCCAAGTGAGGGCTGCTGCCTACAGACTTGGAAATAGAGAGTTCAGTCCCCTGTCCTGCAAAGACCTTTGGCATCCCAGACTATTTTCACACAATGATGTCAGACCATGCAGACATACCACTTGCCCTCACCCATGAACATGAGCTCTAACCTTATTGTAGTGCAATGCCTTTCAAACTGAAGAACTCAGCACTGAGGATAAGCTGGCTGCTGTTGCAAGGCCATGGCTGAAGAAGGTAGAGTCCAGGGGGTGGGGGAACCTGGATGTGTTGGTGGCCGCACAGGCTACAGCCAACACGGAGGGGGTCTGTGAAGTAAGTGCCAAGGTCTGGCTGAACTCCTGGAGCAAGGGACTCAGCTGAGGAAGACTCCAGGGGCTGTTTGGGGAAAGAATGGTCCCGCTGTGGTGGCCTGGTTAGGTTGTGCGTGAGGACGCTGACTCTGGATGGAGGGAAGGCAAAGGAAGGGAGGAGAGGACTAAAAGGAGACATGGCTCAGCCTAGCAGGAGGAGAAGAAATGAGTAATTGGAGCAAGTGACAGAAGCAAGCGTGGGAAGTGCAGTTTAGGGCATTACCTAGATAAGCTCAAGCAGCTGGAAGTCCAGACTGGCACTCAACCTAGCCTCCACAGGTAACGACACAGACTGTGAATGCTCGTAATGGCAGAACTGAGCTGAGGCCAGGGTTTACCTTGTTTCAAGCAAAGACAGGCTGTGAGGCGATCAGAAATTGCAAAAAAGTCATTTGCGCATCCTCTGCAGACATGTCCCTCGTTTGTAGCTGGCTAACTCTGCTCCTAAATTCACTGTTTCCACCATTCTGTTATTTCTCCCTGAAGTCCGGCTGAGCCCCTTCACTTCTGGGCCATAGCCACCTGCTGCTATTTCAGTCTGCCCTCAAACCCATGCATATCTGAAGACCTCTTTCCCAAAAGCTGTTCCTGTGAGGTAATTACATACTCAGTTATTTCCAGTTGATAAACCTCGTGTGCTTAGAGATGCATGCGATGGACACACATGCAGAATTCCCACTACCTTAATAGCCCCGGTATTCCTCCACGCATCCCACAGTGCCTCCATCTTCCCACAGGTCCCCTTCCTGCTTCCAGCACAACATCTCCCAAGGAAAAATAAATAAATAAATAAATAAAACATCTCTGTAAGTGCTCCTATTCCCATGTTTTTAGCACTTCCTTTTAAACCAACTGCCCAGCTAGTCAGCTGGTATAGTTTGACTTTGAGCCATCCTTACATTTGAGGTGGAGAAGCACTTCCAGTTTCCAAAGCATTTTTCATACCTACTTTCTTCTCTAGCTTCATTTAATTCAAAACACACTCTATTATTACATACTACATGACTGTATTGCAATGTCTATGGTATACATTCCGAAATATCTAATAATTTCTTTATTGAAATTAAATGATTCAAAATGATCAAAGTGAAGCATTTTGATTTTTCTCAATTGAAATTTAGCATAATTGACCCAGAAGACATTTCAATGTTTCAACATTGCTCTCTCATGCAAAAAGAAGATTAGAGAAGTAGGAATTCACCATTGAAGAGAAACACTATTTGCCCAAAGATGGGAGATCTTTGGAGAGCAGCCTCCACCAGGAATACCAATGACTCCCCCACTGCTTCTGATCTTCCTTCTCTTTCTGCAGGTGTGGGAGTGAGGGCAAATTTAAGATAGCATTTAAAATACCAGCAGGAAATTAGTGGAAATGGAAGATGTCCCACTTCCCTGTAAGATGAGTTTGCAAGAGAGAGATGATGAATTATCTTCTTGAATGGCCTGTCTCCTTCCGTTACTACAAAGGCAGCTTAGACAACTAGATTAGATTTAGTCACCTAACTTTTAAATAGCTTAAGTGCAGGGAGATGAATCCCATCTGCTGTATAGACATGTGGCATGTGCTCAAGATCCATGACGGGTCTGGATCTACTGCACAGCTCTGTCCAGGAGATGCATTTCACATTCTCTGAAATATCACACTGAGCTGCACCGTGTGCTGTTCGGACTGTCTTTATGTGCGCAGTAAATTATGCCCATCCCAAAATCTGGGATGCATGGAGCCTAAGCAACATGACATGGAGAAAGCATGTATGAAATTGCACGTGCATGTGTAAAAACAAAAACAAAAACAAAAACCCTTCCCTGGAAATCCACCAGCCTTACCCTCCCAAGCCTGCAGTTCTGCGCCATGCCATCACACCTTATTTCCATACCACAGCAATGCAGGAGGCCAGGCTCCATGATTACTCTTTCAAATGCTCATAGGTGTGAAACACTTGGGGAAAACATACGGGAAGACTTCCTTACTGAGCTTTAGCTGTATGCAAGTGACCTATTTAAAACTAATCAGGCTTCCTCTGTGTTCCTCAGAGAGAAAGAAGTTAGCATCTTCACAGAGCGCTTCTTCCTTAGGACAAGTTGAATCATCTCCAGGAACTGCCTGTCTCTCTCCATTGAGTACAGAGGGAGTTTAGATGACTAGATTAGATTCAGACAAAGCTTTTAGGTGCTTCCTGGTAGATGACATGAGCGTTTTCACCCACAATCCTCCCTAATTTCTCCCTTTTATCTCTACCGAGAGATCTCCAACCTCCTAGGCACCAGCATGAGGTCCTTCAGTAGGATGCCTGAATTTAGGCGAGATGAACTGAATCCTAAGAGTCACTTACTCTAACACAAACAGATAATGTAACTCCCTGTATTTCTCTTTTGGCAGATGTTGAACTTTTGATGTATTTGGTGACATAATTAATACATTCATAATGGATAATTTGCTGAAGGAGCACAGTAACTTAATTCCTGCAAGGTGGAAGTTTCACAGTTATTCAATTCACCGCACAGAAGAAAATCCTCTTGTCTTCCCTTTACTCTGCTTCCCCAAATACTTGTGCTGCCTCCCCAGCTATAATACTGGATTGTGTCACTTCCACCTTTACCTATGGATGTCCCCTTGTATGACTTTTCATAATTAACTTGTGCAGGAGAATTATGACAATTTTCAGAAAAGTTTTTTAAAATATAGCGCCCTACTATGGCTAAAGAAAATCCAACAAATAAAATAGCCATCTTCAACTTACCGGAAAACATCAGCACCAGTGTATACACATTTATACACACTCAGGTTTGTGCCTTCGCCATCTGGTGGCAAAGCACGATCATAGCATGTCCACAGAGCTGAGAAAGTTTTAGGACCCTATCTATTTGTTTGAAAATGAGAATTCGAAATAAGAAAGATGGTTGAGAAAGTTTCCGTTTTTCAACGTTTGTTGATAATATCATCAGTTATATATATATATATATATATACTTGTTTTAATGTATCATCTTGTAATTATATTGTACTGACCAACATTGCATTGCATCATATCTGAGTGTTGTGGCACAAAAATATCCAACATGCTCTTTTCAGATAGTTGACTATGCATCTAGTCATAGGCTTGAGCAAAAGGCTGTCCCAGCTTATTCCAGTTATAGCTGAGCACATTGATTGATCTTACCCAAATTTAAACCTCTGCAGCAGATTTGAGTTCATCTGACCTCGTCAATCTTATCTTCCTTTAAAGTTAATAAAGAAAAAGGGGGGCACTTCTTGGGCACCATTCATCTTTTCTTAGAAGAGACATCTTCATACCCCAGAATCCATGAATCTTCTTTGTAAACTATGAAGAACACGAGAAGAACAGCTTAGGTGAGGTCGATTGCTTCTGAGATCATATATCTTATATCATAGAGAGCCAAAGCACAGACAGCAAGAACCTCACATCTTGTCCTTCCAACTGGGGAATCCAAGTCAGTGAGTGTAATTATAACCTGGTTACTTTCTCATGTATCCTGAAATATTGGAGCTGAGAAAGATATCTGAGCCATATTACATGCTAAGATCAAATTAAAAAAAAAAAAAAGTACTTCTCTTCTTCTTTTTTCTAACTCTTACATTGCATAGGAGGGAATTTACTAGTTGCACTGGATAGTATGAAATTTGCGTTTTCCTGGCCTTAGAAATTAGTAGCTGAAAGATCTATTTCCCATCTCTAGTTTCTTTGCTATGAAGGATGGCCATTCATTTTCTTACACCCACTGCTTAATCCTGCCTGCTATAACACTGGATTTCAACACAGTTAGAGTTGCTTGCTTTCTCAACTGGGAAATAACATCTGTGTTCACTTTGGAAGTTCTTGTATGATCCAAGCATAAGTTGCTATGTAATTGCTTGCAAGTCTTCTTCTTCTCTTTTTTTTTTTCCAGTAAGGACTGGATTATTTACCAGATTTGCTTATAGACCCTTGATCTCCAGATGTCTATACATACATATAGAAGCTCCATCGTTAACCAGATAGATAAAAGCCTGTTCAGATCTCCTTCTTTTTCAGAGTGCTGGGTATTACCAAGAGTGGAATAAATCCAAATCTTCTCAACATTTTGGAAAGAGACCATCTCTGTTATACAAAACAGAAATAACAGAGATAAAGTCTGTTTCTATTTAAAAGTAGACTGAAATTTAGCAAAACATCATTTCAGGACAATGTGGAACTAGAATGTTACAGTCTAGGAATCCTAGAATAACCTCATTTTCACACGTGTTCTTTGTGGCTTGTATGTCCAATTTATTGATAGAATTGATACAGCAGCAGCAGATTGTAGTGATGTATTCTTCCGTGCAAACAAATTGCAGTTACTTACCTTTGGTTTAATAAAGACGTGATAAGTGAAAATGGATATGAATTTAACTCTTTTCATAGTCCTGGAGTTTAAGTGCAGTTGACATCTACTCTGGAATATCATTGTAATCCCATGCAGACAAATGCATTTGAAACCTTATTTTCCCCAGAGATGCTGACCATCCATTTCTGTCTTCACAGGTAACTTTGTATATCCTGCACACCTTCAAAAGTCAGCTCAGGAATTCATACCTCCATGTACCTACTAGTCAGACAGTCAGTTTGTTATGAGCATGAATGGAGCTTGGTTTGGTGCAGGAACGAGCAGAATTAATCAAAGAGTGTTTTCTGTCAGACATTTGTCTAGAAGAATGCCATCAAGTTGACTGGAAACAGTTGGAATCCAACCAGCAGACTTTAATATCTTTTTCTGAATAAAAAAAAAAAATTAGTATCACAGTTATAAATATGGCAGTGAAGGAATAGTTGGTTTATTTGTAATAAATCTGGAGAAGCTCTACATACATATGGCTGCTTATGGAATTCATCTCACCTAGAGATATACCTTTAAGCATGCCTTCGTTTCTGTCTTCCATCTTAGTTTCTTCTCAATAGGGAGGGGGAGGAAAAAAAAGTAACAGGTATTTTTACAGAATGGTTCATGTGAGTATCTTAGACATCTGCTACATGATGAGATGAGTTATGCCATAGAAGTGCCCATTTTTTCCTTCCTTTTCCCTGTTCAGGATGTGTAGAATGATAAGTTCAGGAGGCTGCAGCCAGGGCCTGTCCCTCTGGCCCTGAGCCAGGTGGGCAGAGAAGACCTGGAGATGGTAGCCGAGTTCAACCAAGAGTCCAGGTGACCAGGAGAGTTCCTGGTGATGAAGCAGGTATGAGGTCAAGCTGAGAAGTCAGCCTGCGGGTCAGAGCCAGGATCAGGCCTGGTGAGGGTAACCAGGGACAGAGAGAGTCCAGTGCCTACTGGGCAGGCCCAAAGTGACAAGATAGGTGCAGGGTCAAGCTGGGAAGTCAGTCCACAGGGCAGGGTCCAGAGCAATGGAGTCTGCACGCTGAGCTGAGCTGAGCTGAGCTGAGCTGGAGATCAGTGCTCCTCTAGGGAAGCTCAGACAGAAACTGAAGGCCCAGGGTTGAGCTTAAATGGGGCTCCTTGGCCCATGGGCAGGAGGTGCAAGTGGATGTCTCGGGCGAGGATGATCAGGCCCATTAAGGCCTGTTAGTGCCCTCAGACCCTGGAAACAGTAGTCATTGAAATGCTCACTAGCATATGTAATTTTGATTTAAGAATTCAAAGAACTGGGAAATGTTACTACCTCTTTAAGATCTGTCAGAGACTATTTCTTCTCTTTGCAGTCTCATTTAGCCTACTTCCCGCTAACAGCTCTTGAACATTGATACGTATGTATTTACCATTATTAGACTGTGACTTAGTGGCATTCATAGTGCTCCAGCTTCACACTGGAACAATCTAGGTAGATAATGTATGTTACAGCTGGTTTGGGATAACACAGACAAGTGATTACATTTCAGAACGGCATTTTGGATGAAATCAGTATTGTCCTCGTTGACCAAAGGAAGTAAGCTGTTCACCGCTAGCGGGAGCATATGATCATGATCGGTTTTTGCCAGTTGTTCTCCGGAGCGTATCAAGACAAGCTTGCTTACCTAATGTGAACAAATATCTGAGCAAAACGGCAGCAGAAAATTACACCACAGTAGCTGAGTTCCTCCTCCTAGATCTAATGAACAAGGCAGAAGCACAGCCCACTCTCATTGTAATGCTTTTAATTATTTGCCTGATGACTGTAGTTGGAAATCTGGCCTTGACCGCATTGATAAGGATTGTCTCCCCAAACCACCCTCCCAAATAGCTTTTCCTTAGCCATCTGGCAGTCTTAGACCTCTGCTGCTCAGGCATCACCCCCAGGATGGTGGCCAGTCTCTTAGCAGAGAGCAAAGCTGTCTCATTTGGTGGCTGTGCTGCCCAGATGTATTGTTTCTCTACATTTTGCACCAACGAATGTTTCATTCTGGCTGTGATGGCATATGACCAGCTGGAAACCACTGCTATACAAAGCTGTCATGTCATGAAGCCTCAGCATCCAGCTGTGACTTGGTTCTTACTCTTGTGGGTCTCTAATCTCAATGATACACAGCAGCTGTGCCTTTTGGGTGTCCTTCTGCCATTCCAGCATCACCAGTCACTTCTGTGGTGTGGTACCCCTGATGAGCCTCTCCTGCTTTGACATCGGGGTTAACAAGATCATCCTCGCAGCATTTTGCATCTTAGGTGACATCTTTGTCATACTGCAGGTATGCATTTTGCTACATCTACATCATCTCTGCTATCCTGGGGTGCCACTCCAGCAAGGGAAGGCACAAAGCCTTCTCCTCCTGTGCACTTGATAGTTTTTGCCATATCCTTTGGCACTCCAGCTACACACCCCAGAGCTCTGGCTCCTTGCCTGACCAAGACCAGGTGATGTCTGTGTTTTATAGAATGGTAAGCCCCATGGTCTACAGCTTGAGGACCAAGGAGGTCCTCAAAATGAGGCACTGAACAGACTGTTACATGGAGAAAATTGTTTGTCAGTCAATAAAACCTCCAAAGGAGTTGGAACAGGTGCTTAAAAAATTAAAATGATGAGTACAGCTGTTCATGGATGAATTTATTCTGAAATAATTGCTCGTTATGCAACAGAAGTAGGAGAAAAGTGAATGCAGAAGTGAAGAAAGATATAACTGTAATATTAAAGACTTTTCTGTAATAGCAAGAGCTACAGCTTTACTGTGAGAAAGAACGATTGTGACACTTTTGAAGGCGTTTAGTTTCACCTAAGTTTTTACTTTCAAGTTTGATGCCTTGAAGACATCCCAGCTTTGTTTTCAACTGTTGCTAACTAGTACCACTTCAGCAGTATCGCTTCCATGTTCTGTTTCCATTCTCTTACCTCATACATCACGTAGCCTTTTTTTTCCTGACTCCCAGTCTGAAGGTGATCATTAACCTTTTAGCAAAACCGGGTCACATTCATCAGGCACCATAGACTGTTTACAGTATTAGTGATGTGGGTGACTCGAGTCTTCCATGCAAGAACACAGTCACCACACAGCACGTGGTCCTGAGGGACAGCCTACCCTCTTTTGTTGTGGGTGAATATCCTTGAATCAATTCACATTCATCGCAGGCTAAAAATGTGCACACAGAGGAATTTGTTACAAATGCTGAGGCTGGGATTCATCTTACTTAAGTTTAGACTTTTGTTAATAAGCTGCCAAAGCATAAACCAAACTTGTAGGCTCTTTCTATAGCTCATGAAGGCAAATAAAAGTCTGTTTGCCTCCATAGTTTGATCACACCTGTCTCTGTCTCCCTTGAAAGGTCTATATTTATATCTATGAATTACAGGAAGAGTGTAGAGTGACCAGCTCAGGTTTATGGAATTATTTCAAGTCCCCGTTAATGCAGCTTAATGCTGCCCTGAGTTCTGGTTTTGGATCACATTCCATCTGACTCAGGGAGCTGGCTCATAGAGAACAAAAAGCCACTGGCTTCAGTAGAGAAAGACTTCAGTCTCAGCTGCTTTGGCCATGGAAGTAGCACAGAGAAGGAAACGGAACCTGCTATAACACTGCCTCAACACACAGAGTTATTAGACAAATGGGTGTAAGACGATTTTTCCCTATCCTTAGGAAGGACTGCAAGTAAAGGTCCCATAAAAAGCTACACTCCCTCTCACTGGGTCATCACTCAGAGCAACCCATTCTGCCCATCCTGAACCACTTAGGCCCCTTAATGTGTAAACGTAGTGTCTGAGGAAGAAATATGTTCCACTCTTCCATATCCATAGCTTTATCATTAAGACTGACAGGTGTCATTAAGCAATAAGCAGTCAGTTCCCAGAGCAACTCTGGCAGCATCTAGAAGTACAAATTTTCTGCAAGCAAACATTTTCATGCTTCCTAGAATACCATGGAGGTTTCAGATATTCCTGACTAAACTGTGAGAGAGGACTGCAGGAAAGAAAGATAAATACCCAGACAAGCAATACCTGTTGATCCACTTTTAACCCAGCTATCTCCTGAACACCACGGCTTTCACATAGTCTAGACGAGAACTCCGGAAGCCATTACATTGCCAGTCTAATGCAGTCTGGAAGAGGACCCGGTCCAATGCAAGTACATTGCAGACCTCATGGTGCAGCCCAGACAGACGAGCTTCCCTCACTCATCATCTTACACATGGCACTGCACATTCATTGTCCCAGGAGTCGCCCCCACTCCACAGCACGAGCAGCCACTGTAAGCACAGTCTAACTAAGGCTGCGTTACCTGGGACATTTCTGCCTGCCTAAGCCCCACTGATGACTTTCCCTGCTAGGGACAGTCAGAGCAGATCACTCTTCAGCTGAGTAACCCAATTCAGCTCTCTGCTCTGAAGGCCAACAGTTTCTCGAACAACCTCTAAGCCCTCGAAGTAGCACAAATAAGCTAGCTTTCCTGGCAGGTAGAGATGTCCTTAAACTCCTGCCAGAATCAGGGGAAGGGTCTTTGTTCGTATGTCTCAAAGGCTCCTCAGCTTCCCAGAACAGCTGTCTTCATCATCTTATCGTAAAGTAATTTCAATAAGTGTCCAGTGATATTGCAAGAACAGAGAGAGGTTAATGGCAAGCTGTTACTAAAGCATGATATCTATGTCAACATCTTCCAATAGACCATTATTTTTCTTTTCTTCAAAAGAGTTAATTATTCAAGGACCTTAGAAGAAAAATATATGTGGGATTGGGTGCAAGTGCAAAGGCAGTGTTAAGGCAGAGGCACCAGAACTCTAAGCAAATCACCAGCGATTACCTACTTGAAGAATTTTCTATCTGCATTTGAAGAAAAATCTACCCCGATGGATGGACACATAATCTGAGCCTGGATGGTCCACAGATGAACAGGTTATCACAGCAAAATATCTGCTCCACAGATGAGCAGGCTGCCTGAAACTAGATGGTCCATGAGCCAAAGAGGTTATCTAACAAAGGGCACGAGTCCAAGGGTAGATGTGTTATTAGAGACAACAGGAGTCTTCTGTGGAAAAACCAGCTAACTGTGTATCAGGACTGTGCATTTTAATGAGAGGAAGAATTATCAAGTTTGATCATAATTAGTAACAGAGGTGGATTCACATTCAGATGGCATACTTAATGCTTAAACTCCACAGAGTTGCACTGCAGCTCCTCAGAGTCAGATAAGCAGAACTGATTCCTCTGATATCTTACACTGTACTGCTATTTACGTGAATATGGTCTTGTTATTATTAAAAGAATTTGTATTAAAGTTTGCAGTCTAAAGCTTTGTTAAGCCTTGTTTGTCAGTTGATAGGGACAGACCAGGGTTCACTGAATTTGCTAGGACACTTATGTCATCAGTTTCACTAGTAAAAAGTAGTAAGGGCAGGGAATGAGACGGGCATGTCCTATGACCAATGACAACAAAGACACCCTTAGAGGATGATTCCTTCTGCTTATCACACTCATCTTAAGATGGGATGAATTGTCCTTTGAAGGTGATACTGCTTCCTTTGTCTGTAGGGGGAGCCTAGAATAGATGTTGACTAGACCCCTAACCAAGGGTAGGGGAAATTAATTCACAGAAAGATTCTTCATTACAGTGCACCTGCTGAGACTCCTAATTAAGGCCTGGTGTCTTGCAGGAGATCTAATTTACAGACATTAAACTGCGTCGAGAGTCATAAATACACCAAGTACTTCAGTAACACCATTTTTCTGAAGAAAGAATTCCAAAGCAGCAAGCTGAGTGTTAGAATATCACATTTGATATTGAAGTTGTTTCTCAGCGTGTCACTCCACTAATGTTTCACAACGCCCAGGCTGCAGGTCAGCTGCAACATATAGGGAAAAGAATGAGCTGTTGCTCCAAAGGCAGTACTGAATTGCGTAGTTCTGCAAACCTATAAGCAAAGAACATTTATCTGGGCATTTATCTGGAGCAGGGAGGGGCTCTATTGCAAGTGGGAAGTCCTAAAGTTTTTCTGTTTAGATAAATCTTCTGATTTGTTTCAGTAAGATGTCTTTGAAGTGAAGAAGGAAGCTGCTCACTCTTACAAAGGTACATGAAATGTTTGTAGCTTTTGAAATAAGAGTTTATTTCTGGGAACAATACAGCATAAAATATCTCGCACCTTCATGCAAGGAAGGTAGGCCTATTTCTTCATTTTAGAGATCAAAAAGATCATTTTCAATCTGCAGATAGAATCATAGAATCATTCAGGTTGGGAAGGATTTCTGGAGGTCATCAAGTCCAACCTCCTCCTCAAAGTGCTGAGTTACGAGTGTTGAGGGAGCTGGTAGACGATATAGCAGAGGCACTCTCCATCATCTTTGAAAGGTCATGGAGAACAGGAGAGGTGCCTGAAGACTGGAAGAAAGCCACTGTCACCCTGTGTCTTCAAAAAGGGCAAGAAGGAGGACTCAGGCAACTACAGGCCAGTCAGCCTCACCTCCATCCCTGGAAAGGTGATGGAGCAGCTCATCCTGGAGGCCATCTCCAAGCATTTGGAGGACAAGAAGGTGATCAGGAGTAGTCAGCATGGCTTCACCAAGGGGAAATCATGCTTAACCAATCTGATAGCCTTCTCTGATGGAATGACTGGCTGGGTAGATGAGGGGAGAGCAGTGGATGTTGTCTCCCTTGACTTGAGGAAGGCTTTCGACACTGTCTCCCATAGCATCCTCATAGACAGGCTCAGGAAGTGTGGGTTAGATGAGTGGACAGTGAGGTGCATTGAGAACTGGCTGAATGGCAGAGCTCAGAGGGCTGTGATCAGCGGTGCGGAGTCTAGTTGGAAGCCTGTAGCTAGCGGTGTCCCCCAGGAGTCAGGACTGGGTCCAGTCTTGTTCAACTTCTTCATCAGTGACCTGGATGAAGACACAGAGTGCACCCTCATCAAGTTTGCCGATGATACAAAATTGGGAGGAGTGGCCCAGAGGGCTGTGCTGCCATTCAGAGAGACCTGGAGAGGCTGAAGAGGTGGGCAGAGAGGAACCTCCTGAAGTTCAAAAAAGGCAAGTGCAGGGTCTTGCACCTAGGGAGGAATAACCCCCGGCACCAGTATAGGTTGGGGGTTGACCTGCTGGAAAGCAGCTCTGTGGAGAAGGACCTGGGAGTGCTGAAGGACACCAGGTAAAGCCTGAGACAGCAATGTGCCAGGAAACACACACAGTTCCAGCTGAACATGAGGAAAACTTCTTCACTGTGAGGGTGACAGAGCATTGGAACAGGTTGCCCAGAGAGGTTGTGGAGTGTCCTTCTCTGGAGATATTCAAAACCCGCCTGGACGCGATCCTATGCAACGTCCTCTAGGTGACCCTGCTTGAGCAGGGGGGTTGGACTAGATGATCTCCAGAGGTCCCTTCCAACCTCAACTATTCTGTGATTCTGTGAAAGCAGGTTCAGTCAGATCAGATTGCTCTGCCCGATCCAGCTGAATTTTAAATGTCAGCACAGATGGAGATTGTACAAATTTGCACCTAATCCAGTGTTTGATCACTCACGTTAGGGCAGGAGAGGGAAATTTCCTCCTTCAGTTTCCCAAGTAGTCCATGGAAGAGAGCAACCTGTTGATAGCCAGCTCATTGAAGCCCTTTTCTGAGAATTAACTGGGCTACTTGCTGTGCTTTAGGGCAGAAAAGGTGGGTAGGTTGGAGATAAACAACAGTCAGCTATGCAAAGATGACTCAGTGTGTAAAGGCAGTCTGGTCTTTTTGTGCATCTAAGCAGGGTAAGCATTTTGCTCACTTAAACTGTGTACCTAACCATTATAGGCTGGTTTTAATCCTGCTGTCTGCTTCTTGAAATGGGCAAGTACTTCTGAAGATTTGGCTCAAGGGGGGAATAAACTGGCTTGGTATCCACAGTATCTACTCTTGTCTTACTGGATAAAACTGATCAGTATTTCATTTGGTGACTCTTCCCAATTTATTCCTGAGCAGAAAATGGCCACTTTCCCTTGACAACAGGGATGCAAGCAAATGAGAAATGCTTTCTCAGGCAAACCTGGAGGATCTTGTGGTATCTCCTCCTCTTTGGGAAGATGCAAAGCTGAGTTTTCCTGCTGCTGTTGCCATTTAGTGCTTGCCGCCATTTCTTTCAAGAGAGGAAACTCTTACTTTCTTCTGCCAGGATGTGGATTTGTTATTTGTATGTTTACAAGTTGCAGTCCCAAAGGTCAGGCTGGTGGAGGTCCATGTAATTAGGGCAGGTCCTACCAAGTTGGCACAGCTGCAGCCTAACCATTATATTCCTATTTCAGCAAGGCTGAACAGGGGCTGCTTTGTCCCATTAATGGACTTTGTGGCCCATACTGAGCTCTAACTACCCTGCTACCAATGCCCGGGGGAGTTAGTTAATAGGCAAAAATGTATTGGTGATTGCAATACAGAAAGAGTGATGTCTGAACTAGTGTCAAGACCATGTATCTTCAGGAACAAGCGGGCCATTGCCCTTGGAGTGGGCCATTTGGATGATACTGTACACCCAACCGTGGCCACGAGTGAGGGGAGAAGAGTGCTCCATAGATGTCCTCAAGAAAAGCAGACTTTTTTCCTTAAAAGAGGAGAAAGAGGGCACACGAAAACCATTGTAGTGCCAGACTAGGACTTGTGTTTCACAGTGCTGCTGTTGCCTTTTGGATAAATTATTTTATCTTTCTGCGCTTTCTTTTCTCACCTGAAAAATAGGAAGAGTACTCCCTTGTATCACAAGTCATTTCAATGCGTAATTAAAGAAGTCTAGTCAGAAGCTATGAGGAAAATGCTCTGTACTTCCTTGTGGCTACTGAGACAATCAATTGTATGTTGCCAGTTTCCCATCACTTCTAGGTGTTGAACCAGTTTCTTGTCGGGAGATAACATGAGTGTGCTAGCAACATGCCTGAGATGAATCACTGTGTGGCCATTGAGTTCATCCTCTCTGGACTAACAGAAAGCCAAGAGGTGAAGGTAACCCGCTTTTTTTAAGCACATTAATAGGGAATCTTGGAAGGATCATGTAGATGAAGGTTGATCCCCCGGCTTCACACACTGTGTACCTTTCCCTCAGTAACTTGGCTTCTGTGGATTTCTGTTACTCCTCAGCTATCTCCCCGAGGTTGCTGGTGAACTCTTCAGCAGTGAGGAGAGCCACTTCAGTCAGTGCCTGTGTGGCACAGCTATTCATTTGTCTCCTCATGGCTAGTGTTGTGTGTCTGCTGCTGGCAGTAATGGCATATGACTGCATGTGGCTCTCTGTAACCCTCTCCTTTATGCAACTGTCATGTCCTCAAAAGCCTGTACATAGATGGTAATCAGCTCCTGTTTCACTGGCTTTGTCCACGCACTTGCGCAAACTATCTCCACCTTCACATTCTCTTTCTGCGACTTCGGTGTTATCAGTCATTATTTCTGTGACATCCCCCTAGGATCCAGCTTTCATGCTCTGACACCTATAGCAAAGAGATGGTACTTCACATTTTTGGTGTGTTTCATGGCATCTTAACATCTCTGGCAATTCTAATCTCCTCCATCTACCTCATCTCCACCACCCTGAGGATCCACTCCTCCAAGGGCAGATGCAAAGCCTTCTCCACCTCTGCTTCCCATCTGAGAGCTCTCTTCTTGTTTTATGGCAGCACCATTTTTATGTGCAGTAGCCCAACATCCAGCTACTCATTGGACTGAGATAAATGGGCCCCTCTGTTCTCTACAGTGGTGACTCCAGTGCTGAATCTTATCAGCTACAGCCTAAGGAATAAGGAGGTGAAGGATGCTCTGAGGAGAGTTTTAGGTCATATCAGAGAAACTTCAGCAGACTTGTTAGAAAGAGAACTTTGTTTGGGGAAAATTTATCAAAACCTTGGTACAAAGAGTAGGACTTCCAAGGAAGATTTGATCAGCTTCCAAGGGTGAGATTCAGAAAGGTACTTAATTGTTAGAAGGGATTTTAGGTGGACTTTTAACTGGTTGTATCTGCAACTTCTATCTTGAAAGACTGTGTTCCTCTGCTGCTGAAAGCTGGAGGAATCCTGACTCTTAACTTGCAAGTTCCAAGCACAAACAGGACTCCTGCCTGAGGAGTGCGTGGCACAGAATTGCAGTTCTCTGTTCTTTTAGGAATGTTTGCTCATGTAGGAAAACCACCAGTCCGTCAAGATGAGAAAAAGCTTTCAGAGACATTCAAGAGGAGAAAAGCAATGTGATTTGAATTTATGGCCACTTCTGCTACGTCTTCAGTATTTGAAAGGAGTAGCCTCTTCCAGTGCAACACACAGAACCTGAAGTTCTGGAAAGGAAATCTTGGAGAAGAGACACCCGTGTTTTTGCCCCCCAAACACTAGGGAAAGTAACTGTCCCTCTCCTGTTAAATCCCCCTCTTCTGTCACTCATTACTACCTCCTTTTTCCCCTTCTGCCTGGAAACATGAAAAAACTACAGAAATGCAAAAAAGATTGACTTCTAATTTTGCTACCATTGTGAAGTAACAAGAACTTATTCCTGCTTTTCATCTCCACATATCAGCAATCCACTTGAGGCAACTGAGTGAACCGGTAGTTATTTTAAGGACATTGGACATAATCTGAAAGTTAATCAAGCTGCAGTGTTCTTTCACTTAAAAGAATGACGGAATAAGATGGTGACTTACCAACAACGTGTCTGCCATCAATGTGATTTTGAGAATAAATGACCAATCATTTCTGGGAGATGAGAAAGTTGGGAAAGGCTTTGGAATCCTTTTATCAATTCAACTAAGCTAGCTCTAAGGATAGGTGTTCTATCACTAGTAGATGTTTCATTCCTTCTGGCTGAGTTTACAAATGCTGTCCCTCAGTTGGCAGAAGGAGTTGAAATCTTTATTGAGCTGAAAGTGACAGAATTAATCTCAGACAGGCGAGAGGTTCCTGCCTCTGCATAAGGTTTAGAGTCAAAGGGGGATGGAAAGAGGTCTTGCGGATTCCCTTTGCATTTCACTGCAAGCCTGTTAGGGCTGTTATTTCCCCTGACTTCCTCTCCTTAAAGCTGTGCATAACTATAGCAAAGATTGTGTCCCTGTGATCATCTATGGCACCTTAAAGAAGGATTTTACAAGTCTCTTTCTTTCAAACTGCTGCCAGCATATTTTACAGAGAGCTGATATGACTGCGAAACATCATTATTTTTGCCCAAAGACACACGGCTGGGGAGAAAACTGATCTTCAGTATGTTATAGTCTGAATTTTGATCAAGTAGTGATGATTAAAGGCCATCACTATCTCAGAAGCCGTTTATCTCAGTAACGCTAAAATTAGAATACGCACGGGGTAGTAAAAGCATTTGGACTATATGCACTATTATCCCACTGGCCTGACGGTCCTAAAAAGCGGGAAAAAGAAATTGAAAATGTAGCCTTTTGGTGCTGCTAGTTGTCATCTTTCTGTTGCTGCAGAGGCTGAAGCTCAAGGTTTATCTCTTGTTTCTGATTATTAAGTATCATCAGATATGTGAAGTTCACCGTTTTTGCACATATCAATGTTGCGCTGTCCTTATCTTGAACAGAGATGTGAGCTTTTTAAACCAGATTTCTGAGGTGTCCAAAATTGTCTTTTTCAGTGGACTCCCAGCTCACAGGAAGGAAATAGCTTGAAAAGAAATCACAGGCATCATTTTATTTTCCTGTGTATGTTTACAGGTCTCTGGGAAGAGCAATGTACACTACTACTCTTCCAGAAAAAGACAGGTAGATCGTCATCAGAGAGCTTCCCTGCACAGCAATGAGTCATGTCTGCACACCTCTCTCTGCGCTGATGTTTAAGATAGTCAAAGCCATCTAGAGCTAAGCATCAGCAGAACCGGCAGCATGTTTCAATCAAGAATCACAATCTCAAACCTAAATATGCTTTCTGACAAATATCATCAAAAAGAACAGATTTTCAGAAGCCCCGCATTCATCTTAGTCCTGCATTCACCTATCCGTTAGTCTCCACCTCAAGAAACCCAGACAAAATTAGGGAATTTAAAATGTTAAAGAGCTGCTGTCTCTTCAAATCCAGTCTCTAAATAAAGCGGTGAAAAATGTCCCGACAATTGAACTGGATTGTGGCTCCAACACTGACTATGGTATTTAACCATGCTTGGATTGCTGTTCTGATAGATTATAAAGCTCAGCTATGACATAAGGTCAAGGCCTTGGAAAGGTGTTAGCAGAGCTCCTTTAAATGAAGCGTTCCCAGAGACACCAGGTTGGCACAGACTGATGAAAATCGGAGTGAATGCCTGGCATCGGGGAACGACCTCTGTGTCCATCAGTGTTCCTGGGAGCCTTGGAAAGCCTAGTACAGTGTATGTCACCCTTCACTGTAAGGCAGACACCTAGTGCAGCATCCTGCTCCTCTCATGCTCCTATTTTACCATGCAATGAATCTTAGTCCCCTCAAAGGTCTCTTGCTGTCTTCAGCAGCTCTCTCAAGTTGAGGCACCTCATGTCAGCACACCAATATATGTGAGATGAAACCTGCTTGTGCTGTGCCATCCTGAAGGATTTGCTTTCTCTTGGAAGCTTAGCACCACCATCACTTTTTTTGTGTAGAAACGTGAGCAGACACCACTCTCCGAAGCTCGTAGGAGCTAGTGGGAAAGCATAACCTCTCAAAATACCTAGTTATTCCTCTTAATGCCAGGAGAAGCCTAGACCTGAGACTTACACAGCTCTAAGGTGTCTAAAGGTAAAAGCCACAATACCACCCCAAAGGCTCGGGTTTGACTGGTGACAATATGCTCACATCCTTTTGACTGACAGTTTCCAAAGAAAGATGAGAGCTACATGAAACCTTGAATTTAGTTTCAGTTCTACTCTTGTCTGCTGAGAAGATGGTGGAAGGGCGCATATAGATGAAAATGCATGGCCCAAAGAACAGAAGTGCAACAGTGATATGGGAGGTGCAGGTAGAGAGTGCTTCGAGACGCCCTTTAGAAAAGCGTGTCCTCAAAGAGACCAAAATAATGACTTAGGACACAAAAAGAACAACAAAAGAGCCCGAGGAAATCAGACCACTATTGGCAACCACGATGCAACCAACCACGTAGGTGTCAGTGCAGGCCAGCTTCAGCAAAGCGTGTACATCACAGAAGTAGTGGTTGATCTCATTGGGCCCACAAAACAATAGCTGAGCAGTCAGCAGGGTCTGCACCAGGGAGTGCACACAGCCTCCCACCCACGAAGCTGCCACCAGCCGGCCACACACATGCTTGTTCATAATGCTTGTATAATGAAGCAGCTTGCATATAGCAGTGTAACGATCATACACCATTGCTATGAGGATGAACATCTCCGTGCAGGCAAAGAGATGGACCCCAAAGAGCTGTGCTATGCAGCCCACAAAAGAGATGGTCTTCTTTTCAGCAAGAAGGTCATAAATGAGTTTGGGAACTGTGACAGTAGAGTAACTGATATCTACAAAGGACAAGTAGCTCAGGAAGAAGTACATGGGAGAGTCCAGCTGTTGACTGTTCTGTATAGTGCTGATGCTAAGCAGGTTTCCAAGAATGATACTGGCATAGAAGACTAAGAAGAATGTGAAGCATACTTTTGCTAATGTATCATCTTGTTTGAGTCCCTGGAAGACAAACTCCGTCACATTGTTCTTGTTCTTCATATATGTCACGTAGACAGGACCTGAAGCACAGAATAAAGCCACCTGTGATGGCATTAGAAACACAGTGTTATCAGTACACATCCATATCGATCACCGGTATGTTCAATATCAATATATTCGCTTTTATGTCTTTTGGGGAAAGTTTCCTTTCAAAGTCAATGCTTCTCTCAAGGAGTGACAGTTGATATCTAACTCAGAATGTATTACTGAAGTGTGTAATAGCGAGCTCCGTTTATTTGCTTGAGGGAGTTGGTGGAAATATCCTCCAGATTCATATTTCTGACCTTTGCCCCTTTTAAAAAGGAAGACTAGTTACTAGGTTGCCTAAACATCCACTTTTGAAGTGCTGATTTGGAAATGAAGAAGTGACTGAGAAGGATAGTGCATGTTTTGATTTGAGTCTCAACACGCTAGTCATCCCCTAAGGAATTCTGCTCAAGCAGTGAACGTACCTTCTTTTTCAACCCTCTGAAGGAATTCAACAGAACTAGTCCTTACTATTGCTCTCTGACTCTGGTAGAATGTCCATGCATTTTTGTGCAACCATCAGTATTCACATCATGACACAAGGCAGCTGGCTAATTAACATCACTTCAACTATCGAGGAGGTAAAGTGGACACCTACCTCATGTCTGTTTAGCAGAGATGTGCCTTTAGGCACAAACTGTCTTTAAGGCGCCCTAAGTGAAATCAGACCATGTTCAAGGCATGCCAGGAAACCTGAAGCAGGAGAGTCATTTTCCTATATGTGCTGTACTGGGCTACATCTTGTGTGGATGGGTTCCAGTTATTGCTCATGAGTTTCTGGGTTGTGACCTCAGTCTCCAAAAGAGCGGGCTTGTATTTCCTCAGACCACCTTTCCTACAGTACATGGGTGAATACTGGAGATAATCTGCATTAACGATGTGTCAGTAAGGCTTTTGTACACCTCAGCCAAGTTCTGGACTGGGCATGGAAACCCCCATAAACACACCTGTGATGCCCCTGGGGTAATAAATACACCGCTGCTGAATCTCCTTTACTCACCAACACCCTTGTATTCACCTTTGCTGCACTCTAGTGCAGTACGCAAGTATCACTAGTGTTCAGTTTCTACACTGAAAAGATAGATGGCAAGAGCTGCATAACAGTGTCCACAATACTGGCAAGTCCTTTGGGCTCTTAATCCTGTTCCACAATCACAGGTCAATCAGTTCTTTCTCACAAGATCTCTGCCTCTTCCACCCTCCAACTTCAGCAGCAGAGGAAATATTCTTTTGTGTCTCCAGCCCTATCTCCATGCCACTCCATGGGCAGAGGGAAAGCAATGTGGGGAGGCCCAAACTTACACAGTTTATATTTGCTAGTCTCCAACAGTTTGCCTGCTATTCTCCTCTGATGACCTCTCGGACCACTTCAGGCAGTTTCATCAAAACCTCTCAGCTCCAAGCTGCTTCTTGTGTGTCACGAGAGCAGTCCACATCTCTGCCAGGGCTGAAAACTACAGGGGATGAAACGGACAGCCTGAATGTCTAGCTCCATTTCTCATTCTGCAAAAACAACTTCCAAGAGCATCTGCAAGAACAACTCACTCTCTCTCTCTCTCTCTCTCTCTCTCTTTCTCTCCAGATGGGGAAGTTGTGGCAGAAATATTTCAAGTAAATTGCACAGCAGAAGCACAAGCTTACCAGAAGCAATGAGATCGCAGAGGCATGTGAAGTTTTCTTTGTCAGAAAGAATCAGTGGACAGGGAGATAAAATATATATTTTGGACAGCTATTAGAGTAATCTCTACAGGGTGACTCTGGAGCGTGATCACCTAGACCATGTCACGTTGTGGGGGGGTTTGCTTGCTTTCTTGCTTGCTTTCCAATGCTGTCCAGATAAATGGACTTCATTTAGTATTAGCTATGTGCTTCTTTTGGAAACATTTCTATTTAAAATCAATGTCACGGCTGACCATTTGCAAGAGTTTGTGTTCACATTGCCCTTGCAATCAAACATTTTTTGAGTAAAGATGACTCTTACACGTGTCAGATATTTTTTCCCTTCAAGACAATATTTCACATATGCTTTCTTCTTTCTTATTAACTTGCTCTTACCATTGCATGTTTGCAGCAGAAATAAATATCAGAACTGTGCTATATGACTGTTGGCACTTAGACATCTGGTCTGTACACGTTTGAAACAAGAAGTAAACGAGGAAATTATTTCAAGACTTTAAAAATGTTTGTGGTCAGGCCTCACTACTTGCCAGGTATTTTTACTCAGGCAATGAAAAATATAGAAGCAGCTGGTTAGTCCTCATATTAAGTCATTATAAGAATCTGGGCCAATGTGTAGAGGAAGCAAATGTTGTTGTTGCTGTTGTTGATGCCTTCCATAAGCTATGGTCCACTGTTGCCTGCTAGCATCCAGCAGCCGGAAGAGAAATCAGAAAAATCATGGCGTTCTTCCCCAAAACATTAAAAAAAAAACCAAACAGTTTTAAAATTATAAGCCTTAGCTTGAACTGGCCGTGTGCCCTAACCCCTCAGCAGTTTCAGTATGAAGGGGGTCAGTGGGCCCCATCTGTCTTTCTACCTGCCCCACCTAGGGTGAGACAGACCAACCTCTGAAGGCACCTGTCCCTCTCTGTTGACAATGGTGCTCAGCTAGACAACTGTCCTTCATTGCATGAAGAATTTAGACTGCTACAAATAGGTGGGGCTGGTGCCACCTTTAGCTGTGTCCACAGAGTGTGAATGCTGGGTGAGGGACATGCTGGCCCAGGCCTGAGGGACACTATCCCTCTAAGCCTTGAGAATCAGGATTTATCCCAGTTCCGTCCTGCTGGCTGCCATCCACATAACCCACCACGGTGAGGAGGAGACACTGAGATGTCCGCAGTGTACTGGTGCGTGCCTGTGAAATGGGAACCCACTCTGCCACCCCCTGCATAGAGCAGAGGACATTCGGGGAACCAGAGCATTTGCGACATTGTCCCAGGGTTTGGTCTGTAGATCTGCCGCTCTCCTGTGCAGGGAACACCTTCTTATCTTGAATCACACTTAAGCCATGTTAAGGTGCAACACAAGTGCAAGCCAGTGTTTATAGGGAACATGAAGTGAAGGAAGAAAAAAGAAAGTGCTTTAGTTACTTTCAGAGTGCATTACACAGATGTCTTTCTCCCTCACGCAGCTCATTTGCTCTTTTCCTCCTGGCAAGGTAGGAGTCAGGATCCCATGGCTCCTCGTGGCTCCTTTGGCCTTGTGGAGAACCTTAGCTGCTACAACTAACCTCCCTGTGGCAGCTTTGACTGGCTCTGAGATGATTTAATCTTCCATCTTCACATCTCTTCCTTCCTGCAGAAGTAGCTGTTCCAGCTATTCCCTTGGAATACATGTTTCTTCCTTTGCCTGGACTTGTAAATGTGCCCTGTTGGGCTACAAGGCATACAGACCTTGAGTACAGGAATTATTCCCAAATAAATTTTTTTTTCATTGACGCATAAAATTGTGCCCCCCAATGCTTTCTTTGCCCCCCAATGCTTTCCTTGCCCCGCAATGTTTTCTTTGGTGGTGACAATTTCCTACGGTGAGCAATTTATCTTTCACTTGGATCTTTGATTCTGTTTTAGTAATAAACAGCAAAATGCAAAATCTGAGGCAGAGATCAAGGGCAGAGGGGATGGCTAGGAAGGAGGGCATTAGTGACAGGTGAACTACTGCAGAAAGGCAGAGAGTTGCTGCACTGGAATGGGAAGGGGAGAAGCTTCTCCTCATATCACCTGCATCAGCAAATGACCCAGCCAGCATCTAATATCAGCAGTTTAATTGCTAACCCATGGATTCAGCATATGACAATGCAGTACTCCTAAGAAGGTATTTACTCCAAAGTAAAGGGGAAGGAAGCCTTTGGTACAATTGCTTCCAGCAGCAGGGGACCTTGAAGGTCTTGCAGACACCTTGGGCCATCGTTTCCTAGCAGAGCAGACTGCAGAGTAGATGGAGTTTGTCTGACGGAAAGTTTACACCCGGGAGAGCTCGGACTAATGGGATGCTCTGCCTGGAACACATTTTAATATTTTTGATAGCATTCATTTCTTTATTTGCTGGTGTCTCAGCAGTGCTTGGAAGCCCCAGTCCTGGGCCTGTGCTATTCAAAAAGACAACATAAAGGGAATCCCTGCTAGTCACAGAGTTTACAATGCCATTCCAGTCAAAACATGAGCTTTCAGTGTCTTCCTAATTACTGCAACAGCTAAAACCAAGCTTTTCTTCAAAAGGGAGCTTTCAGTAAATTTTCCAAAATGGAATTATAGTGAGAGAGACTTGATTTTCTCAGCTCCTGAGAAAATGTTACCACAGTTCTACACCTCACCCTTTTCACTCCAGACTTTTCTATTCCACAGTTTTCTCATGGCACTTTTCACCTCCTCATTTCTCAGCGTGTAGATGAATGGGTTCAGCATGGATGTGATGACAGTGTAAAACACAGCTACGCTCTTGTCCTCCGAGAGACTGCTGGATGGGCGTATGTAGATGAATGTGCATGGCCCAAAGAAGAGAATCACCACAGTAATGTGGGACCCACAGGTGGAGAGGGCTTTCTTCCGCCCTTCGGACGTATGCCTTCTCAAGGAAAATAAAATGACAATGTAGGACGTGACCAGGATTGTGAAAGAGACCAAACAAAGCATTCCACCATCGGCAACGACAATGATGCCCGCAACATAGGTGTCTGTACAGGCCAGTTGTAGTAGGGGATGGACATCACAGAAGTAGTGGTCAATTTTGTTGGGGCCACAAAAAGGGAGGCTAACAGTTATGAGGGTCTGCACCATGGCATGCACAAAGCCCCCCACCCATGAACCCATCACCATCCAGCCACACACACGCCTGGTCATGAGGGTGGTGTAGTGCAGGGGTCTGCATATGGCAAAGTAGCGATCATAGGCCATCATTGTGAGGATGAAGATCTCAGCGCAGCCAAAGAAATGTAACCCAAACAGCTGTGCCATGCAACCCCCAAAGGAAATGGTTTTCTTCTCAACAAGGAAGTCAGCAATCATTTTGGGAGCTGTGACAGAAGAGAAGCAAATATCTGCAATGGACAGGTGGCAGAGAAAGAAATACATGGGGGAGTTCAGACGTTGACTGCTGACTACAGTGACAACGATGAGCAGATTTCCTGCCACAATAACAATGTAGAAGAACAAAAACACCACAAAATATATTTTCTGCACCCCTTGGTTCTTTGAAAGGCCCAGAAGAATGAATTCCTTCACACTGCTTACATTCTCCATGTTGGTCAGTTGCATGGCAATATGCAATATACAGCTTATACACCTGGGAAAATAAAGACAGACACATGGTTAATCAGCATTTTTTTCATTATTAGTAATGAGTTCTATATCAGAAGTGGATACAAACCAAGAAAGATATAGCATTAGTATTAAGCTTATGAAGTGTTTAGTTTCTGTCATGTATTTTTTCACAGCTATTTAATTCTCCACAGTACAAAGCTTCTGCCATGGCTTTGGCAGCACAGAGATAGGTGCACTCTGTGATATGTTCCTTAATCCTGGTCCTCCAGGATTTTGAAGGACTGGCTCCATGGCCGATAGCCTTCCATGCACTAAGGACACAGCCAGAGTGTTCACCTTGGGCACTACAAGGCAGATAATGCAGTATGTTTGCCCTCAGGGGAGACAAAGTCCCTGACAGCAATCTTTGTAAAATGGGTGTCTTTAAGAATACCTGGAAATATTGCTCAGAATGATGATTTGCTTTATAAGTACACATGATCTTTGAATTCTTGTTTAGAAGGGAAATGTACCCACATGCAGGGAAAAGCACTCTCTTCTGTATGCACATTTTGAAATGTAAATATGAAATGTCACAGGCGGAAAAATGAGTTCTGGGAAGGTTATCTATCATGGAGGGAAAAAAAAATAGCACATATGACTTAATGTAGTATTTCACATTGTTCTAAATCTCAGCATTGTTTCTATCAGAGGAAGGAAGAATGAAAGACTCTTGTGAGATCTTCTGTCCCAGCACTGTACTGATTTTACCTAGTATGATTTTTGATACACTCTGCGTGATGCTTTCAAGGGTTAACTTAGCTTAATGAAGCTAATCTAACTAAACTCCTTCAACAGCCAGTATAAGTCTCTCTATAGGCTGATTCAGAATGACTAAATTAGGGTCCTCTGCAGAACCCTTTTTTCCTCCACTCACTATGAGGAGCTTAAGCAAATTAGCACCACCAGGTTAGAATGACCTTTAGAGAATAATCCCTTTTGGTCCCTGAAAGTAGCTCAGAGCTTTTTGTAATGCCATCCACCTGTTTTAGGTTATGGCTGAGCTCCTTGTCCCTAGGCATTTCTACATCCATACAGTTTCTCATTCGAGACAAGGTCACATTCCAGCATAAACATGGGACTTCTTTGGTTCACCCTGTATTCCAGCTACAACCCATCGAGCATTACATGTCACTAATAAATGAGTAGCCTACATCTTTAGAAAGAGTGTAACGTCTCTAGCTTGCCATTATGCACCCAGACCACCAGAGTTCCTTTGGTCAAAGAAGTCTGGGAACCACCAGATTAAACTCTTCACAGAGAGTTTAAGGTCAGCCAAAAGCAGGCACTCTTTTAATAAAAATATCCACTGTATGGGCTTCCTTCTAGGATCAAAACATTCCCCGTCAGCTGGTGTTAAAATGCACCATTTTAAGTCCTGCAGAGTTACATCACAACCAGGTCTTCTCATTTGTACTGGTGATCTGTGAGCAAATCTGTGGAATGATTCAGTTAAGCCAAGTTATCTACCAACTACTTCCATCTGCAGCATAATCAGAAACTCTCGTGCAGGCACAAAGGGATCAAGCATCCACAGGAAACACTGAAACTGAGAAAAGCCAAGATTACTTTCAAACCCACAAAGTGAAGCCGAGAGAGGAAGTGGGCAAAGGTAGGGACTTTTCCTATGCTTACAGTTGTACTTACACTAGATGAAAGTTTTTCAAGCAGAAGGGTAAAATTTACATGGATGGTTCCCCTTCAGATATTTCTACAAGGAAAAGGATCAGTAAGAACAACGGGAGGTCAGTTTCTCCCTCGTCTTACCAGGTCGTGATCCTTTCTACCCCTCTTCCTTCTACTGAGCAACGACGTAGACTTCTCAACAGAATAAATGACAGGGATGAAATGAGCACACCTTTATGGCTGTGCAGTACCAAGTTGAAAAGAAATAGCTGGGCTCCATCCAAGCCAGAGCAGGACTGGAAGCATACCACAGCAATCGCAGGGCCATATTTAGGCAGTCAGAAAGGAGTGACCAAGAGAGAAATGATCAGGGGAAACTATATGCCTGAATACCAGCAGATGGCAAATTCCTGAGCTAAAAACAAGGTGTGCATCTACAAAAGGACTGATTCACAATTCAGACAGCTCGGCTATGTATATTGCTTGAAAAGGTCCTTTCCATCACCACCAAACCGCATTTAACAAACTACCCATCTGTCTGATCTCATCTCATCGACTTAAGTCATGTAGGCACCTGTACCTAAGCTAGGCAGACTACACCTGACCAGTCTACTTGTAGATGTGATGAATCATGTGCTGCAGGTACCCGTTTCTTACTGCTGACTCCAAGAGGATTACTAGAATGACTAATTCAGTAGAGGATTGCCACCAGTTATGGCTTATCTCTTCAAGTGCCTTTGCAGGGGTAGACCTGAGCTATATGACATAATGCAATCAGCTGCAAAATAAAATGAATCTCATGTGTACTCTTAACATCTCAAAAAGGGTGAGAAATTGCACCATCTCCTTACTGCATGCATTCTTCCCTAAAATCTCCGGTGGTTATGGGAAACAAAAGAATAATATCGAAGCAATCGAATCTGCGGCTGTAGAACTAGCTCTGTATATGATTCTAGCCAAAGATAACTAGAGACAGTTGATAACTTCAGTGGAAGTTTCTTTCTGTATTTTCACATTTGTTCAAGAAGAAATGAAAAGGAAGAGGAAAGCAAAGCAAAGCAAAGCAAAGCAAAGCGAAGCAAGAAGCCAGAGAAGCTGCAAAACTTACCTCACCTGTGTTTAGAGATCTAATATTTTGTGTAAAGGGCTCTACAACTTTATTTCCTCAACTTCTGTCTTCCCTGGTATGAATGTGTTAGAGCACAGCGCCTTTAAAGAACATAGAATGGCTTCTGGAAATCTTCCAAAACTTGCTTAGGAGGTGGCTGTTAGTGTATAATCCAATCCCATCTAATTTATTACTTGCTTTCATGTGTCACAAGTGTATCTTGATGTTTCCTGCCTGTGTGAGAAGTGGTTTAATAGGCTGTGTGGATGATGTGACCTGGGTGTGCTGAATGATGCTTTCATATCCCAGGGCTGAGAAGAAAACCGTTTAAGTACCAACCTTTAACCCTCTCCCAGGAAATCTTCCACCTGAAGGGCTCTTGGGGCTGGAGGAGGGAGGGGTGGAGGCTTAGTGAAGGGAAGGCGTGAAAGAAAGGGGCAAATGAGGAGAATGAGTTCTGTCTTGACTGAAAAGTTTAAGTAAATATATTTTAAAGAAACAGTTGTCAGTCAATGCTTTTATAATGATATCACAAAGGCATTTCAGGGTTTCTCCATGAGAAATAACAGTCAAAGGAGTAGCTGAGTATTCAACTGGACAAGCATATGCATGGAACTATCCAGCTAACGCTTCTCGGATTTCTTCCTTACTCCAAGCTGATAGTTGTATGGATTTCCCCTGTGTAAAGGGCCATTAGGTCCACTGCTCTGGCTTCCTAGCATTGTGAATGCTAAAACAGTCCATTTGTAATCTAGATATTTTCTCTCCTTTTTTCACTTCTGTGTATTCCAAAACACACGTAAAAGAGAAATCTTCATTAAAGGAAAAAAAGAAAGAAACCTCAAGCTGTAGGAAGTGTCACCATCCTCCAGGGATGGTCAAGAATTCCTATCACAGGAGTCTTTTAAGGACAGGTTGGGCTCATTTCTCTCAGGAGTGGTTACGATGAAGTTTTTATAGGGACAGAAGATGTCCTGGGTGACCTCTTGATGACCCTCCAAGTCCTATCTCACCAGAAATTTCATCACTGGAAATCCAGTGAATAAAGCCTCTTTGCAAGAATTTGCATGTTTTAACAGAGGTCAGTGAATTACCAAGTCAGTCAAAAAAATCCTTCATTTACGAATTGGGAAACTGAGGGAGGACGTCACCTATTTAATGCCGATGGAAGTCAGCGCGTTTAACCCTGACTTAGTCACTCTAGGCTCTTCTGCGGAAAAAAATGAATGTCTCTGGAGGCAAAAAATGAATGTCTCTGATCTTCCTCAGAACTGATTTTAGGATGCGATTAGGTGTGAAATGGACATCTAGCTTTTAAACAAAATAACTTAGGGCGGACAACTCTCAACTGTCATGATGGGCCCCATCTTTCTTAACCTGAGCAGCTGCAGTCAAAGGTGAACCTAAGAAATGAAACAAACGAAGCAAATAGACATGCTGATTTATAGCAGCATATCATCTCAACCAAGGCCATATCAAATTCATCATGGCTCTGAACTCTACTGTGTATTTGTAGCTTATGCCTCATGGATGTCAGGAAAGACATTGTCTCAGCTACTGTCCTTTGCTTTGTTTTGCTGAAATTTCTGGAAATGTGGAATGGCCTGATAGCAACATAGTTAATGTCTCCATCTCCTCTGCACAGAATGCCAGCGATCTCCACAGTGAAAACAGAAATCCTGCAGTTAATGAGAATAAATACTGGTAAAGAAATGCCTTGGTGAAAATAGTCCCCTAACATAAATATCCTTTTACTGTCACCTGGAGTCTTGGGCAGCTTAATGAGGGTTAACAGTAGTCACTACAGGAAACAAGAGTATTAGGTAAGAAGGTAAACAAAGTCTTACAGTCTTTGGGAAAGGAAGAGGACCAACAGATGACAGAAGCGAGAGATCAGGCCAATAGCATCTGGCCTGCTCACCTAGTATGAGTCAGCCTGCCACTTTCTGTACCCAGTGGCACACATGGCAGCAACTTGGCTAGCATCACATTCATGTCCTTTTGTTTCCCTAGCCAAATGGACTACCAGAGGTGACTTAATGCACAAGTCCAAATGAAGAATTGCTGCTACCTCCTGCTGCAAAATAATTCCCCATAGGGCTGTGCTTAGTGCCAGCAAAGGAGAAAGGTCTTTTCTCCATTTTCATTCCACTTACCTTGGCACCTGGCTCTGGACACCACTATGGCAGCAGGTCATGCTCAGGGGAGCTGTGATTTGGACAAGGAGGGACTGTGCATGGTGAGATGAATGAGGTTTTGCAGCTGGATAGTGAATACTGGCAAGGGGTTTGTTGACAGAGCCATGGTGAATGTGTGTTGTGAATTTGATGATGGGCACGATGGGGACAAGGCATGGTGTGGAGGGAAGTTGTGAAACTTGAAATGGATGCTACATAGCTAGGAGCTGTCTTCATGGAGTTTGTGAAATCAGAAGTGCCTGAGGTGTGGTGAGGGACTGTGCTGAAAGATCGTATGAAGTGGCAGGTAATACTGTGGGTGCTAAGCTGTGTTAAAAGACCTTGTGACATCAGAAGCGGACATCGTGTTTTGAAGGGTAACACTAGGAGAGGTTGCAAAATTGTGGCTGCTGAGGTGTCATAAGGCTGGCTACAGAGTTCAAGGAGACCCTACTGTAGAACAGGTAATGTGAAGTAGTAGGGGACAATGTATGGTGACAGCTTGTGTTGGGAGAGGTTTTGAGGTCAGAAGAGGACACTCGGTAGTGAGGAATGTGCTAGGGGAGGTTCTGCAGTGACAGTGGACCCTTGGGGAAGCAGAAGTTGTGTTGAGGGAGGTTGTGAAATCAGCAGCAGGCTTTATGGAAGAGGACTGACCATTTCTCAATCTGTGTGACCCTGAGCAGCAGTAGAGCATCTTCTGCAAGGTCTATGAAACTAGAGCTGCTCATGAATGCAGCTGGGAAGCAAAGCATCAGTGCAAGAGTCAAGCTATAACTCTGGACAGACAGTTCTTGTGTTCTTTATATCGTGAGACTGTCTGAAGAAGGGAGAAGTAGTGAAAAAGCATTACTATTGCCTGCCAAACATTGGTAAATTCCCATTTTTGATGGTCCCTGGCTCATCTCTCTGGGACAGCAGCACCAACCCGGTCATTTACTTCCTCTTCAGGAGCAACCGTCACCACCGGCTGCATGGCTCTGGGAAAGTCACCTTCCAACAAGCGTTTGCAGAGAAAGCAACGTGCGGAGAAGGAAGCCAAGTGCCCAGAGACACTGCTGCAGAGACTGCTGTATAAATCCCTGCTGGCGAGGAGGTGTGGGAGGGTGGGGCAGCCTGCAGAGGGGACTGAGGGGAGGTGGGCAGCAGTGCTCAGCCCCCAGCGGAGCCAGGGCATCTCCACTGCGGTGGGAGCAGCTCAGCTGGTGACGTGCCCCTTCCGAGCAGGGCTGTGCTGGGGACCAGGGAGCTGGGTGAGAGCGATCCTTGTCTGCACACCATGCCAGTGCCTCTTCTCATTACGTGGTCCCCCCTTGTGGAAGGGGACATGGTGCACAGAGCATGGCTATGCAGAGCATGCAGAGTGCGGGGAGGAAGAGTGACCCAGGATGCTGGGCATGTCTTTGGGACCCTGAACCTTACAGGGAGTCTCTTCCCTCACTTTGACTTGAGGCCAAGCCTGCAGGACTCCAGTGCATTCTGGCAGCTCCTGGGAGGCCACTCTCAGCAGGGATGAGTTTCATCCTGGCTATTTTGGGCTTGTATAGAAACATCCTTCAGGCCTGAACACCTAGGGGACCGTTCAGCTGGTGCCACGGCTGCTCTGGTCAACACACAGGGGTCCTGGAGTGATGCGTGGTGCTTCTGTGTGTGTAGAGAAGAGCACCAATTCCTCACCTACACCCTGAGCCTCTCCATCGCTGTCCCCAGAGGGCTGGAGGGGGGACTTATCACTCCCAGCTTTCGCCCAAGATGGCCATCTCCAGATGAGTTAGTTGCCCTAGGCTGCCTGTACAGGCAGTGGAGAGAAAGGTGCTTGTAAGGAGCTTTTCCCTTCCCTATGTGGCTGCAGCACACAGCTCCTGCTGAGCCATCAGCCACCCTCCTGTGCCTGTGCCAAATCTCTTCCCCACCACCGTCTCGCCCCACACTGGGGATGCCTCGCTCCCCTTACGCAGTGCCATGCAAGGCCTCTCACCCTAGTGCTTCTGAGAAAGCTTTCAGCTCCCAGCCACAGCACCTTATCTCACTGTCTTCCCAGTAGCTGCTGGGAGGGTCACCTCTCTTCCTGGCACTGGCACTTGCCTCTTGCTGCAGGGCTGAAAGGGCATTTCTCTGCCTCTCCATCCAGCTCTCCAGACTTTCTATTTGTTTTTTGTTTTTTCTGGCTCCTGCCCTCAATCCTTCCCTCCTTTGTTTCTCCATTACTCTCTTTCTGGTTTGGCTGGTGCGTGGATCGAATTAACACTAAAACAGTTTGTGAGCAAGTGAAGGGCTGGATTTAAAAGGAATGGATCTAAATCTGATTTTTTGAAATTAAGTTGAGGGCAGAGGAAGAAGGGAAAGTGTCTGCACCAGAACATTCAAAGAACTAACAGGGGTCAAAACTTTTCTTTTTTGTTTGTTTTAATTCTATGGGGTAACAGGATTCCTGAAGCCATTTCACAGAATCACAGAATGGTTGAGGTTGGAGGGGACCTCTGGAGATCATCTAGTCCAACCCCCTGCCCAAGCAGGGTCACCTAGAGCAGTTGCCCAAGATCGTGTCCAGGCGGATTTTGAATATCTCCAGAGAAGCAGACTCCACAGCCTCTCTGGGCAACCTGTTCCAGTGCTCTGTCACCCTCACAGCGAAGAAGTTTTTCCTCATGTTCAGATTGTACTGTCTGTGTTCAGTTTGTGCCCGTTGCCTTGCGTCATGTTGGTGGGCACCACTGAAAAGAGTCTGGCTCCATCTTCTTGATACCCTCCCTTCAGATACTTGTACACGTTAATAAGATCTCCTCTCAGCCTTCTCTTCTCCAAGCTAAACAGGCCCAGCTCTCTCAGCCTTTCCTCATAAGAGAGATGCTCCAATCCCCTAATCATCTTTGTAGCCCTTCGCTGCACTTGCTCCAGTAGTGCCACATCCCTCTTGTACTGGGGAGCCCAGAACTGGACACAGTACTCCAGATGTGGCCTCAGCAGGGCTGAGTAGAGGGGGAGGATCACCTCCCTCGACCTGCTGGCAACATTCTTCCTGATGCACCCCAGGATACCATTGGCCTTCTTGGCCACAAGGGCACATTGCTGCCTCATGCTTAACTTGGTGTCCACCAGCACTCCCAGATCCTTCTCAGCAGAGCTGCTTTCCAACAGGTCAGCCCCAACCTGTCCTGGTGCATGGGGTTATTCCTCCCTAGGTGCAGGACCCTGCACTTGCCTTTGTTGAGCTTCAGGAGGTTCCTCTCCACCCACCTCTCCAGCCTCTCCAGGTCTCTCTGAATGGCAGCACAGCCCTCTGGGGTATCCACCACTCCTCCCAGTTTTGTATCCTCAGCAAACTTGCTGAGTGTGCACTCTGTGCCTTCATCCAGGTCATTGATGAAGAAGTTGAACAAGACTGGACCCAGTCCTGACCCCTGGGGGACACCGCTAGCTACAGGCCTCCAACTAGACTCCGCACCGCTGATCACAGCTCTCTGAGCTCTGCCATTCAGCCAGTTCTCAATCCACCTCACTGTCCACTCATCTAACCCACACTTCCTGAGCCTGTCTATGAGGATGCTATGGGAGACAGTGTCGAAAGCCTTCCTCAAGTCAAGGGAGACAACATCCACTGCTCTCCCCTCATCTACCCAGCCAGTCATTCCATCACAGAAGGCTATCAGATTGGTTAAGCATGATTTCCCCTTGGTGAAGCCATGCTGACTACTCCTGATCACTTTCTTGTCCTCCACATGCTTGGAGACGGCCTCCAGGATGAGCTGCTCCATCACCTTTCCAGGGATGCAGGTGAGGCTGACTGGCCTGTAGTTGCCTGAGTCCTCCTTCTTGCCCTTTTGGAAGACTGGGGTGACACTGGCTTTCTTCCGGTCTTCAGGCACCTCTCCTGTTCTCCATGACCTGTCAAAGAGGATGGAGAGTGGCTTAGCAATACCATCCGCCAGCTCCCTCAGCACTCGTGGGTGCATCCCATCGGGGCCCATGGATTTGTGGGTGTCAAGTTTGCTTAAATGATCTCTAACCCGATCCTCCTCCACCAAGGGAAAGTCTTCCTTTCTCCAGACTTTCTCTCTTGCCTCCAGGGTCTGGGGTTCCTGAGGGCTGGCCTGAGCAGTAAAGACTGAAGCAAAGGCGGCATTCAGTAACTCTGCCTTCTCTGCATCCTTCGTCGCCAGGGGCACCCTCCCCATTCAGCAAAGGGCCCACATTTTCCCTAGTCTTCCTCTTGCTACTGAAGTCTTTGAAGAAGCCCTTCTTGTTGTCCTTGACATCCCTTGCCAGATTTAATTCCAAACGGGCCTTAGCCTTCCTCATCACATCCCTGCATACTCTGACAATGTTCCTATATTCCTCCCAAGTGGCCTGTCCCCCTTTCCACTTTCTGTATGCTTCCTTCTTCTGGTTGAGTTTTGCCAGGAGCTCCTTGCTCATCCATGCAGGTCTCCTACCTCCTTTGCTTGACTTCCAACTCATAGGGATGCACTGATCTTGAGCCTGGAGGAAGTGATGTTTGAATATTAACCAGCTCTCTTGAACACCACTTCCTTCTAGGGCCCTAACCCATGGCATTCCTCCAAGTAGGTCCCTGAATGTGTACAAGTATCTGAAGGGAGGGTGTCGAGAGGATGGGGCCAGACTCTTTTCAGTGGTGCCGAGCGACAGGACGCGAGGCAATGGGCACAAACTGAAACACAGACACTTCCATCTTAACATGAGGAAAAACTTTTTCACTGTGAGGGTGACAGAGCACTGGAACAGGTTGCCCCGAGAGGTGGTGGAGTCTCCTTCTCTGGAGATATTCAAAATGCGCCTGGATGCAATCCTGTGCAATGTGCTCTAGGTGACCCTGCTTGAGCAGGGGGGTTGGACTAGATGATCTCCAGAGGTCCCTTCCAACCTCAGTGATTCTGTGATTCTGTGATTCTGTGAAGAGGCCAAAGTTTGCTCTCCTCAAGTCCAGGGTTGCGATCCTACTCAGTGCCCTGCTGCCTCCTCACAGCATCCTGAACTCCACCATCTCATGGTCACTGCAGCCAAGGCTGCCCCCGACCTTCACATCTTCCACCAGTCCTTCTTTGTTTGTTAGTACGAGGTCCAGCAGCACACCTCTCCTTGTTGGCTCCTCCACCACCTGTGTCAAGAAGTTGTCACCAATGCTCTGCAGGAACCTCCGGGACTGTTTGTGCCTAGCTGTGCTGTCTTACCAGCAGATCACAGGGTGGTTGAAGTCTCCCGTGAGAACCAGGGCCTGGGATCGTGAGGCTACTTCCAGCAGTCTGTAGAAGGCCTCATAAGTTTGTAGCTTTTGAAATAAGAGTTTATTTCTGGGAACAATACGGCATAAAATATCTTGCACCTTCATGCAAGGAAGGTAGGCCTATTTCTTCATTTTAGAGATCAAAAAGATCATTTTCAATCTGCAGATAGAATCATAGAATCATTTAGGTTGGGAAGGATTTCTGGAGGTCATCAAGTCCAACCTCCTCCTCAGAGCAGGTTCAGTCAGATCAGATTGCTCCGGCCCGATCCAGCTGAATTTTAAACATCAGCACAGATGGAGATTCTACAAATTTGCACCTAATCCGGTGTTTGATCACTCACGTTGGGGCAGGAGAGGGAAATTTCCTCCTTCAGTTTCCCAAGTAGTCCATGGAAGAGGGCAACCTGTTGATAGCAAGCTCATTGAAGCCCTTTTCTGAGAATTAACTGGGCTAGTTGCTCTGCTTTAGAGCAGAAAAGGATGTGTAGGTTGGAGATAAAGAGCAACCAACTATGCAAAGATGACTCACTGTGTAAAGGCAGTCTGGTCTTTTGTGCATCTAAGCAGGGTAGGCATTTTCCTCACTTAAACTGTGTACCTAACCATTATAGGCTGGTTTTAATCCTGCTGTCTGCTTCTTGAAATGGGCAAGTACTTCTGAAGATTTGGCTCAAGGGGGGAATAAACTGGCTTGGTATCTACAGTATAGACAGTATCTACAGTATCTAAAGTATTGAGTAGATACTCTTGTCTTTCTGGATGAAACAGGTCAGTAAGAGAATAGTTTTGTACCTATGCAATACCTTGAAGCCTATGCTAGAAACAGACCTCAGCAAGAATTGAAACCTCCATTCAGTCACCCACATGATAAGAACTCCGCTTTGAGAGCGTCAGCCAGGTTACTGGTAACCTCCAATAGATTAACAATAATTTTTCATGTGAGGTGAAGCTGGTAGAACCTTTACAGGGATGACTGATTCCCTTTTTGTTCAGGATTCCTTCCCTTTTAGCATGAGATTTTTCCCCCTCTAAATGGAAAGTATTTCATTTGGTGACTCTTCCCAATTTATTCCTGAGCAGAAGATGGCCACTTTTCCTTGACCACAGGGATGCACGCAAATGAGAAATCCTTTCTCAGCCAAACCTGAACGATCTTGTGGTATCTCCTCCTCTTTGGGAAGATGCAAAGCTGAGTTTTCCTGCTGCTGTTGCCATTTAGTGCTTGCCGCCATTTCTTTCAAGAGAGGAAACTCTTACTTTCTTCTGCCAGGATGTGGATTTGTTATTTGTATGTTTACGAGTTGCAGTCCCAAAGGTCAGGGTGGTGGAGGTCCATGTAATTAAGGCAGGTCTTAGCAAGTTGGCACAGCTGCAGCCTAACCATTATATTCCTATTTCAGCAAGGCTGAACAGGGGCTGCTTTGCCCTGTTAATGGACTTTGTGGCCCATACTGAGCTCTAACTACCCTACTACCAATGCCCCGGGGAGATAGCTAATAGGCAAAAATGTATTGGTGATTGCAATACAGGAAGAATGATGTCTGAACTAGTGTCAAGACCATGTATCTTCAGAAACAAGTGGGCCATTGCCCTTGGAGTGGGCCATTTGGACAATACTGTACACCCAACCGTGGCCATGAGTGAGGGGAGAAGAGTGCTCCATAGATGTCCTCAAGAAAAGCAGACTTTTTTCCTTAAAAGAGGAGAAAGAGGGCACACGAAAACCATTGTAGTGCCAGACTAGGACTGGTGTTTCACAGTGCTGCTGCTGCCTTTTGAATAAATTATTTTATCTTTCTGCGCTTTCTTATCTCACCTGAAAAATAGGAACAGTACTCCCTTGTATCACAAGTCATTTCAATGCGTAATTAAAGAAGTCTAGTCAGAAGCTATGAAGAAAATGCGCCGTACTTCCTTGTGGCTACTGAGACAATCCATTGTGTGTTGCCAGTTTCCCATTACTTCTAGGTGTTGAAACAGTTTCTTGTCGGGAGATAACATGAGTGTGCTAGCAACATGCCTGAGAGGAATCACTGTGTGGCCATTGAGTTTATCCTCTCTGGACTAACAGAAAGCCAAGAGGTGAAGGTAACCCACTTTTTTTAAGCACATTAATAGGGAATCTTGGAAGGATCATGTAGATGAAGGTTGATCCCCCGGCTTCACACACTGTGTACCTTTCCCTCAGTAACTTGGCTTCCGTGGATTTCTGTTACTCCTCAGCTATCTCCCCGAGGTTGCTGGTGAACTCTTCAGCAGTGAGGAGAGCCACTTCAGTCAGTGCCTGTGTGGCACAGCTATTCACTTGTCTCCTCATGGCTAGTGTTGTGTGTCTCCTGCTGGCAGTAACAACATATGACTGCATGTGGCTCTCTGTAACCCTCTCCTTTATGCAACTGTCATGTCCTCAAAAGCCTGTACACAGATGGTAATCATCTCCTCTTTCACTGGCTTTGTCCATGCACTTGCGCAAACTATCTCCACCTTCACATTCTCTTTCTGTGACTTTGGTGTTATTGGTCATTATTTCTGTGACATTCCCCTAGGATCCAGCTTTCATGCTCTGACACCTATAGCAAAGAGATGGTACTTCACATTTTTGGTGTGTTTCGTGGCACCTTCACATCTCTGGCGATTCTCATCTCCTCCATCTACCTCATCTCCACCACCCTGAGGATCCACTCCTCCAAGGGCAGATGCAAAGCCTTCTCCACCTGTGCTTCCCATCTGAGAGCTCTCTTCTTGTTTTATGGCAGCACCATTTTTATGTGCGGTAGCCCAACATCCAGCTACTCATTGGACTGAGATAAATGGGCCCCTCTGTTCTCTACAGTGGTGACTCCAGTGCTGAATCTTATCAGCTACAGCCTAAGGAATAAGGAGGTGAAGGATGCTCTGAGGAGAGTTTTAGGTCATATTAGAGAAACTTCAGCAGACTTGTTAGAAAGAGAACTTTGTTTGGGGAAAATTTATCAAAACCTTGGTACAAAGAGTAGGACTTCCAAGGAAGATTTGATCAGCTTCCAAGGGTGAGATTCAGAAAGGTACTTAATTGTTAGAAGTGATTTTAGGTGGACTTTTAACTGGTTGTATCTGCAACTTCTATCTTGAAAGACTGTGTTCCTCTGCTGCTGAAAGCTGGAGGAATCCTGACTCTTAACTTGCAAGTTCCAAGCACAAACAGGACTCCTGCCTGAGGAGTGCGTGGCACAGAATTGCAGTTCTCTGTTCTGCTAGGAACGTTTGCTCATGTAGGAAAACCACCAGTCCATCAAGATGAGAAAAAGCTTTCAGAGATATTCAAGAGGAGAAAAGAAATGTGATTTGAATTTACGGCCATTTCTGCTACGTCTTCAGTATTTGAAAGGAGTAGCCTCTTCCAGTGCAACACACAGAACCTGAAGTTCTGGAAAGGAAATCTTGGAGAAGAGACACCCGTGTTTTTGCCCCCCAAACGCTAGCGAAAGTAACTGTCCCTCTTCTCTTAAATCTCCCTCTTCTGTCACTCATTACTACCTCCTTTTTCCCCTTCTGCCTGGAAACATGAAAAAACTACAGAAATGCAGAAAAGATTGACTTCTAATTTTGCTACCATTGTGAAGTAAGAAGAACTTATTCCTGCTTTTCATCTCCACATATCAGCAATCCACTTGAGGCAACTGAGTGAACTGGTAGTTATTTTAAGGACAATGGACATAATTTGAAAGTTAATCAAGCTGCAGTATTCTTTCATTTAAAAGAATGACGGAATAAGATGGTGACTTACCAACTACATGTCTGCCATCAATGTGATTTTGAGAATAAACGACCAATCATTTCTGGGAGATGAGAAAGTTGGGAAAGGCTTTGGAATCCTTTTATCAATTCAACTAAGCTAGCTCTAAGGATAGGTGTTCTGTCACTATTAGATGTTTCATCCCTTCTGGCTGAGTTTACAAATGCTGTCCCTCAGTTGGCAGAAGGAGTTGAAATCTTTATTGAGCTGAAAGTGACAGAATTAATCTCAGACAGGTGAGAGGTTCCTGCCTCTGCATAAGGCTTACAGTCAAAGGGGGATGGAAAGAGGTCTCGCGGATTCCCTTTGCATTTCACTGCAAGCCTGTTAGGGCTGTTATTTCCCCTGACTTCCTCTCCTTAAAGCTGTGCATAACTATAGCAAAGATTGTGTCCCTGTGATCATCTATGGCACCCTAAAGAAGGATTTTACAAGTCTCTTTTCTTCAAACGGCTGCCAGCATATTTTACAGAGAGCTGATATGACTGCGAAACATCATTATTTTTGCCCAAAGACACACAGCTGGGGAGAAAACTTATCTTCATATGTTATAGTCTGAATTTTGATCAAGTAGTGATGATTAAAGGCCATCACTATCTCAGAAGCCGTTTATCTCAGTAACGCTAAAATTAGAATACGCACGGGGTAGTAAAATCATTTGGACTATATGCACTGTTATCCCACTGGCCTGACGGTCCCAAAATGCAGGAAAAAGAATGTGAAAATGTAGCCTTTTGGTGCTGCTAGTTGTCATCTTTCTGTTGCTGCAGAGCCTGAAGCTCAAGGTTTATCTCTTGTTTCTCATTATTAAGTATCATCAGATATGTGAAGTTCACCGTTTTTGCACATATCAATGTTGTGCTGTCCTTATCTTGAACAGAGAAGTGAGATTTTTAAACCAGATTTCTGAGGTGTCCAAAATTGTCTCTTTCAGTGGACTCCCAGCTCACAGGAAGGAAATAGCTTGGAAAGAAATCACAGGCATCATTTTATTTTCCTGTGTGTGTTTACAGGTCTCTGGGAAGAGCAATGTACACTACTACTCTTCCAGAAAAAGACAGGTAGATCGTCATCAAAGAGCTTCCCTGCACAGCAATGAGTCATGTCTGCACACCTCTCTCTGCGCTGATGTTTAAGATAGTCAAAGCCATCTAGAGCTAAGCATCAGCAGAACCGGCAGCATGTTTCAATCAAGAATCACAATCTCAAACCTAAATATGCTTTCTGACAAATATCATCAAAAAGAACAGATTTTCATAAGCCCTGCATTCACCTATGCCTTAGTCTCCACCTCGAGAAACCCAGACAAAATTAGGGAATTTAAAATGTTAAAGAGCTGCTGTCTCTTCAAATCTACAGTTTGCTTTTCTAAGAAAGCCTTCTGATCCACCATCCAGAATCCTGTTCCTCTTCTTCCCTTCCCCAAATCTCAGTTCCAGGAGGAGATTTGGGAAAATCCCTGCCTTGAATCACTTCTCATGACGGCAATGCTAAAGTAAGTCCATTTGCAGTAGAACAGCATTGCCCAGAGTCAGGAGGTCCTAGGGGCATTTGGGGTTTCCCTGCTGCAAACAGTTGAGGAAGACTCGATGAATCAAGAACAGTACTGTTAAGAATTTTAGGGAAATTTTCAGTGTTCAGCTAGGAATTAGGTTAGATCTTATGGAGTATGGAGAGATATTGGATCCCCATATTTCCACTGAGATACCTATTCCTTAGCCTTTTATAGTGTAAAGCACCAGACGACTGGCCAAAGTATGAAACTTCATCCGGTCTATAAATAAAGCGGTGAAAAATGTCCCGACAATTGAACTGGATTGTGGCTCCAACATTGACTATGGTATTTAACCATGCTTGGATTGCTGCTCTGATAGATTATAAAGCTCAGCTATGACATTAGGTCAAGGCCTTGGAAAGGTGTTAGCAGAGCTCCTTTAAATGAAGCGTTCCCAGAGATACCAGGCTGGCACAGACTGCTGAAAATCGGAGTGAATGCCTGGCATTGGGGAACGGCCTCTGTGTCCATCAGTGTTCCTGGGAGCCTTGGAAAGTCTAGTACGGTGTATGTCACCCTTCACTGTAAGGCAGACACCTAGTGCAGCATCCTGCTCCTCTCATGCTCCTCTTTTACCATGCAATGAATCTCAGTCCCCTCAAAGGTCTCTTGCTGTCTTCAGCAGCTCTCTCAAGTTGAGGCACCTCATGTCAGCACACCAATATATGTGAGATGAAACCTGCTTGTGCTGTGCCATCCTGAAGGATTTGCTTTCTCTTGGAAGCTTAGCACCACCATCACTTTTTTTGTGTAGAAACGTGAGCAGACACCACTCTCCGAAGCTCGTAGGAGCTAGTGGGAAAGCATAACCTCTCAAAATACCTAGTTATTCCTCTTAATGCCAGGAGAAGCCTAGACCTGAGACTTACACAGCTCTAAGGTGTCTAAAGGTAAAAGCCACAATACCACCCCAAAGGCTCGGGTTTGACTGGTGACAATATGCTCACATCCTTTTGACTGACAGTTTCCAAAGAAAGATGAGAGCTGCATATAACTTTGAATTTATTTTCAGTTCTATTCTGAACAGCCATGCTAAAAATAGAACAACATTCCTGAAAAGTCCCTCCTGAACACTTCTCTTTGCCTCCCCATGGTTTCTTGAGCTACAGTCATCCTAGAAACACTCACCCTGTCGTTTCATGTCTCACTCCTCTTTGATTTTCTGCTTCATAGCTTTTTCAAGGCTTTTTTCATGTCTTCATTTCAGAGGGTGTAAATCAAGGGATTGAGCATAGGCATGATGATGGTGTAAACCACAGAGATTATCTTGTCTGCTGAGAAGATGGTGGAAGGGCGCATAGAGATGAAAATGCATGGCCCAAAGAACAGAAGTGCAACAGTGATATGGGAGGTGCAGGTAGAGAGTGCTTTGAGACACCCTTTGGAAGAGGGTGTCCTCAAAGAGACCAAAATAATGACGTAGGACACAACAAGAACAAGCAAAGAGCCCGAGGAAATCAGACCACTATTGGCAACCACGATGCAACCAACCACGTAGGTGTCAGTGCAGGCCAGCTTCAGCAAAGCGTGTACATCACAGAAGTAGTGGTCGATCTCATTGGGCCCACAAAACAATAGCTGAGCGGTCAGCAGGGTCTGCACCAGGGAGTGCACACAGCCTCCCACCCACGAAGCTGCCACCAGCCGGCCACACACATGCTTGTTCATAATGCTTGCGTAATGAAGCGGCTGGCATATAGCAGTGTAACGATCATACGCCATTGCTATGAGGATGAACATCTCCGTGCAGGCAAAGAGATGGACCCCAAAGAGCTGTGCTATGCAGCCCACAAAAGAGATGGTCTTCTTTTCAGCAAGAAGGTCATAAATGAGTTTGGGAACTGTGACAGTAGAGTAACTGATATCTACAAAGGACAAGCAGCTCAGGAAGAAGCATGGGGTGGGAGAGTCCAGCTGTTGACTGTTCTGTATAGTGATGATGCTAAGCCGGTTTCCAAGAATAACAGTGGCATAGAAGACTAAGAAGAATGTGAAGCATACTTTTGCTAATGTATCATCTTGTGTGAGTCCCTGGAAGACAAACTCCGTCACATTGTTTTTGTTCTTCACATACATCACGTAGACAGGACCTGAAGCACAGAATAAAGCCACCTGTGATGGCATTAGAAACACAGTGTTATCAGTACACATCCATATCGATCACCGGTATGTTCAATATCAATATATTCGCTTTTATGTCTTTTGGGGAAAGTTTCCTTTCAAAGTCAATGCTTCTCTCAAGGAGTGACAGTTGATATCTAACTCAGAATGTATTACTGAAGTGTGTAATAGCGAGCTCCACTTATTTGCTTGAGGGAGTTGGTGGAAATATCCTCCAGATTCTTATTTCTGATCTTTGCCCCTTTTAAAAAGGAAGGCTAGTCACTAGGTTCCCTAAACATCCACTTTTGAAGTGTTGATTTGGAAACGAAAAACTGACTGAGAAGGATAGTGCATGTTTTGATTTGAGTCTCAACATGTTAGTCATGCCCTAAGGAATTCTGCTCAAGCAGTGAACGTACCTTCTGTTTCAACCCTCTGAAGGAATTCAACAGAACTTTCCTTGCTATTGCTCTCTGACTCTGGTAGAATGTCCATGCATTTTTGTGCAACCATCAGTGTTCACATCATGACACAAGGCAGCTGGCTAATTAACATCACTTCAACTCTCAGTGTAGATCCTTCTGGAGGAGGTAAAGTGGACACCTACCTCATGTCTGTTTAGCAGAGATGTGCCTTTAGGCACAAACTGTCTTTAAGGCGCCCTAAGTGAAATCAGACCATGTTCAAGGCATGCCAGGAAACCTGAAGCAGGAGAGTCATTGTCCTATATGTGCTGTACTGGGCTACATCTTGTGTGGATTGGTTCCAGTTATTGCTCATGAGTTTCTGGGTTGCGACCTCAGTCTCCAAAAGAGCAGGCTTGTATTTCCTCAGACCACCTTTCCTACAGTACGTGGGTGAATACTGGAGATAATCTGCATTAACGATGTGTCAGTAAGGTTTTTGTACACCTCAGCCAAGTTCTGGACTGGGCATGGAAACCCTCATTGAGCTCAAAGTGACAGAATTAATCTCAGACAGGCGAGAGGTTCCTGCCTCTGCATAAGGTTTACAATCAAAGGGGGATGGAAAGAGGTCTTGCGGATTCCCTTTGCATTTCACTGCAAGCCTGTTAGGGCTGTTATTTCCCCTGACTTCCTCTCCTTAAAGCTGTGCATAACTATAGCAAAGATTGTGTCCCTATGATCATCTATGGCACCCTAAAGAAGGATTTTACACATTTCAGGAAAATACAGTCGTTTGGTCCTGCCAGTTGTAACCTTTCTGTTGCTGCAGAGGCTGAAGCTCATGGGCCAATGCGTAGAGGAATAAAATGTTGTTGTTGTTGACGCCTTCCATAAGCTATGGTCCCGCTGTTGCCTGCTAGCATCCAGCAGCCGGAAGAGAAATCAGAAAAATCATGGCGTTCTTCCCCAAAACATTAAAAAACAAAACAAAAACAGTTTTTAAATTATAAGCCTTAGCTTGAACTGGCCGTGTGCCCTAACCCCTCAGCAGTTTCAGTATGAAGGGGGTCAGTGGGCCCCATCTGTCTTTCTACCTGCCCCACCTACGGTGAGACAGACCAGCCTCTGAAGGCACCTGTCCCTCTCTGTTGACAGTGGTGCTGAGCTAGACAACTGTCCTTCATTGCATGAAGAATTTAGACTGCTACAAACAGGTGGGGATGATCCCACCTTTAGCTGTGTCCACAGAGTGTGAATGCTGGGTGAGGGACATGCTGGCCCAGGCCTGAGGGACACTATCCCTCTAAGCCTTGAGAATCAGGATTTATCCCAGTTCCGTCCTGCTGGCTGCCAACCACATAACCCACCACGGTGAGGAGAAGACACTGAGACGTCCGCAGTGTACTGGTGCATGCCTGTGAAACGGGAACCCACTCTGCCACCCCCTGCATAGAGCAGAGGACATTCGGGGAACCAGAGCATTTGCGACATTGTCCCACGGTTTGGTCCGTAGATCTGCCACTCTCCTGTGCAGGGAACACCTTCTTATCTTGAATCACACTTAAGCCATGTTAAGGTGCAACACAAGTGCAAGCAAGTGTTTATAGGGAACATGAAGTGAAGGAAGAAAAAGGAAAATGCTTTAGTTACTTTCAGAGTGCATTACACAGATGTCTTTCTCCCTCACGCAGCTCATTTGCTCTTTTCCTCCTGGCAAGGTAGGAGTCAGGGTCCCGTGGCTCCTCGTGGCTCCTTTGGCCTTGTGGAGAACCTTAGCTGCTACAACTAACCTCCCTGTGGCAGCTTTGGCTGGCTCTGAGATGATTTAATCTTCCATCTTCACATTTCTTCTCTTCCCTCCTGCAGGAGTAGCTGCTCCAGCTATTCCCTTGGAATACTTTTTTCTTCCTTTGCCTGGGCCTGTAAATATGCCCTGTTGGGCTAGGAGTTATCCTGCATACAGGAATTATTCCCAAAGAACTCTTTATTTTCACTGACACATAAAACTGTGCCCCCCAATGCTTTCTTTGTCCTCAAATGCTTTCTTTGGTGGCGACAATTTCCTACGGTGAGCAATTTATCTTTCACTTGGATCTTTGATTCTCTATTAGTCTAAACATTAAAATGCAAAATCTGAGGCAGAGATGAAGGGCAGAGGGGATGGCTAGGAAGGAGGGCATTAGTGATAGGTGAACTACTGCAGAAAGGCAGAGAGTTGCTGCACTGGAATGGGAAGGGGAGAAGCTTCTCCTCATATCATCTGCATCAGCAAATGACCCAGCCAGCATCTAATATCAGCAGTTTAATTGCTAACCCGTGGATTCAGCATATGACAATGCAGTACTCCTAAGAAGGCATTTACTCCAAAGTAAAGGGGAAGGAAGCCTTTGGTACAATTGCTTCCAGCAGCAGGGGACCAACAGCCTTGCAGACACCTTGGGCCATTGTTTCCTAGCTGAGTAGACTGCAGAGTAGCTGGAGTTTGTCTGACGGAAAGTTTACACCTGGGAGAGCTCGGACTAATGGGATGCTCTGCCTGGAACACATTTTAATATTTTTGATAGCATTCATTTATTTATTTGCTGGTGTCTCAGCAGTGCTTGGAAGCCCCAGTCCTGGGCCTGTGCTATTCAAAAAGAGAACATAAAGGGAATCCCTGCTAGTCACAGAGTTTACAATGCCATTCCAGTCAAAACATGAACTTTCAGCATCTTCCCAATTACTGCAACAGCTAAAACCAAGCTTTTCTTCAAAAGGGAGCTTTCAGTCAATTTTCCAAAATGGAATTATAGTGAGAGAGACTTGATTTTCTCAGCTCCTGAGGAAATGTTACCACAGTTCTACACCTCACCCTTTTCACTCCAAACTTTTCTATTCCACAGTTTTCTCATGGCACTTTTCACCTCCTCATTTCTCAGCGTGTAGATGAGTGGGTTCAGCATGGGCGTGATGATACTGAAAAACACAGCTACCCTCTTGTCCTCCGAGAGACTGCTGGATGGGCGTATGTAGGTGAATGTGCATGGCCCAAAGAAGAGAATCACCACAGTAATGTGGGACCCACAGGTGGAGAGGGCTTTGTACCGCGCTTCGGACGTTTGCCTTTTCAAGGAAAACAAAATGACAATGTAGGATGTGAGCAGGATGATGAAAGAGACCAAACAAATCATTCCACCATTGGCAACAACAATGATGCCTGCAACATAGGTGTCGGTACAGGCCAGTTGTAGTAGGGGATTGACTTCACAGAAGTAGTGGTCAATTTCGTTGGGGCCACAAAAAGGGAGGCTAACGGTTATGAGGGTCTGCACCAGGGAGTGCACAAAGCCCCCCACCCATGAACCCATCACCATCCAGCCACACACACGCCTGGTCATGAGGGTGGTGTAGTGCAGGGGTCTGCATATGGCAAAGTAGCGATCATAGGCCATCACTGTGAGGATGAAGACCTCAGCGCCGCCGGAGATATGAAACCCAAATAGCTGTGCCATGCAACCCCCAAAGGAAATGGTTTTCTTCTCAACAAGGAAGTCAGCAATCATTTTGGGAGCTGTGACAGAAGAGAAGCAAGTATCTGCAATGGACAGGTGGCAGAGAAAGAAATACATGGGGGAGTTCAGACGTTGACTGCTAACTACAGTGACAACGATGAGCAGATTTCCTGCCACAGTAACAATATAGAAGAACAAAAACACCACAAAACATATTTTCTGCACCCCTTGGTTCTTTGAAAGGCCCAGAAGAATGAATTCCTTCACACTGCTTACATTCTCCATGTTGGTCAGTCGGGTGCCAATATGCAATATACAGCTTATACACCTGGGAAAATAAAGACAGACACATGATTCATCAGCATTTTTTCATTATTAATAATGAGTTCTATTTCAGAAGTGGATAAAAACCAAGAAAGATATAGCATTAGTATTAAGCTTATGAAGTGTTTAGTTTCTGTCATGTATTTTTTTTTTCACAGCTATTTAATTCTCCACAGTACAAAGCTTCTGCCTGGCTTTGGTGGCACGGAGAGAGGTGCACTCTGTGATATGTTCCTTAATCCTGGTCCTCCAGGATTTTGAAGGACTGGCTCCATGGCTGGTAGCCTTCCATGCACTAAGGACAAGGCCAGAGTGTTCACCTTGGGCACTACAAGGCAGATAATGCAGTATGTTTGCCCTCAGGGGAGACAAAGTCCCTGACAGCAATCTTTGTAAAATGGGTGTCTTTAAGAATACCTGCAAATATTGCTCAGAATGATGATTTGCTTTATAAGTACACATGATCTTTGAATTCTTGTTTAGAAGGGAAATGCACCCACATGCAGAGAAAAGAACTCTCTTGTGTATAGACATTTGGAAACGTAAATATGAAATGTCACAAGCTGAAAAATGAGTTCTGGGAAGGTTATCTATCATGGAGGAGAAAAAATTGCACATATGACTTAATGTAGCATTTCACATTGTTCTAAATCTCAGCATTGTTTCTATCAGAGGAAGGAAGAATGAAAGACTCTTGTGAGATCTTCTGTCCCAGCACTGTACTGATTTTACCTAGTATGATTTTTGATACACTCTGCGTGATGCTTTCAAGGGTTAACTTAGCTCAATGAAGCTAATCTAACTAAACTCCTTCAACAGCCAGTATAAGTCTCTCTATAGGCTGATTCAGAATGACTGAATTAGGGTCCTTTGCAGAACCCTTTTTCCTCCACTCACTATGAGGAGCTTAAGCAAATTAGCACCACCAGGTTAGAATGACCTTTAGAGAATAATCCCTTTTGGTTCCTGAAAGTAGCTCAGAGCTTTTTGTAATGCCATCCACCTGTTTTAGGTTATGGCTGAGCTCCTTGTCCCTAGGCATTTCTACATCCATACAGTTTCTCATTCGAGACAAGGTCACATTCCAGCATAAACATGAGACTTCTTTGGTTCACCCTGTGTTCCAGCTACAACCCATCGAGCATTACATGTCACTAATAAATGAGTAGCCTACATCTTTAGAAAGAGTGTAACGTCTCTAACTTGCCATTATGCACCCAGACCACCAGAGTTCCCTTGGTCAAAGAAGTCTGGGAACCACCAGATGAAACTCTTCACAGAGAGTTTAAGGTCAGCCAAAAGCGGGCACTCTTTTAATAAAAATATCCCCTGTATGAGCTTCCTTCTAGGATCAAAACATTCCCCGTCAGCTGGTGTTAAAATGCACCATTTTAAGTCCTGCAGAATTCCATCACAATCAGGTCTTCTCATTTGTATTTGTGATCTGTGAGCAAATCGGCAGAATGATTCAGTTAAGCCAAGTTATCTACCAACTACTTCAATCTGCAGCATAATCAGAAATTCTCGTGCAGGCACAAAGGGATCAAGCATCCACAGGAAACACTGAAACTGAGAAAAGCCAAGATTACTTTCAAACCCACAAAGTGAAGCCGAGAGAGGAAGTGGGCAAAGGTAGGGACTTTTCCTATGCTTGCAGTTGTACTTACACTAGATGAAAGTTTTTCAAGCAGAAGGGTAAAATTTACATGGATGGTTCCCCTTCAGATATTTCTACAAGGAAAAGGATCAGTAAGAACAACGGGAGGTCAGTTTCTCCCTCGTCTTACCAGGTCGTGATCCTTTCTACCCCTCTTCCTTCTACTGAGCAACGATGTAGACTTCTCAACAAAATAAATGACAGGGATGAAATGAGCACACCTTTATGGCTGTGCAGTACCCAGTCCAAAAGAAATAGCTGGGCTCCATCCAAGCCAGAGCAGGACTGGAAGCATACCACAGCAATCGCAGGGCCATATTTAGGCAGTCAGAAAGGAGTGACCAAGAGAGAAATGGTCAGGGGAAACTGTATGCCTGAATACCAGCAGATGGCAAACTCCTGAGCTAAAAACAAGGTGTGCATCTACAAAAGGACCGATTCACAATTCAGACAGCTCGACCATGTATCTTGCTTGATAAGGTCCTTTCCATCACCACCAAACTGCATTTAACAAACTACCCATCTGTCTGATCTCATCTCATCGACCTAAGCCAGGTAGGCACCTGTACCTAAGCTAGGCATATTACACCTGACCAGTCTACTTGTAGATGTGATGAATCATGTGCTGCAGGTACCCGTTTCTCACTGCTGACTCCAAGAGGATTACTAGAATGACTAATTCAGTAGAGGATTGCCACCAGTTATGGCTTATCTCTTCAAGTGCCTTTGCAGGGGTAGACCTGAGCTATATGACATAATGCAATCAGCTGCAAAATAAAATGAATCTCATGTGTACTCTTAACATCTCAAAAAGGGTGAGAAATTGCACCATCTCCTTACTGCATGCATTCTTCCCTAAAATCTCAGGTGGTTATGGGAAACAAAAGAATAATATTGAAGCAATCTAATCTGCGGCTGTAGAACTAGCTCTGTATATGATTCTAGCCAAAGATAACTAGAGACAGTTGATAACTTCAGTGGAAGTTCCTTTCTGTATTTTCACATTTGTTCAAGAAGAAAGGAAAGGGAAGAGGAAAGCAAAGCAAAGCAAAGCAAAGCAAAGCGCATCAAAGCGAGAAACCAGAGAAGCTGTAAAACTTACCTCGCCTGTGTTTAGAGATCTAATTTTTTGTGTAAGGGCTGTACAGCTTTATCTCCTCAACTTCTGTCTCCCCTGGTATGAATGTGTTAGAGCACAGCACCTTTAAAGAACATAGAATGGCTTCTGGAAAGCTTCCAAAACTTGCTTAGGAGGTGGCTGTTAGTGTATAATCCAGTCCCATCTAATTTATTACTTGCTTTCGTGTGTCACAAGTGTATCTTGATGTTTCCTGCCTGTGTGAGAAGTGGTTTAATAGGCTGTGTGGATGATGTGACCTGGGTGTGTTGAATGACGCTTTCATATCCCAGCAGCTGCAAAAAGGGCTGAGAAGAAAACCGTTTAAGTACCAGCCTTTAACCCTCTCCCAGGAAATCTTCCACCTGAAGGGCTCTTGGGGCTGGAGGAGGGAGGGGTGGAGGCTTAGTGAAGGGAAGGCGTGAAAGAAAGGGGCAAATGAGGAGAATGAGTTCTGTCTTGACTGAAAAGTTTAAGTAAATATATTTTAAAGAAACAGTTGTCAGTCAATGCTTTTATAATGATATCACAAAGGCATTTCAGGGTTTCTCCATGAGAAATAACAGTCAAAGGAGTAGCTGAGTATTCAACTGGACAAGCATATGCATGGAACTATCCAGTTAACGCTTCTCGGAGTTCTTCCTTACTCCAAGCTGATAGTTGTATGGATTTCCCCTGTGTAAAGGGCCATTAGGTCCACTGCTCTGGCTTCCTAGCATTGTGAATGCTAAAACAGTCCGTTTGTAATCTAGATATTTTCTCTCCTTTTTTAACTTCTGTGTATTCCAAAAAACATGTAAAAGAGAAATCCTCATTAAAGGAAAAAAAGAAAGAAACCTCAAGCTGTAGGAAGAGTCACCATCCTCCAGGGATGGTCAAGAATTCCTATCACAGGAGTCTTTTAAGGACAGGTTGGGCTCATTTCTCTCAGGAGTGGTTACGATGAAGTTTTTATAGGGACAGAAGATGTCCTGGGTGACCTCTTGATGACCCTCCAAGTCCTATCTCACCAGAAATTTCATCACTGGAAATCCAGTGAATAAAGCCTCTTTGCAAGAATTTGCATGTTTTAACAGAGGTCAGTGAATTACAAAGTCAAAAAAATCCTTCATTTACGAACTGGGAAACTGAGGGAGGACGTCATCTATTTAATGCCAATGGAAGCCAGCAAATTTAACCCTGACTTAGTCACTCTGGGCTCTTCTGCGGAAAAAAATGAATGTCTCTGGAGGCAGATGCATCTGATCTACCTCAGAACTGTTTTTAGGATGCGATTAGGTCTGAAATAGACATCTAGCTTTTAAACAAAATAACTTAGGGCAGACAAATCTCACTGTCACGATGGGCCCCATCTTTCTTAACCTGAGCAGCTGCAGTCAAAGGTGAACCTATGAAATGAAACCAACGAAGGAGGACAGCAGAGAGGTTTCATGGTTTCTAGTGAAATCTCTGCTAAAGCAGTATTGTAATCAACCATTAAAGGGCTTCTCCAAACCTTGTTAACTGACATGAAATGGCTTCAGGAATACTGTTACTCCATAGAATTAAAACAAACAAAAAAGAAAAGTTTTGACCCCTGTTAGTTCTTTCAATGTTCTGGTGCAGACATTTTCCCTTCTTTCTCTGCCCTCAACTTAATTTCAAAAAATCAGATTTAGATCCATTCCTTTTAAATCCAGCCATTCACTTGCTCACAAACTGTTTAGTGTTAATTAGCTCCACGCACCAACCAACCCAGAAAGAGTAATGGAGAAACAAAGGAGGGAAGGATTGAGGGCAGGAGCCAAAAAAAAACAAACAGAAAGTCTGGAGGGCTGGATGGAGAGGCAGAGAAATGCCCTTTCAGCCCTGCAGCAACAGGCAAGTGCCAGTGCCAGGAAGAGAGGTGACCCTCACAGCAGCTACTGGGAAGACAGTGAGATAAGGTGCTGTGGCTGGGAGCTGAAAGCTTTCTCAGAAGCACTAGGATGAGAGGCCTTGCATGGCACTGCATAAGGGGAGCGAGGCATCCGCAGTGTGGGGCGAGACGGTGGTGGGGAAGAGATTTGGCACAGGCACAGGAGGGTGGCTGATGGCTCAGCAGGAGCTGTGTGCTGCAGCCACACAGGGAAGGGAAAAGCTCCTTACAAGCACCTTTCTCTCCACTGCCTGTACAGGCAGCCTAGGGCAACTAACTCATCTGGAGATGGCCATCTTGGGCGAAAGCTGGGAGTGATGAGTTGAGATGTCCTCTGGGGACAGCGATGGAGAGGCTCAGGGTGTAGGTGAGGAATTGGTGCTCTTCTCTACACACACAGAAGCACCACGCATCACTCCAGGACCCCTGTGTGTTGACCAGAGCAGCCGTGGCACCAGCTGAACGGTCCCCTAGGTGTTCAGACCTCAAGGATGTTTCTATACAAGCCCCATTTAGCCAGGATGAAACTCATGCCTGCTGAGAATGGCCTCCCAGGAGCTGCCAGAATGCACTGGAGTCCTGCAGGCTTGGCCTCAAGTCAAAGTGAGGGAAAAGACTCCCTGTAAGGTTCAGGGTCCCAAAGACATGCCCAACATCCTGGGTCACTCTTCCTCCCCGCGCTCTGCATGCTCTGCATAGCCATGCTCTGTGCACCATGTCCCCTTCCACAAGGGGGACCACGTAATGAGAAGAGGCACTGGCATGGTGTGCAGACAAGGATCGCTCTCACCCAGCTCCCTGGTCCCCAGCACAGCCCTGCTCGGAAGGGGCACGTCACCAGCTGAGCTGCTCCCACCGCAGTGGAGATGCCCTGGCTCCGCTGGGGGCTGAGCACTGCTGCCCACCTCCCCTCAGTCCCCTCTGCAGGCTGCCCCACCCTCCCACACCTCCTCGCCAGCAGGGATTTATACAGCAGTCTCTGCAGCAGTGTCTCTGGGCACTTGGCTTCCTTCTCCGCACGTTGCTTTCTCTGCAAACGCTTGTTGGAAGGTGACTTTCCCAGAGCCATGGAGCCGGTGGTGACGGTTGCTCCTGAAGAGGAAGTAAATGACCGGGTTGGTGCTGCTGTCCCAGAGAGATGAGCCAGGGACCATCAAAAATGTGAGTTTACCAATGTTTGGCATGCAATAGTAATGCTTTTTCACTACTTCTCCCTTCTTCAGACAGTCTCACGATATAAAGAACACAAGAGCTGTCTGTCCAAAGTTATAGCTTGACTCTTGCACTGATGCTTTGCTTCCCAGCTGCATCCATGAACAGCTCTAGTTTCATAGACCTTGCAGAAGATGGCCTACTGCTGCTCAGGGTCACACAGATTGAGAAATGGTCAGTCCTCTTCCATAATGCCTGCTGCTGATTTCACAACCTCCCTCAACACAACTTCTCATTCCCCAAGGGTCCACTGTCACTGCAGAACCTCCCTTAGCACACTCATCACTACCGAGTGTCCTCTTCTGACCTCAAAACCTCTCCCAACACAGGTTGTCACCATACATTGTCCCCTACTACTTCACAGAACCTGTTCTACAGTAGGGTCACCTTGAACTCTCTAGCCAGCCTTATGACACCTCAGCAGCCACAATTCTGCAACCTCTCCTAGTGTTACCCTTCAATAGCACCTGTTCCAACTCCTTTGGAGGTTTTATTGACTGACAAACAATTTTCTCCATGTAACAGTCTGTTCAGTGCCTCATTTACCTCCATGGTCCTCAAGCTGTAGACTGCAGGGCTTACCATTGTATAAAACACAGACATCACCTGGTCTTGGTCAGGCAAGGAGCCAGAGCTGTGGGCTGTGTAGCTGGAGTGCCAAAGGATATGGCAAAAACTATCAAGTGCACAGGATGCACAGGTGGAGAAGGCTTTGTGTCCCCCCTTCCCAGGATGGCAGAGATGATGTAGATGTAGCAAAATGCATACCTGCAGTATGACAAAGATGTCACCTAAGATGCAAAATGCTACAAGGATGATCTTGTTAACCCTGATGTCAGAGCAGGAGAGGCTCATCAGGGGTACCACACCACAGAAGTGACTGGTGATGCTGGAATGGCAGAAGGACACCCAAAAGGCACAGCTGCTGTGTATCATTGAGATTAGAGACCCACAAGAGTAAGAACCAAGTCACAGCTGGATGCTGAGGCTTCAAAACATGACAGCTTTATATAGCAGTGGTTTGCAGCTAACAGGCCTTAATGGGCCTGATCATCCTCGCCTGAGGCAGCCACTGGCACCTCCTGCCCATGGGCCCAGGAGCCCCATTTAAGCTCAACCCTGGGCCTTCAGTTTCTGTCTGAGCTTCCCTAGAGGAGCACTGATCTCCAGCTCAGCTCAGCTCAGCTCAGCTCAGCTCAGCGTGCAGACTCCATTGCTCTGGACCCTGCCCTGTGGACTGACTTCCCAGCTTGACCCTGCACCTATCTTGTCACTTTGGGCCTGCCCAGTAGGCACTGGACTCTCTCTGTCCCTGGTTACCTGATCCTGGCTCTGACCCGCAGGCTGACTTCTCAGCTTGACCTCATACCTGCTTCATCACCAGGAACTCTCCTGGTCATCTGGACTCTTGGTTGAACTCGGCTACCATCTCCAGGTCTTCTCTGCCCACCTGGCTCAGGGCCAGAGGGACAGGCCCTGGCTGCAGCCTCCTGAACTTATCATTCTACACATCCTGAATAGGGAAAAGGAAGAAAAAAATGGGCACTTCTATGGCATAACTCATCTCATCATGTAGCAGATGTCTAAGATACTCACATGAACCATTCTGTAAAAACACCTGTTACTTTTTTTTCCTCCCCCTCCCTATTGAGAAGAAACTAAGATGGAAGACAGAAACGAAGGCATGCTTAAAGGTATATCTCTAGGTGAGATGAATTCCATAAGCAGGCATATGCATGTAGAGCTACTCCAGATTTATTACAAATAAACCAACTATTCCTTCAGTGCCGTATTTATAACTGTGATACTAATATTTTTTTAATTCAGAAAAGGATATTAAATTCCACTGGACGGATTCTAACTGTTTCCAGTCAACTTTGATGGCATTCTACTAGACAAATGTCTGATAGAAAACACTCTGATTAATTCTGCTCGTTCCTGCACCAAACCAAGCTCCATTCACACTCATAACAAACTGACTGTCTGACTAGTAGGTACATGGACGTATGAATTCCTGAGCTGACTTTTGAAGGTGTGCAGGATATACAGAGTTACCTGTGAAGACAGAAATGGATGGTCAGCATCTCTGGGGAAATTAAGGTTTCAAATGCATTTGTCTGCATGGGATTACAATGATATTCCAGAGTAGATGTCAGCTGCACTTAAACTCCACAACTATGAAAAGAGTTAAATTCATATTCTTTTTCACTTATCATGTCTTTATTAAACCAAAGGTAAGTAACTGCAATTTATTTGCACGGAAGAATACATCACTACAGTCTTCTGCTGCTGTACCAATTCTATCAATAAATTGGACATACAAGCCACAAAGAACACATGTGAAAATGAGGCTATTCTAGGATTCCTAGACTGTAACCTTCTAGTTCCACATTGTCCTGACATGATGTTTTGCTAAATTTCAGTCTACTTTTAAATAGAAACAGACTTTATCTCTGTTATTTCAGTTTTGTATAACAGAGATGGTCTCTTTCCAAAATGTTGAGAAGATTTGGATTTATTCCACTCTTGGTAATACCCAGCACTCTGAAAAAGAAGGAGAACAAGATTTTATCTATCTGGTTAACGATGGAGCTTCTATATGTGTGTATGGACATCTGGAGATCAAGGGTCTAAAAGCAAATCTGGTAAATAATACAGTCCTTATCTGGAAAAAAAAAAAGCAATTACATAGCAACTTATGCTTGGATCATACAAGAACTTCCAAAGTGAACACAGATATTACTGGCTGGGGAGGCAGCACAAGTATTTGGGGAAGCAGAGTAAAGGGAAGACAAGAGGATTTTCTTCTGTGAGGTGAATTGAATAACTGTGAAACTTCCACCTTGCAGGAACTAAGTTACTGTGCTCCTTCAGCAAATTATCCATTATGAACGTATTAATTATGTCACCAAATACGTCAAAAGTTCAACATCTGCCAACAAGAGAAATACAGGGAGTTGCATTATCTGTTTGTGTTAGACTAACTGACTCTTAGGATTCAGTTCTTCTCACCTAAATTCAGGCATCCTACTGAAGGACCTCATGCTGGTGCCTAGGAGGTTGGAGATCTCTCAGTAGAGATAAAAGGGAGAAATTAGGGAGGACTGTGGGTGAAAATGCTCATGTCATCTACCAGGAAGCACCTAAAAGCTTTGTCTGAATCTAATCTAGTCATCTAAACCCCCTCTGGACTCAACAGAGAGAGACAGGCAGTTCCTGGAGATGATTCAACTTGTCCTAAGGAAGAAGCGCTCTGTGAAGATGCTAACTTCTTTCTCTCTGAGGAACACAGAGGAAGCCTGATTAGCTTTAAATAGGTCACTTGCATACAGCTAAAGCTCAGTAAGGAAGTCTTCCCGTATGTTTTCCCCAAGTGTTTCACACCTATGAGCATTTGAAAGAGTAATCATGGAGCCTGGCCTCCTGCATTGCTGTGGTATGGAAATATGGTGTGATGGCATGGCGCAGAACTGCAGGCTTGGGAGGGTAAGGCTGGTGGATTTCCAGGGCAGGAATTTGTTGCTGGTTTTTTTTCACACATGCACATGCAATTTCACACATGCTTTCTCCATGTCATGTTGATTAGGCTCCATGCATCCCAGATTTCGGGATGTGCATAGTTTACTGTGCACATAAAGAGAGTCCGAACAGCACACGGTGCAGCTCAGTGTGATATTTCAGAGAATGTGAAATGCATCTCCTGGACAGAGCTGTGCAGTAGATCCAGACCCATCATGGATCTTGAGCACATGCCACATGTCTATAGAGCAGTACAGCAGATGGGATTCATCTCCCTGCAGTTAAGCTATTTAAAAGTTAGGTGACTGAATCTAATCTAGTTGTCTAAGCTGCCTTTGTAGCGAAAGAAGGAGACAGGCCATTCAAGAAGATAATTCATCATTTATCTCTGGCAAATTCATCTTACAGGGAAGTGGGACCTTTTCCATTTCCACTCATTTCCTGCTGGTATTTTAAATGCTATTTAAATTTGCCCTCACTCCCACACCTGCAGAAAGAGAAGGAAGGTTCAGAAGCAGTGGGGGAGTCATTGATATTCCTGGTGGAGGCTGCTCTCCAAAGATCTCCCATCTTTGGGCAAATAGTGTTTCTCTTCAATGGTGAATTCCTACTTCTCTAATCTTCCTTTTGCATGAGAGAGCAATGTTGAAACATTGAAATGTCTTCTGGGTCAATTATGCTAAATTTCAATTGAGAAAAATCAAAATGCTTCACTTTGATCATTTTGAATCATTTAATTTCAATAAAGAAATTATTAGATATTTCGGAATGTATACCATAGACATTGCAATACAGTCATATAGTATGTAATAATAGAGTGTGTTTTGAATTAAATGAAACCAGACAAGAAAGTAGGTATGAAAAATGCTTTGGAAACTGGAAGTGCTTCTCCACCTGAAATGTAACAATGGATCAATTTCAAACTATACCAGCTGACTAGCTGGGCAGTTGGTTTAAAAGGAAGTGCTAAAAACCTGGGAATAGGAGCACTTACAGAGATGATTTATTTATTTATTTATTTATTTATTTTTCCTTGGGAGATGTTGTGCTGCAAGCAGGAAGGGGACCTGTGGGAAGACAGAAGCACTGTGGGATGCGTGGAGGAATACTGGGACTTTTAAGTTAGTGATAATTCTGCATGCGTGTCCATCACATGCACCTCTAAGCGCACGAGGTTTATCAACTGGAAATAACTGAGTATGTAATTACCTCACAGGAACAGCTTTTGGGAAAGAGGTCTTCAGATATGCATGGGGGTGAGGGCAGACTGAAATAGCAGCAGGTGGCTATGGCCCAAAAGTGAAGGGGCTCAGCTGGACTTCAGGGAGAAATAACAGAATGGTGGAAACAGTGAATTTAGGAGCAGAGTTAGCCAGCTACAAACGAGGGACATGTCTGCAGAGGATACGCAAATGACTTTTTTGCAATTTCTGATTGCCTCACAGCCTGTCATTGCTTGAAACAAGGTAAACCCTGGCCTCAGCTCAGTTCTGCCATTACCAGCATTCACAGTATGTGTCGTTACCTGTGAAGGCTAGGTTGAGTGCCACAGAGTTGTGCAGGGACAGCCCTGAAGAGCTGGAATTCACTACCCGCTGCTAAGGATAGAGGAAAAAAAAAAAAAAAAGACACAGTTGCCAGTTTGGGGAGGGGGCTGTTCTTCCTTCCCTGCCCCACTCCTTCAGTGACCACCTCCATTTATGCCCCACTGAAATTTTCCAGGATTCGGCTCTGTTGGGGTCTTGGCAATTTTGCCGCCATTACTTAGAAACCCAATTTTTCATTTAATTTTAGAATAAAGAACATCCTGAGGGAGCCTAGCAGGGAGGATGGAGCCCACCTGCAATGTGAGCTGCAGGGAGGGATTATTCCCTTGCAACAGAACTACCTCAGAGCATCTTGTCTCTATGTCTGAAACACAAATGGCCATGAAAGAAAAAAGGATCATTCTCAGCCCCATGTCTAAAGGCAGCAGCTAAGTCTGTAACTGGCCTGGGCTCATAACGAGCATCCTTAGTTGGACAGCTCAAGACCTGACAAAGCTCATTAATCCCACTATTAGTCAAAATCAGATTGCTTTGATCGCATTACTCCAGGAACATAGTCCTGGTGTGGAGGCCAGAGTGCACGGTGGTCGAAATCTGCCACAGTCACTGCCCCTGTGGGCCCCTGCTGTGGAGGTTTGAGCCGGGGCCATGGGGCAGGAGGTCTCTGTGTTGGGCTCTGTGGGGCACCGGGACAGAGCTGGGGCCTTGGGGCAGTGAGTGGCAGCTGGGGCCATGGGGCAGGAGGTCTGGGCTGGGGCTGTGAGGCAGGGGGAAAGAGCTGGCCGGGGCTCCATGGGGGCAGGGGCCGCATCTCCCTGGGCTGAGCCATGGTGCCCCATAGCAGCCCTGCTCCCAGCATGCCGTGGGGATGCCCCAAGGCATGCTGGGAGTGTGGCTGCCGCCAGCCCAGCCCTGGTGTGGCAGAGCCAAGGTGCTGGCACCCTGAGGGCGCTGCCTTCCTGCCAGCTTAAAGCCATGGGCTCTATGCAGCCATTCCATCGCTGTCTGCTTTCCGGGGGCGTGCAGTAGTGTGCCTTGCAACCTCCTCGATCGCCTCCTTGGCACACTCCAGGCTCCTTTGTGTGACCTTAGATCCCTTCTCCATGCATGTGCTGATGCTCTGGTCCCCTCGGATGCTCCTCGGACCACCCTCAGGGCAGACTGAGAAGTAACCAGAGAGGGTCACCAGAATGTACTGCGTGCAGGCATTATTCCCGTGCCTCGTTCGGGTGTGTGATACTGCGTTGTCACGCTGTAGATGGGAAGCTGCTCTCAGTCTCCTCCACTGGGAACCCAAGCGGTGGGATGGCACTGCGAGTGTTGCAGGCTCCATCTGAGCATCACATTTTTCTTCTGCAAAACGAGTGACTTTAGAAGGGAAATGGGCTTTTGGGGCTCCAGTGATAATCTCCACCTGGCGCCACCCTTCTTTTGGTTTTGCCCTGTTAGGATCACATCTTCAAAACCCCCCCAATTAGAACCCACCCCAAGACCAGGATTCTCAGATGTCGTCTCTAACGCAGAGAGAATTTAGTGCCGACGGAAAGAAATGACCTTTCCAATAAGCGCTTTTTTTTTTCTTGATTTTCCCAGGCTTTGACACCGTTTGGAGGCATTCATGCTGGATTTGCCTTAATACAGTTTTCAGGGTGAGAGAGAGCAAACCCCTCTGCTCCTTCGCTAGGCCATGCCATCTCCATGCCTGTGGCCTAGGGAAGCAACAGCTAGGAGTTGGCCCTTCCTCCCCAGAGGCTGAGAGAGTGCAGTCACAGTCTTCCTCTTTATTCATTCACTTGCTCATTTAGGCCTTCCTTCCTGAGCAGAGCCTCTCCTTGCCAGCAGTTGTAGCCCCGCAACCCTGATCTGGGGACATTGCGGGAGTGGCATGCCTGAGGTGAGCCCCAGCCTGGGGGACCCCTCCTGTGGCTTCCCGTGCCCCCTGTTGTCCTTGGCGAGTGGGCAGTGAGGTGCGGGCAGCTCCCTAAAGTGCCCCAGGCAGCTCCCCTTGCCCTTGCAGGGCCCACCTTGGCAGCACCTGGGGGGTCAAGGGGTCCCTGCAGCCCCTCTGTGACATGGCCTGGGGCATCACGCAGTGCATCGCAGCAACAGCTGCGCCCTCCCCATATGGCCCTGGCAGCCTGAGCTGAGCCCAGGTGCTTGGGGCTGCTCTCGCCACGACTCTGCCCTGCCCTGCTCTGCTCTGCTCTGGAGCAGCTGCTGTGCAGCGAGCAGGAGAAGGCGAGAGGAGGTGGTGGGACAGTGCGAGACGCTGTTTGGTGACCTTCCCAGCAGGTCGTTGGAGAGGAGCGTTTCTTCCTGCCACAAGAGCTCTTTGGACTAACTCGGTAGGCTGGGAATTCCCGCTGTGCCCCTAGGGAAGTCCTCGGTGCTGCTGGGAATTGCTGCCTGCGGGAGCCCTCCATAATATGGCGCTGTCAGGGCTGCAGAACTTGCACGTTTAGAATCTTTGCTCCCCGGCAGCGCGTCCACCCCCGTGTTACTAGTCCCTTGTCAGCTGCGGTCATAGGACCTTTGGTCCTCGCTCCAATAACTCTTTCCTCCTTTGCCGCTGTCACACCTGTGGTCCTTGGCACTGTGGAGCCAACCTGGTTTGACAGGAGTGTTTTGGAGGTGCACAGTCATGGCTACTGGAGTCTTTGAGCACTGGGAAGGTGCATGAGAGGAGCACTTGTAAAGGTGCTTCATGTCTGAAGAATTTGCAGACAGCTCCCGTGTATTTCCCTGTTGCTGCTGTTTTCGGTTTTGGATCATCTTTCCAACCAGACCTTCCAACTTCTGCCCCTCATGTCTGTGGGCTCAGTAATTTACGTATTCTCTTGTGAACCAAACGCTTGCTTCACTTGCAGGAGATTTACCTTGTCCTCTTCAGCAATTTTCTTTGCCTGAGAAACTTCTGCAAAAGTAAAGAGCTTTACTTCTGTGCTTACAAAAGTTCATTTGTGGTTCATATGCTCTTTGAGTTCAGGTTCTGAGGAAGAATGGACCTCAGGCAGACTGAGCGAGTCCTTGCAGAAGTCAAAATGTCTTTACCTTACTCCTTTTTGGTAAGTAATGGATTTCACACAGCACAGTGATGCCAGTGCACTTTTTGCTCAGCTGAGAAGAACTTCCTCCAAAGTGTACCACAGTCTAAAAGAACCTGTATCTTTGCTCCCTACAGGCACGCTATAGCATGAGAAAAAGGAAGCCTGTTGTATGCTATCAAGCTCCACTGGAAAGTAGGTTATAGGCACAGCTTCTCGGAAGGGCTAATCTCTCGTGTAGAAGGGGGATAGAAGATGTTAAACGAAAATGTAGCTACGCACAGCGCAATCAGAAACTATGTCTAGGTTCTGTAATTGTAGGGCCATCAAAGGCCGGTGGACACCAAGAAGGGGAAGATGGCCAAGATGCTCACAAGGAGTATAACCTTCGGCGCAGGAATACTGTTGTCCAGTATCAAGAGCCTTTGGAACGTGGGTTACGCGCACAGTTTGTCAGAAGGGCTGATTCCTTGGGCTTAAGGGTGGGAGCTATAAGTTCTTGAATGAAAATGTGCATATGCAGAGACAAACAAGAAATGATGACTTGGTACTGCAATGACAGGGTCCTCAGAGGACGATGAAGAGCAGGAAGAGGATGACGGCGAAGATACTCCAAAGCCATCTAACCTGCGGCAAACTGCTGAAGACACTCAAGCCCCACTGGAAGGTAGGCTATATGCAGAGCCTCTCTGAAGGACGAATTTCTTGTGCAGAAGTGGCATACATGTTGTTGAATGAAAAGCTATACGCGCACAGACAAATAAGAAGTTCTCACTAGGTTCTATAATCATAGGGGCAACACAAGAAGGTGAAGGCCGAGAAGGGGAAGATGGCAAAGATCCCTGCAAGGAGTATAAGCTTCGACCCAGGAAGACCATCATGTACTCCCAGGATCCACTGGAAAGTAGGTTCCATGCACAGTTTCTTGGAAGAGCTGATTTCTTGTGGATAGTGGGCTAGAGGTTGCTAAATGAAAAGACATATACCTCCCACCCAACCCCCCCCCCCTTTCATTTAAATTCCTTGCCTTCATTCTGCAGGTAAAACTCTCCCTTTGGGATCGAGATGCCTGTATCCTGCGCACACTGCAGTTCTTGGCCAGTGTGCATGCTCACTGCTGCTTTTCATTTCTTCAGGGCCATCTTCTCCTGACAGGCAAAGGGCCGCTCCGTCGCAAAGCCCATGCTGCAGAAGAACAAACAGGTTGGTGTACGGATAGTGATAGTTCTCAGGGATCCATAGCGGTGCCACTCCCATCACTCAGTAATGCTTGAAAAGATTTTCCGATTGATGGCCGTGATGGGAAAATCGCAGCATTGTAGCTGGCACAGCTGGAGGGTCTAGAGGAAGCAAGGCTTTTCCTTTGGGAGAGAAGATAACTTTCATTAGCCCACAGCTTTTAAAAAGGCAGGATTTGGGGGTCAGCGATGAGATGATTGCGGATTGTCCTGGCTGAGATTGGGGATCTGCAATTCTTCTGTTCTGCACTTGAAGCCAGAATCCCCTTCCACAAATTGTCATTAGACGATTTCATCGTGCAGTATAAAAATGTCCACCTGCCTTTCTTCACGCTTGCATAGTGAACGCCAATCACGTCTAGGGAATATTTCATGGTTTGGGAAGTTTATGGCAGTGTATAAGCGCTTCTGCACTCACTTGCCAACATGAAAACCACAGCAATCCCGCTAACTGCATGTTCAGTTAGAAAGCCCCTTTCCCTTTCTCCTCCATTCACATCAGGTGTCTTCCCCAAAGCTCTGGGAAAGACGAATTCAAGGCAAAGCACGTGGATGGAAGGAAAAGCGGAAGCACCCTGCCGGAAGCTGATCCAGTGCAAATCCAGAGTTCGGTAAGCAGTGGTAACTCATTGTGTCAGTGGGGACTTTTCCAGGGGTCATGAAAACCTTCCCTACTGTGCTGCCAACAGCTTCCGGGCTTTACACTTTCCTCTCAGGGAACTTCAAGATCGTCCTGAGCCTTTCCACAGGATAAATTTGGAGGAAGCCTTTTTTTTCCAGGTGGCAGCTTTCTCTGGCCTCTGACATGTCTTCTGTTGCATGTCTCTTTAGGTATGCTTTGATGGTGTGGGTGGTCTCTCTCACCACATTTCAGCCTTAAAGGAGATGGTCCTGTTCCCACTGCTTTACCCAGAATTCTTTCAGAGATTCCAAATCCGACCCCCCAGGTAACAGGCAGTGCATTCGAACTACAGAGCTAACTGCTGCAATATGCTTTTCAACATGAAAAGTATTTTTTTTTCCCCTTTTTTTTTTGGAGGGGCAATATCTCAAGTGTGCAAATCTTCAGATGCTTTGCTGCTTTGGTCACAGGAATTCCCTTTTCTGGCTGATGTTTTAAGGAGGGTGTGGAAACACAGAAGACCTTTTTTGGCCTCCCAGCTGAAGGCTTCCTCCCCAGTGCTTCCAACAAATTCTGGCAGGCACAGTCCAAGAGACTCCAACTGTGGCAGGGAGAAAGACAGGCTTTGCTCTCAAATCTGTCTACGACGGGAAGTGTTTTGGTTAGGAGGGAAGGCCGCTTTGCTTTCACAACGGGGGCTGTCATGGGCACTTTTCCATGTTTTTGTTGTAGCTATGTACATCTCTTTTTTTCACGTTGCAGAGGCTGTCTGTTCTATGGCCCACCAGGCACTGGAAAGACACTGGTGGCTCGAGCGCTCGCAAATGAATGTAGGCAGGGAGACAAGAGAATAGCGTTCTTCATGAGAAAAGGTGCCGACTGCCTCAGCCAATGGGTGGGAGAATCCGAGCGACAGCTGCGCTCATTATTTCGGCAGGTAAGGAGGAAATGCGCAGCAGGTTGGGTCAGAGTTGGACCTCTACTTTTCCGGGGTGGACGTCTTCCAGGAGGACTTGGCCTCTTGGACAGTTTGGCAGTGTCTCCTGTTGAGAAGGGAACATCAGGGTTTCCTTTTCCCGTGCCGTGCTGCTTTGCCTGAGGGGCTGGAAATCTTGCAGATGTTGGGTCCAGCACAGTGCCAGTGCCTTTGCAGCCATAATGTTTATCCTGCATGTGCTCGCTGCGTGGTGCTCTGTTTCACATACGTCAGTATGCCTGTATCTGTACTTCCCTTCCAGGCCTATGAGATGCGGCCTTCGATTATTTTCTTTGATGAGATCGACGGTCTTGCTCCTGTGCGCTCCAGTCGCCAAGACCAGATTCACAGGTACTTCCTTTCGCTTCCACTTCCATGTCATCTGCTTCATCTCTAGGAAAAGAAGACCCACCTGCTTCCCTTTATAGGACACACACCCACACACCCACACTCTGAACTCCTCGAGTACAATGACACAGAGCTTCATAGCAGTTTAAAGGCAGCAGTTGAAATCAGGTCACTAAGCTTGGTGTCCGGACAAGGTCTCTCTCAAGACCTTGCCTCGCTTTTTCTGTCTTACCATGAGTCCTTTCGCTAACAACAGCTCATCCAGAAAAGCTTCTCCTTTCTGAGCGACGTGACTTTGGAGAAAGTCATGCCAAAGGTAACAACAGCTACTAACCCAGGGAATCCAAACAACATTTTTTTGGTAGTTCTATTGTCACAACGCTCCTGACGCTTATGGATGGCTTAGACAGCAGAGGAGAGATCGTGGTCATTGGAGCCACCAACAGGCCAGACTCCCTGGATCCTGCTTCACGAAGGCCTGGACGCTTTGACAGGGAGTTCCTTTTCACCTTGCCAAACAAAGAGGTAAGGCTGTTTCAGCAACCTTCCTGCTACTGGCACAAAGCCTTGCTTGACAAGAAAACCGGCTTACCCCACAGCATCTCCGAGAGCGAGCAAGGAAACAAGTGGTATACGTGCTGCACACCTCCCGGTTCCCCACACACAACTGGCAGGAAGGCTGCAAACAGGAGTTTCACTCCACCTGGAGCACACGGACATTCTTCCTTGCCCAAGGGCTTGCTCTTTGCTTAGTTAGTGAGTCCACCTAGGCTCTTGCCTTCCGAGGTTGCCGCCTTGTTCTCAGTTCTCCATTTGGGAAAGCCTCGGGGGAAAACTTGGGCTTGAGTGTGGCCGGGCTGGGAATCCTCGGAGCCGCCCATTAGCATTTAGGGAGCTGACATTGTTACTGGTATTAGCAGGGAGCTCGGGCTCTTTTCTTTTTTCTTTTTCTTTCTTTTTTTTTTTTTTCTGCCTACCCCAGATTCTTTTGTCTTTAGTTCGCATTTTGTGGGGAAAAGGAGAAAAAGGTTATTGGATTGAAGGCTAGGAAAAATGCACAACACACTATACTGGACAGAAACCGGAAACACTTCACTGAAGCTCTGGCAAAGAGCAGCGATGAACATAGGCACAGCTTGACATTTGCTCGTTCAAGGATAGCAGCTGGAGTCAGAATTCTTGCTCCTACTACTCTACTTACTCTTCCTATCTACTTGAAAAGTACTGAGCTTTGAAAAGCAGGCAGTGTGTTACTAGAATGTAAACATTTCTTAATTTTAGCAGAGGAAGACAAGCAATTATGGGAATGTGACAGGGGGAGGGGGACTGCGCATTACTTATTTTCTTTTTGAGAAAGAGGCTTAAGACAAACCACAGTGTGACCACCTGGTTTGTAGGCTCGAAAAGAGATTTTCAAGATCCACACCAGAGACTGGAGCCCTAAGCCCCTGGACGCACTGCTTGAGGAGCTTGCTGAAAAATGTGTCGGTAAGATGAAAAAACGCCCCGAGTTCCTGCCTGTGCCTGGCTCCTGACAGCGTCTGAGCTTGTGCCAGGCAGTACCCAAGCTGCTTCTGTCTCCTTGCCTTCCCTTGCCTCTGAGAACATGGAAGGCTCTGGGGGGCATCTTCCTCAGGAGCTAAGGTTGGCTCAGAGGCCTACTTCCGAAGCACAGGCTGTAGGGCGCTGGGCCTCCCGTAATGCAAGCTCCCCATCAGGGCACTGCTCTGCAGTGCAGGAACTCTTTTGCCATTGCGCATGAAACTCTTCCCCTTTGGGCCACATGCAAAGACTTTGCGAGTGTCCCTCTGCAAAGCCTGTCCTTGACTGCTTTCTGCTGCCTGAGACTGACATCCCTTTGGATTCTGCTCTTGTTGCTCAGGATACTGCGGGGCCGATATTCAAGCCCTCTGCGCTGAAGCTGCCCTCTGTGCTTTGCATCGACACTATCCGCAGATCTACACAAGCAGTCACAAGCTGCACATCGATGTTGCTGCCATTGAAATCACAGCAACAGATTTTCTTGTGGCTATGCAGAAGACTGCACCAGCTTCACAGAGGGCTGTGGCTTCCCCTGGACAACCACTGCCACCCCTTTCCAAGCCACTGCTTCAGAACACGCTACAGAGACTCCTAAAAGGCATGCAGAGGGTATTTCCCCACGCAGCACTTGCACTCCAGCAGGACCAACAGCCAGGTAGGGCTTCACTGCCTTCACCGCCGTAAAACTCTCCCAAAGCAAACACTGCTAGTTTGTGCAAGCAACAGAAACAAACCTTTCAGTCAGGAGGAGGTGAAACTGAATGGTAGAGAGGGCAGAGCCGGGAACTCCTCCCACTTCACAGTACAGAACTCTATGTTCTCCACTCAAGCATCCAGTTTCTGAAGGCTGTCAGCATCATTTGTCCCGTTTGCAAGGACAAAAGGAGCTTTCACCGCTACAAAACATAGCTTGCGCAAATCCAGACACTTAGGAGAGCTCTGTAGAGACTGAAGGCTTTGGAAAATGGCATTCAGCGTATGCCCCTCAGACGAAGAAATACAAGGCCCCGGGTTTCAGCTCACATTTAGAAGCTGTCTTAGCACAAGAGAAGGTTGCAGACTCTTCGGGAAAGTTAACAAGCTTCTTTTGCCTTCTCATGGTACCACTCATTTCTTAGAAAATGACTGCATGGACTGTGATGAGGAGTCACCTTCTGGTCCTGAAGATGAGCCGTTTCCTCCAAGGCCTGGCCAGCAAAAGCAAACCTTCCTTAACTGTAACAGGTAACTGCCCGTGTCCTTTCATTGAAATTCTTCTGATTGCTGGGGCTTTCCAAGCTGTCGTGGCCATTGCAAGTGGGAGGGGCGTTAGATGAGGGAGGACAGAAGAGTTAGTCCAGGGTGCTTTGGTATCAAAAACTGCAAGCAGGAAGCACGGAGATATAACTAGGTGCTACAGTTGTAGGAAAGCAAGTAGCTCCAGCCGATCATCCGGAAGGAGACAGCCTCCTTTTCCTCCACCAAAGACATCCACAGACAATTAGGGCATGCTGATTTCATGCATGCTGTTCTTCAAGGATTCAAGGCCAAAGAAATGTGTTGTCTCTCCTCTTAGCTAAAGAAATGCAACGTGGGTTTGTGGAGTCACCTAGCTTCCCAGATTGGGAATGCAGGAGTGACTCACTTCCTAGGAAGAAAATTGAGGAAAGGCCGGCTAAAAGGGCATAATAAAAACCCTGCAAAAAAGGGCTTCATTTGCGATCTTTAAGCCACTATGCTTACATTCATATTTTGATAGTGCAATGGGAAAGTAATTCAATCCCACAGTGGAGAAGTTAGCTTATGGGGTCCCAGCTGCATCAGTAGTTTTTCTCACTCTGTCTTACTGTGCTGCTCAGGAAGGCTTCTGACCCACAGAACTTGGTCCAGTCTCTAGGCTCCTTGGCCTGAGCCAGAAAAGGTCCTGCAGTACTGGGAGGGCAAAAAAAAAGAAAAAAAAAGGTGCTATTCACAGACGTATTCCATGATAACAGAGCAAAAACCACGAGAAAGTTGTATCTGTAGTCTAGGAGACAGCACACAAGGAAAGATGAAACCATCTGAATGAAGGAATCTAATAAATATCCTCCAGTTCTATGTGTTTTGCACTTTGTTAGATACAGCTAAGGCCTTTCAGAGCCCACGGCATTTGTTTTCCCACAAGGTTCTTCTGCTCCTTCCTGACCACCTTCTCCATTTCCAGTGGATCCCTTGCACCTAAACTTGACCAAGGCAGAGGCCTCAAAGCTGCTCAGTCAAGACATCCTGAACATAAGAGCCTCACGGCTGGGGGGAAGAGATCCAGACCAGTGTGTGCTGGACAAAGAACGACACCTTGAACATCTGTGTCTTGACTGATCACTTCCTTTGCAAACTTCTTGTTTTGCAGTTACGCTCCTAGCAATGCTTGTTGCCAGCCAGCACGTCACAGGCCCAGGTTCTTAATCGCTGGAGAGCCCGGGTACGGGCAAAGTTCCCACTTGGCGCCTGCACTAATACACACGCTGGAGAGGTTTGCGGTTCACGTGCTGGACCTGCCGGCTCTCTTTGCTAGCAGCACCTCACCCGAAGAAAGATGCGCACAGGTACCTCTTCTCTCTGCAATCTCACAGGATGAATAGACTCAGGGGAAGCAGGCAGACCTCCCGCGGTTAATGCTGGTGGCCTGGCTTTCCTCTGCTTCCTGTGGTGTTTATTTCGTGCTGAAAGAACACTTTTCTTGTACGCTGAACAATGGAGAAGAAGGACGTTGTGCATGAGCATCTTTTCCATTCCAGGCTAAACAGCAATGATGTTGCTAGCAGCTCAGGGAGCTCCAAGATGCTCTTGATAAAGCCCTCTGCATGGCAAGAGCTGCTGCTCATGACAGTGGGCTCTCCAGAGTTGCTTCCCTTGCCTCTTCAGGCTCTGTAGCTCCCAGGAGGCGCCTCTGCCTCAGCCTGACTGCACGTCATGCCCTTTCTCTAGCCTCCCTCTTTATAACACTGAAATGCAACCCAGGCTTGGGAGGGGGGAAGAAAAGGGTTTCTCTTCTCTCATCATACCGTAGGGAAGAGGCAAGAACACGCTTGCTGGATTCGAGCGGTGTAGCAGTGGCCCCAGGCTGATGTGGACCCTGCTGAAGGGCTGGGCCTGTTTTTTCAAGCACACCACCACTCACACCGGGCGTGAGGCTCTGGGCAAGTTACCTGACATCTAAGCAGTTTGGAAATCAGGCAGAGATTCAGGCCTGCCTCTCGCTGGGGAGAGGCTGAAGGAACTGGGTCCAAGCAGCAATGTTACCTTATTTTTGGTGGCTTGTTTGGACGCTTTGTCTTTGTGCACTCCCGTTTTGCAGGCAATTTTGATTGATCCATTGTTGTTCAGCAGCAGCCTCTGCTACCCGCTTCAACAGTCTTCTCCAAACTTCCTTTTGACTACTTGATCCGAGAAGCCCAGAGGACAGCACCGAGCATCCTTTCTATTCCACATATCCATGCCTGGTGGGAGGCTGCCGGACTCACCTTGAGAGCTACGCTCACAACATTGCTAGAGGGCATTCCAGCATATGCTCCAGTGCTGTTGCTCGCTACATTGGATGCTTGCCATGCAGATCTCCCACCAGAGGTATTTCTCTCACTGCCTTCCCGGCTTCTTTCAGTCTCATGTTAATTTATCACTCCATTAAGCACCCAAATACTGTGCTCTCCTAAGCCATTCAACACCGGCATTACTAGGGCACCCTGCTGGCATCTCTTCCCTCTGTAGTTGCCACAAGGCTTCAACCTGAAGGGCAGCAAGGCAAGTAAATCCAAAACAGGCAACCTAGGAGATGCTCAGTGTCCTCCCTTGGAGCACTGGAACCTCGGGTCGCTTCACAGAGCTTTAATCCTAGAGGTGTTCCTTAAAGAAGATGCCCTAAATTGCCCTGCCGACCCACTGCAATCTCGCCTTTAAGGCCAAGAAGCAAACTTGTTCTAGTCTCTCCCTTATTCAAAGCATTCCTCAGCTTCACTGGAAAAGGAATTCATCTTTGTGGAGCAGAACACAAATTTGGGGGGGGGGGGCTTACGGCTGCGCTGTCTTTTCTCCTCCCACCTCAGGTATGAGCTTTATTTTCTGAGCTTTACGGAGAAGTTTTCAATGTCCAGTCACCTAGCGAGGAGGAAGGGAGAAAGTTTTTCGAGGACTTGCTTGTCCAGCAAGCTGCTAAGCCTGCTGCACCACAAAAGAAAGCAGGTGAGGCTATTCTACAAACACAGCGTTGCTATCTCTAGCTTAGCAGCCATTCGGCATTTGCTTTGGTAATAGATTTCCTGGCACAAAGGTTTACTCTGCTTGTGTCCGAGTATCATCACTTGGCTAACCTTTTCTGGTTGACTGAAGCTTGTCAGGCATGGGAAGTCCTCCTGCCTGTGGCATCACCACCTGAGCCTCGACTGCTGAGAGAGGAGGAAGAGAGGCAGCTCGAGGAGCAAGGGGACGAGACATGGCCAGCGGTGCCTGCAGAGTCCAGTACACCCCTCTCTACTGGCAAGTCCTTTCTTCCTTTTTTCTTTTTTTCTTTTTTCCTTTTTTGGAGAAGGTGCCAATGACATTGATATCTTCCCTCTTGTCATGGCATACCTGCTTTTGGTGATGCCGGTGGCTTTATGCCAAAGGCATTCCATTTCCAAATTAGGTGCAGCATGTGAGGTCAGTCCCCAGGACAGTCACTCAACATGCTTATGAAATAAAGCCCAGCCACAGAGCTTGGCTCACACTGTAAAACACTGGCCTCGATGGCCCCGCAACGGCTAACTCCTCAAATGTAACATGTTGTTTAGAGCAGTTGCTGAACACTCCACAAGTTCTTATGGTAATAGGAAACAGTGAGGATTTTTCCTTTGCTTTTGCTTCCTTTTTCTCTTCCTCTCCCTCTTGCCTTCCTGCCTGCCACCCCCGCACCAAGTAATGGCCGTCTGTCTGTGAGGCTTAGGCAACCTCTGCTTTTGGAACACAGGGGAAGGAGAGCTTGTCTCCAAAGACTTTTCTGCTTCTCACCTCTTTTACTTCCTGTGATGAGAAACAAAGCCACCTGAGCTTATGACCTTGCTTTGTGCTCATGCCTTTGGTCTACAGTCTGCTCTGTGCACAAAATCTTCAAGGGCGTTCTTTTATGCATGATATAATCTGATAGTTCTTGCGCTTTTTAATTCTAATAACAATTGGACTCCCTTCGCTTGCTGCCCTTTCTCCCTCAACACATGCATGTAGTGAGCCAGCACAATGGTACTTCAGTCCCTCTCACCATTTCCCTTGTGCACCAAGTAAGACGACGGTGCTAGATTGTGCAGACAGAACTGCTTAGCTAATGCTTTGGCTTGCTTTTTCTCCTATCTCTGTGCAGCTGCCTGCAGACAAAAGCGAAGGAGGAACGCATCGCCCTCAGAGAGCCTAGCAGAGAAGAGGAGGAAATGCTCACCCCCTGCTGAGAAGGAAACCAGCATCTCTCTCAGGGTAGGTTGGAGCTCACTGATCCACCTTTGCTTCCCGCTCTGCTGACGACCCTTGAGCTATCCATTCTGCCAGCAGAGCTGCAGGCATGGGCAACATTCAGCTAATGGGGAGACAGAAGCACCTGAGGAGGCTCCCACTGCCAGCTGGCAGCCCTCTTTCTAGAGGCTCTGTGGCCTCTCTTCAAAAGATGCATTTCGCAGTACACCTGCATTGCAGCCACAGAAGCTCATCCAAGGCAAGAGGGCCTTTGCTGTGGCAGCCGCTGTCCTTTACTACAAAACGGGCCATGGCAGTTCCTGCTGCTCTCAGAGAAGTTCACTTGCAGTTAGGATCGTGGAGGTGATTGATAGCCTGAGGAGCAGCACAATGCTAGCTGAAACTGGAGCCTTGCTTTTTCTCGCAAGTCGGACACAGCAGCTCATTTCCTCCATGGAAATCTGCTGCGATATTTAGTCTGTTCTTGGACGTTTCACTCCTTCTTTATTTAGCCATACAAGGAAGGAGGATGCGAGTTGTGTGGGACCATTTTCTTTTGTGACTGAACACATCGAGAGCCTATTCAAATGATCTCGTGCTAACGCAAACTTGTACTGTCTCCCTTTTTTCTTCAGCAACTTTTGAAGGTCGTTGGCGACGCAACAAAGCACTGCAACATCCGCCACCTCGAAAAACTACACCTGGTGCTCAGCCAGTGTGTTTACCGCCATCGGCAAGACGATGACAAAACGCAGTTGATAGAGGTACTTTGGTTACACAGCACTTCCTGTCACTGTTCTGCACTTCTTCCTTGTGCACAGTGGATATCCTGCTTATTCGCTATTCCTCTCTTTCCTGCTTAGCAGTCTGTGTTACATACGAGTTGCTGACTTCCACCCGGAAGGCATCTACACAGACTTTCATTTTATACAAAGCAGCTAGCTACAGGATTTTACATTTCTATTCCAGCTTATAGCAAGTTTGCCTGTGTCTAGTTGGCAATTATTATTCCTTTTTTATCTTTTTTTTAGTCTTTTTTTAGGAAATGAAGGAAGAAATTGAAAACTTCTCCCGTGCTCAGTAACAGGAAACGTGCTTCTACTCTGCCATTCTTTTTCATTATTTGCTGTTTAGTCCTCAGTGCACAATTCAGTGAAGAGAGCCTGTAGTTATCATATAAAGACATCTGTTTGTATATATATCCAAATACAGCGAGGCTATACCAATAAAGCTCATATCAATCCTTTTAAGCTTTCTTACTGGCTGTTTGTTGCTGTTGGTGTTCCATACCTATTGTGTATACATACATGATCTGTTGACATCGAGGTGTTTGGCCTTCCTTTCGCATGTGCATTGCCTGAAAGTCTCGTGCCTGGCATTTTTAGGAGACCAATGGTTGTCAGTGCCTTTGACCTACACACATCTGCACGTCTTCCAAGTAATCTCAGTGCCTCTCTCAAAAGAAAGCAACGGAAAACTCGACCATCTTTGCCCAAACGGTGACAGGCGGTTTTTCTGGCGCCGCCTGGGCTACTGCCTATGCCGTTGTCTATTAGGCAAGGTTGCAAGGCAGCGCAGAGGTCATTCTTCTTTGGACCTGCTCGCGCCCCCAGGGGTTCTCAGAGAAAGAAAACAAAGCTGCAGCAAGCGTCGGGGAGGAAAACTCTTCCCCAGCAGCGGCACTTTGCTGTGCTCGGGGCGCCCCGTGCCCGGGCACGTCTCAGCCCGCAGCGCTGCCTGCTGCCCGTCGCCCCCCCCCCCCAGCAGCTCTCCTCCGCCCGCTCGGTGGCAAGCGGCGCTCGCGCTCTCTCGGCCCCTCGCCTCGGCCCCGGCCCCCCTTCTCGGCCCGCCAGCGCCCCCGGCAGCCGCTCCGCTGCCGGGCACGGCTCTCCCGGCACAGCTCTCCGCCCAGGCGGCCGAGCTGAGCCACGCCGAGCCGCGCCAGCCCCCGGCTCCCCCGGCGCCCACCCCCGCCCACAGCGCCCGCCCGGCTCCCACCCGCCGCCACCCGCCGCGACCCCCAGCGCCGCCGGGAGCCACGCTCTGCGCCGGGAGCCGCCCTCGCGGCGGGAAGCGCCCCCGAGCTCCGCCGAGGCTGCGAGCCTGCCCGGGGCTGCAGCGCCCACGGCACCGGCTGCCCCCGCACCCTCGCCCCCGCCGCGCCTGCCGCGCTCTCGGCTCCGCGCAGCAGCCCTGCACCCCGACGCCTCGCCGCCCGGCGCCCGCACTCTGCCCCGCTGCTGCCCCGGCCCGCCTCGCCCGGCCGCAGCCTGTGCTAGTGCGCCCCGCAGCCGCGGCGCTCCAGCCCAGGGCGCTGCTCTTCCCCAGCGCTCTCCTGCTCGCCCCGCCGAGCCTCAGCACCTTCGCCATGGATGCGACCAGCGTGTTCGTTGCACTGCTTTAAAGGCTCGCGTCTGGCATTGTAACACAAGAAATCAGCTTGGGGCAATGGTAACTCCCTTGCCAGGCTTGCTTGCCTGGATCGGCAGCGGTAATGGGCCTTCTTCCCAACAGAGAGCTGCCAGAGGCTAGTCACAGCCTGCCCTTCTGAGCGCAGATCCAAAAGCTGCCCTGGCAGATGGCCGTTGGCAGATGTCCATCGCAGAGCAAGCGGCCATGGGAGCATCGTCTTTCTTTTCCTGCTTCTGCCCGCTGCAAACAGAAATCAAGCAAACAGCAGGCAAGAAAATCAGGAGGAGAGAGCGCTCCTGCCTGTGATAGGTGCTAGTTTGTTACATCAAATCGGGAAGTGATTTTACGGTGAAACGAGGCGCTAATTACGGGCTAAAACCACAACATCCTGCAAGGAGGGCATGTACCCCGCCTGAGATAATTAAGTGGAGCCAGCGAGGCGGCGATGTTAGTTTAGATAGCCTAATATGGCAATGGCGAGGTCACACAATTGTAAAATATATGCATGACCTGAGGGTCACCACACACAACGCAGAGGAAGACTCCAGCCTTCATCCCCACGACCACCAGAAGGCTGAAGAAGACCCCCTAGCAACAGCCGGCGCAACCGCAGAAGTTACAGGAAGTGCCACATATACCCGGGGCTGGAATCGCATATAAGGAGACTGTGAGGGGGGGATTGCGCGCGCCGTTGGTGGAGCAGGAGACTCCCCGGCCGCCCAGCGCTGTTTTGCTTACTTGTGACTTGCTCAATTATTTTATTAAATTGGAGTTTATGCAACCCGGCCCGAGTGGTTGTCAATTTGTCGCGTTTACCTATAACACTGCCCTTCCCCTTTCTGCAGTGCAGTGCTGTGCGATGCAGCAGGAAGAGCCGAGAGCGAACAGCTGAAGGCGCCACACACACTTTACCCCAGACTTTGGAGAAACTCCAAGGCAGCTAAGCGCTTACGAAGGAAACAACCACCCGAGCTGTAAAACTGTGAGCATCCCTGAAGGGACACAACCTTTGCTGATCTGGTTTTACATTTGACTCACTGTGTCCTCTCAGAGAGGGCTGCTGCCCAGGCGCTCCTGCTCCTTCTCATCTTCTACCCTTTCACTTGAAAAGCCCTCCCTCCTGCTCTCTCTCCTTGCTGCTAGCACTGGTGTCGAATGGTAGAGCTCCAAGTGGGGCTGCTGCTTGCCTAGGTGCTTGCCCAGCACTCCCTGGCAGGGCAGCACTACCCAATGCAGTGCACTTGCCCCGGACGACGGGAGCATCAGTGCAGCCCTCTTTGGCTTCAAGAGGTTCAGAAACCTCTTAGCCTGGGATTTGCACCTGCATCTTAGGGAGGAGAGTGTGCTGGGAACTGACAAGTATCGACTCTCTGGTGTGGCTGTGTGTTTCCTTCCCCTTCGGAACGAGCAACAGATGAATCCTCTTGCTGGAGGGCCTTCAAAAGCACTTGTCTCCTCCGCAGAAGGCATCCACCACTGCCCCAGAATGAAATTGTCCCACACCAAGAGGAAGCTCTCAGCACCTCTAGTTGTGGCTCAACACAGGTCCTGCAGAGAGAAGGGTTCCAAGCCATGTCTCTGCAAAATAATTTCTCTTTTCCTGCTTCTGATGCTCTGGAAGTGAGTATGCCATGACAGCTTCCTCCACATCTGGCCCTGCCTTGCTGACCGTCTCTTCCAAGTTGCTGGCTGTAGCAGAGACTTGGCACAGACAGAGAAAACAAGTCCTGCTGCTGCTGGTGCTGCTGCCAAGAGGGTTTCCTTGCTCTGGAGTCCATCTTCACTGCCCGGTGGAAGCAAGGGAGGGCATTTCCACCTGCTGGCCTGCAAGAAACTGTCGTGCTTACAGTGCAGCCTCTCAGCAGTAAGGGCCACCAGTGAGCAGCATCAGCCACGCAGAAATCTGGGAGAGGCTCCAGGGAAAAAGCAGAGAGAGCCAAGCATGTGCTGGAGAGAATCCTGGGCCCAGGAAGGAAGCTGTGGCTCTATATGCCGCAGGGAGGTTTGTCCCAATGGGTTGTGCTGCATCCATTTTGGTGGTCAAGGGTCTGGGAACCCAGGTCATCTTCTCCTCAATCCTGCCAGGGAGGGGGATGGATGAGAGGAGGAGGAGACGGACTTTCCAAGTTAACGACTGGCTGTGCCACTGGTGTTGGCAACAGGGTTTTGGTTTCTGCGACCATGGGACCCTGTTTGAAGATCGACAACTGCTGGGGAGAGATGGGATCCACCTCACTAAGTGGGGCACATGTGTCTTTGCCAACAGGTTGGCCAACCTGATAAGGAGGGCCTTAAACTAGGAAAGATGGGGGAAGGGGAGAGTTATAGTGCCAGGGTAGTTGGCAAAACACACCTCAAGTCGGGACACCTCCAGCAGGTGAATGCAGCCAGGGAAGTGCGCATGGGATGTGGCTATGGGGGATCCTATTGTATCCCTCCTGGGAAACCTGCATGCTCGATCACCTCTCTGAAATGCCTGTACACCAATGCACGCAGCATGGGGAATAAACAGGAAGAACTAGAGAGGTGTGTGCAGTCGCAGGGCCACGATCTCATTGCCATTCCAGAGACATGGTGGGATAGCTCGCATGACTGGAGTGCCGTCATGGATGGCTACGTGCTTTTTTAGGAAAGACAGACCAGGAAAGCGAGGTGGTGGAGTTGCTCTTTATGTGAGAGAGCACTGGAATGTATTGAGCTGTGCCTAGGGGTGGATGAAGAGCGAGTCGAGAGCTTATGGGTAAGGATTAAAGGGCAGGCTAGCATGGGTGGCACTGTTGTGGGTGTTTACTACAGGCCACCTGATCAGGAAGAGGAAGTCGATGAGGCCTTCTACAGACAGCTGGAAGTAGCCTCACAATCCCAGGCCCTGGTTCTCATGGGGGACTTCAGCCACCCTGAGATCTGCTGGAAAGACAACACAGCTAGGCACAAACAGTCCCAGAGGGTCCTGCAGAGCATTGGTGACAACTTCTTGACACAGGTGGTGGAGGAGCCAGCAAGGAGAGGTGTGCTGCTGGACCTCGTACTAACAAACAAAGAAGGACTGGTGGAAGATGTGAAGGTTGGGGGCAGCCTTGGCTGCAGTGACCATGAGATGGTGGAGTTCAGGATCCTGCAAGGAGGCAGCAGGGCACTGAGCAGGATCGCAACCCTGGACTTGAGGAGAGCAAACTTTGGCCTCTTCAGGGACCTACTTGGAGGAATGCCATGGGTTAGGGCCCTAGAAGGAAGGGGTGTTCAAGAGAGCTGGTTAATATTCAAACATCACTTCCTCCAGGCTCAAGATCAGTGCATCCCTATGAGTAGGAAGTCAAGCAAAGGGGGCAGGAGACCTGCATGGATGAGCAAGGAGCTCCTGGCAAAACTCAACCAGAAGGAGGAAGTCTACAGAAAGTGGAAAGGGGGACAGGCCACTTGGGAGGAATACAGGAACATTGTCAGAGTATGCAGGGATGCAACGAGGAAGGCTAAGGCCCGTTTGGAATTACATCTGGCGAGAGATGTCAAGGACAACAAGAAGGGCTTCTTCAAAGACTTCAGTAGCAAGAGGAAGACTAGGGAAAATGTGGGCCCTTTGCTGAACGGGGAGGGTGCCCTGGTGACGAAGGATGCAGAGAAGGCAGAGTTACTGAATGCCGCCTTTGCTTCAGTCTTTACTGCTCAGGCCAGCCCTCAGGAACCCCAGACCCTGGAGGCAAGAGAGAAAGTCTGGAGAAAGGAAGACTTTCCCTTGGTGGAGGAGGACCGCGTTAGAGATCATTTAAGCAAACTTGACACCCACAAATCCATGGGCCCCGATGGGATGCACCCACGAGTGCTGAGGGAGCTGGCAGATGGTATTGCTAAGCCACTCTCCATCCTCTTTGAAAGGTCTTGGAGAACAGGAGAGGTGCCTGAAGACGGGAAGAAAGCCAGTGTCACCCCAGTCTTCCAAAAGGGCAAGAAGGAGGAGCCAGGGAACTACAGGCCAGTCAGCCTCACCTCTATCCCTGGAAAGGTGATGGAGCAGCTCATCCTGGAGGCCATCTCCAAGCATGTGGAGGACAAGAAAGTGATCAGGAGTAGTCAGCATGGCTTCGCCAAGGGGAAATCATGCTTAACCAATCTGATAGCCTTCTCTGATGGAATGACTGGCTGGGTAGATGAGGGGAGAGCAGTGGATGTTGTCTCCCTTGACTTGAGGAGGGCTTTCGACACTGTCTCCCATAGCATCCTCATAGACAGGCTCAGGAAGTGTGGGTTAGATGAGTGGACAGTGAGGTGGATTGAGAACTGGCTGAATGGCAGAGCTCAGAGAGTTGTGATCAGTGGCACGGAGTCTAGTTGGAGGCCTGTAGCTAGCGGTGTCCCCCAGGGGTCAGTACTGGGTCCAGTCTTGTTCAACTTCTTCATCAATGACCTGGATGAAGGCACAGAGTGCACCCTCAGCAAGTTTGCTGAGGATACAAAACTGGGAGGAGTGGCCGATACACCAGAGGGCTGTGCTGCCATTGAGAGAGACCTGGAGAGGCTGAAGAGGTGGGCGGAGAGGAACCTCATGAAGTTCAACAAAGGCAAGTGCAGGGTCCTGCACCTGGGGAGGAATAACCCCCGGCACCAGGACAGGTTGGGGGCTGACCTGCTGGAAAGCAGCTCTGCGGAGAAGGACCTGGGAGTGCTGAAGGACACCAAGTTAAGCATGAGGCAGCAATGTGCCCTTGTGGCCAAGAAGGCCAATGGTATCCTGGGGTGCATGAGGAAGAGTGTGGCCAGCAGGTCGAGGGAGGTGATTCTCCCCCTCTACTCAGCCCTTCTGAGGCCCCATCTGGAGTACTGCGTCCAGTTCTGGGCTCCCCAGTACAAGAGGGATGTGGCACTACTGGAGCAAGTGCAGCGAAGGGCTACAAAGATGATTAGGGGATTGGAGCATCTCTCTCATGAGGAAAGGCTGAGAGAGCTGGGCCTGTTTAGCTTGGAGAAGAGAAGGCTGAGGGGGGATCTTATTAACGTGTAAAAGTATCTGAAGGGAGGGTATCAAGAAGATGGAGCCAGACTCTTTTCAGTGGTGCCCAGCAACAGGACACGAGGGAACGGGCACAAACTGAAACACAGACGCTTCCATCTGAACATGAGGAAAAACTTTTTCACTGTGAGGGTGACAGAGCACTGGAACAGGTTGCCCAGAGAGGTTGTAGAGTCTCCTTCTCTGGAGATATTCAAAAATACGCCTGGACGCGATCATGGGCAACTGCTCTAGGTGACCCTGCTTGGGCAGGGGGTTGGACTAGATGATCTCCAGAGGTCCCTTCCAACCTCAACCATTCTGTGATTCTGTGATCCATTCTGCTTATCACACTTATCTTAAGATGGTATGAATTGTCCTTTAAAGGTGATATTGCTTCCTTTGTCTATAGGGGGAGCCTAGAATAGATGTTGACTGGACCCCTAACCAAGGGTAGGAGAAATTAATTCACAGAAAGATTCTTCATTACAGTGCACCTGCTGAGACTCCTAATTAAGGCCTGGTGTCTTGCAGGAGATCTAATTTACAGACATTAAACTGCATCGAGAGTCATAAATACACCAAGTACTTCAGTAACACCATTTTTCTGAAGAAAGAGTTCCAAAGCGGCAAGCTGAGTGTTAGAATATCACATTTCATATTGAAGTTGTTTCTCAGCGTGTCACTCCACTAATGTTTCACAACGCCCAGGCTGCAGGTCAGCTGCAACATATAGGGAAAAGAATGAGCTGTTGCTCTAAAGGCAGTACTGAATTGCATAGTTCTGCAAACATCGAAGCAAAGAACATTTATCTGGGCATTTATCTGGAGCAGGGAGGGGCTCTATTGCAAGTGTGAAGCCCTAAAGTTTTTCTATTTAGATAAATCTTCTGATTTGTTTCAGTAAGATGTCTTTGTAGTGAAGAAGGAAGCTACTCACTCTTACGAAGGTACATGAAATGTTTGTAGCTTTTGAAATAAGAGTTTATTTCTGGGAACAATACGGCATAAAATATCTCGCACCTTCATGCAAGGAAGGTAGGCCTATTTCTTCATTTTAGAGATCAAAAAGATCATTTTCAATCTGCAGATACAATCATAGAATCATTTAGGTTGGGAAGGATTTCTGGAGGTCATCAAGTCCAACCTCCTCCTCAGAGCAGGTTCAGTCAGATCAGATTGCTCCGGCCTGATCCAGCTGAATTTTAAACATCAGCACAGATGGAGATTCTACAAATTTGCACCTAATCCAGTGTTTGATCACTCACGTTGGGGCAGGAGAGGGAAATTTCCTCCTTCAGTTTCCCAAGTAGTCCATGGAAGAGGGCAACCTGTTGATAGCAAGCTCATTGAAGCCCTTTTCTGAGAATTAACTGGGCTAGTTGCTCTGCTTTAGAGCAGAAAAGGATGTGTAGGTTGGAGATAAAGAGCAGCCAACTATGCAAAGATGACTCACTGTGTAAAGGCAGTCTGGTCTTTTGTGCATCTAAGCAGGGTAGGCATTTTCCTCACTTAAACTGTGTACCTAACCATTATAGGCTGGTTTAATCCTGCTGTCTGCTTCTTGAAATGGGCAAGTACTTCTGAAGATTTGGCTCAAGGGGGGAATAAACTGGCTTGGTATCTACAGTATAGACAGTATCTACAGTATCTAAAGTATTGAGTAGATACTCTTGTCTTTCTGGATGAAACAGGTCAGTAAGAGAATAGTTTTGTACCTATGCAATACCTTGAAGCCTATGCTAGAAACAGACCTCAGCAAGAATTGAAACCTCCATTCAGTCACCCACATGATAAGAACTCCGCTTTGAGAGCGTCAGCCAGGTTACTGGTAACCTCCAATAGATTAACAATAATTTTTCATGTGAGGTGAAGCTGGTAGAACCTTTACAGGGATGACTGATTCCCTTCTTGTTCAGGATTTCTTCCCTTTTAGCATGAGATTTTCCACCCTCTAAATGGAAAGTATTTCATTTGGTGACTCTTCCCAATTTATTCCTGAGCAGAAAATGGCCACTTTTCCTTGACAACAGGGATGCAAGCAAATGAGAAATCTTTTCTCAGGCAAACCTGGAGGATCTTGTGGTATCTCCTCCTCTTTGGGAAGATGCAAAGCTGGGTTTTCCTGCTGCTGTTGCCATTTAGTGCTTGCCGCCATTTCTTTCAAGAGAGGAAACTTTTACTTTCTTCTGCCAGGATGTGGATTTGTTATTTGTATGTTTACGAGTTGCAGTCCCAAAGGTCAGGGTGGTGGAGGTCCATGTAATTAAGGCAGGTCTTAGCAAGTTGGCACAGCTGCAGCCTAACCATTATATTCCTATTTCAGCAAGGCTGAACAGGGGCTGCTTTGTCCTGTTAATGGACTTTGTGGCCCATACTGAGCTCTAACTACCCTGCTACCAATGCCCAGGGGAGTTAGCTAGTAGGCAAAAAATGTATTGGTGATTGCAATACAGGAAGAATGATGTCTGAACTAGTGTCAAGACCATGTATCTTCAGGAACAAGCGGGACATTGCCCTTGGAGTGGGCCATTTGGACGATACTGTACACCCAACCGTGGCCACGAGTGAGGGGAGAAGAGTGCTCCATAGATGTCCTCAAGAAAAGCAGACTTTTTTCCTTAAAAGAAGAGAAAGAGGGCACACGAAAACCATTGTAGTGCCAGACTAGGAGTGGTGTTTCACAGTGCTGCTGCTGCCTTTTGAATAAATTATTTTATCTTTCTGCGCTTTCTTATCTCACCTGAAAAATAGGAACAGTACTCCCTTGTATCACAAATCATTTCAATGCGTAATTAAAGAAGTCTAGTCAGAAGCTATGATGAAAATGCGCCGTACTTCCTTGTGGCTACTGAGACAATCCATTGTGTGTTGCCAGTTTCCCATTACTTCTAGGTGTTGAACCAGTTTCTTGTCGGGAGATAGCATGAGTGTGCTAGCAACATGCCTGAGAGGAATCACTGTGTGGCCATTGAGTTTATCCTCTCTGGACTAACAGAAAGCCAAGAGGTGAAGGTAACCCGCTTTTTTTAAGCACATTAATAGGGAATCTTGGAAGGATCATGTAGATGAAGGTTGATCCCCCGGCTTCACACACTGTGTACCTTTCCCTCAGTAACTTGGCTTCCGTGGATTTCTGTTACTCCTCAGCTCTCTCCCCAAGGTTGCTGGTGAACTCTTCAGCAGTGAGGAGAGCCACTGCAGTCAGTGCCTGTGTGGCACAGCTATTCACTTGTCTCCTCATGGCTAGTGCTGTGTGTCTGCTGCTGGCAGTAATGGCATATGACTGCATGTGGCTCTCTGTAACCCTCTCCTTCATGCAACTGTCATGTCCTCAAAAGCCTGTACACAGATGGTAATCATCTCCTCTTTCACTGGCTTTGTCCATGCACTTGCGCAAACTATCTCCACCTTCACATTCTCTTTCTGTGACTTTGGTGTTATTGGTCATTATTTCTGTGACATTCCCCTAGGATCCAGCTTTCATGCTCTGACACCTATAGCAAAGAGACGGTACTTCACATTTTTGGTGTGTTTCGTGGCACCTTCACATCTCTGGCAATTCTCATCTGCTCTATCTACCTCATCTCCACCACCCTGAGGATCCACTCCTCCAAGGGCGGATGCAAAGCCTTCTCCACCTCTGCTTCCCATCTGAGAGCTCTCTTCTTGTTTTATGGCAGCACCGTTTTTATGTGCAGTAGCCCAACATCCAGCTACTCATTGGACTGAGATAAATGGGCCCCTCTGTTCTCTACAGTGGTGACTCCAGTGCTGAATCTTATCAGCTACAGCCTAAGGAATAAGGAGGTGAAGGATGCTCTGAGGAGAGTTTTAGGTCATATTAGAGAAACTTCAGCAGACTTGTTAGAAAGAGAACTTTGTTTGGGGAGAATTTATCAAAACCTTGGTACAAAGAGTAGGACTTCCAAGGAAGATTTGATCAGCTTCCAAGGGTGAGATTCAGAAAGGTACTTAATTGTTAGAAGTGATTTTAGGTGGACTTTTAACTGGTTGTATCTGCAACTTCTATCTTGAAAGACTGTGTTCCTCTGCTGCTGAAAGCTGGAGGAATCCTGACTCTTAACTTGCAAGTTCCAAGCACAAACAGGACTCCTGCCTGAGGAGTGCGTGGCACAGAATTGCAGTTCTCTGTTCTTTTAGGAACGTTTGCTCATGTAGGAAAACCACCAGTCCGTCAAGATGAGAAAAAGCTTTCAGAGACATTCAAGAGGAGAAAAGCAATGTGATTTGAATTTATGGCCACTTCTGCTACGTCTTCAGTATTTGAAAGGAGTAGCCTCTTCCAGTGCAACACACAGAACCTGAAGTCCTGGAAAGGAAATCTTGGAGAAGAGACACCCGTGTTTTTGCCCCCCAAACGCTAGCGAAAGTAACTGTCCCTCTTCTGTTAAATCTCCCTCTTCTGCCACTCATTACTACCTCCTTTTTCCCCTTCTGCCTGGAAACATGAAAAAACTACAGAAATGCAAAAAGATTGACTTCTAATTTTGCTACCATTGTGAAGTAAAAAGAACTTATTCTTGCTTTTCATCTCCACATATCAGCAATCCACTTGAGGCAACTGAGTGAACCGGTAGTTATTTTAAGGACATTGGACATAATCTGGAAGTTAATCAAGCTGCAGTGTTCTTTCACTTAAAAGAATGACGGAATAAGATGGTGACTTACCAACAACATGTCTGCCATCAATGTGATTTTGAGAATAAATGACCAATCATTTCTGGGAGATGAGAAAGTTGGGAAAGGCTTTGGAATCCTTTTATCAATTCAACTAAGCTAGCTCTAAGGATAGGTGTTCTAGTGCTAAACGATGTTTCATCCCTTCTGGCTGAGTTTACAAATGCTGTCCCTCAGTTGGCAGAAGGAGTTGAAATCTTTATTGAGCTGAAAGTGACAGAATTAATCTCAGACAGCTGAGAGGTTCCTGCCTCTGCATAAGGCTTACAGTCAAAGGGGGATGGAAAGAGGTCTTGCGGATTCCCTTTGCATTTCACTGCAAGCCTGTTAGGGCTGTTATTTCCCCTGACTTCCTCTCCTTAAAGCTGTGCATAACTATAGCAAAGATTGTGTCCCTGTGATCATCTATGGCACCCTAAAGAAGGATTTTACAAGTCTCTTTCTTTCAAACTGCTGCCAGCATATTTTACAGAGAGCTGATATGACTGCGAAACATCATTATTTTTGCCCAAAGACACACAGCTGGGGAGAAAACTTATCTTCATATGTTATAGTCTGAATTTTGATCAAGTAGTGATGATTAAAGGCCATCACTATCTCAGAAGCCGTTTATCTCAGTAACGCTAAAATTAGAATACGCACGGGGTAGTAAAATCATTTGGACTGTATGCACTGTTATCCCACTGGCCTGACGGTCCCAAAATGCAGGAAAAAGAATGTGAAAATGTAGCCTTTTGGTCCTGCTAGTTGTCATCTTTCTGTTGCTGCAGAGCCTGAAGCTCAAGGTTTATCTCTTGTTTCTCATTATTAAGTATCATCAGATATCTGAAGTTCACCGTTTTTGCACATATCAATGTTGTGCTGTCCTTATCTTGAACAGAGAAGTGAGATTTTTAAACCAGATTTCTGAGGTGTCCAAAATTGTCTCTTTCAGTGGACTCCCAGCTCAAAGGAAGGAAATAGCTTGAGAAGAAACCACAGGCATCATTTTATTTTCCTGTGTATGTTTACAGATCTCTGGGAAGAGCAATGTACGCTACTACTCTTCCAGAAAAAGACAGGTAGATCGCCATCAAAGAGCTTCCCTGCACAGCAATGAGTCATGTCTGCACACCTCTGTCTGCGCTGATGTTTAAGATAGTCAAAGCCATCCAGAGCTAAGCATCAGCAGAACCGGCAGCATGTTTCAATCAAGAATCACAATCTCAAACCTAAATATGCTTTCTGACAAATATCATCAAAAAGAACAGATTTTCATAAGCCCTGCATTCACCTATGCCTTAGTCTCCACCTCGAGAAACCCAGACAAAATTAGGGAATTTAAAATGTTAAAGAGCTGCTGTCTCTTCAAATCTACAGTTTGCTTTTCTAAGAAAGCCTTCTGATCCACCATCCAGAATCCCGTTCCTCTTCTTTCCTTCCCCAAATCTCAGTTCCAGGAGGAGATTTGGGAAAATCCCTGCCTTGAATCACTTCTCATGACGGCAATGCTAAAGTAAGTCCATTTGCAGTAGAACAGCATTGCCCAGAGTCAGGAGGTCCTAGGGGCATTTGGGGGTTTCCCTGCTGCAAACAGTTGAGGAAAACTCGATGAATCAAGAACAGTACTGTTAAGAATTTTAGGGAAATTTTCAGTGTTCAGCTAGGAATTAGGTTAGATCTTATGGAGTATGGAGAGATATTGGATCCCCATATTTCCACTGAGATACCTATTCCTTAGCCTTTTATAGTGTAAAGCACCAGACGACTGGCCAAAGTATGAAACTTCATCCGGTCTCTAAATAAAGCGGTGAAAAATGTCCTGATAACTGAACTGGATTGTGGCTCCAACATTGACTATGGTATTTAACCATGCTTGGATTGCTGCTCTGATAGATTATAAAGCTCAGCTGTGACATTAGGTCAAGGCCTTGGAAAGGTGTTAGCAGAGCTCCTTTAAATGAAGCGTTCCCAGAGACACCAGGTTGGCACAGACTGCTGAAAATCGGAGTTAATGCCTGGCATTGGGGAACGGCCTCTGTGTCCATCAGTGTTCCTGGGAGCCTTGGAAAGCCTAGTACAGTGTATGTCACCCTTCACTGTAAGGCAGACACCTAGTGCAGCATCCTGCTCCTCTCATGCTCCTCTTTTACCATGCAATGAATCTCAGTCCCCTCAAAGGTCTCTTGCTGTCTTCAGCAGCTCTCTCAAGTTGAGGCACCTCATGTCAGCACACCAATATATGTGAGATGAAACCTGCTTGTGCTGTGCCACACTGAAGGATTTACTTTCTCTTGGAACCTTAGCACCACCATCACTTTTTTTGTGTAGAAACGTGAGCAGACACCACTCTCTGAAGCTCACAGGAGCTAGTGGGAAAGCATAACCTCTCAAAATACCTAGTTATTCCTCTTAATGCCAGGAGAAGCCTAGACCTGAGACTTACACAGCTCTAAGGTGTCTAAAGGTAAAAGCCACAATACCACCCCAAAGACTCGGGTTTGACTGGTGACAATATCCTCACATCCTTTTGACTGACAATTTCCAAAGAAAGATGAGAGCTGCATATAACTTTGAATTTATTTTCAGTTCTATTCTGAACAGCCATGCTAAAAATAGAACAACATTCCTGAAAAGTCCCTCCTGAACACTTCTCTTTGCCTCCCCATGGTTTCTTGAGCTACAGTCATCCTAGAAACACTCACCCTGTCGTTTCATGTCTCACTCCTCTTTGATTTTCTGCTTCATAGCTTTTTCAAGGCTTTTTTCATGTCTTCATTTCAGAGGGTGTAAATCAAGGGATTGAGCATAGGCATGATGATGGTGTAAACCACAGAGATTATCTTGTCTGCTGAGAAGATGGTGGAAGGGCGCATATAGATGAAAATGCATGACCCAAAGAACAGAAGTGCAACAGTGATATGGGAGGTGCAGGTAGAGAGTGCTTTGAGACACCCTTTGGAAGAGGGTGTCCTCAAAGAGACCAAAATAATGACGTAGGACACAACAAGAACAAGCAAAGAGCCCGAGGAAATCAGACCACTATTGGCAACCACGATGCAACCAACCATGTAGGTGTCAGTGCAGGCCAGCTTCAGCAAAGCGTGTACATCACAGAAGTAGTGGTCGATCTCATTGGGCCCACAAAACAATAGCTGAGCGGTCAGCAGGGTCTGCACCAGGGAGTGCACACAGCCTCCCACCCATGAAGCTGCCACCAGCCGGCCACACACATGCTTGTTCATAACGCTTGCGTAATGAAGCGGCTTGCATATAGCAGCGTAACGATCATACGCCATTGCTATGAGGATGAACATCTCCGTGCAGGCAAAGAGATGGACCCCAAAGAGCTGTGCTATGCAGCCCACAAAAGAGATGGTCTTCTTTTCAGCAAGAAGGTCATAAATGAGTTTGGGAACTGTGACAGTAGAGTAACTGATATCTACAAAGGACAAGCAGCTCAGGAAGAAGTACATGGGAGAGCCCAGCTGTTGACTGTTCTGTATAGTGATGATGCTAAGCAGGTTTCCAAGAATAACAGTGGCATAGAAGACTAAGAAGAATGTGAAGCATACTTTTGCTAATGTATCATCTTGTGTGAGTCCCTGGAAGACAAACTCCGTCACATTGTTTTTGTTCTTCACATACATCACGTAGACAGAACCTGAAGCACAGAATAAAGCCACCTGTGATGGCATTAGAAACACAGTGTTATCAGTACACATCCATATCGATCACTGGTATGTTCAATATCAATGTATTCCCTTTTATGCCTTTTGGGGAAAGTTTCCTTTCAAAGTCAATGCTTCTCTCAAGGAGTGACAGTTGATATCTAACTCAGAATGTATTACTGAAGTGTGTAATAGGGAGGTCCGTTTATTTGCTTGAGGGAGTTGGTGGAAATATCCTCCAGATTCTTATTTCTGATCTTTGCCCCTTTTAAAAAGGAAGGCTAGTCACTAGGTTCCCTAAACATCCACTTTTGAAGTGTTGATTTGGAAACGAAAAAGTGACTGAGAAGGATAGTGCATGTTTTGATTTGAGTCTCAACATGTTAGTCATGCCCTAAGGAATTCTGCTCAAGCAGTGAACGTACCTTCTGTTTCAACCCTCTGAAGGAATTCAACAGAACTTTCCTTGCTATTGCTCTCTGACTCTGGTAGAATGTCCATGCATTTTTGTGCAACCATCAGTGTTCACATCATGACACAAGGCAGCTGGCTAATTAACATCACTTCAACTCTCAGTGTAGATCCTTCTGGAGGAGGTAAAGTGGACACCTACCTCATGTCTGTTTAGCAGAGATGTGCCTTTAGGCACAAACTGTCTTTAAGGCGCCCTAAGTGAAATCAGACCATGTTCAAGGCATGCCAGGAAACGTGAAGCAGGAGAGTCATTGTCCTATATGTGCTGTACTGGGCTACATCTTGTGTCGATTGGTTCCAGTTATTGCTCATGAATTTCTGGGTTGCGACCTCAGTCTCCAAAAGAGCAGGCTTGTATTTCCTCAGACCACCTTTCCTACAGTACGTGGGTGAATACTGGAGATAATCTGCATTAACGATGTGTCAGTAAGGTTTTTGTACACCTCAGCCAAGTTCTGGACTGGGCATGGAAACCCTCATTGAGCTGAAAGTGACAGAATTAATCTCAGACAGGCGAGAGGTTCCTGCCTCTGCATAAGGTTTACAATCAAAGGGGGATGGAAAGAGGTCTTGCGGATTCCCTTTGCATTTCACTGCAAGCCTGTTAGGGCTGTTATTTCCCCTGACTTTCTCTCCTTAAAGCTGTGCATAACTATAGCAAAGATTGTGTCCCTATGATCATCTATGGCACCCTAAAGAAGGATTTTACACGTTTCAGGAAAATACAGTCGTTTGGTCCTGCCAGTTGTCACCTTTCTGTTGCTGCAGAGGCTGAAGCTCATGGGCGAATGCGTAGAGGAATAAAATGTTGTTGTTGTTGACGCCTTCCATAAGCTATGGTCCCGCTGTTGCCTGCTAGCATCCAGCAGCCAGAAGAGAAATCAGAAAAATCATGGTGTTATTCCCCAAAACATTAAAAAAAAACCCAAACAGTTTTAAAATTATAAGCCTTAGCTTGAACTGGCCGTGTGCCCTAACCCCTCAGCAGTTTCAGTATGAAGGGGGTCAGTGGGCCCCATCTGTCTTTCTACCTGCCCCACCTACGGTGAGACAGACCAGCCTCTGAAGGCGCCTGTCCCTCTCTGTTGACAGTGGTGCTGAGCTAGACAACTGTCCTTCATTGCATGAAGAATTTAGACTGCTACAAACAGGTGGGGATGATCCCACCTTTAGGTGTGTCCACAGAGTGTGAATGCTGGGTGAGGGACATGCTGGCCCAGGCCTGAGGGACACTATCCCTCTAAGCCTTGAGAATCAGGATTTATCCCAGTTCCGTCCTGCTGGCTGCCATCCACATAACCCACCACGGTGAGGAGAAGACACTGAGACGTCCGCAGTGTACTGGTGCATGCCTGTGAAACGGGAACCCACTCTGCCACCCCCTGCATAGAGCAGAGGACATTCGGGGAACCAGAGCATTTGCGACATTGTCCCATGGTTTGGTCTGTAGATCTGCCGCTCTCCTGTGCAGGCAACAACTTCTTATCTTGAATCACACTTAAGCCATGTTAAGGGGCAACACAAGTGCAAGCAAGTGTTTATAGGGAACATGAAGTGAAGGAAGAAAAAGGAAAATGCTTTAGTTACTTTCAGAGTGCATTACACAGATGTCTTTCTCCCTCACGCAGCTCATTTGCTCTTTTCCTACTGGCAAGGTAGGAGTCAGGGTCCCGTGGCTCCTCGTGGCTCCTTTGGCCTTGTGGAGAACCTTAGCTGCTACAACTAACCTCCCTGTGGCAGCTTTGGCTGGCTCTGAGATGATTTAATCTTCCATCTTCACATTTCTTCTCTTCCTTCCTGCAGTAGTAGCTGCTCCAGCTATTCCCTTGGAATACATGTTTCTTCCTTTGCCTGGGCCTGTAAATATGCCCTGTTGTGCTAGGAGTTATCCTGCATACAGGAATTATTCCCAAAGAACTCTTTATTTTCACTGACACATAAAACTGTGCCCCCCAATGCTTTCTTTGTCCTCAAATGCTTTCTTTGGTGGCGACAATTTCCTACGGTGAGCAATTTATCTTTCACTTGGATCTTTGATTCTCTATTAGTCTAAACAGTGAAAAGCAAAATCTGAGGCAGAGATGAAGGGCAGAGGGGATGGCTAGGAAGGAGGGCATTAGTGATAGGTGAACTACTGCAGAAAGGCAGAGAGTTGCACTGGAATGGGAAGCGGAGAAGCTTCTCCTCATATCATCTGCATCAGCAAATGACCCAGCCAGCATCTAAGATCAGCAGTTTAATTGCTAACCCGTGGATTCAGCATATGACAATGCAGTACTCCTAAGAAGGCATTTACTCCAAAGTAAAGGGGAAGGAAGCCTTTGGCACAGTTGCTTCCAGCAGCAGGTGACCAACAGCCTTGCAGACACCTTGGGCCATCATTTCCTAGCTGAGTAGATTACAGAGTAGATGGAGTTTGTCTGACGGAAAGTTTACACCCGGGAGATCTCGGACTAATGGGATGCTCTGCCTGGAACACATTCTAATATTTTTGATAGCATTCATTTATTTATTTGCTGGTGTCTCAGCAGTGCTTGGAAGCCCCAGTCCTGGGCCTGTGCTATTCAGAAAGAGAACATCAAGGGAATCCCTGCTGGTCACAGAGTTTACAATGCCATTCCAATCAAAACATGAACTTTCAGTGTCTTCCTAATTACTGCAACAGCTAAAACCAAGCTTTTCTTCAAAAGGGAGCTTTCAGTAAATTTTCCAAAATGGAATTATAGTGAGAGAGACTTGATTTTCTCAGCTCCTGAGAAAATGTTACCACAGTTCTACACCTCACCCTTTTCACTCCAGACTTTTCTATTCCACAGTTTTCTCATGGCACTTTTCACCTCCTCATTTCTCAGCGTGTAGATGAGTGGGTTCAGCATGGGCGTGATGACAGTGTAAAACACAGCTACGCTCTCGTCCTCCGAGAGACTGCTGGATGGGCGTATGTAGGTGAATGTGCATGGCCCAAAGAAGAGAATCACCACAGTAATGTGGGACCCACAGGTGGAGAGGGCTTTGTACCGCCCTTCGGACGTTTGCCTTTTCAAGGAAAACAAAATGACAATGTAGGACGTGAGCAGGATGATGAAAGAGACCAAACAAATCATTCCACCATTGGCAACGACAATGATGCCCGCAACATAGGTGTCGGCACAGGCCAGTTGTAGTAGGGGATGGACATCACAGAAGTAGAGGTCAATTTTGTTGGGACCACAAAAAGGGAGGCTAACGGTTATGAGGGTCTGCACCAGGGAGTGCACAAAGCCCCCCACCCATGAACCCATCACCATCCAGCCACACACACGCCTGGTCATGAGGGTGGTGTAGTGCAGGGGTCTGCATATGGCAAAGTAGCGATCATAGGCCATCACTGTGAGGATGAAGATCTCAGCGCAGCCAAAGAAATGTCCCATGAATAGCTGTGCCATGCAACCCCCAAAGGAAATGGTTTTCTTCTCAACAAGGAAGTCAGCAATCATTTTGGGAGCTGAGACAGAAGAGAGGCAAAGATCTGCAATGGACAGGTGGCAGAGAAAGAAATACATGGGGGAGTTCAGACTCTGACTGCTAACTACAGTGACAACGATGAGCAGATTTCCTGCCACAATAACAATATAGAAGAACAAAAACACCACAAAACATATTTTCTGCACCCCTTGGTTCTTTGAAAGGCCCAGAAGAATGAATTCCTTCACACTGCTTACGTTCTCCATGTTGATCATTCAGGTGCCAATATGCAATATACAGCTTATACCCCTGGGAAAACAAAGACAGACACATGATTCATCAGCAGTTTTTTCATTATTAATAATGAGTCCTATATCGGAAGTGGATACAAACCAAGAAAGATATAGCATTAGTATTAAGCTTATGAAGTGTTTAGTTTCTGTCATGTATTTTTTTTAACGGCTACTTAATTCTCCACAGTACAAAGCTTCTGCCATGGCTTTGGTTGCACAGAGATAGGTGCACTCTGTGGTATGTTCCTTAATCCTAGTCCTTCAGGATTTTGAAGGATTGTCTCCATGGCTGGTAGCCTTCCATGCACTAAGGACAAGGCCAGAGTGTTCACCTTGGGCACTACGAGGCAGATAATGCAGCATGTTTGCCCTCAGGGGAGACAAAGTCCCTGACAGCAATCTTTGTAAAATGGGTGTCTTTAAGAATACCTGGAAATATTGCTCAGAATGATGATTTGCTTTATAAGTACACATGATGTTTGAATTCTTGTTTAGAAGGGAAATGCACCCACATGCAGAGAAAAGAACTCTCTTGTGTATATACATTTTGAAACGTAAATATGAAATGTCACAGGCTGAAAAATGAGTTCTGGGAAGGTTATCTATCATGGAGGGGAAAAAAATTGCACATATGACTTAATGGAGTATTTCACATTGTTCTAAATCTCAGCATTGTTTCTATCAGAGGAAGGAAGAATGAAAGACTCTTGTGAGATCTTCTGTCCCAGCACTGTACTGATTTTACCTAGTGTGATTTTTGATACACTCTGCGTGACGCTTTCAAGGGTTAACTTAGCTTAATGAAGCTAATCTAACTAAACTCCTTCAACAGCCAGTATAAGTCTGATTCATAGGCTGATTCAGAATGACTAAATTAGGGTCCTTTGCAGAACCCTTTTTTCCTCCACTCACTATGAGGAGCTTAAGCAAATTAGCACCACCAGGTTAGAATGACCTTTAGAGAATAATCCCTTTTGGTGCCTGAAAGTAGCTCAGAGCTTTTTGTAATGCCATCCACCTGTTTCAGGTTATGGCTGAGCTCCTTGTCCCTAGGCATTTCTACATCCATACAGTTTCTCATTCGAGACAAGGTCACATTCCAGCATAAACATGGGACTTCTTTGGTTCACCCTGTACTCCAGCTACAACCCATCGAGCATTACATGTCACTAATAAATGAATAGCCCACATCTTTAGAAAGAGTGTAACGTCTCTAGCTTGCCATTATGCACCCAGACCACCAGAGTTCCTTTGGTCAAAGAAGTGTGGGAACCACCAGATGAAACTCTTCACAGAGAGTTTAAGGTCAGCCAAAAGCAGGCACTCTTTTAATAAAAATATCCACTGTATGGGCTTCCTTCTAGGATCAAAACACTCCCAGTCAACTGGTGTTAAAATGCACCATTTTAAGTCCTGCAGAATTACACAACAACCAGGTTTTCTCATTTGTCTTGGTGATCTGTGAGCAAATCTGTGGAATGATTCTGTTAAGCCAAGTTATCTACCAACTACTTCAATCTGCAGCATAATCAGAAACTCTCGTGCAGGCACGAAGTGATCAAGCATCCACAGGAAACACTGAAACTGAGAAAACCCAAGATTACTTTCAAACCCACAAAGTGAAGCCGAGAGAGGAAGTGGGCAAAGTTAGGGACTTTTCCTATGCTTACAGTTGTACTTACACTAGATGAAAGTTTTTCAAGCAGAAGGGTAAAATTTACATGGATGGTTCCCCTTCAGATGTTTCTACAAGGAAAAGGATCAGTAAGAACAACGTGAGGTCAGTTTCTCCCTCGTCTTACCAGGTCGTGATCCTTTCTACCCCTCTTCCTTCTACTGAGCAACGACGTAGACTTCTCAACAAAATAAATGACAGGGATGAAATGAGCACACCTTTATGGCTGTGCAGTACCCAGTCGAAAAGAAATAGCTGGGCTCCATCCAAGCCAGAGCAGGACTGGAAGCATACCACAGCAATCGCAGGGCCATATTTAGGCAGTCAGAAAGGAGTGACCAAGAGAGAAATGGTCAGGGGAAACTATATGCCTGAATACCAGCAGATGGCAAACTCCTGAGCTAAAAACAAGGTGTGCATCTACAAAAGGACCGATTCACAATTCAGACAGCTCGGCTATGTGTCTTTCTTGACAAGGTCCTTTCCATCACCACCAAACTGCATTTAACAAACTACCCATCTGTCTGATCTCATCTCATCGCCTTAAGTCATGTAGGCACCTGTACCTAAGCTAGGCATATTACACCTGACCAGTCTACTTGTAGATGTGATGAATCATGTGCTGCCAGTACCCGTTTCTTACTGTTGACTCTAAGAGGAACACTAGAATGACTAATTCAGTAGAGGATTGCCACCAGTTATGGCTTATCTCTTCAAGTGCCTTTGCAGGGGTAGACCTGAGCTATATGACATAATGCAATCAGCTGCAAAATAAAATGAATCTCGTGTGTACTCTTAACATCTCAGAAAGGGTGAGAAATTGCACCATCTCCTTACTGCATGCATTCTTCCCTAAAATCTCCGGTGGTTATGGGAAACAAAAGAATAATATCGAAGCAATCGAATCTGCGGCTGTAGAACTAGCTCTGTATATGATTCTAGCCAAAGATAACTAGAGACAGTTGATAACTTCAGTGGAAGTTCCTTCCTGTATTTTCACATTTGTGCAAGAAGAAAGGAAAGGGAAGAGGAAAGCAAAGCAAAACAAAGCAAAGCGAAGGAAAGCGAGAAGGCAGAGAAGCTGCAAAACTTACCTCGCCTGTGTTTAGAGATCTAATTTTTTGTGTAAGGGCTGTACAGCTTTATCTCCTCAACTTCTGTCTCCCCTGGTATGAATGTGTTAGAGCACAGCACCTTTAAAGAACATAGAATGGCTTCTGGAAAGCTTCCAAAACTTGCTTAGGAGGTGGCTGTTAGTGTATAATCCAGTCCCATCTAATTTATTACTTGCTTTCGTGTGTCACAAGTGTATCTTGATGTTTCCTGCCTGTGTGAGAAGTGGTTTAATAGGCTGTGTGGATGATGCGACCTGGGTGTGCTGAATGATGCTTTCATATCCCAGCAGCTGCAAAAAGGGCTGAGAAGAAAACCGTTTAAGTACCAACCTTTAACCCTCTCCCAGGAAATCTTCCACCTGAAGGGCTCTTGGGGCTGGAGGAGGGAGGGGTGGAGGCTTCGTGAAGGGAAGGCGTGAAAGAAAGGGGCAAAGGAGGAGAATGAGTTCTGTCTTGACTGAAAAGTTTAAGTAAATGTATTTTAAAGAAACAGTTGTCAGTCAATGCTTTTATAATGATATCACAAAGGCATTTCAGGGTTTCTCCATAAGAAATAACAGTCAAAGGAGTAGCTGAGTATTCAACTGGACAAGCATATGCATGGGCCTATCCAGCTAACGCTTCTCGGAGTTCTTCCTTACTCCAAGCTGATAGTTGTATGGATTTCCCATGTGTAAAGGGCCATTAGGTCCACTGCTCTGGCTTCCTAGCATTGTGAAGGCTAAAACACTCCATATGTAATCTAGATATTTTCTCTCCTTTTTTAACTTCTGTGTATTCCAAAAAACATGTCAAAGAGAAATCTTCATTAAAGGAAAAAAAGAAAGAAACCTCAAGCTGTAAGAAGAGTCACGATCCTCCAGGGATGGTAAAGAATTCCTATCGCAGGAATCTTCTAAGGACAGGTTGGGCTCATTTCTCTCACGAGTGGTTACGATTAAGTTTTTATAGGGACAGAAGATGTCCTGGGTGACCTCTTGATGACCCTCCAAGTCCTATCTCACCAGAAATTTCATCACTGGAAATCCAGTGAATAAAGCCTCTTTGCAAGAATTTGCATGTTTTAACAGAGGTCAGTGAATTACCAAGTCAGTCAAAAAAATCCTTCATTTACGAATTGGGAAACTGAGGGAGGAAGTCACCTATTTAGTGCCAGTGGAAGTCAGCAAATTTAACCCTGACTTAGTCACTCTAGGCTCTTCTGTGGAAAAAAATGAATGTCTCTGGAGGCAGATGCATCTGATCTACCTCAGAACTGATTTTAGGATGCGATTAGGTGTGAAATAGACATCTAGCTTTTAAACAAAATAACTGAGGGCGGACAAATCTCACTGTCATGATGGGCCCCATCTTTCTTAACCCGAGCAGCTGCAGTCAAAGGTGAACCTAAGAAATGAAACAAACGAAGCAAATAGACATGCTGATTTATATCAGCATATCATCTCAACCAAGGCCCAAGTCAAATTCATCATGGCTCTGAACTCTACTGTGTATTTGTAGCTTATGCCTCATGGATGTCAGGAAAGACATTGTCTCAGCTACTGTCCTTTACTTTGTTTTGCTGAAATTTCTGGAAATGTGGAATGGCCTGAGAGCAACATAGTTAATGTCTCCATCTCCTCTGCACAGAATGCCAGCGATCTCCACAGTGAAAACAGAAATCCTACAGTTAATGAGAATAAATACTGGTAAAGAAATGCCTTGGTGAAAATAGTCCCCTAACTTAAATGTCCTTTTACTGCTGCCTGGAGCCTTGGGCAGCTTAATGAGGGTTAACAGTAGTCACTACAGGAAACAAGAGTATTGGGTAAGAAGGTAAACAAAGTCTTACAGTCTTTGGGAAAGGAAGAGGAGCAACAGATGACAGAAGCCAGAGATCAGGCCAATAGCGTCTGGCCTGCTAACCTAGTATGAGTCGGCCTGCCACTTTCTGTACCCAGTGGCACACATGGCAGCAACTTGGCTAGCATCACATTCATGTCCTTTTGTTTCCCTAGCCAAATGGACTACCAGAGGTGACTTAATGCACAAGTCCAAATGAAGAATTGCTGCTGCCTCCTGCTGCAAAATAATTCCCTGTTGGGGTGCGCTTAGTGCCAGCAAAGGAGAAAGGTCTTTTCTCCATTTTCATTCCACTTACCTTGGCACCTGGCTCTGGACACCACTATGGCAGCAGGTCATGCTCAGAGGAGCTGTGATTTGGACAAGGAGGGACTGTGCATGGTGAGATGAATGAGGTTTTGCAGCTGGATAGTGAATACTGGCAAGGGGGTTGTTGACAGAGCCATGGTGAATGTGTATTGTGAATTTGATGATGGGCAGGATGGGGACAAGGCACGGTGTGGAGGGAAGTTGTGAAACTTGAAATGAATGCTACATGGCCAGGGGCTGTCTTCATGGAGTTTGTGAAATCAGAAGTGCCTGAGGTGTGGTGAGGGACTGTGCTGAAAGATCGTATGAAGTGGCAGGTAATACTGTGGGTGCTAAGCTGTGTTGAAAGACCTTGTGACATCAGAAGCGGACATCGTGTTTTGAAGGGTAACACTAGGAGAGGTTGCAAAATTGTGGCTGCTGAGGTGTCATAAGGCTGGCTAGAGAGTTCAAGGAGACCCTACAGTAGAACAGGTAGTGTGAATAGTAGGGGACAATGTATGGTGACAACTTGTGTTGGGAGAGGTTTTGAGGTCAGAAGAGGACACTCGGTAGTGATGAGTGTGCTAAGGGAGGTTCTGCAGTGACAGTGGACCCTTGGGGAATGAGAAGCTGTGTTGAGGGAGGTTGTGAAATCAGCAGCAGGCATTATGGAAGAGGACTGACAACTTCTCAATCTGTGTGACCCTGAGCAGCAGTAGAGTATCTTCTGCAAGGTCTGTGAAACTAGATCTATGCTGCTGCTATTTGATGCAGGCTTTCATTAATTAGTTTCATTAAGGAAGTAGACTCAGGTTTTGAATATGCTTTGGAGACAAGAGACCAATCTTACCAAAGCCTTATAATAGATATACGAGAAATGTGAGTGACTTTTACAGCTTGCTTTTGCACGGTCTATGGAAGTCATAGGATGGTTACTTGACTTGCATTATATGGAATGCAAAGTTTTTGATGATTCGGCATATCTCCACAGGGCGTCCATTACAACCAGTATGACAGTACATGACAGTACATATCAATGGCCCAGGCTGATGCTATTTAACATTATGAAATCTGATCGAAATGCCTTAGATAGAAAGCTAATCACCTGACATTCCCTGAATGCCCAATGGAGAGAGAGGCGCCTCCAGAGGATATAAACCACCATCGTAGACCCTCTCAATCACTGACAGTAAGAGACAAGCATTCTCAGAGGTGCCATCTGCCACATGTTTGCAATATATTTCTTGTGGTCCAAAAGAAGTCGGTGATAGGATGACTGCAAGGAATAGGGATCATGTGCAGAATTTTCTGCCCTGAACTAACATTAAGATAGCCAGCCCAGCCTACCATGGAGCATGCCCTCAGCATGGGAGCTATGTTTGTCCTCTGACTTGCTCAGTATCTCTCTGGGAAGATGCCAGGACACAGAGCACTCTAGAAGGTCAGTGGTCATGGCTAAGAAGAATGCGTTCCTCGGGGGCCACCAGCACCCTGTAAAAAAAACACATTTCTGCTTCCCTGGGGACGGTTGAAAGGAGACAGGCAGCCAAGGATGTTAGTGCTGAGTGTGTTCCTCAACATAGTCCATGTACTAGTGGCATGAGGTGCCTGCAAGGGACACCTGCCGCCCTGAGGGCAGCAAACCTGACTCCACTCATCACAAGAGCTCCTAGACACCAGAGTTTGAAATAGTCTTTATTTTCTCATTGATTGCAACATAAGGCACTCAGGGTACTGTTGGTATTTCTGCAATGTGGTTGAGGTCTGGACGAAGGAATCTGTAGGTGCATATGCGTGTTTCAGAGCAGTCCAATTTTCACCACATGCAGAAGGGTCAGAGAAAAACTAAAAAGACTTGATTTGCTTCCCTTTCCCAAGCCTCTGCCCTCAGTCGTTATCTCCACCCTTCCTTTCCCACAGCTACCCCCTTCTCAACTCCAAGAGCTCCTACTGCAGTCAACCCTCTTCTCTCCCTCACCTCAGCCTACCTCAAACATCAAACAAAAGTAGCAAACAAAAGTCACAATATCACAAAATAGGTCTAATTTGTCTAATCAAAGACAATTCCTGACTGGAGAGGCAGAGAGAGAGACCTTTGCTTCTTCACCACGTGATACCCAAAGTCTGAGTGAGATTTGTCCCTCTGGAGCCAACACCTACCCATTTTGAAGCTTGCACAATCACACTGTTAAAACTCTTTTCTTCCTCTTCATTTTGTAAGTAAGTGGCACACAACAAGCACACTTCTTGCCCGCAGGGTTTCTGTTGCATTACTGCGAATAAATCGCTGTGTTTACTCTTTTTCTAAAGTCCCTTTCAGGTCAAGCTGCTAAAATACTTTAATTCTCTGGGGCCAGAGGTGAACGACGAGTCATCAAATGCTGTTAGAGCCCTGTGCAGTTTGGGGAGACTCCTCCTATCTGCAGGAGAAAGAAACAGGCACCTTTTTACACATGTTGTCAAAGGGAGGCCCAGAAGCATTCAGGGGAGGCAGGCAAAGGCTGATAATGCCCAAAGAGGATAATTGATGCCTAGCACCCAGGCTGTGAAGGCCTCAATGTCTGATCTCCCTTTCCCACCCCACGCGCAGCAGACAAGCCGTTTCTCTTTTGGGGGTCTTGGCAGGATTTGGGGCGAGACATTGCACAGGAAGTGATTTTTGAAGGAAACATTGGAAGAAGGGACATCCTCCTCTGGAATAATCCCATTCCAGCTGACTCTCATATTCCAAGAAAGAAAAAACAAAACAGAATACAGTTACTCTGAAAACTTCCCGCAATCTCTACCGACTGCTCATTTGTACATCTCCTTTATAACAGCATTTGGCCAGAGTACGAACGCACCAAGAGCCTTTCACAGATGCATGCAAAATCCCACAGCATCCCTGGGAATGGAATCCCTGGCAGGTAATTTTCTCCCCACCTACTGTAAAAGCAACCAGAGAAGTAGAGCAGAAATAGGAAACTGCCTCACAACATGAGAGAGCCCCATTCTCATCTGCCGCTGACTTCATCCCAGCCTCCTCAGTACAGTGAAAACACTCCTTCCTGACAACACCTGCTTCATTATGCCACAGGAGACAGAAACTGAATCTGCAGGCTGAAAGAACTTCCTTGTCTTTTTCACAGAAAATGTTTCCCAGAAGATCCATGGGATGAATCAGAAACCAAGAGAAAGACACTAGAGCTGATGCCAGGTCCCAGCTTCTCTGAGCAGTCAATTCCGATGCACTGCGGCAGGAAGGTAAGCATTTCTGGGATAGGTTCAGCATTTCCTTGCCATCATTAATGCTTTGGGATGTTCTCTGTCTCTGCTGTTCCATCTTCATGCCCTCTCTCACAGACATCCACACACACACACACGATCACTGCGTAGAGTTACCCCCTCCCCATCTCCTGCTCCTCCCTCTCTACAAGCAGCAATGTTTTCTTCTGCTTCTTTTTTTTACTCTGTTGAACTGCCTCACCCTGTCTTCCTGCTTCAACCTCTCCAAATTTCTGCATGATTTTGCCTTCTCCTCAATATGTAGCACCTTGCTGTTACCTTCCCAGACATCAGCCATGCATACTCCATGAGCGATAGCTGTCCCAGGCCACAAGGCTGTAAGTATAAAAGCAGTGTATCAGTCACTAAATTCCCCTCTGTCTCTTGCAGAAACAGAGAGAAGAAGAAACTTTCTCCATTTTGGTTATTTCATAGTGACTGATCAGTTCATAATGCTCTCCTTTCAAAGCAGTTCAAGCCTGGCTGAAGGGACTAATTACAGTGGGACTGTGCAAAAGGCAGGGCCCGTCATATGCTCTCCTCAAGTTCATGGAGAGCTTCTGCCTCATCAGCTCTGCCTCTGGCATGGTGGGAAATGGCATGGTCCTTTGGTACCTCGGCTTCCGCATCCAGAGGAACCACTTCACTGTCTACATCCTGAACCTGGCTGCCGCTGACTTTGGCTACCTGCTCTGCATTGCCATCAAAACAGTTCAGTGCCTGATGGAGTTCAATGTGGGAGTGCAGTTTGGGATATTCCTCTTCCTGGATCTTTTCATGTACAGGACTGGCTTGTATCTCCTGACAGCCATCAGCATTGAGAGGTGCCTGTCTGTCCTCTGTCCCATCTGATGCCGAAGCCATCACCCAAAGCACTTGTCTGGCATCATCTCTGGCCTGCTCTGGAGCCTCTCGCTGCAGCTGAACATGCTGGGGTACGTTTCTTGCACTGTTCGCCCCTCTAGCAACTGCCACATACTCCTCATCACCATTGGAGTCCTGGACTTCCTCTTCTGCACACCCCTCATGCTGGTATTCAGCCTCACCCTCTTCCTCAAAGACAAGTGCAGCTCCCAGCACCTCCAAACAGGCAGGCTCTTCACCCTGATTATGCTCACCGTCCTCTTCTTCTGCTCGTTCCGAAGGGGAAGGAAACACACAGCCACACCACCAAGTCCATACTTGTCAGTTCCCAGCACACTCTCCTCCCTAAGATGCAGGTGCAAATCCCAGGCTAAGAGGTTTCTGAACCTCTTGAAGCCAAAGAGGGCTGCACTGATGCTCCCGTCGTCCGGGGCAAGTGCACTGCATTGGGTAGCGCTGCCCTGCCAGGGAGTGCTGGGCAAGCACCTAGGCAAGCAGCAGCCCCACTCAGAGCACTACCATTCGACACCAGTGCTAGCAGCAAGGAGAGAGAGCAGGAGGGAGGGCTTTTCAAGTGAAAGGGTAGAAGAGGTGGAGGAGCAGGAGCACCTGGGCAGCAGCCCTCTCTGAGGGGACACAGTGAGTCAAATGTAAAACCACATCAGCAAAGGTCGTGTCCCTTGAGGGATGCTCACAGTTTTAAAGCTCGGGTGGTTGTTTCCTTCGTAAGCGCTTAGCTGCCTTGGAGTTTCTCCAAAGTCTGGGGTAAAGTGTGTGTGGCGCCTTCAGCTGTTCGCTCTCGGTTCTTCCTGCTGCATCGCACAGCACTGCACTGCACAAAGGGGAAGGGCAGGAGTGCTCTCTCCTCCTGATTTTCTTGCCTGCTGTTTGCTTGATTTCTGTTTGCAGCGGGCAGAAGCAGGAAAAGAAAGACGATGCTCCCATGACCGCTTGCTCTGCGACGGACGTCTGCCAACGGCCATCTGTCAGGGCAGCTTTTGGATCTGCGCTCAGAAGGGCAGGCTGTGACCAGCCTCTGGCAGCTCTCCATTGGGAAGAAGGCCCATTACCGCTGCCGATCCAGGCAAGCAAGCCTGGCAAGGGAGTTACCATTGCCCCAAGCCGATTTCTTGTGTTACAATGCCAGACGCAAGCCTTTAAAGCAGTGCAATGAACACGCTGGTCGCATCTGTGGCGAGGGCGCTGAGCCTCGGCGGGGCGAGCAGGAGAGCGCTGGGGAAGAGCAGCGCCCTGGGCTGGAGCGCCGCGGCTGCGGGGCGCGCTAGCACAGGCTGCGGCCGGGCGAGGCGGGCCGGGGCAGCGGCGGGGCAGAGCGCGGGCGCCGGGCGGCGAGGCGTCGGGGCGCGGGGCCGCTGCGCGGAGCCGAGAGCGCGACAGGCGCGGCAGGGGCGAGGGTGCGGGGGCAGCCGGCGCCGTGGGCGCTGCAGCCCCGGGCAGGCTCGCAGCCTCGGCGGGGCTCGGGGGCGCTTCCCGCCGCGAGGGCGGCTCCCGGCGCGGAGCGCGGCTGCCGGCGGCGCTGGGGGTCGCGGCGGGTGGCGGCGGGTGGGGGCCGGGCGGGCGCTGCGGGCGGGGGTGGGCGCCGGGGGAGCCGGGGGCTGGCGCGGCTCGGCGCGGCTCGGCGCGGCTCGGCCGCCTGGGCGGAGAGCTGTGCCGGGAGAGCCGTGCCCGGCGGCGGAGCGGCTGCCGGGGGCGCTGGCGGGCCGAGAAGGGGGCCGGGGCCGAGGCGAGGGGCCGAGAGAGCGCGAGCGCCGCTTGCCGCCGAGCAGGCGGAGGAGAGCTGCTGGGGGGGGGCGGCGGGCAGCAGGCAGCGCTGCGGGCTGAGACGTGCCCGGGCGCGGGGCGCCCCGAGCACAGCAAAGTGCCGCTGCCTGGGGAAGAGTTTTCCTCCCCGACGCTTGCTGCAGGTTTGTTTTCCTTCTCTGAGAAGCCCTGGGGGCGCGAGCAGGTCCGAAGAAGAGCGACCTCTGCGCTGCCTTGCAACGTTGCCTAATAGACAACGGCATAGGCAGTAGCCCAGGCGGCGCCAGAAAAACCGCCTGTCACCGTTTGGGCAAAGATGGTCGAGTTTTCCGTTGCTTTCTTTTGAGAGAGGCACTGAGATTACTTGGAAGACGTGCAGATGTGTGTAGGTCAAAGGCACTGACAACCATTGGTCTCCTAAAAATGCCAGGCACGAGACTTTCAGGCAATGCACATGCGAAAGGAAGGCCAAACACCTCGATGTCAACAGATCATGTATGTATACACAATAGGTATGGAACACCAACAGCAACAAACAGCCAGTAAGAAAGCTTAAAAGGATTGATATGAGCTTTATTGGTATAGCCTCGCTATATTTGGATATATATACAAACAGATGTCTTTATATGATAACTACAGGCTCTCTTCACTGAATTGTGCACTGAGGACTAAACAGCAAATAATGAAAAAGAATGGCAGAGTAGTAACATTGTGTTGCTCCTCAGGCTATCAATCACCTCCACGATCCTAACTGCAAGTGAACTTCTCTGAGAACAGCGGGAACTGCCATGGCCCGTTTTGTAGTAAAGGAGAGTGGCTACCACAGCAAAGGCCCTCTTGCCTTGGATGAGCTTCTGTGGCTGCAATGCAGGGCCCTGCGAAATGCATCTTTTGAAGAGAGGCCACAGAGCCTCTAGAAAGAGGGCTGCCAGCTGGCAGTGGGAGCCTCCTCAGGTGCTTCTGTCTCGCCGTTAGCTGAATGTTGCCCATGCCTGCAGCTCTGCTGGCAGAATGGATAGCTCAAGGGTCGTCAGCAGAGCGGGAAGCAAAGGTGGATCAGTGAGCTCCAACCTACCCTGAGAGAGATGCTGGTTTCCTTCTCAGCAGGGGGTGAGCATTTCCTCCTCTTCTCTGCTAGGCTCTCTGAGGGCGATGCGTTCCTCCTTCGCTTTTGTCTGCAGGCAGCTGCACAGAGATAGGAGAAAAAGCAAGCCAAAGCATTAGCTAAGCAGTTCTGTCTGCACAATCTAGCACCGTCGTCTTACTTGGTGCACAAGGGAAATGGTGAGAGGGACTGAAGTACCATTGTGCTGGCTCACTACATGCATGTGTTGAGGGAGAGAGGGCAGCAAGCGAAGGGGGTCCAACTGTTATTAGAATTAAAAAGCGCAAGAACTGGTTAGATTATATCATGCATAAAAGAATGCCCTTGACGATTTTGTGCACAGAGCAGACTGTAGACCGCAGGCATGAGCACAAAGCAAGGGCTTAAGCTCAGGTGGCTTCGTCTCTCATCACAGGAAGTAAAAGAGGTGAGAAGCAGAAAAGTCTTTGGAGACAAGCTCTCCTTCCCCTGTCTTCCAAAAGCAGAGGTTGCCTAAGCCTCACAGACAGACGGCCATTACTTGGTGCGGGGGTGGCAGGCAGGAAGGCAAGAGGGAGAGGAAGAGAAAAAGGAAGCAAAAGCAAAGGAAAAATCCTCACTGTTTCCTATTACCATACGAACTTGTGGAGTGTTCAGCAACTGCTCTAAACAACATGTTACGTTTGAGGAGTTAGCCGTTGCGGGGCCATCGAGGCCAGCATTTTACAGTGTGAGCCAAGCTCTGTGGCTGGGCTTTATTTCATAAGCATGTTGAGTGACTGTCCTGGGGACTGACCTCACATGCTGCACCTGATTTGGAAATGGAATGCCTTTGGCATAAAGCCACCAGCATCAGCAAAAGCAGGTATTCCATGACAAGAGGGAAGATATCAATGTCATTGGCACCTTATCCAAAAAAGGAAAAAGGAAAAAAGAAAAAAGGAAGAAAGGACTTGCCAGTAGAGAGGGGTGTACTGGACTCTGCAGGCACCGCTGGCCATCTCTCGTCCCCTTGCTCCTTGAGCTGCCTCTCTTCCTCCTCTCTCAGCAGTCGAGGCTCAGGTGGTGATGCCGCAGGCAGGAGGACTTCCCGTGCCTGACAAGCTTCAGTCAACCAGAAAAGGTTAGCCAAGTGATGATACTCAGACACAAGCAGAGTAAACCTTCGTGCCAGGAAATCTATTACCAAAGCAAATGCCGAATGTCTGCTAAGCTAGAGATAGCAACGCTGTGTTTGTAGAATAGGCTCACCTGCTTTCTTTTGTGGTGCAGCAGGCTTAGCAGCTTGCTGGACAAGCAAGTCCTCGAAAAACTTTCTCCCTTCCTCCTCGCTAGGTGACTGGACATTGAAAACTTCTCCGTAAAGCTCAGAAAATAAAGCTCGTACCTGAGGTGGGAGGAGAAAAGACAGCGCAGCCGTAAGCCCCCCCCCAAAAAAATTTGTGTTCTGCTCCACAAAGATGAATTCCTTTTCCAGTGAAGCTGAGGAATGCTTTGAATAAGGGAGAGACTAGAACAAGTTTGCTTCTTGGCCTTAAAGGCGAGATTGTAGTGGGTCGGCAGGGCAATTTAGGGCATCTTCTTTAAGGAACACCTCTAGGATTAAAGCTCTGTGAAGCGACCCGAGGTTCCAGTGCTCCAAGGGAGGACACTGAGCATCTCCTAGGTTGCCTGTTTTGGATTTACTTGCCTTGCTGCCCTTCAGGTTGAAGCCTTGTGGCAACTGCAGAGGGAAGAGATGCCAGCAGGGTGCCCTAGTAGTGCCGGTGTTGAATGGCTTAGGAGAGCAGAGTATTTGGGTGCTTAATGGAGTGATAAATTAACATGAGACTGAAAGAAGCCAGGAAGGCAGTGAGAGAAATACCTCTGGCGGGAGATCTGCATGGCAAACATCCGACGTAGCGAGCAACAGCACTGGAGCATATGCTGGAATGCCCTCTAGTAATGTTGTGAGCGTAGCTGTCAAGGTGAGTCCAGCAGCCTCCCACCAGGCATGGATATGTGGAATAGAAAGGATGCTCGGTGCTGTCCTCTGGGCTTCTCGGATCAACTAGTCAAAAGGAAGTTTGGAGAAGACTGTTGAAGCGGGTAGCAGAGGCTGCTGCTGAACAACAATGGATCAATCAAAATTGCCTGCAAAACGGGAGTGCACAAAGACAAAGCGTCCAAACAAGCCACCAAGAATAAGGTAACATTGCTGCTTGGAGCCAGTTCCTTCAGCCTCTCCACAGCGAGAGGCAGGCCTGAATCTCTGCCTGATTTCCAAACTGCTTAGATGTCAGGTAACTCGCCCAGAGCCTCACGCCCGGTGCGAGTGGTAGTGTGCTTGAAAAAACAGGCACAGCCCTTCAGCAGGGTCCACATCAGCGTGGTGCCACTGCTACACCGCTCGAATCCAGCAAGTGTGTTCTTGCCTCTTCCCTGCGGTGTGATGAGAGAAAAGAAACCCTTTTCTTCCCCCCTCCCAAGCCTGGGTTGCATTTCAGTGTTCGGGAAGTGGTCGGGAAGGAGCAGAAGAACCTTGTGGGAAAAGAAATGCCGTGGGCTCTGAAAGGCCTTAGCTGTATCTAAGAAAGTGCAAAACACATAGAACTGGAGGATATTTATTAGATTCCTTCATTCAGATGGTTTCATCTTTCCTTGTGTGCTGTCTCCTAGATTGCAAATACAACTTTCTCGTGGTTTTTGCTCTGTTATCATGGAATACGTCTGTGAATAGCACCTTTTTTTAATTTTTTTTTTGCCCTCCCAGTACTGCAGGACCTTTTGTGGCTCAGGCCAAGGAGCCTAGAGACTGGGCCAAGTTCTGTGGGTCAGAAGCCTTCCTGAGCAGCACGGTAAGAGAGAATGAGAAAAATTACTGACGCAGCTGGGACCCCATAAGCTAACTTCTCCACTGTGGGATTGAATTACTTTCACATTGCACTATCAAAATATGAATGTAAGCATAGTGGCTTAAAGATCGCAAATGAAGCCTTTTTTGCAGGGTTTTTATTATGCCCTTTTAGCCGGCCATTCCTCAGTTTTCTTGAGTCACTCCTGCATTCCCAATCTGGGAAGCTAGGTGACTGCACAAACCCACACTGCATTTTTTTAGCTAAGAGGAGAGACAACACATTTCTTTGGCCTTGAATCCTTGAAGAACAGCATGCATGAAATCAGCATGCCCTAATTGTCTGTGGATGTCTTTGGTGGAGGAAAAGGAGGCTGGCTCCTTCCGGATGATCGGCTGGAGCTACTTGCTTTCCTACAACTGTAGCACCTAGTTATATCTCTGTGCTTCCTGCTTGCAGTTTTTGATACCAGAGCACCCTGGACTAACTCTTCTGTCCTCCCTCATCTAATGCCCCTCCCACTTGCAACGGCCACGACAGCTTGGAAAGCCCCAGCAATCAGAAGAATTTCAATCAAAGGACACGGGCAGTTACCTGTTACAGTTAAGGAAGGTTTGCTTTTGCTGGCCAGGCCTTGGAGGAAACGGCTCATCTTCAGGACCAGAAGGTGACTCCTCATCGCTGTCCATGCAGTCATTTTCTAAGAAATGAGTGGTACCGTGAGAAGGCAAGAGAGGCTTGTTAACTTTCCCGAAGAGTCTGCAACCTTCTCTTGCGCTAAGACAGCTTCTAAATGTGAGCTGAAACCCGGGGCTTTGTATTTCTTCGTCTGAGGGGCATACGCTGAATGCCATTTTCCAAAGCCTTCAGTCTCTACAGAGCTCTCCTAAGTGTCTGGATTTGCACAAGCTATGTTTTGCTAGCGGTGAAAGCTCCTTTTCTCCTTACAAACGAGACAGATGATGCTGACAGCCTTCAGAAACTGGATGCTCGAGTGCAGAACATAGAGTTCTGTACTGTGAAGTGGGAGGAGTTCCCGGCTCTGCCCTCTCTACCATTCAGTTTCACCTCATCCTGACTGAAAGGTTTGTTTCTGTTGCTTGCACAAACTAGCAAGCAGTGTTTGCTTTGGGAGAGTTTTACGGCGGTGAAGGCAGTGAAGCCCTACCTGGCTGTTGGTCCTGCTGGAGTGCAAGTGCTGCGTGGGGAAATACCCTCTGCCCGCCTTTTAGGAGTCTCTGTAGCGTGTTCTGAAGCAGTGGCTTGGAAAGGGGTGGCAGTGGTTGTCCAGGGGAAGCCACAGCCCTCTGTGAAGCTGGTGCCGTCTTCTGCATAGCCACAAGAAAATCTGTTGCTGTGATTTCAATGGCAGCAACATCGATGTGCAGCTTGTGACTGCTTGTGTAGATCTGCGGATAGTGTCGACGCAAAGCACAGAGGGCAGCTTCAGCGCAGAGGGCTTGAATATCGGCCCCGCAGTATCCTGAGCAACAAGAGCAGAATCCAAAGGGATGTCAGTCTCAGGCAGCAGAAAGCAGTCAAGGACAGGCTTTGCAGAGGGACACTCGCAAAGTCTTTGCATGTGGCCCAAAGGGGAAGAGTTTCATGGGCAATGGCAAAAGAGTTCCTGCACTGCAGAGCAGTGCCCTGATGGGGAGCTTGCATTACGGGAGGCCCAGCGCCCTACAGCCTGTGCTTTGGAAGTAGGCCTCTGAGCCAACCTTAGCTCCTGAGGAAGACGCCCCCCAGAGCCTTCCATGTTCTCAGAGGCAAGGGAAGGCAAGGAGACAGAAGCAGCTTGGGTACTGCCTGGCACAAGCTCAGACGCTGTCAGGAGCCAGGCACAGGCAGGAACTCGGTGCGTTTTTTCATCTTACCGACGCATTTTTCAGCAAGCTCCTCAAGCAATGCGTCCAGGGGCTTAGGGCTCCAGTCTCTGGTGTGGATCTTGAAAATCTCTTTTCGAGCCTACAAACCAGGTGGTCACACTGTGGTTTGTCTTAAGCCTCTTTCTCAAAAAGAAAATAAGCAATGCGCAGTCCCCCTCCCCCCGTCACATTCCCGTAATTGCTTGTCTTCCTCTGCTAAAATTAAGAAATGTTTACATTCTAGTAACACAGAGCCTGCTTTTCAAAGCTCGGTTCTTTTCAAGTAGATAGGAAGAGCAAGTACAGTAGTAGGAGCAAGAATTCTGACTCCAGCTGCTGTCCTTGAACGAGCAAATGTCAAGCTGTGCCTATGTTCATCGCTGCTCTTTGCCAGAGCTTCAGTGAAGTGTTTCCTGTTTCTGTCCAGTATAGTGTGTTGTGCATTTTTCCTAGCCTTCAATCCAATAACCTTTTTCTCCTTTTCCCCACAAAATGCAAACTAAAGACAAAAGAATCTGGGGTAACCAGAAAAAAAAAAGAGAAAAAGAAAAAGAAAAAGAAAAAGAAAAAGAAAAAGAAAAAGAAAAAGAGAGCCGGAGCTCCCTGCTAATACCAGTAACAATGTCAGCTCCCTAAATGCTTTTGGGTGGCTCCCAGGATTCCCAGCCCGGCCACACTCAAGCCCAAGTTTTCCCCCGAGGCTTTCCCAACTGGAGAACTGAGAACAAGGCGGCAACCTCAGAAGGCAAGAGCCTAGGTGGACTCACTAACTAAGCAAAGAGCAAGCCCTTGGGCAAGGAAGAATGTCCATGTGCTCCAGGCGGAGTGAAACTCCTGTTTGCAGCCTTCCTGCCAGTTCTGTATGGGGAACCGGGAGGTGTGCAGCACGTATGCCACTTGTTTCCTTGCTCGCTCTCGGAGATGCTGTGGGGTAAGCCGGTTTTCTTGTCGAGCAAGGCTCTGTGCCAGTAGCAGGAAGGTTGCTGAAACAGCCTTACCTCTTTGTTTGGCAAGGTGAAAAGGAACTCCCTGTCAAAGCGTCCAGGCCTTCGTAAAGCAGGATCCAGGGAGTCTGGCCTGTTGGTGGCTCCAATGACCACAATCTCTCCTCTGCTGTCTAAGCCATCCATAAGCGCCAGGAGCGTTGTGACAATAGAACTACCAAAAAAATGTTGTTTGGATTCCCTGGGTTAGTAGCTGTTGTTACCTTTGGCATGACTTTCTCCAAAGTCATGTCGCTCAGAAGGGAGAAGCTTTTCTGGATGAGCTGTTGTTAGCGAAAGGACTCATGGTAAGACAGAAAAAGCGAGGCAAGGTCTCGAGAGAGACCTTGTCCGGACACCAAGCTTAGTGACCTGATTTCAACTCCTGCCTTTAAACTGCTATGAAGCTCTGTGTCATTGTACTCGAGGAGTTCAGAGTGTGGGTGTGTGGGGGTGTGTCCTATAAAGGGAAGCAGGTGGGTCTTCTTTTCCTAGAGATGAAGCAGATGACATGGAGATGGAAGCGAAAGGAAGTACCTGTGAATCTGGTCTTGGCGACTGGAGCGCACAGGAGCGAGACCGTTGATCTCATCAAAGAAAATAATCGAAGGCCGCATCTCATAGGCCTGGAAGGGAAGTACAGATGCAGGCATACTGACACATGTGAAACAGAGCACCACGCAGCGAGAACATGCAGGATAAACATTATGGCTGCAAAGGCACTGGCACTGTGCTGGACCCAACATCTGCAAGATTTCCAGCCCCTCAGGCAAAGCAGCACAGCACGGGAACAGGAAACACTGATGTTCCCTTTTCAACAGGAGACACTGCCAAACTGCCCAAGAGGCCAAGTCCTCCTGGAAGACGTCCACCCCGGAAAAGTAGAGGTCCAACTCTGACCCAACCTACTGCGCATTTCCTCCTTACCTGCCGAAATAATGAGCGCAGCTGTCGCTCGGATTCTCCCACCCATTGACTGAGGCAGTCGGCACCTTTTCTCATGAAGAATGCTATTCTCTTGTCTCCCTGCCTACATTCATTTGCGAGCGCTCGAGCCACCAGTGTCTTTCCAGTGCCTGGTGGGCCGTAGAACAGACAGCCTCTGCAACATGAAAAAAAGAGATTTACGTAGCTACAACAAAAACATGGAAAAGTGCCCATGACAGCCCCCGTTGTGAAAGCAAAGCAGCCTTCCCTCCTAACCAGAACACTTCCCGTCTTAGACAGATTTGCGAGCAAAGCCTGTCTTTCTCCCTGCCACAGTTGGAGTCTCTTGGACTGTGCCTGCCAGAATTTGTTGGAAGCACTGGGGAGGAAGCCTTCAGCTGGGAGGCCAAAAAAGGTCTTCTGTGTTTCCACACCCTACTTAAAACATCAGCCAGAAAAGGGAATTCCTGTGACCAAAGCAGCAAAGCATCTGAAGATTTGCACACTTTTAAAGGTATGGAAAGGGAAGGATTTCAAGTCATATTTCAACATCCAGTGAGTCAAGCTTTGTTGGCCAAGAATATATAAAGCTAACCACTACGTCTTGAGATATTATCCCTCCAAAAAAAAAAAAAGGGGAAGAAAAAAAAAGGAGGATACTTTTCATGTTGAAAAGCATATTGCAGCAGTTAGCTCTGTAGTTCAAATGCACTGCCCGTTACCTGGGGGGTCGGATTTGGAATCTCTGAAAGAATTCTGGGTAAAGCAGTGGGAACAGCACCATCTCCTTTAAGGCTGAAATGTGGTGAGAGAGACCACGCACACCATCAATTACAGAACCTAGACATAGTTTCTGATTGCACTGAGTGTAGCTACATTTTCGTTTAACATCTTCTATCCCCCTTCTACACGAGAGATTAGCCCTTCCGAGAAGCTGTGCCTATAACCTACTTTCCAGTGGAGCTTGATAGCATACAACAGGCTTCCTTTCTCTCACGCTATAGCGTGCCTGTAGGGAGCAAAGATACAGGTTCTTTTAGACTGTGGTACACTTTGGAGGAAGTTCTTCTCAGCTGAGCGAAAAGTGCACTGGCATCACTGTGCTGTGTGAAATCCATTACTTACCGAAAAGGAGTAAGGTAAAGTCATTTTGACTTCTGCAAGGACTCGCTCAGTCTGCCTGAGGTCCATTCTTCCTCAGAACCTGAACTCAAAGAGCATATGAACCACAAATGGACTTTTGTAAGCATGGAAGTAAAGCTCTTTACTTTTGCAGAAGTTTCTCAGGCAAAGAAAATTGCTGAAGAGGACAAGGTAAATCTCCCGTGAGTGAAGCAAGCGTTTGGTTCACAAGAGAATATGTAAATTACTGAGCCCACAGACATGAGGGGCAGAAGTTGGAAGGTCTGGTTGGAAAGATGATCCAAAACCAAAGACAGCAGCAACAGGGAAATACACAGGAGCCGTCTGCAAATTCTTCAGACATGAAGCACCTTTACAAGTGCTCCTCTCATGCACCTTCCCAGTGCTCAAAGACTCCAGTAGCCATGACTGTCCACCTCCAAAACACTCCTGTCAAACCAGGTTGGCTCCACAGTGCCAAGGACCACAGGTGTGACAGCGGCAAAGGAGGAAAGAGTTATTGGAGCGAGGACCAAAGGTCCTATGACCGCAGCTGACAAGGGACTAGTAACACGGGGGTGGACGCGCTGCCAGGGAGCAAAGATTCTAAACGTGCAAGTTCTGCAGCCCTGACAGCGCCATATTATGGAGGGCTCCCGCAGGCAGCAATTCCCAGCAGCACCGAGGACTTCCCTAGGGGCACAGAGGGAATTCCCAGCCTACCGAGTTAGTCCAAAGAGCTCTTGTGGCAGGAAGAAATGCTCCTCTCCAACGACCTGCTGGGAAGGTCACCAAACAGCGTCTCGCACTGTCCCACCACCTCCTCTTGCCTTCTCCTGCTCGCTGCACAGCAGCTGCTCCAGAGCAGAACAGGGCAGGGCAGAGCTGTGGCGAGAGCAGCCCCAAGCACCTGGGCTCAGCTCAGGCTCCCAGGGCCATATGGGGAGGGCGCAGCTGTTGCTGCGATGCACTGCGTGATGCCCCAGGCCATGTCACAGAGGGGCTGCAGGGTCCCCTTGACCCCCCAGGTGCTGCCAAGGTGGGCCCTGCAAGGGCAAGGGGAGCTGCCTGGGGCACTTTAGGGAGCTGCCCGCACCTCACTGCCCACTCGCCAAGGACAACAGGGGGCACGGGGAGCCACAGGAGGGGTCCCCCAGGCTGGGGCTCACCTCAGGCATGCCACTCCCGCAATGTCCCCAGATCAGGGTTGCGGGGCTACAACTGCTGGCCAGGAGAGGCTCTGCTCAGGAAGGAAGGCCTAAATGAGCAAGTGGATGAATGAAGAGGAAGACTGTGACTGCACTCTCTCAGCCTCTGGGGAGGAAGGGCCAAGTCCTAGCTGTTGCTTCCCTAGGCCACAGGCATGGAGATGGCATGGCCTAGTGAAGGAGCAGAGGGGTTTGCTCTCTCACCCTGAAAACTGTGTTAAGGCAAATCCACCATGAATGCCTCCAAACGGTGTCAAAGCCTGGGAAAATCAAGAAAAAAAAAAAGCGCTTATCGGAAAGGTCATTTCTTTCCCTCGGCACTAAATTCTCTCTGCGTTAGAGACGACGTCTGTGAATCCTGGTCTTGGGGTGGGTTCTAATTGGGGGGGTTTTGAAGATCTGATCCTAACAGGGCAAAACCAAAAGAAGGGTGGCGCCAGGTGGAGATTATCATTGGAGCCCCAAAAGCCCATTTCCCTTCTAAAGTCACTCGTTTTGCAGAAGAAAAATGTGATGCTCAGATGGAGCCTGCAACACTCGCAGTGCCATCCCACTGCTTGGGTTCCCAGTGGAGGAGACTGAGAGCAGCTTCCCATCTACAGCGTGACAACGCAGTATCACACACCCGAACGAGGCACGGGAATAATGCCTGCACGCAGTACATTCTGGTGACCCTCTCTGGTTACTTCTCAGTCTGCCCGGAGGGTGGTCTGAGGAGCGGCCGGCCCTCTGGCCTCTTCGGAAGGAAACGATGCCTGAGGTCTTTGCTTTCTCACCTGCTTGGTAAGCACTGCAGGCTGAGAGACCCCTTGCAGAAGCAGAACAGATAGCTGAGATGGCTGCATGGAAAGCAGAGTGGCTTTACACCGAGTGCCTGAAAGGCATCCCCTGCACATTATTTTCCGCCCTGCAAATCTGAGGGAGCCTCAAAGGAAGCAATGGAGTGAGCGAGACAGTGGGAGCAGAGCTGACTTCTTGTTGATCCCCCTTGCCCCAACTGTACAGCTGCAGAGGTCTGTGGAAGGGGCACGGTGCCTTCAGCAGCAGCACTGACTGCAGAAGAGAGAAGCTGTAGAGGGGAAGTGAGCGTGAGTGGGGAAAAGGGAGGGGATGCGAGCGTGCCGGGAGGTGAATGGAGGGGACGGGAGCACAGAGGGAAGGGAATGGAGGGGCTGAGGGTGCGCGTGGTGAGCAACGGAGGGGATCAGAGGAAGCCTTGGGGGAAATGGAAGGGAGGAGAGTGCTGCGGGCGGGGAAAGCAGGGGGCTCAGGTGCTCACGGAGGGAAACAGAAGGAACCTGAGGATGCAGGGAGAGGACTGGAGGAGACTTTAGCAGGTGTGAGGGGACCAGAGCATCAGCGCATGCATGGAGAAGGGATCTAAGGTCGCACAAAGGAGCCTGGAGTGTGCCAAGGAGGCGATCGAGGAGGTTGCAAGGCACACGACTGCAGGCCCCCGGAAAGCAGAAAGCGACGCACTGGCTGCATAGAGCCCATGGCTTTAAGCTGGCAGGAAGGCAGCGCCCTCAGGGTGCCAGCACCTCGGCTCTGCCACACCAGGGCTGGGCTGGCGGCAGCCACACTCCCAGCATGCCTTGGGGCATCCCCACGGCATGCTGGGAGCAGGGCTGCTATGGGGCACCACGGCTCAGCCCGGGGAGATGCAGCCCCTTCCCCCATGGAGCCCCGGTCAGCTCTTTCCCCCTGCCCCACAGCCCCAGCCCAGACCTCCTGCCCCATGGCCCCAGCTGCCACTCACTGCCCCAAGGCCCCAGCTCTGTCCCGGTGCCCCACAGAGCCCAGCACAGAGACCTCCTGCCCCATGGCCCCAGCTCGAACCTCCACAGCAGGTGCCCACAGGGGCAGTGACTGTGGCAGATTGCGAGCACCGTGCACTCTGGCCTCCACACCAGGACTATGTTCCTGGAGTAATGCGATCAAAGCAATCTGATTTTGACTAATAGTGGGATTAATGAGCTTTGTCAGGTCTTGAGCTGTCCAACTAAGGATGCTCGTTAACGAGCCCAGCCTGAATTACAGGCTTAGCTGCTGCCTTCAGACATGGGGCTGAGAACGATCCTTTTTTCTTTCATGGCCATTTGTGTTTCAGACATAGAGACAAGATGCTCTGAGGTAGTTCTGTTGCAAGGGAATAATCCCTCCCTGCAGCTCACATTGCAGGTGGGCTCCATCCTCCCTGCTAGGCTCCCTCAGAATGTTCTTTATTCTAAAATTAAATGAAAAATTGGGTTTCTAAGTAATGGCAGCAAAATTGCCAAGACCCCAACACAGCAGAATCCTGGAAAATTTCAGTGGGGCATAAATGGAGGTGGTCACTGAAGGAGTGGGGCAGGGAAGGAAGAACAGCCCCCTCCCCAAACTGGCAACTGTGTCTTTTTTTTTTTTTTTCTGTATCCTTAGCAGCGGGCAGTAAATTCCAGCTCTTCAGGGCTGTCCCTGCACAACTCTGTGGCCTCCTTTGCAAGGCCATGGCTGAAGAAGGTACAGTCCAGGGGGTGGGGGAACCTGGATGTGTTGGTGGCCGCACAGGCTATAGCCAACACCGAGGGGGTCTGTGAAGGAAGTGCCAAGGTCTGGCTGAACTCCTGGAGCAAGGGACTCAGCTGAGGAAGACTCCAGGGGCTGTTTGGGGAAAGAATGGTCCCGCTGTGGTGGCCTGGTTAGGTTGTGCGTGAGGACGCTGACTCTGGATGGAGGGAAGGCAAAGGAAGGGAGGAGAGGACTAAAAGGAGACATGGCTCAGCGTAGCAGGAGGAGAAGAAATGAGTAATTGGAGCAAGTGACAGAAGCGAGCAGGAGAAGCGCAGTTCAGGGCACTACCTAGATAAGCTCAAGCAGCTGGAAATCCAGACTGGCACTCAACCTAGCTTCCACAGGTAACGACACAGACTGTGAATGCTCGTAATGGCAGAACTGAGCTGAGGCCAGGGTTTACCTTGTTTCAAGCAAAGACAGGCTGTGAGGCGATCAGAAATTGCAAAAAAGTCATTTGCGCATCCTCTGCAGACATGTCCCTCGTTTGTAGCTGGCTAACTCTGCTCCTAAATTCACTGTTTCCACCATTCTGTTATTTCTCCCTGAAGTCCAGCTGAGCCCCTTCACTTTTGGGCCATAGCCACCTGCTGCTATTTCAGTCTGCCCTCACCCCCATGCATATCTGAAGACCTCTTTCCCAAAAGCTGTTCCTGTGAGGTAATTACATACTCAGTTGTTTCCAGTTGATAAACCTCGTGTGCTTAGAGGTGCATGCGATGGACACACATGCAGAATTACCACTACCTTAATAGCCCCGGTATTCCTCCACGCATCCCACAGTGCCTCCATCTTCCCACAGGTCCCCTTCCCGCTTCCAGCACAACATCTCCCAAGGAAAAATAAATAAATAAATAAACAAATAAATAAATAAATAAATAAATAAATCATCTCTGTAAGTGCTGCTATTCCCATGTTTTTAGCACTTCCTTTTAAACCAACTGCCCAGCTAGTCAGCTGGTATAGTTTGACTTTGAGCCATCCTTACATTTGAGGTGGAGAAGCACTTCCAGTTTCCAAAGCATTTTTCATACCTACTTTCTTGTCTAGTTTCATTTAATTTAAAACACACTCTGTTATTACATATTATATGACTGTATCACAATGTTTTATGATATACATTCTGAAATATGTAATAATTTCTTTGTTGAAATTAAATGATTCAAAATGATCAAAGTGAAGCATTTTGATTTTTCTCAATTGAAATTTAGCATAATTGACCCAGAAGACATTTCAATGTTTCAACATTGCTCTCTCATGCAAAAGGAAGGTTAGAGAAGTAGGAATTCACCATTGAAGAGAAACACTATTTGCCCAAAGATGGGAGATCTTTGGAGAGCAGCCTCCACCAGGAATATCAACGACTCCCCCACTGCTTCTGACCTTCCTTCTCTTTCTGCAGGTGTGGGAGTGAGGGCAAATTTAAGACAGCATTTAAAATACCATCAGGAAATGAGTGGAAATGGAAAATGTCCCACGTCCCTGTAAGATGAGTTTGCAAGAGAGAGATGATGAATTATCTTCTTGAACGGCCTGTCTCCTTCTATTGCTACAAAGGCAGTTTAGACAACTAGATTAGATTTAGTCCCCTAACTTTTAAATAGCTTAACTGCAGGGAGATGAATCCCATCTGCTGTATAGACATGTGGCATGTGCTCAAGATCCATGATGGGTCTGGATCTACTGCACAGCTCTGTCCAGGAGATGCATTTCACATTCTCTGAAATATCACACTGAGCTGCACCGTGTCCTGTTCTGGCTGTCTTTATGTGCACAGTAAACCATGCACATCCCGAAATCTGGGATGCATGGAGCCTAATCAACATGACATGGAGAAAGCATGTGTGAAATTGCATGTGCATGTGTAAAACAAACAAACAAAAATCCTGCCCTGGAAATCCACCAGCCTTACCTTCCCAAGCCTGCAGTTCTGCGCCATGCCATCACACCGTATTTCCATACCACAGCAATGCAGGAGGCCAGGCTCCATGATTACTCTTTCAAATGCTCATAGGTGTGAAACACTTGGGGAAAACATACGGGAAGACTTCCTTGCTGAGCTTTAGCTGTATGCAAGTGACCTATTTAAAGCTAATCAGGCTTCCTCTGTGTTCATCAGAGAGAAAGAAGTTAGCATCTTCACAGAGCGCTTCTTCCTTAGGACAAGTTGAATCATCTCCAGGAACTGCCTGTCTCTCTCCATTGAGTCCAGAGGGGGTTTAGATGACTAGATTAGATTCAGACAAAGCTTCTACATGCTTCCTGGTAGATGACATGAGCATTTTCACCCACAGTCCTCCCTAATTTCTCCCTTTTATCTCTACTGAGAGATCTCCAACCTCCTAGGCACCAGCATGAGGTCCTTCAGTAGGATGCCTGAATTTAGGCGAGATGAACTGAATCCTAAGAGTCACTTACTCTAACACAAACAGATAATGTAACTCAATGTATTTCTCTTGTTGCCAGATGTTGAACTTTTGACGCATTTGGTGACATAATTAATACATTCATAATAGATAATTTGCTGAAGGAGCACAGTAACTTAATTCCTGCAAGGTGGAAGTTTCACAGTTATTCAGTTCACCTCACAGAGGAAAATCCTCTTGTCTTCCCTTTACTCTGCTTCCCCAAATACTTGTGCTGCCTCCCCAGCTATAATACTGGATTGTGTCACTTCCTCCTTTACCGATGGATGTCCCCTTGTATGACTTTTCATAATTAACTTGTGCAGGAGAATTATGACAATTTTCAGAAAAGTTTTTTAAAATATAGCACCCTACTCTGGCTAAAGAAAATCCAACAAATAAAATAGCCATCTTCAACTTACCGGAAAACATCAGCACCAGTGTATACACATTTATATACACTCAGGTTTGTGCCTTCACCATCTGGTGGCAAAGCACGATCATAGCGTGTCCACAGAGCTGAGAAAGTTTTTGGACCCTATCTATTTGTTTGAAAATGGGGATTCGAAATAAGTAAGATGGTTGAGAAAGTTTCTGTTTTTCAACGTTTGTTGATAACACCATCAGTTATATATACACATCATTTGGAGAGCTTCTATTTTGTAAATAGGTGATACTTATTGTTTACTGCTGCTACTTGTTTTAATGTATTATCTTGTATTGTATTGTACTGAACAACATTGCATTGCATCATATCTGAGTGTTGTGGCACAAAAATATCCGACATGCTCTTTTCAGATAGTTGACTATGCATCTAGTCATAGGCTTCAGCAAAAGGCTGTCCCAGCTTATTCCAGTTAGAGCTGAGCACATTGATTTGTCTTACCCAAATTTAAACCTCTGCAGAAGATTTGAGTTCATCTGACCTCATCAATCTAATCTTCCTTTAAAGTTAATAAAGAAAAAAGGGGGCACTTCTTGGGCACCGTTCATCTTTTCTTAGAAGAGACATCTTCATACCCCAGGATCCATGAATCTTCTTTATAAACTATGAAGAACATGAGATGAACAGCTTAGGTGAAGGCGATTACTTCTGAGATCATATACCTTATATCATAGACAGCCAAAGTGCAGACAGCAAAAACCTCACATCTTGTCCTTCAAACTGGGGAATCCAAGTCAGTGGGTGTGATTATAACCTGGTTACTTTCTCATGTATCCTGAAATATTGGAGCTGAGAAAGATATCTGAGCCATACTACATACTAAGATCAAATTAAAAAAAAAAAAAAAAAGTACTTCTCATTTTCTTCTTTCTAACTTACATTGCATAGGAGGGAATTTACTAGTTACACTGGTTAGTATGAAATTTGCATTTTCCTGGCCTTAGAAATTAGTGGTTGAAAGATCTATTTCCCATCTCTAGTTTCTTTGCTATGAAGGATGGCCATTCATTTTCTTACACCCACTGCTTAATCCTGCCTGCTACAACACTGGATTTCAACACAGGTGGAGTTGCTTGCTTTCTCAGCTGGGAAGTAACATCTGTGTTCACTTTGGAAGTTCTTGTATGATCCAAGCATAAGTTGCTATGTAATTGCTTGCAAGTCTTCTTCTTCTTTTTTTTTTTTTCCAGTAAGGACTGGACTATTTACCAGATTTGCTTATAGACCCTTGATCTCCAGATGTCTATACATACATATAGAAGCTCCATTGTTAACCAGATGAAAGCCTGTTCAGATCTCCTTCTTTTTCAGAGTGCTGGGTATTACCAAGAGTGGAATAAATCCAAATCTTCTCAACATTTTGGAAAGAGACCATCTCTGTTACACAAAACAGAAATAACAGAGATAAAGTCTTTTTATATTTAGAAGTAGACTGAAATTTAGCAAAACATCGTTTCAGGACAATGTGGAACTAGAATGTTACAGTCTAGGAATCCTAGAATAGCCTCATTTTCACACATGTTCTTTGTGGCTTGTATGTCCAATTCATTGATAGAATTGATACAGCAGCAGCAGATTGTAGTGATGTATTGTTCCGTGCAAACAAATTGCAGTTACTTACCTTTGGTTTAATAAAGACATGGTAAGTGAAAATGGATATGAATTTAACTCTTTTCATAGTTGTGGAGTTTAAGTGCAGCTGACATCTACTCTGGAATATCATTGTAATCCCATGCAGACAAATGCATTTGAAACCTTAATTTCCCCAGAGATGCTGACCATCCATTTCTGTCTTCACAGGTAACTTTGTATATCCTGCACACCTTCAAAAATCAGCTCATGAATTCATACGTCCATGTACCTACTAGTCAGACAGTCAGTTTGTTATGAGTGTGAATGGAGCTTGGTTTGGTGCAGGAACGAGCAGAATTAATCAAAGAGTGTTTTCCATCAGACATTTGTCTAGTAGAATGCCATCAAGTTGACTGGAAACAGTTGGAATCCAACCAGTGGACTTTAATATCCTTTTCTGAATTAAAAAATATTAGTATCACAGTTATAAATACGGCACTGAAGGAATAGTTGGTTTATTTGTAATAAATCTGGAGTAGCTCTGCATGCATATGCCTGCTTATGGAATTCATCCCACCTAGAGATATACCTTTAAGCATGCCTTTGTTTCTGTCTTCCATCTTAGTTTCTTCTCAATAGGGAGGGGGAGGAAAAAAAGTAACAGGTATTTTTGCAGAATGGTTCATCTAAGTATCTTAGACACCTGCTACATGATGAGATGAGTTATGCCATAGAAGTGCCCATTTTTTCCTTCCTTTTCCCTGTTCAGGATGTGTAGAATGATAAGCTCAGGAGGCTGCAGCCAGGGCCTGTCCCTCTGGCCCTGAGCCAGGTGGGCAGAGAAGACCTGGAGATGGTATCCAAGTTCAACCAAGAGTCCAGATGACCAGGAGAGTTCCTGGTGATGAAGCAGGTATGAGGTCAAGCTGAGAAGTCAGCCTGCGGGTCAGAGTCAGGATCAGGCCCGGTGAAGGTAACCAGGGGCAGAGAGAGTCCAGTGCCTACTGGGCAGGCCCAAAGTGACAAGACAGGTCCAGGGTCAAGCTGGGAAGTCAGCCCACAGGGCAGGGTCCAGAGCAATGGAGTCTGCACGCTGAGCTAAGCTGAGCTGAGCTGGAGATCAGTGCTCCTCTAGGGAAGCTCAGACAGAAACTGAAGGCTCCCTAAACATCCACTTTTGAAGTGTTGATTTGGAAACAAAAAACTGACTGAGAAGGATAGTGCATGTTTTGTTTTGAGTCTCAACACGCTAGTCATGCCCTAAGGAATTCTGCTCAAGCAGTGAACGTACCTTCTTTTTCAACCCTCTGAAGGAATTCAACAGAACTAGTCCTTACTAGTGCTCTCTGACTCTGGTAGAATGGCCATGCATTTTTGTGCAACCATCAGTGTTCACATCATGACACAAGGCAGCTGGCTAATTAACACCACTTCAACTATCAGTGTAGATCCTTCTGGAGGAGGTAAAGTGGACACCTACCTCATGTCTGTTTAGCAGAGATGTGCCTTTAGGCACAAACTGTCTTTAAGGCGCCCTAAGTGAAATCAGACCATGTTCAAGGCATGCCAGGAAACCTGAAGCAGGAGAGTCATTGTCCTATATGTGCTGTACTGGGCTACATCTTGTATTCACCTTTGCTGCACTCTAGTGCAGTGCGCAAGTATCACTAGTGTTCAGTTTCTACACTGAAAAGATAGACGGCAAGAGCTGCATAACAGTGTCCACAATACTGGCAAGTCCTTTGGGATCTTAATCCTGTTCCACAATCACAGGTCAATCAGTTCTTTCTCACAAGATCTCTGCCTCTTCCACCCTCCAACTTTAGCAGCAGAGGAAATATTCTTTTGTGTCTCCAGCCCTATCTCCATGCCACTCCATGGGCAGAGGGAAAGCAGTGTGGGGAGGCCCAAAGCGTGTGTGTTAAGAGCATTGTTGCCACGATGTGTACAGCTAGAGGGGACAAGTTAAGATTGAGTACACAGGAAGTGCTGCAGCTACCTATTGACTCCTTGACTCTGTAACACCAGAAACTTCCTTTTGACAGATATTTCTGGAAATGGCATATAACTGCAAAATAGGCAAAGAAGACACCAATTAAAACAAAGGATAAAAAAATTGAGTTCTTTCTACTTCATAAAATGCACCTCACAAAAGTCACTCAACAGTAATGCCTCTTTTCAAAGGCAGGATTTCATAGTCATGCTTGAACAAAGCAACGAAGCAAGATCAGAAAACTTACACAGTTTATATTTGCTAGTCTCCAACAGTTTGCCTGCTATTCTCCTCTGATGACCTTCTCGGACCACTTCAGGCAGTTTCATCAAAACCTCTCAGCTCCAAGCTGCTTCTTATGTGTCACAAGAGCAGTCCACATCTCTGCCAGGGCTGAAAACTACAGGGGATGAAACGGACAGCCTGAATGTCTAGCTCCATTTCTCATTCTGCAAAAACAACTTCCAAGAGCATCTGCAAGAACAACTCTCTCTCTCTCTCTCTCTCTCTCTCCAGATGGGGAAGTTGTGGCAGAAATATTTCAAGTAAATTGCACAGCAGAAGCACAAGCTTACCAGAAGCAATGAGATCGCAGAGGCATGTGAAGTTTTCTTTGTCAGAAAGAATCAGTGGACAGGGAGCTAAAATATATATTTTGGACAGCTATTAGAGTAATCTCTACAGGGTGACTCTGGAGTGTGATCACCTAGACCATGTCACATTGTGTGGGGGTTTGCTTGCTTTCCTGCTTGCTTTCCAATGCTGTCCAGATAAATGGACTTCATTTAGTATTAGCTATGTGCTTCTTTTGGAAACATTTCTATTTAAAATCAATGTCATGGCTGACCATTTGCAAGATTTTGTGTTCACATTACCCTTGCAATCAAACATTTTTTGAGTAAAGATGTCTCCTACACGTGTCAGATATTTTTTCCCTTCCAAGACAATATTTCACATATGCTTTCTTCTTTCTTATTAACTTGCTCTTACCATTGCATGTTTGCAGCATAAATAAATATCAGAACTGTGCTATATGACTGTTGGCACTTAGACATCTGGTCTGTACACGTTTGAAACAAGAAGTAAACGAGGAAATCATTTCAAGACTTTAAAAATGTTTGTGGTCAGGCCTCACTACTTGCCAGGTATTTTTACTCAGGCAATGCAAAATATAGAAGCAGCTGTTTAGTCCTCATATTAAGTCATTATAAGAATCTGGGCCAAAGTGTAGAGGAATTGAATGCTGTTGTTGTTGTTGTTGTTGTTGTTGCTGTTGTTGTTGTTGTTGTTGTTGTTGTCGACACCTCCCAAAAGCTATGGTCCTGCTGTTGCCTGCTAGCACCCGCCAGCCGGAAGAGAAATCAGAAAAATCATGGCGTTCTTCCCCAAAACATAAAAAAAAAAAAAAAACAGTTTTTAAATTATAAGCCTTAGCTTGAACTGGCTGTGTGCCCTAACGCCCTAGCAGTTTCAGTATGAAGGGGGTCAGTGGGCCCCATCTGTCTTTCTACCTGCCCCACCTATGGTGAGACAGACCAGCCTCTGAAGGCGCCTGTCCCTCTCTGTTGACAGTGGTGCTGAGCTAGACAACTGTCCTTCATTGCATGAAGAATTTAGACTGCTACAAATAGGTGGGGCTGGTCCCACCTTTAGCTGTGTCCACAGAGTGTGAATGCTGGGTGAGGGACATGCTGGCCCAGGCCTGAGGGACACTATCCCTCTAAGCCTTGAGAATCAGGATTTATCCCAGTTCCGTCCTGCTGGCTGCCATCCACATAACCCACCACGGTGAGGAGAAGACACTGAGACGTCCGCAGTGTACTGGTGCATGCCTGTGAAACGGGAACCCACTCTGCCACCCCCTGCATAGAGCAGAGGACATTCGGGGAAGCAGAGCATTTGCGACATTGTGCCAGGGTTTGGTCTGTAGATCTGCCGCTCTCCTGTGCAGGCAACACCTTCTTATCTTGAATCACGCTTAAGCCATGTTAAGGTGCAACACAAGTGCAAGCCAGTGTTTATAGGGAATGTGAAGTGAAGGAAGAAAAAAGAAAGTGCTTTAGTTACTTTGAGAGTGCATTACACAGATGTCTTTCTCCCTCACGCAGCTGGTCTGCTCTTTTCCTCCTGGCAAGGTAGGAGTCAGGGTCCCGTGGCTCCTCGTGGCTCCTTCGGCCTTGTGGAGAACCTTAGCTGCTACAACTAACCTCCCTGTGGCAGCTGTGACTGGCTCTGAGATGATTTAATCTTCCATCTTCACATTTCTTCTCTTCCCTCCTGCAGGAGTAGCTGCTCCAGCTATTCCCTTGGAATACATGTTTCTTCCTTTGCCTGGGCCTGTAAATATGCCCTGTTGTGCTAGGAGTTATCCTGCGTACAGGAATTATTACTGAATAACTCTTTTTTTTCACTGACACATAAAATTGTGCCCCCCAAATGCTTTCTTTGCCCCCCAATGCTTTCTTTCGTGATGACAATTTCCTACGGTGAGCAATTTATCTTTCACTTGGATCTTTGATTCTCTATTAGTAATAAACAGTAAAATGCAAAATCTGAGGCAGAGATGAAGGGCAGAGGGGATTGCTAGGAAGGAGGGCATTAGTGACAGGTGAACTACTGCAGAAAGGCAGAGAGCTGCACTGGAATGGGAAGGGGAGAAGCTTCTCTTCATATCATCTGCATCAGCAAATGACCCAACCAGCATCTAAGATCAGCAGTTTAATTGCTAACCCATGGATTCAGCATATGACAATGCAGTGCTCCTAAGAAGGCATTTACTCCAAAGTAAAGGGGAAGGAAGCCTTTGGCACAATTGCTTCCAGCAGCAGGTGACCAACAGCCTTGCAGACACCCTGGGCCATCATTTCCTAGCTGAGTAGATCACAGAGTAGATGGAGTCTGTCTGACAGAAAGTTTACACCTGGGAGAGCTTGGACTAATGGGATGCTCTGCCTGGAACACATTTTAATATTTTTGACAGCATTCATTTATTTATTTGCTGGTGTCTCGGCCGTGCTTGGAAGCCCCAGTCCTGGGCCTGTGCTATTCAAAAAGAGAACATAAAGGGAATCCCTGCTAGTCACAGAGTTTACAATGCCATTCCAATCAAAACATGAACTTTCAGCGTCTTCCCAATTACTGCAACAGCTAAAACCAAGCTTTTCTTCAGAAGGGAGCTTTCAGTAAATTTTCCAAAATGGAATTATAGTGAGAGAGACTTGATTTTCTCAGCTCTTGAGAAAATGTAACCACAGTTCTACACCTCACCCTTTTCTCTCCAAACTTTTCTATTCCACAGTTTTCTCATGGCACTTTTCATCTCCTCATTTCTCAGTGTGTAGATGAGTGGGTTCAGCAGGGGTGTGAGGATACTGAAAAACACAGCTACGCTCTTGTCCTCCGAGAGATTGCTGGATGGGCGTATGTAGGTGAATGTAGATGGCCCAAAGAAGAGAATCACCACAGTAATGTGGGACCCACAGGTGGAGAGGGCTTTCTTCCGCCCTTCGGACGTTTGCCTTTTCAAGGAAAACAAAATGACAATGTAGGACGTGACCAGGATGATGAAAGTGACCACAGAAATCATTCCGCTGTTGGCAACGACAATGATGCCCGCAACATAGGGGTCGGTACAGGCCAGTTGTAGTAGGGGATGGACATCACAGAGGTAGTGGTCAATTTTGTTGGGGCCGCAAAAAGGGAGCCTAACGGTTATGAGGGTCTGCACCAGGGAGTGCACAAAGCCCCCCACCCATGAACCCATCACCATCCAGCCACACACACGCCTGGTCATGAGGGTGGTGTAGTGCAGGGGTCTGCATATGGCAAAGTAGCGATCATAGGCCATCGCTGTGAGGATGAAGACCTCAGCGCCACCGAAGATATGTAACCCGAATAGCTGTGCCATGCAACCCCCAAAGGAAATGGTTTTCTTCTCAACAAGGAAGTCAGCAATCATTTTGGGAGCTGTGACAGAAGAGAAGCAAATATCTGCAATGGACAGGTGGCAGAGAAAGAAATACATGGGGGAGTTCAGACGCTGACTGCTAACTACAGTGACAACAATGAGCAGATTTCCTGCCACAGTAACAATATAGAAGAACAAAAACACCACAAAACATATTTTCTGCACCCCTTGGTTCTTTGAAAGGCCCAGAAGAATGAATTCCTTCACACTGCTTACATTCTCCATGTTGGTCAGTCGGGTGGCAATATGCAATATACAGCTTATACACCTGGGAAAATAAAGACAGACACATGATTCATCAGCATTTTTTCATTATTAATAATGAGTTCTATATCAGAAGTGGATACAAACCAAGAAAGATATAGCACTAGTATTAAGCTTATGAAGTGTTTAGTTTCTGTCATGTATTTTTTTTTAACGGTTATTTAATTCTCCACAGTACAAAGCTTCTGCCATGGCTTTGGTGGCACAGAGATAGGTGCACTCTGTGATATGTTCCTTAATCCTGGTCCTCCAGGATCTTGAAGGACTGGCTCCATGGCTGATAGCCTTCCATGCACTAAGGACAAAGCCAGAGTGTTCACCTTGGGCACTACAAGGCAGATAATGCAGCATGTTTGCCCTCAGGGGAGACAAAGTCCCTGACAGCAATCTTTGTAAAATGGGTGTCTTTAAGAATACCTGGAAATATTGCTCAGAATGATGATTTGTTTTATAAGTACACATGATCTTTGAATTCTTGTTTAGAAGGGAAATGTAACCACAGGCAGAGAAAAGAACTCTCTTGTGTATACATTTTGAAACGTAAATATGAAATGTCACAGGCTGAAAAACGAGTTCTGGGAAGGTTATCTATCATGGAGGGGAAAAAAATTGCACATATGACTTAATGGAGTATTTGACATTGTTCCAAATCTCAGCATTGTTTCTATCAGAGGAAGGAAGAATGAAAGACTCTTGTGAGATCTTCTGTCCCAGCACTGTACTGATTTTACCTAGTATGATTTTTGATACACTCTGCGTGATCCTTTCAAGGGTTAACTTAGCTTAATGAAGCTAATCTAACTAAACTCCTTCAACAGCCAGTATAAGTCTCTCTATAGGCTGATTCAGAATGACTGAATAAGGGTCCTTTGCAGAACCCTTTCTTCCTCCATTCACTATGAGGAGCTTAAGCAAATTAGCACCAGCAGGTTAGAATGACCCTCAGAGAATAATCCCTTTTGGTGCCTGAAAGTAGCGCAGAGCTTTTTGTAATGCCATCCACCTTTTTCAGGTTATGGCTGAGCTCCTTGTCCCTAGGCATTTCTACATCCATACAGTTTCTCATTCGAGACAAGGTCACATTCCAGCATAAACATGGGACTTCTTTGGTTCACCCTGTATTCCAGCTACAACCCATCGAGCATTACGTGTCACTAATAAATGAGTAGCCTACATCTTTAGTAAGAGTGTAACGTTTCTAGCTTGCCATTATGCACCCAGACCACCAGAATTCCCTTGCTCAAAGAAGTCTAGGAACCACCAGATGAAACTCTTCACAGAGAATTTAAGGTCAGCCAAAAGCAGGCACTCTTTTAATAAAAATATCCACTGTATGGGCTTCCTTCTAGGATCAAAACATTCCCCGTCAGCTGGTGTTAAAATGCACCATTTTAAGTCCTGCAGAATTACATCACAACCAGGTCTTCTCATTTGTCTTGGTGATCTGTGAGCAAATCTGTGGAATGATTCAGTTAAGCCAAGTTATCTACCAACTACTTCAATCTGCAGCATAATCAGAAATTCTCAGGCAGGCACAAAGTGATCAAGCATCCACAGGAAACACTGAAACTGAGAAAACCCAAGATTACTTTCAAACCCACAAAGTGAAGCCGAGAGAGGAAGTGGGCAAAGTTAGGGACTTTTCCTATGCTTACAGTTGTACTTACACTAGATGAAAGTTTTTCAAGCAGAAGGGTAAAATTTACATGGATGGTTCCCCTTCAGATATTTCTACAAGGAAAAGGATCAGTAAGAACAACGGGAGGTCAGTTTCTCCCTCGTCTTACCAAGTCGTGATCCTTTCTACCCCTCTTCCTTCCATTGAGCAATGACGTAGACTTCTCAACAGAATAAATGACAGGGATGAAATGAGCACACCTTTATGGCTGTGCAGTACCCAGTCGAAAAGAAATAGCTGGGCTCCATCCAAGCCAGAGCATCACTGCAAGCATACCACAGCAATCGCAGGGCCATATTTAGGCAGTCAGAAAGGAGTGACCGAGAGAGAAATGGTCAGGGGAAACTATATGCCTGAATGCCAGCAGATGGCAAATTCCTGAGCTAAAAACAAGGTGTGCATCTACAAAAGGACCGATTCACAATTCAGACAGCTTGGCTATGTGTCTTGCTTGATAAGGTCCTTTCCATCACCACCAAACTGCATTTAACAAACTACCCATCTGTCTGATCTCATCTCATCGCCTTAAGTCATGTAGGCACCTGTACCTAAGCTAGGCATATTACACCTGACCAGTCTACTTGTAGATGTGATGAATCATGTGCTGCCAGTACCCGTTTCTTACTGTTGACTCCAAGAGGATTACTAGAATGACTAATTCAGTAGAGGATTGCCACCAGTTATGGCTTATCTCTTCAAGTGCCTTTGCAGGGGTAGACCTGAGCTATATGACATAATGCAATCAGCTGCAAAATAAAATGAATCTCATGTGTACTCTTACCATCTCAAAAAGGGTGAGAAATTGCACCATCTCCTTACTGCATGCATTCTTCCCTAAAATCTCAGGTGGTTATGGGAAACAAAAGAATAATTTCGAAGCAATCGAATCTGCTGCTGTAGAACTAGCTCTGTGTATGATTCTAGCCAAAGATAACTAGAGACAGTTGATAACTTCAGTGGAAGTTCCTTTCTGTATTTTCACTTTTGTTCAAGAAGAAAGGGAAGGGAAGAGGAAAGCAAACAAAGCGAAGCAAAGCGAGAAGGCAGAGAAGCTGCAAAACTTACCTCGCCTGTGTTTAGAGATCTAATTTTTTGTGTAAGGGCTGTACAGCTTTATCTCCTCAACTTCTGTCTCCCCTGGTATGAATGTGTTAGAGCACAGCACCTTTAAAGAACATAGAATGGCTTCTGGAAAGCTTCCAAAACTTGCTTAGGAGGTGCTGTTAGTGTATAATCCAATCCCATCTAATTTATTACTTGCTCTCGTGTGTCACAAGTGTATCTTGATGTTTCCTGCCTGTGTGAGAAGTGGTTTAATAGGCTGTGTGGATGATGTGACCTGGGTGTCCTGAATGATGCTTTCATATCCCAGCAGCTGCAAGAAGGGCTGAGAAGAAAACCGTTTAAGTACCAACCTTTAACCCTCTCCCAGGAAATCTTCCACCTGAAGGGCTCTTGGGGCTGGAGGAGGGAGGGGTGGAGGCTTCGTGAAGGGAAGGCGTGAAAGAAAGGGGCAAAGGAGGAGAATGAGTTCTGTCTTGACTGAAAAGTTTAAGTAAATGTATTTTAAAGAAACAGTTGTCAGTCAATGCTTTTCTAATGATATCACAAAGGCATTTCAGGGTTTCTCCATAAGAAATAACAGTCAAAGGAGTAGCTGAGTATTCAACTGGACAAGCATATGCATGGACCTATCCAGCTAACGCTTCTCGGAGTTCTTCCTTACTCCAAGCTGATAGTTGTATGGATTTCCCATGTGTAAAGGGCCATTAGGTCCACTGCTCTGGCTTCCTAGCATTGTGAATGCTAAAACAGTCCATTTGTAATCCAGATATTTTCTCTCCTTTTTTCACTTCTGTGTATTCCAAAAAACATGTAAAAGTGAAATCTTCATTAAAGAAAAAAAGAAAGAAACCTCAAGCTGTAGGAAGTGTCACCATCCTCCAGGGATGGTCAAGAATTCCTATCACAGGAGTCTTTTAAGGACAGCTTGGGCTCATTTCTCTCAGGAGTGGTTACGATTAAGTTTTGATAGGGACAGAAGATGTCCTGGGTGACCTCTTGATGACCCTCCAAGTCCTATCTCACCAGAAATTTCATCACTGGAAATCCAGTGAATAAAGCCTCTTTGCAAGAATTTGCATGTTTTAACAGAGGTCAGTGAATTACAAAGTCAGTCAAAAAAATCCTTCATTTACGAATTGGGAAACTGAGGGAGGAAGTCACCTATTTAATGCCAGTGGAAGCCAGCGAATTTAACCCTGACTTAGTCACTCTAGGCTCTTCTGAGGAAAAAAAATGAATGTCTCTGGAGGCAAAAAATGAATGTCTCTGGTCTATCTCAGAACTGACTTTAGGATGCGATTAGGTCTGAAATGGACATCTAGCTTTTAAACAAAATAACTTAGGGCGGACAAATCTCACTGTCATGATGGGCCCCATCTTTCTTAACCTGAGCAGCTGCAGTCAAAGGTGAACCTATGAAATGAAACAAACGAAGCAAATAGACATGCTGATTTATATCAGCATATCATCTCAACCAAGGCCCAAGTCAAATTCATCATGGCTCTGAACTCTACTGTGTATTTGTAGCTTATGCCTCATGGACGTCGGGAAAGATATTGTCAAGCTACTGTCCTTTACTTTGTTTTGCTGAAATTTCTGGAAATGTGGAATGGCCTGATAGCAACATAGTTAATGTCTCCATCTCCTCTGCACAGAATGCCAGCGATCTCCACAGTGAAAACAGAAATCCTACAGTTAATGAGAATAAATACTGGTAAAGAAATGTCTTGGTGAAAATAGTCCCCTAACTTAATTGTCCTTTTACTGTCACCTGGAGTCTTGGGCAGCTTAATGAGGGTTAACAGTAGTCACTACAGGAAACAAGAGTATTGGGTAGGAAGGTAAACAAAGTCTTACAGTCTTTGGGAAAGGAAGAGGAGCAACAGATGACAGAAGCCAGAGATCAGGCCAATAGCGTCTGGCCTGCTAACCTAGTATGAGTCAGCCTGCCACTTTCTGTACCCAGTGGCACACATGGCAGCAACTTGGCTAGCATCACATTCATGTCCTTTTGTTTCCCTAGCCAAATGGACTACCAGAGGTGACTTAATGCACAAGTCCAAATGAAGAATTGCTGCTACCTCCTGCTGCAAAATAATTCCCCATAGGGGTGTGCGTACTGCCAGGAAAGGAGAAAGGTCTTTTCTCCATTTTCATTCCACTTACCTTGGCACCTGGGTCTGGACACCACTATGGCAGCAGGTCATGCTCAGGGGAGCTGTGATTTGGACAAGGAGGGACTGTGCATGGTGAGATGAATGAGGTTTTGCAGCTGGATAGTGAATACTGGCAAGGGGTTTGTTCATAGAGCCATGGTGAATGTGTGTTGTGAATTTGATGATGGGCAGGATGGGGACAAGGCACGGTGTAGAGGGAAGTTGTGAAACTTGAAATGGATGCTACATGGCCAGGGGCTGTCTTCATGGAGTTTGTGAAACCAGAAGTGCCTGAGGTGTGGTGAGGGACTGTGCTGAAAGATCGTATGAAGTGGCAGGTAATACTGTGGGTGCTAAGCTGTGTTGAAAGACCTTGTGACATCAGAAGCGGACATCGTGTTTTGAAGGGTAACACTAGGAGAGGTTGCAGAATTGTGGCTGCTGAGGTGTCATAAGGCTGGCTACAGAGTTCAAGGAGACCCTACAGTAGAACAGGTAATGTGAAGTAGTAGGGGACAATGTATGGTGACAGCTTGTGTTGGGAGAGGTTTTGAGGTCAGAAGAGGACACTCGGTAGTGAGGAATGTGCTAGGGGAAGTTCTGCAGTGACAGTGGACCCTTGGGGAATGAGAAGCTGTGTTGAGGGAGGTTGTGAAATCAGCAGCAGGCATTATGGAAGAGGACTGACCATTTCTCAATCTGTGTGACCCTGAGCAGCAGTAGAGCATCTTCTGCAAGGTCTGTGAAACTAGAGCTGCTCATGGATGCAGCTGGGAAGCAAAGCATCAGTGCAAGAGTCAAGCTATAACTTTGGACAGACAGTTCTTGTGTTCTTTATATCGTGAGACTGTCTGAAGAAGGGAGAAGTAGTGAAAAAGCATTACTATTGCATGCCAAACATTGGTAAATTCCCATTTTTGATGGTCCCTGGCTCATCTCTCTGGGACAGCAGCACCAACCCAGTCATTTACTTCCTGGGCAGGAGCAACCGTTACCACCAGCTCCACGGCTCTGGGAAAGTCACCTTCCAACAAGCGTTTGCAGAGAAAGCAACGTGCGGAGAAGGAAGCCAAGTGCCCAGAGACACTGCTGCAGAGACCGCTGTATAAATCCCTGCTGGCGAGGAGGTGTGGGAGGGTGGGGCAGCCTGCAGAGGGGACTGAGGGGAGGTGGGCAGCAGTGCTCAGCCCCCAGCGGAGCCAGGGCATCTCCACTGCAGTGGGAGCAGCTCAGCTGGTGACGTGCCCCTTCCGAGCAGGGCTGTGCTGGGGACCAGGGAGCTGGGTGAGAGCGATCCTTGTCTGCACACCATGCCAGTGCCTCTTCTCATTACGTGGTCCCCCCTTGTGGAAGGGGACATGGTGCGCAGAGCATGGCTATGCAGAGTGTGGGGAGGAAGAGTGACCCAGGATGTTGGGCATGTCTTTGGGACCCTGAACCTTACAGGGAGTCTTTTCCCTCACTTTGACTTGAGGCCAAGCCTGCAGGACTCCAGGGCATTCTGGCAGCTCCTGGGAGGCCATTCTCAGCAGGGATGAGTTTCATCCTGGCTATTTTGGGCTTGTATAGAAACATCCTTCAGGCCTGAACACCTAGGGGACCGTTCAGCTGGTGCCACGGCTGCTCTGGTCAACACACAGGGGTCCTGGAGTGATGCGTGGTGCTTCTGTGTGTGTAGAGAAGAGCACCAATTCCTCACCTACACCCTGAGCCTCTCCATCGCTGTCCCCAGAGGGCTGGAGGGGGAACTCATCTCTCCCAGCTTTCGCCCAAGATGGCCATCTCCAGATGAGTTAGTTGCCCTAGCCTGTCTGTACAGGCAGTGGAGAGAAAGGTGCTTGTAAGGAGCTTTTCCCTTCCCTATGTGGCTGCAGCACACAGCTCCTGCTGAGCCATCAGCCACCCTCCTGTCCCTGTGCCAAATCTCTTCCCCACCACCGTCTCGCCCCACACTGGGGATGCCTCGCTCCCCTTACGCAGTGCCATGCAAGGCCTCTCACCCTAGTGCTTCTGAGAAAGCTTTCAGCTCCCAGCCACAGCACCTTATCTCACTGTCTTCCCAGTAGCTGCTGTGAGGGTCACCTCTCTTCCTGGCACTGGCACTTGCCTGTTGCTGCAGGGCTGAAAGGGCATTTCTCTGCCTCTCCATCCAGCTCTCCAGACTTTCTATTTTTTATTTTTTATTTTTGGCTCCTGCCCTCAATCCTTCCCTCCTTTGTGTCTCCATTACTCTCTTTCTGGGTTGGCTGGTGCGTGGATCGAATTAACACTAAAACAGTTTGTGAGCAAGTGAAGGGCTGGATTTAAAAGGAATGGATCTAAATCTGATTTTTTGAAATTAAGTTGAGGGCAGAGAAAGAAGGGAAAATGTCTGCACCAGAACATTCAAAGAACTAACAGGGGTCAAAACTTTTCTCTTTTGTTCATTTTAATTCTATGGGGTAACAGTATTCCTGAAGCCATTTCACAGAATCACAGAATGGTTGAGGTTGGAAGGGACCTCTGGAGATCATCTAGTCCAACCCCCTGCCCAAGCAGGGTCACCTAGAGTAGTTGCCCAAGATCGCGTCCAGGCGGATTTTGAATATCTCCAGAGAAGCAGACTCCACAACCTCTCTGGGCACCTGTTCCAGTGCTCTGTCACCCTCACAGTGAAAAAGTTTTTCCTCATGTTCAGATGGAACTGTCTGTGTTTCAGTTTGTGCCCGTTGCCTCGCGTCCTGTCACTGGGCACCACTGAAAAGAGTCTGGCTCCATCCTCTTGATACCCTCCCTTCAGATACTTACACACGTTAATAAGATCTCCTCTCAGCCTTCTCTTCTCCAAGCTAAACAGGCCCAGCTCTCTCAGCCTTTCCTCATAAGAGAGATGCTCCAATCCCCTAATCATCTTTGTAGCCCTTCGCTGCACTTGCTCCAGTGGTGCCACATCCCTCTTGTACTGGGGAGCCCAGAACTGGACGCAGTACTCCAGATGTGGCCTCAGCAGGGCTGAGTAGAGGGGGAGGATCACCTCCCTCGACCTGCTGGCAACACTCTTCCTCATGCACCCCAGGATACCATTGGCCTTCTTGGCCACAAGGGCACATTGCTGCCTCATGCTTAACTTGGTGTCCACCAGCACTCCCAGGTCCTTCTCCGCAGAGCTGCTTTCCAGCAGGTCAGCCCCCAACCTGTACTGCTGCATGGGGTTATTCCTCCCTAGCTGCACGACACTGCACTTGCCTTTGTTGAACTTCATGAGGTTCCTCTCTGCCCACCTCTCCAGCCTCTCCAGGTCTCTCTGAATGGCAGCACAGCCCTCTGGGGTATCCGCCACTCCTCTCAGTTTTGTATCGTCAGCAAACTTGCTGAGGGTGCACTCTTTCCCTTCATCCAGGTCATTGATGAAGAAGTTGAACAAGACTGGACCCAGTCCTGACCCCTGGGGGACACCGCTAGCTACAGGCCTCCAACTAGACTCCGCACCGCTGATCACAACTCTCTGAGCTCTGCCATTCAGCCAGTTCTCAATCCACCTCACTGTCCACTCATCTAACCCACACTTCCTGAGCCTGTCTATGAGGATGCTATGGGAGACAGTGTCAAAAGCCTTCCTCAAGTCAAGGGAGACAACATCCACTGCTCTCCCCTCATCTACCCAGCCAGTCATTCCATCACAGAAGGCTATCAGATTGGTTAAGCATGATTTCCCCTTGGCGAAGCCATGCTGACTACTCCTGATCACCTTCTTGTCCTCCACATGCTTGGAGATGGCCTCCAGGATGAGCTGCTCCATCACCTTTCCAGGGATGCAGGTGAGGCTGACTGGCCTGTAGTTGCCTGAGTCCTCCTTCTTGCCCTTTTGGAAGACTGGGGTGACACTGGCTTTCTTCCGGTCTTCAGGCACCTCTCCTGTTCTCCAAGACCTTTCAAAGAGGATGGAGAGTGGCTTAGCAATACCATCCACCAGCTCCCTCAGCACTCGTGGGTGCATCCCATTGGGGCCCATGGATTTGTGGGTGTCAAGTTTGCTTAAATGATCTCTAACCCGATCCTCCTCCACCAAGGGAAAGTCTCCCTTTCTCCAGACTTTCTCTCTTGTCTCCAGGGTCTGGGGTTCCTGAGGGCTGGCCTGAGCAGTAAAGACCAAAGCAAAGGCGGCATTCAGTAACTCTGCCTTCTCTTCATCCTTCCTCACCAGGGCACCCTCCCCGTTCAGCAAAGGGCCCACATTTTCCCTAGTCTTCCTCTTGCTACTGAAGTCTTTGAAGAAGCCCTTCTTGTTGTCCTTGACATCTCTCGCCAGATTTAATTCCAAATGGGCCTTAGCCTTCCTCGTTGCATCCCTGCATACTCTGACAATGTTCCTGTATTCCTCCCAAGTGGCCTGTCCCCCTTTCCACTTTCTGTAGACTTCCTCCTTCTGGTTGAGTTTTGCCAGGAGCTCCTTGCTCATCCATGCAGGTCTCCTACCTCCTTTGCTTGACTTTCTACTCATAGGGATGCACCGCTCTTGAGCCTGGTGGAAGTGATGTTTGAATATTAACCAGCTCTCTTGAACACCCCTTCCTTCTAGGGCCCTAACCCATGGCATTCCTCCAAGTAGGTCCCTGAAGAGGCCAAAGTTTGCTCTCCTGAAGTCCAGGGTTGCGATCCTACTCAGTGCCCTTACTCCTCCTCGCAGGATCCTCAACTCCACCATCTCATGGTCACTGCAGCCAAGGCTGCCCCCGACCTTCACATCTTCCACCAGTCCTTCTTTGTTAGTGCAAGATCCAGCAGCACACCTCTCCTTGTTGGCTCCTCCACCACCTGTGTCAAGAAGTTGTCACCAATGCTCTGCAGGAACCTCCGGGACTGTTTGTGCCTAGCTGTGTTGTCTTTCCAGCAGATCTCAGGGTGGTTGAAGTCCCCCATGAGAACCAGGGCCTGGGATCGTGAGGCTACTTCCAGCTGTCTGTAGAAGGCCTCATAAGTTTGTAGCTTTTGAAATAAGTTTTTAGTTCTGCAACAATACAGCATAAAATATCTCGCACCTTCATGCAAGGAAGGTAGGCCTATTTCTTCATTTTAGAGATGAAAAAGATCATTTTCAATCTGCAGATAGACTCATAGAATCATTTAGGTTGGGAAGGATTTCTGGAGGTCATCAAGTCCAACCTCCTCCTCAAAGCAGGTTCAGTCAGATCAGATTGCTCCGGCTCGATCCAGCTGAATTTTAAATGTCAACACAGATGGAGATTGTGGTGGATCTTGGGAAACTGCATAGACAAGATATTTGTATGAGAAGTGGTAGAGTAGGCGTAGCGGAAGATCACGTGGTGTGACGCGCAGCCTAAGGGGTGGAAACGAAGTGCACCTGTATGTAAGCTTGTACGCAGCTCACAATAAACGCCATTTTAGCATCTCTCACATTGAGGTCTGTGCTTGTGACCCTGCAGTAGAGGAGGCTGCAGTGCTCCCCTGGTGGCACCATGGGTCCGGGCGAGAGCACGGCAACAAGTGGTGACCCCGACGTGATTCGGCAGGTCCGACACGTCTCGCCGTGAGACCCAGGGGGTGCGGGCCATCTCCAGAGGGAGAATGGCGGCTGCGACGTCGAGTAGCAGGCGATAGCTGAGAGTCCGGATGATATGTAGGCCTTAATAAAGGTAGTTGTGTTTTTAGCTAACGAATGGGGAGCTTCTGTGAAGCCGAAGGATATTACACTATGTGTAAAGCGGCTCCAGAAAGAAGGAGTCATAAATAAGCTGGGGGACTGCTTGCAGCCAGAACTCTGGCCACGATGCACTTCGGTGCTGGCGGAGCGAGCTATGTCCACGAACAAGGCTAAAGATCTCAAGACGTGGGGAGTTATACTCCGTCTTCTGAGGCGGTCACGGGAGGAAATACAGACTTGGAAGGCCGCCCGCGACGCGCTGCTTCATCAGGAGAAGGCTGAGACAAAAACGGAGGAGAAGTCTAGCGATGGGGGGGCGAAAGAACAGGAGAGCGGGGGCGGGGAGGCCCCGACGAAAGAACGGGAGAGTGGGGGCGGGGAGGTTCCAGTGATCCTACCGGTGGAATCCCAGGAGCTGCCTCCGGTGTACCCCTGGCAAGATCTCGCACAAGACGGAGAGGGCTGGGGGGTCGACGGGACCGACCCCGAGGATTGCGTGCCTGGGGCAGTTTTGAGGAAGGCGCTTAGTGAGGAAGATAGGACCCTGCTGCCGCGGGCCCCAGTAGAGGAGGGTGCTGTAGGCGGGGAGAGTCAGGCAGTGCAGTGAAGGAGGAAGGGTAACGGCCAATCAGAGCGAAGAGACCAGAGTTCGACCTTGAGAGGAGGGAGGAAGGTTCGGGTGAGATCGCCGGTTAAGGAGGAGAGCGGAGAAGATAGTAGCGACGAGGAAGGCGGGGGCTTGCGAGAAGTTACGTGCAGGCTGCGGGGGTGTGCAATAGGAGAGACACAGCCGAAAGGGAGGCCGAAAGGCGGAGAGGAAGTAACAACATCCCCGGTCGACACTCTATTGCGTGCATTAGAGGAAATAAGGCGGGAGGTCGAGAAACAGAGGGACCTGCTCAGCGGAGCTAAAAGGGAAGCGGCCCCTGCAAAGTCCATACCACTCACTGACTGGCGGCTAATGGCCGATTCGTGTGCCCTTCAGGGGCTACGGTTCGAGCAAGCGCCGCAAGTCTGCCCCGTAAGAGCAGTACCGGGGGGAGGAGTCCAGTGGATGGCGCTCAAGCCCAAGATAGTACAGGGGCTGATGACCTCGGTGAAAGAGAACGGGCTGAAACATCAGCAAACTCAGATGCTGTTGGATAGTGTGCATGCCCAGGCGTGCACGCCTTACGACCTACGGCAGCTGGCGAGGGCGATACTGTCGCCCACGCATTGGATACTGTGGAAGGAGGCATGGCAAGGCCGTTGTGCCGCCCTCGCTGCAGCTGCCACCGGGAACCCGAACCACCACCTAGCAGGTACCACACTGGATCGCTTGGTGGGGCGGGGTGCAAACCTTGCATCCCCGAACCAGCAAGCGGCAACTCTCAGAGGCCAGGAGGTCATGGCCACAACAGAGGCTTCGCGGGCCGCCTATGAAGAACTCGGGAAGCTAGTAAAGGTAGAGCCACCCTGGACAAAGATAAAACAGACACACGCAGAGAGCTTCACTGAATTCTGTGACAGGCTCCAACGGGCCATTGCAGAGTCAGACTTGCCCCCTGAGGCCCAGAGTGCGGTCATGATGGAGTGCCTCTGGCAACAGAGTAACGCCATGACGCAGGACATCCTGAAAACGATCCCTAAAGGAACACCACTTTCAGTTGTCATCCGCACGGTACTGGAAAAAAACAGAATCAGGGAACAGCAGCAGCGCAGGCCCTTATCACGGCGGTGGACCAAATGAGAAAGGGACCACAGCGATGCTTCTCTTGTGGCAGATGAGGGCATATTAGCGCACACTGTCAGCGGCTAGGCTGACCGATCTCGTGACAAGGCTGGGGGTCATGCTGGGCTTGTGGGCAGTACGGGCATGTAGCCCGAGAGTGTCCCAAAAATCAACAGCGGAAACTGCCGGGAAACGGGGGGCGGGGGGGACATCGCAAAGGGGTGTCCCTCCCGAAGATCTTGGCCCCGCGCAGGAGTGTGACCGGAGTTGGCCCGACAGTGGCAGAGGTTCAAGAGGAAGACATCCCAACGTGGCTCTGGCAGTAAAATTAGGTGATCGCCCAGTGGTGCAGGCAGCGCTGAGCTTGGGAGGATGCAGTGACGAGGGGAGGAGGATAATAACCATGCTGGCGGATTCCGGAGCGGACGTGACATGCATAGTGCATGCCCAGTGGCCTGAGAGCTGGCCCTTGATAGATGCTGGTTACATAGCCGGAGTTGGAGGAATGGCTAGTACGTACAGGAGTGTGATGCCAGTGGAGATCCGCGTGCAGGACGACGACGGCGACGAGCTGATAGCTCGGGTCCGGCCGTACGTCATGCACATCCCTGACTCGCTGTTAGGCCGAGATGCCATGGCGCAAATGAGGCTCAAGCTCACAAATTTAGTATGAGGGCCACTGCTGGAGGTGGCATGAAGATCACCTGGAAGACAGAAGAACCTGTGTGGATAGAGCAGTGGCCCCTTACGGAAGAAAAATTGAAAGCCGCCAGAGAAATAGTAGACCATGAGCTACAAGCAGGACACTTATAAGAGAGCTATAGCCCCTGGAACACTTCCATATTCGTAATTAAGAAGAAGGCGTCTGGGAAGTTTCGACTTCTTTACGATCTCAGATCCGTTAATAGCCAAATGATGGGCATGGGGTCATTCCAGCCCAGACGGCCCGAGCGGCACAGAGCCACTGGAACCTAGCCATTGCGTGGCTAGGGGTGCCAGCGAAGATAAAGACGGACAACGGACCCTGCTTTGTCTCTCAGAGCACAGCCGAATGGGCACAGCTATGGGGAATTACTCTACTCAGAGGCCTGCCCTATAACTCCACAGGCCAGGCAATCGTAGAACGGGCCAACCAAACACTGAAAAGGAAAATAAAATCCCTAGCTGAGGCGGAAGGCTGTGGGGGAGGCATCCCTCCTGAGAAACAGGCGATGCTACTGCATCGGGTGCTCTATGTGCTGAACCATCACAGCAGAGGGGATTGCCCCATGGAGCCAGTGAGGAGACATTGGGGGCACCTACCGCCCTCGACGGGTCCAGGTGTGAAGGTCCGCTTCCCAGGGGAAGGGGAGTGGGAGACAGGATGGGAGCTGATATCACAGGGAAGAGGGTATGCTGCGGTAAAACGGGAGGAGCAGATAAGATGGGTTCCGATGAAATGCATAAGACCTGACTTAAATGCGCGTACGGAAGGGTCTGGGGTGTAACTAATCATTCTTGGTGAGATTCCATCCTGAACAGGGTGACGCCAGACGGGGATGCTGCTGCATGGTTGCATTGATGTTTATCGCCGGCTTCTTGATTCCGGGGACCGCAGAGTCATACTGGAGGAGATGAGCACAGGCGCACAGAGCAGCGCACTGCTGCATCCCGTTCAACCCCGAGGCGGGGCCGACAGAGACCTTCCTGACGGGGAACAAGTCAACACAGGGGCGTGGATCTTGTCACAATTTGATTAGAAATGGCTTATAACACTAGGCTTGGTAGTACTCACAGTAGTGATAGCGATATGCTGCGGCTTGCTAATTTTGAATTATTGCTTACGGCATGTACGGCCTTAACTGCTTGATAGACATGAGCGTAGAGTATATCAATTGATGGTACAGAAAAAGAGGTTCTAGAAAGGGGGGGAGATGTGGTGGATCTTGGGAGACTGCATAGACAAGATATTTGCATGAGAAGCGGTAGACTAGGCGTAGCGGAAGATCACGCGGTGTGACGTGCAGCCTAGGGGTGGAAACGAAGTGCAACAGTATGTAAGCTTGTACGCAGCTCAGAATAAATGCCATTTTAGCATCTCTCACGTTGAGGTCTGTGCTTGTGGCCCTGCAGTAGAGTAGGCTGCAGTGCTCCCCTGGTGGTGCCATAGGACCGAGCTAGAGCACGGCAACACTGTAGCTCTTGCTATTACAGAAAAGTTTTTAATATTTAATATTTATTTTTAATATTTCATATTACTACTGTTTTCAGGGTCTGAGGGCACTAATAGGCCTTAATGGGCCTGATCATCCTCGCCTGAGGCAGCCACTTGCACCTCCTGCCCATGGGCCCAGGAGCCCCATTTAAGCTCAACCCTGGGCCTTCAGTTTCTGTCTGAGCTACCCTAGAGGAGCACTGATCTCCAGCTCAGCTCAGCTCAGCGTGCAGACTCCATTGCTCTGGACCCTGCCCTGTGGACTGACTTCCCAGCTTGACCCTGCACCTATCTTGTCACTTTGGGCCTGCCCAGTAGGCACTGGACTCTCTCTGTCCCTGGTTACCCTCACCAGGCCTGATCCTGACTCTGACCCGCAGGCTGACTTCTCAGCTTGACCTCATACCTGCTTCATCACCAGGAACTCTCCTGGTCATCTGGACTCTTGGTTGAACTCAGCTACCATCTCCAGGTCTTCTCTGCCCACCTGGCTCAGGGCCAGAGGGACAGGCCCTGGCTGCAGCCTCCTGAGCTTATCATTCTACACATCCTGAACAGGGAAAAGGAAGGAAAAATGGGCACTTCTATGGCGTAACTCATCTCATCATGTAGCAGATGTCTAAGATACTTAGATGAACCATTCTGCAAAAACACCTGTTACTTTTTTTTCCTCCCCCTCCCTATTGAGAAGAAACTAAGATGGAAGACAGAAACGAAGGCATGCTTAAAGGTATATCTCTAGGTGAGATGAATTCCATAAGCAGCCATATGCATGTAGAGCTACTCCAGATTTATTACAAATAAACCAACTATTCCTTCAGTGCCATATTTATAACTGTGATACTAATATATTTTAATTCAGAAAAGGATATTAAAGTCCACTGGTTGGATTCCAACTGTTTCCAGTCAACTTGATGGCCTTCTACTAGACAAATGTCTGATAGAAAACACTCTTTGATTAATTCTGCTCATTCCTGCACCAAACCAAGCTCCATTCACACTCATAACAAACTGACTGTCTGAGTAGTAGGTAAATGGATGTATGAATTCCTGAGCTGACTTTTGAAGGTGTGCAGGATATACAAAGTTACCTGTGAAGACAGAAATGGATGGTCACCATCTCTGGGGCAAATAAGGTTTCAAATGCATTTGTCTGCATGGGATTACAATGATATTCCAGAGTAGATGTCAGCTGCACTTAAACTCCAGGACTATGAAAAGAGTTAAATTCATATCCATTTTCACTTATCATGTCTTTATTAAACCAAAGGTAAGTAACTGCAATTTGTCTGCACAGAAGAATACATCATTACAATCTGCTGCTGCCGTATCAATTCTATCAATAAATTGGACATACAAGCCACAAAGAACACGTGTGAAAATGAGGCTATTCTAGGATTCCTAGACTGTAACCTTCTAGTTCCACACTGTCCTGAAATGATGTTTTGCTAAATTTCAGTCTACTTTTAAATAGAAACAGACTTTATCTCTGTTATTTCAGTTTTGTATAACAGAGATGGTCTCTTTCCAAAATGTTGAGAAGATTTGGATTTATTCCACTCTTGGTAATACCCAGCACTCTGAAAAAGAAGGAGATCTGAACAGGCTTTTATCTATCTGGGCAGGTGGCTCTCCATGACCCGAGGTTACACTAATAGGATAAAAACACGAGAAACTGCTGGACATTACAGAGAGTGAAAGAGGCTTGTCAGGAACTCCCCATGGGTGAAGGATATTGAAAGACAGTGAAATAGGATTGCTGTCTTAGCAAAGTTGCTCAGGAAGGCTACAGTTACCAACATAATCATATAAATAGCAAATACAGGTGTGAAACGAGCAAAACAGGAGTCAAAAGGGAAAGCATAGTTGGGAGGGGAAGAGAGGAAAGAGAAATATAAGCTAATGACATTAGGGCTGCTTGTGGGTACCTGTTGATTAGTCCTGAATCTGATCAACACAGCCTGGAACAGGACAATAAACTTGTATTTCTGACCATACCACAGGTGTCCAAGTTGCTTCTGCAGTCAAGGAAACCTGCACTGTTTCTCCTAACATCGATGAAGGGGTCACCCCGGAGGGCGCAGAGGATTTCTGCAACATCTCAGGGAATATACATCCAACGTAGAGGGAAAGGAGAGAGATTCCATGACTAATCCCTAAACCCACAAATTAATATGCTTCATATTCATACTCATAGGGTGAGGTAGGAAAGGGCATGTGGGTGGCAATCACAGCTGTTGCTCCTATATAAATGCCATTGTTAGCCACATCTGTGTTTTTTTCTGTAAAGGAGAAGAGTGGGAATTGTTCTCGAGTTGCTGAAAGCAAAGGTCTGTGGCAGTCCACCTGGGATGTGTATTGCCTAACAAATTCTTTAGCTTGGAAATTGTGGACTAGTTTATGTTGGATGAGTTCTCTGTAGGTCTCCTAATTTAGTCTTTTGCTCAAAGTAGGCCTAATTAGATTAAGACATTAAGGGTCTTATCCAGCTGGTTTTTCCCTGTCTCCAAGTATGAAGGTTTCACAGTCTCTCTAGGCTTCTGTCCCAGTGTTTTGTCACCCTCTGGATGAAAAATGTTTTCTTTGTTAACAAACTTGTTTGCGTTGGAATTTTTCATCTTGTAAGCACCATGTGTAAACAGTGAGAGGGGGAAGCTAGTCTATTTAGTCTATGCCATGAGGCCTGGGCTATCTTTTAATAAAATCCTCTTCCAGACTGCCTTCAGGGGGCTATGTATGAAAGTGGGACCTCTCATTTCTGTTTCTCTGTGTGTCTAGTCCCCATGTACTGAGTTCAAGGGAAAAAGTCTGTATGTAGGTGACAGAGCAGAAATATTCAGTACTACTATGCTTGCTAACATGCGTGCGATTTCCAGCCTGCCTTCAACCCCCCCCCCCCCCCCCATTTCTGATATGGGGAAAGAACTCCTTCTCCTGCAAGGTATTGGGGAATTCAATAAATGCTTGTTACTTAAATTACTGCTTGCCTTGGTCAGTGAGGAACAGGACAATGAAGCTGAACCAGGTGTCTGGGTTACATAGCCCATGTCTTTTCTCTAGTCTTCTCTCCTCACTCAAGCTAGGAGAGAATATCTATGAGGCCTGATTCTTAGGCTTCCTTGAGTCCACATGCTGCATAATGCATGTATGTGATCTATTTGCTCTGTGGTGTGGTTTTCTTTTTTTTCTTCTTCTTTTTTTTTCTCCAGGTGACTATTCCTATATCAGGATATAGGAACTGTCTCCTGAAGTCTGTGCCCATCTCATAGCACTACCACCAATGGCTTGCCTCAGTCATTTGGAGGTCCTTAACATAGACACCACTTGCTCCATCAGTCTGACTACCTGCAGGACCCTGTCATGATTCCCGGTGGCCACAGCTTGTGTAGAGCCTGCATCACCCACTACTGGGAGCCAGTGGTCAAGGACTTCAGCTGCCCAATGTGTCAGCATGTTTGTGCTCAGCAAGTCATGTACCCCAACCAGCAGCTGGCCAGCATAGTGGAGACAGCCTGGCAGTTGCCTTTTGTCAAGGAAAAGATGCAGAACGAGAAGCTCTGCTGCCGGCACCATGAGGTCATCAATCTCTTCTGCAAGGAGGACCAGGAAGCCATGTGTGTGGTGTGTGCAGTCTCCCACGGCCATCTCGCTCATACAGGAGGGCCCCTGGATGAAGCCCTCAAACAACACAAGGAAAGCAAATGGTATCTCCCGGAGGTACTGCTAGAAAGCATTTCCTTCACAAGGTTTGAGATACCTGGCCTTCCACTCCAGTCTTTAAACTTCTAACCATCTCATCCTAAGTAAGGCAGTAGGGCAGTTCAGACCCACCAATACTTGTTAAGTCACAGGAATGCAGCAGAACAGTCTGGGAACAAGTGTTGCATCTCTAGTTTTGTTGCCCGTAAAGAAACACATAACTACGAAAGCAGTTATATGCGGTGCTTTATTCAGGGCCCGGGGTCTCAGGGACTCATGTCCAAAGCTGAGAATCCCAAATCCCCGTTTAACTTGGTTAATATTTATAGTGTTTGGTTACGTGACATAATCAACAGAATTGCTAGGCTACGTGATTGTTTCCCATTTATATTTCTTCAGTTACTGTTGCCAAGATTTGCTTATCATTTACCTATTTCATCAGACCGTACTGTACCTAGTTCATCAGACCGTACTGTACCTAGTTCATCAGATTGTACTGTACCTAGTTCATCAGATTGTACTGTAGCTAACACCTGCAATTATACCTTCATCTAGTCTACCAAGTATAACCTATTCTAATCAATATAATGTAACAATTCCCCCCTTTGAAAATACTTCAAGTCTTCCAGACTGCAAGGATTTTCATCATCAGTTCCGCAGATTTCCATATTCTTTGGACGTCTCAAACTGGTGATTGTAGCTGCAATGAATTATTTCCAATGTCTTCATATCTCGGGGGAAGTTCATGATTCTTCCTGGTAACAGCCTTTAAAATTTTTCCCAAGTGTTGCCGTTCCTTATTAACAATATTTTGAATCAAACGCAACACTCCCATAATAGCTAACATTATAATTATAATTAATATACACCATTGAATTAAAGATGCTACCCAACCAGAGATGTTCAATCCAAATGACTTTCCTAAGGCAGCAACCCAATTATGGGTACTTTCTTCTCTTTCTTCCTCAGTTGCATGTTCAATTTGTGTTAACTGAGACAAATCACGTTCTACTGCGGCTGTAACATTCGGAATATGTAAACAACAATGATCAATCTTATCTCGTAAATAACTACATACTCCATGTTCTTTTAGCAACAGCATATCTAATGCCATTCTATTTTGCAGGGTCATTTTTGTGGTTGCCTGTAATTGTAAGTTTATTTCCTTAAATCCTTCTTTAGTCACTCTTGCTAGCCTTTCCGTTTGTCCTAACAACCGGTACAACATTTCTCTATTCCGATAAGTACTAATTGGAGCAAACAATGATTCTAAAGCCCAACCTAACTTCACACCGGATGATGGTTCTTGCCAATCATCATCATCCTTTATTTCTCTCTTCATTATCCGTAAATTTTCTAATCTACCCTTAAATGGCGCTTTCTTCCAAATTGGGCAGAGAGCTGGCAATCCTAAAGTTATTTCAGTCACCAACCCATCCAAGGGGAGGTGAGTCGTCCAGTGTGCATCACTTGTAACCCAAACTAAATTTCCTATGCTCCTGATCGCAGTTCTACAATCTATTCTTGCTCTGAATTGTATTACAGGTTCACTCATTGAGTATTTAATTCCTCTACAGGCACAACCTGTCCTTAATGCAAGGACTACAGGTGGAAAGGTAACTTCACTTTCGGGGTGTCACAAGTGTATACTTTTGTACAGTTCTAGACTGGGTGTTTTTCAGCTAACTTTCTTTTGCATTAGATTTTCTTGTGTTTCCTGTTGTGGCGCCTGGATTATTTGTATTGGTTGCATTTCATCTTTTTCCAAATCTTTTAACTCTCTCCTGGCTCTGTTTCTTTTCTGCATAGGTTCTGATTTTGCAGTAACCTCTAATGCCCTTTTTCCATAATCAAAACTCTCTTTAATCCAAACAATACAGGTGTAGTTTCCTACATCTGTCTTACTCACATTTCGCAATGATAAAATCATAGTACCCCTCCGTGTATCACTATCCCATCGGATTGTAAACCCAGTTGACAATTTGGACTCATTCTTCTGCCAATAGCAGCTAATGTCTTGGATTGAACTTCCCATATCTCCAACAAAATCACAAGTCAAATTTACATCCATTCGTTCTTCTATATGTACAGTAGCATATGTATGTATTATTTGAGCGAAACCATTACTTAATCCTACCCAGCATAGTATTACCAAGATGTAAATCTCAGTTTTGTAGGAGTGATCATTTTTACCCCCCATTGTGATGGTACCTTCTTCACTCTGGTATAATGAATCCAATTATCAATTCCTGCTACTTTCACAGCGGTAAATGTTATCAATAGTACCAAATAAGGTCCATGCCACTGTTCCTTTAAAGGCTCCATTTGCCAATTTCGAACATACACTTGGTCTCCTGGTTGAATATCATGCACCGGATTCTTCAATGGCAAAGGGCGATTCCAGATGATCGCGGCACGTAAGGCTGTGAGTAATCTGCTTAAAGAAATTATATAACTATAAACATCTTGATCTCCTTGAAGGTGTAAATCTGCGCTTCCCATTCCCTTCGTTGGTGCAGTATATGGCTTACCGTACAGAATTTCATATGGACTTACAGACAACCCTTCTCTAGGTTTTATACGAATTCTTAATAAAGCAAGGGGCAATGCCTGTGGCCATTGGATTTTAGCTTCCTGGCATATCTTTTTAATTTGTCCTTTTAATGTTTGATTCATCCTTTCTACCTTTCCACTAGATTGTGGCCTCCATGGTGTATGTAAATCCCAGCTAATTCCAAGCATTTCACTAATTTCCTGTACTATTTTAGCTATAAAGTGTGGGCCTAGATCTGAAGAAATTCCTAAAGGTACCCCAAATCTAGCTATGATCTCTTTTAACAAAGTTTTTACTACTTCTCTAGCTTGATTCGTTCTACAGGGAAATGCTTCTGGCCACCCTGAAAAGGTACATACATATACCAATAAATACTTAAACCCTTTTGATTTAGGTAATTCTGCAAAATCCACTTGCCAATAGTCACCTGGTTCTATTCCCACTTTCAAAGTTCCCATTTGAATTTGTTTTCGTATTACCGGATTATTCTTTAAACATACTGGACACTTCGCATTCACCCCTTTTGCTATTGTTAACATTTGTGCAGATATAATGCTCCGCTTTAAAAACTGCACCAATGCTTCTGCTCCCCAATGGCATTTATTATGTTCAGTTTGTATTATTCGTTTCATAATTGTAGCAGGCACTACTACTTGTCCATTACCTGTTACATACCATCCATGTGAATTCTTCTGTGCCTTTACCAAATCGGCTAATTTTTCATCTTCTTGGGTATAAAAGGGATTTACAGAGAGATGAGCAGTAATCGGGCTTACCTTAGTAGGTATTAGAGCTAATTCAGTCCATACTTGCCGTGCAGCAATTTTGGCTGCCTGGTCTGCCTTCATGTTTCCTTGTGCCACATCGCTGTCATCCCTCTGATGTCCTCGACAATGCATTACAGCCACTTGCTGAGGTAGTAACACAGCCTCTAATAACTGTAAGATCTGGTTCGATATTTAGCCGTCAACAATCCTCTTTCCTTCCATAAAGCTCCATGTATATGTATTATTCCAAAAGCGTATTTAGAATCTGTCCAAATATTCACTCTCTTATCCGTACTCAGTATTAAAGCCCGAATTAGAGAGACCAGTTCTGCCTTTTGCGCTGACGTTCCTGGCATTAATGCCTTTGCTTCAATTACTTCAAGCTTAGTAACCACAGCATATCCAGAATATCGTGTTCCATTCTCAACAAAGCTGCTACTGTCTGTAAATAATGTCCAATCAGGATTTACAAGGGGAATATCTTTCAGATCTACCCTACTGGCGTAAGTTTGTTCGATCACCTCAATACAATCATGTTCCAGCTCGCCTTCCTCTATTTTGCTACCTAAAAATTCAGCGGGATTCAAACATGTTGTTATCTTTAAAAATATATCATCCTGTTCTCTCAATATTGCTTGATATTTCAACATTCTACTGGATGACAACCAATGACCCCCCTTTTGTTCCAAAACTGCAATCACCATGTGGGGCACAAATACTTCCATTTTTGTTCCCAATGTCAATTTTCTAGCTTCTTGGACTAACATTACAGTAGCAGCCACTGCTCGGAGGCAAGAAGGCCATCCGGCACTTACCATATCCAACTGCTTGGAAAAATAGCCCACCGGTCTCTTCCATGATCCAATTCGTTGAGTTAAAACTCCAAGCGCTAGTCGTTGCCGCTCATGTACAAAGAGTTGAAATGTTTTTGTCAAATCAGGCAATCCTAATGCTGGGGCTTCTTGCAGAGCCTGTTTTAAGTCTTGAAAAGCCCTTTTACACTCTAAACTCCAAACTAATTGTGGCTCTTTTAAAGCTTCATACAGTGGTTTGGCTAACAGTCCATAATTCAAAATCCAGAGTCTGCACCACCCTGTCATTCCTAGAAAAGTTCGTAACTCGTGCAAATTTCTAGGTTCAGGGATGGCACAAATCGCTTGTATTCTATTCACCCCCAACCGTCTTTGTCCTTGGGAAATTTCACATCCCAGATATATCACTTTTTCCTGGGCAATTTGGGCTTTTTCCTTAGAAACTCGATAACCGCTCTGTCCCAGTAAATTTAATAACGCAACTGTAACAGTAATGCAGTTTTCATACCTTTCTGTCGCCACGAAAATGTCATCCACATATTGCAACAATAAGTATGCTTCTGATGGTAATTGAAAATATCCTTGCTCCTTCCAATCCTCCAGTTCTCGTGCCAGTTGATTCCCAAATATCGTAGGACTATTTTTGAAGCCTTGTGGTAACCTGGTCCAGGTCAGCTGTGGTTTTCTTCCTGTATCCGGATTTTCCCATTCAAACGCAAATAATTTCCTACTTTGTAATGCCAATGGGATGCAGAAGAAAGCATCTTTTAAATCAATTACAGAAAAGTATCTAAATTGTTCTGCCACAGATGTTAACAATGTATAAGGATTTGCTACTACTGGATGTATATCTTTAACTATTTCATTTACAGCTCTTAAATCTTGAACTAACCTATAATCTCCGTTAGGTTTTCTTATAGGAAATATTGGTGTATTATATTCAGATTCACATTCTTCTAACACATTGTGCATCAAAAATTTTGCAATTAATGGTGCTACCCCTTTCCTAGCTTTTAACTGTATAGGATATTGTCTAACTCTTACCGGTTGGACACCTTCTTTCAATTCTACTATGACAGGTTTTGCTGCTTTCGCTAATCCCGGTACTTGTGTCTCCCATACCCATGGTACTACAGCGTTTTCTACCTCTATTGGTATTGTTGTATTAGCTATTTCTTTTACTATAAATATTCTAGCTATTTCTTCCTCAGGTATCTGCAACTTAGCTTTTCCATTTTCAAATATTATTTTAGCATTAAATCTTGACAATAAATCTCCTGGGGAAAAAGGAACTTTCACATATACTTTATCAGTCCCCGAAATTGCCTCTCGTAAAGGGGCTAATAATACTTTACTGTTTTGCTCTTGTTCCTTCCTCCCTTGTCTTGTTCTCTGTGCAATTGGGGTTCGTTGCACTTGTCTTGGGCATGATGAATGCCCTGGCGAACCCTTCGGTGTTAACTTAATCTGGATCGCTCCAGTATTAATTGATTCTGACGGTTTTACCGCCTTAATATTATCAGTATCACTATCGTCCCCTGCATCTATATCAGACATCACAGGGGCCGTCGGTGATACTAAAAGTGATACATCCTCTGGCTCTCTTATTGAATTTTGTATTGCCAAACAAGTCATACACTTCTTATTACCTACACATCCTTCACATTTTGTTTTATCTTTTTCGGGATGTACCAACAACATTCCACATTCTCTCTGCATATCTGGATGATTATGTATATCACAAAATAGATCAACATATGGTACTTCATCCCATTTTTCAAGTTCTTAACAATATCTCATTAATGGACCTATAACACCCGGATCTAAACTTCTGTGTTCAGGCCACCGGGGTCCATCATACTCATATTGTGGCCACCAATTCGTACAATAATCTATAAATCGACTTTTACTCATACTCTGAAAATATCCCGCACTTTTCCAATGCTTTAATAAACATCCTAACGGAGAATTATCCGGTATTACCATGGTCTTACACATTCACTCCACACACACACACTAAATCTACGGGGTAGAAAACGGAAAGATAGCCTCTGATGGGAAACAAAAGACCAAACCAAACTCACGAGACAGCCACGTATGTCCGTGAGTGCTGGACCTGCGGGGCTTTCGCTCCGTCTGACGGCCAGCGCCTAGGCTTCCACAGACCAGACCTCGAGCTCGTTAGCCCAACCTTGCGTGAATCGCCGTCACGTCTTATTAGGCAGGCACCCAACCAAATATTACAATAAAGCACCTTCGGGCTTACCACCTTGGGACGTCAGGAGCAGCGCAGAGCGGGCGCAGCCGATGGCTCCCCGAGAATTCCTCGGTGCCGGCACGGAGCAAAATCGGAAAGCGAACCGTCAACACTACTCCCGAAGTCCCACCTGGGTCACCAGAAAACTGTTGCCCGTAAAGAAACACATAACTACGAAAGCAGTTATATGCGGTGCTTTATTCAGGGCCCGGGGTCTCAGGGACTCATGTCCAAAGCTGAGAATCCCAACCCCCGTTTACCTTGGTTACATATTTATAGTGTTCGGTTACGTAACATAATCAACAGAATTGCTAAGCTACATGATTGTTTCCCATTTATAGTTTCTTCAGTTACTGTTGCCAAGATTTGCTTATCATTTACCTATTTCATCAGACCGTACTGTACCTAGTTCATCAGACCGTACTGTACCTAGTTCATCAGATTGTACTGTACCTAGTTCATCAGATTGTACTGTAGCTAACACCTGCAATTATACCTTCATCTAGTCTACCAAGTATAACCTATTCTAATCAATATAATGTAACAGTTTGACTTTGACGCTAAATATTTCAAAAGGGTGCTAGTGACCAGAGAAACTCTAGAGAAATTTGCATTCAAGCACCACAGTTTGGAAGTGGAGTCTAGGGATCAGAACATGAGTAGATTATGAAAGAGGATGTAGGACCTCCCCAGTTCTGGGAAGGAGTTTAATCTAGGCATAAGAGCTGAGTGTAGGCCCAGTGACTACTGGCTCCTACCCGCTCTAAGCAGCGAAGCAGAACTTATTAGTAAATTCCGCTCTTCTCTGCAAACAGGGAGGAGAAAGACAGTCCCTGCTACAGAAGGAGGAGGGTGCGTGCTGGGGGCTCAGGGTTTCATTTCTATGATCCAGTAAAGAAACTGGAGTCTAATGGATAGAGCAAGGAGGAACAGGAACTAAGGCAGCTGTATGTGGAAATGTACCTATACCTCATGGCCAGCTTGAGGTGAGACCACCCAAAACTACAGTAATGATTCCGACATCAGAAACTGATGTTACTGCTCACGGGCTCTCCATCTTGAAGCTGAAGAAACATTCCAGCAGCTGAGTGGGATGTGTGCTTCACCCTCTGAGGCAACCTCAACCAATTGAGCTAGCTGTGTTGGTGGCTAGAACCAACAGTCTGACAAGTGTACTTAGTCACTTCACCCGACAGTAGATGCATGGTCAGCTAATTAGCTTTCTAGAATACTCCTGTGACTATACTGGCATCTAGTGGAATTTAGGCATCTAATTCATCTAAATGTAGATGTCTTAATCTTGGACAGAATCCCAGCCAAGGTTTCTGCAAAAGTTGCATCCAAAATGTTGGAGGCATTTTTCAGGCCCCCCCCCATTCTTTTTTTTTTTGTTTGTGTGGGGGGGAATCACAACTTAGGATTCGATTAGTCGTTTTCAGAGGCAGGAGGGAGTGTTAGAGCAAAATTTGTGATGTTCCACTGAGTAATTCCTGCTGTCCCATATCTGAGGGTGGAGTCAGAAGTTCCATTTTGATTCAAGATACAGTAGGTTTCCTGGAAAGTTGCTCTGGTGATTGACTCCCTAGAAAAAATTAATCTATACAGTGTAGAACTATCTTGCTTTGACTCCTTGTCTGCACTTCTAGCTGCTGTTCAGAAGCTAAATTTTGAAGGCAGAGGAATATTGTAACCTGTATTGCTGCTGTGCACACAGGTGTTCAGAACTTTAACCCAGAAACACTCAGTGTAGTACCTGATGCAGATGTTCAGTCTGAATAGCCCGGTTACTTTCTCATGTATCCTGAAATATTGGAGTTGAGAAAGATATCTGAGCCATATGACCCTTGATCTCCAGATGTCTATACACACATATAGAAGCTCCATCGTTAACCAGATAGATAAAAGCCTGTTCTCCTTCTTTTTCAGAGTGCTGGGTATTACCAAGAGTGGAATAAATCCAAATCTTCTCAACATTTTGGAAAGAGACCATCTCTGTTATACAAAACAGAAATAACAGAGATAAAGTCTGTTTCTATTTAAAAGTAGACTGAAATTTAGCAAAACATCATTTCAGGACAATGTGGAACTAGAAGGTTACAGTCTAGGAATCCTAGAATAGCCTCATTTTCACACGTGTTCTTTGTGGCTTGTATATCCAATTTACTGATATAATTGATACAGCAGCAGCAGATTGTAGTGATGTATTCTTCCGTGCAAATAAATTGCAGTTACTTACCTTTGGTTTAATAAAGACATGATAAGTGAAAATGGATATGAATTTAACTCTTTTCATAGTCCTGGAGTTTAAGTGCAGCTGACATCTACTCTGGAATATCATTGTAATCCCATGCAGACAAATGCATTTGAAACCTTAATTTCCCCAGAGATGCTGACCATCCATTTCTGCCTTCACAGGTAACTCTGTATATCCTGCACACCTTCAAAAGTCAGCTCAGGAATTCATACATCCATTTACCTACTAGTCAGACAGTCAGTTTGTTATGAGTGTGAATGGAGCTTGGTTTGGTGCAGGAACGAGCAGAATTAATCAAAGAGTGTTTTCTATCAGACATTTGTCTAGTAGAATGCCATCAAAGTTGACTGGAAAGAGTTGGAATCCAACCAGTGGACTTTAATATCCTTTTCTGAATTAAAAAAATATTAGTATCACAGTTATAAATATGGCACTGAAGGAATAGTTGGTTTATTTGTAATAAATCTGGAGTAGCTCTACATGCATATGCCTGCTTGTGGAATTCATCTCACCTAGAGATATACCTTTAAGCATGCCTTCGTTTCTGTCTTCCATCTTAGTTTCTTCTCAATAGGGAGGGGGAGGAAAAAAAAAGTAACAGGTGTTTTTACAGAATGGTTCATCTAAGTATCTTAGACATCTGCTACATGATGAGATGAGTTATGCCATAGAAGTGCCCATTTTTTCCTTTCTTTTCCCTATTCAGGATGTGTAGAATGATAAGCTCAGGAGGCTGCAGCCAGGGCCTGTCCCTCTGGCCCTGAGCCAGGTGGGCAGAGAAGACCTAGAGATGGTAGCCGAGTTCAACCAAGAGTCCAGATGACCAGGAGAGTTCCTGGTGATGAAGCAGGTATGAGGTCAAGCTGAGAAGTCAGCCTGCGGGTCAGAGCCAGGATCAGGTAACCAGGGACAGGGAGAGTCCAGTGCCTACTGGGCAGGCCCAAAGTGACAAGATAGGTCCAGGGTCAAGCTGGGAAGTCAGCCCACAGGGCAGGGTCCAGAGCAATGGAGTCTGCACGCTGAGCTGAGCTGAGCTGAGCTGAGCTGAGCTGGAGATCAGTGCTCCTCTAGGGTAGCTCAGACAGAAACTGAAGGCCCAGGGTTGAGCTTAAATGGGGCTCCTGGGCCCATGGGCAGGAGGTGCAAGTGGCTGCCTCAGGCGAGGATTATCAGGCCCATTAAGGCCTATTAGTGCCCTCAGACCCTGGAAACAGTAGTAATTGAAATGCTCACTAGCATATGTAATTTTGATTTAAGAATTCAAAGAACTGGGAAATGTTACTACCTCTTTAAGGTCTGTCAGAGACTATTTCTTCTGTTTCCAGTGTCATTTAGCCTACTTGCCACTAACAGCTCTTGAACATTGATACGTATGTATTTACCATTATTAGACTGTGACTTAGTGGCATTCATAGTGCTCCAGCTTCACACTGGCACAATCTAGGTAGATAATGTATGTTACAGCTGGTTTGGGATAACACAGACAAGTGATTCCATTTCAGAATGGCATGTTGGATGAAATCAGTATTGTCCTCATTGACCAAAGGAAGTAAGCTGCTCACTGCTAGTGGGAGCATATGATCATGATCGGTTTTTGCCAGTTGTTCTCCAGAGTGTATCAAGACAAGATTGCTTACCTAATGTCAACAAATATCTGAGCAAAACGGCAGCAGAAAATTACACCACAGTAGCTGAGTTCCTCCTCCTAGATCTAATCAACAAGGCAGAAGCACAGCCCACTCTCATTGTAATGCTTTTAATTATTTACCTGATGACTGTAGTTGGAAATCTGGGCTTGACCGCATTGATAAGGATTGTCTCCCCAAACCACCCTCCCAAATAGCTTTTCCTTAGCCATTTGGCAGTCTTAGACCTCTGCTGCTCAGGCATCACCCCCAGGACGGTGGCCAGTCTCTTAGCAGAGAGCAAAGCTGTCTCATTTGGTGGCTGTGCTGCCCAGATGTATTGTTTCTCTACATTTTGCACCAACGAATGTTTCATTCTGGCTGTGATGGCATATGACCAGCTGGAAACTACTGCTATTCAAAGCTGTCATGTCATGAAGTCTCAGCATCCAGCTGTGACTTGGTTCTTACTCTTGTGGGTCTCTGATCTCAATGACACACAGCAGCTGTGCCTTTTGGGTGTCCTTCTGCCATTCCAGCATCACCAGTCACTTCTGTGGTGTGGTACCCCTGATCTGTGGTATCTCCTGCTCTGACATTGGGGTTAACAAGATCATCCTCGCAGCATTTTGCATCTTAGGTGACATCTTTGTCATACTGCAGGTATGCATTTTGCTACATCTACATCATCTCTGCCATTCTGGGGTGTCACTCCAGCAAGGGAAGACACAAAGCCTTCTCCACCTGTGCATCCTGTGCACTTGAGAGTTTTTGCCATATCCTTTGGCACTCCAGCTACACACCCCACAGCTCTGGCTCCTTGCCTGACCAAGACCAGGTGATATCTGTGTTTTATACAATGGTAAGCCCCACAGTCTACAGCTTGAGGACTAAGGAGGTAAATGTGGCACTGAACAGACTGTTACATGGAGAAAATTGTTTGTCAGTCAATAAAACATCCAAAGGAGTTGGAACAGGTGCTTAAAAAATTGAAATGATGAGTACAGCTGTTCATGGATGAATTTATTCTGAAATAATTGCTCGTTATGCAACAGAAGTAGGAGAAAAGTGAATGCAGAAGTGAAGAAAGAAATAACTGTAATATTTAAAGCTTTTCTGTAATAGCAAGAGCTACAGCTTTATTGTGAGAAAGTACAATTGTGACACTTTTGAAGGCCATTAGTTTCACCTAAGTTTTTACTTTCAAGTTTGATGCCTTGAAGACATCCCAGCTTTGTTTTCAACTGTTGCTAACTAGTACCACTTCAGCAGTATCGCTTCCATGTTCTGTTTCCATTCCCTTACCTCATACATCCTTGTAGCCTTTTTTTTCCTGACTCCCAGTCTGAAGGTGATCATTAATCTTTCAGTAAAACCGGGTCACATTCATCAGGCACCTTAAACTGTTCACAGTATTAGTGATGTGGGCAACTCGAGTCTTCCATGCAAGAACAAAGTTACCACACAGCAGGTGGTCCTGAGGAACAGCCTACCCTCTTTTGTTGTGGGTGAATATCCTTGAACCAATTCACATGCATCGCAGGCTAAAAATGTGCACACAGAAGAATTTTTTACAAATGCTGAGGCTGGGATTCATCTTACTTAAGTTTAAAGTTCTGTTAATGAGCTGCCAAAGCATAAACCAAACTTGTAGGCTCTTGCTATAGCTCATGAAGGCAAATAAAAGCCTGTTTGCCTCCATAGTTTTGGAAGAGAGATTGATCACACCTGTCTCTGTCTCCCTTGAAAGGTCTATATTTATATCTATGAGTTACAGGAAGAGTGTAGAGTGACCAGCTCAGGTTTATGGAATTATTTCAAGTCCACGTTAATGCAGCTTAATGCTGCCCTGAGTTCTGGTTTTGGACCACATTCCATCTGACTCAGGGAGCTGGCTCGAAGAGAACAAAAAGCCACTGGCTTCAGTAGGGAAAGACTTCAGTCTCAGCTGCTTTGGCCATGGAAGTAGCACAGAGAAGGAAACGGAACCTGCTATAACACTGCCTCAATACACAGAGTTATTGGACAAATGGGTGTAAGACCATTTTTCCCTATCCTTAGGAAGGACTGCAAGTAAAGGTCCCATAAAAAGCTACACTCCCTCTCACTGGGGGTCATCACTCAGAGCAACCCATTCTGCCCATCCTGAACCACTTAGACCCCTTAACGTGTAAACGTAGTGTCTGATGAAGAAATATGTTCCACTCTTCCATAGCCATAGCTTTATCATTAAGACTGACAGGTGTCGTTAAGCAATAAGCAGTCAGTTCCCAGAGCAACTCTGGCAGGATCTAGAAGTACAAATTTTCTGCAAGCAAACATTTTCATGCTTCCTAGAATACCATGGAGGTTTCAGATATTCCTGACTAAACTGTGAGAGAGGACTGCAGGAAAGAAAGATAAATAACCCAGACAAGCAATACCTGTTGATCCACTTTTAACCCAGCTATCTCCTGAACACCACAGCTTTCACATAGTCTAGACGAGAACTCCAGAAGCCATTACATTGCCAGTCTAATGCAGTCTGGAAGAGGACTCAGTCCAATGCAAATACATTGCAGACCTCATGGTGCAGCCCAAACAGACGAGCTTCCCTCACTCATCATCTTACACATGTCACTGCACATTCATTGTCCCGGGAGTCGCCCCCACTCCACAACACGAGCAGCCACTGTAAGCACAGTCTAACTAAGGCTGCGTTACCTGGGACATTTCTGCCTGCCTAAGCCCCACTGATGACTTTCCCTGCTAGGGACAGTCAGAGCAGATCACTCTTCAGCTGAGTAACCCAATTCAGCTCTCTGCTCTGAAGGCCAACAGTTTGTCGAACAACCTCTAAGCCCTCGAAGTAGCACAAGTAAGCTAGCTTTCCTGGCAGGTAGAGATGTCCTTAAACTCCTGCCAGAATCAGGGGAAGGGTCTTCGTTCATATGTCTCAAAGGCTCCTCAGCTTCCCAGAACAGCTGTCTTCATCATCTTATCGTAAAGTAATTTCAATAAGTGTCCAGTGATATTTCAAGAACAGAGAGATGTTAATGGCAAGCTGTTACTAAAGCATGATATCTATGTCAACATCTTCCAATAGACCATTATTCTTCTTTTCTTCAAAAGAGTTAATTATTCAAGGACCTTACAAGAAAATTATATGTGGGATTAGGTGAAAGTGCAAAGGCAGTGTTAAGGCAGAGGCACCAGAACTCTAAGCAAATCACCAGCGATTACCTACTTGAAGAATTTTCTATCTGCATTTGAAGAAAAATCTACCCCGATGGATGGACACATAATCTGAGCCTGGATGGTCCACAGATGAAGAGGTTATCACAGCAAAATATCTGCTCCACAGATGAGCAGGCTGCCTGAAACTAGATGGTCCATGAGCCAAAGAGGTTATCTAACAAAGGACACGAGTCCAAGGGTAGATGTGTTATTAGAGACAACAGGAGTCTTCTGTGGAAAAACCAGCTAACTGTGTATCAGGACTGTGCATTTTAATGAGAGGAAGAATTATCAAGTTTGACCATAATTAATAACAGAGATAGATTCACATTCAGATGGCATACTTAATTCTTAAACTCCACAGAGTTGCACTGCAGCTCTTCAGAGTCAGATAAGCAGAACTGATTCCTCTGATATCTTACACTGTACTGCTATTTACATGAATAAGGTCTTGTTTTTATTAAAAGAATTTATATGAGAGTTTGCAGTCTAAAGCTTTGTTAAGCTTTGTTTGTGAGTTGATAGGGACAGACCAGGGTTCACTGAATTTGCTAGGATACTTATGTCATCAGTTTCACTAGTAAAAAGTAGTAAGGGCAGGGAATGAGACGGGCATGTCCTATGATCAATGACAACAAAGACACCCTTAGAGGATGATTCCTTCTGCTTATCACACTTATCTTAAGATGGGATGAATTGTCCTCTGAAGGTGATATTGCTCCCTTTGTCTATAGGGGGAGCCTAGAATAGATGTTGACTGGACCCCTAACCAAGGGTAGGGGAAATTAATTCACAGAAAGATTCTTCATTACAGTGCATCTGCTGAGACTCCTGATTAAGGCCTGGTGTCTTGCAGGAGATCTAATTTACAGACATTAAACTGCATCGAGAGTCCTAAATACACCAAGTACTTCAGTAACACCATTTTTCTGAAGAAAGAATTCCGAAGCGGCAAGCTGAGTGTTAGAATATCACAGTTCATATTGAAGTTGTTTCTCAGCGTGTCACTCCACTAATGTTTCACAGCGCCCAGGCTGCAGGTCAGCTGCAACATACAGGGAAAAGAATGAGCTGTTGCTCTAAAGGCAATACTGAATTGCGTAGTTCTGCAAACCTATAAGCAAAGAACATTTATCTGGGCATTTATCTGGAGCAGGGAGGGGCTCTATTGCAAGTGTGAAGTCCTAAAGCTTTTCTATTTAGATAAATCTTCTGATTTGTTTCAGTAAGATGTCTTTGAAGTGAGGAAGGAAGCTACTCACTCTTACGAAGGTACATGAAATGTTTGTAGCTTTTGAAATAAGAGTTTATTTCTGCAACAATACGGCATAAAATATCTCGCACCTTCATGCAAGGAAGGTAGGCCTATTTCTTCATTTTAGAGATCAAAAAGATCATTTTCAATCTGCAGATGGAATCATAGAATAATTTAGGTTGGGAAGGATTTCTGGAGGTCATCAAGTCCAACCTCCTCCTCAGAGCAGGTTCAGTCAGATCAGATTGCTCCGGCTCGATCCAGCTGAATTTTAAATGTCAGCACAGATGGAGATTGTACAAATTTGCACCTAATCCAGTGTTTGATCACTCACGTTGGGGCAGGAGAGGGAAATTTCCTCCTTCAGTTTCCCAAGTAGTCCATGGAAGAGAGCAACCTGTTGATAGCAAGCTCATTGAAGCCCTTTTCTGAGAATTAACTGGGCTAGTTGCTCTGCTTTAGGGCAGAAAAGGTTGGGTAGGTTGGAGATAAACAACAGCCAGCTATGCAAAGATAACTCAGTGTGTAAAGGCAGTCTGGTCTTTTGTGCATCTAAGCAGGGTAAGCATTTGCTCACTTAAAGTGTGTACCTAACCATTATAGGCTGGTTTTAATCCTGCTGTCTGCTTCTTGAAATGGGCAAGTACTTCTGAAGATTTGGCTCACGGGGGGAATAAACTGGCTTGGTATCCACAGTATCTACTCTTGCCTTTCTGGATGAAACAGGTCAGTAAGAGAATAGTTTTGTACCTATGCAATACCTTGAAGCCTATGCTAGAAACACACCTCAGCAAGAATTGAAACCTCCATTCAGTCACCCACATGATAAGAACTCCGCTTTGAGAGCATCAGCCAGGTTACTGGTAACCTCCAAGAGATTAACAATAATTATTCATGTGAGGTGAAGCTGGTAGAACCTTTACAGGGATGAGTGATTCCCTTCTTGTTCAGGATTCCTTCCCTTTTAGCATGAGATTTTTCACCCTCTAAACGGAAAGTATTTCATTTGGTGACTCTTCCCAATTTATTCCTGAGCAGAAGATGGCCACTTTTCCTTGACAACAGGGATGCAAGCAAATGAGAAATCCTTTCTCAGCCAAACCTGGAGGATCTTGTGGTATCTCCTCCTCTTTGGGAAGATGCAAAGCTGGGTTTTCCTGCTGCTGTTGCCATTTAGTGCTTGCCACCATTTCATTCAAGAGAGGAAACTCTTACTTTCTTCTGCTAGGGTGTGGATTTGTTATTTGTATGTTTACAAGTTGCAGTCCCAAAGGTCCCATGTAATGAAGGCAGGTCTTAGCAAGTTGGCACAGCTGCAGCCTAACCATTATATTCCTATTTCAGCAAGGCTGAACGGGGGCTGCTTTGTCCCATTAATGGACTTTGTGGCCCATACTGAGCTCTAACTACCCTGCTACCAATGCCCGGGGGAGTTAGCTAATAGGCAAAAAATGTATTGGTGATTGCAATACAGAAAGCATGATGTCTGAACTAGTGTCAAGACCATGTATCTTCAGGAACAAGCAGGCCATTGCCCTCAGAGTGGGCCATTTGGATGATACTGTACACCCAACCGTGGCCATGAGTGAGGGGAGAAGAGTGCTCCATAGATGTCCTCAAGAAAAGCAGACTTTTTTCCTTAAAAAAGGAGAAAGAGGGCACACGAAAACCATTGTAGTGCCAGACTAGGACTTGTGTTTCACAGTGCTGCTGCTGCCTTTTGAATAAATTATTTTATCTTTCTGCGCTTTCTTATCTCACCTGAAAAATAGGAACAGTATTCCCTTGTATCACAAGTCATTTCAATGCGTAATTAAAGAAGTCTAGTCAGAAGCTGTGATGAAAATGCTCTGTACTTCCTTGTGGCTACTGAGACAATCAACTGTGTGTTGCCAGTTTCCCATCACTTCTAGGTGTTGAACCAGTTTCTTGTTGGGAGATAACGTGAGTGTGCTAGCAACATGCCTGAGAGGAATCACTGTGTGGCCATTGAGTTTATCCTCTCTGGACTAACAGAAAGCCAAGAGGTGAAGGTAACCCGCTTTTTTTTAAGCACATTAATAGGGAATCTTGGAAGGATCATGTAGATGAAGGTTGATCCCCTGGCTTCACACACTGTGTACCTTTCCCTCAGTAACTTGGCTCCTGTGGATTTCTGTTACTCCTCAGCTATCTCCCCAAGGTTGCTGGTGAACTCTTCAGCAGTGAGGAGAGCCACTTCAGTCAGTGCCTGTGTGGCACAGCTATTCACTTGTCTCCTCATGGCTAGTGTTAAGTGTCTCCTGCTGGCAGTAATGGCATATGACTGCATGTGGCTCTCTGTAACCCTCTTCTTTATGCAACTGTCATGTCCTCAAAAGCCTGTACACAGACGGTAATCATCTCCTCTTTCATTGGCTTTGTGCACGCACTTGCGCAAACTATCTCCACCTTCACATTCTCTTTCTGTGACTTCAGTGTTATCGGTCATTATTTCTGTGACATCCCCCTAGGATCCAGCTTTCATGCTCTGACACCTGTAGCAAAGAGACGGTACTTCACATTTTTGGTGTGTTTCTTGGCACCTTCACATCTCTGGCAATTCTAATCTCCTCCATCTACCTCATCTCCACCACCCTGAGGATCCACTCCTCCAAGGGCAGATGCAAAGCCTTCTCCACCTGTGCTTCCCATCTGAGAGCTCTCTTCTTGTTTTATGGCAGCACCATTTTTATGTACGGTAGCCCAACATCCAGCTACTCATTGGACTGAGATAAATGGGCCTCTCTGTTCTCTACAGTGGTGACTCCAGTGCTGAATCTTATCAGCTACAGCCTAAGGAATAAGGAGGTGAAGGATGCTCTGAGGAGACTTTTAGGTCATATTAGAGAAACTTCAGCAGACTTCTTAGAAAGAGAACTTTGTTTGGGGAGAATTTATCAAAACCTTGATACAAAGAGTAGGACTTCCAAGGAAGATTTGATCAGCTTCCAAGGGTGAGATTCAGAAAGGTACTTAATTGTTAGAAGTGCTTTTAGGTGGACTTTTAACTGGTTGTATCTGCAACTTCTATCTTGAAAGACTGTGTTCCTCTGCTGCTGAAAGCTGGAGGAATCCTGACTTTTAACTTGCAAGTTCCAAGCACAAACAGGACTCCTGCCTGAGGAGTGCGTGGCACAGAATTGCAGTTCTCTGTTCTATTAGGAACGTTTGCTCATGTAGGAAAACCACCAGTCCGTCAAGATGAGAAAAAGCTTTCAGAGATATTCAAGAGGAGAAAAGAAATGTGATTTGAATTTATGGCCACTTCTGCTATGTCTTCAGTATTTGAAAGGAGTAGCCTCTTCCAGTGCAACACACAGAACCTGAAGTTCTGGAAAGGAAATCTTGGAGAAGAGACACCCGTGTTTTTGCCCCCCAAACACTAGGGAAAGTAACTGTCCCTCCCTCTTCTGTCACTCATTACTACCTCCTTTTTCCCCTTCTGCCTGGAAACATGAATGTTGGGGCCCTTGCGGTACTTCAGAACAACAATCTATATGAAATATAGATTGTTGGAACTACACTGTTTAGGATTAGTTGCTTAGCATAACTTGCTTAGCATTAGTAGCTAAATTTGCTGAAGCCTTAGGCCTCAGGCTGTAGCCGCTGCTACGTGCTTTAAAGTAGTTTTACCAAGGACACTGGTGCAGCTGGGAATGATATATCCTGAGAAAGTACAGATAAGCTAGCAGAAGCCAGTGGGAACCAAGGTTAAGGGCTAGACAGCTTTGCTAAACAAGCAGCAAGGTACAAGGCATGACCGCTGCGTGCGTGATCGGTGCAATGATTGGCTACCTGTGACATAATCTGTATGAACCACAAATCAAGGGCCAGAGCGCCGAATACCTGTACTTATAAAATGGGCAAATTGCTGAATAAAGATGGAATTGAACCTGCATTCTGTGAATGCGTATGATTCATTCCCGTCACTCCCGCGGACCGCGACATCTGGCGACCCCGACGTGATACTGCGGAGGAGAAGCTGGCTTTGCTAAGAGTTCGAGTAACGGGAGTGGATACATGCCCGGGGAAAACGAGCCTGGCCGTCTGAAAAAAGACGGGAAAAGAAAAGTCGTAGCTACGCAACTCTTCTGACCGGTGAGTCAGGCGCCCTTGTGAGGCGGCGGGCGGTATGGGAAACGCTGTATCAGCGGTAGAAAAGGCCACTTTGGAGAAACTCTTACAAGTGGCAGCACAAACAGAGCGACAGGTGGAGCGCCAGGCGCTGGTGGACTTGCTGTGGTGGGGAAGGCGGCGCGGTTTGTTACGGGAGTCCAGCCAGGTCTTTAGCGTGGAAGCCTGGAAGAAGGTTGGGAAGGAACTGTGGGAATCCATCCAGAACGGAGAAAAAGAGGCCAGGCGTCTGGCCAAAACATATCGAGACGTGCGGCTCATGATCGAACAGCTGCACGGGGAGGCACAGGCGACCGCTGCCATACGGAGGGTGCTGCAGGCGGAGCCCTCTGCGGCGGCACTTTCGCCGGGGAATGAGGACGAGGGAGCGGAGTGCGCGGTGCCCGTCTTTGATACACCATCCTCGGGGGGGCCCTCGGTGATAGATGAGCCCTCCCCGCCATGTGCGGCACCTCTCTCTAAGCTAGAGCGGGAGGTTTGGGGGACTGGCACAGGATATGAGGACTTGCCACCGTACAAGAAAGGGGACGTTGCTGATGCCTTTGCCGCCCCCCCTGAGCCGTCCGCTCCCCCCATGGAAGTGGATCCGGCCGCTGTGCCATTACCTGAGGAGGAAAGCGTTGATCTGACTGAATATTCAAAAAAAATGGAGGAACTGTTGGAGGAAATGAGGAGGCTGGATAGGGGGTCGAAAAAGGCGCATGTGAGGGAGGCGTATAAGAAGGTGCATCAGGCCATTGTGGATGGCCTGAAAGCGGTTGAGGAACGGTTCTCCAGGGATCCTGCCGGCGGATCCCAGGAGAACCAAGAGATCGCCCCCAGAGACTGGGTGATTACCAACGTACTCAAAGGGACGTGGTCCCTTGAGCAGGCGGAGCAGCATCTGCAAGCCTGGAAAAAAAACCCTTTAACACAAAAAGAGTATCGAACGATTTTGGACCGTTTACCAAGAGCACCGGAGAAAGCCCTGCCACCTAGGGACCCTGACTTTGACATGGCAAAAAGGTGGCGCGGGATCATTCAGAATGCTGAACTGGTTGGGGACATGCAGTTTTTCCCTATAGTAGCCCCGGTGGTGACCACGGGTCAGGGACAGACGAGGTGGGAGCCTCTGGATTGGCAAGTGGTAACAAAGCTGCAACAGTTGGTAATGCAGTATGGGATAAACAACCACCAAGTGCAAGCGCAGCTGAGAGCCCTGGTGAAATATCAAAACTTGGTGCCGAGCGACATCCGCGCCCTTGCCGAACTGATTCTGGGGCCCACCTCTTTGCTGGTGTTTTTGAATAAGTGGCAGGAACTGCAGAAATTGGTAAAAGAAAGCGGAGTTCAATCTACTCATACTATCACATTCCTAGAAGCGCTTTCTACTACGTATATGATGACTCCCTCTGACTGGAAAGCGTTAATGAAAATGGATTTGACTAACACTCAGTATGCTGTGTGGCTTTCGGACTTTCGAGACAAATGTCCCGTACAGGCGGTTGATAACTTGAATAACGGACAAGGAGTAGGCTATAACCAATTGGCTGGAGAGGGGCTGCATGCGGATCCAGCAACCCAGACGGAATACAATAGAGAAACATATGAGAGGATTGCAAAGTTCGTTTTACAAGCCTTGTGCGGACTGACAGGTACAAACGCCGATTCAAGTTTGTCATTTGCAAAAGTATTACAGGGACCTACAGAACCGTACCCTGCATTTGTTGATTGGTTATATGCAGCAACTGAGCGGCAGATTGAGAATGAGGAGGCTCAGGCGTTGTTGCTGAGGCAGCTTGCTTTTGAGAATGCGAATGCTGACTGTGCGAGAGCCTTGCAGGCGATTAAGAACCGAGCAACTTGCACTATTGCAGAGATGGTGCGGGCTTGTCAAAATGCAGGCTCTAAGCACCACAGCACCGAATCCCTTGCCGCTGCACTGGCGGCTCAGATGTACGAGCAAGGGGGAACAAAAAAGAAAAAAAAAAAGGAATGTTCCCATTGTGGGGCAGCACCGCGCTGGGGGGGGGCGCGACGCGGCGGCCGCCCCTCAGTGCCAGCACCAGCACCGAGCTGCTGCCTGGCCTCCCCGCCTCCCCCTCCCGCTCCTCCCCCCCCGCGGTAGCGAGCGAGCGAGATGGCGGCCGCCAGGGCTCTGGCTAAGCACGAGCAGATCCTGGTGCTCGATCCACCCACCGACCTCACATCCAAAGTAATGCTACAACCTTTTGACTATGATCCTCAGAGATAATGGCTCTAATTCTCTTCCTTCACTTCTTGTTGTAATTGCAGCCAGTCCAACTGCAATTAAACGATATTGTCATGCTTAATGACCTACTAAAAATATTAGGAGGCATTAATTGGCTCTGACCAGTGCTAGGACTTTCCACGGAACTGCTACACCCCCTTTTTGAAAAGCTCAAAGGGGACACCTCCCTAACCTCCACCCGAACTTTGACACCTGAAGCGAGAAAGGCACTCCAGTTATGTGCCCGTGCTCTGGAGGAACGCCAGGGTTGGCGACGTGACTTCTCATTGCCTTTTTATTTAGCTCTGATTGCCAACAGCTTCCAGCCTTTTGCAGTATTATTTTGATGGGATACAAAAAGCACAGATCCCTTGCACATTTTGGAATGGATTTTTCTGTCACATACTCCACCGAAAACCTTATGGACTCTTACAGAAATGTATTCTAAGCTCATCATTAAGGGCAGGGAGAGACTGCAAACCATGAATGGCTGTGACCCTGAAGTTATTTATATCCCAGCCACTACAGACAACCTGAACTGGTTAATTTCAGAAGATTGGGGTTTTCAAGTAGCCCTTGCTGATTTCACTGGACAACTTTCCATTCATTATCCTCGGCACAGGTTATGGGCAGAGGCTGGCAGCCTACCCCTAGTCGCTGTTGCCCTGTCCTGGTTCCTGGTTTAACTGTCTTCACCTTCACCGATGCTTCGGGCAGATCTAAAAGGGCTGCTATCATGTGGCAGGACCCTGTCACGCAACAATGGAGAAGAACCATACGTACACAGGAACGAGGGTCGGTACAGATACTGGAAATGGTGGCCATCCGTATGGCTTTTGAACTTTGTGCCAATGAACCTGTAAATGTTGTTACTGATTCCTGTTATGCCGCAGGCCTTGTGCAAAGGTTGGAGGCCTCCTTTCTCCGTGAGATCTCCAATCCATTGCTCTGTGCAGAACTTTATGCTCTTTGGACTCTTATTAATCACAGAAAGCATGACTTTTATGTTTTACATGTACGCTCACACACGGACCTGGCCGGACCCATCGCTGAGGGAAATCAACGCGCTGATGCTGCAGCCATGCCAGCGGTGGTACCCAACCTTCTAGAACAAGCCAGACTGTCTCACTCCTTCTTTCATCAAAACGCCTGCTCACTGAAGAGGCAGTTTCAGCTACCCATCCAGCAGGCCAGAGACGTTATTTTTGTCTTGTTCAGACTGTCAGTAGTTTGCCCCAATGCCTTCAAAGGAAGGGGCGAACCCTAGAGTTTTAAAGGCTAATGAATTATGGCAAACAGACGTTATGTATGTTTTAGAATTTGGTCATCTTAAATATGTACATGTCACAGTCGACACCCATTCTCGATTTTTGTGGGCCACCGCCCACACTGGTGAAAAGGCTAGGGATGTGACTCGCCATTGGCTTGCCTGCTTTGCGGTCTTGGGGGTGCTAACAACCATCAAAACGGACAACAGCCCAGCCTATTGCTCAGGCCGTGTACGTCAATTCCTCAATACATGGGGCATCTCTCATGTAACAGGCATACCCCACTCCCCAACCGGCCAAGCCATTGTTGAGCGGTCACACCGCAGCCTGAAAGACATGCTACAAAAACAAAAAAAAAAAGGGGGAGACACTGCTCACCCCACAAGAATGACTACACAAAGCATTATATGTCCTTAATTTTTTGAATTGTGATGAAACAGGTCATAATAATTTCGAACGTCAGCAAGTCACAGACATGAGATCAATACAAAAGCCCCCAGTTTTGGTCAAAGACTTGGTTTCCGGCCAATGGGTGGGACCAATGGAACTGATAACTTGGGGGAGGGGAAATGCTTGTGTTTCTACAGGAACTCGGTTACGATGGGTGCCGTCGTGACGTGTATGACCTTATGTTGCCTCATCCTCGGAGCAACAAGCACGCCCGTCGGACCAGGCACCTGGAAACGTGGCAACATCTGGGTGACTCTTGCGAATGTAACCAATACGGACACCTTGTTTATCAATGACGATGCCATCAGACCCTTTCCACACTTGCTTGACCGGACTTCCTCTTGATATACAGCGCATGGGGTCTCTTTACAATGATACTGTGTTAACAAATTGTAGTGCGCCAGGTACACTTCAGCCCAAATGGTGGTGGTGTGATGCAGAATGGAGACACAGGAGTGGAATATTTCCACATGGTATAACAATATGCACAATGTACACAATTTTCCTGCCTTGCCACTGCAGCCACAAGAACTTGACTTATTGGGAATTACACAGGCTGCAGTCTGCTTTTATCTAAATTATACTGCAAGGGCACCTACCAAAGAGGGTGACGTTGATGAATCTCCCTCAGGCATTTATGCCAATACACCTGTATGGTGTAATCACACCACCTCAGGTCAAATAACACCTGGACCACAACCCGTAGGGTTGGCTGCTAAGATATTCTTAATTTGTGGTCAGAGAGCCTGGAAAGGCGTACCAGGTAAAGCTGTGGGGGGGCCATGTATCTTTGGACTTTTGACAATATTCCATCCCGAAAAATGGTTAATTGATGGAACGGTCCATCTTCGAGCAAAGCGATCCACCCACAGCTTTATGTCAGGTTGCGATAGTAACGTAGAATTTTGGAATCCAGCAGAACGTATCTTGAGTAGTATTTTTGCAGGAATAGGGACTGCTCATGCTTTATCACAACTTAACAGATTAGGATGCTGGCTTGCAAAAGAAGCAAATGCTACTAGTACTGCTTTAAGCGCCTTATTAACAGACATAGATTCAATTAGATACGCCACCTTACAAAATCGGGCTGCAATTGACTTTTTGCTATTGGCCCAAGGCCATGGCCGTCAAGACTTTGAAGGAATGTGTTGTATGAACCTGAGTGATCATTCTGAGTCAGTACATACAAGCATTGCAAAATTGAAGGAGTTAACAAAACAACTGCAAGAAGATGATGGTGAAAACTTGTGGGGACTGTTTGATTGGTTGAATATGCTTGCCATAGGGCCCTGGTTGGCGGCTGGACTAAAACAGCTGATTACCGTAGGTGTCGTGGGTATGCTCCTATTGATTTGTGGGCCTTGCATACTGCAATGCATCCTAGCTCGGGTACAGAAAATGGTTGATCTATTATTTGAAAGAAGAGGGGGAGGTGTTGGGGCCCTTGCGGTGCTTCAGAACAATAATCTATATGAGATATAGAGCATGGAACTAACACTGTTTAGGATTAATTGCTTAGCACAACTTGCTTAGCATTAGTAGCTAAATTTGCCGAAGCCTTAGGCCTCAGGCTATAGCCACTGCTACGTGCTTTGAAGTAGTCCACCAAGGACACTGGTGCAGCTGGAAATGATACATCCTGAGAAAGTACAGATAAGCTAGCAGAAGCCAGTGGGAACCAAGGTTAAGGGTAAGATAGCTTTGCTAAATAAGTAGCAAGGTACAAGGCATGATCGCTGCGTGCGTGATCGGTGCCATGATTGGCTACCTGTGACATAATCTGCATGGTGATTGGCCTAGCAAAGTGTACGACTGCACAAACATATATAAGATGGGCAAATTGCCGAATAAAGTTGGAATTGAACCCGCATTCTGTGAATGCATATGATTCTTTCCCGTCACTCCTGCGGACCGCGACAAATTACATAGCAACTTATGCTTGGATCATACAAGAAATTCCAAAGTGAACACAGATGTTACTGGCTGGGGAGGCAGCACAAGTATTTGGGGAAGCAGAGTAAAGGGAAGACAAGAGGATTTTCTTCTGTGAGGTGAATTGAATAACTGTGAAACTTCCACCTTGCAGTAATTAGGTTACCGTGCTCCTTCAGCAAATTATCCATTATGAATGTATTATGTCACCAAATACGTCAAAAGTTCAACATCTGCCAACAAGATAAATACAGGGAGTTACATTATCTGTTTGTGTTAGACTAACTGACTCTTAGGATTCAGTTCTTCTCACCTAAATTCAGGCATCCTACTGAAGTACCTCATGCTGGTGCCTAGGAGGTTGGAGATCTCTCAGTAGAGATAAAAGGGAGAAATTAGGGAGGACTGTGGGTGAAAATGCTCATGTCATCTACCAGGAAGCACCTAAAAGCTTTGTCTGAATCTAATCTAGTCATCCAAACCCCCTCTGGACTCAACGGAGAGAGACAGGCAGTTCATGGAGATGATTCAACTTGTCCTAAGGAAGAAGCGCTCTGTGAAGATGCTAACTTCTTTCTCTCTGATGAACACAGAGGAAGCCTGATTAGCTTTAAATAGGTCACTTGCATACAGCTAAAGCTCAGCAAGGAAGTCTTCCTGTATGTTTTCCCCAAGTGTTTCACACCCATGAGCATTTGAAAGAGTAATCATGGAGCCTGGCCTCCTGCATTGCTGTGGTATGGAAATATGGTGTGATGGCATGGCGCAGAACTGCAGGCTTGGGAGGGTAAGGCTGGTGGATTTCCAGGGAAGGAGTTTTGTTTTTGGCTTTTTACACATGCACGTGCAATTTCACACATGCTTTCTCCATGTCATGTTGATTAGGCTCCATGCATCCCAGGTTTCGGGATGTGCATAGTTTACCGTGCACATAAAGACAGTCAGAACAGCACACGGTGCAGCTCAGTGTGATATTTCAGAGAATGTGAAATGCATCTCCTGGACAGAGCTGTGCAGTAGATCCAGACCCATCATGGATCTTGAGCACATGCCACATGTCTATACAGCAGATGGGATTCATCTCCCTGCAGTTAAGCTATTTAAAAGTTAGGTGACTGAATCTAATCTAGTTGTCTAAGCTGCCTTTGTAGTAAAGGAAGGAGACAGGCCATTCAAGAAGATAATTCATCATCTCTCTCTCTTGCAAACTCATCTTACAGGGACATGGGACCTTTTCCATTTCCACTCATTTCCTGCTGGTATTTTAAATGCTATCTTAAATTTGCCCTCACTCCCACACCTGCAGAAAGAGAAGGAAGGTCAGAAGCAGTGGGGGAGTCATTGGTATTCCTGGTGGAGGCTGCTCTCCAAAGATCTCCCATCTTTGGGCAAATAGTGTTTCTCTTCAATGGTGAATTCCTACTTCTCTAATCTTCCTTTTGCATGAGAGAGCAATGTTGAAACACTGAAATGTCTTCTGGGTCAATTATGCTAAATTTCAATTGAGAAAAATCAAAAAGCTTCATTTTGATCATTTTGTATCACTTAACTTCAACAAAGAAATTATTAGATATTTCAGAATGTATATCATAGACATTGCAATACAGTCATATAATATGTAATAATAGAGTGTGTTTTGAATTAAATGAAACTAGACAAGAAAGTAGGTATGAAAAATGCTTTGGAAACTGGAAGTGCTTCTCCATCTCAGATGTAACAATGGATCAAAGTCAAACTATACCAGCTGACTAGCTGGGCAGTTGGTTTAAAAGGAAGTGCTAAAAACATGGGAATAGGAGCACTTACAGAGATTATTTGTTTATTTATTTATTTATTTATTTATTTATTTTTCCTTGGGAGATGTTGTGGTGGAAGCGGGAAGGGAACCTGTGGGAAGATGGAAGCACTGTGGGATGCGTGGAGGAATACTGGGGCTTTTAAGTTAGTGGTAGTTCTGCATGCGTGTCCATCACATGCACCTCTAAGCGCATGAAGTTTATCAACTGGAAATAACTGAGTATGTAATTACCTCACAGGAACAGCTTTTGGGAAAGAGGTCTTCAGATATGCATGGGGGTGAGGGCAGACTGAAATAGCAGCAGGTGGCTATGGCCCAAAAGTGAAGGGGCTCAGCTGGACTTCAGGGAGAAATAACAGAATGGTGGAAACAGTGAATTTAGGAGCAGAGTTAGCCAGCTACAAACGAGGGACATGTCTGCAGAGGATGCGCAAATGACTTTTTTGCAATTTCTGATCGCCTTACAGCCTGTCATTGCTTGAAACAAGGTAAACCCTGGCCTCAGCTCAGTTCTGCCATTACAAGCATTCACAGTCTGTGTTGTTACCTGTGGAGGCTAGGTTGAGTGCCAGTCTGGACTTCCAGCTGCTTGAGCTTATCTAGGTAGTGCCCTGAACTGCGCTTCTCCTGCTCGCTTCTGTCACTTGCTCCAATTACTCATTTCTTCTCCTCCTGCTAGGCTGAGCCATGTCTCCTTTTAGTCCTCTCCTCCCTTCCTTTGCCTTCCCTCCATCCAGAGTCAGCGTCCTCACGCACAACCTAACCAGGCCACCACAGCGGGACCATTCTTTCCCCAAACAGCCCCTGGAGTCTTCCTCAGCTGAGTCCCTTGCTCCAGGAGTTCAGCCAGACCTTGGCACTTACTTCACAGACCCCCTCAGTGTTGGCTGTAGCCTGTCCGGCCACCAACACATCCAGGTTCCCCCACCCCCTAGACTCTACCTTCTTCAGCCATGGCCTTGCAACAGCAGCCAGCTTATCCTCAGTGCTGAGTTCTTCAGTTTGAAAGGCATTGCAGTATAATAAGGTGGGGGGTAAGTGGTATGATCACGGGTGGGGGCAAGTGGTATGTCTGCATGGTCTGACATTGTGTGAAAACTGCCTGGGATGCCAAAGGTCTTTGCAGGACAGGGGACTGAACTCTCTATTTCCAAGTCTGTAGGTAGCAGCCCTCACTTGGGTCTGTGAGTTGACACATACGGCAGAGGTGGGCTCGAGGTATTCTTGATCTTTGATCTCGTAGGGAACATGGCAGTGGAAAACAGGATTTGGGATCCTTAATGGAACTATGGGGTGCTTGTCGGGTAGGGTTTAGGATAAGAGTTGCACTGGCAGACTTGAAGGGCTGGCTGACAGGCTTCTCGGCAGTTGAATTTTGTTGCCAAACCCAAAAGGAGGCCACAGAGTTGTGCAGGGACAGCCCTGAAGAGCTGGAATTCACTACCCGCTGCTAAGGATACAGAAAAAAACAAGGACACAGTTGCCAGTTTGGGGAGGGGGCTGTTCTTCCTTCCCTGTCCCACTCCTTCAGTGACCACCTCCATTTATGCCCCACTGAAATTTTCCAGGATTCTGCTCTGTTGGGGTGTTGGCAATCTTGCTGCCATTACTAATCTGCTGCCCAAGGCAACCCCTCTGCTCTGCCTAATAACCTGAGAGAGGTGACAGGAGAGAGAACAGATTGGGCTGGATTATGTATACTGTCAAATTTCAGTTATTTTATTATTAAAGTTCTTTTTTTTTTTTTTTTTTTTTCCGGAAGGGGCAACCTGTTTCATAAATTGTGGAAGTGATGGACTTCAGCACTGGATTCCTCTGTTGCCAGTTTGATTTCTCTCAGCATTAAGATGTATGCCTTTAAGAAGACATTTTGTGCTGGTGGGCAAAATGGAGAGACTGTGGAAAACAGGCACGTCAGGCTGATACTTATTAACTGATGACTAGTAATATTTGACGGATGCTAACATAGCCATAAGAACAAAACTGTGGCATTTCAGATTTTTTTTTTTAATTGCTTCATCTGTAATTGTGAAACTGTAATTTCCTAGTTTCTTTTTTTAAGCTTTACCTTTCCTCCAGGGGAAATGTCTGTGATTTCCTTTGCTTTTCTCTGAGGAAACCCTACGCAGATTATTACATGTATTGATTTGAACTAATCACTCTGACTTTGACAAGGAAGCCAAATGCAAATTCCAGGTAGGTTACAGCTTGAAGGAGCCTGTGTCTAAAGACTCAAGGCAAGCAATTTAATAGAATTGGTTGTCTCTCCAGGAAATGACTTAGGATGATTTTAGTAAGGTCTCCGTAGGTACAGTTAAGAAACTTGTGCCTGACAAATTGCAATGATGCAACTTGGCAAGTGAGTTTGCGAGAGTGTTTAAATTGGCTCCAGTGTGCATCATTAAAAGCTCAAGGTCTTTCACTCCTTGAAATTAGCAGCTCTCTCATCTTACAGTCAGACGTGATTATTGCTCTAATCTAGGGACAGTGAGAGACCGCCTTGAAGGAAAAGCAGCCTGTGAAAACTGGCAGGATCTCTACAATGCTTTTGCTGTATCTCAAAAACCCCACAGAGACCCTGGTCTAATCTATTTCATTTAAAGATGATGGGTCAAACAAGAGCTGCCTGCATTGCACTAGTGGGGCTGCAGCTTTAAAACTGCTTGGACTGAGCTGGTTTTGAACTATTCTGTTTTATGCTGGGATGATACACAGCTGGCTGACCAATTTGGTCTACATAGCAAAGTCAGTAAACTCAGAAATGGTTTCTGGCAAAGATAAGGCCAATTCACAAGTTTCCCTGTCTTCTTCTGCTGTCCCAGGCCTCCTACTCTGCAGATTTCTTCTTGCTACGCCATCTCCTTTGCAGAACCTGGAAAACAGGGGACAAAGTTTTCATTAGAAACCCAGTTTTTAATTTAATTTTAGAATAAAGAACATTCTGAGGGAGCCTAGCAGGGAGGATGGAGCCCACCTGCAATGTGAGCTGCAGGGAGGGTTTATTCCCTTGCAACAGAACTACCTCAGAGCATCTTGCCTCTATGTCTGAAACACAAATGACCATGAAAGAAAAAAGGATCGTTCTCAGCCCCATGTCTGAAGGCAGCAGCTAAGTCTGTAATTGGCCTGGGGTCATAACGAGCATCCTTAGTTGGACAGCTCAAGACCTGACAAAGCTCATTAATCCCACTATTAGTCAAAATCAGATTGCTTTGATCGCACTACTCCAGGAACATAGTCCTGGTGTGGCATGAGAGGGCTGAACAAAGCCCTTCTCCAGACAAACACTTGCCCCTCTGCTGCCTGCATAAACCCCATAGTGACGGCTCCTCCGGTATAAGGCTAAGGACCCTCGGTGGAAGCACCAGTCTGCAGGGTTACACAATGCAGTAGCAGGCACAGTGCAAAGAAGAGGCCTAAATAAAACAGCAGTATGGCATGCATAAAAAGACTTTTCCTCTCCTTCCGAGCTTTCTATTTGCTTTGAGATCCAAAGCTAGGATTCAAAATCTAGGGGGGAAAAAAAAAAAACAGCCAGGAAGTTGCGATAATAATGAGTGTATAGATGTAAAAGCGTGTGGCTGGGCACCAGGGGGAATGGCTGCTTATTTGTCTTGTCCTGGTTGCTGCACTGTGGATTGAGATGAAACTCCAGGAGACTTCAGTTGCCCCAAACATCCTGACCTTAGAGAGGCTTTTGGAGAGCAAGTGCCTTTGGCAGGGCAGGAGTTTGGTAGGGAATCTGCAGTTTGAATGCAGATTAGAGACAGCTGAGAGTTGCAGGGGGGCAGTGTGCTGCAGGACTTGGCCAGAGCGAGGCCTCTGAAGTGACAGAGGGAGAGAGACTCTCCTGGTGGGCCAAGAGGGCCAGGGCTGAGTTTTCTGCAACCAAAAATGCCACTGAGAGGTGTTGACCTGGAAAGCAGGGCTCAAAGGAAGAACTGTTTTTCCAAGGACTCACTGAATTCAGAGGCGTGTGTTCAAAACTTTTGATTTAAATTGCTCCCCCAACACGCCTGGGATTATCTGGGTCCAGCATATCATCAACTGGTGCATGCATGTATTCTCCAAACAGACTCCTGAGATTTTTTTTGTTTTAATTACTATTTCATCATAAAACAAAATGGAAGAACTGTAATTTAAAGTGCGCATCCTCAATTAGAAATTTCCTGTGGTGAGCATACCAAAATAAGCAGGTTGAGTAGTAGCAGGTGGCTTTGGATGATAGAGCCATTGGGATTAATAAGATCTGGAATAAGGAGTTTACGCTGCACTACATATATCCTGCAAGTTAGGCGTATGAAATAGTAACATTTGAGGGAGTTGCACCACCCAAGTACCTCCAAACTACTTTGAAGTATTCGTAGGTGAAGATTACTACCTGTGAAATGGGATTTTTGTCCAGAGGCAGAATGCCCTTTTTACAAGCAATATGTAACATCTACTTGCAACTGGGCTAAAGGCCTCTTTTTTTTTTCCTGAGTAATACTTCACAAGTACTGCAATTATTGCATATGGACTGAATATTTCAGTATCTAGAATAGAGAGAGGCTAGTAATGCTATTGTTACGAAATATTTCTCTACTTAGGTAAAATTCACTAGGCCTTGGTAACCATATGACAAAGCTGATAAAAAGAACAGCATAATACAGACACAGCTGAGGATGCTTTTGGTAATTGCTGATATTTTCCTGAGGCCTAAAGTCGGCATTTGCATTTGGTACATAATAGCGGCACATACAGTTCACAAGCATCTTGAGGATCAGTAACATCATATGCACAAGCCTAGACCTTTGTAGTCTTGGGCTAACAACATCACAACCAGCCTGGTTAACTGGAAGGCCTCATTAGATTTGGCTAAGAACATATCTCAGATACTGCCCTATGTTTCTACTTTTAATTACCCGGTACAACTAAGAACATGCCTACAATGACACATCTGAAAACTAGAGGTGTCACTGAGAGCCAGCAGCCCAAAGCTCTCTCCATAGTCATGGGAGACTCTCACCTTGAAGGGGCAATGCATCCCAACCTAAAAGAGGTTTCTAAGATACATGACGTGAAGCTCTCCTTGAACTTGTTTATACTTTCACATACAACTACACCACTACCTTTTAGACGTGTGCATTTTGATGAGATAGTTAGCTTTACCACGTACTTCATGCTGATGGCTAGCGATGTATGGTTTAGCAGAATGTCAGACGCTGCATTGTGACAGGATTGGATTATCAGCACTGGGATCTAGATGTAAGGTCTCAGGTTAGAAGTTCCAGAAAGGGAGCATCTCACAGGCAGGAGGTGCATTCGTTTGGCTAGTATTAGCACATCATCACTTGACTATCTGTACAGCACTGTATTTTGGAGCTGTGTATCACAGAGCGATTTTGTATGAAGTATTGCCCTCTTGTGGCTGTCCAACAAAAGATGGGTAACTCGGAAAGTTTTCAGCTAGTGGAGAGCACATTAAGCCAGTTTGGGAAGACGGAAGGGCACAGCCCTAGTTTTACTCCTAGGCATACATGAAATGTATCTGTTCACTGTGTCCATTTCTGGCATCTGTTGGGTTTATTACATAATGATTAGCTCCATTCTCTGTTTCAAAATTTCATGGGATATGTGATTTCTGATGGTCCTAGGGCTTACTGCAGTACACACAAAGAGAACTGGACCTCATGCATTTATTCCAGCCAAAGGTCTATGCAAGCATTGCATAAGGTAGACCTGTGTTTGGTAATCCTTGCAGAATACCAGCATATCTTCTAACATATACATGGGAGTCTTAATTTTGTAAGAGGCACACACTGCAAACATAGAGAAGAGGCTTTAGGAGTGATTGATAAACAATATTATCCACGTTAACACTGCAAAAGTTATTGGTTGGTAGTGTTGGAACAGTAACATATACACCAAGCTGTGCATCCAGAGGGAAAGTGGCATTGCAATAAATAAATGCATGGATGCTTCCTGGAACAAGAGTGGGATTTTTTTGATTGTTCTCCGAAGTAGTGCTGGTAATTTGTGCTCATTCTTATGCCTGGCTACACATGCACTTCAGGTAGCGCATGGATTTCACAAGTGGTTTACCTTTTGTCATTTCTGGAGGGCCTATACAAAATCATAGCTGATCATAGTAATGAATTGCTAGAATGGTTATCAGTAAAGAATTTCCTGCATAAGATTCAGCTAGAGTATTCTCGCGAGCTCTCGCTATAGAACCAGTGTGTAAGTCATTCCTGCAAGTACTGAGTTACTGTTTAATATAGTAATGCAAGGTATATGGAAAGATCCTTCAACGCCAAGTCTGCCTAGACTTCTATGCACTGGGAGAGGGGAAAAAATTAAATGTCTGAGTAGATCCTAAAAGTGATAATACCGTTGTTATGAAAGTCTACAGGGCAAAATTTATAGGAAGAAGTGTAGTCTTTTATCAGATACTGGATTATATTCCATTTTGTATCCCACCAGATAAAGCCAAAAGAACAAAATGCATTCTGGGTACACCATCCCTTCCCTGAGCTTCAGTTTGTGCCCATTGCCTATTTTCCTGCCACTGGGCACCACTGAGAAGAGTCTGGCTCCATCTTCTTCACACCTTCCCATCAGATATTTATAAACATCCATAAGATCCCCCACCATGAGCCCTCTCTTCTCTGGGCTAAACAGTCCTCTGCCTCCCTTTGTAAGAGAGATGCTCCAGTGCCTTAATCAGTTCATGGCCCTTCACTGGACTTGCTCTGGTAAGAGGCAGAGTGCTGTGCAGACTCCTGGGCGTGCGTGTTGTGGTGATAAATCTGGGTGCATCTTAACTATGCTTCTGTGCTGGGATGATGAACACTCATGGCTGGAGATAGACCTCAGGTTTGTTAAAGCACTGTGGCATGGCATTCCAGCTGTGGTGCCTGGTGCAGAATAATTGATAGGACTTTGTTGTTTGCACACTGCTCTGTACTGAAACCAAGTGTCAAGGATGTGTTTCTTAGGGGCCTTTTATTGTGGTTGCTGCCTTTCTGTAAAGGCTAAGCTAATGACTGTTTCCTGCTGCAACTCAGCTCTCAGTGCTAATGAATGTACATTTTTAACAGTAAACCAGTGGAAGTATGAAAGTAGTTTAAGTTTTGTTCACCTTCAGCTGTGGGTCATCATGTTGACAAGGGGTTCATAATGCATTTTCTGATTTTTTTTATAGTATATTTCAACAACTTTAAAAATAGCATGATTGTCCATTCCTATCCCAAACCATTTAAATTCCAAAGCCAGGCTTTAAGAAGTTGGTAAATGCCTCCATGAATTTTTCATGAAGCTTTTTTTTTTTTTTTTGGGGGGGGGGGAAGGGGGCTGCCTCTGTTCTCATGTTGACATCACAGCAGAGTTGTTATGGATAGGATTGATGTGAAACAGTGCAGGTGAGGCATCTGTACCAGGGCTTTCTGTGCAGTTCCCTGTGCAGCAGGTGAAGAGAAATCAAGAATTGGCATTCATCCCATCCCAAAGTAAATATTTCTCCTACGCCAGATGAACTGCACCATCATAGCACCTTTCTCCCAGCTGAAAAAGAGCCTTGGAGCGACGCACGGATGTGTAATTTCAGGGTCCGAACTAGGCAATTCCTACATCTGCAGTTAAATAAAAACCAGCAGGGCATTGTCTCCAGAACTGGTTTGGTATGACTGTCACTACTTAAATAATACAGAGCCTATCACAGTGTTAGCATGCACCGAATCCATGTCCGTCTATCTCTTTCCCTCCCCCCTCTACCCCCAAGACAATGACAGGATATAGTGCTGGGTGACTGCTCATTAATAGTTTGCCCATGGCTAACCCCTTCTGAAGTGGTAAACGGGAGAAGAGAACTGACCCATTTGGATGTGAGCCATGCTATACTCTCATAGTTTTGGGGAACAATAGTCTGCATTGACAGCTGGAAGACCCTTTCTTACCCTTTTCAGTAAGGCCATACCAATGTAATATTCACCAACAAACTGAGGCAACCAGATCATTGCTTCTGGTACCAACAGGCCGCACAGTCACCAACAACATTTACTACCTCTATAAATGGAAGGAATCTCTTATGAATTGTGGACTAAACTAGTACTGTCTGAATACTATGGAAAAGTTTTCTGTAGCTACACCATCAAAAAACACTTCAGATGTTTCTAAAAGCTACAGGTAAGTTAATGACCATGAATTACCAAACATTTGCTTCTGAGTTGGGAAATGAAGCAGGCAGCTGGGGACTGGACAAACATATCTTTTCTCGTTAATCAAGATTTTCAAAATGAATATTAACCCAGATGGATGACCAGCATAAGGCACTTCAGAAGAAAGAGTTTTAGGAAGTGTGAAGAACATTCTGAAAAGAAGTTTCTTTAAAGCATCTAAGACTGAGCTGTTGTGAAAGGTCTGGAACTAGGTTTAATATTTTTAAATGATATGTGCGTGCCATTGTTTTGGCCACAAACTATTTCACAGCAGATAAAAGCTTGAGCAAATGTCAGCTGTTTCTAACAGCCTCTTTCTAATCAAAATGATATGCAGGTGACTTTGAACTGCATATCAAATGGTTGTCTGAGAGTGGGAATGGACAGCACTGTCAAGGAAATCCTCATGTAATGGGTTAAAAGAAAAAAAAAAGTGTGACAATAGTATAGTGATCTCTGCTGGGAGCAGAAGCCAAGGCCTTTAGAAGCTGTAGGGATTAGCTTCTTTGTGCTTGAGGTAGGTTTGGTCATTGCTGCTTCTGTTGGGTTTAGCATGGATATCTGTCTGTTTGAATACCTGATCTAGAAGACTGGTGTGTTTTGGAAGGAGATTGTCTTCTGTAGAAACAATAGCCCTCCTAGGAGCAGCATGCAGAGATGCAACCAGACTGCAGCACCCTGAAAGCCTTGTGGGATTATACAGGAAAATGCAAAATTCAGAGATGCAAGAAACTTTTCTGACTCTTCTTCTCTGCCTCATATACAGTTGTTTGAGAGTGAGTGGACTAAGGAAAGAAGTTGTGACGGTGTGCTCCTTCCCCCTTCCCCCACTGATGTGCTCTCTCCCCCTCAACCTGACCTCCCTGTAAACAGCACGTATGTAGGGCTAGTTGAGCATGCACCAGCTAAGACCTGTCTAGCATGCAAATACGACCATGAGTCAATCATCTCCCCCCCATAAATAGGGGGCAGCCCAGAGCCCACTGAGCTCTCCTGCACAGCAGTGGGCTGCACTGCAGAACCTCCTTTTGAGTAGGAGCGCCTCTCAAGGTCACTCCTCGAGACTGAGAGATTCCTTACCCGCCACAGATCCTCGGTAAGTGATCAACAGCATGCTGAACTTCTGTGAACTTCGCAAAACTTTCCTGAGTTATATCCCTGACTGATAGCACACCTAATTCCTTACACATAAACCGTTGACCAAGTCTGAGACTAGGACTGGATTGTGCTGCACCTAGGCTTCTCTTCGGAGGAGTTTAGAAAGCAAGGGGGTCCAGTCTGAATCTTGTGACTCAACGGGAGGATTCCCTTTGCACTCACTCCTTTAGATATGAACCATTGACCAAGTCTGGGACTAGGACTGGATCCAGCTGCACCTGGGCTTCTCTCCGAAGGAGTTTAGAAAGCAAGGGGGTCCAGTCTGGACCTCGTGACTCAACGGGAGGGTCTCCATTGCACACGCATCTGACCCTGTCCTTCATGCAGTAAATAACTGAGAGAACCTTGCCAATCGAACCTCGTTAAATCGTTCTTATTTACGACTGAACTTTGTTAAGTCGCTGTCTTACTGCAGTAAACGTAGTGCTGCTTCCCTCTTACGAGGGAAGTGCATCACTCCTTTCGCAACAGAAGTCTTTTCTCAAACCTTTTGCAACTAAATCATAGGTGGAAGAGACAAAAGGGGCATGTTGTAGAATGTCATGTAGTACACCTCTGTTTTCTTCCCTGCTCTGCTGTTGGATATTAGACCAATCACTTGTAAATCCCTATGGATTTCCTATCTATGGAATGAAAGGCCAGTGACGCAAAGGACTTAGAAACTTCTTCCATTACATGCCTGCTTTCCTGTAGTTTTACTCTTGTTGTTTATTTATATCCACCATATTTAATAAATACTGTCTGTATATTAAGATAATTCTCCAAGAATGAAATGAATCACCATCTGAAGGTTCTTCTGTCTCTCTAGTTTAGAGGGAAACATCCAAATCAGAGTCAATATATTCCGCTCCTCAGGCTGACAGTGCAAACAAAATGCATAACGTAAAATACTGAAAATCTTCAGTGGCATCTAAGCACACTGCAGGGGGCTTTCAAAACATCCTGAGGATGCTATCAGCTCACAGAAAAGAATTTCTCCATCTGATAGCAGTCAGCGCGCTATATGCAACAGCTAGGTGCGTTTATGTTCAACCTCAGTGCAACAGCTCACAATGGCAAGGCAAAATTGGAGCAGTATTTTATATGATGTCATCCCCATGCTAAATCTCTTGATCCACAGCCTGAGAAACACAGGTGGAAAGGATGCCCTGATGTCAGCTGTCACTGTCCACCTATCTAGCCTGAACTTCATCAGTTTCTCTAGGAGGATGTCATGAGAGACTGTGTCAAAAGCCTTGTTGCAACTGAGGTAAACAAATACCTCTCCTCTCCCCTCACCCGCCAAGCCAATCATCTCCTCAGAGCAGGCTGGCAGCTTTGTTAAGCAGAGTTTTCCCCTCATAAAGCCATCCTGTCTACCTCCAGCCTCTCACCTTTCCTTCCCATGTCTGGAAATGATGTCCAGGATTAGTTGCTCCATCACCATCCTAGGGACTGAGGTGAGTCTGACTGGCTTGTAGTTCCCTGAATCCTCCTCCTTGCCCTTCTTGAAGGTAGCAGGGGCGTTTGCTCTCTTGCAGTCCTTGGGAATCTCTCCTGTACACTTCCTTTTTAGGTTTGAGGTCAGCCAGGAGCTCCTTGTTCATCCACATAGGCCTCTTGCTACCTTTGCTTGATTTCCTGCTTGTTGGAATGGGCCACTCTTGAGCTTGGAGGAGATGATCCTTGAATATCAGCCAGCTGTCTTGGACCCCTCTTCCCTCCAGGACCATAACATATGGAATCCTTCCCGAGCAGGCCAAATTCTCTTCTCCTCAAGCCCAGGGTATTGATCCTGCTTTTTGTCCTCTGCTCCCTCCTCACAGGATCCTCAGCTCCACCATTTTGTGGTCACTGCAGCTAAGACTGCCCCCGACTTCCACATCTCCAATCAGTCCTTCCTTGTTTGTACGTATGAGATCCAGAGTGCCTCTCCTCCTCAGCTCTTTGATCACCTCTGTTAGAAAGCTGTCATCAATGCACTCCATAAACTCCCTGGATTTCTTGTGCCCTACTCCATTGTCCAGCCAGCCGATATCAGGGTGGATGAAGCTCATAGGACCAGGGCCTATGGACATAAACTTTATTCCAGTTCTCTGAAGAATGCCTCACCTATTTCTTCTTCCTGAAGAGACTGTCTACAGCAGACACCCATTACATGGTCACCAGTGCTGGTCTGCCCCCCAGTCCTGACCCATGAGCTCTCAGCTGGTCCCTCACCTGTCCCCACGGAGAGCTCCATGCATTCCAGCTGCTCATTCAACTATTTCTCTTCACACTTGAAACAGATTGCATTTTAAGCAAGAGCCTAAATTTTGTCAAATTTAACTTGATGGCTTCAAGGAAGTACTTCAGCTGCTGCCTTGTACGTCATACCCATTCAACTTCACCTGCAACATCTAAGTTGATTGTACAGAGGGGCACACTATTTCTGTGCTCATCCTGCACCACAGGTGTCTGCCTCCTGACAATATAGAGAAAGAAGATTGAAATCAGTATTCAGAGATATGACATCCCCGCTGTTGAAGGGACCATGTCTGTACTTACCAACAGTTTGTGCCATTAGGGACAAATTCAAAAGACTCTTTTGCTCTTCCCATGAGTCTGAACAAGAGTGTACTAAGCTGTCACAGCAGAAAAGTCTGGCAGGTGAGCGTTCCACAGGTCAGCTGGTGACCACTGTTCAAACAGCCTACATAAGACTTCCTCCAGGAAAGCAAAGGTTCTTCCATGTCAAAACCATGATGCTACAGAGCCTCCCACAGAGTTCAGTGTCCTGACCGACAGTAAGGGTGGGACTCAGTTCTAAGAGACACTCACAGACACTAAGCAGCAGTGGGGTGAAGGGGGTGGTCATGGCCACATATTTTTCATTCCATCGACGCACCCTCCAGTAGCCCACCTCCTGCTTGGGGTCCTCTACATGGCAGCTGACAGACTCATAACAGACACCCAGGGCCCAGTGGGTTTTGTCTCCTACTTCAGCCTCCCAGTAGTGGCAGCCTGATGAGTAGGCAGATGATCCCAGCACACAGGGGAAAGTGGTGGAACGCCGAGAGCTTTGTGGCAGCTCCTGGGGCATGTCAGTGAAATAAACACTCTTGAGATTCTCCGAGAGCACCACACTGGCATGAGCTGTCTGAGGGTCCAGAGACGCATCTCCTTTGGCAGAGCAGAGACTATGAGAAAGCAGGGAAAACCAAGGGGGAGGGAGCAATGGATTCACACACCTCACCCCAGAAGAATCAGCTGGAGAAGAGCAATTACACAGCCATTTGCCCATTGACCACAAGGCAGCTAGGCATCTGTCAACCCTCCATGCCCCATCTCCTCACCATACCACACACTTGAATTGCCTTCTCTGAGTCCCTACCCCAAACTGTCTTAGCTCTATGCTATTCCACCTTTCTCCTGAAGTTGCTTACCTTCCTCTGATAGTCTACACTGTCATCTGTTTCATCTCTCAAGCGCCCCACTCCTGACCCCTTATTCAGGCAGGCACCAACAATACTGGCACCAGGGGGCACTTCTGCACTTTGGCAGAGTGACAGGGGTGCTGTTGAGCACATGCACTGATATAATGGGCTTTCTCCACAAAGGGGCCCACAAATGAGCTCTCAGGTCTGTTCATTGGGTTCACCAACAAGATAACCATTCAAATGAAAAGAGTCAAGTCTAGTCACTTCAACATTTTAAACCAGGCCTAGACATACAGGTGAATTCAGAATGCCAAACAGAAGACACTTTTCAGAGCCAAGGACTGGACTCAGGTCCCAGACCTAGGTCTCTATATAGCTTGACTACCAGTGTACTTCTTCAGCATCTTCGTAAGCTGAAATAATGGCCTAGGGAAACAGGCCATTGCCCTCTTCAGCTCAAGAGGGACAGAAGGTAGCTCCAGGTTCTTAAGTGTTTCATACCTAAGGAAAGAAGTGACCTCATCTAGTAATCGAATCAATCACAGTGTCTAGAAGATGCCAGTCACAGCAGCTGTTTCTAGGAATTATTACTATGCTAAGGTTGAAATGCTGGAAGCTTACCAAAAGTCTATATTCCCACTGAGAAACCATGAGAGGAAAAAATTAAGGGGAAGAAGCTGACAGTTGATATATCAGGATTTGGCCCAGAGTCAGTATAACTATCCTGGTCTGAGAAAAGGCAAAGGATGGAACTGACCACCAATATATCAGGTTTTATCTTCCAGGGGGATCATTCTATTACAGTGCAATGCAGCCAGTCTCCTAACACCGCACTGAAACATTGGCATGGTATTAATCCCAGAGGAAAGGAGCACTCCTACCAAGCAATTGCATCTTCAACTACTAACGGCTCCTTCCCTGTCCCCTCCCCTCAAATAGGAAGAGGAATAGGGTACATCACCTCTGCAGGACACTCTGCATGTCCTAGAAAAGGAGAGGGAAAACAGCAAGTCAGATCCCACCAAAAAACCCCCCATCAGCATAAATATTGTAGGGTGTGTCTGCATGCCCAGCAATCCTTTTGCCTGCTAGTGCTGGGCTTAATCTAACCCAGGTGTCATTAATTCTGCTAATTATTTGGGGGAAATGGAAAGAAAGGCAGCACTTGTGAGGTTGGCTCATGACATCTGGATGAGTCACACCCCATTTTTACCCTTTGAGTATAAAGCCTTGCTTTCCAAGCTGCAGACCTACCATGACTAAGTTTAAAGCTCAGCCTTTTCCTCACCTCACCAAGAAAGATGAAAGTCATGTTGCTCTCAGCTAGACCACATGGAAGAGATTAAACAGGGAGATCCAGGGCTCCTGGTTGCAGAGGGCCATACAGATTAATAGTGACCTCTCAAAATGCAAGGCAGAGCTTCAGCCCTGCCCCAGAGAAAGGGACTGCCACAAGAGCTTCTTTGAAAGCCTGTGACAGAGAAGTCACCAGGAGATTAGAGAGCATCTCCCAGCTGGGGACTGACCTGAGGCAACACCCCCAGGGAAGAAAGAGCCCCTCTTGTCAACTCTTCTGAGCTCACCACACCACTCCAGTTCACTCCAGATGGGTGGGCCTAAAGAGAAGGCCCCTACTCCACTCCTCTCAGCTCTGCCCCTTCTTCCACTTACTCTCAGCTCCTTGGGCTTTTTCTCCTCCATGGATAAATGTTCCTTCAAATCCTTTGCTTTTCTGCCCAGATGCTCCACGCAAGCTTGTAGCTTATCCTGGAGAGGGAAGGGCAGGAGATTCTGCTCAGGCAAAATGGTCCAAGGCATCAGATGCTGAAGCAGCACTGAGAAGGCTTGGATCATACCAGTTGAGAATCATATACCAATTGATCTGACATGTCACTTCATGCACTTTGCTTTCATGGGATGTCAATTATAAATTCCAGCAATCCTCTGGCTATTCACACTGAACATCTGCATCAGGTACTACACTGAGTGTTTCTGGGTTAAAGTTCTGAACACCTGTGTGTACAGCAGCACTACAGGTTACAATATTCCTCTGCCTTCCAAATTTAGCTTCTGAACAGCAGCTAGAAGTGCAGACAAGGAGTCAAAGCAAGATAGTTCTACACTGTATAGATTAATTTTTTCTAGGGAGTCAATCACCAGAGCAACTTTCCAGGAAACCTACTGTATCTCTGAATCAAAATGGAACTTCTGACTCCACCCTCAGATATGGGACAGCAGGAATTACTCAGTGGAACATCACAAATTTTGCACTAACACTCCCTCCTGCCTCTGAAAACGACTAATCAAATCCTAAGGTGTGATTCTGAGAAAAAAAAAAAAAAAAGAATGGGGGGGGGGCCTGAAAAATGCCTCCAACATTTTAGATGCAACTTGTGCAGACACCTTGGCTGGGATTCTGTCCAAGATTAAGACATCTAAATTTAGATGAATTAGATGCCTAAATTCCACTAGATGTCAGTATAGTCACAGGAGTATTCTAGAAAGCTAATTAGCTGACCATGCATCTACTGTCGGGTGAAGTGACTAAGTACACTTGTCAGACTGCTGGTTATAGCCACCAACACAGCTAGCTCAATTGGTTGAGGTTGCTTCAGAGGGTGAACCACACATCCCACTCAGCTGCTGGAATGTTTCTTCAGCTTCAAGATGGAGAGCCCGTGAGCAGTAACATCAGTTTCTGATGTCGGAATCATTACTGTAGTTTTGGGTGGTCTCACCTCAAGCTGGCCATGAGGTATAGGTACATTTCTACATACAGCTGCCTTAGTTCCTGTTCCTCCTTGCTCTATCCATTAGACTCCAGTTTCTTTACTGGATCATAGAAATGAAACCCTGAGCCCCCAGCACGTACCCTCCTCCTTCTGTAGCAGGGACTGTCTTTCTCCTCCCTGTTTGCAGAGAAGAGCGGAATCTACTACTAAGTTCTGCTTCGCTGCTTAGAGCGGGTAGGAGCCAGTAGTCATTGGGCCTACACTCAGCTCTTATGCCTAGATTAAACTCCTTCCCAGAACTGGGGAGGTCCTACATCCTCTTTCACAATCTACTCATGTTCTGGTCCCTAGACTCCACTTCCAAACTGTGGTGCTTGAATGCAAATTTCTCTAGAGCTTCTCTGGTCACTAGCACCCTTTTGAAATATTTAGCATCAAAGTCAAACTAGAGGTGCAACACTTGCTCCCAGACTGTTCTGCTGCATTCCTGTGACTTAACAAGTATTGGTGGGTCTGAACTGCCCTACTGCCTTACTTAGGATGAGATGGTTAGAAGTTTAAAGACTGGAGTGGAATGCCAGGTATCTCAAACCTTGTGAAGGAAATGCTTTCTAGCAGTACCTCCGGGAGATACCATTTGCTTTCCTTGTGTTTTTTGAGGGCTTCATCCAGGGGCCCTCCTGTATGAGCGAGATGGCTGTGGGAGACTGCACACACCACACACATGGCTTCCTGGTCCTCCTTGCAGAAGAGATTGATGACCTCATGGTGCCGGCAGCAGAGCTTCTCATTCTGCATCTTTTCCTTGACAAAAGGCAACTGCCAGGCTGTCTCCACTATGCTGGCCAGCTGCCGGTTGGGGTACATGACTTGCTGAGCACAAACATGCTGACACATTGGGCAGCTGAAGTCCTTGACCGCTGGCTCCCAGTAGTGGGTGATGCAGGCTCTACACAAGCTGTGGCCACCAGGAATCATGACAGGGTCCTGCAGGTAGTCAGACTGATGGAGCAAGTGGTGTCTATGTTAAGGACCTCCAAATGACTGAGGCAAGCCATTGGTGGTAGTGCTATGAGATGGGCACAGACTTCGGGAGACAGTTCCTATATCCTGATATAGGAATAGTCACCTGGAGAAAAAAAAAGAAAAAGAAAAAAAAGAAAACCACACCACAGAGCAAATAGATCACATACATGCATTATGCAGCATGTGGACTCAAGGAAGCCTAAAAATCAGGCCTCATAGATATTCTCTCCTAGCTTGAGTGAGGAGAGAAGACTAGAGAAAAGACATGGGCTATGTAACCCAGACACCTGGTTCAGCTTCATTGTCCTGTTCCTCACTGACCAAGGCAAGCAGTAATTTAAGTAACAAGCATTTATTGAATTCCCCAATACCTTGCAGGAGAAGGAGTTCTTTCCCCATATCAGAAATGGGGGGGGGGGGGGAGGGGGGTTGAAGGCAGGCTGGAAATAGCATGCGTGTTAGCAAGCATAATAGTACTGAATATTTCTGCTCTGTCACCTACATACAGACTTTTTCCCTTGAACTCAGTACATGGGGACTAGACACACAGAGAAACAGAAATGAGAGGTCCCACTTTCATACATAGCCCCCTGAAGGCAGTCTGGAAGAGGACTTATTAAAAGATAGCCCAGGCCTCATGGCATAGACTAAATAGACTAGCTTCCCCCTCTCACTGTTTACACATGGTGCTTACAAGATGAAAAATTCCAATGCAAACAAGTTTGTTAACAAGGAAAACATTTTTCATCCAGAGGGTGACAAAACACTGGGACAGAAGCCTAGAGAGACTGTGATATCTTCATACTTGGAGACAGGGAAAAACCAGCTGGATAAGACCCTTAATGTCTTAATCTAATTAGGCCTACTTTGAGCAAAAGACTAAATTAGGAGACCTACAGAGAACTCATTGAACATAAACTAGTCCACAATTTCACAACCCTGTAGATCTCCACTTCAAAAAAGAAAAAGCATACTACAGTTGAAGGAAATCAACAGGAGCAGAACACCCCTAGACAGACTGAAAAAGAACAAGTCTAACCAAGCAAGACCTCTTGATAAAATTTTAAAAGCTAGAAGCACTACGAGTTAGGCATTCAGGGCATCTAAGCTTGTTGGTCACAACACTACCTTGCCAAGGATAACTTCCAAGCTAAAGAATTTGTTAGGCAATACACGTCCCAGGTGGACTGCCACAGACCTTTGCTTTCAGCAACTAGAGAACAATTCCCACTCTTCTCCTTTACAGAAAAAACACAGATGTGGCTAACAATGGCATTTATATAGGAGCAACAGCTGTGATTGCCACCCACATGCCCTTTCCTACCTCACCCTATGAGTATGAATATGAAGCATATTAATTTGTGGTTTTAGGGATTAGTCATGGAATCTCTCTCCTTTCCCTCTGCGTTGGATGTATATTCCCTGAGATGTTGCAGAAATCCTCTGCGCCCTCTGGGGTGACCCCTTCATTGATGTTAGGAGAAACAGTGCAGGTTTCCTTGACTGCAGAAGCAACTTGGACACCTGTGGTATGGTCAGAAATACAAGTTTATTGTCCTGTTCCAGGCTGTGTTGATCAGATTCAGGACTAATCAACAGGTACCCACAAGCAGCCCTAATGTCATTAGCTTATATTTCTCTCTCCTCTCTTCCCCTCCCAACTATGCTTTCCCTTTTGACTCCTGTTTTGCTCGTTTCACACCTGTATTTGCTATTTATATGATTATGTTGGTAACTCTAGCCTTCCTGAGCAACTTTGCTAAGACAGCAATCCTATTTCACTGTCTTTCAATATCCTTCACCCATGGGGAGTTCCTGACAAGCCTCTTTCACTCTCTGTAATGTCCAGCAGTTTCTCGTGTTTTTATCCTATTAGTGTAACCTCGGGTCATGGAGAGCCACCTGCCCAGATAGATAAAAGCCTGTTCAGATCTCCTTCTTTTTCAGAGTGCTGGGTATTACCAAGAGTGGAATAAATCCAAATCTTCTCAACATTTTGGAAAGAGACCATCTCTGTTATACAAAACTGAAATAACAGAGATAAAGTCTGTTCCTATTTAAAAGTAGACTGAAATTTAGCAAAACATCATTTCAGGACAATGTGGAACTAGAAGGTTACAGTCTAGGAATCCTAGAATAGCCTCATTTTCACACGTGTTCTTTGTGGCTTGTATGTCCAATTTATTGATAGAATTGATACAGCAGCAGCAGATTGTAGTCATGTATTCTTCCGTGCAAACAAATTGCAGTTACTTACCTTTGGTTTAATAAAGACATGGTAAGTGAAAATGGATATGAATTTAACTCTTTTCATAGTCGTGGAGTTTAAGTGCAGCTGACATCTACTCTGGAATATCATTGTAATCCCAGGCAGACGAATGCATTTGAAACCTTATTTTCCCCAGAGATGCTGACCATCCATTTCTGTCTTCACAGGTAACTTTGTATATCCTGCACACCTTCAAAAGTCAGCTCATGAATTCATACGCCCATGTACCTACTAGTCAGACAGTCAGTTTGTTATGAGTGTGAATGGAGCTTGGTTTGGTGCAGGAACGAGCAGAATTAATCAAAGAGTGTTTTCTATCAGACATTTGTCTAGTAGAATGCCATCAAGTTGACTGGAAACAGTTGGAATCCAACCAGTGGACTTTAATATACTTTTCTGAATTAAAAAAATATTAGTATCACAGTTATAAATATGGCAGTGAAGGAATAGTTGGTTTATTTGTAATAAATCTGGAGTAGCTCTACATGCATATGGCTGCTTATGGAATTCATCTCACCTAGAGATATACCTTTAAGCATGCCTTCGTTTCTGTCTTCCATCTTAGTTTCTTCTCAATAGGGAGGGGGAGGAAAAAAAAGTAACAGGTGTTTTTACAGAATGGTTCATGTGAGTATCTTAGACATCTGCTACATGATGAGATGAGTTACGCCATAGAAGTGCCCATTTTTTCCTTTCTTTTCTCTATTCAGGATGTGTAGAATGATAAGCTCAGGAGGCTGCAGCCAGGGCCTGTCCCTCTGGCCCTGAGCCAGGTGGGCAGAGAGGACCTGGAGATGGTAGCCGAGTTCAACCAAGAGTCCAGATGACCAGGAGAGTTCCTGGTGATGAAGCAGGTATGAGGTCAAGCTGAGAAGTCAGCCTGCGGGTCAGAGTCAGGATCAGGCCTGGTGAGGGTAACCAGGGACAGAGAGAGTCCAGTGCCTACTGGGCAGGCCCAAAGTGACAAGATAGGTCCAGGGTCAAGCTGGGAAGTCAGTCCACAGGGCAGGGTCCAGAGCAATGGAGTCTGCACGCTGAGCTGAGCTGAGCTGAGCTGGAGATCAGTGCTCCTCTAGGGTAGCTCAGACAGAAACTGAAGGCCCAGGGTTGAGCTTAAATGGGGCTCCTGGGCCCATGGGCAGGAGGTGCAAGTGGCTGCCTCAGGCGAGGATGATCAGGCCCATTAAGGCCTGTTAGTGCCCTCAGACCCTGAAAACAGTAGTAATATTAAATATTAAAAATAAATATTAAAGACTTTTCTGTAATAGCAAGAGCTACAGCTTTACTGTGAGAAAGTACCATTGTGACACTTTTGAAGGCGATTATTTTCACCTAAGTTTTTACTTTCAAGTTTGATGCCTTGAAGATATCCCAGCTTTGTTTTCAACTGTTGCTAACTAGTACCACTTCAGCAGTATCGCTTCCATGTTCTGTTTCCATTCCCTTACCTCATACATCCTTGTAGTCTTTTTTTTCCTGACTCACAGTCTGAAGGTGATCATTAACCTTTTAGCAATAGTGGGTCACATTCATCAGGCACCTTAGACTGTTTACAGTATTAGTGATGTGGGCGACTCGAGTCTTCCATGCAAGAACAAAGTTACCACACAGCAGGTGGTCCTGAGGGACAGCCTACCCTCTTTTGTTGTGGGTGAATATCCTTGAACCAATTCACATTCATCGCAGGCTAAAAATGTGCACACAGAAGAATTTTTTACAAATGCTGAGGCTGGGATTCATCTTACCTAAGTTTAGACTTCTGTTAATGAGCTGCCAAAGCATAAACCAAACTTGTAGGCTCTTTCTATAGCTCATGAAGGCAAATAAAAGTCTGTTTGCCTCCATAGTTTGATCACACCTGTCTCTGTCTCCCTTGAAAGGTCTATATTTATATCTATGAATTACAGGAAGAGTGTAGAGTGACCAGCTCAGGTTTATGGAATTATTTCAAGTCCACGTTAATGCAGCTTAATGCTGCCCTGAGTTCTGGTTTTGGACCACATTCCATCTGACTCAGGGAGCTGGCTCTCAGAGAACAAAAAGCCACTGGCTTCAGTAGAGAAAGACTTCAGTCTCAGCTGCTTTGGCCATGGAAGTAGCACAGAGAAGGAAACGGAACCTGCTATAACACTGCCTCAATACACAGAGTTATTAGACAAATGGGTGTAAGACCATTTTTCCCTATCCTTAGGAAGGACTGCAAGTAAAGGTCCCATAAAAAGCTACACTCCCTCTCACTGGGGGTCATCACTCAGAGCAACCCATTCTGCCCATCCTGAACCACTTAGGCCCCTTAATGTGTAAACGTAGTGTCTGAGGAAGAAATATGTCTATATATATATATATAGTCTAGACGACTAGTCTAGACGAGACTATAGTCTAGACGAGGACTCCGGAAGCCATTACATTGCCAGTCTAATGCAGTCTGGAAGAGGACTCGGTCCAATGCAAATACATTGCAGACCTCATGGTGCAGCCCAAAGAGACGAGCTTCCCTCACTCATCATCTTACACATGGCACTGCACATTCATTGTCCCAGGAGTCGCCCCCACTCCACAACACGAGCAGCAACTGTAAGCACAGTCTAACTAAGGCTGCGTTACCTGGGATATTTCTGCCTGCCTAAGCCCCACTGATGGCTTTCCCTGCTAGGGACAGTCAGAGCAGATCACTCTTCAGCTGAGTAACCCAATTCAGCTCCCTGCTCTGAAGGCCAACAGTTTGTCGAACAACCTCTAAGCCCTCGAAGTAGCACAAGTAAGCTAGCTTTCCTGGCAGGTAGAGATGTCCTTAAACTCCTGCCAGAATCAGGGGAAGGGTCTTCGTTCATATGTCTCAAAGGCTCCTCAGCTTCCCAGAACAGCTGTCTTCATCATCTTATCGTAAAGTAATTTCAATAAGTGTCCAGTGATATTGCAAGAACAGAGAGAGGTTAATGGCAAGCTGTTACTAAAGCATGATATCTATGTCAACATCTTCCAATAGACCATTATTTTTCTTTTCTTCAAAAGAGTTAATTATTCAAGGACCTTAGAAGAAAAATATATGTGGGATTGGGTGGAAGTGCAAAGGCATTGTTAAGGCAGAGGCACCAGAACTCTAAGCAAATCACCAGCGATTACCTACTTGAAGAATTTTCTATCTGCATTTGAAGAAAAATCTACCCCGATGGATGGACACATAATCTGAGCCTGGATGGTCCACAGATGAAGAGGTTATCACAGCAAAATATCTGCTCCACAGATGAGCAGGCTGCCTGAAACTAGATGGTCCATGAGCCAAAGAGGTTATCTAACAAAGGACACGAGTCCAAGGGTAAATGTGTTATTAGAGACAACAGGAGTCTTCCGCGGAAAAACCAGCTAACTGTGTATCAGGACTGTGCATTTTAATGAGAGGAAGAATTATCAAGTTTGATCATAATTAATAACAGAGGTGGATTCACATTCAGATGGCATACTTAATGCTTAAACTCCACAGAGCTGCACTGCAGCTCTTCAGAGTCAGATAAGCAGAACTGATTCCTCTGATATCTTACACTGTACTGCTATTTACGTGAATATGGTCTTGTTATTATTAAAAGAATTTATATGAAAGTTTGCAGTCTAAAGCTTTGTTAAGCTTTGTTTGTGAGTTGATAGGGACAGGCATGACCAGGGTTCACTGAATTTGCTAGGACACTTATGTCATCAGTTTCACTAGTAAAAAGTAGTAAGGGCAGGGAATGAGACGGGCATGTCCTATGATCAATGACAACAAAGACACCCTTAGAGGATGATTCCTTCTGCTTATCACACTTATCTTAAGATGGGATGAATTGTCCTCTGAAGGTGATATTGCTCCCTTTGTCTATAGGGGGAGCCTAGAATAGATGTTGACTGGACCCCTAACCAAGGGTAGGGGAAACTAATTCACAGAAAGATTCTTCATTACAGTGCATCTGCTGAGACTCCTGATTAAGGCCTGGTGTCTTGCAGGAGATCTAATTTACAGACATTAAACTGCATCGAGAGTCATAAGTACACCAAGTACTTCAGTAACACCATTTTTCTGAAGAAAGAATTCCGAAGCAGCAAGCTGAGTGTTAGAATATCACATTTAGAATATCACATTTCATATTGAAGTTGTTTCTCAGCATGTCACTCCACTAATGTTTCACAACCCCCGGGCTGCAGGTCAGCTGCAACATACAGGGAAAAGAATGAGCTGTTGCTCTAAAGGCAGTACTGAATTGCATAGTTCTGCAAACATCGAAGCAAAGAACATTTATCTGGGCATTTATCTGGAGCAGGGAGGGGCTCTACTGCAAGTGTGAAGTCCTAAAGTTTTTCTCTTTAGATAAATCTTCTGATTTGTTTCAGTAAGATGTCTTTGTAGTGAAGAAGGAAGCTACTCACTATTACGAAGGTACATGAAATGTTTGTAGCTTTTGAAATAAGAGTTTATTTCTGGGGTCAATACGGCCTAAAATATCTCGCACCTTCATGCAAGGAAGGTAGGCCTATTTCTTCATTTTAGAGATGAAAAAGATCATTTTCAATCTGCAGATAGAATCATAGAATCATTTAGGTTGGGAAGGATTTCTGGAGGTCATCAAGTCCAGCCTCCTCCTCAAAGCAGGTTCAGTCAGATCAGATTGCTCCGGCCCGATCCCGTTGAATTTTAAATGTCAGCACAGATGGAGATTGTACAAATTTGCACCTAATCCAGTGTTTGATCACTCACGTTGGGGCAGGAGAGGGAAATTTCCTCCTTCAGTTTCCCAAGTAGTCCATGGAAGAGAGCAACCTGTTGATAGCAAGCTCATTGAAGCCCTTTTCTGAGAATTAACTGGGCTAGTTGCTGTGCTTTAGGGCAGAAAAGGTTGGGTAGGTTGGAGATAAACAACAGCCAGCTATGCAAAGATGACTCAGTGTGTAAAGGCAGTCTGGTCTTTTGTGCATCTAAGCAGGGTAAGCATTTTGCTCACTTAAACTGTGTACCTAACCATTATAGGCTGGTTTTAATCCTGCTTTCTGCTTCTTGAAATGGGCAAGTACTTCTGAAGATTTGGCTCACGGGGGGAATAAACTGGCTTGGTACCTACAGTATAGACAGTATCTACAGTATCTACAGTATAGAGTAGATACTCTTGTGTTTCTGGATGAAACAGGTCAGTAAGAGAATAGTTTTGTACATATGCAATACCTTGAAGCCTATGCTAGAAACAGACCTCAGCAAGAATTGAAACCTCCATTCAGTCACCCACATGATAAGAACTCCGCTTTGAGAGCGTCAGCCAGGTTACTGGTAACCTCCAAGAGATTAACAATAATTTTTCATGTGAGGTGAAGCTGGTAGAACCTTTACAGGGATGACTGATTCCCTTTTTGTTCAGGATTCCTTCCCTTTTAGCATGAGATTTTTCCCCCTCTAAATGGAAAGTATTTCATTTGGTGACTCTTCCCAATTTATTCCTGAGCAGAAGATGGCCACTTTTCCTTGACAACAGGGATGCAAGCAAATGAGAAATCCTTTCTCAGCCAAACCTGGAGGATCTTGTGGTATCTCCTCCTCTTTGGGAAGATGCAAAGCTGGATTTTCCTGCTGCTGTTGCCATTTAGAGCTTGACACCATTTCTTTCAAGAGAGGAAACTCTTACTTTCTTCTGCCAGGGTGTGGATTTGTTATTTGTACGTTTACAAGTTGCAGTCCCAAAGGTCAGGGTGGTGGAGGTCCATGTAATGAAGGCAGGTCTTAGCAAGTTGGCACAGCTGCAGCCTAACCATTATATTCCTATCTCAGCAAGGCTGAACGGGGGCTGCTTTGTCCTGTTAATGGACTTTGTGGCCCATACTGAGCTCTAACTACGCTGCTACCAATGCCCGGGGGAGTTAGCTAGTAGGCAAAAAATGTATTGGTGATTGCAATACAGGAAGAATGATGTCTGAACTAGTGTCAAGACCATGTATCTTCAGGAACAAGCGGGCCATTGCCCTTGGAGTGGGCCGTTTGGATGATACTGTACACCCAACCGTGGCCACGAGTGAGGGGAGAAGAGTGCTCCATAGATGTCCTCAAGAAAAGCAGACTTTTTTCCTTAAAAAAGGAGAAAGAGGGCACATGAAAACCATTGTAGTGCCAGACTAGGACTTGTGTTTCACAGTGCTGCTGTTGCCTTTTGAATAAATTATTTTATCTTTCTGCGCTTTCTTATCTCACCTGAAAAATACGAACAGTACTCCCTTGTATCACAAGTCATTTCAATGCGTAATTAAAGAAGTCTACTCAGAAGCTGTGATGAAAATGCGCCGTACTTCCTTGTGGCTACTGAGACAATCAATTGTGTGTTGCCAGTTTCCCATCACTTCTAGGTGTTGAACCAGTTTCTTGTCGGGAGATAACATGAGTGTGCTAGCAACATGCCTGAGAGGAATCACTGTGTGGCCATTGAGTTTATCCTCTCTGGACTAACAGAAAGCCAAGAGGCGAAGGTAACCCGCTTTTTTTAAGCACATTAATAGGGAATCTTGGAAGGATCATGCAGATGAAGGTTGATCCCCCGGCTTCACACACTGTGTACCTTTCCCTCAGTAACTTGGCTCCTGTGGATTTCTGTTACTCCTCAGCTATCTCCCCAAGGTTGCTGGTGAACTCTTCAGCAGTGAGGAGAGCCACTTCAGTCAGTGCCTGTGTGGCACAGCTATTCACTTGTCTCCTCATGGCTAGTGCTGTGTGTCTCCTGCTGGCAGTAATGGCATATGACTGCATGTGGCTCTCTGTAACCCTCTTCTTTATGCAACTGTCATGTCCTCAAAAGCCTGTACACAGATGGTAATCATCTCCTGTTTCATTGGCTTTGTCCACACACTTGCACAAACTATCTCCACCTTCACATTCTCTTTCTGTGACTTTGGTGCTATCAGTCATTATTTCTGTGACATCCCCCTAGGATCCAGCTTTCATGCTCTGACACCTATAGCAAAGAGATGGTACTTCACATTTTTGGTGTGTTTCGTGGCATCTTCACATCTCTGGCAATTCTCATCTCCTCCATCTACTCATCTCCACCACCCTGAGGATCCACTCCTCCAAGGGCAGATGCAAAGCCTTCTCCACCCGTGCTTCCCATCTGAGAGCTCTCTTCTTGTTTTATGGCAGCACCGTTTTTATGTGCGGTAGCCCAATATGCAGCTACTCATTGGACTGAGATAAATGGGCCTCTCTGTTCTCTACAGTGGTGACTCCAGTGCTGAATCTTATCAGCTACAGCCTAAGGAATAAGGAGGTGAAAGATGCTCTGAGGAGAGTTTTAGGTCATATCAGAGAAACTTCAGCAGACTTGTTAGAAAGAGAACTTTGTTTGGGGAGAATTTATCAAAACCTTGGTACAAAGAGTAGGACTTCCAAGGAAGATTTGATCCGCTTCCAAGGGTGTTGGTCAAGATGGTGACTTAACAACTACATGTCTGCCATCAATGTGATTTTGAGAATAAATGACCAATCATTTCTGGGAGATGAGAAATTTGGGAAAGGCTTTGGAATCCTTCTATCGATTCAACTAAGCTAGCTCTAAGGATAGGTGTTCTAGCGCTAAACGATGTTTCATCGCTTCTGGCTGAGTTTACAAATGCTGTCCCTCAGTTGGCAGAAGGAGTTGAAATCTTTATTGAGCTGAAAGTGACAGAATTAATCTCAGACAGGTGAGAGGTTCCTGCCTCTGCATAAGGTTTACAGTCAAAGGGGGATGGAAAGAGGTCTTGCGGATTCCCTTTGCATTTCACTGCAAGCCTGTTAGGGCTGTTATTTCCCCTGACTTCCTCTCCTTAAAGCTGTGCATAACTATAGCAAAGATTGTGTCCCTGTGATTATCTATGGCACCCTAAAGAAGGATTTTACAAGTCTCAGGAAAATGTAGCCTTTTGGTGCTGCTAGTTGCCATCTTTCTGTTGCTGCAGAGGCTGAAGCTCAAGGTTTATCTCTTGTTTCTCATCATTAAGTATCATCAGATATGTGAAGTTCACCGTTTTTGCACATACCAATGTTGCGCTGTCCTTATCTTCGGACAGAGATGTGAGCTTTTTAAAGCAGATTTCTGAGGTGTCCAAAATTGTCTCTTTCAGTGGACTCCCAGCTCACAGGAAGGAAATAGCTTGAGAAAAAACCACAGGCATCATTTTATTTTCCTGTGTATGTTTACAGGTCTCTGGGAAGAGCAATGTACACTACTACTCTTCCAGAAAAAGACAAGTAGATCGCCATCAAAGAGCTTCCCTGCACAGCAATGAGTCATGTCTGCACACCTCTCTCTGCGCTGATGTTTAAGATGGTCAAAGCCATCTAGAGCTAAGCATCAGCAGAACCGGCAGCATGTTTCAATCAAGAATCACAATCTCAAACCCAAATATGCTTTCTGACAAATATCATCAAAAAGAACAGATTTTCATAAGCCCTGCATTCACCTATGCCTTAGCCTCCACCTCGAGAAACCTAGACAAAATTAGGGAATTTAAAAAGTTAAAGAGCTGCTGTCTCTTCAAATCTACAGTTTGCTTTTCTAAGAAAGCCTTCTGATCCAACATCCAGAATCCTGTTCCTCTTCTTTCCTTCCCCAAATCTCAGTTCCAGGAGGAGATTTGGGAAAATCCCGGCCTTGAATCACTTGGCGTGACAGCAATGCTAAAGTAAGTCCATTTGCAGTAGAACAACATTGCCCAGAGTCAGGAGGTCCTAGGGGCATTTGGGGGTTTCCCTGCTGCAAACAGTTGAGGAAAACTCAATGAATCAAGAACAGTACTGTTAAGAATTTTAGGGAAATTTTCAGTGTTCAGCTAGGAATTAGGTTATATTGTGTGGAGTGTGGAGAGATATTGGATCCCCATATTTCCACTGAGATACCTATTCCTTAGATTTTTATAGTGTAAAACACCAGACGACTGGCCAAAGCATGAAACTTCATCCAGTCTCTAAATAGAGCGGTGAAAAATGTCCCGACAATTGAACTGGATTGTGGCTCCAACATTGACTATGGTATTTAACCATGCTTGGATTGCTGCTCTGATAGATTATAAAGCTCAGCTATGACATAAGGTCAAGGCCTTGGAAAGGTGTTAGCAGAGCTCCTTTAAATGAAGCGTTCCCAGAGACACCAGGTTGGCACAGACTGATGAAAATCGGAGTGAATGCCTGGCATCGGGGAACGGCCTCTGTGTCCATCAGTGTTCCTGGGAGCCTTGGAAAGTCTAATACGGTGTATGTCACCCTTCACTGTAAGGCAGACACCTAGTGCAGCATCCTGCTCCTCTCATGCTCCTATTTTACCATGCAATGAATCGCAGTCCCCTCAAAGGTCTCTTGCTGTCTTCAGCAGCTCTCTCAAGTTGAGGCACCTCATGTCAGCACACCAATATATGTGAGATGAAACCTGCTTGTGCTGTGCCACACTGAAGGATTTGCTTTCTCTTGGAAGCTTAGCACCACCATCACTTTTTTTGTGTAGAAACGTGAGCAGACACCACTCTCCGAAGCTCGTAGGAGCTAGTGGGAAAGCATAACCTCTCAAAATACCTAGTTATTCCTCTTAATGCCAGGAGAAGCCTAGACCTGAGACTTACACAGCTCTAAGGTGTCTAAAGGTAAAAGCCCCACTACCACCCCAAAGGCTTGGGTTTGACTGGTGACAATATGCTCACATCCTTGTGACTGACAATTTCCAAAGAAAGATGAGAGCTACATGAAACCTTGAATTTAGTTTCAGTTCTACTCTTGTCTGCTGAGAAGATGGTGGAAGGGCGCATATAGATGAAAATGCATGGCCCAAGGAACAGAAGTGCAACAGTGATATGGGAGGTGCAGGTAGAGACTGCTTCGAGACGCCCTTTGGAAGAGCGTGTCCTCAAAGAGACCAAAATAATGACATAGAACACAACAAGAACAAGCAAAAGAGCCCGAGGAAATCAGACCACTATTGGCAACCACTATGCAACCAACCACGTAGGTGTCAGTGCAGGCCAGCTTCAGCAAAGCGTGTACATCACGGAAATAGTGGTCGATCTCATTGGGCCCACAAAACACTAGCTGAGCGGTCAGCAGGGTCTGCACCAGGGAGTGCACACAGCCTCCCACCCACGAAGCAGCCACCAGCCGGCCATACACATGCTTGTTCATAATGCTTGTGTAATGAAGCGGCTTGCATATAGCAGCATAACGATCATACGCCATTGCTATGAGGATGAACATCTCCGTGCAGGCAAAGAGATGGACCCCAAAGAGCTGTGCTATGCAGCCCACAAAAGAGATGGTCTTCTTTTCAGCAAGAAGGTCATAAATGAGTTTGGGAACTGTGACAGTAGAGTAACTGATATCTACAAAGGACAAGCAGCTCAGGAAGAAGTGCACGGGAGAGTCCAGCTGTTGACTGTTCTGTATAGTGCTGATGATAAGCAGGTTTCCAAGAACAACAGTGGCATAGAAGACTAAGAAGAATGTGAAGCATACTTTTGCTAATGTATCATCTTGTGTGAGTCCCTGGAAGACAAACTCCGTCACATTGTTCTTGTTCTTCATATACATCACATAGACAGGACCTGAAGCACAGAATAAAGCCACCTGTGATGGCAATAGAAACACAGTGCTATCAGTACACATCCATGTCGATCACTGGTATGTTCAATATCAAAGTATTCCCTTTTATGCCTTTTGGGGAAAGTTTCCTTTCAAAGTCAATGCTTCTCTCAAGGAGTGACAGTTGATATCTAACTCAGAATGTATTACTGAAGTGTGTAATAGCGAGCTCCGTTTATTTGTTTGAGGGAGTTGGTGGAAATATCCTCCAGATTCTTATTTCTGATCTTTGCCCCTTTTAAAAAGGAAGACTAGTCACTAGGCTTCCTAAACATCCACTTTTGAAGTGTTGATTTGGAAACGAAAAACTGACTGAGAAGGATAGTGAATGTTTTGATTTGAGTCTCAACACGTTAGTCACGCCCTAAGGAATTCTGCTCAGGCAGTGAACGTACCTTCTTTTTCAACCCTCTGAGGGAATTCAACAGAACTTTCCTTGCTATTGCTCTCTGACTCTGGTAGAATGTCCATGCATTTTGTGCAACCATCAGTGTTCACATCATGACACAAGGCAGCTGGCTAATTAACATCACTTCAGCTATCAGTGTAGATCCTTCTGGAGGAGGTAAAGTGGACACCTACCTCATGTCTGTTTAGCAGAGATGTGCCTTTAGGCACAAACTGTCTTTAAGGCGCCCTAAGTGAAATCAGACCATGTTCAAGGGATGCCAGGAAACCTGAAGCAGGAGAGTCATTGTCCTATATATGCTGTACTGGGCTACATCTTGTGTGGATTGGTTCCAGTTATTGCTCATGAGTTTCTGGGTTGAGACCTCAGTCTCCAAAAGAGCAGGCTTGTGTTTCCTCAGACCACCTTTCCTACAGTACATGGGTGAATACTGGAGATAATCTGCATTAACGATGTGTTAGTAAGGTTTTTGTACACCTCAGCCAAGTTCTGGACTGGGCATGGAAACCCCCATAAAAACACACCTGTGATGCCCCTGGGGTAATAAATACACCGCTGCTGAATCTCCTTTACTCACCAACACCCTTGTATTCACCTTTGCTGCACTCTAGTGCAGTACGCAAGTATCACTAGTGTTCAGTTTCTACACTGAAAAGATAGATGGCAAGAGCTGCATAACAGTGTCCACAATACTGGCAAGTCCTTTGGGATCTTAATCCTGTTCCACAATCACAGGTCAATCAGTTCTTTCTCACGAGATCTCTGCCTCTTCCACCCTCCAACTTCAGCAGCAGAGGAAATATTCTTTCGTGTCTCCAGCCCTATCTCCATGCCACTCCATGGGCAGAGGGAAAGCAGTGTGGGGAAGCCCAAAGTGTGTGTGTTAAGAGCATTGTTGCCACGATGTGCACAGCTAGAGGGGACAAGTTAAGACTGAGTACATAGGCAGTGCTGCAGCTACCTATTGACTCCTTGACTCTGTAACACCAGAAACTTCCTTTTGACAGATATTTCTGGAAATGGCATATAACTGAAAAATAAGCAAAGAAGACACCAATTAAAAGAAAGGGTAAAAAAAAAAATTGAGTTCTTTCTACTTCATAAAATGCACCTCACAAAAGTCACTCGACAATAATGCCTCTTTTCAAAGGCAGGATTTCATAGTCATGCTTGAACAAAAGAAAGAAACAAGATCAGAAAACTTACACAGTTTGTATTTGCTAGTCTCCAACAGTTTGCCTGCTATTCTCCTCTGATGACCTTCTCGGACCACTTCAGGCAGTTTCATCAAAACCTCTCAGCTCCAAGCTGCTTCTTATGTGTCACGAGAGCAGTCCACACCTCTGCCAGGGCTGAAAACTACAGAGGATGAAACGGACAGCCTGAATGTCTAGCTCCATTTCGCATTCTGCAAAAACAACTTCCAAGAGCATCTGCAAGAACAACTCTCTGTCTCTCTCCAGATGGGGAAGTTGTGGCAGAAATATTTCAAGTAAATTGCACAGCAGAAGCACAAGCTTACCAGAAGCAATGAGATCGCAGAGGCATGTGAAGTTTTCTTTGTCAGAAAGAATCAGTGGACGGGGAGCTAAAATATATATTTTGGACAGCTATTAGAGTAATCTCTACAGGGTGACTCTGGAGCGTGATCACCTAGACCATGTCACATTATATGGGGGGGTTTGCTTGCTTTCTTGCTTGCTTTCCAATGCTGTCCAGATAAATGGACTTCATTTAGTATTAGCTATGTGCTTCTTTTGGAAACATTTCTATTTAAAATCAATGTCATGGCTGACCATTTGCAAGAGTTTGTGTTCACATTACCCTTGCAATCAAACATTTTTTGAGTAAAGATGTCTCTTACACGTGTCAGATATTTTTTCCCTTCGAAGACAATATTTCACATATGCTTTCTTCTTTCTTATTAACTTGCTCTTACCATTGCACGTTTGCAGCATAAATAGATATCAGAACTGTGCTATAGGACTGTTGGCACTTAGACATCTGGTCTGTATACGTTTGAAACAAGAAGTAAACGAGGATATTATTTCAAGACTTTAAAAATGTTTGTGGTCAGGCCTCACTACTTGCCAGGTATGTTTACTCAGGCAATGCAAAATACAGAAGCAGCTGTTTAGTCCTCATATTAAGTCATTATAAGGATCTGGGCCAATGTGTAGAGGAATCAAATGTTTTTGTTGCTGTTGTTGATGCCTTCCATAAACTATGGTCCCACTGTTGCCTGCTAGCATCCAGCAGCCGGAAGAGAAATCAGAAAAATCATGGCGTTATTCCCCAAAACATTAAAAAAAAACAAACAAACAGGTTTTAAATGATAAGGCTTAGCTTGAACTGGCCGTGTGCCCTAACCCCTCAGCAGTTTCAGTATGAAGGGGGTCAGTGGGCCCCATCTGTCTTTCTACCTGCCCCACCTATGGTGAGACAGACCAACCTCTGAAGGCGCCTGTCCCTCTCTGTTGACAATGGTGCTGAGCTAGACAACTGTCCTTCATTGCATGAAGAATTTAGACTGCTACAAATAGGTGGGGCTGGTCCCACCTTTAGCTGTGTCCACAGAGTGTGAATGCTGGGTGAGGGACATGCTGGCCCAGGCCTGAGGGACACTATCCCTCTAAGCCTTGAGAATCAGGATTTATCCCAGTTCCGTCCTGCTGGCTGCCATCCACATAACCCACCATGGTGAGGAGAAGACACTGAGACGTCCGCAGTGTACTGGTGCATGCCTGTGAAATGGGAACCCACTCTGCCACCCCCTGCATAGAGCAGAGGACATTCGGGGAAGCAGAGCATTTGCGACATTGTCCCAGGGTTTGGTCCGTAGATCTGCCGCTCTCCTGTGCAGGGAACACCTTCTTATCTTGAATCACACTTAAGCCATGTTAAGGTGCAACACAAGTGCAAGCAAGTGTTTATAGGGAACGTGAAGTGAAGGAAGAAAAAAGAAAGTGCTTTAGTTACTTTCAGAGTGCATTACACAGATGTCTTTCTCCTTCACGCAGCTGATTTGCTCTTTTCCTCCTGGCAAGGTAGTAGTCAGGGTCCCGTGGCTCCTCGTGGCTCCTTTGTCCTCGTGGAGAACCTTAGCTGCTAGAACTAACCTCCCTGTGGCAGCTGTGACTGGCTCTGAGATGATTTAATCTTCCATCTTCACATTTCTTCTCTTCCCTCCTGCAGGAGTAGCTGTTCCAGCTATTCCCTTGGAATACATGTTTCTTCCTTTGCCTGGGCCTGTAGATGTGCCCTGTTGGGCTAGGAGTTATCCTGCGTACAGGAATTATTCCCAAACAACTCTTTTTTTTCATTGACACATAAAATTGTGCCCCCCAATGCTTTCTTTGGTGGCCACAATTTCCTACGGTGAGCAATTTATCTTTCACTTGGATCTTTGATTCTCTATTAGTAATAAACAGTAAAATGCAAAATCTGAGGCAGAGATGAAGGGCAGAGGGGATGGTTAGGAAGGAGGGCATTAGTGACAGGTGAACTACTGCAGAAAGGCAGAGAGCTGCACTGGAATGGGAAGGGGAGAAGCTTCTCCTCATACCATCTGCATCAGCAAACGACCCAGCCAGCATCTAATATCAGCAGTTTAATTGCTAACCCATGGATTCAGCATATGACAATGCAGTACTCCTAAGAAGGCATTTACTCCAAAGTAAATGGGAAGGAAGCCTTTGGTACAATTGCTTCCAGCAGCAGGTGACCAACAGCCTTGCAGACACCTTGGGCCATCGTTTCCTAGCTGAGTAGACTTCAGAGTAGATGGAGGTTGTCTGACGGAAAGTTTACACCTGGGAGAGCTCGGACTAATGGGATGCTCTGCCTGGAACACATTTTGATGTTTTTGATAGCATTCATTTCTTTATTTGCTGGTGTCTCAGCAGTGCTTGGAAGCCCCAGTCCTGGGCCTGTGCTATTCAGAAAGAGAACATAAAGGGAAGCCCTGCTAGTCACAGAGTTTACAATGCCATTCCAATCAAAACATGAGCTTTCAGTGTCTTCCTAATTACTGCAACAGCTAAAACCAAGCTTTTCTTCAAAAGGGAGCTTTCAGTAAATTTTCCAAAATGGAATTATAGTGAGAGAGACTTGATTTCCTCAGCTCCTGAGAAAATGTTACCACAGTTCTACACCTCACCCTTTTCACGCCAAACTTTTCTATTCCACAGTTTTCTCATGGCACTTTTCACCTCCTCATTTCTCAGTGTGTAGATGAGTGGGTTCAGCATGGACGTGATGACGGTGTAAAAGACAGCTACCCTCTTGTCCTCCGAGAGATTGCTGGATGGGCGTATGTAGATGAATGTGCATGGCCCAAAGAAGAGAATCACCACAGCAATGTGGGACCCACAGGTGGAGAGGGCTTTGTACCGCCCTTCGGACGTTCGCCTTTTCAAGGATAACAAAATCATAATGTAGGACGTGACCAGGATGATGAAAGAGACCAAAGTAATCATTCCGCTATTGGCAATAACAATGATGCCTGCAACATAGGTGTCAGTACAGGCCAGTTGTAGTAGGGGGTGGACATCACAGAGGTAGTGGTCAATTTTGTTGGGGCCGCAAAAAGGGAGCCTAACGGTTATGAAGGTCTGCACCAGGGAGTGCACAAAGCCCCCCACCCATGAACCCTTCACCATCCAGCCACACACACGCCTGGTCATGAGGGTGGTGTAGTGCAGGGGTCTGCATATGGCAAAGTAGCGATCATAGGCCATCATTGTGAGGATGAAGACCTCAGCGCCGCCGAAGAAATGTAGCCCGAATACCTGTGCCATGCAACCCCCAAAAGAAATGGTTTTCTTCTCAACAAGGAAGTCAGCAATCATTTTGGGAGCTGAGACAGAAGAGAGGCAAAGATCTGCAATGGACAGGTGGCAGAGAAAGAAATACATGGGGGAGTTCAGACGTTGACTGCTAACTACAGTGACAACGATGAGCAGATTTCCTGCCACAGTAACAATATAGAAGAACAAAAACACCACAAAACATATTTTCTGCACCCCTTGGTTCTTTGAAAGGCCCAGAAGAATGAATTCCTTCACACTGCTTACATTCTCCATGTTGATCAGTTGGGTGCCAATATGCAATATACAGCTTATACACCTGGGAAAACAAAGACAGACACATGATTCATCAGCAGTTTTTTCATTATTAATAATGAGTCCTATATCGGAAGTGGATACAAACCAAGAAAGATATAGCATTAGTATTAAGCTTATGAAGTGTTTAGTTTCTGTCATGTATTTTTTTTTCACAGCTATTTAATTCTCCACAGTACAAAGCTTCTGCCATGGCTTTGGTGGCACAGAGATAGGTGCACTCTGTGATATGTTCCTTAATCCTGATCCTCCAGGATTTTGAAGGATTGTCTCCACGGCTGGTAACCTTCCATGCACTAAGGACAAGGCCAGAGTGTTCACCTTGGGCACTACAAGGCAGATAATGCAGTATGTTTGCCCTCAGGGGAGACAAAGTCCCTGACAGCAATCTTTGTAAAATGGGTGTCTTTAAGAATACCTGGAAATATTGCTCAGAATGATGATTTGCTTTATAAGTACCCACGATCTTTGAATTCTTGTTTAGAAGGGAAATGTACCCACATGCAGAGAAAAGAACTCTCTTGTGTATATACATTTTGAAACGTAAATATGAAATGTCACAGGCTGAAAAACGAGTTCTGGGAAGGTTATCTATCATGGAGGGGAAAAAAATTGCACATATGACTTAATGGAGTATTTGACATTGTTCCAAATCTCAGCATTGTTTCTATCAGAGGAAGGAAGAATGAAAGACTCTTGTGAGATCTTCTGTCCCAGCACTGTACTGATTTTACCTAGTGTGATTTTTGATATGCTCTGCGTGATGCTTTCAAGGGTTAACTTAGCTTAATGAAGCTAATCTAACTAAACTCCTTCAACAGCCAGTATAAGTCTGATTCATAGGCTGATTCAGAATGACTAAATTAGGGTCCTTTGCAGAACCCTTTTTTCCTCCATTCACTATGAGGAGCTTAAGCAAATTAGCACCACCAGGTTAGAATGACCTTTAGAGAATAATCCTTTTTGGTGCCAGAAAGTAGCGCAGAGCTTTTTGCAATGCCATCCACCTTTTTCAGGTTATGGCTGAGCTCCTTGTCCCTAGGCATTTCTACATCCATACAGTTTCTCATTCGAGACAAGGTCACATTCCAGCATAAACATGGGACTTCTTTGGTTCACCCTGTATTCCAGCTACAACCCATCGAGCATTACATGTCACTAATAAATGAGTAGCCTACATCTTTAGAAAGAGTGTAACGCTTCTAGCTTGCCGTTATTCACCCAGACCACCAGAGTTCCCTTGGTCAAAGAAGTCTGGGAACCACCAGATGAAACTCTTCACAGAGAGTTTAAGGTCAGCCAAAAGCAGGCACTCTTTTAATAAAAATATCCACTGTATGGGCTTCCTTCTAGCATCAAAACATTCCCCATCAGCTGGTGTTAAAATGCACCATTTTAAGTCCTGCAGAATTACATCACAACCAGGTCTTCTCATTTGTCTTGGTGATCTGTGAGCAAATCTGTGGAATGATTCAGTTAAGCCAAGTTATCTACCAACTACTTCAATCTGCAGCATAATCAGAAATTCTCGTGCAGGCACAAAGGGATCAAGCATCCACAGGAAACACTGAAACTGAGAAAACCCAAGATTACTTTCAAACCCACAAAGTGAAGCCGAGAGAGGAGGTGGGGAAAGGTAGGGACTTTTCCTATGCTTACAGTTGTACTTCCACTAGATGAAAGTTTTTCAAGCAGAAGGGTAAAATTTACATGGATGGTTCCCCTTCAGATATTTCTACAAGGAAAAGGATCAGTAAGAACAACGGGAGGTCAGTTTCTCCCTCGTCTTACCAAGTCGTGATCCTTTCTACCCCTCTTCCTTCTACTGAGCAACGACGTAGACTTCTCAACAAAATAAATGACAGGGATGAAATGAGCACACCTTTATGGCTGTGCAGTACCCAGTCCAAAAGAAATAGCTGGGCTCCATCCAAGCCAGAGCATGACTGGAAGCATACCACAGCAATCGCAGGGCCATATTTAGGCAGTCAGAAAGGAGTGACCAAGAGAGAAATGGTCAGGGGAAACTATATGCCTGAATACCAGCAGATGGCAAATTCCTGAGCTAAACACAAGATGTGCATCTACAAAAGGACCGATTCACAATTCAGACAGCTCGACTATGTATCTTGCTTGATAAGGTCCTTTCCATCACCACCAAACTGCATTTAACAAACTACCCATCTGTCTGATCTCATCTCATCGCCTTAAGTCATGTAGGCACCTGTACCTAAGCTAGGCATATTACACCTGACCAGTCTACTTGTAGATGTGATGAATCATGTGCTGCCAGTACCCGTTTCTTACTGTTGACTCCAAGAGGATTACTAGAATGACTAATTCAGTAGAGGATTGCCACCAGTTATGGCTTATCTCTTCAAGTGCCTTTGCAGGGGTAGACCTGAGCTATATGACATAATGCAATCAGCTGCAAAATAAAATGAATCTCATGTGTACTCTTAACATCTCAAAAAGGGTGAGAAATTGCACCATCTCCTTACTGCATGCATTCTTCCCTAAAATCTCAGGTGGTTATGGGAAACAAAAGAATAATATCGAAGCAATCGAATCTGCGGCTGTAGAACTAGCTCTGTATATGATTCTAGCCAAAGATAACTAGAGACAGTTGATAATTTCAGCGGAAGTTCCTTTATGTATTTTCACATTTGTTCAAGAAGAAAGGAAAGGGAAGAGGAAAGCAAAGCAAAACAAAGCAAAGCAAAGCAAAGCGAGAAGCCAGAGAAGCTGCAAAACTTACCTCACCTGTATTTAGAGATCTAATTTTTTGTGTAAGGCTGTACAACTTTATCTCCTCAACTTCTGTCTCCCCTGGTATGAATGTGTTAGAGCACAGCATCTTTAAAGAACATAGAATGGCTTCTGGAAAGCTTCCAAAACTTGCTTAGGAGGTGGCTGTTAGTGTATAATCCAATCTCATCTAATTTATTACTTTCTTTCATGTGTCACAAGTGTATCTTGATGTTTCCTGCCTGTGTGAGAAGTGGTTTAATAGGCTGTGTGGATGATGTGACCTGGGTGTGTTGAATGATGCTTTCATATCCCAGCAGCTGCACAAAGGGCTGAGAAGAAAACCGTTTAAGTACCAACCTTTAACCCTCTCCCAGGAAATCTTCCACCTGAAGGGCTCTTGGGGCTGGAGGAGGGAGGGGTGGAGGCTTCGTGAAGGGAAGGCGTGAAAGAAAGGGGCAAAGGAGGAGAATGAGTTCTGTCTTGACTGAAAAGTTTAAGTAAATATATTTTAAAGAAACAGTTGTCAGTCAATGCTTTTCTAATGATATCACAAAGGCATTTCAGGGTTTCTCCATAAGAAATAACAGTCAAAGGAGTAGCCGAGTATTCAACTGGACAAGCATATGCATGGAACTATCCAGCTAACACTTCTCGGAGTTCTTCCTTACTCCAAGCTGATAGTTGTATGGATTTCCCATGTGTAAAAGGCCATTAGGTCCACTGCTCTGGCTTCCTAGCATTGTGAATGCTAAAACAGTCCGTTTGTAATCTAGATATTTTCTCTCCTTTTTTAACTTCTGTGTATTCCAAAAAACATGTAAAAGAGAAATCTTCATTAAAGGAAAAAAAGAAAGAAACCTCAAGCTGTAGGAAGAGTCACCATCCTCCAGGGATGGTAAAGAATTCCTGTCACAGGAGTCTTTTAAGGACAGGTTGGGTTCATTTCTCTCAGGAGTGGTTACGATGAAGTTTTTATAGGGACAGAAGATGTCCTGGGTGACCTCTTGATGACCCTCCAAGTCCTATCTCACCAGAAATTTCATCACTGGAAATCCAGTGAATAAAGCCTCTTTGCAAGAATTTGCATGTTTTAACAGAGGTCAGTGAATTACCAAGTCAGTCAAAAAAATCCTTCATATACGAATTGGGAAACTGAGGGAGGAAGTCACCTATTTAATGCCGATGGAAGCCAGCGAATTTAACCCTGACTTAGTCACTCTAGGCTCTTCTGCGGAAAAAAATGAATGTCTCTGGAGGCAGATGCATCTGATCTACCTCAGAACTGATTTTAGGATGCGATTAGGTGTGAAATGGACATCTAGCTTTTAAACAAAATAACTTAGGGCAGACAAATCTCACTGTCATGATGGGCCCCATCTTTCTTAACCTGAGCAGCTGCAGTCAAAGGTGAACCTATGAAATGAAACAAACAAAGCAAATAGACATGCTGATTTATATCAGCATATCATCTCAACCAAGGCCCAAGTCAAATTCATCGTTTCTCTCAACTCTACTGTGTATTTGTAGCTTATGCCTCACGGATGTCAGGAAAGACATTGTCTCAGCTACTGTCCTTTGCTTTGTTTTGCTGAAATTTCTGGAAATGTGGAATGGCCTGATAGCAACATAGTTAATGTCTCCATCTCCTCTGCACAGAATGCCAGCAATCTCCACAGTGAAAACAGAAATCCTACAGTTAATGAGAATAAATACTGGTAAAGAAATGCCTTGGTGAAAATAGTCCCCTAACATAAATGTCCTTTTACTGTCACCTGGAGTCTTGGGCAGCTTAATGAGGGTTATCAGCAGTCACTACAGGAAACAAGAGTATTAGGTAAGAAGGTAAACAAAGTCTTACAGTCTTTGGGAAAGGAAGAGGAACAACAGATGACAGAAGCCAGAGAGCAGGCCAATAGCATCTGGCCTGCTAACCTAGTATGAATCAGCCTGCCACTTTCTGTACCCAGTGGCACACATGGCAGCAACTTGGCTAGCATCACATTCATGTCCTTTTGTTTCCCTAGCCAAATGGACTACCAGAGGTGACTTAATGCACAAGTCCAAATGAAGAATTGCTGCTACCTCCTGCTGCAAAATAATTCCCCATAGGGGTGTGCTTAGTGCCAGCAAAGGAGAAAGGTCTTTTCTCCATTTTCATTCCACTTACCTTGGCACCTGGCTCTGGACACCACTATGGCAGCAGGTCATGCTCAGGGGAGCTGTGATTTGGACAAGGAGGGACTGTGCATGGTGAGATGAATGAGGTTTTGCAGCTGGATAGTGAATACTGGCAAGGGGGTTGTTCATAGAGCCATGGTGAGTGTGTGTTGTGAATTTGATGATGGGCAGGATGGGGACAAGGCACGGTGTGGAGGGAAGTTGTGAAACTTGAAATGGATGCTACATGGCCAGGGGCTGTCTTCATGGAGTTTGTGAAATCAGAAGTGCCTGAGGTGTGGTGAGGGACTGTGCTGAAAGATCGTATGAAGTGGCAGGTAATACTGTGGGTGCTAAGCTGTGTTGAAAGACCTTGTGACATCAGAAGCGGACATCGTGTTTTGAAGGGTAACACTAGGAGAGGTTGCAAAATTGTGGCTGCTGAGGTGTCATAAGGCTGGCTAGAGAGTTCAAGGAGACCCTACTGTAGAACAGGTAATGTGAAGTAGTAGGGGACAATGTATGGTGACAGCTTGTTTTGGGAGAGTGTCACGCTGTCATGCTATGAAGGTTCGATAGCAACGACTGAGACAGTAATATAATAATAATAAAAAAGATGTTTATTTCCTCACACAAGTTCTTGGATTAGTAACATCCATTAAAATAATGCGATTACTAATTTAGGAAGGATAACACAAAACCATCAGTTACTAATTTAGAAAGGATAACCTGAAACCGTCGATTACTGCGTTATTAATTGGAAGGACTGCTTATCCCTACTTGAAAGCTTTCTTGTTCACTCTCCTAGTGAGAGGGCTCTCAACCTCGAGGAGTTACCTTAACCCAGCGTCCCAGGAAAAGGGGAGGGGGGGGATACTCACAGTCCAGCCGGAGAGGATGATCAGGTCACGTTCCCGTCCCTGCTCAAACTCTCCTAGCTCCCAAGTCTCTTTTTATACGGCTGGGGCTCTGGGCAAACACTGCTTTTGCTGACTTTTAGCAAGTTTCGCAATCACAGGACTGTCTGTTTGTCTGCTTGGGAGGACCCTGCTAGGGAAGCAAGACCACAACACCTCCGTATTGTTTCTTCCCTCCCCGGGGGTCCGTGCAGATTCCAGGTGGCAGACTTCACTTCTCCAGTCTTGTTAATCATTCCGCAGCCTTGCGCATATCAGTCCTTGCGCATATCGGTTGGTAGACTTCTTTAGTCCTGTTAAGTCCTCTGTTCAACAGCTTTGTGCACATCAGCTCTTGTGCTATCAGTTCTTCTGCATATCAATTGACAAACTTCAGTCCTGTTAACTCTTCACTCGCCCGTCAGAGAGGTTTTGAGGTCAGAAGAGGACACTCGGTAGTGAGGAGAGGGAGGTTGTGAAATCAGCAGCAGGCATTATGGAAGAGGACTGACCATTTCTCAATCTGTGTGACCCTGAGCAGCAGTAGGCCATCTTCTGCAAGGTCTGTGAAACTAGAGCTGCTCATGGATGCAGCTGGGAAGCAAAGCATCGGTGCAAGAGTCAAGCTATAACTTTGGACAGACAGTTCTTGAGTTCTTTATATCGCGAGACTGTCTGAAGAAGGGAGAAGTAGTGAAAAAGCATTACCATAGCATGCCAAACATTGGTAAATTCCCATTTTTGATGGTCCCTGGCTCATCTCTCTGGGACAGCAGCACCAACCCTGTCATTTACTTCCTCTTCAGGAGCAACCATCACCACCAGCTCCATGGCTCTGGGAAAGTCACCTTCTGACAAGCGTTTGCAGAGAAAGCAACGTGCGGAGAAGGAAGCCAAGTGCCCAGAGACACTGCTGCAGAGACTGCTGTATAAATCCCTGCTGGCGAGGAGGTGCGGGAGGGTGGGGCAGCCTGCAGAGGGGACTGAGGGGAGGTGGGCAGCAGTGCTCAGCCCCCAGCGGAGCCAGGGCATCTCCACTGCGGTGGGAGCAGCTCAGCTGGTGACGTGCCCCTTGCGAGCAGGGCTGTGCTGGGGACCAGGGAGCTGGGTGAGAGCGATCCTTGTCTGCACACCATGCCAGTGCCTCTTCTCATTACGTGGTCCCCCCTTCTGGAAGGGGACATGGTGCACAGAGCATGGCTAAGCAGAGCATGCAGAGTGCGGGGAGGAAGAGTGACCCAGGATGCTGGGCATGTCTTTGGGACCCTGAACCTTACAGGGAGTCTCTTCCCTCACTTTGACTTGAGGCCAAGCCTGCAGGACTCCAGGGCATTCTGGCAGCTCCTGGGAGGCCACTCTCAGCAGGCATGAGTTTCATCCTGGCTATTTTGGGCTTGTATAGAAATATCCTTCAGGCCTGAACACCTAGGGGACCGTTCAGCTGGTGCCACGGCTGCTCTGGTCAACACACAGGGGTCCTGGAGTGATGCGTGGTGCTTCTGTGTGTGTAGAGAAGAGCACCAATTCCTCACCTACACCCTGAGCCTCTCCATCGCTGTCCCCAGAGGGCTGGAGGGGGAACTCATCTCTCCCAGCTTTCGCCCAAGATGGCCATCTCCAGATGAGTTAGTTGCCCTAGGCTGCCTGTACAGGCAGTGGAGAGAAAGGTGCTTGTAAGGAGCTTTTCCCTTCCCTATGTGGCTGCAGCACACAGCTCCTGCTGAGCCATCAGCCACCCTCCTGTGCCTGTGCCAAATCTCTTCCCCACCACCGTCTCGCCCCACACTGGGGATGCCTCGCTCCCCTTACGCAGTGCCATGCAAGGCCTCTCACCCTAGCGCTTCTGAGAAAGCTTTCAGCTCCCAGCCACAGCACCTTATCTCACTGTCTCCCCAGTAGCTGCTGGGAGGGTCACCTCTCTTCCTGGCACTGGCACTTGCCTGTTGCTGCAGGGCTGAAAGGGCATTTCTCTGCCTCTCCATCCAGCTCTCCAGACTTTCTATTTGGTTTTTGGTTTTTTTGGCTCCTGCCCTCAATCCTTCCCTCCTTTGTTTCTCCATTACTCTCTTTCTGGGTTGGCTGGTGCATGGATTGAATTAACACTAAAACAGTTTATGAGCAAGTGAAGGGCTGGATTTAAAAGGAATGGATCTAAATCTGATTTTTTGAAATTAAGTTGAGGGCAGAGAAAGAAGGGAAAATGTCTGCACCAGAACATTCAAAGAACTAACAGGGGTCAAAACTTTTCTTTTTTGTTCATTTTAATTCTATGGGGTAACAGTATTCCTGAAGCCATTTCACAGAATCACAGAATGGTTGAGGTTGGAAGGGACCTCTGGAGATCATCTAGTCCAACCCCCTGCCCAAGCAGGGTCACCTAGAGCAGTTGCCCAAGATCGCGTCCAGGTGGATTTTTGAGTATCTCCAGAGAAGGAGACTCCACAACCTCTCTGGGCAACCTGTTCCAGTGCTCTGTCACCCTCATAGGGAAGAAGTTTTTCCTCATGTTCAGATGGAACTGTCTGTGTTTCAGTTTGTGCCCATTGCCTCGCGTCCTGTCACTGGGCACCACTGAAAAGAGTCTGGCTCCATCTTCTTGATACCCTCCCTTCAGATACTTGTACACGTTATTAAGATCTCCTCTCAGCCTTCTCTTCTCCAAGCTAAACAGGCCCAGCTCTCTCAGCCTTTCCTCATAAGAGAGATGCTCCAGTCCCCTCATCATCTTTGTAGCCCTTCGCTGCACTTGGTCCAGTAGTGCCACATCCCTCTTGTACTGGGGAGCCCAGAACTGGACGCAGTACTCCAGATGTGGCCTCAGAAGGGCTGAGCAGAGGGGGAGGATCACCTCCCTCGACCTGCTGGCAACATTCTTCCTGATGCACCCCAGGATACCATTGGCCTTCTTGGCCACAAGGGCACATTGCTGCCTCATGCTTAACTTGGTGTCCACCAGCACTCCCAGATCCTTCTCGGCAGAGCTGCTTTCCAGCAGGTCAGCCCCCAACCTGTCCTGGTGCATGGGGTTATTCCTCCCTAGGTGCAGGACCCTGCACTTGCCTTTGTTGAGCTTCAGGAGGTTCCTCTCCACCCACCTCTCCAGCCTCTCCAGGTCTCTCTGAATGGCAGCACAGCCCTCTGGGGTATCCGCCACTCCTCCCAGTTTTGTATCCTCAGCAAACTTGCTGAGGGTGCACTCTGTGCCTTCATCCAGGTCATTGATGAAGAAGTTGAACAAGACTGGACCCAGTCCTGACCCCTGGGGGACACCGCTAGCTACAGGCCTCCAACTAGACTCTGTGCCACTGATCACAACCCTCTGAGCTCTGCCATTCAGCCAGTTCTCAATCCACCTCACTGTCCACTCATCTAACCCACACTTCCTGAGCCTGTCTACGAGGATGCTATGGGAGACAGTGTCAAAAGCCTTGCTGAAGTCTAGGTAGACAACATCCACTGCTCTCCCCTCATCTACCCAGCCAGTCATTCCATCAGAGAAGGCTATCAGATTGGTTAGGCATGATTTCCCCTTGGCGAAGCCATGCTGACTACTCCTGATCACCTTCATGTCCTCCACATGCTTGGAGATGGCCTCCAGCATGAGCTGCTCCATCACCTTTCCAGGGATGCAGGTGAGGCTCACTGGCCTGTAGTTCCCTGGGTCCTCCTTCTTGCCCTTTTGGAAGACTAGGGTGACATTGGCTTTCTTCCAGTCTTCAGGCACCTCTCCTGTTCTCCATGACCTTTCAAAGATGATGGAGAGTGGCTTAGCAATAACATCCGCCAGCTCCCTCAGCACTCGTGGGTGCATCCCATTGGGGCCCATGGATTTGTGGGTGTCAAGTTTGCTTAAATGATCTCTAACCCGATCCTCCTCCACCAAGGGAAAGTCTTCCTTTCTCCAGACTTTCTCTCTTGCCTCCAGGGTCTGGGGTTCCTGAGGGCTGGCCTCAGCAGGAAAGACTGAAGCAAAGGCGGCATTCAGTAACTCTGCCTTCTCTGCATCCTTCGTCATCAGGGCTCCCACCCCATTCAGCAAAGGGCCCACATTTTCCCTAGTCTTCCTCTTGCTACTGATGTCTTTGAAGAAGCCCTTCTTGTTGTCCTTGACATCTCTCGCCAGATGTAATTCCAAACGGGCCTTAGCCTTCCTCGTTACATCCCTGCATACTCTGACAATGTTCCTGTATTCCTCCCAAGTGGCCTGTCCCCCTTTCCACTTTCTGTAGACTTCCTCCTTCTGGTTGAGTTTTGCCAGGAGCTCCTTGCTCATCCATGCAGGTCTCCTGCCTCCTTTGCTTGACTTCCAACTCATAGGGATGCACTGATCTTGAGCCTGGAGGAAGTGATGTTTGAATATTAACCAGCTCTCTTGAACACCCCTTCCTTCTAGGGCCCTAACCCATGGCATTCCTCCAAGTAGGTCCCTGAAGAGGCCAAAGTTTGCTCTCCTCAAGTCCAGGGTTGCGATCCTACTCAGTGCCCTGCCTCCTCCTCGCAGCATCCTGAACTCCACCATCTCATGGTCACTGCAGCCAAGGCTGCCCCCGACCTTCACATCTTCCACCAGTCCTTCTTTGTTTGTTAGTACGAGGTCCAGCAGCACACCTCTCCTTGTTGGCTCCTCCACCACTTGTGTCAAGAAGTTGTCACCAAAGCTCTGCAGGAACCTCCAGGACTGCTTGTGCCTAGCTGTGCTGTCTTTCCAGCAGATCTCAGGGTGGTTGAAGTCCCCCATGAGAACCAGGGCCTGGGATCGTGAGGCTACTTCCAGCTGTCTGTAGAAGGCCTCATAAGTTTGTAGCTTTTGAAATAAGAGTTTATTTCCGGGAACAATATGGCATAAAATATCTCGCACCTTCATGCAAGGAAGGTAGGCCTATTTCTTCATTTTAGAGATGAAAAAGATCATTTTCAATCTGCAGATAGAATCATAGAATCATTTAGGCTGGGAAGGATTTCTTGAGGTCATCAAGTCCAACCTCCTCCTCAAAGCAGGTTCAGTCAGATCAGATTGCTCCGGCCCGATCCAGCTGAATTTTAAATGGCAGCACAGATGGAGATTGTACAAATTTGCACCTAATCCAGTGTTTGATCACTCACATTGGGGCAGGAGAGGGAAATTTCCTCCTTCAGTTTCCCAAGTAGTCCATGGAAGAGAGCAACCTGTTGATAGCAAGCTCATTGAAGCCCGTTTCTGAAAATTAACTGGGCTAGTTGCTGTGCTTTAGGGCAGAAAAGGTTGGGTAGGTTGGAGATAAACAACAGCCAGCTATGCAAAGATAACTCAGTGTGTAAAGGCAGTCTGGTCTTTTGTGCATCTAAGCAGGGTAAGCATTTTGCCCACTTAAACTGTGTACCTAACCATTATAGGCTGGTTTTAATCCTGCTGTCTGCTTCTGGAAATGGGCAAGTACTTCTGAAGATTTGGCTCAAGGGGGGAATAAACTGGCTTGGTATCCACAGTATCTACCCTTGTCTTTCTGGATGAAACAGGTCAGTAAGAGAATAGTTTTGTACCTATGCAATACCTTGAAGCCTATGCTAGAAACAGAGCTCAGCAAGAACTGAAACCTCCAATCAGTCACCCACATGATAAGAACTCTGCTTTGAGAGCGTCAGCCAGGTTACTGGTAACCTCCAAGAGATTAACAATAATTTTTCATGTGAGGTGAAGCTGGTAGAACCTTTACAGGGATGACTGATTCCCTTTCTGTTCAGGATTCCTTCCCTTTTAGCATGAGATTTTTCACCCTCTAAATGGAAAGTATTTCATTTGGTGACTCTTCCCAATTTATTCCTGAGCAGAAGATGGCCACTTTTCCTTGACAACAGGGATGCAAGCAAATGAGAAATCCTTTCTCAGCCAAACCTGGAGGATCTTGTGGTATCTCCTCCTCTTTGGGAAGATGCAAAGCTGGATTTTCCTGCTGCTGTTGCCATTTAGTGCTTGCCGCCATTTCATTCAAGAGAGGAAACTCTTACTTTCTTCTGCCAGGATGTGGATTTGTTATTTGTATGTTTACAAGTTGCAGTCCCAAAGGTCAGTTTGGTGGAGGTCCATGTAATTAAGGCAGGTCTTAGCAAGTTGGCACAGCTGCAGCCTAACCATTATATTCCTATTTCAGCAAGGCTGAACGGGGGCTGCTTTGTCCCGTTAATGGACTTTGTGGCCCATACTGAGCTCTAACTACCCTGCTACCAATGCCCGGGGGAGTTAGCTAGTAGGCAAAAAATGTACTGGTGATTGCAATACAGGAAGAATGATGTCTGAACTAGAATGATGTCAGGAACAAGCGGGCCATTGCCCTTGGAGTGGGCCATTTGGATGACACTGTACACCCAACCGTGGCCACGAGTGAGGGAAGAAGAGTGCTCCATAGATGTCCTCAAGAAAAGCAGACTTTTTTCCTTAAAAAAGGAGAAAGAGGGCACATGAAAACCATTGTAGTGCCAGACTAGGACTTGTGTTTCACAGTGCTGCTGTTGCCTTTTGAATAAATTATTTTATCTTTCTGCACTTTCTTTTCTCACCTGAAAATAGGAACAGTACTCCCTTGTATCACAAGTCATTTCAATGCGTAATTCAAGAAGTCTAGTCAGAAGCTGTGATGAAAATGCGCTGTACTTCCTTGTGGCTACTGAGACAATCCATTGTGTGTTGCCAGTTTCCCATCACTTCTAGGTATTGAACCAGTTTCTTGTCGGGAGATAATATGAGTGTGCTAGCAACATGCCTGAGAGGAATCACTATGTGGCCATTGAGTTTATCCTCTCTGGTGTCGGAGTGGGGGGACGGACCCAGAGTAACGATGAGTCTCAATATGAGTATGGTCATTCTCTCTTTATTAGAGCTTACACAAAGTATATATATCGACAAGCAATACGCATGCGCTAGCAATAGTTACATGATTGGTTACAGTTTCTGTCCACGCACATAAAGCGGATATATGATTCGTGCAAGGTTGCTGTCCACGCTCCGTCGACATTTATGGAACCTAGTTCCGTCCAGACTTGTTTACCAGTTTTGTGAATACCTTCTTTTGTAGTGCTCAAGGCCGCTGCAAGGCTCGCTCGGCCGCTGCAAGGCTCGCTCGCCTTGGCCTACATTCCTTCCCTTACCCTGAGAATGGGATTGCTCATCCCAATCAGATCATGCCCTCTCTCGCTTAACCATTCCTCCACACTCTGGACTAACAGAAAGCCAAGAGGTGAAGGTAACCCGCTTTTTTTAAGCACATTAATAGGGAATCTTGGAATGATCATGTAGATGAAGGTTGATCCCCTGGCTTCACACACTATGTACCTTTCCCTCAGTAACTTGGCTCCTGTGGATTTCTGTTACTCCTCAGCTATCTCCCCAAGGTTGCTGGTGAACTCTTCAGCAGTGAGGAGAGCCACTTCAGTCAGTAGCTGTGTTGTCTTTCCAGCAGATCTCAGGGTGGCTGAAGTCCCCTATGAGAACCATGGCCTGGGACTGTGAGTCTACTTCCAGCTGTCTGTAGAAGGCCTCATCGACTTCCTCATCCTGATCAGGTGGCCTGTAGTAAACACCCACAACAGTGTCACCCATGCTAGCCTGCCCTTTAATCCTTACCCATAAGCTCTCGACTCGCTCTTCATCCACCCCTAGGCACAGCTCAATACATTCCAGTTGCTCTCTCACATAAAGAGCAACTCCACCACCTCGCTGTCCTGGCCTGTCTTTCCTAAAAAGCACGTAGCCATCCATGACAGCATTCCAGTCATGCGAGCTATCCCACTAGTTCAAAGAACTAACAGGGGTCAAAACTTCTCCTTTTTGTTTGTTTTAATTCTACGGAGTAGCAATATTCCTGAAGCCATTTCATGTCAGTTAACAAAGTTTGGAGAAGCCCTTTGACAGTTGATTATAATATTGCTTTAGCAGAGATTTCACTAGAAACCATGAGACCTCTCTGCTGCTCTCCTTCTATATCCACTTGTTCTTTCGGCTCCACTGACTGCATTTCCTGGATCTCCGTGGTTGTAGTGGGATCCTAGGCACCTGGCACACCTACACTGTGAGGACCCGAAGTCCGGTGACCTAAATCCTACCCTTAGCTTTTACGAAGACTAAAGATAAATCCTTCCCACCCGAAATACTTTACATTTATTTTATCTCTAAATGACGTTTTCTTGAACAATACGAGAGAAGGGAAAATGACCATAACTAGTAGAAGTGTTGCTCTTTCTTGTGATAGTCTCGGGGAGGACTTGTAGGTTTAGGTAATACCTCTGCATCTTGCTGGAGCTCACACAAATGCAGTTCACAGGAAAGCCTTGCTCTTGTGTGGACCAAGGCAGCCGTAAGAAGCTGTGACCAACAGCCAGGTGTTTACCCAAGCACAAATGTCTGATGAGGTCAGGAGCATGGCACGGGAGGAGCACTTGAGGCCTGGAGTTTATTAAGCACAGGATGGACTGAGGCCGGTATGGTAAAGGTGGAACATGAAGAGCCATCTTGGGGCACAGATCAAACATGTTACAGGGTGGAATTGGGTAACGGGGATGCTATAAATTGTTTGCATGACAAAAGATCCACTTGGGCAGGCCAGCTGCAAGGGAATATGCCAAGCATGCTAAATCCTCATATGTAGTTCATTGAATCACATAGGGACTGGTCCTGCTCCCTCTGAAATCACTGCAGGACATGTTATTCCCTTGCCAAAGAGCAAGTGCAGCTGTGTAGTACCAGACTAGCACGGCTGGAGTTAGCTCTTCTCAAATAACCTTGGCTTTTTGTTTGTCCTTTTTCAGCCCACCGTGAAACTTTCAGCAAAGATTTTTCCTGTGTCTTACATAAAAAAGTATTTACCTGGTCCAGTCACCATTTCCTTTTCCTTTTGTTTTCCCTTTATTTCTTTTCAGTATGATTTGCCTTATATTTAGGGTTCTCTTTGACAGTAGTTTTAATAGTATTCCCTCCACGACACATTGTATGATGAGTGTTCTCGGTTCTTCTCATATCCCTTTTCTTTGTCAGGAACATCCCACAAAATGGGTGATGCATATGTTGCTACTCTAATGCAAAGCACAGCTATAACGGAAACGCATCCTAAGGCAGCTCCAGAAAATGCAAAATGGACTGAGAAAATCAGATGGATTTTCAGATGGAGAAAATATATTACCAAATATGCATGAGATCCATGAAGAGCAGAGAACAACAACAACAACAACAACAACAAATCTCACAATTAAGTGGGTGCTAATATTCATCTAATTACTAGGACAGAAACAATCTATACAAAATAGGAATCTCTGTCAGCTAAAAACGTTTTTTTTTTTTTTGCCCTGTTTGTCTTCTGAACTTTCTTTCCATGAGTCATTTCCTCTACACAGAGAGGATTAGAAGTCAAGAGCATGGCTGAATGCCCTGAAACTTGCTCCATGTTCAGACAAAACCAGACTTTGTGAGCTCAATTCTCCTTCAGTTTGAGCTGGTGTAGAGCGACCTCTTCACGAAAAGTCCTGAGGGATGTTGAGGGGACAAATTCCAGCTATCATGCAGCTGGGAAATACTAGCTTTCCAAGTGACAAGGTTGCTTAAGGGATGGGAGAGGAAGGGGAAAAGCAGGGCCAGAAACACCAGCAAGGAAAGCTTTGTAAGGAGTCCTTGCCTCTGACAGAGACAGGTTTGAGCTGCAGGGATCGATTCACTATGTCAGAACATGACAAAAAGCATCAGTTCTTTTTAAAATTGTTGGACAAATGTGTCCCTAATTCCTCTTTGCATATGTATAATTTGTACAAGGGTTCTAATTTTCATGCTAACAAATGTGTTTGGACTGCACTCTGTCTACAACAGGTAAAAACGGTTTTTGATAGTATCTCTCTCCTGAGATATGGTCTTTAGCAGGCTATTTCCTGTTAGAGATCAGTTTCAAAAGAACGGTAATCCCGATGAGCTCGGAAACCATCTAGTGTTCAGAAAATGTAAGGTTAAGTTGGTGTCCAACCTTGCACAGCCTAGAAAGGACAACCCCTGATAGGATTTGGCTGCTTTTCCTGGAAAGGGCGTTCTGAATGCGGGTAGCCAAGAGCAACCTTCCAGTAAGAATTACGATGAGTTCTTGAGATATAGATATAGATATAGATATATAGATATATATAGGGAGTGTGTGGCCAATCCGCTTTAGGCCAGTTTCCATAAGGATGCAATACAGACTGCAGGGTTTCTTGGGGAAAAATGTGAAGGACTGCTGGCCCAAATCTCTGCTTCCTTCTGTGTTTACTGCTCCACTGCCTCTCTCCCTCCCTCACCCTCCAGCACTCTCCTCCCTGCTCTTCCATATCCTTGTATCCTTACACAGCTGATAAAAATCCCCAGGAAGGGATAAGCAGCAGCTCATAACAGTCCAGATTCCTGACCAGTTAACTGCCAGGGCAGATGTACTCGCACTTTACTAAGCTGAACGGGAAAAGCAGAAAAATAGTATCTGTACTTTTAAGTTTCACGTAATTGTGTCATCTTAAGTAGCATTAGCATATTACTTCCCCTCTCAGATCACATCTGTTCTTTTAAGGAGAAAGAGAGTGAATGGCCTGTTGGGGATTACCTATGACATGACGGATGACATGGAAAGTGTACAAGAGACCATGCAGTCAGCTTTGGCCCCAGCTCTCTATTTATTTGGCTGAATTTCTTGCATTAACCCTATCAGCCCGTTTCACTGCAGGGATGTGTCACACTACTTGAGAGTCATGCTCAGAGTGAGATGATGTCCTTGACAGGTTGATCCTGCCTGTATTCTCCCTGTGATCCTCCAGAAGATGTTCTGGATTACTTCTGGCCAGGTTTTCACAGGGCCCTCGCGGGTCTTTGGAGCAGACTCCAGGAGAAGGGGACCGCCTGCTGTGTGCCTTCCTTCGCTGCCCCCGCAGGCTCTTGTGTGTCTGATAGAGCCTCACTGCCTCCCCAGCTTGCTGCTGTTTTACAGGAGTGCTTCTGGCCTGCAAGGGGGCTTGGCTCTACCCAGCAACCTTTGCCAGCAAATCAGGTGGTCGACCCACTGCACCTCCTACTACCTCCTTTGCAAGGTCAGGGCTAGCCAAGTTCTCTCCTACCTCTAGTGGCTTCTTTGGGACGGGAATTTGTCAGTCTTCCCTTCTCTCTGCCCTGAGGAACTTCCTACACAGTCCTGTGCCCCACAGATGGTGGGAGTTTTGTGGCAGCAGGGAGACTCTCTTCATTATTCCCTTAGGATTCCTTCCTTTGAACTCTGACACACTCACATCCCTTTTTTCATGTGTATTCTCACAGCCTGCATGCTGCCTCACCCTGCATCTCTTCCTTTTTCAGGGAGAGCTTTCAGTTTGTGGCTGGAGGGAGGTTGGCCTGTTCCTTCTGGTAAGCAGGGACAGCATCCAGGCAGACACCTGGGGAAAAGCACTCAAGCAGAGGAGAACATACATCCCCATATAGCTCTCCCTTCCTTCAATACATTGTGGTCATTCTTCCTTCCACATTTCTTTTAGAAAACCTTCTTTTTTTCCCAAAAATGAATGTTGAGGGGTGGGGAGAGATCCCTTATATGGTTTATTGCCAAAAATAATTGTTTTTGAAATTATTTTTGACCAGACACTTTTGACAATATGTGATCTATGCAATGGCTTTAGGAGCAAGAAAATTGATGGAGAAGGAGCTGAGATTTTTGCTCTCAATTAGCGTGAAGGCTGAAAGCAAGAAGCAAACAAAGACCAGGCTGATACATTTTAAGAAGGTGTTTAATAAATTTAGCACCCAAGGACAGTGACAGTAAGCAGAGATAGAAAGCTATGCAGCCTGCTTCTCATGCCATGTTGTGCAGGAGTCTAAATGAACAAAGGGCATTTGAATATGGGCTTAATGTAGCGGACTAGCAACATGGCTTGGGATAACCCTAAATTAAAGCCTTATGTTCACTTCCCCCCCACCCCGATTTCTAGAGTCCAATGGTTTAAAGGAATCTTCACAGTCTTCCTCTCTCTTTCCTTTTGTCTCCAATGCAGAAGGTGTTCAGGCAAAAGAAGGGATGAATTTAAGAGGGCATAGTTATTGTTTTGTGGCTTTCCCATTCATCTTTGTCATCTGCTGAATCTTCAAGGATTGGCCAGCCTGGAAGGGTGAGCCGAATCCTCCGATCCCTGTAGCTGCCCAGAATGAAGTAAAGAACTGGACTGAGGCTGCTATTGACGCAGGACAGCACAAAACCAGTCTCTGGGGAGTAGAGAAATTTATAACCCCAGAAGTCAAAGAGGATCAGGACACTCAGTGGAACAGCAAAAATGAGGAAGAAGAGGACGGTGAGCATAATCAGGGTGAAGAGCCTGCCTGTTTGGAGGTGCTGGGAGCTGCACTTGACTTTGAGGAAGAGGGTGAGGCTGAATACCAGCATGAGGGGCGTGCAGAAGAGGAAGTCCGGGACTCCAATGGTGGTGAGGAGTATGTGGCAGTTGCTGGAGGGGCGAACAGTGCTAGAAACTTACCCCAGCATGTTCAGCAGCAGCGAGAGGCTCCAGAGCAGGCCGGAGATGATGCCGGACAAGTGCTTTGGGCGATGGCTTCGGCACCAGATGGGACAGAGGACAGACAGGCACCTCTCAATGCTGATGGCTGTCAGGAGATACAAGCCAGTCCCGTACGTGAAAAGATCCAGGAAGAGGAATATCCCAAACTGCACTCCCACATTGAACTGCATCAGGTACTGAACTGTTTCGATGGCGATGCAGAGCAGGTAGCCAAAGTCAGCGGCAGCCAGGTTCAGGATGTAGACAGTGAAGCGGTTCCTCCGGATGCGGAAGCCGAGGTACCACAGAACCATACCATTTCCCACCATGCCAGAGGCAGAGCTGATGAGGCAGAAGCTCTCCATGAACTTGAGGAGAGCCTATGACGGCTCTGCCTTTTGCACAGTCCCACTGTAATTAGCTCCTTCAGCCAGGCTGGTTGTATTTGGAAGGAAGGTTGATGTAGTTTTAGCACTCATAATGAGGGCTTCACTGTGAAGTATTGATCTGTCACTGTCTCTGATTTCACACAGACCTCTAAGCAGAGAGCACAGAGGTGGTAGCTCGTGTGACTTTCTCTCGTGATCATCTGGTGGTGTTTGCAATGCCTTTCCAGCTCTTTGTAGCCAGAGGTAGATTCAGGGAAGGATTGCTGTGTTTGGACTTGGAGCCCAGAGCTTCTATGTGTCATTTAAAACACCGTATCTGAGGCCAAATTGTGTGTGGCATGTAGGAAAAGCTAGATTGCAATGTATGTGTCTCTTTTTGAACTTATTTCTTGAGGCTCCTTTTACAGCCAGTGGTGGGAAACAAGTAGGCTAAAATAAAGCAATGTTAGCTCAGATTGATCATACCCAAAAAGTTCCTCATTTTCTTGTCTTAATAAAAAGGGAACCCAGGATATTAGCTCAGATATAATTGTCTTTGCTTCATATAGCTAGGATTAGGTGAGATGAATATTGTCAAAAGTGTATGAAAGTTGTAGACAATCAACATACAAATTTAGGCAGCATTAAATCAGACCGAGTTTTTCCTATCCATACTCCCAGAAAACATCGTCGAGTAGTCATAATAGCTGGTAGTTTTTTATGTTGATGACTGATTTCTATTTTAATGAAATGTAGTTTAATGTGATTGGTTTGGCCTCTGGAGCCTTATGTATAGATAATAATTCAGCCTGACAGAGTCAGGCCTTACTAATTTCTTTCTCAGAAGTTTTAAGAAGCATGTGTAGGAGAAAGTGTCTGACCCTCACATGACATTGGAATTATGGCTTAAATAACTGTTTCACACCATTCTGTCAATTCACCCTGCTCCCTCCCCCATGATACTGGGATTTGAATGAGAATCTTGCCCCGCAAAAAACCTCCAAAACCAAAGGTCCAGAAATAAAATTCACTCCATTTTTGTGCAATGAGGTCAAACTGTGTGACTCTTTCCTACTCGCCCTGCCAGCTGTTAATTTGGACATGACAAGATAGAGAAGTGCCATGAAAGACAGCAGGAGATAGTCAAAAAGAAGAGAGAAACAAGTCAAAACAAGGACGGCGGTGAAGAGGTGAATCATGGGATATCTAACTGGCATGAATAGTTCCTTACCTTGTTAGTAATAGTTCCTTGTCAAATGCCACAGCAAGTGGGGAGACAGACTACCTGAACGGGTGAAATGTGACAAATTGAAACATTATTGTTTCATCTCAACAACCCACCCTGTCTCCAGTGCTACACAGAAAGACTATGCAGGTAATCTCCTCGTCCAGCTGATAGCCGGGGCAGCGGGGATAGTTTTGCCGCATGAGTCTGTGACAGGCATATACACCAGCATTGCTTGGTTGAGAATCCGAGTGGAACCATTGCACCTAACTTTGTCCATTAAGAATACAAACGTCTCATTGCACTTAGCTTTTAAAGCTACCATTAGAATTAATGGAGGTTTAGGAGCACCTGCAAGGGTAATATTTTGGCCCTAAGATAGGTGTCTTAGGTGTGCACAGTCAGCTGCCTGTCTTTCTCTGCTGACTGCAGACACATCCCATGGTGCTAGCTTCACCTAGTGGCTTAACATCTGGATGGCTGAAGGCAGGTGAGGTGAACTGCACCCTTAATGTCATCACCACAGCTTGCAGGATGTGTCTGTTAGGGTTGACTGAACCCAGGGAACTTCTGGCACTGCGGCATACTCTTTTGTAGGGAGCTAGAAGATTCCATCCTCAGCCATTATGAGACCTCGAGTGTTTCTAACATCCAGCCTTTAGAGCCTGTTAGATCCAAGAAAGAATTTAAGTATGTACTTCTGAAACGGACTAAGGGAAATAAAAAGCATTGTCTCTTTCAGAAAGCAAGGAATGTCTGTTGTAGCACAGTTTGTTTCAGAACAGGTTGGTAAGTGCTCCATGTAACATCTGAGTCCAAACTCACCTTCTGTTTCTTTATCTTAGTAGAGTAGCTTACTGCTTGCCCAGTAACACTCAGAAGGCTACCTCCTCCCTGAACATCTGTAGCAAGCCCACTGAAAATATATGGCCTTATGACTGTGTCCACTTCCTCTCCATCTGGTTGTGGGGTCGCAGCAGATCTCCCACAGTGAAAAATTATCAGACCTTGATCCACAGTAGAAAGTACCTGAAGCAGCCGCTAATTCTGTGAACCAAGTCTGCTGTGAGGAGAAAGGAAGACCCGATGGTTAGTGGTTACCCGCCCTCTGGAGAATCCAGTTGCAGCACACTCCTCTGCCACAACCTCTCTATGTGACCTGAAGCAATTTGCCAACTGATTTAAAGAGGATGCAACTATTTGAGTGGCACCTACCTCTGCCTTTGCCCACTCCAACCTTCTCACCAGGTGCTCACATTAAGAAAGTGGTGGTTTTACCTCCCTGCTGCCATCATCTCCACAAGGCAATTCACCCCACCTGAAATGCGGGTCAGGCTCTGGAGGTGCCTCTCTCTCCATTGGGCATTCAGGGAATGTCAGGTGATTACGTTTCTAGCTAAGACATTTCAATCAGATTTCATAATGTTAAACAGCATCAGCCTGGGCCATTGATAGTGTACTGTCACGTAGTGTCATACTGGTTGTAATGGACACCCTGTGGAGATATGCCGAATCATCAAAAACTTTGCATTCCATATAATGCAAGTGAAGTAACCATCCTATGACTTCCATAGACCATGCAAAAGCAAGTGGAAAAGTTGCTCACAGTTCTCGTATATCTCTTATAAGACTTTGGTAGACTCCTTTGGTAAGACTGCGGCCTCCAAAGCATATTCAAAACCTGAGTCTACTTCCTTAATGAAACTAATTAATGAAAGCCTGCATCAAATAGCAGCAGTCTAGCTGGTCTTTCTTTCCCTTGAGATTAAACATCCTTCCTATGGCTTACATGCTGAGTACAGTATAGTTCTTGTGGCAGCTGTTAGTCTGAACAAACTTGACACCACAAAGACATCTCCTTGTCTGGACACAGAGTTATGCTGTTGTGTTTTCTCAGCTAATCTTAATTGATCATCTAAGACCAAAACTGCTAGTGTTTGATCTCTGAAGAATGCCACCTTCTATGACAGATGGGCATTTAGGGCAATGCAATAGCATTTGTTCTTGGAAAAAGATCCCCAGAAAGAAGATCTCCTTGTCTTGAAGATGATCAAGACAATTGTGTAGCTATAGGCAATTTCTAACCAGCACGAAGGGAAAATATTGGAGCTCCTTTCCCCCCGTTCTTTTTTCTCCTCCCTTCCCCTCACCATCTCTCCAAAATCATGGCAGAAAGCAAGAGACAGAGGGCAATGGCAAAGACCGCTGCAGCCATCCAGGACTTTCTTACCTTCTTGTGGGTTCCTCGGTATTTCAGGGACTATTTGCAGCAACTGCCTGGTGTGGATCTGCTGGTGAAAATTGTCACCTGAATTCTGTGACTGATGGTCCAGATAAAATCCTTGTGCTATAAAATCAAATCCTGGTGCTGGGCTATTTAGACACTGTTAAAAAAGCCACGGTCATTTCAGTGTGACGTCTGGAGAAACAGCCACTCACTCTCTTGGGGAAATACCTAGTTTGTTGCATGTGGTCACTTAGATTTCAGCCACTACCCCCTTCCCTGCCAGCACAGAACCTGTCACTGTCATGGCTTAGGAAATGCTTTTTCACTACTTCTCCCTTCTTCAGACAGTCTCACGATATGAAGAACACAAGAACTGTCTGTCCAAAGTTATAGCTTGACTCTTGCACTGATGCTTTGCTTCCCAGCTGCATCCATGAGCAGCTCTAGTTTCACAGACCTTGCAGAAGATGGCCTACTGCTGCTCAGGGTCACACAGATTGAGAAATTGTCAGTCCTCTTCCCTAATGCCTGCTGCTGATTTCACAACCTCCCTCAACACAACTTCTCATTTCCCAAGGGTCCACTGTCACTACAGAACCTCCCTTAGCACACTCATCACTACCGAGTGTCCTCTTCTGACCTCAAAACCTCTCCCAACACAAGCTGTCACCATACATTGTCCCCTACTACTTCACATTACCTGTTCTACAGTAGGGTCTCCTTGAACTCTCTAGCCAGCCTTATGACACCTCAGCAGCCACAATTTTGCAACCTCTCCTAGTGTTACCCTTCAAAACACGATGCCCGCTTCTGATGTCACAAGGTCTTTCAACACAGCTTAGCACCCACAGTATTACCTGCCACTTCATACGATCTTTCAGCACAGTCCCTCACCACACCTCAGGCACTTCTGATTTCACAAACTCCATGAAGACAGCCCCTGGCCATGTAGCATCCATTTCAAGTTTCACAACTTCCCTCCACGCCCTGCCTTGTCCCCATCCTGCCCATCATCAAATTCACAACACACATTCTCCATGGCTCTATGAACAACCCCCTTGCCAGTATTCACTATCCAGCTGCAAAACCTCATTCATCTCATCATGCACAGTCCCTCCTTGTCCAAATCACAGCTCCCCTGAGCATGACCTGCTGCCATAGTGGTGTCCAGAGCCAGGTGCCAAGGTAAGTGGAATGAAAATGGAGAAAAGACCTTTCTCCTTTGCTGGCACTAAGCGCACCCCAACGGGGAATTATTTTGCAGCAGGAGGTAGCAGCAATTCTTCATTTGGACTTGTGCATTAAGTCACCTCTGGTAGTCCATTTGGCTAGGGAAACAAAAGGACATGAATGTGATGCTAGCCAAGTTGCTGCCATGTGTGCCGCTGGGTACAGAAAGTGGCAGGCTGACTCATACTAGGTTAGCAGGCCAGATGCTACTGGCCTGATCTCTGGCTTCTGTCATCTGTTGTCCCTCTTCCTTTCCCAAAGACTGTAAGACTTTGTTTACCTTCTTACCTAATACTCTTGTTTCCTGTAGTGACTACTGATAACCCTCATTAAGCTGCCCAAGACTCCAGGCGACAGTAAAAGGATATTTAAGTTAGGGGACTATTTTCACCAAGGCATTTCTTTACCAGTATTCATTCTCATTAACTGTAGGATTTCTGTTTTCACTGTGGAGATTGCTGGCATTCTGTGCAGAGGAGATGGAGACATTAACTATGTTGCTATCAGGCCATTCCACATTTCCAGAAATTTCAGCAAAACAAAGCAAAGGACAGTAGCTGAGACAATGTCTTTCCTGACATCCGTGAGGCATAAGCTACAAATACACAGTAGAGTTGAGAGAAACGATGAATTTGACTTGGGCCTTGGTTGAGATGATATGCTGATATAAATCAGCATGTCTGTTTGCTTCGTTTGTTTCATTTCATAGGTTCACCTTTGACTGCAGCTGCTCAGGTTAAGAAAGATGGGGCCCATCATGACAGTGAGATTTGTCCGCCCTCAGTTATTTTGTTTAAAAGCTAGATGTCTATTTCGGACCTAATCGCATCCTAAAATCAGTTCTGAGGTAGATCAGATGCATCTGCCTCCAGAGACATTCATTTTTTTTCCGCAGAAGAGTCTAGAGTGACTAAGTCAGGGTTAAATTCGCTGACTTCCATCGGCATTAAATAGGTGACTTCCTCCCTCAGTTTCCCAATTCGTAAATGAAGGATTTTTTTGACTGACTTGGTAATTCACTGACCTCTGTTAAAACATGCAAATTCTTGCAAAGAGGCTTTACTCACTGGATTTCCAGTGATGAAATTTCTGGTGAGATAGGACTTGGAGGGTCATCAAGAGGTCACCCAGGACATCTTCTGCCCCTATAAAAACTTAATCGTAACCACTCCTGAGAGAAATGAGCCCAACCTGTCCTTAAAAGACTCCTGTGACAGGAATTCTTTACCATCCCTGGAGGATGGTGACTCTTCCTACAGCTTGAGGTTTCTTTCTTTTTTTCCTTTAATGAAGATTTCTCTTTTGCATGTTTTTTGGAATACACAGAAGTGAAAAAAGGAGAGAAAATATCTAGATTACAAATGGACTGTTTTAGCATTCACAATGCTAGGAAGCCAGAGCAGTGGACCTAATGGCCCTTTACACATGGGAAATCCATACAACTATCAGCTTGGAGTAAGGAAGAACTCCGAGAAGTGTTAGCTGGATAGGTCCATGCATATGCTTGTCCAGTTGAATATTCGGCTACTCCTTTGACTGTTATTTCTTATGGAGAAACCCTGAAATGCCTTTGTGATATCATTAGAAAAGCACTGACTGACAACTGTTTCTTTAAAATATATTTACTTAAACTTTTCAGTCAAGACAGAACTCATTCTCCTCCTTTGCCCCTTTCTTTCACGCCTTCCCTTCACTAAGCCTCCACCCCTCCCTCCTCCAGCCCCAAGAGCCCTTCAGGTGGAAGATTTCCTGGGAGAGGGTTAAAGGTTGGTACTTAAACGGTTTTCTTCTCAGCCCTTTGTGCAGCTGCTGGGGTATGCAAGCATCATTCAGGACACCCAGGTCACATCATCCACACAGCCTATTAAACCACTTCTCACACAGGCAGGAAACATCAGGATACACTTGTGACACACGAAAGCAAGTAATACATTAGATGGGATTGGATTATACACTAACAGCCACCTCCTAAGCAAGTTTTGGAAGCTTTCCAGAAGCCATTCTATGTTCTTTAAAGGCGCTGTGCTCTAACACATTCATACCAGGGGAGACAGAAGTTGAGGAGATAAAGTTGTACAGCCCTTACACAAAAAATTAGATCTCTAAACACAGGCGAGGTAAGTTTTGCTGCTTCTCTGCCTTCTCGCTTTGCTTTGCTTTGCCATGTTTTGCTTTGCTTTCCTCTTCCTTTTCCTTTCTTCTTGCACAAATGTGAAAATACAGAAAGAAAATTCCACTGAAGTTATCAACTGTCTCTAGTTATCTTTGGCTAGAATCATATACAGAGCTAGTTCTACAGCCGCAGATTCGATTGCTTCGAAATTATTCTTTTGTTTCCCATAACCACCTGAGATTTTAGGGAAGAATGCATGCAGTAAGGAGATGGTGCAATTTCTCACCCTTTTTGAGATGTTAAGAGTACACATGAGATTCATTTTATTTTGCAGCTGATTGCATTATGTCATATAGCTCAGGTCTACCCCTGCAAAGGCACTTGAAGAGATAAGCCATAACTGGTGGCAATCCTCTACTGAATTAGTCATTCTAGTAATCCTCTTGGAGTCAACAGTAAGAAACGGGTACCGGCAGCACATGATTCATCACATCTACAAGTAGACTGGTCAGGTGTAATATGCCTAGCTTAGGTACAGGTGCCTACATGACTTAAGGCGATGAGATGAGATCAGACAGATGGGTAGTTTGTTAAATGCAGTTTGGTGGTGATGGAAAGGACCTTATCAAGCAAGACACATAGCCGAGCTGTCTGAATTGTGAATCGGTCCTTTTGTAGATACACACCTTGTTTTTAGCTCAGGAATTTGCCATCTGCTGGTATTCAGGCATATAGTTTCCCCTGACCATTTCTCTCTTGGTCACTGCTTTCTGACTGCCTAAACATGGCCCTGCGATTGCTGTGGTATGCTTCCAGTGATGCTCTGGCTTGGATGGAGCCCAGCTATTTCTTTTGGACTGGGTACTGCACAACCATAAAGGTGTGCTCATTTCATCCCTGTCATTTATTTTGTTGAGAAGTCTACGTCGTTGCTCAGTAGAAGGAAGAGGGGTAGAAAGGATCACGACTTGGTAAGACGAGGGAGAAACTGACCTCCCGTTGTTCTTACTGATCCTTTTCCTTGTAGAAATATCTGAAAAGGAACCATCCATGTAAATTTTACCCTTCTGCTTGAAAAACTTTCATCTAGTGTAAGTACAACTGCAAGCATAGGAAAAGTCCCTACCTTTCCCCACCTCCTCTCTCGGCTTCACTTTGTGGGTTTGAAAGTAATCTTGGCTTTTCACAGTTTCAGTGTTTCCTGTGGATGCTTCATCACTTTGTGCCTGCACGAGAGTTTCTGATTATGCTGCAGATTGAAGTAGTTGGTAGATAACTTGGCTTAACTGAATCATTCCACAGATTTGCTCACAGATCACCAAGACAAATGAGAAGACCTGGTTGTGATGTAATTCTGCAGGACTTAAAATGGTGCATTTTAACACCAGCTGACGGGGAATGTTTTGATCCTAGAAGGAAGCTCATACAGGGGATATTTTTATTAAAAGAGTGCCCGCTTTTGGCTGACCTTAAACTCTCTGTGAAGAGTTTAATCTGGTGGTTCCCAGACTTCTTTGACCAAAGGAACTCTGGTGGTCTGGGTGCATAATGGCAAGCTAGAGACGTTACACTCTTTCTAAAGATGTAGGCTACTCATTTATTAGTGACATGTAATGCTCGATGGGTTGTAGCTGGAATACAGGGTGAACCAAAGAAGTCTCATGTTTATGCTGGAATGTGACCTTGTCTCGAATGAGAAACTGTATGGATGTAGAAATGCCTAGGGACAAGGAGCTCAGCCATAACCTAAAACAGGTGGATGGCATTACAAAAAGCTCTGAGCTACTTTCAGGAACCAAAAGGGATTATTCTCTAAAGGTCATTCTAACCTGGTGGTGCTAATTTGCTTAAGCTCCTCATAGTGAGTGGAGGAAAAAGGGTTCTGCAAAGGACCCTAATTCAGTCATTCTGAATCAGCCTATGAATCAGACTTATACTGGCTGTTGAAGGAGTTTAGTTAGATTAGCTTCATTAAGCTAAGTTAACCCTTGAAAGCATCACGCAGAGTGTATCAAAAATCACACTAGGTAAAATCAGTACAGTGCTGGGACAGAAGATCTCACAAGAGTCTTTCATTCTTCCTTCCTCTGATAGAAACAATGCTGAGATTTAGAACAATGTGAAATGCTACATTAAGTCATATGTGCAATTTTTTCTCCTCCATGATAGATAACCTTCCCAGAACTCATTTTTCAGCTTGTGACATTTCATATTTACGTTTCAAAATGTATATACACAAGAGAGTTCTTTTCTCTGCATGTGGGTACATTTCCCTTCTAAACAAGAATTCAAAGATCATTTGTACTTATAAAGCAAATCATCATTCTGAGCAATATTTCCAGGTATTCTTAAAGACACCCATTTTACAAAGATTGCTGTCAGGGACTTTGTCTCCCATGAGGGCAAACATGCTGCATTATCTGCCTTGTAGTGCCCAAGGTGAACACTCTGGCCTTGTCCTTAGTGCATGGAAGGCTATCGGCCATGGAGCCAGTCCTTCAAAATCCTGGAAGACCAGGATTAAGGAACATATCACAGAGTGCACCTATCTCTGTGCCACCAAAGCCATGGCAGAAGTTTTGTACTGTGGAGAATTAAATAGCCGTTAAAAAAAAATACATGACAGAAACTAAACACTTCATAAGCTTAATACTAATGCTATATCTTTCTTGGTTTGTATCCACTTCTGATATAGAACTCATCATTAATAATGAAAAAATGCTGATGAATCATGTGTCTGTCTTTATTTTCCCAGGGGTATAAGCTGTATATTGCATATTGCCACCCAACTGATCAACATGGAGAACGTAAGCAGTGTGAAGGAATTCATTCTTCTGGGCCTTTCAAAGAACCAAGGGGTGCAGAAAATATGTTTTGTGGTGTTTTTGTTCTTCTATATTGTTACTGTGGCAGGAAATCTGCTCATCGTTGTCACTGTAGTTAGCAGTCAACGTCTGAACTCCCCCATGTATTTCTTTCTCTGCCACCTGTCCATTGCAGATACTTGCTTCTCTTCTGTCACAGCTCCCAAAATGATTGCTGACTTCCTTGTTGAAAAGAAAACCATTTCCTTTGGGGGTTGCATGGCACAGCTATTTGGGTTTCATATCTCCGGCGGCGCTGAGGTCTTCATCCTCACAGTGATGGCCTATGATCGCTACTTTGCCATATGCAGACCCCTGCACTACACCACCCTCATGACCAGGCGTGTGTGTGGCTGGATGGTGATGGGTTCATGGGTGGGGGGCTTTGTGCACTCCCTGGTGCAGACCCTCATAACCGTTAGCCTCCCTTTTTGCGGCCCCAACATAATTGACCACTACTTCTGTGAAGTCAATCCCCTACTACAACTGGCCTGTACCGACACCTATGTTGCAGGCATCATTGTTGTTGCCAATGGTGGAATGATTTGTTTGGTCTCTTTCATCATCCTGCTCACATCCTACATTGTCATTTTGTTTTCCTTGAAAAGGCAAACGTCCGAAGCGCGGTACAAAGCCCTCTCCACCTGTGGGTCCCACATTACTGTGGTGATTCTCTTCTTTGGGCCATGCACATTCACCTACATACGCCCATCCAGCAATCTCTCGGAGGACAAGAGGGTAGCTGTGTTTTTCAGTATCATCACGCCCATGCTGAACCCACTCATCTACACGCTGAGAAATGAGGAGGTGAAAAGTGCCATGAGAAAACTGTGGAATAGAAAAGTTTGGAGTGAAAAGGGTGAGGTGTAGAACTGTGGTAACATTTTCTCAGGAGCTGAGAAAATCAAGTCTCTCTCACTATAATTCCATTTTGGAAAATTTACTGAAAGCTCCCTTTTGAAGAAAAGCTTGGTTTTAGCTGTTGCAGTAATTGGGAAGACGCTGAAAGTTCATGTTTTGACTGGAATGGCATTGTAAACTCTGTGACTAGCAGGGATTCCCTTTATGTTCTCTTTTTGAATAGCACAGGCCCAGGACTGGGGCTTCCAAGCACTGCTGAGACACCAGCAAATAAATAAATGAATGCTATCAAAAATATTAAAATGTGTTCCAGGCAGAGCATCCCATTAGTCCGAGCTCTCCCAGGTGTAAACTTTCCGTCAGACAACCTCCATCTACTCTGAAGTCTACTCAGCTAGGAAACGATGGCCCAAGGTGTCTGCAAGGCTGTTGGTCACCTGCTGCTGGAAGCAATTGTACCAAAGGCTTCCTTCCCCTTTACTTTGGAGTAAATGCCTTCTTAGGAGCACTGCATTGTCATATGCTGAATCCATGGGTTAGCAATTAAACTGCTGATCTTAGATGCTGGTTGGGTCATTTGCTGATGCAGATGATATGAGGAGAAGCTTCTCCCCTTCCCATTCCAGTGCAACTCTCTGCCTTTCTGCAGTAGTTCACCTATCACTAATGCCCTCCTTCCTAGCCATCCCCTCTGCCCTTCATCTCTGCCTCAGATTTTGCATTTTACTGTTTAGACTAATAGAGAATCAAAGATCCAAGTGAAAGATAAATTGCTCACCGTAGGAAACTGTCGCCACCAAAGGACGCATTGGGGGGCACAATTTTATGCGTCAGTGAAAAAAAAGAGTTGTTTGGGAATAATTCCTGTACGCAGGATAACTCCTAGCCCAACAGGGCACATCTACAGGCCCAGGCAAAGGAAGAAACATGTATTCCAAGGGAATAGCTGGAGCAGCTACTCCTGCAGGAGGGAAGAGAAGAAATGTGAAGATGGAAGATTAAATCATCTCAGAGCCAGTCACAGCTGCCACAGGGAGGTTAGTTGTAGCAGCTAAGGTTCGCCACAACGATGAAGGAGCCACGAGGAGCCACGGGACCCTGACTCCTACCTTGCCAGGAGGAAAAGAGCAAATCAGCTGCGTGAGAGAGAAAGACATCTGTGTAATGCACTCTGAAAGTAACTAAAGCACTTTCTTTTTTCTTCCTTCACTTCACGTTCCCTATAAACACTGGCTTGCACTTGTGTTGCACCTTAACATGGCTTAAGTGTGGTTCAAGATAAGAAGGTGTTCCCTGCACAGGAGAGCGGCACATCTTCAGACCAAACCGTGGGACAATGTCGCAAATGCTCTGGTTCCCCGAATGTCCTCTGCTCTATGCAGGGGGTGGCAGAGTGGGTGCCCGTTTCACAGGCATGCACCAGTACACTGCGGACGTCTCAGTGTCTTCTCCTCACCATGGTGGGTTATGTGGATGGCAGCCAGCAGGACGGAACTGGGATAAATCCTGATTCTCAAGGCTTAGAGGGATAGTGTCCCTCAGGCCTGGGCCAGCATGTCCCTCACCCAGCATTCACACTCTGTGGACACAGCTAAAGGTGGGACCAGCCCCACCTATTTGTAGCAGTCTAAATTCTTCATGCAATGAAGGACAGTTGTCTAGCTCAGCACCATTGTCAACAGAGAGGGACAGGCGCCTTCAGAGGTTGGTCTGTCTCACCATAGGTGGGGCAGGTAGAAAGACAGATGGGGCCCACTGACCCCCTTCATACTGAAACTGCGAAGGGGTTAGGGCACACGGCCAGTTCAAGCTAAGGCTTATAATTTAAAAACTGTTTTTTTTCTTTTAAATGCTTTGGGGAAGAACGCCATGATTTTTCTGATTTCTCTTCTGGCTGCCGGATGCTAGCAGGCAACAACGGGACCATAGCTTATGGAAAGCGACTACAACAACAACAACAACATTTGATTCCTCTACACATTGGCCCAGATTCTTATAATGACTTAATATGAGGACTAAACAGCTGCTTCTGTATTTTGCATTGCCTGAGTAAAAATACCTGGCAAGTAGTGAGGCCTGACCACAAACATTTGTAAAGTCTTGAAATGATTTCCTCGTTTACTTCTTGTTTCAAACGTGTACAGACCAGATGTCTAAGTGCCAACAGTCCTATAGCACAGTTATGATATCTATTTATGCTGCAAACGTGCAATGGTAAGAGCAAGTTAATAAGAAAGAAGAAAGCATATGTGAAATATTGTCTTCGAAGGGAAAAAATATCTGACACGTGTAAGAGACATCTTTACTCAAAAAATGTTTGATTGCAAGGGTAATGTGAACACAAACTCTTGCAAATGGTCAGCCATGACATTGATTTTAAATAGAAATGTTTCCAAAAGAAGCACATAGCTAGTACTAAATGAAGTCCATTTATCTGGACAGTATTGGAAAGCAAGCAAGAAAGCAAGCAAACCCCCCCACAATGTGACATGGTCTAGGTGATCACGCTCCAGAGTCACCCTGTAGAGATTACTCTAATAGCTGTCCAAAACATATATTTTAGCTCCCCGTCCACTGATTCTTTCTGACAAAGAAAACTTCACATGCCTCTGCGATCTCGTTGCTTCTGGTAAGCTTGTGCTTCTGCTGTGCAATTTACTTGAAATATTTCTGCCACAACTTCCCCATCTGGAGAGAGAGAGTTGTTCTTGCAGATGCTCTTGGAAGTTGTTTTTGCAGAATGAGAAATGGAGCTAGACATTCAGGCTGTCCCTTTCATCCTCTGTAGTTTTCAGCCCTGGCAGAGATGTGGACTGCTCTCGTGACACATAAGAAGCAGCTTGGAGCTGAGAGGTTTTGATGAAACTGCCTGAAGTGGTCCGAGAAGGTCATCAGAGGAGAATAGCAGGCAAACTGTTGGAGACTAGCAAATATAAACTGTGCAAGTTTTCTGATCTTGCTTCTTTGCTTTGTTCAAGCATGACTATGAAATCCTGCCTTTGAAAAGAGGCATTACTGTTGAGTGGCTTTTGTGAGGTGCATTTTATGAAGTAGAAAGTACTCAATTTTTTTTTACCCTTTCTTTTAATTGGTGTCGTCTTTGCTTATTTTTCAGTTATATGCCATTTCCAGAAATATCTGTCAAAAGGAAGTTTCTGGTGTTACAGAGTCAAGGAGTCAATAGGTAGCTGCAGCACTGCCTATGTACTCAGTCTTAACTTGTCCCCTCTAGCTGTACACATCGTGGCAACAATGCTCTTAACACACACGCTTTGGGCCTCCCCACACTGCTTTCCCTCTGCCCACGGAGTGGCATGGAGATAGGGACGGAGACATGAAAGAATATTTCCTCTGCTGCTGAAGTTGGAGGGTGGAAGAGGCAGAGATCTCGTGAGAAAGAACTGATTGACCTGTGATTGTGGAACAGGATTAAGAGCCCAAAGGACTTGCCAGTATTGTAGACACTGTTATGCAGCTCTTGCCGTCGATCTTTTCAGTGTAGAAACTGAACACTAGTGATACTTGTGTACTGCACTAGAGTGCAGCAAAGGTGAATACAAGGGTGTTGGTGAGTAAAGGAGATTCAGCAGCGGTGTATTTATTACCCCAGGGGCATCACAGGTGTGTTTATGGGGGTTTCCATGCCTAGTCCAGAACTTGGCTGAGGTGTACAAAAACCTTACTGACACATCGTTAATGCAGATTATCTCCAGTATTCACCCATGTGCTGTAGGAAAGGTGGTCTGAGGAAATACAAGCCTGCTCTTTTGGAGACTGAGGTCGCAACCCAGAAATTCATGAGCAATAACTGGAACCAATCCACACAAGATGTAGCCCAGTACAGCACATATAGGACAATGACTCTCCTGCTTCAGGTTTCCTGGCATCCCTTGAACATGGTCTGATTTCACTTAGGGTGCCTTAAAGACAGTTTGTGCCTAAAGGCACATCTCTGCTAAACAGACATGAGGTAGGTGTCCACTTTACCTCCTCCAGAAGGATCTACGCTGATAGTTGAAGTGATGTTAATTAGCCAGCTGCCTTGTGTCATGATGTGAATATTGATGGCTGCACAGAAATGCATGGACATTCTACCAGAGTCAGAGAGCAATAGCAAGGACTAGTTCTGTTGAATTCCCTCAGAGGGTTGAAAAAGAAGGTACGTTCACTGCCTGAGCAGAATTCCTTAGGGCATGACTAATGTGTTGAGACTCAAATCAAAACATGCACTATCCTTCTCAGTCACTTTTTCGTTTCCAAATCAACACAACAAAAGTGGATGTTTAGGTAACCTAGTAACTAGTCTTCCTTTTTAAAAGGGGCAAAGATCAGAAATATGAATCTGGAGGATATTTCCACCAACTCCCTCAAACAAATAAACGGAGCTCGCTATTACACACTTCAGTAATACATTCTGAGTTAGATATCAACTGTCACTCCTTGAGAGAAGCATTGACTTTGAAAGGAAACTTTCCCCAAAAGGCATAAAAGGGAATACTTTGATATTGAACATACCAGTGATCAATATGGATGTGTACTGATAACACTCTGTTTCTAATGCCGTCACAGGTGGCTTTATTCTGTGCTTCAGGTCCTGTCTACATGACGTATGTGAAGAACAAGAACAATGTGACGGAGTTTGTCCTCCAGGGACTCACACAAGATGATACATTAGCAAAAGTATGCTTCACATTCTTCTTAGTCTTCTATGCCACTGTTATTCTTGGAAACCTGCTTAGCATCATCACTATACGGAACAGTCAACAGCTGGACTCTCCCACCCCATGCTTCTTCCTGAGCTGCTTGTCCTTTGTAGATATCAGTTACTCTACTGTCACAGTTCCCAAACTCATTTCTGACCTTCTTGCTGAAAAGAAGACCATCTCTTTTGTGGGCTGCATAGCACAGCTCTTTGGGGTCCATCTCTTTGCCTGCATGGAGATGTTCATCCTCATAGCAATGGCGTATGATCGTTACGCTGCTATATGCAAGCCGCTTCATTACACAAGCATTATGAACAAGCATGTGTGTGGCCGGCTGGTGGCAGCTTCGTGGGTGGGAGGCTGTGTGCACTCCCTGGTGCAGACCCTGCTGACCACTCAGCTATTGTTTTGTGGGCCCAATGAGATCGACCACTACTTCTGTGATGTACACGCTTTGCTGAAGCTGGCCTGCACTGACACCTACGTGGTTGGTTGCATCGTGGTTGCCAATAGTGGTCTGATTTCCTCGGGCTCTTTGCTTGTTCTTGTTGTGTCCTATGTCATTATTTTGGTCTCTTTGAGGACACCCTCTTCCAAAGGGTGTCTCAAAGCACTCTCTACCTGCACCTCCCATATCACTGTTGCACTTCTGTTCTTTGGGCCATGCGTTTTCATCTATATGCGCCCTTCCACCATCTTCTCAGCAGACAAGAGTAGAACTGAAACTAAATTCAAGGTTTCATGTAGCTCTCATCTTTCTTTGGAAATTGTCAGTCACAAGGATGTGAGCATATTGTCACCAGTCAAACCCAAGCCTTTGGGGTGGTAGTGGGGCTTTTACCTTTAGACACCTTAGAGCTGTGTAAGTCTCAGGTCTAGGCTTCTCCTGGCATTAAGAGGAATAACTAGGTATTTTGAGAGGTTATGCTTTCCCACTAGCTCCTACGAGCTTCGGAGAGTGGTGTCTGCTCACGTTTCTACACAAAAAAAGTGATGGTGGTGCTAAGCTTCCAAGAGAAAGCAAATCCTTCAGTGTGGCACAGCACAAGCAGGTTTCATCTCACATATATTGGTGTGCTGACATGAGGTGCCTCAACTTGAGAGAGCTGCTGAAGACAGCAAGAGACCTTTGAGGGGACTGCGATTCATTGCATGGTAAAATAGGAGCATGAGAGGAGCAGGATGCTGCACTAGGTGTCTGCCTTACAGTGAAGGGTGACATACACTGTACTAGACTTTCCAAGGCTCCCAGGAACACTGATGGGCACAGAGGCCGTTCCCCAATGCCAGGCATTCACTCCGATTTTCATCAGTCTGTGCCAACCTGGTGTCTCTGGGAACGCTTCATTTAAAGGAGCTCTGCTAACACCTTTCCAAGGCCTTGGCCTTATGTCATAGCTGAGCTTTGTAATCTATCAGAGCAGCAATCCAAGCGCAGTTAAATACCATAGTCAATGTTGGAGCCACAATCCAGTTCAATTATCGGGACATTTTTCACCGCTTTATTTAGAGACTGGATGAAGTTTCATACTTTGGCCAGTCGCCTGGTGCTTTACACTATAAAAATCTAAGGAATAGGTATCTCAGTGGAAATACGGGGATCCAATATCTCTCCATACTCCACACAATATAACCTAATTCCTAGCTGAACACTGAAAATTTCCCTAAAATTCTTAACAGTACTGTTCTTGATTCATCGAGTTTTCCTCAACTGTTTGCAGCAGGGAAACCCCCAAATGCCCCTAGGACCTCCTGACTCTGGGCAATGCTGTTCTACCGCAAATGGACTTACTTTAGCATTGCTGTCATGACAAGTGATTCAAGGCCGGGATTTCCCCAAATCTCCTCCTGGAACTGAGATTTGGGGAAGGAAAGAAGAGGAACAGGATTCTGGATGTTGGATCAGAAGGCTTTCTTAGAAAAGCAAACTGTAGATTTGAAGAGACAGCAGCTCTCTAACATTTTAAGTTCCCTAATTTTGTCTGGGTTTCTCGAGGTGGAGACTAAGGGATAGGTGAATGCAGGACTTAGATGAATGCGGGGCTTCTGAAAATCTGTTCTTTTTGATGATATTTGTCAGAAAGCATATTTAGGTTTGAGATTGTGATTCTTGATTGAAACATGCTGCCGGTTCTGCTGATGCTTAGCTCGAGATGGCTTTGACTATCTTAAACATCAGCGCAGAGAGAGGTGTGCAGACATGACTCATTGTTTTGCAGGGAAGCTCTTTGATGACAATCTACCTGTCTTTTTCTGGAAGAGTAGTATTGTACATTGCTCTTCCCAGAGACCTGTAAACATAAACAGGAAAATAAAATGATGCCTGTGGTTTTTTCTCAAGCTATTTCCTTCCTGTGAGCTGGGAGTCCACTGAAAGAGACAATTTTGGACACCTCAGAAATCTGGTTTAAAAAGCTCACTTCTCTGTTGAAGATAAGGAAAGCACAACATTGATACGTGTAAAAACTGTGAACTTCACATATCTGATGATACTTAATAATCAGAAACAAGAGATAAACCTTGAGCTTCAGCCTCTGCAGCAACAGAAAGATGGCAACTAGCAGGACCAAAAGGCTACATTTTCCTGAGACTTGTAAAATCCTTCTTTAGGGTGCCATAGATGATCACAGGGACACAATCTTTGCTATAGTTATGCACAGCTTTAAGGAGAGGAAGTCAGGGGAAATAACAGCCCTAACAGGCTTGCAGTGAAATGCAAAGGGAATCCACAAGACTTCTTTCCATCCCCCTTTGACTGTAAACCTTATGCAGAGGCAGGAACCTCTCACCTGTCTGAGATTAATTCTGTCACTTTCAGCTCAATAAAGATTTCAACTCCTTCTGCCAACTGAGGGACAGCATTTGTAAACTCAGCCAGAAGGGATGAAACATCTACTAGTGATAGAACACCTATCCTTAGAGCTAGCTTAGCTGAATTGATAAAAGGATTCCAAAGCCTTTCCCAACTTTCTCATCTCCCAGAAATGATTGGTCATTTATTCTCAAAATCACATTGATGGCAGACATGTAGTTGGTAAGTCACCATCTTATTTCAGCATTCTTTTAAGTGAAAGAACACTGCAGCTTGATTAACTTTCAGATTATGTCCAATGTCCTTAAAATAACTACCAGTTCACTCAGTTGCCTCAAGTGGATTGCTGATATGTGGAGATGAAAAGCAGGAATAAGTTCTTGTTACTTCACAATGGTAGCAAAATTAGAAGTCAGTCTTTTTGCATTGCTGTAGTTTTTTCATGTTTCCAGGCAGAAGGGGAAAAAGGAGGTAGTAATGAGTGACAGAAGAGGGAGATTTAACAGAAGAGGGACAGTTACTTTCCCTAGTGTTTGGGGGGCAAAAACACAGGTGTCTCTTCTCCAAGATTTCCTTTCCAGAACTTCAGGTTCTGTGTGTTGCACTGGAAGAGGCTACTCCTTTCAAACACTGAAGATGTAGCAGAAATGGCCATAAATTCAAATCACATTTCTTTTCTCCTCTTGAATATCTTTGAAAGCTTTTTCTCATCTTGATGGACTGGTGGTTTTCCTACATGAGCAAACGTTCCTAAAAGAACAGAGAACTGCAATTCTGTGCCACGCACTCCTCAGGCAGGAGTCCTGGTTGTGCTTGGAACTTGCAAGTTAAGAGTCAGGATTCCTCCAGCTTTCAGCAGCAGAGGAAGACAGTCTTTCAAGATAGAAGTTGCAGATACAACCAGTTAAAAGTCCACCTAAAAGCACTTCTAACAATTAAGTACCTTTCTGAATCTCACCCTTGGAAGGGTGAGATCAAATCTTCCTTGGAAGTCCTACTCTTTGTACCAAGGTTTTGATAAATTTTCCCCAAACAAAGATCTCTTTCTAACAAGTCTGCTGAAGTTTCTCTAATATGACCTAAAACTCTCCTCAGAGCATCCTTCACCTCCTTATTCCTTAGGCTGTAGCTGATAAGATTCAGCACTGGAGTCACCACTGTAGAGAACAGAGAGGCCCATTTATCTCAGTCCAATGAGTAGCTGGATGTTGGGCTACCGCACATAAAAACAGTGCTGCCATAAAACAAGAAGAGAGCTCTCAGATGGGAAGCACAGGTGGAGAAGGCTTTGCATCTGCCCTTGGAGGAGTGGATCCTCAGGGTGGTGGAGATGAGGTAGATGGAGGAGATTAGAATTGCCAGAGATGTGAAGATGCCACGAAACACACCAAAAATGTGAAGTACCATCTCTTTGCTATAGGTGTCAGAGCATGAAAGCTGGATCCTAGGGGGAATGTCACAGAAATAATGACCGATAACACCAAAGTCACAGAAAGAGAATGTGAAGGTGGAGATAGTTTGCGCAAGTGTGTGGACAAACCCAATGAAAGAGGAGATGATTACCATCTGTGTACAGGCTTTTGAGGAGATGACGGTTGCATAAAGGAGAGGGTTACAGAGAGCCACATGCAGTCATATGCCATTACTGCCAGCAGCAGACACACAGCACTAGCCATGAGGAGACAAGTGAATAGCTGTGCCACACAGGCACTGACTGCAGTGGCTCTCCTCACTGCTGAAGAGTTCACCAGCAACCTTGGGGAGAGAGCTGAGGAGTAACAGAAATCCACGGAAGCCAAGTTACTGAGGGAAAGGTACACAGTGTGTGAAGCCGGGGGATCAACCTTCATCTACATGATCCTTCCAAGATTCCCTATTAATGTGCTTAAAAAAAGCGGGTTACCTTCACCTCTTGGCTTTCTGTTAGTCCAGAGAGGATAAACTCAATGGCCACACAGTGATTCCTCTCACGCATGTTGCTACCACACTCATATCATCTCCCGACAAGAAACTGCTTCAACACCTAGAAGTAATGGGAAACTGGCAACACACAATTGATTGTCTCAGTAGCCACAAGGAAGTACGGCGCATTTTCCTCATAGCTTCTGACTAGACTTCTTTAATTACGCATTGAAATGACTTGTGAAACAAGGGAGTACTGTTTCTATTTTCAGGTGAGATAAGAAAGCACAGAAAGATAAAATAATTTATTCAAAAGGCAACAGCAGCACTGTGAAACACAAGTCCGAGTTTGGCACTACAATGGTTTTTGTGTGCCCTCTTTCTCCTCTTTTAAGGAAAAAAGTCTGCTTTTCTTGAGGACATCTATGGAGCACTCTTCTCCCCTCACTCGTGACCACGGTTGGGTGTACAGGATCATCCAAATGGCCCACTCCAAGGGCAATGGCCCGCTTCTTCCTGAAGATACGTGGTCTTGACACTAGTTCAGACATCATTCTTCCTGTATTGCAATCACCAATACATTTTTTGCCTACTAGCTAACTCCCCCGGGCATTGGTAGCAGTGTAGTTATAGCTCAGTATCGGCCACAAAGTCCATTAAAAGGGCAAAGCAGCCCCCGTTCAGCCTTGCTGAAATAGGAATATAATGGTTAGGCTGCAGCTGTGCCAACTTGGTAGGACCTGCCTTAATTACATGGACCTCCACCAGCCTGACCTTTGGGACTGCAACTCGTAAACATACAAATAACAAATCCACATCCTGGCAGAAGAAAGTAAGAGTTTCCTCTCTTGAATGAAAGGTGCCAAGCACTAAATGACAACAGCAGGAGGAAAACTCAGCTTTGCATCTTCCCAAAGAGGAGGAGACACCACAAGATCCTCCAGGTTTGGCTGAGAAAGCATTTCTCATTTGCTTGCATCCCTGTTGTCAAGGAAAAGTGGCCATTTTCTGCTCAGGAATAAATTGGGAAGAGTCACCAAATGAAATACTGACCTGTTTTATCCAGTAAGACAAGAGTAGATACTGTAGATACCAAGCCAGTTTATTCCCTGCTTGAACCAAATCTTCAGAAGTACTTGCCCTTTTCAAGAAGCAGACAGCAGGATTAAAACCAGCCTATAATGGTTAGGTACACAGTTTAAGCGAGAAAAATGCTTACCCTGCTTAGGTGCACAGAAGACCAGACTGCCTTTACACACTGAGTTATCTTTGCATAGCTGGCTGTTGTTTATCTCCAACCTACCCAACCTTTTCTGCCCTAAAGCACAGCAACTAGCCCAGTTAATTCTCAGAAAAGGGCTTCAATGAGCTTGCTATCAACAGGTTGCTCTCTTCCATGGACTACTTGGGAAACTGAAGGAGGAAATTTCCCTCTCCTGCCCCAACGTGAGTGATCAAACACTGGATTAGGTGCAAATTTGTAGAATCTCCATCTGTGCTGACATTTAAAATTCAGCTGGATCAGGCCGGAGCAATCTGATCTGACTGAACCTGCTCTGAGGAGGAGGTTGGACTTGATGACCTCCAGAAATCCTTCCCAACCTAAATGATTCTATGATTCTATCTGCAGATTGAAAATGATCTTTTTCATCTCAGAAATAAACTCTTATTTCAAAAGCTACAAACATTTCATGTACCTTCGTAAGAGTGAGTAGCTTCCTTCTTCACTTCAAAGACATCTTAATGAAACAAATCAGAAGATTTATCTAAATAGAAAAACTTTAGGACTTCACACTTGCAGTAGAGCCCCTCCCTGCTCCAGATAAATGCCCGGATAAATGTTCTTTGCTTATAGGTTTGCAGAACTATGCAATTCAGTACTGCCTTTAGAGCAACAGCTCATTCTTTTCCCTGTATGTTGCAGCTGACCTGCAGCCTGGGCGTTGTGAAACATTAGTGGAGTGACACGCTGAGAAACAACTTCAATATGAAATGTGATATTCTAAATGTGATATTCTAACACTCAGCTTGCCGCTTCGGAATTCTTTCTTCAGAAAAATGGTGTTACTGAAGTACTTGGTGTATTTATGACTCTCGATGCAGTTTAATGTCTGTAAATTAGATCTCCTGCAAGACACCAGGCCTTAATTAGGAGTCTCAGCAGATGCACTCTAACGAAGAATCTTTCTGTGAATTAATTTCCCCTACCCTTGGTTAGGGGTCTAGTCAACATCTATTCTAGGCTCCCCCTATAGACAAAGGAAGCAATATCACCTTCAAAGGACAATTCATCCCATCTTAAGATAAGTGTGATAAGCAGAAGGAATCATCCTCTAAGGGTGTCTTTGTTGTCATTGATTACAGGACATGCCCATCTCATTCCCTGCCCTTACTACTTTTTACTAGTGAAACTGATGACATAAGTGTCCTAGCAAATTCAGTGAACCCTGGTCATGTCTGTCCCTATCAACTGACAAACAAAGCTTAACAAAGCTTTAGACTGCAAACTTTAATACAAATTATTTTAATAATAACAAGACCATATTCACGTAAATAGCAGTACAGTGTAAGATATCAGAGGAATCAGTTCTGCTTATCTGACTCTGAAGAGCTGCAGTGCAGCTCTGTGGAGTTTAAGCATTAAGTATGCCATCTGAATGTGAATCCACCTCTGTTATTAATTATGATCAAACTTGATAATTCTTCCTCTCATTAAAATGCACAGTCCTGATACACAGTTAGCTGGTTTTTCCACAGAAGACTCCTGTTGTCTCTAATAACACATCTACCCTTGGACTCGTGTCCTTTGTTAGATAACCTCTTTGGCTCATGGACCATCTAGTTTCAGGCAGCCTGCTCATCTGTGGAGCAGATATTTTGCTGTGATAACCTGTTCATCTGTGGACCATCCAGGCTCAGATTATGTGTCCATCCATCGGGGTAGATTTTTCTTCAAATGCAGATAGAAAATTCTTCAAGTAGGTAATCGCTGGTGATTTGCTTAGAGTTCTGGTGCCTCTGCCTTAACACTGCCTTTGCACTTCCACCCAATCCCACATATATTTTTCTTCTAAGGTCCTTGAATAATTAACTCTTTTGAAGAAAAGAAAAATAATGGTCTATTGGAAGATGTTGACATAGATATCATGCTTTAGTAACAGCTTGCCATTAACCTCTCTCTGTTCTTGCAATATCACTGGACACTTATTGAAATTACTTTACGATAAGATGATGAAGACAGCTGTTCTGGGAAGCTGAGGAGCCTTTGAGACATACGAACAAAGACCCTTCCCCTGATTCTGGCAGGAGTTTAAGGACATCTCTACCTGCCAGGAAAGCTAGCTTACTTGTGCTACTTCGAGGGCTTAGAGGTTGTTCGACAAACCGTTGGCCTTCAGAGCAGAGAGCTGAATTGGGTTACTCAGCTGAAGAGTGATCTGCTCTGACTGTCCCTAGCAGGGAAAGTCATCAGTGGGGCTTAGGCAGGCAGAAATGTCCCAGGTAACGCAGCCTTGGTTAGACTGTGCTTACAGTGGCTGCTCGTGTTGTGGAGTGGGGGCGACTCCCGGGACAATGAATGTGCAGTGCCATGTGTAAGATGATGAGTGAGGGAAGCTCGTCTCTTTGGGCTGCACCGTGAGGTCTGCAATGTATTTGCATTGGACCGAGTCCTCTTCCAGACTGCATTAGACTGGCAATGTAATGGCTTCCGGAGTTCTCGTCTAGACTATGTGAAAGCCGTGGTGTTCAGGAGATAGCTGGGTTAAAAGTGGATCAACAGGTATTGCCTGTCTGGGTTATTTATCGTTCTTTGCTGTAGTCCTCTCTCACAGTTTAGTCAGGAATATCTGAAACCTCCATGGTATTCTAGGAAGCATGAAAATGTTTGCTTGCAGAAAATTTGTACTTCTAGATGCTGCCAGAGTTGCTCTGGGAACTGACTGGTTATTGTTTAATAACACCTGTCAGTCTTAATGATAAAGCTGTGGATATAGAAGAGTGGAACATATTTCTTCCTCAGACACTACGTTTACACATTAAGGGGTCTAAGTGGTTCAGGATGGGCAGAATGGGTTGCTCTGAGTGATGACCCCCAGTGAGAGGGAGTGTAGCTTTTTATGGGACCTTTACTTGCAGTCCTTCCTAAGGATAGGGAAAAATGGTCTTACACCCATTTGTCTAATAACTCTGTGTATTGAGGCAGTGTTATAGCAGGTTCCGTTTCCTTCTCTGTGCTACTTCCATGGCCAAAGCAGCTGAGACTGAAGTCTTTCTCTACTGAAGCCAGTGGCTTTTTGTTCTCTACGAGCCAGCTCCCTGAGTCAGATGGAATGTGATCTAAAACCAGAATTCAGGGCAGCTTTAAGCTGCATTAATGTGGACTTGAAATAATTCCATAAACCTGAGCTGGTCACTCTACACTCTTCCTGTAATTCATAGATATAAATATAGACCTTTCAGGGGAGACAGAGACAGGTGTGATCAATCTCTCTTCCAAAACTATGGAGGCAAACAGACTTTTATTTGCCTTCATGAGGTATAGAAAGAGCCTACAAGTTTGGTTTATGCTTTGGCAGCTCATTAACAGAAGTCTAAACTTAAGTAAGATGAATCCCAGCCTCAGCATTTGTAAAAAATTCTTCTGTGTGCACATTTTTAGCCTGCGATGCATGTGAATTGGTTCAAGGATATTCACCCACAACAAAAGAGGGTAGGCTGTCACTCAGGACCACCTGCTGTGTGGTAACTTTGTTCTTGCATGGAAGACTCGAGTCGCCCACATCACTAATGCTGTAAACAGTCTATGGTGCCTGATGAATGTGACCCACTATTGCTAAAAGGTTAATGATCACCTTCAGACTGTGAGTCAGGAAAAAAAAGGCTACAAGGATGTATGAGGTAAGGGAATGGAAACAGAACATGGAAGCGATACTGCTGAAGTGGTACTAGTTAGCAACAGTTGAAAACAAAGCTGGGATATCCTCAAAGCATCAAATTGAAAGTAAAAACTTAGGTGAAAATAATTGCCTTCGAAAGTGTCACAATTGTACTTTCTCACAGTAAAGCTGTAGCTCTTGCTATTACAGAAAAGTTTTTAATATTTAATATTTATTTTTAATATTTAATATTTAATATTACTACTGTTTTCAGGGTCTGAGGGCACTAACAGGCCTTAATGGGCCTGATCATCCTCGCCTGAGGCAGCCACTTGCACCTCCTGCCCATGGGCCCAGGAGCCCCATTTAAGCTCAACCCTGGGCCTTCAGTTTCTGTCTGAGCTACCCTAGAGGAGCACTGATCTCCAGCTCAGCTCAGCTCAGCTCAGCGTGCAGACTCCATTGCTCTGGACCCTGCCCTGTGGACTGACTTCCCAGCTTGACCCTGGACCTATCTTGTCACTTTGGGCCTGCCCAGTAGGCACTGGACTCTCTCTGTCCCTGGTTACCCTCACCAGGCCTGATCCTGACTCTGACCCGCAGGCTGACTTCTCAGCTTGACCTCATACCTGCTTCATCACCAGGAACTCTCCTGGTCATCTGGACTCTTGGTTGAACTCGGCTACCATCTCTAGGTCTTCTCTGCCCACCTGGCTCAGGGCCAGAGGGACAGGCCCTGGCTGCAGCCTCCTGAACTTATCATTCTACACATCCTGAACAGGGAAAAGGAAGAAAAAAATGGGCACTTCTATGGCATAACTCATCTCATCATGTAGCAGATGTCTAAGATACTCACATGAACCATTCTGTAAAAACACCTGTTACTTTTTTTCCTCCCCCTCCCTATTGAGAAAAAACTGAGACGGAAGACAGAAACGAAGGCATGCTTAAAGGTATATCTCTAGGTGAGATGAATTCCATAAGCAGCCATATGCATGTAGAGCTACTCCAGATTTATTACAAATAAACCAACTATTCCTTCAGTGCCGTATTTATAACTGTGATACTAATATTTTTTTAATTCAGAAAAGGATATTAAAGTCCACTGGTTGGATTCCAACTGTTTCCAGTCAACTTGATGGCATTCTACTAGACAAATGTCTGATAGAAAACACTCTTTGATTAATTCTGCTCGTTCCTGCACCAAACCAAGCTCCATTCACACTCATAACAAACTGACTGTCTGACTAGTAGGTACATGGACGTATGAATTCCTGAGCTGACTTTTGAAGGTGTGCAGGATATACAGAGTTACCTGTGAAGACAGAAATGGATGGTCAGCATCTCTGGGGAAAATAAGGTTTCAAAAGCATTTGTCTGCATGGGATTACAATGATATTCCAGAGTAGATGTCAACTGCACTTAAACTCCACGACTATGAAAAGAGTTAAATTCATATCCATTTTCACTTATCATGTCTTTATTAAACCAAAGGTAAGTAACTGCAATTTGTTTGCACGGAACAATACATGACTACAATCTGCTGCTGCTGTATCAATTCTATCAATAAATTGGACATACATGCCACAAAGAACATGTGTGAAAATGAGGCTATTCTAGGATTCCTAGACTGTAACATTCTAGTTCCACATTGTCCTGAAATGATGTTTTGCTAAATTTAAGTCTACTTTTAAATAGAAACAGACTTTATCTATCTCTGTTATTTCTGTTTTGTGTAACAGAGATGGTCTCTTTCCAAAATGTTGGGAAGATTTGGATTTATTCCACTCTTGGTAATACCCAGCACTCTGAAAAAGAAGGCGAACAGGCTTTTGTCTATCTGGTTAATGATGGAGCTTCTATATGCGTGTATAGATATCTGGAGATCAAGGGTCATATGGCTCAGATATCTTTCTCAGCTCCAATATTTCAGGATACATGAGAAAGTAACCGGGTTCTAATTACACTCACTGACTTGGATTCCCCAGTCTGAAGGACAAGATGTGAGGTTTTTGCTGTCTGCGCTTTGGCTGTCTATGATATAAGGTATATGATCTCAGAAGTAATCGCCTTCACCTAAGCTCTGCATCTCGTGTTCTTCATAGTTTACAAAGAAGATTCATGGATCCCGGGCTATGAAGACATCTCTTCTAAGAAAAGATGACCAGTGCCCAAGAAGTGCCCTTTTTTTTTTTTATTAAGCTTAAAGGAAGATTAGATTGGTGAGGTCAGATGGACTCAAATCTGCTGCAGAGGTTTAAATTTGGGTAAGATCAATCAATGTGCTCAGCTATAACTGCAATAAGCTGGGACAGCCTTTTGCTCAAGCCTATGACTAGATGCAGAGTCAACTATCTGAAAAGAGCATGTCGGATATTTTTGTGCCACAACACTCAGATATGATGCAATGCAATGTTGTTCAGTACAATATAATTACAAGATGATACATTAAAACAAGTAGCAGCAGTAAACAATAAGTATCACCTATTTACAAAATAGAAGATCTCCAAATGATGTCTATATATAACTGATGGTATTATCAACAAACGTTGAAAAACAGAAACTTTCTCAACCATCTTACTTATTTCGAATTCTCATTTTCAAACAAATAGATAGGGTCCAAAAACTTTCTCAGCTCTGTGGACATGCTATGATCGTGCTTTGCCACCAGATGGCGAAGGCACAAACCTGAGTGTGTATAAATGTGTATACACTGGTGCTGATGTTTTCCGGTAAGTTGAAGATGGCTATTTTATTTGTTGGATTTTCTTTAGCCATAGTAGGACGCTATATTTTAAAAAACTTTTCTGAAAATTGCCATAATTCTCCTGCACAAGTTAATTATGAAAAGTCATACAAGGGGACATTCATAGGTAAAGGAGGAAGTGACACAATCCAGTATTATAGCTGGGGAGGCAGCACAAGTATTTGGGGAAGCAGAGTAAAGGGAAGACAAGAGGATTTTCTTCTGTGAGGTGAATTGAATAACTGTGAAACTTCCACCTTGCAGGAATTAAGTTGCTGTGCTCCTTCAGCAAATTATCCATTATGAACGTATTGATTATGTCACCAAATGCGTCAAAAGTTCAACATCTGCCAACAAGATAAATACAGGGAGTTACATTATCTGTTTGTGTTAGAGTAACTGACTCTTAGGATTCAGTTCATCTCGCCTAAATTCAGGCATCCTACTGAAGTACCTCATGCTGGTGCCTAGGTGGTTTGAGATCTCTCAGTAGAGATAAAAGGGAGAAATTAGGGAGGACTGTGGGTGAAAACGCTCATGTCATCTACCAGGAAGCACCTAAAAGCTTTGTCTGAATCTAATCTAGTCATCTAAACCCCCTCTGGACTCAACGGAGAGAGACAAGCAGCTCCTGGCGATGATTCAACTCTTCCTAAGGAAGAAGCGCTCTGTGAAGATGCTAACTTCTTTCTCTCTGATGAACACAGAGGAAGCCTGATTAGCTTTAAATAGGTCGCTTGCATACAGCTAAAGCTCAGCAAGGAAGTCTTCCTGAATGTTTTCCCCAAGTATTTCACACCTATGAGCATTTGAAAGAGTAATCATGGAGCCTGGCCTCCTGCATTGCTGTGGTATGGAAATATGGTGTGATGGCATGGCACAGAACTGCAGGCTTGGGAGGGTAAGGCTGGTGGATTTCCAGGGCAGGAGTTTTGTTTGTTTGTTTTGTTTGTTTTACACATGCACGTGCAATTTCACACATGCTTTCTCCATGTCATGTTGATTAGGCTCCATGCATCCCAGATTTCGGGATGTGCATAGTTTACCGTGCACATAAAGACAGCCAGAACAGCACACGGTGCAGCTCAGTGTGATATTTCAGAGAATGTGAAATGCATCTCCTGGACAGAGCTGTGCAGTAGATCCAGACCCATCATGGATCTTGAGCACATGCCACATGTCTATACAGCAGATGGGATTCATCTCCCTGCAGTTAAGCTATTTAAAAGTTAGGTGACTAAATCTAATCTAGTTGTCTAAGCTGCCTTTGTAGTAAAGGAAGGAGACAGGCCATTCAAGAAGATAATTCATCATCTCTCTCTTGCAAACTCATCTTACAGGGACGTGGGACATTTTCCATTTCCACTCATTTTCTGCTGGTATTTTAAATGCTATCTTAAATTTGCCCTCACTCCCACACCTGCAGAAAGAGAAGGAAGATCAGAAGCAGTGGGGGAGTCATTGATATTCCTGGTGGAGGCTGCTCTCCAAAGCTCTCCCATCTTTGGGCAAATAGTGTTTCTCTTCAATGGTGAATTCCTACTTCTCTAATCTTCCTTTTGCATGAGAGAGCAATGTTGAAACACTGAAATGTCTTCTGGGTCAATTATGCTAAATTTCAATTGAGAAAAATCAAAATGCTTCACTTTGATCATTTTGAATCATTTAATTTCAACAAAGAAATCATTAGATATTTCAGAATGTATATCATAGACATTGCGATACAGTCATGTAGTATGTAATAATAGAGTGTGTTTTGAATTAAATGAAACCAGACAAGAAAGTAGGTATGAAAAATGCTTTGGAAACTGGAAGTGCTGCTCCATCTCAAATGTAACAATGGATCAAAGTCAAACTATACCAGCTGACTAGCTGGGCAGTTGGTTTAAAAGGAAGTGCTAAAAACCTGGGAATAGGAGCACTTACAGAGATGATTTGTTTATTTATTTATTTATTTATTTTTCCCTGGGAGATGTGCTGGAAGCAGGAAGGGAACCTGTGGGAAGATGGAGGCACTGTGGGATGCGTGGAGGAATACCGGGGCTATTAAGGTAGTGGTAATTCTGCATGTGTGTCCATCGCATGCATCTCTAAGCACACGAGGTTTATCAACTGGAAATAACTGAGTATGTAATTACCTCACAGGAACAGCTTTTGGGAAAGAGGTCTTCAGATATGCATGGGTTTGAGGGCAGACTGAAATAGCAGCAGGTGGCTATGGCCCAAAAGTGAAGGGGCTCAGCTGGACTTCAGGGAGAAATAAGAGAGTGGTGGAAACAGTGAATTTAGGAGCAGAGTTAGCCAGCTACAAACGAGGGACATGTCTGCAGAGGATGCGCAAATGACTTTTTTGCAATTTCTGATCGCCTCACAGCCTGTCTTTGCTTGAAACAAGGTAAACCCTGGCCTCAGCTCAGTTCTGCCATTACGAGCATTCACAGTCTGTGTCGTTACCTGTGGAGGCTAGGTTGAGTGCCAGTCTGGACTTCCAGCTGCTTGAGCTTATCTAGGTAGTGCCCTAAACTGCGCTTCTCACGCTCGCTTCTGTCACTTGCTCCAATTACTCATTTCTTCTCCTCCTGCTAGGCTGAGCCATGTCTCCTTTTAGTCCTCTCCTCCCTTCCTTTGCCTTCCCTCCATCCAGAGTCAGCGTCCTCACGCACAACCTAACCAGGCCACCACAGCGGGACCATTCTTTCCCCAAACAGCCCCTGGAGTCTTCCTCAGCTGAGTCCCTTGCTCCAGGAGTTCAGCCAGACCTTGGCACTTACTTCACAGACCCCCTCGGTGTTGGCTGTAGCCTGTCCAGCCACCAACACATCCAGGTTCCCCCACCCCCTGGACTCTACCTTCTTCAGCCATGGCCTTGCAACAGCAGCCAGCTTATCCTCAGTGCTGAGTTCTTCAGTTTGAAAGGCATTGCACTATAATAAGGTGGGGGGCAAGTGGTATGATCACGGGTGGGGGCAAGTGGTATGTCTGCATGGTCTGACATTGTGTGAAAACCGTCTGGGATGCCAAAGGTCTTTGCAGGACAGGGGACTGAACTCTCTATTTCCAAGTCTGTAGGTAGCAGCCCTCACTTGGGTCTGTGAGTTGACACATATGGCGGAGGTGGGCTCGAGGTATTCTTGATCTTTGATCTCATAGGGAACATGGCAGTGGAAAATGGGATTTGGGATCCTTAATGGAACTATGGCGTGCTTGTCGGGTAGGGTTTAGGATAAGAGTTGCACTGGCAGACTTGAAGGGTTGGCTGACAGGCTTCTCGGCAGTTGAATTTTGTTGCCAAACCCAAAAGGAGGCCACAGAGTTGTGCAGGGACAGCCCTGAAGAGCTGGAATTCACTACCCGCTGCTAAGGATACAGAAGAAAACAAGGACACAATTGCCATTTTGGGGAGGGGGCTGTTCTTCCTTCCCTGTCCCACTCCTTCAGTGACCACCTCCATTTATGCCCCACTGAAATTTTCCAGGATTCTGCTCTGTTGGGGTCTTGGCAATTTTGCTGCCATTACTTAGAAACCCCATTTTTCAGTTAATTTTAGAATAAAGAACATTCTGAGGGAGCCTAGCAGGGAGGATGGAGCCCACCTGCAATGTGAGCTGCAGGGAGGGATTATTCCCTTGCAACAGAACTACCTCAGAGCATCTTGTCTCTATGTCTGAAACACAAATGGCCATGAAAGAAAAAAGGATCGTTCTCAGCCCCATGTCTGAAGGCAGCAGCTAAGCCTGTAATTGGCCTGGGCTCATTAACAAGCATCCTTAGTTGGACAGCTCAAGACCTGACAAAGCTCATTAATCCCACTATTAGTCAAAATCAGATTGCTTTGATCGCATTACTCCAGGAACATAGTCCTGGTGTGGAGGCCAGAGTGCACGGTGCTCGCAATCTGCCACAGTCACTGCCCCTGTGGGCCCCTGCTGTGGAGGTTCGAGCTGGGGCCATGGGGCAGGAGGTCTCTGCGTTGGGCTCTGTGGGGCACCGGGACAGAGCTGGGGCCTTGGGGCAGTGAGTGGCAGCTGGGGCCATAGGGCAGGAGGTCTGGGCTGGAGCTGTGGGGCAGGGGGAAAGAGATGGCCGGGGCTCCACGGGGGAAGGGGCCGCGTCTCCCCGGGCGGAGCCGTGGTGCCCCATAGCAGCCCTGCTCCCAGCATGCTGTGGGGATGCCCCAAGGCATGCTGGGAGTGTGGCTGCTGCCAGCCCAGCCCTGGTGTGGCAGAGCCGAGGTGCTGGCACCCTGAGGGCGCTGCCTTCCTGCCAGCTTAAAGCCATGGGCTCTATGCAGCCAGTGCGTTGCTGTCTGCTTTCCGGGGGCCTGCAGTCGTGTGCCTTGCAGTCTCCTCGATCGCTTCCTTGGCACACTCCAGGCTCCTTTGTGCGACCTTAGATCCCTTCTCCATGCATGCACTGATGCTCTGGTCCCCTCACACCTGCTAAAGTCTCCTCCAGTCCTCTCCCTGCATCCTTAGGTTCCTTCTGTTTCCCTCCATGAGCATCTCAGCCCCCTGCTTTCCCTGCCCTCAGCACTCTCCTCCCTTCCATTTCCCCCAAGGCTTCCTCTGATCCCCTCCGTTGCTCGCCACGTGCACCCTCAGCCCCTCCATTCCCTTCCCTCTGTGCTCCCGTCCCCTCCATTCACCTCCCGGCACGCTCGCATCCCCTCCCTTTCCCCCACTCACACTCACTTCCCCTCTACAGCTTCTCTCTTCTGCAGTCAGTGCTGCTGCCGAAGGCACCGTGCCCCTTCCACAGACCTCTGCAGCTGTACAGTTGGGGCAAGGGGGTCAGTAGGAACTCAGCTCTGCTCCCACTGTCTCGCTCACTCCGTTGCTTCCTTTGAGGCTCCCTCACATTTGCAGGGCGGAAAATAATGTGCAGGAGATGCCTTTCAGGCACTCGGTGTAAAGCCACTCTGCTTTCCATGCAGCCATCTCAGCTATCTGTTCTGCTTCTGCAAGGGGTCTCTCAGCCTGCAGTGCTTACCAGGCAGGTGAGAAAGGAAAGACCTCAGGCATCGTTTCCTTCCGAAGAGGCCAGAGGGCCGGCCGCTCCTCGGACCACCCTCAGGGCAGACTGAGAAGTAACCAGAGAGGGTCACCAGAATGTACTGCTTGCAAGCATTATTCCCGTGCCTCGTTTGGGTGTGTGATACTGCGTTGTCATGCTGTAGATGGGAAGCTGCTCTCAGTCTCCTCCACTGGGAACCCAAGCGGTGGGATGGCACTGCGAGTGTTGCAGGCTCCATCTGAGCATCACATTTTTCTTCTGCAAAACGAGTGACTTTAGAAGGGAAATGGGCTTTTGGGGCTCCAGTGATAATCTCCACCTGGTGCCACCCTTCTTTTTGTTTTGCCCTGTTAGGATCACATCTTCAAAACCTCCCCAATTAGAACCCACCCCAAGACCAGGATTCACAGTCGTCATCTCTAACGCAGAGAGAATTTAGTGCCAAGGGAAAGAAATGACCTTTCCGATAAGCGCTTTTTTTTTTTTCTTGATTTTCCCAGGCTTTGACACCGTTTGGAGGCATTCATGGTGGATTTGCCTTAACACAGTTTTCAGGGTGAGAGAGCAAACCCCTCTGCTCCTTCGCTAGGCCATGCCATCTCCATGCCTGTGGCCTAGGGAAGCAACAGCTAGGAGTTGGCCCTTCCTCCCCAGAGTCTGAGAGAGTGCAGCCACAGTCTTCCTCTTTATTCATTCACTTGCTCATTTAGGCCTTCCTTCCTGAGCAGAGCCTCTCCTTGCCAGCAGCTGTAGCCCCGCAACCCTGATCTGGGGACATTGCGGGAGTGGCATGCCTGAGGTGAGCCCCAGCCTGGGGGACCCCTCCTGTGGCTCCCCGTGCCCCCTGCTGTCCTTGGGGAGTGGGCAGTGAGGTGCGGGCAGCTCCCTAAAGTGCCCCAGGCAGCTCCCCTTGCCCTTGCAGGGCCCACCTTGGCAGCACCTGGGGGTCAAGGGGACCCTGCAGCCCCTCTGTGACATGGCCTGGGGCATCACGCAGTGCATCGCAGCAACAGCTGCGCCCTCCCCATGTGGCCCTGGCAGCCTGAGCTGAGCCCAGGTGCTTGGGGCTGCTCTCGCCATGACTTTGCCCTGCCCTGCTCTGCTCTGGAGCAGCTGCTGTGCAGCGAGCAGGAGAAGGCGAGAGGAGGTGGTGGGACAGTGCGAGATGCTGTTTGGTGACCTTCCCAGCAGGTCGTTGGAGAGGAGCATTTCTTCCTGCCACAAGAGCTCTTTGAACTAACTCGGTAGGCTGGGAATTCCCTCTGTGCCCCTAGGGAAGTCATCCGTGCTGCTGGGAATTGCTGCCTGTGGGAGCCCTCCATAATATGGCGCTGTCAGGGCTGCAGAACTTGCACATTTAGAATCTTTGCTCCCCGGCAGCGCGTCCACCCCTGTGTTACTAGTTCCTTGTCAGCTGCGGTCATAGGACTTTTGGTCCTCACTCCAATAACTCTTTTCTCCTTTGCCGCTGTCACACCTGTGGTCCTTGGCACTGTGGAGCCAACCTGGTTTGACAGGAGTGTTTTGGAGGTGGACAGTCATGGCTACTGGAGTCTTTGAGCACTGGGAAGGTGCATGAGAGGAGCACTTGTAAAGGTGCTTCATGTCTGAAGAATTTGCAGACAGCTGCCGTGTATTTCCCTGTTGCTGCTGTCTTCAGTTTTGGATCGTCTTTCCAACCAGACCTTCCAACTTCTGCCCCTCATGTCTGTGGGCTCAGTAATTTACGTATTCTCTTGTGAACCAAATGCTAGCTTCACTTGCAGGAGATTTACCTTGTCCGCTTCAGCAATTTTCTTTGCCTGAGAAACTTCTCCAAAAGTAAAGAGCTTTACTTCTGTGCTTACAAAAGTTCATTTGTGGTTCATATGCTCTTTGAGTTCAGGTTCTGAGAAGAATGGTCCTCAGGCAGACTGAGCGAGTCCTTGCAGAAGTCAAAATGACTTTACCTTACTCCTTTTCGGTAAGTAATGGATTTCACACAGCACAGTGATGCCAGTGCACTTTTTGCTCAGCTGAGAAGAACTTCCTCCAAAGTGTACCACAGTCTAAAAGAACCTGTATCTTTGCTCCCTATAGGCACGCTATAGCGTGAGAGAAAGGAAGCCTGTTGTATGCTATCAAGCTCCACTGGAAAGTAGGTTATAGGCACAGCTTCTCGGAAGGGCTAATCTCTCGTGTAGAAGGGGGATAGAAGATGTTAAACGAAAATGTAGCTATGCACAGCGCAATCAGAAACTATGTCTAGGTTCTGTAATTGTAGGGCCATCAAAGGCCGGTGGACACCAAGAAGGGGAAGATGGCCAAGATGCTCACAAGGAGTATAACCTTCGGCGCAGGAATACTGTTGTCCAGTATCAAGAGCCTTTGGAATGTGGGTTATGCACGCAGTTTGTCAGAAGGGCTGATTCCTTGTGCTTAAGGGTGGGAGCTATAAGTTCTTGAATGAAAATGTGCATATGCAGAGACAAACAAGAAATGATGACTTGGTACTGTAATGACAGGGTCCTCAGAGGACGATGAAGAGCAGGAAGAGGATGACGGCGAAGATACTCCAAAGCCATCTAACCTGCGGCAAACTGCTGAAGACACTCAAGCCCCACTGGAAGGTAGGCTATATGCAGAGCCTCTCTGAAGGGCTAATTTCTTGTGCGGGAGTGGCATACAGGGTGTTGAATGAAAAGCTATACGCGCACAGACAAATGAGAAGTTCTCGCTAGGTTCTATAATCATAGGGGCAACACAAGAAGGTGAAGGCCGAGAAGGGGAAGATGGCAAAGATCCCTGCAAGGAGTATAACCTTCGACCCAGGAAGACCATCATGTACTTCCAGCATCCACTGGAAAGCAGGTTCCATGCACAGTTTCTCGGAAGAGCTGATTTCTTGTGGATAGTGGGCTAGAGGTTGCTAAATGAAAAGACATATACCTCCCACCCAACCCCCCCCCCCCAATACCTTTCATTTAAATTCCTTGCCTTCATTCTGCAGGTAAAACTCAGGGATCCATAGCGGTGCCACTCCCATCACTCAGTAATGCTTGAAAAGATTTTCCGATTGATGGCCGTGATGGGAAAATCGCAGCATTGTAGCTGGCACAACTGGAGGGTCTAGAGGAAGCAAGGCTTTTCCTTTGGGGAGAAGATAACTTTCATTAGCCCACAGCTTTTAAAAAGGCAGGATTTGGGGGTCAGCGATGAGATGATTGCGGATTGTCCTGGCTGAGATTGGGGATCTGCAATTCTTCTGTTCTGCACTTGAAGCCAGAATCCCCTTCCACAAATTGTCATTAGACGATTTCATCGTGCAGTATAAAAATGTCCACCTGCCTTTCTTCACGCTTGCATAGTGAACGCCAATCAAGACCAGGGAATATTTCATGGTTTGGGAAGTTTATGCCAGTGTATAAGCCCTTCTGCACTCACTTGCCAACATGAAAACCACAGCAATCCCGCTAACTGCATGTTCAGTTAGAAAGCCCCTTTCCCTTTCTCCTCCATTCACATCTGGTGTCTTCCCCAAAGCTCTGGGAAAGACGAATTCAAGGCAAAGCACGTGGATGGAAGGAAAAGCGGAACCACCCTGCCGGAAGCTGATCCAGTGCAAATCCAGAGTTCGGTAAGCAGTGGTAACTCATTGTGTCAGTGGGGACTTTTCCAGGGGTCATGAAAACCTTCCCTACTGTGCTGCTGACAGCTCCCGGGCTTTACACTTTCCTCTCAGGGAACTTCAAGATCGTCCTGAGCCTTTCCTTTGTGCTGGCATAGGAAAAATTTGGAGGAAGCCTTTTTTTTCCAGGTGGCAGCTTTCTCTGGCCTCTGACATGTCTTCTGTTGCATGTCTCTTTAGGTATGCTTTGATGGTGTGGGTGGTCTCTCTCACCATATTTCAGCCTTAAAGGAGATGGTGCTGTTCCCACTGCTTTACCCAGAATTCTTTCAGAGATTCCAAATCCGACCCCCCAGGTAACGGGCAGTGCATTCGAACTACAGAGCTAACTGCTGCAATATGCTTTTCAACATGAAAAGTATTTTTTTCCCCCCTTTTTTTTTTGGAGGGGCAATATCTCAAGTGTGCAAATCTTCAGATGCTTTGCTGCTTTGGTCACAGGAATTCCCTTTTCTGGCTGATGTTTTAAGTAGGGTGTGGAAACACAGAAGACCTTTTTTGGCCTCCCAGCTGAAGGCTTCCTCCCCAGTGCTTCCAACAAATTCTGGCAGGCACAGTCCAAGAGACTCCAACTGTGGCAGGGAGAAAGACAGGCTTTGCTCTCGAATCTGTCTAAGACGGGAAGTGTTCTGGTTAGGAGGGAAGGCCGCTTTGCTTTCACAACGGGGGCTGTCATGGGCACTTTTCCATGTTTTTGTTGTAGCTACGTACATCTCTTTTTTTCATGTTGCAGAGGCTGTCTGTTCTACGGCCCACCAGGCACTGGAAAGACACTGGTGGCTCGAGCGCTCGCAAATGAATGTAGGCAGGGAGACAAGAGAATAGCATTCTTCATGAGAAAAGGTGCCGACTGCCTCAGTCAATGGGTGGGAGAATCCGAGCGACAGCTGCGCTCATTATTTCAGCAGGTAAGGAGGAAATGCGCAGTAGGTTGGGTCAGAGTTGGACCTCTGCTTTTCCAGGGTGGACGTCTTCCAGGAGGACTTGGCCTCTTGGGCAGTTTGGCAGTGTCTCCTGTTGAAAAGGGAACATCAGGGTTTCCTGTTCCTGTGCTGTGCTGCTTTGCCTGAGGGGCTGGAAATCTTGCAGATGTTGGGTCCAGCACAGTGCCAGTGCCTTTGCAGCCATAATGTTTATCCTGCATGTTCTCGCTGCGTGGTGCTCTGTTTCACATGTGTCAGTATGCCTGCATCTGTACTTCCCTTCCAGGCCTATGAGATGCGGCCTTCGATTATTTCCTTTGATGAGATCGACGGTCTCGCTCCTGTGCGCTCCAGTCGCCAAGATCAGATTCACAGGTACTTCCTTTCGCTTCCATCTCCATGTCATCTGCTTCATCTCTAGGAAAAGAAGACCCACCTGCTTCCCTTTATAGGACACACACCCACCCCCACACTCTGAACTCCTCGAGTACAATGACACTGAGCTTCATAGCAGTTTAAAGGCAGGAGTTGAAATCAGGTCACTAAGCTTGGTGTCCGGACAAGGTCTCTCTCGAGACCTTGCCTCGCTTTTTCTGTCTTACCATGAGTCTTTTCGCTAACAACAGCTCATCCAGAAAAGCTTCTCCTTTCTGAGCGACGTGACTTTGGAGAAAGTCATGCCAAAGGTAACAACAGCTACTAACCCAGGGAATCCAAACAACATTTTTTTGGTAGTTCTATTGTCACAACGCTCCTGGTGCTTATGGATGGCTTAGACAGCAGAGGAGAGATCGTGGTCATTGGAGCCACCAACAGGCCAGACTCCCTGGATCCTGCTTTACGAAGGCCTGGACGCTTTGACAGGGAGTTCCTTTTCACCTTGCCAAACAAAGAGGTAAGGCTGTTTCGGCAACCTTCCTGCTACTGGCACAGAGCCTTGCTTGACAAGAAAACCGGCTTACCCCACAGCATCTCCGAGAGTGAGCAAGGAAACAAGTGGTATACGTGCTGCACAGCTCCCGGTTCCCCACACAGAACTGGCAGGAAGGCTGCAAACAGGAGTTTCACTCCGCCTGGAGCACATGGACATTCTTCCTTGCCCAAGGGCTTGCTCTTTGCTTAGTTAATGAGTCCACCTAGGCTCTTGCCTTCTGAGGTTGCCACCTTGTTCTCAGTTCTCCAGTTGGGAAAGCCTCGGGGGAAAACTTGGGCTTGAGTGTGGCCGGGCTGGGAATCCTGGGAGCCGCCCAAAAGCATTTAGGGAGCTGACATTGTTACTGGTATTAGCAGGGAGCTCCGGCTCTTTTTCTTTTTCTATTTTTTGTTCTGGCTACCCCAGATTCTTTTGTCTTTAGTTCGCATTTTGTGGGGAAAAGGAGAAAAAGGTTATTGGATTGAAGGCTAGGAAAAATGCACAACACACTATACTGGACAGAAACAGGAAACACTTCACTGAAGCTCTGGCAAAGAGCAGCGATGAACATAGGCACAACCTGACATTTGCTCGTTCAAGGACAGCAGCTGGAGTCAGAATTCTTGCTCCTGCTACTGTACTTACTCTTCCAATCTACTTGAAAAGTACTGAGCTTTGAAAAGCAGGCAGTGTGTTACTAGAATGTAAACATTTCTTAATTTTAGCAGAGGAAGACAAGCAATTACGGGGATGTGATGGGGGGAGGGGGACTACGCATTGTTTATTTTGTTTTTGAGAAAGAGGCTTAAGACAAACCACAGTGTGACCACCTGGTTTGTAGGCTCGAAAAGAGATTTTCAAGATCCACACCAGAGACTGGAGCCCTAAGGCCCTGGACGCATTGCTTGAGGAGCTTGCTGAAAAATGCGTCGGTAAGATGAAAAAACGCACCGAGTTCCTGCCTGTGCCTGGCTCCTGACAGCGTCTGAGCTTGTGCCAGGCAGTACCCAAGCTGCTTCTGTCTCCTTGCCTTCCCTTGCCTCTGAGAACATGGAAGGCTCTGGGGGGCGTCTTCCTCAGCAGCTAAGGTTGGCTCAGAGGCCTACTTCCGAAGCACAGGCTGTAGGGCGCTGGACCTCCCGTAATGCAAGCTCCCCATCAGGGCATTGCTCTGCAGTGCAGGAACTCTTTTGCCATTGCCCATGAAACTCTTCCCCTTTGGGCCACATGCAAAGACTTTGCGAGTGTCCCTTTGCAAAGCCTGTCCTTGACTGCTTTCTGCTGCCTGAGACTGACATCCCTTTGGATTCTGCTCTTGTTGCTCAGGATACTGTGGGGCGATATTCAAGCCCTCTGCGCTGAAGCTGCCCTCTGTGCTTTGCATCGACACTATCTGCAGATCTACACAAGCAGTCACAAGCTGCACATCGATGTTGCTGCCATTGAAATCACAGCAACAGATTTTCTTGTGGCTATGCAGAAGACTGCACCAGCTTCACAGAGGGCTGTGGCTTCCCCTGGACAACCACTGCCACCCCTTTCCAAGCCACTGCTTCAGAACACGCTACAGAGACTCCTAAAAGGCCTGCAGAGGGTATTTCCCCACGCAGCACTTGCACTCCAGCAGGACCAACAGCCAGGTAGGGCTTCACTGCCTTCACCGCCGTAAAACTCTCCCAAAGCAAACACTGCTTGCTAGTTTGTGCAAGCAACAAAAACAAACCTTTCAGTCAGGATGAGGTGAAATTGAATGGTAGAGAGGGCAGAGCCGGGACCTCCTCCCACTTCACAGTACAGAACTCTATGTTCTCCACTCAAGCATCCAGTTTCTGAAGGTTGTCAGCATCATCTTTCCCGTTTGCAAGGAGAAAAGGAGCTTTCACTGCTAGCAAAACATAGCTTGCACAAATCCAGACACTTAGGAGAGCTCTGTAGAGACTGAAGGCTTTGGAAAATGGCATTCAGCGTATGCCCCTCAGACGAAGAAATACAAGGCCCCGGGTTTCAGCTCACATTTAGAAGCTGTCTTAGCACAGGACAGGGTTGCAGACTCTTCGAGAAAGTTAACAAGCGTCTTTTGCCTTCTCATGGTACCACTCATTTCTTAGAAAATGACTGCATGGACTGTGATGAGGAGTCACCTTCTGGTCCTGAAGATGAGCCGTTTCCTCCAAGGCCTGGCCAGCAAAAGCAAACCTTCCTTAACTGTAACAGGTAACTGCCCGTGTCCTTTCATTGAAATTCTTCCGATTGCTGGGGCTTTCCAAGCTGTCGTGGCCATTGCAAGTGGGAGGGGCGTTAGATGAGGGAGGACAGAAGAGTTAGTCCAGGGTGCTTTGGTATCAAAAACTGCAAGCAGGAAGCACGGAGATATAACTAGGTGCTACAGTTGTAGGAAAGCAAGTAGCTCCAGCCGATCATCCGGAAGGAGCCAGCCTCCTTTTCCTCCACCAAAGACATCCACAGAGAATTAGGGCATGCTGATTTCATGCATGCTGTTCTTCAAGGATTCAAGGCCAAAGAAATGTGTTGTCTCTCCTCTTAGCTAAAAAAATGCAACGTGGGTTTGTGGAGTCACCTAGCTTCCCAGATTGGGAATGCAGGAGTGACTCAAGAAAACTGAGGAATGGCCGGCTAAAAGGGCATAATAAAAACCCTGCAGAAAAGGGCTTCATTTGTGATCTTTAAGCCACTATGCTTACATTCATATTTTGATAGTGCAATGTGAAAGTAATTCAATCCCACAATGGAGAAGTTAGCTTATGGGGTCCCAGCTGCATCAGTAATTTTTCTCACTCTCTCTTACTGTGCTGCTCAGGAAGGCTTCTGACCCACAGAACTTGGTCCAGTCTCTAGGCTCCTTGGCCTGAGCCACAAAAGGTCCTGCAGTACTGGAAGGGCAAAAAAAAGAAAAAAAAGGTGCTGTTCACAGACGTATTCCATGATAACAGAGCAAAAACCACGAGAAAGTTGTATTTGCAATCTAGGAGAGAGCACACAAGGAAAGATGAAACCATCTGAATGAAGAAATCTAATAAATATCCTCCAGTTCTATGTGTTTTGCACTTTCTTAGATAGAGCTAAGGCCTTTCAGAGCTCATGGCATTTGTTTTCCCACAAGGTTCTTCTGCTCCTTCCCGACCACCTTCTCCATTTCCAGTGGACCCCCTGCACCTAAACTTGACCAAGGCAGAGGCCTCAAGGCTGCTCAGTCAAGACATCCTGAACATAAGAGCCTCACGGCCGGGGGGAAGAGATCCAGACCAGTGTGTGCTGGACAAAGAACGACACCTTGAACATCTGTGTCTTGACTGATCACTTCCTTTGCAAACTTCTTGTTTTGCAGTTGCGCTCCTAGCAATGCTTGTTGCCAGCCAGCATGTCACAGGCCCAGGTTCTTAATCGCTGGAGAGCCCGGGTACGGGCAAAGTTCCCACTTGGCGCCTGCACTAATACACGCGCTGGAGAGGTTTGCGGTTCACGTGCTGGACCTGCCGGCTCTCTTTGCTAGCAGCACCTCACCCGAAGAAAGATGCGCACAGGTACCTCTTCTCTCTGCAATCTCACAGGATGAATAGACTCAGGGGAAGCAGGCAGACCTCCCGCGGTTAATGGTGGTGGCCTGGCTTTCCTCTGCTTCCTGTGGTGTTTATTTCGCGCTGAAAGAACACTTTTCTTGTACGCTGAACAATGGAGAAGAAGGACGTTGTGCATGAGCATCTTTTCCATTCCAGGCTAAACAGTAAGGATGTTGCTAGCAGCTCAGGGAGCTCCAAGATGCTCCTGATAAAGCCCTCTGCATGGCAAGAGCTGCTGCTCCTGACAGTGGGCTCTCCAGAGTTGCTTCCCTTGCCTCTTCAGGCTCTGTAGCTCCCAGGAGGCGCCTCGGCCTCAGCCTGACTGCACGTCCTGCCCTTTCTCTAGCCTCCCTCTTTATAACACTGAAATGCAACCCAGGCTTGGGAGGGGGGGAGAAAAGGGTTTCTTTTCTCTCATCATACCGTAGGGAAGAGGCAAGAACACACTTGCTGGATTCGAGCGGTGTAGCAGTGGCCCCACGCTGATGTGGACCCTGCTGAAGGGCTGGGCCTGTTTTTTCAAGCACACTACCACTCGCACCGGGCGTGAGGCTCTGGGCGAGTTACCTGACATCTAAGCAGTTTGGAAATCAGGCAGAGATTCAGGCCTGCCTCTCGCTGTGGAGAGGCTGAAGGAACTGGGTCCAAGCAGCAATGTTACCTTATTCTTGGTGGCTTGTTTGGACACTTTGTCTTGGTGCACTCCCGTTTTGCAGGCAATTTTGATTGATCCATTGTTGTTCAGCAGCAGCCTCTGCTACCCGCTTCAACAGTCTTCTCCAAACTTCCTTTTGACTAGTTGATCCGAGAAGCCCAGAGGACAGCACCAAGCATCCCTTCTATTCCACATATCCATGCCTGGTGGGAGGCTGCTGGACTCACCTTGAGAGCTACACTCACAACATTACTAGAGGGCATTCCAGCATATGCTCCAGTGCTGTTGCTCGCTACGTCGGATGTTTGCCATGCAGATCTCCCGGCAGAGGTATTTCTATCACTGCCTTCCCAGCTTCTTTCAGTCTCATGTTAATTTATCACTCCATTAAGCACCCAAATACTGTGCTCTCCTAAGCCATTCAACACCGGCATTACTAGGGCACCCTGATGGCATCTCTTCCCTCTGCAGTTGCCACAAGGCTTCAACATGAAGGGCAGCAAGGCAAGTAAATCCAAAACAGGCAACCTAGGAGATGCTCAGTGTCCTCCCTTGGAGCACTGGAACCTCAGGTCGCTTCACAGAGCTTTAATCCTAGAGGTGTTCCTTAAACAAGATGCCCTAAATTGCCCTGCTGACCCACTACAATCTCGCCTTTAAGGCCAAGAAGCAAACTTGTTCTAGTCTCTCCCTTATTCAAAGCATTCCTCAGCTTCACTGGAAAAGGAATTCATCTTTGTGGAGCAGAACACAAATTTGGGGGGGGGGGGCGCTTACGGCTGCGCTGTCTTTTCTCCTCCCACCTCAGGTACGAGCTTTATATTCTGAGCTTTACGGAGAAGTTTTCAATGTCCAGTCACCTAGCGAGGAGGAAGGGAGAAAGTTTTTCGAGGACTTGCTTGTCCAGCAAGCTGCTAAGCCTGCTGCACCACAAAAGAAAGCAGGTGAGCCTCTTCTACAAACACAGCGTTGCTATCTCTAGCTTAGCAGCCATTCGGCATTTGCTTTGGTAATAGATTTCCTGGCACGAAGGTTTACTCTGCTTGTGTCCGAGTATCATCACTTGGCTAACCTTTTCTGGTTGACTGAAGCTTGTCAGGCACGGGAAGTCCTCCTGCCTGTGGCATCACCACCTGAGCCTCGACTGCTGACAGAGGAGGAGGAGAGGCAGCTCAAGGAGCAAGGGGATGAGACATGGCCAGCGGTGCCTGCAGAGTCCAGTACACCCCTCTCTACTGGCACGTCCTTTCTTCCTTTCTTCCTTTTTTCTTTTTTTCTTTTTTCCTTTTTTGGAGAAGGTGCCAATGACATTAATATCTTCCCTCTTGTCATGGCATACCTGCTTTTGGTGATGCCGGTGGCTTTATGCCAAAGGCATTCCATTTTCAAATTAGGTGCAGCATGTGAGGTCAGTCCCCAGGACAGTCACTCAACGTGCTTATGAAATAAAGCCCAGCCACAGAGCTTGGCTCACACTGTAAAACACTGGCCTCGATGGCCCCGCAACGGCTAACTCCTCAAATGTAACATGTTGTTTACAGCAGTTGCTGAACACTCCACAAGTTCTTATGGTAATAGGAAACAGTGAGGATTTTTCCTCTGCTTTTGCTTCCTTTTTCTCTTCCTCTCCCTCTTGCCTTCCTGGCCACCACCCTCACACCAAGTCATTGCCGTCTGTCTGTGAGGCTTAGGCAACCTCTGTTTTTGGAACACAGGGGAAGGAGAGCTTGTCTCCAAAGACTTTTCTGCTTCTCACCTCTTTTACTTCCTGTGATGAGAGATGAAGCCACCTGAGCTTATGACCCTGCTTTGTGCTCATGCCTTCGGTCTACAGTCTGCTCTGTGCACAAAATCTTCAAGGGCATTCTTTTATGCATGATATAATCTAACCAGTTCTTGCGCTTTTTAATTCTAATAACAATTGGACCCCCTTCGCTTGCTGCCCTCTCTCCCTCAACACATGCATGTAGTGAGCCAGCACAATGGTACTTCAGTCCCTCTCACCATTTCCCTTGTGCACCAAGTAAGACAACGGTGCTAGATTGCGCAGACAGAACTGCTTAGCTAATGCTTTGGCTTGCTTTTTCTCCTATCTCTGTGCAGCTGCCTGCAGACAAAAGCGAAGGAGGAACGCATCGCCCTCAGAGAGCCTAGCAGAGAAGAGGAGGAAATGCTCACCCCCTGCTGAGAAGGAAACCAGCATCTCTCTCAGGGTAGGTTGGAGCTCACTGATCCACCTTTGCTTCCCGCTCTGCTGACGACCCTTGAGCTATCCGTTCTGCCAGCAGAGCTGCAGGCATGGGCAACATTCAACTAACAGGGAGACAGAAGCACCTGAGGAGGCTCCCACTGCCAGCTGGCAGCCCTCTTTCTAGAGGCTCTGTGGGCTCTCTTCAAAAGATGCATTTCGCAGTACACCTGCATTTCAGCCACAGAAGCTCATCCAAGGCAAGAGGGCCTTTGCTGTGGCAGCCGCTGTCCTTTACTACAAAACGGGCCATGAATGTTGTCAGAGTATGCAGGGATGCAACGAGGAAGGCTAAGGCCCGTTTGGAATTAAATCTAGCTAGAGATGTCAAGGACAGCAAGAAGGGCTTCTTCAAATACATCAGCAGTAAGAGGAAGACTAGGGAAAATGTGGGCCCTTTGCTGAACGGGGAGGGTGCCCTGGTGAGGAAGGATGCAGAGAAGGCAGAGTTACTGAATGCCGCCTTTGCTTCAGTCTTTACTGCTGAGGCCAGCCCTCAGGAACCCCAGATCCTGGAGGCAAGAGAGAAAGTCTGGAGAGAGGAAGACTTTCCCTTGCTGGAGGAGGATCGGGTTAGAGATCATTTAAGCAAACTTGACACCCACAGATCCATGGGCCCTGATGGGATGCACCCACGAGTGCTGAGGGAGCTGGCGGACATTATTGCTAAGCCACTCTCCATCCTCTTTGAAAGGTCATGGAGAACAGGAGAGGTGCCCGAGGACTGGAAGAAAGCCAATGTCACCCCAGTCTTCAAAAAGGGCAAGAAGGAGGACCCAGGGAACTACAGGCCAGTCAGCCTCACCTGGATCCCTGGAAAGGTGATGGAGCATCTCATCCTGGAAGCCATCTCCACGCATGTGGAGGAAAAGAAGGTGATCAGGAGTAGTCAGCATGGCTTCACCAAGGGGAAATCATGCCTAACCAATCTGATAGCCTTCTCTGATGGAATGACTGGCTGGGTAGATGAGGGGAGAGCAGTGGATGTTGTCTACCTAGACTTCAGCAAGGCTTTTGACACTGTCTCCCATAGCATCCTCATAGACAAGCTCAGGAAGTGTGGGTTAGATGAGTGGACAGTGAGGTGGATTGAGAACTGGCTGAATGGCAGAGCTCAGAGAGTTGTGATCAGTGGTGTGGAGTCTAGTTGGAGGTCTGTAGCTAGCGGTGTCCCCCAGGGGTCAGGACTGGGTCCAGTCTTGTTCAACTTCTTCATCAATGACCTGGATGAAGGGACAGAGAGCACCCTCAGCAAGTTTGCTGAGGATACAAAACTGGGAGGAGTGGCGGATACCCCAGAGGGCTGTGCTGCCATTGAGAGAGACCTGGAGAGGCTGGAGAGGTGGGTGGAGAGGAACCTCCTGAAGCTCAACAAAGGCAAGTGCAGGGTCCTGCACCTGGGGAGGAATAACCCCATGCAGCAGTACAGGTTGGGGGCTGACCTGCTGGAAAGCAGCTCTGTGGAGAAGGATCTGGGAGTGCTGGTGGACACCAAGTTAAGCCTGAGGCAGCAATGTGCCCTTGTGGCCAAGAAGGCCAATGGTATCCTGGGGTGCATCAGGAAGAGTGTGGCCAGCAGGTCGAGGGAGGTGATTCTCCCCCTCTACTCAGCCCTGCTGAGGCCACATCTGGAGTACTGCGTCCAGTTCTGGGCTCCCCAGTACAAGAGGGATGTGGCACTACTGGAGCAAGTGCAGCGAAGGGCTACAAAGATGATTAGGGGATTGGAGCATCTCTCTTATGAGGAAAGGCTGAGAGAGCTGGGCCTGTTTAGCTTGGAGAAGAGAAGGCTGAGAGGAGATCTTATTAACGTGTACAAGTATCTGAAGGGAGGGTGTCGAGAGGATGGGACCAGACTCTTTTCAGTGGTGCTGAGCGACAGGACGCGAGGCAACGGGCACAAACTGAAACACAGACAGTTCCATCTGAACATGAGGAAAAACTTTTTCACTGTGAGGGTGACAGAGCACTGGAACAGGTTGCCCAGAGAGGTGGTGGAGTCTCCTTCTCTGGAGATATTCAAAACGCGCCTGGATGTAATCCTGTGCAATGTGCTCTAGGTGACCCTGCTTGAGCAGGGGGGGTTGGACTAGATGATCTCCAGAGGTCCCTTCCAACCTCAGCGATTCTGTGTGATTCTGTGTGTATGACAGTTCCCGCTGTTCTCAGAGAAGTTCACTTGCAGTTAGGATCGTGGAGGTGATAGCCTGAGGAGCAGCACAATGCTAGCTGAAACTGGAGCCTTGCTTTTTCTCACAAGTCGGACACAGCAGCTCATTTCCTCCATGGAAATCTGCTGCAATATTTAGTCTGTTCTTGGACATTTCACTTCTTCTTTATTTAGCCATACAAGGAAGGAGGATGCGAGTTGTGTGGGACCATTTTCTTTTGTGTCTGAACACATCGAGAGCCTATTCAAATGATCTCGTGCTAACGTAAACTTGTACTGTCTCCCTTTTTTCTTCAGCAACTGCTGAATGTCGTTGGCGACGCAACAAAGCACTGCAACATCCGCCACCTCGAAAAACTACACCTGGTGCTCAGCCAGTGTGTTTACCGCCATCGGCAAGACGATGACAAAACGCAGTTGATAGAGGTACTTTGCTTACACAGCACTTCCTGTCACTGTTCTGCACTTCTTCCTTGTGCACAGTGGATATCCTGCTTATTCGCTATTCCTCTCTTTCCTGCTTAGCAGTCTGTGTTACATACGAGTTGCTGACTTCCACCTGGAAGGCATCTACACAGACTTTCATTTTATACAAAGCAGCTAGCTACAGGATTTTACATTTCTATTCCAGCTTATAGCAAGTTTGCCTGTGTTTAGCTGGCAATTATTATTCCTTTTTTATCTTTTTTTATCTTTTTTTAGGAAATGAAGGAAGAAATTGAAAACTTCTCCCGTGCTCAGTAACAGGAAACGTGCTTCTACTCTGCCATTCTTTTTCATTATTTGCTGTTTAGTCCTCAGTGCACAAGTCAGTGAAGAGAGCCTGTAGTTATCATATAAAGACATCTGTTTGTATATATATCCAAATATAGCGAGGCTATACCAATAAAGCTCATATAAATCCTTTTATATGGCTGTTTGTTGCTGTTGGTGTTCCATACCTATTGCGTATACATACATGATCTGTTGACATCGAGGTGTTCGGCCTTCCTTTCGCATGTGCATTGCCTGAAAGTCTCGTGCCTGGCGTTTTTAGGAGACCAATGGTCGTCAGTGCCTTTGACCTACACACATCTGGACGTCTTCCAAGTAATCTCAGTGCCTCTCTCAAAAGAAAGCAACGGAAAACTCGACCATCATTGCCCAAACGGTGACAGGCGGTTTTTCTGGCGTCGCCTGGGCTACTGCTTATGCCGTTGTCTATTAGGCAAGGTTGCAAGGCAGCGCAGAGGTCATTCTTCTTCGGACCTGCTCGCGCCCCCAGGGATTCTCAGAGAAGGAAAACAAACCTTCAGCAAGCGTCGGGGAGGAAAACTCTTCCCCAGGCAGCAGCACTTTGCTGTGCTCGGGGCGCCCCGCGCCCGGGCACGTCTCAGCCCGCAGCGCTGCCTGCTGCCCGCTGCCCCCCCCCCAGCAGCTCTCCTCCGCCCGTTCGGCGGCAAGCAGCGCTCGCGCTCTCTCGGCCCCTCGCCTCGGCCCCGGCCCCCTTCTCGGCCCGCCAGCGCCCCCGGCAGCCGCTCCGCCGCCGGGCACGGCTCTCCCGGCACAGCTCTCCGCCCGGGCGGCTGAGCCGAGCCGAGCCGCGCCAGCCCCCGGCTCCCCCAGCACCCACCCCCGCCCGCAGCGCCCGTCCGGCCCCCACCCGCCGCCACCCGCCGCGACCCCCAGCGCCGCCGGCAGCCGCGCTCCGCGCCGGAAGCCGCCCTCGCGGCGGAAAGCGCCCCCGAGCCCCGCCGAGGCTGCGAGCCTGCCCGGGGCTGCAGCGCCCACGGCGCCGGCTGCCCCCGCACCCTCGCCCCCGCCGCGCCTGTCGCGCTCTCGGCTCCGCGCAGCGGCCCCACGCCCCGACGCCTCGCCGCCCGGCGCCCGCGCTCTGCCCCGCCGCTGCCCCGGCCCGCCTCGCCCGGCCGCAGCCTGTGCTAGCGCGCCCCGCAGCCGCGGCGCTCCAGCCCAGGGCGTTGCTCTTCCCCAGCGCTCTCCTGCTCGCCGCCGCCGAGGCTCAGCGCCTTCGCCACAGATGCGACCAGCGTGTTCATTGCACTGCTTTAAAGGCTCGCGTCTGGCATTGTAACACAAGAAATCGGCTTGGGGCAATGGAAACTCCCTTGCCAGGCTTGCTTGCCTGGATCGGCAGCAGTAATGGGCCTTCTTCGCAACGGAGAGCTGCCAGAGGCTGGTCACAGCCTGCCCTTCTGAGCGCAGATCCAAAAGCTGCCCTGGCAGATGGCCGTTGGCAGACGTCTGTCGCAGAGCAAGCGGCCATGGGAGCGTCGTCTTTCTTTTCCTGCTTCTGCCCGCTGCAAACAGAAATCAAGCAAACAGCAGGCAAGAAAATCAGGAGGAGAGAGTGCTCCTGCTCTTCCCCTTTGTGCAGTGCAGTGCTGTGCGATGCAGCAGGAAGAGCCGAGAGCGAACAGCTGAAGGCGCCACACACACTTTACCCCAGACTTTGGAGAAACTCCAAGGCAGCTAAGCGCTTACGAAGGAAACCACCACCCGAGCTGTAAAACTGTGAGCATCCCTCAAGGGACACAGCCTTTGCTGATCTGGTTTTACATTTGACTCACTGTGTCCCCTCAGAGAGGGCCGCTGCCCAGGCGGTCCTGCTCCTCCACCTCTTCTACCCCTTCACTTGAAAAGCCCTCCCTCCTGCTCTCTCTCCTTGCTGCTAGCACTGGTGTCGAATGGTAGTGCTCCGAGTGGGGCTGCTGCTTGCCTAGGTGCTTGCCCAGCACTCCCTGGCAGGGCAGCGCTACCCAATGCAGTGCACTTGCCCCAGACGACGGGAGCATCAGTGCAGCCCTCTTTGGCTTCAAGAGGTTCAGAAACCTCTTAGCCTGGGATTTGCACCTGCATCTTAGGCAGGAGAGTGTGCTGGGAACTGACAAGGATGGACTTGGTGGTGTGGCTGTGTGTTTCCTTCCCCTTCGGAACGAGCAGAAGAAGAGGACGGTGAGCATAATCACGGTGAAGAGCCTGCCTGTTTGGAGGTGCTGGGAGCTGCACTTGACTTTGAGGAAGAGGGTGAGGCTGAATACCAGCATGAGGGGCGTGCAGAAGAGGAAGTCCAGGACTCCAAGGGTGATGAGTAGTATGTGGCAGTTGCTAGAGGGGCGAACAGTGCAAGAAACGTACCCCAGCATGTTCAGCAGCAGCGAGAGGCTCCAGAGCAGGCCAGAGATGATGCCAGACAAGTGCTTTGGGTGATGGCTTTGGCACCAGATGGGACAGAGGACAGACAGGCACCTCTCAATGCTGATGGCTGTCAGGAGATACAAGCCAGTCCCGTATGTGAAAAGATCCAGGAAGAGGAATATCCCAAACTGCACTCCCACATTGAAGTGCATCAGGCACTGAACTGTTTCGATGGCAATGCAGAGCAGGTAGCCAAAGTCAGCGGCAGCCAGCTTCAGGATGTAGACAGTGAAGCGGTTCCTCTGGATGCGGAAGCCGAGGTACCACAGGACCATGCCATTTCCCACCATGCCAGAGGCAAAGCTGATGAGGCAGAAGCTCTCCATGAACCTGAGGAGAGCATATGACGGCTCTGCCTTTTGCACAGTCCCACTGTAATTAGTCCCTTCAGCCAGGCTTGAACTGCTTTGAAAGGAGAGCATTATGAACTGAGCAGTCACTATGAAATAACCAAAATGGAGAAAGTTTCTTCTTCTCTCTGTTTCTGCAAGAGACAGAGGGGAATTTAGTGACTGATACACTGCTTTTATACTTACAGCCTTGCGGCCTGGGACAGCTATTGCTCACGGAGTATGCATGGTTGATGTCTGGGAAGGTAACAGCAAGGTGCTACATGTTGAGGAGAAGGCAAAATCATGCAGAAATTTGGAGAGGCTGAAGCAGGAAGACAGGGTGAGACAGTTCAACAGAGTAAAAAAAAGAAGCAGAAGGAAACATTGCTACTTATAGAGAGGGAGGAGCAGGAGATGAGGAGGGGGTAACTCTACGCAGTGATCGTGTGTGTGTGTGGATGTCTGTGAGAGAGGACATGAAGATGGAACAGCAGAGACAGAGAACATCCCAAAGCATTAATGATGGCAAGGAAATGCTGAACCTATCCCAGAAATGCTTACCTTCCTGCCGCAGTGCATCGGAATTGACTGCTCAGAGAAGCTGGGACCTGGCATCAGCTCTAGTGTCTTTCTCTTGGTTTCTGATTCATCCCATGGATCTTCTGGGAAACAGTTTCTGTGAAAAAGACAAGGAAGTTCTTTCAGCCTGCAGATTCAGTTTCTGTCTCCTGTGGTGTAATGAAGCAGGTGTTGTCAGGAATGAGTGTTTTCACTGTACTGAGGAGGCTGGGATGAAGTCAGCGGCAGATGAGAATGGGGCTCTCTCATGTTGTGAGGCAGTTTCCTATTTCTGCTCTACTTCTCTGGTTGCTTTTACAGTAGGTGGGGAGAAAATTACCTGCCAGGGATTCCATTCCCAGGGATGCTGTGGGATTTTGCATGCATCTGTGAAAGGCTCTTGGTGCGTTCGTACTCTGGCCAAATGCTGTTATAAAGGAGATGTACAAACGAGCAGTCAGTAGAGATTGCGGGAAGTTTTCAGAGTAACCGTATTCTGTTTTGTTTTTTCTTTCTTGGAACATGAGAATCAGCTGGAATGGGGTTATTCCAGAAGAGGACGTCCCTTCTTCCAATGTTTCCTTCAAAAATCACTTCCTGTGCAATGTCTCGCCCCAAATCCTGCCAAGACCCCCAAAAGAGAAAGGGCTTGTCTGCTGTGCGTGGGGTGGGAAAGGGAGATCAGACATTGAGGCCTTCACAGCCTGGGTGCTAGGCATCAATAAGCCTCTTTGGGCATTATCAGCCTTTGCCTGCCTCCCCGAATGCTTCTGGGCCTCCCTTTGACAACATGTGTAAAAAGGTGCCTATTTCTTTCTCCTGCAGATAGGAGGAGTCTCCCCAAACTGCACAGGGCTCTAACAGCATTTGATGACTCGTCGTTCACCTCTGGCCCCAGAGAATTAAAGTATTTTAGCAGCTTGACCTGAAAGGGACTTTAGAAAAAGAGTAAACACAGCGATTTATTCGCAGTAATACAACAGAAACCCTGCAGACAAGAAGTATGCTTGTTGTGTGCCACTTACTTACAAAATGAAGAGGAAGAAAAGAGTTTTAACAGTGTGATTGTGCAAGCTTCAAAATGGGCAAGTGTTGGCTCCAGAGGGACAAATCTCACTCAGACTTTGGGTATCACGTGGCGTAGCAGTAAAGATCTCTCTCTGCCTCTCCAGTCAGGAATTGTCTTTGATTAGACAAATTAGACCTATTTTGTGATATTGTGACTTTTGTTTGCTACTTTTGTTTGATGTTTGAGGTAGGCTGAGGTGAGGGAGAGAAGAGGGTTGACTGCAGTCGGAGCTCTTGGAGTTGAGAAGGGGGTAGCTGTGGGAAAGGAAGGGTGGGGATAACTACTGAGGTCAGAGGCTTGGGAAAGGGAAGCAAGTCAAGTCTTTTTAGAGTTTTTCTCTGACCCTTCTGCATGTGGTGAAAATTGGACTGCTCTGAAACACGCATATGCACCTACAGATTCCTTCCTCCAGGCCTCAACCACATTGCAGAAATACCAACAGTACCGTGAGTGCCTTATGTTGCAATCAATGAGAAAATAAAGACTATTTCAAACGCTGGTGTCTAGGAGCTCTTGTGATGAGTGGAATCAGGTTTGCTGCCCTCAGGGCGGCAGGTGTCCCTTGCAGGCACCTCATGCCACTGGTACAGGGATGATGTTGAGGAACAGACTCAGCACTAACATCCTTGGCTGCCTGTCTCCTTTCAACCGTCCCCAGGGAAGCAGAAATGTGGGTTTTTTTCAGGCTGCTGGTGGCTCCTGAGGAACACATTCTTCTTAGCCATGACCACTGACCTTCTAGAGTGCTCTGTGTCCTGGCATCTTCCCAGAGAGATACTGAGCAATTCAGAGGACAAACATAGCTCCCATGCTGAGGGCATGCTCCATGGTAGGCTGGGCTGGCTATCTTAATGTTAGTTCAGGGCAGAAAATTCTGCACATGATCCCTATTTCCTTGCAGTCATCCTATCACCGACTTCTTCTGGACCACAAGAAATATATTGTAAACATGTGGCAGATGCCACGTCTGAGAATGCTTATCTCTTACTGTCAGTGATTGAGAGGGTCTACGATGGTGGTTTATATCCTCTGGAGGCGCCTCTCTCTCCATTGGGCATTCAGGGAATGTCAGGTGATTAGCTTTCTATCTAAGGCATTTCAAACAGATTTCATAATGTTAAATAGCATCAGCCTGGGCCATTGATATGTACTGTCATGTACTGGCATACTGGTTGTAATGGACGCCCTGTGGAGATATGCCGAATCATCAAAAACTTTGCATTCCATATAATGCAAGTGAAGTAACCATCCTATGACTTTCACAGACCGTGCAAAAGCATGCTGAAAAAGTCACTCACAGTTCTCGTATATCTATTATAAGGCTTTGGTAAGATTGGTCTCTTGTCTCCAAAGCATATTCAAAACCTGAGTCTACTTCCTTAACGAAACTAATTACTGAAAGCCTGCATCAAATAGCAGCAGCATAGCTCTAGTTTCACAGACCTTGCAGAAGATGCTCTACTGCTGCTCAGGGTCACACAGATTGAGAAGTTGTCAGTCCTCTTCCATAATGCCTGCTGCTGATTTCACAACCTCCCTCAACACAACTTCTCATTCCCCAAGGGTCCACTGTCACTGCAGAACCTCCCTTAGCACACTCATCACTACCGAGTGTCCTCTTCTGACCTCAAAACCTCTCCCAAGATGTCAAGTGATAAGCTGTCACCATACATTGTCCCCTACTGCTTCGCACTACCTGTTCTACTGTAGGATCTCCTTGAACTCTGTAGCCAGCCTTATGACACCTCAGCAGCCACAGTTTTCCAACCTCTCCTAGTGTTACCCTTCAAAACACGATGCCCGCTTCTGATGTCACAAGGTCTTTCAACACAGCACCCACAGTATTACCTGCCACTTCATACGATCTTTCAGCACAGTCCCTCACCACACCTCAGGCACTTCTGGTTTCACAAACTCCATGAAGACAGCCCCTGGCCATGTAGCATCCATTTCAAGTGTCACAACTTCCCTCCACACCGTGCCTTGTCCCCATCCTGCCCATCATCAAATTCACAACACACATTCACCATGGCTCTGTCAACAAACCCCTTGCCAGTATTCACTATCCAGCTGCAAAACCTCGTTCATCTCACCATGCACAGTCCCTCCTTGTCCAAATCACAGCTCCTCTGAGCATGACCTGCTGCCATAGTGGTGTCCAGAGCCAGGTGCCAAGGTAAGTAAGTGGAATGAAAATGGAGAAAACACCTTTCTCCTTTGCTGGTACTAAGCACACCCCTATGGGGAATTATTTTGCAGCAGGAGGTAGCAGCAATTCTTCATTTGGACTTGTGCATTAAGTCACCTCTGGTAGTCCATTTGGCTAGGGAAACAAAAGGACATGAATGTGATGCTAGCCAAGTTGCTGCCATGTGTGCCGCTGGGTACAGAAAGTGGCAGGCTGACTCATACTAGGTTAGCAGGCCAGATGCTATTGGCCTGATCTCTGGCTTCTGTCATCTGTTGCTCCTCTTCCTTTCCCAAAGACTGTAAGACTTTGTTTACCTTCTTACCCAATACTCTTGTTTCCTGTAGTGACTACTGTTAACCCTCATTAAGCTGCCCAAGACTCCAGGCGACAGTAAAAGGACATTTAAGTTAGGGGACTATTTTCACCAAGGCATTTCTTTACCAGTATTTATTCTCATTAACTGTAGGATTTCTGTTTTCACTGTGTAGATCGCTGGCATTCTGTGCAGAGGAGATGGAGACATTAACTATGTTGCTATCAGGCCATTCCACATTTCCAGAAATTTCAGCAAAACAAAGCAAAGGACAGTAGCTGAGACAATGTCTTTCCTGACATCCGTGAGGCATAAGCTACAAATACACAGTAGAGTTCAGAGCCATGATGAATTTGACTTGGGCCTTGGTTGAGATGATATGCTGCTATAAATCAGCATGTCTATTTGCTTCATTTGTTTCATTTCATAGGTTCACCTTTGACTGCAGCTGCTCAGGTTAAGAAAGATGGGGCCCATCGTGGCAGTGAGATTTGTCCGCCCTAAGTTATTTTGTTTAAAAGCTAGATGTCCATTTCACACCTAATCGCATCCTAAAATCAGTTCTGAGGTAGATCAGATGCATCTGCCTCCAGAGACATTCATTTTTTTTCCGCAGAAGAGCCTAGAGCGACTAAGTCAGGGTTAAATTTGCTGACTTCCATCGGCATTAAATAGGTGACGTCCTCCCTCAGTTTCCCAATTCGTAAATGAAGGATTTTTTTTTTGACTGACTGACTTGGTAATTCACTGACCTCTGTTAAAACATGCAAATTCTTGCAAAGAGGCTTTATTCACTGGATTTCCAGTGATGAAATTTCTGGTGAGATAGGACTTGGAGGGTCATCAAGAGGTCACCCAGGACATCTTCTGTCCCTATAAAAACTTAATTGTACCACTCCTGAGAGAAATGAGCCCAACCTGTCCTTAAAAGACTCCTGTGATAGGAATTCTTTACCATCCCTGGAGGATGGTGACTCTTCCTACAGCTTGAGGTTTCTTTCTTTTTTTCCTTTAATGAAGATTTCTCTTTTACATGTTTTTTGGAATACACAGAAGTTAAAAAAGGAGAGAAAATATCTAGATTACAAATGGACTGTTTTAGCATTCACAATGCTAGGACGCCAGAGCAGTGGACCTAATGGCCCTTTACACATGGGAAATCCATACAACTATCAGCTTGGAGTAAGGAAGAACTCCGAGAAGCGTTAGCTGGATAGGTCCATGCACATGCTTCTCCAGTTGAATACTCAGCTACTCCTTTGAGTGTTATTTCTTATGGAGAAACCCTGAAATGCCTTTGTGATATCATTAGAAAAGCATTGACTGACAACTGTTTCTTTAAAATATATTTACTTAAACTTTTCAGTCAAGACAGAACTCATTCTCCTCCTTTGCCCCTTTCTTTCACGCCTTCCCTTCACTAAGCCTCCACCCCTCCCTCCTCCAGCCCCAAGAGCCCTTCAGGTGGAAGATTTCCTGGGAGAGGGTTAAAGGTTGGTACTTAAATGGTTTTCTTCTCAGCCCTTTGTGCAGCTGCTGGGATATGAAAGCATCATTCAGCACACCCAGGTCACATCATCCACACAGCCTATTAAACCACTTCTCACATAGGCAGGAAACATGAAGATGCACTTGTGACACATGAAAGCAAGTAATAAATTAGATGGGGTTGGATTATACACTAACAGCCACCTCCTAAGCAAGTTTTGGAAGCTTTCCAGAAGCCATTCTGTGTTCTTTAAAGGTGCTGTGCTCTAACACATTCATACCAGGGGAGACAGAAGTTGAGGAGATAAAGTTGTAGAGCCCTTACACAAAAAATTAGATCTCTAAACACAGGCGAGGTAAGTTTTGCTGCTTCTCTGCCTTCTCGCTTTGCTTTGCTTTGCTTTGCTTTGCTTTGCTTTCCTCTTCCTTTTCCTTTTCATTTCTTCTTGAACAAATGTGAAAATATGGAAAGGAACTTCCACTGAAGTTATCAACTGTCTCTAGTTATCTTTGGCTAGAATCATATACAGAGCTAGTTCTACAGCTGCAGATTAGATTGCTTCGATATTATTCTTTTGTTTCCCATAACCACCTGAGATTTTAGGGAAGAATGTATGCAGTAAGGAGATGGTGCAATTTCTCACCCTTTTTGAGATGTTAAGAGTACACATGAGATTCATTTTATTTTGCAGCTGATTGCATTATGTCATATAGCTCAGGTCTACCCCTGCAAAGGCACTTGAAGAGATAAGCCATAACTGGTGGCAATCCTCTACTGAATTAGTCATTCTAGTAACCCTCTTAAAGTCAACAGTGAGAAACGGGTACCGGCAGCACATGATTCATCACATCTACAAGTAGACTGGTCAGGTGTAATATGCCTAGCTTAGGTACAGGTGCCTACATGACTTAAGGCGATGAGATGAGATCAGACAGATGGGTAGTTTGTTAAATGCAGTTTGGTGGTGATGGAAAGGACCTTATCAAGCAAGATACATGGTCGAGCTGTCTGAATTGTGAATCGGTCCTTTTGTAGATGCACACCTTGTTTTTAGCTCAGGAGTTTGCCATCTGCTGGTATTCAGGCATATAGTTTCCCCTGACCATTTCTCTCTTGGTCACTCCTTTCTGACTGCCTAAATATGGCCCTGCAATTGCTGTGGTATGCTTCCAGTGATGCTCTGGCTTGGATGGAGCCCAGCTATTTCTTTTGGACTGGGTACTGCACAGCCATAAAGGTGTGCTCATTTCATCCCTGTCATTTATTTTGTTGAGAAGTCTACGTCGTTGCTCAGTAGAAGGAAGAGGGGTAGAAAGGATCACAACTTGGTAAGACGAGGGAGAAAATGACCTCCCGTTGTTCTTACTGATCCTTTTCCTTGTAGAAATATCTGAAAAGGAACCATCCATGTAAATTTTACCCTTCTGCTTGAAAAACTTTCATCTAGTTTAAGTACAACTGTAAGCATAGGAAAAGTCCCTAACTTTGCCCACTTCCTCTCTCGGCTTCACTTTGTGGGTTTGAAAGTAATCTTGGCTTTTCTCAGTTTCAGTGTTTCCTGTGGATGCTTGATCCCTTTGTGCCTGCACGAGAATTTCTGATTATGCTGCAGATTGAAGTAGTTGGTAGATAACTTGGCTTAACTGAATCATTCCACAGATTTGCTCACAGATCACGAATACAAATGAGAAGACCTGGTTGTGATGTAATTCTGCAGGACTTAAAATGGTGCATTTTAACACCAGTTGACTGGGAATGTTTTGATCCTAGAAGGAAGCCCATACAGTGGATATTTTTATTAAAAGACTGCCCGCTTTTGGCTGACCTTAAACTCTCTGTGAAGAGTTTCATCTGGTGGTTCCCAGACTTCTTTTACCAAGGGAATTCTGGTCGTCTGGGTGCAAAAGGCAAGCTAGAAACATTACATTCTTTTTAAACATGTGGGCTACTCATTTATTAGTGACATGTAATGCTCGATGGGTTGTAGCTGGAATACAGGGTGAACCAAAGAAGTCCCATGTTTATGCTGGAATGTGACCTTGTCTCGAATGAGAAACTGTATGGATGTAGAAATGCCTAGGGACAAGGAGCTCAGCCATAACCTAAAACAGGTGGATGGCATTACAAAAAGCTCTGAGCTACTTTCAGGGACCAAAAGCGATCATTCTCTAAAGGTCATTCTAACCTGGTGGTGCTAATTTGCTTAAGCTCCTCATAGTGAATGGAGGAAAAAAGGGTTCTGCAAAGGACCCTAATTCAGTCATTCTGAATCAGCCTATAGAGAGACTTATACTGGCTGTTGAAGGAGTTTAGTTAGAATAGCTTCATTAAGCTAAGTTAACCCTTGAAAGCATCATGCAGAGAGTATCAAAACTCATACTAGGTAAAATCAGTACAGTGATGGGACAGAAGATCTCACAAGAGTCTTTCATTCTTCCTTCCTCTGATAGAAACAATGCTGAGATTTAGAACAATGTGAAATACTCCATTAAGTCATATGTGCAATTTTTTTTCCTCCATGATAGATAACCTTCCCAGAACTCATTTTTCAGCCTGTGACATTTCATATTTACGTTTCAAAATGTATATACACAAGAGAGTTCTTTTCTCTGCCTGTGGTTACATTTCCCTTCTAAACAAGAATTCAAAGATCATGTGTACTTATAAAGCAAATCATCATTCTGAGCAATATTTCCAGGTATTCTTAAAGACACCCATTTTACAAAGATTGCTGTGAGGGACTTTGTCTCCCCTGAGGGCAAACATGCTGCATTATCTGCCTTGTAGTGCCCAAGGTGAACACTCTGGCCTTGTCCTTAGTGCATGGAAGGCTATCATCAGCCATGGAGCCAGTCCTTCAAGATCCTGGAGGACCAGGATTAAGGAACATATCACAGAGTGCACCTATCTCCGTGCCACCAAAGCCATGGCAGAAGCTTTGTACTGTGGAGAATTAAATAACCGTTAAAAAAAAATACATGACAGAAACTAAACACTTCATAAGCTTAATACTAATGCTATATCTTTCTTGGTTTGTATCTACTTCTGATATAGAACTCATTACTAATAATGAAAAAATGCTGATGAATCATGTGTCTGTCTTTGTTTTCCCAGGTGTATAAGCTGTGTATTGCATATTGCCACCCGACTGATCAACATGGAGAACGTAAGCAGTGTGAAGGAATTCATTCTTCTGGGCCTTTCAAAGAACCAAGGGGTGCAGAAAATATGTTTTGTGGTGTTTTTGTTCTTCTATATTGTTACTGTGGCAGGAAATCTGCTCATCGTTGTCACTGTAATTAGCAGTCAACGTCTGAACTCCCCCATGTATTTCTTTCTCTGCTACCTGTCCATTGCAGATATTTGCCTCTCTTCTGTCACAGCTCCCAAAATGATTGCTGACTTCCTTGTCGAAAAGAAAACCATTTCCTTTGTGGGTTGCATGGCACAGCTATTCGCGTCACATTTCTTTGGCTGCACTGAGATCTTCATCCTCACAGTGATGGCCTATGATCGCTACTTTGCCATATGCAGACCCCTGCAGTACACCACCCTCATGACCAGGCGTGTGTGTGGCTGGATGGTGATAGGTTCATGGGTGGGGGGCTTTGTGCACTCCCTGGTGCAGACCCTCATAACCGTTAGCCTCCCTTTTTGCGGCCCCAACAAAATTGACCACTACCTCTGTGATGTCCATCCCCTACTACAACTGGCCTGTACCGACACCTATGTTGCGGGCATCATTGTCGTTGCCAATGGTGGAATGATTTCTTTGGTCTCTTTCTTCATCCTGGTCACGTCCTATATTGTCATTTTGTTATCCTTGAAAAGGCGAACGTCCGAAGGGCGGTACAAAGCCCTCTCCACCTGTGGGTCCCACATTACTGTGGTGATTCTCTTCTTTGGGCCATGCACATTCATCTACATACGCCCATCCAGCAATCTCTCGGAGGACAAGAGGATAGCTTTGTTTTACACTGTCATCACTCCCATGCTGAACCCACTCATCTACACGCTGAGAAATGAGGAGGTGAAAAGTGCCATGAGAAAACTGTGGAATAGAAAAGTCTGGAGTGAAAAGGGTGAGGTGTAGAACTGTGGTAACATTTTCTCAGGAGCTGAGAAAATCAAGTCTCTCTCACTATAATTCCATTTTGGAAAATTTACTGAAAGCTCCCTTCTGAAGAAAAGCTTGGTTTTAGCTGTTGCAGTAATTAGGAAGACGCTGAAAGTTCATGTTTTGATTGGAATGGCATTGTAAACTCTGTGACTAGCAGGGATTCCCTTTATGTTCTCTTTCTGAATAGCACAGGCCCAGGACTGGGGCTTCCAAGCACTGCTGAGACACCAGCAAATAAATAAATGAATGCTATCAAAAATATTAAAATGTGTTCCAGGCAGAGCATCCCATTAGTCCGAGCTCTCCCAGGTGTAAACTTTCTGTCAGACAAACTCCATCTACTCTGTAATCTACTCAGCTAGGAAACAATGGCCCAAGGTGTCTGCAAGGCTGTTGGTCACCTGCTGCTGGAAGCAATTGTACCAAAGGCTTCCTTCTCCTTTACTTTGGAGTAAATGCCTTCTTAGGAGTACTGCATTGTCATATGCTGAATCCATGGGTTAGCAATTAAACTGCTGATATTAGATGCTGGCTGGGTCATTTGCTGATGCAGGTGATATGAGGAGAACCTTCTCCCCTTCCCATTCCAGTGCAACTCTCTGCCTTTCTGCAGTAGTTCACCTATCCCTAATGCCCTCCTTCCTAGCCATCCCCTCTGCCCTTCATCTCTGCCTCAGATTTTGCATTTTACTGTTTAGACTAATAGAGAAACAAAGATCCAAGTGAAAGATAAATTGCTCACGGTAGGAAATTGTCGCCACCAAAGAAAGCATTTGGGGGCAAAGAAAGCATTGGGGGGCACAATTTTATGTGTCAATGAAAAAAATAGAGGTATTTGGGAATAATTCCTGTGCTCAAGGCCTGTCCGCCTCCTAGCACAACAGTGCACATTCCAAAAGAAGCACATAGCTAATACTAAATGAAGTCCATTTATCTGGACAGCATTGGAAAGCAAGCAAGAACGCAAGCAAACCCCCACACAATGTGACATGGTCTAGGTGATCACGCTCCAGAGTCACCCTGTAGAGATTACTCTAATAGCTGTCCAAAATATATATTTTAGCTCCCCGTCCACTGATTCTTTCTGACAAAGAATACTTCACATGCCTCTGCGATCTCATTGCTTCTGGTAAGCTTGTGCTTCTGCTGTGCAATTTACTTGAAATATTTCTGCCACAACTTCCCCATCTGGAGAGAGAGAGAGATAGAGTGAGTTGTTCTTGCAGATGCTCTTGGAAGTTGTTTTTGCAGAATGAGAAATGGAGCTAGACATTCAGGCTGTCCGTTTCATCCCCTGTAGTTTTCAGCCCTGGCAGAGATGTGGACTGCTCTCGTGACACACAAGAAGCAGCTTGGAGCTGAGAGGTTTTGATGAAACTGCCTAAAGTGGTCCGAGAGGTCATCAGAGGAGAATAGCAGGCAAACTGTTGGAGACTATCAAATATAAACTGTGTAAGTTTTCTGATCTTGCTTCTTTGTTTTGTTCAAGCATGACTATGAAATCCTGCCTTTGAAAAGAGGCATTACTGTTGAGTGACTTTTGTGAGGTGCATTTTATGAAGTAGAAAGAACTCAATTTTTTTTTTACCCTTTGTTTTAATTGGTGTCTTCTTTGCTTATTTTTCAGTTATATGCCATTTCCAGAAATATCTGTCAAAAGGAAGATTCTGGTGTTACAGAGTCAAGGAGTCAATAGGTAGCTGCAGCACTGCCTGTGTACTCAATCTTAACTTGTCCCCTCTAGCTGTACACATCGTGGCAACAATGCTCTTAACACACACGCTTTGGGCCTCCCCACACTGCTTTCCCTCTGCCCATGGAGTGGCATGGAGATAGGGATGGAGACACGAAAGAATATTTCCTCTGCTGCTGAAGCTGGAGGGTGGAAGAGGCAGAGATCTCGTGAGAAAGAACTGATTGACCTGTGATTGTGGAACAGGATTAAGGTCCCAAAGGACTTGCCAGTATTGTAGACATTGTTAGGCAGCTCTTGCTGTCTATCTTTTCAGTGTAGAAACTGAACACTAGTGATACTTGCGTACTGCACTAGAGTGCAGCAAAGGTGAATACAAGGGTGTTGGTGAGTAAAGGAGATTCAGCAGCAGTGTATTTATTACCCCAGTGGCATCACAGGTGTGTTTTTATGGGGGTTTCATGCCCAGTCCAGAACTTGGCTGAGGTGTACAAAAACCTTACTGACACATCGTTAATGCAGATTATCTCCAGTATTCACCCATGTACTGTAGGAAAGGTGGTCTGAGGAAATACAAGCCTGCTCTTTTGGAGACTGAGGTCGCAACCCAGAAACTCATGAGCAATAACTGGAACCAATCCACACAAGATGTAGCCCAGTACAGCATATATAGGACAATGACTCTCCTGCTTCAGGTTTCCTGGCATCCCTTGAACATGGTCTGATTTCACTTAGGGCGCCTTAAAGACAGTTTGTGCCTAAAGGCACATCTCTGCTAAACAGACATGAGGTAGGTGTCCACTTTACCTCCTCCAGAAGGATCTACACTGATAGTTGAAGTGATGTTAATTAGCCAGCTGCCTTGTGTCATGATGTGAGTACTGACGGTTGCACAAAAATGCATGGACATTCTACCAGAGTCAGAGAGCAGTAGTAAGGACTAGTTCTGTTGAATTCCCTCAGAGGGCTGAAAAAGAAGGTATGTTCACTGCTTGAGCAGAATTCCTTAGGGGATGACTAGCGTGTTGAGACTCAAATCAAAACATGCACTATCCTTCTCAGTCAGTTTTTCATTTCCAAACCAACACTTCAAAAGTGGATGTTTAGGCAACCTAGTGACTAGTCTTCCTTTTTAAAAGGGGCAAAGATCAGAAATATGAATCTGGAGGATATTTCCACCAACTCCCTCAAATCAATAAACGGAGCTCGCTATTACACACTTCAGTAATACATTCTGAGTTAGATATCAACTGTTACTCCTTGAGAGAAGCATTGACTTTGAAAGGAAACTTTCCCCAAAAGACATAAAAGGGAATACATTGATATTGAACATACCAGTGATTGATATGGATGTGTACTGATAACACTGTGTTTCTAATGCCATCACAGGTGGCTTTATTCTGTGCTTCAAGTCCTGTCTACATGATGTATATGAAGAACAAAAACAATGTGACGTAGTTTATCTTCCAGGGACTCACACAAGATGATACATTAGCAAAAGTATGCTTCACATTCTTCTTAGTCTTCTATGCCACTGTTATTCTTGGAAACCTGCTTAGCATCATCACTATACGGAACAGTCAACAGCTGGACTCTCCCATGTACTTCTTCCTGAGCTACTTGTCCTTTGTAGATATCAGTTACTCTACTGTCACAGTTCCCAAACTCATTTCTGACCTTCTTGCTGAAAAGAAGACCATCTCTTTTGTGGGCTGCATAGCACAGCTCTTTGGGGTCCATCTCTTTGCCTGCACGGAGATGTTCATCCTCATAGCAATGGCGCATGATCGTTACACTGCTATATGCAAGCCGCTTCATTACACAAGCATTATGAACAAGCATGTGTGTGGCCGGCTGGTGGCAGCTTCGTGGGTGGGAGGCTGTGTGCACTCCCTGGTGCAGACCCTGCTGACCACTCTGCTATTGTTATGCTTTCCCACTAGCTCCTATGAGCTTCAGAGAGTGGTGTCTGCTCACGTTTCCACACAAAAAAAGTGATGGTGGTGCTAAGCTTCCAAGAGAAAGCAAATCCTTCAGGATGGCACAGCACAAGCAGGTTTCATCTCACATATATTGGTGTGCTGACATGAGGTGCCTCAACTTGAGAGAGCTGCTGAAGACAGCAAGAGACCTTTGAGGGGACTGCGATTCATTGCATGGTAAAATAGGAGCATGAGAGGAGCAGGATGCTGCACTAGGTGTCTGCCTTACAGTGAAGGGTGACATACACTGTACTAGGCTTTCCAAGGCTCCCAGGAACACTGATGGACACAGAGGCCGTTCCCCAATGCCAGGCATTAACTAGGATTTTCATCAGTCTGTGCCAACCTGGTGTCTCTGGGAACGCTTCATTTAAAGGAGCTCTGCTAACACCTTCCCAAGGCCTTGACCTTATGTCATAGCTGAGCTTTATAATCTATCAGAGCAGCAATCCAAGCACGGTTAAATACCATAGTCAATGATGGAGCCACAATCCAGTTCAGTTATCAGGACATTTTTCACCGCTTTATTTAGAGACTGGATGAAGTTTCATGCTTTGGCCAGTCGTCTGGTGCTTTACACTATAAAGATCTAAGGAATAGGTATCTCAGTGGAAATACAGGTATCTAATATCTCTCCATACTCCATAAGATATAACCTAATTCCTAGCTGAACACTGAAAATTTCCCTAAAATTCTTAACAGTACTGTTCTTGATCCATCGAGTTTTCCTCAGCTGTTTGCAGCAGGGAAACCCCCAAATGCCCCTAGGACCTCCTGACTCTGGGCAATGCTGTTCTACTGCAAATAGACTTACTTTAGCATTGCTGTCAGGACAAGTGATTCAAGGCAGGGATTTCCCCAAATCTCCTCCTGGAACTGAGATTTGGGGAAGGGAAGAAGAGGAACAGGATTCTGGATGTTGGATCAGAAGGCTTTCTTAGAAAAGCAAACTGTAGATTTGAAGAGACAGCAGCTCTCTAACATTTTAGATTCCCTAATTTTGTCTGGGTTTCTCCAGGTGGAGACTAAGGGATAGGTGAATGCAGAACTGAGATGAATGCGGGGCTTATGAAAATCTGTTCTTTTTGATGATATTTGTCAGAAAGCATATTTAGGCTTGAGATTGTGATTCTTGATTGAAACATGCTGCCGGTTCTGCTGATGCTTAGCTCGAGATGGCTTTGACCATCTTAAACATCAGCGCAGAGAGAGGTGTGCAGACATGACTCATTGCTGTGCAGGGAAGCTCTTTGATGACAACCTACCTGTCTTTTTCTGGAAGAGTAGTAGTGTACATTGCTCTTCCCAGAGACCTGTAAACATACACAGGAAAATAAAATGATGCCTGTGATTTCTTCTCAAGGTATTTCCTTCCTGTGAGCTGGGAGTCCACTGAAAGAGACAATTTTGGACACCTCAGAAATCTGGTTTAAAAATCTCACTTCTCTGTTCAAGATAAGGACAGCGCAACACTGGTACATGTAAAAACGGTGAACTTCACATATCTGATGATACTTAGTAATCAGAAACAAGAGATAAACCTTGAGCTTCAGGCTCTGCAGCAACAGAAAGATGACAACTAGCAGCACCAAAAGGCTACATTTTCACATTCTTTTTCCTGCATTGTTGTACCGTCAGGCCAGTGGGATAATAGTGCATAGTGTCCAAATGCTTTTACTACCCCGTGCATATTCTAATTTTAGCGTTACTGAGATAAACGGCTTCTGAGACAGTGATGGCCTTTAATCATCACCACTTGATCATAATTCCGACTATAACATACTGAAGATAAGTTTTCTCCCCAGCCGTGTATCTTTGGGAAAAAAATAATGATGTTTCGCAGTCATATCAGCTCTCTGTAAAATATGCTGGCAGCAGTTTGAAAGAAAGAGACTTGTAAAATCCTTCTTTAGGGTGCCATAGATGATCACAGGGACACAATCTTTGCTAGAGTTATGCACAGCTTTAAGGAGAGGAAGTCAGGGGAAATAACAGCCCTAACAGGCTTGCAGTGAAATGCAAAGGGAATCCGCAAGACCTCTTTCCATCCCCCTTTGACTGTAAACCTTATGCAGAGGCAGGAACCTCTCACCTGTCTGAGATTAATTCTGTCACTTTCAGCTCAATAAAGATTTCAACTCCTTCTGCCAACTGAGGGACAGCATTTGTAAACTCAGCCAGAAGGCATGAAACATCGTTTAGCGCTAGAACACCTATCCTTAGAGCTAGCTTAGTTGAATTGATAAAAGGATTCCAAAGCCTTTCCCAACTTTCTCATCTCCCAGAAATGATTGGTCATTTATTCTCAAAATCACATTGATGACAGACATGTAGCTGGTAAGTCACCATCTTATTCCGTCATTCTTTTAAGTGAAAGAACACTGCAGCTTGATTAACTTTCAAATTATGTCCAATGTCCTTAAAATAACTACCGGTTCACTCAGTTGCCTCAAGTGGATTGCTGATATGTGGAGATGAAAAGCAGGAATAAGTCCTTGTTACTTCACAATGGTAGCAAAATTAGAAGTCAGTCTTTTTTGCATTTCTGTAGTTTTTTCATGTTTCCAGGCAGAAGGGGAAAAAGGAGGTAGTAATGAGTGACAGAAGAGGGAGATTTAACAGGAGAGGGACAGTTACTTTCCCTAGTGTTTGGGGGGCAAAAACACGGGTATCTGTTCTCCAAGATTTCCTTTGCAGAACTTCAGGTTCTATGTGTTGCACTGGAAGAGGCTACTCCTTTCAAATACTGAAGACGTAGCAGAAGTGGCCATAAATTCAAATCACATTTCTTTTCTCCTCTTGAATATCTCTGAAAGCTTTTTCTCATCTTGACGGACTGGTGGTTTTCCTACATGAGCAAACGTTCCTAATAGAACAGAGAACTGCAATTCTGTGCCACGCACTCCTCAGGCAGGAGTCCTGTTTGTGCTTGGAACTTGCAAGTTAAAAGTCAGGATTCCTCCAGCTTTCAGCAGCAGAGGAAGACAGTCTTTCAAGATAGAAGTTGCAGATACAACCAGTTAAAAGTCCACCTAAAATCACTTCTAACAATTAAGTACCTTTCTGAATCTCACCCTTGGAAGCGGATCAAATCTTCCTTGGAAGTCCTACTCTTTGTACCAAGGTTTTGATAAATTTTCCCCAAACAAAGTTCTCTTTCTAACAAGTCTGCTGAAGTTTCTCTAAAACTCTAAACTCCCCTCAGAGCATCCTTCACCTCCTTATTCCTTAGGCTGTAGCTGATAAGATTCAGCACTGGAGTCACCACTGTAGAGAACAGAGAGGCCCATTTATCTCAGTCCAATGAGTAGCTGCATATTGGGCTACCGCACATAAAAACGGTGCTCCCATAAAACAAGAAGAGAGCTCTCAGATGGGAAGCAGAGGTGGAGAAGGCTTTGCATCTGCCCTTGGAGGAGTGGATCCTCAGGGTGGTGGAGATGAGGTAGATGGAGGAGATGAGAATTGCCAGAGATGTGAAGGTGCCACGAAACACACCAAAAACGTGAAGTACCATCTCTTTGCTATAGGTGTCAGAGCATGAAAGCTGGATCCTAGGGGGATGTCACAGAAATAATGACCGATAACACCAAAGTCACAGAAAGAGAATGTGAAGGTGGAGATAGTTTGCGCAAGTGCGTGGACAAACCCAATGAAAGAGGAGATGATTACCATCTGTGTACAGGCTTTTGAGGACATGACAGTTGCATAAAGGAGAGGGTTACAGAGAGCCACATGCAGTCATATGCCATTACTGCCAGCAGCAGACACACAGCACTAGCCATGAGGAGACAAGTGAATAGCTGTGCCACACAGGCACTGACTGAAGTGGCTCTCCTCACTGCTGAAGAGTTCACCAGCAACCTTGGGGAGAGAGCTGAGGAGTAACAGAAATCCACAGAAGCCAAGTTACTGAGGGAAAGGTACACAGTGTGTGAAGCCGGGGGATCAACCTTCATCTACATGATCCTTCCAAGATTCCCTATTAATGTGCTTAAAAAAAGCGGGTTACCTTCACCTCTTGGCTTCCTGTTAGTCCAGAGAGGATAAACTCAATGGCCACACAGTGATTCCTCTCAGGCATGTTGCTAGCACACTCATATTATCTCCCGACAGGAAACTGGTTCAACACCTAGAAGTAATGGGAAACTGGCAACACACAATTGATTGTCTCAGTAGCCACAAGGAAGTACGGCGCATTTTCATCATAGCTTCTGACTAGACTTCTTTAATTACGCATTGAAATGACTCGTGATACAAGGGAGTACTGTTCCTATTTTTCAGGTGAGATAAGAAAGCGCAGAAGGATAAAATAATTTATTCAAAAGGCAACAGCAGCACTGTGAAACACAAGTCCGAGTTTGGCACTACAATGGTTTTTGTGTGCCCTCTTTCTCCTCTTTTAAGGAAAAAAGTCTGCTTTTCTTGAGGACATCTATGGAGCACTCTTCTCCCCTCACTCGTGGCCACGGTTGGGTGTACAGTGTCATCCAAATGGCCCACTCCAAGGGCAATGGCCCGCTTGTTCCTGAAGATACATGGTCTTGACACTAGTTCAGACATCATTCTTCCTGTATTGCAATCACCAATACATTTTTTGCCTACTAGCTAACTCCCCCGGGCATTGGTAGCAGCGTAGTTAGAGCTCAGTATGGGCCACAAAGTCCATTAACAGGGCAAAGCAGCCCCCGTTCAGCCTTGCTGAAATAGGAATATAATGGTTAGGCTGCAGCTGTGCCAACTTGCTAAGACCTGCCTTCATTACATGGACCTCCACCACCCTGACCTTTGGGACTGCAACTTGTAAACATACAAATAACAAATCCACATCCAGGCAGAAGAAAGTAAGAGTTTCCTCTCTTGAATGAAATGCTGGCAGGCACTAAATGGCAACAGCAGCAGGAAAACTCAGCTTTGCATCTTCCCAAAGAGGAGGAGATACCACAAGATCCTCCAGGTTTGGCTGAGAAAGGATTTCTCATTTGCTTGCATCCCTGTTGTCAAGGGAAAGTGGCCATTTTCTGCTCAGGAATAAATTGGGAAGGGTCACCAAATGAAATACTTTCCATTTAGAGGGGGAAAAATCTCATGCTAAAAGGGAAGGAATCCTGAACAAGAAGGGAATCAGTCATCCCTGCAAAGGTTCTACCAGCTTCACCTCACATGAAAAATTATTGTTAATCTCTTGGAGGTTACCAGTAACCTGGCTGACGCTCTCAAAGCAGAGTTCTTATCATGTGGGTGACTGATTGGAGGTTTCAGTTCTTGCTGAGCTCTGTTTCTAGCATAGGCTTCAAGGTATTGCATAGGTACAAAACTATTCTCTTACTGACCTGTTTCATCCAGAAAGGCAAGAGTAGATACTGTAGATACCAAGCCAGTTTATTCCCCGCTTGAGCCAAATCTTCAGAAGTACTTGCCCATTTCCAGAAGCAGACAGCAGGATTAAAACCAGCCTATAATGGTTAGGTACACAGTTTAAGTGAGGAAAATGCTTACCCTGCTTAGGTGCACAAAAGACCAGACTGCCTTTACACACTGAGTTATCTTTGCATAGCTGGCTGTTGTTTATCTCCAACCTACCCAACCTTTTCTGCCCTAAAGCACAGCAACTAGCCCAGTTAATTCTCAGAAAAGGGCTTCAATGAGCTTGCTATCAACAGGTTGCCCTCTTCCATGGACTACTTGGGAAACTGAAGGAGGAAATTTCCCTCTCCTGCCCCAACGTGAGTGATCAAACACTGGATTAGGTGCAAATTTGTAGAATCTCCATCTGTGCTGACATTTAAAATTCAGCTGGATCGGGCCGGAGCAATCTGATCTGACTGAACCTGCTTTGAGGAGGAGGTTGGACTTGATGACCTCCAGAAATCCTTCCCAACCTAAATGATTCTATGATTCTATCTGCAGATTGAAAATGATCTTTTTGATCTCTAAAATGAAGAAATAGGCCTACCTTCCTTGCATGAAGGTGCGAGATATTTTATGCCGTATTGTTGCAGAAATAAACTCTTATTTCAAAAGCTACAAACTTATGAGGCCTTCTACAGACAGCTGGACGTAGACTCACGATCCCAGGCCCTGGTTCTCATGGGGGACTTCAACCACCCTGAGATCTGCTGGAAAGACAGCACAGCTAGGCACAAACAGTCCTGGAGGTTCCTGCAGAGCATTGGTGACAACTTCTTGACACAGGTGGTGGAGGAGCCAACGAGGAGAGGTGTGCTGCTGGACCTCATACTAACAGACAAAGAAGGACTGGTGGAAGATGTGAAGGTCGGGGGCAGCCTTGGCTGCAGTGACCATGAGATGGTGGAGTTCAGGATGCTGCGAGGAGGAGGCAGGGCACTGAGTAGGATCGCAGCCCTGGACTTGAGGAGAGCAAACTTTGGCCTCTTCAGGGACCTACTTGGGGGAATGCCATGGGTTAGGGCCCTAGAAGGAAGGGGCGTTCAAGAGAGCTGGTTAATATTCAAACATCACTTCCTCCAGGCTCAAGATCGGTGCATCCCTATGAGTAGGAAGTCAAGCAAAGGAGGTAGGAGACCTGCATGGATGAGCAAGGAGCTCCTGGCAAAACTCAACCAGAAGGAGGAAGCATACAGAAAGTGGAAAGGAGGACAGGCCACTTGGGAGGAATATAGGAACATTGTCAGAGTATGCAGGGATGCAACGAGGAAGGCTAAGGCCCATTTGGAATTAAATCTGGCAGAGGATGTCAAGGACAACAAGAAGGGCTTCTTCAAAGACATCAGTAGCAAGAGGAAGACTAGGGAAAATGCGGGCCCTTTGCTGAATGGGGAGGGTGCCCTGGTGACGAAGGATGCAGAGAAGGCAGAGTTACTGAATGCCGCCTTTGCTTCAGTCTTTACTGCTCAGGCCAGCCCTCAGGAACCCCAGACCCTGGAGGCAAGAGAGAAAGTCTGGAGAAAGGAAGACTTTCCCTTGCTGGAGGAGGATCGGGTTAGAGATCATTTAAGCAAACTTGACACCCACAAATCCATGGGCCCCGATGGGATGCACCCACGAGTGCTGAGGGAGCTGGCGGATGGTATTGCTAAGCCACTCTCCATCCTCTTTGACAGGTCATGGAGAACAGGAGAGGTGCCTGAAGACTGGAAGAAAGCCAGTGTCGCCCCAGTCTTCCAAAAGGACAAGAAGGAGGACCCAGGCAACTACAGGCCAGTCAGCCTCACCTGCATCCCTGGAAAGGTGATGGAGCAGCTCATCCTGGAGGCCACCTCCAAGTATGTGGAGGACAAGAAGGTGATCAGGAGTAGTCAGCATGGCTTCACCAAAAGGGGAAATCATGCTTAACCAATCTGATAGCCTTCTCTGATGGAATGACTGGCTGGGTAGATGAGGGGAGAACAGTGGTTGTTGTCTCCCTTGACTTCAGCAAGGCTTTTGTCACTGTCTCCCATAGCATCCTCATAGACAGGCTCAGGAAGTGTGGGATAGATGAGTGGACAGTGAGGTGGATTGAGAACTGGCTGAATGGCAGAGCTCAGAGAGTTGTGATCAGTGGCACAGAGTCCAGTTGGAGGCCTGTAGCTAGCGGTGTCCCCCAGGGGTCAGGACTGGGTCCAGTCTTGTTCAACTTCTTCATCAATGACCTGGATGAAGGGACAGAGAGCACCCTCAGCAAGTTTGCTGAGGATACAAAACCGGGAGGAGTGGCGGATACCCCAGAGGGCTGTGCTGCCATTGAGAGAGACCTGGACAGGCTGGAGAGGTGGGCGGAGAGGAACCTCCTGAAGCTCAACAAAGGCAAGTGCAGGGTCCTGCACCTAGGGAGGAATAACCGCAGTCACCAGTACAGGTTGGGGGTTGACCTGCTGGAAAGCAGCTCTGCGGAGAAGGACCTGGGAGTGCTGGTGGACACCAAGTTAAGCATGAGGCAGCAATGTGCCCTTGTGGCCAAGAAGGCCAATGGTATCCTGGGGTGCATCAGGAAGAGTGTGGCCAGCAGGTCGAGGGAGGTGATTCTCCCCCTCTGCTCAGCCCTGGTGAGGCCACATCTGGAGTACTGCATCCAGTTCTGGGCTCCCCAGTACAAGAGGGATGTGGCACTACTGGAGCAAGTGCAGCGAAGGGCTACAAAGATGATTAGGGGATTGGAGCATCTCTCTTATGAGGAAAGGCTGAGAGAGCTGGGCCTGTTTAGCTTGGAGAAGAGAAGGCTGAGAGGAGATCTTATCAACGTGTACAAGTATCTGAAGGGAGGGTGTCGAGAGGATGGAGCCAGACTCTTTTCAGTGGTGCCCAGTGACAGGACGCGAGGCAACGGGCACAAACTGAAACACAGACAGTTCCATCTGAACATGAGGAAAAACTTCTTCCCTATGAGGGTGACAGAGCACTGGAACAGGTTGCCCAGAGAGGTGGTGGAGTCTCCTTCTCTGGAGATATTCAAAAATCCGCCTGGACGCGATCTTGGGCAACTGCTCTAGGTGACCCTGCTTGGGCAGGGGGTTGGACTAGATGATCTCCAGAGGTCCCTTCCAACCTCAACCATTCTGTGATTCTGTGAAACTTTTCATGTACCTTCATAATAGCGAGTTGTTTCCTGTTTACTACAAAGACATCTTACTGAAACAAATCAGAAGATTTATCTAAATAGAAAAACTTTAGGGCTTCAAACTTGCAATACAGCCCCTCCCTGCTCCAGATAAATGCCCAGATAAATGTTCTTTGCTTCGATGTCTGCAGAACTATGCAATTCAGTACTGCCTTTGGAGCAACAGCTCATTCTTTTCCCTATATGTTGCAGCTGACCTGCAGCCTGGGCGTTGTGAAACATTAGTGGAGTGACACGCTGAGAAACAACTTCAATATGAAATGCGGTATTCTAACACTCAGCTTGCCGCTTTGGAATTCTTTCTTCAGAAAAATGGTGTTACTGAAGTACTTGGTGTACTTATGACTCTCGATGCAGTTTAATGTCTGTAAATTAGATCTCCTGCAAGACACCAGGCCTTAATTAGGAGTCTCAGCAGATGCACTGTAATGAAGAATCTTTCTGTGAATTAATCTCCCCTATCCTTGGTTAGGGGTCCAGGCAGTATCTATTCTAGGCTCCCCCTATAGACAAAGGAAGCAATATCACCTTCAGAGGACAATTCATCCCATCTTAAGATAAGTGTGATAAGCAGAAGGAATCATCCTCTAAGGGTGTCTTTGTTGTCATTGATTATAGGACATGCCCGTCTCATTCCCTGCCCTTACTACTTTTTACTAGTGAAACTGATGACATAAGTATCCTAGCAAATTCAGTGAACCCTGGTCATGCCTGTCCCTATCAACTCTCCAGAAAGCCCAAGTACCTTGGAGTTAGAAAATTAACTTCCAGATGACTATAGCAAAAGAAGAGTAATTCCACCTGGCATGAGTAATTCCCTAGCCCATGAGACTAAGGGACAGGGTAAGAAATAAGACGTACAAAATAGCTGCACAGTAATTGCATGGTGGAAAGAAAGCCTCAGCAGCCTCAAACTCACCGCTGCTCCTGTTACTGCCTCTCTTTCTTCTCCCCTTGGCATCTCTATCTTCCTTGTTTTTTTGCACCCGATTTATCAGCCAGATCTCAAGAGTAAGGAATAAGATCAGTTGAACACAATTAATAATTCTCATAATTCTCCTGCACAAGTTAATTATGAGAAGTCATACAAGGGGACATCCATAGGTAAAGGAGGAAGTGACACAATCCAGTATTATAGCTGGGGAGGCAGCACAAGTATTTGGGGAAGCAGAGTAAAGGGAAGACAAGAGGATTTTCTTCTGTGAGGTGAATTGAATAACTGTGAAACTTCCACCTTGCAGGAATTAAGTTACTGTGCTCCTTCAGCAAATTATCCATTATGAATGTATTAATTATGTCACCAAATACGTCAAAAGTTCAACATCTGCCAACAAGAGAAATACAGGGAGTTACATTATCTGTTTGTGTTAGACTAACTGACTCTTAGGATTCAGTTCTTCTCACCTAAATTCAGGCATCCTACTGAAGGACCTCATGCTGGTGCCTAGGAGGTTGGAGATCTCTCAGTAGAGATAAAAGGGAGAAATTAGGGAGGGTTGTGGGTGAAAACGCTCATGTCATCTACCAGGAAGCACGTAAAAGCTTTGTCTGAATCTAATCTAGTCATCTAAACCCCCTCTGGACTCAACAGAGAGAGACAGGCAGTTCCTGGAGATGATTCAACTTGTCCTAAGGAAGAAGCGCTCTGTGAAGATGCTAACTTCTTTCTCTCTGATGAACACAGAGGAAGCCTGATTAGCTTTAAATAGGTCACTTGCATACAGCTAAAGCTCAGCAAGGAAGTCTTCCCGTATGTTTTCCCCAAGTGTTTCACACCTATGAGCATTTGAAAGAGTAATCATGGAGCCTGGCCTCCTGCACTGCTGTGGTATGGAAATACGGTGTGATAGCATGGCGCAGAACTGCAGGCTTGGGAGGGTAAGGCTGGTGGATTTCCAGGGAAGGAGGGTTTTTTTTGTTTTTTTTTTTTTACACATGCATGTGCAATTTCACACATGCTTTCTCCATGTCATGTTGATTAGGCTCCATGCATCCCAGATTTTAGGATGTGCATAGTTTACTGTGTACATAAAGACAGTCAGAACAGCACACGGTGCAGCTCAGTGTGATATTTCAGAGAATGTGAAATGCATCTCCTGGACAGAGCTGTGCAGTAGATCCAGACCCATCATGGATCTTGAGCACATGCCACATGTCTATACAGCAGTACAGCAGATGGGATTCATCTCCCTGCAGTTAAGCTATTTAAAAGTTAGGTGACTGAATCTAATCTAGTTGTCTAAGCTGCCTTTGTAGCGAAAGAAGGAGACAGGCCATTCAAGAAGATAATTCATCATCTCTCTCTTGCAAACTCATCTTACAGGGACGTGGGACATTTTCCATTTCCACTCATTTCCTGCTGGTATTTTAAATGCTGTCTTAAATTTGCCCTCACTCCCACACCTGCAGAAAGAGAAGGAAGGTCAGAAGCAGTGGGGGAGTCATTGATATTCCTGGTGGAGGCTGCTCTCCAAAGCTCTCCCATCTTTGGGCAAATAGTGTTTCTCTTCAATGGTGAATTCCTACTTCTCTAATCTTCCTTTTGCATGAGAGAGCAATGTTGAAACACTGAAATGTCTTCTGGGTCAATTATGCTAAATTTCAATTGAGAAAAATCAAAATGCTTCATTTTGATCATTTTGAATCATTTAATTTCAATGAAGAATTATTAGATATTTCGGAATGTATATCATAGACTTTGTAATACAGTCTCTGCATGGTCTGACATTGCGTGAAAATAGTCTGGGATGCCAAAGGTCTTTGCAGGACAGAAGACTCAACTCTCTATTTCCAAGTCTGTAGGTAGCAGCCCTCACTTGGGTCTGAAAGTTGACAAATATGGCGGAGGTGGGCTGGAGGTATTCTTGATCTTTGATCTTGTAGGGAACATGGCAGTGGAAAATAGGATTTGGGATCCTTAATGGAACTATGGCGTGCTTGTCGGGAAGGGTTTAGGATAAGAGTTGCACTGGCAGACTTGAAGGGTTGGCTGACAGGCTTCTCGGGAGTTGAATTTTGTTGCCAAACCCAAAAGGAGGCCACAGAGTTGTGCAGGGACAGCCCTGAAGAGCTGGAATTTACTGCCCGCTGCTAAGGATACAGCAAAAAACAAGGACACAGTTGCCAGTTTGGGGAGGGGGCTGTTCTTCCTTCCCTGTCCCACTCCTTCAGTGACCACCTCCATTTATGCCCCACTGAAATTTTCCAGGATTCTGCTGTGTTGGGGTCTTGGCAATTTTGCTGCCATTGCTAATCTGCTGCCCAAGGCAACCCCTCTGCTCTGCCTAATAACCTGAGAGAGGTGGCAGGAGAGAGAACAGATTGGGCTAGATTAAGTATACTGTCAATTTTCAATTATTTTATTATTAAAGTTCTTCTTTTTTTTTTTTTTTTTTTCTCAGAAGGGGCAAGCTATTTCATAACCTGTGGCAGTGATGGACTTCAGCACTGGATTCCTCAGTTGCCAGTTTGATTTCTCTCAGCATTAAGATGTATGCCTTTAAGAAGACATTTTGTGCTGGTGAGGCAAAATAGAGAGACTGTGGAAAACAGGCACGTCAGGCTGATACTTATTAACTGATGACTAGTAATATTTGACGGATGCTAACATAGCCATAAGAACAAAACTGTGGCATTTCAGATTTTTTTTTTTAATTGCTTCATCTGTAATTGTGAAACTGTAATTTCCTAGTTTCTTTTTTTAAGCTTTACCTTTCCTCCAGGGGAAATGTCTGTGATTTCCTTTGCTTTTCTCTGAGGAAACCCTACGCAGATTATTACGTGTATTGATTTGAACTAATCACTCTGACTTTGACAAGGAAGCCAAATGCAAATTCCAGGTAGGTTACAGCTTTAAGGAGCCTGTGTCTAAAGACTCAAGGCAAGCAATTTAATAGAATTGGTTGTCTCTCCAGGAAATGACTTAGGATGATTTTAGTAAGGTCTCCGTAGGTACAGTTAAGAAACTTGTGCCTGACAAATTGCAATGATGCAACTTGGCAAGTGAGTTTGCGAGTGTGTTTAAATTGGCTCCAGTGTGCATCATTAAAAGCTCAAGGTCTTTCACTCCTTGAAATTAGCAGCTCTCTCATCTTACAGTCAGACGTGATTATTGCTCTAATCTAGGGACAGTGAGAGACCGCCTTGAAGGAAAAGCAGCCTGTGAAAACTGGCAGGATCTCTACAATGCTTTTGCTGTATCTCCAAAAACCCCACAGAGACCCTGGTCTAATCTATTTCATTTAAAGATGATGGGTCAAACAGAGCTGGCTGCATTGCACTAGTGGGGCTGCAGCTTAAAACTGCCTGGACTGAGCTGGTTTTGAACTGCTCTGTTTTTTGCTGGGATGATACACAGCTGACTGACCAATTTGGTCTACATAGCAAAGGCAGTAAACTCAGAAATGGTTTCTGGCAAAGATAAGGCCAATTCACAAGTTTCCCTGTCTTCTTCTGCTGTCCCAGGCCTCCTACTCTGCAGATTTCTTCTTGCTACTCCATCTCCTTTGCAGAACCTGGAAAGTAGGGGACAAAGTTTTCATTAGAAACCCAGTTTTTAATTTAATTTTAGAATAAAGAACATTCTGAGGGAGCCTAGCAGGGAGGATGGAGCCCACCTGCAATGTGAGCTGCAGGGAGGGATTATTCCCTTGCAACAGAACTACCTCAGAGCATCTTGTCTCTATGTCTGAAACACAAATGGCCATGAAAGAAAAAAGGATCATTCTCAGCCCCGTGTCTGAAGGCAGCAGCTAAGTCTGTAATTGGCCTGGGCTCATAACGAGCATCCTTAGTTGGACAGCTCAAGACCTGACAAAGCTCATTAATCCCACTATTAGTCAAAATCAGATTGCTTTGATCGCATTACTCCAGGAACATAGTCCTGGTGTGGCATGAGAGGGCTGAACAAAGCCCTTCTCCAGACAAACACTTGCTCCTCTTATGCCTACATAAACCCCATAGTGACAGCTCCTCCGGTATAAGGCTAAGGACCCTCGGTGGAAGCACCAGTCTGCAGGGTTACACAATGCAGTAGCATGCACAGTGCAAAGAAGAGGCCTAAATAAAACAGCAGTATGGCATGCATAAAAAGACTTTTCCTCTCCTTCCAAGCTTTCTATTTGCTTTGAGATCCAAAGCTAGGACTTAAAATCTAGGGGGAAAAAAAAAAAAAACCAGCCAGGTAGTTGCGATAATAATGAGTGTATAGATGTAAAAGCGTGTGGCTGGGCACCAGGGGAATGGCTGCTTATTTGTCTTGTCCTGGTTGCTGCACTGTGGATCGAGATGAAACTCCAGGAGATTTCAGTTGCCTCAAACATCCTGACCTTAGAGAGCCTTTTGGAGAGCAAGTGCCTTTGGCAGGGCAGGAGTTTGGTAGGGAATCTGCAGTTTGAATGCAGATTAGAGACAGCTGAGAGTTGCAGGGGGGCAGTGTGCTGCAGGACTTGGCCAGAGCGAGGCCTCTGAAGTGACAGAGGGAGAGAGACTCTCCTGGTGGGCCAAGAGGGCCAGGGCTGAGTTTTCTGCAACCAAAAATGCCACTGAGAGGTGTTGACCTGGAAAGCAGGGCTCAAAGGAAGAACTATTTTTCCAAGGACTCGCTGAATTCAGAGGCGTGTGTTCAAAACTTTTGATTTAAATTGCTCCCCCAACAGGCCTGCGATTATCTGGGCCCAGCATATCATCAACTAGTGCATGCATGTATTCTCCAAATAGACTCCTGAGATTTTTTTTGTTTTAATTACTATTTCATCATAAAACAAAATGGAAGAACTGTAATTTAAAGTGTGCATCCTCAATTAGAAATTTCCTGTGGTGACAATACCAAAATAAGCAGGTTGAGTAGTAGCAGGTGGCTTTGGATGATAGAGCCATTGGGATTAATAAGATCTGGAATAAGGAGTTTACGCTGCACTACATATATCCTGCAAGTTAGGCGTATGAAATAGTAACATTTGAGGGAGTTGCACCACCCAAGTACCTCCAAACTACTTTGAAGTATTCGTAGGTGAAGATTACTACCTGTGAAATGGGATTTTTATCCAGAGGCAGAATACCCTTTTTACAAGCAATATGTAACATCTACTTGCAACTGGGCTAAAGGCCTCCTTTTTTTTTCCTGAGTAATACTTCACAAGTACTGCAATTATTGCATATGGACTGAATATTTCAGTATCTAGAATAGAGAGAGGCTAGTAATGCTATTCTTATGAAATATTTCTCTACTTAGGTAAAATTCACTAGGCCTTGGTAACCGTATGACAAAGCTGATAAAAAGAACAGCATAATACAGACACAGCTGAGGATGCTTTTGGTAATTGCTGATATTTTCCTAAGGCCTTAAAGCTGGCATTTGCATTTGGTACATAATAGTGGCACATACAGTTCACAAGCATCTTGAGGATCAGTAACATCACATGCACAAGCCTAGACCTTTGTAGTCTTGGGCTAACAACATCACAACCAGCCTGGTTAATTGGAAGGCCTCATTAGATTTGGCTAAGAACATATCTCAGACACTGTCCTATGTTTCTACTTTTAATTACCTGGTACAACTAAGAACATGCCTACAATGACACATCTGAAAACTAGAGGTGTCACTGAGAGCCAGCAGCCCAAAGCTCTCTCCATAGTCATGGGAGACTCTCACCTTGAAGGGGCAATGCAACCCAACCTGAAAGAGGTTTCTAAGATACATGACGTGAAGCTCTCCTTGAACTTGTTTATACTTTCACATACAACTACACCACTACCTTTTAGACGTGTGCATTTTGATGAGATAGTTAGCTTTACCACGTACTTCATGCTGATGGCTAGCGATGTATGGTTTAGCAGAATGTCAGACGCTGCATTGAGACAGGATTGGATTATCAGCACTGGGATCTAGATGTAAGGTCTCAGGTTAGAAGTTCCAGAAAGGGAGCATCTCACAGGCAGGAGGTGCATTCGTTTGGCTAGTATTAGCACATCATCACTTGGCTATCTGTACAGCACTGTATTTTGGAGCCGTGTATCACAGAGCGATTTTGTATGAAGTATTGCCCTCTTGTGGCTGTCCAACAAAAGATGGGTAACTCGGAAAGTTTTCAGCTAGTGGAGAGCACATTAAGCCAGTTTGGGAAGACGGAAGGGCACAGCCCTAGTTCTACTCCTAGGCATACATGAAATGTATCCGTTCACTGTGTCCATTTCTGGCATCTGTTGGGTTTATTACCTAATGATTAGCTCCATTCTCTGTTTCAAAATTTCATGGGATACGTGATTTCTGATGGTCCTAGGGCTTACTGCAGTACACACAAAGAGAACTGGACCTCATGCATTTATTCCAGCCAAAGGTCTATGCAAGCATTGCATAAGGTAGACCTGTGTTTGGTAATCCTTGGAGAATGCCAGCATATCTTCTAACATATACATGGGAGTCTTAATTTTGTAAGAGGCACACACTGCAAACATAGAGAAGAGGCTTTAGGAGTGATTGATCAACAATATTATCCACGTTAACACTGCAAAAGTTATTGGTTGGTAGTGTTGGAACAGTAACATATACACCAAGCTGTGCATCCAGAGGGAAAGTGGCATTGCAATAAATAAATGCATGGATGCTTCCTGGAACAAGAGTGGGATTTTTTTGATTGTTCTCCGAAGTAGTGCTGGTAATTTGTGTTCATTCTTATGCCTGGCTACACATGCACTTCAAGTAGCGCATGGATTTCACAAGTGGTTTACCTTTTGTCATTTCTGGAGGGCCTATACAAAATCATAGCTGATCATAGTAATGAATTGCTAGAATGGTTATCAGTAAAGAATTTCCTGCATAAGATTCAGCTAGAATATTCTTGTGAGCTCTCGCTATAGAACCAGTGTGTAAGTCATTCCTGCAAGTACTGAGTTACTGTTTAATATAGTAATGCAAGGTATACGGAAAGATCCTTCAAAGCCAAGTCTGCCTAGACTTCTATGCACTGGGAGAGGGGAAAAAATTAAATGTCTGAGTAGATCCTAAAAGTGATAATACCGTTGTTATGAAAGTCTACAGGGCAAAATTTATAGGAAGAAGTGTAGTCTTTTATCAGATACTGGATTATATTCCATTTTGTATCCCCCCAGATAAAGCCAAAAGAACAAAATGCATTCTGGGTACACCATCCCTTCCCTGAGCTTCAGTTTGTGCCCATTGCCTATTTTCCTGTCATTGGGCACCACTGAGAAGAGTCTGGCTCCATCTTCTTCACACCTTCCCATCAGATATTTAAAACCATCAATAAGATCCCCCACCATGAGCCCTCTCTTCTCTGGGCTAAACAGTCCTCTGCCTCCCTTTGTAAGAGAGATGCTCCAGTGCCTTAATCATTTCATGGCCCTTCACTGGACTTGCTCTGGTAAGAGGCAGAGTGCTGTGCAGACTCCTGTGCGTGCGTGTTGTGGTGATAAATCTGGGTGCATCTTAACTATGCTTCTGTGCTGGGATGATGAATGCTCATGGCTGGAGATAGACCTCAGGTTTGTTAAAGCACTGTGCCATGGCATTCCAGCTGTGGTGCCTGGTGCAGAATAATTGAGAGGACTTTGTTGTTTGCACACTGCTCTGTACTGAAACCAAGTGTCAAGGATGTGTTTCTTAGGGGCCTTTTATTGTGGTTGCTGCCTTTCTGTAAAGGCTAAGCTCATGACTGTTTCCTGCTGGAACTCAGCTCTCAGTGCTAATGAATGTGCATTCTTAACAGTAAACCAGTGAAAGTATGAAAGTAGTTTAAGTTTTGTTCACCTTCAGCTGTGGGTCATCATGTTGACAAGGGGTTCATAATGCATTTTCTGATTTTTTTTAAAGTATATTTCAACAACTTTAAAAATAGCATGATTGTCCATTCCTATCCCAAACCATTTAAATTCCAAAGCCAGGCTTTAAGAAGTTGGTAAATGCCTCCATGAATTTTTCATGAAGCTTTTTTTTTTTGGGGGGGGGGGGAGGGAAGGGGGCTGCCTCTGTTCTCATGTTGACATCACAGCAGAGTTGTTATGGATGGGATTGATGTGAAACAGTGCAGGTGAGGCATCTGTACCAGGGCTTTCTGTGCAGTTCCCTGTGCAGCAGGTGAACAGAAATCAAGAATTGGCATTCATCCCATCCCAAAGTAAATATTTCTCCTACGCCAGATGAACTGCACCATCATAGCACCTTTTCTCTCGGCTGAAAAAGAGCCTTGGAGCCACGCACGGATGTGTAATTTCAGGGTCCGAACTAGGCAATTCCTACATCTGCAGTTAAATAAAAACCAGCAGGGCATTGTCTCCAGAACTGGTTTGGTATGACTGTCACTACTTAAATAATACAGAGCCTATCACAGTGTTGGCATGCACCAAATCCATGTCCATCTATCTCTTTCCCTCCCCCCTCTACCCCCAAGACAATGACAAGATACAGTGCCGGGTGACTGCTCATTAATAGTTTGCCCATGGCTAACCCCTTCTGAAGTGGTAAATGGGAGAAGAGAACTGACCCATTTGGATGTGAGCCATGCTATACTCTCATAGTTTTGGGGAACAATAGTCTGCATTGACAGCTGGAAGTCCCTTTCTTACCCTTTTCAGTAAGGTCATACCAATGTAATATTCACCAACAAACTGAGGCAACCAGATCATTGCTTCTGGAACCAACAGGCTGTGCAGTCACCAACAACGTTTACTACCTCTATAAATGGAAGGAATCTCTTACGAATTGTGGACTAAACTAGCACTGTCTGAATACTATGGAAAAGTTTTCTGTAGCTACACCATCAAAAAACACTTCAGATGTTTCTGAAAGCTACAGGCAAGTTAATGACCATGAATTTCCAAACATTTGCTTCTGAGTTGGGAAATGAAGCAGACAGCTGGGGCCTGGACAAACATATCTCTTCTCATTAATCAAGATTTTCAAAATGAATATTAACCCAGATGGATGACCAGCATAAGGCACTTCAGAAGAAAGAGTTTTAGGAAGTGTGAAGAACATTCTGAAAAGAAGTTTCTTTAAAGCATCTAAGATTGAGCTGTTGTGAAAGGTCTGGAACTAGGTTTAATAATATTTTAAAATGATATGTGTGTGTCATTGTTTTGGCCACAAACTATTTCACAGCAGATAAAAGCTTGAGCAAACGTCAGCTGTTTCCAACAGCCTCTTTCTAATCAAAATGACATGCAGGTGACTTTGAACTGCCTGTCAAACAGTTGTCTGAAAGTGGGAATGGACAGCACTGTCAAGGAAATCCTGATGTAATGGATTAAAAGAAAAAAAAAAAAAGTGTGACAATAGTATAGTGATCTCTGCTGGGAGCAGAGGCCAAGGCCTTTAGAAGCTGTAGGGATTAGCTTCTTTGTGCTTGAGGTAGGTTTGGTCATTGCTGCTTCTGTTGGGTTTAGCATGGATATCTGTCTGTTTGAATACCTGATCTAGAAGACTGGTGTGTTTTGGAAGGAGATTGTCTTCTGTAGAAAATATAGCCCTACTAAGAGCAGCATGCAGAGATGCAACCAGACTGCAGCACCCTGAAAGCCTTGTGGGATTATACAGGAAAATGCAAAATTCAGAGATGCAAGAAACTTTTCTGACTCTTCTTCTCTGCCTCATATACAGTTGTTTGAGAGTGAGTGGACCAAGGAAAGAAGTTGTGACGGTGTGCTCCTTCCCCCTCCCCCCACTGATGTGCTCTCTCCCCCTCAACCTGACCTCCCTGTAAACAGCACGTATGTAGGGGCTAGTTGAGCATGCAACAGCTAAGACCTATCTAGCATGCAAATACGACCATGAGTCAATCATCTCCCCCCCATAAATAGGGGGCAGCCCAGAGCCCACTGAGCTCTCCTGCACAGCAGCAGGCTGCACTGCAGAACCTCCTTTTGAGTGGGAGCGCCTCTCAAGGTCACTCCTCGAGGCTGAGAGATTCCTTACCCGCCACAGATCCTCGGTAAGTGATCAACAGCATGCTGAACTTCTGTGAACTTCGCAAAACTTTCCTGAGTTATATCCCTGACTGATAGCATACCTAATTCCTTACACATAAACCGTTGACCAAGTCTGAGACTAGGACTGGATTCTGCCACACCTAGGCTTCTCTTCGGAGGAGTTTAGAAAGCAAGGGGGTCCAGTCTGAATCTTGTGACTCAACGGGAGGGTTCCCTTTGCACTCACTCCTTTAGATATGAACCGTTGACCAAGTCTGGGACTAGGACTGGATCCAGCCGCACCTGGGCTCCTCTCCAAAGGAGTTTAGAAAGCAAGGGGGTCAAGTCTGAATCTTGTGACTCAACGGGAGGGTCTCCATTGCACACGCATCTGACCCTGTCCTTCATGCAGTAAATAACTGAGGAACCTTGCCAATCGAACCTCGTTAAATCGTTCTTATTTACGACTGAACTTTGTTAAGTCGCTGTCTTACTGCAGTAAACGTAGTGCTGCTTCCCTCTTACGAGGGAAGTGCATCACTCCTTTTGCGACAGAAGTCTTTTCTCAAACCTTTTGCAACTAAATCATAGGTGGAAGAGACAAAAGGGGCATGTTGTAGAATGTCATGTAGTATACCTCTGTTTTCTTCCCTGCTCTGTTGTCGGACTTTAGACCAATCACTTGTAAATCCCTATGGATTTCCTATCTATGGAATGAAAGGCCAGTGACACAAAGGACTTAGAAACTTCTTCCATTACATGCCTGCTTTCCTGTAGTTTTACTCTTGTTGTTTATTTATATCCACCATATTTAATAAATACTGTCTGTATATTAAGATAATTCTCCAAGAATGAAATGAATCACCATCTAAAGGTTCTTCTGTCTCTCTAGTTTAGAGGGAAACATCCAAATCAGAGTCAATATATTCCGCTCCTCAGGCTGACAGTGCAAACAAAATGCATAACGTAAAATACTGAAAATCTTCAGTGGCATCTAAGCACACTGCAGGGGGCTTTCAAAGCATCCTGAGGATGCTATCAGCTCACAGAAAAGAATTTCTCCATCTGATAGCAGTCAGTGTGCTATATGCAACAGCTAGTTGTGTTTATGTTCAACCTCAGTGCAACAGCTCACAATGGCAAGGCAAAATTGGAGCACTATTTTATATGATGTCATCCCCATGCTAAATCTCTTGAACCACAGCCTGAGAAACATAGGTGGAAAGGATGCCCTGATGTCAGCTGTCACTGTCCACCTATCTAGCCTGAACTTCATCAGTTTCTCTAGCAGGATGTCATGAGAGACTGTGTCAAAAGCCTTGTTGCAACTGAGGTAAACAAGTACCTCTCCTCTCCCCTCACCCGCCAAGCCAATCATCTCCTCAGAGCAGGCTGGCAGCTTTGTTAAGCAGAGTTTTCCCCTCGTAAACCCATCCTGTCTACCTCCAGCCTATCACCTTTCCTTCCCATGTCTGGAAATGACGTCCAGGATTAGTTGCTCCATCACCATCCTAGGGATTGAGGTGAGGCTGACTGGCTTGTAGTTCCCTGAGTCCTCCTCCTTGCCCTTCTTGAAGGTAGCAGGGGCGTTTGCTCTCTTGCAGTCCTTGGGAATCTCTCCTGTACACTTCCTTTCTAGGTTTGAGGTCAGCCAGGAGCTCCTTGTTCATCCACATAGGCCTCTTGCTACCTTTGCTTGATTTCCTGCTTGTTGGAATGGACCACTCTCGAGCTTGGAGGAGGTGATCCTTGAATATCAGCCAGCTGTCTTGGACCCCTCTTCCCTCCAGGACCATAACATATGGAATCCTTCCCGAGCAGGCCAAATTCTCTTCTCCTCAAGCCCAGGGTATTGATCCTGCCTTTTGCCCTCTGCTCCCTCCTCACAGGATCCTCAGCTCCACCATTTTGTGGTCACTGCAGCTAAGACTGCCCCCGACTTCCACATCTCCAATCAGTCCTTCCTTGTTTATACGTATGAGATCCAGAGTGCCTCTCCTCCTCAGCTCCTTGATCACCTGTGTTAGAAAGTTGTCATCAGTGCACTCCATAAACTCCCTGGATTTCTTGTGCCCTACTCCATTGTCCAGCCAGCCAATATCAGGGTGGTTGAAGCTCATAGGACCAGGGCCTGTGGACATAAACTTTATTCCAGTTCTCTGAAGAATGCCTCACCTATTTCTTCTTCCTGAAGAGATTGCCTACAGCAGACACCCATTGCATGGTCACCCATGCTGGTCTGCCCCCCAGTCCTGACCCATGAGCTCTCAGCTGGCCCCTCACCTGTCCCCAGGGAGAGCTCCATGCATTCCAGCTGCTCATTCAAGTGTTTCTCTTCTCTTCACACTTGAAACAGATTGCATTTTAAACAAGAGCCTGAATTTTGTCAAATTTAACTTGATGGCTTCAAGGAAGTACTTCAGCTGCTGCCTTGTAGATCATATCCATTTAACTTCATCTGCAACATCTAAGTTGATTGTACAGAGGGGCACACTATTTCTGTGCTCATCCTGCACCACAGGTGTCTGCCTCCTGACAATATAGAGAAAGAAGATTGAAATCAATATTCAGAGATATTACATCCCCACTGTTGGAGGGACCATGACTGTACTTACCAACAGTTTGTGCCATTAGGGACAAATTCAAAAGACTCTTTTGCTCTTCCCATGAGTCTGAACAATAGTGTACTAAGCTGTCACAGCAGAAGAGTCTGGCAGGTGAGCGTTCCACAGGTCAGCTGGTGACCACTGTTCAAACAGCCTACATAAGACTTCCTCCAGGAAAGCAAAGGTTCTTCCATGTCAAAACCATGATGCTACAGAGCCTCCCACAGAGTTCAGTGTCCTGACCGACAGTAAGGGTGGGACTCAGTTCTAAGAGACACTCACAGACACTAAGCAGCAGTGGGGTGAAGGGGGTGGTCATGGCCACATATTTTTCATTCCATAGACACACCCTCCAGTAGCCCACCTCCTGCTTGGGGTCCTCTACATGGCAGCTGGCAGACTCATAACAGACACCCAGGGCCCAGTGGGTTTTGTCTCCTACTTCAGCCTCCCAGTAGTGGCAGCCTGATGAGTAGGCAGATGATCCCAGCACACAGGGGAAAGTGGTGGAACGCCGAGAGCTTTGTGGCAGCTCCTGGGGCATGTCAGTGAAATAAACACTCTTGAGATTCTCCGAGAGCACCACACTGGCATGAGCTGTCTGAGGGTCCAGAGACGCATCTCCTTTGGCAGAGCAGAGACTATGAGAAAGCAGGGAAAACCAAGGGGGAGGGAGCAATGGATTCACACACCTCACCCCAGAAGAATCAGCTGGAGAAGAGCAATTACACAGCCATTTGCCCATTGACCACAAGGCAGCTAGGCATCTGTCAACCCTCCATGCCCCATCTCCTCACCATACCACACACTTGAATTGCCTTCTCTGAGTCCCTACCCCAAACTGTCTTAGCTCTATGCTATTCCACCTTTCTCCTGAAGTTGCTTACCTTCCTCTGATAGTCTACACTGTCATCTGTTTCATCTCTCAAGCGCCCCACTCCTGACCCCTTATTCAGGCAGGCACCAACAATACTGGCACCAGGGGTCACTTCTGCACTTTGGCAGAGTGACAGGGGTGCTGTTGAGCACATGCACTGATATAATGGGCTTTCTCCACAAAGGGGCCCACAAATGAGCTCTCAGGTCCGTTCATTGGGTTCACCAACAAGATAACCATTCAAATGAAAAGAGTCAAGTCTAGTCACTTCAACATTTTAAACCAGGCCTAGACATACAGGTGAATTCAGAATGCCAAACAGAAGACACTTTTCAGAGCCAAGGACTGGACTCAGGTCCCAGACCTAGGTCTCTATATAGCTTGACTACCAGTGTACTTCTTCAGCATCTTCTTAAGCTGAAATAACAGCCTAGGGAAACAGGCCGTTGCCCTCTTCAGCTCAAGAGGGACAGAAGGTAGCTCCAGGTTCTTAAGTGTTTCATACCTAAGGAAAGAAGTGACCTCACCTAGTAATTAAATCAATCACAGTGTCTAGAAGATGCCAGTCACAGCAGCTGTTTCTAGGAATTATTGCTATGCTAAGGTTGAAATGCTGGAAGCTTACCAAAAGTCTATATTCCCACTGAGAAACCATGAGAGGAAAAAATTAAGGGGAAGAAGCTGACAGTTGATATATCAGGATTTGGCCCAGAGTCAGTATAACTATCCTGGTCTGAGAAAAGGCAAAGGATGGAACTGACCACCAATATATCAGGTTTTATCTTCCAGGGGGATCATTCTATTACAGTGCAATGCAGCCAGTCTCCTAACACTGCACTGAAACATTGGCATGGCATTAAGCCCAGAGGAAAGGAGCACTCCTACCAAGCAATTGCATCTTCAACTACTAACGGCTCCTTCCCTATCCCCTCCCCTCCCCCCAAATAGGAAGAGGAATAGGGTACATCACCTCTGCAGAACACTCTGCATGTCCTAGAAAAGGAGAGGGAAGACAGCAAGTCAGATCCCACCAAAAAACCCCCCATCAGCATAAATATTGTAGGGTGTGTCTGCATGCCCAGCAATCCTTTTGCCTGCTAGTGCTGGGCTTAATCTAACCCAGGTGTCATTAATTCTGCTAATTATTTGGGGGAAATGGAAAGAAAGGCAGCACTTGTAAGGTCTGGCTCATGACATCTGGATGAGTCACACCCCATTTTTACCCTTTGAGTATAAAGTCTTGCTTTCCAAGGTGCAGACCTACCATGACTAAGTTTAAAGCTCAGCCTTTTCCTCACCTCACCAAGAAAGATGAAAGTCATGTTGCTCTCAGCTAGACCACATGGAAGAGATTAAACAGGGAGATCCAGGGCTCCTGGTTGCAGAGGGCCATACAGATTAATAGTGACCTCTCAAAATGCAAGGCAGAGCTTCAGCCCTGCCCCAGAGAAAGGGACTGCCACAAGAGCTTCTTTGAAAGGCTGTGACAGAGAAGTCACCAGGAGATTAGAGAGCATCTCCCAGCTGGGGACTGACCTGAGGCAACACCCCCAGGGAAGAAAGAGCCCCTCTTGTCAACTCTTCTGAGCTCACCACACCACTGCAGTTCACTCCAGCTGGGTGGGCCTAAAGAGAAGGCCCCTACCCCACTCCTCCCAGCTCTGTCCCTTCTTCCACTTACTCCCAGCTCCTTGGGCTTTTTCTCCTCCATGGATAAATGTTCCTTCAAATCCTTTGCTTTTCTGCCCAGATGCTCCACGCAAGCTTGTAGCTTATCCTGGAGAGGGAAGGGCAAGAGATTCTGCTCAGGCAAAATGGTCCAAGGCATCAGATGCTGAACCAGCACTGAGAAGGTTTGGATCATACCAGCTGAGAATCATATACCAGTTGATCTGACATGTCACTTCACGCACTTTGCTTTCATGGGGTGTCAATTATAAATTCCAGCAATCCTCTGGCTATTCACACTGAACATCTGCATCAGGTACTACACTGAGTGTTTCTGGGTTAAAGTTCTGAACACCTGTGTGTACAGCAGCAATACAGGTTACAATATTCCTCTGCCTTCAAAATTTAGCTTCTGAACAGCAGCTAGAAGTGCAGACAAGGAGTCAAAGCAAGATAGTTCTGTATAGATTAATTTTTTCTAGGGAGTCAATCACCAGAGCAACTTTCCAGGAAACCTACTGTATCTCTGAATCAAAATGGAACTTCTGACTCCACCCTCAGATATGGGACAGCAGGAATTACTCAGTGGAACATCACAAATTTTGCTCTAACACTCCCTCCTGCCTCTGAAAACGACTAATCGAATCCTAAGCTGAGATTCCTAAAAAAAAAATAAAGAATTGGGGGGGGGTCCTGAAAAATGCCTCCAACATTTTGGATGCAACTTGTGCAGACACCTTGGCTGGGATTCTGTCCAAGATTAAGACATCTAAATTTAGATGAATTAGATGAATTAGATGCCTAAATTCCACTAGATGTCAGTATAGTCACAGGAGTATTCTAGAAAGCTAATTAGCTGACTATGCATCTACTGTCCAGTGAAGTGAATAAGTACACTTGTCAGACTGTTGGTTCTAGCCACCAACACAGCTAGCTCAATTGGTTGAGGTTGCCTCAGAGGGTGAAGCACACATCCCACTCAGCTGCTGGAATGTTTCTTCAGCTTGAAGATGGAGAGCACGTGAGCAGTAACATCAGTTTCTGATGTCGGAATCATTACTGTAGTTTTGGGTGGTCTCACCTCGAGCTGGCCATGAGGTATAGGTACATTTCCACATTCAGCTGCCTTAGTTCCTGTTCCTCCTTGCTCTATCCATTATACTCCAGTTTCTTTACTGGATCATAGAAACGAAACCCTGAGCCCCCAGCACGCACCCTCCTCCTTCTGTAGCAGGGACTGTCTTTCTCCTCCCTGTTTGCAGAGAAGAGCGGAATTTACTAATAAGTTCTGCTTCGCTGCTTAGAGCGGGTAGGAGCCAGTAGTCATTGGGCCTACACTCAGCTCTTATGCCTAGATTAAACTCCTTCCCAGAACTGGGGAGGCCCTACATCCTCTTTCATAATCTACTCATGTTCTGATCCCTAGGCTCCGCTTCCAAACTGTGGTGCTTGAATACAAATTTCTCTAGAGTTTCTCTGGTCACTAGCACCCTTTTGAAATATTTAGCGTCAAAGTCAAACTAGAGATGCAACACTTGTTCCCAGACTGTTCTGCTGCATTCCTGTGACTTAACAAGTATTGGTGGGTCTGAACTGCCCTACTGCCTTACTTAGGATGAGATGGTTAGAAGTTTAAAGACCGGAGTGGAATGCCAGGTATCTCAAACCTTGTGAAGGAAATGCTTTCTAGCAGTACCTCCGGGAGATACCATTTGCTTTCCTTGTGTTGTTTGAGGGCTTCATCCAGGGGCCCTCCTGTATGAGCGAGATGGCCGTGGGAGACTGCACACACCACACACATGGCTTCCTGGTCCTCCTTGCAGAAGAGACTGATGACCTCATGGTGCCGGCAGCAGAGCTTCTCGTTCTGCATCTTTTCCTTGACAAAAGGCAACTGCCGGGCTGTCTCCACTATGCTGGCCAGCTGCCGGTTGGGGTACATGACTTGCTGAGCACAAACATGCTGACACATTGGGCAGCTGAAGTCCTTGACCACTGGCTCCCAGTAGTGGGTGATGCAGGCTCTACACAAGCTGTGGCCACCAGGAATCATGACAGGGTCCTGCAGGTAGTCAGACTGATGGAGCAAGTGGTGTCCATGTTAAGGACCTCCAAATGACTGAGGCAAGCCATTGGTGGTAGTGCTACGAGATGGGCACAGACTTCGGGAGACAGTTCCTATATCCTGATATAGGAATAGTCACCTGGAGGGAAAAAAAGAAAAAGAAAAAAAAGAAAACCACACCACAGAGCAAATAGATCACATACATGCATTATGCAGCATGTGGACTCAAGGAAGCCTAAGAATCAGGCCTCATAGATATTCTCTCCTAGCTTGAGTGAGGAGAGAAGACTAGAGAAAAGACATGGGCTATGTAACCCAGACACCTGGTTCAGCTTCATTGTCCTGTTCCTCACTGACCAAGGCAAGCAGTAATTTAAGTAACAAGCATTTATTGAATTCCCCAGTACCTTGCAGGAGGAGTTCTTTCCCCATATCAGACATGGGGGGGGAAGGCAGGCTGGAAATAGCACGCATGTTAGCAAGCGTAGTAGTACTGAATATTTCTGCTCTGTCACCTACATACAGACTTTTTCCCTTGAACTCAGTACATGGGGACTAGACACACAGAGAAACAGAAATGAGAGGTCCCACTTTCATACATAGCCCCCTGAAGGCAGTCTGGAAGAGGACTTATTAAAAGATAGCCCAGGCCTCATGGCATAGACTAAATAGACTAGCTTCCCCCTCTCACTGTTTACACATGGTGCTTACAAGATGAAAAATTCCAATGCAAACAAGTTTGTTAACAAGGAAAACATTTTTCATCCAGAGGGTGACAAAACACTGGGACAGAAGCCTAGAGAGACTGTGATATCTTCATACTTGGAGACAGGGAAAAACCAGCTGGATAAGACCCTTAATGTCTTAATCTAATTAGGCCTACTTTGAGCAAAAGACTAAATTAGGAGACCTACAGAGAACTCATTGAACATAAACTAGTCCACAATTTCACAACCCTGTAGATCTCCACTTCAAAAAAGAAAAAGCATACTACAGTTGAAGGAAATCAACAGGAGCAGAACACCCCTAGACAGACTGAAAAAGAACAAGTCTAACCAAGCAAGACCTCTTGATAAAATTTTAAAAGCTAGAAGCACTACGAGTTAGGCATTCAGGGCATCTAAGCTTTTTGGTCACAACACTACCTTGCCAAGGATAACTTCCAAGCTAAAGAATTTGTTAGGCAATACACATCCCAGGTGGACTGCCACAGACCTTTGCTTTCAGCAACTAGAGAACAATTCCCCCTCTTCTCCTTTACAGAAAAAAACACAGATGTGGCTAACAATGGCATTTATATAGGAGCAACAGCTGTGATTGCCACCCACATGCCCTTTCCTACCTCACCCTAAGAGTAAGAATATGAAGCATATTAATTTGTGGTTTTAGGGATTAGTCATGGAATCTCTCTCCTTTCCCTCTGCGTTGGATGTATATTCCCTGAGATGTTGCAGAAATCCTCTGCGCCCTCCGGGGTGACCCCTTCATTGATGTTAGGAGAAACAGTGCAGGTTTCCTTGACTGCAGAAGCAACTTTGACACCTGTGGTATGGTCAGAAATACAAGTTTATTGTCCTGTTCCAGGCTGTGTTGATCAGATTCAGGACTAATCAACAGGTACCCACAAGCAGCCCTAATGTCATTAGCTTATATTTCTCTCTCCTCTCTTCCCCTCCCAACTATGCTTTCCCTTTTGACTCCTGTTTTGCTCGTTTCACACCTGTATTTGCTATTTATATGATTATGTTGGTAACTCTAGCCTTCCTGAGCAACTTTGCTAAGACAGCAATCCTATTTCACTGTCTTTCAATATCCTTCACCCATGGGGAGTTCCTGACAAGCCTCTTTCACTCTCTGTAATGTCCAGCAGTTTCTCGTGTTTTTATCCTATTAGTGTAACCTCGGGTCATGGAGAGCCACCTGCCCAGATAGATAAAAGCCTGTTCAGATCTCCTTCTTTTTCAGAGTGCTGGGTATTACCAAGAGTGGAATAAATCCAAATCTTCTCAACATTTTGGAAAGAAACCATCTCTGTTATACAAAACAGAAATAACAGAGATAAAGTCTGTTTCTATTTAAAAGTAGACTGAAATTTAGCAAAACATCGTTTCAGGACAATGTGGAACTAGAAGGTTACAGTCTAGGAATCCTAGAATAGCCTCATTTTCACACGTGTTCTTTGTGGCTTCTATGTCCAATTTATTGATAGAATTGATACAGCAGCAGCAGACTGTAGTGATGTATTCTTCTGTGCAAACAAATTGCAGTTACTTACCTTTGGTTTAATAAAGACATGATAAGTGAAAATGGATATGAATTTAACTCTTTTCATAGTCCTGGAGTTTAAGTGCAGTTGACATCTACTCTGGAATATCATTGTAATCCCATGCAAACAAATGCATGTGAAACCTTATTTTCCCCAGAGATGCTGACCATCCATTTCTGTCTTCACAGGTAACTTTGTATATCCTGCACACCTTCAAAAGTCAGCTCATGAATTCATACGCCCATGTACCTACTAGTCAGACAGTCAGTTTGTTATGAGTGTGAATGGAGCTTGGTTTGGTGCAGGAACGAGCAGAATTAATCAAAGAGTGTTTTCTATCAGACATTTGTCTAGTAGAAGGCCATCAAGTTGACTGGAAACAGTTGGAATCCAACCAGTGGACTTTAATATCCTTTTCTGAATTAAAAAAAAATATGAGTATCACAGTTATAAATATGGCAGTGAAGGAATAGTTGGTTTATTTGTAATAAATCTGGAGTAGCTCTACATGCATATGGCTGCTTATGGAATTCATCTCACCTAGAGATATACCTTTAAGCATGCCTTCGTTTCTGTCTTCCATCTTAGTTTCTTCGCAATAGTGAGGGGGAGGAAAAAAAAAGTAACAGGTATTTTTACAGAATGGTTCATGTGAGTATCTTAGACATCTGCTACATGATGAGATGAGTTATGCCATAGAAGTGCCCATTTTTTCCTTCCTTTTCCCTGTTCAGGATGTGTAGAATGATAAGTTCAGGAGGCTGCAGCCAGGGCCTGTCCCTCTGGCCCTGAGCCAGGTGGGCAGAGAAGACCTGGAGATGGTAGCCGAGTTCAACCAAGAGTCCAGGTGACCAGGAGAGTTCCTGGTGATGAAGCAGGTATGAGGTCAAGCTGAGAAGTCAGCCTGCGGGTCAGAGTCAGGATCAGGCCTGGTGAGGGTAACCAGGGACAGAGAGAGTCCAGTGCCTACTGGGCAGGCCCAAAGTGACAAGATAGGTGCAGGGTCAAGCTGGGAAGTCAGTCCACAGGGCAGGGTCCAGAGCAATGGAGTCTGCACGCTGAGCTGAGCTGAGCTGGAGATCAGTGCTCCTCTAGGGTAGCTTAGACAGAAACTGAAGGCCCAGGGTTGAGCTTAAATGGGGCTCCTGGGCCCATGGGCAGGAGGTGCAAGTGGCTGCCTCAGGCGAGGATGATCAGGCCCATTAAGGCCTGTTAGTGCCCTCAGACCCTGAAAACAGTAGTAATATTAAATATTAAATATTAAAAATAAATATTAAATATTAAAAACTTTTCTGTAATAGCAAGAGCTACAGCTTTACTGTGAGAAAGTACAATTGTGACACTTTTGAAGGTGATTATTTTCACCTAAGTTTTTACTTTCAAGTCTGATGCCTTGAAGACATCCCAGCTTTGTTTTCAACTGTTGCTAACTAGTACCAGTTCAGCAGTATCGCTTCCATGTTCTGTTTCCATTCCCTTACCTCATACATCCTTGTAGTCTTTTTTTTCCTGACTCACAGTCTGAAGGTGATCATTAACCTTTCAGTAAAACCCGGTCACATTCATCAGGCACCTTAGACTGTTTACAGTATTAGTGATGTGGGCGACTCGAGTCTTCCATGCAAGAACAAAGTTACCACACAGCACGTGGTCCTGAGGGACAGCCTACCCTCTTTTGTTGTGGGTGAATATCCTTGAACCAATTCACATGCATCGCAGGCTGAAAATGTGCCCACAGAAGAATTTTTTACAAATGCTGAGGCTGGGATTCATCTTACTTAAGTTTAGACTTCTGTTAATGAGCTGCCAAAGCATAAACCAAACTTGTAGGCTCTTTCTATACCTCATGAAGGCAAATAAAAGTCTGTTTGCCTCCATAGTTTGATCACACCTGTCTCTGTCTCCCTTGAAAGGTCTATATTTATATCTATGAATTACAGGAAGAGTGTAGAGTGACCAGCTCAGGTTTATGGAATTATTTCAAGTCCACGTTAATGCAGCTTAATGCTGCCCTGAGTTCTGGTTTTGGATCACATTCCATCTGACTCAGGGAGCTGGCTCGTAGAGAACAAAAAGCCACTGGCTTCAGTAGAGAAAGACTTCAGTCTCAGCTGCTTTGGCCATGGAAGTAGCACAGAGAAGGAAACGGAACCTGCTATAACACTGCCTCAATACACAGAGTTATTGGACAAATGGGTGTAAGACCATTTTTCCCTATCCTTAGGAAGGACTGCAGGTAAAGGTCCCATAAAAAGCTACACTCCCTCTCACTGGGGGTCATCACTCATAGCAGCCCATTCTGCACGTCCTGAACCACTTAGACCCCTTAATGTGTAAACGTAGTGTCTGAGGAAGAAATATGTTCCACTCTTCCATATCCATAGCTTTATCATTAAGACCGATAGGTGTCATTAAGCAATAACCAGTCAGTTCCCAGAGCAACTCTGGCAGCATCTAGAAGTACAAATTTTCTGCAAGCAAACATTTTCATGCTTCCTAGAATACCATGGAGGTTTCAGATATTCCTGACTAAACTGTGAGAGAGGACTGCAGGAAAGAAAGATAAATAACCCAGACAAGCAATACCTGTTGATCCACTTTTAACCCAGCTATCTCCTGAACACCACGGCTTTCACATAGTCTAGACGAGAACTCCGGAAGCCATTACACTGCCAGTCTAATGCAGTCTGGAAGAGGACTCGGTCCAATGCAAATACATTGCAGACCTCACGGTGCAGCCCAAACAGACGAGCTTCCCTCACTCATCATCTTACACATGGCACTGCACATTCATTGTCCCGGGAGTCGCCCCCACTCCACAACACGAGCAGCCACTGTAAGCACAGTCTAACCAAGGCTGCGTTACCTGGGACATTTCTGCCTGCCTAAGCCCCACTGATGACTTTCGCTGCTAGGGACAGTCAGAGCAGATCACTCTTCAGCTGAGTAACCCAGTTCAGCTCTCTGCTCTGAAGGCCAGCAGTTTGTCGAACAACCTCTAAGCCCTCGAAGAAGTACAAGTAAGCTAGCTTTCCTGGCAGGTAGAGATGTCCTTAAACTCACGCCAGAATCAGGGGAAGGGTCTTTGTTCGTATGTCTCAAAGGCTCCTCAGCTTCCCAGAACAGCTGTCTTCATCATCTTATCGTAAAGTAATTTCAATAAGTGTCCAGTGATATTGCAAGAACAGAGAGAGGTTAATGGCAAGCTGTTACTAAAGCGTGATATCTATGTCAACATCTTCCAATAGACCTTTTTTTTTCTTTTCTTCAAAAGAGTTAATTATTCAAGGACCTTAGAAGAAAAATAAGCATGTGATTAGGTGAAAGTGCAAAGGCAGTGTTAAGGCAGAGGCACCAGAACTCTAAGCAAATCACCAGCGATTACCTACTTGAAGAATTTTCTATCTGCATTTGAAGAAAAATCTACCCCGATGGATGGACACATAATCTGAGCCTGGATGGTCCACAGATGAACAGGTTATCACAGCAAAATATCTGCTCCACAGATGAGCAGGCTGCCTGAAACTAGATGGTCCATGAGCCAAAGAGGTTATCTAACAAAGGACACGAGTCCAAGGGTAGATGTGTTATTAGAGACAACAGGAGTCTTCTGTGGAAAAACCAGCTAACTGTGTATCAGGACTGTGCATTTTAATGAGAGGAAGAATTATCAAGTTTGACCATAAATAATAACAGAGATAGATTCACATTCAGATGGCATACTTAATTCTTAAACTCCACAGAGTTGCACTGCAGCTCTTCAGAGTCAGATAAGCAGAACTGATTCCTCTGACATCTTACACTGTACTGCTATTTACATGAATAAGGTCTTGTTTTTATTAAAAGAATTTATATGAGAGTTTGCAGTCTAAAGCTTTGTTAAGCTTTGTTTGTGAGTTGATAGGGACAGACCAGGGTTCACTGAATTTGCTAGGACACTTATGTCATCAGTTTCACTAGTAAAAAGTAGTAAGGGCAGGGAAGGAGACGGGCATGTCCTATAATCAATGACAACAAAGACACCCTTAGAGGATGATTCCTTCTGCTTATCACACTTATCTTAGAGATGGGCTGAATTGTCCTTTGAAGGTGATATTGCTTCCTTTGTCTATAGGGGGAGCCTAGAATAGGTGTTGACTAGACCCCTAACCAAGGGTAGGGGAAATTAATTCACAGAAAGATTCTTCGTTAGAGTGCATCTGCTGAGACTCCTAATTAAGGCCTGGTGTCTTGCAGGAGATCTAATTTACAGACATTAAACTGCATCGAGAGTCATAAATACACCAAGTACTTCAGTAACACCATTTTTCTGAAGAAAGAATTCCGAAGCGGCAAGCTGAGTGTTAGAATATCACATTTAGAATATCACATTTCATATTGAAGTTGTTTCTCAGCGTGTCACTCCACTAATGTTTCACAACGCCCAGGCTGCAGGTCTGCTGCAACATATAGGGAAAAGAATGAGCTGTTGCTCCAAAGGCAGTACTGAATTGCATAGTTCTGCAAACATCGAAGCAAAGAACATTTATCTGGGCATTTACCTGGAGCAGGGAGGGGCTCTACTGCAAGTGTGAAGTCCTAAAGTTTTTCTATTTAGATAAATCTTCTGATTTGTTTCAGTAAGATGTCTTTGAAGTGAAGAAGGAAGCTACTCACTCTTACGAAGGTACATGAAATGTTTGTAGCTTTTGAAATAAGAGTTTATTTCTGGGATCAATACGGCATAAAATATCTCACACCTTCATGCAAGGAAGGTAGGCCTATTTCTTCATTTTAGAGATCAAAAAGATCATTTTCAATCTGCAGATAGAATCATAGAATCATTTAGGTTGGGAAGGATTTCTGGAGGTCATCAAGTCCAACCTCCTCCTCAAAGCAGGTTCAGTCAGATCAGATTGCTCCGGCCCGATCCAGCTGAATTTTAAATGTCAGCACAGATGGAGATTCTACAAATTTGCACCTAATCCAGTGTTTGATCACTCACGTTGGGGCAGGAGAGGGAAATTTCCTCCTTCAGTTTCCCAAGTAGTCCATGGAAGAGAGCAACCTGTTGATAGCAAGCTCATTGAAGCCCTTTTCTGAGAATTAACTGGGCTAGTTGCTGTGCTTTAGGGCAGAAAAGGTTGGGTAGGTTGGAGATAAACAACAGCCAGCTATGCAAAGATAACTCAGTGTGTAAAGGCAGTCTGGTCTTCTGTGCACCTAAGCAGGGTAAGCATTTTGCTCACTTAAACTGTGTACCTAACCATTATAGGCTGGTTTTAATCCTGCTGTCTGCTTCTTGAAATGGGCAAGTACTTCTGAAGATATGGCTCAAGGGGGGAATAAACTGGCGTGGTATCCACAGTATTTACTCTTGCCTTTCTGGATGAAACAGGTCAGTAAGAGAATAGTTTTGTACCTATGCAATACCTTGAAGCCTATGCTAGAAACAGACCTCAGCAAGAACTGAAACCTCCATTCAGTCACCCACGTGATAAGAACTCCGCTTTGAGAGCGTCAGCCAGGTTACTGGTAACCTCCAAGAGATTAACAATAATTTTTCATGTGAGGTGAAGCTGGTAGAACCTTTACAGGGATGACTGATTCCCTTTTTGTTCAGGATTCCTTCCCTTTTAGCATGAGATTTTTCCCCCTCTAAATGGAAAGTATTTCATTTGGTGACTCTTCCCAATTTATTCCTGAGCAGAAGATGGCCACTTTTCCTTGACAACAGGGATGCAAGCAAATGAGAAATCCTTTCTCAGCCAAACCTGGAGGATCTTGTGGTATCTCCTCCTCTTTGGGAAGATGCAAAGCTGGATTTTCCTGCTGCTGTTGCCATTTAGAGCTTGACACCATTTCTTTCAAGAGAGGAAACTCTTACTTTCTTCTGCCAGGATGTGGATGTGTTATTTGTATGTTTACAAGTTGCAGTCCCAAAGGTCAGGGTGGTGGAGGTCCATGTAATGAAGGCAGGTCTTAGCAAGTTGGCACAGCTGCAGCCTAACCATTATATTCCTATTTCAGCAAGGCTGAACGGGGGCTGCTTTGTCCTGTTAATGGACTTTGTGGCCCGTACTGGGCTATAACTACACTTTTACCAATGCCCGGGGGAGTTAGCTAATAGGCAAAAAATGTATTGGTGATTGCAATACAGGAAGAATGATGTCTGAACTAGTGTCAAGACCATGTATCTTCAGGAACAAGCGGGCCATTGCCCTTGGAGTGGGCCATTTGGATGACACTGTACACCCAACCGTGGCCACGAGTGAGGGGAGAAGAGTGCTCCATAGATGTCCTCAAGAAAAGCAGACTTTTTTCCTTAAAAAAGGAGAAAGAGGGCACACAAAAACCATTGTAGTGCCAGACTAGGACTTGTGTTTCACAGTGCTGCTGTTGCCTTTTGAATAAATTATTTTCTCTTTCTGCGCTTTCTTATCTCACCTGAAAAATAGGAACAGTACTCCCTTGTATCACAAGTCATTTCAATGCGTAATTAAAGAAGTCTAGTCAGAAGCGCTGTACTTCCTTGTGGCTACTGAGACAATCAATTGTGTGTTGCCAGTTTCCCATCACTTCTGCGTGTTGAACCAGTTTCCTGTCGGGAGATAATATGAGTGTGCTAGCAACATGCCTGAGAGGAATCACTGTGTGGCCATTGAGTTTATCCTCTCTGGACTAACAGAAAGCCAAGAGGTGAAGGTAACCCGCTTTTTTTAAGCACATTAATAGGGAATCTTGGAAGGATCATGTAGATGAAGGTTGATCCCCCGGCTTCACGCACTGTGTACCTTTCCCTCAGTAACTTGGCTTCTGTGGATTTCTGTTACTCCTCAGCTATCTCCCCGAGGTTGCTGGTGAACTCTTCAGCAGTGAGGAGAGCCACTTCAGTCAGTGCCTGTGTGGCACAGCTATTCACTTGTCTCCTCATGGCTAGTGTTGTGTGTCTCCTGCTGGCAGTAACGACATATGACTGCATGTGGCTCTCTGTAACCCTCTCCTTTATGCAACTGTCATGTCCTCAAAAGCCTGTACACAGATGGTAATCATCTCCTATTTCACTGGCTTTGTCCATGCACTTACACAAACTATCTCCACCTTCACATTCTCTTTCTGTGACTTCGGTGTTATCGGTCATTATTTCTGTGACATCCCCCTAGGATCCAGCTTTCATGCTCTGACACCTATAGCAAAGAGATGGTACTTCACATTTTTGGTGCGTTTCGTGGCACCTTCACATCTCTGGCAATTCTAATCTCCTCCATCTACCTCATTTCCACCACCCTGAGGATTCACTCCTCCAAGGGCAGATGCAAAGCCTTCTCCACCTGTGCTTCCCATCTGAGAGCTCTCTTCTTGTTTTATGGGAGCACCGTTTTTATGTGCGGTAGCCCAACATCCAGCTACTCATTGGACTGAGATAAATGGGCCCCTCTGTTCTCTACAGTGGTGACTCCAGTGCTGAATCTTATCAGCTACAGCCTAAGGAATAAGGAGGTGAAGGATGCTCTGAGGAGAGTTTTAGGTCATATTAGAGAAACTTCAGCAGACTTGTTAGAAAGAGATCTTTGTTTGGGGAAAATTTATCAAAACCTTGGTACAAAGAGTAGGACTTCCAAGGAAGATTTGATCTCACCCTTCCAAGGGTGAGATTCAGAAAGGTACTTAATTGTTAGAAGTGCTTTTAGGTGGACTTTTAACTGGTTGTATCTGCAACTTCTATCTTGAAAGACTGTCTTCCTCTGCTGCTGAAAGCTGGAGGAATCCTGACTCTTAACTTGCAAGTTCCAAGCACAAACAGGACTCCTGCCTGAGGAGTGCGTGGCACAGAATTGCAGTTCTCTGTTCTATTAGGAACGTTTGCTCATGTAGGAAAACCACCAGTCCGTCAAGATGAGAAAAAGCTTTCAGAGACATTCAAGAGGAGAAAAGCAATGTGATTTGAATTTATGGCCATTTCTGCTACGTCTTCAGTATTTGAAAGGAGTAGCCTCTTCCAGTGCAACACACAGAACCTGAAGTTCTGCAAAGGAAATCTTGGAGAAGAGACACCTCTGTTTTTGCCCCCCAAACACTAGGGAAAGTAACTGTCCCTCTTCTGTTAAATCTCCCTCTTCTGTCACTCATTACTACCTCCTTTTTCCCCTTCTGCCTGGAAACATGAAAAAACTACAGAAATGCAAAAAGATTGACTTCTAATTTTGCTACCATTGTGAAGTAACAAGAACTTATTCTTGCTTTTCATCTCCACATATCAGCAATCCACTTGAGGCAACTGAGTGAACTGGTAGTTATTTTAAGGACATTGGACATAATCTGAAAGTTAATCAAGCTGCAGTGTTCTTTCTCTTAAAATAATGCTGAAATAAGATGGTGACTTACCAACAACATGTCTGCCATCAATGTGATTTTGAGAATAAACGACCAGTCATTTCTGGGAGATGAGAAAGTTGGGAAAGGCTTTGGAATCCTTTTATCAATTCAACTAAGCTAGCTCTAAGGATAGGTGTTCTATCACTAGTAGATGTTTCATCCCTTCTGGCTGAGTTTACAAATGCTGTCCCTCAGTTGGCAGAAGGAGTTGAAATCTTTATTGAGCTGAAAGTGACAGAATTAATCTCAGACAGGTGAGAGGTTCCTGCCTCTGCATAAGGCTTACAGTCAAAGGGGGATGGAAAGAGGTCTTGCGGATTCCCTTTGCATTTCACTGCAAGCCTGTTAGGGCTGTTATTTCCCCTGACTTCCTCTCCTTAAAGCTGTGCATAACTCTAGCAAAGATTGTGTCCCTGTGATCATCTATGGCACCCTAAAGAAGGATTTTACAAGTCTCTTTCTTTCAAACTGCTGCCAGCATATTTTACAGAGAGCTGATATGACTGCGAAACATCATTATTTTTGCCCAAAGACACACGGCTGGGGAGAAAACTTATCTTCATATGTTATAGTCTGAATTTTGATCAAGTAGTGATGATTAAAGGCCATCACTATCTCAGAAGCCGTTTATCTCAGTAACGCTAAAATTAGAATACGCACGGGGTAGTAAAAGCATTTGGACTATGTGCACTGTTATCCCACTGGCCTGACGGTCCCAAAATGCAGGAAAAAGAATGTGAAAATGTAGCCTTTTGGTGCTGCTAGTTGTCATCTTTCTGTTGCTGCAGAGCCTGAAGCTCAAGGTTTATCTCTTGTTTCTCATTATTAAGTATCATCAGATATGTGAAGTTCACCGTTTTTGCACATATCAATGTTGTGCTGTCCTTATCTTGAACAGAGAAGTGAGATTTTTAAACCAGATTTCTGAGGTGTCCAAAATTGTCTCTTTCAGTGGACTCCCAGCTCACAGGAAGGAAATAGCTTGAGAAGAAATCACAGGCATCATTTTATTTTCCTGTGTATGTTTACAGGTCTCTGGGAAGAGCAATGTACACTACTACTCTTCCAGAAAAAGACAGGTAGATCGCCATCAAAGAGCTTCCCTGCACAGCAATGAGTCATGTCTGCACACCTCTCTCTGCGCTGATGTTTAAGATAGTCAAAGCCATCTAGAGCTAAGCATCAGCAGAACCGGCAGCATGTTTCAATCAAGAATCACAATCTCAAACCTAAATATGCTTTCTGACAAATATCATCAAAAAGAACAGATTTTCATAAGCCCCGCATTCATCTTAGTCCTGCATTCACCTATCCCTTAGTCTCCACCTCGAGAAACCCAGACAAAATTAGGGAACTTAAAATGTTAGAGAGCTGCTGTCTCTTCAAATCTACAGTTTGCTTTTCTAAGAAAGCCTTCTGATCCAACATCCAGAATCCTGTTCCTCTTCTTCCCTTCCCCAAATCTCCGTTCCAGGAGGAGATTTGGGAAAATCCCTGCCTTGAATCACTTGTCATGACAGCAATGCTAAAGTAAGTCTATTTGCGGTAGAACAGCATTGCCCAGTCTTAGGAGGTCCTAGGGGCATTTGGGGGTTTCCCTGCTGCAAACAGTTGAGGAAAACTCGATGAATCAAGAACAGTACTGTTAAGAATTTTAGGGAAATTTTCAGGGTTCAGCTAGGAATTAGGTTATATCTTATGGAGTATGGAGAGATATTGGATCCCCATATTTCCACTGAGATACCTATTCCTTAGCCTTTTATAGTGTAAAGCACCAGACGACTGGCCAAAGTATGAAACTTCATCCGGTCTCTAAATAAAGCAGTGAAAAATGTCCTGATAACTGAACTGGATTGTGGCTCCAACATTGACTATGGTATTTAACCATGCTTGGATTGCTGCTCTGATAGATTATAAAGCTCAGCTATGACATTAGGTCAAGGCCTTGGAAAGGTGTTAGCAGAGCTCCTTTAAATGAAGCGTTCCCAGAGATACCAGGCTGGCACAGACTGCTGAAAATCGGAGTTAATGACTGGCATTGGGGAACGGCCTCTGTGTCCATCAGTGTTCCTGGGAGCCTTGGAAAGCCTAGTACAGTGTATGTCACCCTTCACTGTAAGGCAGACACCTAGTGCAGCATCCTGCTCCTCTCATGCTCCTATTTTACCATGCAATGAATCTCAGTCCCCTCAAAGGTCTCTTGCTGTCTTCAGCAGCTCTCTCAAGTTGAGGCACCTCATGTCAGCACACCAATATATGTGAGATGAAACCTGCTTGTGCTGTGCCATTCCAAAGGATTTGCTTTCTCTTGGAAGCTTAGCACCACCATCACTTTTTTTGTGTAGAAATGTGAGCAGACACCACTCTCTGAAGCTCGTAGGAGCTAGTGGGAAAGCATAACCTCTCAAAATACCTAGTTATTCCTCTTAATGCCAGGAGAAGCCTAGACCTGAGACTTACACAGCTCTAAGGTGTCTAAAGGTAAAAGCCCCAATACCACCCCAAAGGCTCGGGTTTGACTGGTGACAATATCCTCACATCCTTTTGACTGACAATTTCCAAAGAAAGATGAGAGCTGCATATAACTTTGAATTTATTTTCAGTTCTATTCTGAACAGCCATGCTAAAAATAGAAAAGCATTCCTGAAAAGTCCCTCCTGAACACTTCTCTTTGCCTCCCCATGGTTTCTTGAGCTACAGTCATCCTAGAAACACTCACCCTGTCGTTTCATGTCTCACTCCTCTTTGATTTTCTGCTTCATAGCTTTTTCAAGGCTTTTTTCATGTCTTCATTTCAGAGGGTGTAAATCAAGGGATTGAGCATAGGCGTGATGATGGTGTAAAACACAGAGATTATCTGAGAAGGTGGTAGAAGGGCGCATATAGATGAAAATGCATGGCCCAAGGAACAGAAGTGCAACAGTGATATGGGAGGTGCAGGTAGAGAGTGCTTTGAGACGCCCTTTGGAAGAGCGTGTCCTCAAAGAGACCAAAATAATGACACAGGAAAAACAAGAACAAGCAAAGAGCCCGAGGAAATCAGACCACTATTGGCAACCACGATGCAACCAGCCACATAGGTGTCAGTGCAGGCCAGCTTCAGCAAAGCGTGTACATCACAGAAGTAGTGGTTGATCTCATTGGGCCCACAAAACACTAGCTGAGCGGTCAGCAGGGTCTGCACCAGGGAGTGCACACAGCCTCCCACCCATGAAGCTGCCACCAGCCGGCCACACACATGCTTGTTCATAATGCTTGCGTAATGAAGCGGCTGGCATATAGCAGTGTAACGATCATACGCCATTGCTATGAGGATGAACATCTCCGTGCAGGCAAAGAGATGGACCCCAAAGAGCTGTGCTATGCAGCCCACAAAAGAGATGGTCTTCTTTTCAGCAAGAAGGTCATAAATGAGTTTGGGAACAGTGACAGTAGAGTAACTGATATCTACAAAGGACAAGTAGCTCAGGAAGAAGTACATGGGAGAGTCCAGCTGTTGACTGTTCTGTATAGTGATGATGCTAAGCCGGTTTCCAAGAATAACAGTGGCATAGAAGACTAAGAAGAATGTGAAGCATACTTTTGCTAATGTATCATCTTGTGTGAGTCCCTGGAGGACAAACTCTGTCACATTGTTCTTGTTCTTCACATACGTCACGTAGACAGGACCTGAAGCACAGAATAAAGCCACCTGTGACGGCATTAGAAACACAGTGTTATCAGTACACATCCATATCGATCACTGGTATTTTCAGTATCAATGTATTCCCTTTTATGCCTTTTGGGGAAAGTTTCCTTTCAAAGTCAATGCTTCTCTCAAGGGGTGACAGTTGATATCTAACTCAGAATGCATTACTGAAGTGTGTATTAGCGAGCTCCGTTTATTTATTTGAGGGAGTTGGTGGAAATATTCTCCAGAGTCATATTTCTGATCTTTGCCCCTTTTAAAAAGGAAGACTAGTCACTAGGTTCCCTAAACATCCACTTTTGAAGTGTTGATTTGGAAACGAAAAACTGACTGAGAAGGATAGCGCATGTTTTGATTTGAGTCTCAACACGTTAGTCATCCCCTAAGGAATTCTGCTCAAGCAGTGAACGCACCTTCTTTTTCAACCCTCTGAGGGAATTCAACAGAACTAATCCTTACTATTGCTCTCTGACTCTGGTAGAATGTCCATGCATTTCTGTGCAGCCATCAATATTCACATCATGACACAAGGCAGCTGGCTAATTAACATCACTTCAGCTATCAGTGTAGATCCTCCTGGAGGAGGTAAAGTGGACACCTACCTCATGTCTGTTTAGCAGAGATGTGCCTTTAGGCACAAACTGTCTTTAAGGCGCCCTAAGTGAAATCAGACCATGTTCAAGGCATGCCAGGAAACCTGAAGCAGGAGAGTCATTGTCCTATATGTGCTGTACTGGGCTACATCTTGTGTGGATTGGTTCCAGTTATTGCTCATGAGTTTCTGGGTTGCGACCTCAGTCTCCAAAAGAGCAGGCTTGTATTTCCTCAGACCACCTTTCACACAGTACATGGGTGAATACCGGAGATAATCTGCATTAGCGATGTGTCAGTAAGGTTTTTGTACACCTCAGCCAAGTTCTGGACTAGGCATGGAAACCCCCATAAACACACCTGTGATGCCCCTGGGGTAATAAATATACCACTGCTGAATCTCCTTTACTCACCAACACCCTTGTATTCACCTTTGCTGCACTCTAGTGCAGTACGCAAGTATCACTAGTGTTCAGTTTCTACATTGAAAAGATAGACGGCAAGAGCTGCATAACAGTGTCTACAATACTGGCAAGTCCTTTGGGCTCTTAATCCTGTTCCACAATCACAGGTCAATCAGTTCTTTCTCACAAGATCTCTGCCTCTTCCACCCTCCAGCTTTAGCAGCAGAGGAAATATTCTTTCGTGTCTCCAGCCCTATCTCCATGCCACTCCATGGGCAGAGGGAAAGCAGTGTGGGGAGGCCCAAAGCGTGTGTGTTGAGAGCATTGTTGCCACGATGTGTACAGCTAGAGGGGACAAGTTAAGACTGAGTACACAGGCAGTGCTGCAGCTAGCTATTGAGTCCTTGACTCTGTATCACCAGAAACTTCCTTTTGACAGATATTTCTGGAAATGGCATATAACTGAAAAATAAGCAAAGAAGACACCAATTAAAACAAAGGGTAAAAAAATTGAGTACTTTCTACTTCATAAAATGCACCTCACAAAAGCCACTCAACAGTGATGCCTCTTTTCAAAGGCAGGATTTCATAGTCATGCTTGAACAAAACAAAGAAGCAAGATCAGAAAACTTGCACAGTTTATATTTGCTAGTCTCCAACAGTTTGCCTGCTATTCTCCTCTGATGACCTCTCGGAGCACTTCAGTCAGTTTCATCAAAACCTCTCAGCTCCAAGCTGCTTCTTGTGTGTCACGAGAGCAGTCCACATCTCTGCCAGGGCTGAAAGCTACAGAGGATGAAACGGACAGCCTGAATGTCTAGCTCCATTTCTCATTCTGCAAAAACAACTTCCAAGAGCATCTGCAAGAACAACTCTCTCTCTCTCTCCAGATGGGGAAGTTGTGGCAGAAATATTTTGAGTAAATTGCACAGCAGAAGCACAAGCTTACCAGAAGCAATGAGATCGCAGAGGCATGTGAAGTTTTCTTTGTCAGAAAGAATCAGTGGACGGGGAGCTAAAATATATGTTTTGGACAGCTATTAGAGTAATCTCTACAGGGTGACTCTGGAGCGTGATCACCTAGACCATGTCACATTGTGTGGAGGTTTGCTTGCTTTCTTGCTTGCTTTCCAATGCTGTCCAGATAAATGGACTTCATTTAGTATTAGCTATGTGCTTCTTTTGGAAACATTTCTATTTAAAATCATGTCATGGCTGACCATTTGCAAGAGTTTGTGTTCACATTACCCTTGCAATCAAACATTTTTTGAGTAAAGATGTCTCTTACATGTGTCACATATTTTTTCCCTTCAAGACAATATTTCACATATGCTTTCTTCTTTCTTATTAACTTGCTCTTACCATTGCACGTTTGCAGCATAAATAGATATCATAACTGTGCTATATGACTGTTGGCACTTAGACATCTGGTCTGTACACGTTTGAAACGAGAAGTAAACAAGGAAATTATTTCAAGACTTTAAAAATGTTTGTGGTCAGGCCTCACTACTTGCCAGGTATTTTTACTCAGGCAATGCAAAATATAGAAGCAGCTGTTTAGTCCTCATATTAAGTCATTATAAGAATCTGGGCCAATGTGTAGAGGAATCAAATGTTGTTGTTGTTGCTGTTGTTGTTCATGCCTTCCAGAAGCTATGGTCCTGCTGTTGCCTGCTAGCACCCGCCAGCCGGAAGAGAAATCAGAAAAATCATGGCATTCTTCCCCAAAACATTAAAAAAAAACAAAACAAAACAGTTTTTAAATAATAAGCCTTAGCTTGAACTGGCCGTGTGCCCTAACCCCTCAGCAGTTTCAGTATGAAGGGGGTCAGTGGGCCCCATCTGTCTTTCTACCTGCCCCACACAGGGTGAGACAGACCAGCCTCTGAAGGTGCCTGTCCCTCTCTGTTGACAATGGTGCTCATCTAGACAACTGTCCTTCATTGCATGAAGAATTTAGACTGCTACAAATAGGTGGGGCTGGTCCCACCTTTAGCTGTGTCCACAGAGTGTGAATGCTGGGTGAGGGACATGCTGGCCCAGGCCTGAGGGACACTATCCCTCTAAGCCTTGAGAATCAGGATTTATCCCAGTTCCGTCCTGCTGGCTGCCATCCACATAACCCACCACGGTGAGGAGAAGACACTGAGACGTCCGCGGTGTACTGGTGCATGCCTCTGAAATGGGAACCCACTCTGCCACCCCCTGCATAGAGCAGAGGACATTCGGGGAACCAGAGCATTTACGACATTGTCCCAGGGTTTCGTCCGTAGATCTGCCGCTCTCCTGTGCAGGGAACACCTTCTTATCTTGAATCACACTTAAGCCATGTTAAGGTGCAACACAAGTGCAAGCCAGTGTTTATAGGGAACGTGAAGTGAAGGAAGAAAAAAGAAAGTGCTTTAGTTACTTTCAGAGTGCATTACACAGATGTCTTTCTCCCTCACGCAGCTGATTTGCTCTTTTCCTCCTGGCAAGGTAGGAGTCAGGGTCCCGTGGCTCCTCGTGGCTCCTTCGTCCTTGTGGAGAACCTTAGCTGCTACAACTAACCTCCCTGTGGCAGCTGTGACTGGCTCTGAGATGATTTAATCTTCCATCTTCACATTTCTTCTCTTCCCTCCTGCAGGAGTAGCTGCTCCAGCTATTCCCTTGGAATACATGTTTCTTCCTTTGCCTGGGCCTGTAGATGTGCCCTGTTGGGCTAGGAGTTATCCTGCGTACAGGAATTATTCCCAAACAACTCTTTTTTTTCACTGACACATAAAATTGTGCCCCCCAATGCTTTCTTTGCCCCCCAATGCTTTCTCTGGTGGCGACAATATCCTACGGTGAGCAATTTATCTTTCACTTGGATCTTTGATTCTCTATTAGTCTAAACATTAAAATGCAAAATCTGAGGCAGAGATGAAGGGCAGAGGGGATGGCTAGGAAGGAGGGCATTAGGGATAGGTGAACTACTGCAGAAAGGCAGAGAGTTGCTGCACTGGAATGGGAAGGGGAGAAGCTTCTCCTCATATCATCTGCATCAGCAAATGACCCAACCAGCATCTAAGATCAGCAGTTTAATTGCTAACCCATGGATTCAGCATATGACAATGCAGTGCTCCTAAGAAGGCATTTACTCCAAAGTAAAGGGGAAGGAAGCCTTTGGTACAATTGCTTCCAGCAGCAGGGGACCAACAGCCTTGCAGACACCCTGGGCCATCATTTCCTAGCTGAGTAGACTGCAGAGTAGATGGAGTTTGTCTGACGGAAAGTTTACACCTGGGAGAACTCGGACTAATGGGATGCTCTGCCTGGAACACATTTTAATATTTTTGATAGCATTCATTTCTTTATTTGCTGGTGTCTCAGCAGTGCTTGGAAGCCCCAGTCCTGGACCTGTGCTATTCAGAAAGAGAACATAAAGGGAATCCCTGCTAGTCACAGAGTTTACAATGCCATTCCAATCAAAACATGAACTTTCAGTGTCTTCCCAATTACTGCAACAGCTAAAACCAAGCTTTTCTTCAGAAGGGAGCTTTCAGTAAATTTTCCAAAGTGGAATTATAGTGAGAGACACTTGATTTTCTCAGCTCCTGAGAAAATGTTACCACAGTTCTACACCTCACCCTTTTCACTCCAGACTTTTCTATTCCACAGTTTTCTCATGGCACTTTTCATCTCCTCATTTCTCAGCGTGTAGATGAATGGGTTCAGCATGGGTGTGATGACAGTGTAAAACACAGCCACGCTCTTGTCCTCCGAGAGATTGCTGGATGGGCGTATGTAGGTGAATGTGCATGGCCCAAAGAAGAGAATCACCACAGTAATGTGGGACCCACAGGTGGAGAGGGCTTTGTACCGCGCTTCGGACGTTCGCCTTTTCAAGGAAAACAAAATGACAATGTAGGACGTGACCAGGATGATGAAAGAGACCAAAGCAATCATTCCAGTATTGGCAACGACAATGATGCCCACAACATAGGTGTCGGTACAGGCCAGTTGTAGTAGGGGATGGACATCACAGAGGTAGTGGTCAATTTTGTTGGGGCCACAAAAAGGGAGGCTAACGGTTATGAGGGTCTGCACCAGGGAGTGCACAAAGCCCCCCACCCATGAACCCATCACCATCCAGCCACACACACGCCTGGTCATGAGGGTGGTGTAGTGCAGGGGTCTGCATATGGCAAAGTAGCGATCATAGGCCATCACTGTGAGGATGAAGATCTCAGCGCAGCCAAAGAAATGTCCCATGAATAGCTGTGCCATGCAACCCCCAAAGGAAATGGTTTTCTTCTCAACAAGGAAGTCAGCAATCATTTTGGGAGCTGAGACAGAAGAGAGGCAAAGATCTGCAATGGACAGGTGGCAGAGAAAGAAATACATGGGGGAGTTCAGACGTTGACTGCTAACTACAGTGACAACGATGAGCAGATTTCCTGCCACAATAACAATATAGAAGAACAAAAACACCACAAAACATATTTTCTGCACCCCTTGGTTCTTTGAAAGGCCCAGAAGAATGAATTCCTTCACACTGCTTACGTTCTCCATGTTGATCAGTCAGGTGCCAATATGCAATATACAGCTTATACCCCTGGGAAAATAAAGACAGACACATGATTCATCAGCAGTTTTTCATTATTAATGATGAGTTCTATATCAGAAGTGGATAAAAACCAAGAAAGATATAGCATTAGTATTAAGCTTATGAAGTGTTTAGTTTCTGTCATGTATTTTTTTTAACGGCTACTTAATTCTCCACAGTACAAAGCTTCTGCCATGGCTTTGGTTGCACAGAGGTAGGTGCACCCTGTGATATGTTCCTTAATCCTGGTGCTCCAGGATTTTGAAGGACTGGCTCCATGGCTGATAGCCTTCCATGCACTAGGGACAAGGCCAGAGTGTTCACCTTGGGCACTACAAGGCAGATAATGCAGCATGTTTGCCCTCAGGGGAGACAAAGTCCCTGACAGCAATCTTTGTAAAATGGGTGTCTTTAAGAATACCTGGAAATATTGCTCAGAAAGATGATTTGCTTTATAAGTACACATGATCTTTGAATTCTTGTTTAGAAGGGAAATGTACCCACATGCAGAGAAAAGAACTCTCTTGTGTATATACATTTTGAAACGTAAATATGAAATGTCACAGGCTGAAAAACGAGTTCTGGGAAGGTTATCTATCATGGAGGAAAAAAAATTGCACATATGACTTAGTGTAGTATTTCACATTGTTCTAAATCTCAGCATTGTTTCTATCAGAGGAAGGAAGAATGAAAGACTCTTGTGAGATCTTCTGTCCCAGCACTGTACTGATTTTACCTAGTGTGATTTTTGATACACTCTGCGTGATCCTTTCAAGGGTTAACTTAGCTTAATGAAGCTAATCTAACTAAACTCCTTCAACAGCCAGTATAAGTCTCTCTATAGGCTGATTCAGAATGACTGAATTAGGGTCCTTTGCAGAACCCTTTATTCCTCCATTCACTGTGAGGAGCTTAAGCAAATTAGCACCACCAGGTTAGAATGACCTTCAGAGAATAATCCCTTTTGGTCCCTGAAAGTAGCTCAGAGCTTTTTGTAATGCCATCCACCTGTTTTAGGTTATGGCTGAGCTCCTTGTCCCTAGGCATTTCTACATCCATACAGTTTCTCATTCGAGACAAGGTCACATTCCAGCATAAACATGGGACTTCTTTGGTTCACCCTGTATTCCAGCTACAACCCATCGAGCATTACATGTCACTAATAAATGAGTAGCCTACATCTTTAGAAAGAGTGTAACGTCTCTAGCTTGCCATTATGCACCCAGACCACCAGAGTTCCTTTGGTCAAAGAAGTCTGGGAACCACCAGTTGAAACTCTTCACAGAGAGTTTAAGGTCAGCCAAAAGCAGGCACTCTTTTAATAAAAATATCCACTGTATGGGCTTCCTTCTAGGATCAAAACATTCCCCGTCAGCTGGTGCCAAAATGCACCATTTTAAGTCCTGCAGAATTACATCACAACCAGGTCTTCTCATTTGTCTTGGTGATCTGTGAGCAAATCTGTGGAATGATTCAGTTAAGCCAAGTTATCTACCAACTACTTCAATCTGCAGCATAATCAGAAATTCTCGTGCAGGCACAAAGGGATCAAGCATCCACAGGAAACACTGAAACTGAGAAAAGCCAAGATTACTTTCAAACCCACAAAGTGAAGCCGAGAGAGGAAGTGGGCAAAGTTAGGGACTTTTCCTATGTTTACAGTTGTACTTAAACTAGATGAAAGTTTTTCAAGCAGAAGGGTAAAATTTACATGGATGGTTACCCTTCAGATGTTTCTACAAGGAAAAGGATCAGTAAGAACAACGGGAGGTCACTTTCTCCCTCGTCTTACCAGGTCGTGATCCTTTCTACCCCTCTTCCTTCTACTGAGCAACGACGTAGACTTCTCAACAAAATAAATGACAGGGATGAAATGAGCACACCTTTATGGCTGTGCAGTACCCAGTCGAAAAGAAATAGCTGGGCTCCATCCAAGCCAGAGCATGACTGGAAGCATACCACAGCAATCGCAGGGCCATATTTAGGCAGTCAGAAAGGAGCGACCAAGAGAGAAATGGTCAGGGGAAACTATATGCCTGAATACCAGCAGATGGCAAATTCCTGAGCTAAAAACAAGGTGTGCATCTACAAAAGGACCGATTCACAATTCAGACAGCTCGGCTATGTGTCTTGCTTGATAAGGTCCTTTCCATCACCACCAAACTGCATTTAACAAACTACCCATCTGTGTGATCTCATCGCATCGACTTAAGTCATGTAGGCATCTGTACCTAAGCTAGGCATATTGCACCTGACCAGTCTACTTGTAGATGTGATGAATGATGTGCTGCCGGTACCCGTTTCTTACTGCTGGCTCCAAGAGGATTACTAGAATGACTAATTCAGTAGAGGATTGCCACCAGTTATGGCTTATCTCTTCAAGTGCCTTTGCAGGGGTAGACCTGAGCTATATGACATAATGCAATCAGCTGCAAAATAAAATGAATCTCATGTGTACTCTTAACACCTCAAAAAGGGTGAGAAATTGCACCATCTCCTTACTGCATGCATTCTTCCCTAAAATCTCAGGTGGTTATGGGAAACAAAAGAATAATTTCGAAGCAATCTAATCCGCGGCTGTAGAACTAGCTCTGTATATGATTCTAGACAAAGACAACTAGAGACAGTTGATAACTTCAGTGGAATTTCCTTTCTGTATTTTCACTTTTGTTCAAGAAGAAAGGAAAAGGAAAGCAAAGCAAAACAAAGCAAAGCAAAGCAAAGCGAGAAGGCAGAGAAGCTGCAAAACTTACCTCGCCTGTGTTTAGAGATCTAATATCTTGTGTAAGGGCTGTACAACTTTATCTCCTCAACTTCTGTCTCCCCTGGTATGAATGTGTTAGAGCACAGCGCCTTTAAAGAACATAGAATGGCTTCTGGAAAGCTTCCAAAACTTGCTTAGGAGGTGGCTGTTAGTGTATAATCCAATCCCATCTAATTTATTACTTGCTTTCATGTGTCACAAGTGTATCTTGATGTTTCCTGCCTGTGTGAGAAGTGGTTTAATAGGCTGTGTGGATGATGTGACCTGGGTGTGCTGAATGATGCTTTCAGACCCCAGCAGCTGCACAAAGGGCTGAGAAGAAAACCATTTAAGTACCAACCTTTAACCCTCTCCCAGGAAATCTTCCACCTGAAGGGCTCTTGGGGCTGGAGGAGGGAGGGGTGGAGGCTTGGTGAAGGGAAGGCGTGAAAGAAAGTGGCAAAGGAGGAGAATGAGTTCTGTCTTGACTGAAAAGTTTAAGTAAATATATTTTAAAGAAACAGTTGTCAGTCAATGCTTTTCTAATGATATCACAAAGGCATTTCAGGGTTTCTCCATAAGAAATAACAGTCAAAGGAGTAGCTGAGTATTCAACTGGACAAGCATATGCATGGACCTATGCAGCTAACGCTTCTCGGAGTTCTTCCTTACTCCAAGCTGATAGTTGTATGGATTTCCCATGTGTAAAGGGCCATTAGGTCCACTGCTCTGGCTTCCTAGCATTGTGAATGCTAAAACTGTCCATTTGTAATCTAGATATTTTCTCTCCTTTTTTCACTTCTGTGTATTCCAAAAAAACATGTAAAAGAGAAATCTTCATTAAAGGAAAAAAAGAAAGAAACCTCAAGCTGTAGGAAGAGTCACCATCCTCCAGGGATGGTAAAGAATTCCTATCACAGGAGTCTTTTAAGGACAGGTTGGGCTCATTTCTCTCAGGAGTGGTTACGATGAAGTTTTTATAGGGACAGAAGATGTCCTGGGTGACCTCTTGATGACCCTCCAAGTCCTATCTCACCAGAAATTTCATCACTGGAAATCCAGTGAATAAAGCCTCTTTGCAAGAATTGGCATGTTTTAACGGAGGTCAGTGAATTACCAAGTCAGTCAAAAAATCCTTCATTTACGAATTGGGAAACTGAGGGAGGAAGTCACCTATTTAATGCCGATGGAAGTCAGCGAGTTTAACCCTGACTTAGTCACTCTAGGCTCTTCTGCGGAAAAAAATCTCACTGTCATGACGGGCCCCATCTTTCTTAACCTGAGCAGCTGCAGTCAAAGGTGAACCTATGAAATGAAACAATTTCATTCAGCACACCCAGGTCACATCATCCACACAGCCTATTAAACCACTTCTCACATAGGCAGGAAACATGAAGATGCACTTGTGACACATGAAAGCAAGTAATAAATTAGATGGGATTGGATTATAAACTAACAGCCACCTCCTAAGCAAGTTTTGGAAGCTTTCCAGAAGCCATTCTATGTTCTTTAACATACCAGGAAAGACAGAAGTTGAGGAGATAAAGTTGTAAAGCCCTTACACAAAAAATTAGATCTCTAAACACAGGAGAGGTAAGTTTTACAGCTTCTCTGGCTTCTCACTTTGCTTTGCTTTGCTTTGTTTTGCTTTGCTTTCCTCTTCCTTTTCCTTTTCCTTTCTTCTTGAACAAATGTGAAAATTCAGAAAGAAACTTCCACTGAAGTTATTAACTGTCTCTAGTTATCTTTGTCTAGAATCATATACAGAGCTAGTTCCACAGCCACAGATTAGATTGCTTCGATATTATTCTTTTGTTTCCCATAACCACCTGAGATTTTAGGGAAGAATGCATGCAGTAAGGAGATGGTGCAATTTCTCACCCTTTTTGAGATGTTAAGAGTACACATGAGATTCATTTTATTTTGCAGCTGATTGCATTATGTCATATAGCTCAGGTCTACCCCTGCAAAGGCACTTGAAGAGATAAGCCATAACTGGTGGCAATCCTCTACTGAATTAGTCATTCTAGTAATCCTCTTGGAGCCAGCAGTAAGAAACGGGTACCGGCAGCACATCATTCATCACATCTACAAGTAGACTGGTCAGGTGCAATATGCCTAGCTTAGGTACAGATGCCTACATGACTTAAGTCGATGCGATGAGATCACACAGATGGGTAGTTTGTTAAATGCAGTTTGGTGGTGATGGAAAGGACCTTATCAAGCAAGACACATAGCCGAGCTGTCTGAATTGTGAATCGGTCCTTTTGTAGATGCACACCTTGTTTTTAGCTCAGGAATTTGCCATCTGCTGGTATTCAGGCATATAGTTTCCCCTGACCATTTCTCTCTTGGTCGCTCCTTTCTGACTGCCTAAATATGGCCCTGCGATTGCTGTGGTATGCTTCCAGTCATGCTCTGGCTTGGATGGAGCCCAGCTATTTCTTTTCGGCTGGGTACTGCACAGCCATAAAGGTGTGCTCATTTCATCCCTGTCATTTATTTTGTTGAGAAGTCTACGTCGTTGCTCAGTAGAAGGAAGAGGGGTAGAAAGGATCACGACCTGGTAAGACGAGGGAGAAAGTGACCTCCCGTTGTTCTTACTGATCCTTTTCCTTGTAGAAACATCTGAAGGGTAACCATCCATGTAAATTTTACCCTTCTGCTTGAAAAACTTTCATCTAGTGTAAGTACAACTGTAAGCATAGGAAAAGTCCCTAACTTTGCCCACTTCCTCTCTCGGCTTCACTTTGTGGGTTTGAAAGTAATCTTGGCTTTTCTCAGTTTCAGTGTTTCCTGTGGATGCTTGATCCCTTTGTGCCTGCACGAGAGTTTCTGATTATGCTGCAGATTGAAGTAGTTGGTAGATAACTTGGCTTAACTGAATCATTCCACAGATTTGCTCACAGATCACCAAGACAAATGAGAAGACCTGGTTGTGATGTAATTCTGCAGGACTTAAAATGGTGCATTTTGGCACCAGCTGACGGGGAATGTTTTGATCCTAGAAGGAAGCCCATACAGTGGATATTTTTATTAAAAGAGTGCCTGCTTTTGGCTGACCTTAAACTCTCTGTGAAGAGTTTCAACTGGTGGTTCCCAGACTTCTTTGACCAAAGGAACTCTGGTGGTCTGGGTGCATAATGGCAAGCTAGAGACGTTACACTCTTTCTAAAGATGTAGGCTACTCATTTATTAGTGACATGTAATGCTCGATGGGTTGTAGCTGGAATACAGGGTGAACCAAAGAAGTCCCATGTTTATGCTGGAATGTGACCTTGTCTCGAATGAGAAACTGTATGGATGTAGAAATGCCTAGGGACAAGGAGCTCAGCCATAACCTAAAACAGGTGGATGGCATTACAAAAAGCTCTGAGCTACTTTCAGGGACCAAAAGGGATTATTCTCTGAAGGTCATTCTAACCTGGTGGTGCTAATTTGCTTAAGCTCCTCACAGTGAATGGAGGAATAAAGGGTTCTGCAAAGGACCCTAATTCAGTCATTCTGAATCAGCCTATAGAGAGACTTATACTGGCTGTTGAAGGAGTTTAGTTAGATTAGCTTCATTAAGCTAAGTTAACCCTTGAAAGGATCACGCAGAGCGTATCAAAAATCATACTAGGTAAAATCAGTACAATGCTGGGACAGAAGATCTCACAAGAGTCTTTCATTCTTCCTTCCTCTGATAGAAACAATGCTGAGATTTAGAACAATGTGAAATACTACACTAAGTCATATGTGCAATTTTTTTTCCTCCATGATAGATAACCTTCCCAGAACTCGTTTTTCAGCCTGTGACATTTCATATTTACGTTTCCAAATGTCTATACACAAGAGAGTTCTTTTCTCTGCCTGTGGTTACATTTCCCTTCTAAACAAGAATTCAAAGATCGTGGGTACTTATAAAGCAAATCATCATTCTGAGCAATATTTCCAGGTATTCTTAAAGACACCCATTTTACAAAGATTGCTGTGAGGGACTTTGTCTACCCTGAGGGCAAACATGCTGCATTATCTGCCTCGTAGTGCCCAAGGTGAACACTCTGGCCTTGTCCTTAGTGCATGGAAGGCTACCAGCCATGGAGACAATCCTTCAAAATCCTGAAGGACTAGGATTAAGGAACATATCACAGGGTGCACCTATCTCTGTGCCACCAAAGCCATGGCAGAAGCTTTGTACTGTGGAGAATTAAGTAGCCGTTAAAAAAAATACATGACAGAAACTAAACACTTCATAAGCTTAATACTAATGCTATATCTTTCTTGGTTTGTATCCACTTCCGATATAGGACTCATTATTAATAATGAAAAACTGCTGATGAATCATGTGTCTGTCTTTGTTTTCCCAGGTGTATAAGCTGTATATTGCATATTGGCACCTGACTGATCAACATGGAGAACGTAAGCAGTGTGAAGGAATTCATTCTTCTGGGCCTTTCAAAGAACCAAGGGGTGCAGAAAATATGTTTTGTGGTGTTTTTGTTCTTCTATATTGTTACTCTGGCAGGAAATCTGCTCATCGTTGTCACTGTAGTTAGCAGTCAACGTCTGAACTCCCCCATGTATTTCTTTCTCTGCCACCTGTCCATTGCAGATATTTGCTTCTCTTCTGTCTCAGCTCCCAAAATGATTGCTGACTTCCTTGTTGAGAAGAAAACCATTTCCTTTGGGGGTTGCATGGCACAGCTATTCATGGGACATTTCTTTGGCTGCGCTGAGATCTTCATCCTCACAGTGATGGCCTATGATTGCTACTTTGCCATATGCAGACCCCTGCACTACACCACCCTCATGACCAGGCGTGTGTGTGGCTGGATGGTGATGGGTTCATGGGTGGGGGGCTTTGTGCACTCCCTGGTGCAGACCCTCATAACTGTTAGCATCCCTTTTTGTGGCCCCAACAAAATTGACCACTACCTCTGTGATGTCCATCCCCTACTACAACTGGCCTGTACCGACACCTATGTTGCGGGCATCATTGTCGTTGCCAATAGTGGAATGATTTGTTTGGTCTCTTTCTTCATCCTGGTCACGTCCTACATTGTCATTTTGTTTTCCTTGAAAAGGCGAACGTCCGAAGCGCGGTACAAAGCCCTCTCCACCTGTGGGTCCCACATTACTGTGGTGATTCTCTTCTTTGGGCCATGCACATTCACCTACATATGCCCATCCAGCAATCTCTCGGAGGACAAGAGGGTAGCTGTGTTTTTCAGTATCATCACACCCATGCTGAACCCACTCATCTACACACTGAGAAATGAGGAGATGAAAAGTGCCATGAGAAAACTGTGGAATAGAAAAGTCTGGAGTGAAAAGGGTGAGGTGTAGAACTGTGGTAACATTTTCTCAGGAGCTGAGAAAATCAAGTCTCTCTCACTATAATTCCATTTTGGAAAATTTACTGAAAGCTCCCTTCTGAAGAAAAGCTTGGTTTTAGCTGTTGCAGTAATTGGGAAGACACTGAAAGTTCATGTTTTGATTGGAAAGGCATTGTAAACTCTGTGACTAGCAGGGATTCCCTTTATGTTCTCTTTCTGAATAGCACAGGTCCAGGACTGGGGCTTCCAAGCACTGCTGAGACACCAGCAAATAAAGAAATGAATGCTATCAAAAATATTAAAATGTGTTCCAGGCAGAGCATCCCATTAGTCCGAGTTCTCCCAGGTGTAAACTTTCCGTCAGACAAACTCCATCTACTCTGCAGTCTACTCAGCTAGGAAATGATGGCCCAAGGTGTCTGCAAGGCTGTTGGTCCCCTGCTGCTGGAAGCAATTGTACCAAAGGCTTCCTTCCCCTTTACGTTGGAGTAAATGCCTTCTTAGGAGCACTGCATTGTCATATGCTGAATCCATGGGTTAGCAATTAAACTGCTGATCTTAGATGCTGGTTGGGTCATTTGCTGATGCAGATGATATGAGGAGAAGCTTCTCCCCTTCCCATTCCAGTGCAGCAACTCTCTGCCTTTCTGCAGTAGTTCACCTATCCCTAATGCCCTCCTTCCTAGCCATCCCCTCTGCCCTTCATCTCTGCCTCAGATTTTGCATTTTAATGTTTAGACTAATAGAGAATCAAAGATCCAAGTGAAAGATAAATTGCTCACCGTAGGAAATTGTCGCCACCAAAGAAAGCATTGGGGGGGGCAAAGAAAGCATTGGGGGGCACAATTTTATGTGTCAGTGAAAAAAAAGAGTTATTCAGTAATAATTCCTGTATGCAGGATAACTCCTAGCCCAACAGGGCACATCTACAGGCCCAGGCAAAGGAAGAAACATGTATTCCAAGGGAATAGCTGGAGCAGCTACTCCTGCAGGAGGGAAGAGAAGAAATGTGAAGATGGAAGATTAAATCATCTCAGAGCCAGTCACAGCTGCCACAGGGAGGTTAGTTGTAGCAGCTAAGGTTCTCCACAAGGACGAAGGAGCCACAAGGAGCCACGGGACTCTGACTTCTACCTTGCCAGGAGGAAAAGAGCAAATCAGCTGCGTGAGGGAGAAAGACATCTGTGTAATGCACTCTGAAAGTAACTAAAGCACTTTCTTTTTTCTTCCTTCACTTCACGTTCCCTATAAACACTGGCTTGCACTTGTGTTGCACCTTAACATGGCTTAAGTGTGGTTCAAGATAAGAAGGTGTTCCCTGCACAGGACAGCGGCAGATCTACAGACCAAACCCTGGGACAATGTCGCAAATGCTCTGGTTCCCCGAATGTCCTCTGCTCTATGCAGGGGGTGGCAGAGTGGGTTCCCATTTCAGAGGCATGCACCAGTACACTGCGGACATCTCAGTGTCTTCTCCTCACCATGGTGGGTTATGTGGATGGCAGCCAGCAGGACGGAACTGGGATAAATCCTGATTCTCAAGGCTTAGAGGGATAGTGTCCCTCAGGCCTGGGCCAGCATGTCCCTCACCCAGCATTCACACTCTGTGGACACAGCTAAAGGTGGGACCAGCCCCACCTATTTGTAGCAGTCTAAATTCTTCATGCAATGAAGGACAGTTGTCTAGCTCAGCACCATTGTCAACAGAGAGGGACAGGCGCCTTCAGAGGTTGGTCTGTCTCACCCGGGGTGGGGCAGGTAGAAAGACAGATGGGGCCCACTGACCCCCTTCATACTGCAACTGCTGAGGGGTTAGGGCACACGGCCAGTTCAAGCTAAGGCTTATTATTTAAAAACTGTTTTGTTTTGTTTTTTTTTAATGTTTTGGGGAAGAATGCCATGATTTTTCTGATTTCTCTTCCGGCTGGCGGGTGCTAGCAGGCAACAGCAGGACCATAGCTTCTGGAAGGCATGAACAACAACAGCAACAACAACAACATTTGATTCCTCTACACATTGGCCCAGATTCTTATAATGACTTAATATGAGGACTAACCAGCTGCTTCTATATTTTGCATTGCCTGAGTAAAAACACCTGGCAAGTAGTGAGGCCTGACCACAAACATTTTTAAAGTCTTGAAATAATTTCCTCGTTTACTTCTTGTTTCAAACGTGTACAGACCAGATGTCTAAGTGCCAACAGTCATATAGCACAGTTCTGATATTTATTTATGCTGCAAACGTGCAATGGTAAGAGCAAGTTAATAAGAAAGAAGAAAGCATATGTGAAATATTGGCTTAGAAGGGAAAAATATCTGAGACGTGTAAGAGACATCTTTACGCAAAAAATGTTTGATTGCAAGGGCAATGTGAACACAAACTCTTGCAAATGGTCAGCCATGACATTGATTTTAAATAGAAATGTTTCCAAAAGAAGCACATAGCTAATACTAAATGAAGTCCATTTATCTGGACAGCATTGGAAAGCAAGCAAGAAAGCAAGCAAACCTCCACACAATGTGACATGGTCTAGGTGATCACGCTCCAGAGTCACCCTGTAGAGATTACTCTAATAGCTGTCCAAAATATATATTTTAGCTCCCCGTCCACTGATTCTTTCTGACAAAAAAAACTTCACATGCCTCTGCGATCTCGTTGCTTCTGGTAAGCTTGTGCTTCTGCTGTGCAATTTACTTGAAATATTTCTGCCACAACTTCCCCATCTGGAGAGAGAGAGTTGTTCTTGCAGATGCTCTTGGAAGTTATTTTTGCAGAATGAGAAATGGAGCTGGACATTCAGGCTGTCCGTTTCATCCTCTGTAGTTTTCAGCCCTGGCAGAGATGTGGACTGCTCTCGTGACACATAAGAAGCAGCTTGGAGCTGAGAGGTTTTGATGAAACTGCCTGAAGTGCTCCAAGAAGGTCATCAGAGGAGAATAGCAGGCAAACTGTTGGAGACTAGCAAATATAAACTGTGCAAGTTTTCTGATCTTGCTTCTTTGTTTTGTTCAAGCATGACTATGAAATCCTGCCTTTGAAAAGAGGCATTACTGTTGAGTGGCTTTTGTGAGGTGCATTTTATGAAGTAGAAAGTACTCAATTTTTTTTTACCCTTTCTTTTAATTGGTGTCTTCTTTGCTTATTTTTCAGTTATATGCCGTTTCCAGAAATATCTGTCAAAAGGAAGTTTCTGGTGTTACAGAGTCAAGGAGTCAATAGGTAGCTGCAGCACTGCCTATGTACTCAGTCTTAACTTGTCCCCTCTAGCTGTACACATCGTGGCAACAATGCTCTTAACACACACGCTTTGGGCCTCCCCACACTGCTTTCCCTCTGCCCACGGAGTGGCATGGAGATAGGGCTGGAGACACGAAAGAATATTTCCTCTGCTGCTAAAGCTGGAGGGTGGAAGAGGCAGAGATCTCGTGAGAAAGAACTGATTGACCTGTGATTGTGGAACAGGATTAAGAGCCCAAAGGACTTGCCAGTATTGTAGACACTGTTATGCAGCTCTTGCCATCTATCTTTTCAATGTAGAAACTGAACACTAGTGATACTTGCGTACTGCACTAGAGTGCAGCAAAGGTGAATACAAGGGTGTTGGTGAGTAAAGGAGATTCAGCAGTGGTATATTTATTACCCCAGGGGCATCACAGGTGTGTTTATGGGGGTTTCCATGCCTAGTCCAGAACTTGGCTGAGGTGTACAAAAACCTTACTGACACATCGCTAATGCAGATTATCTCCGGTATTCACCCATGTACTGTGTGAAAGGTGGTCTGAGGAAATACAAGCCTGCTCTTTTGGAGACTGAGGTCGCAACCCAGAAACTCATGAGCAATAACTGGAACCCATCCACACAAGATGTAGCCCAGTACAGCACATATAGGACAATGACTCTCCTGCTTCAGGTTTCCTGGCATGCCTTGAACATGGTCTGATTTCACTTAGGGCACCTTAAAGACAATTTGTGCCTAAAGGCACATCTCTGCTAAACAGACATGAGGTAGGTGTCCACTTTACCTCCTCCAGGAGGATCTACACTGATAGCTGAAGTGATGTTAATTAGCCAGCTGCCTTGTGTCATGATGTGAATATTGATGGCTGCACAGAAATGCATGGACATTCTACCAGAGTCAGAGAGCAATAGTAAGGATTAGTTCTGTTGAATTCCCTCAGAGGGTTGAAAAAGAAGGTGCGTTCACTGCTTGAGCAGAATTCCTTAGGGGATGACTAACGTGTTGAGACTCAAATCAAAACATGCGCTATCCTTCTCAGTCAGTTTTTCGTTTCCAAATCAACACTTCAAAAGTGGATGTTTAGGGAACCTAGTGACTAGTCTTCCTTTTTAAAAGGGGCAAAGATCAGAAATATGACTCTGGAGAATATTTCCACCAACTCCCTCAAATAAATAAACGGAGCTCGCTAATACACACTTCAGTAATGCATTCTGAGTTAGATATCAACTGTCACCCCTTGAGAGAAGCATTGACTTTGAAAGGAAACTTTCCCCAAAAGGCATAAAAGGGAATACATTGATACTGAAAATACCAGTGATCGATATGGATGTGTACTGATAACACTGTGTTTCTAATGCCGTCACAGGTGGCTTTATTCTGTGCTTCAGGTCCTGTCTACGTGACGTATGTGAAGAACAAGAACAATGTGACAGAGTTTGTCCTCCAGGGACTCACACAAGATGATACATTAGCAAAAGTATGCTTCACATTCTTCTTAGTCTTCTATGCCACTGTTATTCTTGGAAACCGGCTTAGCATCATCACTATACAGAACAGTCAACAGCTGGACTCTCCCATGTACTTCTTCCTGAGCTACTTGTCCTTTGTAGATATCAGTTACTCTACTGTCACTGTTCCCAAACTCATTTATGACCTTCTTGCTGAAAAGAAGACCATCTCTTTTGTGGGCTGCATAGCACAGCTCTTTGGGGTCCATCTCTTTGCCTGCACGGAGATGTTCATCCTCATAGCAATGGCGTATGATCGTTACACTGCTATATGCCAGCCGCTTCATTACGCAAGCATTATGAACAAGCATGTGTGTGGCCGGCTGGTGGCAGCTTCATGGGTGGGAGGCTGTGTGCACTCCCTGGTGCAGACCCTGCTGACCGCTCAGCTAGTGTTTTGTGGGCCCAATGAGATCAACCACTACTTCTGTGATGTACACGCTTTGCTGAAGCTGGCCTGCACTGACACCTATGTGGCTGGTTGCATCGTGGTTGCCAATAGTGGTCTGATTTCCTCGGGCTCTTTGCTTGTTCTTGTTTTTCCTGTGTCATTATTTTGGTCTCTTTGAGGACACGCTCTTCCAAAGGGCGTCTCAAAGCACTCTCTACCTGCACCTCCCATATCACTGTTGCACTTCTGTTCCTTGGGCCATGCATTTTCATCTATATGCGCCCTTCTACCACCTTCTCAGATAATCTCTGTGTTTTACACCATCATCACGCCTATGCTCAATCCCTTGATTTACACCCTCTGAAATGAAGACATGAAAAAAGCCTTGAAAAAGCTATGAAGCAGAAAATCAAAGAGGAGTGAGACATGAAACGACAGGGTGAGTGTTTCTAGGATGACTGTAGCTCAAGAAACCATGGGGAGGCAAAGAGAAGTGTTCAGGAGGGACTTTTCAGGAATGCTTTTCTATTTTTAGCATGGCTGTTCAGAATAGAACTGAAAATAAATTCAAAGTTATATGCAGCTCTCATCTTTCTTTGGAAATTGTCAGTCAAAAGGATGTGAGGATATTGTCACCAGTCAAACCCGAGCCTTTGGGGTGGTATTGGGGCTTTTACCTTTAGACACCTTAGAGCTGTGTAAGTCTCAGGTCTAGGCTTCTCCTGGCATTAAGAGGAATAACTAGGTATTTTGAGAGGTTATGCTTTCCCACTAGCTCCTACGAGCTTCAGAGAGTGGTGTCTGCTCACATTTCTACACAAAAAAAGTGATGGTGGTGCTAAGCTTCCAAGAGAAAGCAAATCCTTTGGAATGGCACAGCACAAGCAGGTTTCATCTCACATATATTGGTGTGCTGACATGAGGTGCCTCAACTTGAGAGAGCTGCTGAAGACAGCAAGAGACCTTTGAGGGGACTGAGATTCATTGCATGGTAAAATAGGAGCATGAGAGGAGCAGGATGCTGCACTAGGTGTCTGCCTTACAGTGAAGGGTGACATACACTGTACTAGGCTTTCCAAGGCTCCCAGGAACACTGATGGACACAGAGGCCGTTCCCCAATGCCAGTCATTAACTCCGATTTTCAGCAGTCTGTGCCAGCCTGGTATCTCTGGGAACGCTTCATTTAAAGGAGCTCTGCTAACACCTTTCCAAGGCCTTGACCTAATGTCATAGCTGAGCTTTATAATCTATCAGAGCAGCAATCCAAGCATGGTTAAATACCATAGTCAATGTTGGAGCCACAATCCAGTTCAGTTATCAGGACATTTTTCACTGCTTTATTTAGAGACCGGATGAAGTTTCATACTTTGGCCAGTCGTCTGGTGCTTTACACTATAAAAGGCTAAGGAATAGGTATCTCAGTGGAAATATGGGGATCCAATATCTCTCCATACTCCATAAGATATAACCTAATTCCTAGCTGAACCCTGAAAATTTCCCTAAAATTCTTAACAGTACTGTTCTTGATTCATCGAGTTTTCCTCAACTGTTTGCAGCAGGGAAACCCCCAAATGCCCCTAGGACCTCCTAAGACTGGGCAATGCTGTTCTACCGCAAATAGACTTACTTTAGCATTGCTGTCATGACAAGTGATTCAAGGCAGGGATTTTCCCAAATCTCCTCCTGGAACGGAGATTTGGGGAAGGGAAGAAGAGGAACAGGATTCTGGATGTTGGATCAGAAGGCTTTCTTAGAAAAGCAAACTGTAGATTTGAAGAGACAGCAGCTCTCTAACATTTTAAGTTCCCTAATTTTGTCTGGGTTTCTCGAGGTGGAGACTAAGGGATAGGTGAATGCAGGACTAAGATGAATGCGGGGCTTATGAAAATCTGTTCTTTTTGATGATATTTGTCAGAAAGCATATTTAGGTTTGAGATTGTGATTCTTGATTGAAACATGCTGCCGGTTCTGCTGATGCTTAGCTCTAGATGGCTTTGACTATCTTAAACATCAGCGCAGAGAGAGGTGTGCAGACATGACTCATTGCTGTGCAGGGAAGCTCTTTGATGGCGATCTACCTGTCTTTTTCTGGAAGAGTAGTAGTGTACATTGCTCTTCCCAGAGACCTGTAAACATACACAGGAAAATAAAATGATGCCTGTGATTTCTTCTCAAGCTATTTCCTTCCTGTGAGCTGGGAGTCCACTGAAAGAGACAATTTTGGACACCTCAGAAATCTGGTTTAAAAATCTCACTTCTCTGTTCAAGATAAGGACAGCACAACATTGATATGTGCAAAAACGGTGAACTTCACATATCTGATGATACTTAATAATGAGAAACAAGAGATAAACCTTGAGCTTCAGGCTCTGCAGCAACAGAAAGATGACAACTAGCAGCACCAAAAGGCTACATTTTCACATTCTTTTTCCTGCATTTTGGGACCGTCAGGCCAGTGGGATAACAGTGCACATAGTCCAAATGCTTTTACTACCCCGTGCGTATTCTAATTTTAGCGTTACTGAGATAAACGGCTTCTGAGATAGTGATGGCCTTTAATCATCACTACTTGATCAAAATTCAGACTATAACATATGAAGATAAGTTTTCTCCCCAGCCGTGTGTCTTTGGGCAAAAATAATGATGTTTCGCAGTCATATCAGCTCTCTGTAAAATATGCTGGCAGCAGTTTGAAAGAAAGAGACTTGTAAAATCCTTCTTTAGGGTGCCATAGATGATCACAGGGACACAATCTTTGCTAGAGTTATGCACAGCTTTAAGGAGAGGAAGTCAGGGGAAATAACAGCCCTAACAGGCTTGCAGTGAAATGCAAAGGGAATCCGCAAGACCTCTTTCCATCCCCCTTTGACTGTAAGCCTTATGCAGAGGCAGGAACCTCTCACCTGTCTGAGATTAATTCTGTCACTTTCAGCTCAATAAAGATTTCAACTCCTTCTGCCAACTGAGGGACAGCATTTGTAAACTCAGCCAGAAGGGATGAAACATCTACTAGTGATAGAACACCTATCCTTAGAGCTAGCTTAGTTGAATTGATAAAAGGATTCCAAAGCCTTTCCCAACTTTCTCATCTCCCAGAAATGACTGGTCGTTTATTCTCAAAATCACATTGATGGCAGACATGTTGTTGGTAAGTCACCATCTTATTTCAGCATTATTTTAAGAGAAAGAACACTACAGCTGGATTAACTTTCAGATTATGTCCAATGTCCTTAAAATAACTACCAGTTCACTCAGTTGCCTCAAGTGGATTGCTGATATGTGGAGATGAAAAGCAAGAATAAGTTCTTGTTACTTCACAATGGTAGCAAAATTAGAAGTCAATCTTTTTGCATTTCTGTAGTTTTTTCATGTTTCCAGGCAGAAGGGGAAAAAGGAGGTAGTAATGAGTGACAGAAGAGGGAGATTTAACAGAAGAGGGACAGTTACTTTCCCTAGTGTTTGGGGGGCAAAAACAGAGGTGTCTCTTCTCCAAGATTTCCTTTGCAGAACTTCAGGTTCTGTGTGTTGCACTGGAAGAGGCTACTCCTTTCAAATACTGAAGACGTAGCAGAAATGGCCATAAATTCAAATCACATTGCTTTTCTCCTCTTGAATGTCTCTGAAAGCTTTTTCTCATCTTGACGGACTGGTGGTTTTCCTACATGAGCAAACGTTCCTAATAGAACAGAGAACTGCAATTCTGTGCCACGCACTCCTCAGGCAGGAGTCCTGTTTGTGCTTGGAACTTGCAAGTTAAGAGTCAGGATTCCTCCAGCTTTCAGCAGCAGAGGAAGACAGTCTTTCAAGATAGAAGTTGCAGATACAACCAGTTAAAAGTCCACCTAAAAGCACTTCTAACAATTAAGTACCTTTCTGAATCTCACCCTTGGAAGGGTGAGATCAAATCTTCCTTGGAAGTCCTACTCTTTGTACCAAGGTTTTGATAAATTTTCCCCAAACAAAGATCTCTTTCTAACAAGTCTGCTGAAGTTTCTCTAATATGACCTAAAACTCTCCTCAGAGCATCCTTCACCTCCTTATTCCTTAGGCTGTAGCTGATAAGATTCAGCGCTGGAGTCACCACTGTAGAGAACAGAGAGGCCCATTTATCTCAGTCCAATGAGTAGCTGCATATTGGGCTACCGTACATAAAAATGGTGCTGCCATAAAACAAGAAGAGAGCTCTCAGATGGGAAGCACAGGTGGAGAAGGCTTTGCATCTGCCCTTGGAGGAGTGGATCCTCAGGGTGGTGCAGATGAGGTAGATGGAGGAGATTAGAATTGCCAGAGATGTGAAGATGCCACGAAACACACCAAAAATGTGAAGTACTGTCTCTTTGCTATAGGTGTCAGAGCATGAAAGCTGGATCCTAGGGGGATGTCACAGAAATAATGACTGATAACACTGAAGTCACAGAAAGAGAATGTGAAGGTGGAGATAGTTTGCGCAAGTGCGTGGACAAACCCAATGAAAGAGGAGATGATTACCATCTGTGTACAGGCTTTTGAGGACATGACAGTTGCATAAAGGAGAGGGTTACAGAGAGCCACATGCAGTCATATGCCATTACTGCCAGCAGGAGACACACAGCACTAGCCATGAGGAGACAAGTGAATAGCTGTGCCACACAGGCACTGACTGAAATGGCTCTCCTCACTGCTGAAGAGTTCACCAGCAACCTCGGGGAGATAGCTGAGGAGTAACAGAAATCCACAGAAGCCAAGTTACTGAGGGAAAGGTACACAGTGTGTGAAGCCAGGGGATCAACCTTCATCTACATGATCCTTCCAAGATTCCCTATTAATGTGCTTAAAAAAAGCGGGTTACCTTCACCTCTTGGCTTTCTGTTAGTCCAGAGAGGATAAACTCAATGGCCACACAGTGATTCCTCTCAGGCATGTTGCTAGCACACTCATATCATCTCCCAACAGGAAACTGGTTCAACACCTAGAAGTAATGGGAAACTGGCAACACACAATTGATTGTCTCAGTAGCCACAAGGAAGTACGGCGCATTTTCTTCATAGCTTCTGACTAGACTTCTTTAATTACGCATTGAAATGACTTGTGAAACAAGGGAGTACTGTTCCTATTTTCAGGTGAGATAAGAAAGCGCAGAAAGATAAAATAATTTATTCAAAAGGCAGCAGCAGCACTGTGAAACACAAGTCCTAGTCTGGCACTACAATGGTTTTTGTGTGCCCTCTTTCTCCTCTTTTAAGGAAAAAAGTCTGCTTTTCTTGAGGACATCTATGGAGCACTCTTCTCCCCTCACTCGTGACCACGGTTGGGTGTAAAGGATCATCCAAATGGCCCACTCCAAGGGCAATGGCCCGCTTCTTCCTGAAGATACATGGTCTTGACACTAGTTCAGACATCATTCTTCCTGTATTGCAATCACCAATACATTTTTTGCCTACTAGCTAACTCCCCCGGGCATTGGTAGCAGGGTAGTTACAGCTCAGTATGGGCCACAAAGTCCATTAAAAGGGCAAAGCAGCCCCCATTCAGCCTTGCTGAAATAGGAATATAATGGTTAGGCTGCAGCTGTGCCAACTTGGTAGGACCTGCCTTAATTACATGGACCTCCACCACCCTGACCTTTGGGACTGCAACTCGTAAACATACAAATAACACATCCACATCCTGGCAGAAGAAAGTAAAAGTTTCCTCTCTTGAATGAAATGCTGGCAGGCACTAAATGGCAACAGCAGCAGGAAAACTCAGCTTTGCATCTTCCCAAAGAGGAGGAGATACCACAAGATCCTCCAGGTTTGCCTGAGAAAGCATTTCTCATTTGCTTGCATCCCTGTTGTCAAGGGAAAGTGGCCATTTTCTGCTCAGGAATAAATTGGGAAGAGTCACCAAATGAAATACTGATCTGTTTTATCCAGTAAGACAAGAGTAGATACTGTAGATACCAAGCCAGTTTATTCCCCCCTTGAGCCAAATCTTCAGAAGTACTTGCCCTTTTCAAGAAGCAGACAGCAGGATTAAAACCAGCCTATAATGCTTAGGTACACAGTTTAAGTGAGCAAAATGCTTACCCTGCTTAGATGCACAAAAGACCAGACTGCCTTTACACACTGAGTTATCTTTGCATAGCTGGCTGTTGTTTATCTCCAACCTACCCAACCTTTTCTGCCCTAAAGCACAGCAACTAGCCCAGTTAATTCTCAGAAAAGGGCTTCAATGAGCTTGCTATCAACAGGTTGCTCTCTTCCATGGACTACTTGGGAAACTGAAGGAGGAAATTTCCCTCTCCTGCCCTAATGTGAGTGATCAAACACTGGATTAGGTGCAAATTTGTAGAATCTCCATCTGTGCTGACATTTAAAATTCAGCTGGATCGGGCGGAGCAATCTGATCTGACTGAACCTGCTTTCACAGAATCACAGAATAGTTGAGGTTGGAAGGGACCTCTGGGGATCATCTAGTCCAACCCCCCTGCTCAAGCAGGGTCACCTAGAGGACGTTGCATAGGATCGTGTCCAGGCGGGTTTTGAATATCTCCAGAGAAGGACACTCCACAACCTCTCTGGGCAACCTGTTCCAGTGCTCTGTCACCCTCACAGTGAAGAAGTTTTCCTCATGTTCAGCTGGAACTGTGTGTGTTTCCTGGCACATTGCTGTCTCAGGCTTTACTTGGTGTCCATCAGCACTCCCAGGTCCTTCTCAGCAGAGCTGCTTTCCAGCAGGTCAACCCCAACCTATACTGGTGCCGGGGGTTATTTCTCCCTAGGTGCAAGACCCTGCACTTGCCTTTTTTGAACTTCAGGAGGTTCCTCTCTGCCCACCTCTCCAGCCTGTCCAAGTCTCTTTGAATGGCAGCACAGCCCTCTGGGCCACTCCTCCCAATTTTGTATCATCGGCAAACTTGATGAGGGTGCACTCTGTGTCTTCATCCAGGTCACTGATGAAGAAGTTGAACAAGACTGGACCCAGTACTGACCCTTGAGGGACACCGCTAGCTACAGGCCTCCAACTAAACTCCGCACCGCTGATCACAACTCTCTGAGCTCTGCCATTCAGCCAGTTCTCAATCCACCTCACTGTCCACTCATCTAACCCACACTTCCTGAGCGTGTCTATGAGGATGCTATGGGAGACAGTGTCAAAAGCCTTCCTCAAGTCAAGGGAGACAACATCCACTGCTCTCCCCTCATCTACCCAGCCAGTCATTCCATCACAGAAGGCTATCAGATTGGTTAAGCATGATTTCCCCTTGGCGAAGCCATGCTGGCTACTCCTGATCACCTTCTTGTCCTCCAAATGCTTGGAGATGGCCTCCAGGATGAGCTGCTCCATCACCTTTCCAGGGATGCAGGTGAGGCTGACTGGCCTGTAGTTGCCTGAGTCCTCCTTCTTGCCCTTTTTGAAGACACAGGGTGACACTGGCTTTCTTCCAGTCTTCAGGCACCTCTCCTGTTCTCCATGACCTTTCAAAGATGATGGAGAGTGGCTCTGCAATATCGTCTACCAGCTCCCTCAACACTCGTAACTCAGCACTTTGAGGAGGAGGTTGGACTTGATGACCTCCAGAAATCCTTCCCAACCTAAATTATTCTATGATTCTATCTGCAGATTGAAAATGATCTCTTTCATCTCTAAAATGAAGAAATAGGCCTACCTTCCTTGCATGAAGGTGCGAGATATTTTAGGCAGTATTGTTCCCAGAAATAAACTCTTATTTCAAAAGCTACAAACATTTCATGTACCTTCGTAAGAGTGAGTAGCTTCCTTCTTCACTTCAAAGACATCTTACTGAAACAAATCAGAAGATTTATCTAAAGAGAAAAACTTTAGGACTTCACACTTGCAATAGAGCCCCTCCCTGCTCCAGATAAATGCCCAGATAAATGTTCTTTGCTTATATGTTTGCAGAACTACGCAATTCAGTACTGCCTTTGGAGCAACAGCTCATTCTTTTCCCTATATGTTGCAGCTGACCTGCAGCCTGGGCGTTGTGAAACATTAGTGGAGTGACACGCTGAGAAACAACTTCAATATGAAATGTGATATTCTAACACTCAGCTTGCCGCTTTGGAATTCTTTCTTCAGAAAAATGGTGTTACTGAAGTACTTGGTGTACTTATGACTCTCGATGCAGTTTAATGTCTGTAAATTAGATCTCCTGCAAGACACCAGGCCTTAATTAGGAGTCTCAGCAGATGCACTGTAATGAAGAATCTTTCTGTGAATTAATTTCCCCTACCCTTCGTTAGGGGTCTAGTCAACATCTATTCTGGGCTCCCCCTATAGACAAAGGAAGCAATATCACCTTCAAAGGACAATTCATCCCATCTTAAGATAAGTGTGATAAGCAGAAGGAATCATCCTCTAAGGGTGTCTTTGTTGTCATTGATCATAGGACATGCCCGTCTCCTTCCCTGCCCTTACTACTTTTTACTAGTGAAACTGATGACATAAGTGTCCTAGCAAATTCAGTGAACCCTGGTCTGTCCCTATCAACTCACAAACAAGGCTTAACAAAGCTTTAGACTGCAAACTTTCATATAAATTCTTTTAATAATAATAAGACCGTATTCATGTAAATAGCAGTACAGTGTAAGATATCAGAGGAATCAGTTCTGCTTATCTGATTCTGAAGAGCTGCAGTGCAACTCTGTGGAGTTTAAGAATTAAGTATGCCATCTGAATGTGAATCCACCTCTGTTATTAATTATGATCAAACTTGATAATTCTTCCTCTCATTAAAATGCACAGTCCTGATACACAGTTAGCTGGTTTTTCCACAGAAGACTCCTGTTGTCTCTAATAACACATCTACCCTTGGACTCGTGTCCTTTGTTAGATAACCTCTTTGGCTCATGGACCATCTAGTTTCAGGCAGCCTGCTCATCTGTGGAGCAGATATTTTGCTGTGATAACCTGTTCATCTGCGGACCATCCAGGCTCAGATTATGTGTCCATCCGTCGGGGTAGATTTTTCTTCAAATGCAGATGCAAAATTCTTCAAGTAGTTAATTGCTGGTGATTTGCTTAGAGTTCTGGTGCCTCTGCCTTAACACTGCCTTTGCACTTGCACCCAATCCCACATATAATTTTCTTCTAAGGTCCTTGAATAATTAACTCTTTTGAAGAAAAGAAAAATAATGGTCTGTTGGAAGATGTTGACATAGATATCATGCTTTAGTAAACAGTTTGCCATTAACCTCTCTCTGTTCTTGCAATATCACTGGACACTTATTGAAATTACTTTATGATAAGATGATGAAGACAGCTGTTCTGGGAAGCTGAGGAGCCTTTGAGACATATGAACGAAGACCCTTCCCCTGATTCTGGCAGGAGTTTAAGGACATCTCTACCTGCCAGAAAAGCTAGCTTACTTGTGCTACTTCGAGGGCTTAGAGGTTGTTCGACAAACTGTTGGCCTTCAGAGCAGAGAGCTGAATTGGGTTACTCAGCTGAAGAGTGATCTGCTCTGACTGTCCCTAGCAGCGAAAGTCATCAGCGGGGCTTAGGCAGGCAGAAATGTCCCGGTAACGCAGCCTTGGTTAGACTGTGCTTACAGTGGCTGCTCGTGCTGTGGAGTGGGGGCGACTCCTGGGACAATGAATGTGCAGTGCCGTGTGTAAGATGATGAGTGAGGGAAGCTCGTCTGTTTGGGCTGCACCATGAGGTCTGCAATGTATTTGCATTGGACCGAGTCCTCTTCCAGACTGCATTAGACTGGCAATGTAATGGCTTCTGGAGTTCTCGTCTAGACTATGTGAAAGCCGTGGTGTTCAGGAGATAGCTGGGTTAAAAGTGGATCAACAGGTATTGCTTGTCTGGGTTATTTATCTTTCTTTCCTGCAGTCCTCTCTCACAGTTTAGTCAGGAATATCTGAAACCTCCATGGTATTCTAGGAAGCATGAAAATGTTTGCTTGCAGAAAATTTGTACTTCTAGATGCTGCCAGAGTTGCTCTGGGAACTGACTGGTTATTGCTTAATGACACCTATCGGTCTTAATGATAAAGCTATGGATATGGAAGAGTGGAACATATTTCTTCCTCAGACACTACGTTTACACATTAAGGGGTCTAAGTGGTTCAGGACGTGCAGAATGGGTTGCTCTGAGTGATGACCCCCAGTGAGAGGGAGTGTAGCTTTTTATGGGACCTTTACTTGCAGTCCTTCCTAAGGATAGGGAAAAATGGTCTTACACCCATTTGTCTAATAACTCTGTGTGTTGAGGCAGTGTTATAGCAGGTTCCGTTTCCTTCTCTGTGCTACTTCCATGGCCAAAGCAGCTGAGACTGAAGTCTTTCTCTACTGAAGCCAGTGGCTTTTTGTTCTCTGAGAGCCAGCTCCCTGAGTCAGATGGAATGTGATCCAAAACCAGAACTCAGGGCAGCATTAAGCTGCATTAATGTGGACTTGAAATAATTCCATAAACCTGAGCTGGTCACTCTACACTCTTCCTGTAATTCATAGATATAAATATAGACCTTTCAAGGGAGACAGAGACAGGTGTGATCAAACTATGGAAGCAAGCAGACTTTTATTTGTCTTCATGAGCTATAGAAAGAGCCTACAAGTTTGGTTTATGCTTTGGCAGCTCATTAACAGAACTCTAAACTTAGGTTAGATGAATCCCAGTCTCATTTTTAGCCTGACTGTGAGTCAGGAAAAAAAAGACTACAAGGATGTATGAGGTAAGGCAATGGAAACAGAACATGGAAGCGATACTGCTGAACTGGTACTAGTTAACAACAGTTGAAATCAAAGCTGGGATATCTTCAAGGCATCAAACTTGAAAGTAAAAACTTAGGTGAAAATAATCACCTTCAAAAGTGTCACAATTGTACTTTCTCACAGTAAAGCTGTAGCTCTTGCTATTACAGAAAAGTCTTTAATATTACAGTTATTTCTTTCTTCACTTCTGCATTCATTTTTCTCCTACTTCTGTTGCATAACGAGCAATTATTTCAGAATAAATTCATCCATGAACAGCTGTACTCATCATTTTACTTTTTTAAGCACCTGTTCCAACTCCTTTGGAGGTTTTATTGACTGACAAACAATTTTCTCCATGTAACAGTCTGTTCAGTGCCTCATTTTGAGGACCTCCTTGGTCCTCAAGCTGTAGACCGTGGGGCTTACCATTATAAAAAACACAGACATCACCTAGTCTTGGTCAGGCAAGGAGCCAGAGCTCTGGGGTGTGTAGCTGGAGTGCCAAAGGATATGGCAAAAACTATCAAGTGCACAGGATGCACAGGTGGAGAAGGCTTTGTGTCTTCCCTTGCTGGAGTGACACTCCAGAATGGCAGAGATGATGTAGATGTAGCAAAATGCATACCTGCAGTATGACAAAGATGTCACCTAAGATGCAAAATGCTGCGAGGATGATCTTGTTAACCCCAATGTCAGAGCAGGAGATACCACAGATCAGGGGTACCACACCACAGAAGTGACTGGTGATGCTGGAATGGCAGAAGGACACCCAAAAGGCACAGCTGCTGTGTATCATTGAGATTAGAGACCCACAAAAGTAAGAACCAAGTCACAGCTGGATGCTGAGACTTCATGACATGACAGCTTTGTATAGCAGTGGTTTACAGCTGGTCATACGCCATCACAGCCAGAATGAAACATTCGTTGGTGCAAAATGTAGAGAAACAGTACATCTGGGCAGCACAGCCACCAAATGAGACAGCTTTGCTCTCTGCTAAGAGACTGGCCACCGTCCTGGGGGTGATGCCTGAGCAGCAGAGGTCTAAGACTGCCAAATGGCTAAGGAAAAGCTATTTGGGAGGGTGGTTTGGGGAGACAATCCTTATCAATGCGGTCAAGGCCAGATTTCCAACTACAGTCATCAGGTAAATAATTAAAAGCATTACAATGAGAGTGGGCTGTGCTTCTGCCTTGTTGATTAGATCTAGGAGGAGGAACTCAGCTACTGTGGTGTAATTTTCTGCTGCCGTTTTGCTCAGATATTTGTTCACATTAGGTAAGCAATCTTGTCTTGATACACTCTGGAGAACAACTGGCAAAAACCGATCATGATCATATGTTCCCGCTAGCGGTGAGCAGCTTACTTCCTTTGGTCAACGAGGACAATACTGATTTCATCCAAAATGCCATTCTGAAATGGAATCACTTGTCTGTGTTATCCCAAACCAGCCGTAACATACATTATCTACCTAGATTGTGCCAGTGTGAAGCTGGAGCACTATGAATGCCACTAAGTCACAGTCTAATAATGGTAAATACATAGGTATCAATGTTCAAGAGCTGTTAGTGGGAAGTAGGCTAAATGAGACTGCAAAGAGAAGAAATAGTCTCTGACAGACCTTAAAGAGGTAGTAACATTTCCCAGTTCTTTGAATTCTTAAATCAACATTACATATGCTAGTGAGCATTTCAATTACTGCTGTTTCCAGGGTCTGAAGGCACTAACAGGCCTTAATGGGCCTGATCATCCTCGCCTGAGGCATCCACTTGCACCTCCTGCCCATGGGCCAAGGAGCCCCATTTAAGCTCAACCCTGGGCCTTCAGTTTCTGTCTGAGCTTCCCTAGAGGAGCACTGATCTCCAGCTCAGCTCAGCGTGCAGACTCCATTGCTCTGGACCCTGCCCTGTGGACTGACTTCCCAGCTTGACCCTGGACCTATCTTGTCACTTTGGGCCTGCCCAGTAGGCACTGGACTCTCTCTGTCCCTGGTTACCCTCACCAGGCCTGATCCTGACTCTGACCCGCAGGCTGACTTCTCAGCTTGACCTCATACCTGCTTCATCACCAGGAACTCTCCTGGTCATCTGGACTCTTGGTTGAACTCGGCTACCATCTCTAGGTCTTCTCTGCCCACCTGGCTCAGGGCCAGAGGGACAGGCCCTGGCTGCAGCCTCCTGAACTTATCATTCTACACATCCTGAATAGGGAAAAGGAAGGAAAAAATGGGCACTTCTATGGCATAACTCATCTCATCATGTAGCAGATGTCTAAGATACTCACATGAACCATTCTGCAAAAACACCTGTTACTTTTTTTTCCTTCCCCCTCCCTATTGAGAAGAAACTAAGATGGAAGACAGAAACGAAGGCATGCTTAAAGGTATATCTCTAGGTGAGATGAATTCCATAAGCAGCCATATGCATGTAGAGCTACTCCAAATTTATTACAAATAAACCAACTATTCCTTCAGTGCCTTACTTATAACTGTGATACTAATATTTTTTAAATTCAGAAAAGGGTATAAAAGTCCACTGGTTGGATTCCAACTGTTTCCAGTCAACTTGATAGCATTCTACTAGGCAAATGTCTGATAGAAAACACTCTTTGATTAATTCTGCTCGTTCCTGCACCAAACCAAGCTCCATTCTCACTCATAACAAACTGACTGTCTGACTAGTAGGTAAACGGGCGTATGAATTCCTGAGCTGACTTTTGAAGGTGTGCAGGATATACAAAGTTACCTGTGAAGACAGAAATGGATGGTCAGCATCTTTGGGGAAAATAAGGTTTCAAATGCATTTGTCTGCATGGAATTACAATGATATTCCATAGCAGATGTCAACTGCACTTAAACTCCAGGACTATGAAAAGAGTTAAATTCATATCCATTTTCACTTATCATGTCTTTATTAAACCAAAGGTAAGTAACTGCAATTTATTTGCACGGAAGAATACATCACTACAGTCTGCTGCTGCTGCTGTATCAATTCTATCAATAAATTGGACATACAAGCCACAAAGAACATGTGTGAAAATGAGGCTATTCTAGGATTCCTAGACTGTAACATTCCAGTTCCACATTGTCCTGAAACGATGTTTTGCTAAATTTCAGTCTACTTTTAAATAGAAACAGACTTTATCTCTGTTATTTCAGTTTTGTATAACAGAGATGGTCTCTTTCCAAAATGTTGAGAAGATTTGGATTTATTCCACTCTTGGTAATACCCAGCACTCTGAAAAAGAAGGAGATCTGAACAGGCTTTCATCTGGTTACCGATGGAGCTTCTATATGTGTGTATAGACATCTGGAGATCAAGGGTCTATAAGCAAATCTGGTAAATAATCCAGTCCTTATTGGGGGAAAATAAAAAAGAAGAAGATGACTTGCAAGCAATTACATAGCAACTTATGCTTGGATCATACAAGAACTTCCAAAGTGAACACAGATGTTACTTCCCAGTTGAGAAAGGAAGCAACTGCACCTGTGTTGAAATCCAGTGTTGTAGCAGGCAGGATTAAGCAGTGGGTGTAAGAAAATGAATGGCCATCCTTCATAGCAAAGAAACTAGAGATGGGAAATAGATCTTTCAGCTACTAATTTCTAAGGCCAGGAAAATGCAAATTTCATACTATCCAGTGCAACTAGTAAATTCCCTCCTATGCAATGTAAGAGTTAGAAAAAAGAAAACAAGAAGTACTTTTTTTTTTAATTTGATCTTAGCGTGTAATATGGCTTAGATATCTTTCTCAGCTCCAACATTTCAGGATACATGAGAAAGTAACCGGGTTATAATTACACTCACTGACTTGGATTCCCCAGTTGGAAGGACAAGATGTGAGGTTTTTGCTGTCTGCACTTTGTCTCTCTATGATGTAAGAGATATGATCTCAGAAGTAATCGCCTTCACCTAAGCTGTTCATCTCGTGTTCTTCATAGTTTACAAAGAAGATTCATGGATCCCGGGGTATGAAGATGTCTCTTCTAAGAAAAGATGAACAGTGCTCAAGAAGTGCCCCCCCCCCTTTTTTTTTTAACCTTAAAGCAAGATTAGATTGATGAGGTCAGATGAACTCAAATCTGCTGCAGAGGTTTAAATTTGGGTAAGACAAATCCATTTGCTCAGCTCTAACTGCAATAAGCTGGGACAGCCTTTTGCTCAAGCCTATGACTAGACGCATAATCAACTATCTGAAAAGAGCATGTCGGATATTTTTGTGCCACAACACTCAGATATGATGCAGTGCAATGTTGTTCAGTACAATATAATACAAGATGATACATTAAAACAAGTAGCAGCAGTAAACAATAAGTATCACCTATTTACAAAATAGAAGCTCTCCAAATGATGTATGTATATAACTGATGGTATTATCAACAAACGTTGAAAAACAGAAACTTTCTCAACCATCTTACTTATTTAGAATCCCCATTTTCAAACAAATAGATAGGGTCCAAAAACTTTCCCAGCTCTGTGGACACGCTATGATCGTGCTTTGCCACCAGATGGCGAAGGCACAAACCTGAGTGTGTATAAATGTGTATACGCTGGTGCTGATGTTTTCCGGTAAGTTGAAGATGGCTATTTTATTTGTTGGATTTTCTTTAGCCATAGTAGGACGCTATATTTTAAAAAACTTTTCTGAAAATTGTCATAATTCTCCTGCACAAGTTAATTATGAAAAGTCATACAAGGGGACATCCATAGGTAAAGGAGGAAGTGACACAATCCAGTATTATAGCTGGGGAGGCAGCACAAGTATTTGGGGAAGCAGAGTAAAGGGAAGACAAGAGCATTTTCTTCTGTGAGGTGAACTGAATAACTGTGAAACTTCCACCTTGCAGGAATTAAGTTACTGTGCTCCTTCAGCAAATTGTCCATTATGAATGTATTGATTATGTCACCAAATACGTCAAAAGTTCAACATCTGCCAGCAAGAGAAATACAGGGAGTTGCATTATCTGTTTGTGTTAGAGTAAGTGACTCAGGATTCAGTTCATCTCGCCTAAATTCAGGCATCCTACTGAAGGACCTCATGCTGGTGCCTGGGTGGTTGGAGATCTCTCAGTAGAGATAAAAGGGAGAAATGGGTGAGGATTGTGGGTGAAAACACTCATGTCATCTACCAGGAAGCACCTAAAAGCTTTGTCTGAATCTAATCTAGTCATCTAAACCCCCTCTGGACTCAACGGAGAGAGACAGGCAGTTCCTGGGGATGATTCAACTTGTCCTAAGGAAGAAGCGCTCTGTGAAGATGCTAACTTCTTTCTCTCTGATGAACACAGAGGAAGCCTGATTAGCTTTAAATAGGTCACTTGCATACAGCTAAAGCTCAGCAAGGAAGTCTTCCCGTATGTTTTCCCCAAGTGTTTCACACCCATGAGCATTTGAAAGAGTAATCATGGAGCCTGGCCTCCTGCATTGCTGTGGTATGGAAATATGGTGTGATGGCATGGCACAGAACTGCAGGCTTGGGAGGGTAAGGCTGGTGGATTTCCAGGGAAGGGTTTTTGTTTTTGTTTTTTTTACACATGCACGTGCAATTTCACACATGCTTTCTCCATGTCATGTTGATTAGGCTCCATGCATCCCAGATTTCGGGATGTGCATAGTTTACTGTGCACATAAAGACAGCCAGAACAGCACAGGCTGCAGCTCAGTGTGATATTTCAGAGAATGTGAAATGCATCTCCTGGACAGAGCTGTGCAGTAGATCCAGACCCATCATGGATCTTGAGCACATGCCACATGTCTATACAGCAGATGGGATTCATCTCCCCGCAGTTAAGCTATTTAAAAGTTAGGTGACTGAATCTAATCTAGTTGTCTAAGCTGCCTTTGTAGTAAGAAAAGGAGACAGGCCATTCAAGAAGATAATTCATCATCTCTCTCTTGCAAACTCATCTTACAGGGAAGTGGGACATTTTCCATTTCCACTAATTTCCTGCTGGTATTTTAAATGCTATCTATCTTAAATTTGCCCTCACTCCCACACCTGCAGAAAGAGAAGGAAGATCAGAAGCAGTGGGGGAGTCATTGATATTCCTGGTGGAGGCTGCTCTCCAAAGATCTCCCATCTTTGGGCAAATAGTGTTTCTCTTCAATGGTGAATTCCTACTTCTCTAATCTTCCTTTTGCATGAGAGAGCAATGTTGAAACACTGAAATGTCTTCTGGGTCAATTATGCTAAATTTCAATTGAGAAAAATCAAAAAGCTTCATTTTGATCGTTTTGTATCACTTAACTTCAACAAAGAAATTATTAGATATTTCAGAATGTATATCATAGACATTGTGGTGCAGTCATATAATATGTAATAATAGAGTGTGTTTTAAATGAAATGAAATTGGACAAGAAAGTAGGTATGAAAAATGCTTTGGAAAGTGGAAGTGCTTCTCCGTCTCAAATGTAACAATGGATCAAAGTCAAACTATACCAGCTGACTAGCTGGGCAGTTGGTTTAAAAGGAAGTGCTAAAAACCTGGGAATAGGAGCACTTACAGAGATGATTTATTTATTTATTTATTTATTTATTTATTTATTTTTCCTTGGGAGATGTGCTGGAAGCGGGAAGGGAACCTGTGGGAAGATGGAGGCACTGTGGGATGCGTGGAGGAATACTGGGGCTTTTAAGTTAGTGGTAGTTCTGCATGCGTGTCCATCACATGCACCTCTAAGCGCATGAAGTTTATCAACTGGAAATAACTGAGTATGTAATTACCTCACAGGAACAGCTTTTGGGAAAGAGGTCTTCAGATATGCATGGGGGTGAGGGCAGACTGAAATAGCAGCAGGTGGCTATGGCCCAAAAGTGAAGGGGCTCAGCTGGACTTCAGGGAGAAATAAAAGAATGGTGGAAACAGTGAATTTAGGAGCAGAGTTAGCCAGCTACAAACTAGGGACATGTCTGCAGAGGATGCGCAAATGACTTTTTTGCAATTTCTGATCGCCTCACAGCCTGTCATTGCTTGAAACAAGGTAAACCCTGGCCTCAGCTCAGTTCTGCCATTACGAGCATTCACAGTATGTGTCGTTACCTGTGGAGGCTAGGTTGAGTGCCAGTCTGGACTTCCAGCTGCTTGAGCTTATCTAGGTAGTGCCCTGAACTGCGCTTCTCACGCTCGCTTCTGTCACTTGCTCCAATTACTCATTTCTTCTCCTCCTGCTAGGCTGAGCCATGTCTCCTTTTAGTCCTCTCCTCCCTTCCTTTGCCTTCCCTCCATCCAGAGTCAGCGTCCTCACGCACAGCCTAACCAGGCCACCACAGCGGGACCATTCTTTCCCCAAACAGCCCCTGGAGTCTTCCTCAGCTGAGTCCCTTGCTCCAGGAGTTCAGCCAGACCTTGGCACTTCCTTCACAGACCCCCTCCGTGTTGGCTGTAGCCTGTGCGGCCACCAACACATCCAGGTTCCCCCACCCCCTGGACTCTACCTTCTTCAGCCATGGCCTTGCAACAGCAGCCAGCTTATCCTCAGTGCTGAGTTCTTCAGTTTGAAAGGCATTGCACTACAATAAGGTTAGAGCTCATGATCACGGGTGGGGGCAAGTGGTATGTCTGCACGGTCTGACATCATTGTGTGAAAACAGTCTGGGATGCCAAAGGTCTTTGCAGGACAGGGGACTGAACTCTCTATTTCCAAGTCTGTAGGCAGCAGCCCTCACTTGGGTCTGAAAGTTGACACATATGGCGGAGGTGGGCTCGAGGTATTCTTGATCTTTGATCTTGTAGGGAACATGGCAGTGGAAAATAGGATTTGGGATTCTTAATGGAACTATGGGGTGCTTGTCGGGAAGGGTTTAGGATAAGAGTTGCACTGGCAGACTTGAAGGGCTGGCTGACAGGCTTCTCGGCAGTTGAATTTTGTTGCCAAACCCGAAAGGAGGCCACAGAGTTGTGCAGGGACAGCCCTGAAGAGCTGGAATTCACTACCCGCTGCTAAGGATACAGAAAAAAACAAGGACACAGTTGCCAGTTTGGGGAGGGGGCTGTTCTTCCTTCCCTGTCCCACTCCTTCAGTGACCACCTCCATTTATGCCCCACTGAAATTTTCCAGGATTCTGCTCTGTTGGGGTGTTGGCAATCTTGCTGCCATTACTAATCTGCTGCCCAAGGCAACCCCTCTGCTCTGCCTAATAACCTGAGAGAGGTGACAGGAGAGAGAACAGATTGGGCTGGATTATGTATACTGTCAAATTTCAGTTATTTTATTATTAAAGTTCTTTTTTTTTTTTTTTTTTTTTTTCCGGAAGGGGCAACCTGTTTCATAAATTGTGGAAGTGATGGACTTCAGCACTGGATTCCTCAGTTGCCAGTTTGATTTCTCTCAGCATTAAGATGTATGCCTTTAAGAAGACATTTTGTGCTGGTGAGGGAAAATGGAGAGACTGTGGAAAACAGGCACGTCAGGCTGATACTTATTAACTGATGACTAGTAATATTTGACGGATGCTAACATAGCCATAAGAACAAAACTGTGGAATTTCAGATTTTTTTTTAATTGCTTCATCTGTAATTGTGAAACTGTAATTTCCTAGTTTCTTTTTTTAAGCTTTACCTTTCCTCCAGGGGAAATGTCTGTGACTTCCTTTGCTTTTCTCTGAGGAAACCCTATGCAGATTATTACATGTATTGATTTGAACTAATCACTCTGACTTTGACAAGGAAGCCAAATGCAAATTCCAGGTAGGTTACAGCTTGAAGGAGCCTGTGTCTAAAGACTCAAGGCAAGCAATTTAATATAATTGGTTGTCTCTCCAGGAAATGACTTAGGATGATTTTAGTAAGGTCTCCGTAGGTACAGTTAAGAAACTTGTGCCTGACAAATTGCAATGATGCAACTTGGCAAGTGAGTTTGCGAGTGTGTTTAAATTGGCTCCAGTGTGCATCATTAAAAGCTCAAGTTCTTTCACTCCTTGAAATTAGCAGCTCTCTCATCTTACAGTCAGACGTGATTATTGCTCTAATCTAGGGACAGTGAGAGACCGCCTGGAAGGAAAAGCAGCCTGTGAAAACTGGCAGGATCTCTACAATGCTTTTGCTGTATCTCAAAAACCCCACAGAGACCCCGGTCTAATCTATTTCATTTAAAGATGATGGGTCAAACAGAGCTGGCTGCATTGCACTAGTGGGGCTGCAGCTTAAAACTGCCTGGACTGAGCTGGTTTTGAACTACTCTGTTTTTTGCTGGGATGATACACAGCTGACTGACCAATTTGGTCTACATAGCAAAGGCAGTAAACTCAGAAATGGTTTCTGGCAAAGATGAGGCCAATTCACAAGTTTCCCTGTCTTCTTCTGCTGTCCCAGGCCTCCTACTCTGCAGATTTCTTCTTGCTACTCCATCTCCTTTGCAGAACCTGGAAAATAGGGGACAAAGTTTTCATTAGAAACCCAGTTTTTAATTTAATTTTAGAATAAAGAACATTCTGAGGGAGCCTAGCAGGGAGGATGGAGCCCACCTGCAGTGTGAGCTGCAGGGAGGGATTATTCCCTTGCAACAGAACTACCTCAGAGCATCTTGTCTGTATGTCTGAAACACAAATGGCCACGAAAGAAAAAAGGATCGTTCTCAGCCCCATGTCTGAAGGCAGCAGCTAAGTCTGTAATTGGCCCGGGGTCATAACGAGCATCCTTAGTTGGACAGCTCAAGACCTGACAAAGCTCATTAATCCCACTATTAGTCAAAATCAGATTGCTTTGATGGCATTACTCCAGGAACATAGTCCTGGTGTGGCATGAAAGGGCTGAACAAAGTCCTTCTCCAGACAAACACTTGCCCCTCTGATGCCTACATAAACCCCATAGTGACGGCTCCTCAGCTATAAGGCTAACGACCCTCGGTGGAAGCACCAGTCTGCAGGGTTACACAATGCCGTAGCATGCACAGTGCAAAGAAGAGGCCTAAATAAAACAGCAGTATGGCATGCATAAAAAGACTTTTCCTCTCCTTCCGAGCTTTCTATTTGCTTTGAGATCCAAAGCTAGGACTTAAAATCTAGGGGGAAAAAAAAAAAAAACCAGCCAGGTAGTTGCGATAATAATGAGTGTATAGATGTAAAAGCATGTGGCTGGGCACCAGGTGAATGGCTGCTTATTTGTCTTGTCCTGGTTGCTGCACTGTGGATCGAGATGAAACTCCAGGAGATTTCAGTTGCCCCAAGCATCCTGACCTTAGAGAGCCTTTTGGAGAGCAAGTGCCTTTGGCAGGGCAGGAGTTTGGTAGGGAATCTGCAGTTTGAATGCAGATTGGAGACAGCTGAGAGTTGCAGGGGGGCAGTGTGCTGCAGGACTTGGCCAGAGCGAGGCCTCTGAAGTGACAGAGGGAGAGAGACTCTCCTGGTGGGCCAAAAGGGCCAGGGCTGAGTTTTCTGCGACCAAAAAAGCCACTGAGAGGTGTTGACCTGGAAAGCAGGGCTCAAAGGAAGAACTATTTTTCCAAGGACTCGCTGAATTCAGAGGTGTGTGTTCAAAACTTTTGATTTAAATTGCTCCCCCAACAGGCCTGCGATTATCTGGGCCCAGCATATCATCAACTAGTGCATGCATGTATTCTCCAAATAGACTCCTGAGATTTTTTTTGTTTTAATTACTATTTCATCATAAAACAAAATGGAAGAACTGTAATTTAAAGTGTGCATCCTCAATTAGAAATTTCCTGTGGTGACAATACCAAAATAAGCAGGTTGAGTAGTAGCAGGTGGCTTTGGATGATAGAGCCATTGGGATTAATAAGATCTGGAATAAGGAGTTTACGCTGCACTACATATATCCTGCAAGTTAGGCGTATGAAATAGTAACATTTGAGGGAGTTGCACCACCCAAGTACCTCCAAACTACTTTGAAGTATTCGTAGGTGAAGATTACTACCTGTGAAATGGGATTTTTATCCAGAGGCAGAATGCCCTTTTTACAAGCAATATGTAACATCTACTTGCAACTGGGCTAAAGGCCTCCTTTTTTTTTCCTGAGTAATACTTCACAAGTACTGCAATTATTGCATATGGACTGAATATTTCAGTATCTAGAATAGAGAGAGGCTAGTAATGCTATTCTTATGAAATATTTCTCTACTTAGGTAAAATTCACTAGGCCTCGGTAACCGTATGACAAAGCTGATAAAAAGAACAGCATAATACAGACACAGCTGAGGATGCTTTTGGTAATTGCTGATATTTTCCTAAGGCCTTAAAGCTGGCATTTGCATTTGGTACATAATAGTGGCACATACAGTTCACAAGCATCTTGAGGATCAGTAACATCACATGCACAAGCCTAGACCTTTGTAGTCTTGGGCTAACAACATCACAACCAGCCTGGTTAATTGGAAGGCCTCATTAGATTTGGCTAAGAACATATCTCAGACATTGCCCTATGTTTCTACTTTTAATTACCTGGTACAACTAAGAATACGCCTACAATGACACATCTGAAAACTAGAGGTGTCACTGAGAGCCAGCAGCCCAAAGCTCTCTCCATAGTCATGGGAGACTCTCACCTTGAAGGGGCAATGCAACCCAACCTGAAAGAGGTTTCTAAGATACATGACGTGAAGCTCTCCTTGAACTTGTTTATACTTTCACATACAACTACACCACTACCTTTTAGACGTGTGCATTTTGATGAGATAGTTAGCTTTACCACGTACTTCATGCTGATGGCTAGCAATGTATGGTTTAGCAGAACGTCAGACATTGCATTGTGACAGGATTGGATTATCAGCACTGGGATCTAGATGTAAGGTCTCAGGTTAGAAGTTCCAGAAAGGGAGCATCTCACAGGCAGGAGGTGCATTCGTTTGGCTAGTATTAGCACATCATCACTTGACTATCTGTACAGCACTGTATTTTGGAGCCGTGTATCACAGAGCGATTTTGTATGAAGTATTGCCCTCTTGTGGCTGTCCAACAAAAGATGGGTAACTCGGAAAGTTTTCAGCTAGTGGAGAGCACATTAAGCCAGTCTGGGAAGATGGAAGGGCACAGCCCTAGTTCTACTCCTAGGAATACATGAAATGTATCCGTTCACTGTGTCTATTTCTGGCATCTGTTGGGTTTATTACCTAATGACTAGCTCCATTCTCTGTTTCAGAACTTCATGGGATACATGATTTCTGATGGTCCTAGGGCTTACTGCAGTACCCACAAAGAGAACTGGACCTCATGCATTTATTCCAGCCAAAGGTCTATGCAAGCATTGCATAAGGTAGACCTGTGTTTGGTAATCCTTGGAGAATACCAGCATATCTTCTAACATATACTTGGGAGTCTTAATTTTGTAAGAGGCACACACTGCAAACATAGAGAAGAGGCTTTAGGAGTGATTGATAAACAATATTATCCACATTAACACTGCAAAAGTTATTGGTTGGTAGTGTTGGAACAGTAACATATACACCAAGCTGTGCATCCAGAGGGAAAGTGGCATTACAATAAATAAATGCATGGATGCTTCCTGGAACAAGAGTGGGATTTTTTGATGTTCTCCGAAGTAGTGCTGGTAATTTGTGTTCATTCTTATGCCTGGCTACACATGCACTTCAAGTAGCGCATGGATTTCACAAGTGGTTTACCTTTTGTCATTTCTGGAGGGCCTATACAAAATCATAGCTGATCATAGTAATGAATTGCTAGAATGGTTATCAGTAAAGAATTTCCTGCATAAGATTCAGCTAGAATATTCTTGTGAGCTCTCGCTATAGAACCAGTGTGTAAGTCATTCCTGCAAGTACTGAGTTACTGTTTAATATAGTAATGCAAGGAATACGGAAAGATCCTTCAATGCCAAGTCTGCCTAGACTTCTATGCACTGGGAGAGGGGAAAAAATTAAATGTCTGAGTAGATCCTAAAAGTGATAATACCGTTGTTATGAAAGTCTACAGGGCAAAATTTATAGGAAGAAGTGTAGTCTTTTATCAGATACTGGATTATATTCCATTTTGTATCCCACCAGATAAAGCCGAAAGAACAAAATGCATTTTGGGTACACCACCCCTTCCAGCGATTACTGGGGGTGGGATTCCTCTGTGCTAGCATTACTTCATGTAAACATCAGGTCTCTAGTTTCAGCTAGTCATCTAACCTCCTCTGACGATATCAGCATCATGACATAATTGAAGCTGAAAGGACTTCTAGAGGTCTGTATTCCAATCCCCCTGTTCAGAGCAGGGCTACCTTCCAAGCCATATTGGGTTGCTCAGGGCCTTGTCTAACTGAGTTTGGAACAGCTCCAAGGATGAAGAGGCCACCACCTCTCTGGGCACTGCTTCCAATGTTGTAACACTCTGGTGAATTTCTTGTTTCTTATTTCTGGTTGGAATTGCCCTTGCTGCAGTTTGTTCCTGTTGCCTCTTCTCCTTTCTCTGTGCATCTCTAAGAGTCTGACTTCATCTTTATAACCTCGCACTAAGTAGCTGAAGTTTGCAAATAGGCCTCCTCTTCAATTTCTCTTCTAAAGGCTGAAGTTGAATCCTTTGATAAATTGACTGGACCTCTGCCTTCACTGTACCCACCTGAATTGAGTGTCGCGTGAAAGGGAGGGACGGAAGGCCCTTCCTTATCTTTATAATCTACGTTTGCCTGCCAGAGCCCCCCTGTTTGAGGACTTTCCCTGAGACAGTTTCGCAAAGAAAAAGAATACGATTTTTTTAAAGCAACAGATACAACAGGTTCGGAATTGCCATTGATAAAAGCACTTGCTGCTACAAATTTTCTTTCTATGAGCTCAAACTAACAATTAAGTGCTTTCAATAATAATATATTTTCCCGGGTAACATCCGACGTTTGTCGGAAGCGCAAGTCTTACCAAGGAGGCGTCCCTGTTTGGGGGAGGGGAGAAGGAGGCTCGCTCGTCAGCAATCTCCAGTGACCAGGTCGGCGGTTCAATTTTCTTCCCTTCCAAAAACTTTAGTGAGCTATCCTCTGTTTTATAGTTGCTGAAGGTGGGATGTGGAAGCGCGGCCGACATACTTCATTGGCCAGATTGCCATCTGCGCGGTTGTTGGGGGTATGCCCCCTTATTTACATATCATTATGCAGCAAAGGGCGTGATTTTTAATATGGTAAGCAGGAATAATGAGGCTAGGGGTATTGTAGGTCAACAGTTAGTCTGTGAGCAGCAATTATTTTTTGGGATGCAACCCCTTGTGGTCGGGGCGGACCGTGATACCTCCATATCGCTCCCTCCTCCGCCGTGCAGCTGGAACAAACTGTCTGGCCTTCACCAGCTAGTTCGTTACTCATGTTGCAAAGGGTGGTGTGCTTTGGCTACCACGTACTGTTTTTCCCTTGTGCCCCCTTATCTTTCTCCCTGAATTCTCTCTTGTTCCCACACTAAGGCTGCGTTACCTGGGACATTTCTGCCTGCCTAAGCCCCACTGATGACTTTCCCTGCTAGGGACAGTCAGAGCAGATCACTCTTCAGCTGAGTAACCCAATTCAGCTCTCTGCTCTGAAGGCCAACAGTTTGTCGAACAACCTCTAAGCCCTCGAAGTAGCACAAGTAAGCTAGCTTTCCTGGCAGGTAGAGATGTCCTTAAACTCCTGCCAGAATCAGGGGAAGGGTCTTTGTTCGTATGTCTCAAAGGCTCCTCAGCTTCCCAGAACAGCTGTCTTCATCATCTTATCGTAAAGTAATTTCAATAAGTGTCCAGTGATATTGCAAGAACAGAGAGAGGTTAATGGCAAGCTGTTACTAAAGCATGATATCTATGTCAACATCTTCCAATAGACCATTATTTTTCTTTTCTTCAAAAGAGTTAATTATTCAAGGACCTTAGAAGAAAAATATATGTGGGATTGGGTGGAAGTGCAAAGGCAGTGTTAAGGCAGAGGCACCAGAACTCTAAGCAAATCACCAGCGATTACCTACCTGAAGAATTTTCTATCTGCATTTGAAGAAAAATCTGCCCCGACGGATGGACACATAATCTGAGCCTGGATGGTCCGCAGATGAACAGGTTATCACAGCAAAATATCTGCTCCACAGATGAGCAGGCTGCCTGAAACTAGATGGTCCATGAGCCAAAGAGGTTATCTAACAAAGGACACGAGTCCAAGGGTAGATGTGTTATTAGAGACAACAGGAGTCTTCTGTGGAAAAACCAGCTAACTGTGTATCAGGACTGTGCATTTTAATGAGAGGAAGAGTTATCAAGTTTGATCATAATTAATAACAGAGGTGGATTCACATTCAGATGGCATACTTAATGCTTAAACTCCACAGAGCTGCACTGCAGCTCTTCAGAGTCAGATAAGCAGAACTGATTCCTCTGATATCTTACACTGTACTGCTATTTACGTGAATATGGTCTTGTTATTATTAAAAGAATTTGTATTAAAGTTTGCAGTCTAAAGCTTTGTTAAGCTTTGTTTGTGAGTTGATAGGGACAGAGATGACCAGGGTTCACTGAATTTGCTAGGACACTTATGTCATCAGTTTCACTAGTAAAAAGTACTAAGGGCAGGGAATGAGACGGGCATGTCCTATAATCAATGACAACAAAGACACCCTTAGAGGATGATTCCTTCTGCTTATCACACTTATCTTAAGATGGGATGAATTGTCCTTTGAAGGTGATATTGCTTCCTTTGTCTATAGGGGGAGCCCAGAATAGATGTTGACTAGACCCCTAACCAAGGGTAGGGGAAATTAATTCACAGAAAGATTCTTCATTACAGTGCACCTGCTGAGACTCCTAATTAAGGCCTGGTGTCTTGCAGGAGATCTAATTTACAGACATTAAACTGCATCGAGAGTCCTAAATACACCAAGTACTTCAGTAACACCATTTTTCTGAAGAAAGAATTCTGAAGCGGCAAGCTGAGTGTTAGAATATCACATTTAGAATATCACATTTCATATTGAAGTTGTTTCTTAGCGTGTCACTCCACTAATGTTTCACAACGCCCAGGCTGCAGGTCAGCTGCAACATATAGGGAAAAGAATGAGCTGTTGCTCTAAAGGCAGTACTGAATTGCATAGTTCTGCAAACATCGAAGCAAAGAACATTTATCTGGGCATTTATCTGGAGCAGGGAGGGGCTCTACTGCAAGTGTGAAGTCCTAAAGTTTTTCTCTTTAGATAAATCTTCTGATTTGTTTCAGTAAGATGTCTTTGAAGTGAAGAAGGAAGCTACTCACTCTTACGAAGGTACATGAAATGTTTGTAGCTTTTGAAATAAGAGTTTATTTCTGGGGTCAATACAGCATAAAATATCTCGCACCTTCATGCAAGGAAGGTAGGCCTATTTCATCATTTCAGAGGTCAAAAAGATCGTTTTCAATCTGCAGATAGAATCATAGAATAATTTAGGTTGGGAAGGATTTCTGGAGGTCATCAAGTCCAACCTCCTCCTCAAAGCAGGTTCAGTCAGATCAGATTGCTCCGGCCTGATCCAGCTGAATTTTAAATGTCAGCACAGATGGAGATTGTACAAATTTGCACCTAATCCAGTGTTTGATCACTCACGTTGGGGCAGGAGAGGGAAATTTCCTCCTTCAGTTTCCCAAGTAGTCCATGGAAGAGAGCAACCTGTTGATAGCAAGCTCATTGAAGCCCTTTTCTGAGAATTAACTGGGCTAGTTGCTGTGCTTTAGGGCAGAAAAGGTTGGGTAGGTTGGAGATAAACAACAGCCAGCTATGCAAAGATAACTCAGTGTGTAAAGGCAGTCTGGTCTTCTGTGCACCTAAGCAGGGTAAGCATTTTGCTCACTTAAACTGTGTACCTAACCATTATAGGCTGGTTTTAATCCTGCTGTCTGCTTCTTGAAATGGGCAAAAACTTCTGAGGATTTGGCTCAAGGGGGGAATAAACTGGCTTGGTATCTACAGTATCTACTCTTGCCTTTCTGGATGAAACAGGTCAGTAAGAGAATAGTTTTGTACCTATGCAATACCTTGAAGCCTATGCTAGAAACAGAGCTCAGCAAGAATTGAAACCTCCATTCAGTCACCCACATGATAAGAACTCCGCTTTGAGAGCCTCAGCCAGGTTACTGGTAACCTCCAAGAGATTAACAATAATTTTTCATGTGAGGTGAAGCTGGTAGAATCTTTACAGGGATGACTGATTCCCTTTTTGTTCAGGATTCCTTCCCTTTTAGCATGAGATTTTTCCCCCTCTAAATGGAAAGTATTTCATTTGGTGACCCTTCCCAATTTATTCCTGAGCAGAAAATGGCCACTTTTCCTTGACAACAGGGATGCAAGCAAATGAGAAATCCTTTCTCAGCCAAACCTGGAGGATCTTGTGGTATCTCCTCCTCTTTGGGAAGATGCAAAGCTGAGTTTTCCTGCTGCTGTTGCCATTTAGTGCCTGCCAGCATTTCATTCAAGAGAGGAAACTCTTACTTTCTTCTGCCTGGATGTGGATTTGTTATTTGTATGTTTACAAGTTGCAGTCCCAAAGGTCAGGGTGGTGGAGGTCCATGTAATGAAGGCAGGTCTTAGCAAGTTGGCACAGCTGCAGCCTAACCATTATATTCCTATTTCAGCAAGGCTGAACGGGGGCTGCTTTGTCCTGTTAATGGACTTTGTGGCCCGTACTGGGCTATAACTACACTTTTACCAATGCCCGGGGGAGTTAGCTAATAGGCAAAAAATGTATTGGTGATTGCAATACAGGAAGAATGATGTCTGAACTAGTGTCAAGACCATGTATCTTCAGGAACAAGCGGGCCATTGCCCTTGGAGTGGGCCATTTGGATGATACTGTACACCCAACCGTGGCCACGAGTGAGGGGAGAAGAGTGCTCCATAGATGTCCTCAAGAAAAGCAGACCTTTTTCCTTAAAAGAGGAGAAAGAGGGCACACAAAAACCATTGTAGTGCCAGACTAGGACTGGTGTTTCACAGTGCTGCTGCTGCCTTTTGAATAAATTATTTTATCTTTCTGCGCTTTCTTATCTCACCTGAAAAATAGGAACAGTACTCCCTTGTATCACAAGTCATTTCAATGCGTAATTAAAGAAGTCTAGTCAGAAGCTATGATGAAAATGCGCCATACTTCCTTGTGGCTACTGAGACAATCAATTGTGTGTTGCCAGTTTCCCATCACTTCTAGGTGTTGAACCAGTTTCTTGTCGGGAGATAACATGAGTGTGCTAGCAACATGCCTGAGAGGAATCACTGTGTGGCCATTGAGTTCATCCTCTCTGGACTAACAGAAAGCCAAGAGGTGAAGGTAACCCGCTTTTTTTAAGCACATTAATAGGGAATCTTGGAAGGATCATGTAGATGAAGGTTGATCCCCCGGCTTCACACACTGTGTACCTTTCCCTCAGTAACTTGGCTCCTGTGGATTTCTGTTACTCCTCAGCTATCTCCCCGAGGTTGTTGGTGAACTTTTCAGCAGTGAGGAGAGCCACTTCAGTCAGTGCCTGTGTGGCACAGCTATTCACTTGTCTCCTCATGGCTAGTGTTGTGTGTCTGCTGCTGGCAGTAATGGCATATGACTGCATGTGGCTCTCTGTAACCCTCTCCTTTATGCAACTGTCATGTCCTCAAAAGCCTGTACAGAGATGGTAATCATCTCCTGTTTCATTGGCCTCTCTGTTCTCTACAGTGGTGACTGCAGTGCTGAATCTTACCAGCTACAGCCTAAGGAATAAGGAGGTGAAGGATGCTCTGAGGAGAGTTTTAGGTCATATCAGAGAAACTTCAGCAGACTTGTTAGAAAGAGAACTTTGTTTGGGGAAAATTTATCAAAACCTTGGTACAAAGAGTAGGACTTCCAAGGAAGATTTGATCAGCTTCCAAGGGTGAGATTCAGAAAGGTACTTAATTGTTAGAAGTGCTTTTAGGTGGACTTTTAACTGGTTGTATCTGCAACTTCTATCTTGAAAGACTGTCTTCCTCTGCTGCTGAAAGCTGGAGGAATCCTGACTCTTAACTTGCAAGTTCCAAGCACAAACAGGACTCCTGCCTGAGGAGTGCGTGGCACAGAATTGCAGTTCTCTGTTCTATTAGGAACGTTTGCTCATGTAGGAAAACCACCAGTCCGTCAAGATGAGAAAAAGCTTTCAGAGATATTCAAGAGGAGAATAGAAATGTGATTTGAATTTACGGCCATTTCTGCTACGTCTTCAGTATTTGAAAGGAGTAGCCTCTTCCAGTGCAACACACAGAACCTGAAGTTCTGCAAAGGAAATCTTGGAGAACACACACCCGTGTTTTTGCCCCCCAAACACTAGGGAAAGTAACTGTCCCTCTTCTGTTAAATCTCCCTCTTCTGTCACTCATTACTACCTCCTTTTTCCCCTTCTGCCTGGAAACATGAAAAAACTACAGAAATGCAGAAAAGATTGACTTCTAATTTTGCTACCATTGTGAAGTAACAAGAACTTATTCCTGCTTTTCATCTCCACATATCAGCAATCCACTTGAGGCAACTGAGTGAATTGGTAGTTATTTTAAGGACATTGGACATAATCTGAAAGTTAATCAAGCTGCAGTGTTCTTTCACTTAAAAGAATGCCGAAATAAGATGGTGACTTACCAACTACACGTCTGTCATCAATGTGATTTTGAGAATAAACGAGCAATCATTTCTGGGAGATGAGAAAGTTGGGAAAGGCTTTGGAATCCTTTTATCAGTTCAGCTAAGCTAGCTCTAAGGATAGGTGTTCTAGCGCTAAACGATGTTTCATGCCTTCTGGCTGAGTTTACAAATGCTGTCCCTCAGTTGGCAGAAGGAGTTGAAATCTTTATTGAGCTGAAAGTGACAGAATTAATCTCAGACAGGCGAGAGGTTCCTGCCTCTGCATAAGGTTTACAGTCAAAGGGGGATGGAAAGAGGTCTTGCGGATTCCCTTTGCATTTCACTGCAAGCCTGTTAGGGCTGTTATTTCCCCTGACTTCCTCTCCTTAAAGCTGTGCATAACTGTAGCAAAGATTGTGTCCCTGTGATCATCTATGGCACCCTAAAGAAGGATTTTACAAGTCTCAGGAAAATGTAGCCTTTTGGTCCTGCTAGTTGTCATCTTTCTGTTGCTGCAGAGCCTGAAGCTCAAGGTTTATCTCTTGTTTCTGATTATTAAGTATCATCAGATATGTGAAGTTCACTGTTTTTACACGTATCAGTGTTGCGCTGTCCTTATCTTGAACAGAGAAGTGAGATTTTTAAACCAGATGTCTGAGGTGTCCAAAATTGTCTCTTTCAGTGGACTCCCAGCTCAAAGGAAGGAAATACCTTGAAAAGAAATCACAGGCATCATTTTATTTTCCTGTGTATGTTTACAGGTCTCTGGGAAGAGCAATGTACACTACTACTCTTCCAGAAAAAGACAGGTAGGTTGTCATCAAAGAGCTTCCCTGCACAGCAATGAGTCATGTCTGCACACCTCTCTCTGCGCTGATGTTTAAGATAGTCAAAACCATCTAGAGCTAAGCATCAGCAGAACCAGCAGCATGTTTCAATCAAGAATCACAATCTCAAACCTAAATATGCTTTCTGACAAATATCATCAAAAAGAACAGATTTCCATAAGCCCTGCATTCACCTATGCCTTAGTCTCCACCTCGAGAAACCCAGACAAAATTAGGGAATTTAAAATGTTAAAGAGCTGCTGTCTCTTCAAATCTACAGTTTGCTTTTCTAAGAAAGCCTTCTGATCCAACATCCAGAATCCTGTTCCTCTTCTTTACTTCCCCAAATCTCAGTTCCAGGAGGAGATTTGGGAAAATCCCGGCCTCGAATCACTTGTCCTGACAGCAATGCTAAAGTAAGTCCATTTGCGGTAGAACAGCATTGCCCAGAGTCAGGAGGTCCTAGGGGCATTTGGGGGTTTCCCTGCTGCAAACAGTTGAGGAAAACTCAATGAATCAAGAACAGTACTGTTAAGAATTTTAGGGAAATTTTCAGGGTTCAGCTAGGAATTAGGTTATATCTTATGGAGTATGGAGAGATATTGGATCCCCATATTTCCACTGAGATACCTATTCCTTAGATCTTTATAGTGTAAAGCACCAGGCGACTGGCCACAGTATGAAACTTCATCCAGTCTCTAAATAAAGCGGTGAAAAATGTCCCAGCGATTAAACTGGATTGTGGCTCCAACATTGACTATGGTATTTAACCGTGCTTGGATTGCTGCTCTGATAGATTACAAAGCTCAGCTATGACATAAGGTCAAGGCCTTGGAAAGGTGTTAGCAGAGCTCCTTTAAATGAAGCGTTCCCAGAGACACCAGGTTGGCACAGACTGATGAAAATCGGAGTGAATGCCTGGCATTGGGAAACGGCCTCTGTGTCCATCAGTGTTCCTGGGAGCCTTGGAAAGTCTAGTACAGTGTATGTCACCCTTCACTGTAAGGCAGACACCTAGTGCAGCATCCTGCTCCTCTCATGCTCCTCTTTTACCATGCAATGAATCGCAGTCCCCTCAAAGGTCTCTTGCTGTCTTCAGCAGCTCTCTCAAGTTGAGGCACCTCATGTCAGCACACCAATATATGTGAGATGAAACCTGCTTGTGCTGTGCCATCCTGAAGGATTTGCTTTCTCTTGGAAGCTTAGCACCACCATCACTTTTTTTGTGTGGAAACGTGAGCAGACACCACTCTCTGAAGCTCGTAGGAGCTAGTGGGAAAGCATAACCTCTCAAAATACCAAGTTATTCCTCTTAATGCCAGGAGAAGCCTAGGCCTGAGACTTACACAGCTCTAAGGTGTCTAAAGGTAAAAGCTCCAATACCACCCCAAAGGCTCGGGTTTGACTGGTGACAATACGCTCACATCCTTTTGACTGACAATTTCCAAAGAAAGATGAGAGCTACATGAAACCTTGAATTTAGTTTCAGTTCTACTCTTGTCTGCTGAGAAGATGGTGGAAGGGCGCATATAGATGAAAATGCATGGCCCAAGGAACAGAAGTGCAACAGTGATATGGGAGGTGCAGGTAGAGAGTGCTTTGAGACGCCCTTTGGAAGAGCGTGTCCTCAAAGAGACCAAAATAATGACATAGAACACAACAAGAACAAGCAAAGAGCCCGAGGAAATCAGACCACTATTGGCAACCACGATGCAACCAGCCACATAGGTGTCAGTGCAGGCCAGCTTCAGCAAAGCGTGTACATCACAGAAGTAGTGGTTGATCTCATTGGGCCCACAAAACACTAGCTGAGCGGTCAGCAGGGTCTGCACCAGGGAGTGCACACAGCCTCCCACCCACGAAGCTGCCACCAGCCGGCCACACACATGCTTGTTCATAATGCTTGTGTAATGAAGCGGCTTGCATATAGCAGCGTAACGATCATATGCCATTGCTATGAGGATGAACATCTCCGTGCAGGCAAAGAGATGGACCCCAAAGAGCTGTGCTATGCAGCCCACAAAAGAGATGGTCTTCTTTTCAGCAAGAAGGTCATAAATGAGTTTGGGAACTGTGACAGTAGAGTAACTGATATCTACAAAGGACAAGCAGCTCAGGAAGAAGTACATGGGAGAGTCCAGCTGTTGACTGTTCTGTATAGTGATGATGCTAAGCAGGTTTCCAAGAATAACAGTGGCATAGAAGACTAAGAAGAATGTGAAGCATACTTTTGCTAATGTATCATCTTGTGTGAGTCCCTGGAGGACAAACTCTGTCACATTGTTTTTGTTCTTCATATATGTCACATAGACAGGACCTGAAGCACAGAATAAAGCCACCTGTGATGGCATTAGAAACACAGTGCTATCAGTACACATCCATGTCGATCACTGGTATGTTCAATATCAATGTATTCCCTTTTATGTCTTTTGGGGAAAGTTTCCTTTCAAAGTCAATGCTTCTCTCAAGGAGTGACAGTCGATATCTAACTCAGAATGTATTACTGAAGTGTGTAATAGCAAGCTCCACTTATTTGCTTGAGGGAGTTGGTGGAAATATCCTCCAGATTCATATTTCTGATCTTTGCCCCTTTTAAAAAGGAAGACTAGTCACTAGGCTCCCTAAACATCCACTTTTGAAGTGTTGATTTGGAAACGAAAAACTGACTGAGAAGGATAGTGCATGTTACCATTTGAGTCTCAACACGTTAGTCATTCCCTAAGGAATTCTGCTCAAGCAATGAACGTACCTTCTTTTTCAACCCTCTGAAGGAATTCAACAGAACTAGTCCTTGCTATTGCTCTCTGACTCTGGTAGAATGTCCATGCATTTTTGTGCAACCATCAGTATTCACATCATGACACAAGGCAGCTGGCTAATTAACATCACTTCAGCTATCAGTGTAGATCCTCCTGGAGGAGGTAAAGTGGACACCTACCTCATGTCTGTTTAGCAGAGATGTGCCTTTAGGCACAAACTGTCTTTAAGGCACCCTAAGTGAAATCAGACCATGTTCAAGGCATGCCAGGAAACCTGAAGCAGGAGAGTCATTGTCCTATATGTGCTGTACTGGGCTACATCTTGTGTGGATTGGTTCCAGTTATTGCTCATGAGTTTCTGGGTTGAGACCTCAGTCTCCAAAAGAGCAGGCTTGTGTTTCCTCAGACCAACTTTCCTACAGTACATGGGTGAATACTGGAGATAATCTGCATTAATTATGTGTCAGTAAGGTTTTTGCACACCTCAGCCAAGTTCTGGACTAGGCATGGAAACCCCCATAAACACACCTGTGATGCCACTGGGGTAAGAAATACACCGCTGCTGAATCTCCTTTACTCACCAACACCCTTGTATTCACCTTTGCTGCACTCTAGTGCAGTGCGCAAGTATCACTAGTGTTCAGTTTCTACACTGAAAAGATAGATGGCAAGAGCTGCATAACAATGTCCACAATACTGGCAAGTCCTTTGGGCTCTTAATCCTGTTCCACAATCACAGGTCAATCAGTTCTTTCTCATGAGATCTCTGCCTCTTCCACTCTCCAACTTTAGCAGCAGAGGAAATATTCTTTCGTGTCTCCAGCCCTATCTCCATGCCACTCCATGGGCAGAAGGAAAGCAGTGTGGGGAGGCCCAAAGCGTGTGTGTTAAGAGCATTGTTGCCACGATGTGTACGGCTAGAGGGGACAAGTTAAGACTGAGTACATAGGCAGTGCTGCAGCTACCTATTGACTCCTTGACTCTGTAACACCAGAAACTTCCTTTTGACAGATATTTCTGGAAATGGCATATAACTGAAAAATAAGCAAAGAAGACACCAATTAAAACAAAGGGTAAAAAAAAATTGAGTACTTTCTAATTCATAAAATGCACCTCACAAAAGTCACTCAACAGTAATGCCTCTTTTCAAAGGCAGGATTTCATAGTCATGCTTGAACAAAGCAAAGAAGCAAGATCAGAAAACTTGCACAGTTTATATTTGCTAGTCTCCAACAGTTTGCCTGCTATTCTCCTCTGATGACCTCTCGGACCACTTCAGGCAGTTTCATCAAAACCTCTCAGCTCCAAGCTGCTTCTTGTGTGTCACGAGAGCAGTCCACATCTCTGCCAGGGCTGAAAACTACAGAGGATGAAACGGACAGTCTGAATGTCTAGCTCCATTTCTCATTCTGCAAAAACAACTTCCAAGAGCATCTGCAAGAACAACTCTCTCTGTCTCTCTCCAGATGGGGAAGTTGTGGCAGAAATATTTCAAGTAAATTGCACAGCAGAAGCACAAGCTTACCAGAAGCAATGAGATCCCAGAGGCATGTGAAGTTTTCTTTGTCAGGTAGAATCAGTGGACGGGGAGCTAAAATATATATTTGGGACAGCTATTAGAGTAATCTCTACAGGGTGACTCTGGAGCGTGATCACCTAGACCATGTCACATTGTGTGGGGGTTTGCTTGCGTTCTTGCTTGCTTTCCAATGCTGTCCAGATAAATGGACTTCATTTAGTATTAGCTATGTGCTTCTTTTGGAATGTGCACTGTTGTGCTAGGAGGCGGACAGGCCTTGAGCACAGGAATTATTCCCAAATACCTCTATTTTTTTCATTGACACATAAAATTGTGCCCCCAATGCTTTCTTTGCCCCCCAATGCTTTCTTTGGTGGTGACAATTTCCTATGGTGAGCAATTTATCTTTCACTTGGATCTTTGATTCTCTATTAGTCTAAAAAGTAAAATGCAAAATCTGAGGCAGAGATGAAGGGCAGAGGGGATGGTTAGGAAGGAGGGCATTAGTGATAGGTGAGCTACTGCAGAAAGGCAGAGAGTTGCTGCACTGGAATGGGAAGGGGAGACGCTTCTCCTCATATCATCTGCATCAGCAAATCACAGAATCACAGAATCACAGAATCGCTGAGGCTGGAAGGGACCTCTGGAGATCATCTAGTCCAACCCCCCTGCTCAAGCAGGGTCACCTAGAGCACATTGCACAGGATTGCATCCAGGCGGGTTTTGAATATCTCCAGAGAAGGAGACTCCACAACCTCTCGGGGCAACCTGTTCCAGTGCTCTGTCACCCTCACAGTGAAAAAGTTTTTCCTCATGTTCAGATGGAAGTGTCTGTGTTTCAGTTTGTGCCCATTGCCTCGCATCCTGTCACTTGGCACCACTGAAAAGAGTCTTGTCCCATCTTCTTGATACCCTCCCTTCAGATACTTGTACACGTTGATAAGATCTCCTCTCAGCCTTCTCTTCTCCAAGCTAAACAGGCCCAGCTCTCTCAGCCTTTCCTCATAAGAGAGATGCTCCAATCCCCTAATCATCTTTGTGGCCCTTCGCTGCACTTGCTCCAGTAGTGCCACATCCCTCTTGTACTGGGGAGCCCAGAACTGGACACAGTACTCCAGATGTGGCCTCAGCAGGGCTGAGTAGAGGGGGAGGATCACCTCCCTCCACCTGCTGGCAACATTCTTCCTGATGCACCCCAGGATACCATTGGCCTTCTTGGCCACAAGGGCACATTGCACTCGTGGGTGCATCCCATCGGGGCCCATGGATTTGTGGGTGTCAAGTTTGCTTAAATGATTTCTAACCCGATCCTCCTCCACCAAGGGAAAGTCTTCCTTTCTCCAGACTTTCTCTCTTGCCTCCAGGGTCTGGGGTTCCTGAGGGCTGGTCTGAGCAGTAAAGAATGAAGCAAAGGCGGCATTCAGTAACTCTGCCTTCTCTGCATCCTTCGTCACCAGGGCACCCTCCCCGTTCAGCAAAGGGCCCGCATTTTCCCTAGTCTTCCTCTTGCTACTGATGTCTTTGAAGAAGCCCTTCTTGTTGTCCTTGACATCTCTCGCCAAATGTAATTCCAAACGGGCCTTAGCCTTCCTCGTTGCATCCCTGCATACTCTGACAATGTTCCTGTATTCCTCCCAAGTGGCCTGTCCCCCTTTCCACTTTCTGTAGACTTCCTCCTTCTGGTTGAGTTTTGCCAGGAGCTCCTTGCTCATCCATGCAGGTCTCCTACCTCCTTTGCTTGACTTTCTACTCATAGGGATGCACCACTCTTGAGCCTGGAGGAAGTGATGTTTGAATATTAACCAGCTCTCTTGAACACTCCTTCCTTCTAGGGCCCTAACCCATGGCATTCCTCCAAGTAGGTCCCTGAAGAGGCCACAGTTTGCTCTCCTCAAGTCCAGGGTTGCGATCCTACTCAGTGCCCTGCTGCCTCCTCGCAGGATCCAGAACTCCACCATCTCATGGTCACTGCAGCCAAGGCTGCCCCCGACCTTCACATCTTCCACCAGTCCTTCTTTGTCTGTTAGTACGAGGTCCAGCAGCACACCTCTCCTTGTTGGCTCCTCCACCACCTGTGTCAAGAAGTTGTCACCAATGCTCTGCAGGAACCTCCGGGACTGTTTGTGCCTAGCTGTGTTGTCTTTCCAGCAGATATCGGGGTGGTTGAAGTCCCCCATGAGAACCAGGGCCTGGGATCATGAGGCTACTTCCAGCTGTCTGTAGAAGGCCTCATCGACTTCCTCATCCTGATCAGGTGGCCTGTAGTAAACACCCACAACAGTGTCACCTCTGTTAGCCTGCCCTTTGATCCTTACCCATAAGCTCTCGACTCGCTCTTCATCCACCCCTAGGCACAGCTCAATACATTCCAGTTGCTCTCTCACATAAAGAGCAACTCCACCACCTCGCTGTCCTGGCCTGTCTTTCCTAAAAAGCACGTAGCCATCCATGACAGCACTCCAGTCATGCGAGCTATCCCACCATGTCTCTGTAATGGCAATAAGATCATGGCCCTGTGACCACACACATATCTCTAGTTCTTCCTGTTTGTTCCCCAAGCTGCGTGCATTGGTGTACAGGCATTTCAGGGAAGTGATCGAGCATGCAGGTGACCCAACCAGCATCTAATATCAGCAGTTTAATTGCTAACCCATGGATTCAGCATATGACAATGCAGTACTCCTAAGAAGGCATTTACTCCAAAGTAAAGGGGAAGGAAGCCTTTGGTACAATTGCTTCCAGCAGCAGGGGACCAACAGCCTTGCAGACACCTTGGGCCATCGTTTCCTAGCTGAGTAGATTACAGAGTAGATGGAGTTTGTCTGACGGAAAGTTTACACCTGGGAGAGCTCGGACTAATGGGATGCTCTGCCTGGAACACATTTTAATATTTTTGATAGCATTCATTTCTTTATTTGCTGGTGTCTCAGCAGTGCTTGGAAGCCCCAGTCCTGGGCCTGTGCTATTCAAAAAGAGAACATAAAGGGAATCCCTGCTAGTCACAGAGTTTACAATGCCATTCCAATCAAAACATGAACTTTCAGTGTCTTCCTAATTACTGCAACAGCTAAAACCAAGCTTTTCTTCAAAAGGGAGCTTTCAGTAAATTTTCCAAAATGGAATTATAGTGAGAGAGACCTGATTTTCTCAGCTCCTGAGAAAATGTTACCACAGTTCTACACCTCACCCTTTTCACTCCAGACTTTTCTATTCCACAGTTTTCTCATGGCACTTTTCACCTCCTCATTTCTCAGCGTGTAGATGAGTGGGTTCAGCATGGGTGTGATGACCGTGTAAAACACAGCCACGCTCTTGTCCTCTGAGAGATTGCTGGATGGGCGTATGTAGGTGAATGTGCATGGCCCAAAGAAGAGAATCACCACAGTAATGTGGGACCCACAGGTGGAGAGGGCTTTGTACCGCGCTTCGGACGTTCGCCTTTTCAAGGATAACAAAATGACAATGTAGGACGTGACCAGGATGAAGAAAGAGACCAAAGCAATCATTCCACCATCGGCAACGACAATGCTGCCCGCAACATAGGTGTCTGTACAGGCCAGTTGTAGTAGGGGATGGACATCACAGAGGTAGTGGTCAATTTTGTTGGGGCCACAAAAAGGGAGGCTAACGGTTACGAGGGTCTGCACCAGGGAGTGCACAAAGCCCCCCACCCATGAACCCATCACCATCCAGCCACACACACGCCTGGTCATGAGGGTGGTGTAGTGCAGGGGTCTGCATATAGCAAAGTAGCGATCATAGGCCATCACTGTGAGGATGAAGACCTCAGCGCCGCCGGAGATATGAAACCCAAATAGCTGTGCCATGCAACCCCCAAAGGAAATGGTTTTCTTCTCAACAAGGAAGTCAGCAATCATTTTGGGAGCTGTGACAGAAGAGAAGCAAGTATCTGCAATGGACAGGTGGCAGAGAAAGAAATACATGGGGGAGTTCAGACTCTGACTGCTAACTACAGTGACAACGATGAGCAGATTTCCTGCCACAGTAACAATATAGAAGAACAAAAACACCACAAAACATATTTTCTGCACCCCTTGGTTCTTTGAAAGGCCCAGAAGAATGAATTCCTTCACACTGCTTACGTTCTCCATGTTGATCAGTTGGGTGCCAATATGCAATATACAGCTTATACCCCTGGGAAAATAAAGACAGACACATGATTCATCAGCATTTTTTCATTATTAATGATGAGTTCTATATCAGAAGTGGATACAAACCAAGAAAGATATAGCATTAGTATTAAGCTTATGAAGTGTTTAGTTTCTCTCATGTATTTTTTTTTAACGGCTATTTAATTCTCCACAGTACAAAGCTTCTGCCATGGCTTTGGTGGCACGGAGATAGGTGCACTTTGTGATATGTTCCTTAATCCTGGTCCTCCAGGATCTTGAAGGACTGGCTCCATGGCTGGTAGCCTTCCATGCACTAAGGACAAGGCCAGAGTGTTCACCTTGGGCACTACAAGGCAGATAATGCAGCATGTTTGCCCTCAGGGTAGACAAAGTCCCTCACAGCAATCTTTGTAAAATGGGTGTCTTTAAGAATACCTGCAAATATTGCTCAGAATGATGATTTGCTTTATAAGTACACATGATCTTTGAATTCTTGTTTAGAAGGGAAATATACCCACATGCAGAGAAAAGAACTCTCTTGTGTATAGACATTTGGAAACGTAAATATGAAATGTCACAAGCTGAAAAATGAGTTCTGGGAAGGTTATCTATCATGGAGGAGAAAAAATTGCACATATGACTTAATGGAGTATTTCACATTGTTCTAAATCTCAGCATTGTTTCTATCAGAGGAAGGAAGAATGAAAGACTCTTGTGAGATCTTCTCTCCCAGCACTGTACTGATTTTACCTAGTATGAGTTTTGATACACTCTGCGTGATCCTTTCAAGGGTTAACTTAGCTCAATGAAGCTAATCTAACTAAACTCCTCCAACAGCCAGTATAAGTCTCTCTATAGGCTGATTCAGAATGACTGAATTAGGGTCCTTTGCAGAACCCTTTTTCCTCCACTCACTATGAGGAGCTTAAGCAAATTAGCACCACCAGGTTAGAATGACCTTTAGAGAATAATCCCTTTTGGTTCCTGAAAGTAGCTCAGAGCTTTTTGTAATGCCATCCACCTGTTTTAGGTTATGGCTGAGCTCCTTGTCCCTAGGCATTTCTACATCCATACAGTTTCTCATTTGAGACAAGGTCACATTCCAGCATAAACATGAGACTTCTTTGGTTCACCCTGTGTTCCAGCTACAACCCATCGAGCATTACATGTCACTAATAAATGAGTAGCCTACATCTTTAGAAAGAGTGTAACGTCTCTAGCTTGCCATTATGCACCCAGACCACCAGAGTTCCTTTGGTCAAAGAAGTCTGGGAACCACCAGTTGAAACTCTTCACAGAGAGTTTAAGGTCAGCCAAAAGCAGGCACTCTTTTAATAAAAATATCCACTGTATGGGCTTCCTTCTAGGATCAAAACATTCCCCGTCAGCTGGTGCCAAAATGCACCATTTTAAGTCCTGCAGAATTACATCACAACCAGGTCTTCTCATTTGTATTCGTGATCTGTGAGCAAATCGGTGGAATGATTCAGTTAAGCCAAGTTATCTACCAACTACTTCAATCTGCAGCATAATCAGAAATTCTCGTGCAGGCACAAAGTGATGAAGCATCCACAGGAAACACTGAAACTGAGAAAAGCCAAGATTACTTTCAAACCCACAAAGTGAAGCCGAGAGAGGAGGTGGGGAAAGGTAGGGACTTTTCCTATGCTTACAGTTGTACTTACACTAGATGAAAGTTTTTCAAGCAGAAGGGTAAAATTTACATGGATGGTTCCTTTTCAGATATTTCTACAAGGAAAAGGATCAGTAAGAACAACGGGAGGTCAGTTTCTCCCTCGTCTTACCAGGTCATGATCCTTTCTACCCCTCTTCCTTCTACTGAGCAACGACGTAGACTTCTCAACAAAAATAAATGACAGGGATGAAATGAGCACACCTTTATGGCTGTGCAGTACCCAGTTGAAAAGAAATAGCTGGGCTCCATCCAAGCCAGAGCATGACTGGAAGCATACCACAGCAATCGCAGGGCCACATTTAGGCAGCTGGAAAGGAGTGACCAAGAGAGAAATGGTCGGGGGAAACTATATGCCTGAATACCAGCAGATGGCAAATTCCTGAGCTAAAAACAAGGTGTGCATCTACAAAAGGACCGATTCACAATTCAGACAGCTCGACCATGTATCTTGCTTGATAAGGTCCTTTCCATCACCACCAAACTGCATTTAACAAACTACCCATCTGTCTGATCTCATCTCATCGACCTAAGCCAGGTAGGCACCTGTACCTAAGCTAGGCATATTACACCTGACCAGTCTACTTGTAGATGTGATGAATCATGTGCTGCAGGTACCCGTTTCTCACTGCTGACTCCAAGAGGATTACTAGAATGACTAATTCAGTAGAGGATTGCCACCAGTTATGGCTTATCTCTTCAAGTGCCTTTGCAGGGGTAGACCTGAGCTATATGACATAATGCAATCAGCTGCAAAATAAAATGAATCTCATGTGTACTCTTAACATCTCAAAAAGGGTGAGAAATTGCACCATCTCCTTACTGCATGCATTCTTCCCTAAAATCTCAGGTGGTTATGGGAAACAAAAGAATAATTTCGAAGCAATCTAATCTGCGGCTGTAGAACTAGCTCTGTATATGATTCTAGCCAAAGATAACTAGAGACAGTTGATAACTTCAGTGGAAGTTCCTTTCTGTATTTTCACATTTGTGCAAGAAGAAAGGAAAGGGAAGAGGAAAGCAAAGCAAAGCAAAGCAAAGCAAAGCAAAGCGCATCAAAGCGAGAAACCAGAGAAGCTGTAAAACTTACCTCGCCTGTGTTTAGAGATCTAATTTTTTGTGTAAGGGCTGTACAGCTTTATCTCCTCAACTTCTGTCTCCCCTGGTATGAATGTGTTAGAGCACAGCACCTTTAAAGAACATAGAATGGCTTCTGGAAAGCTTCCAAAACTTGCTTAGGAGGTGGCTGTTAGTGTATAATCCAGTCCCATCTAATGTATTACTTGCTTTCGTGTGTCACAAGTGTATCTTGATGTTTCCTGCCTGTGTGAGAAGTGGTTTAATAGGCTGTGTGGATGATGTGACCTGGGTGTGTTGAATGACGCTTTCATATCCCAGCAGCTGCAAAAAGGGCTGAGAAGAAAACCGTTTAAGTACCAGCCTTTAACCCTCTCGCAGGAAATCTTCCACCTGAAGGGCTCTTGGGGCTGGAGGAAGGAGGGGTGGAGGCTTAGTGAAGGGAAGGCGTGAAAGAAAGGGGCAAAGGAGGAGAATGAGTTCTGTCTTGACTGAAAAGTTTAAGTAAATATATTTTAAAGAAACAGTTGTCAGTCAGTGCTTTTATAATGATATCACAAAGGCATTTCAGGGTTTCTCCATAAGAAATAACAGTCAAAGGAGTAGCTGAGTATTCAACTGGACAAACATATGCATGGACCTATCCAGCTAACGCTTCTCGGAGTTCTTCCTTACTCCAAGCTGATAGTTGTATGGATTTCCCCTGTGTAAAGGGCCATTAGGTCCACTGCTCTGGCTTCCTAGCATTGTGAATGCTAAAACAGTCCGTTTGTAATCTAGATATTTTCTCTCCTTTTTTCACTTCTGTGTATTCCAAAAAACATGTAAAAGAGAAATCCTCATTAAAGGAAAAAAAGAAAGAAACCTCAAGCTGTAGGAAGAGTCCCCATCCTCCAGGGATGGTAAAGAATTCCTATCACAGGAGTCTTCTAAGGACAGGTTGGGCTCATTTCTCTCAGGAGTGGTTACGATGAAGTTTTTATAGGGACAGAAGATGTCCTGGGTGACCTCTTGATGACCCTCCAAGTCCTATCTCACCAGAAATTTCATCACTGGAAATCCAGTGAATAAAGCCTCTTTGCAAGAATTTGCATGTTTTAACAGAGGTCAGTGAATTACCAAGTCAGTCAAAAAAATCCTTCATATATGCATTGGGAAACTGAGGGAGGAAGTCACCTATTTAATGTCAATGGAAGTCAGCGAGTTTAACCCTGACTTAGTCACTCTAGGCTCTTCTGCGCAAAAAAATGAATGTCTCTGGAGGCAGATGCATCTGATCTACCTCAGAACTGATTTTAGGATGCGATTAGGTGTGAAATAGACATCTAGCTTTTAAACAAAATAACTTAGGGCGGACAAATCTCACTGTCACGATGGGCCCCATCTTTCTTAACCTGAGCAGCTGCAGTCAAAGGTGAACCTATGAAATGAAACCAACGAAGGAGGACAGCAGAGAGGTTTCATGGTTTCTAGTGAAATCTCTGCTAAAGCAGTATTGTAATCAACCATTAAAGGGCTTCTCCAAACCTTGTTAACTGACATGAAATGGCTTCAGGAATACTGCTACTCCATAGAATTAAAACAAACAAAAAAGAAAAGTTTTGACCCCTGTTAGTTCTTTGAATGTTCTGGTGCAGACATTTTCCCTTCTTTCTCTGCCCTCAACTTAATTTCAAAAAATCAGATTTAGATCCATTCCTTTTAAATCCAGCCATTCAATTGCTCACAAACTGTTTAGTGTTAATTAGCTCCACGCACCAGCCAACCCAGAAAGAGTAATGGAGAAACAAAGGAGGGAAGGATTGAGGGCAGGAGCCAAAAAAAACAAAAAACAAATAGAAAGTCTGGAGAGCTGGATGGAGAGGCAGAGAAATGCCCTTTCAGCCCTGCAGCAACAGGCAAGTGCCAGTGCCAGGAAGAGAGGTGACCCTCCCAGCAGCTACTGGGAAGACAGTGAGATAAGGTGCTGTGGCTGGGAGCTGAAAGCTTTCTCAGAAGCACTAGGGTGAGAGGCCTTGCATGGCACTGCGTAAGGGGAGCGAGGCATCCCCAGTGTGGGGCGAGACGGTGGTGGGGAAGAGATTTGGCACAGGGACAGGAGGGTGGCTGATGGCTCAGCAGCAGCTGTGTGCTGCAGCCACATAGGGAAGGGAAAAGCTCCTTACAAGCACCTTTCTCTCCACTGCCTGTACAGGCAGCCTAGGGCAACTAACTCATCTGGAGATGGCCATCTTGGGCGAAAGCTGGGAGAGATGAGTTCCCCCTCCAGCCCTCTGGGGACAGCGATGGAGAGGCTCAGGGTGTAGGTGAGGAATTGGTGCTCTTCTCTACACACACAGAAGCACCACGCATCACTCCAGGACCCCTGTGTGTTGACCAGAGCAGCCGTGGCACCAGCTGAACGGTCCCCTAGGTGTTCAGGCCTGAAGGATGTTTCTATACAAGCCCAAAATAGCCAGGATGAAACTCATGCCTGCTGAGAATGGCCTCCCAGGAGCTGCCAGAATGCACTGGAGTCCTGCAGGCTTGGCCTCAAGTCAAAGTGAGGGAAAAGACTCCCTGTAAGGTTCAGGGTCCCAAAGACATGCCCAACATCCTGGGTCACTCTTCCTCCCTCCAATCTGCATGCTCTGCTTAGCCGTGCTCTGCGCACCATGTCCCCTTCCACAAGGGGGGACCACGTAATGAGAAGAGGCACTGGCATGGTGTGCAGACAAGGATCGCTCTCACCCAGCTCCCTGGTCCCCAGCACAGCCCTGCTCGGAAGGGGCATGTCACCAGCTGAGCTGCTCCCACCGCAGTGGAGATGCCCTGGCTCTGCTGGGGGCTGAGCACTGCTGCCCACCTCCCCTCAGTCCCCTCTGCAGGCTGCCCCACCCTCCCACACCTCCTCCCCAGCAGGGATTTATACAGCAGTCTCTGCAGCAGTGTCTCTGGGCACTTGGCTTCCTTCTCCGCACGTTGCTTTCTCTGCAAACGCTTGTTGGAAGGTGACTTTCCCAGAGCCATGGAGCCGGTGGTGACGGTTGCTCCTGAAGAGGAAGTAAATGACCGGGTTGGTGCTGCTGTCCCAGAGAGATGAGCCAGGGACCATCAAAAATGGGAATTTACCAATGTTTGGCAGGCAATAGTAATGCTTTTTCACTACTTCTCCCTTCTTCAGACAGTCTCACGATATAAAGAACACAAGAACTGTCTGTCCAAAGTTATAGCTTGACTCTTGCACTGATGCTTTGCTTCCCAGCTGCATCCATGAGCAGCTCTAGTTTCATAGACCTTGCAGAAGATGGCCTACTGCTGCTCAGGGTCACACAGATTGAGAAATGGTCAGTCCTCTTCCATAATGCCTGCTGCTGATTTCACAACCTCCCTCAACACAACTTCTCATTCCCCAAGGGTCCACTGTCACTGCAGAACCTCCCTTAGCACACTCATCACTACCGAGTGTCCTCTTCTGACCTCAAAACCTCTCCCAACACAGGTTGTCACCATACATTGTCCCCTACTACTTCACAGAACCTGTTCTACAGTAGGGTCACCTTGAACTCTCTAGCCAGCCTTATGACACATCAGCAGCCACAATTCTGCAACCTCTCCTAGTGTTACCCTTCAATAGCACCTGTTCCAACTCCTTTGGAGGTTTTATTGACTGACAAACAATTTTCTCCATGTAACAGTCTGTTCAGTGCCTCATTTACCTCCATGGTCCTCAAGCTGTAGACTGCAGGGCTTACCATTGTATAAAACACAGACATCACCTGGTCTTGGTCAGGCAAGGAGCCAGAGCTGTGGGCTGTGTAGCTGGAGTGCCAAAGGATATGGCAAAAACTATCAAGTGCACAGGATGCACAGGTGGAGAAGGCTTTGTGTCCCCCCTTCCCAGGATGGCAGAGATGATGTAGATGTAGCAAAATGCATACCTGCAGTATGACAAAGATGTCACCTAAGATGCAAAATGCTGCGAGGATGATCTTGTTAACCCCAATGTCAGAGCAGGAGATACCACAGATCAGGGGTACCACGCCACAGAAGTGACTGGTGATGCTGGAATGGCAGAAGGACACCCAAAAGGCACAGCTGCTGTGTATCATTGAGATTAGAGACCCACAAGAGTAAGAACCAAGTCAGAGCTGGATGCTGAGGCTTCAAAACATGACAGCTTTGTATAGCAGTGGTTTGCAGCTAACAGGCCTTAATGGGCCTGATCATCCTCGCCTGAGGCATCCACTTGCACCTCCTGCCCATGGGCCCAGGAGCCCCATTTAAGCTCAACCCTGGGCCTTCAGTTTCTGTCTGAGCTGCCCTAGAGGAGCACTGATCTCCAGCTCAGCTCAGCTCAGCTCAGCTCAGCGTGCAGACTCCATTGCTCTGGACCCTGCCCTGTGGACTGACTTCCCAGCTTGACCCTGCACCTATCTTGTCACTTTGGGCCTGCCCAGTAGGCACTGGACTCTCTCTGTCCCTGGTTACCCTCACCAGGCCTGATCCTGGCTCTGACCCGCAGGCTGACTTCTCAGCTTGACCTCATACCTGCTTCATCACCAGGAACTCTCCTGGTCATCTGGACTCTTGGTTGAACTCGGCTACCATCTCCAGGTCTTCTCTGCCCACCTGGCTCAGGGCCAGAGGGACAGGCCCTGGCTGCAGCCTCCTGAACTTATCATTCTACACATCCTGAACAGGGAAAAGGAAGAAAAAAATGGGCACTTCTATGGCATAACTCATCTCATCATGTAGCAGATGTCTAAGATACTCACATGAACCATTCTGTAAAAACACCTGTTACTTTTTCTTCCTCCCCCTCCCTATTGAGAAGAAACTAAGATGGAAGACAGAAACGAAGGCATGCTTAAAGGTATATCTCTAGGTGAGATGAATTCCATAAGCAGGCATATGCATGTAGAGCTACTCCAGATTTATTACAAATAAACCAACTATTCCTTCAGTGCCGTATTTATAACTGTGATACTAATATTTTTTTAATTCAGAAAAGGATATTAAATTCCACTGGATGGATTCTAACTGTTTCCAGTCAACTTTGATGGCATTCTACTAGACAAATGTCTGATAGAAAACACTCTTTGATTAATTCTGCTCGTTCCTGCACCAAACCAAGCTCCATTCACACTCATAACAAACTGACTGTCTGACTAGTAGGTACATGGACGTATGAATTCCTGAGCTGACTTTTGAAGGTGTGCAGCATATACAGAGTTACCTGTGAAGGCAGAAATGGATGGTCAGCATCTCTGGGGAAAATAAGGTTTCAAATGCATTTGTCTGCATGGGATTACAATGATATTCCAGAGTAGATGTCAGCTGCACTTAAACTCCACAACTATGAAAAGAGTTAAATTCATATTCTTTTTCACTTATCATGTCTTTATTAAACCAAAGGTAAGTAACTGCAATTTGTTTGCACAGAAGAACACATCACTACAGTCTGCTGCTGCTCTATCAATTCTATCAATAAATTGGACATACAAGCCACAAAGAACACGTGTGAAAATGAGGCTATTCTAGGATTCCTAGACTGTAACCTTCTAGTTCCACATTGTCCTGAAATGATGTTTTGCTAAATTTAAGTCTACTTTTAAATAGAAACAGACTTTATCTCTGTTATTTCTGTTTTGTATAACAGAGATGGTCTCTTTCCAAAATGTTGAGAAGATTTGGATTTATTCCACTCTTGGTAATACCCAGCACTCTGAAAAAGAAGGAGAACAGGCTTTTATCTATCTGGTTAATGATGGAGCTTCTATATGTGTGTATGGACATCTGGAGATCAAGGGTCTAAAAGCAAATCTGGTAAATAATACAGTCCTTATCTGGAAAAAAAAAAGCAATTACATAGCAACTTATGCTTGGATCATACAAGAACTTCCAAGGTGAACACAGATGTTACTGGCTGGGGAGGCAGCACAAGTATTTTGGGAAGCAGAGTAAAGGGAAGACAAGAGGATTTTCTTCTGTGAGGTGAATTGAATAACTGTGAAACTTCCACCTTGCAGGATTTAAGTTACTGTGCTCCTTCAGCAAATTATCCATTATGAACGTATTAATTATGTCACCAAATACGTCAAAAGTTCAACATCTGCCAACAAGAGAAATACAGGGAGTTACATTATCTGTTTGTGTTAGACTAACTGACTCTTAGGATTCAGTTCATCTCACCTAAATTCAGGCATCCTACTGAAGGACCTCATGCTGGTGCCTAGGTGGTTTGAGATCTCTCAGTAGAGATAAGAGGGAGAAATTAGGGAGGATTGTGGATGAAAACGCTCATGTCATCTACCAGGAAGCACCTAAAAGCTTTGTCTGAATCTATTCTAGTCATCTAAACCCCCTCTTGGCTCAACGGAGAGAGACAGGCAGTTCCTGGAGATGATTCAACTTGTCCTAAGGAAGAAGCGCTCTGTGAAGATGCTAACTTCTTTCTCTCTGATGAACACAGAGGAAGCCTGATTAGCTTTAAATAGGTCACTTGCATACAGCTAAAGCTCAGTAAGGAAGTCTTCCTGTATGTTTTCCCCAAGTGTTTCACACCTATGAGCATTTGAAAGACTAATCATGGAGCCTGGCCTCCTGCATTGCTGTGGTATGGAAATATGGTGTGATGGCATGGCGCAGAACTGCAGGCTTGGGAGGGTAAGGCTGGTGGATTTCCAGGGCAGGAATTTGTTGCTGGTTTTTTTTCACACATGCACATGCAATTTCACACATGCTTTCTCCATGTCATGTTGATTAGGCTCCATGCATCCCAGATTTCGGGATGTGCATAGTTTACCGTGCACATAAAGACAGTCAGAACAGCACACGGTGCAGCTCAGTGTGATATTTCAGAGAATGTGAAATGCATCTCCTGGACAGAGCTGTGCAGTAGATCCAGACCCATCATGGATCTTGAGCACATGCCACATGTCTATACAGCAGTACAGCAGATGGGATTCATCTCCCCGCAGTTAAGCTATTTAAAAGTTAGGTGACTGAATCTAATCTAGTTGTCTAAGCTGCTTTTGTAGTAAAGGAGGGAGACAGGCCATTCAAGAAGATAATTCATCATTTATCTCTGGCAAATTCATCTTACAGGGAAGTGGGACCTTTTCCATTTCCACTAATTTCCTGCTGGTATTTTAAATGCTATCTATCTTAAATTTGCCCTCACTCCCACACCTGCAGAAAGAGAAGGAAGGTTCAGAAGCAGTGGGGGAGTCATTGATATTCCTGGTGGAGGCTGCTCTCCAAAGATCTCCCATCTTTGGGCAAATAGTGTTTCTCTTCAATGGTGAATTCCTACTTCTCTAATCTTCCTTTTGCATGAGAGAGCAATGTTGAAACACTGAAATGTCTTCTGGGTCAATTATGCTAAATTTCAATTGAGAAAAATCAAAAAGCTTCATTTTGATCATTTTGAATCATTTAATTTCAATAAAGAAATTATTAGATATTTCGGAACGTATACCATAGACATTGCAATACAGTCATATAATATGTAATAATAGAGTGTGTTTTGAATTAAATGAAGCTAGACAAGAAAGTAGGTATGAAAAATGCTTTGGAAACTGGAAGTGCTTCTCCACCTCAAATGTAACAATGGATCAATTTCAAACTATACCAGCTGACTAGCTGGGCAGTTGGTTTAAAAGGAAGTGCTAAAAACCTGGGAATAGGAGCACTTACAGAGATGATTTATTTATTTATTTATTTATTTATTTTTCCTTGGGAGATGTTGTGCTGGAAGCGGGAAGGGGACCTGTGGGAAGATGGAGGCACTGTGGGATGCGTGGAGGAATACTGGGACTTTTAAGTTAGTGATAATTCTGCATGCGTGTCCATCACATGCACCTCTAAGCGCACGAGGTTTATCAACTGGAAATAACTGAGTATGTAATTACCTCACAGGAACAGCTTTTGGGAAAGAGGTCTTCAGATATGCATGGGGGTGAGGGCAGACTGAAATAGCAGCAGGTGGCTATGGCCCAAAAGTGAAGGGGCTCAGCTGGACTTCAGGGAGAAATAACAGAATGGTGGAAACAGTGAATTTAGGAGCAGAGTTAGCCAGCTACAAACGAGGGACATGTCTGCAGAGGATACGCAAATGACTTTTTTGCAATTTCTGATCGCCTCACAGCCTGTCATTGCTTGAAACAAGGTAAACCCTGGCCTCAGCTCAGTTCTGCCATTACCAGCATTCACAGTATGTGTTGTTACCTGTGGAGGCTAGGTTGAGTGCCACAGAGTTGTGCAGGGACAGCCCTGAAGAGCTGGAATTCACTACCCGCTGCTAAGGATAGAGAAAAAAAAAAAAAAAAAGACACAGTTGCCAGTTTGGGGAGGGGGCTGTTCTTCCTTCCCTGCCCCACTCCTTCAGTGACCACCTCCATTTATGCCCCACTGAAATTTTCCAGGATTCGGCTCTGTTGGGGTCTTGGCAATTTTGCCGCCATTACTTAGAAACCCAATTTTTCATTTAATTTTAGAATAAAGAACATCCTGAGGGAGCCTAGCAGGGAGGATGGAGCCCACCTGCAATGTGAGCTGCAGGGAGGGATTATTCCCTTGCAACAGTACTACCTCAGAGCATCTTGTCTCTATGTCTGAAACACAAATGGCCATGAAAGAAAAAAGGATCGTTCTCAGCCCCATGTCTAAAGGCAGCAGCTAAGTCTGTAACTGGCCTGGGCTCATAACGAGCATCCTTAGTTGGACAGCTCAAGACCTGACAAAGCTCATTAATCCCACTATTAGTCAAAATCAGATTGCTTTGATCGCATTACTCCAGGAACATAGTCCTGGTGTGGAGGCCAGAGTGCACGGTGGTCGAAATCTGCCACAGTCACTGCCCCTGTGGGCCCCTGCTGTGGAGGTTTGAGCCGGGGCCATGGGGCAGGAGGTCTCTGTGTTGGGCTCTGTGGGGCACCGGGACAGAGCTGGGGCCTTGGGGCAGTGAGTGGCAGCTGGGGCCATGGGGCAGGAGGTCTCTGTGTTGGGCTCTGTGGGGCACCGGGACAGAGCTGGGGCCTTGGGGCAGTGAGTGGCAGCTGGGGCCATGGGGCAGGAGGTCTCTGTGTTGGGCTCTGTGGGGCACTGGAACAGAGCTGGGGCCTTGGGGCAGTGAGTGGCAGCTGGGGCCATGGGGCAGGAGGTCTGGGCTGGGGCTGTGAGGCAGGGGGAAAGAGCTGGCCGGGGCTCCATGGGGGCAGGGGCCGCATCTCCCTGGGCTGAGCCATGGTGCCCCATAGCAGCCCTGCTCCCAGCATGCCGTGGGGATGCCCCAAGGCATGCTGGGAGTGTGGCTGCCACCAGCCAAGCCCTGGTGTGGCAGAGCCGAGGTGCCAGCAGCCTGAGGGCGCTGCCTTCCTGCCAGCTTAAAGCCATGGGCTCTATGCAGCCATTCCATCGCTGTCTGCTTTCCGGGGGCGTGCAGTAGTGTGCCTTGCAACCTCCTCGATCGCCTCCTTGGCACACTCCAGGCTCCTTTGTGCGACCTTAGATCCCTTCTCCATGCATGTGCTGATGCTCTGGTCCCCTCGGATGCTCCTCGGACCACCCTCAGGGCAGACTGAGAAGTAACCAGAGAGGGTCACCAGAATGTACTGTGTGCAGGCATTATTCCCGTGCCTCGTTCAGGTGTGTGATACTGCGTTGTCACGCTGTAGATGGGAAGCTGCTCTCAGTCTCCTCCACTGGGAACCCAAGCGGTGGGATGGCACTGCGAGTGTTGCAGGCTCCATCTGAGCATCACATTTTTCTTCTGCAAAACGAGTGACTTTAGAAGGGAAATGGGCTTTTGGGGCTCCAGTGATAATCTCCACCTGGCGCCACCCTTCTTTTGGTTTTGCCCTGTTAGGATCACATCTTCAAAACCCCCCCAATTAGAACCCACCCCAAGACCAGGATTCTCAGATGTTGTCTCTAACGCAGAGAGAATTTAGTGCCGAGGGAAAGAAATGACCTTTCCAATAAGCGCTTTTTTTTTTCTTGATTTTCCCAGGCTTTGACACCGTTTGGAGGCATTCATGCTGGATTTGCCTTAATACAGTTTTCAGGGTGAGAGAGCAAACCCCTCTGCTCCTTCGCTAGGCCATGCCATCTCCATGCCTGTGGCCTAGGGAAGCAACAGCTAGGAGTTGGCCCTTCCTCCCCAGAGGCTGAGAGAGAGTGCAGTCACAGTCTTCCTCTTTATTCGTTCACTTGCTCATTTAGGCCTTCCTTCCTGAGCAGAGCCTCTCCTTGCCAGCAGTTGTAGCCCCGCAACCCTGATCTGGGGACATTGCGGGAGTGGCATGCCTGAGGTGAGCCCCAGCCTGGGGGACCCCTCCTGTGGCTCCCCGTGCCCCCTGTTGTCCTTGGGGAGTGGGCAGTGAGGTGCGGGCAGCTCCCTAAAGTGCCCCAGGCAGCTCCCCTTGCCCTTGCAGGGCCCACCTTGGCAGCACCTGGGGGGTCAAGGGGTCCCTGCAGCCCCTCTGTGACATGGCCTGGGGCATCATGCAGTGCATCGCAGCAACAGCTGCGCCCTCCCCATATGGCCCTGGGAGCCTGAGCTGAGCCCACGTGCTTGGGGCTGCTCTCGCCACGACTCTGCCCTGCCCTGCCCTGCTCTGCTCTGGAGCAGCTGCTGTGCAGCGAGCAGGAGAAGGCGAGAGGAGGTGGTGGGACAGTGCGAGACGCTGTTTGGTGACCTTCCCAGCAGGTCGTTGGAGAGGAGCGTTTCTTCCTGCCACAAGAGCTCTTTGGACTAACTCGGTAGGCTGGGAATTCCCTCTGTGCCCCTAGGGAAGTCCTCGGTGCTGCTGGGAATTGCTGCCTGCGGGAGCCCTCCATAATATGGCACTGTCAGGGCTGCAGAACTTGCACATTTAGAATCTTTGCTCCCCGGCAGCACGTCCACCCCCGTGTTACTAGTCCCTTGTCAGCTGCGGTCATAGGACCTTTGGTCCTCGCTCCAATAACTCTTTCCTCCTTTGCCGCTGTCGCACCTGTGGTCCTCGGCATTGTGGAGCCAACCCGGTTTGACAGGAGTGTTTTGGAGGTGGACAGTCATGGCTACTGGAGTCTTTGAGCACTGGGAAGGTGCATGAGAGGAGCACTTGTAAAGGTGCTTCATGTCTGAAGAATTTGCAGACGGCTCCTGTGTATTTCCCTGTTGCTGCTGTCTTCGGTTTTGGATCATCTTTCCAACCAGACCTTCCAACTTCTGCCCCTCATGTCTGTGGGCTCAGTAATTTACGTATTCTCTTGTGAACCAAACGCTTGCTTCACTTGCAGGAGATTTACCTTGTCCGCTTCAGCAATTTTCTTTGCCTGAGAAACTTCTGCAAAAGTAAAGAGCTTTACTTCTGTGCTTACAAAAGTCCATTTGTGGTTCATATGCTCTTTGAGTTCAGGTTCTGAGGAAGAATGGACCTCAGGCAGACTGAGCGAGTCCTTGCAGAAGTCAAAATGACTTTACCTTACTCCTTTTCGGTAAGTAATGGATTTCACACAGCACAGTGATGCCAGTGCACTTTTTGCTCAGCTGAGAAGAACTTCCTCCAAAGTGTACCACAGTCTAAAAGAACCTGTATCTTTGCTCCCTATAGGCACGCTATAGCGTGAGAGAAAGGAAGCCTGTTGTATGCTATCAAGCTCCACTGGAAAGGGCTAATCTCTCGTGTAGAAGGGGGATAGAAGATGTTAAACGAAAATGTAGCTACACACAGTGCAATCAGAAACTATGTCTAGGTTCTGTAATTGATGGTGTGCATGGTCTCTCTCACCACATTTCAGCCTTAAAGGAGATGGTGCTGTTCCCACTGCTTTACCCAGAATTCTTTCAGAGATTCCAAATCCGACCCCCCAGGTAACGGGCAGTGCATTCGAACTACAGAGCTAACTGCTGCAATATGCTTTTCAACATGAAAAGTATTCTCCTCTTTTTTTTTCTTTTTTTTTTTTTGGAGGGGCAATATCTCAAGACATAATGGTTAGCTTTATATATTCTTGGCCAACAAAGCTTGACTCACTGGATGTTGAAATATGACTTGAAATCCTTCCCTTTCCATACCTTTAAAAGTGTGCAAATCTTCAGATGCTTTGCTGCTTTGGTCACAGGAATTCCCTTTTCTGGCTGATGTTTTAAGTAGGGTGTGGAAACACAGAAGACCTTTTTTGGCCTCCCAGCTGAAGGCTTCCTCCCCAGTGCTTCCAACAAATTCTGGCAGGCACAGTCCAAGAGACTCCAACTGTGGCAGGGAGAAAGACAGGCTTTGCTCTCAAATCTGTCTAAGACGGGAAGTGTTCTGGTTAGGAGGGAAGGCCGCTTTGCTTTCACAACGGGGGCTGTCATGGGCACTTTTCCATATTTTTGTTGTAGCTACATACATCTCTTTTTTTCACGTTGCAGAGGCTGTCTGTTCTATGGCCCACCAGGCACTGGAAAGACACTGGTGGCTCGAGTGCTCGCAAATGAATGTAGGCAGGGAGACAAGAGAATAGCATTCTTCGTGAGAAAAGGTGCCGACTGCCTCAGTCAGTGGGTGGGAGAATCCGAGCGACAGCTGCGCTCATCATTTCAGCAGGTAAGGAGGAAATGCGCAGTAGGTTGGGGTCAGAGTTGGACCTCTACTTTTCTGGGGTGGACGTCTTCCAGGAGGACTTGGCCTCTTGGGCAGTTTGGCAGTGTCTCCTGTTGAAAAGGGAACATCAGTGTTTCCTTTTCCCGTGCTGTGCTGCTTTGCCTGAGGGGCTGGAGATCTTGCAGATGTTGGGTCCAGCACAGTGCCAGTGCCTTTGCAGCCATAATGTTTATCCTGCATGTGCTCGCTGCGTGGTGCTCTGTTTCACATACGTCAGTATGCCTGCACCTGTACTTCCCTTCCAGGCCTATGAGATGCGGCCTTCGATTATTTTCTTTGATGAGATCGACGGTCTCGCTCCTGTGCGCTCCAGTCGCCAAGACCAGATTCACAGGTACTTCCTTTCGCTTCCATCTCCATGTCATCTGCTTCATCTCTAGGAAAAGAAGACCCACCTGCTTCCCTTTATAGGACACACACCCACACCCACACTCTGAACTCCTCGAGTACAATGACACAGAGCTTCATAGCAGTTTAAAGGCAGGAGTTGAAATCAGGTCACTAAGCTTGGTGTCCGGACAAGGTCTCTCTCGAGACCTTGCCTCGCTTTCTCTGTCTTACCATGAGTCCTTTCGCTAACAACAGCTCATCCAGAAAAGCTTCTCCTTTCTGAGCGACGTGACTTTGGAGAAAGTCATGCCAAAGGTAACAACAGCTACTAACCCAGGGAATCCAAACAACATTTTTTTGGTAGTTCTATTGTCACAACGCTCCTGGCGCTTATGGATGGCTTAGACAGCAGAGGAAGGATCGTGGTCATTGGAGCCACCAACAGGCCAGACTCCCTGGATCCTGCTTCACGAAGGCCTGGACGCTTTGACAGGGAGTTCCTTTTCACCTCGCCAAACAAAGAGGTAAGGCTGTTTCATCAACCTTCCTGCTACTGGCACAGAGCCTTGCTCGACAAGAAAACCAGCTTACCCCACAGCATCTCCGAGAGCGGGCAAGGAAACAAGTGGCATACGTGCTGCACACCTCCCGCTTCCCCACACAGAACTGGCAGGAAGGCTGCAAACAGGAGTTTCACTCCGCCTGGAGCACATGGACATTCTTCCTTGCCCAAGGGCTTGCTCTTTGCTTAGTTAGTGAGTCCACCTAGGCTCTTGCCTTCTGAGGTTGCCGCCTTGTTCTCAGTTCTCCAGTTGGGAAAGCCTCAGGGGAAAACTTGGGCTTGAGTGTGGCCGGGCTGGGAATCCTGGGAGCCGCCCAAAAGCATTTAGGGAGCTCACATTGTTACTGGTATTAGCAGGGAGCTCGGGCTCTTTTTCTTTTTCTTTTTTCTTGTTTTCTTCTGGCTACCCCAGATTCTTTTGTCTTTAGTTCGCATTTTGTGGGGAAAAGGACAAAAAGGTTATTGGATTGAAGGCTAGTAAAAATGCACAACAAACTATACTGGACAGAAACAGGAAACACTTCACTGAAGCTCTGGCAAAGAGCAGCGATGAACATAGGCACAGCTTGACATTTGCTCGTTCAAGGACAGCAGCTGGAGTCAGAATTCTTGCTCCTACTACTCTACTTACTCTTCCTATCTACTTGAAAAGTACTGAGCTTTGAAAAGCAGGCAGTGTGTTACTAGAATGTAAACATTTCTTAATTTTAGCAGAGGAAGACAAGTAATTACGGGAATGTGACGGGGGGAGGGGGACTGCACATTGCTTATTTGCTTTTTGAGAAAGAGGCTTAAGACAAACCACAGTGTGACCACCTGGTTTGTAGGCTCGAAAAGAGATTTTCAAGATCCACACCAGAGACTGGAGCCCTAAGGCCCTGGACGCACTGCTTGAGGAGCTTGCTGAAAAATGCGTCGGTAAGATGAAAAAACACACCGAGTTCCTGCCTGTGCCTGGCTCCTGACAGCGTCTGAGCTTGTGCCAGGCAGTACCCAAGCTGCTTCTGTCTCCTTGCCTTCCCTTGCCTCTGAGAACATGGAAGGCTCTGGGGGGCGTCTTCCTCAGCAGCTAAGGTTGGCTCAGAGGCCTACTTCCGAAGCACAGGCTGTAGGGCGCTGGGCCTCCCGTAATGCCAGCTCCCCAGCAGGGCACTGCTCTGCAGTGCAGGAACTCTTTTGCCATTGCCCATGAAATTCTTCCCCTTTGGGCCACATGCAAAGACTTTGAGAGTGTCCCTTTGCAAAGCCTGTCCTTGACTGCTTTCTGCTGCCTGAGACTGACATCCCTTTGGATTCTGCTCTTGTTGCTCAGGATACTGCGGGGCCGATATTCAAGCCCTCTGCGCTGAAGCTGCCCCCTGTGCTTTGCATCGACACTATCTGCAGATCTACACAAGCAGTCACAAGCTGCACATCGATGTTGCTGCCATTGAAATCACAGCAACAGATTTTCTTGTGGCTATGCAGAAGACTGCACCAGCTTCACAGAGGGCTGTGGCTTCCCCTGGACAACCACTGCCACCCCTTTCCAAGCCACTGCTTCAGAACACGCTACAGAGACTCCTAAAAGGCCTGCAGAGGGTATTTCCCCACGCAGCACTTGCACTCCAGCAGGACCAACAGCCAGGTAGGGCTTCACTGCCTTCACTGCCATAAAACTCTCCCAAAGCAAACACTGCTTGCTAGTTTGTGCAAGCAACAGAAACAAACCTTTCAGTCAGGATGAGGTGAAACTGAATGGTAGAGAGGGCAGAGCCAGGAACTCCTCCCACTTCACAGTACAGAACTCTATGTTCTCCACTCAAGCATCCAGTTTCCGAAGGCTGTCAGCATCATCTTTCCCGTTTGCAAGGAGAAAAGGAGCTTTCACCGCTAGCAAAACATAGCTTGCGCAAATCCACACGCCTAGGAGAGCTCTGTAGAGACTGAAGGCTTTGGAAAATGGCATTCAGTGTATGCCCCTCAGACGAAGAAATACAAGGCCCCGGGTTTCAGCTCGCATTTAGAAGCTGTCTTAGCACAAGAGAAGGTTGCAAACTCTTCGGGAAAGTTAACAAGCTTCTTTTGCCTTCTCATGGTACCACTCATTTCTTAGAAAATGACTGCATGGACTGTGATGAGGAGTCACCTTCTGGTCCTGAAGATGAGCCGTTTCCTCCAAGGCCTGGCCAGCAAAAGCAAACCTTCCTTAACTGTAACAGGTAACTGCCCGTGTCCTTTCATTGAAATTCTTCTGATTGCTGGGGCTTTCCAAGCTGTCGTGGCCGTTGCAAGTGGGAGGGGCTTTAGATGAGGGAGGACAGAAGAGTTAGTCCAGGGTGCTCTGGTATCAAAAACTACAAGCAGGAAGCACGGAGATATAACTAGGTGCTAGAGTTGTAGGAAAGCAAGTAGCTCCAGCCGATCATCCGGAAGGAGCCAGCCTCCTTTTCCTCCACCAAAGACATCCACAGACAATTAGGGCATGCTGATTTCACGCATGCTGTTCTTCTAGGATTCAAGGCCAAAGAAACATGTTGTCTCTCCTCTTAGCTAAAAAAATGCAACGTGGGTTTGTGGAGTCACCTAGCTTCCCAGATTGGGAATGCAGGAGTGACTCAAGAAAATTGAGGAATGGCCAGCTAAAAGGGCATAATAAAAACCCTGCAAAAAAGGCTTCATTTGCGATCTTTAAGCCACTATGCTTACATTCATATTTTGATATTGCAATGGGAAAGTAATTCAATCCCACAGTGGAGAAGTTAGCTTATGGGGTCCCAGCTGCATCAGTAATTTTTCTCACTCTCTCTTACTGTGCTGCTCAGGAAGGCTTCTGACCCACAGAACTTGGTCCAGTCTCTAGGCTCCTTGGCCTGAGCCAGAAAAGGTCTTGCAGTACTGGGAGGGCAAAAAAAAAGAAAAAAAAAGGTGCTGTTCACAGATGTATTCCATGATAACAGAGCAAAAACCACGAGAAAGTTGTATTTGCAATCTAGGAGAGAGCACGCAAGGAAAGATGAAACCATCTGAATGAAGGAATCTAATAAATATCCTCCAGTTCTATGGACTCACAGGAATGTTTTGCACTTTGTTAGATACAGCTAAGGCCTTTCAGAGCCCACGGCATTTCTTTTCCCAGGAGGGTTCTTCTGCTCCTTCCTGACCACCTTCTCCATTTCCAGTGGACCCCCTGCACCTAAACTTGACCAAGGCAGAGGCCTCAAGGCTGCTCAGTCAAGACATCCTGAACATAAGAGCCTCACGGCCGGGGGGAAGAGATCCAGACCAGTGTGTGCTGGACAAAGAACAACACCTTGAACATCTGTGTCTTGACTGATCACTTCCTTTGCAAACTTCTTGTTTTGCAGTTGCGCTCCTAGCAATGCTTGTTGCCAGCCAGCATGTCACAGGCCCAGGTTCTTAATTGCTGGAAAGCCCGGGTACGGGCAAAGTTCCCACTTGGCGCCTGCACTAATACACGCGCTGGAGAGGTTTGCGGTTCACGTGCTGGACCTGCCGGCTCTCTTTGCTAGCAGCACCTCACCCGAAGAAAGATGCGCACAGGTACCTCTTCTCTCTGCAATCTCACAGGATGAATAGACTCAGGGGAAGCAGGCAGACCTCCCGCGGTTAATGGTGGTGGCCTGGCTTTCCTCTGCTTCCTGTGGTGTTTATTTCGCGCTGAAAGAACACTTTTCTTGTACGCTGAACAATGCAGAAGAAGGACGTTGTGCATGAGCACATTTTCCATTCCAGACTAAACAGTAAGGATGTTGCTAGCAGCTCAGGGAGCTCCAAGATGCTCTTGATAAAGCCCTCTGCATGGCAAGAGCTGCTGCTCATGACAGTGAGCTCTCCAGACTTGCTTCCCTTGCCTCTTCAGGCTCTGTAGCTCCCAGGAGGCGCCTCGGCCTCAGCCTGACTGCACGTCATGCCCTTTCTCTAGCCTCCCTCTTTATAACACTGAAATGCAACCCAGGCTTGGGAGGGGGGAAGAAAAGGGTTTCTCTTCTCTCATCATACCGTAGGGAAGAGGCAAGAACACACTTGTTGGATTCGAGCGGTGTAGCAGTGGCCCCACGCTGATGTGGACCCTGCTGAAGGGCTGGGCCTGTTTTTTCAAGCACGCTACCACTCGCACCGGGGGTGAGGCTCTGGGCAAGTTACCTGACATCTAAGCAGTTTGGAAATCAGGCAGAGATTCAGGCCTGCCTCTCGCTGGGGAGAGGCTGAAGGAACTGGGTCCAAGCAGCAATGTTACCTTATTCTTGGTGGCTTGTTTGGACGCTTTGTCTTGGTGCACTCCCGTTTTGCAGGCAATTTTGATTGATCCATTGTTGTTCAGCAGCAGCCTCTGCTACTCGCTTCAACAGCCTTCTCCAAACTTCCTTTTGACTAGTTGATCCGAAAAGCCCAGAGGACAGCACCGAGCATCCTTTCTATTCCACATATCCATGCCTGGTGGGAGGCTGCTGGACTCACCTTGACAGCTACGCTCACAACATTACTAGAGGGCATTCCAGCATATGCTCCAGTGCTGTTGCTCGCTACGTCGGATGTTTGCCATGCAGATCTCCCGCCAGAGGTTTTTCTATCACTGCCTTCCCGGCTTCTTTCAGTCTCATGTTAATTTATCACTCCATTAAGCACCCAAATACTGTGCTCTCCTAAGCCATTCAACACCGGCATTACTAGGGCACCCTGCTGGCATCTCTTCCCTCTGCAGTTGCCACAAGGCTTCAACATGAAGGGCAGCAAGGCAAGTAAATCCAAAACAGGCAACCTAGGAGATGCTCAGTGTCCTCCCTTGGAGCACTGGAACCTCAGGCCGCTTCACAGAGCTTTAATCCTAGAGGTGTTCCTTAAAGAAGATGCCCTAAATTGCCCTGCTGACCCACTACAATCTCGCCTTTAAGGCCAAGAAGCAAACTTGTTCTAGTCTCTCCCTTATTCAAAGCATTCCTCAGCTTCACTGGAAAAGGAATTCATCTTTGTGGAGCAGAACACAAATTTGGGGGGGGCTTACGGCTGCGCTGTCTTTTCTCCTCCCACCTCAGGTACGAGCTTTATTTTCTGAGCTTTATGGAGAAGTTTTCAATGTCCAGTCACCTAGCGAGGAGGAAGGGAGAAAGTTTTTCGAGGACTTGCTTGTCCAGCAAGCTGCTAAGCCTGCTGCACCACAAAAGAAAGCAGGTGAGCCTATTCTACAAACACAGCGTTGCTATCTCTAGCTTAGCAGCCATTCGGCATTTGCTTTGGTAATAGATTTCCTGGCACGAAGGTTTACTCTGCTTGTGTCCGCGCATCATCACTTGGCTAACCTTTTCTGGTTGACTGAAGCTTGTCAGGCACGGGAAGTCCTCCTGCCTGTGGCATCACCACCTGAGCCTCGACTGCTCACAGAGGAGGAAGAGAGGCAGCTCGAGGAGCAAGGGGACGAGACATGGCCAGCGGTGCCTGCAGAGTCCAGTACACCCCTCTCTACTGGCAAGTCCTTTCTTCCTTTTTTCTTTTTTTCTTTTTTCCTTTTTTGGAGAAGGTGCCAATGACATTGATATCTTCCCTCTTGTCATGGCATACCTGCTTTTGCTGATGCCGGTGGCTTTATGCCAAAGGCATTCCATTTCCAAATCAGGTGCAGCATGTGAGGTCAGTCCCCAGGACAGTCACTCAACATGCTTATGAAATAAAGCCCAGCCACAGAGCTTGGCTCACACTGTAAAACACTGGCCTCGATGGCCCCACAATGGCTAACTTCTCAAATGTAACATGTTGTTTAGAGCAGTTGCTGAACACTCCACAAGTTCTTATGGTAATAGGAAACAGTGAGGACTTTTCCTGTGCTTTTGCTTCCTTTTTCTCTTCCTCTCCCTCTTGCCTTCCTGCCCGCCACCCCCGCACCAAGTCATTGCCGTCTGTCTGTGAGGCTTAGGCAACCTCTGCTTTTGGAACACAGGGGAAGGAGAGCTTGTCTCCAAAGACTTTTCTGCTTCTCACCTCTTTTACTTCCTGTGATGAGAGACGAAGCCACCTGAGCTTATGACCCTGCTTTGTGCTCATGCCTTCAGTCTACAGTCTGCTCTGTGCACAAAATCTTCAAGGGCATTCTTTTATGCATGATATAGTCTATTAGTTCTTGCGCTTTTTAATTCTAATAACAATTGGACCCCCTTCACTTGCTGCCCTCTCTCCCTCAACACATGCATGTAGTGAGCCAGCACAATGGTACTTCAGTCCCTCTCACCATTCCCCTTGTGCACCAAGTAAGACGACGGTGCTAGATTGTGCAGACAGAACTGCTTAGCTAATGCTTTGGCTTGCTTTTTCTCCTATCTCTGTGCAGCTGCCTGCAGACAAAAGCGAAGGAGGAACGCATCGCCCTCAGAGAGCCTAGCAGAGAAGAGGAGGAAATGCTCACCCCCTGCTGAGAAGGAAACCAGCATCTCCCTCAGGGTAGGCTGGAGCTCACTGATCCACCTTTGCTTCCCGCTCTGCTGACGACCCTTGAGGCAAGAGGGCCTTTGCTGTGGCAGCCGCTGTCCTTTACTACAAAACGGACCATGGCAGTTCCCGCTGTTTTCAGAGAAGTTCACTTGCAGTTAGGATTGTGGAGGTGACTGATAGCCTGAGCAGCAGCACAATGCTAGCTGAAACTGGAGCCTTGCTTTTTCTCGCAAGTCGGACACAGCAGCTCATTTCCTCCATGGAAATCTGCTGCGATATTTAGTCTGTTCTTGGACGTTTCACTCCTTCTTTATTTAGCCATACAAGGAAGGAGGATGCGAGTTGTGTGGGACCATTTTCTTTTGTGTCTGAACACATCGAGAGCCTATTCAAATGATCTCGTGCTAACGCAAACTTGTACTGTCTCCCTTTTTTCTTCAGCAACTGCTGAATGTCGTTGGCGACGCAACAAAGCACTGCAACATCCGCCACCTCGAAAAACTACATCTGGTGCTCAGCCAGTGTGTTTACCACCATCGGCAAGACGATGACAAAACGCAGTTGATAGAGGTACTTTGGTTACACAGCACTTCCTGTCACTGTTCTGCACTTCTTCCTTGTGCACAGTGGATATCCTGCTTATTCGCTATTCCTCTTTCCTGCTTAGCAGTCCGTGTTACATACGAGTTGCTGACTTCCACCTGGAAGGCATCTACTCAGACTTTCATTTTATACAAAGCAGCTAGCTACAGGATCTTACATTTCTATTCCAGTTTATAGCAAGTTTGCCTGTGTTTAGGTGGCAATTATTATTCCTTTTTTATCTTTTTTTTAATCTTTTTTTAGGAAATGAAGGAAGAAATTGAAAACTTCTCCCATGCTCAGTAACAGGAAACATGCTTCTACTCTGCCATTCTTTTTCATTATTTGCTGTTTAGTCCTCAGTGCACAATTCAGTGAAGAGAGCCTGTAGTTATCATATAAAGACATCTGTTTGTATATATATCCAAATATAGCGAGGCTATACCAATAAAGCTCATATCAATCCTTTTAAGCTTTCTTACTGGCTGTTTGTTGCTGTTGGTGTTCCATACCTATTGCGTATACATACATGATCTGTTGACATCGAGGTGTTTGGCCTTCCTTTCGCATGTGCATTGCCTGAAAGTCTCGTGCCTGGCATTTTTAGGAGACCAATGGTCGTCAGTGCCTTTGACCTACACACATCTGGACGTCTTCCAAGTAATCTCAGTGCCTCTCTCAAAAGAAAGCAACGGAAAACTCGACCATCTTTGCCCAAACGGTGACAGGCGGTTTTTCTGGCGTCGCCTGGGCTACTGCCTATGCCGTTGTCATTTAGGCAAGGTTGCAAGGCAGCGCAGAGGTCATTCTTCTTCGGACCTGCTCGCGCCCCCAGGGCTTCTCAGAGAAGGAAAACAAAGCTGCAGCAAGCGTCGGGGAGGAAAACTCTTCCCCAGGCAGCGGCACTTTGCTGTGCTCGGGGCGCCCCGCGCCCGGGCATGTCTCAGCCCGCAGCGCTGCCTGCTGCCCGCCGCCCACCCCAGCAGCTCTCCTCCGCCCCCTCGGCGGCAAGCGGCGCTCGCACTCTCTCGGCCCCTCGCCTCGGCCCCGGCCCCCCTTCTCGGCCCACCAGTGCCCCCGGCAGCCGCTCCGCCGCCGGGCACGGCTATCCCGGCACAGCTCTCCGCCCGGGCGGCCGAGCCGCGCCGAGCCGAGCCGAGCCGAGCCGAGCCGCGCCAGCCCCCGGCTCCCCCGGCGCCCACCCCCGCCCGCAGCGCCCACCCGGCCCCCACCCGCCGCCACCCGCCGCGACCCCCAGTGCCGCCGGCAGCCGCGCTCCGCGCCGGGAGCCGCCCTCGCGGCGGGAAGCGCCCCCGAGCCCCGCCGAGGCTGCGAGCCTGCCCGGGGCTGCAGCGCCCACGGCGCCGGCTGCCCCCGCACCCTCGCCCCCGCCGCGCCTGTCGCGCTCTCAGCTCCGCGCAGCGGCCCCGCGCCCTGACGCCTCGCCGCCCGGCGCCCACGCTCTGCCCCGCCGCTGCCCCGGCCCGCCTCGCCCGGCCGCAGCCTGTGCTAGCGCGCCCCGCAGCCGCGGCGCTCCAGCCCAGGGCGCTGCTCTTCCCCAGCGCTCTCCTGCTCGCCCCCACTGAGGCTCAGTGCCTTCGCCCCAGATGCGACCAGCGTGTTCGTTGCACTGCTTTAAAGGCTCGCGTCTGGCATTGTAACACAAGAAATCGGCTTGGGGCAATGGTAGCTCCCTTGCCAGGCTTGCTTACCTGGATCGGCAGCGGTAATGGGCCTTCTTCGCAACGGAGAGCTGCCAGAGGCTGGTCACAGCCTGCCCTTCTGAGCGCAGATCCAAAAGCTGCCCTGGCAGATGGCCGTTGGCAGACGTCCATCGCAGAGCAAGCGGCCACAGGAGCGTCGTCTTTCTTTTCCTGCTTCTGCCCACTGCAAACAGAAATCAAGCAAACAGCAGGCAAGAAAATCAGGAGGAGAGAGTGCTCCTGCCCTTCCCCTTTGTGCAGTGCAGTGCTGTGCGATGCAGCAGGAAGAGCCGAGAGCAAACAGCTGAAGGCGCCACACACACTTTACCCCAGACTTTGGAGAAACTCCAAGGCAGCTAAGCGCTTACGAAGGAAACAACCACCCGAGCTGTAAAACTGTGAGCATCCCTCAAGGGACACAGCCTTTGCTGATCTGGTTTTACATTTGACTCACTGTGTCCCCTCAGAGAGGGCTGCTGCCCAGGTGCTCCTGCTCCTCCACCTCTTCTACCCTTTCACTTGAAAAGCCCTCCCTCCTGCTCTCTCTCCTTGCTGCTAGCACTGGTGTTGAATGGTGGTGCTCCACGTAGGGCTGCTGCTTGCCTAGGTGCTTGCCCAGCACTCCCTGGCAGGGCAGCGCTACCCAATGCAGTGCACTTGCCCTGGATGACGGGAGCATCAGTGCAGCCCTCTTTGTCTTCAAGAGGTTCAGAAACCTCTTAGCCTGGGATTTGCACCTGCATCTTAGGGAGGAGAGTGTGCTGGGAACTGACAAGTATGGACTTGGTGGTGTGGCTGTGTGTTTCCTTCCCCTTCGGAACGAGCAACAGATGAATCCTCTTGCTGGAGGGCCTTCAAAAGCACTTGCCTCCTCTGCAGAAGGCATCCACCACTGCCCCAGAATGAAATTGTCCCACACCAAGAGGAAGCTCTCAGCACCTCTATTTGTGGCTCAACACAGGTCCTGCAGAGAGAAGGGTTCCAAGCCATGTCTCTGCAAAATAATTTCTCTTTTCCTGCTTCTGATGCTCTGAAAATGAGTATGCCATGACAGCTTCCTCCACATCTGGCCCTGCCTTGCTGACCGTCTCTTCCAAGTTGCTGGCTGTAGCAGAGACTTGTCACGGCCAGAGAAAGCAAGCCCTGCTGCTGCTGCTGCTGCTGCTGCTGCTGCTGCTGCTGCCAAGAGGGTTTCCTTGCTCTGGAGTCCACCTTCACTGCCCGGTGGGAGCAAGGGAGGGCATTTCCACCTGCTGGCCTGCAAGAAACCTGTCATGCTTACAGTGCAGCCTCTCAGCAGTAAGGGCCACCAGTGAGCAGCATCAGCCACTCAGAAATCTGGGAGAGGCTCCAGGGAAAAAGCGGAGAGAGCCAAGCATGTGCTGGAGAGACTCCTGGGCCCAGGAAGGAAGCTGTGGCTCTATATTCCGCAGGGAGGTTTGTCTCAACGGGTTGTGCTGCATCCAGCGACCCGGCACCTGCCCAGTGGGCCATCACTCCAGGGCTCTCTTAGGCTGCTGCTGCGATCCAGTGAAGCCACAGCCAGGCACAAGCAATCTGACCGAGGAAGAGGTGGGGCACGCTGCCCGCCTGGCCTCTCTGCCTCTGCACATGAGACTTCCTCCCAGGCTCCTCCAGGGAGCAAGTGGCATCTGTCTCCATGCATTCAGATCCCTTCTTCCATCTTCCCTAGCAAAACTCCCCTGCAGCCTCGGTATGTGTTTGCTACTCGCACAAAGTCCAACACATTTTTCCCTTGGCTGTCCAGATTCCCCTTTGATTGGCGCTATCCGTCGCGGTGTCCCTGCAGGCAGCAGGCAGCGCCATGGGGTTCCTGCGCTGCTGCCTGCCAGCTGGCTCCCCTGAGCTCCCCCAGGCAGGGCCAAGTTACTCTCCTGCAGGAGCTGACTGCAATTTGCTAAGATCCCGCATACCAGTGCACTGCAGGAATCTGCTGGAGCAGATGGACTGCTGACCTTTGCCTGGCACTCAGGCAAAGTCTGCGTGGTCCTGGCACTTCCTATCGTTGACTAGGCAAGAGAACAAAGACTGCACGTGGGAAATGCATGTGGTGCTTCGTTTTAGAAATCACTGCTTTCCAAAGTCACTCTGCTGGTGCGGAGGGAACTGTAAAGGCACACCATTCTAGTGGCTTACCTCCAACGCAAGGAGCTTAATTGAGGGAAGTCTGGTCACTCTGGTTGCCCCTGGAGCAGTGATGTGCAGACAACACAAGGCATCTACCAGGTGATGTTTCCATGTAGCACAGGCAATGGACAAAGGCGGAGCTCTGTAATACCAAGCCCTTCTTTTCCCTCTCTCCTGCAAGGCAGCAGAAGGTTTAAAAGTGCTGTCCCACACTGCAAGACATCCTGCAGCAGGCAGGAATCCAGCTGTGCTCACGGCAAGCCCCTCTCTGCCATGTACTCAGTCCTGCTACTCTACCTGCTTCCAGCAGAGGAAAAAGCAGCTTTCCCTTTTCAATGGAGGCCAAAGTGAGCCGTGGTGACAGCTAGATGAGGCTGGTGTCACTTTGCAAGCTCATGGCTAAGCAGCTCAGGGAGCTCTACATGTTTACACATGGGCTCTCTGTGCCCGGAGGAGGCTGTGGACTTAGGCGGATCTTGTGGGAGCAGCTCTCCATTGCTCTTGGGACTCTCCAGGACCCCTCCTTTTTGACATCCCCTGTTTGCAGCGATTCCACCCCATCCGCACCGCTCTCTGTCTCTCTTTTTCTCCCAGATGTCTCTTGCCCCGAACCTCCAGCCTGTCTCCACCTCTCCCTGCTGCCCCAGAACACTCTCTCCAGGCCTTTCCCGATCACTCACGGGGGGAGGTGGTCCTTCCTGCCCCAGCCCGGGGCTTGGCGTGGGGGAGTGGGGAGGGAAGGCGAGTGCTGGGAGTGCTGATGCCCCTGATCTCCTCTCTCCTTCCTTGTCTCTCCTAGGAGGTGGCGGGAGAGGGGAGAGGGACAAGACGACACTGACAGCAGGGGCTTCACCATGGTGGACACCAACACAACAGCCCTTTCTCTGAGCTACACGGCCACAGGATACACAAACTCTCAGAGGACTGCAGAATCTCAGTGCATAAGAGATTACAGAGCGGTGATAATTTCGAGTGTCTCTGTGTGGGCTAGTGGGGAACGGGATGGTTGTGTGGTTCCTGGGCTTTCACATGAAGAAGAGCCCCTTCACCGTCTACATTCTGAACCTGGCCATCACCGACTTCTCTTTGCTCCTCTTTCTTCTTGTTATATTACCACTAGACATGGTTATAGAACTACATCTTTTCCAAATATCTCCTGATGGATCTGTTTCTCTTGTGGTACTTTACCAGCATGTATCTCCTGACAGCAATGAGCATGGAGAGGTGTCTGTCTGTTTTATTTCCAGTCTCGCACCGATGCCGTCGCCCAAAGTGCTTGTCTGGAATTGTGTGTGGGGTAATCTGGTTTCTTTCTGGACTTTTTGTTTGCTTGTTTTTTCTGGGTTGTTATTCCCCCTTTAACATGAACTGTTGACATATATTTCTACAACTAGGCATTGTGAATTTCTTCATTTTCTCTTTCTTCCCGTTCCTTTCCAACCTGATCCTGCTCATCAAACTTCGATATGGCTCACAGAGGCGTCACCCTGGGAGACTGTTTGTTGCGATCTTGCTCAACATCCTCTTCTTCTTTGCCTTTGGGTTTCCTTACAGTGTAGAAATAATACTCAGTGTTGCTTATTCAAAAGAATTATTTCCTGAAAATCTGTCTTTCTTGCTGGCGTCTCTGAACAGTAGCATCAATCCTGTCATTTACTTCCTTGTCAGGAGCTGCCGTCAGCGCTGGTTTCAGGGCTCTGTGAAAGTGGCCTTCCGGCGAGTGTTTGCAGAGAAAGCAACATGTGAGGAGGGCAGCCAAGGCCCCGGCGACACTGCTGTGGAGACCACTGTGTAGATCCCTGCTGGCAAGGCAGGAGTGGAGATGCTGATCTCCACAGGCAGCCCGGGAGGAGACGGAGAGCCCCACGCCATGGCTGTGGCCCTCTTGCCACCAGGGAGGTGACCAAAGCTGGGTGTGGGGACAGGGCCTGGCATAGTGCTGCTCTGCTGGACTTGGTCCCCAAGCACTGCCTGTATTCCCCTTTGCAACCTCCGCCACGGTCCTGGTCCTCGCCCAATAAACTTTGGCTTTCTTCTGCCAGCAAACAAGCCCTTGTGGTCTTCTTGGGGCTCTCTTGCTCAGGAGAAGTGAGCCACATTCACAGGAAGGCTCTGGTGGAGCTTTGGCCGACTCGGGGAAACAAGTTTTCAGGCAGGGTGAAAGCGGCAATGCCAACACGTGGTGGTGGTGGACCACCAGAGGGAGATTGCCTCTTCCTGCTGTCCCTGTGCTGAAGTGCAAGGCTGAGCAAGAACTGGAGGGGAACCCTGCCAGCAGGAAGCAGAAATGCAGCTGGGTCAGCATTTGGTCAGCGGTCACCTCCCTCGGGCCCAGGGAGCAGCGTCTGCTGCGAGAGCTGCTCCCTGTGCCCACCCTGCTGCCCCGGCACAGGGTTCTCCACTGCAGCCCCCCTTTGCTGGTGTGAAGAGCAGGTGAGCGGCTGGGCTGGCTCACTGCAGGCAGGCCTGGCCGCAGCAGCACGGCTGGGGGTCTTGCAGGCCATTTCTTGTGGTCTGCCAGGCTCTGCACCTCTGGCACCTCCTTGGCTGCGCACACACCCCTGTGAAGAAGATGTCCCGGGGTCTTTCTCCCTTGAGTTCGGCAGGCAGGGTCTGGGCCTCTCGCACACATCCGGCACCCTCAGCACCCCACGGCTGTGATTTCCACGGGCAGTGACCGGCTGTATGAGAAAGTCCCCAGAGCTGTGTTTTGAACCTGCCCCCAGATCACGTCTTTTTCTGACGCCGTGTCCTTGTTGAATTTGAAGCAGCGAAGAAGTGTTCCCTCTTCCCCTCCCACAGAAGTGTGCAGCCCTCACTCAGAGGTCTTTGTCTTCTCTCCCCCAGCCTGGGCATGTCCCCCTCACTCTGCAGAGCAGCCCCTTCCAGGGAAGGTGGTGCTCTCCTTTGCCTGCCCTTGTTTCCTGTCTTGGTGCCTTTCCCACTTCTCCCATGGCGTTGCTGTGCTGGGGGGTGAGCAGGGCCTGCGGCACGTGCAGTGTGTGTGCAGCCTCTCGAGATCTCCGTCTTTCCCCAGGAAACACCTCAGAAAGAAGGAGTAAAGGAAAGGAAGGAAGGGAAGGAAGGAAAGACAAGTGAGCAGTAAAGATGCAGTCTCCATAAGGCTGATGGATGAGATTCTGTGAGACAAGAATCTCTTGCAGAGAAAAGCTCATTTGCAGCCCTCTGTACTCCACGACATTTAATCTCTGAGGCAACATGTTCATGCCGGGAATGGGATTAGAATCAGTGGATGAAGCCCTTGTGCTGTTGCATGCCAAACATTGGTAAATTCCCATTTTTTTGATGGTCCCTGGCTCATCTCTCTGGGACAGCAGCACCAACCCGGTCATTTACTTTCTGGTCCGGAGCAACCGTCACCACCGGCTCCGTGGCTCTGCGAAAGTCACCTTCTGACAAGTGTTTCCAGAGAAAGCAATGTGCGGAGAAGGAAGCCAAGTGCCCAGAGACACTGCTGCAGAGACTGCTGTATAAATCCCTGCTGGCGAGGAGGTGTGGGAGGGTGGGGCAGCCTGCAGAGGGGACTGAGGGGAGGTGGGCAGCAGTGCTCAGCCCCCAGCGGAGCCAGGGCATCTCCACTGCAGTGGGAGCAGCTCAGCTGGTGATGTGCCCCTTCCGAGCAGGGCTGTGCTGGGGACCAGGGAGCTGGGTGAGAGCGATCCTTCTCTGCACACCGTGCCAGTGCCTCTTCTCATTACGTGGTTCCCCTTGTGGAAGGGGACATGGTGCACAGAGCATGGCTATGCAGAGCATGCAGAGCACGGGGAGGAAGAGTGACCCAGGATGTTGGGCATGTCTTTGGGACCCTGAACCTTACAGGGAGTCTTTTCCCTCACTTTGACTTGAGGTCAGGCCTGCAGGACTCCAGGGCATTCTGGCAGCTCCTGGGAGGCCACTCTCAGCAGGGATGAGTTTCATCCTGGCTATTTTGGGCTTGTATAGAAACATCCTTCAGGCCTGAACACCTAGGGGACCGTTCAGCTGGTGCCACGGCTGCTCTGGTCAACACACAGGGGTCCTGGAGTGATGCGTGGTGCTTCTGTGTGTGTAGAAAGAGCACCAATTCCTCACCTACACCCTGAGCCTCTCCATCGCTGTCCCCAGAGGACATCTCAACTCATCACTCCCAGCTTTCACCCAAGATGGCCATCTCCAGATGAGTTAGTTGCCCTAGGCTGCCTGTACAGGCAGTGGAGAGAAAGGTGCTTGTAAGGAGCTTTTCCCTTCCCTATGTGGCTGCAGCACGCAGCTCCTGCTGAGCCATCAGCCACCCTCCTGTCCCTGTGCCAAATCTCTTCCCCACCACCGTCTCGCCCCACACTGGGGATGCCTCGCTCCCCTTACGCAGTGCCATGCAAGGCCTCTCACCCTAGTGCTTCTGAGAAAGCTTTCAGCTCCCAGCCACAGCACCTTATCTCACTGTCTTCCCAGTAGCTGCTGTGAGGGTCACCTCTCTTCCTGGCACTGGCACTTGCCTGTTGCTGCAGGGCTGAAAGGGCATTTCTCTGCTTCTCCATCCAGCTCTCCAGACTTTCTATTTTTTATTTTTTATTTTTGGCTCCTGCCCTCAATCCTTCCCTCCTTTGTGTCTCCATTACTCTCTTTCTGGGTTGGCTTTTGCGTGGATCGAATTAACACTAAAACAGTTTGTGAGCAAGTGAAGGGCTGGATTTAAAAGGAATGGATCTAAATCTGATTTTTTGAAATTAAGTTGAAGGCAGAGAAAGAAGGGAAAATGTCTGCACCAGAACATTCAAAGAACTAACAGGGGTCAAAACTTTTCTTTTTTGTTCATTTTAATTCTATGGGGTAACAGTATTCCTGAAGCCATTTCACAGAATCACAGAATGGTTGAGGTTGGAAGGGACCTCTGGAGATCATCTAGTCCAACCCCCCTGCCCAAGCAGGGTCACCTAGAACAGTTGCCCAAGATCGCATCCAGGCGGGTTTTGAATATCTCCAGAGAAGCAGACTCCACAGCCTCTCTGGGCAACCTGTTCCAGTGCTCTGTCACCCTCACAGCGAAGAAGTTTTTCCTCATGTTCAGATGGAACTGTCTGTGTTTCAGTTTGTGCCCGTTGCCTCGCATCCTGTCACTGGGCACCACTGAAAAGAGTCTGGCTCCATCTTCTTGATACCCTCCCTTCAGATACTTGTACACGTTAATAAGATCTCCTCTCAGCCTTCTCTTCTCCAAGCTAAACAGGCCCAGCTCTCTCAGCCTTTCCTCATAAGAGAGATGCTCCAATCCCCTAATCATCTTTGTAGCCCTTCGCTGCACTTGCTCCAGTAGTGCCACATCCCTCTTGTACTGGGGAGCCCAGAACTGGACGCAGTACTCCAGATGTGGCCTCAGCAGGGCTGAGTAGAGGGGGAGGATCACCTCCCTCCACCTGCTGGCAACATTCTTTCTGATGCACCCCAGGATACCATTGGCCTTCTTGGCCACAAGGGCACATTGCTGCCTCATGCTTAACTTGGTGTCCACCAGCACTCCCAGGTCCTTCTCCGCAGAGCTGCTTTCCAGCAGATCAACCCCCAACCTGTACTGGTGACTGGGGTTATTCCTCCCTAGGTGCAGGACCCTGCACTTGCCTTTGTTGAGCTTCAGGAGGTTCCTCTCCACCCACCTCTCCAGCCTCTCCAGGTCTCTCTGAATGGCAGCACAGCCCTCTGGGGTATCCGCCACTCCTCCCAGTTTTGTATCCTCAGCAAACTTGCTGAGGGTGCACTCTGTCCCTTCATCCAGGTCATTGACGAAGAAGTTGAACAAGACTGGACCCAGTCCTGACCCCTGGGGGACACCACTAGCTACAGGCCTCCAACTAGACTCCACACCGCTGATCACAACTCTCTGAGCTCTGCCATTCAGCCAGTTCTCAATCCACCTCACTGTCCACTCATCTAACCCACACTTCCTGAGCTTGTCTATGAGGATGCTATGGGAGACAGTTTCAAAAGCCTTCCTCAAGTCAAGGGAGACAACATCCACTGCTCTCCCCTCATCTACCCAGCCAGTCATTCCATCACAGAAGGCTATCAGATTGGTTAAGCATGATTTCCCCTTGGCGAAGCCATGCTGGCTACTCCTGATCACCTTCTTGTCCTCCGCATGCTTGGAGATGGCCTCCAGGATGAGCTGCTCCATCACCTTTCCAGGGATGGAGGTGAGGCTGACTGGCCTGTAGTTGCCTGAGTTGTCCTTCTTGCCTTTTTTGAAAACCGGTGTGACACTGGCTTTCTTCCAGTCCTCAGGCACCTCTCCTGTTCTCCATGACCTTTCAAAGAGGATGGAGAGTGGCTTAGCAATACCATCCGCCAGCTCCCTCAGCACTCGTGGGTGCATCCCATCGGGGCCCATGGATTTGTGGGTGTCAGGTTTGCTTAAATGATCTCTAACCCGATCCTCCTCCACCAAGGGAAAGTCTTCCTTTCTCCAGACTTTCTCTCTTGCCTCCAGGGTCTGGGGTTCCTGAGGGCTGGCCTGAGCAGGAAAGACTGAAGCAAAGGCGGCATTCAGTAACTCTGCCTTCTCTGCATCCTTCCTCACCAGGGCACCCTCCCCATTCAGCAAAGGGCCCGCATTTTCCCTAGTCTTCCTCTTGCTACTGATGTCTTTGAAGAAGCCCTTCTTGTTGTCCTTGACATCCTCTGCCAGATTTAATTCCAAATGGGCCTTAGCCTTCCTTGTCGTATCCCTGCATACTCTGACAATGTTCCTATATTCCTCCCAAGTGGCCTGTCCCCCTTTCCACTTTCTGTATGATTCCTCCTTCTGGTTGAGTTTTGCCAGGAGCTCCTTGCTCATCCATGCAGGTCTCCTACCTCCTTTGCTTGACTTCCTACTCATAGGGATGCACCGATCTTGAGCCTGGAGGAAGTGATGTTTGAATATTAACCAGCTCTCTTGAACGCCCCTTCCTTCTAGGGCCCTAACCCATGGCATTCCTCCAAGTAGGTCCCTGAAGGGGCCAAAGTTTGCTCTCCTCAAGTCCAGGGTTGCGATCCTACTCAGTGCCCTGCCTCCTCCTCGCAGCATCCTGAACTCCACCATCTCATGGTCACTGCAGCCAAGGCTGCCCCCGACCTTCACATCTTCCACCAGTCCTTCTTTGTCTGTTAGTACGAGGTCCAGCAGCACACCTCTCCTCGTTGGCTCCTCCACCACCTGTGTCAAGAAGTTGTCACCAATGCTCTGCAGGAACCTCCGGGACTGTTTGTGCCTAGCTGTGCTGTCTTTCCAGCAGATCTCAGGGTAGTTGAAGTCCCCCATGAGAACCAGGGCCTGGGATTGTGAGGCTACTTCCAGCTGTCTGTAGAAGGCCTCATAAGTTTGTAGCTTTTGAAATAAGAGTTTATTTCTGGGGTCAATACAGCATAAAATATCTTGCACCTTCATGCAAGGAAGGTAGGCCTATTTCTTCATTTCAGAGATGAAAAAGATCATTTTCAATCTGCAGATAGAATCATAGAATCATTTAGGTTGGGAAGGATTTCTGGAGGTCATCAAGTCCAACCTCCTCCTCAAAGCAGGTTCAGTCAGATCAGATTGCTCCGGCTCGATCCTGTTGAATTTTAAATGTCAGCACAGATGGAGATTCTACAAATTTGCACCTAATCCAGTGTTTGATCACTCACGTTGGGGCAGGAGAGGGAAATTTCCTCCTTCAGTTTCCCAAGTAGTCCATGGAAGAGGGCAACCTGTTGATAGCAAGCTCATTGAAGCCCTTTTCTGAGAGTTAACTGGGCTACTTGCTGTGCTTTCGGGCAGAAAAGGTTCGGTAGGTTGGAGGTAAACAACAGCCAGCTATGCAAAGATAACTCAGTGTGTAAAGGCAGTCTGGTCTTTTGTGCATCTAAGCAGGGTAAGCATTTTGCCCACTTAAACTGTGTACCTAACCATTATAGGCTGGTTTTAATCCTGCTGTCTGCTTCTTGAAATGGGCAAGTACTTCTGAAGATATGGCTCAAGGGGGGAATAAACTGGCGTGGTATCCACAGTATTTACTCTTGTCTTTCTGGATGAAACAGGTCAGTAAGAGAATAGTTTTGTACCTATGCAATACCTTGAAGCCTATGCTAGAAACAGACCTCAGCAAGAATTGAAACCTCCATTCAGTCACCCACGTGATAAGAACTCCGCTTTGAGAGCGTCAGCCAGGTTGCTGGTAACCTCCAGTAGATTAACAATAATTTTTCATGTGAGGTGAAGCTGGTAGAACCTTTACAGGGATGACTGATTCCCTTTCTGTTCAGGATTCCTTCCCTTTTAGCATGAGATTTTTCCCCCTCTAAATGGAAAGTATTTCATTTGGTGACTCTTCCCAATTTATTCCTGAGCAGAAGATGGCCACTTTTCCTTGACAACAGGGATGCAAGCAAATGAGAAATCCTTTCTCAGCCAAACCTGGACGATCTTGTGGTATCTCCTCCACTTTGGGAAGATGCAAAGCTGGGTTTTCCTGCTGCTGTTGCCATTTAGTGCTTGCCACCATTTCTTTCAAGAGAGGAAACTCTTACTTTCTTCTGCCAGGATGTGGATTTGTTATTTGTATGTTTACAAGTTGCAGTCCCAAAGGTCAGGGTGGTGGAGGTCCATGTAATGAAGGCAGGTCTTAGCAAGTTGGCACAGCTGCAGCCTAACCATTATATTCCTATTTCAGCAAGGCTGAACAGGGGCTGCTTTGCCCTGTTAATGGACTTTGTGGCCCATACTGAGCTCTAACTACCCTGCTACCAATGCCCGGGGGAGTTAGCTAGTAGGCAAAAAATGTATTGGTGATTGCGATACAGGAAGAATGATGTCTGAACTAGTGTCAAGACCATGTATCTTCAGGAACAAGCGGGCCATTGGCCTTGGAGTGGGCCATTTGGATGATACTGTACACCCAACCGTGGCCATGAGTGAGGGGAGAAGAGTGCTCCATAGATGTCCTCAAGAAAAGCAGACTTTTTTCCTTAAAAAAGGAGAAAGAGGGCACACGAAAACCATTGTAGTGCCAAACTCGGACTTGTGTTTCACAGTGCTGCTGCTGCCTTTTGAATAAATTATTTTATCTTTCTGCGCTTTCTTATCTCACCTGAAAAATAGGAACCGTACTCCCTTGTATCACAAGTCATTTCAATGCGTAATTAAAGAAGTCTACTCAGAAGCTATGAAGAAAATGCGCCGTACTTCCTTGTGGCTACTGAGACAATCAATTGTGTGTTGCCAGTTTCCCATTACTTCTAGGTGTTGAACCAGTTTCTTGTCGGGAGATAGCATGAGTGTGCTAGCAACATGCCTGAGAGGAATCACTGTGTGGCCATTGAGTTTATCCTCTCTGGACTAACAGAAAGCCAAGAGGTGAAGGTAACCCGCTTTTTTTAAGCACATTAATAGGGAATCTTGGAATGATCATGTAGATGAATGTTGATCCCCCGGCTTCACACACTGTGTACCTTTCCCTCAGTAACTTGGCTTCTGTGGATTTCTGTTACTCCTCAGCTATCTCCCCAAGGTTGCTGGTGAACTCTTCAGCAGTGAGGCGAGCCATTTCAGTCAGTGCCTGTGTGGCACAGCTATTCACTTGTCTCCTCATGGCTAGTGCTGTGTGTCTGCTGCTGGCAGTAATGGCATACGACTGCATGTGGCTCTCTGTAACCCTCTCCTTTATGCAACTGTCATGTCCTCAAAAGCCTGTACACAGATGGTAATCATCTCCTCTTTCTTTGGCTTTGTCCACGCACTTGTGCAAACTATCTCCACCTTCACATTCTCTTTCTGTGACTTTGGTGTTATCGGTCATTATTTCTGTGACATCCCCCTAGGATCCAGCTTTCATGCTCTGACACCTATAGCAAAGAGACGGTACTTCACATTTTTGGTGTGTTTCGAGGCACCTTCACATCTCTGGCAATTCTCATCTCCTCCATCTACCTCATCTCCACCACCCTGAGGATCCACTCCTCCAAGGGCAGATGCAAAGCCTTCTCCACCTGTGCTTCCCATCTGAGAGCTCTCTTCTTGTTTTATGGCAGCACCATTTTTATGTGCGGTAGCCCAACATCCAGCTACTCATTGGACTGAGATAAATGGGCCTCTCTGTTCTCTACAGTGGTGACTGCAGTGCTGAATCTTACCAGCTACAGCCTAAGGAATAAGGAGGTGAAGGATGCTCTGAGGAGACTTTTAGGTCATATCAGAGAAGCTTCAGAAGACTTGTTAGAAAGAGAACTTTGTTTGGGGAGAATTTATCAAAACCTTGGTACAAAGAGTAGGACTTCCAAGGAAGATTTGATCAGCTTCCAAGGGTGAGATTCAGAAAGGTACTTAATTGTTAGAAGTGATTTTAGGTGGACTTTTAACTGGTTGTATCTGCAACTTCTATCTTGAAAGACTGTCTTCCTCTGCTGCTGAAAGCTGGAGGAATCCTGACTCTTAACTTGCAAGTTCCAAGCACAAACAAGACTCCTGCCTGAGGAGTGCGTGGCACAGAATTGCAGTTCTCTGTTCTACTAGGAACGTTTACTCATGTAGGAAAACCACCAGTCCATCAAGATGAGAAAAAGCTTTCAGAGATATTCAAGAGGAGAAAAGAAATGTGATTTGAATTTACGGCCATTTCTGCTACATCTTCAGTATTTGAAAGGAGTAGCCTCTTCCAGTGCAACACAGAAAACCTGAAGTTCTGGAAAGGAAATCTTGGAGAACACACACCCGTGTTTTTGCCCCCCAAACACTAGGGAAAGTAACTGTCCCTCTTCTGTTAAATCTCCCTCTTCTGTCACTCATTACTACCTCCTTTTTCCCCTTCTGCCTGGAAACATGAAAAAACTACAGAAATGCAGAAAAGATTGATTTCTAATTTTGCTACCATTGTGAAGTAACAAGAACTTATTCCTGCTTTTCATCTCCACATATCAGCAATCCACTTGAGGCAACTGAGTGAATTGGTAGTTATTTTAAGGACATTGGACATAATCTGAAAGTTGATCAAGCTGCAGTGTTGTTTCACTTAAAAGAATGCTGAAATAAGATGGTGACTTACCAACACCATGTCTGTCATCAATGTGATTTTGAGAATAAACGACCAATCATTTCTGGGAGATAAGAAAGCTGGGAAAGGCTTTGGAATCCTTTTATCAATTCAACTAAGCTAGCTCTAAGGATAGGTGTTCTATCTCTAGTAGATGTTTCATCCCTTCTGGCTGAGTTTACAAATGCTGTCCCTCAGTTGGCAGAAGGAGTTGAAATCTTTATTGAGCTGAAAGTGACAGAATTAATCTCAGACAGGCGAGAGGTTCCTGCCTCTGCATAAGGTTCACAGTCAAAGGGGGATGGAAAGAGGTCTTGCGGATTCCCTTTGCATTTCACTGCAAGCCTGTTAGGGCTGTTATTTCCCCTGACTTCCTCTCCTTAAAGCTGTGCATAACTGTAGCAAAGATTGTGTCCCTGTGATCATCTATGGCACCCTAAAGAAGGATTTTACAAGTCTCAGGAAAATGTAGCCTTTTGGTCCTGCTAGTTGTCATCTTTCTGTTGCTGCAGAGCCTGAAGCTCAAGGTTTATCTCTTGTTTCTGATTATTAAGTATCATCAGATATGTGAAGTTCACTGCTTTTACACGTATCAATGTTGCGCTGTCCTTATCTTGAACAGAGAAGTGAGATTTTTAAACCAGATTTCTGAGGTGTCCAAAATTGTCTCTTTCAGTGGACTCCCAGCTCAAAGGAAGGAAATACCTTGAAAAGAAATCACAGGCATCATTTTATTTTCCTGTGTATGTTTACAGGTCTCTGGGAAGAGCAATGTACACTACTACTCTTCCAGAAAAAGACAGGTAGGTTGTCATCAAAGAGCTTCCCTGCACAGCAATGAGTCATGTCTGCACACCTCTCTCTGCGCTGATGTTTAAGATGATAGTCAAAGCCATCTCGAGCTAAGCATCAGCAGAACCGGCAGCATGTTTCAATCAAGAATCACAATCTCAAACCTAAATATGCTTTCTGACAAATATCATCAAAAAGAACAGATTTTCATAAGCCCCGCATTCATCTAAGCCGTGCATTCACCTATGCCTTAGTCTCCACCTGGAGAAACCCAGACAAAATTAGGGAATTTAAAATGTTAAAGAGCTGCTGTCTCTTCAAATCTACAGTTTGCTTTTCGAAGAAAGCCTTCTGATCCACCCTCCAGAATCCTGTTCCTCTTCTTCCCTTCCCCAAATCTCAGTTCCAGGAGGAGATTTGGGAAAAATCCCTGCCTTGAATCACTTGTCATGACAGCAATGCTAAAGTAAGTCTATTTGTGGTAGAACAACATTGCCCAGAGTCAGGAGGTCGTAGGGGCATTTGGGGGTTTCCCTGCTGCAAACAGTTGAGGAAAACTCGATGGATCAAGAACAGTACTGTTAAGAATTTTAGGGAAATTTTCAGTGTTCAGCTAGGAATTAGGTTATATTGTGTGGAGTATGGAGAGATATTAGATACCTGTATTTCCACTGAGATACCTATTCCTTAGATCTTTATAGTGTAAAGCACCAGACGACTGGCCAAGTATGAAACTTCATCCAGTCTCTAAATAAAGCGGTGAAAAATGTCCCGACAATTGAACTGGATTGTGGCTCCAACATTGACTATGGTATTTAACCGTGCTTGGATTGCTGCTCTGATAGATTATAAAGCTCAGCTATGACATTAGGTCAAGGCCTTGGAAAGGTGTTAGCAGAGCTCCTTTAAATGAAGCGTTCCCAGAGACACCAGGTTGGCACAGACTGATGAAAATCGGAGTGAATGCCTGGCATTGGGAAACGGCCTCTGTGTCCATCAGTGTTCCTGGGAGCCTTGGAAAGTCTAGTACGGTGTATGTCACCCTTCACTGTAAGGCAGACACCTAGTGCAGCATCCTGCTCCTCTCATGCTCCTCTTTTACCATGCAATGAATCTCAGTCCCCTCAAAGGTCTCTTGCTGTCTTCAGCAGCTCTCTCAAGTTGAGGCACCTCATGTCAGCACACCAATATATGTGAGATGAAACCTGCTTGTGCTGTGCCACCCTGAAGGATTTGCTTTCTCTTGGAAGCTTAGCACCACCATCACTTTTTTTGTGTAGAAACGTGAGCAGACACCACTCTCCGAAGCTCGTAGGAGCTAGTGGGAAAGCATAACCTCTCAAAATACCTAGTTATTCCTCTTAATGCCAGGAGAAGCCTAGACCTGAGACTTACACAGCTCTAAGGTGTCTAAAGGTAAAAGCCACAATACCACCCCAAAGGCTCGGGTTTGACTGGTGACAATATGCTCACATCCTTGTGACTGACAATTTCCAAAGAAAGATGAGAGCTACATGAAACCTTGAATTTAGTTTCAGTTCTACTCTTGTCTGCTGAGAAGATGGTGGAAGGGCGCATATAGATGAAAATGCATGACCCAAGGAACAGAAGTGCAACAGTGATATGGGAGGTGCAGGTAGAGAGTGCTTTGAGACGCCCTTTGGAAGAGTGTGTCCTCAAAGAGACCAAAATAATGACATAGGACACAAAAAGAACAACAAAAGAGCCCGAGGAAATCAGACCACTATTGGCAACCACGATGCAACCAACCACGTAGGTGTCAGTGCAGGCCAGCTTCAGCAAAGCATGTACATCACAGAAGTAGTGGTCGATCTCATTGGGCCCACAAAACAATAGCTGAGCGGTCAGCAGGGTCTGCACCAGGGAGTGCACACAGCCTCCCACCCACGAAGCTGCCACCAGCCGGCCACACACATGCTTGTTCATAATGCTTGTGTAATGAAGTGGCTTGCATATAGCAGTGTAACGATCATACGCCATTGCTGTGAGGATGAACATCTCCGTGCAGGCAAAGAGATGGACCCCAAAGAGCTGTGCTATGCAGCCCACAAAAGAGATGGTCTTCTTTTCAGCAAGAAGGTCATAAATGAGTTTGGGAACAGTGACAGTAGAGTAACTGATATCTACAAAGGACAAGTAGCTCAGGAAGAAGTACATGGGAAAGTCCAGCTGTTGACTGTTCTGTACAGTGATGATGATAAGCAGGTTTCCAAGAATGATAGTGGCATAGAAGACTAAGAAGAATGTGAAGCATACTTTTGCTAATGTATCATCTTGTGTGAGTCCCTGGAGGACAAACTCTGTCACATTGTTTTTGTTCTTCATATATGTCACGTAGACAGGACCTGAAGCACAGAATAAAGCCACCTGTGATGGCATTAGAAACACAGTGTTATCAGTACACATCCATATCGATCACTGGTATGTTCAATATCAATGTATTCCCTTTTATGCCTTTTGGGGAAAGTTTCCTTTCAAAGTCAATGCTTCTCTCAAGGAGTGACAGTTGATATCTGACTCAGAATGTGTTACTGAAGTGTGTAATAGCGAGCTCCGTTTATTTATTTGAGGGAGTTGGTGGAAATATCCTCCAGATTCATATTTCTGATCTTTGCCCCTTTTAAAAAGGAAGAGTAGTCACTAGGCTCCCTAAACATCCACTTTTGAAGTGTTGATTTGGAAACGAAAAACTGACTGAGAAGGGTAGTGCATGTTTTGATTTGAGCCTCAACACGTTAGTCATGCCCTAAGGAATTCTGCTCAAGCAGTGAACGTACCTTCTTTTGCAACCCTCTGAGGGAATTCAACAGAACTAGTCCTTACTAGTGCTCTCTGACTCTGGTAGAATGTCCATGCATTTCTGTGCAGCCATCAATATTCACATCATGACACAAGGCAGCTGGCTAATTAACATCACTTCAGCTATCAGTGTAGATCCTCCTGGAGGAGGTAAAGTGGACACCTACCTCATGTCTGTTTAGCAGAGATGTGCCTTTAGGCACAAACTGTCTTTAAGGCGCCCTAAGTGAAATCAGACCATGTTCAAGGCATGCCAGGAAACCTGAAGCAGGAGAGTCATTGTCCTATATGTGCTGTATTGGGCTACATCTTGTATTCACCTTTGCTGCACTCTGTGCAGTACGCAAGTATCACTAGTGTTCAGTTTCTACATTGAAAAGATAGACAGCAAGAACTGCATAACAATGTCCACAATACTGGCAAGTCCTCTGGGATCTTAATCCCAAAGTTAAGATTGAGTACATAGGCAGTGCTGCAGCTACCTATTGACTCCTTGACTCTGTAACACCAGAAACTTCCTTTTGACAGATATTTCTGGAAATGGCATATAACTGAAAAATAAGCAAAGAAGACACCAATTAAAACAAAGGGTAAAAAAAATTGAGTTCTTTCTACTTCATAAAATGCACCTCACAAAAGTCACTCGACAGTGATGCCTCTTTTCAAAGGCAGGATTTCATAGTCATGCTTGAAGAAAACAAAGAAGCAAGATCAGAAAACTTACACAGTTTATATTTGCTAGTCTCCAACAGTTTGCCTGCTATTCTCTGATGACCTTCTAGGACCACTTTAGGCAGTTTCATCAAAACCTCTCAGCTCCAAGCTGCTTCTTATGTGTCACGAGAGCAGTCCACATCTCTGCCAGGGCTGAAAACTACAGGGGATGAAACGGACAGCCTGAATGTCTAGCTCCATTTCTCATTCTGCAAAAACAACTTCCAAGAGCATCTGCAAGAACAACTCTCTTTCTCTCCAGATGGGGAAGTTGTGGCAGAAATATTTCAAGTAAATTGCACAGCAGAAGCACAAGCTTACCAGAAGCAATGAGATCGCAGAGGCATGTGAAGTTTTCTTTGTCAGAAAGAATCAGTGGACGGGGAGCTAAAATATATATTTTGGACAGCTATTAGAGTAATCTCTACAGGGTGACTCTGGAGCGTGATCACCTAGACCATGTCACATTGTGTGGAGGTTTGCTTGCTTTCTTGCTTGCTTTCCAATGCTGTCCAGATAAATGGACTTCATTTAGTATTAGCTATGTGCTTCTTTTGGAAACATTTCTATTTAAAATCAATGTCACGGCTGACCATTTGCAAGATTTTGTGTTCACATTGCCCTTGCAATCAAACATTTTTTGAGTAAAGATGACTCTTACACGTGTCAGATATTTTTTCCCTTCCAAGCCAATATTTCACATATGCTTTCTTATTTCTTATTAACTTGCTCTTACCATTGCATGTTTGCAGCATAAGTAAGTATCAGAACTGTGCTATATGACTGTTGGCACTTAGACATCTGGTCTGTACACGTTTGAAACAAGAAGTAAACGAGGAAATTATTTCAAGACTTTAAAAATGTTTGTGGTCAGGCCTCACTACTTGCCAGGTATTTTTACTCAGGCAATGCAAAATATAGAAGCAGCTGGTTAGTCCTCATATTAAGTCATTATAAGAATCTGGGCCAATGTGTAGAGGAATCAAATGTTGTTGTTGTTGTTGTATTCGCCTTCCATAAACTATGGTCCCGCTGTTGCCTGCTAGCATCCAGCAGCCGGAAGAGAAATCAGAAAAATCATGGCGTTCTTCCCCAAAACATTTAAAAAAAAAGCAGTTTTTAAATTATAAGCCTTAGCTTGAACTGGCCGTGTGCCCTAACCCCTCAGCAGTTTCAGTATGAAGGGGGTCAGTGGGCCCCATCTGTCTTTCTACCTGCCCCACCCCGGGTGAGACAGACCAACCTCTGAAGGCGCCTGTCCCTCTCTGTTGACAATGGTGCTGAGATAGACAACTATCCTTCATTGCATGAAGAATTTAGACTGCTACAAATAGGTGGGGATGGTCCCACCTTTAGCTGTGTCCACAGAGTGTGAATGCTGGGTGAGGGACATGCTGGCCCAGGCCTGAGGGACACTATCCCTCTAAGCCTTGAGAATCAGGATTTATCCCAGTTCCGTCCTGCTGGCTGCCATCCACATAACCCACCACGGTGAGGAGAAGACACTGAGACGTCCGCAGTGTACTGGTGCATGCCTGTGAAATGGGAACCCACTCTGCCACCCCCTGCATAGAGCAGAGGACATTCGGGGAACCAGAGCATTTCTGACATTGTCCCAGGGTTTGGTCTGTAGATCTGCCGCTCTCCTGTGCAGGGAACACCTTCTTATCTTGAATCACACTTAAGCCATGTTAAGGTGCAACACAAGTGCAAGCAAGTGTTTATAGGGAACGTGAAGTGAAGGAAGAAAAAAGAAAGTGCTTTAGTTACTTTCAGAGTGCATTACACAGATGTCTTTCTCCCTCACGCAGCTCATTTGCTCTTTTCCTCCTGGCAAGGTAGGAGTCAGGGTCCCGTGGCTCCTCGTGGCTCCTTTGGCCTTGTGGAGAACCTTAGCTGCTACAACTAACCTCCCTGTGGCAGCTGTGACTGGCTCTGAGATGATTCAATCTCCCATCTTCACATTTCTTCTCTTCCCTCCTGCGGGAGTAGCTGCTCCAGCTATTCCCTTGGAATACATGTTTCTTCCTTTGCCTGGGCCTGTAGATGTGCCCTGTTGGGCTAGGAGTTATCCTGCGTACAGGAATTATTCCCAAATAAATCTTTTTTTTTTCACTGACACATAAAATTGTGCCCCCCAACGCTTTCTTTGGTGGCGACAATTTCCTACGGTGAGCAATTTATCTTTCACTTGGATCTTTGATTCTCTATTAGTAATAAACAGTAAAATGCAAAGTCTGAGGCAGAGATGAAGGGCAGAGGGGATGGTTAGGAAGGAGGGCATTAGTGATAGGTGAACTACTGCAGAAAGGCAGAGAGTTGCACTGGAATGGGAAGGGGAGAAGCTTCTTCTCATATCACCTGCATCAGCAAATGACCCAGCCAGCATCTAATATCAGCAGTTTAATTGCTAACCCGTGGATTCAGCATATGACAATGCAGTGCTCCTAAGATGGCATTTACTCCAAAGTAAAGGGGAAGGAAGCCTTTGGTACAATTGCTTCCAGCAGCAGGTGACCAACAGCCTTGCAGACACCTTGGGCCATCGTTTCCTAGCTGAGTAGACTTCAGAGTAGATGGAGGTTGTCTGACGGAAAGTTTACACCTGGGAGAGCTCGGACTAATGGGATGCTCTGCCTGGAACACATTTTAATATTTTTGATAGCATTCATGTATTTATATGCTGGTGTCTCGACAGTGCTTGGAAGCCCCAGTCCTGGGCCTGTGCTATTCAAAAAGAGAACATAAAGGGAATCCCTGCTAGTCACAGAGTTTACAATGCCATTCCAATCAAAACATGAACTTTCAGCGTCTTCCTAATTACTGCAACAGCTAAAACCAAGCTTTTCTTCAAAAGGGAGCTTTCAGTAAATTTTCCAAAATGGAATTATAGTCAGAGAGACTTGATTTTCTCAGCTCCTGAGAAAATGTTACCACAGTTCTACACCTCACCCTTTTCACTCCAAACTTTTCTATTCCACAGTTTTCTCATGGCACTTTTCATCTCCTCATTTCTCAGCGTGTAGATGAGTGGGTTCAGCATGGGTGTGATGATACTGAAAAACACAGCTAACCTCTTGTCCTCCGAGAGACTGCTGGATGGGCGTATGTAGGTGAATGTGCATGGCCCAAAGAAGAGAATCACCACAGTAATGTGGGACCCACAGGTGGAGAGGGCTTTCTTCCGCCCTTCGGACGTTCGCCTTTTCAAGGAAAACAAAATGACAATGTAGGACGTGACCAGGATGATGAAAGAGACCAAACAAATCATTCCAGTATTGGCAACGACAATGATGCCCACAACATAGGTGTCGGTACAGGCCAGTTGTAGTAGGGGGTGGACATCACAGAGGTAGTGGTCAATTTCGTTGGGGCCGCAAAAAGGGAGGCTAATGGTTATGAGGGTCTGCACCAGGGAGTGCACAAAGGCCCCCACCCATGAACCCATCACCATCCAGCCACACACACGCCTGGTCATGAGGGTGGTGTAGTGCAGGGGTCTGCATATGGCAAAGTAGCGATCATAGGCCATCACTGTGAGGATGAAGACCTCAGCGCTGCCGGAGATATGTAACCCAAATAGCTGTGCCATGCAACCCCCAAAGGAAATGGTTTTCTTTTCAACAAGGAAGTCAGCAATCATTTTGGGAGCTGTGACAGAAGAGAAGCAAGTATCTGCAATGGACAGGTGGCAGAGAAAGAAATACATGGGGGAGTTCAGACTCTGACTGCTAACTACAGTGACAACGATGAGCAGATTTCCTGCCACAGTAACAATATAGAAGAACAAAAACACCACAAAACATATTTTCTGCACCCCTTGGTTCTTTGAAAGGCCCAGAAGAATGAATTCCTTCACACTGCTTACGTTCTCCATGTTGATCAGTTGGGTGCCAATATGCAATATACAGCTTATACACCTGGGAAAACAAAGACAGACACATGATTCATCAGCATTTTTTCATTATTAATGATGAGTTCTATATCAGAAGTGGATACAAACCAAGAAAGATATAGCATTAGTATTAATCTTATGAAGTGTTTAGTTTCTGTCATGTATTTTTTAACGGCTATTTAATCCTCCACAGTACAAAACTTCTGCCATGGCTTTGGTGGCACGGAGATAGGTGCACTTTGTGATATGTTCCTTAATCCTGGTCCTCCAGGATCTTGAAGGACTGGCTCCATGGCTGATAGCCTTCCATGCACTAAGGACACGGCCAGAGTGTTCACCTTGGGCACTACAAGGCAGATAATGCAGTATGTTTGCCCTCAGGGTAGACAAAGTCCCTGACAGCAATCTTTGTAAAATGGATGTCTTTAAGAATACCTGGAAATATTGCTCAGAATGATGATTTGCTTTATAAGTACACATGATCTTTGAATTCTTGTTTAGAAGGGAAATGTACCCACATGCAGAGAAAAGAACTCTCTTGTGTATAGACATTTTGAAACGTAAATATGAAATGTCACAGGCTGAAAAATGAGTTCTGGGAAGGTTATCTATCATGGAGGGGAAAAAAATTGCACATATGACTTAATGGAGTATTTCACATTGTTCTAAATCTCAGCATTGTTTCTATCAGAGGAAGGAAGAATGAAAGACTCTTGTGAGATCTTCTGTCCCAGCACTGTACTGATTTTACCTAGTGTGATTTTTGATACACTCTGCGTGATCCTTTCAAGGGTTAACTTAGCTTAATGAAGCTAATCTAACTAAACTCCTTCAACAGCCAGTATAAGTCTGATTCATAGGCTGATTCAGAATGACTAAATTAGGGTCCTTTGCAGAACCCTTTTTTCCTCCACTCACTATGAGGAGCTTAAGCAAATTAGCACCACCAGGTTAGAATGACCCTCAGAGAATAATCCCTTTTGGTCCCTGAAAGTAGCTCAGAGCTTTTTGTATGCCATCCACCTGTTTTAGGTTATGGCTGAGCTCCTTGTCCCTAGGCATTTCTACATCCATACAGTTTCTCATTCGAGACAAGGTCACATTCCAGCATAAACAAGGGACTTCTTTGGTTCACCCTGTGTTCCAGCTACAACCCATCGAGCATTACATGTCACTAATAAATGAGTAGCCCACATCTTTAGAAAGAGTGTAACGTCTCTAGCTTGCCATTATGCACCCAGACCACCAGAGTTCCTTTGGTCAAAGAAGTCTGGGAACCACCAGATTAAACTCTTCACAGAGAGTTTAAGGTCAGCCAAAAGCAGGCACTCTTTTAATAAAAATATCCACTGTATGGGCTTCCTTCTAGGATCAAAACATTCCCAGTCAACTGGTGTTAAAATGCACCATTTTAAGTCCTGCAGAATTACATCACAACCAGGTCTTCTCATTTGTCTTGGTGATCTGTGAGCAAATCTGTGGAATGATTCAGTTAAGCCAAGTTATCTACCAACTACTTCAATCTGCAGCATAATCAGAAATTCTCGTGCAGGCACAAAGTGATGAAGCATCCACAGGAAACACTGAAACTGAGAAAAGCCAAGATTACTTTCAAACCCACAAAGTGAAGCCGAGAGAGGAAGTGGGGAAAGGTAGGGACTTTTCCTATGCTTACAGTTGTACTTACACTAGATGAAAGTTTTTCAAGCAGAAGGGTAAAATTTAAATGGATGGTTCCTTTTCAGATATTTCTACAAGGAAAAGGATCAGTAAGAACAACGGGAGGTCAGTTTCTCCCTCGTCTTACCAGGTCATGATCCTTTCTACCCCTCTTCCTTCTACTGAGCAACGACGTAGACTTCTCAACAAAATAAATGACAGGGATGAAATGAGCACACCTTTATGGCTGTGCAGTACCCAGTTGAAAAGAAATAGCTGGGCTCCATCCAAGCCAGAGCATGACTGGAAGCATACCACAGCAATCGCAGGGCCATATTTAGGCAGTCAGAAAGGAGTGACCAAGAGAGAAATGGTCAGGGGAAACTATATGCCTGAATGCCAGCAGATGGCAAATTCCTGAGCTAAAAACAAGGTGTGCATCTACAAAAGGACCGATTCACAATTCAGACAGCTCGGCTATGTGTCTTGCTTGATAAGGTCCTTTCCATCACCACCAAACTGCATTTAACAAACTACCCATCTGTCTGATCTCATCTCATCGCTTTAAGTCATGTAGGCACCTATACCTAAGCTAGGCATATTACACCTGACCAGTCTACTTGTAGATGTGATGAATCATGTGCTGCAGGTACCCGTTTCTAGACCGTTGACTCCAAGAGGATTACTAGAATGACTAATTCAGTAGAGGATTGCCACCAGTTATGGCTTATCTCTTCAAGTGCCTTTGCAGGGGTAGACCTGAGCTATATGACATAATGCAATCAGCTGCAAAATAAAATGAATCTCATGTGTACTCTTAACATCTCAAAAAGGGTGAGAAATTGCACCATCTCCTTACTGCATGCATTCTTCCCTAAAATCTCAGGTGGTTATGGGAAACAAAAGAATAATATCGAAGCAATCGAATCTGCGGCTGTAGAACTAGCTCTGTATATGATTCTAGCCAAAGATAACTAGAGACAGTTGATAACTTCAGTGGAAGTTTCTTTCTGTATTATCACATTTGTTCAAGAAGAAAGGAAAAGGAAGAGGAAAGCAAAGCGAGCAAAGCAAAGCAAAGCGAGAAGGCAGAGAAGCTGCAAAACTTACCTCACCTGTGTTTAGAGATCTAATTTTTTGTGTAAGGGCTGTACAACTTTATCTCCTCAACTTCTGTCTCCCCTGGTATGAATGTGTTAGAGCACAGCACCTTTAAAGAACATAGAATGGCTTCTGGAAAGCTTCCAAAACTTGCTTAGGAGGTGGCTGTTAGTGTATAATCCAATCCCATCTAATTTATTACTTGCTTTCGTGTGTCACAAGTGTATCTTGATGTTTCCTGCCTGTGTGAGAAGTGGTTTAATAGGCTGTGTGGATGATGTGACCTGGGTGTGCTGAATGACGCTTTCATATCCCAGCAGCTGCACAAAGGGCTGAGAAGAAAACCGTTTAAGTACCAGCCTTTAACCCTCTCGCAGGAAATCTTCCACCTGAAGGGCTCTTGGGGCTGGAGGAGGGAGGGGTGGAGGCTTAGTGAAGGGAAGGCGTGAAAGAAAGGGGCAAAGGAGGAGAATGAATTCTGTCTTGACTGAAAAGTTTAAGTAAATATATTTTAAAGAAACAGTTGTCAGTCAATGCTTTTATAATGATATCACAAAGGCATTTCAGGGTTTCTCCATAAGAAATAACAGTCAAAGGAGTAGCTGAGTATTCAAGTGGACAAGCATATGCATGGACCTATCCAGTTAACGCTTCTTGGAGTTCTTCCTTCCTCCAAGCTGATAGTTGTATGGATTTCCCATGTGTAAAGGGCCATTAGGTCCACTGCTCTGGCTTCCTAGCATTGTGAATGCTAAAACAGTCCGTTTGTAATCTAGATATTTTCTCTCCTTTTTTCACTTCTGTGTATTCCAAAAAACATGTAAAAGAGAAATCTTCATTAAAGGGAAAAAAGAAAGAAACCTCAAGCTGTAGGAAGAGTCACCATCCTCCAGGGATGGTAAAGAATTCCTGTCACAGGAGTCTTTTAAGGACAGGTTGGGCTCATTTCTCTCAGGAGTGGTTACGATGAAGTTTTTATAGGGACAGAAGATGTCCTGGGTGACCTCTTGATGACCCTCCAAGTCCTATCTCACCAGAAATTTCATCACTGGAAATCCAGTGAATAAAGCCTCTTTGCAAGAATTTGCATGTTTTAACAGAGGTCAGTGAATTACCAAGTCAGTCAAAAAAGTCCTTCATTTACGCATTGGGAAACTGAGGGAGGACGTCACCTATTTAATGCCAATGGAAGTCAGCAAATTTAACCCTGACTTAGTCACTCTAGGCTCTTCTGCGGAAAAAAATGAATGTCTCTGGAGGCAGATGCATCTGATCTACCTCAGAACTGATTTTAGGATGCGATTAGGTCTTAAATGGACATCTAGATTTTAAACAAAATAACTTAGGGCGGACAAATCTCACTGTCACGATGGGCCCCATCTTTCTTAACCTGAGCAGCTGCAGTCAAAGGTGAACCTATGAAATGAAACCAACGAAGGAGGACAGCAGAGAGGTCTCATGGTTTCTAGTGAAATCTCTGCTAAAGCAATATTGTAATCAACCATTAAAGGGCTTCTCCAAACCTTGTTAACTGACATGAAATGGCTTCAGGAATACTGCTACTCCATAGAATTAAAACAAACAAAAAAGAAAAGTTTAGACCCCTGTTAGTTCTTTGAATGTTCTGGTGCAGACATTTTCCCTTCTTTCTCTGCCCTCAACTTAATTTCAAAAAATCAGATTTAGATCCATTCCTTTTAAATCCAGCCCTTCACTTGCTCACAAACTGTTTTAGTGTTAATTCGATCCACGCACCAGCCAACCCAGAAAGAGAGTAATGGAGACACAAAGGAGGGAAGGATTGAGGGCAGGAGCCAAAAAAAACAAAAAACAAATAGAAAGTCTGGAGAGCTAGATGGAGAGGCAGAGAAATGCCCTTTCAGCCCTGCAGCAACAGGCAAGTGCCAGTGCCAGGAAGAGAGGTGACCCTCCCAGCAGCTACTGGGAAGACAGCGAGATAAGGTGCTGTGGCTGGGAGCTGAAAGCTTTCTCAGAAGCACTAGGGTGAGAGGCCTTGCATGGCACTGCGTAAGGGGAGCGAGGCATCCCCAGTGTGGGGCGAGACGGTGGTGGGGAAGAGATTTGGCACAGGCACAGGAGGGTGGCTGATGGCTCAGCAGGAGCTGCGTGCTGCAGCCACATAGGGAAGGGAAAAGCTCCTTACAAGCACCTTTCTCTCCACTGCCTGTACAGGCAGCCTAGGGCAACTAACTCATCTGGAGATGGCCATCTTGGGTGAAAGCTGGGAGTGATGAGTTGAGATGTCCTCTGGGGACAGCGATGGAGAGGCTCAGGGTGTAGGTGAGGAATTGGTGCTCTTTCTACACACACAGAAGCACCACGCATCACTCCAGGACCCCTGTGTGTTGACCAGAGCAGCCGTGGCACCAGCTGAACGGTCCCCTAGGTGTTCAGGCCTGAAGGATGTTTCTATACAAGCCCAAAATAGCCAGGATGAAACTCATCCCTGCTGAGAGTGGCCTCCCAGGAGCTGCCAGAATGCCCTGGAGTCCTGCAGGCCTGACCTCAAGTCAAAGTGAGGGAAAAGACTCCCTGTAAGGTTCAGGGTCCCAAAGACATGCCCAACATCCTGGGTCACTCTTCCTCCCCGTGCTCTGCATGCTCTGCATAGCCATGCTCTGTGCACCATGTCCCCTTCCACAAGGGGAACCACGTAATGAGAAGAGGCACTGGCATGGTGTGCAGACAAGGATCGCTCTCACCCAGCTCCCTGGTCCCCAGCACAGCCCTGCTCGGAAGGGGCACATCACCAGCTGAGCTGCTCCCACTGCAGTGGAGATGCCCTGGCTCCGCTGGGGGCTGAGCACTGCTGCCCACCTCCCCTCAGTCCCCTCTGCAGGCTGCCCCACCCTCCCACACCTCCTCCCCAGCAGGGATTTATACAGCAGTCTCTGCAGCAGTGTCTCTGGGCACTTGGCTTCCTTCTCCGCACATTGCTTTCTCTGGAAACACTTGTCAGAAGGTGACTTTCCCAGAGCCATGGAGCCGGTGGTGACGGTTGCTCCGGACCAGAAAGTAAATGACCGGGTTGGTGCTGCTGTCCCAGAGAGATGAGCCAGGGACCACCAAAAAGGGGAATTTACCAATGTTTGGCATGCAACAGCACAAGGGCTTCATCCACTGATTCTAATCCCATTCCCGGCATGAACATGTTGCCTCAGAGATTAAATGTCGTGGAGTACAGAGGGCTGCAAATGAGCTTTTCTCTGCAAGAGATTCTTGTCTCACAGAATCTCATCCATCAGCCTTATGGAGACTGCATCTTTACTGCTCACTTGTCTTTCCTTCCTTCCCTTCCTTCCTTTCCTTTACTCCTTCTTTCTGAGGTGTTTCCTGGGGAAAGACGGAGATCTCGAGGGGCTGCACACACACTACACGTGCCGCAGGCCCTGCTCACCCCCCAGCACAGCAACACCATGGGAGAACTGGGAAAGGCACCAAGACAGGAAACAAGGGCAGGCAAAGGAGAGCACCACCTTCCCTGGCAGGGGCTGCTCTGCAGAGCGAGGGGGACATGCCCAGGCTGGGGGAGAGAAGACAAAGACCTCTGAGTGAGGGCTGCACACTTCTGTGGGAGGGGAAGAGGGAACACTTCTTCCCGGCTTCAAATTTGACGAGGACACGGCGTCAGAAAAAGACGTGATCTGGGGGCAGGTTCAAAACACAGCTCTGGGGACTTTCTCATACAGCCGGTCACTGCCCGTGGAAATCACAGCTGTGGGGTGCTGAGGGTGCCGGATGTGTGCGAGAGGCTCAGACCCCGCCTGCCGAGCTCAAGGGAGAAAGACCTCGGGACATCTTCTTCACAGGGGTGTGTGCGCAGCCAAGGAGGTGCCGGGGGTGCAGAGCCTGGCAGACCACAAGAGACGGCCTGCAAACTGACCCCCAGCTGTGCTGCTGGGGCCGGGGCCTGCCTGCAGTGAGCCAGCCCAGCCGCTCACCTGCTCTTCACACCAGCAAAGGGGGGCTGCAGCGGAGAACCCCGTGCCGGGGCAGCAGGGTGGGCACAGAGAGCAGCTCTCCCAGCAGACGCTGCTGCCTGGGCCCGAGGGAGGTGACCGCTGACCAAATGCTGACCCAGCTGCATTTCTGCTTCCTGCTGGCAGGGTTCCCCTCCAGTTCTTGCTCAGCCTTGCACTTCAGCACAGGGACAGCAGGAAGAGGCAATCCCCCTCTGGTGGTCCACCACCACCACCACCACCACCACCACGTGTTGGCATTGCCGCTTTCACCCTGCCTGAAAACTTGTTTCCCCGAGTCGGCCAAAGCTCCACCAGAGCCTTCCTGTGAATGTGGCTCACTTCTCCTGAGCGAGAGAGCCCCAAGAAGACCACAAGGGCTTGTTTGCTGGCAGAAGAAAGCCAAAGTTTATTGGGCGAGGACCAGGACCGTGGCGGAGGTTGCAAAGGGGAATACAGGCAGTGCTTGGGGACCAAGTCCAGCAGAGCAGCACTATGCCAGGCCCTGTCCCCACACCCAGCTTTGGTCACCTCCCTGGTGGCAAGAGGGCCACAGCCATGGCGTGGGGCTCTCCGTCTCCTCCCGGGCTGCCTGTGGAGATCAGCATCTCCACTCCTGCCTTGCCAGCAGGGATCTACACAGTGGTCTCCACAGCAGTGTCGCCGGGGCCTTGGCTGCCCTCCTCACATGTTGCTTTCTCTGCAAACACTCGCCGGAAGGCCACTTTCACAGAGCCCTGCAACCGGCGCTGACGGCAGCTCCTGACAAGGAAGTAAATGACAGGATTGATGCTACTGTTCAGAGACGCCAGCAAGAAAGACAGATTTTCAGGAAATAATTCTTTTGAATAAGCAACACTGAGTATTATTTCTACACTGTAAGGAAACCCAAAGGCAAAGAAGAAGAGGATGTTGAGCAAGATCGCAACAAACAGTCTCCCAGGGTGACGCCTCTGTGAGCCATATCAAAGTCTGATGAGCAGGATCAGGTTGGAAAGGAACGGGAAGAAAGAGAAAATGAAGAAATTCACAATGCCTAGTTGTAGAAATATATGTCAACAGTTCATGTTAAAGGGGGAATAACAACCCAGAAAAAACAAGCAAACAAAAAGTCCAGAAAGAAACCAGATTACCCCCCCCACAATTCCGGACAAGCACTTTGGGCGACGGCATCGGTGCGAGACTGGGAATAAAACAGACAGACACCTCTCCATGCTCATTGCTGCCAGGAGATACATGCTGGTAAAGTACCCCAGGAGAAACGGATCCATCAGGAGATATTTGGAAAAGATACAGTTATATAATGGAGAACAAGAGATTTCTATAACCATGTCTAGCGGTAATATAACAAGAAGAAAGAGGAGCAAAGAGAAGTCGGTGATGGCCAGGTTCAGAATGTAGACGGTGAAGGGGCTCTTCTTCATGTGAAAGCCCAGGAACCACACAACCATCCCGTTCCCCACTAGCACATACAGAGACACTTGAAATTATCACCGCTCTGTAATCTCTTATGCACTGAGATTCTGCAGTCCTCTGAGAGTTTGTGTATCCTGTGGCCGTGTAGCTCAGAGAAAGGGCTGTTGTGTTGGTGTCCACCATGGTGAAGCCCCTGCTGTCGGTGTCGTCTTGTCCCTCTCCCCTCTCCCGCCACCTCCTAGGAGAGACAAGGAAGGAGAGAGGAGATCAGGGGCATCAGCACTCCCAGCACTCGCCTTCCCTCCCCACTCCCCCATGCCAAGCCCCGGGCTGGGGTGGGAAGGAACACCTCCCCCCGTGAGTAACCGGGAAAGGCCTGAAAAGAGCCTGTCTTGGGGCAGCAGGGAGAGGTGGAGACAGGCTGGAGGTTCGGGGCAAGAGACATCTGGGAGAAAAAGAGAGACAGAGAGCGGTGCGGATGGGGTGGAATCGCTGCAAACAGGGGATGTCAAAAAGGAGGGGTCCTGGAAAGTCCCAAGAGCAATGGAGAGCTGCTCCCACAAGATCCACCTAAGTCCACAGCCTCCTCTGGGCACAGAGAGCCCATGTGTAAACATGCAGAGCTCCCTGAGCTGCTTAGCCATGAGCTTGCAAATTGACACCAGCCTCATCTAGCTGTCACCACGGCTCACTTTGGCCTCCATTGAAAAGGGAAAGCTGCTTTTTCCTCTGCTGGAAGCAGGTAGAGTAGCAGGACTGAGTACATGGCAGAGAGGGGCTTGCCGTGAGCACAGCTGGATTCCTGCCTGCTGCAGGATGTCTTGCAGTGTGGGATAGCACTTTTAAACCTTCTGCTGCCTTGCAGGAGAGAGGGAAAAGAAGAGCTTGGTATTACAGAGCTCCGCCTTTGTCCATTGCCTGTGTTACATGGAAACATCACCTGGTAGATGCCTTGTGTTTTCTGCACATCACTGCTCCAGGGGCAACCAGAGTGACCAGACTTCCCTCAATTAAGCTCCTTGCGTTGGAGGTAAGCCACTAGAATGGTGTGCCTTTACAGTTCCCTCCGCACCAGCAGAGTGACTTTGGAAAGCAGTGATTTCTAAAATGAAGCACCACATGCATTTCCCACATGCAGTCTTTGTTCTCTTGCCTAGTCAACGATAGGAAGTGCCAGGACCATGGAGACTTTGCCTGAGTGCCAGGCAAAGGTGAGCAGTCCATCTGCTCCAGCAGATTCCTGCAGTGCACTGGTATGCGGGATCTTAGCAAATTGCAGTCAGCTTCTGCAGGAGAGTAACTTGGCCCTGCCTGGGGGAGCTCAGGGGAGCCAGCTGGCAGGCAGCAGCGCAGGAACCCCATGGCGCTGCCTGTTGCCTGCAGGGACACCTCGATGGATAGCGCCAAATCAAAGGGGAATCTGGACAGCCAAGGACTTTGTGTGAGTAGCAAACATGTACCGAGGCTGCAGGGGAGTTTTGCTAGGGAAGATGGAAGAAGGGGTCTGAATGCATGGAGACAGATGCCACTTGCTCCCTGGAGGAGCCTGGAAGGAAGTCTCATGTGCAGAGGCAGAGAGGCCAGGCGGGCAGCGTGCCCCACCTCTTCCTCGGTCAGATTGCTTGTGCCTGGCTGTGGCTTCACTGGATCGCAGCAGCAGCCTAAGAGAGCCCTGGAGTGATGGCCCACTGGGCAGGTGCCGGGTCGCTGGATGCAGCACAACCCGTTGAGACAAACCTCCCTGCGGAATATAGAGCCACAGCTTCCTTCCTGGGCCCAGGAGTCTCTCCAGCACATGCTTGGCTCTCTCCGCTTTTTCCCTGGAGCCTCTCCCAGATTTCTGAGTGGCTGATGCTGCTCACTGGTGGCCCTTACTGCTGAGAGGCTGCACTGTAAGCATGACAGGTTTCTTGCAGGCCAGCAGGTGGAAATGCCCTCCCTTGCTCCCACCGGGCAGTGAAGGTGGACTCCAGAGCAAGGAAACCCTCTTGGCAGCAGCAGCAGCAGCAGCAGCAGCAGCAGCAGCAGCAGGGCTTGCTTTCTCTGGCCGTGACAAGTCTCTGCTACAGCCAGCAACTTGGAAGAGACGGTCAGCAAGGCAGGGCCAGATGTGGAGGAAGCTGTCATGGCATACTCATTTTCAGAGCATCAGAAGCAGGAAAAGAGAAATTATTTTGCAGAGACATGGCTTGGAACCCTTCTCTCTGCAGGACCTGTGTTGAGCCACAAATAGAGGTGCTGAGAGCTTCCTCTTGGTGTGGGACAATTTCATTCTGGGGCAGTGGTGGATGCCTTCTGCAGAGGAGGCAAGTGCTTTTGAAGGCCCTCCAGCAAGAGGATTCATCTGTTGCTCGTTCCGAAGGGGAAGGAAACACACAGCCACACCACCAAGTCCATACTTGTCAGTTCCCAGCACACTCTCCTCCCTAAGATGCAGGTGCAAATCCCAGGCTAAGAGGTTTCTGAACCTCTTGAAGACAAAGAGGGCTGCACTGATGCTCCCGTCATCCAGGGCAAGTGCACTGCATTGGGTAGCGCTGCCCTGCCAGGGAGTGCTGGGCAAGCACCTAGGCAAGCAGCAGCCCTACGTGGAGCACCACCATTCAACACCAGTGCTAGCAGCAAGGAGAGAGAGCAGGAGGGAGGGCTTTTCAAGTGAAAGGGTAGAAGAGGTGGAGGAGCAGGAGCACCTGGGCAGCAGCCCTCTCTGAGGGGACACAGTGAGTCAAATGTAAAACCAGATCAGCAAAGGCTGTGTCCCTTGAGGGATGCTCACAGTTTTACAGCTCGGGTGGTTGTTTCCTTCGTAAGCGCTTAGCTGCCTTGGAGTTTCTCCAAAGTCTGGGGTAAAGTGTGTGTGGCGCCTTCAGCTGTTTGCTCTCGGCTCTTCCTGCTGCATCGCACAGCACTGCACTGCACAAAGGGGAAGGGCAGGAGCACTCTCTCCTCCTGATTTTCTTGCCTGCTGTTTGCTTGATTTCTGTTTGCAGTGGGCAGAAGCAGGAAAAGAAAGACGACGCTCCTGTGGCCGCTTGCTCTGCGATGGACGTCTGCCAACGGCCATCTGCCAGGGCAGCTTTTGGATCTGCGCTCAGAAGGGCAGGCTGTGACCAGCCTCTGGCAGCTCTCCGTTGCGAAGAAGGCCCATTACCGCTGCCGATCCAGGTAAGCAAGCCTGGCAAGGGAGCTACCATTGCCCCAAGCCGATTTCTTGTGTTACAATGCCAGACGCGAGCCTTTAAAGCAGTGCAACGAACACGCTGGTCGCATCTGGGGCGAAGGCACTGAGCCTCAGTGGGGGCGAGCAGGAGAGCGCTGGGGAAGAGCAGCGCCCTGGGCTGGAGCGCCGCGGCTGCGGGGCGCGCTAGCACAGGCTGCGGCCGGGCGAGGCGGGCCGGGGCAGCGGCGGGGCAGAGCGTGGGCGCCGGGCGGCGAGGCGTCAGGGCGCGGGGCCGCTGCGCGGAGCTGAGAGCGCGACAGGCGCGGCGGGGGCGAGGGTGCGGGGGCAGCCGGCGCCGTGGGCGCTGCAGCCCCGGGCAGGCTCGCAGCCTCGGCGGGGCTCGGGGGCGCTTCCCGCCGCGAGGGCGGCTCCCGGCGCGGAGCGCGGCTGCCGGCGGCACTGGGGGTCGCGGCGGGTGGCGGCGGGTGGGGGCCGGGTGGGCGCTGCGGGCGGGGGTGGGCGCCGGGGGAGCCGGGGGCTGGCGCGGCTCGGCTCGGCTCGGCTCGGCTCGGCGCGGCTCGGCCGCCCGGGCGGAGAGCTGTGCCGGGATAGCCGTGCCCGGCGGCGGAGCGGCTGCCGGGGGCACTGGTGGGCCGAGAAGGGGGGCCGGGGCCGAGGCGAGGGGCCGAGAGAGTGCGAGCGCCGCTTGCCGCCGAGGGGGCGGAGGAGAGCTGCTGGGGTGGGCGGCGGGCAGCAGGCAGCGCTGCGGGCTGAGACATGCCCGGGCGCGGGGCGCCCCGAGCACAGCAAAGTGCCGCTGCCTGGGGAAGAGTTTTCCTCCCCGACGCTTGCTGCAGCTTTGTTTTCCTTCTCTGAGAAGCCCTGGGGGCGCGAGCAGGTCCGAAGAAGAATGACCTCTGCGCTGCCTTGCAACCTTGCCTAAATGACAACGGCATAGGCAGTAGCCCAGGCGACGCCAGAAAAACCGCCTGTCACCGTTTGGGCAAAGATGGTCGAGTTTTCCGTTGCTTTCTTTTGAGAGAGGCACTGAGATTACTTGGAAGACGTCCAGATGTGTGTAGGTCAAAGGCACTGACGACCATTGGTCTCCTAAAAATGCCAGGCACGAGACTTTCAGGCAATGCACATGCGAAAGGAAGGCCAAACACCTCGATGTCAACAGATCATGTATGTATACGCAATAGGTATGGAACACCAACAGCAACAAACAGCCAGTAAGAAAGCTTAAAAGGATTGATATGAGCTTTATTGGTATAGCCTCGCTATATTTGGATATATATACAAACAGATGTCTTTATATGATAACTACAGGCTCTCTTCACTGAATTGTGCACTGAGGACTAAACAGCAAATAATGAAAAAGAATGGCAGAGTAGAAGCATGTTTCCTGTTACTGAGCATGGGAGAAGTTTTCAATTTCTTCCTTCATTTCCTAAAAAAAGATTAAAAAAAAGATAAAAAAGGAATAATAATTGCCACCTAAACACAGGCAAACTTGCTATAAACTGGAATAGAAATGTAAGATCCTGTAGCTAGCTGCTTTGTATAAAATGAAAGTCTGAGTAGATGCCTTCCAGGTGGAAGTCAGCAACTCGTATGTAACACGGACTGCTAAGCAGGAAAGAGGAATAGCGAATAAGCAGGATATCCACTGTGCACAAGGAAGAAGTGCAGAACAGTGACAGGAAGTGCTGTGTAACCAAAGTACCTCTATCAACTGCGTTTTGTCATCGTCTTGCCGATGGTGGTAAACACACTGGCTGAGCACCAGATGTAGTTTTTCGAGGTGGCGGATGTTGCAGTGCTTTGTTGCGTCGCCAACGACATTCAGCAGTTGCTGAAGAAAAAAGGGAGACAGTACAAGTTTGCGTTAGCACGAGATCATTTGAATAGGCTCTCGATGTGTTCAGACACAAAAGAAAATGGTCCCACACAACTCGCATCCTCCTTCCTTGTATGGCTAAATAAAGAAGGAGTGAAACGTCCAAGAACAGACTAAATATCGCAGCAGATTTCCATGGAGGAAATGAGCTGCTGTGTCCGACTTGCGAGAAAAAGCAAGGCTCCAGTTTCAGCTAGCATTGTGCTGCTGCTCAGGCTATCAGTCACCTCCACAATCCTAACTGCAAGTGAACTTCTCTGAAAACAGCGGGAACTGCCATGGTCCGTTTTGTAGTAAAGGACAGCGGCTGCCACAGCAAAGGCCCTCTTGCCTCAAGGGTCGTCAGCAGAGCGGGAAGCAAAGGTGGATCAGTGAGCTCCAACCTACCCTGAGAGAGATGCTGGTTTCCTTCTCAGCAGGGGGTGAGCATTTCCTCCTCTTCTCTGCTAGGCTCTCTGAGGGCGATGCGTTCCTCCTTCGCTTTTGTCTGCAGGCAGCTGCACAGAGATAGGAGAAAAAGCAAGCCAAAGCATTAGCTAAGCAGTTCTGTCTGCAAAATCTAGCACCGTCATCTTACTTGGTGCACAAGGGAAATGGTGAGAGGGACTGAAGTACCATTGTGCTGGCTCACTACATGCATGTGTTGAGGGAGAGAGGGCAGCAAGCGAAGGGGGTCCAATTGTTATTAGAATTAAAAAGCGCAAGAACTATTAGATTATATCATGCATAAAAGAATGCCCTTGAAGATTTTGTGCACAGAACAGACTGTAGACCGAAGGCATGAGCACAAAGCAGGGTAATAAGCTCAGGTGGCTTCGTCTCTCATCACAGGAAGTAAAAGAGGTGAGAAGCAGAAAAGTCTTTGGAGACAAGCTCTCCTTCCCCTGTGTTCCAAAAGCAGAGGTTGCCTAGGCCTCACAGACAGACGGCCATGACTTGGTGCGGGGGTGGCGGGCAGGAAGGCAAGAGGGAGAGGAAGAGAAAAAGGAAGCAAAAGCAAAGGAAAAATCCTCACTGTTTCCTATTACCATAAGAACTTGTGGAGTGTTCAGCAACTGCTCTAAACAACATGTTACATTTGAGAAGTTAGCCATTGTGGGGCCATCGAGGCCAGTGTTTTACAGTGTGAGCCAAGCTCTGTGGCTGGGCTTTATTTCATAAGCACATTGAGTGACTGTCCTGGGGACTGACCTCACATGCTGCACCTGATTTGGAAATGGAATGCCTTTGGCATAAAGCCACCAGCATCAGCAAAAGCAGCTATGCCATGACAAGAGGGAAGATATCAATGTCATTGGCACCTTCTCCAAAAAAGGAAAAAAGAAAAAAAGAAAAAAGGAAGAAAGGCCTTGCCAGTAGAGAGGGGTGTACTGGACTCTGCAGGCACCGCTGGCCATGTCTCATCCCCTTGCTCCTCGAGCTGCCTCTCTTCCTCCTCTGTGAGCAGTCGAGGCTCAGGTGGTGATGCCACAGGCAGGAGGACTTCCCGTGCCTGACAAGCTTCAGTCAACCAGAAAAGGTTAGCCAAGTGATGATGCGCGGACACAAGCAGAGTAAACCTTCGTGCCAGGAAATCTATTACCAAAGCAAATGCCGAATGGCTGCTAAGCTAGAGATAGCAACGCTGTGTTTGTAGAATAGGCTCACCTGCTTTCTTTTGTGGTGCAGCAGGCTTAGCAGCTTGCTGGACAAGCAAGTCCTCGAAAAACTTTCTCCCTTCCTCCTCGCTAGGTGACTGGACATTGAAAACTTCTCCATAAAGCTCAGAAAATAAAGCTCGTACCTGAGGTGGGAGGAGAAAAGACAGCGCAGCCGTAAGCCCCCCCCAAATTTGTGTTCTGCTCCACAAAGATGAATTCCTTTTCCAGTGAAGCTGAGGAATGCTTTGAATAAGGGAGAGACTAGAACAAGTTTGCTTCTTGGCCTTAAAGGCGAGATTGTAGTGGGTCAGCAGGGCAATTTAGGGCATCTTCTTTAAGGAACACCTCTAGGATTAAAGCTCTGTGAAGCGGCCTGAGGTTCCAGTGCTCCAAGGGAGGACACTGAGCATCTCCTAGGTTGCCTGTTTTGGATTTACTTGCCTTGCTGCCCTTCATGTTGAAGCCTTGTGGCAACTGCAGAGGGAAGAGATGCCAGCAGGGTGCCCTAGTAATGCCGGTGTTGAATGGCTTAGGAGAGCACAGTATTTGGGTGCTTAATGGAGTGATAAATTAACATGAGACTGAAAGAAGCCGGGAAGGCAGTGAGAGAAATACCTCGGCGGGAGATCTGCATGGCAAACATCCAATGTAGCGAGCAACAGCACTGGAGCATATGCTGGAATGCCCTCTAGTAATGTTGTGAGCGTAGCTGTCAAGGTGAGTCCAGCAGCCTCCCACCAGGCATGGATATGTGGAATAGAAAGGATGCTCGGTGCTGTCCTCTGGGCTTCTCGGATCAACTAGTCAAAAGGAAGTTTGGAGAAGACTGTTGAAGCGGGTAGCAGAGGCTGCTGCTGAACAACAATGGATCAATCAAAATTGCCTGCAAAACGGGAGTGCACCAAGACAAAGCGTCCAAACAAGCCACCAAGAATAAGGTAACATTGCTGCTTGGACCCAACTCCTTGGACATAGCTACACAGCGAGAGGCAGGCCTGAATCTCTGCCTGATCTCCAAACTGCTTAGATGTCAGGTAACTCGCCCAGAGCCTCACGCCCGGTGCGAGTGGCAGTGTGCTTGAAAAAACAGGCCCAGCCCTTCAGCAGGGTCCACATCAGCCTGGGGCCACTGCTACACCGCTCGAATCCAGCAAGTGTGTTCTTGCCTCTTCCCTGCGGTATGATGAGAGAAGAGAAACCCTTTTCTTCCCCCCTCCCAAGCCTGGGTTGCATTTCAGTGTTATAAAGAGGGAGGCTAGAGAAAGGGCAGGACGTGCAGTCAGGCTGAGGCAGAGGCGCCTCCTGGGAGCTACAGAGCCTGAAGAGGCAAGGGAAACAACTCTGGAGAGCCCACTGTCATGAGCAGCAGCTCTTGCCATGCAGAGGGCTTTATCAAGAGCGTCTTGGAGCTCCCTGAGCTGCTAGCAACATCCTTACTGTTTAGCCTGGAATGGAAAAGATGCTCATGCACAACATCCTTCTTCTCCATTGTTCAGCGTACAAGAAAAGTGTTCTTTCAGCGCGAAATAAACACCACAGGAAGCAGAGGAAAGCCAGGCCACCACCATTAACCGCGGGAGGTCTGCCTGCTTCCCCTGAGTCTATTCATCCTGTGAGATTGCAGAGAGAAGAGGTACCTGTGCGCATCTTTCTTCGGGTGAGGTGCTGCTAGCAAAGAGAGCCGGCAGGTCCAGCACGTGAACCGCAAACCTCTCCAGCGCGTGTATTAGTGCAGGCGCCAAGTGGGAACTTTGCCCGTACCCGGGCTCTCCAGCGATTAAGAACCTGGGCCTGTGACATGCTGGCTGGCAACAAGCATTGCTAGGAGCGTAACTGCAAAACAAGAAGTTTGCAAAGGAAGTGATCAGTCAAGACACAGATGTTCAAGGTGTCGTTCTTTGTCCAGCACACACTGGTCTGGATCTCTTCCCCCCGGCTGTGAGGCTCTTATGTTCAGGATGTCTTGACTGAGCAGCCTTGAGGCCTCTGCCTTGGTCAAATTTAGGTGCAGGGGGTCCACTGGAAATGGAGAAGGTGGTCAGGAAGGAGCAGAAGAACCCTCCTGGGAAAAGAAATGCCGTGGGCTCTGAAAGGCCTTAGCTGTATCTAACAAAGTGCAAAACACATAGAACTGGAGGATATTTATTAGATTCCTTCATTCAGATGGTTTCATCTTTCCTTGCGTGCTCTCTCCTAGATTGCAAATACAACTTTCTCGTGGTTTTTGCTCTGTTATCATGGAACACGTCTGTGAATAGCACCTTTTTTTTCTTTTTTTTTGCCATCCCAGTACTGCAGGACCTTTTGTGGCTCAGGCCAAGGAGCCTAGAGACTGGACCAAGTTCTGTGGGTCAGAAGCCTTCCTGAGCAGCACAGTAAGAGACAGTGAGAAAAACTACTGACGCAGCTGGGACCCCATAAGCTAACTTCTCCATTGTGGGATTGAATTAATTTCCCATTGCAATATCAAAATATGAATGTAAGCATAGTGGCTTAAAGATCGCAAATGAAGCCTTTTTTGCAGGGTTTTTATTATGCCCTTTTAGCCGGCCATTCCTCAATTTTCTTCCTACGAAGTGAGTCACTCCTGCATTCCCAATCTGGGAAGCTAGGTGACTCCACAAACCCACGTTACATTTTTTTAGCTAAGAGGAGAGACAACATATTTCTTTGGCCTAATTGTCTGTGGATATCTTTGGTGGAGGAAAGGAGGCTGTCTCCTTCCAGATGATCGGCTGGAGCTACTTGCTGTCCTACAACTCTAGCACCTAGTTATATCTCCGTGCTTCCTGCTTGCAGTTTTTGATACCAAAGCACCCTGGACTAACTCTTCTGTCCTCCCTCATCTAACGCCCCTCCCACTTGCAATGGCCACGACAGCTTGGAAAGTCCCAGCAATCAGAAGAATTTCAATGAAAGGACACGGGCAGTTACCCGTTACAGTTAAGGAAGGTTTGCTTTTGCTGGCCAGGCCTTGGAGGAAACGGCTCATCTTCAGGACCAGAAGGTGACTCCTCATCACTGTCCATGCAGTCATTTTCTAAGAAATGAGTGGTACCATGAGAAGGCAAGAGAGGCTTGTTAACTTTCCCGAAGAGTCTGCAACCTTCTCTTGCGCTAAGACAGCTTCTAAATGTGAGCTGAAACCTGGGGCCTTGTATTTCTTCGTCTGAGGGGCATACGCTGAATGCCATTTTCCAAAGCCTTCAGTCTCTACAGAGCTCTCCTAAGTGTCTGGATTTGCGCAAGCTATGTTTTGCTAGCGGTGAAAGCTCCTTTTCTCCTTGCAAACGGGACAGATGATGCTGACAGCCTTCGGAAACTGGATGCTTGAGTGGAGAACATAGAGTTCTGTACTGTGAAGTGGGAGGAGTTCCCGGCTCTGCCCTCTCTACCGTTCAGTTTCACCTCCTCCTGACTGAAAGGTTTGTTTCTGTTGCTTGCACAAACTAGCAGTGTTTGCTTTGGGAGAGTTTTATGGCAGTGAAGGCAGTGAAGCCCTACCTGGCTGTTGGTCCTGCTGGAGTGCAAGTGCTGCATGGGGAAATACCCTCTGCAGGCCTTTTAGGAGTCTCTGTAGCGTGTTCTGAAGCAGTGGCTTGGAAAAGGGTGGCAGTGGTTGTCCAGGGGAAGCTGGAGCCCTCTGTGAAGCTGGTGCAGTCTTCTGCATAGCCACAAGAAAATCTGTTGCTGTGATTTCAATGGCAGCAACATCGATGTGCAGCTTGTGACTGCTTGTGTAGATCTGCGGATAGTGTCGATGCAAAGCACAGGGGGCAGCTTCAGCGCAGAGGGCTTGAATATCGGCCCCGCAGTATCCTGAGCAACAAGAGCAGAATCCAAAGGGATGTCAGTCTCAGGCAGCAGAAAGCAGTCAAGGACAGGCTTTGCAGAGGGACACTCGCAAAGTCTTTGCATGTGGCCCGAAGGGGAAGAGTTTCATGGGCAATGGCAAAAGAGTTCCTGCACTGCAGAGCAGTGCCCTGATGGGGAGCTTGCATTACGGGAGGCCCAGCGCCCTACAGCCTGTGCTTCGGAAGTAGGCCTCTGAGCCAACCTTAGCTCCTGAGGAAGACGCCCCCCAGAGCCTTCCATGTTCTCAGAGACAAGGGAAGGCAAGGAGATAGAAGCAGCTTGGGTACTGCCTGGCACAAGCTCAGACGCTGTCAGGAGCCAGGCACAGGCAGGAACTCGGGGCGTTTTTTCATCTTACCGACCCATTTTTCAGCAAGCTCCTCAAGCAGTGCGTCCAGGGGCTTAGGGCTCCAGTCTCTGGTGTGGATCTTGAAAATCTCTTTTCGAGCCTACAAACCAGGTGGTCACACTGTGGTTTGTCTTAAGCCTCTTTCTCAAAAAGCAAATAAGCAATGTGCAGTCCCCCTCCCCCCGTCACATTCCCATAATTGCTTGTCTTCCTCTGCTAAAATTAAGAAATGTTTACATTCTAGTAACACACTGCCTGCTTTTCAAAGCTCAGTACTTTTCAAGTAGATAGGAAGAGTAAGTAGAGTAGTAGGAGCAAGAATTCTGACTCCAGCTGCTATCCTTGAACGAGCAAATGTCAAGCTGTGCCTATGTTCATCGCTGCACTTTGCCAGAGCTTCAGTGAAGTGTTCCTGTTTCTGTCCAGTATAGTGTGTTGTGCATTTTTCCTAGCCTTCAATCCAATAACCTTTTTCTCCTTTTCCCCACAAAATGCGAACTAAAGACAAAAGAATCTGGGGTAGCCAGAAAAAAAAAAGAGAAAAAGAAAAAGAGCCCGAGCTCCCTGCTAATACCAGTAACAATGTCAGCTCCCTAAATGCTTTTGGGCGGCTCCGAGGATTCCCAGCCCGGCCACACTCAAGCCCAAGTTTTCCCCCGAGGCTTTCCCAAATGGAGAACTGAGAACAAGGCAGCAACCTCAGAAGGCAAGAACCTAGGTGGACTCACTAACTAAGCAAAGAGCAAGCCCTTGGGCAAGGAAGAATGTCCGTGTGCTCCAGGCGGAGTGAAACTCCTGTTTGCAGCCTTCCTGCCAGCTCTGTGTGGGGAACCGGGAGGTGTGCAGCACGTATACCACTTGTTTCCTTGCTCACTCTCGGAGATGCTGTGGGGTAAGCCAGTTTTCTTGTCAAGCAAGGCTCTGTGCCAGTAGCAGGAAGGTTGCCAAAACAGCCTTACCTCTTTGTTTGGCAAGGTGAAAAGGAACTCCCTGTCAAAGCGTCCAGGCCTTCGTGAAGCAGGATCCAGGGAGTCTGGCCTGTTGGTGGCTCCAATGACCACGATCCTTCCTCTGCTGTCTAAGCCATCCATAAGCGCCAGGAGCGTTGTGACAATAGAACTACCAAAAAAATGTTGTTTGGATTCCCTGGGTTAGTAGCTGTTGTTACCTTTGGCATGACTTTCTCCAAAGTCACGTCGCTCAGAAAGGAGAAGCTTTTCTGGATGAGCTGTTGTTAGCGAAAGGACTCATGGTAAGACAGAGAAAGCGAGGCAAGGTCTCGAGAGAGACCTTGTCCGGACACCAAGCTTAGTGACCTGATTTCAACTCCTGCCTTTAAACTGCTATGAAGCTCAGTGTCGTTGTACTCGAGTTCAGAGTGTGGGTGTGTGGGTGTGTGTCCTATAAAGGGAAGCAGGTGGGTCTTCTTTTCCTAGAGATGAAGCAGATGACATGGAAATGGAAGCGAAAGGAAGTACCTGTGAATCTGGTCTTGGCGACTGGAGCGCACAGGAACGAGACCGTCGATCTCATCAAAGAAAATAATTGAAGGCCGCATCTCATAGGCCTGGAAGGGAAGTACAGGTGCAGGCATACTGACGTATGTGAAACAGAGCACCACGCAGCGAGCACATGCAGGATAAACATTATGGCTGCAAAGGCACTGGCACTGTGCTGGACCCAACATCTGCAAGATTTCCAGCCCCTCAGGCAAAGCAGCACGGCACGGGAAAAGGAAACACTGATGTTCCCTTCTCAACAGGAGACACTGCCAAACTGCCCAAGAGGCCAAGTCCTCCTGGAAGACGTCCACCCTGGAAAAGTAGAGGTCCAACTCTGACCCAACCTGCTGCGCATTTCCTCCTTACCTGCTGAAATAATGAGCACAGCTGTCGCTCGGATTCTCCCACCCATTGACGGAGGCAGTCGGCACCTTTTCTCATGAAGAACGCTATTCTCTTGTCTCCCTGCCTACATTCATTTGCGAGCGCTCGAGCCACCAGTGTCTTTCCAGTGCCTGGTGGGCCGTAGAACAGACAGCCTCTGCAACATGAAAAAAAGAGATTTACGTAGCTACAACAAAAACATGGAAAAGTGCCCATGACAGCCCCCGTTGTGAAAGCAAAGCGGCCTTCCCTCCTAACCAGAACACTTCCCGTCTTAGACAGATTTGCGAGCAAAGCCTGTCTTTCTCCCTGCCACAGTTGGAGTCTCTTGGACTGTGCCTGCCAGAATTTGTTGGAAGCACTGGGGAGGAAGCCTTCAGCTGGGAGGCCAAAAAAGGTCTTCTGTGTTTCCACACCCTACTTAAAACATCAGCCAGAAAAGGCAATTCCTGTGAACAAAGCAGCAAAGCATCTGAAGATTTGCACACTTTTAAAGGTATGGAAAGGGAAGGATTTCAAGTCATATTTCAACATCCAGTGAGTCAAGCTTTGTTGGCCAAGAATATATAAAGCTAACCATTACGTCTTGAGATATTGCCCCTCCAAAAAAAAAAAAAAGGAAGAAAACAAAAGGAGAATACTTTTCATGTTGAAAAGCATATTGCAGCAGTTAGCTCTGTAGTTCGAATGCACTGCCCGTTACCTGGGGGGTCAGATTTGGAATCTCTGAAAGAATTCTGGGTAAAGCAGTGGGAACAGCACCATCTCCTTTAAGGCTGAAATGTGGTGAGAGAGACCACCCACACCATCAAAGCATACCTAAAGAGACATGCAACAGAAGACATGTCAGAGGCCAGAGAAAGCTGCCACCTGGAAAAAAAAGGCTTCCTCCAAATTTTTCCTGTGGAAAGGCTCAGGACGATCTTGAAGTTCCCTGAGAGGAAAGTGTAAAGCCCGGAAGCTGTCGGCAGCACAGTAGGGAAGGTTTTCATGACCCCTGGAAAAGTCCCCACTGATACAATGAGTTACCACTGCTTACTGAACTCTGGATTTGCACTGGATCAGCTTCCGGCAGGGTGGTTCCGGTTTTCCTTCCATCCACGTGCTTTGCCTTGAATTTGTCTTTCCCAGAGCTTTGGGGAAGACACCTGATGTGAATGAAGGAGAAAGGGAAAGGGGCTTTCTAACTGAACATGCAGTTAGCAGGATTGCTGTGGTTTTCATGTTGGCAAGTGAGTGCAGAAGCGCTTATACACTGGCATAAACTTCCCAAACCATGAAATATTCCCTAGACGTGATTGGCGTTCACTATGCAAGCGTGAAGAAAGGCAGGTGGACATTTTTATACTGCACGATGAAATCGTCTAATGACAATTTGTGGAAGGGGATTCTGGCTTCAAGTGCAGAACAGAAGAATTGCAGATCCCCAATCTCAGCCAGGACAATCCGCAATCATCTCATCGCTGACCCCCAAATCCTGCCTTTTTAAAGGCTGTGGGCTAATGAAAGTTATCTTCTCTCCCAAAGGAAAAGCCTTGCTTCCTCTAGACCCTCCAGCTGTGCCAGCTACAATGCTGCGATTTTCCCATCATGGCCATCAATCGGAAAATCTTTTCAAGCATTACTGAGTGATGGGAGTGGCACCGCTATGGATTCCTGAGAACTATCACTATCTGTACACCAACCTGTTTGTTCTTCTGCAGCATGGGATTTGCGACGGAGCAGCCCTTTGCCTGTCAGGAGAAGATGGCCCTGAAGAAATGAAAAGCAGCAGTGAGCCTGCACACTGGCCAAGAACTGCAGTGTGCGCAGGATACAGGCATCTCGATCCCAAAGGGAGAGTTTTACCTGCAGAATGAAGGCAAGGAATTTAAATGAAAGGTGTGTGTGTGTGTGTGTGGGAGGGGGGTTGGGTGGGAGGTATATGTCTTTTCATTTAGCAACCTCTAGCCCACTATCCACAAGAAATCAGCTCTTCCAAGAAACTGTGTATGGAACCTACTTTCCAGTGGATCCTGGAAGTACGTGATGGTCTTCCTGGGTCGAAGGTTATACTCCTTGCAGGGATCTTTGCCATCTTCCCCTTCTCGGCCTTCACCTTCTTGTGTTGCCCCTGTGATTATAGAACCTAGCGAGAACTTCTTATTTGTCTGTGCGCGTATAGCTTTTCATTCAACAACGTGTATGCCACTTCTGCACAAGAAATTCGTCCTTCAGAGAGGCTCTGCATATAGCCTACCTTCCAGTGGGGCTTGAGTGTCTTCAGCAGTTTGCCGCAGGTTAGATGGCTTTGGAGTATCTTCGCCGTCATCCTCTTCCTGCTCTTCATCGTCCTCTGAGGACCCTGTCATTACAGTACCAAGTCATCATTTCTTGTTTGTCTCTGCATATGCACATTTTCATTCAAGAACTTATAGCTCCCACCCTTAAGCACAAGGAATCAGCCCTTCTGACAAACTGTGCACGTAATCCACATTCCAAAGGCTCTTGATACTGGACAACAGTATTCCTGCGCCGAAGGTTATACTCCTTGTGAGCATCTTGGCCATCTTCCCCTTCTTGGTGTCCACCGGCCTTTGATGGCCCTACAATTACAGAACCTAGACATAGTTTCTGATTGCGCTGTGCGTAGCTACATTTTCGTTTAACATCTTCTATCCCCCTTCTAAACGAGAGATTAGCCCTTCCGAGAAGCTGTGCCTATAACCTGCTTTCCAGTGGAGCTTGATGGCATACAACAGGCTTCCTTTCTCTCACGCTATAGCGTGCCTATAGGGAGCAAAGATACAGGTTCTTTTAGACTGTGGTACACTTTGGAGGAAGTTCTTCTCAGCTGAGCGAAAAGTGCACTGGCATCACTGTGCTGTGTGAAATCCATTACTTACCGAAAAGGAGTAAGGTAAAGTCATTTTGACTTCTGCAAGGACTCGCTCAGTCTGCCTGAGGTCCATTCTTCCTCAGAACCTGAACTCAAAGAGTATATGAACCACAAATGGACTTTTGTAAGCACAGAAGTAAAGCTCTTTACTTTTGGAGAAGTTTCTCAGGCAAAGAAAATTGCTGAAGAGGACAAGGTAAATCTCCTGCAAGTGAAGCAAGCGTTTGGTTCACAAGAGAATACGTAAATTACTGAGCCCACAGACATGAGGGGCAGAAGTTGGAAGGTCTGGTTGGAAAGATGATCCAAAACCGAAAACAGCAGCAACAGGGAAATACACAGGAGCCGTCTGCAAATTCTTCAGACATGAAGCACCTTTACAAGTGCTCCTCTCATGCACCTTCCCAGTGCTCAAAGACTCCAGTAGCCATGACTGTCCACCTCCAAAACACTCCTGTCAAACCAGGTTGGCTCCACAGTGCCAAGGACCACAGGTGTGACAGCGGCAAAGGAGGAAAGAGTTATTGGAGCGAGGACCAAAGGTCCTATGACTGCAGCTGACAAGGAACTAGTAACACAGGGGTGGACGCGCTGCCAGGGAGCAAAGATTCTAAATGTGCAAGTTCTGCAGCCCTGACAGCGCCATATTATGGAGGGCTCCCGCAGGCAGCAATTCCCAGCAGCACCGAGGACTTCCCTAGGGGCACAGCGGGAATTCCCAGCCTACCGAGTTAGTCCAAAGAGCTCTTGTGGCAGGAAGAAACGCTCCTCTCCAACAACCTGCTGGGAAGGTCAACAAACAGCGTCTCGCACTGTCCCACCACCTCCTCTCGCCTTCTCCTGCTCGCTGCACAACAGCTGCTCCAGAGCAGAGCAGAGCAGGGCAGGGCAGAGCTGTAGCGAGAGCAGCCCCAAGCACCTGGGCTCAGCTCAGGCTGCCAGGGCCATATGGGGAGGGCGCAGCTGTTGCTGCGATGCACTGCGTGATGCCCCAGGCCATGTCACAGAGGGGCTGCAGGGACTCCTTGACCCCCCAGGTGCTGCCAAGGTGGGCCCTGCAAGGGCAAGGGGAGCTGCCTGGGGCACTTTAGGGAGCTGCCTGCACCTCACTGCCCACTCCCCAAGGACAACAGGGGGCACGGGGAGCCACAGGAGGGGTCCCCCAGGCTGGGGCTCACCTCAGGCATGCCACTCCCGCAATGTCCCCAGATCAGGGTTGCGGGGCTACAGTTGCTGGCAAGGAGAGGCTCTGCTCAGGAAGGAAGGCCTAAATGAGCAAGTGAATGAATAAAGAGGAAGACTGTGACTGCACTCTCTCAGCCTCTGGGGAGGAAGGGCCAAGTCCTAGCTGTTGCTTCCCTAGGCCACAGGCATGGAGATGGCATGGCCTAGTGAAGGAGCAGAGGGGTTTGCTCTCTCACCCTGAAAACTGTATTAAGGCAAATCCACCATGAATGCCTCCAAACGGTGTCAAAGCCTGGGAAAATCAAGAAAAATAAAAGTGCTTATCGGAAAGGTCATTTCTTTCCCTCGGCACTAAATTCTCTCTGTGTTAGAGATGACGTCTGTGAATCCTGGTCTTGGGGTGGGTTCTAATTGGGGGGGGGTTTGAAGATGTGATCCTAACAGGGCAAAACAAAAAGAAGGGTGGCGCCAGGTGGAGATTGTCACTGGATCCCCAAAAGCCCATTTCCCTTCTAAAGTCACTCGTTTTGCAGAAGAAAAATGTGATGCTCAGATGGAGCCTGCAACACTCGCAGTGCCATCCCACCGCTTGGGTTCCCAGTGGAGGAGACTGAGAGCAGCTTCCCATCTACAGCATGACAACGCAGTATCACACACCCGAACGAGGCACGGGAATAATGCCTGCACGCAGTACATTCTGGTGACCCTCTCTGGTTACTTCTCAGTCTGCCCTGAGGGTGGTCAAGGAGCAGCCGGCCCTCTGGCCTCTTCGGAAGGAAACGATGCCTGAGGTCTTTCCTTTCTCACCTGCCTGGTAAGCACTGCAGGCTGAGAGACCCCTTGCAGAAGCAGAGCAGATAGCTGAGATGGCTGCATGGAAAGCAGAGTGGCTTTACACCGAGTGCCTGAAAGGCATCCCCTGCACATTATTTTCCGCCCTGCAAATCTGAGGGAGCCTCAAAGGAAGCAACGGAGTGAGCGAGACAGTGGGAGCAGAGCTGAGTTCTTGTTGATCCCCCTTGCCCCACCTGTACAGCGGCAGAGGTCTGTGGAAGGGGCATGGTGCCTTCGGCAGCAGCACTGACTGCAGAAGAGAGAAGCTGTAGAGGGGAAGTGAGTGTGAGTGGGGGAAAGGGAGGGGATGCGAGTGTGCCAGGAGGTGAATGGAGGGGATGGGAGCACAGAGGGAAGGGGATGGAGGGGCTGAGGGTGCGCGTGGCGAGCAACGGAGGGGATCAGAGGAAGCCTTGGGGGAAATGGAAGGGAGGAGAGTGCTGAGGGTGGGGAAAGCAGGGGGCTGAGATGCTCATGGAGGGAAACAGAAGGAACCTGAGGATGCAGGGAGAGGACTGGAGGAGACTTTAGCAGGTGTGAGGGGACCAGAGCATCAGCGCATGCATGGAGAAGGGATCTAAGGTCGCACAAAGGAGCCTGGAGTGTGCCAAGGAGGCGATCGAGGAGACTGCAAGGCACACGACTGCACGCCCCCGGAAAGCAGACAGCGATGCACTGGCTGCATAGAGCCCATGGCTTTAAGCTGGCAGGAAGGCAGCGCCCTCAGGGTGCCAGCACCTCGGCTCTGCCACACCAGGGCTGGGCTGGCGGCAGCCACACTCCCAGCATGCCTTGGGGCATCCCCACGGCCTGCTGGGAGCAGGGCTGCTATGGGGCACCACGGCTCCGCCCGGGGAGACGCGGCCCCTGCCCCCGTGGAGCCCCGGGGGCCAGCTCTTTCCCCCTGCCCCACAGCCCCAGCCCAGACCTGCTGCCCCATGGCCCCCGCTGCCACTCACTGCCCCAAGGCCCCAGCTCTGTCCCGGTGCCCCACAGAGCCCAACACAGAGACCTCCTGCCCCATGGCCCCAGCTCGAACCTCCACAGCAGGGGCCCACAGGGGCAGTGACTGTGGCAGATTTCGAGCACCGTGCACTCTGGCCTCCGTTCCCGAGACTCTGCCAGGGGGATTGCCAGCACGGCCCCCAAGAAAGCAGCCTCCACGTCAGCCCCTGCTGTTCCTCTCTGCAGAGGAGGCAGGACCTTCTGCCTGAAGCACTGGCTGGGGTCCCGGGAGCTGCAGATGCTCTGCGGTGCAAAGGAGGTGCCTGGGCAGGAAGAAGCTGGCGCAGGAGGAATTGTGCCCCAAAAGCAGGAATTCCCTCATCCTCCTCTGGCCCACCAGCATGTGTGTTGACACTTGCTGGTGAGTCGTGGGGACATGTCATGTGGCAGGGTTGGACGCCATGGCACAGTGCTCAGGCTTCATGCTTGTCAGGAATGGCAGGCTCCAGGCTGAGGGTGGGAAGTGGAAGGAGAGGCACCCCTCGGTTTTCAGGCATGCCCACATTGCCTGCTGCATTGCCACCGTGGCCTCTGTGAAAAGCCCGTGCAGGGAGTGTACAGCGTGACATGAGCAAGGGCAGGTTTGCAGGGGGGGAGTGGGGCTGAGAGGTGAGCATGTAGACAGCTGGGACCAGATGGCGCCGGTGTGCAGGGGTGCACTTCTGCATCCTTCAGCCCCCAGTCAAAGTGATGACTTGTGGTCTCCAAAACCGGCAGACTGGCTTTCACCTGGCAGCCTTTACACCCATTTGAGCACCAGCCAGCACTGTTCCTCTTAGCAGTTCATTGCTCCTGAATAGCAGGCAAGGAGTGTTGTTGGCGAAGGGGGCCGCCCATATGAAATCTGGAGAGCCACAGTGTTCACAGCAGAGCTTGTCCGTTCATGGGTATCCCCAGAGCTCTGTAGATGCAGGAGCCAAAGGGAGTCCTGGGAGGATGCTTTTTGGCTTAACGAAGCTTTGTGTCAGGCAGCCCCTGCCTCGTTTGATCCTAGCTTTGGATCTCAAAGCAAATAGAAAGCTCAGAAGGAGAGGAAAAGTCTTTTTATGCATGCTATACTGCTGTTTTATTTAGGCCTCTTCTTTGCACTGTGCATGCTACTGCATTGTGTAACCCTGCAGACTGGTGCTTCCACCGAGGGTCCTTAGCCTTATACCGGAGGAGCCGTCACTATGGGGTTTATGTAGGCATCAGAGGGGCAAGTGTTTGTCTGGAGAAGGGCTTTGTTCAGCCCTCTCATGGCACACCAGGACTATGTTCCTGGAGTAATGCCATCAAAGCAATTTGATTTTGACTAATAGTGGGATTAATGAGCTTTGTCAGGTCTTGAGCTGTCCAACTAAGGATGCTCGTTATGAGCCCAGGCCAATTACAGACTTAGCTGCTGCCTTCAGACATGGGGCTGAGAACGATCCTTTTTTCTTTCGTGGCCATTTGTGTTTCAGACATAGAGACAAGATGCTCTGAGGTAGTTCTGTTGCAAGGGAATAATCCCTCCCTGCAGCTCACATTGCAGGTAGGCTCCATCCTCCCTGCTAGGCTCCCTCAGAATGTTCTTTATTCTAAAATTAAATGAAAAATTGGGTTTCTAAGTAAAGGCAGCAAAATTGCCAAGACCCCAACACAGCAGAATCCTAGAAAATTTCAGTGGGGCATAAATGGAGGTGGTCACTGAAGGAGTGGGGCAGGGAAGGAAGAACAGCCCCTCCCCAAACTGGCAATTGTGTCCTTGTGTTTTTCTGTATCCTTAGCAGCGGGTAGTGAATTCCAGCTCTTCAGGGCTGTCCCTGCACAACTCTGTGGCCTCCTTTTGGGTTTGGCAACAAAATTCAACTGCCGAGAAGCCTGTCAGCCAACCCTTCAAGTCTGCCAGTGCAACTCTTATCCTAAACCCTACCCGACAAGCACGCCATAGTTCCATTAAGGATCCCAAATCCTATTTTCCACTGCCATGTTCCCTACGAGATCAAAGATCAAGAATACCTCCAGCCCACCTCCGCCATATGTGTCAACTCACAGACCCAAGTGAGGGCTGCTGCCTACAGACTTGGAAATAGAGAGTTCAGTCCCCTGTCCTGCAAAGACCTTTGGCATCCCAGACTATTTTCACACAATGATGTCAGACCGTGCAGACATACCACTTGCCCCCACCCGTGATCATGAGCTCTAACCTTATTGTAGTGCAATGCCTTTCAAACTGAAGAACTCAGCACTGAGGATAAGCTGGCTGCTGTTGCAAGGCCATGGCTGAAGAAGGTAGAGTCCAGGGGGTGGGGGAACCTGGATGTGTTGGTGGCCGCACAGGCTACAGCCAACACGGAGGGGGTCTGTGAAGGAAGTGCCAAGGTCTGGCTGAACTCCTGGAGCAAGGGACTCAGCTGAGGAAGACTCCAGGGGCTGTTTGGGGAAAGAATGGTCCCGCTGTGGTGGCCTGGTTAGGTTGTGCGTGAGGACGCTGACTCTGGATGGAGGGAAGGCAAAGGAAGGGAGGAGAGGACTAAAAGGAGACATGGCTCAGCCTAGCAGGAGGAGAAGAAATGAGTAATTGGAGCAAGTGACAGAAGCAAGTGTGAGAAGTGCAGTTCAGGGCATTACCTAGATAAGCTCAAGCAGCTGGAAGTCCAGACTGGCACTCAACCTAGCCTCCACAGGTAACGACACAGACTGTGAATGCTCGTAATGGCAGAACTGAGCTGAGGCCAGGGTTTACCTTGTTTCAAGCAAAGACAGGCTGTGAGGCGATCAGAAATTGCAAAAAAGTCATTTGCGCATCCTCTGCAGACATGTCCCTCGTTTGTAGCTGGCTAACTCTGCTCCTAAATTCACTGTTTCCACCATTCTGTTATTTCTCCCTGAAGTCCAGCTGAGCCCCTTCACTTCTGGGCCATAGCCACCTGCTGCTATTTCAGTCTGCCCTCACCCCCATGCATATCTGAAGACCTCTTTCCCAAAAGCTGTTCCTGTGAGGTGATTACATACTCAGTTATTTCCAGTTGATAAACCTCGTGCGCTTAGAGATGCATGCAATGGACACACATGCAGAATTACCACTACCTTAACAGCCCCGGTATTCCTCCACACATCCCACAGTGCCTCCATCTTCCCACAGGTCCCCTTCCCGCTTCCAGCACAACATCTCCCAAGGAAAAATAAATAAATAAATAAATAACTCATCTCTGTAAATGCTCCTATTCCCAGGTTTTTAGCATTTCCTTTTAAACCAACTGCCCAGCTAGTCAGCTGGTATAGTTTGACTTTGATCCATTGTTACATTTGAGGTGGAGAAGCACTTCCAGTTTCCAAAGCATTTTTCATACCTACTTTCTTGTCTAGCTTCATTTAATTCAAAACACACTCTATTATTACATATTATATGACTGTATTGCAATGTCTATGGTATACATTCTGAAATATCTAATAATTTCTTTGTTGAAATTAAATGTTTCAAAATGATCAAAATGAAGCATTTTGATTTTTCTCAATTGAAATTTAGCATAATTGACCCAGAAGACATTTCAGTGTTTCAACATTGCTCTCTCATGCAAAAGGAAGATTAGAGAAGTAGGAATTCACCATTGAAGAGAAACACTATTTGCCCAAAGATGGGAGATCTTTGGAGAGCAGCCTCCACCAGGAATATCAATGACTCCCCCACTGCTTCTGACCTTCCTTCTCTTTCTGCAGGTGTGGGAGTGAGGGCAAATTTAAGATAGCATTTAAAATACCAGCAGGAAATGAGTGGAAATGGAAAATGTCCCATGTCCGTGTAAGATGAGTTTGCAAGAGAGAGAGATGATGAATTATCTTCTTGAATGGCCTGTCTCCTTCCTTTACTACAAAGGCAGCTTAGACAACCAGATTAGATTCAGTCACCTAACTTTTAAATAGCTTAACTGCAGGGAGATGAATCCCATCTGCTGTAGAGACATGTGGCATGTGCTCAAGATCCATGATGGGTCTGGATCTACTGCACAGCTATGTCCAGGAGATGCATTTCACATTCTCTGAAATATCACACTGAGCTGCAGCCTGTGCTGTTCTGGCTGTCTTTATATGCACAGTAAACTATGCACATCCCGAAATCTGGGATGCATGGAGCCTAATCAACATGACATGGAGAAAGCATGTATGAAATTGCACGTGCATGTGTAAAAAAAACACAAAAAAAACAACTCCTGCCCTGGAAATCCACCAGCCTTACCCTCCCAAGCCTGCAGTTCTGTGCCATGCCATCACACCATATTTCCATACCACAGCAATGCAGGAGGCCAGGCTCCATGATTACTCTTTCAAATGCTCATAGGTGTGAAACACTTGGGGAAAACATACGGGAAGACTTCCTTACTGAGCTTTAGCTGTATGCAAGTGACCTATTTAAAGCTAATCAGGCTTCCTCTGTGTTCATCAGAGAGAAAGAAGTTAGCATCTTCACAGAGCGCTTCTTCCTTAGGACAAGTTGAATCATCTCCAGGAACTGCCTGTCTCTCTCCATTGAGTCCAGAGGGGGTTTAGATGACTAGATTAGATTCAGACAAAGCTTTTAGGTGCTTCCTGGTAGATGACATGAGCGTTTTCACCCACACCCCTCCCTAATTTCTCCCTTTTATCTCTACTGAGAGATCTCAAACCTCCTAGGCGCCAGCATGAGGTACTTCAGTAGGATGCCTGAATTTAGGTGAGAAGAACTGAATCCTAAGAGTCAGTTACTCTAACACAAACAGATAATGTAACTCCCTGTATTTATCTTGTTGCCAGATGTTGAACTTTTGATGTATTTGGTGACATAATGAATACATTCATAATGGATAATTTGCTGAAGGAGCACAGTAACTTAATTCCTGCAAGGTGGAAGTTTCACAGTTATTCAATTCACCTCACAGAAGAAAATGCTCTTGTCTTCCCTTTACTCTGCTTCCCCAAATACTTGTGCTGCCTCCCCAGCTATAATACTGGATTGTGTCACTTCCACCTTTACCTATGGATGTCCCCTTGTATGACTTTTCATAATTAACTTGTGCAGGAGAATTAGAATTATGACAATTTTCAGAAAAGTTTTTTAAAATATAGCGCCCTACTATGGCTAAAGAAAATCCAACAAATAAAATAGCCATCTTCAACTTACCGGAAAACATCAGCACCAGTGTATACACATTTATATACACTCAGGTTTGTGCCTTCGCCATCTGGTGGCAAGGCACGATCATAGCATGTCCACAGAGCTGAGAAAGTTTTTGGACCCTATCTATTTGTTTGAAAATGAGAATTCGAAATTAGTAAAATGGTTGAGAAAGTTTCCGTTTTTCAACGTTTGTTGATAATATCATCAGTTATACATATATATATATATATATATACACACTTGTTTTAATGTATCATCTTGTAATTATATTGTACTGACCAACATTGCATTGCATCATATCTGAGTGTTGTGGCACAAAAATATCCGACATGCTCTTTTCAGATAGTTGACTATGCATCTAGTCATAGGCTTGAGCAAAAGGCTGTCCCAGCTTATTCCAGTTAGAGCTGAGCACATTGATTGATCTTACCCAAATTTAAATCTCTGCAGCAGATTTGAGTTCATCTGACCTCATCAAACTAATCTTCCTTTAAAGTTAATAAAGAAAAAAGGGGGACACTTCTTGGGCACTGTTCATCTTTTCTTAGAAGGGACATCTTCATAGCCCGGGATCCATGAATCTTCTTTGTAAACTATGAAGAACACGAGATGAACAGCTTAGGTGAAGGCGATTACTTCTGAGATCATATACCTTATATCATAGACAGCCAAAGCGCAGACAGCAAAAACCTCACATCTTGTCCTTCCAACTGGGGAATCCAAGTCAGTGAGTGTAATTAGAACCCGGTTACTTTCTCATGTATCCTGAAATATTGGAGCTGAGAAAGATATCTGAGCCATATTACATGCTAAGATCAAATTAAAAAAAAAAAGTACTTCTCGTTTTCTTTTTTCTCACTCTTACATTGCATAGGAGGGGATTTACTAGTTACACTGGTTAGTATGAAATTTGCATTTTCCTGGCCTTAGAAATTAGTGGTTGAAAGATCTATTTCCCATCTCTAGTTTCTTTGCTATGAAGGATGGCCATTCATTTTCTTACACCCACTGCTTAATCCTCTCTGCTATAACACTGGATTTCAACACAGGTGGAGTTGCTTGCTTTCTCAACTAGGAAGTAACATCTGTTTTCACTTTGGAAGTTCTTGTATGATCCAAGCATAAGTTGCTATGTAATTGCTTGCAAGCTTTTTTTTTTTTTTTTTCCCAATAAGGACTGGATTATTTACCAGATTTGCTTATAGACTCTTGATCTCCAGATGTCTATACACACATATAGAAGCTCCATCGTTAACCAGATAGATAAAAGCCTGTTCTCCTTCTTTTTCAGAGTGCTGGGTATTACCAAGAGTGGAATAAATCCAGATCTTCTCAACATTTTGGAAAGAGACCATCTCTGTTATACAAAACAGAAATAACAGAGATAAAGTCTGTTTGTATTTAAAAGTAGACTGAAATTTAGCAAAACATCATTTCAGGACAATGTGGAACTAGAATGTTACAGTCTAGGAATCCTAGAATAGCCTCATTTTCACACGTGTTCTTTGTGGCTTGTATGTCCAATTTATTGATAGAATTGATACAGCAGCAGCAGATTGTAGTGATGTATTGTTCCGTGCAAACAAATTGCAGTTACTTACCTTTGGTTTAATAAAGACGTGATAAGTGAAAATGGATATGAATTTAACTCTTTTCATAGTTGTGGAGTTTAAGTGCAGTTGACATCTACTCTGGAATATCATTGTAATCCCATGCAGACAAATGCATTTGAAACCTTATTTTCCCCAGAGATGCTGACCATCCATTTCTGTCTTCACAGGTAACTTTGTATATCCTGCACACCTTCAAAAGTCAGCTCATGAATTCATACGCCCGTTTACCTACTAGTCAGACAGTCAGTTTGTTATGAGAGTGAATGGAGCTTGGTTTGGTGCAGGAATGAGCAGAATTAATCAAAGAGTGTTTTCTATCAGACATTTGTCTAGTAGAATGCCATCAAAGTTGACTGGAAACAGTTAGAATCCATCCAGTGGAATTTAATATCTTTTTCTGAATAAAAAAAAATATATATTAGTATCACAGTTATAAATATGGCAGTGAAGGAATAGTTGGTTTATTTGTAATAAATCTGGAGTAGCTCTACATGCATATGGCTGCTTATGGAATTCATCTCACCTAGAGATATACCTTTAAGCATGCCTTTGTTTCTGTCTTCCATCTTAGTTTCTTCTCAATAGGGAGGGGGAGGAAAAAAAAGTAACAGGTATTTTTACAGAATGGTTCATCTAAGTATCTTAGACATCTGCTACATGATGAGATGAGTTATGCCATAGAAGTGCCCATTTTTTCCTTCCTTTTCCCTATTCAGGATGTGTAGAATGATAAGTTCAGGAGGCTGCAGCCAGGGCCTGTCCCTCTGGCCCTGAGCCAGGTGGGCAGAGAAGACCTGGAGATGGTAGCCAAGTTCAACCAAGAGTCCAGATGACCAGGAGAGTTCCTGGTGATGAAGCAGGTATGAGGTCAAGCTGAGAAGTCAGCCTGCGGGTCAGAGCCAGGATCAGGCCTGGTGAGGGTAACCAGGGACAGAGAGAGTCCAGTGCCTACTGGGCAGGCCCAAAGTGACAAGATAGGTGCAGGGTCAAGCTGGGAAGTCAGTCCACAGGGCAGGGTCCAGAGCAATGGAGTCTGCACGCTGAGCTGAGCTGAGCTGGAGATCAGTGCTCCTCTAGGGAAGCTCAGACAGAAACTGAAGGCCCAGGGTTGAGCATAAATGGGGCTCCTGGGCCCATGGGGCAGGAGGTGCAAGTAGCTGCCTCAGGCGAGGATCATCAGGCCCATTAAGGCCTGTTAGTGGCCTCAGACCCTGAAAACAGTAGTAATATTAAATATTAAAAATAAATATTAAATATTAAAAACTTTTCTGTAATAGCAAGAGCTACAGCTTTACTGTGAGAAAGTACAATTGTGGCACTTTTGACGGTGATTATTTTCACCTAAGTTTTTACTTTCAAGTTTGATGTCTTGAAGATATCCCAGCTTTGTTTTCGACTGTTGCTAACTAGTACCACTTCAGCAGTATCGCTTCCATGTTCTGTTTCCATTCCCTTACCTCATACATCCTTGTAGCCTTTTTTTTCCTGACTCACAGTCTGAAGGTGATCATTAACCTTTCAGTAAAACCGGGTCACATTCGTCAGGCACCTTAAACTCTTTACAGTATTAGTGATGTGGGCGACTCGAGTCTTCCATGCAAGAACAAAGTTACCACACAGCACGTGGTCCTGAGGGACAGCCTACCCTCTTTTGTTGTGGGTGAATATCCTTGAACCAATTCACATGCATCGCAGGCTAAAAATGTGCACACAGAGGAATTTTTTACAAATGCTGAGGCTGGGATTCATCCTACTTAAGTTTAGACTTCTGTTAATGAGCTGCCAAAGCATAAACCAAACTTGTAGGCTCTTTCTATAGCTCATGAAGGCAAATAAAAGTCTGTTTGCCTCCATAGTTTTGGAAGAGAGGTTGATCACACCTGTCTCTGTCTCCCTTGAAAGGTCTATATTTATATCTATGAATTACAGGAAGAGTGTAGAGTGACCAGCTCAGGTTTATGGAATTATTTCAAGTCCCCGTTAATGCAGCTTAATGCTGCCCTGAGTTCTGGTTTTGGATCACATTCCATCTGACTCAGGGAGCTGGCTCTCAGAGAACAAAAAGCCACTGGCTTCAGTAGAGAAAGACTTCAGTCTCAGCTGCTTTGGCCATGGAAGTAGCACAGAGAAGGAAACGGAACCTGCTATAACACTGCCTCAACACACAGAGTTATTGGACAAATGGGTGTAAGACCATTTTTCCCTATCCTTAGGAAGGACTGCAAGTAAAGGTCCCATAAAAAGCTACACTCCCTCTCACTGGGGGTCATCACTCAGAGCAACCCATTCTGCCCATCCTGAACCACTTAGACCCCTTAATGTGTAAACGTAGTGTCTGATGAAGAAATATGTTCCACTCTTCCATATCCTTAGCTTTATCATTAAGACTGACAGGTGTCATTAAGCAATAACCAGTCAGTTCCCAGAGCAACTCTGGCAGGATCTAGAAGCACAAATTTTCTGCAAGCAAACATTTTCATGCTTCCTAGAATACCATGGAGGTTGCAGATATTCCTGACTAAACTGTGAGAGAGGACTACAGCAAAGAAAGATAAATAACCCAGACAAGCAATACCTGTTGATCCACTTTTAACCCAGCTATCTCCTGAACACCACGGCTTTCACATAGTCTAGACGAGAACTCCGGGAGCCATTACATTGCCAGTCTAATGCAGTCTGGAAGAGGACTCAGTCCAGTGCAAATACTTTGCAGACCTCATGGTGCAGCCCAGACAGACGAGCTTCCCTCACTCATCATCTTACACATGGCACTGCACATTCATTGTCCCAGGAGTTGCCCCCACTCCACAACATGAGCAGCCACTGTAAGCACAGTCTAACCAAGGCTGCGTTACCTGGGACATTTCTGCCTGCCTAAGCCCCACTGATGACTTTCGCTGCTAGGGACAGTCAGAGCAGATCACTCTTCAGCTGAGTAACCCAATTCAGCTCTCTGCTCTGAAGGCCAACAGTTTGTCAAACAACCTCTAAGCCCTCGAAGTAGCACAAGTAAGCTAGCTTTTCTGGCAGGTAGAGATGTCCTTAAACTCCTGCCAGAATCAGGGGAAGGGTCTTCGTTCATATGTCTCAAAGGCTCCTCAGCTTCCCAGAACAGCTGTCTTCATCATCTTATCATAAAGTAATTTCAATAAGTGTCCAGTGATATTGCAAGAACAGAGAGAGGTTAATGGCAAACTGTTTACTAAAGCATGATATCTATGTCAACATCTTCCAACAGACCATTATTTTTCTTTTCTTCAAAAGAGTTAATTATTCAAGGACCTTAGAAGAAAATTATATGTGGGATTGGGTGCAAGTGCAAAGGCAGTGTTAAGGCAGAGGCACCAGAACTCTAAGCAAATCACCAGCGATTACCTACCTGAAGAATTTTCTATCTGCATTTGAAGAAAAATCTACCCCGATGGATGGACACATAATCTGAGCCTGGATGGTCCACAGATGAACAGGTTATCACAGCAAAATATCTGCTCCACAGATGAGCAGGCAGCCTGAAACTAGATGGTCCATGAGACAAAGAGGTTATCTAACAAAGGGCACGAGTCCAAGGGTAGATGTGTTATTAGAGACAACAGGAGTCTTCTGTGGAAAAACCAGCTAACTGTGTATCAGGACTGTGCATTTTAATGAGAAGAAGAATTATCAAGTTTGATCATAATTAGTAACAGAGGTGGATTCACATTCAGATGGCATTCCTAATGCTTAAACTCCACAGAGTTGCACTGCAGCTCTTCAGAGTCAGATAAGCAGAACTGATTCCTCTGATATCTTACACTGTACTGCTATTTACATGAATATGGTCTTGTTATTATTAAAAGAATTTGTATTAAAGTTTGCAGTCTAAAGCTTTGTTAAGCTTTGTTTGTGAGTTGATAGGGACAGACATGACGAGGGTTCACTGAGTTTGCTAGGACACTTATGTCATCAGTTTCACTAGTAAAAAGTAGTAAGGGCAGGGAATGAGATGGGCATGTCCTATGATCAATGACAACAAAGACACCCTTAGAGGATGATTCCTTCTGCTTATCACACTTATCTGAAGATGGGGTGAATTGTCCTTTGAAGGTGATATTGCTTCCTTTGTCTATAGGGGGAGCCTAGAATAGATGTTGACTAGACCCCTAACCAAGGGTAGGGGAGATTAATTCACAGAAAGATTCTTCATTACAGTGCACCTGCTGAGACTCCTGATTAAGGCCTGGTGTCTTGCAGGAGATCTAATTTACAGACAATAAACTGCATCGAGAGTCATAAATACACCAAGTACTTCAGTAACACCATTTTTCTGAAGAAAGAATTCTGAAGCAGCAAGCTGAGTGTTAGAATATCACATTTCATATTGAAGTTGTTTCTCAGCGTGTCGCTCCACTAATGTTTCACAACGCCCAGGCTGCAGGTCAGCTGCAACATATAGGGAAAAGAATGAGCTGTTGCTCTAAAGGCAGTACCGAATTGCAGAGTTCTGCAAACATCGAAGCAAAGAACATTTATCTGGGCATTTATCTGGAGCAGGGAGGGGCTCTACTGCAAGTGTGAAGTCCTAAAGTTTTTCTATTTAGATAAATCTTCTGATTTGTTTCAGTAAGATGTCTTTGTAGTGAACAGGAAACAACTCGCTATTATGAAGGTACATGAAATGTTTCACAGAATCACAGAATGGTTGAGGTTGGAAGGGACCTCTGGAGATCATCTAGTCCAACCCCCTGCCCAAGCAGGGTCACCTACAGCAGTTGCCCAAGATTGCGTCCAGGCGGGTTTTGAATATCTCCAGAGAAGCAGACTCCACAACCTCTCTGGGCAACCTGTTCCAGTGCTCTGTCACCCTCACAGTGAAGAAGTTTTTCCTCATGTTCAGATGGAAGCGTCTGTGTTTCAGTTTGTGCCCGTTGCCTCGCGTCCTGTCACTCGGCACCACTGCAAAGAGTTTGGTCCCATCTTCTCTACACCCTCCCTTCAGATACTTGTACACATTGATAAGATCTCCTCTCAGCCTTCTCTACTCCAAGCTAAACAGGCCCAGCTCTCTCAGCCTTTCCTCATAAGAGAGATGTTCCAGTCCCCTAATCATCTTTGTAGCCCTTCGCTGCACTTGCTCCAGTAGTGCCACATCCCTCTTGTACTGGGGAGCCCAGAACTGGACACAGTACTCCAGATGTGGCCTCAGCAGGGCTGAGTAGAGGGGGAGGATCACCTCCCTCCACCTGCTGGCAACATTCTTTCTGATGCACCCCAGGATACCACTGGCCTTCTTGGCCACAAGGGCACATTGCTGCCTCATGCTTAACTTGGTGTCCACCAGCACTCCCAGATCCTTCTCCGCAGAGCTGCTTTCCAGCAGGTCAGCCCCAACCTGTCCTGGTGCATGGGGTAATTCCTCCCTAGGTGAAGGACCCTGCACTTGCCTTTGTTGAGCTTCAGGAGGTTCCTCTCCGCCCACCTCTCCAGCCTCTCCAGGTCTCTCTCAATGGCAGCACAGCCCTCTGGGGTATCCGCCACTCCTCCCAGTTTTGTATCGTCAGCAAACTTGCTGAGGGTGCACTCTGTGCCTTCATCCAGGTCATTGATGAAGAAGTTGAACAAGACTGGACCCACTACTGACCCCTGGGGGACACCGCTAGCTACAGGCCTCCAACTAGACTCTGTGCCACTGAGCACAACCCTCTGAGCTCTGCCATTCAGCCAGTTCTCAAGCCACCTCACTGTCCACTCATCTAACCCACACTTCCTGAGCTTGTCTATGAGGATGCTATGGGAGACAGTGTCGAAAGCCATCCTCAAGTCAAGGGAGACAACATCCACTGCTCTCCCCTCATCTACCCAGCCAGTCATTCCATCACAGAAGGCTATCAGATTGGTTAGGCATGATTTCCCCTTGGCGAAGCCATGCTGACTACTCCTGATCACTTTCTTGTCCTCCACATGCTTGGAGATGGCCTCCAGGATGAGCTGCTCCATCACCTTTCCAGGGATGCAGGTGAGGCTGACTGGCCTGTAGTTGCCTGGGTCCTCCTTCTTGCCCTTTTTGAAGACTGGGGTGACACTGGCTTTCTTCCAGTCCTCAGGCACCTCTCCTGTTCTCCATGACCTTTCCAAGAGGATGGAGAGTGGCTTAGCAATACCATCCGCCAGCTCCCTCAGCACTCGTGGGTGCATCCCATTGGGGCCCATGGATTTGTGGGTGTCAAGTTTGCTTAAATGATCTCTAACCCGATCCTCCTCCACCAAGGGAAAGTCTTCCTTTCTCCAGACTTTCTCTCTTGCCTCCAGGGTCTGGGGTTCCTGAGGGCTGGCCTGAGCAGTAAAGACTGAAGCAAAGGCGGCATTCAGTAACTCTGCCTTCTCTGCATCCTTCGTCACCAGGGCACCCTCCCCGTTCAGCAAAGGGCCCACATTTTCCCTAGTCTTCCTCTTGCCACTGATGTATTTGAAGAAGCCCTTCTTGCTGTCCTTGACATCTCTTGTCAGATTTAATTCCAAACGGATCTTAGCCTTCCTCGTTGCATCCCTGCATACTCTGACAATGTTCCTGTATTCCTCCCAAGTGGCCTGTCCCCCTTTCCACTTTCTGTAGACTTCCTCCTTCTGGTTGAGTTTTGCCAGGAGCTCCTTGCTCATCCATGCAGGTCTCCTGCCCCCTTTGCTTGACTTCCTACTCATAGGGATGCACTGATCTTGAGCCTGGAGGAAGTGATGTTTGAATATTAACCAGCTCTCTTGAACACCCCTTCCTTCTAGGGCCCTAACCCATGGCATTCCTCCAAGTAGGTCCCTGAAGAGGCCAAAGTTTGCTCTCCTCAAGTCCAGGGTTGCGATCCTACTCAGTGCCCTGCTGCCTCCTCGCAGCATCCTGAACTCCACCACCTCATGGTCACTGCAGCCAAGGCTGCCCCCGACCTTCACATCTTCCACCAGTCCTTCTTTGTTAGTACGAGGTCCAGCAGCACACCTCTCCTTGTTGGCTCCTCCACCACCTGTGTCAAGAAGTTGTCACCAATGCTCTGCAGGAACCTCCGGGACTGTTTGTGCCTAGCTGTGCTGTCTTTCCAGCAGATCTCAGGGTAGCTGAAGTCCCCCATGAGAACCAGGGCCTGGGATCGTGAGGCTACTTCCAGCTGTCTCTGGAAGGCCTCATAAGTTTGTAGCTTTTGAAATAAGAGTTTATTTCTGCAACAATACGGCATAAAATATCTCGCACCTTCATGCAAGGAAGGTAGGCCTATTTCTTCATTTTAGAGATGAAAAAGATCATTTTCAATCTGCAGATAGAATCATAGAATCATTTAGGTTGGGAAGGATTTCTGGAGGTCATCAAGTCCAACCTCCTCCTCAAAGCAGGTTCAGTCAGATCAGATTGCTCCAGCCCGATCCAGCTGAATTTTAAACGTCAGCACAGATGGAGATTCTACAAATTTGCACCTAATCCAGTGTTTGATCACTCACGTTGGGGCAGGAGAGGGAAATTTCCTCCTTCAGTTTCCCAAGTAGTCCATGGAAGAGAGCAACCTGTTGATAGCAAGCTCATTGAAGCCCTTTTCTGAGAATTAACTGGGCTACTTGCTGTGCTTTAGGGCAGAAAAGGTTGGGTAGGTTGGAGATAAACAACAGCCAGCTATGCAAGGATAACTCAGTGTGTAAAGGCAGTCTGGTCTTTTGTGCATCTAAGCAGGGTAAGCATTTTGCTCACTTAAACTGTGTACCTAACCATTATAGGCTGGTTTTAATCCTGCTGTCTGCTTCTTGAAATGGGCAAGTACTTCTGAAGATTTGGTTCAAGCGGGGAATAAACTGGCTTGGTATCTACAGTATGTACTCTTGCCTTTCTGGATGAAACAGGTCAGTAAGAGAATAGTTTTGTACCTATGCAATACCTTGAAGCCTATGCTAGAAACAGACCTCAGCAAGAATTGAAACCTCCATTCAGTCACCCACATGATAAGAACTCCGCTTTGAGAGCCTCAGCCAGGTTACTGGTAACCTCCAAGAGATTAATAATAATTTTTCATGTGAGGTGAAGCTGGTAGAATCTTTACAGGGATGACTGATTCCCTTTTTGTTCAGGATTCCTTCCCTTTTAGCATGAGATTTTTCCCCCTCTAAATGGAAAGTATTTCATTTGGTGACTCTTCCCAATTTATTCCTGAGCAGAAGATGGCCACTTTTCCTTGACAACAGGGGTGCAAGCAAATGGGAAATCCTTTCTCAGCCAAACCTGGAGGATCTTGTGGTATCTCCTCCTCTTTGGGAAGATGCAAAGCTGAGTTTTCCTGCTGCTGTTGCCATTTAGTGCTTGGCACCTTTCATTCAAGAGAGGAAACTCTTACTTTCTTCTGCCAGGATGTGGATTTGTTATTTGTATGTTTACGAGTTGCAGTCCCAAAGGTCAGGGTGGTGGAGGTCCATGTAATGAAGGCAGGTCTTAGCAAGTTGGCACAGCTGCAGCCTAACCATTATATTCCTATTTCAGCAAGGCTGAACGGGGGCTGCTTTGTCCCATTAATGGACTTTGTGGCCCATACTGAGCTCTAACTACCCTGCTACCAATGCCCGGGGGAGTTAGCTAATAGGCAAAAAATGTATTGGTGATTGCAATACAGGAAGAATGATGTCTGAACTAGTGTCAAGACCATGTATCTTCAGGAACAAGCGGGCCATTGGCCTTGGAGTGGGCCATTTGGATGATACTGTACACCCAACCGTGGCCACGAGTGAGGGGAGAAGGGTGCTCCATAGATGTCCTCAAGAAAAGCAGACTTTTTTCCTTAAAAGAGGAGAAAGAGGGCACACGAAAACCATTGTAGTGCCAGACTAGGACTTGTTTTTCACAGTGCTGCTGCTGCCTTTTGAATAAATTATTTTATCTTTCTGCGCTTTCTTATCTCACCTGAAAAATAGGAACAGTACTCCCTTGTATCACAAGTCATTTCAATGCGTAATTAAAGAAGTCTAGTCAGAAGCTATGAAGAAAATGCTCCATACTTCCTTGTGGCTACCAAGACAATCAATTGTGTGTTGCCAGTTTCCCATTACTTCTAGGTGTTGAACCAGTTTCTTGTCGGGAGATAGCATGAGTGTGCTAGCAACATGCCTGAGAGGAATCACTGTGTGGCCATTGAGTTTATGCTCTCTGGACTAACAGAAAGCCAAGAGGTGAAGGTAACCCGTTTTTTTTAAGCACATTAATAGGGAATCTTGGAAGGATCATGTAGATGAATGTTGATCCCCCGGCTTCACACACTGTGTACCTTTCCCTCAGTAACTTGGCTTCTGTGGATTTCTGTTACTCCTCAGCTATCTCCCCAAGGTTGCTGGTGAACTCTTCAGCAGTGAGGCGAGCCACTTCAGTCAGTGCCTGTGTGGCACAGCTATTCACTTGTCTCCTCATGGCTAGTGCTGTGTGTCTCCTGCTGGCAGTAAAGGCATATGACTGCATGTGGCTCTCTGTAACCCTCTCCTTTATGCAACTGTCATCTCCTCAAAAGCCTGTACACAGATGGTAATCATCTCCTCTTTCACTGGCTTTGGGCATGCACTTGCGCAAACTATCTCCACCTTCACATTCTCTTTCTGTGACTTTGGTGTTATCGGTCATTATTTCTGTGACATCCCCCTAGGATCCAGCTTTCATGCTCTGACACCTATAGCAAAGAGATGGTACTTCACATTTTTGGTGTGTTTCGTGGTATCTCCACATCTCTGGCAATTCTCATCTCCTCCATCTACCTCATCTGCACCACCCTGAGGATCCACTCCTCCAAGGGCAGATGCAAAGCCTTCTCCACCTGTGCTTCCCATCTGAGAGCTCTCTTCTTGTTTTATGGCAGCACCGTTTTTATGTGCGGTAGCCCGATATGCAGCTACTCATTGGACTGAGATAAATGGGCCTCTCTGTTCTCTACAGTGGTGACTGCAGTGCTGAATCTTACCAGCTACAGCCTAAGGAATAAGGAGGTGAAGGATGCTCTGAGGAGAGTTTTAGGTCGTATCAGAGAAACTTCAGCAGACTTGTTAGAAAGAGAACTTTGTTTGGGGAGAATTTATCAAAACCTTGGTACAAAGAGTAGGACTTCCAAGGAAGATTTGATCAGCTTCCAAGGGTGAGATTCAGAAAGGTACTTAATTGTTAGAAGGGATTTTAGGTGGACTTTTAACTGGTTGTATCTGCAGCTTCTATCTTGAAAGACTGTGTTCCTCTGCTGCTGAAAGCTGGAGGAATCCTGACTTTTAACTTGCAAGTTCCAAGCACAAACAGGACTCCTGCCTGAGGAGTGCGTGACACAGAACTGCAGTTCTCTGTTCTATTAGGAACGTTTGCTCATGTAGGAAAACCACCAGTCCGTCAAGATGAGAAAAAGCTTTCAAAGATATTCAAGAGGAGAAAAGCAATGTGATTTGAATTTATGGCCATTTCTGCTACGTCTTCAGTATTTGAAAGGAGTAGCCTCTTCCAGTGCAACACACAGAACCTGAAGTCCTGGAAAGGAAATCTTGGAGAACACACACCCGTGTTTTTGCCCCCCAAACACTAGGGAAAGTAACTGTCCCTCTTCTGTTAAATCCCCCTCTTCTGTCACTCATTACTACCTCCTTTTTCCCCTTCTGCCTGGAAACATGAAAAAACTACAGAAATGCAGAAAAGATTGATTTCTAATTTTGCTACCGTTGTAAAGTAACAAGAACTTATTCCTGCTTTTCATCTCCACATATCAGCAATCCACTTGAGGCAACTGAGTGAATTGGTAGTTATTTTAAGGACATTGGACATAATCTGAAAGTTGATCAAGCTGCAGTGTTGTTTCACTTAAAAGAATGCTGAAATAAGATGGTGACTTACCAACACCATGTCTGTCATCAATGTGATTTTGAGAATAAACGACCAATCATTTCTGGGAGATAAGAAAGCTGGGAAAGGCTTTGGAATCCTTTTATCAATTCAACTAAGCTAGCTCTAAGGATAGGTGTTCTATCACTAGTAGATGTTTCATCCCTTCTGGCTGAGTTTACAAATGCTGTCCCTCAGTTGGCAGAAGGAGTTGAAATCTTTATTGAGCTGAAAGTGACAGAATTAATCTCAGACAGGTGAGAGGTTCCTGCCTCTGCATAAGGTTTACAGTCAAAGGGGGATGGAAAGAGGTCTTGTGGATTCCCTTTGCAAGCCTGTTAGGGCTGTTATTTCCCCTGACTTCCTCTCCTTAAAGCTGTGCATAACTGTAGCAAAGATTGTGTCCCTGTGATCATCTATGGCACCCTAAAGAAGGATTTTACAAGTCTCAGGAAAATATAGCCTTTTGGTCCTGCTAGTTGTCATCTTTCTGTTGCTGCAGAGCCTGAAGCTCAAGGTTTGTCTCTCGTTTCTCATTATTAAGTATCATCAGATATGTGAAGATCACTGTTTTTACACGTATCAATGTTGCGTTGTCCTTATCTTGAACAGAGATGTGAGATTTTTAAACCAGATTTCTGAGGTGTCCAAAATTGTCTCTTTCAGTGGACTCCCAGCTCACAGGAAGGAAATAGCTTGGAAACAAATCACAGGCATCATTTTATTTTCCTGTGTATGTTTACAGGTCTCTGGGAAGAGCAATGTACACTACAACTCTTCCAGAGAAAGACAGGTAGGTTGTCATCAAAGACCTTCCCTGCACAGCAATGAGTCATGTCTGCACACCTCTCTCTGCGCTGATGTTTAAGATGATAGTCAAAGCCATCTAGAGCTAAGCATCAGCAGAACCGGCAGCATGTTTCAATCAAGAATCACAATCTCAAACCTAAATATGCTTTCTGACAAATATCATCAAAAAGAACAGATTTTCAGAAGCCCCGCATTCATCTAAGCCCTGCATTCACCTATGCCTTAGCCTCCACCTCGAGAAACCTAGACAAAATTAGGGAATTTAAAAAGTTAAAGAGCTGCTGTCTCTTCAAATCTACAGTTTGCTTTTCTAAGAAAGCCTTCTGATCCACCATCCAGAATCCTGTTCCTCTTCTTCCCTTCCCCAAATCTCAGTTCCAGGAGGAGATTTGGGAAAATCCCTGCCTTGAATCACTTGTCATGACAGCAATGCTAAAGTAAGTCCATTTGCAGTAGAACAGCATTGCCCAGAGTCAGGAGGTCGTAGGGGCATTTGGGGTTTCCCTGCTGCAAACAGTTGAGGAAAACTCGATGAATCAAGAACAGTACTGTTAAGAATTTTAGGGAAATTTTCAGTGTTCAGCTAGGAATTAGGTTATATTGTGTGGAGTATGGAGAGATATTGGATCCCCGTATTTCCACTGAGATACCTATCCCTTAGATTTTTTTATAGTGTAAAGCACCAGACGACTGACCAGCCTAGACCTGAGACTTACACAGCTCTAAGGTGTCTAAAGGTAAAAGCCCCAATACCACCCCAAAGGCTCGGGTTTGACTGGTGACAATATGCTCACATCCTTTTGACCGACAATTTCCAAAGAAAGATGAGAGCTGCATATAACTTTGAATTTATTTTCAGTTCTATTCTGAACAGCCATGCCAAAAATAGAACAACATTCCTGAAAAGTCCCTCCTGAACACTTCTCTTTGCCTCCCCATGGTTTCTTGAGCTACAGTCATCTTACAAACACTCACCCTGTTGTTTCATGTCTCACTCCTCTTTGCTTTTCTGCTCCACAGCTTTTTCAAGGCTTTTTTCATGTCTTCATTTCGGAGGGTGTAAATCAAGGGATTGAGCATAGGCGTGATGATGGTGTAAAACACAGAGATTATCTTGTCTGCTGAAAAGATGGTGGAAGGGCGCATACAGATGAAAATGCATGGCCCAAGGAACAGAAGTGCAAGAGTGATATGGGAGGTGCAGGTAGAGAGTGCTTTGAGACGCCCTTTGGAAGAGTGTGTCCTCAAAGAGACCAAAACAATGACATAGGACACAACAAGAACAAGCAAAAGAGCCCAAGGAAATCAGACCACTATTGGCAACCACGATGCAACCAATCACGTAGGTGTCAGTGCAGGCCAGCTTCAGCAAAGGTGTACATCACAGAAGCAGTGGTCGATCTCATTGGGCCCACAAAACAATAGCTGAGCGGTCAGCAGGGTCTGCACCAGGGAGTGCACACAGCCTCCCACCCACGAAGCTGCCACCAGCCGGCCACACACATGCTTGTTCATAATGCTTGTGTAATGAAGTGGCTTGCATATAGCAGTGTAACGATCATACGCCATTGCTGTGAGGATGAACATCTCCGTGCAGGCAAAGAGATGGACCCCACAGAGCTGTGCTATGCAGCCCACAAAAGAGATGGTCTTCTTTTCAGCAAGAAGGTCATAAATGAGTTTGGGAATAGTGACAGTAGAGAAACTGATATCTACAAAGGACAAGTAGCTCAGGAAGAAGTACATGGGAGAGTCCAGCTGTTGACTGTTCTGTACAGTGATGATGATAAGCAGGTTTCCAAGAATAATAGTGGCATAGAAGACTAAGAAGAATGTGAAGCATGCTTTTGCTAATGTATCATCTTGTGTGAGTCCCTGGAAGACAAACTCCGTCACATTGTTTTTGTTCTTCACATACGTCACGTAGACAGGACCTGAAGCACAGAATAAAGCCACCTGTGATGGCATTAGAAACACAGTGTTATCAGTACACATCCATATCGATCACTGGTATGTTCAATATCAATGTATTCCCTTTTATGCCTTTTGGGGAAAGTTTCCTTTCAAAGTCAATGCTTCTCTCAAGGAGTGACAGTTGATATCTAACTCAGAATGTATTACTGAAGTGCGTAATAGCGAGCTCCGTTTATTGATTTGAGGGAGTTGGTGGAAATATCCTCCAGATTCATATTTCTGATCTTTGCCCCTTTTAAAAAGGAAGAGTAGTCACTAGGCTCCCTAAACATCCACTTTTGAAGTGTTGATTTGGAAACGAAAAACTGACTGAGAAGGGTAGTGCATGTTTTGATTTGAGTCTCAACACGTTAGTCATCCCCTAAGGAATTCTGCTCAAGCAGTGAACGTACCTTCTTTTTCAACCCTCTGAAGGAATTCAACAGAACTAGTCCTTACTATTGCTCTCTGACTCTGGTAGAATGTCCATGCATTTCTGTGCAACCATCAGTGTTCACATCATGACACAAGGCAGCTGGCTAATTAACATCACTTCAACTATCAGTGTAGATCCTTCTGGAGGAGGTAAAGTGGACACCTACCTCATGTCTGTTTAGCAGAGATGTCTTTAAACAGACAAACTGTCTTTAAGGCGCCCTAAGTGAAATCAGACCATGTTCAAGGTATGCCAGGAAACCTGAAGCAGGAGAGTCATTGTCCTATATGTGCTGTACTGGGCTACATCTTGTGTCGATTGATTCCAGTTATTGCTCATGAGTTTCTGGGTTGCGACCTCAGTCTCCAAAAGAGCAGGCTTGTATTTCCTCAGACCACCTTTCCTACAGTACATGGGTGAATACTGGAGATAATCTGCATTAACGATGTGTCAGTAAGGTTTTTGTACACCTCAGCCAAGTTCTGGACTAGGCATGGAAACCCCCATAAACACACTTGTGATGCCACCGGGGTAATAAATACACCGCTGCTGAATCTCCTTTACTCACCAACACCCTTGTATTCACCTTTGCTGCACTCTAGTGCAGTACGCAAGTATCACTAGTGTTCAGTTTCTACACTGAAAAGATAGATGGCAAGAGCTGCATAACAGTGTCTACAATACTGGCAAGTCCTTTGGGCTCTTAATCCTGCTCCACAATCACAGGTCAATCAGTTCTTTCTCACGAGATCTCTGCCTCTTCCACCCTCCAACTTCAGCAGCAGAGGAAATATTCTTTCGTGTCTCCAGCCCTATCTCCATGCCTCTCCATGGGCAGAGGGAAAGCAGTGTGGGGAAGCCCAAAGCGTGTGTGTTAAGAGCATTGTTGCCACGATGTGTACAGCTAGAGGGGACAAGTTAAGACTGAGTACATAGGCAGTGCTGCAGCTACCTATTGACTCCTTGACTCTGTAACACCAGAAACTTCCTTTTGACAGATATTTCTGGAAATGGCATATAACTGAAAAATAAGCAAAGAAGACACCAATTAAAACAAAGGGTAAAAAAAATTGAGTTCTTTCTACTTCATAAAATGCACCTCACAAAAGTCACTCGACAGTGATGCCTCTTTTCAAAGGCAGGATTTCATAGTCATGCTTGAACAAAACAAAGAAGCAAGATCAGAAAACTTACATAGTTTATATTTGCTAGTCTCCAACAGTTTGCCTGCTATTCTCCTCTGATGACCTTCTAGGACCACTTTAGGCAGTTTCATCAAAACCTCTCAGCTCCAAGCTGCTTCTTATGTGTCACGAGAGCAGTCCACATCTCTGCCAGGGCTGAAAACTACAGAGGATGAAACGGACAGCCTGAATGTCTAGCTCCATTTCTCATTCTGCAAAAACAACTTCCAAGAGCATCTGCAAGAACAACTCTTTCTCTCCAGACGGGGAAGTTGTGGCAGAAATATTTCAAGTAAATTGCACAGCAGAAGCACAAGCTTACCAGAAGCAATGAGATCCCAGAGGCATGTGAAGTTTTCTTTGTCAGAAAGAATCAGTGGACGGGGAGCTAAAATATATATTTTGGACAGCTATTAGAGTAATCTCTACAGGGTGACTGTGGAGCGTGATCACCTAGACCATGTCACATTATGTGGGGGTTTGCTTGCTATCTTGCTTGCTTTCCAATGCTGTCTAGATAAATGGACTTCATTTAGTATTAGCTATGTGCTTCTTTTGGAAACATTTCTATTTAAAATCAATGTCACGGCTGACCATTTGCAAGAGTTTGTGTTCACATTGCCCTTGCAATCAAACATTTTTTGAGTAAAGATGACTCTTACACGTCTCAGATATTTTTTCCCTTCCAAGACAATATTTCACATATGCTTTCTTATTTCTTATTAACTTGCTCTTACCATTGCATGTTTGCAGCATAAATAAATATCAGAACTGTGCTATAGGACTGTTGGCACTTAGACATCTGGTCTGTACACGTTTGAAACAAGAAGTAAACGAGGAAATTATTTCAAGACTTTAAAAATGTTTGTGGTCAGGCCTCACTACTTGCCAGGTATTTTTACTCAGGCAATGCAAAATACAGAAGCAGCTGTTTAGTCCTCATATTAAGTCATTATAAGAATCTGGGCCAATGTGTAGAGGAATCAAATGTTGTTGTTGACGCCTTCCATAAGCTATGGTCCCGCTGTTGCCTGCTAGCATCCAGCAGCCGGAAGAGAAATCAGAAAAATCATGGCGTTCTTCTCCAAAACATTAAAAAACAATCAAACAAACAGTTTTAAAATTATAAGCCTTAGCTTGAACTGGCCGTGTGCCCTAACCCCTCAGCAGTTTCAGTATGAAGGGGGTCAGTGGGCCCCATCTGTCTTTCTACCTGCCCCACCCCGGGTGAGACAGACCAACCTCTGAAGGCGCCTGTCCCTCTCTGTTGACAATGGTGCTGAGCTAGACAACTGTCCTTCATTGCATGAAGAATTTAGACTGCTACAAATAGGTGGGGATGGTCCCACCTTTAGCTGTGTCCACAGAGTGTGAATGCTGGGTGAGGGACATGCTGGCCCAGGCCTGAGGGACACTATCCCTCTAAGCCTTGAGAATCAGGATTTATCCCAGTTCCGTCCTGCTGGCTGCCATCCACATAACCCACCACGGTGAGGAGAAGACACTGAGACGTCCGCGGTGTACTGGTGCATGCCTCTGAAATGGGAACCCACTCTGCCACCCCCTGCATAGAGCAGAGGACATTCGGGGAACCAGAGCATTTGCGACATTGTCCCAGGGTTTGGTCTGTAGATCTGCCGCTCTCCTGTGCAGGGAACACCTTCTTATCTTGAATCACACTTAAGCCATGTTAAGGTGCAACACAAGTGCAAGCAAGTGTTTATAGGGAACGTGAAGTGAAGGAAGAAAAAAGAAAGTGCTTTAGTTACTTTCAGAGTGCATTACACAGATGTCTTTCTCCCTCACGCAGCTCATTTGCTCTTTTCCTCCTGGCAAGGTAGGAGTCAGGGTCCCGTGGCTCCTCGTGGCTCCTTTGGCCTTGTGGAGAACCTTAGCTGCTACAACTAACCTCCCTGTGGCAGCTGTGACTGGCTCTGAGATGATTTAATCTTCCATCTTCACATCTCTTCCCTCCTGCAGGAGTAGCTGCTCCAGCTATTCCCTTGGAATACATGTTTCTTCCTTTGCCTGGACTTGTAAATGTGCCCTGTTGGGCTACAAGGCATACAGACCTTGAGTATAGGAATTATTCCCAAATAAATTTTTTTTTCACTGACGCATAAAATTGTGCCCCCCAATGCTTTCTTTGCCCCCCAATGCTTTCCTTGCCCCGCAATGCTTTCTTTGGTGGTGACAATTTCCTACGGTGAGCAATTTATCTTTCACTTGGATCTTTGATTCTCTATTAGTCTAAACAGTAAAATGCAAAATCTGAGGCAGAGATGAAGGGCAGAGGGGATGGCTAGGAAGGAGGGCATTAGTGACAGGTGAACTACTGCAGAAAGGCAGAGAGTTGCTGCACTGGAATGGGAAGGGGAGAAGCTTCTCCTCATATCACCTGCATCAGCAAATGACCCAGCCAGCATCTAATATCAGCAGTTTAATTGCTAACCCATGGATTCAGCATATGACAATGCAGTACTCCTAAGAAGGCATTTACTCCAAAGTAAAGGGGAAGGAAGCCTTTGGTACAATTGCTTCCAGCAGCAGGGGACCTTGAAGGTCTTGCAGACACCTTGGGCCATCGTTTCCTAGCTGAGTAGATTACAGAGTAGATGGAGTTTGTCTGACGGAAAGTTTACACCTGGGAGAGCTCGGACTAATGGGATGCTCTGCCTGGAACACATTTTAATATTTTTGATAGCATTCATTTATTTATTTGCTGGTGTCTCAGCAGTGCTTGGAAGCCCCAGTCCTGCGCCTGTGCTATTCAAAAAGAGAACATAAAGGGAAGCCCTGCTAGTCACAGAGTTTACAATGCCATTCCAATCAAAACATGAACTTTCAGTGTCTTCCTAATTACTGCAACAGCTAAAACCAAGCTTTTCTTCAAAAGGGAGCTTTCAGTAAATTTTCCAAAATGGAATTATAGTGAGAGAGACTTGATTTTCTCAGCTCCTGAGAAAATGTTACCACAGTTCTACACCTCACCCTTTTCACGCCAAACTTTTCTATTCCACAGTTTTCTCATGGCACTTTTCATCTCCTCATTTCTCAGTGTGTAGATGAGTGGGTTCAGCATGGGTGTGATGACAGTGTAAAACACAGCCACGCTCTTGTCCTCTGAGAGATTGCTGGATGGGCGTGTGTAGATGAATGTGCATGGCCCAAAGAAGAGAATCACCACAGTAATGTGGGACCCACAGGTGGAGAGGGCTTTGTACCGCGCTTCGGATGTTTGCCTTCTCAAGGAAAACAAAATGACAATGTAGGACGTGACCAGGATGAAGAAAGAGACCAAACAAAGCATTCCACCATCGGCAACGACAGTGATGCCCGCAACATAGGTGTCGGTACAGGCCAGTTGCAGTAGGGGATGGACATCACAGAAGTAGTGGTCAATTTCGTTGGGGCCGCAAAAAGGGAGGCTAACAGTTACAAGGGTGTGCACTATGGCATGCACAAAGCCCCCCACCCATGAACCCATCACCATCCAGCCACACACACGCCTGGTCATGAGGGTGGTGTAGTGCAGGGGTCTGCATATGGCAAAGTAGCGATCATAGGCCATCATTGTGAGGATGAAGATCTCAGCGCCGCCGGAGATATGAAACCAAAATAGCTGTGCCATGCAACCCCCAAAGGAAATGGTTTTCTTCTCAACAAGGAAGTCAGCAATCATTTTGGGAGCTGTGGCAGAAGAGAAGCAAAGATCTGCAATGGACAGGTGGCAGAGAAAGAAATACATGGGGGAGTTCAGACGTTGACTGCTAACTACAGTGACAACGATGAGCAGATTTCCTGCCACGATAACAATATAGAAGAACAAAAACACCACAAAACATATTTTCTGCACCCCTTGGTTCTTTGAAAGGCCCAGAAGAATGAATTCCTTCACACTGCTTACATTCTCCATGTTTATCAGTCGGGTGCCAATATGCAATATACAGCTTATACACCTGGGAAAACAAAGACAGACACATGATTCATCAGCATTTTTTTCATTATTAATAATGAGTTCTATTTCAGAAGTGGATACAAACCAAGAAAGATATAGCATTAGCATTAAGCTTTTGAAGTGTTTAGTTTCTGTCATGTATTTTTTCACAGCTATTTAATTCTCCACAGTACAAAGCTTCTGCCATGGCTTTGGTGGCACGGAGATAGGTGCACTCTGTGATATGTTCCTTAATCCTGGTCCTCCAGGATTTTGAAGGACTGGTTCCATGGCTGGTAGCCTTCCGTGCACTAAGGACAAGGCCAGAGTGTTCACCTTGGGCACTACAAGGCAGATAATGCAGCATGTTTGCCCTCAGGGGAGACAAAGTCCCTGACAGCAATCTTTGTAAAATGGGTGTCTTTAAGAATACCTGGAAATATTGCTCAGAATGATGATTTGCTTTATAAGTACACATGATCTTTGAATTCTTGTTTAGAAGGGAAATGTAACCACATGCAGAGAAAAGAACTCTCTTGTGTATATACATTTTGAAACGTAAATATGAAATGTCACAAGCTGAAAAATGAGTTCTGGGAAGGTTATCTATCATGGAGGGGAAAAAAATTGCACATATGACTTAATGTAGTGTTTCACATTGTTCTAAATCTCAGCATTGTTTCTATCAGAGGAAGGAAGAATGAAAGACTCTTGTGAGATCTTCAGTCTCAGCACTGTACTGATTTTACCTAGTGTGATTTTTGATACACTCTGCGTGATGCTTTCAAGGGTTAACTTAGCTTAATGAAGCTAATCTAACTAAACTCCTTCAACAGCCAGTATAAGTCTCTCTATAGGCTGATTCAGAATGACTGAATTAGGGTCCTTTGCAGAACCCTTTATTCCTCCATTCACTGTGAGGAGCTTAAGCAAATTAGCACCACCAGGTTAGAATGACCCTCAGAGAATAATCCCTTTTGGTCCCTGAAAGTAGCTCAGAGCTTTTTGTAATGCCATCCACCTGTTTTAGGTTATGGCTGAGCTCCTTGTCCCTAGGCATTTCTACATCCATACAGTTTCTCATTCGAGACAAGGTCACATTCCAGCATAAACATGGGACTTCTTTGGTGCACCCTGTATTCCAGCTACAACCCATCGAGCATTACATGTCACTAATAAATGAGTAGCCTACATCTTTAGAAAAAGTGTAACGTCTCTAGCTTGCCTTTATGCACCCAGACCACCAGAGTTCCCTTGCTCAAAGAAGTCTGGGAACCACCAGATGAAGCTCTTCACAGAGAGTTTAAGGTCAGCCAAAAGCAGGCACTCTTTTAATAAAAATATCCACTGTATGGGCTTCCTTCTAGCATCAAAGCATTCCCCATCAGCTGGTGTTAAAATGCACCATTTTAAGTCCTGCAGAATTACATCACAACATTTGTACTGGTGATCTGTGAGCAAATCTGTGGAATGATTCAGTTAAGCCAAGTTATCTACCAACTACTTCCATCTGCAACATAATCAGAAATTCTCATGCAGGCACAAAGGGATCAAGCATCCACAGGAAACACTGAAACTGAGAAAACCCAAGATTACTTTCAAACCCACAAAGTGAAGCCGAGAGAGGAAGTGGGGAAAGGTAGGGACTTTTCCTATGCTTACAGTTGTACTTACACTAGATGAAATTTTTTCAAGCAGAAGGGTAAAATTTAAATGGATGGTTCCTTTTCAGATATTTCTACAAGGAAAAGGATCAGTAAGAACAACGGGAGGTCAGTTTCTCCCTCGTCTTACCAGGTCATGATCCTTTCTACCCCTCTTCCTTCTACTGAGCAACGACGTAGACTTCTCAACAAAATAAATGACAGGGATGAAATGAGCACACCTTTATGGCTGTGCAGTACCCAGTTGAAAAGAAATAGCTGGGCTCCATCCAAGCCAGAGCATGACTGGAAGCATACCACAGCAATCGCAGGGCCATATTTAGGCAGTCAGAAAGGAGTGACCAAGAGAGAAATGGTCAGGGGAAACTATATGCCTGAATGCCAGCAGATGGCAAATTCCTGAGCTAAAAACAAGGTGTGCATCTACAAAAGGACCGATTCACAATTCAGACAGCTCGGCTATGTGTCTTGCTTGATAAGGTCCTTTCCATCACCACCAAACTGCATTTAACAAACTACCCATCTGTCTGATCTCATCTCATCGCTTTAAGTCATGTAGGCACCTATACCTAAGCTAGGCATATTACACCTGACCAGTCTACTTGTAGATGTGATGAATCATGTGCTGCAGGTACCCGTTTCTTACTGTTGACTCCAAGAGGATTACTAGAATGACTAATTCAGTAGAGGATTGCCACCAGTTATGGCTTATCTCTTCAAGTGCCTTTGCAGGGGTAGACCTGAGCTATATGACATAATGCAATCAGCTGCAAAATAAAATGAATCTCATGTGTACTCTTAACATCTCAAAAAGGGTGAGAAATTGCACCATCTCCTTACTGCATGCATTCTTCCCTAAAATCTCCGGTGGTTATGGGAAACAAAAGAATAATATCGAAGCAATCGAATCTGCGGCTGTAGAAATAGCTCTGTATATGATTCTAGCCAAAGACAACTAGAGACAGTTGATAACTTCAGTGGAAGTTCCTTTCTGTATTTTCACATTTGTTCAAGAAGAAAGGAAAAGGAAGAGGAAAGCAAAGCAAAACAAAGCAAAGCAAAGCAAAGCAAGAAGCCAGAGAAGCTGCAAAACTTACCTCGCCTGTGTTTAGAGATCTAATTTTTTGTGTAAGGGCTGTACAACTTTATCTCCTCAACTTCTGTCTCCCCTGGTATGAATGTGTTAGAGCACAGCGCATTTAAAGAACATAGAATGGCTTCTGGAAAGCTTCCAAAACTTGCTTAGGAGGTGGCTGTTAGTGTATAATCCAACCCCATCTAATTCATTACTTGCTTTCGTGTGTCACAAGTGTATCTTGATGTTTCCTGCCTGTGTGAGAAGTGGTTTAATAGGCTGTGTGGATGATGTGACCCGGGTGTGCTGAATGACGCTTTCATATCCCAGCAGCTGCAAAAAGGGCTGAGAAGAAAACCGTTTAAGTACCAACCTTTAACCCTCTCCCAGGAAATCTTCCACCTGAAGGGCTCTTGGGGCTGCAGGAGGGAGGGGTGGAGGCTTAGTGAAGGGAAGGCGTGAAAGAAAGGGGCAAAGGAGGAGAATGAGTTCTGTCTTGACTGAAAAGTTTAAGTAAATATATTTTAAAGAAACAGTTGTCAGTCAATGCTTTTATAATGATATCACAAAGGCATTTCAGGGTTTCTCCATAAGAAATAACAGTCAAAGGAGTAGCTGAGTATTCAACTGGACAAGCATATGCATGGAACTATCCAGCTAACGCTTCTCGAAGTTCTTCCTTACTCCAAGCTGATAGTTGTATGGATTTCCCATGTGTAAAGGGCCATTAGGTCCACTGCTCTGGCTTCCTAGCATTGTGAATGCTAAAACAGTCCATTTGTAATCTAGATATTTTCTCTCCTTTTTTAACTTCTGTGTATTCCAAAAAACATGTCAAAGAGAAATCCTCATTAAAGGAAAAAAAGAAAGAAACCTCAAGCTGTAGGAAGAGTCACCATCCTCCAGGGATGGTAAAGAATTCTTATCACAGGAGTCTTCTAAGGACAGGTTGGGCTCATTTCTCTCAGGAGTGATTACGATTAAGTTTTTATAGGGACAGAAGATGTCCTGGGTGACCTCTTGATGACCCTCCAAGTCCTATCTCACCAGAAATTTCATCACTGGAAATCCAGTGAATAAAGCCTCTTTGCAAGAATTTGCATGTTTTAACAGAGGTCAGTGAATTACCAAGTCAGTCAAAAAAAGTCCTTCATTTATGAATTGGGAAACTGGGGGAGGAAGTCACCTATTTAATGCCGATGGAAGTCAGCGAGTTTAACCCTGACTTAGTCACTCTAGGCTCTTCTGCGGAAAAAAATGAATGTCTCTGGAGGCAGATGCATCTGATCTACCTCAGAACTGATTTTAGGATGCGATTAGGTCTGAAATGGACATCTAGCTTTTAAACAAAATAACTTAGGGCGGAAAAATCTCACTGTCATGATGGGCCCCATCTTTCTTAACCTGAGCAGCTGCAGTCAAAGGTGAACCTAAGAAATGAAACAAACGAAGCAAATAGACATGCTGATTTATAGCAGCATATCATCTCAACCAAGGCCCAAGTCAAATTCATCGTTTCTCTCAACTCTACTGTGTATTTGTAGCTTATGCCTCATGGATGTCAGGAAAGACATTGTCTCAGCTACTGTCCTTTGCTTTGTTTTACTGAAATTTCTGGAAATGTGGAATGGCCTGATAGCAACATAGTTAATGTCTCCATCTCCTCTGCACAGAATGCCAGCGATCTCCACAGTGAAAACAGAAATCCTACAGTTAATGAGAATAAATACTGGTAAAGAAATGCCTTGGTGAAAATAGTCCCCTAACATAAATGTCCTTTTACTGTCGCCTGGAGTCTTGGGCAGCTTAATGAGGGTTATCAGCAGTCACTACAGGAAACAAGAGTATTGGGTAGGAAGGTAAACAAAGTCTTCCAGTCTTTGGGAAAGGAAGAGGAGCAACAGATGACAGAAGCCAGAGATCAGGCCAATAGCATCTGGCCTGCTCACCTAGTATGAGTCAGCCTGCCACTTTCTGTACCCAGTGGCACACATGGCAGCAACTTGGCTAGCATCACATTCATGTCCTTTTGTTTCCCTAGCCAAATGGACTACCAGAGGTGACTTAATGCACAAGTCCAAATGAAGAATTGCTGCTACCTCCTGCTGCAAAATAATTCCCCGTAGGGGTGTGCTTAGTGCCAGCAAAGGAGAAAGGTCTTTTCTCCATTTTCATTCCACTTACCTTGGCACCTGGCTCTGGACACCACTATGGCAGCAGGTCATGCTCAGGGGAGCTGTGATTTGGACAAGGAGGGACTGTGCATGGTGAGATGAATGAGGTTTTGCAGCTGGATAGTGAATACTGGCAAGGGGGTTGTTGACAGAGCCATGGTGAATGTGTGTTGTGAATTTGATGATGGGCAGGATGGGGACAAGGCAGGGTGTGGAGGGAAGTTGTGAAACTTGAAATGGATGCTACATAGCTAGGAGCTGTCTTCATGGAGTTTGTGAAATCAGAAGTGCCTGAGGTGTGGTGAGGGACTGTGCTGAAAGATCGTATGAAGTGGCAGGTAATACTGTGGGTGCTAAGCTGTGTTGAAAGACCTTGTGACATCAGAAGCGGACATCGTGTTTTGAAGGGTAACACTAGGAGAGGTTGCAAAATTGTGGCTGCTGAGGTGTCATAAGGCTGGCTACAGAGTTCAAGGAGACCCTACTGTAGAACAGGTAATGTGAAGTAGTAGGGGACAATGTATGGTGTTGGGAGAGGTTTTGAGGTCAGAAGAGGACACTCGGTAGTGAGGAATGTGTTAGGGGAGGTTCTGCAGTGACAGTGGACCCTTGGGGAATGAGAAGCTGTGTTGAGGGAGGTTGTGAAATCAGCAGCAGGCATTAGGGAAGAGGACTGACAACTTCTCAATCTGTGTGACCCTGAGCAGCAGTAGGCCATCTTCTGCAAGGTCTGTGAAACGAGAGCTGCTCATGGATGCAGCTGGGAAGCAAAGCATCAGTACAAGAGTCAAGCTATAACTCTGGACAGACAGTTCTTGTGTTCTTTATATCGTGAGACTGTCTGAAGAAGGGAGAAGTAGTGAAAAAGCATTACTATTGCATGCCAAACATTGGTAAATTCCCATTTTTGATGGTCCCTGGCTCATCCCTCTGGGACAGCAGCACCAACCCGGTCATTTACTTCCTCTTCAGGAGCAACCGTCACCACCGGCTCCATGGCTCTGCGAAAGTCACCTTCTGACAAGTGTTTCCAGAGAAAGCAACGTGCGGAGAAGGAAGCCAAGTGCCCAGAGACACTGCTGCAGAGACTGCTGTATAAATCCCTGCTGGGGAGGAGGTGTGGGAGGGTGGGGCAGCCTGCAGAGGGGACTGAGGGGAGGTGGGCAGCAGTGCTCAGCCCCCAGCGGAGCCAGGGCATCTCCACTGCGGTGGGAGCAGCTCAGCTGGTGACGTGCCCCTTCCGAGCAGGGCTGTGCTGGGGACCAGGGAGCTGGCTGAGAGCGATCCTTGTCTGCACACCATGCCAGTGCCTCTTCTCATTACGTGGTCCCCCCTTGTGGAAGGGGACATGGTGCACAGAGCATGGCTAAGCAGAGCATGCAGAGTGAGGGGAGGTAGAGTGACCCAGGATGCTGGGCATGTCTTTGGGACCCTGAACCTTACAGGGAGTCTTTTCCCTCACTTTGACTTGAGGTCAGGCCTGCAGGACTCCAGGGCATTCTGGCAGCTCCTGGGAGGCCATTCTCAGCAGGGATGAGTTTCATCCTGGCTGTTTTGGGCTTGTATAGAAACATCCTTCAGGTCTGAACACCTAGGGGACCGTTCAGCTGGTGCCACGGCTGCTCTGGTCAACACACAGGGGTCCTGGAGTGATGCGTGGTGCTTCTGTGTGTGTAGAAAGAGCACCAATTCCTCACCTACACCCTGAGCCTCTCCATCGCTGTCCCCAGAGGACATCTCAACTCATCTCTCCCAGCTTTCGCCCAAGATGGCCATCTCCAGATGACTTAGTTGCCCTAGGCTGCCTGTACAGGCAGTGGAGAGAAAGGTGCTTGTAAGGAGCTTTTCCCTTCCCTATGTGGCTGCAGCACACAGCTCCTGCTGAGCCATCAGCCACCCTCCTGTCCCTGTGCCAAATCTCTTCCCCACCACCGTCTCGCCCCACACTGGGGATGCCTCGCTCCCCTTACGCAGTGCCATGCAAGGCCTCTCACCCTAGTGCTTCTGAGAAAGCTTTCAGCTCCCAGCCACAGCACCTTATCTCACTGTCTTCCCAGTAGCTGCTGGGAGGGTCACCTCTCTTCCTGGCACTGGCACTTGCCTGTTGCTGCAGGGCTGAAAGGGCATTTCTCTGCCTCTCCATCCAGCTCTCCAGACTTTCTATTTTTTTATTTTTTTTTTTTGGCTCCTGCCCTCAATCCTTCCCTCCTTTGTGTCTCCATTACTCTCTTTCTGGGTTGGCTGGTGGGTGGATCGAATTAACACTAAAACAGTTTGTGAGCAAGTGAAGGGCTGGATTTAAAAGGAATGGATCTAAATCTGATTTTTTGAAATTAAGTTGAAAGCAGAGAAAGAAGGGAAAATGTCTGCACCAGAACATTCAAAGAACTAACAGGGGTCAAAACTTTTCTCTTTTGTTCATTTTAATTCTATGGGGTAACAGTATTCCTGAAGCCATTTCACAGAATCACAGAATGGTTGAGGTTGGAAGGGACCTCTGGAGATCATCTAGTCCAACCCCCCTGCTCAAGCAGGGTCACCTAGAGCACATTGCACAGGATTGCATCCAGGCGCGTTTTGAATATCTCCAGACAAGTAGACTCCACAACCTCTCTGGGCAACCTGTTCCAGTGCTCTGTCACCCTCACAGTGAAGAAGTTTTTCCTCATGTTCAGATGGAAGCGTCTGTGTTTCAGTTTGTGCCCGTTGCCTCGCGTCCTGTCACTCGGCACCACTGCAAAGAGTTTGGTCCCATCTTCTCTACACCCTCCCTTCAGATACTTGTACACGTTAATAAGATCTCCTCTCAGCCTTCTCTTCTCCAGGCTGAACAGGCCCAGCTCTCTCAGCCTTTCTTCATAAGAGAGATGCTCCAATCCCCTAATCATCTTTGTGGCCCTTCGCTGCACTTGCTCCAGTAGTGCCACATCCCTCTTGTACTGGGGAGCCCAGAACTGGACGCAGTACTCCAGATGTGGCCTCAGCAGGGCTGAGTAGAGGGGGAGGATCACCTCCCTCGACCTGCTGGCAACATTCTTCCTGATGCACCCCAGGATACCATTGGCCTTCTTGGCCACAAGGGCACATTGCTGCCTCATGCTTAACTTGGTGTCCACCAGCACTCCCAGGTCCTTCTCCGCAGAGCTGCTTTCCAGCAGGTCAGCCCCAACCTGTCCTGGTGCATGGGGTTATTCCTCCCTAGGTGCAGGACCCTGCACTTGCCTTTGTTGAGCTTCAGGAGGTTCCTCTCCACCCACCTCTCCAGCCTGTCCAGGTCTCTCTCAATGGCAGCACAGCCCTCTGGGGTATCCGCCACTCCTCCCAGTTTTGTATCGTCAGCAAACTTGCTGAGGGTGCACTCTGTCCCTTCATCCAGGTCATTGACGAAGAAGTTGAACAAGACTGGACCCAGTCCTGACCCCTGGGGGACACCGCTAGCTACAGGCCTCCAACTAGACTCTGTGCCACTGAGCACAACCCTCTGAGCTCTGCCATTCAGCCAGTTCTCAAGCCACCTCACTGTCCACTCATCTAACCCACACTTCCTGAGCTTGTCTATGAGGATGCTATGGGAGACAGTGTCGAAAGCCTTCCTCAAGTCAAGGGAGACAACATCCACTGCTCTCCCCTCATCTACCCAGCCAGTCATTCCATCACAGAAGGCTATCAGATTGGTTAGGCATGATTTCCCCTTGGCGAAGCCATGCTGACTACTCCTGATCACTTTCTTGTCCTCCACATGCTTGGAGATGGCCTCCAGGATGAGCTGCTCCATCACCTTTCCAGGGATGCAGGTGAGGCTGACTGGCCTGTAGTTGCCTGAGTCCTCCTTCTTGCCCTTTTGGAAGACTGGGGTGACACTGGCTTTCTTCCAGTCTTCAGGCACCTCTCCTGTTCTCCAAGACCTTTCAAAGATGACGGAGAATGGCTTAGCAATAACATCCGCCAGCTCCCTCAGCACTCGTGGGTGCATCCCATCGGGGCCCATGGATTTGTGGGTGTCAAGTTTGCTTAAATGATCTCTAACCCGATCCTCCTCCACCAAGGGAAAGTCTTCCTTTCTCCAGACTTTCTCTCTTGCCTCCAGGGTCTGGGGTTCCTGAGGGCTGGCCTGAGCAGGAAAGACTGAAGCAAAGGCGGCATTCAGTAACTCTGCCTTCTCTGCATCCTTTGTCACCAGGGCACCCTCCCCATTCAGCAAAGGGCCCACATTTTCCCTAGTCTTCCTCTTGCTACCGATGTCTTTGAAGAAGCCCTTCTTGCTGTCCTTGACATCTCTTGTCAGATTTAATTCCAAACGGATCTTAGCCTTCCTCGTTGCATCCCTGCATACTCTGACAATGTTCCTATATTCCTCCCAAGTGGCCTGTCCCCCTTTCCACTTTCTTTATACTTCCTTCTTCTGGTTGAGTTTTGCCAGGAGCTCCTTGCTCATCCATGCAGGTCTCCTGCCTCCTTTGCTTGACTTCCAACTCATAGGGATGCACTGATCTTGAGCCTGGAGGAAGTGATGTTTGAATATTAACCAGCTCTCTTGAACACCCCTTCCTTCTAGGGCCCTAACCCATGGCATTCCTCCAAGTAGGTCCCTGAAGAGGCCAAAGTTTGCTCTCCTCAAGTCCAGGGTTGCGATCCTACTCAGTGCCCTGCTGCCTCCTCGCAGGATCCTGAACTCCACCATCTCATGGTCACTGCAGCCAAGGCTGACCCCGACCTTCACATCTTCCACCAGTCCTTCTTTGTCTGTTAGTACGAGGTCCAGCAGCACACCTCTCCTTGTTGGCTCCTCCACCACCTGGGTCAAGAAGTTGTCACCAATGCTCTGCAGGAATCTCCAGGACTGTTTGTGCCTAGCTGTGTTGTCTTTCCAGCAGATATCGGGGTGGTTGAAGTCCCCCATGAGAACCAGGGCCTGGGATTGTGAGGCTACTTCCAGCTGTCTGTAGAAGGCCTCATCGACTTCCTCATCCTGATCAGGCGGCCTGTAGTAAACACCCACAACAGTGTCACCCATGCTAGCCTGCCCTTTAATCCTTACCCATAAGCTCTCGACTCGCTCTTCATCCACCCCTAGGCACAGCTCAATACATTCCAGTTGCTCTCTCATAAAGAGCAACTCCACCACCTCACTTTCCTGGCCTGTCTTTCCTAAAAAGCACGTAGCCATCCATGACAGCATTCCAGTCATGCGAGCTATCCCACTAGTTCAAAGAACTAACAGGGGTCAAAACTTCTCTTTTTTGTTTGTTTTCTACGGAGTAACAGTACTCCTGAAGCCATTTCATGTCAGTTAACAAGGTTTGGAGAAGCCCTTTGACAGTTGATTATAATATTGCTTTAGCAGAGATTTCACTAGAAACCATGAGACCTCTCTGCTGTCCTCCTTCTATATCCACTTGTTCTTTCGGCTCCACTGACTGCATTTCCTGGATCTCCGTGGTTGTAGTGGGATCCTAGGCACCTGGCACACCTACACTGTGAGGACCCAAAGTCCGGTGACCTAAATCCTACCCTTAGCTTTTACCAAGACTAAAGATAAATCCTTCCCACCCGAAATACTTTACATTTATTTTATCTCTAAATGAAGTTTTCTTGAACAATACGAGAGAAGAGAAAATGACCATAACTAGTAGAAGTGTTGCTCTTTCTTGTGATAGTCTCGGGGGCAATGTGTAGGTTTAGGTAATACCTCTGCACCTTGCTGGAGCTACACAAATGCAGTTCACATGAAAACCTTGCTCTTGTGTGGACCAAGGCAGCCGTAAGAAGCTGTGACCAACAGCCAGGTGTTTACCCAAGCACAAATGTCTGATGAGGTCAGGAGCATGGCACGGGAGGAGCACTTGAGGCCTGGAGTTTATTAAGCACAGGATGGACTGAGGCCGGTATGGTAAAGGTGGAACATGAAGAGCCATCTTGGGGCACAGATCAAACATGTTACAGGGTGGAATTGGGTAACGGGGATGCTATAAATTGTTTGCATGACAAAAGATCCACTTGGGCAGGCCAGCTGCAAGGGAATATGCCAAGCATGCTAAATCCTCCTATGTAGTTCATTGAATCACATAGGGACTGGTCCTGCTCCCTCTGAAATCACTGCAGGACATGTTATTCCCTTGCCAAAGAGCAAGTGCAGCTGTGTAGTACCAGACTAGCACGGCTGGAGTTAGCTCTTCTCAAATAACCTTGGCTTTTTGTTTGTCCTTTTTCAGCCCACCGTGAAACTTTCAGCAAAGATTTTTCCTGTGTCTTACATAAAAAAGTATTTACCTGGTCCAGTCACCATTTCCTTTTCCTTTTGTTTTCCCTTTATTTCTTTTCAGTATGATTTGCCTTATATTTAGGGTTCTCTTTGACAGTAGTTTTAATAGTATTCCCTCCACGACACATTGTATGATGAGTGTTCTTGGTTCTTCTCTTATCCCTTTTCTTTGTCAGGAACATCCCACAAAATGGGTGATGCATATGTTGCTACTCTAATGCAAAGCACAGCTATAACGGAAATGCATCCTAAGGCAGCTCCAGAAAATGCAAAATGGACTGAGAAAATCAGATGGATTTTCAGATGGAGAAAATATATTACCAAATACGCATGAGATCCATGAAGAGCAGAGAACAACAACAACAACAACAACAAATCTCACTATTAAGTGGGTGCTAATATTCATCTAATTACTAGGACAGAAACAATCTATACAAAATAGGAATCTCTGTCAGCTAAAAACGTTTTTTTTTTTTTGCCCTGTTTGTCTTCTGAACTTTCTTTCCATGAGTCATTTCCTCTACACAGAGAGGATTAGAAGTCAAGAGCATGGCTGAATGCCCTGAAACTTGCTCCATGTTCAGACAAAACCAGACTTTGTGAGCTCAATTCTCCTTCAGTTTGAGCTGGTGTAGAGCGACCTCTTCACGAAAAGTCCTGAGGGATGTTGAGGGGACAAATTCCAGCTATCATGCAGCTGGGAAATACTAGCTTTCCAAGTGACAAGGTTGCTTAAGGGATGGGAGAGGAAGGCGAAAAGCAGGGCCAGAAACACCAGCAAGGAAAGCTTTGTAAGGAGTCCTTGCCTCTGACAGAGACAGGTTTGAGCTGCAGGGATCAATTCACTATGTCAGAACATGACAAAAAGCATCAGTTCTTTTTAAAATTGTTGGACAAATGTGTCCCTAATTCCTCTTTGCATATGTATAATTTGTACAAGGGTTCTAATTTTCATGCTAACAAATGTGTTTGGACTGCACTCTGTCTACAACAGGTAAAAACGGTTTTTGATAGTATCTCTCTCCTGAGATATGGTCTTTAGCAGGCTATTTCCTGTTAGAGATCAGTTTCAAAAGAACGGTAATCCCGATGAGCTCGGAAACCATCTAGTGTTCAGAAAATGTAAGGTTAAGTTGGTGTCCAACCTTGCACAGCCTAGAAAGAACAACCTCTGATAGGATTTGGCTGCTTTTCCTGGAAAGGGCGTTCTGAATGCGGGTAGCCAAGAGCAAACTTCCAGTAAGAATTACGATGAGTTCTTGAGATATACATATATATATATATATATATATAGGGAGTGTGTGGCCAATCCGCTTTAGGCCAGTTTCCATAAGGATGCAATACAGACTGCAGGGTTTCTTGGGGAAAAATGTGAAGGACTGCTGGCCCAAATCTCTGCTTCCTTCTGTGTTTACTGCTCCACTGCCTCTCTCCCTCCCTCACCCTCCAGCACTCTCCTCCCTGCTCTTCCATATCCTTGTATCCTTATGCAGCTGATAAAAATCCCCAGGAAGGGATAAGCAGCAGCTCATAACAGTCCAGATTCCTGACCAGTTAACTGCCAGGGCAGATGTACTCGCACTTTACAAAGCTGAACAGGAAAAGCAGAAAAATAGTATCTGTACTTCTAAGTTTCGTGTAATTGTGTCATCTTAAGTAGCATTAGCATATTACTTCCCCTCTCAGATCACATCTGTTCTTTTAAGAAGAAAGAGAGTGAATGGCCTGTTGGGGATTACCTCTGACATGACGGATGACATGGAAAGTGTACAAGAGACCATGCAGTCAGCTTTGGCCCCAGCTCTCTATTTGGCTGAATTTCTTGCATTAACCCTATCAGCCCGTTTCACTGCAGGGATGTGTCACACTACTTGAGAGTCATGCTCAGAGTGAGATGATGTCCTTGACAGGTCGATCCTGCCTGTATTCTCCCTGTGATCCTCCAGAAGATGTTCTGGATTACTTCTGGCCAGGTTTTCACAGGGCCCTCGCGGGTCTTTGGAGCAGACTCCAGGAGAAGGGGACCGCCTGCTGTGTGCCTTCCTTCGCTGCCCCCGCAGGCTCTTGTGTGTCTGATAGAGCCTCACTGCCTCCCCAGCTTGCTGCTGTTTTACAGGAGTGCTTCTGGCCTGCAAGGGGGATTGGCTCTACCCAGCAACCTTTGCCAGCAAATCAGGTGGTCGACCCACTGCACCTCCTGCTACCTCCTTTGCAAGGTCAGGGCTAGCCAAGTTCTCTCCTACCTCTAGTGGCTTCTTTGGGATGGGAATTTGTCAGTCTTCCCTTCTCTCTGCCCTGAGGAACTTCCTACACAGTCCTGTGCCCCACAGATGGTGGGAGTTTTGTGGCAGCAGGGGGACTCTCTTTGTTATTCCCTTAGGATTCCTTCCTTTGAACTCTGACACACTCACATCCCTTTTTTCATGTGTATTCTCACAGCCTGCATGCTGCCTCACCCTGCATCTCTTCCTTTTTCAGGGAGAGCTTTCAGTTTGTGGCTGGAGGGAGGTTGGCCTGTTCCTTCTGGTAAGCAGGGACAGCATCCAGGCAGACACCTAGGGAAAAGCACTCAAGCAGAGGAGAACATGCATCCCCATATAGCTCTCCCTTCCTTCAATACATTGTGGTCATTCTTCCTTCCACATTTCTTTTAGAAAACCTTCTTTTTTTCCCAAAAATGAATGTTGAGGGGTGGGGAGAGATCCCTTATATGGTTTATTGCCAAAAATAATTGTTTTTGAAATTATTTTTGACCAGACACTTTTGACAATATGTGGTCTATGCAATGGCTTTAGGAGCAAGAAAATTGATGGAGAAGGAGCTGAGATTTTTGCTCTCAGTTAACGTGAAGGTTGAAAGCAAGAAGCAAACAAAGACCAGGCTGATACATTTCAAGATGGTGTTTAATAAATTTAGCACCCAAGGACAGTGACAGTAAGCAGAGATAGAAAGCTATGCAGCCTGCTTCTCATGCCATATTGTGCAGGAGTCTAAATGAACAAAGGGCATTTGAATATGGGCTTAATGTAGCAGACTAGCAACATGGCTTGGGATAACCCTAAATTAAAGCCTTATATTCACTTTTCCCCCCCCCGATTTCTAGAATCCAATGGTTTAAAGGAATCTTCATAGTCTTCCTCTCTCTTTCCTTTTGTCTCCAATGCAGAAGGTGTTCAGGCAAAAGAAGGGATGAATTTAAGAGGGCATAGTTATTGTTTGTGGCTTTCCCGTTCATCTTTGTCATCTGCTGAATCTTTAAAGGCCCTCTGGAAGGCCAGCCTGAGGGTGAGCCGAATCCTCCGATCCCTGTAGCTGCCCAGAATGAAGTAAAGAACTGGACTGAGGCTGCTATTGACGCAGGACAGCACAAAACCAGTCTCTGGGGAGTAGAGAAATTTATAGCCCCAGAAGTCAAAGAGGATCAGGACACTCAGCGGAACAGCAAAAATGAGGAAGAAGAGGACGGTGAGCATAATCAGGGTGAAGAGCCTGCCTGTTTGGAGGTGCTGGGAGCTGCACTTGACTTTGAGGAAGAGGGTGAGGCTGAATACCAGCATGAGGGGCGTGCAGAAGAGGAAGTCCAGGACTCCAGTGGTGATGAGGAGTATGTGGCAATTGCTAGAGGGGCGAACAGTGCTAGAAACGTACCCCAGCATGTTCAGCAGCAGCGAGAGGCTCCAGAGCAGGCCGGAGATGATGCCGGACAAGTGCTTTGGGCGATGGCTTCGGCACCAGATGGGACAGAGGACAAACAGGCACCTCTCAATGCTGATGGCTGTCAGGAGATACAAGCCAGTCCCGTACGTGAAAAGATCCAGGAAGAGGAATATCCCAAACTGCACTCCCACATTGCAGTGCATCAGGCACTGAACTGTTTCGATGGCAATGCAGAGCAGGTAGCCAAAGTCAGCGGCAGCCAGGTTCAGGATGTAGACTTTCACTGTCTACAGTTCCTCCGGATGTGGAAGCCGAGGTACCACAGAACCATGCCATTTCCCACCATGCCAGAGGCAGAGCTGATGAGACAGAAGCTCTCCATGAACTTGAGGAGAGCATATGACGGCTCTGCCTTTTGCACAGTCCCACTGTAATTAGCCCCTTCAGCCAGGCTGGTTGTATTTGGAAGGAAGGTTGATGTAGTTTTAGCACTCATAATGAGGGCTTCACTGTGAAGTACTGATCTGTCACTGTCTCTGATTTCACACAGACCTCTAAGCAGAGAGCACAGAGGTGGTAGCTCGTGTGACTTTCTCTCATGATCATCTGGTGGTGTTTGCAATGTCTTTCCAGCTCTTTGTAGCCAGAGGTAGATTCAGGGAAGGATTGCTGTGTTTGGACTTGGAGCCCAGAGCTTCTATGTGTCATTTAAAACACCGTATCTGAGGCCAAATTGTGTGTGGCACGTAGGAAAAGCTAGATTGCAATGTATGTGTCTCTTTTTGAACTTATTTCTTGAGGCTCCTTTTACAGCCAGTGGTGGGAAACAAGTAGGCTAAAATAAAGCAATGTTAGCTCAGATTGATCATACCCGAAAAGTTCCTCATTTTCTTGTCTTAATAAAAAGGGAACCCAGGGATATTAGCTCAGATATAATTGTCTTTGCTTCACATAGCTAGGATTAGGTTAGATGAATATTGTCAAAAGTGTATGAAAGTTGTAGATAGTCAACATACAAATTTAAGCAGCATTAAATCAGACTGAGTTTTTCCTATCCATACTCCCAGAAAACATCGTCAAGTAGTCATATAGCTGGTAGTTTTTATGTTGATGACTGATTTCTATTTTAATGAAATGTAGTTTAATGTGATTGGTTTGGCCTCTGGAGCCTTATGTATAGATAATAATTCAGTCTGACAGAGTCAGGCCTTACTAATTTCTTTCTCAGAAGTTTTAAGAAGCATGTGTAGGAGAAAGTGTCTGACCCTCACATGACATTGGAATTATGGCTTAAATAATCCTTTCACACCGTTCTGTCAATTCACCCTGCTCCCTCCTCCATGATACTGGGATTTGAATGAGAATCTTGCCCCCCCAAAAAACCCCCAAACCAAAGGTCCAGAAATAAAATTCACTCCATTTTTGTGCAATGAGGTCAAACTGTGTGACTCTTTCCTACTCGCCCTGCCAGCTGTTAATTTGGACATGACAAGATAGAGAAGTGCCATGAAAGACAGCAGGAGATAGTCAAAAAGAAGAGAGAAACAAGTCAAAATAAGGACAGTGGTGAAGAGGTGAATCATGGGATAATCTAACCGACACGAATAGTTCCTTACCCCTTTGTCAAATGCCACAGCAAGTGGGGAGACAGACTACCTGAACGGGTGAAATGTGACAAATTGAAACATTATTGTTTCGTCTCAACAACCCACCCTGTCTTCAGTGCTACACGGAAAGACTATGCAGGTAATCTCCTCGTCCAGCTGATAGCCGGGGCAGTGGGGATAGTTTTGCCGCATGAGTCTGCGACAGGCATATACACTGGCAGTGCTTGGTTGAGAATCCAAGTGGAACCATTGCACCTAACTTTATCCATTAAGAATACAAACGTCTCATTGCACTTAGCTTTTAGAGCTACCATTAGAATTAATGGAGGTTTAGGAGCACCTGCAAGGGTAATATTTTGGCCCTAAGATAGGTGTCTTAGATGTGCACAGTCAGCTGCCTGTCTTTCTCTGCTGACTGCAGACACATCCCATGGTGCTAGCTTCACCTAGTGGCTTAACATCTGGATGGCTGAAGGCAGGTGAGGTGAACTGCACCCTTAATGTCATCACCACAGCTTGCAGGATGTGTCTTTTAGGGTTGACTGAACCCAGGGAACTTCTGGCACTGCGGCATACTCTTTTGCAGGGAGCTAGAAGATTCCATCCTCAGCCATTATGGGACCTCGAGTATTTCTAACATCAAGCCTTTAGAGACTGTTAGATCCAAGAATATAAGTATGTACTTCTGAAATGGACTAAGGGAAATAAAAAGCATTGTCTCTTTCAGAAAGCAAGGAATGTCTGTTGTAGCACAGTTTGTTTCAGAACAGGCAGGTAAGTGCTGCATGTAACATCTGAGTCCAAACTCACCTTCTGTTTCTTTATCTTAGTAGAGTAGCTTACTGCTTGCCCAACAGCACTCACAAGGCTACCTGCTCCCTGAACATCTGTAGCAAGCCCATTGAAAATATATGGCCTTATGACTGCGTCCACTTCCTCTCCATCTGGTTGTGGGGTGGCAGCAGATCTCCCACAGTGAAAAATTATCAGAACTTGATCCACAGTAGAAAGTACCTGAAGTAGCCGCTAATTCTGTGAACCAAGTATGCTGTGAGGAGAAAGGAAGACCCGATGGTTAGTGGTTACCCGCCCTTTGGAGAATCCAGTTGCAGCACACTCCTCTGCCACAACCTCTCTGTGTGACCTGAAGCAATTTGCCAACTGATTTAAAGAGGACGCAACTATTTGAGTGGCACCTACCTCTGCCTTTGCCCACTCCAACCTTCTCACCAGGTGCTCACATTAAGAAAGTGGTTGTTTTACCTCCCTGCTGCCATCATCTCCACAAGGCAATTCACCCCACCTGAAATGTGGGTCATCCTCTGGAGGTGCCTCTCTCTCCATTGGCCATTTAGGGAACATCAGGTGATTACGTTTCTAGCTAAAGCATTTCAATCAGATTTCATAATGTTAAATAGCATCAGCCTGGGCCATTGATATGTACTGTCATGTACTGTCATACTGGTTGTAATGGACGCCCTGTGGAGATATGCCGAATCATCAAAAACTTTGCATTCCATATAATGCAAGTGAAGTAACCATCCTATGGTTTCTTCCATAGACCGTGCAAAAGCATGCTGAAAAAGTCACTCACGGTTCTCAAATATCTATTATAAGGCTTTGGTAAGATTGGTCTCCTGTCTCCAAAGCATATTCAAAACCTGAGCCTACTTCCTTAATGAAACTACTTAATGAAAGCCTGCATCAAATAGCAGCAGTCTAGCTGGTCTTTCTTTCCCTTGAGATTAAACAGCCTTCCTGTGGTTTACATGCTGAGCACAGTATAGTTCTTGTGGCAGCTGTTAGTCTGAACAAACTTGACACCACAAAGACATCTCATTCTCTGGACACAGAGTTATGCTGTTGTGCTTTCTCAGCTGATCTTAATTGATCATCTAAGACCAAAACTGCTAGTGTTTGATCTCTGAAGAATGCCACCTTCTATGACAGATGGGCAGTTAGGGCAATGCAATAGCATTTGTTCTTGGAAAAAAGATCCCTAGAATGAAGATCTCCTTATCTTGAAGATGATCAAGACAATTGTGTAGCTATAGCCAATTTCTAACCAGCAGGAAAGGAAAATATTGGAGCTCCTTTCCCCCCGTTCTTTTTTCTCCTCCCTTCCCCTCATCATCTCTCCAAAATCATGGCAGAAAGCAAGAGACAGAGGGCAATGGCAAAGATCGTTGCAGCCATCCAGGACTTTCTCACCTTCTTGTGGGTTCCTTGGTATTTCAGGGACTATTTGCAGCAACTGCCTGGTGTGGATCTGCTGGTGAAAATTGTCACCTGAATTCTGTGACTGATGGTCCAGACAAAATCCTTGTGCTGTAAAATCAAATCCTGGTGCTGGGCTATTTAGACACTGTTAAAAAAGCCATGGTCATTTCAATGTGACGTCTGGAGAAACAGCCAATCACTCTCTTGAGGAAGGATCTAGTTTGTTGTATGTGGTCACTTAGATTCCAACCACTTCCCCCTTCCCTCCCAGCACAGAACCTGTCACTGTCATGGCTTAGGAAATGCTTTCTCGCTACTTCTCCCTTCTTCAGACAGTCTCGCGATATAAAGAACACAAGAACTGTCTGTCCAAAGTTATAGCTTGACTCTTGCACTGATGCTTTGCTTCCCAGCTGCATCCATGAGCAGCTCTAGTTTCATAGACCTTGCAGAAGATGCTCTACTGCTGCTCAGGGTCACACAGATCGAGAAATTGTCAGTCCTCTTCCATAATGCCTGCTGCTGATTTCACAACCTCCCTCAACACAACTTCTCCTTCCCCAAGGGTCCACTGTCACTGCAGAACCTCCCTTAGCACACTCATCACTACCGAGTGTCCTCTTCTGACCTCAAAACCTCTCCCAACACAAGTTGTCACCATACATTGTCCCCTCCTACTTCACACTACCTGTTCTACTGTAGGGTCTCCTTGAACTTTCTAGCCAGCCTTATGACACCTCAGCAGCCACAATTTTGCAACCTCTCCTAGTGTTACCCTTCAAAACACGATGCCCGCTTCTGATGTCACAAGGTCTTTCAACACAGCTTAGCACCCACAGTATTACCTGCCACTTCATACGATCTTTCAGCACAGTCCCTCACCACACCTCAGGCACTTCTGATTTCACAAACTCCACAAAGACAGCCCCTGGCCATGTAGCATCCATTTCAAGTTTCACAACTTCCCTCCACACCGTGCCTTGTCCCCATCCTGCTCATCATCAAATTCACAACACACATTCACCATGGCTCTATCAACAAACCCCTTGCCAGTATTCACTATCCAGCTGCAAAACCTCGTTCATCTCACCATGCACAGTCCCTCCTTGTCCAAATCACAGCTCCCCTGAGCATGACCTGCTGCCATAGTGGTGTCCAGAGCCAGGTGCCAAGGTAAGTGGAATGAAAATGGAGAAAAGACCTTTCTCCTTTGCTGGCACTAAGCGCACCCCAACGGGGAATTATTTTGCAACAGCAGGTAACAGCAATTCTTCATTTGGACTTGTGCATTAAGTCATCTCTGGTAGTCCATTTGGCTAGGGAAACAAAAGGACATGAATGTGATGCTAGCCAAGTTGCTGCCATGTGTGCCACTGGGTACAGAAAGTGGCAGGCTGTCTCATACTAGGTGAGCAGGCCAGATGCTATTGGCCTGATCTCTGGCTTCTGTCATCTGTTGTTCCTCTTCCTTTCCCAAAGACTGTAAGACTTTGTTTACCTTCTTACCCAATACTCTTGTTTCCTGTAGTGACTACTGTTAACCCTCATTAAGCTGCCCAAGACTCCAGGCGACAGTAAAAGGACATTTAAGTTAGGGGACTATTTTCACCAAGGCATTTCTTTACCAGTATTTATTCTCATTAACTGTAGGATTTCTGTTTTCACTGTGGAGATCGCTGGCATTCTGTGCAGAGGAGATGGAGACATTAACTATGTTGCTATCAGGCCATTCCACATTTCCAGAAATTTCAGCAAAACAAAGGAAAGGACAGTAGCTGAGACAATGTCTTTCCTGACATCCATGAGGCATAAGCTACAAATACACAGTAGAGTTGAGAGAAACGATGAATTTGACTTGGGCCTTGGTTGAGATGATATGCTGCTATAAATCAGCATGTCTATTTGCTTCGTTTGTTTCATTTCATAGGTTCACCTTTGACTGCAGCTGCTCAGGTTAAGAAAGATGGGGCCCATCATGACAGTTGAGAGTTGTCCGCCCTAGGTTGTTTTGTTTAAAAGCTAGACGTCTATTTCAGACCTAATCGCATCCTAAAATCAGTTCTGAGGTAGATCAGATGCATCTGCCTCCAGAGACATTCATTTTTTTGCGCAGAAGAGCCTAGAGTGACTAAGTCAGGGTTAAATTTGCTGACTTCCATCGGCATTAAATAGGTGACTTCCTCCCCCAGTTTCCCAATTCGTAAATGAAGGATTTTTTTGACTGACTTTGTAATTCACTGACCTCTGTTAAAACATGCAAAATCTTGCAAAGAGGCTTTATTCACTGGATTTCCAGTGATGAAATTTCTGGTGAGATAGGACTTGGAGGGTCATCAAGAGGTCACCCAGGACATCTTCTGTCCCTATCAAAACTTAATCGTAACCACTCCTGAGAGAAATGAGCCCAACCTGTCCTTAAAAGACTCCTGTGATCGGAATTCTTTACCATCCCTGGAGGATGGTGACTCTTCCTACAGCTTGAGGTTTCTTTCTTTTTTTCCTTTAATGAAGATTTCTCTTTTACATGTGTTTTGGAATACACAGAAGTTAAAAAAGGAGAGAAAATATCTAGATTACAAATGGACAGTTTTAGCATTCACAATGCTAGGAAGCCAGAGCAGTGGACCTAATGGCCCTTTACACATGGGAAATCCATACAACTATCAGCTTGGAGTAAGGAAGAACTCCGAGAAGCGTTAGCTGGATAGGTCCATGCATATGCTTGTCCAGCTGAATACTCAGCTACTCCTTTGACTGTTATTTCTTATGGAGAAACCCTGAAATGCCTTTGTGATATCATTAGAAAAGCATTGACTGACAACTGTTTCTTTAAAATATATTTACTTAAACTTTTCAGTCAAGACAGAACTCATTCTCCTCCTTTGCCCCTTTCTTTCACGCCTTCCCTTCACTAAGCCTCCACCCCTCCTTCCTGCAGCCCCAAGAGCCCTTCAGGTGGAAGATTTCCTGCGAGAGGGTTAAAGGTTGGTGCTTAAATGGTTTTCTTCTCAGCCCTGGGATATGAAAGCATCATTCAGCACACCCAGGTCACATCATCCACACAGCCTATTAAACCACTTCTCACACAGGCAGGAAACATCAAGATACACTTGTGACACACGAAAGCAAGTAATAAATTAGATGGGATTGGATTATACACTAACAGCCACCTCCTAAGCAAGTTTTGGAAGCTTTCCAGAAGCCATTCTATGTTCTTTAAAGGCGCTGTGCTCTAACACATTCATACCAGGGGAGACAGAAGTTGAGGAGATAAAGTTGTACAGCCCTTACACAAAATATTAGATCTCTAAACACAGGCGAGGTAAGTTTTGCAGCTTCTCTGCCTTCTCGCTTTGCTTCGCTTTGCTTTGCTTTCCTCTTCCCTTTCCTTTCTTCTTGAACAAATGTGAAAATACAGAAAGGAACTTCCACTGAAGTTATCAACTGTCTCTAGTTATCTTTGGCTAGAATCATACACAGAGCTATTTCTACAGCCGCAGATTCGATTGCTTCAATATTATTCTTTTGTTTCCCATAACCACCGGAGATTTTAGGGAAGAATGCATGCAGTAAGGAGATGGTGCAATTTCTCACCCTTTTTGAGATGTTAAGAGTACACATGAGATTCATTTTATTTTGCAGCTGATTGCATTATGTCATATAGCTCAGGTCTACCCCTGCAAAGGCACTTGAAGAGATAAGCCATAACTGGTGGGAATCCTCTACTGAATTAGTCATTCTAGTAATCCTCTTGGAGACAACAGTAAGAAACGGGTACCTGCAGCACATGATTCATCACATCTACAAGTAGACTGGTCAGGTGTAATATGCCTAGCTTAGGTACAGGTGCCTACATGACTTAAGTCGATGAGATGAGATCAGACAGATGAGATAGTTTGTTAAATGCAGTTTGGTGGTGATGGAAAGGACCTTATCAAGCAAGATACATAGCCGAGCTGTCTGAATTGTGAATCGGTCCTTTTGTAGATGCACACCTTGTTTTTAGCTCAGGAATTTGCCATCTGCTGGCATTCTGGCATATAGTTTCCCCTGACCATTTCTCTCTTGGTCACTCCTTTCTGACTGCCTAAATATGGCCCTGCGGTTGCTGTGGTATGCTTCCAGTCCTGCTCTGGCTTGGATGGAGCCCAGCTATTTCTTTTCGACTGGGTACTGCACAGCCATAAAGGTGTGCTCATTTCATCCCTGTCATTTATTCTGTTGAGAAGTCTACGTCGTTGCTCAGTAGAAGGAAGAGGGGTAGAAAGGATCACGACCTGGTAAGACGAGGGAGAAACTGACCTCCCGTTGTTCTTACTGATCCTTTTCCTTGTAGAAATATCTGAAGGGGAACCATCCATGTAAATTTTACCCTTCTGCTTGAAAAACTTTCATCTAGTGTAAGTACAACTGTAAGCATAGGAAAAGTCCCTACCTTTCCCGATTTCCTCTCTCGGCTTCACTTTGTGGGTTTGAAAGTAATCTTGGGTTTTCTCAGTTTCAGTGTTTCCTGTGGATGCTTGATCCCTTTGTGCCTGCATGAGAATTTCTGATTATGTTGCAGATGGAAGTAGTTGGTAGATAACTTGGCTTAACTGAATCATTCCACAGATTTGCTCACAGATCACCAGTACAAATGTTGTGATGTAATTCTGCAGGACTTAAAATGGTGCATTTTAACACCAGCTGATGGGGAATGCTTTGATGCTAGAAGGAAGCCCATACAGTGGATATTTTTATTAAAAGAGTGCCTGCTTTTGGCTGACCTTAAACTCTCTGTGAAGAGCTTCATCTGGTGGTTCCCAGACTTCTTTGAGCAAGGGAACTCTGGTGGTCTGGGTGCATAAAGGCAAGCTAGAGACGTTACACTTTTTCTAAAGATGTAGGCTACTCATTTATTAGTGACATGTAATGCTCGATGGGTTGTAGCTGGAATACAGGGTGCACCAAAGAAGTCCCATGTTTATGCTGGAATGTGACCTTGTCTCGAATGAGAAACTGTATGGATGTAGAAATGCCTAGGGACAAGGAGCTCAGCCATAACCTGAAAAAGGTGGATGGCATTGCAAAAAGCTCTGCGCTACTTTCTGGCACCAAAAGGGATTATTCTCTAAAGGTCATTCTAACCTGGTGGTGCTAATTTGCTTAAGCTCCTCATAGTGAATGGAGGAAAAAAGGGTTCTGCAAAGGACCCTAATTCAGTCATTCTGAATCAGCCTATAGAGAGACTAATACTGGCTGTTGAAGGAGTTTAGTTAGATTAGCTTCATTAAGCTAAGTTAACCCTTGAAAGCATCACGCAGAGTGTATCAAAAATCATACTAGGTAAAATCAGTACAGTGCTGGGACAGAAGATCTCACAAGAGTCTTTCATTCTTCCTTCCTCTGATAGAAACAATGCTGAGATTTAGAACAATGTGAAATACTCCATTAAGTCATATGTGCAATTTTTTTCCCCTCCATGATAGATAACCTTCCCAGAACTCATTTTTCCGCCTGTGACATTTCATATTTACGTTTCAAAATGTATATACACAAGAGAGTTCTTTTCTCTGCCTGTGGGTACATTTCCCTTCTAAACGAGAATTCAAAGATCATGTGTACTTATAAAGCCAATCATCATTCTGAGCAATATTTCCAGGTATTCTTAAAGACACCCATTTTACAAAGATTGCTGTCAGGGACTTTGTCTCCCCTGAGGGCAAACATGCTGCATTATCTGCCTTGTAGTGCCCAAGGTGAACACTCTGGCCTTGTCCTTAGTGCATGGAAGGCTATCAGCCATGGAGCCAGTCCTTCAAAATCCTGGAGGACCAGGATTAAGGAACATATCACAGAGTGCACCTATCTCTGTGCCGCCAAAGCCATGGCAGAAGTTTTGTACTGTGGAGAATTAAATAGCCGTTAAAAAAAATACATGACAGAAACTAAACACTTCAAAAGCTTAATACTAATGCTATATCTTTCTTGGTTTGTATCCACTTCTGATATAGAACTCATCATTAATAATGATAAAATGCTGATGAATCATGTGTCTGTCTTTGTTTTCCCAGGTGTATAAGCTGTATATTGCATATTGGCACCCATCTGATCAACATGGAGAATGTAAGCAGTGTGAAGGAATTCATTCTTCTGGGCCTTTCAAAGAACCAAGGGGTGCAGAAAATATGTTTTGTGGTGTTTTTGTTCTTCTATATTGTTATTGTGGCAGGAAATCTGCTCATCGTTGTCACTGTAGTTAGCAGTCAAAGTCTGAACTCCCCCATGTATTTCTTTCTCTGCCACCTGTCCATTGCAGATCTTTGCTTCTCTTCTGCCACAGCTCCCAAAATGATTGCTGACTTCCTTGTTGAGAAGAAAACCATTTCCTTTGGGGGTTGCATGGCACAGCTATTCATGGGACATGTCTTCGGCGGTGCTGAGATCTTCATCCTCACAGCGATGGCCTATGATCGCTACTTTGCCATATGCAGACCCCTGCACTACACCACCCTCATGACCAGGCGTGTGTGTGGCTGGATGGTGATGGGTTCATGGGTGGGGGGCTCTGTGCACTCCCTGGTGCAGACCCTCATAACCGTTAGCCTCCCTTTTTGCGGTCCCAACAAAATTGACCACTACTCTTGCGATGTCCTTCCTCTACTACAACTGGCCTGTACCGACACCTATGTTGTGGGCATCATTGTCGTTGCCAATACTGGAATGATTTGTTTGGTCTCTTTCTTCATCCTACTCACATCCTACATTGTCATTTTGTTTTCCTTGAAAAGGCAAACATCCGAAGGGAGGCACAAAGCCCTCTCCACCTGTGGGTCCCACATTACTGTGGTGATTCTCTTCTTTGGGCCATGCACATTCACCTACATATGCCCATCCAGCAGTCTCTCGGAGGACAAGAGGTTAGCTGTGTTTTTCAATATCATCACACCCATGCTGAACCCACTCATCTACACGCTGAGAAATGAGGAGATGAAAAGTGCCATGAGAAAACTGTGGAATAGAAAAGTTTGGCGTGAAAAGGGTGAGGTGTAGAACTGTGGTAACATTTTCTCAGGAGCTGAGAAAATCAAGTCTCTCTCACTATAATTCCATTTTGGAAAATTTACTGAAAGCTCCCTTTTGAAGAAAAGCTTGGTTTTAGCTGTTGCAGTAATTAGGAAGACACTGAAAGTTCATGTTTTGATTGGAATGGCATTGTAAACTCTGTGACTAGCAGGGATTCCCTTTATGTTCTCTTCTTGAATAGCACAGGCGCAGGACTGGGGCTTCCAAGCACTGTCGAGACACCAGCAAATAAATAAATGAATGCTATCAAAAATATTAAAATGTGTTCCAGGCAGAGCATCCCATTAGTCCGAGCTCTCCCAGGTGTAAACTTTCTGTCAGACAAACTCCATCTACTCTGTAATCTACTCAGCTAGGAAACGATGGCCCAAGGTGTCTGCAAGACCTTCAAGGTCCCCTGCTGCTGGAAGCAATTGTACCAAAGGCTTCCTTCCCCTTTACTTTGGAGTAAATGCCTTCTTAGGAGTACTGCATTGTCATATGCTGAATCCATGGGTTAGCAATTAAACTGCTGATATTAGATGCTGGCTGGGTCATTTGCTGATGCAGATGATATGAGGAGAAGCTTCTCCCCTTCCCATTCCAGTGCAGCAACTCTCTGCCTTTCTGCAGTAGTTCACCTATCACTAATGCCCTCCTTCCTAACCATCCCCTCTGCCCTTCATCTCTGCCTCAGACTTTGCATTTTACTGTTTATTACTAATAGAGAATCAAAGATCCAAGTGAAAGATAAATTGCTCACTGTAGGATATTGTCGCCACCAAAGAAAGCATTGGGGGGCACAATTTTATGTGTCAGTGAAAAAAAAGAGTTGTTTGGGAATAATTCCTGTACGCAGGATAACTCCTAGCACAACAGGGCACATCTACAGGCCCAGGCAAAGGAAGAAACATGTATTCCAAGGGAATAGCTGGAGCAGCTACTGCTGCAGGAGGGAAGAGAAGAAATGTGAAGATGGAAGATTAAATCATCTCAGAGCCAGTCACAGCTGCCACAGGGAGGTTAGTTGTAGCAGCTAAGGTTCTCCACAAGGCCGAAGGAGCCACGAGGAGCCACGGGACCCTGACTCCTACCTTGCCAGGAGGAAAAGAACAAATGAGCTGCGTGAGGGAGAAAGACATCTGTGTAATGCACTCTGAAAGTAACTAAAGCACTTTCTTTTTTCTTCCTTCACTTCACGTTCCCTATAAACACTTGCTTGCACTTGTGTTGCACCTTAACATGGCTTAAGTGTGATTCAAGATAAGAAGGTGTTCCCTGCACAGGAGAGCGGCAGATCTACAGACCAAACCCTGGGACAATGTCGCAAATGCTCTGGTTCCCCGAATGTCCTCTGCTCTATGCAGGGGGTGGCAGAGTGGGTTCCCGTTTCACAGGCATGCACCAGTACACTGCGGATGTCTCAGTGTCTTCTCCTCACCGTGGTGGGTTATGTGGATGGCAGCCAGCAGGACGGAACTGGGATAAATCCTGATTCTCAAGGCTTAGAGGGATAGTGTCCCTCAGGCCTGGGCCAGCATGTCCCTCACCCAGCATTCACACTCTGTGGACACAGCTAAAGGTGGGACCATCCCCACCTGTTTGTAGCAGTCTAAATTCTTCATGCAATGAAGGACAGTTGTCTAGCTCAGCACCATTGTCAACAGAGAGGGACAGGCGCCTTCAGAGGTTGGTCTGTCTCACCCGGGGTGGGGCAGGTAGAAAGACAGATGGGGCCCAGTGACCCCCTTCATACTGAAACTGCTGAGGGGTTAGGGCACATGGTCAGTTCAAGCTAAGGCTTATAATTTTAAAACTGTTAGTTTGGGTTTTTTTAATGTTTTGGGGAATAACACCATGATTTTTCTGATTTCTCTTCCGGCTGGCGGGTGCTAGCAGGCAACAGTGGGACCATAATTTATGGAAGGCATCAACAACAACAACAACATTTGATTCCTCTACACATTGGCCCAGATCCTTATAATGACTTAATATGAGGACTAACCAGCTGCTTCTGTATTTTGCATTGCCTGAGTAAAAATACCTGGCAAGTAGTGAGGCCTGACCACAAACATTTTTAAAGTCTTGAAATGATTTCCTCGTTTACTTCTTGTTTCAAACGTGTACAGACCAGATGTCTAAGTGCCAACAGTCCTATAGCACAGTTCTGATATTTATTTATGCTGCAAACATGCAATGGTAAGAGCAAGTTAATAAGAAAGAAGAAAGCATATGTGAAATATTGTCTTCGAAGGGAAAAAATATCTGACACATGTAAGAGTCATCTTTACTCAAAAAATGTTTGATTGCAAGGGCAATGTGAACACAAAATCTTGCAAATGGTCAGCCATGACATTGATTTTAAATAGAAATGTTTCCAAAAGAAGCACATAGCTAATACTAAATGAAGTCCATTTATCTAGACAGCTCTGGAAAGCAAGCAAGATAGCAAGCAAACCCCCACACAATGTGACATGGTCTAGGTGATCACACTCCAGAGTCACCCTGTAGAGATTACTCTAATAGCTGTCCAAAATATATATTTTAGCTCCCCGTCCACTGATTCTTTCTGACAAAGAAAACTTCACATGCCTCTGCGATCTCATTGCTTCTGGTAAGCTTGTGCTTCTGCTGTGCAATTTACTTGAAATATTTCTGCCACAACTTCCCCATCTGGAGAGAGAGAGAGAGAGAGAGAGTTGTTCTTGCAGATGCTCTTGGAAGTTGTTTTTGCAGAATGAGAAATGGAGCTAGACATTCAGGCTGTCCGTTTCATCCCCTGTAGTTTTCAGCCCTGGCAGAGATGTGGACTGCTCTCGTGACACATAAGAAGCAGCTTGGAGCTGAGAGGTTTTGATGAACCTGCCTAAAGTGGTCCGAGGGGTCATCAGAGGAGAATAGCAGGCAAACTGTAGGAGACTAGCAAATATAAACTGTGTAAATTTTCTGATTTTGCTTCTTTGTTTTGTTCAAGCATGACTATGAAATCCTGCCTTTGAAAAGAGGCATCGCTGTCGAGTGACTTTTGTGAGATGCATTTTATTAAGTAGAAAGAACTCAATTTTTTTTTTACCCTTTCTTTTAATTGGTGTCGTCTTTGCTTATTTTTTCAGTTATATGCCATTTCCAGAAATATCTGTCAAAAGGAAGATTCTGGTGTTACAGAGTCAAGGAGTCAATAGGTAGCTGCAGCACTGCCTATGTACTCAGTCTTAACTTGTCCCCTCTAGCTGTACACATCGTGGCAACAATGCTCTTAACACACACGCTTTGGGCTTCCCCATACTGCTTTCCCTCTGCCCACGGAGTGGCATGGAGATAGGGATGGAGACATGAAAGAATATTTCCTCTGTTGGTATAGTTGGAGGGTGGAAGAGGCAGAGATCTCGTGAGAAAGAACTGATTGAGCTGTGATTGTGGAACAGGATTAAGAGCCCAAAGGACTTGCCAGTATTGTAGACACTGTTATGCAGCTCTTGCCGTCTATCTTTTCAGTGTAGAAACTGAACACTAGTGATACTTGCGTACTGCACTAGAGTGCAGCAAAGGTGAATACAAGGGTGTTGGTGAGTAAAGGAGATTCAGCAGCGGTGTATTTATTACCCCGGTGGCATCACAGGTGTGTTTATGGGGGTTTCCATGCCTAGTCCAGAACTTGGCTGAGGTGTACAAAAACCTTACTGACACATCGTTAATGCAGATTATCTCCAGTATTCACCCACGTACTGTAGGAAAGGTGGTCTGAGGAAACACAAGCCTGCTCTTTTGGAGACTGAGGTCGCAACCCAGAAACTCATGAGCAATAACTGGAACCCATCCACACAAGATGTAGCCCAGTACAGCACATATAGGACAATGACTCTCCTGCTTCAGGTTTCCTGGCATGCCTTGAACATGGTCTGATTTCACTTAGGGCGCCTTAAAGACAGTTTGTCTGTTTAAAGACATCTCTGCTAAACAGACATGAGGTAGGTGTCCACTTTACCTCCTCCAGAAGGATCTACACTGATAGTTGAAGTGATGTTAATTAGCCAGCTGCCTTGTGTCATGATGTGAACACTGATGGTTGCACAGAAATGCATGGACATTCTACCAGAGTCAGAGAGCAATAGTAAGGACTAGTTCTGTTGAATTCCTTCAGAGGGTTGAAAAAGAAGGTACGTTCACTGCTTGAGCAGAATTCCTTAGGGGATGACTAACGTGTTGAGACTCAAATCAAAACATGCGCTATCCTTCTCAGTCAGTTTTTCATTTCCAAATCAACACTTCAAAAGTGGATGTTTAGGGAGCCTAGTGACTACTCTTCCTTTTTAAAAGGGGCAAAGATCAGAAATATGAATCTGGAGGATATTTCCACCAACTCCCTCAAATCAATAAACGGAGCTCGCTATTACGCACTTCAGTAATACATTCTGAGTTAGATATCAACTGTCACTCCTTGAGAGAAGCATTGACTTTGAAAGGAAACTTTCCCCAAAAGGCATAAAAGGGAATACATTGATATTGAACATACCAGTGATCGATATGGATGTGTACTGATAACACTGTGTTTCTAATGCCATCACAGCTGGCTTTATTCTGTGCTTCAGGTCCTGTCTACGTGACGTATGTGAAGAACAAAAACAATGTGACGGAGTTTGTCTTCCAGGGACTCACACAAGATGATACATTAGCAAAAGCATGCTTCACATTCTTCTTAGTCTTCTATGCCACTGTTATTCTTGGAAACCTGCTTAGCATCATCACTATACAGAACAGTCAACAGCTGGACTCTCCCATGTACTTCTTCCTGAGCTACTTGTCCTTTGTAGATATCAGTTACTCTACTGTCACAGTTCCCAAACTCATTTATGACCTTCTTGCTGAAAAGAAGACCATCTCTTTTGTGGGCTGCATAGCACAGCTCTTTGGGGTCCATCTCTTTGCCTGCACGGAGATGTTCATCCTCATAGCAATGGCGTATGATCGTTACACTGCTATATGCCAGCCGCTTCATTACACAAGCATTATGAACAAGCATGTGTGTGGCCGGCTGGTGGCAGCTTCGTGGGTGGGAGGCTGTGTGCACTCCCTGGTGCAGACCCTGCTGACCGCTCAGCTATTGTTTTGTGGGCCCAATGAGATCGACCACTGCTTCTGTGATGTACACGCTTTGCTGAAGCTGGCCTGCACTGACACCTACATGGCTGGTTGCATCGTGGTTGCCAATAGTGGTCTGATTTCCTCGGGCTCTTTGCTTGTTCTTGTTGTGTCCTATGTCATTATTTTGGTCTCTTTGAGGACACCCTCTTCCAAAGGGCGTCTCAAAGCACTCTCTACCTGCACCTCCCATATCACTCTTGCACTTCTGTTCCTTGGGCCATGCATTTTCATCTGTATGCGCCCTTCCACCATCTTTTCAGCAGACAAGATAATCTCTGTGTTTTACACCATCATCACGCCTATGCTCAATCCCTTGATTTACACCCTCCAAAATGAAGACATGAAAAAAGCCTTGAAAAAGCTGTGGAGCAGAAAAGCAAAGAGGAGTGAGACATGAAACAACAGGGTGAGTGTTTGTAAGATGACTGTAGCTCAAGAAACCATGGGGAGGCAAAGAGAAGTGTTCAGGAGGGACTTTTCAGGAATGTTGTTCTATTTTTGGCGTGGCTGTTCAGAATAGAACTGAAAATAAATTCAAAGTTATATGCAGCTCTCATCTTTCTTTGGAAATTGTCGGTCAAAAGGATGTGAGCATATTGTCACCAGTCAAACCCGAGCCTTTGGGGTGGTATTGGGGCTTTTACCTTTAGACACCTTAGAGCTGTGTAAGTCTCAGGTCTAGGCTGGTCAGTCGTCTGGTGCTTTACACTATAAAAAAATCTAAGGGATAGGTATCTCAGTGGAAATACGGGGATCCAATATCTCTCCATACTCCACACAATATAACCTAATTCCTAACTGAACACTGAAAATTTCCCTAAAATTCTTAACAGTACTGTTCTCGATTCATTGAGTTTTCCTCAACTGTTTGCAGCAGGGAAACCCCAAATGCCCCTACGACCTCCTGACTCTGGGCAATGCTGTTCTACTGCAAATAGACTTACTTTAGCATTGCTGTCATGACAAGTGATTCAAGGCCGGGATTTTCCCAAATCTCCTCCTGGAACTGAGATTTGGGGAAGGGAAGAAGAGGAACAGGATTCTGGATGGTGGATCAGAAGGCTTTCTTAGAAAGGCAAACTGTAGATTTGAAGAGACAGCAGCTCTTTAACATTTTAAATTCCCTAATTTTGCCTGGGTTTCTCGAGGTGGAGACTAAGGCATAGGTGAATGCAGGGCTTATGAAAATCTGTTCTTTTTGATGATATTTGTCAGAAAGCATATTTAGGTTTGAGATTGTGATTCTTGATTGAAACATGCTGCCGGTTCTGCTGATGCTTAGCTCTGGATGGCTTTGACTATCTTAAACATCAGCGCAGAGAGAGGTGTGCAGACATGACTCATTGCTGTGCAGGGAAGGTCTTTGATGACAACCTACCTGTCTTTCTCTGGAAGAGTAGTAGTGTACATTGCTCTTCCCAGAGACCTGTAAACATACACAGGAAAATAAAATGATGCCTGTGATTTCTTTCCAAGCTATTTCCTTCCTGTGAGCTGGGAGTCCACTGAAAGAGACAATTTTGAACACCTCAGAAATCTGGTTTAAAAATCTCACATCTCTGTTCAAGATAAGGACAACGCAACATTGATACGTGCAAAAACGGTGAACTTCACATATCTGATGATACTTAATAATCAGAAACAAGAGATAAACCTTGAGCTTCAGCCTCTGCAGCAACAGAAAGATGACAACTAGCAGGACCAAAAGGCTACATTTTCCTGAGACTTGTAAAATCCTTCTTTAGGGTGCCATAGATGATCACAGGGACACAATCTTTGCTACAGTTATGCACAGCTTTAAGGAGAGGAAGTCAGGGGAAATAACAGCCCTAACAGGCTTGCAGTGAAATGCAAAGGGAATCCGCAAGACCTCTTTCCATCCCCCTTTGACTGTGAACCTTATGCAGAGGCAGGAACCTCTCGCCTGTCTGAGATTAATTCTGTCACTTTCAGCTCAATAAAGATTTCAACTCCTTCTGCCAACTGAGGGACAGCATTTGTAAACTCAGCCAGAAGGGATGAAACATCTACTAGAGATAGAACACCTATCCTTAGAGCTAGCTTAGTTGAATTGATAAAAGGATTCCAAAGCCTTTCCCAACTTTCTCATCTCCCAGAAATGATTGGTCGTTTATTCTCAAAATCACATTGATGGCAGACATGTAGTTGGTAAGTCACCATCTTATTTCAGCATTCTTTTAAGTGAAACAACACTGCAGCTTGATTAACTTTCAAATTATGTCCAATGTCCTTAAAATAACTACCAGTTCACTCAGTTGCCTCAAGTGGATTGCTGATATGTGGAGATGAAAAGCAGGAATAAGGTCTTGTTACTTCACAATGGTAGCAAAATTAGAAGTCAATCTTTTCTGCATTGCTGTAGTTTTTTCATGTTTCCAGGCAGAAGGGGAAAAAGGAGGTAGTAGTGAGTGACAGAAGAGGGAGATTTAACAGGAGAGGGACAGTTACTTTCCCTAGTGTTTGGGGGGCAAAAACACGGGTGTCTCTTCTCCAAGATTTCCTTTGCAGAACTTCAGGTTCTGTGTGTTGCACTGGAAGAGGCTACTCCTTTCAAATACTGAAGACGTAGCAGAAGTGGCCATAAATTCAAATCACATTTCTTTTCTCCTCTTGAATATCTCTGAAAGCTTTTTCTCATCTTGACGGACTGGTGGTTTTCCTACATGAGCAAACGTTCCTAATAGAACAGAGAACTGCAATTCTGTGCCACGCACTCCTCAGGCAGGAGTCCTGTTTGTGCTTGGAACTTGCAAGTTAAGAGTCAGGATTCCTCCAGCTTTCAGCAGCAGAGAAACACAGTCTTTCAAGATAGAAGTTGCAGATACAACCAGTTAGAAGTCCACCTAAAATCCCTTCTAACAATTAAGTACCTTTCTGAATCTCACCCTTGGAAGCTGATCAAATCTTCCTTGGAAGTCCTACTCTTTGTACCAAGGTTTTGATAAATTTTCCCCAAACAAAGTTCTCTTTCTAACAAGTCTGCTGAAGTTTCTCTGATATGACCTAAAACTCTCCTCAGAGCATCCTTCACCTCCTTATTCCTTAGGCTGTAGCTGGTAAGATTCAGCACTGCAGTCACCACTGTAGAGAACAGAGAGGCCCATTTATCTCAGTCCAATGAGTAGCTGCATATTGGGCTACCGCACATAAAAACGGTGCTCCCATAAAACAAGAAGAGAGCTCTCAGATGGGAAGCACAGGTGGAGAAGGCTTTGCATCTCCGCTTGGAGGAGTGGATCCTCAGGGTGGTGGAGATGAGGTAGATGGAGGAGATGAGAATTGCCAGAGATGTGAAGATGCCACGAAACACACCAAAAATGTGAAGTACCGTCTCTTTGCTGTAGGTGTCAGAGCATGAAAGCTGGATCCTAGGGGGATGTCAAAGAAATAATGACCGATAACACCAAAGTCACAGAAAGAGAATGTGAAGGTGGAGATAGTTTGCGCAAGTGCCTGGACAAAGCCAGTGAAAGAGGAGATGATTACCATCTGTGCACAGGCTTTTGAGGACATGACAGTTGCATAAAGGAGAGGGTTACAGAGAGCCACATGCAGTCATATGCCATTACTGCCAGCAGGAGACACACAGCACTAGCCATGAGGAGACAAGTGAATAGCTGTGCCACACAGGCACTGACTGAAGTGGCTCGCCTCACTGCTGAAGAGTTCACCAGCAACCTTGGGGAGATAGCTGAGGAGTAACAGAAATCCACAGAAGCCAAGTTACTGAGGGAAAGGTACACAGTGTGTGAAGCCGGGGGATCAACATTCATCTACATGATCATTCCAAGATTCCCTATTAATGTGCTTAAAAAAAGCGGGTTACCTTCACCTCTTGGCTTTCTGTTAGTCCAGAGAGGATAAACTCAATGGCCACACAGTGATTCCTCTCAGGCATGTTGCTAGCACACTCATGTTATCTCCCAACAGGAAACTGGTTCAACACCTAGAAGTGATGGGAAACTGGCAACACACAATTGATTGTCTCAGTAGCCACAAGGAAGTACGGCGCATTTTCATCACAGTTTCTGACTAGACTTCTTTAATTACGCATTGAAATGACTTGTGAAACAAGGGAGTACTGTTCCTATTTTTCAGGTGAGATAAGAAAGCCCAGAAAGACAAAATAATTTATTCAAAAGGCAACAGCAGCATTGTGAAACACAAGTCCGAGTTTGGCACTGCAATGGTTTTCGTGTGCCCTCTTTCTCCTTTTTTAAGGAAAAAAGTCTGCTTTTCTTGAGGACATCTATGGAGCACTCTTCTCTTCTCACTCGTGGCCACGGTTGAGTATACAGTATCATCCAAATGGCCCACTCCAAGGCCAATGGCCCACTTGTTCCTGAAGATACATGGTCTTGACACTAGTTCAGACATCATTCTTCCTGTATTGCAATCACCAATACGTTTTTTGCCTACTAGCTAACTCCCCCGGGCATTGGTAGCAGGGTAGTTAGAGCTCAGTATGGGCCACAAAGTCCATTAATGGGACAAAGTGCCCCCGTTCAGCCTTGCTGAAATAGGAATATAAAGGTTAGGCTGCAGCTGTGCCAACTTGCTAAGACCTGCCTTAATTACATGGACCTCCACCACCCTGACCTTTGGGACTGCAACTCGTAAACATACAAATAACAAATCCACATCCTGGCAGAAGAAAGTAAGAGTTTCCTCTCTTGAAAGAAATGTCGGTAAGCACTAAATGGCAACAGCAGCAGGAAAACCCAGCTTTGCATCTTCCCAAAGAGGAGGAGATACCACAAGATCCTCCAGGTTTGGCTGAGAAAGGATTTCCCATTTGCTTGCATCCCTGTTGTCAAGGAAAAGTGGCCATCTTCTGCTCAGGAATAAATTGGGAAGAGTCACCAAATGAAATACTTTCCATTTAGAGGGGGAAAAAAGTCGTGCTAAAAGGGAAGGAATCCTGAACAGAAAGGGAATCACTCATCCCTGTAAAGGTTCTACCAGCTTCACCTCACATGAAAAATTATTATTAATCTATTGGAGGTTACCAGTAACCTGGCTGACGCTCTTAAAGCGGAGTTCTTATCACGTGGGTGACTGAATGGAGGTTTCAATTCTTGCTGAGGTCTGTTTCTAGCATAGGCTTCAAGGTATTGCATAGGTACAAAACTATTCTCTTACTGACCTGTTTCATCCAGAAAGGCAAGAGTACATACTGTAGATATCAAGCCAGTTTATTCCCCGCTTGAACCAAATCTTCAGAAGTACTTGCCCATTTCAAGAAGCAGACAGCAGGATTAAAACCAGCCTATAATGGTTAGGTACACAGTTTAAGTGGGCAAAATGCTTACCCTGCTTAGGTGCACAAAAGACCAGACTGCCTTTACACACTGAGTCATCTTTGCATAGCTGGCTGTTGTTTATCCCCAACCTACCCAACCTTTTCTGCCCTGAAGCACAGCAACTAGCCCAGTTAACTCTCAGAAAAGGGCTTCAATGAGCTTGCTATCAACAGGTTGCTCTCTTCCATGGACTACTTGGGAAACTGAAGGAGGAAATTTCCCTCTCCTGCCCCAACGTGAGTGATCAAACACTGGATTAGGTGCAAATTTGTAGAATCTCCATCTGTGCTGACATTTAAAATTCAGCTGGATTGGGCCGGAGCAATCTGATCTGACTGAACCTGCTCTGAGGAGGAGGTTGGACTTGGTGACCTCCAGAAATCCTTCCCAACCTAAATTATTCTATGATTCTATCTGCAGATTGAAAATGATCTTTTTGACCTCTAAAATGAAGAAATAGGCCTACCTTCCTTGCATGAAGGTGCGAGATATTTTATGCCATATTGTTCCCAGAAATAAACTCTTATTTCAAAAGCTACAAACTTATGAGGCCTTCTACAGACAGCTGGAAGTAGCCTCACGATCCCAGGCCCTGGTTCTCATGGGGGACTTCAACCACCCTGAGATCTGCTGGAAAGACAACACAGCTAGGCACAAACAGTCCCGGAGGTTCCTGCAGAGCATTGGTGACAACTTCTTGACACAGGTGGTGGAGGAGCCAACAAGGAGAGGTGTGCTGCTGGACCTCGTACTAACAAACAAAGAAGGACTGGTGGAAGATGTGAAGGTCGGGGGCAGCCTTGGCTGCAGTGACCATGAGATGGTGGAGTTGAGGATCCTGCAAGGAGGCAGCAGGGCACTGAGTAGGATCGCAACCCTGGACTTGAGGAGAGCAAACTGTGGCCTCTTCAGGGACCTACTTGGAGGAATGCCATGGGTTAGGGCCCTAGAAGGAAGGGGTGTTCAAGAGAGCTGGTTAATATTCAAACATCACTTCCTCCAGGCTCAAGATCAGTGCATCCCTATGAGTAGGAAGTCAAGCAAAGGGGGCAGGAGACCTGCATGGATGAGCAAGGAGCTCCTGGCAAAACTCAACCAGAAGGAGGAAGTCTACAGAGAGTGGAAAGGGGGACAGGCCACTTGGGAGGAATACAGGAACATTGTCAGAGTATGCAGGGATGCAACGAGGAAGGCTAAGGCCCGTTTGGAATTACATCTGGCGAGAGATGTCAAGGACAACAAGAAGGGCTTCTTCAAAGACATCAGTAGCAAGAGGAAGACTAGGGAAAATGTGGGCCCTTTGCTGAACAGGGAGGGTGCCCTGGTGAGGAAGGATGCAGAGAAGGCAGAGTTACTGAATGCCGCCTTTGCTTCATTCTTTACTGCTCAGACCAGCCCTCAGGAACCCCAGATCCTGGAGGCAAGAGAGAAAGTCTGGAGAAAGGAAGACTTTCCCTTGGTGGAGGAGGATCGGGTTAGAGATCATTTAAGCAAACTTGACACCCACAAATCCATGGGCCCCGATGGGATGCGCCCACGAGGGCTGAGGGAGCTGGCGGATGGTATTGCTAAGCCACTCTCCATCCTCTTGGAAAGGTCATGGAGAACAGGAGAGGTGCCTGAAGACCGGAAGAAAGCCAGTGTCACCCCAGTCTTCCAAAAGGGCAAGAAGGAGGACTCAGGCAACTACAGGCCAGTCAGCCTCACCTGCATCCCTGGAAAGGTGATGGAGCAGCTCATCCTGGAGGCCATCTCCAAGCATGTGGAGGACAAGAAAGTGATCAGGAGTAGCCAGCATGGCTTTACCAAGGGGAAATCATGCTTAACCAATCTGATAGCCTTCTGTGATGGAATGACTGGCTGGGTAGATGAGGGGAGAGCAGTGGATGTTGTCTGCCTTGACTTGAGGAAGGCTTTTGACACTGTCTCCCATAGCATCCTCATAGACAAGCTCAGGAAGTGTGGGTTAGATGAGTGGACAGTGAGGTGGATTGAGAACTGGCTGAATAGCAGAGCTCAGAGTTGTGATCAGTGGCACAGAGTCTAGCTGGAGGCCTGTAGCTAGCGGTGTCCCCCAGGGGTCAGGACTGGGTCCAGTCTTGTTCAACTTCTTCATCAATGACCTGGATGAAGGGACAGAGTGCACCCTCAGCAAGTTTGCTGACGATACAAAACTGGGAGGAGTGGTGGATACACCAGAGGGCTGTGCTGCCATTGAGAGAGACCTGGAGAGGCTGGAGAGGTGGGTGGAGAGGAACCTCCTGAAGCTCAACAAAGGCAAGTGCACGGTCCTGCACCTGGGGAAGAATAACCCCAGGCACCAGGACAGGTTGGGGGCTGACCTGCTGGAAAGCAGCTCTGCGGAGAAGGACCTGGGAGTGCTGGTGGACACCAAGTTAAGCATGAGGCAGCAATGTGCCCTTGTGGCCAAGAGGGCCAATGGTATCCTGGGGTGCATCAGGAAGAATGTGGCCAGCAGGTCGAGGGAGGTGATTCTCCCCCTCTACTCAGCCCTGGTGAGGCCACATCTGGAGTACTGCGTCCAGTTCTGGGCTCCCCAGTACAAGAGGGATGTGGCACTACTGGAGCAAGTCCAGCGAAGGGCCACAAAGATGATTAGGGGACTGGAGCATCTCTCTTATGAGGAAAGGCTGAGAGAGCTGGGCCTGTTTAGCTTGGAGAAGAGAAGGCTGAGAGGAGATCTTATCAATGTGTACAAGTATCTGAAGGGAGGGTGTCGAGAGGATGGGGCCAGACTCTTTTCAGTGGTGCCGAGCGACAGGACGCGAGGCAATGGGCACCAACTGAAACACAGGTAGTTCCATCTGAACATGGGAAAAAACTTCTTCACTGTGAGGGTGACAGAGCACTGGAACAGGTTGCCCAGAGAGGTTGTGGAGTCTACTTGTCTGGAGATATTCAAAACGCGCCTGGATGCAATCCTGTGCAATGTGCTCTAGGTGACCCTGCTTGAGCAGGGGGGTTGGACTAGATGATCTCCAGAGGTCCCTTCCAACCTCAACCATTCTGTGATTCTGTGAAACATTTCGTGTACCTTCATAATAGCGAGTTGCTTCCTTCTTCACTACAAAGACATCTTACTGAAACAAATCAGAAGATTTGTCTAAATAGAAAAACTTTAGGACTTCACACTTGCAGTAGAGCCCCTCCCTGCTCCAGACAAATGCCCAGATAAATGTTCTTTGCTTCGATGTTTGCAGAACTATGCAATTCAGTACTGCCTTTGGAGCAACAGCTCATTCTTTTCCCTATATGTTGCAGCTGACCTGCAGCCTGGGCGTTGTGAAACATTAGTGGAGTGACATGCTGAGAAACAACTTCAATATGAAATGTGATATTCTAAATGTGATATTCTAACACTCAGCTTGCCGCTTCAGAATTCTTTCTTCAGAAAAATGGTGTTACTGAAGTACTTGGTGTATTTATGACTCTCGATGCAGTTTAATATCTGTAAATTAGATCTCCTGCAAGACACCAGGCCTTAATTAGGAGTCTCAGCAGATGCACTGTAATGAAGAATCTTTCTGTGAATTAATTTCCCCTACCCTTGGTTAGGGGTCTCGTCAACATCTGTTCTAGGCTCCCCTATAGACAAAGGAAGCAATATCACCTTTAAAGGACAATTCATCCCATCTTAAGATAAGTGTGATAAGCAGAAGGAATCATCCTCTAAGGGTGTCTTTGTTGTCATTGATTATAGGACATGCCCGTCTCATTCCCTGCCCTTACTACTTTTTACTAGTGAAACTGATGACATAAGTATCCTAGCAAATTCAGTGAACCCTCGTCATGCCTGTCCCTATCAACTCTCCAGAAAGCCCAAGTACCTTGGATTTAGATCATTAACTTCCAGATAACTATAGCAAAAGAAGAGTAGTTCCACCTGGCATGGGTAATTCCCTAGCCCATGAGACTAACGGACAGGGTAAGAAATAAGACGTACAAAATAGCTGCACAGTAATTGCATGGTGGAAAGAAAGCCTCAGCAGCCTCAAACTCACTGCTGCTCCTGTTACTGCCTCTCTTTCTTCTCCCCTTGGCATCTCTATCTTCCTTGCTTTTTTGCACCTGATTTATCAGCCAGATCTCAATGGTAAGGAATAAGATCATTGAACACAATTAATAATTCTCATAATTCTCCTGCACAAGTTAATTATGAAAAGTCATACAAGGGGACATCCAGAGGTAAAGGAGGAAGTGACACAATCCAGTATCACATCTGGGGAGGCTGCACAAGTATTTTGGGAAGCAGAGTAAAGGGAAGACAACAGGATTTTCTTCTGTGAGGTGAATTGAATAACTGTGAAACTTCCACCTTGTAGGAATTAAGTTACTGTGCTCCTTCAGCAAATTATCTATTATGAATGTATTAATTATGTCACCAAATGCGTCAAAAGTTCAACATCTGCCAACAAGAGAAATACAGTGAGTTGCATTATCTGTTTGTGTTAGAGTAACTGACTCTTAGGATTCAGTTCATCTCGCCTAAATTCAGGCATCCTACTGAAGGACCTCATGCTGGTGCCTAGGAGGTTGGAGATCTCTCGGTAGAGATAAAAGGGAGAAATTAGGGAGGACTGTGGGTGAAAATGCTCATGTCATCTACCAGGAAGCACCTAAAAGCTTTGTCTGAATCTAATCTAGTCATCTAAACCCCCTCTGGACTCAACAGAGAGAGACAGGCAGTTCCTGGAGATGATTCAACTTGTCCTAAGGAAGAAGCGCTCTGTGAAGATGCTAACTTCTTTCTCTCTGATGAACACAGAGGAAGCCTGATTAGCTTTAAATAGGTCACTTGCATACAGCTAAAGCTCAGCAAGGAAGTCTTCCTGTATGTTTTCCCCAAGTGTTTCACACCTATGAGCATTTGAAAGAGTAATCATGGAGCCTGGCCTCCTGCATTGCTGTGGTATGGAAATATGGTGTGATGGCATGGCGCAGAACTGCAGGCTTGGGAGGGTAAGGCTGGTGGATTTCCAGGGAAGGAGGGGTTTTTTTGTTTTTTTTTTTTTACACATGCATGTGCAATTTCACACATGCTTTCTCCATGTCATGTGGATTAGGCTCCATGCATCCCAGATTTCGGGATGTGCATAGTTTACTGTGTACATAAAGACAGTCAGAACAGCACACGGTGCAGCTCAGTGTGACATTTCAGAGAATGTGAAATGCATCTCCTGGACAGAGCTGTGCAGTAGATCCAGACCCATCATGGGATCTTGAGCACATGCCACATGTCTATACAGCAGTACAGCAGATGGGATTCATCTCCCTGCAGTTAAGCTATTTAAAAGTTAGGTGACTGAATCTAATCTAGTTGTCTAAGCTGCCTTTGTAGTAACGGAAGGAGACAGGCCATTCAAGAAGATAATTCATCATCTCTCTCTTGCAAACTCATCTTACAGGGACGTGGGACATTTTCCATTTCCACTCATTTCCTGCTGGTATTTTAAATGCTATCTTAAATTTGCCCTCACTCCCACACCTGCAGAAAGAGAAGGAAGGTCAGAAGCAGTGGGGGAGTCATTGGTATTCCTGGTGGAGGCTGCTCTCCAAAGATCTCCCATCTTTGGGCAAATAGTGTTTCTCTTCAATGGGGAATTCCTACTTCTCTAATCTTCCTTTTACATGAGAGAGCAATGTTGAAACACTGAAATGTCTTCTGGGTCAATTATGCTAAATTTCAATTGAGAAAAATCAAAATGCTTCACTTTGTTCATTTTGAATCATTTAATTTCAACAAAGAAATTATTAGATATTTCAGAATGTATATCATAGACTTTGTAATACAGTCTCTGCATGGTCTGACATTGTGTGAAAACCGTCTGGGATGCCAAAGGTCTTTGCAGGACAGGGGACTGAACTCTCTATTTCCAAGTCTGTAGGCAGCAGCCCTCACTTGGGTCTGTGAGTTGACACATATGGCGGAGGTGGGCTCGAGGTATTCTTGATCTTTGATCTCGTAGGGAACATGGCAGTGGAAAATAGGATTTGGGATCCTTAATGGAACTATGGCGTGCTTGTCGGGTAGGGTTTAGGATAAGAGTTGCACTGGCAGACTTGAAGGGTTGGCTGACAGGCTTCTCGGCAGTTGAATTTTGTTGCCAAACCCAAAAGGAGGCCACAGAGTTGTGCAGGGACAGCCCTGAAGAGCTGGAATTCACTACCCGCTGCTAAGGATACAGAAAAACACAAGGACACAATTGCCAGTTTGGGGAGGGGCTGTTCTTCCTTCCCTGCCCCACTCCTTCAGTGACCACCTCCATTTATGCCCCACTGAAATTTTCCAGGATTCTGCTCTGCTGGGGTCTTGGCAATTTTGCTGCCATTACTAATCTGCTGCCCAAGGCAACCCCTCTGCTCTGCCTAATAACCTGAGAGATGTGGCAGGAGAGAGAACAAATTGGGCTGGATTATGTATACTGTCAAATTTCAGTTATTTTATTATTAAAGTTCTTCTTTTTTTTTTTTTTTTTTTCCTGGAAGGGGCAACCTGTTTCATAAATTGTGGAAGTGATGGACTTCAGCACTGGATTCCTCTGTTGCCAGTTTGATTTCTCTCAGCATTAAGATGTATGCCTTTAAGAAGACATTTTGTGCTGGTGAGGCAAAATGGAGAGACTGTGGAAAACAGGCACGTCAGGCTGAAACTTATTAACTGATGACTAGTAATATTTGACGGATGCTAACATAGCCATAAGAACAAAACTGTGGCATTTCAGATTTTTTTTAATTGCTTCATCTGTAATTGTGAAACTGTAATTTCCTAGTTTCTTTTTTTAAGCTTTACCTTTCCTCCAGGGGAAATGTCTGTGATTTCCCTTGCTTTTCTCTGAGGAAACCCTACGCAGATTATTACATGTATTGATTTGAACTAATCACTCTGACTTTGACAAGGAAGCCAAATGCAAATTCCAGGTAGGTTACAGCTTTAAGGAGCCTGTGTCTAAAGACTCAAGGCAAGCAATTTAATATAATTGGTTTGTCTTTCCAGGAAATGACTTAGGATGATTTTAGTAAGGTCTCCGTAGGTACAGTTAAGAAACTTGTGCCTGACAAATTGCAATGATGCAACTTGGCAAGTGAGTCTGCAAGTGTGTTTAAATTGGCTCCAGTGTGCATCATTAAAATCTCAAGTTCTTTCACTCCTTGAAATTAGCAGCTCTCTCATCTTACAGTCAGATGTGATTATTGCTCTAATCTAGGGACAGTGAGAGACCGCCTTGAAGGAAAAGCAGCCTGTGAAAACTGGCAGGATCTCTACAATGCTTTTGCTGTATCTCAAAAACCCCACAGAGACCCCGGTCTAATCTATTTCATTTAAAGATGATGGGTCAAACAGAGCTGGCTGCATTGCACTAGTGGGGCTGCAGCTTAAAACTGCCTGGACTGAGCTGGTTTTGAACTGCTCTGTTTTTTGCTGGGATGATACACAGCTGGCTGACCAATTTGGTCTACATAGCAAAGGCAGTAAACTCAGAAATGGTTTCTGGCAAAGATGAGGCCAATTCACAAGTTTCCCTGTCTTCTTCTGCTGTCCCAGGCCTCCTACTCTGCAGATTTCTTCTTGCTACTCCATCTCCTTTGCAGAACCTGGAAAGTAGGGGACAAAGTTTTCATTAGAAACCCAGTTTTTCATTTAATTTTAGAACAAAGAACATTCTGAGGGAGCCTAGCAGGGAGGATGGAGCCCACCTGCAATGTGAGCTGCAGGGAGGGATTATTCCCTTGCAACAGAACTACCTCAGAGCATCTTGTCTCTATGTCTGAAACACAAATGGCCATGAAAGAAAAAAGGATCGTTCTCAGCCCCATGTCTGAAGGCAGCAGCTAAGTCTGTAATTGGCCTGGGCTCATAACGAGCATCCTTAGTTGGACAGCTCAAGACCTGACAAAGCTCATTAATCCCACTATTAGTCAAAATCAGATTGCTTTGATGGCATTACTCCAGGAACATAGTCCTGGTGTGGCATGAGAGGGCTGAACAAAGCCCTTCTCCAGACAAACACTTGCCCCTCTGATGCCTACATAAACCCCATAGTGACGGCTCCTCCGGTATAAGGCTAAGGACCCTCGGTGGAAGCACCAGTCTGCAGGGTTACACAATGCAGTAGCATGCACAGTGCAAAGAAGAGGCCTAAATAAAACAGCAGTATGGCATGCATAAAAAGACTTTTCCTCTCCTTCCGAGCTTTCTATTTGCTTTGAGATCCAAAGCTAGGATTCAAAATCTAGGGAAAAAAAAAAAAAAACAGCCAGGAAGTTGCGATAATAATGAGTGTATAGATGTAAAAGCGTGTGGCTGGGCACCAGGGGAATGGCTGCTTATTTGTCTTGTCCTGGTTGCTGCACTGTGGATCGAGATGAAACTCCAGGAGATTTCAGTTGCCCCAAACATCCTGACCTTAGAGAGGCTTTTGGAGAGCAAGTGCCTTTGGCAGGGCAGGGGTTTGGTAGGGAATCTGCAGTTTGAATGCAGATTGGAGACAGCTGAGAGTTGGAGGGGGACAGTGTGCTGCAGGACTTGGCCAGAGCGAGGCCTCTGAAGTGACAGAGGGAGAGAGACTCTCCTGGTGGGCCAAGAGGGCCAGGGCTGAGTTTTCTGCAACCAAAAATGCCACTGAGAGGTGTTGACCTGGAAAGCAGGGCTCAAAGGAAGAACTATTTTTCCAAGGACTCGCTGAATTCAGAGGCGTGTGTTCAAAACTTTTGATTTAAATTGCTCCCCCAACAGGCCTGCGATTATCTGGGCCCAGCATATCATCAACTAGTGCATGCATGTATTCTCCAAATAGACTCCTGAGATTTTTTTTGTTTTAATTACTATTTCATCATAAAACAAAATGGAAGAACTGTAATTTAAAGTGCACATCCTCAATTAGAAATTTCCTGGGGTGACCATACCAAAATAAGCAGGTTGAGTAGTAGCAGGTGGCTTTGGATGATAGAGCCATTTGGATTAATAAGATCTGGAATAAGGAGTTTACGCTGCACTACATATATCCTGCAAGTTAGGCGTATGAAATAGTAACATTTGAGGGAGTTGCACCACCCAAGTACCTCCAAACTACTTTGAAGTATTCATAGGTGAAGATTACTACCTGTGAAATGGGATTTTTATCCAAAGGCAGAATGCCCTTTTTACAAGCAATATGTAACATCTACTTGCAACTGGGCCAAAGGCCTCATTTTTTTTTCCTGAGTAATACTTCACAAGTACTGCAATTATTGCATATGGACTGAATATTTCAGTATCTAGAATAGAGAGAGGCTAGTAATGCTATTCTTATGAAATATTTCTCTACTTAGGTAAAATTCACTAGGCCTCGGTAACTGTATGACAAAGCTGATAAAAAGAACAGCATAACACAGACACAGCTGAGGACGCTTTTGGTAATTGCTGATATTTTCCTAAGGCCTTAAAGTCGGCATTTGCATTTGGTACATAATAGTGGCACATACAGTTCACAAGCATCTTGAGGATCAGTAACATCATATTCACAAGCCTAGACCTTTGTAGTCTTGGGCTAACAACATCACAACCAACCTGGTTAATTGGAAGGCCTCATTAGATTTGGCTAAGAACATATCTCAGACACTGCCCTATGTTTCTACTTTTAATTACCTGGTACAACTGAGAACATGCCTACAATGACACATCTGAAAACTAGAGGTGTCACTGAGAGCCAGCAACCCAAAGCTCTCTCCATAGTCATGGGAGACTCTCACCTTGAAGGGGCAATGCATCCCAACCTGAAAGAGGTTTCTAAGATACATGACGTGAAGCTCTCCTTGAACTTGTTTATACTTTCACATACAGCTACACCACTACCTTTTAGACATGTGCATTTTGATGAGATAGTTAGCTTTACCACGTACTTCATGCTGATGGCTAGCGATGTATGGTTTAGCAGAATGTTGCATTGTGACAGGATTGGATTATCAGCACTGGGATCTAGATGTAAGGTCTCAGGTTAGAAGGTCCAGAAAGGGAGCATCTCACAGGCAGGAGGTGCATTCGTTTGGCTAGTATTAGCACATCGTCACTTGACTATCTGTACAGCACTGTATTTTGGAGCTGTGTATCACAGAGCGATTTTGTATGAAGTATTGCCCTCTTGTGGCTGTCCAACAAAAGATGGGTAACTCAGAAAGTTTTCAGCTAGTGGAGAGCACATTAAGCCAGTTTGGGAAGATGGAAGGGCACAGCCCTAGTTCTACTCCTAGGCATACATGAAATGTATCCGTTCACTGTGTCCATTTCTGGCATCTGTTGGGTTTATTACCTAATGACTAGCTCCATTCTCTGTTTCAAAACTTCATGGGATACGTGATTTCTGATGGTCCTAGGGCTTACTGCAGTACACACAAAGAGAACTCGACCTCATGCATTTATTCCAGCCAAAAGTCTATGCAAGCATTGCATAAGGTAGACCTGTGTTTGGTAATCCTTGGAGAATACCAGCATATCTTCTAACATATACTTGGGAGTCTTAATTTTGTAAGAGGCACACACTGCAAACATAGAGAAGAGGCTTTAGGAGTGATTGATAAACAATATTATCCACGTTAACACTGCAAAAGTTATTGGTTGGTAGTGTTGGAACAGTAACATATACACCAAGCTGTGCATCCAGAGGGAAAGTGGCATTGCAATAAATAAATGCATGGATGCTTCCTGGAACAAGAGTGGGATTTTTTTGATTGTTCTCCGAAGTAGTGCTGGTAATTTGTGCTCATTCTTATGCCTGGCTACACATGCACTTCAAGTAGCGCATGGATTTCACAAGTGGTTTACCTTTTGTCATTTCTGGAGGGCCTATACAAAATCATAGCTGATCATAGTAATGAATTGCTAGAATGGTTATCAGTAAAGAATTTCCTGCATAAGATTCAGCTAGAATATTCTTGTGAGCTCTCGCTATAGAACCAGTGTGTAAGTCATTCCTGCAAGTACTGAGTTACTGTTTAATATAGTAATGCAAGGAATACGGAAAGATCCTTCAACGCCAAGTCTGCCTAGACTTCTATGCACTGGGAGAGGGGAAAAAATTAAATGTCTGAGGAGATCCTAAAAGTGATAATACCGTTGTTATGAAAGTCTACAGGGCAAAATTTATAGGAAGAAGTGTAGTCTTTTGTCAGATACTGGATTATATTCCATTTTGTATCCCACCAGATAAAGCCAAAAGAACAAAATGCATTCTGGGTACACCATCCCTTCCCTGAGCTTCAGTTTGTGCCCATTGCCTATTTTCCCGTCATTGGGCACCACTGAGAAGAGTCTGGCTCCATCTTCTTCACACCTTCCCATCAGATATTTATAAACATCCATAAGATCCCCCACCATGAGCCCTCTCTTCTCTGGGCTAAACAGTCCTCTGCCTCCCTTTGTAAGAGAGATGCTCCAGTGCCTTAATCAGTTCATGGCCCTTCACTGGACTTGCTCTGGTAAGAGGCAGAGTGCTGTGCAGACTCCTGTGCGTGCGTGTTGTGGTGATAAATCTGGGTGCATCTTAACTATGCTTCTGTGCTGCGATGATGAATGCTCATGGCTGGAGATAGACCTCAGGTTTGTTAAAGCACTGTGCCATGGCATTCCAGCTGTGGTGCCTGGTGCAGAATAATTGAGAGGACTTTGTTGTTTGCACACTGCTCTGTACTGGAACCAAGTGTCAAGGATGTGTTTCTTAGGGGCCTTTTATTGTGGTTGCTGCCTTTCTCTAAAGGCTAAGCTCATGACTGTTTCCTGCTGGAACTCAGCTCTCAGTGCTAATGAATGTGCATTCTTAACAGTAAACCAGTGAAAGTATGAAAGTAGTTTAAGTTTTGTTCACCTTCAGCTGTGGGTCATCATGTTGACAAGGGGTTCATAATGCATTTTCTGATTTTTTTTAAAGTATATTTCAACAACTTTAAAAATAGCATGATTGTCCATTCCTATCCCAAACCATTTAAATTCCAAAGCCAGGCTTTAAGAAGTTGGTAAATGCCTCCATGAATTTTTCATGAAGCTTTTTTTTTTGGGGGGGGGGGGAGGGAAGGGGGCTGCCTCTGTTCTCATGTTGACATCACAGCAGAGTTGTTATGGATGGGATTGATGTGAAACAGTGCAGGTGAGGCATCTGTACCAGGGCTTTCTGTGCAGTTCCCTGTGCAGCAGGTGAAGAGAAATCAAGAATTGGCATTCATCCCATCCCAAAGTAAATATTTCTCCTACGCCAGATGAACTGTACCATCATAGCACCTTTTCTCTCGGCTGAAAAAGAGCCTTGGAGCCACGCACGGATGTGTAATTTCAGGGTCCAAACTAGGCAATTCCTACATCTGCAGTTAAATAAAAACCAGCAGGGCATTGTCTCCAGAACTGGTTTGGTATGACTGTCACTACTTAAATAATACAGAGCCTATCACAGCGTTGGCATGCACCAAATCCATGTCCGTCTATCTCTTTCCCTCCCCCCTCTACCCCCAAGACAATGACAGCATACAGTGCCGGGTGACTGCTCATTAATAGTTTGCCCATGGCTAACCCCTTCTGAAGTGGTAAATGGGAGAAGAGAACTGACCCATTTGGATGTGAGCCATGCTATACGCTCATAGTTTTGGGGAACAGTAGTCTGCATTGACAGCTGGAAGACCCTTTCTTACCCTTTTCAGTAAGGTCATACCAATGTAATATTCACCAACAAACTGAGGCAACCAGATCATTGCTTCTGGTACCAACAGGCTGTGCAGTCACCAACAACGTTTACTACCTCTATAAATGGAAGGAATCTCTTACGAATTGTGGACTAAACTAGCACTGTCTGAATACTACGGAAAAGTTTTCTGTAGCTACACCATCAAAAAACACTTCAGATGTTTCCAAAAGCTACAGGCAAGTTAATGACCATGAATTTCCAAACATTTCCTTCCGAGTTGGGAAATGAAGCAGACAGCTGGGGCCTGGACAAACATATCTTTTCTCATTAATCAAGATTTTCAAAATGAATATTAACCCAGATGGATGACCAGCATAAGGCACTACACTTCCTAAAACTCTTTCTTCTGAAAAGAATATTCTGAAAAGAAATTTCTTTAAAGCATCTAAGACTGAGCTGTTGTGAAAGGTCTGGAACTAGGTTTAATAATATTTTAAAATGATATGTGTGTGTCATTGTTTTGGCCACAAACTATTTCACAGCAGATAAAAGCTTGAGCAAACGTTAGCTGTTTCCAACAGCCTCTTTCTAATCAAAATGATATGCAGGTGACTTTGAACTGCATATCAAACAGTTGTCTGAGAGTGGGAATGGACAGCACTGTCAAGGAAATCCTGATGTAATGGGTTAAAAGAAAAAAAAAAGTGTGACAATAGTATAGTGATCTCTGCTGGGAACAGAGGCCAAGGCCTTTAGAAGCTGTAGGGATTAGCTTCTTTGTGCTTGAGGTAGGTTTGGTCATTGCTGCTTCTGTTGGGTTTAGCATGGATATCTGTCTCTTTGAATACCTGATCTAGAAGATTGGGTTTTTTCGGAAGGAGATTGTCTGCTGTAGAAAATATAGCCCTACTAAGAGCAGCATGCAGAGATGCAACCAGACTGCAGCACCCTGAAAGACTTGTGGGATTATACAGGAAAATGCAAAATTCAGAGATGCAAGAAACTTTTCTGACTCTTCTTCTCTGCCTCATATACAGTTGTTTGAGAGTGAGTGGACTAAGGAAAGAAGTTGTGACGGTGTGCTCCTTCCCCCTCCCCCCACTGATGTGCTCTCTCCCCCTCAACCTGACCTCCCTGTAAACAGCACGTATGTAGGGGCTAGTTGAGCATGCACCAGCTAAGACCTATCTAGTATGCAAATACGACCATGAGTCAATCATCTCCCCCCCATAAACAGGGGGCAGCCCAGAGCCCACTGAGCTCTCCTGCACAGCAGCGGGCTGCACTGCAGAACCTCCTTTTGAGTAGGAGCGCCTCTCAAGGTCACTCCTCGAGGCTGAGAGATTCCTTACCCGCCACAGATCCTCGGTAAGTGATCAACAGCATGCTGAACTTCTGTGAACTTCGCAAAACTTTCCTGAGTTATATCCCTGACTGATAGCACACCTAATTCCTTACCCATAAACCGTTGACCAAGTCTGAGACTAGGACTGGATTCTGCCGCACCTAGGCTTCTCTCCGAAGGAGTTTAGAAAGCAAGGGGGTCCAGTCTGAATCTTGTGATTCAACGGGAGGGTTCCCTTTGCACTCACTCCTTTAGATATGAACCGTTGACCAAGTCTGAGACTAGGACTGGATTCTGCCGCACCTGGGCTTCTCTTTGGAGGAGTTTAGAAAGCAAGGGGGTCCAGTCTGGAGCTCGTGACTCAACGGGAGGGTCTCCATTGCACACGCATCTGACCCTGTCCTTCATGCAGTAAATAACTGAGAGAACCTTGCCAATCGAACCTCGTTAAATCGTTCTTATTTACAACTGAACTTTGTTAAGTCACTGTCTTACTGCAGTAAACGTAGTGCTGCTTCCCTCTTACGAGGGAAGTGCATCACTCCTTTCGCGACAGAAGTCTTTTCTCAAACCTTTTGCAACTAAATCATAGGTGGAAGAGACAAAAGGGGCATGTTGTAGAATGTCATGTAGTACACCTCTGTTTTCTTCCCTGCTCTGCTGTCAGATATTAGACCAATCACTTGTAAACCCCTATGGATTTCCTATCTATGGAATGAAAGGCCAGTGACACAAAGGACTTAGAAACTTCTTCCATTACATGCCTGCTTTCCTGTAGTTTTACTCTTGTTGTTTATTTATATCCACCATATTTAATAAATACTGTCTGTATATTAAGATAATTCTCCAAGAATGAAATGAATCAGCATCTAAAGGTTCTTCTGTCTCTCTAGTTTAGAGGGAAACATCCAAATCAGAGTCAATATATTCCGCTCCTCAGGCTGACAGTGCAAACAAAATGCATAACGTAAAATACTGAAAATCTTCAGTGGCATCTAAGCACACTGCAGGGGGCTTTCAAAACATCCTGAGGATGCTATCAGCTCACAGAAAAGAATTTCTCCATCTGATAGCAGTCAGCGTGCTATATGCAACAGCTAGGTGCGTTTATGTTCAACCTCAGTGCAACAGCTCACAATGGCAAGGCAAAATTGGAGCACTATTTTATATGATGTCATCCCCAGGCTAAATCTCTTGATCCACAGCCTGAGAAACACAGGTGGAAAGGATGCCCTCATGTCAGCTGTCACTGTCCACCTATCTAGCCTGAACTTCATCAGTTTCTCTAGCAGGATGTCATGAGAGACCATGTCAAAGGCCTTGTTGCAACTGAGGTAAACAAGTACCTCTCCTCTCCCCTCACCCACCAAGCCAATCATCTCCTCAGAGCAGGCTGGCAGCTTTGTTAAGCAGAGTTTCCCCTCATAAAGCCATCCTGTCTACCTCCAGCCTATCACCTTTCCTTCCCATGTCTGGAAATGATGTCCAGGATTAGTTGCTCCATCACCATCCTAGGGACTGAGGTGAGGCTGACTGGCTTGTAGTTCCCTGAATCCTCCTCCTTGCCCTTCTTGAAGGTAGCAGGGGCGTTTGCTCTCTTGCAGTCCTTGGGAATCTCTCCTGTACACTTCCTTGTTAGGTTTGAGGTCAGCCAGGAGCTCCTTGCTCATCCACATAGGCCTCTTGCTACCTTTGCTTGATTTCCTGCTTGTTGGAATGGACCACTCTTGAGCTTGGAGGAGGTGATCCTTGAATATCAGCCAGCTGTCTTGGACCCCTCTTCCCTCCAGGACCATATCATATGGAACCCTTCCCGAGCAGGCCAAATTCTCTTCTCCTCAAGCCCAGGGTATTGATCCTGCCTTTTGTCCTCTGCTCCCTCCTCACAGGATCCTCAGCTCCACCATTTTGTGGTCACTGCAGCTAAGACTGCCCCCGACTTCCACATCTCCAGTCAATTCTTCCTTGTTTGTATGTATGAGATCCAGAGTGCCTCTCCTCCTCAGCTCCTTGATCACCTGTGTTAGAAAGTTGTCATCAATGCACTCCATAAACTCCCTGGATTTCTTGTGCCCTACTCCATTGTCCAGCCAGCCAATATCAGGGTGGTTTGAAGCTCATAGGACCAGGGCCTGTGGACATAAACTTTATTCCAGTTCTCTGAAGAATGCCTCACCTATTTCTTCTTCCCGAAGAGATTATCTACAGCAGACACCCATTACATGGTCACCAGTGCTGGTCTGCCCCCAGTCCTGACCCATGAGCTCTCAGCTGGCCTCTCACCTGTCACCACAGAGAGCTCCATGCATTCCAGCTGCTCATTCAACTATTTCTCTTCTCTTCACACTTGAAACAGATTGCATTTTAAGCAAGAACCTAAATTTTGTCAAATTTAACTTGATGGCTTCAAGGAAGTTCTTCAGCTGCTGCCTTGTACATCATACCCATTCAACTTCACCTGCAACATCTAAGTTGATTGTAGAGAGGGGCACACTATTTCTGTGCTCATCCTGCACCACAGGTGTCTGCCTCCTGACAATATAGAGAAAGAAGATTGAAATCAGTATTCAGAGATATGACATCCCCGCTGTTGAAGGGACCATGTCTGTACCACACTGGCATGAGCTGTCTGAGGGTCCAGAGACACATCTCCTTTAGCAGAGCAGAGACTATGAGAAAGCAGGGAAAACCAAGGGGGAGGGAGCAATGGATTCACACACCTCACCCCAGAAGAATCAGCTGGAGAAGAGCAATTACACAGCCATTTGCCCATTGACCACAAGGCGGCTGGGCATCTGTCAACCCTCCATGCCCCATCTCCTCACCATACCGCACGCTTGAATTGCCTTCTCTGAGTCCCTACCCCAAATTGTCTTAGCTCTATGCTATGCCACCTTTTTCCTGAAGTTGCTTACCTTCCTCTGATAGTCTGCACTGTCATCTGTTTCATCTCTCAAGTGCCCCACTCCTGACCCCTTATTCAGGCAGGCACCAACAATACTGGCACCAGGGGTCACTTCTGCACTTTGGCAGAGTGACAGGGGTGCTGTTGAGCACATGCACTGATATAATGGGCTTTCTCCACAAAGGGGCCCACAAATGAGCTCTCAGGTCCGTTCATTGGGTTCACCAACAAGATAACCATTTAAATGAGAAGAGTCAAGTCTAGTCACTTCAACATTTTAAACCAGGCCTAGACATACAGGTGAATTCAGAATGCCAAACAGAAGACACTTTTCAGAGCCAAGGACTGGACTCAAGTCCCAGACCTAGGTCTCTATATAGCTTGACTACCAGTGTACTTCTTCAGCATCTGCTTAAGCTGAAATAATGGCCTAGGGAAACAGGCCGTTGCCCTCTTCAGCTCAAGAGGGACAGAAGGTAGCTCCAGGTTCTTAAGTGTTTCATGCCTAAGGAAAGAAGTGACCTCATCTAGTAATCGAATCAATCACAGTGTCTAGAAGATGCCATTCCCTAGTACAAAACACAGCAGCTGTTTCTAGGAATTATTGCTATGCTAAGGTTGAAATGCTGGAAGCTTACCAAAAGTCTATATTCCCACTGAGAAACCATGAGAGGAAAAAATTAAGGGGAAGAAGCTGACAGTTCATATATATTGGGATTTGGCCCAGAGTCAGTATAACTATCCTGGTCTGAGAAAAGGCAAAGGATGGAACTGACCACCAATATATCAGGTTTTATCTTCCAGGGGGATCATTCTATTACAGTGCAATGCAGCCAGTCTCCTAACACTGCACTGAAACACTGGCATGGCATTAATCCCGGAGGAAAGGAGCACTCCTACCAAGCAATTGCATCTTCAACTACTAACGGCTCCTTCCCTATCCCCTCCCCTCCCCCCAGATAGGAAGAGGAATAGGGTACATCACCTCTGCAGAACACTCTACATGTCCTAGAAAAGGAGAGGGAAGACAACAAGTCAGATCCCACCAAAAAAAAACCCATCAGCATAAATATTGTAGGGTGTGTCTGCATGCCCAGCAATCCTTTTGCCTGTTAGTGCTGGGCTTTATCTAACCCAGGTGTCATTAATTCTGCTAATTATTTGGGGGAAATGGAAAGAAAGGCAGCACTTGTAAGGTCTGGCTCATGACATCTGGATGAGTCACACCCCATTTTTACCCTTTGAGTATAAAGTCTTGCTTTCCAAGGTGCAGACCTACCATGACTAAGTTTAAAGCTCAGCCTTTTCCTCACCTCACCAAGAAAGATGAAAGTCATGTTGCTCTCAGCTAGACCACATGGAAGAGATTAAACGGGGAGATCCAGGGCTCCTGGTTGCAGAGGGCTATACAGATTAATAGTGACCTCTCAAAATGCCAGGCAGAGCTTCAGCCCTGCCCCAGAGAAAGGGACTGCCACAAGAGCTTCTTTGAAAGGCTGTGACAGAGAAGTCACCAGGAGATTAGAGAGCATCTCCCCGCTGGGGACTGACCTGAGGCAACACCCCTAGGGAAGAAAGAGCCCCTCTTGTCAACTCTTCTGAGCTCACCACACCACTCCAGTTCACTCCAGCTGGGTGGGCCTAAAGAGAAGGCCCCTACCCCACTCCTCTCAGCTCTGCCCCTTCTTCCACTTACTCTCAGCTCCTTGGGCTTTTTCTCCTCCATGGATAAATGTTCCTTCAAATCCTTTGCTTTTCTGCCCAGATGCTCCACGCAAGCTTGTAGCTTATCCTGGAGAGGGAAGGGCAAGAGATTCTGCTCAGGCAAAATGGTCCAAGGCATCATATGCTGAAGCAGCACTGAGAAGGCTTGGATCATACCAGCTGAGAATCATATACCAATTGATCTGACATGTCACTTCATGCACTTTGCTTTCATGGGATGTCAATTATAAATTCCAGCAATCCTCTGGCTATTCACACTGAACATCTGCATCAGGTACTACACTGAGTGTTTCTGGGTTAAAGTTCTGAACACCTGTGTGTACAGCAGCAATACAGGCTACAATATTCCTCTGCCTTCCAAATTTAGCTTCTGAACAGCAGCTAGAAGTGCAGACAAGGAGTCAAAGCAAGATAGTTCTACACTGTATAGCTTAATTTTTTCTAGGGAGTCAATCACCAGAGCAACTTTCCAGGAAACCTACTGTATCTCTGAATCAAAATGGAACTTCTGACTCCACCCTCAGATACGGGACAGCAGGAATTACTCAGTGGAACATCACAAATTTTGCTCTAACACTCCCTCCTGCCTCTGAAAACGACTAATCGAATCCTAAGTTGAGATTCCTAAAAAAAAAATAAAGAATTGGGGGGGGGTCCTGAAAAATGCCTCCAACATTTTGGATGCAACTTGTGCAGACACCTTGGCTGGGATTCTGTCCAAGATTAAGACATCTACATTTAGATGAATTAGATGAATTAGATGCCTAAATTCCACTAGATGTCAGTATAGTCACAGGAGTATTCTAGAAAGCTAATTAGCTGACTATGCATCTACTGTCCGGTGAAGTGAATAAGCACATTTGTCAGACTGTTGGTTCTAGCCACCAACACAGCTAGCTCAATTGGTTGAGGTTGCCTCAGAGGGTGAAGCACGCATCCCACTCAGCTGCTGGAATGTTTCTTCAGCTTCAAGATGGAGAGCCCGTGAGCAGTAACATCAGTTTCTGATGTCGGAATCATTACTGTAGTTTTGGGTGGTCTCACCTCAAGCTGGCCATGAGGTATAGGCACATTTCTACATAGAGCTGCCTTAGTTCCCGTTCCTCCTTGCTCTATCCATTAGACTCCAGTTTCTTTACTGGATCATAGAAACGAAACCCTGAGCCCCCAGCACGCACCCTCCTCCTTCTGTAGCAGGGACTGTCTTTCTCCTCCCTGTTTGCAGAGAAGAGCGGAATCTACTAATAAGTTCTGCTTCGCTGCTTAGAGCGGGTAGGAGCCAGTAGTCATTGGGCCTACACTCAGCTCTTATGCCTAGATTAAACTCCTTCCCAGAACTGGGGAGGCCCTACATCCTCTTTCATAATCTACTCATGTTCTGATCCCTAGGCTCCGCTTCCAAACTGTGGTGCTTGAATACAAATTTCTCTAGAGTTTCTCTGGTCACCAGCACCCTTTTGAAATATTTAGCGTCAAAGTCAAACTAGAGATGCAACACTTGTTCCCAGACTGTTCTGCTGCATTCCTGTGACTTAACAAGTATTGGTGGGTCTGAACTGCCCTACTGCCTTACTTAGGATGAGATGGTTAGAAGTTTAAAGACTGGAGTGGAATGCCAGGTATCTCAAACCTTGTGAAGGAAATGCTTTCTAGCAGTACCTCCGGGAGATACCACTTGCTTACCTTGTGTTTTTTGAGGGCTTCATCCAGGGGCCCTCCTGTATGAGTGAGATGGCCGTGGGAGACTGCACACACCACACACATGGCTTCCTGGTCCTCCTTGCAGAAGAGACTGATGACCTCATGGTGCCGGCAGCAGAGCTTCTCGTTCTGCATCTTTTCCTTGACAAAAGGCAACTGCCGGGCTGTCTCCACTATGCTGGCCAGCTGCCGGTTGGGGTACATGACTTGCTGAGCACAAACATGCTGACACATTGGGCAGCTGAAGTCCTTGACCACTGGCTCCCAGTAGTGGGTGATGCAGGCTCTACACAAGCTGTGGCCACCAGGAATCATGACAGGGTCCTGCAGGTAGTCAGACTGATGGAGCAAGTGGTGTCCATGTTAAGGACCTCCAAATGACTGAGGCAAGCCATTGGTGGTAGTGCTATGAGATGGGCACAGACTTTGGGAGACAGTTCCTATATCCTCATATAGGAATAGTCACCTGGAGGGAAAAAAAGAAAAAGAAAAAAAAGAAAACCACACCACAGAGCAAATAGATCACATACATGCATTATGCAGCATGTGGACTCAAGGAAGCCTAAGAATCAGGCCTCATAGATATTCTCTCCTAGCTTGAGTGAGGAGAGAAGACTAGAGAAAAGACATGGGCTATGTAACCCAGACACCTGGTTCAGCTTCATTGTCCTGTTCCTCACTGACCAAGGCAAGCAGTAATTTAAGTAACAAGCATTTATTGAATTCCCCAGTACCTTGCAGGAGGAGTTCTTTCCCCATATCAGACATGGGGGGGGAAGGCAGGCTGGAAATAGCACGCATGTTAGCAAGCGTAGTAGTACTGAATATTTCTGCTCTGTCACCTACATACAGACTTTTTCCCTTGAACTCAGTACATGGGGACTAGACACACAGAGAAACAGAAATGAGAGGTCCCACTTTCATACATAGCCCCCTGAAGGCAGTCTGGAAGAGGACTTATTAAAAGATAGCCCAGGCCTCATGGCATAGACTAAATAGACTAGCTTCCCCCTCTCACTGTTTACACATGGTGCTTACAAGATGAAAAATTCCAATGCAAACAAGTTTGTTAACAAGGAAAACATTTTTCATCCAGAGGGTGACAAAACACTGGGACAGAAGCCTAGAGAGACTGTGATATCTTCATACTTGGAGACAGGGAAAAACCAGCTGGATAAGACCCTTAATGTCTTAATCTAATTAGGCCTACTTTGAGCAAAAGACTAAATTAGGAGACCTACAGAGAACTCATTGAACATAAACTAGTCCACAATTTCACAACCCTGTAGATCTCCACTTCAAAAAAGAAAAAGCATACTACAGTTGAAGGAAATCAACAGGAGCAGGACACCCCTAGACAGACTGAAAAAGAACAAGTCTAACCAAGTAAGACCTCTTGATAAAATTTTAAAAGCTAGAAGCACTACGAGTTAGGCATTCAGGGCATCTAAGCTTTTTGGTCACAACACTACCTTGCCAAGGATAACTTCCAAGCTAAAGAATTTGTTAGGCAATACACATCCCAGGTGGACTGCCACAGACCTTTGCTTTCAGCAACTAGAGAACAATTCCCACTCTTCTGCTTTACGGAAAAAAACACAGATGTGGCTAACAATGGCATTTATATAGGAGCAACAGCTGTGATTGCCACCCACATGCCCTTTCCTACCTCACCCTATGAGTATGAATATGAAGCATATTAATTTGTGGGTTTAGGCATTAGTCATGGAATCTCTCTCCTTTCCCTCTACGTTGGATGTATATTCCCTGAGATGTTGCAGAAATCCTCTGCGCCCTCCGGGGTGACCCCTTCATTGATGTTAGGAGAAACAGTGCAGGTTTCCTTGACTGCAGAAGCAACTTTGACACCTGTGGTATGGTCAGAAATACAAGTTTATTGTCCTGTTCCAGGCTGTGTTGATCAGATTCAGGACTAATCAACAGGTACCCACAAGCAGCCCTAATGTCATTAGCTTATATTTCTCTTTCCTCTCTTCCCCTCCCAACTATGCTTTCCCTTTTGACTCCTGTTTTGCTCGTTTCACACCTGTATTTGCTATTTATATGATTATGTTGGTAACTCTAGCCTTCCTGAGCAACTTTGCTAAGACAGCAATCCTATTTCACTGTCTTTCAATATCCTTCACCCATGGGGAGTTCCTGACAAGCCTCTTTCACTCTCTGTAATGTCCAGCAGTTTCTCGTGTTTTTATCCTATTAGTGTAACCTCGGGTCATGGAGAGCCACCTGCCCAGATAGATAAAAGCCTGTTCAGATCTCCTTCTTTTTCAGAGTGCTGGGTATTACCAAGAGTGGAATAAATCCAAATCTTCTCAACATTTTGGAAAGAGACCATCTCTGTTATACAAAACTGAAATAACAGAGATAAAGTCTGTTTCTATTTAAAAGTAGACTGAAATTTAGCAAAACATCATTTCAGGACAATGTGGAACGGGAAGGTTACAGTCTAGGAATCCTAGAATAGCCTCATTTTCACACGTGTTCTTTGTGGCTTGTATGTCCAATTTATTGATAGAATTGATACAGCAGCAGCAGATTGTAGTGATGTATTGTTCCGTGCAAACAAATTGCAGTTACTTACCTTTGGTTTAATAAAGACATGATAAGTGAAAATGGATATGAATTTAACTCTTTTCATAGTCGTGGAGTTTAAGTGCAGCTGACATCTACTCTGGAATATCATTGTAATCCCATGCAGACAAATGCATTTGAAACCTTAATTTCCCCAAAGATGCTGACCATCCATTTCTGTCTTCACAGGTAACTCTGTATATCCTGCACACCTTCAAAAGTCAGCTCAGGAATTCATACGTCCATGTACCTACTAGTCAGACAGTCAGTTTGTTATGAGTGTGAATGGAGCTTGGTTTGGTGCAGGAATGAGCAGAATTAATCAAAGAGTGTTTTCTATCAGACATTTGTCTAGTAGAATGCCATCAAAGTTGGCTGGAAACAGTTGGAATCCAAGCAGTGGACTTTAATATCCTTTTCTGAATTAAAAAAATATTAGTATCACAGTTATAAATATGGCAGTGAAGGAATAGTTGGTTTATTTGTAATAAATCTGGAGTAGCTCTACATGCATATGGCTGCTTATGGAATTCATCTCACCTAGAGATATACCTTTAAGCATGCCTTCGTTTCTGTCTTCCATCTTAGTTTCTTCTCAATAGGGAGGGGGAGGAAAAAAAAAGTAACAGGTGTTTTTACAGAATGGTTCATGTGAGTATCTTAGACATCTGCTACATGATGAGATGAGTTATGCCATAGAAGTGCCCATTTTTTCCTTCCTTTTCCCTATTCAGGATGTGTAGAATGATAAGTTCAGGAGGCTGCAGCCAGGGCCTGTCCCTCTGGCCCTGAGCCAGGTGGGCAGAGAAGACCTAGAGGTGGTAGCCGAGTTCAACCAAGAGTCCAGATGACCAGGAGAGTTCCTGGTGATGAAGCAGGTATGAGGTCAAGCTGAGAAGTCAGCCTGCGGGTCAGAGCCAGGATCAGGCCTGGTGAGGGTAACCAGGGACAGAGAGAGTCCAGTGCCTACTGGCAGGCCCAAAGTGACAAGATAGGTGCAGGGTCAAGCTGGGAAGTCAGTCCACAGGGCAGGGTCCAGAGCAATGGAGTCTGCACGCTGAGCTGAGCTGAGCTGAGCTGGAGATCAGTGCTCCTCTAGGGCAGCTCAGACAGAAACTGAAGGCCCAGGGTTGAGCTTAAATGGGGCTCCTGGGCCCATGGGCAGGAGGTGCCAGTGGCTGCCTCAGGCGAGGATGATCAGGCCCATTAAGGCCTATTAGTGCCCTCAGACCCTGAAAACAGTAGTAATATTAAATATTAAAAATAAATATTAAATATTAAAAACTTTTCTGTAATAGCAAGAGCTACAGCTTTACTGTGAGAAAGTACAATTGTGACACTTTTGACGGTGATTATTTTCACCTAAGTTTTTACTTTCAAATTTGATGCCTTGAAGATATCCCAGCTTTGTTTTCAACTGTTTCTAACTAGTACCGGTTCAGCAGTATCGCCTCCACGTTCTGTTTCCATTCCCTTACCTCATACATCCTTGTAGCCTTTTTTTTCCTGACTCACAGTCTGAAGGTGATCATTAACCTTTTAGCAATAGTGGGTCACATTCATCAGGCACCATAGACTGTTTACAGCATTAGTGATGTGGGCGACTCGAGTCTTCCATGCAAGAACAAAGTTACCACACAGCAGGTGGTCCTGAGGGACAGCCTACCCTCTTTTGTTGTGGGTGAATATCCTTGAACCAATTCACATGCATCGCAGGCTAAAAATGTGCACACAGAGGAATTTTTTACAAATGCTGAGGCTGGGATTCATCCTACTTAAGTTTAGACTTCTGTTAATGAGCTGCCAAAGCATAAACCAAACTTGTAGGCTCTTTCTATAGCTCATGAAGGCAAATAAAAGTCTGTTTGCCTCCATAGTTTTGGAAGAGAGATTGATCACACCTGTCTCTGTCTCCCTTGAAAGGTCTATATTTATATCTATGAATTACAGGAAGAGTGTAGAGTGACCAGCTCAGGTTTATGGAATTATTTCAAGTCCCCGTTAATGCAGCTTAATGCTGCCCTGAGTTCTGGTTTTGGATCGCATTCCATCTGACTCAGGGAGCTGGCTCTCAGAGAACAAAAAGCCACTGGCTTCAGTAGAGAAAGACTTCAGTCTCAGCTGCTTTGGCCATGGAAGTAGCACAGAGAAGGAAACGGAACCTGCTATAACACTGCCTCAACACACAGAGTTATTAGACAAATGGGTGTAAGACGATTTTTCCCTATCCTTAGGAAGGACTGCAAGTAAAGGTCCCATAAAAAGCTACACTCCCTCTCACTGGGGGTCATCACTCAGAGCAACCCATTCTGCCCATCCTGAACCACTTAGACCCCTTAATGTGTAAACGTAGTGTCTGAGGAAGAAATATGTTCCACTCTTCCATAGCCATAGCTTTATCATTAAGACTGACAGGTGTCATTAAGCAATAACCAGTCAGTTCCCAGAGCAACTCTGGCAGGATCTAGAAGTACAAATTTTCTGCAAGCAAACATTTTCATGCTTCCTAGAATACTGTGGATGTTTCAGATATTCCTGACTAAACTGTGAGAGAGGACTACAGCAAAGAAAACTAAATAACCCAGACAAGCAATACCTGTTGATCCACTTTTAACCCAGCTATCTCCTGAACACCACGGCTTTCACATAGTCTAGACGAGAACTCCGGAAGCCATTACATTGCCAGTCTAATGCAGTCTGGAAGAGGACTCGGTCCAATGCAAATACATTGCAGACCTCACGGTGCAGCCCAGACAGACGAGCTTCCCTCACTCATCATCTTACACATGGCACTGCACATTCATTGTCCCAGGAGTCGCCCCCACTCCACAGCACGAGCAGCCACTGTAAGCACAGTCTAACCAAGGCTGCGTTACCTGGGACATTTCTGCCTGCCTAAGCCCCACTGATGACTTTCGCTGCTAGGGACAGTCAGAGCAGATCACTCTTCAGCTGAGTAACCCAATTCAGCTCTCTGCTCTGAAGGCCAACAGTTTGTCGAACAACCTCTAAGCCCTCGAAGTAGCACAAATAAGCTAGCTTTTCTGGCAGGTAGAGATGTCCTTAAACTCCTGCCAGAATCAGGGGAAGGGTCTTTGTTCGTATGTCTCAAAGGCTCCTCAGCTTCCCAGAACAGCTGTCTTCATCATCTTATCGTAAAGTAATTTCAATAAGTGTCCAGTGATATTGCAAGAACAGAGAGAGGTTAATGGCAAACTGTTTACTAAAGCATGATATCTATGTCAACATCTTCCAATAGACCATTATTTTTCTTTTCTTCAAAAGAGTTAATTATTCAAGGACCTTACAAGAAAATTATATGTGGGATTAGGTGGAAATGCAAAGGCAGTGTTAAGGCAGAGGCACCAGAACTCTAAGCAAATCACCAGCGATTACCTACTTGAAGAATTTTCTATCTGCATTTGAAGAAAAATCTACCCCGATGGATGGACACAGAATCTGAGCCTGGATGGTCCGCAGATGAACAGGTTATCACAGCAAAATATCTGCTCCACAGATGAGCAGGCTGCCTGAAACTAGATGGTCCATGAGCCAAAGAGGTTATCTAACAAAGGACACGAGTCCAAGGGTAGATGTGTTATTAGAGACAACAGGAGTCTTCTGTGGAAAAACCAGCTAACTGTGTATCAGGACTGTGCATTTTAATTAGAAGAAGAATTATCAAGTTTGATCATAATTAGTAACAGAGATGGTTTCACATTCAGATGGCATACTTAAACTCCACAGAGTTGCACTGCAGCTCTTCAGAGTCAGATAAGCAGAACTGATTCCTCTGATATCTTACACTGTACTGCTATTTACATGAATATGGTCTTGTTATTATTAAAAAAATTTGTATTAAAGTTTGCAGTCTAAAGCTTTGTTAAGCTTTGTTTGTGAGTTGATAGGGACAGACCAGGGTTCACTGAATTTGCTAGGACACTTATGTCATCATTTTCACTAGTAAAAAGTAGTAAGGGCAGGGAATGAGATGGGCATGTCCTATGATCAATGACAAGAAAGACACCCTTAGAGGATGATTCCTTCTGCTTATCACACTTATCTGAAGATGGGATGAATTGTCCTTTGAAGGTGATATTGCTTCCTTTGTCTATAGGGGGAGCCTAGAACAGATGTTGACGAGACCCCTAACCAAGGGTAGGGGAAATTAATTCACAGAAAGATTCTTCATTACAGTGCACCTGCTGAGACTCCTGATTAAGGCCTGGTGTCTTGCAGGAGATCTAATTTACAGACATTAAACTGCATCGAGAGTCATAAGTACACCAAGTACTTCAGTAACACCATTTTTCTGAAGAAAGAATTCCAAAGCGGCAAGCTGAGTGTTAGAATATCACATTTCATATTGAAGTTGTTTCTCAGCGTGTCACTCCACTAATGTTTCACAACGCCCAGGCTGCAGGTCAGCTGCAACATATAGGGAAAAGAATGAGCTGTTGCTCCAAAGGCAGTACCGAATTGCAGAGTTCTGCAAACATCGAAGCAAAGAACATTTATCTGGGCATTTGTCTGGAGCAGGGAGGGGCTCTACTGCAAGTGTGAAGTCCTAAAGTTTTTCTATTTAGACAAATCTTCTGATTTGTTTCAGTAAGATGTCTTTGTAGTGAAGAAGGAAGCAACTCGCTATTATGAAGGTACACGAAATGTTTCACAGAATCACAGAATGGTTGAGGTTGGAAGGGACCTCTGGAGATCATCTAGTCCAACCCCCCTGCTCAAGCAGGGTCACCTAGAGCACATTGCACAGGATTGCATCCAGGCGCGTTTTGAATATCTCCAGACAAGTAGACTCCACAACCTCTCTGGGCAACCTGTTCCAGTGCTCTGTCACCCTCACAGTGAAGAAGTTTTTTCCCATGTTCAGATGGAACTACCTGTGTTTCAGTTGGTGCCCATTGCCTCGCGTCCTGTCGCTCGGCACCACTGAAAAGAGTCTGGCCCCATCCTCTCGACACCCTCCCTTCAGATACTTGTACACATTGATAAGATCTCCTCTCAGCCTTCTCTTCTCCAAGCTAAACAGGCCCAGCTCTCTCAGCCTTTCCTCATAAGAGAGATGCTCCAGTCCCCTAATCATCTTTGTGGCCCTTCGCTGGACTTGCTCCAGTAGTGCCACATCCCTCTTGTACTGGGGAGCCCAGAACTGGACGCAGTACTCCAGATGTGGCCTCAGCAGGGCTGAGTAGAGGGGGAGAATCACCTCCCTCGACCTGCTGGCAACATTCTTCCTGATGCACCCCAGCATACCATTGGCCTTCTTGGCCACAAGGGCACATTGCTGCCTCATGCTTAACTTGGTGTCCACCAGCACTCCCAGGTCCTTCTCCGCAGAGCTGCTTTCCAGCAGGTCAGCCCCCAACCTGTCCTGGTGCATGGGGTTATTCTTCCCCAGGTGCAGGACCGTGCACTTGCCTTTGTTGAGCTTCAGGAGGTTCCTCTCCACCCACCTCTCCAGCCTCTCCAGGTCTCTCTCAATGGCAGCACAGCCCTCTGGGGTATCCACCACTCCTCCCAGTTTTGTATCCTCAGCAAACTTGCTGAGGGTGCACTCTGTCCCTTCATCCAGGTCATTGATGAAGAAGTTGAACAAGACTGGACCCAGTCCTGACCCCTGGGGGACACCGCTAGCTACAGGCCTCCAACTAGACTCTGTGCCACTGATCACAACTCTGAGCTCTGCTATTCAGCCAGTTCTCAATCCACCTCACTGTCCACTCATCTAACCCACACTTCCTGAGCTTGTCTATGAGGATGCTATGGGAGACAGTGTCAAAAGCCTTCCTCAAGTCAAGGCAGACAACATCCACTGCTCTCCCCTCATCTACCCAGCCAGTCATTCCATCACAGAAGGCTATCAGATTGGTTAAGCAGGATTTCCCCTTGGCGAAGCCATGCTGGCTACTCCTGATCACTTTCTTGTCCTCCACATGCTTGGAGATGGCCTCCAGGATGAGCTGCTCCATCACCTTTCCAGGGATGCAGGTGAGGCTGACTGGCCTGTAGTTGCCTGAGTCCTCCTTCTTGCCCTTTTGGAAGACTGGGGTGACACTGGCTTTCTTCCGGTCTTCAGGCACCTCTCCTGTTCTCCATGACCTTTCCAAGAGGATGGAGAGTGGCTTAGCAATACCATCCGCCAGCTCCCTCAGCCCTCGTGGGCGCATCCCATTGGGGCCCATGGATTTGTGGGTGTCAAGTTTGCTTAAATGATCTCTAACCCGATCCTCCTCCACCAAGGGAAAGTCTTCCTTTCTCCAGACTTTCTCTCTTGCCTCCAGGATCTGGGGTTCCTGAGGGCTGGTCTGAGCAGTAAAGAATGAAGCAAAGGCGGCATTCAGTAACTCTGCCTTCTCTGCATCCTTCCTCACCAGGGCACCCTCCCCGTTCAGCAAAGGGCCCACATTTTCCCTAGTCTTCCTCTTGCTACTGATGTCTTTGAAGAAGCCGTTCTTGTTGTCCTTGACATCCTCTGCCAGATTTAATTCCAAATGGGCCTTAGCCTTCCTCGTCGCATCCCTGCATACTCTGACAATGTTTCTACATTCCTCCCAAGTGGCCTGTCCCCCTTTCCACTCTCTGTAGACTTCCTCCTTCTGGTTGAGTTTTGCCAGGAGCTCCTTGCTCATCCATGCAGGTCTCCTACCTCCTTTGCTTGACTTCCTACTCATAGGGATGCACCGATCTTGAGCCTGGAGGAAGTGATGTTTGAATATTAACCAGCTCTCTTGAATGCCCCTTCCTTCTAGGACCCTAACCCATGGCATTCCTCCAAGTAGGTCCCTGAAGAGGCCAAAGTTTGCTCTCCTCAAGTCCAGGGTTGCGATCCTACTCAGTGCCCTGCTGCCTCCTTGCAGCATCCTGAACTCCACCATCTCATGGTCACTGCAGCCAAGGCTGCCCCCAACCTTCACATCTTCCACCAGTCCTTCTTTGTTTGTTAGTACAAGGTCCAGCAGCACACCTCTCCTTGTTGGCTCCTCCACCACCTGTGTCAAGAAGTTGTCACCAATGCTCTGCAGGAACCTCCGGGACTGTTTGTGCCTAGCTGTGTTGTCTTTCCAGCAGATCTCAGGGTAGCTGAAGTCCCCCATGAGAACCAGGGCCTGGGATCGTGAGGCTACTTCCAGCTGTCTGTAGAAGGCCTCATAAGTTTGTAGCTTTTGAAATAAGAGTTTATTTCTGCAACAATACGGCATAAATTATCTCGCACCTTCAGGCAAGGAAGGTAGGCCTATTTCTTCATTTTAGAGATCAAAAAGATCATTTTCAATCTGCAGATAGAATCATAGAGTCATTTAGGTTGGGAAGGATTTCTGGAGGTCACCAAGTCCAACCTCCTCCTCAGAGCAGGTTCAGTCAGATCAGATTGCTCCGGCCCAATCCAGCTGAATTTTAAATGTCAGCACAGATGGAGATTCTACAAATTTGCACCTAATCCAGTGTTTGATCACTCACGTTGGGGCAGGAGAGGGAAATTTCCTCCTTCAGTTTCCCAAGTAGTCCATGGAAGAGAGCAACCTGTTGATAGCAAGCTCATTGAAGCCCTTTTCTGAGAATTAACTGGGCTACTTGCTGTGCTTTAGGGCAGAAAAGGTTGGGTAGGTTGGGGATAAACAACAGCCAGCTATGCAAAGATAACTCAGTGTGTAAAGGCAGTCTGGTCTTTTGTGCATCTAAGCAGGGTAAGCATTTTGCTCACTTAAACTGTGTACCTAACCATTATAGGCTGGTTTTAATCCTGCTGTCTGCTTCTTGAAATGGGCAAGTACTTCTGAAGATATGGCTCAAGGGGGGAATAAACTGGCGTGGTATCCACAGTATTTACTCTTGTCTTTCTGGATGAAACAGGTCAGTAAGAGAATAGTTTTGTACCTATGCAATACCTTGAAGCCTGTGCTAGAAACAGACCTCAGCAAGAACTGAAACCTCCATTCAGTCACCCACATGATAAGAACTCCGCTTTGAGAGCGTCAGCCAGGTTACTGGTAACCTCCAAGAGATTAACAATAATTTTTCATGTGAGGTGAAGCTGGTAGAACCTTTACAGGGATGAGTGATTCCCTTCTTCTTCAGGATTCCTTCCCTTTTAGCATGAGATTTTTCCCCCTCTAAATGGAAAGTATTTCATTTAGTGACTCTTCCCAATTTATTCCTGAGCAGAAGATGGCCACTTTTCCTTGGCAACAGGGGTGCAAGCAAATGAGAAATCCTTTCTCAGCCAAACCTGGAGGATCTTGTGGTATCTCCTCCTCTTTGGGAAGATGCAAAGCTGGGTTTTCCTGCTGCTGTTGCCATTTAGTGCTTGGCACCTTTCATTCAAGAGAGGAAACTCTTACTTTCTTCTGCCAGGTTGTGGATTTGTTATTTGTATGTTTACAAGTTGCAGTCCCAAAGGTCAGGGTGGTGGAGGTCCATGTAATGAAGGCAGGTCTTAGCAAGTTGGCACAGCTGCAGCCTAACCATTATATTCCTATTTCAGCAAGGCTGAACAGGGGCTGCTTTGCCCTGTTAATGGACTTTGTGGCCCATACTGAGCTCTAACTACCCTGCTACCAATGCCCGGGGAGTTAGCTAGTAGGCAAAAAATGTATTGGTGATTGCAATACAGGAAGAATGATGTCTGAACTAGTGTCAAGACCATGTATCTTCAGGAACAAGCGGGCCATTGCCCTTGGAGTGGGCCATTTGGATGACACTGTACACCCAACCGTGGCCACGAGTGAGGGGAGAAGAGTGCTCCATAGATGTCCTCAAGAAAAGCAGACTTTTTTCCTTAAATAAGGAGAAAGAGGGCACACAAAAACCATTGTAGTGCCAAACTCGGACTTGTGTTTCACAGTGCTGCTGCTGCCTTTTGAATAAATTATTTTGTCTTTCTGGGCTTTCTTATCTCACCTGAAAAATAGGAACAGTACTCCCTTGTTTCACAAGTCATTTCAATGCGTAATTAAAGAAGTCTAGTCAGAAGCTATGATGAAAATGCGCCGTACTTCCTTGTGGCTACTGAGACAATCCATTGTGTGTTGCCAGTTTCCCATCACTTCTAGGTGTTGAACCAGATTCCTGTTGGGAGATGATATGAGTGTGCTAGCAACATGCCTGAGAGGAATCACTGTGTGGCCATTGAGTTTATCCTCTCTGGACTAACAGAAAGCCAAGAGGTGAAGGTAACCTGCTTTTTTTAAGCACATTAATAGGGAATCTTGGAATGATCATGTAGATGAAGGTTGATCCCCCGGCTTCACACACTGTGTACCTTTCCCTCAGTAACTTGGCTTCTGTGGATTTCTGTTACTCCTCAGCTATCTCCCCAAGGTTGCTGGTGAACTCTTCAGCAGTGAGGCGAGCCACTTCAGTCAGTGCCTGTGTGGCACAGCTATTCACTTGTCTCCTCATGGCTAGTGCTGTGTGTCTCCTGCTGGCAGTAATGGCATATGACTGCATGTGGCTCTCTGTAACCCTCTCCTTTATGCAACTGTCATGTCCTCAAAAGCCTGTGCACAGATGGTAATCATCTCCTCTTTCACTGGCTTTGTCCACACACTTGCGCAAACTATCTCCACCTTCACATTCTCTTTCTGTGACTTTGGTGTTATCGGTCATTTTTTCTGGTACATCCCCCCAGGATCCTGCTTTCATGCTCTGACACCTATAGCAAAGAGACGGTACTTCACATTTTTGGTGTGTTTCGTGGTATCTCCACATCTCTGGCAATTCTCATCTCCTCCATCTAACTCATCTCCATCACCCTGAGGATCCACTCCTCCAAGGGCAGATGCAAAGCCTTCTCCACCTCTGCTTCCCATCTGAGAGCTCTCTTCTTGTTTTATGGCAGCACCGTTTTTATGTGCGGTAGCCCAATATGCAGCTACTCATTGGACTGAGATAAATGGGCCTCTCTGTTCTCTACAGTGGCGACTCCAGTGCTGAATCTTATCAGCTACAGCCTAAGGAATAAGGAGGTGAAGGATGCTCTGAGGAGAGTTTTAGGTCATATTAGAGAAACTTCAGCAGACTTGTTAGAAAGAGAACTTTATTTGGGGAAAATTTATCAAAACCTTGGTACAAAGAGTAGGACTTCCAAGGAAGATTTGATCAGCTTCCAAGGGTGAGATTCAGAAAGGTACTTAATTGTTAGAAGTGCTTTTAGGTGGACTTTTAACTGGTTGTATCTGCAACTTCTATCTTGAAAGACTGTGTTCCTCTGCTGCTGAAAGCTGGAGGAATCCTGACTCTTAACTTGCAAGTTCCAAGCACAAACAGGACTCCTGCCTGAGGAGTGCGTGGCACAGAACTGCAGTTCTCTGTTCTACTAGGAACGTTTGCTCATGTAGGAAAACCACCGGTCCGTCAAGATGAGAAAAAGCTTTCAGAGATATTCAAGAGGAGAAAAGAAATGTGATTTGAATTTACGGCCATTTCTGCTACGTCTTCAGTATTTGAAAGGAGTAGCCTCTTCCAGTGCAACACACAGAACCTGAAGTTCTGGAAAGGAAATGTTGGAGAAGAGACACCCGTGTTTTTGCCCCCCAAACACTAGGGAAAGTAACTGTCCCTCTTCTGTTAAATCCCCCTCTTCTGTCACTGATTACTACCTCCTTTTTCCCCTTCTGCCTGGAAACATGAAAAAACTACAGCAATGCAGAAAAGATTGACTTCTAATTTTGCTACCATTGTGAAGTAACAAGACCTTATTCCTGCTTTTCATCTCCACATATCAGCAATCCACTTGAGGCAACTGAGTGAACTGGTAGTTATTTTAAGGACATTGGACATAATCTGAAAGTTAATCAAGCTGCAGTGTTCTTTCACTTAAAAGAATGCCGAAATAAGATGGTGACTTACCAACAACGTGTCTGCCATCAATGTGATTTTGAGAATAAACGACCAATCATTTCTGGGAGATGAGAAAGTTGGGAAAGGCTTTGGAATCCTTTTATCAATTCAACTAAGCTAGCTCTAAGGATAGGTGTTCTAGTGCTAAACGATGTTTCATCTCTTCTGGCTGAGTTTACAAATGCTGTCCCTCAGTTGGCAGAAAGAGTTGAAATCTTTATTGAGCTGAAAGTGACAGAATTAATCTCAGACAGGCGAGAGGTTCCTGCCTCTGCATAAGGTTCACAGTCAAAGGGGGATGGAAAGAGGTCTTGTGGATTCCCTTTGCAAGCCTGTTAGGGCTGTTATTTCCCCTGACTTCCTCTCCTTAAAGCTGTGCATAACTGTAGCAAAGATTGTGTCCCTGTGATCATCTATGGCACCCTAAAGAAGGATTTTACAAGTCTCAGGAAAATGTAGCCTTTTGGTCCTGCTAGTTGTCATCTTTCTGTTGCTGCAGAGGCTGAAGCTCATGGGCCAATGTGTAGAGGAATCGAATGTTGTTGTTGTTGTTGACGCCTTCCATAAGCTATGGTCCAGCTGTTGCCTGCTAGCATCCAACAGCCGGAAGAGAAATCAGAAAAATCATGGCGTTCTTCCCCAAAACATTAAAAAACAAAACAAAAACAGTTTTTAAATTATAAGCCTTAGCTTGAACTGGTCGTGTGCCCTAACCCCTCAGCAGTTTCAGTATGAAGGGGGTCAGTGGGCCCCATCTGTCTTTCTACCTGCCCCACCCCGGGTGAGACAGACCAACCTCTGAAGGCACCTGTCCCTCTCTGTTGACAATGGTGCTCAGCTAGACAACTGTCCTTCATTGCATGAAGAATTTAGACTGCTACAAATAGGTGGGGATGGTCCCACCTTTAGCTGTGTCCACAGAGTGTGAATGCTGGGTGAGGGACATGCTGGCCCAGGCCTGAGGGACGCTATCCCTCTAAGCCTTGAGAATCAGGATTTATCCCAGTTCCGTCCTGCTGGCTGCCATCCACATAACCCACCACGGTGAGGAGAAGACACTGAGATGTCCGCAGTGTACTGGTGCATGCCTGTGAAACGGGAACCCACTCTGCCACCCCCTGCATAGAGCAGAGGACATTCGGGGAAGCAGAGCATTTGCGACATTGTCCCAGGGTTTGGTCTGTAGATGTGCCGCTCTCCTGTGCAGGGAACACCTTCTTATCTTGAATCACACTTAAGCCATGTTAAGGTGCAACACAAGTGCAAGCAAGTGTTTATAGGGAACATGAAGTGAAGGAAGAAAAAAGAAAGTGCTTTAGTTACTTTCAGAGTGCATTACACAGATGTCTTTCTCCCTCACGCAGCTCATTTGTTCTTTTCCTCCTGGCAAGGTAGGAGTCAGGGTCCCGTGGCTCCTCGTGGCTCCTTTGGCCTTGTGGAGAACCTTAGCTGCTACAACTAACCTCCCTGTGGCAGCTTTGGCTGGCTCTGAGATGATTTAATCTTCCATCTTCACATCTCTTCTCTTCCCTCCTGCAGCAGTAGCTGCTCCAGCTATTCCCTTGGAATATATGTTTCTTCCTTTGCCTGGGCCTGTAGATGTGCCCTGTTGGGCTAGGAGTTATCCTGCGTACAGGAATTATTCCCAGATAACTCTTTTTTTTCATTAACACATAAAATTGTGCCCCCCAATGCTTTCTCTGGTGGCGACAATTTCCTACAGTGAGCAATTTATCTTTCACTTGGATCTTTGATTCTCTATTAGTCTAAACAGTAAAATGCAAAATCTGAGGCAGAGATGAAGGGCAGAGGGGATGGCTAGGAAGGAGGGCATTAGTGACAGGTGAACTACTGCAGAAAGGCAGAGAGTTGCTGCACTGGAATGGGAAGGGGAGAAGCTTCTCCTCATATCATCTGCATCAGCAAATGACCCAACCAGCATCTAATATCAGCAGTTTAATTGCTAACCCATGGATTCAGCATATGACAATGCAGTACTCCTAAGAAGGCATTTACTCCAAAGTAAAGGGGAAGGAAGCCTTTGGTACAATTGCTTCCAGCAGCAGGTGACCAACAGCCTTGCAGACACCTTGGGCCATCGTTTCCTAGCTGAGTAGATTACAGAGTAGATGGAGTTTGTCTGACGGAAAGTTTACACCTGGGAGAGCTCGGACTAATGGGATGCTCTGCCTGGAACACATTTTAATATTTTTGATAGCATTCATTTATTTATTTGCTGGTATCTCAGCAGTGCTTGGAAGCCCCAGTCCTGGGCCTGTGCTATTCAAAAAGAGAACATAAAGGGAATCCCTGCTAGTCACAGAGTTTGCAATGCCATTCCAATCAAAACATGAGCTTTCAGTGTCTTCCTAATTACTGCAACAGCTAAAACCAAGCTTTTCTTCAAAAGGGAGCTTTCAGTAAATTTTCCAAAATGGAATTATAGTGAGAGAGACTTGATTTTCTCAGCTCCTGAGAAAATGTTACCACAGTTCTACACCTCACCCTTTTCACTCCAAACTTTTCTATTCCACAGTTTTCTCATGGCACTTTTCATCTCCTCATTTCTCAGCGTGTAGATGAGTGGGTTCAGCATGGGCGTGATGACAGTGTAAAACACAGCTAACCTCTTGTCCTCCGAGAGACTGCTGGATGGGCGTGTGTAGGTGAATATGCATGGCCCAAAGAAGAGAATCACCACAGTAATGTGGGACCCACAGGTGGAGAGGGCTTTGTACCGCGCTTCGGACGTTCGCCTTTTCAAGGAAAACAAAATGACAATGTAGGACGTGACCAGGATGAAGAAAGAGACCAAAGCAATCATTCCACTGTTGGCAACGACAATGATGCCTGCAACATAGGTGTCTGTACAGGCCACTTGTAGTAGGGGATGGACGTCACAGAAGTAGTGGTCAATTTTGTTGGGGCCGCAAAAAGGGAGGCTAATGGTTATGAGGGTCTGCACCAGGGAGTGCACAAAGCCCCCCACCCATGAACCCATCACCATCCAGCCACACACACGCCTGGTCATGAGGGTGGTGTAGTGCAGGGGTCTGCATATGGCAAAGTAGCGATCATAGGCCATCACTGTGAGGATGAAGACCTCAGCGCCGCCGAAGATATGAAACCCAAATAGCTCTGCCATGCAACCCCCAAAGGAAATGGTTTTCTTCTCAACAAGGAAGTCAGCAATCATTTTGGGAGCTGTGACAGAAGAGAGGCAAAGATCTGCAATGGACAGGTGGCAGAGAAAGAAATACATGGGGGAGTTCAGACGTTGACTGCTAACTACAGTGACAACAATGAGCAGATTTCCTGCCACAGTAACAATATAGAAGAACAAAAACACCACAAAACATATTTTCTGCACCCCTTGGTTCTTTGAAAGGCCCAGAAGAATGAATTCCTTCACACTGCTTACATTCTCCATGTTGGTCAGTCGGGTGGCAATATGCAATATACAGCTTACACACCTGGGAAAACAAAGACAGACACATGATTCATCAGCATTTTTTCATTATTAATGATGAGTTCTATATCAGAAGTGGATACAAACCAAGAAAGATATAGCATTAGTATTAAGCTTATGAAGTGTTTAGTTTCTGTCATGTATTTTTTCACAGCTATTTAATTCTCCACAGTACAAAGCTTCTGCCATGGCTTTGGTGGCACGGAGATAGGTGCACTCTGTGATATGTTCCTTAATCCTGGTCCTCCAGGATTTTGAAGGACTGGCTCCATGGCTGGTAGCCTTCCATGCACTAAGGACAAGGCCAGTGTGTTCATCTTGGGCACTACGAGGCAGATAATGCAGCATGTTTGCCCTCAGGGGAGACAAAGTCCCTGACAGCAATCTTTGTAAAATGGGTGTCTTTAAGAATACCTGGAAATATTGCTCAGAATGATGATTTGCTTTATAAGTACACATGATCTTTGAATTCTTGTTTAGAAGGGAAATGTACCCACAGGCAGGGAAAAGCACTCTCTTGTGTATATACATTTTGAAACGTAAATATGAAATGTCACAGGCTGAAAAAGGAGTTCTGGGAAGGTTATCTATCATGGAGGGGAAAAAAATTGCACATATGACTTAATGGAGTATTTCACATTGTTCTAAATCTCAGCATTGTTTCTATCAGAGGAAGGAAGAATGAAAGACTCTTGTGAGATCTTCTGTCCCAGCATTGTACTGATTTTACCTAGTGTGATTTTTGATACACTCTGCGTGATGCTTTCAAGGGTTAACTTAGCTTAATGAAGCTAATCTAACTAAACTCCTTCAACAGCCAGTATAAGTCTCTCTATAGGCTGATTCAGAATGACTAAATTAGGGTCCTTTGCAGAACCCTTTTTTCCTCCATTCACTGTGAGGAGCAAATTAGCACCACCAGGTTAGAATGACCTTTAGAGAATAATCCCTTTTGGTGCCTGAAAGTAGCTCAGAGCTTTTTGTGATGCCATCCACCTGTTTTAGGTTATGGCTGAGCTCCTTGTCCCTAGGCATTTCTACATCCATACAGTTTCTCATTCGAGACAAGGTCACATTCCAGCATAAACATGGGACTTCTTTGGTTCACCCTGTATTCCAGCTACAACCCATCGAGCATTACGTGTCACTAATAAATGAGTAGCCTACACCTTTAGAAAGAGTGTAACGTCTCTAGCTTGCCATTATGCACCCAGACCACCAGAATTCCCTTGCTCAAAGAAGTCTGGGAACCACCAGATGAAGCTCTTCACAGAGAGTTTAAGGTCAGCCAAAAGCAGGCACTCTTTTAATAAAAATATCCACTGTATGGGCTTCCTTCTAGGATCAAAACATTCCCCGTCAGCTGGTGTTAAAATGCACCATTTTAAGTCCTGCAGAATTACATCACAACCAGGTCTTCTCATTTGTCTTGGTGATCTGTGAGCAAATCTGTGGAATGATTCAGTTAAGCCAAGGTATCTACCAACTACTTCAATCTGCAGCATAATCAGAAATTCTCGTGCAGGCACAAAGGGATCAAGCATCCACAGGAAACACTGAAACTGAGAAAACCCAAGATTACTTTCAAACCCACAAAGTGAAGCCGAGAGAGGAAGTGGGCAAAGTTAGGGACTTTTCCTATGCTTACAGTTGTACTTACACTAGATGAAAGTTTTTCAAGCAGAAGGGTAAAATTTACATGGATGGTTCCCCTTCAGATATTTCTACAAGGAAAAGGATCAGTAAGAACAACGGGAGGTCAGTTTCTCCCTCATCTTACCAAGTCGTGATCCTTTCTACCCCTCTTCCTTCTACTGAGCAACGACGTAGACTTCTCAACAGAATAAATGACAGGGATGAAATGAGCACACCTTTATGGCTGTGCAGTACCCAGTCGAAAAGAAATAGCTGGGCTCCATCCAAGCCAGAGCATGACTGGAAGCATACCACAGCAACCGCAGGGCCATATTTAGGCAGTCAGAAAGGAGTGACCAAGAGAGAAATGGTCAGGGGAAACTGTATGCCTGAATACCAGCAGATGGCAAATTCCTGAGCTAAAAACAAGGTGTGCATCTACAAAAGGACCGATTCACAATTCAGACAGCTCGACTATGTGTCTTGCTTGATAAGGTCCTTTCCATCACCACCAAACTGCATTTAACAAACTACCCATCTGTCTGATCTCATCTCATCGCCTTAAGTCATGTAGGCACCTGTACCTAAGCTAGGCATATTACACCTGACCAGTCTACTTGTAGATGTGATGAATCATGAGCTGCAGGTACCCGTTTCTTACTGTTGACTCCAAGAGGATTACTCGAATGACTAATTCAGTAGAGGATTGCCACCAGTTATGGCTTATCTCTTCAAGTGCCTTTGCAGGGGTAGACCTGAGCTATATGACATAATGCAGTCAGCTGCAAAATAAAATGAATCTCATGTGTACTCTTAACATCTCAGAAAGGGTGAGAAATTGCACCATCTCCTTACTGCATGCATTCTTCCCTGAAATCTCAGGTGGTTATGGGAAACAAAAGAATAATATCGAAGCAATCGAATCTGCGGCTGTAGAACTAGCTCTGTATATGATTCTAGCCAAAGACAACTAGAGACAGTTGATAACTTCAGTGGAAGTTCCTTTCTGTATTTTCACATTTGTGCAAGAAGAAAGGAAAAGGAAGAGGAAAGCAAAGCAAATCAAACAAAGCGCAGCAAAGCGAGAAGCCAGAGAAGCTGCAAAACTTACCTCACCTGTGTTTAGAGATCTAATTTTTTGTGTAAGGGCTGTACAACTTTATCTCCTCAACTTCTGTCTTCCCTGGTATGAATGTGTTAGAGCACAGCACCTTTAAAGAACATAGAATGGCTTCTGGAAAGCTTCCAAAACTTGCTTAGGAGGTGGCTGTTAGTGTATAATCCAATCCCACCTAATGTATTACTTGCTTTCGTGTGTCACAAGTGTATCTTGATGTTTCCTGCCTGTGTGAGAAGTGGTTTAATAGGCTGTGTGGATGATGTGACCTGGGTGTGTTGAAGGATGCTTTCATACCCCAGCAGCTGCAAAAAGGGCTGAGAAGAAAACCGTTTAAGTACCAATCTTTAACCCTCTCCCAGGAAATCTTCCACCTGAAGGGCTCTTGGGGCTGGAGGAGGGAGGTGTGGAGGCTTGGTGAAGGGAAGGCGTGAAAGAAAGGGGCAAAGGAGGAGAATGAGTTCTGTCTTGACTGAAAAGTTTAAGTAAATATATTTTAAAGAAACAGTTGTCAGTCAATGCTTTTATAATGATATCACAAAGGCATTTCAGGGTTTCTCCATAAGAAATAACAGTCAAAGGAATAGCCGAATATTCAACTGGACAAGCATATGCATGGAACTATCCAGCTAACGCTTCTCAGAGTTCTTCCTTACTCCAAGCTGATAGTTGTATGGATTTCCCATGTGTAAAGGGCCATTAGGTCCACTGCTCTGGCTTCCTAGCATTGTGAATACTAAAACAGTCCATTTGTAATCTAGATATTTTCTCTCACTGTCATGATGGGCCCCATCTTTCTTAACCTGAGCAGCTGCAGTCAAAGGTGAACCTATGAAATGAAACAAACGAAGCAAATAGACATGCTGATTTATAGCAGCATATCATCTCAACCAAGGCCCAAGTCAAATTCAGCATGGCTCTGAACTCTACTGTGTATTTGTAGCTTATGCCTCACGGATGTCAGGAAAGACATTGTCTCAGCTACTGTCCTTTCCTTTGTTTTGCTGAAATTTCTGGAAATGTGGAATGGCCTGATAGCAACATAGTTAATGTCTCCATCTCCTCTGCACAGAATGCCAGCAATCTCCACAGTGAAAACAGAAATCCTACAGTTAATGAGAATAAATACTGGTAAAGAAATGCCTTGGTGAAAATAGTCCCCTAACTTAAATGTCCTTTTACTGTCGCCTGGAGTCTTGGGCAGCTTAATGAGGGTTAACAGTAGTCACTACAGGAAACAAGAGTATTGGGTAAGAAGGTAAACAAAGTCTTACAGTCTTTGGGAAAGGAAGAGGACCAACAGATGACAGAAGCGAGAGATCAGGCCAATAGCATCTGGCCTGCTCACCTAGTATGAGTCAGCCTGCCACTTTCTGTACCCAGTGGCACACATGGCAGCAACTTGGCTAGCATCACATTCATGTCCTTTTGTTTCCCTAGCCAAATGGACTACCAGAGGTGACTTAATGCACAAGTCCAAATGAAGAATTGCTGCTACCTCCTGCTGCAAAATAATTCCCCGTAGGGGTGTGCTTAGTGCCAGCAAAGGAGAAAGGTCTTTTCTCCATTTTCATTCCACTTACCTTGGCACCTGGCTCTGGACACCACTATGGCAGCAGGTCATGCTTGGGGAGCTGTGATTTGGACAAGGAGGGACTGTGCATGGTGAGATGAATGAGGTTTTGCAGCTGGATAGTGAATACTGGCAAGGGGGTTGTTGACAGAGCCATGGTGAATGTGTGTTGTGAATTTGATGATGGGCACGATGGGGACAAGGCACGGTGTGGAGGGAAGTTGTGAAACTTGAAATGGATGCTACATGGCCAGGGACTGTCTTCGTGGAGTTTGTGAAATCAGAAGTGCCTGAGGTGTGGTGAGGGACTGTGCTGAAAGACAGTATGAAGTGGCAGGTAATACTGTGGGTGTTAAGCTGTGTTGAAAGACCTTGTGACATCAGAAGCGGACATCGTGTTTTGAAGGGTAACACTAGGAGAGGTTGCAGAATTGTGGCTGCTGAGGTGTCATAAGGCTGGCTAGAGAGTTCAAGGAGACCCTACCGTAGAACAGGTAGTGTGAAGTAGGAGGGGACAATGTATGGTGACAGCTTGTGTTGGGAGAGGTTTTGAGGTCAGAAGAGGACACTCGGTAGTGAGGAATGTGCTAGGGGAGGTTCTGCAGTGACAGTGGACCCTTGGGGAATGAGAAGCTGTGTTGAGGGAGGTTGTGAAATCAGCAGCAGGCATTAGGGAAGAGGACTGACCATTTCTCAATCTGTGTGACCCTGAGCAGCAGTAGGCCATCTTCTGCAAGGTCTATGAAACTAGAGCTGCTCATGGATGCATCTGGGAAGCAAAGCATCAGTGCAAGAGTCAAGCTATAACTTTGGACAGACAGTTCTTGTGTTCTTTATATCGCGAGACTGTCTGAAGAAGGGAGAAGTAGTGAAAAAGCATTACTATTGCCTGCCAAACATTGGTAAATTCCCATTTTTGATGGTCCCTGGCTCATCCCTCTGGGACAGCAGCACCAACCCGGTCATTTACTTCCTCTTCAGGAGCAACCGTCACCACCGGCTCCATGGCTCTGCGAAAGTCACCTTCTGACAAGTGTTTCCAGAGAAAGCAACGTGCGGAGAAGGAAGCCAAGTGCCCAGAGACACTGCTGCAGAGACTGCTGTATAAATCCCTGCTGGGGAGGAGGTGTGGGAGGGTGGGGCAGCCTGCAGAGGGGACTGAGGGGAGGTGGGCAGCAGTGCTCAGCCCCCAGCGGAGCCAGGGCATCTCCACTGCGGTGGGAGCAGCTCAGCTGGTGACGTGCCCCTTGCGAGCAGGGCTGTGCTGGGGACCAGGGAGCTGGGTGAGAGCGATCCTTGTCTGCACACCATGCCAGTGCCTCTTCTCATTACATGGTCCCCCCTTGTGGAAGGGGACATGGTGCACAGAGCATGGCTATGCAGAGCATGCAGAGCGCGGGGAGGAAGAGTGACCCAGGATGCTGGGCATGTCTTTGGGACCCTGAACCTTACAGGGAGTCTTTTCCCTCACTTTGACTTGAGGTCAGGCCTGCAGGACTCCAGGGCATTCTGGCAGCTCCTGGGAGGCCACTCTCAGCAGGGATGAGTTTCATCCTGGCTATTTTGGGCTTGTATAGAAACATCCTTCAGGCCTGAACACCTAGGGGACCGTTCAGCTGGTGCCACGGCTGCTCTGGTCAACACACAGGGGTCCTGGAGTGATGCGTGGTGCTTCTGTGTGTGTAGAAAGAGCACCAATTCCTCACCTACACCCTGAGCCTCTCCATCGCTGTCCCCAGAGGACATCTCAACTCATCTCTCCCAGCTTTCGCCCAAGATGGCCATCTCCAGATGACTTAGTTGCCCTAGGCTGCCTGTACAGGCAGTGGAGAGAAAGGTGCTTGTAAGGAGCTTTTCCCTTCCCTATGTGGCTGCAGCACACAGCTCCTGCTGAGCCATCAGCCACCCTCCTGTGCCTGTGCCAAATCTCTTCCCCACCACCGTCTCGCCCCACACTGGGGATGCCTCGCTCCCCTTACGCAGTGCCATGCAAGGCCTCTCACCCTAGTGCTTCTGAGAAAGCTTTCAGCTCCCAGCCGCAGCACCTTATCTCACTGTCTTCCCAGTAGCTGCTGGGAGGGTCACCTCTCTTCCTGGCACTGGCACTTGCCTGTTGCTGCAGGGCTGAAAGGGCATTTCTCTGCCTCTCCATCTAGCTCTCCAGACTTTCTATTTGTTTTTTGTTTTTTTTGGCTCCTGCCCTCAATCCTTCCCTCCTTTGTGTCTCCATTACTCTCTTTCTGGGTTGGCTGGTGCGTGGATCGAATTAACACTAAAACAGTTTGTGAGCAAGTGAAGGGCTGGATTTAAAAGGAATGGATCTAAATCTGATTTTTTGAAATTAAGTTGAAAGCAGAGAAAGAAGGGAAAATGTCTGCACCAGAACATTCAAAGAACTAACAGGGGTCAAAACTTTTCTCTTTTGTTCATTTTAATTCTATGGGGTAACAGTATTCCTGAAGCCATTTCACAGAATCACAGAATGGTTGAGGTTGGAAGGGACCTCTGGAGATCATCTAGTCCAACCCCCTGCCCAAGCAGGGTCACCTAGAGCAGTTGCCCAAGATCGCGTCCAGGTGGATTTTTGAATATCTCCAGAGAAGGAGACTCCACAACCTCTCTGGGCAACCTGTTCCAGTGCTCTGTCACCCTCACAGGGAAGAAGATTTTCCTCATGTTCAGATGGAAGTGTCTGTGTTTCAGTTTGTGCCCGTTGCCTCGCGTCATGTTGCTGGGCACCACTGAAAAGAGTCTGGCTCCATCTTCTTGATACCCTCCCTTCAGATGCTTGTACACGTTAATAAGATCTCCTCTCAGCCTTCTCTTCTCCAAGCTAAACAGGCCCAGCTCTCTCAGCCTTTCCTCATAAGAGAGATGCTCCAGTCCCCTAATCATCTTTGTGGCCCTTCGCTGGACTTGCTCCAGTAGTGCCACATCCCTCTTGTACTGGGGAGCCCAGAACTGGACGCAGTACTCCAGATGTGGCCTCACCAGGGCTGAGTAGAGGGGGAGAATCACCTCCCTCGACCTGCTGGCCACATTCTTCCTGATGCACCCCAGGATACCATTGGCCCTCTTGGCCACAAGGGCACATTGCTGCCTCATGCTTAACTTGGTGTCCACCAGCACTCCCAGGTCCTTCTCCGCAGAGCTGCTTTCCAGCAGGTCAGCCCCCAACCTGTACTGCTGCATGGGGTTATTCCTCCCTAGGTGCAGGACCCTGCACTTGCCTTTGTTGAGCTTCAGGAGGTTCCTCTCCACCCACCTCTCCAGCCTCTCCAGGTCTCTCTGAATGGCAGCACAGCCCTCTGGTGTATCCGCCACTCCTCCCAGTTTTGTATCCTCAGCAAACTTGCTGAGGGTGCACTCTGTCCCTTCATCCAGGTCATTGATGAAAAAGTTGAACAAGACTGGACCCAGTCCTGACCCCTGGGGGACACCACTAGCTACAGGCCTCCAACTAGACTCCACACCGCTGATCACAACTCTCTGAGCTCTGCCATTCAGCCAGTTCTCAATCCACCTCACTGTCCACTCATCTAACCCACACTTCCTGAGCTTGTCTATGAGGATGCTATGGGAGACAGTGTCAAAAGCCTTCCTCAAGTCAAGGGAGACAACATCCACTGCTCTCCCCTCATCTACCCAGCCAGTCATTCCATCACAGAAGGCTATCAGATTGGTTAAGCATGATTTCCCCTTGGTGAAGCCATGCTGACTACTCCTGATCACTTTCTTGTCCTCCACATGCTTGGAGATGGCCTCCAGGATGAGCTGCTCCATCACCTTTCCAGGGATGCAGGTGAGGCTGACTGGCCTGTAGTTGCCTGGGTCCTCCTTCTTGCCCTTTTGGAAGACTGGGGTGACACTGGCTTTCTTCCAGTCTTCAGGCACCTCTCCTGTTCTCCATGACCTTTCCAAGAGGATGGAGAGTGGCTTAGCAATACCATCCGCCAGCTCCCTCAGCACTCGTGGGTGCATCCCATTGGGGCCCATGGATTTGTGGGTGTCAAGTTTGCTTAAATGATCTCTAACCCGATCCTCCTCCACCAAGGGAAAGTCTTCCTTTCTCCAGACTTTCTCTCTTGCCTCCAGGGTCTGGGGTTCCTGAGGGCTGGCCTGAGCAGGAAAGACTGAAGCAAAGGCGGCATTCAGTAACTCTGCCTTCTCTGCATCCTTCCTCACCAGGGCACCCTCCCCGTTCAGCAAAGGGCCCGCATTTTCCCTAGTCTTCCTCTTGCTACTGATGTCTTTGAAGAAGCCCTTCTTGTTGTCCTTGACATCCTCTGCCAGATTTAATTCCAAATGGGCCTTAGCCTTCCTCGTCGCATCCCTGCATACTCTGACAATGTTCCTATATTCCTCCCAAGTGGCCTGTCCCCCTTTCCACTCTCTGTAGACTTCCTCCTTCTGGTTGAGTTTTGCCAGGAGCTCCTTGCTCATCCATGCAGGTCTCCTACCTCCTTTGCTTGACTTCCAACTCATAGGGATGCACTGATCTTGAGCCTGGAGGAAGTGATGTTTGAATATTAACCAGCTCTCTTGAACGCCCCTTCCTTCTAGGGCCCTAACCCATGGCATTCCTCCAAGTAGGTCCCTGAAGGGGCCAAAGTTTGCTCTCCTCAAGTCCAGGGTTGCGATCCTACTCAGTGCCCTGCCTCCTCCTCGCAGCATCCTGAACTCCACCATCTCATGGTCACTGCAGCCAAGGCTGCCCCCGACCTTCACATCTTCCACCAGTCCTTCTTTGTCTGTTAGTACGAGGTCCAGCAGCGCACCTCTCCTTGTTGGCTCCTCCACCACCTGTGTCAAGAAGTTGTCACCAATGCTCTGCAGGAACCTCCGGGACTGTTTGTGCCTAGCTGTGCTGTCTTTCCAGCAGATCTCAGGGTATGAAGTCCCCCATGAGAACCAGGGCCTGGGATCGTGAGGCTACTTCCAGCTGTCTGTAGAAGGCCTCATAAGTTTGTAGCTTTTGAAATAAGAGTTTATTTCTGCAACAATACGGCATAAATTATCTCGCACCTTCAGGCAAGGAAGGTAGGCCTATTTCTTCATTTTAGAGATCAAAAAGATCATTTTCAATCTGCAGATAGAATCATAGAGTCATTTAGGTTGGGAAGGATTTCTGGAGGTCATCAAGTCCAACCTCCTCCTCAAAGCAGGTTCAGTCAGATCAGATTGCTCCGGCCCAATCCAGCTGAATTTTAAATGTCAGCACAGATGGAGATTCTACAAATTTGCACCTAATCCAGTGTTTGATCACTCACGTTGGGGCAGGAGAGGGAAATTTCCTCCTTCAGTTTCCCAAGTAGTCCATGGAAGAGAGCAACCTGTTGATAGCAAGCTCATTGAAGCCCTTTTCTGAGAATTAACTGGGCTACTTGCTGTGCTTTAGGGCAGAAAAGGTTGGGTAGGTTGGGGATAAACAACAGCCAGCTATGCAAAGATAACTCAGTGTGTAAAGGCAGTCTGGTCTTTTGTGCATCTAAGCAGGGTAAGCATTTTGCTCACTTAAACTGTGTACCTAACCATTATAGGCTGGTTTTAATCCTGCTGTCTGCTTCTTGAAATGGGCAAGTACTTCTGAAGATATGGCTCAAGGGGGGAATAAACTGGCGTGGTATCCACAGTATTTACTCTTGTCTTTCTGGATGAAACAGGTCAGTAAGAGAATAGTTTTGTACCTATGCAATACCTTGAAGCCTGTGCTAGAAACAGACCTCAGCAAGAACTGAAACCTCCATTCAGTCACCCACATGATAAGAACTCCGCTTTGAGAGCGTCAGCCAGGTTACTGGTAACCTCCAATAGATTAACAATAATTTTTCATGTGAGGTGAAGCTGGTAGAACCTTTACAGGGATGACTGATTCCCTTCTTGTTCAGGATTCCTTCCCTTTTAGCATGAGATTTTCCACCCTCTAAATGGAAAGTATTCCATTTGGTGACTCTTCCCAATTTATTCCTGAGCAGAAGATGGCCACTTTTCCTTGACAACAGGGATGCAAGCAAATGAGAAATCCTTTCTCAGCCAAACCTGGAGGATCTTGTGGTATCTCCTCCTCTTTGGGAAGATGCAAAGCTGAGTTTTCCTGCTGCTGTTGCCATTTAGTGCTTGCCACCATTTCTTTCAAGAGAGGAAACTCTTACTTTCTTCTGCCAGGATGCAGATTTGTTATTTGTATGTTTACAAGTTGCAGTCCCAAAGGTCAGGCTGGTGGAGGTCCATGTAATTAAGGCAGGTCTTAGCAAGTTGTCACAGCTGCAGCCTAACCATTATATTCCTATTTCAGCAAGGCTGAACAGGGGCTGCTTTGCCCTGTTAATGGACTTTGTGGCCCATACTGAGCTCTAACTACCCTGCTACCAATGCCCGGGGAGTTAGCTAGTAGGCAAAAAATGTATTGGTGATTGCAATACAGGAAGAATGATGTCTGAACTAGTGTCAAGACCATGTATCTTCAGGAACAAGCGGGCCATTGCCCTTGGAGTGGGCCATTTGGATGATACTGTACACCCAACCGTGGCCACGAGTGAGGGGAGAAGAGTGCTCCATAGATGTCCTCAAGAAAAGCAGACTTTTTTCCTTAAAAAAGGAGAAAGAGGGCACAAGAAAACCATTGTAGTGCCAGACTAGGAGTGGTGTTTCACAGTGCTGCTGCTTCCTTTTGAATAAATTATTTTATCTTTCTGCGCTTTCTTATCTCACCTGAAAAATAGGAACAGTACTCCCTTGTATCACAAGTCATTTCAATGCGTAATTAAAGAAGTCTAGTCAGAAGCTATGATGAAAATGCGCCGTACTTCCTTGTGGCTACTGAGACAATCCATTGTGTGTTGCCAGTTTCCCATTACTTCTAGGTGTTGAACCAGTTTCTTGTCGGGAGATAGCATGAGTGTGCTAGCAACATGCCTGAGAGGAATCACTGTGTGGCCATTGAGTTTATCCTCTCTGGACTAACAGAAAGCCAAGAGGTGAAGGTAACCCACTTTTTTTAAGCACATTAATAGGGAATCTTGGAAGGATCATGTAGATGAAGGTTGATCCCCCGGCTTCACACACTGTGTACCTTTCCCTCAGTAACTTGGCTCCTGTGGATTTCTGTTACTCCTCAGCTATCTCCCCAAGGTTGCTGGTGAACTCTTCAGCAGTGAGGAGAGCCACTTCAGTCAGTGCCTGTGTGGCACAGCTATTTACTTGTCTCCTCATGGCTAGTGCTGTGTGTCTCCTGCTGGCAGTAATGGCATATGACTGCATGTGGCTCTCTGTAACCCTCTCCTTTATGCAACTGTCATGTCCTCAAAAGCCTGTACACAGATGGTAATCATCTCCTCTTTCACTGGCTTTGTCCAGGCACTTGCGCAAACTATCTCCACCTTCACATTCTCTTTCTGTGACTTTGGTGTTATCGGTCATTATTTCTTTGACATCCCCCTAGGATCCAGCTTTCATGCTCTGACACCTACAGCAAAGAGATGGTACTTCACATTTTTGGTGTGTTTCGTGGCATCTTCACATCTCTGGCAATTCTAATCTCCTCCATCTACCTCATCTCCACCACCCTGAGGATCCACTCCTCCAAGGGCAGATGCAAAGCCTTCTCCACCTGTGCTTCCCATCTGAGAGCTCTCTTCTTGTTTTATGGCAGCACCGTTTTTATGTGCGGTAGCCCGATATGCAGCTACTCATTGGACTGAGATAAATGGGCCTCTCTGTTCTCTACAGTGGTGACTGCAGTGCTAAATCTTATCAGCTACAGCCTAAGGAATAAGGAGGTGAAGGATGCTCTGAGGAGAGTTTTAGGTCATATTAGAGAAACTTCAGCAGACTTGTTAGAAAGAGAACTTTGTTTGGGGAGAATTTATCAAAACCTTGGTACAAAGAGTAGGACTTCCAAGGAAGATTTGATCAGCTTCCAAGGGTGAGATTCAGAAAGGTACTCAATTGTTAGAAGTGCTTTTAGGTGGACTTTTAACTGGTTGTATCTGCAACTTCTATCTTGAAAGACTGTGTTCCTCTGCTGCTGAAAGCTGGAGGAATCCTGACTTTTAACTTGCAAGTTCCAAGCACAAACAGGACTCCTGCCTGAGGAGTGCGTGGCACAGAATTGCAGTTCTCTGTTCTACTAGGAACGTTTGCTCATGTAGGAAAACCACCAGTCTGTCAAGATGAGAAAAAGCTTTCAGAGACATTCAAGAGGAGAAAAGCAATGTGATTTGAATTTATGGCCATTTCTGCTACGTCTTCAGTATTTGAAAGGAGTAGCCTCTTCCAGTGCAACACACAGAACCTGAAGTTCTGGAAAGGAAATCTTGGAGAAGAGACACCCGTGTTTTTGCCCCCCAAACACTAGGGAAAGTAACTGTCCCTCTTCTGTTAAATCTCCCTCTTCTGTCACTCATTACTACCTCCTTTTTTCCCCTTCTGCCTGGAAACATGAAAAAACTACAGAAATGCAGAAAAGATTGACTTCTAATTTTGCTACCATTGTGAAGTAACAAGAACTTATTCCTGCTTTTCATCTCCACATATCAGCAATCCACTTGAGGCAACTGAGTGAACTGGCAGTTATTTCAAGAACATTGGACATAATCTGAAAGTTAATCAAGCTGCAATGTTCTTTCACTTAAAAGAATGACGGAATAAGATGGTGACTTACCAACTACATGTCTGGCATCAATGTGATTTTGAGAATAAATGACCAATCATTTCTGGGAGATGAGAAAGTTGGGAAAGGTTTTGGAATCCTTTTATCAATTCAACTAAGCTAGCTCTAAGGATAGGTGTTCTAGCGCTAATAGATGTTTCATCTCTTCTGGCTGAGTTTACAAATGCTGTCCCTCAGTTGGCAGAAAGAGTTGAAATCTTTATTGAGCTGAAAGTGACAGAATTAATCTCAGACAGGCGAGAGGTTCCTGCCTCTGCATAAGGTTTACAGTCAAAGGGGGATGGAAAGAGGTCTTGCGGATTCCCTTTGCATTTCACTGCAAGCCTGTTAGGGCTGTTATTTCCCCTGACTTCCTCTCCTTAAAGCTGTGCATAACTATAGCAAAGATTGTGTCCCTGTGATCATCTATGGCACCCTAAAGAAGGATTTTACAAGTCTCAGGAAAATGTAGCCTTTTGGTCCTGCTAGTTGTCATCTTTCTGTTGCTGCAGAGCCTGAAGCTCAAGGTTTATCTCTTGTTTCTGATTATTAAGTATCATCAGATATGTGAAGTTCACAGTTTTTACACGTATCAATGTTGCGTTGTCCTTATCTTGAACAGAGAAGTGAGATTTTTAAACCAGATTTCTGAGGTGTCCAAAATTGTCTCTTTCAGTGGACTCCCAGCTTACAGGAAGGAAATAGCTTGAAAAGAAATCACAGGCATCATTTTATTTTCCTGTGTATGTTTACAGGTCTCTGGGAAGAGCAATGTACACTACTACTCTTCCAGAAAAAGACAGGTAGGTTGTCATCAAAGAGCTTCCCTGCACAGCAATGAGTCATGTCTGCACACCTCTCTCTGCGCTGATGTTTAAGATAGTCAAAGCCATCTAGAGCTAAGCATCAGCAGAACCGGCAGCATGTTTCAATCAAGAATCACAATCTCAAACCTAAATATGCTTTCTGACAAATATCATCAAAAAGAACAGATTTTCCGAAGCCCCACATTCATCTAAGCCCTGCATTCACCTATCCCTTAGTCTCCACCTCGAGAAACCCAGACAAAATTAGGGAATTTAAAATGTTAAAGAGCTGCTGTCTCTTCAAATCTACAGTTTGCTTTTCGAAGAAAGCCTTCTGATCCAACATCCAGAATCCTGTTCCTCTTCTTCCCTTCCCCAAATCTCAGTTCCAGGAGGAGATCTGGGAAAATCCCGGCCTTGAATCACTTGTCATGACAGCAATGCTAAAGTAAGTCCATTTGCGGTAGAACAGCATTGCCCAGAGTCAGGAGGTCCTAGGGGCATTTGGGGGTTTCCCTGCTGCAAACAGTTGAGGAAAACTCGATGGATCAAGAACAGTACTGTTAAGAATTTTAGGGAAATTTTCAGTGTTCAGCTAGGATTTAGGTTATATCTTATGGAGTATGGAGAGATATTAGATACCCATATTTTCACTGAGATACCTATTCCTTAGATCTTTATAGTGTAAAGCACCAGACGACTGGCCAAAGTATGAAACTTCATCCAGTCTCTAAATAAAGCGGTGAAAAATGTCCCGACAATTGAACTGGATTGTGGCTCCATCATTGACTATGGTATTTAACCGTGCTTGGATTGCTGCTCTGATAGATTATAAAGCTCAGCTATGACATAAGGTCAAGGCCTTGGAAAGGTGTTAGCAGAGCTCCTTTAAATGAAGCGTTCCCAGAGACACCAGGTTGGCACAGACTGATGAAAATCGGAGTGAATGCCTGGCATCGGGGAACGGCCTCTGTGTCCATCAGTGTTCCTGGGAGCCTTGGAAAGCCTAGTACGGTGTATGTCACCCTTCACTGTAAGGCAGACACCTAGTGCAGCATCCTGCTCCTCTCATGCTCCTATTTTACCATGCAATGAATCTTAGTCCCCTCAAAGGTCTCTTGCTGTCTTCAGCAGCTCTCTCAAGTTGAGGCACCTCATGTCAGCACACCAATATATGTGAGATGAAACCTGCTTGTGCTGTGCCATCCTGAAGGATTTGCTTTCTCTTGGAAGCTTAGCACCACCATCACTTTTTTTGTGTGGAAACGTGAGCAGACACCACTCTCTGAAGCTCGTAGGAGCTAGTGGGAAAGCATAACCTCTCAAAATACCTAGTTATTCCTCTTAATGCCAGGAGAAGCCTAGACCTGAGACTTACACAGCTCTAAGGTGTCTAAAGGTAAAAGCCACAATACCACCCCAAAGGCTCGGGTTTGACTGGTGACAATATCCTCACATCCTTGTGACTGACAATTTCCAAAGAAAGATGAGAGCTACATGAAACCTTGAATTTAGTTTCAGTTCTACTCTTGTCTGCTGAGAAGATGGTGGAAGGGCGCATATAGATGAAAATGCATGGCCCAAGGAACAGAAGTGCAACAGTGATATGGGAGGTGCAGGTAGAGAGTCCTATCAGACGCCCTTTGGAAGAGTGTGTCCTCAAGGAGACCAAAATAATGACATAGGACACAACAAGAACAAGCAAAAGAGCCCGAGGAAATCAGACCACTATTGGCAACCACGATGCAACTAACCACGTAGGTGTCAGTGCAGGCCAGCTTCAGCAAAGCGTGTACATTACAGAAGTAGTGGTCGATCTCATTGGGCCCACAAAACAATAGCTGAGCGGTCAGCAGGGTCTGCACCAGGGAGTGCACACAGCCTCCCACCCACGAAGCTGCCACCAGCCGGCCACACACATGCTTGTTCATAATGCTTGTGTAATGAAGTGGCTTGCATATAGCAGTGTAACGATCATACGCCATTGCTATGAGGATGAACATCTCCGTGCAGGCAAAGAGATGGACCCCACAGAGCTGTGCTATGCAGCCCACAAAAGACATGGTCTTCTTTTCAGCAAGAAGGTCATAAATGAGTTTGGGAACTGTGACAGTAGAGTAACTGATATCTACAAAGGACAAGTAGCTCAGGAAGAAGCATGCGGTGGGAGAGTCCAGCTGTTGACTGTTCCGTATAGTGATGATGCTAAGCAGGTTTCCAAGAATGATAGTGGCATAGAAGACTAAGAAGAATGTGAAGCATACTTTTGCTAATGTATCATCTTGTGTGAGTCCCTGGAGGACAAACTCCATCACATTGTTCTTGTTCTTCATATATGTCACGTAGACAGGACCTGAAGCACAGAATAAAGCCACCTGTGATGGCATTAGAAACACAGTGTTATCAGTACACATCCATATTGATCACTGGTATGTTCAATATCAATGTATTCCCTTTTATGCCTTTTGGGGAAAGTTTCCTTTCAAAGTCAATGCTTCTCTCAAGGAGTGACAGTTGATATCTGACTCAGAATGTATTACTGAAGTGTGTAACAGCGAGCTCCATTTATTTGTTTGAGGGAGTTGGTGGAAATATCCTCCAGATTCATATTTCTGATTTTTGCCCTTTTAAAAGGGAAGACTAGCTGCTAGGCTCCCTAAACATTCACTTTTGAAGTGTTGATTTGGAAATGAAAAACTGACTGAGAAGGATAGTGCATGTTTTGATTTGAGTCTCAACATGTTAGTCATGCCCTAAGGAATTCTGCTCAAGCAGTGAATGTACCTTCTTTTTCAACCCTCTGAGGGAATTCAACAGAACTAGTCCTTACTAGTGCTCTCTGACTCTGGTAGAATGTCCATGCATTTCTGTGCAGCCATCAATATTCACATCATGACACAAGGCAGCTGGCTAATTAACATCACTTCAGCTATCAGTGTAGATCCTTCTGGAGGAGGTAAAGTGGACACCTACCTCATGTCTGTTTAGCAGAGATGTGCCTTTAGGCACCAACTGTCTTTAAGGCGCCCTAAGTGAAATCAGACCATGTTCAAGGCATGCCAGGAAACCTGAAGCAGGAGAGTCATTGTCCTATATGTGCTGTACTGGGCTACATCTTGTATTCACCTTTGCTGCACTCTGTGCAGTACACAAGTATCACTAGTGTTCAGTTTCTACATTGAAAAGATAGACAGCAAGAACTGCATAACAATGTCCACAATACTGGCAAGTCCTTTGGGATCTTAATCCCAAAGTTAAGATTGAGTACATAGGAAGTGCTGCAGCTACCTATTGACTCCTTGACTCTGCAACACCAGAAACTTCCTTTTGACAGATATTTCTGGAAATGGCATATAACTGAAAAATAAGCAAAGAAGACACCAATTAAAACAAAGGGTAAAAAAAATTGAGTTCTTTCTAATTCATAAAATGCACCTCACAATAGTCATTCAACAGTAATGCCTCTTTTCAAAGGCAGGATTTCATAGTCATGCTTGAAGAAAACAAAGAAGCAAGATCAGAAAACTTACACAGTTTATATTTGCTAGTCTCCAACAGTTTGCCTGCTATTCTCTGATGACCTTCTAGGACCACTTTAGGCAGTTTCATCAAAACCTCTCAGCTCCAAGCTGCTTCTTATGTGTCACGAGAGCAGTCCACATCTCTGCCAGGGCTGAAAACTACAGGGGATGAAACGGACAGCCTGAATGTCTAGCTCCATTTCTCATTCTGCAAAAACAACTTCCAAGAGCATCTGCAAGAACAACTCTCTGTCTCTCTCCAGATGGGGAAGTTGTGGCAGAAATATTTCAAGTAAATTGCACAGCAGAAGCACAAGCTTACCAGAAGCAATGAGATCCCAGAGGCATGTGAAGTATTCTTTGTCAGAAAGAATCAGTGGACGGGGAGCTAAAATATATATTTTGGACAGCTATTAGAGTAATCTCTACAGGGTGACTCTGGAGCGTGATCACCTAGACCATGTCACATTGTGTGGGGGTTTGCTTGCTTTCTTGCTTGCTTTCCAATGCTGTCCAGATAAATGGACTTCATTTAGTATTAGCTATGTGCTTCTTTTGGAAACATTTCTATTTAAAATCAATGTCACGGCTGACCATTTGCAAGAGTTTGTGTTCACATTGCCCTTGCAATCAAACATTTTTTGAGTAAAGATGACTCTTACACGTGTCAGATATTTTTTCCCTTCCAAGACAATATTTCACATATGCTTTCTTCTTTCTTATTAACTTGCTCTTACCATTGCATGTTTGCAGCATAAATAAATATCAGAACTGTGCTATAGGACTGTTGGCACTTAGACATCTGGTCTGTACACGTTTGAAACAAGAAGTAAACGAGGAAATTATTTCAAGACTTTAAAAATGTTTGTGGTCAGGCCTCACTACTTGCCAGGTATTTTTACTCAGGCAATGCAAAATATAGAAGCAGCTGTTTAGTCCTCATATTAAGTCATTATAAGAATCTGGGCCAATGCGTAGAGGAATCAAATGTTGTTGTTGACGCCTTCCATAAGCTATGGTCCCGCTGTTGCCTGCTAGCATCCAGCAGCCGGAAGAGAAATCAGAAAAATCATGGCGTTCTTCCCAAAAACATTAAAAAAAAACCCAAACAGTTTTAAAATTATAAGCCTTAGCTTGAACTGGCCGTGTGCCCTAACCCCTCAGCAGTTTCAGTATGAAGGGGGTCAGTGGGCCCCATCTGTCTTTCTACCTGCCCCACCCCGGGTGAGACAGACCAGCCTCTGAAGGCGCCTGTCCCTCTCTGTTGACAAGGGAGCTGAGCTAGACAACTGTCCTTCATTGCATGAAGAATTTAGACTGCTACAAATAGGTGGGGATGGTCCCACCTTTAGCTGTGTCCACAGAGTGTGAATGCTGGGTGAGGGACATGCTGGCCCAGGCCTGAGGGACACTATCTCTCTAAGCCTTGAGAATCAGGATTTATCCCAGTTCCGTCCTGCTGGCTGCCATCCACATAACCCACCACGGTGAGGAGAAGACACTGAGATGTCCGCAGTGTACTGGTGCATGCCTGTGAAATGGGAACCCACTCTGCCACCCCCTGCATAGAGCAGAGGACATTCGGGGAACCAGAGCATTTGCGACATTGTCCCAGGGTTTGGTCTGTAGATCTGCCGCTCTCCTCTGCAGGGAACACCTTCTTATCTTGAATCACACTTAAGCCATGTTAAGGTGCAACACAAGTGCAAGCCAGTGTTTATAGGGAACATGAAGTGAAGGAAGGAAAAAGAAAGTGCTTTAGTTACTTTCAGAGTGCATTACACAGATGTCTTTCTCCCTCACGCAGCTCATTTGTTCTTTTCCTCCTGGCAAGGTAGGAGTCAGGGTCCCGTGGCTCCTCGTGGCTCCTTTGGCCTTGTGGAGAACCTTAGCTGCTACAACTAACCTCCCTGTGGCAGCTTTGGCGGGCTCTGAGATGATTTAATCTTCCATCTTCACATTTCTTCTCTTCCTTCCTGCAGTAGTAGCTGCTCCAGCTATTCCCTTGGAATACATGTTTCTTCCTTTGCCTGGGCCTGTAGATGTGCCCTGTTGGGCTAGGAGTTATCCTGCGTACAGGAATTATTCCCAAACAACTCTTTTTTTTCATTGACACATAAAACTGTTCCCCCCAATGCTTTCTTTGCCCCCAAATGCTTTCTTTGGTGGCGACAATTTCCTACAGTGAGCAATTTATCTTTCACTTGGATCTTTGATTCTCTATTAGTCTAAACAGTAAAATGCAAAATCTGAGGCAGAGATGAAGGGCAGAGGGGATGGCTAGGAAGGAGGGCATTAGTGACAGGTGAACTACTGCAGAAAGGCAGAGAGTTGCTGCACTGGAATGGGAAGGGGAGAAGCTTCTCCTCATATCATCTGCATCAGCAAATGACCCAGCCAGCATCTAATATCAGCAGTTTAATTGCTAACCCATGGATTCAGCATATGACAATGCAGTACTCCTAAGAAGGCATTTACTCCAAAGTAAAGGGGAAGGAAGCCTTTGGTACAATTGCTTCCAGCAGCAGGTGACCAACAGCCTTGCAGACACCTTGGGCCATCGTTTCCTAGCTGAGTAGATTACAGAGTAGATGGAGTTTGTCTGACAGAAAGTTTACACCTGGGAGAGCTCGGACTAATGGGATGCTCTGCCTGGAACACATTTTAATATTTTTGATAGCATTCATTTCTTTATTTGCTGGTGTCTCAGCAGTGCTTGGAAGCCCCAGTCCTGGGCCTGTGCTATTCAAAAAGAGAACATAAAGGGAATCCCTGCTAGTCACAGAGTTTACAATGCCATTCCAATCAAAACATGAACTTTCAGTGTCTTCCTAATTACTGCAACAGCTAAAACCAAGCTTTTCTTCAAAAGGGAGCTTTCAGTAAATTTTCCAAAATGGAATTATAGTGAGAAAGACTTGATTTTCTCAGCTCCTGAGAAAATGTTACCACAGTTCTACACCTCACCCTTTTCACTCCAAACTTTTCTATTCCACAGTTTTCTCATGGCACTTTTCATCTCCTCATTTCTCAGCGTGTAGATGAGTGGGTTCAGCATGGGCGTGATGATACTGAAAAACACAGCTAACCTCTTGTCCTCCGAGAGACTGCTGGATGGGCGTATGTAGGTGAATGTGCATGGCCCAAAGAAGAGAATCACCACAGTAATGTGGGACCCACAGGTGGAGAGGGCTTTCTTCCGCCCTTCGGACGTTCGGCTTTTCAAGGAAAACAAAATGACAATGTAGGACGTGAGCAGGATGATGAAAGAGACCAAACAAATCATTCCAGTATTGGCAACGACAATGATGCCCACAACATAGGTGTCTGTACAGGCCAGTTGTAGTAGGGGACGGACATCACAGAGGTAGTGGTCAATTTCGTTGGGGCCACAAAAAGGGAGGCTAATGGTTATGAGGGTCTGCACCAGGGAGTGCACAAAGGCCCCCACCCATGAACCCATCACCATCCAGCCACACACACGCCTGGTCATGAGGGTGGTGTAGTGCAGGGGTCTGCATATGGCAAAGTAGCGATCATAGGCCATCACTGTGAGGATGAAGACCTCAGCACCGCCGGAGATATGTAACCCAAATAGCTGTGCCATGCAACCCCCAAAGGAAATGGTTTTCTTCTCAACAAGGAAGTCAGCAATCATTTTGGGAGCTGTGACAGAAGAGAAGCAAGTATCTGCAATGGACAGGTGGCAGAGAAAGAAATACATGGGGGAGTTCAGACTCTGACTGCTAACTACAGTGACAACAATGAGCAGATTTCCTGCCAGAGTAACAATATAGAAGAACAAAAACACCACAAAACATATTTTCTGCACCCCTTGGTTCTTTGAAAGGCCCAGAAGAATGAATTCCTTCACACTGCTTGCATTCTCCATGTTGATCAGTTGGGTGGCAATATGCAATATACAGCTTATACACCTGGGAAAATAAAGACAGACACATGATTCATCAGCATTTTTTCATTATTAATGATGAGTTCTATATCAGAAGTGGATACAAACCAAGAAAGATATAGCATTAGTATTAAGCTTTTGAAGTGTTTAGTTTCTCTCATGTATTTTTTAACGGCTATTTAATTCTCCACAGTACAAAACTTCTGCCATGGCTTTGGTGGCACGGAGATAGGTGCACTTTGTGATATGTTCCTTAATCCTGGTCCTCCAGGATTTTGAAGGACTGGCTCCATGGCTGGTAGCCTTCCATGCACTAAGGACAAGGCCAGAGTGTTCACCTTGGGCACTACAAGGCAGATAATGCAGCATGTTTGCCCTCAGGGGAGACAAAGTCCCTGACAGCAATCTTTGTAAAATGGGTGTCTTTAAGAATACCTGGAAATATTGCTCAGAATGATGATTTGCTTTATAAGTACACATGATCTTTGAATTCTTGTTTAGAAGGGAAATGTACCCACAGGCAGGGAAAAGCACTCTCTTGTGTATATACATTTTGAAACGTAAATATGAAATGTCACAGGCTGAAAAATGAGTTCTGGGAAGGTTATCTATCATGGAGGGGAAAAAAATTGCACATATGACTTAATGGAGTATTTCACATTGTTCTAAATCTCAGCATTGTTTCTATCAGAGGAAGGAAGAATGAAAGACTCTTGTGAGATCTTCTGTCCCAGCATTGTACTGATTTTACCTAGTGTGATTTTTGATACACTCTGCGTGATGCTTTCAAGGGTTAACTTAGCTTAATGAAGCTAATCTAACTAAACTCCTTCAACAGCCAGTATAAGTCTCTCTGTAGGCTGATTCAGAATGACTGAATTAGGGTCCTTTGCAGAACCCTTTTTTTCTCCATTCATGATGAGGAGCTTAAGCAAATTAGCACCACCAGGTTAGAATGACCTTTAGAGAACAATCCCTTTTGGTGCCAGAAAGTAGCGCAGAGCTTTTTGCAATGCCATCCACCTTTTTCAGGTTATGGCTGAGCTCCTTGTCCCTAGGCATTTCTACATCCATACAGTTTCTCATTCGAGACAAGGTCACATTCCAGCATAAACATGGGACTTCTTTGGTTCACCCTGTATTCCAGCTACAACCCATCGAGCATTACATGTCACTAATAAATGAGTAGCCCACATCTTTAGAAAGAGTGTAACGTCTCTAGCTTGCCATTATGCACCCAGACCACCAGAATTCCCTTGCTCAAAGAAGTCTGGGAACCACCAGATGAAGCTCTTCACAGAGAGTTTAAGGTCAGCCAAAAGCAGGCACTCTTTTAATAAAAATATCCACTGTATGGGCTTCCTTCTAGGATCAAAACATTCCCCGTCAGCTGGTGTTAAAATGCACCATTTTAAGTCCTGCAGAATTACATCACAACCAGGTCTTCTCATTTGTCTTGGTGATCTGTGAGCAAATCTGTGGAATGATTCAGTTAAGCCAAGTTATCTACCAACTACTTCAATCTGCAGCATAATCAGAAATTCTCGTGCAGGCACAAAGGGATCAAGCATCCACAGGAAACACTGAAACTGAGAAAACCCAAGATTACTTTCAAACCCACAAAGTGAAGCCGAGAGAGGAAGTGGGCAAAGTTAGGGACTTTTCCTATGCTTACAGTTGTACTTACACTAGATGAAAGTTTTTCAAGCAGAAGGGTAAAATTTACATGGATGGTTCCCCTTCAGATATTTCTACAAGGAAAAGGATCAGTAAGAACAACGGGAGGTCAGTTTCTCCCTCATCTTACCAAGTCGTGATCCTTTCTACCCCTCTTCCTTCTACTGAGCAACGACGTAGACTTCTCAACAGAATAAATGACAGGGATGAAATGAGCACACCTTTATGGCTGTGCAGTACCCAGTCGAAAAGAAATAGCTGGGCTCCATCCAAGCCAGAGCATGACTGGAAGCATACCACAGCAACCGCAGGGCCATATTTAGGCAGTCAGAAAGGAGTGACCAAGAGAGAAATGGTCAGGGGAAACTGTATGCCTGAATACCAGCAGATGGCAAATTCCTGAGCTAAAAACAAGGTGTGCATCTACAAAAGGACCGATTCACAATTCAGACAGCTCGACTATGTGTCTTGCTTGATAAGGTCCTTTCCATCACCACCAAACTGCATTTAACAAACTACCCATCTGTCTGATCTCATCTCATCGCCTTAAGTCATGTAGGCACCTGTACCTAAGCTAGGCATATTACACCTGACCAGTCTACTTGTAGATGTGATGAATCATGTGCTGCAGGTACCCGTTTCTTACTGTTGACTCCAAGAGGATTACTAGAATGACTAATTCAGTAGAGGATTGCCACCAGTTATGGCTTATCTCTTCAAGTGCCTTTGCAGGGGTAGACCTGAGCTATATGACATAATGCAGTCAGCTGCAAAATAAAATGAATCTCATGTGTACTCTTAACATCTCAGAAAGGGTGAGAAATTGCACCATCTCCTTACTGCATGCATTCTTCCCTGAAATCTCAGGTGGTTATGGGAAACAAAAGAATAATATCGAAGCAATCGAATCTGCGGCTGTAGAACTAGCTCTGTATATGATTCTAGCCAAAGACAACTAGAGACAGTTGATAACTTCAGTGGAAGTTCCTTTCTGTATTTTCACATTTGTGCAAGAAGAAAGGAAAAGGAAGAGGAAAGCAAAGCAAATCAAACAAAGCGCAGCAAAGCGAGAAGCCAGAGAAGCTGCAAAACTTACCTCACCTGTGTTTAGAGATCTAATTTTTTGTGTAAGGGCTGTACAACTTTATCTCCCCAACTTCTGTCTCTCCTGGTATGAATGTGTTAGAGCACAGCACCTTTAAAGAACACAGAATGGCTTCTGGAAAGCTTCCAAAACTTGCTTAGGAGGTGGCTGTTAGTGTATAATCCAGTCCCATCTAATTTATTACTTGCTTTCATGTGTCACAAGTGTATCTTGATGTTTCCTGCCTGTGTGAGAAGTGGTTTAATAGGCTGTGTGGATGATGTGACCTGGGTGTGCTGAATGACGCTTTCATATCCCAGCAGCTGCACAAAGGGCTGAGAAGAAAACCGTTTAAGTACCAACCTTTAACCCTCTCCCAGGAAATCTTCCACCTGAAGGGCTCTTGGGGCTGCAGGAGGGAGGGGTGGAGGCTTAGTGAAGGGAAGGCCTGAAAGAAAGTGGCAAAGGAGGAGAATGAGTTCTGTCTTGACTGAAAAGTTTAAGTAAATATATTTTAAAGAAACAGTTGTCAGTCAATGCTTTTATAATGATATCACAAAGGCATTTCAGGGTTTCTCCATAAGAAATAACACTCAAAGGAGTAGCTGAGTATTCAACTGGACAAGCATATGCATGGGCCTATCCAGCTAACGCTTCTCGGAGTTCTTCCTTACTCCAAGCTGATAGTTGTATGGATTTCCCATGTGTAAAGGGCCATTAGGTCCACTGCTCTGGCTTCCTAGTATTGTGAATGCTAAAACAGTCCATTTGTAATCTAGATATTTTCTCTCCTTTTTTCACTTCTGTGTATTCCAAAAAACATGTAAAAGAGAAATCTTCATTAAAGGAAAAAAAGAAAGAAACCTCAAGCTGTAGGAAGAGTCACCATCCTCCAGGGATGGTAAAGAATTCCGATCACAGGAGTCTTTTAAGGACAGGTTGGGCTCATTTCTCTCAGGAGTGGTTACGATTAAGTTTTTATAGGGACAGAAGATGTCCTGGGTGACCTCTTGATGACCCTCCAAGTCCTATCTCACCAGAAATTTCATCACTGGAAATCCAGTGAATAAAGCCTCTTTGCAAGAATTTGCATGTTTTAAGAGAGGTCAGTGAATTACCAAGTCAGTCAAAAAAGTCCTTCATTTACGCATTGGGAAACTGAGGGAGGAAGTCACCTATTTAATGCCGATGGAAGTCAGCGAGTTTAACCCTGACTTAGTCACTCTAGGCTCTTCTGTGGAAAAAAATGAATGTCTCTGGAGGCAGATGCATCTGATCTACCTCAGAACTGATTTTAGGATGCGATTAGGTGTGAAATAGACATCTAGCTTTTAAACAAAATAACTTAGGGCGGAAAAATCTCAACTGTCATGATGGGCCCCATCTTTCTTAACCCGAGCAGCTGCAGTCAAAGGTGAACCTATGAAATGAAACAAACGAAGCAAATAGACATGCTGATTTATAGCAGCATATCATCTCAACCAAGGCCCAAGTCAAATTCAGCATGGCTCTGAACTCTACTGTGTATTTGTAGCTTATGCCTCACGGATGTCAGGAAAGACATTGTCTCAGCTACTGTCCTTTCCTTTGTTTTGCTGAAATTTCTGGAAATGTGGAATGGCCTGATAGCAACATAGTTAATGCCTCCATCTCCTCTGCACAGAATGCCAGCGATCTCCACAGTGAAAACAGAAATCCTACAGTTAATGAGAATAAATACTGGTAAAGAAATGCCTTGGTGAAAATAGTCCCCTAACTTAAATGTCCTTTTACTGTCGCCTGGAGTCTTGGGCAGCTTAATGAGGGTTAACAGTAGTCACTACAGGAAACAAGAGTATTGGGTAAGAAGGTAAACAAAGTCTTACAGTCTTTGGGAAAGGAAGAGGACCAACAGATGACAGAAGCGAGAGATCAGGCCAATAGCATCTGGCCTGCTCACCTAGTATGAGTCAGCCTGCCACTTTCTGTACCCAGTGGCACACATGGCAGCAACTTGGCTAGCATCACATTCATGTCCTTTTGTTTCCCTAGCCAAATGGACTACCAGAGGTGACTTAATGCACAAGTCCAAATGAAGAATTGCTGCTACCTCCTGCTGCAAAATAATTCCCCGTAGGGGTGTGCTTAGTGCCAGCAAAGGAGAAAGGTCTTTTCTCCATTTTCATTCCACTTAACCTTGGCACCTGGCTCTGGACACCACTATGGCAGCAGGTCATGCTCAGGGGAGCTGTGATTTGGACAAGGAGGGACTGTGCATGGTGAGATGAATGAGGTTTTGCAGCTGGATAGTGAATACTGGCAAGGGGGTTGTTGACAGAGCCATGGTGAATGTGTGTTGTGAATTTGATGATGGGCACGATGGGGACAAGGCACGGTGTGGAGGGAAGTTGTGAAACTTGAAATGGATGCTACATGGCCAGGGACTGTCTTCGTGGAGTTTGTGAAATCAGAAGTGCCTGAGGTGTGGTGAGGGACTGTGCTGAAAGACAGTATGAAGTGGCAGGTAATACTGTGGGTGTTAAGCTGTGTTGAAAGACCTTGTGACATCAGAAGCGGACATCGTGTTTTGAAGGGTAACACTAGGAGAGGTTGCAGAATTGTGGCTGCTGAGGTGTCATAAGGCTGGCTAGAGAGTTCAAGGAGACCCTACCGTAGAACAGGTAGTGTGAAGTAGGAGGGGACAATGTATGGTGACAGCTTGTGTTGGGAGAGGTTTTGAGGTCAGAAGAGGACACTCGGTAGTGAGGAATGTGCTAGGGGAGGTTCTGCAGTGACAGTGGACCTTGGGGAATGAGAAGCTGTGTTGAGGGAGGTTGTGAAATCAGCAGCAGGCATTAGGGAAGAGGACTGACCATTTCTCAATCTGTGTGACCCTGAGCAGCAGTAGGCCATCTTCTGCAAGGTCTATGAAACTAGAGCTGCTCATGGATGCAGCTGGGAAGCAAAGCATCAGTGCAAGAGTCAAGCTATAACTTTGGACAGACAGTTCTTGTGTTCTTTATATCGCGAGACTGTCTGAAGAAGGGAGAAGTAGTGAAAAAGCATTACTATTGCCTGCCAAACATTGGTAAATTCCCATTTTTGATGGTCCCTGGCTCATCCCTCTGGGACAGCAGCACCAACCCGGTCATTTACTTCCTCTTCAGAAGCAACCGTCACCACCGGCTCCATGGCTCTGCGAAAGTCACCTTCTGACAAGTGTTTCCAGAGAAAGCAACGTGCGGAGAAGGAAGCCAAGTGCCCAGAGACACTGCTGCAGAGACTGCTGTATAAATCCCTGCTGGCGAGGAGGTGTGGGAGGGTGGGGCAGCCTGCAGAGGGGACTGAGGGGAGGTGGGCAGCAGTGCTCAGCCCCCAGCGGAGCCAGGGCATCTCCACTGCGGTGGGAGCAGCTCAGCTGGTGACGTGCCCCTTGCGAGCAGGGCTGTGCTGGGGACCAGGGAGCTGGGTGAGAGCGATCCTTGTCTGCACACCATGCCAGTGCCTCTTCTCATTACGTGGTCCCCCCTTGTGGAAGGGGACATGGTGCACAGAGCATGGCTATGCAGAGCATGCAGAGCGCGGGGAGGAAGAGTGACCCAGGATGCTGGGCATGTCTTTGGGACCCTGAACCTTACAGGGAGTCTTTTCCCTCACTTTGACTTGAGGTCAGGCCTGCAGGACTCCAGGGCATTCTGGCAGCTCCTGGGAGGCCACTCTCAGCAGGGATGAGTTTCATCCTGGCTATTTTGGGCTTGTATAGAAACATCCTTCAGGCCTGAACACCTAGGGGACCGTTCAGCTGGTGCCACGGCTGCTCTGGTCAACACACAGGGGTCCTGGAGTGATGCGTGGTGCTTCTGTGTGTGTAGAAAGAGCACCAATTCCTCACCTACACCCTGAGCCTCTCCATCGCTGTCCCCAGAGGACATCTCAACTCATCACTCCCAGCTTTCGCCCAAGATGGCCATCTCCAGATGACTTAGTTGCCCTAGGCTGCCTGTACAGGCAGTGGAGAGAAAGGTGCTTGTAAGGAGCTTTTCCCTTCCCTATGTGGCTGCAGCACACAGCTCCTGCTGAGCCATCAGCCACCCTCCTGTGCCTGTGCCAAATCTCTTCCCCACCACCGTCTCGCCCCACACTGGGGATGCCTCGCTCCCCTTACGCAGTGCCATGCAAGGCCTCTCACCCTAGTGCTTCTGAGAAAGCTTTCAGCTCCCAGCCACAGCACCTTATCTCACTGTCTTCCCAGTAGCTGCTGGGAGGGTCACCTCTCTTCCTGGCACTGGCACTTGCCTGTTGCTGCAGGGCTGAAAGGGCATTTCTCTGCCTCTCCATCTAGCTCTCCAGACTTTCTATTTGTTTTTTGTTTTTTTTGGCTCCTGCCCTCAATCCTTCCCTCCTTTGTGTCTCCATTACTCTCTTTCTGGGTTGGCTGGTGCGTGGATCGAATTAACACTAAGTCACTAGTCACTAGTTTGTGAGCAAGTGAAGGGCTGGATTTAAAAGGAATGGATCTAAATCTGATTTTTTGAAATTAAGTTGAAGGCAGAGGAAGAAGGGAAAATGTCTGCACCAGAACATTCAAAGAACTAACAGGGGTCAAAACTTTTCTCTTTTGTTCATTTTAATTCTATGGGGTAACAGTATTCCTGAAGCCATTTCACAGAATCACAGAATGGTTGAGGTTGGAAGGGACCTCTGGAGATCATCTAGTCCAACCCCCTGCCCAAGCAGGGTCACCTAGAGCAGTTGCCCAAGATCGCGTCCAGGTGGATTTTTGAATATCTCCAGAGAAGGAGACTCCACAACCTCTCTGGGCAACCTGTTCCAGTGCTCTGTCACCCTCACAGGGAAGAAGATTTTCCTCATGTTCAGATGGAAGTGTCTGTGTTTCAGTTTGTGCCCGTTGCCTCGCGTCATGTTGCTGGGCACCACTGAAAAGAGTCTGGCTCCATCTTCTTGATACCCTCCCTTCAGATGCTTGTACACGTTAATAAGATCTCCTCTCAGCCTTCTCTTCTCCAAGCTAAACAGGCCCAGCTCTCTCAGCCTTTCCTCATAAGAGAGATGCTTCAATCCCCTAATCATCTTTGTAGCCCTTCGCTGCACTTGCTCCAGTAGTGCCACATCCCTCTTGTACTGGGGAGCCCAGAACTGGACGCAGTACTCCAGATGTGGCCTCAGCAGGGCTGAGTAGAGGGGGAGGATCACCTCACTCGACCTGCTGGCAACATTCTTCCTGATGCACCCCAGGATACCATTGGCCTTCTTGGCCACAAGGGCACATTGCTGCCTCAGGCTTAACTTGGTGTCCACCAGCACTCCCAGGTCCTTCTCCGCAGAGCTGCTTTCCAGCAGGTCAGCCCCCAACCTGTACTGCTGCATGGGGTTATTCCTCCCTAGGTGCAGGACCCTGCACTTGCCTTTGTTGAGCTTCAGGAGGTTCCTCTCCACCCACCTCTCCAGCCTCTCCAGGTCTCTCTGAATGGCAGCACAGCCCTCTGGTGTATCCGCCACTCCTCCCAGTTTTGTATCCTCAGCAAACTTGCTGAGGGTGCACTCTTTCCCTTCATCCAGGTCATTGATGAAAAAGTTGAACAAGACTGGACCCAGTCCTGACCCCTGGGGGACACCACTAGCTACAGGCCTCCAACTAGACTCCACACCGCTGATCACAACTCTCTGAGCTCTGCCATTCAGCCAGTTCTCAATCCACCTCACTGTCCACTCATCTAACCCACACTTCCTGAGCTTGTCTATGAGGATGCTATGGGAGACAGTGTCAAAAGCCTTCCTCAAGTCAAGGGAGACAACATCCACTGCTCTCCCCTCATCTACCCAGCCAGTCATTCCATCACAGAAGGCTATCAGATTGGTTAAGCATGATTTCCCCTTGGTGAAGCCATGCTGACTACTCCTGATCACTTTCTTGTCCTCCACATGCTTGGAGATGGCCTCCAGGATGAGCTGCTCCATCACCTTTCCAGGGATGCAGGTGAGGCTGACTGGCCTGTAGTTGCCTGGGTCCTCCTTCTTGCCCTTTTGGAAGACTGGGGTGACACTGGCTTTCTTCCAGTCTTCAGGCACCTCTCCTGTTCTCCAAGACCTTTCAAAGATGACGGAGAATGGCTTAGCAATAACATCCGCCAGCTCCCTCAGCACTCGTGGGTGCATCCCATCGGGGCCCATGGATTTGTGGGTGTCAAGTTTGCTTAAATGATCTCTAACCCGATCCTCCTCCACCAAGGGAAAGTCTTCCTTTCTCCAGACTTTCTCTCTTGCCTCCAGGGTCTGGGGTTCCTGAGGGCTGGCCTGAGCAGTAAAGACTGAAGCAAAGGCGGCATTCAGTAACTCTGCCTTCTCTGCATCCTTCCTCACCAGGGCACCCTCCCCGTTCAGCAAAGGGCCCACATTTTCCCTAGTCTTCCTCTTGCTACTGATGTCTTTGAAGAAGCCCTTCTTGTTGTCCTTGACATCCTCTGCCAGATTTAATTCCAAATGGGCCTTAGCCTTCCTCGTCGCATCCCTGCATACTCTGACAATGTTCCTATATTCCTCCCAAGTGGCCTGTCCCCCTTTCCACTCTCTGTAGACTTCCTCCTTCTGGTTGAGTTTTGCCAGGAGCTCCTTGCTCATCCATGCAGGTCTCCTACCTCCTTTGCTTGACTTCCAACTCATAGGGATGCACTGATCTTGAGCCTGGAGGAAGTGATGTTTGAATATTAACCAGCTCTCTTGAACGCCCCTTCCTTCTAGGGCCCTAACCCATGGCATTCCTCCAAGTAGGTCCCTGAAGAGGCCAAAGTTTGCTCTCCTCAAGTCCAGGGTTGCGATCCTACTCAGTGCCCTGCCTCCTCCTCGCAGCATCCTGAACTCCACCATCTCATGGTCACTGCAGCCAAGGCTGCCCCCAACCTTCACATCTTCCACCAGTCCTTTTTTGTTTGTTAGTACGAAGTCCAGCAGCACACCTCTCCTTGTTGGCTCCTCCACCACCTGTGTCAAGAAGTTGTCACCAATGCTCTGCAGGAACCTCCGGGACTGTTTGTGCCTAGCTGTGTTGTCTTTCCAGCAGATCTCAGGGTAGCTGAAGTCCCCCATGAGAACCAGGGCCTGGGATCGTGAGGCTACTTCCAGCTGTCTGTAGAAGGCCTCATAAGTTTGTAGCTTTTGAAATAAGAGTTTATTTCTGCAACAATACGGCATAAATTATCTCGCACCTTCAGGCAAGGAAGGTAGGCCTATTTCTTCATTTTAGAGATCAAAAAGATCATTTTCAATCTGCAGATAGAATCATAGAGTCATTTAGGTTGGGAAGGATTTCTGGAGGTCACCAAGTCCAACCTCCTCCTCAGAGCAGGTTCAGTCAGATCAGATTGCTCCGGCCCGATCCAGCTGAATTTTAAATGTCAGCACAGATGGAGATTCTACAAATTTGCACCTAATCCAGTGTTTGATCACTCACGTTGGGGCAGGAGAGGGAAATTTCCTCCTTCAGTTTCCCAAGTAGTCCATGGAAGAGAGCAACCTGTTGATAGCAAGCTCATTGAAGCCCTTTTCTGAGAATTAACTGGGCTACTTGCTGTGCTTTAGGGCAGAAAAGGTTGGGTAGGTTGGGGATAAACAACAGCCAGCTATGCAAAGATAACTCAGTGTGTAAAGGCAGTCTGGTCTTTTGTGCATCTAAGCAGGGTAAGCATTTTGCTCACTTAAACTGTGTACCTAACCATTATAGGCTGGTTTTAATCCTGCTGTCTGCTTCTTGAAATGGGCAAGTACTTCTGAAGATTTGGCTCAAGGGGGGAATAAACTGGCTTGGTATCTACAGTACAGACAGTATCTACAGTACAGAGTAGATACTCTTGTCTTTCTGGATGAAACAGGTCCGTAAGAGAATAGTTTTGTACCTATGCGATACCTTGAAGCCTATGCTAGAAACAGACCTCAGCAAGAACTGAAACCTCCATTCAGTCACCCACATGATAAGAACTCCGCTTTGAGAGCGTCAGCCAGGTTACTGGTAACCTCCAAGAGATTAACAATAATTTTTCATGTGAGGTGAAGCTGGTAGAACCTTTACAGGGATGAGTGATTCCCTTCTTCTTCAGGATTCCTTCCCTTTTAGCATGAGATTTTTCACCCTCTAAATGGAAAGTATTTCATTTAGTGACTCTTCCCAATTTATTCCTGAGCAGAAGATGGCCACTTTTCCTTGACAACAGGGATGCAAGCAAATGAGAAATCCTTTCTCAGCCAAACCTGGAGGATCTTGTGGTATCTGCTCCTCTTTGGGAAGATGCAAAGCTGAGTTTTCCTGCTGCTGTTGCCATTAAGTGCTTGGCACCTTTCATTCAAGAGAGGAAACTCTTACTTTCTTCTGCCTGGATGTGGATTTGTTATTTGTATGTTTACAAGTTGCAGTCCCAAAGGTCAGGGTGGTGGAGGTCCATGTAATTAAGGCAGGTCTTAGCAAGTTGTCACAGCTGCAGCCTAACCTTTATATTCCTATTTCAGCAAGGCTGAACGGGGGCTGCTTTGTCCTGTTAATGGACTTTGTGGCCCATACTGAGCTCTAACTACCCTACTACCAATGCCCGGGGGAGTTAGCTAATAGGCAAAAAATGTATTGGTGATTGCGATACAGGAAGAATGATGTCTGAACTAGTGTCAAGACCATGTATCTTCAGGAACAAGTGGGCCATTGCCCTTGGAGTGGGCCATTTGGACAATACTGTACACCCAACCGTGGCCATGAGTGAGGGGAGAAGAGTGCTCCACAGATGTCCTCAAGAAAAGCAGACTTTTTTCCTTAAAAGAGGAGAAAGAGGGCACACGAAAACCATTGTAGTGCCAGACTAGGAGTGGTGTTTCACAGTGCTGCTGCTGCCTTTTGAATAAATTATTTTATCTTTCTGCGCTTTCTTATCTCACCTGAAAAATAGGAACAGTACTCCCTTGTATCACAAGTCATTTCAATGCGTAATTAAAGAAGTCTAGTCAGAAGCTATGAAGAAAATGCGCCGTACTTCCTTGTGGCTACTGAGACAATCCATTGTGTGTTGCCAGTTTCCCATTACTTCTAGGTGTTGAACCAGTTTCTTGTCGGGAGATAGCATGAGTGTGCTAGCAACATGCCTGAGAGGAATCACTGTGTGGCCATTGAGTTTATCCTCTCTGGACTAACAGAAAGCCAAGAGGTGAAGGTAACCCGCTTTTTTTAAGCACATTAATAGGGAATCTTGGAAGGATCATGTAGATGAATGTTGATCCCCCGGCTTCACACACTGTGTACCTTTCCCTCAGTAACTTGGCTTCTGTGGATTTCTGTTACTCCTCAGCTATCTCCCCGAGGTTGCTGGTGAACTCTTCAGCAGTGAGGAGAGCCACTTCAGTCAGTGCCTGTGTGGCACAGCTATTCACTTGTCTCCTCATGGCTAGTGCTGTGTGTCTCCTGCTGGCAGTAATGGCATATGACTGCATGTGGCTCTCTGTAACCCTCTCCTTTATGCAACTGTCATGTCCTCAAAAGCCTGTGCACAGATGGTAATCATCTCCTCTTTCACTGGCTTTGTCCACGCACTTGCGCAAACTATCTCCACCTTCACATTCTCTTTCTGTGACTTCGGTGTTATCGGTCATTATTTCTGTGACATCCCCCTAGGATCCAGCTTTCATGCTCTGACACCTATAGCAAAGAGACGGTACTTCACATTTTTGGTGTGTTTCATGGCATCTTCACATCTCTGGCAATTCTCATCTCCTCCATCTACCTCATCTCCACCACCCTGAGGATCCACTCCTCCAAGGGCAGATGCAAAGCCTTCTCCACCTCTGCTTCCCATCTGAGAGCTCTCTTCTTGTTTTATGGCAGCACCGTTTTTATGTGCGGTAGCCCGATATGCAGCTACTCATTGGACTGAGATAAATGGGCCTCTCTGTTCTCTACAGTGGTGACTGCAGTGCTGAATCTTACCAGCTACAGCCTAAGGAATAAGGAGGTGAAGGATGCTCTGAGGAGAGTTTTAGGTCATATCAGAGAAACTTCAGCAGACTTGTTAGAAAGAGAACTTTGTTTGGGGAAAATTTATCAAAACCTTGGTACAAAGAGTAGGACTTCCAAGGAAGATTTGATCAGCTTCCAAGGGTGAGATTCAGAAAGGTACTTAATTGTTAGAAGGGATTTTAGGTGGACTTTTAACTGGTTGTATCTGCAACTTCTATCTTGAAAGACTGTGTTCCTCTGCTGCTGAAAGCTGGAGGAATCCTGACTTTTAACTTGCAAGTTCCAAGCACAAACAGGACTCCTGCCTGAGGAGTGCGTGGCACAGAATTGCAGTTCTCTGTTCTACTAGGAACGTTTGCTCATGTAGGAAAACCACCAGTCTGTCAAGATGAGAAAAAGCTTTCAGAGACATTCAAGAGGAGAAAAGCAATGTGATTTGAATTTATGGCCATTTCTGCTACGTCTTCAGTATTTGAAAGGAGTAGCCTCTTCCAGTGCAACACACAGAACCTGAAGTTCTGGAAAGGAAATCTTGGAGAAGAGACACCCGTGTTTTTGCCCCCCAAACACTAGGGAAAGTAACTGTCCCTCTTCTGTTAAATCTCCCTCTTCTGTCACTCATTACTACCTCCTTTTTCCCCTTCTGCCTGGAAACATGAAAAAACTACAGCAATGCAGAAAAGATTGACTTCTAATTTTGCTACTGTTGTGAAGTAACAAGAACTTATTCCTGCTTTTCATCTCCACATATCAGCAATCCACTTGAGGCAACTGAGTGAACTGGTAGTTATTTTAAGGACATTGGACATAATCTGAAAGTTAATCCAGCTGTAGTGTTCTTTCACTTAAAATAATGCTGAAATAAGATGGTGACTTACCAACAACATGTCTGCCATCAATGTGATTTTGAGAATAAATGACCAATCATTTCTGGGAGATGAGAAAGTTGGGAAAGGCTTTGGAATCCTTTTATCAATTCAACTAAGCTAGCTCTAAGGATAGGTGTTCTATCACTAGTAGATGTTTCATCCCTTCTGGCTGAGTTTACAAATGCTGTCCCTCAGTTGGCAGAAGGAGTTGAAATCTTTATTGAGCTGAAAGTGACAGAATTAATCTCAGACAGGTGAGAGGTTCCTGCCTCTGCATAAGGCTTACAGTCAAAGGGGGATGGAAAGAGGTCTTGCGGATTCCCTTTGCATTTCACTGCAAGCCTGTTAGGGCTGTTATTTCCCCTGACTTTCTCTCCTTAAAGCTGTGCATAACTATAGCAAAGATTGTGTCCCTGTGATCATCTATGGCACCCTAAAGAAGGATTTTACAAGTCTCTTTCTTTCAAACTGCTGCCAGCATATTTTACAGAGAGCTGATATGACTGCGAAACATCATTATTTTTGCCCAAAGACACACGGCTGGGGAGAAAACTTTTCTTCATATGTTATAGTCTGAATTTTGATCAAGTAGTGATGATTAAAGGCCATCACTATCTCAGAAGCCATTTATCTCAGTAACGCTAAAATTAGAATACACACGGGGTAGTAAAATCATTTGGACTATGTGCACTGTTATCCCACTGGCCTGACGGTCCCAAAATGCAGGAAAAAGAATGTGAAAATGTAGCCTTTTGGTCCTGCTAGTTGTCATCTTTCTGTTGCTGCAGAGCCTGAAGCTCAAGGTTTATCTCTTGTTTCTGATTATTAAGTATCATCAGATATGTGAAGTTCACTGTTTTTACATGTATCAGTGTTGCACTGTCCTTATCTTGAACAGAGAAGTGAGATTTTTAAACCAGATTTCTGAGGTGTCCAAAATTGTCTCTTTCAGTGGACTCCCAGCTCACAGGAAGGAAATAGCTTGAGAAGAAATCACAGGCATCATTTTATTTTCCTGTGTATGTTTACAGGTCTCTGGGAAGAGCAATGTACACTACTACTCTTCCAGAAAAAGACAGGTAGGTTGTCATCAGAGAGCTTCCCTGCACAGCAATGAGTCATGTCTGCACACCTCTCTCTGCGCTGATGTTTAAGATAGTCAAAGCCATCAAGAGCTAAGCATCAGCAGAACCGGCAGCATGTTTCAATCAAGAATCACAATCTCAAACCTAAATATGCTTTCTGACAAATATCATCAAAAAGAACAGATTATCATAAGCCCTGCATTCACCTATGCCTTAGTCTCCACCTCGAGAAACCCAGACAAAATTAGGGAACTTAAAATGTTAAAGAGCTGCTGTCTCTTCAAATCTACAGTTTGCTTTATAAGAAAGCCTTCTGATCCAACATCCAGAATCCTGTTCCTCTTCTTCCCTTCCCCAAATCTCAGTTCCAGGAGGAGATTTGGGAAAATCCCTGCCTTGAATCACTTGTCATGACAGCAACGCTAAAGTAAGTCTATTTGCGGTAGAACAGCATTGCCCAGTCTTAGGAGGTCCTAGGGGCATTTGGGGGTTTCCCTGCTGCAAACAGTTGAGGAAAACTCGATGAATCAAGAACAGTACTGTTAAGAATTTTAGGGAAATTTTCAGTGTTCAGCTAGGAATTAGGTTATATCTTATGGAGTATGGAGAGATATTGGATCCCCATATTTCCACTGAGATACCTATTCCTTAGCCTTTTATAGTGTAAAGCACCAGACGACTGGCCAAAGTATGAAACTTCATCCGGTCTCTAAATAAAGCGGTGAAAAATGTCCCGACAATTGAACTGGATTGTGGCTCCAACATTGACTATGGTATTTAACCATGCTTGGATTGCTGCTCTGATAGATTATAAAGCTCAGCTATGACATTAGGTCAAGGCCTTGGAAAGGTGTTAGCAGAGCTCCTTTAAATGAAGCGTTCCCAGAGACACCAGGCTGGCACAGACTGATGAAAATCGGAGTGAATGCCTGGCATCGGGGAACGGCCTCTGTGTCCATCAGTGTTCCTGGGAGCCTTGGAAAGCCTAGTACAGTGTATGTCACCCTTCACTGTAAGGCAGACACCTAGTGCAGCATCCTGCTCCTCTCATGCTCCTCTTTTACCATGCAATGAATCTTAGTCCCCTCAAAGGTCTCTTGCTGTCTTCAGCAGCTCTCTCAAGTTGAGGCACCTCATGTCAGCACACCAATATATGTGAGATGAAACCTGCTTGTGCTGTGCCATCCTGAAGGATTTGCTTTCTCTTGGAAGCTTAGCACCACCATCACTTTTTTTGTGTAGAAACGTGAGCAGACACCACTCTCCGAAGCTCACAGGAGCTAGTGGGAAAGCATAACCTCTCAAAATACCTAGTTATTCCTCTTAATGCCAGGAGAAGCCTAGACCTGAGACTTACACAGCTCTAAGGTGTCTAAAGGTAAAAGCCACAATACCACCCCAAAGGCTCGGGTTTGACTGGTGACAATATCCTCACATCCTTTTGACTGACAATTTCCAAAGAAAGATGAGAGCTGCATATAACTTTGAATTTATTTTCAGTTCTATTCTGAACAGCCATGCTAAAAATAGAACAACATTCCTGAAAAGTCCCTCCTGAACACTTCTCTTTGCCTCCCCATGGTTTCTTGAGCTACAGTCATCCTAGAAACACTCACCCTGTCGTTTCATGTCTCACTCCTCTTTGATTTTCTGCTTCATAGCTTTTTCAAGGCTTTTTTCATGTCTTCATTTCAGAGGGTGTAAATCAAGGGATTGAGCATAGGCATGATGATGGTGTAAACCACAGAGATTATCTTGTCTGCTGAGAAGATGGTGGAAGGGCATATATAGATGAAAATGCATGGCCCAAAGAACAGAAGTGCAACAGTGATATGGGAGGTGCAGGTAGAGAGTGCTTTGAGACACCCTTTGGAAGAGGGTGTCCTCAAAGAGACCAAAATAATGACGTAGGACACAACAAGAACAAGCAAAGAGCCCGAGGAAATCAGACCACTATTGGCAACCACGATGCAACCAACCACGTAGGTGTCAGTGCAGGCCAGCTTCAGCAAAGCGTGTACATCACAGAAGTAGTGGTCGATCTCATTGGGCCCACAAAACAATAGCTGAGCGGTCAGCAGGGTCTGCACCAGGGAGTGCACACAGCCTCCCACCCACGAAGCTGCCACCAGCCGGCCACACACATGCTTGTTCATAATGCTTGCGTAATGAAGCGGCTTGCATATAGCAGTGTAACGATCATACGCCATTGCTGTGAGGATGAACATCTCCGTGCAGGCAAAGAGATGGACCCCAAAGAGCTGTGCTATGCAGCCCACAAAAGAGATGGTCTTCTTTTCAGCAAGAAGGTCATAAATGAGTTTGGGAACTGTGACAGTAGAGTAACTGATATCTACAAAGGACAAGCAGCTCAGGAAGAAGCATGGGGTGGGAGAGTCCAGCTGTTGACTGTTCTGTATAGTGATGATGCTAAGCAGGTTTCCAAGAATAACAGTGGCATAGAAGACTAAGAAGAATGTGAAGCATACTTTTGCTAATGCATCATCTTGTGTGAGTCCCTGGAAGACAAACTCCATCACATTGTTCTTGTTCTTCACATAGGTCACGTAGACAGGACCTGAAGCACAGAATAAAGCCACCTGTGATGGCATTAGAAACACAGTGTTATCAGTACACATCCATATTGATCACTGGTATGTTCAATATCAATGTATTCCCTTTTATGCCTTTTGGGGAAAGTTTCCTTTCAAAGTCAATGCTTCTCTCAAGGAGTGACAGTTGATATCTAACTCAGAATGTATTACTGAAGTGTGTAATAGGGAGGTCTGTTTATTTGCTTGAGGGAGTTGGTGGAAATATCCTCCAGATTCTTATTTCTGATCTTTGCCCCTTTTAAAAAGGAAGGCTAGTCACTAGGTTCCCTAAACATCCACTTTTGAAGTGTTGATTTGGAAACGAAAAACTGACTGAGAAGGATAGTGCATGTTTTGATTTGAGTCTCAACACGTTAGTCATGCCCTAAGGAATTCTGCTCAAGCAGTGAACGTACCTTCTGTTTCAACCCTCTGAAGGAATTCAACAGAACTTTCCTTGCTATTGCTCTCTGACTCTGGTAGAATGTCCATGCATTTTTGTGCAACCATCAGTGTTCACATCATGACACAAGGCAGCTGGCTAATTAACATCACTTCAACTCTCAGTGTAGATCCTTCTGGAGGAGGTAAAGTGGACACCTACCTCATGTCTGTTTAGCAGAGATGTGCCTTTAGGCACAAACTGTCTTTAAGGCGCCCTAAGTGAAATCAGACCATGTTCAAGGCATGCCAGGAAACCTGAAGCAGGAGAGTCATTGTCCTATATGTGCTGTACTGGGCTACATCTTGTGTCGATTGATTCCAGTTATTGCTCATGAGTTTCTGGGTTGCGACCTCAGTCTCCAAAAGAGCAGGCTTGTATTTCCTCAGACCACCTTTCCTACAGTACGTGGGTGAATACTGAAGATAATCTGCATTAACGATGTGTCAGTAAGGTTTTTGTACACCTCAGCCAAGTTCTGGACTGGGCATGGAAACCCTCATTGAGCTGAAAGTGACAGAATTAATCTCAGACAGGCGAGAGGTTCCTGCCTCTGCATAAGGTTTACAATCAAAGGGGGATGGAAAGAGGTCTTGCGGATTCCCTTTGCATTTCACTGCAAGCCTGTTAGGGCTGTTATTTCCCCTGACTTTCTCTCCTTAAAGCTGTGCATAACTATAGCAAAGATTGTGTCCCTGTGATCATCTATGGCACCCTAAAGAAGGATTTTACACGTTTCAGGAAAATACAGTCGTTTGGTCCTGCCAGTTGTCACCTTTCTGTTGCTGCAGAGGCTGAAGCTCATGGGCCAATGCGTAGAGGAATAAAATGTTGTTGTTGTTGACGCCTTCCATAAGCTATGGTCCCGCTGTTGCCTGCTAGCATCCAGCAGCCAGAAGAGAAATCAGAAAAATCATGGCGTTCTTCCCAAAAACATTAAAAAAAAACCCAAACAGTTTTAAAATTATAAGCCTTAGCTTGAACTGGCCGTGTGCCCTAACCCCTCAGCAGTTTCAGTATGAAGGGGGTCAGTGGGCCCCATCTGTCTTTCTACCTGCCCCACCTACGGTGAGACAGACCAGCCTCTGAAGGCGCCTGTCCCTCTCTGTTGACAGTGGTGCTGAGCTAGACAACTGTCCTTCATTGCATGAAGAATTTAGACTGCTACAAACAGGTGGGGATGATCCCACCTTTAGCTGTGTCCACAGAGTGTGAATGCTGGGTGAGGGACATGCTGGCCCAGGCCTGAGGGACACTATCCCTCTAAGCCTTGAGAATCAGGATTTATCCCAGTTCCGTCCTGCTGGCTGCCAACCACATAACCCACCACGGTGAGGAGAAGACACTGAGACGTCCGCAGTGTACTGGTGCATGCCTGTGAAACGGGAACCCACTCTGCCACCCCCTGCATAGAGCAGAGGACATTCGGGGAACCAGAGCTTTTGCGACATTGTCCCACGGTTTGGTCTGTAGATCTGCCACTCTCCTGTGCAGGGAACACCTTCTTATCTTGAATCACACTTAAGCCATGTTAAGGTGCAACACAAGTGCAAGCAAGTGTTTATAGGGAACATGAAGTGAAGGAAGAAAAAGGAAAATGCTTTAGTTACTTTCAGAGTGCATTACACAGATGTCTTTCTCCCTCACGCAGCTCATTTGCTCTTTTCCTCCTGGCAAGGTAGGAGTCAGGGTCCCGTGGCTCCTCGTGGCTCCTTTGGCCTTGTGGAGAACCTTAGCTGCTACAACTAACCTCCCTGTGGCAGCTTTGGCGGGCTCTGAGATGATTTAATCTTCCATCTTCACATTTCTTCTCTTCCTTCCTGCAGTAGTAGCTGCTCCAGCTATTCCCTTGGAATACTTTTTTCTTCCTTTGCCTGGGCCTGTAAATATGCCCTGTTGTGCTAGGAGTTATCCTGCATACAGGAATTATTCCCAAAGAACTCTTTATTTTCACTGACACATAAAACTGTGCCCCCCAATGCTTTCTTTGTCCTCAAATGCTTTCTTTGGTGGCGACAATTTCCTACAGTGAGCAATTTATCTTTCACTTGGATCTTTGATTCTCTATTAGTCTAAACAGTGAAATGCAAAATCTGAGGCAGAGATGAAGGGCAGAGGGGATGGCTAGGAAGGAGGGCATTAGTGACAGGTGAACTACTGCAGAAAGGCAGAGAGTTGCTGCACTGGAATGGGAAGGGGAGAAGCTTCTCCTCATATCATCTGCATCAGCAAATGACCCAGCCAGCATCTAATATCAGCAGTTTAATTGCTAACCCATGGATTCAGCATATGACAATGCAGTACTCCTAAGAAGGCATTTACTCCAAAGTAAAGGGGAAGGAAGCCTTTGGCACAGTTGCTTCCAGCAGCAGGTGACCAACAGCCTTGCAGACACCTTGGGCCATCATTTCCTAGCTGAGTAGATTACAGAGTAGATGGAGTTTGTCTGACGGAAAGTTTACACCCGGGAGAGCTCGGACTAATGGGATGCTCTGCCTGGAACACATTTTAATATTTTTGATAGCATTCATTTATTTATTTGCTGGTGTCTCAGCAGTGCTTGGAAGCCCCAGTCCTGGGCCTGTGCTATTCAGAAAGAGAACATAAAGGGAATCCCTGCTAGTCACAGAGTTTACAATGCCATTCCAATCAAAACATGAGCTTTCAGTGTCTTCCTAATTACTGCAATAGCTAAAACCAAGCTTTTCTTCAAAAGGGAGCTTTCAGTAAATTTTCCAAAATGGAATTATAGTGAGAGAGACTTGATTTTCTCAGCTCCTGAGAAAATGTTACCACAGTTCTACACCTCACCCTTTTCACTCCAGACTTTTCTATTCCACAGTTTTCTCATGGCACTTTTCATCTCCTCATTTCTCAGTGTGTAGATGAGTGGGTTCAGCATGGGCGTGATGACATTGTAAAACACAGCTACGCTCTCGTCCTCCGAGAGACTGCTGGATGGGCGTGTGTAGATGAATGTGCATGGCCCAAAGAAGAGAATCACCACAGTAATGTGGGACCCACAGGTGGAGAGGGCTTTGTACCGCCCTTCGGACGTTTGCCTTTTCAAGGAAAACAAAATGACAATGTAGGACGTGAGCAGGATGATGAAAGAGACCAAACAAATCATTCCACCATTGGCAACGACAATGATGCCCTCAACATAGGTGTCGGCACAGGCCAGTTGTAGTAGGGGATGGACATCACAGAAGTAGAGGTCAATTTTGTTGGGACCGCAAAAAGGGAGGCTAATGGTTATGAGGGTCTGCACCAGGGAGTGCACAAAGCCCCCCACCCATGAACCCATCACCATCCAGCCACACACACGCCTGGTCATGAGGGTGGTGTAGTGCAGGGGTCTGCATATGGCAAAGTAGCGATCATAGGCCATCGCTGTGAGGATGAAGACCTCAGCGCCGCCGAAGAAATGTACGCCAAAAAGCTGTGCCATGCAACCCCCAAAGGAAATGGTTTTCTTCTCAACAAGGAAGTCAGCAATCATTTTGGGAGCTGTGACAGAAGAGAGGCAAATATCTGCAATGGACAGGTGGCAGAGAAAGAAATACATGGGGGAGTTCGGACGTTGACTGCTGACTACAGTGACAACGATGAGCAGATTTCCTGCCACAGTAACAATATAGAAGAACAAAAACACCACAAAACATATTTTCTGCACCCCTTGGTTCTTTGAAAGGCCCAGAAGAATGAATTCCTTCACACTGCTTGCATTCTCCATGTTGATCAGTTGGGTGCCAATATGCAATATACAGCTTATACACCTGGGAAAATAAAGACAGACACATGATTCATCAGCATTTTTTCATTATTAATAATGAGTTCTATATCAGAAGTGGATACAAACCAAGAAAGATATAGCATTAGTATTAAGCCTTTGAAGTGTTTAGTTTCTGTCATGTATTTTTTTTTTCACAGCTATTTAATTCTCCACAGTACAAAGCTTCTGCCATGGCTTTGGTGGCACGGAGATAGGTGCACTCTGTGATATGTTCCTTAATCCTGGTGCTCCAGGATTTTGAAGGACTGGCTCCATGGCTGGTAGCCTTCCATGCACTAAGGACAAGGCCAGAGTGTTCACCTTGGGCACTACAAGGCAGATAATGCAGCATGTTTGCCCTCAGGGGAGACAAAGTCCCTGACAGCAATCTTTGTAAAATGGGTGTCTTTAAGAATACCTGCAAATATTGCTCAGAATGATGATTTGCTTTATAAGTACACATGATCTTTGAATTCTTGTTTAGAAGGGAAATGTACCCACATGCAGAGAAAAGAACTCTCTTGTGTATAGACGTTTTGAAACGTAAATATGAAATGTCACAGGCTGAAAAATGAGTTCTGGGAAGGTTATCTATCATGGAGGGGAAAAAAATTGCACATATGACTTAATGGAGTATTTCACATTGTTCTAAATCTCAGCATTGTTTCTATCAGAGGAAGGAAGAATGAAAGACTCTTGTGAGATCTTCTGTCCCAGCACTGTACTGATTTTACCTAGTGTGATTTTTGATACACTCTGCGTGATGCTTTCAAGGGTTAACTTAGCTTAATGAAGCCAATCTAACTAAACTCCTTCAACAGCCAGTATAAGTCTCTCTGTAGGCTGATTCAGAATGACTAAATTAGGGTCCTTTGCAGAACCTTTTTTCCTCCATTCACTATGAGGAGCTTAAGCAAATTAGCACCACCAGGTTAGAATGACCCTCAGAGAATAATCCCTTTTGGTGCCTGAAAGTAGCTCAGAGCTTTTTGTAATGCCATCCACCTGTTTCAGGTTATGGCTGAGCTCCTTGTCCCTAGGCATTTCTACATCCATACAGTTTCTCATTCGAGACAAGGTCACATTCCAGCATAAACATGGGACTTCTTTGGTTCACCCTGCATTCCAGCTACAACCCATCGAGCATTACGTGTCACTAATAAATGAGTAGCCTACATCTTTAGAAAGAGTGTAACGTCCCTAGCTTGCCATTATGCACCCAGACCACCAGAGTTCCTTTGGTCAAAGAAGTCTGGGAACCACCAGATGAAACTCTTCACAGAGAGTTTAAGGTCAGCCAAAAGCAGGCACTCTTTTAATAAAAATATCCACTGTATGGGCTTCCTTCTAGGATCAAAACATTCCCAGTCAACTGGTGTTAAAATGCACCATTTTAAGTCCTGCAGAATTACATCACAACCAGGTCTTCTCATTTGTCTTGGTGATCTGTGAGCAAATCTGTGGAATGATTCAGTTAAGCCAAGTTATCTACCAACTACTTCAATCTGCAGCATAATCAGAAATTCTCGTGCAGGCACAAAGGGATCAAGCATCCACAGGAAACACTGAAACTGAGAAAAGCCAAGATTACTTTCAAACCCACAAAGTGAAGCCGAGAGAGGAAGTGGGCAAAGGTAGGGACTTTTCCTATGCTTACAGTTGTACTTACACTAGATGAAAGTTTTTCAAGCAGAAGGGTAAAATTTACATGGATGGTTCCCCTTCAGATATTTCTACAAGGAAAAGGATCAGTAAGAACAACGGGAGGTCAGTTTCTCCCTCGTCTTACCAAGTCGTGATCCTTTCTACCCCTCTTCCTTCTACTGAGCAACGACGTAGACTTCTCAACAAAATAAATGACAGGGATGAAATGAGCACACCTTTATGGCTGTGCAGTACCCAGTCGAAAAGAAATAGCTGGGCTCCATCCAAGCCAGAGCATCACTGGAAGCATACCACAGCAATCGCAGGGCCATATTTAGGCAGTCAGAAAGGAGTGACCAAGAGAGAAATGGTCAGGGGAAACTATATGCCTGAATACCAGCAGATGGCAAACTCCTGAGCTAAAAACAAGGTGTGCATCTACAAAAGGACCGATTCACAATTCAGACAGCTCGGCTATGTGTCTTTCTTGACAAGGTCCTTTCCATCACCACCAAACTGCATTTAACAAACTACCCATCTCTCTGATCTCATCTCATCGCCTTAAGTCATGTAGGCACCTGTACCTAAGCTAGGCATATTACACCTGACCAGTCTACTTGTAGATGTGATGAATCATGAGCTGCAGGTACCCGTTTCTTACTGTTGACTCCAAGAGGATTACTAGAATGACTAATTCAGTAGAGGATTGCCACCAGTTATGGCTTATCTCTTCAAGTGCCTTTGCAGGGGTAGACCTGAGCTATATGACATAATGCAGTCAGCTGCAAAATAAAATGAATCTCATGTGTACTCTTAACATCTCAGAAAGGGTGAGAAATTGCACCATCTCCTTACTGCATGCATTCTTCCCTGAAATCTCAGGTGGTTATGGGAAACAAAAGAATAATATTGAAGCAATCGAATCTGCGGCTGTAGAACTAGCTCTGTGTATGATTCTAGCCAAAGATAACTAGAGACAGTTGATAACTTCAGTGGAAGTTCCTTTCTGTATTTTCACATTTGTTCAAGAAGAAAGGAAAAGGAAGAGGAAAGCAAAGCAAAGCAAACAAAGCGAAGCAAAGCGAGAAGCCAGAGAAGCTGCAAAACTTACCTCGCCTGTGTTTAGAGATCTAATATTTTGTGTAAGGGCTGTACAACTTTATCTCCTCAACTTCTGTCTCCCCTGGTATGAATGTGTTAGAGCACAGCGCATTTAAAGAACATAGAATGGCTTCTGGAAAGCTTCCAAAACTTGCTTAGGAGGTGGCTGTTAGTGTATAATCCAGTCCCATCTAATTTATTACTTGCTTTCATGTGTCACAAGTGTATCTTGATGTTTCCTGCCTGTGTGAGAAGTGGTTTAATAGGCTGTGTGGATGATGCGACCTGGGTGTGCTGAATGATGCTTTCATACCCCAGCAGCTGCACAAAGGGCTGAGAAGAAAACCGTTTAAGTACCAACCTTTAACCCTCTCCCAGGAAATCTTCCACCTGAAGGGCTCTTGGGGCTGCAGGAGGGAGGGGTGGAGGCTTAGTGAAGGGAAGGCCTGAAAGAAAGTGGCAAAGGAGGAGAATGAGTTCTGTCTTGACTGAAAAGTTTAAGTAAATATATTTTAAAGAAACAGTTGTCAGTCAATGCTTTTATAATGATATCACAAAGGCATTTCAGGGTTTCTCCATAAGAAATAACACTCAAAGGAGTAGCTGAGTATTCAACTGGACAAGCATATGCATGGGCCTATCCAGCTAACGCTTCTCGGAGTTCTTCCTTACTCCAAGCTGATAGTTGTATGGATTTCCCATGTGTAAAGGGCCATTAGGTCCACTGCTCTGGCTTCCTAGTATTGTGAATGCTAAAACAGTCCATTTGTAATCTAGATATTTTCTCTCCTTTTTTCACTTCTGTGTATTCCAAAAAACATGTAAAAGAGAAATCTTCATTAAAGGAAAAAAAGAAAGAAACCTCAAGCTGTAGGAAGAGTCACCATCCTCCAGGGATGGTAAAGAATTCCTATCACAGGAGTCTTTTAAGGACAGGTTGGGCTCATTTCTCTCAGGAGTGGTTACGATTAAGTTTTTATAGGGACAGAAGATGTCCTGGGTGACCTCTTGATGACCCTCCAAGTCCTATCTCACCAGAAATTTCATCACTGGAAATCCAGTGAATAAAGCCTCTTTGCAAGAATTTGCATGTTTTAAGAGAGGTCAGTGAATTACCAAGTCAGTCAAAAAAGTCCTTCATTTACGCATTGGGAAACTGAGGGAGGAAGTCACCTATTTAATGCCGATGGAAGTCAGCGAGTTTAACCCTGACTTAGTCACTCTAGGCTCTTCTGTGGAAAAAAATGAATGTCTCTGGAGGCAGATGCATCTGATCTACCTCAGAACTGATTTTAGGATGCGATTAGGTGTGAAATAGACATCTAGCTTTTAAACAAAATAACTTAGGGCGGAAAAATCTCAACTGTCATGATGGGCCCCATCTTTCTTAACCCGAGCAGCTGCAGTCAAAGGTGAACCTATGAAATGAAACAAACGAAGCAAATAGACATGCTGATTTATAGCAGCATATCATCTCAACCAAGGCCCAAGTCAAATTCAGCATGGCTCTGAACTCTACTGTGTATTTGTAGCTTATGCCTCACGGATGTCAGGAAAGACATTGTCTCAGCTACTGTCCTTTCCTTTGTTTTGCTGAAATTTCTGGAAATGTGGAATGGCCTGATAGCAACATAGTTAATGCCTCCATCTCCTCTGCACAGAATGCCAGCGATCTCCACAGTGAAAACAGAAATCCTACAGTTAATGAGAATAAATACTGGTAAAGAAATGCCTTGGTGAAAATAGTCCCCTAACTTAAATGTCCTTTTACTGTCGCCTGGAGTCTTGGGCAGCTTAATGAGGGTTAACAGTAGTCACTACAGGAAACAAGAGTATTGGGTAAGAAGGTAAACAAAGTCTTACAGTCTTTGGGAAAGGAAGAGGACCAACAGATGACAGAAGCGAGAGATCAGGCCAATAGCATCTGGCCTGCTCACCTAGTATGAGTCAGCCTGCCACTTTCTGTACCCAGTGGCACACATGGCAGCAACTTGGCTAGCATCACATTCATGTCCTTTTGTTTCCCTAGCCAAATGGACTACCAGAGGTGACTTAATGCACAAGTCCAAATGAAGAATTGCTGCTACCTCCTGCTGCAAAATAATTCCCCGTAGGGGTGTGCTTAGTGCCAGCAAAGGAGAAAGGTCTTTTCTCCATTTTCATTCCACTTAACCTTGGCACCTGGCTCTGGACACCACTATGGCAGCAGGTCATGCTCAGGGGAGCTGTGATTTGGACAAGGAGGGACTGTGCATGGTGAGATGAATGAGGTTTTGCAGCTGGATAGTGAATACTGGCAAGGGGGTTGTTGACAGAGCCATGGTGAATGTGTGTTGTGAATTTGATGATGGGCACGATGGGGACAAGGCACGGTGTGGAGGGAAGTTGTGAAACTTGAAATGGATGCTACATGGCCAGGGACTGTCTTCGTGGAGTTTGTGAAATCAGAAGTGCCTGAGGTGTGGTGAGGGACTGTGCTGAAAGACAGTATGAAGTGGCAGGTAATACTGTGGGTGTTAAGCTGTGTTGAAAGACCTTGTGACATCAGAAGCGGACATCGTGTTTTGAAGGGTAACACTAGGAGAGGTTGCAGAATTGTGGCTGCTGAGGTGTCATAAGGCTGGCTAGAGAGTTCAAGGAGACCCTACCGTAGAACAGGTAGTGTGAAGTAGGAGGGGACAATGTATGGTGACAGCTTGTGTTGGGAGAGGTTTTGAGGTCAGAAGAGGACACTCGGTAGTGAGGAATGTGCTAGGGGAGGTTCTGCAGTGACAGTGGACCTTGGGGAATGAGAAGCTGTGTTGAGGGAGGTTGTGAAATCAGCAGCAGGCATTAGGGAAGAGGACTGACAACTTCTCAATCTGTGTGACCCTGAGCAGCAGTAGAGTATCTTCTGCAAGGTCTGTGAAATTAGATCTATGCTGCTGCTATTTGATGCAGGCTTTCATTAATTAGTTTCATTAAGGAAGTAGACTCAGGTTTTGAATATGCTTTGGAGACAAGAGACCAATCTTACCAAAGCCTTATAATAGATATACGAGAAATGTGAGTGACTTTTACAGCTTGCTTTTGCACGGTCTATGGAAGTCATAGGATGGTTACTTGACTTGCATTATATGGAATGCAAAGTTTTTGATGATTCGGCATATCTCCACAGGGCGTCCATTACAACCAGTATGACAGTACATGACAGTACATATCAATGGCCCAGGCTGATGCTATTTAACATTATGAAATCTGTTTGAAATGCCTTAGATAGAAAGCTAATCACCTGACATTCCCTGAATGCCCAATGGAGAGAGAGGCGCCTCCAGAGGATATAAACCACCATCGTAGACCCTCTCAATCACTGACAGTAAGAGACAAGCATTCTCAGAGGTGCCATCTGCCACATGTTTGCAATATATTTCTTGTGGTCCAAAAGAAGTCGGTGATAGGATGACTGCAAGGAATAGGGATCATGTGCAGAATTTTCTGCCCTGAACTAACATTAAGATAGCCAGCCCAGCCTACCATGGAGCATGCCCTCAGCATGGGAGCTATGTTTGTCCTCTGACTTGCTCAGTATCTCTCTGGGAAGATGCCAGGACACAGAGCACTCTAGAAGGTCAGTGGTCATGGCTAAGAAGAATGCGTTCCTCGGGGGCCACCAGCACCCTGTAAAAAAAACACATTTCTGCTTCCCTGGGGACGGTTGAAAGGAGACAGGCAGCCAAGGATGTTAGTGCTGAGTGTGTTCCTCAACATCATCCCTGTACCAGTGGCATGAGGTGCCTGCAAGGGACACCTGCCGCCCTGAGGGTAGCAAACCTGACTCCACTCATCACAAGAGCTCCTAGACACCAGAGTTTGAAATAGTCTTTATTTTCTCATTGATTGCAACATAAGGCACTCAGGGTACTGTTGGTATTTCTGCAATGTGGTTGAGGCCTGGAGGAAGGAATCTGTAGGTGCATATGAGTGTCTCAGAGCAGTCCAATTTTCACCACATGCAGAAGGGTCAGAGAAAAACTAAAAAGACTTGATTTGCTTCCCTTTCCCAAGCCTCTGCCCTCAGTAGTTATCCCCACCCTTCCTTTCCCACAGCTACCCCCTTCTCAACTCCAAGAGCTCCTACTGCAGTCAACCCTCTTCTCTCCCTCACCTCAGCCTACCTCAAACATCAAACAAAAGTAGCAAACAAAAGTCACAATATCACAAAATAGGTCTAATTTGTCTAATCAAAGACAATTCCTGACTGGAGAGGCAGAGAGAGAGACCTTTGCTTCTTCACCACGTGATACCCAAAGTCTGAGTGAGATTTGTCCCTCTGGAGCCAACACCTGCCCATTTTGAAGCTTGCACAATCACACTGTTAAAACTCTTTTCTTCCTCTTCATTTTGTAAGTAAGTGGCACACAACAAGCACACTTCTTGCCTGCAGGGTTTCTGTTGCATTACTGCGAATAAATCGCTGTGTTTACTCTTTTTCTAAAGTCCCTTTCAGGTCAAGCTGCTAAAATACTTTAATTCTCTGGGGCCAGAGGTGAACGACGAGTCATCAAATGCTGTTAGAGCCCTGTGCAGTTTGGGGAGACTCCTCCTATCTGCAGGAGAAAGAAATAGGCACCTTTTTACACATGTTGTCAAAGGGAGGCCCAGAAGCATTCAGGGGAGGCAGGCAAAGGCTGATAATGCCCAAAGAGGATAATCGATGCCTAGCACCCAGGCTGTGAAGGCCTCAATGTCTGATCTCCCTTTCCCACCCCACGCGCAGCAGACAAGCCCTTTCTCTTTTGGGGGTCTTGGCAGGATTTGGGGCGAGACATTGCACAGGAAGTGATTTTTGAAGGAAACATTGGAAGAAGGGACATCCTCCTCTGGAATAATCCCATTCCAGCTGACTCTCATATTCCAAGAAAGAAAAAACAAAACAGAATACAGTTACTCTGAAAACTTCCCGCAATCTCTACCGACTGCTCATTTGTACATCTCCTTTATAACAGCATTTGGCCAGAGTACGAACGCACCAAGAGCCTTTCACAGATGCATGTAAAATCCCACAGCATCCCTGGGAATGGAATCCCTGGCAGGTAATTTTCTCCCCACCTACTGTAAAAGCAACCAGAGAAGTAGAGCAGAAATAGGAAACTGCCTCACAACATGAGAGAGCCCCATTCTCATCTGCCGCTGACTTCATCCCAGCCTCCTCAGTACAGTGAAAACACTCCTTCCTGACAACACCTGCTTCATTACGCCACAGGAGACAGAAACTGAATCTGCAGGCTGAAAGAACTTCCTTGTCTTTTTCACAGAAACTGTTTCCCAGAAGATCCATGGGATGAATCAGAAACCAAGAGAAAGACACTAGAGCTGGTGCCAGGTCCCAGCTTCTCTGAGCAGTCAATTCCGATGCACTGGGGCAGGAAGGTAAGCATTTCTGGGATAGGTTCAGCATTTCCTTGCCATCATTAATGCTTTGGGATGTTCTCTGTCTCTGCTGTTCCATCTTCATGCCCTCTCTCACAGACATCCACACACACACACACGATCACTGCGTAGAGTTACCCCCTCCCCATCTCCTGCTCCTCCCTCTCTACAAGCAGCAATGTTTTCTTCTGCTTCTTTTTTTTACTCTGTTGAACTGCCTCACCCTGTCTTCCTGCTTCAACCTCTCCAAATTTCTGCATGATTTTGCCTTCTCCTCAACATGTAGCATCTTGCTGTTACCTTCCCAGACATCAGCCATGCATACTCCGTGAGCGATAGCTGTCCCAGGCCACAAGGCTGTAAGTATAAAAGCAGTGTATCAGTCACTAAATTCCCCTCTCTCTCTTGCAGAAACAGAGAGAAGAAGAAACTTTCTCCATTTTGGTTATTTCATAGTGACTGATCAGTTCATAATGCTCTCCTTTCAAAGCAGTTCAAGCCTGGCTGAAGGGACTAATTACAGTGGGACTGTGCAAAAGGCAGGGCCGTCATATGCTCTCCTCAAGTTCATGGAGAGCTTCTGCCTCATCAGCTCTGCCTCTGGCATGGTGGGAAATGGCACAGTCCTTTGGTACCTCGGCTTCCGCATCCGGAGGAACCGCTTCACTGTCTACATCCTGAAGCTGGCTGCCGCTGACTTTGGCTACCTGCTCTGCATCGCCATCGAAACAGTTCAGTGCCTGATGCATTTCAATGTGGGAGTGCAGTTTGGGATAGCCCTCTTCCTGGATCTTTTCACATACGGGACTGGCTTGTATCTCTTGACAGCCATCAGCATTGAGAGGTGCCCGTCTGTCCTCTGTCCCATCTGGTACCAAAGCCATCGCCCAAAGCACTTGTCCAGCATCATCTCCGGCCTGCTCTGGAGCCTCTCGCCGCTGCTGAACATGCTGGGGTATGTTTCTTGCACTGTTCACCCCTCTAGCAACTGCCACATACTCCTCATCACCATTGGAGTCCTGGACTTCCTCTTCTGCACGCCCCTCATGCTGATATTCAGCCTCACCCTCTTCCTCAAAGTCAAGTGCAGCTCCCAGCACCTCCAAACAGGCAGGCTCTTCACCCTGATTATGCTCACCATCCTCTTCTTCTGCTTGTTCCGAAGGGGAAGGAAACACACAGCCACACCACCAAGTCCATACTTGTCAGTTCCCAGCACACTCTCCTCCCTAAGATGCAGGTGCAAATCCCAGGCTAAGAGGTTTCGGAACCTCTTGAAGCCACAGAGGGCTGCACTGATGCTCCCGTTGTCCGGGGCAAGTGCACTGCACTGGGTAGCGCTGCCCTGCCAGGGAGTGCTGGGCAAGCACCTACGCAAGCAGCAGCCCCACTCGGAGCACTACCATTCGACACCAGTGCTAGCAGCAAGGAGAGAGAGCAGGAGGGAGGGCTTTTCAAGTGAAAGGGTAGAAGATGTGGAGGAGCAGGAGCACCTGGGCAGCAGCCCTCTCTGAGGGGACACAGTGAGTCAAATGTAAAACCAGATCAGCAAAGGTCGTGTCCCTTGAGGGATGCTCACAGTTTTACAGCTCGGGTGGTTGTTTCCTTCGTAAGCGCTTAGCTGCCTTGGAGTTTCTCCAAAGTCTGGGGTAAAGTGTGTGTGGCGCCTTCAGCTGTTCGCTCTCGGCTCTTCCTGCTGCATCGCACAGCACTGCACTGCACAAAGGGGAAGGGCAGGAGCGCTCTCTCCTCCTGATTTTCTTGCCTGCTCTTTGCTTGATTTCTGTTTGCAGCGGGCAGAAGCAGGAAAAAAAGGATGACGCTCCTGTGGCCGCTTGCTCTGCGATGGACGTCTGCCAGTGGCCATCTGCCAGGGCAGCTTTTGGATCTGCGCTCAGAAGGGCAGGCTGTGACCAGCCTCTGGCAGCTCTCCGTTGGGAAGAAGGCCCATTACCGCTGCCGATCCAGGTAAGCAAGCCTGGCAAGGGTGTTGGGGCCTTTGCAGTGCTTCAGAACAATAATCTATATGAGAGAATATTGAACTGAAGCTGTTTAGAATTAATTGCTTAGCATAACTTGCTTAGCATTAGTTGCTAAATTTGCTGAACCCTTAGGCCTCAGGCTGTGAACTTGCTGTGAACTTTTACATAGATAAGTAAAAGGGGGCCCCAGAGCCGGTTCAACCTAAAGAGATAAAGAAGTTGCACGGACAGCAGGAATAGCCAACCTTGAAGATAAGAAGCAAGTTCCCCATAGGTAGCCAATCATATTATAGCCACTGCTGCGTGCTTTAAAGTAGCCAACCAATGAGATTGTAGAAGTGCCGCGTGCTTCAATGCAGCAAACCAATCAGAATAACCGAAGTGCCGCGTGCTTGCATGCCATGACTGCACAAACATATATAAGATAGGCAAATTGCTGAATAAAGTTGGAATTGAATCTGCATTCTGTGACTGCGTCTGATTCATTCTCGCTACTCCCGCGGACCACGACACAAGGGAGTTACCATTGCCCCAAGCCGATTTCTTGTGTTACAATGCCAGACGCGAGCCTTTAAAGCAGTGCAATGAACACGCTGGTCGCATCTGGGGCGAAGGCGCTGAGGCTTGGCGGGGGCGAGCAGGAGAGCGCTGGGGAAGAGCAGCGCCCTGGGCTGGAGCGCCGCGGCTGCGGGGCGCGCTAGCACAGGCTGCGGCCGGGCGAGGCGGGCCGGGGCTGCGGCGGGGCAGAGCGCGGGCGCCGGGCGGCGAGGTGTCGGGGCGCGGGGCCGCTGCGCGGAGCCGAGAGCGCGACAGGCGCGGCGGGGGCGAGGGTGCGGGGGCAGCCGGCGCCGTGGGCGCTGCAGCCCCGGGCAGGCTCGCAGCCTCGGCGGGGCTCGGGGGCGCTTCCCGCCGCGAGGGCGGCTCCCGGCGCGGAGCGCGGCTGCCGGCGGCGCTGGGGGTGGCGGCGGGTGGGGGCCGGGCGGGCGCTGCGGGCGGGGGTGGGCGCCGGGGGAGCTGGGGGCTGGCGCGGCTCGGCTCGGCTCGGCTCGGCTCGGCGCGGCCGCCCGGGCGGAGAGCTGTGCCGGGAGAGCCGTGCCCGGCGGCGGAGCGGCTGCCGGGGGCGCTGGCGGGCCGAGAAGGGGGGCCGGGGCCGAGGCGAGGGGCCGAGAGAGTGCGAGCGCCGCTTGCCGCCGAGCGGGCGGAGGAGAGCTGCTGGGGGGGGGCGGCGGGCAGCAGGCAGCGCTGCGGGCTGAGACGTGCCCGGGCGCGGGGCGCCCCGAGCACAGCAAAGTGCCGCTGCCTGGGGAAGAGTTTTCCTCCCCGACGCTTGCTGCAGCTTTGTTTTCCTTCTCTGAGAATCCCTGGGGGCGCGAGCAGGTCCGAAGAAGAATGACCTCCGCGCTGCCTTGCAACGTTGCCTAATAGACAGCGGCATAGGCAGTAGCCCAGGCGACGCCAGAAAAACCGCCTGTCACCATTTGGGCAAAAATGGTCGAGTTTTCCGTTGCTTTCTTTTGAGAGAGGCACTGAGATTACTTGGAAGACGTCCAGATGTGTGTAGGTCAAAGGCACTGATGACCATTGGTCTCCTAAAAATGCCAGGCACGAGACTTTCAGGCAATGCACATGCGAAAGGAAGGCCGAACACATTGATCTCAACAGATCATGTATGTATACGCAATAGGTTTGGAACACCAACAGCAACAAACAGCCATATAAAAGGATTTATATGAGCTTTATTGGAATAGCCTCGCTATATTTGGATATATATACAAACAGATGTCTTTATATGATAACTACAGGCTTTCTTTACTGAATTGAACACTGAGGACTAAACAGCAAATAATGAAAAAGAATGGCAGAGTAGAAGCACGTTTCCTGTTACTGAGCACGGGAGAAGTTTTCAATTTCTTCCTTCATTTCCTAAAAAAAGACTAAAAAAAAAGATAAAAAAGGAATAATAATTGCCAACTAGACACAGGCAAACTTGCTATAAGCTGGAATAGAAATGTAAAATCCTGTAGCTAGCTGCTTTGTATAAAATGAAAGTCTGAGTAGATGCCTTCCAGGTGGAAGTCAGCAACTCGTATGTAACACAGACTGCTAAGCAGGAAAGAGAGGAATAGCGAATAAGCAGGATATCCACTGTGCACAAGGAAGAAGTGCAGAACAGTGACAGGAAGTGCTGTGTAAGCAAAGTACCTCTATCAACTGCGTTTTGTCATCGTCTTGCCGATGGCGGTAAACACACTGGCTGAGCACCAGATGTAGTTTTTCGAGGTGGCGGATGTTGCAGTGCTTTGTGGCATCGCCAACGACATTCAGCAGTTGCTGAAGAAAAAAGGGAGACAGTACAAGTTTACGTTAGCATGAGATCATTTGAATAGGCTCTCGATGTGTTCAGACACAAAAGAAAATGGTCCCCCACAACTCGCATCCTCCTTCCTTGTATGGCTAAATAAAGAAGGAGTGAAATGTCCAAGACCAGACTAACTATCGCAGCAGATTTCCATGGAGGAAATGAGCTGCTGTGTCCGACTTGCGAGAAAAAGCAAGGCTCCAGTTTGAGCTAGCATTGTGTTGCTCCTCAGGCTATCAATCACCTCCAAGATCCTAACTGTAAGTGAACTTCTCTGAGAACAGCGGGAACTGCCATGGCCCGTTTTGTAGTAAAGGACAGCGGCTGCCACAGCAAAGGCCCTCTTGCCTTGGATGAGCTTCTGTGGCTGCAATGCAGGGCCCTGCGAAATGCATCTTTGGAAGAGAGGCCACAGAGCCTCTAGAAAGAGGGCTGCCAGCTGGCAGTGGGAGCCTCCTGAGGTGCTTCTGTCTCGCCGTTAGCTGAATGTTGCCCATGCCTGCAGCTCTGCTGGCAGAACGGATAGCTCAAGGGTCGTCAGCAGAGCGGGAAGCAAAGGTGGATCAGTGAGCTCCAACCTACCCTGAGAGAGATGCTGGTTTCCTTCTCAGCAGGGGGTGAGCATTTCCTCCTCTTCTCTGCTAGGCTCTCTGAGGGCGATGCGTTCCTCCTTTGCTTTTGTCTGCAGGCAGCTGCACAGAGAGATAGGAGAAAAAGCAAGCCAAAGCATTAGCTAAGCAGTTCTGTCTGCACAATCTAGCACCATCGTCTTACTTGGTGCACAAGGGAAATGGTGAGAGGGACTGAAGTACCATTGTGCTGGCTCACTACATGCATGTGTTGAGGGAGAGAGGGCAGCAAGCGAAGGGGGTCCAAATGTTATTAGAATTAAAAAGCGCAAGAACTATTAGATTATATCATGCATAAAAGAATGCCCTTGAAGATTTTGTGCACAGAGTAGACTAGACCGAAGGCATGAGCACAAAGCAGGGTCATAAGCTCAGGTGGCTTCGTCTCCCATCACAGGAAGTAAAAGAGGTGAGAAGCAGAAAAGTCTTTGGAGACAAGCTCTCCTTCCCCTGTGTTCCAAAAGTAGAGGTTGCCTAAGCCTCACAGACAGACGGCAATGACTTGGTGCGGGGGTGGCGGGCAGGAAGGCAAGAGGGAGAGGAAGAGAAAAAGGAAGCAAAAGCACAGGAAAAATCCTCAGTTTCCTGTTACCGTAAGAACTTGTGGAGTGTTCAGCAACTGCTCTAAACAACATGTTACATTTGAGGAGTTAGCCGTTGCGGGGCCATCGAGGCCAGTGTTTTACAGTGTGAGCCAAGCTCTGTGGCTGGGCTTTATTTCATAAGCACGTTGAGTGACTGTCCTGGGGACTGACCTCACATGCTGCACCTGATTTGGAAATTGAATGCCTTTGGCATAAAGCCACCGGCATCAGCAAAACCAGGTATGCCATGACAAGAGGGAAGATATCAATGTCATTGGCACCTTCTCCAAAAAAGGAAAAAAGAAAAAAAGAAAAAAGGAAGAAAGGACTTGCCAGTAGAGAGGGGTGTACTGGACTCTGCAGGCACCGCTGGCCATGTCTCGTCCCCTTGCTCCTTGAGCTGCCTCTCTTCCTCCTCTGTCAGCAGTCGAGGCTCAGTTGGTGATGCCGCAGGCAGGAGGACTTCCCGTGCCTGACAAGCTTCAGTCAACCAGAAAAGGTTAGCCAAGTGATGATACTTGGACACAAGCAGAGTAAACCTTCGTGCCAGGAAATCTATTACCAAAGCAAATGCCGAATGGCTGCTAAGCTAGAGATAGCAACGCTGTGTTTGCAGAATAGGCTCACCTGCTTTCTTTTGTGGTGCAGCAGGCTTAGCAGCTTGCTGGACAAGCAAGTCCTCGAAAAACTTTCTCCCTTCCTCCTCGCTAGGTGACTGGACATTGAAAACTTCTCCGTAAAGCTCAGAAAATAAAGCTCGTACCTGAGGTGGGAGGAGAAAAGACAGTGCAGCCGTAAGCCCCCCCCAAATGTGTGTTCTGCTCCACAAAGATGAATTCCTTTTCCAGTGAAGCTGAGGAATGCTTTGAATAAGGGAGAGACTAGAACAAGTTTGCTTCTTGGCCTTAAAGGCGAGATTGCAGTGGTTCGGCAGGGCAATTTAGGGCATCTTGTTTAAGGAACATCTCTAGGATTAAAGCTCTGTGAAGCGACCCGAGGTTCCAGTGCTCCAAGGGAGGACACTGAGCATCTCCTAGGTTGCCTGTTTTGGATTTACTTGCCTTGCTGCCCTTCAGGTTGAAGCCTTGTGGCAACTGCAGAGGGAAGAGATGCCAGCAGGGTGCCCTAGTAATGCCGGTGTTGAATGGCTTAGGAGAGCACAGTATTTGGGTGCTTAATGGAGTGATAAATTAACATGAGACTGAAAGAAGCCGGGAAGGCAGTGAGAGAAATACCTCTGCCGGGAGATCTGCATGGCAAACATCCGACGTAGCGAGCAACAGCACTGGAGCATATGCTGGAATGCCCTCTAGTAATGTTGTGAGCGTAGCTCTCAAGGTGAGTCTGGCAGCCTCCCACCAGGCATGGATATGTGGAATAGAAAGGATGCTCGGTGCTGTCCTCTGGGCTTCTCGGATCAACTAGTCAAAAGGAAGTTTGGAGAAGACTGTTGAAGCGGGTAGCAGAGGCTGCTGCTGAACAACAATGGATCAATCAAAATTGCCTGCAAAACGGGAGTGCACAAAGACAAAGCGTCCAAACAAGCCACCAAGAGTAAGGTAACATTGCTGCTTGGACCCAGTTCCTTCAGCCTCTCCACAGCGAGAGGCAGGCCTGAATCTCTGCCTGATTTCCAAACTGCTTAGATGTCAGGTAACTCGCCCAGAGCCTCACCCCCGGTGCGAGTGGTAGTGTGCTTGAAAAAACAGGCCCAGCCCTTCAGCAGGGTCCACATCAGCCTGGGGCCACTGCTACACCGCTCGAATCCAGCAAGCGTGTTCTTGCCTCTTCCCTACGGTATGATGAGAGAAGAGAAACCCTTTTCTTCCCCCCTCCCAAGCCTGGGTTGCATTTCAGTGTTATAAAGAGGGAGGCTAGAGAAAGGGCAGGACGTGCAGTCAGGCTGAGGCAGAGGCGCCTCCTGGGAGCTACAGAGCCTGAAGAGGCAAGGGAAACAGCTCTGGAGAGCGCACTGTCATGAGCAGCAGCTCTTGCCATGCAGAGGGCTTTATCAGGAGCATCTTGGAGCTCCCTGAGCTGCTAGCAACATCCTTACTGTTTAGCCTGGAATGGAAAAGATGCTCATGCACAACGTCCTTCTTCTGCATTGTTCAGCGTACAAGAAAAGTGTTCTTTCAGCGCGAAATAAACACCACAGGAAGCAGAGGAAAGCCAGGCCACCACCATTAACCGCGGGAGGTCTGCCTGCTTCCCCTGAGTCTATTCATCCTGTGAGATTGCAGAGAGAAGAGGTACCTGTGCGCATCTTTCTTCGGGTGAGGTGCTGCTAGCAAAGAGAGCCGGCAGGTCCAGCACGTGAACCGCAAACCTCTCCAGCGCGTGTATTAGTGCAGGCGCCAAGTGGGAACTTTGCCCGTACCCGGGCTCTCCAGCGATTAAGAACCTGGGCCTGTGACATGCTGGCTGGCAACAAGCATTGCTAGGAGCGCAACTGCAAAACAAGAAGTTTGCAAAGGAAGTGATTGATCAAGACACAGATGTTCAAGGTGTCTTTCTTTGTCCAGCACACACTGGTCTGGATCTCTTCCCCCCGGCCGTGAGGCTCTTTTGTTCAGGATGTCCTGACTGAGCAGCCTTGAGGCCTCTGCCTTGGTCAAGTTTAGGTGCAGGGGGTCCACTGGAAATGGAGAAGGTGGTCGGGAAGGAGCAGAAGAACCTTGTGGGAAAAGAAATGCCGTGGGCTCTGAAAGGCCTTAGCTATATCTAACAAAGTGCAAAACATTCCTGTGAGTCCATAGAACTGGAGGATATTTATTAGATCCCTTCATTCAGATGGTTTCATCTTTCCTTGTGTGCTCTCTCCTAGACTACAAATACAACTTTCTCGTGGTTTTTGCTCTGTTATCATGGAATACATCTGTGAATAGCACCTTTTTTTTCCTTTTCTTTTTTTTTTTTTGTGGCCATCCCAGTACTGCAGGACCTTTCCTGGCTCAGGCCAAGGAGCCTAGAGACTGGACCAAGTTCTGTGGGTCAGAAGCCTTCCTGAGCAGCACAGTAAGAGAGAGTGAGAAAAATTACTGATGCAGCTGGGACCCCATAAGCTAACTTCTCCACTGTGGGATTGAATTACTTTCCCATTGCAATATCAAAATATGAATGTAAGCATAGTGGCTTAAAGATCGCAAATGAAGCCTTTTTTGCAGGGTTTTTATTATGCCCTTTTAGCCGGCCATTCCTCAATTTTCTTCCTAGGAAGTGAGTCACTCCTGCATTCCCAATCTGGGAAGCTAGGTGACTCCACAAACCCACGTTGCATTTTTTTAGCTAAGAGGAGAGACAACATGTTTCTTTGGCCTTGAATCCTTGAAGAACAGCATGCATGAAATCAGCGTGCCCTAATTGTCTGTGGATGTCTTTGGTGGAGGAAAAGGAGGCTGGCTCCTTCCGGATGATCGGCTGGAGCTACTTGCTTTCCTACAACTCTAGCACCTAGTTATATCTCCGTGCTTCCTGCTTGCAGTTTTTGATACCAGAGCACCCTGGACTAACTCTTCTGTCCTCCCTCATCTAATGCCCCTCCCACTTGCAACGGCCACGACAGCTTGGAAAGCCCCAGCAGTCGGAAGAATTTCAATGAAAGGACACAGGCAGTTACCTGTTACAGTTAAGGAAGGTTTGCTTTTGCTGGCCAGGCCTTGGAGGAAACGGCTCATCTTCAAGACCAGAAGGTGACTCCTCATCACAGTCCATGCAGTCATTTTCTAAGAAATGAGTGGTACCATGAGAAGGCAAAAGACGCTTGTTAACTTTCTCGAAGAGTCTGCAACCCTGTCCTGTGCTAAGACAGCTTCTAAATGTGAGCTGAACCCCGGGGCCTTGTATTTCTTCATCTGAGGGGCATACGCTGAATGCCATTTTCCAAAGCCTTCAGTCTCTACAGAGCTCTCCTAAGTGTCTGGATTTGCGCAAGCTATGTTTTGCTAGCAGTGAAAGCTCCTTTTCTCCTTGCAAATGGGAAAGATGATGCTGACAGCCTTCAGAAACTGGATGCTCGAGTGCAGAACATAGAGTTCTGTACTGTGAAGTGGGAGGAGTTCCCGGCTCTGCCCTCTCTACCATTCAGTTTCACCTCATCCTGACTGAAAGGTTTGTTTCTGTTGCTTGCACAAACTAGCAGTGTTTGCTTTGGGAGAGTTTTACGGCGGTGAAGGCAGTGAAGCCCTACCTGGCTGTTGGTCCTGCTGGAGTGCAAGTGCTGCGTGGGGAAATACCCTCTGCAGGCCTTTTAGGAGTCTCTGTAGCGTGTTCTGAAGCAGTGGCTTGGAAAGGGGTGGCAGTGGTTGTCCAGGGGAAGCCACAGCCCTCTGTGAAGCTGATGCAGTCTTCTGCATAGCCACAAGAAAATCTGTTGCTGTGATTTCAATGGCAGCAACATCGATGTGCAGCTTGTGACTGCTTGTGTAGATCTGCAGATAGTGTCGATGCAAAGCACAGAGGGCAGCTTCAGCGCAGAGGGCTTGAATATCGGCCCCACAGTATCCTGAGCAACAAGAGCAGAATCCAAAGGGATGTCAGTCTCAGGCAGCAGAAAGGAGTCAAGGACAGGCTTTGCTGAGGGACACTCTCAAAGTCTTTGCATGTGGCCCAAAGGGGAAGAGTTTCATGGGCAATGGCAAAAGAGTTCCTGCACTGCAGAGGAGTGCCCTGATGGGGAGCTTGCATTACGGGAGGCCCAGCGCCCTACAGCCTGTGCTTCGGAAGTAGGCCTCTGAGCCAACCTTAGCTCCTGAGGAAGACGCCCCCCAGAGCCTTCCATGTTCTCAGAGGCAAGGGAAGGCAAGGAGACAGAAGCAGCTTGGGTACTGCCTGGCACAAGCTCAGACGCTGTCAGGAGCCAGGCACAGGCAGGAATTCGGTGTGTTTTTTCATCTTACCGACGCATTTTTCAGCAAGCTCCTCAAGCAGTGCGTCCAGGGCCTTAGGGCTCCAGTCTCTGGTGTGGATCTTGAAAATCTCTTTTCGAGCCTACAAACCAGGTGGTCACACTGTGGTTTGTCTTAAGCGTCTGTCTCAAAAAGAAAATAAGCAATGCGCAGTCCCCCTCCCCCCGTCACATTCCCGTAATTGCTTGTCTTCCTCTGCTAAAATTAAGAAATGTTTACATTCTAGTAACACACTGCCTGCTTTTCAAAGCTCAGTACTTTTCAAGTAGATTGGAAGAGTAAGTACAGTAGCAGGAGCAAGAATTCTGACTCCAGCTGCTATCCTTGAACGAGCAAATGTCAAGTTGTGCCTATGTTCATCGCTGCTCTTTGCCAGAGCTTCAGTGAAGTGTTTCCTGTTTCTGTCCAGTATAGTGTGTTGTGCATTTTTCCTAGCCTTCAATCCAATAACCTTCTTCTCCTTTTCCCCACAAAATGCGAACTAAAGACAAAAGAATCTGGGGTAGCCAGAAAAAAAAAAGAGAAAAAGAAAAAGAGCCCGAGCTCCCTGCTAATACCAGTAACAATGTCAGCTCCCTAAATGCTTTTGGGCGGCTCCGAGGATTCCCAGCCCGGCCACACTCAAGCCCAAGTTTTCCCCCGAGGCTTTCCCAAATGGAGAACTGAGAACAAGGCAGCAACCTCAGAAGGCAAGAACCTAGGTGGACTCACTAACTAAGCAAAGAGCAAGCCCTTGGGCAAGGAAGAATGTCCGTGTGCTCCAGGCGGAGTGAAACTCCTGTTTGCAGCCTTCCTGCCAGCTCTGTGTGGGGAACCGGGAGGTGTGCAGCACGTATACCACTTGTTTCCTTGCTCACTCTCGGAGATGCTGTGGGGTAAGCCAGTTTTCTTGTCAAGCAAGGCTCTGTGCCAGTAGCAGGAAGGTTGCCAAAACAGCCTTACCTCTTTGTTTGGCAAGGTGAAAAGGAACTCCCTGTCAAAGCGTCCAGGCCTTCGTAAAGCAGGATCCAGGGAGTCTGGCCTGTTGGTGGCTCCAATGACCACGATCTCTCCTCTGCTGTCTAAGCCATCCATAAGCGCCAGGAGCGTTGTGACAATAGAACTACCAAACAAATGTTGTTTGGATTCCCTGGGTTAGTAGCTGTTGTTACCTTTGGCATGACTTTCTCCAAAGTCACGTCGCTCAGAAAGGAGAAGCTTTTCTGGATGAGCTGTTGTTAGCGAAAGGACTCATGGTAAGACAGAAAAAGCGAGGCAAGGTCTCGAGAGAGACCTTGTCCGGACACCAAGCTTAGTGACCTGATTTCAACTCCTGCCTTTAAACTGCTATGAAGCTCTGTGTCATTGTACTCGAGGAGTTCAGAGTGTGGGTGTGGGGGTGTGTCCTATAAAGGGAAGCAGGTGGGTCTTCTTTTCCTAGAGATGAAGCAGATGACATGGAGATGGAAGCGAAAGGAAGTACCTGTGAATCTGGTCTTGGCGACTGGAGCGCACAGGAGCGAGACCGTCGATCTCATCAAAGGAAATAATCGAAGGCTGCATCTCATAGGCCTGGACGGGAAGTACAGATGCAGGCATACTGACATATGCGAAACAGAGCACCACGCAGCGAGAACATGCAGGATAAACATTATGGCTGCAAAGGCACTGGCACTGTGCTGGACCCAACATCTGCAAGATTTCCAGCCCCTCAGGCAAAGCAGCACGGCACGGGAAAAGGAAACCCTGATGTTCCCTTTTCAACAGGAGACACTGCCAAACTGCCCAAGAGGCCAAGTCCTCCTGGAAGACGTCCACCCTGGAAAAGCAGAGGTCCAACTCTGACCCAACCTACTGCGCATTTCCTCCTTACCTGCTGAAATAATGAGCACAGCTGTCGCTCAGATTCTCCCACCCATTGACTGAGGCAGTCGGCACCTTTTCTCATGAAGAATGCTATTCTCTTGTCTCCCTGCCTACATTCATTTGCGAGTGCTCGAGCCACCAGTGTCTTTCCAGTGCCTGGTGGGCCGTAGAACAGACAGCCTCTGCAACATGAAAAAAAGAGATGTACGTAGCTACAACAAAAACATGGAAAAGTGCCCATGACAGCCCCCGTTGTGAAAGCAAAGCGGCCTTCCCTCCTAACCAGAACACTTCCCGTCTTAGACAGATTCGAGAGCAAAGCCTGTCTTTCTCCCTGCCACAGTTGGAGTCTCTTGGACTGTGCCTGCCAGAATTTGTTGGAAGCACTGGGGAGGAAGCCTTCAGCTGGGAGGCCAAAAAAGGTCTTCTGTGTTTCCACACCCTACTTAAAACATCAGCCAGAAAAGGGAATTCCTGTGACCAAAGCAGCAAAGCATCTGAAGATTTGCACACTTGAGATATTGCTCCTCCAAAAAAAAAAAGGGGAAAAAAAAATACTTTTCATGTTGAAAAGCATATTGCAGCAGTTAGCTCTGTAGTTCGAATGCACTGCCCGTTACCTGGGGGGTCGGATTTGGAATCTCTGAAAGAATTCTGGGTAAAGCAGTGGGAACAGCACCATCTCCTTTAAGGCTGAAATGTGGTGAGAGAGACCACCCACACCATCAAAGCATACCTAAAGAGACATGCAACAGAAGACATGTCAGAGGTCAGAGAAAGCTGCCACCTGGAAAAAAAAGGCTTCCTCCAAATTTTTCCTATGCCAGCACAAAGGAAAGGCTCAGGACGATCTTGAAGTTCCCTGAGAGGAAAGTGTAAAGCCCGGGAGCTGTCGGCAGCACAGTAGGGAAGGTTTTCATGACCCCTGGAAAAGTCCCCACTGACACAATGAGTTACCACTGCTTACCGAACTCTGGATTTGCACTGGATCAGCTTCCGGCAGGGTGCTTCCGGTTTTCCTTCCATCCACGTGCTTTGCCTTGAATTCGTCTTTCCCAGAGCTTTGGGGAAGACACCTGATGTGAATGGAGGAGAAAGGGAAAGGGGCTTTCTAACTGAACATGCAGTTAGCGGGATTGCTGTGGTTTTCATGTTGGCAAGTGAGTGCAGAAGCGCTTATACACTGGCATAAACTTCCCAAACCATGAAATATTCCCTGGTCTTGATTGGCGTTCACTATGCAAGCGTGAAGAAAGGCAGGTGGACATTTTTATACTGCACGATGAAATCGTCTAATGACAATTTGTGGAAGGGGATTCTGGCTTCAAGTGCAGAACAGAAGAATTGCAGATCCCCAATCTCAGCCAGGACAATCCGCAATCATCTCATCGCTGACCCCCAAATCCTGCCTTTTTAAAAGCTGTGGGCTAATGAAAGTTATCTTCTCTCCCAAAGGAAAAGCCTTGCTTCCTCTAGACCCTCCAGCTGTGCCAGCTACAATGCTGTGATTTTCCCATCACGGCCATCAATCGGAAAATCTTTTCAAGCATTACTGAGTGATGGGAGTGGCACCGCTATGGATCCCTGAGAACTATCACTATCCGTACACCAACCTGTTTGTTCTTCTGCAGCATGGCCTTTGCGATGGAGCAGCCCTTTGCCTGTCAGGAGAAGATGGCCCTGAAGAAATGAAAAGCAGCAGTGAGCATGCACACTGGCCAAGAACTGCAGTGTGCGCAGGATACAGGCATCTCGATCCCAAAGGGAGAGTTTTACCTGCAGAATGAAGGCAAGGAATTTAAATGAAAGGTGTGTGTGGGGGGGGTGGGAGGTATATGTCTTTTGATTTAGCAACCTCTAGCCCACTATCCACAAGAAATCAGCTCTTCCGAGAAACTATGCATGGAACCTACTTTCCAGTGGATGCTGGAAGTACATGATGGTCTTCCTGGGTCGAAGGTTATACTCCTTGCAGGGATCTTTGCCATCTTCCCCTTCTTGGCCTTCACCTTCTTGTGTTGCCCCTATGATTATAGAACCTAGCGAGAACTTCTTATTTGTCTGTGCGTGTATAGCTTTTCATTCAACAACGTGTATGCCACTTCTGCACAAGAAATTAGCCCTTCAGAGAGGCTCTGCATATAGCCTACCTTCCAGTGGGGCTTGAGTGTCTTCAGCAGTTTGCCGCAGGTTAGATGGCTTTGGAGTATCTTCGCCGTCATCCTCTTCCTGCTCTTCATCGTCCTCTGAGGACCCTGTCATTACAGTACCAAGTCATCATTTCTTGTTTGTCTCTGCATATGCACATTTTCATTCAAGAACTTATAGCTCCCACCCTTAAGCACAAGGAATCAGCCCTTCTGACAAACTGTGCACGTAATCCACATTCCAAAGGCTCTTGATACTGGACAACAGTATTCCTGCGCCGAAGGTTATACTCCTTGTGAGCATCTTGGCCATCTTCCCCTTCTTGGTGTCCACCGGCCTTTGATGGCCCTACAATTACAGAACCTAGACATAGTTTCTGATTGCGCTGTGCGTAGCTACATTTTCGTTTAACATCTTCTATCCCCCTTCTATACGAGAGATTAGCTCTTCTGAGAAGCTGTGCCTATAACCTACTTTCCAGTGGAGCTTGATAGCATACAACAGGCTTCCTTTCTCTCACGCTATAGCGTGCCTATAGGGAGCAAAGATACAGGTTCTTTTAGACTGTGGTACACTTTGGAGGAAGTTCTTCTCAGCTGAGCGAAAAGTGCACTGGCATCACTGTGCTGTGTGAAATCCATTACTTACCGAAAAGGAGTAAGGTAAAGTCATTTTGACTTCTGCAAGGACTCGCTCAGTCTGCCTGAGGTCCATTCTTCCTCAGAACCTGAACTCAAAGAGTATATGAACCACAAATGGACTTTTGTAAGCACAGAAGTAAAGCTCTTTACTTTTGCAGAAGTTTCTCAGGCAAAGAAAATTGCTGAAGAGGACAAGGTAAATCTCCTGCAAGTGAAGCAAGCGTTTGGTTCACAAGAGAATACGTAAATTACTGAGCCCACAGACATGAAGGGCAGAAGTTGGAAGGTCTGGTTGCAAAGATGATCCAAAACCGAAAACAGCAGCAACAGGGAAATACACAGGAGCCGTCTGCAAATTCTTCAGACATGAAGCACCTTTACAAGTCCTCCTCTCATGCACCTTCCCAGTGCTCAAAGACTCCAGTAGCCATGACTGTCCACCTCCAAAACACTCCTGTCAAACCAGGTTGGCTCCACAGTGCCAAGGACCACAGGTGTGACAGCGGCAAAGGAGGAAAGAGTTATTGGAGCGAGGACCAAAGGTCCTATGACCGCAGCTGACAAGGGACTAGTAACACGGGGGTGGACGCGCTGCCAGGGAGCAAAGATTCTAAACGTGCAAGTTCTGCAGCCCTGACAGCGCCATATTATGGAGGGCTCCCGCAGGCAGCAATTCCCAGCAGCACCGAGGACTTCCCTAGGGGCACAGCGGGAATTCCCAGCCTACCGAGTTAGTCCAAAGAGCTCTTGTGGCAGGAAGAAACGCTCCTCTCCAACGACCTGCTGGGAAGGTCACCAAACAGCGTCTCGCACTGTCCCACCACCTCCTCTCGCCTTCTCCTGCTCGCTGCACAACAGCTGCTCCAGAGCAGAGCAGAGCAGGGCAGGGCAGAGCTGTAGCGAGAACAGCCCCAAGCACCTGGGCTCAGCTCAGGCTGCCAGGGCCATATGGGGAGGGCGCAGCTGTTGCTGCGATGCACTGCATGATGCCCCAGGCCATGTCACAGAGGGGCTGCAGGGACTCCTTGACCCCCCAGGTGCTGCCAAGGTGGGCCCTGCAAGGGCAAGGGGAGCTGCCTGGGGCACTTTAGGGAGCTGCCCGCACCTCACTGCCCACTCCCCAAGGACAACAGGGGGCACGGGGAGCCACAGGAGGGGTCCCCCAGGCTGGGGCTCACCTCAGGCATGCCACTCCCGCAATGTCCCCAGATCAGGGTTGCGGGGCTACAGTTGCTGGCAAGGAGAGGCTCTGCTCAGGAAGGAAGGCCTAAATGAGCTAGTGAATGAATGAAGAGGAAGACTGTGACTGCACTCTCTCAGCCTCTGGGGAGGAAGGGCAAATCCTAGCTGTTGCTTCCCTAGGCCACAGGCATGGAGATGGCATGGCCTAGCGAAGGAGCAGAGGGGTTTGCTCTCTCACCCTGAAAACTGTATTAAGGCAAATCCACCATGAATGCCTCCAAACGGTGTCAAAGCCTGGGAAAATCAAGAAAAATAAAAGTGCTTATCGGAAAGGTCATTTCTTTCCCTCGGCACTAAATTCTCTCTGTGTTAGAGATGATGTCTGTGAATCCTGGTCTTGGGGTGGGTTCTAATTGGGGGGGGGGTTTGAAGATGTGATCCTAACAGGGCAAAACAAAAAGAAGGGTGGCGCCAGGTGGAGATTATCACTGGAGCCCCAAAAGCCCATTTCCCTTCTAAAGTCACTCGTTTTGCAGAAGAAAAATGTGATGCTCAGATGGAGCCTGCAACACTCGCAGTGCCATCCCACCGCTTGGGTTCCCAGTGGAGGAGACTGAGAGCAGCTTCCCATCTACAGCGTGACAGCGCAGTATCACACACCCGAACGAGGCATGGGAATAATGCCTGCACGCAGTACATTCTGGTGACCCTCTCTGGTTACTTCTCAGTCTGCCCTGAGGGTGGTCAAGGAGCGGCCGGCCCTCTGGCCTCTTCGGAAGGAAACGATGCCTGAGGTCTTTCCTTTCTCACCTGCCTGGTAAGCCCTGCAGGCTGAGAGACCCCTTGCAGAAGCAGAAGAGATAGCTGAGATGGCTGCATGGAAAGCAGAGTGGCTTTACACCGAGTGCCTGAAAGGTATCCCCTGCACATTATTTTCCGCCCTGCAAATCTGAGGGAGCCTCAAAGGAAGCAACGGAGTGAGCGAGACAGTGGGAGCAGAGCTGAGTTCTTGTTGATCCCCCTTGCCCCACCTGTACAGCGGCAGAGGTCTGTGGAAGGGGCACGGTGCCTTCAGCAGCAGCACTGACTGCAGAAGAGAGAAGCTGTAGAGGGGAAGTGAGTGTGAGTGGGGGAAAGGGAGGGGATGCGAGCGTGCCAGGAGGTGAATTGAGGGGATGGGAGCACAGAGGGAAGGGGATGGAGGGGCTGAGGGTGCGCGTGGTGAGCAACGGAGGGGATCAGAGGAAGCCTTGGGGGAAATGGAAGGGAGGAGAGTGCTGAGGGTGGGGAAAGCAGGGGGCTCAGGTGCTCACGGAGGGAAACAGAAGGAACCTGAGGATGCAGGGAGAGGACTGGAGGAGACTTTAGCAGGTGTGAGGGGACCAGAGCATCAGCGCATGCATGGAGAAGGGATCTAAGGTCGCACAAAGGAGCCTGGAGTGTGCCAAGGAGGCGATCGAGGAGACTGCAAGGCACACGACTGCAGGCCCCCGGAAAGCAGACAGCGACGCACTGGCTGCATAGAGCCCATGGCTTTAAGCTGGCAGGAAGGCAGCGCCCTCAGGGTGCCAGCACCTCGGCTCCGCCACACCAGGGCTGGGCCGGCGGCAGCCACACTCCCAGCATGCCTTGGGGCATCCCCACGGCATGCTGGGAGAAGGGCTGCTATGGGGCACCACGGCTCCGCCCGGGGAGACGCGGCCCCTGCCCCCGTGGAGCCCCGGGGGCCAGCTCTTTCCCCCTGCCCCACAGCCCCAGCCCAGACCTGCTGCCCCATGGCCCCCGCTGCCACTCACTGCCCCAAGGCCCCAGCTCTGTCCCGGTGCCCCACAGAGCCCAACACAGAGACCTCCTGCCCCATGGCCCCAGCTCGAACCTCCACAGCAGGGGCCCACAGGGGCAGTGACTGTGGCAGATTTCGAGCACCGTGCACTCTGGCCTCCGTTCCCGAGACTCTGCCAGGGGGATTGCCAGCACGGCCCCCAAGAAAGCAGCCTCCACGTCAGCCCCTGCTGTTCCTCTCTGCAGAGGAGGCAGGACCTTCTGCCTGAAGCACTGGCTGGGGTCCCGGGAGCTGCAGATGCTCTGCGGTGCGAAGGAGGTGCCTGGGCAGGAAGAAGCTGGCGCAGGAGGAATTGTGCCCCAAAAGCAGGAATTCCCTCATCCTCCTCTGGCCCACTGGCACGTGTGTTGACGCTGGTGAGTCGTGGGGACATGTCATGTGGCAGGGTTGGACGCCATGGCACAGTGCTCAGGCTTCATGCTTGTCAGGAATGGCAGGCTCCAGCCCGGGGATGGGAAGTGGAAGGAGAGGCACCCCTCGGTTTTCAGGCATGCCCACATTGCCTGCTGCATTGCCACCGTGGCCTCTGTGAAAAGCCCGTGCAGGGAGTGTGCAGCGTGACACGAGCAAGGGCAGGTTTGCAGGGGGGGAGTGGGGCTGAGAGGTGAGCATGTAGACAGCTGGGACCAGATGGCGCCGGTGTGCAGGGGTGCACTTCTGCATCCTTCAGCCCCCAGTCAAAGTGATGACTTGTGGTCTCCAAAACCGGCAGACTGGCTTTCACCTGGCAGCCTTTACACCCATTTGAGCACCAGCCAGCACTGTTCCTCTTAGCAGTTCATTGCTCCTGAATAGCAGGCAAGGAGTGTTGTTGGCGAAGGGGGCCGCCCATATGAAATCTGGAGAGCCACAGTGTTCACAGCAGAGCTTGTCCGTTCATGGGTATCCCCAGAGCTCTGTAGATGCAGGAGCCAAAGGGAGTCCTGGGAGGATGCTTTTTGGCTTAATGAAGCTTTGTGTCAGGCAGCCCCTGCCTCGTTTGATCCTAGCTTTGGATCTCAAAGCAAATAGAAAGCTCGGAAGGAGAGGAAAAGTCTTTTTATGCATGCCATACTGCTGTTTTATTTAGGCCTCTTCTTTGCACTGTGCATGCTACTGCATTGTGTAACCCTGCAGACTGGTGCTTCCACCGAGGGTCCTTAGCCTTATACCGGAGGAGCCGTCACTATGGGGTTTATGTAGGCATCAGAGGGGCAAGTGTTTGTCTGGAGAAGGGCTTTGTTCAGCCCTCTCATGCCACACCAGGACTATGTTCCTGGAGTAATGCGATCAAAGCAATCTGATTTTGACTAATAGTGGGATTAATGAGCTTTGTCATGTCTTGAGCTGTCCAACTAAGGATGCTCGTTATGAGCCCAGGCCAATTACAGACTTAGCTGCTGCCTTCAGACATGGGGCTGAGAACGATCCTTTTTTCTTTCATGGCCATTTGTGTTTCAGACATAGAGACAAGATGCTCTGAGGTAGTTCTGTTGCAAGGGAATAATCCCTCCCTGCAGCTCACATTGCAGGTGGGCTCCATCCTCCCTGCTAGGCTCCCTCAGAATGTTCTTTATTCTAAAATTAAATGAAAAATTGGGTTTCTAAGTAAAGGCAGCAAAATTGCCAAGACCCCAACACAGCAGAATCCTAGAAAATTTCAGTGGGGCATAAATGGAGGTGGTCACTGAAGGAGTGGGGCAGGGAAGGAAGAACAGCCCCTCCCCAAACTGGCAATTGTGTCCTTGTGTTTTTCTGTATCCTTAGCAGCGGGTAGTGAATTCCAGCTCTTCAGGGCTGTCCCTGCACAACTCTGTGGCCTCCTTTTGGGTTTGGCAACAAAATTCAACTGCCGAGAAGCCTGTCAGCCAACCCTTCAAGTCTGCCAGTGCAACTCTTATCCTAAACCCTACCCGACAAGCACGCCATAGTTCCATTAAGGATCCCAAATCCTATTTTCCACTGCCATGTTCCCTACGAGATCAAAGATCAAGAATACCTCGAGCCCACCTCCGCCATATGTGTCAACTCACAGACCCAAGTGAGGGCTGCTGCCTACAGACTTGGAAATAGAGAGTTCAGTCCCCTGTCCTGCAAAGACCTTTGGCATCCCAGACTATTTTCACACAATGATGTCAGACCGTGCAGACATACCACTTGCCCCCACCCGTGATCATGAGCTCTAACCTTATTGTAGTGCAATGCCTTTCAAACTGAAGAACTCAGCACTGAGGATAAGCTGGCTGCTGTTGCACGGCCATGGCTGAAGAAGGTAGAGTCCAGGGGGTGGGGGAACCTGGATGTGTTGGTGGCCGCACAGGCTACAGCCAACACGGAGGGGGTCTGTGAAGGAAGTGCCAAGGTCTGGCTGAACTCCTGGAGCAAGGGACTCAGCTGAGGAAGACTCCAGGGGCTTTTTGGGGAAAGAATGGTCCCGCTGTGGTGGCCTGGTTAGGTTGTGCGTGAGGACGCTGACTCTGGATGGAGGGAAGGCAAAGGAAGTGAGGAGAGGACTAAAAGGAGACATGGCTCAGCCTAGCAGGAGGAGAAGAAATGAGTAATTGGAGCAAGTGACAGAAGCAAGTGTGAGAAGTGCAGTTCAGGGCATTACCTAGATAAGCTCAAGCAGCTGGAAGTCCAGACTGGCACTCAACCTAGCCTCCACAGGTAACGACACAGACTGTGAATGCTCGTAATGGCAGAACTGAGCTGAGGCCAGGGTTTACCTTGTTTCAAGCAAAGACAGGCTGTGAGGCGATCAGAAATTGCAAAAAAGTCATTTGCGCATCCTCTGCAGACATGTCCCTCGTTTGTAGCTGGCTAACTCTGCTCCTAAATTCACTGTTTCCACCATTCTGTTATTTCTCCCTGAAGTCCGGCTGAGCCCCTTCACTTCTGGGCCATAGCCACCTGCTGCTATTTCAGTCTGCCCTCACCCCCATGCATATCTGAAGACCTCTTTCCCAAAAGCTGTTCCTGTGAGATAATTACATACTCAGTTATTTCCAGTTGATAAACCTCGTGTGCTTAGAGATGCATGCGATGGACACACATGCAGAATTCCCACTACCTTAATAGCCCCGGTATTCCTCCATGCATCCCACAGTGCCTCCATCTTCCCACAGGTCCCCTTCCCGCTTCCAGCACAACATCTCCCAAGGAAAAATAAATAAATAAATAAATAAAACATCTCTGTAAGTGCTCCTATTCCCATGTTTTTAGCACTTCCTTTTAAACCAACTGCCCAGCTAGTCAGCTGGTATAGTTTGACTTTGAGCCATCCTTACATTTGAGGTGGAGAAGCACTTCCAGTTTCCAAAGCATTTTTCATACCTACTTTCTTGTCTGGTTTCATTTAATTCAAAACACACTCTATTATTACATACTATATGACTGTATTGCAATGTCTATGGTATACATTCCGAAATATATAATAATTTCTTTATTGAAATTAAATGATTCAAAATGAACAAAGTGAAGCATTTTGATTTTTCTCAATTGAAATTTAGCATAATTGACCCAGAAGACATTTCAGTGTTTCAACACTGCTCTCTCATGCAAAAGGAAGATTAGAGAAGTAGGAATTCACCATTGAAGAGAAACACTATTTGCCCAAAGATGGGAGATCTTTGGAGAGCAGCCTCCACCAGGAATACCAATGACTCCCCCACTGCTTCTGATCTTCCTTCTCTTTCTGCAGGTGTGGGAGTGAGGGCAAATTTAAGATAGCATTTAAAATACCAGCAGGAAATTAGTGGAAATGGAAGATGTCCCACTTCCCTGTAAGATGAGTTTGCAAGAGAGAGATGATGAATTATCTTCTTGAATGGCCTGTCTCCTTCCGTTACTACAAAGGCAGCTTAGACAACTAGATTAGATTTGGTCACCTAACTTTTAAATAGCTTAACTGCAGGGAGATGAATCCCATCTGCTGTATAGACATGTGGCATGTGCTCAAGATCCATGATGGGTCTGGATCTACTGCACAGCTCTGTCCAGGAGATGCATTTCACATTCTCTGAAATATCACACTGAGCTGCACCGTGTGCTGTTCGGACTGTCTTTATGTGCGCAGTAAATTATGCCCATCCCAAAATCTGGGATGCATGGAGCCTAAGCAACATGACATGGAGAAAGCATGTGTGAAATTGCACGTGCATGTGTAAAAACAAAAAAACAAAAAAACCCCTCCTTCCCTGGAAATCCACCAGCCTTACCCTCCCAAGCCTGCAGTTCTGCGCCATGCCATCACACCATATTTCCATACCACAGCAATGCAGGAGGCCAGGCTCCATGATTACTCTTTCAAATGCTCATAGGTGTGAAACACTTGGGGAAAACATACAGGAAGACTTGCTTGCTGAGCTTTAGCTGTATGCAAGTGACCTATTTAAAGCTAATCAGGCTTCCTCTGTGTTCATCAGAGAGAAAGAAGTTAGCATCTTCACAGAGCGCTTCTTCCTTAGGACAAGTTGAATCATCTCCAGGAACAGCCTGTCTCTCTCCATTGAGTACAGAGGGGGTTTAGATGACTAGATTAGATTCAGACAAAGCTTTTAGGTGCTTCCTGGTAGATGACATGAGCGTTTTCACCCACAATCCTCCCTAATTTCTCCCTTTTATCTCTACCGAGAGATCTCCAACCTCCTAGGCACCAGCATGAGGTCCTTCAGTAGGATGCCTGAATTTAGGCGAGATGAACTGAATCCTAAGAGTCACTTACTCTAACACAAACAGATAATGCAACTCCCTGTATTTCTCTTGCTGGCAGATGTTGAACTTTTGATGTATTTGGTGACATAATTAATACATTCATAATGGATAATTTGCTGAAGGAGCACAGTAACTTAATTACTGCAAGGTGGAAGTTTCACAGTTATTCAATTCACCGCACAGAAGAAAATCCTCTTGTCTTCCCTTTACTCTGCTTCCCCAAATACTTGTGCTGCCTCCCCAGATGTGATACTGGATTGTGTCACTTCCTCCTTTACCTATGGATGTCCCCTTGTATGATTTTTTCATAATTAACTTGTGCAGGAGAATTATGACAATTTTCAGAAAAGTTTTTTAAAATATAGCGCCCTACTATGGCTAAAGAAAATCCAACAAATAAAATAGCCATCTTCAACTTACCGGAAAACATCAGCATCAGTGTATACACATTTATATACACTGAGGTTTGTGCCTTCGCCATCTGGTGGCAAAGCACGATCATAGCATGTCCACAGAGCTGAGAAAGTTTTAGGACCCTATCTATTTGTTTGAAAATGAGAATTCGAAATAAGAAAGATGGTTGAGAAAGTTTCCGTTTTTCAACGTTTGTTGATAATATCATCAGTTATATATATATATATATATATATATATACTTGTTTTAATGTATCATCTTGTAATTATATTGTACTGACCAACATTGCATTGCATCATATCTGAGTGTTGTGGCACAAAAATATCCGACATGCTCTTTTCAGATAGTTGACTATGCTTCTAGTCATAGGCTTGAGCAAAAGGCTGTCCCAGCTTATTCCAGTTATAGCTGAGCACATTGATTGTTCTTACCCAAATTTAAACCTCTGCAGCAGATTTGAGTTCATCTGACCTCGTCAATCTTATCTTCCTTTAAAGTTAATAAAGAAAAAGGGGGGCACTTCTTGGGCACCATTCATCTTTTCTTAGAAGAGACATCTTCATACCCCGGAATCCATGAATCTTCTTTGTAAACTATGAAGAACACGAGATGAACAGCTTAGGTGAGGTCGATTACTTCTGAGATCATATATCTTATATCACAGAGAGCCAAAGCACAGACAGCAAGAACCTCACATCTTGTCCTTCCAACTGGGGAATCCAAGTCAGTGAGTGTAATTATAACCTGGTTACTTTCTCATGTATCCTGAAATATTGGAGCTGAGAAAGATATCTGAGCCATATTACATGCTAAGATCAAATTAAAAAAAAAAAAAAGTACTTCTCTTCTTCTTTTTTCTAACTCTTACATTGCATAGGAGGGAATTTACTAGTTGCACTGGATAGTATGAAATTTGCGTTTTCCTGGCCTTAGAAATTAGTAGCTGAAAGATCTATTTCCCATCTCTAGTTTCTTTGCTATGAAGGATGGCCATTCATTTTCTTACACCCACTGCTTAATCCTGCCTGCTATAACACTGGATTTCAACACAGTTAGAGTTGCTTGCTTTCTCAACTGGGAAATAACATCTGTGTTCACTTTGGAAGTTCTTGTATGATCCAACCATAAGTTGCTATGTAATTGCTTCTGAGACTTTTTTTTTTTTCTTTCAGTAAGGACTGGATTATTTACCAGATTTGCCTATAGACCCTTGATCTCCAGATGTCTATACATACATATAGAAGCTCCATCATTAACCAGATCGACAAAAGCCTGTTCTTCTTTTTCAGAGTGCTGGGTATTACCAAGAGTGGAATAAATCCAAATCTTCTCAACATTTTGGAAAGAAACCATCTCTGTTATACAAAACAGAAATAACAGAGATAAAATCTGTTTATATTTAAAAGTAGACTTCAATTTAGCAAAACATCATTTCAGGACAATGTGGAACTAGAATGTTACAGTCTAGGAATCCTTGAAAAAAGTAACAGGTGTTTTTACAGAATGGTTCATCTAAGTATCTTAGACATCTGCTACATGATGAGATGAGTTATGCCATAGAAGTGCCCATTTTTTCCTTCCTTTTCCCTGTTCAGGATGTGTAGAATGATAAGTTCAGGAGGCTGCAGCCAGGGCCTGTCCCTCTGGCCCTGAGCCAGGTGGGCAGAGAAGACCTGGAGATGGTAGCTGAGTTCAACCAAGAGTCCGGATGACCAGGAGAGTTCCTGGTGATGAAGCAGGTATGAGGTCAAGCTGAGAAGTCAGCCTGTGGGTCAGAGCCAGGATCAGGCCTGGTGAGGGTAACAGGGACAGAGAGAGTCCAGTGCCTACTGGGCAGGCCCAAAGTGACAAGATAGGTCCAGGGTCAAGCTGGGAAGTCAGTCCACAGGGCAGGGTCCAGAGCAATGGAGTCTGCACGCTGAGCTGAGCTGAGCTGGAGATCAGTGCTCCTCTAGGGTAGCTCAGACAGAAACTGAAGGCCCAGGGTTGAGCTTAAATGGGGCTCCTGGGCCCATGGGCAGGAGGTGCAAGTGGCTGCCTCAGGCGAGGATGATCAGGCCCATTAAGGCCTATTAGTGCCCTCAGACCCTGGAAACAGTAGTAACTGAAATGCTCACTAGCATATGTAATTTTGATTTAAGAATTCAAAGAACTGGGAAATGTTACTACCTCTTTAAGATCTGTCAGAGACTATTTCTTCTGCTTCCAGTCTCATTTAGCCTACTTCCCACTAACAGCTCTTGAACATTGTTACCTATGTATTTACCATTATTATACTGTGACTTAGTGGCATTCATAGTGCTCCAGCTTCACACTGGAACAATCTAGGTAGATAATGTATGTTACAGCTGGTTTGGGATAACACAGACAAGTGATTCCATTTCAGAATGGCATTTTGGACAAAATCAGTATTGTCCTCATTGACCAAAGGAAGTAAGCTGGTCACTGCTAGCGGGAGCATATGATCATGATCGGTTTTTGCCAGTTGTTCTCCAGAGTGTATCAAGACAAGATTGCTTACCTAATGTGAACAAATATCTGAGCAAAACGGCAGCAGAAAATTACACCACAGTAGCTGAGTTCCTCCTCCTAGATCTAATCAACAAGGCAGAAGCACAGCCCACTCTCTTTGTAATGCTTTTAATTATTTACCTGATGACTGTAGTTGGAAATCTGGGCTTGACCGCATTAATAAGGATTGTCTCCCCAAACCACCCTCCCAAATAGCTTTTCCTTAGCCATCTGGCAGTCTTAGACCTCTGCTGCTCAGGCATCACCCCCAGGATGGTGGCCAGTCTCTTAGCAGAGAGCAAAGCTGTCTCATTTGGTGGCTGTGCTGCCCAGATGTATTGTTTCTCTACATTTTGCACCAACGAATGTTTCATTCTGGCTGTGATGGCATATGACCAGCTGGAAACCACTGCTATACAAAGCTGTCATGTCATGAAGCCTCAGCATCCAGCTGTGCCTTTTGGGTGTCCTTCTGCCATTCCAGCATCACCAGTCACTTCTGTGGTGTGGTACCCCTGATGAGCCTCTCCTGCTTTGACATCTGGGTTAACAAGATCATCCTCGCAGCATTTTGCATCTTAGGTGACATCTTTGTCATACTGCAGGTATGCATTTTGCTACATCTACATCATCTCTGCTATCCTGGAGTGCCACTCCAGCAAGGGAAGGCACAAAGCCTTCTCCTCCTGTGCACTTGATAGTTTTTGCCATATCCTTTGGCACTCCAGCTACACACCCCAGAGCTCTGGCTCCTTGCCTGACCAAGACCAGGTGATGTCTGTGTTTTATACAATGGTAAGCCCCACGGTCTACAGCTTGAGGACCAAGGAGGTCCTCAAAATGAGGCACTGAACGGACTGTTACATGGAGAAAATTGTTTGTCAGTCAATAAAACCTCCAAAGGAGTTGGAACAGGTGCTTAAAAAATTAAAATGATGAGTACAGCTGTTCATGGATGAATTTATTCTGAAATAATTGCTCGTTATGCAACAGAAGTAGGAGAAAAGTGAATGCAGAAGTGAAGAAAAATATAACTGTAATATTAAAGACTTTTCTGTAATAGCAAGAGCTACAGCTTTACTGTGAGAAAGAACGATTGTGACACTTTTGAAGGCGTTTAGTTTCACCTAAGTTTTTACTTTCAAGTTTGATGCCTTGAAGACATCCCAGCTTTGTTTTCAACTGTTGCTAACTAGTACCACTTCAGCAGTATCGCTTCCATGTTCTGTTTCCATTCCTATACCTCATACATCACGTAGCCTTTTTTTTCCTGACTCACAGTCTGAAGGTGATCATTAACCTTTTAGCAAAAGTGGGTCACATTCATCAGGCACCATAGACTGTTTACAGTATTAGTGATGTGGGTGACTCGAGTCTTCCATGCAAGAACAAAGTTACCACACAGCAGGTGGTCCTGAGGGACAGCCTACCCTCTTTTGTTGTGGGTGAATATCCTTGAATCAATTCACATTCATCGCAGGCTAAAAATGTGCACACAGAGGAATTTTTTACAAATGCTGAGGCTGGGATTCATCTTACTTAAGTTTAGACTTTTGTTAATAAGCTGCCAAAACATAAACCAAACTTGTAGGCTCTTTCTATAGCTCGTGAAGGCAAATAAAAGTCTGTTTGCCTCCATAGTTTGATCACACCTGTCTCTGTCTCCCTTGAAAGGTCTATATTTCTATCTATGAATTACAGGAAGAGTGTAGAGTGACCAGCTCAGGTTTATGGAATTATTTCAAGTCCCCGTTAATGCAGCTTAATGCTGCCCTGAGTTCTGGTTTTGGATCACATTCCATCTGACTCAGGGAGCTGGCTCGTAGAGAACAAAAAGCCACTGGCTTCAGTAGAGAAAGACTTCAGTCTCAGCTGCTTTGGCCATGGAAGTAGCACAGAGAAGGAAACGGAACCTGCTAAAACACTGCCTCAACACACAGAGTTATTAGACAAATGGGTGTAAGACCATTTTTCCCTATCCTTAGGAAGGACTGCAAGTAAAGGTCCCATAAAAAGCTACACTCCCTCTCACTGGGGGTCATCACTCAGAGCAACCCATTCTGCCCATCCTGAACCACTTAGACCCCTTAATGTGTAAACGTAGTGTCTGAGGAAGAAATATGTTCCACTCTTCCATATCCATAGCTTTATCATTAAGACTGACAGGTGTCATTAAGCAGTAACCAGTCAGTTCCCAGAGCAACTCTGGCAGGATCTAGAAGTACAAATTTTCTGCAAGCAAACATTTTCATGCTTCCTAGAATACCATGGAGGTTGCAGATATTCCTGACTAAACTGTGAGAGAGGACTGCAGGAAAGAAAGATAAATAACCCAGACAAGCAATACCTGTTGATCCACTTTTAACCCAGCTATCTCCTGAACACCACGGCTTTCTCATAGTCTAGACGAGAACTCCGGAAGCCATTACACTGCCAGTCTAATGCAGTCTGGAAGAGGACTCGGTCCAATGCAAATACATTGCAGACCTCACGGTGCAGCCCAGACAGACGAGCTTCCCTCACTCATCATCTTACACATGGCACTGCACATTCATTGTCCCAGGAGTCGCCCCCACTCCACAGCACGAGCAGCCACTGTAAGCACAGTCTAACCAAGGCTGCGTTACCTGGGACATTTCTGCCTGCCTAAGCCCCACTGATGACTTTCGCTGCTAGGGACAGTCAGAGCAGATCACTCTTCAGCTGAGTAACCCAATTCAGCTCTCTGCTCTGAAGGCCAACAGTTTGTCAAACAACCTCTAAGCCCTCGAAGTAGCACAAGTAAATTAGCTTTCCTGGCAGGTAGAGATGTCCTTAAACTCCTGCCAGAATCAGGGGAAGGGTCTTTGTTCGTATGTCTCAAAGGCTCCTCAGCTTCCCAGAACAGCTGTCTTCATCATCTTATCGTAAAGTAATTTCAATAAGTGTCCAGTGATATTGCAAGAGCAGAGAGAGGTTAATGGCAAGCTGTTACTAAAGCATGATATCTATGTCAACATCTTCCAATAGACCATTATTTTTCTTTTCTTCAAAAGAGTTAATTGTTCAAGGACCTTAGAAGAAAAATATATGTGGGATTGGGTGGAAGTGCAAAGGCAGTGTTAAGGCAGAGGCACCAGAACTCTAAGCAAATCACCAGCGATTACCTACTTGAAGAATTTTCTATCTGCATTTGAAGAAAAATCTACCCTGATGGATGGACACATAATCTGAGCCTGGATGGTCCACAGATGAACAGGTTATCACAGCAAAATATCTGCTCCACAGATGAGCAGGCTGCCTGAAACTAGATGGTCCATGAGCCAAAGAGGTTATCTAACAAAGGACACGAGTCCAAGGGTAGATGTGTTATTAGAGACAACAGGAGTCTTCTGTGGAAAAACCAGCTAACTGTGTATCAGGACTGTGCATTTTAATTAGAAGAAGAATTATCAAGTTTGATCATAATTAGTAACAGAGATGGTTTCACATTCAGATGGCATACTTAAACTCCACAGAGTTGCACTGCAGCTCTTCAGAGTCAGATAAGCAGAACTGATTCCTCTGATATCTTACACTGTACTGCTATTTACGTGAATATGGTCTTGTTATTATTAAAAGAATTTGTATTAAAGTTTGCAGTCTAAAGCTTTGTTAAGCTTTGTTTGTGAGTTGATAGGGACAGACATGACGAGGGTTCACTGAATTTGCTAGGACACTTATGTCATCAGTTTCACTAGTAAAAAGTAGTAAGGGCAGGGAATGAGACGGGCATGTCCTGTAATCAATGACAACAAAGACACCCTTAGAGGATGATTCCTTCTGCTTATCACACTTATCTTAAGATGGGATGAATTGTCCTTTGAAGGTGATATTGCTTCCTTTGTCTATAGGGGGAGCCCAGAATAGATGTTGACTAGACCCCTAACCAAGAGTAGGGGAAATTAATTCACAGAAAGATTCTTCATTACAGTGCATCTGCTGAGACTCCTAATTAAGGCCTGGTGTCTTGCAGGAGGTCTAATTTACAGACATTAAACTGCATCGAGAGTCATAAGTACACCAAGTACTTCAGTAACACCATTTTTCTGAAGAAAGAATTCCAAAGCGGCAAGCTGAGTGTTAGAATATCACATTTCATATTGAAGTTGTTTCTCAGTGTGTCACTCCACTAATGTTTCACAACGCCCAGGCTGCAGGTCAGCTGCAACATATAGGGAAAAGAATGAGCTGTTGCTCTAAAGGCAGTACTGAATTGCGTAGTTCTGCAAACATCGAAGCAAAGAACATTTATCTGGGCATTTATCTGGAGCAGGGAGGGGCTGTATTGCAAGTCTGAAGTCCTAAAGTTTTTCTATTTAGATAAATCTTCTGATTTGTTTCAGTAAGATGTCTTTGAAGTGAAGAAGGAAGCTACTCACTCTTACGAAGGTACATGAAATATTTGTAGCTTTTGAAATAAGAGTTTATTTCTGGGAACAATATGGCATAAAATATCTCGCACCTTCATGCAAGGAAGGTAGGCCTATTTCTTCATTTTAGAGATCAAAAAGATCATTTTCAATCTGCAGATAGAATCATAGAGTCATTTAGGTTGGGAAGGATTTCTGGAGGTCATCAAGTCCAACCTCCTCCTCAGAGCAGGTTCAGTCAGATCAGATTGCTCCGGCCCGATCCAGCTGAATTTTAAATGTCAGCACAGATGGAGATTGTACAAATTTGCACCTAATCCGGTGTTTGATCACTCACGTTGGGGCAGGAGAGGGAAATTTCCTCCTTCAGTTTCCCAAGTAGTCCATGGAAGAGAGCAACCTGTTGATAGCAAGCTCATTGAAGCCCTTTTCTGAGAATTAACTGGGCTACTTGCTGTGCTTTAGGGCAGAAAAGGTTGGGTAGGTTGGAGATAAAGAGCAGCCAGCTATGCAAAGATAACTCAGTGTCTAAAGGCAGTCTGGTCTTTTGTGCATCTAAGCAGGGTAAGCATTTTGCTCACTTAAACTGTGTACCTAACCATTATAGGCTGGTTTTAATCCTGCTGTCTGCTTCTTGAAAAGGGCAAGTACTTCTGAAGATTTGGCTCAAGGGGGGGAATAAACTGGCTTGGTAGCTACAGTATCTACTCTTGCCTTTCTGGATGAAACAGGTCAGTAAGAGAATAGTTTTGTACCTATGCAATACCTTGAAGCCTATGCTAGAAACAGACCTCAGCAAGAATTGAAACCTCCATTCAGTCACCCACGTGATAAGAACTCCGCTTTGAGAGCGTCAGCCAGGTTACTGGTAACCTCCAAGAGATTAACAATAATTTTTCATGTGAGGTGAAGCTGGTAGAACCTTTACAGGGATGAGTGATTCCCTTTCTGTTCAGGATTCCTTCCCTTTTAGCATGAGATTTTTCCCCCTCTAAATGGAAAGTATTTCATTTGGTGACTCTTCCCAATTTATTCCTGAGCAGAAGATGGCCACTTTTCCTTGACAACAGGGATGCAAGCAAATGAGAAATCCTTTCTCAGCCAAACCTGGAGGATCTTGTGGTATCTCCTCCTCTTTGGGAAGATGCAAAGCTGGGTTTTCCTGCTGCTGTTGCCATTTAGTGCTTGACACCATTTCTTTCAAGAGAGGAAACTCTTACTTTCTTCTGCCAGGATGTGGATTTGTTATTTGTATGTTTACAAGTTGCAGTCCCAAAGGTCAGGGTGGTGGAGGTCCATGTAATGAAGGCAGGTCTTAGCAAGTTGGCACAGCTGCAGCCTAACCTTTATATTCCTATTTCAGCAAGGCTGAACGGGGGCAGCTTTGTCCCATTAATGGACTTTGGGGCCCATACTGAGCTCTAACTACCCTGCTACCAATGCCCAGGGGAGTTAGCTAATAGGCAAAAAATGTATTGGTGATTGCAATACAGGAAGAATGATGTCTGAACTAGTGTCAAGACCATGTATCTTCAGGAACAAGTGGGCCATTGCCCTTGGAGTGGGCCATTTGGATGATACTGTACACCCAACCGTGGCCACGAGAGAGGGGAGAAGAGTGCTCCATAGATGTCCTCAAGAAAAGCAGACTTTTTTCCTTAAAAAAGGAGAAAGAGGGCACACGAAAAACCATTGTAGTGCCAGACTAGGAGTGGTGTTTCACAGTGCTGCTGCTGCCTTTTGAATAAATTATTTTATCTTTCTGCGCTTTCTTATCTCACCTGAAAAATAGGAACAGTACTCCCTTGTATCACAAGTCATTTCAATGCGTAATTAAAGAAGTCTAGTCAGAAGCTATGATGAAAATGCTCCATACTTCCTTGTGGCTACCAAGACAATCAATTGTGTGTTGCCAGTTTCCCATTACTTCTAGGTGTTGAACCAGTTTCTTGTCGGGAGATAACGTGAGTGTGCTAGCAACATGCCTGAGAGGAATCACTGTGTGGCCATTGAGTTTATCCTCTCTGGACTAACAGAAAGCCAAGAGGTGAAGGTAACCCGCTTTTTTTAAGCACATTAATAGGGAATCTTGGAAGGATCATGTAGATGAATGTTGATCCCCCGGCTTCACACACTGTGTACCTTTCCCTCAGTAACTTGGCTTCTGTGGATTTCTGTTACTCCTCAGCTATCTCCCCGAGGTTGCTGGTGAACTCTTCAGCAGTGAGGAGAGCCACTTCAGTCAGTGCCTGTGTGGCACAGCTATTCACTTGTCTCCTCATGGCTAGTGCTGTGTGTCTCCTGCTGGCAGTAATGGCATATGACTGCATGTGGCTCTCTGTAACCCTCTCCTTTATGCAACTGTCATGTCCTCAAAAGCCTGTACACAGATGGTAATCATCTCCTCTTTCACTGGCTTTGTCCACACACTTGCGCAAACTATCTCCACCTTCACATTCTCTTTCTGTGACTTTGGTGTTATCAGTCATTATTTCTGTGACATTCCCCCAGGATCCAGCTTTCATGCTCTGACACCTATAGCAAAGAGATGGTACTTCACATTTTTGGTGTGTTTCGTGGCATCTTCACATCTCTGGCAATTCTCATCTCCTCTATCTACCTCATCTCCACCACCCTGAGGATCCACTCCTCCAAGGGCAGATGCAAAGCCTTCTCCACCTGTGCTTCCCATCTGAGAGCTCTCTTCTTGTTTTATGGGAGCACCGTTTTTATGTGCGGTAGCCCGATATGCAGCTACTCATTGGACTGAGATAAATGGGCCTCTCTGTTCTCTACAGTGGTGACTGCAGTGCTGAATCTTACCAGCTACAGCCTAAGGAATAAGGAGGTGAAGGATGCTCTGAGGAGAGTTTTAGGTCATATCAGAGAAACTTCAGCAGACTTGTTAGAAAGAGAACTTTGTTTGGGGAAAATTTATCAAAACCTTGGTACAAAGAGTAGGACTTCCAAGGAAGATTTGATCAGCTTCCAAGGGTGAGATTCAGAAAGGTACTTAATTGTTAGAAGTGATTTTAGGTGGACTTTTAACTGGTTGTATCTGCAACTTCTATCTTGAAAGACTGTGTTCCTCTGCCGCTGAAAGCTGGAGGAATCCTGACTCTTAACTTGCAAGTTCCAAGCACAAACAGGACTCCTGCCTGAGGAGTGCGTGGCACAGAATTGCAGTTCTCTGTTCTATTAGGAACGTTTGCTCATGTAGGAAAACCACCAGTCTGTCAAGATGAGAAAAAGCTTTCAGAGATATTCAAGAGGAGAAAAGAAATGTGATTTGAATTTATGGCCTTTTCTGCTACATCTTCAGTATTTGAAAGGAGTAGCCTCTTCCAGTGCAACACACAGAACCTGAAGTTCTGGAAAGGAAATCTTGGAGAACACACACCCATGTTTTTGCCCCCCAACACTAGGGAAAGTAACTGTCCCTCTTCTGTTAAATCTCCTTCTTCTGTCACTCACTACTACCTCCTTTTACCCCTTCTGCCTGGAAACATGAAAAAACTACAGAAATGCAGAAAAGATTGACTTCTAATTTTGCTACCATTGTGAAGTAACAAGAACTTATTCCTGCTTTTCATCTCCACATATCAGCAATCCACTTGAGGCAACTGAGTGAACTGGTAGTTATTTTAAGGACATTGGACATAATTTGAAAGTTAATCAAGCTGCAGTGTTCTTTCACTTAAAAGAATGCCGAAATAAGATGGTGACTTACCAACTATGTGTCTGTCAACAATGTGGTTTTGAGAATAAATGACCAGTCATTTCTGGGAGATGAGAAAGTTGGGAAAGGCTTTGGAATCCTTTTATCAATTCAACTAAGCTAGCTCTAAGGATAGGTGTTCTAGTGCTAAACGATGTTTCATCCCTTCTGGCTGAGTTTACAAATGCTGTCCCTCAGTTGGCAGAAGGAGTTGAAATCTTTATTGAGCTGAAAGTGACAGAATTAATCTCAGACAGGTGAGAGGTTCCTGCCTCTGCATAAGGCTTACAGTCAAAGGGGGATGGAAAGAGGTCTTGCGGATTCCCTTTGCATTTCACTGCAAGCCTGTTAGGGCTGTTATTTCCCCTGACTTCCTCTCCTTAAAGCTGTGCATAACTATAGCAAAGATTGTGTCCCTATGATCATCTATGGCACCCTAAAGAAGGATTTTACAAGTCTCTTTCTTTCAAACTGCTGCCAGCATATTTTACAGAGAGCTGATATGACTGCGAAACATCATTATTTCTGCCCAAAGACACACGGCTGGGGAGAAAACTTATCTTCAGTATGTTATAGTCTGAATTTTGATCAAGTAGTGATGATTAAAGTATAATCACTATCTCAGAAGCCGTTTATCTCAGTAATGCTAAAATTAGAATATGCACGGGGTAGTAAAAGCATTTGGACTATATGCACTATTATCCCACTGGCCTGACGGTCCTAAAATGCAGGAAAAAGAATGTGAAAATGTAGCCTTTTGGTCCTGCTAGTTGTCATCTTTCTGTTGCTGCAGATGCTGAAGCTCAAGGTTTATCTCTTGTTTCTGATTATTAAGTATCATCAGATATGTGAAGATCACAGTTTTTACACATATCAATGCTGCGCTGTCCTTATCTTGGACAGAGATGTGAGTTTTTTAAACCAGATTTCTGAGTTGTCCAAAATTGTCTCTTTCAGTGGACTCCCAGCTCACAGGAAGGAAATAGCTTGAGAAGAAATCACAGGCATCATTTTATTTTCCTGTGTATGTGTACAGGTCTCTGGGAAGAGCAATGTACACTACTACTCTTCCAGAAAAAGACAGGTAGGTTGTCATCAAAGAGCTTCCCTGCACAGCAATGAGTCATGTCTGCACACCTCTCTCTGCGCTGATGTTTAAGATAGTCAAAGCCATCTAGAGCTAAGCATCAGCACAACCGGCAGCATGTTTCAATCAAGAATCACAATCTCAAACCTAAATATGCTTTCTGACAAATAGCATCAAAAAGAACAGATTTTCATAAGCCCCACATTCATCTAAGTCCTGCATTCACCTATGCCTTAGTCTCCACCTCGAGAAACCCAGACAAAATTAGGGAATTTAAAATGTTAAAGAGCTGCTGTCTCTTCAAATCTACAGTTTGCTTTTCTAAGAAAGCCTTCTGATCCACCATCCAGAATCCTGTTCCTCTTCTTCCCTTCCCCAAATCTCCGTTCCAGGAGGAGATTTGGGAAAATCCCTGCCTTGGATGACTTGTCATGACAGCAATGCTAAAGTAAGTCTCAGGATCGACCTGTCAAGGACATCATCTCACTCCTCTTATTCCTCTTAATGCCAGGAGAAGCCTAGACCTGAGGCTGAGACAGCTCTAAGGTGTCTAAAGGTAAAAGCCACAATACCACCCCAAAGGCTCGGGTTTGACTGGTGACAATATCCTCACATCCTTTTGACTGACAGTTTCCAAAGAAAGATGAGAGCTACATGAAACCTTGAATTTAGTTTCAGTTCTACTCTGAACAGCCATGCTAAAAATAGAACAACATTCCTGAAAAGTCCCTCCTGAACACTTCTCTTTGCCTCCCCGTGGCTGAGATGGACCCCAAAGAGCTGTGCTATGCAGCCCACAAAAGAGATGGTCTTCTTTTCAGCAAGAAGGTCATAAATGAGTTTGGGAACTGTGACAGTAGAGTAACTGATATCTACAAAGGACAAGCAGCTCAGGAAGAAGTACATGGGAGAGTCCAGCTGTTGACTGTTCTGTATAGTGATGATGCTAAGCAGCTTTCCAAGAATAACAGTGGCATAGAAGACTAAGAAGAATGTGAAGCATACTTTTGCTAATGTATCATCTTGTGTGAGTCCCTGGATGACAAACTCCGTCACATTGTTTTTGTTCTTCATATACGTCACGTAGACAGGACCTGAAGCACAGAATAAAGCCAGCTGTGATGGCATTAGAAACACAGTGTTATCAGTACACATCCATATCGATCACTGGTATGTTCAATATCAATGTATTCCCTTTTATGCCTTTTGGGGAAAGTTTCCTTTCAAAGTCAATGCTTCTCTCAAGGAGTGACAGTTGATGTCTAACCCAGAATGTATTACTGATGTGTGTAATAGCGAGTTCCATTTATTTGTTTGAGGGAGTTGGTGGAAATATCCTCCAGATTCATATTTCTGATCTTTGCCCCTTTTAAAAAGGAAGACTAGCTGCTAGGCTCCCTAAACATCCACTTTTGAAGTGTTGATTTGGAAATGAAGAAGTGACTGAGAAGGATAGTGCATGTTTTGATTTGAGTCTCAACACGCTAGTCATCCCCTAAGGAATTCTGCTCAAGCAGTGAACGTACCTTCTTTTGCAACCCTCTGAAGGAATTCAACAGAACTAGTCCTTACTAGTGCTCTCTGACTCTGGTAGAATGTCCATGCATTTCTGTGCAGCCATCAATATTCACATCATGACACAAGGCAGCTGGCTAATTAACACCACTTCAACTATCAGCGTAGATCCTTCTGGAGGAGGTAAAGTGGACATCTACCTCATGTCTGTTTAGCAGAGATGTGCCTTTAGGCACAAACTGTCTTTAAGGCGCCCTAAGTGAAATCAGACCATGTTCAAGGCATGCCAGGAAACCTGAAGCAAGAGAGTCATTGTCCTATATGTGCTGTACTGGGCTACATCTTGTATTCACCTTTGCTGCACTCTGTGCAGTACGCAAGTATCACTAGTGTTCAGTTTCTACATTGAAAAGATAGACAGCAAGAACTGCATAACAATGTCCACAATACTGGCAAGTCCTCTGGGATCTTAATCCCAAAGTTAAGATTGAGTACATAGGAAGTGCTGCAGCTACCTATTGAGTCCTTGACTCTGTATCACCAGAAACTTCCTTTTGACAGATATTTCTGGAAATGGCATATAACTGAAAAATAAGCAAAGAAGACACCAATTAAAACAAAGGGTAAAAAAAATTGAGTTCTTTCTAATTCATAAAATGCACCTCACAAAAGTCACTCAACAGTAATGCCTCTTTTCAAAGGCAGGATTTCATAGTCATGCTTGAACAAAACAAAGAAGCAAGATCAGAAAATTTACACAGTTTATATTTGCTAGTCTCCAACAGTTTGCCTGCTATTCTCTGATGACCTTCTAGGACCACTTTAGGCAGTTTCATCAAAACCTCTCAGCTCCAAGCTGCTTCTTATGTGTCACGAGAGCAGTCCACATCTCTGCCAGGGCTGAAAACTACAGGGGATGAAATGGACAGCCTGAATGTCTAGCTCCATTTCTCATTCTGCAAAAACAACTTCCAAGAGCATCTGCAAGAACAACTCTCTCTCTCTCCAGACGGGGAAGTTGTGGCAGAAATATTTCAAGTAAATTGCACAGCAGAAGCACAAGCTTACCAGAAGCAATGAGATCGCAGAGGCATGTGAAGTTTTCTTTGTCAGAAAGAATCAGTGGACGGGGAGCTAAAATATATGTTTTGGACAGCTATTAGAGTAATCTCTACAAGGTGACTCTGGAGCATGATCACCTAGACCATGTCACATTGTGTGGGGGTTTGCTTGCTTTCTTGCTTGCTTTCCAATGCTGTCCAGATAAATGGACTTCATTTAGTATTAGCTATGTGCTTCTTTTGGAAACATTTCTATTTAAAATCAATGTCACGGCTGACCATTTGCAAGAGTTTGTGTTCACATTGCCCTTGCAATCAAACATTTTTTGAGTAAAGATGTCTCTTACACGTCTCAGATATTTTTTCCCTTCCAAGCCAATATTTCACATATGCTTTCTTCTTTCTTATTAACTTGCTCTTACCATTGCATGTTTGCAGCAGAAATAAATATCAGAACTGTGCTATATGACTGTTGGCACTTAAACATCTGGTCTGTACACGTTTGAAACAAGAAGTAAACGAGGAAATTATTTCAAGACTTTAAAAATGTTTGTGGTCAGGCCTCACTACTTGCCAGGTATTTTTACTCAGGCAATGCAAAATATAGAAGCAGCTGTTTAGTCCTCATATTAAGTCATTATAAGAATCTGGGCCAATGTGTAGAGGAATCAAATGTTGTTGTTGACGCCTTCCATAAGCTATGGTCCCGCTGTTGCCTGCTAGCATGCAGCAGCCGGAAGAGAAATCAGAAAAATCATGGCGTTCTTCCCCAAAAGATTAAAAAAAAAAAAAAACAGTTTTAAAATTATAAGCCTTAGCTTGAACTGGCCGTGTGCCCTAACCCCTTCGCAGTTTCAGTATGAAGGGGGTCAGTGGGCCCCATCTGTCTTTCTACCTGCCCCACACAGGGTGAGACAGACCAGCCTCTGAAGGCGCCTGTCCCTCTCTGTTGACAATGGTGCTGAGCTAGACAACTGTCCTTCATTGCATGAAGAATTTAGACTGCTACAAACAGGTGGGGATGATCCCACCTTTAGCTGTGTCCACAGAGTGTGAATGCTGGGTGAGGGACATGCTGGCCCAGGCCTGAGGGACACTATCCCTCTAAGCCTTGAGAATCAGGATTTATCCCAGTTCCGTCCTGCTGGCTGCCATCCACATAACCCACCACAGTGAGGAGAAGACACTGAGACGTCCGCAGTGTACTGGTGCATGCCTGTGAAACGGGAACCCACTCTGCCACCCCCTGCATAGAGCAGAGGACATTCGGGGAACCAGAGCATTTGCGACATTGTCCCACGGTTTGGTCTGTAGATCTGCCGCTCTCCTGTGCAGGCAACAACTTCTTATCTTGAATCACACTTAAGCCATGTTAAGGTGCAACACAAGTGCAAGCAAGTGTTTCTAGGGAACGTGAAGTGAAGGAAGAAAAAAGAAAGTGCTTTAGTTACCTTCAGAGTGCATTACACAGATGTCTTTCTCCCTCACGCAGCTGATTTGCTCTTTTCCTCCTGGCAAGGTAGGAGTCAGGGTCCCGTGGCTCCTCGTGGCTCCTTTGGCCTTGTGGAGAACCTTAGCTGCTACAACTAACCTCCCTGTGGCAGCTTTGGCTGGCTCTGAGATGATTTAATCTTCCATCTTCACATTTCTTCTCTTCCCTCCTGCAGGAGTAGCTGCTCCAGCTATTCCCTTGGAATACATGTTTCTTCCTTTGCCTGGGCCTGTAGATGTGCCCTGTTGTGCTAGGAGTTATCCTGCGTACAGGAATTATTCCCAAATAACTCTTTTTTTTTCACTGACACATAAAATTGTGCCCCCCAATGCTTTCTTTGGTGGCGACAATTTCCTACGGTGAGCAATTTATCTTTCACTTGGATCTTTGATTCTCTATTAGTCTAAACAGTAAAATGCAAAATCTGAGGCAGAGATGAAGGGCAGAGGGGATGGCTAGGAAGGAGGGCATTAGTGACAGGTGAACTACTGCAGAAAGGCAGAGAGTTGCTGCACTGGAATGGGAAGGGGAGAAGCTTCTCCTCATATCATCTGCATCAGCAAATGACCCAACCAGCATCTAATATCAGCAGTTTAATTGCTAACCCATGGATTCAGCATATGACAATGCAGTACTCCTAAGAAGGCATTTACTCCAAAGTAAAGGGGAAGGAAGCCTTTGGTACAATTGCTTCCAGCAGCAGGTGACCAACAGCCTTGCAGACACCCTGGGCCATCGTTTCCTAGCTGAGTAGATTACAGAGTAGATGGAGTTTGTCTGACGGAAAGTTTACACCCGGGAGAGCTCGGACTAATGGGATGCTCTGCCTGGAACACATTTTAATATTTTTGATAGCATTCATTTCTTTATTTGCTGGTGTCTCGACAATGCTTGGAAGCCCCAGTCCTGGGCCTGTGCTATTCAAAAAGAGAACATAAAGGGAATCCCTGCTAGTCACAGAGTTTACAATGCCATTCCAATCAAAACATGAACTTTCAGGGTCTTCCTAATTACTGCAACAGCTAAAACCAAGCTTTTCTTCAAAAGGGAGCTTTCAGTAAATTTTCCAAAATGGAATTATAGTGAGAGAGACTTGATTTTCTCAGCTCCTGAGAAAATGTTACCACAGTTCTACACCTCACCCTTTTCACTCCAGACTTTTCTATTCCACAGTTTTCTCATGGCACTTTTCATCTCCTCATTTCTCAGTGTGTAGATGAGTGGGTTCAGCATGGGCATGATGACAGTGTAAAACACAGCTATCCTCTTCTCCTCCGAGAGACTGCTGAATGGGCGTATGTAGGTGAATGTGCATGGCCCAAAGAAGAGAATCACCACAGTAATGTGGGACCCACAGGTGGAGAGGGCTTTGTACCGCGCTTCGGATGTTTGCCTTTTCAAGGATAACAAAATGACAATGTAGGACGTGACCAGGATTGTGAAAGAGACCAAACAAATCATTCCACTATTGGCAACGACAATGATGCCCACAACATAGGTGTCTGTACAGGCCAGTTGTAGTAGGGGACGGACATCACAGAGGTAGTGGTCAATTTTGTTGGGACCACAAAAAGGGAGGCTAACGGTTACGAGGGTCTGCACCAGGGAGTGCACAAAGCCCCCCACCCATGAACCCATCACCATCCAGCCACACACACGCCTGGTCATGAGGGTGGTGTAGTGGAGGGGTCTGCATATGGCAAAGTAGCGATCATAGGCCATCGCTGTGAGGATGAAGACCTCAGCACCGCCGGAGATATGTAACCCGAACAGCTGTGCCATGCAACCCCCAAAGGAAATGGTTTTCTTCTCAACAAGGAAGTCAGCAATCATTTTGGGAGCTGTGGCAGAAGAGTAGCAAATATCTGCAATGGACAGGTGGCAGAGAAAGAAATACATGGGGGAGTTCAGACGCTGACTGCTAACTACAGTGACAACGATGAGCAGATTTCCTGCCACAGTAACAATATTTTGAATTCTTTGAATTCTTGTTTAGAAGGGAAATGTACCCACATGCAGAGAAAAGAACTCTCTTGTGTTCATACATTTGGAAACGTAAATATGAAATGTCACAGGCGGAAAAATGAGTTCTGGGAAGGTTATCTATCATGGAGGGGAAAAAAATTGCACATATGACTTAATGGAGTATTTCACATTGTTCTAAATCTCAGCATTGTTTCTATCAGAGGAAGGAAGAATGAAAGACTCTTGTGAGATCTTCTGTCCCAGCACTGTACTGATTTTACCTAGTGTGATTTTCAAGGGTTAACTTAGCTTAATGAAGCTAATCTAACTAAACTCCTTCAACAGCCAGTTTAAGTCTGATTCATAGGCTGATACAGAATGACTAAATTAGGGTCCTTTGCAGAACCCTTTTTTCCTCCACTCCCTATGAGGAGCTTAAGCAAATTAGCACCACCAGGTTAGAATGACCTTTGGAGAATAATCCCTTTTGGTGCCTGAAAGTAGCTCAGAGATTTTTTTTTAATGCCATCCACCTGTTTTAGGTTATGGCTGAGCTCCTTGTCCCTAGGCATTTCTACATCCATACAGTTTCTCATTTGAGACAAGGTCACATTCCAGCATAAACATGGGACTTCTTTGGTTCACCCTGCATTCCAGCTACAACCCATCGAGCATTACGTGTCACTAATAAATGAGTAGCCTACATCTTTAGAAAGAGTGTAACGTCCCTAGCTTGCCATTATGCACCCAGACCACCAGAATTCCCTTGGTCAAAGAAGTCTGGGAACCACCAGATTAAACTCTTCACAGAGAGTTTAAGGTCAGCCAAAAGCAGGCACTCTTTTAATAAAAATATCCCCTGTATGAGCTTCCTTCTAGGATCAAAACATTCCCCGTCAGCTGGTGTTAAAATGCACCATTTTAAGTCCTGCAGAATTACATCACAACCAGGTCTTCTCATTTCTATTCGTGATCTGTGAGCAAATCTGTGGAATGATTCAGTTAAGCCAAGTTATCTATCCTATCTGGCTCCATCCAAGCCAGAGCATCACTGGAAGCATACCACAGCAATCGCAGGGCCATATTTAGGCAGTCAGAAAGGAGTGACCAAGAGAGAAATGGTCAGGGGAAACTATATGCCTGAATGCCAGCAGATGGCAAACTCCTGAGCTAAAAACACGGTGTGCATCTACAAAAGGACCGATTCACAATTCAGACAGCTCGGCTATGTATATTGCTTGAAAAGGTCCTTTCCATCACCACCAAACTGCATTTAACAAACTACCCATCTGTGTGATCTCATCTCATCGACTTAAGTCATGTAGGCACCTGTACCTAAGCTAGGCATATTACACCTGACCAGTCTACTTGTAGATGTGATGAATCATGTGCTGCCAGTACCCGTTTCTTACTGTTGACTCCAAGAGGATTACTCGAATGACTAATTCAGTAGAGGATTGCCACCAGTTATGGCTTATCTCTTCAAGTGCCTTTGCAGGGGTAGACCTGAGCTATATGACATAATGCAATCAGCTGCAAAATAAAATGAATCTCATGTGTACTCTTAACATCTCAAAAAGGGTGAGAAATTGCACCATCTCCTTACTGCATGCATTCTTCCCTAAAATCTCAGGTGGTTATGGGAAACAAAAGAATAATATTGAAGCAATCGAATCTGCGGCTGTAGAACTAGCTCTGTGTATGATTCTAGCCAAAGATAACTAGAGACAGTTGATAACTTCAGTGGAAGTTCCTTTCTGTATTTTCACATTTGTTCAAGAAGAAAGGAAAGGGAAGAGGAAAGCAAAGCAAAGCGAAGCAAAGCGAGAAGGCAGAGAAGCTGCAAAACTTACCTCGCCTGTGTTTAGAGATCTAATATTTTGTGTAAGGGCTGTACAACTTTATCTCCTCAACTTCTGTCTCCCCTGGTATGAATGTGTTAGAGCACAGCGCATTTAAAGAACATAGAATGGCTTCTGGAAAGCTTCCAAAACTTGCTTAGGAGGTGGCTGTTAGTGTATAATCCAACCCCATCTAATTCATTACTTGCTTTCGTGTGTCACAAGTGTATCTTGATGTTTCCTGCCTGTGTGAGAAGTGGTTTAATAGGCTGTGTGGATGATGTGACCTGGGTGTGCTGAATGATGCTTTCATATCCCAGCAGCTGCAAAAAGGGCTGAGAAGAAAACCGTTTAAGTACCAACCTTTAACCCTCTCGCAGGAAATCTTCCACCTGAAGGGCTCTTGGGGCTGGAGAAGGGAGGGCTGGAGGCTTAGTGAAGGGAAGGCGTGAAAGAAAGGGGCAAAGGAGGAGAATGAGTTCTGTCTTGACTGAAAAGTTTAAGTAAATATATTTTAAAGAAACAGTTGTCAGTCAATGCTTTTATAATGATATCACAAAGGCATTTCAGGGTTTCTCCATAAGAAATAACAGTCAAAGGAGTAGCTGAGTATTCAACTGGACAAGCATATGCATGGAACTATCCAGTTAACGCTTCTCGGAGTTCTTCCTTACTCCAAGCTGATAGTTGTATGGATTTCCCCTGTGTAAAGGGCCATTAGGTCCACTGCTCTGGCTTCCTAGCATTGTGAATGCTAAAACAGTCCATTTGTAATCTAGATATTTTCTCTCCTTTTTTAACTTCTGTGTATTCCAAAAAACATGTAAAAGAGATACCTTCATTAAAGAAAAACAGAAAGAAACCTCAAGCTGTAGGAAGAGTCACCATCCTCCAGGGATGGTAAAGAATTCCTGTCTCAGGAGTCTTTTAAGGACAGCTTGGGCTCATTTCTCTCAGGAGTGGTAAAATTAAGCTTTTATAGGGACAGAAGATGTCCTGGGTGACCTCTTGATGACCCTCCAAGTCCTATCTCACCAGAAATTTCATCACTGGAAATCCAGTGAATAAAGCCTCTTTGCAAGATTTTGCATGTTTTAACAGAGGTCAGTGAATTACAAAGTCAGTCAAAAAAATCCTTCATTTACAAATTGGGAAACTGAGGGAGGAAGTCACCTATTTAATGCCAGTGGAAGTCAGCAAATTTAACCCTGACTTAGTCGCTCTAGGCTCTTCTGCGGAAAAAAATGAATGTCTCTGGAGGCAGATGCATCTGATCTACCTCAGAACTGATTTTAGGATGCGATTAGGTCTGAAATAGACATCTAGCTTTTAAACAAAATAACTTAGGGCAGACAAATCTCACTGTCACGATGGGCCCCATCTTTCTTAACCTGAGCAGCTGCAGTCAAAGGTGAACCTATGAAATGAAACCAACAAAGGAGGACAGCAGAGAGGTCTCATGGTTTCTAGTGAAATCTCTGCTAAAGCAATATTGTAATCAACCATTAAAGGGCTTCTCCAAACCTTGTTAACTGACATGAAATGGCTTCAGGAATACTGTTACTCCGTAGAATTAAAACAAACAAAAAAGAAAAGTTTTGACCCCTGTTAGTTCTTTGAATGTTCTGGTGCAGACATTTTCCCTTCTTTCTCTGCCTTCAACTTAATTTCAAAAAATCAGATTTAGATCCATTCCTTTTAAATCCAGCCCTTCACTTGCTCACAAACTGTTTTGGTGTTAATTAGATCCACGCACCAGCCAACCCAGAAAGAGAGTAATGGAGACACAAAGGAGGGAAGGATTGAGGGCAGGAGCCAAAAAAAACAAAAAACAAATAGAAAGTCTGGAGAGCTGGATGGAGAGGCAGAGAAATGCCCTTTCAGCCCTGCAGCAACAGGCAAGTGCCAGTGCCAGAAGAGAGGTGACCCTCCCAGCAGCTACTGGGAAGACAGTGAGATAAGGTGCTGTGGCTGGGAGCTGAAAGCTTTCTCAGAAGCACTAGGGTGAGAGGCCTTGCATGGCACTGCGTAAGGGGAGCGAGGCATCCCCAGTGTGGGGCGAGACGGTGGTGGGGGAGAGATTTGGCACAGGGACAGGAGGGTGGCTGATGGCTCAGCAGGAGCTGTGTGCTGCAGCCACATAGGGAAGGGAAAAGCTCCTTACAAGCACCTTTCTCTCCACTGCCTGTACAGACAGGCTAGGGCAACTAACTCATCTGGAGATGGCCATCTTGGGCGAAAGCTGGGAGTGATGAGTTGAGATGTCCTCTGGGGACAGCGATGGAGAGGCTCAGGGTGTAGGTGAGGAATTGGTGCTCTTCTCTACACACACAGAAGCACCACGCATCACTCCAGGACCCCTGTGTGTTGACCAGAGCAGCCGTGGCACCAGCTGAACGGTCCCCTAGGTGTTCAGACCTGAAGGATGTTTCTATACAAGCCCAAAATAGCCAGGATGAAACTCATCCCTGCTGAGAATGGCCTCCCAGGAGCTGCCAGAATGCACTGGAGTCCTGCAGGCTTGGCCTCAAGTCAAAGTGAGGGAAAAGACTCCCTGTATGGTTCAGGGTCCCAAAGACATGCCCAACATCCTGGGTCACTCTTCCTCCCCGCGCTCTGCATGCTCTGCATAGCCATGCTCTGTGCACCATGTCCCCTTCCACAAGGGGGGACCACGTAATGAGAAGAGGCACTGGCATGGTGTGCAGACAAGGATCGCTCTCACCCAGCTCCCTGGTCCCCAGCACAGCCCTGCTCGGAAGGGGCACGTCACCAGCTGAGCTGCTCCCACCGCAGTGGAGATGCCCTGGCTCTGCTGGGGGCTGAGCACTGCTGCCCACCTCCCCTCAGTCCCCTCTGCAGGCTGCCCCACCCTCCCACACCTCCTCGCCAGCAGGGATTTATACAGCAGTCTCTGCAGCAGTGTCTCTGGGCACTTGGCTTCCTTCTCCGCACGTTGCTTTCTCTGCAAACACTTGTCAGAAGGTGACTTTCCCAGAGCCATGGAGCCAGTGGTGACGGTTGCTCCTGCCCAGGAAGTAAATGACCGGGTTGGTGCTGCTGTCCCAGAGAGATGAGCCAGGGACCATCAAAAATGGGAATTTACCAATGTTTGGCATGCAATAGTAATGCTTTTTCACTACTTCTCCCTTCTTCAGACAGTCTCACGATATAAAGAACACAAGAACTGTCTGTCCAGAGTTATAGCTTGACTCTTGTACTGATGCTTTGCTTCCCAGCTGCATCCATGAGCAGCTCTCGTTTCACAGACCTTGCAGAAGATGGCCTACTGCTGCTCAGGGTCACACAGATTGAGAAGTTGTCAGTCCTCTTCCCTAATGCCTGCTGCTGATTTCACAACCTCCCTCAACACAGCTTCTCATTTCCCAAGGGTCCACTGTCACTGCAGAACCTCCCCTAGCACATTCCTCACTACCGAGTGTCCTCTTCTGACCTCAAAACCTCTCCCAACACAAGCTGTCACCATACATTGTCCCCTACTACTTCACAGAACCTGTTCTACAGTAGGGTCTCCTTGAACTCTCTAGCCAGCCTTATGACACCTCAGCAGCCACAATTTTGCAACCTCTCCTAGTGTTACCCTTCAAAACACGATGCCCGCTTCTGATGTCACAAGGTCTTTCAACACATCTTAGCACCCACAGTATTACCTGCCACTTCATACTATCTTTCAGCACAGTCCCTCACCACACCTCAGGCACTTCTGATTTCACAAACTCCATGAAGACAGCTCCTAGCTATGTAGCATCCATTTCAAGTTTCACAACTTCCCTCCACACCGTGCCTTGTCCCCATCGTGCCCATCATCAAATTCACAACACACATTCACCATGGCTCTGTCAACAACCCCCTTGCCAGTATTCACTATCCAGCTGCAAAACCTCATTCATCTCACCATGCACAGTCCCTCCTTGTCCAAATCACAGCTCCCCTGAGCATGACCTGCTGCCATAGTGGTGTCCAGAGCCAGGTGCCAAGGTAAGTGGAATGAAAATGGAGAAAAGACCTTTCTCCTTTGCTGGCAGTAAGCACACCCCAACAGGGAATTATTTTGCAGCAGGAGGTAGCAGCAATTCTTCATTTGGACTTGTGCATTAAGTCACCTCTGGTAGTCCATTTGGCTAGGGAAACAAAAGGACATGAATGTGATGCTAGCCAAGTTGCTGCCATGTGTGCCACTGGGTACAGAAAGTGGCAGGCTGACTCATACTAGGTTAGCAGGCCAGACGCTATTGGCCTGATCTCTGGCTTCTGTCATCTGTTGCTCCTCTTCCTTTCCCAAAGACTGTAAGACTTTGTTTACCTTCTTACCCAATACTCTTGTTTCCTGTAGTGACTACTGTTAACCCTCATTAAGCTGCCCAAGGCTCCAGGCAGCAGTAAAAGGACATTTAAGTTAGGGGACTATTTTCACCAAGGCATTTCTTTACCAGTATTTATTCTCATTAACTGTAGGATTTCTGTTTTCACTGTGGAGATCGCTGGCATTCTGTGCAGAGGAGATGGAGACATTAACTATGTTGCCATTCCACATTTCCAGAAATTTCAGCAAAACAAAGGAAAGGACGGTAGCTGAGACAATGTCTTTCCTGACATCCGTGAGGCATAAGCTACAAATACACAGTAGAGTTGAGAGAAACAATGAATTTGACTTGGGCCTTGTTGAGATGATATGCTGATATAAATCAGCATGTCTATTTGCTTCGTTTGTTTCATTTCATAGGTTCACCTTTGACTGCAGCTGCTCAGGTTAAGAAAGATGGGGCCCATCGTGACAGTGAGATTTGTCTGCCCTAAGTTATTTTGTTTAAAAGCTAGATGTCTATTTCACACCTAATCGCATCCTAAAATCAGTTCTGAGGTAGATCAGATGCATCTGCCTCCAGAGACATTCATTTTTTTCCGCAGAAGAGCCTAGCGTGACTAAGTCAGGGTTAAATTTGCTGACTTCCATTGGCATTAAATAGGTGACGTCCTCCCTCAGTTTCCCAATTCGTAAATGAAGGACTTTTTTGACTGACTTTGTAATTCACTGACCTCTGTTAGAACATGCAAAATCTTGCAAAGAGGCTTTATTCACTGGATTTCCAGTGATGAAATTTCTGGTGAGATAGGACTTGGAAGGTCATCAAGAGGTCACCCAGGACATCTTCTGTCCCTATAAAAGCTTAATTTTACCACTCCTGAGAGAAATGAGCCCAAGCTGTCCTTAAAAGACTCCTGAGACAGGAATTCTTTACCATCCCTGGAGGATGGTGACTCTTCCTACAGCTTGAGGTTTCTTTCTGTTTTTCTTTAATGAAGGTATCTCTTTTACATGTTTTTTGGAATACACAGAAGTTAAAAAAGGAGAGAAAATATCTAGATTACAAATGGACTGTTTTAGCATTCACAATGCTAGGAAGCCAGAGCAGTGGACCTAATGGCCCTTTACACAGGGGAAATCCATACAACTATCAGCTTGGAGTAAGGAAGAACTCCGAGAAGCGTTAACTGGATAGTTCCATGCATATGCTTGTCCAGTTGAATACTCAGCTACTCCTTTGACTGTTATTTCTTATGGAGAAACCCTGAAATGCCTTTGTGATATCATTATAAAAGCATTGACTGACAACTGTTTCTTTAAAATATATTTACTTAAACTTTTCAGTCAAGACAGAACTCATTCTCCTCCTTTGCCCCTTTCTTTCACGCCTTCCCTTCACGAAGCCTCCACCCCTCCCTTCTCCAGCCCCAAGAGCCCTTCAGGTGGAAGATTTCCTGGGAGAGGGTTAAAGGTTGGTACTTAAACGGTTTTCTTCTCAGCCCTTTTTGCAGCTGCTGGGATATGAAAGCATCATTCAGCACACCCGGGTCACATCATCCACACAGCCTATTAAACCACTTCTCACACAGGCAGGAAACATCAAGATACACTTGTGACACACGAAAGCAAGTAATGAATTAGATGGGGTTGGATTATACACTAACAGCCACCTCCTAAGCAAGTTTTGGAAGCTTTCCAGAAGCCATTCTATGTTCTTTAAATGCGCTGTGCTCTAACACATTCATACCAGGGGAGACAGAAGTTGAGGAGATAAAGTTGTACAGCCCTTACACAAAATATTAGATCTCTAAACACAGGCGAGGTAAGTTTTGCAGCTTCTCTGCCTTCTCGCTTTGCTTCGCTTTGCTTTGCTTTGCTTTGCTTTCCTCTTCCCTTTCCTTTCTTCTTGAACAAATGTGAAAATACAGAAAGGAACTTCCACTGAAGTTATCAACTGTCTCTAGTTATCTTTGGCTAGAATCATACACAGAGCTAGTTCTACAGCCGCAGATTCGATTGCTTCAATATTATTCTTTTGTTTCCCATAACCACCTGAGATTTTAGGGAAGAATGCATGCAGTAAGGAGATGGTGCAATTTCTCACCCTTTTTGAGATGTTAAGAGTACACATGAGATTCATTTTATTTTGCAGCTGATTGCATTATGTCATATAGCTCAGGTCTACCCCTGCAAAGGCACTTGAAGAGATAAGCCATAACTGGTGGCAATCCTCTACTGAATTAGTCATTCTAGTAATCCTCTTGGAGTCAACAGTAAGAAACGGGTACCTGCAGCACATGATTCATCACATCTACAAGTAGACTGGTCAGGTGTAATCTGCCTAGCTTAGGTACAGGTGCCTACATGACTTAAGGCGATGAGATGAGATCAGAGAGATGGGTAGTTTGTTAAATGCAGTTTGGTGGTGATGGAAAGGACCTTTTCAAGCAAGATACATGGTCGAGCTGTCTGAATTGTGAATCGGTCCTTTTGTAGATGCACACCTTGTTTTTAGCTCAGGAGTTTGCCATCTGCTGGCATTCAGGCATGCAGTTTCCCCTGACCATTTCTCTCTTGGTCACTCCTTTCTGACTGCCTAAATACGGCCCTGCGATTGCTGTGGTATGCTTCCAGTCATGCTCTGGCTTGGATGGAGCCCAGCTATTTCTTTTGGACTGGGTACTGCACAGCCATAAAGGTGTGCTCATTTCATCCCTGTCATTTATTCTGTTGAGAAGTCTACGTCGTTGCTCATTAGAAGGAAGAGGGGTAGAAAGGATCACGACTTGGTAAGACGAGGGAGAAACTGACCTCCCATTGTTCTTACTGATCCTTTTCCTTGTAGAAATATCTGAAGGGGAACCATCCATGCAAAGTTTACCGTTCTGCTTGAAAAACTTTCATCTAGTGTAAGTACAACTGTAAGCATAGGAAAAGTCCCTAACTTTGCCCACTTCCTCTCTCGGCTTCACTTTGTGGGTTTGAAAGTAATCTTGGCTTTTCTCAGTTTCAGTGTTTCCTGTGGATGCTTCATCACTTTGTGCCTGCACGAGAGTTTCTGATTATGCTGCAGATGGAAGTAGTTGGTAGATAACTTGGCTTAACTGAATCATTCCACAGATTTGCTCACAGATCACGAATAGAAATGAGAAGACCTGGTTGTGATGTAATTCTGCAGGACTTAAAATGGTGCATTTTAACACCAGCTGACAGGGAATGTTTTGATCCTAGAAGGAAGCTCATACAGGGGATATTTTTATTAAAAGAGTGCCTGCTTTTGGCTGACCTTAAACTCTCTGTGAAGAGTTTAATCTGGTGGTTCCCAGACTTCTTTGACCAAGGGAATTCTGGTGGTCTGGGTGCATAATGGCAAGCTAGGGACGTTACACTCTTTCTAAAGATGTAGGCTACTCATTTATTAGTGACACGTAATGCTCGATGGGTTGTAGCTGGAATGCAGGGTGAACCAAAGAAGTCCCATGTTTATGCTGGAATGTGACCTTGTCTCGAATGAGAAACTGTATGGGTGTAGAAATGCCTAGGGACAAGGAGCTCAGCCATAACCTGAAAAAGGTGGATGGCATTAAAAAAAAATCTCTGAGCTACTTTCAGGCACCAAAAGGGATTATTCTCCAAAGGTCATTCTAACCTGGTGGTGCTAATTTGCTTAAGCTCCTCATAGGGAGTGGAGGAAAAAAGGGTTCTGCAAAGGACCCTAATTTAGTCATTCTGTATCAGCCTATGAATCAGACTTAAACTGGCTGTTGAAGGAGTTTAGTTAGATTAGCTTCATTAAGCTAAGTTAACCCTTGAAAATCACACTAGGTAAAATCAGTACAATGCTGGGACAGAAGATCTCACAAGAGTCTTTCATTCTTCCTTCCTCTGATAGAAACAATGCTGAGATTTAGAACAATGTGAAATACTCCATTAAGTCATATGTGCAATTTTTTTCCCCTCCATGATAGATAACCTTCCCAGAACTCATTTTTCCGCCTGTGACATTTCATATTTACGTTTCCAAATGTATGAACACAAGAGAGTTCTTTTCTCTGCATGTGGGTACATTTCCCTTCTAAACAAGAATTCAAAGATCATGTGTACTTATAAAGCAAATCATCATTCTGAGCAATATTTCCAGGTATTCTTAAAGACACCCATTTTACAAAGATTGCTGTCAGGGACTTTGTCTCCCCTGAGGGCAAACATGCTGCATTATCTGCCTTGTAGTGCCCAAGGTGAACACTCTGGCCTTGTCCTTAGTGCATGGAAGGCTATCAGCCATGGAGCCAGTCCTTCAAAATCCTGGAGGACCAGGATTAAGGAACATATCACAGAGTGCACCTCTCTCCGTGCCACCAAAGCCAGGCAGAAGTTTTGTACTGTGGAGAATTAAATAGCCGTTAAAAAAAAATACATGACAGAAACTAAACACTTCATAAGCTTAATACTAATGCTATATCTTTCTTGGTTTGTATCCACTTCTGATATAGAACTCATCATTAATAATGAAAAAATGCTGATGAATCATGTGTCTGTCTTTGTTTTCCCAGGGGTATAAGCTGTATATTGCATATTGCCACCCAACTGATCAACATGAAGAACGTAAGCAGTGTGAAGGAATTCATTCTTCTGGGCCTTTCAAAGAACCAAGTGGTGCAGAAAATATGTTTTGTGGTGTTTTTGTTCTTCTATATTGTTACTGTGGCAGGAAATCTGCTCATCGTTGTCACTGTAGTTAGCAGTCAGCGTCTGAACTCCCCCATGTATTTCTTTCTCTGCCACCTGTCCATTGCAGATATTTGCTACTCTTCTGCCACAGCTCCCAAAATGATTGCTGACTTCCTTGTTGAGAAGAAAACCATTTCCTTTGGGGGTTGCATGGCACAGCTGTTCGGGTTACATATCTCCGGCGGTGCTGAGGTCTTCATCCTCACAGCGATGGCCTATGATCGCTACTTTGCCATATGCAGACCCCTCCACTACACCACCCTCATGACCAGGCGTGTGTGTGGCTGGATGGTGATGGGTTCATGGGTGGGGGGCTTTGTGCACTCCCTGGTGCAGACCCTCGTAACCGTTAGCCTCCCTTTTTGTGGTCCCAACAAAATTGACCACTACCTCTGTGATGTCCGTCCCCTACTACAACTGGCCTGTACAGACACCTATGTTGTGGGCATCATTGTCGTTGCCAATAGTGGAATGATTTGTTTGGTCTCTTTCACAATCCTGGTCACGTCCTACATTGTCATTTTGTTATCCTTGAAAAGGCAAACATCCGAAGCGCGGTACAAAGCCCTCTCCACCTGTGGGTCCCACATTACTGTGGTGATTCTCTTCTTTGGGCCATGCACATTCACCTACATACGCCCATTCAGCAGTCTCTCGGAGGAGAAGAGGATAGCTGTGTTTTACACTGTCATCATGCCCATGCTGAACCCACTCATCTACACACTGAGAAATGAGGAGATGAAAAGTGCCATGAGAAAACTGTGGAATAGAAAAGTCTGGAGTGAAAAGGGTGAGGTGTAGAACTGTGGTAACATTTTCTCAGGAGCTGAGAAAATCAAGTCTCTCTCACTATAATTCCATTTTGGAAAATTTACTGAAAGCTCCCTTTTGAAGAAAAGCTTGGTTTTAGCTGTTGCAGTAATTAGGAAGACCCTGAAAGTTCATGTTTTGATTGGAATGGCATTGTAAACTCTGTGACTAGCAGGGATTCCCTTTATGTTCTCTTTTTGAATAGCACAGGCCCAGGACTGGGGCTTCCAAGCACTGTCGAGACACCAGCAAATAAAGAAATGAATGCTATCAAAAATATTAAAATGTGTTCCAGGCAGAGCATCCCATTAGTCCGAGCTCTCCCGGGTGTAAACTTTCCGTCAGACAAACTCCATCTACTCTGTAATCTACTCAGCTAGGAAACGATGGCCCAGGGTGTCTGCAAGGCTGTTGGTCACCTGCTGCTGGAAGCAATTGTACCAAAGGCTTCCTTCCCCTTTACTTTGGAGTAAATGCCTTCTTAGGAGTACTGCATTGTCATATGCTGAATCCATGGGTTAGCAATTAAACTGCTGATATTAGATGCTGGTTGGGTCATTTGCTGATGCAGATGATATGAGGAGAAGCTTCTCCCCTTCCCATTCCAGTGCAGCAACTCTCTGCCTTTCTGCAGTAGTTCACCTGTCACTAATGCCCTCCTTCCTAGCCATCCCCTCTGCCCTTCATCTCTGCCTCAGATTTTGCATTTTACTGTTTAGACTAATAGAGAATCAAAGATCCAAGTGAAAGATAAATTGCTCACCGTAGGAAATTGTCGCCACCAAAGAAAGCATTGGGGGGCACAATTTTATGTGTCAGTGAAAAAAAAAGAGTTATTTGGGAATAATTCCTGTACGCAGGATAACTCCTAGCACAACAGGGCACATCTACAGGCCCAGGCAAAGGAAGAAACATGTATTCCAAGGGAATAGCTGGAGCAGCTACTCCTGCAGGAGGGAAGAGAAGAAATGTGAAGATGGAAGATTAAATCATCTCAGAGCCAGCCAAAGCTGCCACAGGGAGGTTAGTTGTAGCAGCTAAGGTTCTCCACAAGGCCAAAGGAGCCACGAGGAGCCACGGGACCCTGACTCCTACCTTGCTAGGAGGAAAAGAGCAAATCAGCTGCGTGAGGGAGAAAGACATCTGTGTAATGCACTCTGAAGGTAACTAAAGCACTTTCTTTTTTCTTCCTTCACTTCACGTTCCCTAGAAACACTGGCTTGCACTTGTGTTGCACCTTAACATGGCTTAAGTGTGATTCAAGATAAGAAGGTGTTCCCTGCACAGGAGAGCAGCACATCTACGGACCAAACCGTGGGACAATGTCGCAAATGCTCTGGTTCCCCGAATGTCCTCTGCTCTATGCAGGGGGTGGCAGAGTGGGTTTCCGTTTCACAGGCATGCACCAGTACACTGCGGACGTCTCAGTGTCTTCTCCTCACCGTGGTGGGTTATGTGGATGGCAGCCAGCAGGACGGAACTGGGATAAATCCTGATTCTCAAGGCTTAGAGGGATAGTGTCCCTCAGGCCTGGGCCAGCATGTCCCTCACCCAGCATTCACACTCTGTGGACACAGCTAAAGGTGGGACCAGCCCCACCTATTTGTAGCAGTCTAAATTCTTCATGCAATGAAGGACAGTTGTCTAGCTCAGCACCATTGTCAACAGAGAGAGACAGGCGCCTTCAGAGGTTGGTCTGTCTCACCCGGGGTGGGGCAGGTAGAAAGACAGATGGGGCCCACTGACCCCCTTCATACTGAAACTGCTGAGGGGTTAGGGCACACGGCCAGTTCAAGCTAAGGCTAATAATTTTAAAACTGTTAGTTTGGGGTTTTTTAATCTTTTGGGGAATAACACCATGATTTTTCTGATTTCTCTTCCGGCTGGCGGGTGCTAGCAGGCAACAGTGGGACCATAGTTTATGGAAGGCATCAACAACAACAACAACATTTGATTCCTCTACGCATTGGCCCAGATCCTTATAATGACTTAATATGAGGACTAAACAGCTGCTTCTGTATTTTGCATTGCCTGAGTAAAAATACCTGGCAAGTAGTGAGGCCTGACCACAAACATTTTTAAAGTCTTGAAATAATTTCCTCGTTTACTTCTTGTTTCAAACGTGTACAGACCAGATGTCTAAGTGCCAACAGTCATATAGCACAGTTCTGATATTTATTTCTGCTGCAAACATGCAATGGTAAGAGCAAGTTAATAAGAAAGAAGAAAGCATATGTGAAATATTGTCTTCGAAGGGAAAAAATATCTGACACATGTAAGAGTCATCTTTACTCAAAAAATGTTTGATTGCAAGGGTAATGTGAACACAAACTCTTGCAAATGGTCAGCCGTGACATTGATTTTAAATAGAAATGTTTCCAAAAGAAGCACATAGCTAATACTAAATGAAGTCCATTTATCTAGACAGCTCTGGAAAGCAAGCAAGATAGCAAGCAAACCCCCACACAATGTGACATGGTCTAGGTGATCACACTCCAGAGTCACCCTGTAGAGATTACTCTAATAGCTGTCCAAAACATATATTTTAGCTCCCTGTCCACTGATTCTTTCTGACAAAGAAAACTTCACATGCCTCTGCGATCTCATTGCTTCTGGTAAGCTTGTGCTTCTGCTGTGCAATTTACTTGAAATATTTCTGCCACAACTTCCCCATCTGGAGAGAGAGAGAGAGAGAGAGAGAGAGAGTTGTTCTTGCAGATGCTCTTGGAAGTTGTTTTTGCAGAATGAGAAATGGAGCTAGACATTCAGGCTGTCCGTTTCATCCCCTGTAGTTTTCAGCCCTGGCAGAGATGTGGACTGCTCTCGTGACACATAAGAAGCAGCTTGGAGCTGAGAGGTTTTGATGAACCTGCCTAAAGTGGTCCGAGGGGTCATCAGAGGAGAATAGCAGGCAAACTGTTGGAGACTAGCAAATATAAACTGTGTAAATTTTCTGATTTTGCTTCTTTGTTTTGTTCAAGCATGACTATGAAATCCTGCCTTTGAAAAGAGGCATCGCTGTCGAGTGACTTTTGTGAGGTGCATTTTATGAAGTAGAAAGAACTCAATTTTTTTTTTACCCTTTCTTTTAATTGGTGTCGTCTTTGCTTATTTTTTCAGTTATATGCCATTTCCAGAAATATCTGTCAAGAGGAAGATTCTGGTGTTACAGAGTCAAGGAGTCCACAGGTAGCTGCAGCACTGCCTATGTACTCAGACTTAACTTGTCCCCTCTAGCTGTACACATCGTGGCAACAATGCTCTTAACACACACGCTTTGGGCTTCCCCATACTGCTTTCCCTCTGCCCACGGAGTGGCATGGAGATAGGGATGGAGACATGAAAGAATATTTCCTCTGCTGCTGAAGTTGGAGGGTGGAAGAGGCAGAGATCTCGTGAGAAAGAACTGGTTGACCTGTGATTGTGGAACAGGATTAAGAGCCCAAAGGACTTGCCAGTATTGTAGACACTGTTATGCAGCTCTTGCCGTCTATCTTTTCAGTGTAGAAACTGAACACTAGTGATACTTGCGTACTGCACTAGAGTGCAGCAAAGGTGAATACAAGGGTGTTGGTGAGTAAAGGAGATTCAGCAGCGGTGTATTTATTACCCCAGGGGCATCACAGGTGTGTTTATGGGGGTTTCCATGCCTAGTCCAGAACTTGGCTGAGGTGTACAAAAACCTTACTGACACATCGTTAATGCAGATTATCTCCAGTATTCACCCACGTACTGTAGGAAAGGTGGTCTGAGGAAATACAAGCCTGCTCTTTTGGAGACTGAGGTCGCAACCCAGAAACTCATGAGCAATAACTGGAACCAATCGACACAAGATGTAGCCCAGTACAGCACATATAGGACAATGACTCTCCTGCTTCAGGTTTCCTGGCATGCCTTGAACATGGTCTGATTTCACTTAGGGTGCCTTAGAGACAGTTTGTGCCTAAAGGCACATCTCTGCTAAACAGACATGAGGTAGGTGTCCACTTTACGTCCCCCAGAAGGATCTACGCTGATAGTTGAAGTGGTGTTAATTAGCTAGCTGCCTTGTGTCATGAGGTGAATACTGATGGTTGCACAAAAATGCATGGACATTCTACCAGAGTCAGAGAGCACTAGTAAGGACTAGTTCTGTTGAATTCCTTCAGAGGGTTGCAAAAGAAGGTACGTTCACTGCTTGAGCAGAATTCCTTAGGGGATGACTAGCGTGTTGAGACTCAAATCAAAACATGCACTATCCTTCTCAGTCACTTCTTCATTTCCAAATCAACACTTCAAAAGTGGATGTTTAGGGAGCCTAGCAGCTAGTCTTCCTTTTTAAAAGGGGCAAAGATCAGAAATATGAATCTGGAGGATATTTCCACCAACTCCCTCAAACAAATAAATGGAACTCGCTAATACACACTTCAGTAATGCATTCTGAGTTAGATATCAACTGTCACTCCTTGAGAGAAGCATTGACTTTGAAAGGAAATTTTCCCCAAAAGGCATAAAAGGGAATACATTGATATTGAACATACCAGTGATCGACATGGATGTGTACTGATAGCACTGTGTTTCTAATGCCATCACAGGTGGCTTTATTCTGTGCTTCAGGTCCTGTCTATGTGACGTATATGAAGAACAAGAACAATGTGATGGAGTTTATCTTCCAGGGACTCACACAAGATGATGCATTAGCAAAAGTATGCTTCACATTCTTCTTAGTCTTCTATGCCACTGTTATTCTTGGAAACCTGCTTAGCATCATCACTATACAGAACAGTCAACAGCTGGGCTCTCCCATGTACTTCTTCCTGAGCTGCTTGTCCTTTGTAGATATCAGTTACTCTACTGTCACAGTTCCCAAACTCATTTATGACCTTCTTGCTGAAAAGAAGACCATCTCTTTTGTGGGCTGCATAGCACAGCTCTTTGGGGTCCATCTCTTTGCCTGCACAGAGATGTTCATCCTCATAGCAATGGCGTATGATCGTTACACTGCTATATGCAAGCTGCTTCATTACACAAGCATTATGAACAAGCATGTGTGTGGCCGGCTGGTGGCAGCTTCGTGGGTGGGAGGCTGTGTGCACTCCCTGGTGCAGACCCTGCTGACCGCTCAGCTAGTGTTTTGTGGGCCCAATGAGATCGACCACTGCTTCTGTGATGTACACGCTTTGCTGAAGCTGGCCTGCACTGACACCTACATGGCTGGTTGCATCGTGGTTGCCAATAGTGGTCTGATTTCCTCGGGCTCTTTGCTTGTTCTTGTTGTGTCCTATGTCATTATTTTGGTCTCTTTGAGGACACGCTCTTCCAAAGGGCGTCTCAAAGCACTCTCTACCTGCACCTCCCATATCACTCTTGCACTTCTGTTCCTTGCGCCATGCATTTTCATCTCTATGCGCCCTTCCACCATCTTTTCAGCAGACAAGATAATCTCTGTGGTTTACACCATCATCACGCCTATGCTCAATCCCTTGATTTACACCCTCCGAAATGAAGACATGAAAAAAGCCTTGAACAAGCTGTGGAGCAGAAAAGCAAAGAGGAGTGAGACATGAAACAACAGGGTGAGTGTTTGTAAGATGACTGTAGCTCAAGAAACCATGGGGAGGCAAAGAGAAGTGTTCAGGAGGGACTTTTCAGGAATGTTGTTCTATTTTTGGCGTGGCTGTTCAGAATAGAACTGAAAATAAATTCAAAGTTATATGCAGCTCTCATCTTTCTTTGGAAATTGTCGGTCAAAAGGATGTGAGCATATTGTCACCAGTCAAACCCGAGCCTTTGGGGTGGTATTGGGGCTTTTACCTTTAGACACCTTAGAGCTGTGTAAGTCTCAGATCTAGGCTGGTCAGTCGTCTGGTGCTTTACACTATAAAAAAATCTAAGGGATAGGTATCTCAGTGGAAATACGGGGATCCAATATCTCTCCATACTCCACACAATATAACCTAATTCCTAGCTGAACACTGAAAATTTCCCTAAAATTCTTAACAGTACTGTTCTTGATTCATTGAGTTTTCCTCAACTGTTTGCAGCAGGGAAACCCCAAATGCCCCTAGGACCTCCTGACTCTGGGCAATGCTGTTCTACCGCAAATAGACTTACTTTAGCATTGCTGTCATGACAAGTGATTCAAGGCCGGGATTTTCCCAAATCTCCTCCTGGAACTGAGATTTGGGGAAGGGAAGAAGAGTAACAGGATTCTGGATGGTGGATCAGAAGGCTTTCTTAGAAAAGCAAACTGTAGATTTGAAGAGACAGCAGCTCTTTAACATTTTAAAGTCCCTAATTTTGTCTGGGTTTCTCGAGGTGGAGACTAAGGCATAGGTGAATGCAGGGCTTATGAAAATCTGTTCTTTTTGATGATATTTGTCAGAAAGCATATTTAGGTTTGAGATTGTGATTCTTGATTGAAACATGCTGCCGGTTGTGCTGATGCTTAGCTCTGGATGGCTTTGACTATCTTAAACATCAGCGCAGAGAGAGGTGTGCAGACATGACTCATTGCTGTGCAGGGAAGCTCTCTGATGACAACCTACCTGTCTTTCTCTGGAAGAGTAGTAGCGTACATTGCTCTTCCCAGAGACCTGTAAACATACACAGGAAAATAAAATGATGCCTGTGATTTCTTTCCAAGCTATTTCCTTCCTGTGAGCTGGGAGTCCACTGAAAGAGACAATTTTGAACACCTCAGAAATCTGGTTTAAAAATCTCACATCTCTGTTCAAGATAAGGACAACGCAACATTGATACGTGTAAAAACTGTGATCTTCACATATCTGATGATACTTAATAATGAGAAACGAGAGACAAACCTTGAGCTTCAGGCTCTGCAGCAACAGAAAGATGACAACTAGCAGGACCAAAAGGCTACATTTTCCTGAGACTTGTAAAATCCTTCTTTAGGGTGCCATAGATGATCACAGGGACACAATCTTTGCTACAGTTATGCACAGCTTTAAGGAGAGGAAGTCAGGGGAAATAACAGCCCTAACAGGCTTGCAAAGGGAATCCACAAGACCTCTTTCCATCCCCCTTTGACTGTAAACCTTATGCAGAGGCAGGAACCTCTCACCTGTCTGAGATTAATTCTGTCACTTTCAGCTCAATAAAGATTTCAACTCCTTCTGCCAACTGAGGGACAGCATTTGTAAACTCAGCCAGAAGGGATGAAACATCTAGTAGCGCTAGAAAACCTATCCTTAGAGCTAGCTTAGTTGAATTGATAAAAGGATTCCAAAGCCTTTCCCAACTTTCTCATCTCCCAGAAATGATTGGTCGTTTATTCTCAAAATCACATTGATGGCAGACATGTTGTTGGTAAGTCACCATCTTATTCCGTCATTCCTTTAAGTGAAAGAACACTGCAGCTTGATTAACTTTCAAATTATGTCCAATGTCCTTAAAATAACTACCAGTTCACTCAGTTGCCTCAAGTGGATTGCTGATATGTGGAGATGAAAAGCAGGAATAAGTTCTTGTTACTTCACAACAGTAGCAAAATTAGAAGTCAATCTTTTCTGCATTTCTGTAGTTTTTTCATGTTTCCAGGCAGAAGGGGAAAAAGGAGGTAGTAATGAGTGACAGAAGAGGGAGATTTAACAGAAGAGGGACAGTTACTTTCCCTAGTGTTTGGGGGGCAAAAACATGGGTGTCTCTTCTCCAAGATTTCCTTTCCAGAACTTCAGGTTCTGTGTGTTGCACTGGAAGAGGCTACTCCTTTCAAATACTGAAGACGTAGCAGAAAAGGCCATAAATTCAAATCACATTTCTTTTCTCCTCTTGAATATCTCTGAAAGCTTTTTCTCATCTTCACGGACTGGTGGTTTTCCTACATGAGCAAATGTTCCTAAAAGAACAGAGAACTGCAATTCTGTGCCACGCACTCCTCAGGCAGGAGTCCTGTTTGTGCTTGGAACTTGCAAGTTAAGAGTCAGGATTCCTCCAGCTTTCAGCAGCAGAGGAACACAGTCTTTCAAGATAGAAGTTGCAGATACAACCAGTTAAAAGTCCACGTAAAATCACTTCTAACAATTAAGTACCTTTCTGAATCTCACCCTTGGAAGCTGATCAAATCTTCCTTGGAAGTCCTACTCTTTGTACCAAGGTTTTGATAAATTTTCCCCAAACAAAGTTCTCTTTCTAACAAGTCTGCTGAAGTTTCTCTGATATGACCTAAAACTCTCCTCAGAGCATCCTTCACCTCCTTATTCCTTAGGCTGTAGCTGGTAAGATTCAGCACTGCAGTCACCACTGTAGAGAACAGAGAGGCCCATTTATCTCAGTCCAATGAGTAGCTGCATATCGGGCTACCGCACATAAAAATGGTGCTCCCATAAAACAAGAAGAGAGCTCTCAGATGGGAAGCACAGGTGGAGAAGGCTTTGCATCTGCCCTTGGAGGAGTGGATCCTCAGGGTGGTGGAGATGAGGTAGATAGAGCAGATGAGAATTGCCAGAGATGTGAAGATGCCACGAAACACACCAAAAATGTGAAGTACCATCTCTTTGCTATAGGTGTCAGAGCATGAAAGCTGGATCCTAGGGGGATGTCACAGAAATAATGACCGATAACACCGAAGTCACAGAAAGAGAATGTGAAGGTGGAGATAGTTTGCGCAAGTGCGTGGACAAAGCCAGTGAAAGAGGAGATGATTACCATCTGTGTACAGGCTTTTGAGGACATGACAGTTGCATAAAGGAGAGGGTTACAGAGAGCCACATGCAGTCATATGCCATTACTGCCAGCAGGAGACACACAGCACTAGCCATGAGGAGACAAGTGAATAGCTGTGCCACACAGGCACTGACTGAAGTGGCTCTCCTCACTGCTGAAGAGTTCACCAGCAACCTCGGGGAGATAGCTGAGGAGTAACAGAAATCCACAGAAGCCAAGTTACTGAGGGAAAGGTACACAGTGTGTGAAGCCGGGGGATCAACATTCATCTACATGATCCTTCCAAGATTCCCTATTAATGTGCTTAAAAAAAGCGGGTTACCTTCACCTCTTGGCTTTCTGTTAGTCCAGAGAGGATAAACTCAATGGCCACACAGTGATTCCTCTCAGGCATGTTGCTAGCACACTCACGTTATCTCCCGACAAGAAACTGGTTCAACACCTAGAAGTAATGGGAAACTGGCAACACACAATTGATTGTCTTGGTAGCCACAAGGAAGTATGGAGCATTTTCATCATAGCTTCTGACTAGACTTCTTTAATTACGCATTGAAATGACTTGTGATACAAGGGAGTACTGTTCCTATTTTTCAGGTGAGATAAGAAAGCGCAGAAAGATAAAATAATTTATTCAAAAGGCAGCAGCAGCACTGTGAAACACCACTCCTAGTCTGGCACTACAATGGTTTTTCGTGTGCCCTCTTTCTCCTTTTTTAAGGAAAAAAGTCTGCTTTTCTTGAGGACATCTATGGAGCACTCTTCTCCCCTCTCTCGTGGCCACGGTTGGGTGTACAGTATCATCCAAATGGCCCACTCCAAGGGCAATGGCCCACTTGTTCCTGAAGATACATGGTCTTGACACTAGTTCAGACATCATTCTTCCTGTATTGCAATCACCAATACATTTTTTGCCTATTAGCTAACTCCCCTGGGCATTGGTAGCAGGGTAGTTAGAGCTCAGTATGGGCCCCAAAGTCCATTAATGGGACAAAGCTGCCCCCGTTCAGCCTTGCTGAAATAGGAATATAATGGTTAGGCTGCAGCTGTGCCAACTTGGTAAGACCTGCCTTAATTACATGGACCTCCACCACCCTGACCTTTGGGACTGCAACTCGTAAACATACAAATAACAAATCCACATCCCGGCAGAAGAAAGTAAGAGTTTCCTCTCTTGAAAGAAATGGCGGCAAGCACTAAATGGCAACAGCAGCAGGAAAACCCAGCTTTGCATCTTCCCAAAGAGGAGCAGATACCACAAGATCCTCCAGGTTTGGCTGAGAAAGGATTTCCCATTTGCTTGCACCCCTGTTGTCAAGGAAAAGTGGCCATCTTCTGCTCAGGAATAAATTGGGAAGAGTCACCAAATGAAATACTTTCCATTTAGAGGGGGAAAAATCTCATGCTAAAAGGGAAGGAATCCTGAACAAAAAGGGAATCAGTCATCCCTGCAAAGGTTCTACCAGCTTCACCTCACATGAAAAATTATTGTTAATCTATTGGAGGTTACCAGTAACCTGGCTGACGCTCTCAAAGCGGAGTTCTTATCACGTGGGTGACTGAATGGAGGTTTCAATTCTTGCTGAGGTCTGTTTCTAGCATAGGCTTCAAGGTATTGCATAGGTACAAAACTATTCTCTTACTGACCTGTTTCATCCAGAAAGGCAAGAGTAGATACTGTGGATACCAAGCCAGTTTATTCCCCCCTTGAGCCAAATCTTCAGAAGTACTTGCCCATTTCAAGAAGCAGACAGCAGGATTAAAACCAGCCTATAATGGTTAGGTACACAGTTTAAGTGGGCAAAATGCTTACCCTGCTTAGATGCACAAAAGACCAGACTGCCTTTACACACTGAGTCATCTTTGCATAGCTGGCTGTTGTTTATCTCCAACCTACCCAACCTTTTCTGCCCTGAAGCACAGCAACTAGCCCAGTTAATTCTCAGAAAAGGGCTTCAATGAGCTTGCTATCAACAGGTTGCTCTCTTCCATGGACTACTTGGGAAACTGAAGGAGGAAATTTCCCTCTCCTGCCCCAACGTGAGTGATCAAACACTGGATTAGGTGCAAATTTGTAGAATCTCCATCTGTGCTGACATTTAAAATTCAGCTGGATTGGGCCGGAGCAATCTGATCTGACTGAACCTGCTCTGAGGAGGAGGTTGGACTTGGTGACCTCCAGAAATCCTTCCCAACCTAAATTATTCTATGATTCTATCTGCAGATTGAAAATGATCTTTTTCATCTCTAAAATGAAGAAATAGGCCTACCTTCCTTGCATGAAGGTGCGAGATATTTTATGCCATATTGTTCCCAGAAATAAACTCTTATTTCAAAAGCTACAAACTTATGAGGCCTTCTACAGACAGCTGGAAGTAGCCTCACGATCCCAGGCCCTGGTTCTCATGGGGGACTTCAACTACCCTGAGATCTGCTGGAAAGACAGCACAGCTAGGCACAAACAGTCCCGGAGGTTCCTGCAGAGCATTGGTGACAACTTCTTGACACAGGTGGTGGAGGAGCCAACAAGGAGAGGTGTGCTGCTGGACCTCGTACTAACAAACAAAGAAGGACTGGTGGAAGATGTGAAGGTTGGGGGCAGCCTTGGCTGCAGTGACCATGAGATGGTGGAGTTGAGGATCCTGCAAGGAGGCAGCAGGGCACTGAGTAGGATCGCAACCCTGGACTTGAGGAGAGCAAACTGTGGCCTCTTCAGGGACCTACTTGGAGGAATGCCATGGGTTAGGGCCCTAGAAGGAAGGGGCGTTCAAGAGAGCTGGTTAATATTCAAACATCACTTCCTCCAGGCTCAAGATCAGTGCATCCCTATGAGTAGGAAGTCAAGCAAAGGGGGCAGGAGACCTGCATGGATGAGCAAGGAGCTCCTGGCAAAACTCAACCAGAAGGAGGAAGTCTACAGAAAGTGGAAAGGGGGACAGGCCACTTGGGAGGAATACAGGAACATTGTCAGAGTATGCAGGGATGCAACGAGGAAGGCTAAGGCCCGTTTGGAATTACATCTGGCGAGAGATGTCAAGGACAACAAGAAGGGCTTCTTCAAAGACATCAGTAGCAAGAGGAAGACTAGGGAAAATGCGGGCCCTTTGCTGAACGGGGAGGGTGCCCTGGTGAGGAAGGATGCAGAGAAGGCAGAGTTACTGAATGCCGCCTTTGCTTCATTCTTTACTGCTCAGGCCAGCCCTCAGGAACCCCAGACCCTGGAGGCAAGAGAGAAAGTCTGGAGAAAGGAAGACTTTCCCTTGGTGGAGGAGGATCGGGTTGGAGATCATTTAAGCAAACTTGACACCCACAAATCCATGGGCCCCGATGGGATGCGCCCACGAGTGCTGAGGGAGCTGGCAGATGGTATTGCTAAGCCACTCTCCATCCTCTTTGAAAGGTCTTGGAGAACAGGAGAGGTGCCTGAGGACTGGAAGAAAGCCAGTGTCACCCCAGTCTTCCAAAAGGGCAAGAAGGAGGACTCAGGCAACTACAGGCCAGTCAGCCTCACCTGCATCCCTGGAAAGGTGATGGAGCAGCTCATCCTGGAGGCCATCTCCAAGCATGTGGAGGAAAAGAAGGTGATCAGGAGGAGTCAGCATGGCTTCGCCAAGGGGAAATCATGCTTAACCAATCTGATAGCCTTCTCTGATGGAATGACTGGCTGGGTAGATGAGGGGAGAGCAGTGGATGTTGTCTGCCTTGACTTGAGGAAGGCTTTTGACACTGTCTCCCATAGCATCCTCATAGACAGGCTCAGGAAGTGTGGGTTAGATGAGTGGACAGTGAGGTGGCTTGAGAACTGGCTGAATGGCAGAGCTCAGAGAGTTGTGATCAGCGGTGCGGAGTCCAGTTGGAGGCCTGTAGCTAGCGGTGTCCCCCAGGGGTCAGTACTGGGTCCAGTCTTGTTCAACTTCTTCATCAGTGACCTGGATGAAGGGACAGAGTGCACCCTCAGCAAGTTTGCTGAGGATACAAAACTGGGAGGAGTGGTGGATACACCAGAGGGCTGTGCTGCCATTCAGAGAGACCTGGAGAGGCTGGAGAGGTGGGTGGAGAGGAACCTCCTGAAGCTCAACAAAGGCAAGTGCAGGGTCCTGCACCTAGGGAGGAATAACCCCATGCACCAGGACAGGTTGGGGGCTGACCTGCTGGAAAGCAGCTCTGCTGAGAAGGATCTGGGAGTGCTGGTGGACACCAAGTTAAGCATGAGGCAGCAATGTGCCCTTGTGGCCAAGAAGGCCAATGGTATGCTGGGGTGCATCAGGAAGAATGTTGCCAGCAGGTCGAGGGAGGTGATCCTCCCCCTCTACTCAGCCCTGGTGAGGCCACATCTGGAGTACTGTGTCCAGTTCTGGGCTCCCCAGTACAAGAGGGATGTGGCACTACTGGAGCAAGTCCAGCGAAGGGCTACAAAGATGATTAGGGGACTGGAGCATCTCTCTTATGAGGAAAGGCTGAGAGAGCTGGGCCTGTTTAGCTTGGAGAAGAGAAGGCTGAGAGGAGATCTTATTAACGTGTACAAGTATCTGAAGGGAGGGTATCAAGAAGATGGAGCCAGACTCTTTTCAGTGGTGCCCAGTGACAGGACGCGAGGCAACGGGCACAAACTGAAACACAGACAGTTCCATCTGAACATGAGGAAAAACTTCTTCCCTATGAGGGTGACAGAGCACTGGAACAGGTTGCCCAGAGAGGCTGTGGAGTCTGCTTCTCTGGAGATATTCAAAAATCCGCCTGGACGCGATCTTGGGCAACTGCTCTAGGTGACCATGCTTGGGCAGGGGGTTGGACTAGATGATCTCCAGAGGTCCCTTCCAACCTCAAGCATTCTGTGATTCTGTGAAACGGCTTCAGGAATACTGTTACCCCATAGAATTAAAATGAACAAAAAAGAAAAGTTTTGACCCCTGTTAGTTCTTCGAATGTTTTGGTGCAGACATTTTCCCTTCTTTCTCTGCTTTCAACTTAATTTCAAAAAATCAGATTTAGATCCATTCCTTTTAAATCCAGCCCTTCACTTGCTCACAAACTGTTTTAGTGTTAATTCGATCCACGCACCAGCCAACCCAGAAAGAGAGTAATGGAGACACAAAGGAGGGAAGGATTGAGGGCAGGAGCCAAAAAAACCAAAAAACAAATAGAAAGTCTGGAGAGCTGGATGGAGAGGCAGAGAAATGCCCTTTCAGCCCTGCAGCAACAGGCAAGTGCCAGTGCCAGAAGAGAGGTGACCCTCCCAGCAGCTACTGGGAAGACAGTGAGATAAGGTGCTGTGGCTGGGAGCTGAAAGCTTTCTCAGAAGCACTAGGGTGAGAGGCCTTGCATGGCACTGCATAAGGGGAGCGAGGCATCCCCAGTGTGGGGCGAGACGGTGGTGGGGAAGAGATTTGGCACAGGGACAGGAGGGTGGCTGATGGCTCAGCAGGAGCTGTGTGCTGCAGCCACACAGGGAAGGGAAAAGCTCCTTACAAGCACCTTTCTCTCCACTGCCTGTACAGGCAGCCTAGGGCAACTAAGTCATCTGGAGATGGCCATCTTGGGCGAAAGCTGGGAGAGATGAGTTGAGATGTCCTCTGGGGACAGCGATGGAGAGGCTCAGGGTGTAGGTGAGGAATTGGTGCTCTTCTCTACACACACAGAAGCACCACGCATCGCTCCAGGACCCCTGTGTGTTGACCAGAGCAGCCATGGCACCAGCTGAACGGTCCCCTAGGTGTTCAGACCTGAAGGATGTTTCTATACAAGCCCAAAATAGCCAGGATGAAACTCATCCCTGCTGAGAATGGCCTCCCAGGAGCTGCCAGAATGCACTGGAGTCCTGCAGGCTTGGCCTCAAGTCAAAGTGAGGGAAAAGACTCCCTGTATGGTTCAGGGTCCCAAAGACATGCCCAACATCCTGGGTCACTCTTCCTCCCCGCGCTCTGCATGCTCTGCATAGCCATGCTCTGTGCACCATGTCCCCTTCCACAAGGGGGGACCACGTAATGAGAAGAGGCACTGGCATGGTGTGCAGACAAGGATCGCTCTCACCCAGCTCCCTGGTCCCCAGCACAGCCCTGCTCGGAAGGGGCACGTCACCAGCTGAGCTGCTCCCACCGCAGTGGAGATGCCCTGGCTCTGCTGGGGGCTGAGCACTGCTGCCCACCTCCCCTCAGTCCCCTCTGCAGGCTGCCCCACCCTCCCACACCTCCTCGCCAGCAGGGATTTATACAGCAGTCTCTGCAGCAGTGTCTCTGGGCACTTGGCTTCCTTCTCCGCACGTTGCTTTCTCTGCAAACACTTGTCAGAAGGTGACTTTCCCAGAGCCATGGAGCCAGTGGTGACGGTTGCTCCTGCCCAGGAAGTAAATGACCGGGTTGGTGCTGCTGTCCCAGAGAGATGAGCCAGGGACCATCAAAAATGGGAATTTACCAATGTTTGGCATGCAATAGTAATGCTTTTTCACTACTTCTCCCTTCTTCAGACAGTCTCACGATATAAAGAACACAAGAACTGTCTGTCCAGAGTTATAGCTTGACTCTTGTACTGATGCTTTGCTTCCCAGCTGCATCCATGAGCAGCTCTCGTTTCACAGACCTTGCAGAAGATGGCCTACTGCTGCTCAGGGTCACACAGATTGAGAAGTTGTCAGTCCTCTTCCCTAATGCCTGCTGCTGATTTCACAACCTCCCTCAACACAGCTTCTCATTTCCCAAGGGTCCACTGTCACTGCAGAACCTCCCCTAGCACATTCCTCACTACCGAGTGTCCTCTTCTGACCTCAAAACCTCTCCCAACACAAGCTGTCACCATACATTGTCCCCTACTACTTCACAGAACCTGTTCTACAGTAGGGTCTCCTTGAACTCTCTAGCCAGCCTTATGACACCTCAGCAGCCACAATTTTGCAACCTCTCCTAGTGTTACCCTTCAAAACACGATGCCCGCTTCTGATGTCACAAGGTCTTTCAACACAGCTTAGCACCCACAGTATTACCTGCCACTTCATACGATCTTTCAGCACAGTCCCTCACCACACCTCAGGCACTTCTGATTTCACAAACTCCATGAAGACAGCTCCTAGCTATGTAGCATCCATTTCAAGTTTCACAACTTCCCTCCACACCGTGCCTTGTCCCCATCGTGCCCATCATCAAATTCACAACACACATTCACCATGGCTCTGTCAACAACCCCCTTGCCAGTATTCACTATCCAGCTGCAAAACCTCATTCATCTCACCATGCACAGTCCCTCCTTGTCCAAATAACAGCTCCCCTGAGCATGACCTGCTGCCATAGTGGTGTCCAGAGCCAGGTGCCAAGGTAAGTGGAATGAAAATGGAGAAAAGACCTTTCTCCTTTGCTGGCACTAAGCGCACCCCAACGGGGAATTATTTTGCAGCAGGAGGTAGCAGCAATTCTTCATTTGGACTTGTGCATTAAGTCACCTCTGGTAGTCCATTTGGCTAGGGAAACAAAAGGACATGAATGTGATGCTAGCCAAGTTGCTGCCATGTGTGCCACTGGGTACAGAAAGTGGCAGGCTGACTCATACTAGGTTAGCAGGCCAGATGCTATTGGCCTGATCTCTGGCTTCTGTCATCTGTTGCTCCTCTTCCTTTCCCAAAGACTGTAAGACTTTGTTTACCTTCCTACCCAATACTCTTGTTTCCTGCAGTGACTACTGTTAACCCTCAATAACCTGCCCAAGACTCCAGGTGACAGTAAAAGGACATTTAAGTTAGGGGACTATTTTCACCAAGGCATTTCTTTACCAGTATTTATTCTCATTAACTGTAGGATTTCTGTTTTCACTGTGGAGATCGCTGGCATTCTGTGCAGAGGAGATGGAGACATTAACTATGTTGCTATCAGGCCATTCCACATTTCCAGAAATTTCAGCAAAACAAAGGAAAGGACAGTAGCTGAGACAATGTCTTTCCTGACATCCGTGAGGCATAAGCTACAAATACACAGTAGAGTTCAGAGCCATGATAAATTTGACTTGGGCCTTGGTTGAGATGATATGCTGATATAAATCAGCATGTCTATTTGCTTCGTTTGTTTCATTTCATAGGTTCACCTTTGACTGCAGCTGCTCAGGTTAAGAAAGATGGGGCCCATCATGACAGTTGAGAGTTGTCCGCCCTAAGTTATTTTGTTTAAAAGCTAGACGTCTATTTCAGACCTAATCGCATCCTAAAATCAGTTCTGAGGTAGATCAGATGCATCTGCCTCCAGAGACATTCATTTTTTTGCGCAGAAGAGCCTAGAGTGACTAAGTCAGGGTTAAATTTGCTGACTTCCATCGGCATTAAATAGGTGACTTCCTCCCCCAGTTTCCCAGTTCATATATGAAGGATTTTTTTGACTGACTTGGTAATTCACTGACCTCTGTTAAAACATGCAAATTCTTGCAAAGAGGCTTTATTCACTGGATTTCCAGTGATGAAATTTCTGGTGAGATAGGACTTGGAAGGTCATCAAGAGGTCACCCAGGACATCTTCTGTCCCTATAAAAACTTCATCGTAACCACTCCTGAGAGAAATGAGCCCAACCTGTCCTTAAAAGACTCCTGTGATAGGAATTCTTTACCATCCCTGGAGGATGGTGACACTTCCTACAGCTTGAGGTTTCTTTCTTTTTTTCTTTAATGAGGATTTCTCTTTTACATGTTTTTTGGAACACACAGAAGTTAAAAAAGGAGAGAAAATATCTAGATTACAAATGGACTGTTTTAGCATTCACAATGCTAGGAAGCCAGAGCAGTGGACCTAATGGCCCTTTACACATGGGAAATCCATACAACCATCAGCTTGGAGTAAGGAAGAACTCCGAGAAGCATTAACTGGATAGTTCCATGCATATGCTTGTCCAGCTGAATACTCAGCTACTCCTTTGAGTGTTATTTCTTATGGAGAAACCCTGAAATGCCTTTGTGATATCATTATAAAAGCATTGACTGACAACTGTTTCTTTAAAATATATTTACTTAAACTTTTCAGTCGAGACAGAACTCATTTTCCTCCTTTGCCCCTTTCTTTCACGCCTTCCCTTCACTAAGCCTCCACCCCTCCCTCCTGCAGCCCCAAGAGCCCTTCAGGTGGAAGATTTCCTGCGAGAGGGTTAAAGGTTGGTACTTAAATGGTTTTCTTCTCAGCCCTTTTTGCAGCTGCTGGGATATGAAAGCATCATTCAGCACACCCGGGTCACATCATCCACACAGCCTATTAAACCACTTCTCACACAGGCAGGAAACATCAAGATACACTTGTGACACATGAAAGCAAGTAATAAATTAGATGGGGTTGGATTATACACTAACAGCCACCTCCTAAGCAAGTTTTGGAAGCTTTCCAGAAGCCATTCTATGTTCTTTAAAGGTGCTGTGCTCTAACACATTCATACCAGGAGAGACAGAAGTTGAGGAGATAAAGTTGTACAGCCCTTACACAAAAAATTAGATCTCTAAACACAGGCGAGGTAAGTTTTGCAGCTTCTCTGGCTTCTCGCTTTGCTTCGCTTTGTTTGCTTTGCTTTGCTTTCCTCTTCCTTTTCCTTTCTTCTTGAACAAATGTGAAAATACAGAAAGGAACTTCCACTGAAGTTATCAACTGTCTCTAGTTATCTTTGGCTAGAATCATACACAGAGCTAGTTCTACAGCCGCAGATTAGATTGCTTCAATATTATTCTTTTGTTTCCCATAACCACCTGAGATTTTAGGGAAGAATGCATGCAGTAAGGAGATGGTGCAATTTCTCACCCTTTTTGAGATGTTAAGAGTACACACGAGATTCATTTTATTTTGCAGCTGATTGCATTATGTCATATAGCTCAGGTCTACCCCTGCAAAGGCACTTGAAGAGATAAGCCATAACTGGTGGCAATCCTCTACTGAATTAGTCATTCTAGTAATCCTCTTGGAGTCAACAGTAAGAAACGGGTACCGGCAGCTCATGATTCATCACATCTACAAGTAGACTGGTCAGGTGTAATATGCCTAGCTTAGGTACAGGTGCCTACATGACTTAAGTCGATGAGATGAGATCAGAGAGATGGGTAGTTTGTTAAATGCAGTTTGGTGGTGATGGAAAGGACCTTATCAAGCAAGATACATAGTCAAGCTGTCTGAATTGTGAATCGGTCCTTTTGTAGATGCACACCGTGTTTTTAGCTCAGGAGTTTGCCATCTGCTGGCATTCAGGCATATAGTTTCCCCTGACCATTTCTCTCTTGGTCACTCCTTTCTGACTGCCTAAATATGGCCCTGCGATTGCTGTGGTATGCTTCCAGTCATGCTCTGGCTTGGATGGAGCCCAGCTATTTCTTTTCGACTGGGTACTGCACAGCCATAAAGGTGTGCTCATTTCATCCCTGTCATTTATTCTGTTGAGAAGTCTACGTCGTTGCTCATTAGAAGGAAGAGGGGTAGAAAGGATCACGACCTGGTAAGACAAGGGAGAAACTGACCTCCCGTTGTTCTTACTGATCCTTTTCATGTAGAAATAGCTGAAAGGGAACCATCCATGTAAATTTTACCCTTCTGCTTGAAAAACTTTCATCTAGTGTAAGTACAACTGTAAGCATAGGAAAAGTCCCTAACTTTGCCCACTTCCTCTCTCGGCTTCACTTTGTGGGTTTGAAAGTAATCTTGGCTTTTCTCAGTTTCAGTGTTTCCTGTGGATGCTTCATCACTTCGTGCCTGCACGAGAGTTTCTGATTATGCTGCAGATGGAAGTAGTTGGTAGATAACTTGGATTAACTGAATCATTCTGCCGATTTGCTCACAGATCACCAACACAAATGAGAAGACCTGGTTGTGGTGTAATTCTGCAGGACTTAAAATGGTGCATTTTAACACCAGTTGACTGGGAATGTTTTGATCCTAGAAGGAAGCCCATACAGTGGATATTTTTATTAAAAGAGTGCCTGCTTTTGGCTGACCTTAAACTCTCTGTGAAGAGTTTCATCTGGTGGTTCCCAGACTTCTTTGACCAAAGGAACTCTGGTGGTCTGGGTGCATAATGGCAAGCTAGAGACGTTACACTCTTTCTAAAGATGTGGGCTATTCATTTATTAGTGACATGTAATGCTCGATGGGTTGTAGCTGGAGTACAGGGTGAACCAAAGAAGTCCCATGTTTATGCTGGAATGTGACCTTGTCTCGAATGAGAAACTGTATGGGTGTAGAAATGCCTAGGGACAAGGAGCTCAGCCATAACCTGAAACAGGTGAATGGCATTACAAAAAGCTCTGAGCTACTTTCAGGCACCAAAAGGGATTATTCTCTAAAGGTCATTCTAACCTGGTGGTGCTAATTTGCTTAAGCTCCTCATAGTGAGTGGAGGAAAAAAGGGTTCTGCAAAGGACCCTAATTTAGTCATTCTGAATCAGCCTATGAATCAGACCTATACTGGCTGTTGAAGGAGTTTAGTTAGATTAGCTTCATTAAGCTAAGTTAACCCTTGAAAGCATCACGCAGAGTGTATCAAAAATCACACTAGGTAAAATCAGTACAGTGCTGGGACAGAAGATCTCACAAGAGTCTTTCATTCTTCCTTCCTCTGATAGAAACAATGCTGAGATTTAGAACAATGTGAAATACTCCATTAAGTCATATGTGCAATTTTTTTCCCCTCCATGATAGATAACCTTCCCAGAACTCATTTTTCCGCCTGTGACATTTCATATTTACGTTTCCAAATGTATGAACACAAGAGAGTTCTTTTCTCTGCATGTGGGTACATTTCCCTTCTAAACAAGAATTCAAAGATCATGTGTACTTATAAAGCCAATCATCATTCTGAGCAATATTTCCAGGTATTCTAAAAGACACCCATTTTACAAAGATTGCTGTGAGGGACTTTGTCTACCCTGAGGGCAAACATGCTGCATTATCTGCCTTGTAGTGCCCAAGGTGAACACTCTGGCCTTGTCCTTAGTGCATGGAAGGCTATCAGCCATGGAGCCAGTCCTTCAAAATCCTGGAGGACCAGGATTAAGGAACATATCACAGAGTGCACCTATCTCCGTGCCACCAAAGCCATGGTAGAAGTTTTGTACTGTGGAGAATTAAATAGCCGTTAAAAAAAAATACATGACAGAAACTAAACACTTCAAAAGCTTAATACTAATGCTATATCTTTCTTGGTTTGTATCCACTTCTGATATAGAATTCATTATTAATAATGAAAAAATGCTGATGAATCATGTGTCTGTCTTTATTTTCCCAGGTGTATAAGCTATATATTGCATATTGCCACCCGACTGATCAACATGGAGAACGTAAGCAATGTGAAGGAATTCATTCTTCTGGGCCTTTCAAAGAATCAAGGGGTGCAGAAAATGTGTTTTGTGGTGTTTTTGTTCTTCTATATTGTTGTTGTGGCAGGAAATCTGCTCATCGTTGTCACTGTAGTTAGCAGTCAGCGTCTGAACTCCCCCATGTATTTCTTTCTCTGCCACCTGTCCATTGCAGATCTTTGCCTCTCTTCTGTCACAGCTCCCAAAATGATTGCTGACTTCCTTGTTGAAAAGAAAACCATTTCCTTTGGGGGCTGCATGGCACAGCTATTCGGGTTACATTTCTTTGGCGGCGCTGAGATCTTCATCCTCACGATGATGGCCTATGATCGCTACTTTGCCATATGCAGACCCCTGCACTACACCACCCTCATGACCAGGCGTGTGTGTGGCTGGATGGTGATGGGTTCATGGGTGGGGGGCTTTGTGCACTCCCTGGTGCAGACCCTCATAACCGTTAGCCTCCCTTTTTGCGGCCCCAACAAAATTGACCACTACTTCTGTGAAGTCAATCCCCTACTACAACTGGCCTGTACAGACACCTATGTTGTGGGCATCATTGTCGTTGCCAGTAGCGGAATGATTACTTTGGTCTCTTTCGTCATCCTGGTCACGTCCTACATTATCATTTTGTTATCCTTGAAAAGGCGAACATCCGAAGGGAGGAACAAAGCCCTCTCCACCTGTGGGTCCCACATTACTGTGGTGATTCTCTTCCTTGGGCCATGCATATTCACCTACGTACGCCCATCCAGCAATCTCTCGGAGGACAAGAGCGTAGCTGTGTTTTACACTGTCATCACGTCCATGCTGAACCCACTCATCTACACGCTGAGAAATGAGGAGGTAAAAAGTGCCATGAGAAAACTGTGGAATAGAAAAGTTTGGCGTGAAAAGGGTGAGGTGTAGAACTGTGGTAACATTTTCTCAGGAGCTGAGAAAATCAAGTCTCTCTCACTATAATTCCATTTTGGAAAATTTACTGAAAACTCCCTTTTGAAGAAAAGCTTGGTTTTAGCTATTGCAGTAATTAGGAAGACACTGAAAGTTCATGTTTTGATTGGAATGGCATTGTAAACTCTGTGACTAGCAGGGATTCCCTTTATGTTCTCTTTTTGAATAGCACAGGCCCAGGACTGGGGCTTCCAAGCACTGCTGAGACACCAGCAAATAAAGAAATGAATGCTATCAAAAATATTAAAATGTGTTCCAGGCAGAGCATCCCATTAGTCCGAGCTCTCCCGGGTGTAAACTTTCTGTCAGACAAACTCCATCTACTCTGTAATCTACTCAGCTAGGAAACGATGGCCCAAGGTGTCTGCAAGGCTGTTGGTCACCTGCTGCTGGAAGCAATTGTACCAAAGGCTTCCTTCCCCTTTACTTTGGAGTAAATGCCTTCTTAGGAGCACTGCACTGTCGTATGCTGAATCCATGGGATAGCAATGACACTGCTGATATTAGATGCTGGTTGGGTCATTTGCTGATGCAGATGATATGAGGAGAAGCTTCTCCCCTTCCCATTCCAGTGCAGCAACTCTCTGCCTTTCTGCAGTAGTTCACCTATCACTAATGCCCTCCTTTCTAACCATCCCCTCTGCCCTTCATCTCTGCCTCAGACTTTGCATTTTACTGTTTATTACTAATAGAGAATCAAAGATCCAAGTGAAAGATAAATTGCTCACTGTAGGATATTGTCGCCACCAAAGAAAGCATTGGGGGGCACAATTTTATGTGTCAGTGAAAAAAAAGAGTTGTTTGGGAATAATTCCTGTACGCAGGATAACTCCTAGCCCAACAGGGCACATCTACAGGCCCAGGCAAAGGAAGAAACATGTATTCCAAGGGAATAGCTGGAGCAGCTACTCCTGCAGGAGGGAAGAGAAGAAATGTGAAGATGGAAGATTAAATCATCTCAGAGCCAGCCAAAGCTGCCACAAGGAGGTTAGTTGTAGCAGCTAAGGTTCTCCACAAGGACGAAGGAGCCACGAGGAGCAACGGGACCCTGACTACTACCTTGCCAGGAGGAAAAGAGCAAATCAGCTGCGTGAGGGAGAAAGACATCTGTGTAATGCACTCTGAAAGTAACTAAAGCACTTTCTTTTTTCTTCCTTCACTTCACGTTCCCTAGAAACACTGGCTTGCACTTGTGTTGCACCGTAACATGGCTTAAGTGTGATTCAAGATAAGAAGGTGTTCCCTGCACAGGAGAGCGGCAGATCTACAGACCAAACCGTGGGACAATGTCGCAAATGCTCTGGTTCCCCGAATGTCCTCTGCTCTATGCAGGGGGTGGCAGAGTGGGTTCCCGTTTCACAGGCATGCACCAGTACACTGCGGACGTCTCAGTGTCTTCTCCTCACTGTGGTGGGTTATGTGGATGGCAGCCAGCAGGACGGAACTGGGATAAATCCTGATTCTCAAGGCTTAGAGGGATAGTGTCCCTCAGGCCTGGGCCAGCATGTCCCTCACCCAGCATTCACACTCTGTGGACACAGCTAAAGGTGGGATCATCCCCACCTGTTTGTAGCAGTCTAAATTCTTCATGCAATGAAGGATAGTTGTCTAGCTCAGCACCATTGTCAACAGAGAGGGACAGGCGCCTTCAGAGGCTGGTCTGTCTCACCCTGTGTGGGGCAGGTAGAAAGACAGATGGGGCCCACTGACCCCCTTCATACTGAAACTGCGAAGGGGTTAGGGCACACGGCCAGTTCAAGCTAAGGCTTATAATTTTAAAACTGTTTTTTTTTTTTTTTAATCTTTTGGGGAAGAACGCCATGATTTTTCTGATTTCTCTTCCGGCTGCTGCATGCTAGCAGGCAACAGCGGGACCATAGCTTATGGAAGGTGTCAACAACAACATTTGATTCCTCTACACATTGGCCCAGATTCTTATAATGACTTAATATGAGGACTAAACAGCTGCTTCTGTATTTTGCATTGCCTGAGTAAAAATACCTGGCAAGTAGTGAGGCCTGACCACAAACATTTTTAAAGTCTTGAAATAATTTCCTCGTTTACTTCTTGTTTCAAACGTGTACAGACCAGATGTCTAAGTGCCAACAGTCATATAGCACAGTTCTGATATTTATTTCTGCTGCAAACATGCAATGGTAAGAGCAAGTTAATAAGAAAGAAGAAAGCATATGTGAAATATTGTCTTCGAAGGGAAAAAATATCTGACACATGTAAGAGTCATCTTTACTCAAAAAATGTTTGATTGCAAGGGCAATGTGAACACAAAATCTTGCAAATGGTCAGCCATGACATTGATTTTAAATAGAAATGTTTCCAAAAGAAGCACATAGCTAATACTAAATGAAGTCCATTTATCTAGACAGCTCTGGAAAGCAAGCAAGATAGCAAGCAAACCCCCACACAATGTGACATGGTCTAGGTGATCACACTCCAGAGTCACCCTGTAGAGATTACTCTAATAGCTGTCCAAAATATATATTTTAGCTCCCCATCCACTGATTCTTTCTGACAAAGAAAACTTCACATGCCTCTGCGATCTCATTGCTTCTGGTAAGCTTGTGCTTCTGCTGTGCAATTTACTTGAAATATTTCTGCCACAACTTCCCCATCTGGAGAGAGAGAGAGAGAGAGAGAGAGAGAGAGAGAGTTGTTCTTGCAGATGCTCTTGGAAGTTGTTTTTGCAGAATGAGAAATGGAGCTAGACATTCAGGCTGTCCGTTTCATCCCCTGTAGTTTTCAGCCCTGGCAGAGATGTGGACTGCTCTCGTGACACATAAGAAGCAGCTTGGAGCTGAGAGGTTTTGATGAACCTGCCTAAAGTGGTCCGAGGGGTCATCAGAGGAGAATAGCAGGCAAACTGTTGGAGACTAGCAAATATAAACTGTGTAAATTTTCTGATTTTGCTTCTTTGTTTTGTTCAAGCATGACTATGAAATCCTGCCTTTGAAAAGAGGCATCGCTGTCGAGTGACTTTTGTGAGGTGCATTTTATGAAGTAGAAAGAACTCAATTTTTTTTTTACCCTTTCTTTTAATTGGTGTCTTCTTTGCTTATTTTTTCAGTTATATGCCATTTCCAGAAATATCTGTCAAAAGGAAGATTCTGGTGTTACAGAGTCAAGGAGTCAATAGGTAGCTGCAGCACTGCCTATGTACTCAGTCTTAACTTGTCCCCTCTAGCTGTACACATCGTGGCAACAATGCTCTTAACACACACGCTTTGGGCTTCCCCATACTGCTTTCCCTCTGCCCACGGAGTGGCATGGAGATAGGGATGGAGACATGAAAGAATATTTCCTCTGCTGCTGAAGTTGGAGGGTGGAAGAGGCAGAGATCTCGTGAGAAAGAACTGGTTGACCTGTGATTGTGGAACAGGATTAAGAGCCCAAAGGACTTGCCAGTATTGTAGACACTGTTATGCAGCTCTTGCCGTCTATCTTTTCAGTGTAGAAACTGAACACTAGTGATACTTGCGTACTGCACTAGAGTGCAGCAAAGGTGAATACAAGGGTGTTGGTGAGTAAAGGAGATTCAGCAGCGGTGTATTTATTACCCCAGGGGCATCACAGGTGTGTTTATGGGGGTTTCCATGCCTAGTCCAGAACTTGGCTGAGGTGTACAAAAACCTTACTGACACATCGTTAATGCAGATTATCTCCAGTATTCACCCACGTACTGTAGGAAAGGTGGTCTGAGGAAATACAAGCCTGCTCTTTTGGAGACTGAGGTCGCAACCCAGAAACTCATGAGCAATAACTGGAACCAATCGACACAAGATGTAGCCCAGTACAGCACATATAGGACAATGACTCTCCTGCTTCAGGTTTCCTGGCATGCCTTGAACATGGTCTGATTTCACTTAGGGTGCCTTAGAGACAGTTTGTGCCTAAAGGCACATCTCTGCTAAACAGACATGAGGTAGGTGTCCACTTTACGTCCCCCAGAAGGATCTACGCTGATAGTTGAAGTGGTGTTAATTAGCTAGCTGCCTTGTGTCATGAGGTGAATACTGATGGTTGCACAAAAATGCATGGACATTCTACCAGAGTCAGAGAGCACTAGTAAGGACTAGTTCTGTTGAATTCCTTCAGAGGGTTGCAAAAGAAGGTACGTTCACTGCTTGAGCAGAATTCCTTAGGGGATGACTAGCGTGTTGAGACTCAAATCAAAACATGCACTATCCTTCTCAGTCACTTCTTCATTTCCAAATCAACACTTCAAAAGTGGATGTTTAGGGAGCCTAGCAGCTAGTCTTCCTTTTTAAAAGGGGCAAAGATCAGAAATATGAATCTGGAGGATATTTCCACCAACTCCCTCAAACAAATAAATGGAACTCGCTAATACACACTTCAGTAATGCATTCTGAGTTAGATATCAACTGTCACTCCTTGAGAGAAGCATTGACTTTGAAAGGAAATTTTCCCCAAAAGGCATAAAAGGGAATACATTGATATTGAACATACCAGTGATCGACATGGATGTGTACTGATAGCACTGTGTTTCTAATGCCATCACAGGTGGCTTTATTCTGTGCTTCAGGTCCTGTCTATGTGACGTATATGAAGAACAAGAACAATGTGATGGAGTTTATCTTCCAGGGACTCACACAAGATGATGCATTAGCAAAAGTATGCTTCACATTCTTCTTAGTCTTCTATGCCACTGTTATTCTTGGAAACCTGCTTAGCATCATCACTATACAGAACAGTCAACAGCTGGGCTCTCCCATGTACTTCTTCCTGAGCTGCTTGTCCTTTGTAGATATCAGTTACTCTACTGTCACAGTTCCCAAACTCATTTATGACCTTCTTGCTGAAAAGAAGACCATCTCTTTTGTGGGCTGCATAGCACAGCTCTGTGGGGTCCATCTCTTTGCCTGCACGGAGATGTTCATCCTCACAGCAATGGCGTATGATCATTACACTGCTATATGCAAGCCGCTTCATTACGCAAGCATTATGAACAAGCATGTGTGTGGCCGGGTGGTGGCAGCTTCGTGGGTGGGAGGCTGTGTGCACTCCCTGGTGCAGACCCTGCTGACCGCTCAGCTATTGTTTTGTGGGCCCAATGAGATCGACCACTGCTTCTGTGATGTACACGCTTTGCTGAAGCTGGCCTGCACTGACACCTACGTGGCTGGTTGCATCGTGGTTGCCAATAGTGGTCTGATTTCCTCGGGCTCTTTGCTTGTTCTTGTTGTGTCCTATGTCATTATTTTGGTCTCTTTGAGGACACGCTCTTCCAAAGGGCGTCTGATAGGACTCTCTACCTGCACCTCCCATATCACTGTTGCACTTCTGTTCCTTGGGCCATGCATTTTCATCTCTATGCGCCCTTCCACCATCTTTTCAGCAGACAAGATAATCTCTGTGGTTTACACCATCATCACGCCTATGCTCAATCCCTTGATTTACACCCTCCGAAATGAAGACATGAAAAAAGCCTTGAACAAGCTGTGGAGCAGAAAAGCAAAGAGGAGTGAGACATGAAACAACAGGGTGAGTGTTTGTAAGATGACTGTAGCTCAAGAAACCATGGGGAGGCAAAGAGAAGTGTTCAGGAGGGACTTTTCAGGAATGTTGTTCTATTTTTGGCGTGGCTGTTCAGAATAGAACTGAAAATAAATTCAAAGTTATATGCAGCTCTCATCTTTCTTTGGAAATTGTCGGTCAAAAGGATGTGAGCATATTGTCACCAGTCAAACCCGAGCCTTTGGGGTGGTATTGGGGCTTTTACCTTTAGACACCTTAGAGCTGTGTAAGTCTCAGATCTAGGCTGGTCAGTCGTCTGGTGCTTTACACTATAAAAAAATCTAAGGGATAGGTATCTCAGTGGAAATACGGGGATCCAATATCTCTCCATACTCCACACAATATAACCTAATTCCTAGCTGAACACTGAAAATTTCCCTAAAATTCTTAACAGTACTGTTCTTGATTCATTGAGTTTTCCTCAACTGTTTGCAGCAGGGAAACCCCAAATGCCCCTAGGACCTCCTGACTCTGGGCAATGCTGTTCTACCGCAAATAGACTTACTTTAGCATTGCTGTCATGACAAGTGATTCAAGGCCGGGATTTTCCCAAATCTCCTCCTGGAACTGAGATTTGGGGAAGGGAAGAAGAGGAACAGGATTCTGGATGGTGGATCAGAAGGCTTTCTTAGAAAAGCAAACTGTAGATTTGAAGAGACAGCAGCTCTTTAACATTTTAAATTCCCTAATTTTGTCTGGGTTTCTCGAGGTGGAGACTAAGGCATAGGTGAATGCAGGGCTTATGAAAATCTGTTCTTTTTGATGATATTTGTCAGAAAGCATATTTAGGTTTGAGATTGTGATTCTTGATTGAAACATGCTGCCGGTTGTGCTGATGCTTAGCTCTGGATGGCTTTGACTATCTTAAACATCAGCGCAGAGAGAGGTGTGCAGACATGACTCATTGCTGTGCAGGGAAGCTCTCTGATGACAACCTACCTGTCTTTCTCTGGAAGAGTAGTAGCGTACATTGCTCTTCCCAGAGACCTGTAAACATACACAGGAAAATAAAATGATGCCTGTGATTTCTTTCCAAGCTATTTCCTTCCTGTGAGCTGGGAGTCCACTGAAAGAGACAATTTTGAACACCTCAGAAATCTGGTTTAAAAATCTCACATCTCTGTTCAAGATAAGGACAACGCAACATTGATACGTGTAAAAACTGTGATCTTCACATATCTGATGATACTTAATAATGAGAAACGAGAGACAAACCTTGAGCTTCAGGCTCTGCAGCAACAGAAAGATGACAACTAGCAGGACCAAAAGGCTCCATTTTCCTGAGACTTGTAAAATCCTTCTTTAGGGTGCCATAGACGATCACAGGGACACAATCTTTGCTACAGTTATGCACAGCTTTAAGGAGAGGAAGTCAGGGGAAATAACAGCCCTAACAGGCTTGCAAAGGGAATCCACAAGACCTCTTTCCATCCCCCTTTGACTGTAAACCTTATGCAGAGGCAGGAACCTCTCACCTGTCTGAGATTAATTCTGTCACTTTCAGCTCAATAAAGATTTCAACTCCTTCTGCCAACTGAGGGACAGCATTTGTAAACTCAGCCAGAAGGGATGAAACATCTAGTAGCGCTAGAAAACCTATCCTTAGAGCTAGCTTAGTTGAATTGATAAAAGGATTCCAAAGCCTTTCCCAACTTTCTCATCTCCCAGAAATGATTGGTCGTTTATTCTCAAAATCACATTGATGGCAGACATGTTGTTGGTAAGTCACCATCTTATTCCGTCATTCCTTTAAGTGAAAGAACACTGCAGCTTGATTAACTTTCAAATTATGTCCAATGTCCTTAAAATAACTACCAGTTCACTCAGTTGCCTCAAGTGGATTGCTGATATGTGGAGATGAAAAGCAGGAATAAGTTCTTGTTACTTCACAACAGTAGCAAAATTAGAAGTCAATCTTTTCTGCATTTCTGTAGTTTTTTCATGTTTCCAGGCAGAAGGGGAAAAAGGAGGTAGTAATGAGTGACAGAAGAGGGAGATTTAACAGAAGAGGGACAGTTACTTTCCCTAGTGTTTGGGGGGCAAAAACATGGGTGTCTCTTCTCCAAGATTTCCTTTCCAGAACTTCAGGTTCTGTGTGTTGCACTGGAAGAGGCTACTCCTTTCAAATACTGAAGACGTAGCAGAAAAGGCCATAAATTCAAATCACATTTCTTTTCTCCTCTTGAATATCTCTGAAAGCTTTTTCTCATCTTCACGGACTGGTGGTTTTCCTACATGAGCAAATGTTCCTAAAAGAACAGAGAACTGCAATTCTGTGCCACGCACTCCTCAGGCAGGAGTCCTGTTTGTGCTTGGAACTTGCAAGTTAAGAGTCAGGATTCCTCCAGCTTTCAGCAGCAGAGGAACACAGTCTTTCAAGATAGAAGTTGCAGATACAACCAGTTAAAAGTCCACCTAAAATCCCTTCTAACAATTAAGTACCTTTCTGAATCTCACCCTTGGAAGCTGATCAAATCTTCCTTGGAAGTCCTACTCTTTGTACCAAGGTTTTGATAAATTTTCCCCAAACAAAGTTCTCTTTCTAACAAGTCTGCTGAAGTTTCTCTGATATGACCTAAAACTCTCCTCAGAGCATCCTTCACCTCCTTATTCCTTAGGCTGTAGCTGGTAAGATTCAGCACTGCAGTCACCACTGTAGAGAACAGAGAGGCCCATTTATCTCAGTCCAATGAGTAGCTGCATATCGGGCTACCGCACATAAAAATGGTGCTCCCATAAAACAAGAAGAGAGCTCTCAGATGGGAAGCACAGGTGGAGAAGGCTTTGCATCTGCCCTTGGAGGAGTGGATCCTCAGGGTGGTGGAGATGAGGTAGATAGAGCAGATGAGAATTGCCAGAGATGTGAAGATGCCACGAAACACACCAAAAATGTGAAGTACCATCTCTTTGCTATAGGTGTCAGAGCATGAAAGCTGGATCCTAGGGGGATGTCACAGAAATAATGACCGATAACACCGAAGTCACAGAAAGAGAATGTGAAGGTGGAGATAGTTTGCGCAAGTGCGTGGACAAAGCCAGTGAAAGAGGAGATGATTACCATCTGTGCACAGGCTTTTGAGGACATGAGAGTTGCATAAAGGAGAGGGTTGCAGAGAGCCACATGCAGTCATATGCCTTTACTCCCAGCAGCAGACACTTAACACTAGCCATGAGGAGACAAGTGAATAGCTGTGCCACACAGGCACTGACTGAAGTGGCTCTCCTCACTGCTGAAGAGTTCACCAGCAACCTCGGGGAGATAGCTGAGGAGTAACAGAAATCCACAGAAGCCAAGTTACTGAGGGAAAGGTACACAGTGTGTGAAGCCGGGGGATCAACCTTCATCTACATGATCCTTCCAAGATTCCCTAATAATGTGCTTAAAAAAAGCGGGTTACCTTCACCTCTTGGCTTTCTGTTAGTCCAGAGAGGATAAACTCAATGGCCACACAGTGATTCCTCTCAGGCATGTTGCTAGCACACTCACGTTATCTCCCGACAAGAAACTGGTTCAACACCTAGAAGTAATGGGAAACTGGCAACACACAATTGATTGTCTTGGTAGCCACAAGGAAGTATGGAGCATTTTCATCATAGCTTCTGACTAGACTTCTTTAATTATGCATTGAAATGACTTGTGATACAAGGGAGTACTGTTCCTATTTTTCAGGTGAGATAAGAAAGCGCAGAAAGATAAAATAATTTATTCAAAAGGCAGCAGCAGCACTGTGAAACACCACTCCTAGTCTGGCACTACAATGGTTTTTCGTGTGCCCTCTTTCTCCTTTTTTAAGGAAAAAAGTCTGCTTTTCTTGAGGACATCTATGGAGCACTCTTCTCCCCTCTCTCGTGGCCACGGTTGGGTGTACAGTATCATCCAAATGGCCCACTCCAAGGGCAATGGCCCACTTGTTCCTGAAGATACATGGTCTTGACACTAGTTCAGACATCATTCTTCCTGTATTGCAATCACCAATACATTTTTTGCCTATTAGCTAACTCCCCTGGGCATTGGTAGCAGGGTAGTTAGAGCTCAGTATGGGCCACAAAGTCCATTAATGGGACAAAGCTGCCCCCGTTCAGCCTTGCTGAAATAGGAATATAATGGTTAGGCTGCAGCTGTGCCAACTTGGTAAGACCTGCCTTAATTACATGGACCTCCACCACCCTGACCTTTGGGACTGCAACTCGTAAACATACAAATAACAAATCCACATCCCGGCAGAAGAAAGTAAGAGTTTCCTCTCTTGAAAGAAATGGTGGCAAGCACTAAATGGCACCAGCAGCAGGAAAACCCAGCTTTGCATCTTCCCAAAGAGGAGCAGATACCACAAGATCCTCCAGGTTTGGCTGAGAAAGGATTTCTCATTTGCTTGCATCCCTGTTGTCAAGGAAAAGTGGCCATCTTCTGCTCAGGAATAAATTGGGAAGAGTCACCAAATGAAATACTTTCCATTTAGAGGGGGAAAAATCTCATGCTAAAAGGGAAGGAATCCTGAACAAAAAGGGAATCAGTCATCCCTGCAAAGGTTCTACCAGCTTCACCTCACATGAAAAATTATTGTTAATCTATTGGAGGTTAGCAGTAACCTGGCTGACGCTCTCAAAGCGGAGTTCTTATCACGTGGGTGACTGAATGGAGGTTTCAGTTCTTGCTGAGGTCTGTTTCTAGCATAGGCTTCAAGGTATTGCATAGGTACAAAACTATTCTCTTACTGACCTGTTTCATCCAGAAAGGCAAGAGTAGATACTGTGGATACCAAGCCAGTTTATTCCCCCCTTGAGCCAAATCTTCAGAAGTACTTGCCCATTTCAAGAAGCAGACAGCAGGATTAAAACCAGCCTATAATGGTTAGGTACACAGTTTAAGTGGGCAAAATGCTTACCCTGCTTAGATGCACAAAAGACCAGACTGCCTTTACACACTGAGTCATCTTTGCATAGCTGGCTGTTGTTTATCTCCAACCTACCCAACCTTTTCTGCCCTGAAGCACAGCAACTAGCCCAGTTAATTCTCAGAAAAGGGCTTCAATGAGCTTGCTATCAACAGGTTGCTCTCTTCCATGGACTACTTGGGAAACTGAAGGAGGAAATTTCCCTCTCCTGCCCCAACGTGAGTGATCAAACACTGGATTAGGTGCAAATTTGTAGAATCTCCATCTGTGCTGACATTTAAAATTCAGCTGGATTGGGCCGGAGCAATCTGATCTGACTGAACCTGCTCTGAGGAGGAGGTTGGACTTGATGACCTCCAGAAATCCTTCCCAACCTAAATTATTCTATGATTCTATCTGCAGATTGAAAATGATCTTTTTCATCTCTAAAATGAAGAAATAGGCCTACCTTCCTTGCATGAAGGTGCGAGATATTTTATGCCATATTGTTCCCAGAAATAAACTCTTATTTCAAAAGCTACAAACTTATGAGGCCTTCTACAGACAGCTGGAAGTAGCCTCACGATCCCAGGCCCTGGTTCTCATGGGGGACTTCAGCTACCCTGAGATCTGCTGGAAAGACAGCACAGCTAGGCACAAACAGTCCCGGAGGTTCCTGCAGAGCATTGGTGACAACTTCTTGACACAGGTGGTGGAGGAGCCAACAAGGAGAGGTGTGCTGCTGGACCTCGTACTAACAAACAAAGAAGGACTGGTGGAAGATGTGAAGGTCGGGGGCAGCCTTGGCTGCAGTGACCATGAGATGGTGGAGTTGAGGATCCTGCAAGGAGGCAGCAGGGCACTGAGTAGGATCGCAACCCTGGACTTGAGGAGAGCAAACTGTGGCCTCTTCAGGGACCTACTTGGAGGAATGCCATGGGTTAGGGCCCTAGAAGGAAGGGGCGTTCAAGAGAGCTGGTTAATATTCAAACATCACTTCCTCCAGGCTCAAGATCAGTGCATCCCTATGAGTAGGAAGTCAAGCAAAGGGGGCAGGAGACCTGCATGGATGAGCAAGGAGCTCCTGGCAAAACTCAACCAGAAGGAGGAAGTCTACAGAAAGTGGAAAGGGGGACAGGCCACTTGGGAGGAATACAGGAACATTGTCAGAGTATGCAGGGATGCAACGAGGAAGGCTAAGGCCCGTTTGGAATTACATCTGGCGAGAGATGTCAAGGACAACAAGAAGGGCTTCTTCAAAGACATCAGTAGCAAGAGGAAGACTAGGGAAAATGCGGGCCCTTTGCTGAACGGGGAGGGTGCCCTGGTGAGGAAGGATGCAGAGAAGGCAGAGTTACTGAATGCCGCCTTTGCTTCAGTCTTTCCTGCTCAGACCAGCCCTCAGGAACCCCAGACCCTGGAGGCAAGAGAGAAAGTCTGGAGAAAGGAAGACTTTCCCTTGGTGGAGGAGGATCGGGTTGGAGATCATTTAAGCAAACTTGACACCCACAAATCCATGGGCCCCGATGGGATGCGCCCACGAGTGCTGAGGGAGCTGGCAGATGGTATTGCTAAGCCACTCTCCATCCTCTTTGAAAGGTCTTGGAGAACAGGAGAGGTGCCTGAGGACTGGAAGAAAGCCAGTGTCACCCCAGTCTTCCAAAAGGGCAAGAAGGAGGACTCAGGCAACTACAGGCCAGTCAGCCTCACCTGCATCCCTGGAAAGGTGATGGAGCAGCTCATCCTGGAGGCCATCTCCAAGCATGTGGAGGAAAAGAAGGTGATCAGGAGGAGTCAGCATGGCTTCGCCAAGGGGAAATCATGCTTAACCAATCTGATAGCCTTCTCTGATGGAATGACTGGCTGGGTAGATGAGGGGAGAGCAGTGGATGTTGTCTGCCTTGACTTGAGGAAGGCTTTTGACACTGTCTCCCATAGCATCCTCATAGACAGGCTCAGGAAGTGTGGGTTAGATGAGTGGACAGTGAGGTGGCTTGAGAACTGGCTGAATGGCAGAGCTCAGAGAGTTGTGATCAGCGGTGCGGAGTCCAGTTGGAGGCCTGTAGCTAGCGGTGTCCCCCAGGGGTCAGTACTGGGTCCAGTCTTGTTCAACTTCTTCATCAGTGACCTGGATGAAGGGACAGAGTGCACCCTCAGCAAGTTTGCTGAGGATACAAAACTGGGAGGAGTGGTGGATACACCAGAGGGCTGTGCTGCCATTCAGAGAGACCTGGAGAGGCTGGAGAGGTGGGTGGAGAGGAACCTCCTGAAGCTCAACAAAGGCAAGTGCAGGGTCCTGCACCTAGGGAGGAATAACCCCATGCACCAGGACAGGTTGGGGGCTGACCTGCTGGAAAGCAGCTCTGCTGAGAAGGATCTGGGAGTGCTGGTGGACACCAAGTTAAGCATGAGGCAGCAATGTGCCCTTGTGGCCAAGAAGGCCAATGGTATGCTGGGGTGCATCAGGAAGAATGTTGCCAGCAGGTCGAGGGAGGTGATCCTCCCCCTCTACTCAGCCCTGGTGAGGCCACATCTGGAGTACTGTGTCCAGTTCTGGGCTCCCCAGTACAAGAGGGATGTGGCACTACTGGAGCAAGTGCAGCGAAGGGCCACAAAGATGATTAGGGGACTGGAGCATCTCTCTTATGAGGAAAGGCTGAGAGAGCTGGGCCTGTTTAGCTTGGAGAAGAGAAGGCTGAGAGGAGATCTTATTAACGTGTACAAGTATCTGAAGGGAGGGTATCAAGAAGATGGAGCCAGACTCTTTTCAGTGGTGCCCAGTGACAGGACGCGAGGCAACGGGCACAAACTGAAACACAGACAGTTCCATCTGAACATGAGGAAAAACTTCTTCCCTATGAGGGTGACAGAGCACTGGAACAGGTTGCCCAGAGAGGCTGTGGAGTCTCCTTCTCTGGAGATATTCAAAAATCCGCCTGGACGCGATCTTGGGCAACTGCTCTAGGTGACCATGCTTGGGCAGGGGGTTGGACTAGATGATCTCCAGAGGTCCCTTCCAACCTCAAGCATTCTGTGATTCTGTGAAACGGCTTCAGGAATACTGTTACCCCATAGAATTAAAATGAACAAAAAAGAAAAGTTTTGACCCCTGTTAGTTCTTCGAATGTTTTGGTGCAGACATTTTCCCTTCTTTCTCTGCTTTCAACTTAATTTCAAAAAATCAGATTTAGATCCATTCCTTTTAAATCCAGCCCTTCACTTGCTCACAAACTGTTTTAGTGTTAATTCGATCCACGCACCAGCCAACCCAGAAAGAGAGTAATGGAGACACAAAGGAGGGAAGGATTGAGGGCAGGAGCCAAAAAAACCAAAAAACAAATAGAAAGTCTGGAGAGCTGGATGGAGAGGCAGAGAAATGCCCTTTCAGCCCTGCAGCAACAGGCAAGTGCCAGTGCCAGAAGAGAGGTGACCCTCCCAGCAGCTACTGGGAAGACAGTGAGATAAGGTGCTGTGGCTGGGAGCTGAAAGCTTTCTCAGAAGCACTAGGGTGAGAGGCCTTGCATGGCACTGCGTAAGGGGAGCGAGGCATCCCCAGTGTGGGGCGAGACGGTGGTGGGGAAGAGATTTGGCACAGGGACAGGAGGGTGGCTGATGGCTCAGCAGGAGCTGTGTGCTGCAGCCACACAGGGAAGGGAAAAGCTCCTTACAAGCACCTTTCTCTCCACTGCCTGTACAGGCAGCCTAGGGCAACTAAGTCATCTGGAGATGGCCATCTTGGGCGAAAGCTGGGAGAGATGAGTTGAGATGTCCTCTGGGGACAGCGATGGAGAGGCTCAGGGTGTAGGTGAGGAATTGGTGCTCTTCTCTACACACACAGAAGCACCACGCATCGCTCCAGGACCCCTGTGTGTTGACCAGAGCAGCCATGGCACCAGCTGAACGGTCCCCTAGGTGTTCAGACCTGAAGGATGTTTCTATACAAGCCCAAAATAGCCAGGATGAAACTCATCCCTGCTGAGAATGGCCTCCCAGGAGCTGCCAGAATGCACTGGAGTCCTGCAGGCTTGGCCTCAAGTCAAAGTGAGGGAAAAGACTCCCTGTATGGTTCAGGGTCCCAAAGACATGCCCAACATCCTGGGTCACTCTTCCTCCCCGCGCTCTGCATGCTCTGCATAGCCATGCTCTGTGCACCATGTCCCCTTCCACAAGGGGGGACCACGTAATGAGAAGAGGCACTGGCATGGTGTGCAGACAAGGATCGCTCTCACCCAGCTCCCTGGTCCCCAGCACAGCCCTGCTCGGAAGGGGCACGTCACCAGCTGAGCTGCTCCCACCGCAGTGGAGATGCCCTGGCTCTGCTGGGGGCTGAGCACTGCTGCCCACCTCCCCTCAGTCCCCTCTGCAGGCTGCCCCACCCTCCCACACCTCCTCGCCAGCAGGGATTTATACAGCAGTCTCTGCAGCAGTGTCTCTGGGCACTTGGCTTCCTTCTCCGCACGTTGCTTTCTCTGCAAACACTTGTCAGAAGGTGACTTTCCCAGAGCCATGGAGCCAGTGGTGACGGTTGCTCCTGCCCAGGAAGTAAATGACCGGGTTGGTGCTGCTGTCCCAGAGAGATGAGCCAGGGACCATCAAAAATGGGAATTTACCAATGTTTGGCATGCAATAGTAATGCTTTTTCACTACTTCTCCCTTCTTCAGACAGTCTCACGATATAAAGAACACAAGAACTGTCTGTCCAGAGTTATAGCTTGACTCTTGTACTGATGCTTTGCTTCCCAGCTGCATCCATGAGCAGCTCTCGTTTCACAGACCTTGCAGAAGATGGCCTACTGCTGCTCAGGGTCACACAGATTGAGAAGTTGTCAGTCCTCTTCCCTAATGCCTGCTGCTGATTTCACAACCTCCCTCAACACAGCTTCTCATTTCCCAAGGGTCCACTGTCACTGCAGAACCTCCCCTAGCACATTCCTCACTACCGAGTGTCCTCTTCTGACCTCAAAACCTCTCCCAACACAAGCTGTCACCATACATTGTCCCCTACTACTTCACAGAACCTGTTCTACAGTAGGGTCTCCTTGAACTCTCTAGCCAGCCTTATGACACCTCAGCAGCCACAATTTTGCAACCTCTCCTAGTGTTACCCTTCAAAACACGATGCCCGCTTCTGATGTCACAAGGTCTTTCAACACAGCTTAGCACCCACAGTATTACCTGCCACTTCATACGATCTTTCAGCACAGTCCCTCACCACACCTCAGGCACTTCTGATTTCACAAACTCCATGAAGACAGCTCCTAGCTATGTAGCATCCATTTCAAGTTTCACAACTTCCCTCCACACCGTGCCTTGTCCCCATCCTGCCCATCATCAAATTCACAACAAACATTCACCATGGCTCTGTCAACAAACCCCTTGCCAGTATTCACTATCCAGCTGCAAAACCTCATTCATCTCACCATGCACAGTCCCTCCTTGTCCAAATCACAGCTCCCCTGAGCATGACCTGCTGCCATAGTGGTGTCCAGAGCCAGGTGCCAAGGTAAGTGGAATGAAAATGGAGAAAAGACCTTTCTCCTTTGCTGGCACTAAGCGCACCCCAACGGGGAATTATTTTGCAGCAGGAGGTAGCAGCAATTCTTCATTTGGACTTGTGCATTAAGTCACCTCTGGTAGTCCATTTGGCTAGGGAAACAAAAGGACATGAATGTGATGCTAGCCAAGTTGCTGCCATGTGTGCCACTGGGTACAGAAAGTGGCAGGCTGACTCATACTAGGTTAGCAGGCCAGATGCTATTGGCCTGATCTCTGGCTTCTGTCATCTGTTGCTCCTCTTCCTTTCCCAAAGACTGTAAGACTTTGTTTACCTTCTTACCCAATACTCTCGTTTCCTGTAGTGACTACTGTTAACCCTCATTAAGCTGCCCAAGACTCCAGGCGACAGTAAAAGGACATTTAAGTTAGGGGACTATTTTCACCAAGGCATTTCTTTACCAGTATTTATTCTCATTAACTGTAGGATTTCTGTTTTCACTGTGGAGATCGCTGGCATTCTGTGCAGAGGAGATGGAGACATTAACTATGTTGCTATCAGGCCATTCCACATTTCCAGAAATTTCAGCAAAACAAAGGAAAGGACAGTAGCTGAGACAATGTCTTTCCTGACATCCGTGAGGCATAAGCTACAAATACACAGTAGAGTTCAGAGCCATGATAAATTTGACTTGGGCCTTGGTTGAGATGATATGCTGATATAAATCAGCATGTCTATTTGCTTCGTTTGTTTCATTTCATAGGTTCACCTTTGACTGCAGCTGCTCAGGTTAAGAAAGATGGGGCCCATCATGACAGTTGAGAGTTGTCCGCCCTAAGTTATTTTGTTTAAAAGCTAGACGTCTATTTCAGACCTAATCGCATCCTAAAATCAGTTCTGAGGTAGATCAGATGCATCTGCCTCCAGAGACATTCATTTTTTTGCGCAGAAGAGCCTAGAGTGACTAAGTCAGGGTTAAATTTGCTGACTTCCATTGGCATTAAATAGGTGACTTCCTCCCCCAGTTTCCCAGTTCATATATGAAGGATTTTTTTGACTGACTTTGTAATTCACTGACCTCTGTTAAAACATGCAAATTCTTGCAAAGAGGCTTTATTCACTGGATTTCCAGTGATGAAATTTCTGGTGAGATAGGACTTGGAGGGTCATCAAGAGGTCACCCAGGACATCTTCTGTCCCTATCAAAACTTCATCGTAACCACTCCTGAGAGAAATGAGCCCAACCTGTCCTTAGAAGACTCCTGTGATAGGAATTCTTTACCATCCCTGGAGGATGGTGACACTTCCTACAGCTTGAGGTTTCTTTCTGTTTTTCTTTAATGAAGGTATCTCTTTTACATGTTTTTTGGAATACACAGAAGTTAAAAAAGGAGAGAAAATATCTAGATTACAAATGGACTGTTTTAGCATTCACAATGCTAGGAAGCCAGAGCAGTGGACCTAATGGCCCTTTACACAGGGGAAATCCATACAACTATCAGCTTGGAGTAAGGAAGAACTCCGAGAAGCGTTAACTGCATAGGTCCATGCATATGCTTGTCCAGTTGAATACTCAGCTACTCCTTTGACTGTTATTTCTTATGGAGAAACCCTGAAATGCCTTTGTGATATCATTATAAAAGCATTGACTGACAACTGTTTCTTTAAAATATATTTACTTAAACTTTTCAGTCAAGACAGAACTCATTCTCCTCCTTTGCCCCTTTCTTTCACGCCTTCCCTTCACTAAGCCTCCACCCCTCCTTCCTGCAGCCCCAAGAGCCCTTCAGGTGGAAGATTTCCTGCGAGAGGGTTAAAGGTTGGTGCTTAAATGGTTTTCTTCTCAGCCCTGGGATATGAAAGCATCATTCAGCACACCCAGGTCACATCATCCACACAGCCTATTAAACCACTTCTCACACAGGCAGGAAACATCAAGATACACTTGTGACACACGAAAGCAAGTAATAAATTAGATGAGATTGGATTATACACTAACAGCCACCTCCTAAGCAAGTTTTGGAAGCTTTCCAGAAGCCATTCTATGTTCTTTAAAGGTGCTGTGCTCTAACACATTCATGCCAGGAGAGACAGAAGTTGAGGAGATAAAGTTGTACAGCCCTTACACAAAAAATTAGATCTCTAAACACAGGCGAGGTAAGTTTTGCAGCTTCTCTGGCTTCTCGCTTTGCTTCGCTTTGTTTGCTTTGCTTTGCTTTCCTCTTCCTTTTCCTTTCTTCTTGAACAAATGTGAAAATACAGAAAGGAACTTCCACTGAAGTTATCAACTGTCTCTAGTTATCTTTGGCTAGAATCATATACAGAGCTAGTTCTACAGCCGCAGATTCGATTGCTTCAATATTATTCTTTTGTTTCCCATAACCACTTGAGATTTTAGGGAAGAATGCATGCAGTAAGGAGATGGTGCAATTTCTCACCCTTTTTGAGATGTTAAGAGTACACATGAGATTCATTTTATTTTGCAGCTGATTGCATTATGTCATATAGCTCAGGTCTATCCCTGCAAAGGCACTTGAAGAGATAAGCCATAACTGGTGGCAATCCTCTACTGAATTAGTCATTCTAGTAATCCTCTTGGAGTCAGCAGTAAGAAACGGGTACCGGCAGCACATGATTCATCACATCTACAAGTAGACTGGTCAGGTGTAATCTGCCTAGCTTAGGTACAGGTGCCTACATGACTTAAGGCGATGAGATGAGATCAGACAGATGAGATAGTTTGTTAAATGCAGTTTGGTGGTGATGGAAAGGACCTTATCAAGCAAGATACATAGCCGAGCTGTCTGAATTGTGAATCGGTCCTTTTGTAGATGCACACCTTGTTTTTAGCTCAGGAATTTGCCATCTGCTGGCATTCCGGCATATAGTTTCCCCTGACCATTTCTCTCTTGGTCACTCCTTTCTGACTGCCTAAATATGGCCCTGCGATTGCTGTGGTATGCTTCCAGTCATGCTCTGGCTTGGATGGAGCCCAGCTATTTCTTTTCAACTGGGTACTGCACAGCCATAAAGGTGTGCTCATTTCATCCCTGTCATTTATTCTGTTGAGAAGTCTACGTCGTTGCTCATTAGAAGGAAGAGGGGTAGAAAGGATCACGACCTGGTAAGACAAGGGAGAAACTGACCTCCCGTTGTTCTTACTGATCCTTTTCATGTAGAAATAGCTGAAAGGGAACCATCCATGTAAATTTTACCCTTCTGCTTGAAAAACTTTCATCTAGTGTAAGTACAACTGTAAGCATAGGAAAAGTCCCTACCTTTCCCGACTTCCTCTCTCGGCTTCACTTTGTGGGTCTGAAAGTAATCTTGGGTTTTCTCAGTTTCAGTGTTTCCTGTGGATGCTTGATCACTTTGTGCCTGCACGAGAATTTCTGATTATGCTGCAGATGGAAGTAGTTGGTAGATAACTTGGAATAATTGAATCATTCCACAGATTTGCTCACAGATCACCAACACAAATGAGAAGACCTGGTTGTGATGTAACTCTGCAGGACTTAAAATGATGCATTTTAACACCAGCTGACGGGGAATGTTTTGATCCTAGAAGGAAGCCCATACAGTGGATATTTTTATTAAAAGAGTGCCTGCTTTTGGCTGACCTTAAACTCTCTGTGAAGAGTTTAATCTGGTAGTTCCCAGACTTCTTTGACCAAAGGAACTCTGGTGGTCTGGGTGCATAATGGCAAGCTAGAGACGTTACACTCTTTCTAAAGATGTAGGCTACTCATTTATTAGTGACATGTAATGCTCGATGGGTTGTAGCTGGAATGCAGGGTGAACCAAAGAAGTCCCATGTTTATGCTGGAATGTGACCTTGTCTCGAATGAGAAACTGTATGGATGTAGAAATGCCTAGGGACAAGGAGCTCAGCCATAACCTGAAAAAGGTGGATGGCATTGCAAAAAGCTCTGAGCTACTTTCTGGCACCAAAAGGGATTATTCTCTAAAGGTCATTCTAACCTGGTGGTGCTAATTTGCTTAAGCTCCTCATAGTGAATGGAGGAAAAAAGGGTTCTGCAAAGGACCCTAATTTAGTCATTCTGAATCAGCCTATGAATCAGACCTATACTGGCTGTTGAAGGAGTTTAGTTAGATTAGCTTCATTAAGCTAAGTTAACCCTTGAAAGCATCACGCAGAGTGTATCAAAAATCACACTAGGTAAAATCAGTACAGTGCTGGGACAGAAGATCTCACAAGAGTCTTTCATTCTTCCTTCCTCTGATAGAAACAATGCTGAGATTTAGAACAATGTGAAATACTCCATTAAGTCATATGTGCAATTTTTTTCCCCTCCATGATAGATAACCTTCCCAGAACTCGTTTTTCAGCCTGTGACATTTCATATTTACATTTCAAAATGTATATACACAAGAGAGTTCTTTTCTCTGCATGTGGGTACATTTCCCTTCTAAACGAGAATTCAAAGATCATGTGTACTTATAAAGCCAATCATCATTCTGAGCAATATTTCCAGGTATTCTTAAAGACACCCATTTTACAAAGATTGCTGTGAGGGACTTTGTCTACCCTGAGGGCAAACATGCTGCATTATCTGCCTTGTAGTGCCCAAGGTGAACACTCTGGCCTTGTCCTTAGTGCATGGAAGGCTACCAGCCATGGAGCCAGTCCTTCAAAATCCTGGAGCACCAGGATTAAGGAAAATATTACAGAGTGCACCTATCTCCGTGCCACCAAAGCCATGGCAGAAGTTTTGTACTGTGGAGAATTAAATAGCCGTTAAAAAAAAATACATGACAGAAACTAAACACTTCAAAAGCTTAATACTAATGCTATATCTTTCTTGGTTTGTATCCACTTCTGATATAGAACTCATCATTAATAATGATAAAATGCTGATGAATCATGTGTCTGTCTTTGTTTTCCCAGGTGTATAAGCTGTATATTGCATATTGGCACCCGTCTGATCAACATGGAGAATGTAAGCAGTGTGAAGGAATTCATTCTTCTGGGCCTTTCAAAGAACCAAGGGGTGCAGAAAATATGTTTTGTGGTGTTTTTGTTCTTCTATATTGTTATTGTGGCAGGAAATCTGCTCATCGTTGTCACTGTAGTTAGCAGTCAAAGTCTGAACTCCCCCATGTATTTCTTTCTCTGCCACCTGTCCATTGCAGATCTTTGCTTCTCTTCTGCCACAGCTCCCAAAATGATTGCTGACTTCCTTGTTGAGAAGAAAACCATTTCCTTTGGGGGTTGCATGGCACAGCTATTTGGGTTTCATATCTCCGGCGGCGCTGAGATCTTCATCCTCACAGTGATGGCCTATGATCGCTACTTTGCCATATGCAGACCCCTGCACTACACCACCCTCATGACCAGGCGTGTGTGTGGCTGGATGGTGATGGGTTCATGGGTGGGGGGCTTTGTGCACTCCCTGGTGCAGACCCTCATAACCGTTAGCCTCCCTTTTTGCGGCCCCAACAAAATTGACCACTACTCTTGCGATGTCCTTCCTCTACTACAACTGGCCTGTACCGACACCTATGTTGTGGGCATCATTGTCGTTGCCAATACTGGAATGCTTTGTTTGGTCTCTTTCACAATCCTGGTCACGTCCTACATTGTCATTTTGTTTTCCTTGAAAAGGCGAACATCCGAAGGGAGGCACAAAGCCCTCTCCACCTGTGGGTCCCACATTACTGTGGTGATTCTCTTCTTTGGGCCATGCACATTCACCTACATATGCCCATCCAGCAGTCTCTCGGAGGACAAGAGCGTGGCTGTGTTTTTCAATATCATCACACCCATGCTGAACCCACTCATCTACACACTGAGAAATGAGGAGGTGAAAAGTGCCATGAGAAAACTGTGGAATAGAAAAGTCTGGAGTGAAAAGGGTGAGGTGTAGAACTGTGGTAACATTTTCTCAGGAGCTGAGAAAATCAAGTCTCTCTCACTATAATTCCATTTTGGAAAATTTACTGAAAACTCCCTTTTGAAGAAAAGCTTGGTTTTAGCTGTTGCAGTAATTAGGAAGACACTGAAAGTTCATGTTTTGATTGGAATGGCATTGTAAACTCTGTGACTAGCAGGGCTTCCCTTTATGTTCTCTTTTTGAATAGCACAGGCCCAGGGCTGGGGCTTCCAAGCACTGCTGAGACACCAGCAAATAAATAAATGAATGCTATCAAAAATATTAAAATGTGTTCCAGGCAGAGCATCCCATTAGTCCGAGCTCTCCCAGGTGTAAACTTTCCGTCAGACAAACTCCATCTACTCTGTAATCTACTCAGCTAGGAAATGATGGCCCAGGGTGTCTGCAAGGCTGTTGGTCACCTGCTGCTGGAAGCAATTGTACCAAAGGCTTCCTTCCCCTTTACTTTGGAGTAAATGCCTTCTTAGGAGTACTGCATTGTCATATGCTGAATCCATGGGTTAGCAAGTGAAGTGCTGATATTAGATGCTGGTTGGGTCATTTGCTGATGCAGATGATATGAGGAGAAGCTTCTCCCCTTCCCATTCCAGTGCAGCAACTCTCTGCCTTTCTGCAGTAGTTCACCTGTCACTAATGCCCTCCTTCCTAGCCATCCCCTCTGCCCTTCATCTCGGCCTCAGATTTTGCATTTTAATGTTTAGACTAATAGAGAATCAAAGATCCAAGTGAAAGATAAATTGCTCACTGTAGGAAATTGTCGCCACCAGAGAAAGCATTGGGGGGCAAAGAAAGCATTGGGGGGCACAGTTTTATGTGTCAATGAAAAAAAAGAGTTGTTTGGGAATAATTCCTGTACGCAGGATAACTCCTAGCCCAACAGGGCACATCTACAGGCCCAGGCAAAGGAAGAAACATGTATTCCAAGGGAATAGCTGGAGCAGCTACTCCTGCAGGAGGGAAGAGAAGAAATGTGAAGATGGAAGATTAAATCATCTCAGAGCCAGTCACAGCTGCCACAGGGAGGTTAGTTGTAGCAGCTAAGGTTCTCCACAAGGACGAAGGAGCCACGAGGAGCCACGGGACCCTGACTCCTACCTTGCCAGGAGGAAAAGAGCAAATCAGCTGCGTGAGGGAGAAAGACATCTGTGTAATGCACTCTGAAAGTAACTAAAGCACTTTCTTTTTTCTTCCTTCACTTCACGTTCCCTATAAATACTGGCTTGCACTTGTGTTGCACCGTAACATGGCTTAAGTGTGATTCAAGATAAGAAGGTGTTCCCTGCACAGCAGAGCGGCAGATCTACAGACCAAATCCTGGGACAATGTCACAAATGCTCTGGTTCCCCGAATGTCCTCTGCTCTATGCAGGCGGTGCATTTGCAAAATCTTGCACATGGTCAGCCATGACATTGATTTTAAATAGAAATGTTTCCAAAAGAAGCACATAGCTAATACTAAATGAAGTCCATTTATCTAGACAGCTCTGGAAAGCAAGCAAGATAGCAAGCAAACCCCCACATAATGTGACATGGTCTGGGTGATCACGCTCCAGAGTCACCCTGTAGAGATTACTCTAATAGCTGTCCAAAATATATATTTTAGCTCCCCATCCACTGATTCTTTCTGACAAAGAAAACTTCACATGCCTCTGGAATCTCATTGCTTCTGGTAAGCTTGTGCTTCTGCTGTGCAATTTACTTGAAATATTTCTGCCACAACTTCCCCATCTGGAGAGAGAGAGAGGGAGAGAGAGAGAGTTGTTCTTGCAGATGCTCTTGGAAGTTGTTTTTGCAGAATGAGAAATGGAGCTAGACATTCAGGCTGTCCGTTTCATCCCCTGTAGTTTCCAGCCCTGGCAGAGATGTGGACTGTTCTCGTGACACACAAGAAGCAGCTTGGAGCTGAGAGGTTTTGATGAAACTGCCTGAAGTGGTCCGAGAGGTCATCAGAGGAGAATAGCAGGCAAACTGTTGGAGACTAGCAAATATAAACTGTGTAAGTTTTCTGATCTTGCTTCTTTGCTTTGTTCAAGCATGACTATGAAATCCTGCCTTTGAAAAGAGGCATTACTGTTGAGTGACTTTTGTGAGGTGCATTTTATGAAGTAGAAAGAACTCAATTTTTTTTTTACCCTTTCTTTTAATTGGTGTCTTCTTTGCTTATTTTTTCAGTTATATGCCATTTCCAGAAATATCTGTCAAAAGGAAGATTCTGGTGATACAGAGTCAAGGAGTCAATAGGTAGCTGCAGCACTGCCTATGTACTCAGTCTTAACTTGTCCCCTCTAGCTGTACACATCGTGGCAACAATGCTCTTAACACACACGCTTTGGGCCTCCCCACACTGCTTTCCCTCTGCCCATGGAGTGGCATGGAGATAGGGCTGGAGACACGAAAGAATATTTCCTCTGCTGCTAAAGTTGGAGGGTGGAAGAGGCAGAGATCTCGTGAGAAAGAACTGATTGACCTGTGATTGTGGAACAGGATTAAGAGCCCAAAGGACTTGCCAGTATTGTGGACACTGTTATGCAGCTCTTGCCATCTATCTTTTCAGTGTTGAAACTGAACACTAGTGATACTTGCGTACTGCACTAGAGTGCAGCAAAGGTGAATACAAGGGTGTTGGTGAGTAAAGGAGATTCAGCAGCGGTGTATTTATTACCCCAGGGGCATCACAGGTGTGTTTATGGGGGTTTCCATGCCCAGTCCAGAACTTGGCTGAGGTGTACAAAAACCTTACTGACACATCGTTAATGCAGATTATCTCCAGTATTCACCCATGTACTGTAGGAAAGGTGGTCTGAGGAAATACAAGCCTGCTCTTTTGGAGACTGAGGTCTCAACCCAGAAACTCATGAGCAATAACTGGAACCAATCGACACAAGATGTAGCCCAGTACAGCACATATAGGACAATGACTCTCCTGCTTCAGGTTTCCTGGCATCCCTTGAACATGGTCTGATTTCACTTAGGGCGCCTTAAAGACAGTTTGTGCCTAAAGGCACATCTCTGCTAAACAGACATGAGGTAGGTGTCCACTTTACCTCCTCCAGAAGGATCTACACTGAGAGTTGAAGTGATGTTAATTAGCCAGCTGCCTTGTGTCATGATGTGAATATTGATGGCTGCACAAAAATGCATGGACATTCTACCAGAGTCAGAGAGCACTAGTAAGGACTAGTTCTGTTGAATTCCTTCAGAGGGTTGAAAAAGAAGGTACGTTCATTGCTTGAGCAGAATTCCTTAGGGCATGACTAGCGTGTTGAGACTCAAATGGTAACATGCACTATCCGTCTCAGTCAGTTTTTCGTTTCCAAATCAACACTTCAAAAGTGGATGTTTAGGGAACCTAGTAACTAGTCTTCCTTTTTAAAAGGGGCAAAGATCAGAAATATGAATCTGGAGGATATTTCCACCAACTCCCTCAAATCAATAAACGGAGCTCGCTATTACACACTTCAGTAATGCATTCTGAGTCAGATATCAACTGTCACTCCTTGAGAGAAGCATTGACTTTGAAAGGAAACTTTCCCCAAAAGGCATAAAAGGGAATACATTGATATTGAACATACCAGTGATCAATATGGATGTGTACTGATAACACTGTGTTTCTAATGCCATCACAGGTGGCTTTATTCTGTGCTTCAGGTCCTGTCTACGTGATGTATATGAAGAACAAGAACAATGTGATGGAGTTTATCTTCCAGGGACTCACACAAGATGATACATTAGCAAAAGTATGCTTCACATTCTTCTTAGTCTTCTATGCCACTGTTATTCTTGGAAACCTGCTTAGCATCATCACTATACAGAACAGTCAACAGCTGGACTCTCCCATGTACTTCTTCCTGAGCTACTTGTCCTTTGTAGATATCAGTTACTCTACTGTCACAGTTCCCAAACTCATTTATGACCTTCTTGCTGAAAAGAAGACCATCTCTTTTGTGGGCTGCATAGCACAGCTCTTTGGGGTCCATCTCTTTGCCTGCACGGAGATGTTCATCCTCATAGCAATGGCGTATGATCGTTACACTGCTATATGCAAGCCGCTTCATTACACAAGCATTATGAACAAGCATGTGTGTGGCCGGGTGGTGGCAGCTTCGTGGGTGGGAGGCTGTGTGCACTCCCTGGTGCAGACCCTGCTGACCGCTCAGCTATTGTTTTGTGGGCCCAATGAGATCGACCACTGCTTCTGTGATGTACACGCTTTGCTGAAGCTGGCCTGCACTGACACCTACGTGGCTGGTTGCATCGTGGTTGCCAATAGTGGTCTGATTTCCTCGGGCTCTTTGCTTGTTCTTGTTGTGTCCTATGTCATTATTTTGGTCTCTTTGAGGACACGCTCTTCCAAAGGGCGTCTGATAGGACTCTCTACCTGCACCTCCCATATCACTGTTGCACTTCTGTTCCTTGGGCCATGCATTTTCATCTCTATGCGCCCTTCCACCATCTTTTCAGCAGACAAGATAATCTCTGTGTTTTACACCATCATCACGCCTATGCTCAATCCCTTGATTTACACCCTCCGAAATGAAGACATGAAAAAAGCCTTGAACAAGCTGTGGAGCAGAAAAGCAAAGAGGAGTGAGACATGAAACAACAGGGTGAGTGTTTGTAAGATGACTGTAGCTCAAGAAACCATGGGGAGGCAAAGAGAAGTGTTCAGGAGGGACTTTTCAGGAATGTTGTTCTATTTTTGGCGTGGCTGTTCAGAATAGAACTGAAAATAAATTCAAAGTTATATGCAGCTCTCATCTTTCTTTGGAAATTGTCGGTCAAAAGGATGTGAGCATATTGTCACCAGTCAAACCCGAGCCTTTGGGGTGGTATTGGGGCTTTTACCTTTAGACACCTTAGAGCTGTGTAAGTCTCAGATCTAGGCTGGTCAGTCGTCTGGTGCTTTACACTATAAAAAAATCTAAGGGATAGGTATCTCAGTGGAAATATGGGGATCCAATATCTCTCCATACTCCACACAATATAACCTAATTCCTAGCTGAACACTGAAAATTTCCCTAAAATTCTTAACAGTACTGTTCTTGATTCATTGAGTTTTCCTCAACTGTTTGCAGCAGGGAAACCCCAAATGCCCCTAGGACCTCCTGACTCTGGGCAATGCTGTTCTACCGCAAATAGACTTACTTTAGCATTGCTGTCATGACAAGTGATTCAAGGCCGGGATTTTCCCAAATCTCCTCCTGGAACTGAGATTTGGGGAAGGGAAGAAGAGGAACAGGATTCTGGATGGTGGATCAGAAGGCTTTCTTAGAAAAGCAAACTGTAGATTTGAAGAGACAGCAGCTCTTTAACTTTTTAAATTCCCTAATTTTGTCTGGGTTTCTCGAGGTGGAGACTAAGGCATAGGTGAATGCAGGGCTTATGAAAATCTGTTCTTTTTGATGATATTTGTCAGAAAACATATTTAGGTTTGAGATTGTGATTCTTGATTGAAACATGCTGCCGGTTGTGCTGATGCTTAGCTCTGGATGGCTTTGACTATCTTAAACATCAGCGCAGAGAGAGGTGTGCAGACATGACTCATTGCTGTGCAGGGAAGCTCTCTGATGACAACCTACCTGTCTTTCTCTGGAAGAGTAGTAGTGTACATTGCTCTTCCCAGAGACCTGTAAACATACACAGGAAAATAAAATGATGCCTGTGATTTCTTTCCAAGCTATTTCCTTCCTGTGAGCTGGGAGTCCACTGAAAGAGACAATTTTGGACAACTCAGAAATCTGGTTTAAAAATCTCACATCTCTGTTCAAGATAAGGACAACGCAACATTGATACGTGTAAAAACTGTGATCTTCACATATCTGATGATACTTAATAATGAGAAACGAGAGACAAACCTTGAGCTTCAGGCTCTGCAGCAACAGAAAGATGACAACTAGCAGGACCAAAAGGCTACATTTTCCTGAGACTTGTAAAATCCTTCTTTAGGGTGCCATAGACGATCACAGGGACACAATCTTTGCTACAGTTATGCACAGCTTTAAGGAGAGGAAGTCAGAGGAAATAACAGCCCTAACAGGCTTGCAAAGGGAATCCACAAGACCTCTTTCCATCCCCCTTTGACTGTAAGCCTTATGCAGAGGCAGGAACCTCTCGCCTGTCTGAGATTAATTCTGTCACTTTCAGCTCAATAAAGATTTCAACTCCTTCTGCCAACTGACGGACAGCATTTGTAAACTCAGCCAGAAGGGATGAAACATCGTTTAGCGCTAGAACACCCATCCTTAGAGCTAGCTTAGCTGAATTGATAAAAGGATTCCAAAGCCTTTCCCAACTTTCTCATCTCCCAGAAATGATTGCTCGTTTATTCTCAAAATCACATTGATGGCAGACATGTAGTTGGTAAGTCATAATCTTATTCCGTCATTCTTTTAAGTGAAAGAACACTGCAGCTTGATTAACTTTCAGATTATGTCCAATGTCCTTAAAATAACTGCCAGTTCACTCAGTTGCCTCAAGTGGATTGCTGATATGTGGAGATGAAAAGCAGGAATAAGTTCTTGTTACTTCACAATGGTAGCAAAATTAGAAGTCAATCTTTTCTGCATTTCTGTAGTTTTTTCATGTTTCCAGGCAGAAGGGGAAAAAGGAGGTAGTAATGAGTGACAGAAGAGGGAGATTTAACAGAAGAGGGACAGTTACTTTCGCTAGTGTTTGGGGGGCAAAAACACGGGTGTCTCTTCTCCAAGATTTCCTTTCCAGAACTTCAGGTTCTGTGTGTTGCACTGGAAGAGGCTACTCCTTTCAAATAATGAAGACATAGCAGAAAAGGCCATAAATTCAAATCACATTTCTTTTCTCCTCTTGAATATCTCTGAAAGCTTTTTCTCATCTTCACGGACTGGTGGTTTTCCTACATGAGCAAACGTTCCTAATAGAACAGAGAACTGCAATTCTGTGCCACGCACTCCTCAGGCAGGAGTCCTGTTTGTGCTTGGAACTTGCAAGTTAAGAGTCAGGATTCCTCCAGCTTTCAGCGGCAGAGGAACACAGTCTTTCAAGATAGAAGTTGCAGATACAACCAGTTAAAAGTCCACCTAAAATCACTTCTAACAATTAAGTACCTTTCTGAATCTCACCCTTGGAAGCTGATCAAATCTTCCTTGGAAGTCCTACTCTTTGTACCAAGGTTTTGATAAATTTTCCCCAAACAAAGTTCTCTTTCTAACAAGTCTGCTGAAGTTTCTCTGATATGACCTAAAACTCTCCTCAGAGCATCCTTCACCTCCTTATTCCTTAGGCTGTAGCTGGTAAGATTCAGCACTGCAGTCACCACTGTAGAGAACAGAGAGGCCCATTTATCTCAGTCCAATGAGTAGCTGCATATCGGGCTACCGCACATAAAAACGGTGCTGCCATAAAACAAGAAGAGAGCTCTCAGATGGGAAGCAGAGGTGGAGAAGGCTTTGCATCTGCCCTTGGAGGAGTGGATCCTCAGGGTGGTGGAGATGAGGTAGATGGAGGAGATGAGAATTGCCAGAGATGTGAAGATGCCATGAAACACACCAAAAATGTGAAGTACCGTCTCTTTGCTATAGGTGTCAGAGCATGAAAGCTGGATCCTAGGGGGATGTCACAGAAATAATGACCGATAACACCGAAGTCACAGAAAGAGAATGTGAAGGTGGAGATAGTTTGCGCAAGTGCGTGGACAAAGCCAATGAAAGAGGAGATGATTACCATCTGTGTACAGGCTTTTGAGGACATGAGAGTTGCATAAAGGAGAGGGTTGCAGAGAGCCACATGCAGTCATATGCCTTTACTCCCAGCAGCAGACACTTAACACTAGCCATGAGGAGACAAGTGAATAGCTGTGCCACACAGGCACTGACTGAAGTGGCTCTCCTCACTGCTGAAGAGTTCACCAGCAACCTCGGGGAGATAGCTGAGGAGTAACAGAAATCCACAGAAGCCAAGTTACTGAGGGAAAGGTACACAGTGTGTGAAGCCGGGGGATCAACCTTCATCTACATGATCCTTCCAAGATTCCCTAATAATGTGCTTAAAAAAAGCGGGTTACCTTCACCTCTTGGCTTTCTGTTAGTCCAGAGAGGATAAACTCAATGGCCACACAGTGATTCCTCTCAGGCATGTTGCTAGCACACTCACGTTATCTCCCGACAAGAAACTGAATCAATGCCTGGAAGTAATGGGAAACTGTCAACACACAATTGATTGTCTCAGTAGCCACAAGGAAGTACGGCGCATTTTCATCATAGCTTCTGACTAGACTTCTTTAATTACGCATTGAAATGACTTGTGATACAAGGGAGTACTGTTCCTATTTTTCAGGTGAGATAAGAAAGCGCAGAAAGATAAAATAATTTATTCAAAAGGCAGCAGCAGCACTGTGAAACACCACTCCTAGTCTGGCACTACAATGGTTTTCGTGTGCCCTCTTTCTCCTTTTTTAAGGAAAAAAGTCTGCTTTTCTTGAGGACATCTATGGAGCACTCTTCTCCCCTCACTCCTGGCCACGGTTGGGTGTACAGTATCATCCAAATGGCCCCCTCCAAGGGCAATGGCCCGCTTGTTCCTGAAGATACATGGTCTTGACACTAGTTCAGACATCATTCTTCCTGTATTGCAATCACCAATACATTTTTTGCCTATTAGCTAACTCTCCTGGGCATTGGTAGCAGTGTAGTTACAGCTCAGTATGGGCCACAAAGTCCATTAACAGGGCAAAGCAGCCCCCGTTCAGCCTTGCTGAAATAGGAATATAATGGTTAGGCTGCAGCTGTGCCAACTTGGTAAGACCTGCCTTAATTACATGGACCTCCACCACCCTGACCTTTGGGACTGCAACTCGTAAACATACAAATAACAAATCCACATCCTGGCAGAAGAAAGTAAGAGTTTCCTCTCTTGAAAGAAATGGCGGCAAGCACTAAATGGCACCAGCAGCAGGAAAACCCAGCTTTGCATCTTCCCAAAGAGGAGCAGATACCACAAGATCCTCCAGGTTTGGCTGAGAAAGGATTTCTCATTTGCTTGCACCCCTGTTGTCAAGGAAAAGTGGCCATCTTCTGCTCAGGAATAAATTGGGAAGAGTCACCAAATGAAATACTTTCCATTTAGAGGGGGAAAAATCTCATGCTAAAAGGGAAGGAATCCTGAACAAAAAGGGAATCAGTCATCCCTGTAAAGGTTCTACCAGCTTCACCTCACATGAAAAATTATTGTTAATCTCTTGGAGGTTAGCAGTAACCTGGCTGACGCTCTCAAAGCGGAGTTCTTATCACGTGGGTGACTGAATGGAGGTTTCAATTCTTGCTGAGGTCTGTTTCTAGCATAGGCTTCAAGGTATTGCATAGGTACAAAACTATTCTCTTACTGACCTGTTTCATCCAGAAAGACAAGAGTAGATACTGTAGATACCAAGCCAGTTTATTCCCCGCTTGAGCCAAATCTTCAGAAGTACTTGCCCATTTCAAGAAGCAGACAGCAGGATTAAAACCAGCCTATAATGGTTAGGTACACAGTTTAAGTGGGCAAAATGCTTACCCTGCTTAGATGCACAAAAGACCAGACTGCCTTTACACACTGAGTTATCTTTGCATAGCTGGCTGTTGTTTATCTCCAACCTACCCAACGTTTTCTGCCCTGAAGCACAGCAACTAGCCCAGTTAATTCTCAGAAAAGGGCTTCAATGAGCTTGCTATCAACAGGTTGCTCTCTTCCATGGACTACTTGGGAAACTGAAGGAGGAAATTGCCCTCTCCTGCCCCAACGTGAGTGATCAAACACTGGATTAGGTGCAAATTTGTAGAATCTCCATCTGTGCTGACATTTAAAATTCAGCTGGATCGAGCCGGAGCAATCTGATCTGACTGAACCTGCTCTGAGGAGGAGGTTGGACTTGATGACCTCCAGAAATCCTTCCCAACCTAAATTATTCTATGATTCTATCTGCAGATTGAAAATGATCTTTTTGATCTCTAAAATGAAGAAATAGGCCTACCTTCCTTGCATGAAGGTGCGAAATATTTTATGCCGTATTGTTGCAGAAATAAACTCTTATTTCAAAAGCTACAAACTTATGAGGCCTTCTACAGACAGCTGGAAGTAGCCTCACGATCCCAGGCCCTGGTTCTCATGGGGGACTTCAGCTACCCTGAGATCTGCTGGAAAGACAGCACAGCTAGGCACAAACAGTCCCGGAGGTTCCTGCAGAGCATTGGTGACAACTTCTTGACACAGGTGGTGGAGGAGCCAACAAGGAGAGGTGTGCTGCTGGACCTTGTACTAACAAACAAAGAAGGACTGGTGGAAGATGTGAAGGTCGGGGGCAGCCTTGGCTGCAGTGACCATGAGATGGTGGAGTTGAGGATCCTGCAAGGAGGCAGCAGGGCACTGAGTAGGATCGCAACCCTGGACTTGAGGAGAGCAAACTGTGGCCTCTTCAGGGACCTACTTGGAGGAATGCCATGGGTTAGGGCCCTAGAAGGAAGGGGCGTTCAAGAGAGCTGGTTAATATTCAAACATCACTTCCTCCAGGCTCAAGATCAGTGCATCCCTATGAGTAGGAAGTCAAGCAAAGGGGGCAGGAGACCTGCATGGATGAGCAAGGAGCTCCTGGCAAAACTCAACCAGAAGGAGGAAGTCTACAGAAAGTGGAAAGGGGGACAGGCCACTTGGGAGGAATATAGGAACATTGTCAGAGTATGCAGGGATGCAACGAGGAAGGCTAAGGCCCGTTTGGAATTACATCTGGCGAGAGATGTCAAGGACAACAAGAAGGGCTTCTTCAAAGACATCGGTAGCAAGAGGAAGACTAGGGAAAATGCGGGCCCTTTGCTGAACGGGGAGGGTGCCCTGGTGAGGAAGGATGCAGAGAAGGCAGAGTTACTGAATGCCGCCTTTGCTTCAGTCTTTCCTGCTCAGACCAGCCCTCAGGAACCCCAGACCCTGGAGGCAAGAGAGAAAGTCTGGAGAAAGGAAGACTTTCCCTTGGTGGAGGAGGATCGGGTTGGAGATCATTTAAGCAAACTTGACACCCACAAATCCATGGGCCCTGATGGGATGCGCCCACGAGTGCTGAGGGAGCTGGCAGATGGTATTGCTAAGCCACTCTCCATCCTCTTTGAAAGGTCTTGGAGAACAGGAGAGGTGCCTGAGGACTGGAAGAAAGCCAGTGTCACCCCAGTTTTCCAAAAGGGCAAGAAGGAGGACTCAGGCAACTACAGGCCAGTCAGCCTCACCTGCATCCCTGGAAAGGTGATGGAGCAGCTCATCCTGGAGGCCACCTCCAAGCATGTGGAGGACAAGAAGGTGATCAGGAGGAGTCAGCATGGCTTCGCCAAGGGGAAATCATGCTTAACCAATCTGATAGCCTTCTCTGATGGAATGACTGGTTGGGTAGATGAGGGGAGAGCAGTGGATGTTGTCTGCCTTGACTTGAGGAAGGCTTTTGACACTGTCTCCCATAGCATCCTCATAGACAGGCTCAGGAAGTGTGGGTTAGATGAGTGGACAGTGAGGTGGCTTGAGAGCTGGCTGAATGGCAGAGCTCAGAGAGTTGTGATCAGCGGTGCGGAGTCCAGTTGGAGGCCTGTAGCTAGCGGTGTCCCCCAGGGGTCAGGACTGGGTCCAGTCTTGTTCAACTTCTTCATCAATGACCTGGATGAAGGCACAGAGTGCACACTCAGCAAGTTTGCTGAGGATACAAAACTGGGAGGAGTGGTGGATACACCAGAGGGCTGTGCTGCCATTCAGAGAGACCTGGAGAGGCTGGAGAGGTGGGTGGAGAGGAACCTCCTGAAGCTCAACAAAGGCAAGTGCAGGGTCCTGCACCTAGGGAGGAATAACCCCATGCACCAGGACAGGTTGGGGGTTGACCTGCTGGAAAGCAGCTCTGCTGGGAAGGACCTGGGAGTGCTGGTGGACACCAAGTTAAGCATGAGGCAGCAATGTGCCCTTGTGGCCAAGAAGGCCAATGGTATCCTGGGGTGCATCAGGAAGAGTGTTGCCAGCAGTTTGAGGGAGGTGATTCTCCCCCTCTACTCAGCCCTGCTGAGGCCACATCTGGAGTACTGTGTCCAGTTCTGGGCTCCCCAGTACAAGAGGGATGTGGCACTACTGGAGCAAGTCCAGCGAAGGGCTACAAAGATGATTAGGGGACTGGAGCATCTCTCTTATGAGGAAAGGCTGAGAGAGCTGGGCCTGTTTAGCTTGGAGAAGAGAAGGCTGAGAGGAGATCTTATCAACGTGTACAAGTATCTGAAGGGAGGGTATCAAGAAGATGGAGCCAGACTCTTTTCAGTGGTGCCCAGCAACATGACGCGAGGCAACAGGCACAAACTGAAACACAGACAGTTCCATCTGAACATGAGGAAAAACTTCTTCGCTGTGAGGGTGACAGAGCACTGGAACAGGTTGCCCCGAGAGGCTGTGGAGTCTGCTTCTCTGGAGATATTCAAAACCCGCCTGGACGCGATCTTGGGCAACTGCTCTAGGTGACCCTGCTTGGGCAGGGGGTTGGACTAGATGATCTCCAGAGGTCCCTTCCAACCTCAAGCATTCTGTGATTCTGTGAAATGGCTTCAGGAATACTGTTACCCCATAGAATTAAAATGAACAAAAGAGAAAAGTTTAGACCCCTGTTAGTTCTTTGAATGTTCTGGTGCAGACATTTTCCCTTCTTTCTCTGCCCTCAACTTAATTTCAAAAAATCAGATTTAGATCCATTCCTTTTAAATCCAGCCCTTCATTTGCTCACAAACTGTTTTAGTGTTAATTCGATCCATGCACCAGCCAACCCAGAAAGAGAGTAATGGAGAAACAAAGGAGGGAAGGATTGAGGGCAGGAGCCAAAAAAACCAAAAACAAATAGAAAGTCTGGAGAGCTGGATGGAGAGGCAGAGAAATGCCCTTTCAGCCCTGCAGCAATAGGCAAGTGCCAGTGCCAGGAAGAGAGGTGACCCTCCCAGCAGCTACTGGGAAGACAGTGAGATAAGGTGCTGTGGCTGGGAGCTGAAAGCTTTCTCAGAAGCACTAGGGTGAGAGGCCTTGCATGGCACTGCGTAAGGGGAGCGAGGCATCCCCAGTGTGGGGCGAGAGGGTGGTGGGGAAGAGATTTGGCACAGGCACAGGAGGGTGGCTGATGGCTCAGCAGGAGCTGTGTGCTGCAGCCACATAGGGAAGGGAAAAGCTCCTTACAAGCACCTTTCTCTCCACTGCCTGTACAGACAGGCTAGGGCAACTAACTCATCTGGAGATGGCCATCTTGGGCGAAAGCTGGGAGAGATGAGTTGAGATGTCCTCTGGGGACAGCGATGGAGAGGCTCAGGGTGTAGGTGAGGAATTGGTGCTCTTCTCTACACACACAGAAGCACCACGCATCACTCCAGGACCCCTGTGTGTTGACCAGAGCAGCCGTGGCACCAGCTGAACGGTCCCCTAGGTGTTCAGGCCTGAAGGATGTTTCTATACAAGCCCAAAATAGCCAGGATGAAACTCATGCCTGCTGAGAATGGCCTCCCAGGAGCTGCCAGAATGCACTGGAGTCCTGCAGGCTTGACCTCAAGTCAAAGTGAGGGAAGAGACTCCCTGTAAGGTTCAGGGTCCCAAAGACATGCCCAACATCCTGGGTCACTCTTCCTCCCCGCGCTCTGCATGCTCTGCGTAGCCATGCTCTGTGCACCATGTCCCCTTCCACAAGGGGGGACCACATAATGAGAAGAGGCACTGGCATGGTGTGCAGACAAGGATCGCTCTCACCCAGCTCCCTGGTCCCCAGCACAGCCCTGCTCGGAAGGGGCACGTCACCAGCTGAGCTGCTCCCACCGCAGTGGAGATGCCCTGGCTCTGCTGGGGGCTGAGCACTGCTGCCCACCTCCCCTCAGTCCCCTCTGCAGGCTGCCCCACCCTCCCACACCTCCTCGCCAGCAGGGATTTATACAGCAGTCTCTGCAGCAGTGTCTCTGGGCACTTGGCTTCCTTCTCCGCACGTTGCTTTCTCTGCAAACACTTGTCAGAAGGTGACTTTCCCAGAGCCATGGAGCCAGTGGTGACGGTTGCTCCTGCCCAGGAAGTAAATGACCGGGTTGGTGCTGCTGTCCCAGAGAGATGAGCCAGGGACCATCAAAAATGGGAATTTACCAATGTTTGGCATGCAATAGTAATGCTTTTTCACTACTTCTCCCTTCTTCAGACAGTCTCACGATATAAAGAACACAAGAACTGTCTGTCCAGAGTTATAGCTTGACTCTTGTACTGATGCTTTGCTTCCCAGCTGCATCCATGAGCAGCTCTCGTTTCACAGACCTTGCAGAAGATGGCCTACTGCTGCTCAGGGTCACACAGATTGAGAAGTTGTCAGTCCTCTTCCCTAATGCCTGCTGCTGATTTCACAACCTCCCTCAACACAGCTTCTCATTTCCCAAGGGTCCACTGTCACTGCAGAACCTCCCCTAGCACATTCCTCACTACCGAGTGTCCTCTTCTGACCTCAAAACCTCTCCCAACACAAGCTGTCACCATACATTGTCCCCTACTACTTCACAGAACCTGTTCTACAGTAGGGTCTCCTTGAACTCTCTAGCCAGCCTTATGACACCTCAGCAGCCACAATTTTGCAACCTCTCCTAGTGTTACCCTTCAAAACACGATGCCCGCTTCTGATGTCACAAGGTCTTTCAACACAGCTTAGCACCCACAGTATTACCTGCCACTTCATACGATCTTTCAGCACAGTCCCTCACCACACCTCAGGCACTTCTGATTTCACAAACTCCATGAAGACAGCTCCTAGCTATGTAGCATCCATTTCAAGTTTCACAACTTCCCTCCACACCGTGCCTTGTCCCCATCCTGCCCATCATCAAATTCACAACAAACATTCACCATGGCTCTGTCAACAACCCCCTTGCCAGTATTCACTATCCAGCTGCAAAACCTCATTCATCTCACCATGCACAGTCCCTCCTTGTCCAAATAACAGCTCCCCTGAGCATGACCTGCTGCCATAGTGGTGTCCAGAGCCAGGTGCCAAGGTAAGTGGAATGAAAATGGAGAAAAGACCTTTCTCCTTTGCTGGCACTAAGCGCACCCCAACGGGGAATTATTTTGCAGCAGGAGGTAGCAGCAATTCTTCATTTGGACTTGTGCATTAAGTCACCTCTGGTAGTCCATTTGGCTAGGGAAACAAAAGGACATGAATGTGATGCTAGCCAAGTTGCTGCCATGTGTGCCACTGGGTACAGAAAGTGGCAGGCTGACTCATACTAGGTTAGCAGGCCAGATGCTATTGGCCTGATCTCTGGCTTCTGTCATCTGTTGCTCCTCTTCCTTTCCCAAAGACTGTAAGACTTTGTTTACCTTCTTACCCAATACTCTCGTTTCCTGTAGTGACTACTGTTAACCCTCATTAAGCTGCCCAAGACTCCAGGCGACAGTAAAAGGACATTTAAGTTAGGGGACTATTTTCACCAAGGCATTTCTTTACCAGTATTTATTCTCATTAACTGTAGGATTTCTGTTTTCACTGTGGAGATCGCTGGCATTCTGTGCAGAGGAGATGGAGACATTAACTATGTTGCTATCAGGCCATTCCACATTTCCAGAAATTTCAGCAAAACAAAGGAAAGGACAGTAGCTGAGACAATGTCTTTCCTGACATCCGTGAGGCATAAGCTACAAATACACAGTAGAGTTGAGAGAAACGATGAATTTGACTTGGGCCTTGGTTGAGATGATACGCTGATATAAATCAGCATGTCTATTTGCTTCGTTTGTTTCATTTCATAGGTTCACCTTTGACTGCAGCTGCTCAGGTTAAGAAAGATGGGGCCCATCATGACAGTTGAGAGTTGTCCGCCCTAGGTTGTTTTGTTTAAAAGCTAGACGTCTGTTTCAGACCTAATCGCATCCTAACATCAGTTCTGAGGTAGATCAGATGCATCTGCCTCCAGAGACATTCATTTTTTTCCGCAGAAGAGCCTAGAGTGACTAAGTCAGGGTTAAATTCGCTGACTTCCATTGGCATTAAATAGGTGACGTCCTCCCTCAGTTTCCCAATTCGTAAATGAAGGATTTTTTGACTGACTTGGTAATTCACTGACCTCTGTTAGAACATGCAAAATCTTGCAAAGAGGCTTTATTCACTGGATTTCCAGTGATGAAATTTCTGGTGAGATAGGACTTGGAGGGTCATCAAGAGGTCACCCAGGACATCTTCTGTCCCTATCAAAACTTCATCGTAACCACTCCTGAGAGAAATGAGCCCAACCTGTCCTTAGAAGACTCCTGTGATAGGAATTCTTTACCATCCCTGGAGGATCGTGACTCTTCTTACAGCTTGAGGTTTCTTTCTTTTTTTCCTTTAAAGAGGATTTCTCTTTTACATGTTTTTTGGAATACACAGAAGTTAAAAAAGGAGAGAAAATATCTGGATTACAAATGGACTGTTTTAGCATTCACAATGCTAGGAAGCCAGAGCAGTGGACCTAATGGCCCTTTACACATGGGAAATCCATACAACCATCAGCTTGGAGTAAGGAAGAACTCCGAGAAGCGTTAGCTGGATAGGCCCATGCATATGCTTGTCCAGCTGAATACTCAGCTACTCCTTTGACTGTTATTTCTTATGGAGAAACCCTGAAATGCCTTTGTGATATCATTATAAAAGCATTGACTGACAACTGTTTCTTTAAAATATATTTACTTAAACTTTTCAGTCGAGACAGAACTCATTCTCCTCCTTTGCCCCTTTCTTTCACGCCTTCCCTTCACCAAGCCTCCACCCCTCCCTCCTGCAGCCCCAAGAGCCCTTCAGGTGGAAGATTTCCTGGGAGAGGGTTAAAGGTTGGTACTTAAACGGTTTTCTTCTCAGCCCTTTGTGCAGCTGCTGGGGTATGAACGCATCATTCAGCACACCCAGGTCGCATCATCCACACAGCCTATTAAACCACTTCTCACACAGGCAGGAAACATCAAGATACACTTGTGACACATGAAAGCAAGTAATAAATTAGATGGGGTTGGATTATACACTAACAGCCACCTCCTAAGCAAGTTTTGGAAGCTTTCCAGAAGCCATTCTATGTTCTTTAAAGGTGCTGTGCTCTAACACATTCATACCAGGAGAGACAGAAGTTGAGGAGATAAAGTTGTACAGCCCTTACACAAAAAATTAGATCTCTAAACACAGGCGAGGTAAGTTTTGCAGCTTCTCTGGCTTCTCGCTTTGCTTCGCTTTGTTTGCTTTGCTTTGCTTTCCTCTTCCTTTTCCTTTCTTCTTGAACAAATGTGAAAATACAGAAAGGAACTTCCACTGAAGTTATCAACTGTCTCTAGTTATCTTTGGCTAGAATCATACACAGAGCTAGTTCTACAGCCGCAGATTCGATTGCTTCAATATTATTCTTTTGTTTCCCATAACCACCTGAGATTTTAGGGAAGAATGCATGCAGTAAGGAGATGGTGCAATTTCTCACCCTTTTTGAGATGTTAAGAGTACACATGAGATTCATTTTATTTTGCAGCTGATTGCATTATGTCATATAGCTCAGGTCTATCCCTGCAAAGGCACTTGAAGAGATAAGCCATAACTGGTGGGAATCCTCTACTGAATTAGTCATTCTAGTAATCCTCTTGGAGTCAACAGTAAGAAACGGGTACTGGCAGCACATGATTCATCACATCTACAAGTAGACTGGTCAGGTGTAATATGCCTAGCTTAGGTACAGGTGCCTACATGACTTAAGGCGATGAGATGAGATCAGACAGATGGGTAGTTTGTTAAATGCAGTTTGGTGGTGATGGAAAGGACCTTTTCAAGCAAGATACATGGTTGAGCTGTCTGAATTGTGAATCGGTCCTTTTGTAGATGCACACCTTGTTTTTAGCTCAGGAGTTTGCCATCTGCTGGTATTCAGGCATATAGATTCCCCTGACCATTTCTCTCTTGGTCACTCCTTTCTGACTGCCTTAATATGGCCCTGCGATTGCTGTGGTATGCTTCCAGTCATGCTCTGGCTTGGATGGAGCCCAGCTATTTCTTTTCGACTGGGTACTGCACAACCATAAAGGTGTGCTCATTTCATCCCTGTCATTTATTTTGTTGAGAAGTCTACGTCGTTGCTCAGTAGAAGGAAGAGGGGTAGAAAGGATCATGACCTGGTAAGACGAGGGAGAAACTGACCTCCCGTTGTTCTTACTGATCCTTTTCCTTGTAGAAATATCTGAAGGGGAACCATCCATGTAAATTTTACCCTTCTGCTTGAAAAACTTTCATCTAGTGTAAGTACAACTGTAAGCATAGGAAAAGTCCCTAACTTTGCCCACTTCCTCTCTCGGCTTCACTTTGTGGGTCTGAAAGTAATCTTGGGTTTTCTCAGTTTCAGTGTTTCCTGTGGATGCTTCATCACTTCGTGCCTGCACGAGAGTTTCTGATTATGCTGCAGATGGAAGTAGTTGGTAGATAACTTGGCTTAACTGAATCATTCCACAGATTTGCTCACAGATCACCAACACAAATGAGAAGACCTGGTTGTGATGTAATTCTGCAGGACTTAAAATGGTGCATTTTAACACCAGCTGACGGGGAATGTTTTGATCCTAGAAGGAAGCCCATACAGTGGATATTTTTATTAAAAGAGTGCCTGCTTTTGGCTGACCTTAAACTCTCTGTGAAGAGTTTAATCTGGTGGTTCCCACACTTCTTTGAGCAAGGGAATTCTGGTGGTCTGGGTGCATAAAGGCAAGCTAGAAACGTTACACTCTTTCTAAAGATGTAGGCTACTCATTTATTAGTGACACGTAATGCTCGATGGGTTGTAGCTGGAATGCAGGGTGAACCAAAGAAGTCCCATGTTTATGCTGGAATGTGACCTTGTCTCGAATGAGAAACTGTATGGATGTAGAAATGCCTAGGGACAAGGAGCTCAGCCATAACCTGAAAAAGGTGGATGGCATTGCAAAAAGCTCTGAGCTACTTTCAGGGACCAAAAGGGATTATTCTCTAAAGGTCATTCTAACCTGGTGGTGCTAATTTGCTTAAGCTCCTCATAGTGAATGGAGGAAAAAAGGGTTCTGCAAAGGACCCTAATTTAGTCATTCTGAATCAGCCTATGAATCAGACCTATACTGGCTGTTGAAGGAGTTTAGTTAGATTAGCTTCATTAAGCTAAGTTAACCCTTGAAAGCATCACGCAGAGTGTATCAAAAATCATACTAGGTAAAATCAGTACAGTGCTGGGAAAGAAGATCTCACAAGAGTCTTTCATTCTTCCTTCCTCTGATAGAAACAATGCTGAGATTTAGAACAATGTGAAATACTCCATTAAGTCATATGTGCAATTTTTTTCCCCTCCATGATAGATAACCTTCCCAGAACTCGTTTTTCAGCCTGTGACATTTCATATTTACATTTCAAAATGTATATACACAAGAGAGTTCTTTTCTCTGCATGTGGGTACATTTCCCTTCTAAACGAGAATTCAAAGATCATGTGTACTTATAAAGCAAATCATCATTCTGAGCAATATTTCCAGGTATTCTTAAAGACACCCATTTTACAAAGATTGCTGTGAGGGACTTTGTCTCCCCTGAGGGCAAACATGCTGCATTATCTGCCTTGTAGTGCCCAAGGTGAACACTCTGGCCTTGTCCTTAGTGCATGGAAGGCTACCAGCCATGGAGCCAGTCCTTCAAAATCCTGGAGGACCAGGATTAAGGAACATATCACAGAGTGCACCTATCTCCGTGCCACCAAAGCCATGGCAGAAGCTTTCTACTGTGGAGAATTAAATAGCTGTGAAAAAATACATGACAGAAACTAAACGCTTCAAAAGCTTAATGCTAATGCTATATCTTTCTTGGTTTGTATCCACTTCTGAAATAGAACTCATCATTAATAATGATAAAATGCTGATGAATCATGTGTCTGTCTTTGTTTTCCCAGGTGTATAAGCTGTATATTGCATAATGGCACCCGTCTGATCAACATGGAGAACGTAAGCAGTGTGAAGGAATTCATTCTTCTGGGCCTTTCAAAGAACCAAGGGGTGCAGAAAATATGTTTTGTGGTGTTTTTGTTCTTCTATACTGTTGTTGTGGCAGGAAATCTGCTCATCGTTGTCACTGTAGTTAGCAGTCAGCGTCTGAACTCCCCCATGTATTTCTTCCTCTGCCACCTGTCCATTGCAGATCTTTGCTTCTCTTCTGCCACAGCTCCCAAAATGATTGCTGACTTCCTTGTTGAGAAGAAAACCATTTCCTTTGGGGGTTGCATGGCACAGCTATTTGGGTTTCATATCTCCGGCGGCGCTGAGATCTTCATCCTCACAATGATGGCCTATGATCGCTACTTTGCCATATGCAGACCCCTGCACTACACCACCCTCATGACCAGGCGTGTGTGTGGCTGGATGGTGATGGGTTCATGGGTGGGGGGCTTTGTGCATGCCATAGTGCACACCCTTGTAACTGTTAGCCTCCCTTTTTGGGGCCCCAACAAAATTGACCACTACTTCTGTGATGTCCGTCCCCTACTACAACTGGCCTGTACAGACACCTATGTTGCGGGCATCATTGTTGTTGCCAATACTGGAATGATTTGTTTGGTCTCTTTCTTCATCCTGGTCACGTCCTACATTGTCATTTTGTTTTCCTTGAAAAGGCGAACGTCCGAAGCGCGGTACAAAGCCCTCTCCACCTGTGGGTCCCACATTACTGTGGTGATTCTCTTCTTTGGGCCATCCACATTCACCTACATACGCCCATCCAGCAGTCTCTCGGAGGAGAAGAGGTTAGCTGTGTTTTACACTGTCATCACGCCCATGCTGAACCCACTCATCTACACACTGAGAAATGAGGAGGTGAAAAGTGCCATGAGAAAACTGTGGAATAGAAAAGTCTGGAGTGAAAAGGGTGAGGTGTAGAACTGTGGTAACATTTTCTCAGGAGCTGAGAAAATCAAGTCTCTCTCACTATAATTCCATTTTGGAAAATTTACTGAAAACTCCCTTTTGAAGAAAAGCTTGGTTTTAGCTGTTGCAGTAATTAGGAAGACACTGAAAGTTCATGTTTTGATTGGAATGGCATTGCAAACTCTGTGACTAGCAGGGATTCCCTTTATGTTCTCTTTTTGAATAGCACAGGCCCAGGACTGGGGCTTCCAAGCACTGCTGAGACACCAGCAAATAAAGAAATGAATGCTATCAAAAATATTAAAATGTGTTCCAGGCAGAGCATCCCATTAGTCCGAGCTCTCCCAGGTGTAAACTTTCCGTCAGACAAACTCCATCTACTCTGTAATCTACTCTGCTAGGAAATGATGGCCCAAGGTGTCTGCAAGACCTTCAAGGTCCCCTGCTGCTGGAAGCAATTGTACCAAAGGCTTCCTTCCCCTTTACTTTGGAGTAAATGCCTTCTTAGGAGTACTGCATTGTCATATGCTGAATCCATGGGTTAGCAAGTGAAGTGCTGATATTAGATGCTGGTTGGGTCATTTGCTGATGCAGATGATATGAGGAGAAGCTTCTCCCCTTCCCATTCCAGTGCAGCAACTCTCTGCCTTTCTGCAGTAGTTCACCTGTCACTAATGCCCTCCTTCCTAGCCATCCCCTCTGCCCTTCATCTCTGCCTCAGATTTTGCATTTTACTGTTTAGACTAATAGAGAATCAAAGATCCAAGTGAAAGATAAATTGCTCACTGTAGGAAATTGTCACCACCAGAGAAAGCATTGGGGGGCACAATTTTATGTCAATGAAAAAAAAGAGTTGTTGGGGAATAATTCCTGTACGCAGGATAACTCCTAGCCCAACAGGGCACATCTACAGGCCCAGGCAAAGGAAGAAACATGTATTCCAAGGGAATAGCTGGAGCAGCTACTCCTGCAGGAGGGAAGAGAAGAAATGTGAAGATGGAAGATTAAATCATCTCAGAGCCAGTCACAGCTGCCACAGGGAGGTTAGTTGTAGCAGCTAAGGTTCTCCACAAGGATGAAGGAGCCACGAGGAGCCACGGGACCCTGACTCCTACCTTGCCAGGAGGAAAAGAGCAAATCAGCTGTGTGAGAGAGAAAGACATCTGTGTAATGCACTCTGAAAGTAACTAAAGCACTTTCTTTTTTCTTCCTTCACTTCACGTTCCCTATAAACACTTTCTTGCACTTGTGTTGCACCTTAACATGGCTTAAGTGTGATTCAAGATAAGAAGGTGTTCCCTGCACAGGAGAGCGGCAGATCTACAGACCAAATCCTGGGACAATGTCGCAAATGCTCTGGTTCCCCGAATGTCCTCTGCTCTATGCAGGGGGTGCATTTGCAAAATCTTGCACATGGACAGCCATGACATTGATTTTAAAGAGAAATGTTTCCAAAAGAAGCACATAGCTAATACTAAATGAAGTCCATTTATCTGGACAGCATTGGAAAGCAAGCAAGAAAGCAAGCAAACCTCCACACAATGTGACATGGTCTAGGTGATCACGCTCCACAGTCACCCTGTAGAGATTACTCTAATAGCTGTCCAAAATACATATTTTAGCTCCCCGTCCACTGATTCTTTCTGACAAAGAAAACTTCACGTGCCTCTGCGATCTCATTGCTTCTGGTAAGCTTGTGCTTCTGCTGTGCAATTTACTTGAAATATTTCTGCCACAACTTCCCCATCTGGAGAGAAAGAGTTGTTCTTGCAGATGCTCTTGGAAGTTGTTTTTGCAGAATGAGAAATGGAGCTAGACATTCAGGCTGTCCGTTTCATCCCCTGTAGTTTTCAGCCCTGGCAGAGATGTGGACTGCTCTCGTGACACATAAGAAGCAGCTTGGAGCTGAGAGGTTTTGATGAAACTGCCTAAAGTGGTCCTAGAAGGTCATCAGAGAATAGCAGGCAAACTGTTGGAGACTAGCAAATATAAACTGTGTAAGTTTTCTGATCTTGCTTCTTTGCTTTGTTCAAGCATGACTATGAAATCCTGCCTTTGAAAAGAGGCATTACTGTTGAGTGACTATTGTGAGGTGCATTTTATGAATTAGAAAGAACTCTATTTTTTTTACCCTTTGTTTTAATTGGTGTCTTCTTTGCTTATTTTTCAGTTATATGCCATTTCCAGAAATATCTGTCAAAAGGAAGTTTCTGGTGTTACAGAGTCAAGGAGTCAATAGGTAGCTGCAGCACTGCCTATGTACTCAGTCTTAACTTGTCCCCTCTAGCTGTACACATCGTGGCAACAATGCTCTTAACACACACGCTTTGGGCTTCCCCACACTGCTTTCCCTCTGCCCATGGAGCGGCATGGAGATAGGGACGGAGACACGAAAGAATATTTCCTCTGCTGCTGAAGTTGGAGGGTGGAAGAGGCAGAGATCTCGTGAGAAAGAACTGATTGACCTGTGATTGTGGAACAGGATTAAGGTCCCAAAGGTCTTGCCAGTATTGTGGACACTGTTATGCAGCTCTTGCCGTCTATCTTTTCAGTGTAGAAACTGAACACTAGTGATACTTGCGTACTGCACTAGAGTGCAGCAAAGGTGAATACAAGGGTGTTGGTGAGTAAAGGAGATTCAGCAGCGGTGTATTTATTACCCCAGGGGCATCACAGGTGTGTTTATGGGGGTTTCCATGCCCAGTCCAGAACTTGGCTGAGGTGTACAAAAACCTTACTGACACATCGTTAATGCAGATTATCTCCAGTATTCACCCATGTACTGTAGGAAAGGTGGTCTGAGGAAATACAAGCCTGCTCTTTTGGAGACTGAGGTCTCAACCCAGAAACTCATGAGCAATAACTGGAACCAATCGACACAAGATGTAGCCCAGTACAGCACATATAGGAAAATGACTCTCCTGCTTCAGGTTTCCTGGCATCCCTTGAACATGGTCTGATTTCACTTAGGGCGCCTTAAAGACAGTTTGTGCCTAAAGGCACATCTCTGCTAAACAGACATGAGGTAGGTGTCCACTTTACCTCCTCCAGAAGGATCTACACTGAGAGTTGAAGTGATGTTAATTAGCCAGCTGCCTTGTGTCATGATGTGAATATTGATGGCTGCACAAAAATGCATGGACATTCTACCAGAGTCAGAGAGCACTAGTAAGGACTAGTTCTGTTGAATTCCTTCAGAGGGTTGAAAAAGAAGGTACGTTCATTGCTTGAGCAGAATTCCTTAGGGCATGACTAGCGTGTTGAGACTCAAATCAAAACATGCACTATCCTTTTCAGTCAGTTTTTCGTTTCCAAATCAACACTTCAGAAGTGGATGTTTAGGGAGCCTAGTGACTAGTCTTCCTTTTTAAAAGGGGCAAAGGTCAGAAATATGAATCTGGAGGATATTTCCACCAACTCCCTCAAATAAATAAACGGAGCTCGCTATTACACACTTCAGTAATACATTCTGAGTCAGATATCAACTGTCACTCCTTGAGAGAAGCATTGACTTTGAAAGGAAACTTTCCCCAAAAGGCATAAAAGGGAATACATTGATATTGAACATACCAGTGATCAATATGGATGTGTACTGATAACACTGTGTTTCTAATGCCATCACAGGTGGCTTTATTCTGTGCTTCAGGTCCTGTCTACGTGACGTATGTGAAGAACAAGAACAATGTGATGGAGTTTATCTTCCAGGGACTCACACAAGATGATACATTAGCAAAAGTATGCTTCACATTCTTCTTAGTCTTCTATGCCACTGTTATTCTTGGAAACCTGCTTATCATCATCACTATACGGAACAGTCAACAGCTGGACTCTCCCACCCCATACTTCTTCCTGAGCTGCTTGTCCTTTGTAGATATCAGTTACTCTACTGTCACAGTTCCCAAACTCATTTGTGACCTTCTTGCTGAAAAGAAGACCATCTCTTTTGTGGGCTGCATAGCACAGCTCTTTGGGGTCCATCTCAACCATGGGGAGGCAAAGAGAAGTGTTCAGGAGGGACTTTTCAGGAATGTTGTTCTATTTTTAGCATGGCTGTTCAGAATAGAACTGAAACTAAATTCAAAGTTTTATGTACCTCTCATCTTTCTTTGGAAACTGTCAGTCAAAAGGATGTGAGCATATTGTCACCAAACCCGAGCCTTTGGGGTGGTATTGGGGCTTTTACCTTTAGACACCTTAGAGCTGTGTAAGTCTCAGCAAGAGACCTTTTAGGGGACTGCGATTCATTGCATGGTAAAATAGGAGCATGAGAGGAGCAGGATGCTGCACTAGGTGTCTGCCTTACAGTGAAGGGTGACATACACTGTACTAGGCTTTCCAAGGCTCCCAGGAACACTGATGGACACAGAGGTCGTTCCCCGATGCCAGGCATTCACTCCGATTTTCATCAGTCTGTGCCAACCTGGTGTCTCTGGGAACGCTTCATTTAAAGGAGCTCTGCTAACACCTTTCCAAGGCCTTGACCTAATGTCATAGCTGAGCTTTATAATCTATCAGAGCAGCAATCCAAGCATGGTTAAATACCATAGTCAATGTTGGAGCCACAATCCAGTTCAATTGTCGGGACATTTTTCACCGCTTTATTTAGAGACTGGATGAAGTTTCATACTTTGGCCAGTCGTCTGGTGCTTTACACTATAAAAATCTAAGGAATAGGTGTCTCAGTGGAAATATGGGGATCCAATATCTCTCCATACTCCATAAGATATAACCTAATTCCTAGCTGAACACTGAAAATTTCCCTAAAATTCTTAACAGTACTGTTCTTGATTCATCGAGTTTTCCTCAACTGTTTGCAGCAGGGAAACCCCCAAATGCCCCTACGACCTCCTGACTCTGGGCAATGCTGTTCTACCACAAATAGACTTACTTTAGCATTGCTGTCATGACAGGTGATTCAAGGCAGGGATTTTCCCAAATCTCCTGGAACTGAGATTTGGGGAAGGGAAGAAGAGGAACAGGATTCTGGATGTTGGATCAGAAGGCTTTCTTAGAAAAGCAAACTGTAGATTTGAAGAGACAGCAGCTCTTTAACATTTTAAATTCCCTAATTTTGTCTGGGTTTCTCGAGGTGGAGACTAAGGCATAGGTGAATGCACGGCTTAGATGAATGCGGGGCTTATGAAAATCTGTTCTTTTTGATGATATTTGTCAGAAAGCATATTTAGATTTGAGATTGTGATTCTTGATTGAAACATGCTGCCGGTTCTGCTGATGCTTAGCTCGAGATGGCTTTGACTATCATCTTAAACATCAGCGCAGAGAGAGGTGTGCAGACATGACTCATTGCTGTGCAGGGAAGCTCTTTGATGACAACCTACCTGTCTTTTTCTGGAAGAGTAGTAGTGTACATTGCTCTTCCCAGAGACCTGTAAACATACACAGTAAAGTAAAATGATGCCTGTGATTTCTTTCCAAGCTATTTCCTTCCTGTGAGCTGGGAGTCCACTGAAAGAGACAATTTTGGACAACTCAGAAATCTGGTTTAAAAATCTCACATCTCTGTCCAAGATAAGGACAGCGCAACATTGATATGTGTAAAAACTGTGATCTTCACATATCTGATGATACTTAATGATGAGAAACAAGAGATAAACCTTGAGCTTCAGCCTCTGCAGCAACAGAAAGATGACAACTAGCAGGACCATAAGGCTACATTTTCACATTCTTTTTCCTGTATTTTGGGACCGTCAGGCCAGTGGGATAATAGTGCATATAGTCCAAATGCTTGTACTACCCCGTGCATATTCTAATTTTAGCGTTACTGAGATAAATGGCTTCTGAGATAGTGATGGCCTTTAATCATCACTACTTGATCAAAATTCAGACTATAACATACTGAAGATAAGTTTTCTCCCCAGCCGTGTGTCTTTGGGCAGAAATAATGATGTTTCGCAGTCATATCAGCTCTCTGTAAAATATGCTGGCAGCCATTTGAAGAAAAGAGACTTGTAAAATCCTTCTTTAGGGTGCCATAGATGATCACAGGGACACAATCTTTGCTATAGTTATGCACAGCTTTAAGGAGAGGAAGTCAGGGGAAATAACAGCCCTAACAGGCTTGCAGTGAAATGCAAAGGGAATCCGCAAGACCTCTTTCCATCCCCCTTTGACTGTAAACCTTATGCAGAGGCAGGAACCTCTCACCTGTCTGAGATTAATTCTGTCACTTTCAGCTCAATAAAGATTTCGACTCCTTCTGCCAACTGAGGGACAGCATTTGTAAACTCAGCCAGAAGGGATGAAACATCTACTAGTGATAGAACACCTATCCCTAGAGCTAGCTTAGTTGAATTGATAAAAGGATTCCAAAGCCTTTCCCAACTTTCTCATCTCCCAGAAATGATTGGTCATTTATTCTCAAAACCACATTGTTGACAGACACATAGTTGGTAAGTCACCATCTTATTCCATCATTCTTTTAAGTGAAAGAACACTGCATCTTGATTAACTTTCAGATTATGTCCAATGTCCTTAAAATAACTACCAGTTCACTCAGTTGCCTCAAGTGGATTGCTGATATGTGGAGATGAAAAGCAGGAATAAGGTCTTGTTACTTCACAATGGTAGCAAAATTAGAAGTCAATCTTTTTGCATTTCTGTAGTTTTTTCATGTTTCCAGGCAGAAGGGGAAAAAGGAGGTAGTAGTGAGTGACAGAAGAGGGAGATTTAACAGGAGAGGGACAGTTACTTTCGCTAGTGTTTGGGGGGCAAAAACACGGGTGTCTCTTCTCCAAGATTTCCTTTCCAGAACTTCAGGTTCTATGTGTTGCACTGGAAGAGGCTACTCCTTTCAAATACCGAAGACGTAGCAGAAATGGCCATAAATTCAAATCACATTGCTTTTCTCCTCTTGAATATCTTTGAAAGCTTTTTCTCATCTTGACGGACTGGTGGTTTTCCTACATGAGCAAACGTTCCTAATAGAACAGAGAACTGAAATTCTGTGCCACACACTCCTCAGGCAGGAGTCCTGTTTGTGCTTGGAACTTGCAAGTTAAGAGTCAGGATTCCTCCAGCTTTCAGCAGCAGAGGAACACAGTCTTTCAAGATAGAAGTTGCAGATACAACCAGTTAAAAGTCCACCTAAAATCCCTTCTAACAATTAAGTACCTTTCTGAATCTCACCCTTGGAAGCTGATCAAATCTTCCTTGGAAGTCCTACTCTTTGTACCAAGGTTTTGATAAATTCTCCCCAAATAAAGTTCTCTTTCTAACAAGTCTGCTGAAGTTTCTCTGATATGACCTAAAACTCTCCTCAGAGCATCCTTCACCTCCTTATTCCTTAGGCTGTAGCTGATAAGATTCAGCACTGGAGTCACCACTGTAGAGAACAGAGAGGCCCATTTATCTCAGTCCAATGAGTAGCTGGATGTTGGGCTACCGCACATAAAAACGGTGCTGCCATAAAACAAGAAGAGAGCTCTCAGATGGGAAGCACAGGTGGAGAAGGCTTTGCATCTGCCCTTGGAGGAGTGGATCCTCAGGGTGGTGGAGATGAGGTAGATGGAGGAGATGAGAATTGCCAGAGATGTGAAGGTGCCACGAAACACACCAAAAATGTGAAGTACCATCTCTTTGCTATAGGTGTCAGAGCATGAAAGCTGGATCCTAGGGGGATGCCACAGAAATAATGACCGATAACACCGAAGTCACAGAAAGAGAATGTGAAGGTGGAGATAGTTTGCGCAAGTGCGTGGACAAAGCCAATGAAACAGGAGATGATTACCATCTGTGTACAGGCTTTTGAGGACATGACAGTTGCATAAAGGAGAGGGTTACAGAGAGCCACATGCAGTCATATGTCGTTCCTGCCAGCAGGAGACACACAGCACTAGCCATGAGGAGACAAGTGAATAGCTGTGCCACACAGGCACTGACTGAAGTGGCTCTCCTCACTGCTGAAGAGTTCACCAGCAACCTCGGGGAGCTAGCTGAGGAGTAACAGAAATCCACAGAAGCCAAGTTACTGAGGGAAAGGTACACAGTGTGTGAAGCCGGGGGATCAACATTCATCTACATGATCCTTCCAAGATTCCCTATTAATGTGCTTAAAAAAAGCGGGTTACCTTCACCTCTTGGCTTTCTGTTAGTCCAGAGAGGATAAACTCAATGGCCACACAGTGATTCCTCTCAGGCATGTTGCTAGCACACTCATGTTATCTCCCGACAAGAAACTGAATCAACATCTAGAAGTAATGGGAAACTGGCAACACACAATTGATTGTCTCAGTAGCCACAAGGAAGTACGGCGCATTTTCATCATAGCTTCTGACTAGACTTCTTGAATTACGCATTGAAATGACTTGTGATACAAGGGAGTACTGTTCCTATTTTTCAGGTGAGAAAAGAAAGCGCAGAAAGATAAAATAATTTATTCAAAAGGCAGCAGCAGCACTGTGAAACACAAGTCCTAGTTTGGCACTACAATGGTTTTCGTGTGCCCTCTTTCTCCTTTTTTAAGGAAAAAAGTCTGCTTTTCTTGAGGACATCTATGGAGCATTCTTCTCCCCTCACTCGTGGCCACGGTTGGGTGTACAGTATCATCCAAATGGCCCACTCCAAGGGCAATGGCCCACTTGTTCCTGAAGATACATGGTCTTGACACTAGTTCAGACATCATTCTTCCTGTATTGCAATCACCAATATATTTTTTGCCTACTAGCTAACTCCCCCGGGCATTGGTAGCAGGGTAGTTAGAGCTCAGTATGGGCCACAAAGTCCATTAACAGGGCAAAGCAGCCCCCGTTCAGCCTTCCTGAAATAGGAATATAATGGTTAGGCTGCAGCTGTGCCAACTTGCTAAGACCTGCCTTCATTACATGGACCTCCACCACCCTGACCTTTGGGACTGCAACTTGTAAACATACAAATAACACATCCACATCCTGGCAGAAGAAAGTAAGAGTTTCCTCTCTTGAAAGAAATGGCGGCAAGCACTAAATGGCAACAGCAGCAGGAAAACCCAGCTTTGCATCTTCCCAAAGAGGAGCAGATACCACAAGATCCTCCAGGTTTGGCTGAGAAAGGATTTCTCATTTGCTTGCATCCCTGTTGTCAAGGGAAAGTGGCCATCTTCTGCTCAGGAATAAATTGGGAAGAGTCACCAAATGAAATACTTTCCATTTAGAGGGGGAAAAATCTCATGCTAAAAGGGAAGGAATCCTGAACAAAAAGGGAATCAGTCATCCCTGTAAAGGTTCTACCAGCTTCACCTCACATGAAAAATTATTGTTAATCTACTGGAGGTTACCAGTAACCTGGCTGATGCTCTCAAAGCAGAGTTCTTATCATATGGGTGACTGAATGGAGGTTTCAGTTCTTGCTGAGGTCTGTTTCTAGCATAGGCTTCAAGGTATTGCATAGGTACAAAACTATTCTCTTACTGACCTGTTTCATCCAGAAAGGCAAGAGTAGATACTGTAGATACCAAGCCAGTTTATTCCCTGCTTGAACCAAATCTTCAGAAGTACTTGCCCATTTCAAGAAGCAGACAGCAGGATTAAAACCAGCCTATAATGGTTAGGTACACAGTTTAAGTGAGCAAAATGTTTACCCTGCTTAGATGCACAAAAGACCGGACTGCCTTTACACACTGAGTTATCTTTGCATAGCTGGCTGTTGTTTATCCCCAACCTACCCAACCTTTTCTGCCCTAAAGCACAGCAACTAGCCCAGTTAATTCTCAGAAAAGGGCTTCAATGAGCTTGCTATCAACAGGTTGCTCTCTTCCATGGACTACTTGGGAAACTGAAGGAGGAAATTTCCCTCTCCTGCCCCAACGTGAGTGATCAAACACTGGATTAGGTGCAAATTTGTACAATCTCCATCTGTGCTGACATTTAAAATTCAGCTGGATTGGGCCGGAGCAATCTGATCTGACTGAACCTGCTTTGAGGAGGAGGTTGGACTTGATGACCTCCAGAAATCCTTCCCAACCTAAATGATTCTATGATTCTATCTGCAGATTGAAAATGATCTTTTTCATCTCTAAAATGAAGAAATAGGCCTACCTTCCTTGCATGAAGGTGCGAGATATTTTATGCCGTATTGACCCCAGAAATAAACTCTTATTTCAAAAGCTACAAACATTCCATGTACCTTCGTAATAGTGAGTAGCTTCCTTCTTCACTTCAAAGACATCTTACTGAAACAAATCAGAAGATTTATCTAAATAGAAAAACTTTAGGACTTCAGACTTGCAGTAGAGCCCCTCCCTGCTCCAGATAAATGCCCAGATAAATGTTCTTTGCTTCGATGTTTGCAGAACTATGCAATTCAGTACTGCCTTTAGAGCAACAGCTCATTCTTTTCCCTATATGTTGCAGCTGACCTGCAGCCTGGGCGTTGTGAAACATTAGTGGAGTGACACGCTGAGAAACAACTTCAATATGAAATGTGATATTCTAACACTCAGCTTGCCGCTTCAGAATTCTTTCTCCAGAAAAATGGTGTTACTTGGAAGTACTTGGTGTACTTATGACTCTCGATGCAGTTTAATGTCTGTAAATTAGATCTCCTGCAAGACACCAGGCCTTAATTAGGAGTCTCAGCAGATGCACTGTAATGAAGAATCTTTCTGTGAATTAATTTCCCCTACCCTTGGTTAGGGGTCTAGTCAACATCTATTCTAGGCTCCCCCTATAGACAAAGGAAGCAATATCACCTTCAAAGGACAATTCATCCCATCTTAAGATAAGTGTGATAAGCAGAAGGAATCATCCTCTAAGGGTGTCTTTGTTGTCATTGATTACAGGACATGCCCGTCTCATTCCCTGCCCTTACTACTTTTTGCTAGTGAAACTGATGACATAAGTGTCCTAGCAAATTCAGTGAACCCTGGTCATGCCTGTCCTTATCAACTCTCCAGAAAGCCCAAGTACCTTAGATTTAGATCATTAACTTCCAGATAACTATAGCAAAAGAAGAGTAATTTCACCTGGCATGAGTAATTCCCTAGCCCATGAGACTAAGGGACAGGGTAAGAAATAAGAAGCACAAAATAGCTGCACAGTAATTGCACGGTGGAAAGAAAGCCTCAGCATCCTCAAACTCATCGCTGCTCCTGTTACTGCCTCTCTTTCTTCTCACCTTGGCATCTCTATCTTCCTTGCTTTTTTGCACCTGATTTATCAGCCAGATCTCAAGGGTAAGGAATAAGATCAATTGAACACAATTAACAAAGCTTTAGACTGCAAACTTTAATATAAATTCTTTTAATAATAACAAGACCATATTCACGTAAATAGCAGTACAGTGTAAGATATCAGAGGAATCAGTTCTGCTTCTCTGACTCTGAAGAGCTGCAGTGCAACTCCGTGGAGTTTAAGCATTAAGTATGCCATCTGAATGTGAATCTATCTCTGTTACTAATTATGATCAAACTTGATAATTCTTCCTCTCATTAAAATGCACAGTCCTGATACACAGTTAGCTGGTTTTTCCACAGAAGACTCCTGTTGTCTCTAATAATGCATCTACCCTTGGACTCGTGTCCTTTGTTAGATAACCTCTTTGGCTCATGGACCATCTAGTTTCAGGCAGCCTGCTCATCTGTGGAGCAGATATTTTGCTGTGATAACCTGTTCATCTGTGGACCATCCAGGCTCAGATTCTGTGTCCATCCATCGGGGTAGATTTTTCTTCAAATGCAGATAGAAAATTCTTCAAGTAGGTAATCGCTGGTGATTTGCTTAGAGTTCTGGTGCCTCTGCCTTAACACTGCCTTTGTACTTGCACCCAATCCCACATATATTTTTCTTCTAAGGTCCTTGAATAATTAACTCTTTTGAAGAAAAGAAAAATAATGGTCTATTGGAAGATGTTGACATAGATATCATGCTTTAGTAACAGCTTGCCATTAACCTCTCTCTGTTCTTGCAATATCACTGGACACTTATTGAAATTACTTTACGATAAGATGATGAAGACAGCTGTTCTGGGAAGCTGAGGAGCCTTTGAGACATACGAACAAAGACCCTTCCCCTGATTCTGGCAGGAGTTTAAGGACATCTCTACCTGCCAGAAAAGCTAGCTTACTTGTGCTACTTCGAGGGCTTAGAGGTTGTTCGACAAACTGTTGGCCTTCAGAGCAGAGAGCTGAATTGGGTTACTCAGCTGAAGAGTGATCTGCTCTGACTGTCCCTAGCAGCGAAAGTCATCAGTGGGGCTTAGGCAGGCAGAAATGTCCCAGGTAACGCAGCCTTGGTTAGACTGTGCTTACAGTGGCTGCTCGTGTTGTGGAGTGGGGGCGACTCCTGGGACAGCGAATGTGCAGTGCCATGTGTAAGATGATGAGTGAGGGAAGCTCGTCTCTTTGGGCTGCACCATGAGGTCTGCAATGTATTTGCATTGGACCGAGTCCTCTTCCAGACTGCATTAGACTGGCAATGTAATGGCTTCCGGAGTTCTCGTCTAGACTATGAGAAAGCCGTGGTGTTCAGGAGATAGCTGGGTTAAAAGTGGATCAACAGGTATTGCTTGTCTGGGTTATTTACCTTTCTTTGCTGTAGTCCTCTCTCACAGTTTAGTCAGGAATATTTGAAACCTCCATGGTATTCTAGGAAGCATGAAAATGTTTGCTTGCAGAAAATTTGTACTTCTAGATGCTGCCAGAGTTGCTCTGGGACCTGACTGGTTATTGTTTAATAACACCTATCGGTCTTAATGATAAAGCTATGGATATGGAAGAGTGGAACATATTTCTTCCTCAGACACTATGTTTACACATTAAGGGGTCTAAGTGGGTCAGGATGGGCAGAATGGGTTGCTCTGAGTGATGACCCCCAGTGAGAGGGAGTGTAGCTTTTTATGGGACCTTTACTTGCAGTCCTTCCTAAGGATAGGGAAAAATGGTCGTGCACCCATTTGTCTAATAACTCTGTGTATTGAGGCAGTGTTATAGCAGGTTCCGTTTCCTTCTCTGTGCTACTTCCATGGCCAAAGCAGCTGAGACTGAAGTCTTTCTCTACTGAAGCCAGTGGCTTTTTGTTCTCTACGAGCCAGCTCCCTGAGTCAGATGGAATGTGATCCAAAACCAGAACTCAGGGCAGCATTAAGCTGCATTAACGTGGACTTGAAATAATTCCATAAACCTGAGCTGGTCACTCTACACTCTTCCTGTAATTCATAGATATAAATATAGACCTTTCAAGGGAGACAGAGACAGGTGTGATCAATCTCTCTCCCAAAACTATGGAGGCAAACAGACTTTTATTTGCCTTCATGAGCTATAGAAAGAGCCTACAAGTTTGGTTTATGCTTTGGCAGCTCATTAACAGAACTCTAAACTTAGGTAAGATGAATCCCAGCCTCAGCATTTGTAAAAAATTCTTCTGTGTGCACATTTTTAGCCTGCGATGAATGTGAATTGGTTCAAGGATATTCACCCACAACAAAAGAGGGTAGGCTGTCCATCAGGACCACCTGCTGTGTGGTAACTTTGTTCTTGCATGGAAGACTCGAGTCACCCACATCACTAATACTGTAAACAGTCTAAGGTGCCTGATGAATGTGACCCGGTTTTACTGAAAGGTTAATGATCACCTTCAGACTGTGAGTCAGGAAAAAAAAGACTACAAGGATGTATGAGGTAAGGGAATGGAAACAGAACATGGAAGCGATACTGCTGAACTGGTACTAGTTAGCAACAGTCGAAAACAAAGCTGGGATGTCTTCAAGGCATCAAACTTGAAAGTAAAAACTTAGGTGAAACTAAACGCCTTCAAAAGTGTCACAATCGTTCTTTCTCACAGTAAAGCTGTAGCTCTTGCTATTACAGAAAAGTCTTTAATATTACAGTTATATCTTTCTTCAATTCTGCATTCACTTTTCTCCTACTTCTGTTGCATAACAAGCAATTATTTCAGAATAAATTCATCCATGAACAGCTGTACTCATCATTTTAATTTTTTAAGCACCTGTTCCAACTCCTTTGGAGGTTTTATTGACTGACAAACAATTTTCTCCATGTAACAGTCCGTTCAATGCCTCATTTTGAGGACCTCCTTGGTCCTCAAGCTGTAGACTGTGGGGCTTACCATTGTATAAAACACAGACATCACCTGGTCTTGGTCAGGCAAGGAGCCAGAACTGTGGGGTGTGTAGCTGGAGTGCCAAAGAATATGGCAAAAACTATCAAGTGCACAGGATGCACTGGTGGAGAAGGCTTTGGGTCTTCCCTCGCTGGAGTGGCACCTCAGGATGGCAGAGATGATGTAGATGTAGGAAATGCGTACCTCCAGTATGACAAAGATGTCACCTAAGATGCAAAATGCTATGATGATGATCTTGTTAACCCCGATGTCAGAGCAGGAGAGGCTCATCAGGGGTACCACACCACAGAAGTGACTGGTGATGCTGGAATGGCAGAAGGACACCCAAAAGGCACAGCTGCTGTGTATCATTGAGATTAGAGACCCACAAGAATAAGAACAAAGTCACAGCTGGATGCTGAGACTTCATGACATGACGGCTTTGAATAGCAGTGGTTTACAGCTGGTCATACGCCATCACAGCCAGAATGAAACATTCGTTGGTGCAAAATGTAGAGAAACAATACATCTGGGCAGCACAGCCACCAAATGAGACAGCTTTGCTCTCTGCTAAGAGACTGGCCACCATCCTGGGGGTGATGCCTGAGCAGCAGAGGTCTAAGACTGCCAAATGGCTAAGGAAAAGCTATTTGGGAGGGTGGTTTGGGGAGACAATCCTTATTAATGCGGTCAAGGCCAGATTTCCAACTACAGTCATCAGGCAAAGAATTAAAAGCATTACAATGAGAGTGGGCTGTGCTTCTGCCTTGTTGATTAGATCTAGGAGGAGGAACTCAGCTACTGTGGTGTAATTTTCTGCTGCCGTTTTGCTCAGATATTTGTTCACATTAGGTAAGCAAGCTTGTCTTGATACACTCTGGAGAACAACTGGCAAAAAACGATCATGATCATATGCTCCCGCTAGCAGTGACCAGCTTACTTCCTTTGGTCAACGAGGACAATACTGATTTTGTCCAAAATGCCATTCTGAAATGGAATCACTTGTCTGTGTTATCCCAAACCAGCTGTAACATACATTATCTACCTAGATTGTTCCAGTGTGAAGCTGGAGCACTATGAATGCCACTAAGTCACAGTCTAATAATGGTAAATACATACGTATCAATGTTCAAGAGCTGTTAGTGGCAAGTAGGCTAAATGAGACTGGAAAGAGAAGAAATAGTCTCTGACAGATCTTAAAGAGGTACGAACATTTCCCAGTTCTTTGAATTCTTAAATCAAAATTACATATGCTAGTGAGCATTTCAATTACTACTGTTTCCAGGGTCTGAGGGCACTAACAGGCCTTAATGGGCCTGATCATCCTCGCCTGAGGCAGCCACTTGCACCTCCTGCCCATGGGCCCAGGAGCCCCATTTAAGCTCAACCCTGGGCCTTCAGTTTCTGTCTGAGCTACCCTAGAGGAGCACTGATCTCCAGCTCAGCTCAGCGTGCAGACTCCATTGCTCTGGACCCTGCCCTGTGGACTGACTTCCCAGCTTGACCCTGGACCTATCTTGTCACTTTGGGCCTGCCCAGTAGGCACTGGACTCTCTCTGTCCCTGGTTACCTGATCCTGGCTCTGACCTGCAGGCTGACTTCTCAGCTTGACCTCATACCTGCTTCATCACCAGGAACTCTCCTGGTCATCTGGACTCTTGGTTGAACTTGGCTACCATCTCTAGGTCTTCTCTGCCCACCTGGCTCAGGGCCAGAGGGACAGGCCCTGGCTGCAGCCTCCTGAGCTTATCATTCTACACATCCTGAACAGGGAAAAGGAAGAAAAAAATGGGCACTTCTATGGCATAACTCATCTCATCATGTAGCAGATGTCTAAGATATTCACATGAACCATTCTGTAAAAACACCTGTTACTTTTTTTTCCTCCCCCTCCCTATTGAGAAGAAACTAAGATGGAAGACAGAAATGAAGGCATGCTTAAAGGTATATCTCTAGGTGAGATGAATTCCATAAGCAGCCATATGCATGTAGAGCTACTCCAGATTTATTACAAATAAACCAACTATTCCTTCAGTGCCGTATTTATAACTGTGATACTAATATTTTTTAAATTCAGAAAAGGGTATAAAAGTCCACTGGTTGGATTCCAACTCTTTCCAGCCAACTTTGATGGCATTCTACTAGACAAATGCCTGATAGAAAACATTCTTTGATTAATTCTGCTCGTTCCTGCACCAAACCAAGCTCCATTCTCACTCATAACAAACTGACTGTCTGACTAGTAGGTAAACGGGCGTATGAATTCCTGAGCTGACTTTTGAAGGTGTGCAGGATATACAGAGTTACCTGTGAAGACAGAAATGGATGGTCAGCATCTCTGGGGAAAATAAGGTTTCAAATGCATTTGTCTGCATGGAATTACAATGATATTCCATAGCAGATGTCAGCTGCACTTAAACTCCACAACTATGAAAAGAGTTAAATTCATATCCATTTTCACTTATCATGTCTTTATTAAACCAAAGGTAAGTAACTGCAATTTATTTGCACAGAAGAATACATCACTACAGTCTGCTGCTGCTGCTGTATCAATTCTATCAATAAATTGGACATACAAGCCACAAAGAACACGTGTGAAAATGAGGCTATTCTAGGATTCCTAGACTGTAACATTCCCGTTCCACATTGTCCTGAAACGATGTTTTGCTAAATTTCAGTCTACTTTTAAATAGAAACAGACTTTATCTCTGTTATTTCAGTTTTGTATAACAGAGATGGTCTCTTTCCAAAATGTTGAGAAGATTTGGGTTTATTCCACTCTTGGTAATACCCAGCACTCTGAAAAAGAAGGAGATCTGAAAAGGCTTTCATCTGGTTAACAATGGAGCTTCTATATGTATGTATAGACATCTGGAGATCAAGGGTCTATAGGCAAATCTGGTAAATAATCCAGTCCTTACTGAAAGAAAAAAAAAAAAGTCTCAGAAGCAATTACATAGCAACTTATGGTTGGATCATACAAGAACTTCCAAAGTGAACACAGATGTTACTTCCCAGCTGAGAAAGCAAGCAACTCCACCTGTGTTGAAATCCAGTGATGTAGCAGGCAGGATTAAGCAGTGGGTGTAAGAAAATGAATGGCCATCCTTCATAGCAAAGAAACTAGAGATGGGAAATAGATCTTTCAGCTACTAATTTCTAAGGCCAGGAAAACGCAAATTTCATACTATCCAGTGCAACTAGTAAATTCCCTCCTATGCAATGTAAGAGTTAGAAAAAAGAAAACAAGAAGTACTTTTTTTTTTAATTTGGTCTTAGCGTGTAATATGGCTTAGATATCTTTCTCAGCTCCAACATTTCAGGATACATGAGAAAGTAACCGGGTTATAATTACACTCACTGACTTGGATTCCCCAGTCTGAAGGACAAGATGTGAGGTTTTTGCTGTCTGTGCTTTGGCTCTCTATGATGTAAGAGATATGATCTCAGAAGTAATCGCCTTCACCTAAGCTGTTCATCTCGTGTTCTTCATAGTTTACAAAGAAGATTCATGGATCCTGGGCTATGAAGATGTCTCTTCTAAGAAAAGATGAACGGTGCCCAAGAAGTGCCCCCTTTTTTCTTTATTAACTTTAAAGGAAGATTAGCTTGATGAGGTCAGATGAACTCAAATCTTCTGCAGAGGTTTAAATTTGCGTAAGACAAATCAATGTGCCCACCTATGACTGGAATAAGCTCGGACAGCCTTTTGCTCAAGCCTATGACTAGATGCATAGTCAACTATCTGAAAAGAGCATGTCGGATATTTTTGTGCCACAACACTCAGATATGATGCAATGCAATGTTGTTCAGTACAATATAATACAAGATAATACATTAAAACAAGTAGCAGCAGTAAACAATAAGTATCACCTATTTACAAAATAGAAGCTCTCCAAATGATGTGTGTATATAACTGATGGTATTATCAACAAACGTTGAAAAACGGAAACTTTCTCAACCATCTTACTTATTTCGAATTCTCATTTTCAAACAAATAGATAGGGTCCAAAAACTTTCTCAGCTCTGTGGACACACTATGATCGTGCTTTGCCACCAGATGGCGAAGGCACAAACCTCAGTGTATATAAATGTGTATACACTGGTGCTGATGTTTTCCGGTAAGTTGAAGATGGCTATTTTATTTGTTGGATTTTCTTTAGCCATAGTAGGGCGCTATATTTTAAAAAACTTTTCTGAAAATTGTCATAGTTCTCCTGCACAAGTTAATTATGAAAAGTCATACAAGGGGACATCCATAGGTAAAGGAGGAAGTGACACAATCCAGTATTATAGCTGGGGAGGCAGCACAAGTATTTGGGGAAGCAGAGTAAAGGGAAGACAACAGGATTTTCTTCTGTGAGGTGAATTGAATAACTGTGAAACTTCCACCTTGCAGGAATTAAGTTGCTGTGCTCCTTCAGCAAATTATCCATTATGAACGTATTGATTATGTCACCAAATACATCAAAAGTTCAACATCTTCCAGCAAGATAAATACAGGGAGTTGCATTATCTGTTTGTGTTAGACTAACTGACTCTTAGGATTCAGTTCTTCTCGCCTAAATTCAGGCATCCTACTGAAGGACCTCATGCTGGTGCCTGGGTGGTTGGAGATCTCTCAGTAGAGATAAAAGGGAGAAATGGGTGAGGATTGTGGGTGAAGACACTCATGTCATCTACCAGGAAGCATGAAGAAGCTTTGTCTGAATCTAATCTAGTCATCTAAACCCCCTCTGGACTCAACGGAGAGAGACAGGCAGTTCCTGGGGATGATTCAACCAACCCTAAGGAAGAAGCGCTCTGTGAAGATGCTAACTTCTTTCTCTCTGATGAACACAGAGGAAGCCTGATTAGCTTTAAATAGGTCACTTGCATACAGCTAAAGCTCAGCAAGGAAGTCTTCCCGTATGTTTTCCCCAAGTGTTTCACACCTATGAGCATTTGAAAGAGTAATCATGGAGCCTGGCCTCCTGCATTGCTGTGGTATGGAAATACGGTGTGATGGCATGGCGCAGAACTGCAGGCTTGGGAGGGTAAGGCTGGTGGATTTCCGGGGAAGGGTTTTTGTTTTTGTTTTTACACATGCACGTGCAATTTCACACATGCTTTCTCCATGTCATGTGGATTAGGCTCCATGCATCCCAGATTTCGGGATGTGCATAGTTTACCGTGCACATAAAGACAGTCAGAACAGCACACGGTGCAGCTCAGTGTGATATTTCAGAGAATGTGAAATGCATCTCCTGGACAGAGCTGTGCAGTAGATCCAGACCCATCATGGATCTTGAGCACATGCCACATGTCTATACAGCAGATGGGATTCATCTCCATGCAGTTAAGCTATTTAAAAGTTAGGTGACTGAATCTAATCTAGTTGTCTAAGCTGCCTTTGTAGTAAAGGAAGGAGACAGGCCATTCAAGAAGATAATTCATCATCTCTCTCTTGCAAACTCATCTTACAGGGACGTGGGACATTTTCCATTTCCACTCATTTCCTGCTGGTATTTTAAATGCTGTCTTAAATTTGCCCTCACTCCCACACCTGCAGAAAGAGAAGGAAGGTCAGAAGCAGTGGGGGAGTCATTGATATTCCTGGTGGAGGCTGCTCTCTGAAGATCTCCCATCTTTGGGCAAATAGTATTTCTCTTCAATGGTGAATTCCTACTTCTCTAATCTTCCTTTTGCATGAGAGAGCAATGTTGAAACACTGAAATGTCTTCTGGGTCAATTATGCTAAATTTCAATTGAGAAAAATCAAAAAGCTTCATTTTGATCGTTTTGTATCACTTAACTTCAACAAAGAAATTATTAGATATTTCAGAATGTATATCATAGACATTGTGGTGCAGTCATATAATATGTAATAATAGAGTGTGTTTTGAATTAAATGAAACCAGACAAGAAAGTAGGTATGAAAAATGCTTTGGAAACTGGAAGTGCTTCTCCACCTCAAATGTAAGGATGGCTCAAAGTCAAACTATACCAGCTGACTAGCTGGGCAGTTGGTTTAAAAGGAAGTGCTAAAAACATGGGAATAGCAGCACTTACAGAGATGATTTATTTATTTATTTATTTATTTATTTATTTTTCCTTGGGAGATGTGCTGGAAGCGGGAAGGGAACCTGTGGGAAGACGGAGGCACTGTGGGATGCATGGAGGAATACTGGGGCTTTTAAGTTAGTGGTAGTTCTGCATGCGTGTCCATCTCATGCACCTCTAAGCGCATGAAGTTTATCAACTGGAAATAACTGAGTATGTAATTACCTCACAGGAACAGCTTTTGGGAAAGAGGTCTTCAGATATGCATGGGGGTGAGGGCAGACTGAAATAGCAGCAGGTGGCTATGGCCCAAAAGTGAAGGGGCTCAGCTGGACTTCAGGGAGAAATAACAGAATGGTGGAAACAGTGAATTTAGGAGCAGAGTTAGCCAGCTACAAACGAGGGACATGTCTGCAGAGGATGCGCAAATGACTTTTTTGCAATTGCTGATCGCCTCACAGTCTGTCATTGCGTGAAACAAGGTAAACCCTGGCCTCAGCTCAGTTCTGCCATTACGAGCATTCACAGTCTGTGTCGTTACCTGTGGAGGCTAGGTTGAGTGCCAGTCTGGACTTCCAGCTGCTTGAGCTTATCTAGGTAGTGCCCTGAACTGCGCTTCTCCTGCTCGCTTCTGTCACTTGCTCCAATTACTCATTTCTTCTCCTCCTGCTAGGCTGAGCCATGTCTCCTTTTAGTCCTCTCCTCACTTCCTTTGCCTTCCCTCCATCCAGAGTCAGCGTCCTCACGCACAGCCTAACCAGGCCACCACAGCGGGACCATTCCTTCCCCAAACAGCCCCTGGAGTCTTCCTCAGCTGAGTCCCTTGCTCCAGGAGTTCAGCCAGACCTTGGCACTTCCTTCACAGACCCCCTCCGTGTTGGCTGTAGCCTGTGCGGCCACCAACACATCCAGGTTCCCCCACCCCCTGGACTCTACCTTCTTCAGCCATGGCCTTGCAACAGCAGCCAGCTTATCCTCAGTGCTGAGTTCTTCAGTTTGAAAGGCATTGCACTACAATAAGGTTAGAGCTCATGATCACAGGTGGGGGCAAGTGGTATGTCTGCATGGTCTGACATTGTGTGAAAACCATCTGGGATGCCAAAGGTCTTTGCAGGACAGGGGACTGAACTCTCTATTTCCAAGTCTGTAGGTAGCAGCCCTCACCTGGGTCTGTGAGTTGACACATATGGCGGAGGTGGGCTGGAGGTATTCTTGATCTTTGATCTTGTAGGGAACATGGCAGTGGAAAATAGGATTTGGGATCCTTAATGGAACTATGGGGTGCTTGTCGGGTAGGGTTTAGGATAAGAGTTGCACTGGCAGACTTGAAGGGTTGGCTGACAGGCTTCTCGGCAGTTGAATTTTGTTGCCAAACCCAAAAGGAGGCCACAGAGTTGTGCAGGGACAGCCCTGAAGAGCTGGAATTCACTACCCGCTGCTAAGGATACAGAAAAACACAAGGACACAATTGCCAGTTTGGGGAGGGGCTGTTCTTCCTTCCCTGCCCCACTCCTTCAGTGACCACCTCCATTTATGCCCCACTGAAATTTTCCAGGATTCTGCTCTGTTTGGTCTTGGCAATTTTGCTGCCATTACTTAGAAACACAATTTTTCATTTAATTTTAGAACAAAGAACATTCTGAGGGAGCCTAGCAGGGAGGATGGAGCCCACCTGCAATGTGAGCTGCAGGGAGGGATTATTCCCTTGCAACAGAACTACCTCAGAGCATCTTGTCTCTATGTCTGAAACACAAATGGCCATGAAAGAAAAAAGGATCATTCTCAGCCCCATGTCTGAAGGCAGCAGCTAAGTTTGTAATTGGCCTGGGCTCATAACGAGCATCCTTAGTTGGACAGCTCAAGACCTGACAAAGCTCATTAATCCCACTATTAGTCAAAATCAGATTGCTTTGATGGCATTACTCCAGCAACATAGTCCTGGTGTGGCATGAGAGGGCTGAACAAAGCCCTTCTCCAGACAAACACTTGCCCCTCTGATGCCTACATAAACCCCATAGTGACGGCTCCTCCGGTATAAGGCCGACAACCCTCGGTGGAAGCACCAGTCTGCAGGGTTACACAATGCAGTAGCATGCACAGTGCAAAGAAGAGGCCTAAACAAATCTCAACAGCAGTATGGCATGCATAAAAAGACTTTTCCTCTCCTTCCGAGCTTTCTATTTGCTTTGAGATCCAAAGCTAGGATTCAGAATCTAGGAAAAAAAAAAAAACAGCCAGGAAATTGCGATAATAATGAGTGTATAGATGTAAAAGCGTGTGGCTGTGCACCAGGGGGAATGGCTGCTTATTTGTCTTGTCCTGGTTGCTGCACTGTGGATCGAGATGAAACTCCAGGAGATTTCAGTTGCCCCAAACATCCTGACCTTTGAGAGCCTTCTGGAGAGCAAGTGCCTTTGGCAGGGCAGGAGTTTGGTAGGGAATCTGCAGTTTGAATGCAGATTAGAGACAGCTGAGAGTTGCAGGGGGGGCAGTGTGCTGCAGGACTTGGCCAGAGGGAGGCCTCTGAAGTGACAGAGGGAGAGAGACTCTCCTGGTGGGCCAAGAGGGCCAGGGCTGAGTTTTCTGCAACCAAAAAAGCCACTGAGAGGTGTTGACCTGGAAAGCAGGGCTCAAAGGAAGAACTATTTTTCCAAGGACTCACTGAATTCAGAGGTGTGCATTCAAAACTTTTGATTTAAATTGCTCCCCCAACAGGCCTGCAATTATCTGGGCCCAGCATATCATCAACTAGTGCATGCATGTATTCTCCAAATAGACTCCTGAGATTTTTTTTTTTTTTTTTGCTGGGCGAACGAATATCCTTTTTACAAGCAATATGTAACATCTACTTGCAACTGGCCTAAAGGCCTCCTTTTTTTTTCCTGAGTAATACTTCACAAGTACTGCAATTATTGCATATGGACTGAATATTTCAGTATCTAGAATAGAGAGAGGCTAGTAATGCTATTGTTATGAAATATTTCTCTACTTAGGTAAAATTCACTAGGCCTTGGTAACCGTATGACAAAGCTGATAAAAAGAACAGCATAATACAGACACAGCTGAGGACGCTTTTGGTAATTGCTGATATTTTCCTGAGGCCTTAAAGTCGGCATTTGCATTTGGTACATAATAGTGGCACATACAGTTCACAAGCATCTTGAGGATCAGTAACATCATATGCACAAGCCTAGACCTTTGTAGTCTTGGGCTAACACATCACAACCAACCTGGTTAATTGGAAGGCCTCATTGGATATGGCTAAGAACATATCTCAGACACTGCCCTATGTTTCTACTTTTAATTACCCGGTACAACTAAGAACATGCCTACAATGACACATCTGAAAACTAGAGGTGTCACTGAGAGCCAGCAGCCCAAAGCTCTCTCCATAGTCATGGGAGACTCTCACCTTGAAGGGGCAATGCATCCCAACCTGAAAGAGGTTTCTAAGATACATGACGTGAAGCTCTCCTTGAACTTGTTTATACTTTCACATACAACTACACCACTACCTTTTAGACGTGTGCATTTTGGTGAGATAGTTAGCTTTACCACGTACTTCATGCTGATGGCTAGCAATGTATGGTTTAGCAGAATGTCAGACGTTGCATTGTAACAAGATTGGATTATCAGCACTGGGATCTAGATGTAAGGTCTCAGGTTAGAAGTTCCAGAAAGGGAGCATCTCACAGGCAGGAGGTCCGTTCGTTTGGCTAGTATTAGCACATCGTCACTTGGCTGTCTGTACAGCACTGTATTTTGGAGCCGTGTATCACAGAGAGATTTTGTATGAAGTATTGCCCTCTTGTGGCTGTCCAACAAAAGAGGGGTAACTTGGAAAGTTTTCAGCTAGTGGAGAGCACATTAAGCCAGTTTGGGAAGACGGAAGGGCACAGCCCTAGTTCTACTCCTAGGCATACATGAAATGTATCTGTTCACTGTGTCCATTTCTGGCATCTGTTGGGTTTATTACCTAATGACTAGCTCCATTCTCTGTTTCAAAACTTCATGGGATACGTGATTTCTGATGGTCCTGGGGCTTACTGCAGTACACACAAAGAGAACTGGACCTCATGCATTTATTCCAGCCAAAGGTCTATGCAAGCATTGCATAAGGTAGACCTGTGTTTGGTAATCCTTGGAGAATACCAGCATATCTTCTAACATATACATGGGAGTCTTAATTTTGTAAGAGGCACACACTGCAAACATAGAGAAGAGGCTTTAGGAGTGATTGATCAACAATATTATCCACGTTAACACTGTAAAAGTTATTGGTTGGTAGTGTTGGAACAGTAACATATACACCAAGCTGTGCATCCAGAGGGAAAGTGGCATTGCAATAAATAAATGCATGGATGCTTCCTGGAACAAGAGTGGGATTTTTTTTGATTGTTCTCTGAAGTAGTGCTGGTAATTTGTGCTCATTCTTATGCCTGGCTACACATGCACTTCAAGTAGCGCATGGATTTCACAAGTGGTTTACCTTTTGTCATTTCTGGAGGGCCTATACAAAATCATAGCTGATCATAGTAATGAATTGCTAGAATGGTTATCAGTAAAGAATTTCCTGCATAAGATTCAGCTAGAATATTCTTGTGAGCTCTCGCTATAGAACCAGTGTGTAAGTCATTCCTGCAAGTACTGAGGTACTGTTTAATATAGTAATGCAAGGTATACAGAAAGATCCTTCAAAGCCAAGTCTGCCTAGACTTCTATGCACTGGGAGAGGGGAAAAAATTAAATGTCTGAGTAGATCCTAAAAGTGATAATACCGTTGTTATGAAAGTCTACAGGGCAAAATTTATAGGAAGAAGTGTAGTCTTTTATCAGATACTGGATTATATTCCATTTTGTATCCCCCCAGATAAAGCCAAAAGAACAAAATGCATTCTGGGTACACCATCCCTTCCCTGAGCTTCAGTTTGTGCCCATTGCCTATTTTCCTGTCATTGGGCACCACTGAGAAGAGTCTGGCTCCATCTTCTTCACACCTTCCCATCAGATATTTAAAACCATCAATAAGATCCCCCACCATGAGCCCTCTCTTCTCTGGGCTAAACAGTCCTCTGCCTCCCTTTGTAAGAGAGATGCTCCAGTGCCTTAATCATTTCATGGCCCTTCACTGGACTTGCTCTGGTAAGAGGCAGAGTGCTGTGCAGACTCCTGTGCGTGCGTGTTGTGGTGATAAATCTGGGTGCATCTTAACTATGCTTCTGTGCTGCGATGATGAACACTCATGGCTGGAGATAGACCTCAGGTTTGTTAAAGCACTGTGCCATGGCATTCCAGCTGTGGTGCCTGGTGCAGAATAATTGAGAGGACTTTGTTGTTTGCACACTGCTCTGTACTGAAACCAAGTGTCAAGGATGTGTTTCTCAGGGGCCTTTTATTGTGGTTGCTGCCTTTCTGTAAAGGCTAAGCTAATGACTGTTTCCTGCTGGAACTCAGCTCTCAGTGCTAATGAATGTGCATTCTTAACAGTAAACCAGTGAAAGTATGAAAGTAATTTAAGTTTTGTTCACCCTCAGCTGTGGGTCATCATGTTGACAAGGGGTTCATAATGCATTTTCTGATTTTTTTTTAAAGTATATTTCAACAACTTTAAAAATAGCATGATTGTCCATTCCTATCCCAAACCATTTAAATTCCAAAGCCAAGCTTTAAGAAGTTGGTAAATGCCTCCATGAATTTTTCATGAAGCTTTTTTTTTTTTGGGGGGGGGGGGGGAGGGAAGGGGGCTGCCTCTGTTCTCATGTTGACATCACAGCAGAGTTGTTATGGATGGGATTGATGGGAAACAGTGCAGGTGAGGCATCTGTACCAGGGCTTTCTGTGCAGTTCCCTGTGCAGCAGGTGAACAGAAATCAAGAATTGGCATTCATCCCATCCCAAAGTAAGTATTTCTCCTACGCCAGATGAACTGCACCATCATAGCACCTTTTCTCTCAGCTGAAAAAGAGCCTTGGAGCCACGCACGGATGTGTAATTTCAGGGTCCGAACTAGGCAATTCCTACATCTGCAGTTAAATAAAACCCAGCAGGGCATTGTCTCCAGAACTGGTTTGGTATGACTGTCACTACTTAAATAATACAGAGCCTATCACAGCGTTGGCATGCACCAAATCCATGTCCGTCTATCTCTTCCCCTTCCCCCTCTACCCCCAAGACAATGACAGGATACAGTGCCGGGTGACTGCTCATTAATAGTTTGCCCATGGCTAACCCCTTCTAAAGTGGTAAATGGGAGAAGAGAACTGACCCATTTGGATGTGAGCCATGCTATACTCTCATAGTTTTGGCGAACAATAGTCTGCATGGACAGCTGGAAGACCCTTTCTTACCCTTTTCAGTAAGGTTATACCAATGTAATATTCACCAACAAACTGAGGCAACCAGATCATTGCTTCTGGTACCAACAGGCTGCGCAGTCACCAACAACGTTTACTACCTCTATAAATGGAAGGAATCTCTTACGAATTGTGGACTAAACTAGCACTGTCTGAATACTATGGAAAAGTTTTCTGTAGCTACACCATCAAAAAACACTTCAGATGTTTCTGAAAGCTACAGGCAAGTTAATGACCATGAATTTCCAAACATTTGCTTCTGAGTTGGGAAATGAAGCAGACAGCTGGGGACTGGACAAACATATCTCTTCTCGTTAATCAAGATTTTCAAAATGAATATTAACCCAGATGGATGACCAGCATAAGGCACTACACTTCCTAAAACTCTTTCTTCTGAAAAGAATATTCTGAAAAGAAATTTCTTTAAAGCATCTAAGACTGAGCTGTTGTGAAAGGTCTGGAACTAGGTTTAATAATATTTTAAAATGATATGTGCGTTCCATTGTTTTGGCCACAAACTATTTCACAGCAGATAAAAGCTTGAGCAAATGTCAGCTGTTTCTAACAGCCTCTTTCTAATCAAAATGATATGCAGGTGACTTTGAACTGCATATCAAACAGTTGTCTGAGAGTGGGAATGGACAGCACTGTCAAGGAAATCCTGATGTAATGGGTTTAAAAAAAAAAAAAAAGATCTCTGCTGGGAGCAGAGGCCAAGGCCTTTAGAAGCTGTAGGGATTAGCTTCTTTGTGCTTGAGGTAGGTTTGGTCATTGCTGCTTCTGTTGGGTTTAGCATGGATATCTGTCTCTTTGAATACCTGATCTAGAAGATTGGGGTTTTTTTGGAAGGAGATTGTCTGCTGTAGAAACAATAGCCCTAATAAGAGCAGCATGCAGAGATGCAACCAGACTGCAGCACCCTGAAAGCCTTGTGGGATTATACAGGAAAATGCAAAATTCAGAGATGCAAGAAACCTTTCTGACTCTTCTTCTCTGCCTCATATACAGTTGTTTGAGAGTGAGTGGACTAAGGAAAGAAGTTGTGACGGTGTGCTCCTTTCTCCCCCCACTGATGTGCTCTCTCCCCCTCAACCTGACCTCCCTGTAAACAGCACGTATGTAGGGGCTAGTTGAGCATGCACCAGCTAAGACCTGTCTAGCATGCAAATATGACCATGAGTCAATCATCTCCCCCCCATAAATAGGGGGCAGCCCAGAGCCCATTGAGCTCTCCTGCACAGCAGCGGGCTGCACTGCAGAACCTCCTTTTGAGTAGGAGCGCCTCTCAAGGTCACTCCTCGAGGCTGAGAGATTCATTACCCGCCACAGATCCTCGGTAAGTGATCAACAGCATGCTGAACTTTTGTGAACTTCGCAAAACTTTCCTGAGTTATATCCCTGATGATAGCACACCTAATTCCTTACACATAAACCGTTGACCAAGTCTGAGACTAGGACTGGATTCTGCCGCACCTAGGCTTCTCTTCGGAGGAGTTTAGAAAGCAAGGGGGTCCAGTCTGAATCTTGTGACTCAACGGGAGGGTTCCCTTTGCACTCACCCCTTTAGACATCAACCGTTGACCAAGTCTGGGACCAGGACTGGAGCCAGCTGCACCTGGGCTCCTCTCCAAAGGAGTTTAGAAAGCAAGGGGGTCCAGTCTGGACCTCGTGACTCAACGGGAGGGTCTCCATTGCACACGCATCTGACCCTGTCCTTCATGCAGTAAATAACTGAGAGAACCTTGCCAATCGAACCTCGTTAAATCGTTCTTATTTACGACTGAACTTTGTTAAGTCGCTGTCTTACTGCAGTAAACACAGTGCTGCTTCCCTCTTACGAGGGAAGTGCATCACTCCTTTCGCGACAGAAGTCTTTTCTCAAACCTTTTGCAACTAAATCATAGGTGGAAGAGACAAAAGGGGCATGTTGTAGAATGTCGTGTAGTACACCTCTGTTTTCTTCTCTGCTCTGCTGTCGGATATTAGACCAATCACTTGTAAACCCCTATGGATTTCCTATCTATGGAATGAAAGGCCAGTGACGCAAAGGACTTAGAAACTTCTTCCATTACATGCCTGCTTTCCAAGTAGTTTTACTCTTGTTGTTTATTTATATCCACCATATTTAATAAATACTGTCTGTATATTAAGATAATTCTCCAAGAATGAAATGAATCAGCATCTAAAGGTTCTTCTGTCTCTCTAGTTTAGAGGGAAACATCCAAATCAGAGTCAATATATTCCGCTCCTCAGGCTGACAGTGCAAACAAAATGCATAACGTAAAATACTGAAAATCTTCAGTGGCATCTAAGCACACTGCAGGGGGCTTTCAAAGCATCCTGAGGATGCTATCAGTTCACAGAAAATAATTTCTCCATCTGATAGCAGTCAGCGTGCTATATGCAACAGCTAGTTGTGTTTATGTTCAACCTCAGTGCAACAGCTCACAGTGCTCCAATTTTGCCTTGCCATTATTTTATATGATGTCATCCCCATGCTAAATCTCTTGATCCACAGCCTGAGAAACATAGGTGGAAAGGATGCCCTGATGTCAGCTGTCACTGTCCACCTATCTAGCCTGAACTTCATCAGTTTCTCTAGCAGGATGTCATGAGAGACTGTGTCAAAAGCCTTGTTGCAACTGAGGTAAACAAGTACCTCTCCTCTCCCCTCACCCGCCAAGCCAATCATCTCCTCAGAGCAGGCTGGCAGCTTTGTTAAGCAGAGTTTTCCCCTCATAAAGCCATCCTGTCTACCTCCAGCCTATCACCTTTCCTTCCCATGTCTGGAAATGATGTCCAGGATTAGTTGCTCCATCACCATCCTAGGGATTGAGGTGAGGCTGACTGGCTTGTAGTTCCCTGAATCCTCCTCCTTGCCCTTCTTGAAGGTAGCAGGGGCGTTTGCTCTCTTGCAGTCCTTGGGAATCTCTCCTGTACACTTCCTTTTTAGGTTTGAGGTCAGCCAGGAGCTCCTTGTTCATCCACATAAACCTCTTGCTACCTTTGCTTGATTTCCTGCTTGTTGGAATGGACCACTCTTGAGCTTGGAGGAGGTGATCCTTGAATATCAGCCAGCTGTCTTGGACCCCTCTTCCCTCCAGGACCATATCATATGGAACCCTTCCCGAGCAGGCCAAATTCTCTTCTCCTCAAGCCCAGGGTATTGATCCTGCCTTTTGTCCTCTGCTCCCTCCTCACAGGATCCTCAGCTCCACCATTTTGTGGTCACTGCAGCTAAGACTGCCCCCGACTTCCACATCTCCAGTCAATTCTTCCTTGTTTGTATGTATGAGATCCAGAGTGCCTCTCCTCCTCAGCTCCTTGATCACCTGTGTTAGAAAGTTGTCATCAATGCACTCCATAAACTCCCTGGATTTCTTGTGCCCTACTCCATTGTCCAGCCAGCCAATATCAGGGTGGTTTGAAGCTCATAGGACCAGGGCCTGTGGACATAAACTTTATTCCAGTTCTCTGAAGAATGCCTCACCTATTTCTTCTTCCCGAAGAGATTATCTACAGCAGACACCCATTACATGGTCACCAGTGCTGGTCTGCCCCCAGTCCTGACCCATGAGCTCTCAGCTGGCCTCTCACCTGTCACCACAGAGAGCTCCATGCATTCCAGCTGCTCATTCAACTATTTCTCTTCTCTTCACACTTGAAACAGATTGCATTTTAAGCAAGAACCTAAATTTTGTCAAATTTAACTTGATGGCTTCAAGGAAGTACTTCAGCTGCTGCCTTGTACATCATACCCATTCAACTTCACCTGCAACATCTAAGTTGATTGTAGAGAGGGGCACACTATTTCTGTGCTCATCCTGCACCACAGGTGTCTGCCTCCTGACAATATAGAGAAAGAAGATTGAAATCAGTATTCAGAGATATGACATCCCCGCTGTTGAAGGGACCATGTCTGTACCACACTGGCATGAGCTGTCTGAGGGTCCAGAGACACATCTCCTTTAGCAGAGCAGAGACTATGAGAAAGCAGGGAAAACCAAGGGGGAGGGAGCAATGGATTCACACACCTCACCCCAGAAGAATCAGCTGGAGAAGAGCAATTACACAGCCATTTGCCCATTGACCACAAGGCGGCTGGGCATCTGTCAACCCTCCATGCCCCATCTCCTCACCATACCGCACGCTTGAATTGCCTTCTCTGAGTCCCTACCCCAAATTGTCTTAGCTCTATGCTATGCCACCTTTTTCCTGAAGTTGCTTACCTTCCTCTGATAGTCTGCACTGTCATCTGTTTCATCTCTCAAGTGCCCCACTCCTGACCCCTTATTCAGGCAGGCACCAACAATACTGGCACCAGGGGGCACTTCTGCACTTTGGCAGAGTGACAGGGGTGCTGTTGAGCACATGCACTGATATAATGGGCTTTCTCCACAAAGGGGCCCACAAATGAGCTCTCAGGTCCGTTCATTGGGTTCACCAACAAGATAACCATTTAAATGAGAAGAGTCAAGTCTAGTCACTTCAACATTTTAAACCAGGCCTAGACATACAGGTGAATTCAGAATGCCAAACAGAAGACACTTTTCAGAGCCAAGGACTGGACTCAAGTCCCAGACCTAGGTCTCTATATAGCTTGACTACCAGGGTACTTCTTCAGCATCTTCTTAAGCTGAAATAATGGCCTAGGGAAACAGGCCGTTGCCCTCTTCAGCTCAAGAGGGACAGAAGGTAGCTTCAGGTTCTTAAGTGTTTCATGCCTAAGGAAAGAAGTGACCTCATCTAGTAATCGAATCAATCACAGTGTCTAGAAGATGCCATTCCCTAGTACAAAACACAGCAGCTGTTTCTAGGAATTATTGCTATGCTAAGGTTGAAATGCTGGAAGCTTACCAAAAGTCTATATTCCCACTGAGAAACCATGACAGGAAAAAATTAAGGGGAAGAAGCTGACAGTTCATATATATTGGGATTTGGCCCAGAGTCAGTATAACTATCCTGGTCTGAGAAAAGGCAAAGGATGGAACTGACCACCAATATATCAGGTTTTATCTTCCAGGGGGATCATTCTATTACAGTGCAATGCAGCCAGTCTCCTAACACTGCACTGAAACACTGGCATGGCATTAATCCCAGAGGAAAGGAGCACTCCTACCAAGCAATTGCATCTTCAACTACTAACGGCTCCTTCCCTATCCCCTCCCCTCCCCCCAGATAGGAAGAGGAATAGGGTACATCACCTCTGCAGAACACTCTGCATGTCCTAGAAAAGGAGAGGGAAGACAACAAGTCAGATCCCACCAAACACCCCCCCCCCATCAGCATAAATATTGTAGGGTGTGTCTGCATGCCCAGCAATCCTTTTGCCTGTTAGTGCTGGGCTTTATCTAACCCAGGTGTCATTAATTCTGCTAATTATTTGGGGGAAATGGAAAGAAAGGCAGCACTTGTAAGGTCTGGCTCATGACATCTGGATGAGTCACACCCCATTTTTACCCTTTGAGTATAAAGTCTTGCTTTCCAAGGTGCAGACCTACCATGACTAAGTTTAAAGCTCAGCCTTTTCCTCACCTCACCAAGAAAGATGAAAGTCATGTTGCTCTCAGCTAGACCACATGGAAGAGATTAAACAGGGAGATCCAGGGCTCCTGGTTGCAGAGGGCCATACAGATTAATAGTGACCTCTCAAAATGCAAGGCAGAGCTTCAGCCCTGCCCCAGAGAAAGGGACTGCCACAAGAGCTTCTTTGAAAGGCTGTGACAGAGAAGTCACCAGGAGATTAGAGAGCATCTCCCAGATGGGGACTGACCTGAGGCAACACCCCTAGGGAAGAAAGAGCCCCTCTTGTCAACTCTTCTGAGCTCACCACACCACTCCAGTTCACTCCAGCTGGGTGGGCCTAAAGAGAAGGCCCCTACCCCACTCCTCTCAGCTCTGCCCCTTCTTCCACTTACTCTCAGCTCCTTGGGCTTTTTCTCCTCCATGGATAAATGTTCCTTCAAATCCTTTGCTTTTCTGCCCAGATGCTCCACGCAAGCTTGTAGCTTATCCTGGAGAGGGAAGGGCAAGAGATTCTGCTCAGGCAAAATGGTCCAAGGCATCAGATGCTGAAGCAGCACTGAGAAGGCTTGGATCATACCAGCTGAGAATCATATACCAATTGATCTGACATGTCACTTCATGCACTTTGCTTTCATGGGATGTCAATTATAAATTCCAGCAATCCTCTGGCTATTCACACTGAACATCTGCATCAGGTACTACACTGAGTGTTTCTGGGTTAAAGTTCTGAACACCTGTGTGTACAGCAGCAATACAGGCTACAATATTCCTCTGCCTTCCAAATTTAGCTTCTGAACAGCAGCTAGAAGTGCAGACAAGGAGTCAAAGCAAGATAGTTCTATACTGTATAGCTTAATTTTTTCTAGGGAGTCAATCACCAGAGCAACTTTCCAGGAAACCTACTGTATCTCTGAATCAAAATGGAACTTCTGACTCCACCCTCAGATATGGGACAGCAGGAATTACTCAGTGGAACATCACAAATTTTGCACTAACACTCCCTCCTGCCTCTGAAAACGACTAATCGAATCCTAAGTTGTGATTCCGAGAAAAAAAAAAAAAAAAAGAATGGGCGGGGGTCCTGAAAAATGCCTCCAACATTTTGGATGCAACTTGTGCAGACACCTTGGCTGGGATTCTGTCCAAGATTAAGACATCTAAATTTGGATGAATTAGATGCCTAAATTCCACTAGATGTCAGTATAGTCACAGGAGTATTCTAGAAAGCTAATTAGCTGACCATGCATCTACTGTCGGATGAAGTGAATAAGTACACTTGTCAGACTGCTGGTTCTAGCCACCAACACAGCTAGCTCAATTGGTTGAGGTTGCTTCAGAGGGTGAAGCACACATCCCACTCAGCTGCTGGAATGTTTCTTCAGCTTCAAGATGGAGAGCCCGTGAGCAGTAACATCAGTTTCTGATGTCGGAATCATTACTGTAGTTTTGGGTGGTCTCACCTCAAGCTGGCCATGAGGTATAGGCACATTTCTACATACAGCTGCCTTAGTTCCCGTTCCTCCTTGCTCTATCCATTAGACTGCAGTTTCTTTACTGGATCATAGAAACGAAACCCTGAGCCCCCAGCACGTACCCTCCTCCTTCTGTAGCAGGGACTGTCTTTCTCCTCCCTGTTTGCAGAGAAGAGCGGAATCTACTACTAAGTTCTGCTTCGCTGCTTAGAGCGGGTAGGAGCCAGTAGTCATTGGGCCTACACTCAGCTCTTATGCCTAGATTAAACTCCTTCCCAGAACTGGGGAGGCCCTACATCCTCTTTCATAATCTACTCATGTTCTGATCCCTAGGCTCCACTTCCAAACTGTGGTGCTTGAATACAAATTTCTCTAGAGCTTCTCTGGTCACTAGCACCCTTTTGAAATATTTAGCGTCAAAGTCAAACTAGAGATGCAACACTTGTTCCCAGACTGTTCTGCTGCATTCCTGTGACTTAACAAGTATTGGTGGGTCTGAACTGCCCTACTGCCTTACTTAGGATGAGATGGTTAGAAGTTTAAAGACTGGAGTGGAATGCCAGGTATCTCAAACCTTGTGAAGGAAATGCTTTCTAGCAGTACCTCCGGGAGATACCACTTGCTTTCCTTGTGTTGTTTGAGGGCTTCATCCAGGGGCCCTCCTGTATGAGCGAGATGGCCGTGGGAGACTGCACACACCACACACATGGCTTCCTGGTCCTCCTTGCAGAAGAGACTGATGACCTCATGGTGCCGGCAGCAGAGCTTCTCGTTCTGCATCTTTTCCTTGACAAAAGGCAACTGCCGGGCTGTCTCCGCTATGCTGGCCAGCTGCCGGTTGGGGTACATGACTTGCTGAGCACAAACATGCTGACACATTGGGCAGCTGAAGTCCTTGACCACTGGCTCCCAGTAGTGGGTGATGCAGGCTCTACACAAGCTGTGGCCACCGGGAATCATGACAGGGTCCTGCAGGTAGTCAGACTGATGGAGCAAGTGGTGTCTATGTTAAAGACCTCCAAATGACTGAGGCAAGCCATTGGTGGTAGTGCTATGAGATGGGCACAGACTTCGGGAGACAGTTCCTATGTCCTGATATAGGAATAGTCACCTGGAGGGAAAAAAAGAAGAAGAAAAAAAAGAAAACCACACCACAGAGCCAATAGATCACATACATGCATTATGCAGCATGTGGACTCAAGGAAGCCTAAGAATCAGGCCTCATAGATATTCTCTCCTAGCTTGAGTGAGGAGAGAAGACTAGAGAAAAGACATGGGCTATGTAACCCAGACACCTGGTTCAGCTTCATTGTCCTGTTCCTCACTGACCAAGGCAAGCAGTAATTTAAGTAACAAGCATTTATTGAATTCCCCAGTACCTTGCAGGAGAAGGAGTTCTTTCCCCATATCAGACATGGGGGGGGTTGAAGGCAGGCTGGAAATAGCACGCATGTTAGCAAGCATAGTAGTACTGAATATTTCTGCTCTGTCACCTACATACAGACTTTTTCCCTTGAACACACAGAGAAACAGAAATGAGAGGTCCCACTTTCATACATAGCCCCCTGAAGGCAGTCTGGAAGAGGACTTATTAAAAGATAGCCCAGGCCTCATGGCGTAGACTAAATAGACTAGCTTCCCCCTCTCACTGTTTACATATGGTGCTTACAAGATGAAAAATTCCAATGCTAACAAGTTTGTTAACAAGGAAAACATTTTTCATCCAGAGGGTGACAAAACGCTGGGACAGAAGCCTAGAGAGACTGTGATATCTTCATACTTGGAGACAGGGAAAAACCAGCTGGATAAGACCCTTAATGTCTTAATCTAATTAGGCCTACTTTGAGCAAAAGACTAAATTAGGAGACCTACAGAGAACTCATCGAACATAAACTAGTCCACAATTTCCCAACCCTGTAGATCTCCACTTCAAAAAAGAAAAAGCATACTACAGTTGAAGGAAATCAACAGGAGCAGAACACCCCTAGACAGACTGAGAAAGAACAAGGCTAACCAAGTAAGACCTCTTGATAAAATTTTAAAAGCTAGAAGCACTACGAGCTAGGCATTCAGGGCATCTAAGCTTTTTGGTCACAACACTACCTTGCCAAGGATAACTTCCAAGCTAAAGAATTTGTTAGGCAATACACATCCCAGGTGGACTGCCACAGACCTTTGCTTTCAGCAACTAGAGAACAATTCCCACTCTTCTCCTTTACAGAAAAAAACACAGATGTGGCTAACAATGGCATTTATATAGGAGCAACAGCTGTGATTGCCACCCACATGCCCTTTCCTACCTCACCCTATGAGTATGAATATGAAGCATATTAATTTGTGGTTTTAGGGATTAGTCATGGAATCTCTCTCCTTTCCCTCTACGTTGGATGTATATTCCCTGAGATGTTGCAGAAATCCTCTGAGCCCTCCGGGGTGACCCCTTCATTGATGTTAGGAGAAACAGTGCAGGTTTCCTTGACTGCAGAAGCAACTTTGACACCTGTGGTATGGTCAGAAATACAAGTTTATTGTCCTGTTCCAGGCTGTGTTGATCAGATTCAGGACTAATCAACAGGTACCCACAAGCAGCCCTAATGTCATTAGCTTATATTTCTCTTTCCTCTCTTCCCCTCCCAACTATGCTTTCCCTTTTGACTCCTGTTTTGCTCGTTTCACACCTGTATTTGCTATTTATATGATTATGTTGGTAACTCTAGCCTTCCTGAGCAACTTTGCTAAGACAGCAATCCTATTTCACTGTCTTTCAATATCCTTCACCCATGGGGAGTTCCTGACAAGCCTCTTTCACTCTCTGTAATGTCCAGCAGTTTCTCCTGTTTTTATCCTATTAGTGTAACCTCGGGTCATGGAGAGCCACCTGCCCAGACAGATAAAAGCCTGTTCAGATCTCCTTCTTTTTCAGAGTGCTGGGTATTACCAAGAGTGGAATAAATCCAAATCTTCTCAACATTTTGGAAAGAGACCATCTCTGTTATACAAAACAGAAATAACAGAGATAAAGTCTGTTTCTATTTTTAAGTAGACTGAAATTTAGCAAAACATCATTTCAGGACAATGTGGAACTGGAAGGTTACAGTCTAGGAATCCTAGAATAGCCTCATTTTCACACGTGTTCTTTGTGGCTTGTAGGTCCAATTTATTGATAGAATTGATACAGCAGCAGCAGACTGTAGTGATGTATTCTTCCGTGCAAACAAATTGCAGTTACTTACCTTTGGTTTAATAAAGACATGATAAGTGAAAATGGATATGAATTTAACTCTTTTCATAGTCGTGGAGTTTAAGTGCAGCTGACATCTGCTATGGAATATCATTGTAATCCCATGCAGACAAATGCATTTGAAACCTTAATTTCCCCAGAGATGCTGACCATCCATTTCTGTCTTCACAGGTAACTTTGTATATCCTGCACACCTTCAAAAGTCAGCTCATGAATTCATACATCCGTGTACCTACTAGTCAGACAGTCAGTTTGTTATGAGTGTGAATGGAGCTTGGTTTGGTGCAGGAACGAGCAGAATTAATCAAAGAATGTTTTCTATCAGGCATTTGTCTAGTAGAATGCCATCAAAGTTGGCTGGAAAGAGTTGGAATCCAACCAGTGGACTTTAATATCTTTTTCTGAATAAAAAAAAAATATATTAGTTTCACAGTTATAACTATGGCAGTGAAGGAATAGTTGGTTTATTTGTAATAAATCTGGAGTAGCTCTACATGCATATGGCTGCTTATGGAATTCATCTCACCTAGAGATATACCTTTAAGCATGCCTTTGTTTCTGTCTTCCATCTTAGTTTCTTCTCAATAGGGAGGGGGAGGAAAAAAAAGTAACAGGTATTTTTACAGAATGGTTCATCTAAGTATCTTAGACATCTGCTACATGATGAGATGAGTTATGCCATAGAAGTGCCCATTTTTTCCTTCCTTTTCCCTGTTCAGGATGTGTAGAATGATAAGTTCAGGAGGCTGCAGCCAGGGCCTGTCCCTCTGGCCCTGAGCCAGGTGGGCAGAGAAGACCTGGAGATGGTAGCCGAGTTCAACCAAGAGTGCAGATGACCAGGAGAGTTCCTGGTGATGAAGCAGGTATGAGGTCAAGCTGAGAAGTCAGCCTGCGGGTCAGAGCCAGGATCAGGCCTGGTGAGGGTAACCAGGGACAGAGAGAGTCCAGTGCCTACTGGGCAGGCCCAAAGTGACAAGATAGGTGCAGGGTCAAGCTGGGAAGTCAGCCCACAGGGCAGGGTCCAGAGCAATGGAGTCTGCACGCTGAGCTGAGCTGAGCTGAGCTGGAGATCAGTGCTCCTCTAGGGCAGCTCAGACAGAAACTGAAGGCCCGGGGTTGAGCTTGAATGGGGCTCCTGGGCCCATGGGCAGGAGGTGCAAGTGGCTGCCTCAGGCGAGGATGATCAGGCCCATTAAGGCCTGTTAGTGCCCTCAGACCCTGGAAACAGTAGTAATATTAAATATTAAAAATAAATATTAAATATTAAAAACTTTTCTGTAATAGCAAGAGCTACAGTGTTGCCGTGCTCTAGCTCGGTCCTATGGCGCCACCAGGGGAGCACTGCAGCCTACTCTACTGCAGGGCCACAAGCACAGACCTCAACGTGAGAGATGCTAAAATGGCGTTTATTGTGAGCTGCGTACAAGCTTACATACCGTTGCACTTCGTTTCCACCCCTAGGCTGCGCGTCACACCGCGTGATCTTCCGCTACGCCTAGTCTACCGCTTCTCATGCAAATATCTTGTCTATGCAGTCTCCCAAGATCCACCACATCTCCCCCCCTTTCTAGAACCTCTTTTTCTGTACCATCAATTGATATACTCTACGCTCATGTCTATCAAGCGGTTAAGGCCGTACATGCCGTAAGCAATAATTCAAAATTAGCAAGCCGCAGCATATCGCTATCACTACTGTGAGTACTACCAAGCCTAGTGTTATAAGCCATTTCTAATCAAATCGTGACAAGATCCACGCCCCTGTGTTGACTTGTTCCCCGTCAGGAAGGTCTCTGTCGGCCCCGTCTCGGGGTTGAACGGGATGCAGTAGTGAGCTGCTCTGTGCGCCTGTGCTCATCTCCTCCAGTATGACTCTGTGGTCCCCGGAATCAAGAAGCCGTCGATAAACATCAATGCAACCATGCAGCAGCATCCCCGTCTGGCGTCACCCTGTTCAGGATGGAATCTCACCAAGAATGATTAGTTACACCCCAGACCCTTCCGTACGCGCATTTAAGTCAGGTCTTATGCATTTCATTGGAACCCATCTTATCTGCTCCTCCCGTTTTACCGCAGCATACCCTCTTCCCTGTGATATCAGTTCCCATCCTGTCTCCCACTCCCCTTCCCCTGGGAAGCAGACCTTCACACCTGGACCCGTCGAGGGCGGTAGGTGCCCCCAATGTCTCCTCACTGGCTCCATGGGGCAATCCCCTCTGCTGTGATGGTTCAGCACATAGAGCGCCCGATGCAGTAGCATCGCCTGTTTCTCAGGAGGGATGCCTCCCCCACAGCCTTCCGCCTCAGCTAGGGATTTTATTTTCCTTTTCAGTGTTTGGTTGGCCCGTTCTACGATTGCCTGGCCTGTGGAGTTATAGGGCAGGCCTCTGAGTAGAGTAATTCCCCATAGCTGTGCCCATTCGGCTGTGCTCTGAGAGACAAAGCAGGGTCCGTTGTCCGTCTTTATCTTCACTGGCACCCCTAGCCACGCAATGGCTAGGTTCCAGTGGCTCTGTGCCGCTTGGGCCGTCTGGGCTGGAATGACCCCATGCCCATCATTTGGCTATTAACGGATCTGAGATCGTAAAGAAGTCGAAACTTCCCAGACGCCTTCTTCTTAATTACGAATATGGAAGTGTTCCAGGGGCTATAGCTCTCTTATAAGTGTCCTGCTTGTAGCTCATGGTCTACTATTTCTCTGGCGGCTTTCAATTTTTCTTCCGTAAGGGGCCACTGCTCTATCCACACAGGTTCTTCTGTCTTCCAGGTGATCTTCACGCCACCTCCAGCAGTGGCCCTCATACTAAATTTGTGAGCTTGAGCCTCATTTGCGCCATGGCATCTCGGCCTAACAGCGAGTCAGGGATGTGCGTGACGTACGGCCGGACCCGAGCTATCAGCTCGTCGCCGTCGTCGTCCTGCACGCGGATCTCCACTGGCATCACACTCCTGTACGTACTAGCCATTCCTCCGACTCCGGCTATGTAACCAGCATCTATCAAGGGCCAGCTCTCAGGCCACTGGGCATGCGCTATGCATGTCACGTCCGCTCCGGAATCTGCCAGCATGGTTATTATCCTCCTCCCCTCATCACTGCATCCTCCCAAGCTCAGCGTTGCCTGCACCACCAGGCGATCACCTAATTTTACTGCCAGAGCCACGTTGGACGTCTTCCTCTTGAACCTCTGCCACTGTCGGGCCAACTCTGGTCACACTCCTGCGCGGGGCCAAGATCTTCGGGAGGGACGCCCCTTTGCGATGTCCCCCCCACCCCCCGTTTCCCGGCAGTTTCCGCTGTTGATTTTTGGGACACTCTCGGGCTACATGCCCGTACTGCCCACAAGCCCAGCATGACCCCCAGCCTTGCCACGAGATCGGTCGGCCTAGCCGCTGACAGTGTGCGCTAATATGCCCTAATCTGCCACAAGAGAAGCATCGCTGTGGTCCCTTTCTCATTTGGTCCACCGCCGTGATAAGGGCCTGCGCTGCTGCTGTTCCCTGATTCTGTTTTTCCAGTACCGTGCGGATGACAACTGAAAGTGGTGTTCCTTTAGGGATCATTTTCAGGATGTCCTGCGTCATGGCGTTACTCTGCTGCCAGAGGCACTCCATCATGACCGCACTCTGGGCCTCAGGGGGCAAGTCTGACTCTGCAATGGCCCGTTGGAGCCTGTCACAGAATTCAGTGAAGCTCTCTGCGTGTGTCTGTTTTATCTTTGTCCAGGGTGGCTCTACTTTTACTAGCTTACCGAGTTCTTCATAGGCGGCCCGCAAAGCCTCTGTTGTGGCCATGACCTCCCGGGCTCTTAGATTTGCTGCTTGCTGGTTTGGGGATGCAAGGTTTGCACCCCGCCCCACCAAGCAATCCAGTGTGGTACCTGCTAGGTGGTGGTTCGGGTTCCTGGCGGCAGCTGCAGCGAGGGCGGCACAACGGCCTTGCCATGCCTCCTTCCACAGCATCCAATGCGTGGGCGACAGTATCGCCCTCGCCAGCTGCCGTAGGTCGTAAGGCGTGCACGCCTGGGCATGCACACTATCCAACAGCATCTGAGTTTGCTGATGTTTCAGCCCGTTCTCTTTCACCGAGGTCATCAGCCCCTGTACTATCTTGGGCTTGAGCGCCATCCACTGGACTCCTCCCCCCGGTACTGCTCTTACGGGGCAGACTTGCGGCGCTTGCTCGAACCATAGCCCCTGAAGGGCACACGAATCGGCTATTAGCCACCAGTCAGTGAGCGGTATGGACTTTGCAGGGGCCGCTTCCCTTTTAGCTCCGCTGAGCAGGTCCCTCTGTTTCTCGACCTCCCGCCTTATTTCCTCTAATGCACGCAATAGAGTGTCGACCGGGGATGTTGTTACTTCCTCTCCGCCTTTCGGCCTCCCCTTCGGCTGTGTCTCTCCTATTACACACCCCCGCAGCCTGCGCGTAACTTCTCGCAAGCCCCCGCCTTCCTCGTCGCTACTATCTTCTCCGCTCTCCTCCTTAACCGGCGATCTCACCCGAACCTTCCTCCCTCCTCTCAAGGTCGAACTCTGGTCTCTCCGCTCTGATTGGCCGTTACCCTTCCTCCTTCGCTGCACTGCCTGACTCTCCCCGCCTACAGCACCCTCCTCTGCCGGGGCCCACGGCAGCAGGGTCCTATCTTCCTCACTAAGCACCTTCCTCAAAACTGCGCCAGGCACGCAATCCTCGGGTTCGGTCCCATCGACCCCCCATGCCTCTCCGTCTTGAGCGAGATCTTGCCAGGGGTACACCGGAGGCGGCTCCTGGGATTCCACCGGTAGGATCACTGGAACCTCCCCGCCCCCGCTCTCCTGTTCTTTCGCCGGGGCCTCCCCGCCCCCTCTCTCCTGTTCTTTCACCGGGGCCTCCCCGCCCCCATCGCTAGACTTCTCCTCCGTTTCCGTCTCAGCCTTCTCCTGATGAAGCAACACGTCGCGGGCGGCCTTCCAAGTCTGTATTTCCTCCCGCGACTGCCTCAGAAGGCGGAGTATAATTCCCCACGTCTTAAGATCTTTAGCCGTGTTTGTGGACATAGCTCGCTCCGCCAGCACCGTAGTGCATTGCGGCCAGAATTCCGGCTGCAAGCAGCCCCCCGGCTTATTTATGGCTCCTTCTTTCTGGAGCCGCTCTACACATAGTGTAATATCTTTCGGCTTCACAGAAGTTCCCCATGTCTTAGCTAGGAACACAACTACCTTTATTAACGCCTCCATATCGTCCGGACTCTTGGCTATCGCCCGATGCTCGCCGTCACAGCCGCCGTTCTCCCTCAGGAGACAGCCCGCACCCCCTGGGTCTCACGGCGAGACATGTCGGTCCTGCCGAATCACGTCGGGGTCACCACTTGTTGCCGTGCTCTAGCTTGGTCCTATGGCGCCACCAGGGGAGCACTGCAGCCTACTCTACTGCAGGGCCACAAGCACAGACCTCAACGTGAGAGATGCTAAAATGGCGTTTATTGTGAGCTGCGTACAAGCTTACATACCGTTGCACTTCGTTTCCACCCCTAGGCTGCGCGTCACACCGCGTGATCTTCCGCTACGCCTAGTCTACCGCTTCTCATGCAAATATCTTGTCTATGCAGTCTCCCAAGATCCACCACACTACAGCTTTACTGTGAGAAAGTACAATTGTGACACTTTTGACGGTGATTATTTTCACCTAAGTTTTTACTTTCAAGTTTGATGCCTTGAAGATATCCCAGCTTTGTTTTCAACTGTTGCTAACTAGTACCACTTCAGCAGTATCACCTCCATGTTCTGTTTCCATTCCCTTACCTCATACATCCTTGTAGTCTTTTTTTTCCTGACTCACAGTCTGAAGGTGATCATTAACCTTTCAGCAATAGTGGGTCACATTCATCAGGCACCTTAGACTGTTTACAGTATTAGTGATGTGGGCGACTCGAGTCTTCCATGCAAGAACAAAGTTACCACACAGCAGGTGGTCCTGATGGACAGCCTACCCTCTTTTGTTGTGGGTGAATATCCTTGAACCAATTCACATTCATCGCAGGCTAAAAATGTGCACACAGAAGAATTTTTTACAAATGATGAGGCTGGGATTCATCTTACCTAAGTTTAGACTTCTGTTAATAAGCTGCCAAAGCATAAACCAAACTTGTAGACTATTTCTATAGCTCATGAAGGCAAATAAAAGTCTGCTTGCCTCCATAGTTTTGGAAGAGAGATTGATCACACCTGTCTCTGTCTCCCTTGAAAGGTCTATATTTATATCTATGAATTACAGGAAGAGTGTAGAGTGACCAGCTCAGGTTTATGGAATTATTTCAAGTCCACGTTAATGCAGCTTAATGCTGCCCTGAGTTCTGGTTTTGGATCACATTCCATCTGACTCAGGGAGCTGGCTCGTAGAGAACAAAAAGCCACTGGCTTCAGTAGAGAAAGACTTCAGTCTCAGCTGCTTTGGCCATGGAAGTAGCACAGAGAAGGAAACGGAACCTGCTAAAACACTGCCTCAACACACAGAGTTATTGGACAAATGGGTGCACGACCATTTTTCCCTATCCTTAGGAAGGACTGCAAGTAAAGGTCCCATAAAAAGCTACACTCCCTCTCACTGGGGGTCATCACTCAGAGCAACCCATTCTGCCCATCCTGAACCACTTAGACCCCTTAATGTGTAAACGTAGTGTCTGAGGAGGAAATATGTTCCACTCTTCCATATCCATAGCTTTATCGTTAAGACTGACAGGTGTCACTAAGCAGTAACCAGTCAGTTCCCAGAGCAACTCTGGCAGGATCTAGAAGTACAAATTTTCTGCAAGCAAACATTTTCATGCTTCCTAGAATACCATGGAGGTTGCAGATATTCCTGACTAAACTGTGAGAGAGGACAACAGCAAAGAAAGATAAATAACCCAGACAAGCAATACCTGTTGATCCACTTTTAACCCAGCTATCTCCTGAACACCACGGCTTTTTCATAGTCTAGACGAGAACTCCGGAAGCCATTACATTGCCAGTCTAATGCAGTCTGGAAGAGGACTCAGTCCAATGCAAATACATTGCAGACCTCATGGTGCAGCCCAGACAGACGAGCTTCCCTCACTCATCATCTTAGACATGGCACTGCACATTCATTGTCCCAGGAGTCGCCCCCACTCCACAACACGAGCAGCCACTGTAAGCACAGTCTAACCAAGGCTGCGTTACCTGGGACATTTCTGCCTGCCTAAGCCCCACTGATGACTTTCGCTGCTAGGGACAGTCAGAGCAGATCACTCTTCAGCTGAGTAACCCAATTCAGCTCTCTGCTCTGAAGGCCAACAGTTTGTCGAACAACCTCTAAGCCCTCGAAGTAGCACAAGTAAGCTAGCTTTTCTGGCAGGTAGAGATGTCCTTAAACTCCTGCCAGAATCAGGGGAAGGGTCTTTGTTCGTATGTCTCAAAGGCTCCTCAGCTTCCCAGAACAGCTGTCTTCATCATCTAATCGTAAAGTAATTTCAATAAGTGTCCAGTGATATTGCAAGAGCAGAGAGAGGTTAATGGCAAGCTGTTACTAAAGCATGATATCTATGTCAACATCTTCCAACAGACCATTATTTTTCTTTTCTTCAAAAGAGTTAACTATTCAAGGACCTTAGAAGAAAATTATATGTGGGATTAGGTGCAAGTGCAAAGGCAGTGTTAAGGCAGAGGCACCAGAACTCTAAGCAAATCAGCAGCGACTACCTACTTGAAGAATTTTCTATCTGCATTTGAAGAAAAATCTACCCCGATGGATGGACACATAATCTGAGCCTAGATGGTGCACAGATGAACAGGTTATCACAGCAAAATATCTGCTCCACAGATGAGCAGGCTGCCTGAAACTAGATGGTCCATGAGCCAAAGAGGTTATCTAACAAAGGACACGAGTCCAAGGGTAGATGTGTTATTAGAGACAACAGGAGTCTTCTGTGGAAAAACCAGCTAACTGTGTATCAGGACTGTGCATTTTAATGAGAGGAAGAATTATCAAGTTTGATCACAATTAATAACAGAGGTGGATTCACATTCAGATGGCATACTTAATGCTTAAACTCCACGGAGTTGTGCTGCAGCTCTTCAGAGTCAAATAAGCAGAACTGATTCCTCTGATATCTTACACTGTACTGCTATTTACATGAATATGGTCTTGTTATTATTAAAAGAATTTGTATTAAAGTTTGCAGTCTAAAGCTTTGTTAAGCTTTGTTTGTGAGTTGATAGGGACAGACCAGGGTTCACTGAATTTGCTAGGACACTTATGTCATCAGTTTCACTAGTAAAAAGTAGTAAGGGCAGGGAATGAGACGGGCATGTCCTACAATCAATGACAACAAAGACACCCTTAGAGGATGATTCCTTCTGCTTATCACACTTATCTTAAGATGGGATGAATTGTCCTTTAAAGGTGATATTGCTTCCTTTGTCTATAGGGGGAGCCTAGAATAGAAGTTGACTAGACCCCTAAACAAGGGTAGGGGAAATTAATTCACAGAAAGATTCTTCATTACAGTGCACCTGCTGAGACTCCTGATTAAGGCCTGGTGTCTTGCAGGAGATCTAATTTACAGACATTAAACTGCATCGAGAGTCATAAGTACACCAAGTACTTCAGTAACACCATTTTTCTGAAGAAAGAATTCCAAAGCGGCAAGCTGAGTGTTAGAATATCACATTTCATATTGAAGTTGTTTCTCAGCATGTCACTCCACTAATGTTTCACAACGCCCAGGCTGCAGGTCAGCTGCAACATACAGGGAAAAGAATGAGCTGTTGCTCCAAAGGCAGTACTGAATTGCGTAGTTCTGCAAACATCGAAGCAAAGAACCTTTATCTGGGCAGGTGGAGCAGGGAGGGGCTCTATTGCAAGTGTGAAGTCCTAAAGTTTTTTCTATTTAGATAAATCTTCTGACTTGTTTCAGTAAGATGTCTTTGAAGTGAAGAAGGAAGCTACTCACTCTTACAAAGGTACATGAAATGTTTGTAGCTTTTGAAATAAGAGTTTATTTCTGGGGTCAATACTGCATAAAATATCTCGCATCTCCATGCAAGGAAGGTAGGACTATTTCTTCATTTTAGAGATCAAAAAGATCATTTTCAATCTGCAGATAGAATCATAGAGTCATTCAGGTTGGGAAGGATTTCTGGAGGTCATCAAGTCCAACCTCCTCCTCAGAGCAGGTTCAGTCAGATCAGATTGCTCCGGCCCGATCCAGCTGAATTTTAAATGTCAGCACAGATGGAGATTGTACAAATTTGCACCTAATCCAGTGTTTGATCACTCACGTTGGGGCAGGAGAGGGAAATTTCCTCCTTCAGTTTCCCAAGTAGTCCATGGAAGAGAGCAACCTGTTGATAGCAAGCTCATTGAAGCCCTTTTCTGAGAATTAACTGGGCTAGTTGCTGTGCTTTAGGGCAGAAAAGGTTGGGTAGGTTGGAGATAAACAGCAGCCAGCTATGCAAAGATAGCTCAGTGTGTAAAGGCAGTCTGGTCTTTTGTGCATCTAAGCAGGGTAAGCATTTTCCTCACTTAAACTGTGTACCTAACCATTATAGGCTGGTTTTAATCCTGCTGTCTGCTTCTGGAAATGGGCAAGTACTTCTGAAGATTTGGCTCACGGGGGGAATAAACTGGCTTGTTACCTACAGTACAGACAGTATCTACAGTATCTACAGTACAGAGTAGATACTCTTGCCTTTCTGGATGAAACAGGTCAGTAAGAGAATAGTTTTGTACCTATGCAATACCTTGAAGCCTATGCTAGAAACAGACCTCAGCAAGAATTGAAACCTCCATTCAGTCACCCACATGATAAGAACTCTGCTTTGAGAGTGTCAGCCAGGTTACTGCTAACCTCCAAGAGATTAACAATAATTTTTCATGTGAGGTGAAGCTGGTAGAACCTTTACAGGGATGAGTGATTCCCTTTTTGTTCAGGATTCCTTCCCTTTTAGCATGAGATTTTTCACCTTCTAACTGGAAAGTATTTCATTTGGTGACTCTTCCCAATTTATTCCTGAGCAGAAAATGGCCACTTTTCCTTGACAACAGGGATGCAAGCAAATGGGAAATCCTTTCTCAGCCAAACCTGGACGATCTTGTGGTATCTCCTCCTCTTTGGGAAGATGCAAAGCTGGGTTTTCCTGCTGCTGGTGCCATTTAGTGCTTGGCACCTTTCATTCAAGAGAGGAAACTCTTACTTTCTTCTGCCAGGATGTGGATTTGTTATTTGTATGTTTACAAGTTGCAGTCCCAAAGGTCAGAGTGGTGGAGGTCCATGTAATCAAGGCACATCTTACCAAGTTGGCACAGCTGCAGCCTAACCATTATATTCCTATTTCAGCAAGGCTGAACAGGGGCTGCTTTGTCCCATTAATGGACTTTGTGGCCCATACTGAGCTCTAACTACGCTGCTACCAATGCCCGGGGAAGTTAGCTAATAGGCAAAAAATGTATTGGTGATTGCAATACAGGAAGAATGATGTCTGAACTAGTGTCAAGACCATGTATCTTCAGGAACAAGCGGGCCATTGCCCTTGGAGTGGGCCATTTGCATGATACTGTACACCCAACCGTGGCCACGAGTGAGGGGAGAAGAATGCTCCATAGATGTCCTCAAGAAAAGCAGACTTTTTTCCTTAAAAAAGGAGAAAGAGGGCACACGAAAACCATTGTAGTGCCAAACTAGGACTTGTGTTTCACAGTGCTGCTGCTGCCTTTTGAATAAATTATTTTATCTTTCTGCGCTTTCTTTTCTCACCTGAAAAATAGGAACAGTACTCCCTTGTATCACAAGTCATTTCAATGCGTAATTCAAGAAGTCTAGTCAGAAGCTATGATGAAAATGCGCCGTACTTCCTTGTGGCTACTGAGACAATCAATTGTGTGTTGCCAGTTTCCCATTACTTCTAGATGTTGAACCAGTTTCTTGTCGGGAGATAACATGAGTGTGCTAGCAACATGCCTGAGAGGAATCACTGTGTGGCCATTGAGTTTATCCTCTCTGGACTAACAGAAAGCCAAGAGGTGAAGGTAACCCGCTTTTTTTAAGCACATTAATAGGGAATCTTGGAAGGATCATGTAGATGAATGTTGATCCCCCGGCTTCACACACTGTGTACCTTTCCCTCAGTAACTTGGCTTCTGTGGATTTCTGTTACTCCTCAGCTAGCTCCCCGAGGTTGCTGGTGAACTCTTCAGCAGTGAGGAGAGCCACTTCAGTCAGTGCCTGTGTGGCACAGCTATTCACTTGTCTCCTCATGGCTAGTGCTGTGTGTCTCCTGCTGGCAGGAACGACATATGACTGCATGTGGCTCTCTGTAACCCTCTCCTTTATGCAACTGTCATGTCCTCAAAAGCCTGTACACAGATGGTAATCATCTCCTCTTTCATTGGCTTTGTCCACGCACTTGCGCAAACTATCTCCACCTTCACATTCTCTTTCTGTGAGTTTGGTGTTATCGGTCATTATTTCTGTGGCATCCCCCTAGGATCCAGCTTTCATGCTCTGACACCTATAGCAAAGAGATGGTACTTCACATTTTTGGTGTGTTTCGTGGCACCTTCACATCTCTGGCAATTCTCATCTCCTCCATCTACCTCATCTCCACCACCCTGAGGATCCACTCCTCCAAGGGCAGATGCAAAGCCTTCTCCACCTCTGCTTCCCATCTGAGAGCTCTCTTCTTGTTTTATGGCAGCACCGTTTTTATGTGCGGTAGCCCAACATCCAGCTACTCATTGGACTGAGATAAATGGGCCTCTCTGTTCTCTACAGTGGTGACTGCAGTGCTGAATCTTACCAGCTACAGCCTAAGGAATAAGGAGGTGAAGGATGCTCTGAGGAGAGTTTTAGGTCATATCAGAGAAACTTCAGCAGACTTGTTAGAAAGAGAACTTTGTTTGGGGAGAATTTATCAAAACCTTGGTACAAAGAGTAGGACTTCCAAGGAAGATTTGATCAGCTTCCAAGGGTGAGATTCAGAAAGGTACTTAATTGTTAGAAGTGATTTTAGGTGGACTTCTAACTGGTTGTATCTGCAACTTCTATCTTGAAAGACTGTGTTCCTCTGCTGCTGAAAGCTGGAGGAATCCTGACTCTTAACTTGCAAGTTCCAAGCACAAACAGGACTCCTGCCTGAGGAGTGCGTGGCACAGAACTGCAGTTCTCTGTTCTTTTAGGAACGTTTACTCATGTAGGAAAACCACCAGTCCGTCAAGATGAGAAAAAGCTTTCAGAGATATTCAAGAGAGGAAAAGCAATGTGATTTGAATTTATGGCCATTTCTGCTACGTCTTCAGTATTTGAAAGGAGTAGCCTCTTCCAGTGCAACACACAGAACCTGAAGTTCTGCAAAGGAAATCTTGGAGAAGAGACACCCGTGTTTTTGCCCCCCAAACACTAGGGAAAGTAACTGTCCCTCTTCTGTTAAATCTCCCTCTTCTGTCACTCATTACTACCTCCTTTTTCCCCTTCTGCCTGGAAACATGAAAAAACTACAGCAATGCAGAAAAGATTGACTTCTAATTTTGCTACCATTGTGAAGTAACAAGAACTTATTCCTGCTTTTCATCTCCACAGATCAGCAATCCACTTGAGGCAACTGAGTGAACTGGTAGTTATTTTAAGGACATTGGACATAATCTGAAAGTTAATCAAGCTGCAGTGTTGTTTCACTTAAAAAAATGACGGAATAAGATGGTGACTTACCAACTACATGTCTGCCATCAATGTGATTTTGAGAATAAATGACCAATCATTTCTGGGAGATGAGAAAGTTGGGAAAGGCTTTGGAATCCTTTTATCAATTCAACTAAGCTAGCTCTAAGGATAGGTGTTCTGTCGCTAATAGATGCTTCATCCCTTCTGGCTGAGTTTACAAATGCTGTCCCTCAGTTGGCAGAAGGAGTTGAAATCTTTATTGAGCTGAAAGTGACAGAATTAATCTCAGACAGGTGAGAGGTTCCTGCCTCTGCATAAGGCTTACAGTCAAAGGGGGATGGAAAGAGGTCTTGCGGATTCCCTTTGCATTTCACTGCAAGCCTGTTAGGGCTGTTATTTCCCCTGACTTCCTCTCCTTAAAGCTGTGCATAACTATAGCAAAGATTGTGTCCCTATGATCATCTATGGCACCCTAAAGAAGGATTTTACAAGTCTCTTTCTTTCAAACTGCTGCCAGCATATTTTACAGAGAGCTGATATGACTGCGAAACATCATTATTTCTGCCCAAAGACACATGGCTGGGGAGAAAACTTATCTTCAGTATGTTATAGTCTGAATTTTGATCAAGTGGTGATGATTAAAGGCCATCACTATCTCAGAAGCCGTTTATCTCAGTAACGCTAAAATTAGAATATGCACGGGGTAGTAAAAGCATTTGGACTATATGCACTATTATCCCACTGGCCTGACAGTCCTGAAATGCAGGAAAAAGAATGTGAAAATGTAGCCTTTTGGTGCTGCTAGTTGTCATCTTTCTGTTGCTGCAGAGCCTGAAGCTCAAGGTTTATCTCTTGTTTCTCATCATTAAGTATCATCAGATATGTGAAGTTCACAGTTTTTGCACATATCAATGTTGCGCTGTCCTTATCTTGAACAGAGATGTGAGATTTTTAAACCAGATTTCTGAGGTGTCCAAAATTGTCTCTTTCAGTGGACTCCCAGCTCACAGGAAGGAAATAGCTTGAGAAGAAATCACAGGCATCATTTTATTTTCCTGTGTATGTTTACAGGTCTCTGGGAAGAGCAATGTACACTACTTCTCTTCCAGAAAAAGACAGGTAGGTTGTCATCAGAGAGCTTCCCTGCACAGCAATGAGTCATGTCTGCACGCCTCTCTCTGCGCTGATGTTTAAGATAGTCAAAGCCATCTAGAGCTAAGCATCAGCAGAACCAGCAGCATGTTTCAATCAAGAATCACAATCTCAAACCCAAATATGCTTTCTGACAAATATCATCAAAAAGAACAGATTTTCATAAGCCCCGCATTCATCTAAGTCCTGCATTCACCTATCCCTTAGTCTCCACCTCGAGAAACCCAGACAAAATTAGGGAATTTAAAATGTTAAAGAGCTGCTGTCTCTTCAAATCTACAGTTTGCTTTTCGAAGAAAGCCTTCTGATCCAACATCCAGAATCCTGTTCCTCTTCTTCCCTTCCCCAAATCTCCGTTCCAGGAGGAGATTTGGGAAAATCCTGGCCTTGAATCACTTGTCATGACAGCAATGCTAAAGTAAGTCTGTTTGCAGTAGAACAGCATTGCCCAGAGTCAGGAGGTCGTAGGGGCATTTGGGGGTTTCCCTGCTGCAAACAGTTGAGGAAAACTCGATGAATCAAGAACAGTACTGTTAAGAATTTTAGGGAAATTTTCAGTGTTCAGCTAGGAATTAGGTTATATTGATAGATTATAAAGCTCAGCTATGACATAAGGTCAAGACCTTGGAAAGGTGTTAGCAGAGCTCCTTTAAATGAAGCGTTCCCAGAGACACCAGGCTGGCACAGTTTGATGAAAATCGGAGTGAATGCCTGGCATTGGGGAACGGCCTCTGTGTCCATCAGTGTTCCTGGGAGCCTTGGAAAGTCTAGTACGGTGTATGTCACCCTTCACTGTAAGGCAGACACCTAGTGCAGCATCCTGCTCCTCTCATGCTCCTATTTTACCATGCAATGAATCGCAGTCCCCTCAAAGGTCTCTTGCTGTCTTCAGCAGCTCTCTCAAGTTGAGGCACCTCATGTCAGCACACCAATATATGTGAGATGAAACCTGCTTGTGCTGTGCCACACTGAAAGATTTGCTTTATCTTGGAAGCTTAGCACCACCATCACTTTTTTTGTGTAGAAATGTGAGCAGACACCACTCTCCGAAGCTCGTAGGAGCTAGTGGGAAAGCATAACCTCTCAAAATACCTAGTTATTCCTCTTAATGCCAGGAGAAGCCTAGACCTGAGACTTACACAGCTCTAAGGTGTCTAAAGGTAAAAGCCACAATACCACCCCAAAGGCTCGGGTTTGACTGGTGACAATATCCTCACATCCTTTTGACTGACAATTTCCAAAGAAAGATGAGAGCTACATGAAACCTTGAATTTAGTTTCAGTTCTACTCTTGTCTGCTGAGAAGATGGTGGAAGGGCGCATATAGATGAAAATGCATGACCCAAGGAACAGAAGTGCAACAGTGATAAGGGAGGTGCAGGTAGAGAGTGCTTTGAGACGCCCTTTGGAAGAGTGTGTCCTCAAAGAGACCAAAATAATGACGTAGGACACAACAAGAACCACAAAAGAGCCCGAGGAAATCAGACCACTATTGGCAACCACTATGCAACCAACCACGTAGGTGTCAGCGCAGGCCAGCTTCAGCAAAGCGTGTACATCACAGAAGTAGTGGTCGATCTCATTGGGCCCACAAAACAATAGCTGAGCAGTCAGCAGGGTCTGCACCAGGGAGTGCACACAGCCTCCCACCCACGAAGCTGCCACCACCCGGCCACACACATGCTTGTTCATAATGCTTGTGTAATGAAGCGGCTTGCATATAGCAGTGTAACGATCACACGCCATTGCTATGAGGATGAACATCTCCGTGCAGGCAAAGAGATGGACCCCAAAGAGCTGTGCTATGCAGCCCACAAAAGAGATGGTCTTCTTTTCAGCAAGAAGGTCATAAATGAGTTTGGGAACTGTGACAGTAGAGTAACTGATATCTACAAAGGACAAGCAGCTCAGGAAGAAGTACATGGGAGAGTCCAGCTGTTGACTGTTCTGTATAGTGATGATGCTAAGCAGGTTTCCAAGAATAACAGTGGCATAGAAGACTAAGAAGAATGTGAAGCATACTTTTGCTAATGCATCATCTTGTGTGAGTCCCTGGAAGACAAACTCCATCACATTGTTCTTGTTCTTCATATACATCACGTAGACAGGACCTGAAGCACAGAATAAAGCCACCTGTGATGGCATCAGAGACACAGTGTTATCAGTACACATCCATATTGATCACTGGTATGTTCAATATCAATGTATTCCCTTTTATGCCTTTTGGGGAAAGTTTCCTTTCAAAGTCAATGCTTCTCTCAAGGAGTGACAGTTGATATCTGACTCAGAATGTATTACTGAAGTGTGTAATAGCGAGCTCCGTTTATTTATTTGAGGGAGTTGGTGGAAATATCCTCCAGATTCATATTTCTGACCTTTGCCCCTTTTAAAAAGGAAGACTAGTCACTAGGCTCCCTAAACATCCACTTCTGAAGTGTTGATTTGGAAACGAAAAACTGACTGAAAAGGATAGTGCATGTTTTGATTTGAGTCTCAACACGCTAGTCATGCCCTAAGGAATTCTGCTCAAGCAATGAACGTACCTTCTTTTTCAACCCTCTGAAGGAATTCAACAGAACTAGTCCTTACTAGTGCTCTCTGACTCTGGTAGAATGTCCATGCATTTTTGTGCAGCCATCAATATTCACATCATGACACAAGGCAGCTGGCTAATTAACATCACTTCAACTCTCAGTGTAGATCCTTCTGGAGGAGGTAAAGTGGACACCTACCTCATGTCTGTTTAGCAGAGATGTGCCTTTAGGCACAAACTGTCTTTAAGGCGCCCTAAGTGAAATCAGACCATGTTCAAGGGATGCCAGGAAACCTGAAGCAGGAGAGTCATTGTCCTATATGTGCTGTACTGGGCTACATCTTGTGTGGATTGGCTCCGGTTATTGCTCATGAGTTTCTGGGTTGTGACCTCAGTCTCCATAAGAGCGGGCTTGTATTTCCTCAGACCACCTTTCCTACAGCACATGGGTGAATACTGGAGATAATCTGCATTAACGATGTGTCAGTAAGGTTTTATACACCTCAGCCAAGTTCTGGACTAGGCATGGAAACCCCCATAAACACACCTGTGATGCCACCGCTGAATCTCCTTTACTCACCAACACCCTTGTATTCACCTTTGCTGCACTCTAGTGCAGTACGCAAGTATCACTAGTGTTCAGTTTCAACACTGAAAAGATAGATGGCAAGAGCTGCATAACAGTGTCCACAATACTGGCAAGTCCTTTGGGCTCTTAATCCTGTTCCACAATCACAGGTCAATCAGTTCTTTCTCACGAGATCTCTGCCTCTTCCACCCTCCAACTTTAGCAGCAGAGGAAATATTCTTTCGTGTCTCCAGCCCTATCTCCATGCCACTCCATGGGCAGAGGGAAAGCAGTGTGGGGAGGCCCAAAGCGTGTGTGTTAAGAGCATTGTTGCCACGATGTGTACAGCTAGAGGGGACAAGTTAAGACTGAGTACATAGGCAGTGCTGCAGCTACCTATTGACTCCTTGAATCTGTAACACCAGAATCTTCCTCTTGACAGATATTTCTGGAAATGGCATATAACTGAAAAATAAGCAAAGAAGACACCAATTAAAACAAAGGGTAAAAAAAATTGAGTTCTTTCTACTTCATAAAATGCACCTCACAAAAGTCACGCAACAGTAATGCCTCTTTTCAAAGGCAGGATTTCATAGTCACTCTTGAACAAAGCAAAGAAGCAAGATCAGAAAACTTACACAGTTTATATTTGCTAGTCTCCAACAGTTTGCCTGCTATTCTCCTCTGATGACCTCTCGGACCACTTCAGGCAGTTTCATCAAAACCTCTCAGCTCCAAGCTGCTTCTTATGTGTCACGAGAGCAGTCCACATCTCTGCCAGGGCTGAAAACTACAGGGGATGAAACGGACAGCCTGAATGTCTAGCTCCATTTCTCATTCTGCAAAAACAACTTCCAAGAGCATCTGCAAGAACAACTCTCTCTCTCTCTCCAGATGGGGAAGTTGTGGCAGAAATATTTCAAGTAAATTGCACAGCAGAAGCACAAGCTTACCAGAAGCAATGAGATCCCAGAGGCATGTGAAGTTTTCTTTGTCAGAAAGAATCAGTGGACGGGGAGCTAAAATATATATTTTGGACAGCTATTAGAGTAATCTCTACAGGGTGACTCTGGAGCGTGATCACCTAGACCATGTCACATTGTGGGGGGGTTTGCTTGCCTTCTTGCTTGCTTTCCAATGCTGTCCAGATAAATGGACTTCATTTAGTATTAGCTATGTGCTTCTTCAGGAATGTGCACTGTTGTGCTAGGAGGCGGACAGGCCTTGAGCACAGGAATTCTTCCCAAATAACTCTTTTTTTTCATTGACACATAAAATTGTGCCCCCCCAATGCTTTCTTTGCCCCCCCCAATGCTTTCTTTGGTGGCGACAATTTCCTACGGTGAGCAATTTATCTTTCACTTGGATCTTTGATTCGCTATTAGTCTAAACAGTAAAATGCAAAATCTGAGGCAGAGATGATGGGCAGAGGGGATGGCTAGGAAGGAGGGCATTAGTGATAGGTGAACTACTGCAGAAAGGCATAGAGCTGCACTGTAATGGGAAGGGGAGTAGCTTCTCCTCATGTCATCTGCATCAGCAAATGACCCAGCCAGCATCTAATATCAGCAGTTTAATTGCTAACCCATGGATTCAGCATATGACAGTGCAGTACTCCTAAGAAGGCATTTACTCCAAAGTAAATGGGAAGGAAGCCTTTGGTACAATTGCTTCCAGCAGCAGGGGACCAACAGCCTTGCAGACACCTTGGGCCATCGTTTCGTAGCTGAGTAGATTACAGAGTAGATGGAGTTTGTCTGACGGAAAGTTTACACCTGGGAGAGCTCGGACTAATGGGATGCTCTGCATGGGACACGTTTTAATATTTTTGATAGCATTCATTTATTTATTTGCTGGTGTCTCAGCAGTGCTTGGAAGCCCCAGTCCTGGGCCTGTGCTATTCAAAAAGAGAACATAAAGGGAATCCCTGCTAGTCACAGAGTTTACAATGCCATTCCAATCAAAACATGAACTTTCAGTGTCTTCCTAATTACTGCAACAGCTAAAACCAAGCTTTTCTTCAAAAGGGAGCTTTCAGTAAATTTTCCAAAATGGAATTATAGTGAGAGAGACTTGATTTTCTCAGCTCCTGAGAAAACGTTACCACAGTTCTACACCTCACCCTTTTCACTCCAAACTTTTCTATTCCACAGTTTTCTCATGGCACTTTTCATCTCCTCATTTCTCAGCGTGTAGATGAGTGGGTTCAGCATGGGCGTGATGACAGTGCAAAACACAGCTAACCTCTTGTCCTCCGAGAGACTGCTGGATGGGCGTATGTAAATGAATGTGCATGGCCCAAAGAAGAGAATCACCACAGTAATGTGGGACCCACAGGTGGAGAGGGCTTTGTACCGCCCTTCGGACGTTCGCCTTTTCAAGGATAACAAAATGACAATGTAGGACGTGACCAGGATGAAGAAAGAGACCAAAGAAATCATTCCAGTATTGGCAACGACAATGATGCCCGCAACATAGGTGTCGGTACAGGCCAGTTGTAGTAGGGGGTGGACATCACAGAGGTAGTGGTCAATTTTGTTGGGGCCGCAAAAAGGGAGGCTAACGGTTATGAGGGTCTGCACCAGGGAGTGCACAAAGCCCCCCACCCATGAACCCATCACCATCCAGCCACACACACGCCTGGTCATGAGGGTGGTGTAGTGCAGGGGTCTGCATATGGCAAAGTAGCGATCATAGGCCATCGCTGTGAGGATGAAGATCTCAGCGCCACCGGAGATATGTAACCCAAATAGCTGTGCCATGCAACCCCCAAAGGAGATGGTTTTCTTCTCAACAAGGAAGTCAGCAATCATTTTGGGAGCTGTGACAGAAGAGAAGCAAATATCTGCAATGGACAGGTGGCAGAGAAAGAAATACATGGGGGAGTTCAGACGTTGACTGCTAACTACAGTGACAACGATGAGCAGATTTCCTGCCACAACAACAGTATAGAAGAACAAAAACACCACAAAACATATTTTCTGCACCCCTTGGTTCTTTGAAAGGCCCAGAAGAATGAATTCCTTCACACTGCTTACATTCTCCATGTTGATCAGACGGGTGCCAATATGCAATATACAGCTTATACCCCTGGGAAAACAAAGACAGACACATGATTCATCAGCATTTTTTCATTATTAATGATGAGTTCTATATCAGAAGTGGATACAAACCAAGAAAGATATAGCATTAGTATTAAGCTTATGAAGCGTTTAGTTTCTGTCATGTATTTTTTTCACAGCTGTTTAGTTCTCCACAGTACAAAGCTTCTGCCATGGCTTTGGTGGCACGGAGATAGGTGCACTCTGTGATATGTTCCTTAATCCTGGTCCTCCAGGATTTTGAAGGACTGGCTCCATGGCTGGTAGCCTTCCTTGCACTAAGGACACAGCCAGAGTGTTCACCTTGGGCACTACAAGGCAGATAATGCAGTATGTTTGCCCTCAGGGGAGACAAAGTCCCTCACAGCAATCTTTGTAAAATGGGTGTCTTTAAGAATACCTGCAAATATTGCTCAGAATGATGATTTGCTTTATAAGTACACATGATCTTTGAATTCTTGTTTAGAAGGGAAAAAATTGCGCATATGACTTAATGGAGTATTTGACATTGTTCTAAATCTCAGCATTGTTTCTATCAGAGGAAGGAAGAATGAAAGACTCTTGTGAGATCTTCTGTCCCAGCATTGTACTGATTTTACCTAGTGTGATTTTTGATACACTCTGCGTGATCCTTTCAAGGGTTAACTTAGCTTAATGAAGCTAATCTAACTAAACTCCTTCAACAGCCAGTATAAGTCTCTCTGTAGGCTGATTCAGAATGACTGAATTAGGGTCCTTTGCAGAACCCCTTTTTCCTCCATTCACGATGAGGAGCTTAAGCAAATTAGCACCACCAGGTTAGAATGACCTTTAGAGAATAATCCCTTTTGGTCCCTGAAAGTAGCTCAGAACTTTTTGTATGCCATCCACCTGTTTTAGGTTATGGCTGAGCTCCTTGTCCCTAGGCATTTCTACATCCGTACAGTTTCTTATTCGAGACAAGGTCACATTCCAGCATAAAAATGGGACTTCTTTGGTTCACCCTGTATTCCAGCTACAACCCATCGAGCATTACATGTCACTAATAAATGAGTAGCCCACATGTTTAAAAAGAATGTAATGTTTCTAGCTTGCCTTTTGCACCCAGACGACCAGAATTCCCTTGGTCAAAGAAGTCTGGGAACTACCAGATTAAACTCTTCACAGAGAGTTTAAGGTCAGCCAAAAGCGGGCACTCTTTTAATAAAAATATCCACTGTATGGGCTTCCTTCTAGGATCAAAACATTCCCCGTCAGCTGGTGTTAAAATGCACCATTTTAGGTCCTGCAGAATTACACCACAACCAGGTCTTCTCATTTGTCTTGGTGATCTGTGAGCAAATCTGTGGAATGATTCAGTTAAGCCAAGTTATCTACCAACTACTTCAATCTGCAGCATAATCAGAAATTCTCGTGCAGGCACAAAGGGATCAAGCATCCACAGGAAACACTGAAACTGAGAAAACCCAAGATTACTTTCAAACCCACAAAGTGAAGCCGAGAGAGGAAGTGGGCAAAGTTAGGGACTTTTCCTATGCTTACAGTTGTACTTACACTAGATGAAAGTTTTTCAAGCAGAAGGGTAAACTTTACATGGATGGTTCCCCTTCAGATATTTCTACAAGGAAAAGGATCAGTAAGAACAACGGGAGGTCACTTTCTCCCTCGTCTTACCAGGTCGTGATGCTTTCTACCCCTCTTCCTTCTACTGAGCAATGACGTAGACTTCTCAACAAAATAAATGACAGGGATGAAATGAGCACACCTTTATGGCTGTGCAGTACCCAGTCCAAAAGAAATAGCTGGGCTCCATCCAAGCCAGAGCATGACTGGAAGCATACCACAGCAATCGCAGGGCCACATTTAGGCAGTCCGAAAGGAGTGACCAAGAGAGAAATGGTCAGGGGAAACTATATGCCTGAATGCCAGCAGATGGCAAATTCCTGAGCTAGAAACACGGTGTGCATCTACAAAAGGACCGATTCACAATTCAGACAGCTCGACCATGTATCTTGCTTTCCATCACCACCAAACTGCATTTAACAAACTACCCATCTGTCTGATCTCATCTCATCGCCTTAAGTCATGTAGGCACCTGTACCTAAGCTAGGCAGATTACACCTGACCAGTCTACTTGTAGATGTGATGAATCATGTGCTGCCGGTACCCGTTTCTCACTGCTGACTCCAAGAGGATTACTAGAATGACTAATTCAGTAGAGGATTCCCACCAGTTATGGCTTATCTCTTCAAGTGCCTTTGCAGGGGTAGACCTGAGCTATATGACATAATGCAATCAGCTGCAAAATAAAATGAATCTCATGTGTACTCTTACCATCTCAAAAAGGGTGAGAAATTGCACCATCTCCTTACTGCATGCATTCTTCCCTAAAATCTCAGGTGGTTATGGGAAACAAAAGAATAATATCGAAGCAATCGAATCTGCGGCTGTAGAACTAGCTCTGTATATGATTCTAGCCAAAGATAACTAGAGACAGTCAGTAACTTCAGTGGAAGTTCCCTTCCATATTTTCACATTTGTTCAAGATGAAATGAAAAGGAAAAGGAAGAGGAAAGAAAAGCGAGCAAAGCAAAGCAAAGCAAAGCGAGAAGGCAGAGAAGCTGCAAAACTTACCTCGCCTGTGTTTAGAGATCTAATATTTTGTGTAAGGGCTGTACAACTTTATCTCCTCAACTTCTGTCTTCCCTGGTATGAATGTGTTAGAGCACAGCGCCTTAATGAACATAGAATGGCTTCTGGAAAGCTTCCAAAACTTGCTTAGGAGGTGGCTGTTAGTGTATAATCCAATCCCATCTAATTTATTACTTGCTTTCATGTGTCACAAGTGCATCTTCATGTTTCCTGCCTATGTGAGAAGTGGTTTAATAGGCTGTGTGGATGATGTGACCTGGGTGTGCTGAATGATGCTTTCATATCCCAGCAGCTGCAAAAAGGGCTGAGAAGAAAACCATTTAAGTACCAACCTTTAACCCTCTCCCAGGAAATCTTCCACCTGCAGGGCTCTTGGGGCTGGAGGAGGGAGGGGTGGAGGCTTGGTGAAGGCAAGGCGTGAAAGAAAGGGGCAAAGGAGGAGAATGAGTTCTGTCTTGACTGAAAAGTTTAAGTAAATATATTTTAAAGAAACAGTTGTCAGTCAATGCTTTTCTAATGATATCACAAAGGCATTTCAGGGTTTCTCCATAAGAAATATCAGTCAAAGGAGTAGCTGAGTATTCAGCTGGACAAGCATATGCATGGACCTATGCAGTTAACGCTTCTCGGAGTTCTTCCTTACTCCAAGCTGATAGTTGTATGGATTTCCCATGTGTAAAGGGCCATTAGGTCCACTGCTCTGGCTTCCTAGCATTGTGAATGCTAAAACAGTCCATTTGTAATCCAGATATTTTCTCTCCTTTTTTAACTTCTGTGTATTCCAAAAAACATGTAAAAGAGAAATCCTCATTAAAGGAAAAAAAAAAGAAAGAAACCTCAAGCTGTAGGAAGAGTCACCATCCTCCAGGGATGGTAAAGAATTCCTATCACAGGAGTCTTTTAAGGACAGGTTGGGCTCATTTCTCTCAGGAGTGGTTACGATTAAGTTTTGATAGGGACAGAAGATGTCCTGGGTGACCTCTTGATGACCCTCCAAGTCCTATCTCACCAGAAGTTTCATCACTGGAAATCCAGTGAATAAAGCCTCTTTGCAAGAATTTGCATGTTTTAACAGAGGTCAGTGAATTACCAAGTCAGTCAAAAAAATCCTTCATTTACGAATTGGGAAACTGAGGGAGGAAGTCACCTATTTAATGCCGATGGAAGTCAGCGAGTTTAACCCTGACTTAGTCACTCTAGGCTCTTCTGCAGAAAAAAATGAATGTCTCTGGAGGCAGATGCATCTGATCTTCCTCAGAACTGATTTTAGGATGCGATTAGGTGTGAAATAGACGTCTAGCTTTTAAACAAAACAACCTAAGGTGGACAACTCTCAACTGTCATGATGGGCCCCATCTTTCTTAACCTGAGCAGCTGCAGTCAAAGGTGAACCTATGAAATGAAACAAACGAAGCAAATAGACATGCTGATTTATATCAGCATATCATCTCAACCAAGGCCCAAGTCAAATTCATCGTTTCTCTCAACTCTACTGTGTATTTGTAGCTTATGCCTCATGGATGTCAGGAAAGACATTGTCTCAGCTACTGTCCTTTGCCTTGTTTTGCTGATATTTCTGGAAATGTGGAATGGCCTGATAGCAACATAGTTAATGTCTCCATCTCCTCTGCACAGAATGCCAGCAATCTCCACAGTGAAAACAGAAATCCTACAGTTAATGAGAATAAATACTGGTAAAGAAATGCCTTGGTGAAAATAGTCCCCTAACTTAAATGTCCTTTTACTGTCACCTGGAGCCTTGGGCAGCTTAATGAGGGTTATCAGCAGTCACTGCAGGAAACAAGAGTATTGGGTAAGAAGGTAAACAAAGTCTTACAGTCTTTGGGAAAGGAAGAGGAGCAACAGATGACAGAAGCCAGAGATCAGGCCAGTAGTATCTGGCCTGCTAACCTAGTATGAATCAGCCTGCCACTTTCTGTACGCAGTGGCACACATGGCAGCAACTTGGCTAGCATCACATTCATGTCCTTTTGTTTCCCTAGCCAAATGGACTACCAGAGGTGACTTAATGCACAAGTCCAAATGAAGAATTGCTGCTACCTCCTGCTGCAAAATAATTCCCCGTAGGGGTGTGCTTAGTGCCAGCAAAGGAGAAAGGTCTTTTCTCCATTTTCTTTCCACTTACCTTGGCACCTGGCTCTGGACACCACTATGGCAGCAGGTCATGCTCAGGGGAGCTGTGATTTGGACAAGGAGGGACTGTGCATGGTGAGATGAACGAGGTTTTGCAGCTGGATAGTGAATACTGGCAAGGGGTTTGTTGATAGAGCCATGGTGAATGTGTGCTGTGAATTTGATGATGGGCAGGATGGGGACAAGGCACGGTGTGGAGGGAAGTTGTGAAACTTGAAATGGATGCTACATGGCCAGGGGCTGTCTTCATGGAGTTTGTGAAATCAGAAGTGCCTGAGGTGTGGTGAGGGACTGTGCTGAAAGATAGTATGAAGTGGCAGGTAATACTGTGGGTGCTAAGCTGTGTTGAAAGACCTTGTGACATCAGAAGCGGGCATCGTGTTTTGAAGGTTGACACTAGGAGATGTTGCAAAATTGTGGCTGCTGAGGTGTCATAAGGCTGGCTAGAGAGTTCAAGGAGACCCTACAGCAGAACAGGTAATGTGAAGTAGGAGGGGCAATGTATGGTGACAACTTGTGTTGGGAGAGGTTTTGAGGTCAGAAGAGGACACTCGGTAGTGAGGAATGTGCTAGGGGAGGTTCTGCAGTGACAGTGGACCCTTGGGGAATGAGAAGCTGTGTTGAGGGAGGTTGTGAAATCAGCAGCAGGCATTATGGAAGAGGACTGACAACTTCTCAATCTGTGTGACCCTGAGCAGCAGTAGGCCATCTTCTGCAAGGTCTATGAAACTAGAGCTGCTCATGAATGCAGCTGGGAAGCAAAGCATCAGTGCAAGAGTCAAGCTATAACTTTGGACAGACAGTTCTTGTGTTCTTTATATCGTGAGACTGTCTGAAGAAGGGAGAAGTAGTGAAAAAGCATTACTATTGCATGCCAAACATTGGTAAATTCCCATTTTTGATGGTCCCTGGCTCATCTCTCTGGGACAGCAGCACCAACCCGGTCATTTACTTCCTCTTCAGGAGCAACCGTCACCACCGGCTCCATGGCTCTGCGAAAGTCACCTTCTGACAAGTGTTTGCAGAGAAAGCAACGTGCGGAGAAGGAAGCCAAGTGCCCAGAGACACTGCTGCAGAGACTGCTGTATAAATCCCTGCTGGCGAGGAGGTGTGGGAGGGTGGGGCAGCCTGCAGAGGGGACTGAGGGGAGGTGGGCAGCAGTGCTCAGCCCCCAGCGGAGCCAGGGCATCTCCACTGCGGTGGGAGCAGCTCAGCTGGTGACGTGCCCCTTCCGAGCAGGGCTGTGCTGGGGACCAGGGAGCTGGGTGAGAGCGATCCTTGTCTGCACACCATGCCAGTGCCTCTTCTCATTACGTGGTCCCCCCCTTGTGGAAGGGGACATGGTGCACAGAGCATGGCTATGCAGAGCATGCAAAGCGCAGGGAGGAAGAGTGACCCAGGATGCTGGGCATGTCTTTGGGACCCTGAACCTTACAGGGAGTCTCTTCCCTCACTTTGACTTGAGGCCAAGCCTGCAGGACTCCAGGGCATTCTGGCAGCTCCTGGGAGGCCATTATCAGCAGGCATGAGTTTCATCCTGGCTATTTTGGGCTTGTATAGAAACATCCTTCAGGTCTGAACACCTAGGGGACCGTTCAGCTGGTGCCACGGCTGCTCTGGTCAACACACAGGGGTCCTGGAGTGATGCGTGGTGCTTCTGTGTGTGTAGAGAAGAGCACCAATTCCTCACCTACACCCTGAGCCTCTCCATCGCTGTCCCCAGAGGACATCTCAACTCATCACTCCCAGCTTTCGCCCAAGATGGCCATCTCCAGATGAGTTAGTTGCCCTAGGCTGCCTGTACAGGCAGTGGAGAGAAAGGTGCTTGTAAGGAGCTTTTCCCTTCCCTATGTGGCTGCAGCACACAGCTGCTGCTGAGCCATCAGCCACCCTCCTGTCCCTGTGCCAAATCTCTTCCCCACCACCGTCTCGCCCCACACTGGGGATGCCTCGCTCCCCTTATGCAGTGCCATGCAAGGCCTCTCACCCTAGTGCTTCTGAGAAAGCTTTCAGCTCCCAGCCACAGCACCTTATCTCACTGTCTTCCCAGTAGCTGCTGTGAGGGTCACCTCTCTTCCTGGCACTGGCACTTGCCTGTTGCTGCAGGGCTGAAAGGGCATTTCTCTGCCTCTCCATCCAGCTCTCCAGACTTTCTATTTTTTTATTTTTTTTTGGCTCCTGCCCTCAATCCTTCCCTCCTTTGTGTCTCCATTACTCTCTTTCTGGGTTGGCTGGTGCATGGATCGAATTAACACTAAAACAGTTTGTGAGCAAATGAAGGGCTGGATTTAAAAGGAATGGATCTAAATCTGATTTTTTGAAATTAAGTTGAGGGCAGAGAAAGAAGGGAAAATGTTTGCACCAGAACATTCAAAGAACTAACGGGGTCAAAACTTTTCTCTTTTGTTCATTTTAATTCTATGGGGTAACAGTATTCCTGAAGCCATTTCACAGAATCACAGAATGGTTGAGGTTGGAAGGGACCTCTGGAGATCATCTAGTCCAACCCCCTGCCCAAGCAGGGTCACCTAGAGCAGTTGCCCAAGATCGCGTCCAGGCGGATTTTTGAATATCTCCAGAGAAGGAGACTCCACAACCTCTCTTGCAACCTGTTCCAGTGCTCTGTCACCCTCACAGCGAAGAAGTTTTTCCTCATGTTCAGATGGAACTGTCTGTGTTTCAGTTTGTGCCCGTTGCCTCGCGTCCTGTCACTGGGCATCACTGAAAAGAGTCTGGCTCCATCTTCTTGATACCCTCCCTTCAGATACTTGTACACGTTAATAAGATCTCCTCTCAGCCTTCTCTTCTCCAAGCTAAACAGGCCCAGCTCTCTCAGCCTTTCCTCATAAGAGAGATGCTCCAATCCCCTAATCATCTTTGTAGCCCTTCGCTGCACTTGCTCCAGTAGTGCCACATCCCTCTTGTACTGGGGAGCCCAGAACTGGACGCAGTACTCCAGATGTGGCCTCAGCAGGGCTGAGGAGAGGGGGAGGATCACCTCCCTCGACCTGCTGGCAACATTCTTCCTGATGCACCCCAGCATACCATTGGCCTTCTTGGCCACAAGGGCACATTGCTGCCTCAGGCTTAACTTGGTGTCCACCAGCACTCCCAGGTCCTTCTCCGCAGAGCTGCTTTCCAGCAGGTCAGCCCCCAACCTGTACTGCTGCATGGGGTTATTCCTCCCCAGGTGCAGGACCCTGCACTTGCCTTTGTTGAGCTTCAGGAGGTTCCTCTCCACCCACCTCTCCAGCCTCTCCAGGTCTCTCTGAATGGCAGCACAGCCCTCTGGGGTATCCGCCACTCCTCCCAGTTTTGTATCCTCAGCAAACTTGCTGAGGGTGCACTCTTTCCCTTCATCCAGGTCATTGATGAAGAAGTTGAACAAGACTGGACCCAGTCCTGACCCCTGGGGGACACCGCTAGCTACAGGCCTCCAACTAGACTCTGCGCCACTGATCACAACCCTCTGAGCTCTGCCATTCAGCCAGTTCTCAAGCCACCTCACTGTCCACTCATCTAACCCACACTTCCTGAGCCTGTCTATGAGGATGCTATGGGAGACAGTGTCGAAAGCCTTCCTCAAGTCAAGGGAGACAACATCCACTGCTCTCCCCTCATCTACCCAGCCAGTCATTCCATCACAGAAGGCTATCAGATTGGTTAGGCATGATTTCCCCTTGGCGAAGCCATGCTGACTACTCCTGATCACTTTCTTGTCCTCCACATGCTTGGAGATGGCCTCCAGGATGAGCTGCTCCATCACCTTTCCAGGGATGCAGGTGAGGCTGACTGGCCTGTAGTTGCCTGGGTCCTCCTTCTTGCCCTTTTGGAAGACTGGGGTGACACTGGCTTTCTTCCAGTCTTCAGGCACCTCTCCTGTTCTCCAAGACCTTTCAAAGATGACGGAGAATGGCTTAGCAATACAATCTGCCAGCTCCCTCAGCACTCGTGGGCGCATCCCATTGGGGCCCATGGATTTGTGGGTGTCAAGTTTGCTTAAATGATCTCTAACCCGATCCTCCTCCACCAAGGGAAAGTCTTCCTTCCTCCAGACTTTCTCTCTTGCCTCCAGGGTCTGGGGTTCCTGAGGGCTGGCCTGAGCAGGAAAGACTGAAGCAAAGAAGGCATTCAGTAACTCTGCCTTCTCTGCATCCTTCGTCACCAGGACACCCACCCCATTCAGCAAAGGGCCCACATTTTCCCTAGTCTTCCTCTTGCTGCTGATGTATTTGAAGAAGCCCTTCTTGTTGTCCTTGACATCTCTCGCCAGATTTAATTCCAAACGGGCCTTAGCCTTCCTCGTCGCATCCCTGCATACTCTGACAATGTTCCTGTATTCCTCCCAAGTGGCCTGTCCCCCTTTCCACTTTCTGTATGCTTCCTCCTTCTGGTTGAGTTTTGCCAGGAGCTCCTTGCTCATCCATGCAGGTCTCCTACCTCCTTTGCTTGACTTCCTACTCATAGGGATGCACCGATCTTGAGCCTGGAGGAAGTGATGTTTGAATATTAACCAGCTCTCTTGAACACCCCTTCCTTCTAGGGCCCTAACCCATGGCATTCCTCCAAGTAGGTCCCTGAAGAGGCCACAGTTTTCTCTCCTCAAGTCCAGGGTTGCGATCCTACTCAGTGCCCTGCTGCCTCCTCGCAGGATCCTGAACTCCACCATCTCATGGTCACTGCAGCCAAGGCTGCCCCCGACCTTCACATCTTCCACCAGTCCTTCTTTGTTTGTTAGTACGAGGTCCAGCAGCACACCTCTCCTTGTTGGCTCCTCCACCACCTGTGTCAAGAAGTTGTCACCAATGCTCTGCAGGAACCTCCGGGACTGTTTGTGCCTAGCTGTGTTGTCTTTCCAGCAAATCTCAGGGTGGTTGAAGTCCCCTATGAGAACCAGGGCCTGGGATCATGAGGCTACTTCCAGCTGTCTGTAGAAGGCCTCATCGACTTCCTCATCCTGATCAGGCGGCCTGTAGTAAACACCCACAACAGTGTCGCCCATGTTAGTCTGCCCTTTAATCCTTACCCATAAGCTCTCGACTCGCTCTTCATCCACCCCTAGGCACAGCTCAATACATTCCAGTTGCTCTCTCACATAAAGAGCAACTCCACCACCTCGCTTTCCTGGCCTGTCTTTCCTAAAAAGCACGTAGCCATCCATGACAGCATTCCAGTCATGCGAGCTATCCCACTAGTTCAAAGAACTAACAGGGGTCAAAACTTCTCTTTTTTGTTTGTTTTAATTCTATGGAGTAACAGTACTCCTGAAGCCATTTCATGTCAGTTAACAAGGTTTGGAGAAGCCCTTTGACAGTTGATTATAATATTGCTTTAGCAGAGATTTCACTAGAAACCATGAGACCTCTCTGCTGTTCTCCTTCTATATCCACTTGTTCTTTCGGCTCCACTGACTGCATTTCCTGGATCTCCGTGGTTGTAGTGGGATCCTAGGCACCTGGCACACCTACACTGTGAGGACCCAAAGTCCGGTGACCTAAATCCTACCCTTAGCTTTTACCAAGACTAAAGATAAATCCTTCCCACCCTAAATACTTTACATTTATTTTATCTCTAAATGAAGTTTTCTTGAACAATACGAGAGAAGAGAAAATGACCATAACTAGTAGAAGTGTTGCTCTTTCTTGTGATAGTCTCGGGGGCAATGTGTAGGTTTAGGTAATACCTCTGCACCTTGCTGGAGCTACACAAATGCAGCTCACATGAAAACCTTGCTCTTGTGTGGACCAAGGCAGCCGTAAGAAGCTGTGACCAACAGCCAGGTGTTTACCCAAGCACAAATGTCTGATGAGGTCAGGAGCATGGCACGGGAGGAGCACTTGAGGCCTGGAGTTTATTAAGCACAGGATGGACTGAGGCCGGTATGGTAAAGGTGGAACATGAAGAGCCATCTTGGGGCACAGATCAAACATGTTACAGGGTGGAATTGGGTAACGGGGATGCTATAAATTGTTTGCATGACAAAAGATCCACTTGGGCAGGCCAGCTGCAAGGGAATATGCCAAGCATGCTAAATCCTCATATGTAGTTCATTGAATCACATAGGGACTGGTCCTGCTCCCTCTGAAATCACTGCAGGACATGTTATTCCCTTGCCAAAGAGCAAGTGCAGCTGTGTAGTACCAGACTAGCACGGCTGGAGTTAGCTCTTCTCAAATAACCTTGGCTTTTTGTTTGTCCTTTTTCAGCCCACCGTGAAACTTTCAGCAAAGATTTTTCCTGTGTCTTACATAAAAAAGTATTTCCCTGGTCCAGTCACCATTTCCTTTTCCTTTTGTTTTCCCTTTATTTCTTTTCAGTATGATTTGCCTTATATTTAGGGTTCTCTTTGACAGTAGTTTTAATAGTATTCCCTCCACGACACATTGTATGATGAGTGTTCTTGGTTCTTCTCTTATCCCTTTTCTTTGTCAGGAACATCCCACAAAATGGGTGATGCATATGTTGCTACTCTAATGCAAAGCACAGCTATAACGGAAATGCATCCTAAGGCAGCTCCAGAAAATGCAAAATGGACTGAGAAAATCAGATGGATTTTCAGATGGAGAAAATATATTACCAAATATGCATGAGATCCATGAAGAGCAGAGAACAACAACAACAACAACAACAACAAATCTCACAATTAAGTGGGTGCTAATATTCATCTAATTACTAGGACAGAAACAATCTATACAAAATAGGAATCTCTGTCAGCTAAAAACGTTTTTTTTTTTTTTTCCCTGTTTGTCTTCTGAACTTTCTTTCCATGAATCATTTCCTCTACACAGAGAGGATTAGAAGTCAAGAGCATGGCTGAATGCCCTGAAACTTGCTCCATGTTCAGACAAAACCAGACTTTGTGAGCTCAATTCTCCTTCAGTTTGAGCTGGTGTAGAGCGACCTCTTCACGAAAAGTCCTGAGGGATGTTGAGGGGACAAATTCCAGCTATCATGCAGCTGGGAAATACTAGCTTTCCAAGAGACAAGGTTGCTTAAGGGATGGGAGAGGAAGGCGAAAAGCAGGGCCAGAAACACCAGCAAGGAAAGCTTTGTAAGGAGTCCTTGCCTCTGACAGAGACAGGTTTGAGCTGCAGGGATCGATTCACTATGTCAGAACATGACAAAAAGCATCAGTTCTTTTTAAAATTGTTGGACAAATGTGTCCCTAATTCCTCTTTGCATATGTATAATTTGTACAAGGGTTCTAATTTTCATGCTAACAAATGTGTTTGGACTGCACTCTGTCTACAACAGGTAAAAACGGTTTTTGATAGTATCTCTCTCCTGAGATATGGTCTTTAGCAGGCTATTTCCTGTTAGAGATCAGTTTCAAAAGAACGGTAATCCCGATGAGCTCGGAAGCCATCTAGTGTTCAGAAAATGTAAGGTTAAGTTGGTGTCCAACCTTGCACAGCCTAGAAAGGACAACCTCTGATAGGATTTGGCTGCTTTTCCTGGAAAGGGCGTTCTGAATGTGGGTAGCCAAGAGCAAACTTCCAGTAAGAATTACGATGAGTTCTTGAGATATACATATATATATATATATATATATATATATATAGGGAGTCTGTGGCCAATCCGCTTTAGGCCAGTTTCCATAAGGATGCAATACAGACTGCAGGGTTTCTTGGGGAAAAATGTGAAGGACTGCTGGCCCAAATCTCTGCTTCCTTCTGTGTTTACTGCTCCACTGCCTCTCTCCCTCCCTCACCCTCCAGCACTCTCCTCCCTGCTCTTCCATATCCTTGTATCCTTATGCAGCTGATAAAAATCCCCAGGAAGGGATAAGCAGCAGCTCATAACAGTCCAGATTCCTGACCAGTTAACTGCCAGGGCAGATGTACTCGCACTTTACAAAGCTGAACAGGAAAAGCAGAAAAATAGTATCTGTACTTCTAAGTTTCATGTAATTGTGTCATCTTAAGTAGCATTAGCATATTACTTCCCCTCTCAGATCACATCTGTTCTTTTAAGAAGAAAGAGAGTGAATGGCCTGTTGGGGATTACCTCTGACATGACGGATGACATGGAAAGTCTACAAGAGACCATGCAGTCAGCTTTGGCCCCAGCTCTCTATTTGGCTGAATTTCTTGCATTAACCCTATCAGCCCGTTTCACTGCAGGGATGTGTCACACTACTTGAGAGTCATGCTCAGAGTGAGATGATGTCCTTGACAGGTCGATCCTGCCTGTATTCTCCCTGTGATCCTCCAGAAGATGTTCTGGATTACTTCTGGCCAGGTTTTCACAGGACCCTCGCGGGTCTTTGGAGCAGACTCCAGGAGAAGGGGACCGCCTGCTGTGTGCCTTCCTTCGCTGCCCCCGCAGGCTCTTGTGTGTCTGATAGAGCCTCACTGCCTCCCCAGCTTGCTGCTGTTTTACAGGAGTGCTTCTGGCCTGCAAGGGGGATTGGCTCTACCCAGCAACCTTTGCCAGCAAATCAGGTGGTCGACCCACTGCACCTCCTGCTACCTCCTTTGCAAGGTCAGGGCTAGCCAAGTTCTCTCCTACCTCTAGTGGCTTCTTTGGGATGGGAATTTGTCAGTCTTCCCTTCTCTCTGCCCTGAGGAACTTCCTACACAGTCCTGTGCCCCACAGATGGTGGGAGTTTTGTGGCAGCAGGGGGACTCTCTTTGTTATTCCCTTAGGATTCCTTCCTTTGAACTCTGACACACTCACATCCCTTTTCTCATTTGTATTCCCACAGCCTGCATGCTGCCTCACCCTGCATCTCTTCCTTTTTCAGGGAGAGCTTTCAGTTTGTGGCTGGAGGGAGGTTGGCCTGTTCCTTCTGGTAAGCAGGGACAGCATCCAGGCAGACACCTAGGGAAAAGCACTCAAGCAGAGGAGAACATGCATCCCCATATAGCTCTCCCTTCCTTCAATACATTGTGGTCATTCTTCCTTCCACATTTCTTTTAGAAAACCTCCTTTTTTTCCCAAAAATGAATGTTGAGGGGTGGGGAGAGATCCCTTATATGGTTTATTGCCAAAAATAATTGTTTTTGAAATTATTTTTGACCAGACACTTTTGACAATATGTGGTCTATGCAATGGCTTTAGGAGCAAGAAAATTGATGGAGAAGGAGCTGAGATTTTTGCTCTCAGTTAACGTGAAGGTTGAAAGCAAGAAGCAAACAAAGACCAGGCTGATACATTTCAAGATGGTGTCTAATAAATTTAGCACCCAAGGACAGTGACAGTAAGCAGAGATAGAAAGCTATGCAGCCTGCTTCTCATGCCATATTGTGCAGGAGTCTAAATGAACAAAGGGCATTTGAATATGGGCTTAATGTAGCAGACTAGCAACATGGCTTGGGATAACCCTAAATTAAAGCCTTATATTCACTTTTTCCCCCCCCCGATTTCTAGAGTCCAATGGTTTAAAGGAATCTTCATAGTCTTCCTCTCTCTTTCCTTTTGTCTCCAATGCAGAAGGTGTTCAGGCAAAAGAAGGGATGAATTTAAGAGGGCATAGTTATTGTTTGTGGCTTTCCCGTTCATCTTTGTCATCTGCTGAATCTTTAAAGGCCCTCTGGAAGGCCAGCCTGAGGGTGAGCCGAATCCTCCGATCCCTGTAGCTGCCCAGAATGAAGTAAAGAACTGGACTGAGGCTGCTATTGACGCAGGACAGCACAAAACCAGTCTCTGGGGAGTAGAGAAATTTATAGCCCCAGAAGTCAAAGAGGATCAGGACACTCAGCGGAACAGCAAAAATGAGGAAGAAGAGGACGGTGAGCATAATCATGGTGAAGAGCCTGCCTGTTTGGAGGTGCTGGGAGCTGCACTTGACTTTGAGGAAGAGGGTGAGGCTGAATACCAGCATGAGGGGCGTGCAGAAGAGGAAGTCCAGGACCCCAGTGGTGATGAGGAGTATGTGGCAGTTGCTAGAGGGGCGAACAGTGCAAGAAACATACCCCAGCATGTTCAGCAGCAGCGAGAGGCTCTAGAGCAGGCCGGAGATGATGCCGGACAAGTGCTTTGGGCGATGGCTTCGGCACCAGATGGGACAGAGGACAGACAGGCACCTCTCAGTGCTGATGGCTGTCAGGAGATACAAGCCAGTCCCGTACGTGAAAAGATCCAGGAAGAGGACTATCCCAAACTGCACTCCCACATTGAAGTGCATCAGGCACTGAACTGTTTCGATGGCAATGCAGAGCAGGTAGCCAAAGTCAGCGGCAGCCACGTTCAGGATGTAGACAGTGAAGCGGTTCCTCCGGATGCGGAAGCCAAGGTACCACAGGACCATGCCATTTCCCACCATGCCAGAGGCAGAGCTGATGAGGCAGAAGCTCTCCATGAACTTGAGGAGAGCATATGACGGCTCTGCCTTTTGCACAGTCCCACTGTAATTAGCCCCTTCAGCCAGGCTGGTTGTATTTGGAAGGAAGGTTGATGTAGTTTTAGCACTCATAATGAGGGCTTCACTGTGAAGTACTGATCTGTCACTGTCTCTGATTTCACACAGACCTGTAAGCAGAGAGCACAGAGGTGGTAGCTCGTGTGACTTTCTCTCGTGATCATCTGGTGGTGTTTGCAATGTCTTTCCAGCTCTTTGTAGCCAGAGGTAGATTCAGGGAAGGATTGCTGTGTTTGGACTTGGAGCCCAGAGCTTCTATGTGTCATTTAAAACACCGTATCTGAGGCCAAATTGTGTGTGGCACGTAGGAAAAGCTAGATTGCAATGTATGTGTCTCTTTTTGAACTTATTTCTTGAGGCTCCTTTTACAGCCAGTGGTGGGAAACAAGTAGGCTAAAATAAAGCAATGTTAGCTCAGATTGATCATACCCGAAAAGTTCCTCATTTTCTTGTCTTAATAAAAAGGGAACCCAGGGATATTAGCTCAGATATAATTGTCTTTGCTTCACATAGCTAGGATTAGGTTAGATGAATATTGTCAAAAGTGTATGAAAGTTGTAGATAGTCAACATACAAATTTAAGCAGCATTAAATCAGACTGAGTTTTTCCTATCCATACTCCCAGAAAACATCGTCGAGTAGTCATATAGCTGGTAGTTTTTATGTTGATGACTGATTTCTATTTTAATGAAATGTAGTTTAATGTGATTGGTTTGGCCTCTGGAGCCTTATGTATAGATAATAATTCAGTCTGACAGAGTCAGGCCTTACTAATTTCTTTCTCAGAAGTTTTAAGAAGCATGTGTAGGAGAAAGTGTCTGACCCTCACATGACATTGGAATTATGGCTTAAATAATCCTTTCACACCGTTCTGTCAATTCACCCTGCTCCCTCCTCCATGATACTGGGATTTGAATGAGAATCTTGCCCCCCAAAAAAACCCCAAAACCAAAGGTCCAGAAATAAAATTCACTCCATTTTTGTGCAATGAGGTCAAACTGTGTGACTCTTTCCTACTCGCCCTGCCAGCTGTTAATTTGGACATGATAAGATAGAGAAGTGCCATGAAAGACAGCAGGAGATAGTCAAAAAGAAGAGAGAAACAAGTCAAAATAAGGACAGTGGTGAAGAGGTGAATCATGGGATAATCTAACCGACACGAATAGTTCCTTATCCCTTTGTCAAATGCCACAGCAAGTGGGGAGACAGACTGCCTGAACGGGTGAAATGTGACAAATTGAAACATTATTGTTTCGTCTCAACAACCCACCCTGTCTTCAGTGCTACACGGAAAGACTATGCAGGTAATCTCCTCGTCCAGCTGATAGCCGGGGCAGTGGGGATAGTTTTGCCGCATGAGTCTGCGACAGGCATATACACTGGCAGTGCTTGGTTGAGAATCCAAGTGGAACCATTGCACCTAACTTTATCCATTAAGAATACAAACGTCTCATTGCACTTAGCTTTTAGAGCTACCATTAGAATTAATGGAGGTTTAGGAGCACCTGCAAGGGTAATATTTTGGCCCTAAGATAGGTGTCTTAGATGTGCACAGTCAGCTGCCTGTCTTTCTCTGCTGACTGCAGACACATCCCATGGTGCTAGCTTCACCTAGTGGCTTAACATCTGGATGGCTGAAGGCAGGTGAGGTGAACTGCACCCTTAATGTCATCACCACAGCTTGCAGGATGTGTCTTTTAGGGTTGACTGAACCCAGGGAACTTCTGGCACTGCGGCATACTCTTTTGCAGGGAGCTAGAAGATTCCATCCTCAGCCATTATGGGACCTCGAGTATTTCTAACATCAAGCCTTTAGAGACTGTTAGATCCAAGAATATAAGTATGTACTTCTGAAATGGACTAAGGGAAATAAAAAGCATTGTCTCTTTCAGAAAGCAAGGAATGTCTGTTGTAGCACAGTTTGTTTCAGAACAGGCAGGTAAGTCCTGCATGTAACATCTGAGTCCAAACTCACCTTCTGTTTCTTTATCTTAGTAGAGTAGCTTACTGCTTGCCCAACAGCACTCACAAGGCTACCTGCTCCCTGAACATCTGTAGCAAGCCCATTGAAAATATATGGCCTTATGACTGTGTTCACTTCCTCTCCATCTGGTTGTGGGGTCGCAGCAGATCTCCCACAATGAAAAATTATCAGACCTTGATCCACAGTAGAAAGTACCTGAAGCAGACGCTAATTCTGTGAACCAAGTATGCTGTGAAGAGAAATGAAGAGCCGATGGTTAGTGGTTACCCACCCTTTGGAGAATCCAGTTGCAGCACACTCCTCTGCCACAACCTCTCTGTGTGACCTGAAGCAATTTGCCAACTGATTTAAAGAGGACGCAACTATTTGAGTGGCACCTACCTCTGCCTTTGCCCACTCCAACCTTCTCACCAGGTGCTCACATTAAGAGAGTGGTTGTTTTACCTCCCTGCTGCCATCATCTCCACAAGGCAATTCACCCCACCTGAAATGTGGGTCATCCTCTGCAGGTGCCTCTCTCTCCATTGGCCATTTAGGGAACATCAGGTGATTACGTTTCTAGCTAAAGCATTTCAATCAGATTTCATAATGTTAAATAGCATCAGCCTGGGCCATTGATATGTACTGTCATGTACTGTCATACTGGTTGTAATGGACGCCCTGTGGAGATATGCCGAATCATCAAAAACTTTGCATTCCATATAATGCAAGTGAAGTAACCATCCTATGGTTTCTTCCATAGACCGTGCAAAAGCATGCTGAAAAAGTCACTCACGGTTCTCAAATATCTATTATAAGGCTTTGGTAAGATTGGTCTCCTGTCTCCAAAGCATATTCAAAACCTGAGCCTACTTCCTTAATGAAACTACTTAATGAAAGCCTGCATCAAATAGCAGCAGTCTAGCTGGTCTTTCTTTCCCTTGAGATTAAACAGCCTTCCTGTGGTTTACATGCTGAGCACAGTATAGTTCTTGTGGCAGCTGTTAGTCTGAACAAAGTTGACACCACAAAGACATCTCCTTGTCTGGACACAGAGTTATGCTGTTGTGTTTTCTCAGCTGATCTTAATTGATCATCTAAGACCAAAACTGCTAGTGTTTGATCTCTGAAGAATGCCACCTTCTATGACAGATGGGCAGTTAGGGCAATGCAATAGCATTTGTTCTTGGAAAAAAGATCCCTAGAATGAAGATCTCCTTATCTTGAAGATGATCAAGACAATTGTGTAGCTATAGCCAATTTCTAACCAGCAGGAAAGGAAAATATTGGAGATCCTTTCCCCCCGTTCTTTTTTCTCCTCCCTTCCCCTCATCATCTCTCCAAAATCATGGCAGAAAGCAAGAGACAGAGGGCAATGGCAAAGATCGTTGCAGCCATCCAGGACTTTCTCACCTTCTTGTGGGTTCCTTGGTATTTCAGGGACTATTTGCAGCAACTGCCTGGTGTGGATCTGCTGGTGAAAATTGTCACCTGAATTCTGTGACTGATGGTCCAGACAAAATCCTTGTGCTGTAAAATCAAATCCTGGTGCTGGGCTATTTAGACACTGTTAAAAAAGCCATGGTCATTTCAATGTGACGTCTGGAGAAACAGCCAATCACTCTCTTGAGGAAGGATCTAGGTTGTTGTATGTGGTCACTTAGATTCCAACCACTTCCCCCTTCCCTCCCAGCACAGAACCTGTCACTGTCATGGCTTAGGAAATGCTTTCTCGCTACTTCTCCCTTCTTCAGACAGTCTCGCGATATAAAGAACACAAGAACTGTCTGTCCAAAGTTATAGCTTGACTCTTGCACTGATGCTTTGCTTCCCAGATGCATCCATGAGCAGCTCTAGTTTCACAGACCTTGCAGAAGATGCTCTACTGCTGCTCAGGGTCACACAGATTGAGAAGTTGTCAGTCCTCTTCCCTAATGCCTGCTGCTGATTTCACAACCTCCCTCAACACAGCTTCTCATTCCCCAAGGGTCCACTGTCACTGCAGAACCTCCCTTAGCACACTCATCACTACCGAGTGTCCTCTTCTGACCACAAAATCTCTCCCAACACAAGTTGTCACCATACATTGTCCCCTACTACTTCGCACAACCTGTTCTACTGTAGGGTCTCCTTGAACTCTCTAGCCAGCCTTATGACACCTCAGCAGCCACAATTTTGCAACCTCTCCTAGTGTTACCCTTCAAAACACGATGTCCGCTTCTGATGTCACAAGGTCTTTCAACACAGCTTAGCATCCACAGTATTACCTGCCACTTCATACGATCTTTCAGCACAGTCCCTCACCACACCTCAGGCACTTCTGATTTCACAAACTCCACAAAGACAGCCCCTGGCCATGTAGCATCCATTTCAAGTTTCACAACTTCCCTCCACACCGTGCCTTGTCCCCATCCTGCTCATCATCAAATTCACAACACACATTCACCATGGCTCTATCAACAAACCCCTTGCCAGTATTCACTATCCAGCTGCAAAACCTCGTTCATCTCACCATGCACAGTCCCTCCTTGTCCAAATCACAGCTCCCCTGAGCATGACCTGCTGCCATAGTGGTGTCCAGAGCCAGGTGCCGAGGTAAGTGGAATGAAAATGGAGAAAAGACCTTTCTCCTTTGCTGGCACTAAGCGCACCCCAACGGGGAATTATTTTGCAACAGCAGGTAACAGCAATTCTTCATTTGGACTTGTGCATTAAGTCATCTCTGGTAGTCCATTTGGCTAGGGAAACAAAAGGACATGAATGTGATGCTAGCCAAGTTGCTGCCATGTGTGCCACTGGGTACAGAAAGTGGCAGGCTGATTCATACTAGGTTAGCAGGCCAGACGCTATTGGCCTGATCTCTGGCTTCTGTCATCTGTTGCTCCTCTTCCTTTCCCAAAGACTGTAAGACTTTGTTTACCTTCTTACCCAATACTCTTGTTTCCTGTAGTGACTACTGTTAACCCTCATTAAGCTGCCCAAGACTCCAGGCGACAGTAAAAGGACATTTAAGTTAGGGGACTATTTTCACCAAGGCATTTCTTTACCAGTATTTATTCTCATTAACTGTAGGATTTCTGTTTTCAGTGTGGAGATCGCTGGCATTCTGTGCAGAGGAGATGGAGACATTAACTATGTTGCTATCAGGACATTCCACATTTCCAGAAATTTCAGCAAAACAAAGCAAAGGACAGTAGCTGAGACAATGTCTTTCCTGACATCCATGAGGCATAAGCTACAAATACACAGTAGAGTTGAGAGAAACGATGAATTTGACTTGGGCCTTGGTTGAGATGATATGCTGATATAAATCAGCATGTCTATTTGCTTCGTTTGTTTCATTTCATAGGTTCACCTTTGACTGCAGCTGCTCAGGTTAAGAAAGATGGGGCCCATCATGACAGTTGAGAGTTGTCCGCCCTAGGTTGTTTTGTTTAAAAGCTAGACGTCTATTTCAGACCTAATCGCATCCTAAAATCAGTTCTGAGGTAGATCAGATGCATCTGCCTCCAGAGACATTCATTTTTTTGCGCAGAAGAGCCTAGAGTGACTAAGTCAGGGTTAAATTTGCTGACTTCCATCGGCATTAAATAGGTGACTTCCTCCCTCAGTTTCCCAATTCGTAAATGAAGGATTTTTTTGACTGACTTGGTAATTCACTGACCTCTGTTAAAACATGCAAATTCTTGCAAAGAGGCTTTATTCACTGGATTTCCAGTGATGAAATTTCTGGTGAGATAGGACTTGGAGGGTCATCAAGAGGTCACCCAGGACATCTTCTGTCCCTATAAAAACTTAATCGTAACCACTCCTGAGAGAAATGAGCCCAACCTGTCCTTAAAAGACTCCTGTGATAGGAATTCTTTACCATCCCTGGAGGATGGTGACTCTTCCTACAGCTTGAGGTTTCTTTCTTTTTTTCTTTAATGAAGATTTCACTTTTACATGTTTTTTGGAATACACAGAAGTTAAAAAAGGAGAGAAAATATCTGGATTACAAATGGACTGTTTTAGCATTCACAATGCTAGGAAGCCAGAGCAGTGGACCTAATGGCCCTTTACACATGGGAAATCCATACAACTATCAGCTTGGAGTAAGGAAGAACTCCGAGAAGCGTTAGCTGGATAGTTCCATGCATATGCTTGTCCAGTTGAATACTCAGCTACTCCTTTGAGTGTTATTTCTTATGGAGAAACCCTGAAATGCCTTTGTGATATCATTAGAAAAGCATTGACTGACAACTGTTTCTTTAAAATATATTTACTTAAACTTTTCAATCAAGACAGAACTCATTCTCCTCCTTTGCCCCTTTCTTTCACGCCTTCCCTTCACTAAGCCTCCACCCCTCCCTCCTCCAGCCCCAAGAGCCCTTCAGGTGGAAGATTTCCTGGGAGAGGGTTAAAGGTTGGTACTTAAACGGTTTTCTTCTCAGCCCTGGGATATGAAAGCATCATTCAGCACACCCAGGTCACATCATCCACACAGCCTATTAAACCACTTCTCACACAGGCAGGAAACATCAAGATACACTTGTGACACACAAAAGCAAGTAATAAATTAGATGAGATTGGATTATACACTAACAGCCACCTCCTAAGCAAGTTTTGGAAGCTTTCCAGAAGCCATTCTATGTTCTTTAAAGGTGCTGTGTTCTAACACATTCATACCAGGAGAGACAGAAGTTGAGGAGATAAAGTTGTACAGCCCTTACACAAAAAATTAGATCTCTAAACACAGGCGAGGTAAGTTTTGCAGCTTCTCTGCCTTCTCGCTTTGCTTCGCTTTGCTTTGCTTTGCTTTCCTCTTCCTTTTCCTTTCTTCTTGAACAAATGTGAAAATACAGAAAGGAACTTCCACTGAAGTTATCAACTGTCTCTAGTTGTCTTTGGCTAGAATCATACACAGAGCTAGTTCTACAGCCGCAGATTAGATTGCTTCAATATTATTCTTTTGTTTCCCATAACCACCTGAGATTTTAGGGAAGAATGCATGCAGTAAGGAGATGGTGCAATTTCTCACCCTTTCTGAGATGTTAAGAGTACACATGAGATTCATTTTATTTTGCAGCTGATTGCATTATGTCATATAGCTCAGGTCTATCCCTGCAAAGGCACTTGAAGAGATAAGCCATAACTGGTGGGAATCCTCTACTGAATTAGTCATTCTAGTAATCCTCTTGGAGTCAACAGTAAGAAACGGGTACCTGCAGCACATGATTCATCACATCTACAAGTAGGCTGGTCAGGTGTAATATGCCTAGCTTAGGTACAGGTGCCTACATGACTTAAGTCGATGAGATGAGATCAGACAGATGAGATAGTTTGTTAAATGCAGTTTGGTGGTGATGGAAAGGACCTTTTCAAGCAATATACATAGCCGAGCTGTCTGAATTGTGAATCGGTCCTTTTGTAGATGCACACCTTGTTTTTAGCTCAGGAATTTGCCATCTGCTGGTATTCAGGCATGCAGTTTCCCCTGACCATTTCTCTCTTGGTCACTCCTTTCTGACTGCCTAAACATGGCCCTGCGATTGCTGTGGTATGCTTCCAGTCATGCTCTGGCTTGGATGGAGCCCAGCTATTTCTTTTTGACTGGGTACTGCACAGCCATAAAGGTGTGCTCATTTCATCCCTGTCATTTATTCTGTTGAGAAGGCTACGTCGTTGCTCAGTAGAAGGAAGAGGGGTAGAAAGCATCACGACCTGGTAAGACGAGGGAGAAACTGACCTCCCGTTGTTCTTACTGATCCTTTTCCTTGTAGAAATATCTGAAGGGGAACCATCCATGTAAATTTTACCCTTCTGCTTGAAAAACTTTCATCTAGTGTAAGTACAACTGTAAGCATAGGAAAAGTCCCTACCTTTCCCGACTTCCTCTCTCGGCTTCACCTTGTGGGTTTGAAAGTAATCTTGGGTTTTCTCAGTTTCAATGTTTCCTGTGGATGCTTGATCCCTTTGTGCCTGCATGAGAATTTCTGATTATGTTGCAGATGGAAGTAGTTGGTAGATAACTTGGCTTAACTGAATCATTCCACAGATTTGCTCACAGATCACCAGTACAAATGTTGTGATGTAATTCTGCAGGACTTAAAATGGTGCATTTTAACACCAGCTGATGGGGAATGCTTTGATGCTAGAAGGAAGCCCATACAGTGGATATTTTTATTAAAAGAGTGCCTGCTTTTGGCTGACCTTAAACTCTCTGTGAAGAGTTTAATCTGGTGGTTCCCAGACTTCTTTGACCAAAGGAACTCTGGTGGTCTGGGTGCATAAAGGCAAGCTAGAGACGTTACACTTTTTCTAAAGATGTAGGCTACTCATTTATTAATGACATGTAATGCTCGATGGGTTGTAGCTGGAATACAGGGTGCACCAAAGAAGTCCCATGTTTATGCTGGAATGTGACCTTGTCTCGAATGAGAAACTGTATGGATGTAGAAATGCCTAGGGACAAGGAGCTCAGCCATAACCTGAAAAAGGTGGATGGCATTGCAAAAAGCTCTGCGCTACTTTCTGGCACCAAAAGGGATTATTCTCTAAAGGTCATTCTAACCTGGTGGTGCTAATTTGCTTAAGCTCCTCATAGTGAATGGAGGAAAAAAGGGTTCTGCAAAGGACCCTAATTTAGTCATTCTGAATCAGCCTATGAATCAGACCTATACTGGCTGTTGAAGGAGTTTAGTTAGATTAGCTTCATTAAGCTAAGTTAACCCTTGAAAGCATCACGCAGAGTGTATCAAAAATCATACTAGGTAAAATCAGTACAACGCTGGGACAGAAGATCTCACAAGAGTCTTTCATTCTTCCTTCCTCTGATAGAAACAATGCTGAGATTTAGAACAATGTGAAATACTCCATTAAGTCATATGTGCAATTTTTTTCCCCTCCATGATAGATAACCTTCCCAGAACTCATTTTTCCGCCTGTGACATTTCATATTTACGTTTCCAAATGTATATACACAAGAGAGTTCTTTTCTCTGCATGTGGGTACATTTCCCTTCTAAACGAGAATTCAAAGATCATGTGTACTTATAAAGCCAATCATCATTCTGAGCAATATTTCCAGGTATTCTTAAAGACACCCATTTTACAAAGATTGCTGTCAGGGACTTTGTCTCCCCTGAGGGCAAACATGCTGCATTATCTGCCTTGTAGTGCCCAAGGTGAACACTCTGGCCTTGTCCTTAGTGCATGGAAGGCTATCAGCCATGGAACCAGTCCTTCAAAATCCTGGAGGACCAGGATTAAGGAACATATCACAGAGTGCACCTATCTCTGTGCCGCCAAAGCCATGGCAGAAGTTTTGTACTGTGGAGAATCAAATAGCCGTTAAAAAAAATACATGACAGAAACTAAACACTTCAAAAGCTTAATACCAATGCTATATCTTTCTTGGCTTGTATCCACTTCTGATATAGAACTCATCATTAATAATGAAAAAATGCTGATGAATCATGTGTCTGTCTTTGTTTTCCCAGGGGTATAAGCTGTATATTGCATATTGGCACCCGACTGATCAACATGGAGAATGTAAGCAGTGTGAAGGAATTCATTCTTCTGGGCCTTTCAAAGAACCAAGGGGTGCAGAAAATATGTTTTGTGGTGTTTTTGTTCTTCTATATTGTTATTGTGGCAGGAAATCTGCTCATCGTTGTCACTGTAGTTAGCAGTCAAAGTCTGAACTCCCCCATGTATTTCTTTCTCTGCCACCTGTCCATTGCAGATCTTTGCTTCTCTTCTGCCACAGCTCCCAAAATGATTGCTGACTTCCTTGTTGAGAAGAAAACCATTTCCTTTGGGGGTTGCATGGCACAGCTATTCATGGGACATGTCTTCGGCGGTGCTGACATCTTCATCCTCACAGCGATGGCCTATGATCGCTACTTTGCCATATGCAGACCCCTGCACTACACCACCCTCATGACCAGGCGTGTGTGTGGCTGGATGGTGATGGGTTCATGGGTGGGGGGCTCTGTGCACTCCCTGGTGCAGACCCTCATAACCGTTAGCCTCCCTTTTTGCGGTCCCAACAAAATTGACCACTACTCTTGCGATGTCCTCCCTCTACTACAACTGGCCTGTACCGACACCTATGTTGTGGGCATCATTGTCGTTGCCAATACTGGAATGATTTGTTTGGTCTCTTTCTTCATCCTACTCACATCCTACATTGTCATTTTGTTTTCCTTGAAAAGGCGAACGTCCGAAGGGAGGCACAAAGCCCTCTCCACCTGTGGGTCCCACATTACTGTGGTGATTCTCTTCTTTGGGCCATGCACATTCACCTACATATGCCCATCCAGCAGTCTCTCGGAGGAGAAGAGGTTAGCTGTGTTTTACACTGTCATCACGCCCATGCTGAACCCACTCATCTACACGCTGAGAAATGAGGAGATGAAAAGTGCCATGAGAAAACTGTGGAATAGAAAAGTTTGGCGTGAAAAGGGTGAGGTGTAGAACTGTGGTAACATTTTCTCAGGAGCTGAGAAAATCAAGTCTCTCTCACTATAATTCCATTTTGGAAAATTTACTGAAAGCTCCCTTTTGAAGAAAAGCTTGGTTTTAGCTGTTGCAGTAATTAGGAAGACACTGAAAGTTCATGTTTTGATTGGAATGGCATTGTAAACTCTGTGACTAGCAGGGATTCCCTTTATGTTCTCTTCTTGAATAGCACAGGCCCAGGACTGGGGCTTCCAAGCACTGTCGAGACACCAGCAAATAAAGAAATGAATGCTATCAAAAATATTAAAATGTGTTCCAGGCAGAGCATCCCATTAGTCCGAGCTCTCCCAGGTGTAAACTTTCCGTCAGACAAACTCCATCTACTCTGTAATCTACTCAGCTAGGAAACAATGGCCCAAGGTGTCTGCAAGGCTGTTGGTCACCTGCTGCTGGAAGCAATTGTACCAAAGGCTTCCTTCCCCTTTACTTTGGAGTAAATGCCTTCTTAGGAGTACTGCATTGTCATATGCTGAATCCATGGGTTAGCAATTAAACTGCTGATATTAGATGCTGGCTGGGTCATTTGCTGATGCAGATGATATGAGGAGAAGCTTCTCCCCTTCCCATTCCAGTGCAGCAACTCTCTGCCTTTCTGCAGTAGTTCACCTATCACTAATGCCCTCCTTCCTAACCATCCCCTCTGCCCTTCATCTCTGCCTCAGACTTTGCATTTTACTGTTTATTACTAATAGAGAATCAAAGATCCAAGTGAAAGATAAATTGCTCACCGTAGGATATTGTCGCCACCAAAGAAAGCATTGGGGGGCACAATTTTATGTGTCAGTGAAAAAAAAGAGTTGTTTGGGAATAATTCCTGTACGCAGGATAACTCCTAGCCCAACAGGGCACATCTACAGGCCCAGGCAAAGGAAGAAACATGTATTCCAAGGGAATAGCTGGAGCAGCTACTGCTGCAGGAGGGAAGAGAAGAAATGTGAAGATGGAAGATTAAATCATCTCAGAGCCAGTCACAGCTGCCACAGGGAGGTTAGTTGTAGCAGCTAAGGTTCTCCACAAGGACGAAGGAGCCACGAGGAGCCACGGGACCCTGACTCCTACCTTGCCAGGAGGAAAAGAGCAGATCCGCTGCGTGAGGGAGAAAGACATCTGTGTAATGCACTCTGAAAGTAACTAAAGCACTTTCTTTTTTCTTCCTTCACTTCACGTTCCCTATAAACACTTGCTTGCACTTGTGTTGCACCTTAACATGGCTTAAGTGTGGTTCAAGATAAGAAGGTGTTGCCTGCACAGGAGAGCAGCAGATCTACAGACCAAACCCTGGGACAATGTCGCAAATGCTCTGGTTCCCCGAATGTCCTCTGCTCTATGCAGGGGGTGGCAGAGTGGGTTCCCGTTTCACAGGCATGCACCAGTACACTGCGGATGTCTCAGTGTCTTCTCCTCACCGTGGTGGGTTATGTGGATGGCAGCCAGCAGGACGGAACTGGGATAAATCCTGATTCTCAAGGCTTAGAGGGATAGTGTCCCTCAGGCCTGGGCCAGCATGTCCCTCACCCAGCATTCACACTCTGTGGACACAGCTAAAGGTGGGACCATCCCCACCTATTTGTAGCAGTCTAAATTCTTCATGCAATGAAGGACAGTTGTCTAGCTCAGCACCATTGTCAACAGAGAGAGACAGGCGCCTTCAGAGGTTCGTCTGTCTCACCCTGTGTGGGGCAGGTAGAAAGACAGATGGGGCCCACTGACCCCCTTCATACTGAAACTGCTGAGGGGTTAGGGCGCACGGCCAGTTCAAGCTAAGGCTTATAATTTTAAAACTGTTAGTTTGTTTTTTTTAATGTTTTGGGGAATAGCACCATGATTTTTCTGATTTCTCTTCCGGCTGGCGGGTGCTAGCAGGCAACAGTGGGACCATAGTTTATGGAAGGCATCAACAACAACAACAACATTTGATTCCTCTACACATTGGCCCAGATCCTTATAATGACTTAATATGAGGACTAACCAGCTGCTTCTGTATTTTGCATTGCCTGAGTAAAAATACCTGGCAAGTAGTGAGGCCTGACCACAAACATTTTTAAAGTCTTGAAATAATTTCCTCGTTTACTTCTTGTTTCAAACGTGTACAGACCAGATGTCTAAGTGCCAACAGTCCTATAGCACAGTTCTGATATTTATTTATGCTGCAAACATGCAATGGTAAGAGCAAGTTAATAAGAAAGAAGAAAGCATATGTGAAATATTGTCTTCGAAGGGAAAAAATATCTGACACATGTAAGAGTCATCTTTACTCAAAAAATGTTTGATTGCAAGGGTAATGTGAACACAAACTCTTGCAAATGGTCAGCCATGACATTGATTTTAAATAGAAATGTTTCCAAAAGAAGCACATAGATAATACTAAATGAAGTCCATTTATCTAGACAGCTCTGGAAAGCAAGCAAGATAGCAAGCAAACCCCCACACAATGTGACATGGTCTAGGTGATCACACTCCAGAGTCACCCTGTAGAGATTACTCTAATAGCTGTCCAAAATATATATTTTATCTCCCTGTCCACTGATTCTTTCTGACAAAGAAAACTTCACATGCCTCTGCGATCTCATTGCTTCTGGTAAGCTTGTGCTTCTGCTGTGCAATTTACTTGAAATATTTCTGCCACAACTTCCCCATCTGGAGAGAGAGAGAGAGAGAGAGAGAGAGAGAGAGAGAGAGAGAGAGTTAGTTGTTCTTGCAGATGCTCTTGGAAGTTGTTTTTGCAGAATGAGAAATGGAGCTGGACATTCAGGCTGTCCGTTTCATCCCCTGTAGTTTTCAGCCCTGGCAGAGATGTGGACTGCTCTCGTGACACATAAGAAGCAGCTTGGAGCTGAGAGGTTTTGATGAACCTGCCTAAAGTGGTCCGAGGGGTCATCAGAGGAGAATAGCAGGCAAACTGTAGGAGACTAGCAAATATAAACTGTGTAAATTTTCTGATTTTGCTTCTTTGTTTTGTTCAAGCATGACTATGAAATCCTGCCTTTGAAAAGAGGCATCGCTGTCGAGTGACTTTTGTGAGGTGCATTTTATGAATTAGAAAGAACTCAATTTTTTTTTTACCCTTTGTTTTAATTGGTGTCTTCTTTGCTTATTTTTCAGTTATATGCCATTTCCAGAAATATCTGTCAAAAGGAAGATTCTGGTGTTACAGAGTCAAGGAGTCCACAGGTAGCTGCAGCACTGCCTATGTACTCAGTCTTAACTTGTCCCCTCTAGCTGTACACATCGTGGCAACAATGCTCTTAACACACACGCTTTGGGCTTCCCCATACTGCTTTCCCTCTGCCCACGGAGTGGCATGGAGATAGGGATGGAGACATGAAAGAATATTTCCTCTGTTGGTAAAGTTGGAGGGTGGAAGAGGCAGAGATCTCGTGAGAAAGAACTGATTGACCTGTGATTGTGGAACAGGATTAAGAGCCCAAAGGACTTGCCAGTATTGTAGACACTGTTCTGCAGCTCTTGCCGTCTATCTTTTCAGTGTAGAAACTGAACACTAGTGATACTTGCGTACTGCACTAGAGTGCAGCAAAGGTGAATACAAGGGTGTTGGTGAGTAAAGGAGATTCAGCAGCGGTGTATTTATTACCCCAGGGGCATCACAGGTGTGTTTATGGGGGTTTCCATGCCTAGTCCAGAACTTGGCTGAGGTGTACAAAAACCTTACTGACACATCGTTAATGCAGATTATCTCCAGTATTCACCCATGTACTGTAGGAAAGGTGGTCTGAGGAAACACAAGCCTGCTCTTTTGGAGACTGAGGTCACAACCCAGAAACTCATGAGCAGTAACTGGAACCAATCCACACAAGATGTAGCCCAGTACAGCACATATAGGACAATGACTCTCCTGCTTCAGGTTTCCTGGCATGCCTTGAACATGGTCTGATTTCACTTAGGGCGCCTTAAAGACAGTTTGTGCCTAAAGGCACATCTCTGCTAAACAGACATGATACGCTGATAGTTGAAGTGGTGTTAATTAGCTAGCTGCCTTGTGTCATGAGGTGAATACTGATGGTTGCACAAAAATGCATGGACATTCTACCAGAGTCAGAGAGCACTAGTAAGGACTAGTTCTGTTGAATTCCTTCAGAGGGTTGAAAAAGAAGGTACGTTCACTGCTTGAGCAGAATTCCTTAGGGCATGACTAGCGTGTTGAGACTCAAATCAAAACATGCACTATCCTTCTCAGTCACTTCTTCATTTCCAAATCAACACTTCAAAAGTGGATGTTTAGGGAGCCTAGCAGCTAGTCTTCCTTTTTAAAAGGGGCAAAGATCAGAAATATGAATCTGGAGGATATTTCCACCAACTCCCTCAAACAAATAAATGGAACTCGCTAATACACACTTCAGTAATGCATTCTGAGTTAGATATCAACTGTCACTCCTTGAGAGAAGCATTGACTTTGAAAGGAAACTTTCCCCAAAAGGCATAAAAGGGAATACATTGATATTGAACATACCAGTGATCGACATGGATGTGTACTGATAGCACTGTGTTTCTAATGCCATCACAGGTGGCTTTATTCTGTGCTTCAGGTCCTGTCTATGTGACGTATATGAAGAACAAGAACAATGTGATGGAGTTTATCTTCCAGGGACTCACACAAGATGATGCATTAGCAAAAGTATGCTTCACATTCTTCTTAGTCTTCTATGCCACTATTATTCTTGGAAACCTGCTTAGCATCATCACTATACAGAACAGTCAACAGCTGGACTCTCCCATGTACTTCTTCCTGAGCTGCTTGTCCTTTGTAGATATCAGTTACTCTACTGTCACAGTTCCCAAACTCATTTATGACCTTCTTGCTGAAAAGAAGACCATCTCTTTTGTGGGCTGCATAGCACAGCTCTTTGGGGTCCATCTCTTTGCCTGCACGGAGATGTTCATCCTCATAGCAATGGCCTATGATCGTTACACTGCTATATGCAAGCCGCTTCATTACACAAGCATTATGAACAAGCATGTGTGTGGCCGGCTGGTGGCAGCTTCATGGGTGGGAGGCTGTGTGCACTCCCTGGTGCAGACCCTGCTGACCGCTCAGCTATTGTTTTGTGGGCCCAATGAGATCGACCACTGCTTCTGTGATGTACACGCTTTGCTGAAGCTGGCCTGCACTGACACCTACGTGGCTGGTTGCATAGTGGTTGCCAATAGTGGTCTGATTTCCTCGGGCTCTTTGCTTGTTCTTGTTGTGTCCTATGTCATTATTTTGGTCTCTTTGAGGACACCCTCTTCCAAAGGGCGTCTCAAAGCACTCTCTACCTGCACCTCCCATATCACTCTTGCACTTCTTTTCCTTGGGCCATGCATTTTCATCTCTATGCGCCCTTCCACCATCTTTTCAGCAGACAAGATAATCTCTGTGTTTTACACCATCATCACGCCTATGCTCAATCCCTTGATTTACACCCTCCAAAATGAAGACATGAAAAAAGCCTTGAACAAGCTGTGGAGCAGAAAAGCAAAGAGGAGTGAGACATGAAACAACAGGGTGAGTGTTTGTAAGATGACTGTAGCTCAAGAAACCATGGGGAGGCAAAGAGAAGTGTTCAGGAGGGACTTTTCAGGAATGTTGTTCTATTTTTGGCATGGCTGTTCAGAATAGAACTGAAAATAAATTCAAAGTTATATGCAGCTCTCATCTTTCTTTGGAAATTGTCGGTCAAAAGGATGTGAGCATATTGTCACCAGTCAAACCCGAGCCTTTGGGGTGGTATTGGGGCTTTTACCTTTAGACACCTTAGAGCTGTGTAAGTCTCAGGTCTAGGCTGGTCAGTCGTCTGGTGCTTTACACTATAAAAAAATCTAAGGGATAGGTATCTCAGTGGAAATACGGGGATCCAATATCTCTCCATACTCCACACAATATAACCTAATTCCTAGCTGAACACTGAAAATTTCCCTAAAATTCTTAACAGTACTGTTCTCGATTCATTGAGTTTTCCTCAACTGTTTGCAGCAGGGAAACCCCAAATGCCCCTAGGACCTCCTGACTCTGGGCAATGCTGTTCTACTGCAAATAGACTTACTTTAGCATTGCTGTCATGACAAGTGATTCAAGGCCGGGATTTTCCCAAATCTCCTCCTGGAACTGAGATTTGGGGAAGGGAAGAAGAGGAACAGGATTCTGGATCATGGATCAGAAGGCTTTCTTAGAAAAGCAAACTGTAGATTTGAAGAGACAGCAGCTCTTTAACATTTTAAATTCCCTAATTTTGTCTGGGTTTCTCGAGGTGGAGACTAAGGCATAGGTGAATGCAGGGCTTATGAAAATCTGTTCTTTTTGATGATATTTGTCAGAAAGCATATTTAGGTTTGAGATTGTGATTCTTGATTGAAACATGCTGCCGGTTCTGCTGATGCTTAGCTCTGGATGGCTTTGACTATCTTAAACATCAGCGCAGAGAGAGGTGTGCAGACATGACTCATTGCTGTGCAGGGAAGCTCTCTGATGACAACCTACCTGTCTTTCTCTGGAAGAGTAGTAGCGTACATTGCTCTTCCCAGAGACCTGTAAACATACACAGGAAAATAAAATGATGCCTGTGATTTCTTTCCAAGCTATTTCCTTCCTGTGAGCTGGGAGTCCACTGAAAGAGACAATTTTGAACACCTCAGAAATCTGGTTTAAAAATCTCACATCTCTGTTCAAGATAAGGACAACGCAACATTGATACGTGTAAAAACTGTGATCTTCACATATCTGATGATACTTAATAATGAGAAACGAGAGACAAACCTTGAGCTTCAGGCTCTGCAGCAACAGAAAGATGACAACTAGCAGGACCAAAAGGCTACATTTTCCTGAGACTTGTAAAATCCTTCTTTAGGGTGCCATAGATGATCACAGGGACACAATCTTTGCTACAGTTATGCACAGCTTTAAGGAGAGGAAGTCAGGGGAAATAACAGCCCTAACAGGCTTGCAAAGGGAATCCACAAGACCTCTTTCCATCCCCCTTTGACTGTAAACCTTATGCAGAGGCAGGAACCTCTTGCCTGTCTGAGATTAATTCTGTCACTTTCAGCTCAATAAAGATTTCAACTCCTTCTGCCAACTGAGGGACAGCATTTGTAAACTCAGCCAGAAGGGATGAAACATCGTTTAGCGCTAGAACACCTATCCTTAGAGCTAGCTTAGCTGAATTGATAAAAGGATTCCAAAGCCTTTCCCAACTTTCTCATCTCCCAGAAATGATTGGTCATTTATTATCAAAATCACATTGATGGCAGACATGTAGTTGGCAAGTCATCATCTTATTCCGTCATTCTTTTAAGTGAAACAACACTTCAGCTTGATTAACTTTCAAATTATGTCCAATGTCCTTAAAATAACTACCAGTTCACTCAGTTGCCTCAAGTGGATTGCTGATATGTGGAGATGAAAAGCAGGAATAAGTTCTCGTTACTTCACAACGGTAGCAAAATTAGAAGACAATCTTTTCTGCATTTCTGTAGTTTTTTCATGTTTCCAGGCAGAAGGGGAAAAAGGAGGTAGTAGTGAGTGACAGAAGAGGGAGATTTAACAGGAGAGGGACAGTTACTTTCCCTAGTGTTTGGGGGGCAAAAACACGGGTGTCTCTTCTCCAAGATTTCCTTTCCAGAACTTCAGGTTCTGTGTGTTGCACTGGAAGAGGCTACTCCTTTCAAATACTGAAGACGTAGCAGAAAAGGCCATAAATTCAAATCACATTGCTTTTCTCCTCTTGAATATCTCTGAAAGCTTTTTCTCATCTTGACGGACTGGTGGTTTTCCTACATGAGCAAACGTTCCTAAAAGAACAGAGAACTGCAATTCTGTGCCACGCACTCCTCAGGCAGGAGTCCTGTTTGTGCTTGGAACTTGCAAGTTAAGAGTCAGGATTCCTCCAGCTTTCAGCAGCAGAGGAACACAGTCTTTCAAGATAGAAGTTGCAGATACAACCAGTTAAAAGTCCACCTAAAATCACTTCTAACAATTAAGTACCTTTCTGAATCTCACCCTTGGAAGCTGATCAAATCTTCCTTGGAAGTCCTACTCTTTGTACCAAGGTTTTGATAAATTTTCCCCAAACAAAGTTCTCTTTCTAACAAGTCTGCTGAAGTTTCTCTAATATGACCTAAAACTCTCCTCAGAGCATCCTTCACCTCCTTATTCCTTAGGCTGTAGCTGGTAAGATTCAGCACTGGAGTCACCACTGTAGAGAACAGAGAGGCCCATTTATCTCAGTCCAATGAGTAGCTGCATATCGGGCTACCGCACATAAAAACGGTGCTGCCATAAAACAAGAAGAGAGCTCTCAGATGGGAAGCAGAGGTGGAGAAGGCTTTGCATCTGCCCTTGGAGGAGTGGATCCTCAGGGTGGTGGAGATGAGGTAGATGGAGGAGATGAGAATTGCCAGAGATGTGAAGATGCCACGAAACACACCAAAAATGTGAAGTACCGTCTCTTTGCTCTAGGTGTCAGAGCATGAAAGCTGGATCCTAGGGGGATGTCACAGAAATAATGACCGATAACACCAAAGTCACAGAAAGAGAATGTGAAGGTGGAGATAGTTTGCGCAAGTGCCTGGACAAAGCCAGTGAAAGAGGAGATGATTACCATCTGTGTACAGGCTTTTGAGGACATGACAGTTGCATAAAGGAGAGGGTTACAGAGAGCCACATGCAGTCATATGCCATTACTGCCAGCAGGAGACACACAGCACTAGCCATGAGGAGACAAGTGAATAGCTGTGCCACACAGGCACTGACTGAAGTGGCTCTCCTCACTGCTGAAGAGCTCACCAGCAACCTTGGGGAGAGAGCTGAGGAGTAACAGAAATCCACAGAAGCCAAGTTACTGAGGGAAAGGTACACAGTGTGTGAAGCCGGGGGATCAACCTTCATCTACATGATCATTCCAAGATTCCCTATTAATGTGCTTAAAAAAAACGGGTTACCTTCACCTCTTGGCTTTCTGTTAGTCCAGAGAGGATAAACTCAGTGGCCACACAGTGATTCCTCTCAGGCATGTTGCTAGCACACTCATGTTATCTCCCAACAGGAAACTGGTTCAACACCTAGAAGTGATGGGAAACTGGCAACACACAATTGATTGTCTCAGTAGCCACAAGGAAGTACGGCGCATTTTCATCACAGTTTCTGACTAGACTTCTTTAATTACGCATTGAAATGACTTGTGATACAAGGGAGTACTGTTCCTATTTTTCAGGTGAGATAAGAAAGCGCAGAAAGATAAAATAATTTATTCAAAAGGCAACAGCAGCACTGTGAAACACCACTCCTAGTCTGGCACTACAATGGTTTTCGTGTGCCCTCTTTCTCCTTTTTTAAGGAAAAAAGTCTGCTTTTCTTGAGGACATCTATGGAGCACTCTTCTCCCCTCACTCGTGGCCACGGTTGGGTGTACAGTATCATGCAAATGGCCCACTCCAAGGGCAATGGCCCGCTTGTTCCTGAAGATACATGGTCTTGACACTAGTTCAGACATCATTCTTCCTGTATTGCAATCACCAGTACGTTTTTTGCCTATTAGCTAACTCCCCTGGGCATTGGTAGCAGGGTAGTTATAGCTCAGTATGGGCCACAAAGTCCATTAAAAGGGCAAAGCAGCCCCTGTTCAGCCTTGCTGAAATAGGAATATAATGGTTAGGCTGCAGCTGTGCCAACTTGCTAAGACCTGCCTTAATTACATGGACCTCCACCACCCTGACCTTTGGGACTGCAACTCGTAAACATACAAATAACAAATCCACATCCTGGCAGAAGAAAGTAAGAGTTTCCTCTCTTGAAAGAAATGTCGGTAAGCACTAAATGGCAACAGCAGCAGGAAAACCCAGCTTTGCATCTTCCCAAAGAGGAGGAGATACCACAAGATCCTCCAGGTTTGGCTGAGAAAGGATTTCCCATTTGCTTGCATCCCTGTTGTCAAGGAAAAGTGGCCATCTTCTGCTCAGGAATAAATTGGGAAGAGTCACCAAATGAAATACTTTCCATTTAGAGGGGGAAAAAAGTCGTGCTAAAAGGGAAGGAATCCTGAACAGAAAGGGAATCACTCATCCCTGTAAAGGTTCTACCAGCTTCACCTCACATGAAAAATTATTATTAATCTATTGGAGGTTACCAGTAACCTGGCTGACGCTCTCAAAGCGGAGTTCTTATCATGTGGGTGACTGAATGGAGGTTTCAATTCTTGCTGAGGTCTGTTTCTAGCATAGGCTTCAAGGTATTGCATAGGTACAAAACTATTCTCTTACTGACCTGTTTCATCCAGAAAGGCAAGAGTAGATACTGTAGATACCAAGCCAGTTTATTCCCCGCTTGAACCAAATCTTCAGAAGTACTTGCCCATTTCAAGAAGCAGACAGCAGGATTAAAACCAGCCTATAATGGTTAGGTACACAGTTTAAGTGAGGAAAATGCTTACCCTGCTTAGATGCACAAAAGACCAGACTGCCTTTACACACTGAGTTATCTTTGCATAGTTGGCTGCTCTTTATCTCCAACCTACACATCCTTTTCTGCCCTAAAGCACAGCAACTAGCCCAGTTAATTCTCAGAAAAGGGCTTCAATGAGCTTGCTATCAACAGGTTGCTCTCTTCCATGGACTACTTGGGAAACTGAAGGAGGAAATTTCCCTCTCCTGCCCCAACGTGAGTGATCAAACACTGGATTAGGTGCAAATTTGTAGAATCTCCATCTGTGCTGACATTTAAAATTCAGCTGGATCGGGCCGGAGCAATCTGATCTGACTGAACCTGCTCTGAGGAGGAGGTTGGACTTGGTGACCTCCAGAAATCCTTCCCAACCTAAATTATTCTATGATTCTATCTGCAGATTGAAAATGATCTTTTTGACCTCTAAAATGAAGAAATAGGCCTACCTTCCTTGCATGAAGGTGCGAGATATTTTATGCCATATTGTTCCCAGAAATAAACTCTTATTTCAAAAGCTACAAACTTATGAGGCCTTCTACAGACAGCTGGAAGTAGCCTCACGATCCCAGGCCCTGGTTCTCATGGGGGACTTCAACCACCCTGAGATCTGCTGGAAAGACAACACAGCTAGGCACAAACAGTCCCGGAGGTTCCTGCAGAGCATTGGTGACAACTTCTTGACACAGGTGGTGGAGGAGCCAACAAGGAGAGGTGTGCTGCTGGACCTCGTACTAACAGACAAAGAAGGACTGGTGGAAGATGTGAAGGTCGGGGGCAGCCTTGGCTGCAGTGACCATGAGATGGTGGAGTTCAGGATCCTGCAAGGAGGCAGCAGGGCACTGAGTAGGATCGCAACCCTGGACTTGAGGAGAGCAAACTGTGGCCTCTTCAGGGACCTACTTGGAGGAATGCCATGGGTTAGGGCCCTAGAAGGAAGGGGTGTTCAAGAGAGCTGGTTAATATTCAAACATCACTTCCTCCAGGCTCAAGATCGGTGCATCCCTATGAGTAGGAAGTCAAGCAAAGGGGGCAGGAGACCTGCATGGATGAGCAAGGAGCTCCTGGCAAAACTCAACCAGAAGGAGGAAGTCTACAGAAAGTGGAAAGGGGGACAGGCCACTTGGGAGGAATACAGGAACATTGTCAGAGTATGCAGGGATGCAACGAGGAAGGCTAAGGCCCGTTTGGAATTACATCTGGCGAGAGATGTCAAGGACAACAAGAAGGGCTTCTTCAAAGACATCAGTAGCAAGAGGAAGACTAGGGAAAATGCGGGCCCTTTGCTGAACGGGGAGGGTGCCCTGGTGAGGAAGGATGCAGAGAAGGCAGAGTTACTGAATGCCGCCTTTGCTTCGGTCTTTACTGCTCAGGCCAGCCCTCAGGAACCCCAGATCCTGGAGGCAAGAGAGAAAGTCTGGAGAAAGGAAGACTTTCCCTTGGTGGAGGAGGATCGGGTTAGAGATCATTTAAGCAAACTTGACACCCACAAATCCATGGGCCCCAATGGGATGCGCCCACGAGGGCTGAGGGAGCTGGCGGATGGTATTGCTAAGCCACTCTCCATCCTCTTTGAAAGGTCATGGAGAACAGGAGAGGTGCCTGAAGACCGGAAGAAAGCCAGTGTCACCCCAGTCTTCCAAAAGGGCAAGAAGGAGGACTCAGGCAACTACAGGCCAGTCAGCCTCACCTGCATCCCTGGAAAGGTGATGGAGCAGCTCATCCTGGAGGCCGTCTCCAAGCATGTGGAGGACAAGAAAGTGATCAGGAGTAGCCAGCATGGCTTTACCAAGGGGAAATCATGCTTAACCAATCTGATAGCCTTCTGTGATGGAATGACTGGCTGGGTAGATGAGGGGAGAGCAGTGGATGTTGTCTCCCTTGACTTGAGGAAGGCTTTCGACACTGTCTCCCATAGCATCCTCATAGACAAGCTCAGGAAGTGTGGGTTAGATGAGTGGACAGTGAGGTGGCTTGAGAACTGGCTGAATAGCAGAGCTCAGAGTTGTGATCAGTGGCACAGAGTCTAGTTGGAGGCCTGTAGCTAGCGGTGTCCCCCAGGGGTCAGGACTGGGTCCAGTCTTGTTCAACTTCTTCATCAATGACCTGGATGAAGGGACAGAGTGCACCCTCAGCAAGTTTGCTGAGGATACAAAACTGGGAGGAGTGGCGGATACCCCAGAGGGCTGTGCTGCCATTCAGAGAGACCTGGAGAGGCTGGAGAGGTGGGTGGAGAGGAACCTCCTGAAGCTCAACAAAGGCAAGTGCAGGGTCCTGCACCTGGGGAGGAATAACCCCATGCAGCAGTACAGGTTGGGGGCTGACCTGCTGGAAAGCAGCTCTGCGGAGAAGGACCTGGGAGTGCTGGTGGACACCAAGTTAAGCCTGAGGCAGCAATGTGCCCTTGTGGCCAAGAAGGCCAATGGTATCCTGGGGTGCATCAGGAAGAATGTTGCCAGCAGGTCGAGGGAGGTGATTCTCCCCCTCTACTCAGCCCTGCTGAGGCCACATCTGGAGTACTGTGTCCAGTTCTGGGCTCCCCAGTACAAGAGGGATGTGGCACTACTGGAGCAAGTGCAGCGAAGGGCCACAAAGATGATTAGGGGACTGGAGCATCTCTCTTATGAGGAAAGGCTGAGAGAGCTGGGCCTGTTTAGCTTGGAGAAGAGAAGGCTGAGAGGAGATCTTATTAACGTGTACAAGTATCTGAAGGGAGGGTGTCAAGAGGATAGAGCCAGACTCTTTTCAGTGGTGCCCAGCAACAGGACGCGAGGCAATGGGCACAAACTGAAACACAGGTAGTTCCATCTGAACATGGGAAAAAACTTCTTCACTGTGAGGGTGACAGAGCACTGGAACAGGTTGCCCAGAGAGGTTGTGGAGTCTACTTGTCTGGAGATATTCAAAACGCGCCTGGATGCAATCCTGTGCAATGTGCTCTAGGTGACCCTGCTTGAGCAGGGGGGTTGGACTAGATGATCTCCAGAGGTCCCTTCCAACCTCAACCATTCTGTGATTCTGTGAAACATTTCGTGTACCTTCATAATAGCGAGTTGCTTCCTTCTTCACTACAAAGACATCTTACTGAAACAAATCAGAAGATTTGTCTAAATAGAAAAACTTTAGGACTTCACACTTGCAGTAGAGCCCCTCCCTGCTCCAGACAAATGCCCAGATAAATGTTCTTTGCTTCGATGTTTGCAGAACTATGCAATTCAGTACTGCCTTTGGAGCAACAGCTCATTCTTTTCCCTATATGTTGCAGCTGACCTGCAGCCTGGGTGTTGTGAAACATTAGTGGAGTGACACGCTGAGAAACAACTTCAATATGAAATGTGATATTCTAAATGTGATATTCTAACACTCAGCTTGCCGCTTCAGAATTCTTTCTTCAGAAAAATGGTGTTACTGAAGTACTTGGTGTATTTATGACTCTCGACGCAGTTTAATGTCTGTAAATTAGATCTCCTGCAAGACACCAGGCCTTAATTAGGAGTCTCAGCAGCTGCACTGTAATGAAGAATCTTTCTGTGAATTAATTTCCCCTACCCTTGGTTAGGGGTCTCGTCAACATCTGTTCTAGGCTCCCCCTATAGACAAAGGAAGCAATATCACCTTTAAAGGACAATTCATCCCATCTTAAGATAAGTGTGATAAGCAGAAGGAATCATCCTCTAAGGGTGTCTTTGTTGTCATTGATTATAGGACATGCCCGTCTCATTCCCTGCCCTTACTACTTTTTACTAGTGAAACTGATGACATAAGTATCCTAGCAAATTCAGTGAACCCTCGTCATGCCTGTCCCTATCAACTCTCCAGAAAGCCCAAGTACCTTGGATTTAGATCATTGACTTCCAGATAACTATAGCAAAAGAAGAGTAGTTCCACCTGGCATGAGTAATTCCCTAGCCCATGAGACTAACGGACAGGGTAAGAAATAAGACGTACAAAATAGCTGCACAGTAATTGCATGGTGGAAAGAAAGCCTCAGCAGCCTCAAACTCACTGCTGCTCCTGTTACTGCCTCTCTTTCTTCTCCCCTTGGCATCTCTATCTTCCTTGCTTTTTTGCACCTGATTTATCAGCCAGATCTCAATGGTAAGGAATAAGATCATTGAACACAATTAATAATTCTCATAATTCTCCTGCAAAAGTTAATTATGAAAAGTCATACAAGGGGACATCCAGAGGTAAAGGAGGAAGTGACACAATCCAGTATCACATCTGGGGAGGCTGCACAAGTATTTTGGGAAGCAGAGTAAAGGGAAGACAAGAGGATTTTCTTCTGTGAGGTGAATTGAATAACTGTGAAACTTCCACCTTGCAGGAATTAAGTTACTGTGCTCCTTCAGCAAATTATCTATTATGAATGTATTAATTATGTCACCAAATGCGTCAAAAGTTCAACATCTGCCAACAAGAGAAATACAGGGAGTTGCATTATCTGTTTGTGTTAGAGTAAGTGACTCTTAGGATTCAGTTCATCTTGCCTAAATTCAGGCATCCTACTGAAGGACCTCATGCTGGTGCCTAGGAGGTTGGAGATCTCTCGGTAGAGATAAAAGGGAGAAATTAGGGAGGACTGTGGGTGAAAATGCTCATGTCATCTACCAGGAAGCACCTAAAAGCTTTGTCTGAATCTAATCTAGTCATCTAAACCCCCTCTGGACTCAACAGAGAGAGACAGGCAGTTCCTGGAGATGATTCAACTTGTCCTAAGGAAGAAGCGCTCTGTGAAGATGCTAACTTCTTTCTCTCTGATGAACACAGAGGAAGCCTGATTAGCTTTAAATAGGTCACTTGCATACAGCTAAAGCTCAGCAAGGAAGTCTTCCTGTATGTTTTCCCCAAGTGTTTCACACCTATGAGCATTTGAAAGAGTAATCATGGAGCCTGGCCTCCTGCATTGCTGTGGTATGGAAATATGGTGTGATGGCATGGCGCAGAACTGCAGGCTTGGGAGGGTAAGGCTGGTGGATTTCCAGGGAAGGAGGGGTTTTTTTGTTTTTTTTTTTTTACACATGCATGTGCAATTTCACACATGCTTTCTCCATGTCATGTGGATTAGGCTTCATGCATCCCAGATTTCGGGATGTGCATAGTTTACTGTGTACATAAAGAGAGTCAGAACAGCACACGGTGCAGCTCAGTGTGACATTTCAGAGAATGTGAAATGCATCTCCTGGACAGAGCTGTGCAGTAGATCCAGACCCATCATGGGATCTTGAGCACATGCCACATGTCTATACAGCAGTACAGCAGATGGGATTCATCTCCCTGCAGTTAAGCTATTTAAAAGTTAGGTGACTGAATCTAATCTAGTTGTCTAAGCTGCCTTTGTAGCGAAAGAAGGAGACAGGCCATTCAAGAAGATAATTCATCATCTCTCTCTTGCAAACTCATCTTACAGGGACGTGGGACATTTTCCATTTCCACTCATTTCCTGCTGGTATTTTAAATGCTATCTTAAATTTGCCCTCACTCCCACACCTGCAGAAAGAGAAGGAAGGTCAGAAGCAGTGGGGGAGTCATTGACATTCCTGGTGGAGGCTGCTCTCCAAAGATCTCCCATCTTTGGGCAAATAGTGTTTCTCTTCAATGGTGAATTCCTACTTCTCTAATCTTCCTTTTACATGAGAGAGCAATGTTGAAACACTGAAATGTCTTCTGGGTCAATTATGCTAAATTTCAATTGAGAAAAATCAAAATGCTTCACTTTGTTCATTTTGAATCATTTAATTTCAACAAAGAAATTATTAGATATTTCAGAATGTATATCATAGACTTTGTAATACAGTCTCTGCATGGTCTGACATTGTGTGAAAACCATCTGGGATGCCAAAGGTCTTTGCAGGACAGGGGACTGAACTCTCTATTTCCAAGTCTGTAGGCAGCAGCCCTCACTTGGGTCTGTGAGTTGACACATATGGCGGAGGTGGGCTGGAGGTATTCTTGATCTTTGATCTCGTAGGGAACATGGCAGTGGAAAATAGGATTTGGGATCCTTAATGGAACTATGGGGTGCTTGTCGGGTAGGGTTTAGGATAAGAGTTGCACTGGCAGACTTGAAGGGTTGGCTGACAGGCTTCTCGGCAGTTGAATTTTGTTGCCAAACCCAAAAGGAGGCCACAGAGTTGTGCAGGGACAGCCCTGAAGAGCTGGAATTCACTACCCGCTGCTAAGGATACAGAAAAACACAAGGACACAATTGCCAGTTTGGGGAGGGGCTGTTCTTCCTTCCCTGCCCCACTCCTTCAGTGACCACCTCCATTTATGCCCCACTGAAATTTTCCAGGATTCTGCTCTGCTGGGGTCTTGGCAATTTTGCTGCCATTACTAATCTGCTGCCCAAGGCAACCCCTCTGCTCTGCCTAATAACCTGAGAGATGTGGCAGGAGAGAGAACAAATTGGGCTGGATTATGTATACTGTCAAATTTCAATTATTTTATTATTAAAGTTCTTTTTTTTTTTTTTTTTTTTTTTTTTTTTTCCCCGGAAGGGGCAACCTGTTTCATAAATTGTGGAAGTGATGGACTTCAGCACTGGATTCCTCAGTTGCCAGTTTGATTTCTCTCAGCATTAAGATGTATGCCTTTAAGAAGACATTTTGTGCTGGTGAGGCAAAATGGAGAGACTGTGGAAAACAGGCACGTCAGGCTGAAACTTATTAACTGATGACTAGTAATATTTGATGGATGCTAACATAGCCATAAGAACAAAACTGTGGCATTTCAGATTTTTTTTAATTGCTTCATCTGTAATTGTGAAACTGTAATTTCCTAGTTTCTTTTTTTAAGCTTTACCTTTCCTCCAGGGGAAATGTCTGTGATTTCCCTTGCTTTTCTCTGAGGAAACCCTACGCAGATTATTACATGTATTGATTTGAACTAATCACTCTGACTTTGACAAGGAAGCCAAATGCAAATTCCAGGTAGGTTACAGCTTGAAGGAGCCTGTGTCTAAAGACTCAAGGCAAGCAATTTAATATAATTGGTTGTCTCTCCAGGAAATGACTTAGGATGATTTTAGTAAGGTCTCCGTAGGTACAGTTAAGAAACTTGTGCCTGACAAATTGCAATGATGCAACTTGGCAAGTGAGTCTGCAAGTGTGTTTAAATTGGCTCCAGTGTGCATCATTAAAATCTCAAGTTCTTTCACTCCTTGAAATTAGCAGCTCTCTCATCTTACAGTCAGACGTGATTATTGCTCTAATCTAGGGACAGTGAGAGACCGCCTTGAAGGAAAAGCAGCCTGTGAAAACTGGCAGGATCTCTACAATGCTTTTGCTGTATCTCCAAAAACCCCACAGAGACCCTGGTCTAATCTATTTCATTTAAAGATGATGGGTCAAACAGAGCTGGCTGCATTGCACTAGTGGGGCTGCAGCTTAAAACTGCCTGGACTGAGCTGGTTTTGAACTACTCTGTTTTATGCTGGGATGATACACAGCTGGCTGACCAATTTGGTCTACATAGCAAAGGCAGTAAACTCAGAAATGGTTTCTGGCAAAGATGAGGCCAATTCACAAGTTTCCCTGTCTTCTTCTGCTGTCCCAGGCCTCCTACTCTGCAGATTTCTTCTTGCTACTCCATCTCCTTTGCAGAACCTGGAAAGTAGGGGACAAAGTTTTCATTAGAAACCCAGTTTTTCATTTAATTTTAGAATAAAGAACATTCTGAGGGAGCCTAGCAGGGAGGATGGAGCCCACCTGCAATGTGAGCTGCAGGGAGGGATTATTCCCTTGCAACAGAACTACCTCAGAGCATCTTGTCTCTATGTCTGAAACACAAATGGCCATGAAAGAAAAAAGGATCGTTCTCAGCCCCATGTCTGAAGGCAGCAGCTAAGTCTGTAATTGGCCTGGGCTCATAACGAGCATCCTTAGTTGGACAGCTCAAGACCTGACAAAGCTCATTAATCCCACTATTAGTCAAAATCAGATTGCTTTGATGGCATTACTCCAGGAACATAGTCCTGGTGTGGCATGAGAGGGCTGAACAAAGCCCTTCTCCAGACAAACACTTGCCCCTCTGATGCCTACATAAACCCCATAGTGATGGCTCCTCAGGTATAAGGCTAAGGACCCTCGGTGGAAGCACCAGTCTGCAGGGTTACACAATGCAGTAGCATGCACAGTGCAAAGAAGAGGCCTAAATAAAACAGCAGTATGGCATGCATAAAAAGACTTTTCCTCTCCTTCCGAGCTTTCTATTTGCTTTGAGATCCAAAGCTAGGATTCAAAATCTAGGGAAAAAAAAAAAAAACAGCCAGGAAGTTGCGATAATAATGAGTGTATAGATGTAAAATCGTGTGGCTGGGCACCAGGGGAATGGCTGCTTATTTGTCTTGTCCTGGTTGCTGCACTGTGGATCGAGATGAAACTCCAGGAGATTTCAGTTGCCCCAAACATCCTGACCTTAGAGAGGCTTTTGGAGAGCAAGTGCCTTTGGCAGGGCAGGGGTTTGGTAGGGAATCTGCAGTTTGAATGCAGATTGGAGACAGCTGAGAGTTGGAGGGGGACAGTGTGCTGCAGGACTTGGCCAGAGCGAGGCCTCTGAAGTGACAGAGGGAGAGAGACTCTCCTGGTGGGCCAAGAGGGCCAGGGCTGAGTTTTCTGCAACCAAAAATGCCACTGAGAGGTGTTGACCTGGAAAGCAGGGCTCAAAGGAAGAACTATTTTTCCAAGGACTCACTGAATTCAGAGGTGTGTGTTCAAAACTTTTGATTTAAATTGCTCCCCCAACAGGCCTGCGATTATCTGGGCCCAGCATATCATCAACTAGTGCATGCATGTATTCTCCAAATAGACTCCTGAGATTTTTTTTGTTTTAATTACTATTTCATCATAAAACAAAATGGAAGAACTGTAATTTAAAGTGCACATCCTCAATTAGAAATTTCCTGTGGTGACCATACCAAAATAAGCAGGTTGAGTAGTAGCAGGTGGCTTTGGATGATAGAGCCATTTGGATTAATAAGATCTGGAATAAGGAGTTTACGCTGCACTACATATATCCTGCAAGTTAGGCGTATGAAATAGTAACATTCGAGGGAGTTGCACCACCCAAGTACCTCCAAACTACTTTGAAGTATTCGTAGGTGAAGAATACTACCTGTGAAATGGGATTTTTATCCAAAGGCAGAATGCCCTTTTTACAAGCAATATGTAACATCTACTTGCAACTGGGCCAAAGGCCTCATTTTTTTTTCCTGAGTAATACTTCACAAGTACTGCAATTATTGCATATGGACTGAATATTTCAGTATCTAGAATAGAGAGAGGCTAGTAATGCTATTCTTATGAAATATTTCTCTACTTAGGTAAAATTCACTAGGCCTCGGTAACTGTATGACAAAGCTGATAAAAAGAACAGCATAACACAGACACAGCTGAGGACGCTTTTGGTAATTGCTGATATTTTCCTAAGGCCTTAAAGTCGGCATTTGCATTTGGTACATAATAGTGGCACATACAGTTCACAAGCATCTTGAGGATCAGTAACATCATATTCACAAGCCTAGACCTTTGTAGTCTTGGGCTAACAACATCACAACCAACCTGGTTAATTGGAAGGCCTCATTAGATTTGGCTAAGAACATATCTCAGACACTGCCCTATGTTTCTACTTTTAATTACCTGGTACAACTGAGAACATGCCTACAATGACACATCTGAAAACTAGAGGTGTCACTGAGAGCCAGCAGCCCAAAGCTCTCTCCATAGTCATGGGAGACTCTCACCTTGAAGGGGCAATGCATCCCAACCTGAAAGAGGTTTCTAAGATACATGACGTGAAGCTCTCCTTGAACTTGTTTATACTTTCACATACAGCTACACCACTACCTTTTAGACATGTGCATTTTGATGAGATAGTTAGCTTTACCACGTACTTCATGCTGATGGCTAGCGATGTATGGTTTAGCAGAATGTTGCATTGTGACAGGATTGGATTATCAGCACTGGGATCTAGATGTAAGGTCTCAGGTTAGAAGGTCCAGAAAGGGAGCATCTCACAGGCAGGAGGTGCATTCGTTTGGCTAGTATTAGCACATCATCACTTGGCTATCTGTACAGCACTGTATTTTGGAGCCGTGTATCACAGAGAGATTTTGTATGAAGTATTGCCCTCCTGTGACTGTCCAACAAAAGATGGGTAACTCGGAAAGTTTTCAGCTAGTGGAGAGCACATTAAGCCAGTTTGGGAAGACGGAAGGGCACAGCCCTAGTTCTACTCCTAGGAATACATGAAATGTATCCGTTCACTGTGTCCATTTCTGGCATCTGTTGGGTTTATTACCTAATGACTAGCTCCATTCTCTGTTTCAAAACTTCATGGGATACGTGATTTCTGATGGTCCTAGGGCTTACTGCAGTACACACAAAGAGAACTCGACCTCATGCATTTATTCCAGCCAAAAGTCTATGCAAGCATTGCATAAGGTAGACCTGTGTTTGGTAATCCTTGGAGAATACCAGCATATCTTCTAACATATACATGGGAGTCTTAATTTTGTAAGAGGCACACACTGCAAACATAGAGAAGAGGCTTTAGGAGTGATTGATAAACAATATTATCCACGTTAACACTGCAAAAGTTATTGGTTGGTAGTGTTGGAACAGTAACATATACACCAAGCTGTGCATCCAGAGGGAAAGTGGCATTGCAATAAATAAATGCATGGATGCTTCCTGGAACAAGAGTGGGATTTTTTTGATTGTTCTCCGAAGTAGTGCTGGTAATTTGTGCTCATTCTTATGCCTGGCTACACATGCACTTCAAGTAGCGCATGGATTTCACAAGTGGTTTACCTTTTGTCATTTCTGGAGGGCCTATACAAAATCATAGCTGATCATAGTAATGAATTGCTAGAATGGTTATCAGTAAAGAATTTCCTGCATAAGATTCAGCTAGAATATTCTTGTGAGCTCTCGCTATAGAACCAGTGTGTAAGTCATTCCTGCAAGTACTGAGTTACTGTTTAATATAGTAATGCAAGGAATACGGAAAGATCCTTCAACGCCAAGTCTGCCTAGACTTCTATGCACTGGGAGAGGGGAAAAAATTAAATGTCTGAGTAGATCCTAAAAGTGATAATACCGTTGTTATGAAAGTCTACAGGGCAAAATTTATAGGAAGAAGTGTCGTCTTTTGTCAGATACTGGATTATATTCCATTTTGTATCCCACCAGATAAAGCCAAAAGAACAAAATGCATTCTGGGTACACCATCCCTTCCCTGAGCTTCAGTTTGTGCCCATTGCCTATTTTCCTGTCATTGGGCACCACTGAGAAGAGTCTGGCTCCATCTTCTTCACACCTTCCCATCAGATATTTATAAACACTGATAAGATCCCCCACCATGAGCCCTCTCTTCTCTGGGCTAAACAGTCCTCTGCCTCCCTTTGTAAGAGAGATGCTCCAGTGCCTTAATCAGTTCATGGCCCTTCACTGGACTTGCTCTGGTAAGAGGCAGAGTGCTGTGCAGACTCCTGTGCGTGCGTGTTGTGGTGATAAATCTGGGTGCATCTTAACTATGCTTCTGTGCTGCGATGATGAATGCTCATGGCTGGAGATAGACCTCAGGTTTGTTAAAGCACTGTGCCATGGCATTCCAGCTGTGGTGCCTGGTGCAGAATAATTGAGAGGACTTTGTTGTTTGCACACTGCTCTGTACTGAAACCAAGTGTCAAGGATGTGTTTCTTAGGGGCCTTTTATTGTGGTTGCTGCCTTTCTGTAAAGGCTAAGCTCATGACTGTTTCCTGCTGGAACTCAGCTCTCAGTGCTAATGAATGTGCATTCTTAACAGTAAACCAGTGAAAGTATGAAAGTAGTTTAAGTTTTGTTCACCTTCAGCTGTGGGTCATCATGTTGACAAGGGGTTCATAATGCATTTTCTGATTTTTTTTAAAGTATATTTCAACAACTTTAAAAATAGCATGATTGTCCATTCCTATCCCAAACCATTTAAATTCCAAAGCCAGGCTTTAAGAAGTTGGTAAATGCCTCCATGAATTTTTCATGAAGCTTTTTTTTTGGGGGGGGGGGGGGGGGAGGGAAGGGGGCTGCCTCTGTTCTCATGTTGACATCACAGCAGAGTTGTTATGGATGGGATTGATGGGAAACAGTGCAGGTGAGGCATCTGTACCAGGGCTTTCTGTGCAGTTCCCTGTGCAGCAGGTGAAGAGAAATCAAGAATTGGCATTCATCCCATCCCAAAGTAAATATTTCTCCTACGCCAGATGAACTGTACCATCATAGCACCTTTTCTCTCGGCTGAAAAAGAGCCTTGGAGCCACGCACGGATGTGTAATTTCAGGGTCCGAACTAGGCAATTCCTACATCTGCAGTTAAATAAAAACCAGCAGGGCATTGTCTCCAGAACTGGTTTGGTATGACTGTCACTACTTAAATAATACAGAGCCTATCACAGCGTTGGCATGCACCAAATCCATGTCCGTCTATCTCTTTCCCTCCCCCCTCTACCCCCAAGACAATGGCAGGATACAGTGCCGGGTGACTGCTCATTAATAGTTTGCCCATGGCTAACCCCTTCTGAAGTGGTAAATGGGAGAAGAGAACTGACCCATTTGGATGTGAGCCATGCTATACTCTCATAGTTTTGGGGAACAATAGTCTGCATTGACAGCTGGAAGACCCTTTCTTACCCTTTTCAGTAAGGTCATACCAATGTAATATTCACCAACAAACTGAGGCAACCAGATCATTGCTTCTGGTACCAACAGGCTGTGCAGTCACCAACAACGTTTACTACCTCTATAAATGGAAGGAATCTCTTATGAACTGTGGACTAAACTAGCACTGTCTGAATACTATGGAAAAGTTTTCTGTAGCTACACCATCAAAAAACACTTCAGATGTTTCTAAAAGCTACAGGTAAGTTAATGACCATGAATTTCCAAACATTTGCTTCTGAGTTGGGAAATGAAGCAGACAGCTGGGGACTGGACAAACATATCTTTTCTCATTAATCAAGATTTTCAAAATGAATATTAACCCAGACGGATGACCAGCATAAGGCACTACACTTCCTAAAACTCTTTCTTCTGAAAAGAATATTCTGAAAAGAAGTTTCTTTAAAGCATCTAAGACTGAGCTGTTGTGAAAGGTCTGGAACTAGGTTTAATAATATTTTAAAATGATATGTGTGTGCCATTTTTTGGCCACAAACTATTTCACAGCAGATAAAGCTTGAGCAAACGTCAGCTGTTTCTAACAGCCTCTTTCTAATCAAAATGATACACAGGTGACTTTGAACTGCATATCAGACAGTTGTCTGAGAGTGGGAATGGACAGCACTGTCAAGGAAATCCTGATGTAATGGGTTTAAAAAAAAAAAAAAATCTCTGCTGGGAGCAGAGGCCAAGGCCTTTAGAAGCTGTAGGGATTAGCTTCTTTGTGCTTGAGGTAGGTTTGGTCATTGCTGCTTCTGTTGGGTTTAGCATGGATATCTGTCTGTTTGAATACCTGATCTAGAAGACTGGTGTGTTTTGGAAGGAGATTGTCTGCTGTAGAAAATATAGCCCTACTAAGAGCAGCATGCAGAGATGCAACCAGACTGCAGCACCCTGAAAGCCTTGTGGGATTATACAGGAAAATGCAAAATTCAGAGATGCAAGAAACTTTTCTGACTCTTCTTCTCTGCCTCATATACAGTTTAAGAGTGAGTGGACCAAGGAAAGAAGTTGTGACAGTGTGCTCCTTTCTGCCCCCACTGATGTGCTCTCTCCCCCTCAACCTGACCTCCCTGTAAACAGCACGTATGTAGGGGCTAGTTGAGCATGCACCAGCTAAGACCTGTCTAGCATGCAAATACGACCATGAGTCAATCATCTCCCCCCCCATAAACAGGGGGCAGCCCAGAGCCCACTGAGCTCTCCTGCACAGCAGCGGGCTGCACTGCAGAACCTCCTTTTGAGTAGGAGCGCCTCTCAAGGTCACTCCTCGAGGCTGAGAGATTCCTTACCCGCCACAGATCCTCGGTAAGTGATCAACAGCATGCTGAACTTTTGTGAACTTCGCAAAACTTTCCTGAGTTATATCCCTGACTGATAGCACACCTAATTCCTTACACATAAACCGTTGACCAAGTCTGAGACTAGGACTGGATTCTGCCGCACCTAGGCTTCTCTTTGGAGGAGTTTAGAAAGCAAGGGGGTCCAGTCTGGAGCTCGTGACTCAACGGGAGGGTCTCCATTGCACACGCATCTGACCCTGTCCTTCATGCAGTAAATAACTGAGAGAACCTTGCCAATCGAACCTCGTTAAATCGTTCTTATTTACAACTGAACTTTGTTAAGTCACTGTCTTACTGCAGTAAACGTAGTGCTGCTTCCCTCTTACGAGGGAAGTGCATCACTCCTTTCGCGACAGAAGTCTTTTCTCAAACCTTTTGCAACTAAATCATAGCTGGAAGAGACAAAAGGGGCATGTTGTAGAATGTCATGTAGTATACTTCTGTTTTCTTCCCTGCTCTGCTGTCGGATATTAGACCAATCACTTGTAAATCCCTATGGATTTCCTATCTATGGAATGAAAGGCCAGTGACGCAAAGGACTTAGAAACTTCTTCCATTACATGCCTGCTTTCCAAGTAGTTTTACTCTTGTTGTTTATTTATATCCACCATATTTAATAAATACTGTCTGTATATTAAGATAATTCTCCAAGAATGAAATGAATCAGCATCTAAAGGTTCTTCTGTCTCTCTAGTTTAGAGGGAAACATCCAAATCAGAGTCAATATATTCCGCTCCTCAGGCTGACAGTGCAAACAAAATGCATAACGTAAAATACTGAAAATCTTCAGTGGCATCTAAGCACACTGCAGGGGGCTTTCAAAACATCCTGAGGATGCTATCAGCTCACAGAAAAAGATTTCTCCATCTGATAGCAGTCAGCGTGCTATATGCAACAGCTAGGTGCATTTATGTTCAACCTCAGTGCAACAGCTCACAATGGCAAGGCAAAATTGGAGCAGTATTTTATATGATGTCATCCCCATGCTAAATCTCTTGATCCACAGCCTGAGAAACACAGGTGGAAAGGATGCCCTGATGTCAGCTGTCACTGTCCACCTATCTAGCCTGAACTTCATCAGTTTCTCTAGCAGGATGTCATGAGAGACTGTGTCAAAAGCCTTGTTGCAACTGAGGTAAACAAGTACCTCTCCTCTCCCCTCACCCGCCAAGCCAATCATCTCCTCAGAGCAGGCTGGCAGCTTTGTTAAGCAGAGTTTTCCCCTCATAAAGCCATCCTGTCTACCTCCAGCCTATCACCTTTCCTTCCCATGTCTGGAAATGATGCCCAGGATTAGTTGCTCCATCACCATCCTAGGGATTGAGGTGAGGCTGACTGGCTTGTAGTTCCCTGAATCCTCCTCCTTGCCCTTCTTGAAGGTAGCAGGGGCGTTTGCTCTCTTGCAGTCCTTGGGAATCTCTCCTGTACACTTCCTTGTTAGGTTTGAGGTCAGCCAGGAGCTCCTTGTTCATCCACATAAACCTCTTGCTACCTTTGTTTGATTTCCTGCTTGTTGGAATGGACCACTCTTGAGCTTGGAGGAGGTGATCCTTGAATATCAGCCAGCTGTCTTGGACCCCTCTTCCCTCCAGGACCATATCATATGGAACCCTTCCCGAGCAGGCCAAATTCTCTTCTCCTCAAGCCCAGGGTATTGATCCTGCCTTTTGTCCTCTGCTCCCTCCTCACAGGATCCTCAGCTCCACCATTTTGTGGTCACTGCAGCTAAGACTGCCCCTGACTTCCACATCTCCAGTCAGTCCTTCCTTGTTTGTATGTATGAGATCCAGAGTGCCTCTCCTCCTCAGCTCCTTGATCACCTGTGTTAGAAAGTTGTCATCAATGCACTCCATAAACTCCCTGGATTTCTTGTGCCCTACTCCATTGTCCAGCCAGCCAATATCAGGGTGGTTGAAGCTCATAGGACCAGGGCCTGTGGACATAAACTTTATTCCAGTTCTCTGAAGAATGCCTCACCTATTTCTTCTTCCCGAAGAGATTATCTACAGCAGACACCCATTACATGGTCACCAGTGCTGGTCTGCCCCCAGTCCTGACCCATGAGCTCTCAGCTGGCCTCTCACCTGTCACCACAGAGCTCCATGCATTCCAGCTGCTCATTCAACTATTTCTCTTCTCTTCACACTTGAAACAGATTGCATTTTAAGCAAGAGCCTAAATTTTGTCAAATTTAACTTGATGGCTTCAAGGAAGTACTTCAGCTGCTGCCTTGTACATCATACCCATTCAACTTCACCTGCAACATCTAAGTTGATTGTAGAGAGGGGCACACTATTTCTGTGCTCATCCTGCACCACAGGTGTCTGCCTCCTGACAATATAGAGAAAGAAGATTGAAATCAGTATTCAGAGATATGACATCCCCGCTGTTGAAGGGACTATGTCTGTACCACACTGGCATGAGCTGTCTGAGGGTCCAGAGACACATCTCCTTTAGCAGAGCAGAGACTATGAGAAAGCAGGGAAAACCAAGGGGGAGGGAGCAATGGATTCACACACCTCACCCCAGAAGAATCAGCTGGAGAAGAGCAATTACACAGCCATTTGCCCATTGACCACAAGGCGGCTGGGCATCTGTCAACCCTCCATGCCCCATCTCCTCACCATACCGCACGCTTGAATTGCTTTCTCTGAGTCCCTACACCAAATTGTCTTAGCTCTATGCTATGCCACCTTTTTCCTGAAGTTGCTTACCTTCCTCTGATAGTCTGCACTGTCATCTGTTTCATCTCTCAAGTGCCCCACTCCTGACCCCTTATTCAGGCAGGCACCAACAATACTGGCACCAGGGGTCAGTCCTGCACTTTGGCAGAGTGACAGGGGTGCTGTTGAGCACATGCACTGATATAATGGGCTTTCTCCACAAAGGGGCCCACAAATGAGCTCTCAGGTCCGTTCATTGGATTCACCAACAAGATAAACATTTAAATGAGAAGAGTCAAGTCTAGTCACTTCAACATTTTAAACCGGGCCTAGACATACAGGTGAATTCAGAATGCCAAACAGAAGACACTTTTCAGAGCCAAGGACTGGACTCAAGTCCCAGACCTAGGTCTCTATATAGCTTGACTACCAGGGTACTTCTTCAGCATCTTCTTAAGCTGAAATAATGGCCTAGGGAAACAGGCCGTTGCCCTCTTCAGCTCAAGAGGGACAGAAGGTAGCTTCAGGTTCTTAAGTGTTTCATGCCTAAGGAAAGAAGTGACCTCATCTAGTAATCGAATCAATCACAGTGTCTAGAAGATGCCATTCCCTAGTACAAAACACAGCAGCTGTTTCTAGGAATTATTGCTATGCTAAGGTTGAAATGCTGGAAGCTTACCAAAAGTCTATATTCCCACTGAGAAACCATGACAGGAAAAAATTAAGGGGAAGAAGCTGACAGTTCATATATATTGGGATTTGGCCCAGAGTCAGTATAACTATCCTGGTCTGAGAAAAGGCAAAGGATGGAACTGACCACCAACATATCAGGTTTTATCTTCCGGGGGATCATTCTATTACAGTGCAATGCAGCCAGTCTCCTAACACTGCACTGAAACATTGGCATGGCATTAATCCCAGAGGAAAGGAGCACTCCTACCAAGCAATTGCATCTTCAACTACTAACGGCTCCTTCCCTATCCCCTCCCCTCCCCTCCCCTCCCCCCAGATAGGAAGAGGAATAGGGTACATCACCTCTACAGAACACTCTGCATGTCCTAGAAAAGGAGAGGGAAGACAACAAGTCAGATCCCACCAAAACCCCCCCCCCCATCAGCATAAATATTGTAGGGTGTGTCTGCATGCCCAGCAATCCTTTTGCCTGTTAGTGCTGGGCTTTATCTAACCCAGGTGTCATTAATTCTGCTAATTATTTGGGGGAAATGGAAAGAAAGGCAGCACTTGTGAGGTTGGCTCATGACATCTGGATGAGTCACACCCCATTTTTACCCTTTGGGTATAAAGTCTTGCTTTTCAAGGTGCAGACCTACCATGACTAAGTTTAAAGCTCAGCCTTTTCCTCACCTCACCAAGAAAGATGAAAGTCATGTTGCTCTCAGCTAGACCACATGGAAGAGATTAAACAGGGAGATCCAGGGCTCCTGGTTGCAGAGGGCCGTACAGATTAATAGTGACCTCTCAAAATGCAAGGCAGAGCTTCAGCCCTGCCCCAGAGAAAGGGACTGCCACAAGAGCTTCTTTGAAAGGCTGTGATCCACACATTGGTGTAGGAAAAGCCCCAGCATACAAACCTTGAGCACCCCTGCTCTGGACTCCAGGCATCTTTCCATGTCCACCATGAGGGTGTTGAGAGAGCAGCACTGCTCTGAGGGGTGTGCTGTGGCGGTCTTCAGCCTCCCCAGCATCTCAATCTCTTCTGCGCTCAGGCAATGCAACTGCTGGTCCTCCTCTTGCTCCGGGAAGGAGTGCAGCTCCTCAAAGTCACAGGTAATGCGCTTATGACAGTTCCACACTAACTCCTGTGGGACAGAGAAGTCACCAGGAGATTAGAGAGCATCTCCCAGCTGGGGACTGACCTGAGGCAACACCCCCAGGGAAGAAAGAGCCCCTCTTGTCAACTCTTCTGAGCTCACCACACCACTGCAGTTCACTCCAGCTGGGTGGGCCTAAAGAGAAGGCCCCTACCCCACTCCTCCCAGCTCTGCCCCTTCTTCCACTTACTCTCAGCTCCTTGGGCTTTTTCTCCTCCATGGATAAATGTTCCTTCAAATCCTTTGCTTTTCTGCCCAGATGCTCCACGCAAGCTTGTAGCTTATCCTGGAGAGGGAAGGGCAAGAGATTCTACTCAGGCAAAATGGTCCAAGGCATCAGATGCTGAACCAGCACTGAGAAGGCTTGGATCATACCAGTTGAGAATCATATACCAATTGATCTGACATGTCACTTCATGCACTTTGCTTTCATGGGGTGTCAATTATAAATTCCAGCAATCCTCTGGCTATTCAGACTGAACATCTGCATCAGGTACTACACTGAGTGTTTCTGGGTTAAAGTTCTGAACACCTGTGTGTACAGCAGCAATACAGGCTACAATATTCCTCTGCCTTCAAAATTTAGCTTCTGAACAGCAGCTAGAAGTGCAGACAAGGAGTCAAAGCAAGATAGTTCTACACTGTATAGATTAATTTTTTCTAGGGAGTCAATCACCAGAGCAACTTTCCAGGAAACCTACTGTATCTCTGAATCAAAATGGAACTTCTGACTCCACCCTCAGATATGGGACAGCAGGAATTACTCAGTGGAACATCACAAATTTTGCTCTAACACTCCCTCCTGCCTCTGAAAACGACTAATCGAATCCTAAGTTGAGATTCCTAAAAAAAAAATAAAGAATTGGGGGGGGGTCCTGAAAAATGCCTCCAACATTTTGGATGCAACTTGTACAGACACCTTGGCTGGGATTCTGTCCAAGATTAAGACATCTACATTTAGATGAATTAGATGAATTAGATGCCTAAATTCCACTAGATGTCAGTATAGTCACAGGAGTATTCTAGAAAGCTAATTAGCTGACTATGCATCTACTGTCCGGTGAAGTGAATAAGCACATTTGTCAGACTGTTGGTTCTAGCCACCAACACAGCTAGCTCAATTGGTTGAGGTTGCCTCAGAGGGTGAAGCACACATCCCACTCAGCTGCTGGAATGTTTCTTCAGCTTCAAGATGGAGAGCCCGTGAGCAGTAACATCAGTTTCTGATGTCGGAATCATTACTGTAGTTTTGGGTGGTCTCACCTCAAGCTGGCCATGAGGTATAGGCACATTTCTACATAGAGCTGCCTTAGTTCCCGTTCCTCCTTGCTCTATCCATTAGACTCCAGTTTCTTTACTGGATCATAGAAACGAAACCCTGAGCCCCCAGCATGTACCCTCCTCCTTCTGTAGCAGGGACTGTCTTTCTCCTCCCTGTTTGCAGAGAAGAGCGGAATCTACTAATAAGTTCTGCTTCGCTGCTTAGAGCGGGTAGGAGCCAGTAGTCATTGGGCCTACACTCAGCTCTTATGCCTAGATTAAACTCCTTCCCAGAACTGGGGAGGCCCTACATCCTCTTTCATAATCTACTCATGTTCTGATCCCTAGGCTCCACTTCCAAACTGTGGTGCTTGAATACAAATTTCTCTAGAGTTTCTCTAGTCACTAGCACCCTTTTGAAATATTTAGCGTCGAAGTCAAACTAGAGATGCAACACTTGTTCCCAGACTGTTCTGCTGCATTCCTGTGACTTAACAAGTATTGGTGGGTCTGAACTGCCCTACTGCCTTACTTAGGATGAGATGGTTAGAAGTTTAAAGACTGGAGTGGAATGCCAGGTATCTCAAACCTTGTGAAGGAAATGCTTTCTAGCAGTACCTCCGGGAGATACCACTTGCTTACCTTGTGTTTTTTGAGGGCTTCATCCAGGGGCCCTCCTGTATGAGTGAGATGGCCGTGGGAGACTGCACACACCACACACATGGCTTCCTGGTCCTCCTTGCAGAAGAGATTGGTGACCTCATGGTGCCGGCAGCAGAGCTTCTCGTTCTGCATCTTTTCCTTGACAAAAGGCAACTGCCGGGCTGTCTCCACTATGCTGACCAGCTGCCGGTTGGGGTACATGACTTGCTGAGCACAAACATGCTGACACATTGGGCAGCTGAAGTCCTTGACCACTGGCTCCCAGTAGTGGGTGATGCAGGCTCTACACAAGCTGTGGCCACCAGGAATCATGACAGGGTCCTGCAGGTAGTCAGACTGATGGAGCAAGTGGTGTCCATGTTAAGGACCTCCAAATGACTGAGGCAAGCCATTGGTGGTAGTGCTATGAGATGGGCACAGACTTCGGGAGACAGTTCCTATATCCTCATATAGGAATAGTCACCTGGAGGGAAAAAAAGAAAAAGAAAAAAAAGAAAACCACACCACAGAGCAAATAGATCACATACATGCATTATTCAGCATGTGGACTCAAGGAAGCCTAAGAATCAGGCCTCATAGATATTCTCTCCTAGCTTGAGTGAGGAGAGAAGACTAGAGAAAAGACATGGGCTATGTAACCCAGACACCTGGTTCAGCTTCATTGTCCTGTTCCTCACTGACCAAGGCAAGCAGTAATTTAAGTAACAAGCATTTATTGAATTCCCCAGTACCTTGCAGGAGGAGTTCTTTCCCCATATCAGACATGGGGGGGGAAGGCAGGCTGGAAATAGCACGCATGTTAGCAAGCGTAGTAGTACTGAATATTTCTGCTCTGTCACCTACATACAGACTTTTTCCCTTGAACTCAGTACATGGTGACCAGACACACAGAGAAACAGAAATGAGAGGTCCCACTTTCATACATAGCCCCCTGAAGGCAGTCTGGAAGAGGACTTATTAAAAGATAGCCCAGGCCTCATGGCGTAGACTAAATAGACTAGCTTCCCCCTCTCACTGTTTACACATGGTGCTTACAAGATGAAAAATTCCAATGCAAACAAGTTTGTTAACAAGGAAAACATTTTTCATCCAGAGGGTGACAAAACACTGGGACAGAAGCCTAGAGAGACTGTGATATCTTCATACTTGGAGACAGGGAAAAACCAGCTGGATAAGACCCTTAATGTCTTAATCTAATTAGGCCTACTTTGAGCAAAAGACTAAATTAGGAGACCTACAGAGAACTCATCGAACATAAACTAGTCCACAATTTCCCAACCCTGTAGATCTCCACTTCAAAAAAGAAAAAGCATACTACAGTTGAAGGAAATCAACAGGAGCAGAACACCCCTAGACAGACTGAGAAAGAACAAGGCTAACCAAGTAAGACCTCTTGATAAAATTTTAAAAGCTAGAAGCACTACGAGCTAGGCATTCAGGGCATCTAAGCTTTTTGGTCACAACACTACCTTGCCAAGGATAACTTCCAAGCTAAAGAATTTGTTAGGCAATACACATCCCAGGTGGACTGCCACAGACCTTTGCTTTCAGCAACTAGAGAACAATTCCCACTCTTCTCCTTTACAGAAAAAAACACAGATGTGGCTAACAATGTCATTTATATAGGAGCAACAGCTGTGATTGCCACCCACATGCCCTTCCCTACCTCACCCTATGAGTATGAATATGAAGCATATTAATTTGTGGGTTTAGGCATTAGTCATGGAATCTCTCTCCTTTCCCTCTACGTTGGATGTATATTCCCTGAGATGTTGCAGAAATCCTCTGCGCCCTCCGGGGTGACCCCTTCATTGATGTTAGGAGAAACAGTGCAGGTTTCCTTGACTGCAGAAGCAACTTGGACACCTGTGGTATGGTCAGAAATACAAGTTTATTGTCCTGTTCCAGGCTGTGTTGATCAGATTCAGGACTAATCAACAGGTACCCACAAGCAGCCCTAATGTCATTAGCTTATATTTCTCTTTCCTCTCTTCCCCTCCCAACTATGCTTTCCCTTTTGACTCCTGTTTTGCTCGTTTCACACCTGTATTTGCTATTTATATGATTATGTTGGTAACTCTAGCCTTCCTGAGCAACTTTGCTAAGACAGCAATCCTATTTCACTGTCTTTCAATATCCTTCACCCATGGGGAGTTCCTGACAAGCCTCTTTCACTCTCTGTAATGTCCAGCAGTTTCTCGTGTTTTTATCCTATTAGTGTAACCTCGGGTCATGGAGAGCCACCTGCCCAGATAGATAAAAGCCTGTTCAGATCTCCTTCTTTTTCAGAGTGCTGGGTATTACCAAGAGTGGAATAAATCCAAATCTTCTCAACATTTTGGAAAGAGACCATCTCTGTTATACAAAACAGAAATAACAGAGATAAAGTCTGTTTCTATTTAAAAGTAGACTGAAATTTAGCAAAACATCATTTCAGGACAATGTGGAACTAGAAGGTTACAGTCTAGGAATCCTAGAATAGCCTCATTTTCACACGTGTGAAATTCTATTGATAGAATTGATAGAGCAGCAGCAGCAGACTGTAGTGATGTGTTCTTCTGTGCAAACAAATTGCAGTTACTTACCTTTGGTTTAATAAAGACATGATAAGTGAAAATGGATATGAATTTAACTCTTTTCATAGTCGTGGAGTTTAAGTGCAGCTGACATCTACTCTGGAATATCATTGTAATCCCATGCAGACAAATGCATTTGAAACCTTAATTTCCCCAGAGATGCTGACCATCCATTTCTGTCTTCACAGGTAACTCTGTATATCCTGCACACCTTCAAAAGTCAGCTCATGAATTCATACGTCCATGTACCTACTAGTCAGACAGTCAGTTTGTTATGAGTGTGAATGGAGCTTGGTTTGGTGCAGGAACGAGCAGAATTAATCAAAGAGTGTTTTCTATCAGACATTTGTCTAGTAGAATGCCATCAAAGTTGACTGGAAACAGTTGGAATCCAACCAGTGGACTTTAATATCCTTTTCTGAATTAAAAAAATATTAGTATCACAGTTATAAATACGGCACTGAAGGAATAGTTGGTTTATTTGTAATAAATCTGGAGAAGCTCTACATACATATGCCTGCTTATGGAATTCATCTCACCTAGAGATATACCTTTAAGCATGCCTTCGTTTCTGTCTTCCATCTTAGTTTCTTCTCAATAGGGAGGGGGAGGAAAAAAAAAGTAACAGGTATTTTTACAGAATGGTTCATGTGAGTATCTTAGACATCTGCTACAGGATGAGATGAGTTATGCCATAGAAGTGCCCATTTTTTCCTTCCTTTTCCCTATTCAGGATGTGTAGAATGATAAGTTCAGGAGGCTGCAGCCAGGGCCTGTCCCTCTGGCCCTGAGCCAGGTGGGCAGAGAAGACCTAGAGGTGGTAGCCGAGTTCAACCAAGAGTCCAGATGACCAGGAGAGTTCCTGGTGATGAAGCAGGTATGAGGTCAAGCTGAGAAGTCAGCCTGCGGGTCAGAGCCAGGATCAGGCCTGGTGAGGGTAACCAGGGACAGAGAGAGTCCAGTGCCTACTGGGCAGGCCCAAAGTGACAAGATAGGTGCAGGGTCAAGCTGGGAAGTCAGTCCACAGGGCAGGGTCCAGAGCAATGGAGTCTGCACGCTGAGCTGAGCTGAGCTGAGCTGGAGATCAGTGCTCCTCTAGAGAAGCTCAGACAGAAACTGAAGGCCCAGGGTTGAGCTTAAATGGGGCTCCTGGGCCCATGGGCAGGAGGTGCAAGTAGCTGCCTCAGGCGAGGATGATCAGGCCCATTAAGGCCTATTAGTGCCCTCAGACCCTGAAAACAGTAGTAATGTTAAATATTAAATATTAAAAATAAATATTAAAAACTTTTCTGTAATAGCAAGAGCTACAGCTTTACTGTGAGAAAGTACAATTGTGACACTTTTGAAGGCGATTATTTTCACCTAAATTTTTACTTTCAAGTTTGATGCCTTGAAGATATCCCAGCTTTGTTTTCGACTGTTGCTAACTAGTACCACTTCAGCAGTATCGCTTCCATGTTCTGTTTCCATTCCCTTACCTCATACATCCTTGTAGTCTTTTTTTTCCTGACTCCCAGTCTGAAGGTGATCATTAACCTTTTAGCAAAACCGGGTCACATTCATCAGGCACCTTAGACTGTTTACAGTATTAGTGATGTGGGCGACTCGAGTCTTCCATGCAAGAACAAAGTTACCACACAGCAGGTGGTCCTGAGGGACAGCCTACCCTCTTTTGTTGTGGGTGAATATCCTTGAACCAATTCACATTCATCGCAGGCTAAAAATGTGCACACAGAAGAATTTTTTACAAATGCTGAGGCTGGGATTCATCTTACTTAAGTTTAGAGTTCTGTTAATGAGCTGCCAAAGCATAAACCAAACTTGTAGGCTCTTTCTATAGCTCATGAAGGCAAATAAAAGTCTGTTTGCCTCCATAGTTTTGGAAGAGAGATTGATCACACCTGTCTCTGTCTCCCTTGAAAGGTCTATATTTATATCTATGAATTACAGGAAGAGTGTAGAGTGACCAGCTCAGGTTTATGGAATTATTTCAAGTCCCCGTTAATGCAGCTTAATGCTGCCCTGAGTTCTGGTTTTGGATCACATTCCATCTGACTCAGGGAGCTGGCTCTCAGAGAACAAAAAGCCACTGGCTTCAGTAGAGAAAGACTTCATTCTCAGCTGCTTTGGCCATGGAAGTAGCACAGAGAAGGAAACGGAACCTGCTATAACACTGCCTCAATACACAGAGTTGTTAGACAAATGGGTGTAAGACCATTTTTCCCTATCCTTAGGAAGGACTGCAAGTAAAGGTCCCATAAAAAGCTACACTCCCTCTCACTGGGGGTCATCACTCAGAGCAACCCATTCTGCCCATCCTGAACCACTTAGGCCCCTTAATGTGTAAACGTAGTGTCTGAGGAAGAAATATGTTCCACTCTTCCATATCCATAGCTTTATCATTAAGACTGACAGGTGTTATTAAACAATAAGCAGTCATTTCCCAGAGCAACTCTGGCAGCATCTAGAAGTACAAATTTTCTGCAAGCAAACATTTTCATGCTTCCTAGAATACCATGGAGGTTGCAGATATTCCTGACTAAACCGTGAGAGAGGACTACAGCAAAGAACGATAAATAACCCAGACAAGCAATACCTGTTGATCCACTTTTAACCCAGCTATCTCCTGAACACCACGGCTTTCTCATAGTCTAGACGAGAACTCCGGGAGCCATTACATTGCCAGTCTAATGCAGTCTGGAAGAGGACTCAGTCCAATGCAAATACATTGCAGACCTCATGGTGCAGCCCAGACAGACGAGCTTCCCTCACTCATCATCTTACACACGGCACTGCACATTCATTGTCCCGGGAGTCGCCCCCACTCCACAACACGAGCAGCCACTGTAAGCACAGTCTAACTAAGGCTGCGTTACCTGGGACATTTCTGCCTGCCTAAGCCCCACTGATGACTTTCGCTGCTAGGGACAGTCAGAGCAGATCACTCTTCAGCTGAGTAACCCAATTCAGCTCTCTGCTCTGAAGGCCAACAGTTTGTCGAACAACCTCTAAGCCCTCGAAGTAGCACAAGTAAGCTAGCTTTTCTGGCAGGTAGAGATGTCCTTAAACTCCTGCCAGAATCAGGGGAAGGGTCTTCGTTCATATGTCTCAAAGGCTCCTCAGCTTCCCAGAACAGCTGTCTTCATCATCTTATCGTAAAGTAATTTCAATAAGTGTCCAGTGATATTGCAAGAACAGGGAGAGAGGTTAATGGCAAACTGTTTACTAAAGCATGATATCTATGTCAACATCTTCCAATAGACCATTATTCTTCTTTTCTTCAAAAGAGTTAATTATTCAAGGACCTTAGAAGAAAAATAAGCATGTGATTACGTGAAAATGCAAAGGCAGTTTTAAGGCAGAGGCACCAGAACTCTAAGCAAATCACCAGCAATTAACTACTTGAAGAATTTTCTATCTGCATTTGAAGAAAAATTTACCCCGATGGATGGACACATAATCTGAGCCTGGATGGTCCACAGATGAACAGGTTATCACAGCAAAATATCTGCTCCACAGATGAGCAGGCTGCCTGAAACTAGATGGTCCATGAGCCAAAGAGGTTATCTAACAAAGGACACGAGTCCAAGGGTAGATGTGTTATTAGAGACAACAGGAGTCTTCTGTGGAAAAACCAGCTAACTGTGTATCAGGACTGTGCATTTTAATTAGAAGAAGAATTATCAAGTTTGATCATAATTAGTAACAGAGATGGATTCACATTCAGATGGCATACTTAAACTCCACAGAGTTGCACTGCAGCTCTTCAGAGTCAGATAAGCAGAACTGATTCCTCTGATATCTTACACTGTACTGCTATTTACATGAATATGGTCTTGTTATTATTAAAAGAATTTATATGAAAGTTTGCAGTCTAAAGCTTTGTTAAGCTTTGTTTGTGAGTTGATAGGGACAGACATGACGAGGGTTCACTGAATTTGCTAGGACACTTATGTCATCAGTTTCACTAGTAAAAAGTAGTAAGGGCAGGGAATGAGACGGGCATGTCCTATGATCAATGACAACAAAGACACCCTTAGAGGATGATTCCTTCTGCTTATCACACTTATCTTAAGATGGGATGAATTGTCCTCTGAAGGTGATATTGCTTCCTTTGTCTATAGGGGGAGCCCAGAATAGATGTTGACTAGACCCCTAACCAAGGGTAGGGGAGATTAATTCACAGAAAGATTCTTCATTAGAGTGCACCTGCTGAGACTCCTAATTAAGGCCTGGTGTCTTGCAGGAGATCTAATTTACAGACATTAAACTGCATCGAGAGTCATAAATACACCAAGTACTTCAGTAACACCATTTTTCTGAAGAAAGAATTCCGAAGCGGCAAGCTGAGTGTTAGAATATCACATTTCATATTGAAGTTGTTTCTCAGCGTGTCACTCCACTAATGTTTCACAACGCCCAGGCTGCAGGTCAGCTGCAACATATAGGGAAAAGAATGAGCTGTTGCTCTAAAGGCAATACTGAATTGCGTAGTTCTGCAAACATCGAAGCAAAGAACATTTATCTGGGCATTTATCTGGAGCAGGGAGGGGCTCTACTGCAAGTCTGAAGTCCTAAAGTTTTTCTATTTAGACAAATCTTCTGATTTGTTTCAGTAAGATGTCTTTGAAGTGAAGAAGGAAGCTACTCACTATTACGAAGGTACATGAAATGTTTGTAGCTTTTGAAGTAAGAGTTTATTTCTGGGATCAATACTGCCTAAAATATCTCACACCTTCATGCAAGGAAGGTAGGCCTATTTCTTCATTTTAGAGATCAAAAAGATCATTTTCAATCTGCAGATAGAATCATAGAATCATTTAGGTTGGGAAGGATTTCTGGAGGTCATCAAGTCCAACCTCCTCCTCAGAGCAGGTTCAGTCAGATCAGATTGCTCCGGCCCGATCCAGCTGAATTTTAAATGTCAGCACAGATGGAGATTGTACAAATTTGCACCTAATCCAGTGTTTGATCACTCACGTTGGGGCAGGAGAGGGAAATTTCCTCCTTCAGTTTTTTGGTCTTTTGTGCATCTAAGCAGGGTAAGCATTTTCCTCACTTAAACTGTGTACCTAACCATTATAGGCTGGTTTTAATCCTGCTGTCTGCTTCTTGAAAAGGGCAAGTACTTCTGAAGATTTGGCTCAAGGGGGGAATAAACTGGCTTGGTATCTACAGTACAGACAGTATCTACAGTACAGAGTAGATACTCTTGCCTTTCTGGATGAAACAGGTCAGTAAGAGAATAGTTTTGTACATATGCAATACCTTGAAGCCTGTGCTAGAAACAGACCTCAGCAAGAACTGAAACCTCCATTCAGTCACCCACATGATAAGAACTCTGCTTTGAGAGCGTCAGCCAGGTTACTGGTAACCTCCAATAGATTAAGAATAATTTCTCGTGTGAGGTGAAGCTGGTAGAACCTTTACAGGGATGACTGATTCCCTTTTTGTTCAGGATTCCTTCCCTTTTAGCATGAGATTTTTCACCCTCTAAATGGAAAGTATTTCATTTGGTGACTCTTCCCAATTTATTCCTGAGCAGAAAATGGCCACTTTCCCTTGACAACAGGGATGCAAGCAAATGAGAAATCCTTTCTCAGCCAAACCTGGAGGATCTTGTGGTATCTCCTCCTCTTTGGGAAGATGCAAAGCTGAGTTTTCCTGCTGCTGTTGCCATTTAGTGCTTGCCGCCATTTCTTTCAAGAGAGGAAACTCTTACTTTCTTCTGCCAGGATGTGGATTTGTTATTTGTATGTTTACAAGTTGCAGTCCCAAAGGTCAGGGTGGTGGAGGTCCATGTAATTAAGGCAGGTCTTAGCAAGTTGGCACAGCTGCAGCCTAACCATTATATTCCTATTTCAGCAAGGCTGAACAGGGGCTGCTTTGTCCTGTTAATGGACTTTGTGGCCCATACTGAGCTGTAACTACCCTGCTACCAATGCCCGGGGGAGTTAGCTAAGAGGCAAAAAATGTATTGGTGATTGCAATACAGGAAGAATGATGTCTGAACTAGTGTCAAGACCATGTATCTTCAGGAACAAGTGGGCCATTGCCCTTGGAGTGGGCCATTTGGATGATCCTGTACACCCAACTGTGGCCACGAGAGAGGGGAGAAGAGTGCTCCATAGATGTCCTCAAGAAAAGCTGACTTTTTTCCTTAAAAAAGGCACACTAAAAGAGGTCACACAAAAACCAATGTAGTGCCAAACTAGGACTTGTGTTTCACAGTGCTGCTGCTGCCTTTTGAATAAATTATTTTATCTTTCTGCGCTTTCTTATCTGACCTGAAAAATAGGAACAGTACTCCCTTGTATCACAAGTCATTTCAATGCGTAATTAAAGAAGTCTAGTCAGAAGCTATGAAGAAAATGCGCCGTACTTCCTTGTGGCTACTGAGACAATCCATTGTGTGTTGCCAGTTTCCCATTACTTCTAGGTGTTGAAACAGTTTCTTGTCGGGAGATAACATGAGTGTGCTAGCAACATGCCTGAGAGGAATCACTGTGTGGCCATTGATTTTATGCTCTCTGGACTAACAGAAAGCCAAGAGGTGAAGGTAACCTGCTTTTTTTAAGCACATTAATAGGGAATCTTGGAATGATCATGTAGATGAAGGTTGATCCCCCGGCTTCACACACTGTGTACCTTTCCCTCAGTAACTTGGCTTCTGTGGATTTCTGTTACTCCTCAGCTCTCTCCCCAAGGTTGCTGGTGAACTCTTCAGCAGTGAGGAGAGCCATTTCAGTCAGTGCCTGTGTGGCACAGCTATTCACTTGTCTCCTCATGGCTAGTGCTGTGTGTCTCCTGCTGGCAGTAATGGCATATGACTGCATGTGGCTCTCTGTAACCCTCTCCTTTATGCAACTGTCATGTCCTCAAAAGCCTGTACACAGATGGTAATCATCTCCTCTTTCATTGGCTTTGTCCACACACTTGCACAAACTATCTCCACTTTCACATTCTCTTTCTGTGTCTTCAGTGTTATCAGTCATTATTTCTGTGACATCCCCCGAGGATCCTGCTTTCATGCTCTGACACCTATAGCAAAGAGACAGTACTTCACATTTTTGGTGTGTTTCGTGGCACCTTCACATCTCTGGCAATTCTAATCTCCTCCATCTACCTCATCTCCACCACCCTGAGGATCCACTCCTCCAAGGGCAGATGCAAAGCCTTCTCCACCTCTGCTTCCCATCTGAGAGCTCTCTTCTTGTTTTATGGGAGCACCGTTTTTATGTGCGGTAGCCCGATATGCAGCTACTCATTGGACTGAGATAAATGGGCCTCTCTGTTCTCTACAGTGGTGACTCCAGTGCTGAATCTTACCAGCTACAGCCTAAGGAATAAGGAGGTGAAGGATGCTCTGAGGAGAGTTTTAGGTCATATCAGAGAAACTTCAGCAGACTTGTTAGAAAGAGAACTTTGTTTGGGGAGAATTTATCAAAACCTTGATACAAAGAGTAGGACTTCCAAGGAAGATTTGTTCAGCTTCCAAGGGTGAGATTCAGAAAGGTACTTAATTGTTAGAAGTGATTTTAGGTGGACTTTTAACTGGTTGTATCTGCAACTTCTATCTTGAAAGACTGTGTTCCTCTGCTGCTGAAAGCTGGAGGAATCCTGACTTTTAACTTGCAAGTTCCAAGCACAAACAGGACTCCTGCCTGAGGAGTGCGTGGCACAGAATTGCAGTTCTCTGTTCTATTAGGAACGTTTGCTCATGTAGGAAAAACACCAGTCTGTCAAGATGAAAAAAGCTTTCAGAGACATTCAAGAGAAGAAAAGCAATGTGATTTGAATTTATGGCCTTTTCTGCTACATCTTCAGTATTTGAAAGGAGTAGCCTCTTCCAGTGCAACACACAGAACCTGAAGTTCTGGAAAGGAAATCTTGGAGAAGAGACACCCGTGTTTTTGCCCCCCAAACACTAGGGAAAGTAACTGTCCCTCTCCTGTTAAATCTCCCTCTTCTGTCACTCATTACTACCTCCTTTTTCCCCTTCTGCCTGGAAACATGAAAAAACTACAGAAATGCAAAAAAGATTGACTTTAATTTTGTTACCATTGTGAAATAACAAGACCTTATTCTTGCTTTTCATCTCCACATATCAGCAATCCACTTGAGGCAACTGAGTGAATTGGTAGTTATTTTAAGGACATTGGACATAATCTGAAAGTTAATCAAGCTGCAGTGTTCTTTCACTTAAAAGAATGCCGAAATAAGATGGTGACTTACCAACTACATGTCTGCCATCAATGTGATTTTGAGAATAAACAACCAATCATTTCTGGGAGATGAGAAAGTTGGGAAAGGCTTTGGAATCCTTTTATCAATTCAACTAAGCTAGCTCTAAGGATAGGTGTTCTAGCGCTAAACGATGTTTCATCCCTTCTGGCTGAGTTTACAAATGCTGTCCCTCAGTTGGCAGAAGGAGTTGAAATCTTTATTGAGCTGAAAGTGACAGAATTAATCTCAGACAGGCGAGAGGTTCCTGCCTCTGCATAAGGTTCACAGTCAAAGGGGGATGGAAAGAGGTCTTGCGGATTCCCTTTGCATTTCACTGCAAGCCTGTTAGGGCTGTTATTTCCCCTGACTTCCTCTCCTTAAAGCTGTGCATAACTATAGCAAAGATTGTGTCCCTGTGATCATCTATGGCACCCTAAAGAAGGATTTTACAAGTCTCTTTCTTTCAAACGGCTGCCAGCATATTTTACAGAGAGCTGATATGACTGCGAAACATTATTTTTGCCCAAAGACACACGGCTGGGGAGAAAACTGATCTTCAGTATGTTATAGTCTGAATTTTGATCAAGTAGTGATGATTAAAGGCCATCACTATCTCAGAAGCCGTTTATCTCAGTAACGCTAAAATTAGAATATGTACAGGGTAGTAAAAGCATTTGGACTATATGCACTATTATCCCACTGGCCTGACGGTCCCAAAACGCAGGAAAAAGAATGTGAAAATGTAGCCTTTTGGTGCTGCTAGTTGTCATCTTTCTGTTGCTGCAGAGGCTGAAGCTCAAGGTTTATCTCTTGTTTCTGATTATTAAGTATCATCAGATATGTGAAGTTCACACTTTTTACACATATCAGTTTTGCGTTGTCCTTATCTAGGACAGAGAAGTGAGATTTTTAAACCAGATTTCTGAGTTGTCCAAAATTGTCTCTTTCAGTGGACTCCCAGCTCACAGGAAGGAAATAGCTTGAGAAGAAACCACAGGCATCATTTTATTTTCCTGTGTATGTTTACAGGTCTCTGGGAAGAGCAATGTACACTACTACTCTTCCAGAAAAAGACAGGTAGGTTGTCAGCAAAGAGCTTCCCTGCACAGCAATGAGTCATGTCTGCACACCTCTCTCTGCGCTGATGTTTAAGATAGTCAAAGCCATCTAGAGCTAAGCATCAGCAGAACCGGCAGCATGTTTCAATCAAGAATCACAATCTCAAACCTAAATATGCTTTCTGACAAATATCATCAAAAAGAACAGATTTTCATAAGCCCCACATTCATCTAAGTCCTGCATTCACCTATCCCTTAGTCTCCACCTCGAGAAACCCAGACAAAATTAGGGAATTTAAAATGTTAAAGAGCTGAAGTCTCTTCAAATCTACAGTTTGCTTTTCTAAGAAAGCCTTCTGATCCAACATCCAGAATCCTGTTCCTCTTCTTTCCTTCCCCAAATCTCAGTTCCAGGAGGAGATTTGGGAAAATCCCTGCCTTGGATGACTTGTCATGACAGCAATGCTAAAGTAAGTCTCAAAATACTTAGTTATTCCTCTTAATGCCAGGAGAAACCTAGACCTGAGACTTACACAGCTCTAAGGTGTCTAAAGGTAAAAGCCACAATACCACCCCAAAGGCTCGGGTTTGACTGGTGACAATATGCTCACATCCTTTTGACTGACAGTTTCCAAAGTAAGATGAGAGCTACATGAAACCTTGAATTTAGTTTCAGTTCTACTCTGAACAGCCATGCTAAAAATAGAACAACATTCCTGAAAAGTCCCTCCTGAACACTTCTCTTTGCCTCCCCATGGCTGAGATGGACCCCAAAGAGCTGTGCTATGCAGCCCACAAAAGAGATGGTCTTCTTTTCAGCAAGAAGGTCATAAATGAGTTTGGGAACTGTGACAGTAGAGTAACTGATATCTACAAAGGACAAGCAGCTCAGGAAGAAGTATGGGGTGGGAGAGTCCAGCTGTTGACTGTTCTGTATAGTGATGATGCTAAGCAGGTTTCCAAGAATAACAGTGGCATAGAAGACTAAGAAGAATGTGAGGCATACTTTTGCTAATGCATCATCTTGTGTGAGTCCCTGGAGGACAAACTCTGTCACATTGTTCTTGTTCTTCATATACGTCACATAGACAGGACCTGAAGCACAGAATAAAGCCACCTGTGATGGCATTAGAAACACAGTGCTATCAGTACACATCCATATCGATCACTGGTATGTTCAATATCAATGTATTCCCTTTTATGCCTTTTGGGGAAAGTTTCCTTTCAAAGTCAATGCTTCTCTCAAGGAGTGACAGTTGATATCTAACTCAGAATGTATTACTGAAGTGTGTAACAGCGAGCTCCGTTTATTTGTTTGAGGGAGTTGGTGGAAATATCCTCCAGATTCTTATTTCTGATCTTTGCCCCTTTTAAAAAGGAAGACTAGTCACTAGGTTCCCTAAACATCCACTTTTGAAGTGTTGATTTGGAAACGAAAAACTGACTGAGAAGGATAGTGCATGTTTTGATTTGAGTCTCAACACGCTAGTCATCCCCTAAGGAATTCTGCTCAAGCAGTGAACGTACCTTCTTTTTCAACCCTCTGAAGGAATTCAACAGAACTAGTCCTTACTATTGCTCTCTGACTCTGGTAGAATGTCCATGCATTTTTGTGCAACCATCAGTATTCACATCATGACACAAGGCAGCTGGCTAATTAACGTCACTTCAACTATCAGTGTAGATCCTTCTGGAGGAGGTAAAGTGGACACCTACCTCATGTCTGTCTAGCAGAGATGTGCCTTTAGGCACAAACTGTCTTTAAGGCGCCCTAAGTGAAATCAGACCATGTTCAAGGCATGCCAGGAAACCTGAAGCAGGAGAGTCATTGTCCTATATGTGCTGTACTGGGCTACATCTTGTGTCGATTGGTTCCAGTTATTGCTCATGAGTTTCTGGGTTGCGACCTCAGTCTCCAAAAGAGCGGGCTTGTATTTCCTCAGACCACCTTTCCTACAGTACATGGGTGAATACTGGAGATAATCTGCATTAACGATGTGTCAGTAAGGTTTTTGTACACCTCAGCCAAGTTCTGGACTAGGCATGGAAACCCCCATAAACACACCTGTGATGCCCCTGGGGTAATAAATACACCACTGCTGAATCTCCTTTACTCACCAACACCCTTGTATTCACCTTTGCTGCACTCTAGTGCAGTACGCAAGTATCACTAGTGTTCAGTTTCTACACTGAAAAGATAGACGGCAAGAGCTGCATAACAATGTCCACAATACTGGCAAGTCCTTTGGGATCTTAATCCCAAAGTTAAGATTGAGTACATAGGAAGTGCTGCAGCTACCTATTGAGTCCTTGACTCTGTAACACCAGAATCTTCCTTTTGACAGATATTTCTGGAAATGGCATATAACTGAAAAATAAGCAAAGAAGACACCAATTAAAACAAAGGGTAAAAAAAAAATTGAGTTCTTTCTACTTCATAAAATGCACCTCACAAAAGTCACTCGACAGCGATGACTCTTTTCAAAGGCAGGATTTCATAGTCATGCTTGAACAAAGCAAAGAAGCAAGATCAGAAAACTTACACAGTTTATATTTGCTAGTCTCCAACAGTTTGCCTGCTATTCTCCTCTGATGACCTCTCGGACCACTTTAGGCAGTTTCATCAAAACCTCTCAGCTCCAAACTGCTTCTTGTGTGTCACGAGAGCAGTCCACACCTCTGCCAGGGCTGAAAACTACAGAGGATGAAACGGACAGCCTGAATGTCTAGCTCCATTTCTCATTCTGCAAAAACAACTTCCAAGAGCATCTGCAAGAACAACTCTCTCTCTCTCCAGATGGGGAAGTTGTGGCAGAAATATTTCAAGTAAATTGCACAGCAGAAGCACAAGCTTACCAGAAGCAATGAGATCCCAGAGGCATGTGAAGTTTTCTTTGTCAGAAAGAATCAGTGGACAGGGAGCTAAAATATATGTTTTGGACAGCTATTAGAGTAATCTCCACAGGGTGACTCTGGAGCGTGATCACCTAGACCATGTCACATTGTGGGGGGGTTTGCTTGCTTTCTTGCTTGCTTTCCAATGCTGTCCAGATAAATGGACTTCATTTAGTATTAGCTATGTGCTTCTTTTGGAAACATTTCTATTTAAAATCAATGTCATGGCTGACCATTTGCAAGATTTTGTGTTCACATTGCCCTTGCAATCAAAAGTTTTTTGAGTAAAAATGATTCTTACACGTGTCAGACACTTACACTTGCTCTTACCATTGCACGTTTGCAGCATAAATAAATATCATAACTGTGCTATATGACTGTTGGCACTTAGACATCTGGTCTGTACACGTTTGAAACAAGAAGTAAACGAGGAAATTATTTCAAGACTTTAAAAATGTTTGTGGTCAGGCCTCACTACTTGCCAGGTATTTTTACTCAGACAATGCAAAATACAGAAGCAGCTGGTTAGTCCTCATATTAAATCATTATAAGAATCTGGGCCAATGTGTTAAGGAATACAATGCTGTTGTTGTTGTTGATGCCTTCCATAAGCTTTGGTCCCGCTGTTGCCTGCTAGCATCCAGCAGCCAGAAGAGAAATCAGAAAAATCATGGCATTCTTCCCCAAAACATTAAAAAAAAAAAACAGTTTTTAAATAATAAGCCTTAGCTTGAACTGGCCGTGTTCCCTAACCCCTCAGCAGTTTCAGTATGAAGGGGGTCAGTGGGCCCCATCTGTCTTTCTACCTGCCCCACCCCGGGTGAGACAGACCAACCTCTGAAGGCGCCTGTCCCTCTCTGTTGACAATGGTGCTGAGCTAGACAACTGTCCTTCATTGCATGAAGAATTTAGACTGCTACAAATAGGTGGTGATGGTCCCACCTTTAGCTGTGTCCACAGAGTGTGAATGCTGGGTGAGGGACATGCTGGCCCAGGCCTGAGGGACACTATCCCTCTAAGCCTTGAGAATCAGGATTTATCCCAGTTCCGTCCTGCTGGCTGCCATCCACATAACCCACCATGGTGAGGAGAAGACACTGAGATGTCCGCAGTGTACTGGTGCATGCCTCTGAAATGGGAACCCACTCTGCCACCCCCTGCATAGAGCAGAGGACATTCGGGGAACCAGAGCATTTCTGACATTGTCCCAGGGTTTGGTCTGTAGATCTGCTGCTCTCCTGTGCAGGGAACACCTTCTTATCTTGAACCACACTTAAGCCATGTTAAGGTGCAACACAAGTGCAAGCCAGTGTTTATAGGGAACGTGAAGTGAAGGAAGGAAAAAGAAAGTGCTTTAGTTACTTTCAGAGTGCATTACACAGATGTCTTTCTCCCTCACGCAGCTGATTTGCTCTTTTCCTCCTGGCAAGGTAGGAGTCAGGGTCCCGTGGCTCCTCGTGGCTCCTTTGGCCTTGTGGAGAACCTTAGCTGCTACAACTAACCTCCCTGTGGCAGCTGTGACTGGCTCTGAGATGATTTAATCTTCCATCTTCACATCTCTTCCCTCCTGCAGGGGTAGCTGCTCCAGCTATTCCCTTGGAATACATGTTTCTTCCTTTGCCTGGGCCTGTAGATGTGCCCTGTTGGGCTAGGAGTTATCCTGCGTACAGGAATTATTCCCAAACAACTCTTTTTTTTCATTGACTCATAAAATTGTGCCCCCCAATGCTTTCTTTGGTGGCGACAATTTCCTACGGTGAGCAATTTATCTTTCACTTGGATCTTTGATTCGCTATTAGTAATAAACATTAAAATGCAAAATCTGAGGCAGAGATGAAGGGCAGAGGGGATGGCTAGGAAGGAGGGCATTAGTGATAGGTGAACTACTGCAGAAAGGCAGAGAGTTGCTGCACTGGAATGGGAAGGGGAGAAGCTTCTCCTCATATCATCTGCATCAGCAAATGACCCAGCCAGCATCTAATATCAGCAGTTTACTTGCTAACCCATGGATTCAGCATATGACAATGCAGTACTCCTAAGAAGGCATTTACTCCAAAGTAAAGGGGAAGGAAGCCTTTGGTACAATTGCTTCCAGCAGCAGGGGACCAACAGCCTTGCAGACACCTTTGGCCATCATTTCCTAGCTGAGTAGATTACAGAGTAGATGGAGTTTGTCTGACGGAAAGTTTACACCTGGGAGAGCTCGGACTAATGGGATGCTCTGCCTGGAACACATTTTAATATTTTTGACAGCATTCATTTCTTTATTTGCTGGTGTCTCGACAGTGCTTGGAAGCCCCAGTCCTGGGCCTGTGCTATTCAAAAAGAGAACATAAAGGGAAGCCCTGCTAGTCACAGAGTTTACAATGCCATTCCAATCAAAACATGAACTTTCAGTGTCTTCCTAATTACTGCAACAGCTAAAACCAAGCTTTTCTTCAAAAGAGAGCTTTCAGTAAATTTTCCAAAATGGAATTATAGTGAGAGAGACTTGATTTTCTCAGCTCCTGAGAAAATGTTACCACGGTTCTACACCTCACCCTTTTCACTCCAAACTTTTCTATTCCACAGTTTTCTCATGGCACTTTTCATCTCCTCATTTCTCAGCATGTAGATGAGTGGGTTCAGCATGGGTGTGATGACAGTGTAAAACACAGCCACGCTCTTGTCCTCTGAGAGATTGCTGGATGGGCGTATGTAGACGAATGTGCATGGCCCAAAGAAGAGAATCACCACAGTAATGTGGGACCCACAGGTGGAGAGGGCTTTGTACCGCCCTTCGGACGTTCGCCTTTTCAAGGAAAACAAAATGACAATGTAGGACGTGACCAGGATGATGAAAGAGACCAAAGTAATCATTCCGCTATTGGCAACAACAATGATGCCTGCAACATAGGTGTCTGTACAGGCCAGTTGTAGTAGGGGATGGACATCACAGAGGTAGTGGTCAATTTTGTTGGGGCCACAAAAAGGGAGGCTAACGGTTATGAGGGTCTGCACCAGGGAGTGCACAAAGCCCCCCACCCATGAACCCATCACCATCCAGCCACACACACGCCTGGTCATGAGGGTGGTGTAGTGCAGGGGTCTGCATATGGCAAAGTAGCGATCACAGGCCATCGCTGTGAGGATGAAGATCTCAGCGCAGCCAAAGAAGTGTCCCATGAATAGCTGTGCCATGCAACCCCCAAAGGAAATGGTTTTCTTTTCAACACGGAAGTCAGCAATCATTTTGGGAGCTGAGACAGAAGAGAGGCAAAGATCTGCAATGGACATGTGGCAGAGAAAGAAATACATGGGGGAGTTCAGACGTTGACTGCTAACTACAGTGACAACGATGAGCAGATTTCCTGCCACAGTAACAATATAGAAGAACAAAAACACCACAAAACATATTTTCTGCACCCCTTGGTTCTTTGAAAGGCCCAGAAGAATGAATTCCTTCACACTGCTTACGTTCTCCATGTTGATCAGTCGGGTGCCAATATGCAATATACAGCTTATACACCCGGGAAAATAAAGACAGACACATGATTCATTAGCATTTTTTCATTATTAATGATGAGTTCTATATCAGAAGTGGATGCAAACCAAGAAAGATATAGCATTAGTATTAAGCTTATGAAGTGTTTAGTTTCTGTCATGTATTTTTTCACAGCTACTTAGTTCTCCACAGTACAAAGCTTCTGCCATGGCTTTGGTGGCACAGAGATAGGTGCACTCTGTGATATGTTCCTTAATCCTGGTCCTCCAGGATTTTGAAGGACTGGCTCCATGGCTGGTAGCCTTCCATGCACTAAGGACAAGGCCAGAGTGTTCACCTTGGGCACTACAAGGCAGATAATGCAGCATGTTTGCCCTCAGGGGAGACAAAGTCCCTCACAGCAATCTTTGTAAAATGGGTGTCTTTAAGAATACCTGGAAATATTGCTCAGAATGATGATTTGCTTTATAAGTACACGTGATCTTTGAATTCTTGTTTAGAAGGGAAATGTACCCACAGGCAGAGAAAAGAACTCTCTTGTGTATATACATTTTGAAACGTAAATATGAAATGTCACAGGCTGAAAAATGAGTCCTGGGAAGGTTATCTATCATGGAGGGGAAAAAAATTGCACATATGACTTAATGGAGTATTTGACATTGTTCTAAATCTCAGCATTGTTTCTATCAGAGGAAGGAAGAATGAAAGACTCTTGTGAGATCTTCTGTCCCAGCATTGTACTGATTTTACCTAGTATGATTTTTGATACACTCTGCGTGATCCTTTCAAGGGTTAACTTAGCTTAATGAAGCTATTCTAACTAAACTCCTTCAACAGCCAGTATAAGTCTCTCTATAGGCTGATTCAGAATGACTAAATGAGGGTCCTTTGCAGAACCATTTTTTCCTCCATTCACTATGAGGAGCTTAAGCAAATTAGCACCACCAGGTTAGAATGACCTTTAGAGAACAATCCCTTTTGGTGCCTGAAAGTAGCTCAGAGATTTTTGTAATGCCATCCACCTGTTTTAGGTTATGGCTGAGCTCCTTGTCCCTAGGCATTTCTACATCCATACAGTTTCTCATTTGAGACAAGGTCACATTCCAGCATAAACATGGGACTTCTTTGGTTCACCCTGCATTCCAGCTACAACCCATCGAGCATTACGTGTCACTAATAAATGAGTAGCCTACATCTTTAGAAAGAGTGTAACGCTTCTAGCTTGCCATTATGCACCCAGACCACCAGAATTCCCTTGGTCAAAGAAGTCTGGGAACCACCAGATGAAACTCTTCACAGAGAGTTTAAGGTCAGCCAAAAGCAGGCACTCTTTTAATAAAAATATCCACTGTATGGGATTCCTTCTAGGATCAAAACATTCCCAGTCAACTGGTGTTAAAATGCACCATTTTAAGTCCTGCAGAATTCCATCACAACCAGGTCTTCTCATTTGTGTTGGTGATCTGTGAGCAAATCGGCAGAATGATTCAGTTAAGCCAAGTTATCTACCAACTACTTCCATCTGCAGCATAATCAGAAACTCTCGTGCAGGCACGAAGTGATGAAGCATCCACAGGAAACACTGAAACTGAGAAAACCCAAGATTACTTTCAAACCCACAAAGTGAAGCCGAGAGAGGAAGTGGGCAAAGGTAGGGACTTTTCCTATGCTTACAGTTGTACTTACACTAGATGAAAGTTTTTCAAGCAGAAGGGTAAAATTTACATGGATGGTTCCCTTTCAGATATTTCTACATGGAAAAGGATCAGTAAGAACAACGGGAGGTCAGTTTCTCCCTCATCTTACCAGGTCGTGATCCTTTCTACCCCTCTTCCTTCTACTGAGCAACGACGTAGACTTCTCAACAAAATAAATGACAGGGATGAAATGAGCACACCTTTATGGCTGTGCAGTACCCAGTCGAAAAGAAATAGCTGGGCTCCATCCAAGCCAGAGCACGACTGGAAGCATACCACAGCAATTGCAGGGCCATATTTAGGCAGTCAGAAAGGAGTGACCAAGAGAGAAATGGTCGGGGGAAACTATATGCCTGAATACCAGTAGGTGGCAAATTCCTGAGCTAAAAACAAGGTGTGCATCTACAAAAGGACCGATTCACAATTCAGACAGCTCGACTATGTATATTGCTTGAAAAGGTCCTTTCCATCACCACCAAACTGCGTTTAACACACTACCCATCTGTCTGATCTCATCTCATCGCCTTAAGTCATGTAGGCACCTGTACCTAAGCTAGGCATATTACACCTGACCAGTCTACTTGTAGATGTGATGAATCATGTGCTGCAGGTACCCGTTTCTTACTATTGACTCCAAGAGGATTACTAGAATGACTAATTCAGTAGAGGATTACCACCAGTTATGGCTTATCTCTTCAAGTGCCTTTGCAGGGGTAGACCTGAGCTATATGACATAATGCAATCAGCTGCAAAATAAAATGAATCTCATGTGTACTCTTAACACCTCAAAAAGGGTGAGAAATTGCACCATCTCCTTACTGCATGCATTCTTCCCTAAAATCTCAGGTGGTTATGGGAAACAAAAGAATAATATCGAAGCAATCTAATCTGTGGCTGTGGAACTAGCTCTGTATATGATTCTAGCCAAAGATAACTAGAGACAGTTAATAACTTCAGTGGAAGTTCCTTTCTGTATTTTCACATTTGTTCAAGAAGAAAGGAAAAGGAAAGCAAAGCAAAACAAAGCAAAGCAAAGCAAAGCGAGAAGGCAGAGAAGCTGCAAAACTTACCTCGCCTGTGTTTAGAGATCTAATATTTTGTGTAAGGGCTGTACAACTTTATCTCCTCAACTTCTGTCTCCCCTGGTATGAATGTGTTAGAGCACAGCGCCTTTAAAGAACATAGAATGGCTTCTGGAAAGCTTCCAAAACTTGCTTAGGAGGTGGCTGTTAGTGTATAATCCAACCCCATCTAATTTATTACTTGCTTTCGTGTGTCACAAGTGTATCTTGATGTTTCCTGCCTATGTGAGAAGTGGTTTAATAGGCTGTGTGGATGATGTGACCTGGGTGTGCTGAATGATGTTTTCATACCCCAGCAGCTGCAAAAAGGGCTGAGAAGAAAACCATTTAAGCACCAACCTTTAACCCTCTCCAAGGAAAGCTTCCACCTGAAGGGCTCTTGGGGCTGGAGGAGGGAGGGGTGGAGGCTTGGTGAAGGGAAGGCGTGAAAGAAAGGGGCAAAGGAGGAGAATGAGTTCTGTCTTGACTGAAAAGTTTAAGTAAATATATTTTAAAGAAACAGTTGTCAGTCAATGCTTTTCTAATGATATCACAAAGGCATTTCAGGGTTTCTCCATAAGAAATAACAGTCAAAGGAGTAGCTGAGTATTCAACTGGACAAGCATATGCATGGACCTATCCAGCTAACGCTTCTCGGAGTTCTTCCTTACTCCAAGCTGATAGTTGTATGGATTTCCCATGTGTAAAGGGCCATTAGGTCCACTGCTCTGGCTTCCTAGCATTGTGAATGCTAAAACAGTCCATTTGTAATCTAGATATTTTCTCTCCTTTTTTAACTTCTGTGTGTTCCAAAAAACATGTAAAAGAGAAATCTTCATTAAAGAAAAAAAGAAAGAAACCTCAAGCTGTAGGAAGAGTCACCATCCTCCAGGGATGGTAAAGAATTCCTATCACAGGAGTCTTTTAAGGACAGCTTGGGCTCATTTCTCTCAGGAGTGGTTACGATTAAGTTTTTATAGGGACAGAAGATGTCCTGGGTGACCTCTTGATGACCCTCCAAGTCCTATCTCACCAGAAATTTCATCACTGGAAATCCAGTGAATAAAGCCTCTTTGCAAGAATTTGCATGTTTTAACAGAGGTCAGTGAATTACCAAGTCAGTCAAAAAAATCCTTCATTTACGAACTGGGAAACTGAGGGAGGAAGTCACCTATTTAACGCCGATGGAAGTCAGCGAATTTAACCCTGACTTAGTCACTCTAGGCTCTTCTGCAGAAAAAAATGAATGTCTCTGGAGGCAGATGCATCTGATCTACCTCAGAACTGATTTTAGGATGCGATTAGGTGTGAAATAGACATCTAGCTTTTAAAGAAAACAACCTAGGGCGGACAACTCTCAACTGTCATGATGGGCCCCATCTTTCTTAACCTGAGCAGCTGCAGTCAAAGGTGAACCTATGAAATGAAACCAACGAAGCAAATAGACATGCTGATTTATATCAGCATATCATCTCAACCAAGGCCCAAGTCAAATTCATCATGGCTCTGAACTCTACTGTGTATTTGTAGCTTATGCCTCATGGATGTCAGGAAAGACATTGTCTCAGCTACTGTCCTTTGCTTTGTTTTGCTGAAATTTCTGGAAATGTGGAATGGCCTGATAGCAACATAGTTAATGTCTCCATCTCCTCTGCACAGAATGCCAGCAATCTCCACAGTGAAAACAGAAATCCTACAGTTAATGAGAATAAATACTGGTAAAGAAATGTCTTGGTGAAAATAGTCCCCTAACTTAAATGTCCTTTTACTGTCGCCTGGAGTCTTGGGCAGCTTAATGAGGGTTAACAGTAGTCACTGCAGGAAACAAGAGTATTGGGTAAGAAGGTAAACAAAGTCTTACAGTCTTTGGGAAAGGAAGAGGAACAGCAGATGACAGAAGCCAGAGATCAGGCCAATAGCATCTGGCCTGCTAACCTAGTATGAGTCAGCCTGCCACTTTCTGTACCCAGTGGCACACATGGCAGCAACTTGGCTAGCATCACATTCATGTCCTTTTGTTTCCCTAGCCAAATGGACTACCAGAGGTGACTTAATGCACAAGTCCAAATGAAGAATTGCTGCTACCTCCTGCTGCAAAATAATTCCCCGTTGGGGTGCGCTTAGTGCCAGCAAAGGAGAAAGGTCTTTTCTCCATTTTCATTCCACTTACCTCGGCACCTGGCTCTGGACACCACTATGGCAGCAGGTCATGCTCAGGGGAGCTTTGATTTGGACAAGGAGGGACTGTGCATGGTGAGATGAACGAGGTTTTGCAGCTGGATAGTGAATACTGGCAAGGGGTTTGTTGACAGAGCCATGGTGAGTGTGTGTTGTGAATTTGATGATGGGCAGGATGGGGACAAGGCACGGTGTGGAGAGAAGTTGTGAAACTTGAAATGGATGCTACATGGCCAGGGGCTGTCTTTGTGGAGTTTGTGAAATCAGAAGTGCCTGAGGTGTGGTGAGGGACTGTGCTGAAAGATCGTATGAAGTGGCAGGTAATACTGTGGGTGCCAAGCTGTGTTGAAAGACCTTGTGACATCAGAAGCGGACATCGTGTTTTGAAGGGTAACACTAGGGGAGGTTGCAAAATTGTGGCTGCGGAGGTGTCATAAGGCTGGCTAGAGAGTTCAAGGAGACCCTACTGTAGAACAGGTTCTGTGAAGTAGGAGGGGACAATGTATGGTGACAGCTTGTGTTGGGAGAGGTTTTGAGGTCAGAAGAGGACACTCGGTAGTGATGAGTGTGCTAAGGGAGGTTCTGCAGTGACAGTGGACCCTTGGGGAAGGAGAAGTTGTGTTGAGGGAGGTTGTGAAATCAGCAGCAGGCATTATGGAAGAGGACTGTCAATTTCTCAATCTGTGTGACCCTGAGCAGCAGTAGAGCATCTTCTGCAAGGTCTGTGAAACTAGAGCTGCTCATGGATGCAGCTGGGAAGCAAAGCATCAGTGCAAGAGTCAAGCTATAACTTTGGACAGACAGTTCTTGTGTTCTTTATATCGTGAGACTGTCTGAAGAAGGGAGAAGTAGTGAAAAAGCATTTCCTAAGCCATGACAGTGACAGGTTCTGTGCTGGGAGGGAAGGGGGTAGTGGCTGAAATCTAAGTGACCACATGCAAAAAACTAGATACTTCCTCAAGAGAGTGACTGGCTGTTTCTCCAGACGTCACATTGAAATGACCATGGCTTTTTTAACAGTGTCTAAATAGCCCAGCACCAGGATTTGATTTTACAGCACAAGGATTTTGTCTGGACACAGAATTCAGGTGACCATTTTCACCAGCAGATCCACACCAGGCAGTTACTGCAAATAGTCCCTGAAATACCAAGGAACCCACAAGAAGGTGAGAAAGTCATGGATGGCTGCAGCGGTCTTTGCCATTGCCCTCTGTCTCTTGCTTTCTGCCATGATTTTGGAGAGATGGTGAGGGGAAGGGAGGAGAAAAAAGAACGGGGGGAAAGGAGCTCCAATATTTTCCTTTCCTGCTGGTTAGAAAATGGCTATAGCTACACAATTGTCTTGATCATCTTCAAGATAAGGAGATCTTCATTCTAGGGATCTTTTTCCAAGAACAAATGCTATTGCATTGCCCTAAATGCCCATCCGTCATAGAAGGTGGCATTCTTCAGAGATCAAACACTAGCAGTTTTGGTCTTAGATGATCAATTAAGATTAGCTGAGAAAACACAACAGCATAACTCTGTGTCCAGACAAGGAGATGTCTTTGTGGTGTCAAGTTTGTTCAGACTAACAGCTGCCACAAGAACTATACTGTACTCAGCATGCAAACCACAGGAAGGCTGTTTAATCTCAAGGGAAAGAAAGACCAGCTAGACTGCTGCTATTTGATGCAGGCTTTCATTAATTAGTTTCATTAAGGAAGTAGACTCAGGTTTTGAATATGCTTTGGAGGCAGCAGTCTTACCAAAGGAGTCTACCAAAGTCTTATAAGAGATATACGAGAACTGTGAGTGACTTTTCCACTTGCTTTTGCACGGTCTATGGAAGTCATAGGATGGTTACTTGACTTGCATTATATGGAATGCAAAGTTTTTGATGATTCGGCATGTCTCCACAGGGCGTCCATTACAACCAGTATGACACTACGTGACAGTACACTATCAGTGGCCCAGGCTGATGCTGTTTAACATTACGAAATCTGATTGAAATGCCTTAGCTAGAAACGTAATCACCTGATGTTCCCTAAATGGCCAATGGAGAGAGAGGCACCTCCAGAGGATGACCCACATTTCAGGTGGGGTGAATTGCCTTGTGGAGATGATGGCAGCAGGGAGGTAAAACAACCACTTTCTTAATGTGAGCACCTGGTCAGAAGGTTGGAGTGGGCAAAGGCAGAGGTAGGTGCCACTCAAATAGTTGTGTCCTCTTTAAATCAGTTGGCAAATTGCTTCAGGTCACACAGAGAGGTTGTGGCAGAGGAGTGTGCTGCAACTGGATTCTCCAAAGGGTGGGTAACCACTAACCATCGGGTCTTCCTTTCTCCTCACAGCAGACTTGGTTCACAGAATTAGCAGCTGCTTCAGGTACTTTCTACTGTGGATCAAGGTCTGATAATTTTTCATTGTGGGAGATCTGCTGCCACCCCACAACCAGATGGAGAGGAAGTGAACACAGTCATAAGGCCATATATTTTCAATGGGCTTGCTACAGATGTTCAGGGAGGAGGTAGCCTTCTGAGTGTTATTGGGCAAGCAGTAAGCTACTCTACTAAGATAAAGAAACAGAAGGTGAGTTTGGACTCAGATGTTACATGCAGGACTTACCTATCTGTTCTGAAACAAACTGTGCTACAACAGACATTCCTTGCTTTCTGAAAGAGACAATGCTTTTTATTTCCCTTAGTCCGTTTCAGAAGTACATACTTAAATTCTTTCTTGGATCTAACAGGCTCTAAAGGCTTGATGTTAGAAACACTCGAGGTCCCATAATGGCTGAGGATGGAATCTTCTAGCTCCCTACAAAAGAGTATGCCGCAGTGCCAGAAGTTCCCTGGGTTCAGTCAACCCTAAAAGACACATCCTGCAAGCTGTGGTGATGACATTAAGGGTGCAGTTCACCTCACCTGCCTTCAGCCATCCAGATGTTAAGCCACTAGGTGAAGCTAGCACCATGGGATGTGTCTGCAGTCAGCAGAGAAAGACAGGCAGCTGACTGTGCACACCTAAGACACCTATCTTAGGGCCAAAATATTACCCTTGCAGGTGCTCCTAAACCTCCATTAATTCTAATGGTAGCTTTAAAAGCTAAGTGCAATGAGACGTTTGTATTCTTAATGGACAAAGTTAGGTGCAATGGTTCCACTCGGATTCCCAACCAAGCACTGCCGGTGTATATGCCTGTCACAGACTCATGCGGCAAAATTATCCCCACTGCCCCAGCTATCAGCTGGACGAGGAGATTACCTGCATAGTTTTTCCGTGTAGCACTGGAGACAGGGTGGGCTGTTGAGATGAAACAATAATGTTTCAATTTGTCACATTTCACCCGTTCAGGTAGTCTGTCTCCCCACTTGCTGTGGCATTTGACAAAGGGGTAAGGAACTATTCGTGTCGGTTAGGTTATCCCATGATTCACCTCTTCACCACTGTCCTTATTTTGACTTGTTTCTCTCTTCTTTTTGACTATCTCCTGCTGTCTTTCATGGCACTTCTCTATCTTGTCATGTCCAAATTAACAGCTGGCAGGGCGAGTAGGAAAGAGTCACACAGTTTGACCTCATTGCACAAAAATGGAGTGAATTTTATTTCTGGACCTTTGGTTTTGGGGTTTTTTTGGGGGGCAAGATTCTCATTCAAATCCCAGTATCATGGAGGAGGGAGCAGGGTGAATTGACAGAACGGTGTGAAAGGATTATTTAAGCCATAATTCCAATGTCATGTGAGGGTCAGACACTTCCTCCTACACATGGTGCTTAAAACTTCTGAGAAAGAAATTAGTAAGGCCTGACTCTGTCAGACTGAATTATTATCTATACATAAGGCTCCAGAGGCCAAACCAATCACATTAAACTACATTTCATTAAAATAGAAATCAGTCATCAACATAAAAAACTACCAGCTATTATGACTACTCGACGATGTTTTCTGGGAGTATGGATAGGAAAAACTCGGTCTGATTTAATGCTACCTTAATTTGTATGTTGACTATCTACAACTTTCATACACTTTTGACAATATTCATCTCACCTAATCGTAGCTATATGAAGCAAAGACAATTATATCTGAGCTAATATCCCTGGGTTCCCTCTTTATTAAGACAGGAAAATGAGGAACTTTTTGGGTATGATCAATCTGAGCTAACATTGCTTTATTTTAACGTACTTGTTCCCACCACTGGCTGTAAAAGGATCCTCAAGAAATAAGTTCAAAAAGAGACACATACATTGCAATCTAGCTTTTCCTACATGCCACACACAATTTGGCCTCAGATACGGTGTTTTAAATGACACATAGAAGCTCTGGGCTCCAAGTCCAAACACAGCAATCCTTCCCTGAATCTACCTCTGGCTACAAAGAGCTGGAAAGGCATTGCAAACACCACCAGATGATCAGGAGAGAAAGTCACATGAGCTACCACCTCTGTGCTCTCTGCTTAGAGGTCTGTGTGAAATCAGAGACAGTGACAGATCAGTACTTCACAGTGAAGCCCTCATTATGAGTGCTAAAACTACATCAACCTTCCTTCCAAATACAACCAGCCTGGCTGAAGGGGCTAATTACAGTGGGATTGTGCAAAAGGCAGAGCCGTCATAGGCTCTCCTCAAGTTCATGGAGAGCTTCTGCCTCATCAGCTCTGCCTCTGGCATGGTGGGAAATGGCACGGTCCTGCGGTACCTCGGCTTCTGCATCCGGAGGAACCGCTTCACTGTCTACATCCTGAACCTGGCTGCCGCTGACTTTGGCTACCTGCTCTGCATTGCCATCGAAACAGTTCAGTGCCTGATGCACTTCAATGTGGGAGTGCAGTTTGGGATATTCCTCTTCCTGGATCTTTTCACGTACGGGACTGGCTTGTATCTCCTGACAGCCATCAGCATTGAGAGGTGCCTGTCTGTCCTCTGTCCCATCTGGTGCCGAAGCCATCGCCCAAAGCACTTGTCCGGCATCATTTCCGGCCTGCTCTGGAGCCTCTCGCTGCTGCTGAACATGCTGGGGTACGTTTCTTGCACTGTTCGCCCCTCCAGCAACTGCCACATACTCCTCATCACCATTGGAGTCCTGGACTTCCTCTTCTGCACGCCCCTCATGCTGGTATTCAGCCTCACCCTCTTCCTCAAAGTCAAGTGCAGCTCCCAGCACCTCCAAACAGGCAGGCTCTTCACCCTGATTATGCTCACCGTCCTCTTCTTCCTCATTTTTGCTGTTCCGCTGAGCGTCCTGATCCTCTTTGACTTCTGGGGTTATAAATTTCTCTACTCCCCAGAGACTGGTTTTGTGCTGTCCTGTGTCAATAGCAGCCTCAGTCCAGTTCTTTACTTCATTGTGGGCAGCTACAGGGATCGGAGGATTCGGCTCACCCTTCCAGGCTGGCCAATCCTTGAAGATTCAGCAGATGACAAAGATGAATGGGAAAGCCACAAAACAATAACTATGCCCTCTTAAATTCATCCCTTCTTTTGCCTGAACCCCTTCTGCATTGGAGACAAAAGGAAAGAGAGAGGAAGACTATGAAGATTCCTTTAAACCATTGGACTCTAGAAATCGGGGCGGGGGGGAAGTGAACATAAGGCTTTAATTTAGGGTTATCCCAAGCCATGTTGCTAGTCCGCTACATTAAGCCCATATTCAAATGCCCTTTGTTCATTTAGACTCCTGCACAACATGGCATGAGAAGCAGGCTGCATAGCTTTCTATCTCTGCTTACTGTCACTGTCCTTGGGTGCTAAATTTATTAAACACCTTTTTAAAATGTATCAGCCTGGTCTTTGTTTGCTTCTTGCTTTCAGCCTTCACGCTAATTGAGAGCAAAAATCTCAGCTCCTTCTCCATCAATTTTCTTGCTCCTAAAGCCATTGCATAGACCACATATTGTCAAAAGTGTCTGGTCAAAAATAATTTCAAAAACAATTATTTTTGGCAATAAACCATATAAGGGATCTCTCCCCACCCCTCAACATTCATTTTTGGGAAAAAAAGAAGGTTTTCTAAAAGAAATGTGGAAGGAAGAATGACCACAATGTATTGAAGGAAGGGAGAGCTATATGGGGATGCATGTTCTCCTCTGCTTGAGTGCTTTTCCCTAGGTGTCTGCCTGGATGCTGTCCCTGCTTACCAGAAGGAACTGGCCAACCTCCCTCCAGCCACAAACTGACAGCTCTCCCTGAAAAAGGAAGAGATGCAGGGTGAGGCAGCATGCAGGCTGTGAGAATACACATGAAAAAAGGGATGTGAGTGTGTCAGAGTTCAAAGGAAGGAATCCTAAGGGAATAACGAAGAGAGTCCCCCTGCTGCCACAAAACTCCCACCACCTGTGGGGCACAGGACTGTGTAGGAAGTTCCTCAGGGCAGAGAGAAGGGAAGACTGACAAATTCCCATCCCAAAGAAGCCACTAGAGGTAGGAGAGAACTTGGCTAGCCCTGACCTTGCAAAGGAGGTGCAGTGGGTCGACCACCTGATTTGCTGGGAAAGGTTGCTGGGTAGAGCCAAGCCCCCTTGCAGGCCAGAAGCACTCCTGTAAAACAGCAGCAAGCTGGGGAGGCAGTGAGGCTCTATCAGACACACAAGAGCCTGCGGGGGCAGCGAAGGAAGGCACACAGCAGGCGGTCCCCTTTCTCCTGGAATCTGCTCCAAAGACTTGTGAGGGCCCTGTGAAAACCTGGCCAGAAGTAATCCAGAACATCTTTTGAAGGATCACAGGGGGAAGAACAAGGTGTTGGAGAATACAGGCAGGATTGACCTGTCAAGGACATCATCTCACTCTGAGCTCACCATGACTCTCAAGTAGTGTGACACATCCCTGCAGTGAAATGGGCTGATAGGGTTAATGCAAGAAATTCAGCCAAATAGAGAGCTGGGGCCAAAGCTGACTGCATGGTCTCTTGTACACTTTCCATGTCATCCATCATGTCAGAGGTAATCCTCAATAGGCCATTCACTCTCTTTCTTCTTAAAAGAACAGATGTGATCTGAGAGGGGAAGTAATATGCTAATGCTACTTAAGATGACACAATTACATGAAACTTAGAAGTACAGATACTATTTTTCTGCTTTTCCTGTTCAGCTTAGTAAAGTGCGAGTACATCTGCCCTGGCAGTTAACTGGTCAGGAATCTGGACTGTTATGAGCTGCTGCTTATCCCTTCCTGGGGATTTTTATCAGCTGTGTAAGGATACAAGGATATGGAAGAGCAGGGAGGAGAGTGCTGGAGGGTGAGGGAGGGAGAGAGGCAGTGGAGCAGTAAACACAGAAGGAAGCAGAGATTTGGGCCAGCAGTCCTTCACATTTTTCCCCAAGAAACCCTGCAGTCTGTATTGCATCCTTATGGAAACTGGCCTAAAGCGGATTGGCCACACACTCCCTATATATATATATATATATATATATGTATATCTCAAGAACTCATCGTAATTCTTACTGGAAGTTTGCTCTTGGCTACCCGCATTCAGAACGCCCTTTCCAGGAAAAGCAGCCAAATCCTATCAGAGGTTGTCCTTTCTAGGCTGTGCAAGGTTGGACACCAACTTAACCTTACATTTTCTGAACACTAGATGGTTTCCGAGCTCATCGGGATTACCGTTCTTTTGAAACTGATCTCTAACAGGAAATAGCCTGCTAAAGACCATATCTCAGGAGAGAGATACTATCAAAAACCGTTTTTACCTGTTGTAGACAGAGTGCAGTCCAAACACATTTGTTAGCATGAAAATTAGAACCCTTGTACAAATTATACATATGCAAAGAGGAATTAGGGACACATTTGTCCAACAATTTTAAAAAGAACTGATGCTTTTTGTCATGTTCTGACATAGTGAATTGATCCCTGCAGCTCAAACCTGTCTCTGTCAGAGGCAAGGACTCCTTACAAAGCTTTCCTTGATGGTGTTTCTGGCCCTGCTTTTCGCCTTCCTCTCCCATCCCTTAAGCAACCTTGTCACTTGGAAAGCTAGTATTTCCCAGCTGCATGATAGCTGGAATTTGTCCCCTCAACATCCCTCAGGACTTTTCGTGAAGAGGTCGCTCTACACCAGCTCAAACTGAAGGAGAATTGAGCTCACAAAGTCTGGTTTTGTCTGAACATGGAGCAAGTTTCAGGGCATTCAGCCATGCTCTTGACTTCTAATCCTCTCTGTGTAGAGGAAATGACTCATGGAAAGAAAGTTCAGAAGACAAACAGGGCAAAAAAAAAAAAAAAAAAAATTTAGCTGACAGAGATTCCTATTTTGTATAGATTGTTTCTGTCCTGGTAATCAGATGAATATTAGCACCCACTTAATTGTGAGATTTGGTGGTGGTGGTGGTGGTGTTCTCTGCTCTTCATGGATCTCATGCATATTTCATAATATATTTTCTCCATCTGAAAATCCATCTGATTTTCTCAGTCCATTTTGCATTTTCTGGAGCTGCCTTAGGATGCATTTCCGTTATAGCTGTGCTTTGCATTAGAGTAGCAACATATGCATCACCCATTTTGTGGGATGTTCCTGACAAAGAAAAGGGATATGAGAAGAACCAAGAACACTCATCATACAATGTGTCGTGGAGGGAATACTATTAAAACTACTGTCAAAGAGAACCCTAAATATAAGGCAAATCATACTGAAAAGAAATAAAGGGAAAACAAAAGGAAAAGGAAATGGTGACTGGACCAGGTAAATACTTTTTTATGTAAGACACAGGAAAAATCTTTGCTGAAAGCTTCAGTGTGGGCTGAAAAAGGACAAACAAAAAGCCAAGGTTATTTGAGAAGAGCTAACTCCAGCCGTGCTAGTCTGGTACTACACAGCTGCACTTGCTCTTTGGCAAGGGAATAACATGTCCTGCAGTGATTTCAGAGGGAGCAGGACCAGTCCCTATGTGATTCAATGAACTACATATGAGGAGTTAGCATGCTTGGCATATTCCCTTGCAGCTGGCCTGCCCAAGTGGATCTTTTGTCATGCAAACAATTTATAGCATCCCCGTTACCCAATTCCACCCTGTAACATGTTTGATCTGTGCCCCAAGATGGCTCTTCATGTTCCACCTTTACCATACCGGCCTCAGTCCATCCTGTGCTTAATAAACTCCAGGCCTCAAGTGCTCCTCCCGTGCCATGCTCCTGACCTCATCAGACATTTGTGCTTGGGTAAACACCTGGCTGTTGGTCACAGCTTCTTACGGCTGCCTTGGTCCACACAAGAGCAAGGTTTTCATGTGAACTGCATTTGTGTAGCTCCAGCAAGGTGCAGAGGTATTACCTAAACCTACACATTGCCCCCGAGACTATCACAAGAAAGAGCAACACTTCTACTAGTTATGGTCATTTTCTCTTCTCTCGTATTGTTCAAGAAAACTTCATTTAGAGATAAAATAAATGTAAAGCATTTAGGGTGGGAAGGATTTATCTTTAGTCTTGGTAAAAGCTAAGGGTAGGATTTAGGTCACCGGACTTTGGGTCCTCACAGTGTAGGTGTGCCAGGTGCCTAGGATCCCACTACAACCACGGAGATCCAGGAAATGCAGTCAGTGGAGCCGAAAGAACAAGTGGATATAGAAGGAGAACAGCAGAGAGTTCTCATGGTTTCTAGTGAAATCTCTGCTAAAGCAATATTATAATCAACTGTCAAAGGGCTTCTCCAAACCTTGTTAACTGACATGAAATGGCTTCAGGAGTACTGTTACTCCGTAGAAAACAAACAAAAAAGAGAAGTTTTGACCCCTGTTAGTTCTTTGAACTAGTGGGATAGCTCGCATGACTGGAATGCTGTCATGGATGGCTACGTGCTTTTTAGGAAAGACAGGCCAGGAAAGCGAGGTTGTGGAGTTGCTCTTTATGTGAGAAAGCAACTGGAATGTATTGAGCTGTGCCTAGGGGTGGATGAAGAGCGAGTCGAGAGCTTATGGGTAAGGATTAAAGGGCAGGCTAGCATGGGTGACACTGTTGTGGGTGTTTACTACAGGCCGCCTGATCAGGAAGAGGAAGTCAATGAGGCCTTCTACAGACAGCTGGAAGTAGCCTCACGATCCCAGGCCCTGGTTCTCATGGGGGACTTCAACCACCCTGAGATCTGCTGGAAAGACAACACAGCTAGGCACAAACAGTCCTGGAGGTTCCTGCAGAGCATTGGTGACAATTTCTTGACACAGGTGGTGGAGGAGCCAACAAGGAGAGGTGTGCTGCTGGACCTCGTACTAACAAACAAAGAAGGACTGGTGGAAGATGTGAAGGTCGGGGGCAGCCTTGGCTGCAGTGACCATGAGATGGTGGAGTTCAGGATCCTGCGAGGAGGAGGCAGGGCACCAAATAGGATCGCAACCCTGGACTTGAGGAGAGCAAACTTTGGCTTCTTCAGGGACCTACTTGGAGGAATCCCATGGGTTAGGGCCCTAGAAGGAAGGAGTGTTCAAGAGAGCTGGTTAATATTCAAACATCACTTCCTCCAGGCTCAAGAACGGTGCATCCCTATGAGTAGGAAGTCAAGCAAAGGAGGCAGGAGACCTGCATGGATGAGCAAGGAGCTCCTGGCAAAACTCAACCAGAAGAAGGAAGTCTACAGAAAGTGGAAAGGGGGACAGGCCACTTGGGAGGAATATAGGAACATTGTCAGAGTATGCAGGGATGCAACGAGGAAGGCTAAGGCCCGTTTGGAATTAAATCTGGCAAGCGATGTCAAGGACAACAAGAAGGGCTTCTTCAAAGACATCAGTAGCAAGAGGAAGACTAGGGAAAATGTGGGCCCTTTGCTGAATGGGGTGGGAGCCCTGGTGACGAAGGATGCAGAGAAGGCAGAGTTACTGAATGCCGCCTTTGCTTCAGTCTTTCCTGCTCAGGCCAGCCCTCAGGAACCCCAGACCCTGGAGGCAAGAGAGAAAGTCTGGAGAAAGGAAGACTTTCCCTTGGTGGAGGAGGATCGGGTTAGAGATCATTTAAGCAAACTTGACACCCACAAATCCATGGGCCCCGATGGGCTGCACCCACGAGTGCTGAGGGAGCTGGCGGATGGTATTGCTAAGCCACTCTCCATCCTCTTTGACAGGTCATGGAGAACAGGAGAGGTGCCTGAGGACTGGAAGAAAGCCAGTGTCACCCCAGTCTTCCAAAAGGACAAGAAGGAGGACCCAGGGAACTACAGGCCAGTCAGCCTCACCTGCATCCCTGGAAAGGTGATGGAGCAGCTCATCCTGGAGGCCATCTCCAAGCATGTGGAGGACAAGAAAGTGATCAGGAGTAGTCAGCATGGCTTCGCCAAGGGGAAATCATGCTTAACCAATCTGATAGCCTTCTGTGATGGAATGACTGGCTGGGTAGATGAGGGGAGAGCAGTGGATGTTGTCTCCCTTGACTTGAGGAAGGCTTTCGACACTGTCTCCCATAGCATCCTCATAGACAGGCTCAGGAAGTGTGGGTTAGATGAGTGGACAGTGAGGTGGATTGAGAACTGGCTGAATGGCAGAGCTCAGAGAGTTGTGATCAGCGGTGCGGAGTCTAGTTGGAGGCCTGTAGCTAGCGGTGTCCCCCAGGGGTCAGTCCTGGCTCCAGTCTTGTTCAGCTTCTTCATCAATGACCTGGATGAAGGGACAGAGTGCACCCTCAGCAAGTTTGCTGAGGATACAAAACTGGGAGGAGTGGCCGATACACCAGAGGGCTGTGCTGCCATTCTGAGAGACCTGGAGAGGCTGGAGAGGTGGGCGGAGAGGAACCTCCTAAAGTTCAACAAAGGCAAGTGCAGGGTCCTGCACCTAGGGAGGAATAACCCCTGGCACCAGTATAGGTTGGGGGTTGACCTGCTGGAAAGCAGCTCTGCGGAGAAGGATCTGGGAGTGCTGGTGGACACCAAGTTAAGCATGAGGCAGCAATGTGCCCTTGTGGCCAGGAAGGCAAATGGTATCCTGGGGTGCATCAGGAAGAATGTTGCCAGCAGGTCGAGGGAGGTGATTCTCCCCTCTACTCAGCCCTGCTGAGGCCACATCTGGAGTACTGCGTCCAGTTCTGGGCTCCCCAGTACAAGAGGGATGTGGCACTACTGGAGGAAGTCCAGCGAAGGGCTACAAAGATGATTAGGGGACTGGAGCATCTCTCTTATGAGGAAAGGCTGAGAGAGCTTGGCCTGTTTAGCTTGGAGAAGAGAAGGCTGAGAGGAGATCTTATTAACGTGTACAAGTATCTGAAGGGAGGGTGTCAAGAGGATGGAGCCAGACTCTTTTCAGTGGTGCCCAGCAACAGGACGCGAGGCAACGGGCACAAACTGAAACACAGACAGTTCCATCTGAACATGAGGAAAAACTTCTTCACTGCGAGGGTGACAGAGCACTGGAACAGGTTGCCCAGAGAGGCTGTGGAGTCTCCTTCTCTGGAGATATTCAAAAATCCGCCTGGACGCGATCTTGGGCAACTGCTCTAGGTGACCCTGCTTGGGCAGGGGGTTGGACTAGATGATCTCCAGAGGTCCCTTCCAACCTCAACCATTCTCTGATTCTGTGAAATGACTTCAGGAATACTGTTACCCCATAGAATTAAAATGAACAAAAAAGAAAAGTTTTGACCCCTGTTAGTTCTTTGAATGTTCTGGTGCAGACATTTTCCCTTCTTCCTCTGCCCTCAACTTAATTTCAAAAAATCAGATTTAGATCCATTCCTTTTAAATCCAGCCCTTCACTTGCTCATAAACTGTTTTAGTGTTAATTAGATCCACGCACCAGCCAACCCAGAAAGAGAGTAATGGAGAAACAAAGGAGGGAAGGATTGAGGGCAGGAGCCAAAAATAAAAAATAAAAAATAGGAAGTCTGGAGAGCTGGATGGAGAGGCAGAGAAATGCCCTTTCAGCCCTGCAGCAACAGGCAAGTGCCAGTGCCAGGAAGAGAGGTGACCCTCCCAGCAGCTACTGGGAAGACAGTGAGATAAGGTGCTGTGGCTGGGAGCTGAAAGCTTTCTCAGAAGCACTAGGGTGAGAGGCCTTGCATGGCACTGCGTAAGGGGAGCGAGGCATCCCCAGTGTGGGGCGAGACGGTGGTGGGGAAGAGATTTGGCACAGGGACAGGAGGGTGGCTGATGGCTCAGCAGGAGCTGTGTGCTGCAGCCACATAGGGAAGGGAAAAGCTCCTTACAAGCACCTTTCTCTCCACTGCCTGTACAGGCAGCCTAGGGCAACTAACTCATCTGGAGATGGCCATCTTGGGCGAAAGCTGGGAGAGATGAGTTGAGATGTCCTCTGGGGACAGCGATGGAGAGGCTCAGGGTGTAGGTGAGGAATTGGTGCTCTTCTCTACACACACAGAAGCACCACGCATCACTCCAGGACCCCTGTGTGTTGACCAGAGCAGCCGTGGCACCAGCTGAACGGTCCCCTAGGTGTTCAGACCTCAAGGATGTTTCTATACAAGCCCAAAATAGCCAGGATGAAACTCATGCCTGCTGAGAATGGCCTCCCAGGAGCTGCCAGAATGCACTGGAGTCCTGCAGGCTTGGCCTCAAGTCAAAGTGAGGGAAAAGACTCCCTGTAAGGTTCAGGGTCCCAAAGACATGCCCAGCATCCTGGGTCACTCTGCCTCCCTGTGCTCTGCATGCTCTGCATAGCCATGCTCTGTGCACCATGTCCCCTTCCACAAGGGGGGACCACGTAATGAGAAGAGGCACTGGCATGGTGTGCAGACAAGGATCGCTCTCACCCAGCTCCCTGGTCCCCAGCACAGCCCTGCTCGGAAGGGGCACGTCACCAGCTGAGCTGCTCCCACTGCAGTGGAGATGCCCTGGCTCCGCTGGGGGCTGAGCACTGCTGCCCACCTCCCCTCAGTCCCCTCTGCAGGCTGCCCCACCCTCCCACACCTCCTCGCCAGCAGGGATTTATACAGCAGTCTCTGCAGCAGTGTCTCTGGGCACTTGGCTTCCTTCTCCGCACGTTGCTTTCTCTGCAAACGCTTGTCGGAAGGTGACTTTCCCAGAGCCATGGAGCCGGTGGTGACGGTTGCTCCTGAAGAGGAAGTAAATGACCGGGTTGGTGCTGCTGTCCCAGAGAGATGAGCCAGGGACCATCAAAAATGGGAATTTACCAATGTTTGGCATGCAATAGTAATGCTTTTTCACTACTTCTCCCTTCTTCAGACAGTCTCACGATATAAAGAACACAAGAACTGTCTGTCCAAAGTTATAGCTTGACTCTTGCACTGATGCTTTGCTTCCCAGCTGCATTCATGAGCAGCTCTAGCTTCATAGACCTTGCAGAAGATGGCCTACTGCTGCTCAGGGTCACACAGATTGAGAAATGGTCAGTCCTCTTCCATAATGCCTGCTGCTGATTTCACAACCTCCCTCAACACAGCTTCTCATTCCCCAAGGGTCCACTGTCACTGCAGAACCTCCCCTAGCACATTCCTCACTACCAAGTGTCCTCTTCTGACCTCAAAACCTCTCCCAACACAAGCTGTCACCATACATTGTCCCCTACTACTTCACATTACCTGTTCTACTGTAGGGTCTCCTTGAACTCTCTAGCCAGCCTTATGACACCTCAGCAGCCACAATTTTGCAACCTCTCCTAGTGTTACCCTTCAAAACACGATGTCCGCTTCTGATGTCACAAGGTCTTTCAACACAGCTTAGCACCCACAGTATTACCTGCCACTTCATACAGTCTTTCAGCACAGTCCCTCACCACACCTCAGGCACTTCTGATTTCACAAACTCCATGAAGACAGCTCCTAGCTATGTAGCAGCCATTTCAAGTTTCACAACTTCCCTCCACACCATGCCTTGTCCCCATCCTGCCCATCATCAAATTCACAACACACACTCACCATGGCTCTGTCAACAAACCCCTTGCCAGTATTCACTATCCAGCTGCAAAACCTCGTTCATCTCACCATGCACAGTCCCTCCTTGTCCAAATCAAAGCTCCCCTGAGCATGACCTGCTGCCATAGTGGTGTCCAGAGCCAGGTGCCGAGGTAAGTGGAATGAAAATGGAGAAAAGACCTTTCTCCTTTGCTGGCACTAAGCGCACCCCAACGGGGAATTATTTTGCAGCAGGAGGTAGCAGCAATTCTTCATTTGGACTTGTGCATTAAGTCACCTCTGGTAGTCCATTTGGCTAGGGAAACAAAAGGACATGAATGTGATGCTAGCCAAGTTGCTGCCATGTGTGCCACTGGGTACAGAAAGTGGCAGGCTGACTCATACTAGGTTAGCAGGCCAGATGCTATTGGCCTGATCTCTGGCTTCTGTCATCTGCTGTTCCTCTTCCTTTCCCAAAGACTGTAAGACTTTGTTTACCTTCTTACCCAATACTCTTGTTTCCTGCAGTGACTACTGTTAACCCTCATTAAGCTGCCCAAGACTCCAGGCGACAGTAAAAGGACATTTAAGTTAGGGGACTATTTTCACCAAGACATTTCTTTACCAGTATTTATTCTCATTAACTGTAGGATTTCTGTTTTCACTGTGGAGATTGCTGGCATTCTGTGCAGAGGAGATGGAGACATTAACTATGTTGCTATCAGGCCATTCCACATTTCCAGAAATTTCAGCAAAACAAAGCAAAGGACAGTAGCTGAGACAATGTCTTTCCTGACATCCATGAGGCATAAGCTACAAATACACAGTAGAGTTCAGAGCCATGATGAATTTGACTTGGGCCTTGGTTGAGATGATATGCTGATATAAATCAGCATGTCTATTTGCTTCGTTGGTTTCATTTCATAGGTTCACCTTTGACTGCAGCTGCTCAGGTTAAGAAAGATGGGGCCCATCATGACAGTTGAGAGTTGTCCGCCCTAGGTTGTTTTCTTTAAAAGCTAGATGTCTATTTCAGACCTAATTGCATCCTAAAATCAGTTCTGAGGTAGATCAGATGCATCTGCCTCCAGAGACATTCATTTTTTTCCACAGAAGAGCCTAGAGTGACTAAGTCAGGGTTAAATTTGCTGACTTCCATTGGCATTAAATAGGTGACTTCCTCCCTCAGTTTCCCAATTCGTAAATGAAGGATTTTTTTGACTGACTTGGTAATTCACTGACCTCTGTTAAAACATGCAAATTCTTGCAAAGAGGCTTTATTCACTGGATTTCCAGTGATGAAATTTCTGGTGAGATAGGACTTGGAGGGTCATCAAGAGGTCACCCAGGACATCTTCTGTCCCTATAAAAACTTAATCGTAACCACTCCTGAGAGAAATGAGCCCAAGCTGTCCTTAAAAGACTCCTGTGATAGGAATTCTTTACCATCCCTGGAGGATGGTGACACTTCCTACAGCTTGAGGTTTCTTTTTTTTTTTTCCTTTAATGAGGATTTCTCTTTTACATGTTTTTTGGAACACACAGAAGTTAAAAAAGGAGAGAAAATATCTGGATTACAAATGGACTGTTTTAGCATTCACAATGCTAGGAAGCCAGAGCAGTGGACCTAATGGCCCTTTACACATGGGAAATCCATACAACTATCAGCTTGGAGTAAGGAAGAACTCCGAGAAGCGTTAGCTGGATAGTTCCATGCATGTGCTTGTCCAGTTGAATACTCAGCTACTCCTTTGACTGTTATTTCTTATGGAGAAACCCTGAAATGCCTTTGTGATATCATTAGAAAAGCATTGACTGACAACTGTTTCTTTAAAATATATTTACTTAAACTTTTCAGTCAAGACAGAACTCATTCTCCTCCTTTGCCCCTTTCTTTCATGCCTTCCCTTCACTAAGCCTCCACCCCTCCCTCCTCCAGCCCCAAGAGCCCTTCAGGTGGAAGCTTTCCTTGGAGAGGGTTAAAGGTTGGTACTTAAACGGTTTTCTTCTCAGCCCTTTTTGCAGCTGCTGGGGTATGAAAGCATCATTCAGCACACCCAGGTCACATCATCCACACAGCCTATTAAACCACTTCTCACACAGGCAGGAAACATCAAGATACACTTGTGACACACGAAAGCAAGTAATAAATTAGATGGGGTTGGATTATACACTGACAGCCACCTCCTAAGCAAGTTTTGGAAGCTTTCCAGAAGCCATTCTATGTTCTTTAAAGGCGCTGTGCTCTAACACATTCATACCAGGAGAGACAGAAGTTGAGGAGATAAAGTTGTACAGCCCTTACACAAAATATTAGATCTCTAAACACAGGCGAGGTAAGTTTTGCAGCTTCTCTGGCTTCTCGCTTTGCTTTGCTTTGCTTTGTTTTGCTTTGCTTTCCTCTTCCTTTTCCTTTCTTCTTGAACAAATGTGAAAATACAGAAAGGAACTTCCACTGAAGTTATATCTAGTTATCTTTCGCTAGAATCATATACAGAGCTAGTTCCACAGCCGCAGATTCGATTGCTTCGATATTATTCTTTTGTTTCCCATAACCACCTGAGATTTTAGGGAAGAATGCATGCAGTAAGGAGATGGTGCAATTTCTCACCCTTTTTGAGGTGTTAAGAGTACACATGAGATTCATTTTATTTTGCAGCTGATTGCATTATGTCATATAGCTCAGGTCTACCCCTGCAAAGGCACTTGAAGAGATAAGCCATAACTGGTGGGAATCCTCTACTGAATTAGTCATTCTAGTAATCCTCTTGGAGTCAATAGTAAGAAACGGGTACCTGCAGCACATGATCATCACATCTACAAGTAGACTGGTCAGGTGTAATATGCCTAGCTTAGGTACAGGTGCCTACCTGGCTTAGGTCGATGAGATGAGATCAGACAGATGGGTAGTTTGTTAAATGCAGTTTGGTGGTGATGGAAAGGACCTTATCAAGCAATATACATAGCCAGGCTGTCTGAATTGTGAATCGGTCCTTTTGTAGATGCACACCTTGTTTCTAGCTCAGGAATTTGCCACCTGCTGGTATTCAGGCATATAGTTTCCCCTGACCATTTCTCTCTTGGTCACTCCTTTCTGACTGCCTAAATATGGCCCTGCGATTGCTGTGGTATGCTTCCAGTGATGCTCTGGCTTGGATGGAGCCCAGCTATTTCTTTTGGACTGGGTACTGCACAGCCATAAAGGTGTGCTCATTTCATCCCTGTCACTTATTTTGTTGAGAAGTCTACGTCGTTGCTCATTAGAAGGAAGAGGGGTAGAAAGGATCACGACCTGGTAAGACGAGGGAGAAACTGACCTCCCATTGTTCTTACTGATCCTTTTCCTTGTAGAAATATCTGAAGGGGAACCATCCATGTAAATTTTACCCTTCTGCTTGAAAAACTTTCATCTAGTGTAAGTACAACTGTAAGCATAGGAAAAGTCCCTAACTTTGCCCACTTCCTCTCTCGGCTTCACTTTGTGGGTTTGAAAGTAATCTTGGGTTTTCTCAGTTTCAGTGTTTCCTGTGGATGCTTCATCCCTTTGTGCCTGCACGAGAATTTCTGATTATGCTGCAGATGGAAGTAGTTGGTAGATAACTTGGCTTAACTGAATCATTCCGCCGATTTGCTCACAGATCACCAAGACAAATGAGAAGACCTGGTTGTGATGTAATTCTGCAGGACTTAAAATGGTGCATTTTAACACCAGCTGACGGGGAATGTTTTGATGCTAGAAGGAAGCCCACACAGTGGATATTTTTATTAAAAGAGTGCCTGCTTTTGGCTGACCTTAAACTCTCTGTGAAGAGTTTAATCTGGTGGTTCCCACACTTCTTTGACCAAAGGAACTCTGGTGGTCTGGGTGCATAAAGGGAAGCTAGAGACGTTACACTCTTTCTAAAGATGTAGGCTACTCATTTATTAGTGACATGTAATGCTTGATGGGTTGTAGCTGGAATACAGGGTGAACCAAAGAAGTCCCATGTTTATGCTGGAATGTGACCTTGTCTCGAATGAGAAACTGTATGGATGTAGAAATGCCTAGGGACAAGGAGCTCAGCCATAACCTAAAACAGGTGGATGGCATTACAGAAAGCTCTGAGCTACTTTCAGGCACCAAAAGGGATTATTCTGTAAAGGTCATTCTAACCTGGTGGTGCTAATTTGCTTAAGCTCCTCATAGTGAGTGGAGGAAAAAAGGGTTCTGCAAAGGACCCTAATTCAGCCATTCTGAATCAGCCTATGAATCAGACCTATACTGGCTGTTGAAGGAGTTTAGTTAGATTAGCTTCATTAAGCTAAGCTAACCCTTGAAAGGATCACGCAGAGTGTATCAAAAATCATACTAGGTAAAATCAGTACAATGCTGGGACAGAAGATCTCACAAGAGTCTTTCATTCTTCCTTCCTCTGATAGAAACAATGCTGAGATTTAGAACAATGTGAAGTACTCCATTAAGTCATATGTGCAATTTTTTTCCCCTCCATGATAGATAACCTTCCCAGAACTCATTTTTCAGCCTGTGACATTTCATATTTACATTTCAAAATGTATAAACACAAGAGAGTTCTTTTCTCTGCATGTGGTTACATTTCCCTTCTAAACAAGAATTCAAAGATCATGTGTACTTATAAAGCAAATCATCATTCTGAGCAATATTTCCAGGTATTCTTAAAGACACCCATTTTACAAAGATTGCTGTCAGGGACTTTGTCTACCCTAAGGGCAAACATGCTGCATTATCTGCCTTGTAGTGCCCAAGGTGAACACTCTGGCCTTGTCCTTAGTGCATGGAAGGCTACCAGCCATGGAGCCAGTCCTTCAAAATCCTGGAGGACCAGGATTAAGGAACATATCACAGAGTGCACCTATCTCCGTGCCACCAAAGCCATGGCAGAAGCTTTGTACTGTGGAGAATTAAATAGCTGTGAAAAAAAAATACATGACAGAAACCAAACACTTCATAAGCTTAATACTAATGCTATATCTTTCTTGGTTTGCATCCACTTCTGATATAGAATTCATTACTAATAATGAAAAAATGCCGATGAATCATGTGTCTGTCTTTATTTTCCCAGGTGTATAAGCTGTATATTGCATATTGCCACCCGACTGATCAACATGGAGAACGTAAGCAGTGTGAAGGAATTCATTCTTCTGGGCCTTTCAAAGAACCAAGGGGTGCAGAAAATATATTTTGTGGTGTTTTTGTTCTTCTATATTGTTACTGTGGCAGGAAATCTGCTCATCGTTGTCACTGTAGTTAGCAGTCAGAGTCTGAACTCCCCCATGTATTTCTTTCTCTGCCACATGTCCATTGCAGATATTTGCTTCTCTTCTGCCACAGCTCCCAAAATGATTGCTGACTTCCTTGTTGAGAAGAAAACCATTTCCTTTGGGGGTTGCATGGCACAGCTATTTGGGTTACATATTTCCGGCGGCGCTGAGGTCTTCATCCTCACAGTGATGGCCTATGATCGCTACTTTGCCATATGCAGACCCCTGCACTACACCACCCTCATGACCAGGCGTGTGTGTGGCTGGATGGTGATGGGTTCATGGGTGGGGGCCTTTGTGCACTCCCTGGTGCAGACCCTCATAACCATTAGCCTCCCTTTTTGCGGCCCCAACGAAATTGACCACTACCTCTGTGATGTCCATCCCCTACTACAACTGGCCTGTACAGACACCTATGTTGTGGACATCATTGTCGTTGCCAATGGTGGAATGATTTGTTTGGTCTCTTTCATCATCCTGGTCACGTCCTACATTGTCATTTTGATTTCCTTGAAAAGGCGAACGTCCGAAGGGCGGAAGAAAGCCCTCTCCACCTGTGGGTCCCACATTACTGTGGTGATTCTCTTCTTTGGGCCATGCACATTCACCTACATACGCCCATCCAGCAGCCTCTCGGAGGACAAGAGCGTAGCTGTGTTTTACACTGTCATCACACCCATGCTGAACCCACTCATCTACACGCTGAGAAATGAGGAGATGAAAAGTGCCATGAGAAAATTGTGGAATAGTAAAGTTTGGCGTGAAAGGGTGAGGTGTAGAACTGTGGTAACATTTTCTCAGGAGCTGAGAAAATCAAGTCTCTCTCACTATAATTCCATTTTGGAAAATTTACTGAAAGCTCCCTTTTGAAGAAAAGCTTGGTTTTAGCTGTTGCAGTAATTAGGAAGAAGCTGAAAGTTCATGTTTTGATTGGAATGGCATTGTAAACTCTGTGACTAGCAGGGATTCCCTTTATGTTCTCTTTTTGAATAGCACAGGCCCAGGACTGGGGCTTCCAAGCACTGCTGAGACACCAGCAAATAAAGAAATGAATGCTATCAAAAATATTAAAATGTGTTCCAGGCAGAGCATCCCATTAGTCCGAGCTCTCCCAGGTGTAAACTTTCCGTCAGACAAACTCCTTCTACTCTGTAATCTACTCAGCTGGGAAACAATGGCCCAAGGTGTCTGCAAGGCTGTTGGTCCCCTGCTGCTGGAAGCAATTGTACCAAAGGCTTCCTTCCCCTTTACTTTGGAGTAAATGCCTTCTTAGGAGTACTGCATTGTCATATGCTGAATCCATGGGTTAGCAAGTAAACTGCTGATATTAGATGCTGGCTGGGTCATTTGCTGATGCAGATGATATGAGGAGAAGCTTCTCCCCTTCCCATTCCAGTGCAGCAACTCTCTGCCTTTCTGCAGTAGTTCACCTATCACTAATGCCCTCCTTCCTAGCCATCCCCTCTGCCCTTCATCTCTGCCTCAGATTTTGCATTTTACTGTTTATTACTAAAACAGAATCAAAGATCCAAGTGAAAGATAAATTGCTCACTGTAGGAAATTGTCGCCACCAAAGAAAGCATTGGGGGGCACAATTTTATGAGTCAATGAAAAAAAAGAGTTGTTTGGGAATAATTCCTGTACGCAGGATAACTCCTAGCCCAACAGGGCACATCTACAGGCCCAGGCAAAGGAAGAAACATGTATTCCAAGGGAATAGCTGGAGCAGCTACCCCTGCAGGAGGGAAGAGAAGAAATGTGAAGATGGAAGATTAAATCATCTCAGAGCCAGTCACAGCTGCCACAGGGAGGTTAGTTGTAGCAGTTAAGGTTCTCCACAAGGCCAAAGCAGCCACGAGGAGCCACGGGACCCTGACTCCTACCTTGCCAGGAGGAAAAGAGCAAATCAGCTGCGTGAGGGAGAAAGACATCTGTGTAATGCACTCTGAAAGTAACTAAAGCACTTTCTTTTTCCTTCCTTCACTTCACGTTCCCTATAAACACTTGCTTGCACTTGTGTTGCACCTTAACATGGCTTAAGTGTGGTTCAAGATAAGAAGGTGTTCCCTGCACAGGAGAGCGGCACATCTACGGACCAAACCCTGGGACAATGTCAGAAATGCTCTGCTTCCCCAAATGTCCTCTGCTCTATGCAGGGGGTGGCAGAGTGGGTTCCCATTTCACAGGCATGCACCAGTACACTGCGGACATCTCAGTGTCTTCTCCTCACCATGGTGGGTTATGTGGATGGCAGCCAGCAGGACGGAACTGGGATAAATCCTGATTCTCAAGGCTTAGAGGGATAGTATCCCTCAGGCCTGGGCCAGCATGTCCCTCACTCAGCATTCACACTCTGTGGACACAGCTAAAGGTGGGACCAGCCCCACCTGTTTGTAGCAGTCTAAATTCTTCATGCAATGAAGGACAGTTGTCTAGCTCAGCACCCTTGTCAACAGAGAGGGACAGGCGCCTTCAGAGGTTGCTCTGTCTCACCCGGGGTGGGGCAGGTAGAAAGACAGATGGGGCCCACTGACCCCCTTCATACTGAAACTGCTAAGGGGTTAGGGCACACGGCCAGTTCAAGCTAAGGCTTATAATCTAAAAACTGTTTTTTTTTTTTTAATGTTTTGGGGAAGAACGCCATGATTTTTCTGATTTCTCTTCCGCTTGCCGGATGCTAGCAGGCAACAGCAGGACCATAGTTTATGGAAGGCGTCAACAACAACAACAACATTTGATTCCTCTATACATTGGCCCAGACTCTTATAATGACTTAATATGAGGACTAACCAGCTGCTTCTATATTTTGCATTGCCTGAGTAAAAATACCTGGCAAGTAGTGAGGCCTGACCACAAACATTTTTAAAGTCTTGAAATGATTTCCTCGTTTACTTCTTGTTTCAAACGTGTACAGACCAGATGTCTAAGTGCCAAAGTCATATAGCACAGTTATGATATTTATTTATGCTGCAAACATGCAATGGTAAGAGCAAGTTAATAAGAAAGAAGAAAGCATATGTGAAATATTGGCTTAGAAGGGAAAAATATCTGAGATGTGTAAGAGACATCTTTACTCAAAAAATGTTTGATTGCAAGGGCAATGTGAACACAAACTCTTGCAAATGGTCAGCTGTGACATTGATTTTAAATAGAAATGTTTCCAAAAGAAGCACATAGCTAATACTAAATGAAGTCCATTTATCTGGACAGCATTGGAAAGCAAGCAAGAAAGCAAGCAAACCCCCCCACAATGTGACATGGTCTAGGTGATCACGCTCCAGAGTCACCCTGTAGAGATTACTCTAATAGCTGTCCAAAACATATATTTTAGCTCCCTGTCCACTGATTCTTTCTGACAAAGAAAACTTCACATGCCTCTGGGATCTCATTGCTTCTGGTAAGCTTGTGCTTCTGCTGTGCAATTTACTTGAAATATTTCTGCCACAACTTCCCCATCTGGAGAGAGAAAGAGAGTTGTTCTTGCAGATGCTCTTGGAAGTTGTTTTGCAGAAGGAGAAATGGAGCTAGACATTCAGGCTGTCCGTTTCATCCTCTGTAGTTTTCAGCCCTGGCAGAGGTGTGGACTGCTCTCGTGTCACATAAGAAGCAGCTTGGAGCTGAGAGGTTTTGATGAAACTGCCTGAAGTGGTCCGAGAGGTCATCAGAGGAGAATAGCAGGCAAACTGTTGGAGACTAGCAAATACAAACTGTGTAAGTTTTCTGATCTTGCTTCTTTGTTTTGTTCAAGCATGACTATGAAATCCTGCCTTTGAAAAGAGGCATTACTGTTGAGTGGCTTTTGTGAGGTGCATTTTATGAAGTAGAAAGTACTCAATTTTTTTTTACCCTTTGTTTTAATTGGTGTCTTCTTTGCTTATTTTTCAGTTATATGCCATTTCCAGAAATATCTGTCAAAAGGAAGATTCTGGTGTTACAGAGTCAAGGAGTCAATAGGTAGCTGCAGCACTTCCTATGTACTCAGTCTTAACTTGTCCCCTCTAGCTGTACACATCGTGGCAACAATGCTCTTAACACACACGCTTTGGGCCTCCCCACACTGCTTTCCTTCTGCCCATGGAGTGGCATGGAGATAGGGCTGGAGACACGAAAGAATATTTCCTCTGCTGCTGAAGTTGGAGGGTGGAAGAGGCAGAGATCTCATGAGAAAGAACTGATTGACCTGTGATTGTGGAACAGGATTAAGAGCCCAAAGGACTTGCCAGTATTGTAGACGCTGTTATGCAGTTCTTGCCATCTCTTTTCAGTGTAGAAACTGAACACTAGTGTTACTTGCGTACTGCACTAGAGTGCAGCAAAGGTGAATACAAGGGTGTTGGTGAGTAAAGGAGATTCAGCAGTGGTGTATTTATTACCCCAGGGGCATCACAGGTGTGTTTATGGGGGTTTCCATGCCTAGTCCAGAACTTGGCTGAGGTGTACAAAAACCTTACTGACACATCGTTAATGCAGATTATCTCCAGTATTCACCCATGTACTGTAGGAAAGGTGGTCTGAGGAAATACAAGCCTGCTCTTTTGGAGACTGAGGTCACAACCCAGAAACTCATGAGCAATAACTGGAACCAATCCACACAAGATGTAGCCCAGTACAGCACATATAGGACAATGACTCTCCTGCTTCAGGTTTCCTGGCACGCCTTGAACGTGGTCTGATTTCACTTAGGGCGCCTTAAAGACAGTTTGTGCCTAAAGGCACATCTCTGCTAAACAGACATGAGGTAGGTGTCCACTTTACCTCCTCCAGAAGGATCTACACTGATAGTTGAAGTGACGTTAATTAGCCAGCTGCCTTGTGTCATGATGTGAATACTGACGGTTGCACAAAAATGCATGGACATTCTACCAGAGTCAGAGAGCAATAGCAAGGGAAGTTCTGTTGAATTCCCTCAGAGGGTTGAAAAAGAAGGTACGTTCACTGCCTGAGCAGAATTCCTTAGGGCATGACTAGCGTGTTGAGACTCAAATGGTAACATGCACTATCCTTCTCAGTCACTTTTTCGTTTCCAAATCAACACTTCAAAAGTGGATGTTTAGGGAACCTAGTGACTAGTCTTCCTTTTTAAAAGGGGCAAAGATCAGAAATATGAATCTGGAGGATATTTCCACCAACTCCCTCAAACAAATAAATGGAACTCGCTAATACACACTTCAGTAATGCATTCTGAGTTAGATATCAACTGTCACTCCTTGAGAGAAGCATTGACTTTGAAAGGAAACTTTCCCCAAAAGACATAAAAGGGAATACATTGATATTGAACATACCAGTGATCGACATGGATGTGTACTGATAGCACTGTGTTTCTAATGCCATCACAGGTGGCTTTATTCTGTGCTTCAGGTCCTGTCTACGTGACATATATGAAGAACAACAACAATGTGACGGAGTTTGTCCTCCAGGGACTCACACAAGATGATACATTAGCAAAAGTATGCTTCACATTCTTCTTAGTCTTCTATGCCACTGTTATTCTTGGAAACCTGCTTAGCATCATCACTATACAGAACAGTCAACAGCTGGACTCTCCCACCCCATGCTTCTTCCTGAGCTGCTTGTCCTTTGTAGATATCAGTTACTCTACTGTCACAGTTCCCAAACTCATTTATGACCTTCTTGCTGAAAAGAAGACCATCTCTTTTGTGGGCTGCATAGCACAGCTCTTTGGGGTCCATCTCAACCATGGGGAGGCAAAGAGAAGTGTTCAGGAGGGACTTTCCAGGAATGTTGTTCTATTTTTAGCATGGCTGTTCAGAATAGAACTGAAACTAAATTCAAAGTTATATGTAGCTCTCATCTTTCTTTGGAAACTGTCAGTCAAAAGGATGTGAGCATATTGTCACCAGTCAAACCCGAGCCTTTGGGGTGCTATTGTGGCTTTTACCTTTAGACACCTTAGAGCTGTGTAAGTCTCAGGTCTAGGCTTCTCCTGGCATTAAGAGGAATAACTAGGTATTTTGAGAGGTTATGCTTTCCCACTAGCTCCTACAAGCTTCAGAGAGTGGTGTCTGCTCACGTTTCTACGCAAAAAAAGTGATGGTGGTGCTAAGCTTCCAAGAGAAAGCAAATCCTTCAGGATGGCACAGCACAAGCAGGTTTCATCTCACATATATTGGTGTGCTGACATGAGGTGCCTCAACTTGAGAGAGCTGCTGAAGACAGCAAGAGACCTTTGAGGGGACTGCGATTCATTGCATGGTAAAATAGGAGCATGAGAGGAGCAGGATGCTGCACTAGGTGTCTGCCTTACAGTGAAGGGTGACATACACCGTACTAGACTTTCCAAGGCTCCCAGGAACACTGATGGACACAGAGGTCGTTCCCTGATGCCAGGCATTCACTCCGATTTTCATTAGTCTGTGCCAACCTGGTGTCTCTGGGAACGCTTCATTTAAAGGAGCTCTGCTAACACCTTTCCAAGGCCTTGGCCTTATGTCACAGCTGAGCTTTATAATCTATCAGAGCAGCAATCCAAGCATGGTTAAATACCATAGTCAATGCTGGCGCCACAATCCAGTTTAATCGTCGGGACATTTTTCACCGCTTTATTTAGAGACTGGATGAAGGTTCATACTTTGGCCAGTCGTCTGGTGCTTTACACTATAAAGATCTAAGGAATAGGCATCTCAGTGGAAATACGGGGATCCAATATCTCTCCATACTCCATAAGATATAACCTAATTCCTAGCTGAACACTGAAAATTTCCCTAAAATTCTTAACAGTACTGTTCTTGATTCATCGAGTTTTCCTCAACTGTTTGCAGCAGGGAAACCCCCAAATGCCCCTAGGACCTCCTGACTCTGGGCAATGCTGTTCTACTGCAAATAGACTTACTTTAGCATTGCTGTCATGACAAGTGATTCAAGGCCGGGATTTTCCCAAATCTCCTCCTGGAACTGAGATTTGGGGAAGGAAAGAAGAGGAACAGGATTCTGGATGTTGGATCAGAAGGCTTTCTTAGAAAAGCAAACTGTAGATTTGAAGAGACTTCAGCTCTTTAACATTTTAAATTCCCTAATTTTGTCTGGGTTTCTCGAGGTGGAGACTAAGGGATAGGTGAATGCAGGACTTAGATGAATGCGGGGCTTCTGAAAATCTGTTCTTTTTGATGATATTTGTCAGAAAGCATATTTAGCTTTGAGATTGTGATTCCTGATTGAACCATGCTGCCGGTTCTGCTGATGCTTAGCTCTAGATGGCTTTGACTATCTTAAACATCAGCGCAGAGAGAGGTGTGCAGACATGACTCATTGCTGTGCAGGGAAGCTCTTTGCTGACAACCTACCTGTCTTTTTCTGGAAGAGTAGTAGTGTACATTGCTCTTCCCAGAGACCTGTAAACATACACAGTAAAGTAAAATGATGCCTGTGATTTCTTCTCAAGCTATTTCCTTCCTGTGAGCTGGGAGTCCACTGAAAGAGACAATTTTGGACACCTCAGAAATCTGGTTTAAAAATCTCACTTCTCTGTTCAAGATAAGGACAGCGCAACATTGATACGTGTAAAAACTGTGAACTTCACATATCTGATGATACTTAATAATGACAAACAAGAGATAAACCTTGAACTTCAGCCTCTGCAGCAACAGAAAGATGACAACTAGCAGCACCAAAAGGCTACATTTTCACATTCTTTTTCCTGTGTTTTGGGACCGTCAGGCCAGTGGGATAACAGTGCATATAGTCCAAGTGCTTTTACTGCCCTGCACATATTCTAATTTTAGCGTTACTGAGATAAACGGCTTCTGAGATAGTGACGGCCTTTAATCATCACTACTTGATCAAAATTCAGACTATAACATACTGAAGATCAGTTTTCTCCCCAGCCGTGTGTCTTTGGGCAAAAATAATGTTTCGCAGTCATATCAGCTCTCTGTAAAATATGCTGGCAGCCGTTTGAAAGAAAGAGACTTGTAAAATCCTTCTTTAGGGTGCCATAGATGACCACAGGGACACAATCTTTGCTATAGTTATGCACAGCTTTAAGGAGAGGAAGTCAGGGGAAATAACAGCCCTAACAGGCTTGCAGTGAAATGCAAAGGGAATCCGCAAGACCTCTTTCCATCCCCCTTTGACTGTGAACCTTATGCAGAGGCAGGAACCTCTCACCTGTCTGAGATTAATTCTGTCACTTTCAGCTCAATAAAGATTTCAACTCCTTCTGCCAACTGAGGGACAGCATTTGTAAACTCAGCCAGAAGGGATGAAACATCGTTTAGCGCTAGAACACCTATCCTTAGAGCTAGCTTAGTTGAATTGATAAAAGGATTCCAAAGCCTTTCCCAACTTTCTCGTCTCCCAGAAATGATTGGTCATTTATTATCAAAATCACATTGATGGCAGACATGTAGTTGGCAAGTCATCATCTTATTCCGTCATTCTTTTAAGTGAAAGAACACTGCAGCTTGATTAACTTTCAAATTATGTCCAATGTCCTTAAAATAACTACCGGTTCACTCAGTTGCCTCAAGTGGATTGCTGATATGTGGAGATGAAAAGCAGGAATAAGTTCTTGTTACTTCACAATGGTAGCAAAATTAGAAGTCAATCTTTTCTGCATTTCTGTAGTTTTTTCATGTTTCCAGGCAGAAGGGGAAAAAGGAGGTAGTAATGAGTGACAGAAGAGGGAGATTTAACAGGAGAGGGACAGTTACTTTCCCTAGTGTTTGGGGGGCAAAAACACGGGTGTCTCTTCTCCAAGATTTCCTTTCCAGAACTTCAGGTTCTGTGTGTTGCACTGGAAGAGGCTACTCCTTTCAAATACTGAAGACGTAGCAGAAGTGGCCATGAATTCAAATCACATTGCTTTTCTCCTCTTGAATATCCTTGAAAGCTTTTTCTCATCTTGACGGACTGGTGGTTTTCCTACATGAGCAAACGTTCCTAAAAGAACAGAGAACTGCAATTCTGTGCCACGCACTCCTCAGGCAGGAGTCCTCTTTGTGCTTGGAACTTGCAAGTTAAGAGTCAGGATTCCTCCAGCTTTCAGCAGCAGAGGAACACAGTCTTTCAAGATAGAAGTTGCAGATACAACCAGTTAAAAGTCCACCTAAAATCACTTCTAACAATTAAGTACCTTTCTGAATCTCACCCTTGGAAGGGTGAGATCAAATCTTCCTTGGAAGTCCTACTCTTTGTACCAAGGTTTTGATAAATTTTCCCCAAACAAAGTTCTCTTTCTAACAAGTCTTCTGAAGTTTCTCTGATATGACCTAAAACTCTCCTCAGAGCATCCTTCACCTCCTTATTCCTTAGGCTGTAGCTGATAAGATTCAGCACTGCAGTCACCACTGTAGAGAACAGAGAGGCCCATTTATCTCAGTCCAATGAGTAGGAGGATGTTGGGCTACCGCACATAAAAACGGTGCTCCCATAAAACAAGAAGAGAGCTCTCAGATGGGAAGCACAGGTGGAGAAGGCTTTGCATCTGTGCTTGGAGGAGTGGATCCTCAGGGTGGTGGAGATGAGGTAGATGGAGGAGATGAGAATTGCCAGAGATGTGAAGATGCCGCGAAACACACCAAAAACGTCAAGTACCGTCTCTTTGCTACAGGTGTCAGAGCATGAAAGCTGGATCCTAGGGGGATGTCACAGAAATAATGACCGATAACACCAAAGTCACAGAAAGAGAATGTGAAGGTGGAGATAGTTTGCGCAAGTGCGTGGACAAAGCCAATGAAACAGGGGATGATTACCGTCTGTGTACAGGCTTTTGAGGACATGACAATTGCATGAAGAAGAGGGTTACAGAGAGCCACATGCAGTCATATGTCGTTACTGCCAGCAGGAGACACTTAACACTAGCCATGAGGAGACAAGTGAATAGCTGTGCCACACAGGCACTGACTGAAGTGGCTCTCCTCACTGCTGAAGAGTTCACCAGCAACCTCGGGGAGAGAGCTGAGGAGTAACAGAAATCCACAGAAGCCAAGTTACTGAGGGAAAGGTACACAGTGTGTGAAGCCGGGGGATCAACCTTCATCTACATGATCCTTCCAAGATTCCCTATTAATGTGCTTAAAAAAAGCAGGTTACCTTCACCTCTTGGCTTTCTGTTAGTCCAGAGAGGATAAAATCAATGGCCACACAGTGATTCCTCTCAGGCATGTTGCTAGCACACTCATGTTATCTCCTGACTGGTTCAACACCTAGAAGTGATGGGAAACTGGCAACACACTATTGATTGTCTCAGTAGCCACAAGGAAGCACGGTGCATTTTCTTCATAGCTTCTGACTAGACTTCTTTAATTACGCATTGAAATGACTTGTGATACAAGGGAGTACTGTTCGTATTTTTCAGGTGAGATAAGAAAGCGCAGAAAGATAAAATAATTTATTCAAAAGGCAACAGCAGCACTGTGAAACACAAGTCCTAGTTTGGCACTACAATGGTTTTTGTGTGCCCTCTTTCTCCTCTTTTAAGGAAAAAAGTCTGCTTTTCTTGAGGACATCTATGGAGCACTCTTCTCCCCTCACTCGTGGCCACGGTTGGGTGTACAGTATCATCCAAATGGCCCACTCCAAGGGCAATGGCCCACTTGTTCCTGAAGATAGGTGGTCTTGACACTAGTTCAGACATCATTCTTCCTGTATTGCAATCACCAATACATTTTTTGCCTATTAGCTAACTCCCCCGGGCATTGGTAGCAGGGTAGTTAGAGCTCAGTATGGGCCACAAAGTCCATTAATGGGACAAAGCAGCCCCTGTTCAGCCTTGCTGAAATATGCATATAATGGTTAGGCTGCAGCTGTGCCAACTTGCTAAGACCTGCCTTCATTACATGGACCTCCACCAAACTAACCTTTGGGACTGCAACTTGTAAACATACAAATAACAAATCCACATCCTGGCAGAAGAAAGTAAGAGTTTCCTCTCTTGAATGAAATGACGGCAAGCACTAAATGGCAACAGCAGCAGGAAAACTCAGCTTTGCATCTTCCCAAAGAGGAGGAGATACCACAAGATCCTCCAGGTTTGGCTGAGAAAGGATTTCTCATTTCCTTGCATCCTTGTTGTCAAGGAAAAGTGGCCTTTCTGCTCAGGAATAAATTGGGAAGAGTCACCAAATGAAATACTGACCTGTTTTATCCAGTAAGACAAGAGTAGATACTGTAGATACCAAGCCAGTTTATTCCCCCCTTGAGCCAAATCTTCAGAAGTACTTGCCCATTTCAAGAAGCAGACAGCAGGATTAAAACCAGCCTATAATGGTTAGGTACACAGTTTAAGTGAGCAAAATGCTTACCCTGCTTAGATGCACAAAAGACCAGACTGCCTTTACACACTGAGTCATCTTTGCATAGCTGGCTGTTGTTTATCTCCAACCTACCCAACCTTTTCTACCCTAAAGCACAGCAACTAGCCCAGTTAATTCTCAGAAAAGGGCTTCAATGAGCTTGCTATCAACAGGTTGCTCTCTTCCATGGACTACTTGGGAAACTGAAGGAGGAAATTTCCCTCTCCTGCCCTAACGTGAGTGATCAAACACTGGATTAGGTGCAAATTTGTACAATCTCCATCTGTGCTGACATTTAAAATTCAGCTGGATCGGGCTGGAGCAATCTGATCTGACTGAACCTGCTTTCACAGAATCACAGAATAGTTGAGGTTGGAAGGGACCTCTGGAGATCATCTAGTCCAACCCCCCTGCTCAGGCAGGGTCACCTAGAGGAATTTGCATAGGATCGCGTCCAGGCGGGTTTTGAATATCTCCAGAGAAGGACACTCCACAACCTCTCTGGGCAACCTGTTCCAGTGCTCTGTCACCCTCACAGTGAAGAAGTTTTCCTCATGTTCAGCTGGAACTGTGTGTGTTTCCTGGCACATTGCTGTCTCAGGCTTTACTTGGTGTCCACCAGCACTCCCAGGTCCTTCTCCGCAGAGCTGCTTTCCAGCAGGTCAACCCCCAACCTATACTGGTGCCGGGGGTTATTCCTCCCTAGGTGCAAGACCCTGCACTTGCCTTTGTTGAACTTCAGGAGGTTCCTCTCTGCCCACCTCTCCAGCCTGTCCAGGACTCTCTGAATGGCAGCACAGCCCTCTGGGCCACTCCTCCCAATTTTGTATCATCGGCAAACTTGATGAGGGTGCACTCTGTGTCTTCATCCAGGTCACTGATGAAGAAGTTGAACAAGACTGGACCCAGTCCTGACCCCTGGGGGACACCACTAGCTACAGGCCTCCAACTAAACTCCGCACCGCTGATCACAACTCTCTGAGCTCTGCCATTCAGCCAGTTCTCAATCCACCTCACTGTCCACTCATCTAACCCACACTTCCTGAGCTTCTCTATGAGGATGCTATGGGAGACAGTGTCGAAAGCCTTCCTCAAGTCAAGGGAGACAACATCCACTGCTCTTCCCTCATCTACCCAGACAGTCATTCCATCACAGAAGGCTATCAGATTGGTTAAGCATGATTTCCCCTTGGCGAAGCCATGCTGACTACTCCTGATCACCTTCTTATCCTCCAAATGCTTGGAGATGGCCTCCAGGATGAGCTGCTCTATCACCTTTCCAGGGATGGAGGTGAGGCTGACTGGCCTGTAGTTGCCTGAGTCCTCCTTCTTGCCCTTTTGGAAGACTGGGGTGACACTGGCTTTCTTCCAGTCTTCAGGCACCTCTCCTGTTCTCCATGACCTTTCAAAGATGATGGAGAGTGGCTCTGCAATATCATCTACCAGCTCCCTCAACACTCGTAACTCAACACTTTGAGGAGGAGGTTGGACTTGATGACCTCCAGAAATCCTTCCCAACCTAAATTATTCTATGATTCTATCTGCAGATTGAAAATGATCTTTTTCATCTCTAAAATGAAGAAATAGGCCTACCTTCCTTGCATGAAGGTGCGAGAAATTTTATGCCATATTGTTCCCAGAAATAAACTCTTATTTCAAAAGCTACAAACATTTCATGTACCTTCGTAAGAGTGAGCAGCTTCCTTCTTCACTACAAAGACATCTTACTGAAACAAATCAGAAGATTTATCTAAATAGAAAAACTTTAGGACTTCACACTTGCAATAGAGCCCCTCCCTGCTCCAGATAAATGCCCAGATAAATGTTCTTTGCTTCGATGTTTGCAGAACTACGCAATTCAGTACTGCCTTTGGAGCAACAGCTCATTCTTTTCCCTATATGTTGCAGCTGACCTGCAGCCTGGGCGTTGTGAAACATTAGTGGAGTGACACGCTGAGAAACAACTTCAATATGAAATGTGATATTCTAACACTCAGCTTGCCGCTTTGGAACTCTTTCTTCAGAAAAATGGTGTTACTGAAGTACTTGGTGTATTTATGACTCTCGATGCAGTTTAATGTCTGTAAATTAGATCTCCTGCAAGACACCAGGCCTTAATTAGGAGTCTCAGCAGATGCACTGTAATGAAGAATCTTTCTGTGAATTAATTTCCCCTACCCTTGGTTAGGGGTCCAGTCAACATCTATTCTGGGCTCCCCCTATAGACAAAGGAAGCAATATCACCTTCAAAGGACAATTCATCCCATCTTCAGATAAGTGTGATAAGCAGAAGGAATCATCCTCTAAGGGTGTCTTTGTTGTCATTGATCATAGGACATGCCCGTCTCATTCCCTGCCCTTACTACTTTTTACTAGTGAAACTGATGACATAAGTGTCCTAGCAAATTCAGTGAACCCTGGTCTGTCCCTATCAACTCACAAACAAAGCTTAACAAAGCTTTAGACTGCAAACTCTCATATAAATTTTTTTAATAAAAACAAGACCTTATTCATGTAAATAGCAGTACAGTGTAAGATATCAGAGGAATCAGTTCTGCTTATCTGACTCTGAAGAGCTGCAGTGCAACTCTGTGGAGTTTAAGAATTAAGTATGCCATCTGAATGTGAATCTATCTCTGTTATTAATTATGGTCAAACTTGATAATTCTTCCTCTCATTAAAATGCACAGTCCTGATACACAGTTAGCTGGTTTTTCCACAGAAGACTCCTGTTGTCTCTAATAACACATCTACCCTTGGACTCGTGTCCTTTGTTAGATAACCTCTTTGGCTCATGGACCATCTAGTTTCAGGCAGCCTGCTCATCTGTGGAGCAGATATTTTGCTGTGATAACCTCTTCATCTGTGGACCATCCAGGCTCAGATTATGTGTCCATCCATCGGGGTAGATTTTTCTTCAAATGCAGATAGAAAATTCTTCAAGTAGGTAGTCGCTGGTGATTTGCTTAGAGTTCTGGTGCCTCTGCCTTAACACTGCCTTTGCACTTGCACCCAATCCCACATATAATTTTCTTCTAAGGTCCTTGAATAATTAGCTCTTTTGAAGAAAAGAAAAATAATGGTCTGTTGGAAGATGTTGACATAGATATCATGCTTTAGTAACAGCTTGCCATTAACCTTTCTCTGTTCTTGCAATATCACTGGACACTTATTGAAATTACTTTACGATAAGATGATGAAGACAGCTCTTCTGGGAAGCTGAGGAGCCTTTGAGACATACGAACAAAGACCCTTCCCCTGATTCTGGCAGGAGTTTAAGGACATCTCTACCTGCCAGGAAAGCTAGCTTACTTGTGCTACTTCGAGGGCTTAGAGGTTGTTCGAGAAACTGTTGGCCTTCAGAGCAGAGAGCTGAATTGGGTTACTCAGCTGAAGAGTGATCTGCTCTGACTGTCCCTAGCAGCGAAAGTCATCAGTGGGGCTTAGGCAGGCAGAAATGTCCCAGGTAACGCAGCCTTGGTTAGACTGTGCTTACAGTGGCTGCTCGTGTTGTGGAGTGGGGGCGACTCCTGGGACAATGAATGTGCAGTGACATGTGTAAGATGATGAGTGAGGGAAGCTCGTCTGTTTGGGCTGCACCATGAGGTCTGCAATGTATTTGCATTGGACCGAGTCCTCTTCCAGACTGCATTAGACTGGCAATGTAATGGCTTCCGGAGTTCTCGTCTAGACTATGTGAAAGCTGTGGTGTTCAGGAGATAGCTGGGTTAAAAGTGGATCAACAGGTATTGCTTGTCTGGGTTATTTATCTTTCTTTCCTGCAGTCCTCTCTCACAGTTTAGTCAGGAATATCTGAAACCTCCATGGTATTCTAGGAAGCATGAAAATGTTTGCTTGCAGAAAATTTGCACTTCTAGATGCTGCCAGAGTTGCTCTGGGAACTGACTGCTTATTGTTTAATAGCACCTGTCAGTCTTAATGATAAAGCTATGGCTATGGAAGAGTGGAACATATTTCTTCCTCAGACACTACGTTTACACATTAAGGGGTCTAAGTGGTTCAGGATGGGCAGAATGGGTTGCTCTGAGTGATGACCCCCAGTGAGAGGGAGTGTAGCTTTTTATGGGACCTTTACTTGCAGTCCTTCCTAAGGATAGGGAAAAATCGTCTTACACCCATTTGTCCAATAACTCTGTGTGTTGAGGCAGTGTTATAGCAGGTTCCGTTTCCTTCTCTGTGCTACTTCCATGGCCAAAGCAGCTGAGACTGAAGTCTTTCTCTACTGAAGCCAGTGGCTTTTTGTTCTCTGAGAGCCAGCTCCCTGAGTCAGATGGAATGTGATCCAAAACCAGAACTCAGGGCAGCATTAAGCTGCATTAATGTGGACTTGAAATAATTCCATAAACCTGAGCTGGTCACTCTACACTCTTCCTGTAATTCATAGATATAAATATAGACCTTTCAAGGGAGACAGAGACAGGTGTGATCAAACTATGGAGGCAAACAGACTTTTATTTGCCTTCATGAGCTATAGAAAGAGCCTACAAGTTTGGTTTATGCCTTGGCAGCTCATTAACAGAAGTCTAAACTTAAGTAGGATGAATCCCAGCCTCAGCATTTGTAAAAAATTCTTCTGTGTGCACATTTTTAGCCTGCGATGCATGTGAATTGGTTCAAGGATATTCACCCACAACAAAAGAGGGTAGGCTGTCCCTCAGGACCACCTGCTGTGTGGTAACTTTGTTCTTGCATGGAAGACTCGAGTTGCCCACATCACTAATACTGTAAACAGTCTAAGGTGCCTGATGAATGTGACCCGGTTTTACTGAAAGGTTAATGATCACCTTCAGACTGGGAGTCAGGAAAAAAAAGACTACAAGGATGCATGAGGTAAGGGAATGGAAACAGAACATGGAAGCGATACTGCTGAAGTGGTACTAGTTAGCAACAGTTGAAAACAAAGCTGGGATGTCTTCAAGGCATCAAACTTGAAAGTAAAAACTTAGGTGAAACTAATGGCCTTCAAAAGTGTCACAATTGTACTTTCTCACAGTAAAGCTGTAGCTCTTGCTATTACAGAAAAGCTTTCAATATAACAATTATTTCTTTCTTCACTTCTGCATTCACTTTTCTCCTACTTCTATTGCATAACGAGCAATTATTTCAGAATAAATTCATCCATGAACAGCTGTACTCATCATTTTACTTTTTTAAGCACCTGTTCCAACTCCTTTGGAGGTTTTATTGACTGACAAACAATTTTCTCCATGTAACAGTCTGTTCAGTGCCTCATTTACCTCCTTGGTCCTCAAGCTGTAGACTGTGGGGCTTACCATTGTATAAAACACAGATATCACCTGATCTTGGTCAGGCAAGGAGCCAGAGCTGTGGGGTGTGTAGCTGGAGTGCCAAAGGATATGGCAAAAACTATCAAGTGCACAGGTGGAGAACGCTTTGTGTCTTCCCTCGCTGGAGTGACACCCCAGGATGGCAGAGATGATGTAGATGTAGCAAAATGCGTACCTGCAGTATGACAAAGATGTCACCTAAGATGCAAAATGCTGCGAGGATGATCTTGTTAACCCTGATGTCAGAGCAGCAGATACCAGAGATAAGGGGTACCACACCACAGAAGTGACTGGTGATGCTGGAATGGCAGAAGGACACCCAAAAGGCACAGCTGCTGTGTATCATTGAGATTAGAGACCCACAAGAGTAAGAACCAAGTCACAGCTGGATGCTGAGGCTTCATGACATGACAGCTTTGTATAGCAGTGTTTTCCAGCTGGTCATATGCCATCACAGCCAGAATGAAACATTCGTTGGTGCAAAATGTAGAGAAACAATACGTCTGGGCAGCACAGCCACCAAACGAGACAGCTTTGCTCTCTGCTAAGAGACTGGCCACCGTCCTGGGGGTGATGCCTGAGCAGCAGAGGTCTAAGACTGCCAAATGGCTAAGGAAAAGCTATTTGGGAGGGTGGTTTGGGGAAACAATCCTTCTCAATGCGGTCAAGGCCAGATTTCCAACTACAGTTATCAGGTAAATAATTAAAAGCATTACAATGAGAGTGGGCTGTGCTTCTGCCTTGTTGATTAGATCTAGGAGGAGGAACTCAGCTACTGTGGTGTAATTTTCTCCTGCCGTTTTGCTCAGATATTTGTTGACATTAGGTAAGCAATCTTGTCTTGATACACTCTGGAGAACAACTGGCAAAAACCGATCATGATCATATGCTCCCACTAGCAGTGAACAGCATACTTCCTTTGGTCAATGAGGACAATACTGATTTTGTCCAAAATGCCATTCTGAAATGTAATCACTTGTCTGTGTTATCCCAAACCAGCTGTAACACACATTATCTACCTAGATTGTTCCAGTGTGAAGCTGGAGCACTATGAATGCCACTAAGTCACAGTCTAATACATAGGTATCAATGTTCAAGAGCTGTTAGTGGCAAGTAGGCTAAATGAGACTGGAAAGAGAAGAAATAGTCTCTGACAGATCTTAAAGAGGTAGTAACATTTCCCAGTTCTTTGAATTCTTAAGTCAAAATTCCATATGCTAGTGAGCATTTCAATTACTACTGTTTCCAGGGTCTGAGGGCACTAACAGGCCTTAATGGGCCTGATCATCCTCGCCTGAGGCAGCCACTTGCACCTCCTGCCCATGGGCCCAGGAGCCCCATTTAAGCTCAACCCTGGGCCTTCAGTTTCTGTCTGAGCTACCCTAGAGGAGCACTGATCTCCAGCTCAACTCAGCTCAGCTCAGCTCAGCTCAGCGTGCAGACTCCATTGCTCTGGACCCTGCCCTGCGGACTGACTTCCCAGCTTGACCCTGCACCTATCTTGTCACTTTGGGCCTGCCCAGTAGGCACTGGACTCTCTCTGTCCCTGGTTACCCTCACCAGGCCTGATCCTGACTTTGACCCGCAGGCTGACTTCTCAGCTTGACCTCACACCTGCTTCATCACCAGGAACTCTCCTGGTCATCTGGACTCTTGGTTGAACTCGGCTACCATCTCTAGGTCTTCTCTGCCCACCTGGCTCAGGGCCAGAGGGACAGGCCCTGGCTGCAGCCTCCTGAACTTATCATTCTACACATCCTGAACAGGGAAAAGGAAGGAAAAAATGGGCACTTCTATGGCATAACTCATCTCATCATGTAGCAGATGTCTAAGATACTTAGATGAACCATTCTGTAAAAACACCTGTTACTTTTTTTTTCCTCCCCCTCCCTATTGAGAAGAAACTAAGATGGAAGACAGAAACGAAGGCATGCTTAAAGGTATATCTCTAGGTGAGATGAATTCCATAAGCAGCCATATGTATGTAGAGCTACTCCAGATTTATTACAAATAAACCAACTATTCCTTCAGTGCTGTATTTATAACTGTGATACTAATATTTTTTTAATTCAGAAAAGGATATTAAAGTCCACTGGTTGGATTCCAACTGTTTCCAGTCAACTTGATGGCATTCTACTAGACAAATGTCTGATAGAAAACACTCTTTGATTAATTCTGTTCATTCCTGCACCAAACCAAGCTCCATTCTCACTCATAACAAACTGACTGTCTGACTAGTAGGTACATGGACGTATGAATTCCTGAGATGACTTTTGAAGGTGTGCAGGATATACAAAGTTACCTGTGAAGACAGAAATGGATGGTCAGCATCTCTGGGGAAATTAAGGTTTCAAATGCATTTGTCTGCATGGGCTTACAATGATATTCCAGAGTAGATGTCAACTGCACTTAAACTCCACGACTATGAAAAGAGTTAAATTCATATCCATTTTCACTTACCATGTCTTTATTAAATCAAAGGTAAGTAACTGCAATTTGTTTGCACGGAAGAATACATCACTACAATCTGCTGCTGCTGTATCAATTCTATCAATAAATTGGACATACAAGCCACAAAGAACACGTGTGAAAATGAGGCTATTCTAGGATTCCTAGACTGTAACCTTCTAGTTCCACATTGTCCTGAAATGATGTTTTGCTAAATTTAAGTCTACTTTTAAATAGAAACAGACTTTATCTCTGTTATTTCAGTTTTGTATAACAGAGATGGTCTCTTTCCAAAATGTTGAGAAGATTTGGATTTATTCCACTCTTGGTAATACCCAGCACTCTGAAAAAGAAGGAGATCTGAACAGGCTTTTATCTATCTGGTTAACGATGGAGCTTCTATATGTGTGTATAGACATCTGGAGATCAAGGGTCTATAAGCAAATCTGGTAAATAATCCAGTCCTTATTTGAAAAAAAAAAAAAAAAGCTTGCAAGCAATTACATAGCAACTTATGCTTGGATCATACAAGAACTTCCAAAGTGAACACAGATGTTACTTCCCAGTTGAGAAAGCAAGCAACTCCACCTGTGTTGAAATCCAGTGTTGTAGCAGGCAGGATTAAGCAGTGGGTGTAAGAAAATGAATGGCCATCCTTCATAGCAAAGAAACTAGAGATGGGAAATAGATCTTTCAACCACTAATTTCTAAGGCCAGGAAAATGCAAATTTCATACTATCCGGTGCAACTAGTAAATTCCCTCCTACACAATGTAAGAGTTAGAAAAAAGAAAAAGAGAAGTTTGTTTTTTTTTTAATTTGATCTTAGTATGTAATATGGCTCAGATATCTTTCTCAGCTCCAATATTTCAGGATACGTGAGAAAGTAACCGGGTTATAATTACACTCACTGACTTGGATTCCCCAGTTTGAAGGACAAGATGTGAGGTTTTTGCTGTCTGTGCTTTGGCTGTCTATGATATAAGGTATATGATCTCAGAAGTAATCGCCTTCACCTAAGCTCTGCATCTCATGTTCTTCATAGTTTACAAAGAAGATTCATGGATCCCAGGCTATGAAGATGTCTCTTCTAAGAAAAGATGAACGGTGCCCAAGAAGTGCTTTTTTTTTTTTTTTTTTTTATTAACCTTAAAGGAAGATTAGATTGGTGAGGTCAGATGGACTCAAATCTGCTGCAGAGGTTTAAATTTGGGTAAGATAAATCCATGTGCTCAGCTATGACTGGAATAAGCTGGGACAGCCTTTTGCTCAAGCCTGTGACTAGATGCATAGTCAACTATCTGAAAAGAGCATGTCGGATATTTTTGTGCCACAACACTCAGATATGATGCAATGCAATGTTGTTCAGTACAATATAATACAAGATGATACATTAAAACAAGTAGCAGCAGTAAACAATAAGTATCACCTATTTACAGAATAGAAGCTCTCCAAATGATGTGTGTATATAACTGATGGTATTATCAACAAACGTTGAAAAACGGAAACTTTCTCAACCATCTTACTTATTTCGAATTCTCATTTTCAAACAAATAGATAGGGTCCAAAAACTTTCTCAGCTCTGTGGACACGCTATGATCGTGCTTTGCCACCAGATGGCGAAGGCACAAACCTGAGTGTATGTAAACGCGTAAACGCTGGTGCTGATGTTTTCCGGTAAGTTGAAGATGGCTATTTTATTTGCTGGATTTTCTTTAGCCATAGTAGGGCGCTACATTTTAAAAAACTTTTCTGAAAATTGTCATAATTCTCCTGCACAAGTTAATTATGAAAAGTCATACAAGGGGACATCCATAGGTAAAGGAGGAAGTGACACAATCCAGTATTATAGCTGGGGAGGCAGCACAAGTATTTGGGGAAGCAGAGTAAAGGGAAGACAAGAGGATTTTCTTCTGTGAGGTGAATTGAATAACTGTGAAACTTCCACCTTGCAGGAATTAAGTTACTGTGCTCCTTCAGCAAATTATCCATTATGAACGTATTAATTATGTCACCAAATGTGTCAAAAGTTCAACATCTGGCAACAAGAGAAATACAGGGAGTTACATTATCTGTTTGTGTTAGACTAACTGACTCTTAGGATTCAGTTCTTCTCACCTAAATTCAGGCATCCTACTGAAGTACCTCATGCTGGTGCCTGGGTGGTTTGAGATCTCTTAGTAGAGATAAAAGGGAGAAATTAGGGAGGATTGTGGGTGAAAACGCTCATGTTGTGATAGGTGCTAGTTTGTTACATCAAATCGGGAAGTGATTTTACGGTGAAACGAGGCGCTAATTACGGGCTAAACCCACAACATCCTGCAATAAGGGCATGTACCCCGCCTGAGACAATTAAGTGGAGCCAGCGAGGCGGCGATGTTAGTTTAGATAGCCTAATATGGCAATGGCGAGGTCACACAATTGTAAAATATATGCATGACCTGAGGGTCACCACACACAACGCAGAGGAAGACTCCAGCCTTCATCCCCACGACCACCAGAAGGCTGAAGAAGACCCCCTAGCAACAGCCGGCGCAACCGCAGAAGTTACAGGAAGTGCCACATATACCCGGGGCTGGAATCGCGTATAAGGAGACTGTGAGGGGGCGATCGCGCGCGCCGTTGGTGGAGCAGGAGACTCCCCGGCCGCCCAGCGCTGTTTTGCTTACTTGTGACTTGCTCAATTATTTTATTAAATTGGAGTTTATGCAACCCGGCCCGAGTGGTTGTCAATTTGTCGCGTTTACCTATAACACTGCCCTTCCCCTTTCTGCAGTGCAGTGCTGTGCGATGCAGCAGGAAGAGCCGAGAGCGAACAGCTGAAGGCGCCACACACACTTTACCCCAGACTTTGGAGAAACTCCAAGGCAGCTAAGCGCTTACGAAGGAAACAACCACCCGAGCTGTAAAACTGTGAGCATCCCTCAAGGGACACAGCCTTTGCTGATCTGGTTTTACATTTGACTCACTGTGTCCCCTCAGAGAGGGCTGCTGCCCAGGTGCTCCTGCTCCTCCACCTCTTCTACCCTTTCACTTGAAAAGCCCTCCCTCCTGCTCTCTCTCCTTGCTGCTAGCACTGGTGTCGAATGGTAGAGCTCCAAGTGGGGCTGCTGCTTGCCTAGGTGCTTGCCCAGCACTCCCTGGCAGGGCAGCGCTACCCAATCCAGTGCACTTGCCCTGGACGACGGGAGCATCAGTGCAGCCCTCTTTGGCTTCAAGAGGTTCAGAAACCTCTTAGCCTGGGATTTGCACCTGCATCTTAGGGAGGAGAGTGTGCTGGGAACTGACAAGTATCGACTCTCTGGTGTGGCTGTGTGTTTCCTTCCCCTTCGGAACGAGCAACAGATGAATCCTCTTGCTGGAGGGCCTTCAAAAGCACTTGTCTCCTCCGCAGAAGGCATCCACCACTGCCCCAGAATGAAATTGTCCCACACCAAGAGGAAGCTCTCAGCACCTCTAGTTGTGGCTCAGCACAGGTCCTGCAGAGAGAAGGGTTCCAAGCCATGTCTCTGCAAAATAATTTCTCTTTTCCTGCTTCTGATGCTCTGGAAGTGAGTATGCCATGACAGCTTCCTCCACATCTGGCCCTGCCATGCTGACCGTCTCTTCCAAGTTGCTGGCTGTAGCAGAGACTTGGCACAGACAGAGAAAACAAGTCCTGCTGCTGCTGGTGCTGCTGCCAAGAGGGTTTCCTTGCTCTGGAGTCCATCTTCACTGCCCGGTGGGAGCAAGGGAGGGCATTTCCACCTGCTGGCCTGCAAGAAACTGTCGTGCTTACAGTGCAGCCTCTCAGCAGTAAGGGCCACCAGTGAGCAGCATCAGCCACTCAGAAATCTGGGAGAGGCTCCAGGGAAAAAGCAGAGAGAGCCAAGCATGTGATGGAGAGAATCCTGGGCCCAGGAAGGAAGCTGTGGCTCTATATGCCGCAGGGAGGTTTGTCCCAATGGGTTGTGCTGCATCCATTTTGGTGGTCAAGGGTCTGGGAACCCAGGTCATTTTCTCCTCAATCCTGCCAGTGAGGGGGATGGATGAGAGGAAGAGGAGACGGACTTTCCAAGTTAACGACTGGCTGTGCCACTGGTGTTGGCAACAGGGTTTTGGTTTCTGCGACCATGGGACCCTGTTTGAAGATCGACAACTGCTGGGGAGAGATGGGATCCACCTCACTAAGTGGGGCACATGTGTCTTTGCCAACAGGTTGGCCAACCTGATAAGGAGGGCCTTAAACTAGGAAAGATGGGGGAAGGGGAGAGTTATAGTGCCAGGGTAGTTGGCAAAACACACCTCAAGTCGGGACACCTCCAGCAGGTGAATGCAGCCAGGGAAGTGCGCATGGGATGTGGCTATGGGGGATCCTATTGTATCCCTCCTGGGAAACCTGCATGCTCGATCACCTCTCTGAAATGCCTGTACACCAATGCACGCAGCATGGGGAATAAACAGGAAGAACTAGAGAGGTGTGTGCGGTCGCAGGGCCACGATCTCATTGCCATTCCAGAGACATGGTGGGATAGCTCGCATGACTGGAGTGCCGTCATGGATGGCTACGTGCTTTTTTAGGAAAGACAGACCAGGAAAGCGAGGTGGTGGAGTTGCTCTTTATGTGAGAGAGCACTGGAATGTATTGAGCTGTGCCTAGGGGTGGATGAAGAGCGAGTCGAGAGCTTATGGGTAAGGATTAAAGGGCAGGCTAGCATGGGTGGCACTGTTGTGGGTGTTTACTACAGGCCACCTGATCAGGAAGAGGAAGTCGATGAGGCCTTCTACAGACAGCTGGAAGTAGCCTCATGATCCCAGGCCCTGGTTCTCATAGGGGACTTCAGCCACCCTGAGATCTGCTGGAAAGACAACACAGCTAGGCACAAACAGTCCCAGAGGGTCCTGCAGAGCATTGGTGACAACTTCTTGACACAGGTGGTGGAGGAGCCAGCAAGGAGAGGTGTGCTGCTGGACCTCGTACTAACAAACAAAGAAGGACTGGTGGAAGATGTGAAGGTCGGGGGCAGCCTTGGCTGCAGTGACCATGAGATGGTGGAGTTCAGGATCCTGCAAGGAGGCAGCAGGGCACTAAGTAGGATCGCAACCCTGGACTTGAGGAGAACAAACTTTGGCCTCTTCAGGGACCTACTTGGAGGAATGCCATGGGTTAGGGCCCTAGAAGGAAGGGGCGTTCAAGACAGCTGGTTAATATTCAAACATCACTTCCTCCAGGCTCAAGATCAGTGCATCCCTATGAGTAGGAAGTCAAGCAAAGGGGGCAGGAGACCTGCATGGATGAGCAAGGAGCTCCTGGCAAAACTCAACCAGAAGGAGGAAGTCTACAGAAAGTGGAAAGGGGGACAGGCCACTTGGGAGGAATACAGGAACATTGTCAGAGTATGCAGGGATGCGACGAGGAAGGCTAAGGCCCGTTTGGAATTACATCTGGCGAGAGATGTCAAGGACAACAAGAAGGGCTTCTTCAAAGACATCGGTAGCAAGAGGAAGACTAGGGAAAATGTGGGCCCTTTGCTGAATGGGGAGGGTGCCCTGGTGACGAAGGATGCAGAGAAGGCAGAGTTACTGAATGCCGCCTTTGATTCAGTCTTTCCTGCTCAGGCCAGCCCTCAGGAACCCCAGACCCTGGAGGCAAGAGAGAAAGTCTGGAGAAAGGAAGACTTTCCCTTGGTGGAGGAGGATCGGGTTAGAGATCATTTAAGCAAACTTGACACCCACAAATCCATGGGCCCCGATGGGATGCACCCACGAGTGCTGAGGGAGCTGGCAGATGGTATTGCTAAGCCACTCTCCATCCTCTTTGAAAGGTCATGGAGAACAGGAGAGGTGCCTGAGGACTGGAAGAAAGCCAGTGTCACCCCAGTCTTCCAAAAGGACAAGAAGGAGGAGCCAGGGAACTACAGGCCAGTCAGCCTCACCTCTATCCCTGGAAAGGTGATGGAGCAGCTCATCCTGGAGGCCATCTCCAAGCATGTGGAGGACAAGAAAGTGATCAGGAGTAGTCAGCATGGCTTCGCCAAGGGGAAATCATGCTTAACCAATCTGATAGCCTTCTGTGATGGAATGACTGGCTGGGTAGATGAGGGGAGAGCAGTGGATGTTGTCTCCCTTGACTTGAGGAAGGCTTTCGACACTGTCTCCCATAGCATCCTCATAGACAGGCTCAGGAAGTGTGGGTTAGATGAGTGGACAGTGAGGTGGCTTGAGAACTGGCTGAATGGCAGAGCTCAGAGAGTTGTGATCAGCGGTGCGGAGTCTAGTTGGAGGCCTGTAGCTAGTGGTGTCCCCCAGGGGTCAGGACTGGGTCCAGTCTTGTTCAACTTCTTCATCAGTGACCTGGATGAAGGGACAGAGTGCACCCTCAGCAAGTTTGCTGAGGATACAAAACTGGGAGGAGTGGCGGATACACCAGAGGACTGTGCTGCCATTCCGAGAGACCTGGAGAGGCTGAAGAGGTGGGCGGAGAGGAACCTCATGAAGTTCAACAAAGGCAAGTGCAGGGTCCTGCACCTGGGGAGGAATAACCCCAGGCACCAGGACAGGTTGGGGGCTGACCTGCTGGAAAGCAGCTCTGCGGAGAAGGACCTGGGAGTGCTGGTGGACACCAAGTTAAGCATGAGGCAGCAATGTGCCCTTGTGGCCAAGAAGGCCAATGGTATCCTGGGGTGCATCAGGAAGAGTGTTGCCAGCAGGTCGAGGGAGGTGATCCTCCCCCTCTACTCAGCCCTGCTGAGGCCACATCTGGAGTACTGCGTCCAGTTCTGGGCTCCCCAGTACAAGAGGGATGTGGCACTATTGGAGCAAGTGCAGCGAAGGGCTACAAAGATGATTAGGGGACTGGAGCATCTCTCTTATGAAGAAAGGCTGAGAGAGCTGGGCCTGTTTAGCTTGGAGAAGAGAAGGCTGAGGGGGGATCTTATTAACGTGTAAAAGTATCTGAAGGGAGGGTGTAGAGAAGATGGGACCAAACTCTTTGCAGTGGTGCCGAGTGACAGGACGCGAGGCAACGGGCACAAACTGAAACACAGACGCTTCCATCTGAACATGAGGAAAGACTTCTTCACTGTGAGGGTGACAGAGCACTGGAACAGGTGCCCAGAGAGGTTGTGGAGTCTCCTTCTCTGGAGATATTCAAAAATCCGCCTTGACGCGATCTTGGGCAACTGCTCTAGGTGACCCTGCTTGGGCAGGGGGTTGGACTAGATGATCTCCAGAGGTCCCTTCCAACCTCAACCATTCTGTGATTCTGTGATCCATTCAGCTTATCACACTTATCTTAAGATGGGATGAATTGTCCTTTGAAGGTGATATTGCTTCCTTTGTCTATAGGGGGAGCCTAGAATAGATGTTGACTGGACCCCTAACCAAGGGTAGGGGAAATTAATTCACAGAAAGATTCTTCATTAGAGTGCATCTGCTGAGACTCCTAATTAAGGCCTGGTGTCTTGCAGGAGATCTAATTTACAGACATTAAACTGCATCGAGAGTCATAAATACACCAAGTACTTCAGTAACACCATTTTTCTGAAGAAAGAGTTCCAAAGCGGCAAGCTGAGTGTTAGAATATCACATTTCATATTGAAGTTGTTTCTCAGCGTATCACTCCACTAATGTTTCACAACGCCCAGGCTGCAGGTCAGCTGCAACATATAGGGAAAAGAATGAGCTGTTGCTCCAAAGGCAGTACTGAATTGCGTAGTTCTGCAAACATCGAAGCAAAGAACATTTATCTGGGCATTTATCTGGAGCAGGGAGGGGCTCTATTGCAAGTTTGAAGCCCTAAAGTTTTTCTATTTAGATAAATCTTCTGATTTGTTTCAGTAAGATGTCTTTGAAGTGAAGAAGGAAGCTACTCACTCTTACGAAGGTACATGAAATGTTTGTAGCTTTTGAAATAAGAGTTTATTTCTGGGATCAATATGGCATAAAATATCTCGCACCTTCATGCAAGGAAGGTAGGCCTATTTCTTCATTTTAGAGATGAAAAAGATCATTTTCAATCTGCAGATAGAATCATAGAATAATTTAGGTTGGGAAGGATTTCTGGAGGTCATCAAGTCCAACCTCCTCCTCAAAGCAGGTTCAGTCAGATCAGATTGCTCCGGCCCGATCCAGCTGAATTTTAAATGGCAGCACAGATGGAGATTGTACAAATTTGCACCTAATCCGGTGTTTGATCACTCACGTTGGGGCAGGAGAGGGAAATTTCCTCCTTCAGTTTCCCAAGTAGTCCATGGAAGAGGGCAACCTGTTGATAGCAAGCTCATTGAAGCCCTTTTCTGAGAATTAACTGGGCTAGTTGCTCTGCTTTAGAGCAGAAAAGGATGTGTAGGTTGGAGATAAAGAGCAGCCAACTATGCAAAGATGACTCACTGTATAAAGGCAGTCTGGTCTTTTGTGCATCTAAGCAGGGTAGGCATTTTGCTCACTTAAACTGTGTACCTAACCATTATAGGCTGGTTTTAATCCTGCTGTCTGCTTCTTGAAAAGGGCAAGTACTTCTGAATATTTGGCTCAAGGGGGGAATAAACTGGCTTGGTATCTACAGTATAGACAGTATCTACAGTATCTAAAGTATTGAGTAGATACTCTTGTCTTTCTGGATGAAACAGGTCAGTAAGAGAATAGTTTTGTACCTATGCAATACCTTGAAGCCTATGCTAGAAACAGACCTCAGCAAGAATTGAAACCTCCATTCAGTCACCCACATGATAAGAACTCCGCTTTGAGAGCGTCAGCCAGGTTACTGCTAACCTCCAATAGATTAACAATAATTTTTCATGTGAGGTGAAGCTGGTAGAACCTTTACAGGGATGACTGATTCCCTTTTTGTTCAGGATTCCTTCCCTTTTAGCATGAGATTTTTCACCCTCTAAATGGAAAGTATTTCATTTGGTGACTCTTCCCAATTTATTCCTGAGCAGAAAATGGCCACTTTTCCTTGACAACAGGGATGCATGCAAATGAGAAATCCTTTCTCAGCCAAACCTGGAGGATCTTGTGGTATCTCCTCCTCTTTGGGAAGATGCAAAGCTGGGTTTTCCTGCTGCTGTTGCCATTTAGTGCTTGCCGACATTTCTTTCAAGAGAGGAAACTCTTACTTTCTTCTGCCAGGATGTGGATTTGTTATTTGTATGTTTACGAGTTGCAGTCCCAAAGGTCAGGCTGGTGGAGGTCCATGTAATTAAGGCAGGCCTTAGCAAGTTGGCACAGCTGCAGCCTAACCATTATATTCCTATTTCAGCAAGGCTGAACAGGGGCTGCTTTGTCCTGTTAATGGACTTTGTGGCCCATACTGAGCTCTAACTACCCTACTACCAATGCCCCGGGGAGATAGCTAATAGGCAAAAAATGTATTGGTGATTGCAATACAGGAAGAATGATGTCTGAACTAGTGTCAAGACCACCTATCTTCAGGAACAAGTGGGCCATTGCCCTTGGAGTGGGCCATTTGGATGATACTGTACACCTAACCGTGGCTATGAGTGAGGGGAGAAGAGTGCTCCATAGATGTCCTCAAGAAAAGCAGACTTTTTTCCTTAAAAGAGGAGAAAGAGGGCACACGAAAACCATTGTAGTGCCAGACTAGGACTTGTGTTTCACAGTGCTGCTGCTGCCTTTTGAATAAATTATTTTATCTTTCTGCGCTTTCTTATCTCACCTGAAAAATAGGAACAGTACTCCCTTGTATCACAAGTCATTTCAATGCGTAATTAAAGAAGTCTAGTCAGAAGCTATGAAGAAAATGTGCCGTACTTCCTTGTGGCTACTGAGACAATCCATTGTGTGTTGCCAGTTTCCCATTACTTCTAGGTGTTGAAGCAGTTTCTTGTCGGGAGATGATATGAGTGTGGTAGCAACATGCCTGAGAGGAATCACTGTGTGGCCATTGAGTTTATCCTCTCTGGACTAACGGAAAGCCAAGAGGTGAAGGTAACCCGCTTTTTTTAAGCACATTAATAAGGAATCTTGGAAGGATCATGTAGATGAAGGTTGATCCCCCGGCTTCACACACTGTGTACCTTTCCCTCAGTAACTTGGCTTCTGTGGATTTCTGTTACTCCTCAGCTATCTCCCCGAGGTTGCTGGTGAACTCTTCAGCAGTGAGGAGAGCCACTTCAGTCAGTGCCTGTGTGGCACAGCTATTCACTTGTCTCCTCATGGCTAGTGCTGTGTGTCTCCTGCTGGCAGTAACAACATATGACTGCATGTGGCTCTCTGTAACCCTCTCCTTCATGCAACTGTCATGTCCTCAAAAGCCTGTACACAGATGGTAATCATCTTCTATTTCACTCGCTTTGTCCATGCACTTACACAAACTATCTCCACCTTCACATTCTCTTTCTGTGACTTTGGTATTATCGGTCATTATTTCTGTGACATCCCCCTAGGATCCAGCTTTCATGCTCTGACACCTAGAGCAAAGAGATGGTACTTCACATTTTTGGTGTGTTTCGTGGCACCTTCACATCTCTGGCAATTCTCATCTCCTCCATCTACCTCATCTCCACCACCCTGAGGATCCACTCCTCCAAGGGCAGATGCAAAGCCTTCTCCACCTCTGCTTCCCATCTGAGAGCTCTCTTCTTGTTTTATGGCAGCACCGTTTTTATGTGCGGTAGCCCAACATCCAGCTACTCATTGGACTGAAATAAATGGGCCCCTCTGTTCTCTACAGTGGTGACTCTAGTGCTGAATTTTATCAGCTACAGCCTAAGGAATAAGGAGGTGAAGGATGCTCTGAGGAGAGTTTTAGGTCATATTAGAGAAACTTCAGCAGACTTGTTAGAAAGAGAACTTTGTTTGGGGAAAATTTATCAAAACCTTGGTACAAAGAGTAGGACTTCCAAGGAAGATTTGATCAGCTTCCAAGGGTGAGATTCAGAAAGGTACTTAATTGTTAGAAGGGATTTTAGGTGGACTTTATACTGGTTGTATCTGCAACTTCTATCTTGAAAGACTGTGTTCCTCTGCTGCTGAAAGCTGGAGGAATCCTGACTTTTAACTTGCAAGTTCCAAGCACAAACAGGACTCCTGCCTGAGGAGTGCGTGGCACAGAATTGCAGTTCTCTGTTCTATTAGGAACGTTTGCTCATGTAGGAAAACCACCAGTCCGTCAAGATGAGAAAAAGCTTTCAGAGACATTCAAGAGGAGAAAAGCAATGTGATTTGAATTTATGGCCACTTCTGCTACGTCTTCAGTATTTGAAAGGAGTAGCCTCTTCCAGTGCAACACACAGAACCTGAAGTTCTGCAAAGGAAATCTTGGAGAAGAGACACCCGTGTTTTTGCCCCCCAAACACTAGGGAAAGTAACTGTCCCTCTTCTGTTAAATCTCCCTCTTCTGTCACTCATTACTACCTCCTTTTTCCCCTTCTGCCTGGAAACATGAAAAAACTACAGAAATGCAAAAAGATTGACTTCTAATTTTGCTACCATTGTGAAGTAAAAAGAACTTATTCTTGCTTTTCATCTCCACATATCAGCAATCCACTTGAGGCAACTGAGTGAACCGGTAGTTATTTTAAGGACATTGGACATAATCTGAAAGTTAATCCAGCTGTAGTGTTCTTTCACTTAAAATAATGCTGAAATAAGATGGTGAATTACCAACAACATGTCTGCCATCAATGTGATTTTGAGAATAAATGACCAATCATTTCTGGGAGATGAGAAAGTTGGGAAAGGCTTTGGAATCCTTTTATCAATTCAACTAAGCTAGCTCTAAGGATAGGTGTTCTAGTGCTAAACGATGTTTCATCCCTTCTGGCTGAGTTTACAAATGCTGTCCCTCAGTTGGCAGAAGGAGTTGAAATCTTTATTGAGCTGAAAGTGACAGAATTAATCTCGGACAGGCGAGAGGTTCCTGCCTCTGCATAAGGCTTACAGTCAAAGGGGGATGGAAAGAGGTCTTGCGGATTCCCTTTGCATTTCACTGCAAGCCTGTTAGGGCTGTTATTTCCCCTGACTTCCTCTCCTTAAAGCTGTGCATAACTATAGCAAAGATTGTGTCCCTGTGATCATCTATGGCACCCTAAAGAAGGATTTTACAAGTCTCTTTCTTTCAAACGGCTGCCAGCATATTTTACAGAGAGCTGATATGACTGCGAAACATCATTATTTTTGCCCAAAGACACATGGCTGGGGAGAAAACTTATCTTCATATGTTATAGTCTGAATTTTGATCAAGTAGTGATGATTAAAGGCCATCACTATCTCAGAAGCGTTTATCTCAGTAACGCTAAAATTAGAATACGCACGGGGTAGTAAAATCATTTGGACTATATGCACTGTTATCCCACTGGCCTGACGGTCCCAAAATGCAGGAAAAAGAATGTGAAAATGTAGCCTTTTGGTCCTGCTAGTTGTCATCTTTCTGTTGCTGCAGAGGCTGAAGCTCAAGGTTTATCTCTTGTTTCTCATCATTAAGTATCATCAGATATGTGAAGTTCACTGTTTTTGCACATATCAATGTTGCGCTGTCCTTATCTTGAACAGAGAAGTGAGATTTTTAAACCAGATTTCTGAGGTGTCCAAAATTGTCTCTTTCAGTGGACTCCCAGCTCACAGGAAGGAAATAGCTTGAGAAGAAATCACAGGCATCATTTTATTTTCCTGTGTATGTTTACAGGTCTCTGGGAAGAGCAATGTACACTACTACTCTTCCAGAAAAAGACAGGTAGATCGCCATCAAAGAGCTTCCCTGCACAGCAATGAGTCATGTCTGCACACCTCTCTCTGCGCTGATGTTTAAGATAGTCAAAGCCATCTAGAGCTAAGCATCAGCAGAACCGGCAGCATGTTTCAATCAAGAATCACAATCTCAAACCTAAATATGCTTTCTGACAAATATCATCAAAAAGAACAGATTTTCATAAGCCCCACATTCATCTAAGCCGTGCATTCACCTATGCCTTAGTCTCCACCTCGAGAAACCCAGACAAAATTAGGGAATTTAAAATGTTAAAGAGCTGCTGTCTCTTCAAATCTACAGTTTGCTTTTCTAAGAAAGCCTTCTGATCCACCATCCAGAGTCCTGTTCCTCTTCTTCCCTTCCCCAAATCTCAGTTCCAGGAGGAGATTTGGGAAAATCCCGGCCTTGAATCACTTCTCATGACGGCAATGCTAAAGTAAGTCCATTTGCAGTAGAACAGCATTGCCCAGAGTCAGGAGGTCCTAGGGGCATTTGGGGGTTTCCCTGCTGCAAACAGTTGAGGAAAACTCGATGAATCAAGAACAGTACTGTTAAGAATTTTAGGGAAATTTTCAGTGTTCAGCTAGGAATTAGGTTATATCTTATGGAGTATGGAGAGATATTGGATCCCCATATTTCCACTGAGATACCTATTCCTTAGATCTTTATAGTGTAAAGCACCAGACGACTGGCCAAAGTATGAAACTTCATCCAGTCTCTAAATAAAGCGGTGAAAAATGTCCTGATAACTGAACTGGATTGTGGCTCCAACATTGACTATGGTATTTAACCATGCTTGGATTGCTGCTCTGATAGATTATAAAGCTCAGCTATGACATTAGGTCAAGGCCTTGGAAAGGTGTTAGCAGAGCTCCTTTAAATGAAGCGTTCCCAGAGATACCAGGCTGGCACAGACTGCTCTAAATCGGAGTGAATGCCTGGCATTGGGGAACGGCCTCTGTGTCCATCAGTGTTCCTGGGAGCCTTGGAAAGTCTAGTACAGTGTATGTCACCCTTCACTGTAAGGCAGACACCTAGTGCAGCATCCTGCTCCTCTCATGCTCCTCTTTTACCATGCAATGAATCGCAGTCCCCGCAAAGGTCTCTTGCTGTCTTCAGCAGCTCTCTCAAGTTGAGGCACCTCATGTCAGCACACCAATATATGTGAGATGAAACCTGCTTGTGCTGTGCCATCCTGAAGGATTTGCTTTCTCTTGGAAGCTTAGCACCACCATCACTTTTTTTGTGTAGAAACGTGAGCAGACACCACTCTCCGAAGCTCGTAGGAGCTAGTGGGAAAGCATAACCTCTCAAAATGCCTAGTTATTCCTCTTAATGCCAGGAGAAGCCTAGACCTGAGACTTACACAGCTCTAAGGTGTCTAAAGGTAAAAGCCACAATACCACCCCAAAGACTCGGGTTTGACTGGTGACAATATCCTCACATCCTTTTGACCGACAATTTCCAAAGAAAGATGAGAGCTACATATAACTTTGAATTTATTTTCAGTTCTATTCTGAACAGCCATGCTAAAAATAGAACAACATTCCTGAAAAGTCCCTCCTGAACACTTCTCTTTGCCTCCCCATGGCTGAGATGGACCCCAAAGAGCTGTGCTATGCAGCCCACAAAAGAGATGGTCTTCTTTTCAGCAAGAAGGTCATAAATGAGTTTGGGAACTGTGACAGTAGAGTAACTGATATCTACAAAGGACAAGCAGCTCAGGAAGAAGCATGGGGTGGGAGAGTCCAGCTGTTGACTGTTCTGCATAGTGCTGATGCTAAGCAGGTTTCCAAGAATAACAGTGGCATAGAAGACTAAGAAGAATGTGAAGCATACTTTTGCTAATGTATCATCTTGTGTGAGTCCCTGGAAGACAAACTCCGTCACATTGTTCTTCTTCTTCATATACGTCACATAGACAGGACCTGAAGCACAGAATAAAGCCACCTGTGATGGCATTAGAAACACAGTGTTATCAGTACACATCCATGTCGATCACTGGTATGTTCAATATCAATGTATTCCCTTTTATGCCTTTTGGGGAAAGTTTCCTTTCAAAGTCAATGCTTCTCTCAAGGAGTGACAGTTGATATCTAACTCAGAATGTATTACTGAAGTGTGTAATAGGGAGGTCCGTTTATTTGCTTGAGGGAGTTGGTGGAAATATCCTCCAGATTCTTATTTCTGATCTTTGCCCCTTTTAAAAAGGAAGGCTAGTCACTAGGTTCCCTAAACATCCACTTTTGAAGTGTTGATTTGGAAACGAAAAACTGACTGAGAAGGATAGTGCATGTTTTGATTTGAGTCTCAACACGTTAGTCATGCCCTAAGGAATTCTGCTCAAGCAGTGAACGTACCTTCTGTTTCAACCCTCTGAAGGAATTCAACAGAACTAGTCCTTACTATTGCTCTCTGACTCTGGTAGAATGTCCATGCATTTTTGTGCAACCATCAGTGTTCACATCATGACACAAGGCAGCTGGCTAATTAACATCACTTCAACTCTCAGTGTAGATCCTTCTGGAGGAGGTAAAGTGGACACCTACCTCATGTCTGTTTAGCAGAGATGTGCCTTTAGGCACAAACTGTCTTTAAGGCGCCCTAAGTGAAATCAGACCATGTTCAAGGCATGCCAGGAAACCTGAAGCAGGAGAGTCATTGTCCTATATGTGCTGTACTGGGCTACATCTTGTGTGGATGGGTTCCAGTTATTGCTCATGAGTTTCTGGGTTGCGACCTCAGTCTCCAAAAGAGCAGGCTTGTATTTCCTCAGACCACCTTTCCTACAGTACGTGGGTGAATACTGGAGATAATCTGCATTAACGATGTGTCAGTAAGGTTTTTGTACACCTCAGCCAAGTTCTGGACTGGGCATGGAAACCCTCATTGAGCTGAAAGTGACAGAATTAATCTCAGACAGGCGAGAGGTTCCTGCCTCTGCATAAGGTTTACAATGAAAGGGGGATGGAAAGAGGTCTTGCGGATTCCCTTTGCATTTCACTGCAAGCCTGTTAGGGCTGTTATTTCCCCTGACTTTCTCTCCTTAAAGCTGTGCATAACTATAGCAAAGATTGTGTCCCTATGATCATCTATGGCACCCTAAAGAAGGATTTTACACGTTTCAGGAAAATACAGTCGTTTGGTCCTGCCAGTTGTCACCTTTCTGTTGCTGCAGAGGCTGAAGCTCATGGGCCAATGCGTAGAGGAATAAAATGTTGTTGTTGTTGACGCCTTCCATAAGCTATGGTCCCGCTGTTGCCTGCTAGCATCCAGCAGCCGGAAGAGAAATCAGAAAAATCATGGCGTTCTTCCCCAAAACATTAAAAAACCCAAACAGTTTTAAAATTATAAGCCTTAGCTTGAACTGGCTGTGTGCCCTAACCCCTCAGCAGTTTCAGTATGAAGGGGGTCAGTGGGCCCCATCTGTCTTTCTACCTGCCCCACCTACGGTGAGACAGACCAGCCTCTGAAGGCGCCTGTCCCTCTCTGTTGACAGTGGTGCTGAGCTAGACAACTGTCCTTCATTGCATGAAGAATTTAGACTGCTACAAACAGGTGGGGATGATCCCACCTTTAGCTGTGTCCACAGAGTGTGAATGCTGGGTGAGGGACATGCTGGCCCAGGCCTGAGGGACACTATCCCTCTAAGCCTTGAGAATCAGGATTTATCCCAGTTCCGTCCTGCTGGCTGCCAACCACATAACCCACCACGGTGAGGAGAAGACACTGAGACGTCCGCAGTGTACTGGCGCATGCCTGTGAAACGGGAACCCACTCTGCCACCCCCTGCATAGAGCAGAGGACATTCGGGGAACCAGAGCATTTCTGACATTGTCCCACCATTTGGTCCGTAGATCTGCCACTCTCCTGTGCAGGGAACACCTTCTTATCTTGAATCACACTTAAGCCATGTTAAGGTGCAACACAAGTGCAAGCAAGTGTTTATAGGGAACATGAAGTGAAGGAAGAAAAAGGAAAATGCTTTAGTTACTTTCAGAGTGCATTACACAGATGTCTTTCTCCCTCACGCAGCTCATTTGCTCTTTTCCTCCTGGCAAGGTAGGAGTCAGGGTCCCGTGGCTCCTCGTGGCTCCTTCGTCCTTGTGGAGAACCTTAGCTGCTACAACTAACCTCCCTGTGGCAGCTTTGGCTGGCTCTGAGATGATTTAATCTTCCATCTTCACATTTCTTCTCTTCCTTCCTGCAGGGGTAGCTGCTCCAGCTATTCCCTTGGAATACTTTTTTCTTCCTTTGCCTGGGCCTGTAAATATGCCCTGTTGGGCTAGGAGTTATCCTGCATACAGGAATTATTCCCAAAGAACTCTTTATTTTCACTGACACATAAAACTGTGCCCCCCAATGCTTTCTTTGTCCTCAAATGCTTTCTTTGGTGGCGACAATTTCCTACGGTGAGCAATTTATCTTTCACTTGGATCTTTGATTCTCTATTAGTAATAAACATTAAAATGCAAAATCTGAGGCAGAGATGAAGGGCAGAGGGGATGGCTAGGAAGGAGGGCATTAGTGACAGGTGAACTACTGCAGAAAGGCAGAGAGTTGCTGCACTGGAATGGGAAGGGGAGAAGCTTCTCCTCATATCATCTGCATCAGCAAATGACCCAGCCAGCATCTAATATCAGCAGTTTAATTGCTAACCCGTGGATTCAGCATATGACAATGCAGTACTCCTAAGAAGGCATTTACTCCAAAGTAAAGGGGAAGGAAGCCTTTGGCACAGTTGCTTCCAGCAGCAGGTGACCAACAGCCTTGCAGACACCCTGGGCCATCATTTCCTAGCTGAGTAGATTACAGAGTAGATGGAGTTTGTCTGACGGAAAGTTTACACCCGGGAGAGCTCGGACTAATGGGATGCTCTGCCTGGAACACATTTTAATATTTTTGATAGCATTCATTTCTTTATTTGCTGGTGTCTCAGCAGTGCTTGGAAGCCCCAGTCCTGGGCCTGTGCTATTCAGAAAGAGAACATAAAGGGAATCCCTGCTAGTCACAGAGTTTACAATGCCATTCCAATCAAAACATGAACTTTCAGCGTCTTCCTAATTACTGCAACAGCTAAAACCAAGCTTTTCTTCAAAAGGGAGCTTTCAGTAAATTTTCCAAAATGGAATTATAGTGAGAGAGACTCGATTTTCTCAGCTCCTGAGAAAATGTTACCACAGTTCTACACCTCACCCTTTTCACTCCAGACTTTTCTATTCCACAGTTTTCTCATGGCACTTTTCATCTCCTCATTTCTCAGTGTGTAGATGAGTGGGTTCAGCATGGGCGTGATGACATTGTAAAACACAGCTACGCTCTCGTCCTCCGAGAGACTGCTGGATGGGCGTATGTAGATGAATGTGCATGGCCCAAAGAAGAGAATCACCACAGTAATGTGGGACCCACAGGTGGAGAGGGCTTTGTACCGCCCTTCGGACGTTTGCCTTTTCAAGGAAAACAAAATGACAATGTAGGACGTGACCAGGATGATGAAAGAGACCAAACAAATCATTCCACCATTGGCAATGACAATGATGCCCGCAACATAGGTGTCGGCACAGGCCAGTTGTAGTAGGGGATGGACATCACAGAAGTAGAGGTCAATTTTGTTGGGACCGCAAAAAGGGAGGCTAACGGTTACGAGGGTCTGCACCAGGGAGTGCACAAAGCCCCCCACCCATGAACCCATCACCATCCAGCCACACACACGCCTGGTCATGAGGGTGGTGTAGTGCAGGGGTCTGCATATGGCAAAGTAGCGATCATAGGCCATCGCTGTGAGGATGAAGACCTCAGCGCCGCCGAAGAAATGTACGCCAAAAAGCTGTGCCATGCAACCCCCAAAGGAAATGGTTTTCTTCTCAACAAGGAAGTCAGCAATCATTTTGGGAGCTGTGACAGAAGAGAGGCAAATATCTGCAATGGACAGGTGGCAGAGAAAGAAATACATGGGGGAGTTCAGACGTTGACTGCTAACTACAGAGACAACGATGAGCAGATTTCCTGCCACAGTAACAATATAGAAGAACAAAAACACCACAAAACATATTTTCTGCACCCCTTGGTTCTTTGAAAGGCCCAGAAGAATGAATTCCTTCACACTGCTTGCATTCTCCATGTTGATCAGTTGGGTGCCAATATGCAATATACAGCTTATACACCTGGGAAAATAAAGACAGACACATGATTCATCAGCATTTTTTCATTATTAATAATGAGTTCTATATCAGAAGTGGATAAAAACCAAGAAAGATATAGCATTAGTATTAAGCTTATGAAGTGTTTAGTTTCTGTCATGTATTTTTTTTTTCACAGCTATTTAATTCTCCACAGTACAAAGCTTCTGCCATGGCTTTGGTGGCATGGAGATAGGTGCACTCTGTGATATGTTCCTTAATCCTGGTCTTCCAGGATTTTGAAGGACTGGCTCCATGGCTGGTAGCCTTCCGTGCACTAAGGACACGGCCAGAGTGTTCACCTTGGGCACTACAAGGCAGATAATGCAGCATGTTTGCCCTCAGGGGAGACAAAGTCCCTGACAGCAATCTTTGTAAAATGGGTGTCTTTAAGAATACCCGGAAATATTGCTCAGAATGATGATTTGCTTTATAAGTACACATGATCTTTGAATTCTTGTTTAGAAGGGAAATGTACCCACATGCAGAGAAAAGAACTCTCTTGTGTATAGACGTTTTGAAACGTAAATATGAAATGTCACAGGCTGAAAAATGAGTTCTGGGAAGGTTATCTATCATGGAGGGGAAAAAAATTGCACCTATGACTTAATGGAGTATTTCACATTGTTCTAAATCTCAGCATTGTTTCTATCAGAGGAAGGAAGAATGAAAGACTCTTGTGAGATCTTCTGTCCCAGCACTGTACTGATTTTACCTAGTGTGATTTTTGATACACTCTGCGTGATGCTTTCAAGGGTTAACTTAGCTTAATGAAGCTAATCTAACTAAACTCCTTCAACAGCCAGTATAAGTCTGATTCATAGGCTGATTCAGAATGACTGAATTAGGGTCCTTTGCAGAACCCTTTTTTCCTCCACTCACTATGAGGAGCTTAAGCAAATTAGCACCACCAGGTTAGAATGACCTTTAGAGAATAATCCCTTTTGGTGCCTGAAAGTAGCTCAGAGCTTTTTGTAATGCCATCCACCTGTTTTAGGTTATGGCTGAGCTCCTTGTCCCTAGGCATGTCTACATCCATACAGTTTCTCATTCGAGACAAGGTCACATTCCAGCATAAACATGGGACTTCTTTGGTTCACCCTGTACTCCAGCTACAACCCATCGAGCATTACATGTCACTAATAAATGAATAGCCTACATCTTTAGAAAGAGTGTAACGTCTCTAGCTTGCCATTATGCACCCAGACCACCAGAGTTCCTTTGGTCAAAGAAGTCTGGGAACCACCAGATTAAAGTCTTCACAGAGAGTTTAAGGTCAGCCAAAAGCAGGCACTCTTTTAATAAAAATATCCACTGTATGGGCTTCCTTCTAGGATCAAAACATTCCCCGTCAGCTGGTGTTAAAATGCACCATTTTAAGTCCTGCAGAATTACATCACAACCAGGTCTTCTCATTTGTCTTGGTGATCTGTGAGCAAATCTGTGGAATGATTCAGCTAAGCCAAGTTATCTACCAACTACTTCAGTCTGCAGCATAATCAGAAACTTTTGTGCAGGCACAAAGTGATGAAGCATCCACAGGAAACACTGAAACTGAGAAAAGCCAAGATTACTTTCAAACCCACAAAGTGAAGCCGAGAGAGGAAGTGGGCAAAGGTAGGGACTTTTCCTATGCTTACAGTTGTACTTACACTAGATGAAAGTTTTTCAAGCAGAAGGGTAAAATTTACATGGACGGTTCCTTTTCAGATATTTCTACAAGGAGAAGGATCAGTAAGAACAACGGGAGGTCAGTTTCTCCCTCAGCTTACCAGGTCGTGATCCTTTCTACCCCTCTTCCTTCTACTGAGCAACGACGTAGACTTCTCAACAAAATAAATGACAGGGATGAAATGAGCACACCTTTATGGCTGTGCAGTACCCAGTCGAAAAGAAATAGCTGGGCTCCATCCAAGCCAGAGCATCACTGGAAGCATACCACAGCAATCGCAGGGCCATATTAAGGCAGTCAGAAAGGAGTGACCAAGAGAGAAATGGTCAGGGGAAACTATATGCCTGAATACAGCAGATGGCAAATTCCTGAGCTAAAAACAAGGTGTGCTTCTACAAAAGGACCGATTCACAATTCAGACAGCTCGGCTATGTGTCTTTCTTGACAAGGTCCTTTCCATCACCACCAAACTGCATTTAACAAACTACCCATCTGTCTGATCTCATCTCATCACCTTAAGTCATGTAGGCACCTGTACCTAAGCTAGGCATATTACACCTGACCAGTCTACTTGTAGATGTGATGAATCATGAGCTGCAGGTACCCGTTTCTTACTGTTGACTCCAAGAGGATTACTCGAATGACTAATTCAGTAGAGGATTCCCACCAGTTATGGCTTATCTCTTCAAGTGCCTTTGCAGGGGTAGACCTGAGCTATATGACATAATGCAATCAGCTGCAAAATAAAATGAATCTCATGTGTACTCTTAACATCTCAGAAAGGGTGAGAAATTGCACCATCTCCTTACTGCATGCATTCTTCCCTAAAATCTCAGGTGGTTATGGGAAACAAAAGAATAATATCGAAGCAATCTAATCTGCGGCTGTAGAACTAGCTCTGTATATGATTCTAGCCAAAGATAACTAGAGATAACTTCAGTGGAAGTTCCTTTCTGTATTTTCACATTTGTGCAAGAAGAAAGGAAAAGGAAGAGGAAAGCAAAGCAAAACAAAGCAAAGCAAAGCAAGAAGCCAGAGAAGCTGCAAAACTTACCTCACCTGTGTTTAGAGATCTAATTTTTTGTGTAAGGGCTGTACAGCTTTATCTCCTCAACTTCTGTCTCTCCTGGTATGAATGTGTTAGAGCACAGCGCCTTTAAAGAACATAGAATGGCTTCTGGAAAGCTTCCAAAACTTGCTTAGGAGGTGGCTGTTAGTGTATAATCCAATCCCATCTAATTTATTACTTGCTTTCGTGTGTCACAAGTGTATCTTGATGTTTCCTGCCTGTGTGAGAAGTGGTTTAATAGGCTGTGTGGATGATGTGACCTGGGTGTCCTGAATGATGCTTTCATATCCCAGCAGCTGCAAAAAGGGCTGAGAAGAAAACCGTTTAAGTACCAATCTTTAACCCTCTCGCAGGAAATCTTCCACCTGAAGGGCTCTTGGGGCTGGAGGAGGGAGGGGTGGAGGCTTAGTGAAGGGAAGGCGTGAAAGAAAGGGGCAAAGGAGGAGAATGAGTTCTGTCTTGACTGAAAAGTTTAAGTAAACGTATTTTAAAGAAACAGTTGTCAGTCAATGCTTTTATAATGATATCACAAAGGCATTTCAGGGTTTCTCCATAAGAAACAACAGTCAAAGGAGTAGCTGAGTATTCAAGTGGACAAGCATATGCATGGGCCTATCCAGCTAACGCTTCTCGGAGTTCTTCCTTACTCCAAGCTGATAGTTGTATGGATTTCCCATGTGTAAAGGGCCATTAGGTCCACTGCTCTGGCTTCCTAGCATTGTGAATGCTAAAACAGTCCATTTGTAATCCAGATATTTTCTCTCCTTTTTTAACTTCTGTGTGTTCCAAAAAACATGTAAAAGAGAAATCCTCATTAAAGGAAAAAAAAAAAAGAAACCTCAAGCTGTAAGAAGAGTCACGATCCTCCAGGGATGGTAAAGAATTCCTATCGCAGGAGTCTTTTAAGGACAGGTTGGGCTCATTTCTCTCAGGAGTGGTTACAATTAAGTTTTTATAGGGACAGAAGATGTCCTGGGTGACCTCTTGATGACCCTCCAAGTCCTATCTCACCAGAAATTTCATCACTGGAAATCCAGTGAATAAAGCCTCTTTGCAAGAATTTGCATGTTTTAACAGAGGTCAGTGAATTACCAAGTCAGTCAAAAAAATCCTTCATTTACGCATTGGGAAACTGAGGGAGGACGTCACCTATTTAATGCCAATGGAAGTCAGCGAGTTTAACCCTGACTTAGTCACTCTAGGCTCTTCTGCGGAAAAAAATGAATGTCTCTGGAGGCAGATGCATCTGATCTACCTCAGAACTGATTTTAGGATGCGATTAGGTCTGAAATAGGCATCTAGCTTTTAAATAAAATAACTGAGGGCGGACAAATCTCACTGTCATGATGGGCCCCATCTTTCTTAACCTGAGCAGCTGCAGTCAAAGGTGAACCTAAGAAATGAAACAAACGAAGCAAATAGACATGCTGATTTATATCAGCATATCATCTCAACCAAGGCCCAAGTCAAATTCATCATGGCTCTGAACTCTACTGTGTATTTGTAGCTTATGCCTCACGGATGTCAGGAAAGACATTGTCTCAGCTACTGTCCTTTCCTTTGTTTTGCTGAAATTTCTGGAAATGTGGAATGGCCTGATAGCAACATAGTTAATGTCTCCATCTCCTCTGCACAGAATGCCAGCGATCTCCACAGTGAAAACAGAAATCCTACAGTTAATGAGAATAAATACTGGTAAAGAAATGTCTTGGTGAAAATAGTCCCCTAACTTAAATGTCCTTTTACTGCTGCCTGGAGCCTTGGGCAGCTTAATGAGGGTTAACAGTAGTCACTACAGGAAACAAGAGTATTGGGTAAGAAGGTAAACAAAGTCTTACAGTCTTTGGGAAAGGAAGAGGAGCAACAGATGACAGAAGCCAGAGATCAGGCCAATAGCGTCTGGCCTGCTAACCTAGTATGAGTCGGCCTGCCACTTTCTGTACCCAGTGGCACACATGGCAGCAACTTGGCTAGCATCACATTCATGTCCTTTTGTTTCCCTAGCCAAATGGACTACCAGAGGTGACTTAATGCACAAGTCCAAATGAAGAATTGCTGCTGCCTCCTGCTGCAAAATAATTCCCCGTAGGGGTGTGCTTAGTGCCAGCAAAGGAGAAAGGTCTTTTCTCCATTTTCATTCCACTTACCTCGGCACCTGGCTCTGGACACCACTATGGCAGCAGGTCATGCTCAGGGGAGCTGTGATTTGGACAAGGAGGGACTGTGCATGGTGAGATGAATGAGGTTTTGCAGCTGGATAGTGAATACTGGCAAGGGGTTTGTTGACAGAGCCATGGTGAATGTGTGCTGTGAATTTGATGATGGGCAGGATGGGGACAAGGCACGGTGTGGAGGGAAGTTGTGAAACTTGAAATGAATGCTACATGGCCAGGGGCTGTCTTCATGGAGTTTGTGAAATCAGAAGTGCCTGAGGTGTGGTGAGGGACTGTGCTGAAAGATCGTATGAAGTGGCAGGTAATACTGTGGGTGCTAAGCTGTGTTGAAAGACCTTGTGACATCAGAAGCGGACATCGTGTTTTGAAGGGTAACACTAGGAGAGGTTGCAAAATTGTGGCTGCTGAGGTGTCATAAGGCTGGCTAGAGAGTTCAAGGAGACCCTACAGTAGAACAGGTAGTGTGAATAGTAGGGGACAATGTATGGTGACAGCTTGTGTTGGGAGAGATTTTGTGGTCAGAAGAGGACACTCGGTAGTGATGAGTGTGCTAAGGGAGGTTCTGCAGTGACAGTGGACCCTTGGGGAATGAGAAGCTGTGTTGAGGGAGGTTGTGAAATCAGCAGCAGGCATTATGGAAGAGGACTGACAACTTCTCAATCTGTGTGACCCTGAGCAGCAGTAGAGTATCTTCTGCAAGGTCTGTGAAACTAGATCTATGCTGCTGCTATTTGATGCAGGCTTTCATTAATTAGTTTCATTAAGGAAGTAGACTCAGGTTTTGAATATGCTTTGGAGACAAGAGACCAATCTTACCAAAGCCTTATAATAGATATACGAGAAATGTGAGTGACTTTTACAGCTTGCTTTTGCACGGTCTATGGAAGTCATAGGATGGTTACTTGACTTGCATTATATGGAATGCAAAGTTTTTGATGATTCGGCATATCTCCACAGGGCGTCCATTACAACCAGTATGACAGTACATGACAGTACATATCAATGGCCCAGGCTGATGCTATTTAACATTATGAAATCTGATCGAAATGCCTTAGATAGAAAGCTAATCACCTGACATTCCCTGAATGCCCAATGGAGAGAGAGGCGCCTCCAGAGGATATAAACCACCATCGTAGACCCTCTCAATCACTGACAGTAAGAGACAAGCATTCTCAGAGGTGCCATCTGCCACATGTTTGCAATATATTTCTTGTGGTCCAAAAGAAGTCGGTGATAGGATGACTGCAAGGAATAGGGATCATGTGCAGAATTTTCTGCCCTGAACTAACATTAAGATAGCCAGCCCAGCCTACCATGGAGCATGCCCTCAGCATGGGAGCTATGTTTGTCCTCTGACTTGCTCAGTATCTCTCTGGGAAGATGCCAGGACACAGAGCACTCTAGAAGGTCAGTGGTCATGGCTAAGAAGAATGCGTTCCTCGGGGGCCACCAGCACCCTGTAAAAAAAACACATTTCTGCTTCCCTGGGGACGGTTGAAAGGAGACAGGCAGCCAAGGATGTTAGTGCTGAGTCTGTTCCTCAACATAGTCCATGTACTAGTGGCATGAGGTGCCTGCAAGGGACACCTGCCGCCCTGAGGGCAGCAAACCTGACTCCACTCATCACAAGAGCTCCTAGACACCAGAGTTTGAAATAGTCTTTATTTTCTCATTGATTGCAACATAAGGCACTCAGGGTACTGTTGGTATTTCTGCAATGTGGTTGAGGTCTGGACGAAGGAATCTGTAGGTGCATATGCGTGTTTCAGAGCAGTCCAATTTTCACCACATGCAGAAGGGTCAGAGAAAAACTAAAAAGACTTGATTTGCTTCCCTTTCCCAAGCCTCTGCCCTCAGTCGTTATCTCCACCCTTCCTTTCCCACAGCTACCCCCTTCTCAACTCCAAGAGCTCCTACTGCAGTCAACCCTCTTCTCTCCCTCACCTCAGCCTACCTCAAACATCAAACAAAAGTAGCAAACAAAAGTCACAATATCACAAAATAGGTCTAATTTGTCTAATCAAAGACAATTCCTGACTGGAGAGGCAGAGAGAGAGACCTTTGCTTCTTCACCACGTGATACCCAAAGTCTGAGTGAGATTTGTCCCTCTGGAGCCAACACCTGCCCATTTTGAAGCTTGCACAATCACACTGTTAAAACTCTTTTCTTCCTCTTCATTTTGTAAGTAAGTGGCACACAACAAGCACACTTCTTGTCTGCAGGGTTTCTGTTGCATTACTGCGAATAAATCGCTGTGTTTACTCTTTTTCTAAAGTCCCTTTCAGGTCAAGCTGCTAAAATACTTTAATTCTCTGGGGCCAGAGGTGAACAACGAGTCATCAAATGCTGTTAGAGCCCTGTGCAGTTTGGGGAGACTCCTCCTATCTGCAGGAGAAAGAAATAGGCACCTTTTTACACATGTTGTCAAAGGGAGGCCCAGAAGCGTTCAGGGGAGGCAGGCAAAGGCTGATAATGCCCAAAGAGGATAATCGATGCCTAGCACCCAGGCTGTGAAGGCCTCAATGTCTGATCTCCCTTTCCCACCCCACGCACAGCAGACAAGCCCTTTCTCTTTTGGGGGTCTTGGCAGGATTTGGGGCGAGACATTGCACAGGAAGTGATTTTTGAAGGAAACATTGGAAGAAGGGACATCCTCCTCTGGAATAATCCCATTCCAGCTGACTCTCATATTCCAAGAAAGAAAAAACAAAACAGAATACAGTTACTCTGAAAACTTCCCGCAATCTCTACTGACTGCTCATTTGTACATCTCCTTTATAACAGCATTTGGCCAGAGTACGAACGCACCAAGAGCCTTTCACAGATGCATGCAAAATCCCACAGCATCCCTGGGAATGGAATCCCTGGCAGGTAATTTTCTCCCCACCTACTGTAAAAGCAACCAGAGAAGTAGAGCAGAAATAGGAAACTGCCTCACAACATGAGAGAGCCCCATTCTCATCTGCCGCTGACTTCATCCCAGCCTCCTCAGTACAGTGAAAACACTCCTTCCTGACAACACCTGCTTCATTACGCCACAGGAGACAGGAACTGAATCTGCAGGCTGAAAGAACTTCCTTGTCTTTTTCACAGAAAATGTTTCCCAGAAGATCCATGGGATGAATCAGAAACCAAGAGAAAGACACTAGAGCTGATGCCAGGTCCCAGCTTCTCTGAGCAGTCAATTCCGATGCACTGGGGCAGGAAGGTAAGCATTTCTGAGATAGATTCAGCATTTCCTAGCTATCATTAATGCTTTGGGATGTTCTCTGTTTCTGCTGTTCCATCTTCATGTCCTCTCACAGACATCCACACACACACGATCACTGCGTAGAGTTACCCCCTCCCCATCTCCTGCTCCTCCCTCTCTACAAGCAGCAATGTTTTCTTCTGCTTCTTTTTTTTACTCTGTTGAACTGCCTCACCCTGTCTTCCTGCTTCAGCCTCTCCAAATTTCTGCATGATTTTGCCTTCTCCTCAATATGTAGCACCTTGCTGTTACCTTCCCAGACATCAGCCATGCATACTCCGTGAGCGATAGCTGTCCCAGGCCACAAGGCTGTAAGTATAAAAGCAGTGTATCAGTCACTAAATTCCCCTCTCTCTCTTGCAGAAACAGAGAGAAGAAGAAACTTTCTCCATTTTGGTTATTTCATAGTGACTGATCAGTTCATAATGCTCTCCTTTCAAAGCAGTTCAAGCCTGGCTGAAGGGACTAATTACAGTGGGACTGTGCAAAAGGCAGAGCCGTCATATGCTCTCCTCAAGTTCATGGAGAGCTTCTGTCTCATCAGCTCTGCCTCTGGCATGGTGGGAAATGGCATGGTTCTGTGGTACCTCGGCTTCCACATCCGGAGGAACTGTAGACAGTGAAAGTCTACATCCTGAACCTGGCTGCCGCTGACTTTGGCTACCTGCTCTGCATTGCCATCGAAACAGTTCAGTGCCTGATGCACTGCAATGTGGGAGTGCAGTTTGGGATATTCCTCTTCCTGGATCTTTTCACGTACGGGACTGGCTTGTATCTCCTGACAGCCATCAGCATTGAGAGGTGCCTGTTTGTCCTCTGTCCCATCTGGTGCCGAAGCCATCGCCCAAAGCACTTGTCCGGCATCATCTCCGGCCTGCTCTGGAGCCTCTCGCTGCTGCTGAACATGCTGGGGTACGTTTCTTGCACTGTTTGCCCCTCTAGCAACTGCCACATACTCCTCATCACCATTGGAGTCCTGGACTTCCTCTTCTGCACACCCCTCATGCTGGTATTCAGCCTCACCCTCTTCCTCAAAGGCAAGTGCAGCTTCCAGCACCTCCAAACAGGCAGGCTCTTCACCCTGATTATGCTCACCGTCCTCTTCTTCTGCTTGTTCCGAAGGGGAAGGAAACACACAGCCACACCACCAAGTCCATACTTGTCAGTTCCCAGCACACTCTCCTCCCTAAGATGCAGGTGCAAATCCCAGGCTAAGAGGTTTCGGAACCTCTTGAAGCCAAAGAGGGCTGCACTGATGCTCCCGTCGTCCAGGGCAAGTGCACTGCATTGGGTAGCGCTGCCCTGCCAGGGAGTGCTGGGCAAGCACCTAGGCAAGCAGCAGCCCTACTCGGAGCACTACCATTTGACACCAGTGCTAGCAGCAAGGAGAGGGAGAAGGAGGGAGGGCTTTTCAAGTGAAAGGGTAGAGGAGGTGGAGGAGCAGGAGCACCTGGGCAGCAGCCCTCTCTGAGGGGACACAGTGAGTCAAATGTAAAACCAGATCAGCAAAGGCTGTGTCCCTTGAGGGATGCTCACAGTTTTACAGCTCGGGTGGTTGTTTCCTTCGTAAGCGCTTAGCTGCCTTGGAGTTTCTCCAAAGTCTGGGGTAAAGTGTGTGTGGCGCCCTCAGCTGTTCGCTCTCGGCTCTTCCTGCTGCATCGCACAGCACTGCACTGCACAAAGGGGAAGGGCAGGAGCGCTCTCTCCTCCTGATTTTCTTGCCTGCTCTTTGCTTGATTTCTGTTTGCAGCGGGCAGAAGCAGGAAAAGAAAGACGACGCTCCCATGGCTGCTTGCTCTGCGATGGACGTCTGCCAGCGGCCATCTGCCAGGGCAGCTTTTGGATCTGCGCTCAGAAGGGCAGGCTGTGACCAGCCTCTGGCAGCTCTCCGTTGGGAAGAAGGCCCATTACCGCTGCCGATCCAGGTAAGCAAGCCTGGCAAGGGTGTTGGGGCCCTTGCAGTGCTTCAGAACAATAATCTATATGAGAGAATATTGAACTGAAGCTGTTTAGAATTAATTGCTTAGCATAACTTGCTTAGCATTAGTTGCTAAATTTGCTGAACCCTTAGGCCTCAGGCTGTGAACTTGCTGTGAACTTTTACATAGATAAGTAAAAGGGGGCCCCAGAGCCGGTTCAAGCTAGAGAGATAAAGAAGTTGCATGGACAGCAGGAATAGCCAACCTTGAAGATAAGAAGCAAGTTCCCCATAGGTAGCCAATCATATTATAGCCACTGCTGCGTGCTTTAAAGTAGCCAACCAATCAGATTGTAGAAGTGCCGCGTGCTTCAATGCAGCAAACCAATCAGAATAACCGAAGTGCCGCGTGCTTGCATGCCATGACTGCACAAACATATATAAGATAGGCAAATTGCTGAATAAAGTTGGAATTGAATCTGCATTCTGTGACTGCGTCTGATTCATTCTCGCTACTCCCGCGGACTGCGACACAAGGAAGTTACCATTGCCCCAACCCGATTTCTTGTGTTACAATGCCAGACGCGAGCCTTTAAAGCAGTGCAATGAACGCGCTGCTCGCATCTGTGGCGAGGGCGCTGAGCCTCGGCGGGGGCGAGCAGGAGAGCGCTGGGGAAGAGCAGCGCCCCGGGCTGGAGCGCCGCGGCTGCAGGGCGCGCTAGCACAGGCTGCGGCGGGGCGAGGCGGGCCGGGGCAGCGGCGGGGCAGAGCGCGGGCGCCGGGCGGCGAGGCGTCGGGGCGCGGGGCCGCTGCGCGGAGCCGAGAGCGCGACAGGCGCGGCGGGGGCGAGGGTGCGGGGGCAGCCGGCACCGTGGGCGCTGCAGCCCCGGGCAGGCTCGCAGCCTCGGCGGGGCTCGGGGGCGCTTCCCGCCGCGAGGGCGGCTGCCGGCGCGGAGCGTGGCTGCCGGCGGCGCTGGGGGTCGCGGCGGGTCGTGGCGGGTGGGGGCCGGGCGGGCGCTGTGGGCGGGGGTGGGCGCCGGGGGAGCCGGGGGCTGGCGCGGCTCGGCTCGGCTCGGCTTGGCGCGGCTCGGCCTCCCGGGCGGAGAGCTGTGCCGGGAGAGCCGTGCCCGGCGGCGGAGCGGCTGCCGGGGGCACTGGCGGGCCGAGAAGGGGGGCCGGGGCCGAGGTGAGGGGCCGAGAGTGCGCGAGCGCCGCTTGCCGCCGAGCGGGCGGAGGAGAGCTGCTGGGGGGGGGCGGCGGGCAGCAGGCAGCGCTGCGGGCTGAGACGTGCCCGGGCGCGGGGCGCCCCGAGCACAGCAAAGTGCCGCTGCCTGGGGAAGAGTTTTCCTCCCCGACGCTTGCTGCAGGTTTGTTTTCCTTCTCTGAGAAGCCCTGGGGGCGCGAGCAGGTCCGAAGAAGAATGACCTCTGCGCTGCCTTGCAACCTTGCCTAATAGACAACGGCATAGGCAGTAGCCCAGGCGACGCCAGAAAAACCGCCTGTCACCGTTTGGGCAAAGATGGTCGAGTTTTCCATTGCTTTCTTTTGAGAGAGGCACTGAGATTACTTGGAAGACGTCCAGATGTGTGTAGGTCAAAGGCACTGACGACCATTGGTCTCCTAAAAATGCCAGGCACGAGACTTTCAGGCAATGCACATGCAAAAGGAAGGCCAAACACCTCGATCTCAACAGATCATGTATGTATACGCAATAGGTTTGGAACACCAACAGCAACAAACAGCCATATAAAAGGATTTATATGAGCTTTATTGGTATAGCCTCGCTATATTTGGATATATATACAAACAGATGTCTTTATATGATAACTACAGGCTTTCTTTACTGAATTGAGCACTGAGGACTAAACAGCAAATAATGAAAAAGAATGGCAGAGTAGAAGCACGTTTCCTGTTACTGAGCACGGGAGAAGTTTTCAATTTCTTCCTTCATTTCCTAAAAAAAGACTAAAAAAAAGATAAAAAAGGAATAATAATTGCCAACTAAGCACAGGCAAACTTGCTATAAGCTGGAATAGAAATGTAAAATCCTGTAGCTAGCTGCTTTGTATAAAATGAAAGTCTGAGTAGATGCCTTCCAGGTGGAAGTCAGCAACTCGTATGTAACACAGACTGCTAAGCAGGAAAGAGAGGAATAGCGAATAAGCAGGATACCCACTGTGCACAAGGAAGAAGTGCAGAACAGTGACAGGAAGTGCTGTGTAACCAAAGTACCTCTATCAACTGCGTTTTGTCATCGTCTTGCCAATGGCGGTAAACACACTGGCTGAGCACCAGATGTAGTTTTTTGAGGTGGCGGATGTTGCAGTGCTTTGTTGCGTCGCCAACGACATTCAGCAGTTGCTGAAGAAAAAAGGGAGACAGTACAAGTTTACGTTAGCATGAGATCATTTGAATAGGCTCTCGATGTGTTCAGACACAAAAGAAAATGGTCCCCCACAACTCGCATCCTCCTTCCTTGTATGGCTAAATAAAGAAGGAGTGAAACGTCCAAGAACAGACTAAATATCGCAGCAGATTTCCATGGAGGAAATGAGCTGCTGTGTCCGACTTGCGAGAAAAAGCAAGGCTCCAGTTTCAGCTAGCATTGTGCTGCTCCTCAGGCTATCAATCACCTCCACGATCCTAACTGCAAGTGAACTTCTCTGAGAACAGCGGGAACTGCCATGGCCCGTTTTGTAGTAAAGGACAGTGGCTGCCACAGCAAAGGCCCTCTTGCCTTGGATGAGCTTCTGTGGCTGCAATGCAGGGCCCTGCAAAATGCATCTTTTGAAGAGAGGCCACAGAGCCTCTAGAAAGAGGGCTGCCAGCTGGCAGTGGGAGCCTCCTCAGGTGCTTCTGTCTCACCGTTAGCTGAATGTTGCCCATGCCTGCAGCTCTGCTGGCAGAATGGATAGCTCAAGGGTCGTCAGCAGAGCGGGAAGCAAAGGTGGATCAGTGAGCTCCAACCTACCCTGAGAGAGATGCTGGTTTCCTTCTCAGCAGGGGGTGAGCATTTCCTCCTCTTCTCTGCTAGGCTCTCTGAGGGCGATGCGTTCCTCCTTCGCTTTTGTCTGCAGGCAGCTGCACAGAGATAGGAGAAAAAGCAAGCCAAAGCATTAGCTAAGCAGTTCTGTCTGCACAATCTAGCACCGTCGTCTTACTTGGTGCACAAGGGAAATGGTGAGAGGGACTGAAGTACCATTGTGCTGGCTCACTACATGCATGTGTTGAGGGAGAGAGGGCAGCAAGCGAAGGGGGTCCAACTGTTATTAGAATTAAAAAGCGCAAGAACTGGTTAGATTATATCATGCATAAAAGAATGCCCTTGACGATTTTGTGCACAGAGCAGACTGTAGACCGCAGGCATGAGCACAAAGCAAGGGCTTAAGCTCAGGTGGCTTCGTCTCTCATCACAGGAAGTAAAAGAGGTGAGAAGCAGAAAAGTCTTTGGAGACAAGCTCTCCTTCCCCTGTCTTCCAAAAACAGAGGTTGCCTAAACCTCACAGACAGACGGCAATGACTTGGTGCGGGGGTGGCGGGCAGGAAGGCAAGAGGGAGAGGAAGAGAAAAAGGAAGCAAAAGCACAGGAAAAGTCCTCACTGTTTCCTATTACCATAAGAACTTGTGGAGTGTTCAGCAACTGCTCTAAACAACATGTTACATTTGAGGAGTTAGCCGTTGCGGGGCCATCGAGGCCAGTGTTTTACAGTGTGAGCCAAGCTCTGTGACTGGGCTTTATTTCATAAGCACGTTGAGTGACTGTCCTGGGGACTGACCTCACATGCTGCACCTAATTTGGAAATGGAATGCCTTTGGCATAAAGCCACCAGCATCAGCAAAAGCAGGTATTCCATGACAAGAGGGAAGATATCAATGTCATTGGCACCTTCTCCAAAAAAGGAAAAAGGAAAAAAGAAAAAAGGAAGAAAGGACTTGCCAGTAGAGAGGGGTGTACTGGACTCTGCAGGCACCGCTGGCCATCTCTCGTCCCCTTGCTCCTTGAGCTGCCTCTCTTCCTCCTCTCTCAGCAGTCGAGGCTCAGGTGGTGATGCCGCAGGCAGGAGGACTTCCCATGCCTGACAAGCTTCAGTCAACCAGAAAAGGTTAGCCAAGTGATGATACTCAGACACAAGCAGAGTAAACCTTCGTGCCAGGAAATCTATTACCAAAGCAAATGCCGAATGTCTGCTAAGCTAGAGATAGCAACGCTGTGTTTGTAGAATAGGCTCACCTGCTTTCTTTTGTGGTGCAGCAGGCTTAGCAGCTTGCTGGACAAGCAAGTCCTCGAAAAACTTTCTCCCTATCTCCTCGCTAGGTGACTGGACATTGAAAACTTCTCCGTAAAGCTCAGAAAATAAAGCTCGTACCTGAGGTGGGAGGAGAAAAGACAGCGCAGCCGTAAGCCCCCCCCCAAAAAAATTTGTGTTCTGCTCCACAAAGATGAATTCCTTTTCCAGTGAAGCTGAGGAATGCTTTGAATAAGGGAGAGACTAGAACAAGTTTGCTTCTTGGCCTTAAAGGCGAGATTGTAGTGGTTCGGCAGGGCAATTTAGGGCATCTTGTTTAAGGAACATCTCTAGGATTAAAGCTCTGTGAAGCGACCCGAGGTTCCAGTGCTCCAAGGGAGGACACTGAGCATCTCCTAGGTTGCCTGTTTTGGATTTACTTGCCTTGCTGCCCTTCAGGTTGAAGCCTTGTGGCAACTGCAGAGGGAAGAGATGCCAGCAGGGTGCCCTAGTAATGCCGGTGTTGAATGGCTTAGGAGAGCACAGTATTTGGGTGCTTAATGGAGTGATAAATTAACATGAGACTGAAAGAAGCCGGGAAGGCAGTGAGAGAAATACCTCTGGCAGGAGATCTGCATGGCAAACATCCGACGTAGCGAGCAACAGCACTGGAGCATATGCTGGAATGCCCTCTAGTAATGTTGTGAGCGTAGCTGTCAAGGTGAGTCCGGCAGCCTCCCACCAGGCATGGATATGTGGAATAGAAAGGATGCTCGGTGCTGTCCTCTGGGCTTCTCGGATCAACTAGTCAAAAGGAAGTTTGGAGAAGACTGTTGAAGCGGGTAGCAGAGGCTGCTGCTGAACAGCAATGGATCAATCAAAATTGCCTGCAAAACGGGAGTGCACAAAGACAAAGCGTCCAAACAAGCCACCAAAAATAAGGTAACATTGCTGCTTGGAGCCAGTTCCTTCAGCCTCTCCACAGCGAGAGGCAGGCCTGAATCTCTGCCTGATTTCCAAACTGCTTAGATGTCAGGTAACTCGCCCAGAGCCTCACGCCCGGTGCGAGTGGTAGTGTGCTTGAAAAAACAGGCCCAGCCCTTCAGCAGGGTCCACATCAGCGTGGTGCCACTGCTACACCGCTCGAATCCAGCAAGTGTGTTCTTGCCTCTTCCCTGCGGTGTGATGAGAGAAAAGAAACCCTTTTCTTCCCCCCTCCCAAGCCTGGGTTGCATTTCAGTGTTATAAAGAGGGAGGCTAGAGAAAGGGCATGACGTGCAGTCAGGCTGAGGCAGAGGCGCCTCCTGGGAGCTACAGAGCCTGAAGAGGCAAGGGAAGCAACTCTGCAGAGCCCACTGTCATGAGCAGCAGCTCTTGCCATGTAGAGGGCTTTATCAAGAGCATCTTGGAGCTCCCTGAGCTGCTAGCAACATCCTTACTGTTTAGCCTGGAATGGAAAAGATGCTCATGCACAACGTCCTTCTTCTGCATTGTTCAGCGTACAAGAAAAGTGTTCTTTCAGCGCGAAATAAACACCACAGGAAGCAGAGGAAAGCCAGGCCACCACCATTAACCGCGGGAGGTCTGCCTGCTTCCCCTGAGTCTATTCATCCTGTGAGATTGCAGAGAGAAGAGGTACCTGTGCGCATCTTTCTTCGGGTGAGGTGCTGCTAGCAAAGAGAGCCGGCAGGTCCAGCACGTGAACCGCAAACTTCTCCAGCGCGTGTATTAGTGCAGGCACCAAGTGGGAACTTTGCCCGTACCCGGGCTCTCCAGCGATTAAGAACCTGGGCCTGTGACATGCTGGCTGGCAACAAGCATTGCTAGGAGCGCAACTGCAAAACAAGAAGTTTGCAAAGGAAGTGATCAGTCAAGACACAGATGTTCAAGGTGTCTTTCTTTGTCCAGCACACACTGGTCTGGATCTCTTCCCCCCAGCCGCGCGGCTTTTATGTTCAGGATGTCTTGACTGAGCAGCCTTGAGGCCTCTGCCTTGGTCAAGTTTAGGTGCAGGGGGTCCACTGGAAATGGAGAAGGTGGTCGGGAAGGAGCAGAAGAACCTTGTGGGAAATCAAATGCCGTGGGCTCTGAAAGGCCTTAGCTGTATCTAAGAAAGTGCAAAACACATAGAACTGGAGGATATTTATTAGATTCCTTCATTCAGATGGTTTCATCTTTCCTTGTGTGCTGTCTCCTAGACTACAGATACAACTTTCTCGTGGTTTTTGCTCTGTTATCATGGAATACGTCTGTGAATAGCACCTTTTTTTAATTTTTTTTTTGCCCTCCCAGTACTGCAGGACCTTTTCTGGCTCAGGCCAAGGAACCTAGAGACTGGGCCAAGTTCTGTGGGTCAGAAGCCTTCCTGAGCAGCACGGTAAGAGAGAATGAGAAAAATTACTGACGCAGCTGGGACCCCATAAGCTAACTTCTCCATTGTGGGATTGAATTACTTTCACATTGCACTATCAAAATATGAATGTAAGCATAGTGGCTTAAAGATCGCAAATGAAGCCTTTTTTGCAGGGTTTTTATTATGCCCTTTTAGCCGGCCATTCCTCAGTTTTCTTGAGTCACTCCTGCATTCCCAATCTGGGAAGCTAGGTGACTCCACAAACCCACGTTGCATTTCTTTAGCTAAGAGGAGAGACAACACATTTCTTTGGCCTTGAATCCTTGAAGAACAGCATGCATGAAATCAGCATGCCCTAATTGTCTGTGGATGTCTTTGGTGGAGGAAAAGGAGGCTGGCTCCTTCCGGATGATCGGCTGGAGCTACTTGCTTTCCTACAACTCTAGCACCTAGTTATATCTCTGTGCTTCCTGCTTGCAGTTTTTGATACCAGAGCACCCTGGACTAACTCTTCTGTCCTCCCTCATCTAATGCCCCTCCCACTTGCAACGGCCACGACAGCTTGGAAAGCCCCAGCAATCAGAAGAATTTCAATCAAAGGACACGGGCAGTTACCTGTTACAGTTAAGGAAGGTTTGCTTTTGCTGGCCAGGCCTTGGAGGAAACGGCTCATCTTCAGGACCAGAAGGTGACTCCTCATCGCTGTCCATGCAGTCATTTTCTAAGAAATGAGTGGTACCGTGAGAAGGCAAGAGAGGCTTGTTAACTTTCCCGAAGAGTCTGCAACCTTCTCTTGCGCTAAGACAGCTTCTAAATGTGAGCTGAAACCCGGGGCTTTGTATTTCTTCGTCTGAGGGGCATACGCTGAATGCCATTTTCCAAAGCCTTCAGTCTCTACAGAGCTCTCCTAAGTGTCTGGATTTGCACAAGCTATGTTTTGCTAGTGGTGAAAGCTCCTTTTCTCCTTACAAACGAGACAGATGATGCTGACAGCCTTCAGAAACTGGATGCTCGAGTGCAGAACATAGAGTTCTGTACTGTGAAGTGGGAGGAGTTCCCGGCTCTGCCCTCTCTACCATTCAGTTTCACCTCATCCTGACTGAAAGGTTTGTTTCTGTTGCTTGCACAAACTAGCAGTGTTTGCTTTGGGAGAGTTTTATGGCAGTGAAGGCAGTGAAGCCCTACCTGGCTGTTGGTCCTGCTGGAGTGCAAGTGCTGCGTGGGGAAATACCCTCTGCCCGCCTTTTAGGAGTCTCTGTAGCGTGTTCTGAAGCAGTGGCTTGGAAAGGGGTGGCAGTGGTTGTCCAGGGGAAGCCACAGCCCTCTGTGAAGCTGGTGCAGTCTTCTGCATAGCCACAAGAAAATCTGTTGCTGTGATTTCAATGGCAGCAACATCGATGTGCAGCTTGTGACTGCTTGTGTAGATCTGCAGATAGTGTCGACGCAAAGCACAGAGGGCAGCTTCAGCGCAGAGGGCTTGAATATCGGCCCCGCAGTATCCTGAGCAACAAGAGCAGAATCCAAAGGGATGTCAGTCTCAGGCAGCAGAAAGCAGTCAAGGACAGGCTTTGCAAAGGGACACTCTCAAAGTCTTTGCATGTGGCCCGAAGGGGAAGAGTTTCATGGGCAATGGCAAAAGAGTTCCTGCACTGCAGAGCAGTGCCCTGCTGGGGAGCTTGCATTACGGGAGGCCCAGCGCCCTACAGCCTGTGCTTTGAAAGTAGGCCTCTGAGCCAACCTTAGCTCCTGAGGAAGACACCCCCCAGAGCCTTCCATGTTCTCAGAGGCAAGGGAAGGCAAGGAGACAGAAGCAGCTTGGGTACTGCCTGGCACAAGCTCAGACGCTGTCAGGAGCCAGGCACAGGCAGGAACTCGGTGCGTTTTTTCATCTTACCGACGCATTTTTCAGCAAGCTCCTCAAGCAATGCGTCCAGGGGCTTAGGGCTCCAGTCTCTGGTGTGGATCTTGAAAATCTCTTTTCGAGCCTACAAACCAGGTGGTCACACTGTGGTTTGTCTTAAGCCTCTTTCTCAAAAAGAAAATAAGCAATGCGCAGTCCCCCTCCCCCCGTCACATTCCCGTAATTGCTTGTCTTCCTCTGCTAAAATTAAGAAATGTTTACATTCTAGTAACACACTGCCTGCTTTTCAAAGCTCAGTACTTTTCAAGTAGATAGGAAGAGTAAGTAGAGTAGTAGGAGCAAGAATTCTGACTCCAGCTGCTGTCCTTGAACGAGCAAATGTCAAGCTGTGCCTATGTTCATCGCTGCTCTTTGCCAGAGCTTCAGTGAAGTGTTTCCTGTTTCTGTCCAGTATAGTGTGTTGTGCATTTTTCCTAGCCTTCAATCCAATAACCTTTTTCTCCTTTTCCCCACAAAATGCAAACTAAAGACAAAAGAATCTGGGGTAACCAGAAAAAAAAAAGAGAAAAAGAAAAAAAAAAGAAAAAGAAAAAGAAAAAGAAAAAGAAAAAGAAAAAGAAAAAGAGAGCCGGAGCTCCCTGCTAATACCAGTAACAATGTCAGCTCCCTAAATGCTTTTGGGTGGCTCCCAGGATTCCCAGCCCGGCCACACTCAAGCCCAAGTTTTCCCCCGAGGCTTTCCCAACTGGAGAACTGAGAACAAGGCAGCAACCTCAGAAGGCAAGAGCCTAGGTGGACTCACTAACTAAGCAAAGAGCAAGCCCTTGGGCAAGGAAGAATGTCCATGTGCTCCAGGCAGAGTGAAACTCCTGTTTGCAGCCTTCCTGCCAGTTCTGTATGGGGAACCGGGAGGTGTGCAGCACGTATGCCACTTGTTTCCTTGCTCGCTCTCGGAGATGCTGTGGGGTAAGCCGGTTTTCTTGTCGAGCAAGGCTCTGTGCCAGTAGCAGGAAGGTTGCTGAAACAGCCTTACCTCTTTGTTTGGCAAGGTGAAAAGGAACTCCCTGTCAAAGCGTCCAGGCCTTCGTAAAGCAGGATCCAGGGAGTCTGGCCTGTCGGTGGCTCCAATGACCACAATCTCTCCTCTGCTGTCTAAGCCATCCATAAGCGCCAGGAGCGTTGTGACAATAGAACTACCAAAAAAATGTTGTTTGGATTCCCTGGGTTAGTAGGTGTTGTTACCTTTGGCATGACTTTCTCCAAAGTCATGTCGCTCAGAAGGGAGAAGCTTTTCTGGATGAGCTGTTGTTAGCGAAAGGACTCATGGTAAGACAGAAAAAGCGAGGCAAGGTCTCGAGAGAGACCTTGTCCGGACACCAAGCTTAGTGACCTGATTTCAACTCCTGCCTTTAAACTGCTATGAAGCTCTGTGTCATTGTACTCGAGGAGTTCAGAGTGTGGGTGTGTGGGGGTGTGTCCTATAAAGGGAAGCAGGTGGGTCTTCTTTTCCTAGAGATGAAGCAGATGACATGGAGATGGAAGCGAAAGGAAGTACCTGTGAATCTGGTCTTGGTGACTGGAGTGCACAGGAGCGAGACCGTCGATCTCATCAAAGAAAATAATCGAAGGCCGCATCTCATAGGCCTGGAAGGGAAGTACAGATGCAGGCATACTGACGTATGTGAAACAGAGCACCACGCAGCGAGCACATGCAGGATAAACATTATGGCTGCAAAGGCACTGGCACTGTGCTGGACCCAACATCTGCAAGATTTCCAGCCCCTCAGGCAAAGCAGCAGAGCACAAGGAAAAGGAAACACTGATGTTCCCTTCTCAACAGGAGACACTGCCAAACTGCCCAAGAGGCCAAGTCCTCCTGGAAGACGTCCACTCTGGAAAAGCAGAGGTCCAACTCTGACCCAACCTACTGCGCATTTCCTCCTTACCTGCCGAAATAATGAGCGCAGCTGTCGCTCGGATTCTCCCACCCATTGACTGAGGCAGTCGGCACCTTTTCTCATGAAGAATGCTATTCTCTTGTCTCCCTGCCTACATTCATTTGCGAGCGCTCGAGCCACCAGTGTCTTTCCAGTGCCTGGTGGGCCGTAGAACAGACAGCCTCTGCAACATGAAAAAAAGAGATTTACGTAGCTACAACAAAAACATGGAAAAGTGCCCATGACAGCCCCCGTTGTGAAAGCAAAGCGGCCTTCCCTCCTAACCAGAACACTTCCCGTCTTAGACAGATTTGAGAGCAAAGCCTGTCTTTCTCCCTGCCACAGTTGGAGTCTCTTGGACTGTGCCTGCCAGAATTTGTTGGAAGCACTGGGGAGGAAGCCTTCAGCTGGGAGGCCAAAAAAGGTCTTCTGTGTTTCCACACCCTACTTAAAACATCAGCCAGAAAAGGGAATTCCTGTGACCAAAGCAGCAAAGCATCTGAAGATTTGCACACTTTTAAAGGTATGGAAAGGGAAGGATTTCAAGTCATATTTCAACATCCAGTGAGTCAAGCTTTGTTGGCCAAGAATATATAAAGCTAACCACTACGTCTTGAGATATTATCCCTCCAAAAAAAAAAAAAGGGGAAGAAAAAAAAAGGAGGATACTTTTCATGTTGAAAAGCATATTTCAGCAGTTAGCTCTGTAGTTCAAATGCACTGCCCGTTACCTGGGGGGTCGGATTTGGAATCTCTGAAAGAATTCTGGGTAAAGCAGTGGGAACAGCACCATCTCCTTTAAGGCTGAAATGTGGTGAGAGAGACCACGCACACCATCAATTACAGAACCTAGACATAGTTTCTGATTGCACTGAGTGTAGCTACATTTTCGTTTAACATCTTCTATCCCCCTTCTACACGAGAGATTAGCCCTTCCGAGAAGCTGTGCCTATAACCTACTTTCCAGTGGAGCTTGATAGCATACAACAGGCTTCCTTTCTCTCACGCTATAGCGTGCCTGTAGGGAGCAAAGATACAGGTTCTTTTAGACTGTGGTACACTTTGGAGGAAGTTCTTCTCAGCTGAGCGAAAAGTGCACTGGCATCACTGTGCTGTGTGAAATCCATTACTTACCGAAAAGGAGTAAGGTAAAGTCATTTTGACTTCTGCAAGGACTCGCTCAGTCTGCCTGAGGTCCATTCTTCCTCAGAACCTGAACTCAAAGAGCATATGAACCACAAATGGACTTTTGTAAGCACGGAAGTAAAGCTCTTTACTTTTGCAGAAGTTTCTCAGGCAAAGAAAATTGCTGAAGAGGACAAGGTAAATCTCCTGTGAGTGAAGCAAGCGTTTGGTTCACAAGAGAATATGTAAATTACTGAGCCCACAGACATGAGGGGCAGAAGTTGGAAGGTCTGGTTGGAAAGATGATCCAAAACCGAAGACAGCAGCAACAGGGAAATACACAGGAGCCATCTGCAAATTCTTCAGACATGAAGCACCTTTACAAGTGCTCCTCTCATGCACCTTCCCAGTGCTCAAAGACTCCAGTAGCCATGACTGTCCACCTCCAAAACACTCCTGTCAAACCAGGTTGGCTCCACAGTGCCAAGGACCACAGGTGTGACAGCGGCAAAGGAGGAAAGAGTTATTGGAGCGAGGACCAAAGGTCCTATGACCGCAGCTGACAAGGGACTAGTAACACAGGGGTGGACGCGCTGCCAGGGAGCAAAGATTCTAAACGTGCAAGTTCTGCAGCCCTGACAGCGCCATATTATGGAGGGCTCCCGCAGGCAGCAATTCCCAGCAGCACCGAGGACTTCCCTAGGGGCACAGCGGGAATTCCCAGCCTACCGAGTTAGTCCAAAGAGCTCTTGTGGCAGGAAGAAATGCTCCTCTCCAACGACCTGCTGGGAAGGTCACCAAACAGCGTCTCGCACTGTCCCACCACCTCCTCTTGCCTTCTCCTGCTCGCTGCACAGCAGCTGCTCCAGAGCAGAGCAGGGCAGGGCAGAGCTGTGGCGAGAGCAGCCCCAAGCACCTGGGCTCAGCTCAGGCTGCCAGGGCCATATGGGGAGGGCGCAGCTGTTGCTGCGATGCACTGCGTGATGCCCCAGGCCATGTCACAGAGGGGCTGCAGGGTCCCCTTGACCCCCCAGGTGCTGCCAAGGTGGGCCCTGCAAGGGCAAGGGGAGCTGCCTGGGGCACTTTAGGGAGCTGCCTGCACCTCACTGCCCACTCCCCAAGGACAACAGGGGGCACGGGGAGCCACAGGAGGGGTCCCCCAGGCTGGGGCTCACCTCAGGCATGCCACTCCCGCAATGTCCCCAGATCAGGGTTGCGGGGCTACAACTGCTGGCAAGGAGAGGCTCTGCTCAGGAAGGAAGGCCTAAATGAGCAAGTGGATGAATGAAGAGGAAGACTGTGACTGCACTCTCTCAGCCTCTGGGGAGGAAGGGCCAACTCCTAGCTGTTGCTTCCCTAGGCCACAGGCATGGAGATGGCATGGCCTAGTGAAGGAGCAGAGGGGTTTGCTCTCTCACCCTGAAAACTGTGTTAAGGCAAATCCACCATGAATGCCTCCAAACGGTGTCAAAGCCTGGGAAAATCAAGAAAAAAAAAAAGCGCTTATCGGAAAGGTCATTTCTTTCCCTGGGCACTAAATTCTCTCTGCGTTAGAGACGACGTCTGTGAATCCTGGTCTTGGGGTGGGTTCTAATTGGGGGGGTTTTGAAGATCTGATCCTAACAGGGCAAAACCAAAAGAAGGGTGGCGCCAGGTGGAGATTATCATTGGAGCGCCCAAAGCCCATTTCCCTTCTAAAGTCACTCGTTTTGCAGAAGAAAAATGTGATGCTCAGATGGAGCCTGCAACACTCGCAGTGCCATCCCACCGCTTGGGTTCCCAGTGGAGGAGACTGAGAGCAGCTTCCCATCTACAGCGTGACAACGCAGTATCACACACCCGAACGAGGCACGGGAATAATGCCTGCACGCAGTACATTCTGGTGACCCTCTCTGGTTACTTCTCAGTCTGCCCGGAGGGTGGTCCGAGGAGCGGCCGGCCCTCTGGCCTCTTCGGAAGGAAACGATGCCTGAGGTCTTTGCTTTCTCACCTGCTTGGTAAGCACTGCAGGCTGAGAGACCCCTTGCAGAAGCAGAACAGATAGCTGAGATGGCTGCATGGAAAGCAGAGTGGCTTTTCACCGAGTGCCTGAAAGGCATCCCCTGCACATTATTTTCCGCCCTGCAAATCTGAGGGAGCCTCAAAGGAAGCAATGGAGTGAGCGAGACAGTGGGAGCAGAGCTGACTTCTTGTTGATCCCCCTTGCCCCAACTGTACAGCTGCAGAGGTCTGTGGAAGGGGCACGGTGCCTTCGGCAGCAGCACTGCCTGCAGAAGAGAGAAGCTGTAGAGGGGAAGTGAGCGTGAGTGGGGGAAAGGGAGGGGATGCGAGCGTGCCGGGAGGTGAATGGAGGGGACGGGAGCACAGAGGGAAGGGAATGGAGGGGCTGAGGGTGCGCATGGTGAGCAACGGAGGGGATCAGAGGAAGCCTTGGGGGAAATGGAAGGGAGGAGAGTGCTGAGGGCAGGGAAAGCAGGGGGCTCAGGTGCTCACGGAGGGAAACAGAAGGAACCTGAGGATGCAGGGAGAGGACTGGAGGAGACTTTAGCAGGTGTGAGGGGACCAGAGCATCAGCGCATGCATGGAGAAGGGATCTAAGGTCGCACAAAGGAGCCTGGAGTGTGCCAAGGAGGCGATCGAGGAGGTTGCAAGGCACACGACTGCACGCCCCCGGAAAGCAGAAAGCGACGCACTGGCTGCATAGAGCCCATGGCTTTAAGCTGGCGGGAAGGCAGCGCCCTCAGGGTGCCAGCACCTCGGCTCTGCCACACCAGGGCTGGGCTGGCGGCAGCCACACTCCCAGCATGCCTTGGGGCATCCCCACGGCATGCTGGGAGCAGGGCTGCTATGGGGCACCACGGCTCAGCCCGGGGAGATGCAGCCCCTTCCCCCATGGAGCCCCGGTCAGCTCTTTCCCCCTGCCCCCCAGCCCCAGCCCAGACCTCCTGCCCCATGGCCCCAGCTGCCACTCACTGCCCCAAGGCCCCAGCTCTGTCCCGGTGCCCCACAGAGCCCAGCACAGAGACCTCCTGCCCCACGGCCCCAGCTCGAACCTCCACAGCAGGGGCCCACAGGGGCAGTGACTGTGGCAGATTTCGACCACCGTGCACTCTGGCCTCCACACCAGGACTATGTTCCTGGAGTAATGCGATCAAAGCAATCTGATTTTGACTAATAGTGGGATTAATGAGCTTTGTCAGGTCTTGAGCTGTCCAACTAAGGATGCTCGTTAACGAGCCCAGCCCGAATTACAGGCTTAGCTGCTGCCTTCAGACATGGGGCTGAGAACGATCCTTTTTTCTTTCATGGCCATTTGTGTTTCAGACATAGAGACAAGATGCTCTGAGGTAGTTCTGTTGCAAGGGAATAATCCCTCCCTGCAGCTCACATTGCAGGTGGGCTCCATCCTCCCTGCTAGGCTCCCTCAGAATGTTCTTTATTCTAAAATTAAATGAAAAATTGGGTTTCTAAGTAATGGCAGCAAAATTGCCAAGACCCCAACAGAGCAGAATGCTGGAAAATTTCAGTGGGGCATAAATGGAGGTGGTCACTGAAGGAGTGGGGCAGGGAAGGAAGAACAGCCCCCTCCCCAAACTGGCAACTGTGTCTTTTTTTTTTTTTTTCTGTATCCTTAGCAGCGGGCAGTAAATTCCAGCTCTTCAGGGCTGTCCCTGCACAACTCTGTGGCCTCCTTTGCAAGGCCATGGCTGAAGAAGGTACAGTCCAGGGGGTGGGGGAACCTGGATGTGTTGGTGGCCGCACAGGCTATAGCCAACACCGAGGGGGTCTGTGAAGGAAGTGCCAAGGTCTGGCTGAACTCCTGGAGCAAGGGACTCAGCTGAGGAAGACTCCAGGGGCTGTTTGGGGAAAGAATGGTCCCGCTGTGGTGGCCTGGTTAGGTTGTGCGTGAGGACGCTGACTCTGGATGGAGGGAAGGCAAAGGAAGGGAGGAGAGGACTAAAAGGAGACATGGCTCAGCGTAGCAGGAGGAGAAGAAATGAGTAATTGGAGCAAGTGACAGAAGCGAGCAGGAGAAGCGCAGTTCAGGGCACTACCTAGATAAGCTCAAGCAGCTGGAAATCCAGACTGGCACTCAACCTAGCTTCCACAGGTAACGACACAGACTGTGAATGCTCGTAATGGCAGAACTGAGCTGAGGCCAGGGTTTACCTTGTTTCAAGCAAAGACAGGCTGTGAGGCGATCAGAAATTGCAAAAAAGTCATTTGCGCCTCCTCTGCAGACATGTCCCTCGTTTGTAGCTGGCTAACTCTGCTCCTAAATTCACTGTTTCCACCATTCTGTTATTTCTCCCTGAAGTCCAGCTGAGCCCCTTCACTTTTGGGCCATAGCCGCCTGCTGCTATTTCAGTCTGCCCTCAAACCCATGCATATCTGAAGACCTCTTTCCCAAAAGCTGTTCCTGTGAGGTAATTACATACTCAGTTGTTTCCAGTTGATAAACCTCGTGTGCTTAGAGGTGCATGCGATGGACACACATGCAGAATTACCACTACCTTAATAGCCCTGGTATTCCTCCACGCATCACACAGTGCCTCCATCTTCCCACAGGTCCCCTTCCCGCTTCCAGCACAACATCTCCCAAGGAAAAATAAATAAATAAATAAATAAATAAATAAATAAATAAATAAAACATCTCTGTAAGTGCTCCTATTCCCATGTTTTTAGCACTTCCTTTTAAACCAACTGCCCAGCTAGTCAGCTGGTATAGTTTGACTTTGAGCCATCCTTACATTTGAGGTGGAGAAGCACTTCCAGTTTCCAAAGCATTTTTCATACCTACTTTCTTGTCTAGTTTCATTTAATTTAAAACACACTCTGTTATTACATATTATATGACTGTATCACAATGTTTTATGATATACATTCTGAAATATGTAATAATTTCTTTATTGAAATTAAATGATTCAAAATGATCAAAGTGAAGCATTTTGATTTTTCTCAATTGAAATTTAGCATAATTGACCCAGAAGACATTTCAATGTTTCAACATTGCTCTCTCATGCAAAAGGAAGGTTAGAGAAGTAGGAATTCACCATTGAAGAGAAACACTATTTGCCCAAAGATGGGAGATCTTTGGAGAGCAGCCTCCACCAGGAATATCAACGACTCCCACACTGCTTCTGACCTTCCTTCTCTTTCTGCAGGTGTGGGAGTGAGGGCAAATTTCAGACAGCATTTAAAATACCAGCAGGAAATGAGTGGAAATGGAAAATGTCCCACGTCCCTGTAAGATGAGTTTGCAAGAGAGAGATGATGAATTATCTTCTTGAACGGCCTGTCTCCTTCTATTGCTACAAAGGCAGCTTAGACAACTAGATTAGATTTAGTCCCCTAACTTTTAAATAGCTTAACTGCAGGGAGATGAATCCCATCTGCTGTATAGACATGTGGCATGTGCTCAAGATCCATGATGGGTCTGGATCTACTGCACAGCTCTGTCCAGGAGATGCATTTCACATTCTCTGAAATATCACACTGAGCTGCACAGTGTCCTGTTCTGGCTGTCTTTATGTGCACAGTAAACCATGCACATCCCGAAATCTGGGATGCATGGAGCCTAATCAACATGACATGGAGAAAGCATGTGTGAAATTGCATGTGCATGTGTAAAACAAACAAACAAAAATCCTGCCCTGGAAATCCACCAGCCTTACCTTCCCAAGCCTGCAGTTCTGCGCCATGCCATCACACCATATTTCCACACCACAGCAATGCAGGAGGCCAGGCTCCATGATTACTCTTTCAAATGCTCATAGGTGTGAAACACTTGGGGAAAACATACGGGAAGACTTCCTTGCTGAGCTTTAGCTGTATGCAAGTGACCTATTTAAAGCTAATCAGGCTTCCTCTGTGTTCATCAGAGAGAAAGAAGTTAGCATCTTCACAGAGCGCTTCTTCCTTAGGACAAGTTGAATCATCTCCAGGAACTGCCTGTCTCTCTCCATTGAGTCCAGAGGGGGTTTAGATGACTAGATTAGATTCAGACAAAGCTTCTACATGCTTCCTGGTAGATGACATGAGCATTTTCACCCACAGTCCTCCCTAATTTCTCCCTTTTATCTCTACCGAGAGATCTCCAACCTCCTAGGCACCAGCATGAGGTCCTTCAGTAGGATGCCTGAATTTAGGCGAGATGAACTGAATCCTAAGAGTCAGTTAGTCTAACACAAACAGATAATGTAACTCCCTGTATTTCTCTTGTTGCCAGATGTTGAACTTTTGACGTATTTGGTGACATAATTAATACATTCATAATAGATAATTTGCTGAAGGAGCACAGTAACTTAATTCCTGCAAGGTGGAAGTTTCACAGTTATTCAATTCACCTCACAGAGGAAAATCCTCTTGTCTTCCCTTTACTCTGCTTCCCAAAATACTTGTGCTGCCTCCCCAGCTATAATGCTGGATTGTGTCACTTCCTCCTTTACCTATGGATGTCCCCTTGTATGACTTTTCATAATTAACTTGTGCAGGAGAATTATGACAATTTTCAGAAAAGTTTTTTAAAATGTAGCGCCCTACTATGGCTAAAGAAAATCCAACAAATAAAATAGCCATCTTCAACTTACCGGAAAACATCAGCACCAGTGTATACACATTTATATACACTCAGGTTTGTGCCTTCACCATCTGGTGGCAAAGCACGATCATAGCGTGTCCACAGAGCTGAGAAAGTTTTTGGACCCTATCTATTTGTTTGAAAATGAGAATTCGAAATAAGTAAGATGGTTGAGAAAGTTTCTGTTTTTCAACATTTGTTGATAACACCATCAGTTATATATACACATCATTTGGAGAGCTTCTATTTTGTAAATAGGTGATACTTATTGTTTACTGCTGCTACTTGTTTTAATGTATTATCTTGTATTGTATTGTACTGAACAACATTGCATTGCATCATATCTGAGTGTTGTGGCACAAAAACATCCGACATGCTCTTTTCAGATAGTTGACTATGCATCTAGTCATAAGCTTCAGCAAAAGGCTGTCCCAGCTTATTCCAGTTATAGCTGAGCACATTGATTTGTCTTACCCAAATTTAAACCTCTGCAGAAGATTTGAGTTCATCTGACCTCATCAATCTAATCTTCCTTTAAAGTTAATAAAGAAAAAAGGGGGCACTTCTTGGGCACCGTTCATCTTTTCTTAGAAGAGACATCTTCATAGCCCAGGATCCATGAATCTTCTTTGTAAACTATGAAGAACACGAGATGAACAGCTTAGGTGAAGTCGATTACTTCTGAGATCATATACCTTATATCATAGACAGCCAAAGCGCAGACAGCAAAAACCTCACATCTTGTCCTTCAAACTGGGGAATCCAAGTCAGTGGGTGTAATTATAACCTGGTTACTTTCTCATGTATCCTGAAATATTGGAGCTGAGAAAGATATCTGAGCCATACTACATACTAAGATCAAATTAAAAAAAAAAAAAAAAGTACTTCTCATTTTCTTCTTTCTAACTTACATTGCATAGGAGGGAATTTACTAGTTACACTGGTTAGTATGAAATTTGCATTTTCCTGGCCTTAGAAATTAGTGGTTGAAAGATCTATTTCCCATCTCTAGTTTCTTTGCTATGAAGGATGGCCATTCATTTTCTTACACCCACTGCTTAATCCTGCCTGCTACAACACTGGATTTCAACACAGGTGGAGTTGCTTGCTTTCTCAACTGGGAAGTAACATCTGTGTTCACTTTGGAAGTTCTTGTATGATCCAAGCATAAGTTGCTATGTAATTGCTTGCAAGTCTTCTTCTTCTTTTTTTTTTTTTCCAGTAAGGACTGGACTATTTACCAGATTTGCTTATAGACCCTTGATCTCCAGATGTCTATACATACATATAGAAGCTCCATTGTTAACCAGATGAAAGCCTGTTCAGATCTCCTTCTTTTTCAGAGTGCTGGGTATTACCAAGAGTGGAATAAATCCAAATCTTCTCAACATTTTGGAAAGAGACCATCTCTGTTACACAAAACAGAAGTAACAGAGATAAAGTCTTTTTATATTTAGAAGTAGACTGAAATTTAGCAAAACATCGTTTCAGGACAATGTGGAACTAGAATGTTACAGTCTAGGAATCCTAGAATAGCCTCATTTTCACACGTGTTCTTTGTGGCTTGTATGTCCAATTCATTGATAGAATTGATACAGCAGCAGCAGATTGTAGTGATGTATTGTTCCGTGCAAACAAATTGCAGTTACTTACCTTTGGTTTAATAAAGACATGGTAAGTGAAAATGGATATGAATTTAACTCTTTTCATAGTTGTGGAGTTTAAGTGCAGCTGACATCTACTCTGGAATATCATTGTAATCCCATGCAGACAAATGCATTTGAAACCTTAATTTCCCCAGAGATGCTGACCATCCATTTCTGTCTTCACAGGTAACTTTGTATATCCTGCACACCTTCAAAAATCAGCTCATGAATTCATACGTCCATGTACCTACTAGTCAGACAGTCAGTTTGTTATGAGTGTGAATGGAGCTTGGTTTGGTGCAGGAACGAGCAGAATTAATCAAAGAGTGTTTTCTATCAGACATTTGTCTAGTAGAATGCCATCAAGTTGACTGGAAACAGTTGGAATCCAACCAGTGGACTTTAATATCCTTTTCTGAATTAAAAAATATTAGTATCACAGTTATAAATACGGCACTGAAGGAATAGTTGGTTTATTTGTAATAAATCTGGAGTAGCTCTACATGCATATGCCTGCTTATGGAATTCATCCCACCTAGAGATATACCTTTAAGCATGCCTTTGTTTCTGTCTTCCATCTTAGTTTCTTCTCAACAGGGAGGGGGAGGAAAAAAAAGTAACAGGTGTTTTTACAGAATGGTTCATCTAAGTATCTTAGACATCTGCTACATGATGAGATGAGTTATGCCATAGAAGTGCCCATTTTTTCCTTCCTTTTCCCTATTCAGGATGTATAGAATGATAAGTTCAGGAGGCTGCAGCCAGGGCCTGTCCCTCTGGCCCTGAGCCAGGTGGGCAGAGAAGACTGGGAGATGGTAGCCGAGTGCAACCAAGAGTCCAGATGACCAGGAGAGTTCCTGGTGATGAAGCAGGTGTGAGGTCAAGCTGAGAAGTCAGCCTGCGGGTCAAAGTCAGGATCAGGCCTGGTGAGGGTAACCAGGGACAGAGAGAGTCCAGTGCCTACTGGGCAGGCCCAAAGTGACAAGACAGGTCCAGGGTCAAGCTGGGAAGTCAGCCCACAGGGCAGGGTCCAGAGCAATGGAGTCTGCACGCTGAGCTAAGCTGAGCTGAGCTGGAGATCAGTGCTCCTCTAGGGAAGCTCAGACAGAAACTGAAGGCTCCCTAAACATCCACTTTTGAAGTGTTGATTTGGAAACAAAAAACTGACTGAGAAGGATAATGCATGTTTTGTTTTGAGTCTCAACACGCTAGTCATGCCCTAAGGAATTCTGCTCAAGCAGTGAACGTACCTTCTTTTTCAACCCTCTGAAGGAATTCAACAGAACTAGTCCTTACTAGTGCTCTCTGACTCTGGTAGAATGTCCATGCATTTTTGTGCAACCATCAGTGTTCACATCATGACACAAGGCAGCTGGCTAATTAACACCACTTCAACTATCAGTGTAGATCCTTCTGGAGGAGGTAAAGTGGACACCTACCTCATGTCTGTTTAGCAGAGATGTGCCTTTAGGCACAAACTGTCTTTAAGGCGCCCTAAGTGAAATCAGACCATGTTCAAGGCATGCCAGGAAACCTGAAGCAGGAGAGTCATTTTCCTATATGTGCTGTACTGGGCTACATCTTGTATTCACCTTTGCTGCACTCTAGTGCAGTACGCAAGTATCACTAGTGTTCAGTTTCTACACTGAAAAGATAGACGGCAAGAGCTGCATAACAGTGTCCACAATACTGGCAAGTCCTTTGGGATCTTAATCCTGTTCCACAATCACAGGTCAATCAGTTCTTTCTCACAAGATCTCTGCCTCTTCCACCCTCCAACTTTAGCAGCAGAGGAAATATTCTTTTGTGTCTCCAGCCCTATCTCCATGCCACTCCATGGGCAGAGGGAAAGCAGTGTGGGGAGGCCCAAAGCGTGTGTGTTAAGAGCATTGTTGCCACGATGTGTACAGCTAGAGGGGACAAGTTAAGATTGAGTACACAGGAAGTGCTGCAGCTACCTATTGAGTCCTTGACTCTGTAACACCAGAAACTTCCTTTTGACAGATATTTCTGGAAATGGCATATAACTGCAAAATAGGCAAAGAAGACACCAATTAAAAGAAAGGGTAAAAAAAAAATTGAGTTCTTTCTACTTCATAAAATGCACCTCACAAAAGTCACTCAACAGTAATGCCTCTTTTGAAAGGCAGGATTTCATAGTCATGCTTGAACAAAGCAACGAAGCAAGACCAGAAAACTTACACAGTTTATATTTGCTAGTCTCCAACAGTTTGCCTGCTATTCTCCTCTGATGACCTTCTCGGACCACTTCAGGCAGTTTCATCAAAACCTCTCAGCTCCAAGCTGCTTCTTATGTGTCACGAGAGCAGTCCACATCTCTGCCAGGGCTGAAAACTACAGGGGATGAAACGGACAGCCTGAATGTCTAGCTCCATTTCTCATTCTGCTAAAACAACTTCCAAGAGCATCTGCAATAACAACTCTCTCTCTCCAGATGGGGAAGTTGTGGCAGAAATATTTCAAGTAAATTGCACAGCAGAAGCACAAGCTTACCAGAAGCAATGAGATCGCAGAGGCATGTGAAGTTTTCTTTGTCAGAAAGAATCAGTGGACGGGGAGCTAAAATATATATTTTGGACAGCTATTAGAGTAATCTCTACAGGGTGACTCTGGAGCGTGATCACCTAGACCATGTCACATTGTGTGGGGGTTTGCTTGCTTTCCTGCTTGCTTTCCAATGCTGTCCAGATAAATGGACTTCATTTAGTATTAGCTATGTGCTTCTTTTGGAAACATTTCTATTTAAAATCAATGTCATGGCTGACCATTTGCAAGATTTTGTGTTCACATTGCCCTTGCAATCAAACATTTTTTGCGTAAAGATGTCTCTTACACGTGTCAGATATTTTTTCCCTTCCAAGACAATATTTCACATATGCTTTCTTCTTTCTTATTAACTTGCTCTTACCATTGCATGTTTGCAGCATAAATAAATATCAGAACTGTGCTATATGACTGTTGGCACTTAGACATCTGGTCTGTACACGTTTGAAACAAGAAGTAAACGAGGAAATCATTTCAAGACTTTAAAAATGTTTGTGGTCAGGCCTCACTACTTGCCAGGTATTTTTACTCAGGCAATGCAAAATATAGAAGCAGCTGTTTAGTCCTCATATTAAGTCATTATAAGAATCTGGGCCAAAGTGTAGAGGAATCGAATGCTGTTGTTGTTGTTGTTGTTGTTGTTGTTGTTGTTGTTGTTGTTGTTGTTGTTGTCGACGCCTCCCAAAAGCTATGGTCCTGCTGTTGCCTGCTAGCACCCGCCAGCCGGAAGAGAAATCAGAAAAATCATGGCGTTCTTCCCCAAAACATAAAAAAAAAAAAAAAAACAGTTTTTAAATTATAAGCCTTAGCTTGAACTGGCCGTGTGCCCTAACCCCTCAGCAGTTTCAGTATGAAGGGGGTCACTGGGCCCCATCTGTCTTTCTACCTGCCCCACCTAGGGTGAGACAGACCAGCCTCTGAAGGCGCCTGTCCCTCTCTGTTGACAATGGTGCTCAACTAGACAACTGTCCTTCATTGCATGAAGAATTTAGACTGCTACAAATAGGTGGGGATGGTCCCACCTTTAGCTGTGTCCACAGAGTGTGAATGCTGGGTGAGGGACATGCTGGCCCAGGCCTGAGGGACACTATCCCTCTAAGCCTTGAGAATCAGGATTTATCCCAGTTCCGTCCTGCTGGCTGCCATCCACATAACCCACCACGGTGAGGAGAAGACACTGAGACGTCCGCAGTGTACTGGTGCATGCCTGTGAAACGGGAACCCACTCTGCCACCCCCTGCATAGAGCAGAGGACATTCAGGGAACCAGAGCATTTCCGACATTGTCCCAGGGTTTGGTCTGTAGATCTGCCGCTCTCCTGTGCAGGCAACACCTTCTTATCTTGAATCACACTTAAGCCATGTTAAGGTGCAACACAAGTGCAAGCCAGTGTTTATAGGGAACGTGAAGTGAAGGAAGAAAAAAGAAAGTGCTTTAGTTACTTTGAGAGTGCATTACACAGATGTCTTTCTCCCTCAGCTTGCTGAGTCAGGGTCCCGTGGCTCCTCGTGGCTCCTTCGTCCTTGTGGAGAACCTTAGCTGCTACAACTAACCTCCCTGTGGCAGCTGTGACTGGCTCTGAGATGATTTAATCTTCCATCTTCACATTTCTTCTCTTCCCTCCTGCAGGAGTAGCTGCTCCAGCTATTCCCTTGGAATACATGTTTCTTCCTTTGCCTGGGCCTGTAAAAGTGCACTGTTGTGCTAGGAGTTATCCTGCGTACAGGAATTATTACTGAATAACTCTTTTTTTTCACTGACACATAAAATTGTGCCCCCCAAATGCTTTCTTTGCCCCCCAATGCTTTCTTTGGTGATGACAATTTCCTACGGTGAGCAATTTATCTTTCACTTGGATCTTTGATTCTCTATTAGTAATAAACATTAAAATGCAAAATCTGAGGCAGAGATGAAGGGCAGAGGGGATGGCTAGGAAGGAGGGCATTAGTGATAGGTGAACTACTGCAGAAAGGCAGAGAGCTGCACTGGAATGGGAAGGGGAGAAGCTTCTCTTCATATCATCTGCATCAGCAAATGACCCAACCAGCATCTAAGATCAGCAGTTTAATTGCTAACCCATGGATTCAGCATATGACAATGCAGTGCTCCTAAGAATGCATTTACTCCAAAGTAAAGGGGAAGGAAGCCTTTGGTACAATTGCTTCCAGCAGCAGGTGACCAACAGCCTTGCAGACACCCTGGGCCATCATTTCCTAGCTGAGTAGATCACAGAGTAGATGGAGTTTGTCTGACAGAAAGTTTACACCTGGGAGAGCTTGGACTAATGGGATGCTCTGCCTGGAACACATTTTAATATTTTTGATAGCATTCATTTCTTTATTTGCTGGTGTCTCAGCAGTGCTTGGAAGCCCCAGTCCTGGGCCTATGCTATTCAAAAAGAGAACATAAAGGGAATCCCTGCTAGTCACAGAGTTTACAATGCCATTCCAATCAAAACATGAACTTTCAGCGTCTTCCCAATTACTGCAACAGCTAAAACCAAGCTTTTCTTCAGAAGGGAGCTTTCAGTAAATTTTCCAAAATGGAATTATACTGAGAGAGACTTGATTTTCTCAGCTCTTGAGAAAATGTAACCACAGTTCTACACCTCACCCTTTTCACGCCAAACTTTTCTATTCCACAGTTTTCTCATGGCACTTTTCATCTCCTCATTTCTCAGTGTGTAGATGAGTGGGTTCAGCAGGGGTGTGAGGATACTGAAAAACACAGCTATGCTCTTGTCCTCCGAGAGATTGCTGGATGGGCGTATGTAGGTGAAAGTGGATGGCCCAAAGAAGAGAATCACCACAGTAATGTGGGACCCACAGGTGGAGAGGGCTTTCTTCCGCCCTTCGGACGTACGCCTTTTCAAGGAAAACAAAATGACAATGTAGGACGTGACCAGGATGATGAAAGTGACCACAGAAATCATTCCACTGTTGGCAACGACAATGATGCCCGCAACATAGGGGTCGGTACAGGCCAGTTGTAGTAGGGGGTGGACATCACAGAGGTAGTGGTCAATTTTGTTGGGGCCGCAAAAAGGGAGGCTAACGGTTATGAGGGTCTGCACCAGGGAGTGCACAAAGCCCCCCACCCATGAACCCATCACCATCCAGCCACACACACGCCTGGTCATGAGGGTGGTGTAGTGCAGGGGTCTGCATATGGCAAAGTAGCGATCATAGGCCATCGCTGTGAGGATGAAGACCTCAGCGCCACCGAAGATGTGTAACCCGAATAGCTGTGCCATGCAACCCCCAAAGGAAATGGTTTTCTTCTCAACAAGGAAGTCAGCAATCATTTTGGGAGCTGTGACAGAAGAGTAGCAAATATCTGCAATGGACAGGTGGCAGAGAAAGAAATACATGGGAGAGTTCAGACGCTGACTGCTAACTACAGTGACAACAATGAGCAGATTTCCTGCCACAGTAACAATATAGAAGAACAAAAACACCACAAAACATATTTTCTGCACCCCTTGGTTCTTTGAAAGGCCCAGAAGAATGAATTCCTTCACACTGCTTACATTCTCCATGTTGATCAGACGGGTGCCAATATGCAATATACAGCTTATACACCTGGGAAAACAAAGACAGACACATGATTCATCAGCATTTTTTCATTATTAATAATGAGTTCTATTTCAGAAGTGGATACAAACCAAGAAGGATATAGCATTAGTATTAAGCTTTTGAAGTGTTTAGTTTAAGTCATGTATTTTTTTTTAACGGCTATGTAGTTCTCCACAGTACAAAGCTTCTGCCATGGCTTTGGTGGCACAGAGATAGGTGCACTCTGTGATATGTTCCTTAATCCTGGTCCTCCAGGATCTTGAAGGACTGGCTCCATGGCTGGTAGCCTTCCATGCACTAAGGACAAAGCCAGAGTGTTCACCTTGGGCACTACAAGGCAGATAATGCAGCATGTTTGCCCTCAGGGTAGACAAAGTTCCTGACAGCAATCTTTGTAAAATGGGTGTCTTTAAGAATACCTGGAAATATTGCTCAGAATGATGATTTGCTTTATAAGTACACATGATCTTTGAATTCTTGTTTAGAAGGGAAATGTACCCACAGGCAGAGAAAAGAACTCTCTTGTGTATACACATTTTGAAACGTAAATATGAAATGTCACAGGCTGAAAAATGAGTTCTGGGAAGGTTATCTATCATGGAGGGGAAAAAAATTGCACATATGACTTAATGGAGTATTTCACATTGTTCTAAATCTCAGCATTGTTTCTATCAGAGGAAGGAAGAATGAAAGACTCTTGTGAGATCTTCTGTCCCAGCGTTGTACTGATTTTACCTAGTATGATTTTTGATACACTCTGCGTGATCCTTTCAAGGGTTAACTTAGCTTAATGAAGCTAATCTAACTAAACTCCTTCAACAGCCAGTATAAGTCTCTCTATAGGCTGATTCAGAATGACTGAATTAGGGTCCTTTGCAGAACCCTTTCTTCCTCCATTCACTATGAGGAGCTTAAGCAAATTAGCACCAGCAGGTTAGAATGACCCTCAGAGAATAATCCCTTTTGGTGCCTGAAAGTAGCTCAGAGCTTTTTGTAATGCCATCCACCTTTTTCAGGTTATGGCTGAGCTCCTTGTCCCTAGGCATTTCTACATCCATACAGTTTCTCATTCGAGACAAGGTCACATTCCAGCATAAACATGGGACTTCTTTGGTTCACCCTGTATTCCAGCTACAACCCATCGAGCATTACGTGTCACTAATAAATGAGTAGCCTACATCTTCAAAAAGAGGGTAACGTTTCTAGCTTGCCATTATGCACCCAGACCACCAGAATTCCCTTGCTCAAAGAAGTCTGGGAACCACCAGATTAAACTCTTCACAGAGAATTTAAGGTCAGCCAAAAGCAGGCACTCTTTTAATAAAAATATCCACTGTATGGGCTTCCTTCTAGGATCAAAACATTCCCCGTCAGCTGGTGTTAAAATGCACCATTTTAAGTCCTGCAGAATTCCATCACAACCAGGTCTTCTCATTTGTCTTGGTGATCTGTGAGCAAATCTGTGGAATGATTCAGTTAAGCCAAGGTATCTACCAACTACTTCCATCTGCAGCATAATCAGAAATTCTCGTGCAGGCACAAAGTCATCAAGCATCCACAGGAAACACTGAAACTGAGAAAAGCCAAGATTACTTTCAAACCCACAAAGTGAAGCTGAGAGAGGAAGTGGGCAAAGTTAGGGACTTTTCCTATGCTTACAGTTGTACTTACACTAGATGAAAGTTTTTCAAGCAGAAGGGTAAAATTTACATGGATGGTTCCTTTTCAGATATTTCTACAAGGAAAAGGATCAGTAAGAACAACGGGAGGTCAGTTTCTCCCTCGTCTTACCAGGTCGTGATGCTTTCTACCCCTCTTCCTTCTACTGAGCAACGACGTAGACCTCTCAACAAAATAAATGACAGGGATGAAATGAGCACACCTTTATGGCTGTGCAGTACCCAGTCGAAAAGAAATAGCTGGGCTCCATCCAAGCCAGAGCATGACTGGAAGCATACCACAGCAATCGCAGGGCCATATTAAGGCAGTCAGAAAGGAGTGACCAAGAGAGAAATGGTCAGGGGAAACTATATGCCTGAATACAGCAGATGGCAAATTCCTGAGCTAAAAACAAGGTGTGCTTCTACAAAAGGACCGATTCACAATTCAGACAGCTCGGCTATGTATATTGCTTGAAAAGGTCCTTTCCATCACCACCAAACTGCATTTAACAAACTACCCATCTGTCTGATCTCATCTCATCACCTTAAGTCATGTAGGCACCTGTACCTAAGCTAGGCATATTACACCTGACCAGTCTACTTGTAGATGTGATGAATCATGTGCTGCAGGTACCCGTTTCTTACTGCTGACTCCAAGAGGATTACTAGAATGACTAATTCGGTAGAGGATTGCCACCAGTTATGGTTTATCTCTTCAAGTGCCTTTGCAGGGGTAGACCTGAGCTATATGACATAATGCAATCAGCTGCAAAATAAAATGAATCTCATGTGTACTCTTAACATCTCAGAAAGGGTGAGAAATTGCACCATCTCCTTACTGCATGCATTCTTCCCTAAAATCTCAGGTGGTTATGGGAAACAAAAGAATAATATCAAAGCAATCGAATCTGCAGCTGTAGAACTAGCTCTGTGTATGATTCTAGCCAAAGATAACTAGAGACAGTTGATAACTTCAGTGGAAGTTCCTTTCTGTATTTTCACTTTTGTTCAAGAAGAAAGGGAAGGGAAGAGGAAAGCAAACAAAGCGAAGCAAAGCGAGAAGGCAGAGAAGCTGCAAAACTTACCTCACCTGTGTTTAGAGATCTAATATTTTGTGTAAGGGCTGTACAGCTTTATCTCCTCAACTTCTGTCTCCCCTGGTATGAATGTGTTAGAGCACAGCACCTTTAAAGAACATAGAATGGCTTCTGGAAAGCTTCCAAAACTTGCTTAGGAGGTGCTGTTAGTGTATAATCCAATCCCATCTAATTTATTACTTGCTCTCGTGTGTCACAAGTGTATCTTGATGTTTCCTGCCTGTGTGAGAAGTGGTTTAATAGGCTGTGTGGATGATGTGACCTGGGTGTGCTGAATGATGCTTTCATATCCCAGCAGCTGCAAGAAGGGCTGAGAAGAAAACCGTTTAAGTACCAACCTTTAACCCTCTCCCAGGAAATCTTCCACCTGAAGGGCTCTTGGGGCTGGAGGAGGGAGGGGTGGAGGCTTAGTGAAGGCAAGGCGTGAAAGAAAGGGGCAAAGGAGGAGAATGAGTTCTGTCTTGACTGAAAAGTTTAAGTAAATATATTTTAAAGAAACAGTTGTCAGTCAATGCTTTTCTAATGATATCACAAAGGCATTTCAGGGTTTCTCCATAAGAAATAACACTCAAAGGAGTAGCTGAGTATTCAACTGGACAAGCATATGCATGGAACTATCCAGCTAACGCTTCTCGGAGTTCTTCCTTACTCCAAGCTGATAGTTGTATGGATTTCCCATGTGTAAAGGGCCATTAGGTCCACTGCTCTGGCTTCCTAGCATTGTGAATGCTAAAACAGTCCATTTGTAATCCAGATATTTTCTCTCCTTTTTTAACTTCTGTGTATTCCAAAAAACATGTAAAAGTGAAATCTTCATTAAAGAAAAAAAGAAAGAAACCTCAAGCTGTAGGAAGAGTCACCATCCTCCAGGGATGGTCAAGAATTCCTATCACAGGAGTCTTTTAAGGACAGGTTGGGCTCATTTCTCTCAGGAGTGGTTACGATTAAGTTTTTATAGGGACAGAAGATGTCCTGGGTGACCTCTTGATGACCCTCCAAGTCCTATCTCACCAGAAATTTCATCACTGGAAATCCAGTGAATAAAGCCTCTTTGCAAGAATTTGCATGTTTTAACAGAGGTCAGTGAATTACCAAGTCAGTCAAAAAAATCCTTCATTTACGAATTGGGAAACTGAGGGAGGAAGTCACCTATTTAATGCCAATGGAAGTCAGCGAATTTAACCCTGACTTAGTCACTCTAGGCTCTTCTGCGGAAAAAAAGGAATGTCTCGAGGCAGATGCATCTGATCTACCTCAGAACTGATTTTAGGATGCGATTAGGTCTGAAATGGACATCTAGCTTTTAAACAAAATAACTGAGGGCGGACAAATCTCACTGTCATGATGGGCCCCATCTTTCTTAACCTGAGCAGCTGCAGTCAAAGGTGAACCTAAGAAATGAAACAAACGAAGCAAATAGACATGCTGATTTATATCAGCATATCATCTCAACCAAGGCCCAAGTCAAATTCATCATGGCTCTGAACTCTACTGTGTATTTGTAGCTTATGCCTCACGGATGTCAGGAAAGACATTGTCTCAGCTACTGTCCTTTGCTTTGTTTTGCTGAAATTTCTGGAAATGTGGAATGGCCTGATAGCAACATAGTTAATGTCTCCATCTCCTCTGCACAGAATGCCAGCAATCTCCACAGTGAAAACAGAAATCCTACAGTTAATGAGAATAAATACTGGTAAAGAAATGTCTTGGTGAAAATAGTCCCCTAACTTAAATGTCCTTTTACTGTCGCCTGGAGTCTTGGGCAGCTTAATGAGGGTTAACAGTAGTCACTACAGGAAACAAGAGTATTGGGTAAGAAGGTAAACAAAGTCTTACAGTCTTTGGGAAAGGAAGAGGAGCAACAGATGACAGAAGCCAGAGATCAGGCCAATAGCGTCTGGCCTGCTAACCTAGTGTGAATCAGCCTGCCACTTTCTGTACCCAGTGGCACACATGGCAGCAACTTGGCTAGCATCACATTCATGTCCTTTTGTTTCCCTAGCCAAACGGACTACCAGAGGTGACTTAATGCACAAGTCCAAATGAAGAATTGCTGCTACCTCCTGTTGCAAAATAATTCCCCATAGGGGTGTGCGTACTGCCAGGAAAGGAGAAAGGTCTTTTCTCCATTTTCATTCCACTTACCTCGGCACCTGGCTCTGGACACCACTATGGCAGCAGGTCATGCTCAGGGGAGCTGTGATTTGGACAAGGAGGGACTGTGCATGGTGAGATGAACGAGGTTTTGCAGCTGGATAGTGAATACTGGCAAGGGGTTTGTTGACAGAGCCATGGTGAATGTGTGTTGTGAATTTGATGATGGGCAGGATGGGGACAAGGCAGGGTGTGGAGGGAAGTTGTGAAACTTGAAATGGATGCTACATGGCCAGGGGCTGTCTTCATGGAGTTTGTGAAATCAGAAGTGCCTGAGGTGTGGTGAGGGACTGTGCTGAAAGATCGTATGAAGTGGCAGGTAATACTGTGGGTGCTAAGCTGTGTTGAAAGACCTTGTGACATCAGAAGCGGGCATCGTGTTTTGAAGGGTAACACTAGGAGAGGCTGCAGAATTGTGGCTGCTGAGGTGTCATAAGGCTGGCTACAGAGTTCAAGGAGACCCTACAGTAGAACAGGTAATGTGAAGTAGTAGGGGACAATGTATGGTGACAGCTTGTGTTGGGAGAGGTTTTGAGGTCAGAAGAGGACACTCGGTAGTGAGGAATGTGCTAGGGGAAGTTTTGCAGTGACAGTGGACCCTTGGGGAATGAGAAGTTGTGTTGAGGGAGGTTGTGAAATCAGCAGCAGGCATTATGGAAGAGGACTGACCATTTCTCAATCTGTGTGACCCTGAGCAGCAGTAGAGCATCTGCTGCAAGGTCTGTGAAACTAGAGCTGCTCATGGATGCAGCTGGGAAGCAAAGCATCAGTGCAAGAGTCAAGCTATAACTTTGGACAGACAGTTCTTGTGTTCTTTATATCGTGAGACTGTCTGAAGAAGGGAGAAGTAGTGAAAAAGCATTACTATTGCATGCCAAACATTGGTAAATTCCCATTTTTGATGGTCCCTGGCTCATCTCTCTGGGACAGCAGCACCAACCCGGTCATTTACTTCCTCTTCAGGAGCAACCGTCACCACCGGCTCCATGGCTCTGCGAAAGTCACCTTCTGACAAGTGTTTGCAGAGAAAGCAACGTGCGGAGAAGGAAGCCAAGTGCCCAGAGACACTGCTGCAGAGACTGCTGTATAAATCCCTGCTGGCGAGGAGGTGTGGGAGGGTGGGGCAGCCTGCAGAGGGGACTGAGGGGAGGTGGGCAGCAGTGCTCAGCCCCCAGCGGAGCCAGGGCATCTCCACTGCGGTGGGAGCAGCTCAGCTGGTGACGTACCCCTTCCGAGCAGGGCTGTGCTGGGGACCAGGGAGCTGGGTGAGAGCGATCCTTGTCTGCACACCATGCCAGTGCCTCTTCTCATTACGTGGTCCCCCCCTTGTGGAAGGGGACATGGTGCACAGAGCATGGCTATGCAGAGCATGCAAAGCGCAGGGAGGAAGAGTGACCCAGGATGTTGGGCATGTCTTTGGGACCCTGAACCTTACAGGGAGTCTCTTCCCTCACTTTGACTTGAGGCCAAGCCTGCAGGACTCCAGTGCATTCTGGCAGCTCCTGGGAGGCCATTATCAGCAGGCATGAGTTTCATCCTGGCTATTTTGGGCTTGTATAGAAACATCCTTCAGGTCTGAACACCTAGGGGACTGTTCAGCTGGTGCCACGGCTACTCTGGTCAACACACAGGGGTCCTGGAGTGATGCGTGGTGCTTCTGTGTGTGTAGAGAAGAGCACCAGTTCCTCACCTACACCCTGAGCCTCTCCATCGCTGTCCCCAGAGGGCTGGAGGGGGAACTCATCTCTCCCAGCTTTCGCCCAAGATGGCCATCTCCAGATGAGTTAGTTGCCCTAGGCTGCCTGTACAGGCAGTGGAGAGAAAGGTGCTTGTAAGGAGCTTTTCCCTTCCCTATGTGGCTGCAGCACACAGCTCCTGCTGAGCCATCAGCCACCCTCCTGTCCCTGTGCCAAATCTCTTCCCCACCACCGTCTCGCCCCACACTGGGGATGCCTCGCTCCCCTTACGCAGTGCCATGCAAGGCCTCTCACCCTAGTGCTTCTGAGAAAGCTTTCAGCTCCCAGCCACAGCACCTTATCTCACTGTCTTCCCAGTAGCTGCTGGGAGGGTCACCTCTCTTCCTGGCACTGGCACTTGCCTCTTGCTGCAGGGCTGAAAGGGCATTTCTCTGCCTCTCCATCCAGCTCTCCAGACTTTCTATTTTTTATTTTTTATTTTTGGCTCCTGCCCTCAATCCTTCCCTCCTTTGTGTCTCCATTACTCTCTTTCTGGGTTGGCTGGTGCGTGGATCGAATTAACACTAAAACAGTTTGTGAGCAAGTGAAGGGCTGGATTTAAAAGGAATGGATCTAAATCTGATTTTTTGAAATTAAGTTGAGGGCAGAGAAAGAAGGGAAAATGTCTGCACCAGAACATTCAAAGAACTAACAGGGGTCAAAACTTTTCTCTTTTGTTCATTTTAATTCTATGGGGTAACAGTATTCCTGAAGCCATTTCACAGAATCACAGAATGGTTGAGGTTGGAAGGGACCTCTGGAGATCATCTAGTCCAACCCCCTGCCCAAGCAGGGTCACCTAGAGTAGTTGCCCAAGATCGCGTCCAGGCGGATTTTGAATATCTCCAGAGAAGCAGACTCCACAACCTCTCTGGGCACCTGTTCCAGTGCTCTGTCACCCTCACAGTGAAAAAGTTTTTCCTCATGTTCAGATGGAAGTGTCTGTGTTTCAGTTTGTGCCCGTTGCCTCGCGTCCTGTCACTCGGCACCACTGCAAAGAGTTTGGTCCCATCTTCTCTACACCCTCCCTTCAGATACTTGTACACGTTAATAAGATCTCCTCTCAGCCTTCTCTTCTCCAAGCTAAACAGGCCCAGCTCTCTCAGCCTTTCCTCATAAGAGAGATGCTCCAGTCCCCTAATCATCTTTGTAGCCCTTCGCTGCACTTGCTCCAATAGTGCCACATCCCTCTTGTACTGGGGAGCCCAGAACTGGACGCAGTACTCCAGATGTGGCCTCACCAGGGCTGAGTAGAGGGGGAGGATCACCTCCCTCGACCTGCTGGCCACACTCTTCCTGATGCACCCCAGGATACCATTGGCCTTCTTGGCCACAAGGGCACATTGCTGCCTCATGCTTAACTTGGTGTCCACCAGCACTCCCAGGTCCTTCTCCGCAGAGCTGCTTTCCAGCAGGTCAGCCCCCAACCTGTCCTGGTGCATGGGGTTATTCTTCCCCAGGTGCAGGACCGTGCACTTGCCTTTGTTGAGCTTCAGGAGGTTCCTCTCCACCCACCTCTCCAGCCTCTCCAGGTCTCTCTCAATGGCAGCACAGCCCTCTGGTGTATCAGCCACTCCTCCCAGTTTTGTATCATCAGCAAACTTGCTGAGGGTGCACTCTGTCCCTTCATCCAGGTCATTGATGAAGAAGTTGAACAAGACTGGACCCAGTCCTGACCCCTGGGGGACACCGCTAGCTACAGGCCTCCAACTAGACTCTGTGCCACTGATCACAACTCTCTGAGCTCTGCCATTCAGCCAGTTCTCAATCCACCTCACTGTCCACTCATCTAACCCACACTTCCTGAGCCTGTCTATGAGGATGCTATGGGAGACAGTGTCGAAAGCCTTCCTCAAGTCAAGGGAGACAACATCCACTGCTCTCCCCTCATCTACCCAGCCAGTCATTCCATCAGAGAAGGCTATCAGATTGGTTAAGCATGATTTCCCCTTGGCGAAGCCATGCTGACTACTCCTGATCACTTTCTTGTCCTCCACATGCTTGGAGACGGCCTCCAGGATGAGCTGCTCCATCACCTTTCCAGGGATGCAGGTGAGGCTGACTGGCCTGTAGTTGCCTGAGTCCTCCTTCTTGCCCTTTTGGAAGACTGGGGTGACACTGGCTTTCTTCCAGTCCTCAGGCACCTCTCCTGTTCTCCAAGACCTTTCAAAGAGGATGGAGAGTGGCTTAGCAATACCATCCACCAGCTCCCTCAGCACTCGTGGGTGCATCCCATCGGGGCCCATGGATTTGTGGGTGTCAAGTTTGCTTAAATGATCTCTAACCCGATCCTCCTCCACCAAGGGAAAGTCTTCCTTTCTCCACACTTTCTCTCTTGTCTCCAGGGTCTGGGGTTCCTGAGGGCTGGCCTGAGCAGTAAAGACCGAAGCAAAGGCGGCATTCAGTAACTCTGCCTTCTCTTCATCCTTCATCACCAGGGCACCCTCCCCATTCAGCAAAGGGCCCACATTTTCCCTAGTCTTCCTCTTGCTACTGAAGTCTTTGAAGAAGCCCTTCTTGTTGTCCTTGACATCCTCTGCCAGATTTAATTCCAAATGGGCCTTAGCCTTCCTCATTGCATCCCTGCATACTCTGACAATGTTCCTGTATTCCTCCCAAGTGGCCTGTCCCCCTTTCCACTTTCTGTAGACTTCCTCCTTCTGGTTGAGTTTTGCCAGGAACTCCTTGCTCATCCATGCAGCTCTCCTACCTCCTTTGCTTGACTTTCTACTCATAGGGATGCACCGCTCTTGAGCCTGGTGGAAGTGATGTTTGAATATTAACCAGCTCTCTTGAACACCCCTTCCTTCTAGGGCCCTAACCCATGGCATTCCTCCAAGTAGGTCCCTGAAGAGGCCAAAGTTTGCTCTCCTCAAGTCCAGGGTTGCGATCCTACTCAGTGCCCTGCCTCCTCCTCGCAGGATCCTCAACTCCACCATCCCATGGTCACTGCAGCCAAGGCTGCCCCCGACCTTCACATCTTCCACCAGTCCTTCTTTGTTAGTGCAAGATCCAGCAGCACACCTCTCCTTGTTGGCTCCTCCACCACCTGTGTCAAGAAGTTGTCACCAATGCTCTGCAGGAACCTCCGGGACTGTTTGTGCCTAGCTGTGTTGTCTTTCCAGCAGATCTCAGGGTGGTTGAAGTCCCCCATGAGAACCAGGGCCTGGGATCGTGAGGCTACTTCCAGCTGTCTGTAGAAGGCCTCATAAGTTTGTAGCTTTTGAAATAAGATTTTAGTTCTGCAACAATACAGCATAAAATATCTCGCACCTTCATGCAAGGAAGGTAGGCCTATTTCTTCATTTTAGAGATGAAAAAGATCATTTTCAATCTGCAGATAGAATCATAGAATCATTTAGGTTGGGAAGGATTTCTGGAGGTCATCAAGTCCAACCTCCTCCTCAAAGCAGGTTCAGTCAGATCAGATTGCTCCGGCTCGATCCAGCTGAATTTTAAATGTCAACACAGATGGAGATTGTGGTGGATCTTGGGAAACTGCATAGACAAGATATTTGTATGAGAAGTGGTAGAGTAGGCGTAGCGGAAGATCACGTGGTGTGACGCGCAGCCTAAGGGGTGGAAACGAAGTGCACCTGTATGTAAGCTTGTACGCAGCTCACAATAAACGCCATTTTAGCATCTCTCACATTGAGGTCTGTGCTTGTGACCCTGCAGTAGAGGAGGCTGCAGTGCTCCCCTGGTGGCACCATGGGTCCGGGCGAGAGCACGGCAACAAGTGGTGACCCCGACGTGATTCGGCAGGTCCGACACGTCTCGCCGTGAGACCCAGGGGGTGCGGGCCATCTCCAGAGGGAGAATGGCGGCTGCGACGTCGAGTAGCAGGCGATAGCTGAGAGTCCGGATGATATGGAGGCCTTAATAAAGGTAGTTGTGTTTTTAGCTAACGAATGGGGAGCTTCTGTGAAGCCGAAGGACATTACACTATGTGTAAAGCGACTCCAGAAAGAAGGAGTCATAAATAAGCTGGGGGACTGCTTGCAGCCAGAACTCTGGCCGCGATGCACTTCGGTGCTGGCGGAGCGAGCTATGTCCACAAACAAGGCTAAAGATCTCAAGACGTGGGGAGTTATACTCCGTCTTCTGAGGCGGTCACGGGAGGAAATACAGACTTGGAAGGCCGCCCGCGACGCGCTGCTTCATCAGGAGAAGGCTGAGACGAAAACGGAGGAGAAGTCTAGCGATGGGGGGGCGAAAGAACAGGAGAGCGGGGGCGGGGAGGCCCCGACGAAAGAACAGGAGAGCGGGGGCGGGGAGGTTCCAGTGATCCTACCGGTGGAATCCCAGGAGCCGCCTCCGGTGTACCCCTGGCAAGATCTCGCACAAGACGGAGAGGGCTGGGGTGTCGACGGGACCGACCCCGAGGATTGCGTGCCTGGGGCAGTTTTGAGGAAGGCGCTTAGTGAGGAAGATAGGACCCTGCTGCCGCGGGCCCCAGTAGAGGAGGGTGCTGTAGGCGGGGGGAGTCAGGCAGTGCAGCGAAGGAGGAAGGGTAACGGCCAATCAGAGCGGAGAGACCAGAGTTCGCCCTTGAGAGGAGGGAGGAAGGTTCGGGTGAGATCGCCGGTTAAGGAGGAGAGCGGAGAAGATAGTAGCGACGAGGAAGGCGGGGGCTTGCGAGAAGTTAAGCGCAGGCTGCGGGGGTGTGCAATAGGAGAGACGCAGCTGAAAGGGAGGCCAAAGGGCGGAGAGGAAGTAACAACATCCCCGGTCGACACTCTGTTGCGTGCATTAGAGGAAATAAGGCGGGAGGTCGAGAAACAGAGGGACCTGCTCAGCGGAGCTAAAAGGGAAGCGGCCCCTGCAAAGTCCATACTGCTCACTGACTGGCGGCTAATAGCCGATTCGTGTGCCCTTCAGGGGCTACGGTTCGAGCAAGCGCCGCAAGTCTGTCCCGTAAGGGCAGTACCAGGGGAAGGGGTCCAGTGGGTGGCGCTCAAGCCCAAGATAGTACAGGGACTGATGACCTCGGTGAAGGAGAATGGGTTGAAACATCAGCAAACTCAGATGCTGTTGGATAGTGTGCATGCCCAGGTGTGCACGCCTTACGACCTACGGCAGCTGGCGAGGGCGATACTGTTGCCCACGCATTGGATACTGTGGAAGGAGGCATGGCAAGGCCGTTGTGCCGCCCTCGCTGCAGCTGCCGCCGGGGACCCGAACCATCCCCTAGCAGGTACCACGCTGAATCGCTTGATGGGGCGGGGTGCAAACCTCGCATCCCCGAACCAGCAAGCGACAGCTCTCAGAGGCCGGGAGGTCATGGCCACAACAGAGGCTTCGCGGGCCGCGTATGAAGAACTCGGGAAGCTAGTAAAGGTAGAGCCACCCTGGACAAAGATAAAACAGACACACGCAGAGAGCTTCACTGAATTCTGTGACAGGCTCCAACGGGCCATTGCAGAGTCAGACTTGCCCCCTGAGGCCCAGAGTCCGGTCATGATGGAGTGCCTCTGGCAGCAGAGTAACGCCATGATGCAGGACATCCTGAAAACGATCCCTAAAGGAACACTACTTTCGGTTGTCATCCGCACGGTACTGGAAAAACAGAATCAGGGAACAGCAGCAGCGCAGGCCCTTGTCGCGGCGGCGGACCAGATGAGAAAGGGACCACAGCGATGCTTCTCTTGTGGCAGATTAGGGCATATTAGCGCACACTGTCAGCGGCCGGGCCGGCCGATCTCGTGGCAAGGCCGGGGGTCATGCTGGGCTTGTGGGCAGTATGGGCATGTAGCCCGAGAGTGTCTCCAAAATCAACAGCGGAAACTGCCGGGAAACAGGGGGCGGGGGGGACATTGCAAAGGGGCATCCCTCCCAAAGATCTTGGCCCCGCGCAGGAGTGTGACCGGAGTTGGCCCGACAGTGGCAGCGGTCCAAGAGGAAGACATCCCAACGTGGCTCTGGCAGTAAAATTAGGTGATCGCCCAGTGGTGCGGGCGACGCTGAGCTTGGGAGGATGTAGTGACGAGGGGAGGAGGATAATAACCATGCTGGCGGACTCCGGAGCAGACGTGACATGCATAGCGCATGCCCAGTGGCCTGAGAGCTGGCCCTTGATGGATGCTGGTTACGTAACCGGAGTTGGAGGAATGGCTAGTACGTACAGGAGTGTGATGCCAGTGGAGATCCGCGTGCAGGACGACGACGGCGACGAGCTGATAGCTCGGGTCCGGCCGTACGTCACGCACATCCCTGACTCGCTGTTAGGCTGAGATGCCATGGCGCAAATGAGGCTCAAGCTCACAAATGTAGTATGAGGGCCACTGCTGGAGGCGGTGTGAAGATCACCTGGAAAACGGAAGAACCTGTGTGGATAGAGCAGTGGCCCCTTACAGAAGAAAAATTGAAAGCTGCCAGAGAAATAGTAGACCATGAGCTACAAGTGGGACACTTACAAGAGAGCTATAGCCCCTGGAACACTCCCATATTCGTGATTAAGAAGAAGGCGTCTGGGAAGTTTCAACTTCTTCACGATCTCAGAGCCGTTAATAGCCAAATGATGGGCATGGGATCATTCCAGCCCGGACTTCCACTGATCTCCATGATTCCGAGAGGATGGCCAGCAGTGGCATTGGACATTAAGGACTGTTTTTTCTCGATTCCTCTACACCCGGATGATTGCCGTAGATTTGCGTTCACTGTACCACACACCAATCTGGATGCCCCTGCAAAGCGGTACCAATGGACGGTCTTACCACAGGGCATGAAGAACTCGCCCGCCTTATGCCAAACATATGTTGCCAGCGCCCTGCAGCCGGTGTGTGACCACTGGCCGGGCATGAAAATTATTCACTACATGGATGACATACTCCTGGCGGCAGAAGAGGACAAGCATCTAGAACAAGCCCTCCAAGAGGTCAGACAGAATTTGGAGGAGGCGGGACTGCAACTGTCAGAAGCGAAGCTCCGACGAGGAAGCGACATCAAGTACTTGGGGTGCCGCATCAGCCCCACGGAGGTGCGGCCCCTAAGAATAAAGTTGAACCCGAAGGTGACTACCCTGCACGATGTACAAAAATTAGTAGGTGCGCTGCAGTGGCTGAGGCCTATCATTGGCATAATGCCGCAGGAGATGAACCCCCTCTACGACCTGTTAAAGGGGAAGGCACCCTGGGAGCCCAGACACCTTACGCCAGAGGCCCAGAAGAGTCTTCGCAACATAGAGCAACGAATGGCCACAGCTGGATTGGGGAGGTGGGATCCGCAGGCCCCTATCACCGCTATGCTGAAGGTAACCAGGGCAGGCCTTATAGGGGCCCTTGCGCAGGACGAAGCAGCTAAAGTGAGGATCCTACTGTGGCTATTCTCCAACCAAGTCGGTACAGTGTTCTTACCCATCACTGCGGCAACCGCTAAGGTAATCACCAAAGCACGGAAGGCTTGCTGTCGGCATTTCGGTAAGGACCCAGACGTCATCGCGACATCTATACCCAAGGCAACCTGGAATGCTTATTTCGCCCAAGACGAGGAGGTTGTCTTGGCGCTACATACCTTCAGAGGAGTGCTTCAGCACGGAAAAAACCCTGTGCTGTTAGAGAGCCTTGAGCATTGCTTTCCAGAGATTAAGCCGAGGGTACTTCCACAGCCCCAGCCGGGTCCGACTTTCTTCACGGATGCCTTGTTGCGAACCTCTACAGCAGCAGTAGTTTGGTACAAGGATGAGCAGTGGCACAAGGCTACGTGGCAACAGGAAGCCAGTGTTCAGTGGCTGGAAGCGAAAGCGGTTTGCATGGCCCTGGCGCTAGGACCAAATAGCCATGCAAACATCACCACGGACTCCATCTTCGTTCACAATCTGGTAAACAGGATGACCCAGCCTGGATTTGTAGGAAGCAATATCTGCATGATGTTAGAAGAGGCGCTGCAGAGCCAGACTGCGCCCTGCACTATAATGCATGTCAACAGCCATCAATCGCTGCCTGGGTTCTTCTATGAAGGAAACAGCCTTGCCGACGGGGCCGCCAAAGGAATATGGATGATGACCGAGGCGAAGGAGGTGCACGACTTCCTTCATTTGGGGCCTCGTGCACTGGCAAAGCACTCAGGCATTCCTCTGGCCAGAGCGCGCGAAATTGTCGCGGCGTGCCCATAATGTCAGAAAACACCGCTGTGGGAGGCGGGGGTGAACCCCCGGGGTCTAAAAGGGAACGAGATATGGCAGACGGACTTTACCTACTTCCCGGAGTTCAAGCCACGGCCTTGGCTGGCGGTAACAGTAGACACCTGTAGCACCGTGATCATCACAACACAGCATCAGAAGCAGACGGCCTGGGCGGCACAGAGCCGCTGGAACCTAGCCATTGTGTGGCTAGGGGTGCCTGCGAAGATAAAGACGGACAACGGGCCCTGCTTTGTCTCCCAAAGCACGGCCCAGTGGGCGCAGTTATGGGGAATCGCCCTACTCAGAGGCCTGCCCTATAACTCCACAGGCCAGGCAATAGTAGAACGGGCCAACCAAACATTGAAAAGAAAAATAAAATCCCTAGCTGAGGCGGAGGGCTGTGGGGGAGGCATCCCTCCTGAGAAACAGGCGATGCTACTGCATCGGGCGCTCTACGTGCTGAACCACCACAGCAGAGGGGATTGCCCCACGGAGCCAGTGAGGAGACATTGGGGGCACCTACCGCCCTCGACGGGTCCAGGTGTGAAGGTCTGCTTCCCAGGGGAAGGGGAGTGGGAGACAGGATGGGAACTGATATCACAGGGAAGAGGGTATGCCGCGATAAAACGGGAGGAGCAGATAAGATGGGTTCCAATGAAATGCTTAAGACCTGACTTAAATGCGCGGACGGAAGGGACTGGGGCGTAACTAATCATTCTTGGTGAGATTCCATTTTGAACAGGGCAGCGCCAGACAGGGACGCTGCTGCCTGATTGGATTGATGTTTATCGCCGGCTTCATGATTCCAGGGGCCGCAGAGTCATACTGGAGGAGGTGAGCACAGGCGCACGGAGCAGCGCACTACTGCATCCCGCTCAACCCCGAGGCAGGGCCAGCAGAGACCCCAGCGTGCCTGGTGTTCCGGCCACTATGGGTTAACACCAGTACTATGCCGACCGTCCCGATGATCGTCGACTCCAACCTGACCCTGGAGGCTAAGGGAAAAATGGGAGCTGCGTCAGACCCTTCATGACGGGGACAGGTCAACACAGAGGCGTGGATCTTGTCATGGTTTGATTGAAAATGGCTTATAACACTGGGCTTGGTAGCACTCACAGTAGTGATAGCAATATGCTGCGGCTTGCTAATTCTGAATTATTGCTTATGGCATGTACGGGCTTAACTGCTTGATAGACATGAGCGCAGAGTATATCAATTAATGGTACAGGAAAAGAGGTTCTAAAAAGGGGGGGAGATGTGGGGGATCTTGGGAAACTGCGTAGACAAGGATATTTGCATGAGAAGCGGTAGAGTAGGCGTAGCGGAAGATCACGTTGTGTGACGCGCAGACTAGGGGTGAGAACGAAATGCAACTGTATATAAGCTTGATTGCAGCTCACAATAAACGCCATTTTAGCATCTCTCACATTGAGGTCTGTGCTTTGTGGCTCTGCAGCAGGAAGCTGCAGTGCTCCCCTGGTGGCGCCATAGGACCGAGCCAGAGCGCAGCAACAACATACTCTATTATTACATACTACATGACTGTATTGCAATGTCTATGATATACATTCTGAAATATTTAATAATTTCTTTATTGAAATTAAATGATTCAAAATGAAGCATTTTGATTTTCCTCAATTGAAATTTAGCATAATTGACCCAGAAGACATTTCAATGTTTCAACATTGCTCTCTCATGCAAAAGGAAGGTTAGAGAAGTAGGAATTCACCATTGAAGAGAAACACTATTTGCCCAAAGATGGGAGATCTTTGGAGAGCAGCCTCCACCAGGAATATCAATGACTCCCCCACTGCTTCTGACCTTCCTTCCCTTTCTGCAGGTGTGGGAGTGAGGGCAAATTTAAGACAGCATTTAAAATACCAGCAGGAAATGAGTGGAAATGGAAAATGTCCCACTTCCCTGTAAGATGAGTTTGCAAGAGAGAGATGATGAATTATCTTCTTGAATGGCCTGTCTCCTTCCTTTACTACAAAGGCAGCTTAGACAACTAGATTAGATTCAGTCACCTAACTTTTAAATAGCTTAACTGCAGGGAGATGAATCCCATCTGCTGTATAGACATGAGGCATGTGCTCAAGATCCATGATGGGTCTGGATCTACTGCACAGCTCTGTCCAGGAGATGCATTTCACATTCTCTGAAATATCACACTGAGCTGCACCGTGTGCTGTTCTGGCTGTCTTTATGTGCACGGTAAACTATGCACATCCCGAAATCTGGGATGCATTGAGCCTAATCAACATGACATGGAGAAAGCATGTGTGAAATTGCACGTGCATGTGTAAAACAAACAAACAAAAATCCTGCCCTGGAAATCCACCAGCCTTACCTTCCCAAGCCTGCAGTTCTGCGCCATGCCATCACACCTTATTTCCGTACCACAGCAATGCAGGAGGCCAGGCTCCATGATTACTCTTTCAAATGCTCATAGGTGTGAAACACTTGGGGAAAACATACGGGAAGACTTCCTTGCTGAGCTTTAGCTGTATGCAAGTGACCTATTTAAAGCTAATCAGGCTTCCTCTGTGTTCATCAGAGAGAAAGAAGTTAGCATCTTCACAGAGCGCTTCTTCCTTAGGACAAGTTGAATCATCTCCAGGAACTGCCTGTCTCTCTCTGTTGAGTCCAGAGGGGGTTTAGATGACTAGATTAGATTCAGACAAAGCTTTTAGGTGCTTCCTGGTAGATGACATGAGCATTTTCACCCACAGTCCTCCCTAATTTCTCCCTTTTATCTCTACCGAGAGATCTCCAACCTCCTAGGCACCAGCATGAGGTCCTTCAGTAGGATGCCTGAATTTAGGCGAGATGAACTGAATCCTAAGAGTCACTTACTCTAACACAAACAGATAATGCAACTCCCTGTATTTCTCTTGTTGCCAGATGTTGAACTTTTGATGTATTTGGTGACATAATCAATACGTTCATAATGGACAATTTGCTGAAGGAGCACAGTAACTTAATTCCTGCAAGGTGGAAGTTTCACAGTTATTCAATTCACCTCACAGAAGAAAATCCTCTTGTCTTCCCTTTACTCTGCTTCCCAAAATACTTGTGCTGCCTCCCCAGCTATAATACTGGATTGTGTCACTTCCTCCTTTACCTATGGATGTCCCCTTGTATGACTTTTCATAATTAACTTGTGCAGGAGAATTATGACAATTTTCAGAAAAGTTTTTTAAAATGTAGCGCCCTACTATGGCTAAAGAAAATCCAACAAATAAAATAGCCATCTTCAACTTACCGGAAAACATCAGCACCAGTGTATACACATTTATATACACTCAGGTTTGTGCCTTCACCATCTGGTGGCAAAGCACGATCATAGCGTGTCCACAGAGCTGAGAAAGTTTTTGGACCCTATCTATTTGTTTGAAAATGGGGATTCGAAATAAGTAAGATGGTTGAGAAAGTTTCTGTTTTTCAACATTTGTTGATAACACCATCAGTTATATATACACATCATTTGGAGAGCTTCTATTTTGTAAATAGGTGATACTTATTGTTTACTGCTGCTACTTGTTTTAATGTATTATCTTGTATTGTATTGTACTGAACAACATTGCATTGCATCATATCTGAGTGTTGTGGCACAAAAACATCCGACATGCTCTTTTCAGATAGTTGACTATGCATCTAGTCATAAGCTTCAGCAAAAGGCTGTCCCAGCTTATTCCAGTTATAGCTGAGCACATTGATTTGTCTTACCCAAATTTAAACCTCTGCAGAAGATTTGAGTTCATCTGACCTCATCAATCTAATCTTCCTTTAAAGTTAATAAAGAAAAAAGGGGGCACTTCTTGGGCACCGTTCATCTTTTCTTAGAAGAGACATCTTCATAGCCCAGGATCCATGAATCTTCTTTGTAAACTATGAAGAACACGAGATGAACAGCTTAGGTGAAGTCGATTACTTCTGAGATCATATACCTTATATCATAGACAGCCAAAGCGCAGACAGCAAAAACCTCACATCTTGTCCTTCAAACTGGGGAATCCAAGTCAGTGGGTGTAATTATAACCTGGTTACTTTCTCATGTATCCTGAAATATTGGAGCTGAGAAAGATATCTGAGCCATACTACATACTAAGATCAAATTAAAAAAAAAAAAAAAAAGTACTTCTCATTTTCTTCTTTCTAACTTACATTGCATAGGAGGGAATTTACTAGTTACACTGGTTAGTATGAAATTTGCATTTTCCTGGCCTTAGAAATTAGTGGTTGAAAGATCTATTTCCCATCTCTAGTTTCTTTGCTATGAAGGATGGCCATTCATTTTCTTACACCCACTGCTTAATCCTGCCTGCTACAACACTGGATTTCAACACAGGTGGAGTTGCTTGCTTTCTCAACTGGGAAGTAACATCTGTGTTCACTTTGGAAGTTCTTGTATGATCCAAGCATAAGTTGCTATGTAATTGCTTGCAAGTCTTCTTCTTCTTTTTTTTTTTTTTCCAGTAAGGACTGGACTATTTACCAGATTTGCTTATAGACCCTTGATCTCCAGATGTCTATACATACATATAGAAGCTCCATTGTTAACCAGATGAAAGCCTGTTCAGATCTCCTTCTTTTTCAGAGTGCTGGGTATTACCAAGAGTGGAATAAATCCAAATCTTCTCAACATTTTGGAAAGAGACCATCTCTGTTATACAAAACAGAAATAACAGAGATAAAGTCTTTTTATATTTAGAAGTAGACTGAAATTTAGCAAAACATCGTTTCAGGACAATGTGGAACTAGAATGTTACAGTCTAGGAATCCTAGAACAGCCTCATTTTCACACGTGTTCTTTGTGGCTTGTATGTCCAATTCATTGATAGAATTGATACAGCAGCAGCAGATTGTAGTGATGTATTGTTCCGTGCAAACAAATTGCAGTTACTTACCTTTGGTTTAATAAAGACATGGTAAGTGAAAATGGATATGAATTTAACTCTTTTCATAGTCGTGGAGTTTAAGTGCAGCTGACATCTACTCTGGAATATCATTGTAATCCCATGCAGACAAATGCATTTGAAACCTTAATTTCCCCAGAGATGCTGACCATCCATTTCCATAAGTCCTGCATTCACCTATGCCTTAGTCTCCACCTCGAGAAACCCAGACAAAATTAGGGAATTTAAGATGTTAAAGAGCTGCTGTCTCTTCAAATCTACAGTTTGCTTTTCTAAGAAAGCCTTCTGATCCAACATCCAGAATCCTGTTCCTCTTCTTCCCTTCCCCAAATCTCAGTTCCAGGAGGAGATTTGGGAAAATCCCTGCCTTGAATCACTTGTCATGACAGCAATGCTGAAGTAAGTCCATTTGCAGTAGAACAGCATTGCCCAGAGTCAGGAGGTCATAGGGGCATTTGGGGGTTTTCCTGCTGCAAACAGCTGAGGAAAACTCGATGGATCAAGAACAGTACTGTTAAGAATTTTAGGGAAATTTTCAGTGTTCAGCTAGGAATTAGGTTATATCTTATGGAGTATGGAGAGATATTGGATCCCCATATTTCCACTGAGATACCTATTCCTTAGATCTTTATAGTGTAAAGCACCAGACGACTGGCCAAAGTATGAAACTTCATCCAGTCTCTAAATAAAGCGGTGAAAAATGTCCCGACAATTGAAATGGATTGTGGCTCCAACATTGACTATGGTATTTAACCATGCTTGGATTGCTGCTCTGATAGATTATAAAGCTCAGCTATGACATAAGGTCAAGGCCTTGGAAAGGTGTTAGCAGAGCTCCTTTAAATGAAGCGTTCCCAGAGACACCAGGTTGGCACAGACTGATGAAAATCGGAGTGAATGCCTGGCATTGGGGAACGGCCTCTGTGTCCATCAGTGTTCCTGGGAGCCTTGGAAAGTCTAGTACGGTGTATGTCACCCTTCACTGTAAGGCAGACACCTAGTGCAGCATCCTGCTCCTCTCATGCTCCTCTTTTACCATGCAATGAATCGCAGTCCCCGCAAAGGTCTCTTGCTGTCTTCAGCAGCTCTCTCAAGTTGAGGCACCTCATGTCAGCACACCAATATATGTGAGATGAAACCTGCTTGTGCTGTGCCATCCTGAAGGATTTGCTTTCTCTTGGAAGCTTAGCACCACCATCACTTTTTTTGTGTAGAAACGTGAGCAGACACCACTCTCCGAAGCTCGTAGGAGCTAGTGGGAAAGCATAACCTCTCAAAATACCTAGTTATTCCTCTTAATGCCAGGAGAAGCCTAGACCTGAGACTTACACAGCTCTAAGGTGTCTAAAGGTAAAAGCCCCAATACCACCCCAAAGGCTTGGGTTTGACTGGTGACAATATGCTCACATCCTTGTGACTGACAGTTTCCAAAGAAAGATGAGAGCTACATGAAACCTTGAATTTAGTTTCAGTTCTACTCTTGTCTGCTGAGAAGATGGTGGAAGGGCGCATATAGATGAAAATGCATGACCCAAGGAACAGACGTGCAACAGTGATATGGGAGGTGCAGGTAGAGAGTGCTTTGAGACGCCCTTTGGAAGAGTGTGTCCTCAAAGAGACCAAAATAATGACATAGGACACAACAAGAACAAGCAAAAGAGCCCGAGGAAATCAGACCACTATTGGCAATCACGATGCAACCAACCACGTAGGTGTCAGTGCAGGCCAGCTTCAGCAAAGCGTGTACATCACGGAAGTAGTGGTCGATCTCATTGGGCCCACAAAACACTAGCTGAGCGGTCAGCAGGGTCTGCACCAGGGAGTGCACACAGCCTCCCACCCATGAAGCTGCCACCAGCCGGCCACACACATGCTTGTTCATAATGCTTGCGTAATGAAGCGGCTTGCATATAGCAGTGTAACAATCATACGCCATTGCTATGAGGATGAACATCTCCGTGCAGGCAAAGAGAAGGACCTCAAAGAGCTGTGCTATGCAGCCCACAAAAGAGATGGTCTTCTTTTCAGCAAGAAGGTCATAAATGAGTTTGGGAACTGTGACAGTAGAGTAACTGATATCTACAGAGGACAAGCAGCTCAGGAAGAAGTGCACGGGAGAGTCCAGCTGTTGACTGTTCTGTATAGTGCTGATGATAAGCAGGTTTCCAAGAACAACAGTGGCATAGAAGACTAAGAAGAATGTGAAGCATACTTTTGCTAATGTATCATCTTGTGTGAGTCCCTGGAAGACAAACTCCATCACATTGTTCTTGTTCTTCATATACGTCACGTAGACAGGACCTGAAGCACAGAATAAAGCCACCTGTGATGGCATTAGAAACACAGTGCTATCAGTACACATCCATGTCGATCACTGGTATGTTCAATATCAATGTATTCCCTTTTATGCCTTTTGGGGAAAGTTTCCTTTCAAAGTCAATGCTTCTCTCAAGGAGTGACAGTTGATATCTAACTCAGAATGTGTTACTGATGTGTGTAATAGCGAGCTCCACTTATTTGCTTGAGGGAGTTGGTGGAAATATCCTCCAGATTCATATTTCTGATCTTTGCCCCCTTTAAAAAGGAAGACTAGTCACTAAGTTGCCTAAACATCCACTTTTGAAGTGTTGATTTGGAAACGAAAAACTGACTGAGAAGGATAGTGCATGTTTTGATTTGAGTCTCAACACACTAGTCATTCCCTAAGGAATTCTGCTCAAGCAGTGAACGTACTTTCTTTTTCAACCCTCTGAGGGAATTCAACAGAACTAGTCCTTACTAGTGCTCTCTGACTCTGGTAGAATGTCCATGCATTTTTGTGCAGCCATCAATATTCACATCATGACACAAGGCAGCTGGCTAATTAACATCACTTCAACTATCAGCGTAGATCCTTCTGGAAGAGGTAAAGTGGACACCTACCTCATGTCTGTTTAGCAGAGATGTGCCTTTAGGCACAAACTGTCTTTAAGGCGCCCTAAGTGAAATCAGACCATGTTCAAGGCATGCCAGGAAACCTGAAGCAGGAGAGTCATTTTCCTATATGTGCTGTACTGGGCTACATTTTGTATTCACCTTTGCTGCACTCTAGTGCAGTACGCAAGTATCACTAGTGTTCAGTTTCTACACTGAAAAGATAGACGGCAAGAGCTGCATAACAGTGTCCACAATACTGGCAAGTCCTTTGGGATCTTAATCCTGTTCCACAATCACAGGTCAATCAGTTCTTTCTCACAAGATCTCTGCCTCTTCCACCCTCCAACTTTAGCAGCAGAGGAAATATTCTTTTGTGTCTCCAGCCCTATCTCCATGCCACTCCATGGGCAGAGGGAAAGCAGTGTGGGGAGGCCCAAAGCGTGTGTGTTAAGAGCATTGTTGCCACGATGTGTACAGCTAGAGGGGACAAGTTAAGATTGAGTACACAGGAAGTGCTGCAGCTACCTATTGAGTCCTTGACTCTGTAACACCAGAAACTTCCTTTTGACAGATATTTCTGGAAATGGCATATAACTGCAAAATAGGCAAAGAAGACACCAATTAAAAGAAAGGGTAAAAAAAAAATTGAGTTCTTTCTACTTCATAAAATGCACCTCACAAATGTCACTCAACAGTAATGCCTCTTTTGAAAGGCAGGATTTCATAGTCATGCTTGAACAAAGCAACGAAGCAAGATCAGAAAACTTACACAGTTTATATTTGCTAGTCTCCAACAGTTTGCCTGCTATTCTCCTCTGATGACCTTCTCGGACCACTTCAGGCAGTTTCATCAAAACCTCTCAGCTCCAAGCTGCTTCTTATGTGTCACGAGAGCAGTCCACATCTCTGCCAGGGCTGAAAACTACAGGGGATGAAACGGACAGCCTGAATGTCTAGCTCCATTTCTCATTCTGCAAAAACAACTTCCAAGAGCATCTGCAAGAACAACTCTCTCTCTCTCCAGATGGGGAAGTTGTGGCAGAAATATTTCAAGTAAATTGCACAGCAGAAGCACAAGCTTACCAGAAGCAATGAGATCGCAGAGGCATGTGAAGTTTTCTTTGTCAGAAAGAATCAGTGGACAGGGAGCTAAAATATATATTTTGGACAGCTATTAGAGTAATCTCTACAGGGTGACTCTGGAGCGTGATCACCTAGACCATGTCACATTGTGGGGGGGTTTGCTTGCTTTCCTGCTTGCTTTCCAATGCTGCCCAGATAAATGGACTTCATTTAGTATTAGCTATGTGCTTCTTTTGGAAACATTTCTATTTAAAATCAACGTCATGGCTGACCATGTGCAAGATTTTGCAAATGCACCCCCTGCATAGAACAGAGGACATTTAGGGAACCAGAGCATTTCTGACATTGTCCCAGGGTTTGGTCCGTAGATCTGCCGCTCTCCTGTGCAGGCAACACCTTCTTATCTTGAATCACACTTAAGCCATGTTAAGGTGCAACACAAGTGCAAGCAAGTGTTTATAGGGAACATGAAGTGAAGGAAGGAAAAAGAAAGTGCTTTAGTTACTTTCAGAGTGCATTACACAGATGTCTTTCTCCCTCACGCAGCGGATCTGCTCTTTTCCTCCTGGCAAGGTAGGAGTCAGGGTCCCGTGGCTCCTCGTGGCTCCTTTGGCATTGTGGAGAACCTTAGCTGCTACAACTAACCTCCCTGTGGCAGCTGTGACTGGCTCTGAGATGATTTAATCTTCCATCTTCACATTTCTTCTCTTCCCTCCTGCAGCAGTAGCTGCTCCAGCTATTCCCTTGGAATACATGTTTCTTCCTTTGCCTGGGCCTGTAGATGTGCCCTGTTGGGCTAGGAGTTATCCTGTGTACAGGAATTATTCCCAAACAACTCTTTTTTTTCACTGACACATAGAATTGTGCCCCCCAATGCGTCCTTTGGTGGCAACAATTTCCTACGGTGAGCAATTTATCTTTCACTTGGATCTTTGATTCTGTTTTAGTAATAAACAGTAAAATGCAAAATCTGAGGCAGAGATGAAGGGCAGAGGGGATGGTTAGGTAGGAGGGCATTAGGGATAGGTGAACTGCTGCAGAAAGGAAGAGAGTTGCACTGGAATGGGAAGAGGAGAAGCTTCTCCTCATATCATCTGCATCAGCAAATGACCCAACCCACATCTAATATCAGCAGTTTAATTGCTAACCCATGGATTCAGCATATGACAATGCAGTACTCCAAAGAAGGCATTTACTCCAAAGTAAAGGGGAAGGAAGCCTTTGGTACAATTGCTTCCAGCAGCAGGGGACCAACAGCCTTGCAGACACCTTGGGCCATCGTTTCCTAGCTAAGTAGATTACAGAGTAGATGGAGTATGTCTGACGGAAAGTTTACACCCGGGAGAGCTCGGACTAATGGGATGCTCTGCCTGGAACACATTTTAATATTTTTGATAGCATTCATTTATTTATTTGCTGGTGTCTCGACAGTGCTTGGAAGCCCCAGTCCTGGGCCTGTGCTATTCAAGAAGAGAACATAAAGGGAATCCCTGCTAGTCACAGAGTTTACAATGCCATTCCAATCAAAACATGAACTTTCAGTGTCTTCCTAATTACTGCAACAGCTAAAACCAAGCTTTTCTTCAAAAGGGAGCTTTCAGTAAATTTTCCAAAATGGAATTATAGTGAGAGAGACTTGTTTTTCTCAGCTCCTGAGAAAATGTTACCACAGTTCTACACCTCACCCTTTTCACGCCAAACTTTTCTATTCCACAGTTTTCTCATGGCACTTTTCATCTCCTCATTTCTCAGCATGTAGATGAGTGGGTTCAGCAGGGGTGTGATGACAGTGTAAAACACAGCTAACCTCTTCTCCTCCGAGAGACTGCTGGATGGGCGTATGTAGGTGAATGTGCATGGCCCAAAGAAGAGAATCACCACAGTAATGTGGGACCCACAGGTGGAGAGGGCTTTGTACCGCGCCTCGGACGTTCGCCTTTTCAAGGAAAACAAAATGACAATGTAGGACGTGACCAGGATGAAGAAAGAAACCAAACAAATCATTCCAGTATTGGCAACGACAATGATGCCTGCAACATAGGGGTCGGTACAGGCCAGTTGTAGTAGGGGACGGACATCACAGAGGTAGTGGTCAATTTTGTTGGGGCCACAAAAAGGGAGGCTAACGGTTATGAGGGTCTGCACCAGGGAGTGCACAAAGGCCACCACCCATGAACCCATCACCATCCAGCCACACACACGCCTGGTCATGAGGGTGGTGTAGTGCAGGGGTCTGCATATGGCAAAGTAGCGATCATAGGCCATCACTGTGAGGATGAAGATCTCAGCGCCGCCGGAGATATGTTCCCAAAATAGCTGTGCCATGCATCCCCCAAAGGAAATGGTTTTCTTTTCGACAAGGAAGTCAGCAATCATTTTGGGAGCTGTGGCAGAAGAGAAGCAAATATCTGCAATGGACAGGTGGCAGAGAAAGAAATACATGGGGGAGTTCAGACTCTGACTGCTAACTACAGTGACAACGATGAGCAGATTTCCTGCCACAGTAACAATATAGAAGAACAAAAACACCACAAAACATATTTTCTGCACCCCTTGGTTCTTTGAAAGGCCCAGAAGAATGAATTCCTTCACACTGCTTACGTTCTCCATGTTGATCAGACGGGTGCCAATATGCAATATACAGCTTATACCCCTGGGAAAACAAAGACAGACACATGATTCATCAGCATTTTTTCATTATTAATGATGAGTTCTATATCAGAAGTGGATACAAGCCAAGAAAGATATAGCATTGGTATTAAGCTTTTGAAGTGTTTAGTTTCTGTCATGTATTTTTTTTTAATGGCTATTTAATTCTCCACAGTACAAAGCTTCTGCCATGGCTTTGGTGGCACGGAGATAGGTGCACTCTGTGATATGTTCCTTAATCCTGGTCCTCCAGGATTCTGAAGGACTGGCTCCATGGCTGATAGCCTTCCATGCACTAAGGACAAGGCCAGAGTGTTCACCTTGGGCACTACAAGGCAGATAATGCAGCATGTTTGCCCTCAGGGTAGACAAAGTTCCTGACAGCAATCTTTGTAAAATGGGTGTCTTTAAGAATACCTGGAAATATTGCTCAGAATGATGATTTGCTTTATAAGTACACATGATCTTTGAATTCTTGTTTAGAAGGGAAATGTACCCACAGGCAGAGAAAAGAACTCTCTTGTGTATATACATTTTGAAACGTAAATATTGTGGAGGAAAAAGGATGAGCAGGGAGGCACTGCGGGGCGGAACATGGGAAGGTCGTAACGGGCGGAGCACTGCTGCCGGAGAAGAAGGCGGGGCTTTACAGCATTATAAAAGAGCAGGACACGCTTCATTAAACGCCATTTTGCCACTCCTCATATTGGTGTCTGTGTGGTGATGGTCCGGGGTCTGGGGAGAAGGCCCCGTGCCTCCTCGGTAAGAACGAGAACGGTAACAAGTGGTGACCCCGACGTGATACCGAGGAGGCGGCTCGGCCGGCGCAGGTGCCGGGAGCGTGAGGAAGGGATCCGGATCCGGAACCATGGAGGCCATATGTAAGGTAGTAATGGCCTGCGACAAGGAATGGCGGGCGCCGCTGAAGGCGAGCGCGATACGAGCGTGTGTAGAGAGGCTCGTAAAGGAGGGAGCGATTACTTCTCCTATGGAGATTCTGCGGGAGGAACTGTGGCTGCAATGCACAGCAGCGCTGGCGGAGTCCCCGATGAACGGGGGATCCGCGAGGGAGTTAAAGGTGTGGGGGCTGATAAGAATGCTCCTGCGGAGCGCGAGGGAGGCCCCGGCGAAAGAACGGGAGAGTGGGGGCGGGGAGGTTCCAGTGATCCTACCAGTGGAATCCCAGGAGCCGCCTCCGGTGTATCCCTGGCAAGATCTCGCACAAGACAGAGAGGGATGGGGGGTCGACGGGACCGACCCCGAGGATTGCGTGCCTGGGGCAGTTTTGAGGAAGGCGCTTAGTGAGGAAGATAGGACCCTGCTGCCGTGGGCCCCGGCAGAGGAGGGTGCTGTAGGTGGGGAGAGTCAGGCAGTGCAGCGAAGGAGGAAGGGTAACGGCCAATCAGAGCGGAGAGACCAGAGTTCGCCCTTGAAAGGAGGGAGGAAGGTTCGGGTGAGATTGCCGGTTGAGGAGGAGAGCGGAGAAGATAGCAGCGACGAGGAAGGCGGGGGCTTGCGAGAAGTTACGCGCAGGCTGCGGAGGTGTGCAATAGGAGAGACACAGCCGAAAGGGAAGCCGAAGGGCGGAGAAGAAGTAACAACATCCCCGGTCGACACCCTATTGCGTGCATTAGAGGAAATAAGGCGGGAGGTCATGGCCACAACAGAGGCTTCGCGGGCCGTGTATGAAGAACTCGGGAAGCTAGTAAAGGTAGAGCCACCCTGGACAAAGATAAAACAGACACACGCAGAGAGCTTCACTGAATTCTGTGACAGGCTCCAGCGGGCCATTGCAGAGTCAGACTTGCCCCCTGAGGCCCAGGGTCCGGTCATGATGGAGTGCCTCTGGCAGCAGAGTGACGCCATGATGCAGGACATCCTGAAAACGATCCCTAAAGGAACACCACTTTCGGTTGTCATCCGCACGGTACTGCAAAAACAGAATCAGGGAACAGCAGCAGCGCAGGCTCTTGTCACGGCGGTGGACCAGATGAGAAAGGGACCACAGCGTTGCTTCTCTTGTGGATATCACAGGGAAGAGGGTATGCTGCGGTAAAACGGGAGGAGCAGATAAGATGGGTTCCAATGAAATGCATAAAACCTGACCTAAATGCACGTACGGGAGGGTCTGGGGTGTAACTAATCATTCTTGGTGAGATTCCATCCTGAACAGGGCGACGCCAGACGGGATGCTGCTGCATGGCTGCATTGATGCTTATCGCCGGCTTCATGATTCCGGGGACCGCAGAGTCATACTGGAGGAGATGAGCACAGGCGCACAGAGCAACTCACTACTGCATCCCGTTCAACCCCGAGGCGGGGCCGACAGAGACTTTCCTGACGGGGAACAAGTCAACACAGGGGCGTGGATCTTGTCATGGTTTGATTGAAAATGGCTTATAACACTAGGCTTGATAGCACTCACAGTAGTAATAGCGATATGCTGCGGCTTGCTAATTCTGAATTATTGCTTATGGCATGTACGGCTTAACTGCTTGATAGACATGAGCATAGAGTATATCAATTAATAGTACAGGAAAAAGAGGTTCTAGACAAGTTATTTGCATGAGAAGCGGTAGACTAGGCGTAGCGGAAGATCACGCGGTGTGACGCGCAGCCTAGGGGTGGAAACGAAGTGCACCTGTATGTAAGCTTGCACGCAGCCCACAATAAACGCCATTAGACGAATGGCTAACTAACCTGTTTGGCAATCTACCACAGTGGCTAATAGGACTGCTCGCTGAAGGCTTGCGCATTGTGCTAATCCTCATAATTATAGGCTTATGCTTGTGTGTAGTACTGAGCTGCGTTAAGAAAGCCTTGCTGAAAGTAGCGGGCCAAGTCTGGATTGCTCGACAACAAGAAGGAGAAATTCTGGAGGAATGGCTGGGCTTTGGGGGGGGGCTATAGTCTGTTGGAACTGAGCAATCCCGCCTATGGCCGCTGAACCGACGAAGACAAGGACACCGCCTGTGTTAAGAAGCGGAAGAAGGGGAGGCAGCACACAGCTCCGCTCACGAAGCTACTAATGCAAGGAACCACCCGATGGCGGTCCCGTCGAGACACGCCGCACTTCCGCGTGTTTTGTTGCGTCCCGCTCGATATAACGAAACAACGTTGATGGGAGAGGGGGAGATGTGGAGGAAAAAGGATGAGCAGGGAGGCACTGCGGGGCGGAACATGGGAAGGTCGTAACGGGCGGAGCACTGCTGCCGGAGAAGAAGGCGGGGCTTTACAGCATTATAAAAGAGCAGGACACGCTTCATTAAACGCCATTTTGCCACTCCTCATATTGGTGTCTGTGTGGTGATGGTCCGGGGTCTGGGGAGAAGGCCCCGTGCCTCCTCGGTAAGAACGAGAACGGTAACAAAATATGAAATGTCACAGGCTGAAAAATGAGTTCTGGGAAGGTTATCTATCATGGAGGGGAAAAAAATTACACATATTACTTAATGTAGTACTTCACATTGGCGAGACTGGCGGAATGATTCAGTTAAGCCAAGGTATCTACCAACTACTTCCATCTGCAGCATAATCAGAAATTCTCATGCAGGCACAAAGGGATCAAGCATCCACAGGAAACACTGAAACTGAGAAAAGCCAAGATTACTTTCAAACCCATAAAGTGAAGCCGAGAGAGGAAGTGGGCAAAGTTAGGGACTTTTCCTATGCTTACAGTTGTACTTACACTAGATGAAAGTTTTTCAAGCAGAAGGGTAAAATTTACATGGATGGTTCCTTTTCAGATATTTCTACAAGGAGAAGGATCAGTAAGAACAACGGGAGGTCAGTTTCTCCCTCGTCTTACCAGGTCGTGATGCTTTCTACCCCTCTTCCTTCTACTGAGCAACGACGTAGACTTCTCAACAAAATAAATGACAGGGATGAAATGAGCACACCTTTATGGCTGTGCAGTACCCAGTCGAAAAGAAATAGCTGGGCTCCATCCAAGCCAGAGCATCACTGGAAGCATACCACAGCAATCGCAGGGCCATGTTTAGGCAGTCAGAAAGGAGTGACCAAGAGAGAAATGGTCAGGGGAAACTGCATGCCTGAATACCAGCAGATGGCAAATTCCTGAGCTAAAAACAAGGTGTGCATCTACAAAAGGACCGATTCACAATTCAGACAGCTCGGCTATGTATATTGCTTGAAAAGGTCCTTTCCATCACCACCAAACTGCATTTAACAAACTACCCATCTGTCTGATCTCATCTCATCGACCTAAGCCAGGTAGGCACCTGTACCTAAGCTAGGCATATTACACCTGACCAGTCTACTTGTAGATGTGATGATCATGTGCTGCAGGTACCCGTTTCTTACTGTTGACTCCAAGAGGATTACTAGAATGACTAATTCAGTAGAGGATTGCCACCAGTTATGGCTTATCTCTTCAAGTGCCTTTGCAGGGGTAGACCTGAGCTATATGACATAATGCAATCAGCTGCAAAATAAAATGAATCTCATGTGTACTCTTAACATCTCAAAAAGGGTGAGAAATTGCACCATCTCCTTACTGCATGCATTCTTCCCTAAAATCTCCGGTGGTTATGGGAAACAAAAGAATAATTTCGAAGCAATCTAATCTGCGGCTGTAGAACTAGCTCTGTATATGATTCTAGCCAAAGATAACTAGAGACAGTTGATAACTTCAGTGGAAGTTCCTTTCCATATTTTCACATTTGTTCAAGAAGAAAGGAAAAGGAAGAGGAAAGAAAAGCGAGCAAAGCAAAGCAAAGCGAGAAGGCAGAGAAGCTGTAAAACTTACCTCACCTGTGTTTAGAGATCTAATTTTTTGTGTAAGGACTGTACAACTTTATCTCCTCAACTTCTGTCTCCCCTGGTATGAATGTGTTAGAGCACAGCACCTTTAAAGAACATAGAATGGCTTCTGGAAAGCTTCCAAAACTTGCTTAGGAGGTGGCTGTTAGTGTATAATCCAACCTCATCTAATTTATTACTTGCTTTCGTGTGTCACAAGTGTATCTTGATGTTTCCTGCCTGTGTGAGAAGTGGTTTAATAGGCTGTGTGGATGATGTGACCTGGGTGTGCTGAATGATGCTTTCATATCCCAGCAGCTGCACAAAGGGCTGAGAAGAAAACCATTTAAGTACCAACCTTTAACCCTCTCCCAGGAAATCTTCCACCTGAAGGGCTCTTGGGGCTGGAGGAGGGAGGGGTGGAGGCTTAGTGAAGGCAAAGCGTGAAAGAAAGGGGCAAAGGAGGAGAATGAGTTCTGTCTTGACTGAAAAGTTTAAGTAGATATATTTTAAAGAAACAGTTGTCAGTCAGTGCTTTTATAATGATATCACAAAGGCATTTCAGGGTTTCTCCACAAGAAATAACAGTCAAAGGAGTAGCTGAGTATTCAACTGGACAAGCATATGCATGGACCTATCCAGCTAACGCTTCTCGGAGTTCTTCCTTACTCCAAGCTGACAGTTGTATGGATTTCCCCTGTGTAAAGGGCCATTAGGTCCACTGCTCTGGCTTCCTAGCATTGTGAATGCTAAAACAGTCCATTTGTAATCCAGATATGTTCTCTCCTTTTTTAACTTCTGTGTATTCCAAAAAACATGTAAAAGAGAAATCTTCATTAAAGGAAAAAAAGAAAGAAACCTCAAGCTGTAGGAAGAGTCACCATCCTCCAGGGATGGTCAAGAATTCCTATCGCAGGAGTCTTTTAAGGACAGGTTGGGCTCATTTCTCTCAGGAACGGTTACGATTAAGTTTTGATAGGGACAGAAGATGTCCTGGGTGACCTCTTGATGACCCTCCAAGTCCTATCTCACCAGAAATTTCATCACTGGAAATCCAGTGAATAAAGCCTCTGTGCAAGAATTTGCATGTTTTAACAGAGGTCAATGAATTACCAAGTCAGTCAAAAAAATCCTTCATTTACGAATTGGGAAACTGAGGGAGGAAGTCACCTATTTAATGCCGATGGAAGTCAGCGAATTTAACCCTGACTTAGTCACTCTAGGCTCTTCTGCGCAAAAAAATGAATGTCTCTGGAGGCAAAAAACGAATGTCTCTGGTCTATCTCAGAACTGACTTTAGGATGCGATTAGGTCTGAAATGGACATCTAGCTTTTAAACAAAATAACTTAGGGCGGACAAATCTCACTGTCATGACGGGCCCCATCTTTCTTAACCTGAGCAGCTGCAGTCAAAGGTGAACCTATGAAATGAAACAAACGAAGCAAATAGACATGCTGATTTATATCAGCATATCATCTCAACCAAGGCCCAAGTCAAATTCATTGTTTCTCTGAACTCTAATGTGTATTTGTACCTTATGCCTCATGGAGGTCAGGAAAGACATTGTCTCAGCTACTGTCCTTTGCTTTGTTTTGCTGAAATTTCTGGAAATGTGGAATGGCCTGATAGCAACATAGTTAATGTCTCCATCTCCTCTGCACAGAATGCCAGCAATCTCCACAGTGAAAACAGAAATCCTACAGTTAATGAGAATAAATACTGGTAAAGAAATGTCTTGGTGAAAATAGTCCCCTAACTTAAATGTCCTTTTACTGTCGCCTGGAGTCTTGGGCAGCTTAATGAGGGTTAACAGTAGTCACTACAGGAAACAAGAGTATTGGGTAAGAAGGTAAACAAAGTCTTCCAGTCTTTGGGAAAGGAAGAGGAACAACAGATGACAGAAGCCAGAGATCAGGCCAATAGCGTCTGGCCTGCTAACCTAGTATGAATCAGCCTGCCACTTTCTGTACCCAGTGGCACACATGGCAGCAACTTGGCTAGCATCACATTCATGTCCTTTTGTTTCCCTAGCCAAATGGACTACCAGAGGTGACTTAATGCACAAGTCCAAATGAAGAATTGCTGCTACCTCCTGCTGCAAAATAATTCCCCATAGGGGTGTGCTTAGTGCCAGGAAAGGAGAAAGGTCTTTTCTCCATTTTCATTCCACTTACCTCGGCACCTGGCTCTGGACACCACTATGGCAGCAGGTCATGCTCAGGGGAGCTGTGATTTGGACAAGGAGGGACTGTGCATGGTGAGATGAATGAGGTTTTGCAGCTGGATAGTGAATACTGGCAAGGGGGTTGTTGACAGAGCCATGGTGAATGTGTGTTGTGAATTTGATGATGGGCAGGATGGGGACAAGGCACGGTGTGGAGGGAAGTTGTGACACTTGAAATGGATGCTACATAGCTAGGAGCTGTCTTCATGGAGTTTGTGAAATCAGAAGTGCCTGAGGTGTGGTGAGGGACTGTGCTGAAAGATCGTATGAAGTGGCAGGTAATACTGTGGGTGCTAAGCTGTGTTGAAAGACCTTGTGACATCAGAAGCGGGCATCGTGTTTTGAAGGGTAACACTAGGAGAGGTTGCAAAATTGTGGCTGCTGAGGTGTCATAAGGCTGGCTAGAGAGTTCAAGGAGACCCTACTGTAGAACAGGTAATGTGAAGTAGTAGGGGACAATGTATGGTGACAGCTTGTGTTGGGAGAGGTTTTGAGGTCAGAAGAGGACACTCGGTAGTGAGGAATGTGCTAGGGGAGGTTCTGCAGTGACAGTGGACCCTTGGGGAATGAGAAGCTGTGTTGAGGGAGGTTGTGAAATCAGCAGCAGGCATTAGGGAAGAGGACTGACAACTTCTCAATCTGTGTGACCCTGAGCAGCAGTAGGCCATCTTCTGCAAGGTCTATGAAACTAGAGCTGCTCATGAATGCAGCTGGGAAGCAAAGCATCAGTGCAAGAGTCAAGCTATAACTTTGGACAGACAGTTCTTGTGTTCTTTATATCGTGAGACTGTCTGAAGAAGGGAGAAGTAGTGAAAAAGCATTGCTATTGCATGCCAAACATTGGTAAATTCCCATTTTTGATGGTCCCTGGCTCATCTCTCTGGGACAGCAGCACCAACCCGGTCATTTACTTCCTCTTCAGGAGCAACCGTCACCACCGGCTCCATGGCTCTGCGAAAGTCACCTTCTGACAAGTGTTTGCAGAGAAAGCAACGTGCGGAGAAGGAAGCCAAGTGCCCAGAGACACTGCTGCAGAGACTGCTGTATAAATCCCTGCTGGCGAGGAGGTGTGGGAGGGTGGGGCAGCCTGCAGAGGGGACTGAGGGGAGGTGGGCAGCAGTGCTCAGCCCCCAGTGGAGCCAGGGCATCTCCACTGCGGTGGGAGCAGCTCAGCTGGTGACATGCCCCTTCCGAGCAGGGCTGTGCTGGGGACCAGGGAGCTGGGTGAGAGCGATCCTTGTCTGCACACCATGCCAGTGCCTCTTCTCATTACGTGGTCCCCCCCTTGTGGAAGGGGACATGGTGCACAGAGCATGGCTATGCAGAGCATGCAAAGCACAGGGAGGAAGAGTGACCCAGGATGCTGGGCATGTCTTTGGGACCCTGAACCTTACAGGGAGTCTCTTCCCTCACTTTGACTTGAGGCCAAGCCTGCAGGACTCCAGGGCATTCTGGCAGCTCCTGGGAGGCCATTCTCAGCAGGCATGAGTTTCATCCTGGCTAAATGGGGCTTGTATAGAAACATCCTTCAGGTCTGAACACCTAGGGGACCGTTCAGCTGGTGCCACGGCTGCTCTGGTCAACACACAGGGGTCCTGGAGTGATGCGTGGTGCTTCTGTGTGTGTAGAGAAGAGCACCAATTCCTCACCTACACCCTGAGCCTCTCCATCGCTGTCCCCAGAGGACATCTCAACTCATCTCTCCCAGCTTTCGCCCAAGATGGCCATCTCCAGATGAGTTAGTTGCCCTAGGCTGCCTGTACAGGCAGTGGAGAGAAAGGTGCTTGTAAGGAGCTTTTCCCTTCCCTGTGTGGCTGCAGCACACAGCTCCTGCTGAGCCATCAGCCACCCTCCTGTCCCTGTGCCAAATCTCTTCCCCACCACCGTCTCGCCCCACACTGGGGATGCCTCGCTCCCCTTACGCAGTGCCATGCAAGGCCTCTCACCCTAGTGCTTCTGAGAAAGCTTTCAGCTCCCAGCCACAGCACCTTATCTCACTGTCTTCCCAGTAGCTGCTGGGAGGGTCACCTCTCTTCCTGGCACTGGCACTTGCCTCTTGCTGCAGGGCTGAAAGGGCATTTCTCTGCCTCTCCATCCAGCTCTCCAGACTTTCTATTTTTTTATTTTTTATTTTTGGCTCCTGCCCTCAATCCTTCCCTCCTTTGTGTCTCCATTACTCTCTTTCTGGGTTGGCTGGTGCATGGATCAAATTAACACTAAAACAGTTTGTGAGCAAATGAAGGGCTGGATTTAAAAGGAATGGATCTAAATCTGATTTTTTGAAATTAAGTTGAAGGCAGAGGAAGAAGGGAAAATGTCTGCACCAGAACATTCAAAGAACTAACGGGCTCAAAACTTTTCTCTTTTGTTCATTTTAATTCTATGGGGTAACAGTATTCCTGAAGCCATTTCACAGAATCACAGAATGGTTGAGGTTGGAAGGGACCTCTGGAGATCATCTAGTCCAACCCCCTGCCCAAGCAGGGTCACCTAGAGCAGTTGCCCAAGATCGCGTCAAGGCGGATTTTTGAATATCTCCAGAGAAGGAGACTCCACAACCTCTCTTGCAACCTGTTCCAGTGCTCTGTCACCCTCACAGCGAAGAAGTTTTTCCTCATGTTCAGATGGAACTGTCTGTGTTTCAGTTTGTGCCCGTTGCCTCGCGTCCTGTCACTGGGCATCACTGAAAAGAGTCTGGCTCCATCTTCTTGATACCCTCCCTTCAGATACTTGTACACGTTAATAAGATCTCCTCTCAGCCTTCTCTTCTCCAAGCTAAACAGGCCAAGCTCTCTCAGCCTTTCTTCATAAGAGAGATGCTCCAGTCCCCTAATCATCTTTGTAGCCCTTCGCTGCACTTGCTCCAGTAGTGCCACATCCCTCTTGTACTGGGGAGCCCAGAACTGGACGCAGTACTCCAGATGTGGCCTCAGCAGGGCTGAGTAGAGGGGGAGGATCACCTCCCTCGACCTGCTGGCAACATTCTTCCTGATGCACCCCAGCATACCATTGGCCTTCTTGGCCACAAGGGCACATTGCTGCCTCATGCTTAACTTGGTGTCCAACAGCACTCCCAGGTCCTTCTCCGCAGAGCTGCTTTCCAGCAGGTCAGCCCCCAACCTGTACTGCTGCATGGGGTTATTCCTCCCTAGGTGCAGGACCCTGCACTTGCCTTTGTTGAGCTTCAGGAGGTTCCTCTCCACCCACCTCTCCAGCCTCTCCAGGTCTCTCTGAATGGCAGCACAGCCCTCTGGGGTATCCGCCACTCCTCCCAGTTTTGTATCCTCAGCAAACTTGCTGAGGGTGCACTCTGTCCCTTCATCCAGGTCATTGATGAAGAAGTTGAACAAGACTGGACCCAGTCCTGACCCCTGGGGGACACCGCTAGCTACAGGCCTCCAACTAGACTCTGTGCCACTGATCACAACCCTCTGAGCTCTGCCATTCAGCCAGTTCTCAAGCCACCTCACTGTCCACTCATCTAACCCACACTTCCTGAGCCTGTCTATGAGGATGCTATGGGAGACAGTGTCGAAAGCCTTCCTCAAGTCAAGGGAGACAACAGCCACTGCTCTCCCCTCATCTACCCAGCCAGTCATTCCATCAGAGAAGGCTATCAGATTGGTTAAGCATGATTTCCCCTTGGCGAAGCCATGCTGACTACTCCTGATCACTTTCTTGTCCTCCACATGCTTGGAGATGGCCTCCAGGATGAGCTGCTCCATCACCTTTCCAGGGATGCAGGTGAGGCTGACTGGCCTGTAGTTGCCTGGGTCCTCCTTCTTGCCCTTTTGGAAGACTGGGGTGACACTGGCTTTCTTCCAGTCTTCAGGCACCTCTCCTGTTCTCCAAGACCTTTCAAAGATGACGGAGAATGGCTTAGCAATACAATCTGCCAGCTCCCTCAGCACTTGTGGGCGCATCCCATCGGGGCCCATGGATTTGTGGGTGTCAAGTTTGCTTAAATGATCTCTAACCCGATCCTCCTCCACCAAGGGAAAGTCTTCCTTCCTCCAGACTTTCTCTCTTGCCTCCAGGGTCTGGGGTTCCTGAGGGCTGGCCTGAGCAGTAAAGACCGAAGCAAAGGCGGCATTCAGTAACTCTGCCGTCTCTGCATCCTTTGTCACCAGGGCACCCTCCCCATTCAGCAAAGGGCCCACATTTTCCCTAGTCTTCCTCTTGCTACCGATGTCTTTGAAGAAGCCCTTCTTGCTGTCCTTGACATCTCTTGTCAGATTTAATTCCAAACGGATCTTAGCCTTCCTCATTGCATCCCTGCATACTCTGACAATGTTCCTGTATTCCTCCCAAGTGGCCTGTCCCCCTTTCCACTTTCTGTAGACTTCCTTCTTCTGGTTGAGTTTTGCCAGGAGCTCCTTGCTCATCCATGCAGGTCTCCTACCTCCTTTGCTTGACTTCCAACTCATAGGGATGCACTGATCTTGAGCCTGGAGGAAGTGATGTTTGAATATTAACCAGCTCTCTTGAACACCGCTTCCTTCTAGGGCCCTAACCCATGGCATTCCTCCAAGTAGGTCCCTGAAGAGGCCAAAGTTTTCTCTCCTCAAGTCCAGGGTTGCGATCCTACTCAGTGCCCTGCTGCCTCCTCGCAGGATCCTGAACTCCACCATCTCATGGTCACTGCAGCCAAGGCTGCCCCCAACCTTCACATCTTCCACCAGTCCTTCTTTGTTTGTTAGTACGAGGTCCAGCAGCACACCTCTCCTTGTTGGCTCCTCCACCACCTGTGTCAAGAAGTTGTCACCAATGCTCTGCAGGAACCTCTGGGACTGTTTGTGCCTAGCTGTGTTGTCTTTCCAGCAAATCTCAGGGTGGTTGAAGTCCCCTATGAGAACCAGGGCCTGGGATCATGAGGCTACTTCCAGCTGTCTGTAGAAGGCCTCATCGACTTCCTCATCCTGATCAGGCGGCCTGTAGTAAACACCCACAACAGTGTCGCCCATGCTAGCCTGCCCTTTAATCCTTACCCATAAGCTCTCGACTCGCTCTTCATCCACCCCTAGGCACAGCTCAATACATTCCAGTTGCTCTCTCACATAAAGAGCAACTCCACCACCTCACTTTCCTGGCCTGTCTTTCCTAAAAAGCACGTAGCCATCCATGACAGCATTCCAGTCATGCGAGCTATCCCACTAGTTCAAAGAACTAACAGGGGTCAAAACTTCTCTTTTTTGTTTGTTTTCTACGGAGTAACAGTACTCCTGAAGCCATTTCATGTCAGTTAACAAGGTTTGGAGAAGCCCTTTGACAGTTGATTATAATATTGCTTTAGCAGAGATTTCACTAGAAACCATGAGACCTCTCTGCTGTTCTCCTTCTATATCCACTTGTTCTTTCGGCTCCACTGACTGCATTTCCTGGATCTCCGTGGTTGTAGTGGGATCCTAGGCACCTGGCACACCTACACTGTGAGGACCCAAAGTCCGGTGACCTAAATCCTACCCTTAGCTTTTACCAAGACTAAAGATAAATCCTTCCCACCCTAAATACTTTACATTTATTTTATCTCTAAATGAAGTTTTCTTGAACAATACGAGAGAAGAGAAAATGACCATAACTAGTAGAAGTGTTGCTCTTTCTTGTGATAGTCTCGGGGGCAATGTGTAGGTTTAGGTAATACCTCTGCACCTTGCTGGAGCTCACACAAACGCAGTTCACATGAAAGCCTTGCTCTTGTGTGGACCAAGGCAGCCGTAAGAAGCTGTGACCAACAGCCAGGTGTTTACCCAAGCACAAATGTCTGATGAGGTCAGGAGCATGGCACGGGAGGAGCACTTGAGGCCTGGAGTTTATTAAGCACAGGATGGACTGAGGCCGGTATGGTAAAGGTGGAACATGAAGAGCCATCTTGGGGCACAGATCAAACATGTTACAGGGTGGAATTGGGTAACGGGGATGCTATAAATTGTTTGCATGACAAAAGATCCACTTGGGCAGGCCAGCTGCAAGGGAATATGCCAAGCATGCTAAATCCTCATATGTAGTTCATTGAATCACATAGGGACTGGTCCTGCTCCCTCTGAAATCACTGCAGGACATGTTATTCCCTTGCCAAAGAGCAAGTGCAGCTGTGTAGTACCAGACTAGCACGGCTGGAGTTAGCTCTTCTCAAATAACCTTGGCTTTTTGTTTGTCCTTTTTCAGCCCACCGTGAAACTTTCAGCAAAGATTTTTCCTGTGTCTTACATAAAAAAGTATTTACCTGGTCCAGTCACCATTTCCTTTTCCTTTTGTTTTCCCTTTATTTCTTTTCAGTATGATTTGCCTTATATTTAGGGTTCTCTTTGACAGTAGTTTTAATAGTATTCCCTCCACGACACATTGTATGATGAGTGTTCTTGGTTCTTCTCTTATCCCTTTTCTTTGTCAGGAACATCCCACAAAATGGGTGATGCATATGTTGCTACTCTAATGCAAAGCACAGCTATAACGGAAATGCATCCTAAGGCAGCTCCAGAAAATGCAAAATGGACTGAGAAAATCAGATGGATTTTCAGATGGAGAAAATATATTACCAAATATGCATGAGATCCATGAAGAGCAGAGAACAACAACAACAACAACAACAAATCTCACTATTAAGTGGGTGCTAATATTCATCTAATTACTAGGACAGAAACAATCTATACAAAATAGGAATCTCTGTCAGCTAAAAACGTTTTTTTTTTTTTTCCCTGTTTGTCTTCTGAACTTTCTTTCCATGAGTCATTTCCTCTACACAGAGAGGATTAGAAGTCAAGAGCATGGCTGAATGCCCTGAAACTTGCTCCATGTTCAGACAAAACCAGACTTTGTGAGCTCAATTCTCCTTCAGTTTGAGCTGGTGTAGAGCGACCTCTTCACGAAAAGTCCTGAGGGATGTTGAGGGGACAAATTCCAGCTATCATGCAGCTGGGAAATACTAGCTTTCCAAGTGACAAGGTTGCTTAAGGGATGGGAGAGGAAGGCGAAAAGCAGGGCCAGAAACACCATCAAGGAAAGCTTTGTAAGGAGTCCTTGCCTCTGACAGAGACAGGTTTGAGCTGCAGGGATCGATTCACTATGTCAGAACATGACAAAAAGCATCAGTTCTTTTTAAAATTGTTCGACAAATGTGTCCCTAATTCCTCTTTGCATATGTATAATTTGTACAAGGGTTCTAATTTTCATGCTAACAAATGTGTTTGGACTGCACTCTGTCTACAACAGGTAAAAACGGTTTTTGATAGTATCTCTCTCCTGAGATATGGTCTTTAGCAGGCTATTTCCTGTTAGAGATCAGTTTCAAAAGAACGGTAATCCCGATGAGCTCGGAAACCATCTAGTGTTCAGAAAATGTAAGGTTAAGTTGGTGTCCAACCTTGCACAGCCTAGAAAGGACAACCTCTGATAGGATTTGGCTGCTTTTCCTGGAAAGGGCGTTCTGAATGCGGGTAGCCAAGAGCAAACTTCCAGTAAGAATTACGATGAGTTCTTGAGATATACATATATATATATATATATATATATAGGGAGTGTGTGGCCAATCCGCTTTAGGCCAGTTTCCATAAGGATGCAATACAGACTGCAGGGTTTCTTGGGGAAAAATGTGAAGGACTGCTGGCCCAAATCTCTGCTTCCTTCTGTGTTTACTGCTCCACTGCCTCTCTCCCTCCCTCACCCTCCAGCACTCTCCTCCCTGCTCTTCCATATCCTTGTATCCTTACACAGCTGATAAAAATCCCCAGGAAGGGATAAGCAGCAGCTCATAACAGTCCAGATTCCTGACCAGTTAACTGCCAGGGCAGATGTACTCGCACTTTACAAAGCTGAACAGGAAAAGCAGAAAAATAGTATCTGTACTTCTAAGTTTCATGTAATTGTGTCATCTTAAGTAGCATTAGCATATTACTTCCCCTCTCAGATCACATCTGTTCTTTTAAGAAGAAAGAGAGTGAATGGCCTGTTGGGGATTACCTCTGACATGACGGATGACATGGAAAGTGTACAAGAGACCATGCAGTCAGCTTTGGCCCCAGCTCTCTATTTGGCTGAATTTCTTGCATTAACCCTATCAGCCCGTTTCACTGCAGGGATGTGTCACACTACTTGAGAGTCATGCTCAGAGTGAGATGATGTCCTTGACAGGTCGATCCTGCCTGTATTCTCCCTGTGATCCTCCAGAAGATGTTCTGGATTACTTCTGGCCAGGTTTTCACAGGGCCCTCGTGGGTCTTTGGAGCAGACTCCAGGAGAAGGGGACCGCCTGCTGTGTGCCTTCCTTCGCTGCCCCCGCAGGCTCTTGTGCGTCTGATAGAGCCTCACTGCCTCCCCAGCTTGCTGCTGTTTTACAGGAGTGCTTCTGGCCTGCAAGGGGGATTGGCTCTACCCAGCAACCTTTGCCAGCAAATCAGGTGGTCGACCCACTGCACCTCCTGCTACCTCCTTTGCAAGGTCAGGGCTAGCCAAGTTCTCTCCTACCTCTAGTGGCTTCTTTGGGATGGGAATTTGTCAGTCTTCCCTTCTCTCTGCCCTGAGGAACTTCCTACACAGTCCTGTGCCCCACAGGTGGTGGGAGTTTTGTGGCAGCAGGGGGACTCTCTTCGTTATTCCCTTAGGATTCCTTCCTTTGAACTCTGACACACTCACATCCCTTTTCTCATTTGTATTCCCACAACCTGCACCCTGCCTCACCCTGAATCTCTTCCTTTTTCAGGGAGAGCTTTCAGTTTGTGGCTGGAGGGAGGTTGGCCTGTTCCTTCTGGTAAGCAGGGACAGCATCCAGGCAGACACCTAGGGAAAAGCACTCAAGCAGAGGAGAACATGCATCCCCATATAGCTCTCCCTTCCTTCAATACATTGTGGTCATTCTTCCTTCCACATTTCTTTTAGAAAACCTCCTTTTTTTCCCAGAAATGAATGTTGAGGGGTGGGGAGAGATCCCTTATATGGTTTATTGCCAAAAATAATTGTTTTTGAAATTATTTTTGACCAGACACTTTTGACAATATGTGGTCTATGCAATGGCTTTAGGAGCAAGAAAATTGATGGAGAAGGAGCTGAGATTTTTGCTCTCAGTTAACGTGAAGGTTGAAAGCAAGAAGCAAACAAAGACCAGGCTGATACATTTCAAGATGGTGTTTAATAAATTTAGCACCCAAGGACAGGGACAGTAAGCAGAGATAGAAAGCTATGCAGCCTGCTTCTCATGCCATATTGTGCAGGAGTCTAAATGAACAAAGGGCATTTGAATATGGGCTTAATGTAGCAGACTAGCAACATGGCTTGGGATAACCCTAAATTAAAGCCTTATATTCACTTTTTCCCCCCCCGATTTCTAGAGTCCAATGGTTTAAAGGAATCTTCATAGTCTTCCTCTCTCTTTCCTTTTGTCTCCAATGCAGAAGGTGTTCAGGCAAAAGAAGGGATGAATTTAAGAGGGCATAGTTATTGTTTGTGGCTTTCCCGTTCATCTTTGTCATCTGCTGAATCTTTAAAGGCCCTCTGGAAGGCCAGCCTGAGGGTGAGCCGAATCCTCCGATCCCTGTAGCTGCCCAGAATGAAGTAAAGAACTGGACTGAGGCTGCTATTGACGCAGGACAGCACAAAACCAGTCTCTGGGGAGTAGAGAAATTTATAGCCCCAGAAGTCAAAGAGGATCAGGACACTCAGCGGAACAGCAAAAATGAGGAAGAAGAGGACGGTGAGCATAATCAGGGTGAAGAGCCTGCCTGTTTGGAGGTGCTGGGAGCTGCACTTGACTTTGAGGAAGAGGGTGAGGCTGAATACCAGCATGAGGGGCGTGCAGAAGAGGAAGTCCAGGACTCCAGTGGTGATGAGGAGTATGTGGCAGTTGCTAGAGGGGCGAACAGTGCTAGAAACGTACCCCAGCATGTTCAGCAGCAGCAAGAGGCTCCAGAGCAGGCCGGAGATGATGCCGGACAAGTGCTTTGGGCGATGGCTTCGGCACCAGGGGGGACAGAGGACAGACGGGCACCTCTCAATGCTGATGGCTGTCAGGAGATACAAGCCAGTTCCGTACGTGAAAAGATCCAGGAAGAGGAATATCCCAAACTGCACTCCCACATTGAAGTGCATCAGGTACTGAACTGTTTCGATGGCGATGCAGAGCAGGTAGCCAAAGTCAGCGGCAGCCACGTTCAGGATGTAGACGGTGAAGTGGTTCCTCCAGATGCGGAAGCCGAGGTACCACAGAACCATGCCATTTCCCACCATGCCAGAGGCAGAGCTGATGAGGCAGAAGCTCTCCATGAACTTGAGGAGAGCATATGACGGCTCTGCCTTTTGCACAGTCCCACTGTAATTAGCCCCTTCAGCCAGGCTGGTTGTATTTGGAAGGAAGGTTGATGTAGTTTTAGCACTCATAATGAGGGCTTCACTGTGAAGTACTGATCTGTCACTGTCTCTGATTTCACACAGACCTCTAAGCAGAGAGCACAGAGGTGGTAGCTCGTGTGACTTTCTCTCATGATCATCTGGTGGTGTTTGCAATGTCTTTCCAGCTCTTTGTAGCCAGAGGTAGATTCAGGGAAGGATTGCTGTGTTTGGACTTGGAGCCCAGAGCTTCTATGTGTCATTTAAAACACCGTATCTGAGGCCAAATTGTGTGTGGCACGTAGGAAAAGCTAGATTGCAATGTATGTGTCTCTTTTTGAACTTATTTCTTGAGGCTCCTTTTACAGCCAGTGGTGGGAAACAAGTAGGCTAAAATAAAGCAATGTTAGCTCAGATTGATCATACCCGAAAAGTTCCTCATTTTCTTGTCTTAATAAAAAGGGAACCCAGGGATATTAGCTCAGATATAATTGTCTTTGCTTCACATAGCTAGGATTAGGTTAGATGAATATTGTCAAAAGTGTATGAAAGTTGTAGATAGTCAACATACAAATTTAAGCAGCATTAAATCAGACCGAGTTTTTCCTATCCATACTCCCAGAAAACATCGTCGAGTAGTCATATAGCTGGTAGTTTTTATGTTGATGACTGATTTCTATTTTAATGAAATGTAGTTTAATGTGATTGGTTTGGCCTCTGGAGCCTTATGTATAGATAATAATTCAGTCTGACAGAGTCAGGCCTTACTAATTTCTTTCTCAGAAGTTTTAAGAAGCATGTGTAGGAGAAAGTGTCTGACCCTCACATGACATTGGAATTATGGCTTAAATAATCCTTTCACACCGTTCTGTCAGTTCACCCTGCTCCCTCCCCCATGATACTGGGATTTGAATGAGAATCTTGCCCCCCCAAAAAACCCCAAAAGCAAAGGTCCAGAAATAAAATTCACTCCATTTTTGTGCAATGAGGTCAAACTGTGTGACTCTTTCCTACTCGCCCTGCCAGCTGTTAATTTGGACATGACAAGATAGAGAAGTGCCATGAAAGACAGCAGGAGATAGTCAAAAAGAAGAGAGAAACAAGTCAAAATAAGGACAGTGGTGAAGAGGTGAATCATGGGATAATCTAACCGGCATGAATAGTTCCTTACCCCTTTGTCAAATGCCACAGCAAGTGGGGAGACAGACTACCTGAACGGGTGAAATATGACAAATTGAAACATTATTGTTTCATCCACAGCCCACCCTGTCTCCAGTGCTACACGGAAAGACTATGCAGGTAATCTCCTCGTCCAGCTGATAGCCGGGGCAGCGGGGATAGTTTTGCCGCATGAATCTGTGACAGGCATATACACTGGCAGTGCTTGGTTGGGAATCCAAGTGGAACCATTGCACCTAACTTTGTCCATTAAGAATACAAACGTCTCATTGCACTTAGCTTTTAAAGCTACCTTTAGAATTAATGGAGGTTTAGGAGCACCTGCAAGGGTAATATTTTGGCCCTAAGATAGGTGTCTTAGGTGTGCACAGTCAGCTGCCTGTCTTTCTCTGCTGACTGCAGACACATCCCATGGTGCTAGCTTCACCTAGCGGCTTAACATCTGGATGGCTAAAGGCAGTTGAGGTGAATTGCACCCTTAATTTCATCACCACAGCTTGCAGGATGTGTCTCTTAGGGTTGACTGAACCCAGGGAACTTCTGGCACTGCGGCATACTCTTTTGTAGGGAGCTAGAAGATTCCATCCTCAGCCATTATGGGACCTCGAGTGTTTCTAACATCAAGCCTTTAGAGCCTGTTAGATCCAAGAAAGGATCGTTTCCAAATCAACACTTCTGTTTCGTTTCCAAATCAACACTTCAAAAGTGGATGTTTAGGGAACCTAGTGACTAGTCTTCCTTTTTCAAAGGGGCAAAGATCAGAAATATGAATCTGGAGGATTCTGGAGGATGAACCTGCACCTCCCATATCACTGTTGCACTTCTGTTCTTTGGGCCATGCATTTTCATCTATATGCGCCCTTCCACCATCTTCTCAGCAGACAAGAGTAGAACTGAAACTAAATTCAAGGTTTCATGTAGCTCTCATCTTTCTTTGGAAACTGTCAGTCACAAGGATGTGAGCATATTGTCACCAGTCAAACCCGAGCCTTCGGGGTGGTATTGTGGCTTTTACCTTTAGACACCTTAGAGCTGTGTAAGTCTCAGGTCTAGGCTTCTCCTGGCATTAAGAGGAATAAGTAAGTATTTTGAGAGGTTATGCTTTCCCACTAGCTCCTACGAGCTTCGGAGAGTGGTGTCTGCTCACGTTTCTACACAAAAAAAGTGATGGTGGTGCTAAGCTTCCAAGAGAAAGCAAATCCTTCAGTGTGGCACAGCACAAGCAGGTTTCATCTCACATATATTGGTGTGCTGACATGAGGTGCCTCAACTTGAGAGAGCTGCTGAAGACAGCAAGAGACCTTTGCGGGGACTGCGATTCATTGCATGGTAAAAGAGGAGCATGAGAGGAGCAGGATGCTGCACTAGGTGTCTGCCTTACAGTGAAGGGTGACATACACTGTACTAGACTTTCCAAGTCTCCCAGGAACACTGATGGACACAGAGGCCGTTCCCCAATGCCAGGCATTAACTCCGATTTTCATCAAACTGTGCCAGCCTGGTGTCTCTGGGAACGCTTCATTTAAAGGAGCTCTGCTAACACCTTTCCAAGGCCTTGACCTTATGTCGTAGCTGAGCTTTATAATCTATCAGAGCAGCAATCCAAGCACGGTTAAATACCATAGTCAATGTTGGAGCCACAATCCAGTTCAATTGTCGGGACATTTTTCACCGCTTTATTTAGAGACTGGATGAAGTTTCATACTTTGGCCAGTCGTCTGGTGCTTTACACTATAAAGATCTAAGGAATAGATATCTCAGTGGAAATATGGGGATCCAATATCTCTCCATACTCCATAAGATATAACCTAATTCCTAGCTGAACACTGAAAATTTCCCTAAAATTCTTAACAGTACTGTTCTTGATCCATCGAGTTTTCCTCAACTGTTTGCAGCAGGGAAACCCCCAAATGCCCCTAGGACCTCCTGACTCTGGGCAATGCTGTTCTACCACAAATGGACTTACTTTAGCATTGCTGTCATGAGAAGTGATTCAAGGCAGGGATTTTCCCAGATCTCCTCCTGGAACTGAGATTTGGGGAAGGGAAGAAGAGGAACAGGATTCTGGATGGTGGATCAGAAGGCTTTCTTAGAAAAGCAAACTGTAGATTTGAAGAGACAGCAGCTCTTTAACATTTTAAATTCCCTAATTTTGTCTGGGTTTCTCGAGGTGAATGCACGGCTTAGATGAATGCGGGGCTTCTGAAAATCTGTTCTTTTTGATGATATTTGTCAGAAAGCATATTTAGGTTTGAGATTGTGATTCTTGATTGAAACATGCTGCTGGTTCTGCTGATGCTTAGCTCGAGATGGCTTTGACTATCTTAAACATCAGCGCAGAGAGAGGTGTGCAGACATGACTCATTGCTGTGCAGGGAAGCTCTTTGATGGCGATCTACCTGTCTTTTTCTGGAAGAGTAGGATTGTACATTGCTCTTCCCAGAGACCTTTAAACATACATGGTAAAATAAAATGATGCCTGTGATTTCTTCTCAAGCTATTTCCTTCCTGTGAGCTGGGAGTCCACTGAAAGAGACAATTTTGGACAACTCAGAAATCTGGTTTAAAAATCTCACTTCTTTGTCCAAGATAAGGACAGTGCAACATTGATACGTGTAAAAACTGTGATCTTCACATATCTGATGATACTTAATAATCAAAAACAAGAGATAAACCTTGAGCTTCAGCCTCTGCAGCAACAGAAAGATGACAACTAGCAGGACCAAAAGGCTACATTTTCCTGAGACTTGTAAAATCCTTCTTTAGGGTGCCATAGATGATCACAGGGACACAATCTTTGCTATAGTTATGCACAGCTTTAAGGAGAGGAAGTCAGGGGAAATAACAGCCCTAACAGGCTTGCAGTGAAATGCAAAGGGAATCCGCAAGACCTCTTTCCATCCCCCTTTGACTCTAAACCTTATGCAGAGGCAGGAACCTCTCAGCTGTCTGAGATTAATTCTGTCACTTTCAGCTCAATAAAGATTTCAACTCCTTCTGCCAACTGAGGGACAGCATTTGTAAACTCAGCCAGAAGGGATGAAACATCTACTAGTGATAGAACACCTATCCTTAGAGCTAGCTTAGCTGAATTGATAAAAGGATTCCAAAGCCTTTCCCAACTTTCTCATCTCCCAGAAATGATTGGTCATTTATTCTCAAAATCACATTGATGGCAGACATGTAGTTGGTAAGTCACCATCTTATTTCGGCATTCTTTTAAGTGAAAGAACACTGCAGCTTGATTAACTTTCAGATTATGTCCAATGTCCTTAAAATAACTACCGGTTCACTCAGTTGCCTCAAGTGGATTGATGATATGTGGAGATGAAAAGCAGGAATAAGTTCTTGTTACTTCACAATGGTAGCAAAATTAGAAGTCAATCTTTTCTGCATTGCTGTAGTTTTTCATGTTTCCAGGCAGAAGGGGAAAAAGGAGGTAGTAATGAGTGACAGAAGAGGGAGATTTAACAGAAGAGGGACAGTTACTTTCCCTAGTGTTTGGGGGGCAAAAACACGGGTGTCTGTTCTCCAAGATTTCCTTTCCAGAACTTCAGGTTCTGTGTGTTGCACTGGAAGAGGCTACTCCTTTCAAATACTGAAGACGTAGCAGAAGTGGCCATAAATTCAAATCACATTTCTTTTCTCCTCTTGAATATCTCTGAAAGCTTTTTCTCATCTTGATGGACTGGTGGTTTTCCTACATGAGCAAACGTTCCTAAAAGAACAGAGAACTGCAATTCTGTGCCACGCACTCCTCAGGCAGGAGTCCTGTTTGTGCTTGGAACTTGCAAGTTAAAATTCAGCATTCCTCCAGCTTTCAGCAGCAGAGGAACACAGTCTTTCAAGATAGAAGTTGCAGATACAACCAGTTAAAAGTCCACCTAAAATCACTTCTAACAATTAAGTACCTTTCTGAATCTCACCCTTGGAAGCTGATCAAATCTTCCTTGGAAGTCCTACTCTTTGTACCAAGGTTTTGATAAATTTTCCCCAAACAAAGTTCTCTTTCTAACAAGTCTGCTGAAGTTTCTCTAATATGACCTAAAACTCTCCTCAGAGCATCCTTCACCTCCTTATTCCTTAGGCTGTAGCTGATAAGATTCAGCACTGGAGTCACCACTGTAGAGAACAGAGGGGCCCATTTATCTCAGTCCAATGAGTAGCTGGATGTTGGGCTACTGCACATAAAAATGGTGCTGCCATAAAACAAGAAGAGAGCTCTCAGATGGGAAGCAGAGGTGGAGAAGGCTTTGCATCTGCCCTTGGAGGAGTGGATCCTCAGGGTGGTGGAGATGAGGTAGATGGAGGAGATGAGAATTGCCAGAGATGTGAAGGTGCCACGAAACACACCAAAAACATGAAGTACCGTCTCTTTGCTATAGGTGTCAGAGCATGAAAGCTGGATCCTCGGGGGATGTCACAGAAATAATGACCGATAACACCAACGTCACAGAAAGAGAATGTGAAGGTGGAGATAGTTTGCGCAAGTGTGTGGACAAAGCCAATGAAAGAGGAGATGATTACCATCTGTGTACAGGCTTTTGAGGACATGACAGTTGCATAAAGGAGAGGGTTACAGAGAGCCACATGCAGTCATATGCCATTACTGCCAGCAGGAGACACACAGCACTAGCCATGAGGAGACAAGTGAATAGCTGTGCCACACAGGCACTGACTGAAATGGCTCTCCTCACTGCTGAAGAGTTCACCAGCAACCTTGGGGAGGTAGCTGAGGAGTAACAGAAATCCACAGAAGCCAAGTTACTGAGGGAAAGGTACACAGTGTGTGAAGCCGGGGGATCAACATTCATCTACATGATCATTCCAAGATTCCCTATTAATGGGCTTAAAAAAAGCGGGTTACCTTCACCTCTTCGCTTTCTGTTAGTCCAGAGAGGATAAACTCAATGGCCGCACAGTGATTCCTCTCAGGCATGTTGCTAGCACACTCATGTTATCTCCCGACAAGAAACTGGTTCAACACCTAGAAGTGATGGGAAACTGGCAACACAGAATTGATTGTCTCAGTAGCCACAAGGAAGTACGGCGCATTTTCTTCATAGCTTCTGACTAGACTTCTTTAATTACGCATTGAAATGACTTGTGATACAAGGGAGTACTGTTCCTATTTTTCAGGTGAGATAAGAAAGCGCAGAAAGATAAAATAATTTATTCAAAAGGCAGCAGCAGCACTGTGAAACACCAGTCCTAGTCTGGCACTACAATGGTTTTCGTGTGCCCTCTTTCTCCTCTTTTAAGGAAAAAAGTCTGCTTTTCTTGAGGACATCTATGGAGCACTCTTCTCCCCTCACTCATGGCCACGGTTGGGTGTACAGTATCATCCAAATGGCCCACTCCAAGGGCAATGGCCCGCTTGTTCCTGAAGATACATGGTCTTGACACTAGTTCAGACATCATTCTTCCTGTATTGCAATCACCAATACATTTTTTGCCTATTAGCTAACTCCCCCGGGCATTGGTAGCAGGGTAGTTAGAGCTCAGTATGGGCCACAAAGTCCATTAATGGGACAAAGCAGCCCCTGTTCAGCCTTGCTGAAATAGGAATATAATGGTTAGGCTGCAGCTGTGCCAACTTGCTAAGACCTGCCTTCATTACATGGACCTCCACCACCCTGACCTTTGGGACTGCAACTTGTAAACATACAAATAACAAATCCACATCCTGGCAGAAGAAAGTAAGAGTTTCCTCTCTTGAAAGAAATGTCGGCAAGCACTAAATGGCAACAGCAGCAGGAAAACCCAGCTTTGCATCTTCCCAAAGAGGAGGAGATACCACAAGATCGTCCAGGTTTGGCTGAGAAAGGATTTCTCATTTGCTTGCATCCCTGTTGCCAAGGAAAAGTGGCCATCTTCTGCTCAGGAATAAATTGGGAAGAGTCACCAAATGAAATACTTTCCATTTAGAGGGTGAAAAATCTCATGCTAAAAGGGAAGGAATCCTGAACAAAAAGGGAATCAGTCATCCCTGTAAAGGTTCTACCAGCTTCACCTCACATGAAAAATTATTGTTAATCTATTGGAGGTTACCAGTAACCTGGCTGACGCTCTCAAAGCGGAGTTCTTATCATGTGGGTGACTGAATGGAGGTTTCAATTCTTGCTGAGGTCTGTTTCTAGCATAGGCTTCAAGGTATTGCATAGGTACAAAACTATTCTCTTACTGACCTGTTTCATCCAGAAAGACAAGAGTATCTACTCAATACTTTAGATACTGTAGATACTGTCTATACTGTAGATACCAAGCCAGTTTATTCCCCCCTTGAGCCAAATCTTCAGAAGTACTTGCCCATTTCAAGAAGCAGACAGCAGGATTAAAACCAGCCTATAATGGTTAGGTACACAGTTTAAGTGAGGAAAATGCTTACCCTGCTTAGATGCACAAAAGACCAGACTGCCTTTACACACTGAGTTATCTTTGCATAGCTGGCTGTTGTTTATCCCCAACCTACCCAACCTTTTCTGCCCTAAAGCACAGCAACTAGCCCAGTTAATTCTCAGAAAAGGGCTTCAATGACCTTGCTATCAACAGGTTGCTCTCTTCCATGGACTACTTGGGAAACTGAAGGAGGAAATTTCCCTCTCCTGCCCCAACGTGAGTGATCAAACACTGGATTAGGTGCAAATTTGTAGAATCTCCATCTGTGCTGACGTTTAAAATTCAACGGGATCGGGCCGGAGCAATCTGATCTGACTGAACCTGCTTTGAGGAGGAGGTTGGACTTGGTGACCTCCAGAAATCCTTCCCAACCTAAATGATTCTATGATTCTATCTGCAGATTGAAAATGATCTTTTTGATCTCTGAAATGAAGAAATAGGCCTACCTTCCTTGCCTGAAGGTGCGAGATATTTTATGCTGTATTGACCCCAGAAACAAACTCTTATTTCAAAAGCTACAAACTTATGAGGCCTTCTACAGACAGCTGGAAGTAGCCTCACAATCCCAGGCCCTGGTTCTCATGGGGGACTTCAGCCACCCTGAGATCTGCTGGAAAGACAACACAGCTAGGCACAAACAGTCCCGGAGGTTCCTGCAGAGCATTGGTGACAACTTCTTGACACAGGTGGTGGAGGAGCCAACAAGGAGAGGTGTGCTGCTGGACCTCGTACTAACAAACAAAGAAGGACTGGTGGAAGATGTGAAGGTTGGGGGCAGCCTTGGCTGCAGTGACCATGAGATGGTGGAGTTCAGGATCCTGCGAGGAGGAGGCAGGGCACTGAGTAGGATCGCAACCCTGGACTTGAGGAGAGCAAACTTTGGCCTCTTCAGGGACCTACTTGGAGGAATCCCATGGGTTAGGGCCCTAGAAGGAAGTGGTGTTCAAGAGAGCTGGTTAATATTCAAACATCACTTCCTCCAGGCTCAAGATCGGTGCATCCCTATGAGTAGGAAGTCAAGCAAAGGAGGTAGGAGGCCTGCATGGATGAGCAAGGAGCTCCTGGCAAAACTCAACCAGAAGAAGGAAGTCTACAGAAAGTGGAAAGGGGGACAGGCCACTTGGGAGGAATACAGGAACATTGTCAGAGTATGCAGGGATGTGACGAGGAAGGCTAAGGCCCGTGTGGAATTAAATCTGACAAGAGATGTCAAGGACAGCAAGAAGGGCTTCTTCAAAGACATCAGTAGCAAGAGGAAGACTAGGGAAAATGTGGGCCCTTTGCTGAATGGGGAGGGTGCCCTGGTGAGGAAGGATGCAGAGAAGGCAGAGTTACTGAATGCCGCCTTTGCTTCAGTCTTTCCTGCTCAGGTCAGCCCTCAGGAACCCCAGACTCTGGAGGCAAGAGAGAAAGTGTGGAGAAAGGAAGACTTTCCCTTGGTGGAGGAGGATCGGGTTAGAGATCATTTAAGCAAACTTGACACCCACAAATCCATGGGCCCCGATGGGATGCACCCACGAGTGCTGAGGGAGCTGGCGGATTGTATTGCTAAGCCACTCTCCATCCTCTTTGAAAGGTCATGGAGAACAGGAGAGGTGCCTGAAGACTGGAAGAAAGCCAGTGTCACCCCAGTCTTCCAAAAGGGCAAGAAGGAGGACCCAGGGAACTACAGGCCAGTCAGCCTGACCTGCATCCCTGGAAAGGTGATGGAGCAGCTCATCCTGGAGGCCATCTCCAAGCATGTGGAGGACAAGAAGGTGATCAGGAGTAGTCAGCATGGCTTCGCCAAGGGGAAATCATGCTTAACCAATCTGATAGCCTTCTGTGATGGAATGACTGGCTGGGTAGATGAGGGGAGAGCAGTGGATGTTGTCTCCCTTGACTTGAGGAAGGCTTTCGACACTGTCTCCCATAGCATCCTCATAGACAGGCTCAGGAAGTGTGGGTTAGATGAGTGGACAGTGAGGTGGCTTGAGAACTGGCTGAATGGCAGAGCTCAGAGGGTTGTGATCAGCGGTGCGGAGTCTAGTTGGAAGCCTGTAGCTAGCGGTGTCCCCCAGGGGTCAGGACTGGGTCCAGTCTTGTTCAACTTCTTCATCAATGACCTGGATGAAGGGACAGAGTGCACCCTCAGCAAGTTTGCTGAGGATACAAAACTGGGAGGAGTGGTGGATACACCAGAGGGCTGTGCTGCCATTCAGAGAGACCTGGAGAGGCTGGAGAGGTGGGTGGAGAGGAACCTCCTGAAGCTCAACAAAGGCAAGTGCAGGGTCCTGCAGCTAGGGAGGAATAACCCCATGCACCAGGACAGGCTGGGGGCTGACCTGCTGGAAAGCAGCTCTGCTGGGAAGGACCTGGGAGTGCTGGTGGACACCAAGTTAAGCATGAGGCAGCAATGTGCCCTTGTGGCCAAGAAGGCCAATGGTATCCTGGGGTGCATCAGGAAGAATGTTGCCAGCAGGTCGAGGGAGGTGATCCTCCCCCTCTACTCAGCCCTGGTGAGGCCACATCTGGAGTACTGTGTTCAGTTCTGGGCTCCCCAGTACAAGAGGGATGTGGCACTACTGGAGCAAGTGCAGCGAAGGGCTACAAAGATGATTAGGGGATTGGAGCATCTCTCTTAGGAGGAAAGGCTGAGAGAGCTGGGCCTGTTTAGCTTGGAGAAGAGAAGGCTGAGAGGAGATCTTATCAACGTGTACAAGTATCTGAAGGGAGGGTATCAAGAAGATGGAGCCAGACTCTTTTCAGTGGTGCCCAGCAACATGACGCGAGGCAACGGGCACAAACTGAAACACAGACGCTTCCATCTGAACATGAGGAAAAACTATTTCACTGTGAGGGTGACAGAGCACTGGAACAGGTTGTCCAGAGAGGCTGTGGAGTCTCCTTCTCTGGAGATATTCAAAATCCGCCTGGACGCGATCCTGGGCAACTGCTCTAGGTGACCCTGCTTGGGCAGGGGGGTTGGACTAGATGATCTCCAGAGGTCCCTTCCAACCTCAATCATTCTGTGATTCTGTGAAATGGCTTCAGGAATACTGTTACCCCATAGAATTAAAATGAACAAAAGAGAAAAGTTTAGACCCCTGTTAGTTCGTTGAATGTTCTGGTGCAGACATTTTCCCTTCTTCCTCTGCCTTCAACTTAATTTCAAAAAATCAGATTTAGATCCATTCCTTTTAAATCCAGCCCTTCATTTGCTCATAAACTGTTTTAGTGTTAATTCGATCCACGCACCAGCCAACCCAGAAAGAGAGTAATGGAGAAACAAAGGAGGGAAGGATTGAGGGCAGGAGCCAAAAAAAAAAAAAAAACAAAAAACAAATAGAAAGTCTGGAGAGCTGGATGGAGAGGCAGAGAAATGCCCTTTCAGCCCTGCAGCAAGAGGCAAGTGCCAGTGCCAGGAAGAGAGGTGACCCTCCCAGCAGCTACTGGGAAGACAGTGAGATAAGGTGCTGTGGCTGGGAGCTGAAAGCTTTCTCAGAAGCACTAGGGTGAGAGGCCTTGCATGGCACTGCGTAAGGGGAGCGAGGCATCCCCAGTGTGGGGCGAGACGGTGGTGGGGAAGAGATTTGGCACAGGGACAGGAGGGTGGCTGATGGCTCAGCAGGAGCTGTGTGCTGCAGCCACACAGGGAAGGGAAAAGCTCCTTACAAGCACCTTTCTCTCCACTGCCTGTACAGGCAGCCTAGGGCAACTAACTCATCTGGAGATGGCCATCTTGGGCGAAAGCTGGGAGAGATGAGTTGAGATGTCCTCTGGGGACAGCGATGGAGAGGCTCAGGGTGTAGGTGAGGAATTGGTGCTCTTCTCTACACACACAGAAGCACCACGCATCACTCCAGGACCCCTGTGTGTTGACCAGAGCAGCCGTGGCACCAGCTGAATGGTCCCCTAGGTGTTCAGACCTCAAGGATGTTTCTATACAAGCCCAAAATAGCCAGGATGAAACTCATCCCTGCTGAGAGTGGCCTCCCAGGAGCTGCCAGAATGCCCTGGAGTCCTGCAGGCTTGGCCTCAAGTCAAAGTGAGGGAAGAGACTCCCTGTAAGGTTCAGGGTCCCAAAGACATGCCCAACATCCTGGGTCACTCTTCCTCCCCGCACTCTGCATGCTCTGCATAGCCATGCTCTGCGCACCATGTCCCCTTCCACAAGGGGGGACCACGTAATGAGAAGAGGCACTGGCATGGTGTGCAGACAAGGATCGCTCTCACCCAGCTCCCTGGTCCCCAGCACAGCCCTGCTCGGAAGGGGCACGTCACCAGCTGAGCTGCTCCCACCGCAGTGGAGATGCCCTGGCTCTGCTGGGGGCTGAGCACTGCTGCCCACCTCCCCTCAGTCCCCTCTGCAGGCTGCCCCACCCTCCCACACCTCCTCGCCAGCAGGGATTTATACAGCAGTCTCTGCAGCAGTGTCTCTGGGCACTTGGCTTCCTTCTCCGCATGTTGCTTTCTCTGCAAACGCTTGTCAGAAGGTGACTTTCCCAGAGCCATGGAGCCGGTGGTGACGGTTGCTCCTGAAGAGGAAGTAAATGACCGGGTTGGTGCTGCTGTCCCAGAGAGATGAGCCAGGGACCATCAAAAATGGGAATTTACCAATGTTTGGCATGCAATAGCAATGCTTTTTCACTACTTCTCCCTTCTTCAGACAGTCTCACGATATAAAGAACACAAGAACTGTCTGTCCAAAGTTATAGCTTGACTCTTGCACTGATGCTTTGCTTCCCAGCTGCATTCATGAGCAGCTCTAGTTTCATAGACCTTGCAGAAGATGGCCTACTGCTGCTCAGGGTCACACAGATTGAGAAGTTGTCAGTCCTCTTCCATAATGCCTGCTGCTGATTTCACAACCTCCCTCAACACAGCTTCTCATTCCCCAAGGGTCCACTGTCACTGCAGAACCTCCCCTAGCACATTCCTCACTACCGAGTGTCCTCTTCTGACCTCAAAACCTCTCCCAACACAAGCTGTCACCATACATTGTCCCCTACTACTTCACATTACCTGTTCTACAGTAGGGTCTCCTTGAACTCTCTAGCCAGCCTTATGACACCTCAGCAGCCACAATTTTGCAACCTCTCCTAGTGTTACCCTTCAAAACACAATGTCCGCTTCTGATGTCACAAGGTCTTTTAACACAGCTTAGCACCCACAGTATTACCTGCCACTTCATACTATCTTTCAGCACAGTCCCTCACCACACCTCAGGCACTTCTGATTTCACAAACTCCATGAAGACAGCTCCTAGCTATGTAGCATCCATTTCAAGTTTCACAACTTCCCTCCACACCATGCCTTGTCCCCATCGTGCCCATCATCAAATTCACAACACACATTCACCATGGCTCTATCAACAAACCCCTTGCCAGTATTCACTATCCAGCTGCAAAACCTCATTCATCTCACCATGCACAGTCCCTCCTTGTCCAAATCACAGCTCCCCTGAGCATGGCCTGCTGCCATAGTGGTGTCCAGAGCCAGGTGCTGAGGTAAGTGGAATGAAAATGGAGAAAAGACCTTTCTCCTTTGCTGGCACTAAGCACAGCCCTATGGGGAATTATTTTGCAGCAGGAGGTAGCAGCAATTCTTCATTTGGACTTGTGCATTAAGTCACCTCTGGTAGTCCATTTGGCTAGGGAAACAAAAAGGCATGAATGCGATGCTAGCCAAGTTGCTGCCATGTGTGCCACTGGGTACAGAAAGTGGCAGGCTGACTCATACTAGGTGAGCAGGCCAGATGCTATTGGCCTGATCTCTGGCTTCTGTCATCTGTTGCTCCTCTTCCTTTCCCAAAGACTGGAAGACTTTGTTTACCTTCTTACCCAATACTCTTGGTTCCTGTAGTGACTACTGTTAACCCTCATTAAGCTGCCCAAGACTCCAGGCGACAGTAAAAGGATATTTAAGTTAGGGGACTATTTTCACCAAGACATTTCTTTACCAGTATTTATTCTCATTAACTGTAGGATTTCTGTTTTCACTGTGGAGATTGCTGGCATTCTGTGCAGAGGAGATGGAGACATTAACTATGTTGCTATCAGGCCATTCCACATTTCCAGAAATTTCAGCAAAACAAAGGAAAGGACAGTAGCTGAGACAATGTCTTTCCTGACATCCATGAGGCATAAGCTACAAATACACAGTAGAGTTGAGAGAAACGATGAATTTGATATGGCCTTGGTTGAGATGATATGCTGCTATAAATCAGCATGTCTATTTGCTTCGTTTGTTTCATTTCATAGGTTCACCTTTGACTGCAGCTGCTCAGGTTAAGAAAGATGGGGCCCATCATGACAGTTGAGAGTTGTCCGCCCTAAGTTATTTTGTTTAAAAGCTAGATGTCTATTTCAAACCTAATCGCATCCTAAAATCAGTTCTGAGGTAGATCAGAGACATTCATTTTTTGCCTCCAGAGACATTCATTTTTTTCCGCAGAAGAGCCTAGAGTGACTAAGTCAGGGTTAAACTCGCTGACTTCCATCGGCATTAAATAGGTGACGTCCTCCCTCAGTTTCCCAATTCGTAAATGAAGGATTTTTTTGACTGACTTGGTAATTCACTGACCTCTGTTAAAACATGCAAATTCTTGCAAAGAGGCTTTATTCACTGGATTTCCAGTGATGAAATTTCTGGTGAGATAGGACTTGGAGGGTCATCAAGAGGTCACCCAGGACATCTTCTGTCCCTATAAAAACTTAATCGTAACCACTCCTGAGAGAAATGAGCCCAACCTGTCCTTAAAAGACTCCTGTGATAGGAATTCTTGACCATCCCTGGAGGATGGTGACTCTTCCTACAGCTTGAGGTTTCTTTCTTTTTTTCTTTAATGAAGATTTCTCTTTTACATGTGTTTTGGAATACACAGAAGTTAAAAAAGGAGAGAAAATATCTGGATTACAAATGGACTGTTTTAGCATTCACAATGCTAGGAAGCCAGAGCAGTGGACCTAATGGCCCTTTACACATGGGAAATCCATACAACTATCAGCTTGGAGTAAGGAAGAACTCCGAGAAGCGTTAACTGGATAGGTCCATGCATATGCTTGTCCAGTTGAATACTCAGCTACTCCTTTGACTGTTATTTCTTATGGAGAAACCCTGAAATGCCTGTGTGATATCATTATAAAAGCACTGACTGACAACTGTTTCTTTAAAATATATTTACTTAAACTTTTCAGTCAAGACAGAACTCATTCTCCTCCTTTGCCCCTTTCTTTCACGCCTTCCCTTCACCAAGCCTCCACCCCTCCCTCCTCCAGCCCCAAGAGCCCTTCAGGTGGAAGATTTCCTGGGAGAGGGTTAAAGGTTGGTACTTAAATGGTTTTCTTCTCAGCCCTTTGTGCAGCTGCTGGGACATGAAAGCATCATTCAGCACACCCAGGTCACATCATCCACACAGCCTATTAAACCACTTCTCACACAGGCAGGAAACATCAAGACACACTTGTGACACACGAAAGCAAGTAATACATTAGATGAGATTGGATTATACACTAACAGCCACCTCCTAAGCAAGTTTTGGAAGCTTTCCAGAAGCCATTCTATGTTCTTTAAAGGCGCTGTGCTCTAACACATTCATACCAGGGGAGACAGAAGTTGAGGAGATAAAGTTGTACAGCCCTTACACAAAATATTAGATCTCTAAACACAGGTGAGGTAAGTTTTGCAGCTTCTCTGGCTTCTTGCTTTGCTTTGCTTTGCTTTGCTCGCTTTTCTTTCCTCTTCCTTTTCCTTTTCCTTTCTTCTTGCACAAATGTGAAAATACAGAAAGGAACTTCCACTGAAGTTATCAACTGTTTCTAGTTGTCTTTGGCTAGAATCATACACAGAGCTAGTTCTACAGCAGCAGATTCGATTGCTTCGATATTATTCTTTTGTTTCCCATAACCACCTGAGATTTTAGGGAAAAATGCATGCAGTAAGGAGATGGTGCAATTTCTCACCCTTTTTGAGATGTTAAGAGTACACATGAGATTCATTTTATTTTGCAGCTGATTGCATTATGTCATATAGCTCAGGTCTACCCCTGCAAAGGCACTTGAAGAGATAAGCCATAACTGGTGGCAATCCTCTACTGAATTAGTCATCCTAGTAATCCTCTTGGAGTCAACAGTAAGAAACGGGTACCGGCAGCACATGATTCATCACATCTACAAGTAGACTGGTCAGGTGTAATCTGCCTAGCTTAGGTACAGGTGCCTACATGACTTAAGTCGATGAGATGAGATCAGACAGATGGGTAGTTTGTTAAATGCGGTTTGGTGGTGATGGAAAGGACCTTTTCAAGCAATATACATAGCCGAGCTGTCTGAATTGTGAATCAGTCCTTTTGTAGATGCACACCTTGTTTTTAGCTCAGGAATTTGCCATCTGCTGGTATTCAGGCATATAGTTTCCCCTGATCATTTCTCTCTTGGTCACTCCTTTCTGACTGCCTAAATATGGCCCTGCGATTGCTGTGGTATGCTTCCAGTCATGCTCTGGCTTGGATGGAGCCCAGCTATTTCTTTTCAACTTGGTACTGCACAGCCATAAAGGTGTGCTCATTTCATCCCTGTCATTTATTCTGTTGAGAAGTCTACGTCGTTGCTCAGTAGAAGGAAGAGGGGTAGAAAGGATCACGACCTGGTAAGACGAGGGAGAAACTGACCTCCCGTTGTTCTTACTGATCCTTTTCCTTGTAGAAATATCTGAAGGGGAACCATCCATGTAAAGTTTACCCTTCTGCTTGAAAAACTTTCATCTAGTGTAAGTACAACTGTAAGCATAGGAAAAGTCCCTACCTTTGCCCACTTCCTCTCTCGGCTTCACTTTGTGGGTTTGAAAGTAATCTTGGCTTTTCTCAGTTTCAGTGTTTCCTGTGGATGCTTGATCACTTCGTGCCTGCACGAGAGTTTCTGATTATGCTGCAGATGGAAGTAGTTGGTAGATAACTTGGCTTAACTGAATCATTCTGCCGATTTGCTCACAGATCACCAGTACAAATGAGAAGACCTGGTTGTGATGTAATTCTGCAGGACTTAAAATGGTGCATTTTAACACCAGCTGACGGGGAATGTTTTGATCCTAGAAGGAAGCCCATACAGTGGATATTTTTATTAAAAGAGTGCCTGCTTTTGGCTGACCTTAAACTCTCTGTGAAGAGTTTCATCTGGTGGTTCCCAGACTTCTTTGACCAAGGGAATTCTGGTGGTCTGGGTGCATAATGGCAAGCTAGAAACGTTACCCTCTTTTTGAAGATGTAGGCTACTCATTTATTAGTGACACGTAATGCTCGATGGGTTGTAGCTGGAATACAGGGTGAACCAAAGAAGTCCCATGTTTATGCTGGAATGTGACCTTGTCTCGAATGAGAAACTGTATGGATGTAGAAATGCCTAGGGACAAGGAGCTCAGCCATAACCTGAAAAAGGTGGATGGCATTGCGAAAAGCTCTGAGCTACTTTCAGGGACCAAAAGGGATTATTCTCTAAAGGTCATTCTAACCTGGTGGTGCTAATTTGCTTAAGCTCCTCATAGTGAGTGGAGGAAAAAAGGGTTCTGCAAAGGACCCTAATTTAGTCATTATGAATCAGCCTATAAATCAGACTTATACTGGCTGTTGAAGGAGTTTAGTTAGATTAGCTTCATTAAGCTAAGTTAAGCCTTGAAAGCATCACGCAGAGCATATCAAAAATCACACTAGGTAAAATCAGTACAATGCTGGGACAGAAGATCTCACAAGAGTCTTTCATTCTTCCTTCCTCTGATAGAAACAATGCTGAGATTTAGAACAATGTGAAATACTACATTAAGTCATATGTGCAATTTTTTTCCCCCTCCATGATAGATAACCTTCCCAGAACTCATTTTTCCGCCTGTGACATTTCATATTTACGTTTCAAAATGTCTATACACAAGAGAGTTCTTTTCTCTGCATGTGGGTACATTTCCCTTCTAAACAAGAATTCAAAGATCATGTGTACTTATAAAGCAAATCATCATTCTGAGCAATATTTCCAGGTATTCTTAAAGACACCCATTTTACAAAGATTGCTGTCAGGGACTTTGTCTCCCCTGAGGGCAAACATGCTGCATTATCTGCCTTGTAGTGCCCAAGGTGAACACTCTGGCCGTGTCCTTAGTGCATGGAAGGCTATCAGCCATGGAGCCAGTCCTTCAAAATCCTGGAAGAACAGGATTAAGGAACATATCACAGAGTGCACCTATCTCCGTGCCACCAAAGCCACGGCAGAAGTTTTGTACTGTGGAGAATTAAATAGCTGTGAAAAAATACATGACAGAAACTAAACACTTCATAAGCATAATGCTAATGCTATATCTTTCTTGGTTTGTATCCACTTCTGATATAGAACTCATCATTAATAATGAAAAAATGCTGATGAATCATGTGTCTGTCTTTGTTTTCCCAGGGGTATAAGCTGTATATTGCATATTGGCACCCGACTGATCAACATGGAGAATGCAAGCAGTGTGAAGGAATTCATTCTTCTGGGCCTTTCAAAGAACCAAGGTGTTCAGAAAATGTGTTTTGTGGTGTTTTTGTTCTTCTATATTGTTGTTGTGGCAGGAAATCTGCTCATCGTTGTCACTGTAGTCAGCAGTCAACGTCTGAACTCCCCCATGTATTTCTTTCTCTGCCACCTGTCCATTGCAGATATTTGCTTCTCTTCTGTCACAGCTCCCAAAATGATTGCTGACTTCCTTGTTGAAAAGAAAACCATTTCCTTTGGGGGTTGCATGGCACAGCTATTCGGGTTACATATCTTCGGTGGCGCTGAGGTCTTCATCCTCACAGCGATGGCCTATGATCGCTACTTTGCCATATGCAGACCCCTGCACTACACCACCCTCATGACCAGGCGTGTGTGTGGCTGGATGGTGATGGGTTCATGGGTGGGGGGCTTTGTGCACTCCCTGGTGCAGACCCTCATAACCGTTAGCCTCCCTTTTTGCGGCCCCAACAAAATTGACCACTACTTCTGTGATGTCCATCCCCTACTGCAACTGGCCTGTACAGACACCTATGTTGCGGGCATCACTGTCGTTGCCGATGGTGGAATGCTTTGTTTGGTCTCTTTCTTCATCCTGGTCACGTCCTACATTGTCATTTTGTTTTCCTTGAAAAGGCGAACGTCCGAGGCGCGGTACAAAGCCCTCTCCACCTGTGGGTCCCACATTACTGTGGTGATTCTCTTCCTTGGGCCATCCACTTTCACCTACATACGCCCATCCAGCAATCTCTCGGAGGACAAGAGCGTAGCTGTCTTTTACACCGTCATCACGTCCATGCTGAACCCACTCATCTACACGCTGAGAAATGAGGAGGTAAAAAGTGCCATGAGAAAACTGTGGAATAGAAAAGTTTGGAGAGAAAAGGGTGAGGTGTAGAACTGTGGTAACATTTTCTCAGGAGCTGAGAAAATCAAGTCTCTCTCACTATAATTCCATTTTGGAAAATTTACTGAAAGCTCCCTTTTGAAGAAAAGCTTGGTTTTAGCTGTTGCAGTAATTAGGAAGACATTGAAAGCTCATGTTTTGATTGGAATGGCATTGTAAACTCTGTGACTAGCAGGGATTCCCTTTATGTTCTCTTTTTGAATAGCACAGGCCCAGGACTGGGGCTTCCAAGCACTGCTGAGACACCAGCAAATAAAGAAATGAATGCTATCAAAAATATTAAAATGTGTTCCAGGCGGAGCATCCCATTAGTCCGAGCTCTCCCAGGTGTAAACTTTCCGTCAGACAAACTCCATCTACTGTGTAATCTACTCAGCTAGGAAACGATGGCCCAAGGTGTCTGCAAGGCTGTTGGTCACCTGCTGCTGGAAGCAATTGTACCAAAGGCTTCCTTCCCCTTTACTTTGGAGTAAATGCCTTCTTAGGAGTACTTCATTGTCATATGCTGAATCCATGGGTTAGCAAATAAACTGCTGATATTAGATGCTGGTTGGGTCATTTGCTGATGCAGATGATATGAGGAGAAGCTTCTCCGCTTCCCATTCCAGTGCAACTCTCTTCCTTTCTGCAGTAGTTCACCTATCACTAATGCCCTCCTTCCTAGCCATCCCCTCTGCCCTTCATCTCTGCCTCAGATTTTGCATTTTAATGTTTATTACTAATAGAGAATCAAAGATCCAAGTGAAAGATAAATTGCTCACTGTAGGAAATTGTCGCCACCAAAGAAAGCATTGGGGGGCAAAGAAAGCATTGGGGGGCACAATTTTATGTGTCAGTGAAAAAAAAAAGAGCTGTTTGGGAATAATTCCTGTACGCAGGATAACTCCTAGCCCAACAGGGCACATATACAGGCCCAGGCAAAGGAAGAAACATGTATTCCAAGGGAATAGCTGGAACAGCTACTCCTGCAGGAGGGAAGAGAAGAAATGTGAAGATGGAAGATTAAATCATCTCAGAGCCAGGCACAGCTGCCACAGGGAGGTTAGTTGTAGCAGCTAAGGTTCTCCACAAGGACGAAGGAGCCACGAGGAGCCACGGGACCCTGACTCCTACCTTGCCAGGAGGAAAAGAGCAAATGAGCTGCGTGAGGGGGAAAGACATCTGTGTAATGCACTCTGAAAGTAACTAAAGCACTTTCTTTTTTCTTCCTTCACTTCACGTTCCCTATAAACACTTGCTTGCACTTAACATGGCTTAAGTGTGATTCAAGATAAGAAGGTGTTGCCTGCACAGGAGAGCGGCAGATCTACAGACCAAACCGTGGGACAATGTCAGAAATGCTCTGGTTCCCTGAATGTCCTCTGCTCTATGCAGGCGGTGCATTTGCAAAATCTTGCACATGGTCAGCCATGACATTGATTTTAAATAGAAATGTTTCCAAAAGAAGCACATAGCTAATACTAAATGAAGTCCATTTATCTGGACAGCACTGGAAAGCAAGCAAGAAAGCAAGCAAACCCCCCCACAATGTGACACGGTCTAGGTGATCTCGCTCCAGAGTCACCCTGTAGAGATTACTCTAATAGCTGTCCAAAACATATATTTTAGCTCCCCGTCCACTGATTCTTTCTGACAAAGAAAACTTCACATGCCTCTGGGATCTCATTGCTTCTGGTAAGCTTGTGCTTCTGCTGTGCAATTTACTTGAAATATTTCTGCCACAACTTCCCCATCTGGAGAGAGAGAGAGTTGTTCTTGCAGATGCTCTTGGAAGTTGTTTTTGCAGAATGAGAAATGGAGCTAGACATTCAGGCTGTCCGTTTCATCCCCTGTAGTTTTCAGCCCTGGCAGAGATGTGGACTGCTCTCGTGACACATAAGAAGCAGCTTGGAGCTGAGAGGTTTTGATGAAACTGCCTAAAGTGGTCCGAGAGGTCATGACTATGAAATCCTGCCTTTGAAAAGAGGCATTACTGTTGAGTGACTTTTGTGAGGTGCATTTTATGAAGTAGAAAGTACTCAATTTTTTTTTTACCCTTTCTTTTAATTGGTGTCTTCTTTGCTTATTTTTCAGTTATATGCCATTTCCAGAAATATCTGTCAAAAGGAAGTTTCTGGTGTTACAGAGTCAAGGAGTCAATAGGTAGCTGCAGCACTTCCTATGTACTCAATCTTAACTTTGGGATTAAGATCCCAGAGGACTTGCCAGTATTGTGGACATTGTTATGCAGCTCTTGCCGTCTATCCTTTCAGTGTAGAAACTGAACACTAGTGATACTTGCGTACTGCACTAGAGTGCAGCAAAGGTGAATATAAGGGTGTTGGTGAGTAAAGGAGATTCAGCAGTGGTGTATTTATTACCCCAGGGGCATCACAGTTGTGTTTATGGGGGTTTCCATGCCTAGTCCAGAACTTGGCTGAGGTGTACAAAAGCCTTACTGACACATCGTTAATGCAGATTATCTCCAGTATTCACCCATGTACTGTAGGAAAGGTGGTCTGAGGAAATACAAGCCCACTCTTTTGGAGACTGAGGTCACAACCCAGAAACTCATGAGCAATAACTGGAACCCATCCACACAAGATGTAGCCCAGTACAGCACATATAGGAAAATGACTCTCCTGCTTCAGGTTTCCTGGCATCCCTTGAACATGGTCTGATTTCACTTAGGGCGCCTTAAAGACAGTTTGTGCCTAAAGGCACATCTCTGCTAAACAGACATGAGGTAGGTGTCCACTTTACCTCCTCCAGAAGGATCTACACTGATAGTTGAAGTGATGTTAATTAGCCAGCTGCCTTGTGTCATGATGTGAATACTGATGGTTGCACAAAAATGCATGGACATTCTACCAGAGTCAGAGAGCACTAGTAAGGACTAGTTCTGTTGAATTCCTTCAGAGGGTTGAAAAAGAAGGTACGTTCACTGCTTGAGCAGAATTCCTTAGGGCATGACTAACGTGTTGAGACTCAAATCAAAACATGCACTATCCTTCTCAGTCAGTTTTTCGTTTCCAAATCAACACTTCAAAAGTGGATGTTTAGGGAACCTAGTAACTAGTCTTCCTTTTTAAAAGGGGCAAAGATCAGAAATATGAATCTGGAGGATATTTCCACCAACTCCCTCAAACAAATAAACGGAGCTCGCTATTACACACTTCAGTAATACATTCTGGGTTAGATATCAACTGTCACTCCTTGAGAGAAGCATTGACTTTGAAAGGAAACTTTCCCCAAAAGGCATAAAAGGGAATACATTGATATTGAACATACCAGTGATCGACATGGATGTGTACTGATAACACTGTGTTTCTAATGCCATCACAGGTGGCTTTATTCTGTGCTTCAGGTCCTGTCTACGTGACGTATGTGAAGAACAAAAACAATGTGACGGAGTTTGTCTTCCAGGGACTCACACAAGATGATGCATTAGCAAAAGTATCCTTCACATTCTTCTTAGTCTTCTATGCCACTGTTATTCTTGGAAACCTGCTTAGCATCATCACTATACAGAACAGTCAACAGCTGGACTCTCCCACCCCATACTTCTTCCTGAGCTGCTTGTCCTTTGTAGATATCAGTTACTCTACTGTCACTGTTCCCAAACTCATTTATGACCTTCTTGCTGAAAAGGAGACCATCTCTTTTGTGGGCTGCATAGCACAGCTCTTTGGGGTCCATCTCAACCGTGGGGAGGCAAAGAGAAGTGTTCAGGAGGGACTTTTCAGGAATGTTGTTCTATTTTTAGCATGCCTGTTCAGAGCAGAACTGAAACTAAATTCAAGGTTTCATGTAGCTCTCATCTTTCTTTGGAAACTGTCAGTCAAAAGGATGTGAGCATATTGTCACCAGTCAAACCCGAGCCTTTGGGGTGGTATTGTGGCTTTTACCTTTAGACACCTTAGAGCTGTGTAAGTCTCAGGTCTAGGCTTCTCCTGGCATTAAGAGGAATAACTAGGCATTTTGAGAGGTTATGCTTTCCCACTAGCTCCTACGAGCTTCGGAGAGTGGTGTCTGCTCACGTTTCTACACAAAAAAAGTGATGGTGGTGCTAAGCTTCCAAGAGAAAGCAAATCCTTCAGGATGGCACAGCACAAGCAGGTTTCATCTCACATATATTGGTGTGCTGACATGAGGTGCCTCAACTTGAGAGAGCTGCTGAAGACAGCAAGAGACCTTTAAGGGACTGCGATTCATTGCATGGTAAAATAGGAGCATGAGAGGAGCAGGATGCTGCACTAGGTGTCTGCCTTACAGTGAAGGGTGACATACACTGTACTAGACTTTCCAAGGCTCCCAGGAACACTGATGGACACAGAGGTCGTTCCCCAATGCCAGGCATTAACTCCGATTTTCAGCAGTCTATGCCAACCTGGTGTCTCTGGGAACGCTTCATTTAAAGGAGCTCTGCTAACACCTTTCCAAGGCCTTGAACTAATGTCATAGCTGAGCTTTATAATCTATCAGAGCAGCAATCCAAGCATGGTTAAATACCATAGTCAATGTTGGAGCCACAATCCAGTTTAATCGTCGGGACATTTTTCACCGCTTTATTTAGAGACTGGATGAAGTTTCATATTTTGGCCAGTCGCCTGGTGCTTTACACTATAAAGATCTAAGGAATAGATATCTCAGTGGAAATATGGGGATCCAATATCTCTCCATACTCCACACAATATAACCTAATTCCTAGCTGAACACTGAAAATTTCCCTAAAATTCTTAACAGTACTGTTCTTGATCCATCGAGTTTTCCTCAACTGTTTGCAGCAGGGAAACCCCCAAATGCCCCTAGGACCTCCTGACTCTGGGCAATGCTGTTCTACCGCAAATGGACTTACTTTAGCATTGCTGTCATGACAAGTAATTCAAGGCAGGGATTTTCCCAAATCTCCTCCTGGAACTGAGATTTGGGGAAGGGAAGAAGAGGAACAGGATTCTGGATGGTGGATCAGAAGGCTTTCTTAGAAAAGCAAACTGTAGATTTGAAGAGACAGCAGCTCTTTAACTTTTTAAATTCCCTACTATTGTCTGGGTTTCTCTAGGTGGAGGCTAAGGCATAGGTGAATGCAGGACTTATGAAAATCTGTTCTTTTTGATGATATTTGTCAGAAAACATATTTAGGTTTGAGATTGTGATTCTTGATTGAAACATGCTGCCGGTTCTGCTGATGCTTAGCTCTAGATGGCTTTGACTATCTTAAACATCAGCGCAGAGAGAGGTGTGCAGACATGACTCATTGCTGTGCAGGGAAGCTCTTTGATGACAACCTACCTGTCTTTTTCTGGAAGAGTAGTAGTGTACATTGCTCTTCCCAGAGACCTGTAAACATACACAGGAAAATAAAATGATGCCTGTGATTTCTTTTCAAGCTATTTCCTTCCTGTGAGCTGGGAGTCCACTGAAAGAGACAATTTTGGACACCTCAGAAATCTGGTTTAAAAAGCTCACTTCTTTGTCCAAGATAAGGACAGCGCAACATTGGTATGTGCAAAAACGGTGAACTTCACATATCTGATGATACTTAATGATGAGAAACAAGAGATAAACCTTGAGCTTCAGCCTCTGCAGCAACAGAAAGATGACAACTAGCAGGACCAAAAGGCTATATTTTCCTGAGACTTGTAAAATCCTTCTTTAGGGTGCCATAGATGATCACAGGGACACAATCTTTGCTAGAGTTATGCACAGCTTTAAGGAGAGGAAGTCAGGGGAAATAACAGCCCTAACAGGCTTGCAGTGAAATGCAAAGGGAATCCGCAAGACCTCTTTCCATCCCCCTTTGATTGTAAACCTTATGCAGAGGCAAGAACCTCTCAGCTGTCTGAGATTAATTCTGTCACTTTCAGCTCAATAAAGATTTCAACTCCTTCTGCCAACTGAGGGACAGCATTTGTAAACTCAGCCAGAAGGGATGAAACATCTACTAGTGATAGAACACCTATCCTTAGAGCTAGCTTAGTTGAATTGATAAAAGGATTCCAAAGCCTTTCCCAACTTTCTCATCTCCCAGAAATGATTGGTCGTTTAGTCTCAAAATCACATTGATGGCAGACATGTAGTTGGTAAGTCACCATCTTATTTCGGCATTCTTTTAAGTGAAAGAACACTGCAGCTTGATTAACTTTCAGATTATGTCCAATGTCCTTAAAATAACTACCGGTTCACTCAGTTGCCTCAAGTGGATTGATGATATGTGGAGATGAAAAGCAGGAATAAGTTCTTGTTGCTTCACAATGGTAGCAAAATTAGAAGTCAATCTTTTCTGCATTGCTGTAGTTTTCTCATGTTTCCAGGCAGAAGGGGAAAAAGGAGGTAGTAATGAGTGACAGAAGAGGGAGATTTAACAGAAGAGGGACAGTTACTTTCCCTAGTGTTTGGGGGGCAAAAACACGGGTGTCTGTTCTCCAAGATTTCCTTTCCAGAACTTCAGGTTCTGTGTGTTGCACTGGAAGAGGCTACTCCTTTCAAATACTGAAGACAAGTCTGCTGAAGTTTCTCTGATATCACCTAAAACTCTCCTCAGAGCATCCTTCACCTCCTTATTCCTTAGGCTGTAGCTGATAAGATTCAGCACTGGAGTCACCACTGTAGAGAACAGAGAGGCCCATTTATCTCAGTCCAATGAGTAGCTGGATATTGGGCTACCGCACATAAAAACGGTGCTCCCATAAAACAAGAAGAGAGCTCTCAGATGGGAAGCACGGGTAGAGAAGGCTTTGCATCTGCCCTTGGAGGAGTGGATCCTCAGGGTGGTGGAGATGAGGTAGATGGAGGAGATGAGAATTGCCAGAGATGTGAAGGTGCCACGAAACACACCAAAAATGTGAAGTACCGTCTCTTTGCTATAGGTGTCAGAGCATGAAAGCTGGATCCTCGGGGGATGTCACAGAAATAATGACTGATAACACCAAAGTCACAGAAAGAGAATGTGAAGGTGGAGATAATTTGCGCAAGTGTGTGGACACTGGACAAAGCCAGTGAAAGAGGAGATGATTACCATCTGTGTACAGGCTTTTGAGGACATGACAGTTGCATAAAGGAGAGGGTTACACAGAGCCACATGCAGTCATATGCCATTACTGCCAGCAGCAGACACACAGCACTAGCCATGAGGAGACAAGTGAATAGCTGTGCCACACAGGCACTGACTGAAATGGCTCTCCTCACTGCTGAAGAGTTCACCAGCAACCTTGGGAGATAGCTGAGGAGTAACAGAAATCCACAGAAGCCAAGTTACTGAGGGAAAGGTACACAGTGTGTGAAGCCGGGGGATCAACCTTCATCTACATGATCCTTCCAAGATTCCCTATTAATGTGCTTAAAAAAAGCGGGTTACCTTCACCTCTCGGCTTTCTGTTAGTCCAGAGAGGATAAACTCAATGGCCACACAGTGATTCCTCTCAGGCATGTTGCCAGCACACTCATATCATCTCCCGACAAGAAACTGGTTCAACACCTAGAAGTGATGGGAAACTGGCAACACACAATTGATTATCTCAGTAGCCACAAGGAAGTACGGAGCATTTTCATCATAGCTTCTGACTAGACTTCTTTAATTACGCATTGAAATGACTTGTGATACAAGGGAGTACTGTTCCTATTTTTCAGGTGAGATAAGAAAGCGCAGAAAGATAAAATAATTTATTCAAAAGGCAGCAGCAGCACTGTGAAACACCAGTCCTAGTCTGGCACTACAATGGTTTTCATGTGCCCACTTTTAGTGTGCCATTTTTAAGGAAGAAAGTCTGCTTTTCTTGAGGACATCTATGGAGCACGCTTCTCCCCTCACTCGTGGCCAGGGCTGGGTGTACAGTATCATCCAAATGGCCCACTCCAAGGGCAATGGCCCGCTTGTTCCTGAAGATACATGGTCTTGACACTAGTTCAGACATCATTCTTCCTGTATTGCAATCACCAATACATTTTTTGCCTATTAGCTAACTCCCCCGGGCATTGGTAGCAGGGTAGTTAGAGCTCAGTATGGGACACAAAGTCCATTAACAGGGCAAAGCAGCCCCTGTTCAGCCTTGCTGAAATATGCATATAATGGTTAGGCTGCAGCTGTGCCAACTTGCTAAGACCTGCCTTAATTACATGGACCTCCACCACCCTGACCTTTGGGACTGCAACTTGTAAACATACAAATAACAAATCCACATCCTGTCAGAAGAAAGTAAGAGTTTCCTCTCTTGAAAGAAATGTCGGCAAGAACTAAATGGGAACAGCAGCAGGAAAACTCAGCTTTGCATCTTCCCAAAGAGGAGCAGATACCACAAGATCCTCCAGGTTTGCCTGAGAAAGCATTTCTCATTTGCTTGCATCCCTGTTGTCAAGGGAAAGTGGCCATTTTCTGCTCAGGAATAAATTGGGAAGAGTCACCAAATGAAATACTGATCTGTTTTATCCAGTAAGACAAGAGTAGATACTGTGGATACCAAGCCAGTTTATTCCCCCCTTGAGCCAAATCTTCAGAAGTACTTGCCCATTTCAAGAAGCAGACAGCAGGATTAAAACCAGCCTATAATGGTTAGGTACACAGTTTAAGTGAGCAAAATACTTACCCTGCTTAGATGCACAAAAGACCAGACTGCCTTTAGACACTGAGTTATCTTTGCATAGCTGGCTGTTGTTTATCTCCAACCTACCCAACGTTTTCTGCCCTAAAGCACAGCAACTAGCCCAGTTAATTCTCAGGAAAGGGCTTCAATGAGCTTGCTATCAACAGGTTGCTCTCTTCCATGGAGTAGCTGGGAAACTGAAGGAGGAAATTTCCCTTTCCTGCCCCAACGTGAGTGATCAAACACTGGATTAGGTGCAAATTTGTAGAATCTCCATCTGTGCTGATGTTTTAAATTCAGCTGGATCGGGCCGGAGCAATCTGATCTGACTGAACCTGCTCTGAGGAGGAGGTTGGACTTGATGACCTCCAGAAATCCTTCCCAACCTAAATGATTCTATGATTCTATCTGCAGATTGAAAATGATCTTTTTGATCTCTAAAATGAAGAAATAGGCCTACCTTCCTTGCACGAAGGTGCGAGATATTTTATGCCATATTGTTCCCAGAAATAAACTTTTATTTCAAAAGCTACAAACATTTCATGTACCTTCGTAAGAGTGAGTAGCTTCCTTCTTCACTTCAAAGACATCTTACTGAAACAAATCAGAAGATTTATCTAAAGAGAAAAACTTTAGGACTTCACACTTTCAATAAGCCCCTCCCTGCTCCAGATAAATGCCCAGATAAATGTTCTTTGCTTCGATGTTTGCAGAACTACGCAATTCAGTACTGCCTTTAGAGCAACAGCTCATTCTTTTCCCTACATGTTGCAGCTGACCTGCAGCCTGGGCGTTGTGAAACATTAGTGGAGTGACACGCTGAGAAACAACTTCAATATTAAATGTGATATTCTAACACTCAGCTTGCCGCTTCAGAATTCTTTCTTCAGAAAAATGGTGTTACTGAAGTACTTGGTGTACTTATGACTCTCGACGCAGTTTAATGTCTGTAAATTAGATCTCCTGCAAGACACCAGGCCTTAATCAGGAGTCTCAGCAGATGCACTGTAATGAAGAATCTTTCTGTGAATTAATTTCCCCTACCCTTGGTTAGGGGTCCAGTCAACATCTATTCTAGGCTCCCCCTTTAGACAAAGGGAGCAATGTCACCTTCAAAGGACAATTCATCCCATCTTAAGATAAGTGTGATAAGCAGAAGGAATCATCCTCTAAGGGTGTCTTTGTTGTCATTGATTGTAGGACATGCCCGTCTCATTCCCTGCCCTTACTACTTTTTACTAGTGAAACTGATGACATAAGTGTCCTAGCAAATTCAGTGAACCCTGGTCTGTCCCTATCAACTGACAAACAAAGCTTAACAAAGCTTTAGACTGCAAACTTTAATACAAATTCTTTTAATAATAACAAGACCATATTCATGTAAATAGCAGTACAGTGTAAGATATCAGAGGAATCAGTTCTGCTTATCTGACTCTGAGGAGCTGCAGTGCAACTCTGTGGAGTTTAAGCATTAAGTATGCCATCTGAATGTGAATCCACCTCTGTTATTAATTATGGTCAAACTTGATAATTCTTCCTCTCATTAAAATGCACAGTCCTGATACACAGTTAGCTGGTTTTTCCACAGAAGACTCCTGTTGTCTCTAATAACACATCTACCCTTGGACTCGTGCCCTTTGTTAGATAACCTCTTTGGCTCATGGACCATCTAGTTTCAGGCAGCCTGCTCATCTGTGGAGCAGATATTTTGCTGTGATAACCTGTTCATCTGTGGACCATCCAGGCTCAGATTCTGTGTCCATCCATCGGGGTAGATTTTTCTTCAAATGCAGATAGAAAATTCTTCAAGTAGGTAATCGCTGGTGATTTGCTTAGAGTTCTGGTGCCTCTGCCTTAACACTGCCTTTGCACTTTCACCTAATCCCACATATAATTTTCTTCTAAGGTCCTTGAACAATTAACTCTTTTGAAGAAAAGAAAAATAATGGTCTATTGGAAGATGTTGACATAGATATCATGCTTTAGTAACAGCTTGCCATTAACCTCTCTCCCTGTTCTTGCAATATCACTGGACACTTATTGAAATTACTTTACGATAAGATGATGAAGACAGCTGTTCTGGGAAGCTGAGGAGCCTTTGAGACATATGAACAAAGACCCTTCCCCTGATTCTGGCAGGAGTTTAAGGACATCTCTACCTGCCAGGAAAGCTAGCTTACTTGTGCTACTTCGAGGGCTTAGAGGTTGTTCGACAAACTGTTGGCCTTCAGAGCAGAGAGCTGAACTGGGTTGCTCAGCTGAAGAGTGATCTGCTCTGACTGTCCCTAGCAGCGAAAGTCATCAGTGGGGCTTAGGCAGGCAGAAATGTCCCAGGTAACGCAGCCTTGGTTAGACTGTGCTTACAGTGGCTGCTCGTGTTGTGGAGTGGGGGCGACTCCCGGGACAATGAATGTGCAGTGCCATGTGTAAGATCATGAGTGAGGGAAGCTCGTCTGTTTGGGCTGCACCATGAGGTCTGCAATGTATTTGCATTGGACCGAGTCCTCTTCCAGACTGCATTAGACTGGCAATGTAATGGCTTCTGGAGTTCTCGTCTAGACTATGAGAAAGCCATGGTGTTCAGAAGATAGCTGGGTTAAAAGTGGATCAACAGGTATTGCTTGTCTGGGTTATTTATCTTTCTTTCCTGCAGTCCTCTCTCACAGTTTAGTCAGGAATATCTGCAACCTCCATGGTATTCTAGGAAGCATGAAAATGTTTGCTTGCAGAAAATTTGGACTTCTAGATCCTGCCAGAGTTGCTCTGGGAACTGACTGGTTATTGTTTAATAGCACCTGTCAGTCTTAATGATAAAGCTATGGCTATGGAAGAGTGGAACATATTTCTTCCTCAGACACTACGTTTACACATTAAGGGGTCTAAGTGGTTCAGGATGGGCAGAATGGGTTGCTCTGAGTGATGACCCCCAGTGAGAGGGAGTGTAGCTTTTTATGGGACCTTTACTTGCAGTCCTTCCTAAGAATAGGGAAAAATCGTCTTACACCCATTTGTCTAATAACTCTGTGTGTTGAGGCAGTGTTATAGCAGGTTCCGTTTCCTTCTCTGTGCTACTTCCATGGCCAAAGCAGCTGAGACTGAAGTCTTTCTCTACTGAAGCCAGTGGCTTTTTGTTCTCTACGAGCCAGCTCCCTGAGTCAGATGGAATGTGATCCAAAACCAGAACTCAGGGCAGCATTAAGCTGCATTAACGTGGACTTGAAATAATTCCATAAACCTGAGCTGGTCACTCTACACTCTTCCTGTAATTCATAGATAGAAATATAGACCTTTCAAGGGAGACAGAGACAGGTGTGATCAAACTATGGAGGCAAACAGACTTTTATTTGCCTTCATGAGCTATAGCAAGAGCCTACAAGTTTGGTTTATGCTTTGGCAGCTCATTAACAGAAGTCTAAACTTAAGTAGGATGAATCCCAGCCTCAGCATTTGTAAAAAATTCTTCTGTGTGCACATTCTTAGCCTGCGATGCATGTGAATTGGTTCAAGGATATTCACCCACAACAAAAGAGGGTAGGCTGTCCCTCAGGACCACCTGCTGTGTGGTAACTTTGTTCTTGCATGGAAGACTCGAGTCACCCACATCACTAATACTGTAAACAGTCTAAGGTGCCTGATGAATGTGACCCGGTTTTACTGAAAGGTTAATGATCACCTTCAGACTGTGAGTCAGGAAAAAAAAGACTACAAGGATGTATGAGGTAAGGGAATGGAAACAGAACATGGAAGCGATACTGCTGAACTTGTACTAGATAGCAACAGCTGAAAACAAAGCTGGGATGTCTTCAAGACATCAAACTTGAAAGTAAAAACTTAGGTGAAACTAATGGCCTTCAAAAGTGTCACAACTGTACTTTCTCACAGTAAAGCTGTAGCTCTTGCTATTACAGAAAAGCTTTAAATATTACAGTTATTTCTTTCTTCACTTCTGCATTCACTTTTCTCCTACTTCTGTTGCATAACGAGCAATTATTTCAGAATAAATTCATCCATGAACAGCTGTACTCATCATTTTAATTTTTTAAGCACCTGTTCCAACTCCTTTGGAGGTTTTATTGACTGACAAACAATTTTCTCCATGTAACAGTCTGTTCAGTGCCTCATTTTGAGGACCTCCTTGGTCCTCAAGCTGTAGACCATGGGGCTTACCATTCTATAAAACACAGACATCACCTGGTCTTGGTCAGGCAAGGAGCCAGAGCTCTGGGGTGTGTAGCTGGAGTGCCAAAGGATATGGCAAAAACTATCAAGTGCACAGGAGGAGAAGGCTTTGTGCCTTCCCTTGCTGGAGTGGCACCCCAGGATAGCAGAGATGATGTAGATGTAGCAAAATGCATACCTGCAGTATGACAAAGATGTCACCTAAGATGCAAAATGCTGCGAGGATGATCTTGTTAACCCCGATGTCAGAGCAGGAGATACCACAGATCAGGGGTACCACACCACAGAAGTGACTGGTGATGCTGGAATGGCAGAAGGACACCCAAAAGGCACAGCTGCTGTGTATCATTGAGATTAGAGACCCACAAGAGTAAGAACCAAGTCACAGCTGGATGCTGAGGCTTCATGACATGACAGCTTTGTATAGCAGTGGTTTCCAGCTGGTCATATGCCATCACAGCCAGAATGAAACATTCGTTGGTGCAAAATGTAGAGAAACAATACATCTGGGCAGCACAGCCACCAAATGAGACAGCTTTGCTCTCTGCTAAGAGACTGGCCACCATCCTGGGGGTGATGCCTGAGCAGCAGAGGTCTAAGACTGCCAGATGGCTAAGGAAAAGCTATTTGGGAGGGTGGTTTGGGGAGACAATCCTTATCAATGCGGTCAAGGCCAGATTTCCAACTACAGTCATCAGGCAAATAATTAAAAGCATTACAATGAGAGTGGGCTGTGCTTCTGCCTTGTTCATTAGATCTAGGAGGAGGAACTCAGCTACTGTGGTGTAATTTTCTGCTGCCGTTTTGCTCAGGTATTTGTTCACATTAAGTAAGCAATCTTGTCTTGATACACTCTGGAGAACAACTGGCAAAAACCGATCATGATCATATGCTCCCACTAGCAGTGAGCAGCTTACTTCCTTTGGTCAACGAGGACAATACTGATTTTGTCCAAAATGCCATTCTGAAATGGAATCACTTGTCTGTGTTATCCCAAACCAGCTGTAACATACATTATCTACCTAGATTGTTCCAGTGTGAAGCTGGAGCACTATGAATGCCACTAAGTCACAGTCTAATACATAGGTATCAATGTTCAAGAGCTGTTAGTGGCAAGTAGGCTAAATGAGACTGCAAAGAGAAAAAATAGTCTCTGACAGACCTTAAAGAGGTAGTAACATTTCCCAGTTCTTTGAATTCTTAAATCAAAATTACATATGCTAGTGAGCATTTCAATGACTACTGTTTCCAGGGTCTGAGGGCACTAACAGGCCTTAATGGGCCTGATCATCCTCACCTGAGGCAGCCACTTGCACCTCCTGCCCCATGAGCCCAGGAGCCCCATTTAAGCTCAACCCTGGGCCTTCAGTTTCTGTCTGAGCTTCCCTAGAGGAGCACTGATCTCCAGCTCAGCTCAGCTCAGCTCAGCTCAGCTCAGCTCAGCGTGCAGACTCCATTGCTCTGGACCCTGCCCTGTGGACTGACTTCCCAGCTTGACCCTGCACCTATCTTGTCACTTTGGGCCTGCCAGTAGGCACTGGACTCTCTCTGTCCCTGGTTACCCTCACCAGGCCTGATCCTGACTCTGACCCGCAGGCTGACTTCTCAGCTTGACCTCATACCTGCTTCATCACCAGGAACTCTCCTGGTCAGCTGGACTCTTGGTTGAACTCGGCTACCATCTCTAGGTCTTCTCTGCCCACCTGGCTCAGGGCCAGAGGGACAGGCCCTGGCTGCAGCCTCCTGAACTTATCATTCTACACATCCTGAATAGGGAAAAGGAAGGAAAAAATGGGCACTTCTATGGCATAACTCATCTCATCATGTAGCAGATGTCTAAGATACTCACATGAACCATTCTGTAAAAACACCTGTTACTTTTTTTTCCTCCCCCTCCCTATTGAGAAGAAACTAAGATGGAAGACAGAAACGAAGGCATGCTTAAAGGTATATCTCTAGGTGAGATGAATTCCATAAGCAGGCATATGCATGTAGAGCTACTCCAGATTTATTACAAATAAACCAACTATTCCTTCACTGCCATATTTATAACTGTGATACTAATTTTTTTTTTAATTCAGAAAAGGATATTAAAGTCCACTGCTTGGATTCCAACTGTTTCCAGTCAACCTGATGGCATTCTACTAGACAAATGTCTGATAGAAAACACTCTTTGATTAATTCTGCTCGTTCCTGCACCAAACCAAGCTCCATTCACACTCATAACAAACTGACTGTCTGACTAGTAGGTACATGGGTGTATGAATTCCTGAGCTGACTTTTGAAGGTGTGCAGGATATACAAAGTTACCTGTGAAGACAGAAATGGATGGTCAGCATCTTTGGGGAAAATAAGGTTTCAAATGCATTTGTTTGCATGGGATTACAGTGATATTCCAGAGTAGATGTCAACTGCACTTAAACTCCAGGACTATGAAAAGAGTTAAATTCATATCCATTTTCACTTACCATGTCTTTATTAAACCAAAGGTAAGTAACTGCAATTTATTTGCACGGAAGAATACATCACTACAATCTTCTGCTGCTGTATCAATTCTATCAATAAATTGGACATACAAGCCACAAAGAACACGTGTGAAAATGAGGCTATTCTAGGATTCCTAGACTGTAACATTCTCTTTCCACATTGTCCTGAAATGATGTTTTGCTAAATTTAAGTCTACTTTTAAATACAAACAGACTTTATCTATCTCTGTTATTTCTGTTTTGTATAACAGAGATGGTCTCTTTCCAAAATGTTGAGAAGATTTGGATTTATTCCACTCTTGGTAATACCCAGCACTCTGAAAAAGAAGGAGAACAGGCTTTTATCTGTCTGGTTAATGATGGAGCTTCTATATGTATGTATAGACATCTGGAGATCAAGGGTCTATAAGCAAATCTGGTAAATAATCCAGTCCTTATCTGAAAAAAAAAAAAGCAATTACATAGCAACTTATGCTTGGATCATACAAGAACTTCCAAAGTGAACACAGATGTTACTGTCTGGGGAGGCAGCACAAGTATTTGGGGAAGCAGAGTAAAGGGAAGACAAGAGGATTTTCTTCTGTGAGGTGAATTGAATAACTGTGAAACTTCCACCTTGCAGTAATTAAGCTACTGTGCTCCTTCAGCAAATTATCCATTATGAATGTATTAATTATGTCACCAAATACATAAAAAGTTCAACATCTGGCAACAAGAGAAATACAGGGAGTTGCATTATCTGTTTGTGTTAGACTAACTGACTCTTAGGATTCAGTTCTTCTCACCTAAATTCAGGCATCCTACTGAAGGACCTCATGCTGGTGCCTAGGAGGTTGGAGATCTCTCGGTAGATGCCCCTGGCAGAGCCTCAGGAATGGAGGCCAGAGTGCACGGTGCTCGAAATCTGCCACAGTCACTGCCCCTGTGGGCCCCTGCTGTGGAGGTTCGAGCTGGGGCCATGGGGCAGGAGGTCTCTGTGTTGGGCTCTGTGGGGCACCGGGACAGAGCTGGGGCCTTGGGGCAGCGAGTGGCAGCGGGGACCATGGGGCAGCAGGTCTGGGCTGGGGCTGTGGGGCAGGGGGAAAGAGCTGGCCCCCGGGGCTCCACGGGGGCAGGGGCCGCGTCTCCCCGGGCTGAGCCGTGGTGCCCCATAGCAGCCCTGCTCCCAGCAGGCCGTGGGGATGCCCCAAGGCATGCTGGGAGTGTGGCTGCCGCCAGCCCAGCCCTGGTGTGGCGGAGCCGAGGTGCTGGCACCCTGAGGGCGCTGCCTTCCTGCCAGCTTAAAGCCATGGGCTCTATGCAGCCAGTGCGTCGCTGTCTGCTTTCCGGGGGCGTGCAGTCGTGTGCCTTGCAACCTCCTCGATCGCCTCCTTGGCACACTCCAGGCTCGTTTGTGTGACCTTAGATCCCTTCTCCATGCATGTTCTGATGCTCTGGTCCCCTCACACCTGCTAAAGTCTCCTCCAGTCCTCTCCCTGCATCCTCAGGTTCCTTCTGTTTCCCTCCATAAGCACCTGAGCCCCCTGCTTTCCCCACCCGCAGCACTCTCCTCCCTTCCATTTCCCCCAAGGCTTCCTCTGATCCCCTCCGTTGCTCACCACGCGCACCCTCAGCCCCTCCATTACCTTCCCTCTGTGCTCCCATCCCCTCCATTCACCTCCCGGCACGCTCGCATCCCCTCCCTTTCCCCCACTCACGCTCACTTCCCCTCTACAGCTTCTCTCTTCTGCAGTCAGTGCTGCTGCCGAAGGCACCGTGCCCCTTCCACAGACCTCTGCAGCTGGAGAGTTGGGGCACTGGGGTCAGTAGGAACTCAGCTCTGCTCCCACTGTCTCGCTCACTCCATTGCTTCCTTTGAGGCTCCCTCAGATTTGCAGGGCGGAAAATAATGTGCAGGGGATGCCTTTCAGGCACTCGGTGTAAAGCCACTCTGCTTGCCATGCAGCCATCTCAGCTATCTGTTCTGCTTCTGCAAGGGGTCTCTCAGCCTGCAGTGCTTACCAAGCAGGTGAGAAAGCAAAGACCTCAGGCATCGTTTCCTTCCGAAGAGGCCAGAGGGCCGGCCGCTCCTCGGACCACCCTCCGGGCAGACTGAGAAGTAACCAGAGAGGGTCACCAGAATGTACTGCGTGCAGGCATTATTCCCGTGCTTCGTTCGGGTGTGTGATACTGCGTCGTCACGCTGTAGATGGGAAGCTGCTCTCAGTCTCCTCCACTGGGAACCCAAGCAGTGGGATGGCACTGCGAGTGTTGCAGGCTCCATCTGAGCATCACATTTTTCTTCTGCAAAACGAGTGACTTTAGAAGGGAAATGGGCTTTTGGGGCTCCAGTGATAATCTCCACCTGGCGCCACCCTTCTTTTGGTTTTGCCCTGTTAGGATCAGATCTTCAAAACCCCCCCAATTAGAACCCACCCCAAGACCAGGATTCACAGACGTCGTCTCTAACGCAGAGAGAATTTAGTGCCGAGGGAAAGAAATGACCTTTCCGATAAGCGCTTTTTTTTTTTCTTGATTTTCCCAGGCTTTGACACCGTTTGGAGGCATTCATGGTGGATTTGCCTTAACACAGTTTTCAGGGTGAGAGAGCAAACCCCTCTGCTCCTTCACTAGGCCATGCCATCTCCATGCCTGTGGCCTAGGGAAGCAACAGCTAGGAGTCGGCCCTTCCTCCCCAGAGGCTGAGAGAGTGCAGTCACAGTCTTCCTCTTCATTCATCCACTTGCTCATTTAGGCCTTCCTTCCTGAGCAGAGCCTCTCCTTGCCAGCAGTTGTAGCCCCGCAACCCTGATCTGGGGACATTGCGGGAGTGGCATGCCTGAGGTGAGCCCCAGCCTGGGGGACCCCTCCTGTGGCTCCCCGTGCCCCCTGTTGTCCTTGGCGAGTGGGCAGTGAGGTGCGGGCAGCTCCCTAAAGTGCCCCAGGCAGCTCCCCTTGCCCTTGCAGGGCCCACCTTGGCAGCACCTGGGGGGTCAAGGGGTCCCTGCAGCCCCTCTGTGACATGGCCTGGGGCATCACGCAGTGCATCGCAGCAACAGCTGCGCCCTCCCCATATGGCCCTGGCAGCCTGAGCTGAGCCCAGGTGCTTGGGGCTGCTCTCGCCACAGCTCTGCCCTGCCCTGCTCTGCTCTGGAGCAGCTGCTGTGCAGCGAGCAGGAGAAGGTGAGAGGAGGTGGTGGCACAGTGCGAGATGCTGTTTGGTGACCTTCCCAGCAGGTCGTTGGAGAGGAGCGTTTCTTCCTGCCACAAGAGCTCTTTGGACTAACTCGGTAGGCTGGGAATTCCCGCTGTGCCCCTAGGGAAGTCCTCGGTGCTGCTGGGAATTGCTGCCTGCGGGAGCCCTCCATAATATGGCGCTGTCAGGGCTGCAGAACTTGCACGTTTAGAATCTTTGCTCCCTGGCAGCGCGTCCACCCCCGTGTTACTAGTTCCTTGTCAGCTGCGGTCATAGGACCTTTGGTCCTCGCTCCAATAACTCTTTCCTCCTTTGCCGCTGTCACACCTGTGGTCCTTGGCACTGTGGAGCCAACCTGGTTTGACAGGAGTGTTTTGGAGGTGGACAGTCATGGCTACTGGAGTCTTTGAGCACTGGGAAGGTGCATGAGAGGAGCACTTGTAAAGGTGCTTCATGTCTGAAGAATTTGCAGACGGCTCCTGTGTATTTCCCTGTTGCTGCTGTTTTCGGTTTTGGATCATCTTTCCAGCCAGACCTTCCAACTTCTGCCCCTCATCTCTGTGGGCTCAGTAATTTACGTATTCTCCTGTGAACCAAACGCTTGCTTCACTTGCAGGAGATTTACCTTGTCCTCTTCAGCAATTTTCTTTGCCTGAGAAACTTCTGCAAAAGTAAAGAGCTTTACTTCTGTGCTTACAAAAGTTCATTTGTGGTTCATATGCTCTTTGAGTTCAGGTTCTGAGGAAGAATGGACCTCAGGCAGACTGAGTGAGTCCTTGCAGAAGTCAAAATGACTTTACCTTACTCCTTTTCGGTAAGTAATGGATTTCACACAGCACAGTGATGCCAGTGCACTTTTCGCTCAGCTGAGAAGAACTTCCTCCAAAGTGTACCACAGTCTAAAAGAACCTGTATCTTTGCTCCCTATAGGCACGCTATAGCGTGAGAGAAAGGAAGCCTGTTGTATGCTATCAAGCTCCACTGGAAAGTAGGTTATAGGCACAGCTTCTCGGAAGGGCTAATCTCTCGTGTAGAAGGGGGATAGAAGATGTTAAACGAAAATGTAGCTACGCACAGCGCAATCAGAAACTATGTCTAGGTTCTGTAATTGTAGGGCCATCAAAGGCCGGTGGACACCAAGAAGGGGAAGATGGCCAAGATGCTCACAAGGAGTATAACCTTCGGCGCAGGAATACTGTTGTCCAGTATCAAGAGCCTTTGGAATGTGGGTTACGCGCACAGTTTGTCAGAAGGGCTGATTCCTTGTGCTTAAGGGTGGGAGCTATAAGTTCTTGAATGAAAATGTGCATATACAGAGACAAACAAGAAATGATGACTTGGTACTGTAATGACAGGGTCCTCAGAGGACGATGAAGAGCAGGAAGAGGATGACGGCGAAGATACTCCAAAGCCATCTAACCTTCGGCAAACTGCTGAAGACACTCAAGCCCCACTGGAAGGTAGGCTATATGCAGAGCCTCTCTGAAGGGCTAATTTCTTGTGCAGAAGTGGCATACAGGGTGTTGAATGAAAAGCTATACGCGCACAGACAAATAAGAAGTTCTCGCTAGGTTCTATAATCATAGGGGCAACACAAGAAGGTGAAGGCCGAGAAGGGGAAGATGGCAAAGATCCCTGCAAGGAGTATAACCTTCGACCCAGGAAGACCATCATGTACTTCCAGCATCCACTGGAAAGTAGGTTCCATGCACAGTTTCTCGGAAGAGCTGATTTCTTGTGGATAGTGGGCTAGAGGTTGCTAAATGAAAAGACATATACCTCTCACCCAACCCCCCCCCCCCAATACCTTTCATTTAAATTCCTTGCCTTCATTCTGCAGGTAAAACTCTCCCTTTGGGATCGAGATGCCTGTATCCTGTGCACACTGCAGTTCTTGGCCAGTGTGCATGCTCACTGCTGCTTTTCATTTCTTCAGGGCCATCTTCTCCGGACAGGCAAAGGGCTGCTCCGTCGCAAAGCCCATGCTGCAGAAGAACAAACAGGTTGGTGTACGGATAGTGATAGTTCTCAGGGATCCATAGCGGTGCCTCCCCCATCACTCAGTAATGCTTGAAAAGATTTTCCGATTGATGGCTGTGATGGGAAAATCGCAGCATTGTAGCTGGCACAGCTGGAGGGTCTAGAGGAAGCAAGGCTTTTCCTTTGGGGGAGAAGATAACTTTCATTAGCCCACAGCTTTTAAAAAGGCAGGATTTGGGGGTCAGCGATGAGATGATTGCGGATTGTCCTGGCTGAGATTGGGGATCTGCAATTCTTCTGTTCTGCACTTGAAGCCAGAATCCCCTTCCACAAATTGTCATTAGACGATTTCATCGTGCAGTATAAAAATGTCCACCTGCCTTTCTTCACGCTTGCATAGTGAACGCCAATCAAGTCTAGGGAATATTTCATGGTTTGAGAAGTTTATGGCAGTGTATAAGCGCTTCTGCACTCACTTGCCAACATGAAAACCACAGCAATCCCGCTAACTGCATGTTCAGTTAGAAAGCCCCTTTCCCTTTCTCCTCCATTCACATCTGGTGTCTTCCCCAAAGCTCTGGGAAAGACGAATTCAAGGCAAAGCACGTGGATGGAAGGAAAAGCGGAACCACCCTGCCGGAAGCTGATCCAGTGCAAATCCAGAGTTCGGTAAGCAGTGGTAACTCATTGTGTCAGTGGGGACTTTTCCAGGGGTCATGAAAACCTTCCCTACTGTGCTGCTGACAGCTCCCGGGCTTTACACTTTCCTCTCAGGGAACTTCAAGATTGTCCTGAGCCTTGTGCTGGCATAGGATAAATTTGGAGGAAGCCTTTTTTTTCCAGGTGGCAGCTTTCTCTGGCCTCTGACATGTCTTCTGTTGCATGTCTCTTTAGGTATGCTTTGATGGTGTGGGTGGTCTCTCTCACCACATTTCAGCCTTAAAGGAGATGGTGCTGTTCCCACTGCTTTACCCAGAATTCTTTCAGAGATTCCAAATCCGACCCCCCAGGTAATGGGCAGCGCATTCGAACTACAGAGCTAACTGCTGCAATATGCTTTTCAACATAAAAAGTATTCTCCTTTTTTTTTCTTCCTTTTTTTTTTTTTTTGGAGGGGCAATATGTCAAGACGTAATGGTTAGCTTTATATATTCTTGGCCAACAAAGCTTGACTCACTGGATTTTGAAATATGACTTGAAATCCTTCCCTTTCCATACCTTTAAAAGTGTGCAAATCTTCAGATGCTTTGCTGCTTTGGTCACAGGAATTCCCTTTTCTGGCTGATGTTTTAAGGAGGGTGTGGAAACAAAGAAGACCTTTTTTGGCCTCCCAGCTGAAGTCTTCCTCCCCAGTGCTTCCAACAAATTCTGGCAGGCACAGTCCAAGAGACTCCAACTGTGGCAAGGGAGAAAGACAGGCTTTGCTCGCAAATCTGTCTAAGACGGGAAGTGTTCTGGTTAGGAGGGAAGGCCGCTTTGCTTTCACAACGGGGGCTGTCATGGGCACTTTTCCATGTCTTTGTTGTAGCTACGTACATCTCTTTTTTTCATGTTGCAGAGGCTGTCTGTTCTACGGCCCACCAGGCACTGGAAAGACACTGGTGGCTCGAGTGTTTGCAAATGAATGTAGGCAGGGAGACAAGAGAATAGCGTTCTTCATGAGAAAAGGTGCCGACTGCCTCAGTCAATGGGTGGGAGAATCCGAGCGACAGCTGCGCTCATTATTTCGGCAGGTAAGGAGGAAATGCGCAGTAGGTTGGGTCAGAGTTGGACCTCTGCTTTTCCGGGGTGGACGTCTTCCAGGAGGACTTGGCCTCTTGGGCAGTTTGGCAGTGTCTCCTGTTGAGAAGGGAACATCAGTGTTTCCTTTTCCTTGTGCTGTGCTGCTTTGCCTGAGGGGCTGGAAATCTTGCAGATGTTGGGTCCAGCACAGTGCCAGTGCCTTTGCAGCCATAATGTTTATCCTGCATGTTCTCGCTGCGTGGTGCTCTGTTTCACATACGTCAGTATGCCTGCATCTGCACTTCCCTTCCAGGCCTATGAGATGCGGCCTTCGATTATTTTCTTTGATGAGATCGATGGTCTCGCTCTTGTGCGCTCCAGTTGCCAAGACCAGATTCACAGGTACTTCCTTTCGCTTCCATCTCCACGTCATCTGCTTCATCTCTAGGAAAAGAAGACCCACCTGCTTCCCTTTATAGGACACACACCCACCCCCACACTCTGAACTCCTCGAGTACAATGACACAGAGCTTCATAGCAGTTTAAAGGCAGCAGTTGAAATCAGGTCACTAAGCTTGGTGTCCGGACAAGGTCTCTCTCGAGACCTTGCCTCGCTTTTTCTGTCTTACCATGAGTCCTTTCGCTAACAACAGCTCATCCAGAAAAGCTTCTCCTTTCTGAGCGACGTGACTTTCTCCAGAGTCATGCCAAAGGTAACAACAGCTACTAACCCAGGGAATCCAAACAACATTTTTTTGGTAGTTCTATTGTCACAACGCTCCTGGCGCTTATGGATGGCTTAGACAGCAGAGGAGAGATCGTGGTCATTGGAGCCACCGACAGGCCAGACTCCCTGGATCCTGCTTCATGAAGGCCTGGACGCTTTGACAGGGAGTTCCTTTTCACCTTGCCAAACAAAGAGGTAAGGCTGTTTCAGCAACCTTCCTGCTACTGGCACAGAGCCTTGCTCGACAAGAAAACCAGCTTACCCCACAGCATCTCCGAGAGCGAGCAAGGAAACAAGTGGCATACGTGCTGCACACCTCCCGGTTCCCCACACAGAACTGGCACGAAGGCTGCAAACAGGAGTTTCACTCCGCCTGGAGCACACAGACATTCTTCCTTGCCCAAGGGCTTGCTCTTTGCTTAGTTAGTGAGTCCACCTAGGCTCTTGCCTTCTGAGGTTGCCGCCTTGTTTTCAGTTCTCCAGTTGGGAAAGCCTCGGGGGAAAACTTGGGCTTGAGTGTGGCCGGGCTGGGAATCCTCAGAGCCGCCCAAAAGCATTTAGGGAGCTGACATTGTTACTGGTATTAGCAGGGAGCTCGGGCTCTTTTTCTTTTTTCTTGTTTTCTTCTGGCTACCCCAGATTCTTTTGTCTTTAGTTCGCATTTTGTGGGGAAAAGGAGAAAAAGGTTATTGGATTGAAGACTAGGAAAAATGCACAACACACTATACTGGACAGAAACAGGAAACACTTCACTGAAGCTCTGGCAAAGAGCAGCGATGAACATAGGCACAGCTTGACATTTGCTCGTTCAAGGACAGCAGCTGGAGTCAGAATTCTTGCTCCTACTACTGTACTTACTCTTCCTATCTACTTGAAAAGTACTGAGCTTTGAAAAGCAGGCAGTGTGTTACTAGAATGTAAACATTTCTTAATTTTAGCAGTGGAAGACAAGCAATTACGGGAATGTGACGTGGGGAGGGGGACTGCGCATTGCTTATTTTGTTTTTGAGAAAGAGGCTTAAGACAAACCACAGTGTGACCACCTGGTTTGTAGGCTCGAAAAGAGATTTTCAAGATCCACACCAGAGACTGGAGCCCTAAGGCCCTGGACGCACTGCTTGAGGAGCTTGCTGAAAAATGCATCGGTAAGATGAAAAAACACACCGAGTTCCTGCCTGTGCCTGGCTCCTGACAGCGTCTGAGCTTGTGCCAGGCAGTACCCAAGCTGCTTCTGTCTCCTTGCCTTCCCTTGCCTCTGAGAACATGGAAGGCTCTGGGGGGCATCTTCCTCAGGAGCTAAGGTTGGCTCAGAGGCCTACTTCCGAAGCACAGGCTGTAGGGCACTGGACCTCCCGTAATGCAAGCTCCCCATCAGGGCATTGCTCTGCAGTGCAGGAACTCTTTTGCCATTGCCCATGAAACTCTTCCCCTTTGGGCCACATGCAAAGACTTTGCGAGTGTCCCTCTGCAAAGCCTGTCCTTGACTCCTTTCTGCTGCCTGAGACTGACATCCCTTTGGATTCTGCTCTTGTTGCTCAGGATACTGCGGGGCCGATATTCAAGCCCTCTGCGCTGAAGCTGCCCTCTGTGCTTTGCATCGACACTATCTGCAGATCTACACAAGCAGTCACAAGCTGCACATCGATGTTGCTGCCATTGAAATCACAGCAACAGATTTTCTTGTGGCTATGCAGAAGACTGCACCAGCTTCACAGAGGGCTGTGGCTTCCCCTGGACAACCACTGCCACCCCTTTCCAAGCCACTGCTTCAGAACACGCTACAGAGACTCCTAAAAGGCCTGCAGAGGGTATTTCCCCACGCAGCACTTGCACTCCAGCAGGACCAACAGCCAGGTAGGGCTTCACTGCCTTCACCGCCGTAAAACTCTCCCAAAGCAAACACTGCTAGTTTGTGCAAGCAACAGAAACAAACCTTTCAGTCAGGAGGAGGTGAAACTGAATGGTAGAGAGGGCAGAGCCAGGAACTCCTCCCACTTCACAGTACAGAACTCTATGTTCTCCACTCAAGCATCCAGTTTCCGAAGGCTGTCAGCATCATCTTTCCCGTTTGCAAGGAGAAAAGGAGCTTTCACCGCTAGCAAAACATAGCTTGCGCAAATCCAGACGCCTAGGAGAGCTCTGTAGAGACTGAAGGCTTTGGAAAATGGCATTCAGCGTATGCCCCTCAGACGAAGAAATACAAGGCCCCGGGTTTCAGCTCACATTTAGAAGCTGTCTTAGCACAGGACAGGGTTGCAGACTCTTTGAGAAAGTTAACAAGCTTCTTTTGCCTTCTCATGGTACCACTCATTTCTTAGAAAATGACTGCATGGACAGTGATGAGGAGTCACCTTCTGGTCCTGAAGATGAGCCGTTTCCTCCAAGGCCTGGCCAGCAAAAGCAAACCTTCCTTAACTGTAACAGGTAACTGCCCGTGTCCTTTCATTGAAATTCTTCTGATTGCTGGGGCTTTCCAAGCTGTCGTGGCCATTGCAAGTGGGAGGGGCGTTAGATGAGGGAGGACAGAAGAGTTAGTCCAGGGTGCTCTGGTATCAAAAACTGCAAGCAGGAAGCACGGAGATATAACTAGGTGCTACAGTTGTAGGAAAGCAAGTAGCTCCAGCCGATCATCCGGAAGGAGCCAGCCTCCTTTTCCTCCACCAAAGACATCCACAGACAAATAGGGCATGCTGATTTCATGCATGCTCTTCTTCTAGGATTCAAGGCCAAAGAAATGTGTTGTCTCTCCTCTTAGCTAAAGAAATGCAATGTGGGTTTGCGGAGTCACCTAGCTTCCCAGATTGGGAATGCAGGAGTGACTCAAGAAAATTGAGGAATGGCCAGCTAAAAGAGCATAATAAAAACCCTGCAAAAAAGGCTTCATTTGCGATCTTTAAGCCACTATGCTTACATTCATATTTTGATATTGCAATGGGAAAGTAATTCAATCCCACAGTGGAGAAGTTAGCTTATGGGGTCCCAGCTGCATCAGTAATTTTTCTCACTTTCTCTTACTGTGCTGCTCAGGAAGGCTTCTGACCCACAGAACTTGGTCCAGTCTCTAGGCTCCTTGGCCTGAGCCAGAAAAGGTCTTGCAGTACTGGGAGGGCAAAAAAAAAGAAAAAAAAAGGTGCTGTTCACAGATGTATTCCATGATAACAGAGCAAAAACCACGAGAAAGTTGTATTTGCAATCTAGGAGAGAGCACGCAAGGAAAGATGAAACCATCTGAATGAAGGAATCTAATAAATATCCTCCAGTTCTATGGACTCACAGGAATGTTTTGCACTTTGTTAGATACAGCTAAGGCCTTTCAGAGCCCACGGCATTTCTTTTCCCACAAGGTTCTTCTGCTCCTTCCTGACCACCTTCTCCATTTCCAGTGGACCCCCTGCACCTAAACTTGACCAAGGCAGAGGCCTCAAGGCTGCTCAGTCAAGACATCCTGAACATAAGAGCCTCACGGCCGGGGGGAAGAGATCCAGACCAGCGTGTGCTGGACAAAGAAAGACACCTTGAACATCTGTGTCTTGACTGATCACTTTCTTTGCAAACTTCTTGTTTTGCAGTTGCGCTCCTAGCAATGCTTGTTGCCAGCCAGCATGTCACAGGCCCAGGTTCTTAATCGCTGGAGAGCCCGGGTACGGGCAAAGTTCCCACTTGGCGCCTGCACTAATACACGCGCTGGAGAGGTTTGCGGTTCACGTGCTGGACCTGCCGGCTCTCTTTGCTAGCAGCACCTCACCCAAAGAAAGATGCGCACAGGTACCTCTTCTCTCTGCAATCTCACAGGATCAATAGACTCAGGGGAAGCAGGCAGACCTCCCGCGGTTAATGGTGGTGGCCTGGCTTTCCTCTGCTTCCTGTGGTGTTTATTTCGCGCTGAAAGAACACTTTTCTTGTACGCTGAACAATGCAGAAGAAGGACGTTGTGCATGAGCATCTTTTCCATTCCAGGCTAAACAGTAAGGATGTTGCTAGCAGCTCAGGGAGCTCCAAGATGCTCTTGATAAAGCCCTCTGCATGGCAAGAGCTGCTGCTCATGACAGCGGGCTCTCCAGAGCTGCTTCCCTTGCCTCTTCAGGCTCTGTAGCTCCCAGGAGGCGCCTCTGCCTCAGCCTGACTGCACGTCATGCCCTTTCTCTAGCCTCCCTCTTTATAACACTGAAATGCAACCCAGGCTTGGGAGGGGGGAAGAAAAGGGTTTCTTTTCTCTCATCATACCGCAGGGAAGAGGCAAGAACACACTTGTTGGATTCGAGCGGTGTAGCAGTGGCCCCACGCTGATGTGGACCCTGCTGAAGGGCTGGGCCTGTTTTTTCAAGCACACTACCACTCGCACCGGGGGTGAGGCTCTGGGCAAGTTACCTGACATCTAAGCAGTTTGGAAATCAGGCAGAGATTCAGGCCTGCCTCTCGCTGTGGAGAGGCTGAAGGAACTGGCTCCAAGCAGCAATGTTACCTTATTCTTGGTGGCTTGTTTGGACGCTTTGTCTTGGTGCACTCCCGTTTTGCAGGCAATTTTGATTGATCCATTGTTGTTCAGCAGCAGCCTCTGCTACCCGCTTCAACAGTCTTCTCCAAACTTCCTTTTGACTAGTTGATCCGAAAAGCCCAGAGGACAGCACCGAGCATCCTTTCTATTCCACATATCCATGCCTGGTGGGAGGCTGCTGGACTCACCTTGAGAGCTACGCTCACAACATTACTAGAGGGCATTCCAGCATATGCTCCAGTGCTGTTGCTCGCTACGTCGGATGTTTGCCATGCAGATCTCCCGGCAGAGGTTTTTGTCTCACTGCCTTCCCGGCTTCTTTCAGTCTCATGTTAATTTATCACTCCATTAAGCACCCAAATACTGTGCTCTCCTAAGCCATTCAACACCGGCATTACTAGGGCACCCTGCTGGCATCTCTTCCCTCTGCAGTTGCCACAAGGCTTCAACCTGAAGGGCAGCAAGGCAAGTAAATCCAAAACAGGCAACCTAGGAGATGCTCAGTGTCCTCCCTTGGAGCACTGGAACCTCGGGTCGCTTCACAGAGCTTTAATCCTAGAGGTGTTCCTTAAAGAAGATGCCCTAAATTGCCCTGCTGACCCACTACAATCTTGCCTTTAAGGCCAAGAAGCAAACTTGTTCTAGTCTCTCCCTTATTCAAAGCATTCCTCAGCTTCACTGGAAAAGGAATTCATCTTTGTGGAGCAGAACACAAATTTTTTTTGGGGGGGGGGCTTACGGCTGCGCTGTCTTTTCTCCTCCCACCTCAGGTACGAGCTTTATTTTCTGAGCTTTATGGAGAAGTTTTCAATGTCCAGTCACCTAGCGAGGAGGAAGGGAGAAAGTTTTTCGAGGACTTGCTTGTCCAGCAAGCTGCTAAGCCTGCTGCACCACAAAAGAAAGCAGGTGAGGCTATTCTACAAACACAGCGTTGCTATCTCTAGCTTAGCAGCCATTCGGCATTTGCTTTGGTAATAGATTTCCTGGCACGAAGGTTTACTCTGCTTGTGTCCGCGCATCATCACTTGGCTAACCTTTTCTGGTTGACTGAAGCTTGTCAGGCACGGGAAGTCCTCCTGCCTGTGGCATCACCACCTGAGCCTCGACTGCTGAGAGAGGAGGAGGAGAGGCAGCTCGAGGAGCAAGGGGACGAGACATGGCCAGCGGTGCCTGCAGAGTCCAGTACACCCCTCTCTACTGGCAAGTCCTTTCTTCCTTTGTTCTTTTTTTCTTTTTTCCTTTTTTGGAGAAGGTGCCAATGACATTGATATCTTCCCTCTTGTCATGGAATACCTGGTTTTGCTGATGCTGGTGGCTTTATGCCAAAGGCATTCCATTTCCAAATCAGGTGCAGCATGTGAGGTCAGTCCCCAGGACAGTCACTCAACGTGCTTATGAAATAAAGCCCAGCCACAGAGCTTGGCTCACACTGTAAAACACTGGCCTCGATGGCCCCGCAACGGCTAACTCCTCAAATGTAACATGTTGTTTAGAGCAGTTGCTGAACACTCCACAAGTTCTTATGGTAATAGGAAACAGTGAGGACTTTTCCTGTGCTTTTGCTTCCTTTTTCTCTTCCTCTCCCTCTTGCCTTCCTGGCCACCACCCCCATACCAAGTAATGGCCGTCTGTCTGTGAGGCTTAGGCAACCTCTGTTTTTGGAACACAGGGGAAGGAGAGCTTGTCTCCAAAGACTTTTCTGCTTCTCACCTCTTTTACTTCCTGTGATGAGAGATGAAGCCACCTGAGCTTATGACCCTGCTTTGTGCTCATGCCTTCAGTCTACAGTCTGCTCTGTGCACAAAATCGTCAAGGGCATTCTTTTATGCATGATATAGTCTATTAGTTCTTGCGCTTTTTAATTCTAATAACAATTGGACCCCCTTCACTTGCTGCCCTCTCTCCCTCAACACATGCATGTAGTGAGCCAGCACAATGGTACTTCAGTCCCTCTCACCATTTCCCTTGTGCACCAAGTAAGATGACGGTGCTAGATTGTGCAGACAGAACTGCTTAGCTAATGCTTTGGCTTGCTTTTTCTCCTATCTCTGTGCAGCTGCCTGCAGACAAAAGCGAAGGAGGAACGCATCGCCCTCAGAGAGCCTAGCAGAGAAGAGGAGGAAATGCTCACCCCCTGCTGAGAAGGAAACCAGCATCTCTCTCAGGGTAGGTTGGAGCTCACTGATCCACCTTTGCTTCCCGCTCTGCTGACGACCCTTGAGCTATCCATTCTGCCAGCAGAGCTGCAGGCATGGGCAACATTCAGCTAACGGGGAGACAGAAGCACCTCAGGAGGCTCCCACTGCCAGCTGGCAGCCCTCTTTCTAGAGGCTCTGTGGCCTCTCTTCAAAAGATGCATTTCGCAGGGCCCTGCATTGCAGCCACAGAAGCTCATCCAAGGCAAGAGGGCCTTTGCTGTGGCAGCCGCTGTTCTTTACTACAAAACGGGCCATGGCAGTTCCTGCTGTTCTCAGAGAAGTTCACTTGCAGTTAGGATCATGGAGGTGATAGCCTGAGGAGCAGCACGATGCTAGCTGAAACTGGAGCCTTGCTTTTTCTCGCAAGTCAGACACAGCAGCTCATTTCCTCCATGGAAATCTGCTGCGATATTTAGTCTGTTCTTGGACGTTTCACTCCTTTTTTATTTAGCCATACAAGGAAGGAGGATGCGAGTTGTGTGGGACCATTTTCTTTTGTGTCTGAACACATCGAGAGCCTATTCAAATGATCTGGTGCTAACGTAAACTTGTACTGTCTCCCTTTTTTCTTCAGCAACTTTTGAAGGTCGTTGGCGATGCAACAAAGCACTGCAACATCCGCCACCTCGAAAAACTACACCTGGTGCTCAGCCAGTGTGTTTACCGCCATCGGCAAGACGATGACAAAACGCAGTTGTTAGAGGTACTTTGCTTACACAGCACTTCCTGTCACTGTTCTGCACTTCTTCCTTGCGCACATTGGATATCCTGCTTATTCTCTATTCCTCTCTTTCCTGCTTAGCAGTCCGTGTTACATACGAGTTGCTGACTTCCACCTGGAAGGCATCTACACAGACTTTCATTTTATACAAAGCAGCTAGCTACAGGATTTTACATTTCTATTCCAGCTTATAGCAAGTTTGCCTGTGTTTAGGTGGCAATTATTATTCCTTTTTTATCTTTTTTTATCTTTTTTTAGGAAATGAAGGAAGAAATTGAAAACTTCTCCCGTGCTCAGTAACAGGAAACGTGCTTTTACTCTGCCATTCTTTTTCATTATTTGCTGTTTAGTCCTCAGTGCACAATTCAGTGAAGAGAGCCTGTAGTTATAATAGAAAGACATCTGTTTGTATATATATCCAAATATAGCGAGGCTATACCAATAAAGCTCGTATAAATCCTTTCAAGCTTTCTTACTGGCTGTTTGTTGCTATTGTTGTTCCATACCTATTGCGTATACATACATGATCTGTTGACATAGAGGCGTTTGGCCTTCCTTTCGCATGTGCATTGCCTGAAAGTCTCGTGCCTGGCATTTTTAGGAGACCAATGGTCGTCAGTGCCTTTGACCTACACACATCTGGACATCTTCCAAGTAATCTCAGTGCCTCTCTCAAAAGAAAGCAACGGAAAACTCGACCATCTTTGCCCAAACGGTGACAGGCGGTTTTTCTGGCGTCGCCTGGGCTACTGCCTATGCCGTTGTCTATTAGGCAAGGTTGCAAGGCAGCGCGGAGGTCATTCTTCTTCGGACCTGCTCGCGCCCCCAGGGCTTCTCAGAGAAGGAAAACAAAGCTGCAGCAAGCGTCGGGGAGGAAAACTCTTCCCCAGGCAGCGGCACTTTGCTGTGCTCGGGGTGCCCCGCGCCCGGGCACGTCTCAGCCCGCAGCGCTGCCTGCTGCCCGCCGCCCCCCCCCCCCCCAGCAGCTCTCCTCCGTCCGCTCGGCGGCAAGCGGCGCTCGCGCTCTCTCGGCCCCTCGCCTCGGCCCCGGCCCCCCTTCTCGGCCCGCCAGCGCCCCCGGCAGCCGCTCCGCCGCCGGGCATGGCTCTCCCGGCACAGCTCTCCGCCCGGGCGGCCGAGCCGAGCCACGCCGAGCCGCGCCAGCCCCCGGCTCCCCCGGCGCCCACCCCCGCCCACAGCGCCCGCCCGGCCCCCACCCGCCGCCACCCGCCGCGACCCCCAGCACCGCCGGCAGCCACGCTCTGCGCCGGGAGTCGCCCTCGCGGCGGGAAGCGCCCCCGAGCCCCGCCGAGGCTGCGAGCCTGCCCGGGGCTGCAGCGCCCACGGCGCCGGCTGCCCCCGCACCCTCGCCCCCCCCCGCGCCTGCCGCGCTCTCGGCTCCGCGCAGCAGCCCCGCGCCCCGACGCCTCGCCGCCCGGCGCCCGCGCTCTGCCCCGCTGCTGCCCCGGCCCACCTCGGCCCGCCGCAGCCTGTGCTAGCATGCCCCGCAGCCGCGGCGCTCCAGCCCAGGGCGCTGCTCTTCCCCAGCGCTCTTCTGCTCGCCCCGCCGAGCCTCAGCACCTTCGCCATGGATGCGACCAGCGTGTTCGTTGCACTGCTTTAAAGGCTCGCGTCTGGCATTGTAACACAAGAAATCAGCTTGGGGCAATGGTAACTCCCTTGCCAGGCTTGCTTGCCTGGATCGGCAGCGGTAATGGGCCTTCTTCCCAACAGAGAGCTGCCAGAGGCTGGTCACAGCCTGCCCTTCTGAGCGCAGATCCAAAAGCTGCCCTGGCAGATGGCCGTTGGCAGATGTCCATCGCAGAGCAAGCGGCCATGGGAGCATCGTCTTTCTTTCCTGCTTCTGCCCGCTGCAAACAGAAATCAAGCAAACAGCAGGCAAGAAAATCAGAAGGAGAGAGCGCTCCTGCCTGTGATAGGTGCTAGTTTGTTACATCAAATCGGGAAGTGATTTTACGGTGAAACGAGGCGCTAAGTACGGGCTAAAACCACAACATCCTGCAACGAGGGCATGTACCCCGCCTGAGATAATTAAGTGGAGCCAGCGAGGCGGCGATGTTAGTTTAGATAGCCTAATATGGCAATGGCGAGGTCACACAATTGTAAAATATATGCATGACCTGAGGGTCACCACACACAACGCAGAGGAAGACTCCAGCCTTCATCCCCACGACCACCAGAAGGCTGAAGAAGACCCCCTAGCAACAGCCGGCGCAACCGCAGAAGTTACAGGAAGTGCCACATATACCCGGGGCTGGAATCGCATATAAGGAGACTGTGAGGGGGGGATCGCGCGCGCCGTTGGTGGAGCAGGAGACTCCCCGGCCGCCCAGTGCTGTTTTGCTTACTTGTGACTTGCTCAATTATTTTATAAATTGGAATTTATGCAACCCGGCCCGAGTGGTTGTCAATTTGTCGCGTTTACCTATAACAATTTGGTGCCGTGACTCGGATACAGGCTTCCCTGGTTTCGGGACTCTGACTCAGGGGAGGCGCCCCATCCTGTCTTCGGATGGCCCCTGAGTGGGTAGTTCCCCTACCAGAACCTGTATTTCCGAACCCTAAATCAGGACAAGTAAGCAAAAGAACTGCAGTACCCCGTAAACTTTGTGCACGAAGATCCAAACGAAGACTCAGGACTGAGTGAGTATATGTATGCGGTTCCGTTCGGTTGGGGTGGGATACCCGGAGCACGTGAGAAGTCCCCAGGGGAGTGCGGACCCTCCAGGAGAGGGGGTCCTTGGTGCGGACCCTCCAGGAGAGGGGGTCCTTGTGTAACAGGGGACGGAGTGAGTGCGGACCCTCCAGGAGAGGGGGTCCTTAGTGCGGACCCTCCAGGAGAGGGGGTCCTTGCGTACGGTGTGAGTGCGGACCCTCCAGGAGAGGGGGTCCTTGTGTAATAGGGGACCGAAAAGGGGCACCCGTCGGCCGACTGGGCCGCCCTCTGCGAAGGGACAACCGTCCTAGCAGTAAAGACTCGGGTGGTGTGAGTGCGGTTCCCTGCGGAGAGAAAGAGAGTGACTGAGGGGAGTGCTCCGGAAGATGGGACAGAAAAAGAGCAAGTCTTCTGATCCCATAGAGGTTACCCTAATGATTAAGCATTAGGATGATTGGCCTTCTAGGAAAGGCAAAAGTAAAAAAGAAAATGGTATATTACCCCCTTTACTGGCCAATATATGGGTCTTTTGAAAATTGGATATGACAGGCTCTAAATATATATGTGAATTCAAAGGAGCCTTTTAGTTTAGAAGAAAGTGAGTATGCTAGTTTATGGATAAGACCAGATACTCGAACCATGATATTTACCCTGAAAGAGAAGGGTTCGAGGAAGAAAAGCAAAATATTGGAGGAACTTCCCGTTTCTCCTCCCCCCCTATATTCCCTCAGCTCCAGCTCAAAACCCAATACCAGCTCCTCCTCGTAGCCCCCCCCCCAACGACCCCGGACTGGGATCTAGACCCTCCTAGTTCCCCAGAAGAAACCCGAAGGGTCACGAGGAGTCAAACGAGGGGAGGTGGGTGACCTGATCAGCTCTACCCCTTGCGAGAACTCCCCATGGGGGGACCGCAACCAGGAATGGGTTTTGTGTCCATGCCCCTGAGTTCAGGGGACGTATGGGATTTAAGAAGGAAATGGGGAATTTATTAGAAGATCCTTTAGGGGTGGCTGAAAAATTAGATCAGTTTTTAGGTCCTAGCCTTTATACATGGGAGGAAATACAATCCATCTTAAGCATATTATTTACAGTGGAAGAAAGGAAAAATCTGCAACTTTATTTCGAGGTAGACCCCAGTACCCCTGTGGGACAGGCTCTATTGAAAACACAGTTTGTAGCAAAGGCCTTTCCAGATATCAGAAGAAAGCTAGAGAAGTTTTCTTACAGCAAAAAGTGCATAGCTTCATTTTTAAGATGAGCTTGAAGAGGCACTTTCAAAGAGTTGATGTAGGAGGGGTCAGAGTCTTCTGTGTATTTTTCTGCTGCTCTGAGTGGCAGTGCAGCACAAAGCAGATGAAAAATGAATTGGACTTCCCTGTGATTCAGGCTTGGAACGCTTTCCAAAAGTCCTCTTCCCCATGACTCCTCCTAAATTATGGGTTGGGTATCAGAGGGAGAATAGGGTGCTCCATAGCACCCATCATAGAGCCAGGTGGTGGGTCAGAATCTTGACCCTTTTGAAAGAGTATTGGGTTGAGCTTTGGATACAGTGAGTCAATTTCTGTTTTAACCATGCAATGGCAAAAAAAAAAAAAAAAAAATCACCACGGGCCACTGATGGCAGAGGGGAGCCAGCCTCACCAGCACTGATGATTCCACCCTCACTGCTTGTGTCGTGTGGAATTGCTGTTGCTGGAGACAGCCCTCATCAAATTCAAGGTAATTTTGCAAAGCTGACATCTCTTTGAGCCGCAGCCACTGTTCATGGCCTTTGGAAGGCTAAATGAAAAAGCCTCTCAATGAAGCGGTGTTGATTTCATTTTTCATTAAATTGCAGCTCTGCGTATTTTACCTGCTTACTGACTCTTTTAGCTAGCTGAGGCATCACAGTATTGCACTCAAATTATTGCGAAAATATTTGCATTCTAATGCTATGAGGACTTGTGTCCCTATGTAGGATATAATGTAGCTGTGTGCTTTGTAAACAGAAAAACAGCAACTCCATTACCAGAAAATTTCTTTTTGAAGCAAATTCCCATTTTATATTGTAGAGGGTAAAATATTTCTGAGATGCTAACAGCTAGACCACTGGCAAGAGTAAGGGTTTGATAGCAAATTTTATCCCTTGCTGTGTAAAGAAACAGTTGTTAAGGCTTTTAGAAATGTGGAGCCAAAAGGAGGGGGAAGAATGCAGTAAAAATACATTTCTTTTGGGAGGCTTCTTGACTTCCTTTCTGTGCATGCTATCAGGGTACGCTATTGTAGATGGGAAGTCTCTAGAGTTAATAGAATCAAGGCCCCTAGACAAAACTTGGTCGGCCCAGGCTTGTGAATTGTATGCGGTTTTTAGAGCCTTAGAAATTTTAAAAGGCAAAATAGGGACTATATACACCGACTCCAAATACGCTTATGGAGTAGTACATACATTTGGGAAAATATGGGAAGAAAGAGGACTGATTAATTCACAAGGGAAGAATTTAGTGCACGAAAAATTAATCAGAAAAACCTTAGAAGCTCTGAGGGGACCTCGGAGAATCGCGGTAGTACACGTTAGGGGCCATCAAAAGGGCACATCTTACCACATAAGGGGAAATAATCTAGTAGATGAAGAGGCAAGAAAGGCAGCTTTACACCTATTGTCTGAAGGAAAAGAGGGCCAAGATAAGCTAGATACCAGGATGAGTTTTACTAAACAGGAAATAGATAAATTACGACAAATAGGAGCCATAGAAAAAGAAGGTAAATGGGTGCTGCCCGATGATAGAGAAATTGTATCCAAAGGCGTGGCTTGGAGAATAATGAAAGAATTCCACCGACAGACTCATTGGGGAGTGCAAGCATTAGTGGACCAGTTTGGAACCAAGTACATGTGCATTGGAATATATGACATAGCAAAAAGACTAGTGGAAGAATGTTTGACCTGTCAGAAGGTTAACAAGCAACACCTCAGAGAAAAATTCCCAGGGGGACGATCAATAGCCAAGAGGCCGTTTGAGAAAATACAGGTTGACTTTACAGAACTCCCAAAAGTGGGCAGGTATAAACACCTATTAGTTATAGTAGATCATTTAACTTACTTTGTAGAAGCTTTTCCCGTAGCCCGAGAAACTGCGAAATCAGTAGCTAAGATATTGTTAGAAAATATTGTACCCCGGTATGGGAATGTAGTAGTCATAGACTCAGACAGGGGACCACATTTCACATCCAAAGTCATTAAAGAAACATTAGATCCTTTAGGAATCAAGTGGGAGTATCACACTCCTTGGCATCCTCAAAGTTCAGGACAGGTAGAGAGGATGAATGGGGAAATAAAAAAAAAAACAGTTAACGAAGCTAATGATGGAAACCCAGATGAATTGGATTAAGTGTCTACCTTTAGCTTTGTTGAATATACGAACTCAGCCCAGAACTGACACAGGAGTCTCCCCTTTTGAAATGTTATATGGGATGCCATATGACAGAGCTTATAAAGAGAAGACAAGAATTGATAAAGAAAGGACTAATAGTACAGAGACCTCCACTGGATGTAGCCATTCACCGAGTTAACCCTGGAGACAAGGTTTTAATTAAAACCTGGAAAGACTCATCCTTGACTCCCCACTGGGAGGGACCTTTTCTTGTCTTGCTTACCACAGACACTGCTATTCGCACCGCAGAGCGAGGATGGACACATGCCAGCAGAATTAAAGGGCCGATCTCAGAAACATCGTGGGAAGCCTTTGGAAACCCGGACAGTTTAAAAGTAACCTTTAAGAAGAAACCTAGAAACCTCGATAAGTAAGACCACATTTTGTAAAACCTCACATTGTATTTGTTATCCCTTTGTGTGTTATGAATGTAGGATTTGTAAAGAGAAGTAGTGGACTCATTGGTAGTACGGGTACCTCCCTAGCGGCAGTTGTCGCCTTTGTTATGGCAAATTGACCTATTTGACATTAAAAGGGATCTCAAGAAAAGATCGGTGGAATGGTGGGAAGCTTTTGCTAAAGGGGTACAACCAGAGAAAGGTTGTACCTACGCCAACCACCCCGATCACATAAGGCCAAATTGAAAACACCAATTGTAGGTGGACCGTGCCGTATGTTGAGTGTCACTCTGGAGAACTGGGAAGCCTTTAAAAATCCAAAAAGCTCATACAGGAGGTTCCCCTGAAGAATACGGCTGCTGTCGAGAAGACGGTACACCCTGCTGCTCTGAGCAAAAGAGTAGGCAGAGGAGACAGAGACGTATGGAAACTGTGGGGATTGAGGCTGATAAGCCACCTCCTAAGCAGGGATACCCAAAATTGTAAGGCCCAGACTCTTTAAAGTCCCAGAGGCACTTGGCATCACGGATCGCCCCTCCAAGACATTAAGGGTTCGTAAAATATCCGTTAGCCAAGCCATGGGTCCACTACTCCTCTGGAAGATGATTGTGCTGGGCTTAATAGGAAGACGAATCAAAGGGGAAAATAATATACACCAACCCCTTAAGTGGTCATTAATAAGGTGGGAGGATCAAACAGTGATCCAAGTACGAAATGTACCCGGGAGTCCTACATTCACTGCTACTTTATGTGAGTTGGTGCCTATTGAACCATGTCTAAATCATATGGGGTTTTACTTTTGTCCTAGTTCTAATCCTGGGCGAGGATACTGTAACTACCCAAACTCTTATTATTGTGCTTATTGGGGATGTGAAACTATAGCCTCTGATTGGACTCCAGAAGCAGGGTTAGATAAGTTTTTATCAGTAAAATGGGGGCCTTCTGGGTGTACCCCCCCCCCCAAAAAGGATTTCCAGCTGGGGTATCGGGGAAATCCCCACTATACCCCCCCCAGGAACTTGTAAACATTTAGTGATAAATATCACCCATCCAGAAGATCCGGGATGGTTTTTGGGAAAGACCTGGGGAGTCCGGTACTGGGAGTCCGGGACCGATAGAGGTGGATTAATTTTCATAAGGAAAGAAAGTGTGCAATCCATTCCTCAAGCAATAGGGCCGAATCTAGTTATAGCAGAAACTGGAATTTCCTCCCTAATGAAGCAACAGCAAGACCTTAGCACCCTACGGGCGGCTGTAGATGAAGACTTGAAACGAATAGAAAAATCCATCACAGCCTTAGAAAAGTCGTTAATATCACTATCAGAAGTGGTGTTACAAAACAGAAGAGGGATGGACCTCTTATTTTTACAACAGGGAAGACTGTGTGCAGCCCTAGGAGAAGAATGTTGCTCTTATGCAGATCATACAGGAGTTGTCAGGGATACTATGGCAAAGGTGAGAGAAGGCCTTGAAAGACGTAAAAAAGAAAGAGAAGCCCAGCAAGGGTGGTATGAGTCATGGTTCAGTCATGCTCCCTGGCTAACAACCTTATTGTCTACCAATGCGGGTCTATTGGCTTTATTAGTACTTGTGTTCACCTTTGGACTGTGTATAGTAAATAGAATAATTAACTTAGCAAAAAGCAGACTCGAAGCCGCCCACCTACTGTTGATAAGAGGTCAATATGAACAACTAAACGAAGATGAGAGTAAGCATAACCCTGTGCTCTCCCTGGCACAGGAGGCTGTTGTTCGATTTGATGAACAAACTAGAAAGGACCAAAACAAAAAGGGGGGATTGTGATAGGTGCTAGTTTGTTACATCAAATCGGGAAGTGATTTTACGGTGAAACGAGGCGCTAATTACGGGCTAAAACCACAACATCCTGCAATGAGGGCATGTACCCCGCCTGAGATAATTAAGTGGAGCCAGCGAGGCGGCGATGTTAGTTTAGATAGCCTAATATGGCAATGGCGAGGTCACACAATTGTAAAATATATGCATGACCTGAGGGTCACCACACACAACGCAGAGGAAGACTCCAGCCTTCATCCCCACGACCACCAGAAGGCTGAAGAAGACCCCCTAGCAACAGCCGGCGCAACCGCAGAAGTTACAGGAAGTGCCACATATACCCGGGGCTGGAATCGCATATAAGGAGACTGTGAGGGGGGGATCGCGCTCGCCGTTGGTGGAGCAGGAGACTCCCCGGCCGCCCAGCGCTGTTTTGCTTACTTGTGACTTGCTCAATTATTTTATTAAATTGGAGTTTATGCAACCCGGCCCGAGTGGTTGTCAATTTGTCGCGTTTACCTATAACACTGCCCTTCCCCTTTCTGCAGTGCAGTGCTCTGCGATGCAGCAGGAAGAGCCGAGAGCGAACAGCTGAAGGCGCCACACACACTTTACCCCAGACTTTGGAGAAACTCCAAGGCAGCTAAGCGCTTACGAAGGAAACAACCACCCAAGCTGTAAAACTGTGAGCATCCCTCAAGGGACACAGCCTTTGCTGATCTGGTTTTACATTTGACTCACTGTGTCCCCTCAGAGAGGGCTGCTGCCCAGGCGCTCCTGCTCCTTCTCATCTTCTACCCTTTCACTTGAAAAGCCCTCCCTCCTGCTCTCTCTCCTTGCTGCTAGCACTGGTGTCGAATGGTAGAGCTCCAAGTGGGGCTGCTGCTTGCCTAGGTGCTTGCCCAGCACTCCCTGGCAGGGCAGCGCTACCCAATCCAGTGCACTTGCCCCGGACGACGGGAGCATCAGTGCAGCCCTCTTTGGCTTCAAGAGGTTCAGAAACCTCTTAGCCTGGGATTTGCACCTGCATCTTAGGGAGGAGAGTGTGCTGGGAACTGACAAGTATCGACTCTCTGGTGTGGCTGTGTGTTTCCTTCCCCTTCGGAACGAGCAACAGATGAATCCTCTTGCTGGAGGGCCTTCAAAAGCACTTGTCTCCTCCGCAGAAGGCATCCACCACTGCCCCAGAATGAAATTGTCCCACACCAAGAGGAAGCTCTCAGCACCTCTAGTTGTGGCTCAGCACAGGTCCTGCAGAGAGAAGGGTTCCAAGCCATGTCTCTGCAAAATAATTTCTCTTTTCCTGCTTCTGATGCTCTGGAAGTGAGTATGCCATGACAGCTTCCTCCACATCTGGCCCTGCCATGCTGACCGTCTCTTCCAAGTTGCTGGCTGTAGCAGAGACTTGGCACAGACAGAGAAAACAAGTCCTGCTGCTGCTGGTGCTGCTGCCAAGAGGGTTTCCTTGCTCTGGAGTCCATCTTCACTGCCCGGTGGGAGCAAGGGAGGGCATTTCCACCTGCTGGCCTGCAAGAAACTGTCGTGCTTACAGTGCAGCCTCTCAGCAGTAAGGGCCACCAGTGAGCAGCATCAGCCACTCAGAAATCTGGGAGAGGCTCCAGGGAAAAAGCAGAGAGAGCCAAGCATGTGATGGAGAGAATCCTGGGCCCAGGAAGGAAGCTGTGGCTCTATATGCCGCAGGGAGGTTTGTCCCAATGGGTTGTGCTGCATCCATTTTGGTGGTCAAGGGTCTGGGAACCCAGGTCATTTTCTCCTCAATCCTGCCAGTGAGGGGGATGGATGAGAGGAAGAGGAGACGGACTTTCCAAGTTAACGACTGGCTGTGCCACTGGTGTTGGCAACAGGGTTTTGGTTTCTGCGACCATGGGACCCTGTTTGAAGATCGACAACTGCTGGGGAGAGATGGGATCCACCTCACTAAGTGGGGCACATGTGTCTTTGCCAACAGGTTGGCCAACCTGATAAGGAGGGCCTTAAACTAGGAAAGATGGGGGAAGGGGAGAGTTATAGTGCCAGGGTAGTTGGCAAAACACACCTCAAGTCGGGACACCTCCAGCAGGTGAATGCAGCCAGGGAAGTGCGCATGGGATGTGGCTATGGGGGATCCTATTGTATCCCTCCTGGGAAACCTGCATGCTCGATCACCTCTCTGAAATGCCTGTACACCAATGCACGCAGCATGGGGAATAAACAGGAAGAACTAGAGAGGTGTGTGCGATCGCAGGGCCACGATCTCATTGCCATTCCAGAGACATGGTGGGATAGCTCGCATGACTGGAGTGCCGTCATGGATGGCTACGTGCTTTTTTAGGAAAGACAGACCAGGAAAGCGAGGTGGTGGAGTTGCTCTTTATGTGAGAGAGCACTGGAATGTATTGAGCTGTGCCTAGGGGTGGATGAAGAGCGAGTCGAGAGCTTATGGGTAAGGATTAAAGGGCAGGCTAGCATGGGTGGCACTGTTGTGGGTGTTTACTACAGGCCACCTGATCAGGAAGAGGAAGTCGATGAGGCCTTCTACAGACAGCTGGAAGCAGCCTCACAATCCCAGGCCCTGGTTCTCATGGGGGACTTCAGCCACCCTGAGATCTGCTGGAAAGACAACACAGCTAGGCACAAACAGTCCCAGAGGGTCCTGCAGAGCATTGGTGACAACTTCTTGACACAGGTGGTGGAGGAGCCAACAAGGAGAGGTGTGTGCTGCTGGACCTCGTACTAACAAACAAAGAAGGACTGGTGGAAGATGTGAAGGTCGGGGGCAGCCTTGGCTGCAGTGACCATGAGATGGTGGAGTGCAGGATCCTGCGAGGAGGAGGCAGGGCACTAAGTAGGATCGCAACCCTGGACTTGAGGAGAGCAAACTTTGGCCTCTTCAGGGACCTACTTGGAGGAATCCCATGGGTTAGGGCCCTAGAAGGAAGGGGCGTTCAAGAGAGCTGGTTAATATTCAAACATCACTTCCTCCAGGCTCAAGAACGGTGCTTCCCTATGAGTAGAAAGTCAAGCAAAGGGGGCAGGAGACCTGCATGGATGAGCAAGGAGCTCCTGGCAAAACTCAACCAGAAGAAGGAAGTCTACAGAAAGTGGAAAGGGGGACAGGCCACTTGGGAGGAATACAGGAACATTGTCAGAGTATGCAGGGATGTGACGAGGAAGGCTAAGGCCCGTTTGGAATTACATCTGGCGAGAGATGTCAAGGACAACAAGAAGGGCTTCTTCAAAGACATCGGTAGCAAGAGGAAGACTAGGGAAAATGTGGGCCCTTTGCTGAATGGGGAGGGTGCCCTGGTGACGAAGGATGCAGAGAAGGCAGAGTTACTGAATGCCGCCTTTGCTTCAGTCTTTCCTGCTCAGGCCAGCCCTCAGGAACCCCAGACCCTGGAGGCAAGAGAGAAAGTCTGGAGAAAGGAAGACTTTCCCTTGGTGGAGGAGGATCGGGTTAGAGATCATTTAAGCAAACTTGACACCCACAAATCCATGGGCCCCGATGGGATGCACCCACGAGTGCTGAGGGAGCTGGCAGATGGTATTGCTAAGCCACTCTCCATCCTCTTTGAAAGGTCATGGAGAACAGGAGAGGTGCCTGAGGACTGGAAGAAAGCCAGTGTCACCCCAGTCTTCCAAAAGGACAAGAAGGAGGAGCCAGGGAACTACAGGCCAGTCAGCCTCACCTGCATCCCTGGAAAGGTGATGGAGCAGCTCATCCTGGAGGCCATCTCCAAGCATGTGGAGGACAAGAAAGTGATCAGGAGTAGTCAGCATGGCTTCGCCAAGGGGAAATCATGCTTAACCAATCTGATAGCCTTCTGTGATGGAATGACTGGCTGGGTAGATGAGGGGAGAGCAGTGGATGTTGTCTCCCTTGACTTGAGGAAGGCTTTCGACACTGTCTCCCATAGCATCCTCATAGACAGGCTCAGGAAGTGTGGGTTAGATGAGTGGACAGTGAGGTGGATTGAGAACTGGCTGAATGGCAGAGCTCAGAGAGTTGTGATCAGCGGTGCAGAGTCTAGTTGGAGGCCTGTAGCTAGTGGTGTCCCCCAGGGGTCAGGACTGGGTCCAGTCTTGTTCAACTTCTTCATCAGTGACCTGGATGAAGGGACAGAGTGCACCCTCAGCAAGTTTGCTGAGGATACAAAACTGGGAGGAGTGGCGGATACACCAGAGGACTGTGCTGCCATTCCGAGAGACCTGGAGAGGCTGAAGAGGTGGGCGGAGAGGAACCTCATGAAGTTCAACAAAGGCAAGTGCAGGGTCCTGCACCTGGGGAGGAATAACCCCAGGCACCAGGACAGGTTGGGGGCTGACCTGCTGGAAAGCAGCTCTGCGGAGAAGGACCTGGGAGTGCTGGTGGACACCAAGTTAAGCATGAGGCAGCAATGTGCCCTTGTGGCCAAGAAGGCCAATGGTATCCTGGGGTGCATCAGGAAGAGTGTGGCCAGCAGGTCGAGGGAGGTGATCCTCCCCCTCTACTCAGCCCTGCTGAGGCCACATCTGGAGTACTGCGTCCAGTTCTGGGCTCCCCAGTACAAGAGGGATGTGGCACTATTGGAGCAAGTGCAGCGAAGGGCTACAAAGATGATTAGGGGACTGGAGCATCTCTCTTATGAAGAAAGGCTGAGAGAGCTGGGCCTGTTTAGCTTGGAGAAGAGAAGGCTGAGGGGGGATCTTATTAACGTGTAAAAGTATCTGAAGGGAGGGTGTAGAGAAGATGGGACCAAACTCTTTGCAGTGGTGCCGAGTGACAGGACGCGAGGCAACGGGCACAAACTGAAACACAGACGCTTCCATCTGAACATGAGGAAAGACTTCTTCACTGTGAGGGTGACAGAGCACTGGAACAGGTGCCCAGAGAGGTTGTGGAGTCTCCTTCTCTGGAGATATTCAAAAATCCGCCTTGACGCGATCTTGGGCAACTGCTCTAGGTGACCCTGCTTGGGCAGGGGGTTGGACTAGATGATCTCCAGAGGTCCCTTCCAACCTCAACCATTCTGTGATTCTGTGATCCATTCAGCTTATCACACTTATCTTAAGATGGGATGAATTGTCCTTTGAAGGTGATATTGCTTCCTTTGTCTATAGGGGGAGCCTAGAATAGATGTTGACTGGACCCCTAACCAAGGGTAGGGGAAATTAATTCACAGAAAGATTCTTCATTACAGTGCAGCTGCTGAGACTCCTAATTAAGGCCTGGTGTCTTGCAGGAGATCTAATTTACAGACATTAAACTGCATCGAGAGTCATAAATACACCAAGTACTTCAGTAACACCATTTTTCTGAAGAAAGAGTTCCAAAGCGGCAAGCTGAGTGTTAGAATATCACATTTCATATTGAAGTTGTTTCTCAGCGTATCACTCCACTAATGTTTCACAACGCCCAGGCTGCAGGTCAGCTGCAACATATAGGGAAAAGAATGAGCTGTTGCTCCAAAGGCAGTACTGAATTGCGTAGTTCTGCAAACATCGAAGCAAAGGACATTTATCTGGGCATTTATCTGGAGCAGGGAGGGGCTCTATTGCAAGTTTGAAGTCCTAAAGTTTTTCTATTTAGATAAATCTTCTGATTTGTTTCAGTAAGATGTCTTTGAAGTGAAGAAGGAAGCTACTCACTCTTACGAAGGTACATGAAATGTTTGTAGCTTTTGAAATAAGAGTTTATTTCTGGGAACAATATGGCATAAAATATCTCGCACCTTCATGCAAGGAAGGTAGGCCTATTTCTTCATTTTAGAGATGAAAAAGATCATTTTCAATCTGCAGATAGAATCATAGAATCATTTAGGTTGGGAAGGATTTCTGGAGGTCATCAAGTCCAACCTCCTCCTCAAAGCAGGTTCAGTCAGATCAGATTGCTCCGGCCCGATCCAGCTGAATTTTAAATGGCAGCACAGATGGAGATTGTACAAATTTGCACCTAATCCGGTGTTTGATCACTCACGTTGGGGCAGGAGAGGGAAATTTCCTCCTTCAGTTTCCCAAGTAGTCCATGGAAGAGGGCAACCTGTTGATAACAAGCTCATTGAAGCCCTTTTCTGAGAATTAACTGGGCTAGTTGCTCTGCTTTAGAGCAGAAAAGGATGTGTAGGTTGGAGATAAAGAGCAGCCAACTATGCAAAGATGACTCACTGTGTAAAGGCAGTCTGGTCTTTTGTGCATCTGAGCAGGGTAGGCATTTTGCTCACTTAAACTGTGTACCTAACCATTATAGGCTGGTTTTAATCCTGCTGTCTGCTTCTTGAAAAGGGCAAGTACTTCTGAAGATTTGGCTCAAGGGGGGAATAAACTGGCTTGGTATCTACAGTATAGACAGTATCTACAGTATCTAAAGTATTGAGTAGATACTCTTGTCTTTCTGGATGAAACAGGTCAGTAAGAGAATAGTTTTGTACCTATGCAATACCTTGAAGCCTATGCTAGAAACAGACCTCAGCAAGAACTGAAACCTCCATTCAGTCACCCACATGATAAGAACTCCGCTTTGAGAGCGTCAGCCAGGTTACTGCTAACCTCCAATAGATTAACAATAATTTTTCATGTGAGGTGAAGCTGGTAGAACCTTTACAGGGATGACTGATTCCCTTTTTGTTCAGGATTCCTTCCCTTTTAGCATGAGATTTTTCACCCTCTAAATGGAAAGTATTTCATTTGGTGACTCTTCCCAATTTATTCCTGAGCAGAAGATGGCCACTTTTCCTTGACAACAGGGATGCAAGCAAATGAGAAATCCTTTCTCAGCCAAACCTGGAGGATCTTGTGGTATCTCCTCCTCTTTGGGAAGATGCAAAGCTGGGTTTTCCTGCTGCTGTTGCCATTTAGTGCTTGCCGACATTTCTTTCAAGAGAGGAAACTCTTACTTTCTTCTGCCAGGATGTGGATTTGTTATTTGTATGTTTACGAGTTGCAGTCCCAAAGGTCAGGGTGTTGGAGGTCCATGTAATTAAGGCAGGCCTTAGCAAGTTGGCACAGCTGCAGCCTAACCATTATATTCCTATTTCAGCAAGGCTGAACAGGGGCTGCTTTGTCCTGTTAATGGACTTTGTGGCCCATACTGAGCTCTAACTACCCTACTACCAATGCCCCGGGGAGATAGCTAATAGGCAAAAAATGTATTGGTGATTGCAATACAGGAAGAATGATGTCTGAACTAGTGTCAAGACCATGTATCTTCAGGAACAAGTGGGCCATTGCCCTTGGAGTGGGCCATTTGGATGATACTGTACACCTAACCGTGGCTATGAGTGAGGGGAGAAGAGTGCTCCATAGATGTCCTCAAGAAAAGCAGACTTTTTTCCTTAAAAAAGGACAAAGAGGACACACGAAAACCATTGTAGTGCCAGACTAGGACTGGTGTTTCACAGTGCTGCTGCTGCCTTTTGAATAAATTATTTTATCTTTCTGCGCTTTCTTATCTCACCTGAAAAATAGGAACAGTACTCCCTTGTATCACAAGTCATTTCAATGCGTAATTAAAGAAGTCTAGTCAGAAGCTATGAAGAAAATGTGCCGTACTTCCTTGTGGCTACTGAGACAATCCATTGTGTGTTGCCAGTTTCCCATTACTTCTAGGTGTTGAACCAGTTTCTTGTCGGGAGATAACATGAGTGTGCTAGCAACATGCCTGAGAGGAATCACTGTGTGGCCATTGAGTTTATCCTCTCTGGACTAACGGAAAGCCAAGAGGTGAAGGTAACCCGCTTTTTTTAAGCACATTAATAGGGAATCTTGGAAGGATCATGTAGATGAAGGTTGATCCCCCGGCTTCACACACTGTGTACCTTTCCCTCAGTAACTTGGCTTCTGTGGATTTCTGTTACTCCTCAGCTATCTCCCCGAGGTTGCTGGTGAACTCTTCAGCAGTGAGGAGAGCCACTTCAGTCAGTGCCTGTGTGGCACAGCTATTCACTTGTCTCCTCATGGCTAGTGTTGTGTGTCTCCTGATGGCAGTAACAACATATGACTGCATGTGGCTCTCTGTAACCCTCTCCTTCATGCAACTGTCATGTCCTCAAAAGCCTGTACACAGATGGTAATCATCTTCTATTTCACTCGCTTTGTCCATGCACTTACACAAACTATCTCCACCTTCACATTCTCTTTCTGTGACTTTGGTATTATCGGTCATTATTTCTGTGACATCCCCCTAGGATCCAGCTTTCATGCTCTGACACCTAGAGCAAAGAGATGGTACTTCACATTTTTGGTGTGTTTCGTGGCACCTTCACATCTCTGGCAATTCTCATCTCCTCCATCTACCTCATCTCCACCACCCTGAGGATCCACTCCTCCAAGGGCAGATGCAAAGCCTTCTCCATCTCTGCTTCCCATCTGAGAGCTCTCTTCTTGTTTTATGGCAGCACCGTTTTTATGTGCGGTAGCCCAACATCCAGCTACTCATTGGACTGAAATAAATGGGCCCCTCTGTTCTCTACAGTGGTGACTCTAGTGCTGAATTTTATCAGCTACAGCCTAAGGAATAAGGAGGTGAAGGATGCTCTGAGGAGAGTTTTAGGTCATATTAGAGAAACTTCAGCAGACTTGTTAGAAAGAGAACTTTGTTTGGGGAAAATTTATCAAAACCTTGGTACAAAGAGTAGGACTTCCAAGGAAGATTTGATCAGCTTCCAAGGGTGAGATTCAGAAAGGTACTTAATTGTTAGAAGTGATTTTAGGTGGACTTTATACTGGTTGTATCTGCAACTTCTATCTTGAAAGACTGTGTTCCTCTGCTGCTGAAAGCTGGAGGAATCCTGACTTTTAACTTGCAAGTTCCAAGCACAAACAGGACTCCTGCCTGAGGAGTGCGTGGCACAGAATTGCAGTTCTCTGTTCTATTAGGAACGTTTGCTCATGTAGGAAAACCACCAGTCCGTCAAGATGAGAAAAAGCTTTCAGAGACATTCAAGAGGAGAAAAGCAATGTGATTTGAATTTATGGCCACTTCTGCTACGTCTTCAGTATTTGAAAGGAGTAGCCTCTTCCAGTGCAACACACAGAACCTGAAGTTCTGCAAAGGAAATCTTGGAGAAGAGACACCCGTGTTTTTGCCCCCCAAACACTAGGGAAAGTAACTGTCCCTCTTCTGTTAAATCTCCCTCTTCTGTCACTCATTACTACCTCCTTTTTCCCCTTCTGCCTGGAAACATGAAAAAACTACAGAAATGCAAAAAGATTGACTTCTAATTTTGCTACCATTGTGAAGTAAAAAGAACTTATTCTTGCTTTTCATCTCCACATATCAGCAATCCACTTGAGGCAACTGAGTGAACCGGTAGTTATTTTAAGGACATTGGACATAATCTGAAAGTTAATCCAGCTGTAGTGTTCTTTCACTTAAAATAATGCTGAAATAAGATGGTGACTTACCAACAACATGTCTGCCATCAATGTGATTTTGAGAATAAATGACCAATCATTTCTGGGAGATGAGAAAGTTGGGAAAGGCTTTGGAATCCTTTTATCAATTCAACTAAGCTAGCTCTAAGGATAGGTGTTCTAGCGCTAAACGATGTTTCATCCCTTCTGGCTGAGTTTACAAATGCTGTCCCTCAGTTGGCAGAAGGAGTTGAAATCTTTATTGAGCTGAAAGTGACAGAATTAATCTCAGACAGGTGAGAGGTTCCTGCCTCTGCATAAGGCTTACAGTCAAAGGGGGATGGAAAGAGGTCTTGCGGATTCCCTTTGCATTTCACTGCAAGCCTGTTAGGGCTGTTATTTCCCCTGACTTCCTCTCCTTAAAGCTGTGCATAACTATAGCAAAGATTGTGTCCCTGTGATCATCTATGGCACCCTAAAGAAGGATTTTACAAGTCTCTTTCTTTCAAACTGCTGCCAGCATATTTTACAGAGAGCTGATATGACTGCGAAACATCATTATTTTTGCCCAAAGACACATGGCTGGGGAGAAAACTTATCTTCATATGTTATAGTCTGAATTTTGATCAAGTAGTGATGATTAAAGGCCATCACTATCTCAGAAGCGTTTATCTCAGTAACGCTAAAATTAGAATACGCACGGGGTAGTAAAAGCATTTGGACTATATGCACTGTTATCCCACTGGCCTGACGGTCCCAAAATGCAGGAAAAAGAATGTGAAAATGTAGCCTTTTGGTCCTGCTAGTTGTCATCTTTCTGTTGCTGCAGAGCCTGAAGCTCAAGGTTTATCTCTTGTTTCTCATCATTAAGTATCATCAGATATGTGAAGTTCACTGTTTTTGCACATATCAATGTTGCGCTGTCCTTATCTTGAACAGAGAAGTGAGATTTTTAAACCAGATTTCTGAGGTGTCCAAAATTGTCTCTTTCAGTGGACTCCCAGCTCACAGGAAGGAAATAGCTTGAGAAGAAATCACAGGCATCATTTTATTTTCCTGTGTATGTTTACAGGTCTCTGGGAAGAGCAATGTACACTACTACTCTTCCAGAAAAAGACAGGTAGATCGCCATCAAAGAGCTTCCCTGCACAGCAATGAGTCATGTCTGCACACCTCTCTCTGCGCTGATGTTTAAGATAGTCAAAGCCATCTAGAGCTAAGCATCAGCAGAACCGGCAGCATGTTTCAATCAAGAATCACAATCTCAAACCTAAATATGCTTTCTGACAAATATCATCAAAAAGAACAGATTTTCATAAGCCCCACATTCATCTAAGCCGTGCATTCACCTATCCCTTAGTCTCCACCTCGAGAAACCCAGACAAAATTAGGGAATTTAAAATGTTAAAGAGCTGCTGTCTCTTCAAATCTACAGTTTGCTTTTCTAAGAAAGCCTTCTGATCCACCATCCAGAGTCCTGTTCCTCTTCTTCCCTTCCCCAAATCTCAGTTCCAGGAGGAGATTTGGGAAAATCCCGGCCTTGAATCACTTCTCATGACGGCAATGCTAAAGTAAGTCCATTTGCAGTAGAACAGCATTGCCCAGAGTCAGGAGGTCCTAGGGGCATTTGGGGGTTTCCCTGCTGCAAACAGTTGAGGAAAACTCGATGAATCAAGAACAGTACTGTTAAGAATTTTAGGGAAATTTTCAGTGTTCAGCTAGGAATTAGGTTATATCTTATGGAGTATGGAGAGATATTGGATCCCCATATTTCCACTGAGATACCTATTCCTTAGCCTTTTATAGTGTAAAGCACCAGACGACTGGCCAAAGTATGAAACTTCATCCAGTCTCTAAATAAAGCGGTGAAAAATGTCCTGATAACTGAACTGGATTGTGGCTCCAACATTGACTATGGTATTTAACCATGCTTGGATTGCTGCTCTGATAGATTATAAAGCTCAGCTATGACATTAGGTCAAGGCCTTGGAAAGGTGTTAGCAGAGCTCCTTTAAATGAAGCGTTCCCAGAGATACCAGGCTGGCACAGTTTGATGAAAATCGGAGTGAATGCCTGGCATTGGGGAATGGCCTCTGTGTCCATCAGTGTTCCTGGGAGCCTTGGAAAGTCTAGTACAGTGTATGTCACCCTTCACTGTAAGGCAGACACCTAGTGCAGCATCCTGCTCCTCTCATGCTCCTCTTTTACCATGCAATGAATCGCAGTCCCCGCAAAGGTCTCTTGCTGTCTTCAGCAGCTCTCTCAAGTTGAGGCACCTCATGTCAGCACACCAATATATGTGAGATGAAACCTGCTTGTGCTGTGCCATCCTGAAGGATTTGCTTTCTCTTGGAAGTTTAGCACCACCATCACTTTTTTTGTGTAGAAACGTGAGCAGACACCACTCTCCGAAGCTCGTAGGAGCTAGTGGGAAAGCATAACCTCTCAAAATACTTAGTTATTCCTCTTAATGCCAGGAGAAGCCTAGACCTGAGACTTACACAGCTCTAAGGTGTCTAAAGGTAAAAGCCACAATACCACCCCAAAGACTCGGGTTTGACTGGTGACAATATGCTCACATCCTTTTGACCGACAATTTCCAAAGAAAGATGAGAGCTACATATAACTTTGAATTTATTTTCAGTCCTATTCTGAACAGCCATGCTAAAAATAGAACAACATTCCTGAAAAGTCCCTCCTGAACACTTCTCTTTGCCTCCCCATGGTTTCTTGAGCTACAGTCATCCTAGAAAAACTCACCCTGTCGTTTCATGTCTCACTCCTCTTTGATTTTCTGCTCCATAGCTTTTTCAAGGCTTTTTTCATGTCTTCATTTCAGAGGGTGTAAATCAAGGGATTGAGCATAGGCATGATGATGGTGTAAACCACAGAGATTATCTTGTCTGCTGAGAAGATGGTGGAAGGGCATATATAGATGAAAATGCATGGCCCAAAGAACAGAAGTGCAACAGTGATATGGGAGGTGCAGGTAGAGAGTGCTTTGAGACACCCTTTGGAAGAGGGTGTCCTCAAAGAGACCAAAATAATGACGTAGGACACAACAAGAACAAGCAAAGAGCCCGAGGAAATCAGACCACTATTGGCAACCACGATGCAACCAACCATGTAGGTGTCAGTGCAGGCCAGCTTCAGCAAAGCGTGTACATCACAGAAGTAGTGGTCGATCTCATTGGGCCCACAAAACAATAGCTGAGCGGTCAGCAGGGTCTGCACCAGGGAGTGCACACAGCCTCCCACCCACGAAGCTGCCACCAGCCGGCCACACACATGCTTGTTCATAATGCTTGCGTAATGAAGCGGCTTGCATATAGCAGTGTAACGATCATACGCCATTGCTATGAGGATGAACATCTCCGTGCAGGCAAAGAGACGGACCCCAAAGAGCTGTGCTATGCAGCCCACAAAAGAGATGGTCTTCTTTTCAGCAAGAAGGTCACAAATGAGTTTGGGAACTGTGACAGTAGAGTAACTGATATCTACAAAGGACAAGCAGCTCAGGAAGAAGCATGGGGTGGGAGAGTCCAGCTGTTGACTGTTCTGCATAGTGCTGATGCTAAGCAGGTTTCCAAGAATAACAGTGGCATAGAAGACTAAGAAGAATGTGAAGCATACTTTTGCTAATGTATCATCTTGTGTGAGTCCCTGGAAGACAAACTCCGTCACATTGTTCTTCTTCTTCATATACGTCACATAGACAGGACCTGAAGCACAGAATAAAGCCACCTGTGATGGCATTAGAAACACAGTGTTATCAGTACACATCCATGTCGATCACTGGTATGTTCAATATCAGTGTATTCCCTTTTATGCCTTTTGGGGAAAGTTTCCTTTCAAAGTCAATGCTTCTCTCAAGGAGTGACAGTTGATACCTAACTCAGAATGTATTACTGAAGTGTGTAATAGCGAGCTCCGTTTATTTATTTGAGGGAGTTGGTGGAAATATCCTCCAGATTCTTATTTCTGATCTTTGCCCCTTTTAAAAAGGAAGACTACTCACTAGGTTGCCTAAACATCCACTTTTGAAGTGTTGATTTGGAAACGAAAAAGTGACTGAGAAGGATAGTGCATGTTACCATTTGAGTCTCAACACGCTAGTCATCCCCTAAGGAATTCTGCTCAAGCAGTGAACGTACCTTCTTTTTCAACCCTCTGAAGGAATTCAACAGAACTAGTCCTTGCTATTGCTCTCTGACTCTGGTAGAATGTCCATGCATTTTTGTGCAACCATCAGTATTCACATCATGACACAAGGCAGCTGGCTAATTAACATCACTTCAACTATCAGTGTAGATCCTTCTGGAGGAGGTAAAGTGGACACCTACCTCATGTCTGTTTAGCAGAGATGTGCCTTTAGGCACAAACTGTCTTTAAGGCGCCCTAAGTGAAATCAGACCATGTTCAAGGCATGCCAGGAAACCTGAAGCAGGAGAGTCATTGTCCTATATGTGCTGTACTGGGCTACATCTTGTGTGGATTGGTTCCAGTTATTGCTCATGAGTTTCTGGGTTGCGACCTCAGTCTCCAAAAGAGCGGGCTTGTATTTCCTCAGACCACCTTTCACACAGTACATGGGTGAATACTGGAGATAATCTGCATTAACGATGTGTCAGTAAGGTTTTTGTACACCTCAGCCAAGTTCTGGACTGGGCATGGAAACCCTCATTGAGCTGAAAGTGACAGAATTAATCTCAGACAGGCGAGAGGTTCCTGCCTCTGCATAAGGTTTACAATCAAAGGGGGATGGAAAGAGGTCTTGCGGATTCCCTTTGCATTTCACTGCAAGCCTGTTAGGGCTTTTATTTCCCCTGACTTTCTCTCCTTAAAGCTGTGCATAACTATAGCAAAGATTGTGTCCCTATGATCATCTATGGCACCCTAAAGAAGGATTTTACACGTTTCAGGAAAATACAGTCGTTTGGTCCTGCCAGTTGTCACCTTTCTGTTGCTGCAGAGGCTGAAGCTCATGGGCCAATGCGTAGAGGAATAAAACGTTGTTGTTGTTGACGCCTTCCATAAGCTATGCTCCCGCTGCTGCCTGCTAGCATCCAGCAGCCGGAAGAGAAATCAGAAAAATCATGGCGTTCTTCCCCAAAACATTAAAAAACCCAAACAGTTTTAAAATTATAAGCCTTAGCTTGAACTGGCTGTGTGCCCTAACCCCTCAGCAGTTTCAGTATGAAGGGGGTCAGTGGGCCCCATCTGTCTTTCTACCTGCCCCACCTACGGTGAGACAGACCAGCCTCTGAAGGCGCCTGTCCCTCTCTGTTGACAGTGGTGCTGAGCTAGACAACTGTCCTTCATTGCATGAAGAATTTAGACTGCTACAAATAGGTGGGGATGGTCCCACCTTTAGCTGTGTCCACAGAGTGTGAATGCTGGGTGAGGGACATGCTGGCCCAGGCCTGAGGGACACTATCCCTCTAAGCCTTGAGAATCAGGATTTATCCCAGTTCCGTCCTGCTGGCTGCCATCCACATAACCCACCATGGTGAGGAGAAGACACTGAGACGTCCGCAGTATACTGGTGCATGCCTGTGAAATGGGAACCCACTCTGCCACCCCCTGCATAGAGCAGAGGACATTCGGGGAAGCAGAGCATTTCTGACATTGTCCCAGGGTTTGGTCTGTAGATCTGCCGCTCTCCTGTGCAGGGAACACCTTCTTATCTTGAATCACACTTAAGCCATGTTAAGGTGCAACACAAGTGCAAGCAAGTGTTTATAGGGAACATGAAGTGAAGGAAGAAAAAGGAAAATGCTTTAGTTACTTTCAGAGTGCATTACACAGATGTCTTTCTCCCTCACGCAGCTCATTTGCTCTTTTCCTCCTGGCAAGGTAGGAGTCAGGGTCCCGTGGCTCCTCGTGGCTCCTTTGGCCTTGTGGAGAACCTTAGCTGCTACAACTAACCTCCCTGTGGCAGCTTTGGCTGGCTCTGAGATGATTTAATCTTCCATCTTCACATTTCTTCTCTTCCTTCCTGCAGGAGTAGCTGCTCCAGCTATTCCCTTGGAATACTTTTTTCTTCCTTTGCCTGGGCCTGTAAATATGCCCTGTTGGGCTAGGAGTTATCCTGCATACAGGAATTATTCCCAAAGAACTCTTTATTTTCACTGACACATAAAACTGTGCCCCCCAATGCTTTCTTTGTCCTCAAATGCTTTCTTTGGTGGCGACAATTTCCTACGGTGAGCAATTTATCTTTCACTTGGATCTTTGATTCTCTATTAGTAATAAACATTAAAATGCAAAATCTGAGGCAGAGATGAAGGGCAGAGGGGATGGCTAGGAAGGAGGGCATTAGTGATAGGTGAACTACTGCAGAAAGGCAGAGAGTTGCTGCACTGGAATGGGAAGGGGAGAAGCTTCTCCTCATATCATCTGCATCAGCAAATGACCCAGCCAGCATCTAATATCAGCAGTTTAATTGCTAACCCGTGGATTCAGCATATGACAATGCAGTACTCCTAAGAAGGCATTTACTCCAAAGTAAAGGGGAAGGAAGCCTTTGGCACAGTTGCTTCCAGCAGCAGGTGACCAACAGCCTTGCAGACACCCTGGGCCATCATTTCCTAGCTGAGTAGATCACAGAGTAGATGGAGTTTGTCTGACAGAAAGTTTACACCTGGGAGAGCTTGGACTAATGGGATGCTCTGCCTGGAACACATTTTAATATTTTTGATAGCATTCATTTCTTTATTTGCTGGTGTCTCAGCAGTGCTTGGAAGCCCCAGTCCTGGGCCTGTGCTATTCAGAAAGAGAACATAAAGGGAATCCCTGCTAGTCACAGAGTTTACAATGCCATTCCAATCAAAACATGAACTTTCAGCGTCTTCCTAATTACTGCAACAGCTAAAACCAAGCTTTTCTTCAAAAGGGAGCTTTCAGTAAATTTTCCAAAATGGAATTATAGTGAGAGAGACTCGATTTTCTCAGCTCCTGAGAAAATGTTACCACAGTTCTACACCTCACCCTTTTCACTCCAGACTTTTCTATTCCACAGTTTTCTCATGGCACTTTTCATCTCCTCATTTCTCAGTGTGTAGATGAGTGGGTTCAGCATGGGCGTGATGACATTGTAAAACACAGCTACGCTCTCGTCCTCCGAGAGACTGCTGGATGGGCGTATGTAGATGAATGTGCATGGCCCAAAGAAGAGAATCACCACAGTAATGTGGGACCCACAGGTGGAGAGGGCTTTGTACCGCCCTTCGGACGTTTGCCTTTTCAAGGAAAACAAAATGACAATGTAGGACGTGACCAGGATGATGAAAGAGACCAAACAAATCATTCCACCATTGGCAATGACAATGATGCCCGCAACATAGGTGTCGGCACAGGCCAGTTGTAGTAGGGGATGGACATCACAGAAGTAGTGGTCAATTTTGTTGGGGCCGCAAAAAGGGAGGCTAACGGTTATGAGGGTCTGCACCAGGGAGTGCACAAAGCCCCCCACCCATGAACCCATCACCATCCAGCCACACACACGCCTGGTCATGAGGGTGGTGTAGTGCAGGGGTCTGCATATGGCAAAGTAGCGATCATAGGCCATCACTGTGAGGATGAAGACCTCAGCGCCGCCAAAGAAATGTACGCCAAAAAGCTGTGCCATGCAACCCCCAAAGGAAATGGTTTTCTTCTCAACAAGGAAGTCAGCAATCATTTTGGGAGCTGTGACAGAAGAGAGGCAAAGATCTGCAATGGACAGGTGGCAGAGAAGGAAATACATGGGGGAGTTCAGACTTTGACTGCTAACTACAGTGACAACAATGAGCAGATTTCCTGCCACAGTAACAATATAGAAGAACAAAAACACCACAAAACATATTTTCTGCACCCCTTGGTTCTTTGAAAGGCCCAGAAGAATGAACTCCTTCACACTGCTTACATTCTCCATGTTGGTCAGTTGCATGGCAATATGCAATATACAGCTTATACACCTGGGAAAACAAAGACAGACACATGATTCATCAGCATTTTTTCATTATTAATAATGAGTTCTATATCAGAAGTGGATACAAACCAAGAAAGATATAGCATTAGTATTAAGCTTATGAAGTGTTTAGTTTAAGTCATGTATTTTTTTTTAACAGCTATTTAATTCTCCACAGTACAAAGCTTCTGCCATGGCTTTGGTGGCATGGAGATAGGTGCACTCTGTGATATGTTCCTTAATCCTGGTCTTCCAGGATTTTGAAGGACTGGCTCCATGGCTGGTAGCCTTCCATGCACTAAGGACACGGCCAGAGTGTTCACCTTGGGCACTACAAGGCAGATAATGCAGCATGTTTGCCCTCAGGGGAGACAAAGTCCCTGACAGCAATCTTTGTAAAATGGGTGTCTTTAAGAATACCCGGAAATATTGCTCAGAATGATGATTTGCTTTATAAGTACACATGATCTTTGAATTCTTGTTTAGAAGGGAAATGTACCCACATGCAGAGAAAAGAACTCTCTTGTGTATAGACGTTTTGAAACGTAAATATGAAATGTCACAGGCGGAAAAATGAGTTCTGGGAAGGTTATCTATCATGGAGGGGAAAAAAATTGCACCTATGACTTAATGGAGTATTTCACATTGTTCTAAATCTCAGCATTGTTTCTATCAGAGGAAGGAAGAATGAAAGACTCTTGTGAGATCTTCTGTCCCAGCACTGTACTGATTTTACCTAGTGTGATTTTTGATACACTCTGCGTGATGCTTTCAAGGGTTAACTTAGCCTAATGAAGCTAATCTAACTAAACTCCTTCAACAGCCAGTATAAGTCTGATTCATAGGCTGATTCAGAATGACTAAATTAGGGTCCTTTGCAGAACCCTTTTTTCCTCCACTCACTATGAGGAGCTTAAGCAAATTAGCACCACCAGGTTAGAATGACCTTTGGAGAATAATCCCTTTTGGTGCCTGAAAGTAGCTCAGAGCTTTTTGTAATGCCATCCACCTGTTTTAGGTTATGGCTGAGCTCCTTGTCCCTAGGCATTTCTACATCCATACAGTTTCTCATTCGAGACAAGGTCACATTCCAGCATAAACATGGGACTTCTTTGGTTCACCCTGTACTCCAGCTACAACCCATCGAGCATTACATGTCACTAATAAATGAATAGCCCACATCTTTAGAAAGAGTGTAACGTCTCTAGCTTGCCATTATGCACCCAGACCACCAGAGTTCCTTTGGTCAAAGAAGTCTGGGAACCACCAGATGAAACTCTTCACAGAGAGTTTAAGGTCAGCCAAAAGCAGGCACTCTTTTAATAAAAATATCCACTGTATGGGCTTCCTTCTAGGATCAAAACATTCCCCGTCAGCTGGTGTTAAAATGCACCATTTTAAGTCCTGCAGAATTACATCACAACCAGGTCTTCTCATTTGTCTTGGTGATCTGTGAGCAAATCTGTGGAATGATTCAGCTAAGCCAAGTTATCTACCAACTACTTCAGTCTGCAGCATAATCAGAAACTTTTGTGCAGGCACAAAGTGATGAAGCATCCACAGGAAACACTGAAACTGAGAAAAGCCAAGATTACTTTCAAACCCACAAAGTGAAGCCGAGAGAGGAAGTGGGCAAAGGTAGGGACTTTTCCGATGCTTACAGTTGTACTTACACTAGATGAAAGTTTTTCAAGCAGAAGGGTAAAATTTACATGGACGGTTCCTTTTCAGATATTTCTACAAGGAAAAGGATCAGTAAGAACAACGGGAGGTCACTTTCTCCCTCAGCTTACCAGGTCGTGATCCTTTCTACCCCTCTTCCTTCTACTGAGCAACGACGTAGACTTCTCAACAAAATAAATGACAGGGATGAAATGAGCACACCTTTATGGCTGTGCAGTACCCAGACGAAAAGAAATAGCTGGGCTCCATCCAAGCCAGAGCATGACTGGAAGCATACCACAGCAATCGCAGGGCCATATTTAGGCAGTCAGAAAGGAGTGACCAAGAGAGAAATGGTCAGGGGAAACTATATGTCTGAATACCAGCAGGTGGCAAACTCCTGAGCTAGAAACAAGGTGTGCATCTACAAAAGGACCGATTCACAATTCAGACAGCTCGGCTATGTGTCTTTCTTGACAAGGTCCTTTCCATCACCACCAAACTGCATTTAACAAACTACCCATCTGTCTGATCTCATCTCATCACCTTAAGTCATGTAGGCACCTGTACCTAAGCTAGGCATATTACACCTGACCAGTCTACTTGTAGATGTGATGAATCATGAGCTGCAGGTACCCGTTTCTTACTGTTGACTCCAAGAGGATTACTCGAATGACTAATTCAGTAGAGGATTGCCACCAGTTATGGCTTATCTCTTCAAGTGCCTTTGCAGGGGTAGACCTGAGCTATATGACATAATGCAATCAGCTGCAAAATAAAATGAATCTCATGTGTACTCTTAACATCTCAGAAAGGGTGAGAAATTGCACCATCTCCTTACTGCATGCATTCTTCCCTAAAATCTCCGGTGGTTATGGGAAACAAAAGAATAATATCGAAGCAATCTAATCTGCGGCTGTAGAACTAGCTCTGTATATGATTCTAGCCAAAGATAACTAGAGACAGTTGATAACTTCAGTGGAAGTTCCTTTCTGTATTTTCACATTTGTGCAAGAAGAAAGGAAAAGGAAGAGGAAAGCAAAGCAAAACAAAGCAAAGCAAAGCAAAGCAAGAAGCCAGAGAAGCTGCAAAACTTACCTCACCTGTGTTTAGAGATCTAATTTTTTGTGTAAGGGCTGTACAGCTTTATCTCCTCAACTTCTGTCTCTCCTGGTATGAATGTGTTAGAGCACAGCGCCATTAAAGAACATAGAATGGCTTCTGGAAAGCTTCCAAAACTTGCTTAGGAGGTGGCTGTTAGTGTATAATCCAATCCCATCTAATTTATTACTTGCTTTCGTGTGTCACAAGTGTATCTTGATGTTTCCTGCCTGTGTGAGAAGTGGTTTAATAGGCTGTGTGGATGATGTGACCTGGGTGTGCTGAATGATGCTTTCATATCCCAGCAGCTGCAAAAAGGGCTGAGAAGAAAACCGTTTAAGTACCAATCTTTAACCCTCTCGCAGGAAATCTTCCACCTGAAGGGCTCTTGGGGCTGGAGGAGGGAGGGGTGGAGGCTTAGTGAAGGGAAGGCGTGAAAGAAAGGGGCAAAGGAGGAGAATGAGTTCTGTCTTGACTGAAAAGTTTAAGTAAACGTATTTTAAAGAAACAGTTGTCAGTCAATGCTTTTATAATGATATCACAAAGGCATTTCAGGGTTTCTCCATAAGAAACAACAGTCAAAGGAGTAGCTGAGTATTCAAGTGGACAAGCATATGCATGGGCCTATCCAGCTAACGCTTCTCGGAGTTCTTCCTTACTCCAAGCTGATAGTTGTATGGATTTCCCATGTGTAAAGGGCCATTAGGTCCACTGCTCTGGCTTCCTAGCGTTGTGAAGGCTAAAACACTCCATATGTAATCTAGATATTTTCTCTCCTTTTTTCACTTCTGTGTATTCCAAAAAACATGTCAAAGAGAAATCTTCATTAAAGGAAAAAAAGAAAGAAACCTCAAGCTGTAAGAAGAGTCACGATCCTCCAGGGATGGTAAAGAATTCCTATCGCAGGAGTCTTCTAAGGACAGGTTGGGCTCATTTCTCTCAGGAGTGGTTACGATGAAGTTTTTATAGGGACAGAAGATGTCCTGGGTGACCTCTTGATGACCCTCCAAGTCCTATCTCACCAGAAATTTCATCACTGGAAATCCAGTGAATAAAGCCTCTTTGCAAGAATTTGCATGTTTTAACAGAGGTCAGTGAATTACCAAGTCAGTCAAAAAAGTCCTTCATTTACGAATTGGGAAACTGAGGGAGGACGTCACCTATTTAATGCCAATGGAAGTCAGCGAGTTTAACCCTGACTTAGTCACTCTAGGCTCTTCTGCGGAAAAAAATGAATGTCTCTGGAGGCAGATGCATCTGATCTACCTCAGAACTGATTTTAGGATGCGATTAGGTCTGAAATAGGCATCTAGCTTTTAAATAAAATAACTGAGGGCGGACAAATCTCACTGTCATGATGGGCCCCATCTTTCTTAACCCGAGCAGCTGCAGTCAAAGGTGAACCTATGAAATGAAACAAACGAAGCAAATAGACATGCTGATTTATAGCAGCATATCATCTCAACCAAGGCCCAAGTCAAATTCATCATGGCTCTGAACTCTACTGTGTATTTGTAGCTTATGCCTCACGGATGTCAGGAAAGACATTGTCTCAGCTACTGTCCTTTCCTTCGTTTTGCTGAAATTTCTGGAAATGTGGAATGGCCTGATAGCAACATAGTTAATGTCTCCATCTCCTCTGCACAGAATGCCAGCGATCTCCACAGTGAAAACAGAAATCCTACAGTTAATGAGAATAAATACTGGTAAAGAAATGTCTTGGTGAAAATAGTCCCCTAACTTAAATGTCCTTTTACTGCTGCCTGGAGCCTTGGGCAGCTTAATGAGGGTTAACAGTAGTCACTACAGGAAACAAGAGTATTGGGTAAGAAGGTAAACAAAGTCTTACAGTCTTTGGGAAAGGAAGAGGAGCAACAGATGACAGAAGCCAGAGATCAGGCCAATAGCGTCTGGCCTGCTAACCTAGTATGAGTCGGCCTGCCACTTTCTGTACCCAGTGGCACACATGGCAGCAACTTGGCTAGCATCACATTCATGTCCTTTTGTTTCCCTAGCCAAATGGACTACCAGAGGTGACTTAATGCACAAGTCCAAATGAAGAATTGCTGCTGCCTCCTGCTGCAAAATAATTCCCCGTAGGGGTGTGCTTAGTGCCAGCAAAGGAGAAAGGTCTTTTCTCCATTTTCATTCCACTTACCTTGGCACCTGGCTCTGGACACCACTATGGCAGCAGGTCATGCTCAGGGGAGCTGTGATTTGGACAAGGAGGGACTGTGCATGGTGAGATGAATGAGGTTTTGCAGCTGGATAGTGAATACTGGCAAGGGGTTTGTTGACAGAGCCATGGTGAATGTGTGCTGTGAATTTGATGATGGGCAGGATGGGGACAAGGCACGGTGTGGAGGGAAGTTGTGAAACTTGAAATGAATGCTACATGGCCAGGGGCTGTCTTCATGGAGTTTGTGAAATCAGAAGTGCCTGAGGTGTGGTGAGGGACTGTGCTGAAAGATCGTATGAAGTGGCAGGTAATACTGTGGGTGCTAAGCTGTGTTGAAAGACCTTGTGACATCAGAAGCGGACATCGTGTTTTGAAGGGTAACACTAGGAGAGGTTGCAAAATTGTGGCTGCTGAGGTGTCATAAGGCTGGCTAGAGAGTTCAAGGAGACCCTACAGTAGAACAGGTAGTGTGAATAGTAGGGGACAATGTATGGTGACAACTTGTGTTGGGAGAGATTTTGTGGTCAGAAGAGGACACTCGGTAGTGATGAGTGTGCTAAGGGAGGTTCTGCAGTGACAGTGGACCCTTGGGGAATGAGAAGCTGTGTTGAGGGAGGTTGTGAAATCAGCAGCAGGCATTATGGAAGAGGACTGACAACTTCTCAATCTGTGTGACCCTGAGCAGCAGTAGAGTATCTTCTGCAAGGTCTGTGAAACTAGATCTATGCTGCTGCTATTTGATGCAGGCTTTCATTAATTAGTTTCATTAAGGAAGTAGACTCAGGTTTTGAATATGCTTTGGAGACAAGAGACCAATCTTACCAAAGCCTTATAATAGATATACGAGAAATGTGAGTGACTTTTACAGCTTGCTTTTGCACGGTCTATGGAAGTCATAGGATGGTTACTTGACTTGCATTATATGGAATGCAAAGTTTTTGATGATTCGGCATATCTCCACAGGGCGTCCATTACAACCAGTATGACAGTACATGACAGTACATATCAATGGCCCAGGCTGATGCTATTTAACATTATGAAATCTGATCGAAATGCCTTAGATAGAAAGCTAATCACCTGACATTCCCTGAATGCCCAATGGAGAGAGAGGCGCCTCCAGAGGATATAAACCACCATCGTAGACCCTCTCAATCACTGACAGTAAGAGACAAGCATTCTCAGAGGTGCCATCTGCCACATGTTTGCAATATATTTCTTGTGGTCCAAAAGAAGTCGGTGATAGGATGACTGCAAGGAATAGGGATCATGTGCAGAATTTTCTGCCCTGAACTAACATTAAGATAGCCAGCCCAGCCTACCATGGAGCATGCCCTCAGCATGTGAGCTATGTTTGTCCTCTGACTTGCTCAGTATCTCTCTGGGAAGATGCCAGGACACAGAGCACTCTAGAAGGTCAGTGGTCATGGCTAAGAAGAATGCGTTCCTCGGGGGCCACCAGCACCCTGTAAAAAAAACACATTTCTGCTTCCCTGGGGACGGTTGAAAGGAGACAGGCAGCCAAGGATGTTAGTGCTGAGTCTGTTCCTCAACATAGTCCATGTACTAGTGGCATGAGGTGCCTGCAAGGGACACCTGCCGCCCTGAGGGCAGCAAACCTGACTCCACTCATCACAAGAGCTCCTAGACACCAGAGTTTGAAATAGTCTTTATTTTCTCATTGATTGCAACATAAGGCACTCAGGGTACTGTTGGTATTTCTGCAATGTGGTTGAGGTCTGGACGAAGGAATCTGTAGGTGCATATGCGTGTTTCAGAGCAGTCCAATTTTCACCACATGCAGAAGGGTCAGAGAAAAACTAAAAAGACTTGATTTGCTTCCCTTTCCCAAGCCTCTGCCCTCAGTCGTTATCTCCACCCTTCCTTTCCCACAGCTACCCCCTTCTCAACTCCAAGAGCTCCTACTGCAGTCAACCCTCTTCTCTCCCTCACCTCAGCCTACCTCAAACATCAAACAAAAGTAGCAAACAAAAGTCACAATATCACAAAATAGGTCTAATTTGTCTAATCAAAGACAATTCCTGACTGGAGAGGCAGAGAGAGAGACCTTTGCTTCTTCACCACGTGATACCCAAAGTCTGAGTGAGATTTGTCCCTCTGGAGCCAACACCTGCCCATTTTGAAGCTTGCACAATCACACTGTTAAAACTCTTTTCTTCCTCTTCATTTTGTAAGTAAGTGGCACACAACAAGCACACTTCTTGTCTGCAGGGTTTCTGTTGCATTACTGCGAATAAATCGCTGTGTTTACTCTTTTTCTAAAGTCCCTTTCAGGTCAAGCTGCTAAAATACTTTAATTCTCTGGGGCCAGAGGTGAACGACGAGTCATCAAATGCTGTTAGAGCCCTGTGCAGTTTGGGGAGACTCCTCCTATCTGCAGGAGAAAGAAATAGGCACCTTTTTACACATGTTGTCAAAGGGAGGCCCAGAAGCGTTCAGGGGAGGCAGGCAAAGGCTGATAATGCCCAAAGAGGATAATCGATGCCTAGCACCCAGGCTGTGAAGGCCTCAATGTCTGATCTCCCTTTCCCACCCCACGCACAGCAGACAAGCCCTTTCTCTTTTGGGGGTCTTGGCAGGATTTGGGGCGAGACATTGCACAGGAAGTGATTTTTGAAGGAAACATTGGAAGAAGGGACATCCTCCTCTGGAATAATCCCATTCCAGCTGACTCTCATATTCCAAGAAAGAAAAAACAAAACAGAATACAGTTACTCTGAAAACTTCCCGCAATCTCTACTGACTGCTCATTTGTACATCTCCTTTATAACAGCATTTGGCCAGAGTACGAACGCACCAAGAGCCTTTCACAGATGCATGCAAAATCCCACAGCATCCCTGGGAATGGAATCCCTGGCAGGTAATTTTCTCCCCACCTACTGTAAAAGCAACCAGAGAAGTAGAGCAGAAATAGGAAACTGCCTCACAACATGAGAGAGCCCCATTCTCATCTGCCGCTGACTTCATCCCAGCCTCCTCAGTACAGTGAAAACACTCCTTCCTGACAACACCTGCTTCATTACGCCACAGGAGACAGGAACTGAATCTGCAGGCTGAAAGAACTTCCTTGTCTTTTTCACAGAAAATGTTTCCCAGAAGATCCATGGGATGAATCAGAAACCAAGAGAAAGACACTAGAGCTGATGCCAGGTCCCAGCTTCTCTGAGCAGTCAATTCCGATGCACTGGGGCAGGAAGGTAAGCATTTCTGAGATAGATTCAGCATTTCCTAGCTATCATTAATGCTTTGGGATGTTCTCTGTTTCTGCTGTTCCATCTTCATGTCCTCTCACAGACATCCACACACACACGATCACTGCGTAGAGTTACCCCCTCCCCATCTCCTGCTCCTCCCTCTCTATAAGCAGCAATGTTTTCTTCTGCTTCTTTTTTTTACTCTGTTGAACTGCCTCACCCTGTCTTCCTGCTTCAGCCTCTCCAAATTTCTGCATGATTTTGCCTTCTCCTCAATATGTAGCACCTTGCTGTTACCTTCCCAGACATCAGCCATGCATACTCCGTGAGCGATAGCTGTCCCAGGCCACAAGGCTGTAAGTATAAAAGCAGTGTATCAGTCACTAAATTCCCCTCTCTCTCTTGCAGAAACAGAGAGAAGAAGAAACTTTCTCCATTTTGGTTATTTCATAGTGACTGATCAGTTCATAATGCTCTCCTTTCAAAGCAGTTCAAGCCTGGCTGAAGGGACTAATTACAGTGGGACTGTGCAAAAGGCAGAGCCGTCATATGCTCTCCTCAAGTTCATGGAGAGCTTCTGTCTCATCAGCTCTGCCTCTGGCATGGTGGGAAATGGCATGGTTCTGTGGTACCTCGGCTTCCACATCCGGAGGAACTGTAGACAGTGAAAGTCTACATCCTGAACCTGGCTGCCGCTGACTTTGGCTACCTGCTCTGCATTGCCATCGAAACAGTTCAGTGCCTGATGCACTGCAATGTGGGAGTGCAGTTTGGGATATTCCTCTTCCTGGATCTTTTCACGTACGGGACTGGCTTGTATCTCCTGACAGCCATCAGCATTGAGAGGTGCCTGTTTGTCCTCTGTCCCATCTGGTGCCGAAGCCATCGCCCAAAGCACTTGTCCGGCATCATCTCCGGCCTGCTCTGGAGCCTCTCGCTGCTGCTGAACATGCTGGGGTACGTTTCTTGCACTGTTTGCCCCTCTAGCAACTGCCACATACTCCTCATCACCATTGGAGTCCTGGACTTCCTCTTCTGCACGCCCCTCATGCTGGTATTCAGCCTCACCCTCTTCCTCAAAGGCAAGTGCAGCTTCCAGCACCTCCAAACAGGCAGGCTCTTCACCCTGATTATGCTCACCGTCCTCTTCTTCTGCTTGTTCCGAAGGGGAAGGAAACACACAGCCACACCACCAAGTCCATACTTGTCAGTTCCCAGCACACTCTCCTCCCTAAGATGCAGGTGCAAATCCCAGGCTAAGAGGTTTCGGAACCTCTTGAAGCCAAAGAGGGCTGCACTGATGCTCCCGTCGTCTGGGGCAAGTGCACTGCATTGGGTAGCGCTGCCCTGCCAGGGAGTGCTGGGCAAGCACCTAGGCAAGCAGCAGCCCTACTCGGAGCACTACCATTTGACACCAGTGCTAGCAGCAAGGAGAGGGAGAAGGAGGGAGGGCTTTTCAAGTGAAAGGGTAGAGGAGGTGGAGGAGCAGGAGCACCTGGGCAGCAGCCCTCTCTGAGGGGACACAGTGAGTCAAATGTAAAACCAGATCAGCAAAGGCTGTGTCCCTTGAGGGATGCTCACAGTTTTACAGCTCGGGTGGTTGTTTCCTTCGTAAGCGCTTAGCTGCCTTGGAGTTTCTCCAAAGTCTGGGGTAAAGTGTGTGTGGCGCCCTCAGCTGTTCGCTCTCGGCTCTTCCTGCTGCATCGCACAGCACTGCACTGCACAAAGGGGAAGGGCAGGAGCGCTCTCTCCTCCTGATTTTCTTGCCTGCTCTTTGCTTGATTTCTGTTTGCAGCGGGCAGAAGCAGGAAAAGAAAGACGACGCTCCCATGGCTGCTTGCTCTGCGATGGACGTCTGCCAGCGGCCATCTGCCAGGGCAGCTTTTGGATCTGCGCTCAGAAGGGCAGGCTGTGACCAGCCTCTGGCAGCTCTCCGTTGGGAAGAAGGCCCATTACCGCTGCCGATCCAGGTAAGCAAGCCTGGCAAGGGTGTTGGGGCCCTTGCAGTGCTTCAGAACAATAATCTATATGAGAGAATATTGAACTGAAGCTGTTTAGAATTAATTGCTTAGCATAACTTGCTTAGCATTAGTTGCTAAATTTGCTGAACCCTTAGGCCTCAGGCTGTGAACGTGCTGTGAACTTTTACATAGATAAGTAAAAGGGGGCCCCAGAGCCGGTTCAAGCTAGAGAGATAAAGAAGTTGCACGGACAGCAGGAATAGCCAACCTTGAAGATAAGAAGCAAGTTCCCCATAGGTAGCCAATCATATTATAGCCACTGCTGCGTGCTTTAAAGTAGCCAACCAATCAGATTGTAGAAGTGCCGCGTGCTTCAATGCAGCAAACCAATCAGAATAACCGAAGTGCCGCGTGCTTGCATGCCATGACTGCACAAACATATATAAGATAGGCAAATTGCTGAATAAAGTTGGAATTGAATCTGCATTCTGTGACTGCGTCTGATTCATTCTCGCTACTCCCGCGGACTGCGACACAAGGAAGTTACCATTGCCCCAACCCGATTTCTTGTGTTACAATGCCAGACGCGAGCCTTTAAAACAGTGCAATGAACGCGCTGCTCGCATCTGTGGCGAGGGCGCTGAGCCTCGGCGGGGGCGAGCAGGAGAGCGCTGGGGAAGAGCAGCGCCCCGGGCTGGAGCGCCGCGGCTGCAGGGCGCGCTAGCACAGGCTGCGGCGGGGCGAGGTGGGCCGGGGCAGCGGCGGGGCAGAGCGCGGGCGCCGGGCGGCGAGGCGTCGGGGCGCGGGGCCGCTGCGCGGAGCCGAGAGCGCGACAGGCGCGGCGGGGGCGAGGGTGCGGGGGCAGCCGGCACCGTGGGCGCTGCAGCCCCGGGCAGGCTCGCAGCCTCGGCGGGGCTCGGGGGCGCTTCCCGCCGCGAGGGCGGCTGCCGGCGCGGAGCGTGGCTGCCGGCGGCGCTGGGGGTCGCGGCGGGTCGTGGCGGGTGGGGGCCGGGCGGGCGCTGTGGGCGGGGGTGGGCGCCGGGGGAGCCGGGGGCTGGCGCCGCTCGGCTCGGCTCGGCTTGGCGCGGCTCGGCCTCCCGGGCGGAGAGCTGTGCCGGGAGAGCCGTGCCCGGCGGCGGAGCGGCTGCCGGGGGCGCTGGCGGGCCGAGAAGGGGGGCCGGGGCCGAGGTGAGGGGCCGAGAGTGCGCGAGCGCCGCTTGCCGCCGAGCGGGCGGAGGAGAGCTGCTGGGGGGGGGCGGCGGGCAGCAGGCAGCGCTGCGGGCTGAGACGTGCCCGGGCGCGGGGCGCCCCGAGCACAGCAAAGTGCCGCTGCCTGGGGAAGAGTTTTCCTCCCCGACGCTTGCTGCAGGTTTGTTTTCCTTCTCTGAGAAGCCCTGGGGGCGCGAGCAGGTCCGAAGAAGAATGACCTCTGCGCTGCCTTGCAACCTTGCCTAATAGACAACGGCATAGGCAGTAGCCCAGGCGACGCCAGAAAAACCGCCTGTCACCGTTTGGGCAAAGATGGTCGAGTTTTCCGTTGCTTTCTTTTGAGAGAGGCACTGAGATTACTTGGAAGACGTCCAGATGTGTGTAGGTCAAAGGCACTGACGACCATTGGTCTCCTAAAAATGCCAGGCACGAGACTTTCAGGCAATGCACATGCGAAAGGAAGGCCAAACACCTCGATCTCAACAGATCATGTATGTATACGCAATAGGTTTGGAACACCAACAGCAACAAACAGCCATATAAAAGGATTTATATGAGCTTTATTGGTATAGCCTCGCTATATTTGGATATATATACAAACAGATGTCTTTATATGATAACTACAGGCTTTCTTTACTGAATTGAGCACTGAGGACTAAACAGCAAATAATGAAAAAGAATGGCAGAGTAGAAGCACGTTTCCTGTTACTGAGCACGGGAGAAGTTTTCAATTTCTTCCTTCATTTCCTAAAAAAAGACTAAAAAAAAGATAAAAAAGGAATAATAATTGCCAACTAAGCACAGGCAAACTTGCTATAAGCTGGAATAGAAATGTAAAATCCTGTAGCTAGCTGCTTTGTATAAAATGAAAGTCTGAGTAGATGCCTTCCAGGTGGAAGTCAGCAACTCGTATGTAACACAGACTGCTAAGCAGGAAAGAGAGGAATAGCGAATAAGCAGGATACCCACTGTGCACAAGGAAGAAGTGCAGAACAGTGACAGGAAGTGCTGTGTAACCAAAGTACCTCTATCAACTGCGTTTTGTCATCGTCTTGCCAATGGCGGTAAACACACTGGCTGAGCACCAGATGTAGTTTTTTGAGGTGGCGGATGTTGCAGTGCTTTGTTGCGTCGCCAACGACATTCAGCAGTTGCTGAAGAAAAAAGGGAGACAGTACAAGTTTACGTTAGCATGAGATCATTTGAATAGGCTCTCGATGTGTTCAGACACAAAAGAAAATGGTCCCCCACAACTCGCATCCTCCTTCCTTGTATGGCTAAATAAAGAAGGAGTGAAACGTCCAAGAACAGACTAAATATCGCAGCAGATTTCCATGGAGGAAATGAGCTGCTGTGTCCGACTTGCGAGAAAAAGCAAGGCTCCAGTTTCAGCTAGCATTGTGCTGCTCCTCAGGCTATCAATCACCTCCACGATCCTAACTGCAAGTGAACTTCTCTGAGAACAGCGGGAACTGCCATGGCCCGTTTTGTAGTAAAGGACAGTGGCTGCCACAGCAAAGGCCCTCTTGCCTTGGATGAGCTTCTGTGGCTGCAATGCAGGGCCCTGCAAAATGCATCTTTTGAAGAGAGGCCACAGAGCCTCTAGAAAGAGGGCTGCCAGCTGGCAGTGGGAGCCTCCTCAGGTGCTTCTGTCTCACCGTTAGCTGAATGTTGCCCATGCCTGCAGCTCTGCTGGCAGAATGGATAGCTCAAGGGTCGTCAGCAGAGCGGGAAGCAAAGGTGGATCAGTGAGCTCCAACCTACCCTGAGAGAGATGCTGGTTTCCTTCTCAGCAGGGGGTGAGCATTTCCTCCTCTTCTCTGCTAGGCTCTCTGAGGGCGATGCGTTCCTCCTGCGCTTTTGTCTGCAGGCAGCTGCACAGAGATAGGAGAAAAAGCAAGCCAAAGCATTAGCTAAGCAGTTCTGTCTGCACAATCTAGCACCGTCGTCTTACTTGGTGCACAAGGGAAATGGTGAGAGGGACTGAAGTACCATTGTGCTGGCTCACTACATGCATGTGTTGAGAGAGAGAGGGCAGCAAGCGAAGGGGGTCCAACTGTTATTAGAATTAAAAAGCGCAAGAACTGGTTAGATTATATCATGCATAAAAGAATGCCCTTGACGATTTTGTGCACAGAGCAGACTGTAGACCGCAGGCATGAGCACAAAGCAAGGGCTTAAGCTCAGGTGGCTTCGTCTCTCATCACAGGAAGTAAAAGAGGTGAGAAGCAGAAAAGTCTTTGGAGACAAGCTCTCCTTCCCCTGTCTTCCAAAAACAGAGGTTGCCTAAACCTCACAGACAGACGGCAATGACTTGGTGCGGGGGTGGCGGGCAGGAAGGCAAGAGGGAGAGGAAGAGAAAAAGGAAGCAAAAGCACAGGAAAAGTCCTCACTGTTTCCTATTACCATAAGAACTTGTGGAGTGTTCAGCAACTGCTCTAAACAACATGTTACATTTGAGGAGTTAGCCGTTGCGGGGCCATCGAGGCCAGTGTTTTACAGTGTGAGCCAAGCTCTGTGACTGGGCTTTATTTCATAAGCACGTTGAGTGACTGTCCTGGGGACTGACCTCACATGCTGCACCTAATTTGGAAATGGAATGCCTTTGGCATAAAGCCACCAGCATCAGCAAAAGCAGGTATTCCATGACAAGAGGGAAGATATCAATGTCATTGGCACCTTCTCCAAAAAAGGAAAAAGGAAAAAAGAAAAAAGGAAGAAAGGACTTGCCAGTAGAGAGGGGTGTACTGGACTCTGCAGGCACCGCTGGCCATCTCTCGTCCCCTTGCTCCTTGAGCTGCCTCTCTTCCTCCTCTCTCAGCAGTCGAGGCTCAGGTGGTGATGCCGCAGGCAGGAGGACTTCCCGTGCCTGACAAGCTTCAGTCAACCAGAAAAGGTTAGCCAAGTGATGATACTCAGACACAAGCAGAGTAAACCTTCGTGCCAGGAAATCTATTACCAAAGCAAATGCCGAATGGCTGCTAAGCTAGAGATAGCAACGCTGTGTTTGTAGAATAGGCTCACCTGCTTTCTTTTGTGGTGCAGCAGGCTTAGCAGCTTGCTGGACAAGCAAGTCCTCGAAAAACTTTCTCCCTTCCTCCTCGCTAGGTGACTGGACATTGAAAACTTCTCCGTAAAGCTCAGAAAATAAAGCTCGTACCTGAGGTGGGAGGAGAAAAGACAGCGCAGCCGTAAGCCCCCCCCCCCCAAATTTGTGTTCTGCTCCACAAAGATGAATTCCTTTTCCAGTGAAGCTGAGGAATGCTTTGAATAAGGGAGAGACTAGAACAAGTTTGCTTCTTGGCCTTAAAGGCGAGATTGTAGTGGGTCGGCAGGGCAATTTAGGGCATCTTCTTTAAGGAACACCTCTAGGATTAAAGCTCTGTGAAGCGACCCGAGGTTCCAGTGCTCCAAGGGAGGACACTGAGCATCTCCTAGGTTGCCTGTTTGGGATTTACTTGCCTTGCTGCCCTTCAGGTTGAAGCCTTGTGGCAACTGCAGAGGGAAGAGATGCCAGCAGGGTGCCCTAGTAATGCCGGTGTTGAATGGCTTAGGAGAGCACAGTATTTGGGTGCTTAATGGAGTGATAAATTAACATGAGACTGAAAGAAGCCGGGAAGGCAGTGAGAGAAATACCTCTGGCGGGAGATCTGCATGGCAAACATCCGACGTAGCGAGCAACAGCACTGGAGCATATGCTGGAATGCCCTCTAGTAATGTTGTGAGCGTAGCTGTCAAGGTGAGTCCGGCAGCCTCCCACCAGGCATGGATATGTGGAATAGAAAGGATGCTCGGTGCTGTCCTCTGGGCTTCTCGGATCAACTAGTCAAAAGGAAGTTTGGAGAAGACTGTTGAAGCGGGTAGCAGAGGCTGCTGCTGAACAGCAATGGATCAATCAAAATTGCCTGCAAAACGGGAGTGCACCAAGACAAAGCGTCCAAACAAGCCACCAAGAATAAGGTAACATTGCTGCTTGGAGCCAGTTCCTTCAGCCTCTCCACAGCGAGAGGCAGGCCTGAATCTCTGCCTGATTTCCAAACTGCTTAGATGTCAGGTAACTCGCCCAGAGCCTCACGCCCGGTGCGAGTGGTAGTGTGCTTGAAAAAACAGGCCCAGCCCTTCAGCAGGGTCCACATCAGCGTGGTGCCACTGCTACACCGCTCGAATCCAGCAAGTGTGTTCTTGCCTCTTCCCTGCGGTGTGATGAGAGAAAAGAAACCCTTTTCTTCCCCCCTCCCAAGCCTGGGTTGCATTTCAGTGTTATAAAGAGGGAGGCTAGAGAAAGGGCATGACGTGCAGTCAGGCTGAGGCAGAGGCGCCTCCTGGGAGCTACAGAGCCTGAAGAGGCAAGGGAAGCAACTCTGGAGAGCCCACTGTCATGAGCAGCAGCTCTTGCCATGTAGAGGGCTTTATCAAGAGCATCTTGGAGCTCCCTGAGCTGCTAGCAACATCCTTACTGTTTAGCCTGGAATGGAAAAGATGCTCATGCACAACGTCCTTCTTCTGCATTGTTCAGCGTACAAGAAAAGTGTTCTTTCAGCGCGAAATAAACACCACAGGAAGCAGAGGAAAGCCAGGCCACCACCATTAACCGCGGGAGGTCTGCCTGCTTCCCCTGAGTCTATTCATCCTGTGAGATTGCAGAGAGAAGAGGTACCTGTGCGCATCTTTCTTCGGGTGAGGTGCTGCTAGCAAAGAGAGCCGGCAGGTCCAGCACGTGAACCGCAAACTTCTCCAGCGCGTGTATTAGTGCAGGCACCAAGTGGGAACTTTGCCCGTACCCGGGCTCTCCAGCAATTAAGAACCTGGGCCTGTGACATGCTGGCTGGCAACAAGCATTGCTAGGAGCGCAACTGCAAAACAAGAAGTTTGCAAAGGAAGTGATCAGTCAAGACACAGATGTTCAAGGTGTCTTTCTTTGTCCAGCACACACTGGTCTGGATCTCTTCCCCCCAGCCGCGCGGCTTTTATGTTCAATATGTCTTGACTGAGCAGCCTTGAGGCCTCTGCCTTGGTCAAGTTTAGGTGCAGGGGGTCCACTGGAAATGGAGAAGGTGGTCGGGAAGGAGCAGAAGAACCTTGTGGGAAATCAAATGCCGTGGGCTCTGAAAGGCCTTAGCTGTATCTAAGAAAGTGCAAAACACATAGAACTGGAGGATATTTATTAGATTCCTTCATTCAGATGGTTTCATCTTTCCTTGTGTGCTGTCTCCTAGACTACAGATACAACTTTCTCGTGGTTTTTGCTCTGTTATCATGGAATACGTCTGTGAATAGCACCTTTTTTTAATTTTTTTTTTGCCCTCCCAGTACTGCAGGACCTTTTCTGGCTCAGGCCAAGGAACCTAGAGACTGGGCCAAGTTCTGTGGGTCAGAAGCCTTCCTGAGCAGCACGGTAAGAGAGAATGAGAAAAATTACTGACGCAGCTGGGACCCCATAAGCTAACTTCTCCACTGTGGGATTGAATTACTTTCACATTGCACTATCAAAATATGAATGTAAGCATAGTGGCTTAAAGATCGCAAATGAAGCCTTTTTTGCAGGGTTTTTATTATGCCCTTTTAGCCGGCCATTCCTCAGTTTTCTTGAGTCACTCCTGCATTCCCAATCTGGGAAGCTAGGTGACTGCACAAACCCACACTGCATTTTTTTAGCTAAGAGGAGAGACATCACATTTCTTTGGCCTTGAATCCTTGAAGAACAGCATGCATGAAATCAGCATGCCCTAATTGTCTGTGGATGTCTTTGGTGGAGGAAAAGGAGGCTGGCTCCTTCCGGATGATCGGCTGGAGCTACTTGCTTTCCTACAACTCTAGCACCTAGTTATATCTCTGTGCTTCCTGCTTGCAGTTTTTGATACCAGAGCACCCTGGACTAACTCTTCTGTCCTCCCTCATCTAATGCCCCTCCCACTTGCAACGGCCACGACAGCTTGGAAAGCCCCAGCAATCAGAAGAATTTCAATCAAAGGACACGGGCAGTTACCTGTTACAGTTAAGGAAGGTTTGCTTTTGCTGGCCAGGCCTTGGAGGAAACGGCTCATCTTCAGGACCAGAAGGTGACTCCTCATCGCTGTCCATGCAGTCATTTTCTAAGAAATGAGTGGTACCGTGAGAAGGCAAGAGAGGCTTGTTAACTTTCCCGAAGAGTCTGCAACCTTCTCTTGCGCTAAGACAGCTTCTAAATGTGAGCTGAAACCCGGGGCTTTGTATTTCTTCGTCTGAGGGGCATACGCTGAATGCCATTTTCCAAAGCCTTCAGTCTCTACAGAGCTCTCCTAAGTGTCTGGATTTGCACAAGCTATGTTTTGCTAGTGGTGAAAGCTCCTTTTCTCCTTACAAACGAGACAGATGATGCTGACAGCCTTCAGAAACTGGATGCTCGAGTGCAGAACATAGAGTTCTGTACTGTGAAGTGGGAGGAGTTCCCGGCTCTGCCCTCTCTACCATTCAGTTTCACCTCATCCTGACTGAAAGGTTTGTTTCTGTTGCTTGCACAAACTAGCAGTGTTTGCTTTGGGAGAGTTTTATGGCAGTGAAGGCAGTGAAGCCCTACCTGGCTGTTGGTCCTGCTGGAGTGCAAGTGCTGCGTGGGGAAATACCCTCTGCCCGCCTTTTAGGAGTCTCTGTAGCGTGTTCTGAAGCAGTGGCTTGGAAAGGGGTGGCAGTGGTTGTCCAGGGGAAGCCACAGCCCTCTGTGAAGCTGGTGCAGTCTTCTGCATAGCCACAAGAAAATCTGTTGCTGTGATTTCAATGGCAGCAACATCGATGTGCAGCTTGTGACTGCTTGTGTAGATCTGCAGATAGTGTCGACGCAAAGCACAGAGGGCAGCTTCAGCGCAGAGGGCTTGAATATCGGCCCCGCAGTATCCTGAGCAACAAGAGCAGAATCCAAAGGGATGTCAGTCTCAGGCAGCAGAAAGCAGTCAAGGACAGGCTTTGCAAAGGGACACTCTCAAAGTCTTTGCATGTGGCCCGAAGGGGAAGAGTTTCATGGGCAATGGCAAAAGAGTTCCTGCACTGCAGAGCAGTGCCCTGATGGGGAGCTTGCATTACGGGAGGCCCAGCGCCCTACAGCCTGTGCTTTGAAAGTAGGCCTCTGAGCCAACCTTAGCTCCTGAGGAAGACACCCCCCAGAGCCTTCCATGTTCTCAGAGGCAAGGGAAGGCAAGGAGACAGAAGCAGCTTGGGTACTGCCTGGCACAAGCTCAGACGCTGTCAGGAGCCAGGCACAGGCAGGAACTCGGTGCGTTTTTTCATCTTACCGACGCATTTTTCAGCAAGCTCCTCAAGCAATGCGTCCAGGGGCTTAGGGCTCCAGTCTCTGGTGTGGATCTTGAAAATCTCTTTTCGAGCCTACAAACCAGGTGGTCACACTGTGGTTTGTCTTAAGCCTCTTTCTCAAAAAGAAAATAAGCAATGCGCAGTCCCCCTCCCCCCGTCACATTCCCGTAATTGCTTGTCTTCCTCTGCTAAAATTAAGAAATGTTTACATTCTAGTAACACACTGCCTGCTTTTCAAAGCTCAGTACTTTTCAAGTAGATAGGAAGAGTAAGTAGAGTAGTAGGAGCAAGAATTCTGACTCCAGCTGCTGTCCTTGAACGAGCAAATGTCAAGCTGTGCCTATGTTCATCGCTGCTCTTTGCCAGAGCTTCAGTGAAGTGTTTCCTGTTTCTGTCCAGTATAGTGTGTTGTGCATTTTTCCTAGCCTTCAATCCAATAACCTTTTTCTCCTTTTCCCCACAAAATGCAAACTAAAGACAAAAGAATCTGGGGTAACCAGAAAAAAAAAAGAGAAAAAGAAAAAAAAAAGAAAAAGAAAAAGAAAAAGAAAAAGAAAAAGAAAAAGAAAAAGAGAGCCGGAGCTCCCTGCTAATACCAGTAACAATGTCAGCTCCCTAAATGCTTTTGGGTGGCTCCCAGGATTCCCAGCCCGGCCACACTCAAGCCCAAGTTTTCCCCCGAGGCCTTCCCAACTGGAGAACTGAGAACAAGGCAGCAACCTCAGAAGGCAAGAGCCTAGGTGGACTCACTAACTAAGCAAAGAGCAAGCCCTTGGGCAAGGAAGAATGTCCATGTGCTCCAGGCAGAGTGAAACTCCTGTTTGCAGCCTTCCTGCCAGTTCTGTATGGGGAACCGGGAGGTGTGCAGCACGTATGCCACTTGTTTCCTTGCTCGCTCTCGGAGATGCTGTGGGGTAAGCCGGTTTTCTTGTCGAGCAAGGCTCTGTGCCAGTAGCAGGAAGGTTGCTGAAACAGCCTTACCTCTTTGTTTGGCAAGGTGAAAAGGAACTCCCTGTCAAAGCGTCCAGGCCTTCGTAAAGCAGGATCCAGGGAGTCTGGCCTGTCGGTGGCTCCAATGACCACAATCTCTCCTCTGCTGTCTAAGCCATCCATAAGCGCCAGGAGCGTTGTGACAATAGAACTACCAAAAAAATGTTGTTTGGATTCCCTGGGTTAGTAGCTGTTGTTACCTTTGGCATGACTTTCTCCAAAGTCATGTCGCTCAGAAGGGAGAAGCTTTTCTGGATGAGCTGTTGTTAGCGAAAGGACTCATGGTAAGACAGAAAAAGCGAGGCAAGGTCTCGAGAGAGACCTTGTCCGGACACCAAGCTTAGTGACCTGATTTCAACTCCTGCCTTTAAACTGCTATGAAGCTCTGTGTCATTGTACTCGAGGAGTTCAGAGTGTGGGTGTGTGGGGGTGTGTCCTATAAAGGGAAGCAGGTGGGTCTTCTTTTCCTAGAGATGAAGCAGATGACATGGAGATGGAAGCGAAAGGAAGTACCTGTGAATCTGGTCTTGGCGACTGGAGCGCACGGGAGCGAGACCGTCGATCTCATCAAAGAAAATAATCGAAGGCCGCATCTCATAGGCCTGGAAGGGAAGTACAGGTGCAGGCATACTGACGTATGTGAAACAGAGCACCACGCAGCGAGAACATGCAGGATAAACATTATGGCTGCAAAGGCACTGGCACTGTGCTGGACCCAACATCTGCAAGATTTCCAGCCCCTCAGGCAAAGCAGCACGGCACGGGAAAAGGAAACCCTGATGTTCCCTTCTCAACAGGAGACACTGCCAAACTGCCCAAGAGGCCAAGTCCTCCTGGAAGACGTCCACTCTGGAAAAGCAGAGGTCCAACTCTGACCCAACCTACTGCGCATTTCCTCCTTACCTGCCGAAATAATGAGCGCAGCTGTCGCTCGGATTCTCCCACCCATTGACTGAGGCAGTCGGCACCTTTTCTCATGAAGAATGCTATTCTCTTGTCTCCCTGCCTACATTCATTTGCGAGCGCTTGAGCCACCAGTGTCTTTCCAGTGCCTGGTGGGCCGTAGAACAGACAGCCTCTGCAACATGAAAAAAAGAGATGTACGTAGCTACAACAAAAACATGGAAAAGTGCCCATGACAGCCCCCGTTGTGAAAGCAAAGCGGCCTTCCCTCCTAACCAGAACACTTCCCGTCTTAGACAGATTTGAGAGCAAAGCCTGTCTTTCTCCCTGCCACAGTTGGAGTCTCTTGGACTGTGCCTGCCAGAATTTGTTGGAAGCACTGGGGAGGAAGCCTTCAGCTGGGAGGCCAAAAAAGGTCTTCTGTGTTTCCACACCCTACTTAAAACATCAGCCAGAAAAGGGAATTCCTGTGACCAAAGCAGCAAAGCATCTGAAGATTTGAACACTTTTAAAGGTATGGAAAGGGAAGGATTTCAAGTCATATTTCAACATCCAGTGAGTCAAGCTTTGTTGGCCAAGAATATATAAAGCTAACCACTACGTCTTGAGATATTATCCCTCCAAAAAAAAAAAAAGGGGAAGAAAAAAAAAGGAGGATACTTTTCATGTTGAAAAGCATATTGCAGCAGTTAGCTCTGTAGTTCAAATGCACTGCCCGTTACCTGGGGGGTCGGATTTGGAATCTCTGAAAGAATTCTGGGTAAAGCAGTGGGAACAGCACCATCTCCTTTAAGGCTGAAATGTGGTGAGAGAGACCACGCACACCATCAATTACAGAACCTAGACATAGTTTCTGATTGCACTGAGTGTAGCTACATTTTCGTTTAACATCTTCTATCCCCCTTCTACACGAGAGATTAGCCCTTCCGAGAAGCTGTGCCTATAACCTACTTTCCAGTGGAGCTTGATAGCATACAACAGGCTTCCTTTCTCTCACGCTATAGCGTGCCTGTAGGGAGCAAAGATACAGGTTCTTTTAGACTGTGGTACACTTTGGAGGAAGTTCTTCTCAGCTGAGCGAAAAGTGCACTGGCATCACTGTGCTGTGTGAAATCCATTACTTACCGAAAAGGAGTAAGGTAAAGTCATTTTGACTTCTGCAAGGACTCGCTCAGTCTGCCTGAGGTCCATTCTTCCTCAGAACCTGAACTCAAAGAGCATATGAACCACAAATGGACTTTTGTAAGCACGGAAGTAAAGCTCTTTACTTTTGCAGAAGTTTCTCAGGCAAAGAAAATTGCTGAAGAGGACAAGGTAAATCTCCTGTGAGTGAAGCAAGCGTTTGGTTCACAAGAGAATATGTAAATTACTGAGCCCACAGACATGAGGGGCAGAAGTTGGAAGGTCTGGTTGGAAAGATGATCCAAAACCGAAGACAGCAGCAACAGGGAAATACACAGGAGCCGTCTGCAAATTCTTCAGACATGAAGCACCTTTACAAGTGCTCCTCTCATGCACCTTCCCAGTGCTCAAAGACTCCAGTAGCCATGACTGTCCACCTCCAAAACACTCCTGTCAAACCAGGTTGGCTCCACAGTGCCAAGGACCACAGGTGTGACAGCGGCAAAGGAGGAAAGAGTTATTGGAGCGAGGACCAAAGGTCCTATGACCGCAGCTGACAAGGGACTAGTAACACGGGGGTGGACGCGCTGCCAGGGAGCAAAGATTCTAAACGTGCAAGTTCTGCAGCCCTGACAGCGCCATATTATGGAGGGCTCCCGCAGGCAGCAATTCCCAGCAGCACCGAGGACTTCCCTAGGGGCACAGCGGGAATTCCCAGCCTACCGAGTTAGTCCAAAGAGCTCTTGTGGCAGGAAGAAATGCTCCTCTCCAACGACCTGCTGGGAAGGTCACCAAACAGCGTCTCGCACTGTCCCACCACCTCCTCTTGCCTTCTCCTGCTCGCTGCACAGCAGCTGCTCCAGAGCAGAGCAGGGCAGGGCAGAGCTGTGGCGAGAGCAGCCCCAAGCACCTGGGCTCAGCTCAGGCTCCCAGGGCCATATGGGGAGGGCGCAGCTGTTGCTGCGATGCACTGCGTGATGCCCCAGGCCATGTCACAGAGGGGCTGCAGGGTCCCCTTGACCCCCCAGGTGCTGCCAAGGTGGGCCCTGCAAGGGCAAGGGGAGCTGCCTGGGGCACTTTAGGGAGCTGCCTGCACCTCACTGCCCACTCCCCAAGGACAACAGGGGGCACGGGGAGCCACAGGAGGGGTCCCCCAGGCTGGGGCTCACCTCAGGCATGCCACTCCCGCAATGTCCCCAGATCAGGGTTGCGGGGCTACAACTGCTGGCAAGGAGAGGCTCTGCTGAGGAAGGAAGGCCTAAATGAGCAAGTGGATGAATGAAGAGGAAGACTGTGACTGCACTCTCTCAGCCTCTGGGGAGGAAGGGCCAACTCCTAGCTGTTGCTTCCCTAGGCCACAGGCATGGAGATGGCATGGCCTAGTGAAGGAGCAGAGGGGTTTGCTCTCTCACCCTGAAAACTGTGTTAAGGCAAATCCACCATGAATGCCTCCAAACGGTGTCAAAGCCTGGGAAAATCAAGAAAAAAAAAAAGCGCTTATCGGAAAGGTCATTTCTTTCCCTCGGCACTAAATTCTCTCTGCGTTAGAGACGACGTCTGTGAATCCTGGTCTTGGGGTGGGTTCTAATTGGGGGGGTTTTGAAGATCTGATCCTAACAGGGCAAAACCAAAAGAAGGGTGGCGCCAGGTGGAGATTATCACTGGAGCCCCAAAAGCCCATTTCCCTTCTAAAGTCACTCGTTTTGCAGAAGAAAAATGTGATGCTCAGATGGAGCCTGCAACACTCGCAGTGCCATCCCACTGCTTGGGTTCCCAGTGGAGGAGACTGAGAGCAGCTTCCCATCTACAGCGTGACAACGCAGTATCACACACCCGAACGAGGCACGGGAATAATGCCTGCACGCAGTACATTCTGGTGACCCTCTCTGGTTACTTCTCAGTCTGCCCGGAGGGTGGTCCGAGGAGCGGCCGGCCCTCTGGCCTCTTCGGAAGGAAACGATGCCTGAGGTCTTTGCTTTCTCACCTGCTTGGTAAGCACTGCAGGCTGAGAGACCCCTTGCAGAAGCAGAACAGATAGCTGAGATGGCTGCATGGAAAGCAGAGTGGCTTTTCACCGAGTGCCTGAAAGGCATCCCCTGCACATTATTTTCCGCCCTGCAAATCTGAGGGAGCCTCAAAGGAAGCAATGGAGTGAGCGAGACAGTGGGAGCAGAGCTGACTTCTTGTTGATCCCCCTTGCCCCAACTGTACAGCTACAGAGGTCTGTGGAAGGGGCACGGTGCCTTCGGCAGCAGCACTGACTGCAGAAGAGAGAAGCTGTAGAGGGGAAGTGAGCGTGAGTGGGGGAAAGGGAGGGGATGCGAGCGTGCCGGGAGGTGAATGGAGGGGACGGGAGCACAGAGGGAAGGGAATGGAGGGGCTGAGGGTGCGCATGGTGAGCAACGGAGGGGATCAGAGGAAGCCTTGGGGGAAATGGAAGGGAGGAGAGTGCTGAGGGCAGGGAAAGCAGGGGGCTCAGGTGCTCACGGAGGGAAACAGAAGGAACCTGAGGATGCAGGGAGAGGACTGGAGGAGACTTTAGCAGGTGTGAGGGGACCAGAGCATCAGCGCATGCATGGAGAAGGGATCTAAGGTCGCACAAAGGAGCCTGGAGTGTGCCAAGGAGGCGATCGAGGAGGTTGCAAGGCACACGACTGCACGCCCCCGGAAAGCAGACAGCGACGCACTGGCTGCATAGAGCCCATGGCTTTAAGCTGGCAGGAAGGCAGCGCCCTCAGGGTGCCAGCACCTCGGCTCTGCCACACCAGGGCTGGGCTGGCGGCAGCCACCCTCCCAGCATGCCTTGGGGCATCCCCACGGCATGCTGGGAGCAGGGCTGCTATGGGGCACCACGGCTCAGCCCGGGGAGATGCAGCCCCTTCCCCCATGGAGCCCCGGTCAGCTCTTTCCCCCTGCCCCCCAGCCCCAGCCCAGACCTCCTGCCCCATGGCCCCAGCTGCCACTCACTGCCCCAAGGCCCCAGCTCTGTCCCGGTGCCCCACAGAGCCCAGCACAGAGACCTCCTGCCCCACGGCCCCAGCTCGAACCTCCACAGCAGGGGCCCACAGGGGCAGTGACTGTGGCAGATTTCGACCACCGTGCACTCTGGCCTCCACACCAGGACTATGTTCCTGGAGTAATGCGATCAAAGCAATCTGATTTTGACTAATAGTGGGATTAATGAGCTTTGTCAGGTCTTGAGCTGTCCAACTAAGGATGCTCGTTAACGAGCCCAGCCCGAATTACAGGCTTAGCTGCTGCCTTCAGACATGGGGCTGAGAACGATCCTTTTTTCTTTCATGGCCATTTGTGTTTCAGACATAGAGACAAGATGCTCTGAGGTAGTTCTGTTGCAAGGGAATAATCCCTCCCTGCAGCTCACATTGCAGGTGGGCTCCATCCTCCCTGCTAGGCTCCCTCAGAATGTTCTTTATTCTAAAATTAAATGAAAAATTGGGTTTCTAAGTAATGGCAGCAAAATTGCCAAGACCCCAACAGAGCAGAATGCTGGAAAATTTCAGTGGGGCATAAATGGAGGTGGTCACTGAAGGAGTGGGGCAGGGAAGGAAGAACAGCCCCCTCCCCAAACTGGCAACTGTGTCTTTTTTTTTTTTTTTCTGTATCCTTAGCAGCGGGTAGTAAATTCCAGCTCTTCAGGGCTGTCCCTGCACAACTCTGTGGCCTCCTTTGCAAGGCCATGGCTGAAGAAGGTACAGTCCAGGGGGTGGGGGAACCTGGATGTGTTGGTGGCCGCACAGGCTATAGCCAACACCGAGGGGGTCTGTGAAGGAAGTGCCAAGGTCTGGCTGAACTCCTGGAGCAAGGGACTCAGCTGAGGAAGACTCCAGGGGCTGTTTGGGGAAAGAATGGTCCCGCTGTGGTGGCCTGGTTAGGTTGTGCGTGAGGACGCTGACTCTGGATGGAGGGAAGGCAAAGGAAGGGAGGAGAGGACTAAAAGGAGACATGGCTCAGCGTAGCAGGAGGAGAAGAAATGAGTAATTGGAGCAAGTGACAGAAGCGAGCAGGAGAAGCGCAGTTCAGGGCACTACCTAGATAAGCTCAAGCAGCTGGAAATCCAGACTGGCACTCAACCTAGCTTCCACAGGTAACGACACAGACTGTGAATGCTCGTAATGGCAGAACTGAGCTGAGGCCAGGGTTTACCTTGTTTCACGCAATGACAGACTGTGAGGCGATCAGAAATTGCAAAAAAGTCATTTGCGCATCCTCTGCAGACATGTCCCTCGTTTGTAGCTGGCTAACTCTGCTCCTAAATTCACTGCTTCCACCATTCTGTTATTTCTCCCTGAAGTCCAGCTGAGCCCCTTCACTTTTGGGCCATAGCCGCCTGCTGCTATTTCAGTCTGCCCTCACCCCCATGCATATCTGAAGACCTCTTTCCCAAAAGCTGTTCCTGTGAGGTAATTACATACTCAGTTGTTTCCAGTTGATAAACCTCGTGTGCTTAGAGGTGCATGCGATGGACACACATGCAGAATTACCACTACCTTAATAGCCCTGGTATTCCTCCACGCATCACACAGTGCCTCCATCTTCCCACAGGTCCCCTTCCCGCTTCCAGCACAACATCTCCCAAGGAAAAATAAATAAATAAATAAATAAATAAATAAATAAATAAAACATCTCTGTAAGTGCTCCTATTCCCATGTTTTTAGCACTTCCTTTTAAACCAACTGCCCAGCTAGTCAGCTGGTATAGTTTGACTTTGAGCCATCCTTACATTTGAGGTGGAGAAGCACTTCCAGTTTCCAAAGCATTTTTCATACCTACTTTCTTGTCTAGTTTCATTTAATTTAAAACACACTCTGTTATTACATATTATATGACTGTATCACAATGTTTTATGATATACATTCTGAAATATGTAATAATTTCTTTATTGAAATTAAATGATTCAAAATGATCAAAGTGAAGCATTTTGATTTTTCTCAATTGAAATTTAGCATAATTGACCCAGAAGACATTTCAATGTTTCAACATTGCTCTCTCATGCAAAAGGAAGGTTAGAGAAGTAGGAATTCACCTTTGAAGAGAAACACTATTTGCCCAAAGATGGGAGATCTCTGGAGAGCAGCCTCCACCAGGAATATCAATGACTCCCCCACTGCTTCTGACCTTCCTTCTCTTTCTGCAGGTGTGGGAGTGAGGGCAAATTTCAGACAGCATTTAAAATACCAGCAGGAAATGAGTGGAAATGGAAAATGTCCCACGTCCCTGTAAGATGAGTTTGCAAGAGAGAGATGATGAATTATCTTCTTGAATGGCCTGTCTCCTTCCTTTACTACAAAGGCAGCTTAGACAACTAGATTAGATTCAGTCACCTAACTTTTAAATAGCTTAACTGCAGGGAGATGAATCCCATCTGCTGTATAGACATGAGGCATGTGCTCAAGATCCATGATGGGTCTGGATCTACTGCACAGCTCTGTCCAGGAGATGCATTTCACATTCTCTGAAATATCACACTGAGCTGCACCGTGTGCTGTTCTGACTGTCTTTATGTGCACAGTAAACTATGCACATCCCGAAATCTGGGATGCATGAAGCCTAATCAACATGACATGGAGAAAGCATGTGTGAAATTGCATGTGCATGTGTAAAACAAACAAACAAAAATCCTGCCCTGGAAATCCACCAGCCTTACCTTCCCAAGCCTGCAGTTCTGCGCCATGCCATCACACCATATTTCCATACCACAGCAATGCAGGAGGCCAGGCTCCATGATTACTCTTTCAAATGCTCATAGGTGTGAAACACTTGGGGAAAACATACGGGAAGACTTCCTTGCTGAGCTTTAGCTGTATGCAAGTGACCTATTTAAAGCTAATCAGGCTTCCTCTGTGTTCATCAGAGAGAAAGAAGTTAGCATCTTCACAGAGCGCTTCTTCCTTAGGACAAGTTGAATCATCTCCAGGAACTGCCTGTCTCTCTCTGTTGAGTCCAGAGGGGGTTTAGATGACTAGATTAGATTCAGACAAAGCTTTTAGGTGCTTCCTGGTAGATGACATGAGCATTTTCACCCACAGTCCTCCCTAATTTCTCCCTTTTATCTCTACCGAGAGATCTCCAACCTCCTAGGCACCAGCATGAGGTCCTTCAGTAGGATGCCTGAATTTAGGCGAGATGAACTGAATCCTAAGAGTCACTTACTCTAACACAAACAGATAATGCAACTCCCTGTATTTCTCTTGCTGCCAGATGTTGAACTTTTGACGTATTTGGTGACATAATTAATACATTCATAATAGATAATTTGCTGAAGGAGCACAGTAACTTAATTGCTGCAAGGTGGAAGTTTCACAGTTATTCAATTCACCTCACAGAGGAAAATCCTCTTGTCTTCCCTTTACTCTGCTTCCCAAAATACTTGTGCTGCCTCCCCAGCTATAATGCTGGATTGTGTCACTTCCTCCTTTACCTATGGATGTCCCCTTGTATGACTTTTCATAATTAACTTGTGCGGGAGAATTATGACAATTTTCAGAAAAGTTTTTTAAAATGTAGCGCCCTACTATGGCTAAAGAAAATCCAACAAATAAAATAGCCATCTTCAACTTACCGGAAAACATCAGCACCAGTGTATACACATTTATATACACTCAGGTTTGTGCCTTCACCATCTGGTGGCAAAGCACGATCATAGCGTGTCCACAGAGCTGAGAAAGTTTTTGGACCCTATCTATTTGTTTGAAAATGAGAATTCGAAATAAGTAAGATGGTTGAGAAAGTTTCTGTTTTTCAACATTTGTTGATAACACCATCAGTTATATATACACATCATTTGGAGAGCTTCTATTTTGTAAATAGGTGATACTTATTGTTTACTGCTGCTACTTGTTTTAATGTATTATCTTGTATTGTATTGTACTGAACAACATTGCATTGCATCATATCTGAGTGTTGTGGCACAAAAACATCCGACATGCTCTTTTCAGATAGTTGACTATGCATCTAGTCATAAGCTTCAGCAAAAGGCTGTCCCAGCTTATTCCAGTTATAGCTGAGCGCATTGATTTGTCTTACCCAAATTTAAACCTCTGCAGAAGATTTGAGTTCATCTGACCTCATCAATCTAATCTTCCTTTAAAGTTAATAAAGAAAAAAGGGGGCACTTCTTGGGCACCGTTCATCTTTTCTTAGAAGAGACATCTTCATAGCCCAGGATCCATGAATCTTCTTTGTAAACTATGAAGAACACGAGATGAACAGCTTAGGTGAAGTCGATTACTTCTGAGATCATATACCTTATATCATAGACAGCCAAAGCGCAGACAGCAAAAACCTCACATCTTGTCCTTCAAACTGGGGAATCCAAGTCAGTGGGTGTAATTATAACCTGGTTACTTTCTCATGTATCCTGAAATATTGGAGCTGAGAAAGATATCTGAGCCATACTACATACTAAGATCAAATTAAAAAAAAAAAAAAAAAGTACTTCTCATTTTCTTCTTTCTAACTTACATTGCATAGGAGGGAATTTACTAGTTACACTGGTTAGTATGAAATTTGCATTTTCCTGGCCTTAGAAATTAGTGGTTGAAAGATCTATTTCCCATCTCTAGTTTCTTTGCTATGAAGGATGGCCATTCATTTTCTTACACCCACTGCTTAATCCTGCCTGCTACAACACTGGATTTCAACACAGGTGGAGTTGCTTGCTTTCTCAACTGGGAAGTAACATCTGTGTTCACTTTGGAAGTTCTTGTATGATCCAAGCATAAGTTGCTATGTAATTGCTTGCAAGTCTTCTTCTTCTTTTTTTTTTTTTCCAGTAAGGACTGGACTATTTACCAGATTTGCTTATAGACCCTTGATCTCCAGATGTCTATACATACATATAGAAGCTCCATTGTTAACCAGATGAAAGCCTGTTCAGATCTCCTTCTTTTTCAGAGTGCTGGGTATTACCAAGAGTGGAATAAATCCAAATCTTCTCAACATTTTGGAAAGAGACCATCTCTGTTATACAAAACAGAAATAACAGAGATAAAGTCTTTTTATATTTAGAAGTAGACTGAAATTTAGCAAAACATCGTTTCAGGACAATGTGGAACTAGAATGTTACAGTCTAGGAATCCTAGAACAGCCTCATTTTCACACGTGTTCTTTGTGGCTTGTATGTCCAATTCATTGATAGAATTGATACAGCAGCAGCAGATTGTAGTGATGTATTGTTCCGTGCAAACAAATTGCAGTTACTTACCTTTGGTTTAATAAAGACATGGTAAGTGAAAATGGATATGAATTTAACTCTTTTCATAGTCGTGGAGTTTAAGTGCAGCTGACATCTACTCTGGAATATCATTGTAATCCCATGCAGACAAATGCATTTGAAACCTTAATTTCCCCAGAGATGCTGACCATCCATTTCTGTCTTCACAGGTAACTTTGTATATCCTGCACACCTTCAAAAATCAGCTCATGAATTCATACGTCCATGTACCTACTAGTCAGACAGTCAGTTTGTTATGAGTGTGAATGGAGCTTGGTTTGGTGCAGGAACGAGCAGAATTAATCAAAGAGTGTTTTCTATCAGACATTTGTCTAGTAGAATGCCATCAAGTTGACTGGAAACAGTTGGAATCCAACCAGTGGACTTTAATATCCTTTTCTGAATTAAAAAATATTAGTATCACAGTTATAAATACGGCACTGAAGGAATAGTTGGTTTATTTGTAATAAATCTGGAGTAGCTCTACATGCATATGCCTGCTTATGGAATTCATCCCACCTAGAGATATACCTTTAAGCATGCCTTCGTTTCTGTCTTCCATCTTAGTTTCTTCTCAATAGGGAGGGGGAGGAAAAAAAAAGTAACAGGTATTTTTGCAGAATGCTTCATTTAAGTATCTTAGACATCTGCTACATGATGAGATGAGTTATGCCATAGAAGTGCCCATTTTTTCCTTCCTTTTCCCTATTCAGGATGTGTAGAATGATAAGCTCAGGAGGCTGCAGCCAGGGCCTGTCCCTCTGGCCCTGAGCCAGGTGGGCAGAGAAGACCTGGAGATGGTAGCCGAGTTCAACCAAGAGTCCAGATGACCAGGAGAGTTCCTGGTGATGAAGCAGGTATGAGGTCAAGCTGAGAAGTCAGCCTGCGGGTCAGAGCCAGGATCAGGCCTGGTGAGGGTAACCAGAGACAGAGAGAGTCCAGTGCCTACTGGGCAGGCCCAAAGTGACAAGACAGGTCCAGGGTCAAGCTGGGAAGTCAGCCCACAGGGCAGGGTCCAGAGCAATGGAGTCTGCACGCTGAGCTAAGCTGAGCTGAGCTGGAGATCAGTGCTCCTCTAGGGAAGCTCAGACAGAAACTGAAGGCTCCCTAAACATCCACTTTTGAAGTGTTGATTTGGAAACAAAAAACTGACTGAGAAGGATAGTGCATGTTTTGTTTTGAGTCTCAACACGCTAGTCATGCCCTAAGGAATTCTGCTCAAGCAGTGAACGTACCTTCTTTTTCAACCCTCTGAAGGAATTCAACAGAACTAGTCCTTACTAGTGCTCTCTGACTCTGGTAGAATGTCCATGCATTTTTGTGCAACCATCAGTGTTCACATCATGACACAAGGCAGCTGGCTAATTAACACCACTTCAACTATCAGTGTAGATCCTTCTGGAGGAGGTAAAGTGGACACCTACCTCATGTCTGTTTAGCAGAGATGTGCCTTTAGGCACAAACTGTCTTTAAGGCGCCCTAAGTGAAATCAGACCATGTTCAAGGCATGCCAGGAAACCTGAAGCAGGAGAGTCATTTTCCTATATGTGCTGTACTGGGCTACATCTTGTATTCACCTTTGCTGCACTCTAGTGCAGTACGCAAGTATCACTAGTGTTCAGTTTCTACACTGAAAAGATAGACGGCAAGAGCTGCATAACAGTGTCCACAATACTGGCAAGTCCTTTGGGATCTTAATCCTGTTCCACAATCACAGGTCAATCAGTTCTTTCTCACAAGATCTCTGCCTCTTCCACCCTCCAACTTTAGCAGCAGAGGAAATATTCTTTTGTGTCTCCAGCCCTATCTCCATGCCACTCCATGGGCAGAGGGAAAGCAGTGTGGGGAGGCCCAAAGCATGTGTGTTAAGAGCATTGTTGCCACGATGTGTACAGCTAGAGGGGACAAGTTAAGATTGAGTACACAGGAAGTGCTGCAGCTACCTATTGAGTCCTTGACTCTGTAACACCAGAAACTTCCTTTTGACAGATATTTCTGGAAATGGCATATAACTGCAAAATAGGCAAAGAAGACACCAATTAAAAGAAAGGGTAAAAAAAAAATTGAGTTCTTTCTACTTCATAAAATGCACCTCACAAAAGTCACTCAACAGTAATGCCTCTTTTGAAAGGCAGGATTTCATAGTCATGCTTGAACAAAGCAACGAAGCAAGATCAGAAAACTTACACAGTTTATATTTGCTAGTCTCCAACAGTTTGCCTGCTATTCTCCTCTGATGACCTTCTCGGAGCACTTCAGGCAGTTTCATCAAAACCTCTCAGCTCCAAGCTGCTTCTTATGTGTCACGAGAGCAGTCCACATCTCTGCCAGGGCTGAAAACTACAGGGGATGAAACGGACAGCCTGAATGTCTAGCTCCATTTCTCATTCTGCAAAAACAACTTCCAAGAGCATCTGCAAGAACAACTCTCTCTCTCTCTCTCTCTCTCTCTCTCTCTCTCTCTCTCTCTCTCTCTCTCCAGATGGGGAAGTTGTGGCAGAAATATTTCAAGTAAATTGCACAGCAGAAGCACAAGCTTACCAGAAGCAATGAGATCGCAGAGGCATGTGAAGTTTTCTTTGTCAGAAAGAATCAGTGGACGGGGAGCTAAAATCAGTGGACGGGGAGCTAAAATATATATTTTGGACAGCTATTAGAGTAATCTCTACAGGGTGACTCTGGAGCGTGATCACCTAGACCATGTCACATTGTGGGGGGGTTTGCTTGCTTTCCTGCTTGCTTTCCAATGCTGTCCAGATAAATGGACTTCATTTAGTATTAGCTATGTGCTTCTTTTGGAAACATTTCTATTTAAAATCAATGTCATGGCTGACCATTTGCAAGATTTTGTGTTCACATTACCCTTGCAATCAAACATTTTTTGAGTAAAGATGTCTCCTACACGTGTCAGATATTTTTTCCCTTCCAAGACAATATTTCACATATGCTTTCTTCTTTCTTATTAACTTGCTCTTACCATTGCATGTTTGCAGCATAAATAAATATCAGAACTGTGCTATATGACTGTTGGCACTTAGACATCTGGTCTGTACACGTTTGAAACAAGAAGTAAACGAGGAAATCATTTCAAGACTTTAAAAATGTTTGTGGTCAGGCCTCACTACTTGCCAGGTATTTTTACTCAGGCAATGCAAAATATAGAAGCAGCTGTTTAGTCCTCATATTAAGTCATTATAAGAATCTGGGCCAAAGTGTAGAGGAATCGAATGCTGTTGTTGTTGTTGTTGTTGTTGTTGTTGTTGTTGTTGTTGTTGTTGTCGACGCCTCCCAAAAGCTATGGTCCTGCTGTTGCCTGCTAGCACCCGCCAGCCGGAAGAGAAATCAGAAAAATCATGGCGTTCTTCCCCAAAACATAAAAAAAAAAAAAAACAGTTTTTAAATTATAAGCCTTAGCTTGAACTGGCCGTGTGCCCTAACCCCTCAGCAGTTTCAGTATGAAGGGGGTAAGTGGGCCCCATCTGTCTTTCTACCTGCCCCACCTAGGGTGAGACAGACCAGCCTCTGAAGGCGCCTGTCCCTCTCTGTTGACAATGGTGCTCAACTAGACAACTGTCCTTCATTGCATGAAGAATTTAGACTGCTACAAATAGGTGGGGATGGTCCCACCTTTAGCTGTGTCCACAGAGTGTGAATGCTGGGTGAGGGACATGCTGGCCCAGGCCTGAGGGACACTATCCCTCTAAGCCTTGAGAATCAGGATTTATCCCAGTTCCGTCCTGCTGGCTGCCATCCACATAACCCACCACGGTGAGGAGAAGACACTGAGACGTCCGCAGTGTACTGGTGCGTGCCTGTGAAATGGGAACCCACTCTGCCACCCCCTGCATAGAGCAGAGGACATTCAGGGAACCAGAGCATTTCCGACATTGTCCCAGGGTTTGGTCTGTAGATCTTCCGCTCTCCTGTGCAGGGAACACCTTCTTATCTTGAACCACACTTAAGCCATGTTAAGGTGCAACACAAGTGCAAGCCAGTGTTTATAGGGAACGTGAAGTGAAGGAAGAAAAAAGAAAGTGCTTTAGTTACTTTGAGAGTGCATTACACAGATGTCTTTCTCCCTCAGCTTGCTGAGTCAGGGTCCCGTGGCTCCTCGTGGCTCCTTCGTCCTTGTGGAGAACCTTAGCTGCTACAACTAACCTCCCTGTGGCAGCTGTGACTGGCTCTGAGATGATTTAATCTTCCATCTTCACATTTCTTCTCTTCCCTCCTGCAGGAGTAGCTGCTCCAGCTATTCCCTTGGAATACATGTTTCTTCCTTTGCCTGGGCCTGTAAAAGTGCACTGTTGTGCTAGGAGTTATCCTGCGTACAGGAATTATTACTGAATAACTCTTTTTTTTCACTGACACATAAAATTGTGCCCCCCAAATGCTTTCTTTGCCCCCCAATGCTTTCTTTGGTGATGACAATTTCCTACGGTGAGCAATTTATCTTTCACTTGGATCTTTGATTCTCTATTAGTAATAAACATTAAAATGCAAAATCTGAGGCAGAGATGAAGGGCAGAGGGGATGGCTAGGAAGGAGGGCATTAGTGATAGGTGAACTACTGCAGAAAGGCAGAGAGCTGCACTGGAATGGGAAGGGGAGAAGCTTCTCTTCATATCATCTGCATCAGCAAATGACCCAACCAGCATCTAAGATCAGCAGTTTAATTGCTAACCCGTGGATTCAGCATATGACAATGCAGTACTCCTAAGAAGGCATTTACTCCAAAGTAAAGGGGAAGGAAGCCTTTGGTACAATTGCTTCCAGCAGCAGGTGACCAACAGCCTTGCAGACACCTTGGGCCATTGTTTCCTAGCTGAGTAGATTACAGAGTAGATGGAGTTTGTCTGATGGAAAGTTTACACCTGGGAGAGCTCGGACTAATGGGATGCTCTGCCTGGAACACATTTTAATATTTTTGATAGCATTCATGTATTTATTTGCTGGTGTCTCAGCAGTGCTTGGAAGCCCCAGTCCTGGGCCTGTGCTATTCAGAAAGAGAACATAAAGGGAATCCCTGCTAGTCACAGAGTTTACAATGCCATTCCAATCAAAACATGAACTTTCAGCGTCTTCCCAATTACTGCAACAGCTAAAACCAAGCTTTTCTTCAGAAGGGAGCTTTCAGTAAATTTTCCAAAATGGAATTATACTGAGAGAGACTTGATTTTCTCAGCTCTTGAGAAAATGTAACCACAGTTCTACACCTCACCCTTTTCACGCCAAACTTTTCTATTCCACAGTTTTCTCATGGCACTTTTCATCTCCTCATTTCTCAGTGTGTAGATGAGTGGGTTCAGCAGGGGTGTGAGGATACTGAAAAACACAGCTACGCTCTTGTCCTCCGAGAGATTGCTGGATGGGCGTATGTAGGTGAAAGTGGATGGCCCAAAGAAGAGAATCACCACAGTAATGTGGGACCCACAGGTGGAGAGGGCTTTCTTCCGCCCTTCGGACGTACGCCTTTTCAAGGAAAACAAAATGACAATGTAGGACGTGACCAGGATGATGAAAGTGACCACAGAAATCATTCCACTGTTGGCAACGACAATGATGCCTGCAACATAGGGGTCGGTACAGGCCAGTTGTAGTAGGGGGTGGACATCACAGAGGTAGTGGTCAATTTTGTTGGGGCCGCAAAAAGGGAGGCTAACGGTTATGAGGGTCTGCACCAGGGAGTGCACAAAGCCCCCCACCCATGAACCCATCACCATCCAGCCACACACACGCCTGGTCATGAGGGTGGTGTAGTGCAGGGGTCTGCATATGGCAAAGTAGCGATCATAGGCCATCGCTGTGAGGATGAAGACCTCAGCGCCACCGAAGATGTGTAACCCGAATAGCTGTGCCATGCAACCCCCAAAGGAAATGGTTTTCTTCTCAACAAGGAAGTCAGCAATCATTTTGGGAGCTGTGACAGAAGAGAAGCAAATATCTGCAATGGACAGGTGGCAGAGAAAGAAATACATGGGAGAGTTCAGACGCTGACTGCTAACTACAGTGACAACAATGAGCAGATTTCCTGCCACAGTAACAATATAGAAGAACAAAAACACCACAAAACATATTTTCTGCACCCCTTGGTTCTTTGAAAGGCCCAGAAGAATGAATTCCTTCACACTGCTTACGTTCTCCATGTTGATCAGACGGGTGCCAATATGCAATATACAGCTTATACCCCTGGGAAAACAAAGACAGACACATGATTCATCAGCATTTTTTCATTATTAATAATGAGTTCTATTTCAGAAGTGGATACAAACCAAGAAGGATATAGCATTAGCATTAAGCTTTTGAAGTGTTTAGTTTAAGTCATGTATTTTTTTTTAACGGCTATGTAGTTCTCCACAGTACAAAGCTTCTGCCATGGCTTTGGTGGCACAGAGATAGGTGCACTCTGTGATATGTTCCTTAATCCTGGTCCTCCAGGATCTTGAAGGACTGGCTCCATGGCTGGTAGCCTTCCATGCACTAAGGACAAAGCCAGAGTGTTCACCTTGGGCACTACAAGGCAGATAATGCAGCATGTTTGCCCTCAGGGTAGACAAAGTTCCTGACAGCAATCTTTGTAAAATGGGTGTCTTTAAGAATACCTGGAAATATTGCTCAGAATGATGATTTGCTTTATAAGTACACATGATCTTTGAATTCTTGTTTAGAAGGGAAATGTACCCACAGGCAGAGAAAAGAACTCTCTTGTGTATACACATTTTGAAACGTAAATATGAAATGTCACAGGCTGAAAAATGAGTTCTGGGAAGGTTATCTATCATGGAGGGGAAAAAAATTGCACCTATGACTTAATGGAGTATTTCACATTGTTCTAAATCTCAGCATTGTTTCTATCAGAGGAAGGAAGAATGAAAGACTCTTGTGAGATCTTCTGTCCCAGCACTGTACTGATTTTACCTAGTATTATTTTTGATACACTCTGCGTGATCCTTTCAAGGGTTAACTTAGCTTAATGAAGCTAATCTAACTAAACTCCTTCAACAGCCAGTATAAGTCTCTCTATAGGCTGATTCAGAATGACTGAATTAGGGTCCTTTGCAGAACCCTTTCTTCCTCCATTCACTATGAGGAGCTTAAGCAAATTAGCACCAGCAGGTTAGAATGACCCTCAGAGAATAATCCCTTTCGGTGCCTGAAAGTAGCTCAGAGCTTTTTGTAATGCCATCCACCTTTTTCAGGTTATGGCTGAGCTCCTTGTCCCTAGGCATTTCTACATCCATACAGTTTCTCATTCGAGACAAGGTCACATTCCAGCATAAACATGGGACTTCTTTGGTTCACCCTGTATTCCAGCTACAACCCATCGAGCATTACGTGTCACTAATAAATGAGTAGCCTACATCTTCAAAAAGAGGGTAACGTTTCTAGCTTGCCATTATGCACCCAGACCACCAGAATTCCCTTGCTCAAAGAAGTCTGGGAACCACCAGATTAAACTCTTCACAGAGAATTTAAGGTCAGCCAAAAGCAGGCACTCTTTTAATAAAAATATCCACTGTATGGGCTTCCTTCTAGGATCAAAACATTCCCCGTCAGCTGGTGTTAAAATGCACCATTTTAAGTCCTGCAGAATTACATCACAACCAGGTCTTCTCATTTGTCTTGGTGATCTGTGAGCAAATCTGTGGAATGATTCAGTTAAGCCAAGGTATCTACCAACTACTTCCATCTGCAGCATAATCAGAAATTCTCGTGCAGGCACAAAGTCATCAAGCATCCACAGGAAACACTGAAACTGAGAAAAGCCAAGATTACTTTCAAACCCACAAAGTGAAGCCGAGAGAGGAAGTGGGCAAAGGTAGGGACTTTTCCTATGCTTACAGTTGTACTTACACTAGATGAAAGTTTTTCAAGCAGAAGGGTAAAATTTACATGGATGGTTCCTTTTCAGATATTTCTACAAGGAAAAGGATCAGTAAGAACAACGGGAGGTCAGTTTCTCCCTCGTCTTACCAGGTCGTGATCCTTTCTACCCCTCTTCCTTCTACTGAGCAACGACGTAGACTTCTCAACAATAAATGACAGGGATGAAATGAGCACACCTTTATGGCTGTGCAGTACCAAGTTGAAAAGAAATAGCTGGGCTCCATCCAAGCCAGAGCATGACTGGAAGCATACCACAGCAATCGCAGGGCCATATTAAGGCAGTCAGAAAGGAGTGACCAAGAGAGAAATGGTCAGGGGAAACTATATGCCTGAATACAGCAGATGGCAAATTCCTGAGCTAAAAACAAGGTGTGCTTCTACAAAAGGACCGATTCACAATTCAGACAGCTCGGCTATGTATATTGCTTGAAAAGGTCCTTTCCATCACCACCAAACTGCATTTAACAAACTACCCATCTGTCTGATCTCATCTCATCACCTTAAGTCATGTAGGCACCTGTACCTAAGCTAGGCATATTACACCTGACCAGCCTACTTGTAGATGTGATGAATCATGTGCTGCAGGTACCCGTTTCTTACTGCTGACTCCAAGAGGGTTACTAGAATGACTAATTCGGTAGAGGATTGCCACCAGTTATGGTTTATCTCTTCAAGTGCCTTTGCAGGGGTAGACCTGAGCTATATGACATAATGCAATCAGCTGCAAAATAAAATGAATCTCATGTGTACTCTTAACATCTCAGAAAGGGTGAGAAATTGCACCATCTCCTTACTGCATGCATTCTTCCCTAAAATCTCCGGTGGTTATGGGAAACAAAAGAATAATATCAAAGCAATCGAATCTGCAGCTGTAGAACTAGCTCTGTGTATGATTCTAGCCAAAGATAACTAGAGACAGTTGATAACTTCAGTGGAAGTTCCTTTCTGTATTTTCACTTTTGTTCAAGAAGAAAGGGAAGGGAAGAGGAAAGCAAACAAAGCGAAGCAAAGCGAGAAGGCAGAGAAGCTGCAAAACTTACCTCACCTGTGTTTAGAGATCTAATATTTTGTGTAAGGGCTGTACAGCTTTATCTCCTCAACTTCTGTCTCCCCTGGTATGAATGTGTTAGAGCACAGCACCTTTAAAGAACATAGAATGGCTTCTGGAAAGCTTCCAAAACTTGCTTAGGAGGTGCTGTTAGTGTATAATCCAATCCCATCTAATTTATTACTTGCTCTCGTGTGTCACAAGTGTATCTTGATGTTTCCTGCCTGTGTGAGAAGTGGTTTAATAGGCTGTGTGGATGATGTGACCTGGGTGTCCTGAATGATGCTTTCATATCCCAGCAGCTGCAAGAAGGGCTGAGAAGAAAACCATTTAAGCACCAACCTTTAACCCTCTCCCAGGAAATCTTCCACCTGAAGGGCTCTTGGGGCTGGAGGAGGGAGGGGTGGAGGCTTAGTGAAGGCAAGGCGTGAAAGAAAGGGGCAAAGGAGGAGAATGAGTTCTGTCTTGACTGAAAAGTTTAAGTAAATATATTTTAAAGAAACAGTTGTCAGTCAATGCTTTTCTAATGATATCACAAAGGCATTTCAGGGTTTCTCCATAAGAAATAACACTCAAAGGAGTAGCTGAGTATTCAACTGGACAAGCATATGCATGGAACTATCCAGCTAACGCTTCTCGGAGTTCTTCCTTACTCCAAGCTGACAGTTGTATGGATTTCCCATGTGTAAAGGGCCATTAGGTCCACTGCTCTGGCTTCCTAGCATTGTGAATGCTAAAACACTCCATTTGTAATCCAGATATTTTCTCTCCTTTTTTAACTTCTGTGTATTCCAAAAAACATGTAAAAGTGAAATCTTCATTAAAGAAAAAAAGAAAGAAACCTCAAGCTGTAGGAAGAGTCACCATGCTCCAGGGATGGTCAAGAATTCCTATCACAGGAGTCTTTTAAGGACAGGTTGGGCTCATTTCTCTCAGGAGTGGTTACGATTAAGTTTTTATAGGGACAGAAGATGTCCTGGGTGACCTCTTGATGACCCTCCAAGTCCTATCTCACCAGAAATTTCATCACTGGAAATCCAGTGAATAAAGCCTCTTTGCAAGAATTTGCATGTTTTAACAGAGGTCAGTGAATTACCAAGTCAGTCAAAAAAATCCTTCATTTACGAATTGGGAAACTGAGGGAGGAAGTCACCTATTTAATGCCAATGGAAGTCAGCGAATTTAACCCTGACTTAGTCACTCTAGGCTCTTCTGCGGAAAAAAATGAATGTCTCTGGAGGCAGATGCATCTGATCTACCTCAGAACTGATTTTAGGATGCGATTAGGTCTGAAATGGACATCTAGCATTTAAACAAAATAACTGAGGGCGGACAAATCTCACTGTCATGATGGGCCCCATCTTTCTTAACCTGAGCAGCTGCAGTCAAAGGTGAACCTAAGAAATGAAACAAACGAAGCAAATAGACATGCTGATTTATATCAGCATATCATCTCAACCAAGGCCCAAGTCAAATTCATCATGGCTCTGAACTCTACTGTGTATTTGTAGCTTATGCCTCACGGATGTCAGGAAAGACATTGTCTCAGCTACTGTCCTTTGCTTTGTTTTGCTGAAATTTCTGGAAATGTGGAATGGCCTGATAGCAACATAGTTAATGTCTCCATCTCCTCTGCACAGAATGCCAGCAATCTCCACAGTGAAAACAGAAATCCTACAGTTAATGAGAATAAATACTGGTAAAGAAATGTCTTGGTGAAAATAGTCCCCTAACTTAAATGTCCTTTTACTGTCGCCTGGAGCCTTGGGCAGCTTAATGAGGGTTAACAGTAGTCACTACAGGAAACAAGAGTATTGGGTAAGAAGGTAAACAAAGTCTTACAGTCTTTGGGAAAGGAAGAGGAGCAACAGATGACAGAAGCCAGAGATCAGGCCAATAGCATCTGGCCTGCTAACCTAGTATGAATCAGCCTGCCACTTTCTGTACCCAGTGGCACACATGGCAGCAACTTGGCTAGCATCACATTCATGTCCTTTTGTTTCCCTAGCCAAACGGACTACCAGAGGTGACTTAATGCACAAGTCCAAATGAAGAATTGCTGCTACCTCCTGTTGCAAAATAATTCCCCATAGGGGTGTGCGTACTGCCAGGAAAGGAGAAAGGTCTTTTCTCCATTTTCATTCCACTTACCTCGGCACCTGGCTCTGGACACCACTATGGCAGCAGGTCATGCTCAGGGGAGCTGTGATTTGGACAAGGAGGGACTGTGCATGGTGAGATGAATGAGGTTTTGCAGCTGGATAGTGAATACTGGCAAGGGGTTTGTTGATAGAGCCATGGTGAATGTATGTTGTGAATTTGATGATGGGCAGGATGGGGACAAGGCAGGGTGTGGAGGGAAGTTGTGAAACTTGAAATGGATGCTACATGGCCAGGGGCTGTCTTTGTGGAGTTTGTGAAATCAGAAGTGCCTGAGGTGTGGTGAGGGACTGTGCTGAAAGATCGTATGAAGTGGCAGGTAATACTGTGGGTGCTAAGCTGTGTTGAAAGACCTTGTGACATCAGAAGCGGGCATCGTGTTTTGAAGGGTAACACTAGGAGAGGTTGCAAAATTGTGGCTGCTGAGGTGTCATAAGGCTGGCTAGAGAGTTCAAGGAGACCCTACAGTAGAACAGGTAGTGTGAATAGTAGGGGACAATGTATGGTGACAACTTGTGTTGGGAGAGGTTTTGAGGTCAGAAGAGGGCACTCGGTAGTGAGGAATGTGCTAGGGGAAGTTTTGCAGTGACAGTGGACCCTTGGGGAATGAGAAGTTGTGTTGAGGGAGGTTGTGAAATCAGCAGCAGGCATTATGGAAGAGGACTGACCATTTCTCAATCTGTGTGACCCTGAGCAGCAGTAGAGCATCTTCTGCAAGGTCTGTGAAACTAGAGCTGCTCATGGATGCAGCTGGGAAGCAAAGCATCAGTGCAAGAGTCAAGCTATAACTTTGGACAGACAGTTCTTGTGTTCTTTATATCGTGAGACTGTCTGAAGAAGGGAGAAGTAGTGAAAAAGCATTACTATTGCATGCCAAACATTGGTAAATTCCCATTTTTGATGGTCCCTGGCTCATCTCTCTGGGACAGCAGCACCAACCCGGTCATTTACTTCCTCTTCAGGAGCAACCGTCACCACCGGCTCCATGGCTCTGCGAAAGTCACCTTCTGACAAGTGTTTGCAGAGAAAGCAACATGTGGAGAAGGAAGCCAAGTGCCCAGAGACACTGCTGCAGAGACTGCTGTATAAATCCCTGCTGGCGAGGAGGTGTGGGAGGGTGGGGCAGCCTGCAGAGGGGACTGAGGGGAAATGGGCAGCAGTGCTCAGCCCCCAGCGGAGCCAGGGCATCTCCACTGCGGTGGGAGCAGCTCAGCTGGTGACGTACCCCTTCCGAGCAGGGCTGTGCTGGGGACCAGGGAGCTGGGTGAGAGCGATCCTTGTCTGCACACCATGCCAGTGCCTCTTCTCATTACGTGGTCCCCCCCTTGTGGAAGGGGACATGGTGCACAGAGCATGGCTATGCAGAGCATGCAAAGCGCAGGGAGGAAGAGTGACCCAGGATGTTGGGCATGTCTTTGGGACCCTGAACCTTACAGGGAGTCTCTTCCCTCACTTTGACTTGAGGCCAAGCCTGCAGGACTCCAGTGCATTCTGGCAGCTCCTGGGAGGCCATTATCAGCAGGCATGAGTTTCATCCTGGCTATTTTGGGCTTGTATAGAAACATCCTTCAGGTCTGAACACCTAGGGGACTGTTCAGCTGGTGCCACGGCTGCTCTGGTCAACACACAGGGGTCCTGGAGTGATGCGTGGTGCTTCTGTGTGTGTAGAGAAGAGCACCAGTTCCTCACCTACACGCTGAGCCTCTCCATCGCTGTCCCCAGAGGGCTGGAGGGGGAACTCATCTCTCCCAGCTTTCGCCCAAGATGGCCATCTCCAGATGAGTTAGTTGCCCTAGGCTGCCTGTACAGGCAGTGGAGAGAAAGGTGCTTGTAAGGAGCTTTTCCCTTCCCTATGTGGCTGCAGCACACAGCTGCTGCTGAGCCATCAGCCACCCTCCTGTCCCTGTGCCAAATCTCTTCCCCACCACCGTCTCGCCCCACACTGCGGATGCCTCGCTCCCCTTACGCAGTGCCATGCAAGGCCTCTCACCCTAGTGCTTCTGAGAAAGCTTTCAGCTCCCAGCCACAGCACCTTATCTCACTGTCTTCCCAGTAGCTGCTGTGAGGGTCACCTCTCTTCCTGGCACTGGCACTTGCCTCTTGCTGCAGGGCTGAAAGGGCATTTCTCTGCCTCTCCATCCAGCTCTCCAGACTTTCTATTTTTTATTTTTTATTTTTGGCTCCTGCCCTCAATCCTTCCCTCCTTTGTGTCTCCATTACTCTCTTTCTGGGTTGGCTGGTGCGTGGATCTAATTAACACTAAAACAGTTTGTGAGCAAGTGAAGGGCTGGATTTAAAAGGAATGGATCTAAATCTGATTTTTTGAAATTAAGTTGAGGGCAGAGAAAGAAGGGAAAATGTCTGCACCAGAACATTCAAAGAACTAACAGGGGTCAAAACTTTTCTCTTTTGTTCATTTTAATTCTATGGGGTAACAGTATTCCTGAAGCCATTTCACAGAATCACAGAATGGTTGAGGTTGGAAGGGACCTCTGGAGATCATCTAGTCCAACCCCCTGCCCAAGCAGGGTCACCTAGAGTAGTTGCCCAAGATCGCGTCCAGGCGGATTTTGAATATCTCCAGAGAAGCAGACTCCACAACCTCTCTGGGCACCTGTTCCAGTGCTCTGTCACCCTCACAGTGAAAAAGTTTTTCCTCATGTTCAGATGGAAGTGTCTGTGTTTCAGTTTGTGCCCGTTGCCTCGCGTCCTGTCACTCGGCACCACTGCAAAGAGTTTGGTCCCATCTTCTCTACACCCTCCCTTCAGATACTTGTACATGTTAATAAGATCTCCTCTCAGCCTTCTCTTCTCCAAGCTAAACAGGCCCAGCTCTCTCAGCCTTTCCTCATAAGAGAGATGCTCCAGTCCCCTAATCATCTTTGTGGCCCTTCGCTGGACTTGCTCCAATAGTGCCACATCCCTCTTGTACTGGGGAGCCCAGAACTGGACGCAGTACTCCAGATGTGGCCTCAGCAGGGCTGAGTAGAGGGGGAGGATCACCTCCCTCGACCTGCTGGCCACACTCTTCCTGATGCACCCCAGGATACCATTGGCCTTCTTGGCCACAAGGGCACATTGCTGCCTCATGCTTAACTTGGTGTCCACCAGCACTCCCAGGTCCTTCTCCGCAGAGCTGCTTTCCAGCAGGTCAGCCCCCAACCTGTCCTGGTGCCTGGGGTTATTCTTCCCCAGGTGCAGGACCGTGCACTTGCCTTTGTTGAGCTTCAGGAGGTTCCTCTCCACCCACCTCTCCAGCCTCTCCAGGTCTCTCTCAATGGCAGCACAGCCCTCTGGTGTATCAGCCACTCCTCCCAGTTTTGTATCATCAGCAAACTTGCTGAGGGTGCACTCTGTCCCTTCATCCAGGTCATTGATGAAGAAGTTGAACAAGACTGGACCCAGTCCTGACCCCTGGGGGACACCGCTAGCTACAGGCCTCCAACTAGACTCTGTGCCACTGATCACAACTCTCTGAGCTCTGCCATTCAGCCAGTTCTCAATCCACCTCACTGTCCACTCATCTAACCCACACTTCCTGAGCCTGTCTATGAGGATGCTATGGGAGACAGTGTCGAAAGCCTTCCTCAAGTCAAGGGAGACAACATCCACTGCTCTCCCCTCATCTACCCAGCCAGTCATTCCATCACAGAAGGCTATCAGATTGGTCAAGCATGATTTCCCCTTGGCGAAGCCATGCTGACTACTCCTGATCACTTTCTTGTCCTCCACATGCTTGGAGATGGCCTCCAGGATGAGCTGCTCCATCACCTTTCCAGGGATGCAGGTGAGGCTGACTGGCCTGTAGTTGCCTGAGTCCTCCTTCTTGCCCTTTTGGAAGACTGGGGTGACACTGGCTTTCTTCCGGTCTTCAGGCACCTCTCCTGTTCTCCAAGACCTTTCAAAGAGGATGGAGAGTGGCTTAGCAATACCATCCACCAGCTCCCTCAGCACTCGTGGGTGCATCCCAGCAGGGCCCATGGATTTGTGGGTGTCAAGTTTGCTTAAATGATCTCTAACCCGATCCTCCTCCACCAAGGGAAAGTCTTCCTTTCTCCAGACTTTCTCTCTTGTCTCCAGGGTCTGGGGTTCCTGAGGGCTGGCCTGAGCAGTAAAGACCGAAGCAAAGGCGGCATTCAGTAACTCTGCCTTCTCTTCATCCTTCATCACCAGGGCACCCTCCCCATTCAGCAAAGGGCCCACATTTTCCCTAGTCTTCCTCTTGCTACCGATGTCTTTGAAGAAGCCCTTCTTGTTGTCCTTGACATCTCTCGCCAGATTTAATTCCAAATGGGCCTTAGCCTTCCTCGTTGCATCCCTGCATACTCTGACAATGTTCCTGTATTCCTCCCAAGTGGCCTGTCCCCCTTTCCACTTTCTGTAGACTTCCTCCTTCTGGTTGAGTTTTGCCAGGAACTCCTTGCTCATCCATGCAGCTCTCCTACCTCCTTTGCTTGACTTTCTACTCATAGGGATGCACCGCTCTTGAGCCTGGAGGAAGTGATGTTTGAATATTAACCAGCTCTCTTGAACACCCCTTCCTTCTAGGGCCCTAACCCATGGCATTCCTCCAAGTAGGTCCCTGAAGAGGCCAAAGTTTGCTCTCCTCAAGTCCAGGGTTGCGATCCTACTCAGTGCCCTGCCTCCTCCTCGCAGGATCCTCAACTCCACCATCTCATGGTCACTGCAGCCAAGGCTGCCCCCGACCTTCACATCTTCCACCAGTCCTTCTTTGTTAGTGCAAGATCCAGCAGCACACCTCTCCTTGTTGGCTCCTCCACCACCTGTGTCAAGAAGTTGTCACCAATGCTCTGCAGGAACCTCCGGGACTGTTTGTGCCTAGCTGTGTTGTCTTTCCAGCAGATCTCAGGGTGGTTGAAGTCCCCCATGAGAACCAGGGCCTGGGATCGTGAGGCTACTTCCAGCTGTCTGTAGAAGGCCTCATAAGTTTGTAGCTTTTGAAATAAGATTTTAGTTCTGCAACAATACAGCATAAAATATCTCGCACCTTCATGCAAGGAAGGTAGGCCTATTTCTTCATTTTAGAGATGAAAAAGATCATTTTCAATCTGCAGATAGAATCATAGAATCATTTAGGTTGGGAAGGATTTCTGGAGGTCATCAAGTCCAACCTCCTCCTCAAAGCAGGTTCAGTCAGATCAGATTGCTCCGGCTCGATCCAGCTGAATTTTAAATGTCAACACAGATGGAGATTGTGGTGGATCTTGGGAAACTGCATAGACAAGATATTTGTATGAGAAGTGGTAGAGTAGGCGTAGCGGAAGATCACGTGGTGTGACGCGCAGCCTAAGGGGTGGAAACGAAGTGCACCTGTATGTAAGCTTGTACGCAGCTCACAATAAACGCCATTTTAGCATCTCTCACATTGAGGTCTGTGCTTGTGACCCTGCAGTAGAGGAGGCTGCAGTGCTCCCCTGGTGGCACCATGGGTCCGGGCGAGAGCACGGCAACAAGTGGTGACCCCGACGTGATTCGGCAGGTCCGACACGTCTCGCCGTGAGACCCAGGGGGTGCGGGCCATCTCCAGAGGGAGAATGGCGGCTGCGACGTCGAGTAGCAGGCGATAGCTGAGAGTCCGGATGATATGGAGGCCTTAATAAAGGTAGTTGTGTTTTTAGCTAACGAATGGGGAGCTTCTGTGAAGCCGAAGGACATTACACTATGTGTAAAGCGACTCCAGAAAGAAGGAGTCATAAATAAGCTGGGGGACTGCTTGCAGCCAGAACTCTGGCCGCGATGCACTTCGGTGCTGGCGGAGCGAGCTATGTCCACAAACAAGGCTAAAGATCTCAAGACGTGGGGAGTTATACTCCGTCTTCTGAGGCGGTCACGGGAGGAAATACAGACTTGGAAGGCCGCCCGCGACGCGCTGCTTCATCAGGAGAAGGCTGAGACGAAAACGGAGGAGAAGTCTAGCGATGGGGGGGCGAAAGAACAGGAGAGCGGGGGCGGGGAGGTTCCAGTGATCCTACCGGTGGAATCCCAGGAGCCGCCTCCGGTGTACCCCTGGCAAGATCTCGCACAAGACGGAGAGGGCTGGGGGGTCGACGGGACCGACCCCGAGGATTGCGTGCCTGGGGCAGTTTTGAGGAAGGCGCTTAGTGAGGAAGATAGGACCCTGCTGCCGCGGGCCCCAGTAGAGGAGGGTGCTGTAGGCGGGGGGAGTCAGGCAGTGCAGCGAAGGAGGAAGGGTAACGGCCAATCAGAGCGGAGAGACCAGAGTTCGACCTTGAGAGGAGGGAGGAAGGTTCGGGTGAGATCGCCGGTTAAGGAGGAGAGCGGAGAAGATAGTAGCGACGAGGAAGGCGGGGGCTTGCGAGAAGTTAAGCGCAGGCTGCGGGGGTGTGCAATAGGAGAGACGCAGCTGAAAGGGAGGCCAAAGGGCGGAGAGGAAGTAACAACATCCCCGGTCGACACTCTGTTGCGTGCATTAGAGGAAATAAGGCGGGAGGTCGAGAAACAGAGGGACCTGCTCAGCGGAGCTAAAAGGGAAGCGGCCCCTGCAAAGTCCATACCGCTCACTGACTGGCGGCTAATAGCCGATTCGTGTGCCCTTCAGGGGCTACGGTTCGAGCAAGCGCCGCAAGTCTGTCCCGTAAGGGCAGTACCAGGGGAAGGGGTCCAGTGGGTGGCGCTCAAGCCCAAGATAGTACAGGGACTGATGACCTCGGTGAAGGAGAATGGGTTGAAACATCAGCAAACTCAGATGCTGTTGGATAGTGTGCATGCCCAGGTGTGCACGCCTTACGACCTACGGCAGCTGGCGAGGGCGATACTGTTGCCCACGCATTGGATACTGTGGAAGGAGGCATGGCAAGGCCGTTGTGCCGCCCTCGCTGCAGCTGCCGCCGGGGACCCGAACCATCCCCTAGCAGGTACCACGCTGAATCGCTTGATGGGGCGGGGTGCAAACCTCGCATCCCCGAACCAGCAAGCGACAGCTCTCAGAGGCCGGGAGGTCATGGCCACAACAGAGGCTTCGCGGGCCGCATATGAAGAACTCGGGAAGCTAGTAAAGGTAGAGCCACCCTGGACAAAGATAAAACAGACACACGCAGAGAGCTTCACTGAATTCTGTGACAGGCTCCAACGGGCCATTGCAGAGTCAGACTTGCCCCCTGAGGCCCAGAGTCCGGTCATGATGGAGTGCCTCTGGCAGCAGAGTAACGCCATGATGCAGGACATCCTGAAAACGATCCCTAAAGGAACACTACTTTCGGTTGTCATCCGCACGGTACTGGAAAAACAGAATCAGGGAACAGCAGCAGCGCAGGCCCTTGTCGCGGCGGCGGACCAGATGAGAAAGGGACCACAGCGATGCTTCTCTTGTGGCAGATTAGGGCATATTAGCGCACACTGTCAGCGGCCGGGCCGGCCGATCTCGTGGCAAGGCCGGGGGTCATGCTGGGCTTGTGGGCAGTATGGGCATGTAGCCCGAGAGTGTCTCCAAAATCAACAGCGGAAACTGCCGGGAAACAGGGGGCGGGGGGGACATTGCAAAGGGGCATCCCTCCCAAAGATCTTGGCCCCGCGCAGGAGTGTGACCGGAGTTGGCCCGACAGTGGCAGCGGTCCAAGAGGAAGACATCCCAACGTGGCTCTGGCAGTAAAATTAGGTGATCGCCCAGTGGTGCGGGCGACGCTGAGCTTGGGAGGATGTAGTGACGAGGGGAGGAGGATAATAACCATGCTGGCGGACTCCGGAGCAGACGTGACATGCATAGCGCATGCCCAGTGGCCTGAGAGCTGGCCCTTGATGGATGCTGGTTACGTAACCGGAGTTGGAGGAATGGCTAGTACGTACAGGAGTGTGATGCCAGTGGAGATCCGCGTGCAGGACGACGACGGCGACGAGCTGATAGCTCGGGTCCGGCCGTACGTCATGCACATCCCTGACTCGCTGTTAGGCTGAGATGCCATGGCGCAAATGAGGCTCAAGCTCACAAATGTAGTATGAGGGCCACTGCTGGAGGCGGTGTGAAGATCACCTGGAAAACGGAAGAACCTGTGTGGATAGAGCAGTGGCCCCTTACAGAAGAAAAATTGAAAGCTGCCAGAGAAATAGTAGACCATGAGCTACAAGCGGGACACTTACAAGAGAGCTATAGCCCCTGGAACACTCCCATATTCGTGATTAAGAAGAAGGCGTCTGGGAAGTTTCAACTTCTTCACGATCTCAGAGCCGTTAATAGCCAAATGATGGGCATGGGATCATTCCAGCCCGGACTTCCACTGATCTCCATGATTCCGAGAGGATGGCCAGCAGTGGCATTGGACATTAAGGACTGTTTTTTCTCGATTCCTCTACACCCGGATGATTGCCGTAGATTTGCGTTCACTGTACCACACACCAATCTGGATGCCCCTGCAAAGCGGTACCAATGGACGGTCTTACCACAGGGCATGAAGAACTCGCCCGCCTTATGCCAAACATATGTTGCCAGCGCCCTGCAGCCGGTGTGTGACCACTGGCCGGGCATGAAAATTATTCACTACATGGATGACATACTCCTGGCGGCAGAAGAGGACAAGCATCTAGAACAAGCCCTCCAAGAGGTCAGACAGAATTTGGAGGAGGCGGGACTGCAACTGTCAGAAGCGAAGCTCCGACGAGGAAGCGACATCAAGTACTTGGGGTGCCGCATCAGCCCCACGGAGGTGCGGCCCCTAAGAATAAAGTTGAACCCGAAGGTGACTACCCTGCACGATGTACAAAAATTAGTAGGTGCGCTGCAGTGGCTGAGGCCTATCATTGGCATAATGCCGCAGGAGATGAACCCCCTCTACGACCTGTTAAAGGGGAAGGCACCCTGGGAGCCCAGACACCTTACGCCAGAGGCCCAGAAGAGTCTTCGCAACATAGAGCAACGAATGGCCACAGCTGGATTGGGGAGGTGGGATCCGCAGGCCCCTATCACCGCTATGCTGAAGGTAACCAGGGCAGGCCTTATAGGGGCCCTTGCGCAGGACGAAGCAGCTAAAGTGAGGATCCTACTGTGGCTATTCTCCAACCAAGTCGGTACAGTGTTCTTACCCATCACTGCGGCAACCGCTAAGGTAATCACCAAAGCACGGAAGGCTTGCTGTCGGCATTTCGGTAAGGACCCAGACGTCATCGCGACATCTATACCCAAGGCAACCTGGAATGCTTATTTCGCCCAAGACGAGGAGGTTGTCTTGGCGCTACATACCTTCAGAGGAGTGCTTCAGCACGGAAAAAACCCTGTGCTGTTAGAGAGCCTTGAGCATTGCTTTCCAGAGATTAAGCCGAGGGTACTTCCACAGCCCCAGCCGGGTCCGACTTTCTTCACGGATGCCTTGTTGCGAATCTCTACAGCAGCAGTAGTTTGGTACAAGGATGAGCAGTGGCACAAGGCTACGTGGCAACAGGAAGCCAGTGTTCAGTGGCTGGAAGCGAAAGCGGTTTGCATGGCCTTGGCGCTAGGACCAAATAGCCATGCAAACATCACCACGGACTCCATCTTCGTTCACAATCTGGTAAACAGGATGACCCAGCCTGGATTTGTAGGAAGCAATATCTGCATGATGTTAGAAGAGGCGCTGCAGAGCCAGACTGCGCCCTGCACTATAATGCATGTCAACAGCCATCAATCGCTGCCTGGGTTCTTCTATGAAGGAAACAGCCTTGCCGACGGGGCCGCCAAAGGAATATGGATGATGACCGAGGCGAAGGAGGTGCACGACTTCCTTCATTTGGGGCCTCGTGCACTGGCAAAGCACTCAGGCATTCCTCTGGCCAGAGCGCGCGAAATTGTCGCGGCGTGCCCATAATGTCAGAAAACACCGCTGTGGGAGGCGGGGGTGAACCCCCGGGGTCTAAAAGGGAACGAGATATGGCAGACGGACTTTACCTACTTCCCGGAGTTCAAGCCACGGCCTTGGCTGGCGGTAACAGTAGACACCTGTAGCACCGTGATCATCACAACACAGCATCAGAAGCAGACGGCCTGGGCGGCACAGAGCCGCTGGAACCTAGCCATTGTGTGGCTAGGGGTGCCTGCGAAGATAAAGACGGACAACGGGCCCTGCTTTGTCTCCCAAAGCACGGCCCAGTGGGCGCAGTTATGGGGAATCGCCCTACTCAGAGGCCTGCCCTATAACTCCACAGGCCAGGCAATAGTAGAACGGGCCAACCAAACATTGAAAAGAAAAATAAAATCCCTAGCTGAGGCGGAGGGCTGTGGGGGAGGCATCCCTCCTGAGAAACAGGCGATGCTACTGCATCGGGCGCTCTACGTGCTGAACCATCACAGCAGAGGGGATTGCCCCACGGAGCCAGTGAGGAGACATTGGGGGCACCTACCGCCCTCGACGGGTCCAGGTGTGAAGGTCTGCTTCCCAGGGGAAGGGGAGTGGGAGACAGGATGGGAACTGATATCACAGGGAAGAGGGTATGCCGCGATAAAACGGGAGGAGCAGATAAGATGGGTTCCAGTGAAATGCTTAAGACCTGACTTAAATGCGCGGACGGAAGGGACTGGGGCGTAACTAATCATTCTTGGTGAGATTCCATTTTGAACAGGGCAGCGCCAGACGGGGACGCTGCTGCCTGATTGGATTGATGTTTATCGCCGGCTTCATGATTCCGGGGGCCGCAGAGTCATACTGGAGGAGGTGAGCACAGGCGCACGGAGCAGCGCACTACTGCATCCCGCTCAACCCCGAGGCAGGGCCAGCAGAGACCCCAGCGTGCCTGGTGTTCCGGCCACTATGGGTTAACACCAGTACTATGCCGACCGTCCCGATGATCGTCGACTCCAACCTGACCCTGGAGGCTAAGGGAAAAATGGGAGCTGCGTCAGACCCTTCATGACGGGGACAGGTCAACACAGGGGCGTGGATCTTGTCATGGTTTGATTGAAAATGGCTTATAACACTCACAGTAGTGATAGCAATATGCTGCAGCTTGCTAATTCTGAATTATTGCTTATGGCATGTACGGGCTTAACTGCTTGATAGACATGAGCGCAGAGTATATCAATTAATGGTACAGGAAAAGAGGTTCTAAAAAGGGGGGGAGATGTGGGGGATCTTGGGAAACTGCGTAGACAAGGATATTTGCATGAGAAGCGGTAGAGTAGGCGTAGCGGAAGATCACGTTGTGTGACGCGCAGACTAGGGGTGAGAACGAAATGCAACTGTATATAAGCTTGATTGCAGCTCACAATAAACGCCATTTTAGCATCTCTCACATTGAGGTCTGTGCTTTGTGGCTCTGCAGCAGGAAGCTGCAGTGCTCCCCTGGTGGCGCCATAGGACCGAGCCAGAGCGCAGCAACAACATACTCTATTATTACATACTACATGACTGTATTGCAATGTCTATGATATACATTCTGAAATATGTAATAATTTCTTTATTGAAATTAAATGATTCAAAATGAAGCATTTTGATTTTCCTCAATTGAAATTTAGCATAATTGACCCAGAAGACATTTCAATGTTTCAACATTGCTCTCTCATGCAAAAGGAAGGTTAGAGAAGTAGGAATTCACCATTGAAGAGAAACACTATTTGCCCAAAGATGGGAGATCTTTGGAGAGCAGCCTCCACCAGGAATATCAATGACTCCCCCACTGCTTCTGACCTTCCTTCTCTTTCTGCAGGTGTGGGAGTGAGGGCAAATTTCAGACAGCATTTAAAATACCAGCAGGAAATGAGTGGAAATGGAAAATGTCCCACTTCCCTGTAAGATGAGTTTGCAAGAGAGAGATGATGAATTATCTTCTTGAATGGCCTGTCTCCTTCCTTTACTACAAAGGCAGCTTAGACAACTAGATTAGATTCAGTCACCTAACTTTTAAATAGCTTAACTGCAGGGAGATGAATCCCATCTGCTGTATAGACATGAGGCATGTGCTCAAGATCCATGATGGGTCTGGATCTACTGCACAGCTCTGTCCAGGAGATGCATTTCACATTCTCTGAAATATCACACTGAGCTGCACCGTGTGCTGTTCTGACTGTCTTTATGTGCACAGTAAACTATGCACATCCCGAAATCTGGGATGCATGAAGCCTAATCAACATGACATGGAGAAAGCATGTGTGAAATTGCATGTGCATGTGTAAAACAAACAAACAAAAATCCTGCCCTGGAAATCCACCATCCTTACCTTCCCAAGCCTGCAGTTCTGCGCCATGCCATCACACCTTATTTCCATACCACAGCAATGCAGGAGGCCAGGCTCCATGATTACTCTTTCAAATGCTCATAGGTGTGAAACACTTGGGGAAAACATACGGGAAGACTTCCTTGCTGAGCTTTAGCTGTATGCAAGTGACCTATTTAAAGCTAATCAGGCTTCCTCTGTGTTCATCAGAGAGAAAGAAGTTAGCATCTTCACAGAGCGCTTCTTCCTTAGGACAAGTTGAATCATCTCCAGGAACTGCCTGTCTCTCTCTGTTGAGTCCAGAGGGGGTTTAGATGACTAGATTAGATTCAGACAAAGCTTTTAGGTGCTTCCTGGTAGATGACATGAGCATTTTCACCCACAGTCCTCCCTAATTTCTCCCTTTTATCTCTACCAAGAGATCTCCAACCTCCTAGGCACCAGCATGAGGTCCTTCAGTAGGATGCCTGAATTTAGGCGAGATGAACTGAATCCTAAGAGTCACTTACTCTAACACAAACAGATAATGCAACTCCCTGTATTTCTCTTGCTGCCAGATGTTGAACTTTTGACGTATTTGGTGACATAATTAATACATTCATAATAGATAATTTGCTGAAGGAGCACAGTAACTTAATTGCTGCAAGGTGGAAGTTTCACAGTTATTCAATTCACCGCACAGAGGAAAATCCTCTTGTCTTCCCTTTACTCTGCTTCCCAAAATACTTGTGCTGCCTCCCCAGCTATAATGCTGGATTGTGTCACTTCCTCCTTTACCTATGGATGTCCCCTTGTATGACTTTTCATAATTAACTTGTGCGGGAGAATTATGACAATTTTCAGAAAAGTTTTTTAAAATGTAGCGCCCTACTATGGCTAAAGAAAATCCAACAAATAAAATAGCCATCTTCAACTTACCGGAAAACATCAGCACCAGTGTATACACATTTATATACACTCAGGTTTGTGCCTTCACCATCTGGTGGCAAAGCACGATCATAGCGTGTCCACAGAGCTGAGAAAGTTTTTGGACCCTATCTATTTGTTTGAAAATGAGAATTCGAAATAAGTAAGATGGTTGAGAAAGTTTCTGTTTTTCAACATTTGTTGATAACACCATCAGTTATATATACACATCATTTGGAGAGCTTCTATTTTGTAAATAGGTGATACTTATTGTTTACTGCTGCTACTTGTTTTAATGTATTATCTTGTATTGTATTGTACTGAACAACATTGCATTGCATCATATCTGAGTGTTGTGGCACAAAAACATCCGACATGCTCTTTTCAGATAGTTGACTATGCATCTAGTCATAAGCTTCAGCAAAAGGCTGTCCCAGCTTATTCCAGTTATAGCTGAGCGCATTGATTTGTCTTACCCAAATTTAAACCTCTGCAGAAGATTTGAGTTCATCTGACCTCATCAATCTAATCTTCCTTTAAAGTTAATAAAGAAAAAAGGGGGCACTTCTTGGGCACCGTTCATCTTTTCTTAGAAGAGACATCTTCATAGCCCAGGATCCATGAATCTTCTTTGTAAACTATGAAGAACACGAGATGAACAGCTTAGGTGAAGTCGATTACTTCTGAGATCATATACCTTATATCATAGACAGCCAAAGCGCAGACAGCAAAAACCTCACATCTTGTCCTTCAAACTGGGGAATCCAAGTCAGTGGGTGTAATTATAACCTGGTTACTTTCTCATGTATCCTGAAATATTGGAGCTGAGAAAGATATCTGAGCCATACTACATACTAAGATCAAATTAAAAAAAAAAAAAAAAGTACTTCTCATTTTCTTCTTTCTAACTTACATTGCATAGGAGGGAATTTACTAGTTACACTGGTTAGTATGAAATTTGCATTTTCCTGGCCTTAGAAATTAGTGGTTGAAAGATCTATTTCCCATCTCTAGTTTCTTTGCTATGAAGGATGGCCATTCATTTTCTTACACCCACTGCTTAATCCTGCCTGCTACAACACTGGATTTCAACACAGGTGGAGTTGCTTGCTTTCTCAACTGGGAAGTAACATCTGTGTTCACTTTGGAAGTTCTTGTATGATCCAAGCATAAGTTGCTATGTAATTGCTTGCAAGTCTTCTTCTTCTTTTTTTTTTTTTCCAGTAAGGACTGGACTATTTACCAGATTTGCTTATAGACCCTTGATCTCCAGATGTCTATACATACATATAGAAGCTCCATTGTTAACCAGATGAAAGCCTGTTCAGATCTCCTTCTTTTTCAGAGTGCTGGGTATTACCAAGAGTGGAATAAATCCAAATCTTCTCAACATTTTGGAAAGAGACCATCTCTGTTATACAAAACAGAAATAACAGAGATAAAGTCTTTTTATATTTAGAAGTAGACTGAAATTTAGCAAAACATCGTTTCAGGACAATGTGGAACTAGAATGTTACAGTCTAGGAATCCTAGAACAGCCTCATTTTCACACGTGTTCTTTGTGGCTTGTATGTCCAATTCATTGATAGAATTGATACAGCAGCAGCAGATTGTAGTGATGTATTGTTCCGTGCAAACAAATTGCAGTTACTTACCTTTGGTTTAATAAAGATATGGTAAGTGAAAATGGATATGAATTTAACTCTTTTCATAGTCGTGGAGTTTAAGTGCAGCTGACATCTACTCTGGAATATCATTGTAATCCCATGCAGACAAATGCATTTGAAACCTTAATTTCCCCAGAGATGCTGACCATCCATTTCCATAAGTCCTGCATTCACCTATGCCTTAGTCTCCACCTCGAGAAACCCAGACAAAATTAGGGAATTTAAGATGTTAAAGAGCTGCTGTCTCTTCAAATCTACAGTTTGCTTTTCTAAGAAAGCCTTCTGATCCAACATCCAGAATCCTGTTCCTCTTCTTCCCTTCCCCAAATCTCAGTTCCAGGAGGAGATTTGGGAAAATCCCGGCCTTGAATCACTTCTCATGACGGCAATGCTAAAGTAAGTCCATTTGCAGTAGAACAGCATTGCCCAGAGTCAGGAGGTCATAGGGGCATTTGGGGGTTTTCCTGCTGCAAACAGCTGAGGAAAACTCGATGGATCAAGAACAGTACTGTTAAGAATTTTAGGGAAATTTTCAGTGTTCAGCTAGGAATTAGGTTATATCTTATGGAGTATGGAGAGATATTGGATCCCCATATTTCCACTGAGATACCTATTCCTTAGATCTTTATAGTGTAAAGCACCAGACGACTGGCCAAAGTATGAAACTTCATCCAGTCTCTAAATAAAGCGGTGAAAAATGTCCCGAAAATTGAAATGGATTGTGGCTCCAACATTGACTATGGTATTTAACCATGCTTGGATTGCTGCTCTGATAGATTATAAAGCTCAGCTATGACATAAGGTCAAGGCCTTGGAAAGGTGTTAGCAGAGCTCCTTTAAATGAAGCGTTCCCAGAGACACCAGGTTGGCACAGACTGATGAAAATCGGAGTGAATGCCTGGCATTGGGGAACGGCCTCTGTGTCCATCAGTGTTCCTGGGAGCCTTGGAAAGTCTAGTACGGTGTATGTCACCCTTCACTGTAAGGCAGACACCTAGTGCAGCATCCTGCTCCTCTCATGCTCCTCTTTTACCATGCAATGAATCGCAGTCCCCGCAAAGGTCTCTTGCTGTCTTCAGCAGCTCTCTCAAGTTGAGGCACCTCATGTCAGCACACCAATATATGTGAGATGAAACCTGCTTGTGCTGTGCCATCCTGAAGGATTTGCTTTCTCTTGGAAGCTTAGCACCACCATCACTTTTTTTGTGTAGAAACGTGAGCAGACACCACTCTCTGAAGCTCGTAGGAGCTAGTGGGAAAGCATAACCTCTCAAAATACCTAGTTATTCCTCTTAATGCCAGGAGAAGCCTAGACCTGAGACTTACACAGCTCTAAGGTGTCTAAAAGTAAAAGCCACAATACCACCCCAAAGGCTTGGGTTTGACTGGTGACAATATGCTCACATCCTTGTGACTGACAGTTTCCAAAGAAAGATGAGAGCTACATGAAACCTTGAATTTAGTTTCAGTTCTACTCTTGTCTGCTGAGAAGATGGTGGAAGGGCGCATATAGATGAAAATGCATGACCCAAGGAACAGACGTGCAACAGTGATATGGGAGGTGCAGGTAGAGAGTGCTTTGAGACGCCCTTTGGAAGAGTGTGTCCTCAAAGAGACCAAAATAATGACATAGGACACAACAAGAACAAGCAAAAGAGCCCGAGGAAATCAGACCACTATTGGCAATCACGATGCAACCAACCACGTAGGTGTCAGTGCAGGCCAGCTTCAGCAAAGCGTGTACATCACGGAAGTAGTGGTCGATCTCATTGGGCCCACAAAACACTAGCTGAGCGGTCAGCAGGGTCTGCACCAGGGAGTGCACACAGCCTCCCACCCACGAAGCTGCCACCAGCCGGCCACACACATGCTTGTTCATAATGCTTGCGTAATGAAGCGGCTTGCATATAGCAGTGTAACAATCATACGCCATTGCTATGAGGATGAACATCTCCGTGCAGGCAAAGAGAAGGACCCCAAAGAGCTGTGCTATGCAGCCCACAAAAGAGATGGTCTTCTTTTCAGCAAGAAGGTCATAAATGAGTTTGGGAACTGTGACAGTAGAGTAACTGATATCTACAGAGGACAAGCAGCTCAGGAAGAAGTGCACGGGAGAGTCCAGCTGTTGGCTGTTCTGTATAGTGCTGACGATAAGCAGGTTTCCAAGAACAACAGTGGCATAGAAGACTAAGAAGAATGTGAAGCATCCTTTTGCTAATGTATCATCTTGTGTGAGTCCCTGGAAGACAAACTCCATCACATTGTTCTTGTTCTTCATATACGTCACGTAGACAGGACCTGAAGCACAGAATAAAGCCACCTGTGATGGCATTAGAAACACAGTGCTATCAGTACACATCCATGTCGATCACTGGTATGTTCAATATCAATGTATTCCCTTTTATGCCTTTTGGGGAAAGTTTCCTTTCAAAGTCAATACTTCTCTCAAGGAGTGACAGTTGATATCTAACTCAGAATGTGTTACTGATGTGTGTAATAGCGAGCTCCACTTATTTGCTTGAGGGAGTTGGTGGAAATATCCTCCAGATTCATATTTCTGATCTTTGCCCCCTTTAAAAAGGAAGACTAGTCACTAAGTTGCCTAAACATCCACTTTTGAAGTGTTGATTTGGAAACGAAAAACTGACTGAGAAGGATAGTGCATGTTTTGATTTGAGTCTCAACACACTAGTCATCCCCTAAGGAATTCTGCTCAAGCAGTGAACGTACCTTCTTTTTCAACCCTCTGAGGGAATTCAACAGAACTAGTCCTTACTAGTGCTCTCTGACTCTGGTAGAATGTCCATGCATTTTTGTGCAGCCATCAATATTCACATCATGACACAAGGCAGCTGGCTAATTAACATCACTTCAACTATCAGCGTAGATCCTTCTGGAAGAGGTAAAGTGGACACCTACCTCATGTCTGTTTAGCAGAGATGTGCCTTTAGGCACAAACTGTCTTTAAGGCGCCCTAAGTGAAATCAGACCATGTTCAAGGCATGCCAGGAAACCTGAAGCAGGAGAGTCATTGTCCTATATGTGCTGTACTGGGCTACATCTTGTGTGGATTGGTTCCAGTTATTGCTCATGAGTTTCTGGGTTGCGACCTCAGTCTCCAAAAGAGCAGGCTTGTATTTCCTCAGACCACCTTTCTTACAGCACATGGGTGAATACTGGAGATAATCTGCATTAACGATGTGTCAGTAAGGTTTTTGTACACCTCAGCCAAGTTCTGGACTATGGAAATCCCCATAAACACACCTGTGATGCCACCGGGGTAATAAATACACCGCTGCTGAATCTCCTTTACTCACCAACACCCTTGTATTCACCTTTGCTGCACTCTAGTGCAGTACGCAAGTATCACTAGTGTTCAGTTTCTACACTGAAAAGATAGACGGCAAGAGCTGCATAACAGTGTCTACAATACTGGCAAGTCCTTTGGGCTCTTAATCCTGTTCCACAATCACAGGTCAATCAGTTCTTTCTCACGAGATCTCTGCCTCTTCCACCCTCCAACTTTAGCAGCAGAGGAAATATTCTTTTGTGTCTCCAGCCCTATCTCCATGCCACTCCGTGGGCAGAGGGAAAGCAGTGTAGGGAAGCCCAAAGCGTGTGTGTTAAGAGCATTGTTGCCACGATGTGTACAGCTAGAGGGGACAAGTTAAGATTGAGTACACAGGAAGTGCTGCAGCTACCTATTGACTCCTTGACTCTGTAACACCAGAAACTTCCTTTTGACAGATATTTCTGGAAATGGCATATAACTGAAAAATAAGCAAAGAAGACACCAATTAAAACAAAGGGTAAAAAATTTTGAGTTCTTTCTACTTCATAAAATGCACCTCACAAAAGCCACTCAACAGTAATGCCTCTTTTCAAAGGCAGGATTTCATAGTCATGCTTGAACAAAACAAAGAAGCAAGACCAGAAAACTTACACAGTTTATATTTGCTAGTCTCCAACAGTTTGCCTGCTATTCTCCTCTGATGACCTTCTCGGACCACTTCAGGCAGTTTCATCAAAACCTCTCAGCTCCAAGCTGCTTCTTATGTGTCACGAGAGCAGTCCACATCTCTGCCAGGGCTGAAAACTACAGAGGATGAAAGGGACAGCCTGAATGTCTAGCTCCATTTCTCATTCTGCAAAAACAACTTCCAAGAGCATCTGCAATAACAACTCTCTCTCTCCAGATGGGGAAGTTGTGGCAGAAATATTTCAAGTAAATTGCACAGCAGAAGCACAAGCTTACCAGAAGCAATGAGATCCCAGAGGCATGTGAAGTTTTCTTTGTCAGAAAGAATCAGTGGACAGGGAGCTAAAATATGTATTTTGGACAGCTATTAGAGTAATCTCTACAGGGTGACTCTGGAGCGTGATCACCTAGACCATGTCACATTGTGGGGGGGTTTGCTTGCTTTCTTGCTTGCTTTCCAATGCTGTCCAGATAAATGGACTTCATTTAGTATTAGCTATGTGCTTCTTTTGGAAACATTTCTATTTAAAATCAACGTCATGGCTGACCATGTGCAAGATTTTGCAAATGCACCCCCTGCATAGAACAGAGGACATTTAGGGAACCAGAGCATTTCTGACATTGTCCCAGGGTTTGGTCTGTAGATCTGCCGCTCTCCTGTGCAGGCAACACCTTCTTATGTTGAATCACACTTAAGCCATGTTAAGGTGCAACACAAGTGCAAGCAAGTGTTTATAGGGAACATGAAGTGAAGGAAGGAAAAAGAAAGTGCTTTAGTTACTTTCAGAGTGCATTACACAGATGTCTTTCTCCCTCACGCAGCGGATCTGCTCTTTTCCTCCTGGCAAGGTAGGAGTCAGGGTCCCGTGGCTCCTCGTGGCTCCTTTGGCCTTGTGGAGAACCTTAGCTGCTACAACTAACCTCCCTGTGGCAGCTGTGACTGGCTCTGAGATGATTTAATCTTCCATCTTCACATTTCTTCTCTTCCCTCCTGCAGCAGTAGCTGCTCCAGCTATTCCCTTGGAATACATGTTTCTTCCTTTGCCTGGGCCTGTAGATGTGCCCTGTTGTGCTAGGAGTTATCCTGCGTACAGGAATTATTCCCAAACAACTCTTTTTTTTCACTGACACATAGAATTGTGCCCCCCAATGCGTCCTTTGGTGGCAACAATTTCCTACGGTGAGCAATTTATCTTTCACTTGGATCTTTGATTCTGTTTTAGTAATAAACAGTAAAATGCAAAATCTGAGGCAGAGATGAAGGGCAGAGGGGATGGTTAGGAAGGAGGGCATTAGTGATAGGTGAACTGCTGCAGAAAGGAAGAGAGTTGCACTGGAATGGGAAGAGGAGAAGCTTCTCCTCATATCATCTGCATCAGCAAATGACCCAACCCACATCTAATATCAGCAGTTTAATTGCTAACCCATGGATTCAGCATATGACAATGCAGTACTCCTAAGAAGGCATTTACTCCAAAGTAAAGGGGAAGGAAGCCTTTGGTACAATTGCTTCCAGCAGCAGGGGACCAACAGCCTTGCAGACACCTTGGGCCATCATTTCCTAGCTAAGTAGATTACAGAGTAGATGGAGTATGTCTGACGGAAAGTTTACACCTGGGAGAGCTCGGACTAATGGGATGCTCTGCCTGGAACACATTTTAATATTTTTGATAGCATTCATTTCTTTATTTGCTGGTGTCTCGACAGTGCTTGGAAGCCCCAGTCCTGGGCCTGTGCTATTCAAGAAGAGAACATAAAGGGAATCCCTGCTAGTCACAGAGTTTACAATGCCATTCCAATCAAAACATGAACTTTCAGCGTCTTCCTAATTACTGCAACAGCTAAAACCAAGCTTTTCTTCAAAAGGGAGCTTTCAGTAAATTTTCCAAAATGGAATTATAGTGAGAGAGACTTGTTTTTCTCATCTCCTGAGAAAATGTTACCACAGTTCTACACCTCACCCTTTTCACGCCAAACTTTTCTATTCCACAGTTTTCTCATGGCACTTTTCATCTCCTCATTTCTCAGCATGTAGATGAGTGGGTTCAGCATGGGTGTGATGACAGTGTAAAACACAGCTAACCTCTTCTCCTCCGAGAGACTGCTGGATGGGCGTATGTAGGTGAATGTGCATGGCCCAAAGAAGAGAATCACCACAGTAATGTGGGACCCACAGGTGGAGAGGGCTTTGTACCGCGCCTCGGACGTTCGCCTTTTCAAGGAAAACAAAATGACAATGTAGGACGTGACCAGGATGAAGAAAGAGACCAAAGCAATCATTCCACTGTTGGCAACGACAATGATGCCCGCAACATAGGGGTCGGTACAGGCCAGTTGTAGTAGGGGACGGACATCACAGAGGTAGTGGTCAATTTTGTTGGGGCCACAAAAAGGGAGGCTAACGGTTATGAGGGTCTGCACCAGGGAGTGCACAAAGGCCACCACCCATGAACCCATCACCATCCAGCCACACACACGCCTGGTCATGAGGGTGGTGTAGTGCAGGGGTCTGCATATGGCAAAGTAGCGATCATAGGCCATCACTGTGAGGATGAAGATCTCAGCGCCGCCGGAGATATGTTCCCAAAATAGCTGTGCCATGCAACCCCCAAAGGAAATGGTTTTCTTTTCGACAAGGAAGTCAGCAATCATTTTGGGAGCTGTGGCAGAAGAGAAGCAAATATCTGCAATGGACAGGTGGCAGAGAAAGAAATACATGGGGGAGTTCAGACTCTGACTGCTAACTACAGTGACAACGATGAGCAGATTTCCTGCCACAGTAACAATATAGAAGAACAAAAACACCACAAAACATATTTTCTGCACCCCTTGGTTCTTTGAAAGGCCCAGAAGAATGAATTCCTTCACACTGCTTACATTCTCCATGTTGATCAGTCGGGTGCCAATATGCAATATACAGCTTATACCCCTGGGAAAACAAAGACAGACACATGATTCATCAGCATTTTTTCATTATTAATGATGAGTTCTATATCAGAAGTGGATACAAGCCAAGAAAGATATAGCATTGGTATTAAGCTTTTGAAGTGTTTAGTTTCTGTCATGTATTTTTTTTTAATGGCTATTTAATTCTCCACAGTACAAAGCTTCTGCCATGGCTTTGGTGGCACGGAGATAGGTGCACTCTGTGATATGTTCCTTAATCCTGGTCCTCCAGGATTTTGAAGGACTGGCTCCATGGCTGATAGCCTTCCATGCACTAAGGACAAGGCCAGAGTGTTCACCTTGGGCACTACGAGGCAGATAATGCAGCATGTTTGCCCTCAGGGGAGACAAAGTCCCTGACAGCAATCTTTGTAAAATGGATGTCTTTAAGAATACCTGGAAATATTGCTCAGAATGATGATTTGCTTTATAAGTACACATGATCTTTGAATTCTTGTTTAGAAGGGAAATGTACCCACAGGCAGAGAAAAGAACTCTCTTGTGTATATACATTTTGAAACGTAAATATTGTGGAGGAAAAAGGATGAGCAGGGAGGCACTGCGGGGCGGAACATGGGAAGGTCGTAACGGGCGGAGCACTGCTGCCGGAGAAGAAGGCGGGGCTTTACAGCATTATAAAAGAGCAGGACACGCTTCATTAAACGCCATTTTGCCACTCCTCATATTGGTGTCTGTGTGGTGATGGTCCGGGGTCTGGGGAGAAGGCCCCGTGCCTCCTCGGTAAGAACGAGAACGGTAACAAGTGGTGACCCCGACGTGATACCGAGGAGGCGGCTCGGCCGGCGCAGGTGCCGGGAGCGTGAGGAAGGGATCCGGATCCGGAACCATGGAGGCCATATGTAAGGTAGTAATGGCCTGCGACAAGGAATGGCGGGCGCCGCTGAAGGCGAGCGCGATACGAGCGTGTGTAGAGAGGCTCGTAAAGGAGGGAGCGATTACTTCTCCTATGGAGATTCTGCGGGAGGAACTGTGGCTGCAATGCACAGCAGCGCTGGCGGAGTCCCCGATGAACGGGGGATCCGCGAGGGAGTTAAAGGTGTGGGGGCTGATAAGAATGCTCCTGCGGAGCGCGAGGGAGGCCCCGGCGAAAGAACGGGAGAGTGGGGGCGGGGAGGTTCCAGTGATCCTACCAGTGGAATCCCAGGAGCCGCCTCCGGTGTATCCCTGGCAAGATCTCGCACAAGACAGAGAGGGCTGGGGGGTCGACGGGACCGACCCCGAGGATTGCGTGCCTGGGGCAGTTTTGAGGAAGGCGCTTAGTGAGGAAGATAGGACCCTGCTGCCGTGGGCCCCGGCAGAGGAGGGTGCTGTAGGTGGGGAGAGTCAGGCAGTGCAGCGAAGGAGGAAGGGTAACGGCCAATCAGAGCGGAGAGACCAGAGTTCGCCCTTGAAAGGAGGGAGGAAGGTTCGGGTGAGATTGCCGGTTGAGGAGGAGAGCGGAGAAGATAGCAGCGATGAGGAAGGCGGGGGCTTGCGAGAAGTTACGCGCAGGCTGCGGAGGTGTGCAATAGGAGAGACACAGCCGAAAGGGAAGCCGAAGGGCGGAGAAGAAGTAACAACATCCCCGGTCGACACCCTATTGCGTGCATTAGAGGAAATAAGGCGGGAGGTCATGGCCACAACAGAGGCTTCGCGGGCCGTGTATGAAGAACTCGGGAAGCTAGTAAAGGTAGAGCCACCCTGGACAAAGATAAAACAGACACACGCAGAGAGCTTCACTGAATTCTGTGACAGGCTCCAGCGGGCCATTGCAGAGTCAGACTTGCCCCCTGAGGCCCAGGGTCCGGTCATGATGGAGTGCCTCTGGCAGCAGAGTGACGCCATGACGCAGGACATCCTGAAAACGATCCCTAAAGGAACACCACTTTCGGTTGTCATCCGCACGGTACTGCAAAAACAGAATCAGGGAACAGCAGCAGCGCAGGCTCTTGTCACGGCGGTGGACCAGATGAGAAAGGGACCACAGCGTTGCTTCTCTTGTGGATATCACAGGGAAGAGGGTATGCTGCGGTAAAACGGGAGGAGCAGATAAGATGGGTTCCAATGAAATGCATAAAACCTGACCTAAATGCACGTACGGGAGGGTCTGGGGTGTAACTAATCATTCTTGGTGAGATTCCCTCCTGAACAGGGCGACGCCAGACGGGATGCTGCTGCATGGCTGCATTGATGCTTATCGCCGGCTTCATGATTCCGGGGACCGCAGAGTCATACTGGAGGAGATGAGCACAGGCGCACAGAGCAACTCACTACTGCATCCCGTTCAACCCCGAGGCGGGGCCGACAGAGACTTTCCTGACGGGGAACAAGTCAACACAGGGGCGTGGATCTTGTCATGGTTTGATTGAAAATGGCTTATAACACTAGGCTTGGTAGCACTCACAGTAGTAATAGCGATATGCTGCGGCTTGCTAATTCTGAATTATTGCTTATGGCATGTACGGCTTAACTGCTTGATAGACATAAGCATAGAGTATATCAATTAATAGTACAGGAAAAAGAGGTTCTAGACAAGATATTTGCATGAGAAGCGGTAGACTAGGCGTAGCGGAAGATCACGCGGTGTGACGCGCAGCCTAGGGGTGGAAATGAAGTGCACCTGTATGTAAGCTTGCACGCAGCCCACAATAAACGCCATTAGACGAATGGCTAACTAACCTGGTTGGCAATCTACCACAGTGGCTAATAGGACTGCTCGCTGAAGGCTTGCGCATTGTGCTAATCCTCATAATTATAGGCTTATGCTTGTGTGTAGTACTGAGCTGCGTTAAGAAAGCCTTGCTGAAAGTAGCGGGCCAAGTCTGGATTGCTCGACAACAAGAAGGAGAAATTCTGGAGGAATGGCTGGGCTTTGGGGGGGGGCTATAGTCTGTTGGAACTGAGCAATCCCGCCTATGGCCGCTGAACCGACGAAGACAAGGACACCGCCTGTGTTAAGAAGCGGAAGAAGGGGAGGCAGCACACAGCTCCGCTCACGAAGCTACTAATGCAAGGAACCACCCGATGGCGGTCCCGTCGAGACACGCCGCACTTCCGCGTGTTTTGTTGCGTCCCGCTCGATATAACGAAACAACGTTGATGGGAGAGGGGGAGATGTGGAGGAAAAAGGATGAGCAGGGAGGCACTGCGGGGCGGAACATGGGAAGGTCGTAACGGGCGGAGCACTGCTGCCGGAGAAGAAGGCGGGGCTTTACAGCATTATAAAAGAGCAGGACACGCTTCATTAAACGCCATTTTGCCACTCCTCATATTGGTGTCTGTGTGGTGATGGTCCGGGGTCTGGGGAGAAGGCCCCGTGCCTCCTCGGTAAGAACGAGAACGGTAACAAAATATGAAATGTCACAGGCTGAAAAATGAGTTCTGGGAAGGTTATCTATCATGGAGGGGAAAAAAATTACACATATTACTTAATGTAGTACTTCACATTGGCGAGACTGGCGGAATGATTCAGTTAAGCCAAGTTATCTACCAGCTACTTCCATCTGCAGCATAATCAGAAATTCTCGTGCAGGCACAAAGTGATGAAGCATCCACAGGAAACACTGAAACTGAGAAAAGCCAAGATTACTTTCAAACCCACAAAGTGAAGCCGAGAGAGGAAGTGGGCAAAGTTAGGGACTTTTCCGATGCTTACAGTTGTACTTACACTAGATGAAAGTTTTTCAAGCAGAAGGGTAAAATTTACATGGATGGTTCCCCTTCAGATATTTCTACAAGGAAAAAGATCAGTAAGAACAACGTGAGGTCACTTTCTCCCTCAGCTTACCAGGTCGTGATCCTTTCTACCCCTCTTCCTTCTACTGAGCAACGACGTAGACTTCTCAACAGAATAAATGACAGGGATGAAATGAGCACACCTTTATGGCTGTGCAGTACCCAGTCGAAAAGAAATAGCTGGGCTCCATCCAAGCCAGAGCATCACTGGAAGCATACCACAGCAATCGCAGGGCCATGTTTAGGCAGTCAGAAAGGAGTGACCAAGAGAGAAATGGTCAGGGGAAACTGTATGCCTGAATACCAGCAGATGGCAAATTCCTGAGCTAAAAACAAGGTGTGCATCTACAAAAGGACCGATTCACAATTCAGACAGCTCGGCTATGTGTCTTTCTTGATAAGGTCCTTTCCATCACCACCAAACTGCATTTAACAAACTACCCATCTGTCTGATCTCATCTCATCGACCTAAGCCAGGTAGGCACCTGTACCTAAGCTAGGCATATTACACCTGACCAGTCTACTTGGAGATGTGATGATCATGTGCTGCAGGTACCCGTTTCTTACTGTTGACTCCAAGAGGATTACTAGAATGACTAATTCAGTAGAGGATTGCCACCAGTTATGGTTTATCTCTTCAAGTGCCTTTGCAGGGGTAGACCTGAGCTATATGACATAATGCAATCAGCTGCAAAATAAAATGAATCTCATGTGTACTCTTAACATCTCAAAAAGGGTGAGAAATTGCACCATCTCCTTACTGCATGCATTCTTCCCTAAAATCTCAGGTGGTTGTGGGAAACAAAAGAATAATTTCGAAGCAATCTAATCTGCGGCTGTAGAACTAGCTCTGTGTATGATTCTAGCCAAAGATAACTAGAGACAGTTGATAACTTCAGTGGAAGTTCCTTTCCGTATTTTCACATTTGTTCAAGAAGAAAGGAAAAGGAAGAGGAAAGAAAAGCGAGCAAAGCAAAGCAAAGCGAGAAGCCAGAGAAGCTGCAAAACTTACCTCACCTGTGTTTAGAGATCTAATTTTTTGTGTAAGGGCTGTACAACTTTATCTCCTCAACTTCTGTCTCCCCTGGTATGAATGTGTTAGAGCACAGCACCTTTAAAGAACATAGAATGGCTTCTGGAAAGCTTCCAAAACTTGCTTAGGAGGTGGCTGTTAGTGTATAATCCAATCTCATCTAATTTATTACTTGCTTTTGTGTGTCACAAGTGTATCTTGATGTTTCCTGCCTGTGTGAGAAGTGGTTTAATAGGCTGTGTGGATGATGTGACCTGGGTGTGCTGAATGATGCTTTCATATCCCAGCAGCTGCAAAAAGGGCTGAGAAGAAAACCATTTAAGTACCAATCTTTAACCCTCTCGCAGGAAATCTTCCACCTGAAGGGCTCTTGGGGCTGGAGGAGGGAGGGGTGGAGGCTTAGTGAAGGCAAGGCGTGAAAGAAAGGGGCAAAGGAGGAGAATGAGTTCTGTCTTGACTGAAAAGTTTAAGTAAATATATTTTAAAGAAACAGTTGTCAGTCAGTGCTTTTATAATGATATCACAAAGGCATTTCAGGGTTTCTCCATAAGAAATAACAGTCAAAGGAGTAGCTGAGTATTCAGCTGGACAAGCATATGCATGGAACTATCCAGCTAACGCTTCTCGGAGTTCTTCCTTACTCCAAGCTGACAGTTGTATGGATTTCCCATGTGTAAAGGGCCATTAGGTCCACTGCTCTGGCTTCCTAGCATTGTGAATGCTAAAACAGTCCATTTGTAATCCAGATATGTTCTCTCCTTTTTTAACTTCTGTGTATTCCAAAAAACATGTAAAAGAGAAATCTTCATTAAAGGAAAAAAAGAAAGAAACCTCAAGCTGTTGGAAGAGTCACCATCCTCCAGGGATGGTAAAGAATTCCTATCGCAGGAGTCTTTTAAGGACAGGTTGGGCTCATTTCTCTCAGGAGCGGTTACGATTAAGTTTTGATAGGGACAGAAGATGTCCTGGGTGACCTCTTGATGACCCTCCAAGTCCTATCTCACCAGAAATTTCATCACTGGAAATCCAGTGAATAAAGCCTCTTTGCAAGAATTTGCATGTTTTAACAGAGGTCAATGAATTACCAAGTCAGTCAAAAAAGTCCTTCATTTACGAATTGGGAAACTGAGGGAGGAAGTCACCTATTTAATGCCGATGGAAGTCAGCGAATTTAACCCTGACTTAGTCACTCTAGGCTCTTCTGCGGAAAAAAATGAATGTCTCTGGAGGCAGATGCATCTGATCTACCTCAGAACTGATTTTAGGATGCGATTAGGTCTGAAATGGACATCTAGCTTTTAAACAAAATAACTTAGGGCGGACAAATCTCACCGTCATAATGGGCCCCATCTTTCTTAACCTGAGCAGCTGCAGTCAAAGGTGAACCTATGAAATGAAACAAACGAAGCAAATAGACATGCTGATTTATAGCAGCATATCATCTCAACCAAGGCCCAAGTCAAATTCATCATGGCTCTGAACTCTACTGTGTATTTGTAGCTTATGCCTCATGGATGTCGGGAAAGATATTGTCTCAGCTACTGTCCTTTACTTTGTTTTGCTGAAATTTCTGGAAATGTGGAATGGCCTGATAGCAACATAGTTAATGTCTCCATCTCCTCTGCACAGAATGCCAGCAATCTCCACAGTGAAAACAGAAATCCTACAGTTAATGAGAATAAATACTGGTAAAGAAATGCCTTGGTGAAAATAGTCCCCTAACTTAAATGTCCTTTTACTGTCGCCTGGAGTCTTGGGCAGCTTAATGAGGGTTAACAGTAGTCACTACAGGAAACAAGAGTATTGGGTAAGAAGGTAAACAAAGTCTTACAGTCTTTGGGAAAGGAAGAGGAACAACAGATGACAGAAGCCAGAGATCAGGCCAATAGCGTCTGGCCTGCTAACCTAGTATGAATCAGCCTGCCACTTTCTGTACCCAGTGGCACACATGGCAGCAACTTGGCTAGCATCACATTCATGTCCTTTTGTTTCCCTAGCCAAATGGACTACCAGAGGTGACTTAATGCACAAGTCCAAATGAAGAATTGCTGCTACCTCCTGCTGCAAAATAATTCCCCATAGGGGTGTGCTTAGTGCCAGGAAAGGAGAAAGGTCTTTTCTCCATTTTCATTCCACTTACCTCGGCACCTGGCTCTGGACACCACTATGGCAGCAGGTCATGCTCAGGGGAGCTGTGATTTGGACAAGGAGGGACTGTGCATGGTGAGATGAACGAGGTTTTGCAGCTGGATAGTGAATACTGGCAAGGGGTTTGTTGACAGAGCCATGGTGAATGTGTGTTGTGAATTTGATGATGGGCAGGATGGGGACAAGGCACGGTGTGGAGGGAAGTTGTGACACTTGAAATGGATGCTACATAGCTAGGAGCTGTCTTCATGGAGTTTGTGAAATCAGAAGTGCCTGAGGTGTGGTGAGGGACTGTGCTGAAAGATCGTATGAAGTGGCAGGTAATACTGTGGGTGCTAAGCTGTGTTGAAAGACCTTGTGACATCAGAAGCGGGCATCGTGTTTTGAAGGGTAACACTAGGAGAGGTTGCAAAATTGTGGCTGCTGAGGTGTCATAAGGCTGGCTAGAGAGTTCAAGGAGACCCTACTGTAGAACAGGTAATGTGAAGTAGTAGGGGACAATGTATGGTGACAGCTTGTGTTGGGAGAGGTTTTGAGGTCAGAAGAGAGCACTCGGTAGTGAGGAATGTGCTAGGGGAGGTTCTGCAGTGACAGTGGACCCTTGGGGAATGAGAAGCTGTGTTGAGGGAGGTTGTGAAATCAGCAGCAGGCATTAGGGAAGAGGACTGACAACTTCTCAATCTGTGTGACCCTGAGCAGCAGTAGGCCATCTTCTGCAAGGTCTATGAAACTAGAGCTGCTCATGAATGCAGCTGGGAAGCAAAGCATCAGTGCAAGAGTCAAGCTATAACTTTGGACAGACAGTTCTTGTGTTCTTTATATCGTGAGACTGTCTGAAGAAGGGAGAAGTAGTGAAAAAGCATTACTATTGCATGCCAAACATTGGTAAATTCCCATTTTTGATGGTCCCTGGCTCATCTCTCTGGGACAGCAGCACCAACCCGGTCATTTACTTCCTCTTCAGGAGCAACCGTCACCACCGGCTCCATGGCTCTGCGAAAGTCACCTTCTGACAAGTGTTTGCAGAGAAAGCAACGTGCGGAGAAGGAAGCCAAGTGCCCAGAGACACTGCTGCAGAGACTGCTGTATAAATCCCTGCTGGCGAGGAGGTGTGGGAGGGTGGGGCAGCCTGCAGAGGGGACTGAGGGGAGGTGGGCAGCAGTGCTCAGCCCCCAGCGGAGCCAGGGCATCTCCACTGCGGTGGGAGCAGCTCAGCTGGTGACGTGCCCCTTCCGAGCAGGGCTGTGCTGGGGACCAGGGAGCTGGGTGAGAGCGATCCTTGTCTGCACACCATGCCAGTGCCTCTTCTCATTACGTGGTCCCCCCCTTGTGGAAGGGGACATGGTGCACAGAGCATGGCTATGCAGAGCATGCAAAGCACAGGGAAGAAGAGTGACCCAGGATGCTGGGCATGTCTTTGGGACCCTGAACCTTACAGGGAGTCTCTTCCCTCACTTTGACTTGAGGCCAAGCCTGCAGGACTCCAGGGCATTCTGGCAGCTCCTGGGAGGCCATTCTCAGCAGGGATGAGTTTCATCCTGGCTATTTTGGGCTTGTATAGAAACATCCTTCAGGCCTGAACACCTAGGGGACCGTTCAGCTGGTGCCACGGCTGCTCTGGTCAACACACAGGGGTCCTGGAGTGATGCGTGGTGCTTCTGTGTGTGTAGAGAAGAGCACCAATTCCTCACCTACACCCTGAGCCTCTCCATCGCTGTCCCCAGAGGACATCTCAACTCATCACTCCCAGCTTTCGCCCAAGATGGCCATCTCCAGATGAGTTAGTTGCCCTAGGCTGCCTGTACAGGCAGTGGAGAGAAAGGTGCTTGTAAGGAGCTTTTCCCTTCCCTATGTGGCTGCAGCACACAGCTCCTGCTGAGCCATCAGCCACCCTCCTGTCTCTGTGCCAAATCTCTTCCCCACCACCGTCTCGCCCCACACTGGGGATGCCTCGCTCCCCTTACGCAGTGCCATGCAAGGCCTCTCACCCTAGTGCTTCTGAGAAAGCTTTCAGCTCCCAGCCACAGCACCTTATCTCACTGTCTTCCCAGTAGCTGCTGTGAGGGTCACCTCTCTTCCTGGCACTGGCACTTGCCTCTTGCTGCAGGGCTGAAAGGGCATTTCTCTGCCTCTCCATCCAGCTCTCCAGACTTTCTATTTTTTTATTTTTTATTTTTGGCTCCTGCCCTCAATCCTTCCCTCCTTTGTGTCTCCATTACTCTCTTTCTGGGTTGGCTGGTGCATGGATCGAATTAACACTAAAACAGTTTGTGAGCAAATGAAGGGCTGGATTTAAAAGGAATGGATCTAAATCTGATTTTTTGAAATTAAGTTGAAGGCAGAGGAAGAAGGGAAAATGTCTGCACCAGAACATTCAAAGAACTAACAGGGGTCAAAACTTTTCTCTTTTGTTCATTTTAATTCTATGGGGTAACAGTATTCCTGAAGCCATTTCACAGAATCACAGAATGGTTGAGGTTGGAAGGGACCTCTGGAGATCATCTAGTCCAACCCCCTGCCCAAGCAGGGTCACCTAGAGCAGTTGCCCAAGATCGCGTCAAGGCGGATTTTTGAATATCTCCAGAGAAGGAGACTCCACAACCTCTCTGGGCAACCTGTTCCAGTGCTCTGTCACCCTCACAGCGAAGAAGTTTTTCCTCATGTTCAGATGGAACTGTCTGTGTTTCAGTTTGTGCCCGTTGCCTCGCGTCCTGTCACTGGGCATCACTGAAAAGAGTCTGGCTCCATCTTCTTGATACCCTCCCTTCAGATACTTACACACGTTAATAAGATCTCCTCTCAGCCTTCTCTTCTCCAAGCTAAACAGGCCAAGCTCTCTCAGCCTTTCCTCATAAGAGAGATGCTCCAGTCCCCTAATCATCTTTGTAGCCCTTCGCTGCACTTGCTCCAATAGTGCCACATCCCTCTTGTACTGGGGAGCCCAGAACTGGACGCAGTACTCCAGATGTGGCCTCAGCAGGGCTGAGTAGAGGGGGAGGATCACCTCCCTCGACCTGCTGGCCACACTCTTCCTGATGCACCCCAGGATACCATTGGCCTTCTTGGCCACAAGGGCACATTGCTGCCTCATGCTTAACTTGGTGTCCACCAGCACTCCCAGGTCCTTCTCCGCAGAGCTGCTTTCCAGCAGGTCAGCCCCCACCTGTCCTGGTGCATGGGGTTATTCCTCCCTAGCTGCACGACACTGCACTTGCCTTTGTTGAACTTCATGAGGTTCCTCTCTGCCCACCTCTCCAGCCTCTCCAGGTCTCTCTGAATGGCAGCACAGCCCTCTGGGGTATCCGCCACTCCTCCCAGTTTTGTATCCTCAGCAAACTTGCTGAGGGTGCACTCTGTCCCTTCATCCAGGTCATTGATGAAGAAGTTGAACAAGACTGGACCCAGTCCTGACCCCTGGGGGACACCGCTAGCTACAGGCCTCCAACTAGACTCTGTGCCACTGATCACAACCCTCTGAGCTCTGCCATTCAGCCAGTTCTCAAGCCACCTCACTGTCCACTCATCTAACCCACACTTCCTGAGCCTGTCTATGAGGATGCTATGGGAGACAGTGTCGAAAGCCTTCCTCAAGTCAAGGGAGACAACATCCACTGCTCTCCCCTCATCTACCCAGCCAGTCATTCCATCACAGAAGGCTATCAGATTGGTTAAGCATGATTTCCCCTTGGCGAAGCCATGCTGACTACTCCTGATCACTTTCTTGTCCTCCACATGCTTGGAGACGGCCTCCAGGATGAGCTGCTCCATCACCTTTCCAGGGATGCAGGTGAGGCTGACTGGCCTGTAGTTGCCTGGGTCCTCCTTCTTGCCCTTTTGGAAGACTGGGGTGACATTGGCTTTCTTCCAGTCTTCAGGCACCTCTCCTGTTCTCCAAGACCTTTCAAAGATGACGGAGAATGGCTTAGCAATACAATCTGCCAGCTCCCTCAGCACTCGTGGGCGCATCCCATCGGGGCCCATGGATTTGTGGGTGTCAAGTTTGCTTAAATGATCTCTAACCCGATCCTCCTCCACCAAGGGAAAGTCTTCCTTCCTCCAGACTTTCTCTCTTGCCTCCAGGGTCTGGGGTTCCTGAGGGCTGGCCTGAGCAGTAAAGACCGAAGCAAAGGCGGCATTCAGTAACTCTGCCGTCTCTGCATCCTTTGTCACCAGGGCACCCTCCCCATTCAGCAAAGGGCCCACATTTTCCCTAGTCTTCCTCTTGCTACCGATGTCTTTGAAGAAGCCCTTCTTGCTGTCCTTGACATCTCTCGCCAGATGTAATTCCAAACGGGCCTTAGCCTTCCTCGTCACATCCCTGCATACTCTGACAATGTTCCTATATTCCTCCCAAGTGGCCTGTCCCCCTTTCCACTTTCTGTAGACTTCCTCCTTCTGGCTGAGTTTTGCCAGGAGCTCCTTGCTCATCCATGCAGGTCTCCTACCTCCTTTGCTTGACTTCCAACTCATAGGGATGCACTGATCTTGAGCCTGGAGGAAGTGATGTTTGAATATTAACCAGCTCTCTTGAACACCACTTCCTTCTAGGGCCCTAACCCATGGCATTCCTCCAAGTAGGTCCCTGAAGAGGCCAAAGTTTTCTCTCCTCAAGTCCAGGGTTGCGATCCTACTCAGTGCCCTGCTGCCTCCTCGCAGGATCCTGAACTCCACCATCTCATGGTCACTGCAGCCAAGGCTGCCCCCGACCTTCACATCTTCCACCAGTCCTTCTTTGTTTGTTAGTACGAGGTCCAGCAGCACACCTCTCCTTGTTGGCTCCTCCACCACCTGTGTCAAGAAGTTGTCACCAATGCTCTGCAGGAACCTCCGGGACTGTTTGTGCCTAGCTGTGTTGTCTTTCCAGCAAATCTCAGGGTGGTTGAAGTCCCCTATGAGAACCAGGGCCTGGGATCATGAGGCTACTTCCAGCTGTCTGTAGAAGGCCTCATCGACTTCCTCATCCTGATCAGGCGGCCTGTAGTAAACACCCACAACAGTGTCGCCCATGTTAGTCTGCCCTTTAATCCTTACCCATAAGCTCTCAACTCGCTCTTCATCCACCCCTAGGCACAGCTCAATACATTCCAGTTGCTCTCTCATAAAGAGCAACTCCACCACCTCACTTTCCTGGCCTGTCTTTCCTAAAAAGCACGTAGCCATCCATGACAGCATTCCAGTCATGCGAGCTATCCCACTAGTTCAAAGAACTAACAGGGGTCAAAACTTCTCTTTTTTGTTTGTTTTAATTCTATGGAGTAACAGTACTCCTGAAGCCATTTCATGTCAGTTAACAAGGTTTGGAGAAGCCCTTTGACAGTTGATTATAATATTGCTTTAGCAGAGATTTCACTAGAAACCATGAGACCTCTCTGCTGTTCTCCTTCTATATCCACTTGTTCTTTCGGCTCCACTGACTGCATTTCCTGGATCTCCGTGGTTGTAGTGGGATCCTAGGCACCTGGCACACCTACACTGTGAGGACCCAAAGTCCGGTGACCTAAATCCTACCCTTAGCTTTTACCAAGACTAAAGATAAATCCTTCCCACCCTAAATACTTTACATTTATTTTATCTCTAAATGAAGTTTTCTTGAACAATACGAGAGAAGAGAAAATGACCATAACTAGTAGAAGTGTTGCTCTTTCTTGTGATAGTCTCGGGGGCAATGTGTAGGTTTAGGTAATACCTCTGCACCTTGCTGGAGCTACACAAATGCAGCTCACATGAAAACCTTGCTCTTGTGTGGACCAAGGCAGCCGTAAGAAGCTGTGACCAACAGCCAGGTGTTTACCCAAGCACAAATGTCTGATGAGGTCAGGAGCATGGCACGGGAGGAGCACTTGAGGCCTGGAGTTTATTAAGCACAGGATGGACTGAGGCCGGTATGGTAAAGGTGGAACATGAAGAGCCATCTTGGGGCACAGATCAAACATGTTACAGGGTGGAATTGGGTAACGGGGATGCTATAAATTGTTTGCATGACAAAAGATCCACTTGGGCAGGCCAGCTGCAAGGGAATATGCCAAGCATGCTAAATCCTCATATGTAGTTCATTGAATCACATAGGGACTGGTCCTGCTCCCTCTGAAATCACTGCAGGACATGTTATTCCCTTGCCAAAGAGCAAGTGCAGCTGTGTAGTACCAGACTAGCACGGCTGGAGTTAGCTCTTCTCAAATAACCTTGGCTTTTTGTTTGTCCTTTTTCAGCCCACCGTGAAACTTTCAGCAAAGATTTTTCCTGTGTCTTACATAAAAAAGTATTTACCTGGTCCAGTCACCATTTCCTTTTCCTTTTGTTTTCCCTTTATTTCTTTTCAGTATGATTTGCCTTATATTTAGGGTTCTCTTTGACAGTAGTTTTAATAGTATTCCCTCCACGACACATTGCATGATGAGTGTTCTTGGTTCTTCTCTTATCCCTTTTCTTTGTCAGGAACATCCCACAAAATGGGTGATGCATATGTTGCTACTCTAATGCAAAGCACAGCTATAACGGAAATGCATCCTAAGGCAGCTCCAGAAAATGCAAAATGGACTGAGAAAATCAGATGGATTTTCAGATGGAGAAAATATATTACCAAATACGCATGAGATCCATGAAGAGCAGAGAACAACAACAACAACAACAACAACAAATCTCACTATTAAGTGGGTGCTAATATTCATCTAATTACTAGGACAGAAACAATCTATACAAAATAGGAATCTCTGTCAGCTAAAAACGTTTTTTTTTTTTTGCCCTGTTTGTCTTCTGAACTTTCTTTCCATGAGTCATTTCCTCTACACAGAGAGGATTAGAAGTCAAGAGCATGGCTGAATGCCCTGAAACTTGCTCCATGTTCAGACAAAACCAGACTTTGTGAGCTCAATTCTCCTTCAGTTTGAGCTGGTGTAGAGCGACCTCTTCACGAAAAGTCCTGAGGGATGTTGAGGGGACAAATTCCAGCTATCATGCAGCTGGGAAATACTAGCTTTCCAAGTGACAAGGTTGCTTAAGGGATGGGAGAGGAAGGCGAAAAGCAGGGCCAGAAACACCAGCAAGGAAAGCTTTGTAAGGAGTCCTTGCCTCTGACAGAGACAGGTTTGAGCTGCAGGGATCAATTCACTATGTCAGAACATGACAAAAAGCATCAGTTCTTTTTAAAATTGTTGGACAAATGTGTCCCTAATTCCTCTTTGCATATGTATAATTTGTACAAGGGTTCTAATTTTCATGCTAACAAATGTGTTTGGACTGCACTCTGTCTACAACAGGTAAAAACGGTTTTTGATAGTATCTCTCTCCTGAGATATGGTCTTTAGCAGGCTATTTCCTGTTAGAGATCAGTTTCAAAAGAACGGTAATCCCGATGAGCTCGGAAACCATCTAGTGTTCAGAAAATGTAAGGTTAAGTTGGTGTCCAACCTTGCACAGCCTAGAAAGGACAACCTCTGATAGGATTTGGCTGCTTTTCCTGGAAAGGGCGTTCTGAATGCGGGTAGCCAAGAGCAAACTTCCAGTAAGAATTACGATGAGTTCTTGAGATATACATATATATATATATATATATATATATAGGGAGTGTGTGGCCAATCCGCTTTAGGCCAGTTTCCATAAGGATGCAATACAGACTGCAGGGTTTCTTGGGGAAAAATGTGAAGGACTGCTGGCCCAAATCTCTGCTTCCTTCTGTGTTTACTGCTCCACTGCCTCTCTCCCTCCCTCACCCTCCAGCACTTTCCTCCCTGCTCTTCCATATCCTTGTATCCTTACACAACTGATAAAAATCCCCAGGAAGGGATAAGCAGCAGCTCATAACAGTCCAGATTCCTGACCAGTTAACTGCCAGGGCAGATGTACTCGCACTTTACTAAGCTGAACAGGAAAAGCAGAAAAATAGTATCTGTACTTCTAAGTTTCATGTAATTGTGTCATCTTAAGTAGCATTAGCATATTACTTCCCCTCTCAGCTCACATCTGTTCTTTTAAGAAGAAAGAGAGTGAATGGCCTGTTGGGGATTACCTCTGACATGACGGATGACATGGAAAGTGTACAAGAGACCATGCAGTCAGCTTTGGCCCCAGCTCTCTATTTGGCTGAATTTCTTGCATTAACCCTATCAGCCCGTTTCACTGCAGGGATGTGTCACACTACTTGAGAGTCATGCTCAGAGTGAGATGATGTCCTTGACACGTCGATCCTGCCTGTATTCTCCCTGTGATCCTCCAGAAGATGTTCTGGATTACTTCTGGCCAGGTTTTCACAGGGCCCTCGCGGGTCTTTGGAGCAGACTCCAGGAGAAGGGGACCGCCTGCTGTGTGCCTTCCTTCGCTGCCCCCGCAGGCTCTTGTGTGTCTGATAGAGCCTCACTGCCTCCCCAGCTTGCTGCTGTTTTACAGGAGTGCTTCTGGCCTGCAAGGGGGATTGGCTCTACCCAGCAACCTTTGCCAGCAAATCAGGTGGTCGACCCACTGCACCTCCTGCTACCTCCTTTGCAAGGTCAGGGCTAGCCAAGTTCTCTCCTACCTCTAGTGGCTTCTTTGGGATGGGAATTTGTCAGTCTTCCCTTCTCTCTGCCCTGAGGAACTTCCTACACAGTCCTGTGCCCCACAGATGGTGGGAGTTTTGTGGCAGCAGGGGGACTCTCTTTGTTATTCCCTTAGGATTCCTTCCTTTGAACTCTGACACACTCACATCCCTTTTCTCATTTGTATTCCCACAGCCTGCATGCTGCCTCACCCTGCATCTCTTCCTTTTTCAGGGAGAGCTTTCAGTTTGTGGCTGGAGGGAGGTTGGCCTGTTCCTTCTGGTAAGCAGGGACAGCATCCAGGCAGACACCTAGGGAAAAGCACTCAAGCAGAGGAGAACATGCATCCCCATATAGCTCTCCCTTCCTTCAATACATTGTGGTCATTCTTCCTTCCACATTTCTTTTAGAAAACCTCCTTTTTTTCCCAAAAATGAATGTTGAGGGGTGGGGAGAGATCCCTTACATGGTTTATTGCCAAAAATAATTGTTTTTGAAATTATTTTTGACCAGACACTTTTGACAATATGTGGTCTATGCAATGGCTTTAGGAGCAAGAAAATTGATGGAGAAGGAGCTGAGATTTTTGCTCTCAGTTAACGTGAAGGTTGAAAGCAAGAAGCAAACAAAGACCAGGCTGATACATTTCAAGATGGTGTTTAATAAATTTAGCACCCAAGGACAGTGACAGTAAGCAGAGATAGAAAGCTATGCAGCCTGCTTCTCATGCCATATTGTGCAGGAGTCTAAATGAACAAAGGGCATTTGAATATGGGCTTAATGTAGCAGACTAGCAACATGGCTTGGGATAACCCTAAATTAAAGCCTTATATTCACTTTTTCCCCCCCCGATTTCTAGAGTCCAATGGTTTAAAGGAATCTTCATAGTCTTCCTCTCTCTTTCCTTTTGTCTCCAATGCAGAAGGTGTTCAGGCAAAAGAAGGGATGAATTTAAGAGGGCATAGTTATTGTTTGTGGCTTTCCCGTTCATCTTTGTCATCTGCTGAATCTTTAAAGGCCCTCTGGAAGGCCAGCCTGAGGGTGAGCCGAATCCTCCGATCCCTGTAGCTGCCCACAATGAAGTAAAGAACTGGACTGAGGCTGCTATTGACGCAGGACAGCACAAAACCAGTCTCTGGGGAGTAGAGAAATTTATAGCCCCAGAAGTCAAAGAGGATCAGGACACTCAGCGGAACAGCAAAAATGAGGAAGAAGAGGACGGTGAGCATAATCAGGGTGAAGAGCCTGCCTGTTTGGAGGTGCTGGGAGCTGCACTTGACTTTGAGGAAGAGGGTGAGGCTGAATACCAGCATGAGGGGCGTGCAGAAGAGGAAGTCCAGGACTCCAGTGGTGATGAGGAGTATGTGGCAGTTGCTAGAGGGGCGAACAGTGCTAGAAACGTACCCCAGCATGTTCAGCAGCAGCGAGAGGCTCCAGAGCAGGCCGGAGATGATGCCGGACAAGTGCTTTGGGCGATGGCTTCGGCACCAGGGGGGACAGAGGACAGACAGGCACCTCTCAATGCTGATGGCTGTCAGGAGATACAAGCCAGTTCCGTACGTGAAAAGATCCAGGAAGAGGAATATCCCAAACTGCACTCCCACATTGAAGTGCATCAGGTACTGAACTGTTTCGATGGCGATGCAGAGCAGGTAGCCAAAGTCAGCGGCAGCCACGTTCAGGATGTAGACGGTGAAGTGGTTCCTCCAGATGCGGAAGCCGAGGTACCACAGAACCATGCCATTTCCCACCATGCCAGAGGCAGAGCTGATGAGGCAGAAGCTCTCCATGAACTTGAGGAGAGCATATGACGGCTCTGCCTTTTGCACAGTCCCACTGTAATTAGCCCCTTCAGCCAGGCTGGTTGTATTTGGAAGGAAGGTTGATGTAGTTTTAGCACTCATAATGAGGGCTTCACTGTGAAGTACTGATCTGTCACTGTCTCTGATTTCACACAGACCTCTAAGCAGAGAGCACAGAGGTGGTAGCTCGTGTGACTTTCTCTCATGATCATCTGGTGGTGTTTGCAATGCCTTTCCAGCTCTTTGTAGCCAGAGGTAGATTCAGGGAAGGATTGCTGTGTTTGGACTTGGAGCCCAGAGCTTCTATGTGTCATTTAAAACACCGTATCTGAGGCCAAATTGTGTGTGGCACGTAGGAAAAGCTAGATTGCAATGTATGTGTCTCTTTTTGAACTTATTTCTTGAGGCTCCTTTTACAGCCAGTGGTGGGAAACAAGTAGGCTAAAATAAAGCAATGTTAGCTCAGATTGATCATACCCGAAAAGTTCCTCATTTTCTTGTCTTAATAAAAAGGGAACCCAGGGATATTAGCTCAGATATAATTGTCTTTGCTTCACATAGCTAGGATTAGGTTAGATGAATATTGTCAGAAGTGTATGAAAGTTGTAGATAGTCAACATACAAATTTAAGCAGCATTAAATCAGACTGAGTTTTTCCTATCCATACTCCCAGAAAACATCGTCGAGTAGTCATATAGCTGGTAGTTTTTATGTTGATGACTGATTTCTATTTTAATGAAATGTAGTTTAATGTGATTGGTTTGGCCTCTGGAGCCTTATGTATAGATAATAATTCAGTCTGACAGAGTCAGGCCTTACTAATTTCTTTCTCAGAAGTTTTAAGAAGCATGTGTAGGAGAAAGTGTCTGACCCTCACATGACATTGGAATTATGGCTTAAATAATCCTTTCACACCGTTCTGTCAGTTCACCCTGCTCCCTCCTCCATGATACTGGGATTTGAATGAGAATCTTGCCCCCCAAAAAAACCCCAAAACCAAAGGTCCAGAAATAAAATTCACTCCATTTTTGTGCAATGAGGTCAAACTGTGTGACTCTTTCCTACTCGCCCTGCCAGCTGTTAATTTGGACATGACAAGATAGAGAAGTGCCATGAAAGACAGCAGGAGATAGTCAAAAAGAAGAGAGAAACAAGTCAAAATAAGGACAGTGGTGAAGAGGTGAATCATGGGATAATCTAACCGACATGAATAGTTCCTTACCCCTTTGTCAAATGCCACAGCAAGTGGGGAGACAGACTACCTGAACGGGTGAAACGTGACAAATTGAAACATTATTGTTTCGTCTCAACAACCCACCCTGTCTTCAGTGCTACACGGAAAGACTATGCAGGTAATCTCCTCGTCCAGCTGATAGCTGGGGCAGTGGGGATAGTTTTGCCGCATGAGTCTGCGACAGGCATATACCAAGCAGTGCTTGGTTGAGAATCCAAGTGGAACCATTGCACCTAACTTTATCCATTAAGAATACAAACGTCTCATTGCACTTAGCTTTTAGAGCTACCATTAGAATTAATGGAGGTTTAGGAGCACCTGCAAGGGTAATATTTTGGCCCTAAGATAGGTGTCTTAGATGTGCACAGTCAGCTGCCTGTCTTTCTCTGCTGACTGCAGACACGTCCCATGGTGCTAGCTTCACCTAGTGGCTTAACATCTGGATGGCTGAAGGCAGGTGAGGTGAACTGCACCCTTAATGTCATCACCACAGCTTGCAGGATGTGTCTTTTAGGGTTGACTGAACCCAGGGAACTTCTGGCACTGCGGCATACTCTTTTGCAGGGAGCTAGAAGATTCCATCCTCAGCCATTATGGGACCTCGAGTATTTCTAACATCAAGCCTTTAGAGACTGTTAGATCCAAGAATATAAGTATGTACTTCTGAAATGGACTAAGGGAAATAAAAAGCATTGTCTCTTTCAGAAAGCAAGGAATGTCTGTTGTAGCACAGTTTGTTTCAGAACAGGCAGGTAAGTGCTGCATGTAACATCTGAGTCCAAACTCACCTTCTGTTTCTTTATCTTAGTAGAGTAGGTTACTGCTTGCCCAACAGCACTCACAAGGCTACCTGCTCCCTGAACATCTGTAGCAAGCCCATTGAAAATATATGGCCTTATGACTGTGTCCACTTCCTCTCCATCTGGTTGTGGGGTCGCAGCAGATCTCCCACAATGAAAAATTATCAGACCTTGATCCACAGTAGAAAGTACCTGAAGCAGCCGCTAATTCTGTGAACCAAGTATGCTGTGAAGAGAAATGAAGAGCCGATGGTTAGTGGTTACCCACCCTTTGGAGAATCCAGTTGCAGCACACTCCTCTGCCACAACCTCTCTGTGTGACCTGAAGCAATTTGCCAACTGATTTAAAGAGGACACAACTATTTGAGTGGCACCTACCTCTGCCTTTGCCCACTCCAACCTTCTCACCAGGTGCTCACATTAAGAAAGTGGTGGTTTTACCTCCCTGCTGCCATCATCTCCACAAGGCAATTCACCCCACCTGAAATGTGGGTCATCCTCTGCAGGTGCCTCTCTCTCCATTGGCCATTTAGGGAACATCAGGTGATTACGTTTCTAGCTAAAGCATTTCAATCAGATTTCATAATGTTAAATAGCATCAGCCTGGGCCATTGATATGTACTGTCATGTACTGTCATACTGGTTGTAATGGACGCCCTGTGGAGATATGCCGAATCATCAAAAACTTTGCATTCCATATAATGCAAGTGAAGTAACCATCCTATGGTTTCTTCCATAGACCGTGCAAAAGCATGCTGAAAAAGTCACTCACGGTTCTCAAATATCTATTATAAGGCTTTGGTAAGATTGGTCTCCTGTCTCCAAAGCATATTCAAAACCTGAGCCTACTTCCTTAATGAAACTACTTAATGAAAGCCTGCATCAAATAGCAGCAGTCTAGCTGGTCTTTCTTTCCCTTGAGATTAAACAGCCTTCCTGTGGTTTACATGCTGAGCACAGTATAGTTCTTGTGGCAGCTGTTAGTCTGAACAAACTTGACACCACAAAGACATCTCATTCTCTGGACACAGAGTTATGCTGTTGTGCTTTCTCAGCTGATCTTAATTGATCATCTAAGACCAAAACTGCTAGTGTTTGATCTCTGAAGAATGCCACCTTCTATGACAGATGGGCAGTTAGGGCAATGCAATAGCATTTGTTCTTGGAAAAAAGATCCCTAGAATGAAGATCTCCTTATCTTGAAGATGATCAAGACAATTGTGTAGCTATAGCCAATTTCTAACCAGCAGGAAAGGAAAATATTGGAGATCCTTTCCCCCCGTTCTTTTTTCTCCTCCCTTCCCCTCATCATCTCTCCAAAATCATGGCAGAAAGCAAGAGACAGAGGGCAATGGCAAAGATCGTTGCAGCCATCCAGGACTTTCTCACCTTCTTGTGGGTTCCTTGGTATTTCAGGGACTATTTGCAGCAACTGCCTGGTGTGGATCTGCTGGTGAAAATTGTCACCTGAATTCTGTGACTGATGGTCCAGACAAAATCCTTGTGCCGTAAAATCAAATCCTGGTGCTGGGCTATTTAGACACTGTTAAAAAAGCCATGGTCATTTCAATGTGACGTCTGGAGAAACAGCCAATCACTCTCTTGAGGAAGGATCTAGTTTGTTGTATGTGGTCACTTAGATTCCAACCACTTCCCCCTTCCCTCCCAGCACAGAACCTGTCACTGTCATGGCTTAGGAAATGCTTTCTCGCTACTTCTCCCTTCTTCAGACAGTCTCGCGATATAAAGAACACAAGAACTGTCTGTCCAAAGTTATAGCTTGACTCTTGCACTGATGCTTTGCTTCCCAGATGCATCCATGAGCAGCTCTAGTTTCACAGACCTTGCAGAAGATGCTCTACTGCTGCTCAGGGTCACACAGATTGAGAAGTTGTCAGTCCTCTTCCCTAATGCCTGCTGCTGATTTCACAACCTCCCTCAACACAGCTTCTCATTCCCCAAGGCTCCACTGTCACTGCAGAACCTCCCTTAGCACACTCATCACTACCGAGTGTCCTCTTCTGACCGCAAAATCTCTCCCAACACAAGTTGTCACCATACATTGTCCCCTACTACTTCACATTACCTGTTCTACAGTAGGGTCTCCTTGAACTCTCTAGCCAGCCTTATGACACCTCAGCAGCCACAATTTTGCAACCTCTCCTAGTGTTACCCTTCAAAACACGATGCCCGCTTCTGATGTCACAAGGTCTTTCAACACAGCTTAGCACCCACAGTATTACCTGCCACTTCATACGATCTTTCAGCACAGTCCCTCACCACACCTCAGGCACTTCTGATTTCACAAACTCCACAAAGACAGCCCCTGGCCATGTAGCATCCATTTCAAGTTTCACAACTTCCCTCCACACCGTGCCTTGTCCCCATCCTGCTCATCATCAAATTCACAACACACATTCACCATGGCTCTATCAACAAACCCCTTGCCAGTATTCACTATCCAGCTGCAAAACCTCGTTCATCTCACCATGCACAGTCCCTCCTTGTCCAAATCACAGCTCCCCTGAGCATGACCTGCTGCCATAGTGGTGTCCAGAGCCAGGTGCCGAGGTAAGTGGAATGAAAATGGAGAAAAGACCTTTCTCCTTTGCTGGCACTAAGCGCACCCCAACGGGGAATTATTTTGCAACAGCAGGTAACAGCAATTCTTCATTTGGACTTGTGCATTAAGTCATCTCTGGTAGTCCATTTGGCTAGGGAAACAAAAGGACATGAATGTGATGCTAGCCAAGTTGCTGCCATGTGTGCCACTGGGTACAGAAAGTGGCAGGCTGACTCATACTAGGTTAGCAGGCCAGATGCTATTGGCCTGATCTCTGGCTTCTGTCATCTGTTGTTCCTCTTCCTTTCCCAAAGACTGTAAGACTTTGTTTACCTTCTTACCCAATACTCTTGTTTCCTGTAGTGACTACTGTTAACCCTCATTAAGCTGCCCAAGACTCCAGGCGACAGTAAAAGGACATTTAAGTTAGGGGACTATTTTCACCAAGGCATTTCTTTACCAGTATTTATTCTCATTAACTGTAGGATTTCTGTTTTCACTGTGGAGATCGCTGGCATTCTGTGCAGAGGAGATGGAGACATTAACTATGTTGCTATCAGGCCATTCCACATTTCCAGAAATTTCAGCAAAACAAAGCAAAGGACAGTAGCTGAGACAATGTCTTTCCTGACATCCATGAGGCATAAGCTACAAATACACAGTAGAGTTGAGAGAAACGATGAATTTGACTTGGGCCTTGGTTGAGATGATATGCTGATATAAATCAGCATGTCTATTTGCTTCGTTTGTTTCATTTCATAGGTTCACCTTTGACTGCAGCTGCTCAGGTTAAGAAAGATGGGGCCCATCATGACAGTTGAGAGTTGTCCGCCCTAGGTTGTTTTGTTTAAAAGCTAGACGTCTATTTCAGACCTAATCGCATCCTAAAATCAGTTCTGAGGTAGATCAGATGCATCTGCCTCCAGAGACATTCCTTTTTTTCCGCAGAAGAGCCTAGAGTGACTAAGTCAGGGTTAAATTTGCTGACTTCCATCGGCATTAAATAGGTGACTTCCTCCCTCAGTTTCCCAATTCGTAAATGAAGGACTTTTTTGACTGACTTTGTAATTCACTGACCTCTGTTAAAACATGCAAATTCTTGCAAAGAGGCTTTATTCACTGGATTTCCAGTGATGAAATTTCTGGTGAGATAGGACTTGGAGGGTCATCAAGAGGTCACCCAGGACATCTTCTGTCCCTATAAAAACTTAATTGTAACCACTCCTGAGAGAAATGAACCCAACCTGTCCTTAAAAGACTCCTGCGATAGGAATTCTTTACCATCCCTGGAGGATGGTGACTCTTCCTACAGCTTGAGGTTTCTTTCTTTTTTTCCTTTAATGAAGATTTCTCTTTTACATGTGTTTTGGAATACACAGAAGTGAAAAAAGGAGAGAACATATCTGGATTACAAATGGACTGTTTTAGCATTCACAATGCTAGGAAGCCAGAGCAGTGGACCTAATGGCCCTTTACACATGGGAAATCCATACAACTGTCAGCTTGGAGTAAGGAAGAACTCCGAGAAGCGTTAGCTGGATAGGTCCATGCATATGCTTGTCCAGCTGAATACTCAGCTACTCCTTTGACTGTTATTTCTTATGGAGAAACCCTGAAATGCCTTTGTGATATCATTATAAAAGCACTGACTGACAACTGTTTCTTTAAAATATATTTACTTAAACTTTTCAGTCAAGACAGAACTCATTCTCCTCCTTTGCCCCTTTCTTTCACGCCTTCCCTTTACTAAGCCTCCACCCCTCCTTCCTGCAGCCCCAAGAGCCCTTCAGGTGGAAGATTTCCTGCGAGAGGGTTAAAGGTTGGTGCTTAAATGGTTTTCTTCTCAGCCCTGGGATATGAAAGCATCATTCAGCACACCCAGGTCACATCATCCACACAGCCTATTAAACCACTTCTCACACAGGCAGGAAACATCAAGATACACTTGTGACACACAAAAGCAAGTAATAAATTAGATGAGATTGGATTATACACTAACAGCCACCTCCTAAGCAAGTTTTGGAAGCTTTCCAGAAGCCATTCTATGTTCTTTAAAGGTGCTGTGTTCTAACACATTCATACCAGGAGAGACAGAAGTTGAGGAGATAAAGTTGTACAGCCCTTACACAAAAAATTAGATCTCTAAACACAGGCGAGGTAAGTTTTGCAGCTTCTCTGCCTTCTCGCTTTGCTTCGCTTTGTTTGCTTTGCTTTGCTTTCCTCTTCCTTTTCCTTTCTTCTTGAACAAATGTGAAAATACAGAAAGGAACTTCCACTGAAGTTATCAACTGTCTCTAGTTATCTTTGGCTAGAATCATACACAGAGCTAGTTCTACAGCCGCAGATTAGATTGCTTCAATATTATTCTTTTGTTTCCCATAACCACCGGAGATTTTAGGGAAGAATGCATGCAGTAAGGAGATGGTGCAATTTCTCACCCTTTTTGAGATGTTAAGAGTACACATGAGATTCATTTTATTTTGCAGCTGATTGCATTATGTCATATAGCTCAGGTCTATCCCTGCAAAGGCACTTGAAGAGATAAGCCATAACTGGTGGCAATCCTCTACTGAATTAGTCATTCTAGTAATCCTCTTGGAGTCAACAGTAAGAAACGGGTACCTGCAGCACATGATTCATCACATCTACAAGTAGGCTGGTCAGGTGTAATATGCCTAGCTTAGGTACAGGTGCCTACATGACTTAAGGCGATGAGATGAGATCAGACAGATGGGTAGTTTGTTAAATGCAGTTTGGTGGTGATGGAAAGGACCTTATCAAGCAAGATACATGGTCGAGCTGTCTGAATTGTGAATCGGTCCTTTTGTAGATGCACACCTTGTTTTTAGCTCAGGAATTTGCCATCTGCTGGTATTCAGGCATACAGTTTCCCCTGACCATTTCTCTCTCGGTCACTCCTTTCTGACTGCCTAAATATGGCCCTGCGATTGCTGTGGTATGCTTCCAGTGATGCTCTGGCTTGGATGGAGCCCAGCTATTTCTTTTCGACTGGGTACTGCACAGCCATAAAGGTGTGCTCATTTCATCCCTGTCATTTATTCTGTTGAGAAGTCTACGTCGTTGCTCATTAGAAGGAAGAGGGGTAGAAAGGATCACGACCTGGTAAGACGAGGGAGAAAGTGACCTCCCGTTGTTCTTACTGATCCTTTTCCTTGTAGAAATATCTGAAGGGGAACCATCCATGTAAATTTTACCCTTCTGCTTGAAAAACTTTCATCTAGTGTAAGTACAACTGTAAGCATAGGAAAAGTCCCTACCTTTCCCGACTTCCTCTCTCGGCTTCACTTTGTGGGTTTGAAAGAAATCTTGGGTTTTCTCAGTTTCAGTGTTTCCTGTGGATGCTTGATCCCTTTGTGCCTGCATGAGAATTTCTGATTATGTTGCAGATGGAAGTAGTTGGTAGATAACTTGGCTTAACTGAATCATTCCACAGATTTGCTCACAGATCACCAGTACAAATGTTGTGATGTAATTCTGCAGGACTTAAAATGGTGCATTTTAACACCAGCTGATGGGGAATGCTTTGATCCTAGAAGGAAGCCCATACAGTGGATATTTTTATTAAAAGAGTGCCTGCTTTTGGCTGACCTTAAACTCTCTGTGAAGAGTTTCATCTGGTGGTTCCCACACTTCTTTGACCAAAGGAACTCTGGTGGTCTGGGTGCATAAAGGCAAGCTAGAGACGTTACACTCTTTCTAAAGATGTAGGCTACTCATTTATTAGTGACATGTAATGCTCAATGGGTTGTAGCTGGAATACAGGGTGCACCAAAGAAGTCCCATGTTTATGCTGGAATGTGACCTTGTCTCGAATGAGAAACTGTATGGATGTAGAAATGCCTAGGGACAAGGAGCTCAGCCATAACCTGAAAAAGGTGGATGGCATTGCAAAAAGCTCTGCGCTACTTTCTGGCACCAAAAGGGATTATTCTCTAAAGGTCATTCTAACCTGGTGGTGCTAATTTGCTTAAGCTCCTCATAGTGAGTGGAGGAAAAAAGGGTTCTGCAAAGGACCCTAATTTAGTCATTCTGAATCAGCCTATGAATCAGACTTATACTGGCTGTTGAAGGAGTTTAGTTAGATTAGCTTCATTAAGCTAAGTTAACCCTTGAAAGCATCACGCAGAGCATATCAAAAATCACACTTGGTAAAATCAGTACAGTGCTGGGACAGAAGATCTCACAAGAGTCTTTCATTCTTCCTTCCTCTGATAGAAACAATGCTGAGATTTAGAACAATGTGAAATACTCCATTAAGTCATATGTGCAATTTTTTTCCCCTCCATGATAGATAACCTTCCCAGAACTCATTTTTCCGCCTGTGACATTTCATATTTACGTTTCAAAATGTATATACACAAGAGAGTTCTTTTCTCTGCATGTGGGTACATTTCCCTTCTAAACGAGAATTCAAAGATCATGTGTACTTATAAAGCCAATCATCATTCTGAGCAATATTTCCAGGTATTCTTAAAGACACCCATTTTACAAAGATTGCTGTCAGGGACTTTGTCTCCCCTGAGGGCAAACATGCTGCATTATCTGCCTTGTAGTGCCCAAGGTGAACACTCTGGCCTTGTCCTTAGTGCATGGAAGGCTATCAGCCATGGAGCCAGTCCTTCAAAATCCTGGAGGACCAGGATTAAGGAACATATCACAGAGTGCACCTATCTCTGTGCCGCCAAAGCCATGGCAGAAGTTTTGTACTGTGGAGAATTAAATAGCCGTTAAAAAAAATACATGACAGAAACTAAACACTTCAAAAGCTTAATACCAATGCTATATCTTTCTTGGTTTGTATCCACTTCTGATATAGAACTCATCATTAATAATGATAAAATGCTGATGAATCATGTGTCTGTCTTTGTTTTCCCAGGTGTATAAGCTGTATATTGCATATTGGCACCCGTCTGATCAACATGGAGAATGTAAGCAGTGTGAAGGAATTCATTCTTCTGGGCCTTTCAAAGAACCAAGGGGTGCAGAAAATATGTTTTGTGGTGTTTTTGTTCTTCTATATTCTAATTGTGGCAGGAAATCTGCTCATCGTTGTCACTGTAGTTAGCAGTCAAAGTCTGAACTCCCCCATGTATTTCCTTCTCTGCCACCTGTCCATTGCAGATCTTTGCTTCTCTTCTGTCACAGCTCCCAAAATGATTGCTGACTTCCTTGTTGAAAAGAAAACCATTTCCTTTGGGGGTTGCATGGCACAGCTATTCATGGGACATGTCTTCGGCGGTGCTGAGATCTTCATCCTCACAGCGATGGCCTATGATCGCTACTTTGCCATATGCAGACCCCTGCACTACACCACCCTCATGACCAGGCGTGTGTGTGGCTGGATGGTGATGGGTTCATGGGTGGGGGGCTCTGTGCACTCCCTGGTGCAGACCCTCATAACCGTTAGCCTCCCTTTTTGCGGTCCCAACAAAATTGACCACTACTCTTGCGATGTCCTCCCTCTACTACAACTGGCCTGTACCGACACCTATGTTGTGGGCATCATTGTCGTTGCCAATACTGGAATGATTTGTTTGGTCTCTTTCTTCATCCTGGTCACATCCTACATTGTCATTTTGTTATCCTTGAAAAGGCGAACGTCCGAAGGGAGGCACAAAGCCCTCTCCACCTGTGGGTCCCACATTACTGTGGTGATTCTCTTCTTTGGGCCATGCACATTCACCTACATATGCCCATCCAGCAGTCTCTCGGAGGACAAGAGGTTAGCTGTGTTTTTCAATATCATCACACCCATGCTGAACCCACTCATCTACACGCTGAGAAATGAGGAGATGAAAAGTGCCATGAGAAAACTGTGGAATAGAAAAGTTTGGCGTGAAAAGGGTGAGGTGTAGAACTGTGGTAACATTTTCTCAGGAGCTGAGAAAATCAAGTCTCTCTCACTATAATTCCATTTTGGAAAATTTACTGAAAGCTCCCTTTTGAAGAAAAGCTTGGTTTTAGCTGTTGCAGTAATTAGGAAGACACTGAAAGTTCATGTTTTGATTGGAATGGCATTGTAAACTCTGTGACTAGCAGGGATTCCCTTTATGTTCTCTTTTTGAATAGCATAGGCCCAGGACTGGGGCTTCCAAGCACTGTCGAGACACCAGCAAATAAAGAAATGAATGCTATCAAAAATATTAAAATGTGTTCCAGGCAGAGCATCCCATTAGTCCGAGCTCTCCCAGGTGTAAACTTTCTGTCAGACAAACTCCATCTACTCTGTAATCTACTCAGCTAGGAAACAATGGCCCAAGGTGTCTGCAAGGCTGTTGGTCACCTGCTGCTGGAAGCAATTGTACCAAAGGCTTCCTTCCCCTTTACTTTGGAGTAAATGCCTTCTTAGGAGTACTGCATTGTCATATGCTGAATCCATGGGTTAGCAATTAAACTGCTGATATTAGATGCTGGCTGGGTCATTTGCTGATGCAGATGATATGAGGAGAAGCTTCTCCCCTTCCCATTCCAGTGCAGCAACTCTCTGCCTTTCTGCAGTAGTTCACCTATCACTAATGCCCTCCTTCCTAACCATCCCCTCTGCCCTTCATCTCTGCCTCAGACTTTGCATTTTACTGTTTATTACTAATAGAGAATCAAAGATCCAAGTGAAAGATAAATTGCTCACTGTAGGATATTGTCGCCACCAAAGAAAGCATTGGGGGGCACAATTTTATGTGTCAGTGAAAAAAAAGAGTTGTTTGGGAATAATTCCTGTACGCAGGATAACTCCTAGCACAACAGGGCACATCTACAGGCCCAGGCAAAGGAAGAAACATGTATTCCAAGGGAATAGCTGGAGCAGCTACTCCTGCAGGAGGGAAGAGAAGAAATGTGAAGATGGAAGATTAAATCATCTCAGAGCCAGTCACAGCTGCCACAGGGAGGTTAGTTGTAGCAGCTAAGGTTCTCCACAAGGACGAAGGAGCCACGAGGAGCCACGGGACCCTGACTCCTACCTTGCCAGGAGGAAAAGAGCAGATCCGCTGCGTGAGGGAGAAAGACATCTGTGTAATGCACTCTGAAAGTAACTAAAGCACTTTCTTTTTTCTTCCTTCACTTCACGTTCCCTATAAACACTTGCTTGCACTTGTGTTGCACCTTAACATGGCTTAAGTGTGGTTCAAGATAAGAAGGTGTTCCCTGCACAGGAGAGCGGCAGATCTACAGACCAAACCCTGGGACAATGTCAGAAATGCTCTGGTTCCCCGAATGTCCTCTGCTCTATGCAGGGGGTGGCAGAGTGGGTTCCCGTTTCACAGGCATGCACCAGTACACTGCGGATGTCTCAGTGTCTTCTCCTCACCGTGGTGGGTTATGTGGATGGCAGCCAGCAGGACGGAACTGGGATAAATCCTGATTCTCAAGGCTTAGAGGGATAGTGTCCCTCAGGCCTGGGCCAGCATGTCCCTCACCCAGCATTCACACTCTGTGGACACAGCTAAAGGTGGGACCATCCCCACCTATTTGTAGCAGTCTAAATTCTTCATGCAATGAAGGACAGTTGTCTAGCTCAGCACCATTGTCAACAGAGAGAGACAGGCGCCTTCAGAGGTTCGTCTGTCTCACCCTGTGTGGGGCAGGTAGAAAGACAGATGGGGCCCAGTGACCCCCTTCATACTGAAACTGCTGAGGGGTTAGGGCACATGGTCAGTTCAAGCTAAGGCTTGTAATTTTAAAACTGTTAGTTTGGTTTTTTTTAATGTTTTGGGGAATAACACCATGATTTTTCTGATTTCTCTTCCGGCTGGCGGGTGCTAGCAGGCAACAGTGGGACCATAATTTATGGAAGGCATCAACAACAACAACAACATTTGATTCCTCTACACATTGGCCCAGATCCTTATAATGACTTAATATGAGGACTAAGCAGCTGCTTCTGTATTTTGCATTGCCTGAGTAAAAATACCTGGCAAGTAGTGAGGCCTGACCACAAACATTTTTAAAGTCTTGAAATAATTTCCTCGTTTACTTCTTGTTTCAAACGTGTACAGACCAGATGTCTAAGTGCCAACAGTCCTATAGCACAGTTCTGATATTTATTTATGCTGCAAACATGCAATGGTAAGAGCAAGTTAATAAGAAAGAAGAAAGCATATGTGAAATATTGTCTTCGAAGGGAAAAAATATCTGACACATGTAAGAGTCATCTTTACTCAAAAAATGTTTGATTGCAAGGGTAATGTGAACACAAACTCTTGCAAATGGTCAGCCATGACATTGATTTTAAATAGAAATGTTTCCAAAAGAAGCACATAGATAATACTAAATGAAGTCCATTTATCTAGACAGCTCTGGAAAGCAAGCAAGATAGCAAGCAAACCCCCACACAATGTGACATGGTCTAGGTGATCACACTCCAGAGTCACCCTGTAGAGATTACTCTAATAGCTGTCCAAAATATATATTTTATCTCCCTGTCCACTGATTCTTTCTGACAAAGAAAACTTCACATGCCTCTGGGATCTCATTGCTTCTGGTAAGCTTGTGCTTCTGCTGTGCAATTTACTTGAAATATTTCTGCCACAACTTCCCCATCTGGAGAGAGAGAGAGAGAGAGAGAGAGAGAGAGAGAGTTAGTTGTTCTTGCAGATGCTCTTGGAAGTTGTTTTTGCAGAATGAGAAATGGAGCTGGACATTCAGGCTGTCCGTTTCATCCCCTGTAGTTTTCAGCCCTGGCAGAGATGTGGACTGCTCTCGTGACACATAAGAAGCAGCTTGGAGCTGAGAGGTTTTGATGAACCTGCCTAAAGTGGTCCGAGGGGTCATCAGAGGAGAATAGCAGGCAAACTGTAGGAGACTAGCAAATATAAACTGTGTAAATTTTCTGATTTTGCTTCTTTGTTTTGTTCAAGCATGACTATGAAATCCTGCCTTTGAAAAGAGGCATCGCTGTCGAGTGACTTTTGTGAGGTGCATTTTATGAAGTAGAAAGAACTCAATTTTTTTTTTACCCTTTCTTTTAATTGGTGTCGTCTTTGCTTATTTTTTCAGTTATATGCCATTTCCAGAAATATCTGTCAAAAGGAAGATTCTGGTGTTACAGAGTCAAGGAGTCCACAGGTAGCTGCAGCACTGCCTATGTACTCAGTCTTAACTTGTCCCCTCTAGCTGTACACATCGTGGCAACAATGCTCTTAACACACACGCTTTGGGCTTCCCCATACTGCTTTCCCTCTGCCCACGGAGTGGCATGGAGATAGGGATGGAGACATGAAAGAATATTTCCTCTGTTGGTAAAGTTGGAGGGTGGAAGAGGCAGAGATCTCGTGAGAAAGAACTGATTGACCTGTGATTGTGGAACAGGATTAAGAGCCCAAAGGACTTGCCAGTATTGTAGACACTGTTATGCAGCTCTTGCCGTCTATCTTTTCAGTGTAGAAACTGAACACTAGTGATACTTGCGTACTGCACTAGAGTGCAGCAAAGGTGAATACAAGGGTGTTGGTGAGTAAAGGAGATTCAGCAGCGGTGTATTTATTACCCCGGTGGCATCACAGGTGTGTTTATGGGGGTTTCCATGCCTAGTCCAGAACTTGGCTGAGGTGTACAAAAACCTTACTGACACATCGTTAATGCAGATTATCTCCAGTATTCACCCACGTACTGTAGGAAAGGTGGTCTGAGGAAACACAAGCCTGCTCTTTTGGAGACTGAGGTCGCAACCCAGAAACTCATGAGCAATAACTGGAACCAATCCACACAAGATGTAGCCCAGTACAGCACATATAGGACAATGACTCTCCTGCTTCAGGTTTCCTGGCATGCCTTGAACATGGTCTGATTTCACTTAGGGCGCCTTAAAGACAGTTTGTGCCTAAAGGCACATCTCTGCTAAACAGACATGATACGCTGATAGTTGAAGTGGTGTTAATTAGCTAGCTGCCTTGTGTCATGAGGTGAATACTGATGGTTGCACAAAAATGCATGGACATTCTACCAGAGTCAGAGAGCACTAGTAAGGACTAGTTCTGTTGAATTCCTTCAGAGGGTTGCAAAAGAAGGTACGTTCACTGCTTGAGCAGAATTCCTTAGGGGATGACTAGTGTGTTGAGACTCAAATCAAAACATGCACTATCCTTCTCAGTCACTTCTTCATTTCCAAATCAACACTTCAAAAGTGGATGTTTAGGGAGCCTAGCAGCTAGTCTTCCTTTTTAAAAGGGGCAAAGATCAGAAATATGAATCTGGAGGATATTTCCACCAACTCCCTCAAACAAATAAATGGAACTCGCTAATACACACTTCAGTAATGCATTCTGAGTTAGATATCAACTGTCACTCCTTGAGAGAAGCATTGACTTTGAAAGGAAATTTTCCCCAAAAGGCATAAAAGGGAATACATTGATATTGAACATACCAGTGATCGACATGGATGTGTACTGATAGCACTGTGTTTCTAATGCCATCACAGGTGGCTTTATTCTGTGCTTCAGGTCCTGTCTATGTGACGTATATGAAGAACAAGAACAATGTGATGGAGTTTATCTTCCAGGGACTCACACAAGATGATGCATTAGCAAAAGTATGCTTCACATTCTTCTTAGTCTTCTATGCCACTATTATTCTTGGAAACCTGCTTAGCATCATCACTATACAGAACAGTCAACAGCTGGACTCTCCCATGTACTTCTTCCTGAGCTGCTTGTCCTTTGTAGATATCAGTTACTCTACTGTCACAGTTCCCAAACTCATTTATGACCTTCTTGCTGAAAAGAAGACCATCTCTTTTGTGGGCTGCATAGCACAGCTCTTTGGGGTCCATCTCTTTGCCTGCACGGAGATGTTCATCCTCATAGCAATGGCGTATGATCGTTACACTGCTATATGCAAGCCGCTTCATTACACAAGCATTATGAACAAGCATGTGTGTGGCCGGCTGGTGGCAGCTTCGTGGGTGGGAGGCTGTGTGCACTCCCTGGTGCAGACCCTGCTGACCGCTCAGCTATTGTTTTGTGGGCCCAATGAGATCGACCACTGCTTCTGTGATGTACACGCTTTGCTGAAGCTGGCCTGCACTGACACCTACGTGGCTGGTTGCATCGTGGTTGCCAATAGTGGTCTGATTTCCTCGGGCTCTTTGCTTGTTCTTGTTGTGTCCTATGTCATTATTTTGGTCTCTTTGAGGACACCCTCTTCCAAAGGGCGTCTCAAAGCACTCTCTACCTGCACCTCCCATATCACTCTTGCACTTCTGTTCCTTGGGCCATGCATTTTAATCTCTATGCGCCCTTCCACCATCTTTTCAGCAGACAAGATAATCTCTGTGTTTTACACCATCATCACGCCTATGCTCAATCCCTTGATTTACACCCTCCGAAATGAAGACATGAAAAAAGCCTTGAACAAGCTGTGGAGCAGAAAAGCAAAGAGGAGTGAGACATGAAACAACAGGGTGAGTGTTTGTAAGATGACTGTAGCTCAAGAAACCATGGGGAGGCAAAGAGAAGTGTTCAGGAGGGACTTTTCAGGAATGTTGTTCTATTTTTAGCGTGGCTGTTCAGAATAGAACTGAAAATAAATTCAAAGTTATACGCAGCTCTCATCTTTCTTTGGAAATTGTCTGTCAAAAGGATGTGAGCATATTGTCACCAGTCAAACCCGAGCCTTTGGGGTGGTATTGGGGCTTTTACCTTTAGACACCTTAGAGCTGTGTAAGTCTCAGGTCTAGGCTGGTCAGTCGTCTGGTGCTTTACACTATAAAAAAATCTAAGGGATAGGTATCTCAGTGGAAATACGGGGATCCAATATCTCTCCATACTCCACACAATATAACCTAATTCCTAGCTGAACACTGAAAATTTCCCTAAAATTCTTAACAGTACTGTTCTCGATTCATTGAGTTTTCCTCAACTGTTTGCAGCAGGGAAACCCCAAATGCCCCTAGGACCTCCTGACTCTGGGCAATGCTGTTCTACCGCAAATAGACTTACTTTAGCATTGCTGTCATGACAAGTGATTCAAGGCAGGGATTTTCCCAAATCTCCTCCTGGAACTGAGATTTGGGGAAGGGAAGAAGAGGAACAGGATTCTGGATCGTGGATCAGAAGGCTTTCTTAGAAAAGCAAACTGTAGATTTGAAGAGACAGCAGCTCTTTAACATTTTAAATTTCCTAATTTTGTCTGGGTTTCTCGAGGTGGAGACTAAGGCATAGGTGAATGCAGGGCTTATGCAAATCTGTTCTTTTTGATGATATTTGTCAGAAAGCTATTTAGGTTTGAGATTGTGATTCTTGATTGAAACATGCTGCCGGTTCTGCTGATGCTTAGCTCTGGATGGCTTTGACTATCTTAAACATCAGCGCAGAGAGAGGTGTGCAGACATGACTCATTGCTGTGCAGGGAAGGTCTTTGATGACAACCTACCTGTCTTTCTCTGGAAGAGTAGTAGTGTACATTGCTCTTCCCAGAGACCTGTAAACATACACAGGAAAATAAAATGATGCCTGTGATTTCTTTCCAAGCTATTTCCTTCCTGTGAGCTGGGAGTCCACTGAAAGAGACAATTTTGAACACCTCAGAAATCTGGTTTAAAAATCTCACATCTCTGTTCAAGATAAGGACAACGCAACATTGATACGTGTAAAAACTGTGATCTTCACATATCTGATGATACTTAATAATGAGAAACGAGAGACAAACCTTGAGCTTCAGGCTCTGCAGCAACAGAAAGATGACAACTAGCAGGACCAAAAGGCTACATTTTCCTGAGACTTGTAAAATCCTTCTTTAGGGTGCCATAGATGATCACAGGGACACAATCTTTGCTACAGTTATGCACAGCTTTAAGGAGAGGAAGTCAGGGGAAATAACAGCCCTAACAGGCTTGCAAAGGGAATCCACAAGACCTCTTTCCATCCCCCTTTGACTCTAAACCTTATGCAGAGGCAGGAACCTCTCACCTGTCTGAGATTAATTCTGTCACTTTCAGCTCAATAAAGATTTCAACTCCTTCTGCCAACTGAGGGACAGCATTTGTAAACTCAGCCAGAAGGGATGAAACATCGTTTAGCGCTAGAACACCTATCCTTAGAGCTAGCTTAGCTGAATTGATAAAAGGATTCCAAAGCCTTTCCCAGCTTTCTTATCTCCCAGAAATGATTGGTCGTTTATTCTCAAAATCACATTGATGACAGACATGGTGTTGGTAAGTCACCATCTTATTTCAGCATTATTTTAAGTGAAAGAACACTACAGCTGGATTAACTTTCAAATTATGTCCAATGTCCTTAAAATAACTACCGGTTCACTCAGTTGCCTCAAGTGGATTGCTGATATGTGGAGATGAAAAGCAGGAAGAAGTTCTTGTTACTTCACAATGGTAGCAAAATTAGAAGTCAATCTTTTCTGCATTTCTGTAGTTTTTTCATGTTTCCAGGCAGAAGGGGAAAAAGAAGGTAGTAATGAGTGACAGAAGAGGGGGATTTAACAGAAGAGGGACAGTTACTTTCCCTAGTGTTTGGGGGGCAAAAACACGGGTGTGTGTTCTCCAAGATTTCCTTTCCAGAACTTCAGGTTCTGTGTGTTGCACTGGAAGAGGCTACTCCTTTCAAATACTGAAGACGTAGCAGAAATGGCCATAAATTCAAATCACATTGCTTTTCTCCTCTTGAATATCTCTGAAAGCTTTTTCTCATCTTGACGGACTGGTGGTTTTCCTACATGAGCAAACGTTCCTAATAGAACAGAGAACTGCAGTTCTGTGCCACGCGCTCCTCAGGCAGGAGTCCTGTTTGTGCTTGGAACTTGCAAGTTAAAAGTCAGGATTCCTCCAGCTTTCAGCAGCAGAGGAACACAGTCTTTCAAGATAGAAGTTGCAGATACAACCAGTTAAAAGTCCACCTAAAATCACTTCTAACAATTAAGTACCTTTCTGAATCTCACCCTTGGAAGCTGATCAAATCTTCCTTGGAAGTCCTACTCTTTGTACCAAGGTTTTGATAAATTCTCCCCAAACAAAGTTCTCTTTCTAACAAGTCTGCTGAAGTTTCTCTAATATGACCTAAAACTCTCCTCAGAGCATCCTTCACCTCCTTATTCCTTAGGCTGTAGCTGGTAAGATTCAGCACTGGAGCCACCACTGTAGAGAACAGAGAGGCCCATTTATCTCAATCCAATGAGTAGCTGGATGTTGGGCTACCGCACATAAAAACGGTGCTGCCATAAAACAAGAAGAGAGCTCTCAGATGGGAAGCACAGGTGGAGAAGGCTTTGCATCTCCGCTTGGAGGAGTGGATCCTCAGGGTGGTGGAGATGAGGTAGATGGAGGAGATGAGAATTGCCAGAGATGTGAAGATGCCACGAAACACACCAAAAATGTGAAGTACCGTCTCTTTGCTATAGGTGTCAGAGCATGAAAGCTGGATCCTAGGGGGATGTCACAGAAATAATGACCGATAACACCAAAGTCACAGAAAGAGAATGTGAAGGTGGAGATAGTTTGCGCAAGTGCGTGGACAAAGCCAGTGAAAGAGGAGATGATTACCATCTGTGTACAGGCTTTTGAGGACATGACAGTTGCATAAAGGAGAGGGTTACAGAGAGCCACATGCAGTCATATGCCATTACTGCCAGCAGGAGACACACAGCACTAGCCATGAGGAGACAAGTGAATAGCTGTGCCACACAGGCACTGACTGAAGTGGCTCTCCTCACTGCTGAAGAGTTCACCAGCAACCTCGGGGAGATAGCTGAGGAGTAACAGAAATCCACAGAAGCCAAGTTACTGAGGGAAAGGTACACAGTGTGTGAAGCCGGGGGATCAACCTTCATCTACATGATCATTCCAAGATTCCCTATTAATGTGCTTAAAAAAAACGGGTTACCTTCACCTCTTGGCTTTCTGTTAGTCCAGAGAGGATAAACTCAGTGGCCACACAGTGATTCCTCTCAGGCATGTTGCTAGCACACTCATGTTATCTCCCAACAGGAAACTGGTTCAACACCTAGAAGTGATGGGAAACTGGCAACACACAATTGATTGTCTCAGTAGCCACAAGGAAGTACGGCGCATTTTCATCACAGTTTCTGACTAGACTTCTTTAATTACGCATTGAAATGACTTGTGATACAAGGGAGTACTGTTCCTATTTTTCAGGTGAGATAAGAAAGCGCAGAAAGATAAAATAATTTATTCAAAAGGCAACAGCAGCATTGCGAAACACAAGTCCGAGTTTGGCACTGCAATGGTTTTCGTGTGCCCTCTTTCTCCTTTTTTAAGGAAAAAAGTCTGCTTTTCTTGAGGACATCTATGGAGCACTCTTCTCCCCTCACTCGTGGCTACGGTTGAGTATACAGTATCATCCAAATGGCCCACTCCAAGGGCAATGGCCCACTTGTTCCTGAAGATACATGGTCTTGACGCTAGTTCAGACATCATTCTTCCTGTATTGCAATCACCAATACGTTTTTTGCCTACTAGCTAACTCCCCTGGGCATTGGTAGCAGGGTAGTTAGAGCTCAGTATGGGCCACAAAGTCCATTAAAAGGGCAAAGCAGCCCCCATTCAGCCTTGCTGAAATAGGAATATAATGGTTAGGCTGCAGCTGTGCCAACTTGCTAAGACCTGCCTTAATTACATGGACCTCCACCACCCTGACCTTTGGGACTGCAACTCGTAAACATACAAATAACAAATCCACATCCTGGCAGAAGAAAGTAAGAGTTTCCTCTCTTGAAAGAAATGTCGGTAAGCACTAAATGGCAACAGCAGCAGGAAAACCCAGCTTTGCATCTTCCCAAAGAGGAGCAGATACCACAAGATCCTCCAGGTTTGGCTGAGAAAGGATTTCCCATTTGCTTGCATCCCTGTTGTCAAGGAAAAGTGGCCATCTTCTGCTCAGGAATAAATTGGGAAGAGTCACCAAATGAAATACTTTCCATTTAGAGGGTGGAAAATCTCATGCTAAAAGGGAAGGAATCCTGAACAAAAAGGGAATCAGTCATCCCTGTAAAGGTTCTACCAGCTTCACCTCACATGAAAAATTATTATTAATCTATTGGAGGTTACCAGTAACCTGGCTGACGCTCTCAAAGCAGAGTTCTTATAATGTGGGTGACTGAATGGAGGTTTCAATTCTTGCTGAGGTCTGTTTCTAGCATAGGCTTCAAGGTATTGCATAGGTACAAAACTATTCTCTTACTGACCTCTTTCATCCAGAAAGGCAAGAGTAGATACTGTAGATACCAAGCCAGTTTATTCCCCGCTTGAACCAAATCTTCAGAAGTACTTGCCCATTTCAAGAAGCAGACAGCAGGATTAAAACCAGCCTATAATGGTTAGGTACACAGTTTAAGTGGGCAAAATGCTTACCCTGCTTAGATGCACAAAAGACCAGACTGCCTTTACACACTGAGTTAGCTTTGCATAGTTGGCTGCTCTTTATCTCCAACCTACACATCCTTTTCTGCCCTAAAGCACAGCAACTAGCCCAGTTAATTCTCAGAAAAGGGCTTCAATGAGCTTGCTATCAACAGGTTGCTCTCTTCCATGGACTACTTGGGAAACTGAAGGAGGAAATTTCCCTCTCCTGCCCCAACGTGAGTGATCAAACACTGGATTAGGTGCAAATTTGTAGAATCTCCATCTGTGCTGACATTTAAAATTCAGCTGGATCGGGCCGGAGCAATCTGATCTGACTGAACCTGCTCTGAGGAGGAGGTTGGACTTGGTGACCTCCAGAAATCCTTCCCAACCTAAATGATTCTATGATTCTATCTGCAGATTGAAAATGATCTTTTTGATCTCTAAAATGAAGAAATAGGCCTACCTTCCTTGCATGAAGGTGTGAGATATTTTATGCCATATTGTTCCCAGAAATAAACTCTTATTTCAAAAGCTACAAACTTATGAGGCCTTCTACAGACAGCTGGAAGTAGCCTCACGATCCCAGGCCCTGGTTCTCATGGGGGACTTCAACCACCCTGAGATCTGCTGGAAAGACAACACAGCTAGGCACAAACAGTCCCGGAGGTTCCTGCAGAGCATTGGTGACAACTTCTTGACACAGGTGGTGGAGGAGCCAACAAGGAGAGGTGTGCTGCTGGACCTCGTACTAACAAACAAAGAAGGACTGGTGGAAGATGTGAAGGTCGGGGGCAGCCTTGGCTGCAGTGACCATGAGATGGTGGAGTTCAGGATCCTGCGAGGAGGCAGCAGGGCACTGAGTAGGATCGCAACCCTGGACTTGAGGAGAGCAAACTGTGGCCTCTTCAGGGACCTACTTGGAGGAATGCCATGGGTTAGGGCCCTAGAAGGAAGGGGTGTTCAAGAGAGCTGGTTAATATTCAAACATCACTTCCACCAGGCTCAAGAGCGGTGCATCCCTATGAGTAGGAAGTCAAGCAAAGGGGGCAGGAGACCTGCATGGGTGAGCAAGGAGCTCCTGGCAAAACTCAGCCAGAAGGAGGAAGTCTACAGAAAGTGGAAAGGGGGACAGGCCACTTGGGAGGAATATAGGAACATTGTCAGAGTATGCAGGGATGCAACGAGGAAGGCTAAGGCCCATTTGGAATTAAATCTGGCGAGAGATGTCAAGGACAACAAGAAGGGCTTCTTCAAATACATCAGCAGCAAGAGGAAGACTAGGGAAAATGCGGGCCCTTTGCTGAATGGGGAGGGTGCCCTGGTGACGAAGGATGCAGAGAAGGCAGAGTTACTGAATGCCGCCTTTGCTTCATTCTTTACTGCTCAGACCAGCCCTCAGGAACCCCAGATCCTGGAGGCAAGAGAGAAAGTCTGGAGAAAGGGAGACTTTCCCTTGGTGGAGGAGGATCGGGTTAGAGATCATTTAAGCAAACTTGACACCCACAAATCCATGGGCCCCAATGGGATGCACCCACGAGTGCTGAGGGAGCTGGCGGATGGTATTGCTAAGCCACTCTCCATCCTCTTTGAAAGGTCTTGGAGAACAGGAGAGGTGCCTGAAGACCGGAAGAAAGCCAGTGTCACCCCAGTCTTCCAAAAGGGCAAGAAGGAGGACCCAGGCAACTACAGGCCAGTCAGCCTCACCTGCATCCCTGGAAAGGTGATGGAGCAGCTCATCCTGGAGGCCGTCTCCAAGCATGTGGAGGACAAGAAAGTGATCAGGAGTAGCCAGCATGGCTTTACCAAGGGGAAATCATGCTTAACCAATCTGATAGCCTTCTGTGATGGAATGACTGGCTGGGTAGATGAGGGGAGAGCAGTGGATGTTGTCTCCCTTGACTTGAGGAAGGCTTTTGACACTGTCTCCCATAGCATCCTCATAGACAAGCTCAGGAAGTGTGGGTTAGATGAGTGGACAGTGAGGTGGCTTGAGAACTGGCTGAATAGCAGAGCTCAGAGTTGTGATCAGTGGCACAGAGTCTAGTTGGAGGCCTGTAGCTAGCGGTGTCCCCCAGGGGTCAGTAGTGGGTCCAGTCTTGTTCAACTTCTTCATCAATGACCTGGATGAAGGGACAGAGTGCACCCTCAGCAAGTTTGCTGAGGATACAAAACTGGGAGGAGTGGTGGATACCCCAGAGGGCTGTGCTGCCATTCAGAGAGGCTGTTACTGGAGAGGCTGGAGAGGTGGGTGGAGAGGAACCTCCTGAAGCTCAACAAAGGCAAGTGCACGGTCCTGCACCTGGGGAAGAATAACCCCAGGCACCAGGACAGGTTGGGGGCTGACCTGCTGGAAAGCAGCTCTGCGGAGAAGGACCTGGGAGTGCTGGTGGACACCAAGTTAAGCATGAGGCAGCAATGTGCCCTTGTGGCCAAGAAGGCCAATGGTATCCTGGGGTGCATCAGGAAGAATGTTGCCAGCAGGTCGAGGGAGGTGATTCTCCCCCTCTACTCAGCCCTGCTGAGGCCACATCTGGAGTACTGTGTCCAGTTCTGGGCTCCCCAGTACAAGAGGGATGTGGCACTACTGGAGCAAGTCCAGCGAAGGGCCACAAAGATGATTAGGGGACTGGAGCATCTCTCTTATGAGGAAAGGCTGAGAGAGCTGGGCCTGTTTAGCTTGGAGAAGAGAAGGCTGAGAGGAGATCTTATTAACGTGTACAAGTATCTGAAGGGAGGGTGTCAAGAGGATAGAGCCAGACTCTTTTCAGTGGTGCCCAGCAACAGGACGCGAGGCAATGGGCACAAACTGAAACACAGGTAGTTCCATCTGAACATGGGAAAAAACTTCTTCACTGTGAGGGTGACAGAGCACTGGAACAGGTTGCCCAGAGAGGTTGTGGAGTCTACTTGTCTGGAGATATTCAAAACGCGCCTGGATGCAATCCTGTGCAATGTGCTCTAGGTGACCCTGCTTGAGCAGGGGGGTTGGACTAGATGATCTCCAGAGGTCCCTTCCAACCTCAACCATTCTGTGATTCTGTGAAACGTTTCGTGTACCTTCATAATAGCGAGTTGCTTCCTTCTTCACTACAAAGACATCTTACTGAAACAAATCAGAAGATTTATCTAAATAGAAAAACTTTAGGACTTCACACTTGCAGTAGAGCCCCTCCCTGCTCCAGACAAATGCCCAGATAAATGTTCTTTGCTTTGATGTTTGCAGAACTATGCAATTCAGTACTGCCTTTGGAGCAACAGCTCATTCTTTTCCCTATATGTTGCAGCTGACCTGCAGCCTGGGCGTTGTGAAACATTAGTGGAGTGACACGCTGAGAAACAACTTCAATATGAAATGTGATATTCTAAATGTGATATTCTAACACTCAGCTTGCCGCTTCAGAATTCTTTCTTCAGAAAAATGGTGTTACTGAAGTACTTGGTGTATTTATGACTCTCGATGCAGTTTAATATCTGTAAATTAGATCTCCTGCAAGACACCAGGCCTTAATTAGGAGTCTCAGCAGATGCACTGTAATGAAGAATCTTTCTGTGAATTAATTTCCCCTACCCTTGGTGAGGGGTCTCGTCAACATCTGTTCTAGGCTCCCCCTATAGACAAAGGAAGGAATATCACCTTCAAAGGACAATTCATCCCATCTTAAGATAAGTGTGATAAGCAGAAGGAATCATCCTCTAAGGGTGTCTTTGTTGTCATTGATTATAGGACATGCCCGTCTCATTCCCTGCCCTTACTACTTTTTACTAGTGAAACTGATGACATAAGTATCCTAGCAAATTCAGTGAACCCTCGTCATGCCTGTCCCTATCAACTCTCCAGAAAGCCCAAGTACCTTGGATTTAGATCATTAACTTCCAGATAACTATAGCAAAAGAAGAGTAGTTCCACCTGGCATGAGTAATTCCCTAGCCCATGAGACTAACGGACAGGGTAAGAAATAAGACGTACAAAATAGCTGCACAGTAATTGCATGGTGGAAAGAAAGCCTCAGCATCCTCAAACTCACTGCTGCTCCTGTTACTGCCTCTCTTTCTTCTCCCCTTGGCATCTCTATCTTCCTTGCTTTTTTGCACCTGATTTATCAGCCAGATCTCAATGGTAAGGAATAAGATCATTGAACACAATTAATAATTCTCATAATTCTCCTGCACAAGTTAATTATGAGAAGTCATACAAGGGGACATCCAGAGGTAAAGGAGGAAGTGACACAATCCAGTATCACATCTGGGGAGGCTGCACAAGTATTTTGGGAAGCAGAGTAAAGGGAAGACAAGAGGATTTTCTTCTGTGAGGTGAATTGAATAACTGTGAAACTTCCACCTTGCAGGAATTAAGTTACTGTGCTCCTTCAGCAAATTATCTATTATGAATGTATTAATTATGTCTCCAAATGCGTCAAAAGTTCAACATCTGCCAACAAGAGAAATACAGTGAGTTGCATTATCTGTTTGTGTTAGAGTAACTGACTCTTAGGATTCAGTTCATCTCGCGTAAATTCAGGCATCCTACTGAAGGACCTCATGCTGGTGCCTAGGAGGTTGGAGATCTCTCGGTAGAGATAAAAGGGAGAAATTAGGGAGGACTGTGGGTGAAAACACTCATGTCATCTACCAGGAAGCACCTAAAAGCTTTGTCTGAATCTAATCTAGTCATCTAAACCCCCTCTGGACTCAACAGAGAGAGACAGGCAGTTCCTGGAGATGATTCAACTTGTCCTAAGGAAGAAGCGCTCTGTGAAGATGCTAACTTCTTTCTCTCTGATGAACACAGAGGAAGCCTGATTAGCTTTAAATAGGTCACTTGCATACAGCTAAAGCTCAGCAAGGAAGTCTTCCTGTATGTTTTCCCCAAGTGTTTCACACCTATGAGCATTTGAAAGAGTAATCATGGAGCCTGGCCTCCTGCATTGCTGTGGTATGGAAATATGGTGTGATGGCATGGCGCAGAACTGCAGGCTTGGGAGGGTAAGGCTGGTGGATTTCCAGGGAAGGAGGGGTTTTTTTGTTTTTTTTTTTTTACACATGCATGTGCAATTTCACACATGCTTTCTCCATGTCATGTGGATTAGGCTCCATGCATCCCAGATTTCGGGATGTGCATAGTTTACTGTGTACATAAAGACAGTCAGAACAGCACACGGTGCAGCTCAGTGTGACATTTCAGAGAATGTGAAATGCATCTCCTGGACAGAGCTGTGCAGTAGATCCAGACCCATCATGGGATCTTGAGCACATGCCACATGTCTATACAGCAGTACAGCAGATGGGATTCATCTCCCTGCAGTTAAGCTATTTAAAAGTTAGGTGACTGAATCTAATCTAGTTGTCTAAGCTGCCTTTGTAGCGAAAGAAGGAGACAGGCCATTCAAGAAGATAATTCATCATCTCTCTCTTGCAAACTCATCTTACAGGGACGTGGGACATTTTCCATTTCCACTCATTTCCTGCTGGTATTTTAAATGCTATCTTAAATTTGCCCTCACTCCCACACCTGCAGAAAGAGAAGGAAGGTCAGAAGCAGTGGGGGAGTCATTGGTATTCCTGGTGGAGGCTGCTCTCCAAAGATCTCCCATCTTTGGGCAAATAGTGTTTCTCTTCAATGGGGAATTCCTACTTCTCTAATCTTCCTTTTACATGAGAGAGCAATGTTGAAACACTGAAATGTCTTCTGGGTCAATTATGCTAAATTTCAATTGAGAAAAATCAAAATGCTTCACTTTGTTCATTTTGAATCATTTAATTTCAACAAAGAAATTATTAGATATTTCAGAATGTATATCATAGACTTTGTAATACAGTCTCTGCATGGTCTGACATTGTGTGAAAACCGTCTGGGATGCCAAAGGTCTTTGCAGGACAGGGGACTGAACTCTCTATTTCCAAGTCTGTAGGCAGCAGCCCTCACTTGGGTCTGTGAGTTGACACATATGGCGGAGGTGGGCTGGAGGTATTCTTGATCTTTGATCTCGTAGGGAACATGGCAGTGGAAAATAGGATTTGGGATCCTTAATGGAACTATGGGGTGCTTGTCGGGTAGGGTTTAGGATAAGAGTTGCACTGGCAGACTTGAAGGGTTGGCTGACAGGCTTCTCGGCAGTTGAATTTTGTTGCCAAACCCGAAAGGAGGCCACAGAGTTGTGCAGGGACAGCCCTGAAGAGCTGGAATTCACTACCCGCTGCTAAGGATACAGAAAAACACAAGGACACAATTGCCAGTTTGGGGAGGGGCTGTTCTTCCTTCCCTGCCCCACTCCTTCAGTGACCACCTCCATTTATGCCCCACTGAAATTTTCCAGGATTCTGCTCTGCTGGGGTCTTGGCAATTTTGCTGCCATTACTAATCTGCTGCCCAAGGCAACCCCTCTGCTCTGCCTAATAACCTGAGAGATGTGGCAGGAGAGAGAACAAATTGGGCTGGATTATGTATACTGTCAAATTTCAATTATTTTATTATTAAAGTTCTTCTTTTTTTTTTTTTTTTTTTTTTTTTTTCCCAGAAGGGGCAACCTGTTTCATAAATTGTGGAAGTGATGGACTTCAGCACTGGATTCCTCAGTTGCCAGTTTGATTTCTCTCAGCATTAAGATGTATGCCTTTAAGAAGACATTTTGTGCTGGTGAGGCAAAATGGAGAGACTGTGGAAAACAGGCACGTCAGGCTGAAACTTATTAACTGATGACTAGTAATATTTGACAGATGCTAACATAGCCATAAGAACAAAACTGTGGCATTTCAGATTTTTTTTAATTGCTTCATCTGTAATTGTGAAACTGTAATTTCCTAGTTTCTTTTTTTAAGCTTTACCTTTCCTCCAGGGGAAATGTCTGTGATTTCCCTTGCTTTTCTCTGAGGAAACCCTACGCAGATTATTACATGTATTGATTTGAACTAATCACTCTGACTTTGACAAGGAAGCCAAATGCAAATTCCAGGTAGGTTACAGCTTGAAGGAGCCTGTGTCTAAAGACTCAAGGCAAGCAATTTAATATAATTGGTTGTCTCTCCAGGAAATGACTTAGGATGATTTTAGTAAGGTCTCCGTAGGTACAGTTAAGAAACTTGTGCCTGACAAATTGCAATGATGCAACTTGGCAAGTGAGTCTGCAAGTGTGTTTAAATTGGCTCCAGTGTGCATCATTAAAATCTCAAGTTCTTTCACTCCTTGAAATTAGCAGCTCTCTCATCTTACAGTCAGACGTGATTATTGCTCTAATCTAGGGACAGTGAGAGACCGCCTTGAAGGAAAAGCAGCCTGTGAAAACTGGCAGGATCTCTACAATGCTTTTGCTGTATCTCCAAAAACCCCACAGAGACCCTGGTCTAATCTATTTCATTTAAAGATGATGGGTCAAACAGAGCTGGCTGCATTGCACTAGTGGGGCTGCAGCTTAAAACTGCCTGGACTGAGCTGGTTTTGAACTGCTCTGTTTTTTGCTGGGATGATACACAGCTGGCTGACCAATTTGGTCTACATAGCAAAGGCAGTAAACTCAGAAATGGTTTCTGGCAAAGATGAGGCCAATTCACAAGTTTCCCTGTCTTCTTCTGCTGTCCCAGGCCTCCTACTCTGCAGATTTCTTCTTGCTACTCCATCTCCTTTGCAGAACCTGGAAAGTAGGGGACAAAGTTTTCATTAGAAACCCAGTTTTTCATTTAATTTTAGAATAAAGAACATTCTGAGGGAGCCTAGCAGGGAGGATGGAGCCCACCTGCAATGTGAGCTGCAGGGAGGGATTATTCCCTTGCAACAGAACTACCTCAGAGCATCTTGTCTCTATGTCTGAAACACAAATGGCCATGAAAGAAAAAAGGATCGTTCTCAGCCCCATGTCTGAAGGCAGCAGCTAAGTCTGTAATTGGCCTGGGCTCATAACGAGCATCCTTAGTTGGACAGCTCAAGACCTGACAAAGCTCATTAATCCCACTATTAGTCAAAATCAGATTGCTTTGATCGCATTACTCCAGGAACATAGTCCTGGTGTGGCATGAGAGGGCTGAACAAAGCCCTTCTCCAGACAAACACTTGCCCCTCTGATGCCTACATAAACCCCATAGTGATGGCTCCTCAGGTATAAGGCTAAGGACCCTCGGTGGAAGCACCAGTCTGCAGGGTTACACAATGCAGTAGCATGCACAGTGCAAAGAAGAGGCCTAAATAAAACAGCAGTATGGCATACATAAAAAGACTTTTCCTCTCCTTCCGAGCTTTCTATTTGCTTTGAGATCCAAAGCTAGGATTCAAAATCTAGGGAAAAAAAAAAAAACAGCCAGGAAGTTGCGATAATAATGAGTGTATAGATGTAAAATCGTGTGGCTGGGCACCAGGGGAATGGCTGCTTATTTGTCTTGTCCTGGTTGCTGCACTGTGGATCGAGATGAAACTCCAGGAGATTTCAGTTGCCCCAAACATCCTGACCTTAGAGAGGCTTTTGGAGAGCAAGTGCCTTTGGCAGGGCAGGGGTTTGGTAGGGAATCTGCAGTTTGAATGCAGATTGGAGACAACTGAGAGTTGGAGGGGGACAGTGTGCTGCAGGACTTGGCCAGAGCGAGGCCTCTGAAGTGACAGAGGGAGAGAGACTCTCCTGGTGGGCCAAGAGGGCCAGGGCTGAGTTTTCTGCAACCAAAAATGCCACTGAGAGGTGTTGACCTGGAAAGCAGGGCTCAAAGGAAGAACTATTTTTCCAAGGACTCACTGAATTCAGAGGTGTGCATTCAAAACTTTTGATTTAAATTGCTCCCCCAACAGGCCTGCGATTATCTGGGCCCAGCATATCATCAACTAGTGCATGCATGTATTCTCCAAATAGACTCCTGAGATTTTTTTTGTTTTAATTACTATTTCATCATAAAACAAAATGGAAGAACTGTAATTTAAAGTGCGCATCCTCAATTAGAAATTTCCTGTGGTGACCATACCAAAATAAGCAGGTTGAGTAGTAGCAGGTGGCTTTGGATGATAGAGCCATTTGGATTAATAAGATCTGGAATAAGGAGTTTACGCTGCACTACATATATCCTGCAAGTTAGGCGTATGAAATAGTAACATTCGAGGGAGTTGCACCACCCAAGTACCTCCAAACTACTTTGAAGTATTCGTAGGTGAAGAATACTACCTGTGAAATGGGATTTTTATCCAAAGGCAGAATGCCCTTTTTACAAGCAATATGTAACATCTACTTGCAACTGGGCCAAAGGCCTCATTTTTTTTTCCTGAGTAATACTTCACAAGTACTGCAATTATTGCATATGGACTGAATATTTCAGTATCTAGAATAGAGAGAGGCTAGTAATGCTATTCTTATGAAATATTTCTCTACTTAGGTAAAATTCACTAGGCCTCGGTAACTGTATGACAAAGCTGATAAAAAGAACAGCATAACACAGACACAGCTGAGGACGCTTTTGGTAATTGCTGATATTTTCCTAAGGCCTTAAAGTCGGCATTTGCATTTGGTACATAATAGTGGCACATACAGTTCACAAGCATCTTGAGGATCAGTAACATCATATTCACAAGCCTAGACCTTTGTAGTCTTGGGCTAACAACATCACAACCAACCTGGTTAATTGGAAGGCCTCATTAGATTTGGCTAAGAACATATCTCAGACACTGCCCTATGTTTCTACTTTTAATTACCTGGTACAACTGAGAACATGCCTACAATGACACATCTGAAAACTAGAGGTGTCACTGAGAGCCAGCAGCCCAAAGCTCTCTCCATAGTCATGGGAGACTCTCACCTTGAAGGGGCAATGCATCCCAACCTGAAAGAGGTTTCTAAGATACATGACGTGAAGCTCTCCTTGAACTTGTTTATACTTTCACATACAGCTACACCACTACCTTTTAGACATGTGCATTTTGATGAGATAGTTAGCTTTACCACGTACTTCATGCTGATGGCTAGCGATGTATGGTTTAGCAGAATGTTGCATTGTGACAGGATTGGATTATCAGCACTGGGATCTAGATGTAAGGTCTCAGGTTAGAAGGTCCAGAAAGGGAGCATCTCACAGGCAGGAGGTGCATTCGTTTGGCTAGTATTAGCACATCATCACTTGGCTATCTGTACAGCACTGTATTTTGGAGCCGTGTATCACAGAGAGATTTTGTATGAAGTATTGCCCTCCTGTGACTGTCCAACAAAAGATGGGTAACTCGGAAAGTTTTCAGCTAGTGGAGAGCACATTAAGCCAGTTTGGGAAGACGGAAGGGCACAGCCCTAGTTCTACTCCTAGGAATACATGAAATGTATCCGTTCACTGTGTCCATTTCTGGCATCTGTTGGGTTTATTACCTAATGACTAGCTCCATTCTCTGTTTCAAAACTTCATGGGATACGTGATTTCTGATGGTCCTAGGGCTTACTGCAGTACACACAAAGAGAACTCGACCTCATGCATTTATTCCAGCCAAAAGTCTATGCAAGCATTGCATAAGGTAGACCTGTGTTTGGTAATCCTTGGAGAATACCAGCATATCTTCTAACATATACTTGGGAGTCTTAATTTTGTAAGAGGCACACACTGCAAACATAGAGAAGAGGCTTTAGGAGTGATTGATAAACAATATTATCCACGTTAACACTGCAAAAGTTATTGGTTGGTAGTGTTGGAACAGTAACATATACACCAAGCTGTGCATCCAGAGGGAAAGTGGCATTGCAATAAATAAATGCATGGATGCTTCCTGGAACAAGAGTGGGATTTTTTTGATTGTTCTCCGAAGTAGTGCTGGTAATTTGTGCTCATTCTTATGCCTGGCTACACATGCACTTCAAGTAGCGCATGGATTTCACAAGTGGTTTACCTTTTGTCATTTCTGGAGGGCCTATACAAAATCATAGCTGATCATAGTAATGAATTGCTAGAATGGTTATCAGTAAAGAATTTCCTGCATAAGATTCAGCTAGAATATTCTTGTGAGCTCTCGCTATAGAACCAGTGTGTAAGTCATTCCTGCAAGTACTGAGTTACTGTTTAATATAGTAATGCAAGGAATACGGAAAGATCCTTCAACGCCAAGTCTGCCTAGACTTCTATGCACTGGGAGAGGGGAAAAAATTAAATGTCTGAGTAGATCCTAAAAGTGATAATACCGTTGTTATGAAAGTCTACAGGGCAAAATTTATAGGAAGAAGTGTAGTCTTTTGTCAGATACTGGATTATATTCCATTTTGTATCCCACCAGATAAAGCCAAAAGAACAAAATGCATTCTGGGTACACCATCCCTTCCCTGAGCTTCAGTTTGTGCCCATTGCCTATTTTCCTGTCATTGGGCACCACTGAGAAGAGTCTGGCTCCATCTTCTTCACACCTTCCCATCAGATATTTATAAACATCGATAAGATCCCCCACCATGAGCCCTCTCTTCTCTGGGCTAAACAGTCCTCTGCCTCCCTTTGTAAGAGAGATGCTCCAGTGCCTTAATCAGTTCATGGCCCTTCACTGGACTTGCTCTGGTAAGAGGCAGAGTGCTGTGCAGACTCCTGTGCGTGCGTGTTGTGGTGATAAATCTGGGTGCATCTTAACTATGCTTCTGTGCTGCGATGATGAATGCTCATGGCTGGAGATAGACCTCAGGTTTGTTAAAGCACTGTGCCATGGCATTCCAGCTGTGGTGCCTGGTGCAGAATAATTGAGAGGACTTTGTTGTTTGCACACTGCTCTGTACTGAAACCAAGTGTCAAGGATGTGTTTCTTAGGGGCCTTTTATTGTGGTTGCTGCCTTTCTGTAAAGGCTAAGCTCATGACTGTTTCCTGCTGGAACTCAGCTCTCAGTGCTAATGAATGTGCATTCTTAACAGTAAACCAGTGAAAGTATGAAAGTAGTTTAAGTTTTGTTCACCTTCAGCTGTGGGTCATCATGTTGACAAGGGGTTCATAATGCATTTTCTGATTTTTTTTTAAGTATATTTCAACAACTTTAAAAATAGCATGATTGTCCATTCCTATCCCAAACCATTTAAATTCCAAAGCCAGGCTTTAAGAAGTTGGTAAATGCCTCCATGAATTTTTCATGAAGCTTTTTTTTTGGGGGGGGGGGGGGGAGGGAAGGGGGCTGCCTCTGTTCTCATGTTGACATCACAGCAGAGTTGTTATGGATGGGATTGATGTGAAACAGTGCAGGTGAGGCATCTGTACCAGGGCTTTCTGTGCAGTTCCCTGTGCAGCAGGTGAAGAGAAATCAAGAATTGGCATTCATCCCATCCCAAAGTAAATATTTCTCCTACGCCAGATGAACTGTACCATCATAGCACCTTTTCTCTCGGCTGAAAAAGAGCCTTGGAGCCACGCACGGATGTGTAATTTCAGGGTCCGAACTAGGCAATTCCTACATCTGCAGTTAAATAAAAACCAGCAGGGCATTGTCTCCAGAACTGGTTTGGTATGACTGTCACTACTTAAATAATACAGAGCCTATCACAGCGTTGGCATGCACCAAATCCATGTCCATCTATCTCTTTCCCTCCCCCCTCTACCCCCAAGACAATGGCAGGATACAGTGCCGGGTGACTGCTCATTAAGAGTTTGCCCATGGCTAACCCCTTCTGAAGTGGTAAATGGGAGAAGAGAACTGACCCATTTGGATGTGAGCCATGCTATACTCTCATAGTTTTGGGGAACAATAGTCTGCATTGACAGCTGGAAGACCCTTTCTTACCCTTTTCAGTAAGGTCATACCAATGTAATATTCACCAACAAACTGAGGCAACCAGATCATTGCTTCTGGTACCAACAGGCTGTGCAGTCACCAACAACGTTTACTACCTCTATAAATGGAAGGAATCTCTTATGAACTGTGGACTAAACTAGCACTGTCTGAATACTACAGAAAAGTTCTCTGTAGCTACACCATCAAAAAACACTTCAGATGTTTCTAAAAGCTACAGGTAAGTTAATGACCATGAATTTCCAAACATTTGCTTCTGAGTTGGGAAATGAAGCAGACAGCTGGGGACTGGACAAACATATCTTTTCTCATTAATCAAGATTTTCAAAATGAATATTAACCCAGACGGATGACCAGCATAAGGCACTACACTTCCTAAAACTCTTTCTTCTGAAAAGAATATTCTGAAAAGAAGTTTCTTTAAAGCATCTAAGACTGAGCTGTTGTGAAAGGTCTGGAACTAGGTTTAATAATATTTTAAAATGATATGTGTGTGCCATTTTTTGGCCACAAACTATTTCACAGCAGATAAAGCTTGAGCAAACGTCAGCTGTTTCTAACAGCCTCTTTCTAATCAAAATGATACACAGGTGACTTTGAACTGCATATCAGACAGTTGTCTGAGAGTGGGAATGGACAGCACTGTCAAGGAAATCCTGATGTAATGGGTTTAAAAAAAAAAAAAAATCTCTGCTGGGAGCAGAGGCCAAGGCCTTTAGAAGCTATAGGGATTAGCTTCTTTGTGCTTGAGGTAGGTTTGGTCATTGCTGCTTCTGTTGGGTTTAGCATGGATATCTGTCTGTTTGAATACCTGATCTAGAAGACTGGTGTGTTTTGGAAGGAGATTGTCTGCTGTAGAAAATATAGCCCTACTAAGAGCAGCATGCAGAGATGCAACCAGACTGCAGCACCCTGAAAGCCTTGTGGGATTATACAGGAAAATGCAAAATTCAGAGATGCAAGAAACTTTTCTGACTCTTCTTCTCTGCCTCATATACAGTTTAAGAGTGAGTGGACCAAGGAAAGAAGTTGTGACAGTGTGCTCCTTTCTGCCCCCACTGATGTGCTCTCTCCCCCTCAACCTGACCTCCCTGTAAACAGCACGTATGTAGGGGCTAGTTGAGCATGCACCAGCTAAGACCTGTCTAGCATGCAAATACGACCATGAGTCAATCATCTCCCCCCCCATAAACAGGGGGCAGCCCAGAGCCCACTGAGCTCTCCTGCACAGCAGCGGGCTGCACTGCAGAACCTCCTTTTGAGTAGGAGCGCCTCTCAAGGTCACTCCTCGAGGCTGAGAGATTCCTTACCCGCCACAGATCCTCGGTAAGTGATCAACAGCATGCTGAACTTTTGTGAACTTCGCAAAACTTTCCTGAGTTATATCCCTGACTGATAGCACACCTAATTCCTTACACATAAACCGTTGACCAAGTCTGAGACTAGGACTGGATTCTGCCGCACCTAGGCTTCTCTTTGGAGGAGTTTAGAAAGCAAGGGGGTCCAGTCTGGAGCTCGTGACTCAACGGGAGGGTCTCCATTGCACACGCATCTGACCCTGTCCTTCATGCAGTAAATAACTGAGAGAACCTTGCCAATCGAACCTCGTTAAATCGTTCTTATTTACAACTGAACTTTGTTAAGTCACTGTCTTACTGCAGTAAACGTAGTGCTGCTTCCCTCTTACGAGGGAAGTGCATCACTCCTTTCGCGACAGAAGTCTTTTCTCAAACCTTTTGCAACTAAATCATAGCTGGAAGAGACAAAAGGGGCATGTTGTAGAATGTCATGTAGTATACTTCTGTTTTCTTCCCTGCTCTGCTGTCGGATATTAGACCAATCACTTGTAAATCCCTATGGATTTCCTATCTATGGAATGAAAGGCCAGTGACGCAAAGGACTTAGAAACTTCTTCCATTACATGCCTGCTTTCCAAGTAGTTTTACTCTTGTTGTTTATTTATATCCACCATATTTAATAAATACTGTCTGTATATTAAGATAATTCTCCAAGAATGAAATGAATCACCATCTAAAGGTTCTTCTGTCTCTCTAGTTTAGAGGGAAACATCCAAATCAGAGTCAATATATTCCGCTCCTCAGGCTGACAGTGCAAACAAAATGCATAACGTAAAATACTGAAAATCTTCAGTGGCATCTAAGCACACTGCAGGGGGCTTTCAAAACATCCTGAGGATGCTATCAGCTCACAGAAAAGAATTTCTCCATCTGATAGCAGTCAGCGTGCTATATGCAACAGCTAGTTGCGTTTATGTTCAACCTCAGTGCAACAGCTCACAATGGCAAGGCAAAATTGGAGCAGTATTTTATATGATGTCATCCCCATGCTAAATCTCTTGATCCACAGCCTGAGAAACACAGGTGGAAAGGATGCCCTGATGTCAGCTGTCACTGTCCACCTATCTAGCCTGAACTTCATCAGTTTCTCTAGCAGGATGTCATGAGAGACTGTGTCAAAAGCCTTGTTGCAACTGAGGTAAACAAGTACCTCTCCTCTCCCCTCACCCGCCAAGCCAATCATCTCCTCAGAGCAGGCTGGCAGCTTTGTTAAGCAGAGTTTTCCCCTCATAAAGCCATCCTGTCTACCTCCAGCCTATCACCTTTCCTTCCCATGTCTGGAAATGATGCCCAGGATTAGTTGCTCCATCACCATCCTAGGGATTGAGGTGAGGCTGACTGGCTTGTAGTTCCCTGAATCCTCCTCCTTGCCCTTCTTGAAGGTAGCAGGGGCGTTTGCTCTCTTGCAGTCCTTGGGAATCTCTCCTGTACACTTCCTTTTTAGGTTTGAGGTCAGCCAGGAGCTCCTTGTTCATCCACATAAACCTCTTGCTACCTTTGTTTGATTTCCTGCTTGTTGGAATGGACCACTCTTGAGCTTGGAGGAGGTGATCCTTGAATATCAGCCAGCTGTCTTGGACCCCTCTTCCCTCCAGGACCATATCATATGGAACCCTTCCCGAGCAGGCCAAATTCTCTTCTCCTCAAGCCCAGGGTATTGATCCTGCCTTTTGTCCTCTGCTCCCTCCTCACAGGATCCTCAGCTCCACCATTTTGTGGTCACTGCAGCTAAGACTGCCCCTGACTTCCACATCTCCAGTCAGTCCTTCCTTGTTTGTATGTATGAGATCCAGAGTGCCTCTCCTCCTCAGCTCCTTGATCACCTGTGTTAGAAAGTTGTCATCAATGCACTCCATAAACTCCCTGGATTTCTTGTGCCCTACTCCATTGTCCAGCCAGCCAATATCAGGGTGGTTGAAGCTCATAGGACCAGGGCCTGTGGACATAAACTTTATTCCAGTTCTCTGAAGAATGCCTCACCTATTTCTTCTTCCCGAAGAGATTATCTACAGCAGACACCCATTACATGGTCACCAGTGCTGGTCTGCCCCCAGTCCTGACCCATGAGCTCTCAGCTGGCCTCTCACCTGTCACCACAGAGCTCCATGCATTCCAGCTGCTCATTCAACTATTTCTCTTCTCTTCACACTTGAAACAGATTGCATTTTAAGCAAGAGCCTAAATTTTGTCAAATTTAACTTGATGGCTTCAAGGAAGTACTTCAGCTGCTGCCTTGTACATCATACCCATTCAACTTCATCTGCAACATCTAAGTTGATTGTAGAGAGGGGCACACTATTTCTGTGCTCATCCTGCACCACAGGTGTCTGCCTCCTGACAATATAGAGAAAGAAGATTGAAATCAGTATTCAGAGATATGACATCCCCGCTGTTGAAGGGACTATGTCTGTACCACACTGGCATGAGCTGTCTGAGGGTCCAGAGACACATCTCCTTTAGCAGAGCAGAGACTATGAGAAAGCAGGGAAAACCAAGGGGGAGGGAGCAATGGATTCACACACCTCACCCCAGAAGAATCAGCTGGAGAAGAGCAATTACACAGCCATTTGCCCATTGACCACAAGGCGGCTGGGCATCTGTCAACCCTCCATGCCCCATCTCCTCACCATACCGCACGCTTGAATTGCTTTCTCTGAGTCCCTACACCAAATTGTCTTAGCTCTATGCTATGCCACCTTTTTCCTGAAGTTGCTTACCTTCCTCTGATAGTCTGCACTGTCATCTGTTTCATCTCTCAAGTGCCCCACTCCTGACCCCTTATTCAGGCAGGCACCAACAATACTGGCACCAGGGGTCAGTCCTGCACTTTGGCAGAGTGACAGGGGTGCTGTTGAGCACATGCACTGATATAATGGGCTTTCTCCACAAAGGGGCCCACAAATGAGCTCTCAGGTCCGTTCATTGGATTCACCAACAAGATAAACATTTAAATGAGAAGAGTCAAGTCTAGTCACTTCAACATTTTAAACCGGGCCTAGACATACAGGTGAATTCAGAATGCCAAACAGAAGACACTTTTCAGAGCCAAGGACTGGACTCAAGTCCCAGACCTAGGTCTCTATATAGCTTGACTACCAGGGTACTTCTTCAGCATCTTCTTAAGCTGAAATAATGGCCTAGGGAAATAGGCCGTTGCCCTCTTCAGCTCAAGAGGGACAGAAGGTAGCTCCAGGTTCTTAAGTGTTTCATACCTAAGGAAAGAAGTGACCTCATCTAGTAATCGAATCAATCACAGTGTCTAGAAGATGCCATTCCCTAGTACAAAACACAGCAGCTGTTTCTAGGAATTATTGCTATGCTAAGGTTGAAATGCTGGAAGCTTACCAAAAGTCTATATTCCCACTGAGAAACCATGACAGGAAAAAATTAAGGGGAAGAAGCTGACAGTTCATATATATTGGGATTTGGCCCAGAGTCAGTATAACTATCCTGGTCTGAGAAAAGGCAAAGGATGGAACTGACCACCAACATATCAGGTTTTATCTTCCAGGGGGATCATTCTATTACAGTGCAATGCAGCCAGTCTCCTAACACTGCACTGAAACACTGGCATGGCACTAATCCCAGAGGAAAGGAGCACTCCTACCAAGCAATTGCATCTTCAACTACTAACGGCTCCTTCCCTATCCCCTCCCCTCCCCCCAAATAGGAAGAAGAATAGGGTACATCACCTCTGCAGGACACTCTGCATGTCCTAGAAAAGGAGAGGGAAGACAGCAAGTCAGATCCCACCAAAAAAAACCCCATCAGCATAAATATTGTAGGGCGTGTCTGCATGCCCAGCAATCCTTTTGCCTGTTAGTGCTGGGCTTTATCTAACCCAGGTGTCATTAATTCTGCTAATTATTTGGGGGAAATGGAAAGAAAGGCAGCACTTGTAAGGTCTGGCTCATGACATCTGGATGAGTCACACCCCATTTTTACCCTTTGAGTATAAAGTCTTGCTTTCCAAGGTGCAGACCTACCATGACTAAGTTTAAAGCTCAGCCTTTTCCTCACCTCACCAAGAAAGATGAAAGTCATGTTGCTCTCAGCTAGACCACATGGAAGAGATTAAACAGGGAGATCCAGGGCTCCTGGTTGCAGAGGGCCGTAAAGATTAATAGTGACCTCTCAAAATGCAAGGCAGAGCTTCAGCCCTGCCCCAGAGAAAGGGACTGCCACAAGAGCTTCTTTGAAAGGCTGTGACAGAGAAGTCACCAGGAGATTAGAGAGCATCTCCCAGCTGGGGACTGACCTGAGGCAACACCCCTAGGGAAGAAAGAGCCCCTCTTGTCAGCTCTTCTGAGCTCACCACACCACTCCAGTTCACTCCAGCTGGGTGGGCCTAAAGAGAAGGCCCCTACCCCACTCCTCTCAGCTCTGCCCCTTCTTCCACTTACTCTCAGCTCCTTGGGCTTTTTCTCCTCCATGGATAAATGTTCCTTCAAATCCTTTGCTTTTCTGCCCAGATGCTCCACGCAAGCTTGTAGCTTATCCTGGAGAGGGAAGGGCAAGAGATTCTGCTCAGGCAAAATGGTCCAAGGCATCAGATGCTGAAGCAGCACTGAGAAGGCTTGGATCATACCAGCTGAGAATCATATACCAATTGATCTGACATGTCACTTCATGCACTTTGCTTTCATGGGATGTCAATTATAAATTCCAGCAATCCTCTGGCTATTCACACTGAACATCTGCATCAGGTACTACACTGAGTGTTTCTGGGTTAAAGTTCTGAACACCTGTGTGTACAGCAGCAATACAGGTTACAATATTCCTCTGCCTTCAAAATTTAGCTTCTGAACAGCAGCTAGAAGTGCAGACAAGGAGTCAAAGCAAGATAGTTCTACACTGTATAGATTAATTTTTTCTAGGGAGTCAATCACCAGAGCAACTTTCCAGGAAACCTACTGTATCTCTGAATCAAAATGGAACTTCTGACTCCACCCTCAGATATGGGACAGCAGGAGTTACTCAGTGGAACATCACAAATTTTGCTCTAACACTCCCTCCTGCCTCTGAAAACGACTAATCGAATCCTAAGTTGAGATTCCTAAAAAAAAATAAAGAATTGGGGGGGGGTCCTGAAAAATGCCTCCAACATTTTGGATGCAACTTGTGCAGACACCTTGGCTGGGATTCTGTCCAAGATTAAGACATCTACATTTAGATGAATTAGATGAATTAGATGCCTAAATTCCACTAGATGTCAGTATAGTCACAGGAGTATTCTAGAAAGCTAATTAGCTGACTATGCATCTACTGTCCGGTGAAGTGAATAAGCACATTTGTCAGACTGTTGGTTCTAGCCACCAACACAGCTAGCTCAATTGGTTGAGGTTGCCTCAGAGGGTGAAGCACACATCCCACTCAGCTGCTGGAATGTTTCTTCAGCTTCAAGATGGAGAGCCCGTGAGCAGTAACATCAGTTTCTGATGTCGGAATCATTACTGTAGTTTTGGGTGGTCTCACCTCAAGCTGGCCATGAGGTATAGGCACATTTCTACATACAGCTGCCTTAGTTCCCGTTCCTCCTTGCTCTATCCATTAGACTCCAGTTTCTTTACTGGATCATAGAAACGAAACCCTGAGCCCCCAGCACGTACCCTCCTCCTTCTGTAGCAGGGACTGTCTTTCTCCTCCCTGTTTGCAGAGAAGAGCGGAATCTACTAATAAGTTCTGCTTCGCTGCTTAGAGCGGGTAGGAGCCAGTAGTCATTGGGCCTACACTCAGCTCTTATGCCTAGATTAAACTCCTTCCCAGAACTGGGGAGGCCCTACATCCTCTTTCATAATCTACTCATGTTCTGATCCCTAGGCTCCACTTCCAAACTGTGGTGCTTGAATACAAATTTCTCTAGAGTTTCTCTAGTCACTAGCACCCTTTTGAAATATTTAGCGTCAAAGTCAAACTAGAGATGCAACACTTGTTCCCAGACTGTTCTGCTGCATTCCTGTGACTTAACAAGTATTGGTGGGTCTGAACTGCCCTACTGCCTTACTTAGGATGAGATGGTTAGAAGTTTAAAGACTGGAGTGGAATGCCAGGTATCTCAAACCTTGTGAAGGAAATGCTTTCTAGCAGTACCTCCGGGAGATACCATTTGCTTTCCTTGTGTTTTTTGAGGGCTTCATCCAGGGGCCCTCCTGTATGAGCGAGATGGCCGTGGGAGACTGCACACACCACACACATGGCTTCCTGGTCCTCCTTGCAGAAGAGACTGATGACCTCATGGTGCCGGCAGCAGAGCTTCTCGTTCTGCATCTTTTCCTTGACAAAAGGCAACTGCCGGGCTGTCTCCACTATGCTGGCCAGCTGCCGGTTGGGGTACATGACTTGCTGAGCACAAACATGCTGACACATTGAGCAGCTGAAGTCCTTGACCGCTGGCTCCCAGTAGTGGGTGATGCAGGCTCTACACAAGCTGTGGCCACCGGGAATCATGACAGGGTCCTGCAGGTAGTCAGACTGATGGAGCAAGTGGTGTCTATGTTAAGGACCTCCAAATGACTGAGGCAAGCCATTGGTGGTAGTGCTATGAGATGGGCACAGACTTCGGGAGACAGTTCCTATGTCCTGATATAGGAATAGTCACCTGGAGAAAAAAAAAAGAAAAAGAAAAAAAAGAAAACCACACCACAGAGCAAATAGATCACATACATGCATTATGCAGCATGTGGACTCAAGGAAGCCTAAGAATCAGGCCTCATAGATATTCTCTCCTAGCTTGAGTGAGGAGAGAAGACTAGAGAAAAGACATGGGCTATGTAACCCAGACACCTGGTTCAGCTTCATTGTCCTGTTCCTCACTGACCAAGGCAAGCAGTAATTTAAGTAACAAGCATTTATTGAATTCCCCAGTACCTTGCAGGAGGAGTTCTTTCCCCATATCAGACATGGGGGGGGAAGGCAGGCTGGAAATAGCACGCATGTTAGCAAGCGTAGTAGTACTGAATATTTCTGCTCTGTCACCTACATACAGACTTTTTCCCTTGAACTCAGTACATGGTGACCAGACACACAGAGAAACAGAAATGAGAGGTCCCACTTTCATACATAGCCCCCTGAAGGCAGTCTGGAAGAGGACTTATTAAAAGATAGCCCAGGCCTCATGGCGTAGACTAAATAGACTAGCTTCCCCCTCTCACTGTTTACACATGGTGCTTACAAGATGAAAAATTCCAATGCAAACAAGTTTGTTAACAAGGAAAACATTTTTCATCCAGAGGGTGACAAAACACTGGGACAGAAGCCTAGAGAGACTGTGAAACCTTCATACTTGGAGACAGGGAAAAACCAGCTGGATAAGACCCTTAATGTCTTAATCTAATTAGGCCTACTTTGAGCAAAAGACTAAATTAGGAGACCTACAGAGAACTCATCGAACATAAACAAGTCCACAATTTCACAACCCTGTAGATCTCCACTTCAAAAAAGAAAAAGCATACTACAGTTGAAGGAAATCAACAGGAGCAGAACACCCCTAGACAGACTGAAAAAGAACAAGTCTAACCAAGCAAGACCTCTTGATAAAATTTTAAAAGCTAGAAGCACTACGAGTTAGGCATTCAGGGCATCTAAGCTTTTTGGTCACAACACTACCTTGCCAAGGATAACTTCCAAGCTAAAGAATTTGTTAGGCAATACACGTCCCAGGTGGACTGCCACAGACCTTTGCTTTCAGCAACTAGAGAACAATTCCCCCTCTTCTCCTTTACAGAAAAAAACACAGATGTGGCTAACAATGGCATTTATATAGGAGCAACAGCTGTGATTGCCACCCACATGCCCTTTCCTACCTCACCCTATGAGTATGAATATGAAGCATATTAATTTGTGGGTTTAGGCATTAGTCATGGAATCTCTCTCCTTTCCCTCTACGTTGGATGTATATTCCCTGAGATGTTGCAGAAATCCTCTGAGCCCTCCGGGGTGACCCCTTCATTGATGTTAGGAGAAACAGTGCAGGTTTCCTTGACTGCAGAAGCAACTTGGACACCTGTGGTATGGTCAGAAATACAAGTTTATTGTCCTGTTCCAGGCTGTGTTGATCAGATTCAGGACTAATCAACAGGTACCCACAAGCAGCCCTAATGTCATTAGCTTATATTTCTCTTTCCTCTCTTCCCCTCCCAACTATGCTTTCCCTTTTGACTCCTGTTTTGCTCGTTTCACACCTGTATTTGCTATTTATATGATTATGTTGGTAACTCTAGCCTTCCTGAGCAACTTTGCTAAGACAGCAATCCTATTTCACTGTCTTTCAATATCCTTCACCCATGGGGAGTTCCTGACAAGCCTCTTTCACTCTCTGTAATGTCCAGCAGTTTCTCGTGTTTTTATCCTATTAGTGTAACCTCGGGTCATGGAGAGCCACCTACCCAGATAGATAAAAGCCTGTTCAGATCTCCTTCTTTTTCAGAGTGCTGGGTATTACCAAGAGTGGAATAAATCCAAATCTTCTCAACATTTTGGAAAGAGACCATCTCTGTTATACAAAACAGAAATAACAGAGATAAAGTCTGTTTCTATTTAAAAGTAGACTGAAATTTAGCAAAACATCATTTCAGGACAATGTGGAACTAGAAGGTTACAGTCTAGGAATCCTAGAACAGCCTCATTTTCACACGTGTTCTTTGTGGCTTGTATGTCCAATTTATTGATCGAATTGATACAGCAGCAGAAGATTGTAGTGATGTATTCTTCCGTGCAAACAAATTGCAGTTACTTACCTTTGGTTTAATAAAGACGTGATAAGTGAAAATGGATATGAATTTAACTCTTTTCATAGTCCTGGAGTTTAAGTGCAGTTGACATCTACTCTGGAATATCATTGTAATCCCATGCAGACAAATGCATGTGAAACCTTATTTTCCCCAGAGATGCTGACCATCCATTTCTGTCTTCACAGGTAACTCTGTATATCCTGCACACCTTCAAAAGTCAGCTCAGGAATTCATACGCCCGTTTACCTACTAGTCAGACAGTCAGTTTGTTATGAGTGTGAATGGAGCTTGGTTTGGTGCAGGAACGAGCAGAATTAATCAAAGAGTGTTTTCTATCAGACATTTGTCTAGTAGAATGCCATCAAAGTTGACTGGAAAGAGTTGGAATCCAACCAGTGGACTTTAATATCCTTTCCTGAAAAAAAAAAAAATAGCATCCCTGTTATACATATGGCAGTGAAGGAATAGTTGGTTTATTTAATAAATCTGGAGTAGCTCTACATACATATGGCTGCTTATGGAATTCATCTCACCTAGAGATATACCTTTAAGCATGCCTTCGTTTCTGTCTTCCATCTTAGTTTCTTCTCAATAGGGAGGGGGAGGAAAAAAAGTAACAGGTGTTTTTACAGAATGGTTCATGTGAGTATCTTAGACATCTGCTACAGGATGAGATGAGTTATGCCATAGAAGTGCCCATTTTTTCCTTCCTTTTCCCTATTCAGGATGTGTAGAATGATAAGCTCAGGAGGCTGCAGCCAGGGCCTGTCCCTCTGGCCCTGAGCCAGGTGGGCAGAGAAGACCTGGAGATGGTAGCCGAGTTCAACCAAGAGTCCAGATGACCAGGAGAGTTCCTGGTGATGAAGCAGGTATGAGGTCAAGCTGAGAAGTCAGCCTGCGGGTCAGAGTCAGGATCAGGCCTGGTGAGGGTAACCAGGGACAGAGAGAGTCCAGTGCCTACTGGGCAGGCCCAAAGTGACAAGATAGGTGCAGGGTCAAGCTGGGAAGTCAGCCCACAGGGCAGGGTCCAGAGCAATGGAGTCTGCACGCTGAGCTGAGCTGGAGATCAGTGCTCCTCTAGGGTAGCTCAGACAGAAACTGAAGTCCCAGGGTTGAGCTTAAATGGGGCTCCTTGGCCCATGGGCAGGAGGTGCCAGTGGCTGCCTCAGGCGAGGATGATCAGGCCCATTAAGGCCTGTTAGTGCCCTCAGACCCTGGAAACAGTAGTATTAAATATTAAAAATAAATATTAAATATTAAAAACTTTTCTGTAATAGCAAGAGCTACAGCTTTACTGTGAGAAAGTACAATTGTGACACTTTTGAAGGCGATTATTTTCACCTAAGTTTTTACTTTCAAGTTTGATGCCTTGAAGATATCCCAGCTTTGTTTTCAACTGTTGCTAACTAGTACCGGTTCAGCAGTATCGCTTCCATGTTCTGTTTCCATTCCCTTACCTCATACATCCTTGTAGTCTTTTTTTTCCTGACTCACAGTCTGAAGGTGATCATTAACCTTTTAGCAAAAGTGGGTCACATTCATCAGGCACCATAGACTGTTTACAGTATTAGTGATGTGGGCGACTCGAGTCTTCCATGCAAGAACAAAGTTACCACACAGCAGGTGGTCCTGAGGGACAGCCTACCCTCTTTTGTTGTGGGTGAATATCCTTGAACCAATTCACATTCATCGCAGGCTAAAAATGTGCACACAGAAGAATTTTTTACAAATGCTGAGGCTGGGATTCATCCTACTTAAGTTTAGACTTCTGTTAATAAGCTGCCAAAGCATAAACCAAACTTGTAGGCTCTTTCTATAGCTCATGAAGGCAAATAAAAGTCTGTTTGCCTCCATAGTTTTGGAAGAGAGATTGATCACACCTGTCTCTGTCTCCCTTGAAAGGTCTATATTTATATCTATGAATTACAGGAAGAGTGTAGAGTGACCAGCTCAGGTTTATGGAATTATTTCAAGTCCACGTTAATGCAGCTTAATGCTGCCCTGAGTTCTGGTTTTGGATCACATTCCATCTGACTCAGGGAGCTGGCTCTCAGAGAACAAAAAGCCACTGGCTTCAGTAGGGAAAGACTTCAGTCTCAGCTGCTTTGGCCATGGAAGTAGCACAGAGAAGGAAACGGAACTTGCTATAACACTGCCTCAATACACAGAGTTATTAGACAAATGGGTGTAAGACCATTTTTCCCTATCCTTAGGAAGGACTGCAAGTAAAGGTCCCATAAAAAGCTACACTCCCTCTCACTGGGGGTCATCACTCAGAGCAACCCATTCTGCCCATCCTGAACCACTTAGACCCCTTAATGTGTAAACGTAGTGTCTGAGGAAGAAATATGTTCCACTCTTCCATATCCATAGCTTTATCATTAAGACTGACAGGTGTTATTAAACAATAACCAGTCAGTTCCCAGAGCAACTCTGGCAGGATCTAGAAGTACAAATTTTCTGCAGGCAAACATTTTCATGCTTCCTAGAATACCATGGATGTTTCAGATATTGCTGACTAAACTGTGAGAGAGGACTGCAGGAAAGAAAGATAAATAACCGAGACAAGCAATACCTGTTGATCCACTTTTAACCCAGCTATCTTCTGAACACCACGGCTTTCACATAGTCTAGACGAGAACTCCGGAAGCCATTACATTGCCAGTCTAATGCAGTCTGGAAGAGGACTCGGTCCAATGCAAATACATTGCAGACCTCATGGTGCAGCCCAAACAGACGAGCTTCCCTCACTCATCATCTTACACACGGCACTGCACATTCATTGTCCTGGGAGTTGCCCCCACTCCACAACACGAGCAGCCACTGTAAGCACAGTCTAACCAAGGCTGCGTTACCTGGGACATTTCTGCCTGCCTAAGCCCCACTGATGACTTTCGCTGCTAGGGACAGTCAGAGCAGATCACTCTTCAGCTGAGTAACCCAATTCAGCTCTCTGCTCTGAAGGCCAACAGTTTGTCAAACAACCTCTAAGCCCTCGAAGTAGCACAAGTAAGCTAGCTTTTCTGGCAGGTAGAGATGTCCTTAAACTCCTGCCAGAATCAGGGGAAGGGTCTTTGTTCGTATGTCTCAAAGGCTCCTCAGCTTCCCAGAACAGCTGTCTTCATCATCTTATCGTAAAGTAATTTCAATAAGTGTCCAGTGATATTGCAAGAACAGAGAGAGGTTGCAAGAACAGAGAGAGACGCACCAGAACTCTAAGCAAATCACCAGCGATTACCTACTTGAAGAATTTTCTATCTGCATTTGAAGAAAAATCTACCCCGATGGATGGACACATAATCTGAGCCTGGATGGTCCACAGATGAACAGGTTATCACAGCAAAATATCTGCTCCACAGATGAGCAGGCTGCCTGAAACTAGATGGTCCATGAGCCAAAGAGGTTATCTAACAAAGGGCACGAGTCCAAGGGTAGATGTGTTATTAGAGACAACAGGAGTCTTCTGTGGAAAAACCAGCTGTGTATCAGGACTGTGCATTTTAATGAGAGGAAGAATTATCAAGTTTGATCACAATTAATAACAGAGGTGGTTTCACATTCAGATGGCATACTTAATGCTTAAACTCCACGGAATTGCACTGCAGCTCTTCAGAGTCAGATAAGCAGAACTGATTCCTCTGATATCTTGCACTGTACTGCTATTTACATGAATATGGTCTTGTTATTATTAAAAGAATCTATATTAAAGTTTGCAGTCTAAAGCTCTGTTAATTTTTTTCAATAGATCTTATTCCTTACCCTTGAGCTCTGGCTGATAAATCAGGTGCAAAAAAGCAAGGAAGATAGAGATGCCAAGGTGAGAAGAAAGAATGGCAGTAACAGGAGCAGCGGTGAGTTTGAGGCTGCTGAGGCTTTCTTTCCACCATGCCATTACTGTGCAGCTATTTTGTACTTCTTATTTCTTACCCTGTCCCTTAGTCTCATGGGCTAGGGAATTACTCATGCCATGGAATTACTCTTCTTTTGCTATAGTTATCTGGAAGTTAATGATCTAAATCCAAGGTACTTGGGCTTTCTGGAGAGTTGATAGGGACAGGCATGACCAGGGTTCACTGAATTTGCTAGGACACTTATGTCATCAGTTTCACTAGTAAAAAGTAGTAAGGGCAGGGAATGAGACGGGCATGTCCTATAATCAATGACAACAAAGACACCCTTAGAGGATGATTCCTTCTGCTTATCACACTTATCTTAAGATGGGATGAATTGTCCTCTGAAGGTGATATTGCTTCCTTTGTCTATAGGGGGAGCCCAGAATAGATGTTGACTAGACCCCTAACCAAGGGTAGGGGAAATTAATTCACAGAAGGATTCTTCATTACAGTGCATCTGCTGAGACTCCTAATTAAGGCCTGGTGTCTTGCAGGAGATCTAATTTACAGACATTAAACTGCATCGAGAGTCATAAATACACTAAGTACTTCAGTAACACCATTTTTCTGAAGAAAGAATTCCGAAGCAGCAAGCTGAGTGTTAGAATATCACATTTGATATTGAAGTTGTTTCTCAGCGTGTCACTCCACTAATGTTTCACAACGCCCAGGCTGCAGGTCAGCTGCAACATATAGGGAAAAGAATGAGCTGTTGCTCCAAAGGTAGTACTGAATTGCGTAGTTCTGCAAACATCAAAGCAAAGAACATTTATCTGGGCATTTACCTGGAGCAGGGAGGGGCTCTATTGCAAATCTGAAGTCCTAAAGTTTTTCTGTTTAGATAAATCTTCTGACTTGTTTCAGTAAGATGTCTTTGTAGTGAAGAAGGAAGCTACTCACTATTACGAAGGTACATGAAATGTTTGTAGCTTTTGAAGTAAGAGTTTATTTCTGGGATCAATATGGCATAAAATTTCTCGCACCTTCATGCAAGGAAGGTAGGCCTATTTCTTCATTTTAGAGATCAAAAAGATCATTTTCAATCTGCAGATAGAATCATAGAATCATTTAGGTTGGGAAGGATTTCTGGAGGTCATCAAGTCCAACCTCCTCCTCAAAGCAGGTTCAGTCAGATCAGATTGCTCCGGCCCGATCCAGCTGAATTTTAAATGTCAGCACAGATGGAGATTGTACAAATTTGCACCTAATCCAGTGTTTGATCCCTCACATTGGGGCAGGAGAGGGAAATTTCCTCCTTCAGTTTCCCAAGTAGTCCATGGAAGAGAGCAACCTGTTGATAGCAAGCTCATTGAAGCCCTTTTCTGAGAATTAACTGGGCTAGTTGCTGTGCTTTAGGGCAGAAAAGGTTGGGTAGGTTGGAGATAAACAACAGCCAGCTATGCAAAGATAACTCAGTGTGTAAAGGCAGTCTGGTCTTTTGTGCATCTAAGCAGGGTAAGCATTTTCCTCACTTAAACTGTGTACCTAACCATTATAGGCTGGTTTTAATCCTGCTGTCTGCTTCTTGAAATGGGCAAGTACTTCTGAAGATTTGGCTCAAGGGGGGAATAAACTGGCTTGGTATCTACAGTATCTTCTCTTGCCTTTCTGGATGAAACAGGTCAGTAAGAGAATAGTTTTGTACCTATGCAATACCTTGAAGCCTATGCTAGAAACAGACCTCAGCAAGAACTGAAACCTCCATTCAGTCACCCACGTGATAAGAACTCCGCTTTGAGAGCGTCAGCCAGGTTACTGGTAACCTCCAAGAGATTAACAATAATTTTTCATGTGAGGTGAAGCTGGTAGAACCTTTACAGGGATGAGTGATTCCCTTCTTGTTCAGGATTCCTTCCCTTTTAGCATGAGATTTTTCACCCTCTAAATGGAAAGTTATTTCATTTGGTGACTCTTCCCAATTTATTCCTGAGCAGAAGATGGCCACTTTCCCTTGACAACAGGGATGCAAGCAAATGAGAAATCCTTTCTCAGCCAAACCTGGAGGATCTTGTGGTATCTCCTCCTCTTTGGGAAGATGCAAAGCTGAGTTTTCCTGCTGCTGTTGCCATTTAGTGCTTGGCACCTTTCATACAAGAGAGGAAACTCTTACTTTCTTCTGCCAGGATGTGGATGTGTTATTTGTATGTTTACAAGTTGCAGTCCCAAAGGTCAGGCTGGTGGAGGTCCATGTAATGAAGGCAGGTCTTAGCAAGTTGGCACAGCTGCAGCCTAACCATTATATTCCTATTTCAGCAAGGCTGAACAGGGGCTGCTTTGTCCTGTTAATGGACTTTGTGGCCCATACTGAGCTCTAACTACCCTGCTACCAATGCCCGGGGGAGTTAGCTAATAGGCAAAAAATGTATTGGTGATTGCAATACAGGAAGAATGATGTCTGAACTAGTGTCAAGACCACCTATCTTCAGGAACAAGCGGGCCATTGCCCTTGGAGTGGGCCATTTGGATGATACTGTACACCCAACCGTGGCCACGAGTGAGGGGAGAAGAGTGCTCCATAGATGTCCTCAAGAAAAGCAGTCTTTTTTCCTTAAAAGAGGAGAAAGAGGGCACACAAAAACCATTGTAGTGCCAGACTAGGACTGGTGTTTCACAGTGCTGCTGCTTCCTTTTGAATAAATTATTTTATCTTTCTGCGCTTTCTTATCTCACCTGAAAAATAGGAACAGTACTCCCTTGTATCACAAGTCATTTCAATGCGTAATTAAAGAAGTCTAGTCAGAAGCTATGATGAAAATGCGCCGTACTTCCTTGTGGCTACTGAGACAATCCATTGTGTGTTGCCAGTTTCCCATTACTTCTAGGTGTTGAACCAGTTTCTTGTCGGGAGATAACATGAGTGTGCTAGCAACATGCCTGAGAGGAATCACTGTGTGGCCATTGAGTTTATCCTCTCTGGACTAACAGAAAGCCAAGAGGTGAAGGTAACCCGCTTTTTTTAAGCACATTATTAGGGAATCTTGGAAGGATCATGTAGATGAAGGTTGATCCCTCGGCTTCACACACTGTGTACCTTTCCCTCAGTAACTTGGCTTCTGTGGATTTCTGTTACTCCTCAGCTATCTCCCCGAGGTTGCTGGTGAACTCTTCAGCAGTGAGGAGAGCCACTTCAGTCAGTGCCTGTGTGGCACAGCTATTCACTTGTCTCCTCATGGCTAGTGTTGTGTGTCTCCTGCTGGCAGTAATGGCATATGACTGCATGTGGCTCTCTGTAACCCTCTCCTTTAGGCAACTGTCATGTCCTCAAAAGCCTGTACACAGATGGTAATCATCTCCTCTTTCACTGGCTTTGTCCACGCACTTGCGCAAACTATCTCCACCTTCACATTCTCTTTCTGTGACTTTGGTGTTATCGGTCATTATTTCTGTGACATCCCCCTAGGATCCAGCTTTCATGCTCTGACACCTATAGCAAAGAGACGGAACTTCACATTTTTGGTGTGTTTCGTGGCATCTTCACATCTCTGGCAATTCTCATCTCCTCCATCTACCTCATCTCCACCACCCTGAGGATCCACTCCTCCAAGCGGAGATGCAAAGCCTTCTCCACCTGTGCTTCCCATCTGAGAGCTCTCTTCTTGTTTTATGGCAGCACCATTTTTATGTGCAGTAGCCCAACATCCAGCTACTCATTGGACTGAGATAAACGGGCCTCTCTGTTCTCTACAGTGGTGACTGCACTGGTGAATCTTATCAGCTACAGCCTAAGGAATAAGGAGGTGAAGGATGCTCTGAGGAGAGTTTTAGGTCATATCAGAGAAACTTCAGCAGACTTGTTAGAAAGAGAACTTTGTTTGGGGAGAATTTATCAAAACCTTGGTACAAAGAGTAGGACTTCCAAGGAAGATTTGATCAGCTTCCAAGGGTGAGATTCAGAAAGGTACGAAATTGCTAGAAGTGATTTTAGGTGGACTTTTAACTGGTTGTATCTGCAACTTCTATCTTGAAAGACTGTGTTCCTCTGCTGCTGAAAGCTGGAGGAATCCTGACTTTTAACTTGCAAGTTCCAAGCACAAACAGGACTCCTGCCTGAGGAGCGCGTGGCACAGAACTGCAGTTCTCTGTTCTATTAGGAACGTTTGCTCATGTAGGAAAACCACCAGTCCGTCAAGATGCGAAAAAGCTTTCAAAGATATTCAAGAGGAGAAAAGCAATGTGATTTGAATTTATGGCCATTTCTGCTACGTCTTCAGTATTTGAAAGGAGTAGCCTCTTCCAGTGCAACACACAGAACCTGAAGTTCTGCAAAGGAAATCTTGGAGAAGAGACACCCGTGTTTTTGCCCCCCAAACACTAGGGAAAGTAACTGTCCCTCTTCTCTTAAATCTCCCTCTTCTGTCACCCATTACTACCTCCTTTTTCCCCTTCTGCCTGGAAACATGAAAAAACTACAGAAATGCAGAAAAGATTGACTTCTAATTTTGCTACCATTGTGAAGTAACAAGAACTTATTCCTGCTTTTCATCTCCACATATCAGCAATCCACTTGAGGCAACTGAGTGAACCGGTAGTTATTTTAAGGACATTGGACATAATCTGAAAGTTAATCAAGCTGCGGTGTTGTTTCACTTAAAAGAATGCCGAAATAAGATGGTGACTTACCAACTACATGTCTGCCATCAATGTGATTTTGAGAATAAACGACCAATCATTTCTGGGAGATGAGAAAGTTGGGAAAGGCTTTGGAATCCTTTTATCAATTCAGCTAAGCTAGCTCTAAGGATAGGTGTTCTAGCGCTAAACGATGTTTCATCCCTTCTGGCTGAGTTTACAAATGCTGTCCCTCAGTTGGCAGAAGGAGTTGAAATCTTTATTGAGCTGAAAGTGACAGAATTAATCTCAGACAGGTGAGAGGTTCCTGCCTCTGCATAAGGTTTACAGTCAAAGGGGGATGGAAAGAGGTCTCGCGGATTCCCTTTGCATTTCACTGCAAGCCTGTTAGGGCTGTTATTTCCCCTGACTTCCTCTCCTTAAAGCTGTGCATAACTCTAGCAAAGATTGTGTCCCTGTGATCATCTATGGCACCCTAAAGAAGGATTTTACAAGTCTCTTTCTTTCAAACTGCTGCCAGCATATTTTACAGAGAGCTGATATGACTGCGAAACATCATTATTTTTGCCCAAAGACACACGGCTGGGGAGAAAACTTATCTTCACTATGTTATAGTCTGAATTTTGATCAAGTAGTGATGATTAAAGGCCATCACTATCTCAGAAGCCATTTATCTCAGTAACGCTAAAATTAGAATATGCACGGGGTAGTAAAAGCATTTGGACTATATGCACTATTATCCCACTGGCCTGACGGTCCTAAAAAGCGGGAAAAAGAAATTGAAAATGTAGCCTTTTGGTGCTGCTAGTTGTCATCTTTCTGTTGCTGCAGAGGCTGAAGCTCAAGGTTTATCTCTTGTTTCTCATCATTAAGTATCATCAGATATGTGAAGAACACAGTTTTTGCACATATCAATGTTGCACTGTCCTTATCTTGGATAGAGAAGTGAGATTTTTAAACCAGATTTCTGAGGTGTCCAAAATTGTCTCTTTCAGTGGACTCCCAGCTCACAGGAAGGAAATAGCTTGAAAAGAAATCACAGGCATCATTTTATTTTCCTGTGTATGTTTACAGGTCTCTGGGAAGAGCAATGTACAATCCTACTCTTCCAGAAAAAGACAGGTAGGTTGTCATCAGAGAGCTTCCCTGCACAGCAATGAGTCATGTCTGCACACCTCTCTCTGCGCTGATGTTTAAGATGATAGTCAAAGCCATCTAGAGCTAAGCATCAGCAGAACCGGCAGCATGTTTCAATCAAGAATCACAATCTCAAACCTAAATATGCTTTCTGACAAATATCATCAAAAAGAACAGATTTGCATAAGCCCCACATTCATCTAAGCCGTGCATTCACCTATCCCTTAGTCTCCACCTCGAGAAACCCAGACAAAATTAGGGAATTTAAAATGTTAAAGAGCTGCTGTCTCTTCAAATCTACAGTTTGCTTTTCTAAGAAAGCCTTCTGATCCACCCTCCAGAATCCTGTTCCTCTTCTTTCCTTCCCCAAATCTCAGTTCCAGGAGGAGATTTGGGAAAATCCCTGCCTTGAATCACTTGTCATGACAGCAATGCTAAAGTAAGTCTATTTGTGGTAGAACACCATTGCCCAGAGTCAGGAGGTCATAGGGGCCTTTGGGGGTTTCCCTGCTGCAAACAGTTGAGGAAAACTCGATGAATCAAGAACAGTACTGTTAAGAATTTTAGGGAAATTTTCAGTGTTCAGCTAGGAATTAGGTTATATTGATAGATTACAAAGCTCAGCTATGACATAAGGTCAAGGCCTTGGAAAGGTGTTAGCAGAGCTCCTTTAAATGAAGCGTTCCCAGAGACACCAGGCTGGCACAGACTAATGAAAATCGGAGTGAATGCCTGGCATTGGGGAACGGCCTCTGTGTCCACAGTGTTCCTGGGAGCCTTGGAAAGTCTAGTACAGTGTATGTCACCCTTCACTGTAAGGCAGACACCTAGTGCAGCATCCTGCTCCTCTCATGCTCCTATTTTACCATGCAATGAATCTCAGTCCCCTCAAAGGTCTCTTGCTGTCTTCAGCAGCTCTCTCAAGTTGAGGCACCTCATGTCAGCACACCAATATATGTGAGATGAAACCTGCTTGTGCTCTGCCACACTGAAGGATTTACTTTCTCTTGGAAGCTTAGCACCACCATCACTTTTTTTGTGTAGAAACGTGAGCAGACACCACTCTCTGAAGCTCGTAGGAGCTAGTGGGAAAGCATAACCTCTCAAAATACTTAGTTATTCCCCTTAATGCCAGGAGAAGCCAAGACCTGAGACTTACACAGCTCTAAGGTGTCTAAAGGTAAAAGCCACAATACCACCCCAAAGGCTCAGGTTTGACTGGTGACAATATGCTCACATCCTTTTGACTGACAATTTCCAAAGAAAGATGAGAGCTACATGAAACCTTGAATTTAGTTTCAGTTCTACTCTTGTCTGCTGAGAAGATGGTGGAAGAGCGCATATAGATGAAAATGCATGGCCCAAGGAACAGAAGTGCAACAGTGATATGGGAGGTGCAGGTAGAGAGTGCTTTGAGACGCCCTTTGGAAGAGGGTGTCCTCAAAGAGACCAAAATAATGACACAGGACACAACAAGAACAAGCAAAGAGCCCAAGGAAATCAGACCACTATTGGCAACCACTATGCAACCAACCACGTAGGTGTCAGTGCAGGCCAGCTTCAGCAAAGCGTGTACATCACAGAAGTAGTGGTCGATCTCATTGGGCCCACAAAACAATAGCTGAGCGGTCAGCAGGGTCTGCGCCAGGGAGTGCACACAGCCTCCCACCCACGAAGCTGCCACCAGCCGGCCACACACATGCTTGTTCATAATGCTTGTGTAATGAAGCGGCTTGCATATAGCAGTGTAACGATCATACGCCATTACTATGAGGATGAACATCTCCGTGCAGGCAAAGAGATGGACCCCAAAGAGCTGTGCTATGCAGCCCACAAAAGAGATGGTCTTCTTTTCAGCAAGAAGGTCACAAATGAGTTTGGGAACTGTGACAGTAGAGTAACTGATATCTACAAAGGACAAGCAGCTCAGGAAGAAGTACATGGGAGAGTCCAGCTGTTGACTGTTCTGTACAGTGATGATGATAAGCAGGTTTCCAAGAATAACAGTGGCATAGAAGACTAAGAAGAATGTGAAGGATACTTTTGCTAATGCATCATCTTGTGTGAGTCCCTGGAAGACAAACTCTGTCACATTGTTTTTGTTCTTCACATACGTCACGTAGACAGGACCTGAAGCACAGAATAAAGCCACCTGTGATTGCATTAGAAACACAGTGCTATCAGTACACATCCATATTGATCACTGGTATGTTCAATATCAATGTATTCCCTTTTATGCCTTTTGGGGAAAGTTTCCTTTCAAAGTCAATGCTTCTCTCAAGGAGTGACAGTTGATATCTAACTCAGAATGCATTACTGAAGTGTGTAATAGTGAGCTCCGTTTATTGATTTGAGGGAGTTGGTGGAAATATCCTCCAGATTCATATTTCTGATCTTTGCCCCTTTTAAAAAGGAAGACTAGTTGCTAGGTTCCCTAAACATCCACTTTTGAAGTGTTGATTTGGAAACGAAAACCTGACTGAGAAGGATAGTGCATGTTTTGATTTGAGTCTCAACACGTTAGTCATTCCCTAAGGAATTCTGCTCAAGCAGTGAACGTACCTTCTTTTTCAACCCTCTGAAGGAATTCAACAGAACTGGTCCTTGCTATTGCTCTCTGACTCTGGTAGAATGTCCATGCATTTTTGTGCAACCATCAGTATTCACATCATGACACAAGGCAGCTGGCTAATTAACATCACTTCAGCTATCAGCGTAGATCCTTATGGAGGAGGTAAAGTGGACACCTACCTCATGTCTGTTTAGCAGAGATGTGCCTTTAGGCACAAACTGTCTTTAAGGCGCCCTAAGTGAAATCAGACCATGTTCAAGGCATGCCAGGAAACCTGAAGCAGGAGAGTCATTGTCCTATATGTGCTGTACTGGGCTACATCTTGTGTGGATGGGTTCCAGTTATTGCTCAGGAGTTTCTGGGTTGAGACCTCAGTCTCCAAAAGAGCGGGCTTGTATTTCCTCAGACCACCTTTCCTACAGTACATGGGTGAATACTGGAGATAATCTGCATTAACGATGTGTCAGTAAGGTTTTTGTACACCTCAGCCAAGTTCTGGACTATGGAAATCCCCATAAACACACCTGTGATGCCCCTGGGGTAATAAATACACCGCTGCTGAATCTCCTTTACTCACCAACACCCTTGTATTCACCTTTGCTGCACTCTAGTGCAGTACGCAAGTATCACTAGTGTTCCGTTTCTACCCTGAAAAGATAGACGGCAAGAGCTGCAGAACAATGTCCACAATACTGGCAAGTCCTTTGGGCTCTTAATCCTGTTCCACAATCACAGGTCAATCAGTTCTTTCTCACGAGATCTCTGCCTCTTCCACCCTCCAACTTTAGCAGCAGAGGAAATATTCTTTCGTGTCTCCAGCCCTATCTCCATGCCACTCCATGGGCAGAGGGAAAGCAGTGTGGGGAGGCCCAAAGCATGTGTGTTAAGAGCATTGTTGCCACGATGTGTACAGCTAGAGGGGACAAGTTAAGATTGAGTACATAGGCAGTGCTGCAGCTACCTATTGACTCCTTGACTCTGTAACACCAGAAACTTCCTTTTGACAGATATTTCTGGAAATGGCGTATAACTGAAAAATAAGCAAAGAAGACACCAATTAAAACAAAGGGTAAAAAAAAAATTGAGTTCTTTCTACTTCATAAAATGCACCTCACAAAAGTCACTCAACAGTAATGCCTCTTTTCAAAGGCAGGATTTCATAGTCATGCTTGAACAAAACAAAGAAGCAAGATCAGAAAACTTACACAGTTTATATTTGCTAGTCTCCAACAGTTTGCCTGCTATTCTCCTCTGATGACCTCTCGGACCACTTCAGGCAGTTTCATCAAAACCTCTCAGCTTCAAGCTGCTTCTTATGTGTCACGAGAGCAGTCCACATCTCTGCCAGGGCTGGAAACTACAGAGGATGAAACGGACAGCCTGAATGTCTAGCTCCATTTCTCATTCTGCAAAAACAACTTCCAAGAGCATCTGCAAGAACAACTCTCTGTCTCTCTCCAGATGGGGAAGTTGTGGCAGAAATATTTCAAGTAAATTGCACAGCAGAAGCACAAGCTTACCAGAAGCAATGAGATCGCAGAGGCATGTGAAGTTTTCTTTGTCAGAAAGAATCAGTGGACAAGGAGATAAAATATATATTTTGGACAGCTATTAGAGTAATCTCTACAGGGTGACTCTGGAGCGTGATCACCTAGACCATGTCACATTGTGGGGGGGTTTGCTTGCTTTCTTGCTTGCTTTCCAATGCTGTCCAGATAAATGGACTTCATTTAGTATTAGCTATGTGCTTCTTTTGGAAACATTTCTATTTAAAATCAATGTCATGGCTGACCATTTGTAAGAGTTTGTGTTCACATTACCCTTGCAATCAAACATTTTTTGAATAAAGATGTCTCTTACACGTGTTAGATATTTCTTCCCTTCCAAGACAATATTTCACATATGCTTTCTTCTTTCTTATTAACTTGCTCTTACCATTGCATGTTTGCAGCATAAATAAATATCAGAACTGTGCTATATGACTGTTGGCACTTAGACATCTGGTCTGTACACGTTTGAAACAAGAAGTAAACGAGGAAATTATTTCAAGACTTCAAAAATTTTTGTGGTCAGGCCTCACTACTTGCCAGGTATTTTTACTCAGGCAATGCAAAATACAGAAGCAGCTGGTTAGTCCTCATATTAAATCATTATAAGAATCTGAGCCAATGTGTAGAGGAATCAAATGTTGTTGTTGTTGTTGACGCCTTCCATAAGCTATGGTCCCGCTGTTGCCTGCTAGCATCCAGCAGCCAGAAGAGAAATCAGAAAAATCATGGTGTTATTCCCCAAAACATTAAAAAAAACCAAACTAACAGTTTTAAAATTATAAGCCTTAGCTTGAACTGGCCGTGTGCCCTAACCCCTCAGCAGTTTCAGTATGAAGGGGGTCAGTGGGCCCCATCTGTCTTTCTACCTGCCCCACCCCAGGTGAGACAGACCAACCTCTGAAGGCGCCTGTCCCTCTCTGTTGACAATGGTGCTCAGCTAGACAACTGTCCTTCATTGCATGAAGAATTTAGACTGCTACAAATAGGTGGGGATGGTCCCACCTTTAGCTGTGTCCACAGAGTGTGAATGCTGGGTGAGGGACATGCTGGCCCAGGCCTGAGGGACACTATCCCTCTAAGCCTTGAGAATCAGGATTTATCCCAGTTCCGTCCTGCTGGCTGCCATCCACATAACCCACCACGGTGAGGAGAAGACACTGAGACATCCGCAGTGTACTGGTGCATGCCTGTGAAATGGGAACCCACTCTGCCACCCCCTGCATAGAGCAGAGGACATTCAGGGAACCAGAGCATTTGCGACATTGTCCCAGGGTTTGGTCTGTAGATCTGCCGCTCTCCTCTGCAGGGAACACCTTCTTATCTTGAATCACACTTAAGCCATGTTAAGGTGCAACACAAGTGCAAGCAAGTGTTTATAGGGAACGTGAAGTGAAGGAAGAAAAAAGAAAGTGCTTTAGTTACTTTCAGAGTGCATTACACAGATGTCTTTCTCCTTCACGCACCTGATTTGCTCTTTTCCTCCTGGCAAGGTAGGAGTCAGGGTCCCGTGGCTCCTCGTGGCTCCTTCGTCCTTGTGGAGAACCTTAGCTGCTACAACTAACCTCCCTGTGGCAGCTGTGACTGGCTCTGAGATGATTTAATCTTCCATCTTCACATTTCTTCTCTTCCCTCCTGCAGGAGTAGCTGCTCCAGCTATTCCCTTGGAATACATGTTCCTTCCTTTGCCTGGGCCTGTAGATGTGCCCTGTTGGGCTAGGAGTTATCCTGCGTACAGGAATTATTCCCAGATAACTCTTTTTTTTCATTGACACATAAAATTGTGCCCCCCAATGCTTTCTTTGCCCCCCAATACTTTCTTTGGTGGCGACAATTTCCTACGGTGAGCAATTTATCTTTCACTTGGATCTTTGATTCTCTATTAGTCTAAACATTAAAATGCAAAATCTGAGGCAGAGATGAAGGGCAGAGGGGATGGCTAGGAAGGAGGGCATTAGTGATAGGGGAACTACTACAGAAAGGCAGAGAGTTGCACTGGAATGGGAAGCGGAGAAGCTTCTCCTCATATCATCTGCATCAGCAAATGACCCAACCAGCATCTAATATCAGCAGTTTAATTGCTAACCCATGGATTCAGCATATGACAATGCAGTACTCCTAAGAAGGCATTTACTCCAAAGTAAAGGGGAAGGAAGCCTTTGGTACAATTGCTTCCAGCAGCAGGTGACCAACAGCCTTGCAGACACCTTGGGCCATTGTTTCCTAGCTGAGTAGATTACAGAGTAGATGGAGTTTGTCTGACGGAAAGTTTACACCTGGGAGAGCTCGGACTAACGGGATGCTCTGCCTGGAACACATTTTAATATTTTTGATAGCATTCATTTCTTTATTTGCTGGTGTCTCAGCAGTGCTTGGAAGCCCCAGTCCTGGGCCTGTGCTATTCAAAAAGAGAACATAAAGGGAAGCCCTGCTAGTCACAGAGTTTACAATGCCATTCCAATCAAAACATGAGCTTTCAGTGTCTTCCTAACTACTGCAACAGCTAAAACCAAGCTTTTCTTCAAAAGGGAGCTTTCAGTAAATTTTCCAAAATGGAATTGTAGTGAGAGAGACTTGATTTTCTCAGCTCCTGAGAAAATGTTACCACAGTTCTACACCTCACCCTTTTCACTCCAGACTTTTCTATTCCACAGTTTTCTCATGGCACTTTTCATCTCCTCATTTCTCAGTGTGTAGATGAGTGGGTTCAGCATGGGCGTGATGACAGTGTAAAACACAGCTAACCTCTTCTCCTCCGAGAGACTGCTGGATGGGCGTATGTAGGTGAATGTGCATGGCCCAAAGAAGAGAATCACCACAGTAATGTGGGACCCACAGGTGGAGAGGGCTTTGTTCCTCCCTTCGGACGTTCGTCTTTTCAAGGATAACAAAATGACCATGTAGGATGTGACCAGGATGATGAAAGAGACCAAACAAATCATTCCAGTATTGGCAACGACAATGACGCCCACAACATAGGGGTCAGTACAGGCCAGTTGTAGTAGGGGACGGACATCACAGAGGTAGTGGTCAATTTTGTTGGGGCCGCAAAAAGGGAGGCTAACGGTTACGAGGGTCTGCACCAGGGAGTGCACAAAGACCCCCACCCATGAACCCATCACCATCCAGCCACACACACGCCTGGTCATGAGGGTGGTGTAGTGCAGGGGTCTGCATATGGCAAAGTAGCGATCATAGGCCATCACTGTGAGGATGAAGACCTCAGCGCCGCCGGAGATATGTTCCCAAAATAGCTGTGCCATGCAACCCACAAAGGAAATGGTTTTCTTCTCAACAAGGAAGTCAGCAATCATTTTGGGAGCTGTGGCAGAAGAGTAGCAAATATCTGCAATGGACAGGTGGCAGAGAAAGAAATACATGGGGGAGTTCAGACGTTGACTGCTGACTACAGTGACAACGATGAGCAGATTTCCTGCCACAGTAACAATATAGAAGAACAAAAACACCACAAAACATATTTTCTGCACCCCTTGGTTCTTTGAAAGGCCCAGAAGAATGAATTCCTTCACACTGCTTACGTTCTCCATGTTGATCAGTTGGGTGGCAATATGCAATATGCAGCTTATACACCTGGGAAAATAAAGACAGACACATGATTCATCAGCATTTTTTCATTATTAATGATGAATTCTATATCAGAAGTGGATACAAGCCAAGAAAGATATAGCATTAGTATTAAACTTATGAAGCGTTTAGTTTCTGTCATTTATTTTTTTTTTAACGGCTATTTAATTCTCCACAGTACAAAGCTTCTGCCATGGCTTTGGTGGCACGGAGATAGGTGCACTCTGTGATATGTTCCTTAATCCTGGTGCTCCAGGATTTTGAAGGACTGGCTCCATGGCTGGTAGCCTTCCATGCACTAAGGACAAGGCCAGAGTGTTCATCTTGGGCACTACGAGGCAGATAATGCAGTATGTTTGCCCTCAGGGTAGACAAAGTCCCTGACAGCAATCTTTGTAAAATGGGTGTCTTTAAGAATACCCGGAAATATTGCTCAGAATGATGATTTGCTTTATAAGTACACATGATCTTTGAATTCTTGTTTAGAAGGGAAATATACCCACATGCAGAGAAAAGAACTCTCTTGTCTATATACATTTTGAAACGTAAATATGAAATGTCACAGGCTGAAAAATGAGTTCTGGGAAGGTTATCTATCATGGAGGGGAAAAAAATTACACATATTACTTAATGTAGTACTTCACATTGGCGGAATTGGCGGAATGATTCAGTTAAGCCAAGTTATCTACCAACTACTTCCATCTGCAGCATAATCAGAAATTCTCGTGCAGGCACAAAGTGATCAAGCATCCACAGGAAACACTGAAACTGAGAAAAGCCAAGATTACTTTCAAACCCACAAAGTGAAGCCGAGAGAGGAAGTGGGCAAAGGTAGGGACTTTTCCTATGCTTACAGTTGTACTTACACTAGATGAAAGTTTTTCAAGCAGAAGGGTAAAATTTACATGGATGGTTCCCCTTCAGATATTTCTACAAGGAAAAGGATCAGTAAGAACAACGGGAGGTCAGTTTCTCCCTCGTCTTACCAAGTTGTGATCCTTTCTACTCCTCTTCCTTCTACTGAGCAACGACGTAGACTTCTCAACAAAATAAATGACAGGGATGAAATGAGCACACCTTTATGGCTGTGCAGTACCCAGACGAAAAGAAATAGCTGGGCTCCATCCAAGCCAGAGCATCACTGGAAGCATACCACAGCAATCGCAGGGCCATATTTAGGCAGTCAGAAAGGAGTGACCGAGAGAGAAATGGTCAGGGGAAACTGTATGCCTGAATACCAGCAGATGGCAAATTCCTGAGCTAAAAACAAGGTGTGCATCTACAAAAGGACCGATTCACAATTCAGACAGCTCGACCATGTATCTTGCTTGATAAGGTCCTTTCCATCACCACCAAACTGCATTTAACAAACTACCCATCTGTCTGATCTCATCTCATCGCCTTAAGTCATGTAGGCACCTATACCTAAGCTAGGCATATTACACCTGACCAGTCTACTTGTAGATGTGATGAATCATGTGCTGCAGGTACCTGTTTCTTACTGCTGACTCCAAGAGGATTACTAGAATGACTAATTCAGTAGAGGATTGCCACCAGTTATGGCTTATCTCTTCAAGTGCCTTTGCAGGGGTAGACCTGAGCTATATGACATAATGCAATCAGCTGCAAAATAAAATGAATCTCATGTGTACTCTTAACATCTCAAAAAGGGTGAGAAATTGCACCATCTCCTTACTGCATGCATTCTTCCCTAAAATCTCAGGTGGTTATGGGAAACAAAAGAATAATATCGAAGCAATCGAATCTGCGGCTGTAGAACTAGCTCTGTATATGATTCTAGCCAAAGATAACTAGAGACAGTTGATAACTTCAGTGGAAGTTCCTTTCTGTATTTTCACATTTGTGCAAGAAGAAAGGAAAAGGAAGAGGAAAGCAAAGCAAAGCAAAGCAAAGCGAAGCGAAGCAAGAAGCCAGAGAAGCTGCAAAACTTACCTCACCTGTGTTTAGAGATCTAATTTTTTGTGCAAGGGCTGTACAGCTTTATCTCCTCAACTTCTGTCTCTCCTGGTATGAATGTGTTAGAGCACAGCACCTTTAAAGAACGTAGAATGGCTTCTGGAAAGCTTCCAAAACTTGCTTAGGAGGTGGCTGTTAGTGTATAATCCAGTCCCATCTAATTTATTACTTGCTTTTGTGTGTCACAAGTGTATCTTGATGTTTCCTGCCTGTGTGAGAAGTGGTTTAATAGGCTGTGTGGATGATGTGACCTGGGTGTGCTGAATGATGCTTTCATATCCCAGCAGCTGCACAAAGGGCTGAGAAGAAAACCATTTAAGTACCAACCTTTAGCCCTCTCCCAGGAAATCTTCTTCCTGAAGGGCTCTTGGGGCTGGAGGAGGGAGGGGTGGAGGCTTGGTGAAGGGAAGGCGTGAAAGAAAGGGGCAAAGGAGGAGAATGAGTTCTGTCTTGACTGAAAAGTTTAAGTAAATATATTTTAAAGAAACAGTTGTCAGTCAATGCTTTTATAATGATATCACAAAGGCATTTCAGGGTTTCTCCATAAGAAATAACAGTCAAAGGAGTAGCTGAGTATTCAACTGGACAAGCATATGCATGGACCTATCCAGTTAACGCTTCTCGGAGTTCTTCCTTACTCCAAGCTGATAGTTGTATGGATTTCCCATGTGTAAAGGGCCATTAGGTCCACTGCTCTGGCTTCCTAGCATTGTGAATGCTAAAACAGTCCGTTTGTAATCTAGATATTTTCTCTCCTTTTTTAACTTCTGTGTATTCCAAAAAAACATGTAAAAGAGAAATCCTCATTAAAGGAAACAAAGAAAGAAACCTCAAGCTGTAGGAAGAGTCACCATCCTCCAGGGATGGTAAAGAATTCCTATCACAGGAGTCTTTTAAGGACAGGTTGGGCTCATTTCTCTCAGGAGTGGTTACGATTAAGTTTTTATAGGGACAGAAGATGTCCTGGGTGACCTCTTAATGACCCTCCAAGTCCTATCTCACCAGAAATTTCATCACTGGAAATCCAGTGAGTAAAGCCTCTTTGCAAGAATTTGCATGTTTTAACAGAGGTCAGTGAATTACCAAGTCAGTCAAAAAAATCCTTCATTTACGCATTGGGAAACTGAGGGAGGACGTCATCTATTTAATGCCGATGGAAGCCGGCAAATGTAACCCTGACTTAGTCACTCTAGGCTCTTCTGCGGAAAAAAATGAATGTCTTTGGAGACAGATGCATCTGATCTACCTCAGAACTGATTTTAGGATGTGATTAGGTGTGAAATAGACGTCTAGCTTTTAAAGAAAATAACTTAGGGCAGACAAATCTCACTGTCACGATGGGCCCCATCTTTCTTAACCTGAGCAGCTGCAGTCAAAGGTGAACCTATGAAATGAAACAAACGAAGCAAATAGACATGCTGATTTATATCTGCATATCATCTCAACCAAGGCCCAAGTCAAATTCATCATGGCTCTGATCTCTACTGTGTATTTGTAGCTTATGCCTCACGGATGTCAGGAAAGACATTGTCTCAGCTACTGTCCTTTCCTTTGTTTTGCTGAAATTTCTGGAAATGTGGAATGGCCTGATAGCAACATAGTTAATGTCTCCATCTCCTCTGCACAGAATGCCAGCAATCTCCACAGTGAAAACAGAAATCCTACAGTTAATGAGAATAAATACTGGTAAAGAAATGTCTTGGTGAAAATAGTCCCCTAACTTAAATGTCCTTTTACGGTCGCCTGGAGTCTTGGGCAGCTTAATGAGGGTTAACAGTAGTCACTACAGGAACCAAGAGTATTGGGTAAGAAGGTAAACAAAGTCTTACAGTCTTTGGGAAAGGAAGAGGAACAACAGATGGCAGAAGCCAGAGATCAGGCCAATAGCATCTGGCCTGCTAACCTAGTATGAGTCAGCCTGCCACTTTCTGTACCCAGTGGCACACATGGCAGCAACTTGGCTAGCATCACATTCATGTCCTTTTGTTTCCCTAGCCAAATGGACTACCAGAGGTGACTTAATGCACAAGTCCAAATGAAGAATTGCTGCTACCTCCTGCTGCAAAATAATTCCCCATAGGGGTGTGCTTAGTGCCAGGAAAGGAGAAAGGTGTTTTCTCCATTTTCTTTCCACTCATCTTGGCACCTGGCTCTGGACATCACTATGGCAGCAGGTCATGCTCAGGGGAGCTGTGATTTGGACAAGGAGGGACTGTGCATGGTGAGATGAATGAGGTTTTGCAGCTGGATAGTGAATACTGGCAAGGGGGTTGTTCATAGAGCCATGGTGAATGTGTGTTGTGAATTTGATGATGGGCACGATGGGGACAAGGCAGGGTGTGGAGGGAAGTTGTGAAACTTGAAATGGATGCTACAGGGCCAGGGGCTGTCTTCATGGAGTTTGTGAAATCAGAAGTGCCTGAGGTGTGGTGAGGGACTGTGCTGAAAGATCGTATGAAGTGGCAGGTAATACTGTGGGTGTTAAGCTGTGTTGAAAGACCTTGCGACATCAGAAGTGGGCATCGTGTATTGAAGGGTAACACTAGGAGAGGTTGCAGAATTGTGGCTGCTGAGGTGTCATAAGGCTGGCTACAGACTTCAAGGAGACCCTACCGTAGAACAGGTTGTGCGAAGTAGTAGGGGACAATGTGTGGTGACAACCTGTGTTGGGAGAGGTTTTGAGGTCAGAAGAGGACACTCGGTAGCGATGAGTGTGCTAAGGGAGGTTCTGCAGTGACAGTGGACCCTTGGGGAATGAGAAGTTGTGTTGAGGGAGGTTGTGAAATCAGCAGCAGGCTTTATGGAAGAGGACTGACAATTTCTCAATCTGTGTGACCCTGAGCAGCAGTAGGCCATCTTCTGCAAGGTCTGTGAAACTAGAGCTGCTCATGGATGCGGCTGGGAAGCAAAGCATCAGTGCAAGAGTCAAGCTATAACTTTGGACAGACAGTTCTTGTGTTCTTTATATCGCGAGACTGTCTGAAGAAGGGAGAAGTAGTGAAAAAGCATTTCCTAAGCCATGACAGTGACAGGTTCTGTGCTGGGAGGGAAGGGGGAAGTGGTTGAAATCTAAGTGACCACATGCAACAAACTTGATCCTTCCCCAAGAGAGTGAGTGGCTGTTTCTCCAGATGTCACACTGAAATGACCGTGGCTTTTTTAACAGTGTCTGAATAGTCCAGCACCAGGATTTGATTTTACAGCACAAGGATTTTATCTGGACCATCAGTCACAGATTTCAGGTGACAATTTTCACCAGCAGATCCACACCAGGCAGTTGCTGCAAATAGTCCCTGAAATACCAAGGAACCCACAAGAAGGTGAGAAAGTCCTGGATGGCTGCAGCGGTCTTTGCCGTTGCACTCTGTCTCTTGCTTTCTGCCATGATTTTGGAGAGATGGTGAGGGGAAGGAAGGAGAAAAAAGAACTGGGGGAAAGGAGCTCAAATATTTTCTTTTCCTGCTGGTTGGAAATTGTCTATAGCTACACAATTGTCTCGATCATCTTCAAGATAAGGAGATCTTCTTTCTGGGGATCTTTTTCCAAGAACAAATGCTATTGCATTGCCCTAACTGCCCATCTGTCATAGAAGGTGGCATTCTTCAGAGATCAAACACTAGCAGTTTTGGTCTTAGATGATCAATTAAGATTAGCTGAGAAAACACAACAGCATAACTCTGTGTCCAGACAAGGAGATGTCTTTGTGGTGTCAAGTTTGTTCAGACTAACAGCTGCCACAAGAACTATACTGTACTCAGCATGTAAACCACAGGAAGGCTGTTTAATCTCAAGGGAAAGAAAGACCAGCTAGACTGCTGCTACTTGATGCAGGCTTTCATTAATTAGTTTCATTAAGGAAGTAGACTCAGGTTTTGAATATGCTTCGGAGACAAGAGACCAATCTTAAAACAAGAGACCAATCTAAGTCTTATAAGAGATATACGAGAACTGTGAGTGACTTTTTCAGCATGCTTTTGCATGGTCTGTGGAAGTCATAGGATGGTTACTTCACTTGCATTATATGGAATGCAAAGTTTTTGATGATTTGGCATACCTCCACAGGGCGTCCATTACAACCAGTATGACACTACATGACAGTACATATCAATGGCCCAGGCTGATGCTATTTAACATTATGAAATCTGTTTGAAATGCCTTAGATAGAAAGCTAATCACCTGACATTCCCTGAATGCCCAATGGAGTGAGAGGCACCTCCAGAGGATGTAAACCACCATCGTAGACCCTCTCAATCACTGACAGTAAGAGATAAGCATTCTCAGAGGTGGCATCTGCCATATGTTTGCAATATATTTCTTGTGGTCCAAAAGAAATCGGTGATAGGATGACTGCAAGGAAATAGGGATCATGTGCAGAATTTTCTGCCCTGAACTAACATTAAGATAGCCAGCCCAGCCTACCATGGAGCATGCCCTCAGCATGTGAGCTATGTTTGTCCTCTGACTTGCTCAGTATCTCTCTGGGAAGATGCCAGGACACAGAGCACTCTAGAAGGTCAGTGGTCATGGCTAAGAAGAATGTGTTCCTCGGGGGCCACCAGCGCCCTGAAAAAAAAAACACATTTCTGCTTTCCTGGGGACAGTTGAAAGGAGACAGGCAGCCAAGGATGTTAGTGCTGAGTGTGTTCCTCAACATAGTCCCTGTACCAGTGGCATGAGGTGCCTGCAAGGGACACCTGCCGCCCTGAGGGCAGCAAACCTGACTCCACTCATCACAAGAGCTCCTAGACACCAGCGTTTGAAATAGTCTTTATTTTCTCATTGATTGCAACATAAGGCGCTCACGGTACTGTTGGTATTTCTGCAATGTGGTTGAGGCCTGGAGGAAGGAATCTGTAGGTGCATATGTGTGTTTCAGAGCAGTCCAATTTTCACCACATGCAGAAGGGTCAGAGAAAAACTCTAAAAAGACTTGATTTGCTTCCCCTTCCCAAGCCTCTGACCTCAGTAGTTATCCCCACCCTTCCTTTCCCACAGCTACCCCGTTCTCAACTCCAAGAGCTCCTACTGCAGTCAACCCTCTTCTCTCCCTCACCTCAGCCTACCTCAAACATCAAACAAAAGTAGCAAACAAAAGTCACAATATCACAAAATAGGTCTAATTTGTCTAATCAAAGACAATTCCTGACTGTAGAGGCAGAGAGAGAGACCTTTGCTTCTTCACTACATGATACCCGAAGTCTGAGTGAGATTTGTCCCTCTGAAGCCAACACCTGCCCATTTTGAAGCTTGCACAATCACACTGTTAAAACTCTTTTCTTCCTCTTCATTTTGTAAGTAAGTGGCACACAACAAGCATACTTCTTGTCTGCAGGGTTTCTGTTGTATTACTGCAAATAAATCGCTGCGTTTACTATTTTTCTAAAGTCCCTTTCAGGTCAAGCTGCTAAAATACTCTAATTCTCTGGGGCCAGAGGTGAACGACGAGTCATCAAATGCTGTTAGAGCCCTGTGCAGTTTGGGGAGACTCCTCCTATCTGCAGGAGAAAGAAATAGGCACCTTTTTACACATGTTGTCAAAGGGAGGCCCAGAAGCATTCGGGGAGGCAGGCAAAGGCTGATAATGCCCAAAGAGGATTATTGATGCCTAGCACCCAGGCTGTGAAGGCCTCAATGTCTGATCTCCCTTTCCCACCCCACGCACAGCAGACAAGCCCTTTCTCTTTTGGGGGTCTTGGCAGGATTTGGGGTGAGACATTGCACAGGAAGTGATTTTTGAAGGAAACATTGGAAGAAGGGACATCCTCCTCTGGAATCATCCCATTCCAGCTGATTCTCATATTCCAAGAAAGAAAAAACAAAACAGAATACAGTTACTCTGAAAACTTCCCGCAATCTCTACTGACTGCTCATTTGTACATCTCCTTTATAACAGCATTTGGCCAGAGTACGAACGCACCAAGAGCCTTTCACAGATGCATGCAAAATCCCACAGCATCCCTGGGAATGGAATCCCTGGCAGGTAATTTTCTCCCCACCTACTGTAAAAGCAACCAGAGAAGTAGAGCAGAAATAGGAAACTGCCTCACAACATGAGAGAGCCCCATTCTCATCTGCCGCTGACTTCATCCCAGCCTCCTCAGTACAGTGAAAACACTCCTTCCTGACAACACCTGTTTCGTTACACCACAGGAGACAGGAACTGAATCTGCAGGCTGAAAGAACTTCCTTGTCTTTTTCACAGAAAATGTTTCCCAGAAGATCCATGGTATGAATCAGAAACCAAGAGAAAGACACTAGAGCTGATGCCAGGTCCCAGCTTCTCTGAGCAGTCAATTCCGATGCACTGGGGCAGGAAGGTAAGCATTTCTGGGATAGATTCAGCATTTCCTTGCTATCATTAATGCTTTGGGATGTTCTCTGTTTCTGCTGTTCCATCTTCATGTCCTCTCACAGACATCCACACACACACGATCACTGCGTAGAGTTACCCCCTCCCCATCTCCTGCTCCTCCCTCTCTACAAGCAGCAATGTTTTCTTCTGCTTCTCTTTTTTACTCTGTTGAACTGCCTCACCCTGTCTTCCTGCTTCAACCTCTCCAAATTTCTGCATGATTTTGCCTTCTCCTCAACATGTAGCATCTTGCTGTTACCTTCCCAGACATCAGCCATGCATACTCCGTGAGCGATAGCTGTCCCAGGCCACAAGGCTGTAAGTATAAAAGCAGTGTATCAGTCACTAAATTCCCCTCTCTCTCTTGCAGAAACAGAGAGAAGAAGAAACTTTCTCCATTTTGGTTATTTCATAGTGACTGATCAGTTCATAATGCTCTCCTTTCAAAGCAGTTCAAGCCTGGCTGAAGGGACTAATTACAGTGGGACTGTGCAAAAGTCAGAGCCGTCATATGCTCTCCTCAAGTTCATGGAGAGCTTCTGCCTCATCAGCTCTGCCTCTGGCATGGTGGGAAATGGCACAGTCCTGTGGTACCTCGGCTTCCGCATCCGGAGGAACCGCTTCACTGTCTACATCCTGAAGCTGGCTGCCGCTGACTTTGGCTACCTGCTCTGCATCGCCATCGAAACAGTTCAGTGCCTGATGCATTTCAATGTGGGAGTGCAGTTTGGGATAGCCCTCTTCCTGGATCTTTTCACATACGGGACTGGCTTGTATCTCTTGACAGCCATCAGCATTGAGAGGTGCCCGTCTGTCCTCTGTCCCATCTGGTACCAAAGCCATCGCCCAAAGCACTTGTCCAGCATCATCTCCGGCCTGCTCTGGAGCCTCTCGCCGCTGCTGAACATGCTGGGGTATGTTTCTTGCACTGTTCACCCCTCTAGCAACTGCCACATACTCCTCATCACCATTGGAGTCCTGGACTTCCTCTTCTGCACGCCCCTCATGCTGATATTCAGCCTCACCCTCTTCCTCAAAGTCAAGTGCAGCTCCCAGCACCTCTAAACAGGCAGGCTCTTCAGCCTGATTATGCTCACCATCCTCTTCTTCTGCTTGTTCCGAAGGGGAAGGAAACACACAGCCACACCACCAAGTCCATACTTGTCAGTTCCCAGCACACTCTCCTCCCTAAGATGCAGGTGCAAATCCCAGGCTAAGAGGTTTCTGAATCTCTTGAAGCCACAGAGGGCTGCACTGATGCTCCCGTTGTCCGGGGCAAGTGCACTGCACTGGGTAGCGCTGCCCTGCCAGGGAGTGCTGGGCAAGCACCTAGGCAAGCAGCAGCCCCACTCGGAGCACTACCATTCGACACCAGTGCTAGCAGCAAGGAGAGAGAGCAGGAGGGAGGGCTTTTCAAGTGAAAGGGTAGAAGATGTGGAGGAGCAGGAGCACCTGGGCAGCAGCCCTCTCTGAGGGGACACAGAGAGTCAAATGTAAAACCAGATCAGCAAAGGCTGTGTCCCTTGAGGGATGCTCACAGTTTTACAGCTCGGGTGGTTGTTTCCTTCGTAAGCGCTTAGCTGCCTTGGAGTTTCTCCAAAGTCTGGGGTAAAGTGTGTGTGGCGCCTTCAGCTGTTCGCTCTCGGCTCTTCCTGCTGCATCGCACAGCACTGCCCTGCACAAAGGGGAAGGGCAGGAGCGCTCTCTCCTCCTGATTTTCTTGCCTGCTCTTTGCTTGATTTCTGTTTGCAGCGGGCAGAAGCAGGAAAAAAAGGACGACGCTCCTGTGGCCGCTTGCTCTGCGATGGACGTCTGCCAGCGGCCATCTGCCAGGGCAGCTTTTGGATCTGCGCTCAGAAGGGCAGGCTGTGACCAGCCTCTGGCAGCTCTCCGTTGGGAAGAAGGCCCATTACCGCTGCCGATCCAGGTAAGCAAGCCTGGCAAGGGTGTTGGGGCCCTTGCAGTGCTTCAGAACAATAATCTATATGAGAGAATATTGAACTGAAGCTGTTTAGAATTAATTGCTTAGCATAACTTGCTTAGCATTAGTTGCTAAATTTGCTGAACCCTTAGGCCTCAGGCTGTGAACTTGCTGTGAACTTTTACATAGATAAGTAAAAGGGGGCCCCAGAGCCGGTTCAAGCTAAAGAGATAAAGAAGTTGCACGGACAGCAGGAATAGCCAACCTTGAAGATAAGAAGCAAGTTCCCCATAGGTAGCCAATCATATTATAGCCACTGCTGCGTGCTTTAAAGTAGCCAACCAATGAGATTGTAGAAGTGCCGCGTGCTTCAATGCAGCAAACCAATCAGAATAACCGAAGTGCCGCGTGCTTGCATGCCATGACTGCACAAACATATATAAGATAGGCAAATTGCTGAATAAAGTTGGAATTGAATCTGCATTCTGTGACTGCGTCTGATTCATTCTCGCTACTCCCGCGGACCACGACACAAGGGAGTTACCATTGCCCCAAGCCGATTTCTTGTGTTACAATGCCAGACGCGAGCCTTTAAAGCAGTGCAATGAACACGCTGCTCGCATCTGGGGCGAAGGCGCTGAGCCTCGGTGGGGGCGAGCAGGAGAGCGCTGGGGAAGAGCAGCGCCCTGGGCTGGAGCGCCGCGGCTGCGGGGCGCGCTAGCACAGGCTGCGGCCGGGCGAGGCGGGCCGGGGCAGCGGCGGGGCAGAGCGCGGGCGCCGGGCGGCGAGGCGTCGGGGCGCGGGGCCGCTGCGCGGAGCCGAGAGCGCGACAGGCGCGGCGGGGGCGAGGGTGCGGGGGCAGCGGGCGCCGTGGGCGCTGCAGCCCCGGGCAGGCTCGCAGCCTCGGCGGGGCTCGGGGGCGCTTCCCGCCGCGAGGGCGGCTCCCGGAGCGGAGCGCGGCTGCCGGCGGCGCTGGGGGTCGCGGCGGGTGGCGGCGGGTGGGGGCCGGGCGGGCGCTGCGGGCGGGGGTGGGCGCCGGGGGAGCCGGGGGCTGGCGCGGCTCGGCTCGGCTCGGCTCGGCTCGGCTCGGCGCGGCTCGGCCGCCCGGGCGGAGAGCTGTGCCGGGAGAGCCGTGCCCGGCGGCGGAGCGGCTGCCGGGGGCGCTGGCGGGCCGAGAAGGGGGGCCGGGGCCGAGGCGAGGGGCCGAGAGAGCGCGAGCGCCGCTTGCCGCCGAGCGGGCGGAGGAGAGCTGCTGGGGGGGGGCGGCGGGCAGCAGGCAGCGCTGCGGGCTGAGACGTGCCCGGCGCGGGGCGCCCCGAGCACAGCAAAGTGCCGCTGCCTGGGGAAGAGTTTTCCTCCCCGACGCTTGCTGCAGGTTTGTTTTCCTTCTCTGAGAACCCCTGGGGGCGCGAGCAGGTCCGAAGAAGAATGACCTCTGCGCTGCCTTGCAACGTTGCCTAAATGACAACGGCATAGGCAGTAGCCCAGGCGACGCCAGAAAAACCGCCTGTCACCGTTTGGGCAAAGATGGTCGAGTTTGCCGTTGCTTTCTTTTGAGAGAGGCACTGAGATTACTTGGAAGACGTCCAGATGTGTGTAGGTCAAAGGCACTGACAACCATTGGTCTCCTAAAAATGCCAGGCACGAGACTTTCAGGCAATGCACATGCGAAAGGAAGGCTGAACACCTCGATCTCAACAGATCATGAATATATACGCAATAGGTATGGAACAACAACAGCAACAAACAGCCAGTAAGAAAGCTTAAAAGGATTTATATGAGCTTTATTGGTATAGCCTCACTATATTTGGATATATATACAAACAGATGTCTTTATATTATAACTACAGGCTCTCTTCACTGAGTTGTGCACTGAGGACTAAACAGCAAATAATGAAAAAGAATGGCAGAGTAGAAGCACGTTTCCTGTTACTGAGCACGGGAGAAGTTTTCAATTTCTTCCTTCATTTCCTAAAAAAAGACTAAAAAAAAAGATAAAAAAGGAATAATAATTGCCAACTAGACACAGGCAAACTTGCTATAAGCTGGAATAAAAATGTAAAATCCTGTAGCTAGCTGCTTTGTATAAAATGAAAGTCTGTGTAGATGCCTTCCAGGTGGAAGTCAGCAACTCGTATGTAACACAGACTGCTAAGCAGGAAAGAGAGGAATAGCGAATAAGCAGGATATCCACTGTGCACAAGGAAGAAGTGCAGAACAGTGACAGGAAGTGCTGTGTAAGCAAAGTACCTCTATCAACTGCGTTTTGTCATCGTCTTGCCGATGGCGGTAAACACACTGGCTGAGCACCAGGTGTAGTTTTTCGAGGTGGCGGATGTTGCAGTCCTTTGTGGCGTTGCCAACGACATTCAGCAGTTGCTGAAGAAAAAAGGGAGACAGTACAAGTTTGCGTTAGCACGAGATCATTTGAATAGGCTCTCTATGTGTTCAGACACAAAAGAAAATGGTCCCACACAACTCGCATCCTCCTTCCTTGTATGGCTAAATAAAAAAGGAGTGAAACGTCCAAGAACAGACTAAATATCGCAGCAGATTTCCATGGAGGAAATGAGCTCCTGTGTCCGACTTGCGAGAAAAAGCGAGGCTCCAGTTTCAGCTAGCATTGTGCTGTTCCTCAGGCTATCACCTCCATGATCCTAACTGCAAGTGAACTTCTCTGAGAACAGCGGGAACTGCCATGGCCCGTTTTGTAGTAAAGGACAGCGGCTGCCACAGCAAAGGCCCTCTTGCCTTGGATGAGCTTCTGTGGCTGCAATGCAGGGCCCTGCGAAATGCATCTTTTGAAGAGAGGCCACAGAGCCTCTAGAAAGAGGGCTGCCAGCTGGCAGTGGGAGCCTCCTCAGGTGCTTCTGTCTCCCCGTTAACTGAATGTTGCCCATGCCTGCAGCTCTGCTGGCAGAATGGATAGCTCAAGGGTCGTCAGCAGAGTGGGAAGCAAAGGTGGATCAGTGAGCTCCAACCTACCCTGAGAGAGATGCTGGTTTCCTTCTCAGCAGGGGGTGAGCATTTCCTCCTCTTCTCTGCTAGGCTCTCTGAGGGCGATGCGTTCCTCCTTCGCTTTTGTCTGCAGGCAGCTGCACAGAGATAGGAGAAAAAGCAAGCCAAAGCATTAGCTAAGCAGTTCTGTCTGCAAAATCTAGCACCGTCGTCTTACTTGGTGCACAAGGGAAATGGTGAGAGGGACTGAAGTACCATTGTGCTGGCTCACTACATGCATGTGTTGAGGGAGAGAGGGCAGCAAGCGAAGGGGGTCCAATTGTTATTAGAATTAAAAAGCGCAAGAACTATTAGATTATATCATGCATAAAAGAACGCCCTTGAAGATTTTGTGCACAGAGCAGACTGTAGACCGAAGGCATGAGCACAAAGCAAGGTCATAAGCTCAGGTGGCTTCGTCTCTCATCACAGGAAGTAAAAGAGGTGAGAAGCAGAAAAGTCTTTGGAGACAAGCTCTCCTTCCCCTGTGTTCCAAAAGCAGAGGTTGCCTAAGCCTCGCAGACAGACGGCAATGACTTGGTGCGGGGGTGGCGGGCAGGAAGGCAGGAGGGAGAGGAAGAGAAAAAGGAAGCAAAAGCACAGGAAAAGTCCTCACTGTTTCCTATTACCATAAGAACTTGTGGAGTGTTCAGCAACTGCTCTAAACAACATGTTACATTTGAGGAGTTAGCCGTTGCGGGGCCATCGAGGCCAGTGTTTTACAGTGTGAGCCAAGCTCTGTGGCTGGGCTTTATTTCATAAGCACGTTGAGTGACTGTCCTGGGGACTGACCTCACATGCTGCACCTAATTTGGAAATGGAATGCCTTTGGCATAAAGCCACTGGCATCAGCAAAAGCAGGTATTCCATGACAAGAGGGAAGATATCAATGTCATTGGCACCTTCTCCAAAAAAGGAAAAAGGAAAAAAGAAAAAAGGAAGAAAGGACTTGCCAGTAGAGAGGGGTGTACTGGACTCTGCAGGCACCGCTGGCCATCTCTCGTCCCCTTGCTCCTTGAGCTGCCTCTCTTCCTCCTCTGTCAGCAGTCGAGGCTCAGGTGGTGATGCCACAGGCAGGAGGACTTCCCGTGCCTGACAAGCTTCAGTCAACCAGAAAAGGTTAGCCAAGTGATGATACGCGGACACAAGCAGAGTAAACCTTCGTGCCAGGAAATCTATTACCAAAGCAAATGCCGAATGTCTGCTAAGCTAGAGATAGCAACGCTGTGTTTGCAGAATAGGCTCACCTGCTTTCTTTTGTGGTGCAGCAGGCTTAGCAGCTTGCTGGACAAGCAAGTCCTCGAAAAACTTTCTCCCTTCCTCCTCGCTAGGTGACTGGACATTGAAAACTTCTCCGTAAAGCTCAGAAAATAAAGCTCGTACCTGAGGTGGGAGGAGAAAAGACAGTGCAGCCGTAAGCCCCCCCCAAATGTGTGTTCTGCTCCACAAAGATGAATTCCTTTTCCAGTGAAGCTGAGGAATGCTTTGAATAAGGGAGAGACTAGAACAAGTTTGCTTCTTGGCCTTAAAGGCGAGATTGCAGTGGTTCGGCAGGGCAATTTAGGGCATCTTGTTTAAGGAACACCTCTAGGATTAAAGCTCTGTGAAGCGACCCGAGGTTCCAGTGCTCCAAGGGAGGACACTGAGCATCTCCTAGGTTGCCTGTTTTGGATTTACTTGCCTTGCTGCCCTTCAGGTTGAAGCCTTGTGGCAACTGCAGAGGGAAGAGATGCCAGCAGGGTGCCCTAGTAGTGCCGGTGTTGAATGGCTTAGGAGAGCACAGTATTTGGGTGCTTAATGGAGTGATAAATTAACGTGAGACTGAAAGAAGCCGGGAAGGCAGTGAGAGAAATACCTCTGGCGGGAGATCTGCATGGCAAACATCCGACGTAGCGAGCAACAGCACTGGAGCATATGCTGGAATGCCCTCTAGTAATGTTGTGAGCGTAGCTGTCAAGGTGAGTCCAGCAGCCTCCCACCAGGCATGGATATGTGGAATAGAAAGGATGCTCGGTGCTGTCCTCTGGGCTTCTCGGATCAACTAGTCAAAAGGAAGTTTGGAGAAGACTGTTGAAGCGGGTAGCAGAGGCTGCTGCTGAACAACAATGGATCAATCAAAATTGCCTGCAAAACGGGAGTGCACCAAGACAAAGCGTCCAAACAAGCCACCAAGAATAAGGTAACATTGCTGCTTGGAGCCAGTTCCTTCAGCCTCTCCACAGCGAGAGGCAGGCCTGAATCTCTGCCTGATTTCCAAACTGCTTAGATGTCAGGTAACTCGCCCAGAGCCTCACGCCCGGTGCGAGTGGTAGTGTGCTTGAAAAAACAGGCCCAGCCCTTCAGCAGGGTCCACATCAGCGTGGTGCCACTGCTACACCGCTCGAATCCAGCAAGTGTGTTCTTGCCTCTTCCCTGCGGTGTGATGAGAGAAAAGAAACCCTTTTCTTCCCCCCTCCCAAGCCTGGGTTGCATTTCAGTGTTATAAAGAGGGAGGCTAGAGAAAGGGCATGACGTGCAGTCAGGCTGAGGCAGAGGCGCCTCCTGGGAGCTACAGAGCCTGAAGAGGCAAGGGAAGCAACTCTGGAGAGCCCACTGTCATGAGCAGCAGCTCTTGCCATGCAGAGGGCTTTATCAAGAGCATCTTGGAGCTCCCTGAGCTGCTAGCAACATCCTTACTGTTTAGCCTGGAATGGAAAAGATGCTCATGCACAACGTCCTTCTTCTGCATTGTTCAGCGTACAAGAAAAGTGTTCTTTCAGCGTGAAATAAACACCACAGGAAGCAGAGGAAAGCCAGGCCACCACCATTAACCGCGGGAGGTCTGCCTGCTTCCCCTGAGTCTATTCATCCTGTGAGATTGCAGAGAGAAGAGGTACCTGTGCGCATCTTTCTTCGGGTGAGGTGCTGCTAGCAAAGAGAGCCGGCAGGTCCAGCACGTGAACCGCAAACCTCTCCAGCGCGTGTATTAGTGCAGGCACCAAGTGGGAACTTTGCCCGTACCCGGGCTCTCCGGCGATTAAGAACCTGGGCCTGTGACGTGCTGGCTGGCAACAAGCATTGCTAGGAGCGCAACTGCAAAACAAGAAGTTTGCAAAGGAAGTGATCAGTCAAGACACAGATGTTCAAGGTGTCTTTCTTTGTCCAGCACACGCTGGTCTGGATCTCTTCCCCCCGGCCGCGCGGCTTTTATGTTCAATATGTCTTGACTGAGCAGCCTTGAGGCCTTTGCCTTGGTCAAGTTTAGGTGCAGGGGGTCCACTGGAAATGGAGAAGGTGGTCGGGAAGGAGCAGAAGAACCTTGTGGGAAATCAAATGCCGTGGGCTCTGAAAGGCCTTAGCTGTATCTAAGAAAGTGCAAAACGCATAGAACTGGAGGATATTTATTAGATTCCTTCATTCAGATGTTTTCATCTTTCCTTGTGTGCTGTCTCCTAGATTGCAAATACAACTTTCTCGTGGTTTTTGCTCTGTTATCATGGAATACGTCTGTGAATAGCACCTTTTTTTAATTTTTTTTTTGCCCTCCCAGTACTGCAGGACCTTTTCTGGATAGGGCCAAGGAGCCTAGAGACTGGACCAAGTTCTGTGGGTCAGAAACCTTCTTGAGCAGCACGGTAAGAGAGAATGAGAAAAATTACTGACGCAGCTGGGACCCCGTAAGCTAACTTCTCCACTGTGGGATTGAATTACTTTCCCATTGCACTATCAAAATATGAATGTAAGCATAGTGGCTTAAAGATCGCAAATGAAGCCTTTTTTGCAGGGTTTTTATTATGCCCTTTTAGCCGGCCATTCCTCAGTTTTCTTGAGTCACTCCTGCATTCCCAATCTGGGAAGCTAGGTGACTGCACAAACCCACACTGCATTTTTTTAGCTAAGAGGAGAGACATCACATTTCTTTGGCCTTGAATCCTTGAAGAACAGCATGCATGAAATCAGCATGCCCTAATTGTCTGTGGATGTCTTTGGTGGAGGAAAAGGAGGCTGGCTCCTTCTTGATGATCGACTGGAGCTACTTGCTTTCCTACAACTCTAGCACCTAGTTATATCTCTGTGCTTCCTGCTTGCAGTTTTTGATACCAGAGCACCCTGGACTAACTCTTCTGTCCTCCCTCATCTAATGCCCCTCCCACTTGCAACGGCCACGACAGCTTGGAAAGCCCCAGCAATCGGAAGAATTTCAATCAAAGGACACGGGCAGTTACCTGTTACAGTTAAGGAAGGTTTGCTTTTGCTGGCCAGGCCTTGGAGGAAACGGCTCATCTTCAGGACCAGAAGGTGACTCCTCATCGCTGTCCATGCAGTCATTTTCTAAGAAATGAGTGGTACCGTGAGAAGGCAAGAGAGGCTTGTTAACTTTCCCGAAGAGTCTGCAACCTTCTCTTGCGCTAAGACAGCTTCTAAATGTGAGCTGAAACCCGGGGCTTTGTATTTCTTCGTCTGAGGGGCATACGCTGAATGCCATTTTCCAAAGCCTTCAGTCTCTACAGAGCTCTCCTAAGTGTCTGGATTTGCACAAGCTATGTTTTGCTAGCGGTGAAAGCTCCTTTTCTCCTTACAAACGAGACAGATGATGCTGACAGCCTTCAGAAACTGGATGCTTGAGTGCAGAACATAGAGTTCTGTACTGTGAAGTGGGAGGAGTTCCCAGCTCTGCCCTCTCTACCATTCAATTTCACCTCATCCTGACTGAAAGGTTTGTTTCTGTTGCTTGCACAAACTAGCAGTGTTTGCTTTGGGAGAGTTTTATGGCGGTGAAGGCAGTGAAGCCCTACCTGGCTGTTGGTCCTGCTGGAGTGCAAGTGCTGCGTGGGGAAATACCCTCTGCAGGCCTTTTAGGAGTCTCTGTAGCGTGTTCTGAAGCAGTGGCTTGGAAAGGGGTGGCAGTGGTTGTCCAGGGGAAGCCACAGCCCTCTGTGAAGCTGGTGCAGTCTTCTGCATAGCCACAAGAAAATCTGTTGCTGTGATTTCAATGGCAGCAACATCGATGTGCAGCTTGTGACTGCTTGTGTAGATCTGCGGATAGTGTCGATGCAAAGCACAGAGGGCAGCTTCAGCGCAGAGGGCTTGAATATCGGCCCCGCAGTATCCTGAGCAACAAGAGCAGAATCCAAAGGGATGTCAGTCTCAGGCAGCAGAAAGCAGTCAAGGACAGGCTTTGCAAAGGGACACTCTCAAAGTCTTTGCATGTGGCCCAAAGGGGAAGAGTTTCATGGGCAATGGCAAAAGAGTTCCTGCACTGCAGAGCAGTGCCCTGATGGGGAGCTTGCATTACGGGAGGCCCAGCGCCCTACAGCCTGTGCTTCGGAAGTAGGCCTCTGAGCCAACCTTAGCTCCTGAGGAAGACACCCCCCAGAGCCTTCCATGTTCTGAGAGGCAAGGGAAGGCAAGGAGACAGAAGCAGCTTGGGTACTGCCTGGCACAAGCTCAGACGCTGTCAGGAGCCAGGCACAGGCAGGAACTCGGTGCGTTTTTTCATCTTACCGACCCATTTTTCAGCAAGCTCCTCAAGCAGTGCGTCCAGGGGCTTAGGGCTCCAGTCTCTGGTGTGGATCTTGAAAATCTCTTTTCGAGCCTACAAACGAGGTGGTCACACTGTGGTTTGTCTTAAGCCTCTTTCTCAAAAAGAAAATAAGCAATGCGCAGTCCCCCTCCCCCCGTCACATTCCCGTAATTGCTTGTCTTCCTCTGCTAAAATTAAGAAATGTTTACATTCTAGTAACACACTGCCTGCTTTTCAAAGCTCAGTACTTTTCAAGTAGATAGGAAGAGTAAGTAGAGTAGTAGGAGCAAGAATTCTGACTCCAGCTGCTGTCCTTGAACGAGCAAATGTCAAGCTGTGCCTATGTTCATCGCTGCTCTTTGCCAGAGCTTCAGTGAAGTGTTTCCTGTTTCTGTCCAGTATAGTGTGTTGTGCATTTTTCCTAGCCTTCAATCCAATAACCTTTTTCTCCTTTTCCCCACAAAATGCGAACTAACGACAAAAGAATCTGGGGTAGCCAGAAAAAAAAAAAGAAAATAGAAAAAGAAAGAGAGCCCGAGCTCCCTGCTAATACCAGTAACAATGTCAGCTCCCTAAATGCTTTTGGGCGGCTCTGAGGATTCCCAGCCCGGCCACACTCAAGCCCAAGTTTTCCCCCGAGGCTTTCCCAACTGGAGAACTGAGAACAAGGCGGCAACCTCAGAAGGCAAGAGCCTAGGTGGACTCACTAACTAAGCAAAGAGCAAGCCCTTGGGCAAGGAAGAATGTCCGTGTGCTCCAGGCGGAGTGAAACTCCTGTTTGCAGCCTTCGTGCCAGTTCTGTGTGGGGAACCGGGAGGTGTGCAGCACGTATGCCACTTGTTTCCTTGCTCGCTCTCGGAGATGCTGTGGGGTAAGCCGGTTTTCTTGTCGAGCAAGGCTTTGTGCCAGTAGCAGGAAGGTTGCCAAAACAGCCTTACCTCTTTGTTTGGCAAGGTGAAAAGGAACTCCCTGTCAAAGCGTCCAGGCCTTCGTAAAGCAGGATCCAGGGAGTCTGGCCTGTTGGTGGCTCCAACGACCACGATCTCTCCTCTGCTGTCTAAGCCATCCATAAGCGCCAGGAGCGTTGTGACAATAGAACTACCAAAAAAATGTTGTTTGGATTCCCTGGGTTAGTAGCTGTTGTTACCTTTGGCATGCCTTTCTCCAAAGTCGCGTCGCTCAGAAAGGAGAAGCTTTTCTGGATGAGCTGTTGTTAGCGAAAGGACTCATGGTAAGACAGAAAAAGCGAGGCAAGGTCTTGAGAGAGACCTTGTCCGGACACCAAGCTTAGTGACCTGATTTCAACTCCTGCCTTTAAACTGCTATGAAGCTCTGTGTTGTTGTACTCGAGGAGTTCAGAGTGTGGGGGTGGGTGTGTGTCCTATAAAGGGAAGCAGGTGGGTCTTCTTTTCCTAGAGATGAAGCAGATGACATGGAGATGGAAGCGAAAGGAAGTACCTGTGAATCTGGTCTTGGTGACTGGAGCGCACAGGAGCGAGACCATCGATCTCATCAAAGAAAATAATCGAAGGCCGCATCTCATAGGCCTGGAAGGGAAGTACAGATGCAGGCATACTGCCCAGGTATGCCCAGGTATGTGAAACAGAGCACCACGCAGCGAGAACATGCAGGATAAACATTATGGCTGCAAAGGCACTGGCACTGTGCTGGACCCAACATCTGCAAGATTTCCAGCCCCTCAGGCAAAGCAGCACGGCACGGGAAAAGGAAACACTGATGTTCCCTTTTCAACAGGAGACACTGCCAAACTGCCCAAGAGGCCAAGTCCTCCTGGAAGACGTCCACCCCGGAAAAGTAGAGGTCCAACTCTGACCCAACCTGCTGCGCATTTCCTCCTTACCTGCCGAAATAATGAGCGCAGCTGTCGCTCGGATTCTCCCACCCGCTGACTGAGGCAGTCGGCACCTTTTCTCATGAAGAACGCTATTCTCTTGTCTCCCTGCCTACATTCATTTGGGAGCGCTCAAGCCACCAGTGTCTTTCCAGTGCCTGGTGGGCCATAGAACAGACAGCCTCTGCAACATGAAAAAAAGAGATTAACGTAGCTACAACAAAGACATGGAAAAGTGCCCATGACAGCCCCCGTTGTGAAAGCAAAGCGGCCTTCCCTCCTAACCAAAACACTTCCCGTCTTAGACAGATTTGCGAGCAAAGCCTGTCTTTCTCCCTTGCCACAGTTGGAGTCTCTTGGACTGTGCCTCCCAGAATTTGTTGGAAGCACTGGGGAGGAAGCCTTCAGCTGGGAGGCCAAAAAAGGTCTTCTGTGTTTCCACACCCTACTTAAAACATCAGCCAGAAAAGGGAATTCCTGTGACCAAAGCAGCAAAGCATCTGAAGATTTGCACACTTTTAAAGGTATGGAAAGGGAAGGATTTCAAGTCATATTTCAACATCCAGTGAGTCAAGCTTTGTTGGCCAAGAATATATAAAGCTAACCATTACGTCTTGACATATTGCCCCTCCAAAAAAAAAAAAAAAGAAAAAAAAAAAGGAGAATACTTTTCATGTTGAAAAGCATATTGCAGCAGTTAGCTCTGTAGTTCGAATGCACTGCCCGTTACCTGGGGGGTCGGATTTGGAATCTCTCAAAGAATTCTGGGTAAAGCAGTGGGAACAGCACCATCTCCTTTAAGGCTGAAATGTGGTGAGAGAGACCACCCACACCATCAAAGCATACCTAAAGAGACATGCAACAGAAGACATGTCAGAGGCCAGAGAAAGCTGCCACCTGGAAAAAAAAGGCTTCCTCCAAATTTATCCTGTGGAAAGGCTCAGGACGATCTTGAAGTTCCCTGAGAGGAAAGTGTAAAGCCTGGGAGCTGTCGGCAGCACAGTAGGGAAGGTTTTCATGACCCCTGGAAAAGTCCCCACTGACACAATGAGTTACCACTGCTTACCGAACTCTGGATTTGCACTGGATCAGCTTCCGGCAGGGTGCTTCCGGTTTTCCTTCCATCCACGTGCTTTGCGTTGAATTCGTCTTTCCCAGAGCTTTGGGGAAGACACCAGATGTGAATGGAGGAGAAAGGGAAAGGGGCTTTCTAACTGAACATGCAGTTAGCGGGATTGCTGTGGTTTTCATGTTGGCAAGTGAGTGCAGAAGCGCTTATACACTGGCATAAACTTCCCAAACCAAGAAACATTCCCTAGTCTTGACTGGTGTTCAATATGCAAGCGTGAAGAAAGGCAGGTGGACATTTTTATACTGCACGATGAAATCGTCTAATGACAATTTGTGGAAGGGGATTCTGGCTTCAAGTGCAGAACAGAAGAATTGCAGATCCCCAACCTCAGCCAGGACAATCCGCAATCATCTCATCGCTGACCCCCAAATCCTGCCTTTTTAAAAGCTGTGGGCTAATGAAAGTTATCTTCTCTCCCAAAGGAAAAGCCTTGCTTCCTCTAGACCCTCCAGCTGTGCCAGCTACAATGCTGTGATTTTCCCATCACGGCCATCAATCGGAAAATCTTTTCAAGCATTACTGAGTGATGGGAGTGGCACCGCTATGGATCCCTGAGAACTATCACTATCTGTACACCAACCTGTTTGTTCTTCTGCAGCATGGGCTTTGCGACGGAGCAGCCTTTTGCCTGTCAGGAGAAGATGGCCCTGAAGAAATGAAAAGCAGCAGTGAGCATGCACACTGGCCAAGAACTGCAGTGTGCGCAGGATACAGGCATCTCAATCCCAAAGGGAGAGTTTTACCTGCAGAATGAAGGCAAGGAATTTAAATGAAAGGGGGGGGGGGGCTTGGGTGGGAGGTATATGTCTTTTCATTTAGCAACCTCTAGCCCACTATCCAGAAGAAATCAGCTCTTCCGAGAAACTGTGCATGGAACCTACTTTCCAGTGGATCCTGGAAGTACATGATGGTCTTCCTGGGTCGAAGGTTATACTCCTTGCAGGGATCTTTGCCATCTTCCCCTTCTCGGCCTTCACCTTCTTGTGTTGCCCCTATGATTATAGAACCTAGCGAGAACTTCTTATTTGTCTGTGCGCGTATAGCTTTTCATTCAACACCCTGTATGCCACTTCTGCACAATAAATTAGCCCTTCAGAGAGGCTCTGCATATAGCCTACCTTCCAGTGGGGCTTGAGTGTCTTCAGCAGTTTGCCGCAGGTTAGATGGCTTTGGAGTATCTTCGCCGTCATCCTCTTCCTGCTCTTCATCGTCCTCTGAGGACCCTGTCATTGCAGTACCAAGTCATCATTTCTTGTTTGTCTCTGCATATGCACATTTTCATTCAAGAACTTATAGCTCCCACCCTTAAGCACAAGGAATCAGCCCTTCTGACAAACTGCGCGCGTAACCCACATTCCAAAGGCTCTTGATACTGGACAACAGTATTCCTGCACTGAAGGTTATACTCCTTGTGAGCATCTTGGCCATCTTCCCCTTCTTGGTGTCCACCGGCCTTTGATGGCCCTACAATTACAGAACCTAGACATAGTTTCTGATTGCGCTGTGCGTAGCTACATTTTCGTTTAACATCTTCTATCCCCCTTCTACACGAGAGATTAGCCCTTCCGAGAAGCTGTGCCTATAACCTACTTTCCAGTGGAGCTTGATAGCATACAACAGGCTTCCTTTCTCTCACGCTATAGTGTGCCTGTAGGGAGCAAAGATACAGGTTCTTTTAGACTGTGGTACACTTTGGAGGAAATTCTTCTCAGCTGAGCGAAAAGTGCACTGGCATCACTGTGCTGTGTGAAATCCATTACTTACCGAAAAGGAGTAAGGTAAAGTCATTTTGACTTCTGCAAGGACTCGCTCAGTCTGCCTGAGGTCCATTCTTCCTCAGAACCTGAACTCAAAGAGCATATGAACCACAAATGGACTTTTGTAAGCACGGAAGTAAAGCTCTTTACTTTTGGAGAAGTTTCTCAGGCAAAGAAAATTGCTGAAGAGGACAAGGTAAATCGCCTGCAAGTGAAGCAAGCGTTTGGTTCACAAGAGAATACGTAAATTACTGAGCCCACAGAGATGAGGGGCAGAAGTTGGAAGGTGTGGTTGGAAAGATGATCCAAAACCGAAAACAGCAGCAACAGGGAAATACATAGGAGCCGTCTGCAAATTCTTCAGACATGAAGCACCTTTACAAGTGCTCCTCTCATGCACCTTCCCAGTGCTCAAAGACTCCAGTAGCCATGACTGTCCATCTCCAAAACACTCCTGTCAAACCAGGTTGGCTCCACAGTGCCAAGGACCACAGGTGTGACAGCGGCAAAGGAGGAAAGAGTTATTGGAGCGAGGACCAAAGGTCCTGTGACCGCAGCTGACAAGGAACTAGTAACACGGGGGTGGACGCACTGCCGGGGAGCAAAGATTCTAAACGTGCAAGTTCTGCAGCCCTGACAGCGCCATATTATGGAGGGCTCCCGCAGGCAGCAATTCCCAGCAGCACCGAGGACTTCCCTAGGGGCACAGAGGGAATTCCCAGCCTACCGAGTTAGTCCAAAGAGCTCTTGTGGCAGGAAGAAACGCTCCTCTCCAACGACCTGCTGGGAAGGTCAACAAACAGCGTCTCGCACTGTCCCACTACCTCCTCTCACCTTCTCCTGCTCGCTGCACAGCAGCTGCTCCAGAGCAGAGCACAGCAGGGCAGGGCAGAGCTGTAGCGAGAGCAGCCCCAAGCACCTGGGCTCAGCTCAGGCTGCCAGGGCCATATGGGGAGGGCGCAGCTGTTGCTGCGATGCACTGCGTGATGCCCCAGGCCATGTCACAGAGGGGCTGCAGGGACCCCTTGACCCCCCAGGTGCTGCCAAGGTGGGCCCTGCAAGGGCAAGGGGAGCTGCCTGGGGCACTTTAGGGAGCTGCCCGCACCTCACTGCCCACTCCCCAAGGACAACAGGGGGCATGGGGAGCCACAGGAGGGGTCCCCCAGGCTGGGGCTCACCTCAGGCATGCCACTCCCGCAATGTCCCCAGATCAGGGTTGCGGGGCTACAACTGCTGGCAAGGAGAGGCTCTGCTGAGGAAGGAAGGCCTAAATGAGCAAGTGGATGAATAAAGAGGAAGACTGTGACTGCACTCTCTCAGCCTCTGGGGAGGAAGGGCCAAGTCCTAGCTGTTGCTTCCCTAGGCCACAGGCATGGAGATGGCATGGCCTAGCAAAGGAGCAGAGGGGTTTTCTCTCTCACCCTGAAAACTGTGCAAATCCACCATGAATGCCTCCAAACGGTGTCAAAGCCTGGGAAAATCAAGAAAAAAAAAAAGCGCTTATCGGAAAGGTCATTTCTTTCCCTCGGCACTAAATTCTCTCTGCGTTAGAGACGATGTCTGTGAATCCTGGTCTTGGGGTGGGTTCTAACTGGGGGGGTTTTGAAGATGTGATCCTAACAGGACAAAACAAAAATGAGGGTGGCGCCAGGTGGAGATTATCACTGGAGCCCCAAAAGCCCATTTCCATTCTAAAGTCACTCGTTTTGCAGAAGAAAAATGTGATGCTCAGATGGAGCCTGCAACACTCGCAGTGCCATCCCACCGCTTGGGTTCCCAGTGGAGGAGACTGAGAGCAGCTTCCCATCTACAGCGTGACAACGCAGTATCACACACCCGAACGAGGCACGGGAATAATGCCTGCACGCAGTACATTCTGGTGACCCTCTCTGGTTACTTCTCAGTCTGCCCTGAGGGTGGTCCGAGGAGCGGCCGGCCCTCTGGCCTCTTCGGAAGGAAACGATGCCTGAGGTCTTTCCTTTCTCACCTGCCTGGTAAGCACCTCAGGCTGAGAGACCCCTTGCAGAAGCAGAACAGATAGCTGAGATGGCTGCATGGAAAGCAGAGTGGCTTTACACCGAGTGCCTGAAAGGCATCCCCTGCACATTATTTTCCGCCCTGCAAATCTGAGGGAGCCTCAAAGGAAGCAACGGAGTGAGCGAGACAGTGGGAGCAGAGCTGAGTTCCTACTGACCCCCGCGCCCCAACTCTCCAGCTGCAGAGGTCTGTGGAAGGGGCACGGTGCCTTTGGCAGCAGCACTGCCTGCAGAAGAGAGAAGCTGTAGAGGGGAAGTGAGTGTGAGTGGGGGAAAGGGAGGGGATGCGAGCGTGCCGGGAGGTGAATGGAGGGGACGGGAGCACAGAGGGAAGGGAATGGAGGGGCTGAGGGTGCGCGTGGTGAGCAACAGAGGGGATCAGAGGAAGCCTTGGGGGAAATAGAAGGGAGGAGAGTGCTGAGGGCGGGGAAAGCAGGGGGCTCAGGTGCTCACGGAGGGAAACAGAAGGAACCTGAGGATGCAGGGAGAGGACTGGAGGAGACTTTAGCAGGTGTGAGGGGACCAGAGCATCAGCGCATGCATGGAGAAGGGATCTAAGGTCGCACAAAGGAGCCTGGAGTGTGCCAAGGAGGCAATCGAGGAGGTTGCAAGACACACGACTGCACGCCCCTGGAAAGCAGACAGCGACGCACGGGCTGCATAGAGCCCATGGCTTTAAGCTGGCAGGAAGGCAGCGCCCTCAGGGTGCCAGCACCTCGGCTCTGCCACACCAGGGCTGGGCTGGCGGCAGCCACACTCCCAGCATGCCTTGGGGCATCCCCACGGCATGCTGGGAGCAGGGCTGCTATGGGGCACCACGGCTCAGCCCAGGGAGACATGGCCCCTGCCCCCGTGGAGCCCCGGCCAGCTCTTTCCCCCTGCCCCAAGGCCCCAGCCCAGATCTCCTGCCCCATGGCCCCAGCTGCCACTCACTGCCCCAAGGCCCCAGCTCTGTCCCGGTGCCCCACAGAGCCCAACGCAGAGACCTCCTGCCCCATGGCCCCAGCTCGAACCTCCACAGCAGGGGCCCACAGGGGCAGTGACTGTGGCAGATTTCGAGCACCGTGCGCTCTGGCCTCCGTTCCTGAGACTCTGCCAGGGGCATTGCCAGCACGGCCCCCAAGAAAGCAGCCTCCACGTCAGCCCCTGCTGTTCCTCTCTGCAGAGGAGGCAGGACCTTCTGCCTGAAGCACTGGCTGGGGCCCCGGGAGCTGCAGATGCTCTGCGGTGCGAAGGAGGTGCCTGGGCAGGAAGAAGCTGGCGGAGGAGGAATTGTGCCCCAAAAGCAGGAATTCCCTCATCCTCCTCTGGCCCACTGGCACGTGTGTTGACACTTGCTGGTGAGTCGTGGGGACATGTCATGTGGCAGGGTTGGACGCCATGGCACAGTGCTCAGGCTTCATGCTTGTCAGGAATGGCAGGCTCCAGGCTGAGGGTGGGAAGTGGAAGGAGAGGCACCCCTTGGTTTTCAGGCATGCCCACATTGCCTACTGCATTGCCACCGTGGCCTCTGTGAAAAGCCTGTGCAGAGAGTGTGCAGCGTGACATGAGCAAGGGCAGGTTTGCAGGGGGGAGTGGGGCTGAGAGGTGAGCATGTAGACAGCTGGGACCAGATGGTGCCAGTGTGCAGGGGTGCACTTCTGCATCCTTCAGCCCCCGGTCAAAGTGATGACTTGTGGTCTCCAAAACCAGCAGACTGGCTTTCACCTGGCAGCCTTTACACCCATTTGAGCACCAGCCAGCACTGTTCCTCTTAGCAGTTCATTGCTTCTGAATAGCAGGCAAGGAGTGTTGTGGGCGAAGGGGGCCGCTCATATGAAATCTGGAGAGCCGCAGTGTTCACAGCAGAGCTTGTCCGTTCATGGGTATCCCCAGAGCTCTGTAGATGCAGGAGCCAAAGGGAGTCCTGGGAGGATGCCTTTTGGCTTAATGAAGCTTTGTGTCAGGCAGCCCCTGCCTCGTTCGATCCTAGCTTTGGATCTCAAAGCAAATAGAAAGCTCGGAAGGAGAAGAAAAGTCTTTTTATGCATGCCATACTGCTGTTGAGATTTGTTTAGGCCTCTTCTTTGCCCTGTGCATGCTACTGCATTGTGTAACCCTGCAGACTGGTGCTTCCACCGAGGGTCGTTAGCCTTATACCGGAGGAGCCGTCACTATGGGGTTTATGTAGGGAGCAGAGGGGCAAGTGTTTGTCTGGAGAAAGGCTTTGTTCAGCCCTCTCATGCCACACCAGGACTATGTTCCTGGAGCAATGCGATCAAAGCAATCTGATTTTGACTAATAGTGGGATTAATGAGCTTTGTCAGGTCTTGAGCTGTCCAACTAAGGATGCTCGTTATGAGCCCAGGCCAATTACAGACTTAGCTGCTGCCTTCAGACATGGGGCTGAGAACGATCCTTTTTTCTTTCATGGCCATTTGTGTTTCAGACATAGAGACAAGATGCTCTGAGGTAGTTCTGTTGCAAGGGAATAATCCCTCCCTGCAGCTCACATTGCAGGTGGGCTCCATCCTCCCTGCTAGGCTCCCTCAGAATGTTCTTTATTCTAAAATTAAATGAAAAATTGGGTTTCTAAGTAATGGCAGCAAAATTGCCAAGACCCCAATAGAGCAGAATCCTGGAAAATTTCAGTGGGGCATAAATGGAGGTGGTCACTGAAGGAGTGGGGCAGGGAAGGAAGAACAGCCCCCTCCCCAAACTGGCAACTGTGTCTTTTTCTTTTTTTTTTCTGTATCCTTAGCAGCGGGTAGTAAATTCCAGCTCTTCAGGGCTGTCCCTGCACAACTCTGTGGCCTCCTTTGCAAGGCCGTGGCTGAAGAAGGTAGATTCCGGAGGGTGGGGGAACCTGGATGTGTTGGTGGCCAGACAGGCTACAGCCAACACGGAGGGGGTCTGTGAAGTAAGTGCCAAGGTCTGGCTGAACTCCTGGAGCAAGGGACTCAGCTGAGGAAGACTCCAGGGGCTGTTTGGGGAAAGAATGGTCCCGCTGTGGTGGCCTGGTTAGGTTGTGCGTGAGGACGCTGACTCTGGATGGAGGGAAGGCAAAGGAAGGGAGGAGAGGACTAAAAGGAGACATGGCTCAGCGTAGCAGGAGGAGAAGAAATGAGTAATTGGAGCAAGTGACAGAAGCGAGCGTGAGAAGTGCAGTTCAGGGCACTACCTAGATAAGCTCAAGCAGCTGGAAGTCCACACTGGCACTCAACCTAGCCTCCACAGGTAATGACACAGACTGTGAATGCTCGTAATGGCAGAACTGAGCTGAGGCCAGGGTTTACCTTGTTTCAAGAAAAGACAGGCTGTGAGGTGATCAAAAATTGCAAAAAAGTCATTTGCGCATCCTCTGCAGACATGTCCCTCGTTTGTAGCTGGCTAACTCTGCTCCTAAATTCACTGTTTCCACCATTCTGTTATTTCTCCCTGAAGTCCAGCTGAGCCCCTTCACTTTTGGGCCATAGCCACCTGCTGCTATTTCAGTCTGCCCTCACCCCCATGCATATCTGAAGACCTCTTTCCCAAAAGCTGTTCCTGTGAGGTAATTACATACTCAGTATTTTCCAGTTGATAAACCTCGTGTGCTTAGAGATGCATGCGATGGACACACATGCAGAATTACCACTACCTTAATAGCCCTGGTATTCCTCCACACATCCCACAGTGCCTCCGTCTTCCCACAGGTCCCCTTCCCACTTCCAGCACAACATCTCCCAAGGAAAAATAAATAAATAAATAAACAAATCATCTCTGTAAGTGCTCCTATTCCCATGTTTTTAGCACTTCCTTTTAAACCAACTGCCCAGCTAGTCAGCTGGTATAGTTTGACTTTGAGCCATCCTTACATTTGAGGTGGAGAAGCACTTCCAGTTTCCAAAGCATTTTTTATACCTACTTTCTTGTCTGGTTTCATTTAATTTAAAACACTCTATTACTACATATTATATGACTGTACTGCAATGTTTATGATGTACTTTCTGAAATATCTAATAATTTCTTTGTTGAAATTAAATGATTCAAAATGATCAAAATGAAGCATTTTGATTTTTCTCAATTGAAATTTAGCATAATTGACCCAGAAGACATTTCAGTGTTTCAACATTGCTCTCTCATGCAAAAGGAAGATTAGAGAAGTAGGAATTCACCATTGAAGAGAAACACTGTTTGCCCAGAGATGGGAGATCTTTGGAGAGCAGCCTCCACCAGGAATATCAATGACTCCCCCACTGCTTCTGATCTTCCTTCTCTTTCTGCAGGTGTGGGAGTGAGGGCAAATTTAAGATAGCATTTAAAATACCAGCAGGAAATGAGTGGAAATGGAAAATGTCCCACGTCCCTGTAAGATGAGTTTGCAAGAGAGAGATGATGAATTATCTTCTTGAATGGCCTGTCTCCTTCCTTTACTACAAAGGCAGCTTAGACAACCAGATTAGATTCAGTCACCTAACTTTTAAATAGCTTAAGTGCAGGGAGATGAATCCCATCTGCTGTATAGACATGTGGCATGTGCTCAAGATCCATGATGGGTCTGGATCTACTGCACAGCTCTGTCCAGGAGATGCATTTCACATTCTCTGAAATATCACACTGAGCTGCACCGTGTGCTGTTCGGACTGTCTTTATGTGCACAGTAAACTATGCACATCCCGAAATCTGGGATGCATGGAGCCTAATCCACATGACATGGAGAAAGCATGTGTGAAATTGCACGTGCATGTGTAAAAAAACAAAAAAAAATCCTCCTTCCCTGGAAATCCACCAGCCTTACCCTCCCAAGCCTGCAGTTCTGCGTCATGCCATCACACCATATTTCCATACCACAGCAATGCAGGAGGCCAGGCTCCATGATTACTCTTTCAAATGCTCATGGGTGTGAAACACTTGGGGAAAACATACAGGAAGACTTCCTTGCTGAGCTTTAGCTGTATGCAAGTGACCTATTTAAAGCTAATCAGGCTTCCTCTGTGTTCATCAGAGAGAAAGAAGTTAGCATCTTCACAGAGCGCTTCTTCCTTAGGACAAGTTGAATCATCTCCAGGAGCTGCTTGTCTCTCTCCGTTGAGTCCAGAGGGGGTTTAGATGACTAGATTAGATTCAGACAAAGCTTTTACATGCTTCCTGGTAGATGACATGAGCGTTTTCACCCACACCCCTCCCTAATTTCTCCCTTTTATCTCTACTGAGAGATCTCCAACCTCCTAGGCACCAGCATGAGGTCCTTCAGTAGGATGCCTGAATTTACGCGAGATGAACTGAATCCTAAGAGTCAGTTACTCTAACACAAACAGATAATGTAACTCCCTGTATTTCTCTTGTTGGCAGATGTTGAACTTTTGATGTATTTGGTGACATAATGAATACATTCATAATGGATAATTTGCTGAAGGAGCACAGTAACTTAATTCCTGCAAGGTGGAAGTTTCACAGTTATTCAATTCACCTCACAGAAGAAAATCCTCTTGTCTTCCCTTTACTCTGCTTCCCCAAATACTTGTGCTGCCTCCCCAGCTATAATACTGGATTGTGTCACTTTCTCCTTTACCTATGGATGTCCCCTTGTATGACTTTTCATAATTAACTTGTGCAGGAGAATTATGACAATTTTCAGAAAAGTTTTTTAAAATATAGCGCCCTACTATAGCTAAAGAAAATCCAACAAATAAAATAGCCATCTTCAACTTACTGGAAAACATCAGCACCAGTGTATACACATTTATATACACTCAGGTTTGTGCCTTCGCCATCTGGTGGCAAAGCATGATCATAGCGTGTCCACAGAGCTGAGAAAGTTTTTGGACCCTATCTATTTGTTTGAAAATGAGAATTCGAAATAAGTAAGATGGTTGAGAAAGTTTCTGTTTTTCAACATTTGTTGATAACACCATCAGTTATATATACACATCATTTGGAGAGCTTCTATTTTGTAAATAGGTGATACTTATTGTTTACTGCTGCTACTTGTTTTAATGTATTATCTTGTATTGTATTGTACTGAACAACATTGCATTGCATCATATCTGAGTGTTGTGGCACAAAAACATCCGACATGCTCTTTTCAGATAGTTGACTATGCATCTAGTCATAAGCTTCAGCAAAAGGCTGTCCCAGCTTATTCCAGTTATAGCTGAGCGCATGGATTTGTCTTACCCAAATTTAAACCTCTGCAGCAGATTTGAGTCCATCTGACCTCACCAATCTAATCTTCCTTTAAGGTGTAAAAAAAAAGGGCACTTCTTGGGCACTGTCCATCTTTTCTTAGAAGAGACGTCTTCATACCCCGGGATCCATGAATCTTCTTTGTAAACTATGAAGAACACGAGATGAACAGCTTAGGTGAAGGCGATTACTTCTGAGATCATATCTCTTACATCATAGAGAGCCAAAGCACAGACAGCAAAAACCTCACATCTTGTCCTTCCAACTGGGGAATCCAAGTCAGTGAGTGTAATTAGAACCCGGTTACTTTCTCATGTATCCTGAAATATTGGAGCTGAGAAAGATATCTGAGCCATATTACATACTAAGATCAAATTAAAAAAAAAAAAAGTACTTCTCTTCTTCTTTTTTCTAACTCTTACATTGTGTAGGAGAGGATTTACTAGTTGCACTGGTTAGTATGAAATTTGCATTTTCCTGGCCTTAGAAATTAGTAGCTGAAAGATCTATTTCCCATCTCTAGTTTCTTTGCTATGAAGGATGGCCATTCATTTTCTTACACCCACTGCTTAATCCTGCCTGCTACAGCACTGGATTTCAACACAGGTGGAGTTGCTTGCTTTCTCAGCTGGGAAGTAACATCTGTGTTCACTTTGGAAGTTCTTGTATGATCCAACCATAAGTTGCTATGTAATTGCTTCTGAGACTTTTTTTTTTTTTCTTTCAGTATGGACTGGATTATTTACCAGATTTGCTTATAGACCCTTGATCTCCAGATGTCTGTACATACATATAGAAGCTCCATCGTTAGCCAGATGAAAGCCTGTTCAGATCTCCTTCTTTTTCAGAGTGCTGGGTATTACCAAGAGTGGAATAAATCCAAATCTTCTCAACATTTTGGAAAGAGACCATCTCTGTTATACAAAACTGAAATAACAGAGATAGATAAAGTCTGTTTCTATTTAAAAGTAGACTGAAATTTAGCAAAACATCGTTTCAGGACAATGTGGAACTAGAATGTTACAGTCTAGGAATCCTAGAATAGCCTCATTTTCACACGTGTTCTTTGTGGCTTGTATGTCCAATTTATTGATCGAATTGATACAGCAGCAGAAGATTGTAGTGATGTATTGTTCCGTGCAAACAAATTGCAGTTACTTACCTTTGGTTTAATAAAGACATGGTAAGTGAAAATGGATATGAATTTAACTCTTTTCATAGTCCTGGAGTTTAAGTGCAGTTGACATCTACTCTGGAATATCATTGTAATCCCATGCAGACAAATGCATTTGAAACCTTATTTTCCCCAGAGATGCTGACCATCCATTTCTGTCTTCACAGGTAACTCTGTATATCCTGCACACCTTCAAAAGTCTGCTCATGAATTCATACGTCCATGTACCTACTAGTCAGACAGTCAGTTTGTTATAAGTGTGAATGGAGCTTGGTTTGGTGCAGGAACGAGCAGAATTAATCAAAGAGTGTTTTCTATCAGACATTTGTCTAGTAGAATGCCATCAAGCTGACTGGAAACAGTTGGAATCCAACCAGTGGACTTTAATATCCTTTTCTGAATTAAAAAAAATATTAGTATCACAGTTATAAATACGGCACTGAAGGAATAGTTGGTTTATTTGTAATAAATCTGGAGTAGCTCTACATACATTTGCCTGCTTATGGAATTCATCTCACCTAGAGATATACCTTTAAGCATGCCTTTGTTTCTGTCTTCCATCTTAGTTTCTTCTCAACAGGGAGGGGGAGGAAAAAAAAAGTAACAGGTGTTTTTACAGAATGGTTCATCTAAGTATCTTAGACATCTGCTACATGATGAGATGAGTTATGCCATAGAAGTGCCCATTTTTTCCTTCCTTTTCCCTATTCAGGATGTATAGAATGATAAGTTCAGGAGGCTGCAGCCAGGGCCTGTCCCTCTGGCCCTGAGCCAGGTGGGCAGAGAAGACCTGGAGATGGTAGCCGAGTGCAACCAAGAGTCCAGATGACCAGGAGAGTTCCTGGTGATGAAGCAGGTGTGAGGTCAAGCTGAGAAGTCAGCCTGCGGGTCAAAGTCAGGATCAGGCCTGGTGAGGGTAACCAGGGACAGAGAGAGTCCAGTGCCTACTGGGCAGGCCCAAAGTGACAAGATAGGTCCAGGGTTAAGCTGGGAAGTCAGTCCACAGGGCAGGGTCCAGAGCAATGGAGTCTGCACGCTGAGCTGAGCTGAGCTGAGCTGAGCTGGAGATCAGTGCTCCTCTAGGGTAGCTCAGAGAGAAACTGAAGGCCCAGGGTTGAGCTTAAATGGGGCTCCTGGGCCCATGGGCAGGAGGTGCAAGTGGCTGCCTCAGGCGAGGATGATCAGGCCCATTAAGGCCTGTTAGTGCCCTCAGACCCTGGAAACAGTAGTAACTGAAATGCTCACTAGCATATGTAATTTTGATTTCAGAATTCAAAGAACTGGGAAATGTTACTACCTCTTTAAGATTTGCCAGAGACTATTTCTTCTGTTTGCAGTCTCATTTAGCCTACTTCCCACTAAGAACTCTTGAACATTGATACGTATGTATTTACCATTATTAGACTGTGACTTAGTGGCATTCATAGTGCTCCAGCTTCACACTGGAACAATCTAGGTAGATAATGTATGTTACAGCTGGTTTGGGATAACACAGACAAGTGATTCCATTTCAGAATGGCATTTTGGGTGATATCAGTATTGTCCTCGTTGACCAAAGGAAGTAAGCTGGTCACCGCTAGTGGGAGCATATGATCATGATCGTTTTTTGCCAGTTGTTCTCCAGAGTGTATCAAGACAAGCTTGCTTACTTAATGTGAACAAATATCTGAGCAAAACAGCAGGAGAAAATTACACCACAGTAGCTGAGTTCCTCCTCCTAGATCTAATGAACAAGGCAGAAGCACAGCCCACTCTCATTGTAATGCTTTTAATTATTTACCTGATGACTGTAGTTGGAAATCTGGCCTTGACCGCATTAATAAGGATTGTCTCCCCAAACCACCCTCCCAAATAGCTTTTCCTTAGCCATTTGGCAGTCTTAGACCTCTGCTGCTCAGTCATCACCCCCAGGACGGTGGCCAGTCTCTTAGCAGAGAGCAAAGCTGTCTCATTTGGTGGCTGTGCTGCCCAGATGTATTGTTTCTCTACATTTTGCACCAATGAATGTTTCATTCTGGCTGTGATGGCATATGACCAGCTGGAAACCACTGCTATTCAAAGCCGTCATGTCATGAAGTCTCAGCATCCAGCTGTGACTTGGTTCTTACTTTTGTGGGTCTCTAATCTCAATGATACACAGCAGCTGTGCCTTTTGGGTGTCCTTCTGCCATTCCAGCATCACCAGTCACTTCTGTGGTGTGGTACCCCTGATCTGTGGTATCTCCTGCTCTGACATCGGGGTTAACAAGATCATCCTCGTAGCATTTTGCATCTTAGGTGACATCTTTGTCATACTGGAGGTACTCATTTTGCTACATCTACATCATCTTTGCCATCCTGGGGTGTCACTCCAGCGAGGGAAGGCACAAAGCCTTCTCCACCTGTGCATCCTGTGCACTTGATAGTTTTTGCCATATCCTTTGGCACTCCAGCTACACACCCCACAGCTCTGGCTCCTTGCCTGACCAAGACCAGGTGATGTCTGTGTTTTATACAATGGTAAGCCCCACAGTCTACAGCTTGAGGACCAAGGAGGTCCTCAAAATGAGGCACTGAACAGACTGTTACATGGAGAAAATTGTTTGCCAGTCAATAAAACCTCCAAAGGAGTTGGAACAGGTGCTTAAAAAATTAAAATGATGAGTACAGCTGTTCATGGATGAATTTATTCTGAAATAATTGCTCGTTATGCAACAGAAGTAGGAGAAAAGTGAATGCAGAAGTGAAGAAAGAAATAACTGTTATATTAAAGACTTTTCTGTAATAGCAAGAGCTACAGCTTTACTGTGAGAAAGTACAATTGTGACACTTTTGACGGTGATTATTTTCACCTAAGTTTTTACTTTCAAGTCTGATGCCTTGAAGACATCCCAGCTTTGTTTTCAACTGTTGCTAACTAGTACCACTTCAGCAGTATTGCTTCCATGTTCTGTTTCCATTCCCTTACCTCATACATCCTTGTAGCCTTTTTTTTCCTGACTCACAGTCTGAGGGTGATCATTAACCTTTTAGCAAAACCGGGTCACATTCATCAGGCACCATAGACTGTTTACAGTATTAGTGATGTGGGCGACTCGAGTCTTCCATGCAAGAACAAAGTTACCACACAGCAGGTGGTCCTGAGGGACAGCCTACCCTCTTTTGTTGTGGGTGAATATCCTTGAACCAATTCACATTCATTGCAGGCTAAAAATGTGCACACAGAAGAATTTTTTACAAATGCTGAGGCTGGGATTCATCTTACCTAAGTTTAGACTTCTGTTAATAAGCTGCCAAAGCATAAACCAAACTTGTAGGCTCTTTCTATAGCTCATGAAGGCAAATAAAAGTCTGTTTGCCTCCATAGTTTGATCACACCTGTCTCTGTCTCCCCTGAAAGGTCTATATTTATATCTATGAATTACAGTAAGAAAGAGTATGGAGTGACCAGCTCAGGTTTATAGAATTATTTCAAGTCCACGTTAATGCAGCTTAATGCTGCCCTGAGTTCTGGTTTTGGATCACATTCCATCTGACTCAGGGAGCTGGCTCGTAGAGAACAAAAAGCCACTGGCTTCAGTAGGGAAAGACTTCAGTCTCAGCTGCTTTGGCCATGGAAGTAGCACAGAGAAGGAAATGGAACCTGCTATAACACTGCCTCAATACACAGAATTATTAGACAAATGGGTGTAAGACCATTTTTCCCTATCCTTAGGAAGGACTGCAAGTAAAGGTCCCATAAAAAGCTACACTCCCTCTCACTGGGGGTCATCACTCAGAGCAACCCATTCTGCCCATCCTGAACCACTTAGACCCCTTAATGTGTAAACGTAGTGTCTGAGGAAGAAATATATTCCACTCTTCCATAGCCATAGCTTTATCATTAAGACTGACAGGTGTCATTAAACAATAACCAGTCAGTTCCCAGAGCAACTCTGGCAGGATCTAGAAGTACAAATTTTCTGCAAGCAAACATTTTCATGCTTCCTAGAATACCATGGATGCTTCAGATATTCCTGACTAAACTGTGAGAGAGGACTACAGCAAAGAAAGATAAATAACCGAGACAAGCAATACCTGTTGATCCACTTTTAACCCAGCTATCTCCTGAACACCACGGCTTTCACATAGTCTAGACGAGAACTCCGGAAGCCATTACATTGCCAGTCTAATGCAGTCTGGAAGAGGACTCGGTCCAATGCAAATACATTGCAGACCTCATGGTGCAGCCCAAAGAGACGAGCTTCCCTCACTCATCATCTTACACATGGCACTGCACATTCATTGTCCCGGGAGTTGCCCCCACTCCACAACACGAGCAGCCACTGTAAGCACAGTCTAACTAAGGCTGCGTTACCTGGGACATTTCTGCCTGCCTAGGCCCCACAGATGACTTTCCCTGCTAGGGACAGTCAGAGCAGATCACTCTTCAGCTGAGTAACCCAGTTCAGCTCTCTGCTCTGAAGGCCAACAGTTTGTCAAACAACCTCTAAGCCCTCGAAGTAGCACAAATAAGCTAGCTTTTCTGGCAGGTAGAGATGTCCTTACACTCCTGCCAGAATCAGGGGAAGGGTCTTTGTTCGTATGTCTCAAAGGCTCCTCAGCTTCCCAGAACAGCTGTCTTCATCATCTTATCGTAAAGTAGTTTCAATAAGTGTCCAGTGATATTGCAAGAACAGAGAGAGGTTAATGGCAAGCTGTTACTAAAGCATGATATCTATGTCAACATCTTCCAATAGACCATTATTTTTCTTTTCCTCAAAAGAGTTAATTATTCAAGGACCTTAGAAGAAAAATATATGTGGGATTGGGTGCAAGTGCAAAGGCAGTTTTAAGGCAGAGGCACCAGAATTCTAAGCAAATCAGCAGCAATTACCTACTTGAAGAATTTTCTATCTGCATTTGAAGAAAAATGGATGGACACATAATCTGAGCCTGGATGGTCCACAGATGAACAGGTTATCACAGCAAAATATCTGCTCCACAGATGAGCAGGCTGCCTGAAACTAGATGGTCCATGAGCCAAAGAGGTTATCTAACAAAGGACACAAGTCCAAGGGTAGATGTGTTATTAGAGACGACAGGAGTCTTCTGTGGAAAAACCAGCTAACTGTGTATCAGGACTGTGCATTTTAATGAGAGGAAGAATTATCAAGTTTGATCATAATTAATAACAGAGATGGATTCACATTCAGATGGCATTCCTAATGCTTAAACTCCACGGAGTTGCGCTGCAGCTCTTCAGAATCAGATAAGCAGAACTGATTCCTCTGATATCTTACACTGTACTGCTATTTACGTGAATATGGTCTTGTTATTATTAAAATAATTTGTATTAAAGTTTGCAGTCTAAAGCTTTGTTAAGCTTTGTTTGTGAGTTGATAGGGACAGACATGACGAGGGTTCACTGAATTTGCTAGGACACTTATGTCATCAGTTTCACTAGTAAAAAGTAGTAAGGGCAGGGAATGAGACGGGCATGTCCTGTAATCAGTGACAACAAAGACACCCTTAGAGGATGATTCCTTCTGCTTATCACACTTATCTTAAGATGGGATGAATTGTCCTTTGAAGGTGACATTGCTCCCTTTGTCTAAAGGGGGAGCCCAGAATAGATGTTGACTGGACCCCTAAGCAAGGGTAGGGGAGATTAATTCACAGAAAGATTCTTCATTACAGTGCATCTGCTGAGACTCCTAATTAAGGCCTGGTGTCTTGCAGGAGATCTAATTTACAGACATTAAACTGCATCGAGAGTCATAAATACACCAAGTACTTCAGTAACACCATTTTTCTGAAGAAAGAATTCCAAAGCGGCAAGCTGAGTGTTAGAATATCACACTTAGAATATCACATTTGATATTGAAGTTGTTTCTCAGCGTGTCACTCCACTAATGTTTCACAACCCCCAGGCAGCAGGTCAGCTGCAACATATAGGGAAAAGAATGAGCTGTTGCTCCAAAGGTAGTACTGAATTGCATAGTTCTGCAAACATCGAAGCAAAGAACATTTATCTGGGCATTTATCTGGAGCAGGGAGGGGCTCTACTGCAAGTGTGAAGTCCTAAAGTTTTTCTATTTAGATAAATCTTCTGATTTGTTTCAGTAAGATGTCTTTGAAGTGAAGAAGGAAGCTACTCACTATTACGAAGGTACATGAAATGTTTGTAGCTTTTGAAATAAGAGTTTATTTCTGGGAACAATACGGCATAAAATATCTCGCACCTTCAGGCAAGGAAGGTAGGCCTATTTCTTAATTTCAGAGATCAAAAAGATCATTTTCAATCTGCAGATAGAATCATAGAATCATTTAGGTTGGGAAGGATTTCTGGAGGTCACCAAGTCCAACCTCCTCCTCAGAGCAGGTTCAGTCAGATCAGATTGCTCCGGCCCGATCCAGCTGAATTTTAAATGTCAGCACAGATGGAGATTCTACAAATTTGCACCTAATCCAGTGTTTGATCACTCACGTTGGGGCAGGAGAGGGAAATTTCCTCCTTCAGTTTCCCAAGTAGTCCATGGAAGAGAGCAACCTGTTGATAGCAAGCTCATTGAAGCCCTTTTCTGAGAATTAACTGGGCTAGTTGCTGTGCTTTAGGGCAGAAAAGGTTGGGTAGGTTGGAGATAAACAACAGCCAGCTATGCAAAGATAACTCAGTGTGTAAAGGCAGTCTGGTCTTTTGTGCATCTAAGCAGGGTAAGCATTTTGCCCACTTAAACTGTGTACCTAACCATTATAGGCTGGTTTTAATCCTACTGTCTGCTTCTTGAAATGGGCAAGTACTTCTGAAGATATGGCTCAAGGGGGGAATAAACTGGCTTGGTAGCTACAGTATCTACTCTTGTCTTTCTGGATAAAACAGATCAGTATTTCATTTGGTGACTCTTCCCAATTTATTCCTGAGCAGAAGATGGCCACTTTTCCTTGACAACAGGGATGCAAGCAAATGAGAAATCCTTTCTCAGCCAAACCTGGAGGATCTTGTGGTATCTCCTCCTCTTTGGGAAGATGCAAAGCTGGGTTTTCCTGCTGCTGTTGCCATTTAGTGCTTGGCACCATTTCTTTCAAGAGAGGAAGCTCTTACTTTCTTCTGCCAGGATGTGGATGTGTTATTTGTATGTTTACAAGTTGCAGTCCCAAAGGTCAGGGTGGTGGAGGTCCATGTAATGAAGGCAGGTCTTAGCAAGTTGGCACAGCTGCAGCCTAACCATTATATTCCTATTTCAGCAAGGCTGAACAGGGGCTGCTTTGTCCTGTTAATGGACTTTGTGGCCCATACTGAGCTCTAACTACCCTGCTACCAATGCCCGGGGGAGTTAGCTAAGAGGCAAAAAATGTATTGGTGATTGCAATACAGGAAGAATGATGTCTGAACTAGAATGATTTCAGGAACAACTGGGCCATTGTCCTTGGAGTGGGCCATTTGGACGATACTGTACACCCAACCGTGGCCACGAGTGAGGGGAGAAGAGTGCTCCATAGATGTCCTCAAGAAAAGCAGACTTTTTTCCTTAAAAAAGGAGAAAGAGGGCACACGAAAACCATTGTAGTGCTGCTGTTGCCTTTTAAATAAATTATTTTATCTTTCTGCGCTTTTTTATCTCACCTGAAAAATAGGAACAGTACTCCCTTGTATCACAAGTCATTTCAATGCGTAATTAAAGAAGTCTAGTCAGAAGCTGTGATGAAAATGCGCCGTACTTCCTCGTGGCTACTGAGACAATCAATTGTGTGTTGCCAGTTTCCCATCACTTCTGGGTGTTGAACCAGTTTCCTGTCAGGAGATAATATGAGTGTGGTAGCAACATGCGTGAGAGGAATCACTGTGTGGCCATTGAGTTTATCCTCTCTGGACTAACAGAAAGCCAAGAGGTGAAGGTAACCCACTTTTTTTAAGCACATTAATAGGGAATCTTGGAAGGATCATGTAGATGAAGGTTGATCCCCTGGCTTCACACACTGTGTACCTTTCCCTCAGTAACTTGGCTTCTGTGGATTTCTGTTACTCCTCAGCTCTCTCCCCAAGGTTGCTGGTGAACTCTTCAGCAGTGAGGAGAGCCACTTCAGTCAGTGCCTGTGTGGCACACCTATTCACTTGTCTCCTCATGGCTAGTATTAAGTGTCTCCTGCTGGCAGTAACGACATATGACTGCATGTGGCTCTCTGTAAGCCTCTGCTTTATGCAACTGTCATGTCCTCAAAAGCCTGTACAGAGACGTTAATCATCTCCTGTTTCACTGGCTTTGTCCACGCACTTGCGCAAACTATCTCCACCTTCACATTCGCTTTCTGTGACTTTGGTGTTATCGGTCATTATTTCTGTGACATCCCCCTAGGATCCAGCTTTCATGCTCTGACACCTATAGCAAAGAGACGGTACTTCCCGTTTTTGGTGTGTTTCGTGGCATCTTCACATCTCTGGCAATTCTAATCTCCTCCATCTACCTCATCTCCACCACCCTGAGGATCCACTCCTCCAAGCAGAGATGCAAAGCCTTCTCCACCTGTGCTTCCCATCTGAGAGCTCTCTTCTTGTTTTATGGCAGCACCATTTTTATGTGTGGTAGCCCAACATCCAGCTACTCATTGGACTGAGATAAATGGGCCTCTCTGTTCTCTACAGTGGCGACTCCAGTGCTGAATCTTATCAGCTACAGCCTAAGGAATAAGGAGGTGAAGGATGCTCTGAGGAGAGTTTTAGGTCATATCAGAGAAACTTCAGCAGACTTGTTAGAAAGAGAACTTTGTTTGGGGAGAATTTATCAAAACCTTGGTACAAAGAGTAGGACTTCCAAGGAAGATTTGATCAGCTTCCAAGGGTGAGATTCAGAAAGGTACTTAATTGTTAGAAGTGATTTTAGGTGGACTTTTAACTGGTTGTATCTGCAACTCCTATCTTGAAAGACTGTGTTCCTCTGCTGCTGAAAGCTGGAGGAATCCTGACTTTTAACTTGCAAGTTCCAAGCACAAACAGGACTCCTGCCTGAGGAGTGCGTGGCACAGAATTTCAGTTCTCTGTTCTATTAGGAACGTTTGCTCATGTAGGAAAACCACCAGTCCGTCAAGATGAGAAAAAGCTTTCAGAGACATTCAAGAGGAGAAAAGCAATGTGATTTGAATTTATGGCCATTTCTGCTACGTCTTCAGTATTTGAAAGGAGTAGCCTCTTCCAGTGCAACACACAGAACCTGAAGTTCTGCAAAGGAAATCTTGGAGAAGAGACACCCGTGTTTTTGCCCCCCAAACACTAGCGAAAGTAACTGTCCCTCTCCTGTTAAATCTCCCTCTTCTGTCACTCACTACTACCTCCTTTTTCCCCTTCTGCCTGGAAACATGAAAAAACTACAGCAATGCAGAAAAGATTGACTTCTGATTTTGCTACCATTGTGAAGTAAGAAGAACTTATTCCTGCTTTTCATCTCCACATATCAGCAATCCACTTGAGGCAACTGAGTGAACCGGTAGTTATTTTAAGGACATTGGACATAATCTGAAAGTTAATCAAGCTGCAGTGTTCTTTCACTTAAAAGAATGCTGAAATAAGATGGTGACTTACCAACTACATGTCTGCCATCAATGTGATTTTGAGAATAAACGACCAATCATTTCTGGGAGATGAGAAAGTTGGGAAAGGCTTTGGAATCCTTTTATCAATTCAACTAAGCTAGCTCTAAGGATAGGTGTTCTATCTCTAGTAGATGTTTCATCCCTTCTGGCTGAGTTTACAAATGCTGTCCCTCAGTTGGCAGAAGGAGTTGAAATCTTTATTGAGCTGAAAGTGACAGAATTAATCTCAGACAGGTGAGAGGTTCCTGCCTCTGCATAAGGTTTACGGTCAAAGGGGGATGGAAAGAGGTCTTGCGGATTCCCTTTGCATTTCACTGTAAGCCTGTTAGGGCTGTTATTTCCCCTGACTTCCTCTCCTTAAAGCTGTGCATAACTATAGCAAAGATTGTGTCCCTGTGGTCATCTATGGCACCCTAAAGAAGGATTTTACAAGTCTCAGGAAAATACAGCCTTTTGGTCCTACTAGTTGTCATCTTTCTGTTGCTGCAGAACTGAAGCTCAAGGTTTATCTCTTGTTTCTCATCATTAAGTATCATCAGATATGTGAAGATCACAGTTTTTACACGTATCAGTGTTGCGCTGTCCTTATCTTGGACAGAGATGTGAGATTTTTAAACCAGATTTCTGAGGTGTCCAAAATTGTCTCTTTCAGTGGACTCCCAGCTCACAGGAAGGAAATAGCTTGAGAAGAAACCACAGGCATCATTTTATTTTCCTGTGTATGTTTACAGGTCTCTGGGAAGAGCAATGTACACTACTACTCTTCCAGAAAAAGACAGGTAGGTTGTCATCAAAGAGCTTCACTGCACAGCAATGAGTCATGTCTGCACACCTCTCTCTGCGCTGATGTTTAAGATAGTCAAAGCCATCTCGAGCTAAGCATCAGCAGAACCAGCAGCATGTTTCAATCAAGAATCACAATCTCAAACCTAAATATGCTTTCTGACAAATATCATCAAAAAGAACAGATTTTCATAAGCCCCGCATTCATCTAAGCCCTGCATTCACCTATCCCTTAGTCTCCACCTCGAGAAACCCAGACAAAATTAGGGACTTTAAAATGTTAAAGAGCTGCTGTCTCTTCAAATCTACAGTTTGCTTTTCTAAGAAAGCCTTCTGATCCACCATCCAGAATCCTGTTCCTCTTCTTTCCTTCCCCAAATCTCAGTTCCAGGAGGAGATTTGGGAAAATCCCTGCCTTGAATCACTTCTCATGACAGCAATGCTAAAGTAAGTCCATTTGTGGTAGAACAGCATTGCCCAGAGTCAGGAGGTCGTAAGGGCATTTGGGGGTTTCCCTGCTGCAAACAGTTGAGGAAAACTCGATGAATCAAGAACAGTACTGTTAAGAATTTTAGGGAAATTTTCAGTGTTCAGCTAGGAATTAGGTTATATCTTATGGAGTATGGAGAGATATTAGATACCTGTATTTCCACTGAGATGCCTATTCCTTAGATCTTTATAGTGTAAAGCACCAGACGACTGGCCAAAGTATGAAACTTCATTCAGTCTCTAAATAAAGCGGTGAAAAATGTCCCAACGATTAAACTGGATTGTGGCTCCAACATTGACTATGGTATTTAACCATGCTTGGATTGCTGCTCTGATAGATTATAAAGCTCAGCTATGACATAAGGTCAAGGCCTTGGAAAGGTGTTAGCAGAGCTCCTTTAAATGAAGCGTTCCCAGAGATACCAGGCTGGCACAGACTGCTGAAAATCGGAGTTAATGACTGGCATTGGGGAACGGCCTCTGTGTCCATCAGTGTTCCTGGGAGCCTTGGAAAGTCTAGTACGGTGTATGTCACCCTTCACTGTAAGGCAGACACCTAGTGCAGCATCCTGCTCCTCTCATGCTCCTATTTTACCATGCAATGAATCCCAGTCCCCTCAAAGGTCTCTTGCTGTCTTCAGCAGCTCTCTCAAGTTGAGGCACCTCATGTCAGCACACCAATATATGTGAGATGAAACCTGCTTGTGCTGTGCCATCCTGAAGGATTTGCTTTCTCTTGGAAGCTTAGCACCACCATCACTTTTTTGTGTAGAAACGTGAGCAGACACCACTCTCCGAAGCTCGTAGGAGCTGGTGGGAAAGCATAACCTCTCAAAATACCTAGTTATTCCTCTTAATGCCAGGAGAAGCCTAGACCTGAGACTTACACAGCTCTAAGGTGTCTAAAGGTAAAAGCCCCACTACCACCCCAAAGGCTTGGGTTTGACTGGTGACAATATGCTCACATCCTTTTGACTGACAATTTCCAAAGAAAGATGAGAGCTATATGAAACCTTGAATTTAGTTTCAGTTCTACTCCGAACAGCCATGCTAAAAATAGAATAACATTCCTGAAAAGTCCCTCCTGATCACTTCTCTTTGCCTCCCCATGGTTTCTTGAGCTACAGTCATCTTACAAACACTCACCCTGTTGTTTCATGTCTCACTGCTCTTTGCTTTTCTGCTCCACAGCTTTTTCAAGGCTTTTTTCATGTCTTCATTTCGGAGGGTGTAAATCAAGGGATTGAGCATAGGCGTGATGATGGTGTAAACCACAGAGATTATCTTGTCTGCTGAAAAGATGGTGGAAGGGCGCATACAGATGAAAATGCATGGCCCAAAGAACAGAAGTGCAACAGTGATATGGGAGGTGCAGGTAGAGAGTGCTTTGAGACGCCCTTTGGAAGAGTGTGTCCTCAAAGAGACCAAAATAATGACACAGGACACAACAAGAACAAGCAAAGAGCCCAAGGAAATCAGACCACTATTGGCAACCACTATGCAACCAACCACGTAGGTGTCAGTGCAGGCCAGCTTCAGCAAAGCGTGTACATCACGGAAGTAGTGGTCGATCTCATTGGGCCCACAAAACAATAGCTGAGCGGTCAGCAGGGTCTGCACCAGGGAGTGCACACAGCCTCCCACCCACGAAGCTGCCACCAGCCGGCCACACACATGCTTGTTCATAATGCTTGTATAATGAAGTGGCTTGCATATAGCAGTGTAACGATCATACGCCATTGCTATGAGGATGAACATCTCCGTGCAGGCAAAGAGATGGACCCCAAAGAGCTGTGCTATGCAGCCCACAAAAGAGATGGTCTTCTTTTCAGCAAGAAGGTCATAAATGAGTTTGGGAACTGTGACAGTAGAGTAACTGATATCTACAAAGGACAAGCAGCTCAGGAAGAAGTACATGGGAGAGTCCAGCTGTTGACTGTTCTGTACAGTGATGATGATAAGCAGGTTTCCAAGAACAACAGTGGCATAGAAGACTAAGAAGAATGTGAAGCATGCTTTTGCTAATGTATCATCTTGTGTGAGTCCCTGGAAGACAAACTCCATCACATTGTTTTTGTTCTTCACATAGGTCACGTAGACAGGACCTGAAGCACAGAATAAAGCCACCTGTGATGGCATTAGAAACACAGTGTTATCAGTACACATCCATGTCGATCATTGGTATGTTCAATATCAATATATTCCCTTTTATGCCTTTTGGGGAAAGTTTCCTTTCAAAGTCAATGCTTCTCTCAAGGAGTGACAGTTGATATCTAACTCAGAATGTATTACTGAAGTGTGTAATAGCGAGCTCCGTTTATTGATTTGAGGGAGTTGGTGGAAATATCCTCCAGATTCATATTTCTGATCTTTGCCCCTTTTAAAAAGGAAGACTAGTTGCTAGGTTCCCTAAACATCCACTTTTGAAGTGTTGATTTGGAAACGAAAAAGTGACTGAGGATAGTGCATGTTACCATTTGAGTCTCAACACGTTAGTCATTCCCTAAGGAATTCTGCTCAAGCAGTGAACATACCTTCTTTTTCAACCCTCTGAAGGAATTCAACAGAACTGGTCCTTGCTATTGCTCTCTGACTCTGGTAGAATGTCCATGCATTTTTGTGCAACCATCAGTATTCACATCATGACACAAGGCAGCTGGCTAATTAACAACACTTCAGCTATCAGTGTAGATCCTTCTGGAGGAGGTAAAGTGGACACCTACCTCATGTCTGTTTAGCAGAGATGTGCCTTTAGGCACAAACTGTCTCTAAGGCGCCCTAAGTGAAATCAGACCATGTTCAAGGCATGCCAGGAAACCTGAAGCAGGAGAGTCATTGTCCTATATGTGCTGTACTGGGCTACATCTTGTGTGGATTGGTCCCAGTTATTGCTCAGGAGTTTCTGGGTTGCGACCTCAGTCTCCAAAAGAGCAGGCTTGTATTTCCTCAGACCACCTTTCCTACAGTACATGGGTGAATACTGGAGATAATCTGCATTAACGATGTGTCAGTAAGGTTTTTGTACACCTCAGCCAAGTTCTGGACTAGGCATGGAAATCCCCATAAACACACTTGTGATGCCACGGGGGTAATAAATACACCGCTGCTGAATCTCCTTTATTCACCAACACCCTTGTATTCACCTTTGCTGCACTCTAGTGCAGTACGCAAGTATCACTAGTGTTCAGTTTCTACACTGAAAGGATAGACAGCAAGAACTGCATAACAATGTCCACAATACTGGCAAGTCCTTTGGGATCTTAATCCTGTTCCACAATCACAGGTCAATCACTTCCTTCTCACGCGATCTCTGCCTCTTCCACCCTCCAACTTCAGCAGCAGAGGAAATATTCTTTTATGTCTCCGTCCCTATCTCCATGCCACTCCATGGGCAGAGGGAAAGCAGTGTGGGGAGGCCCAAAGCGTGTGTGTTAAGAGCATTGTTGCCACGATGTGTACAGCTAGAGGGGACAAGTTAAGACTGAGTACACAGGAAGTGCTGCAGCTACCTATTGACTCCTTGACTCTGTAACACCAGAAACTTCCTTTTGACAGATATTTCTGGAAATGGCATATAACTGAAAAATAAGCAAAGACGACACCAATTAAAACAAAGGGTAAAAAAAAAATTAGAGTTCTTTCTACTTCATAAAATGCACCTCACAAAAGCCACTCAACAGTAATGCCTCTTTTCAAAGGCAGGATTTCATAGTCACGCTTGAACAAAGCAAAGAAGCAAGATCAGAAAACTTACACAGTTTATATTTGCTAGTCTCCAACAGTTTGCCTGCTATTCTCCTCTGATGACCTCTCGGACCACTTCAGGCAGTTTCATCAAAACCTCTCGGCTCCAAGCTGCTTCTTATGTGTCACGAGAGCAGTCCACATCTCTGCCAGGGCTGAAAACTACAGGGGATGAAACGGACAGCCTGAATGTCTAGCTCCATTTCTCATTCTGCAAAAACAACTTCCAAGAGCATCTGCAAGAACAACTCTCTCTCTCTCTCTCTCTCTCTCTCTCTCTCTCTCTCTCTCTCCAGATGGGGAAGTTGTGGCAGAAATATTTCAAGTAAATTGCACAGCAGAAGCACAAGCTTACCAGAAGCAATGAGATCGCAGAGGCATGTGAAGTTTTCTTTGTCAGAAAGAATCAGTGGACAAGGAGATAAAATATATATTTTGGACAGCTATTAGAGTAATCTCTACAGGGTGACTCTGGAGCGTGATCACCTAGACCATGTCACATTGTGGGGGGGTTTGCTTGCTTTCTTGCTTGCTTTCCAATGCTGTCCAGATAAATGGACTTCATTTAGTATTAGATATGTGCTTCTTTTGGAATGTGCACTGTTGTGCTAGGCGGCGGACAGGCCTTGAGCACAGGAATTATTCCCAAACAACTCTTTTTTTTTCATTGACACATAAAATTGTGCCCCCCAATGCTTTCTTTGGTGGCGACAATTTCCTACGGTGAGCAATTTATCTTTCGCTTGGATCTTTGATTCTCTATTAGTCTAAACAGTAAAATGCAAAATCTGAGGCCGAGATGAAGGGCAGAGGGGATGGTTAGGAAGGAGGGCATTAGTGATAGGTGAACTACTGCAGAAAGGCAGAGAGCTGCACTGGAATGGGAAGGGGAGAAGCTTCTCCTCATATCATCTGCATCAGCAAATGACCCAGCCAGCATCTAATATCAGCAGTTTAACTGCTAACCCATGGATTCAGCATATGACAATGCAGTACTCCTAAGAAGGCATTTACTCCAAAGTAAAGGGGAAGGAAGCCTTTGGTACAATTGCTTCCAGCAGCAGGTGACCAACAGCCTTGCAGACACCCTGGGCCATCATTTCCTAGCTGAGTAGACTGCAGAGTAGATGGAGTTTGTCTGACGGAAAGTTTACACCTGGGGGAGCTCGGACTAATGGGATGCTCTGCCTGGAACACATTTTAATATTTTTGATAGCATTCATTTCTTTATTTGCTGGTGTCTCAGCAGTGCTTGGAAGCCCCAGTCCTGGGCCTGTGCTATTCAGAAAGAGAACATAAAGGGAATCCCTGCTAGTCACAGAGTTTACAATGCCATTCCAATCAAAACATGAACTTTCAGCGTCTTCCTAATTACTGCAACAGCTAAAACCAAGCTTTTCTTCAAAAGGGAGCTTTCAGTAAATTTTCCAAAATGGAATTATAGTGAGAGAGACTTGATTTTCTCAGCTCCTGAGAAAATGTTACCACAGTTCTACACCTCACCCTTTTCACTCCAGACTTTTCTATTCCACAGTTTTCTCATGGCACTTTTCATCTCCTCATTTCTCAGCGTGTAGATGAGTGGGTTCAGCATGGGTGTGATGATACTGAAAAACACAGCTAAACTCTTGTCCTCCGAGAGACTGCTGGATGGGCATATGTAGGTGAATGTGCATGGCCCAAAGAAGAGAATCACCACAGTAATGTGGGACCCACAGGTGGAGAGGGCTTTGTTCCGCCCTTCAGACGTTCGCCTTCTCAAGGATAACAAAATGACAATGTAGGACGTGACCAGGATGAAGAAAGAGACCAAACAAATCATTCCAGTATTGGCAACGACAATGATGCTCACAACATAGGTGTCGGTACAGGCCAGTTGTAGTAGGGGAAGGACATCACAGAAGTAGAGGTCAATTATGTTGGGGCCGCAAAAAGGGAGGCTAACGGTTATGAGGGTCTGCACCAGGGAGTGCACAAAGCCCCCCACCCATGAACCCATCACCATCCAGCCACACACACGCCTGGTCATGAGGGTGGTGTAGTGCAGGGGTCTGCATATGGCAAAGTAGCGATCATAGGCCATCGCTGTGAGGATGAAGATCTCAGCGCCGCCGAAGACATGTCCCATGAATAGCTGTGCCATGCAACCCCCAAAGGAAATGGTTTTCTTCTCAACAAGGAAGTCAGCAATCATTTTGGGAGCTGAGGCGGAAGAGAAGCAAATATCTGCAATGGACAGGTGGCAGAGAAAGAAATACATGGGGGAGTTCAGACTTTGGCTGCTAATTACAGTGACAACGATGAGCAGATTTCCTGCCACAATAACAATGTAGAAGAACAAAAACACCACAAAACATATTTTCTGCACCCCTTGGTTCTTTGAAAGGCCCAGAAGAATGAATTCCTTCACACTGCTTGCATTCTCCATGTTGATCAGTTGCATGGCAATATGCAATATACAGCTTATACACCTGGGAAAATAAAGACAGACACATGATTCATCAGCATTTTTTCATTATTAATGATGAGTTCTATATCAGAAGTGGATACAAACCAAGAAAGATATAGCATTAGTATTAAGCTTATAAAGTTTTTAGTTTCTGTCATGTATTTTTTCACAGCTATTTAATTCTCCACAGTACAAAGCTTCTGCCATGGCTTTGGTGGCACAGAGATAGGAGCACTTTGTGATATGTTCCTTAATCCTGGTCCTCCAGGATCTTGAAGGACTGGCTCCATGGCTGATAGCCTTCCATGCACTAAGGACAAGGCCAGAGTGTTCACCTTGGGCACTACAAGGCAGATAATGCAGCATGTTTGCCCTCAGGGGAGACAAAGTCCCTGACAGCAATCTTTGTAAAATGGGTGTCTTTAAGAATGCCTGGAAATATTGCTCAGAATGATGATTGGCTTTATAAGTACACATGATCTTTGAATTCTTGTTTAGAAGGGAAATGTACCCACAGGCAGAGAAAAGAACTCTCTTGTGTATAGACATTTTGAAACGTAAATATGAAATGTCACAGGCTGAAAAACGAGTTCTGGGAAGGTTATCTATCATGGAGGGGAAAAAAATTGCACATATGACTTAATGTAGTATTTCACATTGTTCTAACTCTCAGCATTGTTTCTATCAGAGGAAGGAAGAATGAAAGACTCTTGTGAGATCTTCTGTCCCAGCACTGTACTGATTTTACCTAGTGTGATTTTTGATATGCTCTGCGTGATGCTTTCAAGGGTTAACTTAGCTTAATGAAGCTAGTCTAACTAAACTCCTTCAACAGCCAGTATAAGTCTCTCTATAGGCTGATTCAGAATGACTAAATTAGGGTCCTTTGCAGAACCCTTTTTTCCTCCACTCACTATGAGGAGCTGAAGCAAATTAGCACCACCAGGTTAGAATGAACTTTAGAGAATAATCCCTTTTGGTGCCAGAAAGTAGCTCAGAGCTTTTTGTAATGCCATCCACCTGTTTTAGGTTATGGCTGAGCTCCTTGTCCCTAGGCATTTCTACATCCATACAGTTTCTCATTCGAGACAAGGTCACATTCCAGCATAAACATGGGACTTCTTTGGTTCACCCTGTATTCCAGCTACAACCCATCGAGCATTACATGTCACTAATAAATGAGTAGCCTACATCTTTAGAAAGAGTGTAACGTCTCTAGCTTGCCATTATGCACCCAGACCACCAGAATTCCCTTGGTCAAAGAAGTCTGGGAACCACCAGATTAAACTCTTCACAGAGAGTTTAAGGTCAGCCAAAAGCAGGCACTCTTTTAATAAAAATATCCACTGTATGGGCTTCCTTCTAGGATCAAAGCATTCCCCATCAGCTGGTGTTAAAATGCACCATTTTAAGTCCTGCAGAATTACATCACAACCAGGTCTTCTCATTTGTCTTGGTGATCTGTGAGCAAATCTGTGGAATGATTCAGTTAAGCCAAGTTATCTACCAACTACTTCAATCTGCAGCATAATCAGAAAGGCTCGTGCAGGCACAAAGGGATGAAGCATCCACAGGAAACACTGAAACTGAGAAAAGCCAAGATTAGTTTCAAACCCACAAAGTGAAGCCGAGAGAGGAAGTGGGCAAAGGTAGGGACTTTTCCTATGCTTACAGTTGTACTTACACTAGATGAAAGTTTTTCAAGCAGAAGGGTAAAATTTACATGGATGGTTCCCCTTCAGATATTTCTACAAGGAAAAGGATCAGTAAGAACAACGGGAGGTCAGTTTCTCCCTCGTCTTACCAAGTCGTGATCCTTTCTACCCCTCTTCCTTCTACTGAGCAACGACGTAGACTTCTCAACAGAATAAATGACAGGGATGAAATGAGCACACCTTTATGGCTGTGCAGTACCCAGTCAAAAAGAAATAGCTGGGCTCCATCCAAGCCAGAGCATGACTGGAAGCATACCACAGCAATCGCAGGGCCATATTTAGGCAGTCAGAAAGGAGTGACCAAGAGAGAAATGGTCGGGGGAAACTATATGCCTGAATACCAGCAGATGGCAAACTCCTGAGCTAAAAACAAGGTGTGCATCTACAAAAGGACTGATTCACAATTCAGACAGCTCGGCTATGTATATTGCTTGAAAAGGTCCTTTCCATCACCACCAAACTGCATTTAACAAACTACCCATCTGTCTGATCTCATCTCATCACCTTAAGTCATGTAGGCACCTGTACCTAAGCTAGGCATATTACACCTGACCAGTCTACTTGGAGATGTGATGAATCATGTGCTGCAGGTACCCGTTTCTTGCTGCTGACTCCAAGAGGATTACTAGAATGACTAATTCAGTAGAGGATTGCCACCAGTTATGGTTTATCTCTTCAAGTGCCTTTGCAGGGGTAGACCTGAGCTATATGACATAATGCAATCAGCTGCAAAATAAAATGAATCTCATGTGTACTCTTAACATCTCAAAAAGGGTGAGAAATTGCACCATCTCCTTACTGCATGCATTCTTCCCTAAAATCTCAGGTGGTTATGGGAAACAAAAGAATAATATCGAAGCAATCGAATCTGCGGCTGTAGAACTAGCTCTGTATATGATTCTAGCCAAAGATAACTAGAGACAGTTGATAACTTCAGTGAAAGTTCCTTTCTGTATTTTCACATTTGTGCAAGAAGAAAGGAAAAGGAAGAGGAAAGCAAAGCAAAGCAAACAAAGCGAAGCAAAGCGAGAAGACAGAGAAGCTGCAAAACTTACCTCGCCTGTGTTTAGAGATCTAATATTTTGTGTAAGGGCTGTACAGCTTTATCTCCTCAACTTCTGTCTCTCCTGGTATGAATGTGTTAGAGCACAGCGCCTTTAAAGAACATAGAATGGCTTCTGGAAAGCTTCCAAAACTTGCTTAGGAGGTGGCTGTTAGTGTATAATCCAATCCCATCTAATTTATTACTTGCTTTCGTGTGTCACAAGTGTATCTTGATGTTTCCTGCCTGTGTGAGAAGTGGTTTAATAGGCTGTGTGGATGATGTGACCTGGGTGTGCTGAATGATGCTTTCATATCCCAGGGCTGAGAAGAAAACCATTTAAGTACCAACCTTTAACCCTCTCCCAGGAAATCTTCCACCTGAAGGGCTCTTGGGGCTGGAGGAGGGAGGGGTGGAGGCTTAGTGAAGGGAAGGCGTGAAAGAAAGGGGCAAAGGAGGAGAATGAGTTCTGTCTTGACTGAAAAGTTTAAGTAAATATATTTTAAAGAAACAGTTGTCAGTCAATGCTTTTATAATGATATCACAAAGGCATTTCGGGGTTTCTCCATAAGTAATAACAGTCAAAGGAGTAGCTGAGTATTCAACTGGACAAGCATATGCATGGAACTATCCAGCTAACGCTTCTCGGAGTTCTTCCTTACTCCAAGCTGATAGTTTTATGGATTTCCCATGTGTAAAGGGCCATTAGGTCCACTGCTCTGGCTTCCTAGCATTGTGAATGCTAAAACAGTCCATTTGTAATCCAGATATTTTCTCTCCTTTTTTCACTTCTGTGTATTCCAAAAAAACATGTAAAAGAGAAATCTTCATTAAAGAAAAAAAGAAAGAAAACTCAAGCTGTAGGAAGTGTCACCATCCTCCAGGGATGGTAAAGAATTCCTATCACAGGAGTCTTTTAAGGACAGCTTGGGCTCATTTCTCTCAGGAGTGGTTACGATGAAGTTTTTATAGGGACAGAAGATGTCCTGGGTGACCTCTTGATGACCCTCCAAGTCCTATCTCACCAGAAATTTCATCACTGGAAATCCAGTGAATAAAGCCTCTTTGCAAGAATTTGCATGTTTTAACAGAGGTCAGTGAATTACCAAGTCAGTCAAAAAAATCCTTCATTTACGAATTGGGAAACTGAGGGAGGACGTCACCTATTTAATGCCAATGGAAGTCAGCAAATGTAACCCTGACTTAGTCACTCTAGGCTCTTCTGCGGAAAAAAATGAATGTCTCTGGAGGCAGATGCATCTGATCTTCCTCAGAACTGATTTTAGGATGCGATTAGGTGTGAAATAGACGTCTAGCTTTTAAACAAAACAACCTAGGGTGGACAACTCTCAACTGTCATGATGGGCCCCATCTTTCTTAACCCAAGCAGCTGCAGTCAAAGGTAAACCTATGAAATGAAACAAACGAAACAAATAGACATGCTGATTTATAGCAGCATATCATCTCAACCAAGGCCCAAGTCAAATTCATCGTTTCTCTCAACTCTACTGTGTATTTGTAGCTTATGCCTCATGGATGTCAGGAAAGACATTGTCTCAGCTACTGTCCTTTGCTTTGTTTTGCTGAAATTTCTGGAAATGTGGAATGGCCTGATAGCAACATAGTTAATGTCTCCATCTCCTCTGCACAGAATGAAACAGAGTGAAAACAGAAATCCTACAGTTAATGAGAATAAAAACTGGTAAAGAAATGCCCTGGTGAAAATAGTCCCCTAACTTAAATGTCCTTTTACTGTCGCCTGGAGTCTTGGGCAGCTTAATGAGGGTTAACAGTAGTCACTACAGGAAACAAGAGTATTGGGTAAGAAGGTAAACAAAGTCTTACAGTCTTTGGGAAAGGAAGAGGAGCAACAGATGACAGAAGCGAGAGATCAGGCCAATAGCATCTGGCCTGCTAACCTAGTATGAGTCAGCCTGCCACTTTCTGTACCCAGTGGCACACATGGCAGCAACTTGGCTAGCATCACATTCATGTCCTTTTGTTTCCCTAGCCAAATGGACTACCAGAGGTGACTTAATGCACAAGTCCAAATGAAGAATTGCTGCTACCTCCTGCTGCAAAATAATTCCCCATAGGGGTGTGCTTAGTGCCAGGAAAGGAGAAAGGTCTTTTCTCCATTTTCATTCCACTTACCTCGGCACCTGGCTCTGGACACCACTATGGCAGCAGGTCACGCTCAGGGGAGCTGTGATTTGGACAAGGAGGGACTGTGCATGGTGAGATGAATGAGGTTTTGCAGCTGGATAGTGAATACTGGCAAGGGGGTTGTTGACAGAGCCATGGTGAATGTGTGTTGTGAATTTGATGATGGGCACGATGGGGACAAGGCACGGTGTGGAGGGAAGTTGTGAAACTTGAAATGGATGCTACATGGCCAGGGGCTGTCTTCATGGAGCTTGTGAAATCAGAAGTGCCTGAGGTGTGGTGAGGGACTGTGCTGAAAGATAGTATGAAGTGGCAGGTGATACTGTGGGTGTTAAGCTGTGTTGAAAGACCTTGTGACATCAGAAGCGGGCATCGTGTTTTGAAGGGTAACACTAGGAGAGGTTGCAAAATTGTGGCTGCTGAGGTGTCATAAGGCTGGCTACAGAGTTCAAGGAGACCCTACTGTAGAACAGGTAATGTGAAGTAGTAGGGGACAATGTATGGTGACAGCTTGTGTTGGGAGAGGTTTTGAGGTCAGAAGAGGACACTCGGTAGTGAGGAATGTGCTAGGGGAGGTTCTGCAGTGACAGTGGACCCTTGGGGAATGAGAAGCTGTGTTGAGGGAGGTTGTGAAATCAGCAGCAGGCATTATGGAAGAGGACTGACCATTTCTCAATCTGTGTGACCCTGAGCAGCAGTAGGCCATCTTCTGCAAGGTCTGTGAAACTAGAGCTGCTCATGAATGCAGCTGGGAAGCAAAGCATCAGTGCAAGAGTCAAGCTGTAACTTTGGACAGACAGTTCTTGTGTTCTTTATATCATGAGACTGTCTGAAGAAGGGAGTAGTAGTGAAAAAGCATTACTATTGCATGCCAAACATTGGTAAATTCCCATTTTTGATGGTCCCTGGCTCATCTTTCTGGGACAGCAGCACCAACCCAGTCGTTTACTTCCTCTTCAGGAGCAACCGTCACCACCGGCTCCATGGCTCTGGGAAAGTCACCTTCTGACAAGTGTTTGCAGAGAAAGCAACATGTGGAGAAGGAAGCCAAGTGCCCAGAGACACTGCTGCAGAGACTGCTGTATAAATCCCTGCTGGCGAGGAGGTGTGGGAGGGTGGGGCAGCCTGCAGAGGGGACTGAGGGGAGGTGGGCAGCAGTGCTCAGCCCCCAGCGGAGCCAGGGCATCTCCACTGCGGTGGGAGCAGCTCAGCTGGTGACGTGCCCCTTCCGAGCAGGGCTGTGCTGGGGACCAGGGAGCTGGGTGAGAGCGAGCCTTGTCTGCACACCATGCCAGTGCCTCTTCTCATTACGTGGTCCCCCCTTGTGGAAGGGGACATGGTGCACAGAGCATGGCTAGGCAGAGTGGAGGGAGGAAGAGTGACCCAGGATGCTGGGCATGTCTTTGGGACCCTGAACCTTACAGGGAGTCTCTTCCCTCACTTTGACTTGAGGCCAAGCCTGCAGGACTCCAGTGCATTCTGGCAGCTCCTGGGAGGCCACTCTCAGCAGGGATGAGTTTCATCCTGGCTATTTTGGGCTTGTATAGAAACATCCTTCAGGTCTGAACACCTAGGGGACCGTTCAGCTGGTGCCACGGCTGCTCTGGTCAACACACAGGGGTCCTGGAGTGATGCGTGGTGCTTCTGTGTGTGTAGAGAAGAGCACCAATTCCTCACCTACACCCTGAGCCTCTCCATCGCTGTCCCCAGAGGACATCTCAACTCATCACTCCCAGCTTTCGCCCAAGATGGCCATCTCCAGATGAGTTAGTTGCCCTAGGCTGCCTGTACAGGCAGTGGAGAGAAAGGTGCTTGTAAGGAGCTTTTCCCTTCCCTATGTGGCTGCAGCACACAGCTGCTGCTGAGCCATCAGCCACCCTCCTGTCCCTGTGCCAAATCTCTTCCCCACCACCGTCTCGCCCCACACTGCGGATGCCTCGCTCCCCTTACGCAGTGCCATGCAAGGCCTCTCACCCTAGTGCTTCTGAGAAAGCTTTCAGCTCCCAGCCACAGCACCTTATCTCACTGTCTTCCCAGTAGCTGCTGTGAGGGTCACCTCTCTTCCTGGCACTGGCACTTGCCTGTTGCTGCAGGGCTGAAAGGGCATTTCTCTGCCTCTCCATCCAGCTCTCCAGACTTTCTATTTGGTTTTTGGTTTTTTTGGCTCCTGCCCTCAATCCTTCCCTCCTTTGTGTCTCCACTACTCTCTTTCTGGGTTGGCTGGTGCGTGGATCGAATTAACACTAAAACAGTTTGTGAGCAAGTGAAGGGCTGGATTTAAAAGGAATGGATCTAAATCTGATTTTTTGAAATTAAGTTGAAAGCAGAGAAAGAAGGGAAAATGTCTGCACCAGAACATTCAAAGAACTAACAGGGGTCAAAACTTTTCTTTTTTGTTCATTTTAATTCTGTGGGGTAACAGTATTCCTGAAGCCATTTCACAGAATCACAGAATGGTTGAGGTTGGAAGGGACCTCTGGAGATCATCTAGTCCAACCCCCTGCCCAAGCAGGGTCACCTAGAGCAGTTGCCCAAGATCGCGCCCAGGCGGATTTTTGAATATCTCCAGAGAAGGAGACTCCACAACCTCTCGGGGCAACCTGTTCCAGTGCTCTGTCACCCTCACAGCGAAGAAGTTTTTCCTCATGTTCAGATGGAACTGTCTGTGTTTCAGTTTGTGCCCGTTGCCTCACGTCATGTTGCTGGGCACCACTGAAAAGAGTCTGGCTCCATCCTCTCGACACCCTCCCTTCAGATACTTGTACACGTTATTAAGATCTCTTCTCAGCCTTCTCTTCTCCAAGCTAAACAGGCCCAGCTCTCTCAGCCTTTCCTCATAAGAGAGATGCTCCAATCCCCTAATCATCTTTGTAGCCCTTCGCTGCACTTGCTCCAGTAGTGCCACATCCCTCTTGTACTGGGGAGCCCAGAACTGGACGCAGTACTCCAGATGTGGCCTCAGCAGGGCTGAGTAGAGGGGGAGGATCACCTCCCTCGACCTGCTGGCAACACTCTTCCTGATGCACCCCAGGATACCATTGGCCTTCTTGGCCACAAGGGCACATTGCTGCCTCATGCTTAACTTGGTGTCCACCAGCACTCCCAGATCCTTCTCCACAGAGCTGCTTTCCAGCAGGTCAACCCCCAACCTGTCCTGGTGCATGGGGTTATTCCTCCCTAGGTGCAGGACCCTGCACTTGCCTTTGTTGAGCTTCAGGAGGTTCCTCTCCACCCACCTCTCCAGCCTCTCCAGGTCTCTCTCAATGGCAGCACAGCCCTCTGGGGTATCGGCCACTCCTCCCAGTTTTGTATCCTCAGCAAACTTGCTGAGGGTGCACTCTGTGCCTTCATCCAGGTCACTGATGAAGAAGTTGAACAAGACTGGACCCAGTCCTGACCCCTTGGGGACACCGCTAGCTACAGGCCTCCAACTAGACTCTGTGCCACTGATCACAACCCTCTGAGCTCTGCCATTCAGCCACTTCTCAATCCACCTCGCTGTCCACTCATCTAACCCACACTTCCTGAGCCTGTCTATGAGGATGCTATGGGAGACAGTGTCGAAAGCCTTCCTCAAGTCAAGGGAGACAACATCCACTGCTCTCCCCTCATCTACCCAGCCAGTCATTCCATCACAGAAGGCTATCAGATTGGTTAGGCATGATTTCCCCTTGGCGAAGCCATGCTGACTACTCCTGATCACTTTCTTGTCCTCCACATGCTTGGAGGTGGCCTCCAGGATGAGCTGCTCCATCACCTTTCCAGGGATGCAGGTGAGGCTGACTGGCCTGTAGTTCCCTGGCTCCTCCTTCTTGCCCTTTTTGAAAACCGGGGTGACACTGGCTGTCTTCCGGTCTTCAGGCACCTCTCCTGTTCTCCAAGACCTTTCAAAGAGGATGGAGAGTGGCTTAGCAATACCATCCGCCAGCTCCCTCAGCACTCGTGGGTGCATCCCATCGGGGCCCATGGATTTGTGGGTGTCAAGTTTGACTAAATGATCTCTAACCCGATCCTCCTCCACCAAGGGAAAGTCTTCCTTTCTCCAGACTTTCTCTCTTGCCTCCAGGGTCTGGGGTTCCTGAGGGCTGGCCTGAGCAGGAAAGACTGAAGCAAAGGCGGCATTCAGTAACTCTGCCTTCTCTGCATCCTTCCTCACCAGGGCACCCTCCCCATTCAGCAAAGGGCCCACATTTTCCCTAGTCTTCTTCTTGCTACTGATGTATTTGAAGAAGCCCTTCTTGCTGTCCTTGACATCTCTCGCCAGATGTAATTCCAAACGGGCCTTAGCCTTCCTCGTTGCATCCCTGCATACTCTGACAATGTTCCTATATTCCTCCCAAGTGGCCTGTCCCCCTTTCCACTTTCTGTAGACTTCCTCCTTCTGATTGAGTTTTGCCAGGAGCTCCTTGCTCATCCATGCAGGTCTCCTGCCCCCTTTGCTTGACTTCCTACTCATAGGGATGCAATGATCTTGAGCCTGGAGGAAGTGATGTTTGAATATTAACCAGCTCTCTTGAACGCCCCTTCCTTCTAGGGCCCTAACCCATGGGATTCCTCCAAGTAGGTCCCTGAAGAGGCCAAAGTTTGCTCTCCTGAAGTCCAGGGTTGCGATCCTACTTAGTGCCCTGCCTCCTCCTCGCAGCATCCTCAACTCCACCATCTCATGGTCACTGCAGCCAAGGCAGCCCCCGACCTTCACATCTTCCACCAGTCCTTCTTTGTTTGTTAGTACGAGGTCCAGCAGCACACCTCTCCTTGCTGGCTCCTCCACCACCTGTGTCAAGAAGTTGTCACCAATGCTCTGCAGGAACCTCTGGGACTGTTTGTGCCTAGCTGTGTTGTCTTTCCAGCAGATCTCAGGGTGGTTGAAGTCCCCTATGAGAACCATGGCCTGGGACTGTGAGTCTACTTCCAGCTGTCTGTAGAAGGCCTCATCGACTTCCTCATCCTGATCAGGTGGCCTGTAGTAAACACCCACAGCAGTGTCACCCATGCTAGCCTGCCCTTTGATCCTTACCCATAAGCTCTCGACTCGCTCTTCATCCACCCCTAGGCACAGCTCAATACATTCCAGTTGCTCTCTCACATAAAGAGCAACTCCACCACCTCGCTTTCCTGGCCTGTCTTTCCTAAAAAGCACGTAGCCATCCATGACAGCATTCCAGTCATGCGAGCTATCCCACTAGTTCAAAGAACTAACAGGGGTCAAAACTTCTCTTTTTTGTTTGTTTTAATTCTATGGAGTAACAGTACTCCTGAAGCCATTTCATGTCAGTTAACAAGGTTTGGAGAAGCCCTTTGACAGTTGATTATAATATTGCTTTAGCAGAGATTTCACTAGAAACCATGAGACCTCTCTGCTGTTCTCCTTCTATATCCACTTGTTCTTTCGGCTCCACTGACTGCATTTCCTGGATCTCCGTGGTTGTAGTGGGATCCTAGGCACCTGGCACACCTACACTGTGAGGACCCGAAGTCCAGTGACCTAAATCCTACCCTTAGCTTTTACCAAGACTAAAGATAAATCCTTCCCACCCTAAATACTTTACATTTATTTTATCTCTAAATGAAGTTTTCTTGAACAATACGAGAGAAGGGAAAATGACCATAACTAGTAGAAGTGTTGCTCTTTCTTGTGATAGTCTTGGGGGGGACTTGTAGGTTTAGGTAATACCTCTGCATCTTGCTGGAGCTCACACAAATGCAGTTCACAGGAAAGCCTTGCTCTTGTGTGGACCAAGGCAGCCGTAAGAAGCTGTGACCAACAGCCAGGTGTTTACCCAAGCACAAATGTCTGATGAGGTCAGGAGCATGGCACGGGAGGAGCACTTGAGGCCTGGAGTTTATTAAGCACAGGATGGACTGAGGCCGGTATGGTAAAGGTGGAACATGAAGAGCCATCTTGGGGCACAGATCAAACATGTTACAGGGTGGAATTGGGTAACAGGGATGCTATAAATTGTTTGCATGACAAAAGATCCACTTGGGCAGGCCAGCTGCAGGGGAATAGGCCAAGCATGCTAAATCCTCATATGTAGTTCATTGAATCACATAGGGACTGGTCCTGCTCCCTCTGAAATCACTGCAGGACATGTTATTCCCTTGCCAAAGAGCAAGTGCAGCTGTGCAGTACCAGACCAGCACGGCTGGAGTTAGCTCTTCTCAAATAACCTTGGCTTTTTGTTTGTCCTTTTTCAGCCCACACTGAAGCTTTCAGCAAAGATTTTTCCTGTGTCTTATATAAAAAAGTATTTACCTGGTCCAGTCACCATTTCCTTTTCCTTTTGTTTTCCCTTTATTTCTTTTCAGTATGATTTGCCTTATATTTAGGGTTCTCTTTGACAGTAGTTTTAATAGTATTCCCTCCACGACACATTGTATGATGAGTGTTCTTGGTTCTTCTCTTATCCCTTTTCTTTGTCAGGAACATCCCACAAAATGGGTGATGCATATGTTGCTACTCTAATGCAAAGCACAGCTATAACGGAAATGCATCCTAAGGCAGCTCCAGAAAATGCAAAATGGACTGAGAAAATCAGATGGATTTTCAGATGGAGAAAATATATTACCAAATATGCATGAGATCCATGAAGAGCAGAGAACACCACCACCACCACCACCAAATCTCACAATTAAGTGGGTGCTAATATTCATCTGATTACCAGGACAGAAACAATCTATACAAAATAGGAATCTCTGTCAGCTAAATTTTTTTTTTTTTTTTTTTGCCCTGTTTGTCTTCTGAACTTTCTTTCCATGAGTCATTTCCTCTACACAGAGAGGATTAGAAGTCAAGAGCATGGCTGAATGCCCTGAAACTTGCTCCATGTTCAGACAAAACCAGACTTTGTGAGATCAATTCTCCTTCAGTTTGAGCTGGTGTAGAGCGGCCTCTCCATGAAAAGTCCTGAGGGATGTTGAGGGGACAAATTCCAGCTATCATGCAGCTGGGAAATACTAGCTTTCCAAGTGACAAGGTTGCTTAAGGGATGGGAGAGGAAGGGGAAAAGCAGGGACAGAAACACCAGCAAGGAAAGCTTTGTAAGGAGTCCTTGCCTCTGACAGAGAGAGGTTTGAGCTGCAGGGATCGATTCACTATGTCAGAACATGACAAAAAGCATCAGTTCTTTTTAAAATTGTTGGACAAATGTGTCCCTAATTCCTCTTTGCATATGTATAATTTGTACAAGGGTTCTAATTTTCATGCTAACAAATGTGTTTGGACTGCACTCTGTCTACAACAGGTAAAAATGGTTTTTGATAGTATCTCTCTCCTGAGATATGGTCTTTAGCAGGCTATTTCCTGTTAGAGATCAGTTTCAAAAGAACGGTAATCCTGATGAGCTCGGAAACCATCTAGTGTTCAGAAAATGTAAGGTTAAGTTGGTGTCCAACCTTGCACAGCTTAGAAAGGACAACCACGATAGGATTTGGCTGCTTTTCCTGGAAAGGGCGTTCTGAATGTGGGTAGCCAAGAGCAACCTTCCAGTAAGAATTACGATGAGTTCTTGAGATATATAGGGAGTGTGTGGCCAATCCACTTTAGGCCAGTTTCCATAAGGATGCAATACAGACTGCAGGGTTTCTTGGGGAAAAATGTGAAGGACTGCTGGCCCAAATCTCTGCTTCCTTCTGTGTTTACTGCTCCACTGCCTCTCTCCCTCCCTCACCCTCCAGCACTCTCCTCCCTGCTCTTCCATATCCTTGTATCCTTACACAACTGATAAAAATCCCCAGGAAGGGATAAGCAGCAGCTCATAACAGTCCAGATTCCTGACCAGTTAACTGCCAGGGCAGATGTACTCGCACTTTACTAAGCTGAACGGGAAAAGCAGAAAAATAGTATCTGTACTTTTAAGTTTCGCGTAATTGTGTCATCTTAAGTAGCATTAGCATATTACTTCCCCTCTCAGATCACATCTGTTCTTTTAAGAAGAAAGAGAGTGAATGGCCTGTTGGGGATTACCTCTGACATGACGGATGACATGGAAAGTGTACAAGAGACCATGCAGTCAGCTTTGGCCCCAGCTCTCTATTTGGCTGAATTTCTTGCATTAACCCTATCAGCCCGTTTCACTGCAGGGATGTGTCACACTACTTGAGAGTCATGCTCAGAGTGAGATGATGTCCTTGACAGGTCGATCCTGCCTGTATTCTCCCTGTGATCCTCCAGAAGATGTTCTGGATTACTTCTGGCCAGGTTTTCACAGGGCCCTCGCAGGTCTTTGGAGCAGATTGCAGGAGAAGGGGACCGCCTGCTGTGTGCCTTCCTTCGCTGCCCCCGCAGGCTCTTGTGTGTCTGATAGAGCCTCACTGCCTCCCCAGCTTGCTGCTGTTTTACAGGAGTGCTTCTGGCCTGCAAGTGAGATTGGCTCTACCCAGCAACCTTTGCCAGCAAATCAGGTGGTCGACCCACTGCACCTCCTGCTACCTCCTTTGCAAGGTCAGGGCTAGCCAAGTTCTCTCCTACCTCTAGTGGCTTCTTTGGGATGGGAATTTGTCAGTCTTCCCTTCTCTCTGCCCTGAGGAACTTCCTACACAGTCCTGTGCCCCACAGATGGTGGGAGTTTTGTGGCAGCAGGGGGACTCTCTTCGTTATTCCCTTAGGATTCCTTCCTTTGAACTCTGACACACTCACATCCCTTTTTTCATTTGTATTCTCACAGCCTGCATGCTGCCTCACCCTGCATCTCTTCCTTTTTCAGGGAGAGCTTTCAGCTTGTGGCTGGAGGGAGGTTGGCCTGTTCCTTCTGGTAAGCAGGGACAGCATCCAGGCAGACACCTAGGGAAAAGCACTCAAGCAGAGGAGAACATGCATCCCCATATAGCTCTCCCTTCCTTCAATACATTGTGGTCATTCTTCCTTCCACATTTCTTTTAGAAAACCTTCTTTTTTTCCCAAAAATGAATGTTGAGGGGTGGGGAGAGATCCCTTGTATGGTTTATTGCCAAAAATAATTGTTTTTGAAATTATTTTTGACCAGACACTTTTGACAATATGTGGTCTATGCAATGGCTTTAGGAGCAAGAAAATTGATGGAGAAGGAGCTGAGATTTTTGCTCTCAATTAGCGTGAAGGCTGAAAGCAAGAAGCAAACAAAGACCAGGCTGATACATTTTAAAAAGGTGTTTAATAAATTTAGCACCCAAGGACAGTGACAGTAAGCAGAGACAGAAAGCTATGCAGCCTGCTTCTCATGCCATGTTGTGCAGGAGTCTAAATGAACAAAGGGCATTTGAATATGGGCTTAATGTAGTGGACTAGCAACATGGCTTGGGATAACCCTAAATTAAAGCCTTATGTTCACTTCCCCCCCGCCCCGATTTCTAGAGTCCAATGGTTTAAAGGAATCTTCACAGTCTTCCTCTCTCTTTCCTTTTGTCTCCAATGCAGAAGGTGTTCAGGCAAAACAAGGGATGAATTTAAGAGGGCATAGTTATTGTTTTGTGGCTTTCCCATTCATCTTTGTCATCTGCTGAATCTTCAAGGATTGGCCAGCCTGGAAGGGTGAGCCGAATCCTCCGATCCCTGTAGCTGCCCACAATGAAGTAAAGAACTGGACTGAGGCTGCTATTGACGCAGGACAGCACAAAACCAATCTCTGGGGAGTAGAGAAATTTATAGCCCCAGAAGTCAAAGAGGATCAGGACGCTCAGCGGAACAGCAAAAATGAGGAAGAAGAGGACGGTGAGCATAATCACGGTGAAGAGCCTGCCTGTTTGGAGGTGCTGGGAGCTGCACTTGACTTTGAGGAAGAGGGTGAGGCTGAATACCAGCATGAGGGGCGTGCAGAAGAGGAAGTCCAGGACTCCAATGGTGATGAGGAGTATGTGGCAGTTGCTAGAGGGGCGAACAGTGCAAGAAACGTACCCCAGCATGTTCAGCAGCAGCGAGAGGCTCCAGAGCAGGCCGGAGATGATGCCGGACAAGTGCTTTGGGCGATGGCTTCGGCACCAGATGGGACAGAGGACAGACGGGCACCTCTCAATGCTGATGGCTGTCAGGAGATACAAGCCAGTCCCGTACGTGAAAAGATCCAGGAAGAGGAATATCCCAAACTGCACTCCCACATTGAAGTGCATCAAGTACTGAACTGTTTCGATGGCAATGCAGAGCAGGTAGCCAAAGTCAGCGGCAGCCACGTTCAGGATGTAGACAGTGAAGCGGTTCCTCCGGATGCGGAAGCCGAGGTACCACAGGACCATGCCATTTCCCACCATGCCACAGGCAGAGCTGATGAGGCAGAAGCTCTCCATGAACTTGAGGAGAGCCTATGACAGCTCTGCCTTTTGCACAGTCCCACTGTAATTAGCTCCATGAGCCAGGCTGGTTGTATTTGGAAGGAAGGTTGATGCAGTTTTAGCACTCATAATGAGGGCTTCACTGTGAAGTATTGATCTGTCACTGTCTCTGATTTCACACAGACCTGTAAGCAGAGAGCACAGAGGTGGTAGCTCATGTGACTTTCTCTCATGATCATCTGGTGGTGTTTGCAATGCCTTTCCAGCTCTTTGTAGCCAGAGGTAGGTTCAGGGAAGGACTGCTGTGTTTGGACTTGGAGCCCAGAGCTTCTATGTGTCATTTAAAACACCGTATCTGAGGCCAAATTGTGTGTGGCATGTAGGAAAAGCTAGATTACAATGTATGTGTCTCTTTTTGAACTTATTTCTTGAGGCTCCTTTTACAGCCAGTGGTGGGAAACAAGTAGGCTAAAATAAAGCAATGTTAGCTCAGATTGATCATACCCGAAAAGTTCCTCATTTTCTTGTCTTAATAAAAAGGGAACCCAGGGATATTAGCTCAGATATAATTGTCTTTGCTTCATAGAGCTAGGATTAGGTGAGATGAATATTGTCAAAAGTGTATGAAAGTTGTAGATAGTCAACATATAAATTTAAGCAGCATTAAATCAGACCAAGTTTTTCCTATCCATACTCCCAGAAAACATCGTTGAGTAGTCATATAGCTGGTAGTTTTTTATGTTGATGACTGATTTCTATTTTAATGAAATGTAGTTTAATGTGATTGGTTTGGCCTCTGGAGCCTTATGTATAGATAATAATTCAGTCTGACAGAGTCAGGCCTTACTAATTTCTTTCTCAGAAGTTTTAAGAAGCATGTGTAGGAGAAAGTGTCTGACCCTCACATGACATTGGAATTGTGGCTTAAATAATTCTTTCACACTGTTCTGTCAATTCACCCTGCTCCCTCCCCCATGATACTGGGATTTGAATGAGAATCTTGCCCTCCCAAAACCCCCCAAAACCAAAGGTCCAGAAATAAAATTCACTCCATTTTTGTGCAATGAGGTCAAACTGTGTGACTCTTTCCTACTCGCCTTGCCAGCTGTTAATTTGGACATGACAAGATAGAGAAGTGCCATGAAAGACAGCAGGAGATAGTCAAAAAGAAGAGAGAAACAAGTCAAAATAAGGACAGCGGTGAAGAGGTGAATCATGGGATATCTAACCGGCATGAATAGTTCCTTACCTTGTTAGTAATAGTTCCTTGTCAAATGCCACAGCAAGTGGGGAGACAGACTGCCTGAACGGGTGAAATGTGACAAATTGAAACATTATTGTTTCATCTCAACAACCCACCCTGTCTCCAGTGCTACACGGAAAAACTATGCAGGTAATCTCCTCGTCCAGCTGATGGCCGGGGCAGCGGGGATAGTTTTGCCGCATGAGTCTGCGACAGGCATATACACCAGCAGTGCTTGGTTGAGAATCCAAGTGGAACCATTGCACCTAACTTTGTCCATTAAGAATACAAACGTCTCATTGCACTTAGCTTTTAAAGCTACCATTAGAATTAATGGAGGTTTAGGAGCACCTGCAAGGGTAATATTTTGGCCCTAAGATAGGTGTCTTAGGCGTGCACAGTCAGCTGCCTGTCTTTCTCTGCTGACTGCAGACACATCCCATGGTGCTAGCTTCACCTAGTGGCTTAACATCTGGATGGCTGAAGGCAGGTGAGGTGAATTGCACCCTTAATGTCATCACCACAGCTTGCAGGATGTGTCTTTTAGGGTTGACTGAACCCAGGGAACTTCTGGCACTGCGGCATACTCTTTTGTAGGGAGCTAGAAGATTCCATCCTCAGCCATTATGGGACCTCAAGTGTTTCTAACATCAAGCCTTTAGAGCCTGTTAGATCCAAGAAAGAATTTAAGTATGTACTTCTGAAACGGACTAAGGGAAATAAAAAGCATTGTCTCTTTCAGAAAGCAAGGAATGTCTGTTGTAGCACAGTTTGTTTCAGAACAGGCAGGTAAGTGCTGCATGTAACATCTGAGTCCAAACTCACCTTCTGTTTCTTTATCTTAGTAGAGTAGCTTACTGCTTGCCCAACAGCACTCACAAGGCTACCTGCTCCCTGAACATCTGTAGCAAGCCCATTGAAAATATATGGCCTTATGACTGTGTCCACTTCCTCTCCATCTGGTTGTGGGGTCGCAGCAGATCTCCCACAGTGAAAAATTATCAGACCTTGATCCACAGTAGAAAGTACCTGAAGCAGTTGCTAATTCTGTGAACCAAGTCTGCTGTGAGGAGAAAGGAAGACCCGATGGTTAGTGGTTACCCGCCCTTTGGAGAATCCAGTTGCAGCACACTCCTCTGCCACAACCTCTCTGTGTGACCTGAAGCAATTTGCCAACTGATTTAAAGAGGACGCAACTATTTGAGTGGCACCTACCTCTGCCTTTGCCCACTCCAACCTTCTGACCAGGTGCTCACATTAAGAAAGTGGTGGTTTTACCTCCCTGCTGCCATCATCTCCACAAGGCAATTCACCCCACCTGAAATGTGGGTCATCCTCTGGAGGTGCCTCTCTCTCCATTGGCCATTTAGGGAACATCAGGTGATTACGTTTCTAGCTAAGGCATTTCAATCAGATTTCGTAATGTTAAACAGCATCAGCCTGGGCCACTGATAGTGTACTGTCACGTAGTGTCAAACTGGTTGTAATGGACGCCCTGTGGGGATATGCCGAATCATCAAAAACTTTGCATTCCATATAATGCAAGTGAAGTAACCATCCTATGACTTCCATAGACCATGCAAAAGCAAGTGGAAAAGTTGCTCACAGTTCTCGTATATCTCTTATAAGACTTTGGTAGACTCCTTTGGTAAGACTGCTGCCTCCAAAGCATATTCAAAACCTGAGTCTACTTCCTTAATGAAACTAATTAATGAAAGCCTGCATCAAACAGCAGCAGTCTAGCTGGTCTTTCTTTCCCTTGAGATTAAACAGCCTTCCTATGGCTTACATGCTGAGTACAGTATAGTTCTTGTGGCAGCTGTTAGTCTGAACAAACTTGACACCACAAAGACATCTCCTTGTCTGGACACAGAGTTATGCTGTTGTGTTTTCTCAGCTAATCTTAATTGATCATCTAAGACCAAAACTGCTAGTGTTTGATCTCTGAAGAATGCCACCTTCTATGATGGATGGGCAGTTAGGGCAATGCAATAGCATGTGTTCTTGGAAAAAGATCCCTAGAATGAAGATCTCCTTATCTTGAAGATGATCAAGACAATTGTGTAGCTATAGCCAATTTCTAACCAGCAGGAAAGGAAAATATTGGAGATCCTTTCCCCCAGTTCTTTTTTCTCCTCCCTTCCCCTCACCATCTCTCCAAAATCATGGCAGAAAGCAAGAGACAGAGGGCAATGGCAAAGACCGCTGCAGCCATCCAGGACTTTCTCACCTTCTTGTGGGTTCCTCGGTATTTCAGGGACTATTTGCAGCAACTGCCTGGTGTGGATCTGCTGGTGAAAATTGTCACCTGAATTCTGTGACTGATGGTCCAGATAAAATCCTTGTGCTGTAAAATCAAATCCTGGTGCTGGGCTATTTAGACACTGTTAAAAAAGCCATGGTCATTTCAATGTGACATCTGGAGAAACAGCCAATCACTCTCTTGAGGAAGGATCTAGTTTTTCGCATGTGGTCACTTAGATTTCAACCACCTCCCCCTTCCCTCCCAGCACAGAACCTGTCACTGTCATGGCTTAGGAAATGCTTTCTCGCTACTTCTCCCTTCTTCAGACAGTCTCGCGATATAAAGAACACAAGAACTGTCTGTCCAAAGTTATAGCTTGACTCTTGCACTGATGCTTTGCTTCCCAGCTGCATCCATGAGCAGCTCTAGTTTCACAGACCTTGCAGAAGATGCTCTACTGCTGCTCAGGGTCACACAGATTGAGAAATGGTCAGTCCTCTTCCATAATGCCTGCTGCTGATTTCACAACCTCCCTCAACACAGCTTCTCATTCCCCAAGGCTCCACTGTCACTGCAGAACCTCCCTTAGCACATTCCTCACTACCGAGTGTCCTCTTCTGACCTCAAAACCTCTCCCAACACAAGTTGTCACCATACATTGTCCCCTACTACTTCACACTACCTGTTCTACTGTAGGGTCTCCTTGAACTTTCTAGCCAGCCTTATGACACCTCAGCAGCCACAATTTTGCAACCTCTCCTAGTGTTACCCTTCAAAACACGATGTCCGCTTCTGATGTCACAAGGTCTTTCAACACAGCTTAGCACCCACAGTATTACCTGCCACTTCATACTGTCTTTCAGCACAGTCCCTCACCACACCTCAGGCACTTCTGATTTCACAAACTCCACGAAGACAGTCCCTGGCCATGTAGCATCCATTTCAAGTTTCACAACTTCCCTCCACACCGTGCCTTGTCCCCATCCTGCTCATCATCAAATTCACAACAAACATTCACCATGGCTCTATCAACAACCCCCTTGCCAGTATTCACTATCCAGCTGCAAAACCTCATTCATCTCACCATGCACAGTCCCTCCTTGTCCAAATCACAGCTCCCCTGAGCATGACCTGCTGCCATAGTGGTGTCCAGAGCCAGGTGCCAAGGTAAGTGGAATGAAAATGGAGAAAAGACCTTTCTCCTTTGCTGGCACTAAGCGCACCCCAACGGGGAATTATTTTGCAACAGCAGGTAACAGCAATTCTTCATTTGGACTTGTGCATTAAGTCACCTCTGGTAGTCCATTTGGCTAGGGAAACAAAAGGACATGAATGTGATGCTAGCCAAGTTGCTGCCATGTGTGCCACTGGGTACAGAAAGTGGCAGGCTGACTCATACTAGGTTAGCAGACCAGATGCTATTGGCCTGATCTCTCGCTTCTGTCATCTGTTGTTCCTCTTCCTTTCCCAAAGACTGTAAGACTTTGTTTACCTTCTTACCCAATACTCTTGTTTCCTGTAGTGACTGCTGATAACCCTCATTAAGCTGCCCAAGACTCCAGGTGACAGTAAAAGGATATTTAAGTTAGGGGACTATTTTCACCAAGGCATTTCTTTACCAGTATTTATTCTCATTAACTGTAGGATTTCTGTTTTCACTGTGGAGATCGCTGGCATTCTGTGCAGAGGAGATGGAGACATTAACTATGTTGCTATCAGGCCATTCCACATTTCCAGAAATTTCAGCAAAACAAAGGAAAGGACAGTAGCTGAGACAATGTCTTTCCTGACATCCATGAGGCATAAGCTACAAATACACAGTAGAGTTCAGAGCCATGATGAATTTGACTTGGGCCTTGGTTGAGATGATATGCTGATATAAATCAGCATGTCTATTTGCTTCGTTTGTTTCATTTCTTAGGTTCACCTTTGACTGCAGCTGCTCAGGTTAAGAAAGATGGGGCCCATTGTGACAGTGAGATTTGTCCGCCCTAAGTTATTTTGTTTAAAAGCTAGATGTCCATTTCAGACCTAATCGCATCCTAAAATCAGTTCTGAGGAAGATCAGATGCATCTGCCTCCAGAGACATTCATTTTTTTCCACAGAAGAGCCTAGAGTGACTAAGTCAGGGTTAAATTTGCTGACTTCCATTGGCATTAAATAGGTGACGTCCTCCCTCAGTTTCCCAATTCGTATATGAAGGACTTTTTTGACTGACTTGGTAATTCACTGACCTCTGTTAAAACATGCAAATTCTTGCAAGGAGGCTTTATTCACTGGATTTCCAGTGATGAAATTTCTGGTGAGATAGGACTTGGAGGGTCATCAAGAGGTCACCCAGGACATCTTCTGTCCCTATAAAAACTTAATTGTACCACTCCTGAGAGAAATGAGCCCAACCTGTCCTTAAAAGACTCCTGTGATAGGAATTCTTTACCATCCCTGGAGGATGGTGACTCTTCCTACAGCTTGAGGTTTCTTTCTTTTTTTCCTTTAATGAGGATTTCTCTTTTACATGTTTTTTGGAATACACAGAAGTGAAAAAAGGAGAGAAAATACCTAGATTACAAATGGACTGTTTTAGCATTCACAATGCTAGGAAGCCAGAGCAGTGGACCTAATGGCCCTTTACACATGGGAAATCCATACAACTATCAGCTTGGAGTAAGGAAGAACTCCAAGAATTGTTAACTGGATAGTTCCATGCATATGCTTGTCCAGCTGAATACTCAGCTACTCCTTTGACTGTTATTTCTTATGGAGAAACCCTGAAATGCCTTTGTGATATCATTAGAAAAGCATTGACTGACAACTGTTTCTTTAAAATATATTTACTTAAACTTTTCAGTCAAGACAGAACTCATTCTCCTCCTTTGCCCCTTTCTTTCACGCCTTCCCTTCACGAAGCCTCCACCCCTCCTTCCTCCAGCCCCAAGAGCCCTTCAGGTGGAAGATTTCCTGGGAGAGGGTTAAAGGTTGGTGCTTAAATGGTTTTCTTCTCAGCCCTTTGTGCAGCTGCTGGGGTATGAAAGCATCATTCAGCACACCCAGGTCGCATCATCCACACAGCCTATTAAACCACTTCTCACACAGGCAGGAAACATCAAGATACACTTGTGACACACGAAAGCAAGTAATGAATTAGATGGGGTTGGATTATACACTAACAGCCACCTCCTAAGCAAGTTTTGGAAGCTTTCCAGAAGCCATTCTATGTTCTTTAAAGGTGCTGTGCTCTAACACATTCATACCAGGAGAGACAGAAGTTGAGGAGATAAAGCTGTACAGCCCTTACACAAAAAATTAGATCTCTAAACACAGGCGAGGTAAGTTTTGCAGCTTCTCTGGCTTCTCGCTTTGCTTTGCTTTGCTTTGTTTTGCCTTGCTTTCCTCTTCCTTTTCCTTTCTTCTTGAACAAATGTGAAAATACAGAAAGGAACTTCCACTGAAGTTATCAACTGTCTCTAATTATCTTTGGCCAGAATCATACACAGAGCTAGTTCTACAGCCGCAGATTCGATTGCTTCGATATTATTCTTTTGTTTCCCATAACCACCTGAGATTTTAGGGAAGAATGCATGCAGTAAGGAGATGGTGCAATTTCTCACCCTTTTTGAGATGTTAAGAGTACACATGAGATTCATTTTATTTTGCAGCTGATTGCATTATGTCATATAGCTCAGGTCTACCCCTGCAAAGGCACTTGAAGAGATAAACCATAACTGGTGGCAATCCTCTACTGAATTAGTCATTCTAGTAATCCTCTTGGAGTCAACAGTAAGAAACGGGTACCTGCAGCACATCATTCATCACATCTGTAAGTAGACTGGTCAGGTGTAATATGCCTAGCTTAGGTACAGGTGCCTACATGACTTAAGGTGATGAGATGAGATCAGACAGATGGGTAGTTTGTTAAATGCAGTTTGGTGGTGATGGAAAGGACCTTATCAAGCAAGACACATAGTCGAGCTGTCTGAATTGTGAATCGGTCCTTTTGTAGATGCACACCTTGTTTTTAGCTCAGGAATTTGCCATCTGCTGGTATTCAGGCATATAGTTTCCCCCAACCATTTCTCTCTTGGTCACTCCTTTCTGACTGCCTAAATGTGGCCCTGCGATTGCTGTGGTATGCTTCCAGTCATGCTCTGGCTTGGATGGAGCCCAGCTATTTCTTTTCGACTGGGTACTGCACAGCCATAAAGGTGTGCTCATTTCATCCCTGTCATTTATTTTGTTGAGAAGTCTACGTCGTTGCTCAGTAGAAGGAAGAGGGGTAGAAAGCATCACGACCTGGTAAGACGAGGGAGAAACTGACCTCCCGTTGTTCTTACTGATCCTTTTCCTTGTAGAAATATCTGAAGGGGAACCATCCATGTAAATTTTACCCTTCTGCTTGAAAAACTTTCATCTAGTGTAAGTACAACTGCAAGCATAGGAAAAGTCCCTACCTTTGCCCACTTCCTCTCTCGGCTTCACTTTGTGGGTTTGAAACTAATCTTGGCTTTTCTCAGTTTCAGTGTTTCCTGTGGATGCTTCATCCCTTTGTGCCTGCACGAGCCTTTCTGATTATGCTGCAGATTGAAGTAGTTGGTAGATAACTTGGCTTAACTGAATCATTCCACAGATTTGCTCACAGATCACCAAGACAAATGAGAAGACCTGGTTGTGATGTAATTCTGCAGGACTTAAAATGGTGCATTTTAACACCAGCTGATGGGGAATGCTTTGATCCTAGAAGGAAGCCCATACAGTGGATATTTTTATTAAAAGAGTGCCTGCTTTTGGCTGACCTTAAACTCTCTGTGAAGAGTTTAATCTGGTGGTTCCCAGACTTCTTTGACCAAGGGAATTCTGGTGGTCTGGGTGCATAATGGCAAGCTAGAGACGTTACACTCTTTCTAAAGATGTAGGCTACTCATTTATTAGTGACATGTAATGCTCGATGGGTTGTAGCTGGAACACAGGGTGAACCAAAGAAGTCCCATGTTTATGCTGGAATGTGACCTTGTCTCGAATGAGAAACTGTATGGATGTAGAAATGCCTAGGGACAAGGAGCTCAGCCATAACCTAAAACAGGTGGATGGCATTACAAAAAGCTCTGAGCTACTTTCAGGGACCAAAAGGGATTATTCTCTAAAGTTCATTCTAACCTGGTGGTGCTAATTTGCTTCAGCTCCTCATAGTGAGTGGAGGAAAAAAGGGTTCTGCAAAGGACCCTAATTTAGTCATTCTGAATCAGCCTATAGAGAGACTTATACTGGCTGTTGAAGGAGTTTAGTTAGACTAGCTTCATTAAGCTAAGTTAACCCTTGAAAGCATCACGCAGAGCGTATCAAAAATCATACTGGGTAAAATCAGTACAGTGCTGGGAGAGAAGATCTCACAAGAGTCTTTCATTCTTCCTTCCTCTGATAGAAACAATGCTGAGATTTAGAACAATGTGAAATACTCCATTAAGTCATATGTGCAATTTTTTTCCCCTCCATGATAGATAACCTTCCCAGAACTCATTTTTCAGCCTGTGACATTTCATATTTACGTTTCAAAATGTATATACACAAGAGAGTTCTTTTCTCTGCCTGTGGGTACATTTCCCTTCTAAACAAGAATTCAAAGATCATGTGTACTTATAAAGCAAATCATCATTCTGAGCAATATTTCCGGGTATTCTTAAAGACACCCATTTTACAAAGATTGCTGTCAGGGACTTTGTCTCCCCTGAGGGCAAACATACTGCATTATCTGCCTTGTAGTGCCCAAGGTGAACACTCTGGCCTTGTCCTTAGTGCATGGAAGGCTACCAGCCATGGAGCCAGTCCTTCAAAATCCTGGAGGACCAGGATTAAGGAACATAACACAGAGTGCACCTATCTCCGTGCCACAAAAGCCAAGGCAGAAGCTTTGTACTGTGGAGAATTAAATAGCTGTTAAAAAAAAAACATGACAGAAACTAAACGCTTCATAAGCTTAATACTAATGCTATATCTTTCTTGGTTTGTATCCACTTCTGATATAGAACTCATTATTAATAATGAAAAAATGCTGATGAACCATGTGTCTGTCTTTGTTTTCCCAGGTGTATAAGCTGTATATTGCATATTGGCACCCAACGGATCAACATGGAGAATGTAAGCAGTGTGAAGGAATTCATTCTTCTGGGCCTTTCAAAGAACCAAGGGGTGCAGAAAATATGTTTTGTGGTGTTTTTGTTCTTCTATATTCTAATTGTGGCAGGAAATCTGCTCATTGTTGTCACTGTAGTTAGCAGTCAACGTCTGAACTCCCCCATGTATTTCTTTCTCTGCCACCTGTCCATTGCAGATATTTGCTACTCTTCTGTCACAGCTCCCAAAATGATTGCTGACTTCCTTGTTGAGAAGAAAACCATTTCCTTTGGGGGTTGCATGGCACAGCTATTTGGGTTTCATATCTTTGGCGGCGCTGAGATCTTCATCCTCACAATGATGGCCTATGATCGCTACTTTGCCATATGCAGACCCCTGCACTACACCACCCTCATGACCAGGCGTGTGTGTGGCTGGATGGCGATGGGTTCATGGGTGGGGGGCTTTGTGCACTCCCTGGTGCAGACCCTCATAACCGTTAGGCTCCCTTTTTGCGGTCCCAACAAAATTGACCACTACTTCTGTGATGTCCATCCCCTACTACAACTGGCCTGTACCGACACCTATGTTGTGGGCATCATTGTCGTTGCCAACAGTGGAATGATTACTTTGGTCTCTTTCTTCATCCTGGTCACGTCCTACATTGTCATTTTGTTATCCCTGAAAAGGCGAACATCCGAAGGGCGGTACAAAGCCCTCTCCACCTGTGGGTCCCACATTGCTGTGGTGATTCTCTTCTTTGGGCCATGCACATTCACCTACATACGCCCATCCAGCAATCTCTCAGAGGACAAGAGCGTAGCTGTGTTTTACAATGTCATCACGTCCATGCTGAACCCACTCATCTACACGCTGAGAAATGAGGAGATGAAAAGTGCCATGAGAAAACTGTGGAATAGAAAAGTCTGGAGAGAAAAGGGTGAGGTGTAGAACTGTGGTAACATTTTCTCAGGAGCTGAGAAAATCAAGTCTCTCTCACTATAATTCCATTTTGGAAAATTTACTGAAAGCTCCCTTTTGAAGAAAAGCTTGGTTTTAGCTGTTGCAGTAATTAGGAAGACACTGAAAGTTCATGTTTTGATTGGAATGGCATTGTAAACTCTGTGACTAGCAGGGATTCCCTTTATGTTCTCTTCTTGAATAGCACAGGCCCAGGACTGGGGCTTCCAAGCACTGTCGAGACACCAGCAAATAAATAAATGAATGCCTTCTTATGAGTACTGCATTGTCATATGCTGAATCCATGGGTTAGCAATTAAACTGCTGATATTAGATGCTGGCTGGGTCAGTTGCTGATGCAGATGATATGAGGAGAAGCTTCTCCCCTTCCCATTCCAGTGCAACTCTCTTCCTTTCTGCAGTAGTTCACCTATCACTAATGCCCTCCTTCCTAGCCATCCCCTCTGCCCTTCATCTCTGCCTCAGATTTTGCATTTTACTGTTTAGACTAATAGAGAATCAAAGGTCCAAGTGAAAGATAAATTGCTCACCATAGGAAATTGTCGCCACAAAAGAAAGCATTGGGGGGCACAATTTTATGTGTCAGTGAAAAAAAAGAGTTGTTTGGGAATAATTCCTGTACGCAGGATAACTCCTAGCCCAACAGGGCACATCTACAGGCCCAGGCAAAGGAAGAAACATGTATTCCAAGGGAATAGCTGGAGCAGCTACTGCTGCAGGAGGGAAGAGAAGAAATGTGAAGATGGAAGATTGAATCATCTCAGAGCCAGTCACAGCTGCCACAGGGAGGTTAGTTGTAGCAGCTAAGGTTCTCCACAAGGACGAAGGAGCCACGAGGAGCCACGGGACCCTGACTCCTACCTTGCCAGGAGGAAAAGAGCAAATGAGCTGCGTGAGGGAGAAAGACATCTGTGTAATGCACTGTGAAAGTAACTAAAGCACTTTCTTTTTCCTTCCTTCACTTCATGTTCCCTATAAACACTTGCTTGCACTTGTGTTGCACCTTAACATGGCTTAAGTGTGATTCAAGATAAGAAGGTGTTCCCTGCACAGGAGAGCGGCAGATCTACAGACCAAACCCTGGGACAATGTCAGAAATGCTCTGGTTCCCTGAATGTCCTCTGCTCTATGCAGGGGGTGGCAGAGTGGGTTCCCATTTCACAGGCACGCACCAGCACACTGCAGACGTCTCAGTGTCTTCTCCTCACCGTGGTGGGTTATGTGGATGGCAGCCAGCAGGACGGAACTGGGATAAATCCTGATTCTCAAGGCTTAGAGGGATAGTGTCCCTCAGGCCTGGGCCAGCATGTCCCTCACCCAGCATTCACACTCTGTGGACACAGCTAAAGGTGGGACCAGCCCCACCTATTTGTAGCAGTCTAAATTCTTCATGCAATGAAGGACAGTTGTCTAGCTCAGCACCATTGTCAACAGAGAGGGACAGGCGCCTTCAGAGGTTGCTCTGTCTCACCCTGTGTGGGGCAGGTAGAAAGACAGATGGGACCCACTGACCCCCTTCATACTGAAACTGCTGAGGGGTTAGGGCACACGGCCAGTTCAAGCTAAGGCTTATAATTTAAAAACTGGGTTTTTTTTTAAATGTTTTGGGGAAGAACGCCATGATTTTTCTGATTTCTCTTCTGGCTGCTGGATGCTAGCAGGCAACAGCAGGACCATAGCTTATGGAAGGCGACTACAACAACAACAACAACATTTGATTCCTCTACACATTGGCCCAGATTCTTATAATGACTTAATATGAGGACTAACCAGCTGCTTCTATATTTTGCATTGCCTGAGTAAAAATACCTGGCAAGTAGTGAGGCCTGACCACAAACATTTTTAAAGTCTTGAAATAATTTCCTCGTTTACTTCTTGTTTCAAACGTGTACAGACCAGATGTCTAAGTGCCAACAGTCATATAGCACAGTTCTGATATTTATTTATGCTGCAAACGTGCAATGGTAAGAGCAAGTTAATAAGAAAGAAGAAAGCATATGTGAAATATTGGCTTAGAAGGGAAAAATATCTGACACGTGTAAGAGACATCTTTACTCAAAAAATGTTTGATTGCAAGGGTAATGTGAACACAAACTCTTGCAAATGGTCAGCCATGACATTGATTTTAAATAGAAATGTTTCCAAAAGAAGCGCATAGCTAATACTAAATGAAGTCCATTTATCTGGACAGCATTGGAAAGCAAGCAAGAAAGCAAGCAAACCCCCACACAATGTGACATGGTCTAGGTGATCACGCTCCAGAGTCACCCTGTAGAGATTACTCTAATAGCTGTCCAAAATATATATTTTAGCTCCCCATCCACTGATTCTTTCTGACAAAGAAAACTTCACATGCCTCTGGGATCTCGTTGCTTCTGGTAAGCTTGTGCTTCTGCTGTGCAATTTACTTGAAATATTTCTGCCACAACTTCCCCATCTGGAGAGAGAGAGAGTTGTTCTTGCAGATGCTCTTGGAAGTTGTTTTTGCAGAATGAGAAATGGAGCTAGACATTCAGGCTGTCCGTTTCATCCTCTGTAGTTTCCAGCCCTGGCAGAGATGTGGACTGCTCTCGTGACACATAAGAAGCAGCTTGGAGCTGAGAGGTTTTGATGAAACTGCCTGAAGTGGTCCAAGAAGGTCATCAGAGGAGAATAGCAGGCAAACTGTTGGAGACTAGCAAATATAAACTGTGCAAGTTTTCTGATCTTGCTTCTTTGCTTTGTTCAAGCATGACTATGAAATCCTGCCTTTGAAAAGAGGCATTACTGTTGAGTGGCTTTTGTGAGGTGCATTTTATGAAGTAGAAAGTACTCAATTTTTTTTTACCCTTTCTTTTAATTGGTGTCGTCTTTGCTTATTTTTCAGTTATATGCCATTTCCAGAAATATCTGTCAAAAGGAAGTTTCTGGTGTTACAGAGTCAAGGAGTCAATAGGTAGCTGCAGCACTGCCTATGTACTCAGTCTTAACTTGTCCCCTCTAGCTGTACACATCGTGGCAACAATGCTCTTAACACACACGCTTTGGGCTTCCCCACACTGCTTTCCCTCTGCCCACAGAGTGGCATGGAGATAGGGACGGAGACATGAAAGAATATTTCCTCTGCTGCTGAATTTGGAGGGTGGAAGAGGCAGAGATCTCATGAGAAAGAACTGATTGACCTGTGATTGTGGAACAGGATTAAGAGCCCAAAGGACTTGCCAGTATTGTAGACACTGTTATGCAGCTCTTGCCATCTATCTTTTCAGTGTAGAAACTGAACACTAGTGATACTTGCGTACTGCACTAGAGTGCAGCAAAGGTGAATACAAGGGTGTTGGTGAGTAAAGGAGATTCAGCAGTGGTGTATTTATTACCCCGGTGGCATCACAGGTGTGTTTATGGGGATTTCCATGCCTAGTCCAGAACTTGGCTGAGGTGTACAAAAACCTTACTGACACATCGTTAATGCAGATTATCTCCAGTATTCACCCATGTACTGTGTGAAAGGTGGTCTGAGGAAACACAAGCCTGCTCTTTTGGAGACTGAAGTCTCAACCCAGAAATTCATGAGCAATAACTGGAACCCATCCACACAAGATGTAGCCCAGTACAGCACATATAGGACAATGACTCTCCTGCTTCAGGTTTCCTGGCATGCCTTGAACATGGTCTGATTTCACTTAGGGCGCCTTAAAGACAGTTTGTGCCTAAAGGCACATCTCTGCTAAACAGACATGAGGTAGGTGTCCACTTTACCTCCTCCATAAGGATCTACGCTGATAGCTGAAGTGATGTTAATTAGCCAGCTGCCTTGTGTCATGATGTGAATATTGATGGCTGCACAGAAATGCATGGACATTCTACCAGAGTCAGAGAGCAATAGCAAGGACTAGTTCTGTTGAATTCCCTCAGAGGGTTGAAAAAGAAGGTACGTTCACTGCCTGAGCAGAATTCCTTAGGGCATGACTAATGTGTTGAGACTCAAATCAAAACATGCACTACCCTTCTCAGTCAGTTTTTCGTTTCCAAATCAACACAACAAAAGTGGATGTTTAGGTAACCTAGCAACTAGTCTTCCTTTTTAAAAGGGGCAAAGATCAGAAATATGAATCTGGAGGATATTTCCACCAACTCCCTCAAGCAAATAAGTGGAGCTCGCTAATACACACTTCAGTAATACATTCTGAGTTAGATATCAACTGTCACTCCTTGAGAGAAGCATTGACTTTGAAAGGAAACTTTCCCCAAAAGGCATAAAAGGGAATACATTGATATTGAACATACCAGTGATCGACATGGATGTGTACTGATAACACTGTGTTTCTAATGCCATCACAGGTGGCTTTATTCTGTGCTTCAGGTTCTGTCTACGTGACATATATGAGGAACAAGAACAATGTGACGGAGTTTGTCTTCCAGGGACTCACACAAGATGATACATTAGCAAAAGTATGCTTCACATTCTTCTTAGTCTTCTATGCCACTATTATTCTTGGAAACCTGCTTATCATCATCACTATACAGAACAGTCAACAGCTGGACTCTCCCACCGCATGCTTCTTCCTGAGCTGCTTGTCCTTTGTAGATATCAGTTACTCTACTGTCACAGTTCCCAAACTCATTTATGACCTTCTTGCTGAAAAGAAGACCATCTCTTTTGTGGGCTGCATAGCACAGCTCTTTGGGGTCCATCTCTTTGCCTGCACGGAGATGTTCATCCTCATAGCAATGGCGTATGATCGTTACACTGCTATATGCAAGCCGCTTCATTACACAAGCATTATGAACAAGCATGTGTGTGGCCGGCTGGTGGCAGCTTCGTGGGTGGGAGGCTGTGTGCACTCCCTGGTGCAGACCCTGCTGACCGCTCAGCTAGTGTTTTGTGGGCCCAATGAGATCGACCACTACTTCTGTGATGTACACGCTTTGGTGAAGCTGGCCTGCACTGACACCTACGTGGTTGGTTGCATCGTGGTTGCCAATAGTGGTCTGATTTCCTCAGGCTCTTTGCTTGTTCTTGTTGTGTCCTGTGTCATTATTTTGGTCTCTTTGAGGACACACTCTTCCAAAGGGCGTCTCAAAGCACTCTCTACCTGCACCTCCCATATCACTGTTGCACTTCTGTTCTTTGGGCCATGCGTTTTCATCTATATGTGCCCTTCCACCATCTTCTCAGCAGACAAGAGTAGAACTGAAACTAAATTCAAGGTTTCATGTAGCTCTCATCTTTCTTTGGAAATTGTCAGTCAAAACGATGTGAGCATATTGTCACCAGTCAAACCCAAGCCTTTGGGGTGGTAGTGGGGCTTTTACCTTTAGACACCTTAGAGCTGTGTAAGTCTCAGGTCTAGGCTTCTCCTGGCATTAAGAGGAATAACTAGGTATTTTGAGAGGTTATGCTTTCCCACTAGCTCCTACGAGCTTCGGAGAGTGGTGTCTGCTCACGTTTCTACACAAAAAAAGTGATGGTGGTGCTAAGCTTCCAAGAGAAAGCAAATCCTTCAGTGTGGCACAGCACAAGCAGGTTTCATCTCACATATATTGGTGTGCTGACATGAGGTGCCTCAACTTGAGAGAGCTGCTGAAGACAGCAAGAGACCTTTGAGGGGACTGCGATTCATTGCATGGTAAAATAGAAGCATGAGAGGAACAGGATGCTGCACTAGGTGTCTGCCTTACAGTGAAGGGTGACATACACTGTACTAGACTTTCCAAGGCTCCCAGGAACACTGATGGACACAGAGGCCGTTCCCCAGTGCCAGTCATTAACTCCGATTTTCATCAGTCTGTGCCAACCTGGTGTCTCCGGGAACGCTTCATTTAAAGGAGCTCTGCTAACACCTTTCCAAGGCCTTGGCCTTATGTCATAGCTGAGCTTTATAATCTATCAGAGCAGCAATCCAAGCATGGTTAAATACCATAGTCAATGTTGGAGCCACAATCCAGTTCAATTGTCGGGACATTTTTCACCGCTTTATTTAGAGACTGGATGAAGTTTCATACTTTGGCCAGTCGTCTGGTGCTTTACACTATAAAAATCTAAGGAATAGGTATCTCAGTGGAAATACGGGGATCCAATATCTCTCCATACTCCACACAATATAACCTAATTCCTAGCTGAACACTGAAAATTTCCCTAAAATTCTTAACAGTACTGTTCTTGATTCATCGAGTTTTCCTCAACTGTTTGCAGCAGGGAAACCCCCAAATGCCCCTACGACCTCCTGACTCTGGGCAATGCTGTTCTACCGCAAATGGACTTACTTTAGCATTGCTGTCATGACAAGTGATTCAAGGCAGGGATTTTCCCAAATCTCCTCCTGGAACTGAGATTTGGGGAAGGAAAGAAGAGGAACAGGATTCTGGATGGTGGATCAGAAGGCTTTCTTAGAAAAGCAAACTGTAGATTTGAAGAGACAGCAGCCCTTTAACATTTTAAAGTCCCTAATTTTGTCTGGGTTTCTTGAGGTGGAGACTAAGGCATAGGTGAATGCAGGGCTTAGATGAATGCGGGGCTTATGAAAATCTGTTCTTTTTGATGATATTTGTCAGAAAGCATATTTAGGTTTGAGATTGTGATTCTTGATTGAAACATGCTGCCGGTTCTGCTGATGCTTAGCTCGAGATGGCTTTGACTATCTTAAACATCAGCGCAGAGAGAGGTGTGCAGACATGACTCATTGCTGTGCAGGGAAGCTCTTTGATGACAATCTACCTGTCTTTTTCTGGAAGAGTAGTATTGTACATTGCTCTTCCCAGAGACCTGTAAACATACACAGGAAAATAAAATGATGCCTGTGATTTCTTCTCAAGCTATTTCCTTCCTTTGAGCTGGGAGTCCACTGAAAGAGACAATTTTGGACACCTCAGAAATCTGGTTTAAAAAGCTCACTTCTCTGTTGAAGATAAGGAAAGCACAACATTGATATGTGTAAAAACTGTGAACTTCACATATCTGATGATACTTAATAATCAGAAACAAGAGATAAACCTTGAGCTTCAGCCTCTGCAGCAACAGAAAGATGGCAACTAGCAGGACCAAAAGGCTACATTTTCCTGAGACTTGTAAAATCCTTCTTTAGGGTGCCATAGATGATCACAGGGACACAATCTTTGCTAGAGTTACGCACAGCTTTAAGGAGAGGAAGTCAGGGGAAATAACAGCCCTAACAGGCTTGCAGTGAAATGCAAAGGGAATCCGCAAGACCTCTTTCCATCCCCCTTTGACTGTAAACCTTATGCAGAGGCAGGAACCTCTCACCTGTCTGAGATTAATTCTGTCACTTTCAGCTCAATAAAGATTTCAACTCCTTCTGCCAACTGAGGGACAGCATTTGTAAACTCAGCCAGAAGGGATGAAACATCTACTAGTGCTAGAACACCTATCCTTAGAGCTAGCTTAGCTGAATTGATAAAAGGATTCCAAAGCCTTTCCCAACTTTCTCATCTCCCAGAAATGATTGGTCATTTATTCTCAAAATCACATTGATGGCAGACATGTAGTTGGTAAGTCACCATCTTATTCCGTCATTCTTTTAAGTGAAAGAACACTGCAGCTTGATTAACTTTCAGATTATGTCCAATGTCCTTAAAATAACTACCAGTTCACTCAGTTGCCTCAAGTGGATTGCTGATATGTGGAGATGAAAAGCAGGAATAAGTTCTTGTTACTTCACAACGGTAGCAAAATTAGAAGTCAGTCTTTTTGCATTTCTGTAGTTTTTTCATGTTTCCAGGCAGAAGGGGAAAAAGGAGGTAGTAATGAGTGACAGAAGAGGGAGATTTAAGAGAAGAGGGACAGTTACTTTCGCTAGTGTTTGGGGGGCAAAAACACAGGTGTCTCTTCTCCAAGATTTCCTTTCCAGAACTTCAGGTTCTGTGTGTTGCACTGGAAGAGGCTACTCCTTTCAAATACTGAAGACGTAGCAGAAATGGCCATAAATTCAAATCACATTGCTTTTCTCCTCTTGAATATCTTTGAAAGCTTTTTCTCATCTTGACAGACTGGTGTTTTTCCTACATGAGCAAACATTCCTAATAGAACAGAGAACTGCAATTCTGTGCCACGCACTCCTCAGGCAGGAGTCCTGTTTGTGCTTGGAACTTGCAAGTTAAGAGTCAGGATTCCTCCAGCTTTCAGCAGCAGAGGAAGACAGTCTTTCAAGATAGAAGTTGCAGATACAACCAGTTAAAAGTCCACCTAAAATCCCTTCTAACAATTGAGTACCTTTCTGAATCTCACCCTTGGAAGCTGATCAAATCTTCCTTGGAAGTCCTACTCTTTGTACCAAGGTTTTGATAAATTTTCCCCAAACAAAGTTCTCTTTCTAACAAGTCTGCTGAAGTTTCTCTAATATGACCTAAAACTCTCCTCAGAGCATCCTTCACCTCCTTATTCCTTAGGCTGTAGCTGATAAGATTCAGCACTGGAGTCACCACTGTAGAGAACAGAGAGGCCCATTTATCTCAGTCCAATGAGTAGCTGCATATTGGGCTACCGCACATAAAAACAGTGCTGCCATAAAACAAGAAGAGAGCTCTCAGATGGGAAGCACAGGTGGAGAAGGCTTTGCATCTGCCCTTGGAGGAGTGGATCCTCAGGGTGGTGGAGATGAGGTAGATGGAGGAGATGAGAATTGCCAGAGATGTGAAGGTGCCACGAAACACACCAAAAATGTGAAGTACCATCTCTTTGCTATAGGTGTCAGAGCATGAAAGCTGGATCCTAGGGGGATGTCACAGAAATAATGACCGATAACACCAAAGTCACAGAAAGAGAATGTGAAGGTGGAGATAGTTTGCGCAAGTGCGTGGACAAAGCCAGTGAAAGAGGAGATGATTACCATCTGTGTACAGGCTTTTGAGGACATGACGGTTGCATAAAGGAGAGGGTTACAGAGAGCCACATGCAGTCATATGCCATTACTGCCAGCAGGAGACACACAGCACTAGCCATGAGGAGACAAGTGAATAGCTGTGCCACACAGGCACTGACTGCAGTGGCTCTCCTCACTGCTGAAGAGTTCACCAGCAACCTTGGGGAGAGAGCTGAGGAGTAACAGAAATCCACAGAAGCCAAGTTACTGAGGGAAAGGTACACAGTGTGTGAAGCCGGGGGATCAACCTTCATCTACATGATCCTTCCAAGATTCCCTATTAATGTGCTTAAAAAAAGCGGGTTACCTTCACCTCTTGGCTTTCTGTTAGTCCAGAGAGGATAAACTCAATGGCCACACAGTGATTCCTCTCAGGCATGTTGCTAGCACACTCATGTTATCTCCCGACAAGAAACTGGTTCAACACCTAGAAGTGATGGGAAACTGGCAACACACAATGGATTGTCTCAGTAGCCACAAGGAAGTACGGCGCATTTTCCTCATAGCTTCTGACTAGACTTCTTTAATTACGCATTGAAATGACTTGTGAAACAAGGGAGTACTGTTCCTATTTTTCAGGTGAGATAAGAAAGCGCAGAAAGATAAAATAATTTATTCAAAAGGCAACAGCAGCACTGTGAAACACAAGTCCAAGTTTGGCACTACAATGGTTTTTGTGTGCCCTCTTTCTCCTCTTTTAAGGAAAAAAGTCTGCTTTTCTTGAGGACATCTATGGAGTACTCTTCTCCCCTCACTCGTGACCACGGTTGGGTGTACAGGATCATTCAAATGGCCCACTCTGAGGACAATGGCCCGCTTGTTCCTGAAGATACATGGTCTTGACACTAGTTCAGACATCATTCTTCCTGTATTGCAATCACCAATACATTTTTTGCCTACTAGCTAACTCCCCCGGGCATTGGTAGCAGTGTAGTTATAGCTCAGTATCGGCCACAAAGTCCATTAAAAGGGCAAAGCAGCCCCCGTTCAGCCTTGCTGAAATAGGAATATAATGGTTAGGCTGCAGCTGTGCCAACTTGCTAAGGCCTGCCTTAATTACATGGACCTCCACCACCCTGACCTTTGGGACTGCAACTCGTAAACATACAAATAACACATCCACATCCTGGCAGAAGAAAGTAAGAGTTTCCTCTCTTGAATGAAAGGTGCCAAGCACTAAATGACAACAGCAGGAGGAAAACTCAGCTTTGCATCTTCCCAAAGAGGAGGAGACACCACAAGATCCTCCAGGTTTGGCTGAGAAAGCATTTCTCATTTGCTTGCATCCCTGTTGTCAAGGAAAAGTGGCCATTTTCTGCTCAGGAATAAATTGGGAAGAGTCACCAAATGAAATACTGATCTGTTTTATCCAGTAAGACAAGAGTAGATACTGTAGCTACCAAGCCAGTTTATTCCCCCCTTGAGCCAAATCTTCAGAAGTACTTGCCCTTTTCAAGAAGCAGACAGCAGGATTAAAACCAGCCTATAATGGTTAGGTACACAGTTTAAGCGAGCAAAATGCTTACCCTGCTTAGGTGCACAGAAGACCAGACTGCCTTTACACACTGAGTTATCTTTGCATAGCTGGCTGTTGTTTATCTCCAACCTACCCAACCTTTTGTGCCCTAAAGCACAGCAACTAGCCCAGTTAATTCTCAGAAAAGGGCTTCAATGAGCTTGCTATCAACAGGTTGCTCTCTTCCATGGACTACTTGGGAAACTGAAGGAGGAAATTTCCCTCTCCTGCCCCAACGTGAGTGATCAAACACTGGATTAGGTGCAAATTTGTAGAATCTCCATCTGTGCTGACATTTAAAATTCAGCTGGATCAGGCCGGAGCAATCTGATCTGACTGAACCTGCTCTGAGGAGGAGGTTGGACTTGATGACCTCCAGAAATCCTTCCCAACCTAAATGATTCTATGATTCTATCTGCAGATTGAAAATGATCTTTTTCATCTCAGAAATAAACTCTTATTTCAAAAGCTACAAACATTTCATGTACCTTCGTAAGAGTGAGTAGCTTCCTTCTTCACTTCAAAGACATCTTACTGAAACAAATCAGAAGATTTATCTAAATAGAAAAACTTTAGGACTTCGCACTTGCAGTAGAGCCCCTCCCTGCTCCAGATAAATGCCCAGATAAATGTTCTTTGCTTCGATGTTTGCAGAACTATGCAATTCAATACTGCCTTTAGAGCAACAGCTCATTCTTTTCCCTATATGTTGCAGCTGACCTGCAGCCTGGGCGTTGTGAAACATTAGTGGAGTGACATGCTGAGAAACAACTTCAATATGAAATGTGATATTCTAAATGTGATATTCTAACACTCAGCTTGCCGCTTCGGAATTCTTTCTTCAGAAAAATGGTGTTACTGAAGTACTTGGTGTATTTAGGACTCTCGATGCAGTTTAATGTCTGTAAATTAGATCTCCTGCAAGACACCAGGCCTTAATCAGGAGTCTCAGCAGATGCACTGTAATGAAGAATCTTTCTGTGAATTAATTTCCCCTACCCTTGCTTAGGGGTCCAGTCAACATCTTTTCTAGGCTCCCCCTATAGACAAAGGAAGGAATATCACCTTCAAAGGACAATTCATCCCATCTTAAGATAAGTGTGATAAGCAGAAGGAATCATCCTCTAAGGGTGTCTTTGTTGTCATTGATTACAGGACATGCCCATCTCATTCCCTGCCCTTACTACTTTTTACTAGTGAAACTGATGACATAAGTGTCCTAGCAAATTCAGTGAACCCTCGTCATGTCTGTCCCTATCAACTCACAAACAAAGCTTAACAAAGCTTTAGACTGCAAACTTTAATACAAATTATTTTAATAATAACAAGACCATATTCACGTAAATAGCAGTACAGTGTAAGATATCAGAGGAATCAGTTCTGCTTATCTGACTCTGAAGAGCTGCAGTGCAGCTCTGTGGAGTTTAAGCATTAAGTATGCCATCTGAATGTGAATCCACCTCTGTTATTAATTGTGATCAAACTTGATAATTCTTCCTCTCATTAAAATGCACAGTCCTGATACACAGTTAGCTGGTTTTTCCACAGAAGACTCCTGTTGTCTCTAATAACACATCTACCCTTGGACTCGTGTCCTTTGTTAGATAACCCCTTTGGCTCATGGACCATCTAGTTTCAGGCAGCCTGCTCATCTGTGGAGCATATATTTTGCTGTGATAACCTGTTCATCTGTGGACCATCCAGGCTCAGATTATGTGTCCATCCATCGGGGTAGATTTTTCTTCAAATGCAGATAGAAAATTCTTCAAGTAGGTAATCGCTGGTGATTTGCTTAGAGTTCTGGTGCCTCTGGCTTAACACTGCCTTTGCACTTGCACCCAATCCCACATATATTTTTCTTCTAAGGTCCTTGAATAATTAACTCTTTTGAGGAAAAGAAAAATAATGGTCTATTGGAAGATGTTGACATAGATATCATGCTTTAGTAACAGCTTGCCATTAACCTCTCTCTGTTCTTGCAATATCACTGGACACTTATTGAAACTACTTTACGATAAGATGATGAAGACAGCTGTTCTGGGAAGCTGAGGAGCCTTTGAGACATACGAACAAAGACCCTTCCCCTGATTCTGGCAGGAGTTTAAGGACATCTCTACCTGCCAGAAAAGCTAGCTTACTTGTGCTACTTCGAGGGCTTAGAGGTTGTTCGACAAACTGTTGGCCTTCAGAGCAGAGAGCTGAATTGGGTTACTCAGCTGAAGAGTGATCTGCTCTGACTGTCCCTAGCAGCGAAAGTCATCAGTGGGGCTTAGGCAGGCAGAAATGTCCCAGGTAACGCAGCCTTGGTTAGACTGTGCTTACAGTGGCTGCTCGTGTTGTGGAGTGGGGGCGACTCCTGGGACAACGAATGTGCAGTGCCATGTGTAAGATGATGAGTGAGGGAAGCTCGTCTGTCTGGGCTGCACCGTGAGGTCTGCAATGTATTTGCATTGGACCGAGTCCTCTTCCAGACTGCATTAGACTGGCAATGTAATGGCTTCCGGAGTTCTCGTCTAGACTATGTGAAAGCCGTGGTGTTCAGGAGATAGCTGGGTTAAAAGTGGATCAACAGGTATTGCTTGTCTGGGTTATTTATCTTTCTTTCCTGCAGTCCTCTCTCACAGTTTAGTCAGCAATATCTGAAACATCCATGGTATTCTAGGAAGCATGAAAATGTTTGCTTGCAGAAAATTTGTACTTCTAGATGCTGCCAGAGTTGCTCTGGGAACTGACTGGTTATTCCTTAACGACACCTGTCAGTCTTAATGATAAAGCTATGGATATGGAAGAGTGGAACATATTTCTTCCTCAGACACTACGTTTACACATTAAGGGGTCTAAGTGGTTCAGGATGGGCAGAATGGGTTGCTCTGAGTGATGACCCCCAGTGAGAGGGAGTGTAGCTTTTTATGGGACCTTTACTTGCAGTCCTTCCTAAGGATAGGGAAAAATGGTCTTACACCCATTTGTCTAATAACTCTGTGTGTTGAGGCAGTGTTATAGCAGGTTCTATTTCCTTCTCTGTGCTACTTCCATGGCCAAAGCAGCTGAGACTGAAGTCTTTCTCTACTGAAGCCAGTGGCTTTTTGTTCTCTGTGAGCCAGCTCCCTGAGTCAGATGGAATGTGATCCAAAACCAGAACTCAGGGCAGCATTAAGCTGCATTAACGGGGACTTGAAATAATTCCATAAACCTGAGCTGGTCACTCTACACTCTTCCTGTAATTCATAGATATAAATATAGACCTTTCAAGGGAGACAGAGACAGGTGTGATCAAACTATGGAGGCAAACAGACTTTTATTTGCCTTCATGAGCTATAGAAAGAGCCTACAAGTTTGGTTTATGCTTTGGCAGCTTATTAACAGAAGTCTAAACTTAAGTAGGATGAATCCCAGCCTCAGCATTTGTAAAAAATTCTTCTGTGTGCACATTTTTAGCCTGCAATGAATGTGAATTGGTTCAAGGATATTCACCCACAACAAAAGAGGGTAGGCTGTCCCTCAGGACCACCTGCTGTGTGGTAACTTTGTTCTTGCATCGAAGACTCGAGTCGCCCACATCACTAATACTGTAAACAGTCTAAGGTGCCTGATGAATGTGACCCACTTTTGCTGAAAGGTTAATGATCACCTTCAGACTGGGAGTCAGGAAAAAAAAGACTACAAGGATGTATGAGGTAAGGGAATGGAAACAGAACATGGAAGCGATACTGCTGAACTGGTACTAGTTAGCAACAGTTGAAAACAAAGCTGGGATATCTTCAAGGCATCAAACTTGAAAGTAAAAACTTAGGTGAAAATAATCACCTTCAAAAGTGTCACAATTGTACTTTCTCACAGTAAAGCTGTAGCTCTTGCTATTACAGAAAAGTTTTTAATATTTAATATTTATTTTTAATATTTAATATTTAATATTACTACTGTTTTCAGGGTCTGAGGGCACTAACAGGCCTTAATGGGCCTGATCATCCTCGCCTGAGGCAGCTACTTGCACCTCCTGCCCATGGGCCCAGGAGCCCCATTTAAGCTCAACCCTGGGCCTTCAGTTTCTGTCTGAGCTACCCTAGAGGAGCACTGATCTCCAGCTCAGCTCAGCGTGCAGACTCCATTGCTCTGGACCCTGCCCTGTGGACTGACTTCCCAGCTTGACCCTGGACCTATCTTGTCACTTTGGGCCTGCCCAGTAGGCACTGGACTCTCTCGGTCCCTGGTTACCCTCACCAGGCCTGATCCTGGCTCTGACCCGCAGGCTGACTTCTCAGCTTGACCTCACACCTGCTTCATCACCAGGAACTCTCCTGGTCATCTGGACTCTTGGTTGAACTCGGCTACCATCTCCAGGTCTTCTCTGCCCACCTGGCTCAGGGCCAGAGGGACAGGCCCTGGCTGCAGCCTCCTGAACTTATCATTCTACACATCCTGAACAGGGAAAAGGAAGGAAAAATGGGCACTTCTGTGGCATAACTCATCTCATCATGTAGCAGATGTCTAAGATACTTAGATGAACCATTCTGTAAAAACACCTGTTACTTTTTTTTCCTCCCCCTCCCTATTGAGAAGAAACTAAGATGGAAGACAGAAACAAAGGCATGCTTAAAGGTATATCTCTAGGTGAGATGAATTCCATAAGCAGCCATATGCATGTAGAGCTACTCCAGATTTATTACAAATAAACCAACTATTCCTTCAGTGCCATATTTATAACTGTGATACTAATATTTTTTTTGTATTCAGAAAAAGATATTAAAGTCCGCTGGTTGGATTCCAACTGTTTCCAGTCAACTTGATGGCATTCTACTAGACAAATGTCTGATAGAAAACATTCTTTGATTAATTCTGCTCGTTCCTGCACCAAACCAAGCTCCATTCACTCTCATAACAAACTGACTGTCTGACTAGTAGGTACATGGACGTATGAATTCATGAGCTGACTTTTGAAGGTGTGCAGGATATACAGAGTTACCTGTGAAGACAGAAATGGATGGTCAGCATCTCTGGGGAAAATAAGGTTTCACATGCATTTGTCTGCATGGGATTACAATGATATTCCAGAGTAGATGTCAGCTGCACTTAAACTCCACGACTATGAAAAGAGTTAAATTCATATCCATTTTCACTTATCATGTCTTTATTAAACCAAAGGTAAGTAACTGCAATTTGTTTGCACGGAAGAATACATCACTACAGTCTGCTGCTGCTGTATCAATTCTATCAATAAATTGGACATACAAGCCACAAAGAATACGTGTGAAAATGAGGCTATTCTAGGATTCCTAGACTGTAACCTTCTAGTTCCACATTGTCCTGACATGATGTTTTGCTAAATTTCAGTCTACTTTTAAATAGAAACAGACTTTATCTATCTCTGTTATTTCAGTTTTGTATAACAGAGATGGTCTCTTTCCAAAATGTTGAGAAGATTTGGGTTTATTCCACTCTTGGTAATACCCAGCACTCTGAAAAAGAAGGAGATCTGAACAGGCTTTCATCTGGTTAACGATGGAGCTTCTATATGTATGTATAGACATCTGGAGATCAAGGGTCTAGAAGCAAATCTGGTAAATAATCCAGTCCTTATTGGGGGAAAATAAAAAAGAAGAAGATGACTTGCAAGCAATTACATAGCAACTTATGCTTGGATCATACAAGAACTTCCAAAGTGAACACAGATGTTACTTCCCAGTTGAGAAAGCAAGCAACTCCACCTGTGTTGAAATCCACTGTTGTAGCAGGCAGGATTAAGCAGTGGGTGTAAGAAAATGAATGGCCATCCTTCATAGCAAAGAAACTAGAGATGGGAAATAGATCTTTCAGCTACTAATTTCTAAGGCCAGGAAAACGCAAATTTCATACTAACCAGTGCAACTAGTAAATCCCCTCCTACATAATGTAAGAGTTAGAAAAAAGAAGAAGTAATTTTTTTTTTAATTTGATCTTAGTATGTAATATGGCTCAGATATCTTTCTCAGCTCCAATATTTCAGGATACATGAGAAAGTAACCAGGTTATAATTACACTCACTGACTTGGATTCCCCAGTTGGAAGGACAAGATGTGAGGTTTTTTGCTGTATGCGCTTTGGCTGTCTATGATGTAAGAGATATGATCTCAGAAGTAATCGCCTTCACCTAAGCTGTTCATCTCGTGTTCTTCATAGTTTACAAAGAAGATTCATGGATCCCGGGGTATGAAGATGCCTCTTCTAAGAAAAGATGAACAGTGCCCAAGAAGTGCCCTTTTTTTTTATACCTTAAAGGAAGATTAGATTGGTGAGGTCAGATGAACTCAAATCTGCTGCAGAGGTTTAAATTTGGGTAAGATCAATCAATGTGCTCAGCTCTAACTGCAATAAGCTGGGACAGCCTTTTGCTCAAGCCTATGACTAGATGTGTAGTCAACTATCTGAAAAGAGCATGTCGGATATTTTTGTGCCACAACACTCAGATATGATGCAATGCAATGTTGGTCAGTACAATATAATACAAGATAATACATTAAAACAAGTAGCAGCAGTAAACAATAAGTATCACCTATTTACAAAATAGAAGCTCTCCAAATGATGTGTATATATAACTGATGGTATTATCAATAAACGTTGAAAAACGGAAACTTTCTCAACCATCTTACTTATTAATTTAGAATCCCCATTTTCATACAAATATATACGGTCCAAAAACTTTCTCAGCTCTGTGGACACGCTATGATCGTGCTTTGCCACCAGATGGCGAAGGCACAAACCTGAGTGTATGTAAACCCGTATACTCTGGTGCTGATGTCTTCCGGTAAGTTGAAGATGGCTATTTTATTTGTTGGATTTTCTTTAGCCATAGTAGGGCGCTATATTTTAAAAAACTTTTCTGAAAATTGTCATAATTCTCCTGCACAAGTTAATTATGAAAAGTCATACAAGGGGACATCCATAGGTAAAGGAGGAAGTGACACAATTCAGTATTATAGCTGGGGAGGCAGCACAAGTATTTGGGGAAGCAGAGTAAAGGGAAGACAAGAGGATTTTCTTCTGTGAGGTGAATTGAATAACTGTGAAACTTCCACCTTGCAGGAATTAAGTTACTGTGCTCCTTCAGCAAATTATCCATTATGAATGTATTGATTATGTCACCAAATACATCAAAAGTTCAACATCTGGAAACAAGAGAAATACAGGGAGTTGCATTATCTGTTTGTGTTAGAGTAACTGACTCTTAGGATTCAGTTCTTCTCACCTAAATTCAGGCATCCTACTGAAGGACCTCATGCTGGTGCCTAGGTGGTTTGAGATCTCTCAGTAGAGATAAAAGGGAGAAATTAGGGAGGACTGTGGGTGAAAATGCTCATGTCATCTACCAGGAAGCACCTAAAAGCTTTGTCTGAATCTAATCTAGTCATCTAACCCTCCTCTGGACTCAACGGAGAGAGACAGGCAGTTCCTGGAGATGATTCAACCAACCCTAAGGAAGAAGCGCTCTGTGAAGATGCTAACTTCTTTCTCTCTGATGAACACAGAGGAAGCCTGATTAGCTTTAAATAGGTCACTTGCATACAGCTAAAGCTCAGTAAGGAAGTCTTCCTGTATGTTTTCCCCAAGTGTTTCACACCTATGAGCATTTGAAAGAGTAATCATGGAGCCTGGCCTCCTGCATTGCTGTGGTATGGAAATATGGTGTGATGGCATGGTGCAGAACTGCAGGCTGGGAGGGTAAGGCTGGTGGATTTCCAGGGCAGGAGTTTTTTGCTTGTTTTTTTACACATGCACGTGCAATTTCACACATGCACGTGCAATTTCACACATGCTTTCTCCATGTCATGTTGATTAGGTTCAGTGCATCCCAGATTTCGGGATGTGCATAGTTTACTGCGCACATAAAGACAGCCAGAACAGCACACGGTGCAGCTCAGTGTGATATTTCAGAGAATGTGAAATGCATCTCCTGGACAGAGCTGTGCAGTAGATCCAGACCCATCATGGATCTTGAGCACATGCCACATGTCTATACAGCAGATGGGATTCGTCTCCCCGCAGTTAAGCTATTTAAAAGTTAGGTGACTGAATCTAATCTAGTTGTCTAAGGCGCCTTTGTAGTAAAGGAAGGAGACAGGCCATTCAAGAAGATAATTCATCATCTCTCTCTTGCAAACTCATCTTACAGGGACGTGGGACATTTTCCATTGCCACTCATTTCCTGCTGGTATTTTAAATGCTATCTTAAATTTGCCCTCACTCCCACACCTGCAGAAAGAGAAGGAAGGTCAGAAGCAGTGGGGGAGTCGTTGATATTCCTGGTGGAGGCTGCTCTCCAAGGATCTCCCATCTTTGGCAAACAGTGTTTCTCTTCAATGGTGAATTCCTACTTCTCTAATCTTCCTTTTGCATGAGAGAGCAATGTTGAAACACTAAAACGTCTTCTGGGTCAATTATGCTAAATTTCAATTGAGAAAAATCAAAATGCTTCACTTTGATCATTTTGAATAATTTAATTAAAATAAAGAAATTATTAGATATTTCAGAATGTATATCATAGACATTGTGGTGCAGTCATGTAGTATGTAATAATAGAGTATGTTTTGAATTAAATGAAGCTAGACAAGAAAGTAGGTATGAAAAATGCTTTGGAAACTGGAAGTGCTGCTCCATCTCAAATGTAACAATGGATCAAAGTCAAACTATACCAGCTGACTAGCTGGGCAGTTGGTTTAAAAGGAAGTGCGAAAAACATGGGAATAGGAGCACTTACAGAGATGATTTGTTTATTTATTTATTTATTTATTTATTTATTTATTTATTTTTCCTTGGGAGATGTTGTGCTGGAAGCAGGAAGGGGACCTGTGGGAAGATGGAGGCACTGTGGGATCGTGGAGGAATACCGGGGCTATTAAGGTAGTGGGAATTCTGCATGTGTGTCCATCACATGCAGCTCTAAGCACACGAGGTTTATCAACTGGAAAATACTGAGTATGTAATTACCTCACAGGAACAGCTTTTGGGAAAGAGGTCTTCAGATATGCATGGGGGTGAGGGCAGACTGAAATAGCAGCAGGTGGCTATGGCCCAAAAGTGAAGGGGCTCAGCTGGACTTCAGGGAGAAATAACAGAATGGTGGAAACAGTGAATTTAGGAGCAGAGTTAGCCAGCTACAAACGAGGGACATGTCTGCAGAGGATGCGCAAATGACTTTTTTGCAATTTCTGATCGCCTCACAGCCTGTCTTTGCTTGAAACAAGGTAAACCCTGGCCTCAGCTCAGTTCTGCCATTACGAGCATTCACAGTCTGTGTCGTTACCTGTGGAGGCTAGGTTGAGTGCCAGTGTGGACTTCCAGCTGTTTGAGCTTATCTAGGTAGTGCCCTAAACTGCACTTCTCACGCTCGCTTCTGTCACTTGCTCCAATTACTCATTTCTTCTCCTCCTGCTACGCTGAGCCATGTCTCCTTTTAGTCCTCTCCTCCCTTCCTTTGCCTTCCCTCCATCCAGAGTCAGCGTCCTCACGCACAACCTAACCAGGCCACCACAGCGGGACCATTCTTTCCCCAAACAGCCCCTGGAGTCTTCCTCAGCTGAGTCCCTTGCTCCAGGAGTTCAGCCAGGCCTTGGCACTTACTTCACAGACCCCCTCCGTGTTGGCTGTAGCCTGTGCGGCCACCAACACATCCAGGTTCCCCCACCCCCTGGACTCTACCTTCTTCAGCCATGGCCTTGCAACAGCAGCCAGCTTATCCTCAGTGCTGAGTTCTTCAGTTTGAAAGGCATTGCACTATAATAAGGTTAGAGCTCATGATCATGGGTGGGGGCAAGTGGTATGTCTGCACGGTCTGACATTGTGTGAAAATCGTCTGGGATGCCAAAGGTCTTTGCAGGACAGGGGACTGAACTCTCTATTTCCAAGTCTGTAGGTAGCAGCCCTCACTTGGGTCTGTGAGTTGACACATATGGCGGAGGTGGGCTCGAGGTATTCTTGATCTTTGATCTCATAGGGAACATGGCAGTGGAAAATAGGATTTGGGATCCTTAATGGAACTATGGCGTGCTTGTCGGGTAGGGTTTAGGATAAGAGTTGCACTGGTAGACTTGAAGGGCTGGCTGACAGGCTTCTTGGCAGTTGAATTTTGTTGCCAAACCCGAAAGGAGGCCACAGAGTTGTGCAGGGACAGCCCTGAAGAGCTGGAATTCACTACCCGCTGCTAAGGACACAGAAAAAAAACAAGGACACAATTGCCAGTTTGGGGAGGGGGCTGTTCTTCCTTCCCTGCCCCACTCCTTCAGTGACCACCTCCATTTATGCCCCACTGAAATTTTCCAGGATTCTGCTCTGCTGGGGTCTTGGCAATTTTGCTGCCATTACTTAGAAACCCAATTTTTCATTTAATTTTAGAATAAAGAACATTCTGAGGGAGCCTAGCAGGGAGGATGGAGCCCACCTGCAATGTGAGCTGCAGGGAGGGATTATTCCCTTGCAACAGAACTACCTCAGAGCATCTTGTCTCTATGTCTGAAACACAAATGGCCATGAAAGAAAAAAGGATCGTTCTCAGCCCCATGTCTAAAGGCAGCAGCTAAGTCTGTAGTTGGCCTGGGCTCGTAACGAGCATCCTTAGTTGGACAGCTCAAGACCTGACAAAGCTCATTAATCCCACTATTAGTCAAAATCAGATTGCTTTGATCGCATTACTCCAGGAACATAGTCCTGGTGTGGAGGCCAGAGTGCAGGGTGCTCGCAATCTGCCACAGTCACTGCCCCTGTGGGCACCTGCTGTGGAGGTTCGAGCTGGGGCCATGGGGCAGGAGGTCTCTGTGTTGGGCTCTGTGGGGCACCGGGACAGAGCTGGGGCCTTGGGGCAGTGAGTGGCAGCTGGGGCCATGGGGCAGGAGGACTCGGTGTTGGGCTCTGTGGGGCACCGGGACAGAGCTGGGGCCTTGGGGCAGTGAGTGGCAGCTGGGGCCATGGGGCAGGAGATCTGGGCTGGGGCCTTGGGGCAGGGGGAAAGAGCTGACCGGGGCTCCATGGGGGCAGGGGCCGCGTCTCCCTGGGCTGAGCCATGGTGCCCCATAGCAGCCCTGCTCCCAGCAGGCCGTGGGGATGCCCCAAGGCATGCTGGGAGGGTGGCTGCCGCCAGCCCAGCCCTGGTGTGGCAGAGCCGAGGTGCTGGCACCCTGAGGGCGCTGCCTTCCTGCCAGCTTAAAGCCATGGGCTCTATGCAGCCAGTGCGTCGCTTTCTGCTTTCCGGGGGCCTGCAGTCGTGTGCCTTGCAACCTCGTCGATCGCCTCCTTGGCACACTCCAGGCTCCTTTGTGCGACCTTAGATCCCTTCTCCATGCATGCGCTGATGCTCTGGTCCCCTCACACCTGCTAAAGTCTCCTCCAGTCCTCTCCCTGCATCCTCAGGTTCCTTCTGTTTCCCTCCGTGAGCACCTGAGCCCCCTGCTTTCCCCGCCCGCAGCACTCTCCTCCCTTCCATTTCCCCCAAGGCTTCCTCTGATCCCCTCCGTTGCTCGCCACGCGCACCCTCAGCCCCTCCATTCCCTTCCCTCTGTGCTCCCGTCCCCTCCATTCACCTCCCGGCACGCTCGCATCCCCTCCCTTTCCCCCACTCACACTCACTTCCCCTCTACAGCTTCTCTCTTCTGCAGGCAGTGCTGCTGCCAAAGGCACCGTGCCCCTTCCACAGACCTCTGCAGCTGGAGAGTTGGGGCGCGGGGGTCAGTAGGAACTCAGCTCTGCTCCCACTGTCTCGCTCACTCCGTTGCTTCCTTTGAGGCTCCCTCAGATTTGCAGGGCGGAAAATAATGTGCAGGGGATGCCTTTCAGGCACTCGGTGTAAAGCCACTCTGCTTTCCATGCAGCCATCTCAGCTATCTGTTCTGCTTCTGCAAGGGGTCTCTCAGCCTGAGGTGCTTACCAGGCAGGTGAGAAAAGAAAGACCTCAGGCATCGTTTCCTTCCGAAGAGGCCAGAGGGCCGGCCGCTCCTCGGACCACCCTCCGGGCAGACTGAGAAGTAACCAGAGAGGGTCACCAGAATGTACTGCGTGCAGGCATTATTCCCGTGCCTCGTTCGGGTGTGTGATACTGCGTTGTCACGCTGTAGATGGGAAGCTGCTCTCAGTCGCCTCCACTGGGAACCCAAGCGGTGGGATGGCACTGCGAGTGTTGCAGGCTCCATCTGAGCATCACATTTTTCTTCTGCAAAACGAGTGACTTTAGAAGGGAAATGGGCTTTGGGCGCTCCAATGATAATCTCCACCTGGCGCCACCCTTCTTTTGGTTTTGCCCTGTTAGGATCACATCTTCAAAACCCCCCCAATTAGAACCCACCCCAAGACCAGGATTCCCAGACCTCATCTCTAACACAGAGAGAATTTAGTGCCAGGGGAGAGAAATGACCTTTCCAATAAGCGCTTTTTTTTTTTTCTTGATTTTCCCAGGCTTTGACACTGTTTGGAGGCATTCATGGTGGATTTGCCTTAATACAGTTTTCAGGGTGAGAGAGCAAACCCCTCTGCTCCTTCACTAGGCCATGCCATCTCCATGCCTGTGGCCTAGGGAAGCAACAGCTAGGAGTTGGCCCTTCCTCCCCAGAGGCTGAGAGAGTGCAGTCACAGTCTTCCTCTTTATTCATCCACTTGCTCATTTAGGCCTTCCTTCCCGAGCAGAGCCTCTCCTTGCCAGCAGTTGTAGCCCCACAACCCTGATCTGGGGACACTGCGGGAGTGGCATGCCTGAGGTGAGCCCCAGCCTGGGGGACCCCTCCTGTGGCTCCCCATGCCCCCTGTTGTCCTTGGGGAGTGGGCAGTGAGGTGCGGGCAGCTCCCTAAAGTGCCCCAGGCAGCTCCCCTTGCCCTTGCAGGGCCCACCTTGGCAGCACCTGGGGGGTCAAGGGGTCCCTGCAGCCCCTCTGTGACATGGCCTGGGGCATCACGCAGTGCATCGCAGCAACAGCTGCGCCCTCCCCATATGGCCCTGGCAGCCTGAGCTGAGCCCAGGTGCTTGGGGCTGCTCTCGCCACAGCTCTGCCCTGCCCTGCTCTGCTCTGGAGCAGCTGCTGTGCAGCGAGCAGGAGAAGGCCAGAGGAGGTGGTGGGACAGTGCGAGACGCTGTTTGTTGACCTTCCCAGCAGGTCGTTGGAGAGGAGCGTTTCTTCCTGGCCACAAGAGCTCTTTGGACTAACTCGGTAGGCTGGGAATTCCCTCTGTGCCCCTAGGGAAGTCCTCGGTGCTGCTGGGAATTGCTGCCTGCGGGAGACCTCCATAATATGGCGCTGTCAGGGCTGCAGAACTTGCATGTTTAGGATCTTTGCTCCCCGGCAGTGCGTCCAGCCCCGTGTTACTAGTCCCTTGTCAGCTGCGGTCATAGGACCTTTGGTCCTCGCTCCAATAACTCTTTCCTCCTTTGCCGCTGTCACACCCATGGTCCTTGGCACTGTGGAGCCAACCTGGTTTGACAGGAGTGTTTTGGAGGTGGACAGTCATGGCTACTGGAGTCTTTGAGCACTGGGAAGGTGCATGAGAGGAGCACTTGTAAAGGTGCTTCATGTCTGAAGAATTTGCAGACGGCTCCTGTGTATTTCCCTGTTGCTGCTGTCTTCGGTTTTGGATCATCTTTCCAACCAGACCTTCCAACTTCTGCCCCTCATGTCTGTGGGCTCAGTAATTTACATATTCTCTTGTGAACCAAACGCTTGCTTCACTTGCAGGAGATTTACCTTGTCCTCTTCAGCAATTTTCTTTGCCTGAGAAACTTCTGCAAAAGTAAAGAGCTTTACTTCCGTGCTTACAAAAGTTCATTTGTGGTTCATATGCTCTTTGAGTTCAGGTTCTGAGGAAGAATGGACCTCAGGCAGACTGAGCGAGTCCTTGCAGAAGTCAAAATGACTTTACCTTACTCCTTTTCGGTAAGTAATGGATTTCATACAGCACAGTGATGCCAGTGCACTTTTCGCTCAGCTGAGAAGAACTTCCTCCAAAGTGTACCACAGTCTAAAAGAACCTGTATCTTTGCTCCCTACAGGCACGCTATAGCGTGAGAGAAAGGAAGCCTGTTGTATGCTATCAAGCTCCACTGGAAAGTAGGTTATAGGCACAGCTTCTCGGAAGGGCTAATCTCTCGTGTAGAAGGGGGATAGAAGATGTTAAACGAAAATGTAGCTACGCACAGCACAATCAGAAACTATGTCTAGGTTCTGTAATTGTAGGGCCATCAAAGGCCGGTGGACACCAAGAAGGGGAAGATGGCCAAGATGCTCACAAGGAGTACAACCTTCGGCGCAGGAATACTGTTGTCCAGTATCAAGAGCCTTTGGAATGTGGGTTACGCACGCAGTTTGTCAGCAGGGCTGATTCCTTGTGCTTAAGGGTGGGAGCTATAAGTTCTTGAATGAAAATGTGCATATGCAGAGACAAACAAGAAATGATGACTTGGTACTGCAATGACAGGGTCCTCAGAGGACGATGAAGAGCAGGAAGAGGATGACGGCGAAGATACTCCAAAGCCATCTAACCTGCGGCAAACTGCTGAAGACACTCAAGCCCCACTGGAAGGTAGGCTATATGCAGAGCCTCTCTGAAGGGCTAATTTCTTGTGCAGAAGTGGCATACAGGGTGTTGAATGAAAAGCTATACGCGCACAGACAAATAAGAAGTTCTCGCTAGGTTCTATAATCATAGGGGCAACACAAGAAGGTGAAGGCCGAGAAGGGGAAGATGGCAAAGATCTCTGCAAGGAGTATAACCTTCGACCCAGGAAGACCATCACGTACTTCCAGCATCCACTGGAAAGTAGGTTCCATACACAGTTTCTCGGAAGAGCTGATTTCTTGTGGATAGTGGGCTAGAGGTTGCTAAATGAAAAGACATATACCTCCCACCCAACCCCCCTCCCACACACACACACACACACCTTTCATTTAAATTCCTTGCCTTCATTCTGCAGGTAAAACTCTCCCTTTGGGATCGAGATGCCTGTATCCTGCGCACACTGCAGTTCTTGGCCAGTGTGCATGCTCACTGCTGCTTTTCATTTCTTCAGGGCCATCTTCTCCTGACAGGCAAAGGGCTGCTCCTTCGCAAAGCCCACGCTGCAGAAGAACAAACAGGTTGATGTACGGATAGTGATAGTTCTCAGGGATCCATAGCGGTGCCACTCCCATCACTCAGTAATGCTTGAAAAGATTTTCCGATTGATGGCCGTGACGGGAAAATCGCAGCATTGTAGCTGGCACAGCTGGAGGGTCTAGAGGAAGCAAGGCTTTTCCTTTGGGAGAGAAGATAACTTTCATTAGCCCACAGCTTTTAAAAAGGCAGGATTTGGGGGTCAGCGATGAGATGATTGTGGATTGTCCTGGCTGAGATTGGGGATCTGCAATTCTTCTGTTCTGCACTTGAAGCCAGAATCCCCTTCCACAAATTGTCATTAGACGATTTCATCGTGCAGTATAAAAATGTCCACCTGCCTTTCTTCACACTTGCATAGTGAATGCCAATCACATCTAGGGAATATTTCATGGTTTGGGAAGTTTATGGCAGTGTATAAGCGCTTCTGCACTCACTTGCCAACATGAAAACCACCGCAATCCCGCTAACTGCATGTTCAGTTAGAAAGCCCCTTTCCCTTTCTCCTCCATTCACATCAGGTGTCTTCCCCAAAGCTCTGGGAAAGACGAATTCAAGGCAAAGCATGTGGATGGAAGGAAAAGCGGAACCACCCTGCCGGAAGCTGATCCAGTGCAAATCGAGAGTTCGGTAAGCAGTGGTAACTCATTGTGTCAGTGGGGACTTTTCCAGGGGTCATGAAAACCTTCCCTACTGTGCTGCCGACAGCTCCCGGGCTTTACACTTTCCTCTCAGGGAACTTCAAGATCATCCTGAGCCTTTCCTTTGTGCTGGCATAGGAAAAATTTGGAGGAAGCCTTTTTTTTCCAGGTGGCAGCTTTCTCTGGCCTCTGACATGTCTTCTGTTGCATGTCTCTTTAGGTATGCTTTGATGGTGTGGGTGGTCTCTCTCACCACATTTCAGCCTTAAAGGAGATGGTGCTGTTCCCACTGCTTTACCCAGAATTCTTTCAGAGATTCCAAATCCGATCCCCCAGGTAACGGGCAGTGCATTCGAACTACAGAGCTAACTGCTGCAATATGCTTTTCAACATGAAAAGTATTCTTTTTTTTTTCTTTTTTTTTTGGAGGGGCAATATCTCAAGACGTAGTGGTTAGCTTTATATATTCTTGGCCAACAAAGCTTGACTCACTGGATGTTGAAATATGACTTGAAATCCTTCCCTTTCCATACCTTTAAAAGTGTGCAAATCTTCAGATGCTTTGCTGCTTTGGTCACAGGAATTCCCTTTTCTGGCTGATGTTTTAAGTAGGGTGTGGAAACACAGAAGACCTTTTTTGGCCTCCCAGCTGAAGGCTTCCTCCCCAGTGCTTCCAACAAATTCTGGCAGGCACAGTCCAAGAGACTCCAACTGTGGCAGGGAGAAAGACAGGCTTTGCTCGCAAATCTGTCTAAGACGGGAAGTGTTCTGGTTAGGAGGGAAGGCCGCTTTGCTTTCACAACGGGGGCTGTCATGGGCACTTTTCCATGTTTTTGTTGTAGCTACGTACATCTCTTTTTTTCATGTTGCAGAGACCGTCTGTTCTATGGCCCACCAGGCACTGGAAAGACACTGGTGGCTCGAGCGCTCGCAAATGAATGTAGGCAGGGAGACAAGAGAATAGCATTCTTCATGAGAAAAGGTGCCGACTGCCTCAGCCAATGGGTGGGAGAATCCGAGCGACAACTGCGCTCATTATTTCGGCAGGTAAGGAGGAAATGCGCAGTAGGTTGGGTCAGAGTTGGACCTCTACTTTTCCGGGGTGGACGTCTTCCAGGAGGACTTGGCCTCTTGGGCAGTTTGGCAGTGTCTCCTGTTGAAAAGGGAACATCAGTGTTTCCTTTTCCCGTGCTGTGCTGCTTTGCCTGAGGGGCTGGAAATCTTGCAGATGTTGGGTCCAGCACAGTGCCAGTGCCTTTGCAGCCATAATGTTTATCCTGCATGTGCTCGCTGCGTGGTGCTCTGTTTCACATACGTCAGTATGCCTGCATCTGTACTTCCCTTCCAGGCCTATGAGATGCGGCCTTCGATTATTTTCTTTGATGAGATCGACAGTCTCGCTCCTGTGCACTCCAGTCGCCAAGACCAGATTCACAGGTACTTCCTTTCGCTTCCATCTCCATGTCATCTGCTTCATCTCTAGGAAAAGAAGACCCACCTGCTTCCCTTTATAGGACACACACTCACACTCTGAACTCCTTGAGTACAATGACACAGAGCTTCATAGCAGTTTAAAGGCAGGAGTTGAAATCAGGTCACTAAGCTTGGTGTCCGGACAAGGTCTCTCTCGAGACCTTGCCTCGCTTTTTCTGTCTTACCATGAGTCCTTTCGCTAACAACAGCTCATCCAGAAAAGCTTCTCCTTTCTGAGCGACGTGACTTTGGAGAAAGTCGTGCCAAAGGTAACAACAGCTACTAACCCAGGGAATCCAAACAACATTTTTTTGGTAGTTCTATTGTCACAACGCTCCTGGCGCTTATGGATGGCTTAGACAGCAGAGGAGAGATCGTGGTCATTGGAGCCACCAACAGGCCAGACTCCCTGGATCCTGCTTTACGAAGGCCTGGACGCTTTGACAGGGAGTTCCTTTTCACCTTGCCAAACAAAGAGGTAAGGCTGTTTCGTCAACCTTCCTGCTACTGGCACAGAGCCTTGCTTGACAAGAAAACCGGCTCACCCCACAGCATCTCCGAGAGCGAGCAAGGAAACAAGTGGCATACGTGCTCCACACCTCCCGGTTCCCCACACACAACTGGCAGGAAGGCTGCAAACAGGAGTTTCACTCCGCCTGGAGCACACGGACATTCTTCCTTGCCCAAGGGCTTGCTCTTTGCTTAGTTAGTGAGTCCACCTAGGCTCTTGCCTTCTGAGGTTGCCGCCTTGTTCTCAGTTCTCCAGTTGGGAAAGCCTCGGGGGAAAACTTGGGCTTGAGTGTGGCCGGGCTGGGAATCCTCAGAGCCGCCCAAAAGCATTTAGGGAGCTGACATTGTTACTGGTATTAGCAGGGAGCTCAGGCTCTTTTTCTTTCTTTTTTTTTTTTTTCTGGCTGCCCCAGATTCTTTTGTCTTTAGTTCGCATTTTGTGGGGAAAAGGAGAAAAAGGTTATTGGATTGAAGGCTAGGAAAAATGCGCAACACACTATACTGGACAGAAACAGGAAACACTTCACTGAAGCTCTGGCAAAGAGCAGCGATGAACATAGGCACAGCTTGACATTTGCTCGTTCAAGGATAGCAGCTGGAGTCAGAATTCTTGCTCCTACTACTCTACTTACTCTTCCTATCTACTTGAAAAGTACTGAGCTTTGAAAAGCAGGCAGTGTGTTACTAGAATGTAAACATTTCTTAATTTTAGCAGAGGAAGACAAGCAATTACGGGAATGTGACGGGGAGAGGGGGACTGTGCATTGCTTATTTTCTTTTTGAGAAAGAGGCTTAAGACAAACCACAGTGTGACCACCTGGTTTGTAGGCTCGAAAAGAGATTTTCAAGATCCACACCAGAGACTGGAGCCCTAAGCCCCTGGACGCACTGCTTGAGGAGCTTGCTGAAAAATGCGTCGGTAAGATGAAAAAACACACCGAGTTCCTGCCTGTGCCTGGCTCCTGACAGCGTCTGAGCTTGTGCCAGGCAGTACCCAAGCTGCTTCTGTCTCCTTGCCTTCCCTTGCCTCTGAGAACATGGAAGGCTCTGGGGGGCATCTTCCTCAGGAGCTAAGGTTGGCTCAGAGGCCTACTTCCGAAGCACAGGCTGTAGGGCGCTGGGCCTCCCGTATTGCAAGCTCCCCATCAGGGCACTGCTCTGCAGTGCAGGAACTCTTTTGCCATTGCCCATGAAACTCTTCCCCTTTGGGCCACATGCAAAGACTTTGCGAGTGTCCCTCTGCAAAGCCTGTCCTTGACTGCTTTCTGCTGCCTGAGACTGACATCCCTTTGGATTCTGCTCTTGTTGCTCAGGATACTGCAGGGCCGATATTCAAGCCCCCTGCGCTGAAGCTGCCCTCTGTGCTTTGCATCGACACTATCCGCAGATCTACACAAGCAGTCACAAGCTGCACATCGATGTTGCTGCCATTGAAATCACAGCAAAAGATTTTCTTGTGGCTATGCAGAAGACTGCACCAGCTTCAGAGAGGGCTGTGGCTTCCCCTGGACAACCACTGCCACCCCTTTCCAAGCCACTGCTTCAGAACACGCTACAGAGACTCCTAAAAGGCCTGCAGAGGGTATTTCCCCACGCAGCACTTGCACTCCAGCAGGACCAACAGCCAGGTAGGGCTTCACTGCCTTCACCGCCGTAAAACTCTCCCAAAGCAAACACTGCTAGTTTGTGCAAGCAACAGAAACAAACCTTTCAGTCAGGATGAGGTGAAACTGAATGGTAGAGAGGGCAGAGCCGGGAACTCCTCCCACTTCACAGTACAGAACTCTATGTTCTCCACTCAAGCATCCAGTTTCCGAAGGCTGTCAGCATCATCTGTCTCGTTTGTAAGGAGAAAAGGAGCTTTCACCGCTAGCAAAACATAGCTTGCGCAAATCGAGACACTTAGGAGAGCTCTGTAGAGACTGAAGGCTTTGGAAAATGGCATTCAGCGTATGCCCCTCAGACGAAGAAATACAAGGCCCCGGGTTTCAGCTCACATTTAGAAGCTGTCTTAGCACAGGAGAAGGTTGCAGACTCTTCGGGAAAGTTAACAAGCGTCTTTTGCCTTCTCATGGTACCACTCATTTCTTAGAAAATGACTGCATGGACTGTGATGAGGAGTCACCTTCTGGTCTTGAAGATGAGCCGTTTCCTCCAAGGCCTGGCCAGCAAAAGCAAACCTTCCTTAACTGTAACAGGTAACTGCCCGTGTCCTTTCATTGAAATTCTTCCGATTGCTGGGGCTTTCCAAGCTGTCGTGGCCGTTGCAAGTGGGAGGGGCGTTAGATGAGGGAGGACAGAAGAGTTAGTCCAGGGTGCTTTGGTATCAAAAACTGCAAGCAGGAAGCACGGAGATATAACTAGGTGCTAGAGTTGTAGGAAAGCAAGTAGCTCCAGCCGATCATCAAGAAGGAGACAGCCTCCTTTTCCTCCACCAAAGACATCCACAGACAGTTAGGGCATGCTGATTTCATGCATGCTGTTCTTCAAGGATTCAAGGCCAAAGAAATGTGTTGTCTCTCCTCTTAGCTAAAGAAATGCAATGTGGGTTTGTGGAGTCACCTAGCTTCCCAGATTGGGAATGCAGGAGTGACTCAAGAAAATTGAGGAATGGCCGGCTAAAAGAGCATAATAAAAACCCTGCAAAAAAGGCTTCATTTGCGATCTTTAAGCCACTATGCTTACATTCATATTTTGATAGTGCAATGTGAAAGTAATTCAATCCCACAGTGGAGAAGTTAGCTTATGGGGTCCCAGCTGCATCAGTAATTTTTCTCACTCTCTCTTACTGTGCTGCTCAGGAAGGCTTCTGACCCACAGAACTTGGTCCAGTCTCTAGGCTCCTTGGCCTGAGCCAGAAAAGGTCCTGCAGTACTGGGAGGGCAAAAAAAGATTTAAAAAAAGGTGCTATTCACAGATGTATTCCATGATAACAGAGCAAAAACCACGAGAAAGTTGTATCTGTAGTCTAGGAGAGAGCACACAAGGGAAGATGAAACCATCTGAATGAAGGAAGCTAATAAATATCCTCCAGTTCTATGGACTCACAGGAATGTTTTGCACTTTGTTAGATACAGCTAAGGCCTTTCAGAGCCCACGGCATTTCTTTTCCCACAAGGTTCTTCTGCTCCTTCCCGACCACCTTCTCCATTTCCAGTGGATCCCTTGCACCTAAATTTGACCAAGGCAGAGGCCTCAAAGCTGCTCAGTCAAGACATACTGAACATAAGAGCCTCACGGCCGGGGGGAAGAGATCCAGACCAGTGTGTGCTGGACAAAGAACGACACCTTGAACATCTGTGTCTTGACTGATCACTTCCTTTGCAAACTTCTTGTTTTGCAGTTACGCTCCTAGCAATGCTTGTTGCCAGCCAGCACGTCACAGGCCCAGGTTCTTAATCGCTGGAGAGCCCAGGTACGGGCAAAGTTCCCACTTGGCGGAGGGGGGAAGAAAAGGGTTTCTCTTCTCTCATCACACCGCAGGGAAGAGGCAAGAACACACTTGCTGGATTCGAGCGGTGTAGCAGTGGCCCCACGCTGATGTGGACCCTGCTGAAGGGCTGGGCCTGTTTTTTCAAGCACACTACCACTCGCACCGGGCGTGAGGCTCTGGGCGAGTTATCTGACATCTAAGCAGTTTGGAAATCAGGCAGAGATTCAGGCCTGCCTCTCGCTGTGGAGAGGCTGAAGGAACTGGCTCCAAGCAGCAATGTTACCTTATTCTTGGTGGCTTGTTTGGACGCTTTGTCTTGGTGCACTCCCGTTTTGCAGGCAATTTTGATTGATCCATTGCTGTTCAGCAGCAGCCTCTGCTACCCGCTTCAACAGTCTTCTCCAAACTTCCTTTTGACTAGTTGATCCGAGAAGCCCAGAGGACAGCACCGAGCATCCTTTCTATTCCACATATCCATGCCTGGTGGGAGGCTGCTGGACTCACCTTGAGAGCTATGCTCACAACATTGCTAGAGGGCATTCCAGCACATGCTCCAGTGCTGTTGCTCGCTACATCAGATGTTTGCCATGCAGATCTCCCGGCAGAGGTATTTCTCTCACTGCCTTCCCGGCTTCTTTCAGTCTCATGTTAATTTATCACTCCATTAAGCACCCAAATACTGTGCTCTCCTAAGCCATTCAACACCAGCATTACTAGGGCACCCTGCTGGCATCTCTTCCCTCTGCAGTTGCCACAAGGCTTCAACCTGAAGGGCAGCAAGGCAAGTAAATCCAAAACAGGCAACCTAGGAGATGCTCAGTGTCCTCCCTTGGAGCACTGGAACCTCGGGTCGCTTCACAGAGCTTTAATCCTAGAGGTGTTCCTTAAAGAAGATGCCCTAAATTGCCCTGCCGACCCACTGCAATCTCGCCTTTAAGGCCAAGAAGCAAACTTGTTCTAGTCTCTCCCTTATTCAAAGCATTCCTCAGCTTCACTGGAAAAGGAATTCATCTTTGTGGAGCAGAACACAAATTTGGGGGGGGGGGGGCTTACGGCTGCGCTGTCTTTTCTCCTCCCACCTCAGGTACGAGCTTTATTTTCTGAGCTTTACGGAGAAGTTTTCAATGTCCAGTCACCTAGCGAGGAGGAAGGGAGAAAGTTTTTTGAGGACTTGCTTGTCCAGCAAGCTGCTAAGCCTGCTGCACCACAAAAGAAAGCAGGTGAGCCTCTTCTACAAACACAGCGTTGCTACCTCTAGCTTAGCAGCCATTCGGCATTTGCTTTGGTAATAGATTTCCTGGCACGAAGGTTTACTCTGCTTGTGTCCGCGTATCATCACTTGGCTAACCTTTTCTGGTTGACTGAAGCTTGTCAGGCACGGGAAGTCCTCCTGCCTGTGGCATCACCACCTGAGCCTCGACTGCTCACAGAGGAGGAGGAGAGGCAGCTCGAGGAGCAAGGGGACGAGACATGGCCAGCGGTGCCTGCAGAGTCCAGTACACCCCTCTCTACTGGCAAGTCCTTTCTTCCTTTTTTCTTTTTTTCTTTTTTCCTTTTTTGGATAAGGTGCCAATGACATTGATATCTTCCCCCTTGTCATGGCATACCTGCTTTTGGTGATGCCAGTGGCTTTATGCCAAAGGCATTCCATTTCCAAATTAGGTGCAGCACGTGAGGTCAGTCCCCAGGACAGTCACTCAACATGCTTATGAAATAAAGCCCAGCCACAGAGCTTGGCTCACACTGTAAAACACTGGCCTCGATGGCCCCGCAACGGCTAACTCCTCAAATGTAACATGTTGTTTAGAGCAGTTGCTGAACACTCCACAAGTTCTTATGGTAATAGGAAACAGTGAGGATCTTTCCTTTGCTTTTGCTTCCTTTTCCTCTTCCTCTCCCTCTTGCCTTCCTGCCCGCCACCCCCGCACCAAGTCATTGCCATCTGTCTGTGAGGCTTAGGCAACCTCTGCTTTTGGAACACAGGGGAAGGAGAGCTTGTCTCCAAAGACTTTTCTGCTTCTCACCTCTTTTACTTCCTGTGATGAGAGACAAAGCCACCTGAGCTTATGACCCTGCTTTGTGCTCATGCCTTCGGTCTACAGTCTGCTCTGTGCACAAAATCTTCAAGGGCATTCTTTTATGCATGATATAGTCTATTAGTTCTTGTGCTTTTTAATTCTAATAACAATTGGACCCCCTTCACTTGCTGCCCTCTCTCCCTCAACACATGCATGTAGTGAGCCAGCACAATGGTACTTCAGTCCCTCTCACCATTCCCCTTGTGCACCAAGTAAGACGACGGTGCTAGATTGTGCAGACAGAACTGCTTAGCTAATGCTTTGGCTTGCTTTTTCTCCTATCTCTGTGCAGCTGCCTGAAGACAAAAGCGAAGGAGGAACGCATCGCCCTCAGAGAGCCTAGCAGAGAAGAGGAGGAAATGCTCACCCCCTGCTGAGAAGGAAACCAGCATCTCTCTCAGGGTAGGTTGGAGCTCACTGATCCACCTTTGCTTCCCGCTCTGCTGACGACCCTTGAGCTATCCGTTCTGCCAGCAGAGCTGCAGGCATGGGCAACATTCAGCTAACGGGGAGACAGAAGCACCTCAGGAGGCTCCCACTGCCAGCTGGCAGCCCTCTTTCTAGAGGCTCTGTGGCCTCTCTTCCAAAGATGCATTTCGCAGGGCCCTGCATTGCAGCCACAGAAGCTCATCCAAGGCAAGAGGGCCTTTGTTGTGGCAGCCGCCGTCCTTTACTACAAAACGGGCCATGGCAGTTCCTGCTGCTCTCAGAGAAGTTCACTTGCAGTTAGGATCGTGGAGGTGATTGATAGCCTGAGGAGCAGCACAATGCTAGCTGAAACTGGAGCCTTGCTTTTTCTCGCAAGTCGGACACAGCAGCTCATTTCCTCCATGGAAATCTGCTGCGATATTTAGTCTGTTCTTGGACGTTTCACTCCTTTTTTATTTAGCCATACAAGGAAGGAGGATGCGAGTTGTGTGGGACCATTTTCTTTTGTGTCTGAACACATCGAGAGCCTATTCAAATGATCTCGTGCTAACGCAAACTTGTACTGTCTCCCTTTTTTCTTCAGCAACTGCTGAAGGTCGTTGGCGACGCAACAAAGGACTGCAACATCCGCCACCTCGAAAAACTACACCTGGTGCTCAGCCAGTGTGTTTACCGCCATCGGCAAGACGATGACAAAACGCAGTTGATAGAGGTACTTTGGTTACACAGCACTTCCTGTCACTGTTCTGCACTTCTTCCTTGTGCACAGTGGATATCCTGCTTATTCACTATTCCTCTCTTTCCTGCTTAGCAGTCTGTGTTACATACGAATTGCTGACTTCCACCTGGAAGGCATCTACACAGACTTTTGTTTCATACAAAGCAGCTAGCTACAGGATTTTACATTTCTATTCCAGCTTATAGCAAGTTTGCCTGTGTTTAGTTGGCAATTATTATTCCTTTTTTATCTTTTTTTAAATCTTTTTTTAGGAAATGAAGGAAGAAATTGAAAACTTCTCCCGTGCTCAGTAACAGGAAACGTGCTTCTACTCTGCCATTCTTTTTCATTATTTGCTGTTTAGTCCTCAGTGCACAATTCAGTGAAGAGAGCCTGTAGTTATAATATAAAGACATCTGTTTGTATATATATCCAAATATAGCGAGGCTATACCAATAAAGCTCATATAAATCCTTTTAAGCTTTCTTATTGGCTGTTTGTTGCTGTTGGTGTTCCATACCTACTGCGTATACATACATGATCTGTTGAGATCAATGTGTTCGGCCTTCCCTTCGCATGTGCATTGCCTGAAAGTCTCGTGCCTGGCATTTTTAGGAGACCAATGGTCGTCAGTGCCTTTGACCTACACACATCTGGACGTCTTCCAAGTAATCTCAGTGCCTCTCTCAAAAGAAAGCAACGGAAAACTCGACCATCTTTGCCCAAACGGTGACAGGCGGTTTTTCTGGCGTCGCCTGGGCTACTGCCTATGCCGTTGTCTATTAGGCAAGGTTGCAAGGCAGCGCAGAGGTCATTCTTCTTCGGACCTGCTCGCGCCCCCAGGGATTCTCAGAGAAGGAAAACAAACCTGCAGCAAGCGTCGGGGAGGAAAACTCTTCCCCAGGCAGCGGCACTTTGCTGTGCTCGGGGCGCCCCGCGCCGGGCACGTCTCAGCCCGCAGCGCTGCCTGCTGCCCGCCGCCCCCCCCCAGCAGCTCTCCTCCACCCGCTCGGCGGCAAGCGGCGCTCGCGCTCTCTCGGCCCCTCGCCTCGGCCCCGGCCCCCTTCTCGGCCCGCCAGCGCCCCCGGCAGCCGCTCCGCCGCCGGGCACGGCTCTCCCGGCACAGCTCTCCGCCCGGGCGGCCGAGCCGAGCCGAGCCGAGCCGCGCCAGCCCCCGGCTCCCCCGGCGCCCACCCCCGCCCGCAGCGCCCGTCCGGCCCCCACCCGCCGCCACCCGCCGCGACCCCCAGCGCCGCCGGCAGCCGCGCTCCGCGCCGGGAGCCGCCCTCGCGGCGGGAAGCGCCCCCGAGCCCCGCCGAGGCTGCGAGCCTGCCCGGGGCTGCAGCGCCCACGGCGCCGGCTGCCCCCGCACCCTCGCCCCCGCCGCGCCTGTCGCGCTCTCGGCTTCGCGCAGCAGCCCCGTGCCCCGACGCCTCGCCGCCCGGCGCCCGCGCTCTGCCCCGCCGCTGCCCCGGCCCGCCTCGCCCGGCCGCAGCCTGTGCTAGCGCGCCCCGCAGCCGCGGCGCTCCAGCCCAGGGCGCTGCTCTTCCCCAGCGCTCTCCCGCTCGCCCCGCCGAGGCTCAGCGCCCTCGCCACAGATGCGAGCAGCGTGTTCGTTGCACTGCTTTAAAGGCTCGCGTCTGGCATTGTAACACAAGAAATCGGCTTGGGGCAATGGTAACTCCCTTGCCAGGCTTGCTTACCTGGATCGGCAGCGGTAATGGGCCTTCTTCCCAACGGAGAGCTGCCAGAGGCCGGTCACAGCCTGCCCTTCTGAGCGCAGATCCAAAAGCTGCCCTGGCAGATGGCCGTTGGCAGACGTCCGTCGCAGAGCAAGCTGCCATGGGAGCGTGGTCTTTCTTTTCCTGCTTCTGCCCGCTGCAAACAGAAATCAAGCAAACAGCAGGCAAGAAAATCAGGAGGAGAGAGCACTCCTGCCCTTCCCCTTTGTGCAGGGCAGTGCTGTGTGATGCAGCAGGAAGAGCCGAGAGCGAACAGCTGAAGGCGCCACACACACTTTACCCCAGACTTTGGAGAAACTCCAAGGCAGCTAAGCGCTTACGAAGGAAACAACCACCCGAGCTGCAAAACTGTGAGCATCCCTCAAGGGACACAGCCTTTGCTGATCTGGTTTTACATTTGATTTACTGTGTCCTCTCAGAGAGGGCTGCTGCCCAGGCGCTCCTGCTCCTCTGCATCTTCTACCCTTTCACTTGAAAAGCCCTCCCTCCTGCTCTCTCTCCTTGCTGCTAGCACTGGTGTTGAATGGTAGTGCTCCGAGTGGGGCTGCTGCTTGCCTAGGTGCTTGCCCAGCACTCCCTGGCAGGGCAGCGCTACCCAATGCAGTGCACTTGCCCTGGACGACGGGAGCATCAGTGCAGCCCTCTGTGGCTTCAAGAGGTTCAGAAGCCTCTTAGCCTGGGATTTGCACCTGCATCTTAGGGAGGAGAGTGTGCTGGGAACTGACAAGTATCGACTCTCTGGTGTGGCTGTGTGTTTCCATCCCCTTCAGAACGAGCAGAAGAAGAGGACGGTCAGCATAATCAGGGTGAAGAGCCTGCCTGTTTGGAGGTGCTGGGAGCTGCACTTGACTTTGAGGAAGAGGGTAAGGCTGAATACCAGCATGAGGGGCATGCAGAAGAGGAGGTCAAGGACTCCAACGGTGATGAGGAGTATGTGGCAGTTGCTAGAGAGGCGAACAGTGCAAGAAACGTACCCCAGCATGTTCAGCAGCAGCGAGAGGCTCCAGAGCAGGCCGGAGATGATGCCTGACTAGTGCTTTGGGCGATGGCTTCGGCACCAGATGGGACAGAGGACAGACAGGCACCTCTCAATGCTGATGGCTGTCAGGAGATACAAGCCAGTCCCGTACGTGAAAAGATCCAGGAAGAGGAATATCCCAAACTACACTCCCACATTGAACTGCATCAGGCACTGAACTGTTTCGATGGCAATGCAGAGCAGGTAGCCAAAGTCAGCGGCAGCCACGTTCAGGATGTAGACAGTGAAGCGGTTCCTCCGGATGCGGAAGCCAAGGTACCACAGGACCGTGCCATTTCCCACCATGCCAGAGGCAGAGCTGATGAGGCAGAAGCTCTCCATGAACTTGAGGAGAGCCTATGACGGCTCTGCCTTTTGCACAGTCCCACTGTAATTAGCCCCTTCAGCCAGGCTGGTTGTATTTGGAAGGAAGGTTGATGTAGTTTTAGCACTCATAATGAGGGCTTCACTGTGAAGTACTGATCTGTCACTGTCTCTGATTTCACACAGACCTGTAAGCAGAGAGCACAGAGGTGGTAGCTCGTGTGACTTTCTCTCCTGATCATCTGGTGGTGTTTGCAATGCCTTTCCAGCTCTTTGTAGCCAGAGGTAGGTTCAGGGAAGGACTGCTGTGTTTGGACTTGGAGCCCAGAGCTTCTATGTGTCATTTAAAACACCGTATCTGAGGCCAAATTGTGTGTGGCATGTAGGAAAAGCTAGATTACAATGTATGTGTCTCTTTTTGAACTTATTTCTTGAGGCTTCTTTTACAGCCAGTGGTGGGAAACAAGTAGGCTAAAATAAAGCAATGTTAGCTCAGATTGATCATACCCGAAAAGTTCCTCATTTTCTTGTCTTAATAAAAAGGGAACCCAGGAATATTAGCGCAGATATAATTGTCTTTGCTTCATAGAGCTAGGATGAGGTGAGATGAATATTGTCAAAAGTGTATGAAAGTTGTAGACAATCAGCATACAAATTTAGGCAGCTTTAAATCAGACCGAGTTTTTCCTATCCATACTCCCAGAAAACATCGTCGAGTATTCATAATAGCTGGTAGTTTTTTATGTTGATGACTGATTTCTATTTTAATGAAATGTAGTTTAATGTGATTGGTTTGGCCTCTGGAGCCTTATGTATAGATAATAATTCAGTCTGACAGAGTCAGGCCTTACTAATTTCCTTCTCAGAAGTTTTAAGAAGCATGTGTAGGAGAAAGTGTCTGACCCTCACATGACATTGGAATTATGGCTAAATAATTCTGTCACACTGTTCTGTCAATTCACCCTGCTCCCTCCCCCATGATACTGGGATTTGAATGAGAATCTTGCCCCCCCAGAAAAACCCAAAACCAAAGGTCCAGAAATAAAATTCACTCCATTTTTGTCCAGTGAGGTCAAACTGTGTGACTCTTTCCTACTCGCCCTGCCAGCTGTTAATTTGGACATGACAAGATAGAGAAGTGCCATGAAAGACAGCAGGAGATAGTCAAAAAGAAGAGAGAAACAAGTCAAAACAAGGACAGTGGTGAAGAGGTGAATCATGGGATAATCTAACTGACACGAATAGTTCCTTACCCCTTTGTCAAATGCCACAGCAAGTGGGGAGACAGACTACCTGAACAGGTGAAATGTGACAAATTGAAACATTATTGTTTCGTCTCAACAACCGACCCTGTCTCCAGTGCTACACGGAAAGACTATGCAGGTAATCTCCTCGTCCAGCTGATAGCCGGGGCAGTGGGGATACTTTTGCAGCATGAGTCTGTGACAGGCATATACACCGGCAGTGCTTGGTTGAGAATCCAAGTGGAACCATTGCACCTAACTTTATCCATTAAGAATACAAACGTCTCATTGCACTTAGCTTTTAGAGCTACCATTAGAATTAATGGAGGTTTAGGAGCACCTGCAAGGGTAATATTTTGGCCCCAAGATAGGTGTCTTAGGCGTGCACAGTCAGCTGCCTGTCTTTCTCTGCTGACTGCAGACACATCCCATGGTGCTAGCTTCATCTAGAGGCTTAACATCTGGATGGCTAAAGGCAGGTGAGGTGAACTGCACCCTTAATGTCATCACCACAGCTTGCAGGATGTGTCTGTTAGGGTTGACTGAACCCAGGGAACTTCTGGCACTGCGGCATACTCTTTTGTAGGGAGCTAGAAGATTCCATCCTCAGCCATTATGAGACCTCGAGTGTTTCTAACATCAAGCCTTTAGAGCCTGTTAGATCCAAGAAAGAATTTAAGTATGTACTTCTGAAACAGACTAAGGGAAATAAAAAGCATTGTCTCTTTCAGAAAGCAAGGAATGTCTGTTGTAGCACAGTTTGTTTCAGAACAGGTAGGTAAGTGCTGCATGTAACATCTGAGTCCAAACTCACCTTCTGTTTCTTTATCTTAGTAGAGTAGCTTACTGCTTGCCCAACAGCACTCACAAGGCTACCTGCTCCCTGAACATCTGTAGCAAGCCCATTGAAAATATATGGCCTTATGACTGTGTCCACTTCCTCTCCATCTGGTTGTGGGGTCGCAGCAGATCTCCCACAGTGAAAAATTATCAGACCTTGATCCACAGTAGAAAGTACCTGAAGCAGTTGCTAATTCTGTGAACCAAGTCTGCTGTGAGGAGAAAGGAAGATCCGATGGTTAGTGGTTACCCATCCTTTGGAGAATCCAGTTGCAGCACACTCCTCTGCCACAACCTCTCTATGTGACCTGAAGCAATTTGCCAACTGATTTAAAGAGGACACAACTATTTGAGTGGCACCTACCTCTGCCTTTGCCCACTCCAACCTTCTCACCAGGTGCTCACATTAAGAAAATGGTTGTTTTACCTCCCTGCTGCCATCATCTCCACAAGGCAATTCACCCCACCTGAAATGTGGGTCATCCTCTGGAGGTGCCTCTCTCTCCATTGGCCATTTAGGGAACATCAGGTGATTACGTTTCTAGCTAAGGCATTTCAATCAGATTTCGTAATGTTAAACAGCATCAGCCTGGGCCACTGATAGTGTACTGTCACGTAGTGTCATACTGGTTGTAATGGATGCCCTGTGGAGATATGCCGAATCATCAAAAACTTTGCATTCCATATAATGCAAGTGAAGTAACCATCCTTTGACTTCCATAGACCATGCAAAAGCAAGTGGAAAAGTTGCTCACAGTTCTCGTATATCTCTTATAAGACTTTGGTAGACTCCTTTGGTAAGACTCCTGTCTCCAAAGCATATTCAAAACCTGAGTCTACTTCCTTAATGAAACTAATTAATGAAAGCCTGCATCAAATAGCAGCAGTCTAGCTGGTCTTTCTTTCCCTTGAGATTAAACATCCTTCCTGTGGTTTGCATGCTGAGTACAGTATAGTTCTTGTGGCAGCTGTTAGTCTGAACAAAGTTGACACCACAAAGACATCTCCTTGTCTGGACACAGAGTTATGCTGTTGTGTTTTCTCAGCTAATCTTAATTGATCATCTAAGACCAAAACTGCTAGTGTTTGATCTCTGAAGAATGCCACCTTCTATGACAGATGGGCAGTTAGGGCAATGCAATAGCATTTGTTCTTGGAAAAAGATCCCTAGAATGAAGATCTCCTTATCTTGAAGATGATCAAGACAATTGTGTAGCTATAGCCAATTTCTAACCAGCAGGAAAGGAAAATATTGGAGATCCTTTCCCCCAGTTCTTTTTTCTCCTCCCTTCCCCTCACCATCTCTCCAAAATCATGGCAGAAAGCAAGAGACAGAGGGCAATGGCAAAGACCGCTGCAGCCATCCAGGACTTTCTCACCTTCTTGTGGGTTCCTTGGTATTTCAGGGACTATTTGCAGTAACTGCCTGGTGTGGATCTGCTGGTGAAAATTGTCACCTGAATTCTGTGACTGATGGTCCAGATAAAATCCTTGTGCTGTAAAATCAAATCCTGGTGCTGGGCTATTTAGACACTGTTAAAAAAGCCATGGTCATTTCAATGTGACATCTGGAGAAAGAGCCAGTCACTCTCTTGAGGAAGTATCTAGTTTTTCGCATGTGGTCACTTAGATTTCAACCACCTCCCCCTTCCCTCCCAGCACAGAACCTGTCACTGTCATGGCTTAGGAAATGCTTTTTCACTACTTCTCCCTTCTTCAGACAGTCTCACGATATAAAGAACACAAGAACTGTCTGTCCAAAGTTACAGCTTGACTCTTGCACTGATGCTTTGCTTCCCAGCTGCATCCATGAGCAGCTCTAGTTTCACAGACCTTGCAGAAGATGCTCTACTGCTGCTCAGGGTCACACAGATTGAGAAGTTGTCAGTCCTCTTCCATAATGCCTGCTGCTGATTTCACAACCTCCCTCAACACAGCTTCTCATTCCCCAAGGGTCCACTGTCACTGCAGAACCTCCCTTAGCACACTCATCACTACCGAGTGTCCTCTTCTGACCTCAAAGCCTCTCCCAACACAAGCTGTCACCATACATTGTCCCCTACTACTTCACATTACCTGTTCTACAGTAGGGTCTCCTTGAACTCTCTAGCCAGCCTTATGACACCTCAGCAGCCACAATTCTGCAACCTCTCCTAGTGTTACCCTTCAATACACGATGTCCGCTTCTGGTGTCACAAGGTCTTTCAACACAGCTTAGCACCCACAGTATTACCTGCCACTTCATACTGTCTTTCAGCACAGTCCCTCACCACACCTCAGGCACTTCTGATTTCACAAACTCCATGAAGACAGCCCCTGGCCATGTAGCATCCATTTCAAGTTTCACAACTTCCCTCCACACCCTGCCTTGTCCCCATCGTGCCCATCATCAAATTCACAACACACATTCACCATGGCTCTGTCAACAAACCCCTTGCCAGTATTCACTATCCAGCTGCAAAACCTCATTCATCTCACCATGCACAGTCCCTCCTTGTCCAAATCACAGCTCCCCTGAGCATGACCTGCTGCCATAGTGGTGTCCAGAGCCAGGTGCCAAGGTAAGTGGAATGAAAATGGAGAAAAGACCTTTCTCCTTTGCGGGCACTAAGCACACCCCAACGGGGAATTATTTTGCAGCAGGAGGTAGCAGCAATTCTTCATTTGGACTTGTGCATTAAGTCACCTCTGGTAGTCCATTTGGCTAGGGAAACAAAAGGACATGAATGTGATGCTAGCCAAGTTGCTGCCATGTGTGCCACTGGGTACAGAAAGTGGCAGGCTGACTCATACTAGGTGAGCAGGCCAGATGCTATTGGCCTGATCTCTGGCTTCTGTCATCTGTTGTTCCTCTTCCTTTCCCAAAGACTGTAAGACTTTGTTTACCTTCCTACCCAATACTCTTGTTTCCTGCAGTGACTACTGTTAACCCTCAATAACCTGCCCAAGACTCCAGGCGACAGTAAAGGACATTTAAGTTAGGGGACTATTTTCACCAAGGCATTTCTTTACCAGTATTTATTCTCATTAACTGTAGGATTTCTGTTTTCAGTGTGGAGATCGCTGGCATTCTGTGCAGAGGAGATGGAGACATTAACTATGTTGCTATCAGGCCATTCCACATTTCCAGAAATTTCAGCAAAACAAAGGAAAGGACAGTAGCTGAGACAATGTCTTTCCTGACCTCCATGAGGCATAAGCTACAAATACACAGTAGTGTTGAGAGAAATGATGAATCTGACTTGGGCCTTGGTTGAGATGATATGCTGATATAAATCAGCATATCTATTTGCTTCGTTTGTTTCATTTCTTAGGTTCACCTTTGACTGCAGCTGCTCAGGTTAAGAAAGATGGGGCCATCATGACAGTGAGATTTGTCTGCCCTAAGTTATTTTGTTTAAAAGCTAGATGTCTATTTCACACCTAATCGCATCCTAAAATCAGTTCTGAGGTAGATCAGATGCATCTGCCTCCAGAGACATTCATTTTTTTGCGCAGAAGAGCCTAGAGTGACTAAGTCAGGGTTAAATTCGCTGACTTCCATCGGCATTAAATAGGTGACGTCCTCCCTCAGTTTCCCAATTCGTAAATGAAGGATTTTTTTGACTGACTTGGTAATTGACTGACCTCTGTTAAAACATGCAAATTCTTGCAAAGAGGCTTTATTCACTGGATTTCCAGTGATGAAATTTCTGGTGAGATAGGACTTGGAGGGTCATCAAGAGGTCACCCAGGACATCTTCTGTCCCTATAAAAACTTCATCGTAACCACTCCTGAGAGAAATGAGCCCAACCTGTCCTTAAAAGACTCCTGTGATAGGAATTCTTGACCATCCCTGGAGGATGGTGACTCTTCCTACAGCTTGAGGTTTCTTTCTTTTTTTCCTTTAATGAGGATTTCTCTTTTACATGTTTTTTTGGAATACACAGAAGTGAAAAAAGGAGAGAAAATATCTAGATTACATATGGACTGTTTTAGCATTCACAATGCTAGGAAGCCAGAGCAGTGGACCTAATGGCCCTTTACACATGGGAAATCCATACAACTATCAGCTTGGAGTAAGGAAGAACTCCGAGAAGCGTTAGCTGGATAGTTCCATGCATATGCTTGTCCAGCTGAATACTCAGCTACTCCTTTGACTGTTATTTCTTATGGAGAAACCCTGAAATGCCTTTGTGATATCATTATAAAAGCATTGACTGACAACTGTTTCTTTAAAATATATTTACTTAAACTTTTCAGTCAAGACAGAACTCATTCTCCTCCTTTGCCCCTTTCTTTCACGCCTTCCCTTCACAAAGCCTCCACCCCTCCCTCCTGCAGCCCCAAGAGCCCTTCAGGTGGAAGATTTCCTGGGAGAGGGTTAAAATTGGTGCTTAAATGGTTTTCTTCTCAGCCCTTCTTGCAGCTGCTGGGGTATGAAAGCATCATTCAGCACACCCGGGTCACATCATCCACACAGCCTATTAAACCACTTCTCACATAGGCAGGAAACATTAAGATACACTTGTGACACACGAAAGCAAGTAATAAATTAGATGGGGTTGGATTATACACTAACAGCCACCTCCTAAGCAAGTTTTGGAAGCTTTCCAGAAGCCATTCTATGTTCTTTAAAGGTGCTGTGCTCTAACACATTCATACCAGGGGAGACAGAAGTTGAGGAGATAAAGTTGTACAGCCTTACACAAAAAATTAGATCTCTAAACACAGGTGAGGTAAGTTTTGCAGCTTCTCTGCCTTCTCGCTTTGCTTCACTTTGCTTTTCTCGCTTTTCTTTCCTCTTCCTTTTCCTTTCTTCTTGCACAAATGTGATAATACAGAAAGGAACTTCCACTGAAGTTATCAACTGTCTCTAATTATCTTTGGCTAGAATCATATACAGAGCTAGTTCTACAGCCGCAGATTCGATTGCTTCAATATTATTCTTTTGTTTCCCATAACCACCTGAGATTTTAGGGAAGAATGCATGCAGTAAGGAGATGGTGCAATTTCTCACCCTTTTTGAGATGTTAAGAGTACACATGAGATTCATTTTATTTTGCAGCTGACTGCATTATGTCATATAGCTCAGGTCTACCCCTGCAAAGGCACTTGAAGAGATAAGCCATAACTGGTGGCAATCCTCTACTGAATTAGTCATTCTAGTAATCCTCTTGGAGTCAACAGTAAGAAACGGGTACTGGCAGCACATGATTCATCACATCTACAAGTAGACTGGTCAGGTGTAATATGCCTAGCTTAGGTACAGGTGCCTACATGACTTAAGGCGATGAGATGAGATCAGACAGATGGGTAGTTTGTTAAATGCAGTTTGGTGGTGATGGAAAGGACCTTTTCAAGCAAGATACAAAGCCGAGCTGTCTGAATTGTGAATCGGTCCTTTTGTAGATGCACACCTTGTTTTTAGCTCAGGAATTTGCCATCTGCTGGTATTCAGGCATATAGTTTCCCCTGACCATTTCTCTCTTGGTCACTCCTTTCTGACTGCCTAAACGTGGCCCTGCGATTGCTGTGGTATGCTTCCAGTGATGCTCTGGCTTGAATGGAGCCCAGCTGTTTCTTTTCGACTGGGTACTGCACAGCCATAAAGGTGTGCTCATTTCATCCCTGTCATTTATTTTGTTGAGAAGTCTACGTCGTTGCTCAGTAGAAGGAAGAGGGGTAGAAAGCATCACGACCTGGTAAGACGAGGGAGAAACTGACCTCCCGTTGTTCTTACTGATCCTTTTCCTTGTAGAAATATCTGAAAGGGAACCATCCGTGTAAATTATACCCTTCTGCTTGAAAAACTTTCATCTAGTGTAAGTACAACTGTAAGCATAGGAAAAGTCCCTAACTTTCCCCACCTCCTCTCTCGGCTTCACTTTGTGGGTTTGAAAGTAATCTTGGCTTTTCTCAGTTTCAGTGTTTCCTGTGGATGCTTCATCACTTTGTGCCTGCACGAGAGTTTCTGATTATGCTGCAGATTGAAGTAGTTGGTAGATAACTTGGCTTAACTGAATCATTCTGCAGATTTGCTCACAGATCACCAAGACAAATGAGAAGACCTGGTTGTGAGGTAATTCTGCAGGACTTAAAAAACCAGCTGACGGGGAATGTTTTGATCCTAGAAGGAAGCCCATACAGTGGATATTTTTATTAAAAGAGTGCCTGCTTTTGGCTGACCTTAAACTCTCTGTGAAGAGTTTAATCTGGTGGTTCCCAGACTTCTTTGACCAAGGGAATTCTGGTGGTCTGGGTGCATAAAGGCAAGCTAGAAACGTTACACTCTTTCTAAAGATGTAGGCTACTCATTTATTAGTGACACGTAATGCTCGATGGGTTGCAGCTGGAATACAGGGTGAACCAAAGAAGTCCCATGTTTATGCTGGAATGTGACCTTGTCTCGAATGAGAAACTGTATGGATGTAGAAATGCCTAGGGACAAGGAGCTCAGCCATAACCTGAAACAGGTGGATGGCATTACAAAAAGCTCTGAGCTACTTTCAGGCACCAAAAGGGATTATTCTCTAAAGTTCATTCTATCCTGGTGGTGCTAATTTGCTTCAGCTCCTCATAGTGAGTGGAGGAAAAAAGGGTTCTGCAAAGGACCCTAATTTAGTCATTCTGAATCAGCCTACAGAGAGACTTATACTGGCTGTTGAAGGAGTTTAGTTAGATTAGCTTCATTAAGCTAAGTTAACCCTTGAAAGGATCACGCAGAGTGTATCAAAAATCATACTAGGTAAAATCAGTACAGTGCTGGGACAGAAGATCTCACAAGAGTCTTTCATTCTTCCTTCCTCTGATAGAAACAATGCTGAGATTTAGAACAATGTGAAATACTACACTAAGTCATATGTGCAATTTTTTTCCCCTCCATGATAGATAACCTTCCCAGAACTCGTTTTTCAGCCTGTGACATTTCATATTTACGTTTCAAAATGTCTATACACAAGAGAGTTCTTTTCTCTGCATGTGGGTACATTTCCCTTCTAAACAAGAATTCAAAGATCGTGGGTACTTATAAAACAAATCATCATTCTGAGCAATATTTCCGGGTATTCTTAAAGACACCCATTTTACAAAGATTGCTGTCAGGGACTTTGTCTCCCCTGAGGGCAAACATACTGCATTATCTGCCTTGTAGTGCCCAAGGTAAACACTCTGGCCTTGTCCTTAGTGCATGGAAGGCTACCAGCCATGGAGCCAGTCCTTCAAAATCCTGGAGGACCAGGATTAAGGAACATAACACAGAGTGCACCTATCTCCGTGCCACAAAAGCCAAGGCAGAAGCTTTGTACTGTGGAGAATTAAATAGCTGTTAAAAAAAAAACATGACAGAAACTAAACGCTTCATAAGCTTAATACTAATGCTATATCTTTCTTGGTTTGTATCCACTTCTGATATAGAACTCACTATTAATAATGAAAAAATGCTGATGAATCATGTGTCTGTCTTTATTTTCCCAGGTGTATAAGCTATATATTGCATATTGGCACCCGACTGATCAACATGGAGAATGTAAGCAGTGTGAAGGAATTCATTCTTCTGGGCCTTTCAAAGAACCAAGGGGTGCAGAAAATGTGTTTTGTGGTGTTTTTGTTCTTCTATATTGTTGTTGTGGCAGGAAATCTGCTCATCGTTGTCACTGTAGTTAGCAGTCAGCGTCTGAACTCCCCCATGTATTTCTTTCTCTGCCACCTGTCCATTGCAGATATTTGCTACTCTTCTGTCACAGCTCCCAAAATGATTGCTGACTTCCTTGTTGAGAAGAAAACCATTTCCTTTGGGGGTTGCATGGCACAGCTATTTGGGTTACATATCTTCGGCGGCGCGGAGATCTCCATCCTCACAGTGATGGCCTATGATCGCTACTTTGCCATATGCAGACCCCTGCACTACATCACCCTCATGACCAGGCGTGTGTGTGGCTGGATGGTGATGGGTTCATGGGTGGGGGCCTTTGTGCACTCCCTGGTGCAGACCCTCATAACCGTTAGCCTCCCTTTTTGCGGCCCCAACAAAATTGACCACTACTTCTGTGATGTCCGCCCCCTACTACAACTGGCCTGTACCAACACCTATGTTGCGGGCATCATTGTCGTTGCCAATGGCGGAATGATTACTTTGGTCTCTTTCATCATCCTGGTCACGTCCTACATTATCATTTTGTTATCCTTGAGAAGGCGAACGTCCGAAGGGAGGAACAAAGTCCTCTCCACCTGTGGGTCCCACATTACTGTGGTGATTCTCTTCTTTGGGCCATGCACATTCACCTACATACGCCCATCCAGCAATCTCTCGGAGGACAAGAGGGCAGCTGTGTTTTACAATGTCATTACACCCATGCTGAACCCACTCATCTACACGCTGAGAAATGAGGAGATGAAAAGTGCCATGAGAAAACTGTGGAATAGAAAAGTTTGGCGTGAAAAGGGTGAGGTGTAGAACTGTGGTAACATTTTCTCAGGAGCTGAGAAAATCAAGTCTCTCTCACTATAATTCCATTTTGGAAAATTTACTGAAAGCTCTCTTTTGAAGAAAAGCTTGGTTTTAGCTGTTGCAGTAATTAGGAAGACACTGAAAGTTCATGTTTTGATTGGAATGGCATTGTAAACTCTGTGACTAGCAGGGATTCCCTTTATGTTCTCTTTTTGAATAGCACAGGCCCAGGACTGGGGCTTCCAAGCACTGCTGAGACACCAGCAAATAAATAAATGAATGCTATCAAAAATATTAAAATGTGTTCCAGGCAGAGCATCCCATTAGTCCGAGCTCTCCCAGGTGTAAACTTTCCGTCAGACAAACTCCATCTACTCTGTAATCTACTCAGCTAGGAAACAATGGCCCAAGGTGTCTGCAAGGCTGTTGGTCCCCTGCTGCTGGAAGCAATTGTACCAAAGGCTTCCTTCCCCTTTGCTTTGGAGTAAATGCCTTCTTATGAGCACTTCACTATCGTATGCTGAATCCATGGGTTAGCAGTTAAACTGCTGATATTAGATGTTGGTTGGGTCAGTTGCTGATGCAGATGATATGAGGAGAAGCTTCTCCCCTTCCCATTCCAGTGCAGCTCTCTGCCTTTCTGCAGTAGTTCCCCTATCACTAATGCCCTCCTTCCTAGCCATCCCCTCTGCCCTTCATCTCTGCCTCAGATTTTGCATTTTACTGTTTAGACTAATAGAGAATCAAAGATCCAAGTGAAAGATAAATTGCTCACTGTAGGAAATTGTCGCCACCAGAGAAAGCATTGGGGGGCACAATTTTATGTGTCAGTGAAAAAAAAGAGTTGTTTGGGAATAATTCCTGTACGCAGGATAACTCCTAGCACAACAGGGGACATCTACAGGCCCAGGCAAAGGAAGAAACATGTATTCCAAGGGAATAGCTGGAGCAGCTACTCCCGCAGGAGGGAAGAGAAGAAATGTGAAGATGGAAGATTGAATCATCTCAGAGCCAGTCACAGCTGCCACAGGGAGGTTAGTTGTAGCAGCTAAGGTTCTCCACAAGGACGAAGGAGCCACGAGGAGCCACGGGACCCTGACTCCTACCTTGCCAGGAGGAAAAGAGCAAATGAGCTGCGTGAGGGAGAAAGACATCTGTGTAATGCACTGTGAAAGTAACTAAAGCACTTTCTTTATTCTTCCATCACTTCACGTTCCCTATAAACACTGGCTTGCACTTGTGTTGCACCTTAACATGGCTTAAGTGTGATTTAAGATAAGAAGGTGTTGCCTGCACAGGAGAGCGGCAGATCTACGGACCAAACCCTGGGACAATGTCGCAAATGCTCTGGTTCCCCGAATGTCCTCTGCTCTATGCAGGGGGTGGCAGAGAGGGTTCCCATTTCACAGGCACGCACCAGCACACTGCAGACGTCTCAGTGTCTTCTCCTCACCGTGGTGGGTTATGTGGATGGCAGCCAGCAGGACGGAACTGGGATAAATCCTGATTCTCAAGGCTTAGAGGGATAGTGTCCCTCAGGCCTGGGCCAGCATGTCCCTCACCCAGCATTCACACTCTGTGGGCACAGCTAAAGGTGGGACCAGCCCCACCTATCTTTAGCAGTCTAAATTCTTCATGCAATGAAGGACAGTTGTCTAGCTCAGCAACACTGTCAACAGAGAGGGACAGGCGCCTTCAGAGGTTGGTCTGTCTCACCCTGTGTGGGGCAGGTAGAAAGACAGATGGGGCCCACTGACCCCCTTCATACTGAAACTGCTGAGGGGTTAGGGCACATGGTCAGTTCAAGCTAAGGCTTATAATTTTAAAACTGTTTGTTTGGGTTTTTTTAATGTTTTGGGGAAGAACGCCATGATTTTTCTGATTTCTCTTCCGGCTGGCGGGTGCTAGCAGGCAACAGCTGGACCATAGTTTATGGAAGGCATCAACAACAACAACAACATTTGATTCCTCTACACATTGGCCCAGATCCTTATAATGACTTAATATGAGGACTAGCCAGCTGCTTCTGTATTTTGCATTGCCTGAGTAAAAATACCTGGCAAGTAGTGAGGCCTGACCACAAACATTTTTAAAGTCTTGAAATAATTTCCTCGTTTACTTCTTGTTTCAAACGTGTACAGACCAGATGTCTAAGTGCCAACAGTCATATAGCACAGTTCTGATATTTATTTATGCTGCAAACGTGCAATGGTAAGAGCAAGTTAATAAGAAATAAGAAAGCATATGTGAAATATTGGCTTGGAAGGGAAAAAATATCTGACACGTGTAAGAGTCATCTTTACTCAAAAAATGTTTGACTGCAAGGGTAATGTGAACACAAACTCTTACAAATGGTCAGCCATGACATTGATTTTAAATAGAAATGTTTCCAAAAGAAGCACATAGCTAATACTAAATGAAGTCCATTTATCTGGACAGCATTGGAAAGCAAGCAAGAAAGCAAGCAAACCCCCCCACAATGTGACATGGTCTAGGTGATCACACTCCAGAGTCACCCTGTAGAGATTACTCTAATAGCTGTCCAAAATATATATTTTAGCTCCCCGTCCACTGATTCTTTCTGACAAAGAATACTTCACATGCATCTGCGATCTCATTGCTTCTGGTAAGCTTGTGCTTCTGCTGTGCAATTTACTTGAAATATTTCTGCCACAACTTCCCCATCTGGAGAGAAAGAGTTGTTCTTGCAGATGCTCTTGGAAGTTGTTTTTGCAGAATGAGAAATGGAGCTAGACATTCAGGCTGTCCGTTTCATCCCCTGTAGTTTCCAGCCCTGGCAGAGATGTGGACTGCTCTCGTGACACATAAGAAGCAGCTTGGAGCTGAGAGGTTTTGATGAACCTGCCTAAAGTGGTCCTAGAAGGTCATCAGAGAATAGCAGGCAAACTGTTGGAGACTAGCAAATATAAACTGTGTAAGTTTTCTGATCTTGCTTCTTTGTTTTGTTCAAGCGTGACTATGAAATCCTGCCTTTGAAAAGAGGCATTACTGTTGAGTGACTATTGTGAGGTGCATTTTATGAAGTAGAAAGAACTCTATTTTTTTTACCCTTTCTTTTAATTGGTGTCTTCTTTGCTTATTTTTCAGTTATATGCCATTTCCAGAAATATCTGTCAAAAGGAAGTTTCTGGTGTTACAGAGTCAAGGAGTCAATAGGTAGCTGCAGCACTGCCTATGTACTCAGTCTTAACTTGTCCCCTCTAGCTGTACACATCGTGGCAACAATGCTCTTAACACACACGCTTTGGGCCTCCCCACACTGCTTTCCTTCTGCCCATGGAGCGGCATGGAGATAGGGACGGAGACACAAAAGAATATTTCCTCTGCTGCTGAAGTTGGAGGGTGGAAGAGGCAGAGATCTCGTGAGAAAGAACTGATTGACCTGTGATTGTGGAACAGGATTAAGGTCCCAAAGGTCTTGCCAGTATTGTGGACACTGTTATGCAGCTCTTGCCATCTATCTTTTCAGTGTAGAAACTGAACACTAGTGATACTTGCGTACTGCACTAGAGTGCAGCAAAGGTGAATACAAGGGTGTTGGTGAGTAAGGGAGATTCAGCAGCGGTGTATTTATTACCCCAGGGGCATCACAGGTGTGTTTATGGGGGTTTCCATGCCTAGTCCAGAACTTGGCTGAGGTGTGCAAAAACCTTACTGACACATCGTTAATGCAGATTATCTCCAGTATTCACCCACGTACTGTAGGAAAGGTGGTCTGAGGAAGTACAAGCCTGCTCTTTTGGAGACTGAGGTCGCAACCCAGAAACTCATGAGCAATAACTGGAACCAATCCACACAAGATGTAGCCCAGTACAGCACATATAGGACAATGACTCTCCTGCTTCAGGTTTCCTGGCATGCCTTGAACATGGTCTGATTTCACTTAGGGCGCCTTAAAGACAGTTTGTGCCTAAAGGCACATCTCTGCTAAACAGACATGAGGTAGGTGTCCACTTTACCTCCTCCAGAAGTATCTACACTGAGAGTTGAAGTGATGTTAATTAGCCAGCTGCCTTGTGTCATGATGTGAATATTGATGGCTGCACAAAAATGCATGGACATTCTACCAGAGTCAGAGAGCACTAGTAAGGACTAGTTCTGTTGAATTCCTTCAGAGGGTTGAAAAAGAAGGTACGTTCACTGCTTGAGCAGAATTCCTTAGGGCATGACTAACGTGTTGAGACTCAAATCAAAACATGCACTATCCTTCTCAGTCAGTTTTTCGTTTCCAAATCAACACTTCAGAAGTGGATGTTTAGGCAACCTAGTGACTAGTCTTCCTTTTTAAAAGGGGCAAAGGTCAGAAATATGAATCTGGAGGATATTTCCACCAACTCCCTCAAATAAATAAACGGAGCTCGCTATTACACACTTCAGTAATACATTCTGAGTTAGATATCAACTGTCACTCCTTGAGAGAAGCATTGACTTTGAAAGGAAACTTTCCCCAAAAGGCATAAAAGGGAATACACTGATATTGAACATACCAGTGATCAACATGGATGTGTACTGATAACACTGTGTTTCTAATGCCATCACAGGTGGCTTTATTCTGTGCTTCAGGTCCTGTCTACGTGACCTATGTGAAGAACAAAAACAATGTGACAGAGTTTGTCTTCCAGGGACTCACACAAGATGATACATTAGCAAAAGTATGCTTCACATTCTTCTTAGTCTTCTATGCCACTGTTATTCTTGGAAACCTGCTTATCATCATCACTATACAGAACAGTCAACAGCTGGACTCTCCCACCCCATACTTCTTCCTGAGCTGCTTGTCCTTTGTAGATATCAGTTACTCTACTGTCACAGTTCCCAAACTCATTTATGACCTTCTTGCTGAAAAGAAGACCATCTCTTTTGTGGGCTGCATAGCACAGCTCTTTGCGGTCCATCTCAACCATGGGGAGGCAAAGAGAAGTGTTCAGGAGGGACTTTTCAGGAATGTTGTTCTATTTTTAGCATGCCTGTTCAGAGCAGAACTGAAACTAAATTCAAAGTTTTATGTACCTCTCATCTTTCTTTGGAAACTGTCAGTCAAAAGGATGTGAGCATATTGTCACCAAACCCGAGCCTTTGGGGTGGTATTGGGGCTTTTACCTTTAGACACCTTAGAGCTGTGTAAGTCTCAGCAAGAGACCTTTGAGGGGACTGCGATTCATTGCATGGTAAAATAGGAGCATGAGAGGAGCAGGATGCTGCACTAGGTGTCTGCCTTACAGTGAAGGGTGACATACACTGTACTAGGCTTTCCAAGGCTCCCAGGAACACTGATGGACACAGAGGTCGTTCCCCGATGCCAGGCATTCACTCCGATTTTCATCAGTCTGTGCCAACCTGGTGTCTCTGGGAACGCTTCATTTAAAGGAGCTCTGCTAACACCTTTCCAAGGCCTTGGCCTTATGTCATAGCTGAGCTTTATAATCTATCAGAGCAGCAATCCAAGCATGGTTAAATACCATAGTCAATGTTGGAGCCACAATCCAGTTCAATTATCGGGACATTTTTCACCGCTTTATTTAGAGACTGGATGAAGTTTCATACTTTGGCCAGTCGTCTGGTGCTTTACACTATAAAAATCTAAGGAATAGGTGTCTCAGTGGAAATATGGGGATCCAATATCTCTCCATACTCCACACAATATAACCTAATTCCTAGCTGAACACTGAAAATTTCCCTAAAATTCTTAACAGTACTGTTCTTGATTCATCGAGTTTTCCTCAACTGTTTGCAGCAGGGAAACCCCCAAATGCCCCTACGACCTCCTGACTCTGGGCAATGCTGTTCTACCACAAATAGACTTACTTTAGCATTGCTGTCATGACAAGTGATTCAAGGCAGGGATTTTCCCAAATCTCCTCCTGGAACTGAGATTTGGGGAAGGGAAGAAGAGGAACAGGATTCTGGATGGTGGATCAGAAGGCTTTCTTAGAAAAGCAAACTGTAGATTTGAAGAGACAGCAGCTCTTTAACATTTTAAATTCCCTAATTTTGTCTGGGTTTCTCGAGGTGGAGACTAAGGCATAGGTGAATGCAGGACTAAGATGAATGCGGGGCTTATGAAAATCTGTTCTTTTTGATGATATTTGTCAGAAAGCATATTTAGGTTTGAGATTGTGATTCTTGATTGAAACATGCTGCCGGTTCTGCTGATGCTTAGCTCTAGATGGCTTTGACTATCTTAAACATCAGCGCAGAGAGAGGTGTGCAGACATGACTCATTGCTGTGCAGGGAAGCTCTTTGATGACAACCTACCTGTCTTTTTCTGGAAGAGTAGGATTGTACATTGCTCTTCCCAGAGACCTGTAAACATACACAGTAAAGTAAAATGATGCCTGTGGTTTCTTCTCAAGCTATTTCCTTCCTGTGAGCTGGGAGTCCACTGAAAGAGACAATTTTGGACACCTCAGAAATCTGGTTTAAAAATCTCTCATCTCTGTCCTAGATAAGGACAACGCAAAATTGATATGTGTAAAAAGTGTGAACATATCTGATGATACTTAATGATGAGAAACAAGAGATAAACCTTGAGCTTCAGCCTCTGCAGCAACAGAAAGATGACAACTAGCAGCACCAAAAGGCTACATTTTCACATTCTTTTTCCTGCATTTTGGGACCGTCAGGCCAGTGGGATAATAGTGCATATAGTCCAAATGCTTTTACTATCCCGTGCATATTCTAATTTTGGCGTTACTGAGATAAACGGCTTCTGAGATAGTGATGGCCTTTAATCATCACTACTTGATCAAAATTCAGACTGTAACACACTGAAGATAAGTTTTCTCCCCAGCCGTGTGTCTTTGGGCAGAAATAATGATGTTTCGCAGTCATATCAGCTCTCTGTAAAATATGCTGGCAGCCGTTTGAAGAAAAGAGACTTGTAAAATCCTTCTTTAGGGTGCCATAGATGATCACAGGGACACAATCTTTGCTATAGTTATGCACAGCTTTAAGGAGAGGAAGTCAGGGGAAATAACAGCCCTAACAGGCTTGCAGTGAAATGCAAAGGGAATCCGCAAGACCTCTTTCCATCCCCCTTTGACTGTAAACCTTATGCAGAGGCAGGAACCTCTCGCCTGTCTGAGATTAATTCTGTCACTTTCAGCTCAATAAAGATTTCAACTCCTTCTGCCAACTGAGGGACAGCATTTGTAAACTCAGCCAGAAGGGATGAAACATCTACTAGTGATAGAACACCTATCCCTAGAGCTAGCTTAGTTGAATTGATAAAAGGATTCCAAAGCCTTTCCCAACTTTCTCATCTCCCAGAAATGACTGGTCATTTATTCTCAAAACCACATTGTTGACAGACACATAGTTGGTAAGTCACCATCTTATTTCGGCATTTTTTTAAGTGAAAGAACACTGCAGCTTGATTAACTTTCAGATTATGTCCAATGTCCTTAAAATAACTACCGGTTCACTCAGTTGCCTCAAGTGGATTGCTGATATGTGGAGATGAAAAGCAGGAATAAGTTCTTGTTACTTCACAATGGTAGCAAAATTAGAAGTCAATCTTTTCTGCATTGCTGTAGTTTTTTCATGTTTCCAGGCAGAAGGGGAAAAAGGAGGTAGTAATGAGTGACAGAAGAGGGAGATTTAACAGGAGAGGGACAGTTACTTTCGCTAGTGTTTGGGGGGCAAAAACACGGGTGTCTGTTCTCCAAGATTTCCTTTCCAGAACTTCAGGTTCTGTGTGTTGCACTGGAAGAGGCTACTCCTTTCAAATACTGAAGACGTAGCAGAAATGGCCATAAATTCAAATCACATTGCTTTTCTCCTCTTGAATATCTTTGAAAGCTTTTTCTCATCTTGACGGACTGGTGGTTTTCCTACATGAGCAAACGTTCCTAATAGAACAGAGAACTGCAGTTCTGTGCCACGCGCTCCTCAGGCAGGAGTCCTGTTTGTGCTTGGAACTTGCAAGTTAAAAGTCAGGATTCCTCCAGCTTTCAGCAGCAGAGGAAGACAGTCTTTCAAGATAGAAGTTGCAGATACAACCAGTTAAAAGTCCACCTAAAATCACTTCTAGCAATTTCGTACCTTTCTGAATCTCACCCTTGGAAGCTGATCAAATCTTCCTTGGAAGTCCTACTCTTTGTACCAAGGTTTTGATAAGTTTTCCCCAAACAAAGTTCTCTTTCTAACAAGTCTGCTGAAGTTTCTCTAATATGACCTAAAACTCTCCTCAGAGCATCCTTCACCTCCTTATTCCTTTAGGCTGTAGCTGATAAGATTCAGCACTGGAGTCGCCACTGTAGAGAATAGAGAGGCCCATTTATCTCAGTCCAATGAGTAGCTGGATGTTGGGCTACCGCACATAAAAACGGTGCTGCCATAAAACAAGAAGAGAGCTCTCAGATGGGAAGCACAGGTGGAGAAGGCTTTGCATCTGCCCTTGGAGGAGTGGATCCTCAGGGTGGTGGAGATGAGGTAGATGGAGGAGATTAGAATTGCCAGAGATGTGAAGGTGCCACGAAACACACCAAAAATGTGAAGTACCATCTCTTTGCTATAGGTGTCAGAGCATGAAAGCTGGATCCTAGGGGGATGTCACAGAAATAATGACCGATAACACCAAAGTCACAGAAAGAGAATGTGAAGGTGGAGATAGTTTGCGCAAGTGCGTGGACAAAGCGAGTGAAATAGGAGATGATTACCATCTGTGTACAGGCTTTTGAGGACATGACAGTTGCATAAAGGAGAGGGTTACAGAGAGCCACATGCAGTCATATGCCATTGCTGCCAGCAGGAGACACACAGCACTAGCCATGAGGAGACAAGTGAATAGCTGTGCCACACAGGCACTGACTGAAATGGCTCTCCTCACTGCTGAAGAGTTCACCAGCAACCTCGGGGAGATAGCTGAGGAGTAACAGAAATCCACAGAAGCCAAGTTACTGAGAGAAAGGTACACAGTGTGTGAAGCCGGGGGATCAACCTTCATCTACATGATCCTTCCAAGATTCCCTATTAATGTGCTTAAAAAAAGCGGGTTACCTTCACCTCTTGGCTTTCTGTTAGTCCAGAGAGGATAAACTCAATGGCCACACAGTGATTCCTCTCAGGCATGTTGCTAGCACACTCATGTTATCTCCCGACAAGAAACTGGTTCAACACCTAGAAGTAATGGGAAACTGGCAACACACAATGGATTGTCTCAGTAGCCACAAGGAAGTACGGCGCATTTTCCTCATAGCTTCTGACTAGACTTCTTTAATTACGCATTGAAATGACTTGTGAAACAAGGGAGTACTGTTCCTATTTTTCAGGTGAGATAAGAAAGCGCAGAAAGATAAAATAATTTATTCAAAAGGCAGCAGCAGCACTGTGAAACACCAGTCCTAGTCTGGCACTACAATGGTTTTCGTGTGCCCTCTTTCTCCTTTTTTAAGGAAAAAAGTCTGCTTTTCTTGAGGACATCTATGGAGCACTCTTCTCCCCTCACTCCTGGCCACGGTTGGGTGTACAGTATCATCCAAATGGCCCCCTCCAAGGGCAATGGCCCGCTTGTTCCTGAAGATACATGGTCTTGACACTAGTTCAGACATCATTCTTCCTGTATTGCAATCACCAATACATTTTTTGCCTATTAGCTAACTCTCCTGGGCATTGGTAGCAGTGTAGTTACAGCTCAGTATGGGCCACAAAGTCCATTAACAGGGCAAAGCAGCCCCCGTTCAGCCTTGCTGAAATAGGAATATAATGGTTAGGCTGCAGCTGTGCCAACTTGGTAAGACCTGCCTTAATTACATGGACCTCCACCACCCTGACCTTTGGGACTGCAACTCGTAAACATACAAATAACAAATCCACATCCTGGCAGAAGAAAGTAAGAGTTTCCTCTCTTGAAAGAAATGGCGGCAAGCACTAAATGGCAACAGCAGCAGGAAAACCCAGCTTTGCATCTTCCCAAAGAGGAGGAGATACCACAAGATCCTCCAGGTTTGGCTGAGAAAGGATTTCCCATTTGCTTGCACCCCTGTTGTCAAGGAAAAGTGGCCATCTTCTGCTCAGGAATAAATTGGGAAGAGTCACCAAATGAAATACTTTCCATTTAGAGGGGGAAAAATCTCATGCTAAAAGGGAAGGAATCCTGAACAAAAAGGGAATCAGTCATCCCTGTAAAGGTTCTACCAGCTTCACCTCACATGAAAAATTATTGTTAATCTCTTGGAGGTTAGCAGTAACCTGGCTGACGCTCTCAAAGCGGAGTTCTTATCACGTGGGTGACTGAATGGAGGTTTCAATTCTTGCTGAGGTCTGTTTCTAGCATAGGCTTCAAGGTATTGCATAGGTACAAAACTATTCTCTTACTGACCTGTTTCATCCAGAAAGGCAAGAGTAGATACTGTAGATACCAAGCCAGTTTATTCCCCGCTTGAGCCAAATCTTCAGAAGTACTTGCCCATTTCAAGAAGCAGACAGCAGGATTAAAACCAGCCTATAATGGTTAGGTACACAGTTTAAGTGGGCAAAATGCTTACCCTGCTTAGATGCACAAAAGACCAGACTGCCTTTACACACCGAGTTATCTTTGCATAGCTGGCTGTTGTTTATCTCCAACCTACCCAACGTTTTCTGCCCTGAAGCACAGCAACTAGCCCAGTTAATTCTCAGAAAAGGGCTTCAATGAGCTTGCTATCAACAGGTTGCTCTCTTCCATGGACTACTTGGGAAACTGAAGGAGGAAATTTCCCTCTCCTGCCCCAACGTGAGTGATCAAACACTGGATTAGGTGCAAATTTGTAGAATCTCCATCTGTGCTGACATTTAAAATTCAGCTGGATCGAGCCGGAGCAATCTGATCTGACTGAACCTGCTCTGAGGAGGAGGTTGGACTTGATGACCTCCAGAAATCCTTCCCAACCTAAATTATTCTATGATTCTATCTGCAGATTGAAAATGATCTTTTTGATCTCTAAAATGAAGAAATAGGCCTACCTTCCTTGCATGAAGGTGTGAAATATTTTATGCCGTATTGTTGCAGAAATAAACTCTTATTTCAAAAGCTACAAACTTATGAGGCCTTCTACAGACAGCTGGAAGTAGCCTCACGATCCCAGGCCCTGGTTCTCATGGGGGACTTCAGCTACCCTGAGATCTGCTGGAAAGACAGCACAGCTAGGCACAAACAGTCCCGGAGGTTCCTGCAGAGCATTGGTGACAACTTCTTGACACAGGTGGTGGAGGAGCCAACAAGGAGAGGTGTGCTGCTGGACCTTGTACTAACAAACAAAGAAGGACTGGTGGAAGATGTGAAGGTCGGGGGCAGCCTTGGCTGCAGTGACCATGAGGTGGTGGAGTTGAGGATCCTGCAAGGAGGCAGCAGGGCACTGAGTAGGATCGCAACCCTGGACTTGAGGAGAGCAAACTGTGGCCTCTTCAGGGACCTACTTGGAGGAATGCCATGGGTTAGGGCCCTAGAAGGAAGGGGTGTTCAAGAGAGCTGGTTAATATTCAAACATCACTTCCTCCAGGCTCAAGATCAGTGCATCCCTATGAGTAGGAAGTCAAGCAAAGGGGGCAGGAGACCTGCATGGATGAGCAAGGAGCTCCTGGCAAAACTCAACCAGAAGGAGGAAGTCTACAGAAAGTGGAAAGGGGGACAGGCCACTTGGGAGGAATACAGGAACATTGTCAGAGTATGCAGGGATGCAACGAGGAAGGCTAAGGACCGTTTGGAATTAAATCTGGCGAGAGATGTCAAGGACAACAAGAAGGGCTTCTTCAAAGACATCAGTAGCAAGAGGAAGACTACGGAAAATGCGGGCCCTTTGCTGAACGGGGAGGGTGCCCTGGTGAGGAAGGATGCAGAGAAGGCAGAGTTACTGAATGCCGCCTTTGCTTCAGTCTTTCCTGCTCAGACCAGCCCTCAGGAACCCCAGACCCTGGAGGCAAGAGAGAAAGTCTGGAGGAAGGAAGACTTTCCCTTGGTGGAGGAGGATCGGGTTAGAGATCATTTAAGCAAACTTGACACCCACAGATCCATGGGCCCCGATGGGATGCACCCACGAGTGCTGAGGGAGCTGGCGGATGGTATTGCTAAGCCACTCTCCATCCTCTTTGAAAGGTCTTGGAGAACAGGAGAGGTGCCTGAAGACTGGAAGAAAGCCAATGTCACCCCAGTCTTCCAAAAGGGCAAGAAGGAGGACTCAGGCAACTACAGGCCAGTCAGCCTCACCTGCATCCCTGGAAAGGTGATGGAGCAGCTCATCCTGGAAGCCATCTCCACGCATGTGGAGGACAAGAAAGTGATCAGGAGTAGTCAGCATGGCTTCGCCAAGGGGAAATCATGCCTAACCAATCTGATAGCCTTCTCTGATGGAATGACTGGTTGGGTAGATGAGGGGAGAGCAGTGGATGTTGTCTCCCTTGACTTGAGGAAGGCTTTTGACACTGTCTCCCATAGCATCCTCATAGACAGGCTCAGGAAGTGTGGGTTAGATGAGTGGACAGTGAGGTGGCTTGAGAACTGGCTGAATGGCAGAGCTCAGAGAGTTGTGATCAGCGGTGCGGAGTCCAGTTGGAGGCCTGTAGCTAGCGGTGTCCCCCAGGGGTCAGTACTGGGTCCAGTCTTGTTCAACTTCTTCATCAGTGACCTGGATGAAGGGACAGAGTGCACCCTCAGCAAGTTTGCTGAGGATACAAAACTGGGAGGAGTGGTGGATACCCCAGAGGGCTGTGCTGCCATTCAGAGAGGCTGTTACTGGAGAGGCTGGAGAGGTGGGTGGAGAGGAACCTCCTGAAGCTCAACAAAGGCAAGTGCAGGGTCCTGCACCTAGGGAGGAATAACCCCATGCACCAGGACAGGTTGGGGGTTGACCTGCTGGAAAGCAGCTCTGTGGAGAAGGATCTGGGAGTGCTGGTGGACACCAAGTTAAGCATGAGGCAGCAATGTGCCCTTGTGGCCAAGAAGGCCAATGGTATCCTGGGGTGCATCAGGAAGAGTGTTGCCAGCAGGTTGAGGGAGGTGATTCTCCCCCTCTACTCAGCCCTTCTGAGGCCACATCTGGAGTACTGTGTCCAGTTCTGGGCTCCCCAGTACAAGAGGGATGTGGCACTACTGGAGCAAGTCCAGCGAAGGGCTACAAAGATGATTAGGGGACTGGAGCATCTCTCTTATGAGGAAAGGCTGAGAGAGCTGGGCCTATTCAGCCTGGAGAAGAGAAGGCTGAGAGGAGATCTTAATAACGTGTACAAGTATCTGAAGGGAGGGTATCAAGAAGATGGAGCCAGACTCTTTTCAGTGGTGCCCAGTGACAGGACGCGAGGCAACGGGCACAAACTGAAACACAGACAGTTCCATCTGAACATGAGGAAAAACTTCTTCCCTATGAGGGTGACAGAGCACTGGAACAGGTTGCAAGAGAGGTTGTGGAGTCTCCTTCTCTGGAGATATTCAAAAATCCGCCTTGACGCGATCTTGGGCAACTGCTCTAGGTGACCCTGCTTGGGCAGGGGGTTGGACTAGATGATCTCCAGAGGTCCCTTCCAACCTCAACCATTCTCTGATTCTGTGAAATGGCTTCAGGAATACTGTTACCCCATAGAATTAAAATGAACAAAAGAGAAAAGTTTTGACCCCTGTTAGTTCTTTGAATGTTCTGGTGCAGACATTTTCCCTTCTTCCTCTGCCCTCAACTTAATTTCAAAAAATCAGATTTAGATCCATTCCTTTTAAATCCAGCCCTTCATTTGCTCACAAACTGTTTTAGTGTTAATTCGATCCATGCACCAGCCAACCCAGAAAGAGAGTAATGGAGAAACAAAGGAGGGAAGGATTGAGGGCAGGAGCCAAAAAAAACAAAAAACAAATAGAAAGTCTGGAGAGCTAGATGGAGAGGCAGAGAAATGCCCTTTCAGCCCTGCAGCAAGAGGCAAGTGCCAGTGCCAGGAAGAGAGGTGACCCTCCCAGCAGCTACTGGGAAGACAGTGAGATAAGGTGCTGTGGCTGGGAGCTGAAAGCTTTCTCAGAAGCACTAGGGTGAGAGGCCTTGCATGGCACTGCGTAAGGGGAGCGAGGCATCCCCAGTGTGGGGCGAGACGGTGGTGGGGAAGAGATTTGGCACAGGCACAGGAGGGTGGCTGATGGCTCAGCAGGAGCTGTGTGCTGCAGCCACATAGGGAAGGGAAAAGCTCCTTACAAGCACCTTTCTCTCCACTGCCTGTACAGACAGGCTAGGGCAACTAAGTCATCTGGAGATGGCCATCTTGGGCGAAAGCTGGGAGAGATGAGTTGAGATGTCCTCTGGGGACAGCGATGGAGAGGCTCAGGGTGTAGGTGAGGAATTGGTGCTCTTCTCTACACACACAGAAGCACCACGCATCACTCCAGGACCCCTGTGTGTTGACCAGAGCAGCCGTGGCACCAGCTGAACGGTCCCCTAGGTGTTCAGGCCTGAAGGATGTTTCTATACAAGCCCAAAATAGCCAGGATGAAACTCATGCCTGCTGAGAATGGCCTCCCAGGAGCTGCCAGAATGCACTGGAGTCCTGCAGGCTTGACCTCAAGTCAAAGTGAGGGAAAAGACTCCCTGTATGGTTCAGGGTCCCAAAGACATGCCCAACATCCTGGGTCACTCTTCCTCCCCGCGCTCTGCATGCTCTGCATAGCCATGCTCTGTGCACCATGTCCCCTTCCACAAGGGGGGACCACGTAATGAGAAGAGGCACTGGCATGGTGTGCAGACAAGGATCGCTCTCACCCAGCTCCCTGGTCCCCAGCACAGCCCTGCTCGGAAGGGGCACGTCACCAGCTGAGCTGCTCCCACCGCAGTGGAGATGCCCTGGCTCTGCTGGGGGCTGAGCACTGCTGCCCACCTCCCCTCAGTCCCCTCTGCAGGCTGCCCCACCCTCCCACACCTCCTCGCCAGCAGGGATTTATACAGCAGTCTCTGCAGCAGTGTCTCTGGGCACTTGGCTTCCTTCTCCGCACGTTGCTTTCTCTGCAAACACTTGTCAGAAGGTGACTTTCCCAGAGCCATGGAGCCGGTGGTGATGGTTGCTCCGGACCAGAAAGTAAATGACTGGGTTGGTGCTGCTGTCCCAGAGAGATGAGCCAGGGACCATCAAAAATGGGAATTTACCAATGTTTGGCATGCAATAGTAATGCTTTTTCACTACTTCTCCCTTCTTCAGACAGTCTCACGATATAAAGAACACAAGAACTGTCTGTCCAGAGTTATAGCTTGACTCTTGCACTGATGCTTTGCTTCCCAGCTGCATCCATGAGCAGCTCTCGTTTCACAGACCTTGCAGAAGATGGCCTACTGCTGCTCAGGGTCACACAGATTGAGAAGTTGTCAGTCCTCTTCCCTAATGCCTGCTGCTGATTTCACAACCTCCCTCAACACAGCTTCTCATTTCCCAAGGGTCCACTGTCACTGCAGAACCTCCCCTAGCACATTCCTCACTACCGAGTGTCCTCTTCTGACCTCAAAACCTCTCCCAACACAAGCTGTCACCATACATTGTCCCCTACTACTTCACACTACCTGTTCTACAGTAGGGTCTCCTTGAACTCTGTAGCCAGCCTTATGACACCTCAGCAGCCACAATTTTGCAACCTCTCCTAGTGTTACCCTTCAAAACACGATGTCCGCTTCTGATGTCACAAGGTCTTTCAACACAGCTTAGCACCCACAGTATTACCTGCCACTTCATACGATCTTTCAGCACAGTCCCTCACCACACCTCAGGCACTTCTGATTTCACCAACTCCATGAAGACAGCTCCTAGCTATGTAGCATCCATTTCAAGTTTCACAACTTCCCTCCACACCGTGCCTTGTCCCCATCGTGCCCATCATCAAATTCACAACACACATTCACCATGGCTCTGTCAACAACCCCCTTGCCAGTATTCACTATCCAGCTGCAAAACCTCATTCATCTCACCATGCACAGTCCCTCCTTGTCCAAATCACAGCTCCCCTGAGCATGACCTGCTGCCATAGTGGTGTCCAGAGCCAGGTGCCAAGGTAAGTGGAATGAAAATGGAGAAAAGACCTTTCTCCTTTGCTGGCACTAAGCGCACCAGTATTTATTCTCATTAACTGTAGGATTTCTGTTTTCACTGTGGAGATCGCTGGCATTCTGTGCAGAGGAGATGGAGACATTAACTATGTTGCTATCAGGCCATTCCACATTTCCAGAAATTTCAGCAAAACAAAGGAAAGGACAGTAGCTGAGACAATGTCTTTCCTGACCTCCATGAGGCATAAGCTACAAATACACAGTAGAGTTGAGAGAAACGATGAATTTGACTTGGGCCTTGGTTGAGATGATACGCTGATATAAATCAGCATGTCTATTTGCTTCGTTTGTTTCATTTCATAGGTTCACCTTTGACTGCAGCTGCTCAGGTTAAGAAAGATGGGGCCATCATGACAGTTGAGAGTTGTCCGCCCTAGGTTGTTTTGTTTAAAAGCTAGACGTCTATTTCAGACCTAATCGCATCCTAAAATCAGTTCTGAGGTAGATCAGATGCATCTGCCTCCAGAGACATTCATTTTTTTGCGCAGAAGAGCCTAGAGTGACTAAGTCAGGGTTAAACTCGCTGACTTCCATTGGCATTAAATAGGTGACGTCCTCCCTCAGTTTCCCAATTCGTAAATGAAGGATTTTTTTGACTGACTTGGTAATTCACTGACCTCTGTTAGAACATGCAAAATCTTGCAAAGAGGCTTTATTCACTGGATTTCCAGTGATGAAATTTCTGGTGAGATAGGACTTGGAGGGTCATCAAGAGGTCACCCAGGACATCTTCTGTCCCTATAAAAACTTCATCGTAACCACTCCTGAGAGAAATGAGCCCAAGCTGTCCTTAAAAGACTCCTGTGATAGGAATTCTTTACCATCCCTGGAGGATCGTGACTCTTCTTACAGCTTGAGTTTTCTTTCTTTTTTTCTTTAATGAAGATTTCTCTTTTACATGTTTTTTTGGAATACACAGAAGTGAAAAAAGGAGAGAAAATATCTGGATTACAAATGGACTGTTTTAGCATTCACAATGCTAGGAAGCCAGAGCAGTGGACCTAATGGCCCTTTACACATGGGAAATCCATACAACCATCAGCTTGGAGTAAGGAAGAACTCCGAGAAGCATTAACTGGATAGTTCCATGCATATGCTTGTCCAGTTGAATACTCAGCTACTCCTTTGACTGTTATTTCTTATGGAGAAACCCTGAAATGCCTTTGTGATATCATTATAAAAGCATTGACTGACAACTGTTTCTTTAAAATATATTTACTTAAACTTTTCAGTCGAGACAGAACTCATTTTCCTCCTTTGCCCCTTTCTTTCACGCCTTCCCTTCACTAAGCCTCCACCCCTCCCTCCTGCAGCCCCAAGAGCCCTTCAGGTGGAAGATTTCCTGGGAGAGGGTTAAAGGTTGGTACTTAAACGGTTTTCTTCTCAGCCCTGGGATATGAAAGCATCATTCAGCACACCCAGGTCGCATCATCCACACAGCCTATTAAACCACTTCTCACACAGGCAGGAAACATCAAGATACACTTGTGACACACGAAAGCAAGTAATGAATTAGATGGGGTTGGATTATACACTAACAGCCACCTCCTAAGCAAGTTTTGGAAGCTTTCCAGAAGCCATTCTATGTTCTTTAAAGGTGCTGTGCTCTAACACATTCATACCAGGAGAGACAGAAGTTGAGGAGATAAAGTTGTACAGCCCTTACACAAAAAATTAGATCTCTAAACACAGGCGAGGTAAGTTTTGCAGCTTCTCTGGCTTCTTGCTTTGCTTCGCTTTGTTTGCTTTGCTTTTCTTTCCTCTTCCTTTTCCTTTCTTCTTGCACAAATGTGATAATACAGAAAGGAACTTCCACTGAAGTTATCAACTGTCTCTAATTATCTTTGGCTAGAATCATATACAGAGCTAGTTCTACAGCCACAGATTCGATTGCTTCAATATTATTCTTTTGTTTCCCATAACCACCTGAGATTTTAGGGAAGAATGCATGCAGTAAGGAGATGGTGCAATTTCTCACCCTTTTTGAGATGTTAAGAGTACACACGAGATTCATTTTATTTTGCAGCTGATTGCATTATGTCATATAGCTCAGGTCTATCCCTGCAAAGGCACTTGAAGAGATAAGCCATAACTGGTGGCAATCCTCTACTGAATTAGTCATTCTAGTAATCCTCTTGGAGTCAACAGTAAGAAACGGGTACTGGCAGCACATGATTCATCACATCTACAAGTAGACTGGTCAGGTGTAATATGCCTAGCTTAGGTACAGGTGCCTACATGACTTAAGGCGATGAGATGAGATCAGACAGATGGGTAGTTTGTTAAATGCAGTTTGGTGGTGATGGAAAGGACCTTTTCAAGCAAGATACATGGTTGAGCTGTCTGAATTGTGAATCGGTCCTTTTGTAGATGCACACCTTGTTTTTAGCTCAGGAGTTTGCCATCTGCTGGCATTCAGGCATATAGATTCCCCTGACCATTTCTCTCTTGGTCACTCCTTTCTGACTGCCTTAATATGGCCCTGCGATTGCTGTGGTATGCTTCCAGTCATGCTCTGGCTTGGATGGAGCCCAGCTATTTCTTTTCGACTGGGTACTGCACAACCATAAAGGTGTGCTCATTTCATCCCTGTCATTTATTTTGTTGAGAAGTCTATGTCGTTGCTCAGTAGAAGGAAGAGGGGTAGAAAGGATCATGACCTGGTAAGACGAGGGAGAAACTGACCTCCCGTTGTTCTTACTGATCCTTTTCCTTGTAGAAATATCTGAAGGGGAACCATCCATGTAAATTTTACCCTTCTGCTTGAAAAACTTTCATCTAGTGTAAGTACAACTGTAAGCATAGGAAAAGTCCCTAACTTTGCCCACTTCCTCTCTCGGCTTCACTTTGTGGGTCTGAAAGTAATCTTGGCTTTTCTCAGTTTCAGTGTTTCCTGTGGATGCTTCATCACTTCGTGCCTGCACGAGAGTTTCTGATTATGCTGCAGATGGAAGTAGTTGGTAGATAACTTGGCTTAACTGAATCATTCCACAGATTTGCTCACAGATCACCAAGACAAATGAGAAGACCTGGTTGTGATGGAATTCTGCAGGACTTAAAATGGTGCATTTTAACACCAGCTGACGGGGAATGTTTTGATCCTAGAAGGAAGCCCATACAGTGGATATTTTTATTAAAAGAGTGCCTGCTTTTGGCTGACCTTAAACTCTCTGTGAAGAGTTTAATCTGGTGGTTCCCACACTTCTTTGAGCAAGGGAATTCTGGTGGTCTGGGTGCATAAAGGCAAGCTAGAAACGTTACACTCTTTCTAAAGATGTAGGCTACTCATTTATTAGTGACACGTAATGCTCGATGGGTTGTAGCTGGAATGCAGGGTGAACCAAAGAAGTCCCATGTTTATGCTGGAATGTGACCTTGTCTCGAATGAGAAACTGTATGGATGTAGAAATGCCTAGGGACAAGGAGCTCAGCCATAACCTGAAAAAGGTGGATGGCATTGCAAAAAGCTCTGAGCTACTTTCAGGGACCAAAAGGGATTATTCTCTAAAGGTCATTCTAACCTGGTGGTGCTAATTTGCTTAAGCTCCTCATAGTGAATGGAGGAAAAAAGGGTTCTGCAAAGGACCCTAATTTAGTCATTCTGAATCAGCCTACAGAGAGACTTATACTGGCTGTTGAAGGAGTTTAGTTAGATTAGCTTCATTAAGCTAAGTTAACCCTTGAAAGCATCACGCAGAGTGTATCAAAAATCATACTAGGTAAAATCAGTACAGTGCTGGGAAAGAAGATCTCACAAGAGTCTTTCATTCTTCCTTCCTCTGATAGAAACAATGCTGAGATTTAGAACAATGTGAAATACTCCATTAAGTCATATGTGCAATTTTTTTCCCCTCCATGATAGATAACCTTCCCAGAACTCATTTTTCAGCCTGTGACATTTCATATTTACGTTTCAAAATGTATATACACAAGAGAGTTCTTTTCTCTGCATGTGGTTACATTTCCCTTCTAAACAAGAATTCAAAGATCATGTGTACTTATAAAGCAAATCATCATTCTGAGCAATATTTCCAGGTATTCTTAAAGACATCCATTTTACAAAGACTGCTGTCAGGGACTTTGTCTCCCCTGAGGGCAAACATACTGCATTATCTGCCTTGTAGTGCCCAAGGTGAACACTCTGGCCTTGTCCTTAGTGCACGGAAGGCTACCAGCCATGGAGCCAGTCCTTCAAAATCCTGGAGGACCAGGATTAAGGAACATATCACAGAGTGCACCTATCTCCGTGCCACCAAAGCCATGGCAGAAGCTTTGTACTGTGGAGAATTAAATAGCTGTGAAAAAATACATGACAGAAACTAAACGCTTCAAAAGCTTAATGCTAATGCTATATCTTTCTTGGTTTGTATCCACTTCTGAAATAGAACTCATTATTAATAATGAAAAAAATGCTGATGAATCATGTGTCTGTCTTTGTTTTCCCAGGTGTATAAGCTGTATATTGCATATTGGCACCCGACTGATCAACATGGAGAACGTAAGCAGTGTGAAGGAATTCATTCTTCTGGGCCTTTCAAAGAACCAAGGGGTGCAGAAAATATGTTTTGTGGTGTTTTTGTTCTTCTATATTGTTACTCTGGCAGGAAATCTGCTCATCGTTGTCACTGTAGTTAGCAGTCAGCGTCTGAACTCCCCCATGTATTTCTTCCTCTGCCACCTGTCCATTGCAGATCTTTGCTTCTCTTCTGCCACAGCTCCCAAAATGATTGCTGACTTCCTTGTTGAGAAGAAAACCATTTCCTTTGGGGGTTGCATGGCACAGCTATTTGGGTTTCATATCTCCGGCGGCGCTGAGATCTTCATCCTCACAATGATGGCCTATGATCGCTACTTTGCCATATGCAGACCCCTGCACTACACCACCCTCATGACCAGGCGTGTGTGTGGCTGGATGGTGATGGGTTCATGGGTGGGGGGCTTTGTGCATGCCATAGTGCACACCCTTGTAACTGTTAGCCTCCCTTTTTGTGGCCCCAACGAAATTGACCACTACCTCTGTGATGTCCGTCCCCTACTACAACTGGCCTGTACCGACACCTATGTTGCGGGCAGCATTGTCGTTGCCAATAGTGGAATGATTTGTTTGGTCTCTTTCTTCATCCTGGTCACATCCTACATTGTCATTTTGTTTTCCTTGAAAAGGCGAACGTCCGAAGGGCGATACAAAGCCCTCTCCACCTGTGGGTCCCACATTACTGTGGTGATTCTCTTCTTTGGGCCATGCATATTCACCTACATACGCCCATCCAGCAGTCTCTCGGAGGAGAAGAGGATAGCTGTGTTTTACACTGTCATCACGCCCATGCTGAACCCACTCATCTACACACTGAGAAATGAGGAGGTGAAAAGTGCCATGAGAAAACTGTGGAATAGAAAAGTCTGGAGTGAAAAGGGTGAGGTGTAGAACTGTGGTAACATTTCCTCAGGAGCTGAGAAAATCAAGTCTCTCTCACTATAATTCCATTTTGGAAAATTTACTGAAAGCTCCCTTTTGAAGAAAAGCTTGGTTTTAGCTGTTGCAGTAATTGGGAAGATGCTGAAAGTTCATGTTTTGACTGGAATGGCATTGTAAACTCTGTGACTAGCAGGGATTCCCTTTATGTTCTCTTTCTGAATAGCACAGGCCCAGGACTGGGGCTTCCAAGCACTGCTGAGACACCAGCAAATAAATAAATGAATGCTATCAAAAATATTAAAATGTGTTCCAGGCAGAGCATCCCATTAGTCCGAGCTCTCCCAGGTGTAAACTTTCCGTCAGACAAACTCCAGCTACTCTGCAGTCTACTCAGCTAGGAAACAATGGCCCAAGGTGTCTGCAAGGCTGTTGGTCACCTGCTGCTGGAAGCAATTGTACCAAAGGCTTCCTTCCCCTTTACTTTGGAGTAAATGCCTTCTTAGGAGTACTGCATTGTCATATGCTGAATCCACGGGTTAGCAATTAAACTGCTGATATTAGATGCTGGCTGGGTCATTTGCTGATGCAGATGATATGAGGAGAAGCTTCTCCCCTTCCCATTCCAGTGCAGCAACTCTCTGCCTTTCTGCAGTAGTTCACCTATCACTAATGCCCTCCTTCCTAGCCATCCCCTCTGCCCTTCATCTCTGCCTCAGATTTTGCATTTTAATGTTTAGACTAATAGAGAATCAAAGATCCAAGTGAAAGATAAATTGCTCACTGTAGGAAATTGTCGCCACCAGAGAAAGCATTGGGGGGCACAATTTTATGTCAATGAAAAAAAAGAGTTGTTGGGGAATAATTCCTGTACGCAGGATAACTCCTAGCACAACAGGGCACATCTACAGGCCCAGGCAAAGGAAGAAACATGTATTCCAAGGGAATAGCTGGAGCAGCTACTGCTGCAGGAGGGAAGAGAAGAAATGTGAAGATGGAAGATTAAATCATCTCAGAGCCAGTCACAGCTGCCACAGGGAGGTTAGTTGTAGCAGCTAAGGTTCTCCACAAGGACGAAGGAGCCACGAGGAGCCACGGGACCCTGACTCCTACCTTGCCAGGAGGAAAAGAGCAGATCAGCTGTGTGAGAGAGAAAGACATCTGTGTAATGCACTCTGAAAGTAACTAAAGCACTTTCTTTTTCCTTCCTTCACTTCACGTTCCCTATAAACACTTTCTTGCACTTGTGTTGCACCTTAACATGGCTTAAGTGTGATTCAAGATAAGAAGGTGTTGCCTGCACAGGAGAGCGGCAGATCTACAGACCAAACCGTGGGACAATGTCGCAAATGCTCTGGTTCCCCGAATGTCCTCTGCTCTATGCAGGGGGTGCATTTGCAAAATCTTGCACATGGACAGCCATGACATTGATTTTAAAGAGAAATGTTTCCAAAAGAAGCACATAGCTAATACTAAATGAAGTCCATTTATCTGGACAGCATTGGAAAGCAAGCAAGAAAGCAAGCAAACCCCCCCACAATGTGACATGGTCTAGGTGATCACGCTCCAGAGTCACCCTGTAGAGATTACTCTAATAGCTGTCCAAAATACATATTTTAGCTCCCCGTCCACTGATTCTTTCTGACAAAGAAAACTTCACATGCCTCTGCGATCTCATTGCTTCTGGTAAGCTTGTGCTTCTGCTGTGCAATTTACTTGAAATATTTCTGCCACAACTTCCCCATCTGGAGAGAAAGAGTTGTTCTTGCAGATGCTCTTGGAAGTTGTTTTTGCAGAATGAGAAATGGAGCTAGACATTCAGGCTGTCCGTTTCATCCCCTGTAGTTTCCAGCCCTGGCAGAGATGTGGACTGCTCTCGTGACACATAAGAAGCAGCTTGGAGCTGAGAGGTTTTGATGAAACTGCCTAAAGTGGTCCTAGAAGGTCATCAGAGAATAGCAGGCAAACTGTTGGAGACTAGCAAATATAAACTGTGTAAGTTTTCTGATCTTGCTTCTTTGCTTTGTTCAAGCATGACTATGAAATCCTGCCTTTGAAAAGAGGCATTACTGTTGAGTGACTATTGTGAGGTGCATTTTATGAAGTAGAAAGAACTCTATTTTTTTTACCCTTTGTTTTAATTGGTGTCTTCTTTGCTTATTTTTCAGTTATATGCCATTTCCAGAAATATCTGTCAAAAGGAAGTTTCTGGTGTTACAGAGTCAAGGAGTCAATAGGTAGCTGCAGCACTGCCTATGTACTCAGTCTTAACTTGTCCCCTCTAGCTGTACACATCGTGGCAACAATGCTCTTAACACACACGCTTTGGGCTTCCCCACACTGCTTTCCTTCTGCCCATGGAGCGGCATGGAGATAGGGACGGAGACACGAAAGAATATTTCCTCTGCTGCTGAAGTTGGAGGGTGGAAGAGGCAGAGATCTCGTGAGAAAGAACTGATTGACCTGTGATTGTGGAACAGGATTAAGGTCCCAAAGGTCTTGCCAGTATTGTGGACACTGTTATGCAGCTCTTGCCGTCTATCTTTTCAGTGTAGAAACTGAACACTAGTGATACTTGCGTACTGCACTAGAGTGCAGCAAAGGTGAATACAAGGGTGTTGGTGAGTAAAGGAGATTCAGCAGCGGTGTATTTATTACCCCAGGGGCATCACAGGTGTGTTTATGGGGGTTTCCATGCCCAGTCCAGAACTTGGCTGAGGTGTACAAAAACCTTACTGACACATCGTTAATGCAGATTATCTCCAGTATTCACCCATGTACTGTAGGAAAGGTGGTCTGAGGAAATACAAGCCTGCTCTTTTGGAGACTGAGGTCTCAACCCAGAAACTCATGAGCAATAACTGGAATCAATCCACACAAGATGTAGCCCAGTACAGCACATATAGGAAAATGACTCTCCTGCTTCAGGTTTCCTGGCATCCCTTGAACATGGTCTGATTTCACTTAGGGCGCCTTAAAGACAGTTTGTGCCTAAAGGCACATCTCTGCTAAACAGACATGAGGTAGGTGTCCACTTTACCTCCTCCAGGAGGATCTACACTGATAGCTGAAGTGGTGTTAATTAGCCAGCTGCCTTGTGTCATGATGTGAATATTGATGGCTGCACAAAAATGCATGGACATTCTACCAGAGTCAGAGAGCACTAGTAAGGACTAGTTCTGTTGAATTCCTTCAGAGGGTTGAAAAAGAAGGTACGTTCATTGCTTGAGCAGAATTCCTTAGGGCATGACTAACGTGTTGAGACTCAAATCAAAACATGCACTATCCTTCTCAGTCAGTTTTTCGTTTCCAAATCAACACTTCAGAAGTGGATGTTTAGGCAACCTAGTGACTAGTCTTCCTTTTTAAAAGGGGCAAAGGTCAGAAATATGAATCTGGAGGATATTTCCACCAACTCCCTCAAATCAATAAACGGAGCTCCCTATTACACACTTCAGTAATGCATTCTGAGTCAGATATCAACTGTCACTCCTTGAGAGAAGCATTGACTTTGAAAGGAAACTTTCCCCAAAAGGCATAAAAGGGAATACATTGATATTGAACATACCAGTGATCGACATGGATGTGTACTGATAACACTGTGTTTCTAATGCCATCACAGGTGGCTTTATTCTGTGCTTCAGGTCCTGTCTACATGACGTATGTGAAGAACAAAAACAATGTGACATAGTTTTTCTTCCAGGGACTCACACAAGATGATACATTAGCAAAAGTATGCTTCACATTCTTCTTAGTCTTCTATGCCACTGTTATTCTTGGAAACCTGCTTATCATCATCACTATACAGAACAGTCAACAGCTGGACTCTCCCATGTACTTCTTCCTGAGCTGCTTGTCCTTTGTAGATATCAGTTACTCTACTGTCACAGTTCCCAAACTCATTTGTGACCTTCTTGCTGAAAAGAAGACCATCTCTTTTGTGGGCTGCATAGCACAGCTCTTTGCGGTCCATCTCAACCATGGGGAGGCAAAGAGAAGTGTTCAGGAGGGACTTTTCAGGAATGTTGTTCTATTTTTAGCATGGCTGTTCAGAATAGAACTGAAACTAAATTCAAAGTTTTATGTACCTCTCATCTTTCTTTGGAAACTGTCAGTCAAAAGGATGTGAGCATATTGTCACCAAACCCGAGCCTTTGGGGTGGTATTGGGGCTTTTACCTTTAGACACCTTAGAGCTGTGTAAGTCTCAGCAAGAGACCTTTGAGGGGACTGCGATTCATTGCATGGTAAAATAGGAGCATGAGAGGAGCAGGATGCTGCACTAGGTGTCTGCCTTACAGTGAAGGGTGACATACACTGTACTAGGCTTTCCAAGGCTCCCAGGAACACTGATGGACACAGAGGTCGTTCCCCGATGCCAGGCATTCACTCCGATTTTCATCAGTCTGTGCCAACCTGGTGTCTCTGGGAACGCTTCATTTAAAGGAGCTCTGCTAACACCTTTCCAAGGCCTTGACCTAATGTCATAGCTGAGCTTTATAATCTATCAGAGCAGCAATCCAAGCATGGTTAAATACCATAGTCAATGTTGGAGCCACAATCCAGTTCAATTGTCGGGACATTTTTCACCGCTTTATTTAGAGACTGGATGAAGTTTCATACTTTGGCCAGTCGTCTGGTGCTTTACACTATAAAGATCTAAGGAATAGGCATCTCAGTGGAAATACAGGTATCTAATATCTCTCCATACTCCATAAGATATAACCTAATTCCTAGCTGAACACTGAAAATTTCCCTAAAATTCTTAACAGTACTGTTCTTGATTCATCGAGTTTTCCTCAACTGTTTGCAGCAGGGAAACCCCCAAATGCCCCTACGACCTCCTGACTCTGGGCAATGCTGTTCTACCACAAATAGACTTACTTTAGCATTGCTGTCATGACAGGTGATTCAAGGCAGGGATTTTCCCAAATCTCCTCCTGGAACTGAGATTTGGGGAAGGGAAGAAGAGGAACAGGATTCTGGATGGTGGATCAGAAGGCTTTCTTAGAAAAGCAAACTGTAGATTTGAAGAGACAGCAGCTCTTTAACATTTTAAATTCCCTAATTTTGTCTGGGTTTCTCGAGGTGGAGACTAAGGCATAGGTGAATGCAGGGCTTAGATGAATGTGGGGCTTATGAAAATCTGTTCTTTTTGATGATATTTGTCAGAAAGCATATTTAGGTTTGAGATTGTGATTCTTGATTGAAACATGCTGCCGGTTCTGCTGATGCTTAGCTCGAGATGGCTTTGACTATCATCTTAAACATCAGCGCAGAGAGAGGTGTGCAGACATGACTCATTGCTGTGCAGGGAAGCTCTTTGATGACAACCTACCTGTCTTTTTCTGGAAGAGTAGTAGTGTACATTGCTCTTCCCAGAGACCTGTAAACATACACAGTAAAGTAAAATGATGCCTGTGGTTTTTTCTCAAGCTATTTCCTTCCTTTGAGCTGGGAGTCCACTGAAAGAGACAATTTTGGACAACTCAGAAATCTGGTTTAAAAATCTCACATCTCTGTCCAAGATAAGGACAGCGCAACATTGATATGTGTAAAAACTGTGAACTTCACATATCTGATGATACTTAATGATGAGAAACAAGAGATAAACCTTGAGCTTCAGCCTCTGCAGCAACAGAAAGATGACAACTAGCAGCACCAAAAGGCTACATTTTCACATTCTTTTTCCTGCATTTTGGGACCGTCAGGCCAGTGGGATAATAGTGCATATAGTCCAAATGCTTTTACTATCCCGTGCATATTCTAATTTTGGCGTTACTGAGATAAACGGCTTCTGAGATAGTGATGGCCTTTAATCATCACTACTTGATCAAAATTCAGACTGTAACACACTGAAGATAAGTTTTCTCCCCAGCCGTGTGTCTTTGGGCAGAAATAATGATGTTTCGCAGTCATATCAGCTCTCTGTAAAATATGCTGGCAGCCATTTGAAGAAAAGAGACTTGTAAAATCCTTCTTTAGGGTGCCATAGATGATCACAGGGACACAATCTTTGCTATAGTTATGCACAGCTTTAAGGAGAGGAAGTCAGGGGAAATAACAGCCCTAACAGGCTTGCAGTGAAATGCAAAGGGAATCCGCAAGACCTCTTTCCATCCCCCTTTGACTGTAAACCTTATGCAGAGGCAGGAACCTCTCACCTGTCTGAGATTAATTCTGTCACTTTCAGCTCAATAAAGATTTCGACTCCTTCTGCCAACTGAGGGACAGCATTTGTAAACTCAGCCAGAAGGGATGAAACATCTACTAGTGATAGAACACCTATCCCTAGAGCTAGCTTAGTTGAATTGATAAAAGGATTCCAAAGCCTTTCCCAACTTTCTCATCTCCCAGAAATGACTGGTCATTTATTCTCAAAACCACATTGTTGACAGACACATAGTTGGTAAGTCACCATCTTATTCCATCATTCTTTTAAGTGAAAGAACACTGCATCTTGATTAACTTTCAGATTATGTCCAATGTCCTTAAAATAACTACCAGTTCACTCAGTTGCCTCAAGTGGATTGCTGATATGTGGAGATGAAAAGCAGGAATAAGGTCTTGTTACTTCACAATGGTAGCAAAATTAGAAGTCAATCTTTTTGCATTTCTGTAGTTTTTTCATGTTTCCAGGCAGAAGGGGAAAAAGGAGGTAGTAGTGAGTGACAGAAGAGGGAGATTTAACAGAAGAGGGACAGTTACTTTCCCTAGTGTTTGGGGGGCAAAAACACGGGTGTCTCTTCTCCAAGATTTCCTTTCCAGAACTTCAGGTTCTGTGTGTTGCACTGGAAGAGGCTACTCCTTTCAAATACCGAAGACGTAGCAGAAATGGCCATAAATTCAAATCACATTGCTTTTCTCCTCTTGAATATCTTTGAAAGCTTTTTCTCATCTTGACGGACTGGTGGTTTTCCTACATGAGCAAACGTTCCTAATAGAACAGAGAACTGAAATTCTGTGCCACACACTCCTCAGGCAGGAGTCCTGTTTGTGCTTGGAACTTGCAAGTTAAGAGTCAGGATTCCTCCAGCTTTCAGCAGCAGAGGAAGACAGTCTTTCAAGATAGAAGTTGCAGATACAACCAGTTAAAAGTCCACCTAAAATCACTTCTAACAATTAAGTACCTTTCTGAATCTCACCCTTGGAAGCTGATCAAATCTTCCTTGGAAGTCCTACTCTTTGTACCAAGGTTTTGATAAGTTTTCCCCAAACAAAGTTCTCTTTCTAACAAGTCTGCTGAAGTTTCTCTGATATGACCTAAAACTCTCCTCAGAGCATCCTTCACCTCCTTATTCCTTTAGGCTGTAGCTGATAAGATTCAGCACTGGAGTCACCACTGTAGAGAACAGAGAGGCCCATTTATCTCAGTCCAATGAGTAGCTGGATGTTGGGCTACCGTACATAAAAACGGTGCTCCCATAAAACAAGAAGAGAGCTCTCAGATGGGAAGCACAGGTGGAGAAGGCTTTGCATCTGCCCTTGGAGGAGTGGATCCTCAGGGTGGTGGAGATGAGGTAGATGGAGGAGATGAGAATTGCCAGAGATGTGAAGGTGCCACGAAACACACCAAAAATGTGAAGTACCGTCTCTTTGCTATAGGTGTCAGAGCATGAAAGCTGGATCCTAGGGGGATGTCACAGAAATAATGACCGATAATACCAAAGTCACAGAAAGAGAATGTGAAGGTGGAAATAGTTTGCGCAAGTGCGTGGACACTGGACAAAGCCAGTGAAACAGGAGATGATTACCATCTGTGTACAGGCTTTTGAGGAGATGACAGTTGCATGAAGGAGAGGGTTACAGAGAGCCACATGCAGTCATATGCCATTACTGCCAGCAGCAGACACACAACACTAGCCATGAGGAGACAAGTGAATAGCTGTGCCACACAGGCACTGACTGAAGTGGCTCTCCTCACTGCTGAAGAGTTCACCAGCAACCTTGGGGAGAGAGCTGAGGAGTAACAGAAATCCACGGAAGCCAAGTTACTGAGGGAAAGGTACACAGTGTGTGAAGCCGGGGGATCAACATTCATCTACATGATCATTCCAAGATTCCCTATTAATGTGCTTAAAAAAAGCGGGTTACCTTCACCTCTTGGCTTTCTGTTAGTCCAGAGAGGATAAACTCAATGGCCACACAGTGATTCCTCTCAGGCATGTTGCTAGCACACTCATATCATCTCCCGACAAGAAACTGGTTCAACACCTAGAAGTGATGGGAAACTGGCAACACACAATGGATTGTCTCAGTAGCCACAAGGAAGTACGGAGCATTTTCATCATAGCTTCTGACTAGACATCTTTAATTACGCATTGAAATGACTTGTGATACAAGGGAGTACTGTTCCTATTTTTCAGGTGAGATAAGAAAGCGCAGAAAGATAAAATAATTTATTCAAAAGGCAGCAGCAGCACTGTGAAACACCAGTCCTAGTCTGGCACTACAATGGTTTTCGTGTGCCCTCTTTCTCCTTTTTTAAGGAAAAAAGTCTGCTTTTCTTGAGGACATCTACGGAGCACTCTTCTCCCCTCACTCCTGGCCACGGTTGGGTGTACAGTATCATCCAAATGGCCCACTCCAAGGGCAATGGCCCACTTGTTCCTGAAGATACATGGTCTTGACACTAGTTCAGACATCATTCTTCCTGTATTGCAATCACCAATATATTTTTTGCCTACTAGCTAACTCCCCCGGGCATTGGTAGCAGGGTAGTTAGAGCTCAGTATGGGCCACAAAGTCCATTAACAGGGCAAAGCAGCCCCCGTTCAGCCTTCCTGAAATAGGAATATAATGGTTAGGCTGCAGCTGTGCCAACTTGCTAAGACCTGCCTTAATTACATGGACCTCCACCACCCTGACCTTTGGGACTGCAACTTGTAAACATACAAATAACACATCCACATCCTGGCAGAAGAAAGTAAGAGTTTCCTCTCTTGAAAGAAATGGCGGCAAGCACTAAATGGCAACAGCAGCAGGAAAACCCAGCTTTGCATCTTCCCAAAGAGGAGGAGATACCACAAGATCCTCCAGGTTTGGCTGAGAAAGGATTTCTCATTTGCTTGCATCCCTGTTGTCAAGGGAAAGTGGCCATTTTCTGCTCAGGAATAAATTGGGAAGAGTCACCAAATGAAATACTTTCCATTTAGAGGGGGAAAAATCTCATGCTAAAAGGGAAGGAATCCTGAACAAAAAGGGAATCACTCATCCCTGTAAAGGTTCTACCAGCTTCACCTCACATGAAAAATTATTGTTAATCTACTGGAGGTTACCAGTAACCTGGCTGATGCTCTCAAAGCGGAGTTCTTATCATATGGGTGACTGAATGGAGGTTTCAGTTCTTGCTGAGGTCTGTTTCTAGCATAGGCTTCAAGGTATCGCATAGGTACAAAACTATTCTCTTACTGACCTGTTTCATCCAGAAAGGCAAGAGTAGATACTGTAGATACCAAGCCAGTTTATTCCCTGCTTGAACCAAATCTTCAGAAGTACTTGCCCATTTCAAGAAGCAGACAGCAGGATTAAAACCAGCCTATAATGGTTAGGTACACAGTTTAAGTGAGCAAAATGTTTACCCTGCTTAGATGCACAAAAGACCGGACTGCCTTTACACACTGAGTTATCTTTGCATAGCTGGCTGTTGTTTATCCCCAACCTACCCAACCTTTTCTGCCCTAAAGCACAGCAACTAGCCCAGTTAATTCTCAGAAAAGGGCTTCAATGAGCTTGCTATCAACAGGTTGCTCTCTTCCATGGACTACTTGGGAAACTGAAGGAGGAAATTTCCCTCTCCTGCCCCAACGTGAGTGATCAAACACTGGATTAGGTGCAAATTTGTAGAATCTCCATCTGTGCTGACATTTAAAATTCAGCTGGATTGGGCCGGAGCAATCTGATCTGACTGAACCTGCTTTGAGGAGGAGGTTGGACTTGATGACCTCCAGAAATCCTTCCCAACCTAAATGATTCTATGATTCTATCTGCAGATTGAAAATGATCTTTTTCATCTCTAAAATGAAGAAATAGGCCTACCTTCCTTGCATGAAGGTGCGAGATATTTTATGCCGTATTGACCCCAGAAATAAACTCTTATTTCAAAAGCTACAAACATTCCATGTACCTTCGTAATAGTGAGTAGCTTCCTTCTTCACTTCAAAGACATCTTACTGAAACAAATCAGAAGATTTATCTAAATAGAAAAACTTTAGGACTTCAGACTTGCAGTAGAGCCCCTCCCTGCTCCAGATAAATGCCCAGATAAATGTTCTTTGCTTCGATGTTTGCAGAACTATGCAATTCAGTACTGCCTTTAGAGCAACAGCTCATTCTTTTCCCTATATGTTGCAGCAGACCTGCAGCCTGGGCGTTGTGAAACATTAGTGGAGTGACACGCTGAGAAACAACTTCAATATGAAATGTGATATTCTAACACTCAGCTTGCCGCTTTGGAACTCTTTCTTCAGAAAAATGGTGTTACTTGGAAGTACTTGGTGTACTTATGACTCTCGATGCAGTTTAATGTCTGTAAATTAGATCTCCTGCAAGACACCAGGCCTTAATTAGGAGTCTCAGCAGATGCACTGTAATGAAGAATCTTTCTGTGAATTAATTTCCCCTACCCTTGGTTAGGGGTCTAGTCAACATCTATTTTAGGCTCCCCCTATAGACAAAGGAAGCAATATCACCTTCAAAGGACAATTCATCCCATCTTAAGATAAGTGTGATAAGCAGAAGGAATCATCCTCTAAGGGTGTCTTTGTTGTCATTGATTACAGGACATGCCCGTCTCATTCCCTGCCCTTACTACTTTTTGCTAGTGAAACTGATGACATAAGTGTCCTAGCAAATTCAGTGAACCCTGGTCATGCCTGTCCTTATCAACTCTCCAGAAAGCCCAAGTACCTTGGATTTAGATCATTAACTTCCAGATAACTATAGCAAAAGAAGAGTAATTTCACCTGGCATGAGTAATTCCCTAGCCCATGAGACTAAGGGACAGGGTAAGAAATAAGAAGCACAAAATAGCTGCACAGTAATTGCACGGTGGAAAGAAAGCCTCAGCATCCTCAAACTCATCGCTGCTCCTGTTACTGCCTCTCTTTCTTCTCACCTTGGCATCTCTATCTTCCTTGCTTTTTTGCACCTGATTTATCAGCCAGATCTCAAGGGTAAGGAATAAGATCAATTGAACACAATTAACAAAGCTTTAGACTGCAAACTTTAATATAAATTCTTTTAATAATAACAAGACCATATTCACGTAAATAGCAGTACAGTGTAAGATATCAGAGGAATCAGTTCTGCTTATCTGACTCTGAAGAGCTGCAGTGCAACTCCGTGGAGTTTAAGCATTAAGTATGCCATCTGAATGTGAATCTATCTCTGTTACTAATTATGATCAAACTTGATAATTCTTCCTCTCATTAAAATGCACGGTCCTGATACACAGTTAGCTGGTTTTTCCACAGAAGACTCCTGTTGTCTCTAATAATGCATCTACCCTTGGACTCGTGTCCTTTGTTAGATAACCTCTTTGGCTCATGGACCATCTAGTTTCAGGCAGCCTGCTCATCTGTGGAGCAGATATTTTGCTGTGATAACCTGTTCATCTGTGGACCATCCAGGCTCAGATTCTGTGTCCATCCATCGGGGTAGATTTTTCTTCAAATGCAGATAGAAAATTCTTCAAGTAGGTAATCGCTGGTGATTTGCTTAGAGTTCTGGTGCCTCTGCCTTAACACTGCCTTTGTACTTGCACCCAATCCCACATATATTTTTCTTCTAAGGTCCTTGAATAATTAACTCTTTTGAAGAAAAGAAAAATAATGGTCTATTGGAAGATGTTGACATAGATATCATGCTTTAGTAACAGCTTGCCATTAACCTCTCTCTGTTCTTGCAATATCACTGGACACTTATTGAAATTACTTTACGATAAGATGATGAAGACAGCTGTTCTGGGAAGCTGAGGAGCCTTTGAGACATACGAACAAAGACCCTTCCCCTGATTCTGGCAGGAGTTTAAGGACATCTCTACCTGCCAGAAAAGCTAGCTTACTTGTGCTACTTCGAGGGCTTAGAGGTTGTTCGAGAAACTGTTGGCCTTCAGAGCAGAGAGCTGAATTGGGTTACTCAGCTGAAGAGTGATCTGCTCTGACTGTCCCTAGCAGCGAAAGTCATCAGTGGGGCTTAGGCAGGCAGAAATGTCCCAGGTAACGCAGCCTTGGTTAGACTGTGCTTACAGTGGCTGCTCGTGTTGTGGAGTGGGGGCGACTCCTGGGACAGCGAATGTGCAGTGCCATGTGTAAGATGATGAGTGAGGGAAGCTCGTCTCTTTGGGCTGCACCATGAGGTCTGCAATGTATTTGCATTGGACCGAGTCCTCTTCCAGACTGCATTAGACTGGCAATGTAATGGCTTCCGGAGTTCTCGTCTAGACTATGAGAAAGCCGTGGTGTTCAGGAGATAGCTGGGTTAAAAGTGGATCAACAGGTATTGCTTGTCTGGGTTATTTACCTTTCTTTGCTGTAGTCCTCTCTCACAGTTTAGTCAGGAATATTTGAAACCTCCATGGTATTCTAGGAAGCATGAAAATGTTTGCTTGCAGAAAATTTGTACTTCTAGATGCTGCCAGAGTTGCTCTGGGAACTGACTGGTTATTGTTTAATAACACCTGTCAGTCTTAATGATAAAGCTATGGATATGGAAGAGTGGAACATATTTCTTCCTCAGACACTATGTTTACACATTAAGGGGTCTAAGTGGTTCAGGATGGGCAGAATGGGTTGCTCTGAGTGATGACCCCCAGTGAGAGGGAGTGTAGCTTTTTATGGGACCTTTACTTGCAGTCCTTCCTAAGGATAGGGAAAAATGGTCGTGCACCCATTTGTCTAATAACTCTGTGTATTGAGGCAGTGTTATAGCAGGTTCCGTTTCCTTCTCTGTGCTACTTCCATGGCCAAAGCAGCTGAGACTGAAGTCTTTCTCTACTGAAGCCAGTGGCTTTTTGTTCTCTATGAGCCAGCTCCCTGAGTCAGATGGAATGTGATCCAAAACCAGAACTCAGGGCAGCATTAAGCTGCATTAACGTGGACTTGAAATAATTCCATAAACCTGAGCTGGTCACTCTACACTCTTCCTGTAATTCCCAGATATAAATATAGACCTTTCAGGGGAGACAGAGACAGGTGTGATCAATCTCTCTCCCAAAACTATGGAGGCAAACAGACTTTTATTTGCCTTCATGAGCTATAGAAAGAGCCTACAAGTTTGGTTTATGCTTTGGCAGCTCATTAACAGAACTCTAAACTTAGGTAAGATGAATCCCAGCCTCAGCATTTGTAAAAAATTCTTCTGTGTGCACATTTTTAGCCTGCGATGCATGTGAATTGGTTCAAGGATATTCACCCACAACAAAAGAGGGTAGGCTGTCCATCAGGACCACCTGCTGTGTGGTAACTTTGTTCTTGCATGGAAGACTCGAGTCACCCACATCACTAATACTGTAAACAGTCTAAGGTGCCTGATGAATGTGACCCGGTTTTACTGAAAGGTTAATGATCACCTTCAGACTGTGAGTCAGGAAAAAAAAGACTACAAGGATGTATGAGGTAAGGGAATGGAAACAGAACATGGAAGCGATACTGCTGAACTGGTACTAGTTAGCAACAGTCGAAAACAAAGCTGGGATGTCTTCAAGGCATCAAACTTGAAAGTAAAAACTTAGGTGAAACTAAACGCCTTCAAAAGTGTCACAATCGTTCTTTCTCACAGTAAAGCTGTAGCTCTTGCTATTACAGAAAAGTCTTTAATATTACAGTTATATCTTTCTTCACTTCTGCATTCACTTTTCTCCTACTTCTGTTGCATAACGAGCAATTATTTCAGAATAAATTCATCCATGAACAGCTGTACTCATCATTTTAATTTTTTAAGCACCTGTTCCAACTCCTTTGGAGGTTTTATTGACTGACAAACAATTTTCTCCATGTAACAGTCCGTTCAGTGCCTCATTTTGAGGACCTCCTTGGTCCTCAAGCTGTAGACTGTGGGGCTTACCATTGTATAAAACACAGACATCACCTGGTCTTGGTCAGGCAAGGAGCCAGAACTGTGGGGTGTGTAGCTGGAGTGCCAAAGAATATGGCAAAAACTATCAAGTGCACAGGATGCACTGGTGGAGAAGGCTTTGGGTCTTCCCTCGCTGGAGTGGCACCTCAGGATGGCAGAGATGATGTAGATGTAGGAAATGCGTACCTCCAGTATGACAAAGATGTCACCTAAGATGCAAAATGCTATGATGATGATCTTGTTAACCCCGATGTCAGAGCAGGAGAGGCTCATCAGGGGTACCACACCACAGAAGTGACTGGTGATGCTGGAATGGCAGAAGGACACCCAAAAGGCACAGCTGCTGTGTATCATTGAGATTAGAGACCCACAAGAATAAGAACAAAGTCACAGCTGGATGCTGAGACTTCATGACATGACGGCTTTGAATAGCAGTGGTTTACAGCTGGTCATACGCCATCACAGCCAGAATGAAACATTCGTTGGTGCAAAATGTAGAGAAACAATACATCTGGGCAGCACAGCCACCAAATGAGACAGCTTTGCTCTCTGCTAAGAGACTGGCCACCGTCCTGGGGGTGATGACTGAGCAGCAGAGGTCTAAGACTGCCAGATGGCTAAGGAAAAGCTATTTGGGAGGGTGGTTTGGGGAGACAATCCTTATTAATGCGGTCAAGGCCAGATTTCCAACTACAGTTATCAGGCAAATAATTAAAAGCATTACAATGAGAGTGGGCTGTGCTTCTGCCTTGTTGATTAGATCTAGGAGGAGGAACTCAGCTACTGTGGTGTAATTTTCTGCTGCCATTTTGCTCAGATATTTGTTCACATTAGGTAAGCAATCTTGTCTTGATACACTCCGGAGAACAACTGGCAAAAACCGATCATGATCATATGCTCCCGCTAGCAGTGACCAGCTTACTTCCTTTGGTCAACGAGGACAATACTGATTTCATCCAAAATGCCGTTCTGAAATGGAATCACTTGTCTGTGTTATCCCAAACCACCTGTAACATACATTATCTACCTAGATTGTTCCAGTGTGAAGCTGGAGCACTATGAATGCCACTAAGTCACAGTCTAATAATGGTAAATACATACGTATCAATGTTCAAGAGCTGTTAGTGGCAAGTAGGCTAAATGAGACTGGAAAGAGAAGAAATAGTCTCTGACAGATCTTAAAGAGGTAGGAACATTTCCCAGTTCTTTGAATTCTTAAATCAAAATTACATATGCTAGTGAGCATTTCAATTACTACTGTTTCCAGGGTCTGAGGGCACTAACAGGCCTTAATGGGCCTGATCATCCTCGCCTGAGGCAGCCACTTGCACCTCCTGCCCATGGGCCCAGGAGCCCCATTTAAGCTCAACCCTGGGCCTTCAGTTTCTGTCTGAGCTACCCTAGAGGAGCACTGATCTCCAGCTCAGCTCAGCGTGCAGACTCCATTGCTCTGGACCCTGCCCTGTGGACTGACTTCCCAGCTTGACCCTGGACCTATCTTGTCACTTTGGGCCTGCCCAGTAGGCACTGGACTCTCTCTGTCCCTGGTTACCTGATCCTGGCTCTGACCTGCAGGCTGACTTCTCAGCTTGACCTCATACCTGCTTCATCACCAGGAACTCTCCTGGTCATCTGGACTCTTGGTTGAACTTGGCTACCATCTCTAGGTCTTCTCTGCCCACCTGGCTCAGGGCCAGAGGGACAGGCCCTGGCTGCAGCCTCCTGAGCTTATCATTCTACACATCCTGAACAGGGAAAAGGAAGAAAAAAATGGGCACTTCTATGGCATAACTCATCTCATCATGTAGCAGATGTCTAAGATATTCACATGAACCATTCTGTAAAAACACCTGTTACTTTTTTTTTCCTCCCCCTCCCTATTGAGAAGAAACTAAGATGGAAGACAGAAATGAAGGCATGCTTAAAGGTATATCTCTAGGTGAGATGAATTCCATAAGCAGGCATATGCATGTAGAGCTACTCCAGATTTATTACAAATAAACCAACTATTCCTTCAGTGCCGTATTTATAACTGTGATACTAATATTTTTTAAATTCAGAAAAGGGTATAAAAGTCCACTGGTTGGATTCCAACTCTTTCCAGCCAACTTTGATGGCATTCTACTAGACAAATGCCTGATAGAAAACATTCTTTGATTAATTCTGCTCGTTCCTGCACCAAACCAAGCTCCATTCTCACTCATAACAAACTGACTGTCTGACTAGTAGGTAAACGGGCGTATGAATTCCTGAGCTGACTTTTGAAGGTGTGCAGGATATACAGAGTTACCTGTGAAGACAGAAATGGATGGTCAGCATCTCTGGGGAAAATAAGGTTTCAAATGCATTTGTCTGCATGGAATTACAATGATATTCCATAGCAGATGTCAGCTGCACTTAAACTCCACAACTATGAAAAGAGTTAAATTCATATCCATTTTCACTTATCATGTCTTTATTAAACCAAAGGTAAGTAACTGCAATTTATTTGCACAGAAGAATACATCACTACAGTCTGCTGCTGCTGCTGTATCAATTCTATCAATAAATTGGACATACAAGCCACAAAGAACACGTGTGAAAATGAGGCTATTCTAGGATTCCTAGACTGTAACATTCCCGTTCCACATTGTCCTGAAACGATGTTTTGCTAAATTTCAGTCTACTTTTAAATAGAAACAGACTTTATCTCTGTTATTTCAGTTTTGTATAACAGAGATGGTCTCTTTCCAAAATGTTGAGAAGATTTGGGTTTATTCCACTCTTGGTAATACCCAGCACTCTGAAAAAGAAGGAGATCTGAAAAGGCTTTCATCTGGTTAACAATGGAGCTTCTATATGTATGTATAGACATCTGGAGATCAAGGGTCTATAGGCAAATCTGGTAAATAATCCAGTCCTTACTGAAAGAAAAAAAAAAAAGTCTCAGAAGCAATTACATAGCAACTTATGGTTGGATCATACAAGAACTTCCAAAGTGAACACAGATGTTACTTCCCAGCTGAGAAAGCAAGCAACTCCACCTGTGTTGAAATCCAGTGCTGTAGCAGGCAGGATTAAGCAGTGGGTGTAAGAAAATGAATGGCCATCCTTCATAGCAAAGAAACTAGAGATGGGAAATAGATCTTTCAGCTACTAATTTCTAAGGCCAGGAAAACGCAAATTTCATACTATCCAGTGCAACTAGTAAATTCCCTCCTATGCAATGTAAGAGTTAGAAAAAAGAAAACAAGAAGTACTTTTTTTTTTAATTTGGTCTTAGCGTGTAATATGGCTTAGATATCTTTCTCAGCTCCAACATTTCAGGATACATGAGAAAGTAACCGGGTTATAATTACACTCACTGACTTGGATTCCCCAGTCTGAAGGACAAGATGTGAGGTTTTTGCTGTCTGTGCTTTGGCTCTCTATGATGTAAGAGATATGATCTCAGAAGTAATCGCCTTCACCTAAGCTGTTCATCTCGTGTTCTTCATAGTTTACAAAGAAGATTCATGGATCCTGGGCTATGAAGATGTCTCTTCTAAGAAAAGATGAACGGTGCCCAAGAAGTGCCCCCTTTTTTCTTTATTAACTTTAAAGGAAGATTAGCTTGATGAGGTCAGATGAACTCAAATCTTCTGCAGAGGTTTAAATTTGCGTAAGACAAATCAATGTGCCCACCTATGACTGGAATAAGCTCGGACAGCCTTTTGCTCAAGCCTATGACTAGATGCATAGTCAACTATCTGAAAAGAGCATGTCGGATATTTTTGTGCCACAACACTCAGATATGATGCAATGCAATGTTGTTCAGTACAATATAATACAAGATAATACATTAAAACAAGTAGCAGCAGTAAACAATAAGTATCACCTATTTACAAAATAGAAGATCTCCAAATGATGTGTGTATATAACTGATGGTATTATCAACAAACGTTGAAAAACGGAAACTTTCTCAACCATCTTACTTATTTCGAATTCTCATTTTCAAACAAATAGATAGGGTCCAAAAACTTTCCCAGCTCTGTGGACACACTATGATCGTGCTTTGCCACCAGATGGCGAAGGCACAAACCTCAGTGTATATAAATGCGTATACACTGGTGCTGATGTTTTCCGGTAAGTTGAAGATGGCTATTTTATTTGTTGGATTTTCTTTAGCCATAGTAGGGCGCTATATTTTAAAAAACTTTTCTGAAAATTGTCATAGTTCTCCTGCACAAGTTAATTATGAAAAGTCATACAAGGGGACATCCATAGGTAAAGGAGGAAGTGACACAATCCAGTATTATAGCTGGGGAGGCAGCACAAGTATTTGGGGAAGCAGAGTAAAGGGAAGACAACAGGATTTTCTTCTGTGAGGTGAATTGAATAACTGTGAAACTTCCACCTTGCAGGAATTAAGTTACTGTGCTCCTTCAGCAAATTATCCATTATGAACATATTGATTATGTCACCAAATACATCAAAAGTTCAACATCTTCCAGCAAGATAAATACAGGGAGTTGCATTATCTGTTTGTGTTAGACTAACTGACTCTTAGGATTCAGTTTATCTCGCCTAAATTCAGGCATCCTACTGAAGGACCTCATGCTGGTGCCTGGGTGGTTGGAGATCTCTCAGTAGAGATAAAAGGGAGAAATGGGTGAGGATTGTGGGTGAAGACACTCATGTCATCTACCAGGAAGCATGAAGAAGCTTTGTCTGAATCTAATCTAGTCATCTAAACCCCCTCTGGACTCAACGGAGAGAGACAGGCAGTTCCTGGGGATGATTCAACCAACCCTAAGGAAGAAGCGCTCTGTGAAGATGCTAACTTCTTTCTCTCTGATGAACACAGAGGAAGCCTGATTAGCTTTAAATAGGTCACTTGCATACAGCTAAAGCTCAGCAAGGAAGTCTTCCCGTATGTTTTCCCCAAGTGTTTCACACCTATGAGCATTTGAAAGAGTAATCATGGAGCCTGGCCTCCTGCATTGCTCTGGTATGGAAATACGGTGTGATGGCATGGCGCAGAACTGCAGGCTTGGGAGGGTAAGGCTGGTGGATTTCCGGGGAAGGGTTTTTGTTTTTGTTTTTACACATGCACGTGCAATTTCACACATGCTTTCTCCATGTCATGTGGATTAGGCTCCATGCATCCCAGATTTCAGGATGTGCATAGTTTACCGTGCACATAAAGACAGTCAGAACAGCACACGGTGCAGCTCAGTGTGATATTTCAGAGAATGTGAAATGCATCTCCTGGACAGAGCTGTGCAGTAGATCCAGACCCATCATGGATCTTGAGCACATGCCACATGTCTATACAGCAGATGGGATTCATCTCCCTGCAGTTAAGCTATTTAAAAGTTAGGTGACTGAATCTAATCTAGTTGTCTAAGCTGCCTTTGTAGTAAAGGAAGGAGACAGGCCATTCAAGAAGATAATTCATCGTCTCTCTCTTGCAAACTCATCTTACACGGACATGGGACATTTTCCATTTCCACTCATTTCCTGCTGGTATTTTAAATGCTGTCTTAAATTTGCCCTCACTCCCACACCTGCAGAAAGAGAAGGAAGGTCAGAAGCAGTGGGGGAGTCATTGATATTCCTGGTGGAGGCTGCTCTCTGAAGATCTCCCATCTTTGGGCAAATAGTATTTCTCTTCAATGGTGAATTCCTACTTCTCTAATCTTCCTTTTGCATGAGAGAGCAATGTTGAAACACTGCAATGTCTTCTGGGTCAATTATGCTAAATTTCAATTGAGAAAAATCAAAATGCTTCATTTTGATCGTTTTGTATCACTTAACTTCAACAAAGAAATTATTAGATATTTCAGAATGTATATCATAGACATTGTGGTGCAGTCATATAATATGTAATAATAGAGTGTGTTTTAAATTAAATGAAATTGGACAAGAAAGTAGGTATGAAAAATGCTTTGGAAACTGGAAGTGCTTCTCCACCTCAAATGTAAGGATGGCTCAAAGTCAAACTATACCAGCTGACTAGCTGGGCAGTTGGTTTAAAAGGAAGTGCTGAAAACATGGGAATAGCAGCACTTACAGAGATGATTTATTTATTTATTTATTTATTTATTTATTTTTCCTTGGGAGATGTGCTGGAAGCGGGAAGGGAACCTGTGGGAAGACGGAGGCACTGTGGGATGCGTGGAGGAATACTGGGGCTTTTAAGTTAGTGGTAGTTCTGCATGCGTGTCCATCTCATGCACCTCTAAGCGCATGAAGTTTATCAACTGGAAATAACTGAGTATGTAATTACCTCACAGGAACAGCTTTTGGGAAAGAGGTCTTCAGATATGCATGGGGGTGAGGGCAGACTGAAATAGCAGCAGGTGGCTATGGCCCAAAAGTGAAGGGGCTCAGCTGGACTTCAGGGAGAAATAACAGAATGGTGGAAGCAGTGAATTTAGGAGCAGAGTTAGCCAGCTACAAACGAGGGACATGTCTGCAGAGGATGCGCAAATGACTTTTTTGCAATTGCTGATCGCCTCACAGTCTGTCATTGCGTGAAACAAGGTAAACCCTGGCCTCAGCTCAGTTCTGCCATTACGAGCATTCACAGTCTGTGTCGTTACCTGTGGAGGCTAGGTTGAGTGCCAGTCTGGACTTCCAGCTGCTTGAGCTTATCTAGGTAGTGCCCTGAACTGCGCTTCTCCTGCTCGCTTCTGTCACTTGCTCCAATTACTCATTTCTTCTCCTCCTGCTAGGCTGAGCCATGTCTCCTTTTAGTCCTCTCCTCACTTCCTTTGCCTTCCCTCCATCCAGAGTCAGCGTCCTCACGCACAGCCTAACCAGGCCACCACAGCGGGACCATTCCTTCCCCAAACAGCCCCTGGAGTCTTCCTCAGCTGAGTCCCTTGCTCCAGGAGTTCAGCCAGACCTTGGCACTTACTTCACAGACCCCCTCCGTGTTGGCTGTAGCCTGTGCGGCCACCAACACATCCAGGTTCCCCCACCCCCTGGACTCTACCTTCTTCAGCCATGGCCTTGCAACAGCAGCCAGCTTATCCTCAGTGCTGAGTTCTTCAGTTTGAAAGGCATTGCACTATAATAAGGTTAGAGCTCATGATCACAGGTGGGGGCAAGTGGTATGTCTGCATGGTCTGACATTGTGTGAAAACCATCTGGGATGCCAAAGGTCTTTGCAGGACAGGGGACTGAACTCTCTATTTCCAAGTCTGTAGGTAGCAGCCCTCACCTGGGTCTGTGAGTTGACACATATGGCGGAGGTGGGCTGGAGGTATTCTTGATCTTTGATCTCGTAGGGAACATGGCAGTGGAAAATAGGATTTGGGATCCTTAATGGAACTATGGCGTGCTTGTCGGGTAGGGTTTAGGATAAGAGTTGCACTGGCAGACTTGAAGGGTTGGCTGACAGGCTTCTTGGCAGTTGAATTTTGTTGCCAAACCCGAAAGGAGGCCACAGAGTTGTGCAGGGACAGCCTTGAAGAGCTGGAATTTACTACCCGCTGCTAAGGATACAGAAAAACACAAGGACACAGTTGCCAGTTTGGGGAGGGGGCTGTTCTTCCTTCCCTGCCCCACTCCTTCAGTGACCACCTCCATTTATGCCCCACTGAAATTTTCCAGGATTCTGCTCTGTTTGGTCTTGGCAATTTTGCTGCCATTACTTAGAAACACAATTTTTCATTTAATTTTAGAACAAAGAACATTCTGAGGGAGCCTAGCAGGGAGGATGGAGCCCACCTGCAATGTGAGCTGCAGGGAGGGATTATTCCCTTGCAACAGAACTACCTCAGAGCATCTTGTCTCTATGTCTGAAACACAAATGGCCATGAAAGAAAAAAGGATCGTTCTCAGCCCCATGTCTGAAGGCAGCAGCTAAGTTTGTAATTGGCCTGGGCTCATAACGAGCATCCTTAGTTGGACAGCTCAAGACCTGACAAAGCTCATTAATCCCACTATTAGTCAAAATCAGATTGCTTTGATGGCATTACTCCAGGAACATAGTCCTGGTGTGGCATGAGAGGGCTGAACAAAGCCCTTCTCCAGACAAACACTTGCCCCTCTGCTGCCTACATAAACCCCATAGTGACGGCTCCTCCGGTATAAGGCCGACAACCCTCGGTGGAAGCACCAGTCTGCAGGGTTACACAATGCAGTAGCATGCACAGTGCAAAGAAGAGGCCTAAACAAATCTCAACAGCAGTATGGCATGCATAAAAAGACTTTTCCTCTCCTTCCGAGCTTTCTATTTGCTTTGAGATCCAAAGCTAGGATTCAGAATCTAGGAAAAAAAAAAAAACAGCCAGGAAATTGCGATAATAATGAGTGTATAGATGTAAAAGCGTGTGGCTGTGCACCAGGGGGAATGGCTGCTTATTTGTCTTGTCCTGGTTGCTGCACTGTGGATCGAGATGAAACTCCAGGAGATTTCAGTTGCCCCAAACATCCTGACCTTTGAGAGCCTTCTGGAGAGCAAGTGCCTTTGGCAGGGCAGGAGTTTGGTAGGGAATCTGCAGTTTGAATGCAGATTAGAGACAGCTGAGAGTTGCAGGGGGGGCAGTGTGCTGCAGGACTTGGCCAGAGGGAGGCCTCTGAAGTGACAGAGGGAGAGAGACTCTCCTGGTGGGCCAAGAGGGCCAGGGCTGAGTTTTCTGCAACCAAAAAAGCCACTGAGAGGTGTTGACCTGGAAAGCAGGGCTCAAAGGAAGAACTATTTTTCCAAGGACTCACTGAATTCAGAGGTGTGCATTCAAAACTTTTGATTTAAATTGCTCCCCCAACAGGCCTGCAATTATCTGGGCCCAGCATATCATCAACTAGTGCATGCATGTATTCTCCAAATAGACTCCTGAGATTTTTTTTTTTTTTTTGCTGGGCGAACGAATATCCTTTTTACAAGCAATATGTAACATCTACTTGCAACTGGCCTAAAGGCCTCCTTTTTTTTTCCTGAGTAATACTTCACAAGTACTGCAATTATTGCATATGGACTGAATATTTCAGTATCTAGAATAGAGAGAGGCTAGTAATGCTATTCTTATGAAATATTTCTCTACTTAGGTAAAATTCACTAGGCCTTGGTAACCGTATGACAAAGCTGATAAAAAGAACAGCATAATACAGACACAGCTGAGGACGCTTTTGGTAATTGCTGATATTTTCCTGAGGCCTTAAAGTCGGCATTTGCATTTGGTACATAATAGTGGCACATACAGTTCACAAGCATCTTGAGGATCAGTAACATCATATGCACAAGCCTAGACCTTTGTAGTCTTGGGCTAACACATCACAACCAACCTGGTTAATTGGAAGGCCTCATTGGATATGGCTAAGAACATATCTCAGACACTGCCCTATGTTTCTACTTTTAATTACCCGGTACAACTAAGAACATGCCTACAATGACACATCTGAAAACTAGAGGTGTCACTGAGAGCCAGCAGCCCAAAGCTCTCTCCATAGTCATGGGAGACTCTCACCTTGAAGGCGCAATGCATCCCAACCTGAAAGAGGTTTCTAAGATACATGACGTGAAGCTCTCCTTGAACTTGTTTATACTTTCACATACAACTACACCACTACCTTTTAGACGTGTGCATTTTGGTGAGATAGTTAGCTTTACCACGTACTTCATGCTGATGGCTAGCAATGTATGGTTTAGCAGAATGTCAGACGTTGCATTGTAACAAGATTGGATTATCAGCACTGGGATCTAGATGTAAGGTCTCAGGTTAGAAGTTCCAGAAAGGGAGCATCTCACAGGCAGGAGGTCCGTTCGTTTGGCTAGTATTAGCACATCGTCACTTGGCTGTCTGTACAGCACTGTATTTTGGAGCCGTGTATCACAGAGAGATTTTGTATGAAGTATTGCCCTCTTGTGGCTGTCCAACAAAAGATGGGTAACTCGGAAAGTTTTCAGCTAGTGGAGAGCACATTAAGCCAGTTTGGGAAGACGGAAGGGCACAGCCCTAGTTCTACTCCTAGGCATACATGAAATGTATCTGTTCACTGTGTCCATTTCTGGCATCTGTTGGGTTTATTACCTAATGATTAGCTCCATTCTCTGTTTCAAAACTTCATGGGATACGTGATTTCTGATGGTCCTGGGGCTTACTGCAGTACCCACAAAGAGAACTCAACCTCATGCATTTATTCCAGCCAAAGGTCTATGCAAGCATTGCATAAGGTAGACCTGTGTTTGGTAATCCTTGGAGAATACCAGCATATCTTCTAACATATACATGGGAGTCTTAATTTTGTAAGAGGCACACACTGCAAACATAGAGAAGAGGCTTTAGGAGTGATTGATCAACAATATTATCCACGTTAACACTGCAAAAGTTATTGGTTGGTAGTGTTGGAACAGTAACATATACACCAAGCTGTGCATCCAGAGGGAAAGTGGCATTGCAATAAATAAATGCATGGATGCTTCCTGGAACAAGAGTGGGATTTTTTTTGATTGTTCTCTGAAGTAGTGCTGGTAATTTGTGCTCATTCTTATGCCTGGCTACACATGCACTTCAAGTAGCGCATGGATTTCACAAGTGGTTTACCTCTTGTCATTTCTGGAGGGCCTATACAAAATCATAGCTGATCATAGTAATGAATTGCTAGAATGGTTATCAGTAAAGAATTTCCTGCATAAGATTCAGCTAGAATATTCTTGTGAGCTCTCGCTATAGAACCAGTGTGTAAGTCATTCCTGCAAGTACTGAGGTACTGTTTAATGTAGTAATGCAAGGTATACAGAAAGATCCTTCAATGCCAAGTCTGCCTAGACTTCTATGCACTGGGAGAGGGGAAAAAATTAAATGTCTGAGTAGATCCTAAAAGTGATAATACCGTTGTTATGAAAGTCTACAGGGCAAAATTTATAGGAAGAAGTGTAGTCTTTTATCAGATACGGGATTATATTCCATTTTGTATCCCCCCAGATAAAGCCAAAAGAACAAAATGCATTCTGGGTACACCATCCCTTCCCTGAGCTTCAGTTTGTGCCCATTGCCTGTTTTCCTGTCATTGGGCACCACTGAGAAGAGTCTGGCTCCATCTTCTTCACACCTTCCCATCAGATATTTAAAACCATCGATAAGATCCCCCACCATGAGCCCTCTCTTCTCTGGGCTAAACAGTCCTCTGCCTCCCTTTGTAAGAGAGATGCTCCAGTGCCTTAATCATTTCATGGCCCTTCACTGGACTTGCTCTGGTAAGAGGCAGAGTGCTGTGCAGACTCCTGTGCGTGCGTGTTGTGGTGATAAATCTGGGTGCATCTTAACTATGCTTCTGTGCTGCGATGATGAACACTCATGGCTGGAGATAGACCTCAGGTTTGTTAAAGCACTGTGCCATGGCATTCCAGCTGTGGTGCCTGGTGCAGAATAATTGAGAGGACTTTGTTGTTTGCACACTGCTCTGTACTGAAACCAAGTGTCAAGGATGTGTTTCTCAGGGGCCTTTTATTGTGGTTGCTGCCTTTCTGTAAAGGCTAAGCTAATGACTGTTTCCTGCTGGAACTCAGCTCTCAGTGCTAATGAATGTGCATTCTTAACAGTAAATCAGTGAAAGTATGAAAGTAATTTAAGTTTTGTTCACCCTCAGCTGTGGGTCATCATGTTGACAAGGGGTTCATAATGCATTTTCTGATTTTTTTTAAAGTATATTTCAACAACTTTAAAAATAGCATGATTGTCCGTTCCTATCCCAAACCATTTAAATTCCAAAGCCAAGCTTTAAGAAGTTGGTAAATGCCTCCATGAATTTTTCATGAAGCTTTTTTTTTTTGGGGGGAAGGGGAGGGAAGGGGGCTGCCTCTGTTCTCATGTTGACATCACAGCAGAGTTGTTATGGATGGGATTGATGGGAAACAGTGCAGGTGAGGCATCTGTACCAGGGCTTTCTGTGCAGTTCCCTGTGCAGCAGGTGAACAGAAATCAAGAATTGGCATTCATCCCATCCCAAAGTAAATATTTCTCCTACGCCAGATGAACTGCACCATCATAGCACCTTTTCTCTCAGCTGAAAAAGAGCCTTGGAGCCACGCACGGATGTGTAATTTCAGGGTCCGAACTAGGCAATTCCTACATCTGCAGTTAAATAAAACCCAGCAGGGTATTGTCTCCAGAACTGGTTTGGTATGACTGTCACTACTTAAATAATACAGAGCCTATCACAGCGTTGGCATGCACCAAATCCATGTCCGTCTATCTCTTCCCCTTCCCCCTCTACCCCCAAGACAATGACAGGATACAGTGCCGGGTGACTGCTCATTAATAGTTTGCCCATGGCTAACCCCTTCTAAAGTGGTAAATGGGAGAAGAGAACTGACCCATTTGGATGTGAGCCATGCTATACTCTCATAGTTTTGGCGAACAATAGTCTGCATGGACAGCTGGAAGACCCTTTCTTACCCTTTTCAGTAAGGTTATACCAATGTAATATTCACCAACAAACTGAGGCAACCAGATCATTGCTTCTGGTACCAACAGGCTGCGCAGTCACCAGCAACGTTTACTACCTCTATAAATGGAAGGAATCTCTTACGAATTGTGGACTAAACTAGCACTGTCTGAATACTATGGAAAAGTTTTCTGTAACTACACCATCAAAAAACACTTCAGATGTTTCTGAAAGCTACAGGCAAGTTAATGACCATGAATTTCCAAACATTTGCTTCTGAGTTGGGAAATGAAGCAGACAGCTGGGGACTGGACAAACATATCTCTTCTCGTTAATCAAGATTTTCAAAATGAATATTAACCCAGATGGATGACCAGCATAAGGCACTACACTTCCTAAAACTCTTTCTTCTGAAAAGAATATTCTGAAAAGAAATTTCTTTAAAGCATCTAAGACTGAGCTGTTGTGAAAGGTCTGGAACTAGGTTTAATAATATTTTAAAATGATATGTGCGTTCCATTGTTTTGGCCACAAACTATTTCACAGCAGATAAAAGCTTGAGCAAATGTCAGCTGTTTCTAACAGCCTCTTTCTAATCAAAATGATATGCAGGTGACTTTGAACTGCATATCAAACAGTTGTCTGAGAGTGGGAATGGACAGCACTGTCAAGGAAATCCTGATGTAATGGGTTTAAAAAAAAAAAAAAAAAAATCTCTGCTGGGAGCAGAGGCCAAGGCCTTTAGAAGCTGTAGGGATTAGCTTCTTTGTGCTTGAGGTAGGTTTGGTCATTGCTGCTTCTGTTGGGTTTAGCATGGATATCTGTCTCTTTGAATACCTGATCTAGAAGATTGGGGTTTTTTTGGAAGGAGATTGTCTGCTGTAGAAAATATAGCCCTACTAAGAGCAGCATGCAGAGATGCAACCAGACTGCAGCACCCTGAAAGCCTTGTGGGATTATACAGGAAAATGCAAAGTTCAGAAATGCAAGAAACTTTTCTGACTCTTCTTCTCTGCCTCATATACAGTTTAAGAGTGAGTGGACCAAGGAAAGAAGTTGTGACGGTGTGCTCCTTTCTCCCCCACTGATGTGCTCTCTCCCCCTCAACCTGACCTCCCTGTAAACAGCACGTGTGTAGGGGCTAGTTGAGCATGCACCAGCTAAGACCTGTCTAGCATGCAAATACGACCATGAGTCAATCATCTCCCCCCCATAAATAGGGGGCAGCCCAGAGCCCATTGAGCTCTCCTGCACAGCAGCAGGCTGCACTGCAGAACCTCCTTTTGAGTGGGAGCGCCTCTCAAGGTCACTCCTTGAGGCTGAGAGATTCCTTACCCGCCACAGATCCTCGGTAAGTGATCAACAGCATGCTGAACTTTTGTGAGCTTCGCAAAACTTTCCTGAGTTATATCCCTGACTGATAGCACACCTAATTCCTTAGACATAAACCGTTGATCAAGTCTGAGACGAGGACTGGATTCTGCCGCAGCTGGGCTTCTCTCCGAAGGAGTTTAGAAAGCAAGGGGGTCCAGTCTGAATCTTGTGACTCAACGGGAGGTGTTGCAGCGAAGACGAGACACGGCACTACACTCAGTATGAATGCTACGCATGTCCACTTTATTGCATGCAGAATCACACTTTTATATTCTTATTTCATATGCTGATTCATTGTTTACTAATTACCTAGTTCGCTATTTGCTTATCAGTATGACAGTTAATATAATCCAGCTGGCCTTTAATGTTATTTACATCCTGAACTGTCAGTCCATTTATCTTTTGGCGATGCTCTACATCCTGGATAAGCAGTCCGTTCGTCCTTGGTGTTCTTCCTTCAAGGTTCACCATCCATCCTTGGCGTTCTTCCTTCAAGGTTCAGGTTAAAGTTTACTACGTTTCTCAAGTCCTTCTGGACTTTTTGTTGTTTATTACAGTCATTGTCTCATAGCATATTTCATCAACAGGTCACTTATTTCACCGCAGCAAACCCCACAGGGAGGGTTCCCTTTGCACTCACTCCTTTAGATATGAACTGTTGACCAAGTCTGGGACTAGGACTGGATCCAGCTGCACCTGGGCTTCTCTCCGAAGGAGTTTAGAAAGCAAGGGGGTCCAGTCTGGACCTCGTGACTCAATGGGAGGGGCTCCATTGCACACGCATCTGACCCTGTCCTTCATGCAGTAAATAACTGAGAGAACCTTGCCAATCGAACCTCGTTAAATCGTTCTTATTTACGACTGAACTTTGTTAAGTCGCTGTCTTACTGCAGTAAACGTAGTGCTGCTTCCCTCTTACGAGGGAAGTGCATCACTCCTTTCGCGACAGAAGTCTTTTCTCAAACCTTTTGCAACTAAATCATAGGTGGAAGAGACAAAAGGGGCATGTTGTAGAATGTCATGTAGTATACCCCTGTTTTCTTCCCTGCTCTGCTGTTGGATATTAGACCAATCACTTGTAAATCCCTATGGATTTCCTATCTATGGAATGAAAGGCCAGTGACGCAAAGGACTTAGAAACTTCTTCCATTACATGCCTACTTTCCTGTAGTTTTACTCTTGTTGTTTATTTATATCCACCATATTTAATAAATACTGTCTGTATATTAAGATAATTCTCCAGGAATGAAATGAATCACCATCTAAAGTTCTTCTGTCTCTCTAGTTTAGAGGGAAACATCCAAATCAGAGTCAATATATTCCGCTCCTCAGGCTGACAGTGCAAACAAAATACATAACGTAAAATACTGAAAATCTTCAGTGGCATCTAAGCACACTGCAGGGGGCTTTCAAAGCATCCTGAGGATGCTATCAGCTCACAGAAAAGAATTTCTCCATCTGATAGCAGTCAGCGTGCTATATGCAACAGCTAGTTGCGTTTATGTTCAACCTCAGTGCAACAGCTCACAATGGCAAGGCAAAATTGGAGCAGTATTTTATATGATGTCATCCCCAGGCTAAATCTCTTGATCCACAGCCTGAGAAACACAGGTGGAAAGGATGCCCTGATGTCAGCTGTCACTGTCCACCTATCTAGCCTGAACTTCATCAGTTTCTCTAGCAGGATGTCATGAGAGACTGTGTCAAAAGCCTTGTTGCAACTGAGGTAAACAAGTACCTCTCCTCTCCCCTCACCCGCCAAGCCAATCATCTCCTCAGAACAGGCTGTCAGCTTTGTTAAGCAGAGTTTCCCCTCATAAAGCCATCCTGTCTACCTCCAGCCTATCACCTTTCTTTCATATCTCTGGAAATGATGTCCAGGATTAGTTGCTCCATCACCATCCTAGGGATTGAGGTGAGGCTGACTGGCTTGTAGTTCCCTGAATCCTCCTCCTTGCCCTTCTTGAAGGTAGCAGGGGTTGTTTGCTCTCTTGCAGTCCTTGGGAATCTCTCCTGTACACTTCCTTTTTAGGTTTGAGGTCAGCCAGGAGCTCCTTGTTCATCCACATGGGCCTCTTGCTACCTTTGCTTGATTTCCTGCTTGTTGGAATGGACCACTCTTGAGCTTGGAGGAGGTGATCCTTGAATATCAGCCAGCTGTCTTGGACCCCTCTTCCCTCCAGGACCATAACATATGGAATCCTTCCCGAGCAGGCCAAATTCTCTTCTCCTCAAGCCCAGGGTATTGATCCTGCTTTTTGTCCTCTGCGCCCTCCTCACAGGATCCTCAGCTCCACCATTTTGTGGTCACTGCAGCTAAGACTGCCCCCGACTTCCACATCTCCAATCAGTCCTTCCTTGTTTGTATGTATGAGATCCAGAGTGCCTCTCCTCCTCAGCTCCTTGATCACCTCTGTTAGAAAGCTGTCATCAATGAACTCCATAAACTCCCTGGATTTCTTGTGCCCTACTCCGTTGTCCAGCCAGCCAATATCAGGGTGGTTGAAGCTCATAGGACCAGGGCCTATGGACATAAACTTTATTCCAGTTCTCTGAAGAATGCCTCACCTATTTCTTCTTCCTGAAGAGATTGCCTACAGCAGACACCCATTACATGGTCACCAGTGCTGGTCTGCCCCCAATCCTGACTCATGAGCTCTCAGCTGGCCCCTCACCTGTCCCCAGGGAGAGCTTCATGCATTCCAGCTGCTCATTCAACTATTTCTCTTCTCTTCACACTTGAAACAGATTGCATTTTAAGCAAGAGCCTAAATTTTGTCAAATTTAACTTGATGGCTTCAAGGAAGTACTTCAGCTGCTGCCTTGTACATCATATCCATTCAACTTCATCTGCAACATCTAATGTTGATTGTAGAGAGGGGCACACTATTTCTGTGCTCATCCTGCACCACAGGTGTCTGCCTCCTGACAATATAGAGAAAGAAGATTGAAATCAGTATTCAGAGATATGACATCCCCGCTGTTGAAGGGACCATGTCTGTACTTACCAACAGTTTGTGCCATTAGGGACAAATTCAAAAGACTCTTTTGCTCTTCCCATGAGTCTGAACAATAGTGTACTAAGCTGTCACAGCAGAAGAGTCTGGCAGGTGAGCGTTCCGCAGGTCAGCTGGTGACCACTGTTCAAACAGCCTACATAAGACTTCCTCCAGGAAAGCAAAGGTTCTTCCATGCCAAAACCATGATGCTACAGAGCCTCCCACAGAGTTCAGTGTCCTGACCAACAGTAAGGGTGGGACTCAGTTCTAAGAGACACTCACAGACACTAAGCAGCAGTGGGGTGAAGGGGGTGGTCATGGCCACATATTTTTCATTCCATAGACGCACCCTCCAGTAGCCCACCTCCTGCTTGGGGTCCTCTACATGGCAGCTGGCAGACTCATAACAGACACACAGGGCCCAGTGGGTTTTGTCTCCTACTTCAGCCTCCCAGTAGTGGCAGCCTGATGAGTAGGCAGATGATTCCAGCACACAGGGGAAAGTGGTGAAACACCGAGAGCTTTGTGGCAGCTCCTGGGGGATGTCAGTGAAATAAACACTCTTGAGATTCTCCGAGAGCACCACACTGGCATGAGCTGTCTGAGGGTCCAGAGACACATCTCCTTTGGCAGAGCAGAGACTACAAGAAAGCAGGGAAAACCAAGGGGGAGGGAGCAATGGATTCACACACCTCACCCCAGAAGAATCAGCTAGAGAAGAGCAATTACACAGCCATTTGCCCATTGACCACAAGGCGGCTGGGCATCTGTCAACCCTCCATGCCCCATCTCCTCACCATACCACACACTTGAATTGCCTTCTCTGAGTCCCTACCCCAAATTGTCTTAGCTCTGTGCTATGCCACCTTTCTCCTGAAGTTGCTTACCTTCCTCTGATAGTCTACACTGTCATCTGCTTCATCTCTCAAGCGCCCCACTCCCGACCCCTTATTCAGGCAGGCACCAACAATACTGGCACCAGGGGTCACTTCTGCACTTTGGCAGAGTGACAGGGGTGCTGTTGAGCACATGCACTGATATAATGGGCTTTCTCCACAAAGGGGCCCACAAATGAGCTCTCAGGTCCGTTCATTGGGTTCACCAACAAGATAAACATTTAAATGAAAAGAGTCAAGTCTAGTCACTTCAACATTTTAAACCAGGCCTAGACATACAGGTGAATTCAGAATGCCAAACAGAAGACACTTTTCAGAGCCAAGGACTGGACTCAGGTCCCAGACCGAGGTCTCTATATAGCTTGACTACCAGGGTACTTCTTCAGCATCTTCGTAAGCTGAAATAATGGCCTAGGGAAACAGGCCATTGCCCTCTTCAGCTCAAGAGGGACAGAAGGTAGCTCCAGCTTCTTAAGTGTTTCATACCTAAGGAAAGAAGTGACCTCATCTAGTAATTAAATCAATCACAGTGTCTAGAAGATGCCAATCACAGCAGCTGTTTCTAGGAATTATTGCTATGCTAAGGTTGAAATGCTGGAAGCTTACCAAAAGTCTATATTCCCACTGAGAAACCATGAGAGGAAAAAATTAAGGGGAAGAAGCTGACAGTTGATATATATTGGGATTTGGCCCAGAGTCAGTATGACTATCCTGGTCTGAGAAAAGGCAAAGGATGGAACTGACCACCAATATATCAGGTTTTATCTTCCAGGGGGATCATTCTATTACAGTGCAATGCCGCCAGTCTCCTAACACTGCACTGAAACACTGGCATGGCATTAATCCCGGAGGAAAGGAGCACTCCTACCAAGCAATTGCATCTTCAACTACTAACGGCTTCTTCCCTATCCCCTCCCCTCCCCCCAAACAGGAAGAGGAATAGGGTACATCACCTCTGCAGAACACTCTGCATGTCCTAGAAAAGGAGAGGGAAGACAACAAGTCAGATCCCACCAAACCCCCCCCCCCCATCAGCATAAATATTGTAGGGTGTGTCTGCATGCCCAGCAGTCCTTTTGCCTGTTAGTGCTGGGCTTTATCTAACCCAGGTGTCATTAATTCTGCTAATTATTTGGGGGAAATGGAAAGAAAGGCAGCACTTGTAAGGTCTGGCTCATGACATCTGGATGAGTCACACCCCATTTTTACCCTTTGAGTATAAAGTCTTGCTTTCCAAGGTGCAGACCTACCATGACTAAGTTTAAAGCTCAGCCTTTTCCTCACCTCACCAAGAAAGATGAAAGTCATGTTGCTCTCAGCTAGACCACATGGAAGAGATTCAACAGGGAGATCCAGGGCTCCTGGTTGCAGAGGGCCATACAGATTAATAGTGACCTCTCAAAATGCAAGGCAGAGCTTCAGCCCTGCCCCAGAGAAAGGGACTGCCACAAGAGCTTCTTTGAAAGGCTGTGACAGAGAAGTCACCAGGAAATTAGAGAGCATCTCCCAGCTGGGGACTGACCTGAGGCAACACCCCCAGGGAAGGGAAGAGCCCCTCTTGTCAGCTCTTCTGAGCTCACCACACCACTGCAGTTCACTCCAGCTGGGTGGGCCTAAAGAGAAGGCCCCCACCCCACTCCTCCCAGCTCTGCCCCTTCTTCCACTTACTCTCAGCTCCTTGGGCTTTTTCTCCTCCATGGATAAATGTTCCTTCAAATCCTTTGCTTTTCTGCCCAGATGCTCCACGCAAGCTTGTAGCTTATCCTGGAGAGGGAAGGGCAAGAGATTCTGCTCAGGCAAAATGGTCCAAGGCATCAGATGCTGAAGTAGCACTGAGGAGGCTTGGATCATACCAGTTGAGAATCATATACCAATTGATCTGACATGTCACTTCACGCACTTTGCTTTCATGGGGTGTCAATTATAAATTCCAGTAATCCTCTGGCTATTCACACTGAACATCTGCAGCAGGTACTACACTGAGTGTTTCTGGGTTAAAGTTCTGAACACCTGTGTGTACAGCAGCACTACAGGTTACAATATTCCTCTGCCTTCCAAATTTAGCTTCTGAACAGCAGCTAGAAGTGCAGACAAGGAGTCAAAGCAAGATAGTTCTACACTGTATAGATTAATTTTTTCTAGGGAGTCAATCACCAGAGCAACTTTCCAGGAAACCTACTGTATCTCTGAATCAAAATGGAACTTCTGACTCCACCCTCAGATATGGGACAGCAGGAATTACTCAGTGGAACATCACAAATTTTGCTCTAACACTCCCTCCTGCCTCTGAAAACGACTAATCAAATCCTAAGGTGTGATTCCGAGAAAAAAAAAAAAAAGAATGGGGGGGGGGGCCTGAAAAATGCCTCCAACATTTTAGATGCAACTTGTGCAGACACCTTGGCTGGGATTCTGTCCAAGGTTAAGACATCTACACTTAGATGAATTAGATGCCTAAATTCCACTAGATGTCAGTATAGTCACAGGAGTATTCTAGAAAGCTAATTAGCTGACCATGCATCTACTGTCCGGTGAAGTGAATAAGTACACTTGTCAGACTGCTGGTTCTAGCCACCAACACAGCTAGCTCAATTGGTTGAGGTTGCCTCAGAGGGTGAAGCACACATCCCACTCAGCTGCTGGAATGTTTCTTCAGCTTCAAGATGGAGAGCCCGTGAGCAGTAACATCAGTTTCTGATGTCGGAATCATTTCTGTAGTTTTGGGTGGTCTCACCTCAAGCTGGCCATGAGGTATAGGCACATTTCTACATACAGCTGCCTTAGTTCCTGTTCCTCCTTGCTCTATCCATTAGACTCCAGTTTCTTTACTGGATCATAGAAACAAAACCCTGAGCCCCCAGCACGCACCCTCCTCCTTCTGTAGCAGGGACTGTCTTTCTCCTCCCTGTTTGCAGAGAAGAGCGGAATTTACTAATAAGTTCTGCTTCGCTGCTTAGAGCGGGTAGGAGCCAGTAGTCATTGGGCCTACACTCAGCTCTTCTGCCTAGATTAAACTCCTTCCCAGAACTGGGGAGGTCCTACATCCTCTTTCATAATCTACTCATGTTCTGATCCCTAGACTCCACTTCCAAACTGTGGTGCTTGAATACAAATTTCTCTAGAGTTTCTCTGGTCACTAGCACCCTTTTGAAATATTTAGCATCAAAGTCAAACTAGAGATGCAACACTTGTTCCCAGACTGTTCTGCTGCATTCCTGTGACTTAACAAGTATTGGTGGGTCTGAACTGCCCTACTGCCTTACTTAGGATGAGATGGTTAGAAGTTTAAAGACTGGAGTGGAAGGCCAGGTATCTCAAACCCTTTGAAGGAAATGCTTTCTAGCAGTACCTCCGGGAGATACCACTTGCTTACCTTGTGTTTTTTGAGGGCTTCATCCAGGGGCCCTCCTGTATGAGCGAGATGGCCGTGGGAGACTGCACACACCACACACATGGCTTCCTGGTCCTCCTTGCAGAAGAGATTGATGACCTCATGGTGCCGGCAGCAGAGCTTCTCGTTCTGCATCTTTTCCTTGACAAAAGGCAACTGCCGGGCTGTCTCCACTATGCTGGCCAGCTGCCGGTTGGGGTACATGACTTGCTGAGCACAAACATGCTGACACATTGGGCAGCTGAAGTCCTTGACCACTGGCTCCCAGCAGTGGGTGATGCAGGCTCTACACAAGCTGTGGCCACCAGGAATCATGACAGGGTCCTGCAGGTAGTCAAGACTGATGGAGCAAGTGGTGTCTATGTTAAGGACCTCCAAATGACTGAGGCAAGCCATTGGTGGTAGTGCTATGAGATGGGCACAGACTTCGGGAGACAGTTCCTATATCCTCATATAGGAATAGTCACCTGGAGGGAAAAAAAGAAAAAGAAAAAAAAGAAAACCACACCACAGAGCAAATAGATCACATACATGCATTATGCAGCATGTGGACTCAAGGAAGCCTAAGAATCAGGCCTCATAGATATTCTCTCCTAGCTTGAGTGAGGAGAGAAGACTAGAGAAAAGACATGGGCTATGTAACCCAGACACCTGGTTCAGCTTCATTGTCCTGTTCCTCACTGACCAAGGCAAGCAGTAATTTAAGTAACAAGCATTTATTGAATTCCCCAGTACCTTGCAGGAGGAGTTCTTTCCCCATATCAGACATGGGGGGGGAAGGCAGGCTGGAAATAGCACGCATGTTAGCAAGCGTAGTAGTACTGAATATTTCTGCTCTGTCACCTACGTACAGACTTTTTCCCTTGAACTCAGTACATGGGGACTAGACACACAGAGAAACAGAAATGAGAGGTCCCACTTTCATACATAGCCCCCTGAAGGCAGTCTGGAAGAGGACTTATTAAAAGATAGCCCAGGCCTCATGGCATAGACTAAATAGACTAGCTTCCCCCTCTCACTGTTTACACATGGTGCTTACAAGATGAAAAATTCCAATGCAAACAAGTTTGTTAACAAGGAAAACATTTTTCATCCAGAGGGTGACAAAACACTGGGACAGAAGCCTAGAGAGACTGTGAAACCTTCATACTTGGAGACAGGGAAAAACCAGCTGGATAAGACCCTTAATGTCTTAATCTAATTAGGCCTACTTTGAGCAAAAGACTAAATTAGGAGACCTACAGAGAACTCATTGAACATAAACTAGTCCACAATTTCACAACCCTGTAGATCTCCACTACAAAAAAGAAAAAGCATACTACAGTTGAAGGAAATCAACAGGAGCAGAACACCCCTAGACAGACTGAAAAAGAACAAGTCTAACCAAGCAAGACCTCTTGATAAAATTTTAAAAGCTAGAAGCACTACGAGTTAGGCATTCAGGGCAACTAAGCTTTTTGGTCACAACACTACCTTGCCAAGGATAACTTCTAAGCTAAAGAATTTGTTAGGCAATACACATCCCAGGTGGACTGCCACAGACCTTTGCTTTCAGCAACTAGAGAACAATTCCCCCTCTTCTCCTTTACAGGAAAAAACACAGATGTGGCTAACAATGGCATTTATATAGGAGCAACAGCTGTGATTGCCACCCACATGCCCTTCCCTACCTCACCCTATGAGTATGAATATGAACCATATTAATTTGTGGGTTTAGGCATTAGTCATGGAATCTCTCTCCTTTCCCTCTACGTTGGATGTATATTCCCTGAGATGTTGCAGAAATCCTCTGCGGCCTCCGGGGTGACCCCTTCATTGATGTTAGGAGAAACAGTGCAGGTTTCCTTGACTGCAGAAGCAACTTGGACACCTGTGGTATGGTCAGAAATACAAGTTTATTGTCCTGTTCCAGGCTGTGTTGATCAGATTCAGGACTAATCAACAGGTACCCACAAGCAGCCCTAATGTCATTAGCTTATATTTCTCTCTCCTCTCTTCCCCTCCCAACTATGCTTTCCCTTTTGACTCCTGTTTTGCTCGTTTCACACCTGTATTTGCTATTTATATGATTATGTTGGTAACTCTAGCCTTCCTGAGCAACTTTGCTAAGACAGCAATCCTATTTCACTGTCTTTCAATATCCTTCACCCATGGGGAGTTCCTGACAAGCCTCTTTCACTCTCTGTAATGTCCAGCAGTTTCTCGTGTTTTTATCCTATTAGTGTAACCTCGGGTCATGGATAGCCACCTGCCTGCATACCTTAACACTTCTCCACTTAAAGGTAATATTGAAAGGAACTGCCCATTCCCTCTCTCTCCGAGTGCCTAACTGGGTCTCCTGTGGTGCCTCCCTATATGAATTGCTCCCATTGGGGTGGGAGACTGACTCTACTGGTCATTAACCATGAGTGTGCAAGGAGCTGCAGTCTGACCTCCTGACATGGATGGCACCACCATGACCTTTTAGAGGCAGTACAGCATGTACGCGCTAAAGCACTGTCAATTACACTTCCTTAAGAGTAATAGTCCATGCAGAAAGTTCTGGTTCTTTGGCTCTGATGTGCACTCCATATCTCCCCAGCCACAGAGCCATGGGATACTGAGAGCTGGGTGCAATGCTTTTGTTATCTCATGGGATCATGCAGCTAGAGTGAGTCCTCATTTTGCCTGTAGGCTCAGGTCCCTGAGATATTGCAGATGTGATCTGGCTCCTGCAGGCCTGGGCAGTCCTCTTTGGTAGTCCTTTCTGCGAGCAGGTCTGTGTTGATTGTCAAGTGACCCTGCAGTGTAGAAAGCCAGAGCAAGGCCACTTCTTGATTATTAAATTCAGTTTCAGTTCAATGCAGTTTGCACATCAGCTGGTGTTAAGTATTTGCATGCAAGTCCTTGGGCCTTTGCTGTTCCATTTTTTCAGACAATGCCTGTGCTACTTTCCCAGCACACTCAACCACTTAGAGTAAATCATTGTCTGCGCCTGGCTCGGAGGTTGTATGCTGAGGTGAGGAATACACTTTGCCTCCAGAAGTTTCCTAAACCTCCCCTCCTCTTTTCCTCCTTTGATTAGTCCCAAACCAGAGACAGGGATCAGATATGCACTTGTGCTCACCCAGATGGGCTGGATGCAGTTTGGGTAAACAGATCAGGACAACCCCTGGGTGAATCCAAGCGTGATTCTGAAATCTGTTGAGGTGGCATTCAGTACCACTGGGGCCTCTGAGTGTGTTTGCCAGCACCATTTTGCTTTTTCCCATTTCTCTTCTGTTTGCTGCATGATAAATTCTCCAAAGGTATCTGTGGTGAAGATGACTGATTTCCCCTGGTGATGCCCACACCATTACAATCAAATATTAGTTGACCTTGAACTACCCCTTTGTAGTCCCAGTGGCTGCCCCTAGACTATGCACCTCCCAGGTTTGTAGGACCCCTTCATGGTATCATTAGGAATTATGCAGAGTCTAGACTCTGCTATGGCACTGATGTTGAGTAAAAGCCCATCATCTTTTATGTACCAAGCCCAGTCCTTTTGGTTTCCTGCTGCTAGCAACTTTCCCCACTTTGTTATAAGGCTTCTATTTTAAGCCATGTTATTGTTGAAACCTCTATTTCATTATCTGCTGTTTCCCACACTATCTCCTGCAGTTGCCCTGGGGGATGGCGTAGGAATCTCCTCTTAGAATTGGACTTTCCTAATGGGATCCATGGGAAGCTTGGTAGCGGCTGGGTGGGGCCCAGTTGCCATTCCTGGTTGGCTTGTTGGGGAGCCCTGAGCACAGGAATGAGCAATGATCCTGTCTCCCCAGGTACATATCCTCTTACGTAAAGGATGAAGCCTGAAAAAAGGCTCATTCTCACCCACCAGCCAACCTGAAGGTTCCCCCATGCCACCAAGCTACCAATCTCTGTTTTCACTGTGGCCTGTTCTTGACTTCTTTGGTTCCATATGCTGGGCCTGATGCCTTGTAGTGGTTTTCTTCTTCCTAAGGTTCATCCTGCTGGACTCCCTATGCCACGTCATTAACGAGGCAGATCCCCACCACGAGAACAGCAAGCACCTCCTTTGCCACATCTCCTGCCATAGAGCAGGACTGACTTTCCCCACCATAATTATGCATTCAGCCAATTTCTTTGGGTAAGATTTTATTTGAGAGAAGTGCTCACCAAGTGGTCTGACCATCAGTCACAGTGTAGATCAATTGGCCCAGTTTTATCCACTACCAGCAAGGACCTGCCCATCCTATTTTGGAGAAGGACCAGTACCCCAGAGCACAGCATATGTGTTGGTCTCTTGGTCTCTTGCATTAAACTTGGTATCAGGATTTCACTTTATGAAGTCCTAATGGGAAGAGAGATGGAGGGATGTGAGGTGACCTGCTCTTTCCTGCCAGCCGATTTCTTCCTTCACTCACTGTTGCAGGTATTACCTGGGCAACTGAAACAGAGGAGTTGCTGGAGCATATGTAGAAATTGGCAGCACATAACCATCACGTACTATCATCCTGCATGACAGTGTGGTATCATCTAACATATGAGCTTGGTGGAGCTGCTGCGAAAACTTAGACTCAGCTGGCATAAAGGAACCCAGAAAGCCTAACTCAGTTTTAGACTTCTAATACATCAAATATCTTACATTTAAGATACATCCTACTATCTTTGGCTTCCAAATAAACAAACAAGAACGCGTATAATTATTTCCAAGTGAACTTGTCTGTCAATGTGTGCAGTTGCAGAGGTCACAACACGAGGTGAGGTGTGAGGCACTGCTACATTACGGAGTAATGCTACATTACATCTGAAAAGTTAGGTCCTAAGGACTGCTGATGACACATGCCTCTCTTAGGGGTGAGAGAAAAGAGGGAGCCCTGCAATGGGAAGGGGGTTTGCTTAGCCTCTTTCACAAAAGGCAGGATGTGGCAACAGGCAGTCTTGGATATTGCTCCCTTTTCCTTTCTCTTTGGCAGGGGGAACCCACCTACCCGCATATTTAATTCAGCTGTTTCAACAATAAGCACACATCATTTTCTCTCAGTTCTGCTTGGAGTCCTGAATCTCTGTTGCTTTCCTGGAGAGCAATACAGCCTTGCTATTGTCCTTCGAAGGGCTTCTTTGACCTCCTTGTTCCTCAGGCTGTAAATCATAGGGTTCAGCATGGGAATTACCAGGGTATAAAACACAGAGATGATCTTGTCGTGCTCCACAGTGTATTTTGAACTGGGCCTTAAGTACATGAAGGAGCCTGTCCCATAGAACACAGTAACAGCAGTCACATGGGAAGCACAGGTGGAGAAAGCTTTGTGTCTGCCTTTGTCAGATTTAATCTTGTGGATGGTGACCCCGATGCATATGTAGGAGATGACAATGAGGAGGATAGTGGAGGTGACAAGCACAGTAGAACAGGTGAAATGGACAAGATGAGTGAGGTAAGTGTCAGAGCAGGAGAGTTTGAGGATGGGGGGCACATCACAGAAGAAATGGTTGATGATGTTGGAATTGCAGAAGGACAAGCGGAATATAAATGTCGTCTGAACAGTTGCATTCACACAGCTCATGAAGTAGGAGCCGCACACGAGGAATATGCAGAACCTCCTGGACATAATGACAGGGTAAAGCAAGGGGTTGCAGATGGCTATGAACCGGTCATACGCCATCACGGCCAGGAGGCAGCATTCTCCTGTCACTGCAATGCAGAACAGGTAGAGCTGAGCTGCACACGCTGTGTACGATATGGTTTTTGTCTCTGCCACAAAGGTCATCAGAGTGCTGGGTATAATGATGGTGGAGTAGCTGACATCTAAGAAGGAAAGGCTGCTGATGAAGAAGTACATGGGGGTGTGGAGCCTGGAGTTGATTCGGATGAGCACAATCATCCCTAGATTTCCCGCTACGGTGAACAGATAGATCAGTAGAAACACCATGAAGAGGAGGACTTGCAACCTCAGGTTGTCTGTGAAGCCCAACAAGATAAATTCCGTCACCACAGTGTGATTCCCTTCTGCCATCTATAATGGGTGAGAAAGCCGGGGTTACACTGAAGAAAACAAGACAAATGCAAGGTGACTGTCAGAATGCCAACACGGCTCTAGTCAAGTTGACTGAGGATTAAGGTTTAATTTTGCTTATATCTTCCTATTCATGTTTTTCAAGTTTTGAACTCAGAGTATCTCAGAGACATTTCCTGCCTTTCAAAAATATGTATTCTTTCTGTGTACTTTGAAGGAGCACAGGTTAACAAGTCACACCTGTTCCTGCAAACTTCACTACTTTTCCCTCCCCAAATGCTTGATTTAACCTCTACAGCAGTCATCTGCACTGCAGGCATCAGCTCCATAGTATTTGTTGCACCTCACCTATAGTAGATGTTCACTCAAAGATGACATGCCCTAGAAAAGCTTTTTTCCCATGTTGTTATAGACCCAGTCTAGGTAATTAACTTTGTACATTGCTGAGACATAAACACATGTGAAACTAGGAAAATCTCTCAAACCCAAAAAAAGGGGCCAAAGAAGTCTGTAGCTTACCCCTGTGCCAGAATGATATTTTGGGGCAACTATGGTAAGTAGCAGGCAAAAGCTGGTGGCTTGGAAAAGCTGACCTAGAAGCATGAATGGCATTTCAGCTTGAAAAAGAGCAGGGCTTATGGTCTGCTGTTGCCTCTGTAAATCTGGAACTAACGTGAAAATTATAATCAGCTGGCTTCTCAAGCAGGTTCTGTTTCAGAAGTCTAGAAATAAGCTTTCTGTGCCCAGGAATAGAAAATTAGAAGAGACCTTGGAATAACTGATCTTGTCCACTTTTCTTTTTCCAAGGAAGAATGCACTGCACCAATGGGATTCCCAGAAACTTTTGCCTCATTTCTTCTTTAAACTCTCTAGTAGCACAGTTTTCACACAATCCCTAGCTATTTATGTTTCTTCTTAAAAAGTTAGTGATTATTAAGTTCTCTCCTAAATTTTAACCCAAATTTTCCCATTGCAATTTAACTGAAAACCCTTTTGTCCCACTCATTGTGGCACAAGAAACAATTTTTCCCCTTTCACTTTTTAGACATTTTTCCACCACTGGTTTTAACACAGTTTTCATGCTTTTGTTAGCATATAGCTTTTCCTAGACTGTGTCCAGTAAGGTGTTAGCTCATTTTGTAAGTTATTATCTTCAGTCAAAGAGTTTGTTCTCATGGCAATCATGCCACATGGAATCCCAGCGAAATGAGAAAGCTACTGCTTTGAAAGCTCCTAAAGCCAGCTCTCACAATCTGAAAAAAAATCAGAGGTTATTCTCAAGAATACCTGTATTGATAGATGGGGAGGAGGGGCAAGAAGGGAATTCACGCTTCCCTCGTGCTATAAAGCAAAGGTATGAAATAGTTCATCTTCCGCATTCAGGCTTGTCAATAGAACTTGTATTTGCAGCCCACTATTCTTACCTTACCACTCACGTCTTAGCATGCTGGAGGTGTTAGTGTTGCTTATACTGTCAACAAACTCTCCTGTAAAAGAAGCAGAGAAAGAGGAAGAAAATAATGCAGCTTTCACTGCAAGGTGCACAATCTCTATTGGCTCCAAATAAGAAGGAATTCCTGTTCTCTAAAACCAAAAGGGAAAACACAGTGCATCTTTAGCTGAACCAGGGACAGAGCTTACTTGTGGGAAAGTCTCCTGCTCCTTGTCAGAAAGGAGGCAATTTAGCAATTAACATGCACTTTCATATACTTATGCTCCATTTGGGTGTAGAATTCCTGGGTGGGCACAGCATCTGAACACAAGGCAAGGCACAGCGGGACAATTAACATGTCCTTTGTGCTCCCTGTGGAGAAAACCTGTCCTTTCTCCTTGTGCAATTATACAAATGGACTTTCTTCCTCACATTTTTAAAGAGAAATTTTTTCTTTTTCTTTTTTTTTCCCATGTGGTCCTCTGTGTTATTTTTCTTGTTTTCTTCTGCTATGTAGTAACCTAGGTCATCATGGACCAAAAAAAAAAAAAAAAAATCGTTTTCCACACTGGAGAGGGAAACACAGGGAACGAGAAAAGATGCTGCTCTTCAGCAGAGGAGAAGGCCCTTTCCCCAGACTGCTCTGAAGCAGAACGGTCATTTCAGCCACATCGACCTGTCTTGGTCTTCTGAGGCTCTAGGATATGCAGGGGTGAATTAAACCCCTGGAGAAGAGTGACATTTAGGCCTTGTTTTGCATTCTGGGAAGCTCCTTTCTCAAGCTGTGTGTTGACACCAGCCGTGTGCTTCAGCCCATTCTGAAACATGCTAAAGACATAAGAAGCACAGATAGGAGTTGCTCCTTCAAATACTTTCTCTACACTTCTAACCTCTACACTGGCACCCCCAACATGTGAAATAGGGCAGTAAATTAATTCAAGGCACAAACTAATGTTCTTCTAAGAGGCTCCAGTTAAAACAACAACATATTTGCCAAGGTCTCTTCTTATTCACCAAGGGATATGTTTACGTGTAACCAAATCAAACGCTCTGGCTAGATAAGTCAGTGCTCAAGAAATAATCTTCGTACCTTCAGTCCAAGAGAAATAAGTCCCCAGCCCGTTCTGTTGCTTCATTTCTCTGCATCACTCAATATAATAGGACAATTGCCCAGCTAAAGCTGTTCAGACTTGGAGGGAGGAAAAATTATTGACACTTGAGATGAAAAGATCAAGTTTCCCGTGGTTACATAGGTTCATAGATTCTGTGAGGGGAAAATTAATCAGCATAGATGGCAGAAAGGGACAAAGAGTGTATTTCTCTTAAACACGAAGTCCGTAGATTACACAGTGAACCTACACAGTCTATTGTGAAGGTCACGGGATTAATATGCTGTCATCATACATGGAAGTACTAATGATATAGAGGAAAGCAGGAGTGAAGTTCTGCAGGCAAAGTTTAGGCTCATGGAAAGGCAGATGAAGACCCGGAAATTTTTGGTTACATTTTCTGAAGCGCTCTTAGCATTGTAAGGCATATTAAGGAGAGAGTGGAGAAACATCTATTTGAGCAGCTAAGATTATTGTGTGAGGAAAGCTTTAGCTTCCTTAAGGACTCGGTACAATTCTGTAATAAAGGCATCCTGTGCAAGAGGAGTAGATTTCATCTGAACTGGTAGGAAACCAAGCTGCTGGCAAATCCAAAAGATGTGAAATGAGCTTTAAAAGTAAGGGGAATACTAACAAATATGGAAGGTTGCATGGCTCCAGGGTAATGTTTCTAAGACTGAAGATATGAAACTTCTGTATCATGAAGTGAAGGCCAAGTCAGAAGATGGAAAATGAATGGAAAGCACTGAAGAAGGTTCCGACTAATACAAGAGGCTTAAGAAATAAAGTTTCCCCAAACTTGAATTTTGGGCCTAAAATGATGGCCTTGTTATGCAAGGTGTATTGGAAACTTGGTGGAAGGAAAACAGCTAGCTGGACATTATAATGCCAGGCTACACAATAGTAGTAAATAGTAGGAAATAGTAATAAAAATGAAAATAATCGATGATACTTGTGCTAAAATTAATGAAGGGACTTTTGGAAACAAATCTCTTTTGGTTTGTGCTTGTACATCAGTGATTACTATAGTGCCTACTGCTCAAGAGTAGGGTCTGAATGTATCTCCTCAAAAGTAGGGTGTATTTCCGGAAGAGATGATCTAATAGCTTCCCACCACTGTGTACACCTGTTTCTTCCCAGACGCATGCTTTCACCACTTACTTGCAGGGGGTGGGGAGCGGGGGAGGTCATGACAGGGAATGAGAGAGTTGGGGATAACCCTTAAAAGGCCCCTAAAATTAAGAGAGGAATTTTAACTTTGAAAGTGGGCAGGAGGAAATGGGCAGGGGTAATGAAAGAGGAAAAATGTCCTGTTGTCAGGGTTATATAGTGCTCTGTTTGACATCCCTTTGAAAGCTTTTGACTGGCCGTCTGCCCAAAACAAGCAGTCTCCAGATACCTTTCCCCAGCTATCTCCTTGTTCATTCTTTGCATTCTCTCCCAGCCACTATTGTGGCCTGTCACTTCGAGAGGCATCTTCTTTTGGCATGTGTATTTTCCAGGCTATGGAAGGGTTGGTGGCCTCTTGCGAGGTGGATTCTTCAGCTTCCTGTTCATTCACACTTGGAAATTCCAGAGGAATTCCAGAGTTCCAGAGGACTGAAGCAGTGACTGTTTCTTATATTGAAGAAAAGCCATGAGCACCAAAGAGCCAAAAGCTTAGAGGTGACCTAGAAGTGTCTGAAAAAGGAAGGAAAATGGGTGTTTGAGTTAGCCTGCTCTTTTGAATACCAGAACCTGTTGGAGAAAATGGATACAGACACTATATTTACTGAGAAAACTGTTGCAAACGAGAAAAAAAAAAAAAAGGCAAATCACTTCACATGAGTTAAACCAAAATCAGGATTGAAAATATTTATTAGTTTCTTAACAACACATCATTAACTGGTATTTGTTGAACTCCATGTTCAGGATCCATATCAGCAATACAACAGATAAACTGCAGTAATAAATTTCTACAAAGTGTCTGCAAATGCGTACCATCCCTAATCCCAAGACGTTCTAACCCTGTGCACACTCATGCGCACATGTAGTTAAATGTACCTACCAGCTCTCAAAGGACGTGTGGGTTACAAGCCCCCCAAATCTTCTTGAAGCATGGGTGCCCCTGCTTGTCCACCCCTTCCGTGGAGAGCTGGGTGCTCTTGTTTTATGTGGAACTAACAGCACGTGGAAGCCCAACAGAAATTTCACACAATGCGGGAGGAAAGAAAAAAAGAAAAGGTAATTTTCTGTTGTTCTGCTGGAACAGCTTGGAGAACTGTTGACGTGTGAGAGTTTGCTCTAATGGACGGGAAGGGATGCTTCTGGAAGCCAAAGATGGGAGGCAAAAGAAAAGATAGGGGAAAAACAAAATGGCTTTCCTCTGGCAGTGAGCTGATGTAATTACAACCTTGGGAGATGTGGCTCAGTGCCTAATACCAGGTGAAATGGGTCCAGCACGGGACATTACTGCTAACATATTGCAATGGCATTAGCAGTAGGAGGGGGTGGTACTTACAGTGACCTAGTCTAATGTATATATACTAACCTAAACTAAATAAAAGTTGTTTTGTTTAGTTTACTGTGACTCAGAATGTTGAAACAAAATACTGAAGACTTCTTTAAAATATAAATATTTATACATTTTAATTAAATACAACAATCCTTTAATATTTCTCTGTGTTGTCCTGACACAGTAAAATAATGGAAATTTTTGAAATAATGGAATCTCCTTTGAGGTCAAATTTTGCAGCCATGTTTTTCACTCGGTACAATGGACATCTACAGAAGTTTACATCTCTTAATATTACTATTTGCTATTACTATAATTTCTACTGTGAGGAGATCTATGGGAACACACAAAGGTGACATGATCACATGGACACAAGTGAAACCAGTTAAGCATAAAATGGGAATGAGGAAAATGAATGTTGCTTTATTTTTGTTTGGAAACCTAGAGTTAGGGGACATGAATCGTAGCTCAGCTTTATTAATTTACAAAGCCACCCCCATTCTGTGGTCAATGGATGCAGGTAGAAACCTCCACCAAAGAGGCATATGCCCTAACCTAAGAGAGGTGGCTGAGGAAAGTGGGAAGAATTACCTTCTCGGGATGCCACTTCCTCCTTCCATTTCCTTTCCAGGGAAAGCTAGACAGCTTGACCTGGGCATCCAACTGGATGAAGTAGTATAGATCAGAAGACACTTTGTCCTATGAAAGTCAGGTAGCTATTCACTTATTTAAACCAGTGGTGCAACTTCTTGATGATAATTCAGTATACCATCCTTCTTACATTGTTAGTCTTCAGAGTTCGTATTCCCAACAGGGCAGGTCATGATGGTTGGGGTTACACTCCCATGTTAAGACCAGGCTCCTGCCTCACCCCTGCAGCTGGCTGGTAAGTTTCTGTGGAGCAGTTCCCCACAGAATTATCCTATACACAAGACTGACTCTTTCAGTACAAAATTCTCCGTTAGTTTGACATTTCCTTTTCTGGCTTGGGTGACCTCAGAAAGGTGTTAAGTTTCCAGCCCTTAACCTCAAAGACACTTAGTAATAGCAGCTACCATTTCATCTAGTTTGAACTGAGCTAACAGGAAGGTTTTCACCTAGGGTCCTTATTTCTCCTGCTATATATTTCCTGCACAGCATAGCTGCATGTTCGACAGCTGGGTAGAGGGTTAGCTGGGGCTCTAGAGATCTGGGGCAACTCCGTGGGAAGCAACCTGGAAACCAGTTCTCACTTCACTGCCTGGTATCTTCTGGAGAAGGCAAGTGGTGGCTGAAAATATCCTGTTCTGATTTTCCCTCTACTGACTTCCAAAAAGTTATATCCCAAGAAAAGTAAATAAGCAGCATCCCATCTTATTGAGGTTCCTAGCTGCTGACTCAAAAACATGGACGTCTTCCACAGGAGACAAGTTATACTCTCTGAATTTTTCTCCCACTTTTATACATTTCCAGATTTGTCCCATAAGATGATTTTACTTAGTAATAATTGTTTTTGCTATTGTCCTCCTCAGAGCATCCTTCATCTCCTTGTTCCTCAGGCTGTAGATCAGGGGATTCAACATAGGGACTATCAGTGTGTAAAACACAGACACCACTTTGTATTGATCAGCTGAGCTGCTGGACATGGGTCTTAAGTAGATAAAGAAGAGACTCCCATAGAAGAGGGTGACAGATGACAGGTGGGAGGCACAGGTGGAAAAGGTTTTCCACCTGTCTCGGGCACAGCGAATCCGCAGAATGGACATGATGATATACAGATAAGAGATGAGGATGGCTAAAACAGTGCTCAACCCTGCTACTGCAGAAAAGACCACGTGCACCATGTGAGCAAAGCATGTATCAGAGCAGGAGAGTTTCTGCAAGGGAGGAATGTCACAAAAGAAGTGATTGATGACATTGGAGCCACAGAAGGACAGGCTGAACAAAGAAGCTGTGTGGGCAACCGCATTAATGCAGCTGCATAAGTATGATGCAGAAACCAACTGAACACAGAGTTTTCTGGATATAAGGACTGCGTACCGCAGTGGCTCACAAACAGATATGAACCGATCGTATGCCATCACAGCCAGGAGCAAAACCTCAGCGTTTATGGAAAAAGAGTGAAGAAAAAACTGCGTGACACAACCAGCAAATGAAATTACTTTCTTCTCTGCTAACAGATTCACCATCGTCTTGGGGGCAATCACAGAGGAGTAAGTGATATCAACAAAGGACAAGTTACAGATGAAAAAGCACATGGGGATGTGCAGGCGAGGCTCAATTCTGATTAACGTGATGATGGTGAGATTTCCCAGCAGGCTCACAGTGTAGATAAGGAGCAACAGCACAAAGAGGAAGGCTTGCAACTGAGGGTTGTCTGTGAAGCCTTGGAGAGTGAACTCAGACACCCCAGTAAGATTTCCTTTCACCATTTATTCCAGCTGCACTTTCTGATGCTGAAGGGGATAGAATACATACAATTAACAAAACAACAAAGAAAATCCCTAGCCACAGAAAGCTACAAAATAAAGAAACAATAACCCCAAACCAAGGTAAAGCTTAGTTTTTTCAGATCAGTTAAATGAATAAGAAACTGTGAGATCTCTTGTAATTTTAAGATTTCTTAATAGGGGTACACTGAAGTTTGAGTCTGTGAATTATTCCCATGTTCTTCGGGTGGAATTCATGTGACCAGATAAAGATATCTACAGCTGCATATTCCTCTACATTTACTCTGTTATCAAGGGAAATGAATGAGCACTTTCAGGAAGCAGTTAGTTTCATCCAGGAGCAGATATTTAAAAGAGGTCCGAAGACTCCTATTGTTCATTGCCTAAGACCTTCCAGCCGTTTATAAAGCAAGTATATGGTGAGAGCTCAGAATAAAATGATTATAAAGTAAGTACTTACATCTGGAAAGAAAGATTAGCTGACATAATCAAGTATAAACCAGAAGATCAGTTCTTAGCAGTTTCTACAGGTTTGCGGTCATGAAGGAATCTCACAAGCACAATTACTGAGAGTTACTGAGAAGGAGTCAGCATATAAGAACAACTGTTTCTAAGGGAAAATGGCTACCTAGAGAGGACAGAAAAAAAGGTATGCACACCAGCAAATTGAAGTGACTGCAGATTTAGAAGATGCTGACCTTGTAAAAACAGGATGATTAATAAGCAGTGATATTTTGGGCCATTAACACCACCTTGTTCAGAGCTGGAAGCTATATGGCCTTTCTGAAATTCTCCCAGAACTCTAGCACTTTTCTAAGCAATATTTTTCTTAGGAACCGCACATGTTTGTCATTAAAAACCCACTCAAATATCACTTTTGCTTACAATTTCTAGCTTAACCGAAACAACATCACTCTCATTTCCGAAGAATCATAAACACAAATTTGTTTACCTAACTAGCGGCTCTGAATCAAAAATACGTTATTCAGAAGAAAGCAGCCCTGAAGGTATGGTTGAAATGGCCAAGGTCGATGTGGGCCCTTCCACAATCAAAAGATAGAATTCAGCCTGTGTTTGGGGTTTTTTTTAGATTTGCTGACTATTATCTCATTTATTTCATTATTTTCATTTCCTCTGAGAATGAGCTTGAGCAATAATTAAAGTGAAATCACCACTTTCTTGCTACATGATTTTCACCTCAGAAATAGCTAGATGTTTTCGTTCTCCTTGCTCTGTTAATTCCTCATGCTTACCTTCCATCAATGCTGAAAGCAGAGGACATTATTTGCTCATCAGAGACAAACCATTGCAGGAAGGTTCCTGTAGAGGTGGCAATAAGCAAATTCCTGCTAGCCCTTTACGGTCAGCAATGAAATGCTTTGATAGTAGCAAGTGTAGCTCCAACATGACTGGTAAGTCATTTCCTTGGAGCCAGGTGGTTTCCACTTCAAACTACAGGCGTGTTCTGAAATATGAGTGGCATTTATTTGTATCGCATTGCCAGTGCATATTGGCACTGTACCCTTGAGACCTTTCATGAAGCTGTCTGTGGTGTACTGTTGAAAATTACATCCTACCTTCTTTCTGCATAAGCAAGCCTTTTCTCTCTAGGGCTTTGTACTGGGAATAGCTCTCTCATACAAAATCTGCTTTTGAGTATTTAAAATAAATTACATTGAAATGAAGGTACTACTGTCTTCAGAAGCCTTAATATTTGTAAACAGTGCTACTGCTTCAATTCTTCTCCTTCTTGCTCTTTTTCCTCTTCACATTATAAGAAAACACACAGTAGTCTAGCTTATTAATGAACAGTGAGGCAAATCTTCTGTCAGTGTCACCTTGCACATTTCTGCTGCTTTCGTGGACCTGTTCCAAATGACAGCTCCTACAGATGTAACCTGGTAGCCCTCACAGTGACTTGAACCCTGGGAAACTGTGGTTTGGCTTTGGTCTTTAGTAGTTGCACCCTTTTCTCTGTGAAATACTTTACAAGGAGAGCAACCAAACAAATAAAACAAGAGGGAAATTGTGGATGTCACTGAATACACATTTTGAAACAGATTCTTTTGTTCTGGTAGAGGGATTTGGGAACCTTCATTTCAAGGATTAATGCTGAATGAGATGCTTCACTCATTTCAGTCTTTGCTGCATAGTGGGAAACTTGGCCATAGTAAGAGAGAGTTCTCTAGTTTGAAATGAATGAATGTGAGATTAAAAATCAAAGATGAGTGTGTACATTTTTGCCTGCTGGTGCTTTGGGGAAGATCCTTTCTGAACTCCACATGCCCGATTCAAGGACTATCCTTAAGATGTACTTCAGTTGTGGGAATACTGAAGCATGAATGGAAGCTGTATTTTGGGGCCCTTGCAGTGGTGTTCCCCTTAGCAAGCTAGGCTTTTAGATGGGAACACCTTCCATTTCTCTAATCCATGATGCCACTTCCATATGTTTCTGTGCACAGCATTTTGCAAGATAACCAAGAACATGCTCAGTGGTATAAGGGAAGAGAGAACAAATGAGTAGACTGTGCGGCCAAAAAAAGCCATTGTTCTGAGACGGACCCTGTTCTGGTGTGGTAACCGAAAGGATGGCGAGGCTTTCTGTTTAAGATGAAGTTTTGAAAGTTTTGCTCGGAAAGCTTTGAAAATGGTTATCCACCTTGGGGCTTTTCCAGGCAGACACTTCCTGGACCTTATGGAGTTCAGGATCAAGGTAGCTGTCAAAATTTGAGCAAGAGATTCCTGGAATATATTTGCTAGGAAAAAAGGAAAAGTGTGGAATAAGATCACTGAGCCTTATAAAAGGGTTTGCTTATCTGCTCTGCTACATAATTGAAGCTTAGAATTTGGTTCTGACCATTCTCCAGGAAATCTTGGGCAACTTGGTGCCCAGCTCAGTGGTGGCATGTCACACCTTGTGCTTCTGGAGAAGGAAAAAGAAGAAGAAAGCATTTAGTATTGGGGATTAATCTAACCAAATTTTAGGAGAGTCAAATTCAGTTTCTCTAAATTCAGACGTGGGATTCAGCTGCAGATTCATACACATAATTCCCTGTATCAGCAGTATCAATGCCTCTATGTGTTCTGGGTATCTAGGTTCCCATTGTATTCCATGGACATTTAGCCAACAGTACTACTGAAGTCAATAGGACAAATTCTCTCACCCAAAAGTAGACATTTACATGTGCTCATCAGAACACCCTGAACTCTACAGACTGTTCTTCTTAGGTTCCCACAGGATCTAGATGCCATAACCCCTAAGCCCCATGTCAGATATGTACGTGTGGAATTGTGTGCCACTGCAGGCATCTACATCATAGAGAGCCACACATCAACCAGTTGCCTGGGATTCTTTTGGGTAATGGTTCATCTTACTCCAGAGGAGACATATTTTTAGATGAATTACTATATTTTCTTGACTAGACCTCTACTGACCACTCCTTGGAAGAAGCGTTTTAGTCTCTCTTTAGACGCCTATGAAGTTCAGAGGGCTGAATCCTACACCACGTGTGTTTCTAATGGGGTCAGTAGTCACTTCAAATGGAGGTGTGTTCAGATGAGTCATTCTCATGACAAAACACGTGTGTGAGATAGGTAATACAAGGTGTCCTCTGGAGGGGTCTATATTTCACTGTTGATTCCAAGAGGAGCCCAAACAGTTTGTTGGTTTTTTTTTTTAATAGTTACATAACTTTACATGTAGCCTTGCTCTTTGCTGCAAAAGTCAGCAACATCCTTGGAGCAATAACAGCAGAGTAGCTGACATCTAAGAGGGGCAGGTTGCTAAGAAGGAAGTACATGGGAGCATGCAGCTGAGACTCAGTCTTGATTAATAGCACCATCTCAAGGTTTCCCACCAGAATCAGTAACTAAATGAAAGAAAGACCCACAATTAGCATAACCAGTGTGTTAAAGGATGTTAGAGAGTCACTGTCCCGGCAGGCTCTGAGTACCAGGGATCGCTCATGCCTGGCCGCTGGAGCCCAGCCCAGTGAGCCTGGGGACCTGCAAGTCTTTCTGTCCCAGGCTGATGGAGACAGCTGCTGCTCTCCCATTTGCAGGTTCAATCCATAGCAAGGCTGAGCCCTCTGTCCCTCTTGCTCGACAGCTAGTCCACCTTGGAGTTTGCTGGAGAATCACACCCCAGTGCATACCAGGTTAGGGGAAAACACAAAAACACTGTGGCCCCCCCCTCAGCAGCTGGTGCCCAGGCACATGGGTGCTATGAAATGTGGTCCGGCACCAGCCACTGACACTGAGGCCCTCACTCTACTCACCCCTTTCTCCCCCCAGATGGCCTGCACGATACACGGGCAATAGGAGCCCTGAGCACCTGAGGCCCTCTCTCACCTCAGCTACTGGCACCACAGTCATGGGGGCCACCACCGCCTCAGATCTGACTCCAGTTGCTGGCCCCAAATTCACTCCCTCAGATCTCTCCAGTTGCTGGTGCCTAGACCTCACAGCACTCACACACGGGGTACAGAGTGAACTGCCATGGAAAGACAGTTAAGAGAATTTAACAGAAAGATAGGATAGACTGTGGTGATGAGCCACAGGGCTCGGTCACACAAGCATAATGACTAGCTACTGCTTACATATGACCAGCCCCTTTTACAGCCCTCCTCCCTATTCCCCCTCTTTGTTCCTCCCTGATCCCCTGCCTCACACACGGCTTAGTCAGTTCTGCATGGTTCCACAACCCTCCATGAACAACCCAAAATCCTCAGTACAAAGTCCAGGTTATCCCTCTCTAAAACTATGCCAGTAGTTTCTTAATGGCCAATTAAGTAGAGACTGGAGACTTTTGGTCTTTGTCGTTGTCTCTTATCTCTTGCCTATCAGGTTCAGGTCTCTGTGTTTTTTTTATCACTTCCCCCTCTGTCCTTGATCAGATAACCTTAATGAGTCAGATGCTCTGAAAATTCACAAACCCTTACATTGTCTCCTGTGAGCTGCTGCCTATTCCATTGTCTATTAGGCAAGGGCTTTCAAACAGATTGGATTTGGATACCGGCAAAGGAACTCCTTCAGAAACCTCGCAGTGCAGCTCAGAGGTAATTAGTCTTTGGCTCTCCTTGCATATCTAGAGATTCTCAGAGAAGTAAGCGCAACCTCTGGAAAGTGCTGGGGAGGAAAACTGCTTCCCCAGACAGTGGCATTTTTGCTGTGCTCGGGCGCCCCATCGCTCTCCTGCCCTGCTCGCAACCCCATGGGTCCCAAACACCTGCCACAGCACTTGCAGCCTATCCCAATGCCCTGTCTGCCCCCGGCGCCCCCGCTGTTGTTATTCCATACATACTGTGTATATGTACATATGTACATAATCTGTTGATACCAGTGTGTTCATTGTATTGTTTTAAAGGCTCGCGTCTGGCATTGTAACACAAGAAATCGGCTTGGGGCAATGGTAACTCCCTTGCCAGGCTTGCTTACCTGGATCGGCAGCGGTAATGGGCCTTCTTCCCAACGGAGAGCTGCCAGAGGCTGGTCACAGCCTGCCCTTCTGAGCGCAGATCCAAAAGCTGCCCTGGCAGATGGCCGTTGGCAGACGTCCATCGCAGAGCAAGCGGCCATGGGAGCGTTGTCTTTCTTTTCCTGCTTCTGCCCGCTGCAAACAGAAATCAAGCAAACAGCAGGCAAGAAAATCAGGAGGAGAGAGCGCTCCTGCCCTTCCCCTTTGTGCAGTGCAGTGCTGTGCGATGCAGCAGGAAGAGCCGAGAGCAAACAGCTGAAGGCGCCACACACACTTTACCCCAGACTTTGGAGAAACTCCAAGGCAGCTAAGCGCTTACGAAGGAAACAACCACCCAAGCTGTAAAACTGTGAGCATCCCTCAAAGGACACGACCTTTGCTGATCTGGTTTTACATTTGACACACTGTGTTCTCTCAGAGAGGGCTGCTGCCCAGGCGTTCCTGCTCCTCTGCATCTTCTACCCTTTCACTTGAAAAGCCCTCCCTCCTGCTCTCTCTCCTTGCTGCTAGCACTGGTGTCGAATGGTAGTGCTCCGAGTGGGGCTGCTGCTTGCCTAGGTGCTTGCCCAGCACTCCCTGGCAGGGCAGCGCTACCCAGTGCAGTGCACTTGCCCCGGACGACGGGAGCATCAGTGCAGCCCTCTGTGGCTTCAGGAGGTTCAGAAACCTCTTAGCCTGGGATTTGCACCTGCATCTTAGGGAGGAGAGTGTGCTGGGAACTGACAAGTATCGACTCTATGGTGTGGCTGTGTGTTTCCTTCCCCTTCGGAACGAGCAGAAGAAGAGGATGGTGAGCATAATCACGGTGAAGAGCCTGCCTGTTTGGAGGTGCTGGGAGCTGCACTTGACTTTGAGGAAGAGGGTGAGGCTGAATGCAGAAGAGGAAGTCCAGGACTCCAATGGTGATGAGGAGTATGTGGCAGTTGCTAGAGAGGCGAACAGTGCAAGAAATGTGCCCCAGCATGTTCAGCAGCAGCGAGAGGCTCCAGAGCAGGCCGGAGATGACGCCAGACAAGTGCTTTGGGCGATGGCTTCGGCACCAGATGGGACAGAGGACAGACGGGCACCTCTCGATGCTGATGGCTGTCAGGAGATAGAAGCCAGTCCCGTACGTGAAAAGATCCAGGAAGAGGAATATCCCAAGCTGCACTCCCACATTGAACTGTTTCGATGGCAATGCAGAGCAGGTAGCCAAAGTCAGCGGCAGCCAGGTTCAGGATGTAGAGAGTGAAGCGGTTCCTCCGGATGCAGAAGCCGAGGTACCACAGGACCATGCCATTTCCCACCATGCCAGAGGCAGAGCTGATGAGGCAGAAGCTCTCCATGAACTTGAGGAGAGCATATGACGGCCCTGCCTTTTGCACAGTCCCACTGTAATTAGTCCCTTCAGCCAGGCTTGAACTGCTTTGAAAGGAGAGCATTATGAACTGATCAGTCACTATGAAATAACCAAAATGGAGAAAGTTTCTTCTTCTCTCTGTTTCTGCAAGAGACAGAGGGGAATTTAGTGACTGATACACTGCTTTTATACTTACAGTCTTGTGGCCTGGGACAGCTATCGCTCACGGAGTATGCATGGCTGACGTCTGGGAAGGTAACAGCAAGATGCTACATATTGAGGAGAAGGCAAAATCATGCAGAAATTTGGAGAGGTTGAAGCAGGAAGACAGGGTGAGGCAGTTCAACAGAGTTAAAAAAAAGAAGCAGAAGAAAACATTGCTGCTTATAGAGAGGGAGGAGCAGGAGATGGGGAGGGGGTAACTCTACGCAGTGATCGTGTGTGTGTGTGTGGATGTCTGTGAGAGAGGGCATGAAGATGGAACAGCAGAGACAGAGAACATCCCAAAGCATTAATGATGGCAAGGAAATGCTGAACCTATCCCAGAAATGCTTACCTTCCTGCCCCAGTGCATCGGAACTGACTGCTCAGAGAAGCTGGGACCTGGCATCAGCTCTAGTGTCTTTCTCTTGGTTTCTGATTCATCCCATGGATCTTCTGGGAAACAGTTTCTGTGAAAAAGACAAGGAAGTTCTTTCAGCCTGCAGATTCAGTTTCTGTCTCCTGTGGCGTAATGAAGCAGGTGTTGTCAGGAAGGAGTGTTTTCACTGTACTGAGGAGGCTGGGATGAAGTCAGCGGCAGATGAGAATGGGGCTCTCTCATGTTGTGAGGCAGTTTCCTATTTCTGCTCTACTTCTCTGGTTGCTTTTACAGTAGGTGGGGAGAAAATTACCTGCCAGGGATTCCATTCCCAGGGATGCTGTGGGATTTTGCATGCATCTGTGAAAGGCTCTTGGTGCGTTCGTACTCTGGCCAAATGCTGTTATAAAGGAGATGTACAAATGAGCAGTCAGTAGAGATTGCGGGAAGTTTTCAGAGTAACTGTATTCTGTTTTGTTTTTTCTTTCTTGGAATATGAGAGTCAGCTGGAATGGGATTATTCCAGAGGAGGATGTTCCTTCTTCCAATGTTTCCTTGAAAAATCACTTCCTGTGCAATGTCTCGCCCCAAATCCTGCCAAGACCCCCAAAAGAGAAACGGCTTGTCTGCTGCGCGTGGGGTGGGAAAGGGAGATCAGACATTGAGGCCTTCACAGCCTGGGTGCTAGGCATCAATAATCCTCTTTGGGCATTATCAGCCTTCGCCTGCCTCCCCTGAATGCTTCTGGGCCTCCCTTTGACAACATGTGTAAAAAGGTGCCTATTTCTTTCTCCTGCAGATAGGAGGAGTCTCCCCAAACTGCACAGGGCTCTAATAGCATTTGATGACTCGTCGTTCACCTCTGGCCCCAGAGAATTAAAGTATTTTAGCAGCTTGACCTGAAAGGGACTTTAGAAAAATAGTAAACACAGCGATTTATTCGCAGTAATGCAACAGAAACCCTGCAGACAAGAAGTATGCTTGTTGTGTGCCACTTACTTACAAAAGGAAGAGGAAGAAAAGAGTTTTAACAGTGTGATTGTGCAAGCTTCAAAATGGGCAGGTGTTGGCTCCAGAGGGACAAATCTCACTCAGACTTTGGTATCATGTGGTGAAGAAGAATAGGTCTCTCTCTCTGCCTCTCCAGTCAGGAATTGTCTTTGATTAGACAAATTAGACCTATTTTGAGATATTGTGACTTAGTCTGTGACCTGACTTAGTCTGATCTTAAACTCTGGTTGATTTGATCTAAGAGAGATGACAAAAAGTCCTTTATCTACAGCTTCTTGCCTCTGGGCATTTACTTTGAAGTGCTTTCTTTTTCTGGCCATGGTAGGGATGGGTAACTGCTTTTGAGGGTTAAGCTTCTAAAGCGGGGAGAAGTAGGCGTAAAGTGTTGTTTCTAGAATGTCTCTTAAGACTCACTAACAAGGCCTACCAAAGCCTGCTTGCGCTGTTGTATCTCCTGCGTCCTTTGTGCACAATTCTAAATTGTGGGATATGAGGCATCACTTGACTCTGAGTTGGTGCAAGTGGTAAATGGTCAAAAAGGTAGGTGTTTGTGCTCGCCCCTCCTTCTGCCCCCTACTTAACTGACCTTACTCCCTTTCTCCAAACAGGACACAGCCTTCTCTTCCTAGCTGCCTCCCCTTCTTTCCTGTGGCAGGAAGCTACATCTCCGTGAAAGGTGCAAAACAGGTAATTTGGCAGCTGATGCTGGGGAGGGTCATGAGAGGAAGGCTGCTACTTTTGTTTGGTGTTTGAGGTAGGCTGAGGTGAGGGAGAGAAGAGGGTTGACTGCAGTAGGAGCTCTTGGAGTTGAGAAGGGGGTAGCTGTGGGAAAGGAAGGGTGGGGATAACTACTGAGGGCAGAGGCTTGGGAAAGGGAAGCAAATCAAGTCTTTTTAGAGTTTTTCTCTGACCCTTCTGCATGTGGTGAAAATTGGACTGCTCTGAAACACACATATGCACCTACAGATTCCTTCCTCCAGGCCTCAACCACATTGCAGAAATACCAACAGTACCATGAGTGCCTTATGTTGCAATTAATGAGAAAATAAAGACTATTTCAAACGCTGGTGTCTAGGAGCTCTTGTGATGAGTGGAGTTAGGTTTGCTGCCCTCAGGGCAGCAGGTGTCCCTTGCAGGCACCTCATGCCACTGGTACAGGGACTATGTTGAGGAACACACTCAGCACTAACATCCTTGGCTGCCTGTCTCCTTTCAACCATCCCCAGCAAAGCAGAAATGTGTTTTTTTTTCAGGGTACTGGTGGCCCCCGAGGAACGCATTCTTCTTAGCCATGACCACTGACCTTCTAGAGTGCTCTGTGTCCTGGCATCTTCCCAGAGAGATACTGAGCAAGTCAGAGGACAAACATAGCTCACATGCTGAGGGCATGCTCCATGGTAGGCTGGGCTGGCTATCTTAATGTTAGTTCAGGGCAGAAAATTCTGCACATGATCCCTATTTCCTTGCAGTCATCCTATCACTGACTTCTTTTGGACCACAAGAAATATATTGCAAACATGTGGCAGATGCCACCTCTGAGAATGCTTGTCTCTTACTGTCAGTGATTGAGAGGGTCTACGATGGTGGTTTACATCCTCTGGAGGTGCCTCTCTCTCTCCATTGGGCATTCAGGGAATGTCAGGTGATCAGCTTTCTATCTAAGGCATTTCAAACAGATTTCATAATGTTAAATAGCATCAGCCTGGGCCATTGATATGTACTGTCATGTACTGTCATACTGGTTGTAATGGACACCCAGTGGAGATATGCCGAATCATCAAAAACTTTGCATTCCATATAATGCAAGTGAAGTAACCATCCTATGACTTCCATAGACCGTGCAAAAGCAAGTTGAAAAGTCACTCACAGTTCTCGTATATCTCTTATAAGACTTTGGTAGACTCCTTTGGTAAGACTCCTGCCTCCAAAGCATATTCAAAACCTGAGTCTACTTCCTTAATGAAACTAATTAATGAAAGCCTGCATCAAGTAGCAGCAGTCTAGCTGGTCTTTCTTTCCCTTGAGATTAAACATCCTTCCTGTGGTTTACATGCTGAGTACAGGATAGTTCTTGTGGCAGCTGTTAGTCTGAACAAACTTGGCACCACAAAGACATCTCCTTGTCTGGACACAGAGTTATGCTGTTGTGTTTTCTCAGCTAATCTTAATTGATCATCTAAGACCAAAACTGCTAATGTTTGATCTCTGAAGAATGCCACCTTCTATGATGGATGGGCATTTAGGGCAATGCAATAGCATTTGTTCTTGGAAAAAGATCCCTAGAATGAAGATCTCCTTATCTTGAAGATGATTAAGACAATTGTGTAGCTATAGCCATTCTCTAACCAGCAGGAAAGGAAAATACTTGAGCTCCTTTCTTCCAGTTCTTTTTTCTCCTCCCTTCCCCTCACCATCTCTCCAAAATCATGGCAGAAAGCAAGAGACAGAGGGCAATGGCAAAGATCGTTGCAGCCATCCAGGACTTTCTCACCTTCTTGTGGGTTCCTTGGTTTTTCAGGGACTATTTGCAGCAACTGCCTGGTGTGGATCTGCTGGTGAAAATTGTCACCTGAATTCTGTGACTGATGGTCCAGATAAAATCCTTGTGCTGTAAAATCAAATCCTGGTGCTGGGCTATTTAGACACTGTTAAAAAAGCCATGGTCATTTCAATGTGACATCTGGAGAAAGAGCCAGTCACTCCCTTGGGGAATTATCTAGTTTTTTGCATGTGGTCACTTAGATTCCAACCACTTCCCCCTTCCCTCCCAGCACAGAACCTGTCACTGTCATGGCTTAGGAAATGCTTTTTCACTACTTCTCCCTTCTTCAGACAGTCTCGTGATATAAAGAACACAAGAACTGTCTGTCCAAAGTTATAGCTTGACTCTTGCACCAATGCTTTGCTTCCCAGCTGCATTCATGAGCAGCTCTAGTTTCACAGACCTTGCAGAAGATGCTCTACTGCTGCTCAGGGTCACACAGATTGAGAAGTGGTCAGTCCTCTTCCCTAATGTCTGCTGCTGATTTCACAACCTCCCTCAACACAACTTCTCATTCCCCAAGGCTCCACTGTCACTGCAGAACCTCCCTTAGCACACTCATCACTACCAAGTGTCCTCTTCTGACCTCAAAACCTCTCCCAATACAAGTTGTCACCATACATTGTCCCCTCCTACTTCACATTACCTGTTCTACTGTAGGGTCTCCTTGAACTCTCTAGCCAGCCTTATGACACCTCAGCAGCCACAATTTTGCAACCTCTCCTAGTGTTACCCTTCAATACATGATGTCCGCTTCTGATGTCACAAGGTCTTTCAACACAGCTTAGCACCCACAGTATTACCTGCCACTTCATACTGTCTTTCAGCACAGTCCCTCACCACACCTCAGGCACTTCTGATTTCACAAACTCCATGAAGACAGCCCCTGGCCCTGTAGCATCCATTTCAAGTTTCACAACTTCCCTCCACACCGTGCCTTGTCCCCATCCTGCCCATCATCAAATTCACAACACACATTCACCATGGCTCTGTCAACAAACCCCTTGCCAGTATTCACTATCCAGCTGCAAAACCTCGTTCATCTCACCATGCACAGTCCCTCCTTGTCCAAATCACAGCTCCCCTGAGCATGACCTGCTGCCATAGTGGTGTCCAGAGCCAGGTGCCGAGGTAAGTGGAATGAAAATGGAGAAAAGACCTTTCTCCTTTGCTGGCACTAAGCGCACCAGTATTTATTCTCATTAACTGTAGGATTTCTGTTTTCACTGTGGAGATCGCTGGCATTCTGTGCAGAGGAGATGGAGACATAACTATGTTGCTATCAGGCCATTCCGCATTTCCAGAAATTTCAGCAAAACAAAGGAAAGGACAGTAGCTGAGACAATGTCTTTCCCGACATCCGTGAGGCATAAGCTACAAATACACAGTAGAGTTGAGAGAAACGATGAATTTGACTTGGGCCTTGGTTGAGATGATATGCTGCTATAAATCAGCATGTATATTTGCTTCGTTTGTTTCATTTCATAGGTTCACCTTTGACTGCAGCTGCTCAGGTTAAGAAAGATGGGGCCCGTCATGACAGTGAGATTTGTCCACCCTAAGTTATTTTGTTTAAAAGCTAGATGTCTATTTCACACCTAATCGCATCCTAAAATCAGTTCTGAGGAAGATCAGATGCATCTGCCTCCAGAGACATTCATTTTTTTCCGCAGAAGAGCCTAGAGTGACTAAGTCAAGGTTACATTCGCCGGCTTCCATCGGCATTAAATAGGTGACGTCCTCCCTCAGTTTCCCAATTCGTAAATGAAGGATTTTTTTTGACTGACTTGGTAGTTCACTGACCTCTGTTAAAACATGCAAATTCTTGCAAAGAGGCTTTATTCACTGGATTTCCAGTGATGAAATTTCTGGTGAGATAGGACTTGGAGGGTCATCAAGAGGTCACCCAGGACATCTTCGGTCCCTATAAAAACTTAATCGTAACCACTCCTGAGAGAAATGAGCCCAACCTGTCCTTAAAAGACTCCTGCGATAGGAATTCTTTACCATCCCTGGAGGATGGTGACTCTTCCTACAGCTTGAGGTTTCTTTCTTTTTATCCTTTAATGAAGATTTCACTTTTACATGTTTTTTGGAATACACAGAAGTTAAAAAAGGAGAGAAAACATCTGGATTACAAACGGACTGTTTTAGCCTTCACAATGCTAGGAAGCCAGAGCAGTGGACCTAATGGCCCTTTACACATGGGAAATCCATACAACTATCAGCTTGGAGTAAGGAAGAACTCCGAGAAGCATTAACTGGATAGTTTCATGCATATGCTTGTCCAGCTGAATACTCAGCTACTCCTTTGACTGTTATTTCTTATGCAGAAACCCTGAAATGCCTTTGTGATATCATTATAAAAGCACTGACTGGCAACTGTTTCTTTAAAATATATTTACTTAAACTTTTCAGTCAAGACAGAACTCATTCTCCTCCTTTGCCCCTTTCTTTCACGCCTTCCCTTCACTAAGCCTCCACCCCTCCCTCCTCCAGCCCCAAGAGCCCTTCAGGTGGAAGATTTCCTGGGAGAGGGTTAAAGATTGGTACTTAAATGTTTTTCTTCTCAGCCCTTTGTGCAGCTGCTGGGATATGAAACCATCATTCAGCACACCCAGGTCACATCATCCACACAGCCTATTAAACCACTTCTCACACAGGCAGGAAACATCAAGATACACTTGTGACACACGAAAGCAAGTAATAAATTAGATGGGATTGGATTATACACTAAAAGCCACCCCCTAAGCAAGTCTTGGAAGCTTTCCAGAAGCCATTCTATGTTCTTTAAAGGTGCTGTGCTCTAACACATTCATACCAGGGAAGACAGAAGTTGAGGAGATAAAGTTGTACAGCCCTTACACAAAAAATTAGATCTCTAAACACAGGCGAGGTAAGTTTTGCAGCTTCTCTGGCTTCTCGCTTTGCTTTGCTTTGCTTTGTTTTGCTTTGCTTTCCTCTTCCCTTTCCTTTCTTCTTGAACAAATGTGAAAATACAGAAAGGAACTTCCACTGAAGTTATCAACTGTCTCTAGTTATCTTTGGCTAGAATCATACACAGAGCTAGTTCTACAGCCACAGATTCGATTGCTTCGATATTATTCTTTTGTTTCCCATAACCACCTGAGATTTTAGGGGAGAATGCATGCAGTAAGGAGATGGTGCAATTTCTCACCCTTTTTGAGATGTTAAGAGTACACATGAGATTCATTTTATTTTGCAGCTGATTGCATTATGTCATATAGCTCAGGTCTACCCCTGCAAAGGCACTTGAAGAGATAAGCCATAACTGGTGGCAATCCTCTACTGAATTAGTCATTCTAGTAACCCTCTTAAAGTCAACAGTGAGAAACGGGTACCTGCAGCACATGATTCATCACATCTACAAGTAGACTGGTCAGGTGTAATATGCCTAGCTTAGGTACAGGTGCCTACCTGGCTTAGGTCGATGAGATGAGATCAGACAGATGGGTAGTTTGTTAAATGCAGTTTGGTGGTGATGGAAAGGACCTTATCAAGCAAGACACATAGTCGAGCTGTCTGAATTGTGAATCGGTCCTTTTGTAGATGCACACCTTGTTTTTAGCTCAGGAATTTGCCATCTGCTGGTATTCAGGCATACAGTTTCCCCCGACCATTTCTCTCTTGGTCACTCCTTTCTGACTGCCTAAATATGGCCCTGCGATTGCTGTGGTATGCTTCCAGTCATGCTCTGGCTTGGATGGAGCCCAGCTATTTCTTTTCGAATGGGTACTGCACAGCCTTAAAGGTGTGCTCATTTCATCCCTGTCATTTATTTTGTTGAGAAGTCTACGTCGTTGCTCAGTAGAAGGAAGAGGGGTAGAAAGGATCACAACTTGGTAAGACGAGGGAGAAAGTGACCTCCCGTTGTTCTTACTGATCCTTCTTCTTGTAGAAATATCTGAAAGGGAACCATCCTTCAGAACCCTTCTGCTTGAAAAACTTTGAAAAGTAATCTTGGGTTTTCTCAGTTTCAGTGTTTCCTGTGGATGCTTGATCACTTTGTGCCTGCACGAGAGTTTCTGATTATGCTGCAGATGGAAGTAGTTGGTAGATAACTTGGATTAACTGAATCATTCTGCTGATTTGCTCACAGATCACCAAGACAAATGAGAAGACCTGGTTGTGATGGAATTCTGCAGGACTTAAAATGGTGCATTTTAACATCAGCTGACGGGGAATGTTTTGATGCTAGAAGGAAGCCCATACAGTGGATATTTTTATTAAAAGAGTGCCTGCTTTTGGCTGACCTTAAATTCTCTGTGAAGAGTTTCATCTGGTGGTTCCCAGACTTCTTTGACCAAGGGAATTCTGGTGGTCTGGGTGCATAATGGCAAGCTAGAAGCGTTACACTCTTTCTAAAGATGTAGGCTACTCATTTATTAGTGACATGTAATGCTCGATGGGTTGTAGGTGGAATACAGGGTGAACCAAAGAAGTCCCATGTTTATGCTGGAATGTGACCTTGTCTCGAATGAGAAACTGTATGGATGTAGAAATGCCTAGGGACAAGGAGCTCAGCCATAACCTAAAACAGGTGGATGGCATTACAAAAAGCTCTGAGCTACTTTCAGGGACCAAAAGGGATTATTCTCCAAAGTTCATTCTATCCTGGTGGTGCTAATTTGCTTAAGCTCCTCATAGTGAATGGAGGAAAAAAGGGTTCTGCAAAGGACCCTCATTTAGTCATTCTGAATCAGCCTACAGAGAGACTTATACTGGCTGTTGAAGGAGTTTAGTTAGATTAGCTTCATTAAGCTAAGTTAACCCTTGAAAGCATCACGCAGAGCGTATCAAAAATCATACTAGGTAAAATCAGTACAATGCTGGGACAGAAGATCTCACAAGAGTCTTTCATTCTTCCTTCCTCTGATAGAAACAATGCTGAGATTTAGAACAATGTCAAATACTACATTAAGTCATATGTGCAATTTTTTTCCCCTCCATGATAGATAACCTTCCCAGAACTCATTTTTCAGCCTGTGACATTTCATATTTACGTTTCAAAATGTATATGCACAAGAGAGTTCTTTTCTCTGCATGTGGGTACATTTCCCTTCTAAACAAGAATTCAAAGATCATGTGTGCTTATAAAGCAAATCATCATTCTGAGCAATATTTCCAGGTATTCTTAAAGACACCCATTTTACAAAGATTGCTGTCAGGGACTTTGTCTCCCCTGAGGGCAAACATGCTGCATTATCTGCCTTGTAGTGCCCAAGGTGAACACTCTGGCCTTGTCCTTAGTGCATGGAAGGCTACCAGCCATGGAGCCAGTCTTTCAAGATCCTGGAGGACCAGGATTAAGGAACATACCACAGAGTGCACCTATCTCCATGCCACCAAAGCCAGGGCAGAAGCTTTGTACTGTGGAGAATTAAATAGCTGTGAAAAAAAAATACATGACAGAAACCAAACACTTCAAAAGCTTAATACTAATGCTATATTTTTCTTGGTTTGTATCCACTTCTGATATAGAACTCATCATTAATAATGAAAAAATGCTGATGAATCATGTGTCTGTCTTTGTTTTCCCAGGTGTATAAGCTGTATATTGCATATTGGCACCCGACTGACCAACATGGAGAATGCAAGCAGTGTGAAGGAATTCATTCTTCTGGGCCTTTCAAAGAACCAAGGGTTGCAGAAAATATGTTTTGTGGTGTTTTTGTTCTTCTATATTGTTACTGTGGCAGGAAATCTGCTCATCATTGTCACTGTAGTTAGCAGTCAACGTCTGAACTCCCCCATGTATTTCTTTCTCTGCCACCTGTCCATTGCAGATATTTGCTTCTCTTCTGTCACAGCTCCCAAAATGATTGCTGACTTCCTTGTTGAGAAGAAAACCATTTCCTTTGGGGGTTGCATGGCACAGCTATTCGCGGCACATTTGTTTGGCTGCGCTGAGGTCTTCATCCTCACAGCGATGGCCTATGATCGCTACTTTGCCATATGCAGACCCCTGCACTACACCACCCTCATGACCAGGCGTGTGTGTGGCTGGATGGTGATGGGTTCATGGGTGGGGGGCTTTGTGCACTCCCTGGTGCAGACCCTCATAACCGTTAGCCTCCCTTTTTGCGGCCCCAACAAAATTGACCACTACTTCTGTGATGTCCATCCCCTACTACAACTGGCCTGTACCGACACCTATGTTGTGGGCGTCATTGACGTTGCCAATAGTGGAATGATTTCTGTGGTCACTTTCTTCATCCTGGTCACGTCCTACATTGTCATTTTGTTTTCCTTGAAAAGGCGAACGTCTGAAGGGCGGAAGAAAGCCCTCTCCACCTGTGGGTCCCACATTACTGTGGTGATTCTCTTCTTTGGGCCATGCACATTCACCTACATACGCCCATCCAGCAATCTCTCGGAGGACAAGAGCGTGGCTGTGTTTTACACTGTCATCACACCCATGCTGAACCCACTCATCTACACGCTGAGAAATGAGGAGATGAAAAGTGCCATGAGAAAACTGTGGAATAGAAAAGTCTGGAGTGAAAAGGGTGAGGTGTAGAACTGTGGTAACATTTTCTCAGGAGCTGAGAAAATCAAGTGTCTCTCACTACAATTCCATTTTGGAAAATTTACTGAAAGCTCCCTTTTGAAGAAAAGCTTGGTTTTAGCTGTTGCAGTAATTAGGAAGACACTGAAAGTTCATGTTTTGATTGGAATGGCATTGTAAACTCTGTGACTAGCAGGGATTCCCTTTATGTTCTCTTTTTGAATAGCACAGGCCCAGGACTGGGGCTTCCAAGCACTGCTGAGACACCAGCAAATAAATAAATGAATGCTGTCAAAAATATTAAAATGTGTTCCAGGCAGAGCATCCCATTAGTCCGAGCTCTCCCGGGTGTAAACTTTCCGTCAGACAAACTCCATCTACTCTGCAGTCTACTCAGCTAGGAAATGATGGCCCAGGGTGTCTGCAAGGCTGTTGGTCCCCTGCTGCTGGAAGCAATTGTACCAAAGGCTTCCTTCCCCTTTACTTTGGAGTAAATGCCTTCTTAGGAGTACTGCATTGTCATATGCTGAATCCATGGGTTAGCAAGTGAAGTGCTGATATTAGATGCTGGTTGGGTCATTTGCTGATGCAGATGATATGAGGAGAAGCTTCTCCCCTTCCCAATCCTGTGCAGCTCTCTGCCTTTCTGCAGTAGTTCACCTATCACTAATGCCCTCCTTCCTAGCCATCCCCTCTGCCCTTCATCTCTGCCTCAGATTTTGCATTTTACTGTTTAGACTAATAGCGAATCAAAGATCCAAGTGAAAGATAAATTGCTCACTGTAGGAAATTGTTGCCACCCAAGAAAGCATTGGGGGGCAAGGAAAGCATTGGGGGGCACAATTTTATGTGTCGATGAAAAAAAAGAGTTATTCAGTAATAATTCCTGTACGCAGGATAACTCCTAGCACAACAGGGCACATTTAGAGGCCCAGGCAAAGGAAGAAACATGTATTCCAAGGGAATAGCTCGAGCAGCTACTCCTGCAGGAGGGAAGAGAAGAAATGTGAAGATGGAAGATTAAATCATCTCAGAGCCAGTCACAGCTGCCACAGGGAGGTTAGTTGTAGCGGCTAAGGTTCTCCACAAGGACGAAGGAGCCACGAGGAGCCACGGGATCCTGACTCCTACCTTGTCAGGAGGAAAAGAGCAAATCAGGTGCGTGAGGGAGAAAGACATCTGTGTAATGCACTCTGAAAGTAACTAAAGCACTTTCTTTTTCCTTCCTTCACTTCACGTTCCCTATAAACACTGGCTTGCACTTGTGTTGCACCTTAACATGGCTTAAGTGTGGTTCAAGATAAGAAGGTGTTCCCTGCACAGGAGAGCGGCAGATCTATGGACCAAACCCTGGGACAATGTCGGAAATGCTCTGGTTCCCCGAATGTCCTCTGCTCTATGCAGGGGGTGGCAGAGTGGGTTCCCATTTCACAGGCATGCACCAGCACACTGCAGATGTCTCAGTGTCTTCTCCTCGCCGTGGTGGGTTATGTGGATGGCAGCCAGCAGGACGGAACTGGGATAAATCCTGATTCTCAAGGCTTAGAGGGATAGTGTCCCTCAGGCCTGGGCCAGCATGTCCCTCACCCAGCATTCACACTCTGTGGACACAGCTAAAGGTGGGACCAGCCCCACCTATTTGTAGCAGTCTAAATTCTTCATGCAATGAAGGACAGTTGTCTAGCTCAGCACCATTGTCAACAGAGAGGGACAGGCGCCTTCAGAGGCTGGTCTGTCTCACCGTAGGTGGGGCAGGTAGAAAGACAGATGGGGCCCACTGACCCCCTTCATACTGAAACTGCTGAGGGGTTAGGGCACACGGCCAGTTCAAGCTAAGGCTTATAATTTTAAAACTGTTTGTTTTTTTTAAAATGTTTTGGGGAAGAACGCCATGATTTTTCTGATTTCTCTTCCAGCTGCCGGGTGCTAGCAGGCAACAGCGGGACCATAGCTTATGGAAGGCGAATACAACAACAACAACAACATTTGATTCCTCTACACATTGGCCCAGATTCTTATAATGACTTAATATGAGGACTAACCAGCTGCTTCTATATTTTGCATTGCCTGAGTAAAAATACCTGGCAAGTAGTGAGGCCTGACCACAAACATTTTTAAAGTCTTGAAATAATTTCCTCGTTTACTTCTTGTTTCAAACGTGTACAGACCAGATGTCTAAGTGCCAACAGTCATATAGCACAGTTCTGATATTTATTTATGCTGCAAACGTGCAATGGTAAGAGCAAGTTAATAAGAAAGAAGAAAGCATATGTGAAATATTGGCTTAGAAGGGAAAAATATCTGACACGTGTAAGAGACATCTTTACTCAAAAAATGTTTGATTGCAAGGGTAATGTGAACACAAACTCTTGCAAATGGTCAGCCATGACATTGATTTTAAATAGAAATGTTTCCAAAAGAAGCACATAGCTAATACTAAATGAAGTCCATTTATCTGGACAGCATTGGAAAGCAAGCAAGAAAGCAAGCAAACCCCCCCACAATGTGACATGGTCTAGGTGATCACGCTCCAGAGTCACCCTGTAGAGATTACTCTAATAGCTGTCCAAAATATATATTTTAGCTCCCCGTCCACTGATTCTTTCTGACAAAGAAAACTTCACATGCCTCTGCGATCTCATTGCTTCTGGTAAGCTTGTGCTTCTGCTGTGCAATTTACTTGAAATATTTCTGCCACAACTTCCCCATCTGGAGAGAGAGAGTTGTTCTTGCAGATGCTCTTGGAAGTTGTTTTTGCAGAATGAGAAATGGAGCTAGACATTCAGGCTGTCCGTTTCATCCCCTGTAGTTTCCAGCCCTGGCAGAGATGTGGACTGCTCTCGTGACACATAAGAAGCAGCTTGGAGCTGAGAGGTTTTGATGAAACTGCCTGAAGTGGTCCAAGAAGGGCATCAGAGGACAATAGCAGGCAATCCTGCCTTCGAAAAGAGGCATTACTGTTGAGTGACTTTTGTGAGGTACATTTTATGAATTAGAAAGAACTCAATTTTTTTTACCCTTTGTTTTAATTGGTGTCTTCTTTGCTTATTTTTCAGTTATATGCCATTTCCAGAAATATCTGTCAAAAGGAAGTTTCTGGTGTTACAGAGTCAAGGAGTCAATAGGCAGCTGCAGCACTGCCTATGTACTCAATCTTAACTTTGGGATTAAGATCCCAAAGGACTTGCCAGTATTGTAGACATTGTTAGGCAGTTCTTGCCGTCTATCTTTTCAATATAGAAACTGAACACTAGTGATACTTGTGTACTGCACTAGAGTGCAGCAAAGGTGAATACAAGGGTGTTGGTGAGTAAAGGAGATTCAGCAGTGGTGTATTTATTACCCCAGGGGCATCACAGGTGTGTTTATAGGGGTTTCCATGCCTAGTCCAGAACTTGGCTGAGGTGTACAAAAACCTTACTAACACATCGTTAATGCAGATTATCTCCAGTATTCACCCATGTACTGTAGGAAAGGTGGTCTGAGGAAACACAAGCCTGCTCTCAACCCAGAAACTCATGAGCAATAACTGGAATCAATCCACACAAGATGTAGCCCAGTACAGCACATATAGGACAATGACTCTCCTGCTTCAGGTTTCCTGGCATGCCTTGAACATGGTCTGATTTCACTTAGGGCGCCTTAAAGACAGTTTGTGCCTAAAGGCACATCTCTGCTAAACAGACATGAGGTAGGTGTCCACTTTACCTCCTCCAGGAGGATCTACACTGATAGCTGAAGTGGTGTTAATTAGCCAGCTGCCTTGTGTCATGATGTGAATACTGATGGCTGCACAAAAATGCATGGACATTCTACCAGAGTCAGAGAGCACTAGTAAGGACTAGTTCTGTTGAATTCCTTCAGAGGGTTGAAAAAGAAGGTACGTTCACTGCTTGAGCAGAATTCCTTAGGGCATGACTAACGTGTTGAGACTCAAATCAAAACATGCACTATCCTTTTCAGTCAGTTTTTTGTTTCCAAATCAACACTTCAGAAGTGGATGTTTAGGCAACCTAGTGACTAGTCTTCCTTTTTAAAAGGGGCAAAGATCAGAAATATGAATCTGGAGGATATTTCCACCAACTCCCTCAAATCAATAAACGGAGCTCGCTATTACACACTTCAGTAATGCATTCTGAGTCAGATATCAACTGTCACTCCTTGAGAGAAGCATTGACTTTGAAAGGAAACTTTCCCCAAAAGGCATAAAAGGGAATACATTGATATTGAACATACCAGTGATCGACATGGATGTGTACTGATAACACTGTGTTTCTAATGCCATCACAGGTGGCTTTATTCTGTGCTTCAGGTCCTGTCTACGTGACGTATGTGAAGAACAAAAACAATGTGACAGAGTTTGTCTTCCAGGGACTCACACAAGATGATACATTAGCAAAAGTATGCTTCACATTCTTCTTAGTCTTCTATGCCACTGTTATTCTTGGAAACCTGCTTAGCATCATCACTATACGGAACAGTCAACAGCTGGACTCTCCCACCCCATACTTCTTCCTGAGCTACTTGTCCATTGTAGATATCAGTTACTCTACTGTCACAGTTCCCAAACTCATTTGTGACCTTCTTGCTGAAAAGAAGACCATCTCTTTTGTGGGCTGCATAGCACAGCTCTTTGCGGTCCATCTCAACCATGGGGAGGCAAAGAGAAGTGTTCAGGAGGGACTTTTCAGGAATGTTGTTCTATTTTTAGCATGGCTGTTCAGAATACAACTGAAACTAAATTCAAAGTTTTATGTAGCTCTCATCTTTCTTTGGAAACTGTCAGTCAAAAGGATGTGAGCATATTGTCACCAAACCCGAGCCTTTGGGGTGGTATTGGGGCTTTTACCTTTAGACACCTTAGAGCTGTGTAAGTCTCAGCAAGAGACCTTTGAGGGGACTGCGATTCATTGCATGGTAAAATAGGAGCATGAGAGGAGCAGGATGCTGCGCTAGGTGTCTGCCGTACAGTGAAGGGTGACATACACTGTACTAGGCTTTCCAAGGCTCCCAGGAACACTGATGGACACAGAGGTCGTTCCCCGATGCCAGGCATTCACTCCGATTTTCATCAGTCTGTGCCAACCTGGTGTCTCTGGGAACGCTTCATTTAAAGGAGCTCTGCTAACACCTTTCCAAGGCCTTGACCTAATGTCATAGCTGAGCTTTATAATCTATCAGAGCAGCAATCCAAGCATGGTTAAATACCATAGTCAATGTTGGAGCCACAATCCAGTTCAGTTATCGGGACATTTTTCACCGCTTTATTTAGAGACCGGATGAAGTTTCATACTTTGGCCAGTTGTCTGGTGCTTTACACTATAAAAATCTAAGGAATAGGTGTCTCAGTGGAAATATGGGGATCCAATATCTCTCCATACTCCATAAGATATAACCTAATTCCTAGCTGAACACTGAAAATTTCCCTAAAATTCTTAACAGTACTGTTCTTGATTCATCGAGTTTTCCTCAACTGTTTGCAGCAGGGAAACCCCCAAATGCCCCTAGGACCTCCTGACTCTGGGCAATGCTGTTCTACTGCAAATGGACTTACTTTAACATTGCCGTCATGAGAAGTGATTCAAGGCAGGGATTTTCCCAAATCTCCTCCTGGAACTGAGATTTGGGGAAGGGAAGAAGAGGAACAGGATTCTGGATGGTGGATCAGAAGGCTTTCTTAGAAAAGCAAACTGTAGATTTGAAGAGACAGCAGCTCTTTAACATTTTAAATTCCCTAATTTTGTCTGGGTTTCTCGAGGTGGAGACTAAGGGATAGGTGAATGCAGGGCTTAGATGAATGTGGGGCTTATGAAAATCTGTTCTTTTTGATGATATTTGTCAGAAAGCATATTTAGGTTTGAGATTGTGATTCTTGATTGAAACATGCTGCCGGTTCTGCTGATGCTTAGCTCGAGATGGCTTTGACTATCTTAAACATCAGCGCAGAGAGAGGCATGCAGACATGACTCATTGCTGTGCAGGGAAGCTCTTTGATGGCGATCTACCTGTCTTTTTCTGGAAGAGTAGTAGTGTACATTGCTCTTCGCAGAGACCTGTAAACATACACAGTAAAGTAAAATGATGCCTGTGCTTTCTTCTCAAGCTATTTCCTTCCTGTGAGCTGGGAGTCCACTGAAAGAGACAATTTTGGACACCTCAGAAATCTGGTTTAAAAATCTCGCATCTCTGTTCAAGATAAGGACAGCGCAACATTGATATGTGTAAAAACAGTGAACTTCACATATCTGATGATACTTTATAATGAGAAACAAGAGATAAACCTTGAGCTTCAGGCTCTGCAGCAACAGAAAGATGACAACTAGCAGCACCAAAAGGCTATATTTTCACATTCTTCTTTACATTTCTGTAGTTTTTTCGTGTTTCCAGGCAGAAGGGGAAAAAGGAGGTAGTAATGAGTGACAGAAGAGGGACATTTAACAGGAGAGGGACAGTTACTTTCCCTAGTGTTTGGGGGGCAAAAACACGGGTGTCTCTTCTCCAAGATTTCCTTTCCAGAACTTCAGGTTCTGTGTGTTGCACTGGAAGAGGCTACTCCTTTCAAATACTGAAGACGTAGCAGAAGTGGCCATAAATTCAAATCACATTGCTTTTCTCCTCTTGAATATCTTTGAAAGCTTTTTCTCATCTTGACGGACTGGTGGTTTTCCTACATGAGCAAACGTTCCTAAAAGAACAGAGAACTGCAATTCTGTGCCACGCACTCCTCAGGCAGGAGTCCTGTTTGTGCTTGGAACTTGCAAGTTAAGAGTCAGGATTCCTCCAGCTTTCAGCAGCAGAGGAACACAGTCTTTCAAGATAGAAGTTGCAGATACAACCAGTTAAAAGTCCACCTAAAAGCACTTCTAACAATTAAGTACCTTTCTGAATCTCACCCTTGGAAGCTGATCAAATCTTCCTTGGAAGTCCTACTCTTTGTACCAAGGTTTTGATAAATTTTCCCCAAACAAAGTTCTCTTTCTAACAAGTCTGCTGAAGTTTCTCTGATATGACCTAAAACTCTCCTCAGAGCATCCTTCACCTCCTTATTCCTTAGGCTGTAGCTGGTAAGATTCAGCACTGGAGTCACCACTGTAGAGAACAGAGAGGCCCATTTATCTCAGTCCAATGAGTAGCTGGATGTTGGGCTACCGCACATAAAAACGGTGCTCCCATAAAACAAGAAGAGAGCTCTCAGATGGGAAGCACAGGTGGAGAAGGCTTTGCATCTGCCCTTGGAGGAGTGGATCCTCAGGGTGGTGGAGATGAGGTAGATGGAGGAGATGAGAATTGCCAGAGATGTGAAGATGCCACGAAACACACCAAAAATGTGAAGTACCGTCTCTTTGCTCTAGGTGTCAGAGCATGAAAGCTGGATCCTGGGGGAATGTCACAGAAATAATGACTGATAACACCAAAGTCACAGAAAGAGAATGTGAAGGTGGAGATAGTTTGCGCAAGTGCGTGGACAAAGCCAAAGAAAGAGGAGATGATTACCATCTGTGTACAGGCTTTTGAGGACATGAGAGTTGCATAAAGGAGAGGGTTGCAGAGAGCCACATGCAGTCATATGCCATTACTGCCAGCAGCAGACACACAACACTAGCCATGAGGAGACAAGTGAATAGCTGTGCCACACAGGCACTGACTGAAATGGCTCTCCTCACTGCTGAAGAGTTCACCAGCAACCTTGGGGAGACAGCTGAGGAGTAACAGAAATCCACAGAAGCCAAGTTACTGAGGGAAAGGTACACAGTGTGTGAAGCCGGGGGATCAACCTTCATCTACATGATCATTCCAAGATTCCCTATTAATGTGCTTAAAAAAAGCGGGTTACCTTCACCTCTTGGCTTTCTGTTAGTCCAGAGAGGATAAACTCAATGGCCACACAGTGATTCCTCTCAGGCATGTTGCTAGCACACTCATATTATCTCCCGACAAGAAACTGGTTCAACACTTAGAAGTAATGGGAAACTGGCAACACACAATTGATTGTCTCAGTAGCCACAAGGAAGTACGGCGCATTTTCATCACAGCTTCTGACTAGACTTCTTTAATTACGCATTGAAATGACTTGTGATACAAGGGAGTACTGTTCCTATTTTTCAGGTGAGATAAGAAAGCGCAGAAAGATAAAATAATTTATTCAAAAGGCAGCAGCAGCACTGTGAAACACCAGTCCTAGTCTGGCACTACAATGGTTTTCGTGTGTCCTCTTTGTCCTTTTTTAAGGAAAAAAGTCTGCTTTTCTTGAGGACATCTATGGAGCACTCTTCTCCCCTCACTCGTGCCCACTGTTGGGTGTACAGTATCGTCCAAATGGCCCACTCCAAGGACAATGACCCGCTGATTCCTGACATCATTCTAGTTCAGAAATCATTCTTTCTGTATTGCAATCACCAATATATTTTTTGCCTACTAGCTAACTCCCCGGGGCATTGGTAGCAGGGTAGTTAGAGCTCAGTATGGGCCGCAAAGTCCATTAACAGGGCAAAGCAGCCCCTGTTCAGCCTTGCTGAAATAGGAATATAATGGTTAGGCTGCAGCTGTGCCAACTTGCTAAGACCTGCCTTAATTACATGGACCTCCACCACCCTGACCTTTGGGACTGCAACTTGTAAACATACAAATAACAAATCCACATCCTGGCAGAAGAAAGTAAGAGTTTCCTCTCTTGAAAGAAATGCTGGCAAGCACTAAATGGCAACAGCAGTAGGAAAACTCAGCTTTGCATCTTCCCAAAGAGGAGGAGATACCACAAGATCCTCCAGGTTTGGCTGAGAAAGGATTTCTCATTTGCTTGCATCCCTGTGGTCAAGGAAAAGTGGCCATCTTCTGCTCAGGAATAAATTGGGAAGAGTCACCAAATGAAATACTTTCCATTTAGAGGGGGAAAAATCTCATGCTAAAAGGGAAGGAATCCTGAACAGAAAGGGAATCACTCATCCCTGTAAAGGTTCTACCAGCTTCACCTCACATGAAAAATTATTGTTAATCTATTGGAGGTTACCAGTAACCTGGCTGACGCTCTCAAAGCGGAGTTCTTATCACGTGGGTGACTGAATGGAGGTTTCAGTTCTTGCTGAGGTCTGTTTCTAGCATAGGCTTCAAGGTATTGCATATGTACAAAACTATTCTCTTACTGACCTGTTTCATCCAGAAAGGCAAGAGTATCTACTCTGTGCTGTAGATACTGTAGATACTGTCTGTACTGTAGGTAACAAGCCAGTTTATTCCCCCCTTGAGCCAAATCTTCAGAAGTACTTGCCCATTTCAAGAAGCAGACAGCAGGATTAAAACCAGCCTATAATGGTTAGGTACACAGTTTAAGCGAGCAAAATGCTTACCCTGCTTAGGTGCACAAAAGACCAGACTGCCTTTACACACTGAGTTATCTTTGCATAGCTGGCTGTTGTTTATCTCCAACCTACCCAACCTTTTCTGCCCTAAAGCACAGCAACTAGCCCAGTTAATTCTCAGAAAAGGGCTTCAATGAGCTTGCTATCAACAGGTTGCTCTCTTCCAAGGACTACTTGGGAAACTGAAGGAGGAAATTTCCCTCTCCTGCCCCAACGTGAGTGATCAAACACTGGATTAGGTGCAAATTTGTAGAATCTCCATCTGTGCTGACATTTAAAATTCAGCTGGATCGGGCCGGAGCAATCTGATCTGACTGAACCTGCTCTGAGGAGGAGGTTGGACTTGATGACCTCCAGAAATCCTTCCCAACCTAAATGATTCTATGATTCTATCTGCAGATTGAAAATGATCTTTTTGATCTCTGAAATGAAGAAATAGGCCTACCTTCCTTGCATGAAGGTGCGAGATATTTTATGCCATATTGATCCCAGAAATAAACTCTTATTTCAAAAGCTACAAACTTATGAGGCCTTCTACAGACAGCTGGAAGTAGCCTCACGATCCCAGGCCCTGGTTCTCATGGGGGACTTCAACCACCCTGAGATCTGCTGGAAAGACAACACAGCTAGGCACAAACAGTCCCGGAGGTTCCTGCAGAGCATTGGTGATAATTTTTTGACACAGGTGGTGGAGAAGCCAACAAGGAGAGGTGTGCTGCTGGACCTCGTACTAACAAACAAAGAAGGACTGGTGGAAGATGTGAAGGTTGGGGGCAGCAATGGCTGCAGTGACCATGAGGTGGTGGAGTTCAGGATCCTGCGAGGAGGCAGCAGGGCACTGAGTAGGATCGCAACCCTGGACTTGAGGAGAGCAAACTTTGGCCTCTTCAGGGACCTACTTGGAGGAATGCCATGGGTTAGGGCCCTAGAAGGAAGGGGTGTTCAAGAGAGCTGGTTAATATTCAAACATCACTTCCTCCAGGCTCAAGAACGGTGCATCCCTATGAGTAGAAAGTCAAGCAAAGGAGGTAGGAGACCTGCATGGATGAGCAAGGAGTTCCTGGCAAAACTCAACCAGAAGGAGGAAGTCTACAGAAAGTGGAAAGGGGGACAGGCCACTTGGGAGGAATATAGGAACATTGTCAGAGTATGCAGGGATGCGATGAGGAAGGCTAAGGCCCATTTGGAATTAAATCTGGCAAGGGATGTCAAGGACAACAAGAAGGGCTTCTTCAAAGACATCAGTAGCAAGAGGAAGACTAGGGAAAATGTGGGCCCTTTGCTGAATGGGGAGGGTGCCCTGGTGAGGAAGGATGCAGAGAAGGCAGAGTTACTGAATGCCGCCTTTGCTTCAGTCTTTCCTGCTCAGGCCAGCCCTCAGGAACCCCAGACCCTGGAGGCAAGAGAGAAAGTCTGGAGAAAGGAAGACTTTCCCTTGGTGGAGGAGGATCGGGTTAGAGATCATTTAAGCAAACTTGACACCCACAAATCCATGGGCCCCAATGGGATGCACCCACGAGTGCTGAGGGAGCTGGCAGACGTTATTGCTAAGCCACTCTCCATCATCTTTGAAAGGTCTTGGAGAACAGGAGAGGTGCCCGAGGACTGGAAGAAAGCCAGTGTCACCCCGGTTTTCAAAAAGGGCAAGAAGGAGGACCCAGGCAACTACAGGCCAGTCAGCCTCACCTGCATCCCTGGAAAGGTGATGGAGCAGCTCATCCTGGAGACCATCTCCACGCATGTGGAGGACAAGAAAGTGATCAGGAGTAGTCAGCATGGCTTCGCCAAGGGGAAATCATGCCTAACCAATCTGATAGCCTTCTCTGATGGAATGACTGGCTGGGTAGATGAGGGGAGAGCAGTGGATGTTGTCTCCCTTGACTTGAGGAAGGTTTTCGACACTGTCTCCCATAGCATCCTCATAGACAGGCTCAGGAAGTGTGGGTTAGATGAGTGGACAGTGAGGTGGATTGAGAACTGGCTGAATGGCAGAGCTCAGAGAGTTGTGATCAGTGGCACAGAGTCTAGCTGGAGGCCTGTAGCTAGCGGTGTCCCCCAGGGGTCAGTAGTGGGTCCAGTCTTGTTCAACTTCTTCATCAATGACCTGGATGAAGGGACAGAGTGCACCCTCAGCAAGTTTGCTGAGGATACAAAACTGGGAGGAGTGGCGGATACCCCAGAGGGCTGTGCTGCCATTCAGAGAGACCTGGAGAGGCTGGAGAGGTGGGTGGAGAGGAACCTCCTGAAGCTCAACAAAGGCAAGTGCAGGGTCCTGCACCTAGGGAGGAATAACCCCAGTCACCAGGACAGGTTGGGGCTGACCTGCTGGAAAGCAGCTCTGCGGAGAAGGACCTGGGAGTGCTGGTGGACACCAAGTTAAGCCTGAGGCAGCAATGTGCCCTTGTGGCCAAGAAGGCCAATGGTATGCTGGGGTGCATCAGGAAGAGTGTTGCCAGCAGGTCGAGGGAGGTGATTCTCCCCCTCTACTCAGCCCTGCTGAGGCCACATCTGGAGTACTGTGTCCAGTTCTGGGCTCCCCAGTACAAGAGGGATGTGGCACTACTGGAGCAAGTGCAGCGAAGGGCTACAAAGATGATTAGGGGATTGGAGCATCTCTCTTATGAGGAAAGGCTCTTAGAGCTGGGCCTGTTTAGCTTGGAGAAGAGGAGGCTGAGAGGAGATCTTATTAACGTGTACAAGTATCTGAAGGGAGGGTGTCAAGAGGATGGAGCCAGACTCTTTCCAGTGGTGCCCAGCGACAGGACGCGAGGCAACGGGCACAAACTGAAACACAGACAGTTCCATCTGAATATCAGGAAAAACTTCTTCACTGTGAGGGTGACAGAGCACTGGAACAGGCTGCCCAGAGAGGTTGTGGAGTCTGCTTCTCTGGAGATACTCAAAACCTGCCTGGACACAATCCTGGGCAATGTGCTCTAGGTGACCCTGCTTGGGAAGGGGGTTGGACTAGATGATCTCCAGAGGTCCCTTCCAACCTCAACCATTCTCTGATTCTGTGAAATGGCTTCAGGAATACTGTTACCCCATAGAATTAAAATGAACAAAAAAGAAAAGTTTTGACCCCTGTTAGTTCTTTGAATGTTCTGGTGCAGACATTTTTCCTTCTTTCTCTGCCCTCAACTTAATTTCCAAAAATCAGATTTAGATCCATTCCTTTTAAATCCAGCCCTTCACTTGCTCACAAACTGTTTTAGTGTTAATTAGATCCATGCACCAGCCAACCCAGAAAGAGAGTAATGGAGAAACAAAGGAGGGAAGGATTGAGGGCAGGAGCCAAAAAAAACAAAAAACAAATAGAAAGTCTGGAGAGCTGGATGGAGAGGCAGAGAAATGCCCTTTCAGCCCTGCAGCAACAGGCAAGTGCCAGTGCCAGGAAGAGAGGTGACCCTCCCAGCAGCTACTGGGAAGACAGTGAGATAAGGTGCTGTGGCTGGGAGCTGAAAGCTTTCTCAGAAGCACTAGGGTGAGAGGCCTTGCATGGCACTGCGTAAGGGGAGCGAGGCATCCCCAGTGTGGGGCGAGACGGTGGTGGGGAAGAGATTTGGCACAGGCACAGGAGGGTGGCTGATGGCTCAGCAGGAGCTGTGTACTGCAGCCACATAGGGAAGGGAAAAGCTCCTTACAAGCACCTTTCTCTCCACTGCCTGTACAGGCAGCCTAGGGCAACTAACTCATCTGGAGATGGCCATCTTGGGCGAAAGCTGGGAGAGATGAGTTGAGATGTCCTCTGGGGACAGTGATGGAGAGGCTCAGGGTGTAGGTGAGGAATTGGTGCTCTTCTCTACACACACAGAAGCACCACGCATCACTCCAGGACCCCTGTGTGTTGACCAGAGCAGCCGTGGCACCAGCTGAACGGTCCCCTAGGTGTTCAGGCCTGAAGGATGTTTCTATACAAGCCCAAAATAGCCAGGATGAAACTCATCCCTGCTGAGAATGGCCTCCCAGGAGCTGCCAGAATGCACTGGAGTCCTGCAGGCTTGGCCTCAAGTCAAAGTGAGGGAAAAGACTCCCTGTAAGGTTCAGGGTCCCAAAGACATGCCCAGCATCCTGGGTCACTCTTCCTCCCCGCGCTCTGCATGCTCTGCTTAGCCATGCTCTGTGCACCATGTCCCCTTCCACAAGGGGGGACCATGTAATGAGAAGAGGCACTGGCATGGTGTGCAGACAAGGATCGCTCTCACCCAGCTCCCTGGTCCCCAGCACAGCCCTGCTCGGAAGGGGCACGTCACCAGCTGAGCTGCTCCCACCGCAGTGGAGATGCCCTGGCTCCGCTGGGGGCTGAGCACTGCTGCCCACCTCCCCTCAGTCCCCTCTGCAGGCTGCCCCACCCTCCCACACCTCCTTGCCAGCAGGGATTTATACAGCAGTCTCTGCAGCAGTGTCTCTGGGCACTTGGCTTCCTTCTCCGCACATTGCTTTCTCTGCAAACGCTTGTCAGAAGGTGACTTTCCCAGAGCCATGGAGCTGGGGGTGACAGTTCCTCCTGCCCAGGAAGTAAATGACTGGGTTGGTGCTGCTGTCCCAGAGAGATGAGCCAGGGACCATCAAAAAATGGGAATTTACCAATGTTTGGCATGCAATAGTAATGCTTTTTCACTACTTCTCCCTTCTTCAGACAGTCTCACGATATAAAGAACACAAGAACTGTCTGTCCAAAGTTATAGCTTGACTCTTGCACTGATGCTTTGCTTCCCAGCTGCATCCATGAGCAGCTCTAGTTTCACAGACCTTGCAGAAGATGCTCTACTGCTGCTCAGGGTCACACAGATTGAGAAATTGTCAGTCCTCTTCCTTAATGCCTGCTGCTGATTTCACAACCTCCCTCAACACAACTTCTCCTTCCCCAATGGTCCACTGTCACTGCAGAACCTCCCTTAGCACATTCATCACTCCCGAGTGTCCTCTTTTGACTGCAAAACCTCTCCTAACACAAGTTGTCAACATACATCGTCCCCTACTACTTCACAGAACCTGTTCTACTGTAGGGTCATCTTGAACTCTGTAGCCAGCCTTATGACACCTCAGCAGCCACAATTTTGCAACCTCTCCTAGTGTTACCCTTCAATGCACGATGTCCGCTTCTGATGTCACAAGGTCTTTCAACACAGCTTAGCACCCACAGTATCACCTGCCACTTCATACGATCTTTCAGCACAGTCCCTCACCACACCTCAGGCACTTCTGATTTCACAAACTCCACAAAGACAGTCCCTGGCCATGTAGCATCCATTTCAAGTTTCACAACTTCCCTCCACACCGTGCCTTGTCCCCATCCTGCCCATCATCAAATTCACAACACACATTCACCATGGCTCTATCAACAAAACCCCTTGCCAGTATTCACTATCCAGCTGCAAAACCTCGTTCATCTCACCATGCACAGTCCCTCCTTGTCCAAATCACAGCTCCCCTGAGCATGACCTGCTGCCATAGTGGTGTCCAGAGCCAGGTGCCAAGGTAAGTGGAAAGAAAATGGAGAAAAGACCTTTCTCCTTTGCTGGCACTAAGCACACCCCAACAGGGAATTATTTTGCAGCAGGAGGTAGCAGCAATTCTTCATTTGGACTTGTGCATTAAGTCACCTCTGGTAGTCCATTTGGCTAGGGAAACAAAAGGACATGAATGTGATGCTAGCCAAGTTGCTGCCATGTGTGCCACTGGGTACAGAAAGTGGCAGGCTGACTCATACTAGGTTAGCAGGCCAGATGCTATTGGCCTGATCTCTGGCTTCTGCCATCTGTTGCTCCTCTTCCTTTCCCAAAGACTGTAAGACTTTGTTTACCTTCTCACCCAATACTCTTGTTTCCTGTAGTGACTACTGTTAACCCTCATTAAGCTGCCCAAGACTCCAGGTGACAGTAAAAGGACATTTAAGTTAGGGGACTATTTTCACCAAGACATTTCTTTACCAGTATTTATTCTCATTAACTGTAGGATTTCTGTTTTCAGTGTGGAGATCGCTGGCATTCTGTGCAGAGGAGATGGAGACATTAACTATGTTGCTATCAGGCCATTCCACATTTCCAGAAATTTCAGCAAAACAAAGGAAAGGACAGTAGCTGAGACAATGTCTTTCCTGACATCCATGAGGCATAAGCTACAAATACACAGTAGAGTTGAGAGAAATGATGAATTTGACTTGGGCCTTGGTTGAGATGATATGCTGATATAAATCAGCATGTCTGTTTGCTTTGTTTGTTTCATTTCATAGGTTCACCTTTGACTGCAGCTGCTTTTCAGTCAAGACAGAACTCATTCTCCTCCATTGCCTCTTTCTTTCACGCCTTCCCTTCACTAAGCCTCCACCCCTCCCTCCTCCAGCCCCAAGAGCCCTTCAGGTGGAAGATTTCCTGGGAGAGGGTTAAAGGTTGGTACGCTTTTCTTCTCAGCCCTTTTTGCAGCTGCTGGGATATGAAACCATCATTCAGCACACCCAGGTCACATCATCCACACAGCCTATTAAACCACTTCTCACATAGGCAGGAAACATCAAGATACACTTGTGACACATGAAAGCAAGTAATAAATTAGATGAGATTGGATTATACACTAACAGCCACCTCCTAAGCAAGTTTTGGAAGCTTTCCAGAAGCCATTCTATGTTCTTTAAAGGCGCTGTGCTCTAACACATTCATACCAGGGAAGACAGAAGTTGAGGAGATAAAGTTGTACAGCCCTTACACAAAATATTAGATCTCTAAACACAGGCGAGGTAAGTTTTGCAGCTTCTCTGGCTTCTCGCTTTCCTTCGCTTTGCTTTGCTTTGCTTTCCTCTTCCTTTTTCTTTTCCTTTCTTCTTGCACAAATGTAAAAATACAGAAAGGAACTTCCACTGAAGTTATCAACTGTCTCTAGTTATCTTTGGCTAGAATCATATACAGAGCTAGTTCTACAGCCACAGATTCAATTGCTTCGATATTATTCTTTTGTTTCCCATAACCACCTGAGATTTTAGGGAAGAATGCATGCAGTAAGGAGATGGTGCAATTTCTCACCCTTTTTGAGATGTTAAGAGTACACATGAGATTCATTTTATTTTGCAGCTGATTGCATTATGTCATATAGCTCAGGTCTACCCCTGCAAAGGCACTTGAAGAGATAAGCCATAACTGGTGGCAATCCTCTACTGAATTAGTCATTCTAGTAATCCTCTTGGAGTCAACAGTAAGAAACGGGTACCTGCAGCACATGATTCATCACATCTACAAGTAGACTGGTCAGGTGTAATATGCCTAGCTTAGGTACAGGTGCCTACATGACTTAAGTCAATGAGATGAGATCAGACAGATGGGTAGTTTGTTAAATGCAGTTTGGTGGTGATGGAAAGGACCTTATCAAGCAAGACACATAGTCGAGCTGTCTGAATTGTGAATCGGTCCTTTTGTAGATGCACACCTTGTTTTTAGCTCAGGAGTTTGCCATCTGCTAGTATTCAGGCATATAGTTTCCCCTGACCATTTCTCTCTTGGTCACTCCTTTCTGACTGCCTAAATATGGCCCTGCGATTGCTGTGGTATGCTTCCAGTCATGCTTTGGCTTGGATGGAGCCCAGCTATTTCTTTTCGACTGGGTACTGCACAGCCATAAAGGTGTGCTCATTTCATCCCTGTCATTTATTTTGTTGAGAAGTCTACGTCGTTGCTCAGTAGAAGGAAGAGGGGTAGAAAGGATCACAACTTGGTAAGACGAGGGAGAAACTGACCTCACATTGTTCTTACTGATCCTTTTCCTTGTAGAAATATCTGAAGGGGAACAATCCATGTAAATTGTACCCTTCTGCTTGAAAAACTTTCATCTAGTGTAAGTACAACTGTAAGCATAGGAAAAGTCCCTAACTTTCCCCGCTTCCTCTCTTGGCTTCAGTTTGTGGGTCTGAAACTAATCTTGGGTTTTCTCAGTTTCAGTGTTTCCTGTGGATGCTTGTTCACTTTGTGCCTGCACAAGCCTTTCTGATTATGCTGCAGATGGAAGTAGTTGGTAGATAACTTGGCTTAACTGAATCATTCTGCCGATTTGCTCACAGATCACCAAGACAAATGAGAAGACCTGGTTGTGATGTAACTCTGCAGGACTTAAAATGGTGCATTTTAACACCAGCTGACGGGGAATGTTTTGATCCTAGAAGGAAGCCCATACAGTGGATATTTTTATTAAAAGAGTGCCTGCTTTTGGCTGACCTTAAACTCTCTGTGAAGAGTTTAATCTGGTGGTTCCCAGACTTCTTTGACCATATGAACTCTGGAGGTCTGGGTGCATAATGGCAAGCTAGAGACGTTACACTCTTTCTAAAGATGTAGGCTACTCATTTATTGGTGACACGTAATGCTCGATGGGTTGTAGCTGGAATACAGGGTGAACCAAAGAAGTCCCATGTTTATGCTGGAATGTGACCTTGTCTCAAATGAGAAACTGTATGGATGTAGAAATGCCTAGGGACAAGGAGCTCAGCCATAACCTAAAACAGGTGGATGGCATTACAAAAAGCTCTGAGCTACTTTCAGGGACCAAAAGGGATTATTCTCTGAGGGTCATTCTAACCTGGTGGTGCTAATTTGCTTAAGCTCCTCATAGTGAGTGGAGGAAAAAAGGGTTCTGCAAAGGACCCTAATTCAGTCATTCTGAATCAGCCTATAGAGAGACTTATACTGGCTGTTGAAGGAGTTTAGTTAGATTAGCTTCATTAAGCTAAGTTAACCCTTGAAAGGATCACGCAGAGCGTATCAAAAATCATACTGGGTAAAATCAGTACAGTGCTGGGACAGAAGATCTCACAAGAGTCTTTCATTCTTCCTTCCTCTGATAGAAACAATGCTGAGATTTAGAACAATGTCAAATACTCCATTAAGTCATATGTGCAATTTTTTTCCCCTCCATGATAGATAACCTTCCCAGAACTCATTTTTCAGCCTGTGACATTTCATATTTACGTTTCAAAATGTATAAACACAAGAGAGTTCTTTTCTCTGCATGTGGGTACATTTCCCTTCTAAACAAGAATTCAAAGATCATGTGTGCTTATAAAGCAAATCATCATTCTGAGCAATATTTCCAGGTATTCTTAAAGACACCCATTTTACAAAGATTGCTGTCAGGGACTTTGTCTCCCCTGAGGGCAAACATGCTGCATTATCTGCCTTGTAGTGCCCAAGGTGAACACTCTGGCCTTGTCCTTAGTGCATGGAAGGCTACCAGCCATGGAGACAGTCTTCAAAATCCTGGAGGACCAGGATTAAGGAACATACCACAGAGTGCACCTATCTCCGTGCCACCAAAGCCATGGCAGAAGCTTTGTACTGTGGAGAATTAAATAGCTGTGAAAAAATACATGACAGAAACTAAACACTTCATAAGCTTAATACTAATGCTATATCTTTCTTGGTTTGTATCCACTTCTGATATAGAACTCATTATTAATAATGAAAAAATGCTGATGAATCATGTGTCTGTCTTTGTTTTCCCAGGTGTATAAGCTGTATATTGCATATTGGCACCCGACTGATCAACATGGAGAATGTAAGCAGTGTGAAGGAATTCATTCTTCTGGGCCTTTCAAAGAACCAAGGGGTGCAGAAAATATGTTTTGTGGTGTTTTTGTTCTTCTATATTGTTACTGTGGCAGGAAATCTGCTCATCGTTGTCACTGTAGTTAGCAGTCAACGTCTGAACTCCCCCATGTATTTCTTTCTCTGCCACCTGTCCATTGCAGATATTTGCTTCTCTTCTGTCACAGCTCCCAAAATGATTGCTGACTTCCTTGTTGAGAAGAAAACCATTTCCTTTGGGGGTTGCATGGTGCAGCTATTCGGGCTACATATCTCCGGTGGCGCTGAGATCTTCATCCTCACAGCGATGGCCTATGATCGCTACTTTGCCATATGCAGACCCCTGCACTACACCACCCTCATGACCAGGCGTGTGTGTGGCTGGATGGTGATGGGTTCATGGGTGGGGGCCTTTGTGCACTCCCTGGTGCAGACCCTCGTAACCGTTAGCCTCCCTTTTTGCGGCCCCAACAAAATTGACCACTACTTCTGTGATGTCCACCCCCTACTACAACTGGCCTGTACCGACACCTATGTTGCGGGCATCATTGTCGTTGCCAATGGTGGAATGCTTTGTTTGGTCTCTTTCTTCATCCTGGTCACGTCCTACATTGTCATTTTGTTTTCCTTGAAAAGGCGAACGTCCGAAGGGCGGAACAAAGCCCTCTCCACCTGTGGGTCCCACATTACTGTGGTGATTCTCTTCTTTGGGCCATGCACATTCACCTACATACGCCCATCCAGCAATCTCTCGGAGGACAAGAGCGTAGCTGTCTTTTACACTGTCATCACACCCATGCTGAACCCACTCATCTACACGCTGAGAAATGAGGAGATGAAAAGTGCCATGAGAAAACTGTGGAATAGAAAAGTTTGGCGTGAAAAGGGTGAGGTGTAGAACTGTGGTAACATTTTCTCAGGAGCTGAGAAAATCAAGTCTCTCTCACTATAATTCCATTTTGGAAAATTTACTGAAAGCTCCCTTTTGAAGAAAAGCTTGGTTTTAGCTGTTGCAGTAATTAGGAAGACACTGAAAGTTCATGTTTTGATTGGAATGGCATTGCAAACTCTGTGACTAGCAGGGATTCCCTTTATGTTCTCTTTTTGAATAGCACAGGCCCAGGACTGGGGCTTCCAAGCACTGCTGAGACACCAGCAAATAAATAAATGAATGCTGTCAAAAATATTAAAATGTGTTCCAGGCAGAGCATCCCATTAGTCCGAGCTCTCCCGGGTGTAAACTTTCCGTCAGACAAACTCCATCTACTCTGTAATCTACTCAGCTAGGAAACGATGGCCCAAGGTGTCTGCAAGACCTGCAAGGTCCCCTGCTGCTGGAAGCAATTGTACCAAAGGCTTCCTTCCCCTTTACTTTGGAGTAAATGCCTTCTTAGGAGTACTGCATTGTCATATGCTGAATCCATGGGTTAGCAATTAAACTGCTGATATTAGATGCTGGTTGGGTCACTTGCTGATGCAGACGATATGAGGAGAAGCTTCTCCCCTTCCCATTCCAGTGCAGCTTTCTGCCTTTCTGCAGTAGTTCACCTATCACTAATGCCCTCCTTCCTAGCCATCCTGTCTGCCCTTCATCTCTGCCTCAGATTTTGCATTTTACTGTTTAGACTAATAGAGAATCAAAGATCCAAGTGAAAGATAAATTGCTCACCGTAGGAAATTGTCGCCACCCAAGAAAGCATTGGGTGGCACAATTTTATGTGTCAATGAAAAAAAAGAGTTGTTTGGGAATAATTCCTGTACGCAAGATAACTCCTAGCCCAACAGGGCACATCTACAGGCCCAGGCAAAGGAAGAAACATGTATTCCAAGGGAATAGCTGGAGCAGCTACTCCTGCAGGAGGGAAGAGAAGAAATGTGAAGATGGAAGATTAAATCATCTCAGAGCCAGTCACAGCTGCCACAGGGAGGTTAGTTGTAGCAGCTAAGGTTCTCCACAAGGCCAAAGGAGCCACGAGGAGCCACAGGACCCTGACTCCTACCTTGCCAGGAGGAAAAGAGCAAATCAGCTGCGTGAGGGGGAAAGACATCTGTGTAATGCACTCTGAAAGTAATTAAAGCACTTTCTTTTTTCTTCCTTCACTTCACGTTCCCTATAAACACTGGCTTGCACTTGTGTTGCACCTTTAACATGGCTTAAGTGTGATTCAAGATAAGAAGGTGTTCCCTGCACAGGAGAGCGGCACATCTACAGACCAAACCCTGGGACAATGTCGCAAATGCTCTGGTTCCCCGAATGTCCTCTGCTCTATGCAGGGGGTGGCAGAGTGGGTTCCCGTTTCACAGGCATGCACCAGTACACTGCAGACGTCTCAGTGTCTTCTCCTCACCGTGGTGGGTTATATGGATGGCAGCCAGCAGGACGGAACTGGGATAAATCCTGATTCTCAAGGCTTAGAGGGATAGTGTCCCTCAGGCCTGGGCCAGCATGTCCCTCACCCAGCATTCACACTCTGTGGACACAGCTAAAGGTGGGATCATCCCCACCTGTTTGTAGCAGTCTAAATTCTTCATGCAATGAAGGACAGTTGTCTAGCTCAGCACCATTGTCAACAGAGAGGGACAGGCGCCTTCAGAGGCTGGTCTGTCTCACCCAGGGTGGGGCAGGTAGAAAGACAGATGGGGCCCACTGACCCCCTTCATACTGAAACTGCTGAGGGGTTAGGACACACGGCCAGTTCAAGCTAAGGCTTATAATTTAAAAACTGTTTGTTTGTTTGTTTAATGTTTTGGGGAAGAACGCCATGATTTTTCTGATTTCTCTTCCGGCTGCTGGATGCTAGCAGGCAACAGCGGGACCATAGCTTATGGAAGGCATCAACAACAACATTTGATTCCTCTACACATTGGCCCAGATTCTTAAAATGTCTTAATATGAGGACTAAGCAGCTGCTTCTATATTTTGCATTGCCTGAGTAAAAATACCTGGCAAGTAGTGAGGCCTGACCACAAACATTTTTAAAGTCTTGAAATAATTTCCTCATTTACTCCTTGTTTCAAACGTGTACAGACCAGATGTCTAAGTGCCAACAGTCATATAGCACAGTTCTTATATTTATTTATGCTGCAAACATGCAATGGTAAGAGCAAGTTAATAAGAAAGAAGAAAGCATATGTGAAATATTGGCTTAGAAGGGAAAAATATCTGACACGTGTAAGAGACATCTTTACTCAAAAAATGTTTGATTGCAAGGGTAATGTGAACACAAACTCTTGCAAATGGTCAGCCATGACATTGATTTTAAATAGAAATGTTTCCAAAAGAAGCACATAGCTAATACTAAATGAAGTCCATTTATCTGGACAGCATTGGAAAGCAAGCAAGAAAGCAAGCAAACCCCCACACAATGTGACATGGTCTAGGTGATCACGCTCCAGAGTCACCCTGTAGAGATTACTCTAATAGCTGTCCAAAATATATATTTTAGCTCCCTGTCCACTGATTCTTTCTGACAAAGAAAACTTCACATGCCTCTGCGATCTCATTGCTTCTGGTAAGCTTGTGCTTCTGCTGTGCAATTTACTTGAAATATTTCTGCCACAACTTCCCCATCTGGAGAGAGAGAGTTGTTCTTGCAGATGCTCTTGGAAGTTGTTTTTGCAGAATGAGAAATGGAGCTAGACATTCAGGCTGTCCGTTTCATCCCCTGTAGTTTTCAGCCCTGGCAGAGATGTGCACTGCTCTCGTGACACATAAGAAGCAGCTTGGAGCTGAGAGGTTTTGATGAAACCGCCTGAAGTGGTCCGAGAGGTCATCAGAGGAGAATAGCAGGCAAACTGTTGGAGACTAGCAAATATAAACTGTGCAAGTTTTCTGATCTTGCTTCTTTGTTTTGTTCAAGCGTGACTATGAAATCCTGCCTTTGAAAAGAGGCATTACTGTTGAGTGACTTTTGTGAGGTGCATTTTATCAAGTAGAAAGAACTCCAATTTTTTTTTTACCCTTTGTTTTAATTGGTGTCTTCTTTGCTTATTTTTCAGTTATATGCCATTTCCAGAAATATCTGTCAAAAGGAAGTTTCTGGTGTTACAGAGTCAAGGAGTCAATAGGTAGCTGCAGCACTGCCTATGTACTCAGTCTTAACTTGTCCCCTCTAGCTGTACACATCGTGGCAACAATGCTCTTAACACACACGCTTTGGGCCTCCCCACACTGCTTTCCCTCTGCACATGGAGCAGCATGGAGATAGGGCTGGAGACACGAAAGAATATTTCCTCTGCTGCTAAAGTTGGAGGGTGGAAGAGGCAGAGATCTCATGAGAAAGAACTGATTGACCTGTGATTGTGGAACAGGATTAAGAACCCAAAGGACTTGCCAGTATTGTAGACATTGTTATGCAGCTCTTGCCATCTATCTTTTCAGTGTAGAAACTGAACACTAGTGATACTTGCGTACTGCACTAGAGTGCAGCAAAGGTGAATACAAGGGTGTTGGTGAGTAAAGGAGATTCAGCAGTGGTGTATTTATTACACTGCTATATGCAAGACGCTTCATTACACAAGCATTATGAACAAGCATGTGTGTGGCCGGCTGGTGGCAGCTTCGTGGGTGGGAGGCTGTGTGCACTCCCTGGTACAGACCCTGCTGACCGCTCAGCTATTGTTTTGTGGGCCCAATGAGATCGACCACTACTTCTGTGATGTACACGCTTTGCTGAAGCTGGCCTGCACTGACACCTACGTGGTTGGTTGCATCGTGGTTGCCAATAGTGGTCTGATTTCCTCGGGCTCTTTTGCTTGTTCTTGTTGTGTCCTGTGTCATTATTTTGGTCTCTTTGAGGACACGCTCTTCCAAAGGGCGTCTCAAAGCACTCTCTACCTGCACCTCCCATATCACTCTTGCACTTCTGTTCCTTGCGCCATGCATTTTCATCTCTATGCGCCCTTCCACCATCTTTTCAGCAGACAAGATAATCTCTGTGTTTTACACCATCATCACGCCTATGCTCAATCCCTTGATTTACACCCTCCAAAATGAAGACATGAAAAAAGCCTTGAACAAGCTGTGGAGCAGAAAAGCAAAGAGGAGTGAGACATGAAACAACAGGGTGAGTGTTTGTAAGATGACTGTAGCTCAAGAAACCATGGGGAGGCAAAGAGAAGTGTTCAGGAGGGACTTTTCAGGAATGTTGTTCTATTTTTGGCATGGCTGTTCAGAATAGAACTGAAAATAAATTCAAAGTTATATGCAGCTCTCATCTTTCTTTGGAAATTGTCGGTCAAAAGGATGTGAGCATATTGTCACCAGTCAAACCCGAGGCTTTGGGGTGGTATTGTGGCTTTTACCTTTAGACACCTTAGAGCTGTGTAAGTCTCAGGTCTAGGCTGGTCAGTCGCCTGGTGCTTTACACTATAAAAATCTAAGGAATAGGTATCTCAGTGGAAATACGGGGATCCAATATCTCTCCATACTCCACACAATATAACCTAATTCCTAGCTGAACACTGAAAATTTCCCTAAAATTCTTAACAGTACTGTTCTTGATTCATTGAGTTTTCCTCAACTGTTTGCAGCAGGGAAACCCCCAAATGCCCCTAGGACCTCCTGACTCTGGGCAATGCTGTTCTACCGCAAATGGACTTACTTTAGCATTGCTGTCATGACAAGTTTTTCAAGGCAGGGATTTTCCCAAATCTCCTCCTGGAACTGAGATTTGGGGAAGGGAAGAAGAGGAACAGGATTCTGGATGGTGGATCAGAAGGCTTTCTTCGAAAAGCAAACTGTAGATTTGAAGAGACAGCAGCTCTTTAACTTTTTAAATTCCCTAATTTTGTCTGGGTTTCTCAAGGTGGAGACTAAGGGATAGGTGAATGCAGGGCTTATGAAAATCTGTTCTTTTTGATGATATTTGTCAGAAAGCATATTTAGGTTTGAGATTGTGATTCTTGATTGAAACATGCTGCCGGTTCTGCTGATGCTTAGCTCGAGATGGCTTTGACTATCTTAAACATCAGCGCAGAGAGAGGCATGCAGACATGACTCATTGCTGTGCAGGGAAGCTCTTTGATGACAACCTACCTGTCTTTTTCTGGAAGAGTAGTAGTGTACATTGCTCTTCCCAGAGACCTGTAAACATACACAGGAAAATAAAATGATGCCTGTGATTTCTTTTCAAGGTATTTCCTTCCTTTGAGCTGGGAGTCCACTGAAAGAGACAATTTTGGACACCTCAGACATCTGGTTTAAAAATCTCACTTCTCTGTTCAAGATAAGGACAGCGCAACACTGATACATGTAAAAACAGTGAACTTCACAAATCTGATGATACTTAATAATCAGAAACAAGAGATAAACCTTGAGCTTCAGGCTCTGCAGCAACAGAAAGGTGACAACTGGCAGGACCAAACGACTATATTTTCCTGAGACGTGTAAAATCCTTCTTTAGGGTGCCATAGATGACCACAGGGACACAATCTTTGCTATAGTTATGCACAGCTTTAAGGAGAGGAAGTCAGGGGAAATAACAGCCCTAACAGGCTTGCAGTGAAATGCAAAGGGAATCCGCAAGACCTCTTTCCATCCCCCTTTGACTGTAAACCTTATGCAGAGGCAGGAACCTCTCGCCTGTCTGAGATTAATTCTGTCACTTTCAGCTCAGTAAAGATTTCAACTCCTTCTGCCAACTGAGGGACAGCATTTGTAAACTCAGCCAGAAGGGATGAAACATCTACTAGAGATAGAACACCTATCCTTAGAGCTAGCTTAGTTGAATTGATAAAAGGATTCCAAAACCTTTCCCAACTTTCTCCTCTCCCAGAAATGATTGGTCATTTATTCTCAAAATCACATTGATGGCAGACATGTAGTTGGTAAGTCACCATCTTATTTCGGCATTCTTTTAAGTGAAAGAACACTGCAGCTTGATTAACTTTCAAATTATGTCCAATGTCCTTAAAATAACCACCGGTTCACTCAGTTGCCTCAAGTGGATTGCTGATATGTGGAGATGAAAAGCAGGAATAAGTTCTTGTTACTTCACAATGGTAGCAAAATTAGAAGTCAATCTTTTCTGCATTTCTGTAGTTTTTTCATGTTTCCAGGCAGAAGGGGAAAAAGGAGGTAGTAATGAGTGGCAGAAGAGGGAGATTTAACAGGAGAGGGACAGTTACTTTCCCTAGTGTTTGGGGGGCAAAAACACGGGTGTGTGTTCTCCAAGATTTCCTTTCCAGAACTTCAGGTTTTCTGTGTTGCACTGGAAGAGGCTACTCCTTTCAAATACTGAAGACGTAGCAGAAATGGCCGTAAATTCAAATCACATTTCTTTTCTCCTCTTGAATATCTCTGAAAGCTTTTTCTCATCTTGACGGACTGGTGGTTTTCCTACATGAGCAAACGTTCCTAGTAGAACAGAGAACTGCAATTCTGTGCCACGCACTCCTCAGGCAGGAGTCCTGTTTGTGCTTGGAACTTGCAAGTTAAGAGTCAGGATTCCTCCAGCTTTCAGCAGCAGAGGAACACAGTCTTTCAAGATAGAAGTTGCAGATACAACCAGTTAAAAGTCCACCTAAAATCACTTCTAACAATTGAGTACCTTTCTGAATCTCACCCTTGGAAGCTGATCAAATCTTCCTTGGAAGTCCTACTCTTTGTACCAAGGTTTTGATAAATTTTCCCCAAACAAAGTTCTCTTTCTAACAAGTCTGCTGAAGTTTCTCTAATATGACCTAAAACTCTCCTCAGAGCATCCTTCACCTCCTTATTCCTTAGGCTGTAGCTGGTAAGATTCAGCACTGCAGTCACCACTGTAGAGAACAGAGAGGCCCATTTATCTCAGTCCAATGAGTAGCTGGATGTTGGGCTACCGCACATAAAAACGGTGCTCCCATAAAACAAGAAGAGAGCTCTCAGATGGGAAGCACAGGTGGAGAAGGCTTTGCATCTGCCCTTGGAGGAGTGGATCCTCAGGGTGGTGGAGATGAGGTAGATGGAGGAGATGAGAATTGCCGGAGATGTGAAGATGCCACGAAACACACCAAAAATGTGAAGTACCATCTCTTTGCTATAGGTGTCAGAGCATGAAAGCTGGATCCTAGGGGGATGTCACAGAAATAATGACCGATAACACCAAAGTCACAGAAAGAGAATGTGAAGGTGGAGATAGTTTGCACAAGTGCGTGGACAAAGCCAAAGAAAGAGGAGATGATTACCATCTGTGTACAGGCTTTTGAGGACATGAGAGTTGCATAAAGGAGAGGGTTGCAGAGAGCCACATGCAGTCATATGCCATTACTGCCAGCAGCAGACACACAACACTAGCCATGAGGAGACAAGTGAATAGCTGTGCCACACAGGCACTGACTGAAGTGGCTCTCCTCACTGCTGAAGAGTTCACCAGCAACCTCGGGGAGATAGCTGAGGAGGAACAGAAATCCACAGAAGCCAAGTTACTGAGGGAAAGGTACACAGTGTGTGAAGCTGGGGGATCAACCTTCATCTACACGATCCTTCCAAGATTCCCTATTAATGTGCTTAAAAAAAGCGGGTTACCTTCACCTCTTGGCTTTCTGTTAGTCCAGAGAGGATAAACTCAATGGCCACACAGTGATTCCTCTCAGGCATGTTGCTAGCACACTCATGTTATCTCCCGACTGGTTCAACACCTAGAAGTAATGGGAAACTGGCAACACACAATTGATTGTCTCAGTAGCCACAAGGAAGTACGGAGCATTTTCCTCATAGCTTCTGACTAGACTTCTTTAATTACACATTGAAATGACTTGTGATACAAAGGAGTACTGTTCCTATTTTTCAGGTGAGATAAGAAAGCGCAGAAAGATAAAATAATTTATTCAAAAGGCAGCAGCAGCACTGTGAAACACCAGTCCTAGTCTGGCACTACAATGGTTTTTGTGTGCCCTCTTTCTCCTCTTTTAAGGAAAAAAGTCTTCCTTTCTTGAGGACATCTATGGAGCACTCTTCTCCCCTCACTCGTGGCCACGGTTGGGTGTACAGTATCATCCAAATGGCCCACTCCAAGGGCAATGGCCCGCTTGTTCCTGAAGATACATGGTCTTGACATTAGTTCAGACATCATGCTTTCTGTATTGCAATCACCAATACATTTTTTGCCTACTAGCTAACTCCCCCGGGCATTGGTAGCAGGGTAGTTAGAGCTCAGTATGGGCCGCAAAGTCCATTAACAGGGCAAAGCAGCCCCTGTTCAGCCTTGCTGAAATAGGAATATAATGGTTAGGCTGCAGCTGTGCCAACTTGCTAAGACCTGCCTTAATTACATGGACCTCCACCACCCTGACCTTTGGGACTGCAACTTGTAAACATACAAATAACAAATCCACATCCTGGCAGAAGAAAGTAAGAGTTTCCTCTCTTGAAAGAAATGGTGGCAAGCACTAAATGGCAACAGCAGCAGGAAAACCCAGCTTTGCATCTTCCCAAAGAGGAGGAGATACCACAAGATCGTCCAGGTTTGGCTGAGAAAGGATTTCTCATTTGCTTGCATCCCTGTTGTCAAGGAAAAGTGGCCATTTTCTGCTCAGGAATTAATTGGGAAGAGTCACCAAATGAAATACTTTCCATTTAGAGGGGGAAAAATCTCATGCTAAAAGGGAAGGAATCCTGAACAAAAAGGGAATCACTCATCCCTGTAAAGGTTCTACCAGCTTCACCTCACATGAAAAATTATTGTTAATCTACTGGAGGTTACCAGTAACCTGGCTGACGCTCTCAAAGCGGAGTTCTTATCATGTGGGTGACTGAATGGAGGTTTCAATTCTTGCTGAGCTCTGTTTCTAGCATAGGCTTCAAGGTATTGCATATGTACAAAACTATTCTCTAACTGACCTGTTTCATCCAGAAAGGCAAGAGTATCTACTCTGTACTGTAGATACTGTAGATACTGTCTATACTGTAGGTAACAAGCCAGTTTATTCCCCCCTTGAGCCATATCTTCAGAAGTACTTGCCCATTTCAAGAAGCAGACAGCAGGATTAAAACCAGCCTATAATGGTTAGGTACACAGTTTAAGTGAGCAAAATGTTTACCCTGCTTAGATGCACAAAAGACCAGACTGCCTTTACACACTGAGTTATCTTTGCATAGCTGGCTGTTGTTTATCCCCAACCTACCCAACCTTTTCTGCCCTAAAGCACAGCAACTAGCCCAGCTAATTTTCAGAAAAGGGCTTCAATGAGCTTGCTATCAACAGGTTGCTCTCTTCCATGGACTACTTGGGAAACTGAAGGAGGAAATTTCCCTCTCCTGCCCCAACGTGAGTGATCAAACACTGGATTAGGTGCAAATTTGTACAATCTCCATCTGTGCTGACATTTAAAATTCAGCTGGATCGGGCCGGAGCAATCTGATCTGACTGAACGTGCTCTGAGGAGGAGGTTGGACTTGATGACCTCCAGAAATCCTTCCCAACCTAAATGATTCTATGATTCTATCTGCAGATTGAAAATGATCTTTTTGACCTCTGAAATGAAGAAATAGGCCTACCTTCCTTGCATGAAGGTGCGAGATATTTTATGGTGTATTGACCCCAGAAATAAACTCTTATTTCAAAAGCTACAAACATTTCATGTACCTTCGTAAGAGTGAGTAGCTTCCTTCTTTACTTCAAAGACATCTTACTGAAACAAATCAGAAGATTTATCTAAATAGAAAAACTTTAGGACTTCACACTTGCAATAGAGCCCCTCCCTGCTCCAGATAAATGCCCAGATAAATGTTCTTTGCTTCGATGTTTGCAGAACTATGCAATTCAGTATTGCCTTTAGAGCAACAGCTCATTCTTTTCCCTATATGTTGCAGCTGACCTGCAGCCTGGGCGTTGTGAAACATTAGTGGAGTGACACGCTAAGAAACAACTTCAATATGAAATGTGATATTCTAACACTCAGCTTGCCGCTTCAGAATTCTTTCTTCAGAAAAATGGTGTTACTGAAGTACTTGGTGTATTTAGGACTCTCGATGCAGTTTAATGTCTGTAAATTAGATCTCCTGCAAGACACCAGGCCTCTAATTAGGAGTCTCAGCAGATGCACTCTAATGAAGAATCTTTCTGTGAATTAATTTCCCCTACCCTTGGTTAGGGGTCTAGTCAACATCTATTCTAGGCTCCCCCTACAGACAAAGGGAGCAATATCACCTTCAAAGGACAATTCATCCCATCTTAAGTGTGATAAGCAGAAGGAATCATCCTCTAAGGGTGTCTTTGTTGTCATTGATTATAGGACATGCCCGTCTCATTCCCTGCCCTTACTACTTTTTACTAGTGAAACTGATGACATAAGTGTCCTAGCAAATTCAGTGAACCCTGGTCTGTCCCTATCAACTGACAAACAAGGCTTAACAAAGCTTTAGACTGCAAACTTTAATATAGATTCTTTTAATAATAACAAGACCATATTCATGTAAATAGCAGTACAGTGTAAGATATCAGAGGAATCAGTTCTGCTTATCTGACTCTGAAGAGCTGCAGTGCAACTCTGTGGAGTTTAAGTATGCCATCTGAATGTGAATCCACCTCTGTTATTAATTATGATCAAACTTGGTAATTCTTCCTCTCATTAAAATGCACAGTCCTGATACACAGTTAGCTGGTTTTTCCACAGAAGACTCCTGTTGTCTCTAATAACACATCTACCCTTGGACTCGTGTCCTTTGTTAGATAACCCCTTTGGCTCATGGACCATCTAGTTTCAGGCAGCCTGCTCATCTGTGGAGCAGATATTTTGCTGTGATAACCTGTTCATCTATGGACCATCCAGGCTCAGATTATGTGTCCATCCATCGGGGTAGATTTTTCTTCAAATGCAGATAGAAAATTCTTCAAGTAGGTAATCGCTGGTGATTTGCTTAGAGTTCTGGTGCCTCTGCCTTAACACTGCCTTTGCATTTGCACCCAATCCCACATATAATTTTCTTCTAAGGTCCTTGAATAACTAACTCTTTTGAAGAAAAGAAAAATAATGGTCTATTGGAAGATGTTGACATAGATATCATGCTTTAGTAAACAGTTTGCCATTAACCTCTCTCCCTGTTCTTGCAATATCACTGGACACTTATTGAAATTACTTTACGATAAGATGATGAAGACAGCTGTTCTGGGAAGCTGAGGAGCCTTTGAGACATATGAACGAAGACCCTTCCCCTGATTCTGGCAGGAGTTTAAGGACATCTCTACCTGCCAGAAAAGCTAGCTTATTTGTGCTACTTCGAGGGCTTAGAGGTTGTTCGACAAACTGTTGGCCTTCAGAGCAGAGAGCTGAATTGGGTTACTCAGCTGAAGAGTGATCTGCTCTGACTGTCCCTAGCAGGGAAAGTCATCAGTAGGGCTTAGGCAGGCAGAAATGTCCCAGGTAACGCAGCCTTAGTTAGACTGTGCTTACAGTGGCTGCTCGTGTTGTGGAGTGGGGGCGACTCCTGGGACAATGAATGTGCAGTGCCATGTGTAAGATGATGAGTGAGGGACGCTCGTCTCTTTGGGCTGCACCATGAGGTCTGCAATGTATTTGCATCGGACCGAGTCCTCTTCCAGACTGCATTAGACTGGCAATGTAATGGCTTCCGGAGTTCTCGTCTAGACTATGTGAAAGCTGTGGTGTTCAGGAGATAGCTAGGTTAAAAGTGGATCAGCAGGTATTGCTTGTCTGGGTTATTTATCTTTCTTTGCTGTAGTCCTCTCTCACAGTTTAGTCAGGAATATCTGAAACCTCCATGGTATTCTAGGAAGCATGAAAACGTTTGCTTGCAGAAAATTTGTACTTCTAGATGCTGCCAGAGTTGCTCTGGGAACTGACTGGTTATTGCTTAATGACACCTGTCAGTCTTAATGATAAAGCTATGGATATGGAAGAGTGGAACATATTTCTTCCTCAGACACTACGTTTACACATTAAGGGGTCTAAGTGGTTCAGGACGTGCAGAATGGGTTGCTCTGAGTGATGACCCCCAGTGAGAGGGAGTGTAGCTTTTTATGGGACCTTTACTTGCAGTCCTTCCTAAGGATAGGGAAAAATAGTCTTACACCCATTTGTCTAATAACTCTGTGTATTGAGGCAGTGTTATAGCAGGTTCCGTTTCCTTCTCTGCGCTACTTCCATGGCCAAAGCAGCTGAGACTGAAGTCTTTCTCTACTGAAGCCAGTGGCTTTTTGTTCTCTATGAGCCAGCTCCCTGAGTCAGATGGAATGTGATACAAAACCAGAACTCAGGGCAGCATTAAGCTGCATTAACGTGGACTTGAAATAATTCCATAAACCTGAGCTGGTCACTCTACACTCTTCCTGTAATTCATAGATATAAATATAGACCTTTCAAGGGAGACAGAGACAGGTGTGATCAATCTCTCTTCCAAAACTATGGAGGCAAGCAGACTTTTATTTGCCTTCATGAGCTATAGAAAGAGCCTACAAGTTTGGTTTATGCTTTGGCAGCTCATTAACAGAAGTCTAAACTTAGGTAAGATGAATCCCAGCCTCAGCATTTGTAAAAAATTCTTCTGTGTGCACATTTTTAGCCTGCGATGCATGTGAATTGGTTCAAGGATATTCACCCACAACAAAAGAGGGTAGGCTGTCCCTCAGGACCACCTGCTGTGTGGTAACTTTGTTCTTGCATGGAAGACTCGAGTCACCCACATCACTAATACTGTAAACAGTCTAAGGTGCCTGATGAATGTGACCCACTATTGCTAAAAGGTTAATGATCACTTTCAGACTGGGAGTCAGGAAAAAAAAGACTACAAGGATGTATGAGGTAAGGGAATGGAAAGAGAACATGGAGGTGATACTGCTGAACTGGTACTAGTTAGCAACAGTTGAAAACAAAGCTGGGATATCTTCAAGGCATCAAACTTGAAAGTAAAAACTTACGTGAAAATAATCACCGTCAAAAGTGTCACAATTGTACTTTCTCACAGTAAAGATGTGGCTCTTGCTATTACAGAAAAGTTTTTAATATTTAATATTTATTTTTAATATTTAATATTTAATATTACTACTGTTTCCAGGGTCTGAGGGCACTAACAGGCCTTAATGGGCCTGATCATCCTCGCCTGAGGCAGCCACTTGCACCTCCTGCCCATGGGCCCAAGAGCCCCATTTAAGCTCAACCCTGGGCCTTCAGTTTCTGTCTGAGCTTCCCTAGAGGAGCACTGATCTCCAGCTCAGCTCAGCGTGCAGACTCCATTGCTCTGGACCCTGCCCTGTGGGCTGACTTCCCAGCTTGACCCTGCACCTATCTTGTCACTTTGGGCCTGCCCAGTAGGCACTGGACTCTCTCTGTCCCTGGTTACCCTCACCAGGCCTGATCCTGGCTCTGACCCGCAGGCTGACTTCTCAGCTTGACCTCATACCTGCTTCATCACCAGGAACTCTCCTGGTCATCTGGACTCTTGGTTGAACTCGGCTACCATCTCCAGGTCTTCTCTGCCCACCTGGCTCAGGGCCAGAGGGACAGGCCCTGGCTGCAGCCTCCTGAACTTATCATTCTACACATCCTGAATAGGGAAAAGGAAGGAAAAAATGGGCACTTCTATGGCATAACTCATCTCATCATGTAGCAGATGTCTAAGATACTCACATGAACCATTCTGTAAAAACACCTGTTATTTTTTTTTTCCTTCCCCTCCCTATTGAGAAGAAACTAAGATGGAAGACAGAAACGAAGGCATGCTTAAAGGTATATCTCTAGGTGAGATGAATTCCATAAGCAGGCATATGCATGTAGAGCTACTCCAGATTTATTACAAATAAACCAACTATTCCTTCAGTGCCATATTTATAACTGTGATACTAATATTTTTTTAAATTCAGAAAAGGATATTAAAGTCCACTGGTTGGATTCCAACTGTTTCCAGTCAACTTGATGGCATTCTACTAGACAAATGTCTGATAGAAAACACTCTTTGATTAATTCTGCTCGTTCCTGCACCAAACCAAGCTCCATTCACACTCATAACAAACTGACTGTCTGACTAGTAGGTACATGGACGTATGAATTCCTGAGCTGACTTTTGAAGGTGTGCAGCATATACAAAGTTACCTGTGAAGACAGAAATGGATGGTCAGCATCTTTGGGGAAAATAAGGTTTCACATGCATTTGTCTGCATGGGATTACAATGATATTCCAGAGTAGATGTCAACTGCACTTAAACTCCACGACTATGAAAAGAGTTAAATTCATATCCATTTTCACTTATCATGTCTTTATTAAACCAAAGGTAAGTAACTGCAATTTGTTTGCACGGAAGAATACATCACTACAATCTGCTGCTGCTGTATCAATTCTATCAATAAATTGGACATACAAGCCACAAAGAACACGTGTGAAAATGAGGCTATTCTAGGATTCCTAGACTGCAACCTTCTAGTTCCACATTGTCCTGAAATGATGTTTTGCTAAATTTCAGTCTACTTTTAAATAGAAACAGACTTTATCTCTGTTATTTCTGTTTTGTATAACAGAGATGGTCTCTTTCCAAAATGTTGAGAAGATTTGGATTTATTCCACTCTTGGTAATACCCAGCACTCTGAAAAAGAAGGAGATCTGAACAGGCTTTCATCTGGTTAACGATGGAGCTTCTATATGTATGTACAGACATCTGGAGATCAAGGGTCTATAAGCAAATCTGGTAAATAATCCAGTCCTTATTGGGGGAAAAAAAAACAAAACTTGCAAGCAATTACATAGCAACTTATGCTTGGATCATGCAAGAACTTCCAAAGTGAACACAGATGTTACTGGCTGGGGAGGCAGCACAAGTATTTGGGGAAGCAGAGTAAAGGGAAGACAAGAGGATTTTCTTCTGTGAGGTGAACTGAATAGTTGTGAAACTTCCACCTTGCAGGAATTAAGTTACTGTGCTCCTTCAGCAAATTATCCATTAAGAACATACTAATTAAGTCACCAAATACATCAAAAGTTCAACATCTGCCAACAAGAGAAATACAGGGAGTTACATTATCTGTTTGTGTTAGAGTAACTGACTCTTAGGATTCAGTTCATCTCACCTAAATTCAGGCATCCTACTGAAGGACCTCATGCTGGTGCCTGGGTGGTTGGAGATCTCTCAGTAGAGATAAAAGGGAGAAATTAGGGAGGACTGTGGGTGAAAACGCTCATGTCATCTACCAGGAAGCACCTTAAAGCTTTGTCTGAATCTAATCTAGTCATCTAAACCCCCTCTGGACTCAATGGAGAGAGACAGGCAGTTCCTGGAGATGATTCAACTTGTCCTAAGGAAGAAGCGCTCTGTGAAGATGCTAACTTCTTTCTCTCTGATGAACACAGAGGAAGCCTGATTAGCTTTAAATAGGTCACTTGCATACAGCTAAAGCTCAGTAAGGAAGTCTTCCTGTATGTTTTCCCCAAGTGTTTCACACCTATGAGCATTTGAAAGAGTAATCATGGAGCCTGGCCTCCTGCATTGCTGTGGTATGGAAATATGGTGTGATGGCATGGCGCAGAACTGCAGGCTTGGGAGGGTAAGGCTGGTGGATTTCCAGGGCAGGATTTTTGTTTTTGTTTTTTTACACATGCACGTGCAATTTCACACATGCTTTCTCCATGTCATGTGGATTAGGCTCCATGCATCCCAGATTTTGGGATGTGCATAGTTTACTGTGCACATAAAGACAGTCAGAACAGCACAGGGTGCAGCTCAGTGTGATATTTCAGAGAATGTGAAATGCATCTCCTGGACAGAGCTGTGCAGTAGATCCAGACCCAGCATGGATCTTGAGCACATGCCACATGTCTATACAGCAGATGGGATTCATCTCCCTGCAGTTAAGCTATTTAAAAGTTAGGTGACTGAATCTAATCTAGTTGTCTAAGCTGCCTTTGTAATAAAGGATGGAGACAGGCCATTCAAGAAGATAATTCATCATCTCTCTCTTGCAAACTCATCTTACAGGGACGTGGGACATTTTCCATTTCCACTCATGTCCTGTTGGTATTTTGAATGCTGTCTTATATTTGCCCTCACTCCCACACCTGCAGAAAGAGAAGGAAGGTCAGAAGCAGTGGGGGAGTCATTGATATTCCTGGTGGAGGCTGCTCTCCAAAGATCTCCCATCTTTGGGCAAATAGTCTTTCTCTTCAATGGTGAATTCCTGCTTCTCTAATCTTCCTTTTGCACGAGAAAGCAATGTTGAAACATTGAAATGTCTTCTGGGTCAATTATGCTAAATTTCAATTGAGAAAAATCAAAAAGCTTCATTTTGATCATTTTGTATCACTTAACTTCAACAAAGAAATTATTAGATATTTCGGAATGTATACCATAGACATTGCAATACAGTCATATAGTATGTAATAATAGAGTGTGTTTTGAATTAAATGAAACCAGACAAGAAAGTAGGTATGAAAAATGCTTTGGAAACTGGAAGTGCTTCTCCACCTCAAATGTAAGGATGGCTCAAAGTCAAACTATACCAGCTGACTAGCTGGGCAGTTGGTTTAAAAGGAAGTGCTAAAAACATGGGAATAGCAGCACTTACAGAGATGATTTATTTATTTATTTATTTATTTTTCCTTGGGAGATGTTGTGCTGGAAGCGGGAAGGGGACCTGTGGGAAGATGGAGGCACTGTGGGATGCGTGGAGGAATACCGGGGCTATTAAGGTAGTGGGAATTCTGCATGTGTGTCCATCGCATGCATCTCTAAGCACACGAGGTTTATCAACTGGAAATAACTGAGTATGTAATTACCTCACAGGAACAGCTTTTGGGAAAGAGGTCTTCAGATATGCATGGGTTTGAGGGCAGACTGAAATAGCAGCAGGCGGCTATGGCCCAAAAGTGAAGGGGCTCAGCTGGACTTCAGGGAGAAATAACAGAATGGTGGAAACAGTGAATTTAGGAGCAGAGTTAGCCAGCTACAAACGAGGGACATGTCTGCAGAGGATGCGCAAATGACTTTTTTGCAATTGCTGATCGCCTCACAGTCTGTCATTGCGTGAAACAAGGTAAACCCTGGCCTCAGCTCAGTTCTGCCATTACGAGCATTCACAGTCTGTGTCGTTACCTGTGGAGGCTAGGTTGAGTGCCAGTCTGGACTTCCAGCTGCTTGAGCTTATCTAGGTAGTGCCCTGAACTGCGCTTCTCCTGCTCGCTTCTGTCACTTGCTCCAATTACTCATTTCTTCTCCTCCTGCTAGGCTGAGCCATGTCTCCTTTTAGTCCTCTCCTCACTTCCTTTGCCTTCCCTCCATCCAGAGTCAGCGTCCTCACGCACAGCCTAACCAGGCCACCACAGCGGGACCATTCCTTCCCCAAACAGCCCCTGGAGTCTTCCTCAGCTGAGTCCCTTGCTCCAGGAGTTCAGCCAGACCTTGGCACTTACTTCACAGACCCCCTCCGTGTTGGCTGTAGCCTGTGCGGCCACCAACACATCCAGGTTCCCCCACCCCCTGGACTCTACCTTCTTCAGCCATGGCCTTGCAACAGCAGCCAGCTTATCCTCAGTGCTGAGTTCTTCAGTTTGAAAGGCATTGCACTACAATAAGGTTAGAGCTCATGTTCATGGGTGGGGGCAAGTGGTATGTCTGCATGGTCTGACATTGTGTGAAAATCATCTGGGATGCCAAAGGTCTTTGCAGGACAGGGGACTGAACTCTCTATTTCCAAGTCTGTAGGTAGCAGCCCTCACTTGGGTCTGTGAGTTGACACATATGGCGGAGGTGGGCTGGAAGTATTCTTGATCTTGGATCTCGTAGGGAACATGGCAGTGGAAAATAGGATTTGGGATCCTTAATGGAACTATGGCGTGCTTGTCGGGTAGGGTTTAGGATAAGAGTTGCACTGGCAGACTTGAAGGGTTGGCTGACAGGCTTCTCGGCAGTTGACTTTTGTTGCCAAACCCAAAAGGAGGCCACAGAGTTGTGCAGGGACAGCCCTGAAGAGCTGGAATTTACTGCCCGCTGCTAAGGATACAGAAAAAAAAAAAAAAAAAGACACAATTGCCAGTTTGGGGAGGGGGCTGTTCTTCCTTCCCTGTCCCACTCCTTCAGTGACCACCTCCATTTATGCCCCACTGAAATTTTCCGGGATTCTGCTCTGTTGGGGTCTTGGCAATTTTGCTGCCATTACTAATCTGCTGCCCAAGGCAACCCCTCTGCTCTGCCTAATAACCTGAGAGAGGTGGTAGGAGAGAGAACAAGTTGGGCTGGATTATGTATACTGTCAAATTTCAATTATTTTATTATTAAAGTTCTTTTTTTTTTTTTTTTTTTTTTCCGGAAGGGGCAAGCTGTTTCATAACCTGTGGCAGTGATGGACTTCAGCACTGGATTCCTCAGTTGCCAGTTTGATTTCTCTCAGCATTAAGATGTATGCCTTTAAGAAGACATTTTGTGCTGGTGGGCAAAATGGAGAGACTCTGGAAAACAGGCACGTCTGGCTGAAACTTATTAACTGATGACTAGTAATATTCGACAGATGCTAACATAGCCATAAGAACAAAACTGTGGCATTTCAGATTTTTTTTTTTTAATTGCTTCATCTGTAATTGTGAAACTGTAATTTCCTAGTTTCTTTTTTTAGGCTTTACCTTTCCTCCAGGGGAAATGTCTGTGATTTCCTTTGCTTTTCTCTGAGGAAACACTGTGCAGATTATTACATGTATTGATTTGAACTAATCACTCTGACTTTGACAAGGAAGCCAAATGCAAATTCCAGGTAGGTTACAGCTTTAAGGAGCCTGTGTCTAAAGACTCAAGGCAAGCAATTTAATATAATTGGTTTGTCTTTCCAGGAAATGACTTAGGATGATTTTAGTAAGGTCTCTGTAGGTACAGTTAAGAAACTTGTGCCTGACAAATTGCAATGATGCAACTTGGCAAGTGAGTTTGCGAGAGTGTTTAAATTGGCTCCAGTGTGCATCATTAAAATCTCAAGTTCTTTCACTCCTTGAAATTAGCAGCTCTCTCATCTTACAGTCAGACGTGATTATTGCTCTAATCTAGGGACAGCGAGAGACCGCCTTGAAGGAAAAGCAGCCTGTGAAAACTGGCAGGATCTCTGCAATGCTTTTGCTGTATCTCAAAAACCCCACAGAGACCCTGGTCTAATCTATTTCATTTAAAGATGATGGGTCAAACAGAGCTGGCTGCATTGCACTAGTGGGGCTGCAGCTTAAAACTGCCTGGACTGAGCTGGTTTTGAACTACTCTGTTTTATGCTGGGATGATACACAGCTGACTGACCAATTTGGTCTACATAGCAAAGGCAGTAAACTCAGAAATGGTTATTGGCAAAGATGAGGCCAATTCACAAGTTTCCCTGTCTTCTTCTGCTGTCCCAGGCCTCCTACTCTGCAGATTTCTTCTTGCTACTCCATCTCCTTTGCAGAACCTGGAAAATAGGGGACAAAGTTTTCATTAGAAACCCAGTTTTTCATTTAATTTTAGAATAAAGAACATTCTGAGGGAGCCTAGCAGGGAGGATGGAGCCCACCTGCAATGTGAGCTGCAGGGAGGGATTATTCCCTTGCAACAGAACTACCTCAGAGCATCTTGTCTCTATGTCTGAAACACAAATGGCCATGAAAGAAAAAAGGATCGTTCTCAGCCCCATGTCTGAAGGCAGCAGCTAAGTCTGTAATTGGCCTGGGCTCATAACGAGCATCCTTAGTTGGACAGCTCAAGACCTGACAAAGCTCATTAATCCCACTATTAGTCAAAATCAGATTGCTTTGATGGCATTACTCCAGGAACATAGTCCTGGTGTGGCATGAGAGGGCTGAACAAAGCCCTTCTCCAGACAAACACTTGCCCCTCTGATGCCTACATAAACCCCATAGTGACGGCTCCTCAGGTATAAGGCTAAGGACCCTCGGTGGAAGCACCAGTCTGCAGGGTTACACAATGCAGTAGCATGCACAGGGCAAAGAAGAGGCCTAAACAAATCTCAACAGCAGCATGGCATGCATAAAAAGACTTTTCCTCTCCTTCCGAGCTTTCTATTTGCTTTGAGATCCAAAGCTAGGATTCAAAATCTAGGGGAAAAAAAAAAAAAACAGCCAGGAAATTGCGATAATAATGAGTGTATAGATGTAAAAGCGTGTGGCTGTGCACCAGGGGGAATGGCTGCTTATTTGTCTTGTCCTGGTTGCTGCACTGTGGATCGAGATGAAACTCCAGGAGATTTCAGTTGCCCCAAACATCCTGACCTTAGAGAGCCTTTTGGAGAGCAAGTGCCTTTGGCAGGGCAGGAGTTTGGTAGGGAATCTGCAGTTTGAATGCAGATTGGAGACAGCTGAGAGTTGCAGGGGGGCAGTGTGCTGCAGGACTTGGCCAGAGGGAGGCCTCTGAAGTGACAGAGGGAGAGACACTCTCCTGGTGGGCCAGGGCTGAGTTTTCTGCAACCAAAAATGCCACTGAGAGGTGTTGACCTGGAAAGCAGGGCTCAAAGGAAGAACTATTTTTCCAAGGACTCACTGAATTCAGAGGTGTGTGTTCAAAACTTTTGATTTAAATTGCTCCCCCAACAGGCCTGGGATTATCTGGGCCCAGCATATCATCAACTAGTGCATGCATGTATTCTCCAAATAGACTCCTGAGATTTTTTTTTGTTTTAATTACTATTTCATCATAAAACAAAATGGAAGAACTGTAATTTAAAGTGCGCATCCTCAATTAGAAATTTCCTGTGGTGACCATACCAAAATAAGCAGGTTGAGTAGTAGCAGGTGGCTTTGGATGATAGAGCCATTGGGATTAATAAGATCTGGAATAAGGAGTTTACGCTGCACTACATATATCCTGCAAGTTAGGCGTATGAAATAGTAACATTTGAGGGAGTTGCACCACCCAAGTACCTCCAAACTACTTTGAAGTATTCGTAGGTGAAGAATACTACCTGTGAAATGGGATTTTTGTCCAGAGGCAGAATGCCCTTTTTACAAGCAATATGTAACATCTACTTGCAACTGGCCTAAAGGCCTCCTTTTTTTTTCCTGAGCAATACTTCACAAGTACTGCAATTATTGCATATGGACTGAATATTTCAGTATCTAGAATAGAGAGAGGCTAGTAATGCTATTCTTATGAAATATTTCTCTACTTATGTAAAATTCACTAGGCCTTGGTAACCGTATGACAAAGCTGATAAAAAGAACAGCATAACAGACACAGCTGAGGACGCTTTTGGTAATTGCTGATATTTTCCTAAGGCCTTAAAGTCAGCATTTGCATTTGGTACATAATAGTGGCACATACAGTTCACAAGCATCTTGAGGATCAGTAACATCATATTCACAAGCCTAGACCTTTGTAGTCTTGGGCTAACAACATCACAACCAACCTGATTAGTTGGAAGGCCTCGTTAGATATGGCTAAGAACATATCTCAGATACTGTCCTATGTTTCTACTTTTAATTACCCGGTACAACTAAGAATATGCCTACAATGACACATCTGAAAACTAGAGGTGTCACTGAGAGCCAGCAGCCCAAAGCTCTCTCCATAGTCATGGGAGACTCTCACCTTGAAGGCGCAATGCATCCCAACCTGAAAGAGGTTTCTAAGATACATGACGTGAAGCTCTCCTTGAACTTGTTTATACTTTCACATACAACTACACCACTACCTTTTAGACGTGTGCATTTTGATGAGATAGTTAGCTTTACCATGTACTTCATGCTGATGGCTAGCGATGTATGGTTTAGCAGAATGTCAGACATTGCATTGTGACAGGATTGGATTATCAGCACTGGGATCCAGATGTAAGGTCTCAGGTTAGAAGTTCCAGAAAGGGAGCATCTCACAGGCAGGAGGTGCATTCGTTTGGCTAGTATTTGCACATCGTCACTTGACTCTCCGTACAGCAATGTATTTTGGAGCCATGTATCACAGAGAGATTTTGTATGAAGTATTGCCCTCTTGTGGCTGTCCAACAAAAGATGGGTAACTCGGAAAGTTTTCAGCTAGTGGAGAGCACATTAAGCCAGTTTGGGAAGACGGAAGGGCACAGCCCTAGTTCTACTCCTAGGCATACATGAAATGTATTTGTTCACTGTGTCCATTTCTGGCATCTGTTGGGTTTATTACCTAATGATTAGCTCCATTCTCTGTTTCAAAACTTCATGGGATACGTGATTTCTGATGGTCCTAGGGCTTACTGCAGTACACACAAAGAGAACTGGACCTCATGCATTTATTCCAGCCAAAGGTCTATGCAAGCATTGCATAAGGTAGACCTGTGTTTGGTAATCCTTGGAGAATACCAGCATATCTTCTAACATATACATGGGAGTCTTAATTTTGCAAGAGGCACACACTGCAAACATAGAGAAGAGGCTTTAGGAGTGATTGATAAACAATATTATCCACGTTAACACTGCAAAAGTTATTGGTTGGTAGTGTTGGAACAGTAACATATACACCAAGCTGTGCATCCAGAGGGAAAGTGGCATTGCAATAAATAAATGCATGGATGCTTCCTGGAACAAGAGTGGGATTTTTTTGATTGTTCTCTGAAGTAGTGCTGGTAATTTGTGCTCATTCTTATGCTTGGGTACACATGCACTTCAAGTAGCGCATGGATTTCACAAGTGGTTTACCTATTGTCATTTCTGGAGGGCCTATACAAAATCATAGCTGATCATAGTAATGAATTGCTAGAATGGTTATCAGTAAAGAATTTCCTGCATAAAATTCAGCTAAAATATTCTTGTGAGCTCTCGCTATAGAACCAGTGTGTAAGTCATTCCTGCAAGTACTGAGGTACTGTTTAATGTAGTAATGCAAGGTATATGGAAAGATCCTTCAACGCCAAGTCTGCCTAGACTTCTATGCACTGGGAGAGGGGAAAAAATTAAATGTCTGAGTAGATCCTAAAAGTGATAATACCGTTGTTATGAAAGTCTACAGGGCAAAATTTATAGGAAGAAGTGTAGTCTTTTATCAGATACGGGATTATATTCCATTTTGTATCCCACCAGATAAAGCCGTAAGAACAAAATGCATCCTGGGTACACCATCCCTTCCAATGATTACTGGGGGTGGGTTTCCTCTGTGCTAGCATTACTTCATGTAAACATCAGGTCTCTAGTTTCAGCTTGTCATCTAACCTCCTCTGACGATATCAGCATCATGACATAATTGAAGCTGAAAGGACTTCTAGAGGTCTGTATTCCAATCCCCCTGTTCAGAGCAGGGCTACCTTCCAAGCCATATTGGGTTGCTCAGGGCCTTGTCTAACTGAGTTTGGAACAGCTCCAAGGATGAAGAGGCCACCACCTCTCTGGGCACTGCTTCCAACATTGTAGCACTCTGGTGAATTTCTTGTTTCTTATTTCTGGTTGGAATTGCCCTTGCTGCAGTTTGTTCCTGTTGCCTCTTCTCCTTTCTCTGTGCATCTCTAAGAGTCTGACTTCATCTTTATAACCTCGCACTAAGTAGCTGAAATTTGCAAATAGGCCTCCCCTTCAATTTCTCTTCTAAAGGCTGAAGTTGAATCCTTTGATAAATTGACTGGACCTCTGCCTTCACTGTACCCACCTGAATTGAGTGTCGCGTGAAAGGGAGGGATGGAAGGCCCTTCCTTATCTTTATAATCTACGTTTGCCTGCCAGAGCCCCCCTGTTTGAGGACTTTCCCTGAGACAGTTTTGCAAAGAAAAAGAATAAGATTTTTTTAAAGCAACAGATACAACAGGTTCGGAATTGCCATTGATGAAAGCACTTGCTGCTACAAATTTTCTTTCTATGAGCTCAAACTAACAATTAAGTGCTTTCAATAATAATAAATTTTCCCGGGTAACATCCGACGTTTGTCGGAGGCGCAAGTCTTACCAAGGAGGCGTCCCTGTTTGGGGGAGGGGAGAAGGAGGCTCGCTCGTCAGCAATCTCCAGTGAACAGGTCGGCGGTTCAATTTTCTTCCCTTCCAAAAACTTTAGTGAGCTATCCTCTGTTTTATAGTTGCTGAAGGTGGGATGTGGAAGCACGGCCGACATACTTCATTGGCCAGATTGCCATCTGTGCAGTTGTTGGGGATATGCCCCCCTTATTTACATAATATTATGCAGCAAAGGGCGTGATTTTTAATATGGTAAGCAGGGATAATGAGGCTGGGGTACTGTAGGTCAACAGTTAGTCTGTGAGCAGCAATTATTTTTTGGGATGCAACCCCCTGTGGTCGGGGCGGACCGAGATACCTCCATATCGCTCCCTCCTCTGCCGTGCAGCTGGAACAAACTGTCTGGCCTTCACCAGCTAGTTCATTACTCATGTTGCAAAGGGTGGTGCGCTTTGGCTACCACGTACTGTTTTTCCCTTGTGCCCCCTTATCTTTCTCCCTGAATTCTCTCTTGTTCCCACACTAAGGCTGCGTTACCTGGGACATTTCTGCCTGCCTAAGCCCCACTGATGACTTTCCCTGCTAGGGACAGTCAGAGCAGATCACTCTTCAGCTGAGTAACCCACTTCAGCTCTCTGCTCTGAAGGCCAACAGTTTGTCGAACAACCTCTAAGCCCTCGAAGTAGCACAAGTAAGCTAGCTTTCCTGGCAGGTAGAGATGTCCTTAAACTCCTGCCAGAATCAGGGGAAGGGTCTTTGTTCGTATGTCTCAAAGGCTCCTCAGCTTCCCAGAACAGCTGTCTTCATCATCTTATCGTAAAGTAATTTCAATAAGTGTCCAGTGATATTGCAAGAACAGAGAGAGGTTAATGGCAAACTGTTACTAAAGCATGATATCTATGTCAACATCTTCCAATAGACCATTATTCTTCTTTTCTTCAAAAGAGTTAATTATTCAAGGATCTTAGAAGAAAAAATATATGTGGGATTGGGTGGAAGTACAAAGGCAATGTTAAGCCAGAGGCACCAGAACTCTAAGCAAATCACCAGCGATTACCTACCTGAAGAATTTTCTATCTGCATTTGAAGAAAAATCTACGCCGATGGATGGACACATAATCTGAGCCTGGATGGTCCACAGATGAACAGGTTATCACAGCAAAATATCTGCTCCACAGATGAGCAGGCTGCCTGAAACTAGATGGTCCATGAGCCAAAGAGGTTATCTAACAAAGGGCACGAGTCCAAGGGTAGATGTGTTATTAGAGACAACAGGAGTCTTCTGTGGAAAAACCAGCTAACTGTGTATCAGGACCGTGCATTTTAATGAGAGGAAGAATTATCAAGTTTGATCATAATTAATAACAGAGGTGGATTCACATTCAGATGGCATACTTAATGCTTAAACTCCACGGAGTTGCACTGCAGCTCTTCAGAGTCAGATAAGCAGAACTGATTCCTGTACTGCTATTTATGTGAATATGGTCTTGTTATTATTAAAATAATTTATATTAAAGTTTGCAGTCTAAAGCTTTGTTAAGCTTTGTTTGTGAGCTGATAGGGACAGACATGACCAGGGTTCACTGAATTTGCTAGGACACTTATGTCATCAGTTTCACTAGTAAAAAGTAGTAAGGGCAGGGAATGAGACGGGCATGTCCTATAATCAATGACAACAAAGACACCCTTAGAGGATGATTCCTTCTGCTTATCACACTTATCTTAAGATGGGATGAATTGTCCTTTGAAGGTGATATTGCTTCCTTTGTCTATAGGGGGAGCCCAGAATAGATGTTGACTAGACCCCTAACCAAGGGTAGGGGAAATTAATTCACAGAAAGATTCTTCATTAGAGTGCACCTGCTGAGACTCCTAATTAAGGCCTGGTGTCTTGCAGGAGATCTAATTTACAGACATTAAACTGCATCGAGAGTCCTAAATACACTAAGTACTTCAGTAACACCATTTTTCTGAAGAAAGAATTCTGAAGCGGCAAGCTGAGTGTTAGAATATCACATTTAGAATATCACATTTCATATTGAAGTTGTTTCTCAGCATGTCACTCCACTAATGTTTCACAACGCCCAGGCTGCAGGTCAGCTGCAACATATAGGGAAAAGAATGAGCTGTTGCTCTAAAGGCAGTACTGAATTGCGTAGTTCTGCAAACATCGAAGCAAAGAACATTTATCTGGGCATTTATCTGGAGCAGGGAAAGGCTCTATTGCAAGTGTGAAGTCCTAAAGTTTTTCTATTTAGATAAATCTTCTGATTTGTTTCAGTAAGATGTCTTTGTAGTGAAGAAGGAAGCTACTCACTATTACGAAGGTACATGAAATGTTTGTAGCTTTTGAAATAAGAGTTTATTTCTGGGGTCAATACACCATAAAATATCTCGCACCTTCATGCAAGGAAGGTAGGCCTATTTCTTCATTTCAGAGGTCAAAAAGATCATTTTCAATCTGCAGATAGAATCATAGAATCATTTAGGTTGGGAAGGATTTCTGGAGGTCATCAAGTCCAACCTCCTCCTCAGAGCACGTTCAGTCAGATCAGATTGCTCCGGCCCGATCCAGCTGAATTTTAAATGTCAGCACAGATGGAGATTCTACAAATTTGCACCTAATCCAGTGTTTGATCACTCACGTTGGGGCAGGAGAGGGAAATTTCCTCCTTCAGTTTCCCAAGTAGTCCATGGAAGAGAGCAACCTGTTGATAGCAAGCTCATTGAAGCCCTTTTCTGAGAATTAACTGGGCTAGTTGCTGTGCTTCAGGGCAGAAAAGGTTGGGTAGGTTGGAGATAAACAACAGCCAGCTATGCAAAGATAACTCAGTGTGTAAAGGCAGTCTGGTCTTCTGTGCACCTAAGCAGGGTAAGCATTTTGCTCACTTAAACTGTGTACCTAACCATTATAGGCTGGTTTTAATCCTGCTGTCTGCTTCTTGAAATGGGCAAGTACTTCTGAAGATATGGCTCAAGGGGGGAATGAACTGGCTTGTTACCTACAGTATAGACAGTATCTACAGTATCTACAGTACAGAGTAGATACTCTTGCCTTTCTGGATGAAACAGGTCAGTTAGAGAATAGTTTTGTACATATGCAATACCTTGAAGCCTATGCTAGAAACAGAGCTCAGCAAGAATTGAAACCTCCATTCAGTCACCCACATGATAAGAACTCCGCTTTGAGAGCGTCAGCCAGGTTACTGGTAACCTCCAATAGATTAACAATAATTTTTCATGTGAGGTGAAGCTGGTAGAACCTTTACAGGGATGACTGATTCCCTTCTTGTTCAGGATTCCTTCCCTTTTAGCATGAGATTTTTCACCCTCTAAATGGAAAGTATTTCATTTGGTGACTCTTCCCAATTAATTCCTGAGCAGAAAATGGCCACTTTTCCTTGACAACAGGGATGCAAGCAAATGAGAAATCCTTTCTCAGCCAAACCTGGACGATATTGTGGTATCTCCTCCTCTTTGGGAAGATGCAAAGCTGGGTTTTCCTGCTGCTGTTGCCATTTAGTGCCTGCCAGCATTTCATTCAAGAGAGGAAACTCTTACTTTCTTCTGCCAGGATGTGGATTTGTTATTTGTATGTTTACAAGTTGCAGTCCCAAAGGTCAGGGTGGTGGAGGTCCATGTAATTAAGGCAGGTCTTAGCAAGTTGGCACAGCTGCAGCCTAACCATTATATTCCTACTTCAGCAAGGCTGAACGGGGGCTGCTTTGTCCCATTAATGGACTTTGTGGCCCATACTGAGCTCTAACTACCCTGCTACCAATGCCCGGGGGAGTTAGCTAGTAGGCAAAAAATGTATTGGTGATTGCAATACAGGAAGAATGATGTCTGAACTAGTGTCAAGACCATGTATCTTCAGGAACAAGCGGGCCATTGCCCTTGGAGTGGGCCATTTGGATGATACTGTACACCCAACCGTGGCCACGAGTGAGGGGAGAAGAGTGCTCCATAGATGTCCTCAAGAAAAGCAGACCTTTTTCCTTAAAAGAGGAGAAAGAGGGCACATGAATACCATTGTAGTGCCAGACTAGGACTTGTGTTTCACAGTGCTGCTGCTGCCTTTTGAATAAATTATTTTATCTTTCTGCGCTTTCTTATCTCACCTGAAAAATAGGAACAGTACTCCCTTGTATCACAAGTCATTTCAATGCGTAATTAAAGAAGTCTAGTCAGAAGCTATGATTAAAATGCGCCATACTTCCTTGTGGCTACTGAGACAATCAATTGTGTGTTGCCAGTTTCCCATCACTTCTAGGTGTTGAACCAGTTTCTTGTCGGGAGATAACATGAGTGTGCTAGCAACATGCCTGAGAGGAATCACTGTGTGGCCATTGAGTTCATCCTCTCTGGACTAACAGAAAGCCAAGAGGTGAAGGTAACCCGCTTTTTTTAAGCACATTAATAGGGAATCTTGGAATGATCATGTAGATGAAGGTTGATCCCCCGGCTTCACACACTGTGTACCTTTCCCTCAGTAACTTGGCTCCTGTGGATTTCTGTTACTCCTCAGCTATCTCCCCAAGGTTGCTGGTGAACTCTTCAGCAGTGAGGAGAGCCACTTCAGTCAGTGCCTGTGTGGCACAGCTATTCACTTGTCTCCTCATGGCTAGTGTTGTGTGTCTGCTGCTGGCAGTAATGGCATATGACTGCATGTGGCTCTCTGTAACCCTCTCCTTTATGCAACTGTCATGTCCTCAAAAGCCTGTACACAGATGGTAATCATCTCCTCTTTCACTGGCCTCTCTGTTCTCTACAGTGGTGACTGCAGTGCTGAATCTTATCAGCTACAGCCTAAGGAATAAGGAGGTGAAGGATGCTCTGAGGAGAGTTTTAGGTCATATCAGAGAAACTTCAGCAGACTTGTTAGAAAGAGAACTTTGTTTGGGGAAAATTTATCAAAACCTTGGTACAAAGAGTAGGACTTCCAAGGAAGATTTGATCAGCTTCCAAGGGTGAGATTCAGAAAGGTACTTAATTGTTAGAAGTGATTTTAGGTGGACTTTTAACTGGTTGTATCTGCAACTTCTATCTTGAAAGACTGTGTTCCTCTGCTGCTGAAAGCTGGAGGAATCCTGACTCTTAACTTGCAAGTTCCAAGCACAAACAGGACTCCTGCCTGAGGAGTGCGTGGCACAGAATTGCAGTTCTCTGTTCTACTAGGAACGTTTGCTCATGTAGGAAAACCACCAGTCCGTCAAGATGAGAAAAAGCTTTCAGAGATATTCAAGAGGAGAAAAGAAATGTGATTTGAATTTACGGCCATTTCTGCTACATCTTCAGTATTTGAAAGGAGTAGCCTCTTCCAGTGCAACACACAGAACCTGAAGTTCTGCAAAGGAAATCTTGGAGAACACACACCCGTGTTTTTGCCCCCCAAACACTAGGGAAAGTAACTGTCCCTCTTCTGTTAAATCTCCCTCTTCCGTCACTCATTACTACCTCCTTTTTCCCCTTCTGCCTGGAAACATGAAAAAACTACAGAAATGCAAAAAAGATTGACTTCTAATTTTGCTACCATTGTGAAGTAAGAAGAACTTATTCCTGCTTTTCATCTCCACATATCAGCAATCCACTTGAGGCAACTGAGTGAACCGGTGGTTATTTTAAGGACATTGGACATAATTTGAAAGTTAATCAAGCTGCAGTGTTCTTTCACTTAAAAGAATGCCGAAATAAGATGGTGACTTACCAACTACACGTCTGTCATCAATGTGATTTTGAGAATAAACGACCAATCATTTCTGGGAGATGAGAAAGTTGGGAAAGGCTTTGGAATCCTTTTATCAGTTCAGCTAAGCTAGCTCTAAGGATAGGTGTTCTAGCGCTACTAGATGTTTCATCCCTTCTGGCTGAGTTTACAAATGCTGTCCCTCAGTTGGCAGAAGGAGTTGAAATCTTTATTGAGCTGAAAGTGACAGAATTAATCTCAGACAGGTGAGAGGTTCCTGCCTCTGCATAAGGCTTACAGTCAAAGGGGGATGGAAAGAGGTCTTGCGGCTTCCCTTTGCATTTCACTGCAAGCCTGTTAGGGCTGTTATTTCCCCTGACTTCCTCTCCTTAAAGCTGTGCATAACTGTAGCAAAGATTGTGTCCCTGTGGTCATCTATGGCACCCTAAAGAAGGATTTTACAAGTCTCAGGAAAATGTTGCCTTTTGGTCCTGCTAGTTGTCATCTTTCTGTTGCTGCAGAGCCTGAAGCTCAAGGTTTATCTCTTGTTTCTGATTATTAAGTATCATCAGATTTGTGAAGTTCACTGTTTTTACATGTATCAGTGTTGCGCTGTCCTTATCTTGAACAGAGAAGTGAGATTTTTAAACCAGATGTCTGAGGTGTCCAAAATTGTCTCTTTCAGTGGACTCCCAGCTCAAAGGAAAGAAATAGCTTGGAAACAAATCACAGGCATCATTTTATTTTCCTGTGTATGTTTACAGGTCTCTGGGAAGAGCAATGTACACTACTACTCTTCCAGAAAAAGACAGGTAGGTTGTCATCAAAGAGCTTCCCTGCACAGCAATGAGTCATGTCTGCACACCTCTCTCTGCGCTGATGTTTAAGATGATAGTCAAAGCCATCTCGAGCTAAGCATCAGCAGAACCGGCAACATGTTTCAATCAAGAATCACAATCTCAAACCTAAATATGCTTTCTGACAAATATCATCAAAAAGAACAGATTTTCATAAGCCCCGCATTCACCTATCCCTTAGTCTCCACCTCGAGAAACCCAGACAAAATTAGGGAATTTAAAATGTTAAAGAGCTGCTGTCTCTTCAAATCTACAGTTTGCTTTTCGAAGAAAGCCTTCTGATCCAACATCCAGAATCCTGTTCCTCTTCTTTACTTCCCCAAATCTCAGTTCCAGGAGGAGATTTGGGAAAATCCCTGCCTTGAAAAACTTGTCATGACAGCAATGCTAAAGTAAGTCCATTTGCGGTAGAACAGCATTGCCCAGAGTCAGGAGGTCCTAGGGGCATTTGGGGGTTTCCCTGCTGCAAACAGTTGAGGAAAACTCAATGAATCAAGAACAGTACTGTTAAGAATTTTAGGGAAATTTTCAGTGTTCAGCTAGGAATTAGGTTATATTGTGTGGAGTATGGAGAGATATTGGATCCCCGTATTTCCACTGAGATACCTATTCCTTAGATCTTTATAGTGTAAAGCACCAGACGACTGGCCACAGTATGAAACTTCATCCAGTCTCTAAATAAAGCGGTGAAAAATGTCCCGACGATTAAACTGGATTGTGGCTCCAACATTGACTATGGTATTTAACCATGCTTGGATTGCTGCTCTGATAGATTATAAAGCTCAGCTATGACATAAGGTCAAGGCCTTGGAAAGGTGTTAGCAGAGCTCCTTTAAATGAAGCGATCCCAGAGACACCAGGCTGGCACAGACTGATGAAAATCGGAGTGAATGCCTGGCATTGGGGAACGGCCTCTGTGTCCATCAGTGTTCCTGGGAGCCTTGGAAAGTCTAGTACAGTGTATGTCACCCTTCACTGTAAGGCAGACACCTAGTGCAGCATCCTGCTCCTCTCATGCTCCTATTTTACCATGCAATGAATCGCAGTCCCCTCAAAGGTCTCTTGCTGTCTTCAGCAGCTCTCTCAAGTTGAGGCACCTCATGTCAGCACACCAATATATGTGAGATGAAACCTGCTTGTGCTGTGCCATCCTGAAGGATTTGCTTTCTCTTGGAAGCTTAGCACCACCATCACTTTTTTTGTGTGGAAACGTGAGCAGACACCACTCTCTGAAGCTCGTAGGAGCTAGTGGGAAAGCATAACCTCTCAAAATACCAAGTTATTCCTCTTAATGCCAGGAGAAGCCTAGGCCTGAGACTAACACAGCTCTAAGGTGTCTAAAGGTAAAAGCTCCAATACCACCTCAAAGGCTCAGGTTTGACTGGTGACAATATGCTCACATCGTTTTGACTGACAATTTCCAAAGAAAGATGAGAGCTACATGAAACCTTGGATTTAGTTTCAGTTCTACTCTTGTCTGCTGAGAAGATGGTGGAAGGGCGCATATAGATGAAAATGCATGGCCCAAGGAACAGAAGTGCAACAGTGATATGGGAGGTGCAGGTAGAGAGTGCTTTGAGACGCCCTTTGGAAGAGTGTGTCCTCAAAGAGACCAAAATAATGACACAGGACACAACAAGAACAAGCAAAGAGCCCGAGGAAATCAGACCACTATTGGCAACCACGATGCAACCAACCACGTAGGTGTCAGTGCAGGCCAGCTTCAGCAAAGCGTGTACATCACAGAAGTAGTGGTCGATCTCATTGGGCCCACAAAACAATAGCTGAGCGGTCAGCAGGGTCTGCACCAGGGAGTGCACACAGCCTCCCACCCACGAAGCTGCCACCAGCCGGCCACACACATGCTTGTTCATAATGCTTGTGTAATGAAGCGGCTTGCATATAGCAGTGTAACGATCATACGCCATTACTATGAGGATGAACATCTCCGTGCAGGCAAAGAGATGGACCCCAAAGAGCTGTGCTATGCAGCCCACAAAAGAGATGGTCTCCTTTTCAGCAAGAAGGTCATAAATGAGTTTGGGAACTGTGACAGTAGAGTAACTGATATCTACAAAGGACAAGCAGCTCAGGAAGAAGTGCACGGGAGAGTCCAGCTGTTGACTGTTCTGTATAGTGATGATGCTAAGCAGGTTTCCAAGAATAACAGTGGCATAGAAGACTAAGAAGAATGTGAAGCATACTTTTGCTAATGTATCATCTTGTGTGAGTCCCTGGAAGACAAACTCCGTCACATTGTTTTTGTTCTTCACATACGTCACATAGACAGGACCTGAAGCACAGAATAAAGCCACCTGTGATGGCATTAGAAACACAGTGTTATCAGTACACATCCATGTCGATCACTGGTACGTTCAATATCAGTGTATTCCCTTTTATGCCTTTTGGGGAAAGTTTCCTTTCAAAGTCAATGCTTCTCTCAAGGAGTGACAGTTGATATCTAACTCAGAATGTATTACTGAAGTGTGTAATAGCGAGCTCTGTTTATTTGCTTGAGGGAGTTGGTGGAAATATCCTCCAGATTCCTATTTCTGATCTTTGCCCCTTTTAAAAAGGAAGACTAGTCACTAGGCTCCCTAAACATCCACTTTTGAAGTGTTGATTTGGAAACGAAAAACTGACTGAGAAGGATAGTGCATGTTACCATTTGAGTCTCAACACATTAGTCATTCCCTAAGGAATTCTGCTCAAGCAATGAACGTACCTTCTTTTTCAACCCTCTGAAGGAATTCAACAGAACTAGTCCTTACTAGTGCTCTCTGACTCTGGTAGAATGTCCATGCATTTTTGTGCAACCATCAGTATTCACATCATGACACAAGGCAGCTGGCTAATTAACATCACTTCAGCTATCAGTGTAGATCCTCCTGGAGGAGGTAAAGTGGACACCTACCTCATGTCTGTTTAGCAGAGATGTGCCTTTAGGCACAAACTGTCTTTAAGGCGCCCTAAGTGAAATCAGACCACGTTCAAGGCATGCCAGGAAACCTGAAGCAGGAGAGTCATTGTCCTATATGTGCTGTACTGGGCTACATCTTGTGTGGATTGGTTCCAGTTATTGCTCATGAGTTTCTGGGTTGAGACCTCAGTCTCCAAAAGAGCAGGCTTGTATTTCCTCAGACCACCTTTCCTACAGTACATGGGTGAATACTGGAGATAATCTGCATTAATTATGTGTCAGTAAGGTTTTTGTACACCTCAGCCAAGTTCTGGACTAGGCATGGAAACCCCCATAAACACACCTGTGATGCCACTGGGGTAAGAAATACACCGCTGCTGAATCTCCTTTACTCACCAACACCCTTGTATTCACCTTTGCTGCACTCTAGTGCAGTACGCAAGTATCACTAGTGTTCAGTTTCTACACTGAAAAGATAGATGGCAAGAGCTGCATAACAATGTCCACAATACTGGCAAGTCCTTTGGGCTCTTAATCCTGTTCCACAATCACAGGTCAATCAGTTCTTTCTCATGAGATCTCTGCCTCTTCCACTCTCCAACTTTAGCAGCAGAGGAAATATTCTTTCGTGTCTCCAGCCCTATCTCCATGCCACTCCATGGGCAGAGGGAAAGCAGTGTGGGGAGGCCCAAAGCGTGTGTGTTAAGAGCATTGTTGCCACGATGTGTACGGCTAGAGGGGACAAGTTAAGACTGAGTACATAGGCAGTGCTGCAGCTACCTATTGACTCCTTGACTCTGTAACACCAGAATCTTCCTTTTGACAGATATTTCTGGAAATGGCATATAACTGAAAAAATAAGCAAAGACGACACCAATTAAAAGAAAGGGTAAAAAAAAAATTGAGTTCTTTCTACTTCATAAAATGCACCTCACAAAAGTCACTCGACAGCGATGCCTCTTTTCAAAGGCAGGATTTCATAGTCATGCTTGAACAAAACAAAGAAGCAAAATCAGAAAATTTACACAGTTTATATTTGCTAGTCTCCTACAGTTTGCCTGCTATTCTCCTCTGATGACCCCTCGGACCACTTTAGGCAGGTTCATCAAAACCTCTCAGCTCCAAGCTGCTTCTTATGTGACACGAGAGCAGTCCACATCTCTGCCAGGGCTGAAAACTACAGGGGATGAAACGGACAGCCTGAATGTCTAGCTCCATTTCTCATTCTGCAAAAACAACTTCCAAGAGCATCTGCAAGAACAACTCTCTCTCTCTCTCTCTCTCTCTCTCTCTCTCTCTCTCTCTCTCTCTCTCTATCTATCTCTCTCCAGATGGGGAAGTTGTGGCAGAAATATTTCAAGTAAATTGCACAGCAGAAGCACAAGCTTACCAGAAGCAATGAGATCGCAGAGGCATGTGAAGTTTTCTTTGTCAGAAAGAATCAGTGGACGGGGAGCTAAAATATATATTTTGGACAGCTATTAGAGTAATCTCTACAGGGTGACTGTGGAGCGTGATCACCTAGACCATGTCACATTGTGTGGGGGTTTGCTTGCGTTCTTGCTTGCTTTCCAATGCTGTCCAGATAAATGGACTTCATTTAGTATTAGCTATGTGCTTCTTCTGGAATGTGCACTGTTGTGCTAGGAGGCGGACAGGCCTTGAGCACAGGAATTATTCCCAAATACCTCTATTTTTTTCATTGACACATAAAATTGTGCCCCCAATGCTTTCTTTGCCCCCCAATGCTTTCTTTGGTGGTGACAATTTCCTATGGTGAGCAATTTATCTTTCACTTGGATCTTTGATTCTCTATTAGTCTAAAAAGTAAAATGCAAAATCTGAGGCAGAGATGAAGGGCAGAGGGGATGGTTAGGAAGGAGGGCATTAGTGATAGGTGAACTACTGCAGAAAGGCAGAGAGTTGCACTGGAATGGGAAGGGGAGAAGCTTCTCCTCATATCATCTGCATCAGCAAATCACAGAATCACAGAATCACAGAATCGCTGAGGTTGGAAGGGACCTCTGGAGATCATCTAGTCCAACCCCCCTGCTTAAGCAGGGTCACCTAGAGCACATTGCACAGGATTGCATCCAGGCGGGTTTTGAATATCTCCAGAGAAGGAGACTCCACAACCTCTCTGGCCAACCTGTTCCAGTGCTCTGTCACCCTCACAGTGAAAAAGTTTTTCCTCATGTTAAGATGGAAGGGTCTGTGTTTCAGTTTGTGCCCATTGCCTCGCGTCCTGTCACTCGGCACCACTGAAAAGAGTCTTGTCCCATCTTCTTGATACCCTCCCTTCAGATACTTGTACACGTTGATAAGATCTCCTCTCAGCCTTCTCTTCTCCAAGCTAAACAGGCCCAGCTCTCTCAGCCTTTCCACATAAGAGAAATGCTCCAATCCCCTAATCATCTTTGTGGCCCTTCGCTGCACTTGCTCCAGTAGTGCCACATCCCTCTTGTACTGGGGAGCCCAGAACTGGACACAGTACTCCAGATGTGGCCTCAGCAGGGCTGAGTAGAGGGGGAGGATCACCTCCCTCGACCTGCTGGCAACATTCTTCCTGATGCACCCCAGGATACCATTGGCCTTCTTGGCCACAAGGGCACATTGCTGCCTCATGCTTAACTTGGTGACCACCAGCACTCCCAGATCCTTCTCCGCAGAGCTGCTTTCCAGCAGGTCTGCCCCCAACCTGTACTGGTGACTGGGGTTATTCCTCCCCAGGTGCAGGACCCTGCACTTCCCTTTGTTGAACTTCAGGAGGTTCCTCTCTGCCCACCTCTCCAGCCTGTCCAAGTCTCTTTGAATGGCAGCACAGCCCTCTGGGGTATCCGCCACTCCTCCCAGTTTTGTATCATCAGCAAACTTGCTGAGGGTGCACTCTGTCCCTTCATCCAGGTCATTGATGAAGAAGTTGAACAAGACTGGACCCACTACTGACCCCTGGGGGACACCGCTAGCTACAGGCCTCCAACTGGACTCCGCACCGCTGATCACAACTCTCTGAGCTCTGCCATTCAGCCAGTTCTCAAGCCACCTCACTGTCCACTCATCTAACCCACACTTCCTGAGCCTGTCTATGAGGATGCTATGGGAGACAGTGTCAAAAGCCTTCCTCAAGTCAAGGGAGACAACATCCACTGCTCTCCCCTCATCTACCCAACCAGTCATTCCATCAGAGAAGGCTATCAGATTGGTTAGGCATGATTTCCCCTTGGCGAAGCCATGCTGACTACTCCTGATCACTTTCTTGTCCTCCACATGCGTGGAGATGGCTTCCAGGATGAGCTGCTCCATCACCTTTCCAGGGATGCAGGTGAGGCTGACTGGCCTGTAGTTCCCTGGGTCCTCCTTCTTGCCCTTTTTGAAAACCGGGGTGACACTGGCTTTCTTCCAGTCCTCGGGCACCTCTCCTGTTCTCCAAGACCTTTCAAAGATGATGGAGAGTGGCTTAGCAATAACGTCTGCCAGCTCCCTCAGCACTCGTGGGTGCATCCCATTGGGGCCCATGGATTTGTGGGTGTCAAGTTTGCTTAAATGATCTCTAACCCGATCCTCCTCCACCAAGGGAAAGTCTTCCTTTCTCCAGACTTTCTCTCTTGCCTCCAGGGTCTGGGGTTCCTGAGGGCTGGCCTGAGCAGGAAAGACTGAAGCAAAGGCGGCATTCAGTAACTCTGCCTTCTCTGCATCCTTCGTCACCAGGGCACCCACCCCATTCAGCAAAGGGCCCACATTTTCCCTAGTCTTCCTCTTGCTACCGATGTCTTTGAAGAAGCCCTTCTTGCTGTCCTTGACATCCTCTGCCAGATGTAATTCCAAACGGGCTTTAGCCTTCCTCGTTGCATCCCTGCATACTCTGACAATGTTCCTGTATTCCTCCCAAGTGGCTTGTCCCCCTTTCCACTTTCTGTATGCTTCCTTCTTCTGGTTGAGTTTTGCCAGGAGCTCCTTGCTCACCCATGCAGGTCTCCTGCCTCCTTTGCTTGACTTCCTACTCATAGGGATGCACCGATCTTGAGCCTGGAGGAAGTGATGTTTGAATATTAACCAGCTCTCTTGAACACTCCTTCCTTCTAGGGCCCTCACCCATGGCATTCCTCCAAGTAGGTCCCTGAAGAGGCCAAAGTTTGCTCTCCTCAAGTCCAGGGTTGTGATCCTACTTGGTGCCCTGCTGCCTCCTCGCAGGATCCAGAACTCCACCATCTCATGGTCACTGCAGCCAAGGCTGCCCCCGACCTTCACATCTTCCACCAGTCCTTCTTTGTTTGTTAGTACGAGGTCCAGCAGCACACCTCTCCTCGTTGGCTCCTCCACCACCTGTGTCAAGAAGTTGTCACCAATGCTCTGCAGGAACCTCCGGGACTGTTTGTGCCTAGCTGTGTTGTCTTTCCAGCAGATATTGGGGTGGTTGAAGTCCCCCATGAGAACCAGGGCCTGGGATCGTGAGGCTACTTCCAGTTGTCTGTACAAGGCCTCATTGACTTCCTCTTCCTGATCAGGTGGCCTGTAGTAAACACCCACAACAGTGTCACCTCTGTTAGCCTGCCCTTTGATCCTTACCCATAAGCTCTTGACTCGCTCTTCATCCACCCCTAGGCACAGCTCAATACATTCCAGTTGCTCTCTCACATAAAGAGCAACTCCACCACCTCGCTTTCCTGGCCTGTCTTTCCTAAAAAGCACGTAGCCATCCATGACAGCACTCCAGTCATGCGAGCTATCCCACCATGTCTCCGTAATGGCAATGAGATCATGGCCCTGTGACCACACACATATCTCTAGTTCTTCCTGTTTGTTCCCCAAGCTGCGTGCATTGGTGTACAGGCATTTCAGGGAGGTGATCGAGCATGCAGGTGACCCAACCAGCATCTAATATCAGCAGTTTAATTGCTAACCCATGGATTCAGCATATGACAATGCAGTACTCCTAAGAAGGCATTTACTCCAAAGTAAAGGGGAAGGAAGCCTTTGGTACAATTGCTTCCAGCAGCAGGGGACCAACAGCCTTGCAGGCACCTTGGGCCATCATTTCCTAGCAGAGCAGACTGCAGAGTAGATGGAGTAGATGGAGTTTGTCTGACGGAAAGTTTACACCTGGGAGAGCTCGGACTAATGGGATGCTCTGATGGAACACATTTTAATATTTTTGATAGCATTCATTTATTTATTTGCTGGTGTCTCAGCAGTGCTTGGAAGCCCCGGTCCTGGGCCTGTGCTATTCAAGAAGAGAACATAAAGGGAATCCCTGCTAGTCACAGAGTTTGCAATGCCATTCCAATCAAAACATGAACTTTCAGCGTCTTCCTAATTACTGCAACAGCTAAAACCAAGCTTTTCTTCAAAAGGGAGCTTTCAGTAAATTTTCCAAAATGGAATTATAGTGAGAGAGACTTGATTTTCTCAGCTCCTGAGAAAATGTTACCACAGTTCTACACCTCACCCTTTTCACTCCAGACTTTTCTATTCCACAGTTTTGTTATGGCACTTTTCATCTCCTCATTTCTCAGCGTGTAGATGAGTGGGTTCAGCATGGGTGTGATGACAGTGTAAAAGACAGCTACGCTCTTGTCCTCCGAGAGATTGCTGGATGGGCGTATGTAGATGAATGTGCATGGCCCAAAGAAGAGAATCACCACAGTAATGTGGGACCCACAGGTGGAGAGGGCTTTCTTCCGCCCTTCGGACGTTCGCCTTTTCAAGGAAAACAAAATGACAATGTAGGATGTGACCAGGATGAAGAAAGAGACCAAACAAAGCATTCCACCATTGGCAACGACAATGATGCCCGCAACATAGGTGTCGGTACAGGCCAGTTGTAGTAGGGGATGGACATCACAGAGGTAGTGGTCAATTATGCTGGGACCGCAAAAAGGGAGGCTAACGGTTATGAGGGTCTGCACCAGGGAGTGCACAAAGCCCCCCACCCATGAACCCATCACCATCCAGCCACACACATGCCTGGTCATGAGGGTGGTGTAGTGCAGGGGTCTGCATATGGCAAAGTAGCGATCATAGGCCATCGCTGTGAGGATGAAGATCTCAGCGCCACCGGAGATATGTTCCCCAAATAGCTGTGCCATGCAACCCCCAAAGGAAATGGTTTTCTTCTCAACAAGGAAGTCAGCAATCATTTTGGGAGCTGTGGCAGAAGAGAAGCAAAGATCTGCAATGGACAGGTGGCAGAGAAAGAAATACATGGGGGAGTTCAGACGTTGACTGCTAACTACAGTGACAACAATGAGCAGATTTCCTGCCACAGTAACAATATAGAAGAACAAAAACACCACAAAAGATATTTTCTGCACCCCTTGGTTCTTTGAAAGGCCCAGAAGAATGAATTCCTTCACACTGCTTACGTTCTCCATGTTGATCAATCGGGTGCCAATATGCAATATACAGCTTATACACCTGGGAAAACAAAGACAGACACATGATTCATCAGCATTTTTTTCATTTTTAATAATGAGTTCTATTTCAGAAGTGGATACAAACCAAGCAAGATATAGCATTAGCATTAAGCTTTTGAAGCGTTTAGTTTCTGTCATGTATTTTTTCACAGCTATTTAATTCTCCACAGTACAAAGCTTCTGCCATGGCTTTGGTGGCACGGAGATAGGTGCACTCTGTGATATGTTCCTTAATCCTGGTCCTCCAGGATCTTGAAGGACTGGCTCCATGGCTGATAGCCTTCCATGCACTAAGGACAAGGCCAGAGTGTTCACCTTGGGCACTACGAGGCAGATAATGCAGTATGTTTGCCCTCAGGGGAGACAAAGTCCCTGACAGCAATCTTTGTAAAATGGGTGTCTTTAAGAATACCTGGAAATATTGCTCAGAATGATGATTTGTTTTATAAGTACACATGATCTTCGAATTCTTGTTTAGAAGGGAAATGTAACCACAGGCAGAGAAAAGAACTCTCTTGTGTATAGACATTTTGAAACGTAAATATGAAATGTCACAGGCGGAAAAATGAGTTCTGGGAAGGTTATCTATCATGGAGGGGAAAAAAATTGCACATATGACTTAATGGAGTATTTCACATTGTTCTAAATCTCAGCATTGTTTCTATCAGAGGAAGGAAGAATGAAAGACTCTTGTGAGATCTTCTGTCCCAGCACTGTACTGATTTTACCTAGTGTGATTTTTGATACGCTCTGAGTGATCCTTTCAAGGGTTAACTTAGCTTAATGAAGCTAATCTAACTAAACTCCTTCAACAGCCAGTATAAGTCTGATTCATAGGCTAATTCAGAATGACTAAATTAGGGTCCTTTGCAGAACCCTTTTTTCCTCCACTCACTATGAGGAGCTTAAGCAAATTAGCACCACCAGGTTAGAATGACCCTCAGAGAATAATCCCTTTTGGTCCCTGAAAGTAGCTCAGAGCTTTTTGTATGCCATCCACCTGTTTTAGGTTATGGCTGAGCTCCTTGTCCCTAGGCATTTCTACATCCATACAGTTTCTCATTCGAGACAAGGTCACATTCCAGCATAAACATGGGACTTCTTTGGTTCACCCTGTATTCCAGCTACAACCCATCGAGCATTACACGTCACTAATAAATGAGTAGCCTACATCTTTAGAAAGAGTGTAACGCTTCTAGCTTGCCATTATGCACCCAGACCACCAGAGTTCCTTTGGCAAAGAAGTCTGGGAACCACCAGATTAAACTCTTCACAGAGAGTTTAAGGTCAGCCAAAAGCAGGCACTCTTTTAATAAAAATATCCACTGTATGGGCTTCCTTCTAGTATCAAAACATTCCCCGTCAGCTGGTGTTAAAATGCACCATTTTAAGTCCTGCAGAATTACATCACAACCAGGTCTTCTCATGTATATTCGTGATCTGTGAGCAAATCTGCGGAATGATTCAGTTAAGTCAAGTTATCTACCAACTACTTCAATCTGCAGCATAATCAGAAATTCTCGTGCAGGCACGAAGTGATCAAGCATCCACAGGAAACACTGAAACTGAGAAAAGCCAAGATTACTTTCAAACCCACAAAGTGAAGTCGAGAGAGGAAGTCGGGAAAGGTAGGGACTTTTCCTATGCTTGCAGTTGTACTTAAACTAGATGAAAGTTTTTCAAGCAGAAGGGTAAACTTTACATGGATGGTTCCCCTTCAGATATTTCTACAAGGAAAAGGATCAGTAAGAACAACGGGAGGTCAGTTTCTCCCTCGTCTTACCAAGTCGTGATCCTTTCTACCCCTCTTCCTTCTACTGAGCAACGACGTAGACTTCTCAACAAAATAAATGACAGGGATGAAATGAGCACACCTTTATGGCTGTGCAGTACCCAGTCCAAAAGAAATAGCTGGGCTCCATCCAAGCCAGAGCATGACTGGAAGCAGACCACAGCAATCGCAGGGCCATATTTAGGCAGTCAGAAAGGAGTGACCAAGAGAGAAATGGTCAGGGGAAACTATATGCCTGAATGCCAGCAGATGGCAAATTCCTGAGCTAAAAACAAGGTGTGCATCTACAAAAGGACCGATTCACAATTCAGACAGCTCGGCTAGGTATCTTGCTTGATAAGGTCCTTTCCATCACCACCAAACTGCATTTAACAAACTACCCATCTCTCTGATCTCATCTCATCACCTTAAGTCATGTAGGCACCTATACCTAAGCTAGGCATATTACACCTGACCAGTCTACTTGTAGATGTGATGAATCATGTGCTGCCGGTACCCATTTCTTACTGTTGACTCCAAGAGGATTACTAGAATGACTAATTCAGTAGAGGATTGCCACCAGTTATGGCTTATCTCTTCAAGTGCCTTTGCAGGGGTAGACCTGAGCTATATGACATAATGCAATCAGCTGCAAAATAAAATGAATCTCATGTGTACTCTTAACATCTCAAAAAGGGTGAGAAATTGCACCATCTCCTTACTGCATGCATTCTTCCCTAAAATCTCAGGTGGTTATGGGAAACAAAAGAATAATATCGAAGCAATCGAATCTGCGGCTGTAGAACTAGCTCTGTGTATGATTCTAGCCAAAGATAACTAGAGACAGTTGATAACTTCAGTGGAAGTTCCTTTCTGTATTTTCACATTTGTTCAAGAAGAAAGGAAAAGGAAGAGGAAAGCAAAGCAAAGCAAACAAAGCGCAGCAAAGCGAGAAGCCAGAGAAGCTGCAAAACTTACCTCGCCTGTGTTTAGAGATCTAATATTTTGTGTAAGGGCTGTACAACTTTATCTCCTCAACTTCTGTCTTCCCTGGTATGAATGTGTTAGAGCACAGCACCTTTAAAGAACATAGAATGGCTTCTGGAAAGCTTCCAAAACTTGCTTAGGAGGTGGCTGTTAGTGTATAATCCAACCCCATCTAATTCATTACTTGCTTTCGTGTGTCACAAGTGTATCTTGATGTTTCCTGCCTGTGTGAGAAGTGGTTTAATAGGCTGTGTGGATGATGTGACCTGGGTGTGCTGAATGATGCTTTCATACCCCAGCAGCTGCAAAAAGGGCTGAGAAGAAAACCATTTAAGTACCAACCTTTAGCCCTCTCCCAGGAAATCTTCTTCCTGAAGGGCTCTTGGGGCTGGAGGAGGGAGGGGTGGAGGCTTGGTGAAGGGAAGGCGTGAAAGAAAGGGGCAAAGGAGGAGAATGACTTCTGTCTTGACTGAAAAGTTTAAGTAAATATATTTTAAAGAAACAGTTGTCAGTCAATGCTTTTATAATGATATCACAAAGGCATTTCAGGGTTTCTCCATAAGAAATAACAGTCAAAGGAGTAGCTGAGTATTCAACTGGACAAGCATATGCATAGAACTATCCAGTTAACGCTTCTCGGAGTTCTTCCTTACTCCAAGCTGATAGTTGTATGGATTTCCCATGTGTAAAGGGCCATTAGGTCCACTGCTCTGGCTTCCTAGCATTGTGAATGCTAAAATTGTCCATTTGTAATCTAGATATTTTCTCTTCTTTTTTAACTTCTGTGTATTCCAAAAAAACATGTAAAAGAGAAATCTTCATTAAAGGAAAAAAAGAAAGAAACCTCAAGCTGTAAGAAGAGTCACCATCCTCCAGGGATGGTAAAGAATTCCTATCACAGGAGTCTTTTAAGGACAGGTTGGGCTCATTTCTCTCAGGAGTGGTTACAATTAAGTTTTTATAGGGACAGAAGATGTCCTGGGTGACCTCTTGATGACCCTCCAAGTCCTATCTCACCAGAAATTTCATCACTGGAAATCCAGTGAATAAAGCCTCTTTGCAAGAATTTGCATGTTTTAACAGAGGTCAGTCAATTACCAAGTCAGTCAAAAAAATCCTTCATTTACGCATTGGGAAACTGGGGGAGGAAGTCACCTATTTAATGCCAATGGAAGTCAGCAAATTTAACCCTGACTTAGTCACTCTAGGCTCTTCTGCGGAAAAAAATGAATGTCTCTGGAGGCAGATGCATCTGATCTACCTCAGAACTGATTTTAGGATGCGATTAGGTGTGAAATAGACATCTAGCTTTTAAACAAAATAACTTAGGGCGGACAACTCTCAACTGTCATGATGGGCCCCATCTTTCTTAACCTGAGCAGCTGCAGTCAAAGGTGAACCTATGAAATGAAACCAACGAAGGAGGACAGCAGAGAGGTCTCATGGTTTCTAGTGAAATCTCTGCTAAAGCAATATTGTAATCAACCATTAAAGGGCTTCTCCAAACTTTGTTAACTGACATGAAATGGCTTCAGGAATACTGCTACTCCGTAGAATTAAAACAAACAAAAAAGAAAAGTTTTGACCCCTCTTAGTTCTTTGAATATTCTGGTGCAGACATTTTCCCTTCTTTCTCTGCCCTCAACTTAATTTCAAAAAATCAGATTTAGATCCATTCCTTTTAAATCCAGCCATTCAATTGCTCACAAACTGTTTAGTGTTAATTAGCTCCACGCACCAGCCAACCCAGAAAGAGTAATGGAGAAACAAAGGAGGGAAGGATTGAGGGCAGGAGCCAAAAAAAAACAAATAGAAAGTCTGGAGAGCTGGATGGAGAGGCAGAGAAATGCCCTTTCAGCCCTGCAGCAACAGGCAAGTGCCAGTGCCAGGAAGAGAGGTGACCCTCCCAGCAGCTACTGGGAAGACAGTGAGATAAGGTGCTGTGGCTGGGAGCTGAAAGCTTTCTCAGAAGCACTAGGGTGAGAGGCCTTGCATGGCACTGCGTAAGGGGAGCGAGGCATCCCCAGTGTGGGGCGAGACGGTGGTGGGGAAGAGATTTGGCACAGGGACAGGAGGGTGGCTGATGGCTCAGCAGGAGCTGTGTGCTGCAGCCACATAGGGAAGGGAAAAGCTCCTTACAAGCACCTTTCTCTCCACTGCCTGTACAGGCAGGCTAGCGCAACTAACTCATCTGGAGATGGCCATCTTGGGCAAAAGCTGGGAGAGATGAGTTGAGATGTCCTCTGGGGACAGCGATGGAGAGGCTCAGGGTGTAGGTGAGGAATTGGTGCTCTTCTCTACACACACAGAAGCACCACGCATCACTCCTGGACCCCTGTGTGTTGACCAGAGCAGCCGTGGCACCAGCTGAACGGTCCCCTAGGTGTTCAGGCCTGAAGGATGTTTCTATACAAGCCCAAAATAGCCAGGATGAAACTCATCCCTGCTGAGAATGGCCTCCCAGGAGCTGCCAGAATGCCCTGGAGTCCTGCAGGCTTGACCTCAAGTCAAAGTGAGGGAAAAGACTCCCTGTAAGGTTCAGGGTCCCAAAGACATGCCCAACATCCTGGGTCACTCTTCCTCCCCGCACTCTGCATGCTCTGCATAGCCATGCTCTGTGCACCATGTCCCCTTCCACAAGGGGGGACCACGTAATGAGAAGAGGCACTGGCATGGTGTGCAGACAAGGATCGCTCTCACCCAGCTCCCTGGTCCCCAGCACAGCCCTGCTTGGAAGGGGCACATCACCAGCTGAGCTGCTCCCACCGCAGTGGAGATGCCCTGGCTCTGCTGGGGGCTGAGCACTGCTGCCCACCTCCCCTCAGTCCCCTCTACAGGCTGCCCCACCCTCCCACACCTCCTCGCCAGCAGGGATTTATGCAGCAGTCTCTGCAGCAGTGTCTCTGGGCACTTGGCTTCCTTCTCCGCACGTTGCTTTCTCTGCAAATGCTTGTCGGAAGGTGACTTTCCCAGAGCCATGGAGCCGGTGGTGATAGTTCCTCCTGCCCAGGAAGTAAATGACTGGGTTGGTGCTGCTGTCCCAGAGAGATGAGCCAGGGACCACCAAAAAAATGGGAATTTACCAATGTTTGGCATGCAACAGCACAAGGGCTTCATCCACTCATTCTAATCCCATTCCCGGCATGAACATGTTTCCTCAGAGATTACATCTTGTGGAATACAGAGGGCTGCAAATGAGCTTTTCTCCGCAAGAGATTCTTGTCTCACAGAATCTCATCCATCAGCCTTATGGAGACTGCATCTTTACTGCTCACTTGTCTTTCCTTCCTTCCCTTCCTTCCTTTCCTTTACTCCTTCTTTCTGAGGTGTTTCCTGGGGAAAGACGGAGATCTCGAGAGGCTGCACACACACTACATGAGCCGCAGGCCCTGCTCACCCCCCAGCACAGCAACGCCATGGGAGAAGTGGGAAAGGCACCAAGACAGGAAACAAGGGCAGGCAAAGGAGAGCACCACCTTCCCTGGCAGGGGCTGCTCTGCAGAGTGAGGGGGACATGCCCAGGCTGGGGGAGAGAAGACAAAGACCGCTGAGTGAGGGCTGCACACTTCTGTGGGAGGAAAAGAGGGAACACTTCTTCGCTGCTTCAAATTTGACGAGGACACAGCGTCAGAAAAAGACGGGATCTGGGAGCAGGTTCAAAACAGCTCTGGGGACTTTCTCATACAGCCGGTCACTGCCCGTGGAAATCACAGCCGTGGGGTGCTGAGGGTGCCGGATGTGTGCGAGAGGCCCAGACCCTGCCTGCCGAGCTCAAGGGAGAAAGACCCTGGGACATCTTCTTCACAGGGGTGTGTGCGCAGCCAAGGAGGTGCCAGAGGTGCAGAGCCTGGCAGACCACAAGAGACGGCCTGCAAACTGACCCCCAGCCGTGCTGCTGGGGCCGGGGCCTGCCTGCAGTGAGCCAGCCCAGCCACTCACCTGCTCTTCACACCAGCAAAGGGGGGCTGCAGCGGAGAACCCCGTGCCGGGGCAGCAGGGTGGGCACAGGGAGCAGCTCTCGCAGCAGACGCTGCTCCCTGGGCCCGAGGGAGGTGACCGCTGACCAAATGCTGACCCAGCTGCATTTCTGCTTCCTGCTGGCAGGGTTCCCCTCCAGTTCTTGCTCAGCCTTGCACTTCAGCACAGGGACAGCAGGAAGAGGCAATCCCCCTCTGGTGGTCCACCACCACCACCACCACCACCACCACGTGTTGGCATTGCCGCTTTCACCCTGCCTGAAAACTTGCTTCCCCGAGTTGGCCAAAGCTCCACCAGAGCCTTCCTGTGAATGTGGCTCACTTCTCCTGAGCGACAGAGCCCCAAGAAGACCACAAGGGCTTGTTTGCTGGCAGAAGAAAGCCAAAGTTTATTGGGCGAGGACCAGGACCGTGGTGGAGGTTGCAAAGGGGAATACAGGCAGTGCTTGGAGACCAAGTCCAGCAGAGCAGCACTATGCCAGGCTTGTGGCCCTGTCCCCACACCCAGCTTTGGTCACCTCCCTGGTGGCAAGAGGGCCACCAGCCATGGCGTGGGGCTCTCCGTCTCCTCCCGGGCTGCCTGTGGAGATCAGCATCTCCACTCCTGCCTTGCCAGCAGGGATCTACACAGTGGTCTCCACAGCAGTGTCGCCGGGGCCTTGGCTGCCCTCCTCACATGTTGCTTTCTCTGCAAACACTCGCCGGAAGGCCACTTTCACAGAGCCCTGCAACCGGCGCTGACAGCAGCTCCTGACAAGGAAGTAAATGACAGGATTGATGCTACTGTTCAGAGATGCCAGCAAGAAAGACAGATTTTCAGGAAATAATTCTTTTGAATAAGCAACCCTGAGTATTATTTCTACACTGTAAGGAAACCCAAAGGCAAAGAAGAAGAGGATGTTGAGCAAGATCGCAACAAACAGTCTCCCAGGGTGACGCCTCTGTGAGCCATATCAAAGTCTGATGAGCAGGATCAGGTTGGAAAGGAACAGGAAGAAAGAAAATGAAGAAATTCACAATGCCTAGTTGTAGAAATATATGTCAACAGTTCATATTAAAGGGGGAATAACAACCCAGAAAAAACAAGCAAACAAAAAGTCCAGAAAGAAACCAGATTACCCCACACACAATTCCGGACAAGCACTTTGGGCGACGTCATCGGTGCCAGACTGGGAATAAAACAGACAGACACTTCTCCATGCTCATTGCTGCCAGGAGATACATGCTGGTAAAGTACCCCAGGAGAAACAGATCCATCAGGAGATATTTGGAAAAGATATAGTTATATAATGGAGAACAAGAGATTTCTATAACCATGTCTAGCGGTAATATAACAAGAAGAAAGAGGAGCAAAGAGAAGTCGGTGATGGCCAGGTTCAGAATGTAGACGGTGAAGGGGCTCTTCTTCATGTGAAAGCCCAGGAACCACACAACCATCCCGTTCCCCACTAGCACACACAGAGACACTCGAAATTATCACCGCTCTGTAATCTCTTATGCACTGAGATTCTGCAGTCCTCTGAGAGTTTGTGTATCCTGTGGCCGTGTAGCTCAGAGAAAGGGCTGTTGTGTTGGTGTCCACCATGGTGAAGCCCCTGCTGTCGGTGTCGTCTTGTCCCTCTCCCCTCTCCCGCCACCTCCTAGGAGAGACAAGGAAGGAGAGAGGAGATCAGGGGCATCAGCACTCCCAGCACTCGCCTTCCCTCCCCACTGCCCCACGCCAAGCCCCGGCCTGGGGTGGGAAGGAACACCTCCCCCCCGTGAGTAACCGGGAAAGGCCTGAAAAGAGCCTGTCCCCGGGGCAGCAGGGAGAGGTGGAGACAGGCTGGAGGTTAGGGGCAAGAGACATCTGGGAGAAAAAGAGAGACAGAGAGCGGTGGGGATGGGGTGGAATCGCTGCAAACAGGGGATGTCAAAAAGGAGGGGTCCTGGAGAGTCCCAAGAGCAATGGAGAGCTGCTCCCACAAGATCCACCTAAGTCCGCAGCCTCCTCCGGGCACAGAGAGCCCATGTGTAAACATGTAGAGCTCCCTGAGCTGCTTAGCCATGAGCTTGCAAATTGACACCAGCCTCATCTAGCTGTCACCACGGCTCACTTTGGCCTCCACTGAAGAGGGAAAGCTGCTTTTTCCTCTGCTGGAAGCAGGTAGAGCAGCAGGACTGAGTACATGGCAGAGAGGGGCTTGCCGTGAGCACAGCTGGATTCCTGCCTGCTGCAGGATGTCTTGCAGTGTGGGATAGCACTTTTAAACCTTCTGCTGCCTTGCAGGAGAGAGGGAAAAGAAGGGCTTGGTATTACAGAGCTCCGCCTTTGTCCATTGCCTGTGCTACATGGAAACATCACCTGGTAGATGCCTTGTGTTTTCTGCACATCACTGCTCCAGGGGCAAGCAGAGTGACCAGACTTCCCTCAGTTAAGCTCCTTGCGTTGGAGGTAAGCCACTAGAATCGTGTGCCTTTACAGTTCCCTCCGCACCAGCAGAGTGACTTTGGAAAGCAGTGATTTCTAAAATGAAGCACCACATGCATTTCCCACATGCAGTCTTTGTTCTCTTGCCTAGTCAACGATAGGAAGTGCCAGGACCATGGAGACTTTGCCTGAGTGCCAGGCAAAGGTGAGCAGTCCATTTGCTCCAGCAGATTCCTGCAGTGCACTGGTATGCGGGATCTTAGCAAATTGCAGTCAGCTCCTGCAGGAAAGTAACTTGGCCCTGCCTGGGGGAGCTCAGGGGAGCCAGCTGGCGGGCAGCAGCACAGGAACCCCATGGCGCTGCCTGCTGCCTGCAGGGACACCGCGATGGATAGCGCCAAATCAAAGGGGAATCTGGACAGCCAAGGGAAAAATGTGTTGGACTTTGTGCGAGTAGCAAACATGTACCGAGGCTGCAGGGGAGTTTTGCTAGGGAAGATGGAAGAAGGGGTCTGAATGCATGGAGACAGATGCCACTTGCTCCCTGGAGGAGCCTGGGAGGAAGTCTCATGTGCAGAGGCAGAGAGGCCAGGCGGGCAGCGTGCCCCACCTCTTCCTCGGTCAGATTGCTTGTGCCTGGCTGTGGCTTCACTGGATCAGAGCAGCAGCCTAAGAGAGCCCTGGAGTGATGGCCCACTGAGCAGGTGCCGGGTCACTGGATGCAGCACAACCCGTTGCAACAAACCTCCCTGCGGCATGTAGAGCCACAGCTTCCTTCCTGGGCCCAGGAGTCTCTCCAGCACATGCTTGGCTCTCTCTGCTTTTTCCCTGGAGCCTCTCCCAGATTTCTGAGTGGCTGATGCTGCTCACTGGTGGCCCTTACTGCTGAGAGGCTGCACTGTAAGCATGACAGGTTTCTTGCAGGCCAGCAGGTGGAAATGCCCTCCCTTGCTCCCACCGGGCAGTGAAGATGGACTCCAGAGCAAGGAAACCCTCTTGGCAGCAGCACCAGCAGCAGCAGGGCTTGCTTTCTCTGGCCGTGCCAAGTCTCTGCTACAGCCAGCAACTTGGAAGAGACGGTCAGCAAGGCAGGGCCAGATGTGGAGGAAGCTGTCATGGCATACTCACTTCCAGAGCATCAGAAGCAGGAAAAGAGAAATTATTTTGCAGAGACATGGCTTGGAACCCTTCTCTCTCCAGGACCTGTGTTGAGCCACAACTAGAGGTGCTGAGAGCTTCCTCTTGGTGTGGGACAATTTCATTCTGGGGCAGTGGTGGATGCCTTCTGCGGAGGAGGCAAGTGCTTTTGAAGGCCCTCCAGCAAGAGGATTCATCTGTTGCTCGTTCCGAAGGGGAAGGAAACACACAGCCACACCAACAAGTCCATACTTGTCAGTTCCCAGCACACTCTCCTCCCTAAGATGCAGGTGCAAATCCCAGGCTAAGAGGTTTCTGAACCTCTTGAAGCCAAAGAGGGCTGCACTGATGCTCCCGTCGTCCGGGGCAAGTGCACTGCACTGGGTAGCGCTGCCCTGCCAGGGAGTGCTGGGCAAGCACCTAGGCAAGCAGCAGCCCCACTCGGAGCACTACCATTCGACACCAGTGCTAGCAGCAAGGAGAGAGAGCAGGAGGGAGGGCTTTTCAAGTGAAAGGGTAGAAGATGCAGAGGAGCAGGAGCGCCTGGGCAGCAGCCCTCTCTGAGGGGACACAGAGAGTCAAATGTAAAACCAGATCAGCAAAGGCTGTGTCCCTTGAGGGATGCTCACAGTTTTACAGCTCGGGTGGTTGTTTCCTTCGTAAGTGCTTAGCTGCCTTGGAGTTTCTCCAAAGTCTGGGGTAAAGTGTGTGTGGCGCCTTCAGCTGTTTGCTCTCGGCTCTTCCTGCTGCATCGCACAGCACTGCCCTGCACAAAGGGGAAGGGCAGGAGCGCTCTCTCCTCCTGATTTTCTTGCCTGCTGTTTGCTTGATCTCTGTTTGCAGCAGGCAGAAGCAGGAAAAGAAAGACGACGCTCCCATGGCCGCTTGCTCTGCGACAGACGTCTGCCAACGGCCATCTGCCAGGGCAGCTTTTGGATCTGCGCTCAGAAGGGCAGGCTGTGACCAGCCTCTGGCAGCTCTCCGTTGGGAAGAAGGCCCATTACCGCTGCCGATCCAGGTAAGCAAGCCTGGCAAGGGAGCTACCATTGCCCCAAGCAGATTTCTTGTGTTACAATGCCAGACGCGAGCCTTTAAAGCAGTGCAATGAACACGCCGGTCGCATCTGTGGCGAGGGCGCTGAGCCTCGGCGGGGGCGAGCAGGAGGGCGCTGGGGAAGAGCAGCGCCCTGGGCTGGAGCGCCGCGGCTGCGGGACGCGCTAGCACAGGCTGCGGCCGGGCGAGGCGGGCCGGGGCAGCGGCGGGGCAGAGCGCGGGCGCCGGGCGGCGAGGCGTCGGGGCGCGGGGCCGCTGCGCGGAGCCGAGAGCGCGACAGGCGCGGCGGGGGCGAGGGTGCGGGGGCAGCCGGTGCCGTGGGCGCTGCAGCCCCGGGCAGGCTCGCAGCCTCGGCGGGGCTCGGGGGCGCTTCCCGCCGCGAGGGCGGCTCCCGGCGCGGAGCGCGGCTGCCGGCGGCGCTGGGGGTCGCGGCGGGTGGCGGCGGGTGGGGGCCGGGCGGGCGCTGCGGGCGGGGGTGGGCGCCGGGGGAGCCGGGGGCTGGCGCGGCTCGGCTCGGCGCGGCTCGACTCGGCTCGGCTCGGCTGAGCTCGGCGCGGCTCGGCTTGGCCGCCCGGGCGGAGAGCTGTGCCGGGAGAGCCGTGCCCGGCGGCGGAGCGGCTGCCGGGGGCGCTGGCGGGCCGAGAAGGGGGGCCGGGGCCGAGGCGAGGGGCCGAGAGAGCGCGAGCGCCGCTTGCCGCCGAGCGGGCGGAGGAGAGCTGCTGGGGGGGGCGGCGGGCAGCAGGCAGCGCTGCGGGCTGAGACGTGCCCGGCGCGGGGCGCCCCGAGCACAGCAAAGTGCCGCTGCCTGGGGAAGAGTTTTCCTCCCCGACGCTTGCTGCAGGTTTGTTTTCCTTCTCTGAGAGTCCCTGGGGGCGCGAGCAGGTCCGAAGAAGAATGACCTCTGCGCTGCCTTGCAACGTTGCCTAATAGACAGCGGCATAGGCAGTAGCCCAGGCGATGCCAGAAAAACTGCCAGTCACTTTTTGGGCAAAGATGATCGAGTTTTCCATTGCTTTCTTTTGAGAGAGGCACTGAGATTACTTGGAAGACGTCCAGATGTGTGTAGGTCAAAGGCACTGACGACCATTGGTCTCCTAAAAATGCCAGGCACGAGACTTTCAGGCAATGCACATGCGAAAGGAAGGCCAAACGCCTCTATGTCAACAGATCATGTATGTATACGCAATAGGTATGGAACACCAACAGCAACAAACAGCCAGTAAGAAAGCTTAAAAGGATTGATAGGAGCTTTATTGGTATAGCCTCGCTATATTTGGATATATATACAAACAGATGTCTTTATATTATAACTACAGGCTCTCTTCACTGAATTGTGCACTGAGGACTAAACAGCAAATAATGAAAAAGAATGGCAGAGTAAAAGCACGTTTCCTGTTACTGAGCACGGGAGAAGTTTTCAATTTCTTCCTTCATTTCCTAAAAAAAGATAAAAAAGGAATAATAATTGCCAACTAAACACAGGCAAACTTGCTATAAGCTGGAATAGAAATGTAAAATCCTGTAGCTAGCTGCTTTGTATAAAATGAAAGTCTGTGTAGATGCCTTCCAGGAGGAAGTCAGCAACTTGTATGTAACACAGACTGCTAAGCATGAAAGAGAGGAATAGCGAATAAGCAGGATATCCACTGTGCACAAGGAAGGAGTGCAGAACAGTGACAGGAAGTGCTGTGTAACCAAAGTACCTCTATCAATTGCGTTTTGTCATCGTCTTGCCGATGGTGGTAAACACACTGGCTGAGCACCAGGTGTAGTTTTGCGAGGTGGCAGATGTTGCAGTGCTTTGTTGCGTCGCCAACGACCTTCAAAAGTTGCTGAAGAAAAGAGGGAGACAGTACAAGTTTGCGTTAGCACGAGATCATTTGAATACGCTCTCGAGGTGTTCAGACATGAAAGAAAATGGTCCCCCACAACTCGCATCCTCCTTCCTTGTATGGCTAAATAAAAAAGGAGTGAAACGTCCAAGACCAGACTAAATAGCGCAGCAGATTTCCATGGAGGAAATGAGCTCCTGTGCCCAACTTGCGAGAAAAAGCGAGGCTCCAGTTTCAGCTAGCATTGTGCTGCTCCTCAGGCTATCACCTCCATGATCCTAACTGCAAGTGAACTTCTCTGAGAACAGCAGGAACTGCCATGGCCCGTTTTGTAGTAAAGGACAGCGGCTGCCACAGCAAAGGCCCTCTTGCCTTGGATGAGCTTCTGTGGCTGCAATGCAGGGCCCTGCGAAATGCATCTTTTGAAGAGAGGCCACAGAGCCTCCAGAAAGAGGGCTGCCAGCTGGCAGTGGGAGCCTCCTGAGGTGCTTCTGTCTCGCCGTTAGCTGAATGTTGCCCATGCCTGCAGCTCTGCTGGCAGAATGGATAGCTCAAGGGTTGTCAGCAGAGCGGGAAGCAAAGGTGGATCAGTGAGCTCCAACCTACCCTGAGAGAGATGCTGGTTTCCTTCTCAGCAGGGGGTGAGCATTTCCTCCTCTTCTCTGCTAGGCTCTCTGAGGGCGATGCGTTCCTCCTGCGCTTTTGTCTGCAGGCAGCTGCACAGAGATAGGAGAAAAAGCAAGCCAAAGCATTAGCTAAGCAGTTCTGTCTGCACAATCTAGCACCGTCGTCTTACTTGGTGCACAAGGGAAATGGTGAGAGGGACTGAAGTACCATTGTGCTGGCTCACTACATGCATGTGTTGAGGGAGAGAGGGCAGCAAGCGAAGGGGGTCCAATTGTTATTAGAATTAAAAAGCGCACGAACTGAATAGATTATATCATGCATAAAAGAACGTCCTTGAAGATTTTGTGCACAGAGCAGACTGTAGACCGAAGGCATGAGCACAAAGCAAGGTCATAAGCTCAGGTGGCTTCGTCTCTCATCACAGGAAGTAAAAGAGGTGAGAAGCAGAAAAGTCTTTGGAGACAAGCTCTCCTTCCCCTGTGTTCCAAAAGCAGAGGTTGCCTAAGCCTCACAGACAGACGGCAATGACTTGGTGCGGGGGTGGCGGGCAGGAAGGCAAGAGGGAGAGGAAGAGAAAAAGGAAGCAAAAGCAAAGGAAAAGTCCTCACTGTTTCCAGTACCATAAAAACTTGTGGAGTGTTCAGCAACTGCTCTAAACAACATGTTACGTTTGAGGAGTTAGCCGTTGCGGGGCCATCGAGGCCAGTGTTTTACAGTGTGAGCCAAGCTCTGTGACTGGGCTTTATTTCATAAGCATGTTGAGTGACTGTCCTGGTGACTGAACTCACATGCTGCACCTGATTTGGAAATGGAATGCCTTTGGCATAAAGCCACCGGCATCACCAAAACCAGGTATGCCATGACAAGAGGGAAGATATCAATGTCATTGGCACCTTCTCCAAAAAAGGAAAAAAGAAAAAAAGAAAAAAGGAAGAAAGGACTTGCCAGTAGAGAGGGGTGTACTGGACTCTGCAGGCACCGCTGGCCATGTCTCGTCCCCTTGCTCCTCGAGCTGCCTCTCCTCCTCCTCTGTCAGCAGTCGAGGCTCAGGTGGTGATGCCACAGGCAGGAGGACTTCCCATGCCTGACAAGCTTCAGTCAACCAGAAAAGGTTAGCCAAGTGATGATACTCGGACACAAGCAGAGTAAACCTTTGTGCCAGGAAATCTATTACCAAAGCAAATGCCGAATGGCTGCTAAGCTAGAGATAGCAATGCTGTGTTTGTAGAATAGGCTCACCTGCTTTCTTTTGTGGTGCAGCAGGCTTAGCAGCTTGCTGGACAAGGAAGTCCTCGAAAAACTTTCTCCCTTCCTCCTCACTAGGTGACTGGACATTGAAAACTTCTCCATAAAGCTCAGAAAATAAAGCTCGTACCTGAGGTGGGAGGAGAAAAGACAGCGCAGCCGTAAGCCCCCCCAGAATTTGTGTTCTGCTCCACAAAGATGAATTCCTTTTCCAGTGAAGCTGAGGAATGCTTTGAATAAGGGAGAGACTAGAACAAGTTTGCTTCTTGGCCTTAAAGGCAAGATTGTAGTGGGTCAGCAGGGCAATTTAGGGCATCTTCTTTAAGGAACACCTCTAGGATTAAAGCTCTGTGAAGCGACCCGAGGTTCCAGTGCTCCAAGGGAGGACACTGAGCATCTCCTAGGTTGCCTGTTTTGGATTTACTTGCCTTGCTGCCCTTCAGGTTGAAGCCTTGTGGCAACTGCAGAGGGAAGAGATGCCAGCAGGGTGCCCTAGTAATGCCGGTGTTGAATGGCTTAGGAGAGCACAGTATTTGGGTGCTTAATGGAGTGATAAATTAACATGAGACTGAAAGAAGCCGGGAAGGCAGTGAGAGAAATACCTCTGGCGGGAGATCTGCATGGCAAACATCCGACGTAGCGAGCAACAGCACTGGAGCATATGCTGGAATGCCCTCTAGTAATGTTGTGAGCGTAGCTGTCAAGGCGAGTCCAGCAGCCTCCCCCCAGGCATGGATATGTGGAATAGAAAGGATGCTCGGTGCTGTCCTCTGGGCTTCTCGGATCAACTAGTCAAAAGGAAGTTTGGAGAAGACTGTTGAAGCGGGTAGCAGAGGCTGCTGCTGAACAACAATGGATCAATCAAAATTGCCTGCAAAACGGGAGTGCACAAAGACAAAGCGTCCAAACAAGCCACCAAGAATAAGGTAACATTGCTGCTTGGAGCCAGTTCCTTCAGCCTCTCCACAGCGAGAGGCAGGCCTGAATCTCTGCCTGATTTCCAAACTGCTTAGATGTCAGGTAACTCGCCCAGAGCCTCACACCCGGTGCGAGTGGTAGTGTGCTTGAAAAAACAGGCCCAGCCCTTCAGCAGGGTCCACATCAGCGTGGGGCCACTGCTACACCGCTCGAATCCAAGAAGCGTGTTCTTGCCTCTTCCCTGCGGTGTGATGAGAGAAGAGAAACCCTTTTCTTCCCCCCTCCGCCAAGTGGGAACTTTGCCCGTACCCGGGCTCTCCAGCGATTAAGAACCTGGGCCTGTGACATGCTGGCTGGCAACAAGCATTGCTAGGAGCGTAACTGCAAAACAAGAAGTTTGCAAAGGAAGTGATCAGTCAAGACACAGATGTTCAAGGTGTCTTTCTTTCTCCAGCACACGCTGGTCTGGATCTCTTCCCCCCGGCCGTGAGGCTCTTATGTTCAGTATGTCTTGACTGAGCAGCTTTGAGGCCTCTGCCTTGGTCAAGTTTAGGTGCAAGGGATCCACTGGAAATGGAGAAGGTGGTCAGGAAGGAGCAGAAGAACCTTGTGGGAAAAGAAATGCCGTGGGCTCTGAAAGGCCTTAGCTGTATCTAACAAAGTGCAAAACATTCCTGTGAGTCCATAGAACTGGAGGATATTTATTAGATTCCTTCATTCAGATGGTTTCATCTTCCCTTGTGTGCTCTCTCCTAGACTACAGATACAACTTTCTCGTGGTTTTTGCTCTGTTATCATGGAATACATCTGTGAATAGCACCTTTTTTTAAATCTTTTTTTGCCCTCCCAGTACTGCAAGACCTTTTCTGGATAGGGCCAAGGAGCCTAGAGACTGGACCAAGTTCTGTGGGTCAGAAACCTTCCTGAGCAGCACAGTAAGAGAGAATGAGAAAAATTACTGATGCAGCTGGGACCCCATAAGCTAACTTCTCCACTGTGGGATTGAATTACTTTCCCATTGCACTATCAAAATGTGAATGTAAGCATAGTGGCTTAAAGATCGCAAATGAAGCCTTTTTTGCAGGGTTTTTATTATGCTCTTTTAGCTGGCCATTCCTCAATTTTCTTGAGTCACTCCTGCATTCCCAATCTGGGAAGCTAGGTGACTCCGCAAACCCACATTGCATTTCTTTAGCTAAGAGGAGAGACAACATATTTCTTTGGCCTTGAATCCTTGAAGAACAGCATGCATGAAATCAGCATGCCCTAATTGTCTGTGGATGTCTTTGGTGGAGGAAAAGGAGGCTGTCTCCTTGATGATCGGCTGGAGCTACTTGCTTTCCTACAACTGTAGCACCTAGTTATATCTCCGTGCTTCCTGCTTGCAGTTTTTGATACCAGAGCACCCTGGACTAACTCTTCTGTCCTCCCTCATCTAACGCCCCTCCCACTTGCAACGGCCACGACAGCTTGGAAAGCCCCAGCAATCGGAAGAATTTCAATGAAAGGACACAGGCAGTTACCTGTTACAGTTAAGGAAGGTTTGCTTTTGCTGGCCAGGCCTTGGAGGAAACGGCTCATCTTCAAGACCAGAAGGTGACTCCTCATCACAGTCCATGCAGTCATTTTCTAAGAAATGAGTGGTACCATGAGAAGGCAAGAGAGGCTTGTTAACTTTCTCGAAGAGTCTGCAACCCTGTCCTGTGCTAAGACAGCTTCTAAATGTGAGCTGAAACCCGGGGCCTTGTATTTCTTCATCTGAGGGGCATACGCTGAATGCCATTTTCCAAAGCCTTCAGTCTCTACAGAGCTCTCCTAAGTGTCTGGATTTGTGCAAGCTATGTTTTGCTAGCAGTGAAAGCTCCTTTTCTCCTTGCAAATGGGAAAGATGATGCTGACAGCCTTCGGAAACTGGATGCTCGAGTGGAGAACATAGAGTTCTGTAGTGTGAAGTGGGAGGAGTTCCCGGCTCTGCCCTCTCTACCATTCAGTTTCACCTCATCCTGACTGAAAGGTTTGTTTCTGTTGCTTGCACAAACTAGCAGTGTTTGCTTTGGGAGAGTTTTACGGCGGTGAAGGCAGTGAAGCCCTACCTGGCTGTTGGTCCTGCTGGAGTGCAAGTGCTGCGTGGGGAAATACCCTCTGCAGGCCTTTTAGGAGTCTCTGTAGCGTGTTCTGAAGCAGTGGCTTGGAAAGGGGTGGCAGTGGTTGTCCAGGGGAAGCCACAGCCCTCTGTGAAGCTGGTGCAGTCTTCTGCATAGCCACAAGAAAATCTGTTGCTGTGATTTCAATGGCAGCAACATCGATGTGCAGCTTGTGACTGCTTGTGTAGATCTGCGGATAGTGTCGATGCAAAGCACAGAGGGCAGCTTCAGCGCAGAGGGCTTGAATATCGGCCCCACAGTATCCTGAGCAGCAAGAGCAGAATCCAAAGGGATGTCAGTCTCAGGCAGCAGAAAGGAGTCAAGGACAGGCTTTGCAGAGGGACACTCTCAAAGTCTTTGCATGTGGCCCAAAGGGGAAGAGTTTCATGGGCAATGGCAAAAGAGTTCCTGCACTGCAGAGCAGTGCCCTGCTGGGGAGCTGGCATTACGGGAGGCCCAGCGCCCTACAGCCTGTGCTTCGGAAGTAGGCCTCTGAGCCAACCTTAGCTCCTGAGGAAGACGCCCCCCAGAGCCTTCCATGTTCTCAGAGGCAAGGGAAGGCAAGGAGACAGAAGCAGCTTGGGTACTGCCTGGCACAAGCTCAGACGCTGTCAGGAGCCAGGCACAGGCAGGAATTCGGTGTGTTTTTTCATCTTACCGACGCATTTTTCAGCAAGCTCCTCAAGCAGTGCGTCCAGGGCCTTAGGGCTCCAGTCTCTGGTGTGGATCTTGAAAATCTCTTTTCGAGCCTACAAACCAGGTGGTCACACTGTGGTTTGTCTTAAGCGTCTGTCTCAAAAAGAAAATAAGCAATGCGCAGTCCCCCTCCCCCCGTCACATTCCCATAATTGCTTGTCTTCCTCTGCTAAAATTAAGAAATGTTTACATTCTAGTAACACAGAGCCTGCTTTTCAAAGCTCAGTACTTTTCAAGTAGATAGGAAGAGTAAGTAGAGTAGTAGGAGCAAGAATTCTGACTCCAGCTGCTATCCTTGAACGAGCAAATGTCAAGCTGTGCCTATGTTCATCGCTGCTCTTTGCCAGAGCTTCAGTGAAGTGTTTCCTGTTTCTGTCCAGTATAGTGTGTTGTGCATTTTTCCTAGCCTTCAATCCAATAACCTTTTTCTCCTTTTCCCCACAAAATGCGAACTAAAGACAAAAGAATCTGGGATAGCCAGAAAAAAAAAAAAAAGAAAAAAAGAGAAAAAGAAAAAGAAAGAGAGCCGGAGCTCCCTGCTAATACCAGTAACAATGTCAGCTCCCTAAATGCTTTTGGGCGGCTCCCAGGATTCCCAGCCCGGCCACACTCAAACCCAAGTTTTCCCCCAAGGCTTTCCCAAATGGAGAACTGAGAACAAGGCGGCAACCTCAGAAGGCAAGAGCCTAGGTGGACTCACTAACTAAGCAAAGAGCAAGCCCTTGGGCAAGGAAGAATGTCCATGTGCTCCAGGCGGAGTGAAACTCCTGTTTGCAGCCTTCCTGCCAGTTGTGTGTGGGGAACCGGGAGGTGTGCAGCACGTATGCCACTTGTTTCCTTGCTCGCTCTCGGAGATGCTGTGGGGTAAGCCGGTTTTCTTGTCGAGCAAGGCTTTGTGCCAGTAGCAGGAAGGTTGCCGAAACAGCCTTACCTCTTTGTTTGGCAAGGTGAAAAGGAACTCCCTGTCAAAGCGTCCAGGCCTTCGTAAAGCAGGATCCAGGGAGTCTGGCCTGTTGGTGGCTCCAATGACCACGATCTCTCCTCTGCTGTCTAAGCCATCCATAAGCGCCAGGAGCGTTGTGACAATAGAACTACCAAAAAAATGTTGTTTGGATTCCCTGGGTTAGTAGCTGTTGTTACTTTTGGCATGACTTTCTCCAAAGTCATGTCGCTCAGAAAGGTGAAGCTTTTCTGGATGAGCTGTTGTTAGCAAAAGGACTCATGGTAAGAAAGAAAAAGCGAGGCAAGGTCTCGAGAGAGACCTTGTCCGGACACCAAGCTTAGTGACCTGATTTCAACTCCTGCCTTTAAACTGCTATGAAGCTCTGTGTCATTGTACTCGAGGAGTTCAGAGTGTGGGGGTGTGGGTGTGTCCTATAAAGGGAAGCAGGTGGGTCTTCTTTTCCTAGAGATGAAGCAGATGACATGGAGATGGAAGCGAAAGGAAGTACCTGTGAATCTGGTCTTGGCGACTGGAGCGCACAGGAGCGAGACCGTTGATCTCATCAAAGAAAATAATCGAAGGCCGCATCTCATAGGCCTGGAAGGGAAGTACAGGTGCAGGCATACTGACGTATGTGAAACAGAGCACCACGCAGCGAGAACATGCAGGATAAACATTATGGCTGCAAAGGCACTGGCACTGTGCTGGACCCAACATCTGCAAGATTTCCAGCCCCTCAGGCAAAGCAGCACAGCACAAGGAAAAGGAAACCCTGATGTTCCCTTCTCAACAGGAGACACTGCCAAACTGCCCAAGAGGCCAAGTCCTCCTGGAAGACGTCCACCCCGGAAAAGTAGAGGTCCAACTCTGACCCAACCTACTGCGCATTTCCTCCTTACCTGCCGAAATAATGAGCGCAGTTGTCGCTCGGATTCTCCCACCCATTGGCTGAGGCAGTCGGCACCTTTTCTCATGAAGAATGCTATTCTCTTGTCTCCCTGCCTACATTCATTTGCGAGCGCTCGAGCCACCAGTGTCTTTCCAGTGCCTGGTGGGCCATAGAACAGACGGTCTCTGCAACATGAAAAAAAGAGATGTACGTAGCTACAACAAAAACATGGAAAAGCGCCCATGACAGCCCCCGTTGTGAAAGCAAAGTGGCCTTCCCTCCTAACCAAAACACTTCCCATCTTAGACAGATTTGAGAGCAAAGCCTGTCTTTCTCCCTGCCACAGTTGGAGTCTCTTGGACTGTGCCTGCCAGAATTTGTTGGAAGCACTGGGGAGGAAGCCTTCAGCTGGGAGGCCAAAAAAGGTCTTCTGTGTTTCCACACCCTACTTAAAACATCAGCCAGAAAAGGGAATTCCTGTGACCAAAGCAGCAAAGCATCTGAAGATTTGCACACTTGAGATATTGCTCCTCCAAAAAAAAAAAAGGGGAAAAAAAATACTTTTCATGTTGAAAAGCATATTGCAGCAGTTAGCTCTGTAGTTCGAATGCACTGCCCGTTACCTGGGGGGTCAGATTTGGAATCTCTGAAAGAATTCTGGGTAAAGCAGTGGGAACAGGACCATCTCCTTTAAGGCTGAAATGTGGTGAGAGAGACCACCCACACCATCAAAGCATACCTAAAGAGACATGCAACAGAAGACATGTCAGAGGCCAGAGAAAGCTGCCACCTGGAAAAAAAAGGCTCCCTCCAAATTTTTCCTATGCCAGCACAAAGGAAAGGCTCAGGACGATCTTGAAGTTCCCTGAGAGAAAAGTGTAAAGCCCGGAAGCTGTCGGCAGCACAGTAGGGAAGGTTTTCATGACCCCTGGAAAAGTCCCCACTGACACAATGAGTTACCACTGCTTACCGAACTCTGGATTTGCACTGGATCAGCTTCCGGCAGGGTGGTTCCGCTTTTCCTTCCATCCACGTGCTTTGCCTTGAATTCGTCTTTCCCAGAGCTTTGGGGAAGACACCTGATGTGAATGGAGGAGAAAGGGAAAGGGGCTTTCTAACTGAACATGCAGTTAGCGGGATTGCTGTGGTTTTCATGTTGGCAAGTGAGTGCAGAAGCGCTTATACACTGGCATAAACTTCCCAAACCATGAAATATTCCCTGGTCTTGATTGGCATTCACTATGCAAGCGTGAAGAAAGGCAGGTGGACATTTTTATACTGCACGATGAAATCGTCTAATGACAATTTGTGGAAGGGGATTCTGGCTTCAAGTGCAGAACAGAAGAATTGCAGATCCCCAACCTCAGCCAGGACAATCCGCAATCATCTCATCGCTGACCCCCAAATCCTGCCTTTTTAAAAGCTGTGGGCTAATGAAAGTTATCTTCTCTCCCAAAGGAAAAGCCTTGCTTCCTCTAGACCCTCCAGCTGTGCCAGCTACAATGCTGCGATTTTCCCATCATGGCCATCAATCGAAAAATCTTTTCAAGCATTACTGAGTGATGGGAGTGGCACCGCTATGGATCCCTGAGAACTATCACTATCCGTACACCAACCTGTTTGTTCTTCTGCAGCATGGGCTTTGCGACGGAGCAGCCCTTTGCCTGTCAGGAGAAGATGGCCCTGAAGAAATGAAAAGCAGCAGTGAGCCTGCACACTGGCCAAGAACTGCAGTGTGCGCAGGATACAGGCATCTCGATCCCAAAGGGAGAGTTTTACCTGCAGAATGAAGGCAAGGAATTTAAATGAAAGGTGTGTGTGTGTGGGAGGGGGGTTGGGTGAGAGGTATATGTCTTTTCATTTAGCAACCTCTAGCCCACTATCCACAAGAAATCAGCTCTTCCAAGAAACTGTGTATGGAACCTACTTTCCAGTGGATCCTGGAAGTACGTGATGGTCTTCCTGGGTCGAAGGTTATACTCCTTGCAGGGATCTTTGCCATCTTCCCCTTCTCGGCCTTCACCTTCTTGTGTTGCCCCTATGATTATAGAACCTAGCGAGAACTTCTTATTTGTCTGTGCGCGTATAGCTTTTCATTCAACAACGTGTATGCCACTTCTGCACAAGAAATTCGTCCTTCAGAGAGGCTCTGCATATAGCCTACCTTCCAGTGGGGCTTGAGTGTCTTCAGCAGTTTGCCGCAGGTTAGATGGCTTTGGAGTATCTTCGCCGTCATCCTCTTCCTGCTCTTCATCGTCCTCTGAGGACCCTGTCATTACAGTACCAAGTCATCATTTCTTGTTTGTCTCTGCATATGCACATTTTCATTCAAGAACTTATAGCTCCCACCCTTAAGCCCAAGGAATCAGCCCTTCTGACAAACTGTGCGCGTAACCCACATTCCAAAGGCTCTTGATACTGGACAACAGTATTCCTGCGCCGAAGGTTATACTCCTTGTGAGCATCTTGGCCATCTTCCCCTTCTTGGTGTCCACCGGCCTTTGATGGCCCTACAATTACAGAACCTAGACATAGTTTCTGATTGCACTGTGTGTAGCTACATTTTCATTTAACATCTTCTATCCCCCTTCTACACGAGAGATTAGCCCTTCCAAGAAGCTGTGCCTATAACCTACTTTCCAGTGGAGCTTGATAGCATACAACAGGCTTCCTTTCTCTCACGCTATAGCGTGCCTATAGGGAGCAAAGATACAGGTTCTTTTAGACTGTGGTACACTTTGCAGGAAGTTCTTCTCAGCTGAGCGAAAAGTGCACTGGCATCACTGTGCTGTGTGAAATCCATTACTTACCGAAAAGGAGTAAGGTAAAGTCATTTTGACTTCTGCAAGGACTCGCTCAGTCTGCCTGAGGTCCATTCTTCCTCAGAACCTGAACTCAAAGAGTATATGAACCACAAATGGACTTTTGTAAGCACAGAAGTAAAGCTCTTTACTTTTGCAGAAGTTTCTCAGGCAAAGAAAATTGCTGAAGAGGACAAGGTAAATCTCCTGCAAGTGAAGCAAGCGTTTGGTTCACAAGAGAATACGTAAATTACTGAGCCCACAGACATGAGGGGCAGAAGTTGGAAGGTCTGGTTGCAAAGATGATCCAAAACCGAAGACAGCAGCAACAGGGAAATACACAGGAGCCGTCTGCAAATTCTTCAGACATGAAGCACCTTTACAAGTGCTCCTCTCATGCACCTTCCCAGTGCTCAAAGACTCCAGTAGCCATGACTGTCCACCTCCAAAACACTCCTGTCAAACCAGGTTGGCTCCACAGTGCCAAGGACCACAGGTGTGACAGCGGCAAAGGAGGAAAGAGTTATTGGAGCGAGGACCAAAGGTCCTATGACTGCAGCTGACAAGGAACTAGTAACACAGGGGTGGACGCGCTGCCAGGGAGCAAAGATTCTAAACGTGCAAGTTCTGCAGCCCTGACAGCGCCATATTATGGAGGGCTCCCGCAGGCAGCAATTCCCAGCAGCACCGAGGACTTCCCTAGGGGCACAGAGGGAATTCCCAGCCTACCGAGTTAGTCCAAAGAGCTCTTGTGGCAGGAAGAAACGCTCCTCTCCAACAACCTGCTGGGAAGGTCAACAAACAGCGTCTCGCACTGTCCCACCACCTCCTCTCGCCTTCTCCTGCTCGCTGCACAGCAGCTGCTCCAGAGCAGAGCAGAGCAGGGCAGGGCAGAGCTGTAGCGAGAGCAGCCCCAAGCACCTGGGCTCAGCTCAGGCTGCCAGGGCCATATGGGGAGGGCGCAGCTGTTGCTGCGATGCACTGCGTGATGCCCCAGGCCATGTCACAGAGGGGCTGCAGGGACTCCTTGACCCCCCAGGTGCTGCCAAGGTGGGCCCTGCAAGGGCAAGGGGAGCTGCCTGGGGCACTTTAGGGAGCTGCCTGCACCTCACTGCCCACTCCCCAAGGACAACAGGGGGCACGGGGAGCCACAGGAGGGGTCCCCCAGGCTGGGGCTCACCTCAGGCATGCCACTCCCGCAATGTCCCCAGATCAGGGTTGCGGGGCTACAGTTGCTGGCAAGGAGAGGCTCTGCTCAGGAAGGAAGGCCTAAATGAGCAAGTGAATGAATAAAGAGGAAAACTGTGACTGCACTCTCTCAGCCTCTGGGGAGGAAGGGCCAAGTCCTAGCTGTTGCTTCCCTAGGCCACAGGCATGGAGATGGCATGGCCTAGCGAAGGAGCAGAGGGGTTTGCTCTCTCACCCTGAAAACTGTATTAAGGCAAATCCACCATGAATGCCTCCAAAGGGTGTCAAAGCCTGGGAAAATCAAGAAAAATAAAAGTGCTTATCGGAAAGGTCATTTCTTTCCCTCGGCACTAAATTCTCTCTGTGTTAGAGATGACGTCTGTGAATCCTGGTCTTGGGGTGGGTTCTAATTGGGGGGGGGTTTGAAGATGTGATCCTAACAGGGCAAAACCAAAAGAAGGGTGGCGCCAGGTGGAGATTGTCACTGGATCCCCAAAAGCCCATTTCCCTTCTAAAGTCACTCGTTTTGCAGAAGAAAAATGTGATGCTCAGATGGAGCCTGCAACACTCGCAGTGCCATCCCACCGCTTGGGTTCCCAGTGGAGGAGACTGAGAGCAGCTTCCCATCTACAGCATGACAACGCAGTATCACACACCCGAACGAGGCACGGGAATAATGCCTGCACGCAGTACATTCTGGTGACCCTCTCTGGTTACTTCTCAGTCTGCCCTGAGGGTGGTCCGAGGAGCGGCCGGCCCTCTGGCCTCTTCGGAAGGAAACGATGCCTGAGGTCTTTCCTTTCTCACCTGCCTGGTAAGCACTGCAGGCTGAGAGACCCCTTGCAGAAGCAGAAGAGATAGCTGAGATGGCTGCATGGAAAGCAGAGTGGCTTTACACCGAGTGCCTGAAAGGCATCCCCTGCACATTATTTTCCGCCCTGCAAATCTGAGGGAGCCTCAAAGGAAGCAACGGAGTGAGCGAGACAGTGGGAGCAGAGCTGAGTTCTTGTTGATCCCCCTTGCCCCACCTGTACAGCGGCAGAGGTCTGTGGAAGGGGCACGGTGCCTTCGGCAGCAGCACTGACTGCAGAAGAGAGAAGCTGTAGAGGGGAAGTGAGTGTGAGTGGGGGAAAGGGAGGGGATGCGAGCGTGCCAGGAGGTGAATGGAGGGGATGGGAGCACAGAGGGAAGGGGATGGAGGGGCTGAGGGTGCGCGTGGTGAGCAACGGAGGGGATCAGAGGAAGCCTTGGGGGAAATGGAAGGGAGGAGAGTGCTGAGGGTGGGGAAAGCAGGGGGCTCAGGTGCTCACGGAGGGGAACAGAAGGAACCTGAGGATGCAGGGAGAGGACTGGAGGAGACTTTAGCAGGTGTGAGGGGACCAGAGCATCAGCGCATGCATGGAGAAGGGATCTAAGGTCGCACAAAGGAGCCTGGAGTGTGCCAAGGAGGCGATCGAGGAGACTGCAAGGCACACGACTGCACGCCCCCGGAAAGCAGACAGCGACGCACTGGCTGCATAGAGCCCATGGCTTTAAGCTGGCAGGAAGGCAGCGCCCTCAGGGTGCCAGCACCTCGGCTCTGCCACACCAGGGCTGGGCTGGCGGCAGCCACACTCCCAGCATGCCTTGGGGCATCCCCACGGCATGCTGGGAGCAGGGCTGCTATGGGGCACCACGGCTCCGCCCGGGGAGACGCAGCCCCTGCCCCCATGGAGCCCCGGGGGCCAGCTCTTTCCCCCTGCCCCACAGCCCCAGCCCAGACCTGCTGCCCCATGGCCCCCGCTGCCACTCACTGCCCCAAGGCCCCAGCTCTGTCCCGGTGCCCCACAGAGCCCAACACAGAGACCTCCTGCCCCATGGCCCCAGCTCGAACCTCCACAGCAGGGGCCCACAGGGGCAGTGACTGTGGCAGATTTCGAGCACCGTGCACTCTGGCCTCCGTTCCCGAGACTCTGCCAGGGGGATTGCCAGCACGGCCCCCAAGAAAGCAGCCTCCACGTCAGCCCCTGCTGTTCCTCTCTGCAGAGGAGGCAGGACCTTCTGCCTGAAGCACTGGCTGGGGCCCCGGGAGCTACAGATGCTCTGCGGTGCGAAGGAGGTGCCTGGGCATGAAGAAGCTGTCGGAGGAGGAATTGTGCCCCAAAAGCAGGAATTCCCTCATCCTCCTCTGGCCCACTGGCACGTGTGTTGACACTTGCTGGTGAGTCGTGGGGACATGTCATGTGGCAGGGTTGGACGCCATGGCACAGTGCTCAGGCTTCATGCTTGTCAGGAATGGCAGGCTCCAGGCTGAGGGTGGGAAGTGGAAGGAGAGGCACCCCTCGGTTTTCAGGCATGCCCACATTGCCTGCTGCATTGCCACCGTGGCCTCTGTGAAAAGCCCGTGCAGGGAGTGTGCAGCGTGACATGAGCAAGGGCAGGTTTGCAGGGGGGGGAGTGGGGCTGAGAGGTGAGCATGTAGACAGCTGGGACCAGATGGCACCGGTGTGCAGGGGTGCACTTCTGCGTCCTTCAGCCCCCAGTCAAAGTGATGACTTGTGGTCTCCAAAACCGGCAGACTGGCTTTTACCTGGCAGCCTTTACACCCATTTGAGCACCAGCCAGCACTGTTCCTCTTAGCAGTTCATTGCTCCTGAATAGCAGGCAAGGAGTGTTGTTGGCGAAGGGGGCCGCCCATATGAAATCTGGAGAGCCACAGTGTTCACAGCAGAGCTTGTCCGTTCATGGGTATCCCCAGAGCTCTGTAGATGCAGGAGCCAAAGGGAGTCCTGGGAGGATGCTTTTTGGCTTAACGAAGCTTTGTGTCAGGAAGCCCCTGCCTCGTTTGATCCTAGCTTTGGATCTCAAAGCAAATAGAAAGCTCGGAAGGAGAGGAAAAGTCTTTTTATGCATGCTATACTGCTGTTTTATTTAGGCCTCTTCTTTGCCCTGTGCATGCTACTGCATTGTGTAACCCTGCAGACTGGTGCTTCCACCGAGGGTCCTTAGCCTTATACCTGAGGAGCTGTCACTATGGGGTTTATGTAGGCATCAGAGGGGCAAATGTGTGTCTGGAGAAGGGCTTTGTTCAGCCCTCTCATGCCACACCAGGACTATGTTCCTGGAGTAATGCGATCAAAGCAATCTGATTTTGACTAATAGTGGGATTAATGAGCTTTGTCAGGTCTTGAGCTGTCCAACTAAGGATGCTCGTTATGAGCCCAGGCCAATTACAGACTTAGCTGCTGCCTTCAGACATGGGGCTGAGAACGATCCTTTTTTCTTTCGTGGCCATTTGTGTTTCAGACATAGAGACAAGATGCTCTGAGGTAGTTCTGTTGCAAGGGAATAATCCCTCCCTGCAGCTCACATTGCAGGTAGGCTCCATCCTCCCTGCTAGGCTCCCTCAGAATGTTCTTTATTCTAAAATTAAATGAAAAATTGGGTTTCTAAGTAAAGGCAGCAAAATTGCCAAGACCCCAACACAGCAGAATCCTAGAAAATTTCAGTGGGGCATAAATGGAGGTGGTCACTGAAGGAGTGGGGCAGGGAAGGAAGAACAGCCCCTCCCCGAACTGGCAATTGTGTCCTTGTGTTTTTCTGTATCCTTAGCAGCGGGTAGTGAATTCCAGCTCTTCAGGGCTGTCCCTGCACAACTCTGTGGCCTCCTTTTGGGTTTGGCAACAAAATTCAACTGCCGAGAAGCCTGTCAGCCAACCCTTCAAGTCTGCCAGTGCAACTCTTATCCTAAACCCTACCCGACAAGCACCCCATAGTTCCATTAAGGATCCCAAATCCTATTTTCCACTGCCATGTTCCCTACGAGATCCAAGATCAAGAATACCTCCAGCCCACCTCCGCCATATGTGTCAACTCACAGACCCAAGTGAGGGCTGCTGCCTACAGACTTGGAAATAGAGAGTTCAGTCCCCTGTCCTGCAAAGACCTTTGGCATCCCAGACTATTTTCACACAATGATGTCAGACCGTGCAGACATACCACTTCCCCCACCCGTGATCATGAGCTCTAACCTTATTGTAGTGCAATGCCTTTCAAACTGAAGAACTCAGCACTGAGGATAAGCTGGCTGCTGTTGCAAGGCCATGGCTGAAGAAGGTAGAGTCCAGGGGGTGGGGGAACCTGGATGTGTTGGTGGCCGCACAGGCTACAGCCAACACGGAGGGGGTCTGTGAAGTAAGTGCCAAGGTCTGGCTGAACTCCTGGAGCAAGGGACTCAGCTGAGGAAGACTCCAGGGGCTGTTTGGGGAAAGAATGGTCCTGCTGTGGTGGCCTGGTTAGGTTGTGCGTGAGGACGCTGACTCTGGATGGAGGGAAGGCAAAGGAAGGGAGGAGAGGACTAAAAGGAGACATGGCTCAGCGTAGCAGGAGGAGAAGAAATGAGTAATTGGAGCAAGTGACAGAAGCAAGTGTGAGAAGTGCAGTTCAGGGCATTACCTAGATAAGCTCAAGCAGCTGGAAGTCCAGACTGGCACTCAACCTAGCCTCCACAGGTAACGACACAGACTGTGAATGCTCGTAATGGCAGAACTGAGCTGAGGCCAGGGTTTACCTTGTTTCAAGCAAAGACAGGCTGTGAGGCGATCAGAAATTGCAAAAAAGTCATTTGCTCATCCTCTGCAGACATGTCCCTCGTTTGTAGCTGGCTAACTCTGCTCCTAAATTCACTGTTTCCACCATTCTGTTATTTCTCCCTGAAGTCCAGCTGAGCCCCTTCACTTCTGGGCCATAGCCACCTGCTGCTATTTCAGTCTGCCCTCACCCCCATGCATATCTGAAGACCTCTTTCCCAAAAGCTGTTCCTGTGAGGTGATTACATACTCAGTTATTTCCAGTTGATAAACCTCGTGCGCTTAGAGATGCATGCAATGGACACACATGCAGAATTACCACTACCTTAACAGCCCCGGTATTCCTCCACGCATCCCACAGTGCCTCCGTCTTCCCACAGGTCCCCTTCCCGCTTCCAGCACAACATCTCCCAAGGAAAAATAAATAAATAAATAAATAACTCATCTCTGTAAATGCTCCTATTCCCAGGTTTTTAGCATTTCCTTTTAAACCAACTGCCCAGCTAGTCAGCTGGTATAGTTTGACTTTGATCCATTGTTACATTTGAGGTGGAGAAGCACTTCCAGTTTCCAAAGCATTTTTCATACCTACTTTCTTGTCTAGCTTCATTTAATTCAAAACACACTCTATTATTACATATTATATGACTGTATTGCAATGTCTATGGTATACATTCTGAAATATCTAATAATTTCTTTATTGAAATTAAATGATTCAAAATGATCAAAGTGAAGCATTTTGATTTTTCTCAATTGAAATTTAGCATAATTGACCCAGAAGACATTTCAGTGTTTCAACATTGCTCTCTCATGCAAAAGGAAGATTAGAGAAGTAGGAATTCACCATTGAAGAGAAACACTATTTGCCCAAAGATGGGAGATCTTTGGAGAGCAGCCTCCACCAGGAATATCAATGACTCCCCCACTGCTTCTGACCTTCCTTCTCTTTCTGCAGGTGTGGGAGTGAGGGCAAATTTAAGATAGCATTTAAAATACCAGCAGGAAATGAGTGGAAATGGAAAATGTCCCACGTCCCTGTAAGATGAGTTTGCAAGAGAGAGAGATGATGAATTATCTTCTTGAATGGCCTGTCTCCTTCCTTTACTACAAAGGCAGCTTAGACAACCAGATTAGATTCAGTCACCTAACTTTTAAATAGCTTAACTGCAGGGAGATGAATCCCATCTGCTGTATAGACATGTGGCATGTGCTCAAGATCCATGATGGGTCTGGATCTACTGCACAGCTCTGTCCAGGAGATGCATTTCACATTCTCTGAAATATCACACTGAGCTGCACCGTGTGCTGTTCTGGCTGTCTTTATGTGCGCAGTAAACTATGCACATCCCGAAATCTGGGATGCATGGAGCCTAATCAACATGACATGGAGAAAGCATGTATGAAATTGCATGTGCATGTGTAAAAAAAAACACAAAAAAAACAACTCCTTCCCTGGAAATCCACCAGCCTTACCCTCCCAAGCCTGCAGTTCTGCGCCATGCCATCACACCGTATTTCCATACCACAGCAATGCAGGAGGCCAGGCTCCATGATTACTCTTTCAAATGCTCATAGGTGTGAAACACTTGGGGAAAACATACAGGAAGACTTCCTTGCTGAGCTTTAGCTGTATGCAAGTGACCTATTTAAAGCTAATCAGGCTTCCTCTGTGTTCATCAGAGAGAAAGAAGTTAGCATCTTCACAGAGCGCTTCTTCCTTAGGACAAGTTGAGTCATCTCCAGGAACTGCCTGTCTCTCTCCGTTGAGTCCAGAGGGGGTTTAGATGACTAGATTAGATTCAGACAAAGCTTTTAGGTGCTTCCTGGTAGATGACATGAGCGTTTTCACCCACACCCCTCCCTAATTTCTCCCTTTTATCTCTACCGAGAGATCTCCAACCTCCTAGGCACCAGCATGAGGTCCTTCAGTAGGATGCCAGAGTTTAGGTGAGAAGAACTGAATCCTAAGAGTCAGTTACTCTAACACAAACAGATAATGTAACTCCCTGTATTTCTCTTGTTGCCAGATGTTGAACTTTTGATGTATTTGGTGACATAATTAATACATTCATAATGGATAATTTGCTGAAGGAGCACAGTAACTTAATTCCTGCAAGGTGGAAGTTTCACAGTTATTCAATTCACCTCACAGAAGAAAATCCTCTTGTCTTCCCTTTACTCTGCTTCCCCAAATACTTGTGCTGCCTCCCCAGCTATAATACTGGATTGTGTCACTTCCTCCTTTACCTATGGATGTCCCCTTGTATGACTTTTCATAATGAAATTGTGCAGGAGAATTATGACAATTTTCAGAAAAGTTTTTTAAAATATAGCGCCCTACTATGGCTAAAGAAAATCCAACAAATAAAATAGCCATCTTCAACTTACCGGAAAACATCAGCACCAGTGTATACACATTTATATACATTCAGGTTTGTGCCTTCGCCATCTGGTGGCAAGGCACGATCATAGCATGTCCACAGAGCTGAGAAAGTTTTTGGACCCTATCTATTTGTTTGAAAATGAGAATTCGAAATTAGTAAGATGGTTGAGAAAGTTTCCGTTTTTCAACGTTTGTTGATAATATCATCAGTTATACATATATATATATATATATATACACACTTGTTTTAATGTATCATCTTGTAATTATATTGTACTGACCAACATTGCATTGCATCATATCTGAGTGTTGTGGCACAAAAATATCCGACATGCTCTTTTCAGATAGTTGACTATGCATCTAGTCATAGGCTTGAGCAAAAGGCTGTCCCAGCTTATTCCAGTTAGAGCTGAGCACATTGATTGATCTTACCCAAATTTAAATCTCTGCAGCAGATTTGAGTTCATCTGACCTCATCAAACTAATCTTCCTTTAAAGTTAATAAAGAAAAAAGGGGGACACTTCTTGGGCACTGTTCATCTTTTCTTAGAAGGGACATCTTCATAGCCCGGGATCCATGAATCTTCTTTGTAAACTATGAAGAACACGAGATGAACATCTTAGGTGAAGGCGATTACTTCTGAGATCATATACCTTATATCATAGACAGCCAAAGCGCAGACAGCAAAAACCTCACATCTTGTCCTTCCAACTGGGGAATCCAAGTCAGTGAGTGTAATTAGAACCCGGTTACTTTCTCATGTATCCTGAAATATTGGAGCTGAGAAAGATATCTGAGCCATATTACATGCTAAGATCAAATTAAAAAAAAAAAGTACTTCTCGTTTTTTTTTTTCTCACTCTTACATTGCATAGGAGGGGATTTACTAGTTACACTGGTTAGTATGAAATTTGCATTTTCCTGGCCTTAGAAATTAGTGGTTGAAAGATCTATTTCCCATCTCTAGTTTCTTTGCTATGAAGGATGGCCATTCATTTTCTTACACCCACTGCTTAATCCTCTCTGCTATAACACTGGATTTCAACACAGGTGGAGTTGCTTGCTTTCTAAACTAGGAAGTAACATCTGTTTTCACTTTGGAAGTTCTTGTATGATCCAAGCATAAGTTGCTATGTAATTGCTTGCAAGCTTTTTTTTTTTTTTTTTTCCCAATAAGGACTGGATTATTTACCAGATTTGCTTATAGACTCTTGATCTCCAGATGTCTATACACACATATAGAAGCTCCATCGTTAACCAGATAGATAAAAGCCTGTTCTGCTTCTTTTTCAGAGTGCTGGGTATTACCAAGAGTGGAATAAATCCAGATCTTCTCAACATTTTGGAAAGAGACCATCTCTGTTATACAAAACAGAAATAACAGAGATAAAGTCTGTTTGTATTTAAAAGTAGACTGAAATTTAGCAAAACATCATTTCAGGACAATGTGGAACTAGAATGTTACAGTCTAGGAATCCTAGAATAGCCTCATTTTCACACGTGTTCTTTGTGGCTTGTATGTCCAATTTATTGATAGAATTGATACAGCAGCAGCAGATTGTAGTCATGTATTCTTCCGTGCAAACAAATTGCAGTTACTTACCTTTGGTTTAATAAAGACGTGATAAGTGAAAATGGATATGAATTTAACTCTTTTCATAGTTGTGGAGTTTAAGTGCAGTTGACATCTACTCTGGAATATCATTGTAATCCCATGCAGACAAATGCATTTGAAACCTTAATTTCCCCAGAGATGCTGACCATCCATTTCTGTCTTCACAGGTAACTCTGTATATCCTGCACACCTTCAAAAGTCAGCTCAGGAATTCATACCTCCATGTACCTACTAGTCAGACAGTCAGTTTGTTATGAGCATGAATGGAGCTTGGTTTGGTGCAGGAACGAGCAGAATTAATCAAAGAGTGATTTCTGTCAGACATTTGTCTAGAAGAATGCCATCAAGTTGACTGGAAACAGTTGGAATCCAACCAGCAGACTTTAATATCTTTTTCTGAATAAAAAGAATATATTAGTATCACAGTTATACATATGGCAGTGAAGGAATAGTTGGTTTATTTGTAATAAATCTGGAGTAGCTCTACATACATATGCCTGCTTATGGAATTCATCTCACCTAGAGATATACCTTTAAGCATGCCTTTGTTTCTGTCTTCCATCTTAGTTTCTTCTCAATAGGGAGGGGGAGGAAAAAAAAAGTAACAGGTATTTTTACAGAATGGTTCATGTGAGTATCTTAGACATCTGCTACATGATGAGATGAGTTATGCCATAGAAGTGCCCATTTTTTCCTTCCTTTTCCCTATTCAGGATGTGTAGAATGATAAGCTCAGGAGGCTGCAGCCAGGGCCTGTCCCTCTGGCCCTGAGCCAGGTGGGCAGAGAAGACCTGGAGATGGTAGCCGAGTTCAACCAAGAGTCCAGATGACCAGGAGAGTTCCTGGTGATGAAGCAGGTATGAGGTCAAGCTGAGAAGTCAGCCTGCGGGTCAGAGTCAGGATCAGGCCTGGTGAGGGTAACCAGGGACAGAGAGAGTCCAGTGCCTACTGGCAGGCCCAAAGTGACAAGATAGGTCCAGGGTCAAGCTGGGAGGTCAGTCCACAGGGCAGGGTCTAGAGCAATGGAGTCTGCACGCTGAGCTGAGCTGAGCTGAGCTGAGCTGGAGATCAGTGCTCCTCTAGGGAAGCTCAGACAGAAACTGAAGGCCCAGGGTTGAGCTTAAATGGGGCTCCTTGGCCCATGGGCAGGAGGTGCAAGTGGATGCCTCAGGCGAGGATGATCAGGCCCATTAAGGCCTGTTAGTGCCCTCAGACCCTGGAAACAGTAGTCATTGAAATGCTCACTAGCATATGTAATTTTGATTTCAGAATTCAAAGAACTGGGAAATGTTACTACCTCTTTAAGGTCTGTCAGAGACTATTTCTTCTCTTTGCAGTCTCACTTAGCCTACTTCCCGCTAACAGCTCTTGAACATTGATACGTATGTATTTACCATTATTAGACTGTGACTTAGTGGCATTCATAGTGCTCCAGCTTCACACTGGAACAATCTAGGTAGATAATGTATGTTACAGGTGGTTTGGGATAACACAGACAAGTGATTACATTTCAGAACGGCATTTTGGATGAAATCAGTATTGTCCTTGTTGACCAAAGGAAGTAAGCTGTTCACCGCTAGCGGGAGCATATGATCATGATCGGTTTTTGCCAGTTGTTCTCCAGAGTGTTTCAAGACAAGATTGCTTACCTAATGTGAACAAATATCTGAGCAAAACGGCAGCAGAAAATTACACCACAGTAGCTGAGTTCCTCCTCCTAGATCTAATAAACAAGGCAGAAGCACAGCCCACTCTCATTGTAATGCTTTTAATTATTTGCCTGATGACTGTAGTTGGAAATCTGGCCTTGACCGCATTAATAAGGATTGTCTCCCCAAACCACCCTCCCAAATAGCTTTTCCTTAGCCATTTGGCAGTCTTAGACCTCTGCTGCTCAGTCATCACCCCCAGGATGGTGGCCAGTCTCTTAGCAGAGAGCAAAGCTGTCTCATTTGGTGGCTGTGCTGCCCAGATGTATTGTTTCTCTACATTTTGCACCAACGAATGTTTCATTCTGGCTGTGATGGCATATGACCAGCTGGAAACCACTGCTATACAAAGCTGTCATGTCATGAAGCCTCAGCATCCAGCTGTGACTTGGTTCTTACTCTTGTGGGTCTCTAATCTCAATGATACACAGCAGCTGTGCCTTTTGGGTGTCCTTCTGCCATTCCAGCATCACCAGTCACTTCTGTGGTGTGGTACCCCTGATCTGTGGTATCTCCTGCTCTGACATCAGGGTTAACAAGATCATCCTCGCAGCATTTTGCATCTTAGGTGACATCTTTGTCATACTGCAGGTATGCATTTTGCTACATCTACATCATCTCTGCTATCCTGGAGTGCCACTCCAGCAAGGGAAGGCACAAAGCCTTCTCCTCCTGTGCACTTGATAGTTTTTGCCATATCCTTTGGCACTCCAGCTACACACCCCAGAGCTCTGGCTCCTTGCCTGACCAAGACCAGGTGATGTCTGTGTTTTATACAATGGTAAGCCCCACGGTCTACAGCTTGAGGACCAAGGAGGTTCTCAAAATGAGGCACTGAACGGACTGTTACATGGAGAAAATTGTTTGTCAGTCAATAAAACCTCCAAAGGAGTTGGAACAGGTGCTTAAAAAATTAAAATGATGAGTACAGCTGTTCATGGATGAATTTATTCTGAAATAATTGCTCGTTATGCAACAGAAGTAGGAGAAAAGTGAATGCAGAAGTGAAGAAAGATATAACTGTAATATTAAAGACTTTTCTGTAATAGCAAGAGCTACAGCTTTACTGTGAGAAAGAACGATTGTGACACTTTTGAAGGCGTTTAGTTTCACCTAAGTTTTTACTTTCAAGTTTGATGCCTTGAAGACATCCCAGCTTTGTTTTCAACTGTTGCTAACTAGTACCACTTCAGCAGTATCGCTTCCATGTTCTGTTTCCATTCTCTTACCTCATACATCACGTAGCCTTTTTTTTCCTGACTCCCAGTCTGAAGGTGATCATTAACCTTTTAGCAAAACCGGGTCACATTCATCAGGCACCATAGACTGTTTACAGTATTAGTGATGTGGGTGACTCGAGTCTTCCATGCAAGAACAAAGTTACCACACAGCACGTGGTCCTGAGGGACAGCCTACCCTCTTTTGTTGTGGGTGAATATCCTTGAATCAATTCACATTCATCGCAGGCTAAAAATGTGCACACAGAGGAATTTTTTACAAATGCTGAGGCTGGGATTCATCTTACTTAAGTTTAGACTTTTGTTAATAAGCTGCCAAAGCATAAACCAAACTTGTAGGCTCTTTCTATAGCTCATGAAGGCAAATAAAAGTCTGTTTGCCTCCACAGTTTGATCACACCTGTCTCTGTCTCCCTTGAAAGGTCTATATTTATATCTATGAATTACAGGAAGAGTGTAGAGTGACCAGCTCAGGTTTATGGAATTATTTCAAGTCCACGTTAATGCAGCTTAATGCTGCCCTGAGTTCTGGTTTTGGATCACATTCCATCTGACTCAGGGAGCTGGCTCATAGAGAAAAAAAAGCCACTGGCTTCAGTAGAGAAAGACTTCAGTCTCAGCTGCTTTGGCCATGGAAGTAGCACAGAGAAGGAAACGGAACCTGCTATAACACTGCCTCAACACACAGAGTTATTAGACAAATGGGTGTAAGACCATTTTTCCCTATCCTTAGGAAGGACTGCAAGTAAAGGTCCCATAAAAAGCTACACTCCCTCTCACTGGGGGTCATCACTCAGAGCAACCCATTCTGCCCATCCTGAACCACTTAGACCCCTTAATGTGTAAACGTAGTGTCTGAGGAAGAAATATGTTCCACTCTTCCATAGCCATAGCTTTATCATTAAGACTGACAGGTGTTATTAAACAATAACCAGTCAGTTCCCAGAGCAACTCTGGCAGCATCTAGAAGTACAAATTTTCTGCAAGCAAACATTTTCATGCTTCCTAGAATACCATGGAGGTTTCAGATATTCCTGACTAAACTGTGAGAGAGGACTACAGCAAAGAAAAATAAATAACCCAGACAAGCAATACCTGTTGATCCACTTTTAACCCAGCTATCTCCTGAACACCACGGCTTTCACATAGTCTAGACGAGAACTCCGGGAGCCATTACATTGCCAGTCTAATGCAGTCTGGAAGAGGACCCGGTCCAATGCAAGTACATTGCAGACCTCATGGTGCAGCCCAGACAGACGAGCTTCCCTCACTCATCATCTTACACATGGCACTGCACATTCGCTGTCCCAGGAGTCGCCCCCACTCCACAACACGAGCAGCCACTGTAAGCACAGTCTAACTAAGGCTGCGTTACCTGGGACATTTCTGCCTGCCTAAGCCCCACTGATGACTTTCCCTGCTAGGGACAGTCAGAGCAGATCACTCTTCAGCTGAGTAACCCAATTCAGCTCTCTGCTCTGAAGGCCAACAGTTTGTCGAACAACCTCTAAGCCCTCGAAGTAGCACAAGTAAGCTAGCTTTCCTGGCAGGTAGAGATGTCCTTAAACTCCTGCCAGAATCAGGGGAAGGGGCTTTGTTCATATGTCTCAAAGGCTCCTCAGCTTCCCAGAACAGCTGTCTTCATCATCTTATCGTAAAGTAATTTCAATAAGTGTCCAGTGATATTGCAAGAGCAGAGAGAGGTTAATGGCAAGCTGTTACTAAAGCATGATATCTATGTCAACATCTTCCAATAGACCATTATTTTTCTTTTCTTCAAAAGAGTTAATTATTCAAGGACCTTAGAAGAAAAATATATGTGGGATTGGGTGCAAGTGCAAAGGCAGTGTTAAGGCAGAGGCACCAGAACTCTAAGCAAATCAGCAGCGATCACCTACTTGAAGAATTTTCTATCTGCATTTGAAGAAAAATCTACCCCGATGGATGGACACATAATCTGAGCCTGGATGGTCCACAGATGAACAGGTTATCACAGCAAAATATCTGCTCCACAGATGAGCAGGCTGCCTGAAACTAGATGGTCCATGAGCCAAAGAGGTTATCTAACAAAGGGCACGAGTCCAAGGGTAGATGTGTTATTAGAGACAACAGGAGTCTTCTGTGGAAAAACCAGCTAACTGTGTATCAGGACTGTGCATTTTAATGAGAGGAAGAATTATCAAGTTTGATCACAATTAATAACAGAGGTGGATTCACATTCAGATGGCATACTTAATGCTTAAACTCCACGGAGTTGCACTGCAGCTCTTCAGAGTCAGATAAGCAGAACTGATTCCTCTGATATCTTACACTGTACTGCTATTTACATGAATATGGTCTTGTTATTATTAAAAGAATCTATATTAAAGTTTGCAGTCTAAAGCTTTGTTAAGCCTTGTTTGTCAGTTGATAGGGACAGACCAGGGTTCACTGAATTTGCTAGGACACTTATGTCATCAGTTTCACTAGTAAAAAGTAGTAAGGGCAGGGAATGAGACGGGCATGTCCTATGATCAATGACAACAAAGACACCCTTAGAGGATGATTCCTTCTGCTTATCACACTTATCTGAAGATGGGATGAATTGTCCTTTGAAGGTGATATTGCTTCCTTTGTCTATAGGGGGAGCCCAGAATAGATGTTGACTAGACCCCTAACCAAGGATAGGGGAGATTAATTCACAGAAAGATTCTTCATTAGAGTGCACCTGCTGAGACTCCTAATTAAGGCCTGGTGTCTTGCAGGAGATCTAATTTACAGACATTAAACTGCGTCGAGAGTCATAAATACACCAAGTACTTCAGTAACACCATTTTTCTGAAGAAAGAATTCCGAAGCGGCAAGCTGAGTGTTAGAATATCACATTTCATATTGAAGTTGTTTCTCAGCGTGTCACTCCACTAATGTTTCACAACGCCCAGGCTGCAGGTCAGCTGCAACATATAGGGAAAAGAATGAGCTGTTGCTCCAAAGGCAGTACTGAATTGCGTAGTTCTGCAAACATCTCAGCAAAGAACATTTATCTGGGCATTTATCTGGAGCAGGGAGGGGCTCTACTGCAAGTTTGAAGTCCTAAAGTTTTTCTGTTTAGATAAATCTTCTGATTTGTTTCAGTAAGATGTCTTTGAAGTGAAGAAGGAAGCTGCTCACTCTTACAAAGGTACATGAAATGTTTGTAGCTTTTGAAATAAGAGTTTATTTCTGGGAACAATACAGCATAAAATATCTCGCACCTTCATGCAAGGAAGGTAGGCCTATTTCTTCATTTTAGAGATCAAAAAGATCATTTTCAATCTGCAGATAGAATCATTGAATCATTTAGGTTGGGAAGGATTTCTGGAGGTCATCAAGTCCAACCTCCTCCTCAAAGTGCTGAGTTACGAGTGTTGAGGGAGCTGGTAGACGATATAGCAGAGGCACTCTCCATCATCTTTGAAAGGTCATGGAGAACAGGAGAGGTGCCTGAGGACTGGAAGAAAGCCAGTGTCACCCTGTGTCTTCAAAAAGGGCAAGAAGGAGGACTCAGGCAACTACAGGCCAGTCAGCCTCACCTGCATCCCTGGAAAGGTGATAGAGCAGCTCATCCTGGAGGCCATCTCCAAGCATGTGGAGGACAAGAAGGTGATCAGGAGTAGTCAGCATGGCTTCACCAAGGGGAAATCATGCTTAACCAATCTGATAGCCTTCTGTGATGGAATGACTGGCTGGGTAGATGAGGGGAGAGCAGTGGATGTTATCTCCCTTGACTTGAGGAAGGCTTTCGACACTGTCTCCCATAGCATCCTCATAGACAGGCTCAGGAAGTGTGGGTTAGATGAGTGGACAATGAGGTGGCTTGAGAACTGGCTGAATGGCAGAGCTCAGAGAGTTGTGATCAGCGGTGCGGAGTTTAGTTGGAGGCCTGTAGCTAGCGGTGTCCCCCAGGGGTCAGGACTGGGTCCAGTCTTGTTCAACTTCTTCATCAGTGACCTGGATGAAGACACAGAGTGCACCCTCATCAAGTTTGCCGATGATACAAAATTGGGAGGAGTGGCCCAGAAGGCTGTGCTGCCATTCAGAGAGACCTGGAGAGGCTGAAGAGGTGGGCAGAGAGGAACCTCCTGAAGTTCAAAAAAGGCAAGTGCAGGGTCTTGCACCTAGGGAGGTATATCCCCCGGCACCAGTATAGGTTGGGGGTTGACCTGCTGGAAAGCAGCTCTGTGGAGAAGGACCTGGGAGTGCTGAAGGACACCAGGTAAAGCCTGAGACAGCAATGTGCCAGGAAACACACACAGTTCCAGCTGAACATGAGGAAAACTTCTTCACTGTGAGGGTGACAGAGCATTGGAACAGGTTGCCCAGAGAGGTTGTGGAGTGTCCTTCTCTGGAGATATTCAAAATCCACCTGGACATAATCCTGTGCAACGTCCTCTAGGTGACCCTGCTTGAGCAGGGGGGTTGGACTAGATGATCTCCAGAGGTCCCTTCCAACCTCAACTATTCTGTGATTCTGTGAAAGCAGGTTCAGTCAGATCAGATTGCTCCGCCCGATCCAGCTGAATTTTAAATGTCAGCACAGATGGAGATTCTACAAATTTGCACCTAATCCAGTGTTTGATCACTCACGTTAGGGCAGGAGAGGGAAATTTCCTCCTTCAGTTTCCCAAGTAGTCCATGGAAGAGAGCAACCTGTTGATAGCAAGCTCATTGAAGCCCTTTTCTGAGAATTAACTGGGCTAGTTGCTGTGCTTTAGGGTAGAAAAGGTTGGGTAGGTTGGAGATAAACAACAGTCAGCTATGCAAAGATGACTCAGTGTGTAAAGGCAGTCTGGTCTTTTGTGCATCTAAGCAGGGTAAACATTTTGCTCACTTAAACTGTGTACCTAACCATTATAGGCTGGTTTTAATCCTGCTGTCTGCTTCTTGAAATGGGCAAGTACTTCTGAAGATTTGGCTCAAGGGGGGAATAAACTGGCTTGGTATCCACAGTATCTACTCTTGTCTTACTGGATAAAACTGATCAGTATTTCATTTGGTGACTCTTCCCAATTTATTCCTGAGCAGAAAATGGCCACTTTCCCTTGACAACAGGGATGCAAGCAAATGAGAAATCCTTTCTCAGCCAAACCTGGAGGATCTTGTGGTATCTCCTCCTCTTTGGGAAGATGCAAAGCTGAGTTTTCCTGTTGCTGGTGCCATTTAGTGCTTGGCACCTTTCATATAAGAGTGGAAACTCTTACTTTCTTCTGCCAGGATGTGGATTTGTTATTTGTATGTTTACAAGTTGCAGTCCCAAAGGTCAGGGTGGTGGAGGTCCATGTAATGAAGGCAGGTCTTAGCAAGTTGACACAGCTGCAGCCTAACCATTATATTCCTATTTCAGCAAGGCTGAATGGGGGCTGCTTTGTCCCATTAATGGACTTTGTGGCCCATACTGAGCTCTAACTACCCTGCTACCAATGCCCGGGGGAGTTAGCTAAGAGGCAAAAAATGTATTGGTGATTGCAATACAGGAAGAATGATGTCTGAACTAGTGTCAAGACCACCTATCTTCAGGAACAAGCGGGCCATTGCCCTTGGAGTGGGCCATTTGGATGATACTGTACACCCAACCGTGGCCACGAGTGAGGGGAGAAGAGTGCTCCATAGATGTCCTCAAGAAAAGCAGACTTTTTTCCTTAAAAAAGGAGAAAGAGGGCACACGAAAACCATTGTAGTGCCAGACTAGGACTGGTGTTTCACAGTGCTGCTGCTGCCTTTTGAATAAATTATTTTATCTTTCTGCGCTTTCTTTTCTCACCTGAAAAATAGGAAGAGTACTCCCTTGTTTCACAAGTCATTTCAATGCGTAATTAAAGAAGTCTAGTCAGAAGCTATGATGAAAATGCGCCGTGCTTCCTTGTGGCTACTGAGACAATCAATTGTATGTTGCCAGTTTCCCATCACTTCTAGGTGTTGAACCAGTTTCTTGTCGGGAGATAACATGAGTGTGCTAGCAACATGCCTGAGAGGAATCACTGTGTGGCCATTGAGTTTATCCTCTCTGGACTAACAGAAAGCCAAGAGGTGAAGGTAACCCGCTTTTTTTTAAGCACATTAATAGGGAATCTTGGAAGGATCATGTAGATGAAGGTTGATCCCCCGGCTTCACACACTGTGTACCTTTCCCTCAGTAACTTGGCTCCTGTGGATTTCTGTTACTCCTCAGCTCTCTCCCCGAGGTTGCTGGTGAACTCTTCAGCAGTGAGGAGAGCCACTTCAGTCAGTGCCTGTGTGGCACAGCTATTCACTTGTCTCCTCATGGCTAGTATTAAGTGTCTCCTGCTGGCAGTAACGACATATGACTGCATGTGGCTCTCTGTAACCCTCTCCTTTATGCAACTGTCATGTCCTCAAAAGCCTGTACAGAGACGTTAATCATCTCCTGTTTCACTGGCTTTGTCCACGCACTTGCGCAAACTATCTCCACCTTCACATTCTCTTTCTGTGACTTTGGTGTTATCGGTCATTATTTCTGTGACATCCCCCTAGGATCCAGCTTTCATGCTCTGACACCTATAGCAAAGAGACGGTACTTCACATTTTTGGTGTGTTTCATGGCATCTTCACATCTCTGGCAATTCTCATCTCCTCCATCTACCTCATCTCCACCACCCTGAGGATCCACTCCTCCAAGGGCAGATGCAAAGCCTTCTCCACCTCTGCTTCCCATCTGAGAGCTCTCTTCTTGTTTTATGGGAGCACCGTTTTTATGTGCGTTAGCCCGATATGCAGCTACTCATTGGACTGAGATAAATGGGCCTCTCTGTTCTCTACAGTGGTGGCTCCAGTGCTGAATCTTATCAGCTACAGCCTAAGGAATAAGGAGGTGAAGGATGCTCTGAGGAGAGTTTTAGGTCATATCAGAGAAACTTCAGCAGACTTGTTAGAAAGAGAACTTTGTTTGGGGAAAACTTATCAAAACCTTGGTACAAAGAGTAGGACTTCCAAGGAAGATTTGATCAGCTTCCAAGGGTGAGATTCAGAAAGGTACTAAATTGCTAGAAGTGCTTTTAGGTGGACTTTTAACTGGTTGTATCTGCAACTTCTATCTTGAAAGACTGTGTTCCTCTGTTGCTGAAAGCTGGAGGAATCCTGACTCTTAACTTGCAAGTTCCAAGCACAAACAGGACTCCTGCCTGAGGAGTGCGTGGCACAGAATTGCAGTTCTCTGTTCTACTAGGAACGTTTGCTCATGTAGGAAAACCACCAGTCCGTCAAGATGAGAAAAAGCTTTCAGAGATATTCAAGAGGAGAAAAGCAATGTGATTTGAATTTACGGCCATTTCTGCTATGTCTTCAGTATTTGAAAGGAGTAGCCTCTTCCAGTGCAACACACAGAACCTGAAGTTCTGGAAAGGAAATCTTGGAGAACAGACACCCGTGTTTTTGCCCCCCAAACACTAGGGAAAGTAACTGTCCCTCTCCTGTTAAATCTCCCTCTTCTGTCACTCATTACTACCTCCTTTTTCCCCTTCTGCCTGGAAACATGAAAAAACTACAGAAATGCAGAAAAGATTGACTTCTAATTTTGCTACCATTGTGAAGTAACAAGAACTTATTCCTGCTTTTCATCTCCACATATCAGCAATCCACTTGAGGCAACTGAGTGAATTGGTAGTTATTTTAAGGACATTGGACATAATCTGAAAGTTAATCAAGCTGCAGTGTTCTTTCACTTAAAAGAATGACGGAATAAGATGGTGACTTACCAACTACATGTCTGCCATCAATGTGATTTTGAGAATAAATGACCAATCATTTCTGGGAGATGAGAAATTTGGGAAAGGCTTTGGAATCCTTTTATCAATTCAACTAAGCTAGCTCTAAGGATAGGTGTTCTATCACTAGTAGATGTTTCATCGCTTCTGGCTGAGTTTACAAATGCTGTCCCTCAGTTGGCAGAAGGAGTTGAAATCTTTATTGAGCTGAAAGTGACAGAATTAATCTCAGACAGGCGAGAGGTTCCTGCCTCTGCATAAGGTTTACAGTCAAAGGGGGATGGAAAGAGGTCTTGCGGATTCCCTTTGCATTTCACTGCAAGCCTGTTAGGGCTGTTATTTCCCCTGACTTCCTCTCCTTAAAGCTGTGCATAACTATAGCAAAGATTGTGTCCCTGTGATCATCTATGGCACCTTAAAGAAGGATTTTACAAGTCTCTTTCTTTCAAACTGCTGCCAGCATATTTTACAGAGAGCTGATATGACTGCGAAACATCATTATTTTTGCCCAAAGACACACGGCTGGGGAGAAAACTTTTCTTCAGTATGTTATAGTCTGAATTTTGATCAAGTAGTGACGATTAAAGGCCATCACTATCTCAGAAGCCGTTTATCTCAGTAACGCTAAAATTAGAATATGCACGGGTAGTAAAAGCATTTGGACTATATGCACTATTATCCCACTGGCCTGACGGTCCTAAAAAGCGGGAAAAAGAAATTGAAAATGTAGCCTTTTGGTGCTGCTAGTTGTCATCTTTCTGTTGCTGCAGAGGCTGAAGCTCAAGGTTTATCTCTTGTTTCTGATTATTAAGTATCATCAGATATGTGAAGTTCACCGTTTTTGCACATATCAATGTTGCGCTGTCCTTATCTTGAACAGAGATGAGAGATTTTTAAACCAGATTTCTGAGGTGTCCAAAATTGTCTTTTTCAGTGGACTCCCAGCTCAAAGGAAGGAAATAGCTTGAGAAGAAATCACAGGCATCATTTTATTTTCCTGTGTATGTTTACAGGTCTCTGGGAAGAGCAATGTACACTACTACTCTTCCAGAAAAAGACAGGTAGATCGTCATCAAAGAGCTTCCCTGCACAGCAATGAGTCATGTCTGCACACCTCTCTCTGCGCTGATGTTTAAGATAGTCAAAGCCATCTCGAGCTAAGCATCAGCAGAACCGGCAGCATGTTTCAATCAAGAATCACAATCTCAAACCTAAATATGCTTTCTGACAAATATCATCAAAAAGAACAGATTTTCCGAAGCCCCACATTCATCTTAGTCCTGCATTCACCTATGCCTTAGTCTCCACCTCGAGAAACCCAGACAAAATTAGGGAATTTAAAATGTTAAAGAGCTGCTGTCTCTTCAAATCCAGTCTCTAAATAAAGCGGTGAAAAATGTCCCGACAATTGAACTGGATTGTGGCTCCAACACTGACTATGGTATTTAACCATGCTTGGATTGCTGCTCTGATAGATTATAAAGCTCAGCTATGACATAAGGTCAAGGCCTTGGAAAGGTGTTAGCAGAGCTCCTTTAAATGAAGCGTTCCCAGAGACACCAGGCTGGCACAGACTGATGAAAATCGGAGTGAATGCCTGGCATTGGGGAACGGCCTCTGTGTCCATCAGTGTTCCTGGGAGCCTTGGAAAGTCTAGTACAGTGTATGTCACCCTTCACTGTAAGGCAGACACCTAGTGCAGCATCCTGCTCCTCTCATGCTCCTCTTTTACCATGCAAAGAATCTCAGTCCCCTCAAAGGTCTCTTGCTGTCTTCAGCAGCTCTCTCAAGTTGAGGCACCTCATGTCAGCACACCAATATATGTGAGATGAAACCTGCTTGTGCTGTGCCATCCTGAAGGATTTGCTTTCTCTTGGAAGCTTAGCACCACCATCACTTTTTTTGTGTAGAAACGTGAGCAGACACCACTCTCCGAAGCTCGTAGGAGCTAGTGGGAAAGCATAACCTCTCAAAATACTTAGTTATTCCTCTTAATGCCAGGAGAAGCCTAGACCTGAGACTTACACAGCTCTAAGGTGTCTAAAGGTAAAAGCCCCACTACCACCTCAAAGGCTCGGGTTTGACTGGTGACAATATGCTCACATCCTTTTGACTGACAGTTTCCAAAGAAAGATGAGAGCTACATGAAACCTTGAATTTAGTTTCAGTTCTACTCTTGTCTGCTGAGAAGATGGTGGAAGGGCGCATATAGATGAAAATGCATGGCCCAAAGAACAGAAGTGCAACAGTGATATGGGAGGTGCAGGTAGAGAGTGCTTCGAGACACCCTTTAGAAAAGCGTGTCCTCAAAGAGACCAAAATAATGACTTAGGACACAAAAAGAACAACAAAAGAGCCTGAGGAAATCAGACCACTATTGGCAACCACGATGCAACTAACCACGTAGGTGTCAGTGCAGGCCAGCTTCAGCAAAGCGTGTACATCACAGAAGTAGTGGTTGATCTCATTGGGCCCACAAAACAATAGCTGAGTGGTGAGCAGGGTCTGCGCCAGGGAGTGCACACAGCCTCCCACCCACGAAGCTGCCACCAGCCAGCCACACACATGCTTGTTCATAATTCTTGTATAATGAAGCAGCTTGCATATAGCAGTGTAACGATCATACACCATTGCTATGAGGATGAACATCTCTGTGCAGGCAAAGAGATGGACCCCAAAGAGCTGTGCTATGCAGCCCACAAAAGAGATGGTCTTCTTTTCAGCAAGAAGGTCACAAATGAGTTTGGGAACTGTGACAGTAGAGTAACTGATATCTACAAAGGACAAGTAGCTCAGGAAGAAGTACATGGGAGAGTCCAGCTGTTGACTGTTCTGTATAGTGCTGATGCTAAGCAGGTTTCCAAGAATAACAGTGGCATAGAAGACTAAGAAGAATGTGAAGCATACTTTTGCTAATGTATCATCTTGTGTGAGTCCCTGGAAGACAAACTCCGTCACATTGTTCTTGTTCTTCATATATGCCACGTAGACAGGACCTGAAGCACAGAATAAAGCCACCTGTGATGGCATTAGAAACACAGTGCTATCAGTACACATCCATATCGATCACCGGTATGTTCAATATCAATATATTCGTTTTTATGTCTTTTGGGGAAAGTTTCCTTTCAAAGTCAATGCTTCTCTCAAGGAGTGACAGTTGATATCTAACTCAGAATGTATTACTGAAGTGTGTAATAGGGCGCTCCGTTTATTTGTTTGAGGGAGTTGGTGGAAATATCCTCCAGATTCATATTACTGATCTTTGCCCCTTTTAAAAAGGAAGACTAGTTACTAGGCTCCCTAAACATCCACTTTTGAAGTGCTGATTTGGAAATGAAAAACCGACTGAGAAGGATAGTGCATGTTTTGATTTGAGTCTCAACACGCTAGTCATCCCCTAAGGAATTCTGCTCAAGCAGTGAACGTACCTTCTTTTTCAACCCTCTGAAGGAATTCAACAGAATTAGTCCTTACTAGTGCTCTCTGACTCTGGTAGAATGTCCATGCATTTTTGTGCAACCATCAGTATTCACATCATGACACAAGGCAGCTGGCTAATTAACATCACTTCAACTATCGAGGAGGTAAAGTGGACACCTACCTCATGTCTGTTTAGCAGAGATGTGCCTTTAGGCACAAACTGTCTTTAAGGCGCCCTAAGTGAAATCAGACCATGTTCAAGGGATGCCAGGAAACCTGAAGCAGGAGAGTCATTTTCCTATATGTGCTGTACTGGGCTACATCTTGTGTGGATGGGTTCCAGTTATTGCTCATGAGTTTCTGGGTTGTGACCTCAGTCTCCAAAAGAGCGGGCTTGTATTTCCTCAGACCACCTTTCCTACAGTACATGGGTGAATACTGGAGATAATCTGCATTAACGATGTGTCAGTAAGGCTTTTGTACACCTCAGCCAAGTTCTGGACTGGGCATGGAAACCCCCATAAACACACCTGTGATGCCCCTGGGGTAATAAATACACCGCTGCTGAATCTCCTTTACTCACCAACACCCTTGTATTCACCTTTGCTGCACTCTAGTGCAGTACGCAAGTATCACTAGTGTTCAGTTTCTACACTGAAAAGATAGATGGCAAGAGCTGCATAACAGTGTCCACAATACTGGCAAGTCCTTTGGGCTCTTAATCCTGTTCCACAATCACAGGTCAATCAGTTCTTTCTCACAAGATCTCTGCCTCTTCCACCCTCCAACTTCAGCAGCAGAGGAAATATTCTTTTGTGTCTCCAGCCCTATCTCCATGCCACTCCATGGGCAGAGGGAAAGCAATGTGGGGAGGCCCAAACTTACACAGTTTATATTTGCTAGTCTCCAACAGTTTGCCTGCTATTCTCCTCTGATGACCTCTCGGACCACTTCAGGCACTTTCATCAAAACCTCTCAGCTCCAAGCTGCTTCTTGTGTGTCACGAGAGCAGTCCACATCTCTGCCAGAGCTGAAAACTACAGAGGATGAAACGGACAGCCTGAATGTCTAGCTCCATTTCTCATTCTGCAAAAACAACTTCCAAGAGCATCTGCAAGAACAACTCACTCTCTCTCTCTCTCTCTCTTTCTCTCCAGATGGGGAAGTTGTGGCAGAAATATTTCAAGTAAATTGCACAGCAGAAGCACAAGCTTACCAGAAGCAATGAGATCGCAGAGGCATGTGAAGTTTTCTTTGTCAGAAAGAATCAGTGGACGGGGAGCTAAAATATATATTTTGGACAGCTATTAGAGTAATCTCTACAGGGTGACTGTGGAGCGTGATCACCTAGACCATGTCACATTGTGGGGGGGTTTGCTTGCTTTCTTGCTTGCTTTCCAATGCTGTCCAGATAAATGGACTTCATTTAGTATTAGCTATGTGCTTCTTTTGGAAACATTTCTATTTAAAATCAATGTCATGGCTGACCATTTGCAAGAGTTTGTGTTCACATTACCCTTGCAATCAAACATTTTTTGCGTAAAGATGTCTCTTACACGTGTCAGATATTTTTTCCCTTCCAAGCCAATATTTCACATATGCTTTCTTATTTCTTATTAACTTGCTCTTACCATTGCATGTTTGCAGCATAAATAAATATCAGAACTGTGCTATATGACTGTTGGCACTTAGACATCTGGTCTGTACACGTTTGAAACAAGAAGTAAACGAGGAAATTATTTCAAGACTTTAAAAATGTTTGTGGTCAGGCCTCACTACTTGCCAGGTATTTTTACTCAGGCAATGCAAAATACAGAAGCAGCTGGTTAGTCCTCATATTAAGTCATTATAAGAATCTGGGCCAATGTGTAGAGGAATCAAATGTTGTTGTTGTTGTTGTATTCGCCTTCCATAAACTATGGTCCCGCTGTTGCCTGCTAGCATCCAGCAGCCGGAAGAGAAATCAGAAAAATCATGGCGTTCTTCCCCAAAACATTAAAAAAAAACCCAAACAGTTTTTAAATTATAAGCCTTAGCTTGAACTGGCCGTGTGCCCTAACCCCTCAGCAGTTTCAGTATGAAGGGGGTCAGTGGGCCCCATCTGTCTTTCTACCTGCCCCACCCCGGGTGAGACAGACCAACCTCTGAAGGCACCTGTCCCTCTCTGTTGACAAGGGTGCTGAGCTAGACAACTGTCCTTCATTGCATGAAGAATTTAGACTGCTACAAATAGGTGGGGATGATCCCACCTTTAGCTGTGTCCACAGAGTGTGAATGCTGGGTGAGGGACATGCTGGCCCAGGCCTGAGGGACACTATCCCTCTAAGCCTTGAGAATCAGGATTTATCCCAGTTCCGTCCTGCTGGCTGCCATCCACATAACCCACCACGGTGAGGAGAAGACACTGAGACGTCCGCAGTGTACTGGTGCATGCCCGTGAAACGGGAACCCACTCTGCCACCCCCTGCATAGAGCAGAGGACATTCGGGGAACCAGAGCATTTCTGACATTGTCCCAGGGTTTGGTCCGTAGATCTGCCGCTCTCCTGTGCAGGGAACACCTTCTTATCTTGAATCACACTTAAGCCATGTTAAGGTGCAACACAAGTGCAAGCAAGTGTTTATAGGGAACATGAAGTGAAGGAAGGAAAAAGAAAGTGCTTTAGTTACTTTCAGAGTGCATTACACAGATGTCTTTCCCCCTCACGCAGCTCATTTGCTCTTTTCCTCCTGGCAAGGTAGGAGTCAGGGTCCCGTGGCTCCTCGTGGCTCCTTTGGCCTTGTGGAGAACCTTAGCTGCTACAACTAACCTCCCTGTGGCAGCTGTGACTGGCTCTGAGATGATTTAATCTTCCATCTTCACATCTCTTCCTTCCTGCAGAAGTAGCTGTTCCAGCTATTCCCTTGGAATACATGTTTCTTCCTTTGCCTGGACTTGTAAATGTGCCCTGTTGGGCTACAAGGCATACAGACCTTGAGTACAGGAATTATTCCCAAATAAATTTTTTTTTCATTGACGCATAAAATTGTGCCCCCCAATGCTTTCTTTGCCCCCCAATGCTTTCCTTGCCCCGCAATGCTTTCTTTGGTGGTGACAATTTCCTACGGTGAGCAATTTATCTTTCACTTGGATCTTTGATTCTGTTTTAGTAATAAACATTAAAATGCAAAATCTGAGGCAGAGATGAAGGGCAGAGGGGATGGCTAGGAAGGAGGGCATTAGTGACAGGTGAACTACTGCAGAAAGGCAGAGAGTTGCTGCACTGGAATGGGAAGGGGAGAAGCTTCTCCTCATATCATCTGCATCAGCAAATGACCCAGCCAGCATCTAATATCAGCAGTTTAATTGCTAACCCATGGATTCAGCATATGACAATGCAGTACTCCTAAGAAGGCATTTACTCCAAAGTAAAGGGGAAGGAAGCCTTTGGTACAATTGCTTCCAGCAGCAGGTGACCAACAGCCTTGCAGACATCTTGGGCCATCGTTTCCTAGCTGAGTAGATTACAGAGTAGATGGAGTTTGTCTGACGGAAAGTTTACACCTGGGAGAGCTCGGACTAATGGGATGCTCTGCCTGGAACACATTTTAATATTTTTGATAGCATTCATTTATTTATTTGCTGGTGTCTCAGCAGTGCTTGGAAGCCCCAGTCCTGGGCCTGTGCTATTCAGAAAGAGAACATAAAGGGAATCCCTGCTAGTCACAGAGTTTACAATGCCATTCCAATCAAAACATGAGCTTTCAGTGTCTTCCTAATTACTGCAACAGCTAAAACCAAGCTTTTCTTCAAAAGGGAGCTTTCAGTAAATTTTCCAAAATGGAATTATAGTGAGAGAGACTTGATTTTCTCAGCTCCTGAGAAAATGTTACCACAGTTCTACACCTCACCCTTTTCACTCCAGACTTTTCTATTCCACAGTTTTCTCATGGCACTTTTCACCTCCTCATTTCTCAGCGTGTAGATGAATGGGTTCAGCATGGATGTGATGACAGTGTAAAACACAGCTACGCTCTTGTCCTCCGAGAGACTGCTGGATGGGCGTATGTAGATGAATGTGCATGGCCCAAAGAAGAGAATCACCACAGTAATGTGGGACCCACAGGTGGAGAGGGCTTTCTTCCGCCCTTCGGACGTATGCCTTCTCAAGGAAAATAAAATGACAATGTAGGACGTGACCAGGATTGTGAAAGAGACCAAACAAAGCATTCCACCATCGGCAACGACAATGATGCCCGCAACATAGGTGTCGGTACAGGCCAGTTGTAGTAGGGGATGGACATCACAGAAGTAGTGGTCAATTTTGTTGGGGCCACAAAAAGGGAGGCTAACAGTTATGAGGGTCTGCACCATGGCATGCACAAAGCCCCCCACCCATGAACCCATCACCATCCAGCCACACACACGCCTGGTCATGAGGGTGGTGTAGTGCAGGGGTCTGCATATGGCAAAGTAGCGATCATAGGCCATCATTGTGAGGATGAAGATCTCAGCGCAGCCAAAGAAATGTAACCCAAATAGCTGTGCCATGCAACCCACAAAGGAAATGGTTTTCTTCTCAACAAGGAAGTCAGCAATCATTTTGGGAGCTGTGACAGAAGAGAAGCAAATATCTGCAATGGACAGGTAGCAGAGAAAGAAATACATGGGGGAGTTCAGACGTTGACTGCTGACTACAGTGACAACGATGAGCAGATTTCCTGCCACAATAACAATATAGAAGAACAAAAACACCACAAAATATATTTTCTGCACCCCTTGGTTCTTTGAAAGGCCCAGAAGAATGAATTCCTTCACACTGCTTACATTCTCCATGTTGGTCAGTTGCATGGCAATATGCAATATACAGCTTATACCCCTGGGAAAACAAAGAGAGACACATGGTTAATCAGCATTTTTTTCATTATTAGTAATGAGTTCTATATCAGAAGTGGATACAAACCAAGAAAGATATAGCATTAGTATTAAGCTTATGAAGTGTTTAGTTTCTGTCATGTATTTTTTCACAGCTATTTAATTCTCCACAGTACAAAGCTTCTGCCATGGCTTTGGTGGCACAGAGATAGGTGCACTTTGTGATATGTTCCTTAATCCTGGTCTTCCAGGATTTTGAAGGACTGGCTCCATGGCTGATAGCCTTCCATGCACTAAGGACAAGGCCAGAGTGTTCACCTTGGGCACTACAAGGCAGATAATGCAGCATGTTTGCCCTCAGGGGAGACAAAGTCCCTGACAGCAATCTTTGTAAAATGGGTGTCTTTAAGAATACCTGGAAATATTGCTCAGAATGATGATTTGCTTTATAAGTACACATGATCTTTGAATTCTTGTTTAGAAGGGAAATGTACCCACATGCAGGGAAAAGCACTCTCTTGTGTATATACATTTTGAAACATAAATATGAAATGTCACAGGCTGAAAAACGAGTTCTGGGAAGGTTATCTATCATGGAGGGGAAAAAAATTGCACATATGACTTAATGGAGTATTTCACATTGTTCTAAATCTCAGCATTGTTTCTATCAGAGGAAGGAAGAATGAAAGACTCTTGTGAGATCTTCTGTCCCAGCACTGTACTGATTTTACCTAGTATGATTTTTGATACACTCTGAGTGATGCTTTCAAGGGTTAACTTAGCTTAATGAAGCTAATCTAACTAAACTCCTTCAACAGCCAGTATAAGTCTGATTCATAGGCTGATTCAGAATGACTAAATGAGGGTCCTTTGCAGAACCCTTTTTTCCTCCACTCACTATGAGGAGCTTAAGCAAATTAGCACCACCAGCTTAGAATGACCTTTGGAGAATAATCCCTTTTGGTCCCTGAAAGTAGCTCAGAACTTTTTGTATGCCATCCACCTGTTTTAGGTTATGGCTGAGCTCCTTGTCCCTAGGCATTTCTACATCCATACAGTTTCTCATTCGAGACAAGGTCACATTCCAGCATAAACATGGGACTTCTTTGGTTCACCCTGTATTCCAGCTATAACCCATCGAGCATTACATGTCACTAATAAATGAGTAGCCTACATCTTTAGAAAGAGTGTAACGTCTCTAGCTTGCCATTATGCACCCAGACCACCAGAATTCCCTTGCTCAAAGAAGTCTGGGAACCACCAGATTAAACTCTTCACAGAGAGTTTAAGGTCAGCCAAAAGCAGGCACTCTTTTAATAAAAATATCCACTGTATGGGCTTCCTTCTAGGATCAAAACATTCCCCGTCAGCTGGTGTTAAAATGCACCATTTTAAGTCCTGCAGAATTCCATCACAACCAGGTCTTCTCATTTGTCTTGATGATCTGTGAGCAAATCGGCAGAATGATTCAGTTAATCCAAGTTATCTACCAACTACTTCAATCTGCAGCATAATCAGAAATTCTCGTGCAGGCACAAAGTGATGAAGCATCCACAGGAAACACTGAAACTGAGAAAAGCCAAGATTACTTTCAAACCCACAAAGTGAAGCCGAGAGAGGAAGTGGGCAAAGTTAGGGACTTTTCCTATGCTTACAGTTGTACTTACACTAGATGAAAGTTTTTCAAGCAGAAGGGTAAAATTTACATGGATGGTTCCTTTTCAGATATTTCTACAAGGAAAAGGATCAGTAAGAACAACGGGAGGTCAGTTTCTCCCTCGTCTTACCAGGTCGTGATCCTTTCTACCCCTCTTCCTTCTACTGAGCAACGACGTAGACTTCTCAACAATAAATGACAGGGATGAAATGAGCACACCTTTATGGCTGTGCAGTACCAAGTTGAAAAGAAATAGCTGGGCTCCATCCAAGCCAGAGCATGACTGGAAGCATACCACAGCAATCGCAGGGCCATATTTAGGCAGTCAGAAAGGAGTGACCAAGAGAGAAATGATCAGGGGAAACTATATGCCTGAATACCAGCAGGTGGCAAATTCCTGAGCTAAAAACAAGGTGTGCATCTACAAAAGGACTGATTCACAATTCAGACAGCTCGGCTATGTATATTGCTTGAAAAGGTCCTTTCCATCACCACCAAACTGCATTTAACAAACTACCCATCTGTCTGATCTCATCTCATCGACTTAAGTCATGTAGGCACCTGTACCTAAGCTAGGCAGATTACACCTGACCAGTCTACTTGTAGATGTGATGAATCATGTGCTGCCAGTACCCGTTTCTTACTGCTGACTCCAAGAGGATTACTAGAATGACTAATTCAGTAGAGGATTGCCACCAGTTATGGCTTATCTCTTCAAGTGCCTTTGCAGGGGTAGACCTGAGCTATATGACATAATGCAATCAGCTGCAAAATAAAATGAATCTCATGTGTACTCTTAACATCTCAAAAAGGGTGAGAAATTGCACCATCTCCTTACTGCATGCATTCTTCCCTAAAATCTCAGGTGGTTATGGGAAACAAAAGAATAATATCGAAGCAATCGAATCTGCGGCTGTAGAACTAGCTCTGTATATGATTCTAGCCAAAGACAACTAGAGACAGTTGATAACTTCAGTGGAAGTTCCTTTCTGTATTTTCACATTTGTTCAAGAAGAAAGGAAAAGGAAGAGGAAAGCAAAGCAAAACATAGCAAAGCAAAGCAAAGCAAAGCGAGAAGCCAGAGAAGCTGCAAAACTTACCTCACCTGTGTTTAGAGATCTAATTTTTTGTGTAAGGGCTGTACAGCTTTATCTCCTCAACTTCTGTCTCCCCTGGTATGAATGTGTTAGAGCACAGCACCTTTAAAGAACATAGAATGGCTTCTGGAAAGCTTCCAAAACTTGCTTAGGAGGTGGCTGTTAGTGTATAATCCAATCCCATCTAATTTATTACTTGCTTTCATGTGTCACAAGTGTATCTTGATGTTTCCTGCCTATGTGAGAAGTGGTTTAATAGGCTGTGTGGATGATGTGACCTGGGTGTGTTGAATGACGCTTTCATATCCCAGCAGCTGCAAAAAGGGCTGAGAAGAAAACCGTTTAAGTACCAACCTTTAACCCTCTCCCAGGAAATCTTCCACCTGAAGGGTTCTTGGGGCTGGAGGAGGGAGGGGTGGAGGCTTCGTGAAGGCAAGGCGTGAAAGAAAGGGGCAAAGGAGGAGAATGAGTTCTGTCTTGACTGAAAAGTTTAAGTAAATATATTTTAAAGAAACAGTTGTCAGTCAATGCTTTTCTAATGATATCACAAAGGCATTTCAGGGTTTCTCCATAAGAAATAACAGTCAAAGGAGTAGCTGAGTATTCAGCTGGACAAGCATATGCATGGAACTATCCAGTTAATGCTTCTCGGAGTTCTTCCTTACTCCAAGCTGATAGTTGTATGGATTTCCCCTGTGTAAAGGGCCATTAGGTCCACTGCTCTGGCTTCCTAGCATTGTGAATGCTAAAACAGTCCATTTGTAATCTAGATATTTTCTCTCCTTTTTTCACTTCTGTGTATTCCAAAACACATGTAAAAGAGAAATCTTCATTAAAGGAAAAAAAGAAAGAAACCTCAAGCTGTAGGAAGAGTCACCATCCTCCAGGGATGGTAAAGAATTCCTATCGCAGGAGTCTTTTAAGGACAGGTTGGGCTCATTTCTCTCAGGAGTGGTTACGATGAAGTTTTTATAGGGACAGAAGATGTCCTGGGTGACCTCTTGATGACCCTCCAAGTCCTATCTCACCAGAAATTTCATCACTGGAAATCGAGTGAATAAAGCCTCTTTGCAAGAATTTGCATGTTTTAACAGAGGTCAGTCAATTACCAAGTCAGTCAAAAAAATCCTTCATTTACGAATTGGGAAACTGAGGGAGGAAGTCACCTATTTAATGCCGATGGAAGTCAGCGAATTTAACCCTGACTTAGTCACTCTAGGCTCTTCTGCGGAAAAAAATGAATGTCTCTGGAGGCAGATGCATCTGATCTACCTCAGAACTGATTTTAGGATGCGATTAGGTCTGAAATAGACATCTAGCTTTTAAACAAAATAACTGAGGGCGGAGAAATCTCACTGTCATGATGGGCCCCATCTCTCTTAACCTGAGCAGCTGCAGTCAAAGGTGAACCTATGAAATGAAACAAACGAAGCAAATAGACATGCTGATTTATATCAGCATATCATCTCAACCAAGGCCCAAGTCAAATTCATCGTTTCTCTCAACTCTACTGTGTATTTGTAGCTTATGCCGCATGGATGTCAGGAAAGACATTGTCTCAGCTACTGTCCTTTCCTTTGTTTTGCTGAAATTTCTGGAAATGTGGAATGGCCTGATAGCAACATAGTTAATGTCTCCATCTCCTCTGCACAGAATGCCAGCGATCTCCACACTGAAAACAGAAATCCTACAGTTAATGAGAATAAATACTGGTAAAGAAATGCCTTGGTGAAAATAGTCCCCTAACTTAAATGTCCTTTTACTGTCGCCTGGAGTCTTGGGCAGGTTATTGAGGGTTAACAGTAGTCACTGCAGGAAACAAGAGTATTGGGTAGGAAGGTAAACAAAGTCTTACAGTCTTTGGGAAAGGAAGAGGAACAACAGATGACAGAAGCCAGAGATCAGGCCAATAGCGTCTGGCCTGCTAACCTAGTATGAGTCGGCCTGCCACTTTCTGTACCCAGTGGCACACATGGCAGCAACTTGGCTAGCATCACATTCATGTCCTTTTGTTTCCCTAGCCAAATGGACTACCAGAGGTGACTTAATGCACAAGTCCAAATGAAGAATTGCTGCTACCTCCTGCTGCAAAATAATTCCCCGTAGGGGTGTGCTTAGTGCCAGCAAAGGAGAAAGGTCTTTTCTCCATTTTCATTCCACTTACCTCGGCACCTGGCTCTGGACACCACTATGGCAGCAGGTCATGCTCAGGGGAGCTGTGATTTGGACAAGGAGGGACTGTGCATGGTGAGATGAATGAGGTTTTGCAGCTGGATAGTGAATACTGGCAAGGGGTTTGTTGACAGAGCCATGGTGAATGTGTGTTGTGAATTTGATGATGGCAGGATGGGGACAAGGCAGGGTGTGGAGGGAAGTTGTGAAACTTGAAATGGATGCTACATGGCCAGGGGCTGTCTTCATGGAGTTTGTGAAATCAGAAGTGCCTGAGGTGTGGTGAGGGACTGTGCTGAAAGATCGTATGAAGTGGCAGGTAATACTGTGGGTGCCAAGCTGTGTTGAAAGACCTTGTGACACCAGAAGCGGACATCGTGTATTGAAGGGTAACACTAGGAGAGGTTGCAAAATTGTGGCTGCTGAGGTGTCATAAGGCTGGCTACAGAGTTCAAGGAGACCCTACAGTAGAACAGGTAATGTGAAGTAGTAGGGGACAATGTATGGTGACAACTTGTGTTGGGAGAGGCTTTGAGGTCAGAAGAGGACACTCGGTAGTGATGAATGTGCTAGGGGAGGTTCTGCAGTGACAGTGGACCCTTGGGGAATGAGAAGTTGTGTTGAGGGAGGTTGTGAAATCAGCAGCAGGCATTATGGAAGAGGACTGACAACTTCTCAGTCTGTGTGACCCTGAGCAGCAGTAGAGCATCTTCTGCAAGGTCTGTGAAACTAGAGCTGCTCATGGATGCAGCTGGGAAGCAAAGCATCAGTGCAAGAGTCAAGCTATAACTTTGGACAGACAGTTCTTGTGTTCTTTATATCGTGAGACTGTCTGAAGAAGGGAGAAGTAGTGAAAAAGCATTTCCTAAGCCATGACAGTGACAGGTTCTGTGCTGGGAGGGAAGGGGGAGGTGGTTGAAATCTAAGTGACCACATGCGAAAAACTAGATACTTCCTCAAGAGAGTGACTGGCTCTTTCTCCAGATGTCACATTGAAATGACCATGGCTTTTTTAACAGTGTCTAAATAGCCCAGCACCAGGATTTGATTTTACAGCACAAGGATTTTATCTGGACCATCAGTCACAGAATTCAGGTGACAATTTTCGCCAGCAGATCCACACCAGGCAGTTGCTGCAAATAGTCCCTGAAATACCAAGGAACCCACAAGAAGGTGAGAAACTCCTGGATGGCTGCAGCGGTCTTTGCCATTGCCCTCTGTCTCTTGCTTTCTGCCATGATTTTGGAGAGATGGTGAGGGGAAGGGAGGAGAAAAAAGAACTGGGGGAAAGGAGCTCCAATATTTTCCTTTCCTGCTGGTTAGAAAATGGCTATAGCTACACAATTGTCTTGATCATCTTCAAGATAAGGAGATCTTCATTCTAGGGATCTTTTTCCAAGAACAAATGCTATTGCATTGCCCTAACTGCCCATCTGTCATAGAAGGTGGCATTCTTCAGAGATCAAACACTAGCAGTTTTGGTCTTAGATGATCAATTAAGATCAGCTGAGAAAACACAACAGCATAACTCTGTGTCCAGACAAGGAGATGTCTTTGTGGTGTCAAGTTTGTTCAGACTAACAGCTGCCACAAGAACTATACTGTACTCAGCATGCAAACCACAGGAAGGATGTTTAATCTCAAGGGAAAGAAAGACCAGCTAGACTGCTGCTATTTGATGCAGGCTTTCATTAATTAGTTTCATTAAGGAAGTAGACTCAGGTTTTGAATATGCTTTGGAGACAGGAGTCTTACCAAAGGAGTCTACCAAAGTCTTATAAGAGATATACGAGAACTGTGAGTGACTTTTCCACTTGCTTTTGCACGGTCTATGGAAGTCATAGGATGGTTACTTCACTTGCATTATATGGAATGCAAAGTTTTTGATGATTTGGCATATCTCCACAGGGCGTCCATTACAACCAGTATGACAGTACATGACAGTACACTATCAGTGGCCCAGGCTGATGCTGTTTAACATTACGAAATCTGATTGAAATGCCTTAGCTAGAAACGTAATCACCTGATGTTCCCTAAATGGCCAATGGAGAGAGAGGCACCTCCAGAGGATGACCCACATTTCAGGTGGGGTGAATTGCCTTGTGGAGATGATGGCAGCAGGGAGGTAAAACCACCACTTTCTTAATGTGAGCACCTGGTGAGAAGGTTGGAGTGGGCAAAGGCAGAGGTAGGTGCCACTCAAATAGTTGCGTCCTCTTTAAATCGGTTGGCAAATTGCTTCAGGTCACACAGAGAGGTTGTGGCAGAGGAGTGTGCTGCAACTGGATTCTCCAAAGCGTAGGTAACCACTAACCATCGGGTCTTCCTTTCTCCTCACAGCATACTTGGTTCACAGAATTAGCGGCTACTTCAGGTACTTTCTACTGTGGATCAAGGTCTGATAATTTTTCATTGTGGGAGATCTGCTGCCACCCCACAACCAGATGGAGAGGAAGTGGACACAGTCATAAGGCCATATATTTTCAATGGGCTTGCTACAGATGTTCAGGGAGCAGGTAGCCTTGTGAGTGCTGTTGGGCAAGCAGTAAGCTACTCTACTAAGATAAAGAAACAGAAGGTGAGTTTGGACTCAGATGTTACATGCAGGACTTACCTGCCTGTTCTGAAACAAACTGTGCTACAACAGACATTCCTTGCTTTCTGAAAGAGACAATGCTTTTTATTTCCCTTAGTCCGTTTCAGAAGTACATACTTAAATTCTTTCTTGGATCTAACAGGCTCTAAAGGCTTGATGTTAGAAACACTCGAGGTCCCATAATGGCTGAGGATGGAATCTTCTAGCTCCCTACAAAAGAGTATGCTGCAGTGCCAGAAGTTCCCTGGGTTCAGTCAACCCTAAAAGACACATCCTGCAAGCTGTGGTGATGACATTAAGGGTGCAGTTCACCTCACCTGCCTTCAGCCATCCAGATGTTAAGCCACTAGGTGAAGCTAGCACCATGGGATGTGTCTGCAGTCAGCAGAGAAAGACAGGCAGCTGACTGTGCACACCTAAGACACCTATCTTAGGGCCAAAATATTACCCTTGCAGGTGCTCCTAAACCTCCATTAATTCTAATGGTAGCTTTAAAAGCTAAGTGCAATGAGACGTTTGTATTCTTAATGCATAAAGTTAGGTGCAATGGTTCCACTTGGATTCTCAACCAAGCACTGCCGGTGTATATGCCTGTCACAGACTCATGCGGCAAAATTATCCCCACTGCCCCAGCTATCAGCTGGACGAGGAGATTACCTGCATAGTTTTTCCGTGTAGCACTGGAGACAGGGTGGGCTGTTGAGATGAAACAATAATGTTTCAATTTGTCACATTTCACCCGTTCAGGTAGTCTGTCTCCCCACTTGCTGTGGCATTTGACAAAGGGGTAAGGAACTATTCGTGTCGGTTAGATTATCCCATGATTCACCTCTTCACCACTGTCCTTATTTTGACTTGTTTCTCTCTTCTTTTTGACTATCTCCTGCTGTCTTTCATGGCACTTCTCTATCTTGTCATGTCCAAATTAACAGCTGGCAGGGCAGGTAGGAAAGAGTCACACAGTTTGACCTCATGGGACAAAAATGGAGTGAATTTTATTTCTGGACCTTTGGTTTTGGGTTTTTTTGGGGGGGCAATATTCTCATTCAAATCCCAGTATCATGGGGGGGGGGGGAGCAGGGTGAATTGACAGAACAGTGTGAAAGAATTATTTAGCCATAATTCCAATGTCATGTGAGGGTCGGACACTTTCTCCTACACATGCTTCTTAAAACTTCTGAGAAAGAAATTAGTAAGGCCTGACTCTGTCAGACTGAATTATTATCTATACATAAGGCTCCAGAGGCCAAACCAATCACATTAAACTACATTTCATTAAAATAGAAATCAGTCATCAACATAAAAAACTACCAGCTATATGACTACTTGACAATGTTTTCTGGGAGTATGGATAGGAAAAACTCGGTCCTATTTAATGCTGCTTAAATTTGTATGTTGACTGTCTACAATTTTTATACACTTTTGACAATATTCATCTCACCTAATCCTAGCTCTATGAAGCAAAGACAATTATATCTGAGCTAATATCCCTGGGTTCCCTTTTTATTAAGACAAGAAAATGAGGAACTTTTTGGGTATGATCAATCTGAGCTAACATTGCTTTATTTTAGCCTACTTGTTTCCCACCACTGGCTGTAAAAGGAGCCTCAAGAAATAAGTTCAAAAAGAGACACATACATTGTAATCTAGCTTTTCCTATATGCCACACACAATTTGGCCTCAGATACGGTGTTTTAAATGACACATAGAAGCTCTGGGCTCCAAGTCCAAACACAGCAATCCTTCCCTGAATCTACCTCTGGCTACAAAGAGCTGGAAAGGCATTGCAAACACCACCAGATGATCAGGAGAGAAAGTCACACGAGCTACCACCTCTGTGCTCTCTGCTTACAGGTCTGTGTGAAATCAGAGACAGTGACAGATCAGTACTTCACAGTGAAGCCCTCATTATGAGTGCTAAAACTACATCAACCTTCCTTCCAAATACAACCAGCCTGGCTGAAGGGGCTCATTACAGTGGGACTGTGCAAAAGGCAGAGCCGTCATATGCTCTCCTCAAGTTCATGGAGAGCTTCTGCCTCATCAGCTCTGCCTCTGGCATGTTGGGAAATGGCATGGTCCTGTGGTACCTCGGCTTCCGCATCCGGAGGAACCGCTTCACTGTCTACATCCTGAAGCTGGCTGCCGCTGACTTTGGCTACCTGCTCTGCATCGCCATCGAAACAGTTCAGTGCCTGATGCAGTTCAATGTGGGAGTGCAGTTTGGGATATTCCTCTTCCTGGATCTTTTCACGTACGGAACTGGCTTGTATCTCCTGACAGCCATCAGCATTGAGAGGTGCCCGTCTGTCCTCTGTCCCATCTGGTGCCGAAGCCATCGCCCAGAGCACTTGTCCAGCATCATCTCCGGCCTGCTCTGGAGCCTCTCGCTGCTGCTGAACATGCTGGGGTACGTTTCTTGCACTGTTCGCCTCTCTAGCAACTGCCACATACTCCTCATCACCATTGGAGTCCTGGACTTCCTCTTCTGCACGCCCCTCATGCTGGTATTCAGCCTCACCCTCTTCCTCAAAGGCAAGTGCAGCTCCCAGCACCTCCAAACAGGCAGGCTCTTCACCGTGATTATGCTCACCGTCCTCTTCTTCCTCATTTTTGCTGTTCCGCTGAGTGTCCTGATCCTCTTTGACTTCTGGGGCTATAAATTTCTCTACTCCCCAGAGACTGGTTTTGTGCTGTCCTGCGTCAATAGCAGCCTCAGTCCAGTTCTTTACTTCATTCTGGGCAGCTACAGGGATCGGAGGATTCGGCTCACCCTCAGGCTGGCCTTCCAGAGGGCCTTTAAAGATTCAGCAGATGACAAAGATGAACGGGAAAGCCACAAACAATAACTATGCCCTCTTAAATTCACCCCTTCTTTTGCCTGAACACCTTCTGCATTGGAGACAAAAGGAAAGAGAGAGGAAGACTATGAAGATTCCTTTAAACCATTGGACTCTAGAAATCGGGGGGGAAAAGTGAATATAACGCTTTAATCTAGGGTTATCCCAAGCCATGTTGCTAGTCCCCTATATTAACCCATATTCAAATGCCCTTTGTTCATTTAGACTCCTGCACAACATGGCATGAGAAGCAGGCTGCATAGCTTTCTAACTCTGCTTACTGTCACTGTCCTTGGGTGCTAAATTTATTAAACACCATCTGGAAATGTGTCAGCTTGGTCTTTGTTTGCTTCTTGCTTTCAACCTTCACGCTAATTGAGAGCAAAAAGCTCCTTCTCCATCAATTTTCTTGCTCCTAAAGCCATTGCATAGATCACATATTGTCAAAAGTGTCTGGTCAAAAATAATTTCAAAAACAATTATTTTTGGCAATAAACCATACAAGGGATCTCTCCCCACCCCTCAACATTCATTTTTGGGAAAAAAAGGAGGTTTTCTAAAAGAAACGTGGAAGGAAGAATGACCACAATGTATTGAAGGAAGGGAGAGCTATATGGGGATGTATGTTCTCCTCTGCTTGAGTGCTTTTCCCCAGGTGTCTGCCTGGATGCTGTCCCTGCTTACCAGAAGGAACAGGCCAACCTCCCTCCAGCCACAAACTGACAGCTCTCCCTGAAAAAGGAAGAGATGCAGGGTGAGGCAGGGTGCAGGCTGTGGAAATACAAATGAGAAAAGGGATGTGAGTGTGTCAGAGTTCAAAGGAAGGAATCCTAAGGGAATAACGAAGAGAGTCCCCCTGCTGCCACAAAACTCCCACCATCTGTGGGGCACAGGACTGTGTAGGAAGTTCCTCCGGGCAGAGAGAAGGGAAGACTGACAAATTCCCATACCAAAGAAGCCACTAGAGGTAGGAGAGAACTTGGCTAGCCCTGACCTTGCAAAGGAGGTAGTAGGAGGTGCAGCGGGTCGACCACCTGATTTGCTGGCAAAGGTTGCTGGGTAGAGCCAAGCCCCCTTGCAGGCCAGAAGCACTCCTGTAAAACAGCAGCAAGCTGGGGAGGCAGTGAGGCTCTATCAGACACACAAGAGCCTGCGGGGGCAGCGAAGGAAGGCACACAGCAGGCGGTCCCCTTTCTCCCGGAGTCTGCTCCAAAGACCTGCGAGGGCCCTGTGAAAACCTGGCCAGAAGTAATCCAGAACATCTTCTGGAGGATCACAGGGAGAATACAGGCAGGATCGACCTGTCAAGGACATCATCTCACTCTGAGCATGACTCTCAAGTAGTGTGACACATCCCTGCAGTAAAATGGGCTGATAGGGTTAATGCAAGAAATTCAGCCAAATAGAGAGCTGGGGCCAAAGCTGACTGCATGGTCTCTTGTACACTTTCCGTGTCATCTGTCATGTCAGAGGTAATCCCCAACAGGCCATTCACTCTCTTTCTCCTTAAAAGAACAGATGTGAGCTGAGAGGGGAAGTGATATGCTAATGCTACTTAAGATGACACAATTACGCGAAACTTAAAAGTACAGATACTATTTTTCTGCTTTTCCTGTTCAGCTTTGTAAAGTGCGAGTACATCTGCCCTGGCAGTTAACTGGTCAGGAATCTGGACTGTTATGAGCTGCTGCTTATCCCTTCCTGGGGATTTTTATCAGCTGCATAAGGATACAAGGATATGGAAGAGCAGGGAGGAGAGTGCTGGAGGGTGAGGGAGGGAGAGAGGCAGTGGAGCAGTAAACACAGAAGGAAGCAGAGATTTGGGCCAGCAGTCCTTCACATTTTTCCCCAAGAAACCCTGCAGTCTGTATTGCATCCTTATGGAAACTGGCCTAAAGTGGATTGGCCACACACTCCCTATATATCTCAAGAACTCATCGTAATTCTTACTGGAAGGTTGCTCTTGGCTACCCGCATTCAGAATGCCCTTTCCAGGAAAAGCAGCCAAATCCTATCAGGGGTTGTCCTTTCTAGGCTGTGCAAGGTTGGACACCAACTTAACCTTACATTTTCTGAACACTAGATGGTTTCCGAGCTCATCGGGATTACCGTTCTTTTGAAACTGATCTCTAACAGGAAATAGCCTGCTAAAGACCATATCTCAGGAGAGAGATACTATCAAAAACCGTTTTTACCTGTTGTAGACAGAGTGCAGTCCAAACACATTTGTTAGCATGAAAATTAGAACCCTTGTACAAATTATACATATGCAAAGAGGAATTAGGGACACATTTGTCCAACAATTTTAAAAAGAACTGATGCTTTTTGTCATGTTCTGACATAGTGAATCGATCCCTGCAGCTCAAACCTGTCTCTGTCAGAGGCAAGGACTCCTTACAAAGCTTTCTTTGCTGGTGTTTCTGTCCCTGCTTTTCCCCTTCCTCTCCCATCCCTTAAGCAACCTTGTCACTTGGAAATCTAGTATTTCCCAGCTGCATGATAGCTGGAATTTGTCCCCTCAACATCCCTCAGGACTTTTCGTGAAGAGGTCGCTCTACACCAGCTCAAACTGAAGGAGAATTGAGCTCACAAAGTCTGGTTTTGTCTGAACATGGAGCAAGTTTCAGGGCATTCAGCCATGCTCTTGACTTCTAATCCTCTCTGTGTAGAGGAAATGACTCATGGAAAGAAAGTTCAGAAGACAAACAGGGCAAAAAAAAAAAAACGTTTTTAGCTGACAGAGATTCCTATTTTGTATAGATTGTTTCTGTCCTAGTAATTAGATGAATATTAGCACCCACTTAATAGTGAGATTTGTTGTTGTTGTTGTTGTTGTTCTCTGTTCTTCATGGATCTCATGCGTATTTGGTAATATATTTTCTCCCTCTGAAAATCCATCTGATTTTCTCAGTCCATTTTGCATTTTCTGGAGCTGCCTTAGGATGCGTTTCCGTTATAGCTGTGCTTTGCATTAGAGTAGCAACATATGCATCACCCATTTCGTGGGATGTTCCTGACAAAGAAAAGGGATATGAGAAGAACCAAGAACACTCATCATACAATGTGTCGTGGAGGGAATACTATTAAAACTACTGTCAAAGAGAACCCTAAATATAAGGCAAATCATACTGAAAAGAAATAAAGGGAAAACAAAAGGAAAAGGAAATGGTGACTGGACCAGGTAAATACTTTTTTATGTAAGACACAGGAAAAATCTTTGCTGAAAGTTTCACGGTGGGCTGAAAAAGGACAAACAAAAAGCCAAGGTTATTTGAGAAGAGCTAACTCCAGCCGTGCTAGTCTGGTACTACACAGCTGCACTTGCTCTTTGGCAAGGGAATAACATGTCCTGCAGTGATTTCAGAGGGAGCAGGACCAGTCCCTATGTGATTCAATGAACTACATATGAGGATTTAGCATGCTTGGCATATTCCCTTGCAGCTGGCCTGCCCAAGTGGATCTTTTGTCATGCAAACAATTTATAGCATCCCCGTTACCCAATTCCACCCTGTAACATGTTTGATCTGTGCCCCAAGATGGCTCTTCATGTTCCACCTTTACCATACCGGCCTCAGTCCATCCTGTGCTTAATAAACTCCAGGCCTCAAGTGCTCCTCCCGTGCCATGCTCCTGACCTCATCAGACATTTGTGCTTGGGTAAACACCTGGCTGTTGGTCACAGCTTCTTACGGCTGCCTTGGTCCACACAAGAGCAAGGTTTTCATGTGAACTGCATTTGTGTAGCTCCAGCAAGGTGCAGAGGTATTACCTAAACCTACACATTGCCCCCGAGACTATCACAAGAAAGAGCAACACTTCTACTAGTTATGGTCATTTTCTCTTCTCTTGCATTGTTCAAGAAAACTTCATTTAGAGATAAAATAAATGTAAAGTATTTAGGGTGGGAAGGATTTATCTTTAGTCTTCGTAAAAGCTAAGGGTAGGATTTAGGTCACCGGACTTTGGGTCCTCACAGTGTAGGTGTGCCAGGTGCCTAGGATCCCACTACAACCACGGAGATCCAGGAAATGCAGTCAGTGGAGCCGAAAGAACAAGTGGATATAGAAGGAGGACAGCAGAGAGGTCTCATGGTTTCTAGTGAAATCTCTGCTAAAGCAATATTATAATCAACTGTCAAAGGGCTTCTCCAAACCTTGTTAACTGACATGAAATGGCTTCAGGAGTACTGTTACTCCGTAGAAAACAAACAAAAAAGAGAAGTTTTGACCCCTGTTAGTTCTTTGAACTAGTGGGATAGCTCGCATGACTGGAATGCTGTCATGGATGGCTACGTGCTTTTTAGGAAAGACAGGCCAGGAAAGTGAGGTGGTGGAGTTGCTCTTTATGAGAGAGCAACTGGAATGTATTGAGCTGTGCCTAGGGGTGGATGAAGAGCGAGTCGAGAGCTTATGGGTAAGGATTAAAGGGCAGGCTAGCATGGGTGACACTGTTGTGGGTGTTTACTACAGGCCGCCTGATCAGGATGAGGAAGTCGATGAGGCCTTCTACAGACAGCTGGAAGTAGCCTCATGATCCCAGGCCCTGGTTCTCATAGGGGACTTCAACCACCCTGAGATTTGCTGGAAAGACAACACAGCTAGGCACAAACAGTCCCGGAGGTTCCTGCAGAGCATTGGTGACAACTTCTTGACACAGGTGGTGGAGGAGCCAACAAGGAGAGGTGTGCTGCTGGACCTCGTACTAACAAACAAAGAAGGACTGGTGGAAGATGTGAAGGTCGGGGGCAGCCTTGGCTGCAGTGACCATGAGATGGTGGAGTTCAGGCTCCTGCGAGGAGGAGGCAGGGCACTGAGTAGGATCGCAACCCTGGACTTGAGGAGAGCAAACTTTGGCCTCTTCAGGGACCTACTTGGAGGAATGCCATGGGTTAGGGCCCTAGAAGGAAGGGGTGTTCAAGAGAGCTGGTTAATATTCAAACATCACTTCCTCCAGGCTCAAGATCAGTGCATCCCTATGAGTTGGAAGTGAAGCAAAGGAGGTAGGAGACCTGCATGGATGAGCAAGGAGCTCCTGGCAAAACTCAACCAGAAGAAGGAAGTCTACAGAAAGTGGAAAGGGGGACAGGCCACTTGGGAGGAATATAGGAACATTGTCAGAGTATGCAGGGATGCAACGAGGAAGGCTAAGATCCGTTTGGAATTAAATCTGACAAGAGATGTCAAGGACAGCAAGAAGGGCTTCTTCAAAGACATCGGTAGCAAGAGGAAGACTAGGGAAAATGTGGGCCCTTTGCTGAATGGGGAGGGTGCCCTGGTGACAAAGGATGCAGAGACGGCAGAGTTACTGAATGCCGCCTTTGCTTCAGTCTTTCCTGCTCAGGCCAGCCCTCAGGAACCCCAGACCCTGGAGGCAAGAGAGAAAGTCTGGAGGAAGGAAGACTTTCCCTTGGTGGAGGAGGATCGGGTTAGAGATCATTTAAGCAAACTTGACACCCACAGATCCATGGGCCCCGATGGGATGCACCCACGAGTGCTGAGGGAGCTGGCGGATGGTATTGCTAAGCCACTCTCCATCCTCTTTGAAAGGTCTTGGAGAACAGGAGAGGTGCCTGAAGACTGGAAGAAAGCCAATGTCACCCCAGTCTTCCAAAAGGGCAAGAAGGAGGACCCAGGCAACTACAGGCCAGTCAGCCTCACCTGCATCCCTGGAAAGGTGATGGAGCAGCTCATCCTGGAAGCCATCTCCACGCATGTGGAGGACAAGAAAGTGATCAGGAGTAGTCAGCATGGCTTCGCCAAGGGGAAATCATGCCTAACCAATCTGATAGCCTTCTCTGATGGAATGACTGGCTGGGTAGATGAGGGGAGAGCAGTGGATGTTGTCTCCCTTGACTTGAGGAAGGCTTTTGACACTGTCTCCCATAGCATCCTCATAGACAAGCTCAGGAAGTGTGGGTTAGATGAGTGGACAGTGAGGTGGCTTGAGAACTGGCTGAATGGCAGAGCTCAGAGGGTTGTGATCAGTGGCACAGAGTCTAGCTGGAGGCCTGTAGCTAGCGGTGTCCCCCAGGGGTCAGTAGTGGGTCCAGTCTTGTTCAACTTCTTCGTCAATGACCTGGATTAAGGGACAGAGTGCACCCTCAGCAAGTTTGCTGACGATACAAAACTGGGAGGAGTGGCGGATACCCCAGAGGGCTGTGCTGCCATTCAGAGAGACCTGGAGAGGCTGGAGAGGTGGGTGGAGAGGAACCTCCTGAAGCTCAACAAAGGCAAGTGCAGGGTCTTGCACCTAGGGAGGAATAACCCCATGCACCAGGACAGGTTGGGGCTGACCTGCTGGAAAGCAGCTCTGCGGAGAAGGACCTGGGAGTGCTGGTGGACACCAAGTTAAGCATGAGGCAGCAATGTGCCCTTGTGGCCAAGAAGGCCAATGGTATCCTGGGGTGCATCAGGAAGAATGTTGCCAGCAGGTCGAGGGAGGTGATCCTCCCCCTCTCCTCAGCCCTGCTGAGGCCACATCTGGAGTACTGTGTCCAGTTCTGGGCTCCCCAGTACAAGAGGGATGTGGCACTACTGGAGCAAGTGCAGCGAAGGGCCACAAAGATGATTAGGGGACTGGAGCATCTCTCTTATGAGGAAAGGCTGAGAGAGCTGGGCCTATTCAGCCTGGAGAAGAGAAGGCTGAGAGGAGATCTTATTAACGTGTACAAGTATCTGAAGGGAGGGTATCAAGAAGATGGAGCCAGACTCTTTTCAGTGATGCCCAGTGACAGGACGCGAGGCAACAGGCACAAACTGAAACACAGACAGTTCCATCTGAACATGAGGAAAAACTTCTTCGCTGTGAGGGTGACAGAGCACTGGAACAGGTTGCAAGAGAGGTTGTGGAGTCTCCTTCTCTGGAGATATTCAAAAATCCGCCTGGACGCGATCTTGGGCAACTGCTCTAGGTGACCCTGCTTGGGCAGGGGGTTGGACTAGATGATCTCCAGAGGTCCCTTCCAACCTCAACCATTCTGTGATTCTGTGAAATGGCTTCAGGAATACTGTTACCCCATAGAATTAAAATGAACAAAAGAGAAAAGTTTTGAGCCCGTTAGTTCTTTGAATGTTCTGGTGCAGACATTTTCCCTTCTTCCTCTGCCTTCAACTTAATTTCAAAAAATCAGATTTAGATCCATTCCTTTTAAATCCAGCCCTTCACTTGCTCACAAACTGTTTTAGTGTTAATTCGATCCATGCACCAGCCAACCCAGAAAGAGAGTAATGGAGACACAAAGGAGGGAAGGATTGAGGGCAGGAGCCAAAAAAAAATAAAAAAATAGAAAGTCTGGAGAGCTGGATGGAGAGGCAGAGAAATGCCCTTTCAGCCCTGCAGCAACAGGCAAGTGCCAGTGCCAGGAAGAGAGGTGACCCTCACAGCAGCTACTGGGAAGACAGTGAGATAAGGTGCTGTGGCTGGGAGCTGAAAGCTTTCTCAGAAGCACTAGGGTGAGAGGCCTTGCATGGCACTGCGTAAGGGGAGCAAGGCATCCCCAGTGTGGGGCGAGACGGTGGTGGGGAAGAGATTTGGCACAGGGACAGGAGGGTGGCTGATGGCTCAGCAGGAGCTGTGTGCTGCAGCCACATAGGGAAGGGAAAAGCTCCTTACAAGCACCTTTCTCTCCACTGCCTGTACAGGCAGCCTAGGGCAACTAACTCATCTGGAGATGGCCATCTTGGGCGAAAGCTGGGAGCGATGAGTTGAGATGTCCTCTGGGGACAGCGATGGAGAGGCTCAGGGTGTAGGTGAGGAATTGGTGCTCTTCTCTACACACACAGAAGCACCACACATCACTCCAGGACCCCTGTGTGTTGACCAGAGCAGCCGTGGCACCAGCTGAACGGTCCCCTAGGTGTTCAGGCCTGAAGGATGTTTCTATACAAGCCCAAAATAGCCAGGATGAAACTCATCCCTGCTGAGAATGGCCTCCCAGGAGCTGCCAGAATGCACTGGAGTCCTGCAGGCTTGGCCTCAAGTCAAAGTGAGGGAAAAGACTCCCTGTAAGGTTCAGGGTCCCAAAGACATGCCCAACATCCTGGGTCACTCTTCCTCCCCACACTCTGCATAGCCATGCTCTGTGCACCATGTCCCCTTCCACAAGGGGGGACCATGTAATGAGAAGAGGCACTGGCATGGTGTGCAGACAAGGATCGCTCTCACCCAGCTCCCTGCTCCCCAGCACAGCCCTGCTCGGAAGGGGCATGTCACCAGCTGAGCTGCTCCCACCGCAGTGGAGATGCCCTGGCTCTGCTGGGGGCTGAGCACTGCTGCCCACCTCCCCTCAGTCCCCTCTGCAGGCTGCCCCACCCTCCCACACCTCCTCGCCAGCAGGGATTTATACAGCAGTCTCTGCAGCAGTGTCTCTGGGCACTTGGCTTCCTTCTCCGCACGTTGCTTTCTCTGCAAACGCTTGTCGGAAAGTGACTTTCCCAGAGCCATGGAGCCGGTGGTGACGGTTGCTCCTGAAGAGGAAGTAAATGACTGGGTTGGTGCTGCTGTCCCAGAGAGATGAGCCAGGGACCATCAAAAATGGGAATTTACCAATGTTTGGCATGCAATAGTAATGCTTTTTCACTACTTCTCCCTTCTTCAGACAGTCTCACGATATAAAGAACACAAGAACTGTCTGTCCAAAGTTATAGCTTGACTCTTGCACTGATGCTTTGCTTCCCAGCTGCATCCATGAGCAGCTCTCGTTTCACAGACCTTGCAGAAGATGGCCTACTGCTGCTTAGGGTCACACAGATTGAGAAATGGTCAGTCCTCTTCCCTAATGCCTGCTGCTGATTTCACAACCTCCCTCAACACAACTTCTCATTCCCCAAGGGTCCACTGTCACTGCAGAACCTCCCTTAGCACACTCATCACTACCGAGTGTCCTCTTCTGACCTCAAAACCTCTCCCAACACAAGCTGTCACCATACATTGTCCCCTACTACTTCACATTACCTGTTCTACGGTAGGGTCTCCTTGAACTCTCTAGCCAGCCTTATGACACCTCAGCAGCCACAATTTTGCAACCTCTCCTAGTGTTAGCCTTCAAAACACGATGTCCGCTTCTGATGTCACAAGGTCTTTCAACACAGCTTAGCACCCACAGTATTACCTGCCACTTCATACTATTTTTCAGCACAGTCCCTCACCACACCTCAGGCACTTCTGATTTCACAAACTCCATGAAGACAGCTCCTAGCTATGTAGCATCCATTTCAAGTTTCACAACTTCCCTCCACACCGTGCCTTGTCCCCATCGTGCCCATCATCAAATTCACAACACACATTCACCATGGCTCTATGAACAACCCCCTTGCCAGTATTCACTATCCAGCTGCAAAACCTCGTTCATCTCACCATGCACAGTCCCTCCTTGTCCAAATCACAGCTCCCCTGAGCATGACCTGCTGCCATAGTGGTGTCCAGAGCCAGGTGCCGAGGTAAGTGGAATGAAAATGGAGAAAAGACCTTTCTCCTTTGCTGGCACTAAGCACACCCCTACGGGGAATTATTTTGCAGCAGGAGGTAGCAGCAATTCTTCATTTGGACTTGTGCATTAAGTCACCTCTGGTAGTCCATTTGGCTAGGGAAACAAAAGGACATGAATGTGATGCTAGCCAAGTTGCTGCCATGTGTGCCACTGGGTACAGAAAGTGGCAGGCTGACTCATACTAGGTGAGCAGGCCAGATGCTATTGGCCTGATCTCTGGCTTCTGTCATCTGCTGTTCCTCTTCCTTTCCCAAAGACTGTAAGACTTTGTTTACCTTCTTACCCAATACTCTTGTTTCCTGTAGTGACTACTGTTAACCCTCATTAAGCTGCCCAAGACTCCAGGTGACAGTAAAAGGATATTTAAGTTAGGGGACTATTTTCACCAAGGCATTTCTTTACCAGTATTTATTCTCATTAACTGTAGGATTTCTGTTTTCAGTGTGGAGATCGCTGGCATTCTGTGCAGAGGAGATGGAGACATTAACTATGTTGCTATCAGGCCATTCCACATTTCCAGAAATTTCAGCAAAACAAAGGAAAGGACAGTAGCTGAGACAATGTCTTTCCTGACATCCGTGAGGCATAAGCTACAAATACACAGTAGAGTTCAGAGCCATGATGAATTTGACTTGGGCCTTGGTTGAGATGATATGCTGATATAAATCAGCATGTCTATTTGCTTCGTTTGTTTCATTTCATAGGTTCACCTTTGACTGCAGCTGCTCAGGTTAAGAGAGATGGGGCCCATCATGACAGTGACATTTCTCCACCCTAAGTTATTTTGTTTAAAAGCTAGATGTCTATTTCACACCTAATCGCATCCTAAAATCAGTTCTGAGGTAGATCAGATGCATCTGCCTCCAGAGACATTCATTTTTTTCCGCAGAAGAGCCTAGAGTGACTAAGTCAGGGTTAAACTCACTGACTTCCATTGGCATTAAATAGGTGACGTCCTCCCTCAGTTTCCCAATTCGTAAATGAAGGATTTTTTTGACTGACTTGGTAATTCACTGACCTCTGTTAGAACATGCAAATTCTTGCAAAGAGGCTTTATTCACTCGATTTCCAGTGATGAAATTTCTGGTGAGATAGGACTTGGAGGGTCATCAAGAGGTCACCCAGGACATCTTCTGTCCCTATAAAAACTTCATCGTAACCACTCCTGAGAGAAATGAGCCCAACCTGTCCTTAAAAGACTCCTGTGATAGGAATTCTTTACCATCCCTGGAGGATGGTGACTCTTCCTACAGCTTGAGGTTTCTTTCTTTTTTTCCTTTAATGAAGATTTCTCTTTTACATGTGTTTTGGAATACACAGAAGTGAAAAAAGGAGAGAAAATATCTGGATTACAAATGGACTGTTTTAGCATTCACAATGCTAGGAAGCCAGAGCAGTGGACCTAATGGCCCTTTACACAGGGGAAATCCATACAACTATCAGCTTGGAGTAAGGAAGAACTCCGAGAAGCGTTAGCTGGATAGTTCCATGCATATGCTTGTCCAGTTGAATACTCAGCTACTCCTTTGACTGTTATTTCTTATGGAGAAACCCTGAAATGCCTTTGTGATATCATTATAAAAGCATTGACTGACAACTGTTTCTTTAAAATATATTTACTTAAACTTTTCAGTCAAGACAGAACTCATTCTCCTCCTTTGCCCCTTTCTTTCACGCCTTGCCTTCACGAAGCCTCCACCCCTCCCTCCTCCAGCCCCAAGAACCCTTCAGGTGGAAGATTTCCTGGGAGAGGGTTAAAGGTTGGTACTTAAACGGTTTTCTTCTCAGCCCTTTTTGCAGCTGCTGGGATATGAAAGCGTCATTCAACACACCCAGGTCACATCATCCACACAGCCTATTAAACCACTTCTCACATAGGCAGGAAACATCAAGATACACTTGTGACACATGAAAGCAAGTAATAAATTAGATGGGATTGGATTATACACTAACAGCCACCTCCTAAGCAAGTTTTGGAAGCTTTCCAGAAGCCATTCTATGTTCTTTAAAGGTGCTGTGCTCTAACACATTCATACCAGGGGAGACAGAAGTTGAGGAGATAAAGCTGTACAGCCCTTACACAAAAAATTAGATCTCTAAACACAGGTGAGGTAAGTTTTGCAGCTTCTCTGGCTTCTCGCTTTGCTTTGCTTTGCTTTGCTATGTTTTGCTTTGCTTTCCTCTTCCTTTTCCTTTCTTCTTGAACAAATGTGAAAATACAGAAAGGAACTTCCACTGAAGTTATCAACTGTCTCTAGTTGTCTTTGGCTAGAATCATATACAGAGCTAGTTCTACAGCCGCAGATTCGATTGCTTCGATATTATTCTTTTGTTTCCCATAACCACCTGAGATTTTAGGGAAGAATGCATGCAGTAAGGAGATGGTGCAATTTCTCACCCTTTTTGAGATGTTAAGAGTACACATGAGATTCATTTTATTTTGCAGCTGATTGCATTATGTCATATAGCTCAGGTCTACCCCTGCAAAGGCACTTGAAGAGATAAGCCATAACTGGTGGCAATCCTCTACTGAATTAGTCATTTAGTAATCCTCTTGGAGTCAACAGTAAGAAACGGGTACCTGCAGCACATGATTCATCACATCTACAAGTAGACTGGTCAGGTGTAATATGCCTAGCTTAGGTACAGGTGCCTACATGACTTAAGTCGATGAGATGAGATCAGACAGATGGGTAGTTTGTTAAATGCAGTTTGGTGGTGATGGAAAGGACCTTATCAAGCAAGACACATAGCTGAGCTGTCTGAATTGTGAATTGGTCCTTTTGTAGAAGCACACCTTGTTTTTAGCTCAGGAGTTTGCCATCTGCTGGTATTCAGGCATATAGTTTCCCCCGACCATTTCTCTCTTGGTCACTCCTTTCTGACTGCCTAAATATGGCCCTGAGGTTGCTGTGGTATGCTTCCAGTCATGCTCTGGCTTGGATGGAGCCCAGCTATTTCTTTTCCACTCGGTACTGCACAGCCATAAAGGTGTGCTCATTTCATCCCTGTCATTTATTTTGTTGAGAAATCTAGGTCATTGCTCAGTAGAAGGAAGAGGGGTAGAAAGGATCACGACTTGGTAAGACGAGGGAGAAACTGACCTCCCGTTGTTCTTACTGATCCTTTTCCTTGTAGAAATATCTGAAGGGGAACCATCCATGTAAAGTTTACCCTTCTGCTTGAAAAACTTTCATCTAGTGTAAGTACAACTGTAAGCATAGGAAAAGTCCCTAACTTTGCCCACTTCCTCTCTCGGCTTCACTTTGTGGGTTTGAAAGTAATCTTGGCTTTTCTCAGTTTCAGTGTTTCCTGTGGATGCTTCATCACTTTGTGCCTGCACGAGAATTTCTGATTATGCTGCAGATGGAAGTAGTTGGTAGATAACTTGGATTAACTGAATCATTCTGCCGATTTGCTCACCGATCACGAATACAAATGAGAAGACCTGGTTGTGATGGAATTCTGCAGGACTTAAAATGGTGCATTTTAACACCAGCTGATGGGGAATGTTTTGATCCTAGAAGGAAGCCCATACAGTGGATATTTTTATTAAAAGAGTGCCTGCTTTTGGCTGACCTTAAACTCTCTGTGAAGAGTTTAATCTGGTGGTTCCCAGACTTCTTTGACCAAAGGAACTCTGGTGGTCTGGGTGCATAAAGGCAAGCTAGAGACGTTACACTCTTTCTAAAGATGTAGGCTACTCATTTATTAGTGACATGTAATGCTCGATGGGTTATAGCTGGAACACAGGGTGAACCAAAGAAGTCCCATGTTTATGCTGGAATGTGACCTTGTCTCGAATGAGAAACTGTATGGATGTAGAAATGCCTAGGGACAAGGAGCTCAGCCATAACCTAAAAAAGGTGGATGGCATTACAAAAAGCTCTGAGCTACTTTCAGGCACCAAAAGGGATTATTCTCTAAAGGTCATTCTAACCTGGTGGTGCTAATTTGCTTAAGCTCCTCATAGTGAATGGAGGAAAAAAGGGTTCTGCAAAGGACCCTAATTTAGTCATTCTGAATCAGCCTACAGAGAGACTTATACTGGCTGTTGAAGGAGTTTAGTTAGATTAGCTTCATTAAGCTAAGTTAAGCCTTGAAAGCATCACGCAGAGCGTATCAAAAATCATACTGGGTAAAATCAGTACAGTGCTGGGACAGAAGATCTCACAAGAGTCTTTCATTCTTCCTTCCTCTGATAGAAACAATGCTGAGATTTAGAACAATGTGAAATACTACATTAAGTCATATGTGTATTTTTTTCCCCTCCATGATAGATAACCTTCCCAGAACTCATTTTTCAGCCTGTGACATTTCATATTTATGTTTCAAAATGTCTATACACAAGAGAGTTCTTTTCTCTGCCTGTGGTTACATTTCCCTTCTAAACAAGAATTCAAAGATCATTTGTACTTATAAAGCAAATCATCTTTCTGAGCAATATTTCCGGGTATTCTTAAAGACACCCATTTTACAAAGATTGCTGTGAGGGACTTTGTCTCCCCTGAGGGCAAACATACTGCATTATCTGCCTTGTAGTGCCCAAGGTGAACACTCTGGCCTTGTCCTTAGTGCATGGAAGGCTACCAGCCATGGAGCCAGTCCTTCAAAATCCTGGAAGACCAGGATTAAGGAACATATCACAGAGTGCACCTATCTCCATGCCACCAAAGCCATGGTAGAAGCTTGGTACTGTGGAGAATTAAATAGCTGTGAAAAAATACATGACAGAAACTAAACACTTCATAAGCTTAATACTAATGCTATATCTTTCTTGGTTTGTATCCACTTCTGATATAGAACTCATTACTAATAATGAAAAAAATGCTGATTAACCATGTGTCTCTCTTTGTTTTCCCAGGGGTATAAGCTGTATATTGCATATTGCCATGCAACTGACCAACATGGAGAATGTAAGCAGTGTGAAGGAATTCATTCTTCTGGGCCTTTCAAAGAACCAAGGGGTGCAGAAAATATATTTTGTGGTGTTTTTGTTCTTCTATATTGTTATCGTGGCAGGAAATCTGCTCATCGTTGTCACTGTAGTTAGCAGTCAACGTCTGAACTCCCCCATGTATTTCTTTCTCTGCCACCTGTCCATTGCAGATATTTGCTACTCTTCTGTCACAGCTCCCAAAATGATTGCTGACTTCCTTGTTGAGAAGAAAACCATTTCCTTTGTGGGTTGCATGGCACAGCTATTTGGGTTACATTTCTTTGGCTGCGCTGAGATCTTCATCCTCACAATGATGGCCTATGATCGCTACTTTGCCATATGCAGACCCCTGCACTACACCACCCTCATGACCAGGCGTGTGTGTGGCTGGATGGTGATGGGTTCATGGGTGGGGGCCTTTGTGCATGCCATGGTGCAGACCCTCGTAACCGTTAGCCTCCCTTTTTGTGGCCCCAACAAAATTGACCACTACTTCTGTGATGTCCACCCCCTACTACAACTGGCCTGTACCGACACCTATGTTGCGGGCATCATTGTCGTTGCCAATGGTGGAATGCTTTGTTTGGTCTCTTTCTTCATCCTGGTCACGTCCTACATTGTCATTTTGTTTTCCTTGAAAAGGCGAACGTCCGAAGGGCGGAAGAAAGCCCTCTCCACCTGTGGGTCCCACATTGCTGTGGTGATTCTCTTCTTTGGGCCATGCACATTCACCTACATACGCCCATCCAGCAATCTCTCAGAGGACAAGAGCGTAGCTGTGTTTTACAATGTCATCACGTCCATGCTGAACCCACTCATCTACACGCTGAGAAATGAGGAGATGAAAAGTGCCATGAGAAAACTGTGGAATAGAAAAGTTTGGAGAGAAAAGGGTGAGGTGTAGAACTGTGGTAACATTTCCTCAGGAGCTGAGAAAATCAAGTCTCTCTCACTATAATTCCATTTTGGAAAATTTACTGAAAGCTCCCTTTTGAAGAAAAGCTTGGTTTTAGCTGTTGCAGTAATTAGGAAGACCCTGAAAGTTCATGTTTTGATTGGAATGGCATTGTAAACTCTGTGACTAGCAGGGATTCCCTTTATGTTCTCTTCTTGAATAGCACAGGCCCAGGACTGGGGCTTCCAAGCACTGCCGAGACACCAGCAAATAAATAAATGAATGCCTTCTTATGAGTACTGCATTGTCATATGCTGAATCCACGGGTTAGCAATTAAACTGCTGATATTAGATGTGGGTTGGGTCATTTGCTGATGCAGATGATATGAGGAGAAGCTTCTCCCCTTCCCATTCCAGTGCAACTCTCTGCCTTTCTGCAGCAGTTCACCTATCACTAATGCCCTCCTTCCTAGCCATCCCCTCTGCCCTTCATCTCTGCCTCAGATTTTGCATTTTACTGTTTAGACTAATAGAGAATCAAAGGTCCAAGTGAAAGATAAATTGCTCACTGTAGGAAATTGTCGCCACCAAAGAAAGCATTGGGGGGCACAATTTTATGAGTCAGTGAAAAAAAAGAGTTGTTTGGGAATAATTCCTGTACGCAGGATAACTCCTAGCCCAACAGGGCACATCTACAGGCCCAGGCAAAGGAAGAAACATGTATTCCAAGGGAATAGCTGGAACAGCTACTCCTGCAGGAGGGAAGAGAAGAAATGTGAAGATGGAAGATTAAATCATCTCAGAGCCAGTCACAGCTGCCACAGGGAGGTTAGCTGTAGCAGCTAAGGTTCTCCACAAGGACGAAGGAGCCACGAGGAGCCACGGGACCCTGACTCCTACCTTGCCAGGAGGAAAAGAGCAGATCAGCTGCGTGAGGGAGAAAGACATCTGTGTAATGCACTCTGAAAGTAACTAAAGCACTTTCTTTTTCCTTCCTTCACTTCATGTTCCCTATAAACACTTGCTTGCACTTGTGTTGCACCTTAACATGGCTTAAGTGTGGTTCAAGATAAGAAGGTGTTCCCTGCACAGGAGAGCGGCAGATCTACAGACCAAACCCTGGGACAATGTCAGAAATGCTCTGGTTCCCTGAATGTCCTCTGCTCTATGCAGGGGGTGGCAGAGTGGGTTCCCATTTCACAGGCACGCACCAGCACACTGCAGACGTCTCAGTGTCTTCTCCTCACCGTGGTGGGTTATGTGGATGGCAGCCAGCAGGACGGAACTGGGATAAATCCTGATTCTCAAGGCTTAGAGGGATAGTGTCCCTCAGGCCTGGGCCAGCATGTCCCTCACCCAGCATTCACACTTTGTGGACACAGCTAAAGGTGGGACCAGCCCCACCTATTTGTAGCAGTCTAAATTCTTCATGCAATGAAGGATAGTTGTCTAGCTCAGCACCATTGTCAACAGAGAGGGACAGGCGCCTTCAGAGGTTGCTCTGTCTCACCCTGTGTGGGGCAGGTAGAAAGACAGATGGGACCCACTGACCCCCTTCCTACTGAAACTGCTGAGGGGTTAGGGCACACGGCCAGTTCAAGCTAAGGCTTATTATTTAAAAACTGGGGGTTTTTTTAAATGTTTTGGGGAAGAACGCCATGATTTTTCTGATTTCTCTTCCGGCTGCTGGATGCTAGCAGGCAACAGCGGGACCATAGTTTATGGAAGGCGAATACAACAACAACAACAACATTTGATTCCTCTACACATTGGCCCAGATTCTTATAATGACTTAATATGAGGACTAACCAGCTGCTTCTATATTTTGCATTGCCTGAGTAAAAATACCTGGCAAGTAGTGAGGCCTGACCACAAACATTTTTAAAGTCTTGAAATAATTTCCTCGTTTACTTCTTGTTTCAAACGTGTACAGACCAGATGTCTAAGTGCCAACAGTCATATAGCACAGTTCTGATATTTATTTATGCTGCAAACATGCAATGGTAAGAGCAAGTTAATAAGAAATAAGAAAGCATATGTGAAATATTGGCTTGGAAGGGAAAAAATATCTGACACGTGTAAGAGACATCTTTACGCAAAAAATGTTTGATTGCAAGGGTAATGTGAACACAAACTCTTGCAAATGGTCAGCCATGACATTGATTTTAAATAGAAATGTTTCCAAAAGAAGCACATAGCTAATACTAAATGAAGTCCATTTATCTGGACAGCATTGGAAAGCAAGCAAGAAAGCAAGCAAACCCCCCCACAATGTGACATGGTCTAGGTGATCACGCTCCACAGTCACCCTGTAGAGATTACTCTAATAGCTGTCCAAAATATATATTTTAGCTCCCCGTCCACTGATTCTTTCTGACAAAGAAAACTTCACATGCCTCTGCGATCTCATTGCTTCTGGTAAGCTTGTGCTTCTGCTGTGCAATTTACTTGAAATATTTCTGCCACAACTTCCCCATCTGGAGAGAGACAGAGAGTTGTTCTTGCAGATGCTCTTGGAAGTTGTTTTTGCACAATGAGAAATGGAGCTAGACATTCAGGCTGTCCCTTTCATCCTCTGTAGTTTTCAGCCCTGGCAGAGATGTGGACTGCTCTCGTGACACATAAGAAGCAGCTTGGAGCTGAGAGGTTTTGATGAAACTGCCTGAAGTGGTCCAAGAAGGTCATCAGAGGAGAATAGCAGGCAAACTGTTGGAGACTAGCAAATATAAACTGTGTAAGTTTTCTGATCTTGCTTCTTTGTTTTGTTCAAGCGTGACTATGAAATCCTGCCTTTGAAAAGAGGCATTACTGTTGAGTGGCTTTTGTGAGGTGCATTTTATGAAGTAGAAAGAACTCTATTTTTTTTACCCTTTCTTTTAATTGGTGTCTTCTTTGCTTATTTTTCAGTTATATGCCGTTTCCAGAAATATCTGTCAAAAGGAAGTTTCTGGTGTTACAGAGTCAAGGAGTCAATAGGTAGCTGCAGCACTGCCTATGTACTCAGTCTTAACTTGTCCCCTCTAGCTGTACACATCGTGGCAACAATGCTCTTAACACACACGCTTTGGGCCTCCCCACACTGCTTTCCCTCTGCCCACGGAGTGGCATGGAGATAGGGACGGAGACATGAAAGAATATTTCCTCTGCTGCTGAAGCTGGAGGGTGGAAGAGGCAGAGATCTCGTGAGAAAGAACTGATTGACCTGTGATTGTGGAACAGGATTAAGAGCCCAAAGGACTTGCCAGTATTGTAGACACTGTTATGCAGCTCTTGCCATCTATCTTTTCAGTGTAGAAACTGAACACTAGTGATACTTGCGTACTGCACTAGAGTGCAGCAAAGGTGAATACAAGGGTGTTGGTGAGTAAAGGAGATTCAGCAGTGGTGTATTTATTACCCCGGTGGCATCACAGGTGTGTTTATGGGGATTTCCATGCCTAGTCCAGAACTTGGCTGAGGTGTATGACAGGCGAGTGAAGAGTTACCAGGACTGAAGTTTGTCAATTGATACGCAGAAGAACTGATAGCACAAGAGCTGACGTGCACAAAGCTGCTGAACAGAGGACTTAACAGGACTAAAGTCGTCTACCAACCGATATGCGCAAGGATTGATATGCGCAAGGCTGCGGAATGGCAGCATTAACAAGACTGAAGAGGTCTGCCACCTGGAATCTGCACGGACCCCCAGGGAGGGAAGAAGCAATACGGAGGTGTTGTGGTCTTGCCTCGCTAGCAGGGTCCTCCCAAGCAGACAAACAGACAGTCCTGTGATTGCGAAACTTGCTAAAAGTCAGCAAAAGCAGTGTTTGCCCAGAGCCCCAGCCGTATAAAAAGAGACTTGGGAGCTAGGAGAGTTTGAGCAGGGACGGGAACGTGACCTGATCATCCTCTCCGGCTGGACCGTGAGTATCCCCCCCCTCCCCTTTTCCTGGGACGCTGGGTTAAGGTAACTCCTCGAGGTTGAGAGCCCTCTCACTAGGAGAGTGAACAAGAAAGCTTTCAAGTAGGGATAAGCAGTCCTTCCAATTAATAACGCAGTAATCGACAGTTTCAGGTTATCCTTTCTAAATTAGTAACTGATGGTTTTGTGTTATCCTTCCTAAATTAGTAATCGCATTATTTTAATGGATGTTACTAATCCAAGAACTTGTGTGAGGAAATAAACATCTTTTTTATTATTATTATATTACTGTCTCAGTCGTTGCTATCGAACCTTCATAGCATGACAGCGTGACAGTTTTTGGCGTAGTCGGCAGGATAGGATAAGGATAGGATAGGATACAGACTTAGTGGATGCATAAGCTGGGGTAACCGGATAGAAATATTTTTGAACTATGTCGCTGCGTGAGTTATTGAGAAGGCACGGAAGCAGACCCTCAAGCCCTGGGATTGACTGGGCAAATGATAATTGGGAAAATGAAGCCTCTGTCGTGTGTAGGATAGAGGAAGTCAGAGGTAACCAAAGAGACGGGAAAGGAAAAGGTGGTATATGTGCCATCTTAGGGGCCTGTTTACTGGCGGCCCAACAAGCCAATCGGACCCATCAAAAAACTAAGGAACAGTTACAAGAAAAGGTGCAGGAGTGTGTAGATCTTGAAAGAAAATTGAAATTAGAGAAAGAGCGAAATCAGAAATTACAAAACAAGTTAGAACTCGTCCTTTCAACAGCAAGGAAGCCCCCCACAGCAGCTCAGATTAGAAAAATGTTGGTGGAGGACCCGGACGATTGGGACGGAGATATATGGGGAAACAGCAGTAGTTCAGAGGACGATGGTGATTTGTACCCTCCAGAACCCTCACCTCTGGATGTGCGGCCAGTTGTAAAAACCGAAACCGCAACAGGACCCCATGGGGGTAATGCTAGAACCACAGTTAGAACTACCCCTTACTCGGGAGATGAGATGGGAAAACTGCAAGAGAAATACTGCAGGCAACCTACAGAAACAGAAACTGAGTATTTGTGGCGGGTATCCTTAACAGGAGGTGATCGCATAATACTAAGTGAAGAGGAGGCATCAGGATATTGGGGACCAGGAGTTTTCCTGACGGGTAGAGTTGGGAATCGCTCCCTCACCTCCCGAGTAGCCTACTGGGCAGGGGGACAAGACCCGAGGAACAGAGGAGAACCTTTGAGAATAGGTATAAATACCCATAGTGAGCTTACAGGAGCCATACAAAAGGCAGCTTGTGTACAACAGATATATGAAAGGGGAGCCTATGATGTCCACATGCAAGCCCCGGTAAGCCCAAACAGCCTAACGCCTTTAATACGGGGATTGCCTACAGTGTTAAAGCTGAAGCTACAAGCAATACGAGATCGCATTGTAGCTGCAGAGGCACACAATCATAATAGCCTCAATGCCCCCCCCATGCCAATACCAACATGGGCAGATACCTTGTTAGAAGTGCATCGAACTGCGCAAGAGATGGGGATGGATACCAAACCACGGGAAAAGCGCATTAGACAGGCTACTGCCTCATATGCCCCGAGGAGAGGACATTCCCCCCCCAGGCGGCACAACAAGGAAATGGGAACTAAACAAGAAGACAGGGAGAAACGAAATAGATTGTGGCGACATGCCCTGGCATTAGGTGTTCCACGATCCATGCTACATAACCAGAAAACAGAGGACATAGAACAGATAGTGAGCAAGCTGGAACAAGCGAAAGGGGTGACTCTGCCATCCGCCCCACCTGGCTCACAAGATAGTAAACAAGAATCTAAACCTAGTAACCCTTTCTCGGAGTTACGAGAAGAGTTGCATGATCTAAAAAACTAGGTAGCGCTGGTCGAAAATCAGGCCAACCGACCCGAGTACTATCAATAGCGCAGCGGCCTGAAAGTTTAGAACCCCGGATTGTGATTCCGGTAGGACCTAGAAAACACAAAGTTTCTTTTTTAATTGATACTGGTGCACAGATAAGTGTTTTGGACAAACAGACAGCCAATAGGTTAAATATCAAACCATCTAGACGATCAATTTTTATAAAGGGAGTTACAGGAATTGCTGAATCTTGTCCTTTGGCAAAACTTTGTGCCTGGCTCCTGGGAGACAAACGTCTTACCAAATTTGAGGTAGTAATAAACCCAAAGGGAAATGACAACATTTTAGGGTTTGATGTTTTACAAGGAAGAAACTGGATACTCCCAAACGGTACCCGGTGGAGCTTTGGAACAGCTAACATCAAGCTTTTGCAAACCTCCCCCGCGCTGCCGCCTAGTAAGATAACTAATGTTAAACAATACCCTTTAGCATCTGCTGCACGATCCGGGATAAGCAAAGTCATTAGAGACCTAGAAGAGCAAGGGATAATAGAACGCACCCACTCCCCCTATAACTCCCGGGTGTGGCCTGTCAAAAAACCAAATGGAGAATGGCGATTAACAGTAGATTATCGCCGATTGAATGCTAATACTGCCCCCCTCACGGCTGCGGTCCCCAATATAGCAGAACTGGTGAGTCAGCTTAGGACTGCAGCCCACCCCTGGATGGCCACACTAGACGTAAAAGATATGTTCTTCATGGTCCCGCTAATAAAAGAAGATAAAGACAAATTTGCTTTCACCTGGGAAGGCATTCAATATACCTTCACTCGGCTGCCCCAGGGATACAAACACTCCCCCACCATCGCTCATAACGCATTAGCAAAAGTCTTAGATTCGCTTGGTACAACCCCTGGAGTACCAGAAACAGTACCAAGCTACCCAAGATCTCCCATTGCAGTAGCTGAACCACTCACTGAAAAGTCTGACCTAAATGGGGTATGGTTCACCGATGCCTCTTCACATAGGATAGCCACGGGGTGGCAATACAAAGCAGTTGCCTTAGAAATAAGCACAGGCCGTACAATAATAGAAGAAGGCGATGGCAGCGCCCAAGTAGGAGAACTCAAGGCTGTCCGACTTGCCATAAGAAAGGGAGCAACAACAGTGTATACCGATTCATATGCAGTATTCAAGGGGGCCACAGACTGGATAGGATTCTGGGAATGTAATAAATGGCAAATAAATAGGTGCCCAGTATGGCAGCAAGCAGACTGGGAAGAGTTGTTGGAAGAAGGAAGGAAACGGTCTATTGCAATAGGGTGGGTGAAAGCCCACAGCTCAGACGGAAGTCTGGCAGCTAAATGGAACGGGATAGTTGACAAGTTGTCGAGGGTAAGAGGAGTAACAGTAAGCGAAGTAGAGTGGGACAGAATAGGAGAATGGCTACATATACAGCGAGGACATTCAGGGGAAAAGGATTTAGTAAAAGAAAGTATAGCTCGAGGATGGCCCATAGATATAACAACTGCACGACGAATCATAACAGCCTGTCCTCAGTGCCAACTAAGATTAAAAAGGGATCATCCAGAACAGCAAGCTCCACTACATATCAGTAATAAAAAACAATTATGGCAAACCTGGCAGATTGATTATATAGGGCCTCTTAAACCATCAAGTGGGAGAAAATATATATTAGTGGGAGTCGAGGTGGTCTCCCGTCTCCTCCGAGCGACAGCTGTCAGAACTGCGAATGGAGAAACTACCATTAAGGTATTACAAGAATAGTTCAGTGTATTACCGGTACCAAAGGAAATACAAAGCGATAATGGGACTCACTTTACAGCCCGCGTAGTACAGGACTGGGCGACACAAGAAGGGATTAGTTGGACATTCCACACCCCCTACTATCCCCAAGCAAACGGGATGGTGGAAAGGGCCAATGGCTTACTTAAAAGATATGCTCAAGTAGAAAAAGCGAGTTGGGACCTTCGCATTAACCATGCTGTGCATCTACTTAATAATCGATGGGGAACATTTGGTAGTCCCAGAACCCAGGCCTTTTGCCCTATCAATACAGGCATCGTTAAGGATAATCCTGACATTGATCCTGCACGTGGTAAACCAGGACAGCCTGTGATGGTAAAACTACCACAAATTGGAGTAGTCCCGTTAACATTGTCTAAACCCCGAGGACCCCTTGCATGGGAAGCACTTGATGCCACAGAAAAAACCCATCGAATCAGTTCTCGGTGGATAATTCCTGATTATTAACCACTTATTCCGAGGCACCCTGCCTCGAGGAAAACCTAAATGTGTTCTCTTACAGGATACCATGTGGAGACTTGTGTTCCTACTCCAGATGGCCCTGGTGACAACATTGATCTCAAACCCATGGGGCAGCAATGTCAATATTTGGGAAAAGTTAGCTAGAGAAATACTAAATACCACTCACTTTTGTCTAGAAGGAGGAACTTCGGCGGCCCAAATTTACACCACTTGCACTATTGGGTTCCCTATACCCCTAGAGACAGTGCAAAACAAGGCAATACTAGCAAATTTCAAAGTAACTAATACGTTTAATCAGATGTCTTGATGGGGTTCCGCCACAACACAGTATAACAAAGCAATGATAGAAATTAAGGTGAAAGGAATGTTTCCTGCGGTTGAGTGTGCTATGATGGTAAATTGTACCAGCAAAACCCGACCGTGCCACAATTTTACGGAAGATGGGCCTCCTCTTAAATGTAATCAAACAACCAATGTAACCTTTAACTATGCACATATTGTGCTCCCTACAGGAATGTTTTGGCTATGCGGGGTAAAAGCTTACTCCTACATTCCAGCCAATGCTACTGGTGGCCCCTGTACCATAGGTCGCTTGAGCATCTATATGCCAAGCAAACAAGAGATTGAGGAAATAGCTGGGAATCAAACACGAAAGAGGAGGGAGGCCTCATCCCTCAACCCTGAATGTAATTCAGAAGTAATCTTATTCTCAGCATCACAAATCTCAGCTGCAGCATTCCTTACACCTGGGGTGGGAGTTGCTATGAACTATCAAGCTATAAAAAAGATTGCATGTTCTTTAGCTAAAACTATCAATACCACTTCTGCTGCCTTATCAGCAATGCTTAGAGATGTGCAAGCCTTGTGTGCCGGTGTATTAGAAAACAGAGCGGCAGTTGACTATCTTCTTTTACGACACAACCATGGATGCGAAGAATTCAAAGGCATGTGCTGCTTCAACCTGAGTGACCATTCGACCCTGATTGAAGGGGAGATCACAAACCTTAAACACCTAGCTTTGGACATTAAACAGCATAATGATAACGGGTTTAATTGGCTGCAAAAATTGTTCCAAAATTTCAGACTGTCTGTATCAGCTTGGCTCGCGTCGGGCTTACAGACTGTCATAATAATTGTACTCATGATAATCATTATATGTATTGCTTTTGTCTGCTTGAAAGCTTTAATATTACGCACAATCTTTGCTAAGGTAAATGCTTTAAACACAGGCTACTTGCCTTTGCAACAAGATCAAACCCATGATTGTCCTTGAGGGGCAAAAAAGGGGGGGGGTGTACGGCTGTGACTCTGGTCACGGGGTGGACTGACAGGCGAGTGAAGAGTTACCAGGACTGAAGTTTGTCAATTGATACGCAGAAGAACTGATAGCACAAGAGCTGACGTGCACAAAGCTGCTGAACAGAGGACTTAACAGGACTAAAGTCGTCTACCAACCGATATGCGCAAGGATTGATATGCGCAAGGCTGCGGAATGGCAGCATTAACAAGACTGAAGAGGTCTGCCACCTGGAATCTGCACGGACCCCCAGGGAGGGAAGAAGCAATACGGAGGTGTTGTGGTCTTGCCTCGCTAGCAGGGTCCTCCCAAGCAGACAAACAGACAGTCCTGTGATTGCGAAACTTGCTAAAAGTCAGCAAAAGCAGTGTTTGCCCAGAGCCCCAGCCGTATAAAAAGAGACTTGGGAGCTAGGAGAGTTTGAGCAGGGACGGGAACGTGACCTGATCATCCTCTCCGGCTGGACCGTGAGTATCCCCCCCCTCCCCTTTTCCTGGGACGCTGGGTTAAGGTAACTCCTCGAGGTTGAGAGCCCTCTCACTAGGAGAGTGAACAAGAAAGCTTTCAAGTAGGGATAAGCAGTCCTTCCAATTAATAACGCAGTAATCGACGGTTTCAGGTTATCCTTTCTAAATTAGTAACTGATGGTTTTGTGTTATCCTTCCTAAATTAGTAATCGCATTATTTTAATGGATGTTACTAATCCAAGAACTTGTGTGAGGAAATAAACATCTTTTTTATTATTATTATATTACTGTCTCAGTCGTTGCTATCGAACCTTCATAGCATGACAGCGTGACAGTTTTTGGCGTAGTCGGCAGGATAGGATAAGGATAGGATAGGATACAGACTTAGTGGATGCATAAGCTGGGGTAACCGGATAGAAATATTTTTGAACTATGTCGCTGCGTGAGTTATTGAGAAGGCACGGAAGCGGACCCTCAAGCCCTGGGATTGACTGGGCAAATGATAATTGGGAAAATGAAGCCTCTGTCGTGTGTAGGATAGAGGAAGTCAGAGGTAACCAAAGAGACGGGAAAGGAAAAGGTGGTATATGTGCCATCTTAGGGGCCTGTTTACTGGCGGCCCAACAAGCCAATCGGACCCATCAAAAAACTAAGGAACAGTTACAAGAAAAGGTGCAGGAGTGTGTAGATCTTGAAAGAAAATTGAAATTAGAGAAAGAGCGAAATCAGAAATTACAAAACAAGTTAGAACTCGTCCTTTCAACAGCAAGGAAGCCCCCCACAGCAGCTCAGATTAGAAAAATGTTGGTGGAGGACCCGGACGATTGGGACGGAGATATATGGGGAAACAGCAGTAGTTCAGAGGACGATGGTGATTTGTACCCTCCAGAACCCTCACCTCTGGATGTGCGGCCAGTTGTAAAAACCGAAACCGCAACAGGACCCCATGGGGGTAATGCTAGAACCACAGTTAGAACTACCCCTTACTCGGGAGATGAGATGGGAAAACTGCAAGAGAAATACTGCAGGCAACCTACAGAAACAGAAACTGAGTATTTGTGGCGGGTATCCTTAACAGGAGGTGATCGCATAATACTAAGTGAAGAGGAGGCATCAGGATATTGGGGACCAGGAGTTTTCCTGACGGGTAGAGTTGGGAATCGCTCCCTCACCTCCCGAGTAGCCTACTGGGCAGGGGGACAAGACCCGAGGAACAGAGGAGAACCTTTGAGAATAGGTATAAATACCCATAGTGAGCTTACAGGAGCCATACAAAAGGCAGCTTGTGTACAACAGATATATGAAAGGGGAGCCTATGATGTCCACATGCAAGCCCCGGTAAGCCCAAACAGCCTAACGCCTTTAATACGGGGATTGCCTACAGTGTTAAAGCTGAAGCTACAAGCAATACGAGATCGCATTGTAGCTGCAGAGGCACACAATCATAATAGCCTCAATGCCCCCCCCATGCCAATACCAACATGGGCAGATACCTTGTTAGAAGTGCATCGAACTGCGCAAGAGATGGGGATGGATACCAAACCACGGGAAAAGCGCATTAGACAGGCTACTGCCTCATATGCCCCGAGGAGAGGACATTCCCCCCCCAGGCGGCACAACAAGGAAATGGGAACTAAACAAGAAGACAGGGAGAAACGAAATAGATTGTGGCGACATGCCCTGGCATTAGGTGTTCCACGATCCATGCTACATAACCAGAAAACAGAGGACATAGAACAGATAGTGAGCAAGCTGGAACAAGCGAAAGGGGTGACTCTGCCATCCGCCCCACCTGGCTCACAAGATAGTAAACAAGAATCTAAACCTAGTAACCCTTTCTCGGAGTTACGAGAAGAGTTGCATGATCTAAAAAACTAGGTAGCGCTGGTCGAAAATCAGGCCAACCGACCCGAGTACTATCAATAGCGCAGCGGCCTGAAAGTTTAGAACCCCGGATTGTGATTCCGGTAGGACCTAGAAAACACAAAGTTTCTTTTTTAATTGATACTGGTGCACAGATAAGTGTTTTGGACAAACAGACAGCCAATAGGTTAAATATCAAACCATCTAGACGATCAATTTTTATAAAGGGAGTTACAGGAATTGCTGAATCTTGTCCTTTGGCAAAACTTTGTGCCTGGCTCCTGGGAGACAAACGTCTTACCAAATTTGAGGTAGTAATAAACCCAAAGGGAAATGACAACATTTTAGGGTTTGATGTTTTACAAGGAAGAAACTGGATACTCCCAAACGGTACCCGGTGGAGCTTTGGAACAGCTAACATCAAGCTTTTGCAAACCTCCCCCGCGCTGCCGCCTAGTAAGATAACTAATGTTAAACAATACCCTTTAGCATCTGCTGCACGATCCGGGATAAGCAAAGTCATTAGAGACCTAGAAGAGCAAGGGATAATAGAACGCACCCACTCCCCCTATAACTCCCGGGTGTGGCCTGTCAAAAAACCAAATGGAGAATGGCGATTAACAGTAGATTATCGCCGATTGAATGCTAATACTGCCCCCCTCACGGCTGCGGTCCCCAATATAGCAGAACTGGTGAGTCAGCTTAGGACTGCAGCCCACCCCTGGATGGCCACACTAGACGTAAAAGATATGTTCTTCATGGTCCCGCTAATAAAAGAAGATAAAGACAAATTTGCTTTCACCTGGGAAGGCATTCAATATACCTTCACTCGGCTGCCCCAGGGATACAAACACTCCCCCACCATCGCTCATAACGCATTAGCAAAAGTCTTAGATTCGCTTGGTACAACCCCTGGAGTACCAGAAACAGTACCAAGCTACCCAAGATCTCCCATTGCAGTAGCTGAACCACTCACTGAAAAGTCTGACCTAAATGGGGTATGGTTCACCGATGCCTCTTCACATAGGATAGCCACGGGGTGGCAATACAAAGCAGTTGCCTTAGAAATAAGCACAGGCCGTACAATAATAGAAGAAGGCGATGGCAGCGCCCAAGTAGGAGAACTCAAGGCTGTCCGACTTGCCATAAGAAAGGGAGCAACAACAGTGTATACCGATTCATATGCAGTATTCAAGGGGGCCACAGACTGGATAGGATTCTGGGAATGTAATAAATGGCAAATAAATAGGTGCCCAGTATGGCAGCAAGCAGACTGGGAAGAGTTGTTGGAAGAAGGAAGGAAACGGTCTATTGCAATAGGGTGGGTGAAAGCCCACAGCTCAGACGGAAGTCTGGCAGCTAAATGGAACGGGATAGTTGACAAGTTGTCGAGGGTAAGAGGAGTAACAGTAAGCGAAGTAGAGTGGGACAGAATAGGAGAATGGCTACATATACAGCGAGGACATTCAGGGGAAAAGGATTTAGTAAAAGAAAGTATAGCTCGAGGATGGCCCATAGATATAACAACTGCACGACGAATCATAACAGCCTGTCCTCAGTGCCAACTAAGATTAAAAAGGGATCATCCAGAACAGCAAGCTCCACTACATATCAGTAATAAAAAACAATTATGGCAAACCTGGCAGATTGATTATATAGGGCCTCTTAAACCATCAAGTGGGAGAAAATATATATTAGTGGGAGTCGAGGTGGTCTCCCGTCTCCTCCGAGCGACAGCTGTCAGAACTGCGAATGGAGAAACTACCATTAAGGTATTACAAGAATGGTTCAGTGTATTACCGGTACCAAAGGAAATACAAAGCGATAATGGGACTCACTTTACAGCCCGCGTAGTACAGGACTGGGCGACACAAGAAGGGATTAGTTGGACATTCCACACCCCCTACTATCCCCAAGCAAACGGGATGGTGGAAAGGGCCAATGGCTTACTTAAAAGATATGCTCAAGTAGAAAAAGCGAGTTGGGACCTTCGCATTAACCATGCTGTGCATCTACTTAATAATCGATGGGGAACATTTGGTAGTCCCAGAACCCAGGCCTTTTGCCCTATCAATACAGGCATCGTTAAGGATAATCCTGACATTGATCCTGCACGTGGTAAACCAGGACAGCCTGTGATGGTAAAACTACCACAAATTGGAGTAGTCCCGTTAACATTGTCTAAACCCCGAGGACCCCTTGCATGGGAAGCACTTGATGCCACAGAAAAAACCCATCGAATCAGTTCTCGGTGGATAATTCCTGATTATTAACCACTTATTCCGAGGCACCCTGCCTCGAGGAAAACCTAAATGTGTTCTCTTACAGGATACCATGTGGAGACTTGTGTTCCTACTCCAGATGGCCCTGGTGACAACATTGATCTCAAACCCATGGGGCAGCAATGTCAATATTTGGGAAAAGTTAGCTAGAGAAATACTAAATACCACTCACTTTTGTCTAGAAGGAGGAACTTCGGCGGCCCAAATTTACACCACTTGCACTATTGGGTTCCCTATACCCCTAGAGACAGTGCAAAACAAGGCAATACTAGCAAATTTCAAAGTAACTAATACGTTTAATCAGATGTCTTGATGGGGTTCCGCCACAACACAGTATAACAAAGCAATGATAGAAATTAAGGTGAAAGGAATGTTTCCTGCGGTTGAGTGTGCTATGATGGTAAATTGTACCAGCAAAACCCGACCGTGCCACAATTTTACGGAAGATGGGCCTCCTCTTAAATGTAATCAAACAACCAATGTAACCTTTAACTATGCACATATTGTGCTCCCTACAGGAATGTTTTGGCTATGCGGGGTAAAAGCTTACTCCTACATTCCAGCCAATGCTACTGGTGGCCCCTGTACCATAGGTCGCTTGAGCATCTATATGCCAAGCAAACAAGAGATTGAGGAAATAGCTGGGAATCAAACACGAAAGAGGAGGGAGGCCTCATCCCTCAACCCTGAATGTAATTCAGAAGTAATCTTATTCTCAGCATCACAAATCTCAGCTGCAGCATTCCTTACACCTGGGGTGGGAGTTGCTATGAACTATCAAGCTATAAAAAAGATTGCATGTTCTTTAGCTAAAACTATCAATACCACTTCTGCTGCCTTATCAGCAATGCTTAGAGATGTGCAAGCCTTGTGTGCCGGTGTATTAGAAAACAGAGCGGCAGTTGACTATCTTCTTTTACGACACAACCATGGATGCGAAGAATTCAAAGGCATGTGCTGCTTCAACCTGAGTGACCATTCGACCCTGATTGAAGGGGAGATCACAAACCTTAAACACCTAGCTTTGGACATTAAACAGCATAATGATAACGGGTTTAATTGGCTGCAAAAATTGTTCCAAAATTTCAGACTGTCTGTATCAGCTTGGCTCGCGTCGGGCTTACAGACTGTCATAATAATTGTACTCATGATAATCATTATATGTATTGCTTTTGTCTGCTTGAAAGCTTTAATATTACGCACAATCTTTGCTAAGGTAAATGCTTTAAACACAGGCTACTTGCCTTTGCAACAAGATCAAACCCATGATTGTCCTTGAGGGGCAAAAAAGGGGGGGGGTGTACGGCTGTGACTCTGGTCACGGGGTGGACTGACAGGCGAGTGAAGAGTTACCAGGACTGAAGTTTGTCAATTGATACGCAGAAGAACTGATAGCACAAGAGCTGACGTGCACAAAGCTGCTGAACAGAGGACTTAACAGGACTAAAGTCGTCTACCAACCGATATGCGCAAGGATTGATATGCGCAAGGCTGCGGAATGGCAGCATTAACAAGACTGAAGAGGTCTGCCACCTGGAATCTGCACGGACCCCCAGGGAGGGAAGAAGCAATACGGAGGTGTTGTGGTCTTGCCTCGCTAGCAGGGTCCTCCCAAGCAGACAAACAGACAGTCCTGTGATTGCGAAACTTGCTAAAAGTCAGCAAAAGCAGTGTTTGCCCAGAGCCCCAGCCGTATAAAAAGAGACTTGGGAGCTAGGAGAGTTTGAGCAGGGACGGGAACGTGACCTGATCATCCTCTCCGGCTGGACCGTGAGTATCCCCCCCCTCCCCTTTTCCTGGGACGCTGGGTTAAGGTAACTCCTCGAGGTTGAGAGCCCTCTCACTAGGAGAGTGAACAAGAAAGCTTTCAAGTAGGGATAAGCAGTCCTTCCAATTAATAACGCAGTAATCGACGGTTTCAGGTTATCCTTTCTAAATTAGTAACTGATGGTTTTGTGTTATCCTTCCTAAATTAGTAATCGCATTATTTTAATGGATGTTACTAATCCAAGAACTTGTGTGAGGAAATAAACATCTTTTTTATTATTATTATATTACTGTCTCAGTCGTTGCTATCGAACCTTCATAGCATGACAGCGTGACAGTGTACAAAAACCTTACTGACACATCGTTAATGCAGATTATCTCCAGTATTCACCCATGTGCTGTAGGAAAGGTGGTCTGAGAAAATACAAGCCTGCTCTTTTGGAGACTGAGGTCTCAACCCAGAAACTCATGAGCAATAACTGGAACCAATCCACACAAGATGTAGCCCAGTACAGCACTTATAGGACAATGACTCTCCTGCTTCAGGTTTCCTGGAATGCCTTGAACATGGTCTGATTTCACTTAGGGCGCCTTAAAGACAGTTTGTGCCTAAAGGCACATCTCTGCTAAACAGACATGAGGTAGGTGTCCACTTTACCTCCTCCAGAAGGATCTACGCTGATAGCTGAAGTGATGTTAATTAGCCAGCTGCCTTGTGTCATGATGTGAATATTGATGGCTGCACAGAAATGCATGGACATTCTACCAGAGTCAGAGAGCAATAGTAAGGACTAATTCTGTTGAATTCCCTCAGAGGGTTGAAAAAGAAGGTACGTTCACTGCCTGAGCAGAATTCCTTAGGGCATGACTAATGTGTTGAGACTCAAATCAAAACATGCACTACCCTTCTCAGTCAGTTTTTCGTTTCCAAATCAACACAACAAAAGTGGATGTTTAGGTAACCTAGTAACTAGTCTTCCTTTTTAAAAGTGGCAAAGATCAGAAATATGAATCTGGAGGATATTTCCACCAACTCCCTCAAGCAAATAAGTGGAGCTCGCTAATACACACTTCAGTAGTACATTCTGAGTTAGATATCAACTGTCACTCCTTGAGAGAAGCATTGACTTTGAAAGGAAACTTTCCCCAAAAGGCATAAAAGGGAATACATTGATATTGAACATACCAGTGATCGACATGGATGTGTACTGATAGCACTGTGTTTCTAATGCCATCACAGGTGGCTTTATTCTGTGCTTCAGGTCCTGTCTACGTGACATATATGAAGAACAAGAACAATGTGACAGAGTTTGTCTTCCAGGGACTCACACAAGATGATACATTAGCAAAAGTATGCTTCACATTCTTCTTAGTCTTCTATGCCACTATTATTCTTGGAAACCTGCTTATCATCATCACTATACAGAACAGTCAACAGCTGGACTCTCCCACCCCATGCTTCTTCCTGAGCTGCTTGTCCTTTGTAGATATCAGTTACTCTACTGTCACAGTTCCCAAACTCATTTATGACCTTCTTGCTGAAAAGAAGACCATCTCTTTTGTGGGCTGCATAGCACAGCTCTTTGGGGTCCATCTCTTTGCCTGCACGGAGATGTTCATCCTCATAGCAATGGCGTATGATCGTTACGCTGCTATATGCAAGCCGCTTCATTAAGCAAGCATTATGAACAAGCATGTGTGTGGCCGGCTGGTGGCAGCTTCGTGGGTGGGAGGCTGTGTGCACTCCCTGGTGCAGACCCTGCTGACCGCTCAGCTATTGTTTTGTGGGCCCAATGAGATCGACCACTACTTCCGTGATGTACACGCTTTGCTGAAGCTGGCCTGCACTGACACCTACGTGGCTGGTTGCATCGTGGTTGCCAATAGTGGTCTGATTTCCTCAGGCTCTTTGCTTGTTCTTGTTGTGTCCTGTGTCATTATTTTGGTCTCTTTGAGGACACACTCTTCCAAAGGGCGTCTCGAAGCACTCTCTACCTGCACCTCCCATATCACTGTTGCACTTCTGTTCTTTGGGCCATGCGTTTTCATCTATATGTGCCCTTCCACCATCTTCTCAGCAGACAAGAGTAGAACTGAAACTAAATTCAAGGTTTCATGTAGCTCTCATCTTTCTTTGGAAACTGTCAGTCAAAAGGATGTGAGCATATTGTCACCAGTCAAACCCGAGCCTTTGGGGTGGTAGTGGGGCTTTTACCTTTAGACACCTTAGAGCTGTGTAAGTCTCAGGTCTAGGCTTCTCCTGGCATTAAGAGGAATAACTAGGTATTTTGAGAGGTTATGCTTTCCCACTAGCTCCTACGAGCTTTGGGGAGTGGTGTCTGCTCACGTTTCTACACAAAAGAAGTGATGGTGGTGCTAAGCTTCCAAGAGAAAGCAAATCTTTCAGGATGGCACAGCACAAGCAGGTTTCATCTCACATATATTGGTGTGCTGACATGAGGTGCCTCAACTTGAGAGAGCTGCTGAAGACAGCAAGAGATCTTTGAGGGGACTGCGATTCATTGCATAGTAAATAGGAGCATGAGAGGAGCAGGATGCTGCACTAGGTGTCTGCCTTACAGTGAAGGGTGACATACACTGTACTAGACTTTCCAAGGCTCCCAGGAACATTGATGGGCACAGAGGCCGTTCCCCAATGCCAGGCATTAACTCCGATTTTCATCAGTCTGTGCCAACCTGGTGTCTCCGGGAACGCTTCATTTAAAGGAGCTCTGCTAACACCTTTCCAAGGCCTTGACCTTATGTCATAGCTGAGCTTTGTAATCTATCAGAGCAGCAATCCAAGCATGGTTAAATACCATAGTCAATGTTGGAGCCACAATCCAGTTCAATTATCGGGACATTTTTCACCGCTTTATTTAGAGACTGGATGAAGTTTCATACTTTGGCCAGTCGTCTGGTGCTTTACACTATAAAAGGCTAAGGAATAGGTATCTCAGTGGAAATACGGGGATCCAATATCTCTCCATACTCCACACAATATAACCTAATTCCTAGCTGAACACTGAAAATTTCCCTAAAATTCTTAACAGTACTGTTCTTGATCCATCGAGTTTTCCTCAACTGTTTGCAGCAGGGAAACCCCAAATGCCCCTAGGACCTCCTGACTCTGGGCAATGCTGTTCTACTGCAAATGGACTTACTTTAGCATTGCCGTCATGAGAAGTGATTCAAGGCCGGGATTTTCCCAAATCTCCTCCTGGAACTGAGATTTGGGGAAGGGAAGAAGAGGAACAGGATTCTGGATGGTGGATCAGAAGGCTTTCTTAGAAAAGCAAACTGTAGATTTGAAGAGACAGCAGCTCTTTAACTTTTTAAATTCCCTAATTTTGTCTGGGTTTCTCGAGGTGGAGACTAAGGGATAGGTGAATGCAGGACTAAGATGAATGCGGGGCTTATGAAAATCTGTTCTTTTTGATGATATTTGTCAGAAAGCATATTTAGGTTTGAGATTGTGATTCTTGATTGAAACATGCTGCTGGTTCTGCTGATGCTTAGCTCTAGATGGCTTTGACTATCTTAAACATCAGCGCAGAGAGAGGTGTGCAGACGTGACTCATTGCTGTGCAGGGAAGCTCTTTGCTGACAACCTACCTGTCTTTTTCTGGAAGAGTAGTATTGTACATTGCTCTTCCCAGAGACCTGTAAACATACACAGTAAAGTAAAATGATGCCTGTGATTTCTTCTCAAGCTATTTCCTTCCTGTGAGCTGGGAGTCCACTGAAAGAGACAATTTTGGACAACTCAGAAATCTGGTTTAAAAATCTCACATCTCTGTCCAAGATAAGGACAGCGCAACACTGATACGTGTAAAAACTGTGATCTTCACATATCTGATGATACTTAATGATGAGAAACAAGAGATAAACCTTGAGCTTCAGTTCTGCAGCAACAGAAAGATGACAACTAGCAGGACCAAAGGGCTACATTTTCCTGAGACTTGTAAAATCCTTCTTTAGGGTGCCATAGATGACCACAGGGACACAATCTTTGCTAGAGTTATGCACAGCTTTAAGGAGAGGAAGTCAGGGGAAATAGCCCTAACAGGCTTGCAGTGAAATGCAAAGGGAATCCGCAAGACCTCTTTCCATCCCCCTTTGACTGTAAACCTTATGCAGAGGCAGGAACCTCTCGCCTGTCTGAGATTAATTCTGTCACTTTCAGCTCAATAAAGATTTCAACTCCTTCTGCCAACTGAGGGACAGCATTTGTAAACTCAGCCAGAAGCGATGAAACATCTACTAGTGATAGAACACCTATCCTTAGAGCTAGCTTAGTTGAATTGATAAAAGGATTCCAAAGCCTTTCCCAACTTTCTCATCTCCCAGAAATGATTGGTCGTTTATTCTCAAAATCACATTTACCACAGACATGTAGTTGGTAAGTCACCGTCTTATTCCGTCATTCTTTTAAGTGAAAGAATACTGCAGCTTGATTAACTTTCAAATTATGTCCAATGTCCTTAAAATAACTACCGGTTCACTCAGTTGCCTCAAGTGGATTGCTGATATGTGGAGATGAAAAGCAGGAATAAGTTCTTGTTACTTCACAATGGTAGCAAAATTAGAAGTCAATCTTTTCTGCATTTCTGTAGTTTTTTCATGTTTCCAGGCAGAAGGGGAAAAAGGAGGTAGTAATGAGTGGCAGAAGAGGGAGATTTAACAGGAGAGGGACAGTTACTTTCCCTAGTGTTTGGGGGGCAAAAACACGGGTGTCTGTTCTCCAAGATTTCCTTTGCAGAACTTCAGGTTCTGTGTGTTGCACTGGAAGAGGCTACTCCTTTCAAATACTGAAGACATAGCAGAAATGGCCGTAAATTCAAATCACATTGCTTTTCTCCTCTTGAATATCTCTGAAAGCTTTTTCTCATCTTGACGGACTGGTGGTTTTCCTACATGAGCAAACGTTCCTAACAGAACAGAGAACTGCAATTCTGTGCCACGCACTCCTCAGGCAGGAGTCCTGTTTGTGCTTGGAACTTGCAAGTTAAGAGTCAGGATTCCTCCAGCTTTCAGCAGCAGAGGAAGACAGTCTTTCAAGATAGAAGTTGCAGATACAACCAGTTAAAAGTCCACCTAAAATCCCTTCTAACAATTTAGTACCTTTCTGAATCTCACCCTTGGAAGCTGATCAAATCTTCCTTGGAAGTCCTACTCTTTGTACCAAGGTTTTGATAAGTTTTCCCCAAACAAAGTTCTCTTTCTAACAAGTCTGCTGAAGTTTCTCTGATATGACCTAAAACTCTCCTCAGAGCATCCTTCACCTCCTTATTCCTTAGGCTGTAGCTGATAAGATTCAGCACTGGAGCCACCACTGTAGAGAACAGAGAGGCCCATTTATCTCAGTCCAATGAGTAGCTGCATATCGGGCTAACGCACATAAAAACGGTGCTCCCATAAAACAAGAAGAGAGCTCTCAGATGGGAAGCACAGGTGGAGAAGGCTTTGCATCTGCCCTTGGAGGAGTGGATCCTCAGGGTGGTGGAGATGAGGTAGATGGAGGAGATTAGAATTGCCAGAGATGTGAAGATGCCACGAAACACACCAAAAACGGGAAGTACCGTCTCTTTGCTATAGGTGTCAGAGCATGAAAGCTGGATCCTAGGGGGATGTCACAGAAATAATGACCGATAACACCAAAGTCACAGAAAGAGAATGTGAAGGTGGAGATAGTTTGCGCAAGTGCGTGGACAAAGCCAGTGAAACAGGAGATGATTAACGTCTCTGTACAGGCTTTTGAGGACATGACAGTTGCATAAAGGAGAGGGTTACAGAGAGCCACATGCAGTCATATGTCGTTACTGCCAGCAGGAGACACTTAACACTAGCCATGAGGAGACAAGTGAATAGCTGTGCCACACAGGCACTGACTGAAGTGGCTCTCCTCACTGCTGAAGAGTCCACCAGCAACCTCGGGGAGATAGCTGAGGAGTAACAGAAATCCACAGGAGCCAAGTTACTGAGGGAAAGGTACACAGTGTGTGAAGCCGGGGGATCAACCTTCATCTACATGATCATTCCAAGATTCCCTATTAATGTGCTTAAAAAAAGCGGGTTACCTTCACCTCTTGGCTTTCTGTTAGTCCAGAGAGGATAAACTCAATGGCCACACAGTGATTCCTCTCAGGCATGTTGCTAGCACACTCATATCATCTCCCGACAAGAAACTGAATCAATGCCTGGAAGTAATGGGAAACTGGCAACACACAATTGATTGTCTCAGTAGCCACAAGGAAGTACAGAGCATTTCCTTCATAGCTTCTGACTAGACTTCTTTAATTACGCATTGAAATGACTTGTGATACAAGGGAGTACTGTTCCTATTTTTCAGGTGAGATAAAAAAGCGCAGAAAGATAAAATAATTTATTTAAAAGGCAACAGCAGCACTACAATGGTTTTCGTGTGCCCTCTTTCTCCTTTTTTAAGGAAAAAAGTCTGCTTTTCTTGAGGACGTCTATGGAGCACTCTTCTCCCCTCACTCGTGGCCACGGTTGCGTGTACAGTATCGTCCAAATGGCCCACTCCAAGGGCAATGGCCCGCTTGTTCCTGAAATCATTCTAGTTCAGACATCATTCTTCCTGTATTGCAATCACCAATACATTTTTTGCCTCTTAGCTAACTCCCCCGGGCATTGGTAGCAGGGTAGTTAGAGCTCAGTATGGGCCAAAAAGTCCATTAAAAGGGCAAAGCAGCCCCTGTTCAGCCTTGCTGAAATAGGAATATAATGGTTAGGCTGCAGCTGTGCCAACTTGCTAAGACCTGCCTTAATTACATGGACCTCCACCAGCCTGACCTTTGGGACTGCAACTTGTAAACATATAAATAACAAATCCACATCCTGGCAGAAGAAAGTAAGAGTTTCCTCTCTTGAAAGAAATGCTGGCAAGCACTAAATGGCAACAGCAGCAGGAAAACCCAGCTTTGCATCTTCCCAAAGAGGAGGAGATACCACAAGATCCTCCAGGTTTGGCTGAGAAAGGATTTCTCATTTGCTTGCATCCCTGTTGTCAAGGAAAAGTGGCCATTTTCTGCTCAGGAATAAATTGGGAAGAGTCACCAAATGAAATACTTTCCATTTAGAGGGTGGAAAATCTCATGCTAAAAGGGAAGGAATCCTGAACAAAAAGGGAATCGCTCATCCCTGTAAAGGTTCTACCAGCTTCACCTCACATGAAAAATTATTGTTAATCTCTTGGAGGTTACCAGTAACCTGGCTGACGCTCTCAAAGCGGAGTTCTTATCACGTGGGTGACTGAATGGAGGTTTCAGTTCTTGCTGAGGTCTGTTTCTAGCATAGGCTTCAAGGTATTGCATAGGTACAAAACTATTCTCTTACTGACCTGTTTCATCCAGAAAGGCAAGAGTAGATACTGTAGATACCAAGCCAGTTTATTCCCCGCTTGAGCCAAATCTTCAGAAGTACTTGCCCATTTCAAGAAGCAGACAGCAGGATTAAAACCAGCCTATAATGGTTAGGTACACAGTTTAAGTGAGCAAAATGCTTACCCTGCTTAGATGCACAAAAGACCAGACTGCCTTTACACACTGAGTTATCTTTGCATAGCTGGCTGTTGTTTATCTCCAACCTACCCAACCTTTTGTGCCCTAAAGCACAGCAACTAGCCCAGTTAATTCTCAGAAAAGGGCTTCAATGAGCTGGCTATCAACAGGTTGCTCTCTTCCATGGACTACTTGGGAAACTGAAGGAGGAAATTTCCCTCTCCTGCCCCAACGTGAGTGATCAAACACTGGATTAGGTGCAAATTTGTAGAATCTCCATCTGTGCTGACATTTAAAGTTCAGCTGGATCGGGCCGGAGCAGTCTGATCTGACTGAACCTGCTCTGAGGAGGAGGTTGGACTTGATGACCTCCAGAAATCCTTCCCAACCTAAATTATTCTATGATTCTATCTGCAGATTGAAAATGATCTTTTTGACCTCTGAAATTAAGAAATAGGGCTACCTTCCTTGCATGAAGGTGCGAGATATTTTAGGCAGTATTGTTCCCAGAAATAAACTCTTATTTCAAAAGCTACAAACATTTCATGTACCTTCATAATAGTGAGTAGCTTCCTTCTTCACTACAAAGACATCTTACTGAAACAAATCAGAAGATTTATCTAAATAGAAAACTTTAGGACTTCATACTTGCAATAGAGCCCCTCCCTGCTCCAGATAAATGCCCAGATAAATGTTCTTTGCTGAGATGTTTGCAGAACTACGCAATTCAGTACTGCCTTTGGAGCAACAGCTCATTCTTTTCCCTATATGTTGCAGCTGACCTGCAGCCTGGGCGTTGTGAAACATTAGTGGAGTGACACGCTGAGAAACAACTTCAATATGAAATGTGATATTCTAAATGTGATATTCCAACACTCAGCTTGCCGCTTTGGAATTCTTTCTTCAGAAAAATGGTGTTATTGAAGTACTTGGTGTGTTTATGACTCTCGATGCAGTTTAATGTCTGTAAATTAGATCTCCTGCAAGACACCAGGCCTTAATCAGGAGTCTCAGCAGATGCACTCTAATGAAGAATCCTTCTGTGAATTAATTTCCCCTACCCTTGGTTAGGGGTCCAGTCAACATCTATTCTAGGCTCCCCCTATAGACAAAGGAAGCAATATCACCTTTAAAGGACAATTCATCCCATCTTAAGATGAGTGTGATAAGCAGAAGGAATCATCCTCTAAGGGTGTCTTTGTTGTCACTGATTATAGGACATGCCCGTCTCATTCCCTGCCCTTACTACTTTTTACTAGTGAAACTGATGACATAAGTGTCCTAGCAAATTCAGTGAACCCTGGTCTGCCCCTATCAACTGACAAACAAGGCTTAACAAAGCTTTAGACTGCAAACTTTAATACAAATTCTTTTAATAATAATAAGACCATATTCATGTAAATAGCAGTACAGTGTAAGATATCAGAGGAATCAGTTCTGCTTATCTGACTCTGAAGAGCTGCAGTGCAACTCTGTGGAGTTTAAGCATTAAGTATGCCATCTGAATGTGACTCCACCTCTGTTATTGATTATGATCAAACTTGATAATTCTTCCTCTCATTAAAATGCACAGTCCTGATACACAGTTAGCTGGTTTTTCCACAGAAGACTCCTGTTGTCTCTAATAACACATCCACCCTTGGACTCGTGTCCTTTGCTAGATAACCTCTTTGGCTCATGGACCATCTAGTTTCAGGCAGCCTGCTCATCTGTGGAGCAGATATTTTGCTGTGATAACCTGTTCATGTGTGGACCATCCAGGCTCAGATTATGTGTCCATCCATCGGCGTAGATTTTTCTTCAAATGCAGATAGAAAATTCTTCAAGTAGGTAATCGCTGCTGATTTGCTTAGAGTTCTGGTGCCTCTGCCTTAACACTGCCTTTGCATTTCCACCTAATCCCACATATAATTTTCTTCTAAGGTCCTTGAACAATTAACTCTTTTGAAGAAAAGAAAAATAATGGTCTATTGGAAGATGTTGACATAGATATCATGCTTTAGTAAACAGTTTGCCATTAACCTCTCCCTGTTCTTGCAATATCACTGGACACTTATTGAAATTACTTTACGATAAGGTGATGAAGAAAGCTGTTCTGGGAAGCTGAGGAGCCTTTGAGACATATGAACGAAGACCCTTCCCCTGATTCTGGCAGGAGTTTAAGGACATCTCTACCTGCCAGAAAAGCTAGCTTACTTGTGCTACTTCGAGGGCTTAGAGGTTGTTCGACAAACTGTTGACCTTCAGAGCAGAGAGCTGAACTGGGTTACTCAGCTGAAGAGTGATCTGCTCTGACTGTCCCTAGCAGGGAAAGTCATCAGTGGGGCTTAGGCAGGCAGAAATGTCCCAGGTAACGCAGCCTTAGTTAGACTGTGCTTACAGTGGCTGCTCTCCCACATCACTAATACTGTAAAGAGTTTAAGGTGCCTGATGAATGTGACCCGGTTTTACTGAAAGGTTAATGATCACCTTCAGACTGGGAGTCAGGAAAAAAAAGGCTGCAAGGATGTATGAGGTAAGGGAATGGAAACAGAACATGGAAGCGATACTGCTGAAGTGGTACTAGTTAGCAACAGCTGAAAACAAAGCTGGGATGTCTTCAAGGCATCAAACTTGAAAGTAAAAACTTAGGTGAAAATAATCGCCTTCAAAAGTGTCACAATTGTATTTTCTCACAGTAAAGCTGTAGCTCTTGCTATTACAGAAAAGTCTTTAATATTACAGTTATTTCTTTCTTCACTTCTGCATTCACTTTTCTCCTACTTCTGTTGCATAACGAGCAATTATTTCAGAATAAATTCATCCATGAACAGCTGTACTCATCATTTTAATTTTTTAAGCACCTGTTCCAACTCCTTTGGAGGTTTTATTGACTGACAAACAATTTTCTCCATGTAACAGTCCATTCAGTGCCTCATTTTGAGGACCTCCTTGGTCCTCAAGCTGTAGACTGTGGGGCTTACCATTGTATAAAACACATATATCACCTGATCTTGGTCAGGCAAGGAGCCGGAGCTCTGGGGTGTGTAGCTGGAGTGCCAAAGGATATGGCAAAAACTATCAAGTGCACAGGTGGAGAAGGCTTTGGGTCTTCCCTCGCTGGAGTGACACCCCAGGATGGCAGAGATGATGTAGATGTAGCAAAATGCGTACCTGCAGTATGACAAAGATGTCACCTAAGATGCAAAATGCTGCGAGGATGATCTTGTTAACCCCGATGTCAGAGCAGGAGATACCAGAGATCAGGGGTACCACACCACAGAAGTGACTGGTGATGCTGGAATGGCAGAAGGACACCCAAAAGGCACAGCTGCTGTGTATCATTGAGATTAGAGACCCACAAGAGTAAGAACCAAGTCACAGCTGGATGCTGAGGCTTCATGACATGATGGCTTTGAATAGCAGTGTTTTCCAGCTGGTCATATGCCATCACAGCCAGAATGAAACATTCATTGGTGCAAAATGTAGAGAAACAATACATCTGGGCAGCACAGCCACCAAACAAGACAGCTTTGCTCTCTGCTAAGAGACTGGCCACCATCCTGGGGGTGATGCCTGAGCAGCAGAGGTCTAAGACTGCCAAATGGCTAAGGAAAAGCTATTTGGGAGGGTGGTTTGGGGAGACAATCCTTATCAATGCGGTCAAGGCCAGATTTCCAACTACAGTCATCAGGTAAATAATTAAAAGCATTACAATGAGAGTGGGCTGTGCTTCTGCCTTGTTGATTAGATGTAGGAGGAGGAACTCAGCTACTGTGGTGTAATTTTCTGCTGCCGTTTTGCTCAGATATTTGTTCACATTAGGTAAGCAAGCTTGTCTTGATACACTCTGGAGAACAACTGGCAAAAAACGATCATGATCATATGCTCCCACTAGTGGTGAACAGCTTACTTCCTTTGGTCAATGAGGACAATACTGATTTCACCCAAAATGCCATTCTGAAATGGAATCACTTGTCTGTGTTATCCAAAACCAGCCATAACATACATTATCTACCTAGATTGTTCCAGTGTGAAGCTGGAGCACTATGAATGCCACTAAGTCACAGTCTAATACATACATACCAATGTTCAAGAGTTCTTAGTGGGAAGTAGGCTAAATGAGACTGGAAGCAGAAGAAATAGTCTCTTACAGATCTTAAAGAGGTAGTAACATTTCCCAGTTCTTTGAATTCTTAAATCAAAATTACATATGCTAGTGAGCATTTCAATTACTACTGTTTCCAGGGTCTGAGGTCACTAATAGGCCTTAGTGGGCCTGATCTTCCTCGCCTGAGGCATCCACTTGCACCTCCTGCCCCATGGGCCCAGGAGCCCCATTTAAGCTCAACCCTGGGCCTTCAGTTTCTGTCTGAGCTACCCTAGAGGAGCACTGATCTCCAGCTCAGCTCAGCATGCAGACTCCATTGCTCTGGACCCTGCCCTGTGGACTGACTTCTCAGCTTGACCCTGCACCTATCTTGTCACTTTGGGCCTGCCCAGTAGGCACTGGACTGTCTCTGTCCCTGGTTACCCTCACCAGGCCTGATCCTGACTCTGACCCGCAGGCTGACTTCTCAGCTTGACCTCATACCTGCTTCATCACCAGGAACTCTCCTGGTCATCTGGACTCTTGGTTGAACTCGGCTACCATCTCCAGGTCTTCTCTGCCCACCTGGCTCGGGGCCAGAGGGACAGGCCCTGGCTGCAGTCTCCTGAACTTATCATTCTACACATCCTGAATAGGGAAAAGGAAGGAAAAAATGGGCACTTCTATGGCATAACTCATCTCATCATGTAGCAGGTGTCTAAGATACTTAGATGAACCATTCTGCAAAAATACCTGTTACTTTTTTTCCTCCCCCTCCCTATTGAGAAGAAACTAAGATGGAAGACAGAAACAAAGGCATGCTTAAAGGTATATCTCTAGGTGAGATAAATTCCATAAGCAGGCATATGCATGTAGAGCTACTCCAGATTTATTACAAATAAACCAACTATTCCTTCAGTGCCGTATTTATAACTGTGATACTAATATTTTTTTTAATTCAGAAAAGGATATTAAAGTCCACTGGTTGGATTCCAACTGTTTCCAGTCAACTTTGACGGCATTCTACTAGACAAATGTCTGATAGAAAACACTCTTTGATTAATTCTGCTCGTTCCTGCACCAAACCAAGCTCCATTCACACTCATAACAAACTGACTGTCTGACTAGTAGGTGCATGGACGTATGAATTCCTAAGCTGAATTTGAAGGTGTGCAGCATATACAAAGTTACCTGTGAAGACAGAAATGGATGGTCAGCATCTCTGGGGAAAATAAGGTTTCAAATGCATTTGTCTGCATGGGATTACAATGATATTCCAGAGTACATGTCAGCTGCACTTAAACTCCACAACTATGAAAAGAGTTAAATTCATATCCATTTTCACTTATCATGTCTTTATTAAACCAAAGGTAAGTAACTGCAATTTGTTTGCACGGAACAATACATCACTACAATCTGCTGCTGCTGTATCAATTCTATCAATAAATTGGACATACAAGCCACAAAGAACACGTGTGAAAATGAGGCTATTCTAGGATTCCTAGACTGTACATTCTAGTTCCACATTGTCCTGAAATGATGTTTTGCTAAATTTCAGTCTACTTTTAAATAGAAACAGACTTTATCTCTGTTATTTCAGTTTTGTATAACAGAGATGGTCTCTTTCCAAAATGTTGAGAAGATTTGGATTTATTCCACTCTTGGTAATACCCAGCACTCTGAAAAAGAAGCAGAACAGGCTTTTATCTATCTGGTTAACGATGGAGCTTCTATATGTATGTACAGACATCTGGAGATCAAGGGTCTATAAGCAAATCTGGTAAATAATCCAGTCCTTATTGGGAAAAAAAAAACAAAAAAAAAACTTGCGAGCAATTACATAGCAACTTATGCTTGGATCATACAAGAACTTCCAAAGTGAACACAGATGTTACTTCCCAGTTGAGAAAGCAAGCAACTCCACCTGTGTTGAAATCCAGTGTTATAGCAGGCAGGATTAAGCAGTGGGTGTAAGAAAATGAATGGCCATCCTTCATAGCAAAGAAACTAGAGATGGGAAATAGATCTTTCAGCTACTAATTTCTAAGGCCAGGAAAATGCAAATTTCATACTAACCAGTGCAACTAGTAAATCCTCTCCTACACAATGTAAGAGTTAGAAAAAAGAAAAAGAGAAGTACTTTTTTTTTAATTTGATCTTAGCATGTAATATGGCTCAGATATCTTTCTCAGCTCCAATATTTCAGGATACATGAGAAAGTAACCGGGTTCTAATTACACTCAGTGACTTGGATTCCCCAGTTGGAAGGACAAGATGTGAGGTTTTTGCTGTCTGCGCTTTGGCTGTCTATGATGTAAGAGATATGATCTCAGAAGTAATCGCCTTCACCTAAGCTGTTCATCTCGTGTTCTTCATAGTTTACGAAGAAGATTCATGGATCCCGGGGTATGAAGATGTCTCTTCTAAGAAAAGATGAACAGTGCTCAAGAAGTGCCCCCCCCCTTTTTTTTTAACCTTAAAGCAAGATTAGATTGATGAGGTCAGATGAACTCAAATCTGCTGCAGAGGTTTAAATCTGGGTAAGATCAATCAATGTGCTCAGCTATAATAATAAGCCGGGACAGCCTTTTGCTCAAGCCTATGACTAGATGCATAGTCAACTATCTGAAAAGAGCATGTCGGATATTTTTGTGCCACAACACTCAGATATGATGCAGTGCAATGTTGTTCAGTACAATATAATACAAGATGATACAGTAAAACAAGTAGCAGCAGTAAACAATAAGTATCACCTATTTACAAAATAGAAGCTCTCCAAATGATGTATGTATATAACTGATGATATTATCAATAAAGGTTGGAAAACGGAAACTTTCTCAACAATCTTACTTATTAATTTAGAATCCCCATTTTCAAACAAATAAATAGGGTCCAAAAACTTTCTCAGCTCTGTGGACATGCTATGATCGTGCTTTGCCAGCAGATGGCGAAGGCACAAACCTGAGTGTATGTAAACGCGTATACGCTGGTGCTGATGTTTTCCGGTAAGTTGAAGATGGCTATTTTATTTGTTGGATTTTCTTTAGCCATAGTAGGGCGCTGTATTTTAAAAAACTTTTCTGAAAATTGTCATAATTCTCCTGCACAAGTTAATTATGAAAAGTCATACCAGGGGACATCCATAGGTAAAGGAGGAAGTGACACAATCCAGTATTATAGCTGGGGAGGCAGCACAAGTATTTGGGGAAGCAGAGTAAAGGGAAGACAAGAGGATTTTCTTCTGTGAGGTGAATTGAATAACTGTGAAACTTCCACCTTGCAGGAATTAAGTTACTGTGCTCCTTCAGCAAATTATCCATTATGAATGTATTAATTATGTCACCAAATACGTCAAAAGTTCAACATCTGCCAACAAGAGAAATACAGGGAGTTACATTATCTGTTTGTGTTAGAGTAACTGACTCTTAGGATTCAGTTCATCTCGCCTAAATTCAGGCATCCTACTGAAGGACCTCATGCTGGTGCCTAGGAGGTTGGAGATCTCTCAGTAGAGATAAAAGGGAGAAATTAGGGAGGACTGTGGGTGAAAACGCTCATGTCATCTACCAGGAAGCACCTAAAAGCTTTGTCTGAATCTAATCTAGTCATCTAAACCCCCTCTGGACTCAACGGAGAGAGACAGGCAGTTCCTGGAGATGACTCAACTTGTCCTAAGGAAGAAGCGCTCTGTGAAGATGCTAACTTCTTTCTCTCTGATGAACACAGAGGAAGCCTGATTAGCTTTAAATAGGTCACTTGCATACAGCTAAAGCTCAGTAAGGAAGTCTTCCTGTATGTTTTCCCCAAGTGTTTCACACCTATGAGCATTTGAAAGAGTAATCATGGAGCCTGGCCTCCTGCATTGCTGTGGTATGGAAATACGGTGTGATGGCATGGCGCAGAACTGCAGGCTTGGGAGGGTAAGGCTGGTGGATTTCCAGGGAAGGAGTTGTTTTTTTTGTGTTTTTTTTTACACATGCACATGCAATTTCATACATGCTTTCTCCATGTCATGTTGATTAGGCTCCATGCATCCCAGATTTCGGGATGTGCATAGTTTACTGCGCACATAAAGACAGCCAGAACAGCACACGGTGCAGCTCAGTGTGATATTTCAGAGAATGTGAAATGCATCTCCTGGACAGAGCTGTGCAGTAGATCCAGACCCATCATGGATCTTGAGCACATGCCACATGTCTATACAGCAGATGGGATTCATCTCCCTGCAGTTAAGCTATTTAAAAGTTAGGTGACTGAATCTAATCTGGTTGTCTAAGCTGCCTTTGTAGTAAAGGAAGGAGACAGGCCATTCAAGAAGATAATTCATCATCTCTCTCTCTTGCAAACTCATCTTACAGGGACGTGGGACATTTTCCATTTCCACTCATTTCCTGCTGGTATTTTAAATGCTATCTTAAATTTGCCCTCACTCCCACACCTGCAGAAAGAGAAGGAAGGTCAGAAGCAGTGGGGGAGTCATTGATATTCCTGGTGGAGGCTGCTCTCCAAAGATCTCCCATCTTTGGGCAAATAGTGTTTCTCTTCAATGGTGAATTCCTACTTCTCTAATCTTCCTTTTGCATGAGAGAGCAATGTTGAAACACTGAAATGTCTTCTGGGTCAATTATGCTAAATTTCAATTGAGAAAAATCAAAATGCTTCACTTTGATCATTTTGAATCATTTAATTTCAATAAAGAAATTATTAGATATTTCAGAATGTATACCATAGACATTGCAATACAGTCATATAATATGTAATAACAGAGTGTATTTCAAATTAAATGAAACCAGACAAGAAAGTAGGTTTGAAAAATGCTTTGGAAACTGGAAGTGCTTCTCCATCTCAAATGTAACAATGGATCAAAGTCAAACTATACCAGCTGACTAGCTGGGCAGTTGGTTTAAAAGGAAGTGCTAAAAACATGGGAATAGGAGCACTTACAGAGATTATTTGTTTATTTATTTATTTATTTTTCCTTGGGAGATGTTGTGCTGGAAGCGGGAAGGGGACCTGTGGGAAGACGGAGGCACTGTGGGATGTGTGGAGGAATACCAGGGCTATTAAGGTAGTGGTAATTCTGCATGTGTGTCCATCGCATGCACCTCTAAGCACACGAGGTTTATCAACTGGAAATAACTGAGTATGTAATTACCTCACAGGAACAGCTTTTGGGAAAGAGGTCTTCAGATATGCATGGGTTTGAGGGCAGACTGAAATAGCAGCAGGTGGCTATGGCCCAGAAGTGAGGGGGCTCAGCTGGACTTCAGGGAGAAATAACAGAATGGTGGAAACAGTGAATTTAGGAGCAGAGTTAGCCAGCTACAAACGAGGGACATGTCTGCAGAGGATGCGCAAATGACTTTTTTGCAATTTCTGATCGCCTCACAGCCTGTCATTGCTTGAAACAAGGTAAACCCTGGCCTCAGCTCAGTTCTGCCATTACGAGCATTCACAGTCTGTGTCGTTACCTGTGGAGGCTAGGTTGAGTGCCAGTCTGGACTTCCAGCTGCTTGAGCTTATCTAGGTAGTGCCCTAAACTGCACTTCTCACACTTGCTTCTGTCACTTGCTCCAATTACTCATTTCTTCTCCTCCTGCTACGCTGAGCCATGTCTCCTTTTAGTCCTCTCCTCCCTTCCTTTGCCTTCCCTCCATCCAGAGTCAGCGTCCTCACGCACAACCTAACCAGGCCACCACAGCGGGACCATTCTTTCCCCAAACAGCCCCTGGAGTCTTCCTCAGCTGAGTCCCTTGCTCCAGGAGTTCAGCCAGACCTTGGCACTTACTTCACAGACCCCCTCGGTGTTGGCTGTAGCCTGTGCGGCCACCAACACATCCAGGTTCCCCCACCCCCTGGACTCTACCTTCTTCAGCCATGGCCTTGCAACAGCAGCCAGCTTATCCTCAGTGCTGAGTTCTTCAGTTTGAAAGGCATTGCACTATAATAAGGTTAGAGCTCATGATCACGGGTGGGGGCAAGTGGTATGTCTGCACGGTCTGACATTGTGTGAAAATAGTCTGGGATGCCAAAGGTCTTTGCAGGACAGGGGACTGAACTCTCTATTTCCAAGTCTGTAGGCAGCAGCCCTCACTTGGGTCTGTGAATTGACACATATGGCAGAGGTGGGCTGGAGGTATTCTTGATCTTTGATCTCATAGGGAACATGGCAGTGGAAAATAGGATTTGGGATCCTTAATGGAACTATGGCGTGCTTGTCGGGTAGGGTTTAGGATAAGAGTTGCACTGGTAGACTTGAAGGGCTGGCTGACAGGCTTCTCGGCAGTTGAATTTTGTTGCCAAACCCAAAAGGAGGCCACAGAGTTGTGCAGGGACAGCCCTGAAGAGCTGGAATTCACTACCCACTGCTAAGGACACAGAAAAAAACAAGGACACAATTGCCAGTTTGGGGAGGGGGCTGTTCTTCCTTCCCTGCCCCACTCCTTCAGTGACCACCTCCATTTATGCCCCACTGAAATTTTCCAGGATTCTGCTCTGTTGGGGTCTTGGCAATTTTGCCGCCATTACTTAGAAACCCAATTTTTCATTTAATTTTAGAACAAAGAACATTCTGAGGGAGCCTAGCAGGGAGGATGGAGCCCACCTGCAATGTGAGCTGCAGGGAGGGATTATTCCCTTGCAACAGAACTACCTCAGAGCATCTTGTCTCCATGTCTGAAACACAAATGGCCATGAAAGAAAAAAGGATCGTTCTCAGCCCCATGTCTGAAGGCAGCAGCTAAGTCTGTAATTGGCCTGGGCTCATAACGAGCATCCTTAGTTGGACAGCTCAAGACCTGACAAAGCTCATTAATCCCACTATTAGTCAAAATCAGATTGCTTTGATCGCATTACTCCAGGAACATAGTCCTGGTGTGGCATGAGAGGGCTGAACAAAGCCCTTCTCCAGACACACATTTGCCCCTCTGATGCCTACATAAACCCCATAGTGACAGCTCCTCAGGTATAAGGCTAAGGACCCTCGGTGGAAGCACCAGTCTGCAGGGTTACACAATGCAGTAGCATGCACAGTGCAAAGAAGAGGCCTAAACAAATCTCAACAGCAGCATGGCATGCATAAAAAGACTTTTCCTCTCCTTCCGAGCTTTCTATTTGTTTTGAGATCCAAAGCTAGGATCAAACGAGGCAGGGGCTGCCTGACACAAAGCTTCCTTAAGCCAAAAGGCATCCTCCCAGGACTCCCTTTGGCTCCTGCATCTGCAGAGCTCTGGGGATACCCATGAACGGACAAGCTCTGCTGTGAACACTGCGGCTCTCCAGATTTCATATGAGTGGCCCCCTTTGCCCACAACGCTCCTTGCCTGCTATTCAGGAGCAATGAACTGCTAAGAGGAACAGTGCTGGCTGGTGCTCAAATGGGTGTAAAGGCTGCCAGGTGAAAGCCAGTCTGCTGGTTTTGGAGACCACAAGTCATCACTTTGACTGGGGGCTGAAGGACACAGAAGTGCACCCCTGCACACTGGTGCCATCTGGTCCCAGCTGTCTACATGCTCGCCTCTCAGCCCCACTCCCCCCTGCAAACCTGCCCTTGCTCATGTCACGCTGCACACTCCCTGCACAGGCTTTTCACAGAGGCCACGGTGGCAATGCAGCAGGCAATGTGGGCATGCCTGAAAACCGAGGGGTGCCTCTCCTTCCACTTCCCACCCCCAGCCTGGAGCCTGCCGTTCCCAACAAGCATGAAGCCTGAGCACTGTGCCATGGCGTCCAGCCCTGCCACGTGACACGTCCCCACGACTCACCAGCAAGTGTCAACGCACGTGCCGGAGGGCCAGAGGAGGATGAGGGAATTCCTGCTTTTGGGGCACAATTCCTCCTCCGCCAGCTTCTTCCTGCCCAGGCACCTCCTTCACACCACAGAGCATCTGCAGCTCCTGGGGCCCCAGCCAGTGCTTCAGGCAGAAGGTCCTGCCTCCTCTGCAGAGAGGAACAGCAGGGGCTGACGTGGAGGCTGCTTTCCTGGGGGCCGTGCTGGCAATCCCCCTGGCAGAGCCTTGGGAACGGAGGCCAGAGTGCACGGTGCTCGAAATCTGCCACAGTCACTGCCCCTGTGGGCCCCTGCTGTGGAGGTTCGAGCTGGGGCTGTGGGGCAGGAGGTCTCTGTGTTGGGCTCTGTGGGGCACCGGGACAGAGCTGGGGCCTTGGGGCAGTGAGTGGCAGCTGGGGCCATGGGCCAGGAGGTCTGGGCTGGGGCTGTGGGGCAGGGGGAAAGAGCTGGTTGGGGCTCCACGGGGGCAGGGGCCGCATCTCCCCGGGCTGAGCCGTGGTGCCCCATAGCAGCCCTGCTCCCAGCATGCCATGGGGATGCCCCAAGGCATGCTGGGAGGGTGGCTGCCGCCAGCCCAGCCCTGGTGTGGCAGAGCCGAGGTGCTGGCATCCTGAGGGCGCTGCCTTCCTGCCAGCTTAAAGCCATGGGCTCTATGCAGCCAGTGCGTTGCTGTCTGCTTTCCGGGGGCGTGCAGTCGTGTGCCTTGCAACCACCTCGATCGCCACCTTGGCACACTCCAGGCTCCTTTGTGTGACCTTAGATCCCTTCTCCATGCATGTTCTGATGCTCTGGTCCCCTCACACCTGCTAAAGTCTCCTCCAGTCCTCTCCCTGCATCCTCAGGTTCCTTCTGTTTCCCTCCATGAGCACCTGAGCCCCCTGCTTTCCCCGCCCGCAGCACTCTCCTCCCTTCCATTTCCCCCAAGGCTTCCTCTGATCCCCTCCGTTGCTCGCCACGCGCACCCTCAGCCCCTCCATTCCCTTCCCTCTGTGCTCCCGTCCCCTCCATTCACCTCCCGGCACGCTCGCATCCCCTCCCTTTCCCCCACTCACACTCACTTCCCCTCTACAGCTTCTCTCTTCTGCAGTCAGTGCTGCTGCCGAAGGCACCGTGCCCCTTCCACAGACCTCTGCAGCTGGAGAGTTGGGGCGCGGGGGTCAGTAGGAACTCAGCTCTGCTCCCACTGTCTCGCTCACTCCATTGCTTCCTTTGAGGCTCCCTCAGATTTGCAGGGCGGAAAATAATGTGCAGGGGATGCCTTTCAGGCACTCGGTGTAAAGCCACTCTGCTTTCCATGCAGCCATCTCAGCTATCTGTTCTGCTTCTGCAAGGGGTCTCTCAGCCTGCAGTGCTTACCAGGCAGGTGAGAAAGCAAAGACCTCAGGCATCGTTTCCTTCCGAAGAGGCCAGAGGGCCGGCCGCTCCTCGGACCACCCTCAGGGCAGACTGAGAAGTAACCAGAGAGGGTCACCAGAATGTACTGCGTGCAGGCATTATTCCCGTGCCTCGTTCGGGTGTGTGATACTGCGTTGTCATGCTGTAGATGGGAAGCTGCTCTCAGTCTCCTCCACTGGGAACCCAAGCGGTGGGATGGCACTGCGAGTGTTGCAGGCTCCATCTGAGCATCACATTTTTCTTCTGCAAAACGAGTGACTTTAGAATGGAAATGGGCTTTTGGGGCTCCAGTGATAATCTCCACCTGGCGCCACCCTTCTTTTGGTTTTGCCCTGTTAGGATCACATCTTCAAAACCCCCCCAATTAGAACCCACCCCAAGACCAGGATTCACAGACGTCGTCTCTAACGCAGAGAGAATTTAGTGCCGAGGGAAAGAAATGACCTTTCCGATAAGCGCTTTTATTTTTCTTGATTTTCCCAGGCTTTGACACCCTTTGGAGGCATTCATGGTGGATTTGCCTTAACACAGTTTTCAGGGTGAGAGAGCAAACCCCTCTGCTCCTTCACTAGGCCATGCCATCTCCATGCCTGTGGCCTAGGGAAGCAACAGCTAGGAGTTGGCCCTTCCTCCCCAGAGGCTGAGAGAGTGCAGTCACAGTCTTCCTCTTCATTCATCCACTTGCTCATTTAGGCCTTCCTTCCTGAGCAGAGCCTCTCCTTGCCAGCAGTTGTAGCCCCGCAACCCTGATCTGGGGACACTGCGGGAGTGGCATGCCTGAGGTGAGCCCCAGCCTGGGGGACCCCTCCTGTGGCTCCCCGTGCCCCCTGTTGTCCTTGGGGAGTGGGCAGTGAGGTGCGGGCAGCTCCCTAAAGTGCCCCAGGCAGCTCCCCTTGCCCTTGCAGGGCCCACCTTGGTAGCACCTGGGGGGTCAAGGGGTCCCTGCAGCCCCTCTGTGACATGGCCTGGGGCATCACGCGGTGCATCGCAGCAACAGCTGCGCCCTCCCCATATGGCCCTGGGAGCCTGAGCTGAGCCCAGGTGCTTGGGGCTGCTCTCGCCATGACTCTGCCCTGCCCTGCCCTGCTCTGCTCTGGAGCAGCTGCTGTGCAGCGAGCAGGAGAAGGCGAGAGGAGGTGGTGGGACAGTGCGAGATGCTGTTTGGTGACCTTCCCAGCAGGTCGTTGGAGAGGAGCGTTTCTTCCTGCCACAAGAGCTCTTTGGACTAACTCGGTAGGCTGGGAATTCCCTCTGTGCCCCTAGGGAAGTCCTCAGTGCTGCTGGGAATTGCTGCCTGCGGGAGCCCTCCATAATATGGCGCTGTCAGGGCTGCAGAATTTGCACGTTTAGAATCTTTGCTCCCCGGCAGTGCGTCCACCCCCGTGTTACTAGTCCCTTGTCAGCTGCGGTCATAGGAGCTTTGGTCCTCGCTCCAATAACTCTTTCCTCCTTTGCCGCTGTCACACCTGTGGTCCTTGGCATTGTGGAGCCAACCTGGTTTGACAGGAGTGTTTTGGAGGTGGACAGTCATGGCTACTGGAGTCTTTGAGCACTGGGAAGGTGCATGAGAGGAGCACTTGTAAAGGTGCTTCGTGTCTGAAGAATTTGCAGACGGCTCCTGTGTATTTCCCTGTTGCTGCTGTTTTCGGTTTTGGATCATCTTTCCAACCAGACCTTCCAACTTCTGCCCCTCATGTCTGTGGGCTCAGTAATTTATGTATTCTCTTGTGAACCAAACGCTTGCTTCACTCACAGGAGATTTACCTTGTCCTCTTCAGCAATTTTCTTTGCCTGAGAAACTTCTGCAAAAGTAAAGAGCTTTACTTCCATGCTTACAAAAGTCCATTTGTGGTTCATATGCTCTTTGAGTTCAGGTTCTGAGGAAGAATGGACCTCAGGCAGACTGAGCGAGTCCTTGCAGAAGTCAAAATGACTTTACCTTACTCCTTTTCGGTAAGTAATGGATTTCACACAGCACAATGATGCCAGTGCACTTTTCGCTCAGCTGAGAAGAACTTCCTGCAAAGTGTACCACAGTCTAAAAGAACCTGTATCCTTGCTCCCTATAGGCACACTATAGTGTGAGAGAAAGGAAGCCTGTTGTATGCTATCAAGCTCCACTGGAAAGTAGGTTATAGGCACAGCTTCTTGGAAGGGCTAATCTCTCGTGTAGAAGGGGGATAGAAGATGTTAAATGAAAATGTAGCTACACACAGTGCAATCAGAAACTATGTCTAGGTTCTGTAATTGTAGGGCCATCAAAGGCCGGTGGACACCAAGAAGGGGAAGATGGCCAAGATGCTCACAAGGAGTATAACCTTCGGCGCAGGAATACTGTTGTCCAGTATCAAGAGCCTTTGGAATGTGGGTTACGCGCGCAGTTTGTCAGAAGGGCTGATTCCTTGGGCTTAAGGGTGGAGCTATAAGTTCTTGAATGAAAATGTGCATATGCAGAGACAAACAAGAAATGATGACTTGGTACTGTAATGACAGGGTCCTCAGAGGACGATGAAGAGCAGGAAGAGGATGACGGCGAAGATACTCCAAAGCCATCTAACCTGCGGCAAACTGCTGAAGACACTCAAGCCCCACTGGAAGGTAGGCTATATGCAGAGCCTCTCTGAAGGACGAATTTCTTGTGCAGAAGTGGCATACACGTTGAATGAAAAGCTATACGCGCACAGACAAATAAGAAGTTCTCGCTAGGTTCTATAATCATAGGGGCAACACAAGAAGGTGAAGGCGGAGAAGGGGAAGATGGCAAAGATCCCTGCAAGGAGTATAACCTTCGACCCAGGAAGACCATCATGTACTCCCAGGATCCACTGGAAAGTAGGTTCCATGCACAGTTTCTCGGAAGAGCTGATTTCTTGTGGATAGTGGGCTAGAGGTTGCTAAATGAAAAGACATATACCTCCCACCCAACCCCCCCCGCCCCCCACACACACCTTTCATTTAAATTCCTTGCCTTCATTCTGCAGGTAAAACTCTCCCTTTGGGATCGAGATGCCTGTATCCTGCGCACACTGCAGTTCTTGGCCAGTGTGCATGCTCACTGCTGCTTTTCATTTCTTCAGGGCCATCTTCTCCTGACAGGCAAAGGGCTGCTCCGTCGCAAAGCCCATGCTGCAGAAGAACAAACAGGTTGGTGTACGGATAGTGATAGTACTCAGGGATCCATAGTGCTGCCACTCCCATCACTCAGTAATGCTTGAAAAGATTTTCCGATTGATGGCCATGATGGGAAAATTGCAGCATTGTAGCTGGCACAGCTGGAGGGTCTAGAGGAAGCAAGGCTTTTCCTTTGGGAGAGAAGATAACTTTCATTAGCCCACAGCTTTTAAAAAGGCAGGATTTGGGGGTCAGCGATGAGATGATTGCGGATTGTCCTGGCTGAGATTGGGGATCTGCAATTCTTCTGTTCTGCACTTGAAGCCAGAATCCCCTTCCACAAATTGTCATTAGACGATTTCATCGTGCAGCATAAAAATGTCCACCTGCCTTTCTTCACGCTTGCATAGTGAACGCCAATCTAGTCTAGGGAATATTTCATGGTTTGGGAAGTTTATGCCAGTGTATAAGCGCTTCTGCACTCACTTGCCAACATGAAAACCACAGCAATCCCGCTAACTGCATGTTCAGTTAGAAAGCCCCTTTCCCTTTCTCCTCCATTCACATCTGGTGTCTTCCCCAAAGCTCTGGGAAAGACGAATTCAAGGCAAAGCACGTGGATGGAAGGAAAAGCGGAAGCACCCTGCCGGAAGCTGATCCAGTGCAAATCCAGAGTTCGGTAAGCAGTGGTAACTCATTGTGTCAGTGGGGACTTTCCAGGGGTCATGAAAACCTTCCCTACTGTGCTGCCGACAGCTCCCGGGCTTTACACTTTCCTCTCAGGGAACTTCAAGATCGTCCTCAGCCTTTCCTTTGTGCTGGCATAGGAAAAATTTGGAGGAAGCCTTTTTTTTCCAGGTGGCAGCTTTCTCTGACCTCTGACATGTCTTCTGTTGCATGTCTCTTTAGGTATGCTTTGATGGTGTGGGTGGTCTCTCTCACCACATTTCAGCCTTAAAGGAGATGGTCCTGTTCCCACTGCTTTACCCAGAATTCTTTCAGAGATTCCAAATCCGACCCCCCAGGTAACGGGCAGCGCATTCGAACTACATAACTAACTGCTGCAATATGCTTTCCAACATGAAAAGTATTCTCTTTTTTCTTTTTTCTTTTCTTTTTTTTTTTTTGGAGGGGCAATATCTCAAGACGTAATGGTTAGCTTTATATATTCTTGGCCAACAAAGCTTGACTCACTGGATGTTGAAATATGACTTGAAATCCTTCCCTTTCCATACCTTTAAAAGTGTGCAAATCTTCAGATGCTTTGCTGCTTTGGTCACAGGAATTCCCTTTTCTGGCTGATGTTTTAAGTAGCGTGTGGAAACACAGAAGACCTTTTTTGGCCTCCCAGCTGAAGGCTTCCTCCCCAGTGCTTCCAACAAATTCTGGCAGGCACAGTCCAAGAGACTCCAACTGTGGCAGGGAGAAAGACAGGCTTTGCTCTCAAATCTGTCTAAGATGGGAAGTGTTTTGGTTAGGAGGGAAGGCCACTTTGCTTTCACAACGGGGGCTGTCATGGGCGCTTTTCCATGTTTTTGTTGTAGCTACGTAAATCTCTTTTTTTCATGTTGCAGAGGCCGTCTGTTCTATGGCCCACCAGGCACTGGAGAGACACTGGTGGCTCGAGCGCTCGCAAATGAATGTAGGCAGGGAGACAAGAGAATAGCATTCTTCATGAGAAAAGGTGCCGACTGCCTCTGTCAATGGGTGGGAGAATCCGAGCGACAGCTGCGCTCATTATTTCGGCAGGTAAGGAGGAAATGCGCAGTAGGTTGGGTCAGAGTTGGACCTCTACTTTTCCGGGGTGGACGTCTTCCAGGAGGACTTGGCCTCTTGGGCAGTTTGGCAGTGTCTCCTGTTGAGAAGGGAACATCAGTGTTTCCTTTTCCTTGTGCTGTGCTGCTTTGCCTGAGGGGCTGGAAATCTTGCAGATGTTGGGTCCAGCACAGTGCCAGTGCCTTTGCAGCCATAATGTTTATCCTGCATGTTCTCGCTGCGTGGTGCTCTGTTTCACATACGTCAGTATGCCTGCATCTGTACTTCCCTTCCAGGCCTATGAGATGCGGCCTTCGATTATTTTCTTTGATGAGATCGACGGTCTCGCTCCTGTGCGCTCCAGTCGCCAAGACCAGATTCACAGGTACTTCCTTTCGCTTCCATTTCCATGTCATCTGCTTCATCTCTAGGAAAAGAAGACCCACCTGCTTCCCTTTATAGGACACACCCCCACCCCCACACTCTGAACTCCTCGAGTACAATGACACAGAGCTTCATAGCAGTTTAAAGGCAGGAGTTGAAATCAGGTCACTAAGCTTGGTGTCCGGACAAGGTCTCTCTCGAGACCTTGCCTCGCTTTTTCTGTCTTACCATGAGTCCTTTCGCTAACAACAGCTCATCCAGAAAAGCTTCTCCTTTCTGAGCGACGTGACTTTGGAGAAAGTCATGCCAAAGGTAACAACAGCTACTAACCCAGGGAATCCAAACAACATTTTTTTGGTAGTTCTATTGTCACAACGCTCCTGGCGCTTATGGATGGCTTAGACAGCAGAGGAGAGATCGTGGTCATTGGAGCCACCAACAGGCCAGACTCCCTGGATCCTGCTTTACGAAAGCCTGGACGCTTTGACAGGGAGTTCCTTTTCACCTTGCCAAACAAAGAGGTAAGGCTGTTTCGGCAACCTTCCTGCTACTGGCACAAAGCCTTGCTTGACAAGAAAACCGGCTTACACCACAGCATCTCCGAGAGCGAGCAAGGAAACAAGTGGTATACGTGCTGCACACCTCCCGGTTCCCCATACAGAACTGGCAGGAAGGCTGCAAACAGGAGTTTCACTCTGCCTGGAGCACACGGACATTCTTCCTTGCCCAAGGGCTTGCTCTTTGCTTAGTCAGTGAGTCCACCTAGGCTCTTGCCTTCCGAGGTTGCCGCCTTGTTCTCAGTTCTCCATTTGGGAAAGCCTCGGGGGAAAACTTGGGCTTGAGTGTGGCCGGGCTGGGAATCCTCGGAGCCACCCAAAAGCATTTAGGGAGCTGACATTGTTACTGGTATTAGCAGGGAGCTCCGGCTCTCTTTCTTTTTCTTTTTCTTTTTCTTTTTCTTTTTCTTTTTCTTTTTCTTTTTCTTTTTCTTTTTCTTTTTCTTTTTTTTTTTCTGGCTACCCCAGATTCTTTTGTCTTTAGTTCACATTTTGTGGGGAAAAGGAGAAAAAGGTTATTGGACTGAAGGCTAGTAAAAATGCACAGCACACTATACTGGACAGAAACAGGAAACACTTCACTGAAGCTCTGGCAAAGTGCAGCGATGAACATAGGCACAGCTTGACATTTGCTCGTTCAAGGACAGCAGCTGGAGTCAGAATTCTTGCTCCTACTACTGTACTTACTCTTCCTATCTACTTGAAAAGTACTGAGCTTTGAAAAGCAGGCAGTGTGTTACTAGAATGTAAACATTTCTTAATTTTAGCAGAGGAAGACAAGCAATTATGGGAATGTGATGGGGGGAGGGGGACTGCGCATTGCTTATTTTCTTTTTGAGAAAGAGGCTTAAGACAAACCACAGTGTGACCACCTGGTTTGTAGGCTCGAAAAGAGATTTTCAAGATCCACACCAGAGACTGGAGCCCTAAGCCCCTGGACGCACTGCTTGAGGAGCTTGCTGAAAAATGTGTCGGTAAGATGAAAAAACGCACCGAGTTCCTGCCTGTGCCTGGCTCCTGACAGCGTCTGAGCTTGTGCCAGGCAGTACCCAAGCTGCTTCTGTCTCCTTGCCTTCCCTTGCCTCTGAGAACATGGAAGGCTCTGGGGGGCGTCTTCCTCAGGAGCTAAGGTTGGCTCAGAGGCCTACTTCCGAAGCACAGGCTGTAGGGCGCTGGGCCTCCCGTAATGCAAGCTCCCCATCAGGGCACTGCTCTGCAGTGCAGGAACTCTTTTGCCATTGCCCATGAAACTCTTCCCCTTTGGGCCACATGCAAAGACTTTGAGAGTGTCCCTCTGCAAAGCCTGTCCTTGACTGCTTTCTGCTGCCTGAGACTGACATCCCTTTGGATTCTGCTCTTGTTGCTCAGGATACTGCGGGGCCGATATTCAAGCCCTCTGCGCTGAAGCTGCCCTCTGTGCTTTGCATCGACACTATCCGCAGATCTACACAAGCAGTCACAAGCTGCACATCGATGTTGCTGCCATTGAAATCACAGCAACAGATTTTCTTGTGGCTATGCAGAAGACTGCACCAGCTTCACAGAGGGCTGTGGCTTCCCCTGGACAACCACTGCCACCCCTTTCCAAGCCACTGCTTCAGAATACGCTACAGAGACTCTAAAAGGCCTGCAGAGGGTATTTCCCCACGCAGCACTTGCACTCCAGCAGGACCAACAGCCAGGTAGGGCTTCACTGCCTTCACCGCCGTAAAACTCTCCCAAAGCAAACACTGCTAGTTTGCGCAAGCAGCAGAAACAAAGCTTTCAGTCAGGATGAGGTGAAACTGAATGGTAGAGAGGGCAGAGCCGGGAACTCCTCCCACTTCACAGTACAGAACTCTATGTTCTGCACTCAAGCATCCAGTTTCCGAAGGCTGTCAGCATCATCTGTCCCATTTGCAAGGAGAAAAGGAGCTTTCACCGCTAGCAAAACATAGCTTGCGTAAATCCAGACACTTAGGAGAGCTCTGTAGAGACTGAAGGCTTTGGAAAATGGCATTCAGCGTATGCCCCTCAGACGAAGAAATACAAGGCCCCGGGTTTCAGCTCGCATTTAGAAGCTGTCTTAGCACAAGAGAAGGTTGCAAACTCTTCGGGAAAGTTAACAAGCTTCTTTTGCCTTCTCATGGTACCACTCATTTCTTAGAAAATGACTGCATGGACTGTGATGAGGAGTCACCTTCTGGTCCTGAAGATGAGCCGTTTCCTCCAAGGCCTGGCCAGCAAAAGCAAACCTTCCTTAACTGTAACAGGTAACTGCCCATGTCCTTTCATTGAAATTCTTCTGATTGCTGGGACTTTCCAAGCTGTCGTGGCTGTTGCAAGTGGGAGGGGCGTTAGATGAGGGAGGACAGAAGAGTTAGTCCAGGGTGCTTTGGTATCAAAAACTGCAAGCAGGAAGCACGGAGATATAACTAGGTGCTAGAGTTGTAGGAAAGCAAGTAGCTCCAGCCGATCATCCGGAAGGAGCCAGCCTCCTTTTCCTCCACCAAAGACATCCACAGACAATTAGGGCATGCTGATTTCATGCATGCTGTTCTTCAAGGATTCAAGGCCAAAGAAATGTGTTGTCTCTCCTCTTAGCTAAAAAAATGCAGTGTGGGTTTGTGGAGTCACCTAGCTTCCCAGATTGGGAATGCAGGAGTGACTCACTTCGTAGGAAGAAAATTGAGGAATGGCCGGCTAAAAGGGCATAATAAAAACCCTGCAAAAAAGGCTTCATTTGCGATCTTTAAGCCACTATGCTTACATTCATATTTTGATAGTACAATGGGAAAGTAATTCAATCCCACAATGGAGAAGTTAGCTTATGGGGTCCCAGCTGTGTCAGTAATTTTTCTCATTCTCTCTTACTGTGCTGCTCAGGAAGGCTTCTGACCCACAGAACTTGGTCCAGTCTCTAGGCTCCTTGGCCTGAGCCAGGAAAGGTCCTGCAGTACTGGGATGGCCACAAAAAAAAAAAAAGAAAAGGAAAAAAAAGGTGCTATTCACAGATGTATTCCATGATAACAGAGCAAAAACCACGAGAAAGTTGTATTTGCAATCTAGGAGAGAGGACACAAGGAAAGATGAAACCATCTGAATGAAGGGATCTAATAAATATCCTCCACTTCTGTGGACTCACAGGAATGTTTTGCACTTTGTTAGATACAGCTAAGGCCTTTCAGAGCCCACGGCATTTCTTTTCCCACAAGGTTCTTCTGCTCCTTCCCGACCACCTTCTCCATTTCCAGTGGACCCCTTGCACCTAAACTTGACCAAGGCAGAGACCTCAAGGCTGCTCAGTCAAGACATACTGAACATAAAAGCCTCACGGCCAGGGGGAAGAGATCCAGACCAGTGTGTGCTGGACAAAGAAAGACACCTTGAACATCTGTGTCTTGATCGATCACTTCCTTTGCAAACTTCTTGTTTTGCAGTTGCGCTCCTAGCAATGCTTGTTGCCAGCCAGCATGTCACAGGCCCAGGTTCTTAATCGCTGGAGAGCCCGGGTACGGGCAAAGTTCCCACTTGGCGCCTGCACTAATACACGTGCTGGAGAGGTTTGCGGTTCACGTGCTGGACCTGCCGGCTCTCTTTGCTAGCAGCACCTCACCCGAAGAAAGATGCGCACAGGTACCTCTTCTCTCTGCAATCTCACAGGATGAATAGACTCAGGGGAAGCAGGCAGACCTCCCGCGGTTAATGCTGGTGGCCTGGCTTTCCTCTGCTTCCTGTGGTGTTTATTTCGCGCTGAAAGAACACTTTTCTTGTACGCTGAACAATGCAGAAGAAGGACGTTGTGCATGAGCATCTTTTCCATTCCAGGCTAAACAGCAATGATGTTGCTAGCAGCTCAGGGAGCTCCAAGACGCTCTTGATAAAGCCCTCTGCATGGCAAGAGCTGCTGCTCATGACAGTGGGCTCTGCAGAGTTGTTTCCCTTGCCTCTTCAGGCTCTGTAGCTCCCAGGAGGCGCCTCTGCCTCAGCCTGACTGCACGTCCTGCCCTTTCTCTAGCCTCCCTCTTTAAAACACTGAAATGCAACCCAGGCTTGGGAGGGGGGAAGAAAAGGGTTTCTCTTCTCTCATCACACCGCAGGGAAGAGGCAAGAACACGCTTCTTGGATTCGAGCGGTGTAGCAGTGGCCCCACGCTGATGTGGACCCTGCTGAAGGGCTGGGCCTGTTTTTTCAAGCACACTGCCACTCGCACCGGGCGTGAGGCTCTGGGCGAGTTACCTGACATCTAAGCAGTTTGGAAATCAGGCAGAGATTCAGGCCTGCCTCTCGCTGTGTAGCTATGTCCAAGGAGTTGGGTCCAAGCAGCAATGTTACCTTATTCTTGGTGGCTTGTTTGGACGCTTTGTCTTGGTGCACTCCCGTTTTGCAGGCAATTTTGATTGATCCATTGTTGTTCAGCAGCAGCCTCTGCTACCCGCTTCAACAGTCTTCTCCAAACTTCCTTTTGACTAGTTGATCCGAGAAGCCCAGAGGACAGCACCGAGCATCCTTTCTATTCCACATATCCATGCCTGGGGGGAGGCTGCCGGACTCACCTTGAGAGCTACGCTCACAACATTGCTAGAGGGCATTCCAGCATATGCTCCAGTGCTGTTGCTCGCTACGTCGGATGTTTGCCATGCAGATCTCCCGCCAGAGGTATTTCTCTCACTGCCTTCCTGGCTTCTTTCAGTCTCACGTTAATTTATCACTCCATTAAGCACCCAAATACTGTGCTCTCCTAAGCCATTCAACACCGGCATTACTAGGGCACCCTGCTGGCATCTCTTCCCTCTGCAGTTGCCACAAGGCTTCAACCTGAAGGGCAGCAAGGCAAGTAAATCCAAAACAGGCAACCTAGGAGATGCTCAGTGTCCTCCCTTGGAGCACTGGAACCTCGGGTCACTTCACAGAGCTTTAATCCTAGAGGTGTTCCTTAAAGAAGATGCCCTAAATTGCCCTGCTGACCCACTGCAATCTCGCCTTTAAGGCCAAGAAGCAAACTTGTTCTAGTCTCTCCCTTATTCAAAGCATTCCTCAGCTTCACTGGAAAAGGAATTCATCTTTGTGGAGCAGAACACAAATTTGGGGGGGGGGGGGGCTTACGGCTGCGCTGTCTTTTCTCCTCCCACCTCAGGTACGAGCTTTATTTTCTGAGCTTTACGGAGAAGTTTTCAATGTCCAGTCACCTAGCGAGGAGGAAGGGAGAAAGTTTTTCGAGGACTTGCTTGTCCAGCAAGCTGCTAAGCCTGCTGCACCACAAAAGAAAGCAGGTGAGCCTATTCTACAAACACAGCGTTGCTATCTCTAGCTTAGCAGCCATTTGGCATTTGCTTTGGTAATAGATTTCCTGGCATGAAGGTTTACTCTGCTTGTGTCCGCGCATCATCACTTGGCTAACCTTTTCTGGTTGACTGAAGCTTGCCAGGCACGGGAAGTCCTCCTGCCTGAGGCATCACCACCTGAGCCTCGACTGCTGAGAGAGGAGGAGGAGAGGCAGCTCGAGGAGCAAGGGGACAAGACATGGCCAGCGGTGCCTGCAGAGTCCAGTACACCCCTCTCTACTGGCAAGTCCTTTCTTCCTTTTTTCTTTTTTTCTTTTTTCCTTTTTTGGAGAAGGTGCCAATGACATTGATATCTTCCCTCTTGTCATGGCATACCTGCTTTTGCTGATGCCGGTGGCTTTATGCCAAAGGCATTCCATTTCCAAATTAGGTGCAGCATGTGAGGTCAGTCCCCAGGACAGTCACTCAACATGCTTATGAAATAAAGCCCAGCCACAGAGCTTGGCTCACACTGTAAAACACTGGCCTCGATGGCCCCGCAACGGCTAACTCCTCAAATGTAACATGTTGTTTAGAGCAGTTGCTGAACACTCCACAAGTTCTTATGGTAATAGGAAACAGTGAGGATCTTTCCTTTGCTTTTGTTTCCTTTTCCTCTTTCTCTCCCTCTTGCCTTCCTGCCCACCACCCCCGCACCAAGTAATGGCCGTCTGTCTGTGAGGCTTAGGCAACCTCTGCTTTTGGAACACAGGGGAAGGAGAGCTTGTCTCCAAAGACTTTTCTGCTTCTCACCTCTTTTACTTCCTGTGATGAGAGACGAAGCCACCTGAGCTTATGACCTTGCTTTGTGCTCATGCCTTCGGTCTACAGTCTGCTCTGTGCACAAAATCTTCAAGGACGTTCTTTTATGCATGATATAATCTATTCAGTTCGTGCGCTTTTTAATTCTAATAACAATTGGACCCCCTTCGCTTGCTGCCCTCTCTCCCTCAACACATGCATGTAGTGAGCCAGCACAATGGTACTTCAGTCCCTCTCACCATTTCCCTTGTGCACCAGGTAAGACGACGGTGCTAGATTTTGCAGACAGAACTGCTTAGCTAATGCTTTGGCTTGCTTTTTCTCCTATCTCTGTGCAGCTGCCTGCAGACAAAAGCGAAGGAGGAACGCATCGCCCTCAGAGAGCCTAGCAGAGAAGAGGAGGAAATGCTCACCCCCTGCTGAGAAGGAAACCAGCATCTCTCTCAGGGTAGGTTGGAGCTCACTGATCCACCTTTGCTTCCCGCTCTGCTGACAACCCTTGAGCTATCCGTTCTGCCAGCAGAGCTGCAGGCATGGGCAACATTCAGCTAACGGGGAGACAGAAGCACCTGAGGAGGCTCCCACTGCCAGCTGGCAGCCCTCTTTCTAGAGGCTCTGTGGCCTCTCTTCAAAAGATGCATTTTGCAGGGCCCTGCATTGCAGCCACAGAAGCTCATCCAAGGCAAGAGGGCCTTTGCTGTGGCAGCCGCTGTCCTTTACTACAAAACGGGCCATGAATGTTGTCAGAGTATGCAGGGATGCAACGAGGAAGGCTAAGGCCCGTTTGGAATTAAATCTGGCGAGAGATGTCAAGGACAACAAGAAGGGCTTCTTCAAAGACATCAGTAGCAAGAGGAAGACTAGGGAAAATGCGGGCCCTTTGCTGAACGGGGAGGGTGCCCTGGTGAGGAAGGATGCAGAGAAGGCAGAGTTACTGAATGCCGCCTTTGCTTCAGTCTTTCCTGCTCAGACCAGCCCTCAGGAACCCCAGACCCTGGAGGCAAGAGAGAAAGTCTGGAGGAAGGAAGACTTTCCCTTGGTCGAGGAGGATCAGGTTAGAGATCATTTAAGCAAACTTGACACCCACAAATCCATGGGCCCCAATGGGATGCACCCACGAGTGCTGAGGGAGCTGGCGGACATTATTGCTAAGCCACTCTCCATCATCTTTGAAAGGTCATGGAGAACAGGAGAGGTGCCTGAAGACTGGAAGAAAGCCAGTGTCACCCCAGTCTTCCAAAAGGGCAAGAAGGAGGACTCAGGCACCTACAGGCCAGTCAGCCTCACCTGCATCCCTGGAAAGGTGATGGAGCAGCTCATCCTGGAGGCCATCTCCAAGCATGTGGAGGACAAGAAGGTGATCAGGAGTAGTCAGCATCGGTTCACCAAGGGGAAATCATGCTTAACCAATCTGATAGCCTTCTATGATGGAATGACTGGCTGGGTAGATGAGGGGAGAGCAGTGGATGTTGTCTACCTAGACTTCAGCAAGGCTTTTGACACTGTCTCCCATAGCATCCTCATAGGGAAGCTCAGGAAGTGTGGGTTAGATGAGTGGACAGTGAGGTGGCTTGAGAACTGGCTGAATGGCAGAGCTCAGAGAGTTGTGATCAGAGGTGCGGAGTCTAGTTGGAGGCCTGTAGCTAGCGGTGTCCCCCAGGGGTCAGGACTGGGTCCAGTCTTGTTCAACTTCTTCATCAATGACCTGGATGAAGGCACAGAGTGCACCCTCAGCAAGTTTGCTGACGATACAAAACTGGGAGGAGTGGCGGATACCCCAGAGGGCTGTGCTGCCATTCAGAGAGACCTGGAGAGGCTGGAGAGCTGGGCGGAGAGGAACCTCCTGAAGTTCAACAAAGGCAAGTGCAGGGTCCTGCACCTGGGGAGGAATAACCCCAGTCACCAGTACAGGTTGGGGGCTGACCTGCTGGAAAGCAGCTCTGTGGAGAAGGACCTGGGAGTGCTGGTGGACACCAAGTTAAGCATGAGGCAGCAATGTGCCCTTGTGGCCAGGAAGGCCAATGGTATCCTGGGGTGCATCAGGAAGAATGTTGCCAGCAGGTCGAGGGAGGTGATCCTCCCCCTCTACTCAGCCCTGCTGAGGCCACATCTGGAGTACTGCGTCCAGTTCTGGGCTCCCCAGTACAAGAGGGATGTGGCACTACTGGAGCAAGTCCAGCGAAGGGCCACAAAGATGATTAGGGGACTGGAGCATCTCTCTTATGAGGAAAGGCTGAGAGAGCTTGGCCTGTTTAGCTTGGAGAAGAGAAGGCTGAGAGGAGATCTTATCAACGTGTACAAGTATCTGAAGGGAGGATGTCGAGAGGATGGGACCAGACTCTTTTCAGTGGTGCCGAGCAACAGGACGCGAGGCAATGGGCACAAACTGAAACACAGACAGTTCCATCTGAACATGAGGAAAAACTTTTTCACTGTGAGGGTGACAGAGCACTGGAACAGGTTGCCCCGAGAGGTGGTGGAGTCTCCTTCTCTGGAGATATTCAAAACGGGCCTGGATGCAATCCTGTGCAATGTGTTCTAGGTGACCCTGCTTGAGTAGGGGGGTTGGACTAGATGATCTCCAGAGGTCCCTTCCAACCTCAGCGATTCTGTGTGATTCTGTGTGTATGACAGTTCCCGCTGTTCTCAGAGAAGTTCACTTGCAGTTAGGATCGTGGAGGTGATTGATAGCCTGAGGAGCAGCACAATGCTAGCTGAAACTGGAGCCTTGCTTTTTCTCGCAAGTCGGACACAGCAGCTCATTTCCTCCATGGAAATCTGCTGCGATATTTAGTCTGTTCTTGGACATTTCACTCCTTCTTTATTTAGCCATACAAGGAAGGAGGATGCGAGTTGTGTGGGACCATTTTCTTTTGTGTCTGAACACATCGAGAGCCTATACAAATGATCTCGTGCTAACGCAAACTTGTACTGTCTCCCTTTTTTCTTCAGCAACTGCTGAAGGTCGTTGGCGACGCAACAAAGCACTGCAACATCTGCCACCTCGCAAAACTACACCTGGTGCTCAGCCAGTGTGTTTACCGCCATTGGCAAGACGATGACAAAACGCAGTTGATAGAGGTACTTTGCTTACACAGCACTTCCTGACACTGTTCTGCACTTCTTCCTTGTGCACAGTGGATATCCTGCTTATTCGCTATTCCTCTCTTTCCTGCTTAGCAGTCTGTGTTACATACGAGTTGCTGACTTCCACCTGGAAGGCATCTACACAGACTTTCATTTTATACAAAGCAGCTAGCTACAGGATTTTACATTTCTATTCCAGCTTATAGCAAGTTTGCCTGTGTTTAGTTGGCAATTATTATTCCTTTTTTATCTTTTTTTTAATCTTTTTTTAGGAAATGAAGGAAGAAATTGAAAACTTCTCCCGTGCTCAGTAACAGGAAACGTGCTTCTACTCTGCCATTCTTTTTCATTATTTGCTGTTTAGTCCTCAGTGCACAATTCAGTGAAGAGAGCCTGTAGTTATAATATAAAGACATCTGTTTGTATATATATCCAAATATAGCGAGGCTATACCAATAAAGCTCGTATAAATCCTTTCAAGCTTTCTTACTGGCTGTTTGTTGCTATTGTTGTTCCATACCAATTGCGTATACATACACGATCTGTTGACATAGAGGCATTTGGCCTTCCTTTCGCATGTGCATTGCCTGAAAGTCTCGTGCCTGGCATTTTTAGGAGACCAATGGTTGTCAGTGCCTTTGACCTACACACATCTGGACGTCTTCCAAGTAATCTCAGTGCCTCTCTCAAAAGAAAGCAATGGAAAACTCGACCATCTTTGCCCAAACGGTGACAGGCGGTTTTTCTGGCGTCGCCTGGGCTACTGCCTATGCCGTTGTCTATTAGGCAACGTTGCAAGGCAGCGCAGAGGTCATTCTTCTTCGGACCTGCTCGTGCCCCCAGGGCTTCTCAGAGAAGGAAAACAAACCTGCAGCAAGCATCGGGGAGGAAAACTCTTCCCCAGGCAGCGGCACTTTGCTGTGCTCGGGGCGCCCCGCGCCCGGGCACGTCTCAGCCCGCAGCGCTGCCTGCTGCCCGCCGCCCCCCCCCCCCCAGCAGCTCTCCTCCGCCCGCTCGGCGGCAAGCGGCGCTCGCGCTCTCTCGGCCCCTCGCCTCGGCCCCGGCCCCCTTCTCGGCCCGCCAGCACCCCCGGCAGCCGCTCCGCCGCCGGGCACGGCTCTCCCGGCACAGCTCTCCGCCCGGGCGGCCAAGCCGAGCCGCGCTGAGCCGAGCCGAGCCGAGCCGAGCCAAGCTGAGCCGAGCCGAGCCGAGCCGCGCCAGCCCCCGGCTCCCCCGGCGCCCACCCCCGCCCACAGCGCCCGCCCGGCCCCCACCCGCCGCCACCCGCCGCGACCCCCAGCGCCGCCGGCAGCCGCGCTCCGCGCCGGGAGCCGCCCTCGCGGCGGGAAGCGCCCCCGAGCCCCGCCGAGGCTGCGAGCCTGCCCGGGGCTGCAGCGCCCACGGCGCCCGCTGCCCCCGCACCCTCGCCCCCGCCGCGCCTGCCGCGCTCTCGGCTCCGCGCAGCGGCCCCGCGCCCCGATGCCTCGCCGCCCGGCGCCCGCGCTCTGCCCCGCCGCTGCCCCGGCCCGCCTCGCCCGGCCGCAGCCTGTGCTAGCGCGCCCCGCAGCCGCGGCGCTCCAGCCCAGGGCGCTGCTCTTCCCCAGCGCTCTCCTGCTCGCCCCCGCCGAGGCTCAGCGCCCTCGCCACAGATGCGACCAGCGTGTTCGTTGCACTGCTTTAAAGGCTCGTATCTGGCATTGTAACACAAGAAATCGGCTTGGGGCAATGGTAACTCCCTTGCCAGGCTTGCTCACCTGGATCGGCAGCGGTAATGGGCCTTCTTCCCAACGGAGAGCTGCCAGAGGCTGGTCACAGCCTGCCCTTCTGAGCGCAGATCCAAAAGCTGCCCTGGCAGATGGCCGTTGGCAGACGTCCGTCACAGAGCAAGCGGCCATGGGAGCGTCGTCTTTCTTTTCCTGCTTCTGCCTGCTGCAAACAGAAATCAAGCAAACAGCAGGCAAGAAAATCAGGAGGAGAGAGCGCTCCTGCCCTTCCCCTTTGTGCAGGGCAGTGCTGTGCGATGCAGCAGGAAGAGCCGAGAGCGAACAGCTGAAGGCGCCACACACACTTTACCCCAGACTTTGGAGAAACTCCAAGGCAGCTAAGCACTTACGAAGGAAACAACCACCCGAGCTGTAAAACTGTGAGCATCCCTCAAGGGACACAGCCTTTGCTGATCTGGTTTTACATTTGACTCTCTGTGTCTCCTCAGAGAGGGCTGCTGCCCAGGCGCTCCTGCTCCTCCACCTCTTCTACCCTTTCACTTGAAAAGCCCTCCCTCCTGCTCTCTCTCCTTGCTGCTAGCACTGGTGTCGAATGGTAGTGCTCCGAGTGGGGCTGCTGCTTGCCTAGGTGCTTGCCCAGCACTCCCTTGCAGGGCAGCGCTACCCAGTGCAGTGCACTTGCCCCGGACAACGGGAGCATCAGTGCAGCCCTCTTTGGCTTCAAGATGTTCAGAAACCTCTTAGCCTGGGATTTGCACCTGCATCTTAGGGAGGAGAGTGTGCTGGGAACTGACAAGTATCGACTCTCTGGTGTGGCTGTGTGTTTCCTTCCCCTTCGGAACGAGCAACAGATGAATCCTCTTGCTGGAGGGCCTTCAAAAGCACTTGCCTCCTCCGCAGAAGGCATCCACCACTGCCCCAGAATGAAATTGTCCCACACCAAGAGGAAGCTCTCAGCACCTCTAGTTGTGGCTCAGCACAGGTCCTGGAGAGAGAAGGGTTCCAAGCCATGTCTCTGCAAAATAATTTCTCTTTTCCTGCTTCTGATGCTCTGGAAGTGAGTATGCCATGACAGCTTCCTCCACATCTGGCCCTGCCTTGCTGACCGTCTCTTCCAAGTTGCTGGCTGTAGCAGAGACTTGGCATGGCCAGAGAAAACAAGCCCTGCTGCTGCTGGTTCTGCTGGTGCTGCTGCCAAGAGGGTTTCCTTGCTCTGGAGTCCATCTTCACTGCCCGGTGGGAGCAAGGGAGGGCATTTCCACCTGCTGGCCTGCAAGAAACCTGTCATGCTTACAGTGCAGCCTCTCAGCAGTAAGGGCCACCAGTGAGCAGCATCAGCCACTCAGAAATCTGGGAGAGGCTCCAGGGAAAAAGCGGAGAGAGCCAAGCATGTGCTGGAGAGACTCCTGGGCCCAGGAAGGAAGCTGTGGCTCTATATCCCGCAGGGAGGTTTGTCCCAGCGGGTTGTGCTGCATCCAGTGACCCGGCACCTGCCCAGTGGGCCATCACTCCAGGGCTGTCTTAGGCTGCTGCTCTGATCCAGTGAAGCCACAGCCAGGCACAAGCAATCTGACCGAGGAAGAGGTGGGGCACGCTGCCCGCCTGGCCTCTCTGCCTCTGCACATGAGACTTCCTCCCAGGCTCCTCCAGGGAGCAAGTGGCATCTGTCTCCGTGCATTCAGACCCCTTCTTCCATCTTCCCTAGCAAAACTCCCCTGCAGCCTCGGTACATGTTTGCTACTCGCACAAAGTCCAACACATTTTTCCCTTGGCTGTCCAGATTCCCCTTTGATTTGGCGCTATCCATCGCGGTGTCCCTGCAGGCAGCAGGCAGTGCCATGGGGTTCCTGCGCTGCTGCCTGCCAGCTGGCTCCCCTGAGCTCCCCCCAGGCAGGGCCAAGTTACTCTCCTGCAGAAGCTGACTGCAATTTGCTAAGATCCCGCATACCAGTGCACTGCAGGAATCTGCTGGAGCAAATGGACTGCTCACCTTTGCCTGGCACTCAGGCAAAGTCTCCATGGTCCTGGCACTTCCTATCGTTGACTAGGCAAGAGAACAAAGACTGCACGTGGGAAATGCATGTGGTGCTTCATTTTAGAAATCACTGCTTTCCAAAGTCACTCTGCTGGTGCGGAGGGAACTGTAAAGGCACACCATTCTAGTGGCTTACCTCCAACGCAAGGAGCTTAATTGAGGGAAGTCTGGTCACTCTGGTTGCCCCTGGAGCAGTGATGTGCAGAAAACACGAGGAATCTACCAGGTGATGTTTCCATGTAGCACAGGCAATGGACAAAGGCGGAGCTCTGTAATACCAAGCTCTTCTTTTCCCTCTCTCCTGCAAGGCAGCAGAAGGTTTAAAAGTGCTATCCCACACTGCCAGACATCCTGCAGCAGGCAGGAATCCAGCTGTGCTCATGGCAAGCCGCTCTCTGCCATGTACTCAGTCCTGCTGCTCTACCTGCTTCCAGCAGAGGAAAAAGCAGCTTTCCCTTTTCAATGGAAGCCAAAGTGAGCCGTGGTGACAGCTAGATGAGGCTGGTGTCAATTTGCAAGCTCATGGCTAAGCAGCTCAGGGAGCTCTGCATGTTTACACATGGGCTCTCTGCGCCCGGAGGAGGCTGTGGACTTAGGCGGATCTTGTGGGAGCAGCTCTCCATTGCTCTTGGGACTCTCCAGGACCCCTCCTTTTTGACATCCCCTGTTTGCAGTGATTCCACCCCATCCGCACCGCTCTCTGTCTCTCTTTTTCTCCCAGATGTCTCTTGCCCCGAACCTCCAGCCTGTCTCCACCTCTTCCTGCTGCCCCAGGACAGTCTCTCTCCAGGCCTTTCCCGGTTACTCACAGGGGGAGGTGGTCCTTCCCACCCCAGCCCGTGGCTTGGCGTGGGGCAGTGGGGAGGGAAGGCGAGTGCTGGGAGTGCTGATGCCCCTGATCTCCTCTCTCCTTCCTTGTCTCTCCTAGGAGGTGGCGGGAGAGGGGAGAGGGACAAGATGACGCCAACAGCAGGGGCTTCACCATGGTGGACACCAACACAACAGCCCTTTCTCTGAGCTACACGGCCACAGGATACACAAACTCTCAGAGGAGTGCAGAATCTCAGTGCATAAGAGATTACAGAGCGGTGATAATTTCGAGTGTCTCTGTGTGGGCTAGTGGGGAACGGGATGGTTGTGTGGTTCCTGGGCTTTCACATGAAGAAGAGCCCCTTCACCATCTACATTCTGAACCTGGCCATCACCGACTTCTCTTTGCTCCTCTTTCTTCTTGTTATATTACCACTAGACATGGTTATAGAAATCTCTTGTTCTCCATTATATAACTATATCTTTTCCAAATATCTCCTGATGGATCTGTTTCTCCTGGGGTACTTTACCAGCATGTATCTCCTGGCAGCAATGAGCATGGAGAGGTGTCTGTCTGTTTTATTCCCAGTCTGGCACCGATGCCGTCGCCCAAAGTGCTTGTCCGGAATTGTGGGGGGGGTAATCTGGTTTCTTTCTGGACTTTTTGTTTGCTTGTTTTTTCTGGGTTGTTATTCCCCCTTTAATATGAACTGTTGACATATATTTCTACAACTAGGCATTGTGAATTTCTTCATTTTCTTTCTTCCCGTTCCTTTCCAACCTGATCCTGCTCATCAGACTTTGATATGGCTCACAGAGGCGTCACCCTGGGAGACTGTTTGTTGCGATCTTGCTCAACATCCTCTTCTTCTTTGCCTTTGGGTTTCCTTACAGTGTAGAAATAATACTCAGTGTTGCTTATTCAAAAGAATTATTTCCTGAAAATCTGTCTTTCTTGCTGGCGTCTCTGAACAGTAGCATCAATCCTGTCATTTACTTCCTTGTCAGGAGCTGCCGTCAGCGCCGGTTGCAGGGCTCTGTGAAAGTGGCCTTCCGGCGAGTGTTTGCAGAGAAAGCAACATGTGAGGAGGGCAGCCAAGGCCCCGGCGACACTGCTGTGGAGACCACTGTGTAGATCCTGCTGGCAAGGCAGGAGTGGAGATGCTGATCTCCACAGGCAGCCCGGGAGGAGACGGAGAGCCCCACGCCATGGCTGGTGGCCCTCTTGCCACCAGGGAGGTGACCAAAGCTGGGTGTGGGGACAGGGCCACAAGCCTGGCATAGTGCTGCTCTGCTGGACTTGGTCTCCAAGCACTGCCTGTATTCCCCTTTGCAACCTCCACCACGGTCCTGGTCCTCGCCCAATAAACTTTGGCTTTCTTCTGCCAGCAAACAAGCCCTTGTGGTCTTCTTGGGGCTCTCTCGCTCAGGAGAAGTGAGCCACATTCACAGGAAGGCTCTGGTGGAGCTTTGGCCAACTCGGGGAAGCAAGTTTTCAGGCAGGGTGAAAGCGGCAATGCCAACACGTGGTGGTGGTGGTGGTGGTGGTGGTGGTAGACCACCAGAGGGGGATTGCCTCTTCCTGCTGTCCCTGTGCTGAAGTGCAAGGCTGAGCAAGAACTGGAGGGGAACCCTGCCAGCAGGAAGCAGAAATGCAGCTGGGTCAGCATTTGGTCAGCGGTCACCTCCCTCGGGCCCAGGGAGCAGCGTCTGCTGCGAGAGCTGCTCTCTGTGCCCACCCTGCTGCCCCAGCACGGGGTTCTCCGCTGCAGCCCCCCTTTGCTGGTGTGAAGAGCAGGTGAGCGGCTGGGCTGCCTCACTGCAGGCAGGCCCCGGCCCCAGCAGCACGGCTGGGGGTCAGTTTGCAGGCCGTCTCTTGTGGTCTGCCAGGCTCTGCACCTCTGGCACCTCCTTGGCTGCGCACACACCCCTGTGAAGAAGATGTCCCAGGGTCTTTCTCCCTTGAGCTCGGCAGGCAGGGTCTGGGCCTCTCGCACACATCCGGCACCCTCAGCACCCCACAGCTGTGATTTCCATGGGCAGTGACCGGCTGTATGAGAAAGTCCCCAGAGCTGTTTTGAACCTGCCCCCAGATCCCGTCTTTTTCTGACGCCGTGTCCTCGTCAAATTTGAAGCAGAGAAGAAGTGTTCCCTCTTTCCCTCCCACAGAAGTGTGCAGCCCTCACTCAGAGGTCTTTGTCTTCTCTCCCCCAGCCTGGGCATGTCCCCCTCGCTCTGCAGAGCAGCCCCTGCCAGGGAAGGTGGTGCTCTCCTTTGCCTGCCCTTGTTTCCTGTCTTGGTGCCTTTCCCACTTCTCCCATGGCGTTGCTGTGCTGGGGGGTGAGCAGGGCCTGCAGCACGTGTAGTGTGTGTGCAGCCTCTCGAGATCTCCGTCTTTCCCCAGGAAACACCTCAGAAAGAAGGAGTAAAGGAAAGGAAGGAAGGGAAGGAAGGAAAGACAAGTGAGCAGTAAAGATGCAGTCTCCATAAGGCTGATGGATGAGATTCTGTGAGACAAGAATCTCTTGCGGAGAAAAGCTCATTTGCAGCCCTCTGTACTCCACGACATTTAATCTCTGAGGCAACATGTTCATGCCGAGAATGGGATTAGAATCAGTGGATGAAGCCCTTGTGCTGTTGCATGCCAAACATTGGTAAATTCCCATTTTTTGATGGTCCCTGGCTCATCTCTCTGGGACAGCAGCACCAACCCGGTCATTTACTTCCTCTTCAGGAGCAACTGTCACCACCGGCTCCATGGCTCTGGGAAAGTCACCTTCTGACAAGCGTCTGCAGAGAAAGCAACGTGCGGAGAAGGAAGCCAAGTGCCCAGAGACACTGCTGCAGAGACTGCGTATAAATCCCTGCTGGCGAGGAGGTGTGGGAGGGTGGGGCAGCCTGCAGAGGGGACTGAGGGGAGGTGGGCAGCAGTGCTCAGCCCCCAGCGGAGCCAGGGCATCTCCACTGCGGTGGGAGCAGCTCAGCTGGTGACGTGCCCCTTCCGAGCAGGGCTGTGCTGGGGACCAGGGAGCTGGGTGAGAGCGATCCTTCTCTGCACACCATGCCAGTGCCTCTTCTCATTACGTGGTCCCCCCTTGTGGAAGGGGACATGGTGCACAGAGCATGGCTAAGCAGAGCATGCAGAGTGGAGGGAGGAAGAGTGACCCAGGATGTTGGGCATGTCTTTGGGACCCTGAACCTTACAGGGAGTCTTTTCCCTCACTTTGACTTGAGGCCAAGCCTGCAGGACTCCAGTGCATTCTGGCAGCTCCTGGGAGGCCACTCTCAGCAGGCATGAGTTTCATCCTGGCTATTTTGGGCTTGTATAGAAACATCCTTCAGGCCTGAACACCTAGGGGACCGTTCAGCTGGTGCCACGGCTGCTCTGGTCAACACACAGGGGTCCTGGAGTGATGTGTGGTGCTTCTGTGTGTGTAGAAAGAGCACCAATTCCTCACCTACACCCTGAGCCTCTCCATCGCTGTCCCCAGAGGGCTGGAGGGGGAACTCATCTGTCCCAGCTTTTGCCCAAGATGGCCATCTCCAGATGAGTTAGTTGCCCTAGGCTGCCTGTACAGGCAGTGGAGAGAAAGGTGCTTGTAAGGAGCTTTTCCCTTCCCTATGTGGCTGCAGCACACAGCTCCTGCTGAGCCATCAGCCACCCTCCTGTGCCTGTGCCAAATCTCTTCCCCACCACCGTCTCGCCCCACACTGCGGATGCCTCGTTCCCCTTATGCAGTGCCATGCAAGGCCTCTCACCCTAGTGCTTCTGAGAAAGCTTTCAGCTCCCAGCCACAGCACCTTATCTCACTGTCTTCCCAGTAGCTGCTGTGAGGGTCACCTCTCTTCCTGGCACTGGCACTTGCCTGTTGCTGCAGGGCTGAAAGGGCATTTCTCTGCCTCTCCATCCAGCTCTCCAGACTTTCTATTTGTTTTTTGGTTTTTTTGGCTCCTGCCCTCAATCCTTCCCTCCTTTGTTTCTCCATTACTCTCTTTCTGGGTTGGCTGGTGCGTGGAGCTAATTAACACTAAAACAGTTTGTGAGCAAATGAAGGGCTGGATTTAAAAGGAATGGATCTAAATCTGGTTTTTTGAAATTAAGTTGAGGGCAGAGAAAGAAGGGAAAATGTCTGCACCAGAACATTCAAAGAACTAACAGGGGTCAAAACTTTTCTTTTTTGTTTGTTTTAATTCTATGGAGTAGCAGTATTCCTGAAGCCATTTCATGTCAGTTAACAAGGTTTGGAGAAGCCCTTTAATGGTTGATTACAATATTGCTTTAGCAGAGATTTCACTAGAAACCATGAGACCTCTCTGCTGTCCTCCTTCGTTGGTTTCATTTCTTAGGTTCACCTTTGACTGCAGCTGCTCAGGTTAAGAAAGATGGGGCCCATCATGACAGTGAGATTTGTCTGCCCTAAATTATTTTATTTAAAAGCTAGATGTCCATTTCAGACCTAATCGCATCCTAAAATCAGTTCTGAGGTAGATCAGATGCATCTGCCTCCAGAGACATTCATTTTTTTCCTCAGAAGAGCCTAGAGTGACTAAGTCAGGATTAAATTCGCTGACTTCCATTGGCATTAAATAGGTGACTTCCTCCCTCAGTTTCCCAACTAGTAAATGAAGGATTTTTTTGACTGACTTTGTAATTCACTGACCTCTGTTAAAACATGCAAATTCTTGCAAAGAGGCTTTATTCACTGGATTTCCAGTGATGAAATTTCTGGTGAGATAGGACTTGGAGGGTCATCAAGAGGTCACCCAGGACATCTTCTGTCCCTATAAAAACTTCATCGTAACCACTCCTGAGAGAAATGAGCCCAACCTGTCCTTAAAAGACTCCTGTGATAGGAATTCTTTACCATCCCTGGAGGATGGTGACTCTTCCTACAGCTTGAGGTTTCTTTCTTTTTATCCTTTAATGAAGATTTCTCTTTTACATGTTTTTTGGAATACACAGAAGTGAAAAAAGGAGAGAAAATATCTAGATTACAAATGGACTGTTTTAGCCTTCACAATGCTAGGAAGCCAGAGCAGTGGACCTAATGGCCCTTTACACATGGGAAATCCATACAACTGTCAGCTTGGAGTAAGGAAGAACTCCGAGAAGCGTTAGCTGGATAGTTCCATGCATATGCTTGTCCAGTTGAATACTCAGCTACTCCTTTGACTGTTATTTCTTATGCAGAAACTCTGAAATGCCTTTGTGATATCATTATAAAAGCATTGACTGACAACTGTTTCTTTAAAATATATTTACTTAAACTTTTCAGTCAAGACAGAACTCATTCTCCTCCTTTGCCCCTTTCTTTCACGCCTTCCCTTCACAAAGCCTCCACCCCTCCTCCTCCAGCCCCAAGAGCCCTTCAGGTGGAAGATTTCCTGGGAGAGGGTTAAAGATTGGTACTTAAATGGTTTTCTTCTCAGCCCTTTTTGCAGCTGCTGGGATATGAAAGCATAATTCAGCACACCCAGGTCACATCATCCACACAGCCTATTAAACCACTTCTCGCATAGGCAGGAAACATCAAGATACACTTGTGACACACGAAAGCAAGTAATAAATTAGATGGGACTGGATTATACACTAACAGCCACCTCCTAAGCAAGTTTTGGAAGCTTTCCAGAAGCCATTCTGTGTTCTTTAAAGGTGCTGTGCTCTAACACATTCATACCAGGGAAGACAGAAGTTGAGGAGATAAAGTTGTACAGCCCTTACACAAAATATTAGATCTCTAAAGACAGGCGAGGTAAGTTTTGCAGCTTCTCTGGCTTCTCGCTTTGCTTTGCTTTGCTTTGCTTTCCTCTTCCTTTTCCTTTCTTCTTGCACAAATGTGAAAATACAGAAAGGAACTTCCACTGAAGTTATCAACTGTCTCTAGTTGTCTTTGGCTAGAATCTTATACAGAGCTAGTTCTACAGCTGCAGATTCTATTGCTTCGATATTATTCTTTTGTTTCCCATAACCACCTGAGATTTTAGGGAAGAATGCATGCAGTAAGGAGATGGTGCAATTTCTCACCCTTTCTGAGATGTTAAGAGTACACATGAGATTCATTTTATTTTGCAGCTGATTGCATTATGTCATATAGCTCAGGTCTACCCCTGCAAAGGCACTTGAAGAGATAAGCCATAACTGGTGGCAATCCTCTACTGAATTAGTCATTCTAGTAATCCTCTTGGAGTCAACAGTAAGAAATGGGTACCTGCAGCACATGATTCATCACATCTACAAGTAGACTGGTCAGGTGTAATCTGCCTAGCTTAGGTACAGGTGCCTACATGACTTAAGGCGATGAGATGAGATAGTTTATTAAATGCAGTTTGGTGGTGATGGAAAGGACCTTATCAAGCAAGATACATAGTCGAGCTGTCTGAATTGTGAATCGGTCCTTTTGTAGATGCACACCATGTTTCTAGCTCAGGAATTTGCCATCTGCTGGTATTCAGGCATATAGTTTCCCCTGACCATTTCTCTCTTGGTCACTCCTTTCTGACTGCCTAAATATGGCCCTGCGATTGCTGTGGTATGCTTCCAGTCATGCTCTGGCTTGGATGGAGCCCAGCTATTTCTTTTGGACTGGGTACTGCACAGCCATAAAGGTGTGCTCATTTCATCCCTGTCATTTATTTTGTTGAGAAGTCTACGTCGTTGCTCAGTAGAAGGAAGAGGGGTAGAAAGGATCACGACCTGGTAAGACGAGGGAGAAACTGACCTCCCGTTGTTCTTACTGATCCTTTTCCTTGTAGAAATATCTGAAGGGGAACCATCCATGTAAAGTTTACCCTTCTGCTTGAAAAACTTTCATCTAGTGTAAGTACAACTGTAAGCATAGGAAAAGTCCCTACTTTTCTCCACTTCCTCTCTCGGCTTCACTTTGTGGGTTTGAAAGTAATCTTGGGTTTTCTCAGTTTCAGTGTTTCCTGTGGATGCTTCATCACTTTGTGCCTGCACGAGAATTTCTGATTATGCTGCAGATTGAAGTAGTTGGTAGATAACTTGGCTTAACTGAATCATTCTGCCGAATTGCTCACAGATCACGAATACAAATGAGAAGACCTGGTTGTGATGTAATTCTGCAGGGCTTAAAATGGTGCATTTTAACACCAGCTGACGGGGAATGTTTTGATGCTAGAAGGAATCCCATACAGTGGATATTTTTATTAAAAGAGTGCCTGCTTTTGTCTGACCTTAAACTCTCTGTGAAGAGTTTAATCTGGTGGTTCCCAGACTTCTTTGAGCAAGGGAATTCTGGTGGTCTGGGTGCATAATGGCAAGCTAGAGACGTTACACTCTTTCTAAAGATGTAGGCTACTCATTTATTAGTGACATGTAATGCTCGATGGGTTGTAGCTGGAACACAGGGTGAACCAAAGAAGTCCCATGTTTATGCTGGAATGTGACTTTGTCTCGAATGAGAAACTGTATGGATGTAGAAATGCCTAGGGACAAGGAGCTCAGCCATAACCTAAAAAAGGTGGATGGCATTGCAAAAAGCTCTGAGCTACTTTCAGGCACCAAAAAGGATTATTCTCTAAAGGTCATTCTAACCTGGTGGTGCTAATTTGCTTAAGCTCCTCATAGTGAATGGAGGAAAAAAGGGTTCTGCAAAGGACCCTAATTTAGTCATTCTGAATCAGCCTACAGAGAGACTTATACTGGCTGTTGAAGGAGTTTAGTTAGATTAGCTTCATTAAGCTAAGTTAACCCTTGAAAGCATCACGCAGAGTGTATCAAAAATCACACTAGGTAAAATCAGTACAGTGCTGGGACAGAAGATCTCACAAGAGTCTTTCATTCTTCCTTCCTCTGATAGAAACAATGCTGAGATTTAGAACAATGTGAAGTACTCCATTAAGTCATAGGTGCAATTTTTTTCCCCTCCATGATAGATAACCTTCCCAGAACTCCTTTTTCAGCCTGTGACATTTCATATTTACGTTTCAAAATGTATATACACAAGAGAGTTCTTTTCTCTGCCTGTGGTTACATTTCCCTTCTAAACAAGAATTCAAAGATCACGTGTACTTATAAAGCAAATCATCATTCTGAGCAATATTTCCAGGTATTCTTAAAGACACCCATTTTACAAAGATTGCTGTGAGGGACTTTGTCTCCCCTGAGGGCAAACATGCTGCATTATCTGCCTTGTAGTGCCCAAGGTGAACACTCTGGCCGTGTCCTTAGTGCATGGAAGGCTACCAGCCATGGAGCCAGTCCTTCAAAATCCTGGAGGACCAGGATTAAGGAATATACCACAGAGTGCACCTATCTCCGTGCCACCAAAGCCATGGCAGAAGTTTTGTACTGTGGAGAATTAAGTAGCTGTGAAAAAATACATGACAGAAACTAACCAATTCATAAACTTAATACTAATGCTATATTTTTCTTGGTTTGTATCCACTTCTGATATAGAACTCATTATTAATAATGAAAAAATGCTGATGAATCATGTGTCTGTCTTTGTTTTCCCAGGTGTATAAGCTGTATATTGCATATTGCCATGCAACTGACCAACATGGAGAATGTAAGCAGTGTGAAGGAGTTCATTCTTCTGGGCCTTTCAAAGAACCAAGGGGTGCAGAAAATATGTTTTGTGGTGTTTTTGTTCTTCTATATTGTTACTGTGGCAGGAAATCTGCTCATCGTTGTCACTGTAATTAGCAGTCAACGTCTGAACTCCCCCATGTATTTCTTTCTCTGCCACCTGTCCATTGCAGATATTTGCTTCTCTTCTGTCACAGCTCCCAAAATGATTGCTGACTTCCTTGTTGAGAAGAAAACCATTTCCTTTGGGGGTTGCATGGCACAGCTATTTTGGGAACATATCTCCGGCGGCGCTGAGGTCTTCATCCTCACAGCGATGGCCTATGATCGCTACTTTGCCATATGCAGACCCCTGCACTACACCACGCTCATGACCAGGCGTGTGTGTGGCTGGATGGTGATGGGTTCATGGGTGGGGGGCTTTGTGCACTCCCTGGTGCAGACCCTCATAACCGTTAGCCTCCCTTTTTGTGGCCCCAACAAAATTGACCACTACTTCTGTGATGTCCACCCCCTACTACAACTGGCCTGTACCGACACCTATGTTGTGGGCGTCATTGTCGTTGCCAACAGTGGAATGATTACTTTGGTCTCTTTTGTCATCCTGGTCACGTCCTACATTGTCATTTTGTTTTCCTTGAAAAGGCGAACGTCCGAAGGGCGGTACAAAGCCCTCTCCACCTGTGGGTCCCACATTACTGTGGTGATTCTCTTCTTTGGGCCATGCACATTCACCTACATACGCCCATCCAGCAATCTCTCGGAGGACAAGAGCGTAGCTGTCTTTTACACTGTCATCACGCCCATGCTGAACCCACTCATCTACACACTGAGAAATGAGGAGATGAAAAGTGCCATGAGAAAACTGTGGAATAGAAAAGTTTGTCGAGAAAAGGGTGAGGTGTAGAACTGTGGTAACATTTTCTCAGGAACTGAGAAAATCAAGTCTCTCTCACTATAATTCCATTTTGGAAAATTTACTGAAAGCTCCCTTTTGAAGAAAAGCTTGGTTTTAGCTGTTGCAGTAATTAGGAAGACCCTGAAAGTTCATGTTTTGATTGGAATGGCATTGTAAACTCTGTGACTAGCAGGGATTCCCTTTATGTTCTCTTCTTGAATAGCACAGGCCCAGGACTGGGGCTTCCAAGCACTGCTGAGACACCAGCAAATAAATAAATGAATGCTATCAAAAATATTAAAATGTGTTCCAGGCAGAGCATCCCATTAGTCCGAGCTCTCCCAGGTGTAAACTTTCCGTCAGACAAACTCCATCTGCTCTGTAATCTACTCAGCTAGGAAACGATGGCCCAAGGTGTCTGCAAGGCTGTTGGTCACCTGCTGCTGGAAGCAATTGTACCAAAGGCTTCCTTCCCCTTTACTTTGGAGTAAATGCCTTCTTAGGAGTACTGCATTGTCATATGCTGAATCCATGGGTTAGCAATTAAACTGCTGATATTAGATGCTGGCTGGGTCATTTGCTGATGCAGATGATATGAGGAGAAGCTTCTCCCCTTCCCATTCCAGTGCAGCTCTCTGCCTTTCTGCAGTAGTTCACCTGTCACTAATGCCCTCCTTCCTGACCATCCGCTCTGCCCTTCATCTCTGCCTCAGATTTTGCATTTTAATGTTTATTACTAAAACAGAATCAAAGATCCAAGTGAAAGATAAATTGCTCACTGTAGGAAATTGTCGCCACCAAAGAAAGCATTGGGGGGCACAATTTTATGAGTCAGTGAAAAAAAAGAGTTGTTTGGGAATAATTCCTGTACGCAGGATAACTCCTAGCCCAACAGGGCACATCTACAGGCCCAGGCAAAGGAAGAAACATGTATTCCAAGGGAATAGCTGGAACAGCTACTCCTGCAGGAGGGAAGGGAAGAGATGTGAAGATGGAAGATTAAATCATCTCAGAGCCAGTCACAGCTGCCACAGGGAGGTTAGTTGTAGCAGCTAAGGTTCTCCACAAGGACGAAGGAGCCACGAGGAGCCGCGGGACCCTGACTCCTACCTTGCCAGGAGGAAAAGAGCAAATGAGCTGTGTGAGGGAGAAAGACATCTGTGTGATGCACTCTGAAAGTAACTAAAGCACTTTCTTTTTTCTTCCTTCACTTCATGTTCCCTATAAACACTGGCTTGCACTTGTGTTGCACCTTAACATGGCTTAAGTGTGATTCAAGATAAGAAGGTGTTCCCTGCACAGGAGAGCGGCAGATCTACAGACCAAACCCTGGGACAATGTTGCAAATGCTCTGCTTCCCCGAATGTCCTCTGCTCTATGCAGGGGGTGGCAGAGTGGGTTCCCATTTCACAGGCATGCACCAGTACACTGCGGACGTCTCAGTGTCTTCTCCTCACCGTGGTGGGTTATGTGGATGGCAGCCAGCAGGACGGAACTGGGATAAATCCTGATTCTGAAGGCTTAGAGGGATAGTGTCCCTCAGGCCTGGGCCAGCATGTCCCTCACCCAGCATTCACACTCTGTGGACACAGCTAAAGGTGGGACCAGCCCCACCTATTTGTAGCAGTCTAAATTCTTCATGCAATGAAGGACAGTTGTCTAGCTCAGCACCATTGTCAACGGAGAGGGACAGGCGCCTTCAGAGGTTGGTCTGTCTCACCTGGGGTGGGGCAGGTAGAAAGACAGATGGGGCCCACTGACCCCCTTCATACTGAAACTGCTGAGGGGTTAGGGCACACGGCCAGTTCAAGCTAAGGCTTATAATTTAAAAACTGTTTTGTTTTGTTTTTTTTTAATGTTTTGGGGAAGAACGCCATGATTTTTCTGATTTCTCTTCCGGCTGGCGGGTGCTAGCAGGCAACAGCAGGACCATAGCTTATGGAAGGCGTGAACAACAACAGCAACAACAACAACATTTGATTCCTCTACACATTGGCCCAGATTCTTAGAATGACTTAATATGAGGACTAAACAGCTGCTTCTGTATTTTGCATTGCCTGAGTAAAAATACCTGGCAAGTAGTGAGGCCTGACCACAAACATTTTTAAAGTCTTGAAATAATTTCCTCGTTTACTTCTTGTTTCAAACGTGTACAGACCAGATGTCTAAGTGCCAACAGTCATATAGCACAGTTCTGATATTTATTTATGCTGCAAACATGCAATGGTAAGAGCAAGTTAATAAGAAATAAGAAAGCATATGTGAAATATTGGCTTGGAAGGGAAAAAATATCTGACACGTGTAAGAGTCATCTTTACTCAAAAAATGTTTGATTGCAAGGGCAATGTGAACACAAAATCTTGCAAATGGTCAGCCGGGACATTGATTTTAAATAGAAATGTTTCCAAAAGAAGCACATAGCTAATACTAAATGAAGTCCATTTATCTGGACAGCATTGGAAAGCAAGCAAGAAAGCAAGCAAACCCCCACAAAATGTGACATGGTCTAGGTGATCACGCTCCAGAGTCACCCTGTAGAGATTACTCTAATAGCTGTCCAAAATATATATTTGAGCTCCCCGTCCACTGATTCTTTCTGACAAAGAAAACTTCACATGCCTCTGCGATCTCATTGCTTCTGGTAAGCTTGTGCTTCTGCTGTGCAATTTACTTGAAATATTTCTGCCACAACTTCCCCACCTGGAGAGAAAGAGAGTTGTTCTTGCAGATGCTCTTGGAAGTTGTTTTTGCAGAATGAGAAATGGAGCTAGACATTCAGGCTGTCCCTTTCATCCTCTGTAGTTTTCAGCCCTGGCAGAGATGTGGACTGCTCTCGTGACACATAAGAAGCAGCTTGGAGCTGAGAGGTTTTGATGAAACTGCCTAAAGTGGTCCTAGAAGGTCATCAGAGAATAGCAGGCAAACTGTTGGAGACTAGCAAATATAAACTGTGTAAGTTTTCTGATCTTGCTTCTTTGTTTTGTTCAAGCGTGACTATGAAATCCTGCCTTTGAAAAGAGGCATTACTGTTGAGTGACTTTTGTGAGGTGCATTTTATGAAGTAGAAAGAACTCTTTTTTTTTTTTTTTACCCTTTGTTTTAATTGGTGTCTTCTTTGCTTATTTTTCAGTTATATGCCGTTTCCAGAAATATCTGTCAAAAGGAAGTTTCTGGTGTTACAGAGTCAAGGAGTCAATAGGTAGCTGCAGCACTGCCTATGTACTCAGTCTTAACTTGTCCCCTCTAGCTGTACACATCGTGGCAACAATGCTCTTAACACACACGCTTTGGGCCTCCCCACACTGCTTTCCCTCTGCCCATGGAGTGGCATGGAGATAGGGCTGGAGACACAAAAGAATATTTCCTCTGCTGCTGAAGTTGGAGGGTGGAAGAGGCAGAGATCTCGTGAGAAAGAACTGATTGACCTGTGATTGTGGAACAGGATTAAGGTCCCAAAGGACTTGCCAGTATTGTAGACACTGTTATGCAGCTCTTGCCGTCTATTTTTTCAGTATAGAAACTGAACACTAGTGATACTTGCGTACTGCACTAGAGTGCAGCAAAGGTGAATACAAGGGTGTTGGTGAGTAAAGGAGATTCAGCAGCGGTGTATTTATTACCCCGGTGGCATCACAGGTGTGTTTATGGGGGTTTCCATGCCTAGTCCAGAACTTGGCTGAGGTGTACAAAAACCTTACTGACACATCGTTAATGCAGATTATCTCCAGTGTTCACTCATGTACTGTAGGAAAGGTGGTCTGAGGAAATACAAGCCTGCTCTTTTGGAGACTGAGGTCGCAACCCAGAAACTCATGAGCAATAACTGGAACCAATCCACACAAGATGTAGCCCAGTACAGCACATATAGGACAATGACTCTCCTGCTTCAGGTTTCCTGGCATGCCTTGAACATGGTCTGATTTCACTTAGGGCGCCTTAAAGACAGTTGGTGCCTAAAGGCACATCTCTGCTAAACAGACATGAGGTAGGTGTCCACTTTACCTCCTCCAGAAGGATCTACACTGACAGCTGAAGTGATGTTAATTAGCCAGCTGCCTTGTGTCATGATGTGAATACTGATGGCTGCACAGAAATGCATGGACATTCTACCAGAGTCAGAGAGCAATAGTAAGGACTAGTTCTGTTGAATTCCCTCAGAGGGTTGAAAAAGAAGGTACGTTCACTGCCTGAGCAGAATTCCTTAGGGGATGACTAACGTGTTGAGACTCAAATCAAAACATGCACTACCCTTCTCAGTCAGTTTTTCATTTCCAAATCAGCACTTCAAAAGTGGATGTTTAGGCAACCTAGTAACTAGACTTCCTTTTTAAAAGGGGCAAAGATCAGAAATAAGAATCTGGAGGATATTTCCACCAACTCCCTCAAACAAATAAATAAACGGAGCTCGCTATTACACACTTCAGTAATACATTCTGAGTTAGATATCAACTGTCACTCCTTGAGAGAAGCATTGACTTTGAAAGGAAACTTTCCCCAAAAGGCATAAAAGGGAATACATTGATATTGAACATACCAGTGATCAATATGGATGTGTACTGATAGCACTGTGTTTCTAATGCCATCACAGGTGGCTTTATTCTGTGCTTCAGGTCCTGTCTACGTGACGTATGTGAAGAACAAAAACAATGTGACGGAGTTTGTCTTCCAGGGACTCACACAAGATGATACATTAGCAAAAGCATGCTTCACATTCTTCTTAGTCTTCTATGCCACTGTTATTCTTGGAAACCTGCTTAGCATCATCACTATACAGAACAGTCAACAGCTGGACTCTCCCATGTACTTCTTCCTGAGCTGCTTGTCCTTTGTAGATATCAGTTACTCTACTGTCACAGTTCCCAAACTCATTTATGACCTTCTTGCTGAAAAGAAGACCATCTCTTTTGTGGGCTGCATAGCACAGCTCTGTGGGGTCCATCTCTTTGCCTGCACGGAGATGTTCATCCTCATAGCAATGGCGTATGATCGTTACACTGCTATATGCAAGCCGCTTCATTACACAAGCATTATGAACAAGCATGTGTGTGGCCGGCTGGTGGCAGCTTCGTGGGTGGGAGGCTGTGTGCACTCCCTGGTGCAGACCCTGCTGACCGCTCAGCTATTGTTTTGTGGGCCCAATGAGATCAACCACTACTTCTGTGATGTACACGCTTTGCTGAAGCTGGCCTGCACTGACACCTACGTGGTTGGTTGCATCGTGGTTGCCAATAGTGGTCTGATTTCCTCGGGCTCTTTGCTTGTTCTTCTTGTGTCCTATGTCATTATTTTGGTCTCTTTGAGGACACACTCTTCCAAAGGGCGTCTCAAAGCACTCTCTACCTGCACCTCCCATATCACTCTTGCACTTCTGTTCCTTGGGCCATGCATTTTCATCTCTATGCGCCCTTCCACCATCTTTTCAGCAGACAAGATAATCTCTGTGTTTTACACTATCATCACGCCTATGCTCAATCCCTTGATTTACACCCTCCGAAATGAAGACATGAAAAAAGCCTTGAACAAGCTGTGGAGCAGAAAAGCAAAGAGGAGTGAGACATGAAACAACAGGGTGAGTGATTGTAAGATGACTGTAGCTCAAGAAACCATGGGGAGGCAAAGAGAAGTGTTCAGGAGGGACTTTTCAGGAATGTTGTTCTATTTTTAGCATGGCTGTTCAGAGTAGAACTGAAACTAAATTCAAGGTTTCATGTAGCTCTCATCTTTCTTTGGAAACTGTCAGTCAAAAGGATGTGAGCATATTGTCACCAGTCAAACCCAAGCCTTTGGGGTGGTATTGTGGCTTTTACCTTTAGACACCTTAGAGCTGTGTAAGTCTCAGGTCTAGGCTGGTCAGTCGTCTGGTGCTTTACACTATAAAGATCTAAGGAATAGGTATCTCAGTGGAAATACGGGGATCCAATATCTCTCCATACTCCACACAATATAGCCTAATTCCTAGCTGAACACTGAAAATTTCCCTAAAATTCTTAACAGTACTGTTCTTGATCCATCGAGTTTTCCTCAGCTGTTTGCAGCAGGGAAACCCCAAATGCCCCTAGGACCTCCTGACTCTGGGCAATGCTGTTCTACCACAAATAGACTTACTTTAGCATTGCTGTCATGACAAGTGATTCAAGTCAGGGATTTTCCCAAATCTCCTCCTGGAACTAAGATTTGGGGAAGGGAAGAAGAGGAACAGGATTCTGGATGTTGGATCAGAAGGCTTTCTTCGAAAAGCAAACTGTAGATTTGAAGAGACAGCAGCTCTTTAACATTTTAAATTCCCTAATTTTGTCTGGGTTTCTCGAGGTGGAGACTAAGGCATAGGTGAATGCAGGGCTTAGATGAATGTGGGGCTTATGCAAATCTGTTCTTTTTGATGATATTTGTCAGAAAGCATATTTAGGTTTGAGATTGTGATTCTTGATTGAAACATGCTGCCGGTTCTGCTGATGCTTAGCTCTAGATGGCTTTGACTATCATCTTAAACATCAGCGCAGAGAGAGGTGTGCAGACATGACTCATTGCTGTGCAGGGAAGCTCTTTGATGACAACCTACCTGTCTTTCTCTGGAAGAGTAGTATTGTACATTGCTCTTCCCAGAGACCTGTAAACATACACAGTAAAGTAAAATGATGCCTGTGATTTCTTCTCAAGCTATTTCCTTCCTGTGAGCTGGGAGTCCACTGAAAGAGACAATTTTGGACACCTCAGAAATCTGGTTTAAAAATCTCACTTCTCTGTTCAAGATAAGGACAGCGCAACATTGATACGTGTAAAAGCTGTGAACTTCACATATCTGATGATACTTAATAATCAGAAACAAGAGATAAACCTTGAGCTTCAGCCTCTGCAGCAACAGAAAAATGACAACTAGCAGCACCAAAAGGCTACATTTTCACATTCTTTTTCCTGTATTTTGGGACCGTCAGGCCAGTGGGATAATAGTGCATATAGTCCAAATGCTTTTACTACCCCGTGCATATTCTAATTTTAGCGTTACTGAGATAAACGGCTTCTGAGATAGTGATGGCCTTTAATCATCACTACTTGATCAAAATTCAGACTATAACATACTGAAGATAAGTTTTCTCCCCAGCCGTGTGTCTTTGGGCAAAAATAATGATGTTTCGCAGTCATATCACCTCTCTGTAAAATATGCTGGCAGCCGTTTGAAAGAAAGAGACTTGTAAAATCCTTCTTTAGGGTGCCATAGATGATCACAGGGACACAATCTTTGCTAGAGTTATGCACAGCTTTAAGGAGAGGAAGTCAGGGGAAATAACAGCCCTAACAGGCTTGCAGTGAAATGCAAAGGGAATCCGCAAGACCTCTTTCCATCCCCCTTTGACTGTGAACCTTATGCAGAGGCAGGAACCTCTCGCCTGTCTGAGATTAATTCTGTCACTTTCAGCTCAATAAAGATTTCAACTCCTTCTGCCAACTGAGGGACAGCATTTGTAAACTCAGCCAGAAGGGATGAAACATCTATTAGCACTAGAACACCTATCCTTAGAGCTAGCTTAGTTGAATTGATAAAAGGATTCCAAAGCCTTTCCCAACTTTCTCATCTCCCAGAAATGATTGGTCGTTTATTCTCAAAATCACATTGATGGCAGACACGTAGTTGGTAAGTCACCATCTTATTTCAGCATTTCTTTAAGTGAAAGAACACTGCAGCTTGTTTAACTTTCAGATTATGTCCAATGTCCTTAAAATAACTACCGGTTCACTCAGTTGCCTCAAGTGGATTGCTGATATGTGGAGATGAAAAGCAGGAATAAGTTCTTGTTACTTCACAATGGTAGCAAAATTAGAAGTCAATCTTTTTGCATTTCTGTAGTTTTTTCATGTTTCCAGGCAGAAGGGGAAAAAGGAGGTAGTAATGAGTGGCAGAAGAGGGGGATTTAACAGGAGAGGGACAGTTACTTTCCCTAGTGTTTGGGGGGCAAAAACACGGGTGTCTGTTCTCCAAGATTTCCTTTCCAGAACTTCAGGTTCTGTGTGTTGCACTGGAAGAGGCTACTCCTTTCAAATACTGAAGACGTAGCAGAAATGGCCATAAATTCAAATCACATTGCTTTTCTCCTCTTGAATATCTTTGAAAGCTTTTTCTCATCTTGACGGACTGGTGGTTTTCCTACATGAGTAAATGTTCCTAAAAGAACAGAGAACTGCAATTCTGTGCCACGCACTCCTCAGGCAGGAGTCCTGTTTGTGCTTGGAACTTGCAAGTTAAAAGTCAGGATTCCTCCAGCTTTCAGCAGCAGAGGAACACAGTCTTTCAAGATAGAAGTTGCAGATACAACCAGTTAAAAGTCCACCTAAAATCACTTCTAGCAATTAAGTACCTTTCTGAATCTCACCCTTGGAAGCTGATCAAATCTTCCTTGGAAGTCCTACTCTTTGTACCAAGGTTTTGATAAGTTTTCCCCAAACAAAGTTCTCTTTCTAACAAGTCTGCTGAAGTTTCTCTAATATGACCTAAAACTCTCCTCAGAGCATCCTTCACCTCCTTATTCCTTAGGCTGTAGCTGATAAGATTCAGCACTGGAGCCACCACTGTAGAGAACAGAGGGGCCCATTTATCTCAGTCCAATGAGTAGCTGGATATTGGGCTACCGCACATAAAAACGGTGCTGCCATAAAACAAGAAGAGAGCTCTCAGATGGGAAGCAGAGGTGGAGAAGGCTTTGCATCTGCCCTTGGAGGAGTGGATCCTCAGGGTGGTGGAGATGAGGTAGATGGAGGAGATGAGAATTGCCAGAGATGTGAAGGTGCCACGAAACACACCAAAAATGTGAAGTTCCGTCTCTTTGCTCTAGGTGTCAGAGCATGAAAGCTGGATCCTAGGGGGATGTCACAGAAATAATGACCGATAACACCAAAGTCACAGAAAGAGAATGTGAAGGTGGAGATAGTTTGCGCAAGTGCGTGGACAAAGCCAGTGAAAGAGGAGATGATTACCATCTGTGTACAGGCTTTTGAGGACATGAGAGTTGCATAAAGGAGAGGGTTGCAGAGAGCCACATGCAGTCATATGCCTTTACTCCCAGCAGCAGACACTTAACACTAGCCATGAGGAGACAAGTGAATAGCTGTGCCACACAGGCACTGACTGAAGTGGCTCTCCTCACTGCTGAAGAGTTCACCAGCAACCTCGGGGAGATAGCTGAGGAGTAACAGAAATCCACAGAAGCCAAGTTACTGAGGGAAAGGTACACAGTGTGTGAAGCCGGGGGATCAACCTTCATCTACATGATCCTTCCAAGATTCCCTATTAATGTGCTTAAAAAAAGCGGGTTACCTTCACCTCTTGGCTTTCTGTTAGTCCAGAGAGGATAAACTCAATGGCCACACAGTGATTCCTCTCAGGCATGTTGCTAGCACACTCATGCTATCTCCCGACAAGAAACTGAATCAATGCCTGGAAGTAATGGGAAACTGGCAACACACAATTGATTGTCTCAGTAGCCACAAGGAAGTACGGCACATTTTCTTCATAGCTTCTGACTAGACTTCTTTAATTACGCATTGAAATGACTTGTGATACAAGGGAGTACTGTTCCTATTTTTCAGGTGAGAAAAGAAAGCGCAGAAAGATAAAATAATTTATTCAAAAGGCAGCAGCAGCACTGTGAAACACAAGTCCGAGTTTGGCACTACAATGGTTTTCGTGTGCCCTCTTTCTCCTTTTTTAAGGAAAAAAGTCTGCTTTTCTTGAGGACATCTATGGAGCACTCTTCTCCCCTCACTCGTGGCCACGGTTGCGTGTACAGTATCATCCAAATGGCCCACTCCAAGGGCAATGGCCCGCTTGTTCCTGAAGATAGGTGGTCTTGACACTAGTTCAGACATCATTCTTCCTGTATTGCAATCACCAATACATTTTTTGCCTACTAGCTAACTCCCCCGGGCATTGGTAGCAGGGTAGTTAGAGCTCAGTATGGGCCACAAAGTCCATTAATGGGACAAAGCAGCCCCCGTTCAGCCTTGCTGAAATAGGAATATAATGGTTAGGCTGCAGCTGTGCCAACTTGCTAAGACCTGCCTTAATTACATGGACCTCCACCACCCTGACCTTTGGGACTGCAACTTGTAAACATACAAATAACAAATCCACATCCTGGCAGAAGAAAGTAAGAGTTTCCTCTCTTGAATGAAATGGCGACAAGCACTAAATGGCAACAGCAGCAGGAAAACCCAGCTTTGCATCTTCCCAAAGAGGAGGAGATACCACAAGATCCTCCAGGTTTGGCTGAGAAAGGATTTCTCATTTGCTTGCATCCCTGTTGTCAAGGAAAAGTGGCCATCTTCTGCTCAGGAATAAATTGGGAAGAGTCACCAAATGAAATACTTTCCATTTAGAGGGGGAAAAATCTCATGCTAAAAGGGAAGGAATCCTGAACAAAAAGGGAATCGCTCATCCCTGTAAAGGTTCTACCAGCTTCACCTCACATGAAAAATTATTGTTAATCTCTTGGAGGTTACCAGTAACCTGGCTGACGCTCTCAAAGTGGAGTTCTTATCATGTGGGTGACTGAATGGAGGTTTCAATTCTTGCTGAGGTCTGTTTCTAGCATAGGCTTCAAGGTATTGCATAGGTACAAAACTATTCTCTTACTGACCTGTTTCATCCAGAAAGGCAAGAGTATCTACTCAATACTGTAGATACTGTAGATACTGTCTGTACTGTAGGTAACAAGCCAGTTTATTCCCCCCTTGAGCCATATCTTCAGAAGTACTTGCCCATTTCAAGAAGCAGACAGCAGGATTTAAAACAGCCTATAATGGTTAGGTACACAGTTTACATGAGCAAAATGCTTACCCTGCTTAGATGCACAAAAGACCAGACTGCCTTTACACACTGAGTTATCTTTGCATAGCTGGCTGTTGTTTATCTCCAACCTACCCAACCTTTTGTGCCCTAAAGCACAGCAACTAGCCCAGTTAATTCTCAGAAAAGGGCTTCAATGAGCTTGCTATCAACAGGTTGCTCTCTTCCATGGACTACTTGGGAAACTGAAGGAGGAAATTTCCCTCTCCTGCCCCAACGTGAGTGATCAAACACTGGATTAGGTGCAAATTTGTAGAATCTCCATCTGTGCTGACATTTAAAATTCAGCTGGATTGGGCCAGAGCAATCTGATCTGACTGAACCTGCTCTGAGGAGGAGGTTGGACTTGATGACCTCCAGAAATCCTTCCCAACCGAAATGATTCTATGATTCTATCTGCAGATTGAAAATGATCTTTTTCATCTCTAAAATGAAGAAATAGGCCTACCTTCCTTGCATGAAGGTGTGAGATATTTTATGCCGTATTGACCCCAGAAATAAACTCTTATTTCAAAAGCTACAAACATTTCATGTTCCTTCGTAAGAGTGAGTAGCTTCCTTCTTCACTTGAAAGACATCTTACTGAAACAAATCAGAAGATTTATCTAAATAGAAAAATTTTAGGACTTCAGACTTGCAATAGAGCCCCTCCCTGCTCCACCTGCCCAGATAAAGCTTCTTTGCTTCGATGTTTGCAGAACTATGCAATTCAGTACTGCCTTTAGAGCAACAGCTCATTCTTTTCCCTGTATGTTGCAGCTGACCTGCAGCCTGGGCGTTGTGAAACATTAGTGGAGTGACACGCTGAGAAACAACTTCAATATGAAATGTGATATTCTAACACTCAGCTTGCAGCTTTGGAATTCTTTCTTCAGAAAAATGGTGTTACTGAAGTACTTGGTGTATTTAGGACTCTCGATGCAGTTTAATGTCTGTAAATTAGATCTCCTGCAAGACACCAGGCCTTAATTAGGAGTCTCAGCAGATGCACTGTAATGAAGAATCCTTCTGTGAATTAATTTCCCCTATCCTTGGTTAGGGGTCCAGGCAGTATCTATTCTAGGCTCCCCCTATAGACAAAGGAAGCAATATCACCTTCAAAGGACAATTCATCCCATCTTAAAATAAGTGTGATAAGCTAAGGAATCATCCTCTAAGGGTGTCTTTGTTGTCATTGATTACAGGACATGCCCATCTCATTCCCTGCCCTTACTACTTTTTACTAGTGAAACTGATGACATAAGTATCCTAGCAAATTCAGTGAACCCTCGTCATGCCTGTCCCTATCAACTCTCCAGAAAGCCCAAGTACCTTGGATTTAGATCATTAACTTCCAGATAACTATAGCAAAAGAAGAGTAATTTCACCTGGCATGAGTAATTCCCTAGCCCATGAGACTAAGGGACAGGGTAAGAAATAAGAAGTACAAAATAGCTGTACAGTAATGGCATGGTGGAAAGAAAGCCTCAGCATCCTCAAACTCACCGCTGCTCCTGTTACTGCCATTCTTTCTTCTCACCTTGGCATCTCTATCTTCCTTGCTTTTTTGCACCTGATTTATCAGCCAGAGCTCAAGGGTAAGGAATAAGATCTATTGAAAAAAATTAACAGAGCTTTAGACTGCAAACTTTAATATAGATTCTTTTAATAATAACAAGACCATATTCATGTAAATAGCAGTACAGTGTAAGATATCAGAGGAATCAGTTCTGCTTATCTGACTCTGAAGAGCTGCAGTGCAACTCCGTGGAGTTTAAGCATTAAGTATGCCATCTGAATGTGAATCCACCTCTGTTATTAATTGTGATCAAACTTGATAATTCTTCCTCTCATTAAAATGCACAGTCCTGATACACAGTTAGCTGGTTTTTCCACAGAAGACTCCTGTTGTCTCTAATAACACATCTACCCTTGGACTCGTGCCCTTTGTTAGATAACCTCTTTGGCTCATGGACCATCTAGTTTCAGGCAGCCTGCTCATCTGTGGAGCAGATATTTTGCTGTGATAACCTGTTCATGTGTGGACCATCCAGGCTCAGATTATGTGTCCATCCATCGGGGTAGATTTTTCTTCAAATGCAGATAGAAAATTCTTCAAGTAGGTAATCGCTGCTGATTTGCTTAGAGTTCTGGTGCCTCTGCCTTAACACTGCCTTTGCATTTCCACCTAATCCCACATATAATTTTCTTCTAAGGTCCTTGAACAATTAACTCTTTTGAAGAAAAGAAAAATAATGGTCTATTGGAAGATGTTGACATAGATATCATGCTTTAGTAAACAGTTTGCCATTAACCTCTCTCTGTTCTTGCAATATCACTGGACACTTATTGAAATTACTTTACGATAAGGTGATGAAGACAGCTGTTCTGGGAAGCTGAGGAGCCTTTGAGACATACGAACAAAGACCCTTCCCCTGATTCTGGCAGGAGTTTAAGGACATCTCTACCTGCCAGAAAAGCTAGCTTACTTGTGCTACTTCGAGGGCTTAGAGGTTGTTCGACAAACTGTTGGCCTTCAGAGCAGAGAGCTGAATTGGGTTACTCAGCTGAAGAGTGATCTGCTCTGACTGTCCCTAGCAGCGAAAGTCATCAGTGGGGCTTAGGCAGGCAGAAATGTCCCAGGTAACGCAGCCTTGGTTGGACTGTGCTTACAGTGGCTGCTCGTGTTGTGGAGTGGGGGCGACTCCTGGGACAATGAATGTGCAGTGCCATGTGTAAGATGATGAGTGAGGGAAGCTCGTCTGTTTGGGCTGCACCATGAGGTCTGCAATGTATTTGCATTGGACTGAGTCCTCTTCCAGACTGTATTAGACTGGCAATGTAATGGCTTCTGGAGTTCTCGTCTAGACTATGAGAAAGCCATGGTGTTCAGAAGATAGCTGGGTTAAAAGTGGATCAACAGGTATTGCTTGTCTGGGTTATTTATCTTTCTTTGCTGTAGTCCTCTCTCACAGTTTAGTCAGGAATATCTGAAACCTCCATGGTATTCTAGGAAGCATGAAAATGTTTGCTTGCAGAAAATTTGTACTTCTAGATGCTGCCAGAGTTGCTCTGGGAACTGACTGCTTATTGCTTAATGACACCTGTCAGTCTTAATGATAAAGCTATGGATATGGAAGAGTGGAACATATTTCTTCCTCAGACACTACGTTTACACATACATGGGTTGCTCTGAGTGATGACCCCCAGTGAGAGGGAGTGTAGCTTTTTATGGGACCTTTACTTGCAGTCCTTCCTAAGGATAGGGAAAAATGGTCTTACACCCATTTGTCCGATAACTCTGTGTATTGAAGCAGTGTTATAGCAGGTTCCGTTTCCTTCTCTGTGCTACTTCCATGGCCAAAGCAGCTGAGACTGAAGTCTTTCCCTACTGAAGCCAGTGGCTTTTTGTTCTCTATGAGCCAGCTCCCTGAGTCAGATGGAATGTGATCCAAAACCAGAACTCAGGGCAGCATTAAGCTGCATTAACGGGGACTTGAAATAATTCCATAAACCTGAGCTGGTCACTCTACACTCTTCCTGTAATTCCCAGATATAAATATAGACCTTTCAGGGGAGACAGAGACAGGTGTGATCAATCTCTCTTCCAAAACTATGGAGGCAAACAGACTTTTATTTGCCTTCATGAGCTATAGAAAGAGCCTACAAGTTTGGTTTATGCTTTGGCAGCTCATTAACAGAAGTCTAAACTTAAGTAAGATGAATCCCAGCCTCAGCATTTGTAAAAAATTCTTCTGTGTGCACATTTTTAGCCTGCGATGCATGTGAATTGATTCAAGGATATTCACCCACAACAAAAGAGGGTAGGCTGTCCCTCAGGACCACCTGCTGTGTGGTAACTTTGTTCTTGCATGGAAGACTCGAGTCACCCACATCACTAATACTGTAAACAGTCTAAGGTGCCTGATGAATGTGACCCAGTTTTGCTGAAAGGTTAATGATCACCTTCAGACTGTGAGTCAGGAAAAAAAAGACTACAAGGATGTATGAGGTAAGGGAATGGAAACAGAACATGGAAGCGATACTGCTGAAGTGGTACTAGTTAGCAACAGTCGAAAACAAAGCTGGGATGTCTTCAAGGCATCAAACTTGAAAGTAAAAACTTAGGTGAAACTAAACGCCTTCAAAAGTGTCACAATCGTTCTTTCTCACAGTAAAGCTGTAGCTCTTGCTATTACAGAAAAGTCTTTAATATTACAGTTATATCTTTCTTCAATTCTGCATTCACTTTTCTCCTACTTCTGTTGCATAACGAGCAATTATTTCAGAATAAATTCATCCATGAACAGCTGTACTCATCATTTTAATTTTTTAAGCACCTGTTCCAACTCCTTTGGAGGTTTTATTGACTGACAAACAATTTTCTCCATGTAACAGTCTGTTCAGTGCCTCATTTTGAGGACCTCCTTGGTCCTCAAGCTGTAGACTGTGGGGCTTACCATTGTATAAAACACATATATCACCTGATCTTGGTCAGGCAAGGAGCCAGAGCTGTGGGGTGTGTAGCTGGAGTGCCAAAGAATATGGCAAAAACTATCAAGTGCACAGGATGCACAGGTGGAGAAGGCTTTGGGTCTTCCCTCGCTGGAGTGGCACCTCAGGATGGCAGAGATGATGTAGATGTAGCAAAATGAGTACCTCCAGTATGACAAAGATGTCACCTAAGATGCAAAATGCTATGATGATGATCTTGTTAACCCCGATGTCAGAGCAGGAGAGGCTCATCAGGGGTACCACACCACAGAAGTGACTGGTGATGCTGGAATGGCAGAAGGACACCCAAAAGGCACAGCTGCTGTGTATCATTGAGATTAGAGACCCACAAGAATAAGAACCAAGTCACAGCTGGATGCTGAGACTTCATGACATGACGGCTTTGAATAGCAGTGGTTTACAGCTGGTCATACGCCATCACAGCCAGAATGAAACATTTGTTGGTGCAAAATGTAGAGAAACAATACATCTGGGCAGCACAGCCACCAAATGAGACAGCTTTGCTCTCTGCTAAGAGACTGGCCACCATCCTGGGGGTGATGCCTGAGCAGCAGAGCTCTAAGACTGCCAAATGGCTAAGGAGAAGCTATTTGGGAGGGTGGTTTGGGGAGACAATCCTTATCAATGCGGTCAAGGCCAGATTTCCAACTACAGTCATCAGGCAAATAATTAAAAGCATTACAATGAGAGTGGGCTGTGCTTCTGCCTTGTTGATTAGATCTAGGAGGAGGAACTCAGCTACTGTGGTGTAATTTTCTGCTGCCGTTTTGCTCAGATATTTGTTCACATTAGGTAAGCAAGCTTGTCTTGATACACTCTGGAGAACAACTGGCAAAAAACGATCATGATCATATGCTCCCGCTAGCAGTGACCAGCTTACTTCCTTTGGTCAACGAGGACAATACTGATTTCATCCAAAATGCCATTCTGAAATGGAATCACTTGTCTGTGTTATCCCAAACCAGCTGCAACACACATTATCTACCTAGATTGTTCCAGTGTGAAGCTGGAGCACTATGAATGCCACTAAGTCACAGTCTAATAATGGTAAATACATACGTATCAATGTTCAAGAGCTGTTAGTGGCAAGTAGGCTAAATGAGACTGGAAACAGAAGAAATAGTCTCTGACAGATCTTAAAGAGGTAGTAACATTTCCCAGTTCTTTGAATTCTTAAATCAAAATTACATATGCTAGTGAGCATTTCAATTACTACTGTTTCCAGGGTCTGAGGGTGCTAACAGGCCTTAATGGGCCTGATCATCCTCGCCTGAGGCAGCCACTGGCACCTCCTGCCCATGGGCCCAGGAGCCCCATTTAAGCTCAACCCTGGGCCTTCAGTTTCTCTCTGAGCTACCCTAGAGGAGCACTGATCTCCAGCTCAGCTCAGCGTGCAGACTCCATTGCTCTGGACCCTGCCCTGTGGACTGACTTCTCAGCTTGACCCTGCACCTATCTTGTCACTTTGGGCCTGCCCAGTAGGCACTGGACTGTCTCTGTCCCTGGTTACCCTCACCAGGCCTGATCCTGACTCTGACCCGCAGGCTGACTTCTCAGCTTGACCTCATACCTGCTTCATCACCAGGAACTCTCCTGGTCATCTGGACTCTTGGTTGAACTCGGCTACCATCTCCAGGTCTTCTCTGCCCACCTGGCTCAGGGCCAGAGGGACAGGCCCTGGCTGCAGTCTCCTGAACTTATCATTCTACACATCCTGAATAGGGAAAAGGAAGGAAAAAATGGGCACTTCTATGGCATAACTCATCTCATCATGTAGCAGATGTCTAAGATACTTAGATGAACCATTCTGTAAAAACACCTGTTACTTTTTCTTCCTCCCCCTCCCTATTGAGAAGAAACTAAGATGGAAGACAGAAACAAAGGCATGCTTAAAGGTATATCTCTAGGTGAGATAAATTCCATAAGCAGGCATATGCATGTAGAGCTACTCCAGATTTATTACAAATAAACCAACTATTCCTTCAGTGCCTTACTTATAACTCTGATACTAATATTTTTTAAATTCAGAAAAGGGTATAAAAGTCCACTGGTTGGATTCCAACTGTTTCCAGTCAACTTGATAGCATTCTACTAGACAAATGTCTGATAGAAAACACTCTTTGATTAATTCTGCTCGTTCCTGCACCAAACCAAGCTCCATTCACACTCATAACAAACTGACTGTCTACTAGTAGGTAAATGGATGTATGAATTCATGAGCTGACTTTTGAAGGTGTGCAGGATATACAGAGTTACCTGTGAAGACAGAAATGGATGGTCAGCATCTCTGGGGAAAATAAGGTTTCAAATGCATTTGTCTGCATGGGATTACAATGATATTCCATAGCAGATGTCAACTGCACTTAAACTCCAGGACTATGAAAAGAGTTAAATTCATATCCATTTTCACTTATCATGTCTTTATTAAACCAAAGGTAAGTAACTGCAATTTATTTGCACAGAAGAATACATCACTACAGTCTGCTGCTGCTGCTGTATCAATTCTATCAATAAATTGGACATACAAGCCACAAAGAACACGTGTGAAAATGAGGCTATTCTAGGATTCCTAGACTGTAACCTTCTAGTTCCACATTGTCCTGAAACGATGTTTTGCTAAATTTCAGTCTACTTTTAAATAGAAACAGACTTTATCTCTGTTATTTCTGTTTTGTATAACAGAGATGGTCTCTTTCCAAAATGTTGAGAAGATTTGGATTTATTCCACTCTTGGTAATACCCAGCACTCTGAAAAAGAAGGAGATCTGAACAGGCTTTTATCTATCTGGTTAACGATGGAGCTTCTATATGTGTGTATAGACATCTGGAGATCAAGGGTCTATAAGCAAATCTGGTAAATAATCCAGTCCTTATTTGAAAAAAAAAAAAAAAGCTTGCAAGCAATTACATAGCAACTTATGCTTGGATCATACAAGAACTTCCAAAGTGAACACAGATGTTACTTCCCAGTTGAGAAAGCAAGGAACTCCACCTGTGTTGAAATCCAGTGTTGTAGCAGGCAGGATTAAGCAGTGGGTGTAAGAAAATGAATGGCCATCCTTCATAGCAAAGAAACTAGAGATGGGAAATAGATCTTTCAGCTACTAATTTCTAAGGCCAGGAAAATGCAAATTTCATACTATCCAGTGCAACTAGTAAATTCTCTCCTATGCAATGTAAGAGTTAGAAAAAAGAAGACAAGAAGTACTTTTTTTTTTAATTTGATCTTAGCGTGTAATATGGCTTAGATATCTTTCTCAGCTCCAACATTTCAGGATACATGAGAAAGTAACCGGGTTCTAATTACACTCAGTGACTTGGATTCCCCAGTTGGAAGGACAAGATGTGAGGTTTTTGCTGTCTGTGCTTTGGCTCTCTATGATGTAAGAGATATGATCTCAGAAGTAATCGCCTTCACCTAAGCTCTGCATCTCATGTTCTTCATAGTTTACGAAGAAGATTCATGGATCCCGGGGTATGAAGATGTCTCTTCTAAGAAAAGATGAACAGTGCTCAAGAAGTGCCCCCCCCCCTTTTTTTTTAACCTTAAAGCAAGATTAGATTGATGAGGTCAGATGAACTCAAATCTGCTGCAGAGGTTTAAATTTGGGTAAGACAAATCCATTTGCTCAGCTCTAACTGCAATAAGCTGGGACAGCCTTTTGCTCAAGCCTGTGACTAGATGCATAGTCAACTATCTGAAAAGAGCATGTCGGATATTTTTGTGCCACAACACTCAGATATGATGCAGTGCAATGTTGTTCAGTACAATATAATACAAGATGATACAGTAAAATAAGTAGCAGCAGTAAACAATAAGTATCACCTATTTACAAAATAGAAGCTCTCCAAATGATGTATGTATATAACTGATGATATTATCAATAAAGGTTGGAAAACGGAAACTTTCTCAACAATCTTACTTATTAATTTAGAATCCCCATTTTCAAACAAATAGATACGGTCCAAAAACTTTCTCAGCTCTGTGGACACGCTATGATCGTGCTTTGCCACCAGATGGCGAAGGCACAAACCTGAGTGTATGTAAACACGTATACGCTGGTGCTGATGTTTTCCGGTAAGTTGAAGATGGCTATTTTATTTGTTGGATTTTCTTTAGCCATAGTAGGGCGCTATATTTAAAAAAACTTTTCTGAAAATTGTCATAATTCTCCTGCACAAGTTAATTATGAAAAGTCATACCAGGGGACATCCATAGGTAAAGGAGGAAGTGACACAATCCAGTATTATAGCTGGGGAGGCAGCACAAGTATTTGGGGAAGCAGAGTAAAGGGAAGACAAGAGGATTTTCCTCTGTGAGGTGAACTGAATAACTGTGAAACTTCCACCTTGCAGGAATTAAGTTACTGTGCTCCTTCAGCAAATTATCCATTATGAATGTATTAATTATGTCACCAAATACGTCAAAAGTTCAACATCTGCCAACAAGAGAAATACAGGGAGTTACATTATCTGTTTGTGTTAGAGTAACCGACTCTTAGGATTCAGTTCATCTCGCCTAAATTCAGGCATCCTACTGAAGGACCTCATGCTGGTGCCTAGGAGGTTGGAGATCTCTCGGTAGAGATAAAAGGGAGAAATTAGGGAGGGTTGTGGGTGAAAACACTCATGTCATCTACCAGAAAGCATGTAAAAGCTTTGTCTGAATCTAATCTAGTCATCTAAACCCCCTCTGGACTCAATGGAGAGAGACAGGCAGCTCCTGGAGATGATTCAACTTGTCCTAAGGAAGAAGCGCTCTGTGAAGATGCTAACTTCTTTCTCTCTGATGAACACAGAGGAAGCCTGATTAGCTTTAAATAGGTCACTTGCATACAGCTAAAGCTCAGCAAGGAAGTCTTCCCGTATGTTTTCCCCAAGTGTTTCACACCTATGAGCATTTGAAAGAGTAATCATGGAGCCTGGCCTCCTGCATTGCTGTGGTATGGAAATATGGTGTGATGGCATGGCGCAGAACTGCAGGCTTGGGAGGGTAAGGCTGGTGGATTTCCAGGGCAGGAGTTTTGTTTTTGTTTTTTTACACATGCACGTGCAATTTCACACATGCTTTCTCCATGTCATGTGGATTAGGCTCCATGCATCCCAGGTTTCGGGATGTGCATAGTTTACCGTGCACATAAAGACAGTCAGAACAGCACACGGTGCAGCTCAGTGTGATATTTCAGAGAATGTGAAATGCATCTCCTGGACAGAGCTGTGCAGTAGATCCAGACCCAGCATGGATCTTGAGCACATGCCACATGTCTATACAGCAGATGGGATTCATCTCCCTGCAGTTAAGCTATTTAAAAGTTAGGTGACTGAATCTAATCTAGTTGTCTAAGCTGCCTTTGTAGTAAAGGAAGGAGACAGGCCATTCAAGAAGATAATTCATCATCTCTCTCTTGCAAACTCATCTTACAGGGACGTGGGACATTTTCCATTTCCACTCATTTCCTGCTGGTATTTTAAATGCTATCTTAAATTTGCCCTCACTCCCACACCTGCAGAAAGAGAAGGAAGGTCAGAAGCAGTGGGGGAGTCATTGATATTCCCGGTGGAGGCTGCTCTCTGAAGATCTCCCATCTTTGGACAAATAGTGTTTCTCTTCAATGGTGAATTCCTACTTCTCTAATCTTCCTTTTGCATGAGAGAGCAATGTTGAAACATTGAAATGTCTTCTGGGTCAATTATGCTAAATTTCAATTGAGAAAAATCAAAAAGCTTCCTTTTGATCGTTTTGTATCACTTAACTTCAACAAAGAAATTATTAGATATTTCAGAATGTATATCATAGACATTGTGGTGCAGTCATATAATATGTAATAATAGAGTGTGTTTTAAATTAAATGAAATTGGACAAGAAAGTAGGTATGAAAAATGTTTTGGAAACTGGAAGTGCTTCTCCACCTCAAATGTAAGGATGGCTCAAAGTCAAACTATACCAGCTGACTAGCTGGGCAGTTGGTTTAAAAGGAAGTGCTAAAAACATGGGAATAGGAGCACTTACAGAGATGATTTATTTATTTATTTATTTTTCCTTGGGAGATGTTGTGCTGGAAGCGGGAAGGGGACCTGTGGGAAGATGGAGGCACTGTGGGATCGTGGAGGAATACCGGGGCTATTAAGGTAGTAGTAATTCTGCATGTGTGTCCATCGCATGCATCTCTAAGCACACGAGGTTTATCAGCTGGAAATAACTGAGTGTGTAATTACCTCACAGGAACAGCTTTTGGGAAAGAGGTCTTCAGATATGCATGGGTTTGAGGGCAGACTGAAATAGCAGCAGGTGGCTATGGCCCAGAAGTGAGGGGGCTCAGCCGGACTTCAGGGAGAAATAACAGAATGGTGGAAACAGTGAATTTAGGAGCAGAGTTAGCCAGCTACAAACGAGGGACATGTCTGCAGAGGATGCGCAAATGACTTTTTTGCAATTTCTGATCGCCTCACAGCCTGTCATTGCTTGAAACAAGGTAAACCCTGGCCTCAGCTCAGTTCTGCCATTACGAGCATTCACAGTCTGTGTCGTTACCTGTGGAGGCTAGGTTGAGTGCCAGTCTGGACTTCCAGCTGCTTGAGCTTATCTAGGTAATGCCCTGAACTGCACTTCTCACGCTTGCTTCTGTCACTTGCTCCAATTACTCATTTCTTCTCCTCCTGCTACGCTGAGCCATGTCTCCTTTTAGTCCTCTCCTCCCTTCCTTTGCCTTCCCTCCATCCAGAGTCAGCGTCCTCACGCACAACCTAACCAGGCCACCACAGCAGGACCATTCTTTCCCCACACAGCCCCTGGAGTCTTCCTCAGCTGAGTCCCTTGCTCCAGGAGTTCAGCCAGACCTTGGCACTTACTTCACAGACCCCCTCCGTGTTGGCTGTAGCCTGTCCGGCCACCAACACATCCAGGTTCCCCCACCCCCCGGACTCTACCTTCTTCAGCCATGGCCTTGCAACAGCAGCCAGCTTATCCTCAGTGCTGAGTTCTTCAGTTTGAAAGGCATTGCACTATAATAAGGTTAGAGCTCATGATCACGGGAGGGGGCAAGTGGTATGTCTGCACGGTCTGACATTGTGTGAAAATAGTCTGGGATGCCAAAGGTCTTTGCAGGACAGGGGACTGAACTCTCTATTTCCAAGTCTGTAGGTAGCAGCCCTCACTTGGGTCTGTGAGTTGACACATATGGCGGAGGTGGGCTGGAGGTATTCTTGATCTTTGATCTCGTAGGGAACATGGCAGTGGAAAATAGGATTTGGGATCCTTAATGGAACTATGGGGTGCTTGTCGGGTAGGGTTTAGGATAAGAGTTGCACTGGCAGACTTGAAGGGTTGGCTGACAGGCTTCTTGGCAGTTGAATTTTGTTGCCAAACCCGAAAGGAGGCCACAGAGTTGTGCAGGGACAGCCTTGAAGAGCTGGAATTCACTACCCGCTGCTAAGGATACAGAAGAAAACAAGGACACAATTGCCAGTTTGGGGAGGGGGCTGTTCTTCCTTCCCTGCCCCACTCCTTCAGTGACCACCTCCATTTATGCTCCACTGAAATTTTCCAGGATTCTGCTCTGCTGGGGTCTTGGCAATCTTGCTGCCATTACTAATCTGCTGCCCAAGGCAACCCCTCTGCTCTGCCTAATAACCTGAGAGAGGTGGCAGGAGAGAGAACAAATTGGGCTGGATTATGTATACTGTCAAATTTCAATTATTTTATTATTAAAGTTCTTTTTTTTTTTTTTTTTTTTTTTTTTTTCCCCGGAAGGGGCAACCTGTTTCATAAATTGTGGAAGTGATGGACTTCAGCACTGGATTCCTCTGTTGCCAGTTTGATTTCTCTCAGCATTAAGATGTATGCCTTTAAGAAGACATTTTGTGCTGGTGGGCAAAATGGAGAGACTGTGGAAAACAGGCACGTCTGGCTGATACTTATTAACTGATGACTAGTAATATTTGACGGATGCTAACATAGCCATAAGAACAAAACTGTGGCATTTCAGTTTTTTTTTTAATTGCTTCATCTGTAATTGTGAAACTGTAATTTCCTAGTTTCTTTTTTTAAGCTTTACCTTTCCTCCAGGGGAAATGTCTGTGACTTCCTTTGCTTTTCTCTGAGGAAACCCTACGCAGATTATTACATGTATTGATTTGAACTAATCACTCTGACTTTGACAAGGAAGCCAAATGCAAATTCCAGGTAGGTTACAGCTTTAAGGAGCCTGTGTCTAAAGACTCAAGGCAAGCAATTTAATATAATTGGTTGTCTCTCCAGGAAATGACTTAGGATGATTTTAGTAAGGTCTCCATAGGTACAGTTAAGAAACTCGTGCCTGACAAATTGCAATGATGCAACTTGGCAAGTGAGTTTGCGAGTGTGTTTAAATTGGCTCCAGTGTGCATCATTAAAAGCTCAAGTTCTTTCACTCCTTGAAATTAGCAACTCTCTCATCTTACAGTCAGACGTGATTATTGCTCTAATCTACGGACAGTGAGAGACCGCCTTGAAGGAAAAGCAGCCTGTGAAAACTGGCAGGATCTCTACAATGCTTTTGCTGTATCTCAAAAACCCCACAGAGACCCTGGTCTAATCTATTTCATTTAAAGATGATGGGTCAAACAGAGCTGGCTGCATTGCACTAGTGGGGCTGCAGCTTAAAACTGCCTGGACTGAGCTGGTTTTGAACTACTCTGTTTTATGCTGGGATGATACACAGCTGACTGACCAATTTGGTCTACATAGCAAAGGCAGTAAACTCAGAAATGGTTTCTGGCAAAGATAAGGCCAATTCACAAGTTTCCCTGTCTTCTTCTGCTGTCCCAGGCCTCCTACTCTGCAGATTTCTTCTTGCTACTCCATCTCCTTTGCAGAACCTGGAAAATAGGGGACAAAGTTTTCATTAGAAACCCAGTTTTTAATTTAATTTTAGAATAAAGAACATTCTGAGGGAGCCTAGCAGGGAGGATGGAGCCCACCTGCAATGTGAGCTGCAGGGAGGGATTATTCCCTTGCAACAGAACTACCTCAGAGCATCTTGTCTCTATGTCTGAAACACAAATGGCCATGAAAGAAAAAAGGATCGTTCTCAGCCCCATGTCTGAAGGCAGCAGCTAAGCCTGTAATTCGGGCTGGGCTCATAACGAGCATCCTTAGTTGGACAGCTCAAGACCTGACAAAGCTCATTAATCCCACTATTAGTCAAAATCAGATTGCTTTGATGGCATTACTCCAGGAACATAGTCCTGGTGTGGCATGAGAGGGCTGAACAAAGCCCTTCTCCAGACACACATTTGCCCCTCTGATGCCTACATAAACCCCATAGTAACAGCTCCTCAGGTATAAGGCTAAGGACCCTCGGTGGAAGCACCAGTCTGCAGGGTTACACAATGCCGTAGCATGCACAGTGCAAAGAAGAGGCCTAAACAAATCTCAACAGCAGTATGGCATGCATAAAAAGACTTTTCCTCTCCTTCCGAGCTTTCTATTTGCTTTGAGATCCAAAGCTAGGATTCAAAATCTAGGAAAAAAAAAAAAACAGCCAGGAAGTTGCGATAATAATGAGTGTATAGATGTAAAAGCATGTGGCTGGGCACCAGGGGGAATGGCTGCTTATTTGTCTTGTCCTGGTTGCTGCACTGTGGATCGAGATGAAACTCCAGGAGATTTCAGTTGCCCCAAACATCCTGACCTTTGAGAGCCTTCTGGAGAGCAAGTGCCTTTGGCAGGGCAGGAGTTTGGTAGGGAATCTGCAGTTTGAATGCAGATTAGAGACAGCTGAGAGTTGCAGGGGGGCAGTGTGCTGCAGGACTTGGCCAGAGCGAAGCCTCTGAAGTGACAGAGGGAGAGAGACTCTCCTAGCGGGCCAGGGCTGAGTTTTCTGCAACCAAAAATGCCACTGAGAGGTGTTGACCTGGAAAGCAGGGCTCAAAGGAAGAACTATTTTTCCAAGGACTCACTGAATTCAGAGGTGTGCATTCAAAACTTTTGATTTAAATTGCTCCCCCAACAGGCCTGCAATTATCTGGGCCCAGCATATCATCAACTAGTGCATGCATGTATTCTCCAAATAGACTCCTGAGATTTTTTATTTTTTTTTTTTGCTGGGCGAACGAATATCCTTTTTACAAGCAATATGTAACATCTACTTGCAACTGGCCTAAAGGCCTCATTTTTTTTTCCTGAGTAATACTTCACAAGTACTGCAATTATTGCATACGGACTGAATATTTCAGTATCTAGAATAGAGAGAGGCTAGTAATGCTATTCTTATGAAATATTTCTCTACTTAGGTAAAATTCACTAGGCCTTGGTAACCGTATGACAAAGCTGATAAAAAGAACAGCATAACACAGACACAGCTGAGGACGCTTTTGGTAATTGCTGATATTTTCCTAAGGCCTTAAAGTCGGCATTTGCATTTGGTACATAATAGTGGCACATACAGTTCACAAGCATCTTGAGGATCAGTAACATCATATTCACAAGCCTAGACCTTTGTAGTCTTGGGCTAACAACATCACAACCAACCTGGTTAATTGGAAGGCCTCATTAGATTTGGCTAAGAACATATCTCAGACACTGCCCTATGTTTCTACTTTTAATTACCCGGTACAACTAAGAACATGCCTACAATGACACATCTGAAAACTAGAGGTGTCACTGAGAGCCAGCAGCCCAAAGCTCTCTCCATAGTCATGGGAGACTCTCACCTTGAAGGCGCAATGCATCCCAACCTGAAAGAGGTTTCTAAGATACATGACGTGAAGCTCTCCTTGAACTTGTTTATACTTTCACATACAACTACACCACTACCTTTTAGACGTGTGCATTTTGATGAGATAGTTAGCTTTACCACGTACTTCATGCTGATGGCTAGCAATGTATGGTTTAGCAGAATGTCAGACGTTGCATTGTGACAGGATTGGATTATCAGCACTGGGATCTAGATGTAAGGTCTCAGGTTAGAAGTTCCAGAAAGGGAGCATCTCACAGGCAGGAGGTGCATTCGTTTGGCTAGTATTAGCACCTCATCACTTGACTATCTGTACAGCACTGTATTTTGGAGCCGTGTATCACAGAGAGATTTTGTATGAAGTATTGCTCTCTTGTGGCTGTCCAACAAAAGATGGGTAACTCGGAAAGTTTTCAGCTAGTGGAGAGCACATTAAGCCAGTTTGGGAAGACGGAAGGGCACAGCCCTAGTTCTACTCCTAGGCATACATGAAATGTATCTGTTCACTGTGTCCATTTCTGGCATCTGTTGGGTTTATTACCTAATGATTAGCTCCATTCTCTGTTTCAAAACTTCATGGGATACGTGATTTCTGATGGTCCTAGGGCTTACTGCAGTACCCACAAAGAGAACTGGACCTCATGCATTTATTCCAGCCAAAGGTCTATGCAAGCATTGCATAGGGTAGACCTGTGTTTGGTAATCCTTGGAGAATACCAGCATATCTTCTAACATATACTTGGGAGTCTTAATTTTGTAAGAGGCACACACTGCAAACATAGAGAAGAGGCTTTAGGAGTGATTGATCAACAATATTATCCACGTTAACACTGCAAAAGTTATTGGTTGGTAGTGTTGGAACAGTAACATATACACCAAGCTGTGCATCCAGAGGGAAAGTGGCATTGCAATAAATAAATGCATGGATGCTTCCTGGAACAAGAGTGGGATTTTTTTGATTGTTCTCCGAAGTAGTGCTGGTAATTTGTGCTCATTCTTATGCCTGGCTACACATGCACTTCAAGTAGCTCACGGATTTCACAAGTGGTTTACCTTTTCTCATTTCTGGAGGGCCTATACAAAATCATAGCTGATCATAGTAATGAATTGCTAGAATGGTTATCAGTAAAGAATTTCCTGCATAAGATTCAGCTAGAATATTCTTGTGAGCTCTCGCTATAGAACCAGTGTGTAAGTCATTCCTGCAAGTACTGAGGTACTGTTTAATATAGTAATGCAAGGTATACGGAAAGATCCTTCAATGCCAAGTCTGCCTAGACTTCTATGCACTGGGAGAGGGGAAAAAATTAAATGTCTGAGTAGATCCTAAAAGTGATAATACCGTTGTTATGAAAGTCTACAGGGCAAAATTTATAGGAAGAAGTGTAGTCTTTTATCAGATACTGGATTATATTCCATTTTGTATCCCCCCAGATAAAGCCAAAAGAACAAAATGCATTCTGGGTACACCATCCCTTCCCTGAGCTTCAGTTTGTGCCCATTGCCTATTTTCCTGTCATTGGGCACCACTGAGAAGAGTCTGGCTCCATCTTCTTCACACCTTCCCATCAGATATTTATAAACATCCATAAGATCCCCCACCATGAGCCCTCTCTTCTCTGGACTAAACAGTCCTCTGCCTCCCTTTGTAAGAGAGATGCTCCAGTGCCTTAATCAGTTCATGGCCCTTCACTGGACTTGCTCTGGTAAGAGGCAGAGTGCTGTGCAGACTCCTGGGCGTGCGTGTTGTGGTGATAAATCTGGGTGCATCTTAACTATGCTTCTGTGCTGGGATGATGAATGCTCATGGCTGGAGATAGACCTCAGGTTTGTTAAAGCACTGTGCCATGGCATTCCAGCTGTGGTGCCTGGTGCAGAATAATTGAGAGGACTTTGTTGTTTGCACACTGCTCTGTACTGAAACCAAGTGTCAAGGATGTGTTTCTTAGGGGCCTTTTATTGTGGTTGCTGCCTTTCTGTAAAGGCTAAGCTAATGACTGTTTCCTGCTGGAACTCAGCTCTCAGTGCTAATGAATGTGCATTCTTAACAGTAAACCAGTGAAAGTATGAAAGTAGTTTAAGTTTTGTTCACCTTCAGCTGTGGGTCATCATGTTGACAAGGGGTTCATAATGCATTTTCTGATTTTTTTTAAAGTATATTTCAACAACTTTAAAAATAGCATGATTGTCCGTTCCTATCCCAAACCATTTAAATTCCAAAGCCAGGCTTTAAGAAGTTGGTAAATGCCTCCATGAATTTTTCATGAAGCTTTTTTTTTTTGGGGGGGGGGGAGGGAAGGGGGCTGCCTCTGTTCTCATGTTGACATCACAGCAGAGTTGTTATGGATGGGATTGATGGGAAACAGTGCAGGTGAGGCATCTGTACCAGGGCTTTCTGTGCAGTTCCCTGTGCAGCAGGTGAAGAGAAATCAAGAATTGGCGTTCATCCCATCCCAAAGTAAATATTTCTCCTACACCAGATGAACTGCACCATCATAGCACCTTTTCTCTCAGCTGAAAAAGAGCCTTGGAGCCACGCACGGATGTGTAATTTCAGGGTCTGAACTAGGCAATTCCTACATCTGCAGTTAAATAAAAACCAGCAGGGCATAGTCTCCAGAACTGGTTTGGTATGACTGTCACTACTTAAATAATACAGAGCCTATCACAGCGTTGGCATGCACCAAATCCATGTCCGTCTATCTCTTTCCCTCCCCCCTCTACCCCCAAGACAATGACAGGATACAGTGCCAGGTGACTGCTCATTAATAGTTTGCCCATGGCTAACCCCTTCTGAAGTGGTAAATGGGAGAAGAGAACTGACCCATTTGGATGTGAGCCATGCTATACTCTCATAGTTTTGGGGAACAGTAGTCTGCATTGACAGCTGGAAGACCCTTTCTTACCCTTTTCAGTAAGGTCATACCAATGTAATATTCACCAACAAACTGAGGCAACCAGATCATTGCTTCTGGTACCAACAGGCTGTGCAGTCACCAACAACGTTTACTACCTCTATAAATGGAAGGAATCTCTTGCGAATTGTGGACTAAACTAGCACTGTCTGAATACTACGGAAAAGTTTTCTGTAGCTACACCGTCAAAAAACACTTCAGATGTTTCTGAAAGCTACAGGCAAGTTAATGACCATGAATTTCCAAACATTTCCTTCCGAGTTGGGAAATGAAGCAGACAGCTGGGGACTGGACAAACATATCTTTTCTCATTAATCAAGATTTTCAAAATGAATATTAACCCAGACGGATGACCAGCATAAGGCACTTCAGAAGAAAGAGTTTTAGGAAGTGTGAAGAACATTCTGAAAATAAGTTTCTTTAAAGCATCTAAGATTGAGCTGTTGTGAAAGGTCTGGAACTAGGTTTAATAATATTTTAAAATGATATGTGCGTGCCATTGTTTTGGCCACAAACTATTTCACAGCAGATAAAAGCTTGAGCAAACGTTAGCTGTTTCCAACAGCCTCTTTCTAATCAAAATGATACGCAGGTGACTTTGAACTGCATATCAAATGGTTGTCTGAGAGTGGGAGTGGACAGCACTGTCAAGGAAATCCTGATGTAATGGGTTTAAAAAAAAAAAAAATTCTCTGCTGGGAGCAGAGGCCAAGGCCTTTAGAAGCTGTAGGGATTAGCTTCTTTGTGCTTGAGGTAGGTTTGGTCATTGCTGCTTCTGTTGGGTTTAGCATGGATATCTGTCTCTTTGAATACCTGATCTAGAAGATTGGGTTTTTTTGGAAGGAGATTGTCTGCTGTAGAAAATATAGCCCTACTAAGAGCAGCATGCAGAGATGCAACCAGACTGCAGCACCCTGAAAGCCTTGTGGGATTATACAGGAAAATGCAAAATTCAGAGATGCAAGAAACTTTTCTGACTCTTCTTCTCTGCCTCATATACAGTTGTTTGAGAGTGAGTGGACCAAGGAAAGAAGTTGTGACGGTGTGCTCCTTTCTCCCCCCACTGATGTGCTCTCTCCCCCTCAACCTGACCTCCCTGTAAACAGCACGTATGTAGGGGCTAGTTGAGCATGCACCAGCTAAGACCTGTCTAGCATGCAAATACAACCATGAGTCAATCATCTCCCCCCCATAAATAGGGGGCAGCCCAGAGACCATTGAGCTCTCCTGCACAGCAGCGGGCTGCACTGCAGAACCTCCTTTTGAGTAGGAGCGCCTCTCAAGGTCACTCCTCGAGGCTGAGAGATTCATTACCCGCCACAGATCCTCGGTAAGTGATCAACAGCATGCTGAACTTTTGTGAACTTCGCAAAACTTTCCTGAGTTATATCCCTGACTGATAGCACACCTAATTCCTTACACATAAACCGTTGACCAAGTCTGAGACTAGGACTGGATTCTGCCGCACCTAGGCTTCTCTTCGGAGGAGTTTAGAAAGCAAGGGGGTCCAGTCTGAATCTTGTGACTCAACGGGAGGGTTCCCTTTGCACTCACTCCTTTAGATATGAACCGTTGACCAAGTCTGAGACTAGGACTGGATTCTGCCGCACCTGGGCTTCTCTTTGGAGGAGTTTAGAAAGCAAGGGGGTCCAGTCTGGAGCTCGTGACTCAATGGGAGGGTCTCCATTGCACACGTATCTGACCCTGTCCTTCATGCAGTAAATAACTGAGAGAACCTTGCCAATCGAACCTCGTTAAATCGTTCTTATTTACAACTGAACTTTGTTAAGTCACTGTCTTACTGCAGTAAACGTAGTGCTGCTTCCCTCTTACGAGGGAAGTGCATCACTCCTTTCGCGACAGAAGTCTTTTCTCAAACCTTTTGCAACTAAATCATAGGTGGAAGAGACAAAAGGGGCATGTTGTAGAATGTCATGTAGTACACCTCTGTTTTCTTCCCTGCTCTGCTGTCGGATATTAGACCAATCACTTGTAAATCCCTATGGATTTCCTATCTATGGAATGAAAGGCCAGTGACGCAAAGGACTTAGAAACTTCTTCCATTACATGCCTGCTTTCCTGTAGTTTTACTCTTGTTGTTTATTTATATCCACCATATTTAATAAATACTGTCTGTATATTAAGATAATTCTCCAAGAATGAAATGAATCACCATCTAAAGGTTCTTCTGTCTCTCTAGTTTAGAGGGAAACATCCAAATCAGAGTCAATATATTCCGCTCCTCAGGCTGATAGTGCAAACAAAATGCATAACATAAAATACTGAAAATCTTCAGTGGCATCTAAGCACACTGCAGGGGGCTTTCAAAACATCCTGAGGATGCTATCAGCTCACAGAAAAGAATTTCTCCATCTGATAGCAGTCAGCGTGCTATATGCAACAGCTAGTTGCGTTTATGTTCAACCTCAGTGCAACTGCTCACAATGGCAAGGCAAAATTGGAGCACTATTTTATATGATGTCATCCCCAGGCTAAATCTCTTGATCCACAGCCTGAGAAACACAGGTGGAAAGGATGCCCTGATGTCAGCTGTCACTGTCCACCTATCTAGCCTGAACTTCATCAGTTTCTCTAGCAGGATGTCATGAGAGACTGTGTCAAAAGCCTTGTTGCAACTGAGGTAAACAAGTACCTCTCCTCTCCCCTCACCCGCCAAGCCAATCATCTCCTCAGAGCAGGCTGGCAGCTTTGTTAAGCAGAGTTTTCCCCTCATAAAGCCATCCTGTCTACCTCCAGCCTATCACCTTTCTTTCATATCTCTGGAAATGATGCCCAGGATTAGCTGCTCCATCACCATCCTAGGGATTGAGGTGAGGCTGACTGGCTTGTAGTTCCCTGAATCCTCCTCCTTGCCCTTCTTGAAGGTAGCAGGGGCGTTTGCTCTCTTGCAGTCCTTGGGAATCTCTCCTGTACACTTCCTTTTTAGGTTTGAGGTCAGCCAGGAGCTCCTTGTTCATCCACATAGGCCTCTTGCTACCTCTGCTTGATTTCCTGCTTGTTGGAATGGACCACTCTTGAGCTTGGAGGAGGTGATCCTTGAATATCAGCCAGCTGTCTTGGACCCCTCTTCCCTCCAGGACCATAACATATGGAATCCTTCCCGAGCAGGCCAAATTCTCTTCTCCTCAAGCCCAGGGTATTGATCCTGCCTTTTGCCCTCTGCTCCCTCCTCACAGGATCCTCAGCTCCACCATTTTGTGGTCACTGCAGCTAAGACTGCCCCCGACTTCCACATCTCCAATCAGTCCTTCCTTGTTTGTATGTGTGAGATCCAGAGTGCCTCTCCTCCTCAGCTCCTTGATCACCTGTGTTAGAAAGCTGTCATCAATGCACTCCATAAACTCCCTGAATTTCTTGTGCCCTACTCCGTCGTCCAGCCAGCCAATATCAGGGTCGTTGAAGCTCATAGGACCAGGGCCTATGGACATAAACTTTATTCCAGTTCTCTGAAGAATGCCTCACCTATTTCTTCTTCCCGAAGAGATTATCTACAGCAGACACCCATTACATGGTCACCAGTGCTGGTCTGCCCCCAGTCCTGACCCATGAGCTCTCAGCTGGCCCCTCACCTGTCCCCAGGGAGAGCTCCATGCATTCCAGCTGCTCATTCAAGTATTTCTCTTCTCTTCACACTTGAAACAGATTGCATTTTAAGCAAGAGCCTAAATTTTGTTAAATTTAACTTGATGGCTTCAAGGAAGTACTTCAGCTGCTGCCTTGTACATCATACCCATTCAACTTCATCTGCAACATCTAAGTTGATTGTAGAGAGGGGCACACTATTTCTGTGCTCATCCTGCACCACAGGTGTCTGCCTCCTGACAATACAGAGAAAGAAGACTGAAATCAATATTCAGAGATATGACATCCCCGCTGTTGAAGGGACCATGTCTGTACTTACCAACAGTTTGTGCCATTAGGGACAAATTCAAAAGACTCTTTTGCTCTTCCCATGAGTCTGAACAATAGTGTACTAAGCTGTCACAGCAGAAAAGTCTGGCAGGTGAGCGTTCCACAGGTCAGCTGGTGACCACTGTTCAAACAGCCTACATAAGACTTCCTCCAGGAAAGCAAAGGTTCTTCCGTGTCAAAACCATGATGCTACAGAGCCTCCCACAGAGTTCAGTGTCCTGACCGACAGTAAGGGTGGGACTCAGTTCTAAGAGACACTCACAGACACTAAGCAGCAGTGGGGTGAAGGGGGTGGTCATGGCCACATATTTTTCATTCCATCGACGCACCCTCCAGTAGCCCACCTCCTGCTTGGGGTCCTCTACATGGCAGCTGGCAGACTCATAACAGACACACAGGGCCCAGTGGGTTTTGTCTCCTACTTCAGCCTCCCAGTAGCGGCAGCCTGATGAGTAGGCAGATGATCCCAGCACACAGGGGCAAGTGGTGAAACACTGAGAGCTGTGAGGCAGCTCCTGGGGGATGTCAGTGAAATAAACACTCTTGAGATTCTCCGAGAGCACCACACTGGCATGAGCTGTCTGAGGGTCCAGAGACACATCTCCTTTGGCAGAGCAGAGACTACAAGAAAGCAGGGAAAACCAAGGGGGAGGGAGCAATGGATTCACACACCTCACCCCAGAAGAATCAGCTAGAGAAGAGCAATTACACAGCCATTTGCCCATTGACCACAAGGCGGCTGGGCATCTGTCAACCCTCCATGCCCCATCTCCTCACCATACCACACACTTGAATTGCCTTCTCTGAGTCCCTACCCCAAATTGTCTTAGCTCTATGCTATGCCACCTTTCTCCTGAAGTTGCTTACCTTCCTCTGATAGTCTACACTGTCATCTGTTTCATCTCTCAAGCGCCCCACTCCTGACCCCTTATTCAGGCAGGCACCAACAATACTGGCACCAGGGGGCACTTCTGCACTTTGGCAGAGTGACAGGGGTGCTGTTGAGCACAGGCACTGATATAATGGGCTTTCTCCACAAAGGGGCCCACAAATGAGCTCTCAGGTCCATTCATTGGGTTCACCAACAAGATAAACATTTAAATGAGAAGAGGCAAGTCTAGTCACTTCAACATTTTAAACCAGGCCTAGACATACAGGTGAATTCAGAATGCCAAACAGAAGACACTTTTCAGAGCCAAGGACTGGACTCAAGTCCCAGACCTAGGTCTCTATATAGCTTGACTACCAGGGTACTTCTTCAGCATCTTCTTAAGCTGAAATAATGGCCTAGGGAAACAGGCCGTTGCCCTCTTCAGCTCAAGAGGGACAGAAGGTAGCTCCAGGTTCTTAAGTGTTTCATACCTAAGGAAAGAAGTGACCTCATCTAGTAATCAAATCAATCACAGTGTCTAGAAGATGCCATTCCCTAGTACAAAACACAGCAGCTGTTTCTAGGAATTATTGCTATGCTAAGGTTGAAATGCTGGAAGCTTACCAAAAGTCTATATTCCCACTGAGAAACCATGAGAGGAAAAAATTAAGGGGAAGAAGCTGACAGTTCATATACATTGGGATTTGGCCCAGAGTCAGTATAACTATCCTGGTCTGAGAAAAGGCAAAGGATGGAACTGACCACCAATATATCAGGTTTTATCTTCCAGGGGGATCATTCTATTACAGTGCAATGCAGCCAGTCTCCTAGCACTGCACTGAAACATTGGCATGGCATTAATCCCAGAGGAAAGGAGCACTCCTACCAAGCAATTGCATCTTCAACTACTAACAGCTCCTTCCCTATCCCCTCCCCTCCCCCCAGATAGGAAGAGGAATAGGGTACATCACCTCTGCAGAACACTCTGCATGTCCTAGAAAAGGAGAGGGAAGACAACAAGTCAGATCCCACCAAACACCCCCCCCCCATCAGCATAAATATTGTAGGGTGTGTCTGCATGCCCAGCAATCCTTTTGCCTGTTAGTGCTGGGCTTTATCTAACCCAGGTGTCATTAATTCTGCTAATTATTTGGGGGAAATGGAAAGAAAGGCAGCACTTGTAAGGTCTGGCTCATGACATCTGGATGAGTCACACCCCATTTTTACCCTTTGAGTATAAAGTCTTGCTTTCCAAGGTGCAGACCTACCATGACTAAGTTTAAAGCTCAGCCTTTTCCTCACCTCACCAAGAAAGATGAAAGTCATGTTGCTCTCAGCTAGACCACATGGAAGAGATTAAACGGGGAGATCCAGGGCTCCTGGTTGCAGAGGGCCATACAGATTAATAGTGACCTCTCAAAATGCAAGGCAGAGCTTCAGCCCTGCCCCAGAGAAAGGGACTGCCACAAGAGCTTCTTTGAAAGGCTGTGACAGAGAAGTCACCAGGAGATTAGAGAGCATCTCCCAGCTGGGGACTGACCTGAGGCAACACCCCCAGGGAAGAAAGAGCCCCTCTTGTCAACTCTTCTGAGCTCACCACACCACTCCAGTTCACTCCAGCTGGGTGGGCCTAAAGAGAAGGCCCCTACCCCACTCCTCTCAGCTCTGCCCCTTCTTCCACTTACTCTCAGCTCCTTGGGCTTTTTCTCCTCCATGGATAAATGTTCCTTCAAATCCTTTGCTTTTCTGCCCAGATGCTCCACGCAAGCTTGTAGCTTATCCTGGAGAGGGAAGGGCAAGAGATTCTGCTCAGGCAAAATGGTCCAAGGCATCATATGCTGAAGCAGCACTGAGAAGGCTTGGATCATACCAGCTGAGAATCATATACCAATTGATCTGACATGTCACTTCATGCACTTTGCTTTCATGGGATGTCAATTATAAATTCCAGCAATCCTCTGGCTATTCACACTGAACATCTGCATCAGGTACTACACTGAGTGTTTCTGGGTTAAAGTTCTGAACACCTGTGTGTACAGCAGCAATACAGGTTACAATATTCCTCTGCCTTCAAAATTTAGCTTCTGAACAGCAGCTAGAAGTGCAGACAAGGAGTCAAAGCAAGATAGTTCTACACTGTATAGCTTAATTTTTTCTAGGGAGTCAATCACCAGAGCAACTTTCCAGGAAACCTACTGTATCTCTGAATCAAAATGGAACTTCTGACTCCACCCTCAGATACGGGACAGCAGGAATTACTCAGTGGAACTTCACAAATTTTGCTCTAACACTCCCTCCTGCCTCTGAAAACGACTAATCGAATCCTAAGTTGAGATTCCTAAAAAAAAAATAAAGAATTGGGGGGGGGTCCTGAAAAATGCCTCCAACATTTTGGATGCAACTTGTGCAGACACCTTGGCTGGGATTCTGTCCAAGATTAAGACATCTACATTTAGATGAATTAGATGAATTAGATGCCTAAATTCCACTAGATGTCAGTATAGTCACAGGAGTATTCTAGAAAGCTAATTAGCTGACTATGCATCTACTGTCCGGTGAAGTGAATAAGCACATTTGTCAGACTGTTGGTTCTAGCCACCAACACAGCTAGCTCAATTGGTTGAGGTTGCCTCAGAGGGTGAAGCACACATCCCACTCAGCTGCTGGAATGTTTCTTCAGCTTCAAGATGGAGAGCCCGTGAGCAGTAACATCAGTTTCTGATGTCGGAATCATTACTGTAGTTTTGGGTGGTCTCACCTCAAGCTGGCCATGAGGTATAGGCACATTTCTACATAGAGCTGCCTTAGTTCCCGTTCCTCCTTGCTCTATCCATTAGACTCCAGTTTCTTTACTGGATCATAGAAACGAAACCCTGAGCCCCCAGCACGTACCCTCCTCCTTCTGTAGCAGGGACTGTCTTTCTCCTCCCTGTTTGCAGAGAAGAGCGGAATCTACTAATAAGTTCTGCTTCGCTGCTTAGAGCGGGTAGGAGCCAGTAGTCATTGGGCCTACACTCAGCTCTTATGCCTAGATTAAACTCCTTCCCAGAACTGGGGAGGCCCTACATCCTCTTTCATAATCTACTCATGTTCTGATCCCTAGGCTCCGCTTCCAAACTGTGGTGCTTGAATACAAATTTCTCTAGAGTTTCTCTGGTCACCAGCACCCTTTTGAAATATTTAGCGTCAAAGTCAAACTAGAGATGCAACACTTGTTCCCAGAGTGTTCTGCTGCATTCCTGTGACTTAACAAGTATTGGTGGGTCTGAACTGCCCTACTGCCTTACTTAGGATGAGATGGTTAGAAGTTTAAAGACTGGAGTGGAATGCCAGGTATCTCAAACCTTGTGAAGGAAATGCTTTCTAGCAGTACCTCCGGGAGATACCACTTGCTTACCTTGTGTTTTTTGAGGGCTTCATCCAGGGGCCCTCCTGTATGAGTGAGATGGCCGTGGGAGACTGCACACACCACACACATGGCTTCCTGGTCCTCCTTGCAGAAGAGATTGATGACCTCATGGTGCCGGCAGCAGAGCTTCTCGTTCTGCATCTTTTCCTTGACAAAAGGCAACTGCCGGGCTGTCTCCACTATGCTGGCCAGCTGCCGGTTGGGGTACATGACTTGCTGAGCACAAACATGCTGACACACTGGGCAGCTGAAGTCCTTGACCACTGGCTCCCAGTAGTGGGTGATGCAGGCTCTACACAAGCTGTGGCCACCAGGAATCATGACAGGGTCCTGCAGGTAGTCAGACTGATGGAGCAAGTGGTGTCCATGTTAAGGACCTCCAAATGACTGAGGCAAGCCATTGGTGGTAGTGCTATGAGATGGGCACAGACTTCGGGAGACAGTTCCTATATCCTCATATAGGAATAGTCACCTGGAGGGAAAAAAAGAAAAAGAAAAAAAAGAAAACCACACCACAGAGCAAATAGATCACATACATGCATTATGCAGCATGTGGACTCAAGGAAGCCTAAGAATCAGGCCTCATAGATATTCTCTCCTAGCTTGAGTGAGGAGAGAAGACTAGAGAAAAGACATGGGCTATGTAACCCAGACACCTGGTTCAGCTTCATTGTCCTGTTCCTCACTGACCAAGGCAAGCAGTAATTTAAGTAACAAGCATTTATTGAATTCCCCAGTACCTTGCAGGAGGAGTTCTTTCCCCATATCAGACATGGGGGGGGAAGGCAGGCTGGAAATAGCACGCATGTTAGCAAGCGTAGTAGTACTGAATATTTCTGCTCTGTCACCTACATACAGACTTTTTCCCTTGAACTCAGTACATGGGGACTAGACACACAGAGAAACAGAAATGAGAGGTCCCACTTTCATACATAGCCCCCTGAAGGCAGTCTGGAAGAGGACTTATTAAAAGATAGCCCAGGCCTCATGGCATAGACTAAATAGACTAGCTTCCCCCTCTCACTGTTTACACATGGTGCTTACAAGATGAAAAATTCCAATGCAAACAAGTTTGTTAACAAGGAAAACATTTTTCATCCAGAGGGTGACAAAACGCTGGGACAGAAGCCTAGAGAGACTGTGATATCTTCATACTTGGAGACAGGGAAAAACCAGCTGGATAAGACCCTTAATGTCTTAATCTAATTAGGCCTACTTTGAGCAAAAGACTAAATTAGGAGACCTACAGAGAACTCATTGAACATAAACTAGTCCACAATTTCACAACCCTGTAGATCTCCACTTCAAAAAAGAAAAAGCATACTACAGTTGAAGGAAATCAACAGGAGCAGAACACCCCTAGACAGACTGAAAAAGAACAAGTCTAACCAAGCAAGACCTCTTGAGAAAATTTTAAAAGCTAGAAGCACTACGAGTTAGGCATTCAGGGCATCTAAGCTTTTTGGTCACAACACTACCTTGCCAAGGATAACTTCCAAGCTAAAGAATTTGTTAGGCAATACACATCCCAGGTAAACTGCCGCAGACCTTTGCTTTCAGCAACTAGAGAACAATTCCCACTCTTCTGCTTTACAGAAAAAAACACAGATGTGGCTAACAATGGCATTTATATAGGAGCAACAGCTGTGATTGCCACCCACATGCCCTTTCCTACCTCACCCTATGAGTATGAATATGAAGCATATTAATTTGTGGTTTTAGGGATTAGTCATGGAATCTCTCTCCTTTCCCTCTACGTTGGATGTATATTCCCTGAGATGTTGCAGAAATCTTCTGCGCCCTCCGGGGTGACCCCTTCATTGATGTTAGGAGAAACAGTGCAGGTTTCCTTGACTGCAGAAGCAACTTTGACACCTGTGGTATGGTCAGAAATACAAGTTTATTGTCCTGTTCCAGGCTGTGTTGATCAGATTCAGGACTAATCAACAGGTACCCACAAGCAGCCCTAATGTCATTAGCTTATATTTCTCTTTCCTCTCTTCCCCTCCCAACTATGCTTTCCCTTTTGACTCCTGTTTTGCTCGTTTCACACCTGTATTTGCTATTTATATGATTATGTTGGTAACTATAGCCTTCCTGAGCAACTTTGCTAAAACAGCAATCCTATTTCACTGTCTTTCAATATCCTTCACCCATGGGGAGTTCCTGACAAGCCTCTTTCACTCTCTGTAATGTCCAGCAGTTTCTCGTGTTTTTATCCTATTAGTGTAACCTCGGGTCATGGAGAGCCACCTGCCCAGATAGATAAAAGCCTGTTCAGATCTCCTTATTTTTCACAGTGCTGGGTATTACCAAGAGTGGAATAAATCCAAATCTTCTCAACATTTTGGAAAGAGACCATCTCTGTTATACAAAACTGAAATAACAGAGATAAAGTCTGTTTCTATTTAAAAGTAGACTTAAATTTAGCAAAACATCGTGTCAGGACAATGTGGAACTAGAAGGTTACAGTCTAGGAATCCTAGAATAGCCTCATTTTCACACGTGTTCTTTGTGGCTTGTATGTCCAATTTATTGATAGAATTGATACAGCAGCAGCAGCAGACTGTAGTGATGTATTCTTCTGTGCAAACAAATTGCAGTTACTTACCTTTGGTTTAATAAAGACATGATAAGTGAAAATGGATATGAATTTAACTCTTTTCATAGTCGGGGAGTTTAAGTGCAGCTGACATCTACTCTGGAATATCATTGTAATCCCAGGCAGACAAATGCATTTGAAACCTTAATTTCCCCAGAGATGCTGACCATCCATTTCTGTCTTCACAGGTAACTTTGTATATCCTGCACACCTTCAAAAGTCAGCTCAGGAATTCATACGTCCATGTACCTACTAGTCAGACAGTCAGTTTGTTATGAGTGTGAATGGAGCTTAGTTTGGTGCAGGAACGAGCAGAATTAATCAAAGAGTGTTTTCCATCAGACATTTTTCTAGTAGAATGCCATCAAAGTTGACTGGAAACAGTTGGAATCCAACCAGTGGACTTTAATATCCTTTTCTGAATTAAAAAAATATTAGTATCACAGTTATAAATATGGCACTGAAGGAATAGTTGGTTTATTTGTAATAAATCTGGAGTAGCTCTACATGCATATGCCTGCTTATGGAATTTATCTCACCTAGAGATATACCTTTAAGCATGCCTTCGTTTCTGTCTTCCATCTTAGTTTCTTCTCAATAGGGAGGGGGAGAAAAAAAAAGTAACAGGTGTTTTTACAGAATGGTTCATCTAAGTATCTTAGACATCTGCTACATGATGAGATGAGTTACGCCATAGAAGTGCCCATTTTTTCCTTCCTTTTCCCTATTCAGGATGTGTAGAATGATAAGCTCAGGAGGCTGCAGCCAGGGCCTGTCCCTCTGGCCCTGAGCCAGGTGGGCAGAGAAGACCTAGAGATGGTAGCCGAGTTCAACCAAGAGTCCAGATGACCAGGAGAGTTCCTGGTGATGAAGCAGGTGCGAGGTCAAGCTGAGAAGTCAGCCTGCAGGTCAGAGCCAGGATCAGGCCTGGTGAGGGTAACCAGGGACAGAGAGAGTCCAGTGCCTACTGGGCAGGCCCAAAGTGACAAGATAGGTGCAGGGTCAAGCTGGGAAGTCAGTCCACAGGGCAGGGTCCAGAGCAATGGAGTCTGCACGCTGAGCTGAGCTGAGCTGAGCTGGAGATCAGTGCTCCTCTAGAGAAGCTCAGACAGAAACTGAAGGCCCAGGGTTGAGCTTAAATGGGGCTCCGGGGCCCATGGGCAGGAGGTGCAAGTAGCTGCCTCAGGTGAGGATGATCAGGCCCATTAAGGCCTGTTAGTGCCCTCAGACCCTGAAAACAGTAGTAATGTTAAATATTAAATATTAAAAATAAATATTAAATACATTTCTGTAATAGCAAGAGCTACAGCTTTACTGTGAGAAAGTACAATTGTGACACTTTTGAAGGTGATTATTTTCACCTAAGTTTTTACTTTCAAGTTTGATGCCTTGAAGATATCCCAGCTTTGTTTTCAACTGTTGCTAACTAGTACCAGTTCAGCAGTATCGCTTCCATGTTCTGTTTCCATTCCCTTACCTCATACATCCTTGTAGCCTTTTTTTTCCTGACTCACAGTCTGAAGGTGATCATTAACCTTTCAGTAAAACCGGGTCACATTCATCAGGCACCTTAGACTGTTTACAGTATTAGTGATGTGGGTGACTCGAGTCTTCCATGCAAGAACAAAGTTACCACACAGCAGGTGGTCCTGAGGGACAGCCTACCCTCTTTTGTTGTGGGTGAATATCCTTGAACCAATTCACATGCATCGCAGGCTAAAAATGTGCACACAGAAGAATTTTTTACAAATGCTGAGGCTGGGATTCATCTTACTTAAGTTTAGACTTCTGTTAATGAGCTGCCAAAGCATAAACCAAACTTGTAGGCTCTTTCTATAGCTCATGAAGGCAAATAAAAGTCTGCTTGCCTCCATAGTTTTGGAAGAGAGATTGATCACACCTGTCTCTGTCTCCCCTGAAAGGTCTATATTTATATCTATGAATTACAGGAAGAGTGTAGAGTGACCAGCTCAGGTTTATGGAATTATTTCAAGTCCACGTTAATGCAGCTTAATGCTGCCCTGAGTTCTGGTTTTGGATCACATTCCATCTGACTCAGGGAGCTGGCTCGTAGAGAACAAAAAGCCACTGGCTTCAGTAGAGAAAGACTTCAGTCTCAGCTGCTTTGGCCATGGAAGTAGCACAGAGAAGGAAACGGAACCTGCTATAACACTGCCTCAATACACAGAGTTATCGGACAAATGGGTGTAAGACCATTTTTCCCTATCCTTAGGAAGGACTGCAAGTAAAGGTCCCATAAAAAGCTACACTCCCTCTCACTGGGGGTCATCACTCAGAGCAACCCATTCTGCCCATCCTGAACCACTTAGACCCCTTAATGTGTAAACGTAGTGTCTGAGGAAGAAATATGTTCCACTCTTCCATAGCCATAGCTTTATCATTAAGACTGACAGGTGTCATTAAGCAGTAACCAGTCAGTTCCCAGAGCAACTCTGGCAGGATCTAGAAGTACAAATTTTCTGCAAGCAAACATTTTCATGCTTCCTAGAATACCATGGAGGTTGCAGATATTCCTGACTAAACTGTGAGAGAGGACTACAGCAAAGAACGATAAATAACCCAGACAAGCAATACCTGTTGATCCACTTTTAACCCAGCTATCTCCTGAACACCACGGCTTTCATGTAGTCTAGATGAGAACTCCGGAAGCCATTGCATTGCCAGTCTAATGCAGTCTGGAACAGGACTCAGTCCAATGCAAATACATTGCAGACCTCATGGTGCAGCCCAGACAGACGAGCTTCCCTCACTCATCATCTTACACATGGTACTGCACATTCATTGTCCCGGGAGTCGCCCCCACTCCACAACACGAGCAGCCACTGTAAGCACAGTCTAACCAAGGCTGCGTTACCTGGGACATTTCTGCCTGCCTAAGCCCCGCTGATGACTTTCCCTGCTAGGGACAGACAGAGCAGATCACTCTTCAGCTGAGTAACCCAATTCAGCTCTCTGCTCTGAAGGCCAACAGTTTGTCGAACAACCTCTAAGCCCTCGAAGTAGCACAAGTAAGCTAGCTTTTCTGGCAGGTAGAGATGTCCTTAAACTCCTGCCAGAATCAGGGGAAGGGTCTTTGTTCGTATGTCTCAAAGGCTCCTCAGCTTCCCAGAACAGCTGTCTTCATCATCTTATCGTAAAGTAATTTCAATAAGTGTCCAGTGATATTGCAAGAACAGGGAGAGAAGTTAATGGCAAACTGTTACTAAAGCATGATATCTATGTCAACATCTTCCAATAGACCATTATTCTTCTTTTCTTCAAAAGAGTTAATTATTCAAGGACCTTAGAAGAAAAATAAGCATGTGATTACGTGAAAATGCAAAGGCAGTTTTAAGGCAGAGGCACCAGAACTCTAAGCAAATCAGCAGCGATTACCTACTTGAAGAATTTTCTATCTGCATTTGAAGAAAAATCTACCCCGATGGATGGACACATAATCTGAGCCTGGATGGTCCACACATGAACAGGTTATCACAGCAAAATATCTGCTCCACAGATGAGCAGGCTGCCTGAAACTAGATGGTCCATGAGCCAAAGAGGTTATCTAACAAAGGACACGAGTCCAAGGGTAGATGTGTTATTAGAGACAACAGGAGTCTTCTGTGGAAAAACCAGCTAACTGTGTATCAGGACTGTGCATTTTAATGAGAGGAAGAATTATCAAGTTTGATCATAATTAATAACAGAGGTGGAGTCACATTCAGATGGCATACTTAATGCTTAAACTCCACGGAGTTGCACTGCAGCTCTTCAGAGTCAGATAAGCAGAACTGATTCCTCTGATATCTTACACTGTACTGCTATTTACATGAATACGGTCTTGTTATTATTAAAAGAATTTATATGAAAGTTTGCAGTCTAGAGCTTTGTTAAGCTTTGTTTGTGAGTTGATAGGGGCAGACCAGGGTTCACTGAATTTGCTAGGATACTTATGTCATCAGTTTCACTAGTAAAAAGTAGTAAGGGCAGGGAATGAGACGGGCATGTCCTATAATCACACTTATCTTAAGATGGGATGAACTGTCCTCTGAAGGTGATATTGCTCACTTTGTCTGCAGAGGGAGCCCAGAATAGATGTTGACAAGACCCCTAACCAAGGGTAGGGGAAATTAATTCACAGAAAGATTCCTCATTACAGTGCACCTGCTGAGACTCCTAATTAAGGCCTGGTGTCTTGCAGGAGATCTAATTTACAGACATTAAACTGCATCGAGAGTCCTAAATACACCAAGTACTTCAGTAACACCATTTTTCTGAAGAAAGAATTCCAAAGCGGCAAGCTGAGTGTTGGAATATCACATTTAGAATATCACATTTCATATTGAAGTTGTTTCTCAGCGTGTCACTCCACTAATGTTTCACAACGCACAGGCTGCAGGTCTGCTGCAACATATAGGGAAAAGAATGAGCTGTTGCTCCAAAGGCAGTACTGAATTGCATAGTTCTGCAAACATCGAAGCAAAGAACATTTATCTGGGCATTTATCTGGAGCAGGGAGGGGCTCTACTGCAAGTGTGAAGTCCTAAAGTTTTTCTATTTAGACAAATCTTCTGATTTGTTTCAGTAAGATGTCTTTGAAGTGAAGAAGGAAGCTACTCACTCTTACGAAGGAACATGAAATGTTTGTAGCTTTTGAAATAAGAGTTTATTTCTGGGGTCAATACGGCATAAAATATCTCACACCTTCATGCAAGGAAGGTAGGCCTATTTCTTCATTTTAGAGATGAAAAAGATCATTTTCAATCTGCAGATAGAATCATAGAATCATTTCGGTTGGGAAGGATTTCTGGAGGTCATCAAGTCCAACCTCCTCCTCAGAGCAGGTTCAGTCAGATCAGATTGCTCCGGCCCGATCCAGCTGAATTTTAAATGTCAGCACAGATGGAGATTCTACAAATTTGCACCTAATCCAGTGTTTGATCACTCACGTTGGGGCAGGAGAGGGAAATTTCCTCCTTCAGTTTCCCAAGTAGTCCATGGAAGAGAGCAACCTGTTGATAGCAAGCTCATTGAAGCCCTTTTCTGAGAATTAACTGGGCTAGTTGCTGTGCTTTAGGGCACAAAAGGTTGGGTAGGTTGGAGATAAACAACAGCCAGCTATGCAAAGATAACTCAGTGTGTAAAGGCAGTCTGGTCTTTTGTGCATCTAAGCAGGGTAAGCATTTTCCTCACTTAAACTGTGTACCTAACCATTATAGGCTGGTTTTAATCCTGCTGTCTGCTTCTTGAAATGGGCAAGTACTTCTGAAGATTTGGCTCAAGGGGGGAATAAACTGGCTTGGTATCTACAGTATCTACTCTTGTCTTACTGGATAAAACAGATCAGTATTTCATTTGGTGACTCTTCCCAAATTATTCCTGAGCAGAAAATGGCCACTTTTCCTTGACAACAGGGATGCAAGCAAATGAGAAATCCTTTCTCAGCCAAACCTGGAGGATCCTGTGGTATCTGCTCCTCTTTGGGAAGATGCAAAGCTGAGTTTTCCTGCTGCTGTTGCCATTTAGTGCTTGCCGCCATTTCTTTCAAGAGAGGAAACTCTTACTTTCTTCTGCCAGGATGTGGATTTGTTATTTGTATGTTTACGAGTTGCAGTCCCAAAGGTCAGGGTGGTGGAGGCCCATGTAATTAAGGCAGGTCTTAGCAAGTTGGCACAGCTGCAGCCTAACCATTATATGCATATTTCAGCAAGGCTGAACAGGGGCTGCTTTGCCCTTTTAACGGACTTTGTGGCCCATACTGAGCTCTAACTACCCTGCTACCAATGCCCGGGGGAGTTAGCTAATAGGCAAAAAATGTATTGGTGATTGCAATACAGGAAGAATGATGTCTGAACTAGTGTCAAGACCATGTATCTTCAGGAACAAGTGGGCCATTGCCCTTGGAGTGGGCCATTTGGATGATACTGTACACCCAACCGTGGCCACGAGTGAGGGGAGAAGAGTGCTCCATAGATGTCCTCAAGAAAAGCAGACTTTTTTCCTTAAAAAAGGAGAAAGAGGGCACACGAAAACCATTGTAGTGCCAGACTAGGACTGGTGTTTCACAGTGCTGCTGTTGCCTTTTGAATAAATTATTTTATCTTTCTGCGCTTTCTTTTCTCACCTGAAAAATAGGAACAGTACTCCCTTGTATCACAAGTCATTTCAATGCGTAATTAAAGAAGTCTAGTCAGAAGCTATGATTAAAATGCGCCGTACTTCCTTGCGGCTACTGAGACAATCAATTGTGTGTTGCCAGTTTCCCATTACTTCTAGGTGTTGAACCAGTTTCTTGTCGGGAGATAGCATGAGTGTGCTAGCAACATGCCTGAGAGGAATCACTGTGTGGCCATTGAGTTTATCCTCTCTGGACTAACAGAAAGCCAAGAGGTGAAGGTAACCCGCTTTTTTTAAGCACATTAATAGGGAATCTTGGAAGGATCATGTAGATGAAGGTTGATCCCCCGGCTTCACACACTGTGTACCTTTCCCTCAGTAACTTGGCTTCTGTGGATTTCTGTTACTCCTCAGCTATCTCCCCGAGGTTGCTGGTGAGCTCTTCAGCAGTGAGGAGAGCCATTTCAATCAGTGCCTGTGTGGCACAGCTGTTCACTTGTCTCCTCATGGCTAGTGCTGTGTGTCTCCTGCTGGCAGTAATGGCATATGACTGCATGTGGCTCTCTGTAACCCTCTCCTTTATGCAACTGTCATGTCCTCAAAAGCCTGTGCACAGATGGTAATCATCTCCTCTTTCACTGGCTTTGTCCACGCACTTGCACAAACTATCTCCACCTTCACATTCTCTTTCTGTGACTTTGGTGTTATCGGTCATTATTTCTGTGACATCCCCCTAGGATCCAGCTTTCATGCTCTGACACCTATAGCAAAGAGACGGTACTTCACATTTTTGGTGTGTTTCGTGGCACCTTCACATCTCTGGCAATTCTCATCTCCTCCATCTACCTCATCTCCACCACCCTGAGGATCCACTCCTCCAAGGGCAGATGCAAAGCCTTCTCCACCTCTGCTTCCCATCTGAGAGCTCTCTTCTTGTTTTATGGCAGCACCGTTTTTATGTGCGGTAGCCCAACATCCAGCTACTCATTGGACTGAGATAAATGGGCCTCTCTGTTCTCTACAGTGGTGACTCCAGTGCTGAATCTTACCAGCTACAGCCTAAGGAATAAGGAGGTGAAGGATGCTCTGAGGAGAGTTTTAGGTCATATTAGAGAAACTTCAGCAGACTTGTTAGAAAGAGAACTTTGTTTGGGGAAAATTTATCAAAACCTTGGTACAAAGAGTAGGACTTCCAAGGAAGATTTGATCAGCTTCCAAGGGTGAGATTCAGAAAGGTACTTAATTGTTAGAAGTGCTTTTAGGTGGACTTTTAACTGGTTGTATCTGCAACTTCTATCTTGAAAGACTGTGTTCCTCTGCTGCTGAAAGCTGGAGGAATCCTGACTCTTAACTTGCAAGTTCCAAGCACAAACAGGACTCCTGCCTGAGGAGTGCGTGGCACAGAATTGCAGTTCTCTGTTCTATTAGGAACGTTTGCTCATGTAGGAAAACCACCAGTCCGTCAAGATGAGAAAAAGCTTTCAGAGATATTCAAGAGGAGAAAAGCAATGTGATTTGAATTTATGGCCATTTCTGCTACGTCTTCAGTATTTGAAAGGAGTAGCCTCTTCCAGTGCAACACACAGAACCTGAAGTTCTGCAAAGGAAATCTTGGAGAACACACACCCGTGTTTTTGCCCCCCAAACACTAGGGAAAGTAACTGTCCCTCTCCTGTTAAATCTCCCTCTTCTGTCACTCATTACTACCTCCTTTTTCCCCTTCTGCCTGGAAACATGAAAAAACTACAGAAATGCAGAAAAGATTGACTTCTAATTTTGCTACCATTGTGAAGTAACAAGAACTTATTCCTGCTTTTCATCTCCACATATCAGCAATCCACTTGAGGCAACTGAGTGAACTGGTAGTTATTTTAAGGACATTGGACATAATTTGAAAGTTAATCAAGCTGAAGTGTTGTTTCACTTAAAAGAATGACGGAATAAGATGGTGACTTACCAACTACATGTCTGTCGTAAATGTGATTTTGAGAATAAACGACCAATCATTTCTGGGAGATGGGAAAGTTGGGAAAGGCTTTGGAATCCTTTTATCAATTCAACTAAGCTAGCTCTAAGGATAGGTGTTCTAGCGCTAAACGATGTTTCATCCCTTCTGGCTGAGTTTACAAATGCTGTCCCTCAGTTGGCAGAAGGAGTTGAAATCTTTATTGAGCTGAAAGTGACAGAATTAATCTCAGACAGGCGAGAGGTTCCTGCCTCTGCATAAGGTTTACAGTCAAAGGGGGATGGAAAGAGGTCTTGCGGATTCCCTTTGCATTTCACTGCAAGCCTGTTAGGGCAGTTATTTCCCCTGACTTCCTCTCCTTAAAGCTGTGCATAACTGTAGCAAAGATTGTGTCCCTGTGATCATCTATGGCACCCTAAAGAAGGATTTTACAAGTCTCAGGAAAATGTAGCCTTTTGGTCCTGCTAGTTGTCATCTTTCTGTTGCTGCAGAGCCTGAAGCTCAAGGTTTGTCTCTCGTTTCTCATTATTAAGTATCATCAGATATGTGAAGATCACTGTTTTTACACGTATCAATGTTGCGTTGTCCTTATCTTGAACAGAGATGTGAGATTTTTAAACCAGATTTCTGAGGTGTCCAAAATTGTCTCTTTCAGTGGACTCCTAGCTCACAGGAAAGAAATAGCTTGGAAACAAATCACAGGCATCATTTTATTTTCCTGTGTATGTTTACAGGTCTCTGGGAAGAGCAATGTACACTACTACTCTTCCAGAAAAAGACAGGTAGGTTGTCATCAAAGAGCTTCCCTGCACAGCAATGAGTCATGTCTGCACACCTCTCTCTGCGCTGATGTTTAAGATGATAGTCAAAGCCATCTAGAGCTAAGCATCAGCAGAACCGGCAGCATGTTTCAATCAAGAATCACAATCTCAAACCTAAATATGCTTTCTGACAAATATCATCAAAAAGAACAGATTTTCATAAGCCCCACATTCATCTAAGCCCTGCATTCACCTATGCCTTAGTCTCCACCTCGAGAAACCCAGACAAAATTAGGGAATTTAAAATGTTAAAGAGCTGCTGTCTCTTCAAATCTACAGTTTGCTTTTCGAAGAATGCCTTCTGATCCAACATCCAGAATCCTGTTCCTCTTCTTCCCTTCCCCAAATCTCAGTTCCAGGAGGAGATTTGGGAAAATCCCGGCCTTGAATCACTTGTCATGACAGCAATGCTAAAGTAAGTCTATTTGCGGTAGAACAGCATTGCCCAGAGTCAGGAGGTCCTAGGGGCATTTCGGGTTTCCCTGCTGCAAACAGTTGAGGAAAACTCAATGAATCGAGAACAGTACTGTTAAGAATTTTAGGGAAATTTTCAGGGTTCAGCTAGGAATTAGGTTATATTGTGTGGAGTATGGAGAGATATTGGATCCCCGTATTTCCACTGAGATACCTATTCCTTAGATTTTTTTATAGTGTAAAGCAACAGATGACTGGCCAAAGTATGAAACTTCATCCAGTCTCTAAATAAAGCGGTGAAATAAGTCCCAATAATTGAACTGGACTGTGGCTCCAACATTGACTATGGTATTTAACCATGCTTGGATTGCTGCTCTGATAGATTATAAAGCTCAGCTATGACATAAGGTCAAGGCCTTGGAAAGGTGTTAGCAGAGCTCCTTTAAATGAAGCGTTCCCAGAGACACCAGGTTGGCACAGACTGATGAAAATCGGAGTTAATGCCTGGCATTGGGGAACGGCCTCTGTGTCCATCAGTGTTCCTGGGAGCCTTGGAAAGTCTAGTACAGTGTATGTCACCCTTCACTGCAAGGCAGACACCTAGTGCAGCATCCTGCTCCTCTCATGCTCCTATTTTACCATGCAATGAATCGCAGTCCCCTCAAAGGTCTCTTGCTGTCTTCAGCAGCTCTCTCAAGTTGAGGCACCTCATGTCAGCACACCAATATATGTGAGATGAAACCTGCTTGTGCTGTGCCACACAGAAGGATTTGCCTTCTCTTGGAAGCTTAGCACCACCATCACTTTTTTTGTGTAGAAACGTGAGCAGACACCACTCTCCGAAGCTCGTAGGAGCTAGTGGGAAAGCATAACCTCTCAAAATACCTAGTTATTCCTCTTAATGCCAGGAGAAGCCTAGACCTGAGACTTACACAGCTCTAAGGTGTCTAAAGGTAAAAGCCACAATACCACCCCAAAGGCTTGGGTTTGACTGGTGACAATATCCTAACATCCTTGTGACTGACAATTTCCAAAGAAAGATGAGAGCTACATGAAACCTTGAATTTAGTTTCAGTTCTACTCTTGTCTGCTGAGAAGATGGTGGAAGGGTGCATATAGATGAAAATGCATGGCCCAAGGAACAGAAGTGCAAGAGTGATATGGGAGGTGCAGGTAGAGAGTGCTTTGAGACGCCCTTTGGAGGAGTGTGTCCTCAAAGAGACCAAAATAATGACATAGGACACAAGAAGAACAAGCAAAGAGCCCGAGGAAATCAGACCACTATTGGCAACCACGATGCAACCAACCACGTAGGTGTCAGTGCAGGCCAGCTTCAGCAAAGCGTGTACATCACAGAAGTAGCGGTCGATCTCATTGGGCCCACAAAACAATAGCTGAGCGGTCAGCAGGGTCTGCACCAGGGAGTGCACACAGCCTCCCACCCACGAAGCTGCCACCAGCCGGCCACACACATGCTTGTTCATAATGCTTGTGTAATGAAGCGGCTTGCATATAGCAGTGTAACGATCATACGCCATTGCTATGAGGATGAACATCTCCGTGCAGGCAAAGAGATGGACCCCAAAGAGCTGTGCTATGCAGCCCACAAAAGAGATGGTCTTCTTTTCAGCAAGAAGGTCATAAATGAGTTTGGGAACTGTGACAGTAGAGTAACTGATATCTACAAAGGACAAGCAGCTCAGGAAGAAGTACATGGGAGAGTCCAGCTGTTGACTGTTCTGTATAGTGATGATGATAAGCAGGTTTCCAAGAATGATAGTGGCATAGAAGACTAAGAAGAATGTGAAGCATACTTTTGCTAATGTATCATCTTGTGTGAGTCCCTGGAGGACAAACTCTGTCACATTGTTTTTGTTCTTCATATATGTCACGTAGACAGGACCTGAAGCACAGAATAAAGCCACCTGTGACGGCATTAGAAACACAGTGTTATCAGTACACATCCATGTCGATCACTGGTATGTTCAATATCAATGTATTCCCTTTTATGCCTTTTGGGGAAAGTTTCCTTTCAAAGTCAATGCTTCTCTCAAGGAGTGACAGTTGATATCTAACTCAGAATGTATTACTGAAGTGTGTATTAGCGAGCTCCACTTATTTGCTTGAGGGAGTTGGTGGAAATATCCTCCAGATTCATATTTCTGATCTTTGCCCCTTTTAAAAAGGAAGACTAGTCACTAGGTTCCCTAAACATCCACTTTTGAAGTGTTGATTTGGAAATGAAAAACTGACTGAGAAGGATAGTGCATGTTACCATTTGAGTCTCAACACACTAGTCATCCCCTAAGGAATTCTGCTCAAGCAGTGAACGTACCTTCTTTTTCAACCCTCTGAAGGAATTCAACAGAACTAGTCCTTACTATTGCTCTCTGACTCCGGTAGAATGTCCATGCATTTTTGTGCAACCATCAGTATTCACATCACGACACAAGGCAGCTGGCTAATTAACATCACTTCAACTATCAGTGTAGATCCTTCTGGAGGAGGTAAAGTGGACACCTACCTCATGTCTGTTTAGCAGAGATGTGCCTTTAGGCACAAACTGTCTTTAAGGCGCCCTAAGTGAAATCAGACCATGTTCAAGGCATGCCAAGAAACCTGAAGCAGGAGAGTCATTGTCCTATATGTGCTGTACTGGGCTACATCTTGTGTGGATTGGTTCCAGTTATTGCTCATGAGTTTCTGGGTTGCCACCTCAGTCTCCAAAAGAGCAGGCTTGTTTTTCCTCAGACCACCTTTCCTACAGTACATGAGTGAATACTGGAGATAATCTGCATTAACGATGTGTCAGTAAGGTTTTATACACCTCAGCCAAGTTCTGGACTGGGCATGGAAACCCCCTTAAAAACACACCTGTGATGCCACCGGGGTAATAAATATACCACTGCTGAATCTCCTTTACTCACCAACACCCTTGTATTCACCTTTGCTGCACTCTAGTGCAGTACACAAGTATCACTAGTGTTCAGTTTCTACATTGAAAAGATAGATGGCAAGAACTGCCTAACAATGTCTACAATACTGGCAAGTCATTTGGGATCTTAATCCCAAAGTTAAGATTGAGTACATAGGAAGTGCTGCAGCTACCTATTGACTCCTTGACTCTGTAACACCAGAATCTTCCTTTTGACAGATACTTCTGGAAATGGCATAAAACTGAAAAATAAGCAAAGAAGACACCAATTAAAACAAAGGGTAAAAAAAATGAGTTCTTTCTACTTCATAAAATGTACCTCACAAAAGCCACTCAACAGTAATGCCTCTTTTCAAAGGCAGGATTTCATAGTCATGCTTGAACAAAACAAAGAAGCAAGATCAGAAAACTTACACAGTTTATATTTGCTAGTCTCCAACAGTTTGCCTGCTATTCTCTTCTGATGACCTCTCGGACCACTTCAGGCAGTTTCATCAAAACCTCTCAGCTCCAAGCTGCTTCTTATGTGTCACGAGAGCAGTCCACATCTCTGCCAGGGCTGAAAACTACAGAGGATGAAAGGGACAGCCTGAATGTCTAGCTCCATTTCTCATTCTGCAAAAACAACTTCCAAGAGCATCTGCAAGAACAACTCTCTCTCTCTCTCTCTCTCTCTCTCTCTCTCCAGATGGGGAAGTTGTGGCAGAAATATTTCAAGTAAATTGCACAGCAGAAGCACAAGCTTACCAGAAGCAATGAGATCGCAGAGGCATGTGAAGTTTTCTTTGTCAGAAAGAATCAGTGGACAGGGAGCTCAAATATATATTTTGGACAGCTATTAGAGTAATCTCTACAGGGTGACTCTGGAGCGTGATCATCTAGACCATGTCACATTGTGGGGGGGTTTGCTCGCTTTCTTTCTAGGCCACGTGCCCTAACCCCTCAGCAGTTTCAGTATGAAGGGGGTCAGTGGGCCCCATCTGTCTTTCTACCTGCCCCACCCCAGGTGAGACAGACCAACCTCTGAAGGCGCCTGTCCCTCTCTGTTGACAAGGGTGCTGAGCTAGACAACTGTCCTTCATTGCATGAAGAATTTAGACTGCTACAAATAGGTGGGGATGATCCCACCTTTAGCTGTGTCCACAGAGTGTGAATGCTGGGTGAGGGACATGCTGGCCCAGGCCTGAGGGACACTATCCCTCTAAGCCTTGAGAATCAGGATTTATCCCAGTTCCGTCCTGCTGGCTGCCATCCACATAACCCACCACGGTGAGGAGAAGACACTGAGACGTCCGCAGTGTACTGGTGCATGCCCGTGAAACGGGAACCCACTCTGCCACCCCCTGCATAGAGCAGAGGACATTCGGGGAACCAGAGCATTTCTGACATTGTCCCAGGGTTTGGTCCGTAGATCTGCCGCTCTCCTGTGCAGGGAACACCTTCTTATCTTGAATCACACTTAAGCCATGTTAAGGTGCAACACAAGTGCAAGCAAGTGTTTATAGGGAACATGAAGTGAAGGAAGGAAAAAGAAAGTGCTTTAGTTACTTTCAGAGTGCATTACACAGATGTCTTTCCCCCTCACGCAGCTCATTTGCTCTTTTCCTCCTGGCAAGGTAGGAGTCAGGGTCCCGTGGCTCCTCGTGGCTCCTTTGGCCTTGTGGAGAACCTTAGCTGCTACAACTAACCTCCCTGTGGCAGCTGTGACTGGCTCTGAGATGATTTAATCTTCCATCTTCACATTTCTTCTCTTCCCTCCTGCAGGAGTAGCTGCTCCAGCTATTCCCTTGGAATACATGTTTCTTCCTTTGCCTGGGCCTGTAAATGTGCCCTTTTGGGCTACGAGGCGGACATGCCTTGAGTACAGGAATTATTACTGTATAACTCTTTTTTTTCATTGACACATAAAATTGTGCCCCCCAATGCTTTCTTTGCCCCCCAATGCTTTCTCTGGTGGTGACAATTTCCTACGGTCAGCAATTTATCTTTCACTTGGATCTTTGATTCTCTATTAGTCTAAACAGTAAAATGCAAAATCTGAGGCAGAGATGAAGGGCAGAGGGGATGGCTAGGAAGGAGGGCATTAGTGATAGGCAAACTACTGCAGAAAGGCAGAGAGTTGCTGCACTGGAATGGGAAGGGGAGAAGCTTCTCCTCATATCATCTGCATCAGCAAATGACCCAAACAGCATCTAATATCAGCAGTTCAATTGCTAACCCATGGATTCAGCATATGACAATGCAGTACTCCTAAGAAGGCATTTACTCCAAAGTAAAGGGGAAGGAAGCCTTTGGTACAATTGCTTCCAGCAGCAGGTGACCAACAGCCTTGCAGACACCTTGGGCCATCGTTTCCTAGCTGAGTAGATTACAGAGTAGATGGAGTTTGTCTGACGGAAAGTTTACACCTGGGAGAGCTCGGACTAATGGGATGCTCTGCCTGGAACACATTTTAATATTTTTGATAGCATTCATTTCTTTATTTGCTGGTGTCTCAGCAGTGCTTGGAAGCCCCAGTCCTGGGCCTGTGCTATTCAAAAAGAGAACATAAAGGGAATCCCTGCTAGTCACAGAGTTTACAATGCCATTCCAATCAAAACATGAACTTTCAGCGTCTTCCTAATTACTGCAACAGCTAAAACCAAGCTTTTCTTCAAAAGGGAGCTTTCAGTAAACTTTCCAAAATGGAATTATAGTGAGAGAGACTTGATTTTCTCAGCTCCTGAGAAAATGTTACCACAGTTCTACACCTCACCCTTTTCACTCCAGACTTTTCCATTCCACAGTTTTCTTATGGCACTTTTTACCTCCTCATTTCTCAGTGTGTAGATGAGTGGGTTCAGCATGGACGTGATGACAGTGTAAAAGACAGCTACGCTCTTGTTCTCCGAGAGATTGCTGGATGGGCGTATGTAGGTGAATGTGCATGGCCCAAGGAAGAGAATCACCACAGTAATGTGGGACCCACAGGTGGAGAGGGCTTTGTTCTTCCCTTGGGACGTTCGCCTTTTCAAGGATAACAAAATGACAATGTAGGACGTGACCAGGATGACGAAAGAGACCAAAGAAATCATTCCACTATTGGCAACGACAATGATGCCCGCAACATAGGTGTCGGTACAGGCCAGTTGTAGTAGGGGATGGACATCACAGAAGTAGTGGTCAATTTTGTTGGGGCCGCAAAAAGGGAGCCTAACGGTTATGAGGGTCTGCACCAGGGAGTGCACAAAGCCCCCCACCCATGAACCCATCGCCATCCAGCCACACACACGCCTGGTCATGAGGGTGGTGTAGTGCAGGGGTCTGCATATGGCAAAGTAGCAATCATAGGCCATCACTGTGAGGATGAAGATCTCAGCGCAGCCAAAGAAATGTCCCATGAATAGCTGTGCCATGCAACCCCCAAAGGAAATGGTTTTCTTCTCAACAAGGAAGTCAGCAATCATTTTGGGAGCTGTGGCAGAAGAGTAGCAAATATCTGCAATGGACAGGTGGCAGAGAAAGAAATACATGGGGGAGTTCAGACGTTGACTGCTAACTACAGTGACAACGATGAGCAGATTTCCTGCCACAATAACAATATAGAAGAACAAAAACACCACAAAACATATTTTCTGCACCCCTTGGTTCTTTGAAAGGCCCAGAAGAATGAATTCCTTCACACTGCTTATATTCTCCATGTTGATCCGTTGGGTGGCAATATGCAATATACAGCTTATACCCCTGGGAAAACAAAGACAGACACATGATTCATCAGCATTTTTTCATTATTAATGATGAGTTCTATATCAGAAGTGGATACAAACCAAGAAAGATATAGCATTAGTATTAAGCTTATGAAGTGTTTAGTTTCTGTCATGTATTTTTTTTTAACGGCTATTTAATTCTCCACAGTACAAAGCTTCTGCCATGGCTTTGGTGGCACGGAGATAGGTGCACTTTGTGATATGTTCCTTAATCCTGGTCCTCCAGGATTTTGAAGGACTGGCTCCATGGCTGGTAGCCTTCCATGCACTAAGGACAAGGCCAGAGTGTTCACCTTGGGCACTACAAGGCAGATAATGCAGCATATTTGCCCTCAGGGTAGACAAAGTCCCTGACAGCAATCTTTGTAAAATGGGTGTCTTTAAGAATACCTGGAAATATTGCTCAGAATGATGATTTGCTTTATAAGTACACATGATCTTTGAATTCTTGTTTAGAAGGGAAATGTACCCACAGGCAGGGAAAAGCACTCTCTTGTGTATATACATTTTGAAACGTAAATATGAAATGTCACAGGCTGAAAAAGGAGTTCTGGGAAGGTTATCTATCATGGAGGGGAAAAAAATTGCAGATATGACTTAATGGAGTATTTCACATTGTTCTAAATCTCAGCATTGTTTCTATCAGAGGAAGGAAGAATGAAAGACTCTTGTGAGATCTTCTGTCCCAGCGTTGTACTGATTTTACCTAGTATGATTTTTGATACACTCTGCATGATGCTTTCAAGGGTTAACTTAGCTTAATGAAGCTAATCTAACTAAACTCCTTCAACAGCCAGTATAAGTCTCTCTATAGGCTGATTCAGAATGACTAAATTAGGGTCCTTTGCAGAACCCTTTTTTCCTCCACTCACTATGAGGAGCTTAAGCAAATTAGCACCACCAGGTTAGAATGAACTTCAGAGAATAATCCCATTTGGTCCCTGAAAGTAGCTCAGAGCTTTTTGTAATGCCATCCACCTGTTTTAGGTTATGGCTGAGCTCCTTGTCCCTAGGCATTTCTACATCCATACAGTTTCTCATTCGAGACAAGGTCACATTCCAGCATAAACATGGGACTTCTTTGGTTCACCCTGCATTCCAGCTACAACCCATCGAGCATTACATGTCACTAATAAATGAGTAGCCTACATCTTTAGAAAGAGTGTAATGTCTCTAGCTTGCCATTATGCACCCAGACCACCAGAATTCCCTTGCTCAAAGAAGTCTGGGAACCACCAGATTAAACTCTTCACAGAGAGTTTAAGGTCAGCCAAAAGCAGGCACTCTTTTAATAAAAATATCCACTGTATGGGCTTCCTTCTAGGATCAAAACATTCCCCGTCAGCTGGTGTTAAAATGCACCATTTTAAGTCCTGCAGAATTACATCACAACCAGGTCTTCTCATTTGTCTTGGTGATCTGTGAGCAAATCTGTGGAATGATTCAGTTAAGCCAAGGTATCTACCAACTACTTCCATCTGCAGCATAATCAGAAATTCTCGTGCAGGCACAAAGTGATGAAGCATCCACAGGAAACACTGAAACTGAGAAAAGCCAAGATTACTTTCAAACCCACAAAGTGAAGCCGAGAGAGGAAGTGGGCAAAGTTAGGGACTTTTCCTATGCTTACAGTTGTACTTACACTAGATGAAAGTTTTTCAAGCAGAAGGGTAAAATTTACATGGATGGTTCCCCTTCAGATATTTCTACAAGGAAAAGGATCAGTAAGAACAACGGGAGGTCAGTTGCTCCCTCGTCTTACCAAGTCGTGATCCTTTCTACCCCTCTTCCTTCCAATGAGCAACGACATAGACTTCTCAACAAAATAAATGACAGGGATGAAATGAGCACACCTTTATGGCTGTGCAGTACCCAGTCCAAAAGAAATAGCTGGGCTCCATCCAAGCCAGAGCAAGACTGGAAACAGACCACAGCAATCGCAGGGCCACATTTAGGCAGCTGGAAAGGAGTGACCAAGAGAGAAATGGTCAGGGGAAACTATATGCCTGAATGCCAGCAGATGGCAAATTCCTGAGCTAAAAACACGGTGTGCATCTACAAAAGGACCGATTCACAATTCAGACAGCTCGACCATGTATCTTGCTTGATAAGGTCCTTTCCATCACCGCCAAACTGCATTTAACAAACTACCCATCTGTCTGATCTCATCTCATCGACTTAAGTCATGTAGGCACCTGTACCTAAGCTAGGCATATTACACCTGACCAGTCTACTTGTAGATGTGATGAATCGTGCTGCTGGTACCCATTTCTTACTGTTGACTCCAAGAGGATTACTAGAATGACTAATTCAGTAGAGGATTGCCACCAGTTATGGCTTATCTCTTCAAGTGCCTTTGCAGGGGTAGACCTGAGCTATATGACATAATGCAATCAGCTGCAAAATAAAATGAATCTCATGTGTACTCTTAACATCTCAAAAAGGGTGAGAAATTGCACCATCTCCTTACTGCATGCATTCTTCCCTAAAATCTCAGGTGGTTATGGGAAACAAAAGAATAATTTCGAAGCAATCTAATCTGCGGCTGTAGAACTAGCTCTGTATATGATTCTAGCCAAAGACAACTAGAGACAGTTGATAACTTCAGTGGAAGTTCCTTTCTGTATTTTCACATTTGTGCAAGAAGAAAGGAAAAGGAAGAGGAAAGCAAAGCAAAGCAAAGCAAAGCGAGAAGGCAGAGAAGCTGCAAAACTTACCTCGCCTGTCTTTAGAGATCTAATATTTTGTGTAAGGGCTCTACAACTTTATCTCCTCAACTTCTGTCTCCCCTGGTATGAATGTGTTAGAGCACAGCACCTTTAAAGAACACAGAATGGCTTCTGGAAATCTTCCAAAACTTGCTTAGGAGGTGGCTGTTAGTGTATAATCCAGTCCCATCTAATTTATTACTTGCTTTCGTGTGTCACAAGTGTATCTTGATGTTTCCTGCCTATGTGAGAAGTGGTTTAATAGGCTGTGTGGATGATGTGACCTGGGTGTGCTGAATGATGCTTTCATATCCCAGGGCTGAGAAGAAAACCATTTAAGCACCAACCTTTAACCCTCTCGCAGGAAATGTTCCACCTGAAGGGTTCTTGGGGCTGCAGGAGGGAGGGGTGGAGGCTTCGTGAAGGGAAGGCGTGAAAGAAAGGGGCAAAGGAGGAGAATGAGTTCTGTCTTGACTGAAAAGTTTAAGTAAATATATTTTAAAGAAACAGTTGTCAGTCAATGCTTTTATAATGATATCACAAAGGCATTTCAGGGTTTCTCCATAAGAAATAACACTCAAAGGAGTAGCTGAGTATTCAGCTGGACAAGCATATGCATGGAACTATCCAGTTAACACTTCTCGGAGTTCTTCCTTACTCCAAGCTGACAGTTGTATGGATTTCCCATGTGTAAAGGGCCATTAGGTCCACTGCTCTGGCTTCCTAGCATTGTGAATGCTAAAACAGTCCATTTGTAATCTAGATATTTTCTCTTCTTTTTTAACTTCTGTGTATTCCAAAAAACATGTCAAAGAGAAATCCTCATTAAAGGAAACAAAGAAAGAAACCTCAAGCTGTAGGAAGAGTCACCATCCTCCAGGGATGGTAAAGAATTCCTATCACAGGAGTCTTTTAAGGACAGCTTGGGCTCATTTCTCTCAGGAGTGGTACAATTAAGCTTTTATAGGGACAGAAGATGTCCTGGGTGACCTCTTGATGACCCTCCAAGTCCTATCTCACCAGAAATTTCATCACTGGAAATCCAGTGAATAAAGCCTCTTTGCAAGAATTTGCATGTTTTAACAGAGGTCAGTGAATTACAAAGTCAGTCAAAAAAATCCTTCATTTACTAGTTGGGAAACTGAGGGAGGAAGTCACCTATTTAATGCCAATGGAAGTCAGCGAATTTAATCCTGACTTAGTCACTCTAGGCTCTTCTGAGGAAAAAAATGAATGTCTCTGGAGGCAGATGCATCTGATCTACCTCAGAACTGATTTTAGGATGCGATTAGGTCTGAAATGGACATCTAGCTTTTAAATAAAATAATTTAGGGCAGACAAATCTCACTGTCATGATGGGCCCCATCTTTCTTAACCTGAGCAGCTGCAGTCAAAGGTGAACCTATGAAATGAAACAAACGAAGCAAATAGACATGCTGATTTATATCAGCATATCATCTCAACCAAGGCCCAAGTCAAATTCATCGTTTCTCTCAACTCTACTGTGTATTTGTAGCTTATGCCTCATGGATGTCAGGAAAGGCATTGTCTCAGCTACTGTCCTTTGCTTTGTTTTGCTGAAATTTCTGGAAATGTGGAATGGCCTGATAGCAACATAGTTAATGTCTCCATCTCCTCTGCACAGAATGCCAGCGATCTCCACAGTGAAAACAGAAATCCTTCAGTTAATGAGAATAAATACTGGTAAAGAAATGCCTTGGTGAAAATAGTCCCCTAACTTAAATATCCTTTTACTGTCACCTGGAGTCTTGGGCAGCTTAATGAGGGTTAACAGTAGTCACTACAGGAAACAAGAGTATTGGGTAAGAAGGTAAACAAAGTCTTACAGTCTTTGGGAAAGGAAGAGGAACAGCAGATGACAGAAGCCAGAGATCAGGCCAATAGCATCTGGCCTGCTCACCTAGTATGAGTCAGCCTGCCACTTTCTGTACCCAGTGGCACACATGGCAGCAACTTGGCTAGCATCACATTCATGTCCTTTTGTTTCCCTAGCCAAATGGACTACCAGAGGTGACTTAATGCACAAGTCCAAATGAAGAATTGCTGCTACCTCCTGCTGCAAAATAATTCCCCATAGGGCTGTGCTTAGTGCCAGCAAAGGAGAAAGGTCTTTTCTCCATTTTCATTCCACTTACCTCGGCACCTGGCTCTGGACACCACTATGGCAGCAGGTCATGCTTGGGGAGCTGTGATTTGGACAAGGAGGGACTGTGCATGGTGAGATGAATGAGGTTTTGCAGCTGGATAGTGAATACTGGCAAGGGGTTTGTTGATAGAGCCATGGTGAATGTGTGTTGTGAATTTGATGATGGGCAGGATGGGGACAAGGCACGGTGTAGAGGGAAGTTGTGAAACTTGAAATGGATGCTACATGGCCAGGGGCTGTCTTCATGGAGTTTGTGAAACCAGAAGTGCCTGAGGTGTGGTGAGGGACTGTGCTGAAAGATCGTATGAAGTGGCAGGTAATACTGTGGGTGTTAAGCTGTGTTGAAAGACCTTGTGACATCAGAAGCGGACATCGTGTTTTTAAGGGTAACACTAGGAGAGGTTGGAAAACTGTGGCTGCTGAGGTGTCATAAGGCTGGCTAGAGAGTTCAAGGAGAACAGGTTGTGCGAAGCAGTACGGGACAATGTATGTGACAACTTATCACTTGACATCTTGGGAGAGGTTTTGAGGTCAGAAGAGGACACTCGGTAGTGATGAGTGTGCTAAGGGAAGTTCTGCAGTGACAGTGGACCCTTGGGGAATGAGAAGTTGTGTTGAGGGAGGTTGTGAAATCAGCAGCAGGCATTAGGGAAGAGGACTGACAACTTCTCAATCTGTGTGACCCTGAGCAGCAGTAGAGCATCTTCTGCAAGGTCTGTGAAACTAGAGCTATGCTGCTGCTATTTGATGCAGGCTTTCATTAAGTAGTTTCATTAAGGAAGTAGACTCAGGTTTTGAATATGCTTTGGAGACAAGAGACCAATCTTACCAAAGTCTTATAAGAGCTATACGAGAACTGTGAGTGACTTTTTCAGCATGCTTTTGCACGGTCTATGGAAGTCATAGGATGGTTACTTCACTTGCATTATATGGAATGCAAAGTTTTTGATGATTCAGCATATCTCCACAGGGCGTCCATTACAACCAGTATGACAGTACATGACAGTACATATCAATGGCCCAGGCTGATGCTATTTAACATTATGAAATCTGTTTGAAATGCCTTAGATAGAAAGCTAATTACCTGACATTCCCTGAATGCCCAATGGAGAGAGAGGCACCTCCAGAGGATGTAAACCACCATCGTAGACCCTCTCAATCACTGACAGTAAGAGACATGCATTCTCAGAGGTGGCATCTGCCACGTGTTTGCAATATATTTCTTGTGGTCCAAAAGAAGTCAGTGATAGGATAACTGCAAGGAAATAGGGATCATGTGCAGAATTTTCTGCCCTGAACTAACATTAAAATAGCCAGCCCAGCCTACCATGGAGCATGCCCTCAGCATATGAGCTATGTTTGTCCTCTGACTTGCTCAGTATCTCTCTGGGAAGATGCCAGGACACAGAGCACTCTAGAAGGTCAGTGGTCATGGCTAAGAAGAATGCGTTCCTCGGGGGCCACCAGCGCCCTGAAAAAAAAACACATTTCTGCTTTCCTGGGGACGGTTGAAAGGAGACAGGCAGCCAAGGATGTTAGTGCTGAGTGTGTTCCTCAACATAGTCCCTGTACCAGTGGCATGAGGTGCCTGCAAGGGACACCTGCCGCCCTGAGGTCAGCAAACCTAACTCCACTCATCACAAGAGCTCCTAGACACCAGTGTTTGAAATAGTCTTTATTTTCTCATTGATTGCAACATAAGGCACTCACGGTACTGTTGGTATTTCTGCAATGTGGTTGAGGCCTGGAGGAAGGAATCTGTAGATGCATATGAGTGTTTCAGAGCAGTCCAATTTTCACCACATGCAGAAGGGTCAGAGAAAAACTCTAAAAAGACTTGATTTGCTTCCCCTTCCCAAGTCTCTGCCCCTCAGTAGTTATCCCCACCCTTCCTTTCCCACAGCTACCTCCTTCTCAACTCCAGGAGCTCCTACTGCAGTCAACCTTCTTCTCTCCCTCACCTCAGCCTACCTCAAACATCAAACAAAAGTAGCAGCCTTCCCCTCATGACCCTCCCCAGCATCAGCTGCCAAATTACCTGTCTTGCACCTTTCACGGAGATGTAGCTTCCTGCCACAGGAAAGAAGGGGAGGCAGCTAGGAAGAGAAGGCTATGCCCTGTTTGGAGAAAGGGAGTAAGGTCAGTTAAGTAGGGGGCAGAAGGAGGGGCGAGCAACTTCAGACAGCTACCTTTTTGACCATTTACATCTTGCACCAACTCAGAGCCAAGTGATGTCTCATATCCCACAATTTAGAATCGTGAACAAAGGACGCAGGAGATACAACAGTGCAAGCAGGCTTTGGTAGGCCTTGTTAGTGAGTCTTAAGAGACATTCTAGAAACACCACTTTACGCCTACTTCTCCCCGCTTTAGAAGCTTAACCCTCAAAAGCAGTTACCCATCCCTACCATGGCCAGAAAAAGAAAGCACTTCAAAGTAAATGCCCAGAGGCAAGAAGCTGTAGATAAAGGACTTTGTCATCTCTCTTAGATCAAATTAACCAGAGTTTAAGATCAGACTAAGTCAGGTCACAGACTAAGTCACAATATCTCAAAATAGGTCTAATTTGTCTAATCAAAGACAATTCCTGACTGTAGAGGCAGAGAGAGAGACCTTTGCTTCTTCACCACATGATACCCAAAGTCTGAGTGAGATTTGTCCCTTTGGAGCCAACACTTGCCCATTTTGAAGCTTGCACAATCACATTGTTAAAACTCTTTTCTTCCTCTTCATTTTGTAAGTAAGTAAGTGGCACACAACAAGCATACTTCTTGTCTGCAGGGTTTCTGTTGTATTATGGCGAATAAATCGCTGTGTTTACTATTTTTCTAAAGTCCCTTTCAGGTCAAGCTGCTAAAATACTTTAATTCTCTGGGTCCAGAGGTGAACGACGAGTCATCAAATGCTGTTAGAGCCCTGTGCAGTTTGGGGAGACTCCTCCTATCTGCAGGAGAAAGAAATAGGCACCTTTTTACACATGTTGTCAAAGGGAGGCCCAGAAGCATTCGGGGAGGCAGGCAAAGGCTGATAATGCCCAAAGAGGATTATTGATGCCTAGCACCCAGGCTGTGAAGGCCTCAATGTCTGATCTCCCTTTCCCACCCCACGCACAGCAGACAAGCCCTTTCTCTTTTGGGGGTCTTGGCAGGATTTGGGGCGAGACATTGCACAGGAAGTGATTTTTGAAGGAAACATTGGAAGAAGGGACATCCTCCTCTGGAATAATCCCATTCCAGCTGATTTTCATGTTCCAAGAAAGAAAAAACAAAACAGAATACAGTTACTCTGACAACTTCCCGCAATCTCTACCGACTGCTCATTTGTACATCTCCTTTATAACAGCATTTGGCCAGAGTACGAACGCACCAAGAGCCTTTCACAGATGCATGCAAAATCCCACAGCATCCCTGGGAATGGAATCCCTGGCAGGTAATTTTCTCCCCACCTACTGTAAAAGCAACCAGAGGAGTAGAGCAGAAATAGGAAACTGCCTCACAACATGAGAGAGCCCCATTCTCATCTGCCGCTGACTTCGTCCCAGCCTCCTCAGTACAGTGAAAACACTCCTTCCTGACAACACCAGCTTCATTACACCACAGGAGACAGGAACTGAATCTGCAGGCTGAAAGAACTTCCTTGTCTTTTTCACAGAAACTGTTTCCCAGAAGATCCATGGGATGAATCAGAAACCAAGAGAAAGACACTAGAGCTGGTGCCAGGTCCCAGCTTCTCTGAGCAGTCAATTCCGATGCACTGGGGCAGGAAGGTAAGCATTTCTGGGAAAGGTTCAGCATTTCCTTGCCATCATTAATGCTTTGGGATGTTCTCTGTCTCTGCTGTTCCATCTTCATGCCCTCTCTCACAGACATCCACACACACACGATCACTGCGTAGAGTTACCCCCTCCCCATCTCCTGCTCCTCCCTCTCTATAAGTAGCAATGTTTCCTTCTGCTTCTTTTTTTTACTCTGTTGAACTGCCTCACCCTGTCTTCCTGCTTCAACCTCTCCAAATTTCTGCATGATTTTGCCTTCTCCTCAATATGTAGCACCTTGCTGTTACCTTCCCAGACATCAGCCATGCATACTCCGTGAGCGATAGCTGTCCCAGGCCACAAGGCTGTAAGTATAAAAGCAGTGTATCAGTCACTAAATTCCCCTCTCTCTCTTGCAGAAACAGAGAGAAGAAGAAACTTTCTCCATTTTGGTTATTTCATAGTGACTGATCAGTTCATAATGCTCTCCTTTCAAAGCAGTTCAAGCCTGGCTGAAGGGACTAATTACAGTGGGACTGTGCAAAAGTCAGAGCCGTCATATGCTCTCCTCAGGTTCATGGAGAGCTTCTGCCTCATCAGCTTTGCCTCTGGCATGGTGGGAAATGGCATGGTCCTGTGGTACCTCGGCTTCCGCATCCGGAGGAACCGCTTCACTGTCTACATCCTGAACCTGGCTGCCGCTGACTTTGGCTACCTGCTCTGCATTGCCATCGAAACAGTTCAGTGCCTGATGCACTTCAATGTGGGAGTGCAGTTTGGGATAGCCCTCTTCCTGGATCTTTTCACGTACGGGACTGGCTTGTATCTCCTGACAGCCAACAGCATTGAGAGGTGCCTGTCTGTCCTCTGTCCCATCTGGTGCCGAAGCCATCGCCCAAAGCACTTGTCTGGCATCATCTCTGGCCTGCTCTGGAGCCTCTCGCTGCTGCTGAACATGCTGGGGTACGTTTCTTGCACTGTTCGCCCCTCTAGCAACTGCCACATACTCCTCATCACCATTGGAGTCCTGGACTTCCTCTTCTGCACGCCCCTCATGCTGGTATTCAGCCTCACCCTCTTCCTCAAAGTCAAGTGCAGCTCCCAGCACCTCCAAACAGGCAGGCTCTCTACCGTGATTATGCTCACCGTCCTCTTCTTCTGCTCGTTCCGAAGGGGAAGGAAACACACAGCCACACCACCAAGTCCATACTTGTCAGTTCCCAGAACACTCTCCTGCCTAAGATGCAGGTGCAAATCCCAGGCTAAGAGGTTTCTGAACCTCTTGAAGCCAAAGAGGGCTGCACTGATGCTCCCGTCGTCTGGGGCAAGTGCACTGCACTGGGTAGCGCTGCCCTGCCAGGGAGTGCTGGGCAAGCACCTAGGCAAGCAGCAGCCCCACTTGGAGCACTACCATTCGACACCAGTGCTAGCAGCAAGGAGAGAAAGCAGGAGGGAGGGCTTTTCAAGTGAAAGGGTAGAAGAGGTGGAGGAGCAGGACCGCCTGGGCAGCGGCCCTCTCTGAGAGGACACAGAGAGTCAAATGTAAAACCAGATCAGCAAAGGCTGTGTCCCTTCAGGGATGCTCACAGTTTTACAGCTCGGGTGGTTGTTTCCTTCGTAAGCGCTTAGCTGCCTTGGAGTTTCTCCAAAGTCTGGGGTAAAGTGTGTGTGGTGCCTTCAGCTGTTCGCTCTCGGCTCTTCCTGCTGCATCGCACAGCACTGCACTGCACAAAGGGGAAGGGCAGAAGCGCTCTCTCCTCCTGATTTTCTTGCCTGCTGTTTGCTTGATTTCTGTTTGCAGCGGGCAGAAGCAGGAAAAGAAAGACGACGCTCCCATGGCTGCTTGCTCTGCGATGGACATCTGCCAACGGCCATCTGCCAGAGCAGCTTTTGGATCTGCGCTCAGAAGGGCAGGCTGTGACCAGCCTCTGGCAGCTCTCTGTTGGGAAGAAGGCCCATTACCGCTGCCGATCCAGGCAAGCAAGCCTGGCAAGGGAGTTACCATTGCCCCAAGCCGATTTCTTGTGTTACAATGCCAGACGCAAGCCTTTAAAGCAGTGCAATGAACACGCTGCTCGCATCCGTGACGAGGGCGCTGAGCCTCGGCGGGGCGAGCAGGAGAGCGCTGGGGAAGAGCAGCGCCCTGGGCTGGAGCGCCGCGGCTGCGGGGCACGCTAGCCCAGGCTGCGGCCGGGCGAGGCGGGCCGGGGCAGCGGCGGGGCAGAGCGCGGGCGCCGGGCGGCGAGGCGTCGGGGCGCGGGGCCGCTGCGCGGAGCCGAGAGCGCGACAGGCGCGGCGGGGGCGAGGGTGCGGGGGCAGCCGGCGCCGTGGGCGCTGCAGCCCCGGGCAGGCTCGCAGCCTCGGCGGGGCTCGGGGGCGCTTCCCGCCGCGAGGGCGGCTCCCGGCGCGGAGCGCGGCTGCCGGCGGCGCTGGGGGTCGCGGCGGGTCGTGGCGGGTGGGGGCCGGGCGGGCGCTGCGGGCGGGGGTGGGCGCCGGGGGAGCCGGGGGCTGGCGCGGCTCGGCTCGGCTCGGCTTGGCGCGGCTCGGCCTCCCGGGCGGAGAGCTGTGCCGGGAGAGCCGTGCCCGGCGGCGGAGCGGCTGCCGGGGGTGCTGGCGGGCCGAGAAGGGGGGCCGGGGCCGAGGCGAGGGGCCGAGAGAGCGCGAGCGCCGCTTGCCGCCGAGCGGGCGGAGGAGAGCTGCTGGGGGGGGCGGCGGGCAGCGGGCTGAGACGTGCCCGGCGCGGGGCGCCCCGAGCACAGCAAAGTGCTGCTGCCTGGGGAAGAGTTTTCCTCCCCTCCCCTGCTTGCTGCAGGTTTGTTTTCCTTCTCTGAGAACCCCTGGGGGCGCGAGCAGGTCCGAAGAAGAATGACCTCTGCGCTGCCTTGCAACGTTGCCTAATAGACAACGGCATAGGCAGTAGCCCAGGCGACGCCAGAAAAAACGCCTGTCACCGTTTGGGCAAAGATGGTCGAGTTTTCCGTTGCTTTCTTTTGAGAGAGGCACTGAGATTACTTGGAAGACGTCCAGATGTGTGTAGGTCAAAGGCACTGACGACCACTGGTCTCCTAAAAATGCCAGGCACGAGACTTTCAGGCAATGCACATGCGAAAGGAAGGCCAAACACCTCGATCTCAACAGATCATGTATGTATACGCAATAGGTTTGGAACACCAACAGCAACAAACAGCCATATAAAAGGATTGATATGAGCTTTATTGGTATAGCCTCGCTATATTTGGATATATATACAAACAGATGTCTTTATATTATAACTACAGGCTTTCTTTACTGAATTGAGCACTGAGGACTAAACAGCAAATAATGAAAAAGAATGGCAGAGTAGAAGCACGTTTCCTGTTACTGAGCACGGGAGAAGTTTTCAATTTCTTCCTTCATTTCCTAAAAAAATACTAAAAAAAAAGATAAAAAAGGAATAATAATTGCCAACTAAGCACAGGCAAACTTGCTATAAGCTGGAATAGAAATGTAAAATCCTGTAGCTAGCTGCTTTGTATAAAATGAAAGTCTGTGTAGATGCCTTCCAGGTGGAAGTCAGCAACTCGTATGTAACACAGACTGCTAAGCAGGAAAGAGAGGAATAGCGAATAAGCAGGATACCCACTGTGCACAAGGAAGAAGTGCAGAACAGTGACAGGAAGTGCTGTGTAACCAAAGTACCTCTATCAACTGCGTTTTGTCATCGTCTTGCCAATGGCGGTAAACACACTGGCTGAGCACCAGATGTAGTTTTTTGAGGTGGCGGATGTTACAGTGCTTTGTTGCATCGCCAACGACATTCAGCAGTTGCTGAAGAAAAAAGGGAGACAGTACAAGTTTACGTTAGCATGAGATCATTTGAATAGGCTCTCGATGTGTTCAGACACAAAAGAAAATGGTCCCCCACAACTCGCATCCTCCTTCCTTGTATGGCTAAATAAAAAAGGAGTGAAACGTCCAAGAACAGACTAAATATCGCAGCAGATTTCCATGGAGGAAATGAGCTGCTGTGTCCGACTTGCGAGAAAAAGCAAGGCTCCAGTTTCAGCTAGCATTGTGCTGCTCCTCAGGCTATCAATCACCTCCACGATCCTAACTGCAAGTGAACTTCTCTGAGAACAGCGGGAACTGCCATGGCCCGTTTTGTAGTAAAGGACAGCGGCTGCCACAGCAAAGGCCCTCTTGCCTTGGATGAGCTTCTGTGGCTGCAATGCAGGGCCCTGCGAAATGCATCTTTTGAAGAGAGGCCACAGAGCCTCTAGAAAGAGGGCTGCCAGCTGGCAGTGGGAGCCTCCTGAGGTGCTTCTGTCTCACCGTTAGCTGAATGTTGCCCATGCCTGCAGCTCTGCTGGCAGAATGGATAGCTCAAGGGTCGTCAGCAGAGCGGGAAGCAAAGGTGGATCAGTGAGCTCCAACCTACCCTGAGAGAGATGCTGGTTTCCTTCTCAGCAGGGGGTGAGCATTTCCTCCTCTTCTCTGCTAGGCTCTCTGAGGGCGATGCGTTCCTCCTTCGCTTTTGTCTGCAGGCAGCTGCACAGAGATAGGAGAAAAAGCAAGCCAAAGCATTAGCTAAGCAGTTCTGTCTGCACAATCTAGCACCGTCGTCTTACTTGGTGCACAAGGGAAATGGTGAGAGGGACTGAAGTACCATTGTGCTGGCTCACTACATGCATGTGTTGAGGGAGAGAGGGCAGCAAGCGAAGGGGGTCCAACTGTTATTAGAATTAAAAAGCGCAAGAACTGGTTAGATTATATCATGCATAAAAGAATGCCCTTGACGATTTTGTGCACAGAGCAGACTGTAGACCGCAGGCATGAGCACAAAGCAAGGTCATAAGCTCAGGTGGCTTCGTCTCTCATCACAGGAAGTAAAAGAGGTGAGAAGCAGAAAAGTCTTTGGAGACAAGCTCTCCTTCCCCTGTGTTCCAAAAGCAGAGGTTGCCTAAACCTCACAGACAGACGGCAATGACTTGGTGCGGGGGTGGCGGGCAGGAAGGCAAGAGGGAGAGGAAGAGAAAAAGGAAGCAAAAGCACAGGAAAAGTCCTCACTGTTTCCTATTACCATAAGAACTTGTGCAGTGTTCAGCAACTGCTCTAAACAACATGTTACATTTGAGGAGTTAGCCGTTGCGGGGCCATCGAGGCCAGTGTTTTACAGTGTGAGCCAAGCTCTGTGGCTGGGCTTTATTTCATAAGCACGTTGAGTGACTGTCCTGGGGACTGACCTCACATGCTGCACCTAATTTGGAAATGGAATGCCTTTGGCATAAAGCCACCAGCATCAGCAAAAGCAGGTATTCCATGACAAGAGGGAAGATATCAATGTCATTGGCACCTTATCCAAAAAAGGAAAAAGAAAAAAAGAACAAAGGAAGAAAGGACTTGCCAGTAGAGAGGGGTGTACTGGACTCTGCAGGCACCGCTGGCCATCTCTCATCCCCTTGCTCCTTGAGCTGCCTCTCTTCCTCCTCTGTCAGCAGTCGAGGCTCAGTTGGTGATGCCGCAGGCAGGAGGACTTCCCGTGCCTGACAAGCTTCAGTCAACCAGAAAAGGTTAGCCAAGTGATGATACTCAGACACAAGCAGAGTAAACCTTCGTGCCAGGAAATCTATTACCAAAGCAAATGCCGAATGTCTGCTAAGCTAGAGATAGCAACGCTGTGTTTGTAGAATAGGCTCACCTGCTTTCTTTTGTGGTGCAGCAGGCTTAGCAGCTTGCTGGACAAGCAAGTCCTCGAAAAACTTTCTCCCTTCCTCCTCGCTAGGTGACTGGACATTGAAAACTTCTCCGTAAAGCTCAGAAAATAAAGCTCGTACCTGAGGTGGGAGGAGAAAAGACAGCGCAGCCGTAAGCCCCCCCCTGCAAATTTGTGTTCTGCTCCACAAAGATGAATTCCTTTTCCAGTGAAGCTGAGGAATGCTTTGAATAAGGGAGAGACTAGAACAAGTTTGCTTCTTGGCCTTAAAGGTGAGATTGTAGTGGGTCGGCAGGGCAATTTAGGGCATCTTCTTTAAGGAACACCTCTAGGATTAAAGCTCTGTGAAGCGACCCGAGGTTCCAGTGCTCCAAGGGAGGACACTGAGCATCTCCTAGGTTGCCTGTTTTGGATTTACTTGCCTTGCTGCCCTTCAGGTTGAAGCCTTGTGGCAACTGCAGAGGGAAGAGATGCCAGCAGGGTGCCCTAGTAATGCCGGTGTTGAATGGCTTAGGAGAGCACAGTATTTGGGTGCTTAATGGAGTGATAAATTAACATGAGACTGAAAGAAGCCGGGAAGGCAGTGAGACAAAAACCTCTGGCGGGAGATCTGCATGGCAAACATCCGACGTAGCGAGCAACAGCACTGGAGCATATGCTGGAATGCCCTCTAGTAATGTTGTGAGCGTAGCTCTCAAGGTGAGTCCAGCAGCCTCCCACCAGGCATGGATATGTGGAATAGAAAGGATGCTCGGTGCTGTCCTCTGGGCTTCTCGGATCAACTAGTCAAAAGGAAGTTTGGAGAAGACTGTTGAAGCGGGTAGCAGAGGCTGCTGCTGAACAACAATGGATCAATCAAAATTGCCTGCAAAACGGGAGTGCACAAAGACAAAGCGTCCAAACAAGCCACCAAGAATAAGGTAACATTGCTGCTTGGAGCCAGTTCCTTCAGCCTCTCCACAGCGAGAGGCAGGCCTGAATCTCTGCCTGATTTCCAAACTGCTTAGATGTCAGGTAACTCGCCCAGAGCCTCACGCCCGGTGCGAGTGGTAGTGTGCTTGAAAAAACAGGCCCAGCCCTTCAGCAGGGTCCACATCAGCGTGGGGCCACTGCTACACCGCTCGAATCCAGCAAGCTTGTTCTTGCCTCTTCCCTGCGGTGTGATGAGAGAAGAGAAACCCTTTTCTTCCCCCCTCCCAAGCCTGGGTTGCATTTCAGTGTTATAAAGAGGGAGGCTAGAGAAAGGGCATGACGTGCAGTCAGGCTGAGGCAGAGGCGCCTCCTGGGAGCTACAGAGCCTGAAGAGGCAAGGGAAACAACTCTGGAGAGCCTGCTATCGTGAGCAGCAGCTCTTGCCATGCAGAGGGCTTTATCAGGAGCATCTTGGAGCTCCCTGAGCTGCTAGCAACATCCTTACTGTTTAGCCTGGAATGGAAAAGGTGCTCATGCACAACGTCCTTCTTCTGCATTGTTCAGCGTACAAGAAAAGTGTTCTTTCAGCACGAAATAAACACCACAGGAAGCAGAGGAAAGCCAGGCCACCACCATTAACCGCGGGAGGTCTGCCTGCTTCCCCTGAGTCTATTCATCCTGTGAGATTGCAGAGAGAAGAGGTACCTGTGCGCATCTTTCTTCGGGTGAGGTGCTGCTAGCAAAGAGAGCCGGCAGGTCCAGCACGTGAACCGCAAACCTCTCCAGCGCGTGTATTAGTGCAGGCGCCAAGTGGGAACTTTGCCCGTACCCGGGCTCTCCAGCGATTAAGAACCTGGGCCTGTGACATGTTGGCTGGCAACAAGCATTGCTAGGAGCGCAACTGCAAAACAAGAAGTTTGCAAAGGAAGTGATCGATCAAGACACAGATGTTCAAGGTGTCTTTCTTTGTCCAGCACACACTGGTCTGGATCTCTTCCCCCCGGCCGTGAGGCTCTTATGTTCAGGATGTCTTGACTGAGCAGCCTTGAGGCCTCTGCCTTGGTCAAGTTTAGGTGCAGGGGGTCCACTGGAAATGGAGAAGGTGGTCGGGAAGGAGCAGAAGAACCTTGTGGGAAAAGAAATGCCGTGGGCTCTGAAAGGCCTTAGCTGTATCTAACAAAGTGCAAAACACATAGAACTGGAGGATATTTATTAGATTCCTTCATTCAGATGGTTTCATCTTTCCTTGTGTGCTGTCTCCTAGACTACAGATACAACTTTCTCGTGGTTTTTGCTCTGTTATCATGGAATACGTCTGTGAATAGCACCTTTTTTTTCTTTTTTTTTGCCCTCCCAGTACTGCAGGACCTTTTCTGGCTCAGGCCAAGGAGCCTAGAGACTGGACCAAGTTCTGTGGGTCAGAAGCCTTCCTGAGCAGCACAGTAAGACAGAGTGAGAAAAACTACTGATGCAGCTGGGACCCCATAAGCTAACTTCTCCACTGTGGGATTGAATTACTTTCCCATTGCACTATCAAAATATGAATGTAAGCATAGTGGCTTAAAGATCGCAAATGAAGCCTTTTTTGCAGGGTTTTTATTATGCCCTTTTAGCCGGCCATTCCTCAGTTTTCTTGAGTCACTCCTGCATTCCCAATCTGGGAAGCTAGGTGACTGCACAAACCCACACTGCATTTTTTTAGCTAAGAGGAGAGACATCACATTTCTTTGGCCTTGAATCCTTGAAGAACAGCATGCATGAAATCAGCATGCCCTAATTGTCTGTGGATGTCTTTGGTGGAGGAAAAGGAGGCTGGCTCCTTCCGGATGATCGACTGGAGCTACTTGCTTTCCTACAACTCTAGCACCTAGTTATATCTCCGTGCTTCCTGCTTGCAGTTTTTGATACCAGAGCACCCTGGACTAACTCTTCTGTCCTCCCTCATCTAATGCCCCTCCCACTTGCAACGGCCACGACAGCTTGGAAAGCCCCAGCAATCGGAAGAATTTCAATCAAAGGACACGGGCAGTTACCTGTTAGAGTTAAGGAAGGTTTGCTTTTGCTGGCCAGGCCTTGGAGGAAACGGCTTATCTTCAGGACCAGAAGGTGACTCCTCATCACTGTCCATGCAGTCATTTTCTAAGAAATGAGTGGTACCATGAGAAGGCAAGAGAGGCTTGTTAACTTTCCCGAAGAGTCTGCAACCTTCTCTTGTGCTAAGACAGCTTCTAAATGCGAGCTGAAACCCGGGGCCTTGTATTTCTTCGTCTGAGGGGCATACGCTGAATGCCATTTTCCAAAGCCTTCAGTCTCTACAGAGCTCTCCTAAGTGTCTGGATTTGCACAAGCTATGTTTTGCTAGCGGTGAAAGCTCCTTTTCTCCTTACAAACGAGACAGATGATGCTGACAGCCTTCAGAAACTGGATGCTTGAGTGGAGAACATAGAGTTCTGTACTGTGAAGTGGGAGGAGTTCCCGGCTCTGCCCTCTCTACCATTCAATTTCACCTCATCCTGACTGAAAGGTTTGTTTCTGTTGCTTGCACAAACTAGCAAGCAGTGTTTGCTTTGGGAGAGTTTTATGGCGGTGAAGGCAGTGAAGCCCTACCTGGCTGTTGGTCCTGCTGGAGTGCAAGTGCTGCGTGGGGAAATACCCTCTGCAGGCCCTTTAGGAGTCTCTGTAGCGTGTTCTGAAGCAGTGGCTTGGAAAGGGGTGGCAGTGGTTGTCCAGGGGAAGCCACAGCCCTCTGTGAAGCTGGTGCAGTCTTCTGCATAGCCACAAGAAAATCTGTTGCTGTGATTTCAATGGCAGCAACATCGATGTGCAGCTTGTGACTGCTTGTGTAGATCTGCGGATAGTGTCGACGCAAAGCACAGAGGGCAGCTTCAGCGCAGAGGGCTTGAATATCGGCCCCGCAGTATCCTGAGCAACAAGAGCAGAATCCAAAGGGATGTCAGCCTCAGGCAGCAGAAAGCAGTCAAGGACAGGCTTTGCAGAGGGACACTCTCAAAGTCTTTGCATGTGGCCCAAAGGGGAAGAGTTTCATGGGCAATGGCAAAAGAGTTCCTGCACTGCAGAGCAGTGCCCTGCTGGGGAGCTTGCATTACGGGAGGCCCAGCGCCCTACAGCCTGTGCTTTGGAAGTAGGCCTCTGAGCCAACCTTAGCTCCTGAGGAAGACGCCCCCCAGAGCCTTCCATGTTCTCAGAGGCAAGGGAAGGCAAGGAGACAGAAGCAGCTTGGGTACTGCCTGGCACAAGCTCAGACGCTGTCAGGAGCCAGGCACAGGCAGGAACTCGGTGCGTTTTTTCATCTTACCGACGCATTTTTCAGCAAGCTCCTCAAGCAATGCGTCCAGGGGCTTAGGGCTCCAGTCTCTGGTGTGGATCTTGAAAATCTCTTTTCGAGCCTACAAACCAGGTGGTCACACTGTGGTTTGTCTTAAGCCTCTTTCTCAAAAAGAAAATAAGCAATGCGCAGTCCCCCTCCCCACGTCACATTCCCGTAATTGCTTGTCTTCCACTGCTAAAATTAAGAAATGTTTACATTCTAGTAACACACTGCCTGCTTTTCAAAGCTCAGTACTTTTCAAGTAGATAGGAAGAGTAAGTAGAGTAGTAGGAGCAAGAATTCTGACTCCAGCTGCTGTCCTTGAACGAGCAAATGTCAAGCTGTGCCTATGTTCATGGCTGCTCTTTGCCAGAGCTTCAGTGAAGTGTTTCCTGTTTCTGTCCAGTATAGTGTGTTGTGCATTTTTCCTAGCCTTCAATCCAATAACCTTTTTCTCCTTTTCCCCACAAAATGCAAACTAAAGACAAAAGAATCTGGGGTAACCAGAAAAAAAAAAGAGAAAAAGAAAAAGAAAAAGAAAAAGAAAAAGAAAAAGAAAAAGAAAAAGAAAAAGAAAAAGAGAGCCGGAGCTCCCTGCTAATACCAGTAACAATGTCAGCTCCCTAAATGCTTTTGGGTGGCTCCCAGGATTCCCAGCCCGGCCACACTCAAGCCCAAGTTTTCCCCCGAGGCTTTCCCAACTGGAGAACTGAGAACAAGGCAGCAACCTCAGAAGGCAAGAGCCTAGGTGGACTCACTAACTAAGCAAAGAGCAAGCCCTTGGGCAAGGAAGAATGTCCATGTGCTCCAGGCAGAGTGAAACTCCTGTTTGCAGCCTTCCTGCCAGTTCTGTATGGGGAACCGGGAGGTGTGCAGCACGTATGCCACTTGTTTCCTTGCTCGCTCTCGGAGATGCTGTGGGGTAAGCCGGTTTTCTTGTCGAGCAAGGCTCTGTGCCAGTAGCAGGAAGGTTGCTGAAACAGCCTTACCTCTTTGTTTGGCAAGGTGAAAAGGAACTCCCTGTCAAAGCGTCCAGGCCTTCGTAAAGCAGGATCCAGGGAGTCTGGCCTGTTGGTGGCTCCAATGACCACAATCTCTCCTCTGCTGTCTAAGCCATCCATAAGCGCCAGGAGCGTTGTGACAATAGAACTACCAAAAAAATGTTGTTTGGATTCCCTGGGTTAGTAGCTGTTGTTACCTTTGGCATGACTTTCTCCAAAGTCATGTCGCTCAGAAGGGAGAAGCTTTTCTGGATGAGCTGTTGTTAGCGAAAGGACTCATGGTAAGACAGAAAAAGCGAGGCAAGGTCTCGAGAGAGACCTTGTCCGGACACCAAGCTTAGTGACCTGATTTCAACTGCTGCCTTTAAACTGCTATGAAGCTCTGTGTCATTGTACTCGAGGAGTTCAGAGTGTGGGTGTGTGTGGGTGTGTCCTATAAAGGGAAGCAGGTGGGTCTTCTTTTCCTAGAGATGAAGCAGATGACGTGGAGATGGAAGCGAAAGGAAGTACCTGTGAATCTGGTCTTGGCGACTGGAGCGCACAGGAGCGAGACCGTTGATCTCATCAAAGAAAATAATCGAAGGCCGCATCTCATAGGCCTGGAAGGGAAGTACAGATGCAGGCATACTGACACATGTGAAACAGAGCACCACGCAGCGAGAACATGCAGGATAAACATTATGGCTGCAAAGGCACTGGCACTGTGCTGGACCCAACATCTGCAAGATTTCCAGCCCCTCAGGCAAAGCAGCACAGCACGGGAACAGGAAACACTGATGTTCCCTTTTCAACAGGAGACACTGCCAAACTGCCCAAGAGGCCAAGTCCTCCTGGAAGACGTCCACCCCGGAAAAGTAGAGGTCCAACTCTGACCCAACCTACTGCGCATTTCCTCCTTACCTGCCGAAATAATGAGCGCAGCTGTCGCTCGGATTCTCCCACCCATTGACTGAGGCAGTCGGCACCTTTTCTCATGAAGAATGCTATTCTCTTGTCTCCCTGCCTACATTCATTTGCGAGCGCTCGAGCCACCAGTGTCTTTCCAGTGCCTGGTGGGCCGTAGAACAGACAGCCTCTGCAACATGAAAAAAAGAGATTTACGTAGCTACAACAAAAACATGGAAAAGTGCCCATGACAGCCCCCGTTGTGAAAGCAAAGCGGCCTTCCCTCCTAACCAGAACACTTCCCGTCTTAGACAGATTTGCGAGCAAAGCCTGTCTTTCTCCCTGCCACAGTTGGAGTCTCTTGGACTGTGCCTCCCAGAATTTGTTGGAAGCACTGGGGAGGAAGCCTTCAGCTGGGAGGCCAAAAAAGGTCTTCTGTGTTTCCACACCCTACTTAAAACATCAGCCAGAAAAGGGAATTCCTGTGACCAAAGCAGCAAAACATCTGAAGATTTGCACACTTTTAAAGGTATGGAAAGGGAAGGATTTCAAGTCATATTTCAACATCCAGTGAGTCAAGCTTTGTTGGCCAAGAATATATAAAGCTAACCACTACGTCTTGAGATATTATCCCTCCAAAAAAAAAAAAGGGGAAGAAAAAAAAAGGAGGATACTTTTCATGTTGAAAAGCATATTGCAGCGGTTAGCTCTGTAGTTCAAATGCACTGCCTGTTACCTGGGGGGTTGGATTTGGAATCTCTGAAAGAATTCTGGGTAAAGCAGTGGGAACAGCACCATCTCCTTTAAGGCTGAAATGTGGTGAGAGAGACCACGCACACCATCAATTACAGAACCTAGACATAGTTTCTGATTGCACTGAGTGTAGCTACATTTTCGTTTAACATCTTCTATCCCCCTTATACACGAGAGATTAGCCCTTCCGAGAAGCTGTGCCTATAACCTACTTTCCAGTGGAGCTTGATAGCATACAACAGGCTTCCTTTCTCTCACGCTATAGCGTGCCTGTAGGGAGCAAAGATACAGGTTCTTTTAGACTGTGGTACACTTTGGAGGAAGTTCTTCTCAGCTGAGCGAAAAGTGCACTGGCATCACTGTGCTGTGTGAAATCCATTACTTACCGAAAAGGAGTAAGGTAAAGTCATTTTGACTTCTGCAAGGACTCGCTCAGTCTGCCTGAGGTCCATTCTTCCTCAGAACCTGAACTCAAAGAGCATATGAACAACAAATGGACTTTTGTAAGCATGGAAGTAAAGCTCTTTACTTTTGCAGAAGTTTCTCAGGCAAAGAAAATTGCTGAAGAGGACAAGGTAAATCTCCTGTGAGTGAAGCAAGCGTTTGGTTCACAGGAGAATACGTAAATTACTGAGCCCACAGAGATGAGGGGCAGAAGTTGGAAGGTCTGGCTGGAAAGATGATCCAAAACCGAAAACAGCAGCAACAGGGAAATACACAGGAGCCGTCTGCAAATTCTTCAGACATGAAGCACCTTTACAAGTGCTCCTCTCATGCACCTTCCCAGTGCTCAAAGACTCCAGTAGCCATGACTGTCCACCTCCAAAACACTCCTGTCAAACCAGGTTGGCTCCACAGTGCCAAGGACCACAGGTGTGACAGCGGCAAAGGAGGAAAGAGTTATTGGAGCGAGGACCAAAGGTCCTATGACCGCAGCTGACAAGGGACTAGTAACACGGGGGTGGACGCGCTGCCGGGGAGCAAAGATTCTAAACGTGCAAGTTCTGCAGCCCTGACAGCGCCATATTATGGAGGGCTCCCGCAGGCAGCAATTCCCAGCAGCACCGAGGACTTCCCTAGGGGCACAGAGGGAATTCCCAGCCTACCGAGTTAGTCCAAAGAGCTCTTGTGGCAGGAAGAAATGCTCCTCTCCAACGACCTGCTGGGAAGGTCACCAAACAGCGTCTCGCACTGTCCCACCACCTCCTCTTGCCTTCTCCTGCTCGCTGCACAGCAGCTGCTCCAGAGCAGAGCAGGGCAGGGCAGAGCTGTGGCGAGAGCAGCCCCAAGCACCTGGGCTCAGCTCAGGCTCCCAGGGCCATATGGGGAGGGCGCAGCTGTTGCTGCGATGCACTGCGTGATGCCCCAGGCCATGTCACAGAGGGGCTGCAGGGTCCCCTTGACCCCCCAGGTGCTGCCAAGGTGGGCCCTGCAAGGGCAAGGGGAGCTGCCTGGGGCACTTTAGGGAGCTGCCTGCACCTCACTGCCCACTCGCCAAGGACAACAGGGGGCATGGGGAGCCACAGGAGGGGTCCCCCAGGCTGGGGCTCACCTCAGGCATGCCACTCCCGCAATGTCCCCAGATCAGGGTTGCGGGGCTACAGCTGCTGGCCAGGAGAGGCTCTGCTCAGGAAGGAAGGCCTAAATGAGCAAGTGGATGAATGAAGAGGAAGACTGTGACTGCACTCTCTCAGCCTCTGGGGAGGAAGGGCCAAGTCCTAGCTGTTGCTTCCCTAGGCCACAGGCATGGAGATGGCATGGCCTAGTGAAGGAGCAGAGGGGTTTGCTCTCTCACCCTGAAAACTGTGTTAAGGCAAATCCACCATGAATGCCTCCAAACGGTGTCAAAGCCTGGGAAAATCAAGAAAAATAAAAGTGCTTATCGGAAAGGTCATTTCTTTCCCTCGGCACTAAATTCTCTCTGCGTTAGAGACGACGTCTGTGAATCCTGGTCTTGGGGTGGGTTCTAATTGGGGGGGTTTTGAAGATCTGATCCTAACAGGGCAAAACCAAAAGAAGGGTGGCGCCAGGTGGAGATTATCACTGGAGCCCCAAAAGCCCATTTCCCTTCTAAAGTCACTCGTTTTGCAGAAGAAAAATGTGATGCTCAGATGGAGCCTGCAACACTCGCAGTGCCATCCCACTGCTTGGGTTCCCAGTGGAGGAGACTGAGAGCAGCTTCCCATCTACAGCGTGACAACGCAGTATCACACACCCGAACGAAGCACGGGAATAATGCCTGCACGCAGTACATTCTGGTGACCCTCTCTGGTTACTTCTCAGTCTGCCCGGAGGGTGGTCCAAGGAGCGGCCGGCCCTCTGGCCTCTTCGGAAGGAAACAATGCCTGAGGTCTTTGCTTTCTCACCTGCTTGGTAAGCACTGCAGGCTGAGAGACCCCTTGCAGAAGCAGAACAGATAGCTGAGATGGCTGCATGGAAAGCAGAGTGGCTTTACACCGAGTGCCTGAAAGGCATCCCCTGCACATTATTTTCCGCCCTGCAAATCTGAGGGAGCCTCAAAGGAAGCAACGGAGTGAGCGAGACAGTGGGAGCAGAGCTGAGTTCTTGTTGATCCCCCTTGCCCCACCTGTACAGCGGCAGAGGTCTGTGGAAGGGGCACGGTGCCTTCGGCAGCAGCACTGACTGCAGAAGAGAGAAGCTGTAGAGGGGAAGTGAGCGTGAGTGGGGAAAAGGGAGGGGATGCGAGCGTGCCGGGAGGTGAATGGAGGGGACGGGAGCACAGAGGGAAGGGAATGGAGGGGCTGAGGGTGCACGTGGCGAGCAACGGAGGGGATCAGAGGAAGCCTTGGGGGAAATGGAAGGGAGGAGAGTGCTGCGGGCGGGGAAAGCAGGGGGCTCAGGTGCTTATGGAGGGAAACAGAAGGAACCTGAGGATGCAGGGAGAGGACTGGAGGAGACTTTAGCAGGTGTGAGGGGACCAGAGCATCAGAACATGCATGGAGAAGGGATCTAAGGTCGCACAAAGGAGCCTGGAGTGTGCCAAGGAGGCGATCGAGGAGGTTGCAAGGCACATGACTGCACGCCCCCGGAAAGCAGACAGCGACGCACGGGCTGCATAGAGCCCATGGCTTTAAGCTGGCAGGAAGGCAGCGCCCTCAGGGTGCCAGCACCTCGGCTCTGCCACACCAGGGCTGGGCTGGCGGCAGCCACACTCCCAGCATGCCTTGGGGCATCCCCACGGCATGCTGGGAGCAGGGCTGCTATGGGGCACCACGGCTCAGCCCGGGGAGACGCGGCCCCTGCCTCCGTGGAGCCCCAACCAGCTCTTTCCCCCTGCCCCAGAGCCCCAGCCCAGACCTCCTGCCCCATGGCCCCAGCTGCCACTGACTGCCCCAAGGCCCCAGCTCTGTCCCGGTGCCCCACAGAGCCCAGCACAGAGACCTCCTGCCCCATGGCCCCAGCTCGAACCTCCACAGCAGGTGCCCACAGGGGCAGTGACTGTGGCAGATTTCGAGCACCGTGCACTCTGACCTCCGTTCCCGAGACTCTGCCAGGGGCATTACCAGCACGGCCCCCAAGAAAGCAGCCTCCACGTCAGCCCCTGCTGTTCCTCTCTGCAGAGGAGGCAGGACCTTCTGCCTGAAGCACTGGCTGGGGCCCTGGGAGCTGCAGATGCTCTGCGGTGCGAAGGAGGTGCCTGGGCAGGAAGAAGCTGGCGGAGGAGGAATTGTGCCCCAAAAGCAGGAATTCCCTCATCCTCCTCTGGCCCACTGGCACGTGTGTTGACACTTGCTGGTGAGTCGTGGGGACATGTCATGTGGCAGGGTTGGACGCCATGGCACAGTGCTCAGGCTTCATGCTTGTCAGGAATGGCGGGCTCCAGGCTGGGGGTGGGAAGTGGAAGGAGAGGCACCCCTCGGTTTTCAGGCATGCCCACATTGCCTACTGCATTGCCACCGTGGCCTCTGTGAAAAGCCCGTGCAGGGAGTGTGCAGCGTGACATGAGCAAGGGCAGGTTTGCAGGGGGGAGTGGGGCTGAGAGGTGAGCATGTAGACAGCTGGGACCAGATGGCGCCAGTGTGCAGGGGTGCACTTCTGTGTCCTTCAGCCCCCAGTCAAAGTGATGACTTGTGGTCTCCAAAACCAGCAGACTGGCTTTCACCTGGCAGCCTTTACACCCATTTGAGCACCAGCCAGCACTGTTCCTCTTAGCAGTTCATTGCTCCTGAATAGCAGGCAAGGAGTGTTGTTGGCGAAGGGGGCCGCCCATATGAAATCTGGAGAGCCACAGTGTTCACAGCAGAGCTTGTCCGTTCATGGGTATCCCCAGAGCTCTGTAGATGCAGGAGCCAAAGGGAGTCCTGGGAGGATGCCTTTTGGCTTAACGAAGCTTTGTGTCAGGCAGCCCCTGCCTCGTTTGATCCTAGCTTTGGATCTCAAAGCAAATAGAAAGCTCGGAAGGAGAGGAGAAGTCTTTTTATGCATGCCATGCTGCTGTTGAGATTTGTTTAGGCCTCTTCTTTGCACTGTGCATGCTACTGCATTGTGTAACCCTGCAGACTGGTGCTTCCACCGAGGGTCCTTAGCCTTATACCTGAGGAGCCGTCACTATGGGGTTTATGTAGGCATCAGAGGGGCAAGTGTTTGTGTGGAGAAGGGCTTTGTTCAGCCCTCTCGTGCCACACCAGGACTATGTTCCTGGAGCAATGCGATCAAAGCAATCTGATTTTGACTAATAGTGGGATTAATGAGCTTTGTCAGGTCTTGAGCTGTCCAACTAAGGATGCTCGTTATGAGCCCAGGCCAATTACAGACTTAGCTGCTGCCTTTAGACATGGGGCTGAGAACGATCCTTTTTTCTTTCATGGCCATTTGTGTTTCAGACATAGAGACAAGATGCTCTGAGGTAGTTCTGTTGCAAGGGAATAATCCCTCCCTGCAGCTCACATTGCAGGTGGGCTCCATCCTCCCTGCTAGGCTCCCTCAGAATGTTCTTTATTCTAAAATTAAATGAAAAATTGGGATTCTAAGTAATGGCAGCAAAATTGCCAAGACCCCAACACAGCAGAATCCTGGAAAATTTCAGTGGGGCATAAATGGAGGTGGTCACTGAAGGAGTGGGGCAAGGAAGGAAGAACAGCCCCCTCCCCAAACTGGCAACTGTGTCCTTGTTTTTTTCTGTATCCTTGGTAGCGGGTAGTAAATTCCAGCTCTTCAGGGCTGTCCCTGCACAACTCTGTGGCTTCCTTTGCAAGGCCATGGCTGAAGAAGGTAGAGTCCAGGGGGTGGGGGAACCTGGATGTGTTGGTGTCCGCACAGGCTACAGCCAACACCGAGGGGGTCTGTGAAGTAAGTGCCAAGGTCTGGCTGAGCTTATGGAGCAAGGGACTCAGCTGAGGAAGACTCCAGGGGCTGTTTGGGGAAAGAATGGTCCCGCTGTGGTGGCCTGGTTAGGTTGTGCGTGAGGATGCTGACTCTGGATGGAGGGAAGGCAAAGGAAGGGAGGAGAGGACTAAAAGGAGACATGGCTCAGCCTAGCAGGAGGAGAAGAAACGAGTAATTGGAGCAAGTGACAGAAGCGAGCGTGAGAAGCGCAGTTTAGGGCACTACCTAGATAAGCTCAAGCAGCTGGAAGTCCACACTGGCACTCAACCTAGCCTCCACAGGTAACGACACAGACTGTGAATGCTCGTAATGGCAGAACTGAGCTGAGGCCAGGGTTTACCTTGTTTCAAGCAAAGACAGGCTGTGAGGCGATCAGAAATTGCAAAAAAGTCATTTGCGCATCCTCTGCAGACATGTCCCTCGTTTGTAGCTGGCTAACTCTGCTCCTAAATTCACTGTTTCCACCATTCTGTTATTTCTCCCTGAAGTCCGGCTGAGCCCCTTCACTTCTGGGCCATAGCCACCTGCTGCTATTTCAGTCTGCCCTCAAACCCATGCATATCTGAAGACCTCTTTCCCAAAAGCTGTTCCTGTGAGGTAATTACATACTCAGTTATTTCCAGTTGATAAACCTCGTGTGCTTAGAGATGCATGCGATGGACACACATGCAGAATTACCACTACCTTAATAGCCCCAGTATTCCTCCACGCATCCCACAGTGCCAGGTCCCCTTCCCGCTTCCAGCACAACATCTCCCAAGGAAAAATAAATAAAAATAAATCATCTCTGTAAGTGCTCCTATTCCCAGGTTTTTAGCACTTCCTTTTAAACCAACTGCCCAGCTAGTCAGCTGGTATAGTTTGACTTTGATCCATTGTTACATTTGAGGTGGAGAAGCACTTCCAGTTTCCAAAGCATTTTTCATACCTACTTTCTTGTCTGGTTTCATTTAATTCAAAACACACTCTATTATTACATACTATATGACTGTATTGCAATGTCTATGGTATACATTCTGAAATATCTAATAATTTCTTTATTGAAATTAAATGATTCAAAATGATCAAAGTGAAGCATTTTGATTTTTCTCAATTGAAATTTAGCATAATTGACCCAGAAGACATTTCAATGTTTCAACATTGCTCTCTCATGCAAAAGGAAGATTAGAGAAGTAGGAATTCACCATTGAAGAGAAACACTATTTGCCCAAAGATGGGAGAGCTTTGGAGAGCAGCCTCCACCAGGAATATCAATGACTCCCCCACTGCTTCTGACCTTCCTTCTCTTTCTGCAGGTGTGGGAGTGAGGGCAAATTTAAGATAGCATTTAAAATACCAGCAGGAAATTAGTGGAAATGGAAAAGGTCCCATGTCCCTGTAAGATGAGTTTGCAAGAGAGAGATGATGAATTATCTTCTTGAATGGCCTGTCTCCTTCCTTTACTACAAAGGCAGCTTAGACAACCAGATTAGATTCAGTCACCTAACTTTTAAATAGCTTAACTGCTGGGAGATGAATCCCATCTGCTGTATAGACATGTGGCATGTGTTCAAGATCCATGATGGGTCTGGATCTACTGCACAGCTCTGTCCAGGAGATGCATTTCACATTCTCTGAAATATCACACTGAGCTGCACCGTGTGCTGTTCTGACTGTCTTTATGTGCACAGTAAACTATGCACATCCCGAAATCTGGGATGCATGGAGCCTAATCAACATGACATGGAGAAAGCATGTGTGAAATTGCACGTGCATGTGTAAAAAAAACAAAAACAGAACTCCTGCCCTGGAAATCCACCAGCCTTACCCTCCCAAGCCTGCAGTTCTGCGCCATGCCATCACACCATATTTCCATACCACAGCAATGCAGGAGGCCAGGCTCCATGATTACTCTTTCAAATGCTCATAGGTGTGAAACACTTGGGGAAAACATACGGGAAGACTTCCTTACTGAGCTTTAGCTGTATGCAAGTGACCTATTTAAAGCTAATCAGGCTTCCTCTGTGTTCATCAGAGAGAAAGAAGTTAGCATCTTCACAGAGCGCTTCTTCCTTAGGACAAGTTGAATCATCTCCAGGAGCTGCCTGTCTCTCTCTGTTGAGTCCAGAGGGGGTTTAGATGACTAGATTAGATTCAGACAAAGCTTTTAGGTGCTTCCTGGTAGATGACATGAGTGTTTTCACCCACAATCCTCACCCATTTCTCCCTTTTATCTCTACTGAGAGATCTCCAACCACCCAGGCACCAGCATGAAGTCCTTCAGTAGGATGCCTGAATTTAGGCGAGATGAACTGAATCCTAAGAGTCAGTTACTCTAACACAAACAGATAATGTAACTCCCTGTATTTCTCTTGTTGCCAGATGTTGAACTTTTGACGTATTTGGTGACATAATCAATACGTTCATAATGGATAATTTGCTGAAGGAGCACAGTAACTTAATTCCTGCAAGGTGGAAGTTTCACAGTTATTCAATTCACCTCACAGAAGAAAATCCTCTTGTCTTCCCTTTACTCTGCTTCCACAAATACTTGTGCTGCTTCCCCAGCTATAATACTGGATTGTGTCACTTCCTCCTTTACCTATGGATGTCCCCTTGTATGACTTTTCATAATTAACTTGTGTGGGAGAATTATGACAATTTTCAGAAAAGTTTTTTAAAATGTAGCGCCCTACTATGGCTAAAGAAAATCCAACAAATAAAATAGCCATCTTCAACTTACCGGAAAGCATCAGCACCAGTGTATACACATTTATACACACTGAGGTTTGTGCCTTCGCCATCTGGTGGCAAAGCACGATCATAGCATGTCCACAGAGCTGAGAAAGTTTTTGGACCCTATCTATTTGTTTGAAAATGGGGATTCGAAATAAGTAAGATGGTTGAGAAAGTTTCTGTTTTCCAACGTTTGTTGATAATACCATCAGTTATATACACACATCATTTGGAGATCTTCTATTTTGTAAATAGGTGATACTTATTGTTTACTGCTGCTACTTGTTTTAATGTATTACCTTGTATTATATTGTACTGACCAACATTGCATTGCATCATGTCTGAGTGTTGTGGCACAAAAATATCCGACATGCTCTTTTCAGATAGTTGACTATGCATCTAGTCATAGGCTTGAGCAAAAGGCTGTCCCAGCTTATTCCAGTTATAGCTGAGCACATTGATTGATCTTACCCAAATTTAAACCTCTGCAGCAGATTTGAGTTCATATGACCTTGTCAATTTAATCTTCCTTTAAAGTTAATAAAGAAAAAAGGGGGACACTTCTTGGGCACCGTTCATCTTTTCTTAGAAGGGACATCTTCATAGCCCAGGATCCATGAATCTTCTTCGTAAACTATGAAGAACACGAGATGAACAGCTTAGGTGAAGGCGATTACTTCTGAGATCATATACCTTATATCATAGACAGCCATAGCACAGACAGCAAAAACCTCACATCTTGTCCTTCCAACTGGGGAATCCAAGTCAGTGAGTGTAATTATAACCCGGTTACTTTCTCGTGTATCCTGAAATATTGGAGCTGAGAAAGATATCTGAGCCATATTACATACTAAGATCAAATTAAAAAAAAAAAAAAAGTACTTCTCTTCTTCTTTTTTCTAACTCTTACATCGCATAGGAGGGAATTTACTAGTTGCACTGGATAGTATGAAATTTGCGTTTTCCTGGCCTTAGAAATTAGTAGCTGAAAGATCTATTTCCCATCTCTAGTTTCTTTGCTATGAAGGATGGCCATTCATTTTCTTACACCCACTGCTTAATCCTGCCTGCTATAACACTGGATTTCAACACAGTTAGAGTTGCTTGCTTTCTCAACTGGGAAGTAACATCTGTGTTCACTTTGGAAGTTCTTGTATGATCCAACCATAAGTTGCTATGTAATTGCTTCTGAGACTTTTTTTTTTTTCTTTCAGTAAGGACTGGATTATTTACCAGATTTGCCTATAGACCCTTGATCTCCAGATGTCTATACATACATATAGAAGCTCCATTGTTAACCAGATGAAAGCCTTTTCAGATCTCCTTCTTTTTCAGAGTGCTGGGTATTACCAAGAGTGGAATAAATCCAAATCTTCTCAACATTTTGGAAAGAGACCATCTCTGTTATACAAAACAGAAATAACAGAGATAAAGTCTGTTTGTATTTAAAAGTAGACTGAAATTTAGCAAAACATCATTTCAGGACAATGTGGAACTAGAAGGTTACAGTCTAGGAATCCTAGAATAGCCTCATTTTCACACGTGTTCTTTGTGGCTTGTATGTCCAATTCATTGATAGAATTGATACAGCAGCAGCAGATTGTAGTGATGTATTCTTCTGTGCAAACAAATTGCAGTTACTTACCTTTGGTTTAATAAAGACGTGATAAGTGAAAATGGATATGAATTTAACTCTTTTCATAGTCGTGGAGTTTAAGTGCAGTTGACATCTACTCTGGAATATCATTGTAACCCCATGCAGACAAATGCATTTGAAACCTTATTTTCCCCAAAGATGCTCTCCATCCATTTCTGTCTTCACAGGTAACTTTGTATATCCTGCACACCTTCAAAAGTCAGCTCAGGAATTCATACGCCCATGTACCTACTAGTCAGACAGTCAGTTTGTTATGAGTGTGAATGGAGCTTGGTTTGGTGCAGGAACGAGCAGAATTAATCAAAGAGTGTTTTCTATCAGACATTTGTCTAGAAGAATGCCATCAAGTTGACTGGAAACAGTTGGAATCCAACCAGCAGACTTTAATATCCTTTTCTGAATACAAAAAAATATTAGTATCACAGTTATAAATATGGCAGTGAAGGAATAGTTGGTTTATTTGTAATAAAATCTGGAGTAGCTCTGCATGCATATGCCTGCTTATGGAATTCATCTCACCTAGAGATATACCTTTAAGCATGCCTTTGTTACTGTCTTCCATCTTAGTTTCTTCTCAATAGGGAGGGGGAGGAAAAAAAGTAACAGGTGTTTTTACAGAATGGTTCATGTGAGTATCTTAGACATCTGCTACATGATGAGATGAGTTATGCCATAGAAGTGCCCATTTTTTCCTTCCTTTTCCCTATTCAGGATGTGTAGAATGATAAGCTCAGGAGGCTGCAGCCAGGCAGCCCTGAGCAAGGTGAGCAGAGAAGACTTGGAGATGGTAGCCGAGTTCAACCAAGAGTCCAGATGACCAGGAGAGTTCCTGGTGATGAAGCAGGTATGAGGTCAAGCTGAGAAGTCAGCCTGCGGGTCAGAGCCAGGATCAGGCCTGGTGAGGGTAACCAGGGACAGAGAGAGTCCAGTGCCTACTGGCAGGCCCAAAGTGACAAGATAGGTCCAGGGTCAAGCTGGGAGGTCAGTCCACAGGGCAGGGTCCAGAGCAATGGAGTCTGCACGCTGAGCTGAGCTGAGGTGAGCTGAGCTGAGCTGGAGATCAGTGCTCCTCTAGGGAAGCTCAGACAGAAACTGAAGGCCCAGGGTTGAGCTTAAATGGGGCTCCTTGGCCCATGGGCAGGAGGTGCAAGTGGATGCCTCAGGCGAGGATGATCAGGCCCATTAAGGCCTGTTAGTGCCCTCAGACCCTGGAAACAGTAGTCATTGAAATGCTCACTAGCATATGTAATTTTGATTTCAGAATTCAAAGAACTGGGAAATGTTACTACCTCTTTAAGGTCTGTCAGAGACTATTTCTTCTCTTTGCAGTCTCATTTAGCCTACTTCCCGCTAACAGCTCTTGAACATTGATACGTATGTATTTACCATTATTAGACTGTGACTTAGTGGCATTCATAGTGCTCCAGCTTCACACTGGAACAATCTAGGTAGATAATGTATGTTATGGCTGGTTTGGGATAACACAGACAAGTGATTACATTTCAGAACGGCATTTTGGATGAAATCAGTATTGTCCTCGTTGACCAAAGGAAGTAAGCTGTTCACCGCTAGCGGGAGCATATGATCATGATCGGTTTTTGCCAGTTGTTCTCCGGAGCGTATCAAGACAAGATTGCTTACCTAATGTGAACAAATATCTGAGCAAAACGGCAGGAGAAAATTACACCACAGTAGCTGAGTTCCTCCTCCTAGATCTAATCAACAAGGCAGAAGCACAGCCCACTCTCACTGTAATGCTTTTAATTATTTGCCTGATGACTGTAGTTGGAAATCTGGGCTTGACCGCATTGATAAGGATTGTCTCCCCAAACCACCCTCCCAAATAGCTTTTCCTTAGCCATTTGGCAGTCTTAGACCTCTGCTGCTCAGGCATCACCCCCAGGACGGTGGCCAGTCTCTTAGCAGAGAGCAAAGCTGTCTCATTTGGTGGCTGTGCTGCCCAGATGTATTGTTTCTCTACATTTTGCACCAACGAATGTTTCATTCTGGCTGTGATGGCATATGACCAGCTGGAAAACACTGCTATACAAAGCTGTCATGTCATGAAGCCTCAGCATCCAGCTGTGACTTGGTTCTTACTCTTGTGGGTCTCTAATCTCAATGATACACAGCAGCTGTGCCTTTTGGGTGTCCTTCTGCCATTCCAGCATCACCAGTCACTTCTGTGGTGTGGTACCCCTGATGAGCCTCTCCTGCTCTGACATCGGGGTTAACAAGATCATCCTCACAGCATTTTGCATCTTAGGTGACATCTTTGTCATACTGGAGGTACGCATTTCCTACATCTACATCATCTCTGCTATCCTGGAGTGCCACTCCAGCAAGGGAAGGCACAAAGCCTTCTCCTCCTGTGCACTTGATAGTTTTTGCCATATCCTTTGGCACTCCAGCTACACACCCCAGAGCTCTGGCTCCTTGCCTGACCAAGACCAGGTGATGTCTGTGTTTTATACAATGGTAAGCCCCACGGTCTACAGCTTGAGGACCAAGGAGGTCCTCAAAATGAGGCACTGAACAGACTGTTACATGGAGAAAATTGTTTGTCAGTCAATAAAACCTCCAAAGGAGTTGGAACAGGTGCTTAAAAAATTAAAATGATGAGTACAGCTGTTCATGGATGAATTTATTCTGAAATAATTGCTCGTTATGCAACAGAAGTAGGAGAAAAGTGAATGCAGAAGTGAAGAAAGATATAACTGTAATATTAAAGACTTTTCTGTAATAGCAAGAGCTACAGCTTTATTGTGAGAAAGTACAATTGTGACACTTTTGAAGGCATTTAGTTTCACCTAAGTTTTTACTTTCAAGTTTGATGCCTTGAAGACATCCCAGCTTTCTTTTCAACTGTTGCTAACTAGTACCACTTCAGCAGTATCGCTTCCATGTTCTGTTTCCATTCCCTTACCTCATACATCCTTGTAGTCTTTTTTTTCCTGACTCCCAGTCTGAAGGTGATCATTAACCTTTTAGCAATAGTGGGTCACATTCATCAGGCACCATAGACTGTTTACAGTATTAGTGATGTGGGTGACTCGAGTCTTCCATGCAAGAACAAAGTTACCACACAGCAGGTGGTCCTGAGGGACAGCCTACCCTCTTTTGTTGTGGGTGAATATCCTTGAATCAATTCACAAGCATCGCAGGCTAAAAATGTGCACACAGAGGAATTTTTTACAAATGCTGAGGATGGGATTCATCTTACTTAAATTTAGACTTTTGTTAATAAGCTGCCAAAGCATAAACCAAACTTGTAGGCTCTTTCTATAGCTCATGAAGGCAAATAAAAGTCTGTTTGCCTCCATAGTTTGATCACACCTGTCTCTGTCTCCCTTGAAAGGTCTATATTTATATCTATGAGTTACAGGAAGAGTGTAGAGTGACCAGCTCAGGTTTATGGAATTATTTCAAGTCCACGTTAATGCAGCTTAAAGCTGCCCTGAGTTCTGGTTTTGGATCACATTCCATCTGACTCAGGGAGCTGGCTCATAGAGAAAAAAAAGCCACTGGCTTCAGTAGAGAAAGACTTCAGTCTCAGCTGCTTTGGCCATGGAAGTAGCACAGAGAAGGAAACGTAACCTGCTATAACACTGCCTCAATACACAGAGTTATTAGACAAATGGGTGTAAGACGATTTTTCCCTATCCTTAGGAAGGACTGCAAGTAAAGGTCCCATAAAAAGCTACACTCCCTCTCACTGGGTCATCACTCAGAGCAACCCATTCTGCCCATCCTGAACCACTTAGACCCCTTAATGTGTAAACGTAGTGTCTGAGGAAGAAATATGTTCCACTCTTCCATATCCTTAGCTTTATCATTAAGACTGACAGGTGTCATTAAGCAGTAACCAGTCAGTTCCCAGAGCAACTCTGGCAGCATCTAGAAGCACAAATTTTCTGCAAGCAAACATTTTCATGCTTCCTAGAATACCATGGATGTTTCAGATATTCCTGACTAAACTGTGAGAGAGGACTGCAGGAAAGAAAGATAAATAACCCAGACAAGCAATACCTGTTGATCCACTTTTAACCCAGCTATCTCCTGAACACCACGGCTTTCTCATAGTCTAGACGAGAACTCCGGGAGCCATTACATTGCCAGTCTAATGCAGTCTGGAAGAGGAATCGGTCCAATGCAAATACATTGCAGACCTCATGGTGCAGCCCAGACAGACGAGCTTCCCTCACTCATGATCTTACACATGGCACTGCACATTCATTGTCCTGGGAGTCGCCCCCACTCCACAACACGAGCAGCCACTGTAAGCACAGTCTAACCAAGGCTGCGTTACCTGGGACATTTCTGCCTGCCTAAGCCCCACTGATGACTTTCCCTGCTAGGGACAGTCAGAGCAGATCACTCTTCAGCTGAGTAACCCAATTCAGCTCTTTCCTCTGAAGGCCAACAGTTTCTCGAACAACGTCTAAGCCCTCGAAGTAGCACAAGTAAGCTAGCTTTCCTGGCAGGTAGAGATGTCCTTAAACTCCTGCCAGAATCAGGGGAAGGGTCTTTGTTCATATGTCTCAAAGGCTCCTCAGCTTCCCAGAACAGCTGTCTTCATCATCTTATCGTAAAGTAATTTCAATAAGTGTCCAGTGATATTGCAAGAGCAGAGAGAGGTTAATGGCAAGCTGTTACTAAAGCATGATATCTATGTCAACATCTTCCAATAGACCATTATTTTTCTTTTCTTCAAAAGAGTTAATTATTCAAGGACCTTACAAGAAAATTATATGTGGGATTAGGTGGAAATGCAAAGGCAGTGTTAAGGGAGAGGCACCAGAACTCTAAGCAAATCACCAGCGATCACCTACTTGAAGAATTTTCTATCTGCATTTGAAGAATTTTCTATCTGCATTTGAAGAAAAATCTACCCCGATGGATGGACACATAATCTGAGCCTGGATGGTTCACACACGAACAGGTTATCACAGCAAAATATCTGCTCCACAGATGAGCAGGCTGCCTGAAACTAGATGGTCCATGAGCCAAAGAGGTTATCTAACAAAGGACACGAGTCCAAGGGTAGATGTGTTATTAGAGACAACAGGAGTCTTCTGTGGAAAAACCAGCTAACTGTGTATCAGGACTGTGGATTTTAATGAGAGGAAGAATTATCAAGTTTGATCATAATTAATAACAGAGGTGGATTCACATTCAGATGGCATACTTAATGCTTAAACTCCACGGAGTTGCACTGCAGCTCTTCAGAGTCAGATAAGCAGAACTGATTCCTCTGATATCTTACACTGTACTGCTATTTACGTGAATATGGTCTTATTATTATTAAAAGAATTTTTATTAAAGTTTGCAGTCTAAAGCTTTGTTAAGCTTTGTTTGTCAGTTGATAGGGACAGACATGACGAGGGTTCACTGAATTTGCTAGGATACTTATGTCATCAGTTTCACTAGTAAAAAGTAGTAAGGGCAGGGAAGGAGACGGGCATGTCCTATGATCAATGACAACAAAGACACCCTTAGAGGATGATTCCTTCTGCTTATCACACTTATCTTAAGATGGGATGAATTGTCCTTTGAAGGTGATATTGCTTCCTTTGTCTATAGGGGGAGCCTAGAATAGATGTTGACTAGACCCCTAACCAAGGGTAGGGGAAATTAATTCACAGAAAGATTCTTCATTACAGTGCACCTGCTGAGACTCCTAATTAAGGCCTGGTGTCTTGCAGGAGATCTAATTTACAGACATTAAACTGTATCGAGAGTCATAAATACACCAAGTACTTCAGTAACACCATTTTTCTGAAGAAAGAATTCCGAAGCGGCAAGCTGAGTGTTAGAATATCACATTTGATATTGAAGTTGTTTCTCAGCGTGTCACTCCACTAATGTTTCACAACGCCCAGGCTGCAGGTCTGCTGCAACATGCAGGGAAAAGAATGAGCTGTTGCTCCAAAGGCAGTACTGAATTGCATAGTTCTGTAAACATCAAAGCAAAGAACATTTATCTGGGCATTTACCTGGAGCAGGGAGGGGCTCTATTGTAAATCTGAAGTCCTAAAGTTTTTCTGTTTAGATAAATCTTCTGACTTGTTTCAGTAAGATGTCTTTCAAGTGAAGAAGGAAGCTACTCACTCTTACGAAGGTACATGAAATGTTTGTAGCTTTTGAAATAAGAGTTTATTTCTGGGGTCAATACGGCATAAAATATCTCACACCTTCATGCAAGAAAGGTAGGCCTATTTCTTCATTTTAGAGATGAAAAAGATCATTTTCAATCTGCAGATAGAATCATAGAATCATTTAGGTTGGGAAGGATTTCTGGAGGTCATCAAGTCCAACCTCCTCCTCAGAGCAGGTTCAGTCAGATCAGATTGCTCCGGCCCGATCCAGCTGAATTTTAAATGTCAGCACAGATGGAGATTCTACAAATTTGCACCTAATCCAGTGTTTGATCACTCACGTTGGGGCAGGAGAGGGAAATTTCCTCCTTCAGTTTCCCAAGTAGTCCATGGAAGAGAGCAACCTGTTGATAGCAAGCTCATTGAAGCCCTTTTCTGAGAATTAACTGGGCTAGTTGCTGTGCTTTAGGGCAGAAAAGGTTGGGTAGGTTGGAGATAAACAACAGCCAGCTATGCAAAGATAACTCAGTGTGTAAAGGCAGTCTGGTCTTCTGTGCACCTAAGCAGGGTAAGCATTTTGCTCACTTAAACTGTGTACCTAACCATTATAGGCTGGTTTTAATCCTGCTGTCTGCTTCTTGAAATGGGCAAGTACTTCTGAAGATTTGGCTCAAGGGGGGAATAAACTGGCTTGGTATCTACAGTATCTACTCTTGCCTTTCTGGATGAAACAGGTCAGTAAGAGAATAGTTTTGTACATATGCAATACCTTGAAGCCTATGCTAGAAACAGACCTCAGCAAGAATTGAAACCTCCATTCAGTCACCCACGTGATAAGAACTCCGCTTTGAGAGTGTCAGCCAGGTTACTGGTAACCTCCAATAGATTAACAATAATTTTTCATGTGAGGTGAAGCTGGTAGAACCTTTACAGGGATGACTGATTCCCTTTTTGTTCAGGATTCCTTCCCTTTTAGCATGAGATTTTTCACCCTCTAAATGGAAAGTATTTCATTTGGTGACTCTTCCCAATTTATTCCTGAGCAGAAGATGGCCACTTTTCCTTGACAACAGGGATGCAAGCAAATGAGAAATCCTTTCTCAGCCAAACCTGGAGGATCTTGTGGTATCTCCTCCTTTTTGGGAAGATGCAAAGCTGAGTTTTCCTGCTGCTGTTACCATTTAGTGCTTGCCACCATTTCTTTCAAGAGAGGAAACTCTTACTTTCTTCTGCCAGGATGTGGATTTGTTATTTGTATGTTTACAAGTTGCAGTCCCAAAGGTCAGGGTGGTGGAGGTCCATGTAATGAAGGCAGGTCTTAGCAAGTTGGCACAGCTGCAGCCTAACCATTATATTCCCATTTCAGCAAGGCTGAACAGGGGCTGCTTTGCCCTGTTAATGGACTTTGTGGCCCATACTGAGCTCTAACTACCCTACTACCAATGCCCCGGGGAGTTAGCTAGTAGGCAAAAAATGTATTGGTGATTACAATACAGGAAGAATGATGTCTGAACTAGTGTCAAGACCACCTATCTTCAGGAACAAGCGGGCCATTGCCCTTGGAGTGGGCCATTTGGATGATACTGTACACCCAACCGTGGCCACGAGTGAGGGGAGAAGAGTGCTCCATAGATGTCCTCAAGAAAAGCAGACTTTTTTCCTTAAATAAGGAGAAAGAGGACACACGAAAACCATTGTAGTGCCGGACTAGGAATGGTGTTTCACAGTGCTGCTGCTGCCTTTTGAATAAATTATTTTATCTTTCTGCGCTCTATTATCTCACCTGAAAAATAGGAACAGTACTCCCTTGTATCACAAGTCATTTCAATGCGTAATTAAAGAAGTCTACTCAGAAGCTATGATGAAAATGCGCCGTACTTCCTTGTGGCTACTGAGACAATCCATTGTGTGTTGCCAGTTTCCCATTACTTCTAGGTGTTGAACCAGTTTCTTGTCGGGAGATAGCATGAGTGTGCTAGCAACATGCCTGAGAGGAATCACTGTGTGGCCATTGAGTTTATCCTCTCTGGACTAACAGAAAGCCAAGAGGTGAAGGTAACCCGCTTTTTTTAAGCACATTAATAGGGAATCTTGGAAGGATCATGTAGATGAAGGTTGATCCCCCGGCTTCACACACTGTGTACCTTTCCCTCAGTAACTTGGCTTCTGTGGATTTCTGTTACTCCTCAGCTATCTCCCCAAGGTTGCTGGTGAACTCTTCAGCAGTGAGGCGAGCCACTTCAGTCAGTGCCTGTGTGGCACAGCTATTCACTTGTCTCCTCATGGCTAGTGCTGTGTGTCTCCTGCTGGCAGTAATGGCATATGACTGCATGTGGCTCTCTGTAACCCTCTCCTTTATGCAACTCTCATGTCCTCAAAAGCCTGTACACAGATGGTAATCATCTCCTCTTTCTTTGGCTTTGTCCACGCACTTGTGCAAACTATCTCCACCTTCACATTCTCTTTCTGTGACTTTGGTGTTATCGGTCATTATTTCTGTGACATCCCCCTAGGATCCAGCTTTCATGCTCTGACACCTATAGCAAAGAGACGGTACTTCACATTTTTGGTGTGTTTCGTGGCACCTTCACATCTCTGGCAATTCTCATCTCCTCCATCTACCTCATCTCCACCACCCTGAGGATCCACTCCTCCAAGGGCAGATGCAAAGCCTTCTCCACCTCTGCTTCCCATCTGAGAGCTCTCTTCTTGTTTTATGGCAGCACCGTTTTTATGTGCGGTAGCCCAACATCCTGCTACTCATTGGACTGAGATAAATGGGCCCCTCTGTTCTCTACAGTGGTGACTCCAGTGCTGAATCTTACCAGCTACAGCCTAAGGAATAAGGAGGTGAAGGATGCTCTGAGGAGAGTTTTAGGTCATATCAGAGAAACTTCAGCAGACTTGTTAGAAAGAGAACTTTGTTTGGGGAAAATTTATCAAAACCTTGGTACAAAGAGTAGGACTTCCAAGGAAGATTTGATCAGCTTCCAAGGGTGAGATTCAGAAAGGTACTTAATTGTTAGAAGTGCTTTTAGGTGGACTTTTAACTGGTTGTATCTGCAACTTCTATCTTGAAAGACTGTGTTCCTCTGCTGCTGAAAGCTGGAGGAATCCTGACTCTTAACTTGCAAGTTCCAAGCACAAACAGGACTCCTGCCTGAGGAGTGCGTGGCACAGAATTGCAGTTCTCTGTTCTTTTAGGAACGTTTGCTCATGTAGGAAAACCACCAGTCCGTCAAGATGAGAAAAAGCTTTCAGAGATATTCAAGAGGAGAAAAGAAATGTGATTTGAATTTATGGCCACTTCTGCTACGTCTTCAGTATTTGAAAGGAGTAGCCTCTTCCAGTGCAACACACAGAACCTGAAGTTCTGCAAAGGAAATCTTGGAGAAGAGACACCCGTGTTTTTGCCCCCCAAACACTAGGGAAAGTAACTGTCCCTCTTCTCTTAAATCTCCCTCTTCTGTCACTCATTACTACCTCCTTTTTCCCCTTCTGCCTGGAAACATGAAAAAACTACAGAAATGCAGAAAAGATTGATTTCTAATTTTGCTACCATTGTGAAGTAACAAGAACTTGTTCCTGCTTTTCATCTCCACATATCAGCAATCCACTTGAGGCAACTGAGTGAACTGGTAGTTATTTTAAGGACATTGGACATAATTTGAAAGTTAATCAAGCTGCAGTGTTCTTTCACTTAAAAAAATGCTGAAATAAGATGGTGACTTACCAACTACATGTCTGCCATCAATGTGATTTTGAGAATAAACGAGCAATCATTTCTGGGAGATGAGAAAGTTGGGAAAGGCTTTGGAATCCTTTTATCAATTCAACTAAGCTAGCTCTAAGGATAGGTGTTCTATCTCTAGTAGATGTTTCATCGCTTCTGGCTGAGTTTACAAATGCTGTCCCTCAGTAGGCAGAAGGAGTTGAAATCTTTATTGAGCTGAAAGTGACAGAATTAATCTCAGACAGGCGAGAGGTTCCTGCCTCTGCATAAGGTTTACAGTCAAAGGGGGATGGAAAGAGGTCTTGCAGATTCCCTTTGCATTTCACTGCAAGCCTGTTAGGGCTGTTATTTCCCCTGACTTCCTCTCCTTAAAGCTGTGTGTAACTATAGCAAAGATTGTGTCCCTGTGGTCATCTATGGCACCCTAAAGAAGGATTTTACAAGTCTCAGGAAAATACAGCCTTTTGGTCCTGCTAGTTGTCATCTTTCTGTTGCTGCAGAGGCTGAAGCTCAAGGTTTATCTCTTATTTCTCATCATTAAGTATCATCAGATATGTGAAGATCACAGTTTTTACACGTATCAATGTTGCACTGTCCTTATCTTGAACAGAGAAGTGAGATTTTTAAACCAGATTTCTGAGGTGTCCAAAATTGTCTCTTTCAGTGGACTCCCAGCTCACAGGAAGGAAATAGCTTGGAAAGAAATCACAGGCATCATTTTACTTTATTGTGTATGTTTACAGGTCTCTGGGAAGAGCAATGTACACTACTACTCTTCCAGAAAAAGACAGGTAGGTTGTCATCAAAGAGCTTCCCTGCACAGCAATGAGTCATGTCTGCACACCTCTCTCTGCGTTGATGTTTAAGATAGTCAAAGCCATCTCGAGCTAAGCATCAGCAGAACCGGCAGCATGTTTCAATCAAGAATCACAATCTCAAACCTAAATATGCTTTCTGACAAATATCATCAAAAAGAACAGATTTTCATAAGCCCCGCATTCATCTAAGCCGTGCATTCACCTATCCCTTAGTCTCCACCTGAAGAAACCCAGACCCAGATTTGGGAAAATGCCTGCCTTGAATCACTTGTCATGACAGCAATGCTAAAGTAAGTCTATTTGCGGTAGAACAGCATTGTCCAGAGTCAGGAGGTCCTAGGGGCATTTGGGGGTTTCCCTGCTGCAAACAGTTGAGGAAAACTCGATGAATCAAGAACAGTACTGTTAAGAATTTTAGGGAAATTTTCAGTGTTCAGCTAGGAATTAGGTTAGATCTTATGGAGTATGGAGAGATATTGGATCCCTGTATTTCCACTGAGATACCTATTCCTTAGATCTTTATAGTGTAAAGCACCAGACGACTGGCCAAAGTATGAACCTTCATCCAGTCTCTTAATAAAGCGGTGAAAAATGTCCCGACAATTGAACTGGATTGTGGCTCCAACATTGACTATGGTATTTAACCATGCTTGGATTGCTGCTCTGATAGATTATAAAGCTCAGCTATGACATAAGGCCAAGGCCTTGGAAAGGCGTTAGCAGAGCTCCTTTAAATGAAGCGTTCCCAGAGACACCAGGTTGGCACAGACTGCTGAAAATCGGAGTGAATGCCTGGCATCGGGGAACGACCTCTGTGTCCATCAGTGTTCCTGGGAGCCTTGGAAAGCCTAGTACAGTGTATGTCACCCTTCACTGTAAGGCAGACACCTAGTGCAGCATCCTGCTCCTCTCATGCTCCTCTTTTACCATGCAATGAATCTCAGTCCCCTCAAAGGTCTCTTGCTGTCTTCAGCAGCTCTCTCAAGTTGAGGCACCTCATGTCAGCACACCAATATATGTGAGATGAAACCTGCTTGTGCTGTGCCATCCTGAAGGATTTGCTTTCTCTTGGAAGCTTAGCACCACCATCACTTTTTTTGTGTAGAAACATGAGCAGACACCACTCTTCGAAGCTCGTAGGAGCTAGTGGGAAAGCATAACCTCTCAAAATACCTAGTTATTCCCCTTAATGCCAGGAGAAGCCTAGACCTGAGACTTACACAGCTCTAAGGTGTCTAAAGGTAAAAGCCACAATACCACCCCAAAGGCTTGGGTTTGACTGGTGACAATATGCTCACATCCTTGTGACTGACAATTTCCAAAGAAAGATGAGAGCTACATGAAACCTTGAATTTAGTTTCAGTTCTACTCTTGTCTGCTGAGAAGATGGTGGAAGGGCGCATGTAGATGGAAATGCATGGCCCAAGGAACAGAAGTGCAACAGTGATATGGGAGGTGCAGGCAGAGAGTGCTTTGAGACGCCCTTTGGAAGAGCGTGTCCTCAAAGAGACCAAAATAATGACGTAGGACACAACAAGAACAAGCAAAGAGCCTGAGGAAATCAGACCACTATTGGCAACCACGATGCAACCAACCACGTAGGTGTCAGTGCAGGCCAGCTTCAGCAAAGCGTGTACATCACAGAAGTAGTGGTCAATCTCGTTGGGCCCACAAAACACTAGCTGAGCGGTCAGCAGGGTCTGCACCAGGGAGTGCACACAGCCTCCCACCCACGAAGCTGCCACCAGCCGGCCACACACATGCTTGTTCATAATGCTTGTGTAATGAAGCAGCTTGCATATAGCAGTGTAACGATCATACGCCATTGCTATGAGGATGAACATCTCCGTGCAGGCAAAGAGATGGACCCCAAAGAGCTGTGCTATGCAGCCCACAAAAGAGATGGTCTTCTTTTCAGCAAGAAGGTCATAAATGAGTTTGGGAACTGTGACAGTAGAGTAACTGATATCTACAAAGGACAAGTAGCTCAGGAAGAAGTACATGGGAGAGTCCAGCTGTTGACTGTTCCGTTTAGTGCTGATGATAAGCAGGTTTCCAAGAATGACAGTGGCATAGAAGACTAAGAAGAATGTGAAGCATACTTTTGCTAATGTATCATCTTGTGTGAGTCCCTGGAGAACAAACTCCGTCACATTGTTTTTGTTCTTCACATACATCACGTAGGCAGGACCTGAAGCACAGAATAAAGCCACCTGTGATGGCATTAGAAACACAGTGTTATCAGTACACATCCATGTCGATCACTGGTATGTTCAATATCAATGTATTCCCTTTTATGCCTTTTGGGGAAAGTTTCCTTTCAAAGTCAATGCTTCTCTCAAGGAGTGACAGTTGATATCTAACTCAGAATGTATTACTGAAGTGTGTAATAGCGAGCTCCACTTATTTGCTTGAGGGAGTTGGTGGAAATATCCTCCAGATTCATATTTCTGACCTTTGCCCCTTTTAAAAAGGAAGACTAGTCACTAGGTTGCCTAAACATCCACTTCTGAAGTGTTGATTTGGAAACGAAAAACTGACTGAGAAGGATAGTGCATGTTACCATTTGAGTCTCAACACGTTAGACATCCCCTAAGGAATTCTGCTCAAGCAGTGAACGTACCTTCTTTTTCAACCCTCTGGAGGAATTCAACAGAACTAGTCCTTACTAGTGCTCTCTGGCTCTGGTAGAATGTCCATGCATTTCTGTGCAGCCATCAATATTCACATCATGACACAAGGCAGCTGGCTAATTAACATCACTTCAACTCTCAGTGTAGATCCTTCTGGAGGAGGTAAAGTGGACACCTACCTCATGTCTGTTTAGCAGAGATGTGCCTTTAGGCACAAACTGTCTTTAAGGCGCCCTAAGTGAAATCAGACCATGTTCAAGGCATGCCAGGAAACCTGAAGCAGGAGAGTCATTGTCCTATATGTGCTGTACTGGGCTACATCTTGTGTGGATTGGTTCCGGTTATTGCTCATGAGTTTCTGGGTTGCGACCTCAGCCTCCAAAAGAGCAGGTTTGTATTTCCTCAGACCACCTTTCCTACAGTACATGGGTGAATACTGGAGATAATCTGCATTAGTGATGTGTCAGTAAGGTTTTTGTACACCTCAGCCAAGTTCTGGACTAGGCATGGAAACCCCCATAAACACACCTGTGATGCCACCGGGGTAATAAATACACCGCTGCTGAATCTCCTTTACTCACCAACACCCTTGTATTCACCTTTGCTGCACTCTAGTGCAGTACGCAAGTATCACTAGTGTTCAGTTTCTACACTGAAAAGATAGATGGCAAGAGCTGCATAACAGTGTCCACAATACTGGCAAGTCCTTTGGGCTCTTAATCCTGTTCCACAATCACAGGTCAATCAGTTCTTTCTCACGAGATCTCTGCCTCTTCCACCCTCCAACTTTAGCAGCAGAGGAAATATTCTTTCGTGTCTCCAGCCCTATCTCCATGCCGCTCCATGTGCAGAGGGAAAGCAGTGTGGGGAGGCCCAAAGCGTGTGTGTTAAGAGCATTGTTGCCACGATGTGTACAGCTAGAGGGGACAAGTTAAGACTGAGTACATAGGCAGTGCTGCAGCTACCTATTGACTCCTTGACTCTGTAACACCAGAAACTTCCTTTTGACAGATATTTCTGGAAATGGCATATAACTGAAAAATAAGCAAAGAAGACACCAATTAAATAAAGGGTAAAAAAAATAGAGTTCTTTCTACTTTCTCACAAAAGTCACTCAACAATAATGTCTCTTTTCAAAGGCAGGATTGCCTGCTATTCTCCTCTGATGACCTTCTTGGACCACTTCAGGCACTTTCATCAAAATCTCTCAGCTCCAAGCTGCTTCTTATGTGTCACGAGAGCAGTCCACATCTCTGCCAGGGCTGAAAACTACAGAGGATGAAACGGACAGCCTGAATGTCTAGCTCCATTTCTCATTCTGCAAAAACAACTTCCAAGAGCATCTGCAAGAACAACTCTCTCTCTCTCTCTCTCTCTCTCTCTCTCCAGATGGGGAAGTTGTGGCAGAAATATTTCAAGTAAATTGCACAGCAGAAGCACAAGCTTACCAGAAGCAATGAGATCGCAGAGGCATGTGAAGTTTTCTTTGTCAGAAAGAATCAGTGGACGGGGAGCTAAAATATATGTTTTGGACAGCTATTAGAGTAATCTCTACAGGGTGACTCTGGAGCGTGATCACCTAGACCATGTCACATTGTGGGGGGGTTTGCTTGCTTTCTTGCTTGCTTTCCAATGCTGTCCAGATAAATGGACTTCATTTAGTATTAGCTATGTGCTTCTTTTGGAAACATTTCTATTTAAAATCAATGTCATGGCTGACCATTTGCAAGAGTTTGTGTTCACATTACCCTTGCAATCAAACATTTTTTGAGTAAAGATGTCTCTTACACGTGTCACATATTTTTTCCCTTCCAAGACAATATTTCACATATGCTTTCTTCTTTCTTATTAACTTGCTCTTACCATTGCATGTTTGCAGCAGAAATAAATATCAGAACTGTGCTATATGACTGTTGGCACTTAGACATCTGGTCTGTACACGTTTGAAACAAGAAGTAAACGAGGAAATTATTTCAAGACTTTAAAAATGTTTGTGGTCAGGCCTCACTACTTGCCAGGTATTTTTACTCAGGCAATGCAAAATACAGAAGCAGCTGGTTAGTCCTCATATTAAGTCATTATAAGAATCTGGGCCAATGTGTAGAGGAATAGAATGCTGTTGTTGTTGCTGTTGTTGTTGACGCCTTCCATAAGCTATGGTCCCGCTGTTGCCTGCTAGCATCCAGCAGCCGGAAGAGAAATCAGAAAAATCATGGCGTTCTTCCCCAAAACATTTTAAAAAAAAAACCAAACTAACAGTTTTAAAATTATTAGCCTTAGCTTTAACTGGCCGTGTGCCCTAACCCCTCAGCAGTTTCAGCATGAAGGGGGTCAGTGGGCCCCATCTGTCTTTCTACCTGCCCCACCTAGGGTGAGACAGACCAACCTCTGAAGGCGCCTGTCCCTCTCTGTTGACAAGGGTGCTGAGCTAGACAACTGTCCTTCATTGCATGAAGAATTTAGACTGCTACAAATAGGTGGGGATGGTCCCACCTTTAGCTGTGTCCACAGAGTGTGAATGCTGGGTGAGGGACATGCTGGCCCAGGCCTGAGGGACACTATCCCTCTAAGCCTTGAGAATCAGGATTTATCCCAGTTCCGTCCTGCTGGCTGCCATCCACATAACCCACCACGGTGAGGAGAAGACACTGAGACGTCCGCAGTGTACTGGTGCATGCCTGTGAAATGGGAACCCACTCTGCCACCCCCTGCATAGAGCAGAGGACATTCGGGGAAGCAGAGCATTTGCGACATTGTCCCACGGTTTGGTCTGTAGATCTGCCGCTCTCCTGTGCAGGGAACACCTTCTTATCTTGAACCACACTTAAGCCATGTTAAGGTGCAACACAAGTGCAAGCAAGTGTTTATAGGGAACATGAAGTGAAGGAAGAAAAAAGAAAGTGCTTTAGTTACTTTCAGAGTGCATTACACAGATGTCTTTCTCCCTCACGCAGCTCATTTGCTCTTTTCCTCCTGGCAAGGTAGGAGTCAGGGTCCCGTGGCTCCTCGTGGCTCCTTTGGCCTCGTGGAGAACCTTAGCTGCTACAACTAAACTCCCTGTGGCAGCTGTGACTGGCTCTGAGATGATTTAATCTTCCATCTTCACATCTCTTCCTTCCTGCAGGAGTAGCTGCTCCAGCTATTCCCTTGGAATACATGTTTCTTCCTTTGCCTGGACTTGTAAATGTGCCCTGTTGGGCTACAAGGCATACAGACCTTGAGTACAGGAATTATTCCCAAATAAATTTTTTTTTCATTGACGCATAAAATTGTGCCCCCCAATGCTTTCTTTGCCCCCCAATGCTTTCCTTGCCCCGCAATGCTTTCTTTGGTGGCGACAATTTCCTACGGTGAGCAATTTATCTTTCACTTGGATCTTTGATTCTCTATTAGTCTAAACAGTAAAATGCAAAATCTGAGGCAGAGATGAAGGGCAGAGGGGATGGCTAGGAAGGAGGGCATTAGTGATAGGTGAACTACTGCAGAAAGGCAGAGAGTTGCTGCACTGGAATGGGAAGGGGAGAAGCTTCTCCTCATATCACCTGCATCAGCAAATGACCCAGCCAGCATCTAATATCAGCAGTTTAACTGCTAACCCATGGATTCAGCATATGACAATGCAGTACTCATAAGAAGGCATTTACTCCAAAGTAAAGGGGAAGGAAGCCTTTGGTACAATTGCTTCCAGCAGCAGGTGACCAACAGCCTTGCAGACACCTTGGGCCATCATTTCCTAGCTGAGTAGATTACAGAGTAGATGGAGTTTGTCTGACGGAAAGTTTACACCCGGGAGAGCTCAGACTAATGGGATGCTCTGCCTGGAACACATTTTAATATTTTTGATAGCATTCATTTCTTTATTTGCTGGTGTCTCAGCAGTGCTTGGAAGCCCCAGTCCTGGGCCTGTGCTATTCAAAAAGAGAACATAAAGGGAATCCCTGCTAGTCACAGAGTTTGCAATGCCATTCCAATCAAAACATGAACTTTCAGTGTCTTCCTAATTACTGCAACAGCTAAAACCAAGCTTTTCTTCAAAAGGGAGCTTTCAGTAAATTTTCCAAAATGGAATTATAGTGAGAGAGAGACTTGATTTTCTCAGCTCCTGAGAAAATGTTACCACAGTTCTACACCTCACCCTTTTCACTCCAGACTTTTCTATTCCACAGTTTTCTCATGGCACTTTTCATCTCCTCATTTCTCAGTGTGTAGATGAGTGGGTTCAGCATGGGTGTGATGACAGTGTAAAACACAGCCACGCTCTTGTCCTCTGAGAGATTGCTGGATGGGCGTATGTAGATGAATGTGCATGGCCCAAAGAAGAGAATCACCACAGTAATGTGGGACCCACAGGTGGAGAGGGCTTTGTACCGCGCTTCGGACGTTTGCCTTCTCAAGGAAAACAAAATGACAATGTAGGACGTGACCAGGATGAAGAAAGAGACCAAACAAAGCATTCCACCATCGGCAACGACAGTGATGCCCGCAACATAGGGGTCTGTACAGGCCAGTTGTAGTAGGGGATGGACATCACAGAAGTAGTGGTCAATTTCGTTGGGGCCGCAAAAAGGGAGGCTAACAGTTACAAGGGTGTGCACTATGGCATGCACAAAGCCCCCCACCCATGAACCCATCACCATCCAGCCACACACACGCCTGGTCATGAGGGTGGTGTAGTGCAGGGGTCTGCATATGGCAAAGTAGCGATCATAGGCCATCATTGTGAGGATGAAGATCTCAGCGCCGCCGGAGATATGAAACCAAAATAGCTGTGCCATGCAACCCCCAAAGGAAATGGTTTTCTTCTCAACAAGGAAGTCAGCAATCATTTTGGGAGCTGTGGCAGAAGAGAAGCAAAGATCTGCAATGGACAGGTGGCAGAGAAAGAAATACATGGGGGAGTTCAGACGCTGACTGCTAACTACAGTGACAACGATGAGCAGATTTCCTGCCACGATAACAATATAGAAGAACAAAAACACCACAAAACATATTTTCTGCACCCCTTGGTTCTTTGAAAGGCCCAGAAGAATGAATTCCTTCACACTGCTTACGTTCTCCATGTTTATCAGTCGGGTGCCAATATGCAATATACAGCTTATACACCTGGGAAAACAAAGACAGACACATGATTCATCAGCATTTTTTTCATTATTAATAATGAGTTCTATTTCAGAAGTGGATACAAACCAAGAAAGATATAGCATTAGCATTAAGCTTATGAAGTGTTTAGTTTCTGTCATGTATTTTTTCACAGCTATTTAATTCTCCACAGTACAAAGCTTCTGCCATGGCTTTGGTGGCACGGAGATAGGTGCACTCTGTGATATGTTCCTTAATCCTGGTGCTCCAGGATTTTGAAGGACTGGCTCCATGGCTGGTAGCCTTCCATGCACTAAGGACAAGGCCAGAGTGTTCACCTTGGGCACTACAAGGCAGATAATGCAGCATGTTTGCCCTCAGGGGAGACAAAGTCCCTGACAGCAATCTTTGTAAAATGGGTGTCTTTAAGAATACCTGGAAATATTGCTCAGAATGATGATTTGCTTTATAAGTACACATGATCTTTGAATTCTTGTTTAGAAGGGAAATGTAACCACATGCAGAGAAAAGAACTCTCTTGTGTATAGACATTTTGAAACATAAATATGAAATGTCACAGGCGGAAAAATGAGTTCTGGGAAGGTTATCTATCATGGAGGGGAAAAAAATTGCACATATGACTTAATGTAGTATTTCACATTGTTCTAAATCTCAGCATTGTTTCTATCAGAGGAAGGAAGAATGAAAGACTCTTGTGAGATCTTCTGTCCCAGCACTGTACTGATTTTACCTAGTATGATTTTTGATACACTCTGTGTGATCCTTTCAAGGGTTAACTTAGCTTAATGAAGCTAATCTAACTAAACTCCTTCAACAGCCAGTATAAGTCTGATTCATAGGCTGATTCAGAATGACTAAATTAGGGTCCTTTGCAGAACCCTTTTTTCTTCCACTCACTATGAGGAGCTTAAGCAAATTAGCACCACCAGGTTAGAATGACCTTTAGAGAATAATCCCTTTTCGTGCCAGAAAGTAGCGCAGAGCTTTTTGCAATGCCATCCACCTTTTTCAGGTTATGGCTGAGCTCCTTGTCCCTAGGCATTTCTACATCCATACAGTTTCTCATTCGAGACAAGGTCACATTCCAGCATAAACATGGGACTTCTTTGGTTCACCCTGTGTTCCAGCTACAACCCATCGAGCATTACATGTCACTAATAAATGAGTAGCCTACATCTTTAGAAAGAGTGTAACGTCTCTAGCTTGCCATTATGCACCCAGACCACCAGAATTCCCTTGCTCAAAGAAGTGTGGGAACCACCAGATTAAACTCTTCACAGAGAGTTTAAGGTCAGCCAAAAGCAGGCACTCTTTTAATAAAAATATCCACTGTATGGGCTTCCTTCTAGGATCAAAACATTCCCCGTCAGCTGGTGTTAAAATGCACCATTTTAAGTCCTGCAGAGTTACATCACAACCAGGTCTTCTCATTTGTCTTGGTGATCTGTGAGCAAATCTGTGGAATGATTCAGTTAAGCCAAGTTATCTACCAACTACTTCCATCTGCAGCATAATCAGAAACTCTCGTGCAGGCACAAAGTGATGAAGCATCCCCAGGAAACACTGAAACTGAGAAAAGCCAAGATTACTTTCAAACCCACAAAGTGAAGCCGAGAGAGGAAGTGGGCAAAGGTAGGGACTTTTCCTATGCTTACAGTTGTACTTACACTAGATGAAAGTTTTTCAAGCAGAAGGGTAAACTTTACATGGATGGTTCCCCTTCAGATATTTCCACAAGGAGAAGGATCAGTAAGAACAACGGGAGGTCAGTTTCTCCCTCGTCTTACCAGGTCGTGATCCTTTCTACCCCTCTTCCTTCTAATGAGCAACGACGTAGACTTCTCAACAAAATAAATGACAGGGATGAAATGAGCACACCTTTATGGTTGTGCAGTACCCAGTCGAAAAGAAATAGCTGGGCTCCATCCAAGCCAGAGCATGACTGGAAGCATACCACAGCAATCGCAGGGCCATATTTAGGCAGTCAGAAAGGAGTGACCAAGAGAGAAATGGTCAGGGGAAACTATATGCCTGAATACCAGCAGATGGCAAACTCCTGAGCTAAAAACAAGGTGTGCATCTACAAAAGTACTGATTCACAATTCAGACAGCTCGGCTATGTATATTGCTTGAAAAGGTCCTTTCCATCACCACCAAACTGCATTTAACAAACTACCCATCTGTCTGACCTGATCTCATCGCCTTAAGTCATGTAGGCATCTGTACCTAAGCTAGGCATATTACACCTGACCAGTCTACTTGTAGATGTGATGAATCATGTGCTGCCGGTACCCGTTTCTTACTGTTGACTCCAAGAGGATTACTAGAATGACTAATTCAGTAGAGGATTGCCACCAGTTATGGCTTATCTCTTCAAGTGCCTTTGCAGGGGTAGACCTGAGCTATATGACATAATGCAATCAGCTGCAAAATAAAAGGAATCTCATGTGTACTCTTAACATCTCAAAAAGGGTGAGAAATTGCACCATCTCCTTACTGCATGCATTCTTCCCGAAAATCTCAGGTGGTTATGGGAAACAAAAGAATAATATCGAAGCAATCTAATCTGCGGCTGTAGAACTAGCTCTGTATATGATTCTAGCCAAAGATAACTAGAGACAGTTGATAACTTCAGTGGAAGTTCCTTTCTGTATTTTCACGTTTGTGCAAGAAGAAAGGAAAAGGAAGAGGAAAGCAAAGCAAAACAAAGCAAAGCAAAGCAAAGCGAGAAGCCAGAGAAGCTGCAAAACTTACCTCACCTGTGTTTAGAGATCTAATATTTTGTGTAAGGGCTGTACAACTTTATCTCCTCAACTTCTGTCTCTCCTGGTATGAATGTGTTAGAGCACAGCGCCTTTAAAGAACATAGAATGGCTTCTGGAAAGCTTCCAAAACTTGCTTAGGAGGTGGCTGTTAGTGTATAATCCAATCCCACCTAATGTATTACTTGCTTTCGTGTGTCACAAGTGTATCTTGATGTTTCCTGCCTGTGTGAGAAGTGGTTTAATAGGCTGTGTGGATGATGTGACCTGGGTGTGCTGAATGACGCTTTCATATCCCAGCAGCTGCACAAAGGGCTGAGAAGAAAACCGTTTAAGTACCAACTTTTAACCCTCTCCCAGGAAATCTTCCACCTGAAGGGCTCTTGGGGCTGGAGGAGGGAGGGGTGGAGGCTTCGTGAAGGGAAGGCGTGAAAGAAAGGGGCAAAGGAGGAGAATGAGTTCTGTCTTGACTGAAAAGTTTAAGTAAATATATTTTAAAGAAACAGTTGTCAGTCAATGCTTTTATAATGATATCACAAAGGCATTTCAGGGTTTCTCCATAAGAAATAACAGTCAAAGGAGTAGCTGAGTATTCAACTGGACAAGCATATGCATGGAACTATCCAGCTAACGCTTCTCGGAGTTCTTCCTTACTCCAAGCTGACAGTTTTATGGATTTCCCCTGTGTAAAGGGCCATTAGGTCCACTGCTCTGGCTTCCTAGCATTGTGAATGCTAAAACAGTCCATTTGTAATCTAGATATTTTCTCTCCTTTTTTCACTTCTGTGTATTCCAAAAAACATGTAAAAGAGAAATCCTCATTAAAGGAAAAAAAGAAAGAAACCTCAAGCTGTAAGAAGAGTCACGATCCTCCAGGGATGGTAAAGAATTCCTATCACAGGAGTCTTTTAAGGACAGGTTGGGCTCATTTCTCTCAGGAGTGGTTACGATTAAGTTTTTATAGGGACAGAAGATGTCCTGGGTGACCTCTTGATGACCCTCCAAGTCCTATCTCACTAGAAATTTCATCACTGGAAATCCAGTGAATAAAGCCTCTTTGCAAGAATTTGCATGTTCTAACAGAGGTCAGTGAATTACCAAGTCAGTCAAAAAAGTCCTTCATTTACGAATTGGGAAACTGAGGGAGGAAGTCACCTATTTAATGCCGATGGAAGTCAGCGAGTTTAACCCTGACTTAGTCACTCTAGGCTCTTCTGCGCAAAAAAATGAATGTCTCTGGAGGCAGATGCATCTGATCTACCTCAGAACTGATTTTAGGATGCGATTAGGTCTGAAATGGACATCTAGCTTTTAAACAAAATAACTTAGGGCGGAGAAATCTCACTGTCATGATGGGCCCCATCTTTCTTAACCTGAGCAGCTGCAGTCAAAGGTGAACCTAAGAAATGAAACAAACGAAGCAAATAGACATGCTGATTTATATCAGCATATCATCTCAACCAAGGCCCAAGTCAAATTCATCGTTTCTCTCAACTCTACTGTGTATTTGTAGCTTATGCCTCACGGATGTCAGGAAAGACATTGTCTCAGCTACTGTCCTTTCCTTTGTTTTGCTGAAATTTCTGGAAATGTGGAATGGCCTGATAGCAACATAGTTAATGTCTCCATCTCCTCTGCACAGAATGCCAGCGATCTCCACAGTGAAAACAGAAATCCTACAGTTAATGAGAATAAATACTGGTAAAGAAATGCCTTGGTGAAAATAGTCCCCTAACTTAAATGTCCTTTACTGTCGCCTGGAGTCTTGGGCAGGTTATTGAGGGTTAACAGTAGTCACTGCAGGAAACAAGAGTATTGGGTAGGAAGGTAAACAAAGTCTTACAGTCCTTGGGAAAGGAAGAGGAACAACAGATGACAGAAGCCAGAGATCAGGCCAATAGCATCTGGCCTGCTAACCTAGTATGAGTCAGCCTGCCACTTTCTGTACCCAGTGGCACACATGGCAGCAACTTGGCTAGCATCACATTCATGTCCTTTTGTTTCCCTAGCCAAATGGACTACCAGAGGTGACTTAATGCACAAGTCCAAATGAAGAATTGCTGCTACCTCCTGCTGCAAAATAATTCCCCGTAGGGGTGTGCTTAGTGCCCGCAAAGGAGAAAGGTCTTTTCTCCATTTTCATTCCACTTACCTTGGCACCTGGCTCTGGACACCACTATGGCAGCAGGTCATGCTCAGGGGAGCTGTGATTTGGACAAGGAGGGACTGTGCATGGTGAGATGAATGAGGTTTTGCAGCTGGATAGTGAATACTGGCAAGGGGTTTGTTGATAGAGCCATGGTGAATGTGCATTGTGAATTTGATGATGGGCAGGATGGGGACAAGGCACGGTGTAGAGGGAAGTTGTGACTCTTGAAATGGATGCTACATGGCCAGGGGCTGTCTTCATGGAGTTTGTGAAATCAGAAGTGCCTGAGGTGTGGTGAGGGACTGTGCTGAAAGATCGTATGAAGTGGCAGGTAACACTGTGGGTGCTAAGCTGTGTTGAAAGACCTTGTGACATCAGAAGCGGACATCGTGTTTTGAAGGGTAACACTAGGAGAGGTTGCAAAATTGTGGCTGCTGAGGTGTCATAAGGCTGGCTACAGAGTTCAAGGAGACCCTACTGTAGAACAGGTAGTGTGAAGTAGTAGGGGACAATGTATGGTGACAGCTTGTGTTGGGAGAGGTTTTGAGGTCAGAAGAGGACACTCGGTAGTGATGAGTGTGCTAAGGGAGGTTCTGCAGTGACAGTGGACCCTTGGGGAATGAGAAGCTGTGTTGAGGGAGGTTGTGAAATCAGCAGCAGGCATTATGGAAGAGGACTGACAACTTCTCAATCTGTGTGACCCTGAGCAGCAGTAGGCCATCTTCTGCAAGGTCTATGAAACAAGAGCTGCTCATGGATGCATCTGGGAAGCAAAGCATCAGTGCAAGAGTCAAGCTATAACTTTGGACAGACAGTTCTTGTGTTCTTTATATCGTGAGACTGTCTGAAGAAGGGAGAAGTAGTGAAAAAGCATTACTATTGCATGCCAAACATTGGTAAATTCCCATTTTTGATGGTCCCTGGCTCATCTCTCTGGGACAGCAGCACCAACCCGGTCATTTACTTCCTCTTCAGGAGCAACCGTCACCACCGGCTCCATGGCTCTGCGAAAGTCACCTTCTGACAAGTGTTTGCAGAGAAAGCAACGTGCGGAGAAGGAAGCCAAGTGCCCAGAGACACTGCTGCAGAGACTGCTGTATAAATCCCTGCTGGGGAGGAGGTGTGGGAGGGTGGGGCAGCCTGCAGAGGGGACTGAGGGGAGGTGGGCAGCAGTGCTCAGCCCCCAGCGGAGCCAGGGCATCTCCACTGCAGTGGGAGCAGCTCAGCTGGTGACGTGCCCCTTCCGAGCAGGGCTGTGCTGGGGACCAGGGAGCTGGGTGAGAGCGATCCTTGTCTGCACACCATGCCAGTGCCTCTTCTCATTACATGGTCCCCCCTTGTGGAAGGGGACATGGTGCACAGAGCATGGCTATGCAGAGCATGCAGAGCGCGGGGAGGAAGAGTGACCCAGGATGCTGGGCATGTCTTTGGGACCCTGAACCTTACAGGGAGTCTCTTCCCTCACTTTGACTTGAGGCCAAGCCTGCAGGACTCCAGGGCATTCTGGCAGCTCCTGGGAGGCCACTCTCAGCAGGGATGAGTTTCATCCTGGCTATTTTGGGCTTGTATAGAAACATCCTTCAGGCCTGAACACCTAGGGGACCGTTCAGCTGGTGCCACGGCTGCTCTGGTCAACACACAGGGGTCCTGGAGTGATGCGTGGTGCTTCTGTGTGTGTAGAGAAGAGCACCAATTCCTCACCTACACCCTGAGCCTCTCCATCGCTGTCCCCAGAGGACATCTCAACTCATCTCTCCCAGCTTTCGCCCAAGATGGCCATCTCCAGATGACTTAGTTGCCCTAGGCTGCCTGTACAGGCAGTGGAGAGAAAGGTGCTTGTAAGGAGCTTTTCCCTTCCCTATGTGGCTGCAGCACACTGCTCCTGCTGAGCCATCAGCCACCCTCCTGTCCCTGTGCCAAATCTCTTCCCCACCACCATCTTGCCCCACACTGGGGATGCCTCGCTCCCCTTACGCAGTGCCATGCAAGGCCTCTCACCCTAGTGCTTCTGAGAAAGCTTTCAGCTCCCAGCCACAGCACCTTATCTCACTGTCTTCCCAGTAGCTGCTGGGAGGGTCACCTCTCTTCCTGGCACTGGCACTTGCCTGTTGCTGCAGGGCTGAAAGGGCATTTCTCTGCCTCTCCATCCAGCTCTCCAGACTTTCTATTTTTTTATTTTTTTTTGGCTCCTGCCCTCAATCCTTCCCTCCTTTGTGTCTCCATTACTCTCTTTCTGGGTTGGCTGGTGCGTGGAGCTAATTAACACTAAAACAGTTTGTGAGCAAGTGAAGGGCTGGATTTAAAAGGAATGGATCTAAATCTGATTTTTTGAAATTAAGTTGAAGGCAGAGGAAGAAGGGAAAATGTCTGCACCAGAACATTCAAAGAACTAACGGGCTCAAAACTTTTCTCTTTTGTTCATTTTAATTCTGTGGGGTAACAGTATTCCTGAAGCCATTTCACAGAATCACAGAATGGTTGAGGTTGGAAGGGACCTCTGGAGATCATCTAGTCCAACCCCCTGCCCAAGCAGGGTCACCTAGAGCAGTTGCCCAAGATCGCGTCAAGGCGGATTTTTGAATATCTCCAGAGAAGGAGACTCCACAACCTCTCTTGCAACCTGTTCCAGTGCTCTGTCACCCTCACAGCGAAGAAGTTTTTCCTCATGTTCAGATGGAACTGTCTGTGTTTCAGTTTGTGCCCGTTGCCTCGCGTCCTGTCACTGGGCATCACTGAAAAGAGTCTGGCTCCATCTTCTTGATACCCTCCCTTCAGATACTTGTACACGTTGATAAGATCTCCTCTCAGCCTTCTCTTCTCCAAGCTAAACAGGCCCAGCTCTCTCAGCCTTTCTTCATAAGAGAGATGCTCCAGTCCCCTAATCATCTTTGTAGCCCTTCGCTGCACTTGCTCCAATAGTGCCACATCCCTCTTGTACTGGGGAGCCCAGAACTGGACGCAGTACTCCAGATGTGGCCTCAGCAGGGCTGAGGAGAGGGGGAGGATCACCTCCCTCGACCTGCTGGCAACACTCTTCCTGATGCACCCCAGGATACCATTGGCCTTCTTGGCCACAAGGGCACATTGCTGCCTCATGCTTAACTTGGTGTCCACCAGCACTCCCAGGTCCTTCTCGGCAGAGCTGCTTTCCAGCAGGTCAGCCCCAACCTGTACTGGTGCATGGGGTTATTCCTCCCTAGGTGCAGGACCCTGCACTTGCCTTTGTTGAGCTTCAGGAGGTTCCTCTCCACCCACCTCTCCAGCCTCTCCAGGTCTCTCTGAATGGCAGCACAGCCCTCTGGGGTATCCGCCACTCCTCCCAGTTTTGTATCCTCAGCAAACTTGCTGAGGGTGCACTCTGTCCCTTCATCCAGGTCATTGGTGAAGAAGTTGAACAAGACTGGACCCAGTCCTGACCCCTGGGGGACACCGCTAGCTACAGGCCTCCAACTAGACTCTGTGCCACTGATCACAACCCTCTGAGCTCTGCCATTCAGCCAGTTCTCAATCCACCTCACTGTCCACTCATCTAACCCACACTTCCTGAGCTTGTCTATGAGGATGCTATGGGAGACAGTGTCGAAAGCCTTCCTCAAGTCAAGGGAGACAACATCCACTGCTCTCCCCTCATCTACCCAACCAGTCATTCCATCATAGAAGGCTATCAGATTGGTTAAGCATGATTTCCCCTTGGCGAAGCCATGCTGACTACTCCTGATCACTTTCTTGTCCTCCACATGCTTGGAGGTGGCCTCCAGGATGAGCTGCTCCATCACCTTTCCAGGGATGCAGGTGAGGCTGACTGGCCTGTAGTTGCCTGAGTCCTCCTTCTTGCCCTTTTTGAAAACCGGGGTGACACTGGCTGTCTTCCGGTCTTCAGGCACCTCTCCTGTTCTCCAAGACCTTTCAAAGAGGATGGAGAGTGGCTTAGCAATACCATCTGCCAGCTCCCTCAGCACTCGTGGGTGCATCCCATTGGGGCCCATGGATTTGTGGGAGTCAAGTTTGCTTAAATGATCTCTAACCCGATCCTCCTCCACCAAGGGAAAGTCTTCCTTTCTCCAGACTTTCTCTCTTGCCTCCAGGGTCTGGGGTTCCTGAGGGCTGGCCTGAGCAGTAAAGAATGAAGCAAAGGCGGCATTCAGTAACTCTGCCATCTCTGCATCCTTTGTCACCAGGGCACCCTCCCCGTTCAGCAAAGGGCCCACATTTTCCCTAGTCTTCCTCTTGCCACTGATGTCTTTGAAGAAGCCCTTCTTGCTGTCCTTGACATCGCTCGCCAGATTTAATTCCAAACGGGCCTTAGCCTTCCTCGTTGCATCCCTGCATACTCTGACAATGTTCCTGTATTCCTCCCAAGTGGCCTGTCCCCCTTTCCACTTTCTGTAGACTTCCTCCTTCTGGTTGAGTTTTGCCAGGAGCTCCTTGCTCATCCATGCAGGTCTCCTGCCTCCTTTGCTTGACTTCCTACTCATAGGGATGCACCGATCTTGAGCCTGGAGGAAGTGATGTTTGAATATTAACCAGCTCTCTTGAACACCCCTTCCTTCTAGGGCCCTAACCCATGGCATTCCTCCAAGTAGGTCCCTGAAGAGGCCACAGTTTGCTCTCCTCAAGTCCAGGGTTGCGATCCTACTCAGTGCCCTGCTGCCTCCTTGCAGGATCCTCAACTCCACCATCTCATGGTCACTGCAGCCAAGGCTGCCCCCGACCTTCACATCTTCCACCAGTCCTTCTTTGTTTGTTAGTACAAGGTCCAGCAGCACACCTCTCCTTGTTGGCTCCTCCACCACCTGTGTCAAGAAGTTGTCACCAATGCTCTGCAGGAACCTCCGGGACTGTTTGTGCCTAGCTGTGCTGTCTTTCCAGCAGATCTCAGGGTAGTTGAAGTCCCCCATGAGAACCAGGGCCTGGGATCGTGAGGCTACTTCCAGCTGTCTGTAGAAGGCCTCATAAGTTTGTAGCTTTTGAAATAAGAGTTTATTTCTGCAACAATACGGCATAAAATATCTCGCACCTTCATGCAAGGAAGGTAGGCCTATTTCTTCATTTTAGAGATCAAAAAGATCATTTTCAATCTGCAGATAGACTCATAGAATCATTTAGGTTGGGAAGGATTTCTGGAGGTCATCAAGTCCAACCTCCTCCTCAAAGCAGGTTCAGTCAGATCAGATTGCTCCGGCCCGATCCAGCTGAATTTTAAATGTCAGCACAGATGGAGATTGTACAAATTTGCACCTAATCCAGTGTTTGATCACTCACGTTGGGGCAGGAGAGGGAAATTTCCTCCTTCAGTTTCCCAAGTAGTCCATGGAAGAGAGCAACCTGTTGATAGCAAGCTCATTGAAGCCCTTTTCTGAGAATTAACTGGGCTAGTTGCTGTGCTTTAGGGCAGAAAAGGTTGGGTAGGTTGGAGATAAACAACAGCCAGCTATGCAAAGATAACTCAGTGTGTAAAGGCAGTCTGGTCTTCTGTGCATCTAAGCAGGGTAAGCATTTTGCTCACTTAAACTGTGTACCTAACCATTATAGGCTGGTTTTAATCCTGCTGTCTGCTTCTTGAAATGGGCAAGTACTTTTGAAGATATGGCTCAAGGGGGGAATAAACTGGCGTGGTATCCACAGTATTTACTCTTGTCTTTCTGGATGAAACAGGTCAGTAAGAGAATAGTTTTGTACATATGCAATACCTTGAAGCCTATGCTAGAAACAGAGCTCAGCAAGAACTGAAACCTCCATTCAGTCACCCACATGATAAGAGCTCCGCTTTGAGAGCATCAGCCAGGTTACTGGTAACCTCCAGTAGATTAACAATAATTTTTCATGTGAGGTGAAGCTGGTAGAACCTTTACAGGGATGAGTGATTCCCTTTTTGTTCAGGATTCCTTCCCTTTTAGCATGAGATTTTCCACCCTCTAAATGGAAAGTATTTCATTTGGTGACTCTTCCCAATTTATTCCTGAGCAGAAAATGGCCACTTTTCCTTGACAACAGGGATGCAAGCAAATGAGAAATCCTTTCTCAGCCAAACCTGGAGGATCTTGTGGTATCTCCTCCTCTTTGGGAAGATGCAAAGCTGAGTTTTCCTGCTGCTGTTGCCATTTAGTGCTTGGCACCTTTCATTCAAGAGAGGAAACTCTTACTTTCTTCTGCCAGGATGTGGATGTGTTATTTGTATGTTTACAAGTTGCAGTCCCAAAGGTCAGGCTGGTGGAGGTCCATGTAATTAAGGCAGGTCTTAGCAAGTTGGCACAGCTGCAGCCTAACCATTATATTCCTATTTCAGCAAGGCTGAACGGGGGCTGCTTTGCCCTGTTAATGGACTTTGTGGCCCATACTGAGCTCTAACTACCCTGCTACCAATGCCCCGGGGAGTTAGCTAGTAGGCAAAAAATATATTGGTGATTGCAATACAGGAAGAATGATGTCTGAACTAGTGTCAAGACCATGTATCTTCAGGAACAAGTGGGCCATTGCCCTTGGAGTGGGCCATTTGGATGATACTGTACACCCAACCGTGGCCACGAGTGAGGGGAGAAGAGTGCTCCATAGATGTCCTCAAGAAAAGCAGACTTTTTCCTTAAAAAAGGCACACTAAAAGAGGTCACACGAAAACCATTGTAGTGCCAGACTAGGACTTGTGTTTCACAGTGCTGCTGCTGCCTTTTGAATAAATTATTTTATCTTTCTGCGCTTTCTTATCTCACCTGAAAAATAGGAACAGTACTCCCTTGTATCACAAGTCATTTCAATGCGTAATTAAAGAAGTCTACTCAGAAGCTATGATGAAAATGCGCCGTACTTCCTTGTGGCTACTGAGACAATCCATTGTGTGTTGCCAGTTTCCCATTACTTCTAGGTGTTGAACCAGTTTCTTGTCGGGAGATAGCATGAGTGTGCTAGCAACATGCCTGAGAGGAATCACTGTGTGGCCATTGAGTTTATCCTCTCTGGACTAACAGAAAGCCAAGAGGTGAAGGTAACCCGCTTTTTTTAAGCACATTAATAGGGAATCTTGGGAGGATCATGTAGATGAATGTTGATCCCCCGGCTTCACACACTGTGTACCTTTCCCTCAGTAACTTGGCTTCTGTGGATTTCTGTTACTCCTCAGCTCTCTCCCCAAGGTTGCTGGTGAACTCTTCAGCAGTGAGGAGAGCCACTTCAGTCAGTGCCTGTGTGGCACAGCTATTCACTTGTCTCCTCATGGCTAGTGCTGTGTGTCTCCTGCTGGCAGTAAAGGCATATGACTGCATGTGGCTCTCTGTAACCCTCTCCTTTATGCAACTGTCATCTCCTCAAAAGCCTGTACACAGATGGTAATCATCTCCTCTTTCACTGGCTTTGTCCAGGCACTTGCGCAAACTATCTCCACCTTCACATTCTCTTTCTGTGACTTTGGTGTTATCGGTCATTATTTCTGTGACATCCCCCGAGGATCCAGCTTTCATGCTCTGACACCTATAGCAAAGAGATGGTACTTCACATTTTTGGTGTGTTTCGTGGCACCTTCACATCTCTGGCAATTCTCATCTCCTCCATCTACCTCATCTCCACCACCCTGAGGATCCACTCCTCCAAGGGCAGATGCAAAGCCTTCTCCACCTCTGCTTCCCATCTGAGAGCTCTCTTCTTGTTTTATGGCAGCACCATTTTTATGTGCGGTAGCCCAACATCCAGCTACTCATTGGACTGAGATAAATGGGCCTCTCTGTTCTCTACAGTGGTGACTCCAGTGCTGAATCTTACCAGCTACAGCCTAAAGGAATAAGGAGGTGAAGGATGCTCTGAGGAGAGTTTTAGGTCATATCAGAGAAACTTCAGCAGACTTGTTAGAAAGAGAACTTTGTTTGGGGAAAATTTATCAAAACCTTGGTACAAAGAGTTGGACTTCCAAGGAAGATTTGATCTCACCCTTCCAAGGGTGAGATTCAGAAAGGTACTTAATTGTTAGAAGTGATTTTAGGTGGACTTTTAACTGGTTGTATCTGCAACTTCTATCTTGAAAGACTGTGTTCCTCTGCTGCTGAAAGCTGGAGGAATCCTGACTTTTAACTTGCAAGTTCCAAGCACAAACAGGACTCCTGCCTGAGGAGTGCGTGGCACAGAATTGCAGTTCTCTGTTCTATTAGGAACGTTTGCTCATGTAGGAAAACCACCAGTCCATCAAGATGAGAAAAAGCTTTCAGAGATATTCAAGAGGAGAAAAGAAATGTGATTTGAATTTATGGCCACTTCTGCTACGTCTTCAGTATTTGAAAGGAGTAGCCTCTTCCAGTGCAACACACAGAACCTGAAGTTCTGCAAAGGAAATCTTGGAGAAGAGACACCCGTGTTTTTGCCCCCAAACACTAGGGAAAGTAACTGTCCCTCTACTCTTAAATCTCCCTCTTCTGTCACTCACTACTACCTCCTTTTTCCCCTTCTGCCTGGAAACATGAAAAAACTACAGAAATGCAGAAAAGATTGACTTCTAATTTTGCTACCGTTGTGAAGTAACAAGACCTTGTTCCTGCTTTTCATCTCCACATATCAGCAATCCACTTGAGGCAACTGAGTGAACTGGTAGTTATTTTAAGGACATTGGACATAATCTGAAAGTTAATCAAGCTGCAGTGTTGTTTCACTTAAAAGAATACTGAAATAAGATGGTGACTTACCAACTACATGTCTGCCATCAGTGTGATTTTGAGAATAAACGAGCAATCATTTCTGGGAGATGAGAAAGTTGGGAAAGGCTTTGGAATCCTTTTATCAATTCAACTAAGCTAGCTCTAAGGATAGGTGTTCTTTCAGTAGTAGATGTTTCATCCCTTCTGGCTGAGTTTACAAATGCTGTCCCTCAGTTGGCAGAAGGAGTTGAAATCTTTATTGAGCTGAAAGTGACAGAATTAATCTCAGACAGCTGAGAGGTTCCTGCCTCTGCATAAGGCTTACAGTCAAAGGGGGATGGAAAGAGGTCTTGCGGATTCCCTTTGCATTTCACTGCAAGCCTGTTAGGGCTGTTATTTCCCCTGACTTCCTCTCCTTAAAGCTGTGCATAACTATAGCAAAGATTGTGTCCCTGTGATCATCTATGGCACCCTAAAGAAGGATTTTACAAGTCTCTTTTTTTCAAACTGCTGCCAGCATATTTTACAGAGAGCTGATATGACTGCGAAACATCATTATTTTTGCCCAAAGACACACGGCTGGGGAGAAAACTTATCTTCAGTATGTTATAGTCTGAATTTTGATCAAGTAGTGATGATTAAAGGCCATCACTATCTCAGAAGACATTTATCTCAGTAACGCCAAAATTAGAATATGCACGGGGTAGTAAAAGCATTTGGACTATATGCACTATTATCCCACTGGCCTGACGGTCCCAAAATGCAGGAAAAAGAATGTGAAAATGTAGCCTTTTGGTCCTGCTAGTTGTCATCTTTCTGTTGCTGCAGAGCCTGAAGCTCAAGGTTTATCTCTTGTTTCTGATTATTAAGTATCATCAGATATGTGAAGTTCACTGTATTTACACGTACTAGTGTTGCGCTGTCCTTATCTTGAACAGAGATGTGAGCTTTTTAAACCAAATTTCTGAGGTGTCCAAAATTGTCTCTTTCAGGGGACTCCCAGCTCACAGGAAGGAAATAGCTTGAGAAGAAATCACAGGCATCATTTTATTTTCCTGTGTATGTTTACAGGTCTCTGGGAAGAGCAATGTACACTACTACTCTTCCAGAAAAAGACAGGTAGGTTGTCATCAAAGAGCTTCCCTGCACAGCAATGAGTCATGTCTGCACACCTCTGTCTGCGCTGATGTTTAAGATAGTCAAAGCCATCTAGAGCTAAGCATCAGCAGAACCGGCAGCATGTTTCAATCAAGAATCACAATCTCAAACCTAAATATGCTTTCTGACAAATATCATCAAAAAGAACAGATTTTCCGAAGCCCCACATTCATCTCAGTCCTGCATTCACCTATGCCTTAGTCTCCACCTCGAGAAACCCAGACAAAATTAGGGACTTTAAAATGTTAAAGAGCTGCTGTCTCTTCAAATCTACAGTTTGCTTTTCTAAGAAAGCCTTCTGATCCACCATCCAGAATCCTGTTCCTCTTCTTCCCTTCCCCAAATCTCAGTTCCAGGAGGAGATCTGGGAAAATCCTGGCCTTGAATCACTTGTCATGACAGCAATGCTAAAGTAAGTCTATTTGCAGTAGAACAGCATTGCCCAGAGTCAGGAGGTCCTAGGGGCATTTGGGGGTTTCCCTGCTGCAAACAGTTGAGGAAAACTCGATGGATCAAGAACAGTACTGTTAAGAATTTTAGGGAAATTTTCAGTGTTCAGCTAGGAATTAGGTTATATCGTATGGAGTATGGAGAGATATTGGATCCCCGTATTTCCACTGAGATACCTATTCCTTAGATTTTTTTTATAGTGTAAAGAACCAGACGACTGGCCAAAGTATGAAACTTCATCCAGTCTCTAAATAAAGCGGTGAAAAATGTCCCGATAATTGAACTGGATTGTGGCTCCAACATTGACTATGGTATTTAACCATGCTTGGATTGCTGCTCTGATAGATTATAAAGCTCAGCTGTGACATTAGGTCAAGGCCTTGGAAAGGTGTTAGCAGAGCTCCTTTAAATGAAGCGTTCCCAGAGACACCAGGCTGGCACAGACTGATGAAAATCGGAGTGAATGCCTGGCATTGGGAAACGGCCTCTGTGTCCATCAGTGTTCCTGGGAGCCTTGGAAAGTCTAGTACAGTGTATGTCACCCTTCACTGTAAGGCAGACACCTAGTGCAGCATCCTGCTCCTCTCATGCTCCTATTTTACCATGCAATGAATCGCAGTCCCCTCAAAGGTCTCTTGCTGTCTTCAGCAGCTCTCTCAAGTTGAGGCACCTCATGTCAGCACACCAATATATGTGAGATGAAACCTGCTTGTGCTGTGCCATTCCAAAGGATTTGCTTTCTCTTGGAAGCTTAGCACCACCATCACTTTTTTTGTGTAGAAATGTGAGCAGACACCACTCTCTGAAGCTCGTAGGAGCTAGTGGGAAAGCATAACCTCTCAAAATACCTAGTTATTCCTCTTAATGCCAGGAGAAGCCTAGACCTGAGACTTACACAGCTCTAAGGTGTCTAAAGGTAAAAGCCCCAATACCACCCCAAAGGCTCGGGTTTGACTGGTGACTATATCCTCACATCCTTATGACCGACAATTTCCAAAGAAAGATGAGAGCTACATGAAACTTTGAATTTAGTTTCAGTTCTCTTCTGAACAGCCATGCTAAAAATAGAACAGCATTCCTGAAAAGTCCCTCCTGAACACTTCTCTTTGCCTCCCCATGGTTTCTTGAGCTACAGTCATCTGACAAACACTCACCCTGTTGTTTCACGTCTCACTCCTCTTTGCTTTTCTGCTCCACAGCTTTTTCAAGGCTTTTTTCATGTCTTCATTTCGGAGGGTGTAAATCAAGGGATTGAGCATAGGCGTGATGATGGTGTAAAACACAGAGATTATCTGAGAAGGTGGTAGAAGGGCGCATATAGATGAAAATGCATGACCCAAAGAACAGAAGTGCAGCAGTGATATGGGAGGTGCAGGTAGAGAGTGCTTTGAGACGCCCTTTGGAAGAGTGTGTCCTCAAAGAGACCAAAATAATGACATAGGACACAACAAGAACAAGCAAAGAGCCCGAGGAAATCAGACCACTATTGGCAACCACGATGCAACCAACCACGTAGGTGTCAGTGCAGGCCAGCTTCAGCAAAGGTGTACATCACAGAAGCAGTGGTCGATCTCATTGGGCCCACAAAACACTAGCTGAGCGGTCAGCAGGGTCTGCACCAGGGAGTGCACACAGCCTCCCACCCACGAAGCTGCCACCAGCCGGCCACACACATGCTTGTTCATAATGCTTGCGTAATGAAGCGGCTTGCATATAGCAGTGTAACGATCATACGCCATTGCTATGAGGATGAACATCTCCGTGCAGGCAAAGAGATGGACCCCAAAGAGCTGTGCTATGCAGCCCACAAAAGAGATGGTCTTCTTTTCAGCAAGAAGGTCATAAATGAGTTTGGGAACTGTGACAGTAGAGTAACTGATATCTACAAAGGACAAGCAGCTCAGGAAGAAGTACATGGGAGAGCCCAGCTGTTGACTGTTCTGTATAGTGATGATGCTAAGCCGGTTTCCAAGAATAACAGTGGCATAGAAGACTAAGAAGAATGTGAAGCATACTTTTGCTAATGTATCATCTTGTGTGAGTCCCTGGAAGACAAACTCCGTCACATTGTTTTTGTTCTTCATATACGTCACGTAGACAGGACCTGAAGCACAGAATAAAGCCACCTGTGATGGCATTAGAAACACAGTGCTATCAGTACACATCCATATCGATCACTGGTATGTTCAGTATCAATGTATTCCCTTTTATGCCTTTTGGGGAAAGTTTCCTTTCAAAGTCAATGCTTCTCTCAAGGAGTGACAGTTGATACCTAACTCAGAATGTATTACTGAAGTGTGTAATAGCGAGCTCCGTTTATCGATTTGAGGGAGTTGGTGGAAATATCCTCCAGATTCATATTTCTGATCTTTGCCCCTTTTAAAAAGGAAGACTAGTCACTAGGTTCCCTAAACATCCACTTCTGAAGTGTTGATTTGGAAACGAAAAACTGACTGAGAAGGATAGTGCATGTTACCATTTGAGACTCAACATGTTAGTCATCCCCTAAGGAATTCTGCTCAAGCAGTGAACGTACCTTCTTTTTCAACCCTCTGAAGGAATTCAACAGAACTAGTCCTTGCTATTGCTCTCTGACTCTGGTAGAATGTCCATGCATTTTTGTGCAACCATCAGTGTTCACATCATGACACAAGGCAGCTGGCTAATTAACATCACTTCAACTATCAGAGTAGATCCTTCTGGAGGAGGTAAAGTGGACACCTACCTCATGTCTGTTTAGCAGAGATGTGCCTTTAGGCACAAACTGTCTTTAAGGCGCCCTAAGTGAAATCAGACCATGTTCAAGGCATGCCAGGAAACGTGAAGCAGGAGAGTCATTGTCCTATATGTGCTGTACTGGGCTACATCTTGTGTGGATTGGTCCCAGTTATTGCTCATGAGTTTCTGGGTTGCGACCTCAGTCTCCAAAAGAGCAGGCTTGTATTTCCTCAGACCACCTTTCCTACAGTACATGGGTGAATACTGGAGATAATCTGCATTAATGATGTGTCAGTAAGGTTTTTGTACACCTCAGCCAAGTTCTGGACTATGGAAATCCCCATAAACACACCTGTGATGCCACCGGGGTAATAAATACACCGCTGCTGAATCTCCTTTACTCACCAACACCCTTGTATTCACCTTTGCTGCACTCTAGTGCAGTACGCAAGTATCACTAGTGTTCAGTTTCTACACTGAAAAGATAGATGGCAAGAGCTGCATAACAGTGTCTACAATACTGGCAAGTCCTTTGGGCTCTTAATCCTGTTCCACAATCACAGGTCAATCAGTTCTTTCTCACGAGATCTCTGCCTCTTCCACCCTCCAACTTTACCAACACAGGAAATATTCTTTCGTGTCTCCAGCCCTATCTCCATGCCACTCCATGGGCAGAGGGAAAGCAGTGTGGGGAAGCCCAAAGCGTGTGTCTTAAGAGCATTGTTGCCACGATGTGTACAGCTAGAGGGGACAAGTTAAGACTGAGTACTCAGGAAATGCTGCAGCTAGCTATTGAGTCCTTGACTCTGTATCACCAGAAACTTCCTTTTGACAGATATTTCTGGAAATGGCATATAACTGAAAAATAAGCAAAGAAGACACCAATTAAAACAAAGGGTATAAAAATTGGAGTTCTTTCTACTTCATAAAATGCACCTCACAAAAGTCACTCAACAGTGATGCCTCTTTTCAAAGGCAGGATTTCATAGTCATCCTTGAACAAAACAAAGAAGCAAGGTCAGAAAACTTACACAGTTTGTATTTGCTAGTCTCCAACAGTTTGCCTGCTATTCTCCTCTGATGACCTCTCGGACCACTTCAGGCAGTTTCATCAAAACCTCTCAGCTCCAAGCTGCTTCTTGTGTGTCACGAGAGCAGTCCACATCTCTGCCAGGGCTGAAAACTACAGGGGATGAAACGGACAGCCTGAATGTCCCGCTCCATTTCTCATTCTGCTAAAACAACTTCCAAGAGCATCTGCAAGAACAACTCTCTGTCTCTCTCCAGATGGGGAAGTTGTGGCAGAAATATTTCAAGTAAATTGCACAGCAGAAGCACAAGCTTACCAGAAGCAATGAGATCGCAGAGGCATGTGAAGTTTTCTTTGTCAGAAAGAATCAGTGGACGGGGAGCTAAAATATATGTTTTGGACAGCTATTAGAGTAATCTCTACAGGGTGACTCTGGAGCGTGATCACCTAGACCATGTCACATTGTGGGGGGGTTTGCTTGCTTTCTTGCTTGCTTTCCAATGCTGTCCAGATAAATGGACTTCATTTAGTATTAGCTATGTGCTTCTTTTGGAAACATTTCTATTTAAAATCAATGTCATGGCTGACCATTTGCAAGAGTTTGTGTTCACATTACCCTTGCAATCAAACATTTTTTGAGTAAAGATGTCTCTTACACGTGTCAGATATTTTTTCCCTTCCAAGACAATATTTGACATATGCTTTCTTATTTCTTATTAACTTGCTCTTACCATTGCATGTTTGCAGCATAAATAAATATCAGAACTGTGCTATATGACTGTTGGCACTTAGACATCTGGTCTGTACACATTTGAAACAAGAAGTAAACGAGGAAATTATTTCAAGACTTTAAAAATGTTTGTGGTCAGGCCTCACTACTTGCCAGGTATTTTTACTCAGGCAATGCAAAATACAGAAGCAGCTGGTTAGTCCTCATATTAAGTCATTATAAGAATCTGGGCCAATGTGTAGAGGAATCAAATGTTGTTGTTGACGCCTTCCATAAGCTATGGTCTCGCTGTTGCCTGCTAGCATGCAGCAGCTGGAAGAGAAATCAGAAAAATCATGGCGTTCTTCCCCAAAACATTAAAAAAAAAAACTAACAGTTTTAAAATTATAAGCCTTAGCTTGAACTGGCCGTGTGCCCTAACCCCTCAGCAGTTTCAGTATGAAGGGGGTCAGTGGGCCCCATCTGTCTTTCTACCTGCCCCACCTACGGTGAGACAGACCAACCTCTGAAGGCACCTGTCCCTCTCTGTTGACAATGGTGCTCAGCTAGACAACTGTCCTTCATTGCATGAAGAATTTAGACTGCTACAAATAGGTGGGGATGGTCCCACCTTTAGTTGTGTCCACAGAGTGTGACTGCTGGGTGAGGGACATGCTGGCCCAGGCCTGAGGGACACTATCCCTCTAAGCCTTGAGAATCAGGATTTATCCCAGTTCCGTCCTGCTGGCTGCCATCCACATAACCCACCACGGTGAGGAGAAGACACTGAGACGTCCGCAGTGTACTGGTGCATGCCTGTGAAACGGGAACCCACTCTGCCACCCCCTGCATAGAGCAGAGGACATTCGGGGAACCAGAGCATTTGCGACATTGTCCCACGGTTTGGTCTGTAGATGTGCTGCTCTCCTGTGCAGGGAACACCTTCTTATCTTGAATCACACTTAAGCCATGTTAAGGTGCAACACAAGTGCAAGCAAGTGTTTATAGGGAACATGAAGTGAAGGAAGAAAAAAGAAAGTGCTTTAGTTACTTTCAGAGTGCATTACACAGATGTCTTTCTCCCTCACGCAGCTCATTTGCTCTTTTCCTCCTGGCAAGGTAGGAGTCAGGGTCCCGTGGCTCCTCGTGGCTCCTTTGGCCTCGTGGAGAACCTTAGCTGCTACAACTAACCTCCCTGTGGCAGCTGTGACTGGCTCTGAGATGATTTAATCTTCCATCTTCACATTTCTTCTCTTCCCTCCTGCAGCAGTAGCTGCTCCAGCTATTCCCTTGGAATACATGTTTCTTCCTTTGCCTGGGCCTGTAGATGTGCCCTGTTGGGCTAGGAGTTATCCTGCATACAGGAATTATTTCCAAACAACTCTTTTTTTTCACTGACACATAAAATTGTGCCCCCCAATGCTTTCTTTGCCCCCCAATGCTTTCTCTGGTGGCGACAATATCCTACGGTGAGCAATTTATCTTTCGCTTGGATCTTTGATTCTCTATTAGTCTAAACAGTAAAATGCAAAATCTGAGGCCGAGATGAAGGGCAGAGGGGATGGCTAGGAAGGAGGGCATTAGTGATAGGTGAACTACTGCAGAAAGGAAGAGAGCTGCACTAGAATGGGAAGGGGAGAAGCTTCTCCTCATATCATCTGCATCAGCAAATGACCCAACCAGCATCTAATATCAGCAGTTTAATTGCTAACCCATGGATTCAGCATATGACAATGCAGTACTCCTAAGAAGGCATTTACTCCAAAGTAAAGGGGAAGGAAGCCTTTGGTACAATTGCTTCCAGCAGCAGGTGACCAACAGCCTTGCAGACACCTTGGGCCATTGTTTCCTAGCTGAGTAGATTACAGAGTAGATGGAGTTTGTCTGACGGAAAGTTTACACCTGGGAGAGCTCGGACTAATGGGATGCTCTGCCTGGAACACATTTTAATATTTTTGATAGCATTCATTTCTTTATTTGCTGGTGTCTCAGCAGTGCTTGGAAGCCCCAGTCCTGGGCCTGTGCTATTCAAAAAGAGAACATAAAGGGAAGCCCTGCTAGTCACAGAGTTTACAATGCCATTCCAATCAAAACATGAACTTTCAGTGTCTTCCCAATTACTGCAACAGCTAAAACCAAGCTTTTCTTCAGAAGGGAGCTTTCAGTAAATTTTCCAAAATGGAATTATAGTGAGAGAGACTTGATTTTCTCAGCTCCTGAGAAAATGTTACCACAGTTCTACACCTCACCCTTTTCACTCCAGACTTTTCTATTCCACAGTTTTCTCATGGCACTTTTCATCTCCTCATTTCTCAGCGTGTAGATGAGTGGGTTCAGCATGGGTGTGATGACAGTGTAAAACACAGCCACGCTCTTGTCCTCCGAGAGATTGCTGGATGGGCGTATGTAGATGAATGTGCACGGCCCAAAGAAGAGAATCACCACAGTAATGTGGGACCCACAGGTGGAGAGGGCTTTGTACCGCCCTTTGGACGTTCGCCTTTTCAAGGATAACAAAATGACAATGTAGGACGTGACCAGGATGATGAAAGAGACCAAAGCAATCATTCCAGTATTGGCAACGACAATGATGCCCACAACATAGGTGTCGGTACAGGCCAGTTGTAGTAGGGGATGGACATCACAACAGTAGTGGTCAATTTTGTTGGGACCACAAAAAGGGAGGCTAACGGTTATGAGGGTCTGCACCAGGGAGTGCACAAAGCCCCCCACCCATGAACCCATCACCATCCAGCCACACACACGCCTGGTCATGAGGGTGGTGTAGTGCAGGGGTCTGCATATGGCAAAGTAGCGATCATAGGCCATCACTGTGAGGATGAAGATCTCAGCGCAGCCAAAGAAATGTCCCATGAATAGCTGTGCCATGCAACCCCCAAAGGAAATGGTTTTCTTCTCAACAAGGAAGTCAGCAATCATTTTGGGAGCTGAGACAGAAGAGAGGCAAAGATCTGCAATGGACAGGTGGCAGAGGAAGAAATACATGGGGGAGTTCAGACTTTGACTGCTAACTACAGTGACAACGATGAGCAGATTTCCTGCCACAATAACAATATAGAAGAACAAAAACACCACAAAACATATTTTCTGCACCCCTTGGTTCTTTGAAAGGCCCAGAAGAATGAATTCCTTCACACTGCTTACGTTCTCCATGTTGATCAGTCAGGTGCCAATATGCAATATACAGCTTATACCCCTGGGAAAATAAAGACAGACACATGATTCATCAGCATTTTTTCATTATTAATAATGAGTTCTATATCAGAAGTGGATGCAAACCAAGCAAGATATAGCATTAATATTAAGCTTATGAAGTGTTTAGTTTCTGTCATGTATTTTTTCACAGCTACTTAATTCTCCACAGTACAAAGCTTCTGCCATGGCTTTGGTTGCACAGAGATAGGTGCACCCTGTGATATGTTCCTTAATCCTGGTCCTCCAGGATTTTGAAGGACTGGCTCCATGGCCGATAGCCTTCCATGCACTAGGGACAAGGCCAGAGTGTTCACCTTGGGCACTACAAGGCAGATAATGCAGCATGTTTGCCCTCAGGGGAGACAAAGTCCCTCACAGCAATCTTTGTAAAATGGGTGTCTTTAAGAATACCTGGAAATATTGCTCAGAATGATGATTTGTTTTATAAGTACACATGATCTTTGAATTCTTGTTTAGAAGGGAAATGTAGAGAAAAGAACATGCAGAACATGCAGAGAAAAGAACTCTCTTGTGTATATACATTTTGAAACGTAAATATGAAATGTCACAGGCGGAAAAATGAGTTCTGGGAAGGTTATCTATCATGGAGGGGAAAAAAATTGCACATATGACTTAATGTAGTATTTCACATTGTTCTAAATCTCAGCATTGTTTCTATCAGAGGAAGGAAGAATGAAAGACTCTTGTGAGATCTTCTGTCCCAGCACTGTACTGATTTTACCTAGTGTGATTTTTGATACACTCTGCGTGACGCTTTCAAGGGTTAACTTAGCTTAATGAAGCTAATCTAACTAAACTCCTTCAACAGCCAGTATAAGTCTCTCTATAGGCTGATTCAGAATGACTAAATTAGGGTCCTTTGCAGAACCCTTTTTTCCTCCATTCACTATGAGGAGCTTAAGCAAATTAGCACCACCAGGTTAGAACGACCCTCAGAGAATAATCCCTTTTGGTGCCTGAAAGTAGCTCAGAGCTTTTTGTAATGCCATCCACCTGTTTTAGGTTATGGCTGAGCTCCTTGTCCCTAGGCATTTCTACATCCATACAGTTTCTCATTCGAGACAAGGTCACATTCCAGCATAAACATGGGACTTCTTTGGTTCACCCTGTATTCCAGCTACAACCCATCGAGCATTACATGTCACTAATAAATGAGTAGCCTACATCTTTAGAAAGAGTGTAACATCTCTAGCTTGCCATTATGCACCCAGACCACCAGAGTTCCTTTGGCAAAGAAGTCTGGGAACCACCAGTTGAAACTCTTCACAGAGAGTTTAAGGTCAGCCAAAAGCAGGCACTCTTTTAATAAAAATATCCACTGTGTGGGCTTCCTTCTAGGATCAAAACATTCCCCGTCAGCTGGTGCCAAAATGCACCATTTTAAGTCCTGCAGAATTACATCACAACCAGGTCTTCTCATTTGTCTTGGTGATCTGTGAGCAAATCTGTGGAATGATTCAGTTAAGCCAAGTTATCTACCAACTACTTCAATCTGCAGCATAATCAGAAACTCTCGTGCAGGCACAAAGGGATCAAGCATCCACAGGAAACACTGAAACTGAGAAAAGCCAAGATTACTTTCAAACCCACAAAGTGAAGCCGAGAGAGGAAGTGGGCAAAGTTAGGGACTTTTCCTATGCTTACAGTTGTACTTACACTAGATGAAAGTTTTTCAAGCAGAACGGTAAACTTTACATGGATGGTTCCCCTTCAGATGTTTCTACAAGGAAAAGGATCAGTAAGAACAACGGGAGGTCAGTTTCTCCCTCGTCTTACCAGGTCGTGATCCTTTCTACCCCTCTTCCTTCTACTGAGCAACGACGTAGACTTCTCAACAAAATAAATGACAGGGATGAAATGAGCACACCTTTATGGCTGTGCAGTACCGAGTCGAAAAGAAATAGCTGGGCTCCATCCAAGCCAGAGCATCACTGGAAGCATACCACAGCAATCGCAGGGCCATATTTAGGCAGTCAGAAAGGAGCGACCAAGAGAGAAATGGTCAGGGGAAACTATATGCCTGAATACCAGCAGATGGCAAACACCTGAGCTAAAAACAAGGTGTGCATCTACAAAAGGACCGATTCACAATTCAGACAGCTCGGCTATGTATCTTGCTTGATAAGGTCCTTTCCATCACCACCAAACTGCATTTAACAAACTACCCATCTGTCTGACCTGATCTCATCGCCTTAAGTCATGTAGGCATCTGTACCTAAGCTAGGCATATTACACCTGACCAGTCTACTTGTAGATGTGATGAATCATGTGCTGCCGGTACCCGTTTCTTACTGTTGACTCCAAGAGGATTACTAGAATGACTAATTCAGTAGAGGATTGCCACCAGTTATGGCTTATCTCTTCAAGTGCCTTTGCAGGGGTAGACCTGAGCTATATGACATAATGCAATCAGCTGCAAAATAAAAGGAATCTCATGTGTACTCTTAACACCTCAAAAAGGGTGAGAAATTGCACCATCTCCTTACTGCATGCATTCTTCCCTAAAATCTCAGGTGGTTATGGGAAACAAAAGAATAATTTCGAAGCAATCTAATCTGCGGCTGTGGAACTAGCTCTGTATATGATTCTAGCCAAAGACAACTAGAGACAGTTGATAACTTCAGTGGAAGTTCCTTTCTGTATTTTCACTTTTGTTCAAGAAAAAAGGAAAAGGAAAGCAAAGCAAAACAAAGCAAAGCAAAGCAAAGCGAGAAGCCAGAGAAGCTGCAAAACTTACCTCGCCTGTGTTTAGAGATCTAATATTTTGTGTAAGGGCTGTACAGCTTTATCTCCTCAACTTCTGTCTCTCCTGGTATGAATGTGTTAGAGCACAGCGCCTTTAAAGAACATAGAATGGCTTCTGGAAAGCTTCCAAAACTTGCTTAGGAGGTGGCTGTTAGTGTATAATCCAACCCCATCTAATTTATTACTTGCTTTCGTGTGTCACAAGTGTATCTTGATGTTTCCTGCCTGTGTGAGAAGTGGTTTAATAGGCTGTGTGGATGATGTGACCTGGGTGTGCTGAATGATGCTTTCATATCCCAGCAGCTGCACAAAGGGCTGAGAAGTAAACCGTTTAAGTACCAATCTTTAACCCTCTCCCAGGAAATCTTCCACCTGAAGGGCTCTTGGGGCTGGAGGAGGGAGGGGTGGAGGCTTGGTGAAGGGAAGGCGTGAAAGAAAGGGGCAAAGGAGGAGAATGAGTTCTGTCTTGACTGAAAAGTTTAAGTAAATATATTTTAAAGAAACAGTTGTCAGTCAATGCTTTTATAATGATATCACAAAGGCATTTCGGGGTTTCTCCATAAGAAATAACAGTCAAAGGAGTAGCTGAGTATTCAACTGGACAAGCATATGCATGGACCTATCCAGCTAACGCTTCTCGGAGTTCTTCCTTACTCCAAGCTGATAGTTGTATGGATTTCCCATGTGTAAAGGGCCATTAGGTCCACTGCTCTGGCTTCCTAGCATTGCGAATGCTAAAACAGTCCGTTTGTAATCTAGATATTTTCTCTCCTTTTTTAACTTCTGTGTATTCCAAAAAACATGTAAAAGAGAAATCTTCATTAAAGGAAAAAAAGAAAGAAACCTCAAGCTGTAGGAAGAGTCACCATCCTCCAGGGATGTTAAAGAATTCCTATCGCAGGAGTCTTTTAAGGACAGGTTGGGCTCATTTCTCTCAGGAGTGGTTACGATGAAGTTTTTATAGGGACAGAAGATGTCCTGGGTGACCTCTTGATGACCCTCCAAGTCCTATCTCACCAGAAATTTCATCACTGGAAATCCAGTGAATAAAGCCTCTTTGCAAGAATTTGCATGTTTTAACAGAGGTCAGTGAATTACCAAGTCAACCAAAAAAATCCTTCATTTACGAATTGGGAAACTGAGGGAGGACGTCACCTATTTAATGCCAATGGAAGTCAGCAAATGTAACCCTGACTTAGTCACTCTAGGCTCTTCTGCGCAAAAAAATGAATGTCTCTGGAGGCAGATGCATCTGATCTACCTCAGAACTGATTTTAGGATGCGATTAGGTCTGAAATAGACATCTAGCTTTTAAACAAAATAACTTAGGGTGGACAAATCTCACTGTCATGATGGGCCCCATCTTTCTTAACCTGAGCAGCTGCAGTCAAAGGTGAACCTATGAAATGAAACAATTTCATTCAGTACACCCAGGTCACATCATCCACACAGCCTATTAAACCACTTCTCACATAGGCAGGAAACATCAAGATACACTTGTGACACACGAAAGCAAGTAATAAATTAGATGGGGTTGGATTATAAACTAACAGCCACCTCCTAAGCAAGTTTTGGAAGCTTTCCAGAAGCCATTCTATGTTCTTTAACATACCAGGAAAGACAGAAGTTGAGGAGATAAAGTTGTACAGCCCTTACACAAAAAATTAGATCTCTAAACACAGGCGAGGTAAGTTTTGCAGCTTCTCTGGCTTCTCGCTTTGCTTTGCTTTGCTTTGTTTTGCTTTGCTTTCCTCTTCCTTTTCCTTTTCCTTTCTTCTTGAACAAATGTGAAAATACAGAAAGAAACTTCCACTGAAGTTATCAACTGTCTCTAGTTATCTTTGGCTAGAATCATATACAGAGCTAGTTCCACAGCCGCAGATTCGATTGCTTCGATATTATTCTTTTGTTTCCCATAACCACCTGAGATTTTCGGGAAGAATGCATGCAGTAAGGAGATGGTGCAATTTCTCACCCTTTTTGAGATGTTAAGAGTACACATGAGATTCATTTTATTTTGCAGCTGATTGCATTATGTCATATAGCTCAGGTCTACCCCTGCAAAGGCACTTGAAGAGATAAGCCATAACTGGTGGGAATCCTCTACTGAATTAGTCATTCTAGTAATCCTCTTGGAGTCAGCAGTAAGAAACGGGTACCTGCAGCACATCATTCATCACATCTACAAGTAGACTGGTCAGGTGTAATATGCCTAGCTTAGGTACAGATGCCTACATGACTTAAGGCGATGAGATCAGGTCAGACAGATGGGTAGTTTGTTAAATGCAGTTTGGTGGTGATGGAAAGGACCTTATCAAGCAAGATACATAGCCGAGCTGTCTGAATTGTGAATCGGTCCTTTTGTAGATGCACACCTTGTTTTTAGCTCAGGTGTTTGCCATCTGCTGGTATTCAGGCATATAGTTTCCCCTGACCATTTCTCTCTTGGTCGCTCCTTTCTGACTGCCTAAATATGGCCCTGCGATTGCTGTGGTATGCTTCCAGTCATGCTCTGGCTTGGATGAAGCCCAGCTATTTCTTTTCGACTGGGTACTGCACAGCCATAAAGGTGTGCTCATTTCATCCCTGTCATTTATTTTGTTGAGAAGTCTACGTCGTTGCTCAGTAGAAGGAAGAGGGGTAGAAAGGATCACGACCTGGTAAGACGAGGGAGAAACTGACCTCCCGTTGTTCTTACTGATCCTTTTCCTTGTAGAAACATCTGAAGGGGAACCATCCATGTAAAGTTTACCGTTCTGCTTGAAAAACTTTCATCTAGTTTAAGTACAACTGTAAGCATAGGAAAAGTCCCTACCTTTCCCGACTTCCTCTCTCGGCTTCACTTTGTGGGTTTGAAAGTAATCTTGGCTTTTCTCAGTTTCAGTGTTTCCTGTGGATGCTTGATCCCTTTGTGCCTGCACGAGAGTTTCTGATTATGCTGCAGATTGAAGTAGTTGGTAGATAACTTGGCTTAACTGAATCATTCCACAGATTTGCTCACAGATCACCAAGACAAATGAGAAGACCTGGTTGTGATGTAATTCTGCAGGACTTAAAATGGTGCATTTTGGCACCAGCTGACGGGGAATGTTTTGATCCTAGAAGGAAGCCCACACAGTGGATATTTTTATTAAAAGAGTGCCTGCTTTTGGCTGACCTTAAACTCTCTGTGAAGAGTTTCAACTGGTGGTTCCCAGACTTCTTTGCCAAAGGAACTCTGGTGGTCTGGGTGCATAATGGCAAGCTAGAGATGTTACACTCTTTCTAAAGATGTAGGCTACTCATTTATTAGTGACATGTAATGCTCGATGGGTTGTAGCTGGAATACAGGGTGAACCAAAGAAGTCCCATGTTTATGCTGGAATGTGACCTTGTCTCGAATGAGAAACTGTATGGATGTAGAAATGCCTAGGGACAAGGAGCTCAGCCATAACCTAAAACAGGTGGATGGCATCACAAAAAGCTCTGAGCTACTTTCAGGCACCAAAAGGGATTATTCTCTGAGGGTCGTTCTAACCTGGTGGTGCTAATTTGCTTAAGCTCCTCATAGTGAATGGAGGAAAAAAGGGTTCTGCAAAGGACCCTAATTTAGTCATTCTGAATCAGCCTATAGAGAGACTTATACTGGCTGTTGAAGGAGTTTAGTTAGATTAGCTTCATTAAGCTAAGTTAACCCTTGAAAGCATCACGCAGAGTGTATCAAAAATCATACTAGGTAAAATCAGTACAGTGCTGGGACAGAAGATCTCACAAGAGTCTTTCATTCTTCCTTCCTCTGATAGAAACAATGCTGAGATTTAGAACAATGTGAAATACTACATTAAGTCATATGTGCAATTTTTTTCCCCTCCATGATAGATAACCTTCCCAGAACTCATTTTTCCGCCTGTGACATTTCATATTTACGTTTCAAAATGTATATACACAAGAGAGTTCTTTTCTCTGCATGTGGTTACATTTCCCTTCTAAACAAGAATTCAAAGATCATGTGTACTTATAAAGCAAATCATCATTCTGAGCAATATTTCCAGGTATTCTTAAAGACACCCATTTTACAAAGATTGCTGTCAGGGACTTTGTCTCCCCTGAGGGCAAACATGCTGCATTATCTGCCTTGTAGTGCCCAAGGTGAACACTCTGGCCTTGTCCTTAGTGCATGGAAGGCTACCAGCCATGGAGACAATCCTTCAAAATCCTGAAGGACTAGGATTAAGGAACATACCACAGAGTGAACCTATCTCTGTGCAACCAAAGCCATGGCAGAAGCTTTGTACTGTGGAGAATTAAGTAGCCGTTAAAAAAAATACATGACAGAAACTAAACACTTCATAAGCTTAATACTAATGCTATATCTTTCTTGGTTTTTATCGACTTCTGATATAGAACTCATCATTAATAATGAAAAAACTGCTGATGAATCATGTGTCTGTCTTTGTTTTCCCAGGGGTATAAGCTGTATATTGCATATTGGCACCTGAATGATCAACATGGAGAACGTAAGCAGTGTGAAGGAATTCATTCTTCTGGGCCTTTCAAAGAACCAAGGGGTGCAGAAAATATGTTTTGTGGTGTTTTTGTTCTTCTATATTGTTATTGTGGCAGGAAATCTGCTCATCGTTGTCACTGTAGTTAGCAGTCAAAGTCTGAACTCCCCCATGTATTTCTTCCTCTGCCACCTGTCCATTGCAGATATTTGCCTCTCTTCTGTCACAGCTCCCAAAATGATTGCTGACTTCCTTGTTGAGAAGAAAACCATTTCCTTTGGGGGTTGCATGGCACAGGTATTCGCGTCACATTTCTTTGGCTGCACTGAGATCTTCATCCTCACAATGATGGCCTATGATCGCTACTTTGCCATATGCAGACCCCTGCACTACACCACCCTCATGACCAGGCGTGTGTGTGGCTGGATGGTGATGGGTTCATGGGTGGGGGGCTTTGTTCACTCCCTGGTGCAGACCCTCATAACCGTTAGCCTCCCTTTTTGCAGCCCCAACAAAATTGACCACTACCTCTGTGATGTCCATCCCCTACTACAACTGGCCTGTACAGACACCTATGTTGCGGGCATCATTGTCGTTGCCAATACTGGAATGATTTGTTTGGTCTCTTTCATCATCCTGCTCACGTCCTACATTGTCATTTTGTTTTCCTTGAAAAGGCAAGCGTCCGAAGTGCGGTACAAAGCCCTCTCCACCTGTGGGTCCCACATTACTGTGGTGATTCTCTTCTTTGGGCCATCCACTTTCACCTACATACGCCCATCCAGCAATCTCTCGGAGGACAAGAGCGTGGCTGTGTTTTACACTGTCATCACACCCATGCTGAACCCACTCATCTACACGCTGAGAAATGAGGAGATGAAAAGTGCCATGAGAAAACTGTGGAATAGAAAAGTCTGGAGTGAAAAGGGTGAGGTGTAGAACTGTGGTAACATTTTCTCAGGAGCTGAGAAAATCAAGTCTCTCTCACTATAATTCCATTTTGGAAAATTTACTGAAAGCTCCCTTCTGAAGAAAAGCTTGGTTTTAGCTGTTGCAGTAATTGGGAAGACACTGAAAGTTCATGTTTTGATTGGAATGGCATTGTAAACTCTGTGACTAGCAGGGATTCCCTTTATGTTCTCTTTTTGAATAGCACAGGCCCAGGACTGGGGCTTCCAAGCACTGTCGAGACACCAGCAAATAAGTAAATGAATGCTATCAAAAATATTAAAATGTGTTCCAGGCAGAGCATCCCATTAGTCCGAGTTCTCCCAGGTGTAAACTTTCCATCAGACAAACTCCATCTACTCTGTAATCTACTCAGCTAGGAAACGATGGCCCAAGGTGTCTGCAAGGCTGTTGGTCACCTGCTGCTGGAAGCAATTGTACCAAAGGCTTCCTTCCCCTTTACTTTGGAGTAAATGCCTTCTTAGGAGCACTGCATTGTCATATGCTGAATCCATGGGTTAGCAATTAAACTGCTGATATTAGATGCTGGCTGGGTCATTTGCTGATGCAGATGATATGAGGAGAAGCTTCTCCCCTTCCCATTCCAGTGCAGCAACTCTCTGCCTTTCTGCAGTAGTTCACCTGTCACTAATGCCCTGCTTCCTAACCATCCCCTCTGCCCTTCATCTCGGCCTCAGATTTTGCATTTTACTGTTTAGACTAATAGAGAATCAAAGATCCAAGTGAAAGATAAATTGCTCACTGTAGGATATTGTCGCCACCAAAGAAAGCATTGGGGGGCACAATTTTATGTGTCAATGAAAAAAAAGAGTTGTTTGGGAATAATTCCTGTATGCAGGATAACTCCTAGCCTAACAGGGCACATCTACAGGCCCAGGCAAAGGAAGAAACATGTATTCCAAGGGAATAGCTGGAGCAGCTACTGCTGCAGGAGGGAAGAGAAGAAATGTGAAGATGGAAGATTAAATCACCTCAGAGCCAGTCACAGCTGCCACAGGGAGGTTAGTTGTAGCAGCTAAGGTTCTCCACGAGGCCAAAGGAGCCACGAGGAGCCACAGGACCCTGACTCCTACCTTGCCAGGAGGAAAAGAGCAAATGAGCTGCGTGAGGGAGAAAGACATCTGTGTAATGCACTCTGAAAGTAACTAAAGCACTTTCTTTTTTCTTCCTTCACTTCATGTTCCCTATAAACACTTGCTTGCACTTGTGTTGCACCTTAACATGGCTTAAGTGTGGTTCAAGATAAGAAGGTGTTCCCTGCACAGGAGAGCGGCAGATCTACAGACCAAACCGTGGGACAATGTCGCAAATGCTCTGCTTCCCCGAATGTCCTCTGCTCTATGCAGGGGGTGGCAGAGTGGGTTCCCATTTCACAGGCATGCACCAGTACACTGCGGACGTCTCAGTGTCTTCTCCTCACCGTGGTGGGTTATGTGGATGGCAGCCAGCAGGACGGAACTGGGATAAATCCTGATTCTCAAGGCTTAGAGGGATAGTGTCCCTCAGGCCTGGGCCAGCATGTCCCTCACCCAGCATTCACACTCTGTGGACACAGCTAAAGGTGGGAGCATCCCCACCTATTTGTAGCAGTCTAAATTCTTCATGCAATGAAGGACAGTTGTCTAGCTCAGCACCATTGTCAACAGAGAGGGACAGGCGCCTTCAGAGGCTGGCCTGTCTCACCCTGTGTGGGGCAGGTAGACAGATGGGGCCCACTGACCCCCTTCATACTGAAACTGCTGAGGGGTTAGGGCACACGGCCAGTTCAAGCTAAGGCTTATAATTTTAAAACTGTTTGGGTTTTTTTTTAATGTTTTGGGGAAGAACGCCATGATTTTTCTGATTTCTCTTCTGGCTGCTGCATGCTAGCAGGCAACAGCTGGACCATAGCTTATGGAAGGCGTCAACAACAACATTTGATTCCTCTACACATTGGCCCAGATTCTTAGAATGACTTAATATGAGGACTAAACAGCTGCTTCTGTATTTTGCATTGCCTGAGTAAAAATACCTGGCAAGTAGTGAGGCCTGACCACAAACATTTTTAAAGTCTTGAAATAATTTCCTCGTTTACTTCTTGTTTCAAACGTGTACAGACCAGATGTCTAAGTGCCAACAGTCATATAGCACAGTTCTGATATTTATTTATGCTGCAAACATGCAATGGTAAGAGCAAGTTAATAAGAAATAAGAAAGCATATGTCAAATATTGGCTTGGAAGGGAAAAAATATCTGACACGTGTAAGAGACATCTTTACTCAAAAAATGTTTGATTGCAAGGGCAATGTGAACACAAACTCTTGCAAATGGTCAGCCATGACATTGATTTTAAATAGAAATGTTTCCAAAAGAAGCACATAGCTAATACTAAATGAAGTCCATTTATCTGGACAGCATTGGAAAGCAAGCAAGAAAGCAAGCAAACCCCCACACAACGTGACATGGTCTAGGTGATCACGCTCCAGAGTCACCCTGTAGAGATTACTCTAATAGCTGTCCAAAATATATATTTTAGCTCCCCGTCCACTGATTCTTTCTGACAAAGAAAACTTCACATGCCTCTGCGATCTCATTGCTTCTGGTAAGCTTGTGCTTCTGCTGTGCAATTTACTTGAAATATTTTTGCCACAACTTCCCCATCTGGAGAGAGACAGAGAGTTGTTCTTGCAGATGCTCTTGGAAGTTGTTTTAGCAGAATGAGAAATGGAGCGGGACATTCAGGCTGTCCGTTTCATCCCCTGTAGTTTTCAGCCCTGGCAGAGATGTGGACTGCTCTCGTGACACATAAGAAGCAGCTTGGAGCTGAGAGGTTTTGATGAAACTGCCTAAAGTGGTCCGAGAGGTCATGACTATGAAATCCTGCCTTTGAAAAGAGGCATTACTCTTGAGTGACTTTTGTGAGGTGCATTTTATGAATTAGAAAGAACTCAATTTTTTTTACCCTTTGTTTTAATTGGTGTCTTCTTTGCTTATTTTTCAGTTATATGCCATTTCCAGAAATATCTGTCAAAAGGAAGTTTCTGGTGTTACAGAGTCAAGGAGTCAATAGGTAGCTGCAGCACTTCCTATGTACTCAATCTTAACTTTGGGATTAAGATCCCAAAGGACTTGCCAGTATTGTGGACATTGTTATGCAGTTCTTCCTGTCTATCTTTTCAATGTAGAAACTGAACACTAGTGATACTTGCGTACTGCACAGAGTACAGCAAAGGTGAATACAAGATGTAGCCCAATACAGCACATATAGGACAATGACTCTCCTGCTTCACGTTTCCTGGCATGCCTTGAACATGGTCTGATTTCACTTAGGGCGCCTTAAAGACAGTTTGTGCCTAAAGGCACATCTCTGCTAAACAGACATGAGGTAGGTGTCCACTTTACCTCCTCCAGAAGGATCTACACTGATAGTTGAAGTGATGTTAATTAGCCAGCTGCCTTGTGTCATGATGTGAACACTGATGGTTGCACAAAATGCATGGACATTCTACCAGAGTCAGAGAGCAATAGCAAGGACTAGTTCTGTTGAATTCCTTCAGAGGGTTGAAAAAGAAGGTACGTTCACTGCTTGAGCAGAATTCCTTAGGGGATGACTAGTGTGTTGAGACTCAAATCAAAACATGCACTATCCTTCTCAGTCAGTTTTTCGTTTCCAAATCAACACTTCAAAAGTGGATGTTTAGGGAACCTAGTGACTAGTCTTCCTTTTTAAAAGGGGCAAAGATCAGAAATATGAATCTGGAGGATATTTCCACCAACTCCCTCAAATCAATAAACGGAGCTCGCTATTACACACTTCAGTAATACATTCTGAGTTAGATATCAACTGTCACTCCTTGAGAGAAGCATTGACTTTGAAAGGAAACTTTCCCCAAAAGACATAAAAGGGAATATATTGATATTGAACATACCAGTGATCGACATGGATGTGTACTGATAGCACTGTGTTTCTAATGCCATCACAGGTGGCTTTATTCTGTGCTTCAGGTCCTGTCTACGTGACGTATGTGAAGAAGAAGAACAATGTGACGGAGTTTCTCTTCCAGGGACTCACACAAGATGATATCCTTCAAATTCTTCTTAGTCTTCTATGCCACTGTTATTCTTGGAAACCTGCTTATCATCATCACTATACAGAACAGTCAACAGCTGGACTCTCCCACCCCATGCTTCTTCCTGAGCTGCTTGTCCTTTGTAGATATCAGTTACTCTACTGTCACAGTTCCCAAACTCATTTATGACCTTCTTGCTGAAAAGGAGACCATCTCTTTTGTGGGCTGCATAGCACAGCTCTTTGGGGTCCATCTCAACCATGGGGAGGCAAAGAGAAGTGTTCAGGAGGGACTTTTCAGGAATGCTGTTCTATTTTTAGCATGGCTGTTCAGAGTAGAACTGAAACTAAATTCAAGGTTTCATGTAGCTCTCATCTTTCTTTGGAAACTGTCACTCAAAAGGATGTGAGCATATTGTCACCAGTCAAACCCGAGCCTTTGGGGTGGTATTGTGGCTTTTACCTTTAGACACCTTAGAGCTGTGTAAGTCTCAGGTCTAGGCTTCTCCTGGCATTAAGAGGAATAACTAGGTATTTTGAGAGGTTATGCTTTCCCACTAGCTCCTACGAGCTTCGGAGAGTGGTGTCTGCTCACGTTTCTACACAAAAAAAGTGATGGTGGTGCTAAGCTTCCAAGAGAAAGCAAATCCTTCAGTGTGGCACAGCACAAGCAGGTTTCATCTCACATATATTGGTGTGCTGACATGAGGTGCCTCAACTTGAGAGAGCTGCTGAAGACAGCAAGAGACCTTTGAGGGGACTGCGATTCATTGCATGGTAAAATAGGAGCATGAGAGGAGCAGGATGCTGCACTAGGTGTCTGCCTTACAGTGAAGGGTGACATACACTGTACTAGACTTTCCAAGGCTCCCAGGAACACTGATGGACACAGAGGCCGTTCCCCAATGCCAGGCATTCACTCCGATTTTCATCAGTCTGTGCCAACCTGGTGTCTCTGGGAACGCTTCATTTAAAGGAGCTCTGCTAACACCTTTCCAAGGCCTTGACCTTATGTCATAGCTGAGCTTTGTAATCTATCAGAGCAGCAATCCAAGCACGGTTAAATACCATAGTCAATGCTGGAGCCACAATCCAGTTCAATTGTCGGGACATTTTTCACCGCTTTATTTAGAGACTGGATGAAGTTTCATACTTTGGCCAGTCGTCTGGTGCTTTACACTATAAAAAAAATCTAAGGAATAGGTATCTCAGTGGAAATACGGGGATCCAATATCTCTCCATACTCCATACGATATAACCTAATTCCTAGCTGAACACTGAAAATTTCCCTAAAATTCTTAACAGTACTGTTCTTGATCCATCGAGTTTTCCTCAACTGTTTGCAGCAGGGAAACCCCCAAATGCCCCTAGGACCTCCTGACTCTGGGCAATGCTGTTCTACTGCAAATAGACTTACTTTAGCATTGCTGTCATGACAAGTGATTCAAGGCAGGGATTTTCCCAGATCTCCTCCTGGAACTGAGATTTGGGGAAGGGAAGAAGAGGAACAGGATTCTGGATGGTGGATCAGAAGGCTTTCTTAGAAAAGCAAACTGTAGATTTGAAGAGACAGCAGCTCTTTAACATTTTAAAGTCCCTAATTTTGTCTGGGTTTCTCCAGGTGGAGACTAAGGCATAGGTGAATGCAGGGCTGAGATGAATGTGGGGCTTATGAAAATCTGTTCTTTTTGATGATATTTGTCAGAAAGCATATTTAGGTTTGAGATTGTGATTCTTGATTGAAACATGCTGCCGGTTCTGCTGATGCTTAGCTCGAGATGGCTTTGACTATCTTAAACATCAGCGCAGAGAGAGGTGTGCAGACATGACTCATTGCTGTGCAGGGAAGCTCTTTGATGGCGATCTACCTGTCTTTTTCTGGAAGAGTAGTAGTGTACATTGCTCTTCGCAGAGACCTGTAAACATACACAGTAAAGTAAAATGATGCCTGTGGTTTCTTCTCAAGCTATTTCCTTCCTTTGAGCTGGGAGTCCACTGAAAGAGACAATTTTGGACACCTCAGAAATCTGGTTTAAAAATCTCGCATCTCTGTTCAAGATAAGGACAGCGCAACATTGATATGTGTAAAAACAGTGAACTTCACATATCTGATGATACTTTATAATGAGAAACAAGAGATAAACCTTGAGCTTCAGGCTCTGCAGCAACAGAAAGATGACAACTAGCAGCACCAAAAGGCTATATTTTCACATTCTTCTTTACATTTCTGTAGTTTTTTCGTGTTTCCAGGCAGAAGGGGAAAAAGGAGGTAGTAATGAGTGACAGAAGAGGGAGATTTAACAGGAGAGGGACAGTTACTTTCCCTAGTGTTTGGGGGGCAAAAACACGGGTGTCTCTTCTCCAAGATTTCCTTTCCAGAACTTCAGGTTCTGTGTGTTGCACTGGAAGAGGCTACTCCTTTCAAATAATGAAGACGTAGCAGAAATGGCCATAAATTCAAATCACATTTCTTTTCTCCTCTTGAATATCTTTGAAAGCTTTTTCTCATCTTGACGGACTGGTGGTTTTCCTACATGAGCAAACGTTCCTAAAAGAACAGAGAACTGCAATTCTGTGCCACGCACTCCTCAGGCAGGAGTCCTGGTTGTGCTTGGAACTTGCAAGTTAAGAGTCAGGATTCCTCCAGCTTTCAGCAGCAGAGGAACACAGTCTTTCAAGATAGAAGTTGCAGATACAACCAGTTAAAAGTCCACCTAAAAGCACTTCTAACAATTAAGTACCTTTCTGAATCTCACCCTTGGAAGCTGATCAAATCTTCCTTGGAAGTCCTACTCTTTGTACCAAGGTTTTGATAAATTCTCCCCAAACAAAGTTCTCTTTCTAACAAGTCTGCTGAAGTTTCTCTGATATGACCTAAAACTCTCCTCAGAGCATCCTTCACCTCCTTATTCCTTAGGCTGTAGCTGGTAAGATTCAGCACTGGAGTCACCACTGTAGAGAACAGAGAGGCCCATTTATCTCAGTCCAATGAGTAGCTGGATGTTGGGCTACCGCACATAAAAACGGTGCTCCCATAAAACAAGAAGAGAGCTCTCAGATGGGAAGCACGGGTAGAGAAGGCTTTGCATCTGCCCTTAGAGGAGTGGATCCTCAGGGTGGTGGAGATGAGGTAGATGGAGGAGATGAGAATTGCCAGAGATGTGAAGGTGCCACGAAACACACCAAAAATGTGAAGTACTGCCTCTTTGCTATAGGTGTCAGAGCATGAAAGCTGGATCCTCGGGGGATGTCACAGAAATAATGACCGATAACACCAACGTCACAGAAAGAGAATGTGAAGGTGGAGATAATTTGCGCAAGTGCATGCACAAAGCCAGTGAAATAGGAGATGATTACCATCTGTGTACAGGCTTTTGAGGAGATGACAGTTGCATAAAGGAGAGGGTTACAGAGAGCCACATGCAGTCATATGCCTTTACTGCCAGCAGCAGACGCACAACACTAGCCATGAGGAGACAAGTGAATAGCTGTGCCACACAGGCACTGACTGAAATGGCTCTCCTCACTGCTGAAGAGTTCACCAGCAACCTTGGGGAGAGAGCTGAGGAGTAACAGAAATCCACAGAAGCCAAGTTACTGAGGGAAAGGTACACAGTGTGTGAAGCCGGGGGATCAACATTCATCTACATGATCCTCCCAAGATTCCCTATTAATGTGCTTAAAAAAAGCGGGTTACCTTCACCTCTTGGCTTTCTGTTAGTCCAGAGAGGATAAACTCAATGGCCACACAGTGATTCCTCTCAGGCATGTTGCTAGCACACTCATATTATCTCCCGACAAGAAACTGGTTCAACACCTAGAAGTAATGGGAAACTGGCAACACACAATTGATTGTCTCAGTAGCCACAAGGAAGTATGGCGCATTTTCATCACAGCTTCTGACTAGACTTCTTTAATTACGCATTGAAATGACTTGTGATACAAGGGAGTACTGTTCCTATTTTTCAGGTGAGATAAGAAAGCGCAGAAAGATAAAATAATTTATTCAAAAGGCAGCAGCAGCACTGTGAAACACCACTCCTAGTCTGGCACTACAATGGTTTTCGTGTGTCCTCTTTGTCCTTTTTTAAGGAAAAAAGTCTGCTTTTCTTGAGGACATCTATGGAGCACTCTTCTCCCCTCACTCGTGGCCACGGTTGGGTGTACAGTATCGTCCAAATGGCCCACTCCAAGGACAATGACCCGCTGATTCCTGACATCATTCTAGTTAAGACATCATTCTTCCTGTATTGCAATCACCAATACATTTTTTGCCTACTAGCTAACTCCCCGGGCATTGGTAGCAGGGTAGTTAGAGCTCAGTATGGGCCACAAAGTCCATTAACAGGGCAAAGCAGCCCCTGTTCAGCCTTGCTGAAATATGCATATAATGGTTAGGCTGCAGCTGTGCCAACTTGCTAAGACCTGCCTTAATTACATGGACCTCCACCACCCTGACCTTTGGGACTGCAACTCGTAAACATACAAATAACAAATCCACATCCTGGCAGAAGAAAGTAAGAGTTTCCTCTCTTGAATGAAATGGCGGCAAGCACTAAATGGCAACAGCAGCAGGAAAACTCAGCTTTGCATCTTCCCAAAGAGGAGGAGATACCACAAGATCGTTCAGGTTTGGCTGAGAAAGGATTTCTCATTTGCTTGCATCCCCGTTGTCAAGGAAAAGTGGCCATTTTCTGCTCAGGAATAATTTGGGAAGAGTCACCAAATGAAATACTGATCTGTTTTATCCAGTAAGACAAGAGTAGATACTGTAGATACCAAGCCAGTTTATTCCCCCCTTGAGCCAAATCTTCAGAAGTACTTGCCCATTTCAAGAAGCAGACAGCAGGATTAAAACCAGCCTATAATGGTTAGGTACACAGTTTAAGTGAGCAAAATGCTTACCCTGCTTAGATGCACAAAAGACCAGACTGCCTTTACACACTGAGTTATCTTTGCATAGCTGGCTGTTGTTTATCTCCAACCTACCCAACCTTTTCTGCCCTAAAGCACAGCAACTAGCCCAGTTAATTCTCAGAAAAGGGCTTCAATGAGCTTGCTATCAACAGGTTGCTCTCTTCCATGGACTACTTGGGAAACTGAAGGAGGAAATTTCCCTCTCCTGCCCCAACGTGAGTGATCAAACACTGGATTAGGTGCAAATTTGTAGAATCTCCATCTGTGCTGACATTTAAAATTCAGCTGGATCGGGCCGGAGCAATCTGATCTGACTGAACCTGCTCTGAGGAGGAGGTTGGACTTGATGACCTCCAGAAATCCTTCCCAACCTAAATGATTCTATGATTCCATCTGCAGATTGAAAATGATCTTTTTGATCTCTGAAATGAAGAAATAGGCCTACCTTCCTTGCATGAAGGTGCGAGATATTTTATGCCGTATTGTTGCAGAAATAAACTCTTATTTCAAAAGCTACAAACTTATGAGGCCTTCTACAGACAGCTGGAAGTAGCCTCACGATCCCAGGCCCTGGTTCTCATGGGGGACTTCAACCACCCTGAGATCTGCTGGAAAGACAACACAGCTAGGCACAAACAGTCCCGGAGGTTCCTGCAGAGCATTGGTGACAACTTCTTGACACAGGTGGTGGAGGAGCCAGCAAGGAGAGGTGTGCTGCTGGACCTCGTACTAACAAACAAAGAAGGACTGGTGGAAGATGTGAAGGTCGGGGGCAGCAATGGCTGCAGTGACCATGAGATGGTGGAGTTCAGGATGCTGCGAGGAGGAGGCAGGGCACTGAGTAGGATCGCAACCCTGGACTTGAGGAGAGCAAACTTTGGCCCCTTCAGGGACCTACTTGGAGGAATGCCATGGGTTAGGGCCCTAGAAGGAAGGGGTGTTCAAGAGAGCTGGTTAATATTCAAACATCACTTCCTCCAGGCTCAAGAACGGTGCATCCCTATGAGTAGAAAGTCAAGCAAAGGAGTTAAGAGACCTGCATGGATGAGCAAGGAGTTCCTGGCAAAACTCAACCAGAAGGAGGAAGTCTACAGAAAGTGGAAAGGGGGACAAGCCACTTGGGAGGAATATAGGAACATTGTCAGAGTATGCAGGGATGCGATGAGGAAGGCTAAGGCCCATTTGGAATTAAATCTGGCAAGGGATGTCAAGGACAACAAGAAGGGCTTCTTCAAAGACATCAGTAGCAAGAGGAAGACTAGGGAAAATGTGGGCCCTTTGCTGAATGGGGAGGGTGCCCTGGTGACAAAGGATGCAGAGAAGGCAGAGTTACTGAATGCCGCCTTTGCTTCATTCTTTACTGCTCAGGCCAGCCCTCAGGAACCCCAGACCCTGGAGGCAAGAGAGAAAGTCTGGAGAAAGGAAGACTTTCCCTTGGTGGAGGAGGATCGGGTTAGAGATCATTTAAGCAAACTTGACACCCACAAATCCATGGGCCCCGATGGGATGCACCCACGAGTGCTGAGGGAGCTGGCGGATGGTATTGCTAAGCCACTCTCCATCCTCTTTGAAAGGTCTTGGAGAACAGGAGAGGTGCCTGAAGACCGGAAGAAAGCCAGTGTCACCCCAGTCTTCCAAAAGGGCAAGAAGGAGGACTCAGGCAACTACAGGCCAGTCAGCCTCACCTGCATCCCTGGAAAGGTGATGGAGCAACTCATCCTGGAGGCCATCTCCAAGCATGTGGAGGACAAGAAGGTGATCAGGAGTAGCCAGCATGGCTTCGCCAAGGGGAAATCATGCTTAACCAATCTGATAGCCTTCTCTGATGGAATGACTGGCTGGGTAGATGAGGGGAGAGCAGTGGATGTTGTCTCCCTTGACTTGAGGAAGGCTTTCGACACTGTCTCCCATAGCATCCTCATAGACAGGCTCAGGAAGTGTGGGTTAGATGAGTGGACAGTGAGGTGGCTTGAGAACTGGCTGAATGGCAGAGCTCAGAGAGTTGTGATCAGCGGTGCGGAGTCTAGTTGGAGGCCTGTAGCTAGCGGTGTCCCCCAGGGGTCAGTCCTGGCTCCAGTCTTGTTCAGCTTCTTCATCAATGACCTGGATGAAGGCACAGAGTGCACTCTCAGCAAGTTTGCTGAGGATACAAAACTGGGAGGAATGGCGGATACCCCAGAGGGCTGTGCTGCCATCCAGAGAGACCTGGAGAGGCTGGAGAGGTGGGCGGAGAGGAACCTCCTGAAGTCCAACAAAGGCAAGTGCAGGTTCGTGCAGCTAGGGAGGAATAACCCCATGCACCAGTACAGGTTGGGGGCTGACCTGCTGGAAAGCAGCTCTGCGGAGAAGGACCTGGGAGTGCTGGTGGACACCAAGTTAAGCATGAGGCAGCAATGTGCCCTTGTGGCCAAGAAGGCCAATGGTATGCTGGGGTGCATCAGGAAGAGTGTGGCCAGCAGGTCGAGGGAGGTGATTCTCCCCCTCTCCTCAGCCCTGCTGAGGCCACATCTGGAGTACTGTGTCCAGTTCTGGGCTCCCCAGTACAAGAGGGATGTGGCACTACTGGAGCAAGTGCAGCGAAGGGCTACAAAGATGATTAGGGGATTGGAGCATCTCTCTTATGAGGAAAGGCTGAGAGAGCTGGGCCTGTTTAGCTTGGAGAAGAGAAGGCTGAGAGGAGATCTTATTAACGTGTACAAGTATCTGAAGGGAGGGTGTCGAGAGGATGGAGCCAGACTCTTTTCAGTGGTGCTGAGCGACAGGACGCGAGGCAACGGGCACAAACTGAAACACAGACAGTTCCATCTGAACATGAGGAAAAACTTCTTCGCTGTGAGGGTGACAGAGCACTGGAACAGGTTGCCCCGAGAGGTTGTGGAGTCTCCTTCTCTGGAGATAATCAAAATGCGCCTGGATGCAATCCTGTGCAATGTGTTCTAGGCGACCCTGCTTGAGCAGGGGGGTTGGACTAGATGATCTCCAGAGGTCCCTTCCAACCTCAACCATTCTGTGATTCTGTGAAACATTTCATGTACCTTCATAATAGCGAGTTGTTTCCTGTTCACTACAAAGACATCTTACTGAAACAAATCAGAAGATTTTTCTAAATAGAAAAACTTTAGGGCTTCAAACTTGCAATACAGCCCCTCCCTGCTCCAGATAAATGCCCAGATAAAGGTTCTTTGCTTCGATGTCTGCAGAACTATGCAATTCGGTACTGCCTTTGGAGCAACAGCTCATTCTTTTCCCTATATGTTGCAGCTGACCTGCAGCCTGGGCGTTGTGAAACATTAGTGGAGCGACACGCTGAGAAACAACTTCAATATGAAATGTGATATTCTAACACTCAGCTTGCCGCTTCAGAATTCTTTCTTCAGAAAAATGGTGTTACTGAAGTACTTGGTGTACTTACGACTCTCGATGCAGTTTAATGTCTGTAAATTAGATCTCCTGCAAGACACCAGGCCTTAATTAGGAGTCTCAGCAGATGCACTGTAATGAAGAATCTTTCTGTGAATTAATTTCCCCTACCCTTGGTTAGGGGTCTAGTCAACTTCTATTCTAGGCTCCCCCTATAGACAAAGGAAGCAATATCACCTTCAAAGGACAATTCATCCCATCTTAAGATAAGTGTGATAAGCAGAAGGAATCATCCTCTAAGGGTGTCTTTGTTGTCATTGATTGTAGGACATGCCCATCTCATTCCCTGCCCTTACTACTTTTTACTAGTGAAACTGATGACATAAGTATCCTAGCAAATTCAGTGAACCCTGGTCATGCCTGTCCCTATCAACTCTCCAGAAAGCCCAAGTACCTTGGAGTTAGAAAATTAACTTCCAGATGACTATAGCAAAAGAGGAGTAATTCCACCTGGCATGAGTAATTCCCTAGCCCATGAGACTAAGGGACAGGGTAAGAAATAAGAAGTACAAAATAGCTGCACAGTAATTGCATGGTGGAAAGAAAGCCTCAGCAGCCTCAAACTCACCGCTGCTCCTGTTACTGCCTCTCTTTCTTCTCCCCTTGGCATCTCTATCTTCCTTGTTTTTTTGCACCCGATTTATCAGCCAGATCTCAAGAGTAAGGAATAAGATCAGTTGAACACAATTAATAATTCTCATAATTCTCCTGCACAAGTTAATTATGAGAAGTCATACAAGGGGACATCCATAGGTAAAGGAGGAAGTGACACAATCCAGTATTATAGCTGGGGAGGCAGCACAAGTATTTGGGGAAGCAGAGTAAAGGGAAGACAAGAGGATTTTCTTCTGTGAGGTGAATTGAATAACTGTGAAACTTCCACCTTGCAGGAATTAAGTTACTGTGCTCCTTCAGCAAATTATCCATTATGAATGTATTAATTATGTCACCAAATACGTCAAAAGTTCAACATCTGCCAACAAGAGAAATACAGGGAGTTACATTATCTGTTTGTGTTAGACTAACTGACTCTTAGGATTCAGTTCTTCTCACCTAAATTCAGGCATCCTACTGAAGGACCTCATGCTGGTGCCTAGGAGGTTGGAGATCTCTCAGTAGAGATAAAAGGGAGAAATTAGGGAGGACTGTGGGTGAAAACGCTCATGTCATCTACCAGGAAGCACGTAAAAGCTTTGTCTGAATCTAATCTAGTCATCTAAACCCCCTCTGGACTCAACAGAGAGAGACAGGCAGTTCCTGGGGATGATTCAACTTGTCCTAAGGAAGAAGCGCTCTGTGAAGATGCTAACTTCTTTCTCTCTGATGAACACAGAGGAAGCCTGACTAGCTTTAAATAGGTCACTTGCATACAGCTAAAGCTCAGCAAGGAAGTCTTCCTGTATGTTTTCCCCAAGTGTTTCACACCTATGAGCATTTGAAAGAGTAATCATGGAGCCTGGCCTCCTGCACTGCTGTGGTATGGAAATACGGTGTGATGGCATGGCGCAGAACTGCAGGCTTGGGAGGGTAAGGCTGGTGGATTTCCAGGGAAGGAGGGGTTTTTTTGTTTTTTTTTTTTTACACATGCATGTGCAATTTCACACATGCTTTCTCCATGTCATGTTGATTAGGCTCCATGCATCCCAGATTTCGGGATGTGCATAGTTTACTGTGCACATAAAGAGAGTCAGAACAGCACACGGTGCAGCTCAGTGTGATATTTCAGAGAATGTGAAATGCATCTCCTGGACAGAGCTGTGCAGTAGATCCAGACCCATCATGGATCTTGAGCACATGCCACATGTCTATACAGCAGTACAGCAGATGGGATTCATCTCCCTGCAGTTAAGCTATTTAAAAGTTAGGTGACTGAATCTAATCTAGTTGTCCAAGGTGCCTTTGTAGCGAAAGAAGGAGACAGGCCATTCAAGAAGATAATTCATCATCTCTCTCTTGCAAACTCATCTTACAAGGACGTGGGACATTTTCCATTTCACTCATTTCCTGCTGGTATTTTAAATGCTATCTTAAATTTGCCCTCACTCCCACACCTGCAGAAAGAGAAGGAAGGTCAGAAGCAGTGGGGGAGTCATTGGTATTCCTGGTGGAGGCTGCTCTCCAAAGATCTCCCATCTTTGGGCAAATAGTGTTTCTCTTCAATGGGGAATTCCTACTTCTCTAATCTTCCTTTTACATGAGAGAGCAATGTTGAAACACTGAAATGTCTTCTGGGTCAATTATGCTAAATTTCAATTGAGAAAAATCAAAATGCTTCATTTTGATCATTTTGAATCATTTAATTTCAATAAAGAAATTATTAGATATTTCAGAATGTATATCATAGACTTTGTAATACAGTCTCTGCATGGTCTGACATTGTGTGAAAACCGTCTGGGATGCCAAAGGTCTTTGCAGGACAGGGGACTGAACTCTCTATTTCCAAGTCTGTAGGTAGCAGCCCTCACTTGGGTCTGTGAGTTGACACATATGGCAGAGGTGGGCTCGAGGTATTCTTGATCTTTGATCTCGTAGGGAACATGGCAGTGGAAAATAGGATTTGGGATCCTTAATGGAACTATGGGGTGCTTGTCGGGTAGGGTTTAGGATAAGAGTTGCACTGGTAGACTTGAAGGGTTGGCTGACAGGCTTCTCGGCAGTTGAATTTTGTTGCCAAACCCAAAAGGAGGCCACAGAGTTGTGCAGGGACAGCCCTGAAGAGCTGGAATTTACTGCCCGCTGCTAAGGATACAGCAAAAAACAAGGACACAATTGCCAGTTTGGGGAGGGGGCTGTTCTTCCTTCCCTGCCCCACTCCTTCAGTGACCACCTCCATTTATGCCCCACTGAAATTTTCCAGGATTCTGCTCTGCTGGGGTCTTGGCAATTTTGCTGCCATTACTAATCTGCTGCCCAAGGCAACCCCTCTGCTCTGCCTAATAACCTGAGAGAGGTGGCAGGAGAGAGAACAGATTGGGCTAGATTAAGTATACTGTCAATTTTCAATTATTTTATTATTAAAGTTCTTCTTTTTTTTTTTTTTTTTTCTCAGAAGGGGCAAGCTATTTCATAACCTGTGGCAGTGATGGACTTCAGCACTGGATTCCTCAGTTGCCAGTTTGATTTCTCTCAGCATTAAGATGTATGCCTTTAAGAAGACATTTTGTGCTGGTGAGGCAAAATGGAGAGACTGTGGAAAACAGGCACGTCAGGCTGATACTTATTAACTGATGACTAGTAATATTTGACGGATGCTAACATAGCCATAAGAACAAAACTGTGGCATTTCAGATTTTTTTTTTTAATTGCTTCATCTGTAATTGTGAAACTGTAATTTCCTAGTTTCTTTTTTTAAGCTTTACCTTTCCTCCAGGGGAAATGTCTGTGACTTCCTTTGCTTTTCTCTGAGGAAACCCTACGCAGATTATTACGTGTATTGATTTGAACTAATCACTCTGACTTTGACAAGGAAGCCAAATGCAAATTCCAGGTAGGTTACAGCTTTAAGGAGCCTGTGTCTAAAGACTCAAGGCAAGCAATTTAATATAATTGGTTTGTCTCTCCAGGAAATGACTTAGGATGATTTTAGTAAGGTCTCCGTAGGTACAGTTAAGAAACTTGTGCCTGACAAATTGCAATGATGCAACTTGGCAAGTGAGTCTGCGAGTGTGTTTAAATTGGCTCCAGTGTGCATCATTAAAAGCTCAAGTTCTTTCACTCCTTGAAATTAGCAGCTCTCTCATCTTACAGTCAGACGTGATTATTGCTCTAATCTAGGGACAGTGAGAGACCGCCTTGAAGGAAAAGCAGCCTGTGAAAACTGGCAGGATCTCTACAATGCTTTTGCTGTATCTCAAAAACCCCACAGAGACCCCGGTCTAATCTATTTCATTTAAAGATGATGGGTCAAACAGACCTGCCTGCATTGCACTAGTAGGGCTGCAGCTTAAAACTGCCTGGACTGAGCTGGTTTTGAACTGCTCTGTTTTTTGCTGGGATGATACACAGCTGACTGACCAATTTGGTCTACATAGCAAAGGCAGTAAACTCAGAAATGGTTTCTGGCAAAGATGAGGCCAATTCACAAGTTTCCCTTTCTTCTTCTGCTGTCCCAGGCCTCCTACTCTGCAGATTTCTTCTTGCTACTCCATCTCCTTTGCAGAACCTGGAAAACAGGTGACAAAGTTTTCATTAGAAACCCAGTTTTTAATTTAATTTTAGAATAAAGAACATTCTGAGGGAGCCTAGCAGGGAGGATGGAGCCCACCTGCAATGTGAGCTGCGGGGAGGGATTATTCCCTTGCAACAGAACTACCTCAGAGCATCTTGTCTCTATGTCTGAAACACAAATGGCCATGAAAGAAAAAAGGATCGTTCTCAGCCCCATGTCTGAAGGCAGCAGCTAAGTTTGTAATTGGCCTGGGCTCATAACGAGCATCCTTAGTTGGACAGCTCAAGACCTGACAAAGCTCATTAATCCCACTATTAGTCAAAATCAGATTGCTTTGATGGCATTACTCCAGGAACATAGTCCTGGTGTGGCATGAGAGGGCTGAACAAAGCCCTTCTCCAGACAAACACTTGCCCCTCTGATGCCTACATAAACCCCATAGTGATGGCTCCTCAGGTATAAGGCTAAGGACCCTCGGTGGAAGCACCAGTCTGCAGGGTTACACAATGCAGTAGCATGCACAGTGCAAAGAAGAGGCCTAAACAAATCTCAACAGTAGTATGGCATGCATAAAAAGACTTTTCCTCTCCTTCCGAGCTTTCTATTTGCTTTGAGATCCAAAGCTAGGATTCAAAATCTAGGAAAAAAAAAAAAACAGCCTGGAAATTGCGATAATAATGAGTGTATAGATGTAAAAGCATGTGGCTGGGCACCAGGGGGAATGGCTGCTTATTTGTCTTGTCCTGGTTGCTGCACTGTGGATCGAGATGAAACTCCAGGAGATTTCAGTTGCCCCAAACATCCTGACCTTTGAGAGCCTTCTGGAGAGCAAGTGCCTTTGGCAGGGCAGGAGTTTGGTAGGGAATCTGCAGTTTGAATGCAGATTAGAGACAGCTGAGAGTTGCAGGGGGGGCAGTGTGCTGCAGGACTTGGCCAGAGCGAAGCCTCTGAAGTGACAGAGGGAGAGAGACTCTCCTAGCGGGCCAGGGCTGAGTTTTCTGCAACCAAAAAAGCCACTGAGAGGTGTTGACCTGGAAAGCAGGGCTCAAAGGAAGAAATATTTTTCCAAGGACTCACTGAATTCAGAGGTGTGCATTCAAAACTTTTGATTTAAATTGCTCCCCCAACAGGCCTGGGATTATCTGGGCCCAGCATATCATCAACTAGTGCATGCATGTATTCTCCAAATAGACTCCTGAGATTTTTTATTTTTTTTTGCTGGGCGAACGAATATCCTTTTTACAAGCAATATGTAACATCTACTTGCAACTGGGCTAAAGGCCTCCTTTTTTTTTCCTGAGTAATACTTCACAAGTACTGCAATTATTGCATATGGACTGAATATTTCAGTATCTAGAATAGAGAGAGGCTAGTAATGCTATTGTTATGAAATATTTCTCTACTTAGGTAAAATTCACTAGGCCTTGGTAACCGTATGACAAAGCTGATAAAAAGAACAGCATAATACAGACACAGCTGAGGACGCTTTTGGTAATTGCTGATATTTTCCTGAGGCCTTAAAGTCGGCATTTGCATTTGGTACATAATAGTGGCACATACAGTTCACAAGCATCTTGAGGATCAGTAACATCATATTCACAAGCCTAGACCTTTGTAGTCTTGGGCTAACAACATCACAACCAACCTGGTTAATTGGAAGGCCTCATTAGATTTGGCTAAGAGCATATCTCAGACACTGCCCTATGTTTCTACTTTTAATTATCTGGTACAACTAAGAACATGCCTACAATGACACATCTGAAAACTAGAGGTGTCACTGAGAGCCAGCAGCCCAAAGCTCTCTCCATAGTCATGGGAGACTCTCACCTTGAAGGCGCAATGCATCCCAACCTGAAAGAGGTTTCTAAGATACATGACGTGAAGCTCTCCTTGAACTTGTTTATACTTTCACATACAACTACACCACTACCTTTTAGACGTGTGCATTTTGATGAGATAGTTAGCTTTACCACATACTTCATGCTGATGGCTAGCAATGTATGGTTTAGCAGAATGTCAGACGTTGCATTGTGACAGGATTGGATTATCAGCACTGGGATCTAGATGTAAGGTCTCAGGTTAGAAGTTCCAGAAAGGGAGCATCTCACAGGCAGGAGGTGCATTCATTTGGCTAGTATTAGCACCTCATCACTTGACTATCTGTACAGCACTGTATTTTGGAGCCGTGTATCACAGAGAGATTTTGTATGAAGTATTGCTCTCTTGTGGCTGTCCAACAAAAGAGGGGTAACTCGGAAAGTTTTCAGCTAGTGGAGAGCACATTAAGCCAGTTTGGGAAGACGGAAGGGCACAGCCCTAGTTCTACTCCTAGGCATACATGAAATGTATCTGTTCACTGTGTCCATTTCTGGCATCTGTTGGGTTTATTACCTAATGATTAGCTCCATTCTCTGTTTCAAAACTTCATGGGATACGTGATTTCTGATGGTCCTAGGGCTTACTGCAGTACACACAAAGAGAACTGGACCTCATGCATTTATTCCAGCCAAAGGTCTATGCAAGCATTGCATAAGGTAGACCTGTGTTTGGTAATCCTTGGAGAATACCAGCATATCTTCTAACATATACATGGGAGTCTTAATTTTGTAAGAGGCACACACTGCAAACATAGAGAAGAGGCTTTAGGAGTGATTGATAAACAATATTATCCACGTTAACACTGCAAAAGTTATTGGTTGGTAGTGTTGGAACAGTAACATATACACCAAGCTGTGCATCCAGAGGGAAAGTGGCATTGCAATAAATAAATGCATGGATGCTTCCTGGAACAAGAGTGGGATTTTTTTGATTGTTCTCCAAAGTAGTGCTGGTAATTTGTGCTCATTCTTATGCCTGGCTACACATGCACTTCAAGTAGCGCATGGATTTCACAAGTGGTTTACCTTTTGTCATTTCTGGAGGGCCTATACAAAATCATAGCTGATCATAGTAATGAATTGCTAGAATGGTTATCAGTAAAGAATTTCCTGCATAAGATTCAGCTAGAATATTCTTGTGAGCTCTCGCTATAGAACCAGTGTGTAAGTCATTCCTGCAAGTACTGAGTTACTGTTTAATATAGTAATGCAAGGAATACGGAAAGATCCTTCAACGCCAAGTCTGCCTAGACTTCTATGCACTGGGAGAGGGGAAAAAATTAAATGTCTGAGTAGCTCCTAAAAGTGATAATACCGTTGTTATGAAAGTCTACAGGGCAAAATTTATAGGAAGAAGTGTAGTCTTTTATCAGATACTGGATTATATTCCATTTTGTATCCCACCAGATAAAGCCGAAAGAACAAAATGCATTCTGGGTACACCATCCCTTCCCTGAGCTTCAGTTTGTGCCCATTGCCTATTTTCCTGTCATTGGGCACCACTGAGAAGAGTCTGGCTCCATCTTCTTCACACCTTCCCATCAGATATTTATAAACATCCATAAGATCCCCCACCATGAGCCCTCTCTTCTCTGGGCTAAACAGTCCTCTGCCTCCCTTTGTAAGAGAGATGCTCCAGTGCCTTAATCATTTCATGGCCCTTCACTGGACTTGCTCTGGTAAGAGGCAGAGTGCTGTGCAGACTCCTGGGCGTGCGTGTTGTGGTGATAAATCTGGGTGCATCTTAACTATGCTTCTGTGCTGCGATGATGAATGCTCATGGCTGGAGATAGACCTCAGGTTTGTTAAAGCACTGTGCCATGGCATTCCAGCTGTGGTGCCTGGTGCAGAATAATTGAGAGGACTTTGTTGTTTGCACACTGCTCTGTACTGAAACCAAGTGTCAAGGATGTGTTTCTTAGGGGCCTTTTATTGTGGTTGCTGCCTTTCTGTAAAGGCTAAGCTCATGACTGTTTCCTGCTGGAACTCAGCTCTCAGTGCTAATGAATGTGCATTCTTAACAGTAAACCAGTGAAAGTATGAAAGTAGTTTAAGTTTTGTTCACCTTCAGCTGTGGGTCATCATGTTGACAAGGGGTTCATAATGCATTTTCTGATTTTTTTTAAAGTATATTTCAACAACTTTAAAAATAGCATGACTGTCCATTCCTATCCCAAACCATTTAAATTCCAAAGCCAGGCTTTAAGAAGTTGGTAAATGCCTCCATGAATTTTTCATGAAGCTTTTTTTTTGGGGGGGGGGGGAAAGGGGGCTGCCTCTGTTCTCATGTTGACATCACAGCAGAGTTGTTATGGATGGGATTGATGTGAAACAGTGCAGGTGAGGCATCTGTACCAGGGCTTTCTGTGTAGTTCCCTGTGCAGCAGGTGAAGAGAAATCAAGAATTGGCATTCATCCCATCCCAAAGTAAATATTTCTCCTACGCCAGATGAACTGCACCATCATAGCACCTTTTCTCTCAGCTGAAAAAGAGCCTCGGAGCCACGCACGGATGTGTAATTTCAGGGTCCGAACTAGGCAATTCCTACATCTGCAGTTAAATAAAAACCAGCAGGGCATTGTCTCCAGAACTGGTTTGGTATGACTGTCACTACTTAAATAATACAGAGCCTATCACAGCGTTGGCATGCACCAAATCCATGTCCGTCTATCTCTTTCCCTCCCCCCTCTACCCCCAAGACAATGACAGGATACAGTGCCAGGTGACTGCTCATTAATAGTTTGCCCATGGCTAACCCCTTCTGAAGTGGTAAATGGGAGAAGAGAACTGACCCATTTGGATGTGAGCCATGCTATACTCTCATAGTTTTGGGGAACAGTAGTCTGCATTGACAGCTGGAAGACCCTTTCTTACCCTTTTCAGTAAGGTCATACCAATGTAATATTCACCAACAAACTGAGGCAACCAGATCATTGCTTCTGGTACCAACAGGCTGTGCAGTCACCAACAACGTTTACTACCTCTATAAATGGAAGGAATCTCTTACGAATTGTGGACTAAACTAGCACTGTCTGAATACTACGGAAAAGTTTTCTGTAGCTACACCGTCAAAAAACACTTCAGATGTTTCTGAAAGCTACAGGCAAGTTAATGACCATGAATTTCCAAACATTTGCTTCCGAGTTGGGAAATGAAGCAGACAGCTGGGGCCTGGACAAACATATCTTTTCTCATTAATCAAGATTTTCAAAATGAATATTAACCCAGATGGATGACCAGCATAAGGCACTTCAGAAGAAAGAGTTTTAGGAAGTGTAAAGAACATTCTGAGAAGGAGTTTCTTTAAAGCATCTAAGATTGAGCTGTTGTGAAAGGTCTGGAACTAGGTTTAATAATATTTTAAAATGATATGTGCGTGCCATTGTTTTGGCCACAAACTATTTCACAGCAGATAAAAGCTTGAGCAAACGTTAGCTGTTTCCAACAGCCTCTTTCTAATCAAAATGATACGCAGGTGACTTTGAACTGCATATCAAATGGTTGTCTGAGAGTGGGAATGGACAGCACTGTCAAGGAAATCCTGATGTAATGGGTTTAAAAAAAAAAAAAAAATCTCTGCTGGGAGCAGAGGCCAAGGCCTTTAGAAGCTGTAGGGATTAGCTTCTTTGTGCTTGAGGTAGGTTTGGTCATTGCTGCTTCTGTTGGGTTTAGCATGGATATCTGTCTCTTTGAATACCTGATCTAGAAGATTGGGGTTTTTTTGGAAGGAGATTGTCTGCTGTAGAAACAATAGCCCTACTAAGAGCAGCATGCAGAGATGCAACCAGACTGCAGCACCCTGAAAGCCTTGTGGGATTATACAGGAAAATGCAAAATTCAGAGATGCAAGAAACCTTTCTGACTCTTCTTCTCTGCCTCATATACAGTTGTTTGAGAGTGAGTGGACTAAGGAAAGAAGTTGTGACGGTGTGCTCCTTTCTCCCCCCACTGATGGGCTCTCTCCCCCTCAACCTGACCTCCCTGTAAACAGCATGTATGTAGGGGCTAGTTGAGCATGCAACAGCTAAGACCTGTCTAGCATGCAAATATGACCATGAGTCAATCATCTCCCCCCCATAAATAGGGGGCAGCCCAGAGCCCATTGAGCTCTCCTGCACAGCAGCGGGCTGCACTGCAGAACCTCCTTTTGAGTAGGAGCGCCTCTCAAGGTCACTCCTCGAGGCTGAGAGATTCCTTACCCGCCACAGATCCTCGGCAAGTGATCAACAGCATGCTGAACTTTTGTGAACTTCGCAAAACTTTCCTGAGTTATATCCCTGACTGATAGCACACCTAATTCCTTACACATAAACCGTTGACCAAGTCTGAGACTAGGACTGGATTCTGCCGCACCTAGGCTTCTCTCCGAAGGAGTTTAGAAAGCAAGGGGGTCCAGTCTGGAGCTCATGACTCAACGGGAGGGTCTCCATTGCACACGCATCTGACCCTGTCCTTCATGCAGTAAATAACTGAGAGAACCTTGCCAATCGAACCTCGTTAAATCGTTCTTATTTACGACTGAACTTTGTTAAGTCGCTGTCTTACTGCAGTAAACATAGTGCTGCTTCCCTCTTACGAGGGAAGTGCATCACTCCTTTCGCGACAGAAGTCTTTTCTCAAACCTTTTGCAACTAAATCATAGGTGGAAGAGACAAAAGGGGCATGTTGTAGAATGTCATGTAGTACACCCCTGTTTTCTTCTCTGCTATGCTGTCGGATATTAGACCAATCACTTGTAAATCCCTATGGATTTCCTATCTATGGAATGAAAGGCCAGTGACGCAAAGGACTTAGAAACTTCTTCCATTACATGCCTGCTTTCCTGTAGTTTTACTCTTGTTGTTTATTTATATCCACCATATTTAATAAATACTGTCTGTATATTAAGATAATTCTCCAAGAATGAAATGAATCACCATCTAAAGGTTCTTCTGTCTCTCTAGTTTAGAGGGAAACATCCAAATCAGAGTCAATATATTCCGCTCCTCAGGCTGACAGTGCAAACAAAATGCATAACGTAAAATACTGAAAATCTTCAGTGGCATCTAAGCACACTGCAGGGGGCTTTCAAAAAATCCTGAGGATGCTATCAGCTCACAGAAAAGAATTTCTCCATCTGATAGCAGTCAGCATGCTATATGCAACAGCTAGTTGCGTTTATGTTCAACCTCAGTGCAACAGCTCACAATGGCAAGGCAAAATTGGAGCACTATTTTATATGATGTCATCCCCATGCTAAATCTCTTGATCCACAGCCTGAGAAACACAGGTGGAAAGGATGCCCTGATGTCAGCTGTCACTGTCCACCTATCTAGCCTGAACTTCATCAGTTTCTCTAGCAGGATGTCATGAGAGACTGTGTCAAAAGCCTTGTTGCAACTGAGGTAAACAAGTACCTCTCCTCTCCCCTCACCCGCCAAGCCAATCATCTCCTCAGAGCAGGCTGGCAGCTTTGTTAAGCAGAGTTTTCCCCTCATAAAGCCATCCTGTCTACCTCCAGCCTATCACCTTTCCTTCCCATGTCTGGAAATGATGCCCAGGATTAGTTGCTCCATCACCATCCTAGGGATTGAGGTGAGGCTGACTGGCTTGTAGTTCCCTGAATCCTCCTCCTTGCCCTTCTTGAAGGTAGCAGGGGCGTTTGCTCTCTTGCAGTCCTTGGGAATCTCTCCTGTACACTTCCTTTTTAGGTTTGAGGTCAGCCAGGAGCTCCTTGTTCATCCACATAAACCTCTTGCTACCTTTGTTTGATTTCCTGCTTGTTGGAATGGACCACTCTTGAGCTTGGAGGAGGTGATCCTTGAATATCAGCCAGCTGTCTTGGACCCCTCTTCCCTCCAGGACCATATCATATGGAACCCTTCCCGAGCAGGCCAAATTCTCTTCTCCTCAAGCCCAGGGTATTGATCCTGCCTTTTGTCCTCTGCTCCCTCCTCACAGGATCCTCAGCTCCACCATTTTGTGGTCACTGCAGCTAAGACTGCCCCTGACTTCCACATCTCCAGTCAGTCCTTCCTTGTTTGTATGTATGAGATCCAGAGTGCCTCTCCTCCTCAGCTCCTTGATCACCTGTGTTAGAAAGTTGTCATCAATGCACTCCATAAACTCCCTGGATTTCTTGTGCCCTACTCCATTGTCCAGCCAGCCAATATCAGGGTGGTTGAAGCTCATAGGACCAGGGCCTGTGGACATAAACTTTATTCCAGTTCTCTGAAGAATGCCTCACCTATTTCTTCTTCCCGAAGAGATTATCTACAGCAGACACCCATTACATGGTCACCAGTGCTGGTCTGCCCCCAGTCCTGACCCATGAGCTCTCAGCTGGCCTCTCACCTGTCACCACAGAGCTCCATGCATTCCAGCTGCTCATTCAACTATTTCTCTTCTCTTCACACTTGAAACAGATTGCATTTTAAGCAAGAGCCTAAATTTTGTCAAATTTAACTTGATGGCTTCAAGGAAGTACTTCAGCTGCTGCCTTGTACATCATACCCATTCAACTTCATCTGCAACATCTAAGTTGATTGTAGAGAGGGGCACACTATTTCTGTGCTCATCCTGCACCACAGGTGTCTGCCTCCTGACAATATAGAGAAAGAAGATTGAAATCAGTATTCAGAGATATGACATCCCCGCTGTTGAAGGGACTATGTCTGTACCACACTGGCATGAGCTGTCTGAGGGTCCAGAGACACATCTCCTTTAGCAGAGCAGAGACTATGAGAAAGCAGGGAAAACCAAGGGGGAGGGAGCAATGGATTCACACACCTCACCCCAGAAGAATCAGCTGGAGAAGAGCAATTACACAGCCATTTGCCCATTGACCACAAGGCGGCTGGGCATCTGTCAACCCTCCATGCCCCATCTCCTCACCATACCGCACGCTTGAATTGCTTTCTCTGAGTCCCTACACCAAATTGTCTTAGCTCTATGCTATGCCACCTTTTTCCTGAAGTTGCTTACCTTCCTCTGATAGTCTGCACTGTCATCTGTTTCATCTCTCAAGTGCCCCACTCCTGACCCCTTATTCAGGCAGGCACCAACAATACTGGCACCAGGGGTCAGTCCTGCACTTTGGCAGAGTGACAGGGGTGCTGTTGAGCACATGCACTGATATAATGGGCTTTCTCCACAAAGGGGCCCACAAATGAGCTCTCAGGTCCGTTCATTGGATTCACCAACAAGATAAACATTTAAATGAGAAGAGTCAAGTCTAGTCACTTCAACATTTTAAACCGGGCCTAGACATACAGGTGAATTCAGAATGCCAAACAGAAGACACTTTTCAGAGCCAAGGACTGGACTCAAGTCCCAGACCTAGGTCTCTATATAGCTTGACTACCAGGGTACTTCTTCAGCATCTTCTTAAGCTGAAATAATGGCCTAGGGAAATAGGCCGTTGCCCTCTTCAGCTCAAGAGGGACAGAAGGTAGCTCCAGGTTCTTAAGTGTTTCATACCTAAGGAAAGAAGTGACCTCATCTAGTAATCGAATCAATCACAGTGTCTAGAAGATGCCATTCCCTAGTACAAAACACAGCAGCTGTTTCTAGGAATTATTGCTATGCTAAGGTTGAAATGCTGGAAGCTTACCAAAAGTCTATATTCCCACTGAGAAACCATGACAGGAAAAAATTAAGGGGAAGAAGCTGACAGTTCATATATATTGGGATTTGGCCCAGAGTCAGTATAACTATCCTGGTCTGAGAAAAGGCAAAGGATGGAACTGACCACCAACATATCAGGTTTTATCTTCCAGGGGGATCATTCTATTACAGTGCAATGCAGCCAGTCTCCTAACACTGCACTGAAACACTGGCATGGCACTAATCCCAGAGGAAAGGAGCACTCCTACCAAGCAATTGCATCTTCAACTACTAACGGCTCCTTCCCTATCCCCTCCCCTCCCCCCAAATAGGAAGAAGAATAGGGTACATCACCTCTGCAGGACACTCTGCATGTCCTAGAAAAGGAGAGGGAAGACAGCAAGTCAGATCCCACCAAAAAAAACCCCATCAGCATAAATATTGTAGGGTGTGTCTGCATGCCCAGCAATCCTTTTGCCTGTTAGTGTTGGGCTTTATCTAACCCAGGTGTCATTAATTCTGCTAATTATTTGGGGGAAATGGAAAGAAAGGCAGCACTTGTAAGGTCTGGCTCATGACATCTGGATGAGTCACACCCCATTTTTACCCTTTGAGTATAAAGTCTTGCTTTCCAAGGTGCAGACCTACCATGACTAAGTTTAAAGCTCAGCCTTTTCCTCACCTCACCAAGAAAGATGAAAGTCATGTTGCTCTCAGCTAGACCACATGGAAGAGATTCAACAGGGAGATCCAGGGCTCCTGGTTGCAGAGGGCCATACAGATTAATAGTGACCTCTCAAAATGCCAGGCAGAGCTTCAGCCCTGCCCCAGAGAAAGGGACTGCCACAAGAGCTTCTTTGAAAGGCTGTGATCCACACATTGGTGTAGGAAAAGCCCCAGCATACAAACCTTGAGCACCCCTGCTCTGGACTCCAGGCATCTTTCCATGTCCACCATGAGGGTGTTGAGAGAGCAGCACTGCTCCGAGGGGTGTGCTGTGGTGGTCTTCAGCCTCCCCAGCATCTCAATCTCTTCTGCTCTCAGGCAATGCAACTGCTGGTCCTCCTCTTGCTCCGGGAAGGAGTGCAGCTCCTCAAAGTCACAGGTAATGCGCTTATGACAGTTCCACACTAACTCCTGTGGGACAGAGAAGTCACCAGGAGATTAGAGAGCATCTCCCAGCTGGGGACTGACCTGAGCCAACACCCCCAGGGAAGGGAAGAGCCCCTCTTGTCAACTCTTCTGAGCTCACCACACCACTCCAGTTCACTCCAGCTGGGTGGGCCTAAAGAGAAGGCCCCTACCCCACTCCTCCCAGCTCTGCCCCTTCTTCCACTTACTCTCAGCTCCTTGGGCTTTTTCTCCTCCATGGATAAATGTTCCTTCAAATCCTTTGCTTTTCTGCCCAGATGCTCCACGCAAGCTTGTAGCTTATCCTGGAGAGGGAAGGGCAAGAGATTCTGCTCAGGCAAAATGGTCCAAGGCATCATATGCTGAAGCAGCACTGAGAAGGCTTGGATCATACCAGCTGAGAATCATATACCAATTGATCTGACATGTCACTTCACGCACTTTGCTTTCATGGGGTGTCAATTATAAATTCCAGCAATCCTCTGGCTATTCACACTGAACATCTGCATCAGGTACTACACTGAGTGTTTCTGGGTTAAAGTTCTGAACACCTGTGTGTACAGCAGCAATACAGGTTACAATATTCCTCTGCCTTCAAAATTTAGCTTCTGAACAGCAGCTAGAAGTGCAGACAAGGAGTCAAAGCAAGATAGTTCTACACTGTATAGATTAATTTTTTCTAGGGAGTCAATCACCAGAGCAACTTTCCAGGAAAACTACTGTATCTCTGAATCAAAATGGAACTTCTGACTCCACCCTCAGATATGGGACAGCAGAGTTACTCAGTGGAACATCACAAATTTTGCTCTAACACTCCCTCCTGCCTCTGAAAACGACTAATCGAATCCTAAGTTGAGATTCCTAAAAAAAAATAAAGAATTGGGGGGGGGTCCTGAAAAATGCCTCCAACATTTTGGATGCAACTTGTGCAGACACCTTGGCTGGGATTCTGTCCAAGATTAAGACATCTACATTTAGATGAATTAGATGAATTAGATGCCTAAATTCCACTAGACGTCAGTATAGTCACAGGAGTATTCTAGAAAGCTAATTAGCTGACTATGCATCTACTGTCCGGTGAAGTGAATAAGCACATTTGTCAGACTGTTGGTTCTAGCCACCAACACAGCTAGCTCAATTGGTTGAGGTTGCCTCAGAGGGTGAAGCACACATCCCACTCAGCTGCTGGAATGTTTCTTCAGCTTCAAGATGGAGAGCCCGTGAGCAGTAACATCAGTTTCTGATGTCGGAATCATTACTGTAGTTTTGGGTGGTCTCACCTCAAGCTGGCCATGAGGTATAGGCACATTTCTACATACAGCTGCCTTAGTTCCCGTTCCTCCTTGCTCTATCCATTAGACTCCAGTTTCTTTACTGGATCATAGAAACGAAACCCTGAGCCCCCAGCACGTACCCTCCTCCTTCTGTAGCAGGGACTGTCTTTCTCCTCCCTGTTTGCAGAGAAGAGCGGAATCTACTAATAAGTTCTGCTTCGCTGCTTAGAGCGGGTAGGAGCCAGTAGTCATTGGGCCTACACTCAGCTCTTATGCCTAGATTAAACTCCTTCCCAGAACTGGGGAGGCCCTACATCCTCTTTCATAATCTACTCATGTTCTGATCCCTAGGCTCCACTTCCAAACTGTGGTGCTTGAATACAAATTTCTCTAGAGTTTCTCTAGTCACTAGCACCCTTTTGAAATATTTAGCGTCAAAGTCAAACTAGAGATGCAACACTTGTTCCCAGACTGTTCTGCTGCATTCCTGTGACTTAACAAGTATTGGTGGGTCTGAACTGCCCTACTGCCTTACTTAGGATGAGATGGTTAGAAGTTTAAAGACTGGAGTGGAATGCCAGGTATCTCAAACCTTGTGAAGGAAATGCTTTCTAGCAGTACCTCCGGGAGATACCATTTGCTTTCCTTGTGTTTTTTGAGGGCTTCATCCAGGGGCCCTCCTGTATGAGCGAGATGGCCGTGGGAGACTGCACACACCACACACATGGCTTCCTGGTCCTCCTTGCAGAAGAGACTGATGACCTCATGGTGCCGGCAGCAGAGCTTCTCGTTCTGCATCTTTTCCTTGACAAAAGGCAACTGCCAGGCTGTCTCCACTATGCTGGCCAGCTGCCGGTTGGGGTACATGACTTGCTGAGCACAAACATGCTGACACATTGAGCAGCTGAAGTCCTTGACCGCTGGCTCCCAGTAGTGGGTGATGCAGGCTCTACACAAGCTGTGGCCACCGGGAATCATGACAGGGTCCTGCAGGTAGTCAGACTGATGGAGCAAGTGGTGTCCATGTTAAGGACCTCCAAATGACTGAGGCAAGCCATTGGTGGTAGTGCTATGAGATGGGCACAGACTTCGGGAGACAGTTCCTATGTCCTGATATAGGAATAGTCACCTGGAGAAAAAAAAAAGAAAAAGAAAAAAAAGAAAACCACACCACAGAGCAAATAGATCACATACATGGATTATGCAGCATGTGGACTCAAGGAAGCCTAAGAATCAGGCCTCATAGATATTCTCTCCTAGCTTGAGTGAGGAGAGAAGACTAGAGAAAAGACATGGGCTATGTAACCCAGACACCTGGTTCAGCTTCATTGTCCTGTTCCTCACTGACCAAGGCAAGCAGTAATTTAAGTAACAAGCATTTATTGAATTCCCCAGTACCTTGCAGGAGGAGTTCTTTCCCCATATCAGACATGGGGGGGGAAGGCAGGCTGGAAATAGCACGCATGTTAGCAAGCGTAGTAGTACTGAATATTTCTGCTCTGTCACCTACATACAGACTTTTTCCCTTGAACTCAGTACATGGTGACCAGACACACAGAGAAACAGAAATGAGAGGTCCCACTTTCATACATAGCCCCCTGAAGGCAGTCTGGAAGAGGACTTATTAAAAGATAGCCCAGGCCTCATGGCGTAGACTAAATAGACTAGCTTCCCCCTCTCACTGTTTACACATGGTGCTTACAGGATGAAAAATTCCAATGCAAACAAGTTTGTTAACAAGGAAAACATTTTTCATCCAGAGGGTGACAAAACACTGGGACAGAAGCCTAGAGAGACTGTGAAACCTTCATACTTGGAGACAGGGAAAAACCAGCTGGATAAGACCCTTAATGTCTTAATCTAATTAGGCCTACTTTGAGCAAAAGACTAAATTAGGAGACCTACAGAGAACTCATCGAACATAAACAAGTCCACAATTTCACAACCCTGTAGATCTCCACTTCAAAAAAGAAAAAGCATACTACAGTTGAAGGAAATCAACAGGAGCAGAACACCCCTAGACAGACTGAGAAAGAACAAGTCTAACCAAGCAAGACCTCTTGATAAAATTTTAAAAGCTAGAAGCACTACGAGTTAGGCATTCAGGGCATCTAAGCTTTTTGGTCACAACACTACCTTGCCAAGGATAACTTCCAAGCTAAAGAATTTGTTAGGCAATACACATCCCAGGTGGACTGCCACAGACCTTTGCTTTCAGCAACTAGAGAACAATTCCCCCTCTTCTCCTTTACAGAAAAAAACACAGATGTGGCTAACAATGGCATTTATATAGGAGCAACAGCTGTGATTGCCACCCACATGCCCTTTCCTACCTCACCCTATGAGTATGAATATGAAGCATATTAATTTGTGGTTTTAGGGATTAGTCATGGAATCTCTCTCCTTTCCCTCTACGTTGGATGTATATTCCCTGAGATGTTGCAGAAATCCTCTGAGCCCTCCGGGGTGACCCCTTCATTGATGTTAGGAGAAACAGTGCAGGTTTCCTTGACTGCAGAAGCAACTTGGACACCTGTGGTATGGTCAGAAATACAAGTTTATTGTCCTGTTCCAGGCTGTGTTGATCAGATTCAGGACTAATCAACAGGTACCCACAAGCAGCCCTAATGTCATTAGCTTATATTTCTCTTTCCTCTCTTCCCCTCCCAACTATGCTTTCCCTTTTGACTCCTGTTTTGCTCGTTTCACACCTGTATTTGCTATTTATATGATTATGTTGGTAACTCTAGCCTTCCTGAGCAACTTTGCTAAGACAGCAATCCTATTTCACTGTCTTTCAATATCCTTCACCCATGGGGAGTTCCTGACAAGCCTCTTTCACTCTCTGTAATGTCCAGCAGTTTCTCGTGTTTTTATCCTATTAGTGTAACCTCGGGTCATGGAGAGCCACCTGCCCAGATAGATAAAAGCCTGTTCAGATCTCCTTCTTTTTCAGAGTGCTGGGTATTACCAAGAGTGGAATAAATCCAAATCTTCTCAACATTTTGGAAAGAGACCATCTCTGTTATACAAAACAGAAATAACAGAGATAAAGTCTGTTTCTATTTAAAAGTAGACTGAAATTTAGCAAAACATCATTTCAGGACAATGTGGAACTAGAAGGTTACAGTCTAGGAATCCTAGAATAGCCTCATTTTCACACGTGTTCTTTGTGGCTTGTATGTCCAATTTATTGATCGAATTGATACAGCAGCAGAAGATTGTAGTGATGTATTCTTCCGTGCAAACAAATTGCAGTTACTTACCTTTGGTTTAATAAAGACGTGATAAGTGAAAATGGATATGAATTTAACTCTTTTCATAGTCCTGGAGTTTAAGTGCAGTTGACATCTACTCTGGAATATCATTGTAATCCCATGCAGACAAATGCATGTGAAACCTTATTTTCCCCAGAGATGCTGACCATCCATTTCTGTCTTCACAGGTAACTCTGTATATCCTGCACACCTTCAAAAGTCAGCTCAGGAATTCATACGCCCGTTTACCTACTAGTCAGACAGTCAGTTTGTTATGAGTGTGAATGGAGCTTGGTTTGGTGCAGGAACGAGCAGAATTAATCAAAGAGTGTTTTCTATCAGACATTTGTCTAGTAGAATGCCATCAAAGTTGACTGGAAAGAGTTGGAATCCAACCAGCGGACTTTAATATCCTTTCCTGAAAAAAAAAAAAAATAGCATCCCTGTTATACATATGGCAGTGAAGGAATAGTTGGTTTATTTAATAAATCTGGAGTAGCTCTACATACATATGGCTGCTTATGGAATTCATCTCACCTAGAGATATACCTTTAAGCATGCCTTCGTTTCTGTCTTCCATCTTAGTTTCTTCTCAATAGGGAGGGGGAGGAAAAAAAGTAACAGGTGTTTTTACAGAATGGTTCATGTGAGTATCTTAGACATCTGCTACATGATGAGATGAGTTATGCCATAGAAGTGCCCATTTTTTCCTTCCTTTTCCCTATTCAGGATGTGTAGAATGATAAGTTCAGGAGGCTGCAGCCAGGGCCTGCCCCTCTGGCCCTGAGCCAGGTGGGCAGAGAAGACCTAGAGATGGTAGCAAGTTCAACCAAGAGTCCAGATGACCAGGAGAGTTCCTGGTGATGAAGCAGGTATGAGGTCCAGCTGAGAAGTCAGCCTGCGGGTCAGAGCCAGGATCAGGCCTGGTGAGGGTAACCAGGGACAGAGAGAGTCCAGTGCCTACTGGGCAGGCCCAAAGTGACAAGATAGGTGCAGGGTCAAGCTGGGAAGTCAGCCCACAGGGCAGGGTCCAGAGCAATGGAGTCTGCACGCTGAGCTGAGCTGGAGATCAGTGCTCCTCTAGGGTAGCTCAGACAGAAACTGAAGTCCCAGGGTTGAGCTTAAATGGGGCTCCTTGGCCCATGGGCAGGAGGTGCCAGTGGCTGCCTCAGGCGAGGATGATCAGGCCCATTAAGGCCTGTTAGTGCCCTCAGACCCTGGAAACAGTAGTATTAAATATTAAAAATAAATATTAAATATTAAAAACTTTTCTGTAATAGCAAGAGCTACAGCTTTACTGTGAGAAAGTACAATTGTGACACTTTTGAAGGCGATTATTTTCACCTAAGTTTTTACTTTCAAGTTTGATGCCTTGAAGATATCCCAGCTTTGTTTTCAACTGTTGCTAACTAGTACCGGTTCAGCAGTATCGCTTCCATGTTCTGTTTCCATTCCCTTACCTCATACATCCTTGTAGTCTTTTTTTTCCTGACTCACAGTCTGAAGGTGATCATTAACCTTTTAGCAAAAGTGGGTCACATTCATCAGGCACCATAGACTGTTTACAGTATTAGTGATGTGGGCGACTCGAGTCTTCCATGCAAGAACAAAGTTACCACACAGCAGGTGGTCCTGAGGGACAGCCTACTCTCTTTTGTTGTGGGTGAATATCCTTGAACCAATTCACATTCATCGCAGGCTGAAAATGTGCACACAGAAGAATTTTTTACAAATGCTGAGGCTGGGATTCATCCTACTTAAGTTTAGACTTCTGTTAATGAGCTGCCAAAGCATAAACCAAACTTGTAGGCTCTTTCTATAGCTCATGAAGGCAAATAAAAGTCTGTTTGCCTCCATAGTTTTGGAAGAGAGATTGATCACACCTGTCTCTGTCTCCCTTGAAAGGTCTATATTTATATCTATGAATTACAGGAAGAGTGTAGAGTGACCAGCTCAGGTTTATGGAATTATTTCAAGTCCCCGTTAATGCAGCTTAATGCTGCCCTGAGTTCTGGTTTTGGATCACATTCCATCTGACTCAGGGAGCTGGCTCTCAGAGAACAAAAAGCCACTGGCTTCAGTAGGGAAAGACTTCAGTCTCAGCTGCTTTGGCCATGGAAGTAGCACAGAGAAGGAAACGGAACTTGCTATAACACTGCCTCAATACACAGAGTTATTAGACAAATGGGTGTAAGACCATTTTTCCCTATCCTTAGGAAGGACTGCAAGTAAAGGTCCCATAAAAAGCTACACTCCCTCTCACTGGGGGTCATCACTCAGAGCAACCCATTCTGCCCATCCTGAACCACTTAGACCCCTTAATGTGTAAACGTAGTGTCTGAGGAAGAAATATGTTCCACTCTTCCATATCCATAGCTTTACCATTAAGACCGACAGGTGCTATTAAACAATAACCAGTCAGTTCCCAGAGCAACTCTGGCAGGATCTAGAAGTACAAATTTTCTGCAGGCAAACATTTTCATGCTTCCTAGAATACCATGGATGTTTCAGATATTGCTGACTAAACTGTGAGAGAGGACTGCAGGAAAGAAAGATAAATAACCCAGACAAGCAATACCTGTTGATCCACTTTTAACCCAGCTATCTTCTGAACACCACGGCTTTCACATAGTCTAGACGAGAACTCCGGAAGCCATTACATTGCCAGTCTAATGCAGTCTGGAAGAGGACTCGGTCCAATGCAAATACATTGCAGACCTCATGGTGCAGCCCAAACAGACGAGCTTCCCTCACTCATCATCTTACACACGGCACTGCACATTCATTGTCCCGGGAGTTGCCCCCACTCCACAACACGAGCAGCCACTGTAAGCACAGTCTAACCAAGGCTGCGTTACCTGGGACATTTCTGCCTGCCTAAGCCCCACTGATGACTTTCGCTGCTAGGGACAGTCAGAGCAGATCACTCTTCAGCTGAGTAACCCAATTCAGCTCTCTGCTCTGAAGGCCAACAGTTTGTCAAACAACCTCTAAGCCCTCGAAGTAGCACAAGTAAGCTAGCTTTTCTGGCAGGTAGAGATGTCCTTAAACTCCTGCCAGAATCAGGGGAAGGGTCTTTGTTCGTATGTCTCAAAGGCTCCTCAGCTTCCCAGAACAGCTGTCTTCATCATCTTATCGTAAAGTAATTTCAATAAGTGTCCAGTGATATTGCAAGAACAGAGAGAGGTTGCAAGAACAGAGAGAGACGCACCAGAACTCTAAGCAAATCACCAGCGATTACCTACTTGAAGAATTTTCTATCTGCATTTGAAGAAAAATCTACCCCGATGGATGGACACATAATCTGAGCCTGGATGGTCCACAGATGAACAGGTTATCACAGCAAAATATCTGCTCCACAGATGAGCAGGCTGCCTGAAACTAGATGGTCCATGAGCCAAAGAGGTTATCTAACAAAGGACACGAGTCCAAGGGTAGATGTGTTATTAGAGACAACAGGAGTCTTCTGTGGAAAAACCAGCTGTGTATCAGGACTGTGCATTTTAATGAGAGGAAGAATTATCAAGTTTGATCACAATTAATAACAGAGGTGGTTTCACATTCAGATGGCATACTTAATGCTTAAACTCCACGGAGTTGCACTGCAGCTCTTCAGAGTCAGATAAGCAGAACTGATTCCTCTGATATCTTGCACTGTACTGCTATTTACATGAATATGGTCTTGTTATTATTAAAAGAATCTATATTAAAGTTTGCAGTCTAAAGCTCTGTTAATTTTTTTCAATAGATCTTATTCCTTACCCTTGAGCTCTGGCTGATAAATCAGGTGCAAAAAAGCAAGGAAGATAGAGATGCCAAGGTGAGAAGAAAGAATGGCAGTAACAGGAGCAGCGGTGAGTTTGAGGCTGCTGAGGCTTTCTTTCCACCATGCCATTACTGTGCAGCTATTTTGTACTTCTTATTTCTTACCCTGTCCCTTAGTCTCATGGGCTAGGGAATTACTCATGCCATGGAATTACTCTTCTTTTGCTATAGTTATCTGGAAGTTAATGATCTAAATCCAAGGTACTTGGGCTTTCTGGAGAGTTGATAGGGACAGGCATGACGAGGGTTCACTGAATTTGCTAGGACACTTATGTCATCAGTTTCACTAGTAAAAAGTAGTAAGGGCAGGGAATGAGACGGGCATGTCCTATAATCAATGACAACAAAGACACCCTTAGAGGATGATTCCTTCTGCTTATCACACTTATCTTAAGATGGGATGAATTGTCCTCTGAAGGTGATATTGCTTCCTTTGTCTATAGGGGGAGCCCAGAATAGATGTTGACTAGACCCCTAACCAAGGGTAGGGGAAATTAATTCACAGAAGGATTCTTCATTACAGTGCATCTGCTGAGACTCCTAAATAAGGCCTGGTGTCTTGCAGGAGATCTAATTTACAGACATTAAACTGCATCGAGAGTCATAAATACACTAAGTACTTCAGTAACACCATTTTTCTGAAGAAAGAGTTCCAAAGCGGCAAGCTGAGTGTTAGAATATCACATTTCATATTGAAGTTGTTTCTCAGCGTGTCACTCCACTAATGTTTCACAACCCCCAGGCAGCAGGTCAGCTGCAACATATAGGGAAAAGAATGAGCTGTTGCTCCAAAGGCAGTACTGAATTGCGTAGTTCTGCAAACATCAAAGCAAAGAACATTTATCTGGGCATTTACCTGGAGCAGGGAGGGGCTCTATTGCAAATCTGAAGTCCTAAAGTTTTTCTGTTTAGATAAATCTTCTGACTTGTTTCAGTAAGATGTCTTTGTAGTGAAGAAGGAAGCTACTCACTATTACGAAGGTACATGAAATGTTTGTAGCTTTTGAAGTAAGAGTTTATTTCTGGGATCAATATGGCATAAAATTTCTCGCACCTTCATGCAAGGAAGGTAGGCCTATTTCTTCATTTTAGAGATCAAAAAGATCATTTTCAATCTGCAGATAGAATCATAGAATCATTTAGGTTGGGAAGGATTTCTGGAGGTCATCAAGTCCAACCTCCTCCTCAAAGCAGGTTCAGTCAGATCAGATTGCTCCGGCCCAATCCAGCTGAATTTTAAATGTCAGCACAGATGGAGATTCTACAAATTTGCACCTAATCCGGTGTTTGATCACTCACGTTGGGGCAGGAGAGGGAAATTTCCTCCTTCAGTTTCCCAAGTAGTCCATGGAAGAGAGCAACCTGTTGATAGCAAGCTCATTGAAGCCCTTTTCTGAGAATTAACTGGGCTAGTTGCTGTGCTTTAGGGCAGAAAAGGTTGGGTAGGTTGGAGATAAACAACAGCCAGCTATGCAAAGATAACTCAGTGTGTAAAGGCAGTCTGGTCTTTTGTGCATCTAAGCAGGGTAAGCATTTTCCTCACTTAAACTGTGTACCTAACCATTATAGGCTGGTTTTAATCCTGCTGTCTGCTTCTTGAAATGGGCAAGTACTTCTGAAGATTTGGCTCAAGGGGGGAATAAACTGGCTTGGTATCTACAGTATCTTCTCTTGCCTTTCTGGATGAAACAGGTCAGTAAGAGAATAGTTTTGTACCTATGCAATACCTTGAAGCCTATGCTAGAAAGAGACCTCAGCAAGAACTGAAACCTCCATTCAGTCACCCACGTGATAAGAACTCCGCTTTGAGAGCGTCAGCCAGGTTACTGGTAACCTCCAAGAGATTAACAATAATTTTTCATGTGAGGTGAAGCTGGTAGAACCTTTACAGGGATGAGTGATTCCCTTCTTGTTCAGGATTCCTTCCCTTTTAGCATGAGATTTTTCACCCTCTAAATGGAAAGTTATTTCATTTGGTGACTCTTCCCAATTTATTCCTGAGCAGAAGATGGCCACTTTCCCTTGACAACAGGGATGCAAGCAAATGAGAAATCCTTTCTCAGCCAAACCTGGAGGATCTTGTGGTATCTCCTCCTCTTTGGGAAGATGCAAAGCTGAGTTTTCCTGCTGCTGTTGCCATTTAGTGCTTGGCACCTTTCATACAAGAGAGGAAACTCTTACTTTCTTCTGCCAGGATGTGGATGTGTTATTTGTATGTTTACAAGTTGCAGTCCCAAAGGTCAGGGTGGTGGAGGTCCATGTAATGAAGGCAGGTCTTAGCAAGTTGACACAGCTGCAGCCTAACCATTATATTCCTATTTCAGCAAGGCTGAATGGGGGCTGCTTTGTCCCATTAATGGACTTTGTGGCCCATACTGAGCTCTAACTACCCTGCTACCAATGCCCGGGGGAGTTAGCTAATAGGCAAAAAATGTATTGGTGATTGCAATACAGGAAGAATGATGTCTGAACTAGTGTCAAGACCACCTATCTTCAGGAACAAGCGGGCCATTGCCCTTGGAGTGGGCCATTTGGATGATACTGTACACCCAACCGTGGCCACGAGTGAGGGGAGAAGAGTGCTCCATAGATGTCCTCAAGAAAAGCAGTCTTTTTTCCTTAAAAGAGGAGAAAGAGGGCACACGAAAACCATTGTAGTGCCAGACTAGGACTGGTGTTTCACAGTGCTGCTGCTTCCTTTTGAATAAATTATTTTATCTTTCTGCGCTTTCTTATCTCACCTGAAAAATAGGAACAGTACTCCCTTGTATCACAAGTCATTTCAATGCGTAATTAAAGAAGTCTAGTCAGAAGCTATGATGAAAATGCGCCGTACTTCCTTGTGGCTACTGAGACAATCCATTGTGTGTTGCCAGTTTCCCATTACTTCTAGGTGTTGAACCAGTTTCTTGTCGGGAGATAACATGAGTGTGCTAGCAACATGCCTGAGAGGAATCACTGTGTGGCCATTGAGTTTATCCTCTCTGGACTAACAGAAAGCCAAGAGGTGAAGGTAACCCGCTTTTTTTAAGCACATTAATAGGGAATCTTGGAAGGATCATGTAGATGAAGGTTGATCCCCCGGCTTCACACACTGTGTACCTTTCCCTCAGTAACTTGGCTTCTGTGGATTTCTGTTACTCCTCAGCTATCTCCCCGAGGTTGCTGGTGAACTCTTCAGCAGTGAGGAGAGCCACTTCAGTCAGTGCCTGTGTGGCACAGCTATTCACTTGTCTCCTCATGGCTAGTGTTGTGTGTCTCCTGCTGGCAGTAATGGCATATGACTGCATGTGGCTCTCTGTAACCCTCTCCTTTAGGCAACTGTCATGTCCTCAAAAGCCTGTACACAGATGGTAATCATCTCCTGTTTCACTGGCTTTGTCCACGCACTTGCGCAAACTATCTCCACCTTCACATTCTCTTTCTGTGACTTTGGTGTTATCGGTCATTATTTCTGTGACATCCCCCTAGGATCCAGCTTTCATGCTCTGACACCTATAGCAAAGAGACGGAACTTCACATTTTTGGTGTGTTTCGTGGCATCTTCACATCTCTGGCAATTCTCATCTCCTCCATCTACCTCATCTCCACCACCCTGAGGATCCACTCCTCCAAGCGGAGATGCAAAGCCTTCTCCACCTGTGCTTCCCATCTGAGAGCTCTCTTCTTGTTTTATGGCAGCACCATTTTTATGTGCAGTAGCCCAACATCCAGCTACTCATTGGACTGAGATAAACGGGCCTCTCTGTTCTCTACAGTGGTGACTGCACTGGTGAATCTTACCAGCTACAGCCTAAGGAATAAGGAGGTGAAGGATGCTCTGAGGAGAGTTTTAGGTCATATCAGAGAAACTTCAGCAGACTTGTTAGAAAGAGAACTTTGTTTGGGGAGAATTTATCAAAACCTTGGTACAAAGAGTAGGACTTCCAAGGAAGATTTGATCAGCTTCCAAGGGTGAGATTCAGAAAGGTACGAAATTGCTAGAAGTGATTTTAGGTGGACTTTTAACTGGTTGTATCTGCAGCTTCTATCTTGAAAGACTGTGTTCCTCTGCTGCTGAAAGCTGGAGGAATCCTGACTTTTAACTTGCAAGTTCCAAGCACAAACAGGACTCCTGCCTGAGGAGCGCGTGGCACAGAACTGCAGTTCTCTGTTCTATTAGGAACGTTTGCTCATGTAGGAAAACCACCAGTCCGTCAAGATGCGAAAAAGCTTTCAAAGATATTCAAGAGGAGAAAAGCAATGTGATTTGAATTTATGGCCATTTCTGCTACGTCTTCAGTATTTGAAAGGAGTAGCCTCTTCCAGTGCAACACACAGAACCTGAAGTTCTGCAAAGGAAATCTTGGAGAAGAGACACCCGTGTTTTTGCCCCCCAAACACTAGGGAAAGTAACTGTCCCTCTTCTGTTAAATCTCCCTCTTCTGTCACCCATTACTACCTCCTTTTTCCCCTTCTGCCTGGAAACATGAAAAAACTACAGCAATGCAGAAAAGATTGACTTCTAATTTTGCTACCATTGTGAAGTAACAAGAACTTATTCCTGCTTTTCATCTCCACATATCAGCAATCCACTTGAGGCAACTGAGTGAACCGGTAGTTATTTTAAGGACATTGGACATAATCTGAAAGTTAATCAAGCTGCGGTGTTGTTTCACTTAAAAGAATGACGGAATAAGATGGTGACTTACCAACTACATGTCTGCCATCAATGTGATTTTGAGAATAAACGACCAATCATTTCTGGGAGATGAGAAAGTTGGGAAAGGCTTTGGAATCCTTTTATCAATTCAGCTAAGCTAGCTCTAAGGATAGGTGTTCTAGCGCTAAACGATGTTTCATCCCTTCTGGCTGAGTTTACAAATGCTGTCCCTCAGTTGGCAGAAGGAGTTGAAATCTTTATTGAGCTGAAAGTGACAGAATTAATCTCAGACAGGTGAGAGGTTCCTGCCTCTGCATAAGGTTTACAGTCAAAGGGGGATGGAAAGAGGTCTCGCGGATTCCCTTTGCATTTCACTGCAAGCCTGTTAGGGCTGTTATTTCCCCTGACTTCCTCTCCTTAAAGCTGTGCATAACTCTAGCAAAGATTGTGTCCCTGTGATCATCTATGGCACCCTAAAGAAGGATTTTACAAGTCTCTTTCTTTCAAACTGCTGCCAGCATATTTTACAGAGAGCTGATATGACTGCGAAACATCATTATTTTTGCCCAAAGACACACGGCTGGGGAGAAAACTTATCTTCACTATGTTATAGTCTGAATTTTGATCAAGTAGTGATGATTAAAGGCCATCACTATCTCAGAAGCCATTTATCTCAGTAACGCTAAAATTAGAATTTGCACGGGGTAGTAAAAGCATTTGGACTATATGCACTATTATCCCACTGGCCTGACGGTCCTAAAAAGCGGGAAAAAGAAATTGAAAATGTAGCCTTTTGGTGCTGCTAGTTGTCATCTTTCTGTTGCTGCAGAGGCTGAAGCTCAAGGTTTATCTCTTGTTTCTCATCATTAAGTATCATCAGATATGTGAAGAACACAGTTTTTGCACATATCAATGTTGCACTGTCCTTATCTTGGATAGAGAAGTGAGATTTTTAAACCAGATTTCTGAGGTGTCCAAAATTGTCTCTTTCAGTGGACTCCCAGCTCACAGGAAGGAAATAGCTTGAAAAGAAATCACAGGCATCATTTTATTTTCCTGTGTATGTTTACAGGTCTCTGGGAAGAGCAATGTACAATCCTACTCTTCCAGAAAAAGACAGGTAGGTTGTCATCAGAGAGCTTCCCTGCACAGCAATGAGTCATGTCTGCACACCTCTCTCTGCGCTGATGTTTAAGATGATAGTCAAAGCCATCTAGAGCTAAGCATCAGCAGAACCGGCAGCATGTTTCAATCAAGAATCACAATCTCAAACCTAAATATGCTTTCTGACAAATATCATCAAAAAGAACAGATTTGCATAAGCCCCACATTCATCTAAGCCGTGCATTCACCTATCCCTTAGTCTCCACCTCGAGAAACCCAGACAAAATTAGGGAATTTAAAATGTTAAAGAGCTGCTGTCTCTTCAAATCTACAGTTTGCTTTTCTAAGAAAGCCTTCTGATCCACCATCCAGAATCCTGTTCCTCTTCTTTCCTTCCCCAAATCTCAGTTCCAGGAGGAGATTTGGGAAAATCCCTGCCTTGAATCACTTGTCATGACAGCAATGCTAAAGTAAGTCTATTTGTGGTAGAACACCATTGCCCAGAGTCAGGAGGTCATAGGGGCCTTTGGGGGTTTCCCTGCTGCAAACAGTTGAGGAAAACTCGATGAATCAAGAACAGTACTGTTAAGAATTTTAGGGAAATTTTCAGTGTTCAGCTAGGAATTAGGTTATATTGATAGGTTACAAAGCTCAGCTATGACATAAGGTCAAGGCCTTGGAAAGGTGTTAGCAGAGCTCCTTTAAATGAAGCGTTCCCAGAGACACCAGGCTGGCACAGACTAATGAAAATCGGAGTGAATGCCTGGCATTGGGGAACGGCCTCTGTGTCCACAGTGTTCCTGGGAGCCTTGGAAAGTCTAGTACAGTGTATGTCACCCTTCACTGTAAGGCAGACACCTAGTGCAGCATCCTGCTCCTCTCATGCTCCTATTTTACCATGCAATGAATCTCAGTCCCCTCAAAGGTCTCTTGCTGTCTTCAGCAGCTCTCTCAAGTTGAGGCACCTCATGTCAGCACACCAATATATGTGAGATGAAACCTGCTTGTGCTCTGCCACACTGAAGGATTTACTTTCTCTTGGAAGCTTAGCACCACCATCACTTTTTTTGTGTAGAAACGTGAGCAGACACCACTCTCTGAAGCTCGTAGGAGCTAGTGGGAAAGCATAACCTCTCAAAATACTTAGTTATTCCCCTTAATGCCAGGAGAAGCCAAGACCTGAGACTTACACAGCTCTAAGGTGTCTAAAGGTAAAAGCCACAATACCACCCCAAAGGCTCAGGTTTGACTGGTGACAATATGCTCACATCCTTTTGACTGACAATTTCCAAAGAAAGATGAGAGCTACATGAAACCTTGAATTTAGTTTCAGTTCTACTCTTGTCTGCTGAGAAGATGGTGGAAGAGCGCATATAGATGAAAATGCATGGCCCAAGGAACAGAAGTGCAACAGTGATATGGGAGGTGCAGGTAGAGAGTGCTTTGAGATGCCCTTTGGAAGAGGGTGTCCTCAAAGAGACCAAAATAATGACACAGGACACAACAAGAACAAGCAAAGAGCCCGAGGAAATCAGACCACTATTGGCAACCACGATGCAACCAACCACGTAGGTGTCAGTGCAGGCCAGCTTCAGCAAAGCGTGTACATCACAGAAGTAGTGGTCGATCTCATTGGGCCCACAAAACAATAGCTGAGCGGTCAGCAGGGTCTGCGCCAGGGAGTGCACACAGCCTCCCACCCACGAAGCTGCCACCAGCCGGCCACACACATGCTTGTTCATAATGCTTGTGTAATGAAGCGGCTTGCATATAGCAGTGTAACGATCATACGCCATTGCTATGAGGATGAACATCTCCGTGCAGGCAAAGAGATGGACCCCAAAGAGCTGTGCTATGCAGCCCACAAAAGAGATGGTCTTCTTTTCAGCAAGAAGGTCATAAATGAGTTTGGGAACTGTGACAGTAGAGTAACTGATATCTACAAAGGACAAGCAGCTCAGGAAGAAGTACATGGGAGAGTCCAGCTGTTGACTGTTCTGTATAGTGATGATGCTAAGCAGGTTTCCAAGAATAATAGTGGCATAGAAGACTAAGAAGAATGTGAAGAAAACTTTTCTAATGCATCATCTTGTGTGAGTCCCTGGAAGATAAACTCCATCACATTGTTCTTGTTCTTCATATACGTCACATAGACAGGACCTGAAGCACAGAATAAAGCCACCTGTGATGGCATTAGAAACACAGTGCTATCAGTACACATCCATGTCGATCACTGGTATGTTCAATATCAATGTATTCCCTTTTATGCCTTTTGGGGAAAATTTCCTTTCAAAGTCAATGCTTCTCTCAAGGAGTGACAGTTGATATCTAACTCAGAATGCATTACTGATGTGTGTAATAGCGAGTTCCATTTATTTGTTTGAGGGAGTTGGTGGAAATATCCTCCAGATTCATATTTCTGATCTTTGCCCCTTTTAAAAAGGAAGACTAGCTGCTAGGCTCCCTAAACATCCACTTTTGAAGTGTTGATTTGGAAATGAAGAAGTGACTGAGAAGGATAGTGCATGTTTTGATTTGAGTCTCAACACGCTAGTCATGCCCTAAGGAATTCTGCTCAAGCAGTGAACGTACCTTCTTTTGCAACCCTCTGAAGGAATTCAACAGAACTAGTCCTTCCTATTGCTCTCTGACTCTGGTAGAATGTCCATGCATTTTTGTGCAACCATCAGTATTCACCTCATGACACAAGGCAGCTAGCTAATTAACACCACTTCAACTATCAGCGTATCATGTCTGTTTAGCAGAGATGTGCCTTTAGGCACAAACTGTCTTTAAGGCGCCCTAAGTGAAATCAGACCATGTTCAAGGCATGCCAGGAAACCTGAAGCAGGAGAGTCATTGTCCTATATGTGCTGTACTGGGCTACATCTTGTGTGGATTGGTTCCAGTTATTGCTCATGAGTTTCTGGGTTGCGACCTCAGTCTCCAAAAGAGCAGGCTTGTGTTTCCTCAGACCACCTTTCCTACAGTACGTGGGTGAATACTGGAGATAATCTGCATTAACGATGTGTCAGTAAGGTTTTTGTACACCTCAGCCAAGTTCTGGACTAGGCATGGAAACCCCCATAAACACACCTGTGATGCCACCGGGGTAATAAATACACCGCTGCTGAATCTCCTTTACTCACCAACACCCTTGTATTCACCTTTGCTGCACTCTAGTGCAGTACGCAAGTATCACTAGTGTTCAGTTTCTACACTGAAAAGATAGACGGCAAGAGCTGCATAACAGTGTCTACAATACTGGCAAGTCCTTTGGGCTCTTAATCCTGTTCCACAATCACAGGTCAATCAGTTCTTTCTCACGAGATCTCTGCCTCTTCCACCCTCCAACTTTACCAACAGAGGAAATATTCTTTCATGTCTCCATCCCTATCTCCATGCCACTCCGTGGGCAGAGGGAAAGCAGTATGGGGAAGCCCAAAGCGTGTGTGTTAAGAGCATTGTTGCCACGATGTGTACAGCTAGAGGGGACAAGTTAAGACTGAGTACATAGGCAGTGCTGCAGCTACCTGTGGACTCCTTGACTCTGTAACACCAGAATCTTCCTTTTGACAGATATTTCTGGAAATGGCATATAACTGAAAAAATAAGCAAAGACGACACCAATTAAAAGAAAGGGTAAAAAAAAAATTGAGTTCTTTCTACTTCATAAAATGCACCTCACAAAAGTCACTCGACAGCGATGCCTCTTTTCAAAGGCAGGATTTCATAGTCATGCTTGAACAAAACAAAGAAGCAAAATCAGAAAATTTACACAGTTTATATTTGCTAGTCTCCTACAGTTTGCCTGCTATTCTCCTCTGATGACCCCTCGGACCACTTTAGGCAGGTTCATCAAAACCTCTCAGCTCCAAGCTGCTTCTTATGTGTCACGAGAGCAGTCCACATCTCTGCCAGGGCTGAAAACTACAGGGGATGAAACGGACAGCCTGAATGTCCAGCTCCATTTCTCATTCTGCAAAAACAACTTCCAAGAGCATCTGCAAGAACAACTAACTCTCTCTCTCTCTCTCTCTCTCTCTCTCTCTCTCCAGATGGGGAAGTTGTGGCAGAAATATTTCAAGTAAATTGCACAGCAGAAGCACAAGCTTACCAGAAGCAATGAGATCCCAGAGGCATGTGAAGTTTTCTTTGTCAGAAAGAATCAGTGGACAGGGAGCTAAAATATATGTTTTGGACAGCTATTAGAGTAATCTCTACAGGGTGACTCTGGAGCGTGATCACCTAGACCATGTCACATTGTGTGGGGGTTTGCTTGCGTTCTTGCTTGCTTTCCAGAGCTGTCTAGATAAATGGACTTCATTTAGTATTAGCTATGTGCTTCTTTTGGAAACATTTCTATTTAAAATCAATGTCATGGCTGACCATTTGCAAGAGTTTGTGTTCACATTACCCTTGCAATCAAACATTTTTTGAGTAAAGATGACTCTTACATGTGTCAGATATTTTTTCCCTTCGAAGACAATATTTCACATATGCTTTCTTCTTTCTTATTAACTTGCTCTTACCATTGCATGTTTGCAGCATAAATAAATATCAGAACTGTGCTATAGGACTGTTGGCACTTAGACATCTGGTCTGTACACGTTTGAAACAAGAAGTAAACGAGGAAATTATTTCAAGACTTCAAAAATGTTTGTGGTCAGGCCTCACTACTTGCCAGGTATTTTTACTCAGGCAATGCAAAATACAGAAGCAGCTGGTTAGTCCTCATATTAAATCATTATAAGAATCTGAGCCAATGTGTAGAGGAATCAAATGTTGTTGTTGTTGTTGACGCCTTCCATAAGCTATGGTCCCGCTGTTGCCTGCTAGCATCCAGCAGCCAGAAGAGAAATCAGAAAAATCATGGCATTCTTCCCCAAAACATTTTAAAAAAAACAAACAGTTTTAAAATTATAAGCCTTAGCTTGAACTGGCCGTGTGCCCTAACCCCTCAGCAGTTTCAGTATGAAGGGGGTCAGTGGGCCCCATCTGTCTTTCTACCTGCCCCACCCCAGGTGAGACAGACCAACCTCTGAAGGCGCCTGTCCCTCTCTGTTGACAATGGTGCTCAGCTAGACAACTGTCCTTCATTGCATGAAGAATTTAGACTGCTACAAATAGGTGGGGATGATCCCACCTTTAGCTGTGTCCACAGAGTGTGAATGCTGGGTGAGGGACATGCTGGCCCAGGCCTGAGGGACACTATCCCTCTAAGCCTTGAGAATCAGGATTTATCGCAGTTCCGTCCTGCTGGCTGCCATCCACATAACCCACCACGGTGAGGAGAAGACACTGAGACATCCGCAGTGTACTGGTGCATGCCTGTGAAATGGGAACCCACTCTGCCACCCCCTGCATAGAGCAGAGGACATTCAGGGAACCAGAGCATTTGCGACATTGTCCCAGGGTTTGGTCTGTAGATCTGCCGCTCTCCTCTGCAGGGAACACCTTCTTATCTTGAATCACACTTAAGCCATGTTAAGGTGCAACACAAGTGCAAGCAAGTGTTTATAGGGAACGTGAAGTGAAGGAAGAAAAAAGAAAGTGCTTTAGTTACTTTCAGAGTGCATTACACAGATGTCTTTCTCCTTCACGCACCTGATTTGCTCTTTTCCTCCTGGCAAGGTAGGAGTCAGGGTCCCGTGGCTCCTCGTGGCTCCTTCGTCCTTGTGGAGAACCTTAGCTGCTACAACTAACCTCCCTGTGGCAGCTGTGACTGGCTCTGAGATGATTTAATCTTCCATCTTCACATTTCTTCTCTTCCCTCCTGCAGCAGTAGCTGCTCCAGCTATTCCCTTGGAATACATGTTCCTTCCTTTGCCTGGGCCTGTAGATGTGCCCTGTTGGGCTAGGAGTTATCCTGCGTACAGGAATTATTCCCAGATAACTCTTTTTTTTCATTGACACATAAAATTGTGCCCCCCAATGCTTTCTTTGCCCCCCAATACTTTCTTTGGTGGCGACAATTTCCTACGGTGAGCAATTTATCTTTCACTTGGATCTTTGATTCTCTATTAGTCTAAACAGTAAAATGCAAAATCTGAGGCAGAGATGAAGGGCAGAGGGGATGGCTAGGAAGGAGGGCATTAGCAATAGGGGAACTACTACAGAAAGGCAGAGAGTTGCACTGGAATGGGAAGCGGAGAAGCTTCTCCTCATATCATCTGCATCAGCAAATGACCCAACCAGCATCTAATATCAGCAGTTTAATTGCTAACCCATGGATTCAGCATATGACAATGAAGTACTCCTAAGAAGGCATTTACTCCAAAGTAAAGGGGAAGGAAGCCTTTGGCGCAATTGCTTCCAGCAGGAGGTGACCAACAGCCTTGCAGACACCTTGGGCCATTGTTTCCTAGCTGAGTAGATTACAGAGTAGATGGAGTTTGTCTGACGGAAAGTTTACACCTGGGAGAGCTCGGACTAACGGGATGCTCTGCCTGGAACACATTTTAATATTTTTGATAGCATTCATTTCTTTATTTGCTGGTGTCTCAGCAGTGCTTGGAAGCCCCAGTCCTGGGCCTGTGCTATTCAAAAAGAGAACATAAAGGGAAGCCCTGCTAGTCACAGAGTTTACAATGCCATTCCAATCAAAACATGAGCTTTCAGTGTCTTCCTAACTACTGCAACAGCTAAAACCAAGCTTTTCTTCAAAAGGGAGCTTTCAGTAAATTTTCCAAAATGGAATTGTAGTGAGAGAGACTTGATTTTCTCAGCTCCTGAGAAAATGTTACCACAGTTCTACACCTCACCCTTTTCACTCCAGACTTTTCTATTCCACAGTTTTCTCATGGCACTTTTCATCTCCTCATTTCTCAGTGTGTAGATGAGTGGGTTCAGCATGGGCGTGATGACAGTGTAAAACACAGCTAACCTCTTCTCCTCCGAGAGACTGCTGGATGGGCGTATGTAGATGAATGTGCAAGGCCCAAAGAAGAGAATCACCACAGTAATGTGGGACCCACAGGTGGAGAGGGCTTTGTACCGCCCTTCGGACGTTCGTCTTTTCAAGGATAACAAAATGACCATGTAGGATGTGACCAGGATGATGAAAGAGACCAAACAAATCATTCCAGTATTGGCAACGACAATGACGCCCACAACATAGGGGTCAGTACAGGCCAGTTGTAGTAGGGGACGGACATCACAGAGGTAGTGGTCAATTTTGTTGGGGCCGCAAAAAGGGAGGCTAACGGTTACGAGGGTCTGCACCAGGGAGTGCACAAAGCCCCCCACCCATGAACCCATCACCATCCAGCCACACACACGCCTGGTCATGAGGGTGGTGTAGTGCAGGGGTCTGCATATGGCAAAGTAGCGATCATAGGCCATCACTGTGAGGATGAAGACCTCAGCGCCGCCGGAGATATGTTCCCAAATAGCTGTGCCATGCAACCCCCAAAGGAAATGGTTTTCTTCTCAACAAGGAAGTCAGCAATCATTTTGGGAGCTGAGGCGGAAGAGAAGCAAATATCTGCAATGGACAGGTGGCAGAGAAAGAAATACATGGGGGAGTTCAGACGTTGACTGCTGACTACAGTGACAACGATGAGCAGATTTCCTGCCACAGTAACAATATAGAAGAACAAAAACACCACAAAACATATTTTCTGCACCCCTTGGTTCTTTGAAAGGCCCAGAAGAATGAATTCCTTCACACTGCTTACGTTCTCCATGTTGATCAGTTGGGTGGCAATATGCAATATGCAGCTTATACACCTGGGAAAATAAAGACAGACACATGATTCATCAGCATTTTTTCATTATTAATGATGAATTCTATATCAGAAGTGGATACAAGCCAAGAAAGATATAGCATTAGTATTAAACTTATGAAGCGTTTAGTTTCTGTCATTTATTTTTTTTTTAACGGCTATTTAATTCTCCACAGTACAAAGCTTCTGCCATGGCTTTGGTGGCACGGAGATAGGTGCACTCTGTGATATGTTCCTTAATCCTGGTGCTCCAGGATTTTGAAGGACTGGCTCCATGGCTGATAGCCTTCCATGCACTAAGGACAAGGCCAGAGTGTTCACCTTGGGCACTACGAGGCAGATAATGCAGTATGTTTGCCCTCAGGGGAGACAAAGTCCCTGACAGCAATCTTTGTAAAATGGGTGTCTTTAAGAATGCCTGGAAATATTGCTCAGAATGATGATTTGCTTTATAAGTACACATGATCTTTGAATTCTTGTTTAGAAGGGAAATATACCCACATGCAGAGAAAAGAACTCTCTTGTGTATAGACATTTTGAAACGTAAATATGAAATGTCACAGGCTGAAAAATGAGTTCTGGGAAGGTTATCTATCATGGAGGGGAAAAAAATTACACATATTACTTAATGTAGTACTTCACATTGGCGGAATTGGCGGAATGATTCAGTTAAGCCAAGTTATCTACCAACTACTTCCATCTGCAGCATAATCAGAAATTCTCGTGCAGGCACAAAGGGATCAAGCATCCACAGGAAACACTGAAACTGAGAAAAGCCAAGATTACTTTCAAACCCACAAAGTGAAGCCGAGAGAGGAAGTGGGCAAAGGTAGGGACTTTTCCTATGCTTACAGTTGTACTTACACTAGATGAAAGTTTTTCAAGCAGAAGGGTAAAATTTACATGGATGGTTCCCCTTCAGATATTTCTACAAGGAAAAGGATCAGTAAGAACAACGGGAGGTCAGTTTCTCCCTTGTCTTACCAAGTTGTGATCCTTTCTACTCCTCTTCCTTCTACTGAGCAACGACGTAGACTTCTCAACAAAATAAATGACAGGGATGAAATGAGCACACCTTTATGGCTGTGCAGTACCCAGACGAAAAGAAATAGCTGGGCTCCATCCAAGCCAGAGCATCACTGGAAGCATACCACAGCAATCGCAGGGCCATATTTAGGCAGTCAGAAAGGAGTGACCGAGAGAGAAATGGTCAGGGGAAACTGTATGCCTGAATACCAGCAGATGGCAAATTCCTGAGCTAAAAACAAGGTGTGCATCTACAAAAGGACCGATTCACAATTCAGACAGCTCAACCATGTATCTTGCTTGATAAGGTCCTTTCCATCACCACCAAACTGCATTTAACAAACTACCCATCTGTCTGATCTCATCTCATCGCCTTAAGTCATGTAGGCACCTATACCTAAGCTAGGCATATTACACCTGACCAGTCTACTTGTAGATGTGATGAATCATGTGCTGCAGGTACCTGTTTCTTACTGCTGACTCCAAGAGGATTACTAGAATGACTAATTCAGTAGAGGATTCCCACCACTTATGGCTTATCTCTTCAAGTGCCTTTGCAGGGGTAGACCTGAGCTATATGACATAATGCAATCAGCTGCAAAATAAAATGAATCTCATGTGTACTCTTAACATCTCAAAAAGGGTGAGAAATTGCACCATCTCCTTACTGCATGCATTCTTCCCTAAAATCTCAGGTGGTTATGGGAAACAAAAGAATAATATCGAAGCAATCGAATCTGCGGCTGTAGAACTAGCTCTGTATATGATTCTAGCCAAAGATAACTAGAGACAGTTGATAACTTCAGTGGAAGTTCCTTTCTGTATTTTCACATTTGTGCAAGAAGAAAGGAAAAGGAAGAGGAAAGCAAAGCAAAGCAAAGCAAAGCGAAGCGAAGCAAGAAGCCAGAGAAGCTGCAAAACTTACCTCACCTGTGTTTAGAGATCTAATTTTTTGTGCAAGGCTGTACAACTTTATCTCCTCAACTTCTGTCTCTCCTGGTATGAATGTGTTAGAGCACAGCACCTTTAAAGAACATAGAATGGCTTCTGGAAAGCTTCCAAAACTTGCTTAGGAGGTGGCTGTTAGTGTATAATCCAGTCCCATCTAATTTATTACTTGCTTTTGTGTGTCACAAGTGTATCTTGATGTTTCCTGCCTGTGTGAGAAGTGGTTTAATAGGCTGTGTGGATGATGTGACCTGGGTGTGCTGAATGATGCTTTCATATCCCAGCAGCTGCACAAAGGGCTGAGAAGAAAACCATTTAAGTACCAATCTTTAACCCTCTCCCAGGAAATCTTCCACCTGAAGGGCTCTTGGGGCTGGAGGAGGGAGGTGTGGAGGCTTGGTGAAGGGAAGGCGTGAAAGAAAGGGGCAAAGGAGGAGAATGAGTTCTGTCTTGACTGAAAAGTTTAAGTAAATATATTTTAAAGAAACAGTTGTCAGTCAATGCTTTTATAATGATATCACAAAGGCATTTCAGGGTTTCTCCATAAGAAATAACAGTCAAAGGAGTAGCTGAGTATTCAACTGGACAAGCATATGCATGGACCTATCCAGTTAACGCTTCTCGGAGTTCTTCCTTACTCCAAGCTGATAGTTGTATGGATTTCCCATGTGTAAAGGGCCATTAGGTCCACTGCTCTGGCTTCCTAGCATTGTGAATGCTAAAACAGTCCGTTTGTAATCTAGATATTTTCTCTCCTTTTTTAACTTCTGTGTATTCCAAAAAACATGTAAAAGAGAAATCCTCATTAAAGGAAACAAAGAAAGAAACCTCAAGCTGTAGGAAGAGTCACCATCCTCCAGGGATGGTAAAGAATTCCTATCACAGGAGTCTTTTAAGGACAGGTTGGGCTCATTTCTCTCAGGAGTGGTTACGATTAAGTTTTTATAGGGACAGAAGATGTCCTGGGTGACCTCTTAATGACCCTCCAAGTCCTATCTCACCAGAAATTTCATCACTGGAAATCCAGTGAGTAAAGCCTCTTTGCAAGAATTTGCATGTTTTAACAGAGGTCAGTGAATTACCAAGTCAGTCAAAAAAATCCTTCATTTACGCATTGGGAAACTGAGGGAGGACGTCATCTATTTAATGCCGATGGAAGCCGGCAAATGTAACCCTGACTTAGTCACTCTAGGCTCTTCTGCGGAAAAAAATGAATGTCTTTGGAGACAGATGCATCTGATCTACCTCAGAACTGATTTTAGGATGTGATTAGGTGTGAAATAGACGTCTAGCTTTTAAAGAAAATAACTTAGGGCAGACAAATCTCACTGTCACGATGGGCCCCATCTTTCTTAACCTGAGCAGCTGCAGTCAAAGGTGAACCTATGAAATGAAACAAACGAAGCAAATAGACATGCTGATTTATATCTGCATATCATCTCAACCAAGGCCCAAGTCAAATTCATCATGGCTCTGATCTCTACTGTGTATTTGTAGCTTATGCCTCACGGATGTCAGGAAAGACATTGTCTCAGCTACTGTCCTTTCCTTTGTTTTGCTGAAATTTCTGGAAATGTGGAATGGCCTGATAGCAACATAGTTAATGTCTCCATCTCCTCTGCACAGAATGCCAGCAATCTCCACAGTGAAAACAGAAATCCTACAGTTAATGAGAATAAATACTGGTAAAGAAATGTCTTGGTGAAAATAGTCCCCTAACTTAAATGTCCTTTTACGGTCGCCTGGAGTCTTGGGCAGCTTAATGAGGGTTAACAGTAGTCACTACAGGAAACAAGAGTATTGGGTAAGAAGGTAAACAAAGTCTTACAGTCTTTGGGAAAGGAAGAGGAACAACAGATGGCAGAAGCCAGAGATCAGGCCAATAGCATCTGGCCTGCTAACCTAGTATGAGTCAGCCTGCCACTTTCTGTACCCAGTGGCACACATGGCAGCAACTTGGCTAGCATCACATTCATGTCCTTTTGTTTCCCTAGCCAAATGGACTACCAGAGGTGACTTAATGCACAAGTCCAAATGAAGAATTGCTGCTACCTCCTGTTGCAAAATAATTCCCCACAGGGCTGTGCTTAGTGCCAGCAAAGGAGAAAGGTCTTTTCTCCATTTTCATTCCACTTACCTTGGCACCTGGCTCTGGACACCACTATGGCAGCAGGTCATGCTTGGGGAGCTGTGATTTGGACAAGGAGGGACTGTGCATGGTGAGATGAATGAGGTTTTGCAGCTGGATAGTGAATACTGGCAAGGGGTTTGTTGACAGAGCCATGGTGAATGTGTGTTGTGAATTTGATGATGGGCAGGATGGGGACAAGGCAGGGTGTGGAGGGAAGTTGTGAAACTTGAAATGGATGCTACAGGGCCAGGGGCTGTCTTCATGGAGTTTGTGAAATCAGAAGTGCCTGAGGTGTGGTGAGGGACTGTGCTGAAAGATCGTATGAAGTGGCAGGTAATACTGTGGGTGTTAAGCTGTGTTGAAAGACCTTGCGACATCAGAAGTGGGCATCGTGTTTTGAAGGGTAACACTAGGAGAGGCTGCAGAATTGTGGCTGCTGAGGTGTCATAAGGCTGGCTACAGACTTCAAGGAGACCCTACCGTAGAACAGGTTGTGCGAAGTAGTAGGGGACAATGTGTGGTGACAACCTGTGTTGGGAGAGGTTTTGAGGTCAGAAGAGGACACTCGGTAGCGATGAGTGTGCTAAGGGAGGTTCTGCAGTGACAGTGGACCCTTGGGGAATGAGAAGTTGTGTTGAGGGAGGTTGTGAAATCAGCAGCAGGCTTTATGGAAGAGGACTGACAATTTCTCAATCTGTGTGACCCTGAGCAGCAGTAGGCCATCTTCTGCAAGGTCTGTGAAACTAGAGCTGCTCATGGATGCGGCTGGGAAGCAAAGCATCAGTGCAAGAGTCAAGCTATAACTTTGGACAGACAGTTCTTGTGTTCTTTATATCGTGAGACTGTCTGAAGAAGGGAGAAGTAGTGAAAAAGCATTTCCTAAGCCATGACAGTGACAGGTTCTGTGCTGGGAGGGAAGGGGGAAGTGGTTGAAATCTAAGTGACCACATGCAACAAACTTGATCCTTCCCCAAGAGAGTGAGTGGCTGTTTCTCCAGATGTCACACTGAAATGACCGTGGCTTTTTTAACAGTGTCTGAATAGTCCAGCACCAGGATTTGATTTTACAGCACAAGGATTTTATCTGGACCATCAGTCACAGATTTCAGGTGACAATTTTCACCAGCAGATCCACACCAGGCAGTTGCTGCAAATAGTCCCTGAAATACCAAGGAACCCACAAGAAGGTGAGAAAGTCCTGGATGGCTGCAGTGGTCTTTGCCGTTGCACTCTGTCTCTTGCTTTCTGCCATGATTTTGGAGAGATGGTGAGGGGAAGGAAGGAGAAAAAAGAACTGGGGGAAAGGAGCTCAAATATTTTCTTTTCCTGCTGGTTGGAAATTGTCTATAGCTACACAATTGTCTCGATCATCTTCAAGATAAGGAGATCTTCTTTCTGGGGATCTTTTTCCAAGAACAAATGCTATTGCATTGCCCTAAATGCCCATCTGTCATAGAAGGTGGCATTCTTCAGAGATCAAACACTAGCAGTTTTGGTCTTAGATGATCAATTAAGATTAGCTGAGAAAACACAACAGCATAACTCTGTGTCCAGACAAGGAGATGTCTTTGTGGTGTCAAGTTTGTTCAGACTAACAGCTGCCACAAGAACTATACTGTACTCAGCATGTAAACCACAGGAAGGCTGTTTAATCTAAGGGAAAGAAAGACCAGCTAGACTGCTGCTACTTGATGCAGGCTTTCATTAATTAGTTTCATTAAGGAAGTAGACTCAGGTTTTGAATATGCTTCGGAGACAAGAGACCAATCTTAAAACAAGAGACCAATCTAAGTCTTATAAGAGATATACGAGAACTGTGAGTGACTTTTTCAGCATGCTTTTGCATGGTCTGTGGAAGTCATAGGATGGTTACTTCACTTGCATTATATGGAATGCAAAGTTTTTGATGATTTGGCATACCTCCACAGGGCGTCCATTACAACCAGTATGACACTACATGACAGTACATATCAATGGCCCAGGCTGATGCTATTTAACATTATGAAATCTGTTTGAAATGCCTTAGATAGAAAGCTAATCACCTGACATTCCCTGAATGCCCAATGGAGTGAGAGGCACCTCCAGAGGATGTAAACCACCATCGTAGACCCTCTCAATCACTGACAGTAAGAGATAAGCATTCTCAGAGGTGGCATCTGCCATATGTTTGCAATATATTTCTTGTGGTCCAAAAGAAATCGGTGATAGGATGACTGCAAGGAAATAGGGATCATGTGCAGAATTTTCTGCCCTGAACTAACATTAAGATAGCCAGCCCAGCCTACCATGGAGCATGCCCTCAGCATGTGAGCTATGTTTGTCCTCTGACTTGCTCAGTATCTCTCTGGGAAGATGCCAGGACACAGAGCACTCTAGAAGGTCAGTGGTCATGGCTAAGAAGAATGTGTTCCTCGGGGGCCACCAGCGCCCTGAAAAAAAAAACACATTTCTGCTTTCCTGGGGACAGTTGAAAGGAGACAGGCAGCCAAGGATGTTAGTGCTGAGTGTGTTCCTCAACATAGTCCCTGTACCAGTGGCATGAGGTGCCTGCAAGGGACACCTGCCGCCCTGAGGGCAGCAAACCTGACTCCACTCATCACAAGAGCTCCTAGACACCAGCGTTTGAAATAGTCTTTATTTTCTCATTGATTGCAACATAAGGCGCTCACGGTACTGTTGGTATTTCTGCAATGTGGTTGAGGCCTGGAGGAAGGAATCTGTAGGTGCATATGTGTGTTTCAGAGCAGTCCAATTTTCACCACATGCAGAAGGGTCAGAGAAAAACTCTAAAAAGACTTGATTTGCTTCCCCTTCCCAAGCCTCTGACCTCAGTAGTTATCCCCACCCTTCCTTTCCCACAGCTACCCCGTTCTCAACTCCAAGAGCTCCTACTGCAGTCAACCCTCTTCTCTCCCTCACCTCAGCCTACCTCAAACATCAAACAAAAGTAGCAAACAAAAGTCACAATATCACAAAATAGGTCTAATTTGTCTAATCAAAGACAATTCCTGACTGTAGAGGCAGAGAGAGAGACCTTTGCTTCTTCACTACATGATACCCGAAGTCTGAGTGAGATTTGTCCCTCTGAAGCCAACACCTGCCCATTTTGAAGCTTGCACAATCACACTGTTAAAACTCTTTTCTTCCTCTTCATTTTGTAAGTAAGTGGCACACAACAAGCATACTTCTTGTCTGCAGGGTTTCTGTTGTATTACTGCAAATAAATCGCTGCGTTTACTATTTTTCTAAAGTCCCTTTCAGGTCAAGCTGCTAAAATACTTTAATTCTCTGGGGCCAGAGGTGAACGACGAGTCATCAAATGCTGTTAGAGCCCTGTGCAGTTTGGGGAGACTCCTCCTATCTGCAGGAGAAAGAAATAGGCACCTTTTTACACATGTTGTCAAAGGGAGGCCCAGAAGCATTCGGGGAGGCAGGCAAAGGCTGATAATGCCCAAAGAGGATTATTGATGCCTAGCACCCAGGCTGTGAAGGCCTCAATGTCTGATCTCCCTTTCCCACCCCACGCACAGCAGACAAGCCCTTTCTCTTTTGGGGGTCTTGGCAGGATTTGGGGTGAGACATTGCACAGGAAGTGATTTTTGAAGGAAACATTGGAAGAAGGGACATCCTCCTCTGGAATCATCCCATTCCAGCTGATTCTCATATTCCAAGAAAGAAAAAACAAAACAGAATACAGTTACTCTGAAAACTTCCCGCAATCTCTACTGACTGCTCATTTGTACATCTCCTTTATAACAGCATTTGGCCAGAGTACGAACGCACCAAGAGCCTTTCACAGATGCATGCAAAATCCCACAGCATCCCTGGGAATGGAATCCCTGGCAGGTAATTTTCTCCCCACCTACTGTAAAAGCAACCAGAGAAGTAGAGCAGAAATAGGAAACTGCCTCACAACATGAAAGAGCCCCATTCTCATCTGCCGCTGACTTCATCCCAGCCTCCTCAGTACAGTGAAAACACTCCTTCCTGACAACACCTGTTTCGTTACACCACAGGAGACAGGAACTGAATCTGCAGGCTGAAAGAACTTCCTTGTCTTTTTCACAGAAAATGTTTCCCAGAAGATCCATGGGATGAATCAGAAACCAAGAGAAAGACACTAGAGCTGATGCCAGGTCCCAGCTTCTCTGAGCAGTCAATTCCGATGCACTGGGGCAGGAAGGTAAGCATTTCTGGGATAGATTCAGCATTTCCTTGCTATCATTAATGCTTTGGGATGTTCTCTGTTTCTGCTGTTCCATCTTCATGTCCTCTCACAGACATCCACACACACACGATCACTGCGTAGAGTTACCCCCTCCCCATCTCCTGCTCCTCCCTCTCTACAAGCAGCAATGTTTTCTTCTGCTTCTCTTTTTTACTCTGTTGAACTGCCTCACCCTGTCTTCCTGCTTCAACCTCTCCAAATTTCTGCATGATTTTGCCTTCTCCTCAACATGTAGCATCTTGCTGTTACCTTCCCAGACATCAGCCATGCATACTCCGTGAGCGATAGCTGTCCCAGGCCACAAGGCTGTAAGTATAAAAGCAGTGTATCAGTCACTAAATTCCCCTCTGTCTCTTGCAGAAACAGAGAGAAGAAGAAACTTTCTCCATTTTGGTTATTTCATAGTGACTGATCAGTTCATAATGCTCTCCTTTCAAAGCAGTTCAAGCCTGGCTGAAGGGACTAATTACAGTGGGACTGTGCAAAAGTCAGAGCCGTCATATGCTCTCCTCAAGTTCATGGAGAGCTTCTGCCTCATCAGCTCTGCCTCTGGCATGGTGGGAAATGGCATGGTCCTGTGGTACCTCGGCTTCCGCATCCGGAGGAACCGCTTCACTGTCTACATCCTGAAGCTGGCTGCCGCTGACTTTGGCTACCTGCTCTGCATCGCCATCGAAACAGTTCAGTGCCTGATGCATTTCAATGTGGGAGTGCAGTTTGGGATAGCCCTCTTCCTGGATCTTTTCACATACGGGACTGGCTTGTATCTCTTGACAGCCATCAGCATTGAGAGGTGCCCGTCTGTCCTCTGTCCCATCTGGTACCAAAGCCATCGCCCAAAGCACTTGTCCAGCATCATCTCCGGCCTGCTCTGGAGCCTCTCGCCGCTGCTGAACATGCTGGGGTATGTTTCTTGCACTGTTCACCCCTCTAGCAACTGCCACATACTCCTCATCACCATTGGAGTCCTGGACTTCCTCTTCTGCACGCCCCTCATGCTGATATTCAGCCTCACCCTCTTCCTCAAAGTCAAGTGCAGCTCCCAGCACCTCTAAACAGGCAGGCTCTTCAGCCTGATTATGCTCACCATCCTCTTCTTCTGCTTGTTCCGAAGGGGAAGGAAACACACAGCCACACCATAGAGTCCATACTTGTCAGTTCCCAGCACACTCTCCTCCCTAAGATGCAGGTGCAAATCCCAGGCTAAGAGGTTTCTGAATCTCTTGAAGCCACAGAGGGCTGCACTGATGCTCCCGTTGTCCGGGGCAAGTGCACTGCACTGGGTAGCGCTGCCCTGCCAGGGAGTGCTGGGCAAGCACCTACGCAAGCAGCAGCCCCACTCGGAGCACTACCATTCGACACCAGTGCTAGCAGCAAGGAGAGAGAGCAGGAGGGAGGGCTTTTCAAGTGAAAGGGTAGAAGATGTGGAGGAGCAGGAGCACCTGGGCAGCAGCCCTCTCTGAGGGGACACAGAGAGTCAAATGTAAAACCACATCAGCAAAGGTTGTGTCCCTTGAGGGATGCTCACAGTTTTACAGCTCGGGTGGTTGTTTCCTTCGTAAGCGCTTAGCTGCCTTGGAGTTTCTCCAAAGTCTGGGGTAAAGTGTGTGTGGCGCCTTCAGCTGTTCGCTCTCGGCTCTTCCTGCTGCATCGCACAGCACTGCCCTGCACAAAGGGGAAGGGCAGGAGCGCTCTCTCCTCCTGATTTTCTTGCCTGCTCTTTGCTTGATTTCTGTTTGCAGCGGGCAGAAGCAGGAAAAAAAGGACGACGCTCCTGTGGCCGCTTGCTCTGCGATGGACGTCTGCCAGCGGCCATCTGCCAGGGCAGCTTTTGGATCTGCGCTCAGAAGGGCAGGCTGTGACCAGCCTCTGGCAGCTCTCCGTTGGGAAGAAGGCCCATTACCGCTGCCGATCCAGGTAAGCAAGCCTGGCAAGGGTGTTGGGGCCCTTGCAGTGCTTCAGAACAATAATCTATATGAGAGAATATTGAACTGAAGCTGTTTAGAATTAATTGCTTAGCATAACTTGCTTAGCATTAGTTGCTAAATTTGCTGAACCCTTAGGCCTCAGGCTGTGAACTTGCTGTGAACTTTTACATAGATAAGTAAAAGGGGGCCCCAGAGCCGGTTCAAGCTAGAGAGATAAAGAAGTTGCACGGACAGCAGGAATAGCCAACCTTGAAGATAAGAAGCAAGTTCCCCATAGGTAGCCAATCATATTATAGCCACTGCTGCGTGCTTTAAAGTAGCCAACCAATCAGATTGTAGAAGTGCCGCGTGCTTCAATGCAGCAAACCAATCAGAATAACCGAAGTGCCGCGTGCTTGCATGCCATGACTGCACAAACATATATAAGATAGGCAAATTGCTGAATAAAGTTGGAATTGAATCTGCATTCTGTGACTGCGTCTGATTCATTCTCGCTACTCCCGCGGACCACGACACAAGGGAGTTACCATTGCCCCAAGCCGATTTCTTGTGTTACAATGCCAGACGCGAGCCTTTAAAGCAGTGCAATGAACACGCTGCTCGCATCTGTGGCGAAGGCGCTGAGCCTCGGCGGGGGCGAGCAGGAGAGCGCTGGGGAAGAGCAGCGCCCTGGGCTGGAGCGCCGCGGCTGCGGGGCGCGCTAGCACAGGCTGCGGCCGGGCGAGGCGGGCCGGGGCAGCGGCGGGGCAGAGCGCGGGCGCCGGGCGGCGAGGCGTCGGGGCGCGGGGCCGCTGCGCGGAGCCGAGAGCGCGACAGGCGCGGCGGGGGCGAGGGTGCGGGGGCAGCGGGCGCCGTGGGCGCTGCAGCCCCGGGCAGGCTCGCAGCCTCGGCGGGGCTCGGGGGCGCTTCCCGCCGCGAGGGCGGCTCCCGGAGCGGAGCGCGGCTGCCGGCGGCGCCGGGGGTCGCGGCGGGTGGCGGCGGGTGGGGGCCGGGCGGGCGCTGCGGGCGGGGGTGGGCGCCGGGGGAGCCGGGGGCTGGCGCGGCTCGGCTCGGCTCGGCTCGGCTCGGCTCGGCTCGGCTCGGCGCGGCTCGGCCGCCCGGGCGGAGAGCTGTGCCGGGAGAGCCGTGCCCGGCGGCGGAGCGGCTGCCGGGGGCGCTGGCGGGCCGAGAAGGGGGGCCGGGGCCGAGGCGAGGGGCCGAGAGAGCGCGAGCGCCGCTTGCCGCCGAGCGGGCGGAGGAGAGCTGCTGGGGGGGGGCGGCGGGCAGCAGGCAGCGCTGCGGGCTGAGACGTGCCCGGCGCGGGGCGCCCCGAGCACAGCAAAGTGCCGCTGCCTGGGGAAGAGTTTTCCTCCCCGACGCTTGCTGCAGGTTTGTTTTCCTTCTCTGAGAATCCCTGGGGGCGCGAGCAGGTCCGAAGAAGAATGACCTCTGCGCTGCCTTGCAACGTTGCCTAAATGACAACGGCATAGGCAGTAGCCCAGGCGACGCCAGAAAAACCGCCTGTCACCGTTTGGGCAAAGATGGTCGAGTTTGCCGTTGCTTTCTTTTGAGAGAGGCACTGAGATTACTTGGAAGACGTCCAGATGTGTGTAGGTCAAAGGCACTGACAACCATTGGTCTCCTAAAAATGCCAGGCACGAGACTTTCAGGCAATGCACATGCGAAAGGAAGGCTGAACACCTCGATCTCAACAGATCATGAATATATACGCAATAGGTATGGAACAACAACAGCAACAAACAGCCAGTAAGAAAGCTTAAAAGGATTTATATGAGCTTTATTGGTATAGCCTCACTATATTTGGATATATATACAAACAGATGTCTTTATATTATAACTACAGGCTCTCTTCACTGAGTTGTGCACTGAGGACTAAACAGCAAATAATGAAAAAGAATGGCAGAGTAGAAGCACGTTTCCTGTTACTGAGCACGGGAGAAGTTTTCAATTTCTTCCTTCATTTCCTAAAAAAAGACTAAAAAAAAAGATAAAAAAGGAATAATAATTGCCAACTAGACACAGGCAAACTTGCTATAAGCTGGAATAAAAATGTAAAATCCTGTAGCTAGCTGCTTTGTATAAAATGAAAGTCTGTGTAGATGCCTTCCAGGTGGAAGTCAGCAACTCGTATGTAACACAGACTGCTAAGCAGGAAAGAGAGGAATAGCGAATAAGCAGGATATCCACTGTGCACAAGGAAGAAGTGCAGAACAGTGACAGGAAGTGCTGTGTAAGCAAAGTACCTCTATCAACTGCGTTTTGTCATCGTCTTGCCGATGGCGGTAAACACACTGGCTGAGCACCAGGTGTAGTTTTTCGAGGTGGCGGATGTTGCAGTCCTTTGTGGCGTTGCCAACGACATTCAGCAGTTGCTGAAGAAAAAAGGGAGACAGTACAAGTTTGCGTTAGCACGAGATCATTTGAATAGGCTCTCGATGTGTTCAGACACAAAAGAAAATGGTCCCACACAACTCGCATCCTCCTTCCTTGTATGGCTAAATAAAAAAGGAGTGAAACGTCCAAGAACAGACTAAATATCGCAGCAGATTTCCATGGAGGAAATGAGCTCCTGTGTCCGACTTGCGAGAAAAAGCGAGGCTCCAGTTTCAGCTAGCATTGTGCTGTTCCTCAGGCTATCACCTCCATGATCCTAACTGCAAGTGAACTTCTCTGAGAACAGCGGGAACTGCCATGGCCCGTTTTGTAGTAAAGGACAGCGGCTGCCACAGCAAAGGCCCTCTTGCCTTGGATGAGCTTCTGTGGCTGCAATGCAGGGCCCTGCGAAATGCATCTTTTGAAGAGAGGCCACAGAGCCTCTAGAAAGAGGGCTGCCAGCTGGCAGTGGGAGCCTCCTCAGGTGCTTCTGTCTCCCCGTTAACTGAATGTTGCCCATGCCTGCAGCTCTGCTGGCAGAATGGATAGCTCAAGGGTCGTCAGCAGAGTGGGAAGCAAAGGTGGATCAGTGAGCTCCAACCTACCCTGAGAGAGATGCTGGTTTCCTTCTCAGCAGGGGGTGAGCATTTCCTCCTCTTCTCTGCTAGGCTCTCTGAGGGCGATGCGTTCCTCCTTCGCTTTTGTCTGCAGGCAGCTGCACAGAGATAGGAGAAAAAGCAAGCCAAAGCATTAGCTAAGCAGTTCTGTCTGCGCAATCTAGCACCGTCGTCTTACTTGGTGCACAAGGGGAATGGTGAGAGGGACTGAAGTACCATTGTGCTGGCTCACTACATGCATGTGTTGAGGGAGAGAGGGCAGCAAGCGAAGGGGGTCCAATTGTTATTAGAATTAAAAAGCGCAAGAACTATTAGATTATATCATGCATAAAAGAACGCCCTTGAAGATTTTGTGCACAGAGCAGACTGTAGACCGAAGGCATGAGCACAAAGCAAGGTCATAAGCTCAGGTGGCTTCGTCTCTCATCACAGGAAGTAAAAGAGGTGAGAAGCAGAAAAGTCTTTGGAGACAAGCTCTCCTTCCCCTGTGTTCCAAAAGCAGAGGTTGCCTAAGCCTCGCAGACAGACGGCAATGACTTGGTGCGGGGGTGGCGGGCAGGAAGGCAAGAGGGAGAGGAAGAGAAAAAGGAAGCAAAAGCACAGGAAAAGTCCTCACTGTTTCCTATTACCATAAGAACTTGTGGAGTGTTCAGCAACTGCTCTAAACAACATGTTACATTTGAGGAGTTAGCCGTTGCGGGGCCATCGAGGCCAGTGTTTTACAGTGTGAGCCAAGCTCTGTGGCTGGGCTTTATTTCATAAGCACGTTGAGTGACTGTCCTGGGGACTGACCTCACATGCTGCACCTGATTTGGAAATGGAATGCCTTTGGCATAAAGCCACCGGCATCACCAAAACCAGGTATGCCATGACAAGAGGGAAGATATCAATGTCATTGGCATCTTATCCAAAAAAGGAAAAAAGAAAAAAAGAAAAAAGGAAGAAAGGACTTGCCAGTAGAGAGGGGTGTACTGGACTCTGCAGGCACCGCTGGCCATGTCTCGTCCCCTTGCTCCTTGAGCTGCCTCTCTTCCTCCTCTGTCAGCAGTCGAGGCTCAGGTGGTGATGCCACAGGCAGGAGGACTTCCCGTGCCTGACAAGCTTCAGTCAACCAGAAAAGGTTAGCCAAGTGATGATACGCGGACACAAGCAGAGTAAACCTTCGTGCCAGGAAATCTATTACCAAAGCAAATGCCGAATGTCTGCTAAGCTAGAGATAGCAACGCTGTGTTTGCAGAATAGGCTCACCTGCTTTCTTTTGTGGTGCAGCAGGCTTAGCAGCTTGCTGGACAAGCAAGTCCTCGAAAAACTTTCTCCCTTCCTCCTCGCTAGGTGACTGGACATTGAAAACTTCTCCGTAAAGCTCAGAAAATAAAGCTCGTACCTGAGGTGGGAGGAGAAAAGACAGTGCAGCCGTAAGCCCCCCCCAAATGTGTGTTCTGCTCCACAAAGATGAATTCCTTTTCCAGTGAAGCTGAGGAATGCTTTGAATAAGGGAGAGACTAGAACAAGTTTGCTTCTTGGCCTTAAAGGCGAGATTGCAGTGGTTCGGCAGGGCAATTTAGGGCATCTTGTTTAAGGAACATCTCTAGGATTAAAGCTCTGTGAAGCGACCCGAGGTTCCAGTGCTCCAAGGGAGGACACTGAGCATCTCCTAGGTTGCCTGTTTTGGATTTACTTGCCTTGCTGCCCTTCATGTTGAAGCCTTGTGGCAACTGCAGAGGGAAGAGATGCCAGCAGGGTGCCCTAGTAGTGCCGGTGTTGAATGGCTTAGGAGAGCACAGTATTTGGGTGCTTAATGGAGTGATAAATTAACATGAGACTGAAAGAAGCCAGGAAGGCAGTGAGAGAAATACCTCTGCCGGGAGATCTGCATGGCAAACATCCGACGTAGCGAGCAACAGCACTGGAGCATATGCTGGAATGCCCTCTAGTAATGTTGTGAGCGTAGCTCTCAAGGTGAGTCCAGCAGCCTCCCACCAGGCATGGATATGTGGAATAGAAAGGATGCTCGGTGCTGTCCTCTGGGCTTCTCGGATCAACTAGTCAAAAGGAAGTTTGGAGAAGACTGTTGAAGCGGGTAGCAGAGGCTGCTGCTGAACAGCAATGGATCAATCAAAATTGCCTGCAAAACGGGAGTGCACCAAGACAAAGCGTCCAAACAAGCCACCAAGAATAAGGTAACATTGCTGCTTGGAGCCAGTTCCTTCAGCCTCTCCACAGCGAGAGGCAGGCCTGAATCTCTGCCTGATTTCCAAACTGCTTAGATGTCAGGTAACTCGCCCAGAGCCTCACGCCCGGTGCGAGTGGTAGTGTGCTTGAAAAAACAGGCCCAGCCCTTCAGCAGGGTCCACATCAGCGTGGTGCCACTGCTACACCGCTCGAATCCAGCAAGTGTGTTCTTGCCTCTTCCCTGCGGTGTGATGAGAGAAAAGAAACCCTTTTCTTCCCCCCTCCCAAGCCTGGGTTGCATTTCAGTGTTATAAAGAGGGAGGCTAGAGAAAGGGCATGACGTGCAGTCAGGCTGAGGCAGAGGCGCCTCCTGGGAGCTACAGAGCCTGAAGAGGCAAGGGAAGCAACTCTGGAGAGCCCACTGTCATGAGCAGCAGCTCTTGCCATGCAGAGGGCTTTATCAAGAGCATCTTGGAGCTCCCTGAGCTGCTAGCAACATCCTTACTGTTTAGCCTGGAATGGAAAAGATGCTCATGCACAACGTCCTTCTTCTGCATTGTTCAGCGTACAAGAAAAGTGTTCTTTCAGCGTGAAATAAACACCACAGGAAGCAGAGGAAAGCCAGGCCACCACCATTAACCGCGGGAGGTCTGCCTGCTTCCCCTGAGTCTATTCATCCTGTGAGATTGCAGAGAGAAGAGGTACCTGTGCGCATCTTTCTTCGGGTGAGGTGCTGCTAGCAAAGAGAGCCGGCAGGTCCAGCACGTGAACCGCAAACCTCTCCAGCGCGTGTATTAGTGCAGGCACCAAGTGGGAACTTTGCCCGTACCCGGGCTCTCCGGCGATTAAGAACCTGGGCCTGTGACATGCTGGCTGGCAACAAGCATTGCTAGGAGCGCAACTGCAAAACAAGAAGTTTGCAAAGGAAGTGATCAGTCAAGACACAGATGTTCAAGGTGTCTTTCTTTGTCCAGCACACGCTGGTCTGGATCTCTTCCCCCCGGCCGCGCGGCTTTTATGTTCAATATGTCTTGACTGAGCAGCCTTGAGGCCTTTGCCTTGGTCAAGTTTAGGTGCAGGGGGTCCACTGGAAATGGAGAAGGTGGTCGGGAAGGAGCAGAAGAACCTTGTGGGAAAAGAAATGCCGTGGGCTCTGAAAGGCCTTAGCTGTATCTAAGAAAGTGCAAAACACATAGAACTGGAGGATATTTATTAGATTCCTTCATTCAGATGTTTTCATCTTTCCTTGTGTGCTGTCTCCTAGATTGCAAATACAACTTTCTCGTGGTTTTTGCTCTGTTATCATGGAATACGTCTGTGAATAGCACCTTTTTTTAATTTTTTTTTTGCCCTCCCAGTACTGCAGGACCTTTTCTGGATAGGGCCAAGGAGCCTAGAGACTGGACCAAGTTCTGTGGGTCAGAAACCTTCTTGAGCAGCACGGTAAGAGAGAATGAGAAAAATTACTGACGCAGCTGGGACCCCGTAAGCTAACTTCTCCACTGTGGGATTGAATTACTTTCCCATTGCACTATCAAAATATGAATGTAAGCATAGTGGCTTAAAGATCGCAAATGAAGCCTTTTTTGCAGGGTTTTTATTATGCCCTTTTAGCCGGCCATTCCTCAGTTTTCTTGAGTCACTCCTGCATTCCCAATCTGGGAAGCTAGGTGACTGCACAAACCCACACTGCATTTTTTTAGCTAAGAGGAGAGACATCACATTTCTTTGGCCTTGAATCCTTGAAGAACAGCATGCATGAAATCAGCATGCCCTAATTGTCTGTGGATGTCTTTGGTGGAGGAAAAGGAGGCTGGCTCCTTCCGGATGATCGGCTGGAGCTACTTGCTTTCCTACAACTCTAGCACCTAGTTATATCTCTGTGCTTCCTGCTTGCAGTTTTTGATACCAGAGCACCCTGGACTAACTCTTCTGTCCTCCCTCATCTAATGCCCCTCCCACTTGCAACGGCCACGACAGCTTGGAAAGCCCCAGCAATCGGAAGAATTTCAATCAAAGGACACGGGCAGTTACCTGTTACAGTTAAGGAAGGTTTGCTTTTGCTGGCCAGGCCTTGGAGGAAACGGCTCATCTTCAGGACCAGAAGGTGACTCCTCATCGCTGTCCATGCAGTCATTTTCTAAGAAATGAGTGGTACCGTGAGAAGGCAAGAGAGGCTTGTTAACTTTCCCGAAGAGTCTGCAACCTTCTCTTGCGCTAAGACAGCTTCTAAATGTGAGCTGAAACCCGGGGCTTTGTATTTCTTCGTCTGAGGGGCATACGCTGAATGCCATTTTCCAAAGCCTTCAGTCTCTACAGAGCTCTCCTAAGTGTCTGGATTTGCACAAGCTATGTTTTGCTAGCGGTGAAAGCTCCTTTTCTCCTTACAAACGAGACAGATGATGCTGACAGCCTTCAGAAACTGGATGCTTGAGTGCAGAACATAGAGTTCTGTACTGTGAAGTGGGAGGAGTTCCCAGCTCTGCCCTCTCTACCATTCAATTTCACCTCATCCTGACTGAAAGGTTTGTTTCTGTTGCTTGCACAAACTAGCAGTGTTTGCTTTGGGAGAGTTTTATGGCAGTGAAGGCAGTGAAGCCCTACCTGGCTGTTGGTCCTGCTGGAGTGCAAGTGCTGTGTGGGGAAATACCCTCTGGAGGCCTTTTAGGAGTCTCTGTAGTGTGTTCTGAAGCAGTGGCTTGGAAAGGGGTGGCAGTGGTTGTCCAGGGGAAGCCACAGCCCTCTGTGAAGCTGGTGCAGTCTTCTGCATAGCCACAAGAAAATCTGTTGCTGTGATTTCAATGGCAGCAACATCGATGTGCAGCTTGTGACTGCTTGTGTAGATCTGCGGATAGTGTCGATGCAAAGCACAGGGGGCAGCTTCAGCGCAGAGGGCTTGAATATCAGCCCCGCAGTATCCTGAGCAACAAGAGCAGAATCCAAAGGGATGTCAGTCTCAGGCAGCAGAAAGCAGTCAAGGACAGGCTTTGCAAAGGGACACTCTCAAAGTCTTTGCATGTGGCCCAAAGGGGAAGAGTTTCATGGGCAATGGCAAAAGAGTTCCTGCACTGCAGAGCAGTGCCCTGATGGGGAGCTTGCATTACGGGAGGCCCAGCGCCCTACAGCCTGTGCTTCGGAAGTAGGCCTCTGAGCCAACCTTAGCTCCTGAGGAAGATGCCCCCCAGAGCCTTCCATGTTCTCAGAGGCAAGGGAAGGCAAGGAGACAGAAGCAGCTTGGGTACTGCCTGGCACAAGCTCAGACGCTGTCAGGAGCCAGGCACAGGCAGGAACTCGGTGCGTTTTTTCATCTTACCGACACATTTTTCAGCAAGCTCCTCAAGCAGTGCGTCCAGGGGCTTAGGGCTCCAGTCTCTGGTGTGGATCTTGAAAATCTCTTTTCGAGCCTACAAACCAGGTGGTCACACTGTGGTTTGTCTTAAGCCTCTTTCTCAAAAAGAAAATAAGCAATGCGCAGTCCCCCTCCCCCCGTCACATTCCCGTAATTGCTTGTCTTCCTCTGCTAAAATTAAGAAATGTTTACATTCTAGTAACACACTGCCTGCTTTTCAAAGCTCAGTACTTTTCAAGTAGATAGGAAGAGTAAGTAGAGTAGTAGGAGCAAGAATTCTGACTCCAGCTGCTGTCCTTGAACGAGCAAATGTCAAGCTGTGCCTATGTTCATCGCTGCTCTTTGCCAGAGCTTCAGTGAAGTGTTTCCTGTTTCTGTCCAGTATAGTGTGTTGTGCATTTTTCCTAGCCTTCAATCCAATAACCTTTTTCTCCTTTTCCCCACAAAATGCGAACTAAAGACAAAAGAATCTGGGGTAGCCAGAAAAAAAAAAAGAAAATAGAAAAAGAAAGAGAGCCCGAGCTCCCTGCTAATACCAGTAACAATGTCAGCTCCCTAAATGCTTTTGGGCGGCTCTGAGGATTCCCAGCCCGGCCACACTCAAGCCCAAGTTTTCCCCCGAGGCTTTCCCAACTGGAGAACTGAGAACAAGGCGGCAACCTCAGAAGGCAAGAGCCTAGGTGGACTCACTAACTAAGCAAAGAGCAAGCCCTTGGGCAAGGAAGAATGTCCATGTGCTCCAGGCGGAGTGAAACTCCTGTTTGCAGCCTTCGTGCCAGTTCTGTGTGGGGAACCGGGAGGTGTGCAGCACGTATGCCACTTGTTTCCTTGCTCGCTCTCGGAGATGCTGTGGGGTAAGCCGGTTTTCTTGTCGAGCAAGGCTTTGTGCCAGTAGCAGGAAGGTTGCCAAAACAGCCTTACCTCTTTGTTTGGCAAGGTGAAAAGGAACTCCCTGTCAAAGCGTCCAGGCCTTCGTAAAGCAGGATCCAGGGAGTCTGGCCTGTTGGTGGCTCCAACGACCACGATCTCTCCTCTGCTGTCTAAGCCATCCATAAGCGCCAGGAGCGTTGTGACAATAGAACTACCAAAAAAATGTTGTTTGGATTCCCTGGGTTAGTAGCTGTTGTTACCTTTGGCATGCCTTTCTCCAAAGTCGCGTCGCTCAGAAAGGAGAAGCTTTTCTGGATGAGCTGTTGTTAGCGAAAGGACTCATGGTAAGACAGAAAAAGCGAGGCAAGGTCTTGAGAGAGACCTTGTCCGGACACCAAGCTTAGTGACCTGATTTCAACTCCTGCCTTTAAACTGCTATGAAGCTCTGTGTTGTTGTACTCGAGGAGTTCAGAGTGTGGGGGTGGGGGTGTGTCCTATAAAGGGAAGCAGGTGGGTTTTCTTTTCCTAGAGATGAAGCAGATGACATGGAGATGGAAGCGAAAGGAAGTACCTGTGAATCTGGTCTTGGTGACTGGAGCGCACAGGAGCGAGACCATCGATCTCATCAAAGAAAATAATCGAAGGCCGCATCTCATAGGCCTGGAAGGGAAGTACAGATGCAGGCATACTGCCCAGGTATGCCCAGGTATGTGAAACAGAGCACCACGCAGCGAGAACATGCAGGATAAACATTATGGCTGCAAAGGCACTGGCACTGTGCTGGACCCAACATCTGCAAGATTTCCAGCCCCTCAGGCAAAGCAGCACGGCACGGGAAAAGGAAACCCTGATGTTCCCTTCTCAACAGGAGACACTGCCAAACTGTCCAAGAGGCCAAGTCCTCCTGGAAGATGTCCACCCCGGAAAAGTAGAGGTCCAACTCTGACCCAACCTACTGCGCATTTCCTCCTTACCTGCCGAAATAATGAGCGCAGCTGTCGCTCGGATTCTCCCACCCATTGGCTGAGGCAGTCGGCACCTTTTCTCATGAAGAACGCTATTCTCTTGTCTCCCTGCCTACATTCATTTGCGAGCGCTCGAGCCACCAGTGTCTTTCCAGTGCCTGGTGGGCCGTAGAACAGACAGCCTCTGCAACATGAAAAAAAGAGATTAACGTAGCTACAACAAAAACATGGAAAAGTGCCCATGACAGCCCCCGTTGTGAAAGCAAAGCGGCCTTCCCTCCTAACCAGAACACTTCCCGTCTTAGACAGATTTGCGAGCAAAGCCTGTCTTTCTCCCTGCCACAGTTGGAGTCTCTTGGACTGTGCCTGCCAGAATTTGTTGGAAGCACTGGGGAGGAAGCCTTCAGCTGGGAGGCCAAAAAAGGTCTTCTGTGTTTCCACACCCTACTTAAAACATCAGCCAGAAAAGGGAATTCCTGTGACCAAAGCAGCAAAGCATCTGAAGATTTGCACACTTTTAAAGGTATGGAAAGGGAAGGATTTCAAGTCATATTTCAACATCCAGTGAGTCAAGCTTTGTTGGCCAAGAATATATAAAGCTAACCATTACGTCTTGACATATTGCCCCTCCAAAAAAAAAAAAAAAAGAAAAAAAAAAAGGAGAATACTTTTCATGTTGAAAAGCATATTGCAGCAGTTAGCTCTGTAGTTCGAATGCACTGCCCGTTACCTGGGGGGTCGGATTTGGAAACTCTCAAAGAATTCTGGGTAAAGCAGTGGGAACAGCACCATCTCCTTTAAGGCTGAAATGTGGTGAGAGAGACCACCCACACCATCAAAGCATACCTAAAGAGACATGCAACAGAAGACATGTCAGAGGCCAGAGAAAGCTGCCACCTGGAAAAAAAAGGCTTCCTCCAAATTTATCCTGTGGAAAGGCTCAGGACGATCTTGAAGTTCCCTGAGAGGAAAGTGTAAAGCCTGGGAGCTGTCGGCAGCACAGTAGGGAAGGTTTTCATGACCCCTGGAAAAGTCCCCACTGACACAATGAGTTACCACTGCTTACCGAACTCTGGATTTGCACTGGATCAGCTTCCGGCAGGGTGCTTCCGGTTTTCCTTCCATCCACGTGCTTTGCGTTGAATTCGTCTTTCCCAGAGCTTTGGGGAAGACACCAGATGTGAATGGAGGAGAAAGGGAAAGGGGCTTTCTAACTGAACATGCAGTTAGCGGGATTGCTGTGGTTTTCATGTTGGCAAGTGAGTGCAGAAGCGCTTATACACTGGCATAAACTTCCCAAACCAAGAAACATTCCCTAGTCTTGACTGGCGTTCAATATGCAAGCGTGAAGAAAGGCAGGTGGACATTTTTATACTGCACGATGAAATCGTCTAATGACAATTTGTGGAAGGGGATTCTGGCTTCAAGTGCAGAACAGAAGAATTGCAGATCCCCAACCTCAGCCAGGACAATCCGCAATCATCTCATCGCTGACCCCCAAATCCTGCCTTTTTAAAAGCTGTGGGCTAATGAAAGTTATCTTCTCTCCCAAAGGAAAAGCCTTGCTTCCTCTAGACCCTCCAGCTGTGCCAGCTACAATGCTGTGATTTTCCCATCACGGCCATCAATCGGAAAATCTTTTCAAGCATTACTGAGTGATGGGAGTGGCACCGCTATGGATCCCTGAGAACTATCACTATCTGTACACCAACCTGTTTGTTCTTCTGCAGCATGGGCTTTGCGACGGAGCAGTGAGCATGCACACTGGCCAAGAACTGCAGTGTGCGCAGGATACAGGCATCTCAATCCCAAAGGGAGAGTTTTACCTGCAGAATGAAGGCAAGGAATTTAAATGAAAGGGGGGGGGGGCTTGGGTGGGAGGTATATGTCTTTTCATTTAGCAACCTCTAGCCCACTATCCACAAGAAATCAGCTCTTCCGAGAAACTGTGCATGGAACCTACTTTCCAGTGGATCCTGGAAGTACATGATGGTCTTCCTGGGTCGAAGGTTATACTCCTTGCAGGGATCTTTGCCATCTTCCCCTTCTCGGCCTTCACCTTCTTGTGTTGCCCCTATGATTATAGAACCTAGCGAGAACTTCTTATTTGTCTGTGCGCGTATAGCTTTTCATTCAACACCCTGTATGCCACTTCTGCACAAGAAATTAGCCCTTCAGAGAGGCTCTGCATATAGCCTACCTTCCAGTGGGGCTTGAGTGTCTTCAGCAGTTTGCCGCAGGTTAGATGGCTTTGGAGTATCTTCGCCGTCATCCTCTTCCTGCTCTTCATCGTCCTCTGAGGACCCTGTCATTGCAGTACCAAGTCATCATTTCTTGTTTGTCTCTGCATATGCACATTTTCATTCAAGAACTTATAGCTCCCACCCTTAAGCACAAGGAATCAGCCCTTCTGACAAACTGCGCGCGTAACCCACATTCCAAAGGCTCTTGATACTGGACAACAGTATTCCTGCACTGAAGGTTATACTCCTTGTGAGCATCTTGGCCATCTTCCCCTTCTTGGTGTCCACCGGCCTTTGATGGCCCTACAATTACAGAACCTAGACATAGTTTCTGATTGCGCTGTGCGTAGCTACATTTTCGTTTAACATCTTCTATCCCCCTTCTACACGAGAGATTAGCCCTTCCGAGAAGCTGTGCCTATAACCTACTTTCCAGTGGAGCTTGATAGCATACAACAGGCTTCCTTTCTCTCACGCTATAGTGTGCCTGTAGGGAGCAAAGATACAGGTTCTTTTAGACTGTGGTACACTTTGGAGGAAATTCTTCTCAGCTGAGCGAAAAGTGCACTGGCATCACTGTGCTGTGTGAAATCCATTACTTACCGAAAAGGAGTAAGGTAAAGTCATTTTGACTTCTGCAAGGACTCGCTCAGTCTGCCTGAGGTCCATTCTTCCTCAGAACCTGAACTCAAAGAGCATATGAACCACAAATGGACTTTTGTAAGCACGGAAGTAAAGCTCTTTACTTTTGGAGAAGTTTCTCAGGCAAAGAAAATTGCTGAAGAGGACAAGGTAAATCGCCTGCAAGTGAAGCAAGCGTTTGGTTCACAAGAGAATACGTAAATTACTGAGCCCACAGAGATGAGGGGCAGAAGTTGGAAGGTGTGGTTGGAAAGATGATCCAAAACCGAAGACAGCAGCAACAGGGAAATACACAGGAGCCATCTGCAAATTCTTCAGACATGAAGCACCTTTACAAGTGCTCCTCTCATGCACCTTCCCAGTGCTCAAAGACTCCAGTAGCCATGACTGTCCATCTCCAAAACACTCCTGTCAAACCAGGTTGGCTCCACAGTGCCAAGGACCACAGGTGTGACAGCGGCAAAGGAGGAAAGAGTTATTGGAGCGAGGACCAAAGGTCCTGTGACCGCAGCTGACAAGGAACTAGTAACACGGGGGTGGACGCACTGCCGGGGAGCAAAGATTCTAAACGTGCAAGTTCTGCAGCCCTGACAGCGCCATATTATGGAGGGCTCCCGCAGGCAGCAATTCCCAGCAGCACCGAGGACTTCCCTAGGGGCACAGAGGGAATTCCCAGCCTACCGAGTTAGTCCAAAGAGCTCTTGTGGCAGGAAGAAACGCTCCTCTCCAACGACCTGCTGGGAAGGTCACCAAACAGCGTCTCGCACTGTCCCACTACCTCCTCTCACCTTCTCCTGCTCGCTGCACAGCAGCTGCTCCAGAGCAGAGCACAGCAGGGCAGGGCAGAGCTGTAGCGAGAGCAGCCCCAAGCACCTGGGCTCAGCTCAGGCTGCCAGGGCCATATGGGGAGGGCGCAGCTGTTGCTGCGATGCACTGCGTGATGCCCCAGGCCATGTCACAGAGGGGCTGCAGGGACCCCTTGACCCCCCAGGTGCTGCCAAGGTGGGCCCTGCAAGGGCAAGGGGAGCTGCCTGGGGCACTTTAGGGAGCTGCCCGCACCTCACTGCCCACTCCCCAAGGACAGCAGGGGGCACGGGGAGCCACAGGAGGGGTCCCCCAGGCTGGGGCTCACCTCAGGCATGCCACTCCCGCAATGTCCCCAGATCAGGGTTGCGGGGCTACAACTGCTGGCAAGGAGAGGCACTGCTGAGGAAGGAAGGCCTAAATGAGCAAGTGGATGAATAAAGAGGAAGACTGTGACTGCACTCTCTCAGCCTCTGGGGAGGAAGGGCCAAGTCCTAGCTGTTGCTTCCCTAGGCCACAGGCATGGAGATGGCATGGCCTAGCAAAGGAGCAGAGGGGTTTTCTCTCTCACCCTGAAAACTGTATTAAGGCAAATCCACCATGAATGCCTCCAAACAGTGTCAAAGCCTGGGAAAATCAAGAAAAAAAAAAAAGCGCTTATTGGAAAGGTCATTTCTCTCCCCTGGCACTAAATTCTCTCTGCATTAGAGATGACATCTGTGAATCCTGCTCTTGGGGTGGGTTCTAATTGGGGGGGTTTTGAAGATGTGATCCTAACAGGGCAAAACCAAAAGAAGGGTGGCACCAGGTGGAGATTATCACTGGAGCCCCAAAAGCCCATTTCCCTTCTAAAGTCACTCGTTTTGCAGAAGAAAAATGTGATGCTCAGATGGAGCCTGCAACACTCGCAGTGCCATCCCACCGCTTGGGTTCCCAGTGGAGGAGACTGAGAGCAGCTTCCCATCTACAGCGTGACAACGCAGTATCACACACCCGAACGAGGCACGGGAATAATGCCTGCACGCAGTACATTCTGGTGACCCTCTCTGGTTACTTCTCAGTCTGCCCTGAGGGTGGTCCGAGGAGTGGCCGGCCCTCTGGCCTCTTCGGAAGGAAACGATGCCTGAGGTCTTTCCTTTCTCACCTGCCTGGTAAGCACCTCAGGCTGAGAGACCCCTTGCAGAAGCAGAACAGATAGCTGAGATGGCTGCATGGAAAGCAGAGTGGCTTTACACCGAGTGCCTGAAAGGCATCCCCTGCACATTATTTTCCGCCCTGCAAATCTGAGGGAGCCTCAAAGGAAGCAACGGAGTGAGCGAGACAGTGGGAGCAGAGCTGAGTTCCTACTGACCCCCGCGCCCCAACTCTCCAGCTGCAGAGGTCTGTGGAAGGGGCACGGTGCCTTTGGCAGCAGCACTGCCTGCAGAAGAGAGAAGCTGTAGAGGGGAAGTGAGTGTGAGTGGGGGAAAGGGAGGGGATGCGAGCGTGCCGGGAGGTGAATGGAGGGGACGGGAGCACAGAGGGAAGGGAATGGAGGGGCTGAGGGTGCGCGTGGTGAGCAACAGAGGGGATCAGAGGAAGCCTTGGGGGAAATAGAAGGGAGGAGAGTGCTGCGGGCGGGGAAAGCAGGGGGCTCAGGTGCTCACGGAGGGAAACAGAAGGAACCTGAGGATGCAGGGAGAGGACTGGAGGAGACTTTAGCAGGTGTGAGGGGACCAGAGCATCAGCGCATGCATGGAGAAGGGATCTAAGGTCGCACAAAGGAGCCTGGAGTGTGCCAAGGAGGCAATCGAGGAGGTTGCAAGACACACGACTGCACGCCCCTGGAAAGCAGACAGCGACGCACGGGCTGCATAGAGCCCATGGCTTTAAGCTGGCAGGAAGGCAGCGCCCTCAGGGTGCCAGCACCTCGGCTCTGCCACACCAGGGCTGGGCTGGCGGCAGCCACACTCCCAGCATGCCTTGGGGCATCCCCACGGCATGCTGGGAGCAGGGCTGCTATGGGGCACCACGGCTCAGCCCAGGGAGACATGGCCCCTGCCCCCGTGGAGCCCCGGCCAGCTCTTTCCCCCTGCCCCAAGGCCCCAGCCCAGATCTCCTGGCCCATGGCCCCAGCTGCCACTCACTGCCCCAAGGCCCCAGCTCTGTCCTGGTGCCCCACAGAGCCCAACACAGAGACCTCCTGCCCCATGGCCCCAGCTCGAACCTCCACAGCAGGGGCCCACAGGGGCAGTGACTGTGGCAGATTTCGAGCACCGTGCACTCTGGCCTCCGTTCCTGAGACTCTGCCAGGGGCATTGCCAGCACGGCCCCCAAGAAAGCAGCCTCCACGTCAGCCCCTGCTGTTCCTCTCTGCAGAGGAGGCAGGACCTTCTGCCTGAAGCACTGGCTGGGGCCCCGGGAGCTGCAGATGCTCTGTGGTGCGAAGGAGGTGCCTGGGCAGGAAGAAGCTGGCGGAGGAGGAATTGTGCCCCAAAAGCAGGAATTCCCTCATCCTCCTCTGGCCCACTGGCACGTGTGTTGACACTTGCTGGTGAGTCGTGGGGACATGTCATGTGGCAGGGTTGGACGCCATGGCACAGTGCTCAGGCTTCATGCTTGTCAGGAATGGCAGGCTCCAGGCTGAGGGTGGGAAGTGGAAGGAGAGGCACCCCTCGGTTTTCAGGCATGCCCACATTGCCTACTGCATTGCCACCGTGGCCTCTGTGAAAAGCCTGTGCAGAGAGTGTGCAGCGTGACATGAGCAAGGGCAGGTTTGCAGGGGGGAGTGGGGCTGAGAGGTGAGCATGTAGACAGCTGGGACCAGATGGTGCCAGTGTGCAGGGGTGCACTTCTGCATCCTTCAGCCCCCGGTCAAAGTGATGACTTGTGGTCTCCAAAACCAGCAGACTGGCTTTCACCTGGCAGCCTTTACACCCATTTGAGCACCAGCCAGCACTGTTCCTCTTAGCAGTTCATTGCTTCTGAATAGCAGGCAAGGAGTGTTGTGGGCGAAGGGGGCCGCTCATATGAAATCTGGAGAGCCACAGTGTTCACAGCAGAGCTTGTCCGTTCATGGGTATCCCCAGAGCTCTGTAGATGCAGGAGCCAAAGGGAGTCCTGGGAGGATGCCTTTTGGCTTAATGAAGCTTTGTGTCAGGCAGCCCCTGCCTCGTTCGATCCTAGCTTTGGATCTCAAAGCAAATAGAAAGCTCGGAAGGAGAAGAAAAGTCTTTTTATGCATGCCATACTGCTGTTGAGATTTGTTTAGGCCTCTTCTTTGCCCTGTGCATGCTACTGCATTGTGTAACCCTGCAGACTGGTGCTTCCACCGAGGGTCGTTAGCCTTATACCGGAGGAGCCGTCACTATGGGGTTTATGTAGGGAGCAGAGGGGCAAGTGTTTGTCTGGAGAAAGGCTTTGTTCAGCCCTCTCATGCCACACCAGGACTATGTTCCTGGAGCAATGCGATCAAAGCAATCTAATTTTGACTAATAGTGGGATTAATGAGCTTTGTCAGGTCTTGAGCTGTCCAACTAAGGATGCTCGTTATGAGCCCAGGCCAATTACAGACTTAGCTGCTGCCTTCAGACATGGGGCTGAGAACGATCCTTTTTTCTTTCATGGCCATTTGTGTTTCAGACATAGAGACAAGATGCTCTGAGGTAGTTCTGTTGCAAGGGAATAATCCCTCCCTGCAGCTCACATTGCAGGTGGGCTCCATCCTCCCTGCTAGGCTCCCTCAGAATGTTCTTTATTCTAAAATTAAATGAAAAATTGGGTTTCTAAGTAATGGCAGCAAAATTGCCAAGACCCCAATAGAGCAGAATCCTGGAAAATTTCAGTGGGGCATAAATGGAGGTGGTCACTGAAGGAGTGGGGCAGGGAAGGAAGAACAGCCCCCTCCCCAAACTGGCAACTGTGTCTTTTTCTTTTTTTTTTCTGTATCCTTAGCAGCGGGTAGTAAATTCCAGCTCTTCAGGGCTGTCCCTGCACAACTCTGTGGCCTCCTTTGCAAGGCCGTGGCTGAAGAAGGTAGATTCCGGAGGGTGGGGGAACCTGGATGTGTTGGTGGCCAGACAGGCTACAGCCAACACCGAGGGGGTCTGTGAAGTAAGTGCCAAGGTCTGGCTGAACTCCTGGAGCAAGGGACTCAGCTGAGGAAGACTCCAGGGGCTGTTTGGGGAAAGAATGGTCCCGCTGTGGTGGCCTGGTTAGGTTGTGCGTGAGGACGCTGACTCTGGATGGAGGGAAGGCAAAGGAAGGGAGGAGAGGACTAAAAGGAGACATGGCTCAGCGTAGCAGGAGGAGAAGAAATGAGTAATTGGAGCAAGTGACAGAAGCGAGCGTGAGAAGTGCAGTTCAGGGCACTACCTAGATAAGCTCAAGCAGCTGGAAGTCCAGACTGGCACTCAACCTAGCCTCCACAGGTAATGACACAGACTGTGAATGCTCGTAATGGCAGAACTGAGCTGAGGCCAGGGTTTACCTTGTTTCAAGAAAAGACAGGCTGTGAGGTGATCAAAAATTGCAAAAAAGTCATTTGCGCATCCTCTGCAGACATGTCCCTCGTTTGTAGCTGGCTAACTCTGCTCCTAAATTCACTGTTTCCACCATTCTGTTATTTCTCCCTGAAGTCCAGCTGAGCCCCTTCACTTTTGGGCCATAGCCACCTGCTGCTATTTCAGTCTGCCCTCACCCCCATGCATATCTGAAGACCTCTTTCCCAAAAGCTGTTCCTGTGAGGTAATTACATACTCAGTTATTTCCAGTTGATAAACCTCGTGTGCTTAGAGATGCATGCGATGGACACACATGAAGAATTACCACTACCTTAATAGCCCTGGTATTCCTCCACACATCCCACAGTGCCTCCGTCTTCCCACAGGTCCCCTTCCCACTTCCAGCACAACATCTCCCAAGGAAAAATAAATAAATAAATAAACAAATCATCTCTGTAAGTGCTCCTATTCCCATGTTTTTAGCACTTCCTTTTAAACCAACTGCCCAGCTAGTCAGCTGGTATAGTTTGACTTTGAGCCATCCTTACATTTGAGGTGGAGAAGCACTTCCAGTTTCCAAAGCATTTTTTATACCTACTTTCTTGTCTGGTTTCATTTAATTTAAAACACTCTATTACTACATATTATATGACTGTACTGCAATGTTTATGATGTACTTTCTGAAATATCTAATAATTTCTTTGTTGAAATTAAATGATTCAAAATGATCAAAATGAAGCATTTTGATTTTTCTCAATTGAAATTTAGCATAATTGACCCAGAAGACATTTCAGTGTTTCAACATTGCTCTCTCATGCAAAAGGAAGATTAGAGAAGTAGGAATTCACCATTGAAGAGAAACACTGTTTGCCCAGAGATGGGAGATCTTTGGAGAGCAGCCTCCACCAGGAATATCAATGACTCCCCCACTGCTTCTGATCTTCCTTCTCTTTCTGCAGGTGTGGGAGTGAGGGCAAATTTAAGATAGCATTTAAAATACCAGCAGGAAATGAGTGGAAATGGAAAATGTCCCACGTCCCTGTAAGATGAGTTTGCAAGAGAGAGATGATGAATTATCTTCTTGAATGGCCTGTCTCCTTCCTTTACTACAAAGGCAGCTTAGACAACCAGATTAGATTCAGTCACCTAACTTTTAAATAGCTTAAGTGCAGGGAGATGAATCCCATCTGCTGTATAGACATGTGGCATGTGCTCAAGATCCATGATGGGTCTGGATCTACTGCACAGCTCTGTCCAGGAGATGCATTTCACATTCTCTGAAATATCACACTGAGCTGCACCGTGTGCTGTTCTGGCTGTCTTTATGTGCACAGTAAACTATGCACATCCCGAAATCTGGGATGCATGGAGCCTAATCCACATGACATGGAGAAAGCATGTGTGAAATTGCACGTGCATGTGTAAAAAAACAAAAACAAAAATCCTGCCCTGGAAATCCACCAGCCTTACCCTCCCAAGCCTGCAGTTCTGCGTCATGCCATCACACCATATTTCCATACCACAGCAATGCAGGAGGCCAGGCTCCATGATTACTCTTTCAAATGCTCATGGGTGTGAAACACTTGGGGAAAACATACAGGAAGACTTCCTTGCTGAGCTTTAGCTGTATGCAAGTGACCTATTTAAAGCTAATCAGGCTTCCTCTGTGTTCATCAGAGAGAAAGAAGTTAGCATCTTCACAGAGCGCTTCTTCCTTAGGAAGGGTTGAATCATCTCCAGGAGCTGCTTGTCTCTCTCCGTTGAGTCCAGAGGGGGTTTAGATGACTAGATTAGATTCAGACAAAGCTTTTACATGCTTCCTGGTAGATGACATGAGCGTTTTCACCCACACCCCTCCCTAATTTCTCCCTTTTATCTCTACTGAGAGATCTCCAACCTCCTAGGCACCAGCATGAGGTCCTTCAGTAGGATGCCTGAATTTACGCGAGATGAACTGAATCCTAAGAGTCAGTTACTCTAACACAAACAGATAATGTAACTCCCTGTATTTCTCTTGTTGGCAGATGTTGAACTTTTGATGTATTTGGTGACATAATGAATACATTCATAATGGATAATTTGCTGAAGGAGCACAGTAACTTAATTCCTGCAAGGTGGAAGTTTCACAGTTATTCAATTCACCTCACAGAAGAAAATCCTCTTGTCTTCCCTTTACTCTGCTTCCCCAAATACTTGTGCTGCCTCCCCAGCTATAATACTGGATTGTGTCACTTTCTCCTTTACCTATGGATGTCCCCTTGTATGACTTTTCATAATTAACTTGTGCAGGAGAATTATGACAATTTTCAGAAAAGTTTTTTAAAATATAGCGCCCTACTATAGCTAAAGAAAATCCAACAAATAAAATAGCCATCTTCAACTTACTGGAAAACATCAGCACCAGTGTATACACATTTATATACACTCAGGTTTGTGCCTTCGCCATCTGGTGGCAAAGCACGATCATAGCGTGTCCACAGAGCTGAGAAAGTTTTTGGACCCTATCTATTTGTTTGAAAACGGGGATTCTAAATTAATAAGTAAAATTGTTGAGAAAGTTTCCGTTTTCCAACCTTTATTGATAATATCATCAGTTATATACATACATCATTTGGAGATCTTCTATTTTGTAAATAGGTGATACTTATTGTTTACTGCTGCTACTTGTTTTACTGTATCATCTTGTATTATATGGTACTGAACAACATTGCACTGCATCATATCTGAGTGTTGTGGCACAAAAATATCCGACATGCTCTTTTCAGATAGTTGACTATGCATCTAGTCACAGGCTTGAGCAAAAGGCTGTCCCAGCTTATTCCAGTTATAGCTGAGCGCATGGATTTGTCTTACCCAAATTTAAACCTCTGCAGCAGATTTGAGTCCATCTGACCTCACCAATCTAATCTTCCTTTAAGGTGTAAAAAAAAAGGGCACTTCTTGGGCACTGTCCATCTTTTCTTAGAAGAGACGTCTTCATACCCCGGGATCCATGAATCTTCTTTGTAAACTATGAAGAACACGAGATGAACAGCTTAGGTGAAGGCGATTACTTCTGAGATCATATCTCTTACATCATAGAGAGCCAAAGCACAGACAGCAAAAACCTCACATCTTGTCCTTCCAACTGGGGAATCCAAGTCAGTGAGTGTAATTAGAACCCGGTTACTTTCTCATGTATCCTGAAATATTGGAGCTGAGAAAGATATCTGAGCCATATTACATACTAAGATCAAATTAAAAAAAAAAAAAAGTACTTCTCTTCTTCTTTTTTCTAACTCTTACATTGTGTAGGAGAGGATTTACTAGTTGCACTGGTTAGTATGAAATTTGCATTTTCCTGGCCTTAGAAATTAGTAGCTGAAAGATCTATTTCCCATCTCTAGTTTCTTTGCTATGAAGGATGGCCATTCATTTTCTTACACCCACTGCTTAATCCTGCCTGCTACAGCACTGGATTTCAACACAGGTGGAGTTGCTTGCTTTCTCAGCTGGGAAGTAACATCTGTGTTCACTTTGGAAGTTCTTGTATGATCCAACCATAAGTTGCTATGTAATTGCTTCTGAGACTTTTTTTTTTTTTCTTTCAGTATGGACTGGATTATTTACCAGATTTGCTTATAGACCCTTGATCTCCAGATGTCTGTACATACATATAGAAGCTCCATCGTTAACCAGATGAAAGCCTGTTCAGATCTCCTTCTTTTTCAGAGTGCTGGGTATTACCAAGAGTGGAATAAATCCAAATCTTCTCAACATTTTGGAAAGAGACCATCTCTGTTATACAAAACTGAAATAACAGAGATAGATAAAGTCTGTTTCTCTTTAAAAGTAGACTGAAATTTAGCAAAACATCGTTTCAGGACAATGTGGAACTAGAAGGTTACAGTCTAGGAATCCTAGAATAGCCTCATTTTCACACGTGTTCTTTGTGGCTTGTATGTCCAATTTATTGATAGAATTGATACAGCAGCAGAAGATTGTAGTGATGTATTGTTCCGTGCAAACAAATTGCAGTTACTTACCTTTGGTTTAATAAAGACATGATAAGTGAAAATGGATATGAATTTAACTCTTTTCATAGTCCTGGAGTTTAAGTGCAGTTGACATCTACTCTGGAATATCATTGTAATCCCATGCAGACAAATGCATTTGAAACCTTATTTTCCCCAGAGATGCTGACCATCCATTTCTGTCTTCACAGGTAACTCTGTATATCCTGCACACCTTCAAAAGTCTGCTCATGAATTCATACGTCCATGTACCTACTAGTCAGACAGTCAGTTTGTTATAAGTGTGAATGGAGCTTGGTTTGGTGCAGGAACGAGCAGAATTAATCAAAGAGTGTTTTCTATCAGACATTTGTCTAGTAGAATGCCATCAAGCTGACTGGAAACAGTTGGAATCCAACCAGTGGACTTTAATATCCTTTTCTGAATTAAAAAAAATATTAGTATCACAGTTATAAATACGGCACTGAAGGAATAGTTGGTTTATTTGTAATAAATCTGGAGTAGCTCTACATACATTTGCCTGCTTATGGAATTCATCTCACCTAGAGATATACCTTTAAGCATGCCTTTGTTTCTGTCTTCCATCTTAGTTTCTTCTCAACAGGGAGGGGGAGGAAAAAAAAAGTAACAGGTGTTTTTACAGAATGGTTCATCTAAGTATCTTAGACATCTGCTACATGATGAGATGAGTTATGCCATAGAAGTGCCCATTTTTTCCTTCCTTTTCCCTATTCAGGATGTATAGAATGATAAGTTCAGGAGGCTGCAGCCAGGGCCTGTCCCTCTGGCCCTGAGCCAGGTGGGCAGAGAAGACTGGGAGATGGTAGCCGAGTGCAACCAAGAGTCCAGATGACCAGGAGAGTTCCTGGTGATGAAGCAGGTGTGAGGTCAAGCTGAGAAGTCAGCCTGCGGGTCAAAGTCAGGATCAGGCCTGGTGAGGGTAACCAGGGACAGAGAGAGTCCAGTGCCTACTGGGCAGGCCCAAAGTGACAAGATAGGTCCAGGGTTAAGCTGGGAAGTCAGTCCACAGGGCAGGGTCCAGAGCAATGGAGTCTGCACGCTGAGCTGAGCTGAGCTGAGCTGAGCTGGAGATCAGTGCTCCTCTAGGGTAGCTCAGAGAGAAACTGAAGGCCCAGGGTTGAGCTTAAATGGGGCTCCTGGGCCCATGGGCAGGAGGTGCAAGTGGCTGCCTCAGGCGAGGATGATCAGGCCCATTAAGGCCTGTTAGTGCCCTCAGACCCTGGAAACAGTAGTAACTGAAATGCTCACTAGCATATGTAATTTTGATTTCAGAATTCAAAGAACTGGGAAATGTTACTACCTCTTTAAGATTTGCCAGAGATTATTTCTTCTGTTTGCAGTCTCATTTAGCCTACTTCCCACTAAGAACTCTTGAACATTGATACGTATGTATTTACCATTATTAGACTGTGACTTAGTGGCATTCATAGTGCTCCAGCTTCACACTGGAACAATCTAGGTAGATAATGTATGTTACAGCTGGTTTGGGATAACACAGACAAGTGATTCCATTTCAGAATGGCATTTTGGGTGATATCAGTATTGTCCTCGTTGACCAAAGGAAGTAAGCTGGTCACCGCTAGTGGGAGCATATGATCATGATCGGTTTTTGCCAGTTGTTCTCCAGAGTGTATCAAGACAAGCTTGCTTACTTAATGTGAACAAATATCTGAGCAAAACAGCAGGAGAAAATTACACCACAGTAGCTGAGTTCCTCCTCCTAGATCTAATGAACAAGGCAGAAGCACAGCCCACTCTCATTGTAATGCTTTTAATTATTTACCTGATGACTGTAGTTGGAAATCTGGCCTTGACCGCATTAATAAGGATTGTCTCCCCAAACCACCCTCCCAAATAGCTTTTCCTTAGCCATTTGGCAGTCTTAGACCTCTGCTGCTCAGTCATCACCCCCAGGACGGTGGCCAGTCTCTTAGCAGAGAGCAAAGCTGTCTCATTTGGTGGCTGTGCTGCCCAGATGTATTGTTTCTCTACATTTTGCACCAATGAATGTTTCATTCTGGCTGTGATGGCATATGACCAGCTGGAAACCACTGCTATTCAAAGCCGTCATGTCATGAAGTCTCAGCATCCAGCTGTGACTTGGTTCTTACTTTTGTGGGTCTCTAATCTCAATGATACACAGCAGCTGTGCCTTTTGGGTGTCCTTCTGCCATTCCAGCATCACCAGTCACTTCTGTGGTGTGGTACCCCTGATCTGTGGTATCTCCTGCTCTGACATCGGGGTTAACAAGATCATCCTCGTAGCATTTTGCATCTTAGGTGACATCTTTGTCATACTGGAGGTACTCATTTTGCTACATCTACATCATCTTTGCCATCCTGGGGTGTCACTCCAGCAAGGGAAGGCACAAAGCCTTCTCCACCTGTGCATCCTGTGCACTTGATAGTTTTTGCCATATCCTTTGGCACTCCAGCTACACACCCCACAGCTCTGGCTCCTTGCCTGACCAAGACCAGGTGATGTCTGTGTTTTATACAATGGTAAGCCCCACAGTCTACAGCTTGAGGACCAAGGAGGTCCTCAAAATGAGGCACTGAACAGACTGTTACATGGAGAAAATTGTTTGCCAGTCAATAAAACCTCCAAAGGAGTTGGAACAGGTGCTTAAAAAATTAAAATGATGAGTACAGCTGTTCATGGATGAATTTATTCTGAAATAATTGCTCGTTATGCAACAGAAGTAGGAGAAAAGTGAATGCAGAAGTGAAGAAAGAAATAACTGTTATATTAAAGACTTTTCTGTAATAGCAAGAGCTACAGCTTTACTGTGAGAAAGTACAATTGTGACACTTTTGACGGTGATTATTTTCACCTAAGTTTTTACTTTCAAGTCTGATGCCTTGAAGACATCCCAGCTTTGTTTTCAACTGTTGCTAACTAGTACCACTTCAGCAGTATCGCTTCCATGTTCTGTTTCCATTCCCTTACCTCATACATCCTTGTAGTCTTTTTTTTCCTGACTCACAGTCTGAAGGTGATCATTAACCTTTCAGTAAAACCGGGTCACATTCATCAGGCACCATAGACTGTTTACAGTATTAGTGATGTGGGCGACTCGAGTCTTCCATGCAAGAACAAAGTTACCACACAGCAGGTGGTCCTGAGGGACAGCCTACCCTCTTTTGTTGTGGGTGAATATCCTTGAACCAATTCACATTCATCGCAGGCTAAAAATGTGCACACAGAGGAATTTTTTACAAATGCTGAGGATGGGATTCATCTTACATAAGTTTAGAGTTCTGTTAATGAGCTGCCAAAGCATAAACCAAACTTGTAGGCTCTTTCTATAGCTCATGAAGGCAAATAAAAGTCTGTTTGCCTCCATAGTTTTGGGAGAGAGATTGATCACACCTGTCTCTGTCTCCCTTGAAAGGTCTATATTTATATCTATGAATTACAGGAAGAGTGTAGAGTGACCAGCTCAGGTTTATGGAATTATTTCAAGTCCCCGTTAATGCAGCTTAATGCTGCCCTGAGTTCTGGTTTTGGATCACATTCCATCTGACTCAGGGAGCTGGCTCTCAGAGAACAAAAAGCCACTGGCTTCAGTAGGGAAAGACTTCAGTCTCAGCTGCTTTGGCCATGGAAGTAGCACAGAGAAGGAAATGGAACCTGCTATAACACTGCCTCAATACACAGAATTATTAGACAAATGGGTGTAAGACCATTTTTCCCTATCCTTAGGAAGGACTGCAAGTAAAGGTCCCATAAAAAGCTACACTCCCTCTCACTGGGGGTCATCACTCAGAGCAACCCATTCTGCCCATCCTGAACCACTTAGACCCCTTAATGTGTAAACGTAGTGTCTGAGGAAGAAATATATTCCACTCTTCCATAGCCATAGCTTTATCATTAAGACTGACAGGTGTCATTAAACAATAACCAGTCAGTTCCCAGAGCAACTCTGGCAGCATCTAGAAGTACAAATTTTCTGCAAGCAAACATTTTCATGCTTCCTAGAATACCATGGATGCTTCAGATATTCCTGACTAAACTGTGAGAGAGGACTACAGCAAAGAAAGATAAATAACCGAGACAAGCAATACCTGTTGATCCACTTTTAACCCAGCTATCTTCTGAACACCACGGCTTTCACATAGTCTAGACGAGAACTCCGGAAGCCATTACATTGCCAGTCTAATGCAGTCTGGAAGAGGACTCGGTCCAATGCAAATACATTGCAGACCTCATGGTGCAGCCCAAAGAGACGAGCTTCCCTCACTCATCATCTTACACATGGCACTGCACATTCATTGTCCCGGGAGTTGCCCCCACTCCACAACACGAGCAGCCACTGTAAGCACAGTCTAACTAAGGCTGCGTTACCTGGGACATTTCTGCCTGCCTAGGCCCCACTGATGACTTTCCCTGCTAGGGACAGTCAGAGCAGATCACTCTTCAGCTGAGTAACCCAGTTCAGCTCTCTGCTCTGAAGGCCAACAGTTTGTCAAACAACCTCTAAGCCCTCGAAGTAGCACAAATAAGCTAGCTTTTCTGGCAGGTAGAGATGTCCTTACACTCCTGCCAGAATCAGGGGAAGGGTCTTTGTTCGTATGTCTCAAAGGCTCCTCAGCTTCCCAGAACAGCTGTCTTCATCATCTTATCGTAAAGTAGTTTCAATAAGTGTCCAGTGATATTGCAAGAACAGAGAGAGGTTAATGGCAAGCTGTTACTAAAGCATGATATCTATGTCAACATCTTCCAATAGACCATTATTTTTCTTTTCTTCAAAAGAGTTAATTATTCAAGGACCTTAGAAGAAAAATATATGTGGGATTGGGTGCAAGTGCAAAGGCAGTTTTAAGGCAGAGGCACCAGAATTCTAAGCAAATCAGCAGCAATTACCTACTTGAAGAATTTTCTATCTGCATTTGAAGAAAAATGGATGGACACATAATCTGAGCCTGGATGGTCCACAGATGAACAGGTTATCACAGCAAAATATCTGCTCCACAGATGAGCAGGCTGCCTGAAACTAGATGGTCCATGAGCCAAAGAGGTTATCTAACAAAGGACACGAGTCCAAGGGTAGATGTGTTATTAGAGACGACAGGAGTCTTCTGTGGAAAAACCAGCTAACTGTGTATCAGGACTGTGCATTTTAATGAGAGGAAGAATTATCAAGTTTGATCATAATTAATAACAGAGATGGATTCACATTCAGATGGCATTCCTAATGCTTAAACTCCACGGAGTTGCGCTGCAGCTCTTCAGAGTCAGATAAGCAGAACTGATTCCTCTGATATCTTACACTGTACTGCTATTTACGTGAATATGGTCTTGTTATTATTAAAAGAATTTGTATTAAAGTTTGCAGTCTAAAGCTTTGTTAAGCTTTGTTTGTGAGTTGATAGGGACAGACATGACGAGGGTTCACTGAATTTGCTAGGACACTTATGTCATCAGTTTCACTAGTAAAAAGTAGTAAGGGCAGGGAATGAGACGGGCATGTCCTGTAATCAGTGACAACAAAGACACCCTTAGAGGATGATTCCTTCTGCTTATCACACTTATCTTAAGATGGGATGAATTGTCCTTTGAAGGTGATATTGCTCCCTTTGTCTAAAGGGGGAGCCCAGAATAGATGTTGACTGGACCCCTAAGCAAGGGTAGGGGAGATTAATTCACAGAAAGATTCTTCATTACAGTGCATCTGCTGAGACTCCTAATTAAGGCCTGGTGTCTTGCAGGAGATCTAATTTACAGACATTAAACTGCATCGAGAGTCATAAATACACCAAGTACTTCAGTAACACCATTTTTCTGAAGAAAGAATTCCAAAGCGGCAAGCTGAGTGTTAGAATATCACACTTAGAATATCACATTTGATATTGAAGTTGTTTCTCAGCGTGTCACTCCACTAATGTTTCACAACCCCCAGGCAGCAGGTCAGCTGCAACATATAGGGAAAAGAATGAGCTGTTGCTCCAAAGGTAGTACTGAATTGCGTAGTTCTGCAAACATCGAAGCAAAGAACATTTATCTGGGCATTTATCTGGAGCAGGGAGGGGCTCTATTGCAAGTGTGAAGTCCTAAAGTTTTTCTATTTAGATAAATCTTCTGATTTGTTTCAGTAAGATGTCTTTGAAGTGAAGAAGGAAGCTACTCACTATTACGAAGGTACATGAAATGTTTGTAGCTTTTGAAATAAGAGTTTATTTCTGGAAACAATACGGCATAAAATATCTCGCACCTTCAGGCAAGGAAGGTAGGCCTATTTCTTAATTTCAGAGATCAAAAAGATCATTTTCAATCTGCAGATAGAATCATAGAATCATTTAGGTTGGGAAGGATTTCTGGAGGTCATCAAGTCCAACCTCCTCCTCAAAGCAGGTTCAGTCAGATCAGATTGCTCCGGCCCGATCCAGCTGAATTTTAAATGTCAGCACAGATGGAGATTCTACAAATTTGCACCTAATCCGGTGTTTGATCACTCACGTTGGGGCAGGAGAGGGAAATTTCCTCCTTCAGTTTCCCAAGTAGTCCATGGAAGAGAGCAACCTGTTGATAGCAAGCTCATTGAAGCCCTTTTCTGAGAATTAACTGGGCTAGTTGCTGTGCTTTAGGGCAGAAAAGGTTGGGTAGGTTGGAGATAAACAACAGCCAGCTATGCAAAGATAACTCAGTGTGTAAAGGCAGTCTGGTCTTTTGTGCATCTAAGCAGGGTAAGCATTTTGCTCACTTAAACTGTGTACCTAACCATTATAGGCTGGTTTTAATCCTACTGTCTGCTTCTTGAAATGGGCAAGTACTTCTGAAGATATGGCTCAAGGGGGGAATAAACTGGCTTGGTAGCTACAGTATCTACTCTTGTCTTTCTGGATAAAACAGATCAGTATTTCATTTGGTGACTCTTCCCAATTTATTCCTGAGCAGAAGATGGCCACTTTTCCTTGACAACAGGGATGCAAGCAAATGAGAAATCCTTTCTCAGCCAAACCTGGAGGATCTTGTGGTATCTCCTCCTCTTTGGGAAGATGCAAAGCTGGGTTTTCCTGCTGCTGTTGCCATTTAGTGCTTGGCACCATTTCTTTCAAGAGAGGAAGCTCTTACTTTCTTCTGCCAGGATGTGGATGTGTTATTTGTATGTTTACAAGTTGCAGTCCCAAAGGTCAGGCTGGTGGAGGTCCATGTAATGAAGGCAGGTCTTAGCAAGTTGGCACAGCTGCAGCCTAACCATTATATTCCTATTTCAGCAAGGCTGAACAGGGGCTGCTTTGTCCTGTTAATGGACTTTGTGGCCCATACTGAGCTCTAACTACCCTGCTACCAATGCCCGGGGGAGTTAGCTAAGAGGCAAAAAATGTATTGGTGATTGCAATACAGGAAGAATGATGTCTGAACTAGAATGATTTCAGGAACAACTGGGCCATTGTCCTTGGAGTGGGCCATTTGGACGATACTGTACACCCAACCGTGGCCACGAGTGAGGGGAGAAGAGTGCTCCATAGATGTCCTCAAGAAAAGCAGACTTTTTTCCTTAAAAAAGGAGAAAGAGGGCACACGAAAACCATTGTAGTGCTGCTGTTGCCTTTTAAATAAATTATTTTATCTTTCTGCGCTTTTTTATCTCACCTGAAAAATAGGAACAGTACTCCCTTGTATCACAAGTCATTTCAATGCGTAATTAAAGAAGTCTAGTCAGAAGCTGTGATGAAAATGCGCCGTACTTCCTCGTGGCTACTGAGACAATCAATTGTGTGTTGCCAGTTTCCCATCACTTCTGGGTGTTGAACCAGTTTCCTGTCAGGAGATAATATGAGTGTGGTAGCAACATGCGTGAGAGGAATCACTGTGTGGCCATTGAGTTTATCCTCTCTGGACTAACAGAAAGCCAAGAGGTGAAGGTAACCCGCTTTTTTTAAGCACATTAATAGGGAATCTTGGAAGGATCATGTAGATGAAGGTTGATCCCCCGGCTTCACACACTGTGTACCTTTCCCTCAGTAACTTGGCTTCTGTGGATTTCTGTTACTCCTCAGCTCTCTCCCCGAGGTTGCTGGTGAACTCTTCAGCAGTGAGGAGAGCCACTTCAGTCAGTGCCTGTGTGGCACAGCTATTCACTTGTCTCCTCATGGCTAGTATTAAGTGTCTCCTGCTGGCAGTAACGACATATGACTGCATGTGGCTCTCTGTAAGCCTCTGCTTTATGCAACTGTCATGTCCTCAAAAGCCTGTACAGAGACGCTAATCATCTCCTGTTTCACTGGCTTTGTCCACGCACTTGCGCAAACTATCTCCACCTTCACATTCGCTTTCTGTGACTTTGGTGTTATCGGTCATTATTTCTGTGACATCCCCCTAGGATCCAGCTTTCATGCTCTGACACCTATAGCAAAGAGACGGTACTTCCCGTTTTTGGTGTGTTTCGTGGCATCTTCACATCTCTGGCAATTCTCATCTCCTCCATCTACCTCATCTCCACCACCCTGAGGATCCACTCCTCCAAGCAGAGATGCAAAGCCTTCTCCACCTCTGCTTCCCATCTGAGAGCTCTCTTCTTGTTTTATGGGAGCACCGTTTTTATGTGCGGTAGCCCAATATGCAGCTACTCATTGGACTGAGATAAATGGGCCTCTCTGTTCTCTACAGTGGTGACTCCAGTGCTGAATCTTATCAGCTACAGCCTAAGGAATAAGGAGGTGAAGGATGCTCTGAGGAGAGTTTTAGGTCATATTAGAGAAACTTCAGCAGACTTGTTAGAAAGAGAACTTTGTTTGGGGAGAATTTATCAAAACCTTGGTACAAAGAGTAGGACTTCCAAGGAAGATTTGATCAGCTTCCAAGGGTGAGATTCAGAAAGGTACTTAATTGTTAGAAGTGATTTTAGGTGGACTTTTAACTGGTTGTATCTGCAACTCCTATCTTGAAAGACTGTGTTCCTCTGCTGCTGAAAGCTGGAGGAATCCTGACTTTTAACTTGCAAGTTCCAAGCACAAACAGGACTCCTGCCTGAGGAGTGCGTGGCACAGAATTTCAGTTCTCTGTTCTATTAGGAACGTTTGCTCATGTAGGAAAACCACCAGTCCGTCAAGATGAGAAAAAGCTTTCAGAGATATTCAAGAGGAGAAAAGCAATGTGATTTGAATTTATGGCCACTTCTGCTACGTCTTCAGTATTTGAAAGGAGTAGCCTCTTCCAGTGCAACACACAGAACCTGAAGTTCTGCAAAGGAAATCTTGGAGAAGAGACACCCGTGTTTTTGCCCCCCAAACACTAGGGAAAGTAACTGTCCCTCTCCTGTTAAATCTCCCTCTTCTGTCACTCACTACTACCTCCTTTTTCCCCTTCTGCCTGGAAACATGAAAAAACTACAGCAATGCAGAAAAGATTGACTTCTGATTTTGCTACCATTGTGAAGTAAGAAGAACTTATTCCTGCTTTTCATCTCCACATATCAGCAATCCACTTGAGGCAACTGAGTGAACCGGTAGTTATTTTAAGGACATTGGACATAATCTGAAAGTTAATCAAGCTGCGGTGTTGTTTCACTTAAAAGAATGACGGAATAAGATGGTGACTTACCAACTACATGTCTGCCATCAATGTGATTTTGAGAATAAACGACCAATCATTTCTGGGAGATGAGAAAGTTGGGAAAGGCTTTGGAATCCTTTTATCAATTCAGCTAAGCTAGCTCTAAGGATAGGTGTTCTAGCGCTAAACGATGTTTCATCCCTTCTGGCTGAGTTTACAAATGCTGTCCCTCAGTTGGCAGAAGGAGTTGAAATCTTTATTGAGCTGAAAGTGACAGAATTAATCTCAGACAGGTGAGAGGTTCCTGCCTCTGCATAAGGTTTACGGTCAAAGGGGGATGGAAAGAGGTCTTGCGGATTCCCTTTGCATTTCACTGTAAGCCTGTTAGGGCTGTTATTTCCCCTGACTTCCTCTCCTTAAAGCTGTGCATAACTATAGCAAAGATTGTGTCCCTGTGGTCATCTATGGCACCCTAAAGAAGGATTTTACAAGTCTCAGGAAAATACAGCCTTTTGGTCCTACTAGTTGTCATCTTTCTGTTGCTGCAGAACTGAAGCTCAAGGTTTATCTCTTGTTTCTGATTATTAAGTATCAGCAGATATGTGAAGATCACAGTTTTTACACGTATCAGTGTTGCGCTGTCCTTATCTTGGACAGAGATGTGAGATTTTTAAACCAGATTTCTGAGGTGTCCAAAATTGTCTCTTTCAGTGGACTCCCAGCTCACAGGAAGGAAATAGCTTGAAAAGAAATCACAGGCATCATTTTATTTTCCTGTGTATGTTTACAGGTCTCTGGGAAGAGCAATGTACACTACTACTCTTCCAGAAAAAGACAGGTAGGTTGTCATCAAAGAGCTTCACTGCACAGCAATGAGTCATGTCTGCACACCTCTCTCTGCGCTGATGTTTAAGATAGTCAAAGCCATCTCGAGCTAAGCATCAGCAGAACCAGCAGCATGTTTCAATCAAGAATCACAATCTCAAACCTAAATATGCTTTCTGACAAATATCATCAAAAAGAACAGATTTTCATAAGCCCCGCATTCATCTAAGCCCTGCATTCACCTATCCCTTAGTCTCCACCTCGAGAAACCCAGACAAAATTAGGGACTTTAAAATGTTAAAGAGCTGCTGTCTCTTCAAATCTACAGTTTGCTTTTCTAAGAAAGCCTTCTGATCCACCCTCCAGAATCCTGTTCCTCTTCTTCCCTTCCCCAAATCTCAGTTCCAGGAGGAGATTTGGGAAAATCCCTGCCTTGAATCACTTGTCATGACAGCAATGCTAAAGTAAGTCCATTTGTGGTAGAACAGCATTGCCCAGAGTCAGGAGGTCGTAAGGGCATTTGGGGGTTTCCCTGCTGCAAACAGTTGAGGAAAACTCGATGAATCAAGAACAGTACTGTTAAGAATTTTAGGGAAATTTTCAGTGTTCAGCTAGGAATTAGGTTATATCTTATGGAGTATGGAGAGATATTAGATACCTGTATTTCCACTGAGATGCCTATTCCTTAGATCTTTATAGTGTAAAGCACCAGACGACTGGCCAAAGTATGAAACTTCATTCAGTCTCTAAATAAAGCGGTGAAAAATGTCCCAACGATTAAACTGGATTGTGGCTCCAACATTGACTATGGTATTTAACCATGCTTGGATTGCTGCTCTGATAGATTATAAAGCTCAGCTATGACATAAGGTCAAGGCCTTGGAAAGGTGTTAGCAGAGCTCCTTTAAATGAAGCGTTCCCAGAGATACCAGGCTGGCACAGACTGCTGAAAATCGGAGTTAATGACTGGCATTGGGGAACGGCCTCTGTGTCCATCAGTGTTCCTGGGAGCCTTGGAAAGCCTAGTACAGTGTATGTCACCCTTCACTGTAAGGCAGACACCTAGTGCAGCATCCTGCTCCTCTCATGCTCCTCTTTTACCATGCAATGAATGTCAGTCCCCTCAAAGGTCTCTTGCTGTCTTCAGCAGCTCTCTCAAGTTGAGGCACCTCATGTCAGCACACCAATATATGTGAGATGAAACCTGCTTGTGCTGTGCCATCCTGAAGGATTTGCTTTCTCTTGGAAGTTTAGCACCACCATCACTTTTTTTGTGTGGAAACATGAGCAGACACCACTCTCCGAAGCTCGTAGGAGCTAGTGGGAAAGCATAACCTCTCAAAATACCTAGTTATTCCTCTTAATGCCAGGAGAAGCCTAGACCTGAGACTTACACAGCTCTAAGGTGTCTAAAGGTAAAAGCCACAATACCACCCCAAAGACTCGGGTTTGACTGGTGACAATATGCTCACATCGTTTTGACTGACAATTTCCAAAGAAAGATGAGAGCTACATGAAACCTTGAATTTAGTTTCAGTTCTACTCCGAACAGCCATGCTAAAAATAGAATAACATTCCTGAAAAGTCCCTCCTGATCACTTCTCTTTGCCTCCCCATGGTTTCTTGAGCTACAGTCATCTTACAAACACTCACCCTGTTGTTTCATGTCTCACTGCTCTTTGCTTTTCTGCTCCACAGCTTTTTCAAGGCTTTTTTCATGTCTTCATTTCGGAGGGTGTAAATCAAGGGATTGAGCATAGGTGTGATGATGGTGTAAACCACAGAGATTATCTTGTCTGCTGAAAAGATGGTGGAAGGGCGCATACAGATGAAAATGCATGGCCCAAAGAACAGAAGTGCAACAGTGATATGGGAGGTGCAGGTAGAGAGTGCTTTGAGACGCCCTTTGGAAGAGTGTGTCCTCAAAGAGACCAAAATAATGACACAGGACACAACAAGAACAAGCAAAGAGCCCAAGGAAATCAGACCACTATTGGCAACCACTATGCAACCAACCACGTAGGTGTCAGTGCAGGCCAGCTTCAGCAAAGCGTGTACATCACAGAAGTAGTGGTCGATCTCATTGGGCCCACAAAACACTAGCTGAGCGGTCAGCAGGGTCTGCACCAGGGAGTGCACACAGCCTCCCACCCACGAAGCTGCCACCAGCCGGCCACACACATGCTTGTTCATAATGCTTGTATAATGAAGTGGCTTGCATATAGCAGTGTAACGATCATACGCCATTGCTATGAGGATGAACATCTCCGTGCAGGCAAAGAGATGGACCCCAAAGAGCTGTGCTATGCAGCCCACAAAAGAGATGGTCTTCTTTTCAGCAAGAAGGTCATAAATGAGTTTGGGAACTGTGACAGTAGAGTAACTGATATCTACAAAGGACAAGCAGCTCAGGAAGAAGTACATGGGAGAGTCCAGCTGTTGACTGTTCTGTACAGTGATGATGATAAGCAGGTTTCCAAGAACAACAGTGGCATAGAAGACTAAGAAGAATGTGAAGCATACTTTTGCTAATGTATCATCTTGTGTGAGTCCCTGGAAGACAAACTCCATCACATTGTTTTTGTTCTTCACATAGGTCACGTAGACAGGACCTGAAGCACAGAATAAAGCCACCTGTGATGGCATTAGAAACACAGTGTTATCAGTACACATCCATGTCGATCATTGGTATGTTCAATATCAATATATTCCCTTTTATGTCTTTTGGGGAAAGTTTCCTTTCAAAGTCAATGCTTCTCTCAAGGAGTGACAGTTGATATCTAACTCAGAATGTATTACTGAAGTGTGTAATAGCGAGCTCCGTTTATTGATTTGAGGGAGTTGGTGGAAATATCCTCCAGATTCATATTTCTGATCTTTGCCCCTTTTAAAAAGGAAGACTAGTTGCTAGGTTCCCTAAACATCCACTTTTGAAGTGTTGATTTGGAAACGAAAAAGTGACTGAGGATAGTGCATGTTACCATTTGAGTCTCAACACGTTAGTCATTCCCTAAGGAATTCTGCTCAAGCAGTGAACATACCTTCTTTTGCAACCCTCTGAAGGAATTCAACAGAACTGGTCCTTGCTATTGCTCTCTGACTCTGGTAGAATGTCCATGCATTTTTGTGCAACCATCAGTATTCACATCATGACACAAGGCAGCTGGCTAATTAACAACACTTCAGCTATCAGTGTAGATCCTTCTGGAGGAGGTAAAGTGGACACCTACCTCATGTCTGTTTAGCAGAGATGTGCCTTTAGGCACAAACTGTCTTTAAGGCGCCCTAAGTGAAATCAGACCATGTTCAAGGCATGCCAGGAAACCTGAAGCAGGAGAGTCATTGTCCTATATGTGCTGTACTGGGCTACATCTTGTGTGGATTGGTCCCAGTTATTGCTCAGGAGTTTCTGGGTTGCGACCTCAGTCTCCAAAAGAGCAGGCTTGTATTTCCTCAGACCACCTTTCCTACAGTACATGGGTGAATACTGGAGATAATCTGCATTAACGATGTGTCAGTAAGGTTTTTGTACACCTCAGCCAAGTTCTGGACTAGGCATGGAACCCCCCATAAACACACTTGTGATGCCACGGGGGTAATAAATACACCGCTGCTGAATCTCCTTTATTCACCAACACCCTTGTATTCACCTTTGCTGCACTCTAGTGCAGTACGCAAGTATCACTAGTGTTCAGTTTCTACACTGAAAGGATAGACAGCAAGAACTGCATAACAATGTCCACAATACTGGCAAGTCCTTTGGGATCTTAATCCTGTTCCACAATCACAGGTCAATCACTTCCTTCTCACGCGATCTCTGCCTCTTCCACCCTCCAAGTTCAGCAGCAGAGGAAATATTCTTTTATGTCTCCGTCCCTATCTCCATGCCACTCCATGGGCAGAGGGAAAGCAGTGTGGGGAGGCCCAAAGCGTGTGTGTTAAGAGCATTGTTGCCACGATGTGTACAGCTAGAGGGGACAAGTTAAGACTGAGTACACAGGAAGTGCTGCAGCTACCTATTGACTCCTTGACTCTGTAACACCAGAAACTTCCTTTTGACAGATATTTCTGGAAATGGCATATAACTGAAAAATAAGCAAAGACGACACCAATTAAAACAAAGGGTAAAAAAAAAATTAGAGTTCTTTCTACTTCATAAAATGCACCTCACAAAAGCCACTCAACAGTAATGCCTCTTTTCAAAGGCAGGATTTCATAGTCATGCTTGAACAAAGCAAAGAAGCAAGATCAGAAAACTTACACAGTTTATATTTGCTAGTCTCCAACAGTTTGCCTGCTATTCTCCTCTGATGACCTCTCGGACCACTTCAGGCAGTTTCATCAAAACCTCTCGGCTCCAAGCTGCTTCTTATGTGTCACGAGAGCAGTCCACATCTCTGCCAGGGCTGAAAACTACAGGGGATGAAACGGACAGCCTGAATGTCTAGCTCCATTTCTCATTCTGCAAAAACAACTTCCAAGAGCATCTGCAAGAACAACTCTCTCTCTCTCTCTCTCTCTCTCTCCAGATGGGGAAGTTGTGGCAGAAATATTTCAAGTAAATTGCACAGCAGAAGCACAAGCTTACCAGAAGCAATGAGATCCCAGAGGCATGTGAAGTTTTCTTTGTCAGAAAGAATCAGTGGATGGGGAGCTAAAATATATATTTTGGACAGCTATTAGAGTAATCTCTACAGGGTGACTCTGGAGCGTGATCACCTAGACCATGTCACATTGTGGGGGGGTTTGCTTGCTTTCTTGCTTGCTTTCCAATGCTGTCCAGATAAATGGACTTCATTTAGTATTAGATATGTGCTTCTTTTGGAATGTGCACTGTTGTGCTAGGCGGCGGACAGGCCTTGAGCACAGGAATTATTCCCAAACAACTCTTTTTTTTTCATTGACACATAAAATTGTGCCCCCCAATGCTTTCTTTGGTGGCGACAATTTCCTACGGTGAGCAATTTATCTTTCGCTTGGATCTTTGATTCTCTATTAGTCTAAACAGTAAAATGCAAAATCTGAGGCCGAGATGAAGGGCAGAGGGGATGGTTAGGAAGGAGGGCATTTAGTGATAGGTGAACTACTGCAGAAAGGCAGAGAGCTGCACTGGAATGGGAAGGGGAGAAGCTTCTCCTCATATCATCTGCATCAGCAAATGACCCAGCCAGCATCTAATATCAGCAGTTTAACTGCTAACCCATGGATTCAGCATATGACAATGCAGTACTCCTAAGAAGGCATTTACTCCAAAGTAAAGGGGAAGGAAGCCTTTGGTACAATTGCTTCCAGCAGCAGGTGACCAACAGCCTTGCAGACACCCTGGGCCATCATTTCCTAGCTGAGTAGACTGCAGAGTAGATGGAGTTTGTCTGACGGAAAGTTTACACCTGGGAGAGCTCGGACTAATGGGATGCTCTGCCTGGAACACATTTTAATATTTTTGATAGCATTCATTTCTTTATTTGCTGGTGTCTCAGCAGTGCTTGGAAGCCCCAGTCCTGGGCCTGTGCTATTCAGAAAGAGAACATAAAGGGAATCCCTGCTAGTCACAGAGTTTACAATGCCATTCCAATCAAAACATGAACTTTCAGCGTCTTCCTAATTACTGCAACAGCTAAAACCAAGCTTTTCTTCAAAAGGGAGCTTTCAGTAAATTTTCCAAAATGGAATTATAGTGAGAGAGACTTGATTTTCTCAGCTCCTGAGAAAATGTTACCACAGTTCTACACCTCACCCTTTTCACTCCAGACTTTTCTATTCCACAGTTTTCTCATGGCACTTTTCATCTCCTCATTTCTCAGCGTGTAGATGAGTGGGTTCAGCATGGGTGTGATGATACTGAAAAACACAGCTAACCTCTTGTCCTCCGAGAGACTGCTGGATGGGCATATGTAGGTGAATGTGCATGGCCCAAAGAAGAGAATCACCACAGTAATGTGGGACCCACAGGTGGAGAGGGCTTTCTTCCGCCCTTCAGACGTTCGCCTTCTCAAGGATAACAAAATGACAATGTAGGACGTGACCAGGATGAAGAAAGAGACCAAACAAATCATTCCAGTATTGGCAACGACAATGATGCCTGCAACATAGGTGTCGGTACAGGCCAGTTGTAGTAGGGGAAGGACATCACAGAAGTAGTGGTCAATTATGTTGGGGCCGCAAAAAGGGAGGCTAACGGTTATGAGGGTCTGCACCAGGGAGTGCACAGAGCCCCCCACCCATGAACCCATCACCATCCAGCCACACACACGCCTGGTCATGAGGGTGGTGTAGTGCAGGGGTCTGCATATGGCAAAGTAGCGATCATAGGCCATCGCTGTGAGGATGAAGATCTCAGCGCCGCCGAAGACATGTCCCATGAATAGCTGTGCCATGCAACCCCCAAAGGAAATGGTTTTCTTCTCAACAAGGAAGTCAGCAATCATTTTGGGAGCTGAGGCGGAAGAGAAGCAAATATCTGCAATGGACAGGTGGCAGAGAAAGAAATACATGGGGGAGTTCAGACGTTGACTGCTGACTACAGTGACAACGATGAGCAGATTTCCTGCCACAGTAACAATATAGAAGAACAAAAACACCACAAAACATATTTTCTGCACCCCTTGGTTCTTTGAAAGGCCCAGAAGAATGAATTCCTTCACACTGCTTGCATTCTCCATGTTGATCAGTTGCATGGCAATATGCAATATGCAGCTTATACACCTGGGAAAATAAAGACAGACACATGATTCATCAGCATTTTTTCATTATTAATGATGAGTTCTATATCAGAAGTGGATACAAACCAAGAAAGATATAGCATTAGTATTAAGCTTATAAAGTTTTTAGTTTCTGTCATGTATTTTTTCACAGCTATTTAATTCTCCACAGTACAAAGCTTCTGCCATGGCTTTGGTGGCACAGAGATAGGAGCACTTTGTGATATGTTCCTTAATCCTGGTCCTCCAGGATCTTGAAGGACTGGCTCCATGGCTGATAGCCTTCCATGCACTAAGGACAAGGCCAGAGTGTTCACCTTGGGCACTACAAGGCAGATAATGCAGCATGTTTGCCCTCAGGGGAGACAAAGTCCCTGACAGCAATCTTTGTAAAATGGGTGTCTTTAAGAATGCCTGGAAATATTGCTCAGAATGATGATTGGCTTTATAAGTACACATGATCTTTGAATTCTTGTTTAGAAGGGAAATGTACCCACATGCAGAGAAAAGAACTCTCTTGTGTATAGACATTTTGAAACGTAAATATGAAATGTCACAGGCTGAAAAACGAGTTCTGGGAAGGTTATCTATCATGGAGGGGAAAAAAATTGCACATATGACTTAATGTAGTATTTCACATTGTTCTAACTCTCAGCATTGTTTCTATCAGAGGAAGGAAGAATGAAAGACTCTTGTGAGATCTTCTGTCCCAGCACTGTACTGATTTTACCTAGTGTGATTTTTGATATGCTCTGCGTGATCCTTTCAAGGGTTAACTTAGCTTAATGAAGCTAATCTAACTAAACTCCTTCAACAGCCAGTATAAGTCTCTCTATAGGCTGATTCAGAATGACTGAATTAGGGTCCTTTGCAGAACCCTTTTTTCCTCCATTCACGATGAGGAGCTGAAGCAAATTAGCACCACCAGGTTAGAATGACCTTTGGAGAATAATCCCTTTTGGTGCCTGAAAGTAGCTCAGAGCTTTTTGCAATGCCATCCACCTTTTTCAGGTTATGGCTGAGCTCCTTGTCCCTAGGCATTTCTACATCCATACAGTTTCTCATTCGAGACAAGGTCACATTCCAGCATAAACATGGGACTTCTTTGGTTCACCCTGTGTTCCAGCTACAACCCATCGAGCATTACATGTCACTAATAAATGAGTAGCCTACATCTTTAGAAAGAGTGTAACGTCTCTAGCTTGCCATTATGCACCCAGACCACCAGAATTCCCTTGGTCAAAGAAGTCTGGGAACCACCAGATTAAACTCTTCACAGAGAGTTTAAGGTCAGCCAAAAGCAGGCACTCTTTTAATAAAAATATCCACTGTATGGGCTTCCTTCTAGGATCAAAGCATTCCCCATCAGCTGGTGTTAAAATGCACCATTTTAAGTCCTGCAGAATTACATCACAACCAGGTCTTCTCATTTGTCTTGGTGATCTGTGAGCAAATCTGTGGAATGATTCAGTTAAGCCAAGTTATCTACCAACTACTTCAATCTGCAGCATAATCAGAAATTCTCATGCAGGCACAAAGGGATCAAGCATCCACAGGAAACATTGAAACTGAGAAAACCCAAGATTACTTTCAAACCCACAAAGTGAAGCCGAGAGAGGAAGTCGGGAAAGGTAGGGACTTTTCCTATGCTTACAGTTGTACTTACACTAGATGAAAGTTTTTCAAGCAGAAGGGTAAAATTTACATGGATGGTTCCCCTTCAGATATTTCTACAAGGAAAAGGATCAGTAAGAACAACGGGAGGTCAGTTTCTCCCTCGTCTTACCAAGTCGTGATCCTTTCTACCCCTCTTCCTTCTACTGAGCAACGACGTAGACTTCTCAACAGAATAAATGACAGGGATGAAATGAGCACACCTTTATGGCTGTGCAGTACCCAGTCGAAAAGAAATAGCTGGGCTCCATCCAAGCCAGAGCATGACTGGAAGCATACCACAGCAATCGCAGGGCCATATTTAGGCAGTCAGAAAGGAGTGACCAAGAGAGAAATGGTCGGGGGAAACTATATGCCTGAATACCAGCAGATGGCAAACTCCTGAGCTAAAAACAAGGTGTGCATCTACAAAAGTACTGATTCACAATTCAGACAGCTCGGCTATGTATATTGCTTGAAAAGGTCCTTTCCATCACCACCAAACTGCATTTAACAAACTACCCATCTGTCTGATCTCATCTCATCGCCTTAAGTCATGTAGGCACCTGTACCTAAGCTAGGCATATTACACCTGACCAGTCTACTTGGAGATGTGATGAATCATGTGCTGCAGGTACCCGTTTCTTACTGTTGACTCCAAGAGGATTACTAGAATGACTAATTCAGTAGAGGATTCCCACCACTTATGGCTTATCTCTTCAAGTGCCTTTGCAGGGGTAGACCTGAGCTATATGACATAATGCAATCAGCTGCAAAATAAAATGAATCTCATGTGTACTCTTAACATCTCAAAAAGGGTGAGAAATTGCACCATCTCCTTACTGCATGCATTCTTCCCTAAAATCTCAGGTGGTTATGGGAAACAAAAGAATAATATCGAAGCAATCTAATCTGCGGCTGTAGAACTAGCTCTGTATATGATTCTAGCCAAAGATAACTAGAGACAGTTGATAACTTCAGTGGAAGTTCCTTTCTGTATTTTCACATTTGTGCAAGAAGAAAGGAAAAGGAAGAGGAAAGCAAAGCAAAGCAAACAAAGCGAAGCAAAGCGAGAAGACAGAGAAGCTGCAAAACTTACCTCGCCTGTGTTTAGAGATCTAATATTTTGTGTAAGGGCTGTACAGCTTTATCTCCTCAACTTCTGTCTCTCCTGGTATGAATGTGTTAGAGCACAGCGCCTTTAAAGAACATAGAATGGCTTCTGGAAAGCTTCCAAAACTTGCTTAGGAGGTGGCTGTTAGTGTATAATCCAATCCCATCTAATTTATTACTTGCTTTCGTGTGTCACAAGTGTATCTTGATGTTTCCTGCCTGTGTGAGAAGTGGTTTAATAGGCTGTGTGGATGATGTGACCTGGGTGTGCTGAATGATGCTTTCATATCCCAGGGCTGAGAAGAAAACCATTTAAGTACCAACCTTTAACCCTCTCCCAGGAAATCTTCCACCTGAAGGGCTCTTGGGGCTGGAGGAGGGAGGGGTGGAGGCTTAGTGAAGGGAAGGCGTGAAAGAAAGGGGCAAAGGAGGAGAATGAGTTCTGTCTTGACTGAAAAGTTTAAGTAAATATATTTTAAAGAAACAGTTGTCAGTCAATGCTTTTATAATGATATCACAAAGGCATTTCGGGGTTTCTCCATAAGTAATAACAGTCAAAGGAGTAGCTGAGTATTCAACTGGACAAGCATATGCATGGAACTATCCAGCTAACGCTTCTCGGAGTTCTTCCTTACTCCAAGCTGATAGTTTTATGGATTTCCCATGTGTAAAGGGCCATTAGGTCCACTGCTCTGGCTTCCTAGCATTGTGAATGCTAAAACAGTCCATTTGTAATCCAGATATTTTCTCTCCTTTTTTCACTTCTGTGTATTCCAAAAAAACATGTAAAAGAGAAATCTTCATTAAAGAAAAAAAGAAAGAAAACTCAAGCTGTAGGAAGTGTCACCATCCTCCAGGGATGGTAAAGAATTCCTATCACAGGAGTCTTTTAAGGACAGCTTGGGCTCATTTCTCTCAGGAGTGGTTACGATGAAGTTTTTATAGGGACAGAAGATGTCCTGGGTGACCTCTTGATGACCCTCCAAGTCCTATCTCACCAGAAATTTCATCACTGGAAATCCAGTGAATAAAGCCTCTTTGCAAGAATTTGCATGTTTTAACAGAGGTCAGTGAATTACCAAGTCAACCAAAAAAATCCTTCATTTACGAATTGGGAAACTGAGGGAGGACGTCACCTATTTAATGCCAATGGAAGTCAGCAAATGTAACCCTGACTTAGTCACTCTAGGCTCTTCTGCGCAAAAAAATGAATGTCTCTGGAGGCAGATGCATCTGATCTACCTCAGAACTGATTTTAGGATGCGATTAGGTGTGAAATAGACGTCTAGCTTTTAAACAAAACAACCTAGGGTGGACAACTCTCAACTGTCATGATGGGCCCCATCTTTCTTAACCCGAGCAGCTGCAGTCAAAGGTAAACCTATGAAATGAAACAAACGAAACAAATAGACATGCTGATTTATAGCAGCATATCATCTCAACCAAGGCCCAAGTCAAATTCATCGTTTCTCTCAACTCTACTGTGTATTTGTAGCTTATGCCTCATGGATGTCAGGAAAGACATTGTCTCAGCTACTGTCCTTTCCTTTGTTTTGCTGAAATTTCTGGAAATGTGGAATGGCCTGATAGCAACATAGTTAATGTCTCCATCTCCTCTGCACAGAATGAAACAGAGTGAAAACAGAAATCCTACAGTTAATGAGAATAAAAACTGGTAAAGAAATGCCCTGGTGAAAATAGTCCCCTAACTTAAATGTCCTTTTACTGTCGCCTGGAGTCTTGGGCAGCTTAATGAGGGTTAACAGTAGTCACTACAGGAAACAAGAGTATTGGGTAAGAAGGTAAACAAAGTCTTACAGTCTTTGGGAAAGGAAGAGGAGCAACAGATGACAGAAGCGAGAGATCAGGCCAATAGCATCTGGTCTGCTAACCTAGTATGAGTCAGCCTGCCACTTTCTGTACCCAGTGGCACACATGGCAGCAACTTGGCTAGCATCACATTCATGTCCTTTTGTTTCCCTAGCCAAATGGACTACCAGAGGTGACTTAATGCACAAGTCCAAATGAAGAATTGCTGCTACCTCCTGCTGCAAAATAATTCCCCATAGGGGTGTGCTTAGTGCCAGCAAAGGAGAAAGGTCTTTTCTCCATTTTCATTCCACTTACCTCGGCACCTGGCTCTGGACACCACTATGGCAGCAGGTCACGCTCAGGGGAGCTGTGATTTGGACAAGGAGGGACTGTGCATGGTGAGATGAATGAGGTTTTGCAGCTGGATAGTGAATACTGGCAAGGGGGTTGTTGACAGAGCCATGGTGAATGTGTGTTGTGAATTTGATGATGGGCACGATGGGGACAAGGCACGGTGTGGAGGGAAGTTGTGAAACTTGAAATGGATGCTACATGGCCAGGGGCTGTCTTCATGGAGCTTGTGAAATCAGAAGTGCCTGAGGTGTGGTGAGGGACTGTGCTGAAAGATAGTATGAAGTGGCAGGTGATACTGTGGGTGTTAAGCTGTGTTGAAAGACCTTGTGACATCAGAAGCGGGCATCGTGTTTTGAAGGGTAACACTAGGAGAGGTTGCAAAATTGTGGCTGCTGAGGTGTCATAAGGCTGGCTACAGAGTTCAAGGAGACCCTACAGTAGAACAGGTAGTGTGAAGTAGTAGGGGACAATGTATGGTGACAGCTTGTGTTGGGAGAGGTTTTGAGGTCAGAAGAGGACACTCGGTAGTGAGGAATGTGCTAGGGGAGGTTCTGCAGTGACAGTGGACCCTTGGGGAATGAGAAGCTGTGTTGAGGGAGGTTGTGAAATCAGCAGCAGGCATTATGGAAGAGGACTGACAATTTCTCAATCTGTGTGACCCTGAGCAGCAGTAGGCCATCTTCTGCAAGGTCTGTGAAACTAGAGCTGCTCATGAATGCAGCTGGGAAGCAAAGCATCAGTGCAAGAGTCAAGCTGTAACTTTGGACAGACAGTTCTTGTGTTCTTTATATCGTGAGACTGTCTGAAGAAGGGAGTAGTAGTGAAAAAGCATTACTATTGCATGCCAAACATTGGTAAATTCCCATTTTTGATGGTCCCTGGCTCATCTTTCTGTGACAGCAGCACCAACCCAGTCGTTTACTTCCTCTTCAGGAGCAACCGTCACCACCGGCTCCATGGCTCTGCGAAAGTCACCTTCTGACAAGTGTTTGCAGAGAAAGCAACATGTGGAGAAGGAAGCCAAGTGCCCAGAGACACTGCTGCAGAGACTGCTGTATAAATCCCTGCTGGCGAGGAGGTGTGGGAGGGTGGGGCAGCCTGCAGAGGGGACTGAGGGGAGGTGGGCAGCAGTGCTCAGCCCCCAGCAGAGCCAGGGCATCTCCACTGCGGTGGGAGCAGCTCAGCTGGTGACGTGCCCCTTCCGAGCAGGGCTGTGCTGGGGACCAGGGAGCTGGGTGAGAGCGAGCCTTGTCTGCACACCATGCCAGTGCCTCTTCTCATTACGTGGTCCCCCCTTGTGGAAGGGGACATGGTGCACAGAGCATGGCTAGGCAGAGTGGAGGGAGGAAGAGTGACCCAGGATGCTGGGCATGTCTTTGGGACCCTGAACCTTACAGGGAGTCTCTTCCCTCACTTTGACTTGAGGCCAAGCCTGCAGGACTCCAGTGCATTCTGACAGCTCCTGGGAGGCCACTCTCAGCAGGGATGAATTTCATCCTGGCTATTTTGGGCTTGTATAGAAACATCCTTCAGGTCTGAACACCTAGGGGACCGTTCAGCTGGTGCCACGGCTGCTCTGGTCAACACACAGGGGTCCTGGAGTGATGCGTGGTGCTTCTGTGTGTGTAGAGAAGAGCACCAATTCCTCACCTACACCCTGAGCCTCTCCATCGCTGTCCCCAGAGGACATCTCAACTCATCTCTCCCAGCTTTCGCCCAAGATGGCCATCTCCAGATGAGTTAGTTGCCCTAGGCTGCCTGTACAGGCAGTGGAGAGAAAGGTGCTTGTAAGGAGCTTTTCCCTTCCCTGTGTGGCTGCAGCACACAGCTCCTGCTGAGCCATCAGCCACCCTCCTGTCCCTGTGCCAAATCTCTTCCCCACCACCGTCTCGCCCCACACTGCGGATGCCTCGCTCCCCTTACGCAGTGCCATGCAAGGCCTCTCACCCTAGTGCTTCTGAGAAAGCTTTCAGCTCCCAGCCACAGCACCTTATCTCACTGTCTTCCCAGTAGCTGCTGGGAGGGTCACCTCTCTTCCTGGCACTGGCACTTGCCTGTTGCTGCAGGGCTGAAAGGGCATTTCTCTGCCTCTCCATCCAGCTCTCCAGACTTTCTATTTGGTTTTTGGTTTTTTTGGCTCCTGCCCTCAATCCTTCCCTCCTTTGTGTCTCCATTACTCTCTTTCTGGGTTGGCTGGTGCGTGGATCGAATTAACACTAAAACAGTTTGTGAGCAAGTGAAGGGCTGGATTTAAAAGGAATGGATCTAAATCTGATTTTTTGAAATTAAGTTGAAAGCAGAGAAAGAAGGGAAAATGTCTGCACCAGAACATTCAAAGAACTAACAGGGGTCAAAACTTTTCTTTTTTGTTCATTTTAATTCTGTGGGGTAACAGTATTCCTGAAGCCATTTCACAGAATCACAGAATGGTTGAGGTTGGAAGGGACCTCTGGAGATCATCTAGTCCAACCCCCTGCCCAAGCAGGGTCACCTAGAGCAGTTGCCCAAGATCGCGCCCAGGCGGATTTTTGAATATCTCCAGAGAAGGAGACTCCACAACCTCTCGGGGCAACCTGTTCCAGTGCTCTGTCACCCTCACAGCGAAGAAGTTTTTCCTCATGTTCAGATGGAACTGTCTGTGTTTCAGTTTGTGCCCGTTGCCTCACGTCATGTTGCTGGGCACCACTGAAAAGAGTCTGGCTCCATCCTCTCGACACCCTCCCTTCAGATACTTGTACACGATAATAAGATCTCCTCTCAGCCTTCTCTTCTCCAAGCTAAACAGGCCAAGCTCTCTCAGCCTTTCCTCATAAGAGAGATGCTCCAATCCCCTAATCATCTTTGTAGCCCTTCGCTGCACTTGCTCCAGTAGTGCCACATCCCTCTTGTACTGGGGAGCCCAGAACTGGACGCAGTACTTCAGATGTGGCCTCAGCAGGGCTGAGTAGAGGGGGAGGATCACCTCCCTCGACCTGCTGGCAACACTCTTCCTGATGCACCCCAGGATACCATTGGCCTTCTTGGCCACAAGGGCACATTGCTGCCTCATGCTTAACTTGGTGTCCACCAGCACTCCCAGATCCTTCTCCACAGAGCTGCTTTCCAGCAGGTCAACCCCCAACCTGTCCTGGTGCATGGGGTTATTGCTCCCTAGGTGCAGGACCCTGCACTTGCCTTTGTTGAGCTTCAGGAAGTTCCTCTCCACCCACCTCTCCAGCCTCTCCAGGTCTCTCTCAATGGCAGCACAGCCCTCTGGGGTATCCGCCACTCCTCCCAGTTTTGTATCCTCAGCAAACTTGCTGAGGGTGCACTCTGTGCCTTCATCCAGGTCACTGATGAAGAAGTTGAACAAGACTGGACCCAGTCCTGACCCCTTGGGGACACCGCTAGCTACAGGCCTCCAACTAGACTCTGTGCCACTGATCACAACCCTCTGAGCTCTGCCATTCAGCCACTTCTCAATCCACCTCGCTGTCCACACATCTAACCCACACTTCCTGAGCCTGTCTATGAGGATGCTATGGGAGACAGTGTCGAAAGCCTTCCTCAAGTCAAGGGAGACAACATCCACTGCTCTCCCCTCATCTACCCAGCCAGTCATTCCATCACAGAAGGCTATCAGATTGGTTAGGCATGATTTCCCCTTGGCGAAGCCATGCTGACTACTCCTGATCACTTTCTTGTCCTCCACATGCTTGGAGGTGGCCTCCAGGATGAGCTGCTCCATCACCTTTCCAGGGATGCAGGTGAGGCTGACTGGCCTGTAGTTCCCTGGGTCCTCCTTCTTGCCCTTTTTGAAAACCGGGGTGACACTGGCTGTCTTCCGGTCTTCAGGCACCTCTCCTGTTCTCCAAGACCTTTCAAAGAGGATGGAGAGTGGCTTAGCAATACCATCCGCCAGCTCCCTCAGCACTCGTGGGTGCATCCCATCGGGGCCCATGGATTTGTGGGTGTCAAGTTTGCTTAAATGATCTCTAACCCGATCCTCCTCCACCAAGGGAAAGTCTTCCTTTCTCCAGACTTTCTCTCTTGCCTCCAGGGTCTGGGGTTCCTGAGGGCTGGCCTGAGCAGGAAAGACTGAAGCAAAGGCGGCATTCAGTAACTCTGCCTTCTCTGCATCCTTCCTCACCAGGGCACCCTCCCCATTCAGCAAAGGGCCCACATTTTCCCTAGTCTTCTTCTTGCTACTGATGTATTTGAAGAAGCCCTTCTTGCTGTCCTTGACATCTCTCGCCAGATGTAATTCCAAACGGGCCTTAGCCTTCCTCGTTGCATCCCTGCATACTCTGACAATGTTCCTATATTCCTCCCAAGTGGCCTGTCCCCCTTTCCACTTTCTGTATGCTTCCTTCTTCTGGTTGAGTTTTGCCAGGAGCTCCTTGCTCATCCATGCAGGTCTCCTGCCCCCTTTGCTTGACTTCCTACTCATAGGGATGCAATGATCTTGAGCCTGGAGGAAGTGATGTTTGAATATTAACCAGCTCTCTTGAACGCCCCTTCCTTCTAGGGCCCTAACCCATGGCATTCCTCCAAGTAGGTCCCTGAAGAGGCCAAAGTTTGCTCTCCTGAAGTCCAGGGTTGCGATCCTACTTAGTGCCCTGCCTCCTCCTCGCAGCATCCTCAACTCCACCATCTCATGGTCACTGCAGCCAAGGCAGCCCCCGACCTTCACATCTTCCACCAGTCCTTCTTTGTTTGTTAGTACGAGGTCCAGCAGCACACCTCTCCTTGCTGGCTCCTCCACCACCTGTGTCAAGAAGTTGTCACCAATGCTCTGCAGGAACCTCTGGGACTGTTTGTGCCTAGCTGTGTTGTCTTTCCAGCAGATCTCAGGGTGGTTGAAGTCCCCTATGAGAACCATGGCCTGGGACTGTGAGTCTACTTCCAGCTGTCTGTAGAAGGCCTCATCGACTTCCTCATCCTGATCAGGTGGCCTGTAGTAAACACCCACAGCAGTGTCACCCATGCTAGCCTGCCCTTTGATCCTTACCCATAAGCTCTCGACTCGCTCTTCATCCACCCCTAGGCACAGCTCAATACATTCCAGTTGCTCTCTCACATAAAGAGCAACTCCACCACCTCGCTGTCCTGGCCTGTCTTTCCTAAAAAGCACGTAGCCATCCATGACAGCATTCCAGTCATGCGAGCTATCCCACTAGTTCAAAGAACTAACAGGGGTCAAAACTTCTCTTTTTTGTTTGTTTTAATTCTATGGAGTAACAGTACTCCTGAAGCCATTTCATGTCAGTTAACAAGGTTTGGAGAAGCCCTTTGACAGTTGATTATAATATTGCTTTAGCAGAGATTTCACTAGAAACCATGAGACCTCTCTGCTGTTCTCCTTCTATATCCACTTGTTCTTTCGGCTCCACTGACTGCATTTCCTGGATCTCCGTGGTTGTAGTGGGATCCTAGGCACCTGGCACACCTACACTGTGAGGACCCGAAGTCCAGTGACCTAAATCCTACCCTTAGCTTTTACCAAGACTAAAGATAAATCCTTCCCACCCTAAATACTTTACATTTATTTTATCTCTAAATGATGTTTTCTTGAACAATACGAGAGAAGGGAAAATGACCATAACTAGTAGAAGTGTTGCTCTTTCTTGTGATAGTCTTGGGGGGGACTTGTAGGTTTAGGTAATACCTCTGCATCTTGCTGGAGCTCACACAAATGCAGTTCACAGGAAAGCCTTGCTCTTGTGTGGACCAAGGCAGCCGTAAGAAGCTGTGACCAACAGCCAGGTGTTTACCCAAGCACAAATGTCTGATGAGGTCAGGAGCATGGCACGGGAGGAGCACTTGAGGCCTGGAGTTTATTAAGCACAGGATGGACTGAGGCCGGTATGGTAAAGGTGGAACATGAAGAGCCATCTTGGGGCACAGATCAAACATGTTACAGGGTGGAATTGGGTAACAGGGATGCTATAAATTGTTTGCATGACAAAAGATCCACTTGGGCAGGCCAGCTGCAGGGGAATAGGCCAAGCATGCTAAATCCTCATATGTAGTTCATTGAATCACATAGGGACTGGTCCTGCTCCCTCTGAAATCACTGCAGGACATGTTATTCCCTTGCCAAAGAGCAAGTGCAGCTGTGCAGTACCAGACCAGCACGGCTGGAGTTAGCTCTTCTCAAATAACCTTGGCTTTTTGTTTGTCCTTTTTCAGCCCACACTGAAGCTTTCAGCAAAGATTTTTCCTGTGTCTTATATAAAAAAGTATTTACCTGGTCCAGTCACCATTTCCTTTTCCTTTTGTTTTCCCTTTATTTCTTTTCAGTATGATTTGCCTTATATTTAGGGTTCTCTTTGACAGTAGTTTTAATAGTATTCCCTCCACAACACATTGTATGATGAGTGTTCTTGGTTCTTCTCTTATCCCTTTTCTTTGTCAGGAACATCCCACAAAATGGGTGATGCATATGTTGCTACTCTAATGCAAAGCACAGCTATAACGGAAATGCATCCTAAGGCAGCTCCAGAAAATGCAAAATGGACTGAGAAAATCAGATGGATTTTCAGATGGAGAAAATATATTACCAAATATGCATGAGATCCATGAAGAGCAGAGAACACCACCACCACCACCACCAAATCTCACAATTAAGTGGGTGCTAATATTCATCTGATTACCAGGACAGAAACAATCTATACAAAATAGGAATCTCTGTCAGCTAAATTTTTTTTTTTTTTTTTTTGCCCTGTTTGTCTTCTGAACTTTCTTTCCATGAGTCATTTCCTCTACACAGAGAGGATTAGAAGTCAAGAGCATGGCTGAATGCCCTGAAACTTGCTCCATGTTCAGACAAAACCAGACTTTGTGAGATCAATTCTCCTTCAGTTTGAGCTGGTGTAGAGCGGCCTCTCCATGAAAAGTCCTGAGGGATGTTGAGGGGACAAATTCCAGCTATCATGCAGCTGGGAAATACTAGCTTTCCAAGTGACAAGGTTGCTTAAGGGATGGGAGAGGAAGGGGAAAAGCAGGGACAGAAACACCAGCAAGGAAAGCTTTGTAAGGAGTCCTTGCCTCTGACAGAGAGAGGTTTGAGCTGCAGGGATCGATTCACTATGTCAGAACATGACAAAAAGCATCAGTTCTTTTTAAAATTGTTGGACAAATGTGTCCCTAATTCCTCTTTGCATATGTATAATTTGTACAAGGGTTCTAATTTTCATGCTAACAAATGTGTTTGGACTGCACTCTGTCTACAACAGGTAAAAACGGTTTTTGATAGTATCTCTCTCCTGAGATATGGTCTTTAGCAGGCTATTTCCTGTTAGAGATCAGTTTCAAAAGAACGGTAATCCTGATGAGCTCGGAAACCATCTAGTGTTCAGAAAATGTAAGGTTAAGTTGGTGTCCAACCTTGCACAGCTTAGAAAGGACAACCACGATAGGATTTGGCTGCTTTTCCTGGAAAGGGCGTTCTGAATGTGGGTAGCCAAGAGCAACCTTCCAGTAAGAATTACGATGAGTTCTTGAGATATATAGGGAGTGTGTGGCCAATCCACTTTAGGCCAGTTTCCATAAGGATGCAATACAGACTGCAGGGTTTCTTGGGGAAAAATGTGAAGGACTGCTGGCCCAAATCTCTGCTTCCTTCTGTGTTTACTGCTCCACTGCCTCTCTCCCTCCCTCACCCTCCAGCACTCTCCTCCCTGCTCTTCCATATCCTTGTATCCTTACACAACTGATAAAAATCCCCAGGAAGGGATAAGCAGCAGCTCATAACAGTCCAGATTCCTGACCAGTTAACTGCCAGGGCAGATGTACTCGCACTTTACTAAGCTGAACGGGAAAAGCAGAAAAATAGTATCTGTACTTTTAAGTTTCGCGTAATTGTGTCATCTTAAGTAGCATTAGCATATTACTTCCCCTCTCAGATCACATCTGTTCTTTTAAGAAGAAAGAGAGTGAATGGCCTGTTGGGGATTACCTCTGACATGACGGATGACATGGAAAGTGTACAAGAGACCATGCAGTCAGCTTTGGCCCCAGCTCTCTATTTGGCTGAATTTCTTGCATTAACCCTATCAGCCCGTTTCACTGCAGGGATGTGTCACACTACTTGAGAGTCATGCTCAGAGTGAGATGATGTCCTTGACAGGTCGATCCTGCCTGTATTCTCCCTGTGATCCTCCAGAAGATGTTCTGGATTACTTCTGGCCAGGTTTTCACAGGGCCCTCACAGGTCTTTGGAGCAGATTCCAGGAGAAAGGGGACCGCCTGCTGTGTGCCTTCCTTCGCTGCCCCCGCAGGCTCTTGTGTGTCTGATAGAGCCTCACTGCCTCCCCAGCTTGCTGCTGTTTTACAGGAGTGCTTCTGGCCTGCAAGTGAGATTGGCTCTACCCAGCAACCTTTGCCAGCAAATCAGGTGGTCGACCCACTGCACCTCCTGCTACCTCCTTTGCAAGGTCAGGGCTAGCCAAGTTCTCTCCTACCTCTAGTGGCTTCTTTGGGATGGGAATTTGTCAGTCTTCCCTTCTCTCTGCCCTGAGGAACTTCCTACACAGTCCTGTGCCCCACAGATGGTGGGAGTTTTGTGGCAGCAGGGGGACTCTCTTCGTTATTCCCTTAGGATTCCTTCCTTTGAACTCTGACACACTCACATCCCTTTTTTCATTTGTATTCTCACAGCCTGCATGCTGCCTCACCCTGCATCTCTTCCTTTTTCAGGGAGAGCTTTCAGCTTGTGGCTGGAGGGAGGTTGGCCTGTTCCTTCTGGTAAGCAGGGACAGCATCCAGGCAGACACCTAGGGAAAAGCACTCAAGCAGAGGAGAACATGCATCCCCATATAGCTCTCCCTTCCTTCAATACATTGTGGTCATTCTTCCTTCCACATTTCTTTTAGAAAACCTTCTTTTTTTCCCAAAAATGAATGTTGAGGGGTGGGGAGAGATCCCTTGTATGGTTTATTGCCAAAAATAATTGTTTTTGAAATTATTTTTGACCAGACACTTTTGACAATATGTGGTCTATGCAATGGCTTTAGGAGCAAGAAAATTGATGGAGAAGGAGCTGAGATTTTTGCTCTCAATTAGCGTGAAGGCTGAAAGCAAGAAGCAAACAAAGACCAGGCTGATACATTTTAAAAAGGTGTTTAATAAATTTAGCACCCAAGGACAGTGACAGTAAGCAGAGATAGAAAGCTATGCAGCCTGCTTCTCATGCCATGTTGTGCAGGAGTCTAAATGAACAAAGGGCATTTGAATATGGGCTTAATGTAGTGGACTAGCAACATGGCTTGGGATAACCCTAAATTAAAGCCTTATGTTCACTTCCCCCCCGCCCCGATTTCTAGAGTCCAATGGTTTAAAGGAATCTTCACAGTCTTCCTCTCTCTTTCCTTTTGTCTCCAATGCAGAAGGTGTTCAGGCAAAAGAAGGGATGAATTTAAGAGGGCATAGTTATTGTTTTGTGGCTTTCCCATTCATCTTTGTCATCTGCTGAATCTTCAAGGATTGGCCAGCCTGGAAGGGTGAGCCGAATCCTCCGATCCCTGTAGCTGCCCACAATGAAGTAAAGAACTGGACTGAGGCTGCTATTGACGCAGGACAGCACAAAACCAATCTCTGGGGAGTAGAGAAATTTATAGCCCCAGAAGTCAAAGAGGATCAGGACGCTCAGCGGAACAGCAAAAATGAGGAAGAAGAGGACGGTGAGCATAATCAGGGTGAAGAGCCTGCCTGTTTGGAGGTGCTGGGAGCTGCACTTGACTTTGAGGAAGAGGGTGAGGCTGAATACCAGCATGAGGGGCGTGCAGAAGAGGAAGTCCAGGACTCCAATGGTGATGAGGAGTATGTGGCAGTTGCTAGAGGGGCGAACAGTGCAAGAAACGTACCCCAGCATGTTCAGCAGCAGCGAGAGGCTCCAGAGCAGGCCGGAGATGATGCCGGACAAGTGCTTTGGGCGATGGCTTCGGCACCAGATGGGACAGAGGACAGACGGGCACCTCTCAATGCTGATGGCTGTCAGGAGATACAAGCCAGTTCCGTACGTGAAAAGATCCAGGAAGAGGAATATCCCAAACTGCACTCCCACATTGAAGTGCATCAGGTACTGAACTGTTTCGATGGCAATGCAGAGCAGGTAGCCAAAGTCAGCGGCAGCCAGCTTCAGGATGTAGACAGTGAAGCGGTTCCTCCGGATGCGGAAGCCGAGGTACCACAGGACCATGCCATTTCCCACCATGCCACAGGCAGAGCTGATGAGGCAGAAGCTCTCCATGAACTTGAGGAGAGCCTATGACAGCTCTGCCTTTTGCACAGTCCCACTGTAATTAGCTCCATGAGCCAGGCTGGTTGTATTTGGAAGGAAGGTTGATGCAGTTTTAGCACTCATAATGAGGGCTTCACTGTGAAGTATTGATCTGTCACTGTCTCTGATTTCACACAGACCTGTAAGCAGAGAGCACAGAGGTGGTAGCTCATGTGACTTTCTCTCATGATCATCTGGTGGTGTTTGCAATGCCTTTCCAGCTCTTTGTAGCCAGAGGTAGATTCAGGGAAGGATTGCTGTGTTTGGACTTGGAGCCCAGAGCTTCTATGTGTCATTTAAAACACCGTATCTGAGGCCAAATTGTGTGTGGCATGTAGGAAAAGCTAGATTACAATGTATGTGTCTCTTTTTGAACTTATTTCTTGAGGCTCCTTTTACAGCCAGTGGTGGGAAACAAGTAGGCTAAAATAAAGCAATGTTAGCTCAGATTGATCATACCCGAAAAGTTCCTCATTTTCTTGTCTTAATAAAAAGGGAACCCAGGGATATTAGCTCAGATATAATTGTCTTTGCTTCATAGAGCTAGGATTAGGTGAGATGAATATTGTCAAAAGTGTATGAAAGTTGTAGATAGTCAACATATAAATTTAAGCAGCATTAAATCAGACCGAGTTTTTCCTATCCATACTCCCAGAAAACATCGTTGAGTAGTCATATAGCTGGTAGTTTTTTATGTTGATGACTGATTTCTATTTTAATGAAATGTAGTTTAATGTGATTGGTTTGGCCTGTGGAGCCTTATGTATAGATAATAATTCAGTCTGACAGAGTCAGGCCTTACTAATTTCTTTCTCAGAAGTTTTAAGAAGCATGTGTAGGAGAAAGTGTCTGACCCTCACATGACATTGGAATTGTGGCTTAAATAATTCTTTCACACTGTTCTGTCAATTCACCCTGCTCCCTCCCCCATGATACTGGGATTTGAATGAGAATCTTGCCCTCCCAAAACCCCCCAAAACCAAAGGTCCAGAAATAAAATTCACTCCATTTTTGTCCAGTGAGGTCAAACTGTGTGACTCTTTCCTACTCGCCCTGCCAGCTGTTAATTTGGACATGACAAGATAGAGAAGTGCCATGAAAGACAGCAGGAGATAGTCAAAAAGAAGAGAGAAACAAGTCAAAATAAGGACAGCGGTGAAGAGGTGAATCATGGGATATCTAACCGGCATGAATAGTTCCTTACCTTGTTAGTAATAGTTCCTTGTCAAATGCCACAGCAAGTGGGGAGACAGACTGCCTGAACGGGTGAAATGTGACAAATTGAAACATTATTGTTTCATCTCAACAACCCACCCTGTCTCCAGTGCTACACGGAAAAACTATGCAGGTAATCTCCTCGTCCAGCTGATGGCCGGGGCAGCGGGGATAGTTTTGCCGCATGAGTCTGCGACAGGCATATACACCAGCAGTGCTTGGTTGAGAATCCAAGTGGAACCATTGCACCTAACTTTGTCCATTAAGAATACAAACGTCTCATTGCACTTAGCTTTTAAAGCTACCATTAGAATTAATGGAGGTTTAGGAGCACCTGCAAGGGTAATATTTTGGCCCTAAGATAGGTGTCTTAGGCGTGCACAGTCAGCTGCCTGTCTTTCTCTGCTGACTGCAGACACATCCCATGGTGCTAGCTTCACCTAGTGGCTTAACATCTGGATGGCTGAAGGCAGGTGAGGTGAATTGCACCCTTAATGTCATCACCACAGCTTGCAGGATGTGTCTTTTAGGGTTGACTGAACCCAGGGAACTTCTGGCACTGCGGCATACTCTTTTGTAGGGAGCTAGAAGATTCCATCCTCAGCCATTATGGGACCTCAAGTGTTTCTAACATCAAGCCTTTAGAGCCTGTTAGATCCAAGAAAGAATTTAAGTATGTACTTCTGAAACGGACTAAGGGAAATAAAAAGCATTGTCTCTTTCAGAAAGCAAGGAATGTCTGTTGTAGCACAGTTTGTTTCAGAACAGGCAGGTAAGTGCTGCATGTAACATCTGAGTCCAAACTCACCTTCTGTTTCTTTATCTTAGTAGAGTAGCTTACTGCTTGCCCAACAGCACTCACAAGGCTACCTGCTCCCTGAACATCTGTAGCAAGCCCATTGAAAATATATGGCCTTATGACTGTGTCCACTTCCTCTCCATCTGGTTGTGGGGTCGCAGCAGATCTCCCACAGTGAAAAATTATCAGACCTTGATCCACAGTAGAAAGTACCTGAAGCAGTTGCTAATTCTGTGAACCAAGTCTGCTGTGAGGAGAAAGGAAGACCCGATGGTTAGTGGTTACCCGCCCTTTGGAGAATCCAGTTGCAGCACACTCCTCTGCCACAACCTCTCTGTGTGACCTGAAGCAATTTGCCAACTGATTTAAAGAGGACGCAACTATTTGAGTGGCACCTACCTCTGCCTTTGCCCACTCCAACCTTCTGACCAGGTGCTCACATTAAGAAAGTGGTGGTTTTACCTCCCTGCTGCCATCATCTCCACAAGGCAATTCACCCCACCTGAAATGTGGGTCATCCTCTGGAGGTGCCTCTCTCTCCATTGGCCATTTAGGGAACATCAGGTGATTACGTTTCTAGCTAAGGCATTTCAATCAGATTTCGTAATGTTAAACAGCATCAGCCTGGGCCACTGATAGTGTACTGTCACGTAGTGTCAAACTGGTTGTAATGGACGCCCTGTGGGGATATGCCGAATCATCAAAAACTTTGCATTCCATATAATGCAAGTGAAGTAACCATCCTATGACTTCCATAGACCATGCAAAAGCAAGTGGAAAAGTTGCTCACAGTTCTCGTATATCTCTTATAAGACTTTGGTAGACTCCTTTGGTAAGACTGCTGCCTCCAAAGCATATTCAAAACCTGAGTCTACTTCCTTAATGAAACTAATTAATGAAAGCCTGCATCAAACAGCAGCAGTCTAGCTGGTCTTTCTTTCCCTTGAGATTAAACATCCTTCCTATGGCTTACATGCTGAGTACAGTATAGTTCTTGTGGCAGCTGTTAGTCTGAACAAACTTGACACCACAAAGACATCTCCTTGTCTGGACACAGAGTTATGCTGTTGTGTTTTCTCAGCTAATCTTAATTGATCATCTAAGACCAAAACTGCTAGTGTTTGATCTCTGAAGAATGCCACCTTCTATGACAGATGGGCAGTTAGGGCAATGCAATAGCATGTGTTCTTGGCAAAAGATCCCCAGAAAGAAGATCTCCTTGTCTTGAAGATGATCAAGACAATTGTGTAGCTATAGCCAATTTCTAACCAGCAGGAAGGGAAAATATTGGAGATCCTTTCCCCCAGTTCTTTTTTCTCCTCCCTTCCCCTCACCATCTCTCCAAAATCATGGCAGAAAGCAAGAGACAGAGGGCAATGGCAAAGACCGCTGCAGCCATCCAGGACTTTCTCACCTTCTTGTGGGTTCCTCGGTATTTCAGGGACTATTTGCAGCAACTGCATGGTGTGGATCTGCTGGTGAAAATTGTCACCTGAATTCTGTGACTGATGGTCCAGATAAAATCCTTGTGCTGTAAAATCAAATCCTGGTGCTGGGCTATTTAGACACTGTTAAAAAAGCCATGGTCATTTCAATGTGACATCTGGAGAAACAGCCAATCACTCTCTTGAGGAAGGATCTAGTTTTTCGCATGTGGTCACTTAGATTTCAACCACCTCCCCCTTCCCTCCCAGCACAGAACCTGTCACTGTCATGGCTTAGGAAATGCTTTCTCGCTACTTCTCCCTTCTTCAGACAGTCTCGCGATATAAAGAACACAAGAACTGTCTGTCCAAAGTTATACCTTGACTCTTGCACTGATGCTTTGCTTCCCAGCTGCATCCATGAGCAGCTCTAGTTTCACAGACCTTGCAGAAGATGCTCTACTGCTGCTCAGGGTCACACAGATTGAGAAATGGTCAGTCCTCTTCCATAATGCCTGCTGCTGATTTCACAACCTCCCTCAACACAACTTCTCCTTCCCCAAGGGTCCACTGTCACTGCAGAACCTCCCTTAGCACACTCACCACTACCGAGTGTCCTCTTCTGACCTCAAAACCTCTCCCAACACAAGTTGTCACCATACATTGTCCCCTACTACTTCACACTACCTGTTCTACTGTAGGGTCTCCTTGAACTTTCTAGCCAGCCTTATGACACCTCAGCAGCCACAATTTTGCAACCTCTCCTAGTGTTACCCTTCAAAACACGATGCCCGCTTCTGATGTCACAAGGTCTTTCAACACAGCTTAGCACCCACAGTATTACCTGCCACTTCATACGATCTTTCAGCACAGTCCCTCACCACACCTCAGGCACTTCTGATTTCACAAACTCCACGAAGACAGTCCCTGGCCATGTAGCATCCATTTCAAGTTTCACAACTTCCCTCCACACCGTGCCTTGTCCCCATCCTGCTCATCATCAAATTCACAACAAACATTCACCATGGCTCTATCAACAAACCCCTTGCCAGTATTCACTATCCAGCTGCAAAACCTCATTCATCTCACCATGCACAGTCCCTCCTTGTCCAAATCACAGCTCCCCTGAGCATGACCTGCTGCCATAGTGGTGTCCAGAGCCAGGTGCCAAGGTAAGTGGAATGAAAATGGAGAAAAGACCTTTCTCCTTTGCTGGCACTAAGCGCACCCCAACGGGGAATTATTTTGCAACAGCAGGTAACAGCAATTCTTCATTTGGACTTGTGCATTAAGTCATCTCTGGTAGTCCATTTGGCTAGGGAAACAAAAGGACATGAATGTGATGCTAGCCAAGTTGCTGCCATGTGTGCCACTGGGTACAGAAAGTGGCAGGCTGACTCATACTAGGTTAGCAGACCAGATGCTATTGGCCTGATCTCTGGCTTCTGTCATCTGTTGGTCCTCTTCCTTTCCCAAAGACTGTAAGACTTTGTTTACCTTCTTACCCAATACTCTTGTTTCCTGTAGTGACTGCTGATAACCCTCATTAAGCTGCCCAAGACTCCAGGTGACAGTAAAAGGATATTTAAGTTAGGGGACTATTTTCACCAAGGCATTTCTTTACCAGTATTTATTCTCATTAACTGTAGGATTTCTGTTTTCACTGTGGAGATCGCTGGCATTCTGTGCAGAGGAGATGGAGACATTAACTATGTTGCTATCAGGCCATTCCACATTTCCAGAAATTTCAGCAAAACAAAGGAAAGGACAGTAGCTGAGACAATGTCTTTCCTGACATCCATGAGGCATAAGCTACAAATACACAGTAGAGTAGAGAGAAATGATGAATTTGACTTGGGCCTTGGTTGAGATGATATGCTGATATAAATCAGCATGTCTATTTGCTTCGTTTGTTTCATTTCTTAGGTTCACCTTTGACTGCAGCTGCTCAGGTTAAGAAAGATGGGGCCCATTGTGACAGTGAGATTTGTCCGCCCTAAGTTATTTTGTTTAAAAGCTAGATGTCCATTTCAGACCTAATCGCATCCTAAAATCAGTTCTGAGGAAGATCAGATGCATCTGCCTCCAGAGACATTCATTTTTTTCCGCAGAAGAGCCTAGAGTGACTAAGTCAGGGTTAAATTTGCTGACTTCCATTGGCATTAAATAGGTGACGTCCTCCCTCAGTTTCCCAATTCGTATATGAAGGACTTTTTTGACTGACTTGGTAATTCACTGACCTCTGTTAAAACATGCAAATTCTTGCAAAGAGGCTTTATTCACTGGATTTCCAGTGATGAAATTTCTGGTGAGATAGGACTTGGAGGGTCATCAAGAGGTCACCCAGGACATCTTCTGTCCCTATAAAAACTTAATTGTACCACTCCTGAGAGAAATGAGCCCAACCTGTCCTTAAAAGACTCCTGTGATAGGAATTCTTTACCATCCCTGGAGGATGGTGACTCTTCTTACAGCTTGAGGTTTCTTTCTTTGTTTCCTTTAATGAGGATTTCTCTTTTACATGTTTTTTGGAATACACAGAAGTTAAAAAAGGAGAGAAAATATCTAGATTACAAACGGACTGTTTTAGCATTCACAATGCTAGGAAGCCAGAGCAGTGGACCTAATGGCCCTTTACACATGGGAAATCCATACAACTATCAGCTTGGAGTAAGGAAGAACTCCGAGAAGCGTTAACTGGATAGGTCCATGCATATGCTTGTCCAGTTGAATACTCAGCTACTCCTTTGACTGTTATTTCTTATGGAGAAACCCTGAAATGCCTTTGTGATATCATTAGAAAAGCATTGACTGACAACTGTTTCTTTAAAATATATTTACTTAAACTTTTCAGTCAAGACAGAACTCATTCTCCTCCTTTGCCCCTTTCTTTCACGCCTTCCCTTCACGAAGCCTCCAACCCTCCTTCCTCCAGCCCCAAGAGCCCTTCAGGTGGAAGATTTCCTGGGAGAGGGTTAAAGGTTGGTGCTTAAATGGTTTTCTTCTCAGCCCTTTGTGCAGCTGCTGGGGTATGAAAGCATCATTCAGCACACCCAGGTCGCATCATCCACACAGCCTATTAAACCACTTCTCACACAGGCAGGAAACATCAAGATACACTTGTGACACACGAAAGCAAGTAATGAATTAGATGGGGTTGGATTATACACTAACAGCCACCTCCTAAGCAAGTTTTGGAAGCTTTCCAGAAGCCATTCTATGTTCTTTAAAGGTGCTGTGCTCTAACACATTCATACCAGGAGAGACAGAAGTTGAGGAGATAAAGCTGTACAGCCCTTACACAAAAAATTAGATCTCTAAACACAGGCGAGGTAAGTTTTGCAGCTTCTCTGCCTTCTCGCTTTGCTTCGCTTTGTTTGCTTTGCTTTGCTTTCCTCTTCCTTTTCCTTTCTTCTTGAACAAATGTGAAAATACAGAAAGGAACTTCCACTGAAGTTATCAACTGTCTCTAATTATCTTTGGCCAGAATCATACACAGAGCTAGTTCTACAGCCGCAGATTCGATTGCTTCGATATTACTCTTTTGTTTCCCATAACCACCTGAGATTTTAGGGAAGAATGCATGCAGTAAGGAGATGGTGCAATTTCTCACCCTTTTTGAGATGTTAAGAGTACACATGAGATTCATTTTATTTTGCAGCTGATTGCATTATGTCATATAGCTCAGGTCTACCCCTGCAAAGGCACTTGAAGAGATAAGCCATAAGTGGTGGGAATCCTCTACTGAATTAGTCATTCTAGTAATCCTCTTGGAGTCAGCAGTAAGAAACAGGTACCTGCAGCACATGATTCATCACATCTACAAGTAGACTGGTCAGGTGTAATATGCCTAGCTTAGGTATAGGTGCCTACATGACTTAAGGTGATGAGATGAGATCAGACAGATGGGTAGTTTGTTAAATGCAGTTTGGTGGTGATGGAAAGGACCTTATCAAGCAAGACACATAGTCGAGCTGTCTGAATTGTGAATCGGTCCTTTTGTAGATGCACACCTTGTTTTTAGCTCAGGAATTTGCCATCTGCTGGTATTCAGGCATATAGTTTCCCCTGACCATTTCTCTCTTGGTCACTCCTTTCCAGCTGCCTAAATGTGGCCCTGCGATTGCTGTGGTATGCTTCCAGTGATGCTCTGGCTTGGATGGAGCCCAGCTATTTCTTTTCCACTGGGTACTGCACAGCCATAAAGGTGTGCTCATTTCATCCCTGTCATTTATTCTGTTGAGAAGTCTACGTCGTTGCTCAGTAGAAGGAAGAGGGGTAGGAAGGATCACGACCTGGTAAGACGAGGGAGAAACTGACCTCCCGTTGTTCTTACTGATCCTTTTCCTTGTAGAAATATCTGAAGGGGAACCATCCATGTAAATTTTACCCTTCTGCTTGAAAAACTTTCATCTAGTGTAAGTACAACTGCAAGCATAGGAAAAGTCCCTAACTTTGCCCACTTCCTCTCTCGGCTTCACTTTGTGGGTTTGAAACTAATCTTGGCTTTTCTCAGTTTCAGTGTTTCCTGTGGATGCTTCATCCCTTTGTGCCTGCACGAGAATTTCTGATTATGCTGCAGATTGAAGTAGTTGGTAGATAACTTGGCTTAACTGAATCATTCCACAGATTTGCTCACAGATCACCAGTACAAATGTTGTGATGTAATTCTGCAGGACTTAAAATGGTGCATTTTAACACCAGCTGATGGGGAATGCTTTGATCCTAGAAGGAAGCCCATACAGTGGATATTTTTATTAAAAGAGTGCCTGCTTTTGGCTGACCTTAAACTCTCTGTGAAGAGTTTAATCTGGTGGTTCCCAGACTTCTTTGACCAAGGGAATTCTGGTGGTCTGGGTGCATAATGGCAAGCTAGAGACGTTACACTCTTTCTAAAGATGTAGGCTACTCATTTATTAGTGACATGTAATGCTCGATGGGTTGTAGCTGGAACACAGGGTGAACCAAAGAAGTCCCATGTTTATGCTGGAATGTGACCTTGTCTCGAATGAGAAACTGTATGGATGTAGAAATGCCTAGGGACAAGGAGCTCAGCCATAACCTGAAACAGGTGGATGGCATTACAAAAAGCTCTGAGCTACTTTCTGGCACCAAAAGGGATTATTCTCTAAAGTTCATTCTAACCTGGTGGTGCTAATTTGCTTCAGCTCCTCATCGTGAGTGGAGGAAAAAAGGGTTCTGCAAAGGACCCTAATTTAGTCATTCTGAATCAGCCTATAGAGAGACTTATACTGGCTGTTGAAGGAGTTTAGTTAGACTAGCTTCATTAGAGCTAAGTTAACCCTTGAAAGCATCACGCAGAGCGTATCAAAAATCATACTAGGTAAAATCAGTACAGTGCTGGGACAGAAGATCTCACAAGAGTCTTTCATTCTTCCTTCCTCTGATAGAAACAATGCTGAGATTTAGAACAATGTGAAATACTACATTAAGTCATATGTGCAATTTTTTTCCCCTCCATGATAGATAACCTTCCCAGAACTCATTTTTCAGCCTGTGACATTTCATATTTACGTTTCAAAATGTATATACACAAGAGAGTTCTTTTCTCTGCCTGTGGTTACATTTCCCTTCTAAACAAGAATTCAAAGATCATGTGTACTTATAAAGCAAATCATCATTCTGAGCAATATTTCTGGGTATTCTTAAAGACACCCATTTTACAAAGATTGCTGTCAGGGACTTTGTCTCCCCTGAGGGCAAACATACTGCATTATCTGCCTTGTAGTGCCCAAGGTGAACACTCTGGCTGTGTCCTTAGTGCATGGAAGGCTACCAGCCATGGAGCCAGTCCTTCAAAATCCTGGAGGACCAGGATTAAGGAACATAACACAGAGTGCACCTATCTCCGTGCCACAAAAGCCAAGGCAGAAGCTTTGTACTGTGGAGAATTAAATAGCTGTTAAAAAAAAATACATGAGAGAAACTAAACGCTTCATAAGCTTAATACTAATGCTATATCTTTCTTGGTTTGTATCCACTTCTGATATAGAACTCATTATTAATAATGAAAAAATGCTGATGAACCATGTGTCTGTCTTTGTTTTCCCAGGTGTATAAGCTGTATATTGCATATTGGCACCCAACGGATCAACATGGAGAATGTAAGCAGTGTGAAGGAATTCATTCTTCTGGGCCTTTCAAAGAACCAAGGGGTGCAGAAAATATGTTTTGTGGTGTTTTTGTTCTTCTATATTCTAATTGTGGCAGGAAATCTGCTCATTGTTGTCACTGTAGTTAGCAGTCAACGTCTGAACTCCCCCATGTATTTCTTTCTCTGCCACCTGTCCATTGCAGATATTTGCTACTCTTCTGTCACAGCTCCCAAAATGATTGCTGACTTCCTTGTTGAGAAGAAAACCATTTCCTTTGGGGGTTGCATGGCACAGCTATAATTCCTGTACGCAGGATAACTCCTAGCCCAACAGGGCACATCTACAGGCCCAGGCAAAGGAAGAAACATGTATTCCAAGGGAATAGCTGGAGCAGCTACTCCCGCAGGAGGGAAGAGAAGAAATGTGAAGATGGAAGATTGAATCATCTCAGAGCCAGTCACAGCTGCCACAGGGAGGTTGGTTCTAGCAGCTAAGGTTCTCCACAAGGCCAAAGGAGCCACGAGGAGCCACGGGGCCCTGACTCCTACCTTGCCAGGAGGAAAAGAGCAAATGAGCTGCGTGAGGGAGAAAGACATCTGTGTAATGCACTCTGAAAGTAACTAAAGCACTTTCTTTTTCCTTCCTTCACTTCATGTTCCCTATAAACACTTGCTTGCACTTGTGTTGCACCTTAACATGGCTTAAGTGTGATTCAAGATAAGAAGGTGTTCCCTGCACAGGAGAGCGGCAGATCTACAGACCAAACCCTGGGACAATGTCGCAAATGCTCTGGTTCCCCGAATGTCCTCTGCTCTATGCAGGGGGTGGCAGAGTGGGTTCCCGTTTCACAGGCATGCACCAGCACACTGCAGACATCTCAGTGTCTTCTCCTCACCGTGGTGGGTTATGTGGATGGCAGCCAGCAGGACGGAACTGGGATAAATCCTGATTCTCAAGGCTTAGAGGGATAGTGTCCCTCAGGCCTGGGCCAGCATGTCCCTCACCCAGCATTCACACTCTGTGGACACAGCTAAAGGTGGGACCAGCCCCACCTATTTGTAGCAGTCTAAATTCTTCATGCAATGAAGGACAGTTGTCTAGCTCAGCACCATTGTCAACAGAGAGGGACAGGCGCCTTCAGAGGTTGGTCTGTCTCACCCGGGGTGGGGCAGGTAGAAAGACAGATGGGACCCACTGACCCCCTTCATACTGAAACTGCTGAGGGGTTAGGGCACACGGCCAGTTCAAGCTAAGGCTTATAATTTAAAAACTGTTTTTTTTTTTAAATGTTTTGGGGAAGAACGCCATGATTTTTCTGATTTCTCTTCTGGCTGCTGGATGCTAGCAGGCAACAGCAGGACCATAGCTTATGGAAGGCGACTACAACAACAACAACAACATTTGATTCCTCTACACATTGGCCCAGATTCTTATAATGACTTAATATGAGGACTAAACAGCTGCTTCTATATTTTGCATTGCCTGAGTAAAAATACCTGGCAAGTAGTGAGGCCTGACCACAAACATTTTTAAAGTCTTGAAATAATTTCCTCGTTTACTTCTTGTTTCAAACGTGTACAGACCAGATGTCTAAGTGCCAACAGTCATATAGCACAGTTCTGATATTTATTTATGCTGCAAACGTGCAATGGTAAGAGCAAGTTAATAAGAAATAAGAAAGCATATGTGAAATATTGGCTTAGAAGGGAAAAATATCTGACACGTGTAAGAGACATCTTTACTCAAAAAATGTTTGATTGCAAGGGTAATGTGAACACAAACTCTTGCAAATGGTCAGCCATGACATTGATTTTAAATAGAAATGTTTCCAAAAGAAGCGCATAGCTAATACTAAATGAAGTCCATTTATCTGGACAGCATTGGAAAGCAAGCAAGAAAGCAAGCAAACCCCCCCATATAATGTGACATGGTCTAGGTGATCACGCTCCAGAGTCACCCTGTAGAGATTACTCTAATAGCTGTCCAAAATATATATTTTAGCTCCCCATCCACTGATTCTTTCTGACAAAGAAAACTTCACATGCCTCTGGGATCTCATTGCTTCTGGTAAGCTTGTGCTTCTGCTGTGCAATTTACTTGAAATATTTCTGCCACAACTTCCCCATCTGGAGAGAGAGAGAGTTGTTCTTGCAGATGCTCTTGGAAGTTGTTTTTGCAGAATGAGAAATGGAGCTAGACATTCAGGCTGTCCGTTTCATCCTCTGTAGTTTCCAGCCCTGGCAGAGATGTGGACTGCTCTCGTGACACATAAGAAGCAGCTTGGAGCTGAGAGGTTTTGATGAAACTGCCTGAAGTGGTCCAAGAAGGTCATCAGAGGAGAATAGCAGGCAAACTTTTGGAGACTAGCAAATATAAACTGTGCAAGTTTTCTGATCTTGCTTCTTTGCTTTGTTCAAGCATGACTATGAAATCCTGCCTTTGAAAAGAGGCATTACTGTTGAGTGGCTTTTGTGAGGTGCATTTTATGAAGTAGAAAGTACTCAATTCTTTTTACCCTTTCTTTTAATTGGTGTCGTCTTTGCTTATTTTTCAATTATATGCCATTTCCAGAAATATCTGTCAAAAGGAAGTTTCTGGTGTTACAGAGTCAAGGAGTCAATAGGTAGCTGCAGCACTGCCTATGTACTCAATCTTAACTTGTCCCCTCTAGCTGTACACATCGTGGCAACAATGCTCTTAACACACACGCTTTGGGCTTCCCCACACTGCTTTCCCTCTGCCCACAGAGTGGCATGGAGATAGGGACGGAGACATGAAAGAATATTTCCTCTGCTGCTGAAGTTGGAGGGTGGAAGAGGCAGAGATCTCATGAGAAAGAACTGATTGACCTGTGATTGTGGAACAGGATTAAGAGCCCAAAGGACTTGCCAGTATTGTAGACACTGTTATGCAGCTCTTGCCATCTATCTTTTCAGTGTAGAAACTGAACACTAGTGATACTTGCGTACTGCACTAGAGTGCAGCAAAGGTGAATACAAGGGTGTTGGTGAGTAAAGGAGATTCAGCAGTGGTGTATTTATTACCCCGGTGGCATCACAGGTGTGTTTATGGGGATTTCCATGCCTAGTCCAGAACTTGGCTGAGGTGTACAAAAACCTTACTGACACATCGTTAATGCAGATTATCTCCAGTATTCACCCATGTACTGTGTGAAAGGTGGTCTGAGGAAACACAAGCCTGCTCTTTTGGAGACTGAAGTCTCAACCCAGAAATTCATGAGCAATAACTGGAACCCATCCACACAAGATGTAGCCCAGTACAGCACATATAGGACAATGACTCTCCTGCTTCAGGTTTCCTGGCATGCCTTGAACATGGTCTGATTTCACTTAGGGCGCCTTAAAGACAGTTTGTGCCTAAAGGCACATCTCTGCTAAACAGACATGAGGTAGGTGTCCACTTTACCTCCTCCAGAAGGATCTACACTGATAGCTGAAGTGATGTTAATTAGCCAGCTGCCTTGTGTCATGATGTGAATATTGATGGCTGCACAGAAATGCATGGACATTCTACCAGAGTCAGAGAGCAATAGCAAGGACTAGTTCTGTTGAATTCCCTCAGAGGGTTGAAAAAGAAGGTACGTTCACTGCCTGAGCAGAATTCCTTAGGGCATGACTAATGTGTTAAGACTCAAATCAAAACATGCACTACCCTTCTCAGTCAGTTTTTCGTTTCCAAATCAACACAACAAAAGTGGATGTTTAGGTAACCTAGTAACTAGTCTTCCTTTTTAAAAGGGGCAAAGATCAGAAATATGAATCTGGAGGATATTTCCACCAACTCCCTCAAGCAAATAAGTGGAGCTCGCTAATACACACTTCAGTAATACATTCTGAGTTAGATATCAACTGTCACTCCTTGAGAGAAGCATTGACTTTGAAAGGAAACTTTCCCCAAAAGGCATAAAAGGGAATACATTGATATTGAACATACCAGTGATCGACATGGATGTGTACTGATAACACTGTGTTTCTAATGCCATCACAGGTGGCTTTATTCTGTGCTTCAGGTTCTGTCTACGTGATGTATGTGAAGAACAAGAACAATGTGACGGAGTTTGTCTTCCAGGGACTCACACAAGATGATACATTAGCAAAAGTATGCTTCACATTCTTCTTAGTCTTCTATGCCACTATCATTCTTGGAAACCTGCTTATCATCATCACTGTACAGAACAGTCAACAGCTGGACTCTCCCACCGCATGCTTCTTCCTGAGCTGCTTGTCCTTTGTAGATATCAGTTACTCTACTGTCACAGTTCCCAAACTCATTTATGACCTTCTTGCTGAAAAAAAGACCATCTCTTTTGTGGGCTGCATAGCACAGCTCTTTGGGGTCCATCTCTTTGCCTGCACGGAGATGTTCATCCTCATAGCAATGGCGTATGATCGTTACACTGCTATATGCAAGCCGCTTCATTACACAAGCATTATGAACAAGCATGTGTGTGGCCGGCTGGTGGCAGCTTCGTGGGTGGGAGGCTGTGTGCACTCCCTGGTGCAGACCCTGCTGACCGCTCAGCTAGTGTTTTGTGGGCCCAATGAGATCGACCACTACTTCTGTGATGTACACGCTTTGCTGAAGCTGGCCTGCACTGACACCTACGTGGTTGGTTGCATCGTGGTTGCCAATAGTGGTCTGATTTCCTCAGGCTCTTTGCTTGTTCTTGTTCTGTCCTGTGTCATTATTTTGGTCTCTTTGAGGACACACTCTTCCAAAGGGCGTCTCAAAGCACTCTCTACCTGCACCTCCCATATCACTGTTGCACTTCTGTTCTTTGGGCCATGCATTTTCATCTATATGTGCCCTTCCACCATCTTCTCAGCAGACAAGAGTAGAACTGAAACTAAATTCAAGGTTTCATGTAGCTCTCATCTTTCTTTGGAAATTGTCAGTCAAAACGATGTGAGCATATTGTCACCAGTCAAACCCGAGTCTTTGGGGTGGTATTGTGGCTTTTACCTTTAGACACCTTAGAGCTGTGTAAGTCTCAGGTCTAGGCTTCTCCTGGCATTAAGAGGAATAACTAGGTATTTTGAGAGGTTATGCTTTCCCACTAGCTCCTACGAGCTTCGGAGAGTGGTGTCTGCTCATGTTTCCACACAAAAAAAGTGATGGTGGTGCTAAACTTCCAAGAGAAAGCAAATCCTTCAGGATGGCACAGCACAAGCAGGTTTCATCTCACATATATTGGTGTGCTGACATGAGGTGCCTCAACTTGAGAGAGCTGCTGAAGACAGCAAGAGACCTTTGAGGGGACTGCGATTCATTGCATGGTAAAATAGAAGCATGAGAGGAACAGGATGCTGCACTAGGTGTCTGCCTTACAGTGAAGGGTGACATACACTGTACTAGACTTTCCAAGGCTCCCAGGAACACTGATGGACACAGAGGCCGTTCCCCAGTGCCAGTCATTAACTCCGATTTTCATCAGTCTGTGCCAACCTGGTGTCTCCAGGAACGCTTCATTTAAAGGAGCTCTGCTAACACCTTTCCAAGGCCTTGGCCTTATGTCATAGCTGAGCTTTGTAATCTATCAGAGCAGCAATCCAAGCATGGTTAAATACCATAGTCAATGTTGGAGCCACAATCCAGTTCAATTATCGGGACATTTTTCACCGCTTTATTTAGAGACTGGATGAAGTTTCATACTTTGGCCAGTCGTCTGGTGCTTTACACTATAAAAATCTAAGGAATAGGTATCTCAGTGGAAATACGGGGATCCAATATCTCTCCATACTCCACACAATATAACCTAATTCCTAGCTGAACACTGAAAATTTCCCTAAAATTCTTAACAGTACTGTTCTTGATTCATCGAGTTTTCCTCAACTGTTTGCAGCAGGGAAACCCCCAAATGCCCCTAGGACCTCCTGACTCTGGGCAATGCTGTTCTACCGCAAATGGACTTACTTTAGCATTGCTGTCATGACAAGTGATTCAAGGCAGGGATTTTCCCAAATCTCCTCCTGGAACTGAGATTTGGGGAAGGAAAGAAGAGGAACAGGATTCTGGATGGTGGATCAGAAGGCTTTCTTAGAAAAGCAAACTGTAGATTTGAAGAGACAGCAGCTCTTTAACATTTTAAAGTCCCTAATTTTGTCTGGGTTTCTTGAGGTGGAGACTAAGGCATAGGTGAATGCAGGGCTTAGATGAATGCGGGGCTTATGAAAATCTGTTCTTTTTGATGATATTTGTCAGAAAGCATATTTAGGTTTGAGATTGTGATTCTTGATTGAAACATGCTGCCGGTTCTGCTGATGCTTAGCTCGAGATGGCTTTGACTATCTTAAACATCAGCGCAGAGAGAGGTGTGCAGACATGACTCATTGCTGTGCAGGGAAGCTCTTTGATGACAATCTACCTGTCTTTTTCTGGAAGAGTAGTATTGTACATTGCTCTTCCCAGAGACCTGTAAACATACACAGGAAAATAAAATGATGCCTGTGATTTCTTCTCAAGCTATTTCCTTCCTTTGAGCTGGGAGTCCACTGAAAGAGACAATTTTGGACACCTCAGAAATCTGGTTTAAAAAGCTCACTTCTCTGTTGAAGATAAGGAAAGCACAACATTGATATGTGTAAAAACTGTGAACTTCACATATCTGATGATACTTAATAATCAGAAACAAGAGATAAACCTTGAGCTTCAGCCTCTGCAGCAACAGAAAGATGGCAACTAGCAGGACCAAAAGGCTACATTTTCCTGAGACTTGTAAAATCCTTCTTTAGGGTGCCATAGATGATCACAGGGACACAATCTTTGCTAGAGTTACGCACAGCTTTAAGGAGAGGAAGTCAGGGGAAATAACAGCCCTAACAGGCTTGCAGTGAAATGCAAAGGGAATCCACAAGACTTCTTTCCATCCCCCTTTGACTGTAAACCTTATGCAGAGGCAGGAACCTCTCACCTGTCTGAGATTAATTCTGTCACTTTCAGCTCAATAAAGATTTCAACTCCTTCTGCCAACTGAGGGACAGCATTTGTAAACTCAGCCAGAAGGGATGAAACATCTACTAGTGATAGAACACCTATCCTTAGAGCTAGCTTAGCTGAATTGATAAAAGGATTCCAAAGCCTTTCCCAACTTTCTCATCTCCCAGAAATGATTGGTCATTTATTCTCAAAATCACATTGATGGCAGACATGTAGTTGGTAAGTCACCATCTTATTCCGTCATTCTTTTAAGTGAAAGAACACTGCAGCTTGATTAACTTTCAGATTATGTCCAATGTCCTTAAAATAACTACCGGTTCACTCAGTTGCCTCAAGTGGATTGCTGATATGTGGAGATGAAAAGCAGGAATAAGTTCTTGTTACTTCACAATGGTAGCAAAATTAGAAGTCAGTCTTTTTGCATTTCTGTAGTTTTTTCATGTTTCCAGGCAGAAGGGGAAAAAGGAGGTAGTAATGAGTGACAGAAGAGGGAGATTTAAGAGAAGAGGGACAGTTACTTTCCCTAGTGTTTGGGGGGCAAAAACACAGGTGTCTCTTCTCCAAGATTTCCTTTCCAGAACTTCAGGTTCTGTGTGTTGCACTGGAAGAGGCTACTCCTTTCAAATACTGAAGACGTAGCAGAAATGGCCATAAATTCAAATCACATTGCTTTTCTCCTCTTGAATATCTTTGAAAGCTTTTTCTCATCTTGACAGACTGGTGTTTTTCCTACATGAGCAAACATTCCTAATAGAACAGAGAACTGCAGTTCTGTGCCACGCACTCCTCAGGCAGGAGTCCTGTTTGTGCTTGGAACTTGCAAGTTAAGAGTCAGGATTCCTCCAGCTTTCAGCAGCAGAGGAACACAGTCTTTCAAGATAGAAGTTGCAGATACAACCAGTTAAAAGTCCACCTAAAATCCCTTCTAACAATTGAGTACCTTTCTGAATCTCACCCTTGGAAGCTGATCAAATCTTCCTTGGAAGTCCTACTCTTTGTACCAAGGTTTTGATAAATTTTCCCCAAACAAAGTTCTCTTTCTAACAAGTCTGCTGAAGTTTCTCTAATATGACCTAAAACTCTCCTCAGAGCATCCTTCACCTCCTTATTCCTTAGGCTGTAGCTGATAAGATTCAGCACTGGAGTCACCACTGTAGAGAACAGAGAGGCCCATTTATCTCAGTCCAATGAGTAGCTGCATATTGGGCTACCACACATAAAAACAGTGCTGCCATAAAACAAGAAGAGAGCTCTCAGATGGGAAGCACAGGTGGAGAAGGCTTTGCATCTGCCCTTGGAGGAGTGGATCCTCAGGGTGGTGGAGATGAGGTAGATGGAGGAGATGAGAATTGCCAGAGATGTGAAGGTGCCACGAAACACACCAAAAATGTGAAGTACCATCTCTTTGCTATAGATGTCAGAGCATGAAAGCTGGATCCTAGGGGGATGTCACAGAAATAATGACCGATAACACCAAAGTCACAGAAAGAGAATGTGAAGGTGGAGATAGTTTGCGCAAGTGCGTGGACAAAGCCAGTGAAACAGGAGATGATTACCATCTGTGTACAGGCTTTTGAGGACATGACGGTTGCATAAAGGAGAGGGTTACAGAGAGCCACATGCAGTCATATGCCATTACTGCCAGCAGGAGACACACAGCACTAGCCATGAGGAGACAAGTGAATAGCTGTGCCACACAGGCACTGACTGCAGTGGCTCTCCTCACTGCTGAAGAGTTCACCAGCAACCTTGGGGAGATAGCTGAGGAGTAACAGAAATCCACAGAAGCCAAGTTACTGAGGGAAAGGTACACAGTGTGTGAAGCCGGGGGATCAACATTCATCTGCATGATCCTTCCAAGATTCCCTATTAATGTGCTTAAAAAAAGCAGGTTACCTTCACCTCTTGGCTTTCTGTTAGTCCAGAGAGGATAAACTCAATGGCCACACAGTGATTCCTCTCACGCATGTTGCTACCACACTCATATCATCTCCCGACAAGAAACTGCTTCAACACCTAGAAGTAATGGGAAACTGGCAACACACAATTGATTGTCTCAGTAGCCACAAGGAAGTACGGAGCATTTTCCTCATAGCTTCTGACTAGACTTCTTTAATTACGCATTGAAATGACTTGTGATACAAGGGAGTACTGTTTCTATTTTCAGGTGAGATAAGAAAGCACAGAAAGATAAAATAATTTATTCAAAAGGCAACAGCAGCACTGTGAAACACAAGTCCAAGTTTGGCACTACAATGGTTTTCGTGTGCCCTCTTTCTCCTCTTTTAAGGAAAAAAGTCTGCTTTTCTTGAGGACATCTATGGAGCACTCTTCTCCCCTCACTCGTGACCACGGTTGGGTGTACAGGATCATTCAAATGGCCCACTCTGAGGGCAATGGCCCGCTTGTTCCTGAAGATACATGGTCTTGACACTAGTTCAGACATCATTCTTCCTGTATTGCAATCACCAATACATTTTTTGCCTACTAGCTAACTCCCCCGGGCATTGGTAGCAGTGTAGTTATAGCTCAGTATCGGCCACAAAGTCCATTAAAAGGGCAAAGCAGCCCCCGTTCAGCCTTGCTGAAATAGGAATATAATGGTTAGGCTGCAGCTGTGCCAACTTGCTAAGGCCTGCCTTAATTACATGGACCTCCACCACCCTGACCTTTGGGACTGCAACTCGTAAACATACAAATAACACATCCACATCCTGGCAGAAGAAAGTAAGAGTTTCCTCTCTTGAATGAAAGGTGCCAAGCACTAAATGACAACAGCAGGAGGAAAACTCAGCTTTGCATCTTCCCAAAGAGGAGGAGACACCACAAGATCCTCCAGGTTTGGCTGAGAAAGGATTTCCCATTTGCTTGCATCCCTGTTGTCAAGGAAAAGTGGCCATCTTCTGCTCAGGAATAAATTGGGAAGAGTCACCAAATGAAATACTGATCTGTTTTATCCAGTAAGACAAGAGTAGATACTGTAGCTACCAAGCCAGTTTATTCCCCCCTTGAGCCAAATCTTCAGAAGTACTTGCCCTTTTCAAGAAGCAGACAGCAGGATTAAAACCAGCCTATAATGGTTAGGTACACAGTTTAAGCGAGCAAAATGCTTACCCTGCTTAGATGCACAGAAGACCAGACTGCCTTTACACACTGAGTTATCTTTGCATAGCTGGCTGTTGTTTATCTCCAACCTACCCAACCTTTTGTGCCCTAAAGCACAGCAACTAGCCCAGTTAATTCTCAGAAAAGGGCTTCAATGAGCTTGCTATCAACAGGTTGCTCTCTTCCATGGACTACTTGGGAAACTGAAGGAGGAAATTTCCCTCTCCTGCCCCAACGTGAGTGATCAAACACTGGATTAGGTGCAAATTTGTAGAATCTCCATCTGTGCTGACATTTAAAATTCAGCTGGATCAGGCCGGAGCAATCTGATCTGACTGAACCTGCTCTGAGGAGGAGGTTGGACTTGATGACCTCCAGAAATCCTTCCCAACCTAAATGATTCTATGATTCTATCTGCAGATTGAAAATGATCTTTTTCATCTCAGAAATAAACTCTTATTTCAAAAGCTACAAACATTTCATGTACCTTCGTAAGAGTGAGTAGCTTCCTTCTTCACTTCAAAGACATCTTACTGAAACAAATCAGAAGATTTATCTAAATAGAAAAACTTTAGGACTTCACACTTGCAGTAGAGCCCCTCCCTGCTCCAGATAAATGCCCAGATAAATGTTCTTTGCTTCGATGTTTGCAGAACTATGCAATTCAATACTGCCTTTAGAGCAACAGCTCATTCTTTTCCCTATATGTTGCAGCTGACCTGCAGCCTGGGCGTTGTGAAACATTAGTGGAGTGACATGCTGAGAAACAACTTCAATATGAAATGTGATATTCTAAATGTGATATTCTAACACTCAGCTTGCCGCTTCGGAATTCTTTCTTCAGAAAAATGGTGTTACTGAAGTACTTGGTGTATTTAGGACTCTCGATGCAGTTTAATGTCTGTAAATTAGATCTCCTGCAAGACACCAGGCCTTAATCAGGAGTCTCAGCAGATGCACTGTAATGAAGAATCTTTCTGTGAATTAATTTCCCCTACCCTTGCTTAGGGGTCCAGTCAACATCTTTTCTAGGCTCCCCCTATAGACAAAGGAAGCAATATCACCTTCAAAGGACAATTCATCCCATCTTAAGATAAGTGTGATAAGCAGAAGGAATCATCCTCTAAGGGTGTCTTTGTTGTCATTGATTACAGGACATGCCCATCTCATTCCCTGCCCTTACTACTTTTTACTAGTGAAACTGATGACATAAGTGTCCTAGCAAATTCAGTGAACCCTCGTCATGTCTGTCCCTATCAACTCACAAACAAAGCTTAACAAAGCTTTAGACTGCAAACTTTAATACAAATTCTTTTAATAATAACAAGACCATATTCACGTAAATAGCAGTACAGTGTAAGATATCAGAGGAATCAGTTCTGCTTATCTGACTCTGAAGAGCTGCAGTGCAGCTCTGTGGAGTTTAAGCATTAAGTATGCCATCTGAATGTGAATCCACCTCTGTTATTAATTGTGATCAAACTTGATAATTCTTCTTCTCATTAAAATGCACAGTCCTGATACACAGTTAGCTGGTTTTTCCACAGAAGACTCCTGTTGTCTCTAATAACACATCTACCCTTGGACTCGTGTCCTTTGTTAGATAACCCCTTTGGCTCATGGACCATCTAGTTTCAGGCAGCCTGCTCATCTGTGGAGCAGATATTTTGCTGTGATAACCTGTTCATCTGTGGACCATCCAGGCTCAGATTATGTGTCCATCCATCGGGGTAGATTTTTCTTCAAATGCAGATAGAAAATTCTTCAAGTAGGTAATCGCTGGTGATTTGCTTAGAGTTCTGGTGCCTCTGGCTTAACACTGCCTTTGCACTTTCACATAATCACATGTATATTTTTCTTCTAAGGTCCTTGAATAATTAACTCTTTTGAGGAAAAGAAAAATAATGGTCTATTGGAAGATGTTGACATAGATATCATGCTTTAGTAACAGTTTGCCATTAACCTCTCTCTGTTCTTGCAATATCACTGGACACTTATTGAAACTACTTTACGATAAGATGATGAAGACAGCTGTTCTGGGAAGCTGAGGAGCCTTTGAGACATACGAACAAAGACCCTTCCCCTGATTCTGGCAGGAGTTTAAGGACATCTCTACCTGCCAGAAAAGCTAGCTTACTTGTGCTACTTCGAGGGCTTAGAGGTTGTTCGACAAACTGTTGGCCTTCAGAGCAGAGAGCTGAATTGGGTTACTCAGCTGAAGAGTGATCTGCTCTGACTGTCCCTAGCAGGGAAAGTCATCAGTGGGGCTTAGGCAGGCAGAAATGTCCCAGGTAACGCAGCCTTAGTTAGACTGTGCTTACAGTGGCTGCTCGTGTTGTGGAGTGGGGGCGACTCCCGGGACAATGAATGTGCAGTGCCATGTGTAAGATGATGAGTGAGGGAAGCTCGTCTGTTTGGGCTGCACCGTGAGGTCTGCAATGTATTTGCATTGGACCGAGTCCTCTTCCAGACTGCATTAGACTGGCAATGTAATGGCTTCCGGAGTTCTCGTCTAGACTATGTGAAAGCCGTGGTGTTCAGGAGATAGCTGGGTTAAAAGTGGATCAACAGGTATTGCTTGTCTGGGTTATTTATCTTTCTTTGCTGTAGTCCTCTCTCACAGTTTAGTCAGGAATATCTGAAACCTCCATGGTATTCTAGGAAGCATGAAAACGTTTGCTTGCAGAAAATTTGTACTTCTAGATGCTGCCAGAGTTGCTCTGGGAACTGACTGGTTATTCCTTAACGACACCTGTCAGTCTTAATGATAAAGCTATGGATATGGAAGAGTGGAACATATTTCTTCCTCAGACACTACGTTTACACATTAAGGGGTCTAAGTGGTTCAGGATGGGCAGAATGGGTTGCTCTGAGTGATGACCCCCAGTGAGAGGGAGTGTAGCTTTTTATGGGACCTTTACTTGCAGTCCTTCCTAAGGATAGGGAAAAATGGTCTTACACCCATTTGTCTAATAACTCTGTGTGTTGAGGCAGTGTTATAGCAGGTTCTATTTCCTTCTCTGTGCTACTTCCATGGCCAAAGCAGCTGAGACTGAAGTCTTTCTCTACTGAAGCCAGTGGCTTTTTGTTCTCTGTGAGCCAGCTCCCTGAGTCAGATGGAATGTGATCCAAAACCAGAACTCAGGGCAGCATTAAGCTGCATTAACGTGGACTTGAAATAATTCCATAAACCTGAGCTGGTCACTCTACACTCTTCCTGTAATTCATAGATATAAATATAGACCTTTCAAGGGAGACAGAGACAGGTGTGATCAAACTATGGAGGCAAACAGACTTTTATTTGCCTTCATGAGCTATAGAAAGAGCCTACAAGTTTGGTTTATGCTTTGGCAGCTTATTAACAGAAGTCTAAACTTAAGTAAGATGAATCCCAGCCTCAGCATTTGTAAAAAATTCTTCTGTGTGCACATTTTTAGCCTGCAATGAATGTGAATTGGTTCAAGGATATTCACCCACAACAAAAGAGGGTAGGCTGTCCCTCAGGACCACCTGCTGTGTGGTAACTTTGTTCTTGCATCGAAGACTCGAGTCGCCCACATCACTAATACTGTAAACAGTCTAAGGTGCCTGATGAATGTGACCCACTTTTGCTGAAAGGTTAATGATCACCTTCAGACTGGGAGTCAGGAAAAAAAAGACTACAAGGATGTATGAGGTAAGGGAATGGAAACAGAACATGGAAGCGATACTGCTGAAGTGGTACTAGTTAGCAACAGTTGAAAACAAAGCTGGGATATCTTCAAGGCATCAAACTTGAAAGTAAAAACTTAGGTGAAAATAATCACCTTCAAAAGTGTCACAATTGTACTTTCTCACAGTAAAGCTGTAGCTCTTGCTATTACAGAAAAGTTTTTAATATTTAATATTTATTTTTAATATTTAATATTTAATATTACTACTGTTTTCAGGGTCTGAGGGCACTAACAGGCCTTAATGGGCCTGATCATCCTCGCCTGAGGCAGCTACTTGCACCTCCTGCCCATGGGCCCAGGAGCCCCATTTAAGCTCAACCCTGGGCCTTCAGTTTCTGTCTGAGCTACCCTAGAGGAGCACTGATCTCCAGCTCAGCTCAGCGTGCAGACTCCATTGCTCTGGACCCTGCCCTGTGGACTGACTTCCCAGCTTGACCCTGGACCTATCTTGTCACTTTGGGCCTGCCCAGTAGGCACTGGACTCTCTCTGTCCCTGGTTACCCTCACCAGGCCTGATCCTGGCTCTGACCCGCAGGCTGACTTCTCAGCTTGACCTCACACCTGCTTCATCACCAGGAACTCTCCTGGTCATCTGGACTCTTGGTTGAACTCGGCTACCATCTCCAGGTCTTCTCTGCCCACCTGGCTCAGGGCCAGAGGGACAGGCCCTGGCTGCAGCCTCCTGAACTTATCATTCTACACATCCTGAACAGGGAAAAGGAAGGAAAAATGGGCACTTCTGTGGCATAACTCATCTCATCATGTAGCAGATGTCTAAGATACTTAGATGAACCATTCTGTAAAAACACCTGTTACTTTTTTTTCCTCCCCCTCCCTATTGAGAAGAAACTAAGATGGAAGACAGAAACAAAGGCATGCTTAAAGGTATATCTCTAGGTGAGATGAATTCCATAAGCAGCCATATGCATGTAGAGCTACTCCAGATTTATTACAAATAAACCAACTATTCCTTCAGTGCCATATTTATAACTGTGATACTAATATTTTTTTTGTATTCAGAAAAAGATATTAAAGTCCGCTGGTTGGATTCCAACTGTTTCCAGTCAACTTGATGGCATTCTACTAGACAAATGTCTGATAGAAAACATTCTTTGATTAATTCTGCTCGTTCCTGCACCAAACCAAGCTCCATTCACTCTCATAACAAACTGACTGTCTGACTAGTAGGTACATGGACGTATGAATTCATGAGCTGACTTTTGAAGGTGTGCAGGATATACAGAGTTACCTGTGAAGACAGAAATGGATGGTCAGCATCTCTGGGGAAAATAAGGTTTCACATGCATTTGTCTGCATGGGATTACAATGATATTCCAGAGTAGATGTCAGCTGCACTTAAACTCCACGACTATGAAAAGAGTTAAATTCATATCCATTTTCACTTATCATGTCTTTATTAAACCAAAGGTAAGTAACTGCAATTTGTTTGCACGGAAGAATACATCACTACAGTCTGCTGCTGCTGTATCAATTCTATCAATAAATTGGACATACAAGCCACAAAGAATACGTGTGAAAATGAGGCTATTCTAGGATTCCTAGACTGTAACCTTCTAGTTCCACATTGTCCTGAAACGATGTTTTGCTAAATTTCAGTCTACTTTTAAAGAGAAACAGACTTTATCTATCTCTGTTATTTCAGTTTTGTATAACAGAGATGGTCTCTTTCCAAAATGTTGAGAAGATTTGGATTTATTCCACTCTTGGTAATACCCAGCACTCTGAAAAAGAAGGAGATCTGAACAGGCTTTCATCTGGTTAACGATGGAGCTTCTATATGTATGTATAGACATCTGGAGATCAAGGGTCTAGAAGCAAATCTGGTAAATAATCCAGTCCTTATTGGGGGAAAATAAAAAAGAAGAAGATGACTTGCAAGCAATTACATAGCAACTTATGCTTGGATCATACAAGAACTTCCAAAGTGAACACAGATGTTACTTCCCAGTTGAGAAAGCAAGCAACTCCACCTGTGTTGAAATCCACTGTTGTAGCAGGCAGGATTAAGCAGTGGGTGTAAGAAAATGAATGGCCATCCTTCATAGCAAAGAAACTAGAGATGGGAAATAGATCTTTCAGCTACTAATTTCTAAGGCCAGGAAAACGCAAATTTCATACTAACCAGTGCAACTAGTAAATCCCCTCCTACATAATGTAAGAGTTAGAAAAAAGAAGAAGTAATTTTTTTTTTAATTTGATCTTAGTATGTAATATGGCTCAGATATCTTTCTCAGCTCCAATATTTCAGGATACATGAGAAAGTAACCAGGTTATAATTACACTCACTGACTTGGATTCCCCAGTTGGAAGGACAAGATGTGAGGTTTTTGCTGTATGCGCTTTGGCTGTCTATGATGTAAGAGATATGATCTCAGAAGTAATCGCCTTCACCTAAGCTGTTCATCTCGTGTTCTTCATAGTTTACGAAGAAGATTCATGGATCCCGGGGTATGAAGATGCCTCTTCTAAGAAAAGATGAACAGTGCCCAAGAAGTGCCCTTTTTTTTTATACCTTAAAGGAAGATTAGATTGGTGAGGTCAGATGAACTCAAATCTGCTGCAGAGGTTTAAATTTGGGTAAGATCAATCAATGTGCTCAGCTCTAACTGCAATAAGCTGGGACAGCCTTTTGCTCAAGCCTATGACTAGATGTGTAGTCAACTATCTGAAAAGAGCATGTTGGATATTTTTGTGCCACAACACTCAGATATGATGCAATGCAATGTTGGTCAGTACAATATAATACAAGATAATACATTAAAACAAGTAGCAGCAGTAAACAATAAGTATCACCTATTTACAAAATAGAAGCTCTCCAAATGATGTGTATATATAACTGATGGTATTATCAATAAACGTTGAAAAATGGAAACTTTCTCAACCATCTTACTTATTAATTTAGAATCCCCATTTTCATACAAATATATATGGTCCAAAAACTTTCTCAGCTCTGTGGACACGCTATGATCGTGCTTTGCCACCAGATGGCGAAGGCACAAACCTGAGTGTATGTAAACCCGTATACTCTGGTGCTGATGTCTTCCGGTAAGTTGAAGACGGCTATTTTATTTGTTGGATTTTCTTTAGCCATAGTAGGGCGCTATATTTTAAAAAACTTTTCTGAAAATTGTCATAATTCTCCTGCACAAGTTAATTATGAAAAGTCATACCAGGGGACATCCATAGGTAAAGGAGGAAGTGACACAATCCAGTATTATAGCTGGGGAGGCAGCACAAGTATTTGGGGAAGCAGAGTAAAGGGAAGACAAGAGGATTTTCTTCTGTGAGGTGAATTGAATAACTGTGAAACTTCCACCTTGCAGGAATTAAGTTACTGTGCTCCTTCAGCAAATTATCCATTATGAATGTATTGATTATGTCACCAAATACATCAAAAGTTCAACATCTGGAAACAAGAGAAATACAGGGAGTTGCATTATCTGTTTGTGTTAGAGTAACTGACTCTTAGGATTCAGTTCTTCTCACCTAAATTCAGGCATCCTACTGAAGGACCTCATGCTGGTGCCTAGGTGGTTTGAGATCTCTCAGTAGAGATAAAAGGGAGAAATTAGGGAGGACTGTGGGTGAAAATGCTCATGTCATCTACCAGGAAGCACCTAAAAGCTTTGTCTGAATCTAATCTAGTCATCTAACCCTCCTCTGGACTCAACGGAGAGAGACAGGCAGTTCCTGGAGATGATTCAACCAACCCTAAGGAAGAAGCGCTCTGTGAAGATGCTAACTTCTTTCTCTCTGATGAACACAGAGGAAGCCTGATTAGCTTTAAATAGGTCACTTGCATACAGCTAAAGCTCAGTAAGGAAGTCTTCCTGTATGTTTTCCCCAAGTGTTTCACACCTATGAGCATTTGAAAGAGTAATCATGGAGCCTGGCCTCCTGCATTGCTGTGGTATGGAAATATGGTGTGATGGCATGGTGCAGAACTGCAGGCTTGGGAGGGTAAGGCTGGTGGATTTCCAGGGCAGGAGTTTTTTGCTTGTTTTTTTACACATGCACGTGCAATTTCACACATGCACGTGCAATTTCACACATGCTTTCTCCATGTCATGTTGATTAGGTTCAGTGCATCCCAGATTTCGGGATGTGCATAGTTTACTGTGCACATAAAGACAGCCAGAACAGCACACGGTGCAGCTCAGTGTGATATTTCAGAGAATGTGAAATGCATCTCCTGGACAGAGCTGTGCAGTAGATCCAGACCCATCATGGATCTTGAGCACATGCCACATGTCTATACAGCAGATGGGATTCGTCTCCCCGCAGTTAAGCTATTTAAAAGTTAGGTGACTGAATCTAATCTAGTTGTCTAAGGCGCCTTTGTAGTAAAGGAAGGAGACAGGCCATTCAAGAAGATAATTCATCATCTCTCTCTTGCAAACTCATCTTACAGGGACGTGGGACATTTTCCATTGCCACTCATTTCCTGCTGGTATTTTAAATGCTATCTTAAATTTGCCCTCACTCCCACACCTGCAGAAAGAGAAGGAAGGTCAGAAGCAGTGGGGGAGTCGTTGATATTCCTGGTGGAGGCTGCTCTCCAAGGATCTCCCATCTTTGGCAAACAGTGTTTCTCTTCAATGGTGAATTCCTACTTCTCTAATCTTCCTTTTGCATGAGAGAGCAATGTTGAAACACTAAAACGTCTTCTGGGTCAATTATGCTAAATTTCAATTGAGAAAAATCAAAATGCTTCACTTTGATCATTTTGAATAATTTAATTAAAATAAAGAAATTATTAGATATTTCAGAATGTATATCATAGACATTGTGGTGCAGTCATGTAGTATGTAATAATAGAGTATGTTTTGAATTAAATGAAGCTAGACAAGAAAGTAGGTATGAAAAATGCTTTGGAAACTGGAAGTGCTGCTCCATCTCAAATGTAACAATGGATCAAAGTCTAACTATACCAGCTGACTAGCTGGGCAGTTGGTTTAAAAGGAAGTGCGAAAAACATGGGAATAGGAGCACTTACAGAGATGATTTATTTATTTATTTATTTATTTATTTATTTATTTATTTTTCCTTGGGAGATGTTGTGCTGGAAGCAGGAAGGGGACCTGTGGGAAGATGGAGGCACTGTGGGATCGTGGAGGAATACCGGGGCTATTAAGGTAGTGGGAATTCTGCATGTGTGTCCATCACATGCAGCTCTAAGCACACGAGGTTTATCAACTGGAAATAACTGAGTATGTAATTACCTCACAGGAACAGCTTTTGGGAAAGAGGTCTTCAGATATGCATGGGGGTGAGGGCAGACTGAAATAGCAGCAGGTGGCTATGGCCCAAAAGTGAAGGGGCTCAGCTGGACTTCAGGGAGAAATAACAGAATGGTGGAAACAGTGAATTTAGGAGCAGAGTTAGCCAGCTACAAACGAGGGACATGTCTGCAGAGGATGCGCAAATGACTTTTTTGCAATTGCTGATCGCCTCACAGCCTGTCTTTGCTTGAAACAAGGTAAACCCTGGCCTCAGCTCAGTTCTGCCATTACGAGCATTCACAGTCTGTGTCGTTACCTGTGGAGGCTAGGTTGAGTGCCAGTGTGGACTTCCAGCTGTTTGAGCTTATCTAGGTAGTGCCCTAAACTGCACTTCTCACGCTCGCTTCTGTCACTTGCTCCAATTACTCATTTCTTCTCCTCCTGCTACGCTGAACCATGTCTCCTTTTAGTCCTCTCCTCCCTTCCTTTGCCTTCCCTCCATCCAGAGTCAGCGTCCTCACGCACAACCTAACCAGGCCACCACAGCGGGACCATTCTTTCCCCAAACAGCCCCTGGAGTCTTCCTCAGCTGAGTCCCTTGCTCCAGGAGTTCAGCCAGGCCTTGGCACTTACTTCACAGACCCCCTCCGTGTTGGCTGTAGCCTGTGCGGCCACCAACACATCCAGGTTCCCCCACCCCCTGGACTCTACCTTCTTCAGCCATGGCCTTGCAACAGCAGCCAGCTTATCCTCAGTGCTGAGTTCTTCAGTTTGAAAGGCATTGCACTATAATAAGGTTAGAGCTCATGATCATGGGTGGGGGCAAGTGGTATGTCTGCACGGTCTGACATTGTGTGAAAACCGTCTGGGATGCCAAAGGTCTTTGCAGGACAGGGGACTGAACTCTCTATTTCCAAGTCTGTAGGTAGCAGCCCTCACTTGGGTCTGTGAGTTGACACATATGGCGGAGGTGGGCTCGAGGTATTCTTGATCTTTGATCTCGTAGGGAACATGGCAGTGGAAAATAGGATTTGGGATCCTTAATGGAACTATGGCGTGCTTGTCGGGTAGGGTTTAGGATAAGAGTTGCACTGGTAGACTTGAAGGGCTGGCTGACAGGCTTCTTGGCAGTTGAATTTTGTTGCCAAACCCGAAAGGAGGCCACAGAGTTGTGCAGGGACAGCCCTGAAGAGCTGGAATTCACTACCCGCTGCTAAGGACACAGAAAAAAAACAAGGACACAATTGCCAGTTTGGGGAGGGGGCTGTTCTTCCTTCCCTGCCCCACTCCTTCAGTGACCACCTCCATTTATGCCCCACTGAAATTTTCCAGGATTCTGCTCTGCTGGGGTCTTGGCAATTTTGCTGCCATTACTTAGAAACCCAATTTTTCATTTAATTTTAGAATAAAGAACATTCTGAGGGAGCCTAGCAGGGAGGATGGAGCCCACCTGCAATGTGAGCTGCAGGGAGGGATTATTCCCTTGCAACAGAACTACCTCAGAGCATCTTGTCTCTATGTCTGAAACACAAATGGCCATGAAAGAAAAAAGGATCGTTCTCAGCCCCATGTCTAAAGGCAGCAGCTAAGTCTGTAGTTGGCCTGGGCTCGTAACGAGCATCCTTAGTTGGACAGCTCAAGACCTGACAAAGCTCATTAATCCCACTATTAGTCAAAATCAGATTGCTTTGATCGCATTACTCCAGGAACATAGTCCTGGTGTGGAGGCCAGAGTGCACGGTGCTCGCAATCTGCCACAGTCACTGCCCCTGTGGGCACCTGCTGTGGAGGTTCGAGCTGGGGCCATGGGGCAGGAGGTCTCTGTGTTGGGCTCTGTGGGGCACCGGGACAGAGCTGGGGCCTTGGGGCAGTGAGTGGCAGCTGGGGCCATGGGGCAGGAGGACTCGGTGTTGGGCTCTGTGGGGCACCGGGACAGAGCTGGGGCCTTGGGGCAGTGAGTGGCAGCTGGGGCCATGGGCCAGGAGGTCTGGGCTGGGGCTGTGGGGCAGGGGGAAAGAGCTGACCGGGGCTCCATGGGGGCAGGGGCCGCGTCTCCCCGGGCTGAGCCATGGTGCCCCATAGCAGCCCTGCTCCCAGCAGGCCGTGGGGATGCCCCAAGGCATGCTGGGAGGGTGGCTGCCGCCAGCCCAGCCCTGGTGTGGCAGAGCCGAGGTGCTGGCACCCTGAGGGCGCTGCCTTCCTGCCAGCTTAAAGCCATGGGCTCTATGCAGCCAGTGCGTCGCTTTCTGCTTTCCGGGGGCCTGCAGTCGTGTGCCTTGCAACCTCGTCGATCGCCTCCTTGGCACACTCCAGGCTCCTTTGTGCGACCTTAGATCCCTTCTCCATGCATGCGCTGATGCTCTGGTCCCCTCACACCTGCTAAAGTCTCCTCCAGTCCTCTCCCTGCATCCTCAGGTTCCTTCTGTTTCCCTCCGTGAGCACCTGAGCCCCCTGCTTTCCCCGCCCGCAGCACTCTCCTCCCTTCCATTTCCCCCAAGGCTTCCTCTGATCCCCTCCGTTGCTCGCCACGCGCACCCTCAGCCCCTCCATTCCCTTCCCTCTGTGCTCCCGTCCCCTCCATTCACCTCCCGGCACGCTCGCATCCCCTCCCTTTCCCCCACTCACACTCACTTCCCCTCTACAGCTTCTCTCTTCTGCAGGCAGTGCTGCTGCCAAAGGCACCGTGCCCCTTCCACAGACCTCTGCAGCTGGAGAGTTGGGGCGCGGGGGTCAGTAGGAACTCAGCTCTGCTCCCACTGTCTCGCTCACTCCGTTGCTTCCTTTGAGGCTCCCTCAGATTTGCAGGGCGGAAAATAATGTGCAGGGGATGCCTTTCAGGCACTCGGTGTAAAGCCACTCTGCTTTCCATGCAGCCATCTCAGCTATCTGTTCTGCTTCTGCAAGGGGTCTCTCAGCCTGAGGTGCTTACCAGGCAGGTGAGAAAAGAAAGACCTCAGGCATCGTTTCCTTCCGAAGAGGCCAGAGGGCCGGCCGCTCCTCGGACCACCCTCCGGGCAGACTGAGAAGTAACCAGAGAGGGTCACCAGAATGTACTGCGTGCAGGCATTATTCCCGTGCCTCGTTCGGGTGTGTGATACTGCGTTGTCACGCTGTAGATGGGAAGCTGCTCTCAGTCGCCTCCACTGGGAACCCAAGCGGTGGGATGGCACTGCGAGTGTTGCAGGCTCCATCTGAGCATCACATTTTTCTTCTGCAAAACGAGTGACTTTAGAAGGGAAATGGGCTTTGGGCGCTCCAATGATAATCTCCACCTGGCGCCACCCTTCTTTTGGTTTTGCCCTGTTAGGATCACATCTTCAAAACCCCCCCAATTAGAACCCACCCCAAGACCAGGATTCCCAGACCTCATCTCTAACACAGAGAGAATTTAGTGCCAGGGGAGAGAAATGACCTTTCCAATAAGCGCTTTTTTTTTTTTCTTGATTTTCCCAGGCTTTGACACTGTTTGGAGGCATTCATGGTGGATTTGCCTTAATACAGTTTTCAGGGTGAGAGAGAAAACCCCTCTGCTCCTTTGCTAGGCCATGCCATCTCCATGCCTGTGGCCTAGGGAAGCAACAGCTAGGAGTTGGCCCTTCCTCCCCAGAGGCTGAGAGAGTGCAGTCACAGTCTTCCTCTTTATTCATCCACTTGCTCATTTAGGCCTTCCTTCCCGAGCAGAGCCTCTCCTTGCCAGCAGTTGTAGCCCCACAACCCTGATCTGGGGACACTGCGGGAGTGGCATGCCTGAGGTGAGCCCCAGCCTGGGGGACCCCTCCTGTGGCTCCCCATGCCCCCTGTTGTCCTTGGGGAGTGGGCAGTGAGGTGCGGGCAGCTCCCTAAAGTGCCCCAGGCAGCTCCCCTTGCCCTTGCAGGGCCCACCTTGGCAGCACCTGGGGGGTCAAGGGGTCCCTGCAGCCCCTCTGTGACATGGCCTGGGGCATCACGCAGTGCATCGCAGCAACAGCTGCGCCCTCCCCATATGGCCCTGGCAGCCTGAGCTGAGCCCAGGTGCTTGGGGCTGCTCTCGCCACAGCTCTGCCCTGCCCTGCTCTGCTCTGGAGCAGCTGCTGTGCAGCGAGCAGGAGAAGGCCAGAGGAGGTGGTGGGACAGTGCGAGACGCTGTTTGTTGACCTTCCCAGCAGGTCGTTGGAGAGGAGCGTTTCTTCCTGGCCACAAGAGCTCTTTGGACTAACTCGGTAGGCTGGGAATTCCCTCTGTGCCCCTAGGGAAGTCCTCGGTGCTGCTGGGAATTGCTGCCTGCGGGAGACCTCCATAATATGGCGCTGTCAGGGCTGCAGAACTTGCATGTTTAGGATCTTTGCTCCCCGGCAGTGCGTCCAGCCCCGTGTTACTAGTCCCTTGTCAGCTGCGGTCATAGGACCTTTGGTCCTCGCTCCAATAACTCTTTCCTCCTTTGCCGCTGTCACACCTGTGGTCCTTGGCACTGTGGAGCCAACCTGGTTTGACAGGAGTGTTTTGGAGGTGGACAGTCATGGCTACTGGAGTCTTTGAGCACTGGGAAGGTGCATGAGAGGAGCACTTGTAAAGGTGCTTCATGTCTGAAGAATTTGCAGACGGCTCCTGTGTATTTCCCTGTTGCTGCTGTTTTCGGTTTTGGATCATCTTTCCAGCCAGACCTTCCAACTTCTGCCCCTCATCTCTGTGGGCTCAGTAATTTACGTATTCTCCTGTGAACCAAACGCTTGCTTCACTCACAGGAGATTTACCTTGTCCTCTTCAGCAATTTTCTTTGCCTGAGAAACTTCTGCAAAAGTAAAGAGCTTTACTTCCATGCTTACAAAAGTCCATTTGTTGTTCATATGCTCTTTGAGTTCAGGTTCTGAGGAAGAATGGACCTCAGGCAGACTGAGCGAGTCCTTGCAGAAGTCAAAATGACTTTACCTTACTCCTTTTCGGTAAGTAATGGATTTCACACAGCACAGTGATGCCAGTGCACTTTTCGCTCAGCTGAGAAGAACTTCCTCCAAAGTGTACCACAGTCTAAAAGAACCTGTATCTTTGCTCCCTACAGGCACGCTATAGCGTGAGAGAAAGGAAGCCTGTTGTATGCTATCAAGCTCCACTGGAAAGTAGGTTATAGGCACAGCTTCTCGGAAGGGCTAATCTCTCGTGTAGAAGGGGGATAGAAGATGTTAAACGAAAATGTAGCTACGCACAGCGCAATCAGAAACTATGTCTAGGTTCTGTAATTGTAGGGCCATCAAAGGCCGGTGGACACCAAGAAGGGGAAGATGGCCAAGATGCTCACAAGGAGTATAACCTTCAGTGCAGGAATACTGTTGTCCAGTATCAAGAGCCTTTGGAATGTGGGTTACGCGCGCAGTTTGTCAGAAGGGCTGATTCCTTGTGCTTAAGGGTGGGAGCTATAAGTTCTTGAATGAAAATGTGCATATGCAGAGACAAACAAGAAATGATGACTTGGTACTGCAATGACAGGGTCCTCAGAGGACGATGAAGAGCAGGAAGAGGATGACGGCGAAGATACTCCAAAGCCATCTAACCTGCGGCAAACTGCTGAAGACACTCAAGCCCCACTGGAAGGTAGGCTATATGCAGAGCCTCTCTGAAGGGCTAATTTCTTGTGCAGAGTGGCATACAGGGTGTTGAATGAAAAGCTATACGCGCACAGACAAATAAGAAGTTCTCGCTAGGTTCTATAATCATAGGGGCAACACAAGAAGGTGAAGGCCGAGAAGGGGAAGATGGCAAAGATCTCTGCAAGGAGTATAACCTTCGACCCAGGAAGACCATCACGTACTTCCAGCATCCACTGGAAAGTAGGTTCCATACACAGTTTCTCGGAAGAGCTGATTTCTTGTGGATAGTGGGCTAGAGGTTGCTAAATGAAAAGACATATACCTCCCACCCAACCCCCCTCCCACACACACACACACACACCTTTCATTTAAATTCCTTGCCTTCATTCTGCAGGTAAAACTCTCCCTTTGGGATTGAGATGCCTGTATCCTGCGCACACTGCAGTTCTTGGCCAGTGTGCATGCTCACTGCTGCTTTTCATTTCTTCAGGGCCATCTTCTCCTGACAGGCAAAGGGCTGCTCCTTCGCAAAGCCCATGCTGCAGAAGAACAAACAGGTTGATGTACGGATAGTGATAGTTCTCAGGGATCCATAGCGGTGCCACTCCCATCACTCAGTAATGCTTGAAAAGATTTTCCGATTGATGGCCGTGACGGGAAAATCGCAGCATTGTAGCTGGCACAGCTGGAGGGTCTAGAGGAAGCAAGGCTTTTCCTTTGGGAGAGAAGATAACTTTCATTAGCCCACAGCTTTTAAAAAGGCAGGATTTGGGGGTCAGCGATGAGATGATTGTGGATTGTCCTGGCTGAGATTGGGGATCTGCAATTCTTCTGTTCTGCACTTGAAGCCAGAATCCCCTTCCACAAATTGTCATTAGACGATTTCATCGTGCAGTATAAAAATGTCCACCTGCCTTTCTTCACACTTGCATAGTGAATGCCAATCACATCTAGGGAATATTTCATGGTTTGGGAAGTTTATGGCAGTGTATAAGCGCTTCTGCACTCACTTGCCAACATGAAAACCACAGCAATCCCGCTAACTGCATGTTCAGTTAGAAAGCCCCTTTCCCTTTCTCCTCCATTCACATCAGGTGTCTTCCCCAAAGCTCTGGGAAAGACGAATTCAAGGCAAAGCATGTGGATGGAAGGAAAAGCGGAACCACCCTGCCGGAAGCTGATCCAGTGCAAATCCAGAGTTCGGTAAGCAGTGGTAACTCATTGTGTCAGTGGGGACTTTTCCAGGGGTCATGAAAACCTTCCCTACTGTGCTGCCGACAGCTCCCGGGCTTTACACTTTCCTCTCAGGGAACTTCAAGATCATCCTGAGCCTTTCCTTTGTGCTGGCATAGGAAAAATTTGGAGGAAGCCTTTTTTTTCCAGGTGGCAGCTTTCTCTGACCTCTGACATGTCTTCTGTTGCATGTCTCTTTAGGTATGCTTTGATGGTGTGGGTGGTCTCTCTCACCACATTTCAGCCTTAAAGGAGATGGTGCTGTTCCCACTGCTTTACCCAGAATTCTTTCAGAGATTCCAAATCCGACCCCCCAGGTAACGGGCAGTGCATTCGAACTACAGAGCTAACTGCTGCAATATGCTTTTCAACATGAAAAGTATTCTTTTTTTTTTCTTTTTTTTTTGGAGGGGCAATATCTCAAGACGTAGTGGTTAGCTTTATATATTCTTGGCCAACAAAGCTTGACTCACTGGATGTTGAAATATGACTTGAAATCCTTCCCTTTCCATACCTTTAAAAGTGTGCAAATCTTCAGATGCTTTGCTGCTTTGGTCACAGGAATTCCCTTTTCTGGCTGATGTTTTAAGTAGGGTGTGGAAACACAGAAGACCTTTTTTGGCCTCCCAGCTGAAGGCTTCCTCCCCAGTGCTTCCAACAAATTCTGGGAGGCACAGTCCAAGAGACTCCAACTGTGGCAGGGAGAAAGACAGGCTTTGCTCGCAAATCTGTCTAAGACGGGAAGTGTTCTGGTTAGGAGGGAAGGCCGCTTTGCTTTCACAACGGGGGCTGTCATGGGCACTTTTCCATGTTTTTGTTGTAGCTACGTACATCTCTTTTTTTCATGTTGCAGAGGCTGTCTGTTCTATGGCCCACCAGGCACTGGAAAGACACTGGTGGCTCAAGCGCTCGCAAATGAATGTAGGCAAGGAGACAAGAGAATAGCGTTCTTCATGAGAAAAGGTGCCGACTGCCTCAGCCAATGGGTGGGAGAATCCGAGCGACAGCTGTGCTCATTATTTCGGCAGGTAAGGAGGAAATGCGCAGCAGGTTGGGTCAGAGTTGGACCTCTACTTTTCCGGGGTGGACGTCTTCCAGGAGGACTTGGCCTCTTGGGCAGTTTGGCAGTGTCTCCTGTTGAAAAGGGAACATCAGTGTTTCCTTTTCCCGTGCTGTGCTGCTTTGCCTGAGGGGCTGGAAATCTTGCAGATGTTGGGTCCAGCACAGTGCCAGTGCCTTTGCAGCCATAATGTTTATCCTGCATGTGCTCGCTGCGTGGTGCTCTGTTTCACATACGTCAGTATGCCTGCATCTGTACTTCCCTTCCAGGCCTATGAGATGCGGCCTTCGATTATTTTCTTTGATGAGATCGACAGTCTCGCTCCTGTGCACTCCAGTCGCCAAGACCAGATTCACAGGTACTTCCTTTCGCTTCCATCTCCATGTCATCTGCTTCATCTCTAGGAAAAGAAGACCCACCTGCTTCCCTTTATAGGACACACACTCACACTCTGAACTCCTTGAGTACAATGACACAGAGCTTCATAGCAGTTTAAAGGCAGGAGTTGAAATCAGGTCACTAAGCTTGGTGTCCGGACAAGGTCTCTCTCGAGACCTTGCCTCGCTTTTTCTGTCTTACCATGAGTCCTTTCGCTAACAACAGCTCATCCAGAAAAGCTTCTCCTTTCTGAGCGACGTGACTTTGGAGAAAGTCGTGCCAAAGGTAACAACAGCTACTAACCCAGGGAATCCAAACAACATTTTTTTGGTAGTTCTATTGTCACAACGCTCCTGGCGCTTATGGATGGCTTAGACAGCAGAGGAGAGATCGTGGTCATTGGAGCCACCAACAGGCCAGACTCCCTGGATCCTGCTTTACGAAGGCCTGGACGCTTTGACAGGGAGTTCCTTTTCACCTTGCCAAACAAAGAGGTAAGGCTGTTTTGGCAACCTTCCTGCTACTGGCACAGAGCCTTGCTTGACAAGAAAACCGGCTCACCCCACAGCATCTCCGAGAGCGAGCAAGGAAACAAGTGGCATACGTGCTGCACACCTCCCGGTTCCCCACACACAACTGGCAGGAAGGCTGCAAACAGGAGTTTCACTCCGCCTGGAGCACACGGACATTCTTCCTTGCCCAAGGGCTTGCTCTTTGCTTAGTTAGTGAGTCCACCTAGGCTCTTGCCTTCTGAGGTTGCCGCCTTGTTCTCAGTTCTCCAGTTGGGAAAGCCTCGGGGGAAAACTTGGGCTTGAGTGTGGCCGGGCTGGGAATCCTCAGAGCCGCCCAAAAGCATTTAGGGAGCTGACATTGTTACTGGTATTAGCAGGGAGCTCAGGCTCTTTTTCTTTCTTTTTTTTTTTTTTCTGGCTACCCCAGATTCTTTTGTCTTTAGTTCGCATTTTGTGGGGAAAAGGAGAAAAAGGTTATTGGATTGAAGGCTAGGAAAAATGCGCAACACACTATACTGGACAGAAACAGGAAACACTTCACTGAAGCTCTGGCAAAGAGCAGCGATGAACATAGGCACAGCTTGACATTTGCTCGTTCAAGGACAGCAGCTGGAGTCAGAATTCTTGCTCCTACTACTCTACTTACTCTTCCTATCTACTTGAAAAGTACTGAGCTTTGAAAAGCAGGCAGTGTGTTACTAGAATGTAAACATTTCTTAATTTTAGCAGAGGAAGACAAGCAATTACGGGAATGTGACGGGGGGAGGGGGACTGTGCATTGCTTATTTTCTTTTTGAGAAAGAGGCTTAAGACAAACCACAGTGTGACCACCTGGTTTGTAGGCTCGAAAAGAGATTTTCAAGATCCACACCAGAGACTGGAGCCCTAAGCCCCTGGACGCACTGCTTGAGGAGCTTGCTGAAAAATGCGTCGGTAAGATGAAAAAACACACCGAGTTCCTGCCTGTGCCTGGCTCCTGACAGCGTCTGAGCTTGTGCCAGGCAGTACCCAAGCTGCTTCTGTCTCCTTGCCTTCCCTTGCCTCTGAGAACATGGAAGGCTCTGGGGGGCATCTTCCTCAGGAGCTAAGGTTGGCTCAGAGGCCTACTTCCGAAGCACAGGCTGTAGGGCGCTGGGCCTCCCGTATTGCAAGCTCCCCATCAGGGCACTGCTCTGCAGTGCAGGAACTCTTTTGCCATTGCCCATGAAACTCTTCCCCTTTGGGCCACATGCAAAGACTTTGCGAGTGTCCCTTTGCAAAGCCTGTCCTTGACTGCTTTCTGCTGCCTGAGACTGACATCCCTTTGGATTCTGCTCTTGTTGCTCAGGATACTGCAGGGCCGATATTCAAGCCCCCTGCGCTGAAGCTGCCCTCTGTGCTTTGCATCGACACTATCCGCAGATCTACACAAGCAGTCACAAGCTGCACATCGATGTTGCTGCCATTGAAATCACAGCAAAAGATTTTCTTGTGGCTATGCAGAAGACTGCACCAGCTTCAGAGAGGGCTGTGGCTTCCCCTGGACAACCACTGCCACCCCTTTCCAAGCCACTGCTTCAGAACACGCTACAGAGACTCCTAAAAGGCCTGCAGAGGGTATTTCCCCACGCAGCACTTGCACTCCAGCAGGACCAACAGCCAGGTAGGGCTTCACTGCCTTCACCGCCGTAAAACTCTCCCAAAGCAAACACTGCTAGTTTGTGCAAGCAACAGAAACAAACCTTTCAGTCAGGATGAGGTGAAACTGAATGGTAGAGAGGGCAGACCCGGGAACTCCTCCCACTTCACAGTACAGAACTCTATGTTCTCCACTCAAGCATCCAGTTTCCGAAGGCTGTCAGCATCATCTGTCTCGTTTGTAAGGAGAAAAGGAGCTTTCACCGCTAGCAAAACATAGCTTGCGCAAATCCAGACACTTAGGAGAGCTCTGTAGAGACTGAAGGCTTTGGAAAATGGCATTCAGCGTATGCCCCTCAGACGAAGAAATACAAGGCCCCGGGTTTCAGCTCACATTTAGAAGCTGTCTTAGCACAGGAGAAGGTTGCAGACTCTTCGGGAAAGTTAACAAGCGTCTTTTGCCTTCTCATGGTACCACTCATTTCTTAGAAAATGACTGCATGGACTGTGATGAGGAGTCACCTTCTGGTCTTGAAGATGAGCCGTTTCCTCCAAGGCCTGGCCAGCAAAAGCAAACCTTCCTTAACTGTAACAGGTAACTGCCCGTGTCCTTTCATTGAAATTCTTCCGATTGCTGGGGCTTTCCAAGCTGTCGTGGCCGTTGCAAGTGGGAGGGGCGTTAGATGAGGGAGGACAGAAGAGTTAGTCCAGGGTGCTTTGGTATCAAAAACTGCAAGCAGGAAGCACGGAGATATAACTAGGTGCTAGAGTTGTAGGAAAGCAAGTAGCTCCAGCCGATCATCAAGAAGGAGACAGCCTCCTTTTCCTCCACCAAAGACATCCACAGACAGTTAGGGCATGCTGATTTCATGCATGCTGTTCTTCAAGGATTCAAGGCCAAAGAAATGTGTTGTCTCTCCTCTTAGCTAAAGAAATGCAATGTGGGTTTGTGGAGTCACCTAGCTTCCCAGATTGGGAATGCAGGAGTGACTCAAGAAAATTGAGGAATGGCCGGCTAAAAGAGCATAATAAAAACCCTGCAAAAAAGGCTTCATTTGCGATCTTTAAGCCACTATGCTTACATTCATATTTTGATAGTGCAATGGGAAAGTAATTCAATCCCACAGTGGAGAAGTTAGCTTATGGGGTCCCAGCTGCATCAGTAATTTTTCTCACTCTCTCTTACTGTGCTGCTCAGGAAGGCTTCTGACCCACAGAACTTGGTCCAGTCTCTAGGCTCCTTGGCCTGAGCCAGAAAAGGTCCTGCAGTACTGGGAGGGCAAAAAAAGATTTAAAAAAAGGTGCTATTCACAGATGTATTCCATGATAACAGAGCAAAAACCACGAGAAAGTTGTATCTGTAGTCTAGGAGAGAGCACACAAGGGAAGATGAAACCATCTGAATGAAGGAAGCTAATAAATATCCTCCAGTTCTATGGACTCACAGGAATGTTTTGCACTTTGTTAGATACAGCTAAGGCCTTTCAGAGCCCACGGCATTTCTTTTCCCACAAGGTTCTTCTGCTCCTTCCCGACCACCTTCTCCATTTCCAGTGGATCCCTTGCACCTAAATTTGACCAAGGCAGAGGCCTCAAAGCTGCTCAGTCAAGACATACTGAACATAAGAGCCTCACGGCCGGGGGGAAGAGATCCAGACCAGTGTGTGCTGGACAAAGAACGACACCTTGAACATCTGTGTCTTGACTGATCACTTCCTTTGCAAACTTCTTGTTTTGCAGTTACGCTCCTAGCAATGCTTGTTGCCAGCCAGCACGTCACAGGCCCAGGTTCTTAATCGCTGGAGAGCCCAGGTACGGGCAAAGTTCCCACTTGGCGGAGGGGGGAAGAAAAGGGTTTCTCTTCTCTCATCACACCGCAGGGAAGAGGCAAGAACACACTTGCTGGATTCGAGCGGTGTAGCAGTGGCCCCACGCTGATGTGGACCCTGCTGAAGGGCTGGGCCTGTTTTTTCAAGCACACTACCACTCGCACCGGGCGTGAGGCTCTGGGCGAGTTATCTGACATCTAAGCAGTTTGGAAATCAGGCAGAGATTCAGGCCTGCCTCTCGCTGTGGAGAGGCTGAAGGAACTGGCTCCAAGCAGCAATGTTACCTTATTCTTGATGGCTTGTTTGGACGCTTTGTCTTGGTGCACTCCCGTTTTGCAGGCAATTTTGATTGATCCATTGCTGTTCAGCAGCAGCCTCTGCTACCCGCTTCAACAGTCTTCTCCAAACTTCCTTTTGACTAGTTGATCCGAGAAGCCCAGAGGACAGCACCGAGCATCCTTTCTATTCCACATATCCATGCCTGGTGGGAGGCTGCTGGACTCACCTTGAGAGCTATGCTCACAACATTGCTAGAGGGCATTCCAGCACATGCTCCAGTGCTGTTGCTCGCTACATCAGATGTTTGCCATGCAGATCTCCCGGCAGAGGTATTTCTCTCACTGCCTTCCCGGCTTCTTTCAGTCTCATGTTAATTTATCACTCCATTAAGCACCCAAATACTGTGCTCTCCTAAGCCATTCAACACCAGCATTACTAGGGCACCCTGCTGGCATCTCTTCCCTCTGCAGTTGCCACAAGGCTTCAACATGAAGGGCAGCAAGGCAAGTAAATGCAAAACAGGCAACCTAGGAGATGCTCAGTGTCCTCCCTTGGAGCACTGGAACCTCGGGTCGCTTCACAGAGCTTTAATCCTAGAGGTGTTCCTTAAACAAGATGCCCTAAATTGCCCTGCCGACCCACTGCAATCTCGCCTTTAAGGCCAAGAAGCAAACTTGTTCTAGTCTCTCCCTTATTCAAAGCATTCCTCAGCTTCACTGGAAAAGGAATTCATCTTTGTGGAGCAGAACACAAATTCTGGGGGGGCTTACGGCTGCGCTGTCTTTTCTCCTCCCACCTCAGGTACGAGCTTTATTTTCTGAGCTTTACGGAGAAGTTTTCAATGTCCAGTCACCTAGCGAGGAGGAAGGGAGAAAGTTTTTTGAGGACTTGCTTGTCCAGCAAGCTGCTAAGCCTGCTGCACCACAAAAGAAAGCAGGTGAGCCTCTTCTACAAACACAGCGTTGCTACCTCTAGCTTAGCAGCCATTCGGCATTTGCTTTGGTAATAGATTTCCTGGCACGAAGGTTTACTCTGCTTGTGTCCGCGTATCATCACTTGGCTAACCTTTTCTGGTTGACTGAAGCTTGTCAGGCACGGGAAGTCCTCCTGCCTGTGGCATCACCACCTGAGCCTCGACTGCTCACAGAGGAGGAGGAGAGGCAGCTCGAGGAGCAAGGGGACGAGACATGGCCAGCGGTGCCTGCAGAGTCCAGTACACCCCTCTCTACTGGCAAGTCCTTTCTTCCTTTTTTCTTTTTTTCTTTTTTCCTTTTTTGGATAAGGTGCCAATGACATTGATATCTTCCCCCTTGTCATGGCATACCTGCTTTTGGTGATGCCAGTGGCTTTATGCCAAAGGCATTCCATTTCCAAATCAGGTGCAGCATGTGAGGTCAGTCCCCAGGACAGTCACTCAACATGCTTATGAAATAAAGCCCAGCCACAGAGCTTGGCTCACACTGTAAAACACTGGCCTCGATGGCCCCGCAACGGCTAACTCCTCAAATGTAACATGTTGTTTAGAGCAGTTGCTGAACACTCCACAAGTTCGTATGGTAATAGGAAACAGTGAGGATCTTTCCTTTGCTTTTGCTTCCTTTTTCTCTTCCTCTCCCTCTTGCCTTCCTGCCCGCCACCCCCGCACCAAGTCATTGCCATCTGTCTGTGAGGCTTAGGCAACCTCTGCTTTTGGAACACAGGGGAAGGAGAGCTTGTCTCCAAAGACTTTTCTGCTTCTCACCTCTTTTACTTCCTGTGATGAGAGACAAAGCCACCTGAGCTTATGACCCTGCTTTGTGCTCATGCCTTCGGTCTACAGTCTGCTCTGTGCACAAAATCTTCAAGGGCATTCTTTTATGCATGATATAGTCTATTAGTTCTTGTGCTTTTTAATTCTAATAACAATTGGACCCCCTTCACTTGCTGCCCTCTCTCCCTCAACACATGCATGTAGTGAGCCAGCACAATGGTACTTCAGTCCCTCTCACCATTCCCCTTGTGCACCAAGTAAGACGACGGTGCTAGATTTTGCAGACAGAACTGCTTAGCTAATGCTTTGGCTTGCTTTTTCTCCTATCTCTGTGCAGCTGCCTGCAGACAAAAGCGAAGGAGGAACGCATCGCCCTCAGAGAGCCTAGCAGAGAAGAGGAGGAAATGCTCACCCCCTGCTGAGAAGGAAACCAGCATCTCTCTCAGGGTAGGTTGGAGCTCACTGATCCACCTTTGCTTCCCGCTCTGCTGACGACCCTTGAGCTATCCGTTCTGCCAGCAGAGCTGCAGGCATGGGCAACATTCAGCTAACGGGGAGACAGAAGCACCTCAGGAGGCTCCCACTGCCAGCTGGCAGCCCTCTTTCTAGAGGCTCTGTGGCCTCTCTTCCAAAGATGCATTTCGCAGGGCCCTGCATTGCAGCCACAGAAGCTCATCCAAGGCAAGAGGGCCTTTGTTGTGGCAGCCGCCGTCCTTTACTACAAAATGGGCCATGGCAGTTCCTGCTGCTCTCAGAGAAGTTCACTTGCAGTTAGGATCGTGGAGGTGATTGATAGCCTGAGGAGCAGCACAATGCTAGCTGAAACTGGAGCCTTGCTTTTTCTCGCAAGTCGGACACAGCAGCTCATTTCCTCCATGGAAATCTGCTGCGATATTTAGTCTGTTCTTGGACGTTTCACTCCTTTTTTCTTTAGCCATACAAGGAAGGAGGATGCGAGTTGTGTGGGACCATTTTCTTTTGTGTCTGAACACATCGAGAGCCTATTCAAATGATCTCGTGCTAACGCAAACTTGTACTGTCTCCCTTTTTTCTTCAGCAACTGCTGAAGGTCGTTGGCGACGCAACAAAGGACTGCAACATCCGCCACCTCGAAAAACTACACCTGGTGCTCAGCCAGTGTGTTTACCGCCATCGGCAAGACGATGACAAAATGCAGTTGATAGAGGTACTTTGCTTACACAGCACTTCCTGTCACTGTTCTGCACTTCTTCCTTGTGCACAGTGGATATCCTGCTTATTCACTATTCCTCTCTTTCCTGCTTAGCAGTCTGTGTTACATACGAATTGCTGACTTCCACCTGGAAGGCATCTACACAGACTTTTGTTTCATACAAAGCAGCTAGCTACAGGATTTTACATTTCTATTCCAGCTTATAGCAAGTTTGCCTGTGTTTAGTTGGCAATTATTATTCCTTTTTTATCTTTTTTTAAATCTTTTTTTAGGAAATGAAGGAAGAAATTGAAAACTTCTCCCGTGCTCAGTAACAGGAAACGTGCTTCTACTCTGCCATTCTTTTTCATTATTTGCTGTTTAGTCCTCAGTGCACAATTCAGTGAAGAGAGCCTGTAGTTATAATATAAAGACATCTGTTTGTATATATATCCAAATATAGCGAGGCTATACCAATAAAGCTCATATAAATCCTTTTAAGCTTTCTTATTGGCTGTTTGTTGCTGTTGGTGTTCCATACCTACTGCGTATACATACATGATCTGTTGAGATCAATGTGTTCGGCCTTCCCTTCGCATGTGCATTGCCTGAAAGTCTCGTGCCTGGCATTTTTAGGAGACCAATGGTCGTCAGTGCCTTTGACCTACACACATCTGGACGTCTTCCAAGTAATCTCAGTGCCTCTCTCAAAAGAAAGCAACGGAAAACTCGACCATCTTTGCCCAAACGGTGACAGGCGGTTTTTCTGGCGTCGCCTGGGCTACTGCCTATGCCGTTGTCTATTAGGCAAGGTTGCAAGGCAGCGCAGAGGTCATTCTTCTTCGGACCTGCTCGCGCCCCCAGGGATTCTCAGAGAAGGAAAACAAAGCTGCAGCAAGCGTCGGGGAGGAAAACTCTTCCCCAGGCAGCGGCACTTTGCTGTGCTCGGGGCGCCCCGCGCCGGGCACGTCTCAGCCCGCAGCGCTGCCTGCTGCCCGCCGCCCCCCCCCCCCCCCAGCAGCTCTCCTCCGTCCGCTCGGCGGCAAGCGGCGCTCGCGCTCTCTCGGCCCCTCGCCTCGGCCCCGGCCCCCTTCTCGGCCCGCCAGCGCCCCCGGCAGCCGCTCCGCCGCCGGGCACGGCTCTCCCGGCACAGCTCTCCGCCCGGGCGGCCGAGCCGAGCCGAGCCGAGCCGCGCCAGCCCCCGGCTCCCCCGGCGCCCAACCCCGCCCGCAGCGCCCGCCCGGCCCCCACCCGCCGCCACCCGCCGCGACCCCCAGCGCCGCCGGCAGCCGCGCTCCGCGCCGGGAGCCGCCCTCGCGGCGGGAAGCGCCCCCGAGCCCCGCCGAGGCTGCGAGCCTGCCCGGGGCTGCAGCGCCCACAGCGCCGGCTGCCCCCGCACCCTCGCCCCCGCCGCGCCTGTCGCGCTCTCGGCTTCGCGCAGCGGCCCCGCGCCCCGACGCCTCGCCGCCCGGCGCCCGCGCTCTGCCCCGCCGCTGCCCCGGCCCGCCTCGCCCGGCCGCAGCCTGTGCTAGCGCGCCCCGCAGCCGCGGCGCTCCAGCCCAGGGCGCTGCTCTTCCCCAGCGCTCTCCCGCTCGCCCCGCCGAGGCTCAGCGCCCTCGCCACAGATGCGAGCAGCGTGTTCGTTGCACTGCTTTAAAGGCTCGCGTCTGGCATTGTAACACAAGAAATCGGCTTGGGGCAATGGTAACTCCCTTGCCAGGCTTGCTTACCTGGATCGGCAGCGGTAATGGGCCTTCTTCCCAACGGAGAGCTGCCAGAGGCCGGTCACAGCCTGCCCTTCTGAGCGCAGATCCAAAAGCTGCCCTGGCAGATGGCCGTTGGCAGACGTCCGTCGCAGAGCAAGCTGCCATGGGAGCGTGGTCTTTCTTTTCCTGCTTCTGCCCGCTGCAAACAGAAATCAAGCAAACAGCAGGCAAGAAAATCAGGAGGAGAGAGCGCTCGTGCCCTTCCCCTTTGTGCAGGGCAGTGCTGTGCGATGCAGCAGGAAGAGCCGAGAGCGAACAGCTGAAGGCGCCACACACACTTTACCCCAGACTTTGGAGAAACTCCAAGGCAGCTAAGCGCTTACGAAGGAAACAACCACCCGAGCTGCAAAACTGTGAGCATCCCTCAAGGGACACAGCCTTTGCTGATCTGGTTTTACATTTGATTTACTGTGTCCTCTCAGAGAGGGCTGCTGCCCAGGCGCTCCTGCTCCTCTGCATCTTCTACCCTTTCACTTGAAAAGCCCTCCCTCCTGCTCTCTCTCCTTGCTGCTAGCACTGGTGTTGAATGGTAGTGCTCCGAGTGGGGCTGCTGCTTGCCTAGGTGCTTGCCCAGCACTCCCTGGCAGGGCAGCGCTACCCAATGCAGTGCACTTGCCCCAGACGACGGGAGCATCAGTGCAGCCCTCTGTGGCTTCAAGAGGTTCAGAAGCCTCTTAGCCTGGGATTTGCACCTGCATCTTAGGGAGGAGAGTGTGCTGGGAACTGACAAGTATCGACTCTCTGGTGTGGCTGTGTGTTTCCATCCCCTTCAGAACGAGCAGAAGAAGAGGACGGTGAGCATAATCAGGGTGAAGAGCCTGCCTGTTTGGAGGTGCTGGGAGCTGCACTTGACTTTGAGGAAGAGGGTAAGGCTGAATACCAGCATGAGGGGCATGCAGAAGAGGAGGTCAAGGACTCCAACGGTGATGAGGAGTATGTGGCAGTTGCTAGAGAGGCGAACAGTGCAAGAAACGTACCCCAGCATGTTCAGCAGCAGCGAGAGGCTCCAGAGCAGGCCGGAGATGATGCCTGACTAGTGCTTTGGGCGATGGCTTCGGCACCAGATGGGACAGAGGACAGACAGGCACCTCTCAATGCTGATGGCTGTCAGGAGATACAAGCCAGTCCCGTACGTGAAAAGATCCAGGAAGAGGAATATCCCAAACTACACTCCCACATTGAACTGCATCAGGCACTGAACTGTTTCGATGGCAATGCAGAGCAGGTAGCCAAAGTCAGCGGCAGCCACGTTCAGGATGTAGACAGTGAAGCGGTTCCTCCGGATGCGGAAGCCAAGGTACCACAGGACCGTGCCATTTCCCACCATGCCAGAGGCAGAGCTGATGAGGCAGAAGCTCTCCATGAACTTGAGGAGAGCCTATGACGGCTCTGCCTTTTGCACAGTCCCACTGTAATTAGCCCCTTCAGCCAGGCTGGTTGTATTTGGAAGGAAGGTTGATGTAGTTTTAGCACTCATAATGAGGGCTTCACTGTGAAGTACTGATCTGTCACTGTCTCTGATTTCACACAGACCTGTAAGCAGAGAGCACAGAGGTGGTAGCTCGTGTGACTTTCTCTCCTGATCATCTGGTGGTGTTTGCAATGTCTTTCCAGCTCTTTGTAGCCAGAGGTAGGTTCAGGGAAGGACTGCTGTGTTTGGACTTGGAGCCCAGAGCTTCTATGTGTCATTTAAAACACCGTATCTGAGGCCAAATTGTGTGTGGCATGTAGGAAAAGCTAGATTACAATGTATGTGTCTCTTTTTGAACTTATTTCTTGAGGCTTCTTTTACAGCCAGTGGTGGGAAACAAGTAGGCTAAAATAAAGCAATGTTAGCTCAGATTGATCATACCCGAAAAGTTCCTCATTTTCTTGTCTTAATAAAAAGGGAACCCAGGAATATTAGCGCAGATATAATTGTCTTTGCTTCATAGAGCTAGGATGAGGTGAGATGAATATTGTCAAAAGTGTATGAAAGTTGTAGACAATCAGCATACAAATTTAGGCAGCTTTAAATCAGACCGAGTTTTTCCTATCCATACTCCCAGAAAACATCGTCGAGTATTCATAATAGCTGGTAGTTTTTTATGTTGATGACTGATTTCTATTTTAATGAAATGTAGTTTAATGTGATTGGTTTGGCCTCTGGAGCCTTATGTATAGATAATAATTCAGTCTGACAGAGTCAGGCCTTACTAATTTCCTTCTCAGAAGTTTTAAGAAGCATGTGTAGGAGAAAGTGTCTGACCCTCACATGACATTGGAATTATGGCTAAATAATTCTGTCACACTGTTCTGTCAATTCACCCTGCTCCCTCCCCCATGATACTGGGATTTGAATGAGAATCTTGCCCCCCCAGAAAAACCCAAAACCAAAGGTCCAGAAATAAAATTCACTCCATTTTTGTCCAGTGAGGTCAAACTGTGTGACTCTTTCCTACTCGCCCTGCCAGCTGTTAATTTGGACATGACAAGATAGAGAAGTGCCATGAAAGACAGCAGGAGATAGTCAAAAAGAAGAGAGAAACAAGTCAAAACAAGGACAGTGGTGAAGAGGTGAATCATGGGATAATCTAACTGACACGAATAGTTCCTTACCCCTTTGTCAAATGCCACAGCAAGTGGGGAGACAGACTACCTGAACAGGTGAAATGTGACAAATTGAAACATTATTGTTTCGTCTCAACAACCGACCCTGTCTCCAGTGCTACACGGAAAGACTATGCAGGTAATCTCCTCGTCCAGCTGATAGCCGGGGCAGTGGGGATACTTTTGCAGCATGAGTCTGTGACAGGCATATACACCGGCAGTGCTTGGTTGAGAATCCAAGTGGAACCATTGCACCTAACTTTATCCATTAAGAATACAAACGTCTCATTGCACTTAGCTTTTAGAGCTACCATTAGAATTAATGGAGGTTTAGGAGCACCTGCAAGGGTAATATTTTGGCCCCAAGATAGGTGTCTTAGGTGTGCACAGTCAGCTGCCTGTCTTTCTCTGCTGACTGCAGACACATCCCATGGTGCTAGCTTCATCTAGAGGCTTAACATCTGGATGGCTAAAGGCAGGTGAGGTGAACTGCACCCTTAATGTCATCACCACAGCTTGCAGGATGTGTCTGTTAGGGTTGACTGAACCCAGGGAACTTCTGGCACTGCGGCATACTCTTTTGTAGGGAGCTAGAAGATTCCATCCTCAGCCATTATGAGACCTCGAGTGTTTCTAACATCAAGCCTTTAGAGCCTGTTAGATCCAAGAAAGAATTTAAGTATGTACTTCTGAAACGGACTAAGGGAAATAAAAAGCATTGTCTCTTTCAGAAAGCAAGGAATGTCTGTTGTAGCACAGTTTGTTTCAGAACAGGTAGGTAAGTGCTGCATGTAACATCTGAGTCCAAACTCACCTTCTGTTTCTTTATCTTAGTAGAGTAGCTTACTGCTTGCCCAACAGCACTCACAAGGCTACCTGCTCCCTGAACATCTGTAGCAAGCCCATTGAAAATATATGGCCTTATGACTGTGTTCACTTCCTCTCCATCTGGTTGTGGGGTCGCAGCAGATCTCCCACAGTGAAAAATTATCAGACCTTGATCCACAGTAGAAAGTACCTGAAGCAGTTGCTAATTCTGTGAACCAAGTCTGCTGTGAGGAGAAAGGAAGATCCGATGGTTAGTGGTTACCCATCCTTTGGAGAATCCAGTTGCAGCACACTCCTCTGCCACAACCTCTCTATGTGACCTGAAGCAATTTGCCAACTGATTTAAAGAGGACACAACTATTTGAGTGGCACCTACCTCTGCCTTTGCCCACTCCAACCTTCTCACCAGGTGCTCACATTAAGAAAATGGTTGTTTTACCTCCCTGCTGCCATCATCTCCACAAGGCAATTCACCCCACCTGAAATGTGGGTCATCCTCTGGAGGTGCCTCTCTCTCCATTGGCCATTTAGGGAACATCAGGTGATTACGTTTCTAGCTAAGGCATTTCAATCAGATTTCGTAATGTTAAACAGCATCACCCTGGACGACTGATAGTGTACTGTCACGTAGTGTCATACTGGTTGTAATGGATGCCCTGTGGGGATATGCCGAATCATCAAAAACTTTGCATTCCATATAATGCAAGTGAAGTAACCATCCTTTGACTTCCATAGACCATGCAAAAGCAAGTGGAAAAGTTGCTCACAGTTCTCGTATATCTCTTAAAAGACTTTGGTAGACTCCTTTGGTAAGACTCCTGTCTCCAAAGCATATTCAAAACCTGAGTCTACTTCCTTAATGAAACTAATTAATGAAAGCCTGCATCAAATAGCAGCAGTCTAGCTGGTCTTTCTTTCCCTTGAGATTAAACATCCTTCCTGTGGTTTGCATGCTGAGTACAGTATAGTTCTTGTGGCAGCTGTTAGTCTGAACAAAGTTGACACCACAAAGACATCTCCTTGTCTGGACACAGAGTTATGCTGTTGTGTTTTCTCAGCTAATCTTAATTGATCATCTAAGACCAAAACTGCTAATGTTTGATCTCTGAAGAATGCCACCTTCTATGACAGATGGGCAGTTAGGGCAATGCAATAGCATTTGTTCTTGGAAAAAGATCCCTAGAATGAAGATCTCCTTATCTTGAAGATGATCAAGACAATTGTGTAGCTATAGCCAATTTCTAACCAGCAGGAAAGGAAAATATTGGAGATCCTTTCCCCCAGTTCTTTTTTCTCCTCCCTTCCCCTCACCATCTCTCCAAAATCATGGCAGAAAGCAAGAGACAGAGGGCAATGGCAAAGACCGCTGCAGCCATCCAGGACTTTCTCACCTTCTTGTGGGTTCCTTGGTATTTCAGGGACTATTTGCAGTAACTGCCTGGTGTGGATCTGCTGGTGAAAATTGTCACCTGAATTCTGTGACTGATGGTCCAGATAAAATCCTTGTGCTGTAAAATCAAATCCTGGTGCTGGGCTATTTAGACACTGTTAAAAAAGCCATGGTCATTTCAATGTGACATCTGGAGAAAGAGCCAGTCACTCTCTTGAGGAAGTATCTAGTTTTTCGCATGTGGTCACTTAGATTTCAACCACCTCCCCCTTCCCTCCCAGCACAGAACCTGTCACTGTCATGGCTTAGGAAATGCTTTTTCACTACTTCTCCCTTCTTCAGACAGTCTCACGATATAAAGAACACAAGAACTGTCTGTCCAAAGTTACAGCTTGACTCTTGCACTGATGCTTTGCTTCCCAGCTGCATCCATGAGCAGCTCTAGTTTCACAGACCTTGCAGAAGATGCTCTACTGCTGCTCAGGGTCACACAGATTGAGAAGTTGTCAGTCCTCTTCCATAATGCCTGCTGCTGATTTCACAACCTCCCTCAACACAGCTTCTCATTCCCCAAGGGTCCACTGTCACTGCAGAACCTCCCTTAGCACACTCATCACTACCGAGTGTCCTCTTCTGACCTCAAAGCCTCTCCCAACACAAGTTGTCACCATACATTGTCCCCTACTACTTCACATTACCTGTTCTACAGTAGGGTCTCCTTGAACTCTCTAGCCAGCCTTATGACACCTCAGCAGCCACAATTCTGCAACCTCTCCTAGTGTTACCCTTCAATACACGATGTCCGCTTCTGGTGTCACAAGGTCTTTCAACACAGCTTGGCACCCACAGTATTACCTGCCACTTCATACTGTCTTTCAGCACAGTCCCTCACCACACCTCAGGCACTTCTGATTTCACAAACTCCATGAAGACAGCCCCTGGCCATGTAGCATCCATTTCAAGTTTCACAACTTCCCTCCACACCCTGCCTTGTCCCCATCCTGCCCATCATCAAATTCACAACACACATTCACCATGGCTCTGTCAACAAACCCCTTGCCAGTATTCACTATCCAGCTGCAAAACCTCATTCATCTCACCATGCACAGTCCCTCCTTGTCCAAATCACAGCTCCCCTGAGCATGACCTGCTGCCATAGTGGTGTCCAGAGCCAGGTGCCAAGGTAAGTGGAATGAAAATGGAGAAAAGACCTTTCTCCTTTGCGGGCACTAAGCACACCCCTACGGGGAATTATTTTGCAGCAGGAGGTAGCAGCAATTCTTCATTTGGACTTGTGCATTAAGTCACCTCTGGTAGTCCATTTGGCTAGGGAAACAAAAGGACATGAATGTGATGCTAGCCAAGTTGCTGCCATGTGTGCCACTGGGTACAGAAAGTGGCAGGCTGACTCATACTAGGTGAGCAGGCCAGATGCTATTGGCCTGATCTCTGGCTTCTGTCATCTGTTGTTCCTCTTCCTTTCCCAAAGACTGTAAGACTTTGTTTACCTTCTTACCCAATACTCTTGTTTCCTGTAGTGACTACTGTTAACCCTCAATAACCTGCCCAAGACTCCAGGCGACAGTAAAGGACATTTAAGTTAGGGGACTATTTTCACCAAGGCATTTCTTTACCAGTTTTTATTCTCATTAACTGTAGGATTTCTGTTTTCACTGTGGAGATCGCTGGCATTCTGTGCAGAGGAGATGGAGACATTAACTATGTTGCTATCAGGCCATTCCACATTTCCAGAAATTTCAGCAAAACAAAGGAAAGGACAGTAGCTGAGACAATGTCTTTCCTGACATCCATGAGGCATAAGCTACAAATACACAGTAGAGTTGAGAGAAATGATGAATCTGACTTGGGCCTTGGTTGAGATGATATGCTGATATAAATCAGCATATCTATTTGCTTCGTTTGTTTCATTTCTTAGGTTCACCTTTGACTGCAGCTGCTCAGGTTAAGAAAGATGGGGCCATCATGACAGTGAGATTTGTCTGCCCTAAGTTATTTTGTTTAAAAGCTAGATGTCTATTTCACACCTAATCGCATCCTAAAATCAGTTCTGAGGTAGATCAGATGCATCTGCCTCCAGAGACATTCATTTTTTTCCGCAGAAGAGCCTAGAGTGACTAAGTCAGGGTTAAATTCGCTGACTTCCATCGGCATTAAATAGGTGACGTCCTCCCTCAGTTTCCCAATTCGTAAATGAAGGATTTTTTTGACTGACTTGGTAATTGACTGACCTCTGTTAAAACATGCAAATTCTTGCAAAGAGGCTTTATTCACTGGATTTCCAGTGATGAAATTTCTGGTGAGATAGGACTTGGAGGGTCATCAAGAGGTCACCCAGGACATCTTCTGTCCCTATAAAAACTTCATCGTAACCACTCCTGAGAGAAATGAGCCCAACCTGTCCTTAAAAGACTCCTGTGATAGGAATTCTTTACCATCCCTGGAGGATGGTGACTCTTCCTACAGCTTGAGGTTTCTTTCTTTGTTTCCTTTAATGAGGATTTCTCTTTTACATGTTTTTTGGAATACACAGAAGTGAAAAAAGGAGAGAAAATATCTAGATTACAAATGGACTGTTTTAGCATTCACAATGCTAGGAAGCCAGAGCAGTGGACCTAATGGCCCTTTACACATGGGAAATCCATACAACTGTCAGCTTGGAGTAAGGAAGAACTCCGAGAAGCATTAACTGGATAGTTCCATGCATATGCTTGTCCAGCTGAATACTCAGCTACTCCTTTGACTGTTATTTCTTATGGAGAAACCCTGAAATGCCTTTGTGATATCATTAGAAAAGCATTGACTGACAACTGTTTCTTTAAAATATATTTACTTAAACTTTTCAGTCAAGACAGAACTCATTCTCCTCCTTTGCCCCTTTCTTTCATGCCTTCCCTTCACTAAGCCTCCACCCCTCCTTCCTCCAGCCCCAAGAGCCCTTCAGGTGGAAGATTTCCTGGGAGAGGGTTAAAATTGGTGCTTAAATGGTTTTCTTCTCAGCCCTTCTTGCAGCTGCTGGGGTATGAAAGCATCATTCAGCACACCCAGGTCACATCATCCACACAGCCTATTAAACCACTTCTCACATAGGCAGGAAACATTAAGATACACTTGTGACACACGAAAGCAAGTAATAAATTAGATGGGATTGGATTATACACTAACAGCCACCTCCTAAGCAAGTTTTGGAAGCTTTCCAGAAGCCATTCTATGTTCTTTAAAGGTGCTGTGCTCTAACACATTCATACCAGGGGAGACAGAAGTTGAGGAGATAAAGTTGTACAGCCCTTACACAAAAAATTAGATCTCTAAACACAGGTGAGGTAAGTTTTGCTGCTTCTCTGCCTTCTCGCTTTGCTTCACTTTGCTTTTCTCGCTTTTCTTTCCTCTTCCTTTTCCTTTCTTCTTGCACAAATGTGATAATACAGAAAGGAACTTCCACTGAAGTTATCAACTGTCTCTAATTATCTTTGGCTAGAATCATATACAGAGCTAGTTCTACAGCCGCAGATTCGATTGCTTCAATATTATTCTTTTGTTTCCCATAACCACCTGAGATTTTAGGGAAGAATGCATGCAGTAAGGAGATGGTGCAATTTCTCACCCTTTTTGAGATGTTAAGAGTACACATGAGATTCATTTTATTTTGCAGCTGATTGCATTATGTCATATAGCTCAGGTCTACCCCTGCAAAGGCACTTGAAGAGATAAGCCATAACTGGTGGCAATCCTCTATTGAATTAGTCATTCTAGTAATCCTCTTGGAGTCAACAGTAAGAAACGGGTACTGGCAGCACATGATTCATCACATCTACAAGTAGACTGGTCAGGTGTAATATGCCTAGCTTAGGTACAGGTGCCTACATGACTTAAGGCGATGAGATGAGATCAGACAGATGGGTAGTTTGTTAAATGCAGTTTGGTGGTGATGGAAAGGACCTTTTCAAGCAAGATACAAAGCCGAGCTGTCTGAATTGTGAATCGGTCCTTTTGTAGATGCACACCTTGTTTTTAGCTCAGGAATTTGCCATCTGCTGGTATTCAGGCATATAGTTTCCCCTGACCATTTCTCTCTTGGTCACTCCTTTCTGACTGCCTAAACGTGGCCCTGCGATTGCTGTGGTATGCTTCCAGTGATGCTCTGGCTTGAATGGAGCCCAGCTATTTCTTTTCGACTGGGTACTGCACAGCCATAAAGGTGTGCTCATTTCATCCCTGTCATTTATTTTGTTGAGAAGTCTACGTCGTTGCTCAGTAGAAGGAAGAGGGGTAGAAAGGATCACGACCTGGTAAGACGAGGGAGAAACTGACCTCCCGTTGTTCTTACTGAGCCTTTTCCTTGTAGAAATATCTGAAAGGGAACCATCCGTGTAAATTTTACCCTTCTGCTTGAAAAACTTTCATCTAGTGTAAGTACAACTGTAAGCATAGGAAAAGTCCCTAACTTTCCCCACCTCCTCTCTCGGCTTCACTTTGTGGGTTTGAAAGTAATCTTGGGTTTTCTCAGTTTCAGTGTTTCCTGTGGATGCTTCATCACTTTGTGCCTGCACGAGAGTTTCTGATTATGCTGCAGATGGAAGTAGTTGGTAGATAACTTGGCTTAACAGAATCATTCTGCAGATTTGCTCACAGATCACCAAGACAAATGAGAAGACCTGGTTGTGAGGTAATTCTGCAGGACTTAAAAAACCAGCTGACGGGGAATGTTTTGATCCTAGAAGGAAGCCCATACAGTGGATATTTTTATTAAAAGAGTGCCTGCTTTTGGCTGACCTTAAACTCTCTGTGAAGACTTTAATCTGGTGGTTCCCAGACTTCTTTGAGCAAGGGAACTCTGGTGGTCTGGGTGCATAATGGCAAGCTAGAAACGTTACACTCTTTCTAAAGATGTAGGCTACTCATTTATTAGTGACACGTAATGCTCGATGGGTTGCAGCTGGAATACAGGGTGAACCAAAGAAGTCCCATGTTTATGCTGGAATGTGACCTTGTCTCGAATGAGAAACTGTATGGATGTAGAAATGCCTAGGGACAAGGAGCTCAGCCATAACCTGAAACAGGTGGATGGCATTACAAAAAGCTCTGAGCTACTTTCAGGCACCAAAAGGGATTATTCTCTAAAGTTCATTCTAACCTGGTGGTGCTAATTTGCTTCAGCTCCTCATAGTGAGTGGAGGAAAAAAGGGTTCTGCAAAGGACCCTAATTTAGTCATTCTGAATCAGCCTATAGAGAGACTTATACTGGCTGTTGAAGGAGTTTAGTTAGATTAGCTTCATTAAGCTAAGTTAACCCTTGAAAGGATCACGCAGAGTGTATCAAAAATCATACTAGGTAAAATCAGTACAGTGCTGGGACAGAAGATCTCACAAGAGTCTTTCATTCTTCCTTCCTCTGACAGAAACAATGCTGAGATTTAGAACAATGTGAAATACTACACTAAGTCATATGTGCAATTTTTTTCCCCTCCATGATAGATAACCTTCCCAGAACTCGTTTTTCAGCCTGTGACATTTCATATTTACGTTTCAAAATGTCTATACACAAGAGAGTTCTTTTCTCTGCCTGTGGGTACATTTCCCTTCTAAACAAGAATTCAAAGATCATGTGTACTTATAAAGCAAATCATCATTCTGAGCAATATTTCCGGGTATTCTTAAAGACACCCATTTTACAAAGATTGCTGTCAGGGACTTTGTCTCCCCTGAGGGCAAACATGCTGCATTATCTGCCTTGTAGTGCCCAAGGTAAACACTCTGGCCTTGTCCTTAGTGCATGGAAGGCTACCAGCCATGGAGCCAGTCCTTCAAAATCCTGGAGGACCAGGATTAAGGAACATAACACAGAGTGCACCTATCTCCGTGCCACAAAAGCCAAGGCAGAAGCTTTGTACTGTGGAGAATTAAATAGCTGTTAAAAAAAAATACATGAGAGAAACTAAACGCTTCATAAGCTTAATACTAATGCTATATCTTTCTTGGTTTGTATCCACTTCTGATATAGAACTCACTATTAATAATGAAAAAATGCTGATGAATCATGTGTCTGTCTTTATTTTCCCAGGTGTATAAGCTATATATTGCATATTGGCACCCGACTGATCAACATGGAGAATGTAAGCAGTGTGAAGGAATTCATTCTTCTGGGCCTTTCAAAGAACCAAGGGGTGCAGAAAATGTGTTTTGTGGTGTTTTTGTTCTTCTATATTGTTGTTGTGGCAGGAAATCTGCTCATCGTTGTCACTGTAGTTAGCAGTCAGCGTCTGAACTCCCCCATGTATTTCTTTCTCTGCCACCTGTCCATTGCAGATATTTGCTACTCTTCTGTCTCAGCTCCCAAAATGATTGCTGACTTCCTTGTTGAGAAGAAAACCATTTCCTTTGGGGGTTGCATGGCAGAGCTATTTGGGTTACATATCTTCGGCGGCGCGGAGATCTCCATCCTCACAGTGATGGCCTATGATCGCTACTTTGCCATATGCAGACCCCTGCACTACACCACCCTCATGACCAGGCGTGTGTGTGGCTGGATGGTGATGGGTTCATGGGTGGGGGCCTTTGTGCACTCCCTGGTGCAGACCCTCATAACCGTTAGCCTCCCTTTTTGCGGCCCCAACAAAATTGACCACTACTTCTGTGATGTCCGCCCCCTACTACAACTGGCCTGTACCGACACATATGTTGCGGGCATCATTGTCGTTGCCAATGGCGGAATGATTACTTTGGTCTCTTTCATCATCCTGGTCACGTCCTACATTATCATTTTGTTATCCTTGAGAAGGCGAACGTCCGAAGGGAGGAACAAAGTCCTCTCCACCTGTGGGTCCCACATTACTGTGGTGATTCTCTTCTTTGGGCCATGCACATTCACCTACATACGCCCATCCAGCAATCTCTCGGAGGACAAGAGGGCAGCTGTGTTTTACAATGTCATCACACCCATGCTGAACCCACTCATCTACACGCTGAGAAATGAGGAGATGAAAAGTGCCATGAGAAAACTGTGGAATAGAAAAGTTTGGCGTGAAAAGGGTGAGGTGTAGAACTGTGGTAACATTTTCTCAGGAGCTGAGAAAATCAAGTCTCTCTCACTATAATTCCATTTTGGAAAATTTACTGAAAGCTCTCTTTTGAAGAAAAGCTTGGTTTTAGCTGTTGCAGTAATTAGGAAGACACTGAAAGTTCATGTTTTGATTGGAATGGCATTGTAAACTCTGTGACTAGCAGGGATTCCCTTTATGTTCTCTTCTTGAATAGCACAGGCCCAGGACTGGGGCTTCCAAGCACTGCTGAGACACCAGCAAATAAAGAAATGAATGCTATCAAAAATATTAAAATGTGTTCCAGGCAGAGCATCCCATTAGTCCGAGCTCTCCCAGGTGTAAACTTTCCGTCAGACAAACTCCATCTACTCTGTAATCTACTCAGCTAGGAAACAATGGCCCAAGGTGTCTGCAAGGCTGTTGGTCCCCTGCTGCTGGAAGCAATTGTACCAAAGGCTTCCTTCCCCTTTGCTTTGGAGTAAATGCCTTCTTAGGAGTACTGCATTGTCATATGCTGAATCCACGGGTTAGCAATTAAACTGCTGATATTAGATGCTGGCTGGGTCAGTTGCTGATGCAGATGATATGAGGAGAAGCTTCTCCCCTTCCCATTCCAGTGCAGCTCTCTGCCTTTCTGCAGTAGTTCACCTATCACTAATGCCCTCCTTCCTAGCCATCCCCTCTGCCCTTCATCTCTGCCTCAGATTTTGCATTTTACTGTTTAGACTAATAGAGAATCAAAGATCCAAGTGAAAGATAAATTGCTCACTGTAGGAAATTGTCGCCACCAGAGAAAGCATTGGGGGGCACAATTTTATGTGTCAGTGAAAAAAAAGAGTTGTTTGGGAATAATTCCTGTACGCAGGATAACTCCTAGCACAACAGGGGACATCTACAGGCCCAGGCAAAGGAAGAAACATGTATTCCAAGGGAATAGCTGGAGCAGCTACTCCCGCAGGAGGGAAGAGAAGAAATGTGAAGATGGAAGATTGAATCATCTCAGAGCCAGTCACAGCTGCCACAGGGAGGTTAGTTGTAGCAGCTAAGGTTCTCCACAAGGCCAAAGGAGCCACGAGGAGCCACGGGACCCTGACTCCTACCTTGCCAGGAGGAAAAGAGCAAATGAGCTGCGTGAGGGAGAAAGACATCTGTGTAATGCACTCTGAAAGTAACTAAAGCACTTTCTTTATTCTTCCATCACTTCACGTTCCCTATAAACACTGGCTTGCACTTGTGTTGCACCTTAACATGGCTTAAGTGTGATTTAAGATAAGAAGGTGTTGCCTGCACAGGAGAGCGGCAGATCTACGGACCAAACCCTGGGACAATGTCAGAAATGCTCTGGTTCCCCGAATGTCCTCTGCTCTATGCAGGGGGTGGCAGAGAGGGTTCCCATTTCACAGGCAGGCACCAGCACACTGCAGACGTCTCAGTGTCTTCTCCTCACCGTGGTGGGTTATGTGGATGGCAGCCAGCAGGACGGAACTGGGATAAATCCTGATTCTCAAGGCTTAGAGGGATAGTGTCCCTCAGGCCTGGGCCAGCATGTCCCTCACCCAGCATTCACACTCTGTGGGCACAGCTAAAGGTGGGACCAGCCCCACCTATCTTTAGCAGTCTAAATTCTTCATGCAATGAAGGACAGTTGTCTAGCTCAGCAACACTGTCAACAGAGAGGGACAGGCGCCTTCAGAGGTTGGTCTGTCTCACCCTGTGTGGGGCAGGTAGAAAGACAGATGGGGCCCACTGACCCCCTTCATACTGAAACTGCTGAGGGGTTAGGGCACATGGTCAGTTCAAGCTAAGGCTTATAATTTTAAAACTGTTTGTTTGGGTTTTTTTAATGTTTTGGGGAAGAACGCCATGATTTTTCTGATTTCTCTTCCGGCTGCCGGGTGCTAGCAGGCAACAGCTGGACCATAGTTTATGGAAGGCATCAACAACAACAACAACATTTGATTCCTCTACACATTGGCCCAGATCCTTATAATGACTTAATATGAGGACTAGCCAGCTGCTTCTGTATTTTGCATTGCCTGAGTAAAAATACCTGGCAAGTAGTGAGGCCTGACCACAAACATTTTTAAAGTCTTGAAATAATTTCCTCGTTTACTTCTTGTTTCAAACGTGTACAGACCAGATGTCTAAGTGCCAACAGTCATATAGCACAGTTCTGATATTTATTTATGCTGCAAACGTGCAATGGTAAGAGCAAGTTAATAAGAAAGAAGAAAGCATATGTGAAATATTGGCTTGGAAGGGAAAAAATATCTGACACGTGTAAGAGTCATCTTTACTCAAAAAATGTTTGACTGCAAGGGTAATATGAACACAAAATCCTGCAAATGGTCAGCCATGACACTGATTTTAAATAGAAATGTTTCCAAAAGAAGCACATAGCTAATACTAAATGAAGTCCATTTATCTGGACAGCATTGGAAAGCAAGCAAGAAAGCAAGCAAACCCCCACACAATGTGACATGGTCTAGGTGATCACGCTCCAGAGTCACCCTGTAGAGATTACTCTAATAGCTGTCCAAAATATATATTTTAGCTCCCTGTCCACTGATTCTTTCTGACAAAGAATACTTCACATGCATCTGCGATCTCATTGCTTCTGGTAAGCTTGTGCTTCTGCTGTGCAATTTACTTGAAATATTTCTGCCACAACTTCCCCATCTGGAGAGAAAGAGTTGTTCTTGCAGATGCTCTTGGAAGTTGTTTTTGCAGAATGAGAAATGGAGCTAGACATTCAGGCTGTCCGTTTCATCCCCTGTAGTTTCCAGCCCTGGCAGAGATGTGGACTGCTCTCGTGACACATAAGAAGCAGCTTGGAGCTGAGAGGTTTTGATGAACCTGCCTAAAGTGGTCCTAGAAGGTCATCAGAGAATAGCAGGCAAACTGTTGGAGACTAGCAAATATAAACTGTGTAAGTTTTCTGATCTTGCTTCTTTGTTTTGTTCAAGCGTGACTATGAAATCCTGCCTTTGAAAAGAGGCATTACTGTTGAGTGACTATTGTGAGGTGCATTTTATGAAGTAGAAAGAACTCAATTTTTTTTACCCTTTCTTTTAATTGGTGTCTTCTTTGCTTATTTTTCAGTTATATGCCATTTCCAGAAATATCTGTCAAAAGGAAGTTTCTGGTGTTACAGAGTCAAGGAGTCAATAGGTAGCTGCAGCACTGCCTATGTACTCAATCTTAACTTGTCCCCTCTAGCTGTACACATCGTGGCAACAATGCTCTTAACACACACGCTTTGGGCCTCCCCACACTGCTTTCCTTCTGCCCATGGAGCGGCATGGAGATAGGGACGGAGACACGAAAGAATATTTCCTCTGCTGCTAAAGTTGGAGGGTGGAAGAGGCAGAGATCTCGTGAGAAAGAACTGATTGACCTGTGATTGTGGAACAGGATTAAGGTCCCAAAGGTCTTGCCAGTATTGTGGACACTGTTATGCAGCTCTTGCCATCTATCTTTTCAGTGTAGAAACTGAACACTAGTGATACTTGCGTACTGCACTAGAGTGCAGCAAAGGTGAATACAAGGGTGTTGGTGAGTAAGGGAGATTCAGCAGCGGTGTATTTATTACCCCAGGGGCATCACAGGTGTGTTTATGGGGGTTTCCATGCCTAGTCCAGAACTTGGCTGAGGTGTGCAAAAACCTTACTGACACATCGTTAATGCAGATTATCTCCAGTATTCACCCACGTACTGTAGGAAAGGTGGTCTGAGGAAGTACAAGCCTGCTCTTTTGGAGACTGAGGTCGCAACCCAGAAACTCATGAGCAATAACTGGAACCAATCCACACAAGATGTAGCCCAGTACAGCACATATAGGACAATGACTCTCCTGCTTCAGGTTTCCTGGCATGCCTTGAACATGGTCTGATTTCACTTAGGGCGCCTTAAAGACAGTTTGTGCCTAAAGGCACATCTCTGCTAAACAGACATGAGGTAGGTGTCCACTTTACCTCCTCCAGAAGGATCTACACTGAGAGTTGAAGTGATGTTAATTAGCCAGCTGCCTTGTGTCATGATGTGAATATTGATGGCTGCACAAAAATGCATGGACATTCTACCAGAGTCAGAGAGCACTAGTAAGGACTAGTTCTGTTGAATTCCTTCAGAGGGTTGAAAAAGAAGGTACGTTCACTGCTTGAGCAGAATTCCTTAGGGCATGACTAACGTGTTAAGACTCAAATCAAAACATGCACTATCCTTTTCAGTCAGTTTTTCGTTTCCAAATCAACACTTCAGAAGTGGATGTTTAGGCAACCTAGTGACTAGTCTTCCTTTTTAAAAGGGGCAAAGGTCAGAAATATGAATCTGGAGGATATTTCCACCAACTCCCTCAAATAAATAAACGGAGCTCGCTATTACACACTTCAGTAATACATTCTGAGTTAGATATCAACTGTCACTCCTTGAGAGAAGCATTGACTTTGAAAGGAAACTTTCCCCAAAAGGCATAAAAGGGAATACACTGATATTGAACATACCAGTGATCAACATGGATGTGTACTGATAACACTGTGTTTCTAATGCCATCACAGGTGGCTTTATTCTGTGCTTCAGGTCCTGTCTACGTGACCTATGTGAAGAACAAAAACAATGTGACAGAGTTTGTCTTCCAGGGACTCACACAAGATGATACATTAGCAAAAGTATGCTTCACATTCTTCTTAGTCTTCTATGCCACTGTTATTCTTGGAAACCTGCTTATCATCATCACTATACAGAACAGTCAACAGCTGGACTCTCCCATGTACTTCTTCCTGAGCTGCTTGTCCTTTGTAGATATCAGTTACTCTACTGTCACAGTTCCCAAACTCATTTATGACCTTCTTGCTGAAAAGAAGACCATCTCTTTTGTGGGCTGCATAGCACAGCTCTTTGCGGTCCATCTCAACCATGGGGAGGCAAAGAGAAGTGTTCAGGAGGGACTTTTCAGGAATGTTGTTCTATTTTTAGCATGCCTGTTCAGAGCAGAACTGAAACTAAATTCAAAGTTTTATGTACCTCTCATCTTTCTTTGGAAACTGTCAGTCAAAAGGATGTGAGCATATTGTCACCAAACCCGAGCCTTTGGGGTGGTATTGGGGCTTTTACCTTTAGACACCTTAGAGCTGTGTAAGTCTCAGCAAGAGACCTTTGAGGGGACTGCGATTCATTGCATGGTAAAATAGAAGCATGAGAGGAGCAGGATGCTGCACTAGGTGTCTGCCTTACAGTGAAGGGTGACATACACTGTACTAGGCTTTCCAAGGCTCCCAGGAACACTGATGGACACAGAGGTCGTTCCCCGATGCCAGGCATTCACTCCGATTTTCATCAGTCTGTGCCAACCTGGTGTCTCTGGGAACGCTTCATTTAAAGGAGCTCTGCTAACACCTTTCCAAGGCCTTGACCTAATGTCATAGCTGAGCTTTATAATCTATCAGAGCAGCAATCCAAGCATGGTTAAATACCATAGTCAATGTTGGAGCCACAATCCAGTTCAATTGTCGGGACATTTTTCACCGCTTTATTTAGAGACTGGATGAAGTTTCATACTTTGGCCAGTCGTCTGGTGCTTTACACTATAAAAATCTAAGGAATAGGTGTCTCAGTGGAAATATGGGGATCCAATATCTCTCCATACTCCACACAATATAACCTAATTCCTAGCTGAACACTGAAAATTTCCCTAAAATTCTTAACAGTACTGTTCTTGATTCATCGAGTTTTCCTCAACTGTTTGCAGCAGGGAAACCCCCAAATGCCCCTAGGACCTCCTGACTCTGGGCAATGCTGTTCTACCACAAATAGACTTACTTTAGCATTGCTGTCATGACAAGTGATTCAAGGCCGGGATTTTCCCAAATCTCCTCCTGGAACTGAGATTTGGGGAAGGGAAGAAGAGGAACAGGATTCTGGATGGTGGATCAGAAGGCTTTCTTAGAAAAGCAAACTGTAGATTTGAAGAGACAGCAGCTCTTTAACATTTTAAATTCCCTAATTTTGTCTGGGTTTCTCGAGGTGGAGACTAAGGCATAGGTGAATGCAGGACTAAGATGAATGCGGGGCTTATGAAAATCTGTTCTTTTTGATGATATTTGTCAGAAAGCATATTTAGGTTTGAGATTGTGATTCTTGATTGAAACATGCTGCCGGTTCTGCTGATGCTTAGCTCTAGATGGCTTTGACTATCTTAAACATCAGCGCAGAGAGAGGTGTGCAGACATGACTCATTGCTGTGCAGGGAAGCTCTTTGATGACAACCTACCTGTCTTTTTCTGGAAGAGTAGGATTGTACATTGCTCTTCCCAGAGACCTGTAAACATACACAGTAAAGTAAAATGATGCCTGTGGTTTCTTCTCAAGCTATTTCCTTCCTGTGAGCTGGGAGTCCACTGAAAGAGACAATTTTGGACACCTCAGAAATCTGGTTTAAAAATCTCTCATCTCTGTCCTAGATAAGGACAACGCAAAATTGATATGTGTAAAAAGTGTGAACATATCTGATGATACTTAATAATCGGAAACAAGAGATAAACCTTGAGCTTCAGCCTCTGCAGCAACAGAAAGATGACAACTAGCAGGACCAAAAGGCTACATTTTCACATTCTTTTTCCTGCATTTTGGGACCGTCAGGCCAGTGGGATAATAGTGCATATAGTCCAAATGCTTTTACTATCCCGTGCATATTCTAATTTTGGCGTTACTGAGATAAACGGCTTCTGAGATAGTGATGGCCTTTAATCATCACTACTTGATCAAAATTCAGACTGTAACACACTGAAGATAAGTTTTCTCCCCAGCCATGTGTCTTTGGGCAGAAATAATGATGTTTCACAGTCATATCAGCTCTCTGTAAAATATGCTGGCAGCCGTTTGAAGAAAAGAGACTTGTAAATTCCTTCTTTAGGGTGCCATAGATGATCACAGGGACACAATCTTTGCTAGAGTTATGCACAGCTTTAAGGAGAGGAAGTCAGGGGAAATAACAGCCCTAACAGGCTTGCAGTGAAATGCAAAGGGAATCCGCAAGACCTCTTTCCATCCCCCTTTGACTGTAAACCTTATGCAGAGGCAGGAACCTCTCACCTGTCTGAGATTAATTCTGTCACTTTCAGCTCAATAAAGATTTCAACTCCTTCTGCCAACTGAGGGACAGCATTTGTAAACTCAGCCAGAAGGGATGAAACATCTACTAGTGATAGAACACCTATCCCTAGAGCTAGCTTAGTTGAATTGATAAAAGGATTCCAAAGCCTTTCCCAACTTTCTCATCTCCCAGAAATGACTGGTCATTTATTCTCAAAACCACATTGTTGACAGACACATAGTTGGTAAGTCACCATCTTATTTCGGCATTTTTTTAAGTGAAAGAACACTGCAGCTTGATTAACTTTCAAATTATGTCCAATGTCCTTGAAATAACCACCAGTTCACTCAGTTGCCTCAAGTGGATTGCTGATATGTGGAGATGAAAAGCAGGAATAAGTTCTTGTTACTTCACAATGGTAGCAAAATTAGAAGTCAATCTTTTCTGCATTGCTGTAGTTTTTTCATGTTTCCAGGCAGAAGGGGAAAAAGGAGGTAGTAATGAGTGACAGAAGAGGGAGATTTAACAGAAGAGGGACAGTTACTTTCCCTAGTGTTTGGGGGGCAAAAACACGGGTGTCTGTTCTCCAAGATTTCCTTTCCAGAACTTCAGGTTCTGTGTGTTGCACTGGAAGAGGCTACTCCTTTCAAATACTGAAGACGTAGCAGAAATGGCCATAAATTCAAATCACATTGCTTTTCTCCTCTTGAATATCTTTGAAAGCTTTTTCTCATCTTGACGGACTGGTGGTTTTCCTACATGAGCAAACGTTCCTAATAGAACAGAGAACTGCAGTTCTGTGCCACGCGCTCCTCAGGCAGGAGTCCTGTTTGTGCTTGGAACTTGCAAGTTAAAAGTCAGGATTCCTCCAGCTTCCAGCAGCAGCAGAGGAAGACAGTCTTTCAAGATAGGAGTTGCAGATACAACCAGTTAAAAGTCCACCTAAAATCACTTCTAGCAGTTTCGTACCTTTCTGAATCTCACCCTTGGAAGCTGATCAAATCTTCCTTGGAAGTCCTACTCTTTGTACCAAGGTTTTGATAAGTTTTCCCCAAACAAAGTTCTCTTTCTAACAAGTCTGCTGAAGTTTCTCTAATATGACCTAAAACTCTCCTCAGAGCATCCTTCACCTCCTTATTCCTTTAGGCTGTAGCTGATAAGATTCAGCACTGGAGTCGCCACTGTAGAGAATAGAGAGGCCCATTTATCTCAGTCCAATGAGTAGCTGGATGTTGGGCTACCGCACATAAAAACGGTGCTGCCATAAAACAAGAAGAGAGCTCTCAGATGGGAAGCAGAGGTGGAGAAGGCTTTGCATCTGCCCTTGGAGGAGTGGATCCTCAGGGTGGTGGAGATGAGGTAGATGGAGGAGATTAGAATTGCCAGAGATGTGAAGGTGCCACGAAACACACCAAAAATGTGAAGTACCGTCTCTTTGCTCTAGGTGTCAGAGCATGAAAGCTGGATCCTAGGGGGATGTCACAGAAATAATGACCGATAACACCAAAGTCACAGAAAGAGAATGTGAAGGTGGAGATAGTTTGCGCAAGTGCGTGGACAAAGCCAGTGAAAGAGGAGATGATTACCATCTGTGTACAGGCTTTTGAGGACATGACAGTTGCATAAAGGAGAGGGTTACAGAGAGCCACATGCAGTCATATGCCATTGCTGCCAGCAGGAGACACACAGCACTAGCCATGAGGAGACAAGTGAATAGCTGTGCCACACAGGCACTGACTGAAGTGGCTCTCCTCACTGCTGAAGAGTTCACCAGCAACCTCGGGGAGATAGCTGAGGAGTAACAGAAATCCACAGAAGCCAAGTTACTGAGAGAAAGGTACACAGTGTGTGAAGCCGGGGGATCAACATTCATCTGCATGATCCTTCCAAGATTCCCTATTAATGTGCTTAAAAAAAGCAGGTTACCTTCACCTCTTGGCTTTCTGTTAGTCCAGAGAGGATAAACTCAATGGCCACACAGTGATTCCTCTCAGGCATGTTGCTAGCACACTCATGTTATCTCCCGACAAGAAACTGGTTCAACACCTAGAAGTAATGGGAAACTGGCAACACACAATGGATTGTCTCAGTAGCCACAAGGAAGTACGGCGCATTTTCATCATAGCTTCTGACTAGACTTCTTTAATTACGCATTGAAATGACTTGTGAAACAAGGGAGTACTGTTCCTATTTTTCAGGTGAGATAAGAAAGCGCAGAAAGATAAAATAATTTATTCAAAAGGCAGCAGCAGCACTGTGAAACACCAGTCCTAGTCTGGCACTACAATGGTTTTCGTGTGCCCTCTTTCTCCTTTTTTAAGGAAAAAAGTCTGCTTTTCTTGAGGACATCTATGGAGCACTCTTCTCCCCTCACTCGTGGCCACGGTTGGGTGTACAGTATCATCCAAATGGCCCACTCCAAGGGCAATGGCCCGCTTGTTCCTGAAGATAGGTGGTCTTGACACTAGTTCAGACATCATTCTTCCTGTATTGCAATCACCAATACATTTTTTGCCTATTAGCTAACTCCCCCGGGCATTGGTAGCAGGGTAGTTAGAGCTCAGTATGGGCCACAAAGTCCATTAACAGGACAAAGCAGCCCCCATTCAGCCTTGATGAAATAGGAATATAATGGTTAGGCTGCAGCTGTGCCAACTTGCTAAGACCTGCCTTAATTACATGGACCTCCACCACCCTGACCTTTGGGACTGCAACTTGTAAACATACAAATAACAAATCCACATCCTGGCAGAAGAAAGTAAGAGTTTCCTCTCTTGAAAGAAATGTCGGCAAGCACTAAATGGGAACAGCAGCAGGAAAACTCAGCTTTGCATCTTCCCAAAGAGGAGGAGATACCACAAGATCCTCCAGGTTTGGCTGAGAAAGGATTTCTCATTTGCTTGCATCCCTGTTGTCAAGGAAAAGTGGCCATCTTCTGCTCAGGAATAAATTGGGAAGAGTCACCAAATGAAATACTTTCCATTTAGAGGGTGGAAAATCTCATGCTAAAAGGGAAGGAATCCTGAACAAAAAGGGAATCAGTCATCCCTGTAAAGGTTCTACCAGCTTCACCTCACATGAAAAATTATTGTTAATCTATTGGAGGTTACCAGTAACCTGGCTGACGCTCTCAAAGCGGAGTTCTTATCATGTGGGTGACTGAATGGAGGTTTCAATTCTTGCTGAGGTCTGTTTCTAGCATAGGCTTCAAGGTATTGCATAGGTACAAAACTATTCTCTTACTGACCTGTTTCATCCAGAAAGACAAGAGTATCTACTCAATACTGTAGATACTGTAGATACTGTCTGTACTGTAGGTAACAAGCCAGTTTATTCCCCCCTTGAGCCATATCTTCAGAAGTACTTGCCCATTTCAAGAAGCAGACAGCAGGATTTAAAACAGCCTATAATGGTTAGGTACACAGTTTAAGTGAGGAAAATGCCTACCCTGCTTAGATGCACAAAAGACCAGACTGCCTTTAGACACTGAGTTATCTTTGCATAGCTGGCTGTTGTTTATCTCCAACCTACCCAACCTTTTCTGCCCTAAAGCACAGCAACTAGCCTAGTTAATTCTCAGAAAAGGGCTTCAATGAGCTTGCTATCAACAGGTTGCTCTCTTCCATGGACTACTTGGGAAACTGAAGGAGGAAATTTCCCTCTCCTGCCCCAACGTGAGTGATCAAACACCGGATTAGGTGCAAATTTGTAGAATCTCCATCTGTGCTGACATTTAAAATTCAGCTGGATCGGGCCAGAGCAATCTGATCTGACTGAACCTGCTTTGAGGAGGAGGTTGGACTTGATGACCTCCAGAAATCCTTCCCAAACTAAATGATTCTATGATTCTATCTGCAGATTGAAAATGATCTTTTTCATCTCTAAAATGAAGAAATAGGCCTACCTTCCTTGCATGAAGGTGTGAGATATTTTATGCTGTATTGTTCCCAGAAATAAACTCTTATTTCAAAAGCTACAAACATTTCATGTACCTTCGTAAGAGTGAGTAGCTTCCTTCTTCACTTCAAAGACATCTTACTGAAACAAATCAGAAGATTTATCTAAATAGAAAAACTTTAGGACTTCACACTTGCAATAGAGCCCCTCCCTGCTCCAGATAAATGCCCAGATAAATGTTCTTTGCTTCGATGTTTGCAGAACTATGCAATTCAATACTGCCTTTAGAGCAACAGCTCATTCTTTTCCCTGTATGTTGCAGCTGACCTGCAGCCTGGGCGTTGTGAAACATTAGTGGAGTGACACGCTGAGAAACAACTTCAATATCAAATGTGATATTCTAACACTCAGCTTGCCGCTTTGGAATTCTTTCTTCAGAAAAATGGTGTTACTTGGAAGTACTTGGTGTATTTATGACTCTCGATGCAGTTTAATGTCTGTAAATTAGATCTCCTGCAAGACACCAGGCCTTAATTAGGAGTCTCAGCAGGTGCACTGTAATGAAGAATCTTTCTGTGAATTAATTTCCCCTACCCTTGGTTACGGGTCCAGTCAACATCTATTCTAGGCTCCCCCTACAGACAAAGGAAGCAATATCACCTTCAAAGGACAATTCATCCCATCTTAAGATGAGTGTGACAAGCAGAAGGAATCATCCTCTAAGGGTGTCTTTGTTGTCATTGATCATAGGACATGCCCGTCTCATTCCCTGCCCTTACTACTTTTTACTAGTGAAACTGATGACATAAGTATCCTAGCAAATTCAGTGAACCCTGGTCTGTCCCTATCAACTGACAAACAAGGCTTAACAAAGCTTTAGACTGCAAACTTTAAGACAAATTCTTTTAATAATAATAAGACCATATTCATGTAAATAGCAGTACAGTGTAAGATATCAGAGGAATCAGTTCTGCTTATCTGACTCTGAAGAGCTGCAGTGCAACTCTGTGGAGTTTAAGTATGCCATCTGAATGTGAATCCACCTCTGTTATTAATTATGATCAAACTTGATAATTCTTCCTCTCATTAAAATGCACAGTCCTGATACACAGTTAGCTGTTTTTTCCACAGAAGACTCCTGTTGTCTCTAATAACACATCTACCCTTGGACTCGTGCCCTTTGTTAGATAACCTCTTTGGCTCATGGACCATCTAGTTTCAGGCAGCCTGCTCATCTGTGGAGCAGATATTTTGCTGTGATAACCTGTTCGTGTGTGAACCATCCAGGCTCAGATTATGTGTCCATCCATCGGGGTAGATTTTTCTTCAAATGCAGATAGAAAATTCTTCAAGTAGGTAATCGCTGGTGATTTGCTTAGAGTTCTGGTGCCTCTGCCTTAACACTGCCTTTGCACTTCCACCCAATCCCACATATAATTTTCTTCTAAGGCCCTTGAACAATTAACTCTTTTGAAGAAAAGAAAAATAACGGTCTATTGGAAGATGTTGACATAGATATCATGCTTTAGTAAACAGTTTGCCATTAACCTCTCTCTGTTCTTGCAATATCACTGGACACTTATTGAAATTACTTTACGATAAGGTGATGAAGACAGCTGTTCTGGGAAGCTGAGGAGCCTTTGAGACATATGAACGAAGACCCTTCCCCTGATTCTGGCATGAGTTTAAGGACATCTCTACCTGCCAGAAAAGCTAGCTTATTTGTGCTACTTCGAGGGCTTAGAGGTTGTTCGACAAACTGTTGGCCTTCAGAGCAGAGAGCTGAATTGGGTTACTCAGCTGAAGAGTGATCTGCTCTGACTGTCCCTAGCAGCGAAAGTCATCAGTGGGGCTTAGGCAGGCAGAAATGTCCCAGGTAACGCAGCCTTAGTTAGACTGTGCTTACAGTGGCTGCTCGTGTTGTGGAGTGGGGGCGACTCCCGGGACAATGAATGTGCAGTGCCGTGTGTAAGATGATGAGTGAGGGAAGCTCGTCTGTCTGGGCTGCACCATGAGGTCTGCAATGTATTTGCATTGGACCGAGTCCTCTTCCAGACTGCATTAGACTGGCAATGTAATGGCTTCCGGAGTTCTCGTCTAGACTATGTGAAAGCCGTGGTGTTCAGGAGATAGCTGGGTTAAAAGTGGATCAACAGGTATTGCTTGTCTGGGTTATTTATCTTTCTTTCCTGCAGTCCTCTCTCACAGTTTAGTCAGCAATATCTGCAACCTCCATGGTATTCTAGGAAGCATGAAAATGTTTGCTTGCAGAAAATTTGTACTTCTAGATGCTGCCAGAGTTGCTCTGGGAACTGACTGGTTATTGTTTAATGACACCTGTCAGTCTTAATGATAAAGCTATGGATATGGAAGAGTGGAACATATTTCTTCCTCAGACACTACGTTTACACATTAAGGGGTCTAAGTGGTTCAGGATGGGCAGAATGGGTTGCTCTGAGTGATGACCCCCAGTGAGAGGGAGTGTAGCTTTTTATGGGACCTTTACTTGCAGTCCTTCCTAAGGATAGGGAAAAATCGTCTTACACCCATTTGTCTAATAACTCTGTGTGTTGAGGCAATGTTATAGCAGGTTCCGTTTCCTTCTCTGTGCTACTTCCATGGCCAAAGCAGCTGAGACTGAAGTCTTTCTCTACTGAAGCCAGTGGCTTTTTGTTCTCTACGAGCCAGCTCCCTGAGTCAGATGGAATGTGATCCAAAACCAGAACTCAGGGCAGCATTAAGCTGCATTAACGGGGACTTGAAATAATTCCATAAACCTGAGCTGGTCACTCTACACTCTTCCTGTAATTCATAGATATAAATATAGACCTTTCAGGGGAGACAGAGACAGGTGTGATCAATCTCTCTCCCAAAACTATGGAGGCAAACAGACTTTTATTTGCCTTCATGAGCTATAGAAAGAGCCTACAAGTTTGGTTTATGCTTTGGCAGCTCATTAACAGAACTCTAAACTTATGTAAGATGAATCCCAGCCTCAGCATTTGTAAAAAATTCTTCTGTGTGCACATTTTCAGCCTGCGATGAATGTGAATTGGTTCAAGGATATTCACCCACAACAAAAGAGGGTAGGCTGTCCCTCAGGACCACCTGCTGTGTGGTAACTTTGTTCTTGCATGGAAGACTCGAGTCGCCCACATCACTAATACTGTAAACAGTCTAAGGTGCCTGATGAATGTGACCCGGTTTTACTGAAAGGTTAATGATCACCTTCAGACTGGGAGTCAGGAAAAAAAAGACTACAAGGATGTATGAGGTAAGGGAATGGAAACAGAACATGGAAGCGATACTGCTGAAGTGGTACTAGTTAGCAACAGTTGAAAACAAAGCTGGGATGTCTTCAAGGCATCAAACTTGAAAGTAAAAACTTAGGTGATACTAAACGCCTTCAAAAGTGTCACAATCGTTCTTTCTCACAGTAAAGCTGTAGCTCTTGCTATTACAGAAAAGTCTTTAATATTACAGTTATATCTTTCTTCACTTCTGCATTCACTTTTCTCCTACTTCTGTTGCATAACGAGCAATTATTTCAGAATAAATTCATCCATGAACAGCTGTACTCATCATTTTAATTTTTTAAGCACCTGTTCCAACTCCTTTGGAGGTTTTATTGACTGACAAACTATTTTCTCCATGTAACAGTCCATTCAGTGCCTCATTTTGAGGACCTCCTTGGTCCTCAAGCTGTAGACTGTGGGGCTTACCATTGTATAAAACACATATATCACCTGATCTTGGTCAGGCAAGGAGCCAGAGCTGTGGGGTGTGTAGCTGGAGTGCCAAAGAATATGGCAAAAACTATCAAGTGCACAGGATGCACAGGTGGAGAAGGCTTTGGGTCTTCCCTCGCTGGAGTGGCACCTCAGGATGGCAGAGATGATGTAGATGTAGGAAATGCGTACCTCCAGTATGACAAAGATGTCACCTAAGATGCAAAATGCTATGATGATGATCTTGTTAACCCCGATGTCAGAGCAGGAGAGGCTCATCAGGGGTACCACACCACAGAAGTGACTGGTGATGCTGGAATGGCAGAAGGACACCCAAAAGGCACAGCTGCTGTGTATCATTGAGATTAGAGACCCACAAGAATAAGAACAAAGTCACAGCTGGATGCTGAGGCTTCATGACATGACGGCTTTGAATAGCAGTGGTTTACAGCTGGTCATACGCCATCACAGCCAGAATGAAACATTTGTTGGTGCAAAATGTAGAGAAACAATACATCTGGGCAGCACAGCCACCAAATGAGACAGCTTTGCTCTCTGCTAAGAGACTGGCCAGCATCCTGGGGGTGATGCCTGAGCAGCAGAGGTCTAAGACTGCCAGATGACTAAGGAAAAGCTATTTGGGAGGGTGGTTTGGGGAGACAATCCTTATTAATGCAGTCAAGGCCAGATTTCCAACTACAGTCATCAGGTAAATAATTAAAAGCATTACAATGAGAATGGGCTGTGCTTCTGCCTTGTTCATTAGATCTAGGGGGAGGAACTCAGCTACTGTGGTGTAATTTTCTGCTGCCGTTTTGCTCAGATATTTGTTCACATTAGGTAAGCAATCTTGTCTTGATACACTCTGGAGAACAACTGGCAAAAACCGATCATGATCATATGCTCCCGCTAGCAGTGACCAGCTTACTTCCTTTGGTCAACGAGGACAATACTGATTTCATCCAAAATGCCATTCTGAAATGGAATCACTTGTCTGTGTTATCCCAAACCACCTGTAACATACATTATCTACCTAGATTGTTCCAGTGTGAAGCTGGACCACTATGAATGCCACTAAGTCACAGTCTAATAATGGTAAATACATAGGTATCAATGTTCAAGAGCTGTTAGTGGCAAGTAGGCTAAATGACACTGGAAACAGAAGAAATAGTCTCTGACAGATCTTAAAGAGGTAGTAACATTTCCCAGTTCTTTGAATTCTTAAATCAACATTACATATGCTAGTGAGCATTTCAATTGCTGCTGTTTCCAGGGTCTGAAGGCACTAACAGGCCTTAATGGGCCTGATCATCCTCGCCTGAGGCATCCACTTGCACCTCCTGCCCATGGGCCCAGGAGACCCATTTAAGCTCAACCCTGGGCCTTCAGTTTCTGTCTGAGCTACCCTGGAGGAGCACTGATCTCCAGCTCAGCTCAGCTCAGCTCAGCTCAGCGTGCAGACTCCATTGCTCTGGACCCTGCCCTGTGGACTGACTTCCCAGCTTGACCCTGGACCTATCTTGTCACTTTGGGCCTGCCCAGTAGGCACTGGACTCTCTCTGTCCCTGGTTACCTGATCCTGGCTCTGACCCGCAGGCTGACTTCTCAGCTTGACCTCATACCTGCTTCATCACCAGGAACTCTCCCGGTCATCTGGACTCTTGGTTGAACTCGGCTACCACCTCTAGGTCTTCTCTGCCCACCTGGCTCAGGGCCAGAGGGACAGGCCCTGGCTGCAGCCTCCTGAACTTATCATTCTACACATCCTGAATAGGGAAAAGGAAGGAAAAAATGGGCACTTCTATGGCATAACTCATCTCATCATGTAGCAGATGTCTAAGATACTCACATGAACCATTCTGTAAAAACACCTGTTACTTTTTTTTTCCTCCCCCTCCCTATTGAGAAGAAACTAAGATGGAAGACAGAAACAAAGGCATGCTTAAAGGTATATCTCTAGGTGAGATGAATTCCATAAGCAGCCATATGCATGTAGAGCTACTCCAGATTTATTACAAATAAACCAACTATTCCTTCACTGCCTTACTTATAACTGTGATACTAATATTTTTTAAATTCAGAAAAGGGTATAAAAGTCCACTGGTTGGATTCCAGCTCTTTCCAGCCAACTTTGATGGCATTCTACTAGACAAATGTCTGATAGAAAACACTCTTTGATTAATTCTGCTCGTTCCTGCACCAAACCAAGCTCCATTCACACTCATAACAAACTGACTGTCTGACTAGTAGGTAAACGGGCGTATGAATTCATGAGCTGACTTTTGAAGGTGTGCAGGATATACAAAGTTACCTGTGAAGACAGAAATGGATGGTCAGCATCTCTGGGGAAAATAAGGTTTCAAATGCATTTGTCTGCATGGAATTACAATGATATTCCATAGCAGATGTCAACTGCACTTAAACTCCAGGACTATGAAAAGAGTTAAATTCATATCCATTTTCACTTATCATGTCTTTATTAAACCAAAGGTAAGTAACTGCAATTTATTTGCACGGAAGAATACATGACTACAGTCTGCTGCTGCTGCTGTATCAATTCTATCAATAAATTGGACATACAAGCCACAAAGAACACGTGTGAAAATGAGGTTATTCTAGGATTCCTAGACTGTAACCTTCTAGTTCCACATTGTCCTGAAACGATGTTTTGCTAAATTTCAGTCTACTTTTAAAGAGAAACAGACTTTATCTCTGTTATTTCAGTTTTGTATAACAGAGATGGTCTCTTTCCAAAATGTTGAGAAGATTTGGATTTATTCCACTCTTGGTAATACCCAGCACTCTGAAAAAGAAGGAGATCTGAACAGGCTTTTATCTATCTGGTTAACGATGGAGCTTCTATATGTATGTATAGACATCTGGAGATCAAGGGTCTATAAGCAAATCTGGTAAATAATCCAGTCCTTACTGGAAAAAAAAAAGAAGAAGAAGAAGACTTGCAAGCAATTACATAGCAACTTATGCTTGGATCATACAAGAACTTCCAAAGTGAACACAGATGTTATTTCCCAGTTGAGAAAGCAAGCAACTCTAACTGTGTTGAAATCCAGTGTTATAGCAGGCAGGATTAAGCAGTGGGTGTAAGAAAATGAATGGCCATCCTTCATAGCAAAGAAACTAGAGATGGGAAATAGATCTTTCAGCTACTAATTTCTAAGGCCAGGAAAATGCAAATTTCATACTAACCAGTGCAACTAGTAAATTCCCTCCTATGCAATGTAAGAGTTAGAAAAAAGAAGAAGAGAAGTACTTTTTTTTTTAATTTGATCTTAGCGTGTAATATGGCTTAGATATCTTTCTCAGCTCCAACATTTCAGGATACATGAGAAAGTAACCAGGTTATAATTACACTCACTGACTTGGATTCCCCAGTTGGAAGGACAAGATGTGAGGTTTTTGCTGTCTGTGCTTTGGCTCTCTATGATGTAAGAGATATGATCTCAGAAGTAATCGCCTTCACCTAAGCTGTTCATCTCGTGTTCTTCATAGTTTACAAAGAAGATTCATGGATCCCGGGGTATGAAGATGCCTCTTCTAAGAAAAGATGAACAGTGCTCAAGAAGTGCCCCCCCCCTTTTTTTTTAACCTTAAAGCAAGATTAGATTGATGAGGTCAGATGAACTCAAATCTGCTGCAGAGGTTTAAATTTGGGTAAGACAAATCCATTTGCTCAGCTCTAACTGCAATAAGCTGGGACAGCCTTTTGCTCAAGCCTATGACTAGATGCATAGTCAACTATCTGAAAAGAGCATGTCGGATATTTTTGTGCCACAACACTCAGATATGATGCAATGCAATGTTGTTCAGTACAATATAATACAAGAAGATACAGTAAAACAAGTAGCAGCAGTAAACAATAAGTATCACCTATTTACAAAATAGAAGCTCTCCAAATGATGTATGTATATAACTGATGGTATTATCAACAAACGTTGAAAAACAGAAACTTTCTCAACCATCTTACTTATTTCGAATTCTCATTTTCAAACAAATAGATAGGGTCCAAAAACTTTCCCAGCTCTGTGGACACGCTATGATCGTGCTTTGCCACCAGATGGCGAAGGCACAAACCTGAGTGTGTATAAATGTGTATACACTGGTGCTGATGTCTTCCGGTAAGTTGAAGATGGCTATTTTATTTGTTGGATTTTCTTTAGCCATAGTAGGGCGCTATATTTCAAAAAACTTTTCTGAAAATTGTCGTAATTCTCCTGCACAAGTTAATTATGAAAAGTCATACAAGGGGACATCCATAGGTAAAGGAGGAAGTGACACAATGCAGTATTATAGCTGGGGAGGCAGCACAAGTATTTGGGGAAGCAGAGTAAAGGGAAGACAAGAGGATTTTCTTCTGTGAGGTGAATTGAATAACTGTGAAACTTCCACCTTGCAGTAATTAAGTTACTGTGCTCCTTCAGCAAATTGTCCATTATGAACGTATTGATTATGTCACCAAATACATCAAAAGTTCAACATCTGCCAGCAAGATAAATACAGGGAGTTGCATTATCTGTTTGTGTTAGAGTAAGTGACTCAGGATTCAGTTCATCTCGCCTAAATTCAGGCATCCTACTGAAGGACCTCATGCTGGTGCCTGGGTGGTTGGAGATCTCTCAGTAGAGATAAAAGGGAGAAATGGGTGAGGACTGTGGGTGAAAACACTCATGTCATCTACCAGGAAGCACCTAAAAGCTTTGGCTGAATCTAATCTAGTCATCTAAACCCCCTCTGGACTCAACGGAGAGAGACAGGCAGTTCCTGGGGATGATTCAACCAACCCTAAGGAAGAAGCGCTCTGTGAAGATGCTAACTTCTTTCTCTCTGATGAACACAGAGGAAGCCTGATTAGCTTTAAATAGGTCACTTGCATACAGCTAAAGCTCAGTAAGGAAGTCTTCCTGTACGTTTTCCCCAAGTGTTTCACACCTATGAGCATTTGAAAGAGTAATCATGGAGCCTGGCCTCCTGCATTGCTGTGGTATGGAAATATGGTGTGATGGCATGGCGCAGAACTGCAGGCTTGGGAGGGTAAGGCTGGTGGATTTCCAGGGAAGGAGGATTTTTTTTTGTTTTTTTGTTTTTACACATGCACGTGCAATTTCACACATGCTTTCTCCATGTCATGTGGATTAGGCTCAATGCATCCCAGATTTTGGGATGGGCATAGTTTACTGCGCACATAAAGACAGTCCGAACAGCACACGGTGCAGCTCAGTGTGATATTTCAGAGAATGTGAAATGCATCTCCTGGACAGAGCTGTGCAGTAGATCCAGACCCATCATGGATCTTGAGCACATGCCTCATGTCTATACAGCAGATGGGATTCATCTCCCTGCACTTAAGCTATTTAAAAGTTAGGTGACTGAATCTAATCTGGTTGTCTAAGCTGCCTTTGTAGTAAAGGAAGGAGACAGGCCATTCAAGAAGATAATTCATCATCTCTCTCTTGCAAACTCATCTTACAGGGACGGGGGACCTTTTCCATTTCCACTCAATTTCTGCTGGTATTTTAAATGCTGTCTGAAATTTGCCCTCACTCCCACACCTGCAGAAAGAGAAGGAAGGTCAGAAGCAGTGGGGGAGTCATTGACATTCCTGGTGGAGGCTGCTCTCCAGAGATCTCCCATCTTTGGGCAAATAGTGTTTCTCTTCAATGGTGAATTCCTACTTCTCTAATCTTCCTTTTGCATGAGAGAGCAATGTTGAAACACTAAAACGTCTTCTGGGTCAATTATGCTAAATTTCAATTGAGAAAAATCAAAATGCTTCACTTTGATCATTTTGAATCATTTAATTTCAATAAAGAAATTATTAGATATTTCGGAATGTATACCATAGACATTGCAATACAGTCATATAGTATGTAATAATAGAGTGTGTTTTGAATTAAATGAAGCTAGAGAAGAAAGTAGGTATGAAAAATGCTTTGGAAACTGGAAGTGCTTCTCCACCTCAAATGTAAGGATGGCTCAAAGTCAAACTATACCAGCTGACTAGCTGGGCAGTTGGTTTAAAAGGAAGTGCTAAAAACCTGGGAATAGGAGCACTTACAGAGATGATTTATTTATTTATTTATTTATTTATTTATTTTTCCTTGGGAGATGTGCTGGAAGCGGGAAGGGAACCTGTGGGAAGATGGAGGCACTGTGGGATGCATGGAGGAATACTGGGGCTTTTAAGTTAGTGGTAGTTCTGCATGCGTGTCCATCACATGCACCTCTAAGCGCATGAAGTTTATCAACTGGAAATAACTGAGTATGTAATTACCTCACAGGAACAGCTTTTGGGAAAGAGGTCTTCAGATATGCATGGGGGTGAGGGCAGACTGAAATAGCAGCAGGTGGCTATGGCCCAAAAGTGAAGGGGCTCAGCTGGACTTCAGGGAGAAATAAAAGAATGGTGGAAACAGTGAATTTAGGAGCAGAGTTAGCCAGCTACAAACGAGGGACATGTCTGCAGAGGATGCATAAATGACTTTTTTGCAATTGCTGATCGCCTCACAGCCTGTCATTGCTTGAAACAAGGTAAACCCTGGCCTCAGCTCAGTTCTGCCATTACGAGCATTCACAGTCTGTGTCGTTACCTGTGGAGGCTAGGTTGAGTGCCAGTCTGGACTTCCAGCTGCTTGAGCTTATCTAGGTAGTGCCCTGAACTGCGCTTCTCACACTCGCTTCTGTCACTTGCTCCAATTACTCATTTCTTCTCCTCCTGCTAGGCTGAGCCATGTCCCCTTTTAGTCCTCTCCTCCCTTCCTTTGCCTTCCCTCCATCCAGAGTCAGCGTCCTCACGCACAGCCTAACCAGGCCACCACAGCGGGACCATTCTTTCCCCAAACAGCCCCTGGAGTCTTCCTCAGCTGAGTCCCTTGCTCCAGGAGTTCAGCCAGACCTTGGCACTTACTTCACAGACCCCCTCGGTGTTGGCTGTAGCCTGTGCGGCCACCAACACATCCAGGTTCCCCCACCCCCTGGACTCTACCTTCTTCAGCCATGGCCTTGCAACAGCAGCCAGCTTATCCTCAGTGCTGAGTTCTTCAGTTTGAAAGGCATTGCACTACAATAAGGTTAGAGCTCATGATCACGGGTGGGGGAAGTGGTATGTCTGCATGGTCTGACATTGTGTGAAAATAGTCTGGGATGCCAAAGGTCTTTGCAGGACAGGGGACTGAACTCTCTATTTCCAAGTCTGTAGGTAGCAGCCCTCACCTGGGTCTGTGAGTTGACACATATGGCGGAGGTGGGCTCGAGGTATTCTTGATCTTTGATCTCGTAGGGAACATGGCAGTGGAAAATAGGATTTGGGATCCTTAATGGAACTATGGGGTGCTTGTCGGGTAGGGTTTAGGATAAGAGTTGCACTGGCAGACTTGAAGGGTTGGCTGACAGGCTTCTCGGCAGTTGAATTTTGTTGCCAAACCCAAAAGGAGGCCACAGAGTTGTGCAGGGACAGCCCTGAAGAGCTGGAATTCACTACCCGCTGCTAAGGATACAGAAAAAAACAAGGACACAATTGCCAGTTTGGGGAGGGGGCTGTTCTTCCTTCCCTGTCCCACTCCTTCAGTGACCACCTCCATTTATGCCCCACTGAAATTTTCCAGGATTCTGCTCTGCTGGGGTCTTGGCAATCTTGCTGCCATTACTAATCTGCTGCCCAAGGCAACCCCTCTGCTCTGCCTAATAACCTGAGAGAGGTGGCAGGAATGAGAACAAATTGGGCTGGATTATGTATACTGTCAAATTTCAATTATTTTATTATTAAAGTTCTTTTTTTTTTTTTTTTTTTTTTTTTTTTCCCCGGAAGGGGCAACCTGTTTCATAAATTGTGGAAGTGATGGACTTCAGCACTGGATTCCTCTGTTGCCAGTTTGATTTCTCTCAGCCTTAAGATGTATGCCTTTAAGAAGACATTTTGTGCTGGTGGGCAAAATGGAGAGACTGTGGAAAACAGGCACGTCAGTCTGATACTTATTAACTGATGACTAGTAATATTTGACGGATGCTAACATAGCCATAAGAACAAAACTGTGGCATTTCAGATTTTTTTTTTTAATTGCTTCATCTGTAATTGTGAAACTGTAATTTCCTAGTTTCTTTTTTTAAGCTTTACCTTTCCTCCAGGGGAAATGTCTGTGACTTCCTTTGCTTTTCTCTGAGGAAACCCTACGCAGATTATTACACGTATTGATTTGAACTAATCACTCTGACTTTGACAAGGAAGCCAAATGCAAATTCCAGGTAGGTTACAGCTTTAAGGAGCCTGTGTCTAAAGACTCAAGGCAAGCAATTTAATATAATTGGTTGTCTCTCCAGGAAATGACTTAGGATGATTTTAGTAAGGTCTCCGTAGGTACAGTTAAGAAACTCGTGCCTGACAAATTGCAATGATGCAACTTGGCAAGTGAGTTTGCGAGTGTGTTTAAATTGGCTCCAGTGTGCATCATTAAAAGCTCAAGTTCTTTCACTCCTTGAAATTAGCAGCTCTCTCATCTTACAGTCAGACGTGATTATTGCTCTAATCTAGGGACAGTGAGAGACCGCCTTGAAGGAAAAGCAGCCTGTGAAAACTGGCAGGATCTCTACAATGCTTTTGCTGTATCTCAAAAACCCCACAGAGACCCCGGTCTAATCTATTTCATTTAAAGATGATGGGTCAAACAGAGCTGGCTGCATTGCACTAGTGGGGCTGCAGCTTAAAACTGCCTGGACTGAGCTGGTTTTGAACTACTCTGTTTTATGCTGGGATGATACACAGCTGACTGACCAATTTGGTCTACATAGCAAAGGCAGTAAACTCAGAAATGGTTTCTGGCAAAGATAAGGCCAATTCACAAGTTTCCCTGTCTTCTTCTGCTGTCCCAGGCCTCCTACTCTGCAGATTTCTTCTTGCTACTCCATCTCCTTTGCAGAACCTGGAAAACAGGGGACAAAGTTTTCATTAGAAACCCAGTTTTTCATTTAATTTTAGAATAAAGAACATTCTGAGGGAGCCTAGCAGGGAGGATGGAGCCCACCTGCAATGTGAGCTGCAGGGAGGGATTATTCCCTTGCAACAGAACTACCTCAGAGCATCTTGTCTCTATGTCTGAAACACAAATGGCCATGAAAGAAAAAAGGATCGTTCTCAGCCCCATGTCTGAAGGCAGCAGCTAAGTCTGTAATTGGCCTGGGCTCATAACGAGCATCCTTAGTTGGACAGCTCAAGACCTGACAAAGCTCATTAATCCCACTATTAGTCAAAATCAGATTGCTTTGATCGCATTACTCCAGGAACATAGTCCTGGTGTGGCATGAGAGGGCTGAACAAAGCCCTTCTCCAGACACACATTTGCCCCTCTGATGCCTACATAAACCCCATAGTGACGGCTCCTCCGGTATAAGGCTAAGGACCCTCGGTGGAAGCACCAGTCTGCAGGGTTACACAATGCAGTAGCATGCACAGTGCAAAGAAGAGGCCTAAACAAATCTCAACAGTAGTATGGCATGCATAAAAAGACTTTTCCTCTCCTTCCGAGCTTTCTTTTTGCTTTGAGATCCAAAGCTAGGATTCAAAATCTAGGGGAAAAAAAAAAAACAGCCAGGAAATTGCGATAATAATGAGTGTATAGATGTAAAAGCATGTGGCTGGGCACCAGGGGGAATGGCTGCTTATTTGTCTTGTCCTGGTTGCTGCACTGTGGATCGAGATGAAACTCCAGGAGATTTCAGTTGCCCCAAACATCCTGACCTTTGAGAGCCTTCTGGAGAGCAAGTGCCTTTGGCAGGGCAGGAGTTTGGTAGGGAATCTGCAGTTTGAATGCAGATTAGAGACAGCTGAGAGTTGCAGGGGGGGGCAGTGTGCTGCAGGACTTGGCCAGAGCGAAGCCTCTGAAGTGACAGAGGGAGAGAGACTCTCCTAGCGGGCCAGGGCTAAGTTTTCTGCAACCAAAAAAGCCACTGAGAGGTGTTGACCTGGAAAGCAGGGCTCAAAGGAAGAACTATTTTTCCAAGGACTCACTGAATTCAGAGGTGTGCATTCAAAACTTTTGATTTAAATTGCTCCCCCAACAGACCTGGGATTATCTGGGCCCAGCATATCATCAACTAGTGCATGCATGTATTCTCCAAATAGACTCCTGAGATTTTTTTTTTTTTTTTTGCTGGGCGAACGAATATCCTTTTTACAAGCAATATGTAACATCTACTTGCAACTGGCCTAAAGGCCTCCTTTTTTTTTCCTGAGTAATACTTCACAAGTACTGCAATTATTGCATATGGACTGAATATTTCAGTATCTAGAATAGAGAGAGGCTAGTAATGCTATTCTTATGAAATATTTCTCTACTTAGGTAAAATTCACTAGGCCTTGGTAACCGTATGACAAAGCTGATAAAAAGAACAGCATAATACAGACACAGCTGAGGACGCTTTTGGTAATTGCTGATATTTTCCTAAGGCCTTAAAGTCGGCATTTGCATTTGGTACATAATAGTGGCACATACAGTTCACAAGCATCTTGAGGATCAGTAACATCATATTCACAAGCCTAGACCTTTGTAGTCTTGGGCTAACAACATCACAACCAACCTGGTTAGTTGGAAGGCCTCATTAGATTTGGCTAAGAACATATCTCAGACACTGCCCTATGTTTCTACTTTTAATTACCCGGTACAACTAAGAACATGCCTACAATGACACATCTGAAAACTAGAGGTGTCACTGAGAGCCAGCAGCCCAAAGCTCTCTCCATAGTCATGGGAGACTCTCACCTTGAAGGGGCAATGCATCCCAACCTGAAAGAGGTTTCTAAGATACATGACGTGAAGCTCTCCTTGAACTTGTTTATACTTTCACATACAGCTACACCACTACCTTTTAGACATGTGCATTTTGATGAGATAGTTAGCTTTACCACGTACTTCATGCTGATGGCTAGCGATGTATGGTTTAGCAGAATGTCAGACGTTGCATTGTGACAGGATTGGATTATCAGCACTGGGATCTAGATGTAAGGTCTCAGGTTAGAAGGTCCAGAAAGGGAGCATCTCACAGGCAGGAGGTGCATTCGTTTGGCTAGTATTAGCACATCGTCACTTGACTATCTGTACAGCACTGTATTTTGGAGCTGTGTATCACAGAGCGATTTTGTATGAAGTATTGCCCTCTTGTGGCTGTCCAACAAAAGATGGGTAACTCGGAAAGTTTTCAGCTAGTGGAGAGCACATTAAGCCAGTTTGGGAAGACGGAAGGGCACAGCCCTAGTTCTACTCCTAGGCATACATGAAATGTATCTGTTCACTGTGTCCATTTCTGGCATCTGTTGGGTTTATTACCTAATGATTAGCTCCATTCTCTGTTTCAAAACTTCATGGGATACGTGATTTCTGATGGTCCTAGGGCTTACTGCAGTACACACAAAGAGAACTCGACCTCATGCATTTATTCCAGCCGAAGGTCTATGCAAGCATTGCATAAGGTAGACCTGTGTTTGGTAATCCTTGGAGAATACCAGCATATCTTCTAACATATACATGGGAGTCTTAATTTTGTAAGAGGCACACACTGCAAACATAGAGAAGAGGCTTTAGGAGTGATTGATAAACAATATTATCCACGTTAACACTGTAAAAGTTATTGGTTGGTAGTGTTGGAACAGTAACATATACACCAAGCTGTGCATCCAGAGGGAAAGTGGCATTACAATAAATAAATGCATGGATGCTTCCTGGAACAAGAGTGGGATTTTTTGATGTTCTCTGAAGTAGTGCTGGTAATTTGTGTTCATTCTTATGCCTGGCTACACATGCACTTCAAGTAGTGCATGGATTTCACAAGTGGTTTACCTTTTGTCATTTCTGGAGGGCCTATACAAAATCATAGCTGATCATAGTAATGAATCGCTAGAATGGTTATCAGTAAAGAATTTCCTGCATAAGATTCAGCTCGAATATTCTCGCAAGCTCTCGCTATAGAACCAGTGTGTAAGTCATTCCTGCAAGTACTGAGGTACTGTTTAATATAGTAATGCAAGGTATACGGAAAGATCCTTCAACGCCAAGTCTGCCTAGACTTCTATGCACTGGGAGAGGGGAAAAAATTAAATGTCTGAGTAGATCCTAAAAGTGATAATACCGTTGTTATGAAAGTCTACAGGACAAAATTTATAGGAAGAAGTGTAGTCTTTTATCAGATACTGGATTATATTCCATTTTGTATCCCCCCAGATAAAGCCAAAAGAACAAAATGCATTCTGGGTACACCATCCCTTCCCTGAGCTTCAGTTTGTGCCCATTGCCTATTTTCCTGTCATTGGGCACCACTGAGAAGAGTCTGGCTCCATCTTCTTCACACCTTCCCATCAGATATTTAAAACCATCAATAAGATCCCCCACCATGAGCCCTCTCTTCTCTGGGCTAAACAGTCCTCTGCCTCCCTTTGTAAGAGAGATGCTCCAGTGCCTTAATCATTTCATGGCCCTTCACTGGACTTGCTCTGGTAAGAGGCAGAGTGCTGTGCAGACTCCTGGACGTGCGTGTTGTGGTGATAAATCTGGGTGCATCTTAACTATGCTTCTGTGCTGCAATGATGAACACTTATGGCTGGAGAGAGACCTCAGGTTTGTTAAAGCACTGTGCCGTGGCATTCCAGCTGTGGTGCCTGGTGCAGAATAATTGAGAGGACTTTGTTGTTTGCACACTGCTCTGTACTGAAACCAAGTGCCAAGGATGTGTTTCTTAGGGGCCTTTTATTGTGGTTGCTGCCTTTCTGTAAAGGCTAAGCTCATGACTGTTTCCTGCTGGAACTCAGCTCTCAGTGCTAATGAATGTGCATTCTTAACAGTAAACCAGTGAAAATATGAAAGTAGTTTAAGTTTTGTTCACCTTCAGCTGTGAGTCATCATGTTGACAAGGGGTTCATAATGCATTTTCTGATTTTTTTTAAAGTATATTTCAACAACTTTAAAAATAGCATGATTGTCCATTCCTATCCCAAACCATTTAAATTCCAAAGCCAGGCTTTAAGAAGTTGGTAAATGCCTCCATGAATTTTTCATGAAGCTTTTTTTTTGGGGGGGGGTGGAGGGAGGAGGTACCTCTGTTCTCATGTTGACATCAGAGCAGAGTTGTTATGGATGGGACTGCTGTGAAACAGTGCAGGTGAGGCATCTGTACCAGGGCTTTCTGTGCAGTTCCCTGTGCAGCAGGTGAAGAGAAATCAAGAATTGGCATTCATCCCATCCCAAAGTAAATATTTCTCCTACGCCAGATGAACCGTACCATCATAGCACCTTTTCTCTCAGCTGAAAAAGAGCCTTGGAGCCACGCACGGATGTGTAATTTCAGGGTCCGAACTAGGCAATTCCTACATCTGCAGTTAAATAAAAACCAGCAGGGCATTGTCTCCAGAACTGGTTTGGTATGACTGTCACTACTTAAATAATACAGAGCCTATCACAGCGTTGGCATGCACCAAATCCATGTCCGTCTATCTCTTTCCCTCCCCCCTCTACCCCCAAGACAATGACAGGATACAGTGCCGGGTGACTGCTCATTAAGAGTTTGCCCATGGCTAACCCCTTTTGAAGTGGTAAATGGGAGAAGAGAACTGACCCATTTGGATGTGAGCCATGCTATACTCTCATAGTTTTGGGGAACAATAGTCTGCATGGACAGCTGGAAGACCCTTTCTTACCCTTTTCAGTAAGGTCATACCAATGTAATATTCACCAACAAACTGAGGCAACCAGATCATTGCTTCTGGTACCAACAGGCTGTGCAGTCACCAACAACGTTTACTACCTCTATAAATGGAAGGAATCTCTTACGAATTGTGGACTAAACTAGCACTGTCTGAATACTATGGAAAAGTTTTCTGTAGCTACACCATCAAAAAACACTTCAGACGTTTCCAAAAGCTACAGGCAAGTTAATGACCATGAATTTCCAAACATTTGCTTCCGAGTTGGGAAATGAAGCAGACAGCTGGGGACTGGACAAACATATCTTTTCTCATTAATCAAGATTTTCAAAATGAATATTAACCCAGACGGATGACCAGCATAAGGCACTACACTTCCTAAAACTCTTTCTTCTGAAAAGAATATTCTGAGAAGGAGTTTCTTTAAAGCATCTAAGACTGAGCTGTTGTGAAAGGTCTGGAACTAGGTTTAATAATATTTTAAAATGATATGTGTGTGTCATTGTTTTGGCCACAAACTATTTCACAGCAGATAAAAGCTTGAGCAAACGTTAGCTGTTTCCAACAGCCTCTTTCTAATCAAAATGATATGCAGGTGACTTTGAACTGCATATCAGACAGGTGTCTGAGAGTGGGAATGGACAGCACTGTCAAGGAAATCCTGATGTAATGGGTTAAAAGAAAAAAAAAAAATCTCTGCTGGGAGCAGAGGCCAAGGCCTTTAGAAGCTGTAGGGATTAGCTTCTTTGTGCTTGAGGTAGGTTTGGTCATTGCTGCTTCTGTTGGGTTTAGCATGGATATCTGTCTGTTTGAATACCTGATCTAGAAGACTGGGTTTTTTTGGAAGGAGATTGGTTCTGTAGAAACAATAGCCCTACTAAGAGCAGCATGCAGAGATGCAACCAGACTGCAGCACCCTGAAAGCCTTGTGGGATTATACAGGAAAATGCAAAATTCAGAGATGCAAGAAACTTTTCTGACTCTTCTTCTCTGCCTCATATACAGTTTAAGAGTGAGTGGACCAAGGAAAGAAGTTGTGACAGTGTGCTCCTTTCTCCCCCCACTGATGTGCTCTCTCCCCTTCAACCTGACCTCCCTGTAAACAGCACGTATGTAGGGGCTAGTTGAGCATGCACCAGCTAAGACCTGTCTAGCATGCAAATACAACCATGAGTCAATCATCTCCCCCCCATAAATAGGGGGCAGCCCAGAGCCCACTGAGCTCTCCTGCACAGCAGCGGGCTGCACTGCAGAACCTCCTTTTGAGTGGGAGCGCCTCTCAAGGTCACTCCTCGAGGCTGAGAGATTCCTTACCCGCCACAGATCCTCGGTAAGTGATCAACAGCATGCTGAACTTTTGTGAACTTCGCAAAACTTTCCTGAGTTATATCCCTAACTGATAGCACACCTAATTCCTTACACATAAACCGTTGACCAAGTCTGAGACTAGGACTGGATTCTGCCGCACCTAGGCTTCTCTTCGGAGGAGTTTAGAAAGCAAGGGGGTCCAGTCTGAATCTTGTGACTCAACGGGAGGGTTCCCTTTGCACTCACTCCTTTAGATATGAACCGTTGACCAAGTCTGGGACTAGGACTGGATCCAGCTGCACCTGGGCTCCTCTCCAAAGGAGTTTAGAAAGCAAGGGGGTCCAGTCTGGACCTCGTGACTCAACGGGAGGGTCTCCATTGCACACGCATCTGACCCTGTCCTTCATGCAGTAAATAACTGAGAGAACCTTGCCAATCGAACCTCGTTAAATCGTTCTTATTTACGACTGAACTTTGTTAAGTCGCTGTCTTACTGCAGTAAACGTAGTGCTGCTTCCCTCTTACGAGGGAAGTGCATCACTCCTTTCGCGACAGAAGTCTTTTCTCAAACCTTTTGCAACTAAATCATAGGTGGAAGAGACAAAAGGGGCATGTTGTAGAATGCCATGTAGTATACCACTGTTTTCTTCTCTGCTCTGCTGTCGGACTTTAGACCAATCACTTGTAAATCCCTATGGATTTCCTATCTATGGAATGAAAGGCCAGTGATGCAAAGGACTTAGAAACTTCTATTACATGCCTGCTTTCCAAGTAGTTTTACTCTTGTTGTTTATTTATATCCACCATATTTAATAAATACTGTCTGTATATTAAGATAATTCTCCAAGAATGAAATGAATCACCATCTAAAGGTTCTTCTGTCTCTCTAGTTTAGAGGGAAACATCCAAATCAGAGTCAATATATTCTGCTCCTCAGGCTGACAGTGCAAACAAAATGCATAACATAAAATACTGAAAATCTTCAGTGGCATCTAAGCACACTGCAGGGGGCTTTCAAAACATCCTGAGGATGCTATCAGCTCACAGAAAAGAATTTCTCCATCTGATAGCAGTCAGCGTGCTATATGCAACAGCTAGGTGCGTTTATGTTCAACCTCAGTGCAACTGCTCACAATGGCAAGGCAAAATTGGAGCACTATTTTATACGATGTCATCCCCAGGCTAAATCTCTTGATCCACAGCCTGAGAAACACAGGTGGAAAGGATGCCCTGATGTCAGCTGTCACTGTCCACCTATCTAGCCTGAACTTCATCAGTTTCTCTAGCAGGATGTCATGAGAGACTGTGTCAAAAGCCTTGTTGCAACTGAGGTAAACAAGTACCTCTCCTCTCCCCTCACCCGCCAAGCCAATCATCTCCTCAGAGCAGGCTGGCAGCTTTGTTAAGCAGAGTTTTCCCCTCATAAAGCCATCCTGTCTACCTCCAGCCTATCACCTTTCTTTCATATCTCTGGAAATGATGCCCAGGATTAGTTGCTCCATCACCATCCTAGGGATTGAGGTGAGGCTGACTGGCTTGTAGTTCCCTGAATCCTCCTCCTTGCCCTTCTTGAAGGTAGCAGGGGCGTTTGCTCTCTTGCAGTCCTTGGGAATCTCTCCTGTACACTTCCTTTTTAGGTTTGAGGTCAGCCAGGAGCTCCTTGTTCATCCACATAGGCCTCTTGCTACCTCTGCTTGATTTCCTGCTTGTTGGAATGGACCACTCTTGAGCTTGGAGGAGGTGATCCTTGAATATCAGCCAGCTGTCTTGGACCCCTCTTCCCTCCAGGACCATAACATATGGAATCCTTCCCGAGCAGGCCAAATTCTCTTCTCCTCAAGCCCAGGGTATTGATCCTGCCTTTTGTCCTCTGCTCCCTCCTCACAGGATCCTCAGCTCCACCATTTTGTGGTCACTGCAGCTAAGACTGCCCCCGACTTCCACATCTCCAATCAGTCCTTCCTTGTTTGTATGTGTGAGATCCAGAGTGCCTCTCCTCCTCAGCTCCTTGATCACCTGTGTTAGAAAGCTGTCATCAATGCACTCCATAAACTCCCTGGATTTCTTGTGCCCTACTCCGTTGTCCAGCCAGCCAATATCAGGGTCGTTGAAGCTCATAGGACCAGGGCCTATGGACATAAACTTTATTCCAGTTCTCTGAAGAATGCCTCACCTATTCTTCCTGAAGAGACTGTCTACAGCAGACACCCATTACATGGTCACCAGTGCTGGTCTGCCCCCAGTCCTGACCCATGAGCTCTCAGCTGGCCCCTCACCTGTCCCCAGGGAGAGCTCCATGCATTCCAGCTGCTCATTCAAGTATTTCTCTTCTCTTCACACTTGAAACAGATTGCATTTTAAGCAAGAGCCTAAATTTTGTTAAATTTAACTTGATGGCTTCAAGGAAGTACTTCAGCTGCTGCCTTGTACATCATACCCATTCAACTTCATCTGCAACATCTAAGTTGATTGTAGAGAGGGGCACACTATTTCTGTGCTCATCCTGCACCACAGGTGTCTGCCTCCTGACAATACAGAGAAAGAAGACTGAAATCAATATTCAGAGATATGACATCCCCACTGTTGAAGGGACCATGTCTGTACTTACCAACAGTTTGTGCCATTAGGGACAAATTCAAAAGACTCTTTTGCTCTTCCCATGAGTCTGAACAATAGTGTACTAAGCTGTCACAGCAGAAGAGTCTGGCAGGTGAGCGTTCCACAGGTCAGCTGGTGACCACTGTTCAAACAGCCTACATAAGACTTCCTCCAGGAAAGCAAAGGTTCTTCCATGTCAAAACCATGATGCTACAGAGCCTCCCACAGAGTTCAGTGTCCTGACCAACAGTAAGGGTGGGACTCAGTTCTAAGAGACACTCACAGACACTAAGCAGCAGTGGGGTGAAGGGGGTGGTCATGGCCACGTATTTTTCATTCCATAGACGCACCCTCCAGTAGCCCACCTCCTGCTTGGGGTCCTCTACATGGCAGCTGGCAGACTCATAACAGACACACAGGGCCCAGTGGGTTTTGTCTCCTACTTCAGCCTCCCAGTAGTGGCAGCCTGATGAATAGGCAGATGATCCCAGCACACAGGGGCAAGTGGTGAAACACTGAGAGCTGTGAGGCAGCTCCTGGGGGATGTCAGTGAAATAAACACTCTTGAGATTCTCCGAGAGCACCACACTGGCATGAGCTGTCTGAGGGTCCAGAGACACATCTCCTTTGGCAGAGCAGAGACTATGAGAAAGCAGAGAAAACCAAGGGGGAGGGAGCAATGGATTCACACACCTCACCCCAGAAGAATCAGCTAGAGAAGAGCAATTACACAGCTATTTGCCCATTGACCACAAGGCAGCTGGGCATCTGTCAACCCTCCATGCCCCATCTCCTCACCATACCACACACTTGAATTGCCTTCTCTGAGTCCCTACCCCAAATTGTCTTAGCTCTATGCTATGCCACCTTTCTCCTGAAGTTGCTTACCTTCCTCTGATAGTCTACACTGTCATCTGTTTCATCTCTCAAGCGCCCCACTCCTGACCCCTTATTCAGGCAGGCACCAACAATACTGGCACCAGGGGGCACTTCTGCACTTTGGCAGAGTGACAGGGGTGCTGTTGAGCACATGCACTGATATAATGGGCTTTCTCCACAAAGGGGCCCACAAATGAGCTCTCAGGTCCATTCATTGGGTTCACCAACAAGATAAACATTTAAATGAGAAGAGTCAAGTCTAGTCACTTCAACATTTTAAACCAGGCCTAGACATACAGGTGAATTCAGAATGCCAAACAGAAGACACTTTTCAGAGCCAAGGACTGGACTCAAGTCCCAGACCTAGGTCTCTATATAGCTTGACTACCAGGGTACTTCTTCAGCATCTTCTTAAGCTGAAATAATGGCCTAGGGAAACAGGCCGTTGCCCTCTTCAGCTCAAGAGGGACAGAAGGTAGCTCCAGGTTCTTAAGTGTTTCATACCTAAGGAAAGAAGTGACCTCATCTAGTAATCAAATCAATCACAGTGTCTAGAAGATGCCATTCCCTAGTACAAAACACAGCAGCTGTTTCTAGGAATTATTGCTATGCTAAGGTTGAAATGCTGGAAGCTTACCAAAAGTCTATATTCCCACTGAGAAACCATGAGAGGAAAAAATTAAGGGGAAGAAGCTGACAGTTCATATATATTGGGATTTGGCCCAGAGTCAGTATAACTATCCTGGTCTGAGAAAAGGCAAAGGATGGAACTGACCACCAATATATCAGGTTTTATCTTCCAGGGGGATCATTCTATTACAGTGCAATGCAGCCAGTCTCCTAGCACTGCACTGAAACATTGGCATGGCATTAATCCCAGAGGAAAGGAGCACTCCTACCAAGCAATTGCATCTTCAACTACTAACGGCTCCTTCCCTATCCCCTCCCCTCCCCCCAGATAGGAAGAGGAATAGGGTACATCACCTCTGCAGAACACTCTGCATGTCCTAGAAAAGGAGAGGGAAGACAACAAGTCAGATCCCACCAAACACCCCCCCCCCCATCAGCATAAATATTGTAGGGTGTGTCTGCATGCCCAGCAATCCTTTTGCCTGTTAGTGCTGGGCTTTATCTAACCCAGGTGTCATTAATTCTGCTAATTATTTGGGGGAAATGGAAAGAAAGGCAGCACTTGTAAGGTCTGGCTCATGACATCTGGATGAGTCACACCCCATTTTTACCCTTTGAGTATAAAGTCTTGCTTTCCAAGGTGCAGACCTACCATGACTAAGTTTAAAGCTCAGCCTTTTCCTCACCTCACCAAGAAAGATGAAAGTCATGTTGCTCTCAGCTAGACCACATGGAAGAGATTCAACAGGGAGATCCAGGGCTCCTGGTTGCAGAGGGCCGTACAGATTAATAGTGACCTCTCAAAATGCAAGGCAGAGCTTCAGCCCTGCCCCAGAGAAAGGGACTGCCACAAGAGCTTCTTTGAAAGGCTGTGATCCACACATTGGTGTAGGAAAAGCCCCAGCATACAAACCTTGAGCACCCCTGCTCTGGACTCCAGGCATCTTTCCATGTCCACCATGAGGGTGCTGAGAGAGCAGCACTGCTCCGAGAGGTGTGCTGTGGTGGTCTTCAGCCTCCCCAGCATCTCAATCTCTTCTGCGCTCAGGCAATGCAACTGCTGGTCCTCCTCTTGCTCCGGGAAGGAGTGCAGCTCCTCAAAGTCACAGGTAATGCGCTTATGACAGTTCCACACTAACTCCTGTGGGACAGAGAAGTCACCAGGAGATTAGAGAGCATCTCCCAGCTGGGGACTGACCTGAGGCAACATCCCCAGGGAAGGGAAGAGCCCCTCTTGTCAACTCTTCTGAGCTCACCACACCACTCCAGTTCACTCCAGCTGGGTGGGCCTAAAGAGAAGGCCCCTACCCCACTCCTCTCAGCTCTGCCCCTTCTTCCACTTACTCTCAGCTCCTTGGGCTTTTTCTCCTCCATGGATAAATGTTCCTTCAAATCCTTTGCTTTTCTGCCCAGATGCTCCACGCAAGCTTGTAGCTTATCCTGGAGAGGGAAGGGCAAGAGATTCTGCTCAGGCAAAATGGTCCAAGGCATCAGATGCTGAAGCAGCACCGAGAAGGCTTGGATCATACCAGTTGAGAATCATATACCAATTGATCTGACATGTCACTTCATGCACTTTGCTTTCATGGGGTGTCAATTATAAATTCCAGCAATCCTCTGGCTATTCACACTGAACATCTGCATCAGGTACTACACTGAGTGTTTCTGGGTTAAAGTTCTGAACACCTGTGTGTACAGCAGCAATACAGGTTACAATATTCCTCTGCCTTCCAAATTTAGCTTCTGAACAGCAGCTAGAAGTGCAGACAAGGAGTCAAAGCAAGATAGTTCTACACTGTATAGCTTAATTTTTTCTAGGGAGTCAATCACCAGAGCAACTTTCCAGGAAACCTACTGTATCTCTGAATCAAAATGGAACTTCTGACTCCACCCTCAGATATGGGACAGCAGGAATTACTCAGTGGAACATCACAAATTTTGCTCTAACACTCCCTCCTGCCTCTGAAAACGACTAATCGAATCCTAAGTTGAGATTCCTAAAAAAAAAATAAAGAATTGGGGGGGGGGGGGGGTCCTGAAAAATGCCTCCAACATTTTGGATGCAACTTGTGCAGACACCTTGGCTGGGATTCTGTCCAAGATTAAGACATCTACATTTAGATGAATTAGATGAATTAGATGCCTAAATTCCACTAGATGTCAGTATAGTCACAGGAGTATTCTAGAAAGCTAATTAGCTGACTATGCATCTACTGTCCGGTGAAGTGAACAAGCACATTTGTCAGACTGTTGGTTCTAGCCACCAACACAGCTAGCTCAATTGGTTGAGGTTGCCTCAGAGGGTGAACCACACATCCCACTCAGCTGCTGGAATGTTTCTTCAGCTTCAAGATGGAGAGCCCGTGAGCAGTAACATCAGTTTCTGATGTCGGAATCATTACTGTAGTTTTGGGTGGTCTCACCTCAAGCTGGCCATGAGGTATAGGCACATTTCTACATACAGCTGCCTTAGTTCCCGTTCCTCCTTGCTCTATCCATTAGACTGCAGTTTCTTTACTGGATCATAGAAACGAAACCCTGAGCCCCCAGCACGTACCCTCCTCCTTCTGTAGCAGGAACTGTCTTTCTCCTCCCTGTTTGCAGAGAAGAGCGGAATCTACTACTAAGTTCTGCTTCGCTGCTTAGAGCGGGTAGGAGCCAGTAGTCATTGGGCCTACACTCAGCTCTTATGCCTAGATTAAACTCCTTCCCAGAACTGGGGAGGCCCTACATCCTCTTTCATAATCTACTCATGTTCTGATCCCTAGACTCCACTTCCAAACTGTGGTGCTTGAATACAAATTTCTCTAGAGCTTCTCTGGTCACTAGCACCCTTTTGAAATATTTAGCGTCAAAGTCAAACTAGAGATGCAACACTTGTTCCCAGACTGTTCTGCTGCATTCCTGTGACTTAACAAGTATTGGTGGGTCTGAACTGCCCTACTGCCTTACTTAGGATGAGATGGTTAGAAGTTTAAAGACTGGAGTGGAAGGCCAGGTATCTCAAACCTTGTGAAGGAAATGCTTTCTAGCAGTGCCTCCGGGAGATACCATTTGCTTTCCTTGTGTTTTTTGAGGGCTTCATCCAGGGGCCCTCCTGTATGAGCGAGATGGCCGTGGGAGACTGCACACACCACACACATGGCTTCCTGGTCCTCCTTGAAGAAGAGACTGATGACCTCATGGTGCCGGCAGCAGAGCTTCTCGTTCTGCATCTTTTCCTTGACAAAAGGCAACTGCCGGGCTGTCTCCACTATGCTGGCCAGCTGCTGGTTGGGGTACATGACTTGCTGAGAACAAACATGCTGACACATTGGGCAGCTGAAGTCCTTGACCACTGGCTCCCAGTAGTGGGTGATGCAGGCTCTACACAAGCTGTGGCCACCAGGAATCATGACAGGGTCCTGCAGGTAGTCAGACTGATGGAGCAAGTGGTGTCTATGTTAAGGACCTCCAAATGACTGAGGCAAGCCATTGGTGGTAGTGCTATGAGATGGGCACAGACTTCGGGAGACAGTTCCTATATCCTGATATAGGAATAGTCACCTGGAGGGAAAAAAAGAAAAAGAAAAAAAAGAAAACCACACCACAGAGCAAATAGATCACATACATGCATTATTCAGCATGTGGACTCAAGGAAGCCTAAGAATCAGGCCTCATAGATATTCTCTCCTAGCTTGAGTGAGGAGAGAAGACTAGAGAAAAGACATGGGCTATGTAACCCAGACACCTGGTTCAGCTTCCTTGTCCTGTTCCTCACTGACCAAGGCAAGCAGTAATTTAAGTAACAAGCATTTATTGAATTCCCCAATACCTTGCAGGAGAAGGAGTTCTTTCCCCATATCAGACATGGGGGGGGAAGGCAGGCTGGAAATAGCACGCATGTTAGCAAGCATAGTAGTACTGAATATTTCTGCTCTGTCACCTACATACAGACTTTTTCCCTTGAACTCAGTACATGGTGACTAGACACACAGAGAAACAGAAATGAGAGGTCCCACTTTCATACATAGCCCCCTGAAGGCAGTCTGGAAAAGGACTTATTAAAAGATAGCCCAGGCCTCATGGCGTAGACTAAATAGACTAGCTTCCCCCTCTCACTGTTTACACATGGTGCTTACAAGATGAAAAATTCCAATGCAAACAAGTTTGTTAACAAGGAAAACATTTTTCATCCAGAGGATGACAAAACGCTGGGACAGAAGCCTAGAGAGACTGTGATATCTTCATACTTGGAGACAGAGAAAAAACAGCTGGATAAGACCCTTAATGTCTTAATCTAATTAGGCCTACTTTGAGCAAAAGACTAAATTAGGAGACCTACAGAGAACTCATTGAACATAAACTAGTCCACAATTTCACAACCCTGTAGATCTCCACTTCAAAAAAGAAAAAGCATACTACAGTTGAAGGAAATCAACAGGAGCAGAACACCCCTAGACAGACTGAAAAAGAACAAGTCTAACCAAGTAAGACCTCTTGATAAAATTTTAAAAGCTAGAAGCACTACGAGTTAGGCATTCAGGGCATCTAAGCTTTTTGGTCACAACACTACCTTGCCAAGGATAACTTCCAAGCTAAAGAATTTGTTAGGCAATACACATCCCAGGTGGACTGCCACAGACCTTTGCTTTCAGCAACTAGAGAACAATTCCCCCTCTTCTCCTTTACAGAAAAAAACACAGATGTGGCTAACAATGGCATTTATATAGGAGCAACAGCTGTGATTGCCACCCACATGCCCTTTCCTACCTCACCCTATGAGTATGAATATGAAGCATATTAATTTGTGGTTTTAGGGATTAGTCATGGAATCTCTCTCCTTTCCCTCTACGTTGGATGTATATTCCCTGAGATGTTGCAGAAATCCTCTGAGCCCTCCGGGGTGACCCCTTCATTGATGTTAGGAGAAACAGTGCAGGTTTCCTTGACTGCACAAGCAACTTTGACACCTGTGGTATGGTCAGAAATACAAGTTTATTGTCCTGTTCCAGGCTGTGTTGATCAGATTCAGGACTAATCAACAGGTACCCACAAGCAGCTCTAATGTCATTAGCTTATATTTCTCTTTCCTCTCTTCCCCTCCCAACTATGCTTTCCCTTTTGACTCCTGTTTTGCTCGTTTCACACCTGTATTTGCTATTTATATGATTATGTTGGTAACTCTAGCCTTCCTGAGCAACTTTGCTAAGACAGCAATCCTATTTCACTGTCTTTCAATATCCTTCACCCATGGGGAGTTCCTGACAAGCCTCTTTCACTCTCTGTAATGTCCAGCAGTTTCTCGTGTTTTTATCCTATTAGTGTAACCTCGGGTCATGGAGAGCCACCTGCCCAGATAGATAAAAGCCTGTTCAGATCTCCTTCTTTTTCAGAGTGCTGGGTATTACCAAGAGTGGAATAAATCCAAATCTTCTCAACATTTTGGAAAGAGACCATCTCTGTTATACAAAACAGAAATAACAGAGATAAAGTCTGTTTCTATTTAAAAGTAGACTGAAATTTAGCAAAACATCATGTCAGGACAATGTGGAACTAGAAGGTTACAGTCTAGGAATCCTAGAATAGCCTCATTTTCACACGTGTTCTTTGTGGCTTGTATGTCCAATTTATTGATAGAATTGATACAGCAGCAGCAGATTGTAGTGATGTATTCTTCCGTGCAAACAAATTGCAGTTACTTACCTTTGGTTTAATAAAGACATGGTAAGTGAAAATGGATATGAATTTAACTCTTTTCATAGTCCTGGAGTTTAACTGCAGTTGACATCTACTCTGGAATATCATTGTAATCCCATGCAGACAAATGCATGTGAAACCTTATTTTCCCCAGAGATGCTGACCATCCATTTCTGTCTTCACAGGTAACTCTGTATATCCTGCACACCTTCAAAAGTCAGCTCAGGAATTCATACGCCCGTTTACCTACTAGTCAGACAGTCAGTTTGTTATGAGTGTGAATGGAGCTTGGTTTGGTGCAGGAACGAGCAGAATTAATCAAAGAGTGTTTTCTATCAGACATTTGTCTAGTAGAATGCCATTAAGTTGACTGGAAAGAGTTGGAATCCAACCAGCGGACTTTAATATCCTTTCCTGAAAAAAAAAAAAAATAGCATCCCTGTTATACATATGGCAGTGAAGGAATAGTTGGTTTATTTAATAAATCTGGAGTAGCTCTACATACATATGGCTGCTTATGGAATTCATCTCACCTAGAGATATACCTTTAAGCATGCCTTCGTTTCTGTCTTCCATCTTAGTTTCTTCTCAATAGGGAGGGGGAGGAAAAAAAGTAACAGGTGTTTTTATAGAATGGTTCATGTGAGTATCTTAGACATCTGCTACATGATGAGATGAGTTATGCCATAGAAGTGCCCATTTTTTCCTTCCTTTTCCCTATTCAGGATGTGTAGAATGATAAGTTCAGGAGGCTGCAGCCAGGGCCTGCCCCTCTGGCCCTGAGCCAGGTGGGCAGAGAAGACCTAGAGATGGTAGCCAAGTTCAACCAAGAGTCCAGATGACCAGGAGAGTTCCTGGTGATGAAGCAGGTATGAGGTCAAGCTGAGAAGTCAGCCTGCGGGTCAGAGCCAGGATCAGGCCTGGTGAGGGTAACCAGGGACAGAGAGAGTCCAGTGCCTACTGGGCAGGCCCAAAGTGACAAGATAGGTGCAGGGTCAAGCTGGGAAGACAGCCCACAGGGCAGGGTCCAGAGCAATGGAGTCTGCACGCTGAGCTGAGCTGGAGATCAGTGCTCCTCTAGGGCAGCTCAGACAGAAACTGAAGTCCCAGGGTTGAGCTTAAATGGGGCTCCTGGGCCCATGGGCAGGAGGTGCCAGTGGCTGCCTCAGGCGAGGATGATCAGGCCCATTAAGGCCTGTTAGTGCCCTCAGACCCTGGAAACAGTAGTAATATTAAATATTAAAAATAAATATTAAATATTAAAAACTTTTCTGTAATAGCAAGAGCTACAGCTTTACTGTGAGAAAGTACAATTGTGACACTTTTGAAGGCGATTATTTTCACCTAAGTTTTTACTTTCAAGTTTGATGCCTTGAAGATATCCCAGCTTTGTTTTCAACTGTTGCTAACTAGTACCACTTCAGCAGTATCGCTTCCATGTTCTGTTTCCATTCCCTTACCTCATACATCCTTGTAGTCTTTTTTTTCCTGACTCACAGTCTGAAGGTGATCATTAACCTTTTAGCAAAAGTGGGTCACATTCATCAGGCACCATAGACTGTTTACAGTATTAGTGATGTGGGCGACTCGAGTCTTCCATGCAAGAACAAAGTTACCACACAGCAGGTGGTCCTGAGGGACAGCCTACTCTCTTTTGTTGTGGGTGAATATCCTTGAACCAATTCACATTCATCGCAGGCTGAAAATGTGCACACAGAAGAATTTTTTACAAATGCTGAGGCTGGGATTCATCCTACTTAAGTTTAGACTTCTGTTAATGAGCTGCCAAAGCATAAACCAAACTTGTAGGCTCTTTCTATAGCTCATGAAGGCAAATAAAAGTCTGTTTGCCTCCATGTTTTGGAAGAGAGATTGATCACACCTGTCTCTGTCTCCCTTGAAAGGTCTATATTTATATCTATGAATTACAGGAAGAGTGTAGAGTGACCAGCTCAGGTTTATGGAATTATTTCAAGTCCACGTTAATGCAGCTTAATGCTGCCCTGAGTTCTGGTTTTGGATCACATTCCATCTGACTCAGGGAGCTGGCTCTCAGAGAACAAAAAGCCACTGGCTTCAGTAGAGAAAGACTTCAGTCTCAGCTGCTTTGGCCATGGAAGTAGCACAGAGAAGGAAACGGAACTTGCTATAACACTGCCTCAATACACAGAGTTATTAGACAAATGGGTGTAAGACCATTTTTCCCTATCCTTAGGAAGGACTGCAAGTAAAGGTCCCATAAAAAGCTACACTCCCTCTCACTGGGGGTCATCACTCAGAGCAACCCATTCTGCCCATCCTGAACCACTTAGACCCCTTAATGTGTAAACGTAGTGTCTGAGAAAGAAATATGTTCCACTCTTCCATATCCATAGCTTTACCATTAAGACTGACAGGTGTCGTTAAGGAATAACCAGTCAGTTCCCAGAGCAACTCTGGCAGGATCTAGAAGTACAAATTTTCTGCAGGCAAACATTTTCATGCTTCCTAGAATACCATGGATGTTTCAGATATTGCTGACTAAACTGTGAGAGAGGACTGCAGGAAAGAAAGATAAAAAACCCAGACAAGCAATACCTGTTGATCCACTTTTAACCCAGCTATCTCCTGAACACCACGGCTTTCACATAGTCTAGACGAGAACTCCGGAAGCCATTACATTGCCAGTCTAATGCAGTCTGGAAGAGGACTCGGTCCAATGCAAATACATTGCAGACCTCATGGTGCAGCCCAAAGAGACGAGCTTCCCTCACTCATCATCTTACACACGGCACTGCACATTCATTGTCCCAGGAGTCGCCCCCACTCCACAACACGAGCAGCCACTGTAAGCACAGTCTAACCAAGGCTGCGTTACCTGGGACATTTCTGCCTGCCTAAGCCCCACTGATGACTTTCGCTGCTAGGGACAGTCAGAGCAGATCACTCTTCAGCTGAGTAACCCAATTCAGCTCTCTGCTCTGAAGGCCAACAGTTTGTCGAACAACCTCTAAGCCCTCGAAGTAGCACAAGTAAGCTAGCTTTCCTGGCAGGTAGAGATGTCCTTAAACTCCTGCCAGAATCAGGGGAAGGGTCTTTGTTCGTATGTCTCAAAGGCTCCTCAGCTTCCCAGAACAGCTGTCTTCATCATCTTATCGTAAAGTAATTTCAATAAGTGTCCAGTGATATTGCAAGAACAGAGAGAGGTTGCAAGAACAGAGAGAGACGCACCAGAACTCTAAGCAAATCACCAGCGATTACCTACCTGAAGAATTTTCTATCTGCATTTGAAGAAAAATCTACCCCGATGGATGGACACATAATCTGAGCCTGGATGGTCCACACATGAACAGGTTATCACAGCAAAATATCTGCTCCACAGATGAGCAGGCTGCCTGAAACTAGATGGTCCATCAGCCAAAGAGGTTATCTAACAAAGGACACGAGTCCAAGGGTAGATGTGTTATTAGAGACAACAGGAGTCTTCTGTGGAAAAACCAGCTAACTGTGTATCAGGACTGTGCATTTTAATGAGAGGAAGAATTATCAAGTTTGATCACAATTAATAACAGAGGTGGTTTCACATTCAGATGGCATACTTAATGCTTAAACTCCACGGAGTTGCACTGCAGCTCTTCAGAGTCAGATAAGCAGAACTGATTCCTCTGATATCTTGCACTGTACTGCTATTTACATGAATATGGTCTTGTTATTATTAAAAGAATCTATATTAAAGTTTGCAGTCTAAAGCTCTGTTAATTTTTTTCAATAGATCTTATTCCTTACCCTTGAGCTCTGGCTGATAAATCAGGTGCAAAAAAGCAAGGAAGATAGAGATGCCAATGTGAGAAGAAAGAATGGCAGTAACAGGAGCAGCGGTGATTTTGAGGCTGCTGAGGCTTTCTTTCCACCATGCCATTACTGTGCAGCTATTTTGTACTTCTTATTTCTTACACTGTCCCTTAGTCTCATGGGCTAGGGAATTACTCATGCCAGGTGGAATTACTCTTCTTTTGCTATAGTTATCTGGAAGTTAATGATCTAAATCCAAGGTACTTGGGCTTTCTGGAGAGTTGATAGGGACAGGCATGACGAGGGTTCACTGAATTTGCTAGGACACTTATGTCATCAGTTTCACTAGTAAAAAGTAGTAAGGGCAGGAATGAGACGGGCATGTCCTATAATCAATGACAACAAAGACACCCTTAGAGGATGATTCCTTCTGCTTATCACACTTATCTTAAGATGGGATGAATTGTCCTCTGAAGGTGATATTGCTTCCTTTGTCTATAGGGGGAGCCCAGAATAGATGTTGACTAGACCCCTAACCAAGGGTAGGGGAAATTAATTCACAGAAAGATTCTTCATTACAGTGCATCTGCTGAGACTCCTAATTAAGGCCTGGTGTCTTGCAGGAGATCTAATTTACAGACATTAAACTGCATCGAGAGTCATAAATACACTAAGTACTTCAGTAACACCATTTTTCTGAAGAAAGAGTTCCAAAGCGGCAAGCTGAGTGTTAGAATATCACATTTCATATTGAAGTTGTTTCTCAGTGTGTCACTCCACTAATGTTTCACAACGCCCAGGCTGCAGGTCAGCTGCAACATATAGGGAAAAGAATGAGCTGTTGCTCCAAAGGCAGTACTGAATTGCGTAGTTCTGCAAACATCAAAGCAAAGAACATTTATCTGGGCATTTACCTGGAGCAGGGAGGGGCTCTATTGCAAATCTGAAGTCCTAAAGTTTTTCTGTTTAGATAAATCTTCTGACTTGTTTCAGTAAGATGTCTTTGTAGTGAAGAAGGAAGCTACTCACTATTACGAAGGTACATGAAATGTTTGTAGCTTTTGAAGGAAGAGTTTATTTCTGGGATCAATATGGCATAAAATTTCTCGCACCTTCATGCAAGGAAGGTAGGCCTATTTCTTCATTTTAGAGATCAAAAAGATCATTTTCAATCTGCAGATAGAATCATAGAATCATTTAGGTTGGGAAGGATTTCTGGAGGTCATCAAGTCCAACCTCCTCCTCAAAGCAGGTTCAGTCAGATCAGATTGCTCCGGCCCAATCCAGCTGAATTTTAAATGTCAGCACAGATGGAGATTGTACAAATTTGCACCTAATCCAGTGTTTGATCCCTCACATTGGGGCAGGAGAGGGAAATTTCCTCCTTCAGTTTCCCAAGTAGTCCATGGAAGAGAGCAACCTGTTGATAGCAAGCTCATTGAAGCCCTTTTCTGAGAATTAACTGGGCTACTTGCTGTGCTTTAGGGCAGAAAAGGTTGGGTAGGTTGGAGATAAACAACAGCCAGCTATGCAAAGATAACTCAGTGTGTAAAGGCAGTCTGGTCTTTTGTGCATCTAAGCAGGGTAAGCATTTTGCTCACTTAAACTGTGTACCTAACCATTATAGGCTGGTTTTAATCCTGCTGTCTGCTTCTTGAAATGGGCAAGTACTTCTGAAGATTTGGCTCAAGGGGGGAATAAACTGGCTTGGTATCTACAGTATCTTCTCTTGTCTTTCTGGATGAAACAGGTCAGTAAGAGAATAGTTTTGTACCTATGCAATACCTTGAAGCCTATGCTAGAAACAGACCTCAGCAAGAATTGAAACCTCCATTCAGTCACCCACGTGATAAGAACTCCGCTTTGAGAGCGTCAGCCAGGTTACTGGTAACCTCCAATAGATTAACAATAATTTTTCATGTGAGGTGAAGCTGGTAGAACCTTTACAGGGATGAGTGATTCCCTTCTTGTTCAGGATTCCTTCCCTTTTAGCATGAGATTTTTCCCCCTCTAAATGGAAAGTATTTCATTTGGTGACTCTTCCCAATTTATTCCTGAGCAGAAGATGGCCACTTTCCCTTGACAACAGGGATGCAAGCAAATGAGAAATCCTTTCTCAGCCAAACCTGGAGGATCTTGTGGTATCTCCTCCTCTTTGGGAAGATGCAAAGCTGAGTTTTCCTGCTGCTGTTGCCATTTAGTGCTTGGCACCTTTCATTCAAGAGAGGAAACTCTTACTTTCTTCTGCCAGGATGTGGATTTGTTATTTGTATGTTTACAAGTTGCAGTCCCAAAGGTCAGGGTGGTGGAGGTCCATGTAATGAAGGCAGGTCTTAGCAAGTTGACACAGCTGCAGCCTAACCATTATATGCATATTTCAGCAAGGCTGAATGGGGGCTGCTTTGTCCCATTAATGGACTTTGTGGCCCATACTGAGCTCTAACTACCCTGCTACCAATGCCCGGGGGAGTTAGCTAATAGGCAAAAAATGTATTGGTGATTGCAATACAGGAAGAATGATGTCTGAACTAGTGTCAAGACCACCTATCTTCAGGAACAAGCGGGCCATTGCCCTTGGAGTGGGCCATTTGGATGATACTGTACACCCAACCGTGGCCACGAGTGAGGGGAGAAGAGTGCTCCATAGATGTCCTCAAGAAAAGCAGTCTTTTTTCCTTAAAAGAGGAGAAAGAGGGCACACAAAAACCATTGTAGTGCCAGACTAGGACTGGTGTTTCACAGTGCTGCTGCTGCCTTTTGAATAAATTATTTTATCTTTCTGCGCTTTCTTATCTCACCTGAAAAATAGGAACAGTACTCCCTTGTATCACAAGTCATTTCAATACGTAATTAAAGAAGTCTAGTCAGAAGCTATGATGAAAATGCTCTGTACTTCCTTGTGGCTACTGAGACAATCCATTGTGTGTTGCCAGTTTCCCATTACTTCTAGGTGTTGAACCAGTTTCTTGTCGGGAGATAACATGAGTGTGCTAGCAACATGCCTGAGAGGAATCACTGTGTGGCCATTGAGTTTATCCTCTCTGGACTAACAGAAAGCCAAGAGGTGAAGGTAACCCGCTTTTTTTAAGCACATTATTAGGGAATCTTGGAAGGATCATGTAGATGAAGGTTGATCCCCCGGCTTCACACACTGTGTACCTTTCCCTCAGTAACTTGGCTTCTGTGGATTTCTGTTACTCCTCAGCTATCTCCCCAAGGTTGCTGGTGAGCTCTTCAGCAGTGAGGAGAGCCACTTCAGTCAGTGCCTGTGTGGCACAGCTATTCACTTTTTTCCTCATGGCTAGCGTTAAGTGTCTCCTGCTGGCAGTAATGGCATATGACTGCATGTGGCTCTCTGTAACCCTCTCCTTTATGCAACTGTCATCTCCTCAAAAGCCTGTACACAGATGGTAATCATCTCCTGTTTCATTGGCTTTGTCCACGCACTTGCGCAAACTATCTCCACCTTCACATTCTCTTTCTGTGACTTTGGTGTTATCGGTCATTATTTCTGTGACATCCCCCTAGGATCCAGCTTTCATGCTCTGACACCTAGAGCAAAGAGATGGTACTTCACATTTTTGGTGTGTTTCGTGGCACCTTCACATCTCTGGCAATTCTCATCTCCTCCATCTACCTCATCTCCACCACCCTGAGGATCCACTCCTCCAAGGGCAGATGCAAAGCCTTCTCCACCTCTGCTTCCCATCTGAGAGCTCTCTTCTTGTTTTATGGGAGCACCGTTTTTATGTGCGGTAGCCCAACATCCAGCTACTCATTGGACTGAGATAAATGGGCCCCTCTGTTCTCTACAGTGGTGACTGCACTGGTGAATCTTATCAGCTACAGCCTAAGGAATAAGGAGGTGAAGGATGCTCTGAGGAGAGTTTTAGGTCATATCAGAGAAACTTCAGCAGACTTGTTAGAAAGAGAACTTTGTTTGGGGAGAATTTATCAAAACCTTGGTACAAAGAGTAGGACTTCCAAGGAAGATTTGATCAGCTTCCAAGGGTGAGATTCAGAAAGGTACGAAATTGCTAGAAGTGCTTTTAGGTGGACTTTTAACTGGTTGTATCTGCAACTTCTATCTTGAAAGACTGTGTTCCTCTGCTGCTGAAAGCTGGAGGAATCCTGACTCTTAACTTGCAAGTTCCAAGCACAAACAGGACTCCTGCCTGAGGAGCGCATGGCACAGAACTGCAGTTCTCTGTTCTATTAGGAACGTTTGCTCATGTAGGAAAACCACCAGTCCGTCAAGATGCGAAAAAGCTTTCAGAGACATTCAAGAGGAGAAAAGCAATGTGATTTGAATTTATGGCCATTTCTGCTACGTCTTCAGTATTTGAAAGGAGTAGCCTCTTCCAGTGCAACACACAGAACCTGAAGTTCTGGAAAGGAAATCTTGGAGAAGAGACACCCGTGTTTTTGCCCCCCAAACACTAGGGAAAGTAACTGTCCCTCTTCTGTTAAATCTCCCTCTTCTGTCACCCATTACTACCTCCTTTTTCCCCTTCTGCCTGGAAACATGAAAAAACTACAGAAATGCAGAAAAGATTGACTTCTAATTTTGCTACCATTGTGAAGTAACAAGAACTTATTCCTGCTTTTCATCTCCACATATCAGCAATCCACTTGAGGCAACTGAGTGAACCGGTAGTTATTTTAAGGACATTGGACATAATCTGAAAGTTAATCAAGCTGCAGTGTTCTTTCACTTAAAAGAATGACGGAATAAGATGGTGACTTACCAACTACATGTCTGCCATCAATGTGATTTTGAGAATAAACGACCAATCATTTCTGGGAGATGAGAAAGTTGGGAAAGGCTTTGGAATCCTTTTATCAATTCAACTAAGATAGCTCTAAGGATAGGTGTTCTAGTGCTAAACGATGTTTCATCCCTTCTGGCTGAGTTTACAAATGCTGTCCCTCAGTTGGCAGAAGGAGTTGAAATCTTTACTGAGCTGAAAGTGACAGAATTAATCTCAGACAGGTGAGAGGTTCCTGCCTCTGCATAAGGCTTACAGTCAAAGGGGGATGGAAAGAGGTCTTGCGGATTCCCTTTGCATTTCACTGCAAGCCTGTTAGGGCTGTTATTTCCCCTGACTTCCTCTCCTTAAAGCTGTGCATAACTCTAGCAAAGATTGTGTCCCTGTGATCATCTATGGCACCCTAAAGAAGGAATTTACAAGTCTCTTTCTTTCAAACTGCTGCCAGCATATTTTACAGAGAGCTGATATGACTGCGAAACATCATTATTTTTGCCCAAAGACACACGGCTGGGGAGAAAACTTATCTTCAGTATGTTATAGCCTGAATTTTGATCAAGTAGTGATGATTAAGGTATAATCACTATCTCAGAAGCCGTTTATCTCAGTAACGCTAAAATTAGAATATGCACGGGTAGTAAAAGCATTTGGACTATATGCACTATTATCCCACTGGCCTGACGGTCCTAAAAAGCGGGAAAAAGAAATTGAAAATGTAGCCTTTTGGTGCTGCTAGTTGTCATCTTTCTGTTGCTGCAGAGGCTGAAGCTCAAGGTTTATCTCTTGTTTCTCATCATTAAGTATCATCAGATATGTGAAGAACACAGTTTTTGCACATATCAATGTTGCACTGTCCTTATCTTGGACAAAGAAGTGAGCTTTTTAAACCAGATTTCTGAGGTGTCCAAAATTGTCTCTTTCAGTGGACTCCCAGCTTACAGGAAGGAAATAGCTTGAGAAGAAATCACAGGCATCATTTTATTTTCCTGTGTATGTTTACAGGTCTCTGGGAAGAGCAATGTACACTACTACTCTTCCAGAAAAAGACAGGTAGGTTGTCAGCAAAGAGCTTCCCTGCACAGCAATGAGTCATGTCTGCACACCTCTATCTGCGCTGATGTTTAAGATGATAGTCAAAGCCATCTAGAGCTAAGCATCAGCAGAACCGGCAGCATGTTTCAATCAAGAATCACAATCTCAAACCTAAATATGTTTTCTGACAAATATCATCAAAAAGAACAGATTTTCATAAGCCCTGCATTCACCTATGCCTTAGTCTCCACCTCGAGAAACCCAGACAATAGTAGGAAATTTAAAATGTTAAAGAGCTGCTGTTTCTTCAAATCTACAGTCTGCTTTTCTAAGAAAGCCTTCTGATCCACCATCCAGAATCCTGTTCCTCTTCTTCCCTTCCCCAAATCTCAGTTCCAGGAGGAGATTTGGGAAAATCCCTGCCTTGAATCACTTGTCATGACAGCAATGCTAAAGTAAGTCTATTTGCGGTAGAACAGCATTGCCCAGAGTCAGGAGGTCATAGGGGCCTTTGGGGGTTTCCCTGCTGCAAACAGTTGAGGAAAACTCGATGAATCAAGAACAGTACAGTTAAGAATTTTAGGGAAATTTTCAGTGTTCAGCTAGGAATTAGGTTATATTGATAGATTACAAAGCTCAGCTATGACATAAGGTCAAGGCCTTGGAACGGTGTTAGCAGAGCTCCTTTAAATGAAGCGTTCCCAGAGACACCATGTTGGCACAGACTAATGAAAATCGGAGTGAATGCCTGGCATTGGGGAACGGCCTCTGTGTCCACAGTGTTCCTGGGAGCCTTGGAAAGTCTAGTACAGTGTATGTCACCCTTCACTGTAAGGCAGACACCTAGTGCAGCATCCTGCTCCTCTCATGCTCCTATTTTACCATGCAATGAATCTCAGTCCCCTCAAAGGTCTCTTGCTGTCTTCAGCAGCTCTCTCAAGTTGAGGCACCTCATGTCAGCACACCAATATATGTGAGATGAAACCTGCTTGTGCTCTGCCACACTGAAGGATTTACTTTCTCTTGGAAGCTTAGCACCACCATCACTTTTTTTGTGTAGAAACGTGAGCAGACACCACTCTCTGAAGCTCGTAGGAGCTAGTGGGAAAGCACAACCTCTCAAAATACTTAGTTATTCCCCTTAATGCCAGGAGAAGCCAAGACCTGAGAATTACACAGCTCTAAGGTGTCTAAAGGTAAAAGCCCCAATACCACCCCAAAGGCTTGGGTTTGACTGGTGACAATATGCTCACATCCTTTTGACTGACAATTTCCAAAGAAAGATGAGAGCTACATGAAACCTTGAATTTAGTTTCAGTTCTACTCTTGTCTGCTGAGAAGATGGTGGAAGAGCGCATATAGATGAAAATGCATGGCCCAAAGAACAGAAGTGCAACAGTGATATGGGAGGTGCAGGTAGAGAGTGCTTTGAGACGCCCTTTGGAAGAGTGTGTCCTCAAAGAGACCAAAATAATGACACAGGACACAACAAGAACAAGCAAAGAGCCCGAGGAAATCAGACCACTATTGGCAACCACGATGCAACCAACCACGTAGGTGTCAGTGCAGGCCAGCTTCAGCAAAGCGTGTACATCACAGAAGTAGTGGTCGATCTCATTGGGCCCACAAAACACTAGCTGAGCGGTCAGCAGGGTCTGCACCAGGGAGTGCACACAGCCTCCCACCCACGAAGCTGCCACCAGCCGGCCACACACATGCTTGTTCATAATGCTTGCGTAATGAAGCGGCTGGCATATAGCAGCGTAACGATCATACGCCATTGCTATGAGGATGAACATCTCCGTGCAGGCAAAGAGATGGACCCCAAAGAGCTGTGCTATGCAGCCCACAAAAGAGATGGTCTTCTTTTCAGCAAGAAGGTCACAAATGAGTTTGGGAACAGTGACAGTAGAGTAACTGATATCTACAAAGGACAAGTAGCTTAGGAAGAAGCATGCGGTGGGAGAGTCCAGCTGTTGACTGTTCTGTACAGTGATGATGATAAGCAGGTTTCCAAGAATGATAGTGGCATAGAAGACTAAGAAGAATGTGAAGCATACTTTTGCTAATGCATCATCTTGTGTGAGTCCCTGGAAGACAAACTCTGTCACATTGTTCTTCTTCTTCACATACGTCACGTAGACAGGACCTGAAGCACAGAATAAAGCCACCTGTGACGGCATTAGAAACACAGTGCTATCAGTACACATCCATATCGATCACTGGTATGTTCAATATCAATGTATTCCCTTTTATGCCTTTTGGGGAAAGTTTCCTTTCAAAGTCAATGCTTCTCTCAAGGAGTGACAGTTGATATCTAACTCAGAATGTATTACTGAAGTGCGTAATAGCGAGCTCCGTTCATTTATTTGAGGGAGTTGGTGGAAATATCCTCCAGATTCATATTTCTGATCTTTGCCCCTTTTAAAAAGGAAGACTAGTCACTAGGTTCCCTAAACATCCACTTTTGAAGTGTTGATTTGGAAACGAAAAACTGACTGAGAAGGATAGTGCATGTTTTGATTTGAGTCTCAACACATTAGTCATTCCCTAAGGAATTCTGCTCAAGCAGTGAACGTACCTTCTTTTTCAACCCTCTGAAGGAATTCAACAGAACTAGTCCTTGCTATTGCTCTCTGACTCTGGTAGAATGTCCATGCATTTTTGTGCAACCATCAGTATTCACATCATGACACAAGGCAGCTGGCTAATTAACATCACTTCAGCTATCAGTGTAGATCCTTCTGGAGGAGGTAAAGTGGACACCTACCTCATGTCTGTTTAGCAGAGATGTGCCTTTAGGCACAAACTGTCTTTAAGGCGCCCTAAGTGAAATCAGACCATGTTCAAGGCATGCCAGGAAACCTGAAGCAGGAGAGTCATTGTCCTATATGTGCTGTACTGGGCTACATCTTGTGTGGATGGGTTCCAGTTATTGCTCATGAGTTTCTGGGTTGAGACCTCAGTCTCCAAAAGAGCGGGCTTGTATTTCCTCAGACCACCTTTCCTACAGTACATGGGTGAATACTGGAGATAATCTGCATTAGCGATGTGTCAGTAAGGTTTTTGTACACCTCAGCCAAGTTCTGGACTAGGCATGGAAACCCCCATAAACACACCTGTGATGCCACCGGGGTAATAAATACACCACTGCTGAATCTCCCTTACTCACCAACACCCTTGTATTCACCTTTGCTGCACTCTAGTGCAGTACGCAAGTATCACTAGTGTTCCGTTTCTACACTGAAAAGATCGATGGCAAGAGCTGCATAACAGTGTCCACAATACTGGCAAGTCCTTTGGGCTCTTAATCCTGTTCCACAATCACAGGTCAATCAGTTCTTTCTCACGAGATCTCTGCCTCTTCCACCCTCCAACTTTAGCAGCAGAGGAAATATTCTTTTGTGTCTCCAGCCCTATCTCCATGCCACTCCATGGGCAGAGGGAAAGCAGTGTGGGGAGGCCCAAAGTGTGTGTGTTAAGAGCATTGTTGCCACGATGTGTACAGCTAGAGGGGACAAGTTAAGATTGAGTACATAGGCAGTGCTGCAGCTACCTATTGACTCCTTGACTCTGTAACACCAGAAACTTCCTTTTGACAGATATTTCTGGAAATGGCGTATAACTGAAAAATAAGCAAAGAAGACACCAATTAAAACAAAGGGTAAAAAAAAAATTGAGTTCTTTCTACTTCATAAAATGCACCTCACAAAAGTCACTCAACAGTAATGCCTCTTTTCAAAGGCAGGATTTCATAGTCATGCTTGAACAAAGCAAAGAAGCAAGATCAGAAAACTTGCACAGTTTATATTTGCTAGTCTCCAACAGTTTGCCTGCTATTCTCTGATGACCTTCTAGGACCACTTTAGGCAGTTTCATCAAAAACTCTCAGCTCCAAGCTGCTTCTTATGTGTCACGAGAGCAGTCCACATCTCTGCCAGGGCTGAAAACTACAGAGGATGAAACGGACAGCCTGAATGTCTAGCTCCATTTCTCATTCTGCAAAAACAACTTCCAAGAGCATCTGCAAGAACAACTCTCTCTCTCCAGATGGGGAAGTTGTGGCAGAAATATTTCAAGTAAATTGCACAGCAGAAGCACAAGCTTACCAGAAGCAATGAGATCGCAGAGGCATGTGAAGTATTCTTTGTCAGAAAGAATCAGTGGACGGGGAGCTAAAATATATATTTTGGACAGCTATTAGAGTAATCTCTACAGGGTGACTCTGGAGCGTGATCACCTAGACCATGTCACATTGTGTGGGGGTTTGCTTGCTTTCTTGCTTGCTTTCCAATGCTGTCCAGATAAATGGACTTCATTTAGTATTAGCTATGTGCTTCTTTTGGAAACATTTCTATTTAAAATCAATGTCATGGCTGACCATTTGCAAGAGTTTGTGTTCACATTGCCCTTGCAATCAAACATTTTTTGAGTAAAGATGACTCTTACACGTGTCAGATATTTTTTCCCTTCTAAGCCAATATTTCACATACGCTTTCTTCTTTCTTATTAACTTGCTCTTACCATTGCATGTTTGCAGCATAAATAAATATCAGAACTGTGCTATATGACTGTTGGCACTTAGACATCTGGTCTGTACACGTTTGAAACAAGAAGTAAACGAGGAAATTATTTCAAGACTTCAAAAATGTTTGTGGTCAGGCCTCACTACTTGCCAGGTATTTTTACTCAGGCAATGCAAAATACAGAAGCAGCTGGTTAGTCCTCATATTAAATCATTATAAGAATCTGAGCCAATGTGTAGAGGAATCAAATGTTGTTGTTGTTGTTGACGCCTTCCATAAGCTATGGTCCCGCTGTTGCCTGCTAGCATCCAGCAGCCGGAAGAGAAATCAGAAAAATCATGGCATTCTTCCCCAAAACATTTTAAAAAAAACCAAACAGTTTTAAAATTATAAGCCTTAGCTTGAACTGGCCGTGTGCCCTAACGCCCTAGCAGTTTCAGTATGAAGGGGGTCAGTGGGCCCCATCTGTCTTTCTACCTGCCCCACCCCAGGTGAGACAGACCAACCTCTGAAGGCGCCTGTCCCTCTCTGTTGACAATGGTGCTGAGCTAGACAACTGTCCTTCATTGCATGAAGAATTTAGACTGCTACAAATAGGTGGGGATGATCCCACCTTTAGCTGTGTCCACAGAGTGTGAATGCTGGGTGAGGGACATGCTGGCCCAGGCCTGAGGGACACTATCCCTCTAAGCCTTGAGAATCAGGATTTATCCCAGTTCCGTCCTGCTGGCTGCCATCCACATAACCCACCACGGTGAGGAGAAGACACTGAGACATCTTCAGTGTACTGGTGCATGCCTGTGAAATGGGAACCCACTCTGCCACCCCCTGCATAGAGCAGAGGACATTCAGGGAACCAGAGCATTTGCGACATTGTCCCAGGGTTTGGTCTGTAGATCTGCCGCTCTCCTCTGCAGGGAACACCTTCTTATCTTGAATCACACTTAAGCCATGTTAAGGTGCAACACAAGTGCAAGCAAGTGTTTATAGGGAACGTGAAGTGAAGGAAGGAAAAAGAAAGTGCTTTAGTTACTTTCAGAGTGCATTACACAGATGTCTTTCTCCCTCACGCACCTGATTTGCTCTTTTCCTCCTGGCAAGGTAGGAGTCAGGGTCCCGCGGCTCCTCGTGGCTCCTTCGTCCTTGTGGAGAACCTTAGCTGCTACAACTAACCTCCCTGTGGCAGCTGTGACTGGCTCTGAGATGATTTAATCTTCCATCTTCACATCTCTTCCTTCCTGCAGGAGTAGCTGCTCCAGCTATTCCCTTGGAATACATGTTTCTTCCTTTGCCTGGGCCTGTAGATGTGCCCTGTTGGGCTAGGAGTTATCCTGCGTACAGGAATTATTCCCAAACAACTCTTTTTTTTCATTGACTCATAAAATTGTGCCCCCCAATGCTTTCTTTGGTGGCGACAATTTCCTACAGTGAGCAATTTATCTTTCACTTGGATCTTTGATTCTCTATTAGTAATAAACATTAAAATGCAAAATCTGAGGCAGAGATGAAGGGCAGAGGGGATGGTCAGGAAGGAGGGCATTAGTGATATGTGAACTACTGCAGAAAGGCAGAGAGTTGCTGCACTGGAATGGGAAGGGGAGAAGCTTCTCCTCATATCATCTGCATCAGCAAATGACCCAGCCAGCATCTACTATCAGCAGTTTAATTGCTAACCCATGGATTCAGCATATGACAATGCAGTACTCCTAAGAAGGCATTTACTCCAAAGTAAAGGGGAAGGAAGCCTTTGGTACAATTGCTTCCAGCAGCAGGGGACCTTGAAGGTCTTGCAGACACCTTGGGCCATCGTTTCCTAGCAGAGCAGACTGCAGAGTAGATGGAGTTTGTCTGACGGAAAGTTTACACCTGGGAGAGCTCGGACTAATGGGATGCTCCGCCTGGAACACATTTTAATATTTTTGATAGCATTCATTTCTTTATTTGCTGGTGTCTCAGCAGTGCTTGGAAGCCCCAGTCCTGGGCCTGTGCTATTCAAAAAGAGAACATAAAGGGAATCCCTGCTAGTCACAGAGTTTACAATGCCATTCCAATCAAAACATGAGCTTTCAGTGTCTTCCTAATTACTGCAACAGCTAAAACCAAGCTTTTCTTCAAAAGGGAGCTTTCAGTAAATTTTCCAAAATGGAATTATAGTGAGAGAGACTTGATTTTCTCAGCTCCTGAGAAAATGTTACCACAGTTCTACACCTCACCCTTTTCACTCCAGACTTTTCTATTCCACAGTTTTCTCATGGCACTTTTCACCTCCTCATTTCTCAGCGTGTAGATGAATGGGTTCAGCATGGATGTGATGACAGTGTAAAACACAGCTACGCTCTTGTCCTCCGAGAGACTGCTGGATGGGCGTATGTAGATGAATGTGCATGGCCCAAAGAAGAGAATCACCACAGTAATGTGGGACCCACAGGTGGAGAGGACTTTGTTCCGCCCTTCGGACGTTTGCCTTCTCAAGGAAAATAAAATGACAATGTAGGACGTGACCAGGATTGTGAAAGAGACCAAACAAAGCATTCCACCATCGGCAACGACAATGATGCCTGCAACATAGGTGTCTGTACAGGCCAGTTGTAGTAGGGGATGGACATCACAGAAGTAGTGGTCAATTTTGTTGGGACCGCAAAAAGGGAGGCTAACGGTTACGAGGGTCTGCACCAGGGAGTGCACAAAGCCCCCCCACCCATGAACCCATCACCATCCAGCCACACACACGCCTGGTCATGAGGGTGGTGTAGTGCAGGGGTCCGCATATGGCAAAGTAGCGATCATAGGCCATCACTGTGAGGATGAAGACCTCAGCGCCGCCGGAGATATGTTCCCAAAATAGCTGTGCCATGCAACCCCCAAAGGAAATGGTTTTCTTCTCAACAAGGAAGTCAGCAATCATTTTGGGAGCTGTGGCAGAAGAGTAGCAAATATCTGCAATGGACAGGTGGCAGAGAAAGAAATACATGGGGGAGTTCAGACGTTGACTGCTAACTACAGTGACAACGATGAGCAGATTTCCTGCCACAGTAACAATATAGAAGAACAAAAACACCACAAAACATATTTTCTGCACCCCTTGGTTCTTTGAAAGGCCCAGAAGAATGAATTCCTTCACACTGCTTACGTTCTCCATGTTGATCAGTTGGGTGGCAATATGCAATATGCAGCTTATACACCTGGGAAAATAAAGACAGACACATGATTCATCAGCATTTTTTCATTATTAATGATGAGTTCTATATCAGAAGTGGATACAAGCCAAGAAAGATATAGCATTAGTATTAAGCTTATGAAGCGTTTAGTTTCTGTCATGTATTTTTTTTTAACGGCTATTTAATTCCCCACAGTACAAAGCTTCTGCCATGGCTTTGGTGGCACGGAGATAGGTGCACTCTGTGATATGTTCCTTAATCCTGGTGCTCCAGGATTTTGAAGGACTGGCTCCATGGCTGATAGCCTTCCATGCACTAAGGACAAGGCCAGAGTGTTCACCTTGGGCACTACGAGGCAGATAATGCAGTATGTTTGCCCTCAGGGGAGACAAAGTCCCTGACAGCAATCTTTGTAAAATGGGTGTCTTTAAGAATACCTGGAAATATTGCTCAGAATGATGATTTGCTTTATAAGTACACATGATCTTTGAATTCTTGTTTAGAAGGGAAATATACCCACATGCAGAGAAAAGAACTCTCTTGTGTATATACATTTTGAAACGTAAATATGAAATGTCACAGGCTGAAAAATGAGTTCTGGGAAGGTTATCTATCATGGAGGGGAAAAAAATTACACATATTACTTAATGTAGTACTTCACATTGGCGGAATTGGCGGAATGATTCAGTTAAGCCAAGTTATCTACCAACTACTTCAATCTGCAGCATAATCAGAAATTCTCGTGCAGGCACAAAGTGATCAAGCATCCACAGGAAACACTGAAACTGAGAAAACCCAAGATTACTTTCAAACCCACAAAGTGAAGCCGAGAGAGGAAGTGGAGAAAAGTAGGGACTTTTCCTATGCTTACAGTTGTACTTACACTAGATGAAAGTTTTTCAAGCAGAAGGGTAAACTTTACATGGATGGTTCCCCTTCAGATATTTCTAAAAGGAAAAGGATCAGTAAGAACAACGGGAGGTCAGTTTCTCCCTCGTCTTACCAGGTCGTGATCCTTTCTACCCCTCTTCCTTCTACTGAGCAACGACGTAGACTTCTCAACAAAATAAATGACAGGGATGAAATGAGCACACCTTTATGGCTGTGCAGTACCCAGACGAAAAGAAATAGCTGGGCTCCATCCAAGCCAGAGCATCACTGGAAGCAGACCACAGCAATCACAGGGCCATGTTTAGGCAGTCAGAAAGGAGTGACCAAGAGAGAAATGGTCAGGGGAAACTGTATGCCTGAATACCAGCAGATGGCAAACTCCTGAGCTAAAAACAAGGTGTGCTTCTACAAAAGGACCGATTCACAATTCAGACAGCTCGACCATGTATCTTGCTTGATAAGGTCCTTTCCATCACCGCCAAACTGCATTTAACAAACTACCCATCTGTCTGATCTCATCTCATCGCCTTAAGTCATGTAGGCACCTATACCTAAGCTAGGCATATTACACCTGACCAGTCTACTTGGAGATGTGATGAATCATGTGCTGCAGGTACCCGTTTCTTACTGTGGACTCCAAGAGGGTTACTAGAATGACTAATTCAGTAGAGGATTGCCACCAGTTATGGCTTATCTCTTCAAGTGCCTTTGCAGGGGTAGACCTGAGCTATATGACATAATGCAATCAGCTGCAAAATAAAATGAATCTCATGTGTACTCTTAACATCTCAGAAAGGGTGAGAAATTGCACCATCTCCTTACTGCATGCATTCTTCCCTAAAATCTCCGGTGGTTATGGGAAACAAAAGAATAATATCGAAGCAATCGAATCTGCGGCTGTAGAACTAGCTCTGTATATGATTCTAGCCAAAGATAACTAGAGACAGTTGATAACTTCAGTGGAAGTTTCCTTCTGTATTTTCACATTTGTTCAAGAAGAAATGAAAAGGAAGAGGAAAGCAAAGCAAAGCAAAGCAAAGCGAAGCGAAGCAAGAAGCCAGAGAAGCTGCAAAACTTACCTCACCTGTGTTTAGAGATCTAATTTTTTGTGTAAGGGCTGTACAACTTTATCTCCTCAACTTCTGTCTCCCCTGGTATGAATGTGTTAGAGCACAGCGCCTTTAAAGAACATAGAATGGCTTCTGGAAAGCTTCCAAAACTTGCTTAGGAGGTGGCTGTTAGTGTATAATCCAGTCCCATCTAATTTATTACTTGCTTTCGTGTGTCACAAGTGTATCTTGATGTTTCCTGCCTGTGTGAGAAGTGGTTTAATAGGCTGTGTGGATGATGTGACCTGGGTGTGCTGAATGATGCTTTCATATCCCAGCAGCTGCACAAAGGGCTGAGAAGAAAACCATTTAAGTACCAACCTTTAGCCCTCTCCCAGGAAATCTTCTTCCTGAAGGGCTCTTGGGGCTGGAGGAGGGAGGGGTGGAGGCTTGGTGAAGGGAAGGCGTGAAAGAAAGGGGCAAAGGAGGAGAATGAGTTCTGTCTTGACTGAAAAGTTTAAGTAAATATATTTTAAAGAAACAGTTGTCAGTCAATGCTTTTATAATGATATCACAAAGGCATTTCAGGGTTTCTCCATAAGAAATAACAGTCAAAGGAGTAGCTGAGTATTCAACTGGACAAGCATATGCATGGACCTATCCAGTTAACGCTTCTCGGAGTTCTTCCTTACTCCAAGCTGATAGTTGTATGGATTTCCCATGTGTAAAGGGCCATTAGGTCCACTGCTCTGGCTTCCTAGCATTGTGAAGGCTAAAACACTCCATATGTAATCTAGATATTTTCTCTCCTTTTTTAACTTCTGTGCATTCCAAAAAACAAGTAAAAGAGAAATCCTCATTAAAGGAAAAAAAGAAAGAAACCTCAAGCTGTAGGAAGAGTCACCATCCTCCAGGGATGGTAAAGAATTCCTATCACAGGAGTCTTTTAAGGACAGGTTGGGCTCATTTCTCTCAGGAGTGGTTACGATGAAGTTTTTATAGGGACAGAAGATGTCCTGGGTGACCTCTTGATGACCCTCCAAGTCCTATCTCACCAGAAATTTCATCACTGGAAATCGAGTGAATAAAGCCTCTTTGCAAGAATTTGCATGTTTTAACAGAGGTCAGTGAATTACCAAGTCAGTCAAAAAAATCCTTCATTTACGAATTGGGAAACTGAGGGAGGACGTCATCTATTTAATGCCGATGGAAGCCGGCAAATGTAACCCTGACTTAGTCACTCTAGGCTCTTCTGCAGAAAAAAATGAATGTCTTTGGAGACAGATGCATCTGATCTACCTCAGAACTGATTTTAGGATGTGATTAGGTGTGAAATAGACATCTAGCTTTTAAAGAAAATAACTTAGGGCAGACAAATCTCACTGTCACGATGGGCCCCATCTTTCTTAACCTGAGCAGCTGCAGTCAAAGGTGAACCTATGAAATGAAACAAACGAAGCAAATAGACATGCTGATTTATAGCAGCATATCATCTCAACCAAGGCCCAAGTCAAATTCATTGTTTCTCTCAACTCTACTGTGTATTTGTAGCTTATGCCTCATGGATGTCAGGAAAGACATTGTCTCAGCTACTGTCCTTTCCTTTGTTTTGCTGAAATTTCTGGAAATGTGGAATGGCCTGATAGCAACATAGTTAATGTCTCCATCTCCTCTGCACAGAATGCCAGCGATCTCCACAGTGAAAACAGAAATCCTACAATTAATGAGAATAAATACTGGTAAAGAAATGTCTTGGTGAAAATAGTCCCCTAACTTAAATGTCCTTTTACGGTCGCCTGGAGTCTTGGGCAGCTTAATGAGGGTTAACAGTAGTCACTACAGGAACCAAGAGTATTGGGTAAGAAGGTAAACAAAGTCTTACAGTCTTTGGGAAAGGAAGAGGAACAACAGATGGCAGAAGCCAGAGATCAGGCCAATTGCATCTGGCCTGCTAACCTAGTATGAGTCAGCCTGCCACTTTCTGTACCCAGTGGCACACATGGCAGCAACTTGGCTAGCATCACATTCATGTCCTTTTGTTTCCCTAGCCAAATGGACTACCAGAGGTGACTTAATGCACAAGTCCAAATGAAGAATTGCTGCTACCTCCTGCTGCAAAATAATTCCCCATAGGGGTGTGCTTAGTGCCAGCAAAGGAGAAAGGTCTTTTCTCCATTTTCTTTCCACTCATCTTGGCACCTGGCTCTGGACATCACTATGGCAGCAGGTCATGCTCAGGGGAGCTGTGATTTGGACAAGGAGGGACTGTGCATGGTGAGATGAATGAGGTTTTGCAGCTGGATAGTGAATACTGGCAAGGGGGTTGTTCATAGAGCCATGGTGAATGTGTGTTGTGAATTTGATGATGGGCAGGATGGGGACAAGGCAGGGTGTGGAGGGAAGTTGTGAAACTTGAAATGGATGCTACAGGGCCAGGGGCTGTCTTCATGGAGTTTGTGAAATCAGAAGTGCCTGAGGTGTGGTGAGGGACTGTGCTGAAAGATCGTATGAAGTGGCAGGTAATACTGTGGGTGTTAAGCTGTGTTGAAAGACCTTGCGACATCAGAAGTGGGCATCGTGTTTTGAAGGGTAACACTAGGAGAGGCTGCAGAATTGTGGCTGCTGAGGTGTCATAAGGCTGGCTACAGACTTCAAGGAGACCCTACCGTAGAACAGGTTGTGCGAAGTAGTAGGGGACAATGTGTGGTGACAACCTGTGTTGGGAGAGGTTTTGAGGTCAGAAGAGGACACTCGGTAGCGATGAGTGTGCTAAGGGAGGTTCTGCAGTGACAGTGGACCCTTGGGGAAGGAGAAGTTGTGTTGAGGGAGGTTGTGAAATCAGCAGCAGGCTTTATGGAAGAGGACTGACAATTTCTCAATCTGTGTGACCCTGAGCAGCAGTAGAGCATCTTCTGCAAGGTCTGTGAAACTAGAGCTGCTCATGGATGCAGCTGGGAAGCAAAGCATCAGTGCAAGAGTCAAGCTATAGCTTTGGACAGACAGTTCTTGTGTTCTTTATATCGCGAGACTGTCTGAAGAAGGGAGAAGTAGTGAAAAAGCATTTCCTAAGCCATGACAGTGACAGGTTCTGTGCTGGGAGGGAAGGGGGAAGTGGTTGAAATCTAAGTGACCACATGCAACAAACTTGATCCTTCCCCAAGAGAGTGAGTGGCTGTTTCTCCAGATGTCACACTGAAATGACCGTGGCTTTTTTAACAGTGTCTGAATAGTCCAGCACCAGGATTTGATTTTACAGCACAAGGATTTTATCTGGACCATCAGTCACAGAATTCAGGTGACAATTTTCACCAGCAGATCCACACCAGGCAGTTGCTGCAAATAGTCCCTGAAATACCAAGGAACCCACAAGAAGGTGAGAAAGTCCTGAATGGCTGCAGTGGTCTTTGCCGTTGCACTCTGTCTCTTGCTTTCTGCCATGATTTTGGAGAGATGGTGAGGGGAAGGAAGGAGAAAAAAGAACTGGGGGAAAGGAGCTCAAATATTTTCTTTTCCTGCTGGTTGGAAATTGTCTATAGCTACACAATTGTCTCGATCATCTTCAAGATAAGGAGATCTTCTTTCTGGGGATCTTTTTCCAAGAACAAATGCTATTGCATTGCCCTAAATGCCCATCTGTCATAGAAGGTGGCATTCTTCAGAGATCAAACACTAGCAGTTTTGGTCTTAGATGATCAATTAAGATTAGCTGAGAAAACACAACAGCATAACTCTGTGTCCAGACAAGGAGATGTCTTTGTGGTGTCAAGTTTGTTCAGACTAACAGCTGCCACAAGAACTATACTGTACTCAGCATGTAAACCACAGGAAGGCTGTTTAATCTCAAGGGAAAGAAAGACCAGCTAGACTGCTGCTATTTGATGCAGGCTTTCATTAATTAGTTTCATTAAGGAAGTAGACTCAGGTTTTGAATATGCTTCGGAGACAAGAGACCAATCTTAAAACAAGAGACCAATCTAAGTCTTATAAGAGATATACGAGAACTGTGAGTGACTTTTTCAGCATGCTTTTGCATGGTCTGTGGAAGTCATAGGATGGTTACTTCACTTGCATTATATGGAATGCAAAGTTTTTGATGATTTGGCATACCTCCACAGGGCGTCCATTACAACCAGTATGACAGTACATGACAGTACATATCAATGGCCCAGGCTGATGCTATTTAACATTATGAAATCTGTTTGAAATGCCTTAGATAGAAAGCTAATCACCTGACATTCCCTGAATGCCCAATGGAGTGAGAGGCACCTCCAGAGGATGTAAACCACCATCGTAGACCCTCTCAATCACTGACAGTAAGAGATAAGCATTCTCAGAGGTGGCATCTGCCATATGTTTGCAATATATTTCTTGTGGTCCAAAAGAAGTCGGTGATAGGATGACTGCAAGGAATAGGGATCATGTGCAGAATTTTCTGCCCTGAACTAACATTAAGATAGCCAGCCCAGCCTACCATGGAGCATGCCCTCAGCATGGGAGCTATGTTTGTCCTCTGACTTGCTCAGTATCTCTCTGGGAAGATGCCAGGACACAGAGCACTCTAGAAGGTCAGTGGTCATGGCTAAGAAGAATGCGTTCCTCGGGGGCCACCAGCGCCCTGAAAAAAAAACACATTTCTGCTTTCCTGGGGACAGTTGAAAGGAGACAGGCAGCCAAGGATGTTAGTGCTGAGTGTGTTCCTCAACATAGTCCCTGTACCAGTGGCATGAGGTGCCTGCAAGGGACACCTGCCGCCCTGAGGGCAGCAAACCTGACTCCACTCATCACAAGAGCTCCTAGACACCAGCGTTTGAAATAGTCTTTATTTTCTCATTGATTGCAACATAAGGCGCTCACGGTACTGTTGGTATTTCTGCAATGTGGTTGAGGCCTGGAGGAAGGAATCTGTAGGTGCATATGAGTGTTTCAGAGCAGTCCAATTTTCACCACATGCAGAAGGGTCAGAGAAAAACTCTAAAAAGACTTGATTTGCTTCCCCTTCCCAAGCCTCTGACCTCAGTAGTTATCCCCACCCTTCCTTTCCCACAGCTACCCCGTTCTCAACTCCAAGAGCTCCTACTGCAGTCAACCCTCTTCTCTTCCTCACCTCAGCCTACCTCAAACATCAAACAAAAGTAGCAAACAAAAGTCACAATATCACAAAATAGGTCTAATTTGTCTAATCAAAGACAATTCCTGACTGGAGAGGCAGAGAGAGAGACCTTTGCTTCTTCACTACATGATACCCGAAGTCTGAGTGAGATTTGTCCCTCTGAAGCCAACACCTGCCCATTTTGAAGCTTGCACAATCACACTGTTAAAACTCTTTTCTTCCTCTTCATTTTGTAAGTAAGTGGCACACAACAAGCATACTTCTTGCCTGCAGGGTTTCTGTTGTATTACTGCGAATAAATCGCTGTGTTTACTCTTTTTCTAAAGTCCCTTTCAGGTCAAGCTGCTAAAATACTCTAATTCTCTGGGGCCAGAGGTGAACGACGAGTCATCAAATGCTGTTAGAGCCCTGTGCAGTTTGGGGAGACTCCTCCTATCTGCAGGAGAAAGAAATAGGCACCTTTTTACACATGTTGTCAAAGGGAGGCCCAGAAGCATTCGGGGAGGCAGGCAAAGGCTGATAATGCCCAAAGAGGATTATTGATGCCTAGCACCCAGGCTGTGAAGGCCTCAATGTCTGATCTCCCTTTCCCACTCCATGCACAGCAGACAAGCCCTTTCTCTTTTGGGGGTCTTGGCAGGATTTGGGGTGAGACATTGCACAGGAAGTGATTTTTGAAGGAAACATTGGAAGAAGGGACATCCTCCTCTGGAATCATCCCATTCCAGCTGATTCTCATATTCCAAGAAAGAAAAAACAAAACAGAATACAGTTACTCTGAAAACTTCCCGCAATCTCTACTGACTGCTCATTTGTACATCTCCTTTATAACAGCATTTGGCCAGAGTACGAACGCACCAAGAGCCTTTCACAGATGCATGCAAAATCCCACAGCATCCCTGGGAATGGAATCCCTGGCAGGTAATTTTCTCCCCACCTACTGTAAAAGCAACCAGAGAAGTAGAGCAGAAATAGGAAACTGCCTCACAACATGAGAGAGCCCCATTCTCATCTGCCGCTGACTTCATCCCAGCCTCCTCAGTACAGTGAAAACACTCCTTCCTGACAACACCTGTTTCGTTACACCACAGGAGACAGGAACTGAATCTGCAGGCTGAAAGAACTTCCTTGTCTTTTTCACAGAAACTGTTTCCCAGAAGATCCATGGGATGAATCAGAAACCAAGAGAAAGACACTAGAGCTGATGCCAGGTCCCAGCTTCTCTGAGCAGTCAATTCCGATGCACTGGGGCAGGAAGGTAAGCATTTCTGGGATAGGTTCAGCATTTCCTTGCCATCATTAATGCTTTGGGATGTTCTCTGTCTCTGCTGTTCCATCTTCACGTCCTCTCTCACAGACATCCACACACACACTCGATCACTGCGTAGAGTTACCCCCTCCTCATATCCTGCTCCTCCCTCTCTATAAGTAGCAATGTTTTCTTCTGCTTCTTTTTTTTACTCTGTTGAACTGCCTCACCCTGTCTTCCTGCTTCAACCTCTCCAAATTTCTGCATGATTTTGCCTTCTCCTCAATATGTAGCATCTTGCTTTTACCCTCCCAGACATCAACCATGCATACTCCGTGAGCGATAGCTGTCCCAGGCCAAAAGGCTGTAAGTATAAAAGCAGTGTATCAGTCACTAAATTCCCCTCTGTCTCTTGCAGAAACAGAGAGAAGAAGAAACTTTCTCCATTTTGGTTATTTCATAGTGACTGATCAGTTCATAATGCTCTCCTTTCAAAGCAGTTCAAGCCTGGCTGAAGGGACTAATTACAGTGGGACTGTGCAAAAGGCAGGGCCGTCATATGCTCTCCTCAAGTTCATGGAGAGCTTCTGCCTCATCAGCTCTGCCTCTGGCATGGTGGGGAATGGCACAGTCCTGTGGTACCTCGGCTTCCGCATCCGGAGGAACCGCTTCACTGTCTACATCCTGAAGCTGGCTGCCGCTGACTTTGGCTACCTGCTCTGCATTGCCATCGAAACAGTTCAGTGCCTGATGCATTTCAATGTGGGAGTGCAGTTTGGGATATTCCTCTTCCTGGATCTTTTCACATATGGGACTGGCTTGTATCTCTTGACAGCCATCAGCATTGAGAGGTGCCCGTCTGTCCTCTGTCCCATATTTTACCAAAGCCATCGCCCAAAGCACTTGTCCAGCATCATCTCCGGCCTGCTCTGGAGCCTCTCGCCGCTGCTGAACATGCTGGGGTATGTTTCTTGCACTGTTCACCCCTCTAGCAACTGCCACATACTCCTCATCACCATTGGAGTCCTGGACTTCCTCTTCTGCACGCCCCTCATGCTGATATTCAGCCTCACCCTCTTCCTCAAAGTCAAGTGCAGCTCCCAGCACCTCCAAACAGGCAGGCTCTTCACCCTGATTATGCTCACCATCCTCTTCTTCTGCTTGTTCCGAAGGGGAAGGAAACACACAGCCACACCATAGAGTCCATACTTGTCAGTTCCCAGCACACTCTCCTCCCTAAGATGCAGGTGCAAATCCCAGGCTAAGAGGTTTCTGAACCTCTTGAAGCCACAGAGGGCTGCACTGATGCTCCCGTCGTCCGGGGCAAGTGCACTGCATTGGGTAGCGCTGCCCTGCCAGGGAGTGCTGGGCAAGCACCTAGGCAAGCAGCAGCCCTACTCGGAGCACTACCATTCAACACCAGTGCTAGCAGCAAGGAGAGAGAGCAGGAGGGAGGGCTTTTCAAGTGAAAGGGTAGAAGATGTGGAGGAGCAGGAGCACCTGGGCAGCAGCCCTCTCTGAGGGGACACAGAGAGTCAAATGTAAAACCAGATCAGCAAAGGCTGTGTCCCTTGAGGGATGCTCACAGTTTTACAGCTCGGGTGGTTGTTTCCTTCGTAAGCGCTTAGCTGCCTTGGAGTTTCTCCAAAGTCTGGGGTAAAGTGTGTGTGGCGCCTTCAGCTGTTCGCTCTCGGCTCTTCCTGCTGCATCGCACAGCACTGCCCTGCACAAAGGGGAAGGGCAGGAGCGCTCTCTCCTCCTGATTTTCTTGCCTGCTCTTTGCTTGATTTCTGTTTGCAGCGGGCAGAAGCAGGAAAAAAAGGACGACGCTCCTGTGGCCGCTTGCTCTGCGATGGACGTCTGCCAGCGGCCATCTGCCAGGGCAGCTTTTGGATCTGCGCTCAGAAGGGCAGGCTGTGACCAGCCTCTGGCAGCTCTCCGTTGGGAAGAAGGCCCATTACCGCTGCCGATCCAGGTAAGCAAGCCTGGCAAGGGTGTTGGGGCCCTTGCAGTGCTTCAGAACAATAATCTATATGAGAGAATATTGAACTGAAGCTGTTTAGAATTAATTGCTTAGCATAACTTGCTTAGCATTAGTTGCTAAATTTGCTGAACCCTTAGGCCTCAGGCTGTGAACTTGCTGTGAACTTTTACATAGATAAGTAAAAGGGGGCCCCAGAGCCGGTTCAAGCTAGAGAGATAAAGAAGTTGCACGGACAGCAGGAATAGCCAACCTTGAAGATAAGAAGCAAGTTCCCCATAGGTAGCCAATCATATTATAGCCACTGCTGCGTGCTTTAAAGTAGCCAACCAATGAGATTGTAGAAGTGCCGCGTGCTTCAATGCAGCAAACCAATCAGAATAACCGAAGTGCCGCGTGCTTGCATGCCATGACTGCACAAACATATATAAGATAGGCAAATTGCTGAATAAAGTTGGAATTGAATCTGCATTCTGTGACTGCGTCTGATTCATTCTCGCTACTCCCGCGGACCATGACACAAGGGAGTTACCATTGCCCCAAGCCGATTTCTTGTGTTACAATGCCAGACGCGAGCCTTTTAAACAGTGCAATGAACACGCTGCTCGCATCTGTGGCGAAGGCGCTGAGGCTCGGCGGGGGCGAGCAGGAGAGCGCTGGGGAAGAGCAGCGCCCTGGGCTGGAGCGCCGCGGCTGCGGGGCGCGCTAGCACAGGCTGCGGCCGGGCGAGGCGGGCCGGGGCAGCGGCGGGGCAGAGCGCGGGCGCCGGGCGGCGAGGCGTCGGGGCGCGGGGCCGCTGCGCGGAGCCGAGAGCGCGACAGGCGCGGCGGGGGCGAGGGTGCGGGGGCAGCCGGCGACGTGGGCGCTGCAGCCCCGGGCAGGCTCGCAGCCTCGGCAGGGCTCGGGGGCGCTTCCCGCCGCGAGGGCGGCTCCCGGCGCGGAGCGCGGCTGCCGGCGGCGCTGGGGGTGGCGGCGGGTGGGGGCAGGGCGGGCGCTGCGGGCGGGGGTGGGCGCCGGGGGAGCCGGGGGCTGGCGCGGCTCGGCGCGGCTCGGCGCGGCTCGGCTCGGCTCGGCTCAGCCGCCCGGGCGGAGAGCTGTGCCGGGAGAGCCGTGCCCGGCGGCGGAGCGGCTGCCGGGGGCGCTGGCGGGCCGAGAAGGGGGGCCGGGGCCGAGGCGAGGGGCCGAGAGAGCGCGAGCGCCGCTTGCCGCCGAGCGGGTGGAGGAGAGCTGCTGGGGGGGGGCGGCGGGCAGCAGGCAGCGCTGCGGGCTGAGACGTGCCCGGGCGCGGGGCGCCCCGAGCACAGCAAAGTGCCGCTGCCTGGGGAAGAGTTTTCCTCCCCTCCCCTGCTTGCTGCAGGTTTGTTTTCCTTCTCTGAGAACCCCTGGGGGCGCGAGCAGGTCCGAAGAAGAATGACCTCTGCGCTGCCTTGCAACGTTGCCTAAATGACAACGGCATAGGCAGTAGTGCAGGCGGCGCCAGAAAAAACGCCTGTCACCGTTTGGGCAAAGATGGTCGAGTTTTCCGTTGCTTTCTTTTGAGAGAGGCACTGAGATTACTTGGAAGACGTCCAGATGTGTGTAGGTCAAAGGCACTGACGACCATCGGTCTCCTAAAAATGCCAGGCACGAGACTTTCAGGCAATGCACATGCGAAAGGAAGGCCAAACACCTCGATGTCAACAGATCATGTATGTATACGCAATAGGTTTGGAACACTAACAGCAACAAACAGCCAGTAAGAAAGCTTAAAAGGATTTATATGAGCTTTATTGGTATAGCCTCGCTATATTTGGATATATATACAAACAGATGTCTTTATATGATAACTACAGGCTTTCTTTACTGAATTGAGCACTGAGGACTAAACAGCAAATAATGAAAAAGAATGGCAGAGTAGAAGCACGTTTCCTGTTACTGAGCACGGGAGAAGTTTTCAATTTCTTCCTTCATTTCCTAAAAAAAGATTTAAAAAGATAAAAAAGGAATAATAATTGCCACTAAACACAGGCAAACTTGCTATAAGCTGGAATAGAAATGTAAAATCCTGTAGCTAGCTGCTTTGTATAAAATGAAAGTCTGTGTAGATGCCTTCCAGGTGGAAGTCAGCAACTCGTATGTAACACAGACTGCTAAGCAGGAAAGAGAGGAATAGTGAATAAGCAGGATATCCACTGTGCACAAGGAAGAAGTGCAGAACAGTGACAGGAAGTGCTGTGTAAGCAAAGTACCTCTATCAACTGCGTTTTGTCATCGTCTTGCCAATGGCGGTAAACACACTGGCTGAGCACCAGATGTAGTTTTTTGAGTTGGCGGATGTTGCAGTGCTTTGTTGTGTCGCCAACGACCTTCAACAGTTGCTGAAGAAAAAAGGGAGACAGTACAAGTTTGCGTTAGCACAAGAACATTTGAATAGGCTCTTGATGTGTTCAGACACAAAAGAAAATGGTCCCACACAACTCGCATCCTCCTTCCTTGTATGGCTAAATAAAGAAGGAGTGAAACGTCCAAGACCAGACTAAATATCGCAGCAGCTTTCCATGGAGGAAATGAGCTGCTGTGTCCGACTTGCGAGAAAAAGCAAGGCTCCAGTTTGAGCTAGCATTGTGCTGCTCCTCAGGCTATCAATCACCTCCACGATCCTAACTGCAAGTGAACTTCTCTGAGAACAGCAGGAACTGCCATGTCCCGTTTTGTAGTAAAGGACAGCGGCTGCCACAGCAAAGGCCCTCTTGCCTCAAGGGTCGTCAGCAGAGCGGGAAGCAAAGGTGGATCAGTGAGCTCCAACCTACCCTGAGAGAGATGCTGGTTTCCTTCTCAGCAGGGGGTGAGCATTTCCTCCTCTTCTCTGCTAGGCTCTCTGAGGGCGATGCGTTCCTCCTTCGCTTTTGTCTGCAGGCAGCTGCACAGAGATAGGAGAAAAAGCAAGCCAAAGCATTAGCTAAGCAGTTCTGTCTGCAAAATCTAGCACCGTTGTCTTACTTGGTGCACAAGGGGAATGGTGAGAGGGACTGAAGTACCATTGTGCTGGCTCACTACATGCATGTGTTGAGGGAGAAAGGGCAGCAAGCGAAGGGAGTCCAATTGTTATTAGAATTAAAAAGCGCAAGAACTATTAGATTATATCATGCATAAAAGAACGCCCTTGAAGATTTTGTGCACAGAGCAGACTGTAGACCGAAGGCATGAGCACAAAGCAAGGTCATAAGCTCAGGTGGCTTCGTCTCTCATCACAGGAAGTACAAGAGGTGAGAAGCAGAAAAGTCTTTGGAGACAAGCTCTCCTTCCCCTGTGTTCCAAAAGCAGACGTTGCCTAAGCCTCACAGACAGACGGCCATGACTTGGTGCGGGAGTGGCGGGCAGGAAGGCAAGAGGGAGAGGAAGAGAAAAAGGAAGCAAAAGCAAAGGAAAGATCCTCACTGTTTCCTATTACCATACGAACTTGTGGAGTGTTCAGCAACTGCTCTAAACAACATGTTACATTTGAGGAGTTAGCCGTTGCGGGGCCATCGAGGCCAGTGTTTTACAGTGTGAGCCAAGCTCTGTGGCTGGGCTTTATTTCATAAGCATGTTGAGTGACTGTCCTGGGGACTGACCTCACATGCTGCACCTAATTTGGAAATGGAATGCCTTTGGCATAAAGCCACCGGCATCACCAAAAGCAGGTATGCCATGACAAGAGGGAAGATATCAATGTCACTGGCACCTTCTCCAAAAAAGGAAAAAAGAAAAAAGAAAAAAGGAAGAAAGGACTTGCCAGCAGAGAGGGGTGTACTGGACTCTGCAGGCACCGCTGGCCATGTCTCGTCCCCTTGCTCCTCGAGCTGCCTCTCCTCCTCCTCTGTCAGCAGTCGAGGCTCAGTTGGTGATGCCACAGGCAGGAGGACTTCCCGTGCCTGACAAGCTTCAGTCAACCAGAAAAGGTTAGCCAAGTGATGATACTCAGACACAAGCAGAGTAAACCTTCGTGCCAGGAAATCTATTACCAAAGCAAATGCCGAATGGCTGCTAAGCTAGAGATAGCAACGCTGTGTTTGTAGAATAGGCTCACCTGCTTTCTTTTGTGGTGCAGCAGGCTTAGCAGCTTGCTGGACAAGCAAGTCCTCGAAAAACTTTCTCCCTTCCTCCTCGCTAGGTGACCGGACATTGAAAACTTCTCCATAAAGCTCAGAAAATAAAGCTCGTACCTGAGGTGGGAGGAGAAAAGACAGCGCAGCCGTAAGCCCCCCCCAAAAAAAATTTGTGTTCTGCTCCACAAAGATGAATTCCTTTTCCAGTGAAGCTGAGGAATGCTTTGAATAAGGGAGAGACTAGAACAAGTTTGCTTCTTGGCCTTAAAGGCGAGATTGTAGTGGGTCAGCAGGGCAATTTAGGGCATCTTCTTTAAGGAACACCTCTAGGATTAAAGCTCTGTGAAGCGACCCGAGGTTCCAGTGCTCCAAGGGAGGACACTGAGCATCTCCTAGGTTGCCTGTTTTGGATTTACTTGCCTTGCTGCCCTTCAGGTTGAAGCCTTGTGGCAACTGCAGAGGGAAGAGATGCCAGCAGGGTGCCCTAGTAATGCCGGTGTTGAATGGCTTAGGAGAGCACAGTATTTGGGTGCTTAATGGAGTGATAAATTAACATGAGACTGAAAGAAGCCGGGAAGGCAGTGAGAGAAATACCTCGGCGGGAGATCTGCATGGCAAACATCCGACGTAGCGAGCAACAGCACTGGAGCATATGCTGGAATGCCCTCTAGTAATGTTGTGAGCGTAGCTGTCAAGGTGAGTCCAGCAGCCTCCCACCAGGCATGGATATGTGGAATAGAAAGGATGCTCGGTGCTGTCCTCTGGGCTTCTCGGATCAACTAGTCAAAAGGAAGTTTGGAGAAGACTGTTGAAGCGGGTAGCAGAGGCTGCTGCTGAACAACAATGGATCAATCAAAATTGCCTGCAAAACGGGAGTGCACCAAGACAAAGCGTCCAAACAAGCCACCAAGAATAAGGTAACATTGCTGCTTGGACCCAACTCCTTGGACATAGCTACACAGCGAGAGGCAGGCCTGAATCTCTGCCTGATTTCCAAACTGCTTAGATGTCAGGTAACTCGCCCAGAGCCTCACGCCCGGTGCGAGTGGCAGTGTGCTTGAAAAAACAGGCCCAGCCCTTCAGCAGGGTCCACATCAGCCTGGGGCCACTGCTACACCGCTCGAATCCAGCAAGTGTGTTCTTGCCTCTTCCCTGCGGTATGATGAGAGAAGAGAAACCCTTTTCTTCCCCCCTCCCAAGCCTGGGTTGCATTTCAGTGTTATAAAGAGGGAGGCTAGAGAAAGGGCATGACATGCAGTCAGGCTGAGGCAGAGGCGCCTCCTGGGAGCTACAGAGCCTGAAGAGGCAAGGGAAACAACTCTGGAGAGCCCACTGTCATGAGCAGCAGCTCTTGCCATGCAGAGGGCTTTATCAAGAGCGTCTTGGAGCTCCCTGAGCTGCTAGCAACATCCTTACTGTTTAGCCTGGAATGGAAAAGATGCTCATGCACAACGTCCTTCTTCTGCATTGTTCAGCGTACAAGAAAAGTGTTCTTTCAGCGCGAAATAAACACCACAGGAAGCAGAGGAAAGCCAGGCCACCACCATTAACCGCGGGAGGTCTGCCTGCTTCCCCTGAGTCTATTCATCCTGTGAGATTGCAGAGAGAAGAGGTACCTGTGCGCATCTTTCTTCGGGTGAGGTGCTGCTAGCAAAGAGAGCCGGCAGGTCCAGCACGTGAACCGCAAACCTCTCCAGCGCGTGTATTAGTGCAGGCGCCAAGTGGGAACTTTGCCCGTACCCGGGCTCTCCAGCGATTAAGAACCTGGGCCTGTGACATGCTGGCTGGCAACAAGCATTGCTAGGAGCGCAACTGCAAAACAAGAAGTTTGCAAAGGAAGTGATCAGTCAAGACACAGATGTTCAAGGTGTTGTTCTTTGTCCAGCACACACTGGTCTGGATCTCTTCCCCCCGGCCGTGAGGCTCTTTTGTTCAGGATGTCTTGACCGAGCAGCCTTGAGGCCTCTGCCTTGGTCAAGTTTAGGTGCAGGGGGTCCACTGGAAATGGAGAAGGTGGTCAGGAAGGAGCAGAAGAACCTTGTGGGAAAAGAAATGCCGTGGGCTCTGAAAGGCCTTAGCTCTATCTAACAAAGTGCAAAACATTCCTGTGAATCCATAGAACTGGAGGATATTTATTAGATTCCTTCATTCAGTTGGTTTCATCTTTCCTTATGTGCTGTCTCCTAGATTGCAAATACAACTTTCTCGTGGTTTTTGCTCTGTTATCATGGAATACATCTGTGAATAGCACCATTTTTTTCCTTTTTTTTGCCCTCCCAGTACTGCAGGACCTTTTCTGGCTCAGGCCAAGGAGCCTAGAGACTGGACCAAGTTCTGTGGGTCAGAAGCCTTCCTGAGCAGCACAGTAAGAGAGAGTGAGAAAAATTACTGATGCAGCTGGGACCCCATAAGCTAACTTCTCCACTGTGGGATTGAATTACTTTCCCATTGCACTATCAAAATATGAATGTAAGCATAGTGGCTTAAAGATCACAAATGAAGCCTTTTTTGCAGGGTTTTTATTATGCTCTTTTAGCTGGCCATTCCTCAATTTTCTTGAGTCACTCCTGCATTCCCAATCTGGGAAGCTAGGTGACTCCACAAACCCACATTGCATTTCTTTAGCTAAGAGGAGAGACAACACATTTCTTTGGCCTTGAATCCTTGAAGAACAGCATGCATGAAATCAGCATGCCCTAACTGTCTGTGGATGTCTTTGGTGGAGGAAAAGGAGGCTGGCTCCTTCCGGATGATCGGCTGGAGCTACTTGCTTTCCTACAACTGTAGCACCTAGTTATATCTCTGTGCTTCCTGCTTGCAGTTTTTGATACCAAAGCACCCTGGACTAACTCTTCTGTCCTCCCTCATCTAACGCCCCTCCCACTTGCAACGGCCACGACAGCTTGGAAAGTCCCAGCAATCGGAAGAATTTCAATGAAAGGACATGGGCAGTTACCCGTTACAGTTAAGGAAGGTTTGCTTTTGCTGGCCAGGCCTTGGAGGAAACGGCTCATCTTCAGGACCAGAAGGTGACTCCTCATCACTGTCCATGCAGTCATTTTCTAAGAAATGAGTGGTACCATGAGAAGGCAAAAGACGCTTGTTAACTTTCCCAAAGAGTCTGCAACCTTCTCTTGCACTAAGACAGCTTCTAAATGTGAGCTGAAACCCGGGGCCTTGTATTTCTTCGTCTGAGGGGCATACGCTGAATGCCATTTTCCAAAGCCTTCAGTCTCTACAGAGCTCTCCTAAGTGTCTGGATTTGCGCAAGCTATGTTTTGCTAGCGGTGAAAGCTCCTTTTCTCCTTGCAAACGGGAAAGATGATGCTGACAGCCTTCGGAAACTGGATGCTTGAGTGGAGAACATAGAGTTCTGTAGTGTGAAGTGGGAGGAGTTCCCGGCTCTGCCCTCTCTACCATTCAGTTTCACCTCATCCTGACTGAAAGGTTTGTTTCTGTTGCTTGCACAAACTAGCAGTGTTTGCTTTGGGAGAGTTTTACGGCGGTGAAGGCAGTGAAGCCCTACCTGGCTGTTGGTCCTGCTGGAGTGCAAGTGCTGCATGGGGAAATACCCTCTGCACGCCTTTTAGGAGTCTCTGTAGCGTGTTCTGAAGCAGTGGCTTGGAAAGGGGTGGCAGTGGTTGTCCAGGGGAAGCCACAGCCCTCTGTGAAGCTGGTGCAGTCTTCTGCATAGCCACAAGAAAATCTGTTGCTGTGATTTCAATGGCAGCAACATCGATGTGCAGCTTGTGATTGCTTGTGTAGATCTGCGGATAGTGTCGATGCAAAGCACAGAGGGCAGCTTCAGCGCAGAGGGCTTGAATATCGGCCCCGCAGTATCCTGAGCAACAAGAGCAGAATCCAAAGGGATGTCAGTCTCAGGCAGCAGAAAGCAGTCAAGGACAGGCTTTGCAAAGGGACACTCGCAAAGTCTTTGCATGTGGCCCAAAGGGGAAGAGTTTCATGGGCAATGGCAAAAGAGTTCCTGCACTGCAGAGCAGTGCCCTGATGGGGAGCTTGCATTACGGGAGGCCCAGCGCCCTACAGCCTGTGCTTCGGAAGTAGGCCTCTGAGCCAACCTTAGCTCCTGAGGAAGACGCCCCCCAGAGCCTTCCATGTTCTCAGAGGCAAGGGAAGGCAAGGAGACAGAAGCAGCTTGGGTACTGCCTGGCACAAGCTCAGACGCTGTCAGGAGCCAGGCACAGGCAGGAACTCGGTGTGTTTTTTCATCTTACCGACACATTTTTCAGCAAGCTCCTCAAGCAGTGCGTCCAGGGGCTTAGGGCTCCAGTCTCTGGTGTGGATCTTGAAAATCTCTTTTCGAGCCTACAAACCAGGTGGTCACACTGTGGTTTGTCTTAAGCCTCTTTCTCAAAAAGAAAATAAGCAATGTGCAGTCCCCCTCCCCCCGTCACATTCCCATAATTGCTTGTCTTCCTCTGCTAAAGTTAAGAAATGTTTACATTCTAGTAACACACTGCCTGCTTTTCAAAGCTAGGTTCTTTTCAAGTGGATAGGAAGAGTAAGTACAGTAGTAGGAGCAAGAATTCTGACTCCAGCTGCTATCCTTGAACGAGCAAATGTCAAGCTGTGCCTATGTTCATCGCTGCTCTTTGCCAGAGCTTCAGTGAAGTGTTTCCTGTTTCTGTCCAGTATAGCGTGTTGTGCATTTTTATTAGCCTTCAATCCAATAACCTTTTTCTCCTTTTCCCCACAAAATGCGAACTAAAGACAAAAGAATCTGGGGTAGCCAGAAAAAAAAAAAAAAAAAAGATAAAGAAAAAGAAAAAGAGCCGGAGCTCCCTGCTAATACCAGTAACAATGTCAGCTCCCTAAATGCTTTTGGGTGGCTCCCAGGATTGTCAGCCCGGCCACACTCAAGCCCCAGTTTTCCCCCGAGGCTTTCCCAACTGGAGAACTGAGAACAAGGCGGCAACCTCAGAAGGCAAGAGCCTAGGTGGACTCACTAACTAAGCAAAGAGCAAGCCCTTGGGCAAGGAAGAATGTCCATGTGCTCCAGGTGGAGTGAAACTCCTGTTTGCAGCCTTCCTGCCAGTTGTGTGTGGGGAACCGGGAGGTGTGCAGCACGTATACCACTTGTTTCCTTGCTCGCTCTCGGAGATGCTGTGGTGTAAGCCGGTTTTCTTGTCAAGCAAGGCTCTGTGCCAGTAGCAGGAAGGTTGCCGAAACAGCCTTACCTCTTTGTTTGGCAAGGTGAAAAGGAACTCCCTGTCAAAGCGTCCAGGCCTTCGTAAAGCAGGATCCAGGGAGTCTGGCCTGTTGGTGGCTCCAATGACCACGATCTCTCCTCTGCTGTCTAAGCCATCCATAAGCGCCAGGAGCGTTGTGACAATAGAACTACCAAAAAAATGTTGTTTGGATTCCCTGGGTTAGTAGCTGTTGTTACCTTTGGCATGACTCTGGAGAAAGTCACGTCGCTCAGAAAGGAGAAGCTTTTCTGGATGAGCTGTTGTTAGCGAAAGGACTCATGGTAAGACAGAAAAAGTGAGGCAAGGTCTCGAGAGAGACCTTGTCCGGACACCAAGCTTAGTGACCTGATTTCAACTCCTGCCTTTAAACTGCTATGAAGCTCTGTGTCATTGTACTCGAGGAGTTCAGAGTGTGGGTGTGTGGGTGTGTGTCCTATAAAGGGAAGCAGGTGTGTCTTCTTTTCCTAGAGATGAAGCAGATGACATGGAGATGGAAGCGAAAGGAAGTACCTGTGAATCTGGTCTTGGCGACTGGAGCGCACAGGAGCGAGACCGTCGATCTCATCAAAGAAAATAATCGAAGGCCGCATCTCATAGGCCTGGAAGGGAAGTACAGATGCAGGCATACTGACGTATGTGAAACAGAGCACCACGCAGCGAGAACATGCAGGATAAACATTATGGCTGCAAAGGCACTGGCACGGTGCTGGACCCAACATCTGCAAGATTTCCAGCCCCTCAGGCAAAGCAGCACGGCACGGGAAAAGGAAACACTGATGTTCCCTTCTCAACAGGAGACACTGCCAAACTGCCCAAGAGGCCAAGTCCTCCTGGAAGACGTCCACCCCGGAAAAGTAGAGGTCCAACTCTGACCCAACCTGCTGCGCATTTCCTCCTTACCTGCCGAAATAATGAGCGCAGCTGTCGCTCGGATTCTCCCACCCATTGACTGAGGCAGTCGGCACCTTTTCTCATGAAGAACGCTATTCTCTTGTCTCCCTGCCTACATTCATTTGCGAGCGCTCGAGCCACCAGTGTCTTTCCAGTGCCTGGTGGGCCATAGAACAGACGGCCTCTGCAACATGAAAAAAAGAGATGTACGTAGCTACAACAAAAACATGGAAAAGTGCCCATGACAGCCCCCGTTGTGAAAGCAAAGCGGCCTTCCCTCCTAACCAAAACACTTCCCATCTTAGACAGATTTGAGAGCAAAGCCTGTCTTTCTCCCTGCCACAGTTGGAGTCTCTTGGACTGTGCCTGCCAGAATTTGTTGGAAGCACTGGGGAGGAAGCCTTCAGCTGGGAGGCCAAAAAAGGTCTTCTGTGTTTCCACACCCTACTTAAAACATCAGCCAGAAAAGGGAATTCCTGTGACCAAAGCAGCAAAGCATCTGAAGATTTGCACACTTGAGATATTGCCCCTCCAAAAAAAAAAGGGGAAAAAAAAATACTTTTCATGTTGAAAAGCATATTGCAGCAGTTAGCTCTGTAGTTTGAATGCACTGCCCGTTACCTGGGGGGTCGGATTTGGAATCTCTGAAAGAATTCTGGGTAAAGCAGTGGGAACAGGACCATCTCCTTTAAGGCTGAAATGTGGTGAGAGAGACCACCCACACCATCAAAGCATACCTAAAGAGACATGCAACAGAAGACATGTCAGAGGCCAGAGAAAGCTGCCACCTGGAAAAAAAAGGCTTCCTCCAAATTCTTCCTATGCCAGCACAAAGGAAAGGCTCAGGACGATCTTGAAGTTCCCTGAGAGGAAAGTGTAAAGCCCGGGAGCTGTCGGCAGCACAGTAGGGAAGGTTTTCATGACCCCTGGAAAAGTCCCCACTGACACAATGAGTTACCACTGCTTACCGAACTCTGGATTTGCACTGGATCAGCTTCCGGCAGGGTGCTTCCGGTTTTCCTTCCATCCACGTGCTTTGCCTTGAATTCGTCTTTCCCAGAGCTTTGGGGAAGACACCTGATGTGAATGGAGGAGAAGGGGAAAGGGGCTTTCTAACTGAACATGCAGTTAGCGGGATTGCTGTGGTTTTCATGTTGGCAAGTGAGTGCAGAAGCGCTTATACACTGGCCTAAACTTCCCAAACCATGAAACATTCCCTAGTCTTGACTGGTGTTCACTATGCAAGCATGAAGAAAGGCAGGTGGACATTTTCATGCTGCACAATGAAATCGTCTAATGACAATTTGTGGAAGGGGATTCTGGCTTCAAGTGCAGAACAGAAGAATTGCAGATCCCCAATCTCAGCCAGGACAATCCGCAATCATCTCATCGCTGACCCCTAAATCCTGCCTTTTTAAAAGCCGTGGGCTAATGAAAGTTATCTTCTCTCCCAAAGGAAAAGCCTTGCTTCCTCTAGACCCTCCAGCTGTCCCAGCTACAATGCTGCGATTTTCCCATCACGGCCGTCAATCGGAAAATCTTTTCAAGCATTACTGAGTGATGGGAGTGGCAGCACTCTGGATCCCTGAGAACTATCACTATCCGTACACCAACCTGTTTGTTCTTCTGCAGCATGGGCTTTGCGACGGAGCAGCCCTTTGCCTGTCAGGAGAAGATGGCCCTGAAGAAATGAAAAGCAGCAGTGAGCATGCACACTGGCCAAGAACTGCAGTGTGCGCAGGATACAGGCATCTCGATCCCAAAGGGAGAGTTTTACCTGCGGAATGAAGGCAAGGAATTTAAATGAAAGGTGTGTGTGTGTGTGGGGGGGGGGTTGGGTGGGAGGTATATGTCTTTTCATTTAGCAACCTCTAGCCCACTATCCACAAGAAATCAGCTCTTCCGAGAAACTGTGCATGGAACCTACTTTCCAGTGGATCCTGGGAGTACATGATGGTCTTCCTGGGTCGAAGTTTATACTCCTTGCAGGGATCTTTGCCATCTTCCCCTTCTCGGCCTTCACCTTCTTGTGTTGCCCCTATGATTATAGAACCTAGCGAGAACTTCTTATTTGTCTGTGCGCGTATAGCTTTTCATTCAACAACGTGTATGCCACTTCTGCACAAGAAATTAGCCTTTCAGAGAGGCTCTGCATATAGCCTACCTTCCAGTGGGGCTTGAGTGTCTTCAGCAGTTTGCCGCAGGTTAGATGGCTTTGGAGTATCTTCGCCGTCATCCTCTTCCTGCTCTTCATCGTCCTCTGAGGACCCTGTCATTGCAGTACCAAGTCATCATTTCTTGTTTGTCTCTGCGTATGCACATTTTCATTCAAGAACTTATAGCTCCCACCCTTAAGCACAAGGAATCAGCCCTTCTGACAAACTGCGCGCGTAACCCACATTCCAAAGGCTCTTGATACTGGACAACAGTATTCCTGCGCCGAAGGTTATACTCCTTGTGAGCATCTTGGCCATCTTCCCCTTCTTGGTGTCCACCGGCCTTTGATGGCCCTACAATTATAGAACCTAGACATAGTTTCTGATTGCGCTGTGCGTAGCTACATTTTCGTTTAACATCTTCTATCCCCCTTCTACACGAGAGATTAGCCCTTCCGAGAAGCTGTGCCTATAACCTACTTTCCAGTGGAGCTTGATAGCATACAACAGGCTTCCTTTCTCTCACGCTATAGCGTGCCTGTAGGGAGCAAAGATACAGGTTCTTTTAGACTGTGGTACACTTTGGAGGAAGTTCTTCTCAGCTGAGCGAAAAGTGCACTGGCATCACTGTGCTGTGTGAAATCCATTACTTACCAAAAAGGAGTAAGGTAAAGACATTTTGACTTCTGCAAGGACTCGCTCAGTCTGCCTGAGGTCCATTCTTCCTCAGAACCTGAACTCAAAGAGCATATGAACCACAAATGAACTTTTGTAAGCATGGAAGTAAAGCTCTTTACTTTTGGAGAAGTTTCTCAGGCAAAGAAAATTGCTGAAGAGGACAAGGTAAATCTCCTGCAAGTGAAGCAAGCGTTTGGTTCACAAGAGAATACGTAAATTACTGAGCCCACAGACATGAGGGGCAGAAGTTGGAAGGTGTGGTTGGAAAGATGATCCAAAACCGAAAACAGCAGCAACAGGGAAATACACAGGAGCCGTCTGCAAATTCTTCAGACATGAAGCACCTTTACAAGTGCTCCTCTCATGCACCTTCCCAGTGCTCAAAGACTCCAGTAGCCATGACTGTCCACCTCCAAAACACTCCTGTCAAACCAGGTTGGCTCCACAGTGCCAAGGACCATGGGTGTGACAGCGGCAAAGGAGGAAAGAGTTATTGGAGCGAGGACCAAAGCTCCTATGACCGCAGCTGACAAGGGACTAGTAACACGGGGGTGGACGCGCTGCTGGGGAGCAAAGATTCTGAACGTGCAAGTTCTGCAGCCCTGACAGCGCCATATTATGGAGGGCTCCCGCAGGCAGCAATTCCCAGCAGCACCGAGGACTTCCCTAGGGGCACAGCGGGAATTCCCAGCCTACCGAGTTAGTCCAAAGAGCTCTTGTGGCAGGAAGAAACGCTCCTCTCCAACGACCTGCTGGGAAGGTCACCAATCAGCGTCTCGCGCTGTCCCACCACCTCCTCTCGCCTTCTCCTGCTCGCTGCACAGCAGCTGCTCCAGAGCAGAGCAGAGCAGGGCAGGGCAGAGTCGTGGCGAGAGCAGCCCCAAGCACCTGGGCTCAGCTCAGGCTGCCAGGGCCATATGGGGAGGGCGCAGCTGTTGCTGCGATGCACTGCGTGATGCCCCAGGCCATGTCACAGAGGGGCTGCAGGGTCCCCTTGACCCCCCAGGTGCTGCCAAGGTGGGCCCTGCAAGGGCAAGGGGAGCTGCCTGGGGCACTTTAGGGAGCTGCCCGCACCTCACTGCCCACTCGCCAAGGACAGCAGGGGGCACGGGGAGCCACAGGAGGGGTCCCCCAGGCTGGGGCTCACCTCAGGCATGCCACTCCCGCAATGTCCCCAGATCAGGGTTGTGGGGCTACAACTGCTGGCAAGGAGAGGCTCTGCTCGGGAAGGAAGGCCTAAATGAGCAAGTGGATGAATAAAGAGGAAGACTGTGACTGCACTCTCTCAGCCTCTGGGGAGGAAGGGCCAACTCCTAGCTGTTGCTTCCCTAGGCCACAGGCATGGAGATGGCATGGCCTAGTGAAGGAGCAGAGGGGTTTGCTCTCTCACCCTGAAAACTGTGTTAAGGCAAATCCACCATGAATGCCTCCAAACAGTGTCAAAGCCTGGGAAAATCAAGAAAAATAAAAGCGCTTATTGGAAAGGTCATTTCTCTCCCTCGGCACTAAATTCTCTCTGCGTTAGAGACGACGTCTGGGAATCCTGGTCTTGGGGTGGGTTCTAATTGGGGGGGTTTTGAAGATCTGATCCTAACAGGGCAAAACAAAAAGAAGGGTGGCGCCAGGTGGAGATTATCATTGGAGCGCCCAAAGCCCATTTCCCTTCTAAAGTCACTCGTTTTGCAGAAGAAAAATGTGATGCTCAGATGGAGCCTGCAACACTCGCAGTGCCATCCCACTGCTTGGGTTCCCAGTGGAGGAGACTGAGAGCAGCTTCCCATCTACAGCGTGACAACGCAGTATCACACACCCGAACGAGGCACGGGAATAATGCCTGCACGCAGTACATTCTGGTGACCCTCTCTGGTTACTTCTCAGTCTGCCCGGAGGGTGGTCCGAGGAGCGGCCGGCCCTCTGGCCTCTTCGGAAGGAAACGATGCCTGAGGTCTTTCCTTTCTCACCTGCCTGGTAAGCACTGCAGGCTGAGAGACCCCTTGCAGAAGCAGAACAGATAGCTGAGATGGCTGCATGGAAAGCAGAGTGGCTTTACACCGAGTGCCTGAAAGGTATCCCCTGCACATTATTTTCTGCCCTGCAAATCTGAGGGAGCCTCAAAGGAAGCAACGGAGTGAGCGAGACAGTGGGAGCAGAGCTGACTTCTTGTTGATCCCCCTTGCCCCAACTGTACAGCTGCAGAGGTCTGTGGAAGGGGCACGGTGCCTTCGGCAGCAGCACTGACTGCAGAAGAGAGAAGCTGTAGAGGGGAAGTGAGCGTGAGTGGGGGAAAGGGAGGGGATGCGAGCGTGCCGGGAGGTGAATGGAGGGGACGGGAGCACAGAGGGAAGGGAATGGAGGGGCTGAGGGCGCGCGTGGCGAGCAACGGAGGGGATCAGAGGAAGCCTTGGGGGAAATGGAAGGGAGGAGAGTGCTGAGGGTGGGGAAAGCAGGGGGCTCAGGTGCTCACGGAGGGAAACAGAAGGAACCTGAGGATGCAGGGAGAGGACTGGAGGAGACTTTAGCAGGTGTGAGGGGACCAGAGCATCAGAGCATGCATGGAGAAGGGATCTAAGGTCGCACAAAGGAGCCTGGAGTGTGCCAAGGAGGCGATCGAGGTGGTTGCAAGGCACACGACTGCACGCCCCCGGAAAGCAGACAGCGACACACTGGCTGCATAGAGCCCATGGCTTTAAGCTGGCAGGAAGGCAGCGCCCTCAGGGTGCCAGCACCTCGGCTCTGCCACACCAGGGCTGGGCTGGCGGCAGCCACCCTCCCAGCATGCCTTGGGGCATCCCCACGGCCTGCTGGGAGCAGGGCTGCTATGGGGCACCACGGCTCAGCCCGGGGAGACGTGGCCCCTGCCCCCGTGGAGCCCTGGGGGCCATCTCTTTCCCCCTGCCCCACAGCCCCAGCCCAGACCTGCTGCCCCACGGCCCCAGCTGCCACTCACTGCCCCAAGGCCCCAGCTCTGTCCCGGTGCCCCACAGAGCCCAACACAGAGACCTCCTGCCCCATGGCCCCAGCTCGAACCTCCACAGCAGGGGCCCACAGGGGCAGTGACTGTGGCAGATTTCGAGCACCGTGCACTCTGGCCTCCGTTCCCGAGACTCTGCCAGGGGGATTGCCAGCACGGCCCCCAAGAAAGCAGCCTCCACGTCAGCCCCTGCTGTTCCTCTCTGCAGAGGAGGCAGGACCTTCTGCCTGAAGCACTGGCTGGGGCCCCAGGAGCTGCAGATGCTCTGCGGTGCGAAGGAGGTGCCTGGGCAGGAAGAAGCTGGCGGAGGAGGAATTGTGCCCCAAAAGCAGGAATTCCCTCATCCTCCTCTGGCCCACCGGCATGTGCGTTGACACTTGCTGGTGAGTCGTGGGGACATGTCATGTGGCAGAGTTGGACACCATGGCAGAGTGCTCAGGCTTCATGCTTGTTGGGAATGGCAGGCTCCAGCCCGGGGGTGGGAAGTGGAAGGAGAGGCACCCCTCGGTTTTCAGGCATGTCCACATTGCCTACTGCATTGCCACCGTGGCCTCTGTGAAAAGCCCGTGCAGAGAGTGTGCAGCGTGACATGAGCAAGGCCAGGTTTGCAGGGGGGAGTGGGGCTGAGAGGTGAGCATGTAGACAGCTGGGACCAGATGGCGCCAGTGTGCAGGGGTGCACTTCTGCGTCCTTCAGCCCCCGGTCAAAGTGATGACTTGTGGTCTCCAAAACCAGCAGACTGGCTTTCACCTGGCAGCCTTTACACCCATTTGAGCACCAGCCAGCACTGTTCCTCTTAGCAGTTCATTGCTCCTGAATAGCAGGCAAGGAGTGTTGTGGGCGAAGGGGGCCACTCATATGAAATCTGGAGAGCCGCAGTGTTCACAGCAGAGCCTGTCCGTTCATGGGTATCCCCAGAGCTCTGGAGATGCAGGAGCCAAAGGCAGTCCTGGGAGGATGCCTTTTGGCTTAACGAAGCTTTGTGTCAGGCAGCCCCTGCCCCATTTGATCCTAGCTTTGTATCTCAAAGCAAATAGAAAGCTCGGAAGGAGAGGAAAAGTCTTTTTATGCATGCCATACTGCTGTTTTATTTAGGCCTCTTCTTTGCCCTGTGCATGCTACTGCATTGTGTAACCCTGCAGACTGGTGCTTCCACCGAGGGTCCTTAGCCTTATACCTGAGGAGCCGTCACTATGGGGTTTATGTAGGCATCAGAGGGGCAAGTGTTTGTCTGGAGAAGGGCTTTGTTCAGCCCTCTCATGCCACACCAGGACTATGTTCCTGGAGTAATGCGATCAAAGCAATCTGATTTTGACTAATAGTGGGATTAATGAGCTTTGTCAGGTCTTGAGCTGTCCAACTAAGGATGCTCGTTATGAGCCCAGGCCAATTACAGACTTAGCTGCTGCCTTCAGACATGGGGCTGAGAACGATCCTTTTTTCTTTCGTGGCCATTTGTGTTTCAGACATAGAGACAAGATGCTCTGAGGTAGTTCTGTTGCAAGGGAATAATCCCTCCCTGCAGCTCACATTGCAGGTGGGCTCCATCCTCCCTGCTAGGCTCCCTCAGAATGTTCTTTATTCTAAAATTAAATTAAAAAGTGGGTTTCTAAGTAATGGCAGCAAAATTGCCAAGACCCCAACAGAGCAGAATCCTGGAAAATTTCAGTGGGGCATAAATGGAGGTGGTCACTGAAGGAGTGGGGCAGGGAAGGAAGAACAGCCCCCTCCCCAAACTGGCAACTGTGTCCTTGTTTTTTTCTGTATCCTTGGTAGCGGGTATTGAATTCCAGCTCTTCAGGGCTGTCCCTGCACAACTCTGTGGCCTCCTTTCGGGTTTGGCAACAAAATTCAACTGCCGAGAAGCCTGTCAGCCAACCCTTCAAGTCTGCCAGTGCAACTCTTATCCTAAAGCCTACCCGACAAGCACCCCATAGTTCCATTAAGGATCCCAAATCCTATTTTCCACTGCCATGTTCCCTACGAGATCAAAGATCAAGAATACCTCGAGCCCACCTCCGCCATATGTGTCAACTCACAGACCCAAGTGAGGGCTGCTACCTACAGACTTGGAAATAGAGAGTTCAGTCCCCTGTCCTGCAAAGACCTTTGGCATCCCAGACTATTTTCACACAATGTCAGACCATGCAGACATACCACTTGCCCCCACCCGTGAACATGAGCTCTAGCCTTATTATACTGCAATGCCTTTCAAACTGAAGAACTCAGCACTGAGGATAAGCTGGCTGCTGTTGCAAGGCCATGGCTGAAGAAGGTAGAGTCCGGGGGGTGGGGGAACCTGGATGTGTTGGTGGCCGCACAGGCTACAGCCAACACGGAGGGGGTCTGTGAAGTAAGTGCCAAGGTCTGGCTGAACTCCTGGAGCAAGGGACTCAGCTGAGGAAGACTCCAGGGGCTGTTTGGGGAAAGAATGGTCCCGCTGTGGTGGCCTGGTTAGGTTGTGCGTGAGGACGCTGACTCTGGATGGAGGGAAGGCAAAGGAAGGGAGGAGAGGACTAAAAGGAGACATGGCTCAGCCTAGCAGGAGGAGAAGAAATGAGTAATTGGAGCAAGTGACAGAAGCAAGCGTGGGAAGCGCAGTTCAGGGCACTACCTAGATAAGCTCAAGCAGCTGGAAATCCAGACTGGCACTCAACCTAGCCTCCACAGGTAATGACACAGACTGTGAATGCTCGTAATGGCAGAACTGAGCTGAGGCCAGGGTTTACCGTGTTTCAAGCAAAGACAGGCTGTGAGGCGATCAGAAATTGCAAAAAAGTCATTTGCGCATCCTCTGCAGACATGTCCCTCGTTTGTAGCTGGCTAACTCTGCTCCTAAATTCACTGTTTCCACCATTCTGTTATTTCTCCCTGAAGTCCAGCTGAGCCCCTTCCCTTTTGGGCCATAGCCACCTGCTGCTATTTCAGTGTGCCCTCACCCCCATGCATATCTGAAGACCTCTTTCCCAAAAGCTGTTCCTGTGAGGTAATTACACACTCAGTTATTTCCAGTTGATAAACCTCGTGTGCTTAGAGATGCATGCGATGGACACACATGCAGAATTCCCACTACCTTAATAGCCCCGGTATTCCTCCACGCATCCCACAGTGCCTCCATCTTCCCACAGGTCCCCTTCCCGCTTCCAGCACAACATCTCCCAAGGAAAAATAAATAAATAAATAAATAAATCATCTCTGTAAGTGCTGCTATTCCCATGTTTTTAGCACTTCCTTTTAAACCAACTGCCCAGCTAGTCAGCTGGTATAGTTTGACTTTGAGCCATCCTTACATTTGAGGTGGAGAAGCACTTCCAGTTTCCAAAGCATTTTTCATACCTACTTTCTTCTCTAGCTTCATTTAATTCAAAACACACTCTATTATTACATATTATATGACTGTATCACAATGTCTATGGTATACATTCTGAAATATCTAATAATTTCTTTAGTGAAATTAAATGATTCAAAATGATCAAAGTGAAGCATTTTGATTTTTCTCAATTGAAATTTAGCATAATTGACCCAGAAGACATTTCAATGTTTCAACATTGCTCTCTCATGCAAAAGGAAGGTTAGAGAAGTAGGAATTCACCATTGAAGAGAAACACTATTTGCCCAAAGATGGGAGATCTTTGGAGAGCAGCCTCCACCAGGAATACCAATGACTCCCCCACTGCTTCTGACCTTCCTTCTCTTTCTGCAGGTGTGGGAGTGAGGGCAAATTTAAGATAGATAGCATTTAAAATACCAGCAGAAATTGAGTGGAAATGGAAAAGGTCCCCCGTCCCTGTAAGATGAGTTTGCAAGAGAGAGATGATGAATTATCTTCTTGAATGGCCTGTCTCCTTCCGTTACTACAAAGGCAGCTTAGACAACTAGATTAGATTCAGTCACCTAACTTTTAAATAGCTTAAGTGCAGGGAGATGAATCCCATCTGCTGTATAGACATGTGGCATGTGCTCAAGATCCATGATGGGTCTGGATCTACTGCACAGCTCTGTCCAGGAGATGCATTTCACATTCTCTGAAATATCACACTGAGCTGCACCCTGTGCTGTTCTGGCTGTCTTTATGTGCACAGTAAACTATGCACATCCCGAAATCTGGGATGCATGGAGCCTAATCCACATGACATGGAGAAAGCATGTGTGAAATTGCACGTGCATGTGTTAAGAAAAAATAATAAAAAAAAAATCCTGCCCTGGAAATCCACCAGCCTTACCCTCCCAAGCCTGCAGTTCTGCGCCATGCCATCACACCATATTTCCATACCACAGCAATGCAGGAGGCCAGGCTCCATGATTACTCTTTCAAATGCTCATGGGTGTGAAACACTTGGGGAAAACATACAGGAAGACTTCCTTGCTGAGCTTTAGCTGTATGCAAGTGACCTATTTAAAGCTAATCAGGCTTCCTCTGTGTTCATCAGAGAGAAAGAAGTTAGCCTCTTCACAGAGCCCTTCTTCCTTAGGATGGGTTGAATCATCTCCAGGAACTGCCTGTCTCTCTCCGTTGAGTACAGAGGGGGTTTAGATGACTAGATTAGATTCAGACAAAGCTTTTACGTGCTTCCTGGTAGATGACATGAGTGTTTTCACCCACAACCCTCCCTAATTTCTCCCTTTTATCTCTACCGAGAGATCTCCAACCTCCTAGGTACCAGCATGTGGTCCTTCAGTAGGATGCCTGAATTTAGGTGAGAAGAACTGAATCCTAAGAGTCACTTACTCTAACACAAACAGATAATGTAACTCCCTGTATTTCTCTTGTTGGCAGATGTTGAACTTTTGATGCATTTGGTGACATAATGAATACATTCATAATAGATAATTTGCTGAAGGAGCACAGTAACTTAATTACTGCAAGGTGGAAGTTTCACAGTTATTCAATTCACCTCACAGAAGAAAATGCTCTTGTCTTCCCTTTACTCTGCTTCCCCAAATACTTGTGCTGCCTCCCCAGCTATAATACTGGATTGTGTCACTTCCTCCTTTACCTATGGATGTCCCCTTGTATGACTTTTCATAATTAACTTGTGCAGGAGAATTATGACAATTTTCAGAAAAGTTTTTTAAAATGTAGCGCCCTACTATGGCTAAAGAAAATCCAACAAATAAAATAGCCATCTTCCACTTACCGGAAAACATCAGCACCAGTGTATACGCGTTTACATACACTCAGGTTTGTGCCTTCGCCATCTGGTGGCAAAGCACGATCATAGCATGTCCACAGAGCTGAGAAAGTTTTAGGACCCTATCTATTTGTTTGAAAATGAGAATTTAAAATAAGTAAGATTGTTGAGAAAGTTTCTGTTTTTCAACATTTGTTGATAATACCATCAGTTATATACACACATCATTTGGAGAGCTTCTATTTTGTAAATAGGTGATACTTATTGTTTACTGCTGCTACTTGTTTTAATGTATTATCTTGTATTATATTGTACTGAACAACATTGCATTGCATCATATCTGAGTGTTGTGGCACAAAAATATCCGACATGCTCTTTTCAGATAGTTGACTATGCATCTAGTCACAGGCTTGAGCAAAAGGCTGTCCCAGCTCATTCCAGTTATAGCTGAGCACATTGATTTATCTTACCCAGATTTAAACCTCTGCAGCAGATTTGAGTCCATCTGACCTCGTCAATCTAATCTTCCTTTAAGGTTAATTAAAAAAAAAAAAAAAAAAAGCACTTCTTGGGCACCGTTCATCTTTTCTTAGAAGAGACATCTTCATAGCCTGGGATCCATGAATCTTCTTTGTAAACTATGAAGAACACGAGATGCAGAGCTTAGGTGAAGGCGATTACTTCTGAGATCATATCTCTTACATCATAGAGAGCCAAAGCACAGACAGCAAAAACCTCACATCTTGTCCTTCAGACTGGGGAATCCAAGTCAGTGAGTGTAATTATAACCCGGTTACTTTCTCATGTATCCTGAAATGTTGGAGCTGAGAAAGATATCTAAGCCATATTACACGCTAAGATCAAATTAAAAAAAAAAAGTACTTCTTGTTTTCTTTTTTCTAACTCTTACATTGCATAGGAGGGAATTTACTAGTTGCACTGGATAGTATGAAATTTGCATTTTCCTGGCCTTAGAAATTAGTAGCTGAAAGATCTATTTCCCATCTCTAGTTTCTTTGCTATGAAGGATGGCCATTCATTTTCTTACACCCACTGCTTAATCCTGCCTGCTACAACTCTGGATTTCAACACAGGTGGAGTTGCTTGCTTTCTCAACTGGGAAGTAACATCTGTGTTCACTTTGGAAGTTCTTGTATGATCCAAGCATAAGTTGCTATGTAATTGCTTGCAAGTCTTCTTCTTCTCTTTTTTTTTTTCCAGTAAGGACTGGATTATTTACCAGATTTGCTTATAGACCCTTGATCTCCAGATGTCTATACACACATATAGAAGCTCCATCGTTAACCAGATAGATAAAAGCCTGTTCAGATCTCCTTCTTTTTCAGAGTGCTGGGTATTACCAAGAGTGGAATAAATCCAAATCTTCTCAACATTTTGGAAAGAGACCATCTCTGTTATACAAAACAGAAATAACAGAGATAAAGTCTGTTTCTATTTAAAAGTAGACTGAAATTTAGCAAAACATCATTTCAGGACAATGTGGAACGAGAATGTTACAGTCTAGGAATCCTAGAATAGCCTCATTTTCACACGTGTTCTTTGTGGCTTGTATGTCCAATTTATTGATAGAATTGATACAGCAGCAGCAGACTGTAGTGATGTATTCTTCCGTGCAAACAAATTGCAGTTACTAACATTTGGTTTAATAAAGACATGATAAGTGAAAATGGATATGAATTTAAGTCTTTTCATAATCGTGGAGTTTAAGTGCAGCTGACATCTACTCTGGAATATCATTGTAATCCCATGCAGACAAATGCATTTGAAACCTTAATTTCCCCAGAGATGCTGACCATCCATTTCTGTCTTCACAGGTAACTTTGTATATCCTGCACACCTTCAAAAGTCAGCTCAGGAATTCATACCTCCATGTACCTACTAGTCAGACAGTCAGTTTGTTATGAGAGTGAATGGAGCTTGGTTTGGTGCAGGAATGAGCAGAATTAATCAAAGAGTGTTTTCTATCAGACATTTGTCTAGTAGAATGCCATTAAGTTGACTGGAAAGAGTTGGAATCCAAACAGTGGACTTTAATATCTTTTTCTGAAAAAAAAAAAAAAAAGCAACCCAGTTATACATATGGCAGTGAAGGAATAGTTGGTTTATTTGTAATAAAACTGGAGTAGCTCTACATACATATGGCTGCTTGTGGAATTCATCTCACCTAGAGATATACCTTTAAGCATGCCTTCGTTTCTGTCTTCCATCTTAGTTTCTTCTCAATAGGGAGGGGGAGAAAAAAAAAGTAACAGGTGTTTTTATAGAATGGTTCATGTGAGTATCTTAGACATCTGCTACATGATGAGATGAGTTATGCCATAGAAGTGCCCATTTTTTCCTTCCTTTTCCCTATTCAGGATGTGTAGAATGATAAGCTCAGGAGGCTGCAGCCAGGGCCTGTCCCTCTGGCCCTGAGCCAGGTGGGCAGAGAAGACCTGGAGATGGTAGCCGAGTTCAACCAAGAGTCCAGATGACCAGGAGAGTTCCTGGTGATGAAGCAGGTATGAGGTCAAGCTGAGAAGTCAGCCTGCGGGTCAGAGTCAGGATCAGGCCTGGTGAGGGTAACCAGGGACAGAGAGAGTCCAGTGCCTACTGGGCAGGCCCAAAGTGACAAGATAGGTCCAGGGTGAAGCTGGGAAGTCAGTCCACAGGGCAGGGTCCAGAGCAATGGAGTCTGCACGCTGAGCTGAGCTGAGCTGAGCTGGAGATCAGTGCTCCTCTAGGGCAGCTCAGACAGAAACTGAAGGCCCAGGGTTGAGCTTAAATGGGGCTCCTGGGCCTATGGGCAGGAGGTGCAAGTGGCTGCCTCAGGCGAGGATGATCAGGCCCATTAAGGCCTGTTAGTGCCCTCAGACCCTGGAAACAGTAGTAATATTAAATATAAAAATAAATATTAAATATTAAAGACTTTTCTGTAATAGCAGGAGCTACAGCTTTACTGTGAGAAAGTACAATTGTGACACTTTTGAAGGCAATTATTTTCACCTAAGTTTTTACTTTCAAGTTTCATGCCTTGAAGACATCCCAGCTTTGATTTCAACTGTTGCTAACTAGTACCAGTTCAGCAGTATCGCTTCCATGTTCTGTTTCCATTCCCTTACCTCATACATCCTTGTAGTCTTTTTTTTCCTGACTCACAGTCTGAAGGTGATCATTAACCTTTCAGTAAAACCGGGTCACATTCATCAGGCACCTTAAACTCTTTACAGTATTAGTGATGTGGGAGAGCAGCCACTGTAAGCACAGTTTAACTAAGGCTGCGTTACCTGGGACATTTCTGCCTGCCTAAGCCCCACTGATGACTTTCCCTGCTAGGGACAGTCAGAGCAGATCACTCTTCAGCTGAGTAACCCAATTCAGCTCTCTGCTCTGAAGGCCAACAGTTTGTCGAACAACCTCTAAGCCCTCGAAGAAGCACAAGTAAGCTAGCTTTCCTGGCAGGTAGAGATGTCCTTAAACTCCTGCCAGAATCAGGGGAAGGATCTTTGTTCATATGTCTCAAAGGCTCCTCAGCTTCCCAGAACAGCTGTCTTCATCATCTTATCGTAAAGTAATTTCAATAAGTGTCCAGTGATATTGCAAGAACAGAGAAAGGTTAATAGCAAACTGTTACTAAAGCATGATATCTATGTCAACATCTTCCAATAGACCATTATTTTTCTTTTCTTCAAAAGAGTTAATTATTCAAGGACCTTAGAAGAAAATTATATGTGGGATTAGGTGAAAGTGCAAAGGCAGTGTTAAGGCAGAGGCACCAGAACTCTAAGCAAATCACCAGCAATTAACTACTTGAAGAATTTTCTATCTGCATTTGAAGAAAAATCTACGCCGATGGATGGACACATAATCTGAGCCTGGATGGTTCACACACGAACAGGTTATCACAGCAAAATATCTGCTCCACAGATGAGCAGGCTGCCTGAAACTAGATGGTCCATGAGCCAAAGAGGTTATCTAACAAAGGGCACGAGTCCAAGGGTAGATGTGTTATTAGAGACAACAGGAGTCTTCTGTGGAAAAACCAGCTAACTGTGTATCAGGACTGTGCATTTTAATGAGAGGAAGAATTATCAAGTTTGATCACAATTAATAACAGAGGTGGAGTCACATTCAGATGGCATACTTAATGCTTAAACTCCACAGAGTTGCACTGCAGCTCTTCAGAGTCAGATAAGCAGAACTGATTCCTCTGATATCTTACACTGTACTGCTATTTACATGAATATGGTCTTATTGTTATTAAAAGAATTTTTATTAAAGTTTGCAGTCTAAAGCTTTGTTAAGCCTTGTTTGTGAGTTGATAGGGACAGGCATGACCAGGGTTCACTGAATTTGCTAGGACACTTATGTCATCAGTTTCACTAGTAAAAAGTAGTAAGGGCAGGGAATGAGATGGGCATGTCCTATAATCACACTTATTTTAAGATGGGATGAATTGTCCTTTGAAGATGATATTGCTCCCTTTGTCTGCAGAGGGAGCCCAGAATAGATGTTGACAAGACCCTTAACCAAGGGTAGGGGAAATTAATTCACAGAGAGATTCCTCATTACAGTGCATCTGCTGAGACTCCTAATTAAGGCCTGGTGTCTTGCAGGAGATCTAATTTACAGACATTAAACTGCATTGTGAGTCCTAAATACACCAAGTACTTCAGTAACACCATTTTTCTGAAGAAAGAATTCCAAAGCGGCAAGCTGAGTGTTAGAATATCACATTTAGAATATCACATTTCATATTGAAGTTGTTTCTCAGCGTGTCACTCCACTAATGTTTCACAACCCCCAGGCTGCAGGTCAGCTGCAACATATAGGGAGAAGAATGTGCTGTTGCTCCAAAGGCAGTACTGAATTGCATAGTTCTGCAAACATCGAAGCAAAGAACATTTATCTGGGCAGGTGGAGCAGGGAGGGGCTCTATTGCAAGTGTGAAGTCCTAAAGTTTTTCTGTTTAGATAAATCTTCTGATTTGTTTCAGTAAGATGTCTTTGTAGTGAAGAAGGAAGCTACTCACTATTACGAAGGTACATGAAATGTTTGTAGCTTTTGAAATAAAAGTTTATTTCTGGGAACAATACGGCATAAAATATCTCGCACCTTCATCAAGGAAGGAAGGCCTATTTCTTCATTTTAGAGATGAAAAAGATCATTTTCAATCTGCAGATAGAATCATAGAATCATTTAGGTTGGGAAGGATTTCTGGAGGTCATCAAGTCCAACCTCCTCCTCAGAGCAGGTTCAGTCAGATCAGATTGCTCCGGCCTGATCCAGCTGAATTTTAAATGTCAGCACAGATGGAGATTCTACAAATTTGCACCTAATCCAGTGTTTGATCACTCACGTTGGGGCAGGAGAGGGAAATTTCCTCCTTCAGTTTCCCAAGTAGTCCATGGAAGAGAGCAACCTGTTGATAGCAAGCTCATTGAAGCCCTTTTCTGAGAATTAACTGGGCTAGTTGCTGTGCTTTAGGGCAGAAAAGGTTGAGTAGGTTGGAGATGAACAGCAGCCAACTATGTAAAGATGACTCAGTGTGTAAAGGCAGTCTGGTCTTTTGTGCATCTAAGCAGGGTAAGCATTTTGCTCACTTAAAGTGTGTACCTAACCATTATAGGCTGGTTTTAATCCTGCTGTCTGCTTCTTGAAATGGGCAAGTACTTCTGAAGATTTGGCTCACGGGGGGAATAAACTGGCTTGGTATCCACAGTATCTACTCTTCTAATTTTGCTACCATTGTAAAGTAACAAGAACTTATTCCTGTTTTTCATCTCCACATATCAGCAATCCACTTGAGGCAACTGAGTGAACTGGTAGTTATTTTAAGGACATTGGACATAATTTGAAAGTTAATCAAGCTGCAGTGTTCTTTCACTTAAAAGAATGACGGAATAAGATGGTGACTTACCAACTACATGTCTGCCATCAATGTGATTTTGAGAATAAATGACCAGTCATTTCTGGGAGATGAGAAAGTTGGGAAAGGCTTTGGAATCCTTTTATCAATTCAACTAAGCTAGCTCTAGGGATAGGTGTTCTAGTGCTAATAGATGTTTCATCCCTTCTGGCTGAGTTTACAAATGCTGTCCCTCAGTTGGCAGAAGGAGTTGAAATCTTTATTGAGCTGAAAGTGACAGAATTAATCTCAGACAGGCGAGAGGTTCCTGCCTCTGCATAAGGTTTACAATCAAAGGGGGATGGAAAGAGGTCTTGCGGATTCCCTTTGCATTTCGCTGCAAGCCTGTTAGGGCTGTTATTTCCCCTGACTTCCTCTCCTTAAAGCTGTGCATAACTCTAGCAAAGATTGTGTCCCTGTGATCATCTATGGCACCCTAAAGAAGGATTTTACACGTCTCAGGAAAATATAGTCGTTTGGTCCTGACAGTTGTCAATTTTCTGTTGCTGCAGAGGCTGAAGCTCATGGGCCAAAGTGTAGAGGAATAAAATGTTGTTGTTGTTGACGCCTTCCATAAGCTATGGTCCCGCTGTTGCCTGCTAGCATCCAGCAGCCGGAAGAGAAATCAGAAAAATCATGGCGTTCTTCCCCAAAACATTAAAAAAAAAACCAAACAGTTTTTAAATTATTAGCCTTAGCTTGAACTGGCCGTGTGCCCTAACCCCTCAGCATTTCAGTATGAAGGGGGTCAGTGGGCCCCATCTGTCTTTCTACCTGCCCCACCTACGGTGAGACAGAGCAACCTCTGAAGGCGCCTGTCCCTCTCTGTTGACAGTGGTGCTGAGCTAGACAACTGTCCTTCATTGCATGAAGAATTTAGACTGCTACAAACAGGTGGGGATGGTCCCACCTTTAGCTGTGTCCACAGAGTGTGAATGCTGGGTGAGGGACATGCTGGCCCAGGCCTGAGGGACAGTATCCCTGTAAGCCTTGAGAATCAGGATTTATCCCAGTTCCGTCCTGCTGGCTGCCATCCACGTAACCCACCACGGTGAGGGGAAGACACTGAGACGTCCGCAGTGTACTGGTGCATGCCTGTGAAACGGGAACCCACTCTGCCACCCCCTGCATAGAGCAGAGGACATTTGGGGAACCAGAGCATTTGCGACATTGTCCCACGGTTGGTCCGTAGATGTGCCACTCTCCTGTGCAGGGAACACCTTCTTATCTTGAATCACGCTTAAGCCATGTTAAGGTGCAACACAAGTGCAAGCAAGTGTTTATAGAGAACGTGAAGTGAAGGAAGAAAAAAGAAAGTGCTTTAGTTACTTTCAGAGTGCATTACACAGATGTCTTTCTCCCTCACGCACCTGATTTGCTCTTTTCCTCCTGGCAAGGTAGGAGTCAGGGTCCCGTGGCTCCTCGTGGCTCCTTCGTCCTTGTGGAGAAGCTTAGCTGCTACAACTAACCTCCCTGTGGCAGCTTTGGCTGGCTCTGAGATGATTTAATCTTCCATCTTCATATTTCTTCTCTTCCCTCCTGCAGGAGTAGCTGCTCCAGCTATTCCCTTGGAATACATGTTTCTTCCTTTGCCTGGGCCTGTAGATGTGCCCTGTTGGGCTAGAAGTTATCCTGCGTACAGGAATTATTCCCAAACAACTCTTTTTTTTCACTGACACATAAAATTGTGCCCCCCAATGCTTTCTTTGGTGATGACAATTTCCTACAGTGAGCAATTTATCTTTCACTTGGATCTTTGATTCTCTATTAGTAATAAACATTAAAATGCAAAATCTGAGGCAGAGATGAAGGGCAGAGGGGATGGTCAGGAAGGAGGGCATTAGTGATATGTGAACTACTGCAGAAAGGCAGAGAGTTGCTGCACTGGAATGGGAAGGGGAGAAGCTTCTCCTCATATCATCTGCATCAGCAAATGACCCAACCAGCATCTAATATCAGCAGTTTAATTGCTAATCCATGGATTCAGCATATGACAATGCAGTACTCCTAAGAAGGCATTTACTCCAAAGTAAAGGAGAAGGAAGCCTTTGGTACAATTGCTTCCAGCAGCGGGTGACCAACAGCCTTGCAGACACCTTGGGCCATCATTTCCTAGCTGAGTAGACTGCAGAGTAGATGGAGTTTGTCTGACGGAAAGTTTACACCTGGGAGAGCTCGGACTAATGGGATGCTCTGCCTGGAACACATTTTAATATTTTTGACAGCATTCATTTCTTTATTTGCTGGTGTCTCAGCAGTGCTTGGAAGCCCCAGTCCTGGGCCTGTGCTATTCAAAAAGAGAACATAAAGGGAATCCCCGATAGTCACAGAGTTTACAATGCCATTGCAATCAAAACATGAACTTTCAGTGTCTTCCTAATTACTGCAACAGCTAAAACCAAGCTTTTCTTCAAAAGGGAGCTTTCAGTAAATTTTCCAAAATGGAATTATAGTGAGAGAGACTTGATTTTCTCAGCTCCTGAGAAAATGTTACCACAGTTCTACACCTCACCCTTTTCACTCCAGACTTTTCTATTCCACAGTTTTCTCATGGCACTTTTCATCTCCTCATTTCTCAGTGTGTAGATGAGTGGGTTCAGCATGGGTGTGATGACAGTGTAAAACACAGCTACGCTCTTGTCCTCCGAGAGATTGCTGGATGGGCGTATGTAGGTGAATGTGGATGGCCCAAAGAAGAGAATCACCACAGTAATGTGGGACCCACAGGTGGAGAGGGCTTTGTTCCTCCCTTCGGACGTTCGCCTTTTCAAGGATAACAAAATGACAATGTAGGATGTGACCAGGATGATGAAAGAGACCAAACAAAGCATTCCACCATTGGCAACGACAATGATGCCCGCAACATATGTGTCGGTACAGGCCAGTTGTAGTAGGGGATGGACATCACAGAAGTAGTGGTCAATTTTGTTGGGACCGCAAAAAGGGAGGCTAACGGTTACGAGGGTCTGCACCAGGGAGTGCACAAAGCCCCCCACCCATGAACCCATCACCATCCAGCCACACACACGCCTGGTCATGAGGGTGGTGTAGTGCAGGGGTCTGCATATGGCAAAGTAGCGATCATAGGCCATCACTGTGAGGATGAAGACCTCAGCGCCGCCAAAGAAATGTACGCCAAAAAGCTGTGCCATGCAACCCCCAAAGGAAATGGTTTTCTTCTCAACAAGGAAGTCAGCAATCATTTTGGGAGCTGTGGCAGAAGAGAAGCAAATATCTGCAATGGACAGGTGGCAGAGAAAGAAATACATGGGGGAGTTCAGACGCTGACTGCTAACTACAGTGACAACGATGAGCAGATTTCCTGCCACAATAACAATATAGAAGAACAAAAACACCACAAAACATATTTTCTGCACCCCTTGGTTCTTTGAAAGGCCCAGAAGAATGAACTCCTTCACACTGCTTACATTCTCCATGTTGGTCAGTTGCATGGCAATATGCAATATACAGCTTATACACCTGGGAAAACAAAGACAGACACATGATTCATCAGCATTTTTTCATTATTAATGATGAGTTCTATATCAGAAGTGGATACAAACCAAGAAAGATATAGCATTAGTATTAAGCTTATGAAGTGTTTAGTTTCTGTCATGTATTTTTTTTTTAACAGCTATTTAATTCTCCACAGTACAAAGCTTCTGCCATGGCTTCGGTGGCACAGAGATAGGTGCACTCTGTGATATGTTCCTTCATCCTGGTCCTCCAGGATTTTGAAGGACTGGCTCCATGGCTGGTAGCCTTCCATGCACTAAGGACATGGCCAGAGTGTTCACCTTGGGCACTACAAGGCAGATAATGCAGCATGTTTGCCCTCAGGGTAGACAAAGTCCCTCACAGCAATCTTTGTAAAATGGGTGTCTTTAAGAATACCTGGAAATATTGCTCAGAATGATGATTTGCTTTATAAGTACACATGATCTTTGAATTCTTGTTTAGAAGGGAAATGTACCCACAGGCAGAGAAAAGAACTCTCTTGTGTATAGACATTTTGAAACGTAAATATGAAATGTCACAGGCGGAAAAATGAGTTCTGGGAAGGTTATCTATCATGGAGGGGAAAAAAATTGCACATATGACTTAATGTAGTACTTCACATTGTTCTAAATCTCAGCATTGTTTCTGTCAGAGGAAGGAAGAATGAAAGACTCTTGTGAGATCTTCTGTCCCAGCATTGTACTGATTTTACCTAGTGTGATTTTTGATATGCTCTGCGTGATGCTTTCAAGGGTTAACTTAGCTTAATGAAGCTAATCTAACTAAACTCCTTCAACAGCCAGTATAAGTCTGATTCATAGGCTGATTCAGAATGACTAAATTAGGGTCCTTTGCAGAACCCTTTTTTCCTCCACTCACTATGAGGAGCTTAAGCAAATTAGCACCACCAGGTTAGAATGACCTTTACAGAATAATCCCTTTTGGTGCCTGAAAGTAGCTCAGAGCTTTTTGTAATGCCATCCACCTGTTTTAGGTTATGGCTGAGCTCCTTGTCCCTAGGCATTTCTACATCCATACAGTTTCTCATTCGAGACAAGGTCACATTCCAGCATAAACATGGGACTTCTTTGGTTCACCCTGTATTCCACCTACAACCCATCGAGCATTACGTGTCACTAATAAATGAGTAGCCTACATCTTTAGAAAGAGTGTAACGTCTCTAGCTTGCCATTATGCACCCAGACCACCAGAATTCCCTTGCTCAAAGAAGTGTGGGAACCACCAGATTAAACTCTTCACAGAGAGTTTAAGGTCAGCCAAAAGCAGGCACTCTTTTAATAAAAATATCCACTGTATGGGCTTCCTTCTAGCATCAAAACATTCCCCGTCAGCTGGTGTTAAAATGCACCATTTTAAGTCCTGCAGAATTACATCACAACCAGGTCTTCTCATTTGTCTTGGTGATCTGTGAGCAAATCTGTGGAATGATTCAGCTAAGCCAAGTTATCTACCAACTACTTCAATCTGCAGCATAATCAGAAACTTTTGTGCAGGCACAAAGTGATGAAGCATCCACAGGAAACACTGAAACTGAGAAAAGCCAAGATTACTTTCAAACCCACAAAGTGAAGCCGAGAGAGGAAGTGGGGAAAGGTAGGGACTTTTCCTATGCTTACAGTTGTACTTACACTAGATGAAAGTTTTTCAAGCAGAAGGGTAAAATTTACATGGATGGTTCCCCTTCAGATATTTCTACAAGGAAAAAGATCAGTAAGAACAACGTGAGGTCACTTTCTCCCTCAGCTTACCAGGTCGTGATCCTTTCTACCCCTCTTCCTTCTACTGAGCAACGACGTAGACTTCTCAACAAAATAAATGACAGGGATGAAATGAGCACACCTTTATGGCTGTGCAGTACCCAGACGAAAAGAAATAGCTGGGCTCCATCCAAGCCAGAGCATCACTGGAAGCATACCACAGCAATCGCAGGGCCATATTTAGGCAGTCAGAAAGGAGTGACCAAGAGAGAAATGGTCGGGGGAAACTATATGCCTGAATACCAGCAGATGGCAAAGTCCTGAGCTAGAAACAAGGTGTGCATCTACAAAAGGACCGATTCACAATTCAGACAGCTCGGCTATGTGTCTTTCTTGACAAGGTCCTTTCCATCACCACCAAACTGCATTTAACAAACTACCCATCTGTCTGATCTCATCTCATCGCCTTAAGTCATGTAGGCACCTGTACCTAAGCTAGGCATATTACACCTGACCAGTCTACTTGTAGATGTGATGAATCATGTGCTGCAGGTACCCGTTTCTTACTGTTGACTCTAAGAGGGTTACTAGAATGATTAATTCAGTAGAGGATTGCCACCAGTTATGGCTTATCTCTTCAAGTGCCTTTGCAGGGGTAGACCTGAGCTATATGACATAATGCAATCAGCTGCAAAATAAAATGAATCTCATGTGTACTCTTAACATCTCAAAAAGGGTGAGAAATTGCACCATCTCCTTACTGCATGCATTCTTCCCTAAAATCTCCGGTGGTTATGGGAAACAAAAGAATAATATCGAAGCAATCGAATCTGCGGCTGTAGAACTAGCTCTGTATATGATTCTAGCCAAAGATAACTAGAGACAGTTGATAACTTCAGTGGAAGTTCCTTTCACATTTGTTCAAGAAGAAAGGGAAAGGAAGAGGAAAGCAAAGCAAAATAAAGCAAAGCAAAGCGAGAAGCCAGAGAAGCTGCAAAACTTACCTCACCTGTGTTTAGAGATCTAATTCTTTGTGTAAGGCTGTACAACTTTACCTCCTAAACTTCTGTCTCCCCTGGTATGAATGTGTTAGAGCACAGCGCCTTTAAAGAACATAGAATGGCTTCTGGAAAGCTTCCAAAACTTGCTTAGGAGGTGGCTGTTAGTGTATAATCCAGTCCCATCTAATTTATTACTTGCTTTCATGTGTCACAAGTGTATCTTGATGTTTCCTGCCTGTGTGAGAAGTGGTTTAATAGGCTGTGTGGATGATGTGACCTGGGTGTGCTGAATGATGCTTTCATACCCCAGCAGCTGCAAAAAGGGCTGAGAAGAAAACCATTTAAGCACCAACCTTTAACCCTCTCCCAGGAAATCTTCCACCTGAAGGGCTCTTGGGGCTGCAGGAGGGAGGGGTGGAGGCTTGGTGAAGGCAAGGCGTGAAAGAAAGGGGCAAAGGAGGAGAATGAGTTCTGTCTTGACTGAAAAGCTTAAGTAAATATATTTTAAAGAAACAGTTGTCAGTCAATGCTTTTCTAATGATATCACAAAGGCATTTCAGGGTTTCTCCATAAGAAATAACAGTCAAAGGAGTAGCTGAGTATTCAACTGGACAAGCATATGCATGGAACTATCCAGCTAACGCTTCTCGGAGTTCTTCCTTACTCCAAGCTGATAGTTGTATGGATTTCCCAAGTGTAAAGGGCCATTAGGTCCACTGTTCTGGCTTCCTAGCATTGTGAATGCTAAAACAGTCCATTTGTAATCTAGATATTTTCTCTCCTTTTTTAACTTCTGTGTATTCCAAAAAACATGTAAAAGAGAAATCCTCATTAAAGGAAAAAAAGAAAGAAACCTCAAGCTGTAGGAAGAGTCACCATCCTCCAGGGATGGTAAAGAATTCCTATCACAGGAGTCTTTTAAGGACAGGTTGGGCTCATTTCTCTCAGGAGTGGTTACGATGAAGTTTTTATAGGGACAGAAGATGTCCTGGGTGACTTCTTGATGACCCTCCAAGTCCTATCTCACCAGAAATTTCATCACTGGAAATCCAGTGAATAAAGCCTCTTTGCAAGAATTTGCATGTTTTAACAGAGGTCAGTGAATTACCAAGTCAGTCAAAAAAATCCTTCATATACGAATTGGGAAACTGAGGGAGGAAGTCACCTATTTAATGCCGATGGAAGTCAGCAAATTTAACCCTGACTTAGTCACTCTAGGCTCTTCTGCGGAAAAAAATGAATGTCTCTGGAGGCAAATGCATCTGATCTACCTCAGAACTGATTTTAGGATGCGATTAGGTGTGAAATAGACATCTAGCTTTTAAACAAAATAACTTGGGGCGGACAAATCTCACTGTCACGATGGGCCCCATCTTTCTTAACCTGAGCAGCTGCAGTCAAAGGTGAACCTATGAAATGAAACAAATGAAGCAAATAGACATGCTGATTTATATCAGCATATCATCTCAACCAAGGCCCAAGTCAAATTCATTGTTTCTCTCAACTCTACTGTGTATTTGTAGCTTATGCCTCATGGAGGTCAGGAAAGACATTGTCTCAGCTACTGTCCTTTACTTTGTTTTGCTGAAGTTTCTGGAAATGTGGAATGGCCTGATAGCAACATAGTTAATGTCTCCATCTCCTCTGCACAGAATGCCAGCGATCTCCACAGTGAAAACAGAAATCCTACAGTTAATGAGAATAAATACTGGTAAAGAAATGTCTTGGTGAAAATAGTCCCCTAACTTAAATGTCCTTTTACTGTCACCTGGAGTCTTGGGCAGCTTAATGAGGGTTAACAGTAGTCACTACAGGAACCAAGAGTATTGGGTAAGAAGGTAAACAAAGTCTTACAGTCTTTGGGAAAGGAAGAGGAGCAACAGATGACAGAAGCCAGAGATCAGGCCAATAGCGTCTGGCCTGCTAACCTAGTATGAGTCGGCCTGCCACTTTCTGTACCCAGTGGCACACATGGCAGCAACTTGGCTAGCATCACATTCATGTCCTTTTGTTTCCCTAGCCAAATGGACTACCAGAGGTGACTTAATGCACAAGTCCAAATGAAGAATTGCTGCTGCCTCCTGCTGCAAAATAATTCCCCGTAGGGGTGTGCTTAGTGCCAGGAAAGGAGAAAGGTCTTTTCTCCATTTTCATTCCACTTACCTTGGCACCTGGCTCTGGACACCACTATGGCAGCAGGCCATGCTTGGGGAGCTGTGATTTGGACAAGGAGGGACTGTGCATGGTGAGATGAATGAGGTTTTGCAGCTGGATAGTGAATACTGGCAAGGGGTTTGTTGATAGAGCCATGGTGAATGTGTGTTGTGAATTTGATGATGGGCACGATGGGGACAAGGCAGGGTGTGGAGGGAAGTTGTGAAACTTGAAATGGATGCCACATGGCCAGGGACTGTCTTCATGGAGTTTGTGAAATCAGAAGTGCCTGAGGTGTGGTGAGGGACTGTGCTGAAAGACAGTATGAAGTGGCAGGTAATACTGTGGGTGCTAAGCTGTGTTGAAAGACCTTGTGACATCAGAAGCGGGCATCGTGCATTGAAGGGTAACACTAGGAGAGGTTGCAAAATTGTGGCTGCTGAGGTGTCATAAGGCTGGCTACAGAGTTCAAGGAGACCCTACTGTAGAACAGGTTCTGTGAAGTAGTAGGGGACAATGTATGGTGACAACTTGTGTTGGGAGAGGTTTTGAGGTCAGAAGAGGACACGCGGTAGTGATGAGTGTGCTAAGGGAGGTTCTGCAGTGACAGTGGACCCTTGGGGAAGGAGAAGTTGTGTTGAGGGAGGTTGTGAAATCAGCAGCAGGCATTAGGGAAGAGGACTGACAATTTCTCAATCTGTGTGACCCTGAGCAGCAGTAGAGCATCTTCTGCAAGGTCTGTGAAACTAGAGCTGCTCATGGATGCATCTGGGAAGCAAAGCATCAGTGCAAGAGTCAAGCTATAACTTTGGACAGACAGTTCTTGTGTTCTTTATATCACTAGACTGTCTGAAGAAGGGAGAAGTAGCGAGAAAGCATTTCCTAAGCCATGACAGTGACAGGTTCTGTGCTGGGAGGGAAGGGGGAGGTGGTTGAAATCTAAGTGACCACATGCAACAAACTAGATATTTCCCCTAGAAAGTGATTGGCTGTTTCTCCAGATGTCACATTGAAATGACCATGGCTTTTTTAACAGTGTCTAAATAGCCCAGCACCAGGATTTGATTTTACAGCACAAGGATTTTATTTGGACCATCAGTCACAGAATTCAGGTGACAATTTTCACCAGCAGATCCACACCAGGCAGTTGCTGCAAATAGTCCCTGAAATACCAAGGAACCCACAAGAAGGTGAGAAATTCCTGGATGGCTGCAGCGGTCTTTGCCGTTGCCCTCTGTCTCTTGCTTTCTGCCATGATTTTGGAGAGATGGTGAGGGGAAGGGAGGAGAAAAAAGAACGGGGGGAAAGGAGCTCCAATATTTTCCTTTCCTGCTGGTTGGAAATTGGCTATAGCTACACAATTGTCTTGATCATCTTCAAGATAAGGAGATCTTCTTTCTAGGGATCTTTTTCCAAGAACAAATGCTATTGCAGTGCCCTAAATGCCCATCCGTCATAGAAGGTGGCATTCTTCAGAGATCAAACATTAGCAGTTTTGGTCTTAGATGATCAATTAAGATTAGCTGAGAAAACACAACAGCATAACTCTGTGTCCAGACAAGGAGATGTCATTGTGGTGTCAAATTTGTTCAGACTAACAGCTGCCACAAGAACTATACTGTACTCAGCATGCAAACCACAGGAAGGATGTTTAATCTCAAGGGAAAGAAAGACCAGCTAGACTGCTGCTATTTGATGCAGGCTTTCATTAATTAGTTTCATTAAGGAAGTAGACTCAGGTTTTGAATATGCTTTGGAGGCAGGAGTCTTACCAAAGGAGTCTACCAAAGTCTTATAAGAGATATACGAGAACTGTGAGTGACTTTTCCACTTGCTTTTGCATGGTCTATGGAAGTCATAGGATGGTTACTTCACTTGCATTATATGGAATGCAAAGTTTTTGATGATTCGGCATATCTCCACAGGGCGTCCATTACAACCAGTATGACACTACGTGACAGTACACTATCAGTCGTCCAGGGTGATGCTGTTTAACATTACGAAATCTGATTGAAATGCCTTAGCTAGAAACGTAATCACCTGATGTTCCCTAAATGGCCAATGGAGAGAGAGGCACCTCCAGAGGATGACCCACATTTCAGGTGGGGTGAATTGCCTTGTGGAGATGATGGCAGCAGGGAGGTAAAACAACCACTTTCTTAATGTGAGCACCTGGTCAGAAGGTTGGAGTGGGCAAAGGCAGAGGTAGGTGCCACTCAAATAGTTGCGTCCTCTTTAAATCAGTTGGCAAATTACTTCAGGTCACACAGAGAGGTTGTGGCAGAGGAGTGTGCTGCAACTGGATTCTCCAAAGGGTGGGTAACCACTAACCATCGGGTCTTCCTTTCTCCTCACAGCAGACTTGGTTCACAGAATTAGCGGCTACTTCAGGTACTTTCTACTGTGGATCAAGGTCTGATAATTTTTCACTGTGGGAGATCTGCTGCGACCCCACAACCAGATGGAGAGGAAGTGGACACAGTCATAAGGCCATATATTTTCAATGGGCTTGCTACAGATGTTCAGGGAGGAGGTAGCCTTGTGAGTGCTGTTGGGCAAGCAGTAAGCTACTCTACTAAGATAAAGAAACAGAAGGTGAGTTTGGACTCAGATGTTACATGCAGCACTTACCTACCTGTTCTGAAACAAACTGTGCTACAACAGACGTTCCTTGCTTTCTGAAAGAGACAATGCTTTTTATTTCCCTTAGTCCGTTTCAGAAGTACATACTTAAATTCTTTCTGGGATCTAACAGGCTCTAAAGGCTTGATGTTAGAAACACTCGAGGTCCCATAATGGCTGAGGATGGAATCTTCTAGCTCCCTACAAAAGAGTATGCCGCAGTGCCAGAAGTTCCCTGGGTTCAGTCAACCCTAAAAGACACATCCTGCAAGCTGTGGTGATGACATTAAGGGTGCAATTCACCTTACCTGTCTTTAGCCATCCAGATGTTAAGCTGCTAGATGAAGCTAGCACCATGGGATGTGTCTGCAGTCAGCAGAGAAAGACAGGCAGCTGACTGTGCACACCTAAGACACCTATCTTAGGGCCAAAATATTACCCTTGCAGGTGCTCCTAAACCTCCATTAATTCTAATGGTAGCTTTAAAAGCTAAGTGCAATGAGACGTTTGTATTCTTAATGGATAAAGTTAGGTGCAATGGTTCCACTTGGATTCTCAACCAAGCACTGCCAGTGTATATGCCTGTCGCAGACTCATGCGGCAAAACTATCCCCACTGCCCCGGCTATCAGCTGGACGAGGAGATTACCTGCATAGTCTTTTCGTGTAGCACTGGAGACAGGGTGGGTTGTTGAGACGAAACAATAATGTTTCAATTTGTCACATTTCACCCGTTCAGGTAGTCTGTCTCCCCACTTGCTGTGGCATTTGACAAAGGGATAAGGAACTATTCGTGTCGGTTAGATTATCCCATGATTCACCTCTTCACCACTGTCCTTATTTTGACTTGTTTCTCTCTTCTTTTTGACTATCTCCTGCTGTCTTTCATGGCACTTCTCTATCTTATCATGTCCAAATTAACAGCTGGCAGGGCGAGTAGGAAAGAGTCACACAGTTTGACCTCATGGGACAAAAATGGAGTGAATTTTATTTCTGGACCTTTGGTTTTGGGGTTTTTTTGGGGGGCAAGATTCTCATTCAAATCCCAGTATCATGGAGGAGGGAGCAGGGTGAATTGACAGAACGGTGTGAAAGGATTATTTAAGCCATAATTCCAATGTCATGTGAGGGTCAGACACTTTCTCCTACACATGCTTCTTAAAACTTCTGAGAAAGAAATTAGTAAGGCCTGACTCTGTCAGACTGAATTATTATCTATACATAAGGCTCCAGAGGCCAAACCAATCACATTAAACTGCATTTCATTAAAATAGAAATCAGTCATCAACATAAAAACTACCAGCTATATGACTACTCGACGATGTTTTCTGGGAGTATGGATAGGAAAAACTCAGTCTGATTTAATGCTGCTTAAATTTGTATGTTGACTATCTACAACTTTCATACACTTCTGACAATATTCATCTAACCTAATCCTAGCTATGTGAAGCAAAGACAATTATATCTGAGCTAATATCCCTGGGTTCCCTTTTTATTAAGACAAGAAAATGAGGAACTTTTCGGGTATGATCAATCTGAGCTAACATTGCTTTATTTTAGCCTACTTGTTTCCCACCACTGGCTGTAAAAGGAGCCTCAAGAAATAAGTTCAAAAAGAGACACATACATTGCAATCTAGCTTTTCCTACGTGCCACACACAATTTGGCCTCAGATACGGTGTTTTAAATGACACATAGAAGCTCTGGGCTCCAAGTCCAAACACAGCAATCCTTCCCTGAATCTACCTCTGGCTACAAAGAGCTGGAAAGACATTGCAAACACCACCAGATGATCATGAGAGAAAGTCACACGAGCTACCACCTCTGTGCTCTCTGCTTAGAGGTCTGTGTGAAATCAGAGACAGTGACAGATCAGTACTTCACAGTGAAGCCCTCATTATGAGTGCTAAAACTACATCAACCTTCCTTCCAAATACAACCAGCCTGGCTGAAGGGGCTCATTACAGTGGGACTGTGCAAAAGGCAGAGCCGTCATATGCTCTCCTCAAGTTCATGGAGAGCTTCTGCCTCATCAGCTCTGCCTCTGGCATGGTGGGAAATGGCATGGTTCTGTGGTACCTCGGCTTCCGCATCTGGAGGAACCACTTCACCGTCTACATCCTGAACGTGGCTGCCGCTGACTTTGGCTACCTGCTCTGCATCGCCATCGAAACAGTTCAGTACCTGATGCACTTCAATGTGGGAGTGCAGTTTGGGATATTCCTCTTCCTGGATCTTTTCACGTACGGAACTGGCTTGTATCTCCTGACAGCCATCAGCATTGAGAGGTGCCTGTCTGTCCTCTGTCCCCCCTGGTGCCGAAGCCATCGCCCAAAGCACTTGTCCGGCATCATCTCCGGCCTGCTCTGGAGCCTCTCGCTGCTGCTGAACATGCTGGGGTACGTTTCTAGCACTGTTCGCCCCTCTAGCAACTGCCACATACTCCTCATCACCACTGGAGTCCTGGACTTCCTCTTCTGCACGCCCCTCATGCTGGTATTCAGCCTCACCCTCTTCCTCAAAGTCAAGTGCAGCTCCCAGCACCTCCAAACAGGCAGGCTCTTCACCCTGATTATGCTCACCGTCCTCTTCTTCCTCATTTTTGCTGTTCTGCTGAGTGTCCTGATCCTCTTTGACTTCTGGGGCTATAAATTTCTCTACTCCCCAGAGACTGGTTTTGTGCTGTCCTGCGTCAATAGCAGCCTCAGTCCAGTTCTTTACTTCATTCTGGGCAGCTACAGGGATCGGAGGATTCGGCTCACCCTCAGGCTGGCCTTCCAGAGGGCCTTTAAAGATTCAGCAGATGACAAAGATGAACGGGAAAGCCACAAACAATAACTATGCCCTCTTAAATTCATCCCTTCTTTTGCCTGAACACCTTCTGCATTGGAGACAAAAGGAAAGAGAGAGGAAGACTATGAAGATTCCTTTAAACCATTGGACTCTAGAAATCGGGGGGGGGAAAAGTGAATATAAGGCTTTAATTTAGGGTTATCCCAAGCCATGTTGCTAGTCTGCTACATTAAGCCCATATTCAAATGCCCTTTGTTCATTTAGACTCCTGCACAATATGGCATGAGAAGCAGGCTGCATAGCTTTCTATCTCTGCTTACTGTCACTGTCCTTGGGTGCTAAATTTATTAAACACCATCTTGAAATGTATCAGCCTGGTCTTTGTTTGCTTCTTGCTTTCAGCCTTCACGTTAACTGAGAGCAAAAATCTCAGCTCCTTCTCCATCAATTTTCTTGCTCCTAAAGCCATTGCATAGACCACATATTGTCAAAAGTGTCTGGTCAAAAATAATTTCAAAAACAATTATTTTGGCAATAAACCATGTAAGGGATCTCTCCCCACCCCTCAACATTCATTTTTGGGAAAAAAAGAAGGTTTTCTAAAAGAAATGTGGAAGGAAGAATGACCACAATGTATTGAAGGAAGGGAGAGCTATATGGGGATGTATGTTCTCCTCTGCTTGAGTGCTTTTCCCCAGGTGTCTGCCTGGATGCTGTCCCTGCTTACCAGAAGGAACAGGCCAACCTCCCTCCAGCCACAAACTGACAGCTCTCCCTGAAAAAGGAAGAGATTCAGGGTGAGGCAGGGTGCAGGTTGTGGGAATACAAATGAGAAAAGGGATGTGAGTGTGTCAGAGTTCAAAGGAAGGAATCCTAAGGGAATAACGAAGAGTCCCCCTGCTGCCACAAAACTCCCACCATCTGTGGGGCACAGGACTGTGTAGGAAGTTCCTCAGGGCAGAGAGAAGGGAAGACTGACAAATTCCCATCCCAAAGAAGCCACTAGAGGTAGGAGAGAACTTGGCTAGCCCTGACCTTGCAAAGGAGGTAGTAGGAGGTGCAGTGGGTCGACCACCTGATTTGCTGGGAAAGGTTGCTGGGTAGAGCCAAGCCCCCTTTCAGGCCAGAAGCACTCCTGTAAAACAGCAGCAAGCTGGGGAGGCAGTGAGGCTCTATCAGACACACAAGAGCCTGCGGGGGCAGCGAAGGAAGGCACACAGCAGGCGGTCCCCTTCTCCTGGAGTCTGCTCCAAAGACCCACGAGGGCCCTGTGAAAACCTGGCCAGAAGTAATCCAGAACATCTTCTGGAGGATCACAGGGAGAATACAGGCAGGATCGACCTGTCAAGGACATCATCTCACCCTGAGCATGACTCTCAAGTAGTGTGACACATCCCTGCAGTGAAACGGGCTGATAGGGTTAATGCAAGAAATTCAGCCAAATAGAGAGCTGGGGCCAAAGCTGACTGCATGGTCTCTTGTACACTTTGCATGTCATCCGTCATGTCAGAGGTAATCCCCAACAGGCCATTCACTCTCTTTCTTCTTAAAAGAACAGATGTGATCTGAGAGGGGAAGTAATATGCTAATGCTACTTAAGATGACACAATTACATGAAACTTAAAAGTACAGATACTATTTTTCTGCTTTTCCTGTTCAGCTTTGTAAAGCGCGAGTACATCTGCCCTGGCAGTTAACTGGTCAGGAATCTGGACTGTTATGAGCTGCTGCTTATCCCTTCCTGGGGATTTTTATCAGCTGTGTAAGGATACAAGGATATGGAAGAGCAGGGAGGAGAGTGCTGGAGGGTGAGGGAGGGAGAGAGGCAGTGGAGCAGTAAACACAGAAGGAAGCAGAGATTTGGGCCAGCAGTCCTTCACATTTTTCCCCAAGAAACCCTGCAGTCTGTATTGCATCCTTATGGAAACTGGCCTAAAGCGGATTGGCCACACACTCCCTATATATATATATATATATATATATATATATATATGTATATCTCAAGAACTCATCGTAATTCTTACTGGAAGTTTGCTCTTGGCTACCCGCATTCAGAACGCCCTTTCCAGGAAAAGCAGCCAAATCCTATCAGAGGTTGTCCTTTCTAGGCTGTGCAAGGTTGGACACCAACTTAACCTTACATTTTCTGAACACTAGATGGTTTCCGAGCTCATCGGGATTACCGTTCTTTTGAAACTGATCTCTAACAGGAAATAGCCTGCTAAAGACCATATCTCAGGAGAGAGATACTATCAAAAACCGTTTTTACCTGTTGTAGACAGAGTGCAGTCCAAACACATTTGTTAGCATGAAAATTAGAACCCTTGTACAAATTATACATATGCAAAGAGGAATTAGGGACACATTTGTCCAACAATTTTAAAAAGAACTGATGCTTTTTGTCATGTTCTGACATAGTGAATTGATCCCTGCAGCTCAAACCTGTCTCTGTCAGAGGCAAGGACTCCTTACAAAGCTTTCCTTGCTGGTGTTTCTGTCCCTGCTTTTCGCCTTCCTCTCCCATCCCTTAAGCAACCTTGTCACTTGGAAAGCTAGTATTTCCCAGCTGCATGATAGCTGGAATTTGTCCCCTCAACATCCCTCAGGACTTTTCGTGAAGAGGTCGCTCTACACCAGCTCAAACTGAAGGAGAATTGAGCTCACAAAGTCTGGTTTTGTCTGAACATGGAGCAAGTTTCAGGGCATTCAGCCATGCTCTTGACTTCTAATCCTCTCTGTGTAGAGGAAATGACTCATGGAAAGAAAGTTCAGAAGACAAACAGGGCAAAAAAAAAAAAAAAAAAAATTTAGCTGACAGAGATTCCTATTTTGTATAGATTGTTTCTGTCCTAGTAATTAGATGAATATTAGCACCCACTTAATTGTGAGATTTGTTGCTGTTGTTGTTGTTCTCTGCTCTTCATGGATCTCATGCGTATTTGGTAATATATTTTCTCCATCTGAAAATCCATCTGATTTTCTCAGTCCATTTTGCATTTTCTGGAGCTGCCTTAGGATGCATTTCCGTTATAGCTGTGCTTTGCATTAGAGTAGCAACATATGCATCACCCATTTTGTGGGATGTTCCTGACAAAGAAAAGGGATAAGAGAAGAACCAAGAACACTCATCATACAATGTGTCGTGGAGGGAATACTATTAAAACTACTGTCAAAGAGAACCCTAAATATAAGGCAAATCATACTGAAAAGAAATAAAGGGAAAACAAAAGGAAAAGGAAATGGTGACTGGACCAGGTAAATACTTTTTTATGTAAGACACAGGAAAAATCTTTGCTGAAAGTTTCACGGTGGGCTGAAAAAGGACAAACAAAAAGCCAAGGTTATTTGAGAAGAGCTAACTCCAGCCGTGCTAGTCTGGTACTACACAGCTGCACTTGCTCTTTGGCAAGGGAATAACATGTCCTGCAGTGATTTCAGAGGGAGCAGGACCAGTCCCTATGTGATTCAATGAACTACATATGAGGATTTAGCATGCTTGGCATATTCCCTTGCAGCTGGCCTGCCCAAGTGGATCTTTTGTCATGCAAACAATTTATAGCATCCCCGTTACCCAATTCCACCCTGTAACATGTTTGATCTGTGCCCCAAGATGGCTCTTCATGTTCCACCTTTACCATACCGGCCTCAGTCCATCCTGTGCTTAATAAACTCCAGGCCTCAAGTGCTCCTCCCGTGCCATGCTCCTGACCTCATCAGACATTTGTGCTTGGGTAAACACCTGGCTGTTGGTCACAGCTTCTTACGGCTGCCTTGGTCCACACAAGAGCAAGGTTTTCATGTGAACTGCATTTGTGTAGCTCCAGCAAGGTGCAGAGGTATTACCTAAACCTACACATTGCCCCCGAGACTATCACAAGACACAGCAATGTTTCTACTAGTTATGGTCATTTTCTCTTCTCTTGCATTGTTCAAGAAAACTTCATTTAGAGATAAAATAAATGTAAAGTATTTCGGGTGGGAAGGATTTATCTTTAGTCTTCGTAAAAGCTAAGGGTAGGATTTAGGTCACCGGACTTTGGGTCCTCACAGTGTAGGTGTGCCAGGTGCCTAGGATCCCACTACAACCACGGAGATCCAGGAAATGCACTCAGTGGAGCCGAAAGAACAAGTGGATATAGAAGGAGAACAGCAGAGAGGTCTCATGGTTTCTAGTGAAATCTCTGCTAAAGCAATATTATAATCAACTGTCAAAGGGCTTCTCCAAACCTTGTTAACTGACATGAAATGGCTTCAGGAGTACTGTTACTCCGTAGAATTAAAACAAACAAAAAAGAGAAGTTTTGACCCCTGTTAGTTCTTTGAACTAGTGGGATAGCTCGCATGACTGGAATGCTGTCATGGATGGCTACGTGCTTTTTAGGAAAGACAGGCCAGGAAAGCGAGGTGGTGGAGTTGCTCTTTATGTGAGAAAGCAACTGGAATGTATTGAGCTGTGCCTAGGGGTGGATGAAGAGCGAGTCGAGAGCTTATGGGTAAGGATTAAAGGGCAGGCTAGCATGGGTGACACTGTTGTGGGTGTTTACTACAGGCCGCCTGATCAGGATGAGGAAGTCGATGAGGCCTTCTACAGACAGCTGGAAGTAGCCTCATGATCCCAGGCCCTGGTTCTCATGGGGGACTTCAACCACCCTGAGATTTGCTGGAAAGACAACACAGCTAGGCACAAACAGTCCTGGAGGTTCCTGCAGAGCATTGGTGACAACTTCTTGACACAGGTGGTGGAGGAGCCAACAAGGAGAGGTGTGCTGCTGGACCTCGTACTAACAAACAAAGAAGGACTGGTGGAAGATGTGAAGGTTGGGGGCAGCCTTGGCTGCAGTGACCATGAGATGGTGGAGTTGAGGATCCTGCGAGGAGGAGGCAGGGCACTAAGTAGGATCACAACCCTGGACTTGAGGAGAGCAAACTTTGGCCTCTTCAGGGACCTACTTGGAGGAATCCCATGGGTTAGGGCCCTAGAAGGGTGTTCAAGAGAGCTGGTTAATATTCAAACATCACTTCCTCCAGGCTCAAGATCAGTGCATCCCTATGAGTTGGAAGTCAAGCAAAGGAGGTAGGAGACCTGCATGGATGAGCAAGGAGCTCCTGGCAAAACTCAACCAGAAGGAGGAAGTCTACAGAAAGTGGAAAGGGGGACAGGCCACTTGGGAGGAATATAGGAACATTGTCAGAGTATGCAGGGATGCAACGAGGAAGGCTAAGACCCGTTTGGAATTAAATCTGGCGAGAGATGTCAAGGACAGCAAGAAGGGCTTCTTCAAAGACATCGGTAGCAAGAGGAAGACTAGGGAAAATGTGGGCCCTTTGCTGAATGGGGAGGGTGCCCTGGTGACGAAGGATGCAGAGAAGGCAGAGTTACTGAATGCCGCCTTTGCTTCAGTCTTTCCTGCTCAGGCCAGCCCTCAGGAACCCCAGACCCTGGAGGCAAGAGAGAAAGTCTGGAGAAAGGAAAACTTTCCCTTGGTGGAGGAGGATCGGGTTAGAGATCATTTAAGCAAACTTGACACCCACAAATCCATGGGCCCCGATGGGATGCACCCACGAGTGCTGAGGGAGCTGGTGGATGGTATTGCTAAGCCACTCTCCATCCTCTTTGAAAGGTCATGGAGAACAGGAGAGGTGCCTGAGGACTGGAAGAAAGCCAGTGTCACCCCGGTTTTCAAAAAGGGCAAGAAGGAGGAGCCAGGGAACTACAGGCCAGTCAGCCTCACCTCCATCCCTGGAAAGGTGATGGAGCAGCTCATCCTGGAGGCCATCTCCAAGCATGTGGAGGACAAGAAGGTGATCAGGAGTAGTCAGCATGGCTTCGCCAAGGGGAAATCATGCTTAACCAATCTGATAGCCTTCTGTGATGGAATGGCTGGCTGGGTAGATGAGGGGAGAGCAGTGGATGTTGTCTCCCTTGACTTGAGGAAGGCTTTCGACACTGTCTCCCATAGCATCCTCATAGACAGGCTCAGGAAGTGTGGGATAGATGAGTGGACAGTGAGGTGGATTGAGAACTGGCTGAATGGCAGAGCTCAGAGGGTTGTGATCAGCGGCACAGAGTCTAGTTGGAGGCCTGTAGCTAGCGGTGTCCCCCAGGGGTCAGGACTGGGTCCAGTCTTGTTCAACTTCTTCATCAGTGACCTGGATGAAGGGACAGAGTGCACCCTCAGCAAGTTTGCTGACGATACAAAACTGGGAGGAGTGGCGGATACCCCAGAGGGCTGTGCTGCCATTCAGAGAGACCTGGAGAGGCTGGAGAGGTGGGTGGAGAGGAACCTCCTGAAGCTCAACAAAGGCAAGTGCAGGGTCCTGCACCTAGGGAGGAATAACCCCATGCACCAGGACAGGTTGGGGCTGACCTGCTGGAAAGCAGCTCTGCGGAGAAGGACCTGGGAGTGCTGGTGGACACCAAGTTAAGCATGAGGCAGCAATGTGCCCTTGTGGCCAAGAAGGCCAATGGTATGCTGGGGTGCATCAGGAAGAATGTTGCCAGCAGGTCGAGGGAGGTGATCCTCCCCCTCTACTCAGCCCTGCTGAGGCCACATCTGGAGTACTGTGTTCAGTTCTGGGCTCCCCAGTACAAGAGGGATGTGGCACTACTGGAGCAAGTGCAGCGAAGGGCTACAAAGATGATTAGGGGATTGGAGCATCTCTCTTATGAGGAAAGGCTGAGAGAGCTGGGCCTGTTTAGCTTGGAGAAGAGAAGGCTGAGAGGAGATCTTATTAACGTGTACAAGTATCTGAAGGGAGGGTATCAAGAAGATGGAGCCAGACTCTTTTCAGTGGTGCCCAGTGACATGACGCGAGGCAACGGGCACAAACTGAAACACAGACAGTTCCATCTGAACATGAGGAAAAACTTCTTCGCTGTGAGGGTGACAGAGCACTGGAACAGGTTGCCCAGAGAGGCTGTGGAGTCTCCTTCTCTGGAGATATTCAAAATCTGCCTGGACGCGATCTTGGGCAACTGCTCTAGGTGACCCTGCTTGGGCAGGGGGGTTGGACTAGATGATCTCCAGAGGTCCCTTCCAACCTCAATCATTCTGTGATTCTGTGAAATGGCTTCAGGAATACTGTTACCCCTTGGAATTAAAATGAACAAAAGAGAAAAGTTTAGACCCCTGTTAGTTCGTTGAATGTTCTGGTGCAGACATTTTCCCTTCTTCCTCTGCCTTCAACTTAATTTCAAAAAATCAGATTTAGATCCATTCCTTTTAAATCCAGCCCTTCATTTGCTCATAAACTGTTTTAGTGTTAATTCGATCCACGCACCAGCCAACCCAGAAAGAGAGTAATGGAGAAACAAAGGAGGGAAGGATTGAGGGCAGTAGCCAAAAAAAAAAAAAAAACAAAAAACAAATAGAAAGTCTGGAGAGCTGGATGGAGAGGCAGAGAAATGCCCTTTCAGCCCTGCAGCAAGAGGCAAGTGCCAGTGCCAGGAAGAGAGGTGACCCTCACAGCAGCTACTGGGAAGACAGTGAGATAAGGTGCTGTGGCTGGGAGCTGAAAGCTTTCTCAGAAGCACTAGGGTGAGAGGCCTTGCATGGCACTGCGTAAGGGGAGCGAGGCATCCCCAGTGTGGGGCGAGACGGTGGTGGGGAAGAGATTTGGCACAGGGACAGGAGGGTGGCTGATGGCTCAGCAGGAGCTGTGTGCTGCAGCCACACAGGGAAGGGAAAAGCTCCTTACAAGCACCTTTCTCTCCACTGCCTGTACAGGCAGCCTAGGGCAACTAACTCATCTGGAGATGCCCATCTTGGGCGAAAGCTGGGAGAGATGAGTTGAGATGTCCTCTGGGGACAGCGATGGAGAGGCTCAGGGTGTAGGTGAGGAATTGGTGCTCTTCTCTACACACACAGAAGCACCACGCATCACTCCAGGACCCCTGTGTGTTGACCAGAGCAGCCGTGGCACCAGCTGAACGGTCCCCTAGGTGTTCAGACCTCAAGGATGTTTCTATACAAGCCCAAAATAGCCAGGATGAAACTCATCCCTGCTGAGAATGGCCTCCCAGGAGCTGCCAGAATGCCCTGGAGTCCTGCAGGCTTGGCCTCAAGTCAAAGTGAGGGAAAAGACTCCCTGTAAGGTTCAGGGTCCCAAAGACATGCCCAACATCCTGGGTCACTCTTCCTCCCCACACTCTGCATAGCCATGCTCTGTGCACCATGTCCCCTTCCACAAGGGGGGACCACGTAATGAGAAGAGGCACTGGCATGGTGTGCAGACAAGGATCGCTCTCACCCAGCTCCCTGCTCCCCAGCACAGCCCTGCTCGCAAGGGGCACGTCACCAGCTGAGCTGCTCCCACCGCAGTGGAGATGCCCTGGCTCTGCTGGGGGCTGAGCACTGCTGCCCACCTCCCCTCAGTCCCCTCTGCAGGCTGCCCCACCCTCCCACACCTCCTCGCCAGCAGGGATTTATACAGCAGTCTCTGCAGCAGTGTCTCTGGGCACTTGGCTTCCTTCTCCGCATGTTGCTTTCTCTGCAAACGCTTGTCAGAAGGTGACTTTCCCAGAGCCATGGAGCCGGTGGTGACGGTTGCTCCTGAAGAGGAAGTAAATGACCGGGTTGGTGCTGCTGTCCCAGAGGGATGAGCCAGGGACCATCAAAAATGGGAATTTACCAATGTTTGGCATGCAATAGTAATGCTTTTTCACTACTTCTCCCTTCTTCAGACAGTCTCACGATATAAAGAACACAAGAACTGTCTGTCCAAAGTTATAGCTTGACTCTTGCACTGATGCTTTGCTTCCCAGCTGCATCCATGAGCAGCTCTAGTTTCACAGACCTTGCAGAAGATGCTCTACTGCTGCTCAGGGTCACACAGATTGAGAAGTTGTCAGTCCTCTTCCATAATGCCTGCTGCTGATTTCACAACCTCCCTCAACACAGCTTCTCATTCCCCAAGGGTCCACTGTCACTGCAGAACCTCCCTTAGCACATTCCTCACTACCGAGTGTCCTCTTCTGACCTCAAAGCCTCTCCCAACACAAGCTGTCACCATACATTGTCCCCTACTACTTCACACTACCTGTTCTACAGTAGGGTCTCCTTGAACTCTGAAGCCAGCCTTATGACACCTCAGCAGCCACAATTTTGCAACCTCTCCTAGTGTTACCCTTCAAAACACGATGCCCGCTTCTGATGTCACAAGGTCTTTCAACACAGCTTAGCACCCACAGTATTACCTGCCACTTCATACGATCTTTCAGCACAGTCCCTCACCACACCTCAGGCACTTCTGATTTCACAAACTCCATGAAGACAGCTCCTAGCTATGTAGCATCCATTTCAAGTTTCACAACTTCCCTCCACACCCTGCCTTGTCCCCATCGTGCCCATCATCAAATTCACAACACACATTCACCATGGCTCTGTCAACAAACCCCTTGCCAGTATTCACTATCCAGCTGCAAAACCTCATTCATCTCACCATGCACAGTCCCTCCTTGTCCAAATCACAGCTCCCCAAGCATGGCCTGCTGCCATAGTGGTGTCCAGAGCCAGGTGCCAAGGTAAGTGGAATGAAAATGGAGAAAAGACCTTTCTCCTTTCCTGGCACTAAGCACACCCCTACGGGGAATTATTTTGCAGCAGGAGGCAGCAGCAATTCTTCATTTGGACTTGTGCATTAAGTCACCTCTGGTAGTCCATTTGGCTAGGGAAACAAAAGGACATGAATGTGATGCTAGCCAAGTTGCTGCCATGTGTGCCACTGGGTACAGAAAGTGGCAGGCCGACTCATACTAGGTTAGCAGGCCAGACGCTATTGGCCTGATCTCTGGCTTCTGTCATCTGTTGCTCCTCTTCCTTTCCCAAAGACTGTAAGACTTTGTTTACCTTCTTACCCAATACTCTTGGTTCCTGTAGTGACTACTGTTAACCCTCATTAAGCTGCCCAAGACTCCAGGTGACAGTAAAAGGACATTTAAGTTAGGGGACTATTTTCACCAAGACATTTCTTTACCAGTATTTATTCTCATTAACTGTAGGATTTCTGTTTTCACTGTGGAGATCGCTGGCATTCTGTGCAGAGGAGATGGAGACATTAACTATGTTGCTATCAGGCCATTCCACATTTCCAGAAATTTCAGCAAAACAAAGCAAAGGACAGTAGCTGAGACAATGTCTTTCCTGACATCCATGAGGCATAAGCTACAAATACACAGTAGAGTTCAGAGCCATGATGAATTTGATATGGCCTTGGTTGAGATGATATGCTGATATAAATCAGCATGTCTATTTGCTTCGTTTGTTTCATTTCATAGGTTCACCTTTGACTGCAGCTGCTCAGGTTAAGAAAGATGGGGCCCATCATGACAGTTGAGAGTTGTCCGCCCTAAGTTATTTTGTTTAAAAGCTAGATGTCTATTTCACACCTAATCGCATCCTAAAATCAGTTCTGAGGTAGATCAGAGACATTCATTTTTTGCCTCCAGAGACATTCATTTTTTTCCGCAGAAGAGCCTAGAGTGACTAAGTCAGGGTTAAACTCGCTGACTTCCATCGGCATTAAATAGGTGACGTCCTCCCTCAGTTTCCCAATTCGTAAATGAAGGATTTTTTTGACTGACTTGGTAATTCACTGACCTCTGTTAAAACATGCAAATTCTTGCAAAGAGGCTTTATTCACTGGATTTCCAGTGATGAAATTTCTGGTGAGATAGGACTTGGAGGGTCATCAAGAGGTCACCCAGGACATCTTCTGTCCCTATAAAAACTTAATCGTAACCACTCCTGAGAGAAATGAGCCCAACCTGTCCTTAAAAGACTCCTGTGATAGGAATTCTTGACCATCCCTGGAGGATGGTGACACTTCCTACAGCTTGAGGTTTCTTTCTTTTTTTCCTTTAATGAAGATTTCTCTTTTACATGTGTTTTGGAATACACAGAAGTTAAAAAAGGAGAGAAAATATCTAGATTACAAATGGACTGTTTTAGCATTCACAATGCTAGGAAGCCAGAGCAGTGGACCTAATGGCCCTTTACACAGGGGAAATCCATACAACTATCAGCTTGGAGTAAGGAAGAACTCCGAGAAGTGTTAGCTGGATAGTTCCATGCATATGCTTGTCCAGTTGAATACTCAGCTACTCCTTTGACTGTTATTTCTCATGGAGAAACCCTGAAATGCCTTTGTGATATCATTATAAAAGCATTGACTGACAACTGTTTCTTTAAAATATATTTACTTAAACTTTTCAGTCAAGACAGAACTCATTCTCCTCCTTTGCCCCTTTCTTTCACGCCTTCCCTTCACTAAGCCTCCACCCCTCCCTCCTGCAGCCCCAAGAGCCCTTCAGGTGGAAGATTTCCTGGGAGAGGGTTAAAGGCTGGTACTTAAACGGTTTTCTTCTCAGCCCTTTGTGCAGCTGCTGGGATATGAAAGCGTCATTCAACACACCCAGGTCACATCATCCACACAGCCTATTAAACCACTTCTCACACAGGCAGGAAACATCAAGATACACTTGTGACACATGAAAGCAAGTAATAAATTAGATGGGATTGGATTATACACTAACAGCCACCTCCTAAGCAAGTTTTGGAAGCTTTCCAGAAGCCATTCTACGTTCTTTAAAGGCGCTGTGCTCTAACACATTCATACCAGGGGAGACAGAAGTTGAGGAGATAAAGTTGTACAGCCCTTACACAAAAAATTAGATCTCTAAACACAGGTGAGGTAAGTTTTGCAGCTTCTCTGGCTTCTTGCTTCGCTTTGCTTTGCTTTGCTTTGCTTTGCTTTCCTCTTCCTTTTCATTTCTTCTTGAACAAATGTGAAAATACAGAAAGAAACTTCCACTGAAGTTATCAACTGTCTCTAGTTATCTTTGGCTAGAATCATATACAGAGCTAGTTCTACAGCCGCAGATTCGATTGCTTCGATATTATTCTTTTGTTTCCCATAACCACCGGAGATTTTAGGGAAGAATGCATGCAGTAAGGAGATGGTGCAATTTCTCACCCTTTTTGAGATGTTAAGAGTACACATGAGATTCATTTTATTTTGCAGCTGACTGCATTATGTCATATACCTCAGGTCTATCCCTGCAAAGGCACTTGAAGAGATAAGCCATGACTGGTGGCAATCCTCTACTGAATTAGTCATTCTAGTAATCCTCTTGGAGTCAGCAGTAAGAAACGGGTACCTGCAGCACATGATTCATCACATCTACAAGTAGACTGGTCAGGTGTAATCTGCCTAGCTTAGGTACAGGTGCCTACATGACTTAAGGCGATGAGATGAGATCAGACAGATGGGTAGTTTGTTAAATGCGGTTTGGTGGTGATGGAAAGGACCTTTTCAAGCAATATACATAGCCGAGCTGTCTGAATTGTGAATCAGTCCTTTTGTAGATGCACACCTTGTTTTTAGCTCAGGAATTTGCCATCTGCTGGTATTCAGGCATATAGTTTCCCCTGATCATTTCTCTCTTGGTCACTCCTTTCTGACTGCCTAAATATGGCCCTGCGATTGCTGTGGTATGCTTCCAGTCATGCTCTGGCTTGGATGGAGCCCAGCTATTTCTTTTCAACTTGGTACTGCACAGCCGTAAAGGTGTGCTCATTTCATCCCTGTCATTTATTCTGTTGAGAAGTCTACGTCGTTGCTCAGTAGAAGGAAGAGGGGTAGAAAGGATCACGACCTGGTAAGACGAGGGAGAAACTGACCTCCCGTTGTTCTTACTGATCCTTTTCCTTGTAGAAATATCTGAAGGGGAACCATCCATGTAAAGTTTACCCTTCTGCTTGAAAAACTTTCATCTAGTGTAAGTACAACTGTAAGCATAGGAAAAGTCCCTAACTTTGCCCACTTCCTCTCTCGGCTTCACTTTGTGGGTTTGAAAGTAATCTTGGCTTTTCTCAGTTTCAGTGTTTCCTGTGGATGCTTCATCCCTTTGTGCCTGCACGAGAGTTTCTGATTATGCTGCAGATTGAAGTAGTTGGTAGATAACTTGGCTTAACTGAATCATTCCACAGATTTGCTCACAGATCACCAGTACAAATGAGAAGACCTGGTTGTGATGTAACTCTGCAGGACTTAAAATGGTGCATTTTAACACCAGCTGACGGGGAATGTTTTGATCCTAGAAGGAAGCCCATACAGTGGATATTTTTATTAAAAGAGTGCCTGCTTTTGGCTGACCTTAAACTCTCTGTGAAGAGTTTAATCTGGTGGTTCCCAGACTTCTTTGACCAAAGGAACTCTGGTGGTCTGGGTGCATAATGGCAAGCTAGAGACGTTACACTCTTTCTAAAGATGTAGGCTACTCATTTATTAGTGACATGTAATGCTCGATGGGTTGTAGCTGGAATACAGGGTGAACCAAAGAAGTCCCATGTTTATGCTGGAATGTGACCTTGTCTCGAATGAGAAACTGTATGGATGTAGAAATGCCTAGGGACAAGGAGCTCAGCCATAACCTAAAACAGGTGGATGGCATTACAAAAAGCTCTGAGCTACTTTCAGGCACCAAAAGGGATTATTCTCTAAAGGTCATTCTAACCTGGTGGTGCTAATTTGCTTAAGCTCCTCATAGTGAGTGGAGGAAAAAAGGGTTCTGCAGAGGACCCTAATTTAGTCATTCTGAATCAGCCTATAGAGAGACTTATACTGGCTGTTGAAGGAGTTTAGTTAGATTAGCTTCATTAAGCTAAGTTAACCCTTGAAAGCATCACGCAGAGTGTATCAAAAATCATACTAGGTAAAATCAGTACAGTGCTGGGACAGAAGATCTCACAAGAGTCTTTCATTCTTCCTTCCTCTGATAGAAACAATGCTGAGATTTAGAACAATGTGAAATACTACATTAAGTCATATGTGCTATTTTTTTTTCCCTCCATGATAGATAACCTTCCCAGAACTCATTTTTCCGCCTGTGACATTTCATATTTACATTTCAAAATGTGCATACAGAAGAGAGTGCTTTTCCCTGCATGTGGGTACATTTCCCTTCTAAACAAGAATTCAAAGATCATGTGTACTTATAAAGCAAATCATCATTCTGAGCAATATTTCCAGGTATTCTTAAAGACACCCATTTTACAAAGATTGCTGTGAGGGACTTTGTCTCCCCTGAGGGCAAACATACTGCATTATCTGCCTTGTAGTGCCCAAGGTGAACACTCTGGCTGTGTCCTTAGTGCATGGAAGGCTACCAGCCATGGAGCCAGTCCTTCAAAATCCTGGAGGACCAGGATTAAGGAACATATCACAGAGTGCACCTATCTCCATGCCACCAAAGCCATGGCAGAAGCTTTGTACTGTGGAGAATTAAATAGCTGTGAAAAAATACATGACAGAAACTAAACACTTCATAAGCTTAATACTAATGCTATATCTTTCTTGGTTTGTATCCACTTCTGATATAGAACTCATTACTAATAATGAAAAAAATGCTGATTAACCATGTGTCTCTCTTTGTTTTCCCAGGGGTATAAGCTGTATATTGCATATTGCCATGCAACTGACCAACATGGAGAATGTAAGCAGTGTGAAGGAATTCATTCTTCTGGGCCTTTCAAAGAACCAAGGGGTGCAGAAAATATATTTTGTGGTGTTTTTGTTCTTCTACATTGTTATTGTGGCAGGAAATCTGCTCATCGTTGTCACTGTAGTCAGCAGTCAACGTCTGAACTCCCCCATGTATTTCTTTCTCTGCCACCTGTCCATTGCAGATCTTTGCTTCTCTTCTGTCACAGCTCCCAAAATGATTGCTGACTTCCTTGTTGAGAAGAAAACCATTTCCTTTGGGGGTTGCATGGCACAGCTATTTGGGTTACATTTCTTTGGCTGCGCTGAGGTCTTCATCCTCACAATGATGGCCTATGATCGCTACTTTGCCATATGCAGACCCCTGCACTACACCACCCTCATGACCAGGCGTGTGTGTGGCTGGATGGTGATGGGTTCATGGGTGGGGGGCTTTGTGCATGCCATGGTGCAGACCCTCATAACTGTTAGCCTCCCTTTTTGTGGCCCCAACAAAATTGACCACTACTTCTGTGATGTCCATCCCCTACTACAACTGGCCTGTACAGACACCTATGTTGCAGGCATCATTGTCGTTGCCGATGGTGGAATGCTTTGTTTGGTCTCTTTCACAATCCTGGTCACGTCCTACATTGTCATTTTATTTTCCTTGAGAAGGCATACGTCCGAAGGGCGGAAGAAAGTCCTCTCCACCTGTGGGTCCCACATTACTGTGGTGATTCTCTTCTTTGGGCCATGCACATTCATCTACATACGCCCATCCAGCAGTCTCTCGGAGGACAAGAGCGTAGCTGTGTTTTACACTGTCATCACATCCATGCTGAACCCATTCATCTACACGCTGAGAAATGAGGAGGTGAAAAGTGCCATGAGAAAACTGTGGAATAGAAAAGTCTGGAGTGAAAAGGGTGAGGTGTAGAACTGTGGTAACATTTTCTCAGGAGCTGAGAAAATCAAGTCTCTCTCACTATAATTCCATTTTGGAAAATTTACTGAAAGCTCCCTTTTGAAGAAAAGCTTGGTTTTAGCTGTTGCAGTAATTAGGAAGACACTGAAAGCTCATGTTTTGATTGGAATGGCATTGTAAACTCTGTGACTAGCAGGGATTCCCTTTATGTTCTCTTTTTGAATAGCACAGGCCCAGGACTGGGGCTTCCAAGCACTGCTGAGACACCAGCAAATAAAGAAATGAATGCTATCAAAAATATTAAAATGTGTTCCAGGCGGAGCATCCCATTAGTCCGAGCTCTCCCAGGTGTAAACTTTCCGTCAGACAAACTCCATCTACTCTGCAGTCTGCTCTGCTAGGAAACGATGGCCCAAGGTGTCTGCAAGACCTTCAAGGTCCCCTGCTGCTGGAAGCAATTGTACCAAAGGCTTCCTTCCCCTTTACTTTGGAGTAAATGCCTTCTTAGGAGTACTGCATTGTCATATGCTGAATCCATGGGTTAGCAATTAAACTGCTGATATTAGATGCTGGCTGGGTCATTTGCTGATGCAGGTGATATGAGGAGAAGCTTCTCCCCTTCCCATTCCAGTGCAGCAACTCTCTGCCTTTCTGCAGTAGTTCACATATCACTAATGCCCTCCTTCCTAGCCATCCCCTCTGCCCTTGATCTCTGCCTCAGATTTTGCATTTTACTGTTTATTACTAAAACAGAATCAAAGATCCAAGTGAAAGATAAATTGCTCACCGTAGGAAATTGTCACCACCAAAGAAAACATTGCGGGGCAAGGAAAGCATTGGGGGGCAAAGAAAGCATTGGGGGGCACAATTTTATGCGTCAATGAGAAAAAAATTTATTTGGGAATAATTCCTGTACTCAAGGTCTGTATGTCTTGTAGCCCAACAGGGCACATTTACAAGTCCAGGCAAAGGAAGAAACATGTATTCCAAGGGAATAGCTGGAACAGCTACTTCTGCAGGAAGGAAGAGATGTGAAGATGGAAGATTAAATCATCTCAGAGCCAGTCAAAGCTGCCACAGGGAGGTTAGTTGTAGCAGCTAAGGTTCTCCACAAGGCCAAAGGAGCCACGAGGAGCCATGGGATCCTGACTCCTACCTTGCCAGGAGGAAAAGAGCAAATGAGCTGCGTGAGGGAGAAAGACATCTGTGTAATGCACTCTGAAAGTAACTAAAGCACTTTCTTTTTTCTTCCTTCACTTCATGTTCCCTATAAACACTGGCTTGCACTTGTGTTGCACCTTAACATGGCTTAAGTGTGATTCAAGATAAGAAGGTGTTCCCTGCAGAGGAGAGCGGCAGATCTACAGACCAAACCCTGGGACAATGTCGCAAATGCTCTGGTTCCCCGAATGTCCTCTGCTCTATGCAGGGGGTGGCAGAGTGGGTTCCCATTTCACAGGCATGCACCAGTACACCGCGGACGTCTCAGTGTCTTCTCCTCACCGTGGTGGGTTATGTGGATGGCAGCCAGCAGGACGGAACTGGGATAAATCCTGATTCTCAAGGCTTAGAGGGATAGTGTCCCTCAGGCCTGGGCCAGCATGTCCCTCACCCAGCATTCACACTCTGTGGACACAGCTAAAGGTGGCACCAGCCCCACCTATTTGTAGCAGTCTAAATTCTTCATGCAATGAAGGACAGTTGTCTAGCTCAGCACCATTGTCAACAGAGAGGGACAGGTGCCTTCAGAGGTTGGTCTGTCTCACCCTAGGTGGGGCAGGTAGAAAGACAGATGGGGCCCACTGACCCCCTTCATACTGAAACTGCTGAGGGGTTAGGGCACACGGCCAGTTCAAGCTAAGGCTTATAATTTTAAAACTGTTTGGTTTTTTTTTTAATGTTTTGGGGAAGAACGCCATGATTTTTCTGATTTCTCTTCCGGCTGCTGGATGCTAGCAGGCAACAGTGGACCATAGCTTATGGAAGGCATCAACAACAGCAACAACAACATTTGCTTCCTCTACACATTGGCCCAGATTCTTATAATGACTTAATATGAGGACTAACCAGCTGCTTCTATATTTTGCATTGCCTGAGTAAAAATACCTGGCAAGTAGTGAGGCCTGACCACAAACATTTTTAAAGTCTTGAAATAATTTCCTCGTTTACTTCTTGTTTCAAACGTGTACAGACCAGATGTCTAAGTGCCAACAGTCATATAGCACAGTTCTGATATTTATTTATGCTGCAAACATGCAATGGTAAGAGCAAGTTAATAAGAAAGAAGAAAGCATATGTGAAATATTGTCTTGAAGGGAAAAAATATCTGACACGTGTAAGAGTCATCTTTACTCAAAAAATGTTTGATTGCAAGGGCAATGTGAACACAAACTCTTGCAAATGGTCAGCCGTGACATTGATTTTAAATAGAAATGTTTCCAAAAGAAGCACATAGCTAATACTAAATGAAGTCCATTTATCTGGACAGCATTGGAAAGCAAGCAAGAAAGCAAGCAAACCCCCCCACAACGTGACATGGTCTAGGTGATCACGCTCCAGAGTCACCCTGTAGAGATTACTCTAATAGCTGTCCAAAATATATATTTTATCTCCCTGTCCACTGATTCTTTCTGACAAAGAAAACTTCACATGCCTCTGCGATCTCATTGCTTCTGGTAAGCTTGTGCTTCTGCTGTGCAATTTACTTGAAATATTTCTGCCACAACTTCCCCATCTGGAGAGAAAGAGAGAGAGAGAGAGAGAGAGAGTTGTTCTTGCAGATGCTCTTGGAAGTTGTTTTTGCAGAATGAGAAATGGAGCTAGACATTCAGGCTGTCCGTTTCATCCCCTGTAGTTTTCAGCCCTGGCAGAGGTGTGGACTGCTCTCGTGACACATAAGAAGCAGCTTGGAGCTGAGAGGTTTTGATGAAACTGCCTGAAGTGGTCTGAGAGGTCATCAGAGGAGAATAGCAGGCAAACTGTTGGAGACTAGCAAATATAAACTGTGTAAGTTTGGGCCTCCCCACATTGCTTTCCCTCTGCCCATGGAGTGGCATGGAGATAGGGCTGGAGACACAAAAGAATATTTCCTCTGCTGCTGAAGTTGGAGGGTGGAAGAGGCAGAGATCTTGTGAGAAAGAACTGATTGACCTGTGATTGTGGAACAGGATTAAGAGCCCAAAGGACTTGCCAGTATTGTGGACACTGTTATGCAGCTCTTGCCATCTATCTTTTCAGTGTAGAAACTGAACACTAGTGATACTTGCGTACTGCACTAGAGTGCAGCAAAGGTGAATACAAGGGTGTTGGTGAGTAAAGGAGATTCAGCAGCGGTGTATTTATTACCCCAGGGGCATCACAGGTGTGTTTATGGGGGTTTCCATGCCTAGTCCAGAACTTGGCTGAGGTGTACAAAAGCCTTACTGACACATCGTTAATGCAGATTATCTCCAGTATTCACCCATGTACTGTAGGAAAGGTGGTCTGAGGAAATACAAGCCCGCTCTTTTGGAGACTGAGGTCACAACCCAGAAACTCATGAGCAATAACTGGAACCAATCCACACAAGATGTAGCCCAGTACAGCACATATAGGAAAATGACTCTCCTGCTTCAGGTTTCCTGGCATGCCTTGAACATGGTCTGATTTCACTTAGGGCGCCTTAAAGACAGTTTGTGCCTAAAGGCACATCTCTGCTAAACAGACATGAGGTAGGTGTCCACTTTACCTCCTCGATAGTTGAAGTGATGTTAATTAGCCAGCTGCCTTGTGTCATGATGTGAATACTGATGGTTGCACAAAAATGCATGGCCATTCTACCAGAGTCAGAGAGCACTAGTAAGGACTAGTTCTGTTGAATTCCTTCAGAGGGTTGAAAAAGAAGGTACGTTCACTGCTTGAGCAGAATTCCTTAGGGGATGACTAGCGTGTTGAGACTCAAATCAAAACATGCACTATCCTTCTCAGTCGGTTTTTCATTTCCAAATCAGCACTTCAAAAGTGGATGTTTAGGCAACCTAGTAACTAGTCTTCCTTTTTAAAAGGGGCAAAGGTCAGAAATATGAATCTGGAGGATATTTCCACCAACTCCCTCAAGCAAATAAACGGAGCTCCCTATTACACACTTCAGTAATACATTCTGAGTTAGATATCAACTGTCACTCCTTGAGAGAAGCATTGGCTTTGAAAGGAAACTTTCCCCAAAAGACATAAAAGCGAATATATTGATATTGAACATACCGGTGATTGATATGGATGTGTACTGATAACACTGTGTTTCTAATGCCATCACAGGTGGCTTTATTCTGTGCTTCAGGTCCTGTCTACGTGACATATATGAAGAACAAGAACAATGTGACGGAGTTTGTCTTCCAGGGACTCAAACAAGATGATACATTAGCAAAAGTATGCTTCACATTCTTCTTAGTCTTCTATGCCACTATCATTCTTGGAAACCTGCTTAGCATCAGCACTATACAGAACAGTCAACAGCTGGACTCTCCCATGTACTTCTTCCTGAGCTACTTGTCCTTTGTAGATATCAGTTACTCTACTGTCACAGTTCCCAAACTCATTTATGACCTTCTTGCTGAAAAGAAGACCATCTCTTTTGTGGGCTGCATAGCACAGCTCTTTGGGGTCCATCTCTTTGCCTGCACGGAGATGTTCATCCTCATAGCAATGGTGTATGATCGTTACACTGCTATATGCAAGCCGCTTCATTACGCAAGCATTATGAACAAGCATGTGTGTGGCCGGCTGGTGGCAGCTTCGTGGGTGGGAGGCTGTGTGCACTCCCTGGTGCAGACCCTGCTGACTGCTCAGCTATTGTTTTGTGGGCCCAATGAGATCGACCACTACTTCTGTGATGTACACGCTTTGCTGAAGCTGGCCTGCACTGACACCTACGTGGTTGGTTGCATCGTGGTTGCCAATAGTGGTCTGATTTCCTCGGGCTCTTTTGTTGTTCTTTTTGTGTCCTAAGTCATTATTTTGGTCTCTTTGAGGACACGCTTTTCTAAAGGGCGTCTCGAAGCACTCTCTACCTGCACCTCCCATATCACTGTTGCACTTCTGTTCTTTGGGCCATGCATTTTCATCTATATGCGCCCTTCCACCATCTTCTCAGCAGACAAGAGTAGAACTGAAACTAAATTCAAGGTTTCATGTAGCTCTCATCTTTCTTTGGAAACTGTCAGTCACAAGGATGTGAGCATATTGTCACCAGTCAAACCCAAGCCTTTGGGGTGGTATTGGGGCTTTTACCTTTAGACACCTTAGAGCTGTGTAAGTCTCAGGTCTAGGCTTCTCCTGGCATTAAGGGGAATAACTAGGTATTTTGAGAGGTTATGCTTTCCCACTAGCTCCTACGAGCTTCGGAGAGTGGTGTCTGCTCACGTTTCTACACAAAAAAAGTGATGGTGGTGCTAAGCTTCCAAGAGAAAGCAAATCCTTCAGGATGGCACAGCACAAGCAGGTTTCATCTCACATATATTGGTGTGCTGACATGAGGTGCCTCAACTTGAGAGAGCTGCTGAAGACAGCAAGAGACCTTTGAGGGGACTGCGATTCATTGCATGGTAAAAGAGGAGCATGAGAGGAGCAGGATGCTGCACTAGGTGTCTGCCTTACAGTGAAGGGTGACATACACTGTACTAGACTTTCCAAGGCTCCCAGGAACACTGATGGACACAGAGGCCATTTCCCAATGCCAGGCATTAACTCCGATTTTCATCAGTCTGTGCCAACCTGGTGTCTCTGGGAACGCTTCATTTAAAGGAGCTCTGCTAATACCTTTCCAAGGCCTTGACCTTATGTCATAGCTGAGCTTTATAATCTATCAGAACAGCAATCCAAGCATGGTTAAATACCATAGTCAGTGTTGGAGCCACAATCCAGTTCAATTGTCGGGACATTTTTCACCGCTTTATTTAGAGACTGGATTTGAAGAGACAGCAGCTCTTTAACATTTTAAATTCCCTAATTTTGTCTGGGTTTCTTGAGGTGGAGACTAACGGATAGGTGAATGCAGGACTAAGATGAATGCGGGGCTTCTGAAAATCTGTTCTTTTTGATGATATTTGTCAGAAAGCATATTTAGGTTTGAGATTGTGATTCTTGATTGAAACATGCTGCCGGTTCTGCTGATGCTTAGCTCGAGATGGCTTTGACTATCTTAAACATCAGCGCAGAGAGAGGTGTGCAGACATGACTCATTGCTGTGCAGGGAAGCTCTTTGATGACAACCTACCTGTCTTTTTCTGGAAGAGTAGTAGTGTACATTGCTCTTCCCAGAGACCTGTAAACATACACAGGAAAATAAAATGATGCCTGTGATTTCTTTTCAAGCTATTTCCTTCCTGTGAGCTGGGAGTCCACTGAAAGAGACAATTTTGGACACCTCAGAAATCTGGTTTAAAAAGCTCACTTCTTTGTCCAAGATAAGGACAGCGCAACATTGGTATGTGCAAAAACGGTGAACTTCACATATCTGATGATACTTAATGATGAGAAACAAGAGATAAACCTTGAGCTTCAGGCTCTGCAGCAACAGAAAGATGACAACTAGCAGGACCAAAAGGCTATATTTTCCTGAGACTTGTAAAATCCTTCTTTAGGGTGCCATAGATGATCACAGGGACACAATCTTTGCTAGAGTTATGCACAGCTTTAAGGAGAGGAAGTCAGGGGAAATAACAGCCCTAACAGGCTTGCAGTGAAATGCAAAGGGAATCCGCAAGACCTCTTTCCATCCCCCTTTGACTCTAAACCTTATGCAGAGGCAGGAACCTCTCAGCTGTCTGAGATTAATTCTGTCACTTTCAGCTCAATAAAGATTTCAACTCCTTCTGCCAACTGAGGGACAGCATTTGTAAACTCAGCCAGAAGGGATGAAACATCTACTAGTGATAGAACACCTATCCTTAGAGCTAGCTTAGTTGAATTGATAAAAGGATTCCAAAGCCTTTCCCAACTTTCTCATCTCCCAGAAATGATTGGTCGTTTAGTCTCAAAATCACATTGATGGCAGACATGTAGTTGGTAAGTCACCATCTTATTTCGGCATTCTTTTAAGTGAAACAACACTGCAGCTTGATTAACTTTCAAATTATGTCCAATGTCCTTAAAATAACTACCAGTTCACTCAGTTGCCTCAAGTGGATTGATGATATGTGGAGATGAAAAGCAGGAATAAGTTCTTGTTGCTTCACAATGGTAGCAAAATTAGAAGTCAATCTTTTCTGCATTGCTGTAGTTTTCTCATGTTTCCAGGCAGAAGGGGAAAAAGGAGGTAGTAATGAGTGACAGAAGAGGGAGATTTAACAGAAGAGGGACAGTTACTTTCCCTAGTGTTTGGGGGGCAAAAACACGGGTGTCTGTTCTCCAAGATTTCCTTTCCAGAACTTCAGGTTCTGTGTGTTGCACTGGAAGAGGCTACTCCTTTCAAATACTGAAGACGTAGCAGAAGTGGCCATAAATTCAAATCACATTGCTTTTCTCCTCTTGAATATCTTTGAAAGCTTTTTCTCATCTTGACGGACTGGTGGTTTTCCTACATGAGCAAACGTTCCTAATAGAACAGAGAACTGCAATTCTGTGCCACGCACTCCTCAGGCAGGAGTCCTGGTTGTGCTTGGAACTTGCAAGTTAAAAGTCAGGATTCCTCCAGCTTTCAGCAGCAGAGGAACACAGTCTTTCAAGATAGAAGTTGCAGATACAACCAGTTAAAAGTCCACCTAAAATCACTTCTAACAATTAAGTACCTTTCTGAATCTCACCCTTGGAAGCTGATCAAATCTTCCTTGGAAGTCCTACTCTTTGTACCAAGGTTTTGATAAATTCTCCCCAAACAAAGTTCTCTTTCTAACAAGTCTGCTGAAGTTTCTCTGATATGACCTAAAACTCTCCTCAGAGCATCCTTCACCTCCTTATTCCTCAGGCTGTAGCTGATAAGATTCAGCACTGGAGTCACCACTGTAGAGAACAGAGGGGCCCATTTATCTCAGTCCAATGAGTAGCTGGATGTTGGGCTACTGCACATAAAAATGGTGCTGCCATAAAACAAGAAGAGAGCTCTCAGATGGGAAGCAGAGGTGGAGAAGGCTTTGCATCTGCCCTTGGAGGAGTGGATCCTCAGGGTGGTGGAGATGAGGTAGATGGAGGAGATTAGAATTGCCAGAGATGTTAAGATGCCATGAAACACACCAAAAATGTGAAGTACCATCTCTTTGCTATAGGTGTCAGAGCATGAAAGCTGGATCCTAGGGGGATGTCACAGAAATAATGACCGATAACACCAAAGTCGCAGAAAGAGAATGTGAAGGTGGAGATAGTTTGCGCAAGTGCGTGGACAAAGCCAGTGAAACAGGAGCTGATTACCATCTATGTACAGGCTTTTGAGGACATGACAGTTGCATAAAGGAGAGGGTTACAGAGAGCCACATGCAGTCATATGCCATTACTGCCAGCAGCAGACACACAACACTAGCCATGAGGAGACAAATGAATAGCTGTGCCACACAGGCACTGACTGAAGTGGCTCTCCTCACTGCTGAAGAGTTCACCAGCAACCTCGGGGAGATAGCTGAGGAGTAACAGAAATCCACAGAAGCCAAGTTACTGAGGGAAAGGTACACAGTGTGTGAAGCCCGGGGATCAACCTTCATCTACATGATCCTTCCAAGATTCCCTATTAATGTGCTTAAAAAAAGCGGGTTACCTTCACCTCTTGGCTTTCTGTTAGTCCAGAGAGGATGAACTCAATGGCCACACAGTGATTCATCTCAGGCATGTTGCTAGCACACTCATGTTATCTCCCGACAAGAAACTGGTTCAACACCTAGAAGTGATGGGAAACTGGCAACATACAATTGATTGTCTCAGTAGCCACAAGGAAGTACAGAGCATTTTCCTCATAGCTTCTGACTAGACTTCTTTAATTACGCATTGAAATGACTTGTGATACAAGGGAGTACTCTTCCTATTTTTCAGGTGAGAAAAGAAAGCGCAGAAAGATAAAATAATTTATCCAAAAGGCAACAGCAGCACTGTGAAACACCAGTCCTAGTCTGGCACTACAATGGTTTTCGTGTGCCCTCTTTCTCCTCTTTTAAGGAAAAAAGTCTGCTTTTCTTGAGGACATCTATGGAGCACTCTTCTCCCCTCACTCGTGGCCACGGTTGCGTGTACAGTATCATCCAAATGGCCCACTCCAAGGGCAATGGCCCGCTTGTTCCTGAAGATACATGGTCTTGACAATAGTTCAGACATCACTCTTTCTGTATTGCAATCACCAATACATTTTTGCCTATTAACTAACTCCCCCGGGCATTGGTAGCAGGGTAGTTAGAGCTCAGTATGGGCCACAAAGTCCATTAATGGGACAAAGCAGCCCCTGTTCAGCCTTGCTGAAATAGGAATATAATGGTTAGGCTGCAGCTGTGCCAACTTGGTAGGACCTGCCCTAATTACATGGACCTCCACCACCCTGACCTTTGGGACTGCAACTTGTAAACATACAAATAACAAATCCACATCCTGGCAGAAGAAAGTAAGAGTTTCCTCTCTTGAAAGAAATGGCGGCAAGCACTAAATGGCAACAGCAGCAGGAAAACTCAGCTTTGCATCTTCCCAAAGAGGAGGAGATACCACAAGATCGTCCAGGTTTGGCTGAGAAAGCATTTCTCATTTGCTTGCATCCCTGTTGTCAAGGGAAAGTGGCCATTTTCTGCTCAGGAATAAATTGGGAAGAGTCACCAAATGAAATACTGATCAGTTTTATCCAGTAAGACAAGAGTAGATACTGTGGATACCAAGCCAGTTTATTCCCCCCTTGAGCCAAATCTTCAGAAGTACTTGCCCATTTCAAGAAGCAGACAGCAGGATTAAAACCAGCCTATAATGGTTAGGTACACAGTTTAAGTGAGCAAAATGCTTACCCTGCTTAGATGCACAAAAAGACCAGACTGCCTTTACACACTGAGTCATCTTTGCATAGCTGGCTGTTGTTTATCCCCAACCTACCCAACCTTTTCTGCCCTAAAGCACAGCAAGTAGCCCAGTTAATTCTCAGAAAAGGGCTTCAATGAGCTTGCTATCAACAGGTTGCTCTCTTCCATGGACTACTTGGGAAACTGAAGGAGGAAATTTCCCTCTCCTGCCCTAACGTGAGTGATCAAACACTGGATTAGGTGCAAATTTGTAGAATCTCCATCTGTGCTGACATTTAAAATTCAGCTGGATCGGGCGGAGCAATCTGATCTGACTGAACCTGCTTTCACAGAATCACAGAATAGTTGAGGTTGGAAGGGACCTCTGGAGATCATCTAGTCCAACCCCCCTGCTCAAGCAGGGTCACCTAGAGGACGTTGCATAGGATCGCGTCCAGGCGGGTTTTGAATATCTCCAGAGAAGGACACTCCACAACCTCTCTGGGCAACCTGTTCCAATGCTCTGTCACCCTCACAGTGAAGAAGTTTTCCTCATGTTCAGCTGGAACTGTGTGTGTTTCCTGGCACATTGCTGTCTCAGGCTTTACCTGGTGTCCTTCAGCACTCCCAGGTCCTTCTCCACAGAGCTGCTTTCCAGCAGGTCAACCCCCAACCTATACTGGTGCCGGGGGTTATTCCTCCCTAGGTGCAAGACCCTGCACTTGCCTTTTTTGAACTTCAGGAGGTTCCTCTCTGCCCACCTCTTCAGCCTCTCCAGGTCTCTCTGAATGGCAGCACAGCCCTCTGGGCCACTCCTCCCAATTTTGCATCATCGGCAAACTTGATGAGGGTGCACTCTGTGTCTTCATCCAGGTCACTGATGAAGAAGTTGAACAAGACTGGACCCAGTCCTGACTCCTGGGGGACACCGCTAGCTACAGGCTTCCAACTAGACTCCGCACCGCTGATCACAACCCTCTGAGCTCTGCCATTCAGCCAGTTCTCAATGCACCTCACTGTCCACTCATCTAACCCACACTTCCTGAGCCTGTCTATGAGGATGCTATGGGAGACAGTGTCGAAAGCCTTCCTCAAGTCAAGGGAGACAACATCCACTGCTCTCCCCTCATCTACCCAGCCAGTCATTCCATCACAGAAGGCTATCAGATTGGTTAAGCATGATTTCCCCTTGGTGAAGCCATGCTGACTACTCCTGATCACCTTCTTGTCCTCCACATGCTTGGAGATGGCCTCCAGGATGAGCTGCTCCATCACCTTTCCAGGGATGCAGGTGAGGCTGACTGGCCTGTAGTTGCCTGAGTCCTCCTTCTTGCCCTTTTGGAAGACACAGGGTGACAGTGGCTTTCTTCCAGTCTTCAGGCACCTCTCCTGTTCTCCATGACCTTTCAAAGATGATGGAGAGTGCCTCTGCTATATCGTCTACCAGCTCCCTCAACACTCGTAACTCAGCACTTTGAGGAGGAGGTTGGACTTGATGACCTCCAGAAATCCTTCCCAACCTGAATGATTCTATGATTCTATCTGCAGATTGAAAATGATCTTTTTGATCTCTAAAATGAAGAAATAGGCCTACCTTCCTTGCATGAAGGTGCGAGATATTTTATGCTGTATTGTTCCCAGAAATAAACTCTTATTTCAAAAGCTACAAACATTTCATGTACCTTTGTAAGAGTGAGCAGCTTCCTTCTTCACTTCAAAGACATCTTACTGAAACAAATCAGAAGATTTATCTAAACAGAAAAACTTTAGGACTTCAAACTTGCAGTAGAGCCCCTCCCTGCTCCAGATAAATGCCCAGATAAATGTTCTTTGCTTATAGGTTTGCAGAACTACGCAATTCAGTACTGCCTTTGGAGCAACAGCTCATTCTTTTCCCTATATGTTGCAGCTGACCTGCAGCCTGGTCGTTGTGAAACATTAGTGGAGTGACACGCTGAGAAACAACTTCAATATCAAATGTGATATTCTAACACTCAGCTTGCTGCTTCGGAATTCTTTCTTCAGAAAAATGGTGTTACTGAAGTACTTGGTGTATTTATGACTCTCGACGCAGTTTAATGTCTGTAAATTAGATCTCCTGCAAGACACCAGGCCTTAATTAGGAGTCTCAGCAGGTGCACTGTAATGAAGAATCTTTCTGTGAATTAATTTCCCCTACCCTTGGTTAGGGGTCTAGTCAACATCTATTCTAGGCTCCCCCTACAGACAAAGGAAGCAATATCACCTTCAAAGGACAATTCATCCCATCTTAAGATGAGTGTGATAAGCAGAAGGAATCATCCTCTAAGGGTGTCTTTGTTGTCATTGATCATAGGACATGCCCGTCTCATTCCCTGCCCTTACTACTTTTTACTAGTGAAACTGATGACATAAGTGTCCTAGCAAATTCAGTGAACCCTGGTCTGTCCCTATCAACTGACAAACAAGGCTTAACAAAGCTTTAGACTGCAAACTTTAATAAAAATTCTTTTAATAATAACAAGACCATATTCATGTAAATAGCAGTACAGTGTAAGATATCAGAGGAATCAGTTCTGCTTATCTGACTCTGAAGAGCTGCAGTGCAACTCTGTGGAGTTTAAGCATTAAGTATGCCATCTGAATGTGAATCCACCTCTGTTACTAATTATGATCAAACTTGATAATTCTTCCTCTCATTAAAATGCACAGTCCTGATACACAGTTAGCTGGTTTTTCCACAGAAGACTCCTGTTGTCTCTAATAACACATCTACCCTTGGACTCGTGCCCTTTGTTAGATAACCTCTTTGGCTCATGGACCATCTAGTTTCAGGCAGCCTGCTCATCTGTGGAGCAGATATTTTGCTGTGATAACCTGTTCATCTGTGGACCATCCAGGCTCAGATTATGTGTCCATCCATCGGGGTAGATTTTTCTTCAAATGCAGATAGAAAATTCTTCAAGTAGGTAATCGCTGGTGATTTGCTTAGAGTTCTGGTGCCTCTGCCTTAACACTGCCTTTGCACTTGCACCCAATCCCACATATATTTTTCTTCTAAGGTCCTTGAATAATTAACTCTTTTGAAGAAAAGAAAAATAATGGTCTATTGGAAGATGTTGACATAGATATCATGCTTTAGTAACAGCTTGCCATTAACCTCTCTCTGTTCTTGCAATATCACTGGACACTTATTGAAATTACTTTACGATAAGATGATGAAGACAGCTGTTCTGGGAAGCTGAGGAGCCTTTGAGACATACGAACAAAGACCCTTCCCCTGATTCTGGCAGGAGTTTAAGGACATCTCTACCTGCCAGGAAAGCTAGCTTATTTGTGCTACTTCGAGGGCTTAGAGGTTGTTTGACAAACTGTTGGCCTTCAGAGCAGAGAGCTGAATTGGGTTACTCAGCTGAAGAGTGATCTGCTCTGACTGTCCCTAGCAGCGAAAGTCATCAGTGGGGCTTAGGCAGGCAGAAATGTCCCAGGTAACGCAGCCTTGGTTAGACTGTGCTTACAGTGGCTGCTCGTGCTGTGGAGTGGGGGCGACTCCTGGGACAATGAATGTGCAGTGCCATGTGTAAGATGATGAGTGAGGGAAGCTCGTCTGTCTGGGCTGCACCGTGAGGTCTGCAATGTATTTGCATTGGACCGAGTCCTCTTCCAGACTGCATTAGACTGGCAATGTAATGGCTTCCGGAGTTCTCGTCTAGACTATGTGAAAGCCGTGGTGTTCAGGAGATAGCTGGGTTAAAAGTGGATCAACAGGTATTGCTTGTCTGGGTTATTTAGTTTTCTTTGCTGTAGTCCTCTCTCACAGTTTAGTCAGGAATATCTGCAACCTCCATGGTATTCTAGGAAGCATGAAAATGTTTGCTTGCAGAAAATTTGTACTTCTAGATCCTGCCAGAGTTGCTCTGGGAACTGACTGGTTACTGCTTAATGACACCTGTCAGTCTTAATGATAAAGCTATGGCTATGGAAGAGTGGAACATATTTCTTCCTCAGACACTACGTTTACACATTAAGGGGTCTAAGTGGTTCAGGATGGGCAGAATGGGTTGCTCTGAGTGATGACCCAGTGAGAGGGAGTGTAGCTTTTTATGGGACCTTTACTTGCAGTCCTTCCTAAGGATAGGGAAAAATCGTCTTACACCCATTTGTCTAATAACTCTGTGTGTTGAGGCAGTGTTATAGCAGGTTCCGTTTCCTTCTCTGTGCTACTTCCATGGCCAAAGCAGCTGAGACTGAAGTCTTTCTCTACTGAAGCCAGTGGCTTTTTTTTCTCTATGAGCCAGCTCCCTGAGTCAGATGGAATGTGATCCAAAACCAGAACTCAGGGCAGCATTAAGCTGCATTAACGTGGACTTGAAATAATTCCATAAACCTGAGCTGGTCACTCTACACTCTTCCTGTAATTCATAGATAGAAATATAGACCTTTCAAGGGAGACAGAGACAGGTGTGATCAAACTATGGAGGCAAACAGACTTTTATTTGCCTTCATGAGCTATAGAAAGAGCCTACAAGTTTGGTTTATGCTTTGGCAGCTTATTAACAAAAGTCTAAACTTAAGTAAGATGAATCCCAGCCTCAGCATTTGTAAAAAATTCCTCTGTGTGCACATTTTTAGCCTGCGATGAATGTGAATTGATTCAAGGATATTCACCCACAACAAAAGAGGGTAGGCTGTCCCTCAGGACCACGTGCTGTGTGGTGACTGTGTTCTTGCATGGAAGACTCGAGTCACCCACATCACTAATACTGTAAACAGTCTATGGTGCCTGATGAATGTGACCCGGTTTTGCTAAAAGGTTAATGATCACCTTCAGACTGTGAGTCAGGAAAAAAAAGGCTACGTGATGTATGAGGTAAGAGAATGGAAACAGAACATGGAAGCGATACTGCTGAAGTGGTACTAGTTAGCAACAGTTGAAAACAAAGCTGGGATGTCTTCAAGGCATCAAACTTGAAAGTAAAAACTTAGGTGAAACTAAACGCCTTCAAAAGTGTCACAATCGTTCTTTCTCACAGTAAAGCTGTAGCTCTTGCTATTACAGAAAAGTCTTTAATATTACAGTTATATCTTTCTTCACTTCTGCATTCACTTTTCTCCTACTTCTGTTGCATAACGAGCAATTATTTCAGAATAAATTCATCCATGAACAGCTGTACTCATCATTTTAATTTTTTAAGCACCTGTTCCAACTCCTTTGGAGGTTTTATTGACTGACAAACAATTTTCTCCATGTAACAGTCTGTTCAGTGCCTCATTTTGAGGACCTCCTTGGTCCTCAAGCTGTAGACCATGGGGCTTACCATTCTATAAAACACAGACATCACCTGGTCTTGGTCAGGCAAGGAGCCAGAGCTCTGGGGTGTGTAGCTGGAGTGCCAAAGGATATGGCAAAAACTATCAAGTGCACAGGAGGAGAAGGCTTTGTGCCTTCCCTTGCTGGAGTGGCACCCCAGGATAGCAGAGATGATGTAGATGTAGCAAAATGCATACCTGCAGTATGACAAAGATGTCACCTAAGATGCAAAATGCTGCGAGGATGATCTTGTTAACCCCGATGTCAAAGCAGGAGAGGCTCATCAGGGGTACCACACCACAGAAGTGACTGGTGATGCTGGAATGGCAGAAGGACACCCAAAAGGCACAGCTGCTGTGTATCATTGAGATTAGAGACCCACAAGAGTAAGAACCAAGTCACAGCTGGATGCTGAGGCTTCATGACATGACAGCTTTGTATAGCAGTGGTTTCCAGCTGGTCATATGCCATCACAGCCAGAATGAAACATTCGTTGGTGCAAAATGTAGAGAAACAATACATCTGGGCAGCACAGCCACCAAATGAGACAGCTTTGCTCTCTGCTAAGAGACTGGCCACCATCCTGGGGGTGATGCCTGAGCAGCAGAGGTCTAAGACTGCCAGATGGCTAAGGAAAAGCTATTTGGGAGGGTGGTTTGGGGAGACAATCCTTATCAATGCGGTCAAGGCCAGATTTCCAACTACAGTCATCAGGCAAATAATTAAAAGCATTACAATGAGAGTGGGCTGTGCTTCTGCCTTGTTCATTAGATCTAGGAGGAGGAACTCAGCTACTGTGGTGTAATTTTCTGCTGCCGTTTTGCTCAGATATTTGTTCACATTAGGTAAGCAAGCTTGTCTTGATACGCTCCGGAGAACAACTGGCAAAAACCGATCATGATCATATGCTCCCGCTAGCGGTGACCAGCTTACTTCCTTTGGTCAACGAGGACAATACTGATTTCATCCAAAATGCCGTTCTGAAATGGAATCACTTGTCTGTGTTATCCCAAACCACCTGTAACATACATTATCTACCTAGATTGTTCCAGTGTGAAGCTGGAGCACTATGAATGCCACTAAGTCACAGTCTAATAATGGTAAATACATACGTATCAATGTTCAAGAGCTGTTAGCGGGAAGTAGGCTAAATGAGACTGCAAAGAGAAGAAATAGTCTCTGACAGATCTTAAAGAGGTAGTAACATTTCCCAGTTCTTTGAATTCTTAAATCAAAATTACATATGCTAGTGAGCATTTCAATGACTACTGTTTCCAGGGTCTGAGGGCACTAACAGGCCTTAATGGGCCTGATCATCCTCGCCCGAGACATCCACTTGCACCTCCTGCCCATGGGCCAAGGAGCCCCATTTAAGCTCAACCCTGGGCCTTCAGTTTCTGTCTGAGCTTCCCTAGAGGAGCACTGATCTCCAGCTCAGCTCAGCTCAGCTCAGCTCAGCTCAGCGTGCAGACTCCATTGCTCTGGACCCTGCCCTGTGGACTGACTTCCCAGCTTGACCCTGGACCTATCTTGTCACTTTGGGCCTGCCAGTAGGCACTGGACTCTCTCTGTCCCTGGTTACCCTCACCAGGCCTGATCCTGGCTCTGACCCGCAGGCTGACTTCTCAGCTTGACCTCATACCTGCTTCATCACCAGGAACTCTCCTGGTCATCTGGACTCTTGGTTGAACTCGGCTACCATCTCCAGGTCTTCTCTGCCCACCTGGCTCAGGGCCAGAGGGACAGGCCCTGGCTGCAGCCTCCTGAGCTTATCATTCTACACATCCTGAACAGGGAAAAGGAAGGAAAAAATGGGCACTTCTATGGCATAACTCATCTCATCCTGTAGCAGATGTCTAAGATACTCACATGAACCATTCTGTAAAAATACCTGTTACTTTTTTTTTCCTCCCCCTCCCTATTGAGAAGAAACTAAGATGGAAGACAGAAACAAAGGCATGCTTAAAGGTATATCTCTAGGTGAGATGAATTCCATAAGCAGGCATATGTATGTAGAGCTTCTCCAGATTTATTACAAATAAACCAACTATTCCTTCACTGCCATATTTATAACTGTGATACTAATTTTTTTTTTTTATTCAGAAAAAGATATTAAAGTCTGCTGGTTGGATTCCAACTGTTTCCAGTCAACTTGATGGCATTCTTCTAGACAAATGTCTGACAGAAAACACTCTTTGATTAATTCTGCTCGTTCCTGCAGCAAACCAAGCTCCATTCATGCTCATAACAAACTGACTGTCTGACTAGTAGGTACATGGGCGTATGAATTCCTGAGCTGACTTTTGAAGGTGTGCAGGATATACAAAGTTACCTGTGAAGACAGAAATGGATGGTCAGCATCTCTGGGGAAAATAAGGTTTCAAATGCATTTGTCTGCATGGAATTACAATGATATTCCATAGCAGATGTCAGCTGCACTTAAACTCCACAACTATGAAAAGAGTTAAATTCATATCCATTTTCACTTATCATGTCTTTATTAAACCAAAGGTAAGTAACTGCAATTTGTTTGCACGGAAGAATACATCACTACAATCTTCTGCTGCTGTATCAATTCTATCAATAAATTGGACATACAAGCCACAAAGAACACGTGTGAAAATGAGGCTATTCTAGGATTCCTAGACTGTAACATTCTAGTTCCACATTGTCCTGAAACGATGTTTTGCTAAATTTCAGTCTACTTTTAAATAGAAACAGACTTTATCTCTGTTATTTCTGTTTTGTATAACAGAGATGGTCTCTTTCCAAAATGTTGAGAAGATTTGGATTTATTCCACTCTTGGTAATACCCAGCACTCTGAAAAAGAAGGAGATCTGAACAGGCTTTTATCTATCTGGTTAACGATGGAGCTTCTATATGTATGTATAGACATCTGGAGATCAAGGGTCTAGAAGCAAATCTGGTAAATAATCCAGTCCTTACTGGAAAAAAAAAAAGAGAAGAAGAAGACTTGCAAGCAATTACATAGCAACTTATGCTTGGATCATACAAGAACTTCCAAAGTGAACACAGATGTTATTTCCCAGTTGAGAAAGCAAGCAACTCTAACTGTGTTGAAATCCAGTGTTATAGCAGGCAGGATTAAGCAGTGGGTGTAAGAAAATGAATGGCCATCCTTCATAGCAAAGAAACTAGAGATGGGAAATAGATCTTTCAGCTACTAATTTCTAAGGCCAGGAAAACGCAAATTTCATACTATCCAGTGCAACTAGTAAATTCCCTCCTATGCGATGTAAGAGTTAGAAAAAAGAAGAAGAGAAGTACTTTTTTTTTTTTTTAATTTGATCTTAGCATGTAATATGGCTCAGATATCTTTCTCAGCTCCAATATTTCAGGATACATGAGAAAGTAACCGGGTTATAATTACACTCACTGACTTGGATTCCCCAGTTGGAAGGACAAGATGTGAGGTTCTTGCTGTCTGTGCTTTGGCTCTCTATGATATAAGATATATGATCTCAGAAGCAATCGACCTCACCTAAGCTGTTCTTCTCGTGTTCTTCATAGTTTACAAAGAAGATTCATGGATTCCGGGGTATGAAGATGTCTCTTCTAAGAAAAGATGAATGGTGCCCAAGAAGTGCCCCCCTTTTTCTTTATTAACTTTAAAGGAAGATAAGATTGACGAGGTCAGATGAACTCAAATCTGCTGCAGAGGTTTAAATTTGGGTAAGATCAATCAATGTGCTCAGCTATAACTGGAATAAGCTGGGACAGCCTTTTGCTCAAGCCTATGACTAGAAGCATAGTCAACTATCTGAAAAGAGCATGTTGGATATTTTTGTGCCACAACACTCAGATATGATGCAATGCAATGTTGGTCAGTACAATATAATTACAAGATGATACATTAAAACAAGTATATATATATATATATATAACTGATGATATTATCAACAAACGTTGAAAAACGGAAACTTTCTCAACCATCTTTCTTATTTCGAATTCTCATTTTCAAACAAATAGATAGGGTCCTAAAACTTTCTCAGCTCTGTGGACATGCTATGATCGTGCTTTGCCACCAGATGGCGAAGGCACAAACCTCAGTGTGTATAAATGTGTATACACTGGTGCTGATGCTTTCCGGTAAGTTGAAGATGGCTATTTTATTTGTTGGATTTTCTTTAGCCATAGTAGGGCGCTATATTTTAAAAAACTTTTCTGAAAATTGTCATAATTCTCCTGCACAAGTTAATTATGAAAAGTCATACAAGGGGACATCCATAGGAAAGGAGGAAGTGACACAATCCAGTATTATAGCTGGGGAGGCACCACAAGTATTTGGGGAAGCAGAGTAAAGGGAAGACAAGAGGATTTTCTTCTGTGCGGTGAATTGAATAACTGTGAAACTTCCACCTTGCAGTAATTAAGTTACTGTGCTCCTTCAGCAAATTATCCATTATGAATGTATTCATTATGTCACCAAATACATCAAAAGTTCAACATCTGCCAAAAGAGAAATACAGGGAGTTACATTATCTGTTTGTGTTAGAGTAAGTGACTCTTAGGATTCAGTTCATCTCGCCTAAATTCAGGCATCCTACTGAAGGACCTCATGCTGGTGCCTAGGAGGTTGGAGATCTCTCGGTAGAGATAAAAGGGAGAAATTAGGGAGGATTGTGGGTGAAAACGCTCATGTCATCTACCAGGAAGCACGTAAAAGCTTTGTCTGAATCTAATCTAGTCATCTAAACCCCCTCTGTACTCAATGGAGAGAGACAGGCAGTTCCTGGAGATGATTCAACTTGTCCTAAGGAAGAAGCGCTCTGTGAAGATGCTAACTTCTTTCTCTCTGATGAACACAGAGGAAGCCTGATTAGCTTTAAATAGGTCACTTGCATACAGCTAAAGCTCAGCAAGGAAGTCTTCCTGTATGTTTTCCCCAAGTGTTTCACACCTATGAGCATTTGAAAGAGTAATCATGGAGCCTGGCCTCCTGCATTGCTGTGGTATGGAAATAAGGTGTGATGGCATGGCGCAGAACTGCAGGCTTGGGAGGGTAAGGCTGGTGGATTTCCAGGGAAGGGTTTTTGTTTTTGTTTTTGTTTTTACACATGCACGTGCAATTTCATACATGCTTTCTCCATGTCATGTTGCTTAGGCTCCATGCATCCCAGATTTTGGGATGGGCATAATTTACTGCGCACATAAAGACAGTCCAAACAGCACACGGTGCAGCTCAGTGTGATATTTCAGAGAATGTGAAATGCATCTCCTGGACAGAGCTGTGCAGTAGATCCAGACCCATCATGGATCTTGAGCACATGCCACATGTCTATACAGCAGATGGGATTCATCTCCCTGCAGTTAAGCTATTTAAAAGTTAGGTGACTAAATCTAATCTAGTTGTCTAAGCTGCCTTTGTAGTAACGGAAGGAGACAGGCCATTCAAGAAGATAATTCGTCATCTCTCTCTTGCAAACTCATCTTACAGGGAAGTGGGACATCTTCCATTTCCACTAATTTCCTGCTGGTATTTTAAATGCTGTCTTAAATTTGCCCTCACTCCCACACCTGCAGAAAGAGAAGGAAGATCAGAAGCAGTGGGGGAGTCATTGGTATTCCTGGTGGAGGCTGCTCTCCAAAGATCTCCCATCTTTGGGCAAATAGTGTTTCTCTTCAATGGTGAATTCCTACTTCTCTAACCTTCCTTTTGCATGAGAGAGCAATGTTGAAACATTGAAATGTCTTCTGGGTCAATTATGCTAAATTTCAATTGAGAAAAATCAAAATGCTTCACTTTGATCATTTTGAATCATTTAATTTCACTAAAGAAATTATTAGATATTTCAGAATGTATACCATAGACATTGCAATACAGTCATGTAGTATGTAATAATAGAGTGTGTTTTGAATTAAATGAAACTAGACAAGAAAGTAGGTATGAAAAATGCTTTGGAAACTGGAAGTGCTTCTCCACCTCGAATGTAAGGATGGCTCAAAGTCAAACTATACCAGCTGACTAGCTGGGCAGTTGGTTTAAAAGGAAGTGCTAAAAACATGGGAATAGGAGCACTTACAGAGATGTTTTATTTATTTATTTATTTATTTTTCCTTGGGAGATGTTGTGCTGGAAGCAGGAAGGGGACCTGTGGGAAGATGGAGGCACTGTGGGATGCGTGGAGGAATACCGGGGCTATTAAGGTAGTGGGAATTCTGCATGTGTGTCCATCGCATGCATCTCTAAGCACACGAGGTTTATCAACTGGAAATAACTGAGTATGTAATTACCTCACAGGAACAGCTTTTGGGAAAGAGGTCTTCAGATATGCATGGGGGTGAGGGCAGACTGAAATAGCAGCAGGTGGCTATGGCCCAGAAGTGAAGGGGCTCAGCCGGACTTCAGGCAGAAATAACAGAATGGTGGAAACAGTGAATTTAGGAGCAGAGTTAGCCAGCTACAAACGAGGGACATGTCTGCAGAGGAGGCGCAAATGACTTTTTTGCAATTTCTGATCGCCTCACAGCCTGTCATTGCTTGAAACAAGGTAAACCCTGGCCTCAGCTCAGTTCTGCCATTACGAGCATTCACAGTCTGTGTCATTACCTGTGGAGGCTAGGTTGAGTGCCAGTCTGGACTTCCAGCTGCTTGAGCTTATCTAGGTAATGCCCTGAACTGCACTTCCCACGCTTGCTTCTGTCACTTGCTCCAATTACTCATTTCTTCTCCTCCTGCTAGGCTGAGCCATGTCTCCTTTTAGTCCTCTCCTCCCTTCCTTTGCCTTCCCTCCATCCAGAGTCAGCGTCCTCACGCACAACCTAACCAGGCCACCACAGCGGGACCATTCTTTCCCCAAACAGCCCCTGGAGTCTTCCTCAGCTGAGTCCCTTGCTCCAGGAGTTCAGCCAGACCTTGGCACTTACTTCACAGACCCCCTCCGTGTTGGCTGTAGCCTGTGCGGCCACCAACACATCCAGGTTCCCCCACCCCCTGGACTCTACCTTCTTCAGCCATGGCCTTGCAACAGCAGCCAGCTTATCCTCAGTGCTGAGTTCTTCAGTTTGAAAGGCATTGCACTACAATAAGGTTAGAGCTCATGTTCATGGGTGGGGGCAAGTGGTATGTCTGCATGGTCTGACATCATTGTGTGAAAATAGTCTGGGATGCCAAAGGTCTTTGCAGGACAGGGGACTGAACTCTCTATTTCCAAGTCTGTAGGCAGCAGCCCTCACTTGGGTCTGTGAGTTGACACATATGGCGGAGGTGGGCTCAAGGTATTCTTGATCTTTGATCTCGTAGGGAACATGGCAGTGGAAAATAGGATTTGGGATCCTTAATGGAACTATGGCGTGCTTGTCGGGTAGGGTTTAGGATAAGAGTTGCACTGGCAGACTTGAAGGGTTGGCTGACAGGCTTCTCGGCAGTTGAATTTTGTTGCCAAACCTGAAAGGAGGCCACAGAGTTGTGCAGGGACAGCCCTGAAGAGCTGGAATTCACTACCCGCTGCTAAGGATACAGAAAAACACAAGGACACAATTGCCAGTTTGGGGAGGGGCTGTTCTTCCTTCCCTGCCCCACTCCTTCAGTGACCACCTCCATTTATGCCCCACTGAAATTTTCCAGCATTCTGCTCTGTTGGGGTCTTGGCAATTTTGCTGCCTTTACTTAGAAACCCAATTTTTCATTTAATTTTAGAATAAAGAACATTCTGAGGGAGCCTAGCAGGGAGGATGGAGCCCACCTGCAATGTGAGCTGCAGGGAGGGATTATTCCCTTGCAACAGAACTACCTCAGAGCATCTTGTCTCTATGTCTGAAACACAAATGGCCATGAAAGAAAAAAGGATCGCTCTCAGCCCCATGTCTGAAGGCAGCAGCTAAGTCTGTAATTGGCCTGGGCTCATAACGAGCATCCTTAGTTGGACAGCTCAAGACCTGACAAAGCTCATTAATCCCACTATTAGTCAAAATCAGATTGCTTTGATGGCATTACTCCAGGAACATAGTCCTGGTGTGGCATGAGAGGGCTGAACAAAGCCCTTCTCCAGACACACATTTGCCCCTCTGATGCCTACATAAACCCCATAGTGACGGCTCCTCAGGTATAAGGCTAAGGACCCTCGGTGGAAGCACCAGTCTGCAGGGTTACACAATGCAGTAGCATGCACAGTGCAAAGAAGAGGCCTAAATAAAACAGCAGTATAGCATGCATAAAAAGACTTTTCTTCTCCTTCCGAGCTTTCTATTTGCTTTGAGATCCAAAGCTAGGATCAAACGAGGCAGGGGCTTCCTGACACAAAGCTTCGTTAAGCCAAAAAGCATCCTCCCAGGACTCCCTTTGGCTCCTGCATCTACAGAGCTCTGGGGATACCCATGAACGGACAAGCTCTGCTGTGAACACTGCGGCTCTCCAGATTTCATATGGGCGGCCCCCTTCGCCCACAACACTCCTTGCCTGCTATTCAGGAGCAATGAACTGCTAAGAGGAACAGTGCTGGCTGGTGCTCAAATGGGTGTAAAGGCTGCCAGGTGAAAGCCAGTCTGCTGGTTTTGGAGACCACAAGTCATCACTTTGACCGGGGGCTGAAGGACGCAGAAGTGCACCCCTGCACACTGGCGCCATCTGGTCCCAGCTGTCTACATGCTCGCCTCTCAGCCCCACTTCCCCCTGCAAACCTGCCCTTGCTCATGTCACGCTGCACACTCCCTGCACCGGCTTTTCACAGAGGCCATGGTGGCAATGCAGTAGGCAATGTGGGCATGCCTGAAAACCGAGGGGTGCCTCTCCTTCCACTTCCCACCCCCGGGCTGGAGCCTGCCATTCCCAACAAGCATGAAGCCTGAGCACTGTGCCATGGTGTCCAACTCTGCCACATGACATGTCCCCACGACTCACCAGCAAGTGTCAACGCACATGCCGGTGGGCCAGAGGAGGATGAGGGAATTCCTGCTTTTGGGGCACAATTCCTCCTCTGCCAGCTTCTTCCTGCCCAGGCACCTCCTTCGCACCACAGAGCATCTGCAGCTCCCGGGGCCCCAGCCAGTGCTTCAGGCAGAAAGTCCTGCCTCCTCTGCAGAGAGGAACAGCAGGGGCTGACGTGGAGGCTGCTTTCTTGGGTCACGTGCTGGCAATTCCCCTGGCAGAGTCTCGGGAACGGAGGCCAGAGCGCACGGTGCTCGAAATCTGCCACAGTCACTGCCCCTGTGGGCACCTGCTGTGGAGGTTCGAGCTGGGGCTCCATGGGGGCAGGGGCCGCGTCTCCCCGGGCTGAGCCGTGGTGCCCCATAGCAGCCCTGCTCCCAGCAGGCCGTGGGGATGCCCCAAGGCATGCTGGGAGTGTGGCTGCCGCCAGCCCAGCCCTGGTGTGGCGGAGCCGAGGTGCTGGCACCCTGAGGGCGCTGCCTTCCTGCCAGCTTAAAGCCATGGGCTCTATGCAGCCAGTGCGTCGCTGTCTGCTTTCCGGGGGCGTGCAGTCATGTGCCTTGCAGTCTCCTCGATCGCCTCCTTGGCACACTCCAGGCTCCTTTGTGCGACCTTAGATCCCTTCTCCATGCATGCTCTGATGCTCTGGTCCCCTCACACCTGCTAAAGTCTCCTCCAGTCCTCTCCCTGCATCCTCAGGTTCCTTCTGTTTCCCTCCGTGAGCATCTCAGCCCCCTGCTTTCCCCGCCCGCAGCACTCTCCTCCCTTCCATTTCCCCCAAGGCTTCCTCTGATCCCCTCCGTTGCTCGCCACGCGCACCCTCAGCCCCTCCATTACCTTCCCTCTGTGCTCCCGTCCCCTCCATTCACCTCCCAGCACGCTCGCATCCCCTCCCTTTCCCCCACTCACGCTCACTTCCCCTCTACAGCTTCTCTCTTCTGCAGTCAGTGCTGCTGCCGAAGGCACCGTGCCCCTTCCACAGACCTCTGCAGCTGTACAGTTGGGGCGCGGGGGTCAGTAGGAACTCAGCTCTACTCCCACTGTCTCGCTCACTCCGTTGCTTCCTTTGAGGCTCCCTCAGATTTGCAGGGCGGAAAATAATGTGCAGGGGATGCCTTTCAGGCACTCGGTGTAAAGCCACTCTGCTTTCCATGCAGCCATCTCAGCTATCTGTTCTGCTTCTGCAAGGGGTCTCTCAGCCTGCAGTGCTTACCAAGCAGGTGAGAAAGCAAAGACCTCAGGCATCGTTTCCTTCCGAAGAGGCCAGAGGGCCGGCCGCTCCTCGGACCACCCTCCGGGCAGACTGAGAAGTAACCAGAGAGGGTCACCAGAATGTACTGCGTGCAGGCATTATTCCCGTGCCTCGTTCGGGTGTGTGATACTGCGCTGTCACGCTGTAGATGGGAAGCTGCTCTCAGTCTCCTCCACTGGGAACCCAAGCGGTGGGATGGCACTGCGAGTGTTGCAGGCTCCATCTGAGCATCACATTTTTCTTCTGCAAAATGAGTGACTTTAGAATGGAAATGGGCTTTTGGGGCTCCAGTGATAATCTCCACCTGGCGCCACCCTTCTTTTTATTTTGCCCTGTTAGGATCACATCTTCAAACCCCCCCAGTTAGAACCCACCCCAAGACCAGGATTCCCAGACGTCATCTCTAACACAGAGAGAATTTAGTGCCGACGGAAAGAAATGACCTTTCCGATAAGCGCTTTTATTTTTCTTGATTTTCCCAGGCTTTGACACCCTTTGGAGGCATTCATGGTGGATTTGCCTTAATACAGTTTTCAGGGTGAGAGAGCAAATCCCTCTGCTCCTTCACTAGGCCATGCCATCTCCATGCCTGTGGCCTAGGGAAGCAACAGCTAGGAGTTGGCCCTTCCTCCCCAGAGGCTGAGAGAGTGCAGTCACAGTCTTCCTCTTCATTCATCCACTTGCTCATTTAGGCCTTCCTTCCTGAGCAGAGCCTCTCCTTGCCAGCAGTTGTAGCCCCGCAACCCTGATCTGGGGACATTGCGGGAGTGGCATGCCTGAGGTGAGCCCCAGCCTGGGGGACCCCTCCTGTGGCTCCCCGTGCCCCCTGTTGTCCTTGGGGAGTGGGCAGTGAGGTGCAGGCAGCTCCCTAAAGTGCCCCAGGCAGCTCCCCTTGCCCTTGCAGGGCCCACCTTGGCAGCACCTGGGGGGTCAAGGGGACCCTGCAGCCCCTCTGTGACATGGCCTGGGGCATCACGCAGTGCATCGCAGCAACAGCTGCGCCCTCCCCATATGGCCCTGGCAGCCTGAGCTGAGCCCAGGTGCTTGGGGCTGCTCTCGCCACAGCTCTGCCCTGCCCTGCTCTGCTCTGGAGCAGCTGCTGTGCAGCGAGCAGGAGAAGGCAAGAGGAGGTGGTGGGACAGTGCGAGACGCTGTTTGGTGACCTTCCCAGCAGGTCGTTGGAGAGGAGCATTTCTTCCTGCCACAAGAGCTCTTTGGACTAACTCGGTAGGCTGGGAATTCCCTCTGTGCCCCTAGGGAAGTCCTCGGTGCTGCTGGGAATTGCTGCCTGCGGGAGCCCTCCATAATATGGCGCTGTCAGGGCTGCAGAACTTGCACGTTTAGAATCTTTGCTCCCTGGCAGCGCGTCCACCCCCGTGTTACTAGTTCCTTGTCAGCTGCGGTCATAGGACCTTTGGTCCTCGCTCCAATAACTCTTTCCTCCTTTGCCGCTGTCACACCTGTGGTCCTTGGCACTGTGGAGCCAACCTGGTTTGACAGGAGTGTTTTGGAGGTGGACAGTCATGGCTACTGGAGTCTTTGAGCACTGGGAAGGTGCATGAGAGGAGCACTTGTAAAGGTGCTTCATGTCTGAAGAATTTGCAGACGGCTCCTGTGTATTTCCCTGTTGCTGCTGTCTTCGGTTTTGGATCATCTTTCCAACCAGACCTTCCAACTTCTGCCCCTCATCTCTGTGGGCTCAGTAATTTACGTATTCTCCTGTGAACCAAACGCTTGCTTCACTCACAGGAGATTTACCTTGTCCTCTTCAGCAATTTTCTTTGCCTGAGAAACTTCTGCAAAAGTAAAGAGCTTTACTTCCGTGCTTACAAAAGTTCATTTGTGGTTCATATGCTCTTTGAGTTCAGGTTCTGAGGAAGAATGGACCTCAGGCAGACTGAGCGAGTCCTTGCAGAAGTCAAAATGACTTTACCTTACTCCTTTTCGGTAAGTAATGGATTTCACACAGCACAGTGATGCCAGTGCACTTTTCGCTCAGCTGAGAAGAACTTCCTCCAAAGTGTACCACAGTCTAAAAGAACCTGTATCTTTGCTCCCTACAGGCACGCTATAGTGTGAGAGAAAGGAAGCCTGTTGTATGCTATCAAGCTCCACTGGAAAGGGCTAATCTCTCGTGTAGAAGGGGGATAGAAGATGTTAAACGAAAATGTAGCTACACACAGTGCAATCAGAAACTATGTCTAGGTTCTGTAATTGATGGTGTGCGTGGTCTCTCTCACCACATTTCAGCCTTAAAGGAGATGGTCCTGTTCCCACTGCTTTACCCAGAATTCTTTCAGAGATTCCAAATCCGACCCCCCAGGTAACGGGCAGTGCATTCGAACTACAGAGCTAACTGCTGCAATATGCTTTTCAACATGAAAAGTATTTTTTTTTCCCCTTTTTTTTTTGGAGGGGCAATATCTCAAGTGTGCAAATCTTCAGATGCTTTGCTGCTTTGGTCACAGGAATTCCCTTTTCTGGCTGATGTTTTAAGTAGGGTGTGGAAACACAGAAGACCTTTTTTGGCCTCCCAGCTGAAGGCTTCCTCCCCAGTGCTTCCAACAAATTCTGGGAGGCACAGTCCAAGAGACTCCAACTGTGGCAGGGAGAAAGACAGGCTTTGCTCGCAAACCTGTCTAAGACGGGAAGTGTTCTGGTTAGGAGGGAAGGCCGCTTTGCTTTCACAACGGGGGCTGTCATGGGCACTTTTCCATGTTTTTGTTGTAGCTACGTAAATCTCTTTTTTTCATGTTGCAGAGGCCGTCTGTTCTATGGCCCACCAGGCACTGGAAAGACACTGGTGGCTCGAGCGCTCGCAAATGAATGTAGGCAGGGAGACAAGAGAATAGCGTTCTTCATGAGAAAAGGTGCCGACTGCCTCAGTCAATGGGTGGGAGAATCCGAGCGACAGCTGCGCTCATTATTTCGGCAGGTAAGGAGGAAATGCGCAGTAGGTTGGGTCAGAGTTGGACCTCTACTTTTCCAGGGTGGACGTCTTCCAGGAGGACTTGGCCTCTTGGGCAGTTTGGCAGTGTCTCCTGTTGAAAAGGAAACATCGGTGTTTCCTTTTCCCGTGCCGTGCTGCTTTGCCTGAGGGGCTGGAAATCTTGCAGATGTTGGGTCCAGCACAGTGCCAGCGCCTTTGCAGCCATAATGTTTATCCTGCATGTTCTCACTGCGTGGTGCTCTGTTTCACATACGTCAGTATGCCTGCATCTGCACTTCCCTTCCAGGCCTATGAGATGCGGCCTTCGATTATTTTCTTTGATGAGATCGACGGTCTCGCTCTTGTGCGCTCCAGTCGCCAAGACCAGATTCACAGGTACTTCCTTTCGCTTCCATCTCCATGTCATCTGCTTCATCTCTAGGAAAAGAAGACCCACCTGCTTCCCTTTATAGGACACACCCCCACACACCCACACTCTGAACTCCTCGAGTACAATGACACAGAGCTTCATAGCAGTTTAAAGGCAGGAGTTGAAATCAGGTCACTAAGCTTGGTGTCCGGACAAGGTCTCTCTCGAGACCTTGCCTCGCTTTTTCTGTCTTGCCATGAGTCCTTTCGCTAACAACAGCTCATCCAGAAAAGCTTCTCCTTTCTGAGCGACATGACTTTGGAGAAAGGCATGCCAAAGGTAACAACAGCTACTAACCCAGGGAATCCAAACAACATTTTTTTGGTAGTTCTATTGTCACAACGCTCCTGGCGCTTATGGATGGCTTAGACAGCAGAGGAGAGATCGTGGTCATTGGAGCCACCAACAGGCCAGACTCCCTGGATCCTGCTTTACGAAGGCCTGGACGCTTTGACAGGGAGTTCCTTTTCACCTTGCCAAACAAAGAGGTAAGGCTGTTTCGTCAACCTTCCTGCTACTGGCACAAAGCCTTGCTCGACAAGAAAACCAGCTTACCCCACAGCATCTCCGAGAGCGAGCAAGGAAACAAGTGGCATACGTGCTGCACACCTCCCGGTTCCCCACACAGAACTGGCACGAAGGCTGCAAACAGGAGTTTCACTCCGCCTGGAGCACACAGACATTCTTCCTTGCCCAAGGGCTTGCTCTTTGCTTAGTTAGTGAGTCCACCTAGGCTCTTGCCTTCTGAGGTTGCCGCCTTGTTCTCAGTTCTCCAGTTGGGAAAGCCTCGGGGGAAAACTTGGGCTTGAGTGTGGCCGGGCTGGGAATCCTCAGAGCCGCCCAAAAGCATTTAGGGAGCTGACATTGTTACTGGTATTAGCAGGGAGCTCCGGCTCTTTTTCTTTTTCTTTATCTTTCTTTTTTTTTTTTTTTTTCTGGCTACCCCAGATTCTTTTGTCTTTAGTTCGCATTTTGTGGGGAAAAGGAGAAAAAGGTTATTGGATTGAAGACTAGGAAAAATGCACAACACACTATACTGGACAGAAACAGGAAACACTTCACTGAAGCTCTGGCAAAGAGCAGCGATGAACATAGGCACAGCTTGACATTTGCTCGTTCAAGGACAGCAGCTGGAGTCAGAATTCTTGCTCCTACTACTGTACTTACTCTTCCAATCTACTTGAAAAGTACTGAGCTTTGAAAAGCAGGCAGTGTGTTACTAGAATGTAAACATTTCTTAACTTTAGCAGAGGAAGACAAGCAATTACGGGAATGTGACGGGGGGAGGGGGACTGCGCATTGCTTATTTTCTTTTTGAGAAAGAGGCTTAAGACAAACCACAGTGTGACCACCTGGTTTGTAGGCTCGAAAAGAGATTTTCAAGATCCACACCAGAGACTGGAGCCCTAAGCCCCTGGACGCATTGCTTGAGGAGCTTGCTGAAAAATGGGTCGGTAAGATGAAAAAACGCACCGAGTTCCTGCCTGTGCCTGGCTCCTGACAGCGTCTGAGCTTGTGCCAGGCAGTACCCAAGCTGCTTCTGTCTCCTTGCCTTCCCTTGCCTCTGAGAACATGGAAGGCTCTGGGGGGCATCTTCCTCAGGAGCTAAGGTTGGCTCAGAGGCCTACTTCCGAAGCACAGGCTGTAGGGCGCTGGGCCTCCCGTAATGCAAGCTCCCCATCAGGGCATTGCTCTGCAGTGCAGGAACTCTTTTGCCATTGCCCATGAAACTCTTCCCCTTTGGGCCACATGCAAAGACTTTGAGAGTGTCCCTCAGCAAAGCCTGTCCTTGACTCCTTTCTGCTGCCTGAGACTGACATCCCTTTGGATTCTGCTCTTGTTGCTCAGGATACTGCGGGGCCGATATTCAAGCCCTCTGCGCTGAAGCTGCCCTCTGTGCTTTGCATCGACACTATCCGCAGATCTACACAAGCAGTCACAAGCTGCACATCGATGTTGCTGCCATTGAAATCACAGCAACAGATTTTCTTGTGGCTATGCAGAAGACTGCACCAGCTTCACAGAGGGCTGTGGCTTCCCCTGGACAACCACTGCCACCCCTTTCCAAGCCACTGCTTCAGAACACGCTACAGAGACTCCTAAAAGGCCTGCAGAGGGTATTTCCCCACGCAGCACTTGCACTCCAGCAGGACCAACAGCCAGGTAGGGCTTCACTGCCTTCACCGCCGTAAAACTCTCCCAAAGCAAACACTGCTAGTTTGTGCAAGCAACAGAAACAAACCTTTCAGTCAGGATGAGGTGAAACTGAATGGTAGAGAGGGCAGAGCCGGGAACTCCTCCCACTTCACAGTACAGAACTCTATGTTCTCCACTCAAGCATCCAGTTTCCGAAGGCTGTCAGCATCATCTTTCCCATTTGCAAGGAGAAAAGGAGCTTTCACCGCTAGCAAAACATAGCTTGCGCAAATCCAGACACTTAGGAGAGCTCTGTAGAGACTGAAGGCTTTGGAAAATGGCATTCAGTGTATGCCCCGCAGACAAAGAAATACAAGGCCCCGGGTTTCAGCTCACATTTAGAAGCTGTCTTAGCACAAGACAGGGTTGCAGACTCTTCGGAAAAGTTAACAAGCCTGTCTTGCCTTCTCATGGTACCACTCATTTCTTAGAAAATGACTGCATGGACAGTGATGAGGAGTCACCTTCTGGTCCTGAAGATGAGCCGTTTCCTCCAAGGCCTGGCCAGCAAAAGCAAACCTTCCTTAACTGTAACAGGTAACTGCCCGTGTCCTTTCATTGAAATTCTTCCGATTGCTGGGGCTTTCCAAGCTGTCGTGGCCGTTGCAAGTGGGAGGGGCGTTAGATGAGGGAGGACAGAAGAGTTAGTCCAGGGTGCTTTGGTATCAAAAACTGCAAGCAGGAAGTACAGAGATATAACTAGGTGCTAGAGTTGTAGGAAAGCAAGTAGCTCCAGCCGATCATCAAGAAGGAGACAGCCTCCTTTTCCTCCACCAAAGACATCCACAGACAATTAGGGCATGCTGATTTCATGCATGCTCTTCTTCTAGGATTCAAGGCCAAAGAAATGTGTTGTCTCTCCTCTTAGCTAAAGAAATGCAACGTGGGTTTGTGGAGTCACCTAGCTTCCCAGATTGGGAATGCAGGAGTGACTCAAGAAAATTGAGGAATGGCCAGCTAAAAGAGCATAATAAAAACCCTGCAAAGAAGGGCTTCGTTTGTGATCTTTAAGCCACTATGCTTGCATTCATATTTTGATATTGCAATGGGAAAGTAATTCAATCCCACAGTGGAGAAGTTAGCTTATGGGGTCCCAGCTGCATCAGTAGTTTTTCTCACTGTCTCTTACCGTGCTGCTCAGGAAGGCTTCTGACCCACAGAACTTGGTCCAGTCTCTAGGCTCCTTGGCCTGAGCCAGAAAAGGTCCTGCAGTACTGGGAGGGCAAAAAAAAAGAAAAAAAAAGGTGCTGTTCACAGATGTATTCCATGATAACAGAGCAAAAACCACGAGAAAGTTGTATTTGCAATCTAGGAGAGAGCACACAAGGAAAGATGAAACCATCTGAATGAAGGGATCCTCCAGTTCTGTGGACTCACATGAATGTTTTGCACTTTGTTAGATACAGCAAAGGCCTTTCAGAGCCCACAGCATTTGTTTTCCCACGAGGTTCTTCTGCTCCTTCCTGACCACCTTCTCCATTTCCAGTGGACCCCCTGCACCTAAACTTGACCAAGGCAAAGGCCTCAAGGCTGCTCAGTCAAGACATATTGAACATAAGAGCCTCACGGCCGGGGGGAAGAGATCCAGACCAGCGTGTGCTGGACAAAGAAAGACACCTTGAACATCTGTGTCTTGACTGATCACTTCCTTTGCAAACTTCTTGTTTTGCAGTTATGCTCCTAGCAATGCTTGTTGCCAGCCAGCATGTCACAGGCCCAGGTTCTTAATCGCTGGAGAGCCCGGGTACGGGCAAAGTTCCCACTTGGCGCCTGCACTAATACACGCGCTGGAGAGGTTTGCGGTTCACGTGCTGGACCTGCCGGCTCTCTTTGCTAGCAGCACCTCACCCGAAGAAAGATGCACACAGGTACCTCTTCTCTCTGCAATCTCACAGGATGAATAGACTCAGGGGAAGCAGGCAGACCTCCTGCGGTTAATGGTGGTGGCCTGGCTTTCCTCTGCTTCCTGTGGTGTTTATTTCGCGCTGAAAGAACACTTTTCTTGTACGCTGAACAATGCAGAAGAAGGACGTTGTGCATGAGCATCTTTTCCATTCCAGGCTAAACAGTAAGGATGTTGCTAGCAGCTCAGGGAGCTCCAAGATGCTCTTGATAAAGCCCTCTGCATGGCAAGAGCTGCTGCTCATGACAGTGGGCTCTCCAGAGCTGTTTCCCTTGCCTCTTCAGGCTCTGTAGCTCCCAGGAGGCGCCTCTGCCTCAGCCTGACTGCACGTCCTGCCCTTTCTCTAGCCTCCCTCTTTATAACACTGAAATGCAACCCAGGCTTGGGAGGGGGGAAGAAAAGGGTTTCTCTTCTCTCATCACACTGCAGGGAAGAGGCAAGAACACACTTGCTGGATTCGAGCGGTGTAGCAGTGGCCCCACGCTGATGTGGACCCTGCTGAAGGGCTGGGCCTGTTTTTTCAAGCACACTACCACTCGCACCGGGGGTGAGGCTCTGGGCGAGTTACCTGACATCTAAGCAGTTTGGAAATCAGGCAGAGATTCAGGCCTGCCTCTTGCTGTGTAGCTATGTCCAAGGAGTTGGGTCCAAGCAGCAACGTTACCTTATTCTTGGTGGCTTGTTTGAACGCTTTGTCTTTGTGCACTCCCGTTTTGCAGGCAATTTTGATTGATCCATTGCTGTTCAGCAGCAGCCTCTGCTACCCGCTTCAACAGTCTTCTCCAAACTTCCTTTTGACTAGTTGATCCGAGAAGCCCAGAGGACAGCACCGAGCATCCTTTCTATTCCACATATCCATGCCTGGGGGGAGGCTGCTGGACTCACCTTGACAGCTACGCTCACAACATTACTAGAGGGCATTCCAGCATATGCTCCAGTGCTGTTGCTCGCTACGTCGGATGTTTGCCATGCAGATCTCCCGCCAGAGGTATTTCTCTCACTGCCTTCCCAGCTTCTTTCAGCCTCATGTTAATTTATCACTCCATTAAGCACCCAAATACTGTGCTCTCCTAAGCCATTCAACACCGGCATTACTAGGGCACCCTGCTGGCATCTCTTCCCTCTGCAGTTGCCACAAGGCTTCAACCTGAAGGGCAGCAAGGCAAGTAAATCCAAAACAGGCAACCTAGGAGATACTCAGTGTCCTCCCTTGGAGCACTGGAACCTCGGGTCGCTTCACAGAGCTTTAATCCTAGAGGTGTTCCTTAAAGAAGATGCCCTAAATTGCCCTGCTGACCCACTACAATCTCGCCTTTAAGGCCAAGAAGCAAACTTGTTCTAGTCTCTCCCTTATTCAAAGCATTCCTCAGCTTCACTGGAAAAGGAATTCATCTTTGTGGAGCAGAACACAAATTTGGGGGGGGCTTACGGCTGCGCTGTCTTTTCTCCTCCCACCTCAGGTACGAGTTTTATTTTCTGAGCTTTATGGAGAAGTTTTCAATGTCCAGTCACCTAGCGAGGAGGAAGGGAGAAAGTTTTTCGAGGACTTGCTTGTCCAGCAAGCTGCTAAGCCTGCTGCACCACAAAAGAAAGCAGGTGAGCCTATTCTACAAACATAGCGTTGCTATCTCTAGCTTAGCATCCATTCGGCATTTGCTTTGGTAATAGATTTCCTGGCACGAAGGTTTACTCTGCTTGTGTCCGAGTATCATCACTTGGCTAACCTTTTCTGGTTGACTGAAGCTTGTCAGGCACGGGAAGTCCTCCTGCCTGCAGCATCACCAACTGAGCCTCGACTGCTGAGAGAGGAGGAAGAGAGGCAGCTCGAGGAGCAAGGGGACGAGACATGGCCAGTGGTGCCTGCAGAGTCCAGTACACCCCTCTCTACTGGCAAGTCCTTTCTTCCTTTTTTCTTTTTTTCTTTTTTGGAGAAGGTGCCAATGACATTGATATCTTCCCTCTTGTCATGGCATACCTGCTTTTGGTGATGCCGGTGGCTTTATGCCAAAGGCATTCCATTTCCAAATTAGGTGCAGCATGTGAGGTCAGTCCCCAGGACAGTCACTCAACGTGCTTATGAAATAAAGCCCAGCCACAGAGCTTGGCTCACACTGTAAAACACTGGCCTCGATGGCCCCGCAACGGCTAACTTCTCAAATGTAACATGTTGTTTAGAGCAGTTGCTGAACACTCCACAAGTTCTTATGGTAATAGGAAACAGTGAGGACTTTTCCTGTGCTTTTGCTTCCTTTTTCTCTTCCTCTCCCTCTTGCCTTCCTGGCCACCACCCCCATACCAAGTCATTGCCATCTGTCTGTGAGGCTTAGGCAACCTCTGCTTTTGGAACACAGGGGAAGGAGAGCTTGTCTCCAAAGACTTTTCTGCTTCTCACCTCTTTTACTTCCTGTGATGAGAGACAAAGCCACCTGAGCTTATGACCTTGCTTTGTGCTCATGCCTTCGGTCTACAGTCTGCTCTGTGCACAAAATCTTCAAGGGCGTTCTTTTATGCATGATATAGTCTATTAGTTCTTGCGCTTTTTAATTCTAATAACAATTGGACCCCCTTCGCTTGCTGCCCTCTCTCCCTCAACACATGCATGTAGTGAGCCAGCACAATGGTACTTCAGTCCCTCTCACCATTCCCCTTGTGCACCAAGTAAGACGACGGTGCTAGATTTTGCAGACAGAACTGCTTAGCTAATGCTTTGGCTTGCTTTTTCTCCTCTCTCTCTGTGCAGCTGCCTGCAGACAAAAGCGAAGGAGGAACGCATCGCCCTCAGAGAGCCTAGCAGAGAAGAGGAGGAAATGCTCACCCCCTGCTGAGAAGGAAACCAGCATCTCTCTCAGGGTAGGTTGGAGCTCACTGATCCACCTTTGCTTCCCGCTCTGCTGACGACCCTTGAGCTATCCATTCTGCCAGCAGAGCTGCAGGCATGGGCAACATTCAGCTAACGGGGAGACAGAAGCACCTCAGGAGGCTCCCACTGCCAGCTGGCAGCCCTCTTTCTAGAGGCTCTGTGGCCTCTCTTCAAAAGATGCATTTCGCAGGGCCCTGCATTGCAGCCACAGAAGCTCATCCAAGGCAAGAGGGCCTTTGCTGTGGCAGCCGCTGTCCTTTACTACAAAACGGGCCATGGCAGTTCCCGCTGTTCTCAGAGAAGTTCACTTGCAGTTAGGATCGTGGAGGTGATTGATAGCCTGAGGAGCAGCACAATGCTACTACTCTGCCATTCTTTTTCATTATTTGCTGTTTAGTCCTCAGTGCACAATTCAGTGAAGAGAGCCTGTAGTTATAATAGAAAGACATCTGTTTGTATATATATATCCAAATATAGCGAGGCTATACCAATAAAGCTCATATAAATCCTTTTAAGCTTTCTTACTGGCTGTTTGTTGCTGTTGTTGTTCCAAACCTATTGCGTATACATACATGATCTGTTGACATAGAGGTGTTTGGCCTTCCTTTCGCATGTGCATTGCCTGAAAGTCTCATGCTTGGCATTTTTAGGAGACCAATGGTCGTCAGTGCCTTTGACCTACACACATCTGGACGTCTTCCAAGTAATCTCAGTGCCTCTCTCAAAAGAAAGCAACGGAAAACTCGACCATCTTTGGCCAAACGGTGACAGGCAGTTTTTCTGGCGTCGCCTGGGCTACTGCCTATGCCGTTGTCATTTAGGCAACGTTGCAAGGCAGCGCAGAGGTCATTCTTCTTCGGACCTGTTCGCGCTCCCAGGGATTCTCAGAGAAGGAAAACAAACCTGCAGCAAGCGTCGGGGAGGAAAACTCTTCCCCAGGCAGCGGCACTTTGCTGTGCTCGGGGCGCCCCGCGCCCGGGCACGTCTCAGCCCGCAGCGCTGCCTGCTGCCCGCCGCCCCCCCCCCCCCAGCAGCTCTCCTCCGCCCGCTCGGCGGCAAGCGGCGCTCGCGCTCTCTCGGCCCCTCGCCTCGGCCCCGGCCCCCCTTCTCGGCCCGCCAGCGCCCCCGGCAGCCGCTCCGCCGCCGGGCACGGCTCTCCCGGCACAGCTCTCCGCCCGGGCGGCCAAGCCGAGCCGCGCCGAGCTCAGCCGAGCCGAGCCGAGTCGAGCCGCGCCGAGCCGCGCCAGCCCCCGGCTCCCCCGGCGCCCAACCCCGCCCGCAGCGCCCGCCCGGCCCCCACCCGCCGCCACCCGCCACGACCCCCAGCGCCGCCGGCAGCCGCGCTCCGCGCCGGGAGCCGCCCTCGCGGCGGGAAGCGCCCCCGAGCCCCGCCGAGGCTGCGAGCCTGCCCGGGGCTGCAGCGCCCACGGCGCCCGCTGCCCCCGCACCCTCGCCCCCGCCGCGCCTGTCGCGCTCTCGGCTCCGCGCAGCGGCCCCGCGCCCCGACGCCTCGCCGCCCGGCGCCCGCGCTCTGCCCTGCCGCTGCCCCGGCCCGCCTCGCCCGGCCGCAGCCTGTGCTAGCGCGCCCCGCAGCCGCGGCGCTCCAGCCCAGGGCGCTGCTCTTCCCCAGCGCTCTCCTGCTCGCCCCGCCGAGGCTCAGCGCCCTCGCCACGGATGCGACCAGCGTGTTCGTTGCACTGCTTTAAAGGCTCGTATCTGGCATTGTAACACAAGAAATCGGCTTGGAGCGATGGTAACTCCCTTGCCAGGCTTGCTTGCCCGGATCGGCAGCGGTAATGGGCCTTCTTCCCAACGGAGAGCTGCCAGAGGCTGGTCACAGCCTGCCCTTCTGAGCGCAGATCCAAAAGCTGCCCTGGCAGATGGCCGCTGGCAGACGTCCATCGCAGAGCAAGCAGCCATGGGAGCGTCGTCCTTTTTTTCCTGCTTCTGCCTGCTGCAAACAGAAATCAAGCAAACAGCAGGCAAGAAAATCAGGAGGGGCAAGAAAATCAGGAGGAGAGAGCGCTCCTGCCCTTCCCCTTTGTGCAGTGCAGTGCTGTGCGATGCAGCAGGAAGAGCCGAGAGCGAACAGCTGAAGGCGCCACACACACTTCACCCCAGACTTTGGAGAAACTCCAAGGCAGCTAAGCGCTTACAAAGGAAACAACCACCCGAGCTGTAAAACTGTGAGCATCCCTCCCTCAAGGGACACAGCCTTTGCTGATCTGGTTTTACATTTGACTCACTGTGTCCCCTCAGAGAGGGCTGCTGCCCAGGTGCTCCTGCTCCTCTGCATCTTCTACCCTTTCACTTGAAAAGCCCTCCCTCCTGCTCTCTCTCCTTGCTGCTAGCACTGGTGTCGAATGGTAGTGCTCCGAGTGGGGCTGCTGCTTGCCTAGGTGCTTGACCAGCACTCCCTGGCAGGGCAGCGCTACCCAATGCAGTGCACTTGCCCCAGACAATGGGAGCATCAGTGCAGCCCTCTTTGGCTTCAAGAGGTTCAGAAACCTCTTAGCCTGGGATTTGCACCTGCATCTTAGGGAGGAGAGTGTGCTGGGAACTGACAAGTATCGACTCTCTGGTGTGGCTGTGTGTTTCCTTCCCCTTCGGAAAGAGCAACAGATGAATCCTCTTGCTGGAGGGCCTTCAAAAGCACTTGCCTCCTCCACAGAAGGCATCCACCACTGCCCCAGAATGAAATTGTCCCACACCAAGAGGAAGCTCTCAGCACCTCTAGTTGTGGCTCAACACAGGTCCTGCAGAGAGAAGGGTTCCAAGCCATGTCTCTGCAAAATAATTTCTCTTTTCCTGCTTCTGATGCTCTGGAAGTGAGTATGCCATGACAGCTTCCTCCACATCTGGCCCTGCCTTGCTGACCGTCTCTTCCAAGTTGCTGGCTGTAGCAGAGACTTGGCACGGCCAGAGAAAGCAAGCCCTGCTGCTGCTGGTGCTGCTGCCAAGAGGGTTTCCTTGCTCTGGAGTCCATCTTCACTGCCCGGTGGGAGCAAGGGAGGGCATTTCCACCTGCTGGCCTGCAAGAAACCTGTCATGGTTACAGTGCAGCCTCTCAGCAGTAAGGGCCACCAGTGAGCAGCATCAGCCACTCAGAAATCTGGGAGAGGCTCCAGGGAAAAAGCGGAGAGAGCCAAGCATGTGCTGGAGAGACTCCTGGGCCCAGGAAGGAAGCTGTGGCTCTATATGCCGCAGGGAGGTTTGTCGCAACGGGTTGTGCTGCATCCAGTGACCCGGCACCTGCCCAGTGGGCCATCACTCCAGAGCTCTCTTAGGCTGCTGCTCTGATCCAGTGAAGCCACAGCCAGGCACAAGCAATCTGACCGAGGAAGAGGTGGGGCATGCTGCCCGCCTGGCCTCTCTGCCTCTGCACATGAGACTTCCTCCCAGGCTCCTCCAGGGAGCAAGTGGCATCTGTCTCCATGCATTCAGACCCCTTCTTCCATCTTCCCTAGCAAAACTCCCCTGCAGCCTCGGTACATGTTTGCTACTCACACAAAGTCCACCACATTTTTCCCTTGGCTGTCCAGATTCCCCTTTGATTTGGCGCTATCCATCGGTGCGGTGTCCCTGCAGGCAGCAGGCAGCGCCATGGGGTTCCTGCGCTGCTGCCTGCCAGCTGGCTCCCCTGAGCTCCCCCCAGGCAGGGCCAAGTTACTCTCCTGCAGAAGCTGACTGCAATTTGCTAAGATCCCGCATACCAGTGCACTGCAGGAATCTGCTGGAGCAGATGGACTGCTCACCTTTGCCTGGCACTCAGGCAAAGTCTCCATGGTCCTGGCACTTCCTATCGTTGACTAGGCAAGAGAACAAAGACTGCGCGTGGGAAATGCATGTGGTGCTTCATTTTAGAAATCACTGCTTTCCAAAGTCACTCTGCTGGTGCGGAGGGAACTGTAAAGGCACACCATTCTAGTGGCTTACCTCCAAGCCAAGGAGCTTAATTGAGGGAAGTCTGGTCACTCTGCTTGCCCCTGGAGCAGTGATGTGCAGAAAACACAAAGCATCTACCAGGTGATGTTTCCATGTAGCACAGGCAATGGACAAAGGCGGAGCTCTGTAATACCAAGCCCTTCTTTTCCCTCTCTCCTGCAAGGCAGCAGAAGGTTTAAAAGTGCTATCCCACACTGCCAGACATCCTGCAGCAGGCAGGAATCCAGCTGTGCTCACGGCAAGCCCCTCTCTGCCATGTACTCAGTCCTGCTGCTCTACCTGCTTCCAGTAGAGGAAAAAGCAGCTTTCCCTTTTCAATGGAGGCCAAAGTGAGCCGTGGTGACAGCTAGATGAGGCTGGTGTCAATTTGCAAGCTCATGGCTAAGCAGCTCAGGGAGCTCTGCATGTTTACACATGGGCTCTCTGCGCCCGGAGGAGGCTGTGGACTTAGGCGGATCTTGTGGGAGCAGCTCTCCATTGCTCTTGGGACTCTCCAGGACCCCTCCTTTTTGACATCCCCTATTTGCAGCGATTCCACCCCATCCCCACCGCTCTCTCTCTCTTTTTCTCCCAGATGTCTCTTGCCCCGAACCTCCAGCCTGTCTCCACCTCTCCCGGCTGCCCCAGGACAGTCTCTCTCCAGGCCTTTCCCAATCACTCATTGAGGTGGTCCTTCCTGCCCCAGCCCGGGGCTTGGTGTGGGGGAGTGGGGAGGGAAGGCGAGTGCTGGGAGTGCTGATGCCCCTGATCTCCTCTCTCCTTCCTTGTCTCTCCTAGGAGGTGGCGGGAGAGGTGAGAGGGACAAGACGACACTGACAGCAGGGGCTTCACCATGGTGGACACCAACACAACAGCCCTTTCTCTGAGCTACACGGCCACAGGATACACAAACTCTCAGAGGACTGCAGAATCTCAGTGCATAAGAGATTACAGAGCGGTGATAATTTTGAGTGTCTCTGTGTGGGCTAGTGGGGAACGGGATGGTTGTGTGGTTCCTGGGCTTTCACATGAAGAAGAGCCCCTTCACCATCTACATTCTGAACCTGGCCATCACCGACTTCTCTTTGCTCCTCTTTCTTCTTGTTATATTACCGCTAGACATGGTTATAGAAATCTCTTGTTCTCCATTATATAACTATATCTTTTCCAAATATCTCCTGATGGATCTGTTTCTCTTGTGGTACTTTACCAGCATGTATCTCCTGACAGCAATGAGCATGGAGAGGTGTCTGTTTTATTCCCAGTCTGGCACCGATGCCGTCGCCCAAAGTGCTTGTCAGGAATTGTGTGTGGGGTAATCTGGTTTCTTTCCTGACTTTTTGTTTGCTTGTTTTTTCTGGGTTTTTATTCCCCCTTTAATATGAACTGTTGACATATATTTCTACAACTAGGCATTGTGAATTTCTTCATTTTCTCTTTCTTCCTGTTCCTTTCCAACCTGATCCTGCTCATCAAACTTCGATATGGCTCACAGAGGCGTCACCCTGGGAGACTGTTTGTTGCGATCTTGCTCAACATCCTCTTCTTCTTTGCCTTTGGGTTTCCTTACAGTGTAGAAATAATACTCAGTGTTGCTTATTCAAAAGAATTATTTCCTGAAAATCTGTCTTTCTTGCTGGCGTCTCTGAACAGTAGCATCAATCCTGTCATTTACTTCCTTGTCGGGAGCTGCCGTCAGCGCCGGTTGCAGGGCTCTGTGAAAGTGGCCTTCTGGCGAGTGTTTGCAGAGAAAGCAACATGTGAGGAGGGCAGCCAAGGTCCCGGCGACACTGCTGAAGAGACCACTGTGTAGATCCCTGCTGGCAAGGCAGGAGTGGAGATGCTGATCTCCACAGGCAGCCCGGGAGGAGACGGAGAGCCCCACGCCATGGCTGTGGCCCTCTTGCCTCCAGGGAGGTGACCAAAGCTGGGTGTGGGGACAAGGCCACAAGCCTGGCATAGTGCTGCTCTGCTGGACTTGGTCTCCAAGCACTGCCTGTATTCCCCTTTGCAACCTCCGCCACGGTCCTGGTCCTTGCCCAATAAACTTTGGCTTTCTTCTGCCAGCAAACAAGCCCTTATGGTCTTCTTGGGGCTCTCTCGCTCAGGAGAAGTGAGCCACATTCACAGGAAGGCTCTGGTGGAGCTTTGGCCAACTCGGGGAAACAAGTTTTCAAGCAGGGTGAAAGCAGCAATGCCAACACGTGGTGGTGGTGGACCACCAGAGGGGGATTGCCTCTTCCTGCTGTCCCTGTGCTGAAGTGAAAGGCTGAGCAAGAACTGGAGGGGAACCCTGCCAGCAGGAAGCAGAAATGCAGCTGGGTCAGCATTTGGTCAGCGGTCACCTCCCTCGGGCCCAGGGAGCAGCGTCTGCTGTGAGAGCTGCTCTCTGTGCCCACCCTGCTGCCCCGGCACGGGGTTCTCCGCTGCAGCCCCCCTTTGCTGGTGTGAAGAGCAGGTGAGCGGCTGGGCTGGCTCACTGCAGGCAGGCCCTGGCTGCAGCAGCACGGCTGGGGGTCTTGCAGGCCGTCTCTTGTGGTCTGCCAGGCTCTGCACCCCCTTGGCTGCGCACACACCCCTGTGAAGAAAATGTCCCAGGGTCTTTCTCCCTTGAGCTCGGCAGGCAGGGTCTGGGCCTCTTGCACACATCCGGCACCCTCAGCACCCCACGGCTGTGATTTCCACGGGCAGTGACCGGCTGTATGAGAAAGTCCCCAGAGCTGTGTTTTGAACCTGCCCCCAGATCACGTCTTTTTCTGACGCCGTGTCCTCGTCAAATTTGAAGCAGCGAAGAAGTGTTCCCTCTTCCCCTCCCACAGAAGTGTGCAGCCCTCACTCAGAGGTCTTTGTCTTCTCTCCCCCAGCCTGGGCATGTCCCCCTCACTCTGCAGAGCAGCCCCTGCCAGGGAAGGTGGTGCTCTCCTTTGCCTGCCCTTGTTTCCTGTCTTGGTGCCTTTCCCACTTCTCCCATGGCATTGCTGTGCTGGGGGGTGAGCAGGGCCTGCGGCACGTGTAGTGTGTGTGCAGCCTCTCGAGATCTCCGTCTTTCCCCAGGAAACACCTCAGAAAGAAGGGGTAAAGGAAAGGAAGGAAGGGAAGGAAAGAAGGACAAGTGAGCAGTAAAGATGCAGTCTCCATAAGGCTGATGGATGAGATTCTGTGAGACAAGAATCTCTTGCAGAGAAAAGCTCATTTGCAGCCCTCTGTATTCCACGACATGCAATCTCTGAGGCAACATGTTCATGCCGGGAATGGGATTAGAATCAGTGGCTGAAGCCCTTGTGCTGTTGCATGCCAAACATTGGTAAACTCACATTTTTGATGGTCCCTGGCTCATCTCTCTGGGACAGCAGCACCAACCCGGTCATTTACTTCCTCTTCAGGAGCAACTGTCACCACCGGCTCCATGGCTCTGGGAAAGTCACCTTCCAACAAGCGTTTGCAGAGAAAGCAACGTGCGGAGAAGGAAGCCAAGTGCCCAGAGACACTGCTGCAGAGACTGCTGTATAAATCCCTGCTGGCGAGGAGGTGTGGGAGGGTGGGGCAGCCTGCAGAGGGGACTGAGGGGAGGTGGGCAGCAGTGCTCAGCCCCCAGCAGAGCCAGGGCATCTCCACTGCGGTGGGAGCAGCTCAGCTGGTGACGTGCCCCTTCCGAGCAGGGCTGTGCTGGGGAGCAGGGAGCTGGGTGAGAGCGATCCTTGTCTGCACACCATGCCAGTGCCTCTTCTCATTACGTGGTCCCCCCTTGTGGAAGGGGACATGGTGCACAGAGCATGGCTATGCAGAGTGTGGGGAGGAAGAGTGACCCAGGATGTTGGGCATGTCTTTGGGACCCTGAACCTTACAGGGAGTCTTTTCCCTCACTTTGACTTGAGGCCAAGCCTGCAGGACTCCAGGGCATTCTGGCAGCTCCTGGGAGGCCATTCTCAGCAGGGATGAGTTTCATCCTGGCTATTTTGGGCTTGTATAGAAACATCCTTCAGGCCTGAACACCTAGGGGACCGTTCAGCTGGTGCCACGGCTGCTCTGGTCAACACACAGGGGTCCTGGAGTGATGCGTGGTGCTTCTGTCTGTGTAGAGAAGAGCACCAATTCCTCACCTACACCCTGAGCCTCTCCATCGCTGTCCCCAGAGGACATCTCAACTCATCTCTCCCAGCTTTCGCCCAAGATGGCCATCTCCAGATGAGTTAGTTGCCCTAGGCTGCCTGTACAGGCAGTGGAGAGAAAGGTGCTTGTAAGGAGCTTTTCCCTTCCCTGTGTGGCTGCAGCACACAGCTCCTGCTGAGCCATCAGCCACCCTCCTGTCCCTGTGCCAAATCTCTTCCCCACCACCGTCTCGCCCCACACTGGGGATGCCTCGCTCCCCTTACGCAGTGCCATGCAAGGCCTCTCACCCTAGTGCTTCTGAGAAAGCTTTCAGCTCCCAGCCACAGCACCTTATCTCACTGTCTTCCCAGTAGCTGCTGTGAGGGTCACCTCTCTTCCTGGCACTGGCACTTGCCTCTTGCTGCAGGGCTGAAAGGGCATTTCTCTGCCTCTCCATCCAGCTCTCCAGACTTTCTATTTGTTTTTTGTTTTTTTTTTTTTTTTTGGCTCCTGCCCTCAATCCTTCCCTCCTTTGTTTCTCCATTACTCTCTTTCTGGGTTGGCTGGTGCGTGGATCGAATTAACACTAAAACAGTTTATGAGCAAATGAAGGGCTGGATTTAAAAGGAATGGATCTAAATCTGATTTTTTGAAATTAAGTTGAAGGCAGAGGAAGAAGGGAAAATGTCTGCACCAGAACATTCAACGAACTAACAGGGGTCTAAACTTTTCTCTTTTGTTCATTTTAATTCCAAGGGGTAACAGTATTCCTGAAGCCATTTCACAGAATCACAGAATGATTGAGGTTGGAAGGGACCTCTGGAGATCATCTAGTCCAACCCCCCTGCCCAAGCAGGGTCACCTAGAGCAGTTGCCCAAGATCGCGTCCAGGCAGATTTTGAATATCTCCAGAGAAGGAGACTCCACAGCCTCTCTGGGCAACCTGTTCCAGTGCTCTGTCACCCTCACAGCGAAGAAGTTTTTCCTCATGTTCAGATGGAACTGTCTGTGTTTCAGTTTGTGCCCGTTGCCTCGCGTCATGTCACTGGGCACCACTGAAAAGAGTCTGGCTCCATCTTCTTGATACCCTCCCTTCAGATACTTGTACACGTTAATAAGATCTCCTCTCAGCCTTCTCTTCTCCAAGCTAAACAGGCCCAGCTCTCTCAGCCTTTCCTCATAAGAGAGATGCTCCAATCCCCTAATCATCTTTGTAGCCCTTCGCTGCACTTGCTCCAGTAGTGCCACATCCCTCTTGTACTGGGGAGCCCAGAACTGAACACAGTACTCCAGATGTGGCCTCAGCAGGGCTGAGTAGAGGGGGAGGATCACCTCCCTCGACCTGCTGGCAACATTCTTCCTGATGCACCCCAGCATACCATTGGCCTTCTTGGCCACAAGGGCACATTGCTGCCTCATGCTTAACTTGGTGTCCACCAGCACTCCCAGGTCCTTCTCCGCAGAGCTGCTTTCCAGCAGGTCAGCCCCAACCTGTCCTGGTGCATGGGGTTATTCCTCCCTAGGTGCAGGACCCTGCACTTGCCTTTGTTGAGCTTCAGGAGGTTCCTCTCCACCCACCTCTCCAGCCTCTCCAGGTCTCTCTGAATGGCAGCACAGCCCTCTGGGGTATCCGCCACTCCTCCCAGTTTTGTATCGTCAGCAAACTTGCTGAGGGTGCACTCTGTCCCTTCATCCAGGTCACTGATGAAGAAGTTGAACAAGACTGGACCCAGTCCTGACCCCTGGGGGACACCGCTAGCTACAGGCCTCCAACTAGACTCTGTGCCGCTGATCACAACCCTCTGAGCTCTGCCATTCAGCCAGTTCTCAATCCACCTCACTGTCCACTCATCTATCCCACACTTCCTGAGCCTGTCTATGAGGATGCTATGGGAGACAGTGTCGAAAGCCTTCCTCAAGTCAAGGGAGACAACATCCACTGCTCTCCCCTCATCTACCCAGCCAGCCATTCCATCACAGAAGGCTATCAGATTGGTTAAGCATGATTTCCCCTTGGCGAAGCCATGCTGACTACTCCTGATCACCTTCTTGTCCTCCACATGCTTGGAGATGGCCTCCAGGATGAGCTGCTCCATCACCTTTCCAGGGATGGAGGTGAGGCTGACTGGCCTGTAGTTCCCTGGCTCCTCCTTCTTGCCCTTTTTGAAAACCGGGGTGACACTGGCTTTCTTCCAGTCCTCAGGCACCTCTCCTGTTCTCCATGACCTTTCAAAGAGGATGGAGAGTGGCTTAGCAATACCATCCACCAGCTCCCTCAGCACTCGTGGGTGCATCCCATCGGGGCCCATGGATTTGTGGGTGTCAAGTTTGCTTAAATGATCTCTAACCCGATCCTCCTCCACCAAGGGAAAGTTTTCCTTTCTCCAGACTTTCTCTCTTGCCTCCAGGGTCTGGGGTTCCTGAGGGCTGGCCTGAGCAGGAAAGACTGAAGCAAAGGCGGCATTCAGTAACTCTGCCTTCTCTGCATCCTTCGTCACCAGGGCACCCTCCCCATTCAGCAAAGGGCCCACATTTTCCCTAGTCTTCCTCTTGCTACCGATGTCTTTGAAGAAGCCCTTCTTGCTGTCCTTGACATCTCTCGCCAGATTTAATTCCAAACGGGTCTTAGCCTTCCTCGTTGCATCCCTGCATACTCTGACAATGTTCCTATATTCCTCCCAAGTGGCCTGTCCCCCTTTCCACTTTCTGTAGACTTCCTCCTTCTGGTTGAGTTTTGCCAGGAGCTCCTTGCTCATCCATGCAGGTCTCCTACCTCCTTTGCTTGACTTCCAACTCATAGGGATGCACTGATCTTGAGCCTGGAGGAAGTGATGTTTGAATATTAACCAGCTCTCTTGAACACCCTTCTAGGGCCCTAACCCATGGGATTCCTCCAAGTAGGTCCCTGAAGAGGCCAAAGTTTGCTCTCCTCAAGTCCAGGGTTGTGATCCTACTTAGTGCCCTGCCTCCTCCTCGCAGGATCCTCAACTCCACCATCTCATGGTCACTGCAGCCAAGGCTGCCCCCAACCTTCACATCTTCCACCAGTCCTTCTTTGTTTGTTAGTACGAGGTCCAGCAGCACACCTCTCCTTGTTGGCTCCTCCACCACCTGTGTCAAGAAGTTGTCACCAATGCTCTGCAGGAACCTCCAGGACTGTTTGTGCCTAGCTGTGTTGTCTTTCCAGCAAATCTCAGGGTGGTTGAAGTCCCCCATGAGAACCAGGGCCTGGGATCATGAGGCTACTTCCAGCTGTCTGTAGAAGGCCTCATCGACTTCCTCATCCTGATCAGGCGGCCTGTAGTAAACACCCACAACAGTGTCACCCATGCTAGCCTGCCCTTTAATCCTTACCCATAAGCTCTCGACTCGCTCTTCATCCACCCCTAGGCACAGCTCAATACATTCCAGTTGCTTTCTCACATAAAGAGCAACTCCACCACCTCGCTTTCCTGGCCTGTCTTTCCTAAAAAGCACGTAGCCATCCATGACAGCATTCCAGTCATGCGAGCTATCCCACTAGTTCAAAGAACTAACAGGGGTCAAAACTTCTCTTTTTTGTTTGTTTTAATTCTACGGAGTAACAGTACTCCTGAAGCCATTTCATGTCAGTTAACAAGGTTTGGAGAAGCCCTTTGACAGTTGATTATAATATTGCTTTAGCAGAGATTTCACTAGAAACCATGAGACCTCTCTGCTGTTCTCCTTCTATATCCACTTGTTCTTTCGGCTCCACTGAGTGCATTTCCTGGATCTCCGTGGTTGTAGTGGGATCCTAGGCACCTGGCACACCTACACTGTGAGGACCCAAAGTCCGGTGACCTAAATCCTACCCTTAGCTTTTACCAAGACTAAAGATAAATCCTTCCCACCCGAAATACTTTACATTTATTTTATCTCTAAATGAAGTTTTCTTGAACAATGCAAGAGAAGAGAAAATGACCATAACTAGTAGAAACATTGCTGTGTCTTGTGATAGTCTCGGGGGCAATGTGTAGGTTTAGGTAATACCTCTGCACCTTGCTGGAGCTACACAAATGCAGTTCACATGAAAACCTTGCTCTTGTGTGGACCAAGGCAGCCGTAAGAAGCTGTGACCAACAGCCAGGTGTTTACCCAAGCACAAATGTCTGATGAGGTCAGGAGCATGGCACGGGAGGAGCACTTGAGGCCTGGAGTTTATTAAGCACAGGATGGACTGAGGCCGGTATGGTAAAGGTGGAACATGAAGAGCCATCTTGGGGCACAGATCAAACATGTTACAGGGTGGAATTGGGTAACGGGGATGCTATAAATTGTTTGCATGACAAAAGATCCACTTGGGCAGGCCAGCTGCAAGGGAATATGCCAAGCATGCTAAATCCTCATATGTAGTTCATTGAATCACATAGGGACTGGTCCTGCTCCCTCTGAAATCACTGCAGGACATGTTATTCCCTTGCCAAAGAGCAAGTGCAGCTGTGTAGTACCAGACTAGCACGGCTGGAGTTAGCTCTTCTCAAATAACCTTGGCTTTTTGTTTGTCCTTTTTCAGCCCACCGTGAAACTTTCAGCAAAGATTTTTCCTGTGTCTTACATAAAAAAGTATTTACCTGGTCCAGTCACCATTTCCTTTTCCTTTTGTTTTCCCTTTATTTCTTTTCAGTATGATTTGCCTTATATTTAGGGTTCTCTTTGACAGTAGTTTTAATAGTATTCCCTCCACGACACATTGTATGATGAGTGTTCTTGGTTCTTCTCTTATCCCTTTTCTTTGTCAGGAACATCCCACAAAATGGGTGATGCATATGTTGCTACTCTAATGCAAAGCACAGCTATAACGGAAATGCATCCTAAGGCAGCTCCAGAAAATGCAAAATGGACTGAGAAAATCAGATGGATTTTCAGATGGAGAAAATATATTACCAAATACGCATGAGATCCATGAAGAGCAGAGAACAACAACAACAGCAACAAATCTCACAATTAAGTGGGTGCTAATATTCATCTAATTACTAGGACAGAAACAATCTATACAAAATAGGAATCTCTGTCAGCTAAATTTTTTTTTTTTTTTTTTTTGCCCTGTTTGTCTTCTGAACTTTCTTTCCATGAGTCATTTCCTCTACACAGAGAGGATTAGAAGTCAAGAGCATGGCTGAATGCCCTGAAACTTGCTCCATGTTCAGACAAAACCAGACTTTGTGAGCTCAATTCTCCTTCAGTTTGAGCTGGTGTAGAGCGACCTCTTCACGAAAAGTCCTGAGGGATGTTGAGGGGACAAATTCCAGCTATCATGCAGCTGGGAAATACTAGCTTTCCAAGTGACAAGGTTGCTTAAGGGATGGGAGAGGAAGGCGAAAAGCAGGGACAGAAACACCAGCAAGGAAAGCTTTGTAAGGAGTCCTTGCCTCTGACAGAGACAGGTTTGAGCTGCAGGGATCAATTCACTATGTCAGAACATGACAAAAAGCATCAGTTCTTTTTAAAATTGTTGGACAAATGTGTCCCTAATTCCTCTTTGCATATGTATAATTTGTACAAGGGTTCTAATTTTCATGCTAACAAATGTGTTTGGACTGCACTCTGTCTACAACAGGTAAAAACGGTTTTTGATAGTATCTCTCTCCTGAGATATGGTCTTTAGCAGGCTATTTCCTGTTAGAGATCAGTTTCAAAAGAACGGTAATCCCGATGAGCTCGGAAACCATCTAGTGTTCAGAAAATGTAAGGTTAAGTTGGTGTCCAACCTTGCACAGCCTAGAAAGGACAACCTCTGATAGGATTTGGCTGCTTTTCCTGGAAAGGGCGTTCTGAATGCGGGTAGCCAAGAGCAAACTTCCAGTAAGAATTACGATGAGTTCTTGAGATATACATATATATATATATATATATATATATATATATATATATATAGGGAGTGTGTGGCCAATCCGCTTTAGGCCAGTTTCCATAAGGATGCAATACAGACTGCAGGGTTTCTTGGGGAAAAATGTGAAGGACTGCTGGCCCAAATCTCTGCTTCCTTCTGTGTTTACTGCTCCACTGCCTCTCTCCCTCCCTCACCCTCCAGCACTCTCCTCCCTGCTCTTCCATATCCTTGTATCCTTACACAGCTGATAAAAATCCCCAGGAAGGGATAAGCAGCAGCTCATAACAGTCCAGATTCCTGACCAGTTAACTGCCAGGGCAGATGTACTCGCGCTTTACAAAGCTGAACAGGAAAAGCAGAAAAATAGTATCTGTACTTTTAAGTTTCATGTAATTGTGTCATCTTAAGTAGCATTAGCATATTACTTCCCCTCTCAGATCACATCTGTTCTTTTAAGAAGAAAGAGAGTGAATGGCCTGTTGGGGATTACCTCTGACATGACGGATGACATGCAAAGTGTACAAGAGACCATGCAGTCAGCTTTGGCCCCAGCTCTCTATTTGGCTGAATTTCTTGCATTAACCCTATCAGCCCGTTTCACTGCAGGGATGTGTCACACTACTTGAGAGTCATGCTCAGGGTGAGATGATGTCCTTGACAGGTCGATCCTGCCTGTATTCTCCCTGTGATCCTCCAGAAGATGTTCTGGATTACTTCTGGCCAGGTTTTCACAGGGCCCTCGCGGGTCTTTGGAGCAGACTCCAGGAGAAGGGGACCGCCTGCTGTGTGCCTTCCTTCGCTGCCCCCGCAGGCTCTTGTGTGTCTGATAGAGCCTCACTGCCTCCCCAGCTTGCTGCTGTTTTACAGGAGTGCTTCTGGCCTGAAAGGGGGCTTGGCTCTACCCAGCAACCTTTCCCAGCAAATCAGGTGGTCGACCCACTGCACCTCCTACTACCTCCTTTGCAAGGTCAGGGCTAGACAAGTTCTCTCCTACCTCTAGTGGCTTCTTTGGGATGGGAATTTGTCAGTCTTCCCTTCCCTCTGCCCTGAGGAACTTCCTACACAGTCCTGTGCCCCACAGATGGTGGGAGTTTTGTGGCAGCAGGGGGACTCTTCGTTATTCCCTTAGGATTCCTTCCTTTGAACTCTGACACACTCACATCCCTTTTTTCATTTGTATTCCCACAACTTGCACCCTGCCTCACCCTGAATCTCTTCCTTTTTCAGGGAGAGCTGTCAGTTTGTGGCTGGAGGGAGGTTGGCCTGTTCCTTCTGGTAAGCAGGGACAGCATCCAGGCAGACACCTGGGGAAAAGCACTCAAGCAGAGGAGAACATACATCCCCATATAGCTCTCCCTTCCTTCAATACATTGTGGTCATTCTTCCTTCCACATTTCTTTTAGAAAACCTTCTTTTTTTCCCAAAAATGAATGTTGAGGGGTGGGGAGAGATCCCTTACATGGTTTATTGCCAAAATAATTGTTTTTGAAATTATTTTTGACCAGACACTTTTGACAATATGTGGTCTATGCAATGGCTTTAGGAGCAAGAAAACTGATGGAGAAGGAGCTGAGATTTTTGCTCTCAGTTAACGTGAAGGCTGAAAGCAAGAAGCAAACAAAGACCAAGCTGATACATTTTAAAAAGGTGTTTAATAAATTTAGCACCCAAGGACAGTGACAGTAAGCAGAGATAGAAAGCTATGCAGCCTGCTTCTCATGCCATATTGTGCAGGAGTCTAAATGAACAAAGGGCATTTGAATATGGGCTTAATGTAGCAGACTAGCAACATGGCTTGGGATAACCCTAAATTAAAGCCTTATATTCACTTCCCCCCCCCCCCGCCCCGATTTCTAGAGTCCAATGGTTTAAAGGAATCTTCATAGTCTTCCTCTCTCTTTCCTTTTGTCTCCAATGCATAAGGTGTTCAGGCAAAGGAAGGGATGAATTTAAGAGGGCATAGTTATTGTTTGTGGCTTTCCCGTTCATCTTTGTCATCTGCTGAATCTTTAAAGGCCCTCTGGAAGGCCAGCCTGAGGGTGAGCCGAATCCTCCGATCCCTGTAGCTGCCCAGAATGAAGTAAAGAACTGGACTGAGGCTGCTATTGACGCAGGACAGCACAAAACCAGTCTCTGGGGAGTAGAAAAATTTATAGCCCCAGAAGTCAAAGAGGATCAGGACACTCAGCGGAACAGCAAAAATGAGGAAGAAGAGGACGGTGAGCATAATCAGGGTGAAGAGCCTGCCTGTTTGGAGGTGCTGGGAGCTGCACTTGACTTTGAGGAAGAGGGTGAGGCTGAATACCAGCATGAGGGGCGTGCAGAAGAGGAAGTCCAGGACTCCAGTGGTGATGAGGAGTATGTGGCAGTTGCTAGAGGGGCGAACAGTGCTAGAAACGTACCCCAGCATGTTCAGCAGCAGCGAGAGGCTCCAGAGCAGGCCGGAGATGATGCCGGACAAGTGCTTTGGGCGATGGCTTCGGCACCAGATGGGACAGAGGACAGACAGGCACCTCTCAATGCTGATGGCTGTCAGGAGATACAAGCCAGTTCCGTACGTGAAAAGATCCAGGAAGAGGAATATCCCAAACTGCACTCCCACATTGAAGTGCATCAGGTACTGAACTGTTTCGATGGCGATGCAGAGCAGGTAGCCAAAGTCAGCGGCAGCCACGTTCAGGATGTAGACGGTGAAGTGGTTCCTCCAGATGCGGAAGCCGAGGTACCACAGAACCATGCCATTTCCCACCATGCCAGAGGCAGAGCTGATGAGGCAGAAGCTCTCCATGAACTTGAGGAGAGCATATGACGGCTCTGCCTTTTGCACAGTCCCACTGTAATGAGCCCCTTCAGCCAGGCTGGTTGTATTTGGAAGGAAGGTTGATGTAGTTTTAGCACTCATAATGAGGGCTTCACTGTGAAGTACTGATCTGTCACTGTCTCTGATTTCACACAGACCTCTAAGCAGAGAGCACAGAGGTGGTAGCTCGTGTGACTTTCTCTCGTGATCATCTGGTGGTGTTTGCAATGTCTTTCCAGCTCTTTGTAGCCAGAGGTAGATTCAGGGAAGGATTGCTGTGTTTGGACTTGGAGCCCAGAGCTTCTATGTGTCATTTAAAACACCGTATCTGAGGCCAAATTGTGTGTGGCATGTAGGAAAAGCTAGATTACAATGTATGTGTCTCTTTTTGAACTTATTTCTTGAGGCTCCTTTTACAGCCAGTGGTGGGAAACAAGTAGGCTAAAATAAAGCAATGTTAGCTCAGATTGATCATACCCGAAAAGTTCCTCATTTTCTTGTCTTAATAAAAAGGGAACCCAGGGATATTAGCTCAGATATAATTGTCTTTGCTTCACATAGCTAGGATTAGGTTAGATGAATATTGTCAAAAGTGTATGAAAGTTGTAGATAGTCAACATACAAATTTAAGCAGCATTAAATCAGACCGAGTTTTTCCTATCCATACTCCCAGAAAACATCGTCGAGTAGTCATATAGCTGGTAGTTTTTATGTTGATGACTGATTTCTATTTTAATGAAATGTAGTTTAATGTGATTGGTTTGGCCTCTGGAGCCTTATGTATAGATAATAATTCAGTCTGACAGAGTCAGGCCTTACTAATTTCTTTCTCAGAAGTTTTAAGAAGCATGTGTAGGAGAAAGTGTCTGACCCTCACATGACATTGGAATTATGGCTTAAATAATCCTTTCACACCGTTCTGTCAATTCACCCTGCTCCCTCCCCCATGATACTGGGATTTGAATGAGAATCTTGCCCCCCCAAAAAACCCCAAAAGCAAAGGTCCAGAAATAAAATTCACTCCATTTTTGTGCAATGAGGTCAAACTGTGTGACTCTTTCCTACTCGCCCTGCCAGCTGTTAATTTGGACATGACAAGATAGAGAAGTGCCATGAAAGACAGCAGGAGATAGTCAAAAAGAAGAGAGAAACAAGTCAAAATAAGGACAGTGGTGAAGAGGTGAATCATGGGATAATCTAACTGGCATGAATAGTTCCTTACCCCTTTGTCAAATGCCACAGCAAGTGGGGAGACAGACTACCTGAACGGGTGAAATGTGACAAATTGAAACATTATTGTTTCATCCACAGCCCACCCTGTCTCCAGTGCTACACGGAAAGACTATGCAGGTAATCTCCTCGTCCAGCTGATAGCCGGGGCAGCGGGGATAGTTTTGCCGCATGAATCTGTGACAGGCATACACACCGGCAGTGCTTGGTTGGGAATCCAAGTGGAACCATTGCACCTAACTTTGTCCATTAAGAATACAAACGTCTCATTGCACTTAGCTTTTAAAGCTACCTTTAGAATTAATGGAGGTTTAGGAGCACCTGCAAGGGTAATATTTTGGCCCTAAGATAGGTGTCTTAGGTGTGCACAGTCAGCTGCCTGTCTTTCTCTGCTGACTGCAGACACATCCCATGGTGCTAGCTTCACCTAGCGGCTTAACATCTGGATGGCTAAAGGCAGTTGAGGTGAATTGCACCCTTAATTTCATCACCACAGCTTGCAGGATGTGTCTCTTAGGGTTGACTGAACCCAGGGAACTTCTGGCACTGCGGCATACTCTTTTGTAGGGAGCTAGAAGATTCCATCCTCAGCCATTATGGGACCTCGAGTGTTTCTAACATCAAGCCTTTAGAGCCTGTTAGATCCAAGAAAGGATCGTTTCCAAATCAACACTTCTGTTTCGTTTCCAAATCAACACTTCAAAAGTGGATGTTTAGGGAACCTAGTGACTAGTCTTCCTTTTTCAAAGGGGCAAAGATCAGAAATATGAATCTGGAGGATTCTGGAGGATGAACCTGCACCTCCCATATCACTGTTGCACTTCTGTTCTTTGGGCCATGCATTTTCATCTATATGCGCCCTTCCACCATCTTCTCAGCAGACAAGAGTAGAACTGAAACTAAATTCAAGGTTTCATGTAGCTCTCATCTTTCTTTGGAAACTGTCAGTCACAAGGATGTGAGCATATTGTCACCAGTCAAACCCGAGCCTTTGGGGTGGTATTGTGGCTTTTACCTTTAGACACCTTAGAGCTGTGTAAGTCTCAGGTCTAGGCTTCTCCTGGCATTAAGAGGAATAACTAGGCATTTTGAGAGGTTATGCTTTCCCACTAGCTCCTACGAGCTTCGGAGAGTGGTGTCTGCTCATGTTTCTACACAAAAAAAGTGATGGTGGTGCTAAGCTTCCAAGAGAAAGCAAATACTTCAGGATGGCACAGCACAAGCAGGTTTCATCTCACATATATTGGTGTGCTGACATGAGGTGCCTCAACTTGAGAGAGCTGCTGAAGACAGCAAGAGACCTTTAAGGGACTGCGATTCATTGCATGGTAAAATAGGAGCATGAGAGGAGCAGGATGCTGCACTAGGTGTCTGCCTTACAGTGAAGGGTGACATACACTGTACTAGGCTTTCCAAGGCTCCCAGGAACACTGATGGACACAGAGGTCGTTCCCCAATGCCAGGCATTAACTCCGATTTTCAGCAGTCTATGCCAACCTGGTGTCTCTGGGAACGCTTCATTTAAAGGAGCTCTGCTAACACCTTTCCAAGGCCTTGACCTAATGTCATAGCTGAGCTTTATAATCTATCAGAGCAGCAATCCAAGCATGGTTAAATACCATAGTCAATGTTGGAGCCACAATCCAGTTCAGTTATCAGGACATTTTTCACCGCTTTATTTAGAGACTGGATGAAGTTTCATACTTTGGCCAGTCGCCTGGTGCTTTACACTATAAAGATCTAAGGAATAGATATCTCAGTGGAAATATGGGGATCCAATATCTCTCCGTACTCCACACAATATAACCTAATTCCTAGCTGAACACTGAAAATTTCCCTAAAATTCTTAACAGTACTGTTCTTGATCCATCGAGTTTTCCTCAACTGTTTGCAGCAGGGAAACCCCCAAATGCCCCTAGGACCTCCTGACTCTGGGCAATGCTGTTCTACCGCAAATGGACTTACTTTAGCATTGCTGTCATGACAAGTAATTCAAGGCAGGGATTTTCCCAAATCTCCTCCTGGAACTGAGATTTGGGGAAGGGAAGAAGAGGAACAGGATTCTGGATGGTGGATCAGAAGGCTTTCTTAGAAAAGCAAACTGTAGATTTGAAGAGACAGCAGCTCTTTAACTTTTTAAATTCCCTACTATTGTCTGGGTTTCTCTAGGTGGAGGCTAAGGCATAGGTGAATGCAGGACTTATGAAAATCTGTTCTTTTTGATGATATTTGTCAGAAAACATATTTAGGTTTGAGATTGTGATTCTTGATTGAAACATGCTGCCGGTTCTGCTGATGCTTAGCTCTAGATGGCTTTGACTATCTTAAACATCAGCGCAGAGAGAGGTGTGCAGACATGACTCATTGCTGTGCAGGGAAGCTCTTTGATGACAACCTACCTGTCTTTTTCTGGAAGAGTAGTAGTGTACATTGCTCTTCCCAGAGACCTGTAAACATACACAGGAAAATAAAATGATGCCTGTGATTTCTTCTCAAGCTATTTCCTTCCTGTGAGCTGGGAGTCCACTGAAAGAGACAATTTTGGACACCTCAGAAATCTGGTTTAAAAAGCTCACTTCTTTGTCCAAGATAAGGACAGCGCAACATTGGTATGTGCAAAAACGGTGAACTTCACATATCTGATGATACTTAATGATGAGAAACAAGAGATAAACCTTGAGCTTCAGGCTCTGCAGCAACAGAAAGATGACAACTAGCAGGACCAAAAGGCTATATTTTCCTGAGACTTGTAAAATCCTTCTTTAGGGTGCCATAGATGATCACAGGGACACAATCTTTGCTAGAGTTATGCACAGCTTTAAGGAGAGGAAGTCAGGGGAAATAACAGCCCTAACAGGCTTGCAGTGAAATGCAAAGGGAATCCGCAAGACCTCTTTCCATCCCCCTTTGACTCTAAACCTTATGCAGAGGCAGGAACCTCTCGCCTGTCTGAGATTAATTCTGTCACTTTCAGCTCAATAAAGATTTCAACTCCTTCTGCCAACTGAGGGACAGCATTTGTAAACTCAGCCAGAAGGAATGAAACATCTACTAGTGATAGAACACCTATCCTTAGAGCTAGCTTAGTTGAATTGATAAAAGGATTCCAAAGCCTTTCCCAACTTTCTCATCTCCCAGAAATGATTGGTCGTTTATTCTCAAAATCACATTGATGGCAGACATGTAGTTGGTAAGTCACCATCTTATTTCGGCATTCTTTTAAGTGAAAGAACACTGCAGCTTGATTAACTTTCAAATTATGTCCAATGTCCTTAAAATAACTACCAGTTCACTCAGTTGCCTCAAGTGGATTGATGATATGTGGAGATGAAAAGCAGGAATAAGTTCTTGTTGCTTCACAATGGTAGCAAAATTAGAAGTCAATCTTTTCTGCATTGCTGTAGTTTTCTCATGTTTCCAGGCAGAAGGGGAAAAAGGAGGTAGTAATGAGTGACAGAAGAGGGAGATTTAACAGAAGAGGGACAGTTACTTTCCCTAGTGTTTGGGGGGCAAAAACACGGGTGTCTGTTCTCCAAGATTTCCTTTCCAGAACTTCAGGTTCTGTGTGTTGCACTGGAAGAGGCTACTCCTTTCAAATACTGAAGACGTAGCAGAAGTGGCCATAAATTCAAATCACATTGCTTTTCTCCTCTTGAATATCTTTGAAAGCTTTTTCTCATCTTGACGGACTGGTGGTTTTCCTACATGAGCAAACGTTCCTAATAGAACAGAGAACTGCAATTCTGTGCCACGCACTCCTCAGGCAGGAGTCCTGGTTGTGCTTGGAACTTGCAAGTTAAGAGTCAGGATTCCTCCAGCTTTCAGCAGCAGAGGAACACAGTCTTTCAAGATAGAAGTTGCAGATACAACCAGTTAAAAGTCCACCTAAAATCACTTCTAACAATTAAGTACCTTTCTGAATCTCACCCTTGGAAGCTGATCAAATCTTCCTTAGAAGTCCTACTCTTTGTACCAAGGTTTTGATAAATTTTCCCCAAACAAAGTTCTCTTTCTAACAAGTCTGCTGAAGTTTCTCTGATATGACCTAAAACTCTCCTCAGAGCATCCTTCACCTCCTTATTCCTTAGGCTGTAGCTGGTAAGATTCAGCACTGGAGTCACCACTGTAGAGAACAGAGAGGCCCATTTATCTCAGTCCAATGAGTAGCTGGATATTGGGCTACCGCACATAAAAACGGTGCTCCCATAAAACAAGAAGAGAACTCTCAGATGGGAAGCACGGGTAGAGAAGGCTTTGCATCTGCCCTTGGAGGAGTGGATCCTCAGGGTGGTGGAGATGAGGTAGATGGAGGAGATGAGAATTGCCAGAGATGTGAAGGTGCCACGAAACACACCAAAAATGTGAAGTACCGTCTCTTTGCTATAGGTGTCAGAGCATGAAAGCTGGATCCTCGGGGGATGTCACAGAAATAATGACTGATAACACTGAAGTCACAGAAAGAGAATGTGAAGGTGGAGATAGTTTGCGCAAGCGCGTGGACACTGGACAAAGCCAGTGAAAGAGGAGATGATTACCGTCTGTGTACAGGCTTTTGAGGACATGACAGTTGCATAAAGGAGAGGGTTACACAGAGCCACATGCAGTCATATGCCATTACTGCCAGCAGCAGACACACAGCACTAGCCATGAGGAGACAAGTGAATAGCTGTGCCACACAGGCACTGACTGAAATGGCTCTCCTCACTGCTGAAGAGTTCACCAGCAACCTTGGGAGATAGCTGAGGAGTAACAGAAATCCACAGAAGCCAAGTTACTGAGGGAAAGGTACACAGTGTGTGAAGCCGGGGGATCACCCTTCATCTACATGATCCTTCCAAGATTCCCTACTAATGTGCTTAAAAAAAGCGGGTTACCTTCACCTCTTGGCTTTCTGTTAGTCCAGAGAGGATAAACTCAATGGCCACACAGTGATTCCTCTCAGGCATGTTGCCAGCACACTCATATCATCTCCCGACAAGAAACTGGTTCAACACCTAGAAGTGATGGGAAACTGGCAACACACAATTGATTATCTCAGTAGCCACAAGGAAGTACGGAGCATTTTCATCATAGCTTCTGACTAGACTTCTTTAATTACGCATTGAAATGACTTGTGATACAAGGGAGTACTGTTCCTATTTTTCAGGTGAGATAAGAAAGCGCAGAAAGATAAAATAATTTATTCAAAAGGCAGCAGCAGCACTGTGAAACACAAGTCCTAGTCTGGCACTACAATGGTTTTAGTGTGCCCACTTTTAGTGTGCCTTTTTTAAGGAAGAAAGTCTGCTTTTCTTGAGGACATCTATGGAGCACGCTTCTCCCCTCACTCATGGCCAGGGCTGGGTGTACAGTATCATCCAAATGGCCCACTCCAAGGGCAATGGCCCGCTTGTTCCTGAAGATACATGGTCTTGACACTAGTTCAGACATCATTCTTCCTGTATTGCAATCACCAATACATTTTTTGCCTATTAGCTAACTCCCCCGGGCATTGGTAGCAGGGTAGTTAGAGCTCAGTATGGGACACAAAGTCCATTAACAGGGCAAAGCAGCCCCTGTTCAGCCTTGCTGAAATAGGAATATAATGGTTAGGCTGCAGCTGTGCCAACTTGCTAAGACCTGCCTTAATTACATGGACCTCCACCACCCTGACCTTTGGGACTGCAACTCGTAAACATACAAATAACAAATCCACATCCTGGCAGAAGAAAGTAAGAGTTTCCTCTCTTGAAAGAAATGTCGGCAAGCACTAAATGGGAACAGCAGCAGGAAAACTCAGCTTTGCATCTTCCCAAAGAGGAGGAGATACCACAAGATCGTCCAGGTTTGGCTGAGAAAGCATTTCTCATTTGCTTGCATCCCTGTTGTCAAGGGAAAGTGGCCATTTTCTGCTCAGGAATAAATTGGGAAGAGTCACCAAATGAAATACTGATCAGTTTTATCCAGTAAGACAAGAGTAGATACTGTGGATACCAAGCCAGTTTATTCCCCCCGTGAGCCAAATCTTCAGAAGTACTTGCCCATTTCAAGAAGCAGACAGCAGGATTAAAACCAGCCTATAATGGTTAGGTACACACTTTAAGTGAGCAAAATGCTTACCCTGCTTAGATGCACAAAAGACCAGACTGCCTTTACACACTGAGTCATCTTTACATAGTTGGCTGCTGTTCATCTCCAACCTACTCAACCTTTTCTGCCCTAAAGCACAGCAACTAGCCCAGTTAATTCTCAGAAAAGGGCTTCAATGAGCTTGCTATCAACAGGTTGCTCTCTTCCATGGACTACTTGGGAAACTGAAGGAGGAAATTTCCCTCTCCTGCCCCAACGTGAGTGATCAAACACTGGATTAGGTGCAAATTTGTACAATCTCCATCTGTGCTGACATTTAAAATTCAGCTGGATCGGGCCGGAGCAATCTGATCTGACTGAACCTGCTCTGAGGAGGAGGTTGGACTTGATGACCTCCAGAAATCCTTCCCAACCTAAATGATTCTATGATTCTATCTGCAGATTGAAAATGATCTTTTTGATCTCTAAAATGAAGAAATAGGCCTACCTTCCTTGCACGAAGGTGCGAGATATTTTATGCCATATTGTTCCCAGAAATAAACTTTTATTTCAAAAGCTACAAACATTTCATGTACCTTCGTAAGAGTGAGTAGCTTCCTTCTTCACTTCAAAGACATCTTACTGAAACAAATCAGAAGATTTATCTAAAGAGAAAAACTTTAGGACTTCACACTTGCAATAAGCCCCTCCCTGCTCCAGATAAATGCCCAGATAAATGTTCTTTGCTTCGATGTTTGCAGAACTCTGCAATTCAGTACTGCCTTTAGAGCAACAGCTCATTCTTTTCCCTACATGTTGCAGCTGACCTGCAGCCTGGGCGTTGTGAAACATTAGTGGAGTGACACGCTGAGAAACAACTTCAATATTAAATGTGATATTCTAACACTCAGCTTGCCGCTTCAGAATTCTTTCTTCAGAAAAATGGTGTTACTGAAGTACTTGGTGTACTTATGACTCTCGATGCAGTTTAATGTCTGTAAATTAGATCTCCTGCAAGACACCAGGCCTTAATCAGGAGTCTCAGCAGATGCACTGTAATGAAGAATCTTTCTGTGAATTAATTTCCCCTACCCTTGGTTAGGGGTCCAGTCAACATCTATTCTAGGCTCCCCCTAGAGACAAAGGAAGCAATATCACCTTCAAAGGACAATTCATCCCATCTTAAGATAAGTGTGATAAGCAGAAGGAATCATCCTCTAAGGGTGTCTTTGTTGTCATTGATTATAGGACATGCCCGTCTCATTCCCTGCCCTTACTACTTTTTACTAGTGAAACTGATGACATAAGTGTCCTAGCAAATTCAGTGAACCCTGGTCTGTCCCTATCAACTGACAAACAAAGCTTAACAAAGCTTTAGACTGCAAACTTTAATAAAAATTCTTTTAATAATAACAAGACCATATTCATGTAAATAGCAGTACAGTGTAAGATATCAGAGGAATCAGTTCTGCTTATCTGACTCTGAGGAGCTGCAGTGCAACTCTGTGGAGTTTAAGCATTAAGTATGCCATCTGAATGTGAATCCACCTCTGTTATTAATTATGGTCAAACTTGATAATTCTTCCTCTCATTAAAATGCACAGTCCTGATACACAGTTAGCTGGTTTTTCCACAGAAGACTCCTGTTGTCTCTAATAACACATCTACCCTTGGACTCGTGCCCTTTGTTAGATAACCTCTTTGGCTCATGGACCATCTAGTTTCAGGCAGCCTGCTCATCTGTGGAGCAGATATTTTGCTGTGATAACCTGTTCATCTGTGGACCATCCAGGCTCAGATTATGTGTCCATCCATCGGGGTAGATTTTTCTTCAAATGCAGATAGAAAATTCTTCAAGTAGGTAATTGCTGGTGATTTGCTTAGAGTTCTGGTGCCTCTGCCTTAACACTGCCTTTGCACTTTCACCTAATCCCACATATAATTTTCTTCTAAGGTCCTTGAACAATTAACTCTTTTGAAGAAAAGAAAAATAATGGTCTATTGGAAGATGTTGACATAGATATCATGCTTTAGTAACAGCTTGCCATTAACCTCTCTCCCTGTTCTTGCAATATCACTGGACACTTATTGAAATTACTTTACGATAAGATGATGAAGACAGCTGTTCTGGGAAGCTGAGGAGCCTTTGAGACATATGAACAAAGACCCTTCCCCTGATTCTGGCAGGAGTTTAAGGACATCTCTACCTGCCAGAAAAGCTAGCTTACTTGTGCTACTTCAAGGGCTTAGAGGTTGTTCGACAAACTGTTGGCCTTCAGAGCAGAGAGCTGAACTGGGTTGCTCAGCTGAAGAGTGATCTGCTCTGACTGTCCCTAGCAGGGAAAGTCATCAGTGGGGCTTAGGCAGGCAGAAATGTCCCAGGTAACGCAGCCTTGGTTAGACTGTGCTTACAGTGGCTGCTCGTGTTGTGGAGTGGGGGCGACTCCCGGGACAATGAATGTGCAGTGCCATGTGTAAGATCATGAGTGAGGGAAGCTCGTCTGTTTGGGCTGCACCATGAGGTCTGCAATGTATTTGCATTGGACCGAGTCCTCTTCCAGACTGCATTAGACTGGCAATGTAATGGCTTCTGGAGTTCTCGTCTAGACTATGAGAAAGCCATGGTGTTCAGAAGATAGCTGGGTTAAAAGTGGATCAACAGGTATTGCTTGTCTGGGTTATTTAACTTTCTTTGCTGTAGTCCTCTCTCACGGTTTAGTCAGAAATATCTGAAACATCCATGGTATTCTAGGAAGCATGAAAATGTTTGCTTGCAGAAAATTTGTACTTCTAGATGCTGCCAGAGTTGCTCTGGGAACTGACTGGTTATTGTTTAATAGCACCTGTCAGTCTTAATGATAAAGCTATGGCTATGGAAGAGTGGAACATATTTCTTCCTCAGACACTACGTTTACACATTAAGGGGTCTAAGTGGTTCAGGATGGGCAGAATGGGTTGCTCTGAGTGATGACCCCCAGTGAGAGGGAGTGTAGCTTTTTATGGGACCTTTACTTGCAGTCCTTCCTAAGAATAGGGAAAAATCGTCTTACACCCATTTGTCTAATAACTCTGTGTGTTGAGGCAGTGTTATAGCAGGTTCCATTTCCTTCTCTGTGCTACTTCCCTGGCCAAAGCAGCTGAGACTGAAGTCTTTCTCTACTGAAGCCAGTGGCTTTTTGTTCTCTACGAGCCAGCTCCCTGAGTCAGATGGAATGTGATCCAAAACCAGAACTCAGGGCAGCATTAAGCTGCATTAACGTGGACTTGAAATAATTCCATAAACCTGAGCTGGTCACTCTACACTCTTCCTGTAATTCATAGATAGAAATATAGACCTTTCAAGGGAGACAGAGACAGGTGTGATCAAACTATGGAGGCAAACAGACTTTTATTTGCCTTCATGAGCTATAGCAAGAGCCTACAAGTTTGGTTTATGCTTTGGCAGCTCATTAACAGAAGTCTAAACTTAAGTAGGATGAATCCCAGCCTCAGCATTTGTAAAAAATTCTTCTGTGTGCACATTCTTAGCCTGCGATGCATGTGAATTGGTTCAAGGATATTCACCCACAACAAAAGAGGGTAGGCTGTCCCTCAGGACCACCTGCTGTGTGGTAACTTTGTTCTTGCATGGAAGACTCGAGTCACCCACATCACTAATACTGTAAACAGTCTAAGGTGCCTGATGAATGTGACCCGGTTTTACTGAAAGGTTAATGATCACCTTCAGACTGTGAGTCAGGAAAAAAAAGACTACAAGGATGTATGAGGTAAGGGAATGGAAACAGAACATGGAAGCGATACTGCTGAACTTGTACTAGATAGCAACAGCTGAAAACAAAGCTGGGATGTCTTCAAGGCATCAAACTTGAAAGTAAAAACTTAGGTGAAACTAATGGCCTTCAAAAGTGTCACAACTGTACTTTCTCACAGTAAAGCTGTAGCTCTTGCTATTACAGAAAAGCTTTAAATATTACAGTTATTTCTTTCTTCACTTCTGCATTCACTTTTCTCCTACTTCTGTTGCATAACGAGCAATTATTTCAGAATAAATTCATCCATGAACAGCTGTACTCATCATTTTAATTTTTTAAGCACCTGTTCCAACTCCTTTGGAGGTTTTATTGACTGACAAACAATTTTCTCCATGTAACAGTCTGTTCAGTGCCTCATTTTGAGGACCTCCTTGGTCCTCAAGCTGTAGACCATGGGGCTTACCATTGTATAAAACACAGACATCACCTGGTCTTGGTCAGGCAAGGAGCCAGAGCTCTGGGGTGTGTAGCTGGAGTGCCAAAGGATATGGCAAAAACTATCAAGTGCACAGGAGGAGAAGGCTTTGTGCCTTCCCTTGCTGGAGTGGCACCCCAGGATAGCAGAGATGATGTAGATGTAGCAAAATGCATACCTGCAGTATGACAAAGATGTCACCTAAGATGCAAAATGCTGCGAGGATGATCTTGTTAACCCCGATGTCAAAGCAGGAGAGGCTCATCAGGGGTACCACACCACAGAAGTGACTGGTGATGCTGGAATGGCAGAAGGACACCCAAAAGGCACAGCTGCTGTGTATCATTGAGATTAGAGACCCACAAGAGTAAGAACCAAGTCACAGCTGGATGCTGAGGCTTCATGACATGACAGCTTTGTATAGCAGTGGTTTCCAGCTGGTCATATGCCATCACAGCCAGAATGAAACATTCGTTGGTGCAAAATGTAGAGAAACAATACATCTGGGCAGCACAGCCACCAAATGAGACAGCTTTGCTCTCTGCTAAGAGACTGGCCACCATCCTGGGGGTGATGCCTGAGCAGCAGAGGTCTAAGACTGCCAGATGGCTAAGGAAAAGCTATTTGGGAGGGTGGTTTGGGGAGACAATCCTTATCAATGCGGTCAAGGCCAGATTTCCAACTACAGTCATCAGGCAAATAATTAAAAGCATTACAATGAGAGTGGGCTGTGCTTCTGCCTTGTTCATTAGATCTAGGAGGAGGAACTCAGCTACTGTGGTGTAATTTTCTGCTGCCGTTTTGCTCAGGTATTTGTTCACATTAAGTAAGCAATCTTGTCTTGATACACTCTGGAGAACAACTGGCAAAAACCGATCATGATCATATGCTCCCACTAGCAGTGAGCAGCTTACTTCCTTTGGTCAACGAGGACAATACTGATTTTGTCCAAAATGCCATTCTGAAATGGAATCACTTGTCTGTGTTATCCCAAACCAGCTGTAACATACATTATCTACCTAGATTGTTCCAGTGTGAAGCTGGAGCACTATGAATGCCACTAAGTCACAGTCTAATACATAGGTATCAATGTTCAAGAGCTGTTAGTGGCAAGTAGGCTAAATGAGACTGGAAAGAGAAGAAATAGTCTCTGACAGATCTTAAAGAGGTAGTAACATTTCCCAGTTCTTTGAATTCTTAAATCAAAATTACATATGCTAGTGAGCATTTCAATGACTACTGTTTCCAGGGTCTGAGGGCACTAACAGGCCTTAATGGGCCTGATCATCCTCACCTGAGGCATCCACTTGCACCTCCTGCCCCATGAGCCCAGGAGCCCCATTTAAGCTCAACCCTGGGCCTTCAGTTTCTGTCTGAGCTTCCCTAGAGGAGCACTGATCTCCAGCTCAGCTCAGCTCAGCTCAGCTCAGCTCAGCTCAGCTCAGCGTGCAGACTCCATTGCTCTGGACCCTGCCCTGTGGACTGACTTCCCAGCTTGACCCTGGACCTATCTTGTCACTTTGGGCCTGCCAGTAGGCACTGGACTCTCTCTGTCCCTGGTTACCCTCACCAGGCCTGATCCTGACTCTGACCCGCAGGCTGACTTCTCAGCTTGACCTCATACCTGCTTCATCACCAGGAACTCTCCTGGTCATCTGGACTCTTGGTTGAACTCGGCTACCATCTCCAGGTCTTCTCTGCCCACCTGGCTCAGGGCCAGAGGGACAGGCCCTGGCTGCAGCCTCCTGAGCTTATCATTCTACACATCCTGAATAGGGAAAAGGAAGGAAAAAATGGGCACTTCTATGGCGTAACTCATCTCATCATGTAGCAGATGTCTAAGATACTTAGATGAACCATTCTGTAAAAACACCTGTTACTTTTTTTCCCTCCCCCTCCCTATTGAGAAGAAACTAAGATGGAAGACAGAAACGAAGGCATGCTTAAAGGTATATCTCTAGGTGAGATGAATTCCATAAGCAGGCATATGCATGTAGAGCTACTCCAGATTTATTACAAATAAACCAACTATTCCTTCACTGCCATATTTAAAACTGTGATACTAATTTTTTTTTTAATTCAGAAAAGGATATTAAAGTCCACTGCTTGGATTCCAACTGTTTCCAGTCAACCTGATGGCATTCTACTAGACAAATGTCTGATAGAAAACACTCTTTGATTAATTCTGCTCGTTCCTGCACCAAACCAAGCTCCATTCACACTCATAACAAACTGACTGTCTGACTAGTAGGTACATGGGCGTATGAATTCCTGAGCTGACTTTTGAAGGTGTGCAGGATATACAGAGTTACCTGTGAAGACAGAAATGGATGGTCAGCATCTCTGGGGAAAATAAGGTTTCAAATGCATTTGTTTGCATGGGATTACAGTGATATTCCAGAGTAGATGTCAACTGCACTTAAACTCCACGACTATGAAAAGAGTTAAATTCATATCCATTTTCACTTACCATGTCTTTATTAAACCAAAGGTAAGTAACTGCAATTTGTTTGCACGGAAGAATACATCACTACAATCTTCTGCTGCTGTATCAATTCTATCAATAAATTGGACATACAAGCCACAAAGAACACGTGTGAAAATGAGGCTATTCTAGGATTCCTAGACTGTAACATTCTCTTTCCACATTGTCCTGAAATGATGTTTTGCTAAATTTAAGTCTACTTTTAAATACAAACAGACTTTATCTATCTCTGTTATTTCTGTTTTGTATAACAGAGATGGTCTCTTTCCAAAATGTTGAGAAGATTTGGATTTATTCCACTCTTGGTAATACCCAGCACTCTGAAAAAGAAGGAGAACAGGCTTTTATCTGTCTGGTTAATGATGGAGCTTCTATATGTATGTATAGACATCTGGAGATCAAGGGTCTATAAGCAAATCTGGTAAATAATCCAGTCCTTATCTGAAAAAAAAAAAAGCAATTACATAGCAACTTATGCTTGGATCATACAAGAACTTCCAAAGTGAACACAGACGTTACTGTCTGGGGAGGCAGCACAAGTATTTGGGGAAGCAGAGTAAAGGGAAGACAAGAGGATTTTCTTCTGTGAGGTGAATTGAATAACTGTGAAACTTCCACCTTGCAGTAATTAAGCTACTGTGCTCCTTCAGCAAATTATCCATTATGAATGTATTAATTATGTCACCAAATACATAAAAAGTTCAACATCTGGCAACAAGAGAAATACAGGGAGTTGCATTATCTGTTTGTGTTAGAGTAAGTGACTCAGGATTCAGTTCATCTCGCCTAAATTCAGGCATCCTACTGAAGGACCTCATGCTGGTGCCTAGGAGGTTGGAGATCTCTCGGTAGATGCCCCTGGCAGAGCCTCAGGAATGGAGGCCAGAGTGCACGGTGCTCGAAATCTGCCACAGTCACTGCCCCTGTGGGCCCCTGCTGTGGAGGTTCGAGCTGGGGCCATGGGGCAGGAGGTCTCTGTGTTGGGCTCTGTGGGGCACCGGGACAGAGCTGGGGCCTTGGGGCAGTGAGTGGCAGCTGGGGCCATGGGGCAGGAGGTCTGGGCTGGGGCTGTGGGGCAGGGGGAAAGAGCTGGCCCCCGGGGCTCCATGGGGGCAGGGGCCGCGTCTCCCCGGGCTGAGCCGTGGTGCCCCATAGCAGCCCTGCTCCCAGCATGCCGTGGGGATGCCCCAAGGCATGCTGGGAGTGTGGCTGCCGCCAGCCCAGCCCTGGTGTGGCGGAGCCGAGGTGCTGGCACCCTGAGGGCGCTGCCTTCCTGCCAGCTTAAAGCCATGGGCTCTATGCAGCCAGTGCGTCGCTGTCTGCTTTCCGGGGGCGTGCAGTCATGTGCCTTGCAACCTCCTCGATCGCCTCCTTGGCACACTCCAGGCTCGTTTGTGTGACCTTAGATCCCTTCTCCATGCATGTTCTGATGCTCTGGTCCCCTCACACCTGCTAAAGTCTCCTCCAGTCCTCTCCCTGCATCCTCAGGTTCCTTCTGTTTCCCTCCATAAGCACCTGAGCCCCCTGCTTTCCCCGCCCGCAGCACTCTCCTCCCTTCCATTTCCCCCAAGGCTTCCTCTGATCCCCTCTGTTGCTCGCCACGCGCACCCTCAGCCCCTCCATCCCCTTCCCTCTGTGCTCCCATCCCCTCCATTCACCTCCCGGCACGCTTGCATCCCCTCCCTTTCCCCCACTCACACTCACTTCCCCTCTACAGCTTCTCTCTTCTGCAGTCAGTGCTGCTGCCGAAGGCACCGTGCCCCTTCCACAGACCTCTGCAGCTGGAGAGTTGGGGCACGGGGGTCAGTAGGAACTCAGCTCTGCTCCCACTGTCTCGCTCACTCCATTGCTTCCTTTGAGGCTCCCTCAGATTTGCAGGGCGGAAAATAATGTGCAGGGGATGCCTTTCAGGCACTCGGTGTAAAGCCACTCTGCTTTCCATGCAGCCATCTCAGCTATCTGTTCTGCTTCTGCAAGGGGTCTCTCAGCCTGCAGTGCTTACCAGGCAGGTGAGAAAGCAAAGACCTCAGGCATCGTTTCCTTCCGAAGAGGCCAGAGGGCCGGCCGCTCCTCGGACCACCCTCCGGGCAGACTGAGAAGTAACCAGAGAGGGTCACCAGAATGTACTGCGTGCAGGCATTATTCCCGTGCTTCGTTCGGGTGTGTGATACTGCGTTGTCACGCTGTAGATGGGAAGCTGCTCTCAGTCTCCTCCACTGGGAACCCAAGCAGTGGGATGGCACTGCGAGTGTTGCAGGCTCCATCTGAGCATCACATTTTTCTTCTGCAAAACGAGTGACTTTAGAAGGGAAATGGGCTTTTGGGGCTCCAGTGATAATCTCCACCTGGCGCCACCCTTCTTTTGGTTTTGCCCTGTTAGGATCAGATCTTCAAAACCCCCCCAATTAGAACCCACCCCAAGACCAGGATTCACAGACGTCGTCTCTAACGCAGAGAGAATTTAGTGCCGAGGGAAAGAAATGACCTTTCCGATAAGCGCTTTTTTTTTTCCTTGATTTTCCCAGGCTTTGACACCGTTTGGAGGCATTCATGGTGGATTTGCCTTAACACAGTTTTCAGGGTGAGAGAGCAAACCCCTCTGCTCCTTCACTAGGCCATGCCATCTCCATGCCTGTGGCCTAGGGAAGCAACAGCTAGGAGTTGGCCCTTCCTCCCCAGAGGCTGAGAGAGTGCAGTCACAGTCTTCCTCTTCATTCATCCACTTGCTCATTTAGGCCTTCCTTCCTGAGCAGAGCCTCTCCTTGCCAGCAGTTGTAGCCCCGCAACCCTGATCTGGGGACATTGCGGGAGTGGCATGCCTGAGGTGAGCCCCAGCCTGGGGGACCCCTCCTGTGGCTCCCCGTGCCCCCTGTTGTCCTTGGGGAGTGGGCAGTGAGGTGCGGGCAGCTCCCTAAAGTGCCCCAGGCAGCTCCCCTTGCCCTTGCAGGGCCCACCTTGGCAGCACCTGGGGGGTCAAGGAGTCCCTGCAGCCCCTCTGTGACATGGCCTGGGGCATCACGCAGTGCATCGCAGCAACAGCTGCGCCCTCCCCATATGGCCCTGGCAGCCTGAGCTGAGCCCAGGTGCTTGGGGCTGCTCTCGCCACAACTCTGCCCTGCCCTGCTCTGCTCTGGAGCAGCTGCTGTGCAGCGAGCAGGAGAAGGTGAGAGGAGGTGGTGGCACAGTGCGAGATGCTGTTTGGTGACCTTCCCAGCAGGTCGTTGGAGAGGAGCGTTTCTTCCTGCCACAAGAGCTCTTTGGACTAACTCGGTAGGCTGGGAATTCCCGCTGTGCCCCTAGGGAAGTCCTCGGTGCTGCTGGGAATTGCTGCCTGCGGGAGCCCTCCATAATATGGCGCTGTCAGGGCTGCAGAACTTGCACGTTTAGAATCTTTGCTCCCTGGCAGCGCGTCCACCCCCGTGTTACTAGTTCCTTGTCAGCTGCGGTCATAGGACCTTTGGTCCTCGCTCCAATAACTCTTTCCTCCTTTGCCGCTGTCACACCTGTGGTCCTTGGCACTGTGGAGCCAAGCTGGTTTGACAGGAGTGTTTTGGAGGTGGACAGTCATGGCTACTGGAGTCTTTGAGCACTGGGAAGGTGCATGAGAGGAGCACTTGTAAAGGTGCTTCATGTCTGAAGAATTTGCAGACGGCTCCTGTGTATTTCCCTGTTGCTGCTGTTTTCGGTTTTGGATCATCTTTCCAACCAGACCTTCCAACTTCTGCCCCTCATCTCTGTGGGCTCAGTAATTTACGTATTCTCCTGTGAACCAAACGCTTGCTTCACTCACAGGAGATTTACCTTGTCCTCTTCAGCAATTTTCTTTGCCTGAGAAACTTCTGCAAAAGTAAAGAGCTTTACTTCTGTGCTTACAAAAGTTCATTTGTGGTTCATATGCTCTTTGAGTTCAGGTTCTGAGGAAGAATGGACCTCAGGCAGACTGAGCGAGTCCTTGCAGAAGTCAAAATGACTTTACCTTACTCCTTTTCGGTAAGTAATGGATTTCACACAGCACAGTGATGCCAGTGCACTTTTCGCTCAGCTGAGAAGAACTTCCTCCAAAGTGTACCACAGTCTAAAAGAACCTGTATCTTTGCTCCCTACAGGCACGCTATAGCGTGAGAGAAAGGAAGCCTGTTGTATGCTATCAAGCTCCACTGGAAAGTAGGTTATAGGCACAGCTTCTCGGAAGGGCTAATCTCTCGTGTAGAAGGGGGATAGAAGATGTTAAACGAAAATGTAGCTACGCACAGCGCAATCAGAAACTATGTCTAGGTTCTGTAATTGTAGGGCCATCAAAGGCCGGTGGACACCAAGAAGGGGAAGATGGCCAAGATGCTCACAAGGAGTATAACCTTCGGCGCAGGAATACTGTTGTCCAGTATCAAGAGCCTTTGGAATGTGGGTTACGCGTGCAGTTTGTCAGAAGGGCTGATTCCTTGGGCTTAAGGGTGGGAGCTATAAGTTCTTGAATGAAAATGTGCATATGCAGAGACAAACAAGAAATGATGACTTGGTACTGTAATGACAGGGTCCTCAGAGGACGATGAAGAGCAGGAAGAGGATGACGGCGAAGATACTCCAAAGCCATCTAACCTGCGGCAAACTGCTGAAGACACTCAAGCCCCACTGGAAGGTAGGCTATATGCAGAGCCTCTCTGAAGGGCTAATTTCTTGTGCAGAAGTGGCATACACGTTGTTGAATGAAAAGCTGTACGCGCACAGACAAATAAGAAGTTCTCGCTAGGTTCTATAATCATAGGGGCAACACAAGAAGGTGAAGGCCGAGAAGGGGAAGATGGCAAAGATCCCTGCAAGGAGTATAACCTTCGACCCAGGAAGACCATCATGTACTTCCAGCATCCACTGGAAAGTAGGTTCCATGCACAGTTTCTCGGAAGAGCTGATTTCTTGTGGATAGTGGGCTAGAGGTTGCTAAATGAAAAGACATATACCTCCCACCCAACCCCCCCCCCCAATACCTTTCATTTAAATTCCTTGCCTTCATTCTGCAGGTAAAACTCTCCCTTTGGGATCGAGATGCCTGTATCCTGCGCACACTGCAGTTCTTGGCCAGTGTGCATGCTCACTGCTGCTTTTCATTTCTTCAGGGCCATCTTCTCCGGACAGGCAAAGGGCTGCTCCGTCGCAAAGCCCATGCTGCAGAAGAACAAACAGGTTGGTGTACGGATAGTGATAGTTCTCAGGGATCCATAGCAGTGCCTCCCCCATCACTCAGTAATGCTTGAAAAGATTTTCCGATTGATGGCTGTGATGGGAAAATCGCAGCATTGTAGCTGGCACAGCTGGAGGGTCTAGAGGAAGCAAGGCTTTTCCTTTGGGGGAGAAGATAACTTTCATTAGCCCACAGCTTTTAAAAAGGCAGGATTTGGGGGTCAGCGATGAGATGATTGCGGATTGTCCTGGCTGAGATTGGGGATCTGCAATTCTTCTGTTCTGCACTTGAAGCCAGAATCCCCTTCCACAAATTGTCATTAGACGATTTCATCGTGCAGTATAAAAATGTCCACCTGCCTTTCTTCACGCTTGCATAGTGAACGCCAATCACGTCTAGGGAATATTTCATGGTTTGAGAAGTTTATGGCAGTGTATAAGCGCTTCTGCACTCACTTGCCAACATGAAAACCACAGCAATCCCGCTAACTGCATGTTCAGTTAGAAAGCCCCTTTCCCTTTCTCCTCCATTCACATCTGGTGTCTTCCCCAAAGCTCTGGGAAAGACAAATTCAAGGCAAAGCACGTGGATGGAAGGAAAAGCGGAACCACCCTGCCGGAAGCTGATCCAGTGCAAATCCAGAGTTCGGTAAGCAGTGGCAACTCATTGTGTCAGTGGGGACTTTTCCAGGGGTCATGAAAACCTTCCCTACTGTGCTGCTGACAGCTCCCGGGCTTTACACTTTCCTCTCAGGGAACTTCAAGATTGTCCTGAGCCTTGTGCTGGCATAGGATAAATTTGGAGGAAGCCTTTTTTTTCCAGGTGGCAGCTTTCTCTGGCCTCTGACATGTCTTCTGTTGCATGTCTCTTTAGGTATGCTTTGATGGTGTGGGTGGTCTCTCTCACCACATTTCAGCCTTAAAGGAGATGGTGCTGTTCCCACTGCTTTACCCAGAATTCTTTCAGAGATTCCAAATCCGACCCCCCAGGTAATGGGCAGCGCATTCGAACTACAGAGCTAACTGCTGCAATATGCTTTTCAACATAAAAAGTATTCTCTTTTTTTTTTCTTCCTTTTTTTTTTTTTTTGGAGGGGCAATATGTCAAGACGTAATGGTTAGCTTTATATATTCTTGGCCAACAAAGCTTGACTCACTGGATTTTGAAATATGACTTGAAATCCTTCCCTTTCCATACCTTTAAAAGTGTGCAAATCTTCAGATGCTTTGCTGCTTTGGTCACAGGAATTCCCTTTTCTGGCTGATGTTTTAAGTAGGGTGTGGAAACACAGAAGACCTTTTTTGGCCTCCCAGCTGAAGGCTTCCTCCCCAGTGCTTCCAACAAATTCTGGCAGGCACAGTCCAAGAGACTCCAACTGTGGCAGGGAGAAAGACAGGCTTTGCTCGCAAATCTGTCTAAGACGGGAAGTGTTCTGGTTAGGAGGGAAGGCCGCTTTGCTTTCACAACGGGGGCTGTCATGGGCACTTTTCCATGTCTTTGTTGTAGCTACGTACATCTCTTTTTTTCATGTTGCAGAGGCTGTCTGTTCTACGGCCCACCAGGCACTGGAAAGACACTGGTGGCTCGAGTGTTTGCAAATGAATGTAGGCAGGGAGACAAGAGAATAGCGTTCTTCATGAGAAAAGGTGCCGACTGCCTCAGTCAATGGGTGGGAGAATCCGAGCGACAGCTGCGCTCATTATTTCGGCAGGTAAGGAGGAAATGCGCAGTAGGTTGGGTCAGAGTTGGACCTCTGCTTTTCCGGGGTGGACGTCTTCCAGGAGGACTTGGCCTCTTGGGCAGTTTGGCAGTGTCTCCTGTTGAGAAGGGAACATCAGGGTTTCCTTTTCCTTGTGCTGTGCTGCTTTGCCTGAGGGGCTGGAAATCTTGCAGATGTTGGGTCCAGCACAGTGCCAGTGCCTTTGCAGCCATAATGTTTATCCTGCATGTTCTCGCTGCGTGGTGCTCTGTTTCACATACGTCAGTATGCCTGCATCTGCACTTCCCTTCCAGGCCTATGAGATGCGGCCTTCGATTATTTTCTTTGATGAGATCGACGGTCTCGCTCTTGTGCGCTCCAGTTGCCAAGACCAGATTCACAGGTACTTCCTTTCGCTTCCATCTCCACGTCATCTGCTTCATCTCTAGGAAAAGAAGACCCACCTGCTTCCCTTTATAGGACACACCCCCACACACCCACACTCTGAACTCCTCGAGTACAATGACACAGAGCTTCATAGCAGTTTAAAGGCAGGAGTTGAAATCAGGTCACTAAGCTTGGTGTCCGGACAAGGTCTCTCTCGAGACCTTGCCTCGCTTTTTCTGTCTTACCATGAGTCCTTTCGCTAACAACAGCTCATCCAGAAAAGCTTCTCCTTTCTGAGCGACGTGACTTTGGAGAAAGTCATGCCAAAGGTAACAACAGCTACTAACCCAGGGAATCCAAACAACATTTTTTTGGTAGTTCTATTGTCACAACGCTCCTGGCGCTTATGGATGGCTTAGACAGCAGAGGAGAGATCGTGGTCATTGGAGCCACCGACAGGCCAGACTCCCTGGATCCTGCTTCATGAAGGCCTGGACGCTTTGACAGGGAGTTCCTTTTCACCTTGCCAAACAAAGAGGTAAGGCTGTTTCAGCAACCTTCCTGCTACTGGCACAGAGCCTTGCTCGACAAGAAAACCAGCTTACCCCACAGCATCTCCGAGAGCGAGCAAGGAAACAAGTGGCATACGTGCTGCACACCTCCCGGTTCCCCACACAGAACTGGCAGGAAGGCTGCAAACAGGAGTTTCACTCCGCCTGGAGCACATGGACATTCTTCCTTGCCCAAGGGCTTGCTCTTTGCTTAGTTAGTGAGTCCACCTAGGCTCTTGCCTTCTGAGGTTGCCGCCTTGTTCTCAGTTCTCCAGTTGGGAAAGCCTCAGGGGAAAACTTGGGCTTGAGTGTGGCCGGGCTGGGAATCCTGGGAGCCACCCATAAGCATTTAGGGAGCTGACATTGTTACTGGTATTAGCAGGGAGCTCGGGCTCTTTTTCTTTTTTCTTGTTTTCTTCTGGCTACCCCAGATTCTTTTGTCTTTAGTTCGCATTTTGTGGGGAAAAGGAGAAAAAGGTTATTGGATTGAAGACTAGGAAAAATGCACAACACACTATACTGGACAGAAAGAGGAAACACTTCACTGAAGCTCTGGCAAAGAGCAGCGATGAACATAGGCACAGCTTGACATTTGCTCGTTCAAGGACAGCAGCTGGAGTCAGAATTCTTGCTCCTACTACTGTACTTACTCTTCCTATCTACTTGAAAAGTACTGAGCTTTGAAAAGCAGGCAGTGTGTTACTAGAATGTAAACATTTCTTAATTTTAGCAGTGGAAGACAAGCAATTACGGGAATGTGACGTGGGGAGGGGGACTGCGCATTGCTTATTTTGTTTTTGAGAAAGAGGCTTAAGACAAACCACAGTGTGACCACCTGCTTTGTAGGCTCGAAAAGAGATTTTCAAGATCCACACCAGAGACTGGAGCCCTAAGGCCCTGGACGCACTGCTTGAGGAGCTTGCTGAAAAATGCATCGGTAAGATGAAAAAACACACCGAGTTCCTGCCTGTGCCTGGCTCCTGACAGCGTCTGAGCTTGTGCCAGGCAGTACCCAAGCTGCTTCTGTCTCCTTGCCTTCCCTTGCCTCTGAGAACATGGAAGGCTCTGGGGGGCGTCTTCCTCAGGAGCTAAGGTTGGCTCAGAGGCCTACTTCCGAAGCACAGGCTGTAGGGCGCTGGGCCTCCCGTAATGCAAGCTCCCCATCAGGGCATTGCTCTGCAGTGCAGGAACTCTTTTGCCATTGCGCATGAAACTCTTCCCCTTTGGGCCACATGCAAAGACTTTGCGAGTGTCCCTCTGCAAAGCCTGTCCTTGACTCCTTTCTGCTGCCTGAGACTGACATCCCTTTGGATTCTGCTCTTGTTGCTCAGGATACTGCGGGGCCGATATTCAAGCCCTCTGCGCTGAAGCTGCCCTCTGTGCTTTGCATCGACACTATCTGCAGATCTACACAAGCAGTCACAAGCTGCACATCGATGTTGCTGCCATTGAAATCACAGCAACAGATTTTCTTGTGGCTATGCAGAAGACTGCACCAGCTTCACAGAGGGCTGTGGCTTCCCCTGGACAACCACTGCCACCCCTTTCCAAGCCACTGCTTCAGAACACGCTACAGAGACTCCTAAAAGGCCTGCAGAGGGTATTTCCCCACGCAGCACTTGCACTCCAGCAGGACCAACAGCCAGGTAGGGCTTCACTGCCTTCACCGCCGTAAAACTCTCCCAAAGCAAACACTGCTAGTTTGTGCAAGCAACAGAAACAAACCTTTCAGTCAGGATGAGGTGAAACTGAATGGTAGAGAGGGCAGAGCCGGGAACTCCTCCCACTTCACACTACAGAACTCTATGTTCTCCACTCAAGCATCCAGTTTCCGAAGGCTGTCAGCATCATCTTTCCCGTTTGCAAGGAGAAAAGGAGCTTTCACCGCTAGCAAAACATAGCTTGCGCAAATCCAGACGCCTAGGAGAGCTCTGTAGAGACTGAAGGCTTTGGAAAATGGCATTCAGCGTATGCCCCTCAGACGAAGAAATACAAGGCCCCGGGTTTCAGCTCGCATTTAGAAGCTGTCTTAGCACAAGAGAAGGTTGCAAACTCTTCGGAAAAGTTAACAAGCCTGTCTTGCCTTCTCATGGTACCACTCATTTCTTAGAAAATGACTGCATGGACTGTGATGAGGAGTCACCTTCTGGTCCTGAAGATGAGCCGTTTCCTCCAAGGCCTGGCCAGCAAAAGCAAACCTTCCTTAACTGTAACAGGTAACTGCCCGTGTCCTTTCATTGAAATTCTTCTGATTGCTGGGGCTTTCCAAGCTGTCGTGGCCATTGCAAGTGGGAGGGGCGTTAGATGAGGGAGGACAGAAGAGTTAGTCCAGGGTGCTCTGGTATCAAAAACTGCAAGCAGGAAGCACGGAGATATAACTAGGTGCTACAGTTGTAGGAAAGCAAGTAGCTCCAGCCGATCATCCGGAAGGAGCCAGCCTCCTTTTCCTCCACCAAAGACATCCACAGACAAATAGGGCATGCTGATTTCATGCATGCTCTTCTTCTAGGATTCAAGGCCAAAGAAATGTGTTGTCTCTCCTCTTAGCTAAAGAAATGCAATGTGGGTTTGCGGAGTCACCTAGCTTCCCAGATTGGGAATGCAGGAGTGACTCAAGAAAATTGAGGAATGGCCAGCTAAAAGAGCATAATAAAAACCCTGCAAAAAAGGCTTCATTTGCGATCTTTAAGCCACTATGCTTACATTCATATTTTGATATTGCAATGGGAAAGTAATTCAATCCCACAGTGGAGAAGTTAGCTTATGGGGTCCCAGCTGCATCAGTAATTTTTCTCACTCTCTCTTACTGTGCTGCTCAGGAAGGCTTCTGACCCACAGAACTTGGTCCAGTCTCTAGGCTCCTTGGCCTGAGCCAGAAAAGGTCTTGCAGTACTGGGAGGGCAAAAAAAAAGAAAAAAAAAGGTGCTGTTCACAGATGTATTCCATGATAACAGAGCAAAAACCACGAGAAAGTTGTATTTGCAATCTAGGAGAGAGCACACAAGGAAAGATGAAACCATCTGAATGAAGGAATCTAATAAATATCCTCCAGTTCTATGGACTCACAGGAATGTTTTGCACTTTGTTAGATACAGCTAAGGCCTTTCAGAGCCCACGGCATTTCTTTTCCCACAAGGTTCTTCTGCTCCTTCCTGACCACCTTCTCCATTTCCAGTGGACCCCCTGCACCTAAACTTGACCAAGGCAGAGGCCTCAAGGCTGCTCAGTCAAGACATCCTGAACATAAGAGCCTCACGGCCGGGGGGAAGAGATCCAGACCAGCGTGTGCTGGACAAAGAAAGACACCTTGAACATCTGTGTCTTGACTGATCACTTCCTTTGCAAACTTCTTGTTTTGCAGTTATGCTCCTAGCAATGCTTGTTGCCAGCCAACATGTCACAGGCCCAGGTTCTTAATCGCTGGAGAGCCCGGGTACGGGCAAAGTTCCCACTTGGCACCTGCACTAATACACGCGCTGGAGAGGTTTGCGGTTCATGTGCTGGACCTGCCGGCTCTCTTTGCTAGCAGCACCTCACCCAAAGAAAGATGCGCACAGGTACCTCTTCTCTCTGCAATCTCACAGGATCAATAGACTCAGGGGAAGCAGGCAGACCTCCCGCGGTTAATGGTGGTGGCCTGGCTTTCCTCTGCTTCCTGTGGTGTTTATTTCGCGCTGAAAGAACACTTTTCTTGTACGCTGAACAATGCAGAAGAAGGACGTTGTGCATGAGCATCTTTTCCATTCCAGGCTAAACAGTAAGGATGTTGCTAGCAGCTCAGGGAGCTCCAAGATGCTCTTGATAAAGCCCTCTGCATGGCAAGAGCTGCTGCTCATGACAGCGGGCTCTCCAGAGCTGCTTCCCTTGCCTCTTCAGGCTCTGTAGCTCCCAGGAGGCGCCTCTGCCTCAGCCTGACTGCACGTCATGCCCTTTCTCTAGCCTCCCTCTTTATAACACTGAAATGCAACCCAGGCTTGGGAGGGGGGAAGAAAAGGGTTTCTTTTCTCTCATCATACCGCAGGGAAGAGGCAAGAACACACTTGCTGGATTCGAGCGGTGTAGCAGTGGCCCCAGGCTGATGTGGACCCTGCTGAAGGGCTGGGCCTGTTTTTTCAAGCACGCTACCACTCGCACCGGGGGTGAGGCTCTGGGCAAGTTACCTGACATCTAAGCAGTTTGGAAATCAGGCAGAGATTCAGGCCTGCCTCTCGCTGTGGAGAGGCTGAAGGAACTGGGTCCAAGCAGCAATGTTACCTTATTCTTGGTGGCTTGTTTGGACGCTTTGTCTTGGTGCACTCCCGTTTTGCAGGCAATTTTGATTGATCCATTGTTGTTCAGCAGCAGCCTCTGCTACCCGCTTCAACAGTCTTCTCCAAACTTCCTTTTGACTAGTTGATCCGAAAAGCCCAGAGGACAGCACCGAGCATCCTTTCTATTCCACATATCCATGCCTGGTGGGAGGCTGCCAGACTCACCTTGACAGCTACGCTCACAACATTACTAGAGGGCATTCCAGCATATGCTCCAGTGCTGTTGCTCGCTACGTCGGATGTTTGCCATGCAGATCTCCCGCCAGAGGTTTTTGTCTCACTGCCTTCCCGGCTTCTTTCAGTCTCATGTTAATTTATCACTCCATTAAGCACCCAAATACTGTGCTCTCCTAAGCCATTCAACACCGGCATTACTAGGGCACCCTGCTGGCATCTCTTCCCTCTGCAGTTGCCACAAGGCTTCAACCTGAAGGGCAGCAAGGCAAGTAAATCCAAAACAGGCAACCTAGGAGATGCTCAGTGTCCTCCCTTGGAGCACTGGAACCTCGGGTCGCTTCACAGAGCTTTAATCCTAGAGGTGTTCCTTAAAGAAGATGCCCTAAATTGCCCTGCTGACCCACTACAATCTTGCCTTTAAGGCCAAGAAGCAAACTTGTTCTAGTCTCTCCCTTATTCAAAGCATTCCTCAGCTTCACTGGAAAAGGAATTCATCTTTGTGGAGCAGAACACAAATTTGGGGGGGGGGGGGCTTACGGCTGCGCTGTCTTTTCTCCTCCCACCTCAGGTACGAGCTTTATTTTCTGAGCTTTATGGAGAAGTTTTCAATGTCCAGTCACCTAGCGAGGAGGAAGGGAGAAAGTTTTTCGAGGACTTGCTTGTCCAGCAAGCTGCTAAGCCTGCTGCACCACAAAAGAAAGCAGGTGAGCCTATTCTACAAACACAGCGTTGCTATCTCTAGCTTAGCAGCCATTCGGCATTTGCTTTGGTAATAGATTTCCTGGCACGAAGGTTTACTCTGCTTGTGTCCGCGCATCATCACTTGGCTAACCTTTTCTGGTTGACTGAAGCTTGTCAGGCACGGGAAGTCCTCCTGCCTGTGGCATCACCACCTGAGCCTCGACTGCTGAGAGAGGAGGAGGAGAGGCAGCTCGAGGAGCAAGGGGACGAGACATGGCCAGCGGTGCCTGCAGAGTCCAGTACACCCCTCTCTACTGGCAAGTCCTTTCTTCCTTTGTTCTTTTTTTCTTTTTTCCTTTTTTGGAGAAGGTGCCAATGACATTGATATCTTCCCTCTTGTCATGGCATACCTGCTTTTGCTGATGCCGGTGGCTTTATGCCAAAGGCATTCCATTTCCAAATCAGGTGCAGCATGTGAGGTCAGTCCCCAGGACAGTCACTCAACGTGCTTATGAAATAAAGCCCAGCCACAGAGCTTGGCTCACACTGTAAAACACTGGCCTCGATGGCCCCGCAACGGCTAACTCCTCAAATGTAACATGTTGTTTAGAGCAGTTGCTGAACACTGCACAAGTTCTTATGGTAATAGGAAACAGTGAGGACTTTTCCTGTGCTTTTGCTTCCTTTTTCTCTTCCTCTCCCTCTTGCCTTCCTGGCCACCACCCCCATACCAAGTAATGGCCGTCTGTCTGTGAGGCTTAGGCAACCTCTGCTTTTGGAACACAGGGGAAGGAGAGCTTGTCTCCAAAGACTTTTCTGCTTCTCACCTCTTTTACTTCCTGTGATGAGAGATGAAGCCACCTGAGCTTATTACCCTGCTTTGTGCTCATGCCTTCAGTCTACAGTCTGCTCTGTGCACAAAATCGTCAAGGGCATTCTTTTATGCATGATATAGTCTATTAGTTCTTGCGCTTTTTAATTCTAATAACAATTGGACCCCCTTCGCTTGCTGCCCTCTCTCCCTCAACACATGCATGTAGTGAGCCAGCACAATGGTACTTCAGTCCCTCTCACCATTTCCCTTGTGCACCAAGTAAGACGACGGTGCTAGATTGTGCAGACAGAACTGCTTAGCTAATGCTTTGGCTTGCTTTTTCTCCTATCTCTGTGCAGCTGCCTGCAGACAAAAGCGAAGGAGGAACGCATCGCCCTCAGAGAGCCTAGCAGAGAAGAGGAGGAAATGCTCACCCCCTGCTGAGAAGGAAACCAGCATCTCTCTCAGGGTAGGTTGGAGCTCACTGATCCACCTTTGCTTCCCGCTCTGCTGACGACCCTTGAGCTATCCATTCTGCCAGCAGAGCTGCAGGCATGGGCAACATTCAGCTAACGGGGAGACAGAAGCACCTCAGGAGGCTCCCACTGCCAGCTGGCAGCCCTCTTTCTAGAGGCTCTGTGGCCTCTCTTCAAAAGATGCATTTCGCAGGGCCCTGCATTGCAGCCACAGAAGCTCATCCAAGGCAAGAGGGCCTTTGCTGTGGCAGCCGCTGTTCTTTACTACAAAACGGGCCATGGCAGTTCCTGCTGTTCTCAGAGAAGTTCACTTGCAGTTAGGATCATGGAGGTGATAGCCTGAGGAGCAGCACGATGCTAGCTGAAACTGGAGCCTTGCTTTTTCTCGCAAGTCAGACACAGCAGCTCATTTCCTCCATGGAAATCTGCTGCGATATTTAGTCTGTTCTTGGACGTTTCACTCCTTTTTTATTTAGCCATACAAGGAAGGAGGATGCGAGTTGTGGGGGACCATTTTCTTTTGTGTCTGAACACATCGAGAGCCTATTCAAATGATCTGGTGCTAACGTAAACTTGTACTGTCTCCCTTTTTTCTTCAGCAACTTTTGAAGGTCGTTGGCGATGCAACAAAGCACTGCAACATCCGCCACCTCGAAAAACTACACCTGGTGCTCAGCCAGTGTGTTTACCGCCATCGGCAAGACGATGACAAAACGCAGTTGTTAGAGGTACTTTGCTTACACAGCACTTCCTGTCACTGTTCTGCACTTCTTCCTTGCGCACATTGGATATCCTGCTTATTCTCTATTCCTCTCTTTCCTGCTTAGCAGTCTGTGTTACATACGAGTTGCTGACTTCCACCTGGAAGGCATCTACACAGACTTTCATTTTATACAAAGCAGCTAGCTACAGGATTTTACATTTCTATTCCAGCTTATAGCAAGTTTGCCTGTGTTTAGTTGGCAATTATTATTCCTTTTTTATCTTTTTTTATCTTTTTTTAGGAAATGAAGGAAGAAATTGAAAACTTCTCCCGTGCTCAGTAACAGGAAACGTGCTTTTACTCTGCCATTCTTTTTCATTATTTGCTGTTTAGTCCTCAGTGCACAATTCAGTGAAGAGAGCCTGTAGTTATAATAGAAAGACATCTGTTTGTATATATATCCAAATATAGCGAGGCTATACCAATAAAGCTCGTATAAATCCTTTCAAGCTTTCTTACTGGCTGTTTGTTGCTATTGTTGTTCCATACCTATTGCGTATACATACATGATCTGTTGACATAGAGGCGTTTGGCCTTCCTTTCGCATGTGCATTGCCTGAAAGTCTCGTGCCTGGCATTTTTAGGAGACCAATGGTCGTCAGTGCCTTTGACCTACACACATCTGGACGTCTTCCAAGTAATCTCAGTGCCTCTCTCAAAAGAAAGCAACGGAAAACTCGACCATCTTTGCCCAAACGGTGACAGGCGGTTTTTCTGGCGTCGCCTGGGCTACTGCCTATGCCGTTGTCTATTAGGCAAGGTTGCAAGGCAGCGCGGAGGTCATTCTTCTTCGGACCTGCTCGCGCCCCCAGGGCTTCTCAGAGAAGGAAAACAAAGCTGCAGCAAGCGTCGGGGAGGAAAACTCTTCCCCAGGCAGCGGCACTTTGCTGTGCTCGGGGTGCCCCGCGCCCGGGCACGTCTCAGCCCGCAGCGCTGCCTGCTGCCCGCCGCCCCCCCCCCCCCCCAGCAGCTCTCCTCCGTCCGCTCGGCGGCAAGCGGCGCTCGCGCTCTCTCGGCCCCTCGCCTCGGCCCCGGCCCCCCTTCTCGGCCCGCCAGCGCCCCCGGCAGCCGCTCCGCCGCCGGGCATGGCTCTCCCGGCACAGCTCTCCGCCCGGGCGGCCGAGCCGAGCCACGCCGAGCCGCGCCAGCCCCCGGCTCCCCCGGCGCCCACCCCCGCCCACAGCGCCCGCCCGGCCCCCACCCGCCGCCACCCGCCGCGACCCCCAGCACCGCCGGCAGCCACGCTCCGCGCCGGGAGCCGCCCTCGCGGCAGGAAGCACCCCCGAGCCCCGCCGAGGCTGCGAGCCTGCCCGGGGCTGCAGCGCCCACGGCACCGGCTGCCCCCGCACCCTCGCCCCCCCCCCGCGCCTGCCGCGCTCTCGGCTCCGCGCAGCAGCCCCGCGCCCCGACGCCTCGCCGCCCGGCGCCCGCGCTCTGCCCCACTGCTGCCCCGGCCCACCTCGCCCCGCCGCAGCCTGTGCTAGCATGCCCCGCAGCCGCGGCGCTCCAGCCCAGGGCGCTGCTCTTCCCCAGCGCTCTTCTGCTCGCCCCGCCGAGCCTCAGCACCTTCGCCATGGATGCGACCAGCGTGTTCGTTGCACTGCTTTAAAGGCTCGCGTCTGGCATTGTAACACAAGAAATCAGCTTGGGGCAATGGTAACTCCCTTGCCAGGCTTGCTTGCCTGGATCGGCAGCGGTAATGGGCCTTCTTCCCAACAGAGAGCTGCCAGAGGCTGGTCACAGCCTGCCCTTCTGAGCGCAGATCCAAAAGCTGCCCTGGCAGATGGCCGTTGGCAGATGTCCATCGCAGAGCAAGCGGCCATGGGAGCATCGTCTTTCTTTCCTGCTTCTGCCCGCTGCAAACAGAAATCAAGCAAACGGCAGGCAAGAAAATCAGAAGGAGAGAGCGCTCCTGCCTGTGATAGGTGCTAGTTTGTTACATCAAATCGGGAAGTGATTTTACGGTGAAACGAGGCGCTAATTACGGGCTAAAACCACAACTTCCTGCAATGAGGGCATGTACCCCGCCTGAGATAATTAAGTGGAGCCAGCGAGGCGGCGATGTTAGTTTAGATAGCCTAATATGGCAATGGCGAGGTCACACAATTGTAAAATATATGCATGACCTGAGGGTCACCACACACAACGCAGAGGAAGACTCCAGCCTTCATCCCCACGACCACCAGAAGGCTGAAGAAGACCCCCTAGCAACAGCCGGCGCAACCGCAGAAGTTACAGGAAGTGCCACATATACCCGGGGCTGGAATCGCGTATAAGGAGACTGTGAGGGGGCGATCGCGCGCGCCGTTGGTGGAGCAGGAGACTCCCCGGCCGCCCAGCGCTGTTTTGCTTACTTGTGACTTGCTCAATTATTTTATTAAATTGGAGTTTATGCAACCCGGCCCGAGTGGTTGTCAATTTGTCGCGTTTACCCATAACAATTTGGTGCCGTGACTCGGATACAGGCTTCCCTGGTTTCGGGACTCTGACTCAGGGGAGGCGCCCCATCCTGTCTTTGGATGGCCCCTGAGTGGGTAGTTCCCCTACCAGAACCTGTATTTCCGAACCCTAAATCAGGACAAGTAAGCAAAAGAACTGCAATACCCCGTAAACTTTGTGCACGAAGATCCAAACGAAGACTCAGGACTGAGTGAGTATATGTATGCGGTTCCGTTCGGTTGGGGTGGGATACCCGGAGCACGTGAGAAGTCCCCAGGGGAGTGCGGACCCTCCAGGAGAGGGGGTCCTTGGTGCGGACCCTCCAGGAGAGGGGGTCCTTGTGTAACAGGGGACGGAGTGAGTGCGGACCCTCCAGGAGAGGGGGTCCTTAGTGCGGACCCTCCAGGAGAGGGGGTCCTTGCGTACGGTGTGAGTGCGGACCCTCCAGGAGAGGGGGTCCTTGTGTAATAGGGGACCGAAAAGGGGCACCCGTCGGCCGACTGGGCCGCCCTCTGCGAAGGGACAACCGTCCTAGCAGTAAAGACTCGGGTGGTGTGAGTGCGGTTCCCTGCGGAGAGAAAGAGAGTGACTGAGGGGAGTGCTCCGGAAGATGGGACAGAAAAAGAGCAAGTCTTCTGATCCCATAGAGGTTACCCTAATGATTAAGCATTAGGATGATTGGCCTTCTAGGAAAGGCAAAAGTAAAAAAGAAAATGGTATATTACCCCCTTTACTGGCCAATATATGGGTCTTTTGAAAATTGGATATGACAGGCTCTAAATATATATGTGAATTCAAAGGAGCCTTTTAGTTTAGAAGAAAGTGAGTATGCTAGTTTATGGATAAGACCAGATACTCGAACCATGATATTTACCCTGAAAGAGAAGGGTTCGAGGAAGAAAAGCAAAATATTGGAGGAACTTCCCGTTTCTCCTCCCCCCCTATATTCCCTCAGCTCCAGCTCAAAACCCAATACCAGCTCCTCCTCGTAGCCCCCCCCCCAACGACCCCGGACTGGGATCTAGACCCTCCTAGTTCCCCAGAAGAAACCCGAAGGGTCACGAGGAGTCAAACGAGGGGAGGTGGGTGACCTGATCAGCTCTACCCCTTGCGAGAACTCCCCATGGGGGGACCGCAACCAGGAATGGGTTTTGTGTCCATGCCCCTGAGTTCAGGGGACGTATGGGATTTAAGAAGGAAATGGGGAATTTATTAGAAGATCCTTTAGGGGTGGCTGAAAAATTAGATCAGTTTTTAGGTCCTAGCCTTTATACATGGGAGGAAATACAATCCATCTTAAGCATATTATTTACAGTGGAAGAAAGGAAAAATCTGCAACTTTATTTCGAGGTAGACCCCAGTACCCCTGTGGGACAGGCTCTATTGAAAACACAGTTTGTAGCAAAGGCCTTTCCAGATATCAGAAGAAAGCTAGAGAAGTTTTCTTACAGCAAAAAGTGCATAGCTTCATTTTTAAGATGAGCTTGAAGAGGCACTTTCAAAGAGTTGATGTAGGAGGGGTCAGAGTCTTCTGTGTATTTTTCTGCTGCTCTGAGTGGCAGTGCAGCACAAAGCAGATGAAAAATGAATTGGACTTCCCTGTGATTCAGGCTTGGAACGCTTTCCAAAAGTCCTCTTCCCCATGACTCCTCCTAAATTATGGGTTGGGTATCAGAGGGAGAATAGGGTGCTCCATAGCACCCATCATAGAGCCAGGTGGTGGGTCAGAATCTTGACCCTTTTGAAAGAGTATTGGGTTGAGCTTTGGATACAGTGAGTCAATTTCTGTTTTAACCATGCAATGGCAAAAAAAAAAAAAAAAAAAAAAAAATCACCACGGGCCACTGATGGCAGAGGGGAGCCAGCCTCACCAGCACTGATGATTCCACCCTCACTGCTTGTGTCGTGTGGAATTGCTGTTGCTGGAGACAGCCCTCATCAAATTCAAGGTAATTTTGCAAAGCTGACATCTCTTTGAGCCGCAGCCACTGTTCATGGCCTTTGGAAGGCTAAATGAAAAAGCCTCTCAATGAAGCGGTGTTGATTTCATTTTTCATTAAATTGCAGCTCTGCGTATTTTACCTGCTTACTGACTCTTTTAGCTAGCTGAGGCATCACAGTATTGCACTCAAATTATTGCGAAAATATTTGCATTCTAATGCTATGAGGACTTGTGTCCCTATGTAGGATATAATGTAGCTGTGTGCTTTGTAAACAGAAAAACAGCAACTCCATTACCAGAAAATTTCTTTTTGAAGCAAATTCCCATTTTATATTGTAGAGGGTAAAATATTTCTGAGATGCTAACAGCTAGACCACTGGCAAGAGTAAGGGTTTGATAGCAAATTTTATCCCTTGCTGTGTAAAGAAACAGTTGTTAAGGCTTTTAGAAATGTGGAGCCAAAAGGAGGGGGAAGAATGCAGTAAAAATACATTTCTTTTGGGAGGCTTCTTGACTTCCTTTCTGTGCATGCTATCAGGGTACGCTATTGTAGATGGGAAGTCTCTAGAGTTAATAGAATCAAGGCCCCTAGACAAAACTTGGTCGGCCCAGGCTTGTGAATTGTATGCGGTTTTTAGAGCCTTAGAAATTTTAAAAGGCAAAATAGGGACTATATACACCGACTCCAAATACGCTTATGGAGTAGTACATACATTTGGGAAAATATGGGAAGAAAGAGGACTGATTAATTCACAAGGGAAGAATTTAGTGCACGAAAAATTAATTAGAAAAACCTTAGAAGCTCTGAGGGGACCTCGGAGAATCGCGGTAGTACACGTTAGGGGCCATCAAAAGGGCACATCTTACCACATAAGGGGAAATAATCTAGTAGATGAAGAGGCAAGAAAGGCAGCTTTACACCTATTGTCTGAAGGAAAAGAGGGCCAAGATAAGCTAGATACCAGGATGAGTTTTACTAAACAGGAAATAGATAAATTACGACAAATAGGAGCCATAGAAAAAGAAGGTAAATGGGTGCTGCCCGATGATAGAGAAATTGTATCCAAAGGCGTGGCTTGGAGAATAATGAAAGAATTCCACCGACAGACTCATTGGGGAGTGCAAGCATTAGTGGACCAGTTTGGAACCAAGTATATGTGCATTGGAATATATGACATAGCAAAAAGACTAGTGGAAGAATGTTTGACCTGTCAGAAGGTTAACAAGCAACACCTCAGAGAAAAATTCCCAGGGGGACGATCAATAGCCAAGAGGCCGTTTGAGAAAATACAGGTTGACTTTACAGAACTCCCAAAAGTGGGCAGGTATAAACACCTATTAGTTATAGTAGATCATTTAACTTACTTTGTAGAAGCTTTTCCCATAGCCCGAGAAACTGCGAAATCAGTAGCTAAGATATTGTTAGAAAATATTGTACCCCGGTATGGGAATGTAGTAGTCATAGACTCAGACAGGGGACCACATTTCACATCCAAAGTCATTAAAGAAACATTAGATCCCTTAGGAATCAAGTGGGAGTATCACACTCCTTGGCATCCTCAAAGTTCAGGACAGGTAGAGAGGATGAATGGGGAAATAAAAAAAAAAACAGTTAACGAAGCTAATGATGGAAACCCAGATGAATTGGATTAAGTGTCTACCTTTAGCTTTGTTGAATATACGAACTCAGCCCAGAACTGACACAGGAGTCTCCCCTTTTGAAATGTTATATGGGATGCCATATGACAGAGCTTATAAAGAGAAGACAAGAATTGATAAAGAAAGGACTAATAGTACAGAGACCTCCACTGGATGTAGCCATTCACCGAGTTAACCCTGGAGACAAGGTTTTAATTAAAACCTGGAAAGACTCATCCTTGACTCCCCACTGGGAGGGACCTTTTCTTGTCTTGCTTACCACAGACACTGCTATTCGCACCGCAGAGCGAGGATGGACACATGCCAGCAGAATTAAAGGGCCGATCTCAGAAACATCGTGGGAAGCCTTTGGAAACCCAGACAATTTAAAAGTAACCTTTAAGAAGAAACCTAGAAACCTTGATAAGTAAGACCACATTTTGTAAAACCTCACATTGTATTTGTTATCCCTTTGTGTGTTATGAATGTAGGATTTGTAAAGAGAAGTAGTGGACTCATTGGTAGTACGGGTACCTCCCTAGCGGCAGTTGTCGCCTTTGTTATGGCAAATTGACCTATTTGACATTAAAAGGGATCTCAAGAAAAGATCGGTGGAATGGTGGGAAGCTTTTGCTAAAGGGGTACAACCAGAGAAAGGTTGTACCTACGCCAACCACCCCGATCACATAAGGCCAAATTGAAAACACCAATTGTAGGTGGACCGTGCCGTATGTTGAGTGTCACTCTGGAGAACTGGGAAGCCTTTAAAAATCCAAAAAGCTCATACAGGAGGTTCCCCTGAAGAATACGGCTGCTGTCGAGAAGACGGTACACCCTGCTGCTCTGAGCAAAAGAGTAGGCAGAGGAGACAGAGACGTATGGAAACTGTGGGGATTGAGGCTGATAAGCCACCTCCTAAGCAGGGATACCCAAAATTGTAAGGCCCAGACTCTTTAAAGTCCCAGAGACACTTGGCATCACGGATCGCCCCTCCAAGACATTAAGGGTTTGTAAAATATCCGTTAGCCAAGCCATGGGTCCACTACTCCTCTGGAAGATGATTGTGCTGGGCTTAATAGGAAGACGAATCAAAGGGGAAAATAATATACACCAACCCCTTAAGTGGTCATTAATAAGGTGGGAGGATCAAACAGTGATCCAAGTAGGAAATGTACCCAGGAGTCCTACATTCACTGCTACTTTATGTGAGTTGGTGCCTATTGAACCATGTCTAAATCATATGGGGTTTTACTTTTGTCCTAGTTCTAATCCTGGGCGAGGATACTGTAACTACCCAAACTCTTATTATTGTGCTTATTGGGGATGTGAAACTATAGCCTCTGATTGGACTCCAGAAGCAGGGTTAGATAAGTTTTTATCAGTAAAATGGGGGCCTTCTGGGTGTACCCCCCCCCCTAAAAAGGATTTCCAGCTGGGGTATCGGGGAAATCCCCACTATACCCCCCCCAGGAACTTGTAAACATTTAGTGATAAATATCACCCATCCAGAAGATCCGGGATGGTTTTTGGGAAAGACCTGGGGAGTCCGGTACTGGGAGTCCGGGACCGATAGAGGTGGATTAATTTTCATAAGGAAAGAAAGTGTGCAATCCATTCCTCAAGCAATAGGGCCGAATCTAGTTATAGCAGAAACTGGAATTTCCTCCCTAATGAAGCAACAGCAAGACCTTAGCACCCTACGGGCGGCTGTAGATGAAGACTTGAAACGAATAGAAAAATCCATCACAGCCTTAGAAAAGTCGTTAATATCACTATCAGAAGTGGTGTTACAAAACAGAAGAGGGATGGACCTCTTATTTTTACAACAGGGAAGATTGTGTGCAGCCCTAGGAGAAGAATGTTGCTCTTATGCAGATCATACAGGAGTTGTCAGGGATACTATGGCAAAGGTGAGAGAAGGCCTTGAAAGACGTAAAAAAGAAAGAGAAGCCCAGCAAGGGTGGTATGAGTCATGGTTCAGTCATGCTCCCTGGCTAACAACCTTATTGTCTACCAATGCGGGTCTATTGGTTTTATTAGTACTTGTGTTCACCTTTGGACTGTGTATAGTAAATAGAATAATTAACTTAGCAAAAAGCAGACTCGAAGCCGCCCACCTACTGTTGATAAGAGGTCAATATGAACAACTAAACGAAGATGAGAGTAAGCATAACCCTGTGCTCTCCCTGGCACAGGAGGCTGTTGTTCGATTTGATGAACAAACTAGAAAGGACCAAAACAAAAAGGGGGGATTGTGATAGGTGCTAGTTTGTTACATCAAATCGGGAAGTGATTTTACGGTGAAACGAGGCGCTAATTACGGGCTAAAACCACAACATCCTGCAATGAGGGCATGTACCCCGCCTGAGATAATTAAGTGGAGCCAGCGAGGCGGCGATGTTAGTTTAGATAGCCTAATATGGCAATGGCGAGGTCACACAATTGTAAAATATATGCATGACCTGAGGGTCACCACACACAACGCAGAGGAAGACTCCAGCCTTCATCCCCACGACCACCAGAAGGCTGAAGAAGACCCCCTAGCAACAGCCAGCGCAACCGCAGAAGTTACAGGAAGTGCCACATATACCCGGGGCTGGAATCGCATATAAGGAGACTGTGAGGGGGGGATCGCGCGCGCCGTTGGTGGAGCAGGAGACTCCCCGGCCGCCCAGCGCTGTTTTGCTTACTTGTGACTTGCTCAATTATTTTATTAAATTGGAGTTTATGCAACCCGGCCCGAGTGGTTGTCAATTTGTCGCGTTTACCTATAACACTGCCCTTCCCCTTTCTGCAGTGCAGTGCTGTGCGATGCAGCAGGAAGAGCCGAGAGCGAACAGCTGAAGGCGCCACACACACTTTACCCCAGACTTTGGAGAAACTCCAAGGCAGCTAAGCGCTTACGAAGGAAACAACCACCCGAGCTGTAAAACTGTGAGCATCCCTCAAGGGACACAACCTTTGCTGATCTGGTTTTACATTTGACTCACTGTGTCCTCTCAGAGAGGGCTGCTGCCCAGGCGCTCCTGCTCCTTCTCATCTTCTACCCTTTCACTTGAAAAGCCCTCCCTCCTGCTCTCTCTCCTTGCTGCTAGCACTGGTGTCGAATGGTAGAGCTCCAAGTGGGGCTGCTGCTTGCCTAGGTGCTTGCCCAGCACTCCCTGGCAGGGCAGCGCTACCCAATCCAGTGCACTTGCCCCGGACGACGGGAGCATCAGTGCAGCCCTCTTTGGCTTCAAGAGGTTCAGAAACCTCTTAGCCTGGGATTTGCACCTGCATCTTAGGGAGGAGAGTGTGCTGGGAACTGACAAGTATCGACTCTCTGGTGTGGCTGTGTGTTTCCTTCCCCTTCGGAACGAGCAACAGATGAATCCTCTTGCTGGAGGGCCTTCAAAAGCACTTGTCTCCTCCGCAGAAGGCATCCACCACTGCCCCAGAATGAAATTGTCCCACACCAAGAGGAAGCTCTCAGCACCTCTAGTTGTGGCTCAGCACAGGTCCTGCAGAGAGAAGGGTTCCAAGCCATGTCTCTGCAAAATAATTTCTCTTTTCCTGCTTCTGATGCTCTGGAAGTGAGTATGCCATGACAGCTTCCTCCACATCTGGCCCTGCCATGCTGACCGTCTCTTCCAAGTTGCTGGCTGTAGCAGAGACTTGGCACAGACAGAGAAAACAAGTCCTGCTGCTGCTGGTGCTGCTGCCAAGAGGGTTTCCTTGCTCTGGAGTCCATCTTCACTGCCCGGTGGGAGCAAGGGAGGGCATTTCCACCTGCTGGCCTGCAAGAAACTGTCGTGCTTACAGTGCAGCCTCTCAGCAGTAAGGGCCACCAGTGAGCAGCATCAGCCACTCAGAAATCTGGGAGAGGCTCCAGGGAAAAAGCAGAGAGAGCCAAGCATGTGATGGAGAGAATCCTGGGCCCAGGAAGGAAGCTGTGGCTCTATATGCCGCAGGGAGGTTTGTCCCAATGGGTTGTGCTGCATCCATTTTGGTGGTCAAGGGTCTGGGAACCCAGGTCATTTTCTCCTCAATCCTGCCAGTGAGGGGGATGGATGAGAGGAAGAGGAGACGGACTTTCCAAGTTAACGACTGGCTGTGCCACTGGTGTTGGCAACAGGGTTTTGGTTTCTGCGACCATGGGACCCTGTTTGAAGATCGACAACTGCTGGGGAGAGATGGGATCCACCTCACTAAGTGGGGCACATGTGTCTTTGCCAACAGGTTGGCCAACCTGATAAGGAGGGCCTTAAACTAGGAAAGATGGGGGAAGGGGAGAGTTATAGTGCCAGGGTAGTTGGCAAAACACACCTCAAGTCGGGACACCTCCAGCAGGTGAATGCAGCCAGGGAAGTGCGCATGGGATGTGGCTATGGGGGATCCTATTGTATCCCTCCTGGGAAACCTGCATGCTCGATCACCTCTCTGAAATGCCTGTACACCAATGCACGCAGCATGGGGAATAAACAGGAAGAACTAGAGAGGTGTGTGCGGTCGCAGGGCCACGATCTCATTGCCATTCCAGAGACATGGTGGGATAGCTCGCATGACTGGAGTGCCGTCATGGATGGCTACGTGCTTTTTTAGGAAAGACAGACCAGGAAAGCGAGGTGGTGGAGTTGCTCTTTATGTGAGAGAGCACTGGAATGTATTGAGCTGTGCCTAGGGGTGGATGAAGAGCGAGTCGAGAGCTTATGGGTAAGGATTAAAGGGCAGGCTAGCATGGGTGGCACTGTTGTGGGTGTTTACTACAGGCCACCTGATCAGGAAGAGGAAGTCGATGAGGCCTTCTACAGACAGCTGGAAGCAGCCTCACAATCCCAGGCCCTGGTTCTCATGGGGGACTTCAGCCACCCTGAGATCTGCTGGAAAGACAACACAGCTAGGCACAAACAGTCCCAGAGGGTCCTGCAGAGCATTGGTGACAACTTCTTGACACAGGTGGTGGAGGAGCCAGCAAGGAGAGGTGTGCTGCTGGACCTCGTACTAACAAACAAAGAAGGACTGGTGGAAGATGTGAAGGTTGGGGGCTGCCTTGGCTGCAGTGACCATGAGATGGTGGAGTTCAGGATCCTGCAAGGAGGCAGCAGGGCACTAAGTAGGATCGCAACCCTGGACTTGAGGAGAACAAACTTTGGCCTCTTCAGGGACCTACTTGGAGGAATGCCATGGGTTAGGGCCCTAGAAGGAAGGGGCGTTCAAGAGAGCTGGTTAATATTCAAACATCACTTCCTCCAGGCTCAAGATCAGTGCATCCCTATGAGTAGGAAGTCAAGCAAAGGGGGCAGGAGACCTGCATGGATGAGCAAGGAGCTCCTGGCAAAACTCAACCAGAAGAAGGAAGTCTACAGAAAGTGGAAAGGGGGACAGGCCACTTGGGAGGAATATAGGAACATTGTCAGAGTATGCAGGGATGTGACGAGGAAGGCTAAGGCCCGTTTGGAATGACATCTGGCGAGAGATGTCAAGGACAACAAGAAGGGCTTCTTCAAAGACATCGGTAGCAAGAGGAAGACTAGGGAAAATGTGGGCCCTTTGCTGAATGGGGAGGGTGCCCTGGTGACGAAGGATGCAGAGAAGGCAGAGTTACTGAATGCCGCCTTTGATTCAGTCTTTCCTGCTCAGGCCAGCCCTCAGGAACCCCAGACCCTGGAGGCAAGAGAGAAAGTCTGGAGAAAGGAAGACTTTCCCTTGGTGGAGGAGGATCGGGTTAGAGATCATTTAAGCAAACTTGACACCCACAAATCCATGGGCCCCGATGGGATGCACCCACGAGTGCTGAGGGAGCTGGCAGATGGTATTGCTAAGCCACTCTCCATCCTCTTTGAAAGGTCATGGAGAACAGGAGAGGTGCCTGAGGACTGGAAGAAAGCCAGTGTCACCCCAGTCTTCCAAAAGGACAAGAAGGAGGAGCCAGGGAACTACAGGCCAGTCAGCCTCACCTCTATCCCTGGAAAGGTGATGGAGCAGCTCATCCTGGAGGCCATCTCCAAGCATGTGGAGGACAAGAAAGTGATCAGGAGTAGTCAGCATGGCTTCGCCAAGGGGAAATCATGCTTAACCAATCTGATAGCCTTCTCTGATGGAATGACTGGCTGGGTAGATGAGGGGAGAGCAGTGGATGTTGTCTCCCTTGACTTGAGGAAGGCTTTCGACACTGTCTCCCATAGCATCCTCATAGACAGGCTCAGGAAGTGTGGGTTAGATGAGTGGACAGTGAGGTGGATTGAGAACTGGCTGAATGGCAGAGCTCAGAGGGTTGTGATCAGCGGCACAGAGTCTAGTTGGAGGCCTGTAGCTAGCGGTGTCCCCCAGGGGTCAGGACTGGGTCCAGTCTTGTTCAACTTCTTCATCAGTGACCTGGATGAAGGGACAGAGTGCACCCTCAGCAAGTTTGCTGAGGATACAAAACTGGGAGGAGTGGCCGATACACCAGAGGACTGTGCTGCCATTCAGAGAGACCTGGAGAGGCTGAAGAGGTGGGCGGAGAGGAACCTCATGAAGTTCAACAAAGGCAAGTGCAGGGTCCTGCACCTGGGGAGGAATAACCCCAGGCACCAGGACAGGTTGGGGGCTGACCTGCTGGAAAGCAGCTCTGCGGAGAAGGACCTGGGAGTGCTGGTGGACACCAAGTTAAGCATGAGGCAGCAATGTGCCCTTGTGGCCAAGAAGGCCAATGGTATGCTGGGGTGCATCAGGAAGAGTGTGGCCAGCAGGTCGAGGGAGGTGATTCTCCCCCTCTACTCAGCCCTTCTGAGGCCCCATCTGGAGTACTGCGTCCAGTTCTGGGCTCCCCAGTACAAGAGGGATGTGGCACTACTGGAGCAAGTCCAGCGAAGGGCTACAAAGATGATTAGGGGATTGGAGCATCTCTCTTATGAGGAAAGGCTGAGAGAGCTTGGCCTGTTTAGCTTGGAGAAGAGAAGGCTGAGGGGGGATCTTATTAACGTGTAAAAGTATCTGAAGGGAGGGTATCAAGAAGATGGAGCCAGACTCTTTTCAGTGGTGCCTAGCAACAGGACACGAGGGAACGGGCACAAACTGAAACACAGACGCTTCCATCTGAACATGAGGAAAAACTTTTTCACTGTGAGGGTGACAGAGCACTGGAACAGGTTGCCCAGAGAGGTTGTAGAGTCTCCTTCTCTGGAGATATTCAAAAATCCGCCTTGACGCGATCTTGGGCAACTGCTCTAGGTGACCCTGCTTGGGCAGGGGGTTGGACTAGATGATCTCCAGAGGTCCCTTCCAACCTCAACCATTCTGTGATTCTGTGATCCATTCAGCTTATCACACTTATCTTAAGATGGGATGAATTGTCCTTTGAAGGTGATATTGCTTCCTTTGTCTATAGGGGGAGCCTAGAATAGATGTTGACTGGACCCCTAACCAAGGGTAGGGGAAATTAATTCACAGAAAGATTCTTCATTAGAGTGCATCTGCTGAGACTCCTAATTAAGGCCTGGTGTCTTGCAGGAGATCTAATTTACAGACATTAAACTGCATCGAGAGTCATAAATACACCAAGTACTTCAGTAACACCATTTTTCTGAAGAAAGAGTTCCAAAGCGGCAAGCTGAGTGTTAGAATATCACATTTAATATTGAAGTTGTTTCTCAGCGTATCACTCCACTAATGTTTCACAACGCCCAGGCTGCAGGTCAGCTGCAACATATAGGGAAAAGAATGAGCTGTTGCTCCAAAGGCAGTACTGAATTGCGTAGTTCTGCAAACATCGAAGCAAAGAACATTTATCTGGGCATTTATCTGGAGCAGGGAGGGGCTCTATTGCAAGTTTGAAGCCCTAAAGTTTTTCTATTTAGATAAATCTTCTGATTTGTTTCAGTAAGATGTCTTTGAAGTGAAGAAGGAAGCTACTCACTCTTACGAAGGTACATGAAATGTTTGTAGCTTTTGAAATAAGAGTTTATTTCTGGGAACAATATGGCATAAAATATCTCGCACCTTCATGCAAGGAAGGTAGGCCTATTTCTTCATTTTAGAGATCAAAAAGATCATTTTCAATCTGCAGATAGAATCATAGAATCATTTAGGTTGGGAAGGATTTCTGGAGGTCATCAAGTCCAACCTCCTCCTCAGAGCAGGTTCAGTCAGATCAGATTGCTCCGGCCCGATCCAGCTGAATTTTAAATGTCAGCACAGATGGAGATTGTACAAATTTGCACCTAATCCGGTGTTTGATCACTCACGTTGGGGCAGGAGAGGGAAATTTCCTCCTTCAGTTTCCCAAGTAGTCCATGGAAGAGGGCAACCTGTTGATAGCAAGCTCATTGAAGCCCTTTTCTGAGAATTAACTGGGCTAGTTGCTCTGCTTTAGAGCAGAAAAGGATGTGTAGGTTGGAGATAAAGAGCAGCCAACTATGCAAAGATAACTCACTGTGTAAAGGCAGTCTGGTCTTTTGTGCATCTAAGCAGGGTAGGCATTTTGCTCACTTAAACTGTGTACCTAACCATTATAGGCTGGTTTTAATCCTGCTGTCTGCTTCTTGAAATGGGCAAGTACTTCTGAAGATTTGGCTCAAGGGGGGAATAAACTGGCTTGATATCTACAGTATAGACAGTATCTACAGTATCTAAAGTATTGAGTAGATACTCTTGTCTTTCTGGATGAAACAGGTCAGTAAGAGAATAGTTTTGTACCTATGCAATACCTTGAAGCCTATGCTAGAAACAGACCTCAGCAAGAATTGAAACCTCCATTCAGTCACCCACATGATAAGAACTCCGCTTTGAGAGCGTCAGCCAGGTTACTGCTAACCTCCAATAGATTAACAATAATTTTTCATGTGAGGTGAAGCTGGTAGAACCTTTACAGGGATGACTGATTCCCTTTTTGTTCAGGATTCCTTCCCTTTTAGCATGAGATTTTTCACCCTCTAAATGGAAAGTATTTCATTTGGTGACTCTTCCCAATTTATTCCTGAGCAGAAGATGGCCACTTTTCCTTGACAACAGGGATGCATGCAAATGAGAAATCCTTTCTCAGCCAAACCTGGAGGATCTTGTGGTATCTCCTCCTCTTTGGGAAGATGCAAAACTGGGTTTTCCTGCTGCTGTTGCCATTTAGTGCTTGCCGACATTTCTTTCAAGAGAGGAAACTCTTACTTTCTTCTGCCAGGATGTGGATTTGTTATTTGTATGTTTACGAGTTGCAGTCCCAAAGGTCAGGCTGGTGGAGGTCCATGTAATTAAGGCAGGCCTTAGCAAGTTGGCACAGCTGCAGCCTAACCATTATATTCCTATTTCAGCAAGGCTGAACAGGGGCTGCTTTGTCCTGTTAATGGACTTTGTGGCCCATACTGAGCTCTAACTACCCTACTACCAATGCCCCGGGGAGATAGCTAATAGGCAAAAAATGTATTGGTGATTGCAATACAGGAAGAATGATGTCTGAACTAGTGTCAAGACCATGTATCTTCAGGAACAAGTGGGCCATTGCCCTTGGAGTGGGCCATTTGGATGATACTGTACACCTAACCGTGGCTATGAGTGAGGGGAGAAGAGTGCTCCATAGATGTCCTCAAGAAAAGCAGACTTTTTTCCTTAAAAGAGGAGAAAGTGGGCACACTAAAACCATTGTAGTGCCAGACTAGGACTTGTGTTTCACAGTGCTGCTGCTGCCTTTTGAATAAATTATTTTATCTTTCTGCGCTTTCTTATCTCACCTGAAAAATAGGAACAGTACTCCCTTGTATCACAAGTCATTTCAATGCGTAATTAAAGAAGTCTAGTCAGAAGCTATGAAGAAAATGCGCCGTAATTCCTTGTGGCTACTGAGACAATCCATTGTGTGTTGCCAGTTTCCCATTACTTCTAGGTGTTGAACCAGTTTCTTGTCGGGAGATAACATCAGTGTGCTAGCAACATGCCTGAGAGGAATCACTGTGTGGCCATTGAGTTTATCCTCTCTGGACTAACGGAAAGCCAAGAGGTGAAGGTAACCCGCTTTTTTTAAGCACATTAATAGGGAATCTTGGAAGGATCATGTAGATGAAGGTTGATCCCCCGGCTTCACACACTGTGTACCTTTCCCTCAGTAACTTGGCTTCTGTGGATTTCTGTTACTCCTCAGCTATCTCCCCGAGGTTGCTGGTGAACTCTTCAGCAGTGAGGAGAGCCACTTCAGTCAGTGCCTGTGTGGCACAGCTATTCACTTGTCTCCTCATGGCTAGTGTTGTGTGTCTCCTGCTGGCAGTAACAACATATGACTGCATGTGGCTCTCTGTAACCCTCTCCTTCATGCAACTGTCATGTCCTCAAAAGCCTGTACACAGATGGTAATCATCTTCTATTTCACTCGCTTTGTCCATGCACTTACACAAACTATCTCCACCTTCACATTCTCTTTCTGTGACTTTGGTATTATCGGTCATTATTTCTGTGACATCCCCCGAGGATCCAGCTTTCATGCTCTGACACCTAGAGCAAAGAGATGGTACTTCACATTTTTGGTGTGTTTCGTGGCACCTTCACATCTCTGGCAATTCTCATCTCCTCCATCTACCTCATCTCCACCACCCTGAGGATCCACTCCTCCAAGGGCAGATGCAAAGCCTTCTCCACCTCTGCTTCCCATCTGAGAGCTCTCTTCTTGTTTTATGGCAGCACCGTTTTTATGTGCGGTAGCCCAACATCCAGCTACTCATTGGACTGAAATAAATGGGCCCCTCTGTTCTCTACAGTGGTGACTCCAGTGCTGAATCTTATCAGCTACAGCCTAAGGAATAAGGAGGTGAAGGATGCTCTGAGGAGAGTTTTAGGTCATATTAGAGAAACTTCAGCAGACTTGTTAGAAAGAGAACTTTGTTTGGGGAAAATTTATCAAAACCTTGGTACAAAGAGTAGGACTTCCAAGGAAGATTTGATCAGCTTCCAAGGGTGAGATTCAGAAAGGTACTTAATTGTTAGAAGGGATTTTAGGTGGACTTTTAACTGGTTGTATCTGCAACTTCTATCTTGAAAGACTGTGTTCCTCTGCTGCTGAAAGCTGGAGGAATGCTGACTTTTAACTTGCAAGTTCCAAGCACAAACAGGACTCCTGCCTGAGGAGTGCGTGGCACAGAATTGCAGTTCTCTGTTCTATTAGGAACGTTTGCTCATGTAGGAAAACCACCAGTCCGTCAAGATGAGAAAAAGCTTTCAGAGACATTCAAGAGGAGAAAAGCAATGTGATTTGAATTTATGGCCACTTCTGCTACGTCTTCAGTATTTGAAAGGAGTAGCCTCTTCCAGTGCAACACACAGAACCTGAAGTTCTGCAAAGGAAATCTTGGAGAAGAGACACCCGTGTTTTTGCCCCCCAAACACTAGGGAAAGTAACTGTCCCTCTTCTGTTAAATCTCCCTCTTCTGTCACTCATTACTACCTCCTTTTTCCCCTTCTGCCTGGAAACATGAAAAAACTACAGCAATGCAGAAAAGATTGACTTCTAATTTTGCTACCATTGTGAAGTAAAAAGAACTTATTCTTGCTTTTCATCTCCACATATCAGCAATCCACTTGAGGCAACTGAGTGAACCGGTAGTTATTTTAAGGACATTGGACATAATCTGAAAGTTAATCCAGCTGTAGTGTTCTTTCACTTAAAAGAATGCCGAAATAAGATGGTGACTTACCAACTACATGTCTGCCATCAATGTGATTTTGAGAATAAATGACCAATCATTTCTGGGAGATGAGAAAGTTGGGAAAGGCTTTGGAATCCTTTTATCAATTCAACTAAGCTAGCTCTAAGGATAGGTGTTCTAGTGCTAAACGATGTTTCATCGCTTCTGGCTGAGTTTACAAATGCTGTCCCTCAGTTGGCAGAAGGAGCTGAAATCTTTATTGAGCTGAAAGTGACAGAATTAATCTCAGACAGGTGAGAGGTTCCTGCCTCTGCATAAGGCTTACAGTCAAAGGGGGATGGAAAGAGGTCTCGCGGATTCCCTTTGCATTTCACTGCAAGCCTGTTAGGGCTGTTATTTCCCCTGACTTCCTCTCCTTAAAGCTGTGCATAACTATAGCAAAGATTGTGTCCCTGTGATCATCTATGGCACCCTAAAGAAGGATTTTACAAGTCTCTTTCTTTCAAACTGCTGCCAGCATATTTTACAGAGAGCTGATATGACTGCGAAACATCATTATTTTTGCCCAAAGACACACAGCTGGGGAGAAAACTTATCTTCATATGTTATAGTCTGAATTTTGATCAAGTAGTGATGATTAAAGGCCATCACTATCTCAGAAGCGTTTATCTCAGTAACGCTAAAATTAGAATACGCACGGGGTAGTAAAATCATTTGGACTATATGCACTGTTATCCCACTGGCCTGACGGTCCCAAAATGCAGGAAAAAGAATGTGAAAATGTAGCCTTTTGGTGCTGCTAGTTGTCATCTTTCTGTTGCTGCAGAGCCTGAAGCTCAAGGTTTATCTCTTGTTTCTCATTATTAAGTATCATCAGATATGTGAAGTTCACCGTTTTTGCACATATCAATGTTGTGCTGTCCTTATCTTGAACAGAGAAGTGAGCTTTTTAAACCAGATTTCTGAGGTGTCCAAAATTGTCTCTTTCAGTGGACTCCCAGCTCACAGGAAGGAAATAGCTTGAGAAGAAATCACAGGCATCATTTTATTTTCCTGTGTATGTTTACAGGTCTCTGGGAAGAGCAATGTACACTACTACTCTTCCAGAAAAAGACAGGTAGATCGCCATCAAAGAGCTTCCCTGCACAGCAATGAGTCATGTCTGCACACCTCTCTCTGCGCTGATGTTTAAGATAGTCAAAGCCATCTAGAGCTAAGCATCAGCAGAACCGGCAGCATGTTTCAATCAAGAATCACAATCTCAAACCTAAATATGCTTTCTGACAAATATCATCAAAAAGAACAGATTTTCATAAGCCCCACATTCATCTAAGCCGTGCATTCACCTATGCCTTAGTCTCCACCTCGAGAAACGCAGACAAAATTAGGGAATTTAAAATGTTAAAGAGCTGCTGTCTCTTCAAATCTACAGTTTGCTTTTCTAAGAAAGCCTTCTGATCCACCATCCAGAATCCTGTTCCTCTTCTTCCCTTCCCCAAATCTCAGTTCCAGGAGGAGATTTGGGAAAATCCCGGCCTTGAATCACTTCTCATGACGGCAATGCTAAAGTAAGTCCATTTGCAGTAGAACAGCATTGCCCAGAGTCAGGAGGTCCTAGGGGCATTTGGGGGTTTCCCTGCTGCAAACAGTTGAGGAAAACTCGATGAATCAAGAACAGTACTGTTAAGAATTTTAGGGAAATTTTCAGGGTTCAGCTAGGAATTAGGTTATATCTTATGGAGTATGGAGAGATATTGGATCCCCATATTTCCACTGAGATACCTATTCCTTAGCCTTTTATAGTGTAAAGCACCAGACGACTGGCCAAAGTATGAAACTTCATCCAGTCTCTAAATAAAGCGGTGAAAAATGTCCTGATAACTGAACTGGATTGTGGCTCCAACATTGACTATGGTATTTAACCATGCTTGGATTGCTGCTCTGATAGATTATAAAGCTCAGCTATGACATTAGGTCAAGGCCTTGGAAAGGTGTTAGCAGAGCTCCTTTAAATGAAGCGTTCCCAGAGATACCAGGCTGGCACAGACTGATGAAAATCGGAGTTAATGCCTGGCATTGGGGAACGGCCTCTGTGTCCATCAGTGTTCCTGGGAGCCTTGGAAAGCCTAGTACAGTGTATGTCACCCTTCACTGTAAGGCAGACACCTAGTGCAGCATCCTGCTCCTCTCATGCTCCTATTTTACCATGCAATGAATCTCGGTCCCCTCAAAGGTCTCTTGCTGTCTTCAGCAGCTCTCTCAAGTTGAGGCACCTCATGTCAGCACACCAATATATGTGAGATGAAACCTGCTTGTGCTGTGCCATCCTGAAGGATTTGCTTTCTCTTGGAAGCTTAGCACCACCATCACTTTTTTTGTGTAGAAACGTGAGCAGACACCACTCTCCGAAGCTCATAGGAGCTAGTGGGAAAGCATAACCTCTCAAAATGCCTAGTTATTCCTCTTAATGCCAGGAGAAGCCTAGACCTGAGACTTACACAGCTCTAAGGTGTCTAAAGGTAAAAGCCACAATACCACCCCAAAGACTCGGGTTTGACTGGTGACAATATCCTCACATCCTTTTGACCGACAATTTCCAAAGAAAGATGAGAGCTACATATAACTTTGAATTTATTTTCAGTTCTATTCTGAACAGCCATGCTAAAAATAGAACAACATTCCTGAAAAGTCCCTCCTGAACACTTCTCTTTGCCTCCCCATGGTTTCTTGAGCTACAGTCATCCTAGAAACACTCACCCTGTCGTTTCATGTCTCACTCCTCTTTGATTTTCTGCTTCATAGCTTTTTCAAGGCTTTTTTCATGTCTTCATTTCAGAGGGTGTAAATCAAGGGATTGAGCATAGGCATGATGATGGTGTAAACCACAGAGATTATCTTGTCTGCTGAAAAGATGGTGGAAGGGCGCATAGAGATGAAAATGCATGGCCCAAAGAACAGAAGTGCAACAGTGATATGGGAGGTGCAGGTAGAGAGTGCTTTGAGACACCCTTTGGAAGAGGGTGTCCTCAAAGAGACCAAAATAATGACGTAGGACACAACAAGAACAAGCAAAGAGCCCGAGGAAATCAGACCACTATTGGCAACCACGATGCAACCAACCATGTAGGTGTCAGTGCAGGCCAGCTTCAGCAAAGCGTGTACATCACAGAAGTAGTGGTCGATCTCACTGGGCCCACAAAACAATAGCTGAGCGGTCAGCAGGGTCTGCACCAGGGAGTGCACACAGCCTCCCACCCACGAAGCTGCCACCAGCCGGCCACACACATGCTTGTTCATAATGCTTGCGTAATGAAGCGGCTTGCATATAGCAGTGTAACGATCATACACCATTGCTATGAGGATGAACATCTCCGTGCAGGCAAAGAGATGGACCCCAAAGAGCTGTGCTATGCAGCCCACAAAAGAGATGGTCTTCTTTTCAGCAAGAAGGTCATAAATGAGTTTGGGAACTGTGACAGTAGAGTAACTGATATCTACAAAGGACAAGCAGCTCAGGAAGAAGCATGGGGTGGGAGAGTCCAGCTGTTGACTGTTCTGCATAGTGCTGATGCTAAGCAGGTTTCCAAGAATAACAGTGGCATAGAAGACTAAGAAGAATGTGAAGCATACTTTTGCTAATGTATCATCTTGTGTGAGTCCCTGGAAGACAAACTCCGTCACATTGTTTTTGTTCTTCATATACGTCACGTAGACAGGACCTGAAGCACAGAATAAAGCCACCTGTGATGGCATTAGAAACACAGTGTTATCAGTACACATCCATATCGATCACCGGTATGTTCAATATCAATATATTCGCTTTTATGTCTTTTGGGGAAAGTTTCCTTTCAAAGTCAATGCTTCTCTCAAGGAGTGACAGTTGATATCTGACTCAGAATGTATTACTGAAGTGTGTAATAGCGAGCTCCGTTTATTTATTTGAGGGAGTTGGTGGAAATATCCTCCAGATTCATATTTCTGATCTTTGCCCCTTTTAAAAAGGAAGGCTAGTCACTAGGTTCCCTAAACATCCACTTTTGAAGTGTTGATTTGGAAACGAAAAACTGACTGAGAAGGATAGTGCATGTTTTGATTTGAGTCTCAACATGTTAGTCATGCCCTAAGGAATTCTGCTCAAGCAGTGAACGTACCTTCTGTTTCAACCCTCTGAAGGAATTCAACAGAACTAGTCCTTGCTATTGCTCTCTGACTCTGGTAGAATGTCCATGCATTTTTGTGCAACCATCAGTGTTCACATCATGACACAAGGCAGCTGGCTAATTAACATCACTTCAACTCTCAGTGTAGATCCTTCTGGAGGAGGTAAAGTGGACACCTACCTCATGTCTGTTTAGCAGAGATGTGCCTTTAGGCACAAACTGTCTTTAAGGCGCCCTAAGTGAAATCAGACCATGTTCAAGGCATGCCAGGAAACCTGAAGCAGGAGAGTCATTGTCCTATATGTGCTGTACTGGGCTACATCTTGTGTGGATGGGTTCCAGTTATTGCTCATGAGTTTCTGGGTTGCGACCTCAGTCTCCAAAAGAGCAGGCTTGTATTTCCTCAGACCACCTTTCCTACAGTACGTGGGTGAATACTGGAGATAATCTGCATTAACGATGTGTCAGTAAGGTTTTTGTACACCTCAGCCAAGTTCTGGACTGGGCATGGAAACCCTCATTGAGCTGAAAGTGAGAGAATTAATCTCAGACAGGCGAGAGGTTCCTGCCTCTGCATAAGGTTCACAGTCAAAGGGGGATGGAAAGAGGTCTTGCGGATTCCCTTTGCATTTCACTGCAAGCCTGTTAGGGCTTTTATTTCCCCTGACTTTCTCTCCTTAAAGCTGTGCATAACTATAGCAAAGATTGTGTCCCTATGATCATCTATGGCACCCTAAAGAAGGATTTTACACGTTTCAGGAAAATACAGTCGTTTGGTCCTGCCAGTTGTCACCTTTCTGTTGCTGCAGAGGCTGAAGCTCATGGGCCAATGCGTAGAGGAATAAAACGTTGTTGTTGTTGACGCCTTCCATAAGCTATGCTCCCACTGCTGCCTGCTAGCATCCAGCAGCCGGAAGAGAAATCAGAAAAATCATGGCGTTCTTCCCCAAAACATTAAAAAACCCAAACAGTTTTAAAATTATAAGCCTTAGCTTGAACTGGCTGTGTGCCCTAACCCCTCAGCAGTTTCAGTATGAAGGGGGTCAGTGGGCCCCATCTGTCTTTCTACCTGCCCCACCTACGGTGAGACAGACCAGCCTCTGAAGGCGCCTGTCCCTCTCTGTTGACAGTGGTGCTGAGCTAGACAACTGTCCTTCATTGCATGAAGAATTTAGACTGCTACAAACAGGTGGGGATGATCCCACCTTTAGCTGTGTCCACAGAGTGTGAATGCTGGGTGAGGGACATGCTGGCCCAGGCCTGAGGGACACTATCCCTCTAAGCCTTGAGAATCAGGATTTATCCCAGTTCCGTCCTGCTGGCTGCCAACCACATAACCCACCACGGTGAGGAGAAGACACTGAGACGTCCGCAGTGTACTGGTGCATGCCTGTGAAACGGGAACCCACTCTGCCACCCCCTGCATAGAGCAGAGGACATTCGGGGAACCAGAGCATTTCTGACATTGTCCCACCATTTGGTCCGTAGATCTGCCACTCTCCTGTGCAGGGAACACCTTCTTATCTTGAATCACACTTAAGCCATGTTAAGGTGCAACACAAGTGCAAGCAAGTGTTTATAGGGAACATGAAGTGAAGGAAGAAAAAGGAAAATGCTTTAGTTACTTTCAGAGTGCATTACACAGATGTCTTTCTCCCTCACGCAGCTCATTTGCTCTTTTCCTCCTGGCAAGGTAGGAGTCAGGGTCCCGTGGCTCCTCGTGGCTCCTTTGGCCTTGTGGAGAACCTTAGCTGCTACAACTAACCTCCCTGTGGCAGCTTTGGCTGGCTCTGAGATGATTTAATCTTCCATCTTCACATTTCTTCTCTTCCTTCCTGCAGGAGTAGCTGCTCCAGCTATTCCCTTGGAATACTTTTTTCTTCCTTTGCCTGGGCCTGTAAATATGCCCTGCTGGGCTAGGAGTTATCCTGCATACAGGAATTATTCCCAAAGAACTCTTTATTTTCACTGACACATAAAACTGTGCCCCCCAATGCTTTCTTTGTCCTCAAATGCTTTCTTTGGTGGCGACAATTTCCTACGGTGAGCAATTTATCTTTCACTTGGATCTTTGATTCTCTATTAGTCTAAACATTAAAATGCAAAATCTGAGGCAGAGATGAAGGGCAGAGGGGATGGCTAGGAAGGAGGGCATTAGTGACAGGTGAACTACTGCAGAAAGGCAGAGAGTTGCTGCACTGGAATGGGAAGGGGAGAAGCTTCTCCTCATATCATCTGCATCAGCAAATGACCCAGCCAGCATCTAATATCAGCAGTTTAATTGCTAACCCGTGGATTCAGCATATGACAATGCAGTACTCCTAAGAAGGCATTTACTCCAAAGTAAAGGGGAAGGAAGCCTTTGGCACAGTTGCTTCCAGCAGCAGGTGACCAACAGCCTTGCAGACACCTTGGGCCATCATTTCCTAGCTGAGTAAATTACAGAGTAGATGGAGTTTGTCTGACGGAAAGTTTACACCCGGGAGAGCTCGGACTAATGGGATGCTCTGCCTGGAACACATTTTAATATTTTTGATAGCATTCATTTATTTATTTGCTGGTGTCTCAGCAGTGCTTGGAAGCCCCAGTCCTGGGCCTGTGCTATTCAGAAAGAGAACATAAAGGGAATCCCTGCTAGTCACAGAGTTTACAATGCCATTCCAATCAAAACATGAACTTTCAGCGTCTTCCTAATTACTGCAACAGCTAAAACCAAGCTTTTCTTCAAAAGGGAGCTTTCAGTAAATTTTCCAAAATGGAATTATAGTGAGAGAGACTCGATTTTCTCAGCTCCTGAGAAAATGTTACCACAGTTCTACACCTCACCCTTTTCACTCCAGACTTTTCTATTCCACAGTTTTCTCATGGCACTTTTCATCTCCTCATTTCTCAGTGTGTAGATGAGTGGGTTCAGCATGGGCGTGATGACATTGTAAAACACAGCTACGCTCTCGTCCTCCGAGAGACTGCTGGATGGGCGTATGTAGATGAATGTGCATGGCCCAAAGAAGAGAATCACCACAGTAATGTGGGACCCACAGGTGGAGAGGGCTTTGTACCGCCCTTCGGACGTTTGCCTTTTCAAGGAAAACAAAATGACAATGTAGGACGTGACCAGGATGATGAAAGAGACCAAACAAAGCATTCCACCATTGGCAATGACAATGATGCCCGCAACATAGGTGTCGGCACAGGCCAGTTGTAGTAGGGGATGGACATCACAGAAGTAGAGGTCAATTTTGTTGGGACCGCAAAAAGGGAGGCTAACGGTTATGAGGGTCTGCACCAGGGAGTGCACAAAGCCCCCCACCCATGAACCCATCACCATCCAGCCACACACACGCCTGGTCATGAGGGTGGTGTAGTGCAGGGGTCTGCATATGGCAAAGTAGCGATCATAGGCCATCATTGTGAGGATGAAGACCTCAGCGCCGCCGAAGAAATGTACGCCAAAAAGCTGTGCCATGCAACCCCCAAAGGAAATGGTTTTCTTCTCAACAAGGAAGTCAGCAATCATTTTGGGAGCTGTGACAGAAGAGAGGCAAAGATCTGCAATGGACAGTTGGCAGAGAAAGAAATACATGGGGGAGTTCAGACGTTGACTGCTAACTACAGTGACAACGATGAGCAGATTTCCTGCCACAGTAACAATATAGAAGAACAAAAACACCACAAAACATATTTTCTGCACCCCTTGGTTCTTTGAAAGGCCCAGAAGAATGAATTCCTTCACACTGCTTGCATTCTCCATGTTGATCAGTCGGGTGCCAATATGCAATATACAGCTTATACACCTGGGAAAATAAAGACAGACACATGATTCATCAGCATTTTTTCATTATTAATAATGAGTTCTATATCAGAAGTGGATACAAACCAAGAAAGATATAGCATTAGTATTAAGCTTATGAAGTGTTTAGTTTCTGTCATGTATTTTTTTTTTCACAGCTATTTAATTCTCCACAGTACAAAGCTTCTGCCATGGCTTTGGTGGCATGGAGATAGGTGCACTCTGTGATATGTTCCTTAATCCTGGTCTTCCAGGATTTTGAAGGACTGGCTCCATGGCTGGTAGCCTTCCATGCACTAAGGACACGGCCAGAGTGTTCACCTTGGGCACTACAAGGCAGATAATGCAGCATGTTTGCCCTCAGGGGAGACAAAGTCCCTGACAGCAATCTTTGTAAAATGGGTGTCTTTAAGAATACCCGGAAATATTGCTCAGAATGATGATTTGCTTTATAAGTACACATGATCTTTGAATTCTTGTTTAGAAGGGAAATGTACCCACATGCAGAGAAAAGAACTCTCTTGTGTATATACATTTTGAAACGTAAATATGAAATGTCACAGGCTGAAAAATGAGTTCTGGGAAGGTTATCTATCATGGAGGGGAAAAAAATTGCACATATGACTTAATGGAGTATTTCACATTGTTCTAAATCTCAGCATTGTTTCTATCAGAGGAAGGAAGAATGAAAGACTCTTGTGAGATCTTCTGTCCCAGCACTGTACTGATTTTACCTAGTGTGATTTTTGATACACTCTGCGTGATGCTTTCAAGGGTTAACTTAGCTTAATGAAGCTAATCTAACTAAACTCCTTCAACAGCCAGTATAAGTCTGATTCATAGGCTGATTCAGAATGACTGAATTAGGGTCCTTTGCAGAACCCTTTTTTCCTCCACTCACTATGAGGAGCTTAAGAAAATTAGCACCACCAGGTTAGAATGACCTTCAGAGAATAATCCCTTTTGGTGCCTGAAAGTAGCTCAGAGCTTTTTGTGATGCCATCCACCTGTTTCAGGTTATGGCTGAGCTCCTTGTCCCTAGGCATTTCTACATCCATACAGTTTCTCATTCGAGACAAGGTCACATTCCAGCATAAACATGGGACTTCTTTGGTTCACCCTGTACTCCAGCTACAACCCATCGAGCATTACATGTCACTAATAAATGAATAGCCCACAGCTTTAGAAAGAGTGTAACGTCTCTAGCTTGCCATTATGCACCCAGACCACCAGAGTTCCTTTGGTCAAAGAAGTCTGGGAACCACCAGATTAAACTCTTCACAGAGAGTTTAAGGTCAGCCAAAAGCAGGCACTCTTTTAATAAAAATATCCACTGTATGGGCTTCCTTCTAGGATCAAAACATTCCCAGTCAACTGGTGTTAAAATGCACCATTTTAAGTCCTGCAGAATTACACCACAACCAGGTTTTCTCATTTGTCTTGGTGATCTGTGAGCAAATCTGTGGAATGATTCAGTTAAGCCAAGTTATCTACCAACTACTTCAATCTGCAGCATAATCAGAAACTCTCGTGCAGGCACAAAGGGATCAAGCATCCACAGGAAACACTGAAACTGAGAAAAGCCAAGATTACTTTCAAACCCACAAAGTGAAGCCGAGAGAGGAAGTGGGCAAAGGTAGGGACTTTTCCTATGCTTACAGTTGTACTTACACTAGATGAAAGTTTTTCAAGCAGAAGGGTAAACTTTACATGGATGGTTCCCCTTCAGATATTTCTACAAGGAAAAGGATCAGTAAGAACAACGGGAGGTCAGTTTCTCCCTCGTCTTACCAAGTTGTGATCCTTTCTACCCCTCTTCCTTCTACTGAGCAACGACGTAGACTTCTCAACAAAATAAATGACAGGGATGAAATGAGCACACCTTTATGGCTGTGCAGTACCCAGTCGAAAAGAAATAGCTGGGCTCCATCCAAGCCAGAGCATGACTGGAAGCATACCACAGCAATCGCAGGGCCATATTTAGGCAGTCAGAAAGGAGTGACCAAGAGAGAAATGGTCAGGGGAAACTGTATGCCTGAATACCAGCAGGTGGCAAACTCCTGAGCTAGAAACAAGGTGTGCATCTACAAAAGGACCGATTCACAATTCAGACAGCTCGGCTATGTGTCTTTCTTGACAAGGTCCTTTCCATCACCACCAAACTGCATTTAACAAACTACCCATCTGTCTGATCTCATCTCATCACCTTAAGTCATGTAGGCACCTGTACCTAAGCTAGGCATATTACACCTGACCAGTCTACTTGTAGATGTGATGAATCATGAGCTGCAGGTACCCGTTTCTTACTGTTGACTCCAAGAGGATTACTAAATGACTAATTCAGTAGAGGATTGCCACCAGTTATGGCTTATCTCTTCAAGTGCCTTTGCAGGGGTAGACCTGAGCTATATGACATAATGCAATCAGCTGCAAAATAAAATGAATCTCATGTGTACTCTTAACATCTCAGAAAGGGTGAGAAATTGCACCATCTCCTTACTGCATGTATTCTTCCCTAAAATCTCCGGTGGTTATGGGAAACAAAAGAATAATATCGAAGCAATCTAATCTGTGGCTGCAGAACTAGCTCTGTATATGATTCTAGCCAAAGATAACTAGAGACAGTTGATAACTTCAGTGGAAGTTCCTTCCTGTATTTTCACATTTGTGCAAGAAGAAAGGAAAAGGAAGAGGAAAGCAAAGCAAAACAAAGCAAAGCAAAGCAAAGCAAGAAGCCAGAGAAGCTGCAAAACTTACCTCACCTGTGTTTAGAGATCTAATTTTTTGTGTAAGGGCTGTACAGCTTTATCTCCTCAACTTCTGTCTCTCCTGGTATGAATGTGTTAGAGCACAGCGCCTTTAAAGAACATAGAATGGCTTCTGGAAAGCTTCCAAAACTTGCTTAGGAGGTGGCTGTCAGTGTATAATCCAATCCCACCTAATGTATTACTTGCTTTCGTGTGTCACAAGTGTATCTTGATGTTTCCTGCCTGTGTGAGAAGTGGTTTAATAGGCTGTGTGGATGATGTGACCTGGGTGTGTTGAATGATGCTTTCATATCCCAGCAGCTGCAAAAAGGGCTGAGAAGAAAACCGTTTAAGTACCAATCTTTAACCCTCTCGCAGGAAATCTTCCACCTGAAGGGCTCTTGGGGCTGGAGGAGGGAGGGGTGGAGGCTTAGTGAAGGGAAGGCGTGAAAGAAAGGGGCAAAGGAGGAGAATGAGTTCTGTCTTGACTGAAAAGTTTAAGTAAATGTATTTTAAAGAAACAGTTGTCAGTCAATGCTTTTATAATGATATCACAAAGGCATTTCAGGGTTTCTCCATAAGAAACAACAGTCAAAGGAGTAGCTGAGTATTCAAGTGGACAAGCATATGCATGGGCCTATCCAGCTAACGCTTCTCGGAGTTCTTCCTTACTCCAAGCTGATAGTTGTATGGATTTCCCATGTGTAAAGGGCCATTAGGTCCACTGCTCTGGCTTCCTAGCATTGTGAAGGCTAAAACACTCCATATGTAATCTAGATATTTTCTCTCCTTTTTTAACTTCTGTGTATTCCAAAAAACATGTAAAAGAGAAATCTTCATTAAAGGAAAAAAAGAAAGAAACCTCAAGCTGTAAGAAGAGTCACGATCCTCCAGGGATGGTAAAGAATTCCTATCGCAGGAGTCTTCTAAGGACAGGTTGGGCTCATTTCTCTCAGGAGTGGTTACGATGAAGTTTTTATAGGGACAGAAGATGTCCTGGGTGACCTCTTGATGACCCTCCAAGTCCTATCTCACCAGAAATTTCATCACTGGAAATCCAGTGAATAAAGCCTCTTTGCAAGAATTTGCATGTTTTAACAGAGGTCAGTGAATTACCAAGTCAGTCAAAAAAATCCTTCATTTACGAATTGGGAAACTGAGGGAGGAAGTCACCTATTTAATGCCGATGGAAGTCAGCAAATTTAACCCTGACTTAGTCACTCTAGGCTCTTCTGCGGAAAAAAATGAATGTCTCTGGAGGCAGATGCATCTGATCTACCTCAGAACTGATTTTAGGATGCGATTAGGTCTGAAATAGGCATCTAGCTTTTAAATAAAATAACTGAGGGCGGACAAATCTCACTGTCATGATGGGCCCCATCTTTCTTAATCTGAGCAGCTGCAGTCAAAGGTGAACCTAAGAAATGAAACAAACGAAGCAAATAGACATGCTGATTTATAGCAGCATATCATCTCAACCAAGGCCCAAGTCAAATTCATCATGGCTCTGAACTCTACTGTGTATTTGTAGCTTATGCCTCACGGATGTCAGGAAAGACATTGTCTCAGCTACTGTCCTTTCCTTTGTTTTGCTGAAATTTCTGGAAATGTGGAATGGCCTGATAGCAACATAGTTAATGTCTCCATCTCCTCTGCACAGAATGCCAGCGATCTCCACAGTGAAAACAGAAATCCTACAGTTAATGAGAATAAATACTGGTAAAGAAATGTCTTGGTGAAAATAGTCCCCTAACTTAAATGTCCTTTTACTGCTGCCTGGAGCCTTGGGCAGCTTAATGAGGGTTAACAGTAGTCACTACAGGAAACAAGAGTATTGGGTAAGAAGGTAAACAAAGTCTTACAGTCTTTGGGAAAGGAAGAGGAGCAACAGATGACAGAAGCCAGAGATCAGGCCAATAGCGTCTGGCCTGCTAACCTAGTATGAGTCGGCCTGCCACTTTCTGTACCCAGTGGCACACATGGCAGCAACTTGGCTAGCATCACATTCATGTCCTTTTGTTTCCCTAGCCAAATGGACTACCAGAGGTGACTTAATGCACAAGTCCAAATGAAGAATTGCTGCTGCCTCCTGCTGCAAAATAATTCCCCGTAGGGGTGTGCTTAGTGCCAGGAAAGGAGAAAGGTCTTTTCTCCATTTTCATTCCACTTACCTTGGCACCTGGCTCTGGACACCACTATGGCAGCAGGTCATGCTCAGGGGAGCTGTGATTTGGACAAGGAGGGACTGTGCATGGTGAGATGAATGAGGTTTTGCAGCTGGATAGTGAATACTGGCAAGGGGTTTGTTGACAGAGCCATGGTGAATGTGTGTTGTGAATTTGATGATGGGCAGGATGGGGACAAGGCACGGTGTGGAGGGAAGTTGTGAAGCTTGAAATGAATGCTACATGGCCAGGGGCTGTCTTCATGGAGTTTGTGAAATCAGAAGTGCCTGAGGTGTGGTGAGGGACTGTGCTGAAAGATCGTATGAAGTGGCAGGTAATACTGTGGGTGCTAAGCTGTGTTGAAAGACCTTGTGACATCAGAAGCGGACATCGTGTTTTGAAGGGTAACACTAGGAGAGGTTGCAAAATTGTGGCTGCTGAGGTGTCATAAGGCTGGCTAGAGAGTTCAAGGAGACCCTACAGTAGAACAGGTAGTGTGAATAGTAGGGGACAATGTATGGTGACAACTTGTGTTGGGAGAGATTTTGTGGTCAGAAGAGGACACTCGGTAGTGATGAGTGTGCTAAGGGAGGTTCTGCAGTGACAGTGGACCCTTGGGGAATGAGAAGCTGTGTTGAGGGAGGTTGTGAAATCAGCAGCAGGCATTATGGAAGAGGACTGACAACTTCTCAATCTGTGTGACCCTGAGCAGCAGTAGAGTATCTTCTGCAAGGTCTGTGAAACTAGATCTATGCTGCTGCTATTTGATGCAGGCTTTCATTAATTAGTTTCATTAAGGAAGTAGACTCAGGTTTTGAATATGCTTTGGAGACAAGAGACCAATCTTACCAAAGCCTTATAATAGATATACGAGAAATGTGAGTGACTTTTACAGCTTGCTTTTGCACGGTCTATGGAAGTCATAGGATGGTTACTTGACTTGCATTATATGGAATGCAAAGTTTTTGATGATTCGGCATATCTCCACAGGGCGTCCATTACAACCAGTATGACAGTACATGACAGTACATATCAATGGCCCAGGCTGATGCTATTTAACATTATGAAATCTGATCGAAATGCCTTAGATAGAAAGCTAATCACCTGACATTCCCTGAATGCCCAATGGAGAGAGAGGCGCCTCCAGAGGATATAAACCACCATCGTAGACCCTCTCAATCACTGACAGTAAGAGACAAGCATTCTCAGAGGTGCCATCTGCCACATGTTTGCAATATATTTCTTGTGGTCCAAAAGAAGTCGGTGATAGGATGACTGCAAGGAATAGGGATCATGTGCAGAATTTTCTGCCCTGAACTAACATTAAGATAGCCAGCCCAGCCTACCATGGAGCATGCCCTCAGCATGGGAGCTATGTTTGTCCTCTGACTTGCTCAGTATCTCTCTGGGAAGATGCCAGGACACAGAGCACTCTAGAAGGTCAGTGGTCATGGCTAAGAAGAATGCGTTCCTCGGGGGCCACCAGCGCCCTGAAAAAAAAACACATTTCTGCTTTCCTGGGGACAGTTGAAAGGAGACAGGCAGCCAAGGATGTTAGTGCTGAGTGTGTTCCTCAACATAGTCCCTGTACCAGTGGCATGAGGTGCCTGCAAGGGACACCTGCCGCCCTGAGGGCAGCAAACCTGACTCCACTCATCACAAGAGCTCCTAGACACCAGAGTTTGAAATAGTCTTTATTTTCTCATTGATTGCAACATAAGGCACTCAGGGTACTGTTGGTATTTCTGCAATGTGGTTGAGGTCTGGACGAAGGAATCTGTAGGTGCATATGCGTGTTTCAGAGCAGTCCAATTTTCACCACATGCAGAAGGGTCAGAGAAAAACTAAAAAGACTTGATTTGCTTCCCTTTCCCAAGCCTCTGCCCTCAGTCGTTATCTCCACCCTTCCTTTCCCACAGCTACCCCCTTCTCAACTCCAAGAGCTCCTACTGCAGTCAACCCTCTTCTCTCCCTCACCTCAGCCTACCTCAAACATCAAACAAAAGTAGCAAACAAAAGTCACAATATCACAAAATAGGTCTAATTTGTCTAATCAAAGACAATTCCTGACTGGAGAGGCAGAGAGAGAGACCTTTGCTTCTTCACCACGTGATACCCAAAGTCTGAGTGAGATTTGTCCCTCTGGAGCCAACACCTACCCATTTTGAAGCTTGCACAATCACATTGTTAAAACTCTTTTCTTCCTCTTCATTTTGTAAAGTGGCACACAACAAGCACACTTCTTGTCTGCAGGGTTTCTGTTGTATTACTGCGAATAAATCGCTGTGTTTACTATTTTTCTAAAGTCCCTTTCAGGTCAAGCTGCTAAAATACTTTAATTCTCTGGGGCCAGAGGTGAACGACGAGTCATCAAATGCTGTTAGAGCCCTGTGCAGTTTGGGGAGACTCCTCCTATCTGCAGGAGAAAGAAATAGGCACCTTTTTACACATGTTGTCAAAGGGAGGCCCAGAAGCATTCAGGGGAGGCAGGCAAAGGCTGATAATGCCCAAAGAGGATTATTGATGCCTAGCACCCAGGCTGTGAAGGCCTCAATGTCTGTTCTCCCTTTCCCACCCCACACGCAGCAGACAAGCCGTTTCTCTTTTGGGGGTCTTGGCAGGATTTGGGGCGAGACATTGCACAGGAAGTGATTTTTGAAGGAAACATTGGAAGAAGGGACATCCTCCTCTGGAATAATCCCATTCCAGCTGATTCTCATGTTCCAAGAAAGAAAAAACAAAACAGAATACAGTTACTCTGACATCTTCCCGCAATCTCTACTGACTGCTCATTTGTACATCTCCTTTATAACAGCATTTGGCCAGAGTACGAACGCACCAAGAGCCTTTCACAGATGCATGCAAAATCCCACAGCATCCCTGGGAATGGAATCCCTGGCAGGTAATTTTCTCCCCACCTACTGTAAAAGCAACCAGAGAAGTAGAGCAGAAATAGGAAACTGCCTCACAACATGAAAGAGCCCCATTCTCATCTGCCGCTGACTTCATCCCAGCCTCCTCAGTACAGTGAAAACACTCCTTCCTGACAACACCTGTTTCGTTACGCCACAGGAGACAGGAACTGAATCTGCAGGCTGAAAGAACTTCCTTGTCTTTTTCACAGAAACTGTTTCCCAGAAGATCCATGGGATGAATCAGAAACCAAGAGAAAGACACTAGAGCTGATGCCAGGTCCCAGCTTCTCTGAGCAGTCAATTCCGATGCACTGGGGCAGGAAGGTAAGCATTTCTGGGATAGGTTCAGCATTTCCTTGCCATCATTAATGCTTTGGGATGTTCTCTGTCTCTGCTGTTCCATCTTCATGCCCTCTCTCACAGACATCCACACACACACACACGATCACTGCGTAGAGTTACCCCCTCCCCATCTCCTGCTCCTCCCTCTCTACAAGCAGCAATGTTTTCTTCTGCTTCTTTTTTTTACTCTGTTGAACTGCCTCACCCTGTCTTCCTGCTTCAACCTCTCCAAATTTCTGCATGATTTTGCCTTCTCCTCAGTATGTAGCATCTTGCTGTTACCTTCCCAGACATCAGCCATGCATACTCCGTGAGCGATAGCTGTCCCAGGCCACAAGGCTGTAAGTATAAAAGCAGTGTATCAGTCACTAAATTCCCCTCTGTCTCTTGCAGAAACAGAGAGAAGAAGAAACTTTCTCCATTTTGGTTATTTCATAGTGACTGATCAGTTCATAATGCTCTCCTTTCAAAGCAGTTCAAGCCTGACTGAAGGGACTAATTACAGTGGGACTGTGCAAAAGGCAGAGCCGTCATATGCTCTCCTCAAGTTCATGGAGAGCTTCTGTCTCATCAGCTCTGCCTCTGGCATGGTGGGAAATGGCATGGTTCTGTGGTACCTCGGCTTCCACATCCGGAGGAACTGTTTCACTGTCTACATCCTGAACGTGGCTGCCGCTGACTTTGGCTACCTGCTCTGCATCGCCATCGAAACAGTTCAGTGCCTGATGCACTGCAATGTGGGAGTGCAGTTTGGGATATTCCTCTTCCTGGATCTTTTCACGTATGGGACTGGCTTGTATCTCCTGACAGCCATCAGCATTGAGAGGTGCCTGTCTGTCCTCTGTCCCATCTGGTGCTGAAGCCATCGCCCAAAGCACTTGTCCGGCATCATCTCCGGCCTGCTCTGGAGCCTCTCGCTGCTGCTGAACATGCTGGGGTACGTTTCTAGCACTGTTCGCCCCTCCAGCAACTGCCACATACTCCTCATCACCATTGGAGTCCTGGACTTCCTCTTCTGCACGCCCCTCATGCTGGTATTCAGCCTCACCCTCTTCCTCAAAGGCAAGTGCAGCTCCCAGCACCTCCAAACAGGCAGGCTCTTCACCCTGATTATGCTCACCATCCTCTTCTTCTGCTTGTTCCGAAGGGGAAGGAAACACACAGCCACACCAGAGAGTCGATACTTGTCAGTTCCCAGCACACTCTCCTCCCTAAGATGCAGGTGCAAATCCCAGGCTAAGAGGTTTCTGAACCTCTTGAAGCCAAAGAGGGCTGCACTGATGCTCCCGTCGTCTGGGGCAAGTGCACTGCATTGGGTAGCGCTGCCCTGCCAGGGAGTGCTGGGCAAGCACCTAGGCAAGCAGCAGCCCCACTTGGAGCTCTACCATTCGACACCAGTGCTAGCAGCAAGGAGAGAGAGCAGGAGGGAGGGCTTTTCAAGTGAAAGGGTAGAGGAGGTGGAGGAGCAGGAGCACCTGGGCAGCAGCCCTCTCTGAGGGGACACAGTGAGTCAAATGTAAAACCAGATCAGCAAAGGCTGTGTCCCTTGAGGGATGCTCACAGTTTTACAGCTCGGGTGGTTGTTTCCTTCGTAAGCGCTTAGCTGCCTTGGAGTTTCTCCAAAGTCTGGGGTAAAGTGTGTGTGGCGCCCTCAGCTGTTCGCTCTCGGCTCTTCCTGCTGCATCGCACAGCACTGCACTGCACAAAGGGGAAGGGCAGGAGCGCTCTCTCCTCCTGATTTTCTTGCCTGCTCTTTGCTTGATTTCTGTTTGCAGCGGGCAGAAGCAGGAAAAGAAAGACGACGCTCCCATGGCTGCTTGCTCTGCGATGGACGTCTGCCAGCGGCCATCTGCCAGGGCAGCTTTTGGATCTGCGCTCAGAAGGGCAGGCTGTGACCAGCCTCTGGCAGCTCTCCGTTGGGAAGAAGGCCCATTACCGCTGCCGATCCAGGTAAGCAAGCCTGACAAGGGTGTTGGGGCCCTTGCAGTGCTTCAGAACAATAATCTATATGAGAGAATATTGAACTGAAGCTGTTTAGAATTAATTGCTTAGCATAACTTGCTTAGCATTAGTTGCTAAATTTGCTGAACCCTTAGGCCTCAGGCTGTGAACTTGCTGTGAACTTTTACATAGATAAGTAAAAGGGGGCCCCAGAGCCGGTTCAAGCTAGAGAGATAAAGAAGTTGCATGGACAGCAGGAATAGCCAACCTTGAAGATAAGAAGCAAGTTCCCCATAGGTAGCCAATCATATTATAGCCACTGCTGCGTGCTTTAAAGTAGCCAACCAATCAGATTGTAGAAGTGCCGCGTGCTTCAATGCAGCAAACCAATCAGAATAACCGAAGTGCCGCGTGCTTGCATGCCATGACTGCACAAACATATATAAGATAGGCAAATTGCTGAATAAAGTTGGAATTGAATCTGCATTCTGTGACTGCGTCTGATTCATTCTCGCTACTCCCGCGGACTGCGACACAAGGAAGTTACCATTGCCCCAACCCGATTTCTTGTGTTACAATGCCAGACGCGAGCCTTTAAAGCAGTGCAATGAACACGCTGGTCGCATCTGTGGCGAGGGCGCTGAGCCTCGGCGGGGGCGAGCAGGAGAGCGCTGGGGAAGAGCAGCGCCCTGGGCTGGAGCGCCGCGGCTGCGGGGCGCGCTAGCGCAGGCTGCGGCCGGGCGAGGCGGGCCGGGGCAGCGGCGGGGCAGAGCGCGGGCGCCGGGCGGCGAGGCGTCGGGGCGCGGGGCCGCTGCGCGGAGCCGAGAGCGCGACAGGCGCGGCGGGGGCGAGGGTGCGGGGGCAGCGGGCGCCGTGGGCGCTGCAGCCCCGGGCAGGCTCGCAGCCTCGGCGGGGCTCGGGGGCGCTTCCCGCCGCGAGGGCGGCTCCCGGCGCGGAGCGCGGCTGCCGGCGGCGCTGGGGGTCGCGGCGGGTCGTGGTGGGTGGGGGCCGGGCGGGCGCTGCGGGCGGGGGTGGGCGCCGGGGGAGCCGGGGGCTGGCGCGGCTCGGCTCGGCTCGGCTTGGCGCGGCTCGGCCTCCCGGGCGGAGAGCTGTGCCGGGAGAGCCGTGCCCGGCGGCGGAGCGGCTGCCGGGGGCGCTGGCGGGCCGAGAAGGGGGGCCGGGGCCGAGGCGAGGGGCCGAGAGAGCGCGAGCGCCGCTTGCCGCCGAGCGGGCGGAGGAGAGCTGCTGGGGGGGGCGGCGGGCAGCAGGCAGCGCTGCGGGCTGAGACGTGCCCGGCGCGGGGCGCCCCGAGCACAGCAAAGTGCCGCTGCCTGGGGAAGAGTTTTCCTCCCCTCCCCTGCTTGCTGCAGGTTTGTTTTCCTTCTCTGAGAAGCCCTGGGGGCGCGAGCAGGTCCGAAGAAGAATGACCTCTGCGCTGCCTTGCAACGTTGCCTAATAGACAACGGCATAGGCAGTAGCCCAGGCGACGCCAGAAAAAACGCCTGTCACCGTTTGGGCAAAGATGGTCGAGTTTTCCGTTGCTTTCTTTTGAGAGAGGCACTGAGATTACTTGGAAGACGTCCAGATGTGTGTAGGTCAAAGGCACTGACGACCACTGGTCTCCTAAAAATGCCAGGCACGAGACTTTCAGGCAATGCACATGCGAAAGGAAGGCCAAACACCTCGATCTCAACAGATCATGTATGTATACGCAATAGGTTTGGAACACCAACAGCAACAAACAGCCATATAAAAGGATTTATATGAGCTTTATTGGTATAGCCTCGCTATATTTGGATATATATACAAACAGATGTCTTTATATTATAACTACAGGCTTTCTTTACTGAATTGAGCACTGAGGACTAAACAGCAAATAATGAAAAAGAATGGCAGAGTAGAAGCACGTTTCCTGTTACTGAGCACGGGAGAAGTTTTCAATTTCTTCCTTCATTTCCTAAAAAAAGACTAAAAAAAAAGATAAAAAAGGAATAATAATTGCCAACTAAGCACAGGCAAACTTGCTATAAGCTGGAATAGAAATGTAAAATCCTGTAGCTAGCTGCTTTGTATAAAATGAAAGTCTGAGTAGATGCCTTCCAGGTGGAAGTCAGCAACTCGTATGTAACACAGACTGCTAAGCAGGAAAGAGAGGAATAGCGAATAAGCAGGATACCCACTGTGCACAAGGAAGAAGTGCAGAACAGTGACAGGAAGTGCTGTGTAACCAAAGTACCTCTATCAACTGCGTTTTGTCATCGTCTTGCCAATGGCGGTAAACACACTGGCTGAGCACCAGATGTAGTTTTTTGAGGTGGCGGATGTTACAGTGCTTTGTTGCATCGCCAACGACATTCAGCAGTTGCTGAAGAAAAAAGGGAGACAGTACAAGTTTACGTTAGCATGAGATCATTTGAATAGGCTCTCGATGTGTTCAGACACAAAAGAAAATGGTCCCCCACAACTCGCATCCTCCTTCCTTGTATGGCTAAATAAAGAAGGAGTGAAACGTCCAAGACCAGACTAAATATCGCAGCAGATTTCCATGGAGGAAATGAGCTGCTGTGTCCGACTTGCGAGAAAAAGCAAGGCTCCAGTTTCAGCTAGCATTGTGCTGCTCCTCAGGCTATCAATCACCTCCACGATCCTAACTGCAAGTGAACTTCTCTGAGAACAGCGGGAACTGCCATGGCCCGTTTTGTAGTAAAGGACAGCGGCTGCCACAGCAAAGGCCCTCTTGCCTTGGATGAGCTTCTGTGGCTGCAATGCAGGGCCCTGCGAAATGCATCTTTTGAAGAGAGGCCACAGAGCCTCTAGAAAGAGGGCTGCCAGCTGGCAGTGGGAGCCTCCTGAGGTGCTTCTGTCTCCCCGTTAGCTGAATGTTGCCCATGCCTGCAGCTCTGCTGGCAGAATGGATAGCTCAAGGGTCGTCAGCAGAGCGGGAAGCAAAGGTGGATCAGTGAGCTCCAACCTACCCTGAGAGAGATGCTGGTTTCCTTCTCAGCAGGGGGTGAGCATTTCCTCCTCTTCTCTGCTAGGCTCTCTGAGGGCGATGCGTTCCTCCTTCGCTTTTGTCTGCAGGCAGCTGCACAGAGATAGGAGAAAAAGCAAGCCAAAGCATTAGCTAAGCAGTTCTGTCTGCACAATCTAGCACCGTCGTCTTACTTGGTGCACAAGGGAAATGGTGAGAGGGACTGAAGTACCATTGTGCTGGCTCACTACATGCATGTGTTGAGGGAGAGAGGGCAGCAAGCGAAGGGGGTCCAACTGTTATTAGAATTAAAAAGCGCAAGAACTGGTTAGATTATATCATGCATAAAAGAATGCCCTTGACGATTTTGTGCACAGAGCAGACTGTAGACCGCAGGCATGAGCACAAAGCAAGGTCATAAGCTCAGGTGGCTTCGTCTCTCATCACAGGAAGTAAAAGAGGTGAGAAGCAGAAAAGTCTTTGGAGACAAGCTCTCCTTCCCCTGTCTTCCAAAAACAGAGGTTGCCTAAACCTCACAGACAGACGGCAATGACTTGGTGCGGGGGTGGCGGGCAGGAAGGCAAGAGGGAGAGGAAGAGAAAAAGGAAGCAAAAGCACAGGAAAAGTCCTCACTGTTTCCTATTACCATAAGAACTTGTGCAGTGTTCAGCAACTGCTCTAAACAACATGTTACATTTGAGGAGTTAGCCGTTGCGGGGCCATCGAGGCCAGTGTTTTACAGTGTGAGCCAAGCTCTGTGGCTGGGCTTTATTTCATAAGCACGTTGAGTGACTGTCCTGGGGACTGACCTCACATGCTGCACCTAATTTGGAAATGGAATGCCTTTGGCATAAAGCCACCAGCATCAGCAAAAGCAGGTATTCCATGACAAGAGGGAAGATATCAATGTCATTGGCACCTTATCCAAAAAAGGAAAAAGAAAAAAAGAACAAAGGAAGAAAGGACTTGCCAGTAGAGAGGGGTGTACTGGACTCTGCAGGCACCGCTGGCCATGTCTCGTCCCCTTGCTCCTCGAGCTGCCTCTCCTCCTCCTCTCTCAGCAGTCGAGGCTCAGGTGGTGATGCCACAGGCAGGAGGACTTCCCGTGCCTGACAAGCTTCAGTCAACCAGAAAAGGTTAGCCAAGTGATGATGCGCGGACACAAGCAGAGTAAACCTTCGTGCCAGGAAATCTATTACCAAAGCAAATGCCGAATGGCTGCTAAGCTAGAGATAGCAACGCTGTGTTTGTAGAATAGGCTCACCTGCTTTCTTTTGTGGTGCAGCAGGCTTAGCAGCTTGCTGGACAAGCAAGTCCTCGAAAAACTTTCTCCCTTCCTCCTCGCTAGGTGACTGGACGTTGAAAACTTCTCCGTAAAGCTCAGAAAATAAAGCTCGTACCTGAGGTGGGAGGAGAAAAGACAGCGCAGCCGTAAGCCCCCCCCCCCCCAAATTTGTGTTCTGCTCCACAAAGATGAATTCCTTTTCCAGTGAAGCTGAGGAATGCTTTGAATAAGGGAGAGACTAGAACAAGTTTGCTTCTTGGCCTTAAAGGCGAGATTGTAGTGGGTCGGCAGGGCAATTTAGGGCATCTTCTTTAAGGAACACCTCTAGGATTAAAGCTCTGTGAAGCGACCCGAGGTTCCAGTGCTCCAAGGGAGGACACTGAGCATCTCCTAGGTTGCCTGTTTTGGATTTACTTGCCTTGCTGCCCTTCAGGTTGAAGCCTTGTGGCAACTGCAGAGGGAAGAGATGCCAGCAGGGTGCCCTAGTAATGCCGGTGTTGAATGGCTTAGGAGAGCACAGTATTTGGGTGCTTAATGGAGTGATAAATTAACATGAGACTGAAAGAAGCCAGGAAGGCAGTGAGAGAAATACCTCTGGCGGGAGATCTGCATGGCAAACATCCGACGTAGCGAGCAACAGCACTGGAGCATATGCTGGAATGCCCTCTAGTAATGTTGTGAGCGTAGCTGTCAAGGTGAGTCTGGCAGCCTCCCACCAGGCATGGATATGTGGAATAGAAAGGATGCTCGGTGCTGTCCTCTGGGCTTCTCGGATCAACTAGTCAAAAGGAAGTTTGGAGAAGACTGTTGAAGCGGGTAGCAGAGGCTGCTGCTGAACAACAATGGATCAATCAAAATTGCCTGCAAAACGGGAGTGCACCAAGACAAAGCGTCCAAACAAGCCACCAAGAATAAGGTAACACTGCTGCTTGGACCCAGTTCCTTCAGCCTCTCCACAGCGAGAGGCAGGCCTGAATCTCTGCCTGATTTCCAAACTGCTTAGATGTCAGGTAACTCGCCCAGAGCCTCACGCCCGGTGCGAGTGGTAGTGTGCTTGAAAAAACAGGCCCAGCCCTTCAGCAGGGTCCACATCAGCGTGGGGCCACTGCTACACCGCTCGAATCCAGCAAGTGTGTTCTTGCCTCTTCCCTGCGGTATGATGAGAGAAGAGAAACCCTTTTCTTCCCCCCTCCGCCAAGTGGGAACTTTGCCCGTACCCGGGCTCTCCAGCGATTAAGAACCCGGGCCTGTGACGTGCTGGCTGGCAACAAGCATTGCTAGGAGCGTAACTGCAAAACAAGAAGTTTGCAAAGGAAGTGATCGATCAAGACACAGATGTTCAAGGTGTCGTTCTTTGTCCAGCACACACTGGTCTGGATCTCTTCCCCCCGGCCGTGAGGCTCTTATGTTCAGTATGTCTTGACTGAGCAGCTTTGAGGCCTCTGCCTTGGTCAAGTTTAGGTGCAAGGGATCCACTGGAAATGGAGAAGGTGGTCAGGAAGGAGCAGAAGAACCTTGTGGGAAAAGAAATGCCGTGGGCTCTGAAAGGCCTTAGCTGTATCTAACAAAGTGCAAAACACATAGAACTGGAGGATATTTATTAGATTCCTTCATTCAGATGGTTTCATCTTTCCTTGTGTGCTCTCTCCTAGACTACAGATACAACTTTCTCGTGGTTTTTGCTCTGTTATCATGGAATACGTCTGTGAATAGCACCTTTTTTTTCTTTTTTTTTGCCATCCCAGTACTGCAGGACCTTTTGTGGCTCAGGCCAAGGAGCCTAGAGACTGGACCAAGTTCTGTGGGTCAGAAGCCTTCCTGAGCAGCACAGTAAGAGAGAGTGAGAAAAATTACTGATGCAGCTGGGACCCCATAAGCTAACTTCTCCACTGTGGGATTGAATTACTTTCACATTGCACTATCAAAATATGAATGTAAGCATAGTGGCTTAAAGATCACAAATGAAGCCCTTTTTTGCAGGGTTTTTATTATGCTCTTTTAGCTGGCCATTCCTCAATTTTCTTGAGTCACTCCTGCATTCCCAATCTGGGAAGCTAGGTGACTCCACAAACCCACATTGCATTTCTTTAGCTAAGAGGAGAGACAACACATTTCTTTGGCCTTGAATCCTTGAAGAACAGCATGCGTGAAATCAGCATGCCCTAACTGTCTGTGGATGTCTTTGGTGGAGGAAAAGGAGGCTGGCTCCTTCCGGATGATCGGCTGGAGCTACTTGCTTTCCTACAACTGTAGCACCTAGTTATATCTCCGTGCTTCCTGCTTGCAGTTTTTGATACCAAAGCACCCTGGACTAACTCTTCTGCCCTCCCTCATCTAACGCCCCTCCCACTTGCAATGGCCACAACAGCTTGGAAAGCCCCAGCAATCGGAAGAATTTCAATGAAAGGACACGGGCAGTTACCTGTTACAGTTAAGGAAGGTTTGCTTTTGCTGGCCAGGCCTTGGAGGAAACGGCTCATCTTCAGGACCAGAAGGTGACTCCTCATCACAGTCCATGCAGTCATTTTCTAAGAAATGAGTGGTACCATGAGAAGGCAAAAGACGCTTGTTAACTTTCCCGAAGAGTCTGCAACCTTCTCTTGCGCTAAGACAGCTTCTAAATGTGAGCTGAAACCCGGGGCCTTGTATTTCTTCGTCTGAGGGGCATACGCTGAATGCCATTTTCCAAAGCCTTCAGTCTCTACAGAGCTCTCCTAAGTGTCTCGATTTGCGCAAGCTATGTTTTGCTAGCGGTGAAAGCTCCTTTTCTCCTTGCAAACAGGACAGATGATGCTGACAGCCTTCAGAAACTGGATGCTTGAGTGGAGAACATAGAGTTCTGTAGTGTGAAGTGGGAGGAGTTCCCGGCTCTGCCCTCTCTACCATTCAATTTCACCTCATCCTGACTGAAAGGTTTGTTTCTGTTGCTTGCACAAACTAGCAAGCAGTGTTTGCTTTGGGAGAGTTTTATGGCGGTGAAGGCAGTGAAGCCCTACCTGGCTGTTGGTCCTGCTGGAGTGCAAGTGCTGCGTGGGGAAATACCCTCTGGAGGCCTTTTAGGAGTCTCTGTAGCGTGTTCTGAAGCAGTGGCTTGGAAAAGGGTGGCAGTGGTTGTCCAGGGGAAGCCACAGCCCTCTGTGAAGCTGGTGCAGTCTTCTGCATAGCCACAAGAAAATCTGTTGCTGTGATTTCAATGGCAGCAACATCGATGTGCAACTTGTGACTGCTTGCATAGATCTGCGGATAGTGTCGATGCAAAGCACAGAGGGCAGCTTCAGCGCGGAGGGCTTGAATATCAGCCCCGCAGTATCCTGAGCAACAAGAGCAGAATCCAAAGGGATGTCAGTCTCAGGCAGCAGAAAGCAGTCAAGGACAGGCTTTGCAGAGGGACACTCGCAAAGTCTTTGCATGTGGCCCAAAGGGGAAGAGTTTCATGCGCAATGGCAAAAGAGTTCCTGCACTGCAGAGCAGTGCCCTGCTGGGGAGCTTGCATTACGGGAGGCCCAGCGCCCTACAGCCTGTGCTTCGGAAGTAGGCCTCTGAGCCAACCTTAGCTCCTGAGGAAGACGCCCCCCCAGAGCCTTCCATGTTCTCAGAGGCAAGGGAAGGCAAGGAGACAGAAGCAGCTTGGGTACTGCCTGGCACAAGCTCAGACGCTGTCAGGAGCCAGGCACAGGCAGGAACTCGGTGTGTTTTTTCATCTTACTGACGCATTTTTCAGCAAGCTCCTCAAGCAGTGCGTCCAGGGGCTTAGGGCTCCAGTCTCTGGTGTGGATCTTGAAAATCTTTTTTTGAGCCTACAAACGTGGTGGCCACACTGTGGTTTGTCTTAAGCCTCTTTCTCAAAAAGAAAATAAGCAATGCGCAGTCCCCCTCCCCCCGTCACATTCCCGTAATTGCTTGTCTTCCTCTGCTAAAATTAAGAAATGTTTACATTCTAGTAACACACTGCCTGCTTTTCAAAGCTCAGTACTTTTCAAGTAGATTGGAAGAGTAAGTAGAGTAGTAGGAGCAAGAATTCTGACTCCAGCTGCTGTCCTTGAACGAGCAAATGTCAAGCTGTGCCTATGTTCATCGCTGCTCTTTGCCAGAGCTTCAGTGAAGTGTTTCCTGTTTCTGTCCAGTATAGCGTGTTGTGCATTTTTCCTAGCCTTCAATCCAATAACCTTTTTCTCCTTTTCCCCACAAAATGCGAACTAAAGACAAAAGAATCTGGGGTAGCCAGAAGAAAACAAGAAAAAAGAAAAAGAAAAAGAGCCCGAGCTCCCTGCTAATACCAGTAACAATGTCAGCTCCCTAAATGCTTATGGGTGGCTCCGAGGATTCCCAGCCCGGCCACGCTCAATCCCAAGTTTTCCCCCAAGGCTTTCCCAACTGGAGAACTGAAAACAAGGCGGCAACCTCAGAAGGCAAGAGCCTAGGTGGACTCACTAACTAAGCAAAGAGCAAGCCCTTGGGCAAGGAAGAATGTCCGTGTGCTCCAGGCGGAGTGAAACTCCTGTTTGCAGCCTTCCTGCCAGTTCTGTATGGGGAACCGGGAGGTGTGCAGCACGTATACCACTTGTTTCCTTGCTCACTCTCGGAGATGCTGTGGGGTAAGCCGGTTTTCTTGTCAAGCAAGGCTCTGTGCCAGTAGCAGGAAGGTTGATGAAACAGCCTTACCTCTTTGTTTGGCAAGGTGAAAAGGAACTCCCTGTCAAAGCGTCCAGGCCTTCGTAAAGCAGGATCCAGGGAGTCTGGCCTGTTGGTGGCTCCAATGACCACGATCTCTCCTCTGCTGTCTAAGCCATCCATAAGCGCCAGGAGCGTTGTGACAATAGAACTACCAAAAAAATGTTGTTTGGATTCCCTGGGTTAGTAGCTGTTGTTACCTTTGGCATGACTTTCTCCAAAGTCACGTCGCTCAGAAAGGAGAAGCTTTTCTGGATGAGCTGTTGTTAGCGAAAGGACTCATGGTAAGACAGAAAAAGCGAGGCAAGGTCTCGAGAGAGACCTTGTCCGGACACCAAGCTTAGTGACCTGATTTCAACTGCTGCCTTTAAACTGCTATGAAGCTCTGTGTCATTGTACTCGAGGAGTTCAGAGTGTGGGTGTGTGTGGGTGTGTCGTATAAAGGGAAGCAGGTGGGTCTTCTTTTCCTAGAGATGAAGCAGATGACATGGAGATGGAAGCGAAAGGAAGTACCTGTGAATCTGGTCTTGGTGACTGGAGCGCACAGGAGCGAGACCGTCGATCTCATCAAAGAAAATAATCGAAGGCCGCATCTCATAGGCCTGGAAGGGAAGTACAGATACAGGCATACTGACGTATGTGAAACAGAGCACCACGCAGCGAGCACATGCAGGATAAACATTATGGCTGCAAAGGCACTGGCACTGTGCTGGACCCAACATCTGCAAGATTTCCAGCCCCTCAGGCAAAGCAGCACGGCACGGGAAAAGGAAACCCTGATGTTCCCTTCTCAACAGGAGACACTGCCAAACTGTCCAAGAGGCCAAGTCCTCCTGGAAGATGTCCACCCCGGAAAAGTAGAGGTCCAACTCTGACCCAACCTACTGCGCATTTCCTCCTTACCTGCCGAAATAATGAGCGCAGCTGTCGCTCGGATTCTCCCACCCATTGGCTGAGGCAGTCGGCACCTTTTCTCATGAAGAACGCTATTCTCTTGTCTCCCTGCCTACATTCATTTGCGAGCGCTCGAGCCACCAGTGTCTTTCCAGTGCCTGGTGGGCCGTAGAACAGACAGCCTCTGCAACATGAAAAAAAGAGATTAACGTAGCTACAACAAAAACATGGAAAAGTGCCCATGACAGCCCCCGTTGTGAAAGCAAAGCGGCCTTCCCTCCTAACCAGAACACTTCCCGTCTTAGACAGATTTGCGAGCAAAGCCTGTCTTTCTCCCTGCCACAGTTGGAGTCTCTTGGACTGTGCCTGCCAGAATTTGTTGGAAGCACTGGGGAGGAAGCCTTCAGCTGGGAGGCCAAAAAAGGTCTTCTGTGTTTCCACACCCTACTTAAAACATCAGCCAGAAAAGGGAATTCCTGTGACCAAAGCAGCAAAGCATCTGAAGATTTGCACACTTTTAAAGGTATGGAAAGGGAAGGATTTCAAGTCATATTTCAACATCCAGTGAGTCAAGCTTTGTTGGCCAAGAATATATAAAGCTAACCATTACGTCTTGAGATATTGGAATCTCTGAAAGAATTCTGGGTAAAGCAGTGGGAACAGCACCATCTCCTTTAAGGCTGAAATGTGGTGAGAGAGACCACCCACACCATCAAAGCATACCTAAAGAGACATGCAACAGAAGACATGTCAGAGGCCAGAGAAAGCTGCCACCTGGAAAAAAAAGGCTTCCTCCAAATTTTTCCTATGCCAGCACAAAGGAAAGGCTCAGGACGATCTTGAAGTTCCCTGAGAGGAAAGTGTAAAGCCCGGGAGCTGTCGGCAGCACAGTAGGGAAGGTTTTCATGACCCCTGGAAAAGTCCCCACTGACACAATGAGTTACCACTGCTTACCGAACTCTGGATTTGCACTGGATCAGCTTCCGGCAGGGTGGTTCCGCTTTTCCTTCCATCCACGTGCTTTGCCTTGAATTCGTCTTTCCCAGAGCTTTGGGGAAGACACCAGATGTGAATGGAGGAGAAAGGGAAAGGGGCTTTCTAACTGAACATGCAGTTAGCGGGATTGCTGTGGTTTTCATGTTGGCAAGTGAGTGCAGAAGCGCTTATACACTGGCATAAACTTCCCAAACCATGAAATATTCCCTGGTCTTGATTGGCGTTCACTATGCAAGCGTGAAGAAAGGCAGGTGGACATTTTTATACTGCACGATGAAATCGTCTAATGACAATTTGTGGAAGGGGATTCTGGCTTTAAGTGCAGAACAGAAGAATTGCAGATCCCCAACCTCAGCCAGGACAATCCGCAATCATCTCATCGCTGACCCCCAAATCCTGCCTTTTTAAAAGCTGTGGGCTAATGAAAGTTATCTTCTCTCCCAAAGGAAAAGCCTTGCTTCCTCTAGACCCTCCAGCTGTGCCAGCTACAATGCTGCGATTTTCCCATCACGGCCATCAATCGAAAAATCTTTTCAAGCATTACTGAGTGATGGGAGTGGCACCACTATGGATCCCTGAGAACTATCACTATCCGTACACCAACCTGTTTGTTCTTCTGCAGCATGGGCTTTGTGACGGAGCAGCCCTTTGCCTGTCAGGAGAAGATGGCCCTGAAGAAATGAAAAGCAGCAGTGAGCATGCACACTGGCCAAGAACTGCAGTGTGCGCAGGATACAGGCATCTCGATCCCAAAGGGAGAGTTTTACCTGCAGAATGAAGGCAAGGAATTTAAATGAAAGGTATTGGGGGGGGGGGTTGGGTGGGAGGTATATGTCTTTTCATTTAGCAACCTCTAGCCCACTATCCACAAGAAATCAGCTCTTCCAAGAAACTGTGCATGGAACCTACTTTCCAGTGGATGCTGGAAGTACATGATGGTCTTCCTGGGTCGAAGGTTATACTCCTTGCAGGGATCTTTGCCATCTTCCCCTTCTCGGCCTTCACCTTCTTGTGTTGCCCCTATGATTATAGAACCTAGCGAGAACTTCTTATTTGTCTGTGCGCGTACAGCTTTTCATTCAACAACGTGTATGCCACTTCTGCACAAGAAATTAGCCCTTCAGAGAGGCTCTGCATATAGCCTACCTTCCAGTGGGGCTTGAGTGTCTTCAGCAGTTTGCCGCAGGTTAGATGGCTTTGGAGTATCTTTGCCGTCATCCTCTTCCTGCTCTTCATCGTCCTCTGAGGACCCTGTCATTACAGTACCAAGTCATCATTTCTTGTTTGTCTCTGCATATGCACATTTTCATTCAAGAACTTATAGCTCCCACCCTTAAGCCCAAGGAATCAGCCCTTCTGACAAACTGCACGCGTAACCCACATTCCAAAGGCTCTTGATACTGGACAACAGTATTCCTGCGCCGAAGGTTATACTCCTTGTGAGCATCTTGGCCATCTTCCCCTTCTTGGTGTCCACCGGCCTTTGATGGCCCTACAATTACAGAACCTAGACATAGTTTCTGATTGCGCTGTGCGTAGCTACATTTTCGTTTAACATCTTCTATCCCCCTTCTACACGAGAGATTAGCCCTTCCGAGAAGCTGTGCCTATAACCTACTTTCCAGTGGAGCTTGATAGCATACAACAGGCTTCCTTTCTCTCACGCTATAGCGTGCCTATAGGGAGCAAAGATACAGGTTCTTTTAGACTGTGGTACACTTTGCAGGAAGTTCTTCTCAGCTGAGCGAAAAGTGCACTGGCATCACTGTGCTGTGTGAAATCCATTACTTACCGAAAAGGAGTAAGGTAAAGTCATTTTGACTTCTGCAAGGACTCGCTCAGTCTGCCTGAGGTCCATTCTTCCTCAGAACCTGAACTCAAAGAGTATATGAACCACAAATGGACTTTTGTAAGCACAGAAGTAAAGCTCTTTACTTTTGCAGAAGTTTCTCAGGCAAAGAAAATTGCTGAAGAGGACAAGGTAAATCTCCTGTGAGTGAAGCAAGCGTTTGGTTCACAGGAGAATACGTAAATTACTGAGCCCACAGACATGAGGGGCAGAAGTTGGAAGGTCTGGTTGGAAAGATGATCCAAAACCGAAAACAGCAGCAACAGGGAAATACACAGGAGCCGTCTGCAAATTCTTCAGACATGAAGCACCTTTACAAGTGCTCCTCTCATGCACCTTCCCAGTGCTCAAAGACTCCAGTAGCCATGACTGTCCACCTCCAAAACACTCCTGTCAAACCAGGTTGGCTCCACAGTGCCAAGGACTACAGGTGTGACAGCGGCAAAGGAGGAAAGAGTTATTGGAGCGAGGAGCAAAGGTCCTATGACCGCAGCTGACAAGGAACTAGTAACACAGGGGTGGACGCGCTGCCGGGGAGCAAAGATTCTAAACGTGCAAATTCTGCAGCCCTGACAGCGCCATATTATGGAGGGCTCCCGCAGGCAGCAATTCCCAGCAGCACCGAGGACTTCCCTAGGGGCACAGAGGGAATTCCCAGCCTACCGAGTTAGTCCAAAGAGCTCTTGTGGCAGGAAGAAACGCTCCTCTCCAACGACCTGCTGGGAAGGTCACCAAACAGCGTCTCGCACTGTCCCACCACCTCCTCTCGCCTTCTCCTGCTCGCTGCACAGCAGCTGCTCCAGAGCAGAGCACAGCAGGGCAGGGCAGAGCTGTAGCGAGAGCAGCCCCAAGCACCTGGGCTCAGCTCAGGCTGCCAGGGCCATATGGGGAGGGCGCAGCTGTTGCTGCGATGCACTGCGTGATGCCCCAGGCCATGTCACAGAGGGGCTGCAGGGACTCCTTGACCCCCCAGGTGCTGCCAAGGTGGGCCCTGCAAGGGCAAGGGGAGCTGCCTGGGGCACTTTAGGGAGCTGCCCGCACCTCACTGCCCACTCCCCAAGGACAACAGGGGGCACGGGGAGCCACAGGAGGGGTCCCCCAGGCTGGGGCTCACCTCAGGCATGCCACTCCCGCAATGTCCCCAGATCAGGGTTGCGGGGCTACAACTGCTGGCAAGGAGAGGCTCTGCTGAGGAAGGAAGGCCTAAATGAGCAAGTGGATGAATGAAGAGGAAGACTGTGACTGCACTCTCTCAGCCTCTGGGGAGGAAGGGCCAAGTCCTAGCTGTTGCTTCCCTAGGCCACAGGCATGGAGATGGCATGGCCTAGTGAAGGAGCAGAGGGGTTTGCTCTCTCACCCTGAAAACTGTGTTAAGGCAAATCCACCATGAATGCCTCCAAACGGTGTCAAAGCCTGGGAAAATCAAGAAAAATAAAAGTGCTTATCGGAAAGGTCATTTCTTTCCCTCGGCACTAAATTCTCTCTGCGTTAGAGACGACGTCTGTGAATCCTGGTCTTGGGGTGGGTTCTAACTGGGGGGTTTTTGAAGATGTGATCCTAACAGGGCAAAACCAAAAGAAGGGTGGCGCCAGGTGGAGATTATCACTGGAGCCCCAAAAGCCCATTTCCCTTCTAAAGTCACTCGTTTTGCAGAAGAAAAATGTGATGCTCAGATGGAGCCTGCAACACTCGCAGTGCCATCCCACCGCTTGGGTTCCCAGTGGAGGAGACTGAGAGCAGCTTCCCATCTACAGCGTGACAACGCAGTATCACACACCCGAACGAGGCACGGGAATAATGCCTGCACGCAGTACATTCTGGTGACCCTCTCTGGTTACTTCTCAGTCTGCCCTGAGGGTGGTCAAGGAGCGGCCGGCCCTCTGGCCTCTTCGGAAGGAAACGATGCCTGAGGTCTTTCCTTTCTCACCTGCTTGGTAAGCACTGCAGGCTGAGAGACCCCTTGCAGAAGCAGAACAGATAGCTGAGATGGCTGCATGGAAAGCAGAGTGGCTTTACACCGAGTGCCTGAAAGGCATCCCCTGCACATTATTTTCCGCCCTGCAAATCTGAGGGAGCCTCAAAGGAAGCAACGGAGTGAGCGAGACAGTGGGAGCAGAGCTGACTTCTTGTTGATCCCCCTTGCCCCACCTGTACAGCGGCAGAGGTCTGTGGAAGGGGCACGGTGCCTTCAGCAGCAGCACTGACTGCAGAAGAGAGAAGCTGTAGAGGGGAAGTGAGTGTGAGTGGGGGAAAGGGAGGGGATGCGAGCGTGCCAGGAGGTGAATGGAGGGGACGGGAGCACAGAGGGAAGGGAATGGAGGGGCTGAGGGTGCGCGTGGTGAGCAACGGAGGGGATCAGAGGAAGCCTTGGGGGAAATGGAAGGGAGGAGAGTGCTGCGGGCGGGGAAAGCAGGGGGCTCAGGTGCTCACGGAGGGAAACAGAAGGAACCTGAGGATGCAGGGAGAGGACTGGAGGAGACTTTAGCAGGTGTGAGGGGACCAGAGCATCAGAACATGCATGGAGAAGGGATCTAAGGTCGCACAAAGGAGCCTGGAGTGTGCCAAGGAGGCGATCGAGGAGACTGCAAGGCACACGACTGCACGCCCCCGGAAAGCAGACAGCGACGCACTGGCTGCATAGAGCCCATGGCTTTAAGCTGGCAGGAAGGCAGCGCCCTCAGGCTGCCAGCACCTCGGCTCTGCCACACCAGGGCTGGGCTGGCGGCAGCCACACTCCCAGCATGCCTTGGGGCATCCCCACGGCATGCTGGGAGCAGGGCTGCTATGGGGCACCACGGCTCAGCCCGGGGAGACGCGGCCCCTGCCTCCGTGGAGCCCCGGGGGCCAGCTCTTTCCCCCTGCCCCACAGCCCCAGCCCAGACCTGCTGCCCCATGGCCCCCGCTGCCACTCACTGCCCCAAGGCCCCAGCTCTGTCCCGGTGCCCCACAGAGCCCAGCACAGAGACCTCCTGCCCCATGGTCCCAGCTCAAACCTCCACAGCAGGGGCCCACAGGGGCAGTGACTGTGGCAGATTTCGAGCACCGTGCACTCTGGCCTCCGTTGCCGAGACTCTGCCAGGGGGATTGCCAGCACGGCCCCCAAGAAAGCAGCCTCCACGTCAGCCCCTGCTGTTCCTCTCTGCAGAGGAGGCAGGACCTTCTGCCTGAAGCACTGGCTGGGGCCCCGGGAGCTGCAGATGCTCTGCGGTGCGAAGGAGGTGCCTGGGCAGGAAGAAGCTGGCGGAGGAGGAATTGTGCCCCAAAAGCAGGAATTCCCTCATCCTCCTCTGGCCCACCGGCACGTGTGTTGACACTTGCTGGTGAGTCGTGGGGACATGTCACGTGGCAGGGTTGGACGCCATGGCACAGTGCTCAGGCTTCATGCTTGTCAGGAATGGCAGGCTCCAGGCTGAGGGTGGGAAGTGGAAGGAGAGGCACCCCTCGGTTTTCAGGCATGCCCACATTGCCTGCTGCATTGCCACCGTGGCCTCTGTGAAAAGCCCGTGCAGGGAGTGTGCAGCGTGACATGAGCAAGGGCAGGTTTGCAGGGGGGAGTGGGGCTGAGAGGTGAGCATGTAGACAGCTGGGACCAGATGGCGCCAGTGTGCAGGGGTGCACTTCTGGATCCTTCAGCCCCCAGTCAAAGTGATGACTTGTGGTCTCCAAAACCAGCAGACTGGCTTTCACCTGGCAGCCTTTACACCCATTTGAGCACCAGCCAGCACTGTTCCTCTTAGCAGTTCATTGCTCCTGAATAGCAGGCAAGGAGTGTTGTTGGCGAAGGGGGCCGCCCATATGAAATCTGGAGAGCCACAGTGTTCACAGCAGAGCTTGTCCGTTCATGGGTATCCCCAGAGCTCTGGAGATGCAGGAGCCAAAGGCAGTCCTGGGAGGATGCCTTTTGGCTTAACGAAGCTTTGTGTCAGGAAGCCCCTGCCTCGTTTGATCCTAGCTTTGGATCTCAAAGCAAATAGAAAGCTCGGAAGGAGAGGAGAAGTCTTTTTATGCATGCCATGCTGCTGTTGAGATTTGTTTAGGCCTCTTCTTTGCACTGTGCATGCTACTGCATTGTGTAACCCTGCAGACTGGTGCTTCCACCGAGGGTCCTTAGCCTTATACCTGAGGAGCCGTCACTATGGGGTTTATGTAGGCATCAGAGGGGCAAGTGTTTGTGTGGAGAAGGGCTTTGTTCAGCCCTCTCATGCCACACCAGGACTATGTTCCTGGAGTAATGCCATCAAAGCAATCTGATTTTGACTAATAGTGGGATTAATGAGCTTTGTCAGGTCTTGAGCTGTCCAACTAAGGATGCTCGTTATGAGCCCAGGCCAATTACAGACTTAGCTGCTGCCTTCAGACATGGGGCTGAGAACGATCCTTTTTTCTTTCATGGCCATTTGTGTTTCGGACATAGAGACAAGATGCTCTGAGGTAGTTCTGTTGCAAGGGAATAATCCCTCCCTGCAGCTCACATTGCAGGTGGGCTCCATCCTCCCTGCTAGGCTCCCTCAGAATGTTCTTTATTCTAAAATTAAATGAAAAATTGTGTTTCTAAGTAATGGCAGCAAAATTGCCAAGACCCCAACACAGCAGAATCCTGGAAAATTTCAGTGGGGCATAAATGGAGGTGGTCACTGAAGGAGTGGGGCAGGGAAGGAAGAACAGCCCCTCCCCAAACTGGCAATTGTGTCCTTGTGTTTTTCTGTATCCTTAGCAGCGGGTATTGAATTCCAGCTCTTCAGGGCTGTCCCTGCACAACTCTGTGGCCTCCTTTTGGGTTTGGCAACAAAATTCAACTGCCGAGAAGCCTGTCAGCCAACCCTTCAAGTCTGCCAGTGCAACTCTTATCCTAAACCCTACCCGACAAGCACGCCATAGTTCCATTAAGGATCCCAAATCCTGTTTTCCACTGCCATGTTCCCTACGAGATCAAAGATCAAGAATACCTCGAGCCCACCTCCGCCATATGTGTCAACTCACAGACCCAAGTGAGGGCTGCTGCCTACAGACTTGGAAATAGAGAGTTCAGTCCCCTGTCCTGCAAAGACCTTTGGCATCCCAGACTATTTTCACACAATGATGTCAAACCATGCAGACATACCACTTGCCCCCACCCATGAACATGAGCTCTAACCTTATTGTAGTGCAATGCCTTTCAAACTGAAGAACTCAGCACTGAGGATAAGCTGGCTGCTGTTGCAAGGCCATGGCTGAAGAAGGTAGAGTCCAGGGGGTGGGGGAACCTGGATGTGTTGGTGGCCGCACAGGCTACAGCCAACACCGAGGGGGTCTGTGAAGTAAGTGCCAAGGTCTGGCTGAACTCCTGGAGCAAGGGACTCAGCTGAGGAAGACTCCAGGGGCTGTTTGGGGAAAGAATGGTCCCGCTGTGGTGGCCTGGTTAGGTTGTGCGTGAGGACGCTGACTCTGGATGGAGGGAAGGCAAAGGAAGGGAGGAGAGGACTAAAAGGAGACATGGCTCAGCGTAGCAGGAGGAGAAGAAATGAGTAATTGGAGGAAGTGACAGAAGCAAGCGTGAGAAGCGCAGTTCAGGGCATTACCTAGATAAGCTCAAGCAGCTGGAAGTCCAGACTGGCACTCAACCTAGCCTCCACAGGTAACGACACAGACTGTGAATGCTCGTAATGGCAGAACTGAGCTGAGGCCAGGGTTTACCTTGTTTCAAGCAAAGACAGGCTGTGAGGCGATCAGAAATTGCAAAAAAGTCATTTGCGCATCCTCTGCAGACATGTCCCTCGTTTGTAGCTGGCTAACTCTGCTCCTAAATTCACTGTTTCCACCATTCTGTTATTTCTCCCTGAAGTCCAGCTGAGCCCCTTCACTTCTGGGCCATAGCCACCTGCTGCTATTTCAGTCTGCCCTCACCCCCATGCATATCTGAAGACCTCTTTCCCAAAAGCTGTTCCTGTGAGGTAATTACATACTCAGTTATTTCCAGTTGATAAACCTCGTGTGCTTAGAGATGCATGCGATGGACACACATGCAGAATTCCCACTACCTTAATAGCCCCGGTATTCCTCCATGCATCCCACAGTGCCTCCATCTTCCCACAGGTCCCCTTCCTGCTTCCAGCACAACATCTCCCAAGGAAAAATAAATAAATAAATAAATAAATAAATAAATCATCTCTGTAAGTGCTCCTATTCCCATGTTTTTAGCACTTCCTTTTAAACCAACTGCCCAGCTAGTCAGCTGGTATAGTTTGACTTTGAGCCATCCTTACATTTGAGGTGGAGAAGCACTTCCAGTTTCCAAAGCATTTTTCATACCTACTTTCTTGTCTGGTTTCATTTAATTCAAAACACACTCTATTATTACATACTATATGACTGTATTGCAATGTCTATGGTATACATTCCGAAATATCTAATAATTTCTTTATTGAAATTAAATGATTCAAAATGATCAAAGTGAAACATTTTGATTTTTCTCAATTGAAATTTAGCATAATTGACCCAGAAGACGTTTTAGTGTTTCAACATTGCTCTCTCATGCAAAAGGAAGATTAGAGAAGTAGGAATTCACCATTGAAGAGAAACACTATTTGCCCAAAGATGGGAGATCTTTGGAGAGCAGCCTCCACCAGGAATACCAATGACTCCCCCACTGCTTCTGATCTTCCTTCTCTTTCTGCAGGTGTGGGAGTGAGGACAAATTTAAGATAGCATTTAAAATACCAGCAGGAAATTAGTGGAAATGGAAAATGTCCCACTTCCCTGTAAGATGAGTTTGCAAGAGAGAGATGATGAATTATCTTCTTGAATGGCCTGTCTCCTTCCGTTACTACAAAGGCAGCTTAGACAACTAGATTAGATTCAGTCACCTAACTTTTAAATAGCTTAACTGCAGGGAGATGAATCCCATCTGCTGTATAGACATGTGGCATGTGTTCAAGATCCATGATGGGTCTGGATCTACTGCACAGCTCTGTCCAGGAGATGCATTTCACATTCTCTGAAATATCACACTGAGCTGCACCGTGTGCTGTTTGGACTGTCTTTATGTGCGCAGTAAACTATGCACATCCCGAAATCTGGGATGCATGGAGCCTAAGCAACATGACATGGAGAAAGCATGTGTGAAATTGCACGTGCATGTGTAAAAACAAAAACAAAAACCCTTCCCTGGAAATCCACCAGCCTTACCCTCCCAAGCCTGCAGTTCTGCGCCATGCCATCACACCATATTTCCATACCACAGCAATGCAGGAGGCCAGGCTCCATGATTACTCTTTCAAATGCTCATGGGTGTGAAACACTTGGGGAAAACATACAGGAAGACTTCCTTGCTGAGCTTTAGCTGTATGCAAGTGACCTATTTAAAGCTAATCAGGCTTCCTCTGTGTTCATCAGAGAGAAAGAAGTTAGCATCTTCACAGAGCGCTTCTTCCTTAGGACAAGTTGAATCATCTCCAGGAACTGCCTGTCTCTCTCCGTTGAGTCCAGAGGGGGTTTAGATGACTAGATTAGATTCAGACAAAGCTTTTAGGTGCTTCCTGGTAGATGACATGAGCGTTTTCACCCACAATCCTCCCTAATTTCTCCCTTTTATCTCTACCGAGAGATCTCCAACCTCCTAGGCACCAGCATGAGGTCCTTCAGTAGGATGCCTGAATTTAGGCGAGATGAACTGAATCCTAAGAGTCAGTTACTCTAACACAAACAGATAATGTAACTCCCTGTATTTCTCTTGCTGGCAGATGTTGAACTTTTGATGTATTTGGTGACATAATGAATACATTCATAATGGATAATTTGCTGAAGGAGCACAGTAACTTAATTACTGCAAGGTGGAAGTTTCACAGTTATTCAATTCACCGCACAGAAGAAAATCTTACTGTCTTCCCTTTACTCTGCTTCCCCAAATACTTGTGCTGCCTCCCCAGCTATAATGCTGGATTGTGTCACTTCCTCCTTCACCTATGGATGTCCCCTTGTATGACTTTTCATAATTAACTTGTGCAGGAGAATTATGACAATTTTCAGAAAAGTTTTTTAAAATATAGCGCCCTACTATGGCTAAAGAAAATCCAACAAATAAAATAGCCATCTTCAACTTACCGGAAAGCATCAGCACCAGTGTATACACATTTATACACACTGAGGTTTGTGCCTTCGCCATCTGGTGGCAAAGCACGATCATAGCATGTCCACAGAGCTGAGAAAGTTTTAGGACCCTATCTATTTGTTTGAAAATGAGAATTCGAAATAAGAAAGATGGTTGAGAAAGTTTCTGTTTTTCAACGTTTGTTGATAATATCATCAGTTATATATATATATATATGTACTTGTTTTAATGTATCATCTTGTAATTATATTGTACTGACCAACATTGCATTGCATCATATCTGAGTGTTGTGGCACAAAAATATCCGACATGCTCTTTTCAGATAGTTGACTATGCTTCTAGTCATAGGCTTGAGCAAAAGGCTGTCCCAGCTTATTCCAGTTATAGCTGAGCGCATGGATTTGTCTTACCCAAATTTAAACCTCTGCAGAAGATTTGAGTTCATCTGACCTTGTCAATCTAATCTTGCTTTAAGGTTAAAAAAAAAAAGGGGGGGGGGGCACTTCTTGGGCACTGTTCATCTTTTCTTAGAAGAGACGTCTTCATAGCCCGGGATCCATGAATCTTCTTTGTAAACTATGAAGAACACGAGATGAACAGCTTAGGTGAAGGCAATTACTTCTGAGATCATATCTCTTACATCATAGAGAGCCAAAGTGCAGACAGCAAAAACCTCACATCTTGTCCTTCCAACTGGGGAATCCAAGTCACTGAGTGTAATTATAACCCGGTTACTTTCTCATGTATCCTGAAATATTGGAGCTGAGAAAGATATCTGAGCCATACTACATACTAAGATCAAATTAAAAAAAAAGTACTTCTCTTCTTCTTTTTTCTAACTCTTACACTGTGTAGGAGAGGATTTACTAGTTGCACTGGTTAGTATGAAATTTGCGTTTTCCTGGCCTTAGAAATTAGTACCTGAAAGATCTATTTCCCATCTCTAGTTTCTTTGCTATGAAGGATGGCCATTCATTTTCTTACACCCACTGCTTAATCCTGCCTGCTACAACACTGGATTTCAACACAGGTGGAGTTGCTTGCTTTCTCAGCTGGGAAGTAACATCTGTGTTCACTTTGGAAGTTCTTGTATGATCCAAGCATAAGTTGCTATGTAATTGCTTGCAAGTCTTCTTCTTCTTCTTTTTTTTTTCCAGTAAGGACTGGATTATTTACCAGATTTGCTTATAGACCCTTGATCTCCAGATGTCTATACATACATATAGAAGCTCCATCGTTAACCAGATAGATAAAAGCCTGTTCAGATCTCCTTCTTTTTCAGAGTGCTGGGTATTACCAAGAGTGGAATAAATCCAAATCTTCTCAACATTTTGGAAAGAGACCATCTCTGTTATACAAAACAGAAATAACAGAGATAAAGTCTGTTTCTATTTAAAAGTAGACTGAAATTTAGCAAAACATCATGTCAGGACAATGTGGAACTAGAATGTTACAATCTAGGAATCCTAGAATAGCCTCATTTTCACACGTGTTCTTTGTGGCTTCTATGCTCAATTTATTGATAGAATTGATACAGCAGCAGCAGACTGTAGTGATGTATTCTTCCGTGCAAACAAATTGCAGTTACTTACCTTTGGTTTAATAAAGACATGATAAGTGAAAATGGATATGAATTTAACTCTTTTCATAGTCGTGGAGTTTAAGTGCAGCTGACATCTACTCTGGAATATCATTGTAATTCCATGCAGACAAATGCATTTGAAACCTTAATTTCCCCAAAGATGCTGACCATCCATTTCTGTCTTCACAGGTAACTCTGTATATCCTGCACACCTTCAAAAGTCAGCTCAGGAATTCATACGTCCATGTACCTACTAGTCAGACAGTCAGTTTGTTATGAGTGTGAATGGAGCTTAGTTTGGTGCAGGAACGAGCAGAATTAATCAAAGAGTGTTTTCTATCAGACATTTGTCTAGTAGAATGCCATCAAAGTTGACTGGAAACAGTTGGAATCCAACCAGTGGACTTTAATATCCTTTTCTGAATTAAAAAAATATTAGTATCACAGTTATAAATATGGCAGTGAAGGAATAGTTGGTTTATTTGTAATAAATCTGGAGAAGCTCTACATACATATGCCTGCTTATGGAATTCATCTCACCTAGAGATATACCTTTAAGCATGCCTTTGTTTCTGTCTTCCATCTTAGTTTCTTCTCAATAGGGAGGGGGAGGGAAAAAAAAGTAACAGGTATTTTTACAGAATGGTTCATGTGAGTATCTTAGACATCTGCTACATGATGAGATGAGTTATGCCATAGAAGTGCCCATTTTTTCCTTCCTTTTCCCTATTCAGGATGTGTAGAATGATAAGCTCAGGAGGCTGCAGCCAGGGCCTGTCCCTCTGGCCCTGAGCCAGGTGGGCAGAGAAGACTTGGAGATGGTAGCCGAGTTCAACCAAGAGTCCAGATGACCAGGAGAGTTCCTGGTGATGAAGCAGGTATGAGGTCAAGCTGAGAAGTCAGCCTGCGGGTCAGAGCCAGGATCAGGCCTGGTGAGGGTAACCAGGGACAGAGAGAGTCCAGTGCCTACTGGCAGGCCCAAAGTGACAAGATAGGTCCAGGGTCAAGCTGGGAGGTCAGTCCACAGGGCAGGGTCCAGAGCAATGGAGTCTGCACGCTGAGCTGAGCTGAGGTGAGCTGAGCTGAGCTGGAGATCAGTGCTCCTCCAGGGCAGCTCAGACAGAAACTGAAGGCCCAGGGTTGAGCTTAAATGGGGCTCCTTGGCCCATGGGCAGGAGGTGCAAGTGGATGCCTCAGGCGAGGATGATCAGGCCCATTAAGGCCTGTTAGTGCCCTCAGACCCTGGAAACAGTAGTCATTGAAATGCTCACTAGCATATGTAATTTTGATTTCAGAATTCAAAGAACTGGGAAATGTTACTACCTCTTTAAGGTCTGTCAGAGACTATTTCTTCTCTTTGCAGTCTCATTTAGCCTACTTCCCGCTAACAGCTCTTGAACATTGATACGTATGTATTTACCATTATTAGACTGTGACTTAGTGGCATTCATAGTGCTCCAGCTTCACACTGGAACAATCTAGGTAGATAATGTATGTTAGGGTTGGTTTGGGATAACACAGACAAGTGATTACATTTCAGAACGGCATTTTGGATGAAATCAGTATTGTCCTCGTTGACCAAAGGAAGTAAGCTGTTCACCGCTAGCGGGAGCATATGATCATGATCGGTTTTTGCCAGTTGTTCTCCAGAGTGTTTCAAGACAAGATTGCTTACCTAATGTGAACAAATATCTGAGCAAAACGGCAGCAGAAAATTACACCACAGTAGCTGAGTTCCTCCTCCTAGATCTAATCAACAAGGCAGAAGCACAGCCCACTCTCATTGTAATGCTTTTAATTATTTACCTGATGACTGTACTTGGAAATCTGGCCTTGACCGCATTGATAAGGATTGTCTCCCCAAACCACCCTCCCAAATAGCTTTTCCTTAGCCATTTGGCAGTCTTAGAGCTCTGCTGCTCAGGCATCACCCCCAGGACGGTGGCCAGTCTCTTAGCAGAGAGCAAAGCTGTCTCATTTGGTGGCTGTGCTGCCCAGATGTATTGTTTCTCTACATTTTGCACCAACGAATGTTTCATTCTGGCTGTGATGGCATATGACCAGCTGGAAACCACTGCTATACAAAGCTGTCATGTTTTGAAGCCTCAGCATCCAGCTGTGACTTGGTTCTTACTCTTGTGGGTCTCTAATCTCAATGATACACAGCAGCTGTGCCTTTTGGGTGTCCTTCTGCCATTCCAGCATCACCAGTCACTTCTGTGGTGTGGTACCCCTGATCTGTGGTATCTCCTGCTCTGACATCGGGGTTAACAAGATCATCCTCACAGCATTTTGCATCTTAGGTGACATCTTTGTCATACTGCAGGTACGCATTTTGCTACATCTACATCATCTCTGCCATCCTGGAGTGTCACTCCAGCAAGGGAAGGCACAAAGCCTTCTCCACCTGTGCACTTGATAGTTTTTGCCATATCCTTTGGCACTCCAGCTACACACCCCACAGCTCTGGCTCCTTGCCTGACCAAGACCAGGTGATGTCTGTGTTTTATACAATGGTAAGCCCCACGGTCTACAGCTTGAGGACCAAGGAGGTCCTCAAAATGAGGCACTGAACGGACTGTTACATGGAGAAAATTGTTTGTCAGTCAATAAAACCTCCAAAGGAGTTGGAACAGGTGCTTAAAAAATTAAAATGATGAGTACAGCTGTTCATGGATGAATTTATTCTGAAATAATTGCTCGTTATGCAACAGAAGTAGGAGAAAAGTGAATGCAGAAGTGAAGAAAGATATAACTGTAATATTAAAGACTTTTCTGTAATAGCAAGAGCTACAGCTTTACTGTGAGAAAGAACGATTGTGACACTTTTGAAGGCGTTTAGTTTCACCTAAGTTTTTACTTTCAAGTTTGATGCCTTAAAGACATCCCAGCTTTGTTTTCAACTGTTGCTAACTAGTACCACTTCAGCAGTATCGCTTCCATGTTCTGTTTCCATTCTCTTACCTCATACATCACGTAGCCTTTTTTTTCCTGACTCCCAGTCTGAAGGTGATCATTAACCTTTTAGCAAAACCGGGTCACATTCATCAGGCACCATAGACTGTTTACAGTATTAGTGATGTGGGTGACTCGAGTCTTCCATGCAAGAACAAAGTTACCACACAGCACGTGGTCCTGAGGGACAGCCTACCCTCTTTTGTTGTGGGTGAATATCCTTGAATCAATTCACATTCATCGCAGGCTAAAAATGTGCACACAGAGGAATTTTTTACAAATGCTGAGGCTGGGATTCATCTTACTTAAGTTTAGACTTTTGTTAATAAGCTGCCAAAGCATAAACCAAACTTGTAGGCTCTTTCTATAGCTCATGAAGGCAAATAAAAGTCTGTTTGCCTCCATAGTTTGATCACACCTGTCTCTGTCTCCCTTGAAAGGTCTATATTTATATCTATGAATTACAGGAAGAGTGTAGAGTGACCAGCTCAGGTTTATGGAATTATTTCAAGTCCACGTTAATGCAGCTTAATGCTGCCCTGAGTTCTGGTTTTGGATCACATTCCATCTGACTCAGGGAGCTGGCTCATAGAGAAAAAAAAGCCACTGGCTTCAGTAGAGAAAGACTTCAGTCTCAGCTGCTTTGGCCATGGAAGTAGCACAGAGAAGGAAACGGAACCTGCTATAACACTGCCTCAACACACAGAGTTATTAGACAAATGTGTGTAAGACGATTTTTCCCTATCCTTAGGAAGGACTGCAAGTAAAGGTCCCATAAAAAGCTACACTCCCTCTCACTGGGGGTCATCACTCAGAGCAACCCATTCTGCCCATCCTGAACCACTTAGACCCCTTAATGTGTAAACGTAGTGTCTGAGGAAGAAATATGTTCCACTCTTCCATATCCATAGCTTTATCATTAAGACTGACAGGTGTCATTAAGCAGTAACCAGTCAGTTCCCAGAGCAACTCTGGCAGCATCTAGAAGTACAAATTTTCTGCAAGCAAACATTTTCATGCTTCCTAGAATACTGTGGATGTTTCAGATATTCCTGACTAAACTGTGAGAGAGGACTGCAGGAAAGAAAGATAAATAACCCAGACAAGCAATACCTGTTGATCCACTTTTAACCCAGCTATCTCCTGAACACCACGGCTTTCACATAGTCTAGACGAGAACTCCGGAAGCCATTACATTGCCAGTCTAATGCAGTCTGGAAGAGGAATCGGTCCAATGCAAATACATTGCAGACCTCATGGTGCAGCCCAGACAGACGAGCTTCCCTCACTCATCATCTTACACATGGCACTGCACATTGATTGTCCCAGGAGTCGCCCCCACTCCACAGCACGAGCAGCCACTGTAAGCACAGTCTAACTAAGGCTGCGTTACCTGGGACATTTCTGCCTGCCTAAGCCCCACTGATGACTTTCGCTGCTAGGGACAGTCAGAGCAGATCACTCTTCAGCTGAGTAACCCAATTCAGCTCTCTGCTCTGAAGGCCAACAGTTTGTCGAACAACCTCTAAGCCCTCGAAGTAGCACAAGTAAGCTAGCTTTCCTGGCAGGTAGAGATGTCCTTAAACTCCTGCCAGAATCAGGGGAAGGGGCTTTGTTCATATGTCTCAAAGGCTCCTCAGCTTCCCAGAACAGCTGTCTTCATCATCTTATCGTAAAGTAATTTCAATAAGTGTCCAGTGATATTGCAAGAACAGAGAGAGGTTGCAAGAACAGAGAGAGACGCACCAGAACTCTAAGCAAATCACCAGCGATTACCTACTTGAAGAATTTTCTATCTGCATTTGAAGAAAAATCTACCCCGATGGATGGACACATAATCTGAGCCTGGATGGTCCACAGATGAACAGGTTATCACAGCAAAATATCTGCTCCACAGATGAGCAGGCTGCCTGAAACTAGATGGTCCATGAGCCAAAGAGGTTATCTAACAAAGGACACGAGTCCAAGGGTAGATGTGTTATTAGAGACAACAGGAGTCTTCTGTGGAAAAACCAGCTAACTGTGTATCAGGACTGTGCATTTTAATGAGAGGAAGAATTATCAAGTTTGATCACAATTAATAACAGAGGTGGTTTCACATTCAGATGGCATACTTAATGCTTAAACTCCACGGAGTTGCACTGCAGCTCTTCAGAGTCAGATAAGCAGAACTGATTCCTCTGATATCTTGCACTGTACTGCTATTTACATGAATATGGTCTTGTTATTATTAAAAGAATCTATATTAAAGTTTGCAGTCTAAAGCTCTGTTAATTTTTTTCAATAGATCTTATTCCTTACCCTTGAGCTCTGGCTGATAAATCAGGTGCAAAAAAGCAAGGAAGATAGAGATGCCAAGGTGAGAAGAAAGAATGGCAGTAACAGGAGCAGCGGTGAGTTTGAGGCTGCTGAGGCTTTCTTTCCACCATGCCATTACTGTGCAGCTATTTTGTACTTCTTATTTCTTACCCTGTCCCTTAGTCTCATGGGCTAGGGAATTACTCATGCCAGGTGGAATTACTCTTCTTTTGCTATAGTTATCTGGAAGTTAATGATCTAAATCCAAGGTACTTGGGCTTTCTGGAGAGTTGATAGGGACAGGCATGACGAGGGTTCACTGAATTTGCTAGGACACTTATGTCATCAGTTTCACTAGTAAAAAGTAGTAAGGGCAGGGAATGAGACGGGCATGTCCTATAATCAATGACAACAAAGACACCCTTAGAGGATGATTCCTTCTGCTTATCACACTTATCTTAAGATGGGATGAATTGTCCTCTGAAGGTGATATTGCTTCCTTTGTCTATAGGGGGAGCCCAGAATAGATGTTGACTAGACCCCTAACCAAGGGTAGGGGAAATTAATTCACAGAAGGATTCTTCATTACAGTGCATCTGCTGAGACTCCTAATTAAGGCCTGGTGTCTTGCAGGAGATCTAATTTACAGACAATAAACTGCATCGAGAGTCCTAAATACACCAAGTACTTCAGTAACACCATTTTTCTGAAGAAAGAATTCCGAAGCTGCAAGCTGAGTGTTAGAATATCACATTTCATATTGAAGTTGTTTCTCAGTGTGTCACTCCACTAATGTTTCACAACGCCCAGGCTGCAGGTCAGCTGCAACATATAGGGAAAAGAATGAGCTGTTGCTCCAAAGGCAGTACTGAATTGCGTAGTTCTGCAAACATCAAAGCAAAGAACATTTATCTGGGCATTTACCTGGAGCAGGGAGGGGCTCTATTGCAAATCTGAAGTCCTAAAGTTTTTCTGTTTAGATAAATCTTCTGACTTGTTTCAGTAAGATGTCTTTGTAGTGAAGAAGGAAGCTACTCACTATTACGAAGGTACATGAAATGTTTGTAGCTTTTGAAGTAAGAGTTTATTTCTGGGATCAATATGGCATAAAATTTCTCGCACCTTCATGCAAGGAAGGTAGGCCTATTTCTTCATTTTAGAGATCAAAAAGATCATTTTCAATCTGCAGATAGAATCATAGAATCATTTAGGTTGGGAAGGATTTCTGGAGGTCATCAAGTCCAACCTCCTCCTCAAAGCAGGTTCAGTCAGATCAGATTGCTCCGGCCCAATCCAGCTGAATTTTAAATGTCAGCACAGATGGAGATTGTACAAATTTGCACCTAATCCAGTGTTTGATCCCTCACATTGGGGCAGGAGAGGGAAATTTCCTCCTTCAGTTTCCCAAGTAGTCCATGGAAGAGAGCAACCTGTTGATAGCAAGCTCATTGAAGCCCTTTTCTGAGAATTAACTGGGCTACTTGCTGTGCTTTAGGGCAGAAAAGGTTGGGTAGGTTGGAGATAAACAACAGCCAGCTATGCAAAGATAACTCAGTGTGTAAAGGCAGTCTGGTCTTTTGTGCATCTAAGCAGGGTAAGCATTTTCCTCACTTAAACTGTGTACCTAACCATTATAGGCTGGTTTTAATCCTGCTGTCTGCTTCTTGAAATGGGCAAGTACTTCTGAAGATTTGGCTCAAGGGGGGAATAAACTGGCTTGGTATCTACAGTATCTTCTCTTGCCTTTCTGGATGAAACAGGTCAGTAAGAGAATAGTTTTGTACCTATGCAATACCTTGAAGCCTATGCTAGAAACAGACCTCAGCAAGAATTGAAACCTCCATTCAGTCACCCACATGATAAGAACTCCGCTTTGAGAGCGTCAGCCAGGTTACTGGTAACCTCCAATAGATTAACAATAATTTTTCATGTGAGGTGAAGCTGGTAGAACCTTTACAGGGATGACTGATTCCCTTCTTGTTCAGGATTCCTTCCCTTTTAGCATGAGATTTTTCCCCCTCTAAATGGAAAGTATTTCATTTGGTGACTCTTCCCAATTTATTCCTGAGCAGAAGATGGCCACTTTTCCTTGGCAACAGGGATGCAAGCAAATGAGAAATCCTTTCTCAGCCAAACCTGGAGGATCTTGTGGTATCTCCTCCTCTTTGGGAAGATGCAAAGCTGGGTTTTCCTGCTGCTGTTGCCATTTAGTGCTTGGCACCTTTCATATAAGAGAGGAAACTCTTACTTTCTTCTGCCAGGATGTGGATTTGTTATTTGTATGTTTACGAGTTGCAGTCCCAAAGGTCAGGGTGGTGGAGGTCCATGTAATTAAGGCAGGTCTTAGCAAGTTGACACACCTGCAGCCTAACCATTATATGCATATTTCAGCAAGGCTGAATGGGGGCTGCTTTGTCCCATTAATGGACTTTGTGGCCCATACTGAGCTCTAACTACCCTGCTACCAATGCCCGGGGGAGTTAGCTAATAGGCAAAAAATGTATTGGTGATTGCAATACAGGAAGAATGATGTCTGAACTAGTGTCAAGACCACCTATCTTCAGGAACAAGCGGGCCATTGCCCTTGGAGTGGGCCATTTGGATGATACTGTACACCCAACCGTGGCCACGAGTGAGGGGAGAAGAGTGCTCCATAGATGTCCTCAAGAAAAGCAGTCTTTTTTCCTTAAAAGAGGAGAAAGAGGGCACACAAAAACCATTGTAGTGCCAGACTAGGACTGGTGTTTCACAGTGCTGCTGCTGCCTTTTGAATAAATTATTTTATCTTTCTGCGCTTTCTTATCTCACCTGAAAAATAGGAACAGTACTCCCTTGTATCACAAGTCATTTCAATACGTAATTAAAGAAGTCTAGTCAGAAGCTATGATGAAAATGCTCCGTACTTCCTTGTGGCTACTGAGACAATCCATTGTGTGTTGCCAGTTTCCCATTACTTCCAGGCATTGATTCAGTTTCTTGTCGGGAGATGATATGAGTGTGCTAGCAACATGCCTGAGAGGAATCACTGTGTGGCCATTGAGTTTATCCTCTCTGGACTAACAGAAAGCCAAGAGGTGAAGGTAACCCGCTTTTTTTAAGCACATTAATAGGGAATCTTGGAAGGATCATGTAGATGAAGGTTGATCCCCCGGCTTCACACACTGTGTACCTTTCCCTCAGTAACTTGGCTTCTGTGGATTTCTGTTACTCCTCAGCTATCTCCCCAAGGTTGCTAGTGAGCTCTTCAGCAGTGAGGAGAGCCACTTCAGTCAGTGCCTGTGTGGCACAGCTATTCACTTTTTTCCTCATGGCTAGCGTTAAGTGTCTCCTGCTGGCCGTAATGGCATATGACTGCATGTGGCTCTCTGTAACCCTCTCCTTTATGCAACTGTCATCTCCTCAAAAGCCTGTACACAGATGGTAATCATCTCCTGTTTCATTGGCTTTGTCCACGCACTTGCGCAAACTATCTCCACCTTCACATTCTCTTTCTGTGACTTTGGTGTTATCGGTCATTATTTCTGTGACATCCCCCTAGGATCCAGCTTTCATGCTCTGACACCTAGAGCAAAGAGATGGTACTTCACATTTTTGGTGTGTTTCGTGGCACCTTCACATCTCTGGCAATTCTCATCTCCTCCATTTACCTCATCTCCACCACCCTGAGGATCCACTCCTCCAAGGGCAGATGCAAAGCCTTCTCCACCTGTGCTTCCCATCTGAGAGCTCTCTTCTTGTTTTATGGCAGCACCGTTTTTATGTGCGGTAGCCCAACATCCAGCTACTCATTGGACTGAGATAAATGGGCCCCTCTGTTCTCTACAGTGGTGACTGCACTGGTGAATCTTATCAGCTACAGCCTAAGGAATAAGGAGGTGAAGGATGCTCTGAGGAGAGTTTTAGGTCATATCAGAGAAACTTCAGCAGACTTGTTAGAAAGAGAACTTTGTTTGGGGAGAATTTATCAAAACCTTGGTACAAAGAGTAGGACTTCCAAGGAAGATTTGATCAGCTTCCAAGGGTGAGATTCAGAAAGGTACGAAATTGTTAGAAGTGCTTTTAGGTGGACTTTTAACTGGTTGTATCTGCAACTTCTATCTTGAAAGACTGTGTTCCTCTGCTGCTGAAAGCTGGAGGAATCCTGACTCTTAACTTGCAAGTTCCAAGCACAAACAGGACTCCTGCCTGAGGAGCGCGTGGCACAGAACTGCAGTTCTCTGTTCTATTAGGAACGTTTGCTCATGTAGGAAAACCACCAGTCCGTCAAGATGCGAAAAAGCTTTCAGAGACATTCAAGAGGAGAAAAGCAATGTTATTTGAATTTATGGCCATTTCTGCTACGTCTTCAGTATTTGAAAGGAGTAGCCTCTTCCAGTGCAACACACAGAACCTGAAGTTCTGGAAAGGAAATCTTGGAGAAGAGACACCCGTGTTTTTGCCCCCCAAACACTAGGGAAAGTAACTGTCCCTCTCCTGTTAAATCTCCCTCTTCTGTCACCCATTACTACCTCCTTTTTCCCCTTCTGCCTGGAAACATGAAAAAACTACAGAAATGCAGAAAAGATTGACTTCTAATTTTGCTACCATTGTGAAGTAACAAGAACTTATTCCTGCTTTTCATCTCCACATATCAGCAATCCACTTGAGGCAACTGAGTGAACTGGTGGTTATTTCAAGGACATTGGACATAATCTGAAAGTTAATCAAGCTGCAGTGTTCTTTCACTTAAAAGAATGACGGAATAAGATGGTGACTTACCAACTACATGTCTGCCATCAATGTGATTTTGAGAATAAACGACCAATCATTTCTGGGAGATGAGAAAGTTGGGAAAGGCTTTGGAATCCTTTTATCAATTCAACTAAGCTAGCTCTAAGGATAGGTGTTCTAGCACTAATAGATGTTTCATCCCTTCTGGCTGAGTTTACAAATGCTGTCCCTCAGTTGGCAGAAGGAGTTGAAATCTTTATTGAGCTGAAAGTGACAGAATTAATCTCAGACAGGCGAGAGGTTCCTGCCTCTGCATAAGGTTTACAGTCAAAGGGGGATGGAAAGAGGTCTTGCGGATTCCCTTTGCATTTCACTGCAAGCCTGTTAGGGCTGTTATTTCCCCTGACTTCCTCTCCTTAAAGCTGTGCATAACTCTAGCAAAGATTGTGTCCCTGTGATCATCTATGGCACCCTAAAGAAGGAATTTACAAGTCTCTTTTCTTCAAACGGCTGCCAGCATATTTTACAGAGAGGTGATATGACTGCGAAACATCATTATTTCTGCCCAAAGACACACGGCTGGGGAGAAAACTTATCTTCAGTATGTTATAGCCTGAATTTTGATCAAGTAGTGATGATTAAGGTATAATCACTATCTCAGAAGCCGTTTATCTCAGTAACGCTAAAATTAGAATATGCACGGGTAGTAAAAGCATTTGGACTATATGCACTATTATCCCACTGGCCTGACGGTCCTAAAAAGCGGGAAAAAGAAATTGAAAATGTAGCCTTTTGGTGCTGCTAGTTGTCATCTTTCTGTTGCTGCAGAGGCTGAAGCTCAAGGTTTATCTCTTGTTTCTCATCATTAAGTATCATCAGATATGTGAAGAACACAGTTTTTGCACATATCAATGTTGCACTGTCCTTATCTTGGACAGAGAAGTGAGATTTTTAAACCAGATTTCTGAGGTGTCCAAAATTGTCTCTTTCAGTGGACTCCCAGCTCACAGGAAGGAAATAGCTTGAGAAGAAATCACAGGCATCATTTTACTTTACTGTGTATGTTTACAGGTCTCTGGGAAGAGCAATGTACACTACTACTCTTCCAGAAAAAGACAGGTAGGTTGTCATCAAAGAGCTTCCCTGCACAGCGATGAGTCATGTCTGCACACCTCTATCTGCGCTGATGTTTAAGATGATAGTCAAAGCCATCTAGAGCTAAGCATCAGCAGAACCGGCAGCATGTTTCAATCAAGAATCACAATCTCAAACCTAAATATGTTTTCTGACAAATATCATCAAAAAGAACAGATTTTCATAAGCCCCGCATTCACCTATGCCTTAGTCTCCACCTCGAGAAACCCAGACAAAATTAGGGAATTTAAAAAGTTAAAGAGCTGCTGTCTCTTCAAATCTACAGTCTGCTTTTCTAAGAAAGCCTTCTGATCCACCATCCAGAATCCTGTTCCTCTTCTTTCCTTCCCCAAATCTCAGTTCCAGGAGGAGATTTGGGAAAATCCCTGCCTTGAATCACTTGTCATGACAGCAATGCTAAAGTAAGTCTATTTGTGGTAGAACAGCATTGCCCAGAGTCAGGAGGTCATAGGGGCCTTTGGGGGTTTCCCTGCTGCAAACAGTTGAGGAAAACTCGATGAATCAAGAACAGTACAGTTAAGAATTTTAGGGAAATTTTCAGTGTTCAGCTAGGAATTAGGTTATATTGATAGATTACAAAGCTCAGCTATGACATAAGGTCAAGGCCTTGGAAAGGTGTTAGCAGAGCTCCTTTAAATGAAGCGTTCCCAGAGACACCATGTTGGCACAGACTAATGAAAATCGGAGTGAATGCCTGGCATTGGGGAACGGCCTCTGTGTCCATCAGTGTTCCTGGGAGCCTTGGAAAGCCTAGTACAGTGTATGTCACCCTTCACTGTAAGGCAGACACCTAGTGCAGCATCCTGCTCCTCTCATGCTCCTCTTTTACCATGCAATGAATCGCAGTCCCCGCAAAGGTCTCTTGCTGTCTTCAGCAGCTCTCTCAAGTTGAGGCACCTCATGTCAGCACACCAATATATGTGAGATGAAACCTGCTTGTGCTGTGCCATCCTGAAGGATTTGCTTTCTCTTGGAAGTTTAGCACCACCATCACTTTTTTTGTGTGGAAACGTGAGCAGACACCACTCTCTGAAGCTCGTAGGAGCTAATGGGAAAGCAAAACCTCTCAAAATACCTAGTTATTCCTCTTAATGCCAGGAGAAGCCTAGACCTGAGACTTACACAGCTCTAAGGTGTCTAAAGGTAAAAGCCACAATACCACCCCAAAGGCTCGGGTTTGACTGGTGACAATATCCTCACATCCTTGTGACTGACAATTTCCAAAGAAAGATGAGAGCTACATGAAACCTTGAATTTAGTTTCAGTTCTACTCTTGTCTGCTGAGAAGATGGTGGAAGGGCGCATGTAGATGGAAATGCATGGCCCAAGGAACAGACGTGCAACAGTGATATGGGAGGTGCAGGTAGAGAGTGCTTCGAGACGCCCTTTGGAAGAGTGTGTCCTCAAAGAGACCAAAATAATGACATAGGACACAACAAGAACAAGCAAAGAGCCCGAGGAAATCAGACCACTATTGGCAACCACGATGCAACCAACCACGTAGGTGTCAGTGCAGGCCAGCTTCAGCAAAGCGTGTACAGCACAGAAGTAGTGGTCGATCTCATTGGGCCCACAAAACACTAGCTGAGCGGTCAGCAGGGTCTGCACCAGGGAGTGCACACAGCCTCCCACCCACGAAGCTGCCACCAGCCGGCCACACACATGCTTGTTCATAATGCTTGCATAATGAAGCGGCTTGCATATAGCAGTGTAACGATCATACGCCATTGCTATGAGGATGAACATCTCCGTGCAGGCAAAGAGATGGACCGCAAAGAGCTGTGCTATGCAGCCCACAAAAGAGATGGTCTTCTTTTCAGCAAGAAGGTCACAAATGAGTTTGGGAACAGTGACAGTAGAGTAACTGATATCTACAAAGGACAAGTAGCTCAGGAAGAAGTACATGGGAGAGTCCAGCTGTTGACTGTTCTGTATAGTGAGGATGATAAGCAGGTTTCCAAGAATAACAGTGGCATAGAAGACTAAGAAGAATGTGAAGGATACTTTTGCTAAAGCATCATCTTGTGTGAGTCCCTGGAAGACAAACTCTGTCACATTGTTTTTGTTCTTCACATACGTCACGTAGACAGGACCTGAAGCACAGAATAAAGCCACCTGTGATGGCATTAGAAACACAGTGCTATCAGTACACATCCATATTGATCACTGGTATGTTCAATATCAATGTATTCCCTTTTATGCCTTTTGGGGAAAGTTTCCTTTCAAAGTCAATGCTTCTCTCAAGGAGTGACAGTTGATATCTAACTCAGAATGTATTACTGAAGTGCGTAATAGCGAGCTCCGTTCATTTATTTGAGGGAGTTGGTGGAAATATCCTCCAGATTCATATTTCTGATCTTTGCCCCTTTTAAAAAGGAAGACTAGTCACTAGGTTCCCTAAACATCCACTTTTGAAGTGTTGATTTGGAAACGAAAACCTGACTGAGAAGGATAGTGCATGTTTTGATTTGAGTCTCAACACATTAGTCATTCCCTAAGGAATTCTGCTCAGGCAGTGAACGTACCTTCTTTTTCAACCCTCTGAAGGAATTCAACAGAACTAGTCCTTGCTATTGCTCTCTGACTCTGGTAGAATGTCCATGCATTTTTGTGCAACCATCAGTATTCACATCATGACACAAGGCAGCTGGCTAATTAACATCACTTCAGCTATCAGTGTAGATCCTTCTGGAGGAGGTAAAGTGGACACCTACCTCATGTCTGTTTAGCAGAGATGTGCCTTTAGGCACAAACTGTCTTTAAGGCGCCCTAAGTGAAATCAGACCATGTTCAAGGCATGCCAGGAAACCTGAAGCAGGAGAGTCATTGTCCTATATGTGCTGTACTGGGCTACATCTTGTGTGGATGGGTTCCAGTTATTGCTCATGAGTTTCTGGGTTGAGACCTCAGTCTCCAAAAGAGCAGGCTTGTATTTCCTCAGACCACCTTTCCTACAGTACATGGGTGAATACTGGAGATAATCTGCATTAACGATGTGTCAGTAAGGTTTTTGTACACCTCAGCCAAGTTCTGGACTATGGAAATCCCCATAAACACACCTGTGATGCCCCTTGGGTAATAAATACACCGCTGCTGAATCTCCTTTACTCACCAACACCCTTGTATTCACCTTTGCTGCACTCTAGTGCAGTACGCAAGTATCACTAGTGTTCAGTTTCTACACTGAAAAGATAGATGGCAAGAGCTGCATAACAGTGTCTACAATACTGGCAAGTCCTTTGGGCTCTTAATCCTGTTCCACAATCACAGGTCAATCAGTTCTTTCTCACGAGATCTCTGCCTCTTCCACCCTCCAACTTTAGCAGCAGAGGAAATATTCTTTCGTGTCTCCAGCCCTATCTCCATGCCACTCCATGGGCAGAGGGAAAGCAGTGTGGGGAGGCCCAAAGCATGTGTGTTAAGAGCATTGTTGCCACGATGTGTACAGCTAGAGGGGACAAGTTAAGATTGAGTACATAGGCAGTGCTGCAGCTACCTATTGACTCCTTGACTCTGTAACACCAGAAACTTCCTTTTGACAGATATTTCTGGAAATGGCGTATAACTGAAAAATAAGCAAAGAAGACACCAATTAAAACAAAGGGTAAAAAAAAAATTGAGTTCTTTCTACTTCATAAAATGCACCTCACAAAAGTCACTCAACAGTAATGCCTCTTTTCAAAGGCAGGATTTCATAGTCATGCTTGAACAAAGCAAAGAAGCAAGATCAGAAAACTTGCACAGTTTATATTTGCTAGTCTCCAACAGTTTGCCTGCTATTCTCTGATGACCTTCTAGGACCACTTTAGGCAGTTTCATCAAAACCTCTCAGCTCCAAGCTGCTTCTTATGTGTCACGAGAGCAGTCCACATCTCTGCCAGGGCTGAAAACTACAGAGGATGAAACGGACAGCCTGAATGTCTAGCTCCATTTCTCATTCTGCAAAAACAACTTCCAAGAGCATCTGCAAGAACAACTCTCTCTCTCCAGATGGGGAAGTTGTGGCAGAAATATTTCAAGTAAATTGCACAGCAGAAGCACAAGCTTACCAGAAGCAATGAGATCGCAGAGGCATGTGAAGTTTTCTTTGTCAGAAAGAATCAGTGGACGGGGAGCTAAAATATATATTTTGGACAGCTATTAGAGTAATCTCTACAGGGTGACTCTGGAGCGTGATCACCTAGACCATGTCACATTGTGTGGGGGTTTGCTTGCTTTCTTGCTTGCTTTCCAATGCTGTCCAGATAAATGGACTTCATTTAGTATTAGCTATGTGCTTCTTTTGGAAACATTTCTATTTAAAATCAATGTCATGGCTGACCATTTGCAAGAGTTTGTGTTCACATTGCCCTTGCAATCAAACATTTTTTGAGTAAAGATGACTCTTACACGTGTCAGATATTTTTTCCCTTCTAAGCCAATATTTCACATACGCTTTCTTCTTTCTTATTAACTTGCTCTTACCATTGCACGTTTGCAGCATAAATAAATATCAGAACTGTGCTATATGACTGTTGGCACTTAGACATCTGGTCTGTACACGTTTGAAACAAGAAGTAAACGAGGAAATTATTTCAAGACTTCAAAAATGTTTGTGGTCAGGCCTCACTACTTGCCAGGTATTTTTACTCAGGCAATGCAAAATACAGAAGCAGCTGGTTAGTCCTCATATTAAATCATTATAAGAATCTGAGCCAATGTGTAGAGGAATCAAATGTTGTTGTTGTTGTTGACGCCTTCCATAAGCTATGGTCCCGCTGTTGCCTGCTAGCATCCAGCAGCCGGAAGAGAAATCAGAAAAATCATGGCATTCTTCCCCAAAACATTTTAAAAAAAACCAAACAGTTTTAAAATTATAAGCCTTAGCTTGAACTGGCCGTGTGCCCTAACGCCCTAGCAGTTTCAGTATGAAGGGGGTCACTGGGCCCCATCTGTCTTTCTACCTGCCCCACCCCAGGTGAGACAGACCAACCTCTGAAGGCGCCTGTCCCTCTCTGTTGACAATGGTGCTGAGCTAGACAACTGTCCTTCATTGCATGAAGAATTTAGACTGCTACAAATAGGTGGGGATGATCCCACCTTTAGCTGTGTCCACAGAGTGTGAATGCTGGGTGAGGGACATGCTGGCCCAGGCCTGAGGGACACTATCCCTCTAAGCCTTGAGAATCAGGATTTATCGCAGTTCCGTCCTGCTGGCTGCCATCCACATAACCCACCACGGTGAGGAGAAGACACTGAGACATCTTCAGTGTACTGGTGCATGCCTGTGAAATGGGAACCCACTCTGCCACCCCCTGCATAGAGCAGAGGACATTCAGGGAACCAGAGCATTTGCGACATTGTCCCAGGGTTTGGTCTGTAGATCTGCCGCTCTCCTCTGCAGGGAACACCTTCTTATCTTGAATCACACTTAAGCCATGTTAAGGTGCAACACAAGTGCAAGCAAGTGTTTATAGGGAACGTGAAGTGAAGGAAGAAAAAAGAAAGTGCTTTAGTTACTTTCAGAGTGCATTACACAGATGTCTTTCTCCCTCACGCACCTGATTTGCTCTTTTCCTCCTGGCAAGGTAGGAGTCAGGGTCCCGCGGCTCCTCGTGGCTCCTTCGTCCTTGTGGAGAACCTTAGCTGCTACAACTAACCTCCCTGTGGCAGCTGTGACTGGCTCTGAGATGATTTAATCTTCCATCTTCACATCTCTTCCTTCCTGCAGGAGTAGCTGTTCCAGCTATTCCCTTGGAATACATGTTTCTTCCTTTGCCTGGGCCTGTAGATGTGCCCTGTTGGGCTAGGAGTTATCCTGCGTACAGGAATTATTCCCAAACAACTCTTTTTTTTCATTGACTCATAAAATTGTGCCCCCCAATGCTTTCTTTGGTGGCGACAATTTCCTACAGTGAGCAATTTATCTTTCACTTGGATCTTTGATTCTCTATTAGTAATAAACATTAAAATGCAAAATCTGAGGCAGAGATGAAGGGCAGAGGGGATGGTCAGGAAGGAGGGCATTAGTGATATGTGAACTACTGCAGAAAGGCAGAGAGTTGCTGCACTGGAATGGGAAGGGGAGAAGCTTCTCCTCATATCATCTGCATCAGCAAATGACCCAGCCAGCATCTAATATCAGCAGTTTAATTGCTAACCCATGGATTCAGCATATGACAATGCAGTACTCCTAAGAAGGCATTTACTCCAAAGTAAAGGGGAAGGAAGCCTTTGGCGCAATTGCTTCCAGCAGGAGGTGACCAACAGCCTTGCAGACACCTTGGGCCATCGTTTCCTAGCTGAGTAGATTACAGAGTAGATGGAGTTTGTCTGACGGAAAGTTTACACCTGGGAGAGCTCGGACTAACGGGATGCTCTGCCTGGAACACATTTTAATATTTTTGATAGCATTCATTTCTTTATTTGCTGGTGTCTCAGCAGTGCTTGGAAGCCCCAGTCCTGGGCCTGTGCTATTCAAAAAGAGAACATAAAGGGAAGCCCTGCTAGTCACAGAGTTTACAATGCCATTGCAATCAAAACATGAACTTTCAGTGTCTTCCTAATTACTGCAACAGCTAAAACCAAGCTTTTCTTCAAAAGGGAGCTTTCAGTAAATTTTCCAAAATGGAATTATAGTGAGAGAGACTTGATTTTCTCAGCTCCTGAGAAAATGTTACCACAGTTCTACACCTCACCCTTTTCACTCCAGACTTTTCTATTCCACAGTTTTCTCATGGCACTTTTCATCTCCTCATTTCTCAGTGTGTAGATGAGTGGGTTCAGCATGGGTGTGATGACAGTGTAAAACACAGCCACGCTCTTGTCCTCCGAGAGATTGCTGGATGGGCGTATGTAGGTGAATGTGCATGGCCCAAAGAAGAGAATCACCACAGTAATGTGGGACCCACAGGTGGAGAGGGCTTTGTTCCTCCCTTCGGACGTTCGTCTTTTCAAGGATAACAAAATGACCATGTAGGATGTGACCAGGATGATGAAAGAGACCAAACAAATCATTCCAGTATTGGCAACGACAATGATGCCCGCAACATAGGTGTCGGTACAGGCCAGTTGTAGTAGGGGACGGACATCACAGAGGTAGTGGTCAATTTTGTTGGGGCCGCAAAAAGGGAGGCTAACGGTTACGAGGGTCTGCACCAGGGAGTGCACAAAGCCCCCACCCATGAACCCATCACCATCCAGCCACACACACGCCTGGTCATGAGCGTGGTGTAGTGCAGGGGTCTGCATATGGCAAAGTAGCGATCATAGGCCATCACTGTGAGGATGAAGACCTCAGCGCCGCCGGAGATATGTTCCCAAAATAGCTGTGCCATGCAACCCCCAAAGGAAATGGTTTTCTTCTCAACAAGGAAGTCAGCAATCATTTTGGGAGCTGTGGCAGAAGAGTAGCAAATATCTGCAATGGACAGGTGGCAGAGAAAGAAATACATGGGGGAGTTCAGACGTTGACTGCTAACTACAGTGACAACGATGAGCAGATTTCCTGCCACAGTAACAATATAGAAGAACAAAAACACCACAAAACATATTTTCTGCACCCCTTGGTTCTTTGAAAGGCCCAGAAGAATGAATTCCTTCACACTGCTTACGTTCTCCATGTTGATCAGTTGGGTGCCAATATGCAATATACAGCTTATACACCTGGGAAAATAAAGACAGACACATGATTCATCAGCATTTTTTCATTATTAATGATGAGTTCTATATCAGAAGTGGATACAAGCCAAGAAAGATATAGCATTAGTATTAAGCTTATGAAGCGTTTAGTTTCTGTCATTTATTTTTTTTTAACGGCTATTTAATTCCCCACAGTACAAAGCTTCTGCCATGGCTTTGGTGGCACGGAGATAGGTGCACTCTGTGATATGTTCCTTAATCCTGGTCTTCCAGGATTTTGAAGGACTGGCTCCATGGCTGGTAGCCTTCCATGCACTAAGGACAAGGCCAGAGTGTTCACCTTGGGCACTACGAGGCAGATAATGCAGTATGTTTGCCCTCAGGGGAGACAAAGTCCCTCACAGCAATCTTTGTAAAATGGGTGTCTTTAAGAATACCTGGAAATATTGCTCAGAATGATGATTTGCTTTATAAGTACACATGATCTTTGAATTCTTGTTTAGAAGGGAAATATACCCACATGCAGAGAAAAGAACTCTCTTGTGTATATACATTTTGAAACGTAAATATGAAATGTCACAGGCTGAAAAAGGAGTTCTGGGAAGGTTATCTATCATGGAGGGGAAAAAAATTACACATATTACTTAATGTAGTACTTCACATTGGCGGAATTGGCGGAATGATTCAGTTAAGCCAAGTTATCTACCAACTACTTCAATCTGCAGCATAATCAGAAATTCTCGTGCAGGCACAAAGTGATCAAGCATCCACAGGAAACACTGAAACTGAGAAAAGCCAAGATTACTTTCAAACCCACAAAGTGAAGCCGAGAGAGGAAGTGGGCAAAGTTAGGGACTTTTCCTATGCTTAAAGTTGTACTTACACTAGATGAAAGTTTTTCAAGCAGAAAGGTAAAATTTACATGGATGGTTCCTTTTCAGTTATTTCTACAAGGAAAAGGATCAGTAAGAACAACGGGAGGTCAGTTTCTCCCTCGTCTTACCAAGTCGTGATCCTTTCTACCCCTCTTCCTTCTACTGAGCAACGACGTAGACTTCTCAACAAAATAAATGACAGGGATGAAATGAGCACACCTTTATGGCTGTGCAGTACCCAGACGAAAAGAAATAGCTGGGCTCCATCCAAGCCAGAGCATCACTGGAAGCAGACCACAGCAATCACAGGGCCATGTTTAGGCAGTCAGAAAGGAGTGACCAAGAGAGAAATGGTCAGGGGAAACTGTATGCCTGAATACCAGCAGATGGCAAACTCCTGAGCTAAAAACAAGGTGTGCATCTACAAAAGGACCGATTCACAATTCAGACAGCTCGACCATGTATCTTGCTTGATAAGGTCCTTTCCATCACCACCAAACTGCATTTAACAAACTACCCATCTGTCTGATCTCATCTCATCGCCTTAAGTCATGTAGGCACCTATACCTAAGCTAGGCATATTACACCTGACCAGTCTACTTGTAGATGTGATGAATCATGTGCTGCAGGTACCTGTTTCTTACTGCTGACTCCAAGAGGATTACTAGAATGACTAATTCAGTAGAGGATTGCCACCACTTATGGCTTATCTCTTCAAGTGCCTTTGCAGGGGTAGACCTGAGCTATATGACATAATGCAATCAGCTGCAAAATAAAATGAATCTCATGTGTACTCTTAACATCTCAAAAAGGGTGAGAAATTGCACCATCTCCTTACTGCATGCATTCTTCCCTGAAATCTCAGGTGGTTATGGGAAACAAAAGAATAATATCGAAGCAATCGAATCTGCGGCTGTAGAACTAGCTCTGTATATGATTCTAGCCAAAGATAACTAGAGACAGTTGATAACTTCAGTGGAAGTTTCTTTCTGTATTTTCACATTTGTTCAAGAAGAAATGAAAAGGAAGAGGAAAGCAAAGCAAAACAAAGCAAAGCGAAGCGAAGCAAGAAGCCAGAGAAGCTGCAAAACTTACCTCACCTGTGTTTAGAGATCTAATTTTTTGCGTAAGGGCTGTACAACTTTATCTCCTCAACTTCTGTCTCTCCTGGTATGAATGTGTTAGAGCACAGCGCCTTTAAAGAACATAGAATGGCTTCTGGAAAGCTTCCAAAACTTGCTTAGGAGGTGGCTGTCAGTGTATAATCCAATCCCATCTAATTTATTACTTGCTTTCGTGTGTCACAAGTGTATCTTGATGTTTCCTGCCTGTGTGAGAAGTGGTTTAATAGGCTGTGTGGATGATGTGACCTGGGTGTGCTGAATGATGCTTTCATATCCCAGCAGCTGCACAAAGGGCTGAGAAGAAAACCGTTTAAGTACCAATCTTTAACCCTCTCCCAGGAAATCTTCCACCTGAAGGGCTCTTGGGGCTGCAGGAGGGAGGGGTGGAGGCTTGGTGAAGGGAAGGCGTGAAAGAAAGGGGCAAAGGAGGAGAATGAGTTCTGTCTTGACTGAAAAGTTTAAGTAAATATATTTTAAAGAAACAGTTGTCAGTCAAAGCTTTTATAATGATATCACAAAGGCATTTCAGGGTTTCTCCATAAGAAATAACAGTCAAAGGAGTAGCTGAGTATTCAACTGGACAAGCATATGCATGGACCTATCCAGTTAACGCTTCTCGGAGTTCTTCCTTACTCCAAGCTGATAGTTGTATGGATTTCCCATGTGTAAAGGGCCATTAGGTCCACTGCTCTGGCTTCCTAGCATTGTGAATGCTAAAACAGTCCGTTTGTAATCTAGATATTTTCTCTCCTTTTTTCACTTCTGTGTATTCCAAAACACATGTAAAAGAGAAATCCTCATTAAAGGAAAAAAAGAAAGAAACCTCAAGCTGTAGGAAGAGTCACCATCCTCCAGGGATGGTAAAGAATTCCTGTCACAGGAGTCTTTTAAGGACAGGTTGGGCTCATTTCTCTCAGGAGTGGTTACGATGAAGTTTTTATAGGGACAGAAGATGTCCTGGGTGACCTCTTGATGACCCTCCAAGTCCTATCTCACCAGAAATTTCATCACTGGAAATCCAGTGAGTAAAGCCTCTTTGCAAGAATTTGCATGTTTTAACAGAGGTCAGTGAATTACCAAGTCAGTCAAAAAAATCCTTCATTTACGAATTGGGAAACTGAGGGAGGACGTCATCTATTTAATGCCGATGGAAGCCGGCAAATGTAACCCTGACTTAGTCACTCTAGGCTCTTCTGCAGAAAAAAATGAATGTCTTTGGAGACAGATGCATCTGATCTACCTCAGAACTGATTTTAGGATGTGATTAGGTGTGAAATAGACGTCTAGCTTTTAAAGAAAATAACTTAGGGCAGACAAATCTCACTGTCACGATGGGCCCCATCTTTCTTAACCTGAGCAGCTGCAGTCAAAGGTGAACCTATGAAATGAAACAAACGAAGCAAATAGACATGCTGATTTATATCAGCATATCCTCTCAACAAGGCCCAAGTCAAATTCATTGTTTCTCTCAACTCTACTGTGTATTTGTAGCTTATGCCTCATGGATGTCAGGAAAGACATTGTCTCAGCTACTGTCCTTTCCTTTGTTTTGCTGAAATTTCTGGAAATGTGGAATGGCCTGATAGCAACATAGTTAATGTCTCCATCTCCTCTGCACAGAATGCCAGCGATCTCCACAGTGAAAACAGAAATCCTACAGTTAATGAGAATAAATACTGGTAAAGAAATGTCTTGGTGAAAATAGTCCCCTAACTTAAATGTCCTTTTACTGCTGCCTGGAGCCTTGGGCAGCTTAATGAGGGTTAACAGTAGTCACTACAGGAAACAAGAGTATTGGGTAAGAAGGTAAACAAAGTCTTACAGTCTTTGGGAAAGGAAGAGGAGCAACAGATGACAGAAGCCAGAGATCAGGCCAATAGCATCTGGCCTGCTCACCTAGTATGAGTCAGCCTGCCACTTTCTGTACCCAGTGGCACACATGGCAGCAACTTGGCTAGCATCACATTCATGTCCTTTTGTTTCCCTAGCCAAATGGACTACCAGAGGTGACTTAATGCACAAGTCCAAATGAAGAATTGCTGCTACCTCCTGCTGCAAAATAATTCCCCATAGGGGTGTGCTTACTGCCAGGAAAGGAGAAAGGTGTTTTCTCCATTTTCTTTCCACTCATCTTGGCACCTGGCTCTGGACATCACTATGGCAGCAGGTCATGCTCAGGGGAGCTGTGATTTGGACAAGGAGGGACTGTGCATGGTGAGATGAATGAGGTTTTGCAGCTGGATAGTGAATACTGGCAAGGGGGTTGTTCATAGAGCCATGGTGAATGTGTGTTGTGAATTTGATGATGGGCAGGATGGGGACAAGGCAGGGTGTGGAGGGAAGTTGTGAAACTTGAAATGGATGCTACAGGGCCAGGGGCTGTCTTCATGGAGTTTGTGAAATCAGAAGTGCCTGAGGTGTGGTGAGGGACTGTGCTGAAAGATCGTATGAAGTGGCAGGTAATACTGTGGGTGTTAAGCTGTGTTGAAAGACCTTGCGACATCAGAAGTGGGCATCGTGTTTTGAAGGGTAACACTAGGAGAGGCTGCAGAATTGTGGCTGCTGAGGTGTCATAAGGCTGGCTACAGACTTCAAGGAGACCCTACCGTAGAACAGGTTGTGCGAAGTAGTAGGGGACAATGTGTGGTGACAACCTGTGTTGGGAGAGGTTTTGAGGTCAGAAGAGGACACTCGGTAGCGATGAGTGTGCTAAGGGAGGTTCTGCAGTGACAGTGGACCCTTGGGGAAGGAGAAGTTGTGTTGAGGGAGGTTGTGAAATCAGCAGCAGGCTTTATGGAAGAGGACTGACAATTTCTCAATCTGTGTGACCCTGAGCAGCAGTAGAGCATCTTCTGCAAGGTCTGTGAAACTAGAGCTGCTCATGGATGCAGCTGGGAAGCAAAGCATCGGTGCAAGAGTCAAGCTATAGCTTTGGACAGACAGTTCTTGTGTTCTTTATATCGCGAGACTGTCTGAAGAAGGGAGAAGTAGTGAAAAAGCATTTCCTAAGCCATGACAGTGACAGGTTCTGTGCTGGGAGGGAAGGGGGAAGTGGTTGAAATCTAAGTGACCACATGCAACAAACTAGATCCTTCCCCAAGAGAGTGAGTGGCTGTTTCTCCAGATGTCACACTGAAATGACCGTGGCTTTTTTAACAGTGTCTGAATAGTCCAGCACCAGGATTTGATTTTACAGCACAAGGATTTTATCTGGACCATCACTCACAGATTTCAGGTGACAATTTTCACCAGCAGATCCACACCAGGCAGTTGCTGCAAATAGTCCCTGAAATACCAAGGAACCCACAAGAAGGTGAGAAAGTCCTGAATGGCTGCAGTGGTCTTTGCCGTTGCACTCTGTCTCTTGCTTTCTGCCATGATTTTGGAGAGATGGTGAGGGGAAGGAAGGAGAAAAAAGAACTGGGGGAAAGGAGCTCAAATATTTTCTTTTCCTGCTGGTTGGAAATTGTCTATAGCTACACAATTGTCTCGATCATCTTCAAGATAAGGAGATCTTCTTTCTGGGGATCTTTTTCCAAGAACAAATGCTATTGCATTGCCCTAAATGCCCATCTGTCATAGAAGGTGGCATTCTTCAGAGATCAAACATTAGCAGTTTTGGTCTTAGATGATCAATTAAGATTAGCTGAGAAAACACAACAGCATAACTCTGTGTCCAGACAAGGAGATGTCTTTGTGGTGTCAAGTTTGTTCAGACTAACAGCTGCCACAAGAACTATACTGTACTCAGCATGTAAACCACAGGAAGGCTGTTTAATCTCAAGGGAAAGAAAGACCAGCTAGACTGCTGCTATTTGATGCAGGCTTTCATTAATTAGTTTCATTAAGGAAGTAGACTCAGGTTTTGAATATGCTTCGGAGACAAGAGACCAATCTTAAAACAAGAGACCAATCTAAGTCTTATAAGAGATATACGAGAACTGTGAGTGACTTTTTCAGCATGCTTTTGCATGGTCTGTGGAAGTCATAGGATGGTTACTTCACTTGCATTATATGGAATGCAAAGTTTTTGATGATTTGGCATACCTCCACAGGGCGTCCATTACAACCAGTATGACAGTACATGACAGTACATATCAATGGCCCAGGCTGATGCTATTTAACATTATGAAATCTGTTTGAAATGCCTTAGATAGAAAGCTAATCACCTGACATTCCCTGAATGCCCAATGGAGTGAGAGGCACCTCCAGAGGATGTAAACCACCATCGTAGACCCTCTCAATCACTGACAGTAAGAGATAAGCATTCTCAGAGGTGGCATCTGCCATATGTTTGCAATATATTTCTTGTGGTCCAAAAGAAGTCGGTGATAGGATGACTGCAAGGAATAGGGATCATGTGCAGAATTTTCTGCCCTGAACTAACATTAAGATAGCCAGCCCAGCCTACCATGGAGCATGCCCTCAGCATGTGAGCTATGTTTGTCCTCTGACTTGCTCAGTATCTCTCTGGGAAGATGCCAGGACACAGAGCACTCTAGAAGGTCAGTGGTCATGGCTAAGAAGAATGCGTTCCTCGGGGGCCACCAGCGCCCTGAAAAAAAAACACATTTCTGCTTTCCTGGGGACAGTTGAAAGGAGACAGGCAGCCAAGGATGTTAGTGCTGAGTGTGTTCCTCAACATAGTCCCTGTACCAGTGGCATGAGGTGCCTGCAAGGGACACCTGCCGCCCTGAGGGCAGCAAACCTGACTCCACTCATCACAAGAGCTCCTAGACACCAGCGTTTGAAATAGTCTTTATTTTCTCATTGATTGCAACATAAGGCGCTCACGGTACTGTTGGTATTTCTGCAATGTGGTTGAGGCCTGGAGGAAGGAATCTGTAGGTGCATATGCGTGTTTCAGAGCAGTCCAATTTTCACCACATGCAGAAGGGTCAGAGAAAAACTCTAAAAAGACTTGATTTGCTTCCCCTTCCCAAGCCTCTGACCTCAGTAGTTATCCCCACCCTTCCTTTCCCACAGCTACCCCGTTCTCAACTCCAAGAGCTCCTACTGCAGTCAACCCTCTTCTCTTCCTCACCTCAGCCTACCTCAAACATCAAACAAAAGTAGCAAACAAAAGTCACAATATCACAAAATAGGTCTAATTTGTCTAATCAAAGACAATTCCTGACTGGAGAGGCAGAGAGAGAGACCTTTGCTTCTTCACTACATGATACCCGAAGTCTGAGTGAGATTTGTCCCTCTGAAGCCAACACCTGCCCATTTTGAAGCTTGCACAATCACACTGTTAAAACTCTTTTCTTCCTCTTCATTTTGTAAGTAAGTGGCACACAACAAGCATACTTCTTGTCTGCAGGGTTTCTGTTGTATTACTGCGAATAAATCGCTGTGTTTACTCTTTTTCTAAAGTCCCTTTCAGGTCAAGCTGCTAAAATACTCTAATTCTCTGGGGCCAGAGGTGAACGACGAGTCATCAAATGCTGTTAGAGCCCTGTGCAGTTTGGGGAGACTCCTCCTATCTGCAGGAGAAAGAAATAGGCACCTTTTTACACATGTTGTCAAAGGGAGGCCCAGAAGCATTCGGGGAGGCAGGCAAAGGCTGATAATGCCCAAAGAGGATTATTGATGCCTAGCACCCAGGCTGTGAAGGCCTCAATGTCTGATCTCCCTTTCCCACTCCATGCACAGCAGACAAGCCCTTTCTCTTTTGGGGGTCTTGGCAGGATTTGGGGTGAGACATTGCACAGGAAGTGATTTTTGAAGGAAACATTGGAAGAAGGGACATCCTCCTCTGGAATCATCCCATTCCAGCTGATTCTCATATTCCAAGAAAGAAAAAACAAAACAGAATACAGTTACTCTGAAAACTTCCCGCAATCTCTACTGACTGCTCATTTGTACATCTCCTTTATAACAGCATTTGGCCAGAGTACGAACGCACCAAGAGCCTTTCACAGATGCATGCAAAATCCCACAGCATCCCTGGGAATGGAATCCCTGGCAGGTAATTTTCTCCCCACCTACTGTAAAAGCAACCAGAGAAGTAGAGCAGAAATAGGAAACTGCCTCACAACATGAGAGAGCCCCATTCTCATCTGCCGCTGACTTCATCCCAGCCTCCTCAGTACAGTGAAAACACTCCTTCCTGACAACACCTGTTTCGTTACACCACAGGAGACAGGAACTGAATCTGCAGGCTGAAAGAACTTCCTTGTCTTTTTCACAGAAACTGTTTCCCAGAAGATCCATGGGATGAATCAGAAACCAAGAGAAAGACACTAGAGCTGATGCCAGGTCCCAGCTTCTCTGAGCAGTCAATTCCGATGCACTGGGGCAGGAAGGTAAGCATTTCTGGGATAGGTTCAGCATTTCCTTGCCATCATTAATGCTTTGGGATGTTCTCTGTCTCTGCTGTTCCATCTTCACGTCCTCTCTCACAGACATCCACACACACACTCGATCACTGCGTAGAGTTACCCCCTCCTCATATCCTGCTCCTCCCTCTCTATAAGTAGCAATGTTTTCTTCTGCTTCTTTTTTTTACTCTGTTGAACTGCCTCACCCTGTCTTCCTGCTTCAACCTCTCCAAATTTCTGCATGATTTTGCCTTCTCCTCAATATGTAGCATCTTGCTTTTACCTTCCCAGACATCAGCCATGCATACTCCGTGAGCGATAGCTGTCCCAGGCCAAAAGGCTGTAAGTATAAAAGCAGTGTATCAGTCACTAAATTCCCCTCTGTCTCTTGCAGAAACAGAGAGAAGAAGAAACTTTCTCCATTTTGGTTATTTCATAGTGACTGATCAGTTCATAATGCTCTCCTTTCAAAGCAGTTCAAGCCTGGCTGAAGGGACTAATTACAGTGGGACTGTGCAAAAGGCAGGGCCGTCATATGCTCTCCTCAAGTTCATGGAGAGCTTCTGCCTCATCAGCTCTGCCTCTGGCATGGTGGGAAATGGCACAGTCCTGTGGTACCTCGGCTTCCGCATCCGGAGGAACCGCTTCACTGTCTACATCCTGAAGCTGGCTGCCGCTGACTTTGGCTACCTGCTCTGCATCGCCATCGAAACAGTTCAGTGCCTGATGCATTTCAATGTGGGAGTGCAGTTTGGGATAGCCCTCTTCCTGGATCTTTTCACATACGGGACTGGCTTGTATCTCTTGACAGCCATCAGCATTGAGAGGTGCCCGTCTGTCCTCTGTCCCATCTGGTACCAAAGCCATCGCCCAAAGCACTTGTCCAGCATCATCTCCGGCCTGCTCTGGAGCCTCTCGCCGCTGCTGAACATGCTGGGGTATGTTTCTTGCACTGTTCACCCCTCTAGCAACTGCCACATACTCCTCATCACCATTGGAGTCCTGGACTTCCTCTTCTGCACGCCCCTCATGCTGATATTCAGCCTCACCCTCTTCCTCAAAGTCAAGTGCAGCTCCCAGCACCTCCAAACAGGCAGGCTCTTCACCCTGATTATGCTCACCATCCTCTTCTTCTGCTTGTTCCGAAGGGGAAGGAAACACACAGCCACACCATAGAGTCCATACTTGTCAGTTCCCAGCACACTCTCCTCCCTAAGATGCAGGTGCAAATCCCAGGCTAAGAGGTTTCTGAACCTCTTGAAGCCACAGAGGGCTGCACTGATGCTCCCGTCGTCCGGGGCAAGTGCACTGCATTGGGTAGCGCTGCCCTGCCAGGGAGTGCTGGGCAAGCACCTAGGCAAGCAGCAGCCCTACTCGGAGCACTACCATTCGACACCAGTGCTAGCAGCAAGGAGAGAGAGCAGGAGGGAGGGCTTTTCAAGTGAAAGGGTAGAAGATGTGGAGGAGCAGGAGCACCTGGGCAGCAGCCCTCTCTGAGGGGACACAGAGAGTCAAATGTAAAACCAGATCAGCAAAGGCTGTGTCCCTTGAGGGATGCTCACAGTTTTACAGCTCGGGTGGTTGTTTCCTTCGTAAGCGCTTAGCTGCCTTGGAGTTTCTCCAAAGTCTGGGGTAAAGTGTGTGTGGCGCCTTCAGCTGTTCGCTCTCGGCTCTTCCTGCTGCATCGCACAGCACTGCCCTGCACAAAGGGGAAGGGCAGGAGCGCTCTCTCCTCCTGATTTTCTTGCCTGCTCTTTGCTTGATTTCTGTTTGCAGCGGGCAGAAGCAGGAAAAAAAGGACGACGCTCCTGTGGCCGCTTGCTCTGCGATGGACGTCTGCCAGCGGCCATCTGCCAGGGCAGCTTTTGGATCTGCGCTCAGAAGGGCAGGCTGTGACCAGCCTCTGGCAGCTCTCCGTTGGGAAGAAGGCCCATTACCGCTGCCGATCCAGGTAAGCAAGCCTGGCAAGGGTGTTGGGGCCCTTGCAGTGCTTCAGAACAATAATCTATATGAGAGAATATTGAACTGAAGCTGTTTAGAATTAATTGCTTAGCATAACTTGCTTAGCATTAGTTGCTAAATTTGCTGAACCCTTAGGCCTCAGGCTGTGAACTTGCTGTGAACTTTTACATAGATAAGTAAAAGGGGGCCCCAGAGCCGGTTCAACCTAAAGAGATAAAGAAGTTGCACGGACAGCAGGAATAGCCAACCTTGAAGATAAGAAGCAAGTTCCCCATAGGTAGCCAATCATATTATAGCCACTGCTGCGTGCTTTAAAGTAGCCAACCAATGAGATTGTAGGAGTGCCGCGTGCTTCAATGCAGCAAACCAATCAGAATAACCGAAGTGCCGCGTGCTTGCATGCCATGACTGCACAAACATATATAAGATAGGCAAATTGCTGAATAAAGTTGGAATTGAATCTGCATTCTGTGACTGCGTCTGATTCATTCTCGCTACTCCCGCGGACCATGACACAAGGGAGTTACCATTGCCCCAAGCCGATTTCTTGTGTTACAATGCCAGACGCGAGCCTTTTAAACAGTGCAATGAACACGCTGGTCGCATCTGGGGCGAAGGCGCTGAGGCTCGGCGGGGGCGAGCAGGAGAGCGCTGGGGAAGAGCAGCGCCCTGGGCTGGAGCGCCGCGGCTGCGGGGCGCGCTAGCACAGGCTGCGGCCGGGCGAGGCGGGCCGGGGCAGCGGCGGGGCAGAGCGCGGGCGCCGGGCGGCGAGGCGTCGGGGCGCGGGGCCGCTGCGCGGAGCCGAGAGCGCGACAGGCGCGGCGGGGGCGAGGGTGCGGGGGCAGCCGGCGCCGTGGGCGCTGCAGCCCCGGGCAGGCTCGCAGCCTCGGCGGGGCTCGGGGGCGCTTCCCGCCGCGAGGGCGGCTCCCGGCGCGGAGCGCGGCTGCCGGCGGCGCTGGGGGTCGCGGCGGGTGGCGGCGGGTGGGGGCCGGGCGGGCGCTGCGGGCGGGGGTGGGCGCCGGGGGAGCCGGGGGCTGGCGCGGCTCGGCGCGGCTCGGCGCGGCTCGGCTCGGCTCGGCTCAGCTGCCCGGGCGGAGAGCTGTGCCGGGAGAGCCGTGCCCGGCGGCGGAGCGGCTGCCGGGGGCGCTGGCGGGCCGAGAAGGGGGGCCGGGGCCGAGGCGAGGGGCCGAGAGAGCGCGAGCGCCGCTTGCCGCCGAGCGGGTGGAGGAGAGCTGCTGGGGGGGGGCGGCGGGCAGCAGGCAGCGCTGCGGGCTGAGACGTGCCCGGGCGCGGGGCGCCCCGAGCACAGCAAAGTGCCGCTGCCTGGGGAAGAGTTTTCCTCCCCTCCCCTGCTTGCTGCAGGTTTGTTTTCCTTCTCTGAGAACCCCTGGGGGCGCGAGCAGGTCCGAAGAAGAATGACCTCTGCGCTGCCTTGCAACGTTGCCTAAATGACAACGGCATAGGCAGTAGTGCAGGCGGCGCCAGAAAAACCGCCTGTCACCGTTTGGGCAAAGATGGTCGAGTTTTCCGTTGCTTTCTTTTGAGAGAGGCACTGAGATTACTTGGAAGACGTCCAGATGTGTGTAGGTCAAAGGCACTGACGACCATCGGTCTCCTAAAAATGCCAGGCACGAGACTTTCAGGCAATGCACATGCGAAAGGAAGGCCAAACACCTCGATGTCAACAGATCATGTATGTATACGCAATAGGTTTGGAACACTAACAGCAACAAACAGCCAGTAAGAAAGCTTAAAAGGATTTATATGAGCTTTATTGGTATAGCCTCGCTATATTTGGATATATATACAAACAGATGTCTTTATATGATAACTACAGGCTTTCTTTACTGAATTGAGCACTGAGGACTAAACAGCAAATAATGAAAAAGAATGGCAGAGTAGAAGCACGTTTCCTGTTACTGAGCACGGGAGAAGTTTTCAATTTCTTCCTTCATTTCCTAAAAAAAGATTTAAAAAGATAAAAAAGGAATAATAATTGCCACTAAACACAGGCAAACTTGCTATAAGCTGGAATAGAAATGTAAAATCCTGTAGCTAGCTGCTTTGTATAAAATGAAAGTCTGTGTAGATGCCTTCCAGGTGGAAGTCAGCAACTCGTATGTAACACAGACTGCTAAGCAGGAAAGAGAGGAATAGTGAATAAGCAGGATATCCACTGTGCACAAGGAAGAAGTGCAGAACAGTGACAGGAAGTGCTGTGTAAGCAAAGTACCTCTATCAACTGCGTTTTGTCATCGTCTTGCCAATGGCGGTAAACACACTGGCTGAGCACCAGATGTAGTTTTTTGAGTTGGCGGATGTTGCAGTGCTTTGTTGTGTCGCCAACGACCTTCAACAGTTGCTGAAGAAAAAAGGGAGACAGTACAAGTTTGCGTTAGCACAAGAACATTTGAATAGGCTCTTGATGTGTTCAGACACAAAAGAAAATGGTCCCACACAACTCGCATCCTCCTTCCTTGTATGGCTAAATAAAGAAGGAGTGAAACGTCCAAGACCAGACTAAATATCGCAGCAGCTTTCCATGGAGGAAATGAGCTGCTGTGTCCGACTTGCGAGAAAAAGCAAGGCTCCAGTTTCAGCTAGCATTGTGCTGCTCCTCAGGCTATCAATCACCTCCACGATCCTAACTGCAAGTGAACTTCTCTGAGAACAGCGGGAACTGCCATGTCCCATTTTGTAGTAAAGGACAGCGGCTGCCACAGCAAAGGCCCTCTTGCCTCAAGGGTCGTCAGCAGAGCGGGAAGCAAAGGTGGATCAGTGAGCTCCAACCTACCCTGAGAGAGATGCTGGTTTCCTTCTCAGCAGGGGGTGAGCATTTCCTCCTCTTCTCTGCTAGGCTCTCTGAGGGCGATGCGTTCCTCCTTCGCTTTTGTCTGCAGGCAGCTGCACAGAGATAGGAGAAAAAGCAAGCCAAAGCATTAGCTAAGCAGTTCTGTCTGCACAATCTAGCACCGTCGTCTTACTTGGTGCACAAGGGGAATGGTGAGAGGGACTGAAGTACCATTGTGCTGGCTCACTACATGCATGTGTTGAGGGAGAAAGGGCAGCAAGTGAAGGGAGTCCAATTGTTATTAGAATTAAAAAGCGCAAGAACTATTAGATTATATCATGCATAAAAGAACGCCCTTGAAGATTTTGTGCACAGAGCAGACTGTAGACCGAAGGCATGAGCACAAAGCAAGGTCATAAGCTCAGGTGGCTTCGTCTCTCATCACAGGAAGTACAAGAGGTGAGAAGCAGAAAAGTCTTTGGAGACAAGCTCTCCTTCCCCTGTGTTCCAAAAGCAGACGTTGCCTAAGCCTCACAGACAGACGGCCATGACTTGGTGCGGGGGTGGCGGGCAGGAAGGCAAGAGGGAGAGGAAGAGAAAAAGGAAGCAAAAGCAAAGGAAAGATCCTCACTGTTTCCTATTACCATACGAACTTGTGGAGTGTTCAGCAACTGCTCTAAACAACATGTTACATTTGAGGAGTTAGCCGTTGCGGGGCCATCGAGGCCAGTGTTTTACAGTGTGAGCCAAGCTCTGTGGCTGGGCTTTATTTCATAAGCATGTTGAGTGACTGTCCTGGGGACTGACCTCACATGCTGCACCTAATTTGGAAATGGAATGCCTTTGGCATAAAGCCACCGGCATCACCAAAAGCAGGTATGCCATGACAAGAGGGAAGATATCAATGTCACTGGCACCTTATCCAAAAAAGGAAAAAAGAAAAAAGAAAAAAGGAAGAAAGGACTTGCCAGCAGAGAGGGGTGTACTGGACTCTGCAGGCACCGCTGGCCATGTCTCGTCCCCTTGCTCCTCGAGCTGCCTCTCCTCCTCCTCTGTCAGCAGTCGAGGCTCAGTTGGTCATGCCACAGGCAGGAGGACTTCCCGTGCCTGACAAGCTTCAGTCAACCAGAAAAGGTTAGCCAAGTGATGATACTCAGACACAAGCAGAGTAAACCTTCGTGCCAGGAAATCTATTACCAAAGCAAATGCCAAATGGCTGCTAAGCTAGAGATAGCAACGCTGTGTTTGTAGAATAGGCTCACCTGCTTTCTTTTGTGGTGCAGCAGGCTTAGCAGCTTGCTGGACAAGCAAGTCCTCGAAAAACTTTCTCCCTTCCTCCTCGCTAGGTGACCGGACATTGAAAACTTCTCCATAAAGCTCAGAAAATAAAGCTCGTACCTGAGGTGGGAGGAGAAAAGACAGCGCAGCCGTAAGCCCCCCCCCCAAATTTGTGTTCTGCTCCACAAAGATGAATTCCTTTTCCAGTGAAGCTGAGGAATGCTTTGAATAAGGGAGAGACTAGAACAAGTTTGCTTCTTGGCCTTAAAGGCGAGATTGTAGTGGGTCAGCAGGGCAATTTAGGGCATCTTCTTTAAGGAACACCTCTAGGATTAAAGCTCTGTGAAGCGACCCGAGGTTCCAGTGCTCCAAGGGAGGACACTGAGCATCTCCTAGGTTGCCTGTTTTGGATTTACTTGCCTTGCTGCCCTTCAGGTTGAAGCCTTGTGGCAACTGCAGAGGGAAGAGATGCCAGCAGGGTGCCCTAGTAATGCCGGTGTTGAATGGCTTAGGAGAGCACAGTATTTGGGTGCTTAATGGAGCGATAAATTAACATGAGACTGAAAGAAGCCGGGAAGGCAGTGAGAGAAATACCTCGGCGGGAGATCTGCATGGCAAACATCCGACGTAGCGAGCAACAGCACTGGAGCATATGCTGGAATGCCCTCTAGTAATGTTGTGAGCGTAGCTGTCAAGGTGAGTCCAGCAGCCTCCCACCAGGCATGGATATGTGGAATAGAAAGGATGCTCGGTGCTGTCCTCTGGGCTTCTCGGATCAACTAGTCAAAAGGAAGTTTGGAGAAGACTGTTGAAGCGGGTAGCAGAGGCTGCTGCTGAACAACAATGGATCAATCAAAATTGCCTGCAAAACGGGAGTGCACAAAGACAAAGCGTCCAAACAAGCCACCAAGAATAAGGTAACATTGCTGCTTGGACCCAACTCCTTGGACATAGCTACACAGCGAGAGGCAGGCCTGAATCTCTGCCTGATTTCCAAACTGCTTAGATGTCAGGTAACTCGCCCAGAGCCTCACGCCCGGTGCGAGTGGCAGTGTGCTTGAAAAAACAGGCCCAGCCCTTCAGCAGGGTCCACATCAGCGTGGGGCCACTGCTACACCGCTCGAATCCAGCAAGTGTGTTCTTGCCTCTTCCCTGCGGTATGGTGAGAGAAGAGAAACCCTTTTCTTCCCCCCTCCCAAGCCTGGGTTGCATTTCAGTGTTATAAAGAGGGAGGCTAGAGAAAGGGCATGACATGCAGTCAGGCTGAGGCAGAGGCGCCTCCTGGGAGCTACAGAGCCTGAAGAGGCAAGGGAAACAACTCTGCAGAGCCCACTGTCATGAGCAGCAGCTCTTGCCATGCAGAGGGCTTTATCAAGAGCGTCTTGGAGCTCCCTGAGCTGCTAGCAACATCCTTACTGTTTAGCCTGGAATGGAAAAGATGCTCATGCACAACGTCCTTCTTCTCCATTGTTCAGCGTACAAGAAAAGTGTTCTTTCAGCGCGAAATAAACACCACAGGAAGCAGAGGAAAGCCAGGCCACCACCATTAACCGCGGGAGGTCTGCCTGCTTCCCCTGAGTCTATTCATCCTGTGAGATTGCAGAGAGAAGAGGTACCTGTGCGCATCTTTCTTCGGGTGAGGTGCTGCTAGCAAAGAGAGCCGGCAGGTCCAGCACGTGAACCGCAAACCTCTCCAGCGCGTGTATTAGTGCAGGCGCCAAGTGGGAACTTTGCCCATACCCGGGCTCTCCAGCGATTAAGAACCTGGGCCTGTGACATGCTGGCTGGCAACAAGCATTGCTAGGAGCGCAACTGCAAAACAAGAAGTTTGCAAAGGAAGTGATCAGTCAAGACACAGATGTTCAAGGTGTTGTTCTTTGTCCAGCACACACTGGTCTGGATCTCTTCCCCCCGGCCGTGAGGCTCTTTTGTTCAGGATGTCTTGACCGAGCAGCCTTGAGGCCTCTGCCTTGGTCAAGTTTAGGTGCAGGGGGTCCACTGGAAATGGAGAAGGTGGTCAGTAAGGAGCAGAAGAACCTTGTGGGAAAAGAAATGCCGTGGGCTCTGAAAGGCCTTAGCTGTATCTAACAAAGTGCAAAACATTCCTGTGAGTCCATAGAACTGGAGGATATTTATTAGATTCCTTCATTCAGTTGGTTTCATCTTTCCTTATGTGCTGTCTCCTAGATTGCAAATACAACTTTCTCGTGGTTTTTGCTCTGTTATCATGGAATACATCTGTGAATAGCACCATTTTTTTCCTTTTTTTTGCCCTCCCAGTACTGCAGGACCTTTTCTGGCTCAGGCCAAGGAGCCCAGAGACTGGACCAAGTTCTGTGGGTCAGAAGCCTTCCTGAGCAGCACAGTAAGAGAGAGTGAGAAAAATTACTGATGCAGCTGGGACCCCATATGCTAACTTCTCCACTGTGGGATTGAATTACTTTCCCATTGCACTATCAAAATATGAATGTAAGCATAGTGGCTTAAAGATCGCAAATGAAGCCTTTTTTGCAGGGTTTTTATTATGCTCTTTTAGCTGGCCATTCCTCAATTTTCTTGAGTCACTCCTGCATTCCCAATCTGGGAAGCTAGGTGACTCCACAAACCCACGTTGCATTTCTTTAGCTAAGAGGAGAGACAACACATTTCTTTGGCCTTGAATCCTTGAAGAACAGCATGCATGAAATCAGCATGCCCTAACTGTCTGTGGATGTCTTTGGTGGAGGAAAAGGAGGCTGGCTCCTTCCGGATGATCGGCTGGAGCTACTTGCTTTCCTACAACTGTAGCACCTAGTTATATCTCTGTGCTTCCTGCTTGCAGTTTTTGATACCAAAGCACCCTGGACTAACTCTTCTGTCCTCCCTCATCTAATGCCCCTCCCACTTGCAACGGCCACGACAGCTTGGAAAGTCCCAGCAATCAGAAGAATTTCAATGAAAGGACATGGGCAGTTACCCGTTACAGTTAAGGAAGGTTTGCTTTTGCTGGCCAGGCCTTGGAGGAAACGGCTCATCTTCAGGACCAGAAGGTGACTCCTCATCACTGTCCATGCAGTCATTTTCTAAGAAATGAGTGGTACCATGAGAAGGCAAAAGACGCTTGTTAACTTTCCCAAAGAGTCTGCAACCTTCTCTTGCACTAAGACAGCTTCTAAATGTGAGCTGAAACCCGGGGCCTTGTATTTCTTCGTCTGAGGGGCATACGCTGAATGCCATTTTCCAAAGCCTTCAGTCTCTACAGAGCTCTCCTAAGTGTCTGGATTTGCGCAAGCTATGTTTTGCTAGCGGTGAAAGCTCCTTTTCTCCTTGCAAACGGGAAAGATGATGCTGACAGCCTTCGGAAACTGGATGCTTGAGTGGAGAACATAGAGTTCTGTACTGTGAAGTGGGAGGAGTTCCCGGCTCTGCCCTCTCTACCATTCAGTTTCACCTCATCCTGACTGAAAGGTTTGTTTCTGTTGCTTGCACAAACTAGCAGTGTTTGCTTTGGGAGAGTTTTACGGCGGTGAAGGCAGTGAAGCCCTACCTGGCTGTTGGTCCTGCTGGAGTGCAAGTGCTGGGTGGGGAAATACCCTCTGCCCGCCTTTTAGGAGTCTCTGTAGCGTGTTCTGAAGCAGTGGCTTGGAAAGGGGTGGCAGTGGTTGTCCAGGGGAAGCCACAGCCCTCTGTGAAGCTGGTGCCGTCTTCTGCATAGCCACAAGAAAATCTGTTGCTGTGATTTCAATGGCAGCAACATCGATGTGCAGCTTGTGACTGCTTGTGTAGATCTGCGGATAGTGTCGATGCAAAGCACAGAGGGCAGCTTCAGCGCAGAGGGCTTGAATATCGGCCCCGCAGTATCCTGAGCAACAAGAGCAGAATCCAAAGGGATGTCAGTCTCAGGCAGCAGAAAGCAGTCAAGGACAGGCTTTGCAGAGGGACACTCGCAAAGTCTTTGCATGTGACCCAAAGGGGAAGAGTTTCATGGGCAATGGCAAAAGAGTTCCTGCACTGCAGAGCAGTGCCCTGATGGGGAGCTTGCATTACGGGAGGCCCAGCGCCCTACAGCCTGTGCTTCGGAAGTAGGCCTCTGAGCCAACCTTAGCTCCTGAGGAAGACGCCCCCCAGAGCCTTCCATGTTCTCAGAGGCAAGGGAAGGCAAGGAGACAGAAGCAGCTTGGGTACTGCCTGGCACAAGCTCAGACGCTGTCAGGAGCCAGGCACAGGCAGGAACTCGGTGCGTTTTTTCATCTTACTGACACATTTTTCAGCAAGCTCCTCAAGCAGTGCGTCCAGGGCCTTAGGGCTCCAGTCTCTGGTGTGGATCTTGAAAATCTCTTTTCGAGCCTACAAACCAGGTGGTCACACTGTGGTTTGTCTTAAGCCTCTTTCTCAAAAAGAAAATAAGCAATGCGCAGTCCCCCTCCCCCCGTCACATTCCCATAATTGCTTGTCTTCCTCTGCTAAAGTTAAGAAATGTTTACATTCTAGTAACACACTGCCTGCTTTTCAAAGCTCGGTTCTTTTCAAGTAGATAGGAAGAGTAAGTACAGTAGTAGGAGCAAGAATTCTGACTCCAGCTGCTATCCTTGAACGAGCAAATGTCAAGCTGTGCCTATGTTCATCGCTGCTCTTTGCCAGAGCTTCGGTGAAGTGTTTCCTGTTTCTGTCCAGTATAGCGTGTTGTGCATTTTTATTAGCCTTCAATCCAATAACCTTTTTCTCCTTTTCCCCACAAAATGCGAACTAAAGACAAAAGAATCTGGGGTAGCCAGAAAAAAAAAAAAAAGAAAAAAGAAAAAGAAAAAGAGCCGGAGCTCCCTGCTAATACCAGTAACAATGTCAGCTCCCTAAATGCTTTTGGGTGGCTCCCAGGATTGTCAGCCCGGCCACACTCAAGCCCCAGTTTTCCCCCGAGGCTTTCCCAACTGGAGAACTGAGAACAAGGCGGCAACCTCAGAAGGCAAGAGCCTAGGTGGACTCACTAACTAAGCAAAGAGCAAGCCCTTGGGCAAGGAAGAATGTCCATGTGCTCCAGGTGGAGTGAAACTCCTGTTTGCAGCCTTCCTGCCAGTTGTGTGTGGGGAACCGGGAGGTGTGCAGCACGTATACCACTTGTTTCCTTGCTCGCTCTCGGAGATGCTGTGGGGTAAGCCGGTTTTCTTGTCAAGCAAGGCTCTGTGCCAGTAGCAGGAAGGTTGCCGAAACAGCCTTACCTCTTTGTTTGGCAAGGTGAAAAGGAACTCCCTGTCAAAGCGTCCAGGCCTTCATAAAGCAGGATCCAGGGAGTCTGGCCTGTTGGTGGCTCCAATGACCACGATCTCTCCTCTGCTGTCTAAGCCATCCATAAGCGCCAGGAGCGTTGTGACAATAGAACTACCAAAAAAATGTTGTTTGGATTCCCTGGATTAGTAGCTGTTGTTACCTTTGGCATGACTCTGGAGAAAGTCACGTCGCTCAGAAAGGAGAAGCTTTTCTGGATGAGCTGTTGTTAGCGAAAGGACTCATGGTAAGACAGAAAAAGTGAGGCAAGGTCTCGAGAGAGACCTTGTCCGGACACCAAGCTTAATGACCTGATTTCAACTCCTGCCTTTAAACTGCTGTGAAGCTCTGTGTCATTGTACTCAAGGAGTTCAGAGTGTGGGTGTGTGGGTGTGTGTCCTATAAAGGGAAGCAGGTGTGTCTTCTTTTCCTAGAGATGAAGCAGATGACATGGAGATGGAAGCGAAAGGAAGTACCTGTGAATCTGGTCTTGGCGACTGGAGCGCACAGGAGCGAGACCGTCGATCTCATCAAAGAAAATAATCGAAGGCCGCATCTCATAGGCCTGGAAGGGAAGTACAGATGCAGGCATACTGACGTATGTGAAACAGAGCACCACGCAGCGAGAACATGCAGGATAAACATTATGGCTGCAAAGGCACTGGCACGGTGCTGGACCCAACATCTGCAAGATTTCCAGCCCCTCAGGCAAAGCAGCACGGCACGGGAAAAGGAAACACTGATGTTCCCTTCTCAACAGGAGACACTGCCAAACTGCCCAAGAGGCCAAGTCCTCCTGGAAGACGTCCACCCCGGAAAAGTAGAGGTCCAACTCTGACCCAACCTACTGCGCATTTCCTCCTTACCTGCCGAAATAATGAGCGCAGCTGTCACTCGGATTCTCCCACCCATTGACTGAGGCAGTCGGCACCTTTTCTCATGAAGAATGCTATTCTCTTGTCTCCTTGCCTACATTCATTTGCGAGCGCTCGAGCCACCAGTGTCTTTCCAGTGCCTGGTGGGCCATAGAACAGACAGCCTCTGCAACATGAAAAAAAGAGATGTACGTAGCTACAACAAAAACATGGAAAAGTGCCCATGACAGCCCCCGTTGTGAAAGCAAAGCGGCCTTCCCTCCTAACCAAAACACTTCCCGTCTTAGACAGATTTGCGAGCAAAGCCTGTCTTTCTCCCTGCCACAGTTGGAGTCTCTTGGACTGTGCCTGCCAGAATTTGTTGGAAGCACTGGGGAGGAAGCCTTCAGCTGGGAGGCCAAAAAAGGTCTTCTGTGTTTCCACACCCTACTTAAAACATCAGCCAGAAAAGGGAATTCCTGTGACCAAAGCAGCAAAGCATCTGAAGATTTGCACACTTTTAAAGGTATGGAAAGGGAAGGATTTCAAGTCATATTTCAACATCCAGTGAGTCAAGCTTTGTTGGCCAAGAATATATAAAGCTAACCATTACGTCTTGAGATATTGCCCCTCCAAAAAAAAAAAAAGAAAGAAAACAAAAGGAGAATACTTTTCATGTTGAAAAGCATATTGCAGCAGTTAGCTCTGTAGTTCGAATGCACTGCCCGTTACCTGGGGGGGTCGGATTTGGAATCTCTCAAAGAATTCTGGGTAAAGCAGTGGGAACAGCACCATCTCCTTTAAGGCTGAAATGTGGTGAGAGAGACCACCCACACCATCAAAGCATACCTAAAGAGACATGCAACAGAAGACATGTCAGAGGTCAGAGAAAGCTGCCACCTGGAAAAAAAAGGCTTCCTCCAAATTTATCCTGTGGAAAGGCTCAGGACGATCTTGAAGTTCCCTGAGAGGAAAGTGTAAAGCCCGGGAGCTGTCGGCAGCACAGTAGGGAAGGTTTTCATGACCCCTGGAAAAGTCCCCACTGACACAATGAGTTACCACTGCTTACCGAACTCTGGATTTGCACTGGATCAGCTTCCTGCATGGTGCTTCCGCTTTTCCTTCCATCCACGTGCTTTGCCTTGAATTCGTCTTTCCCAGAGCTTTGGGGAAGACACCAGATGTGAATGGAGGAGAAAGGGAAAGGGGCTTTCTAACTGAACATGCAGTTAGCGGGATTGCTGTGGTTTTCATGTTGGCAAGTGAGTGCAGAAGCGCTTATACACTGGCATAAACTTCCCAAACCATGAAATATTCCCTAGACTTGATTGGCGTTCACTATGCAAGCGTGAAGAAAGGCAGGTGGGCATTTTTACACTGCACGATGAAATCGTCTAATGACAATTTGTGGAAGGGGATTCTGGCTTCAAGTGCAGAACAGAAGAATTGCAGATCCCCAACCTCAGCCAGGACAATCCGCAATCATCTCATCGCTGACCCCCAAATCCTGCCTTTTTAAAAGCTGTGGGCTAATGAAAGTTATCTTCTCTCCCAAAGGAAAAGCCTTGCTTCCTCTAGATGCTCCAGCTGTGCCAGCTACAATGCTGCGATTTTCCCATCATGGCCATCAATCGGAAAATCTTTTCAAGCATTACTGAGTGATGGGAGTGGCACCGCTATGGATCCCTGAGAACTATCACTATCCGTAAACCAACCTGTTTGTTCTTCTGCAGCGTGGGCTTTGCGATGGAGCAGCCCTTTGCCTGTCAGGAGAAGATGGCCCTGAAGAAATGAAAAGCAGCAGTGAGCCTGCACACTGGCCAAGAACTGCAGTGTGCGCAGGATACAGGCATCTCGATCCCAAAGGGAGAGTTTTACCTGCAGAATGAAGGCAAGGAATTTAAATGAAAGGTGTGTGTGTGGGGGGGGGGGGGGTTGGGTGGGGGGTATATGTCTTTTCATTTAGCAACCTCTAGCCCACTATCCACAAGAAATCAGCTCTTCCAAGAAACTGTGCATGGAACCTGCTTTCCAGTGGATCCTGGAAGATGGTCTTCCTGGGTCGAAGGTTATACTCCTTGCAGGGATCTTTGCCATCTTCCCCTTCTCGGCCTTCACCTTCTTGTGTTGCCCCTATGATTGTAGAACCTAGCGAGAACTTCTTATTTGTCTGTGCGCGTATAGCTTTTCATTCAACACCCTGTATGCCACTCCCGCACAAGAAATTAGCCCTTCAGAGAGGCTCTGCATATAGCCTACCTTCCAGTGGGGCTTGAGTGTCTTCAGCAGTTTGCCGCGGGTTAGATGGCTTTGGAGTATCTTTGCCATCATCCTCTTCCTGCTCTTCATCGTCCTCTGAGGACCCTGTCATTACAGTACCAAGTCATCATTTCTTGTTTGTCTCTGCGTATGCACATTTTCATTCAAGAACTTATAGCTCCCACCCTTAAGCCCAAGGAATCAGCCCTTCTGACAAACTGCACGCGTAACCCACATTCCAAAGGCTCTTGATACTGGACAACAGTATTCCTGCGCCGAAGGTTATACTCCTTGTGAGCATCTTGGCCATCTTCCCCTTCTTGGTGTCCACCGGCCTTTGATGGCCCTACAATTACAGAACCTAGACATAGTTTCTGATTGCGCTGTGCGTAGCTACATTTTCGTTTAACATCTTCTATCCCCCTTCTACACGAGAGATTAGCCCTTCCGAGAAGCTGTGCCTATAACCTACTTTCCAGTGGAGCTTGATAGCATACAACAGGCTTCCTTTCTCTCACGCTATAGCGTGCCTGTAGGGAGCAAAGATACAGGTTCTTTTAGACTGTGGTACACTTTGGAGGAAGTTCTTCTCAGCTGAGCGAAAAGTGCACTGGCATCACTGTGCTGTGTGAAATCCATTACTTACCGAAAAGGAGTAAGGTAAAGTCATTTTGACTTCTGCAAGGACTCGCTCAGTCTGCCTGAGGTCCATTCTTCCTCAGAACCTGAACTCAAAGAGCATATGAACCACAAATGGACTTTTGTAAGCATGGAAGTAAAGCTCTTTACTTTTGCAGAAGTTTCTCAGGCAAAGAAAATTGCTGAAGAGGACAAGGTAAATCTCCTGCAAATGAAGCAAGCGTTTGGTTCACAAGAGACTACGTAAATTACTGAGCCCACAGACATGAGGGGCAGAAGTTGGAAGGTCTGGTTGGAAAGATGATCCAAAACCGAAGACAGCAGCAACAGGGAAATACACAGGAGCCGTCTGCAAATTCTTCAGACATGAAGCACCTTTACAAGTGCTCCTCTCATGCACCTTCCCAGTGCTCAAAGACTCCAGTAGCCATGACTGTCCACCTCCAAAACACTCCTGTCAAACCAGGTTGGCTCCACAGTGCCAAGGACCACAGGGGTGACAGCGGCAAAGGAGGAAAGAGTTATTGGAGCGAGGACCAAAGGTCCTATGACCGCAGCTGACAAGGGACTAGTAACACGGGGGTGGACGCGCTGCCGGGGAGCAAAGATTCTAAACGTGCAAGTTCTGCAGCCCTGACAGCGCCATATTATGGAGGGCTCCCGCAGGCAGCAATTCCCAGCAGCACCGAGGACTTCCCTAGGGGCACAGAGGGAATTCCCAGGCCACCGAGTTAGTCCAAAGAGCTCTTGTGGCAGGAAGAAACGCTCCTCTCCAACGACCTGCTGGGAAGGTCACCAAACAGCGTCTCGCACTGTCCCACCACCTCCTCTCACCTTCTCTGCTTGCTGCACAGCAGCTGCTCCAGAGCAGAGCAGGGCAGGGCAGAGCAGAGTCGTGGCGAGAGCAGCCCCAAGCACCTGGGCTCAGCTCAGGCTGCCAGGGCCATATGGGGAGGGCGCAGCTGTTGCTGCGATGCACTGCGTGATGCCCCAGGCCATGTCACAGAGGGGCTGCAGGGACCCCTTGACCCCCCAGGTGCTGCCAAGGTGGGCCCTGCAAGGGCAAGGGGAGCTGCCTGGGGCACTTTAGGGAGCTGCCTGCACCTCACTGCCCACTCCCCAAGGACAGCAGGGGTCACGGGGAGCCACAGGAGGGGTCCCCCAGGCTGGGGCTCACCTCAGTCATGCCACTCCCGCAATGTCCCCAGATCAGGGTTGTGGGGCTACAACTGCTGGCAAGGAGAGGCTCTGCTCAGGAAGGAAGGCCTAAATGAGCAAGTGAATGAATAAAGAGGAAGACTGTGACTGCACTCTCTCAGCCTCTGGGGAGGAAGGGCCAAGTCCTAGCTGTTGCTTCCCTAGGCCACAGGCATGGAGATGGCATGGCCTAGCGAAGGAGCAGAGGGGTTTGCTCTCTCACCCTGAAAACTGTGTTAAGGCAAATCCAGCATGAATGCCTCCAAACAGTGTCAAAGCCTGGGAAAATCAAGAAAGAAAAAAAAGCACTTATTGGAAAGGTCATTTCTTTCCCTCGGCACTAAATTCTCTCTGCATTAGAGATGACATCTGTGAATCCTGCTCTTGGGGTGGGTTCTAATTGGGGGGGTTTTGAAGATCTGATCCTAACAGGGCAAAATAAAAAGAAGGGTGGCACCAGGTGGAGATTATCACTGGAGCCCCAAAAGCCCATTTCCCTTCTAAAGTCACTCGTTTTGCAGAAGAAAAATGTGATGCTCAGATGGAGCCTGCAACACTCGCAGTGCCATCCCACCGCTTGGGTTCCCAGTGGAGGAGACTGAGAGCAGCTTCCCATCTACAGCGTGACAACGCAGTATCACACACCTGAACGAGGCACGGGAATAATGGCTGCACGCAGTACATTCTGGTGACCCTCTCTGGTTACTTCTCAGTCTGCCCGGAGGGTGGTCCGAGGAGCGGCCGGCCCTCTGGCCTCTTCGGAAGGAAACGATGCCTGAGGTCTTTGCTTTCTCACCTGCTTGGTAAGCACTGCAGGCTGAGAGACCCCTTGAAGAAGCAGAACAGATAGCTGAGATGGCTGCATGGAAAGCAGAGTGGCTTTACACCGAGTGCCTGAAAGGCATCCCCTGCACATTATTTTCCGCCCTGCAAATCTGAGGGAGCCTCAAAGGAAGCAACGGAGTGAGCGAGACAGTGGGAGCAGAGCTGACTTCTTGTTGATCCCCCTTGCCCCAACTGTACAGCTGCAGAGGTCTGTGGAAGGGGCACGGTGCCTTCGGCAGCAGCACTGACTGCGGAAGAGAGAAGCTGTAGAGGGGAAGTGAGCGTGAGTGGGGGAAAGGGAGGGGATGCGAGCGTGCCGGGAGGTGAATGGAGGGGACGGGAGCACAGAGGGAAGGGAATGGAGGGGCTGAGGGTGCGCGTGGCGAGCAACGGAGGGGATCAGAGGAAGCCTTGGGGGAAATGGAAGGGAGGAGAGTGCTGCGGGCGGGGAAAGCAGGGGGCTCAGGTGCTCACGGAGGGAAACAGAAGGAACCTGAGGATGCAGGGAGAGGACTGGAGGAGACTTTAGCAGGTGTGAGGGGACCAGAGCATCAGCGCATGCATGGAGAAGGGATCTAAGGTCGCACAAAGGAGCCTGGAGTGTGCCAAGGAGGCGATCGAGGAGGTTGCAAGGCACACGACTGCACGCCCCCGGAAAGCAGAAAGCGACGCACTGGCTGCATAGAGCCCATGGCTTTAAGCTGGCAGGAAGGCAGCGCCCTCAGGGTGCCAGCACCTCGGCTCCGCCACACCAGGGCTTGGCTGGCGGCAGCCACACTCCCAGCATGCCTTGGGGCATCCCCACGGCATGCTGGGAGCAGGGCTGCTATGGGGCACCACGGTTCAGCCTGGGGAGACGCGGCCCCTGCCCCCATGGAGCCCCAGCCATCTCTTTCCCCCTGCCCCACAGCCCCAGCCCAGACCTCCTGCCCCATGGCCCCCGCTGCCACTCACTGCCCCAAGGCCCCAGCTCTGTCCCGGTGCCCCACAGAGCCCAACACAGAGACCTCCTGCCCCATGGCCCCAGCTCGAACCTCCACAGCAGGGGCCCACAGGGGCAGTGACTGTGGCAGATTTCGAGCACCGTGCGCTCTGGCCTCCGTTCCCGAGGCTCTGCCAGGGGCATTGCCAGCACGGCCCCCAAGAAAGCAGCCTCCACGTCAGCCCCTGCTGTTCCTCTCTGCAGAGGAGGCAGGACCTTTTGCCTGAAGCACTGGCTGGGGCCCCGGGAGCTGCAGATGCTCTGCGGTGCGAAGGAGGTGCCTGGGCAGGAAGAAGCTGGCGGAGGAGGAATTGTGCCCCAAAAGCAGGAATTCCCTCATCCTCCTCTGGCCCACCGGCACGTGTGTTGACACTTGCTGGTGAGTCGTGGGGACATGTCACGTGGCAGGGTTGGACGCCATGGCACAGTGCTCAGGCTTCATGCTTGTCAGGAATGGCAGGCTCCAGGCTGGGGGTGGGAAGTGGAAGGAGAGGCACCCCTCGGTTTTCAGGCATGCCCACATTGCCTGCTGCATTGCCACCGTGGCCTCTGTGAAAAGCCCGTGCAGGGAGTGTGCAGCGTGACATGAGCAAGGGCAGGTTTGCAGGGGGGAGTGGGGCTGAGAGGTGAGCATGTAGACAGCTGGGACCAGACGGCACCAGTGTGCAGGGGTGCACTTCTGTGTCCTTCAGCCCCCGGTCAAAGTGATGACTTGTGGTCTCCAAAACCAGCAGACTGGCTTTCACCTGGCAGCCTTTACACCCATTTGAGCACCAGCCAGCACTGTTCCTCTTAGCAGTTCATTGCTCCTGAATAGCAGGCAAGGAGTGTTGTGGGCGAAGGGGGCCGCCCATATGAAATCTGGAGAGCCGCAGTGTTCACAGCAGAGCTTGTCTGTTCATGGGTATCCCCAGAGCTCTGGAGATGCAGGAGCCAAAGGGAGTCCTGGGAGGATGCCTTTTGGCTTAACGAAGCTTTGTGTCAGGCAGCCCCTGCCTCGTTTCATCCTAGCTTTGGATCTCAAAGCAAATAGAAAGCTCAGAAGGAGAGGAAAAGTCTTTTTATGCATGCCATGCTGCTGTTGAGATTTGTTTAGGCCTCTTCTTTGCACTGTGCATGCTACTGCATTGTGTAACCCTGCAGACTGGTGCTTCCACCGAGGGTCCTTAGCCTTATACCGGAGGAGCCGTCACTATGGGGTTTATGTAGGCATCAGAGGGGCAAGTGTTTGTCTGGAGAAGGGCTTTGTTCAGCCCTCTCATGCCACACCAGGACTATGTTCCTGGAGTAATGCCATCAAAGCAATCTGATTTTGACTAATAGTGGGATTAATGAGCTTTGTCAGGTCTTGAGCTGTCCAACTAAGGATGCTCGTTATGAGCCCAGGCCAGTTACAGACTTAGCTGCTGCCTTTAGACATGGGGCTGAGAACGATCCTTTTTTCTTTCATGGCCATTTGTGTTTCAGACATAGAGACAAGATGCTCTGAGGTAGTTCTGTTGCAAGGGAATAATCCCTCCCTGCAGCTCACATTGCAGGTGGGCTCCATCCTGCCTGCTAGGCTCCCTCAGAATGTTCTTTGTTCTAAAATTAAATGAAAAATTGTGTTTCTAAGTAATGGCAGCAAAATTGCCAAGACCAAACAGAGCAGAATCCTGGAAAATTTCAGTGGGGCATAAATGGAGGTGGTCACTGAAGGAGTGGGGCAGGGAAGGAAGAACAGCCCCCTCCCCAAACTGGCAATTGTGTCCTTGGTTTTTTTCTGTATCCTTAGCAGCGGGTAGTGAATTCCAGCTCTTCAGGGCTGTCCCTGCACAACTCTGTGGCCTCCTTTCAGGTTTGGCAACAAAATTCAACTGCCGAGAAGCCTGTCAGCCAGCCCTTCAAGTCTGCCAGTGCAACTCTTATCCTAAACCCTACCCGACAAGCACCCCATAGTTCCATTAAGGATCCCAAATCCTATTTTCCACTGCCATGTTCCCTACGAGATCAAAGATCAAGAATACCTCGAGCCCACCTCCGCCATATGTGTCAACTCACAGACCCAAGTGAGGGCTGCTACCTACAGACTTGGAAATAGAGAGTTCAGTCCCCTGTCCTGCAAAGACCTTTGGCATCCCAGACGATTTTCACACAATGTCAGACCATGCAGAGACTGTATTACAAATTCTATGATATACATTCCGAAATATCTAATAATTTCTTTATTGAAATTAAATGATTCAAAATGATCAAAGTGAAGCATTTTGATTTTTCTCAATTGAAATTTAGCATAATTGACCCAGAAGACATTTCAGTGTTTCAACATTGCTCTCTCATGCAAAAGGAAGGTTAGAGAAGTAGGAATTCCCCATTGAAGAGAAACACTATTTGCCCAAAGATGGGAGATCTTTGGAGAGCAGCCTCCACCAGGAATGTCAATGACTCCCCCACTGCTTCTAATCTTCCTTCTCTTTCTGCAGGTGTGGGAGTGAGGGCAAATTTAAGATAGCATTTAAAATACCATCAGGAAATGAGTGGAAATGGAAAATGTCCCACGTCCCTGTAAGATGAGTTTGCAAAAGAGAGATGATGAATTATCTTCTTGAATGGCCTGTCTCCTTCCTTTACTACAAAGGCACCTTAGACAACTAGATTAGATTCAGTCACCTAACTTTTAAATAGCTTAACTGCAGGGAGATGAATCCCATCTGCTGTATAGACATGTGGCATGTGCTCAAGATCCATGATGGGTCTGGATCTACTGCACAGCTCTGTCCAGGAGATGCATTTCACATTCTCTGAAATATCACACTGAGCTGCACCGTGTGCTGTTCTGACTGTCTTTATGTGCACAGTAAACTATGCACATCCCAAAATCTGGGATGCATGGAGCCTAATCAACATGACATGGAGAAAGCATGTGTGAAATTGCACGTGCATGTGTAAAACAAACAAAACAAACAAACAAACAAAAACCCTTCCCCGGAAATCCACCAGCCTTACCCTCCCAAGCCTGCAGTTCTGCGCCATGCCATCACACTGTATTTCCATACCACAGCAATGCAGGAGGCCAGGCTCCATGATTACTCTTTCAAATGCTCATGGGTGTGAAACACTTGGGGAAAACATACAGGAAGACTTCCTTACTGAGCTTTAGCTTTATGCAAGTGACCTATTTAAAGCTAATCAGGCTTCCTCTGTGTTCATCAGAGAGAAAGAAGTTAGCATCTTCACAGAGCGCTTCTTCCTTAGGACAAGTTGAATCATCTCCAGGAACTGCCTGTCTCTCTCCATTGAGTCCAGAGGGGGTTTAGATGACTAGATTAGATTCAAACAAAGCTTCTACATGCTTCCTGGTAGATGACATGAGCATTTTCACCCACAATCCTCCCTAATTTCTCCCTTTTATCTCTACCGAGAGATCTCAAACCACCCAGGCACCAGCATGAGGTCCTTCAGTAGGATGCCTGAATTTAGGCGAGATGAACTGAATCCTAAGAGTCAGTTACTCTAACACAAACAGATAATGCAACTCCCTGTATTTATCTTGTTGGCAGATGTTGAACTTTTGACGTTATTTGGTGACATAATTAATACGTTCATAATGGATAATTTGCTGAAGGAGCACAGTAACTTAGTTCCTGCAAGGTGGAAGTTTCACAGTTATTCAGTTCACCTCACAGAAGAAAATCCTGTTGTCTTCCCTTTACTCTGCTTCCCCAAATACTTGTGCTGCCTCCCCAGCTATAATACTGGATTGTGTCACTTCCTCCTTTACCTATGGATGTCCCCTGGTATGACTTTTCATAATTAACTTGTGCAGGAGAATTATGACAATTTTCAGAAAAGTTTTTTAAAATGTAGCGCCCTACTCTGGCTAAAGAAAATCCAACAAATAAAATAGCCATCTTCAACTTACCGGAAAACATCAGCACCAGCGTATACGCGTTTACATACACTCAGGTTTGTGCCTTCGCCATCTGGTGGCAAAGCACGATCATAGCGTGTCCACAGAGCTGAGAAAGTTTTTGGACCCTATCTATTTGTTTGAAAATGGGGATTCTAAATAAGTAAGATGGTTGAGAAAGTTTCCGTTTTTCAATGTTTGTTGATAATACCATCAGTTATATATAGACATCATTTGGAGATCTTCTATTTTATAAATAGGTGATACTTATTGTTTACTGCTGCTACTTGTTTTAATGTATTATCTTGTATTATATTGTACTGAACAACATTGCATTGCATCATATCTGAGCGTTGTGGCACAAAAATATCCGACATGCTCTTTTCAGATAGTTGACTATGCATCTAGTCATAGGCTTGAGCAAAAGGCTGTCCCGGCTTATTCCAGTCATAGGTGGGCACATTGATTTATCTTACCCAAATTTAAACCTCTGCAGAAGATTTGAGTTCATCTGACGTTGTCAATCTAATCTTGCTTTAAGGTTAAAAAAAAAAAAAGGGGGGGGCACTTCTTGGGCACTGTTCATCTTTTCTTAGAAGAGACGTCTTCATAGCCCGGGATCCATGAATCTTCTTTGTAAACTATGAAGAACACGAGATGAACAGCTTAGGTGAAGTCGATTACTTCTGAGATCATATCTCTTACATCATAGAGAGCCAAAGTGCAGACAGCAAAAACCTCACATCTTGTCCTTCCAACTGGGGAATCCAAGTCAGTGAGTGTAATTATAACCCGGTTACTTTCTCATGTATCCTGAAATATTGGAGCTGAGAAAGATATCTGAGCCATATTACATACTAAGATCAAATTAAAAAAAAAGTACTTCTCTTCTTCTTTTTTCTAACTCTTACATTGTGTAGGAGAGGATTTACTAGTTACACTGGTTAGTATGAAATTTGCATTTTCCTGGCCTTAGAAATTAGTAGCTGAAAGATCTATTTCCCATCTCTAGTTTCTTTGCTATGAAGGATGGCCATTCATTTTCTTACACCCACTGCTTAATCCTGCCTGCTACAACACTGGATTTCAACACAGGTGGAGTTGCTTGCTTTCTCAACTGGGAAGTAACATCTGTGTTCACTTTGGAAGTTCTTGTATGATCCAGGCATAAGTTGCTATGTAATTGCTTGCAGGTCGTCTTCTTTTTTTTTTCCCCCAATAAGGACTGGACTATTTACCAGATTTGCTTATAGACCCTTGATCTCCAGATGTCCATACACACATATAGAAGCTCCATCGTTAACCAGATAGACAAAAGCCTGTTCTCCTTATTTTTCAGAGTGCTGGGTATTACCAAGAGTGGAATAAATCCAAATCTTCTCAACATTTTGGAAAGAAACCATCTATGTTATACAAACAGAAATAACAGAGATAAAGTCTGTTTCTATTTAAAAGTAGACTGAAATTTAGCAAAACATCATTTCAGGACAATGTGGAACTAGAATGTTACAGTCTAGGAATCCTAGAATAGCCTCATTTTCACACGTGTTCTTTGTGGCTTGTATGTCCAATTCATTGATAGAATTGATACAGCAGCAGCAGATTGTAGTGATGTATTGTTCCGTGCAAACAAATTGCAGTTACTTACCTTTGGTTTAATAAAGACATGGTAAGTGAAAATGGATATGAATTTAACTCTTTTCATAGTCGTGGAGTTTAAGTGCAGCTGACATCTACTCTGGAATATCATTGTAATCCCATGCAGACAAATGCATTTGAAACCTTATTTTCCCCAGAGATGCTGACCATCCATTTCTGTCTTCACAGGTAACTTTGTATATCCTGCACACCTTCAAAAATCAGCTCATGAATTCATACGTCCATGTACCTACTAGTCAGACAGTCAGTTTGTTATGAGTGTGAATGGAGCTTGGTTTGGTGCAGGAACTAGCAGAACTAATCAAAGAGTGTTTTCTATCAGACATTTGTCTAGTAGAATGCCATCAAGTTGACTGGAAACAGTTGGAATCCAACCAGTGGACTTTAATATCCTTTTCTGAATACAAAAAAATATTAGTATCACAGTTATAAATATGGCAGTGAAGGAATAGTTGGTTTATTTGTAATAAAATCTGGAGTAGCTCTGCATGCATATGGCTGCTTAAGGAATTCATCTCACCTAGAGATATACCTTTAAGCATGCCTTCGTTTCTGTCTTCCATCTTAGTTTCTTCTCAATAGGGAGGGGGAGGAAAAAAAAGTAACAGGTGTTTTTACAGAATGGTTCATGTGAGTATCTTAGACATCTGCTACATGATGAGATGAGTTATGCCATAGAAGTGCCCATTTTTTTCTTTCTTTTCCCTGTTCAGGATGTGTAGAATGATAAGCTCAGGAGGCTGCAGCCAGGGCCTGTCCCTCTGGCCCTGAGCCAGGTGGGCAGAGAATACCTGGGGATGGTAGCCAAGTTCAACCAAGAGTCCAGATGACCAGGAGAGTTCCTGGTGATGAAGCAGGTGTGAGGTCAAGCTGAGAAGTCAGCCTGCGGGTCAGAGTCAGGATCAGGCCTGGTGAGGGTAACCAGGGACAGAGAGAGTCCAGTGCCTACTGGCAGGCCCAAAGTGACAAGATAGGTCCAGGGTCAAGCTGGGAGGTCAGTCCACAGGGCAGGGTCCAGAGCAATGGAGTCTGCACGCTGAGCTGAGCTGTGCTGAGCTGGAGATCAGTGCTCCTCTAGGGCAGCTCAGACAGAAACTGAAGGCCCAGGGTTGAGCTTAAATGGGGCTCCTGGGCCCATGGGCAGGAGGTGCAAGTGGCTGCCTCAGGCGAGGATGATCAGGCCCCTTAAGGCCTGTTAGTGCCCTCAGACCCTGGAAACAGTAGTAATTGAAATGCTCACTAGCATATGTAATTTTGATTTAAGAATTCAAAGAACTGGGAAACCAAACCAAAGAACGATAAATAACCCAGACAAGCAATACCCGTTGATCCACTTTTAACCCAGCTATCTCCTGAACACCACGGCTTTCATGTAGTCTAGATGAGAACTCCGGAAGCCATTGCATTGCCAGTCTAATGCAGTCTGGAACAGGACTCAGTCCAATGCAAATACATTGCAGACCTCATGGTGCAGCCCAAAGAGACGAGCTTCCCTCACTCATCATCTTACACACGGCACTGCACATTCATTGTCCCAGGAGTCACCCCCACTCCACAACACGAGCAGCCACTGTAAGCACAGTCTAACCAAGGCTGCGTTACCTGGGACATTTCTGCCTGCCTAAGCCCCACTGATGGCTTTCCCTGCTAGGGACAGTCAGAGCAGATCACTCTTCAGCTGAGTAACCCAATTCAGCTCTCTGCTCTGAAGGCCAACAGTTTCTCGAACAACCTCTAAGCCCTCGAAGTAGCACAAGTAAGCTAGCTTTTCTGGCAGGTAGAGATGTCCTTAAACTCCTGCCAGAATCAGGGGAAGGGTCTTTGTTCGTATGTCTCAAAGGCTCCTCAGCTTCCCAGAACAGCTGTCTTCATCACCTTATCGTAAAGTAATTTCAATAAGTGTCCAGTGATATTGCAAGAACAGAGAGAGGTTAATGGCAAGCTGTTACTAAAGCATGATATCTATGTCAACATCTTCCAATAGACCATTATTTTTCTTTTCTTCAAAAGAGTTAATTATTCAAGGACCTTAGAAGAAAATTATATGTGGGATTAGGTGAAAGTGCAAAGGCAGTGTTAAGGCAGAGGCACCAGAACTCTAAGCAAATCACCAGCAATTAACTACTTGAAGAATTTTCTATCTGCATTTGAAGAAAAATCTACGCCGATGGATGGACACATAATCTGAGCCTGGATGGTTCACACACGAACAGGTTATCACAGCAAAATATCTGCTCCACAGATGAGCAGGCTGCCTGAAACTAGATGGTCCATGAGCCAAAGAGGTTATCTAACAAAGGGCACGAGTCCAAGGGTAGATGTGTTATTAGAGACAACAGGAGTCTTCTGTGGAAAAACCAGCTAACTGTGTATCAGGACTGTGCATTTTAATGAGAAGAAGAATTATCAAGTTTGATCATAATTAATAACAGAGGTGGATTCACATTCAGATGGCATACTTAATGCTTAAACTCCACAGAGTTGCACTGCAGCTCTTCAGAGTCAAATAAGCAGAACTGATTCCTCTGATATCTTACACTGTACTGCTATTTACATGAATATGGTCTTGTTTTTATTAAAAGAATTTATATGAAAGTTTGCAGTCTAAAGCTTTGTTAAGCTTTGTTTGTGAGTTGATAGGGACAGACCAGGGTTCACTGAATTTGCTAGGACACTTATGTCATCAGTTTCACTAGTAAAAAGTAGTAAGGGCAGGGAATGAGACGGGCATGTCCTATAATCAATGACAACAAAGACACCCTTAGAGGATGATTCCTTCTGCTTATCACACTTATCTTAAGATGGGATGAATTGTCCTTTGAAGGTGATATTGCTTCCTTTGTCTATAGGGGGAGCCTAGAATAGATGTTGACTGGACCCCTAACCAAGGGTAGGGGAAATTAATTCACAGAAAGATTCTTCATTACAGCGCACCTGCTGAGACTCCTAATTAAGGCCTGGTGTCTTGCAGGAGATCTAATTTACAGACATTAAACTGCATCAAGAGTCATAAATACACCAAGTACTTCAGTAACACCATTTTTCTGAAGAAAGAATTCCAAAGCGGCAAGCTGAGTGTTAGAATATCACATTTCACATTGAAGTTGTTTCTCAGCGTGTCACTCCACTAATGTTTCACAACCCCCAGGCAGCAGGTCAGCTGCAACATATCGGCAAAAGAATGAGCTGTTGCTCCAAAGGTAGTACTGAATTGCGTAGTTCTGCAAACATCGAAGCAAAGAACATTTATCTGGGCATTTATCTGGAGCAGGGAGGGGCTCTATTGCAAGTGGGAAGTCCTAAAGTTTTTCTATTTAGATAAATCTTCTGATTTGTTTCAGTAAGATGTCTTTGAAGTGAAGAAGGAAGCTACTCACTCTTACAAAGGTACATGAAATGTTTGTAGCTTTTGAAATAAGAGTTTATTTCTGGGAACAATACAGCATAAAATATCTCGCACCTTCATGCAAGGAAGGTAGGCCTATTTCTTCATTTTAGAGATGAAAAAGATCATTTTCAATCTGCAGATAGAATCATAGAATCATTCAGGTTGGGAAGGATTTCTGGAGGTCATCAAGTCCAACCTCCTCCTCAGAGCAGGTTCAGTCAGATCAGATTGCTCTGGCCCGATCCAGCTGAATTTTAAATGTCAGCACAGATGGAGATTGTACAAATTTGCACCTAATCCAGTGTTTGATCACTCACGTTGGGGCAGGAGAGGGAAATTTCCTCCTTCAGTTTTTTGGTCTTTTGTGCATCTAAGCAGGGTAAGCATTTTCCTCACTTAAACTGTGTACCTAACCATTATAGGCTGGTTTTAATCCTGCTGTCTGCTTCTTGAAAAGGGCAAGTACTTCTGAAGATTTGGCTCAAGGGGGGAATAAACTGGCTTGGTATCTACAGTACAGACAGTATCTACAGTACAGAGTAGATACTCTTGCCTTTCTGGATGAAACAGGTCAGTAAGAGAATAGTTTTGTACCTATGCAATACCTTGAAGCCTGTGCTAGAAACAGACCTCAGCAAGAATTGAAACCTTCATTCAGTCACCCACATGATAAGAACTCCGCTTTGAGAGCGTCAGCCAGGTTACTGGTAACCTCCAATAGATTAAGAATAATTTCTCGTGTGAGGTGAAGCTGGTAGAACCTTTACAGGGATGACTGATTCCCTTTTTGTTCAGGATTCCTTCCCTTTTAGCATGAGATTTTTCACCCTCTAAATGGAAAGTATTTCATTTGGTGACTCTTCCCAATTAATTCCTGAGCAGAAAATGGCCACTTTCCCTTGACAACAGGGATGCAAGCAAATGAGAAATCCTTTCTCAGCCAAACCTGGAGGATCTTGTGGTGTCTCCTCCTCTTTGGGAAGATGCAAAGCTGAGTTTTCCTGCTGCTGTTGCCATTTAGTGCTTGCCGCCATTTCTTTCAAGAGAGGAAACTCTTACTTTCTTCTGCCAGGATGTGGATTTGTTATTTGTATGTTTACAAGTTGCAGTCCCAAAGGTCAGGGTGGTGGAGGTCCATGTAATTAAGGCAGGTCCTACCAAGTTGGCACAGCTGCAGCCTAACCATTATATTCCTATTTCAGCAAGGCTGAACAGGGGCTGCTTTGCCCTTTTAACGGACTTTGTGGCCCATACTGAGCTCTAACTACCCTGCTACCAATGCCCGGGGGAGTTAGCTAGTAGGCAAAAAATGTATTGGTGATTGCAATACAGGAAGAATGATGTCTGAACTAGTGTCAAGACCATGTATCTTCAGGAACAAGCGGGCCATTGCCCTTGGAGTGGGCCATTTGGATGATCCTGTACACCCAACCGTGGCCACGAGTGAGGGGAGAAGAGTGCTCCATAGATGTCCTCAAGAAAAGCAGACTTTTTTCCTTAAAAAAGGAGAAAGAGGGCACACGAAAACCATTGTAGTGCCAAACTAGGACTTGTGTTTCACAGTGCTGCTGCTGCCTTTTGAATAAATTATTTTATCTTTCTGGGCTTTCTTATCTCACCTGAAAAATAGGAACAGTACTCCCTTGTTTCACAAGTCATTTCAATGCGTAATTAAAGAAGTCTAGTCAGAAGCTATGATGAAAATGTGCCGTACTTCCTTGTGGCTACTGAGACAATCCATTGTGTGTTGCCAGTTTCCCATTACTTCTAGGTGTTGAACCAGTTTCTTGTCGGGAGATAACATGAGTGTGCTAGCAACATGCCTGAGAGGAATCACTGTGTGGCCATTGAGTTTATCCTCTCTGGACTAACAGAAAGCCAAGAGGCGAAGGTAACCTGCTTTTTTTAAGCACATTAATAGGGAATCTTGGAATGATCATGTAGATGAAGGTTGATCCCCCGGCTTCACACACTGTGTACCTTTCCCTCAGTAACTTGGCTTCTGTGGATTTCTGTTACTCCTCAGCTATCTCCCCGAGGTTGCTGGTGAACTCTTCAGCAGTGAGGAGAGCCATTTCAGTCAGTGCCTGTGTGGCACAGCTATTCACTTGTCTCCTCATGGCTAGTGCTGTGTGTCTCCTGCTGGCAGTAATGGCATATGACTGCATGTGGCTCTCTGTAACCCTCTTCTTTATGCAACTCTCATGTCCTCAAAAGCCTGTACACAGATGGTAATCATCTCCTGTTTCATTGGCTTTGTCCACGCACTTGCGCAAACTATCTCCACCTTCACATTCTCTTTCTGTGACTTCAGTGTTATCAGTCATCATTTCTGTGACATCCCCCGAGGATCCAGCTTTCATGCTCTGACACCTATAGCAAAGAGACGGTACTTCACATTTTTGGTGTGTTTCATGGCATCTTCACATCTCTGGCAATTCTAATCTCCTCCATCTACCTCATCTCCACCACCCTGAGGATCCACTCCTCCAAGGGCAGATGCAAAGCCTTCTCCACCTCTGCTTCCCATCTGAGAGCTCTCTTCTTGTTTTATGGGAGCACCGTTTTTATGTACGGTAGCCCAACATCCAGCTACTCATTGGACTGAGATAAATGGGCCTCTCTGTTCTCTACAGTGGTGACTGCAGTGCTGAATCTTATCAGCTACAGCCTGAGGAATAAGGAGGTGAAGGATGCTCTGAGGAGAGTTTTAGGTCATATCAGAGAAACTTCAGCAGACTTGTTAGAAAGAGAACTTTGTTTGGGGAAAATTTATCAAAACCTTGGTACAAAGAGTAGGACTTCCAAGGAAGATTTGATCAGCTTCCAAGGGTGAGATTCAGAAAGGTACTTAATTGTTAGAAGTGCTTTTAGGTGGACTTTTAACTGGTTGTATCTGCAACTTCTATCTTGAAAGACTGTGTTCCTCTGCTGCTGAAAGCTGGAGGAATCCTGACTCTTAACTTGCAAGTTCCAAGCACAAACAGGACTCCTGCCTGAGGAGTGCGTGGCACAGAATTGCAGTTCTCTGTTCTACTAGGAACGTTTGCTCATGTAGGAAAACCACCGGTCCGTCAAGATGAGAAAAAGCTTTCAGAGATATTCAAGAGGAGAAAAGCAATGTGATTTGAATTTATGGCCACTTCTGCTACGTCTTCAGTATTTGAAAGGAGTAGCCTCTTCCAGTGCAACACACAGAACCTGAAGTTCTGCAAAGGAAATCTTGGAGAACAGACACCCGTGTTTTTGCCCCCCAAACACTAGGGAAAGTAACTGTCCCTCTTCTGTTAAATCTCCCTCTTCTGTCACTCATTACTACCTCCTTTTTCCCCTTCTGCCTGGAAACATGAAAAAACTACAGAAATGCAGAAAAGATTGACTTCTAATTTTGCTACCATTGTGAAGTAACAAGAACTTATTCCTGCTTTTCATCTCCACATATCAGCAATCCACTTGAGGCAACTGAGTGAACTGGTAGTTATTTTAAGGACATTGGACATAATTTGAAAGTTAATCAAGCTGCAGTGTTCTTTCACTTAAAAGAATGCCAAAATAAGATGGTGACTTACCAACAACATGTCTGCCATCAATGTGATTTTGAGAATAAACGACCAATCATTTCTGGGAGATGAGAAAGTTGGGAAAGGCTTTGGAATCCTTTTATCAATTCAACTAAGCTAGCTCTAAGGATAGGTGTTCTATCACTAGTAGATGTTTCATCCCTTCTGGCTGAGTTTACAAATGCTGTCCCTCAGTTGGCAGAAGGAGTTGAAATCTTTATTGAGCTGAAAGTGACAGAATTAATCTCAGACAGGTGAGAGGTTCCTGCCTCTGCATAAGGCTTACAGTCAAAGGGGGATGGAAAGAGGTCTTGCGGATTCCCTTTGCATTTCACTGCAAGCCTGTTAGGGCTGTTATTTCCCCTGACTTCCTCTCCTTAAAGCTGTGCATAACTCTAGCAAAGATTGTGTCCCTGTGATCATCTATGGCACCCTAAAGAAGGAATTTACAAGTCTCTTTTCTTCAAACGGCTGCCAGCATATTTTACAGAGAGGTGATATGACTGCGAAACATCATTATTTCTGCCCAAAGACACACGGCTGGGGAGAAAACTTATCTTCAGTATGTTATAGTCTGAATTTTGATCAAGTAGTGATGATTAAAGGCCATCACTATCTCAGAAGCCGTTTATCTCAGTAACGCTAAAATTAGAATATGCACGGGGTAGTAAAAGCATTTGGACTCTATGCACTATTATCCCACTGGCCTGACAGTCCCAAAACACAGGAAAAAGAATGTGAAAATGTAGCCTTTTGGTGCTGCTAGTTGTCATCTTTCTGTTGCTGCAGAGGCTGAAGCTCAAGGTTTATCTCTTGTTTCTGATTATTAAGTATCATCAGATATGTGAAGTTCACTGTTTTTGCACATATCAATGTTGCGCTGTCCTTATCTTGAACAGAGAAGTGAGATTTTTAAACCAGATTTCTGAGTTGTCCAAAATTGTCTCTTTCAGTGGACTCCCAGCTCACAGGAAGGAAATAGCTTGAAAAGAAATCACAGGCATCATTTTACTTTACTGTGTATGTTTACAGGTCTCTGGGAAGAGCAATGTACACTACTCCTCTTCCAGAAAAAGACAGGTAGGTTGTCATCAAAGAGCTTCCCTGCACAGCAATGAGTCATGTCTGCACACCTCTCTCTGCGCTGATGTTTAAGATAGTCAAAGCCATCTAGAGCTAAGCATCAGCAGAACCGGCAGCATGTTTCAATCAAGAATCACAATCACAAACCTAAATATGCTTTCTGACAAATATCATCAAAAAGAACAGATTATCATAAGCCCTGCATTCACCTATCCCTTAGTCCCCACCTGGAGAAACCCAGACAAAATTAGGGAATTTAAAATGTTAAAGAGCTGCTGTCTCTTCAAATCTACAGTTTGCTTTTCTAAGAAAACCTTCTGATCCAACATCCAGAATCCTGTTCCTCTTCTTCCCTTCCCCAAATCTCAGTTCCAGGAGGAGATTTGGGGAAATCCCTGCCTTGAATCACTTCTCATGACAGCAATGCTAAAGTAAGTCTATTTGCAGTAGAACAGCATTGCCCAGAGTCAGGAAGTCCTAGGGGCATTTGGGGGTTTCCCTGCTGCAAACAGTTGAGGAAAACTCGATGGATCAAGAACAGTACTGTTAAGAATTTTAGGGAAATTTTCAGTGTTCAGCTAGGAATTAGGTTATATCTTATGGAGTATGGAGAGATATTGGATCCCCATATTTCCACTGAGATACCTATTCCTTAGATCTTTATAGTGTAAAGCACCAGACGACTGGCCAAAGTATGAAACTTCATCCAGTCTCTAAATAAAGCGGTGAAAAATGTCCCGACAATTGAACTGGATTGTGGCTCCATCATTGACTATGGTATTTAACCGTGCTTGGATTGCTGCTCTGATAGATTACAAAGCTCAGCTATGACATAAGGTCAAGGCCTTGGAAAGGTGTTAGCAGAGCTCCTTTAAATGAAGCGTTCCCAGAGACACCAGGTTGGCACAGACTGATGAAAATCGGAGTGAATGCCTGGCATTGGGGAACAGCCTCTGTGTCCATCAGTGTTCCTGGGAGCCTTGGAAAGTCTAGTACGGTGTATGTCACCCTTCACTGTAAGGCAGACACCTAGTGCAGCATCCTGCTCCTCTCATGCTCCTATTTTACCATGCAATGAATCTCAGTCCCCTCAAAGGTCTCTTGCTGTCTTCAGCAGCTCTCTCAAGTTGAGGCACCTCATGTCAGCACACCAAGATATGTGAGATGAAACCTGCTTGTGCTGTGCCATCCTGAAGGATTTGCCTTCTCTTGGAAGCTTAGCACCACCATCACTTTTTTTGTGTAGAAACGTGAGCAGACACGCCTCTCTGAAGCTCGTAGGAGCTAGTGGGAAAGCATAACCTCTCAAAATACCTAGTTATCCTCTTAATGCCAGGAGAAGCCTAGACCTGAGACTTACACAGCTCTAAGGTGTCTAAAGGTAAAAGCCACAATACCACCCCAAAGGCTCGGGTTTGACTGGTGACAATATCCTCACATCCTTTTGACTGACAATTTCCAAAGAAAGATGAGAGCTACATGAAACCTTGAATTTAGTTTCAGTTCTGCTCTGAACAGCCATGCTAAAAATAGAACAACATTCCTGAAAAGTCCCTCCTGAACACTTCTCTTTGCCTCCCCATGGTTGAGATGGACCCCAAAGAGCTGTGCTATGCAGCCCGCAGAAGAGATGGTCTTCTTTTCAGCAAGAAGGTCAGAAATGAGTTTGGGAACTGTGACAGTAGAGTAACTGATATCTACAAAGGACAAGCAGCTCAGGAAGAAGCATGGGGTGGGAGAGTCCAGCTGTTGACTGTTCTGTATAGTGATGATGCTAAGCAGGTTTCCAAGAATAACAGTGGCATAGAAGACTAAGAAGAATGTGAAGCATACTTTTGCTAATGTATCATCTTGTGTGAGTCCCTGGAAGATAAACTATGTCACATTGTTTTTGTTCTTCATATATGTCACGTAGACAGGACCTGAAGCACAGAATAAAGCCACCTGTGATGGCATTAGAAACACAGTGTTATCAGTACACATCCATATTGATCACTGGTATGTTCAATATCAATGTATTCCCTTTTATGCCTTTTGGGGAAAGTTTCCTTTCAAAGTCAATGCTTCTCTCAAGGAGTGACAGTTGATATCTAACTCAGAATGTATTACTGAAGTGTGTAATAGCGAGCTCCGTTCATTTATTTGAGGGAGTTGGTGGAAATATCCTCCAGATTCTTATTTCTGATCTTTGCCCCTTTTAAAAAGGAAGGCTAGTCACTAGGTTCCCTAAACATCCACTTTTGAAGTGTTGATTTGGAAACGAAAAAGTGACTGAGAAGGATAGTGCATGTTTTGATTTGAGTCTCAACACGTTAGTCATCCCCTAAGGAATTCTGCTCAAGCAGTGAACGTACCTTCTTTTTCAACCCTCTGAAGGAATTCAACAGAACTAGTCCTTACTACTGCTCTCTGACTCTGGTAGAATGTCCATGCATTTCTGTGCAACCATCAGTATTCACATCATGACACAAGGCAGCTGGCTAATTAACATCACTTCAACTCTCAGTGTAGATCCTTCTGGAGGAGGTAAAGTGGACACCTACCTCATGTCTGTTTAGCAGAGATGTGCCTTTAGGCACAAACTGTCTTTAAGGCGCCCTAAGTGAAATCAGACCATGTTCAAGGCATGCCAGGAAACCTGAAGCAGGAGAGTCATTGTCCTATATGTGCTGTACTGGGCTACATCTTGTGTGGATTGGTTCCAGTTATTGCTCATGAGTTTCTGGGTTGCGACCTCAGTCTCCAAAAGAGCAGGCTTGTATTTCCTCAGACCACCTTTCCTACAGCACATGGGTGAATATTGGAGATAATTTGCATTAACGATGTGTCAGTAAGGTTTTTGTACACCTCAGCCAAGTTCTGGACTAGGCATGGAAACCCCCATAAACACACCTGTGATGCCACCGGGGTAATAAATACACCACTGCTGAATCTCCTTTACTCACCAACACCCTTGTATTCACCTTTGCTGCACTCTAGTGCAGTACGCAAGTATCACTAGTGTTCAGTTTCTACACTGAAAAGATAGATGGCAAGAGCTGCATAACAATGTCCACAATACTGGCAAATCCTTTGGGATCTTAATCCTGTTCCACAATCACAGGTCAATCAGTTCTTTCTCACGAGATCTCTGCCTCTTCCACCCTCCAACTTCAGCAGCAGAGGAAATATTCTTTCATGTCTCCGTCCCTATCTCCATGCCACTCCGTGGGCAGAGGGAAAGCAGTGTGGGGAAGCCCAAAGCGTGTGTGTTAAGAGCATTGTTGCCACGATGTGTACAGCTAGAGGTGACAAGTTAAGACTGAGTACATAGGCAGTGCTGCAGCTACCTATTGACTCCTTGACTCTGTAACACCAGAAACTTCCTTTTGACAGATATTTCTGGAAATGGCATATAACTGAAAAATAAGCAAAGAAGACACCAATTAAATAAAGGGTAAAAAAAATAGAGTTCTTTCTACTTCATAAAATGCACCTCACAAAAGTCACTCAACAGTAATGCCTCTTTTCAAAGGCAGGATTTCCTTCTATTCTCCTCTGATGGCCTTCTCAGACCACTTCAGGCGGTTTCATCAAAACCTCTCGGCTCCAAACTGATTCTTATGTGTCACGAGAGCAGTCCACATCTCTGCCAGGGCTGAAAACTACAGAGGATGAAACAGACAGCCTGAATGTCTAGCTCCATTTCTCATTCTGCAAAAACAACTTCCAAGAGCATCTGCAAGAACAACTCTCTCTCTCTCTCTCTCTCTCTCTCCAGATGGGGAAGTTGTGGCAGAAATATTTCAAGTAAATTGCACAGCAGAAGCACAAGCTTACCAGAAGCAATGAGATCGCAGAGGCATGTGAAGTTTTCTTTGTCAGAAAGAATCAGTGGACAGGGAGCTAAAATATATATTTTGGACAGCTATTAGAGTAATCTCTACAGGGTGACTCTGGAGCGTGATCACCTAGACCATGTCACATTGTGTGGGGGTTTGCTTGCTTTCCTGCTTGCTTTCCAATGCTGTCCAGATAAATGGACTTCATTTAGTATTAGCTATGTGCTTCTTTTGGAAACATTTCTATTTAAAATCAATGTCATGGCTGACCATTTGCAAGAGTTTGTGTTCACATTACCCTTGCAATCAAACATTTTTTGAGTAAAGATGTCTCCTACACGTGTCAGATATTTTTTCCCTTCGAAGACAATATTTCACATATGCTTTCTTCTTTCTTATTAACTTGCTCTTACCATTGCACGTTTGCAGCATAAGTAGATATCATAACTGTGCTATATGACTGTTGGCACTTAGACATCTGGTCTGTACACGTTTGAAACAAGAAGTAAACGAGGAAATTATTTCAAGACTTTAAAAATGTTTGTGGTCAGGCCTCACTACTTGCCAGGTATTTTTACTCAGGCAATGCAAAATACAGAAGCAGCTGGTTAGTCCTCATATTAAGTCATTATAAGAATCTGGGCCAATGTGTAGAGGAATAGAATGCTGTTGTTGTTGCTGTTGTTGTTGTTGACGCCTTCCATAAGCTATGGTCCCGCTGTTGCCTGCTAGCATCCAGCAGCCAGAAGAGAAATCAGAAAAATCATGGCGTTCTTCCCCAAAACATTAAAAAAAAAAACAAACTAACAGTTTTAAAATTATTAGCCTTAGCTTGAACTGGCCGTGTGCCCTAACGCCCTAGCAGTTTCAGTATGAAGGGGGTCACTGGGCCCCATCTGTCTTTCTACCTGCCCCACCCCGGGTGAGACAGAGCAACCTCTGAAGGTGCCTGTTCCTCTCTGTTGACAATGGTGCTGAGCTAGACAACTGTCCTTCATTGCATGAAGAATTTAGACTGCTACGAATAGGTGGGGATGGTCCCACCTTTAGCTGTGTCCACAGAGTGTGAATGCTGGGTGAGGGACATGCTGACCCGGGCCTGAGGGACACTATCCCTCTAAGCCTTGAGAATCAGGATTTATCCCAGTTCCGTCCTGCTGGCTGCCATCCACATAACCCACCACGGTGAGGAGAAGACACTGAGACGTCCGCAGTATACTGGTGCATGCCTGTGAAACGGGAACCCACTCTGCCACCCCCTGCATAGAGCAGAGGACATTCGGGGAACCAGAGCATTTCTGACATTGTCCCAGGGTTTGGTCTGTAGATGTGCCGCTCTCCGTGCAGGGAACACCTTCTTATCTTGAATCGCACTTAAGCCATGTTAAGGTGCAACACAAGTGCAAGCAAGTGTTTATAGGGAACGTGAAGCGAAGGAAGAAAAAAGAAAGTGCTTTAGTTACTTTCAGAGTGCATTACACAGATGTCTTTCCCCCTCATGCAGCTCATTTGCTCTTTTCCTCCTGGCAAGGTAGGAGTCAGGGTCCCGCGGCTCCTCGTGGCTCCTTCGTCCTTGTGGAGAACCTTAGCTGCTACAACTAACCTCCCTGTGGCAGCTGTGACTGGCTCTGAGATGATTTAATCTTCCATCTTCACATTTCTTCTCTTCCCTCCTGCAGCAGTAGCTGCTCCAGCTATTCCCTTGGAATACATGTTTCTTCCTTTGCCTGGGCCTGTAGATGTGCCCTGTTGGGCTAGGAGTTATCCTGCGTACAGGAATTATTCCCAAACAACTCTTTTTTTTCACTGACACATAAAATTGTGCCCCCCAATGCGTCCTTTGGTGGCGACAATTTCCTACGGTGAGCAATTTATCTTTCACTTGGATCTTTGATTCTCTATTAGTCTAAACAGTAAAATGCAAAATCTGAGGCAGAGATGAAGGGCAGAGGGGATGGCTAGGAAGGAGGGCATTAGTGATAGGTGAACTACTGCAGAAAGGCAGAGAGCTGCACTGGAACGGGAAGGGGAGAAGCTTCTCCTCATATCATCTGCATCAGCAAATGACCCAGCCAGCATCTAATATCAGCAGTGTAATTGCTAACCCATGGATTCAGCATATGACAATGCAGTACTCCTAAGAAGGCATTTACTCCAAAGTAAAGGGGAAGGAAGCCTTTGGTACAATTGCTTCCAGCAGCAGGGGACCTTGCAGGTCTTGCAGACACCTTGGGCCATCGTTTCCTAGCTGAGTAGATTACAGAGTAGAAGGAGTTTGTCTGACGGAAAGTTTACACCTGGGAGAGCTCGGACTAATGGGATGCTCTGCCTGGAACACATTTTAATATTTTTGATAGCATTCATTTCTTTATTTGCTGGTGTCTCAGCAGTGCTTGGAAGCCCCAGTCCTGGGCCTGTGCTATTCAAAAAGAGAACATAAAGGGAATCCCTGCTAGTCACAGAGTTTACAATGCCATTCCAGTCAAAACATGAACTTTCAGTGTCTTCCTAATTACTGCAACAGCTAAAACCAAGCTTTTCTTCAAAAGGGAGCTTTCAGTAAATTTTCCAAAATGGAATTATACTGAGAGAGACTTGATTTTCTCAGCTCCTGAGAAAATGTTACCACAGTTCTACACCTCACCCTTTTCACTCCAGACTTTTCTATTCCACAATTTTCTCATGGCACTTTTCATCTCCTCATTTCTCAGTGTGTAGATGAGTGGGTTCAGCATGGGCGTGATGACAGTGCAAAACACAGCTACGCTCTTCTCCTCCGAGAGACTGCTGGATGGGCGTATGTAGGTGAATGTGCATGGCCCAAAGAAGAGAATCACCACAGTAATGTGGGACCCACAGGTGGAGAGGGCTTTGTACCGCGCTTCGGACGTTCGCCTTTTCAAGTAAAACAAAATGACAATGTAGGACGTGACCAGGATGATGAAAGAGACCAAACAAATCATTCCACCATTGGCAACGACAATGATGTCCACAACATAGGTGTCTGTACAGGCCAGTTGCAGTAGGGGACGGACATCACAGAGGTAGTGGTCAATTTTGTTGGGGCCGCAAAAAGGGAGGCTAATGGTTATGAGGGTCTGCACCAGGGAGTGCACAAAGGCCCCCACCCATGAACCCATCACCATCCAGCCACACACACGCCTGGTCATGAGGGTGGTGTAGTGCAGGGGTCTGCATATGGCAAAGTAGCGATCATAGGCCATCACTGTGAGGATGAAGACCTCAGCGCCGCCGGAGATATGTAACCCAAATAGCTGTGCCATGCAACCCCCAAAGGAAATGGTTTTCTTCTCAACAAGGAAGTCAGCAATCATTTTGGGAGCTGTGACAGAAGAGAAGCAAAGATCTGCAATGGACAGGTGGCAGAGAAAGAAATACATGGGGGAGTTCAGACTCTGACTGCTAACTACAGTGACAACGATGAGCAGATTTCCTGCCACAGTAACAGTATAGAAGAACAAAAACACCACAAAATATATTTTCTGCACCCCTTGGTTCTTTGAAAGGCCCAGAAGAATGAATTCCTTCACACTGCTTACATTCTCCATGTTGGTCAGTCGGGTGGCAATATGCAATATACAGCTTATACACCTGAGAAAATAAAAACAGACACATGATTCATCGGCATTTTTTCATTATTAGTAATGAATTCTATATCAGAAGTGGATGCAAACCAAGAAAGATATAGCATTAGTATTAAGCTTATGAAGTGTTTAGTTTCTGTCATGTATTTTTTTTTAACGGCTATTTAATTCTCCACAGTACAAAGCTTCTGCCATGGCTTTGGTGGCACGGAGATAGGTGCACTCTGTGATATGTTCCTTAATCCTGGTGCTCCAGGATTTTGAAGGACTGGCTCCATGGCTGATAGCCTTCCATGCACTAAGGACAAAGCCAGAGTGTTCACCTTGGGCACTACAAGGCAGATAATGCAGCATGTTTGCCCTCAGGGTAGACAAAGTCCCTGACAGCAATCTTTGTAAAATGGGTGTCTTTAAGAATACCTGGAAATATTGCTCAGAATGATGATTTGCTTTATAAGTACACATGATCTTTGAATTCTTGTTTAGAAGGGAAATGTACCCACAGGCAGAGAAAAGAACTCTCTTGTGTATATACATTTTGAAACGTAAATATGAAATGTCACAGGCTGAAAAATGAGTTCTGGGAAGGTTATCTATCATGGAGGGGAAAAAAATTGCACATATGACTTAATGGAGTACTTCACATTGTTCTAAATCTCAGCATTGTTTCTATCAGAGGAAGGAAGAATGAAAGACTCTTGTGAGATCTTCTGTCCCAGCATTGTACTGATTTTACCTAGTATGATTTTTTTACACTCTGCGTGATGCTTTCAAGGGTTAACTTAGCTTAATGAAGCTAATCTAACTAAACTCCTTCAACAGCCAGTATAGGTCTGATTCATAGGCTGATTCAGAATGGCTGAATTAGGGTCCTTTGCAGAACCCTTTTTTCCTCCACTCACTATGAGGAGCTTAAGCAAATTAGCACCACCAGCTTAGAATGAACTTTAGAGAATAATCCCTTTTGGTGCCTGAAAGTAGCTCAGAGCTTTTTGTAATGCCATCCACCTGTTTCAGGTTATGGCTGAGCTCCTTGTCCCTAGGCATTTCTACATCCATACAGTTTCTCATTCGAGACAAGGTCACATTCCAGCATAAACATGGGACTTCTTTGGTTCACCCTGTATTCCAGCTACAACCCATCAAGCATTACATGTCACTAATAAATGAGTAGCCTACATCTTTAGAAAGAGTGTAACGTCTCTAACTTGCCTTTATGCACCCAGACCACCAGAGTTCCTTTGGTCAAAGAAGTCTGGGAACCACCAGATTAAACTCTTCACAGAGAGTTTAAGGTCAGCCAAAAGCAGGCACTCTTTTAATAAAAATATCCACTGTATGGGCTTCCTTCTAGGATCAAAACATTCCCCGTCAGCTGGTGTTAAAATGCACCATTTTAAGTCCTGAAGAATTACATCACAACCAGGTCTTCTCATTTGTCTTGGTGATCTGTGAGCAAATCTGCGGAATGATTCAGTTAAGCCAAGTTATCTACCAACTACTTCCATCTGCAGCATAATCAGAAATTCTCGTGCAGGCACAAAGGGATGAAGCATCCACAGGAAACACTGAAACTGAGAAAACCCAAGATTACTTTCAAACCCACAAAGTGAAGCCGAGAGAGGAAGTGGGCAAAGGTAGGGACTTTTCCTATGCTTACAGTTGTACTTACACTAGATGAAAGTTTTTCAAGCAGAAGGGTAAAATTTACATGGATGGTTCCCCTTCAGATATTTCTACAAGGAAAAGGCTCAGTAAGAACAACGGGAGGTCAGTTTCTCCCTCGTCTTACCAGGTCGTGATCCTTTCTACCCCTCTTCCTTCTACTGAGCAACGACGTAGACTTCTCAACAAAATAAATGACAGGGATGAAATGAGCACACCTTTATGGCTGTGCAGTACCCAGTCAAAAAGAAATAGCTGGGCTCCATCCAAGCCAGAGCATGACTGGAAGCATACCACAGCAATCGCAGGGCCATATTTAGGCAGTCAGAAAGGAGTGACCAAGAGAGAAATGGTCAGGGGAAACTGTATGCCTGAATACCAGCAGATGGCAAACTCCTGAGCTAAAAACAAGGTGTGCATCTACAAAAGGACCGATTCACAATTCAGACAGCTCGACTATGTGTCTTCCTTGATAAGGTCCTTTCCATCACCACCAAACTGCATCTAACAAACTACCCATCTGTCTGATCTCATCTCATCGCCTTAAGTCATGTAGGCACCTGTACCTAAGCTAGGCATATTACACCTGACCAGTCTACTTGTAGATGTGATGAATCATGTGCTGCAGGTAACCGTTTCTCACTTTTGACTTTAAGAGGGTTACTAGAATGACTAATTCAGTAGAGGATTGCCACCAGTTATGGCTTATCTCTTCAAGTGCCTTTGCAGGGGTAGACCTGAGCTATATGACATAATGCAATCAGCTGCAAAATAAAATGAATCTCATGTGTACTCTTAACATCTCAGAAAGGGTGAGAAATTGCACCATCTCCTTACTGCATGCATTCTTCCCTAAAATCTCCGGTGGTTATGGGAAACAAAAGAATAATTTCGAAGCAATCGAATCTGCGGCTGTGGAACTAGCTCTGTGTATGATTCTAGCGAAAGATAACTAGATATAACTTCAGTGGAAGTTCCTTTCTGTATTTTCACATTTGTTCAAGAAGAAAGGAAAAGGAAGGGGAAAGCAAAGCAAAACAAAGCAAAGCAAAGCAAAGCAAGAAGCCAGAGAAGCTGCAAAACTTACCTCGCCTGTGTTTAGAGATCTAATATTTTGTGTAAGGGCTGTACAGCTTTATCTCCTCAACTTCTGTCTCCCCTGGTAGGAATGTGTTAGAGCACAGCGCCTTTAAAGAACATAGAATGGCTTCTGGAAAGCTTCCAAAACTTGCTTAGGAGGTGGCTGTTAGTGTATAATCCAACCCCATCTAATTTATTACTTGCTTTCGTGTGTCACAAGTGTATCTTGATGTTTCCTGCCTGTGTGAGAAGTGGTTTAATAGGCTGTGTGGATGATGTGACCTGGGTGTGCTGAATGATGCTTTCATATCCCAGCAGCTGCACAAAGGGCTGAGAAGAAAACCGTTTAAGTACCAATCTTTAACCCTCTCCCAGGAAATCTTCCACCTGAAGGGCTCTTGGGGCTGGAGGAGGGAGGGGTGGAGGCTTCGTGAAGGGAAGGCGTGAAAGAAAGGGGCAAAGGAGGAGAATGAGTTCTGTCTTGACTGAAAAGTTTAAGTAAATATATTTTAAAGAAACAGTTGTCAGTCAATGCTTTTCTAATGATATCACAAAGGCATTTCAGGGTTTCTCCATAAGAAATAACAGTCAAAGGAGTAGCTGAGTATTCAACTGGACAAGCATATGCATGGAACTATCCAGCTAACGCTTCTCGGAGTTCTTCCTTACTCCAAGCTGATAGTTGTATGGATTTCCCCTGTGTAAAGGGCCATTAGGTCCACTGCTCTGGCTTCCTAGCATTGTGAATGCTAAAACAGTCCATTTGTAATCTAGATATTTCCTTTCCTTTTTTAACTTCTGTGTATTCCAAAAAACATGTAAAAGAGAAATCCTCATTAAAGGAAAAAAAGAAAGAAACCTCAAGCTGTAGGAAGAGTCACCATCCTCCAGGGATGGTAAAGAATTCCTATCGCAGGAGTCTTTTAAGGACAGGTTGGGCTCATTTCTCTCAGGAGTGGTTACGATGAAGTTTTTATAGGGACAGAAGATGTCCTGGGTGACCTCTTGATGACCCTCCAAGTCCTATCTCACCAGAAATTTCATCACTGGAAATCCAGTGAATAAAGCCTCTTTGCAAGAATTTGCATGTTTTAACAGAGGTCAGTGAATTACCAAGTCAGTCAAAAAAGTCCTTCATTTACGAATTGGGAAACTGAGGGAGGAAGTCACCTATTTAATGCCAATGGAAGTCAGCGAGTTTAACCCTGACTTAGTCACTCTAGGCTCTTCTGCAGAAAAAAATGAATGTCTCTGGAGGCAGATGCATCTGACCTACCTCAGAACTGATTTTAGGATGCGATTAGGTCTGAAATGGACATCTAGCTTTTAAACAAAGTAACTTAGGGCAGACAAATCTCACTGTCATGATGGGTCCCATCTTTCTCAACCTGAGCAGCTGCAGTCAAAGGTGAACCTATGAAATGAAACAAACGAAGCAAATAGACATGCTGATTTATAGCAGCATATCATCTCAACCAAGGCCCAAGTCAAATTCATCGTTTCTCTCAACTCTACTGTGTATTTGTAGCTTATGCCTCATGGATGTCAGGAAAGACATTGTCTCAGCTACTGTCCTTTGCTTTGTTTTGCTGAAATTTCTGGAAATGTGGAATGGCCTGATAGCAACATAGTTAATGTCTCCATCTCCTCTGCACAGAATGCCAGCGATCTCCACAGTGAAAACAAAAATCCTACAGTTAATGAGAATAAATACTGGTAAAGAAATGCCTTGGTGAAAATAGTCCCCTAACTTAATTGTCCTTTTACTGTCACCTGGAGTCTTGGGCAGCTTAATGAGGGTTATCAGCAGTCACTACAGGAAACAAGAGTATTGGGTAAGAAGGTAAACAAAGTCTTACAGTCTTTGGGAAAGGAAGAGGAGCAACAGATGACAGAAGCCAGAGATCAGGCCAATAGCATCTGGCCTGCTAACCTAGTATGAGTCAGCCTGCCACTTTCTGTACCCAGTGGCACACATGGCAGCAACTTGGCTAGCATCACATTCATGTCCTTTTGTTTCCCTAGCCAAATGGACTACCAGAGGTGACTTAATGCACAAGTCCAAATGAAGAATTGCTGCTACCTCCTGCTGCAAAATAATTCCCCGTAGGGGTGTGCTTAGTGCCAGCAAAGGAGAAAGGTCTTTTCTCCATTTTCATTCCACTTACCTTGGCACCTGGCTCTGGACACCACTATGGCAGCAGGTCATGCTTGGGGAGCTGTGATTTGGACAAGGAGGGACTGTGCATGGTGAGATGAATGAGGTTTTGCAGCTGGATAGTGAATACTGGCAAGGGGTTTGTTGGCAGAGCCATGGTGAACGTGTGTTGTGAATTTGATGATGGGCACGATGGGGACAAGGCACGGTGTGGAGGGAAGTTGTGAAACTTGAAATGGATGCTACATGGCCGGGGACTGTCTTCATGGAGTTTGTGAAATCAGAAGTGCCTGAGGTGTGGTGAGGGACTGTGCTGAAAGACAGTATGAAGTGGCAGGTAATACTGTGGGTGTTAAGCTGTGTTGAAAGACCTTGTGACATCAGAAGCGGACATCGTGTTTTGAAGGGTAACACTAGGAGAGGTTGCAGAATTGTGGCTGCTGAGGTGTCATAAGGCTGGCTAGAGAGTTCAAGGAGACCCTACCGTAGAACAGGTAGTGTGAAGTAGGAGGGGACAATGTATGGTGACAGCTTGTGTTGGGAGAGGTTTTGAGGTCAGAAGAGGACACTCGGTAGTGAGGAATGTGCTAGGGGAAGTTCTGCAGTGACAGTGGACCCTTGGGGAATGAGAAGCTGTGTTGAGGGAGGTTGTGAAATCAGCAGCAGGCATTATGGAAGAGGACTGACCATTTCTCAATCTGTGTGACCCTGAGCAGCAGTAGGCCATCTTCTGCAAGGTCTATGAAACTAGAGCTGCTCATGAATGCAGCTGGGAAGCAAAGCATCAGTGCAAGAGTCAAGCTATAACTTTGGACAGACAGTTCTTGTGTTCTTTATATCGTGAGACTGTCTGAAGAAGGGAGAAGTAGTGAAAAAGCATTACTATTGCATGCCAAACATTTGCAAATTCCCATTTTTGATGGTCCCTGGCTCATCTCTCTGGGACAGCAGCACCAACCCAGTCATTTACTTCCTGGGCAGGAGCAACCGTTACCACCAGCTCCACGGCTCTGGGAAAGTCACCTTCCAACAAGCGTTTGCAGAGAAAGCAACGTGCGGAGAAGGAAGCCAAGTGCCCAGAGACACTGCTGCAGAGACTGCTGTATAAATCCCTGCTGGCGAGGAGGTGTGGGAGGGTGGGGCAGCCTGCAGAGGGGACTGAGGGGAGGTGGGCAGCAGTGCTCAGCCCCCAGCGGAGCCAGGGCATCTCCACTGCGGTGGGAGCAGCTCAGCTGGTGACGTGCCCCTTGCGAGCAGGGCTGTGCTGGGGACCAGGGAGCTGGGTGAGAGCGATCCTTGTCTGCACACCATGCCAGTGCCTCTTCTCATTACGTGGTCCCCCCTTGTGGAAGGGGACATGGTGCACAGAGCATGGCTATGCAGAGCATGCAGAGCGCGGGGAGGTAGAGTGACCCAGGATGTTGGGCATGTCTTTGGGACTCTGAACCTTACAGGGAGTCTTTTCCCTCACTTTGACTTGAGGCCAAGCCTGCAGGACTCCAGTGCATTCTGGCAGCTCCTGGGAGGCCACTCTCAGCAGGCATGAGTTTCATCCTGGCTATTTTGGGCTTGTATAGAAACATCCTTCAGGCCTGAACACCTAGGGGACCGTTCAGCTGGTGCCACGGCTGCTCTGGTCAACACACAGGGGTCCTGGAGTGATGCGTGGTGCTTCTGTCTGTGTAGAGAAGAGCACCAATTCCTCACCTACACCCTGAGCCTCTCCATCGCTGTCCCCAGAGGACATCTCAACTCATCTCTCCCAGCTTTCGCCCAAGATGGCCATCTCCAGATGAGTTAGTTGCCCTAGGCTGCCTGTACAGGCAGTGGAGAGAAAGGTGCTTGTAAGGAGCTTTTCCCTTCCCTATGTGGCTGCAGCACACAGCTCCTGCTGAGCCATCAGCCACCCTCCTGTCCCTGTGCCAAATCTCTTCCCCACCACCATCTTGCCCCACACTGGGGATGCCTCGCTCCCCTTACGCAGTGCCATGCAAGGCCTCTCACCCTAGTGCTTCTGAGAAAGCTTTCAGCTCCCAGCCACAGCACCTTATCTCACTGTCTTCCCAGCAGCTGCTGTGAGGGTCACCTCTCTTCCTGGCACTGGCACTTGCCTGTTGCTGCAGGGCTGAAAGGGCATTTCTCTGCCTCTCCATCCAGCTCTCCAGACTTTCTATTTTTTATTTTTTATTTTTGGCTCCTGCCCTCAATCCTTCCCTCCTTTGTTTCTCCATTACTCTTTTTCTGGGTTGGCTGGTGGGTGGATCTAATTAACACTAAAACAGTTTATGAGCAAGTGAAGGGCTGGATTTAAAAGGAATGGATCTAAATCTGATTTTTTGAAATTAAGTTGAGGGCAGAGAAAGAAGGGAAAAATGTCTGCACCAGAACATTCAAAGAACTAACAGGGGTCAAAACTTTTCTTTTTTGTTCATTTTAATTCTATGGGGTAACAGTATTCCTGAAGTCATTTCACAGAATCACAGAATGGTTGAGGTTGGAAGGGACCTCTGGAGATCATCTAGTCCAACCCCCTGCCCAAGCAGGGTCACCTAGAGCAGTTGCCCAAGATCGCATCCAGGCGGGTTTTGAATATCTCCAGAGAAGCAGACTCCACAACCTCTCTGGGCAACCTGTTCCAGCGCTCTGTCACCCTCGCAGTGAAGAAGTTTTTCCTCATGTTCAGATGGAACTGTCTGTGTTTCAGTTTGTGCCCGTTGCCTCGCGTCCTGTCACTGGGCACCACTGAAAAGAGTCTGGCTCCATCTTCTTGATACCCTCCCTTCAGATACTTGTACACGTTAATAAGATCTCCTCTCAGCATTCTCTTCTCCAAGCTAAACAGGCCCAGCTCTCTCAGCCTTTCCTCATAAGAGAGATGCTCCAGTCCCCTAAACATCTTTGTGGCCCTTCGCTGCACTTGCTCCAGTAGTGCCACATCCCTCTTGTACTGGGGAGCCCAGAACTGGACACAGTACTCCAGATGTGGCCTCAGCAGGGCTGAGTAGAGGGGAGGATCACCTCCCTCGACCTGCTGGCAACATTCTTCCTGATGCACCCCAGCATACCATTGGCCTTCCTGGCCACAAGGGCACATTGCTGCCTCATGCTTAACTTGGTGTCCACCAGCACTCCCAGGTCCTTCTCCGCAGAGCTGCTTTCCAGCAGGTCAACCCCCAACCTATACTGGTGCCGGGGGTTATTCCTCCCTAGGTGCAGGACCCTGCACTTGCCTTTGTTGAACTTCAGGAGGTTCCTCTCCGCCCACCTCTCCAGCCTCTCCAGGTCTCTCAGAATGGCAGCACAGCCCTCTGGCATATCGGCCACTCCTCCCAGTTTTGTATCCTCAGCAACCTTGCTGAGGGTGCACTCTTTCCCTTCATCCAGGTCATTGATGAAGAAGCTGAACAAGACTGGAGCCAGGACTGACCCCTGGGGGACACCGCTAGCTACAGGCCTCCAACTAGACTCCGCACTGCTGATCACAACTCTCTGAGCTCTGCCATTCAGCCAGTTCTCAAGCCACCTCACTGTCCACTCATCTAACCCACACTTCCTGAGCTTGTCTATGAGGATGCTATGGGAGACAGTGTCGAAAGCCTTCCTCAAGTCAAGGGAGACAACATCCACTGCTCTCCCCTCATCTACCCAGCCAGTCATTCCATCAGAGAAGGCTATCAGATTGGTTAAGCATGATTTCCCCTTGGTGAAGCCATGCTGACTACTCCTGATCACTTTCTTGTCCTCCACATGCTTGGAGATGGCCTCCAGGATGAGCTGCTCCATCACCTTTCCAGGGATGCAGGTGAGGCTGACTGGCCTGTAGTTCCCTGGGTCCTCCTTCTTGCCCTTTTGGAAGACTGGGGTGACACTGGCTTTCTTCCAGTCCTCGGGCACCTCTCCTGTTCTCCATGACCTTTCAAAGAGGATGGAGAGTGGCTTAGCAATACCATCCGCCAGCTCCCTCAGCACTCGTGGGTGCATCCCATCAGGGCCCATGGATTTGTGGGTGTCAAGTTTGCTTAAATGATCTCTAACCCACTCCTCCTCCACCAAGGGAAAGTCTTCCTCTCTCCAGACTTTCTCTCTTGCCTCCAGGGTCTGGGGCTCCTGAGGGCTGGCCTGACCAGTAAAGACTGAAGCAAAGAAGGCATTCAGTAACTCTGCCTTCTCTGCATCCTTCCTCACCAGGGCACCCTCCCCGTTCTGCAAAGGGCCCACATTTTCCCTAGTCTTCCTCTTGCTGCTGATGTCTTTGAAGAAGCCCTTCTTGTTGTCCTTGACATCCCTTGCCAGATTTAATTCCGAACGGGCCTTAGCCTTCCTCGTTGCATCCCTGCATACTCTGACAATGTTCCTATATTCCTCCCAAGTGGCCTGTCCCCCTTTCCACTTTCTGTAGACTTCCTCCTTCTGGTTGAGTTTTGCCAGGAGCTCCTTGCTCATCCATGCAGGTCTCCTGCCTCCTTTGCTTGACTTCCTACTCATAGGGATGCACCGTTCTTGAGCCTGGAGGAAGTGATGTTTGAATATTAACCAGCTCTCTTGAACACTCCTTCCTTCTAGGGCCCTCACCCATGGGATTCCTCCAAGTAGGTCCCTGAAGAGGCCAAAGTTTGCTCTCCTGAAGTCCAGGGTTGCGATCCTACTTGGTGCCCTGCTGCCTCCTCGCAGGATCCTGAACTCCACCATCTCATGGTCACTGCAGCCAAGGCTGCCCCCGACCTTCACATCTTCCACCAGTCCTTCTTTGTCTGTTAGTACGAGGTCCAGCAGCACACCTCTCCTTGTTGGCTCCTCCACCACCTGTGTCAAGAAGTTGTCACCAATGCTCTGCAGGAACCTCCGGGACTGTTTGTGCCTAGCTGTGTTGTCTTTCCAGCAGATATCGGGGTGGTTGAAGTCCCCCATGAGAACCAGGGCCTGGGATCATGAGGCTACTTCCAGCTGTCTGTAGAAGGCCTCATCGACTTCCTCTTCCTGATCAGGTGGCCTGTAGTAAACACCCACAACAGTGTCACCCATGCTAGCCTGCCCTTTGATCCTTACCCATAAGCTCTCGACTCGCTCTTCATCCACCCCTAGGCACAGCTCAATACATTCCAGTTGCTCTCTCATAAAGAGCAACTCCACCACCTCACTTTCCTGGCCTGTCTTTCCTAAAAAGCACGTAGCCATCCATGACAGCATTCCAGTCATGCGAGCTATCCCACTAGTTCAAAGAACTAACAGGGGTCAAAACTTCTCTTTTTTGTTTGTTTTAATTCTACGGAGTAACAGTACTCCTGAAGCCATTTCATGTCAGTTAACAAGGTTTGGAGAAGCCCTTTGACAGTTGATTATAATATTGCTTTAGGAGAGATTTCACTAGAAACCATGAGACCTCTCTGCTGTCCTCCTTCTATATCCACTTGTTCTTTCGGCTCCACTGACTGCATTTCCTGGATCTCCGTGGTTGTAGTGGGATCCTAGGCACCTGGCACACCTACACTGTGAGGACCCAAAGTCCGGTGACCTAAATCCTACCCTTAGCTTTTACCAAGACTAAAGATAAATCCTTCCCACCCTAAATACTTTACATTTATTTTATCTCTAAATGAAGTTTTCTTGAACAATACGAGAGAAGAGAAAATGACCATAACTAGTAGAAGTGTTGCTCTTTCTTGTGATAGTCTCGGGGGCAATGTGTAGGTTTAGGTAATACCTCTGCACCTTGCTGGAGCTACACAAATGCAGTTCACATGAAAACCTTGCTCTTGTGTGGACCAAGGCAGCCGTAAGAAGCTGTGACCAACAGCCAGGTGTTTACCCAAGCACAAATGTCTGATGAGGTCAGGAGCATGGCACGGGAGGAGCACTTGAGGCCTGGAGTTTATTAAGCACAGGATGGACTGAGGCCGGTATGGTAAAGGTGGAACATGAAGAGCCATCTTGGGGCACAGATCAAACATGTTACAGGGTGGAATTGGGTAACGGGGATGCTATAAATTGTTTGCATGACAAAAGATCCACTTGGGCAGGCCAGCTGCAAGGGAATATGCCAAGCATGCTAAATCCTCATATGTAGTTCATTGAATCACATAGGGACTGGTCCTGCTCCCTCTGAAATCACTGCAGGACATGTTATTCCCTTGCCAAAGAGCAAGTGCAGCTGTGTAGTACCAGACTAGCACGGCTGGAGTTAGCTCTTCTCAAATAACCTTGGCTTTTTGTTTGTCCTTTTTCAGCCCACCGTGAAACTTTCAGCAAAGATTTTTCCTGTGTCTTACATAAAAAAGTATTTACCTGGTCCAGTCACCATTTCCTTTTCCTTTTGTTTTCCCTTTATTTCTTTTCAGTATGATTTGCCTTATATTTAGGGTTCTCTTTGACAGTAGTTTTAATAGTATTCCCTCCACGACACATTGTATGATGAGTGTTCTTGGTTCTTCTCTTATCCCTTTTCTTTGTCAGGAACATCCCACAAAATGGGTGATGCATATGTTGCTACTCTAATGCAAAGCACAGCTATAACGGAAATGCATCCTAAGGCAGCTCCAGAAAATGCAAAATGGACTGAGAAAATCAGATGGATTTTCAGATGGAGAAAATATATTACCAAATACGCATGAGATCCATGAAGAGCAGAGAACAACAACAACAACAACAACAAATCTCACAATTAAGTGGGTGCTAATATTCATCTAATTACTAGGACAGAAACAATCTATACAAAATAGGAATATCTGTCAGCTAAAAACGTTTTTTTTTTTTTGCCCTGTTTGTCTTCTGAACTTTCTTTCCATGAGTCATTTCCTCTACACAGAGAGGATTAGAAGTCAAGAGCATGGCTGAATGCTGAATAGGAATTGAGATTTGGGGAAGGGAAGAAGAGGAACAGGATTCTGGATGTTGGATCAGAAGGTTTTCTTAGAAAAGCAAACTGTAGATTTGAAGAGACAGCAGCTCTTTAACGTTTTAAATTCCCTAATTTTGTCTGGGTTTCTCGAGGTGGAGGCTAAGGCATAGGTGAATGCAGGACTTATGAAAATCTGTTCTTTTTGATGATATTTGTCAGAAAGCATATTTAGGTTTGAGATTGTGATTCTTGATTGAAACATGCTGCCGGTTCTGCTGATGCTTAGCTCTGGAGGGCTTTGACTATCTTAAACATCAGCGCAGAGAGAGGTGTGCAGACATGACTCATTGCTGTGCAGGAAAGCTCTTTGATGACAACCTACCTGTCTTTTTCTGGAAGAGTAGTAGTGTACATTGCTCTTCCCAGAGACCTGTAAACATACACAGGAAAATAAAATGATGCCTGTGATTTCTTTTCAAGCTATTTCCTTCCTGTAAGCTGGGAGTCCACTGAAAGAGACAATTTTGGACACCTCAGAAATCTGGTTTAAAAATCTCACATCTCTGTTCAAGATAAGGACAACGCAACATTGATACGTGTAAAAACTGTGAACTTCACATATCTGATGATACTTAATAATCAGAAACAAGAGATAAACCTTGAGCTTCAGCCTCTGCAGCAACAGAAAGCTGACAACTAGCAGGACCAAAGGGCTACATTTTCCTGAGACTTGTAAAATCCTTCTTTAGGGTGCCATAGGTGATCACAGGGACACAATCTTTGCTACAGTTATGCACAGCTTTAAGGAGAGGAAGTCAGGGGAAATAACAGCCCTAACAGGCTTGCAAAGGGAATCCGCAAGACCTCTTTCCATCCCCCTTTGACTGTAAACCTTATGCAGAGGCAGGAACCTCTCACCTGTCTGAGATTAATTCTGTCACTTTCAGCTCAATAAAGATTTCAACTCCTTCTGCCAACTGAGGGACAGCATTTGTAAACTCAGCCAGAAGGGATGAAACATCTACTAGTGCTAGAACACCTATCCTTAGAGCTAGCTTAGTTGAATTGATAAAAGGATTCCAAAGCCTTTCCCAACTTTCTCATCTCCCAGAAATGATTGGTCGTTTATTCTCAAAATCACATTGATGGCAGACATGTTGTTGGTAAGTCACCATCTTATTTTGGCATTCTTTTAAGTGAAAGAACACTGCAGCTTGATTAACTTTCAAATTATGTCCAATGTCCTTAAAATAACTACCAGTTCACTCAGTTGCCTCAAGTGGATTGCTGATATGTGGAGATGAAAAGCAGGAATAAGTTCTTGTTACTTCACAATGGTAGCAAAATTAGAAATCAATCTTTTCTGCATTGCTGTAGTTTTTTCATGTTTCCAGGCAGAAGGGGAAAAAGGAGGTAGTAATGAGTGACAGAAGAGGGAGATTTAACAGAAGAGGGACAGTTACTTTCCCTAGTGTTTGGGGGGCAAAAACACGGGTGTCTGTTCTCCAAGATTTCCTTTGCAGAACTTCAGGTTCTGTGTGTTGCACTGGAAGAGGCTACTCCTTTCAAATACTGAAGACGTAGCAGAAGTGGCCATAAATTCAAATCACATTGCTTTTCTCCTCTTGAATATCTTTGAAAGCTTTTTCTCATCTTGACGGACTGGTGGTTTTCCTACATGAGTAAACGTTCCTAGTAGAACAGAGAACTGCAGTTCTGTGCCACGCACTCCTCAGGCAGGAGTCCTGTTTGTGCTTGGAACTTGCAAGTTAAGAGTCAGGATTCCTCCAGCTTTCAGCAGCAGAGGAACACAGTCTTTCAAGATAGAAGTTGCAGATACAACCAGTTAAAAGTCCACCTAAAAGCACTTCTAACAATTGAGTACCTTTCTGAATCTCACCCTTGGAAGCTGATCAAATCTTCCTTGGAAGTCCTACTCTTTGTACCAAGGTTTTGATAAATTTTCCCCAAACAAAGTTCTCTTTCTAACAAGTCTTCTGAAGTTTCTCTGATATGACCTAAAACTCTCCTCAGAGCATCCTTCACCTCCTTATTCCTCAGGCTGTAGCTGATAAGATTCAGCACTGCAGTCACCACTGTAGAGAACAGAGGGGCCCATTTATCTCAGTCCAATGAGTAGCTGGATGTTGGGCTACCGCACATAAAAACGGTGCTGCCATAAAACAAGAAGAGAGCTCTCAGATGGGAAGCACAGGTGGAGAAGGCTTTGCATCTGCCCTTGGAGGAGTGGATCCTCAGGGTGGTGGAGATGAGGTAGATGGAGGAGATTAGAATTGCCAGAGATGTGAAGGTGCCTCGAAACACACCAAAAATGTGAAGTACCATCTCTTTGCTATAGGTGTCAGAGCATGAAAGCTGGATCCTCGGGGGATGTCACAGAAATAATGACCGATAACACCAAAGTCACAGAAAGAGAATGTGAAGGTGGAGATAGTTTGCACAAGTGCGTGGACAAAGCCAAAGAAAGAGGAGATGATTACCATCTGTGTACAGGCTTTTGAGGAGATGACAGTTGCATGAAGGAGAGGGTTACAGAGAGCCACATGCAGTCATATGCCATTACTGCCAGCAGGAGACACACAGCACTAGCCATGAGGAGACAAGTGAATAGCTGTGCCACACAGGCACTGACTGAAATGGCTCTCCTCACTGCTGAAGAGTTCACCAGCAACCTCGGGGAGATAGCTGAGGAGTAACAGAAATCCACAGAAGCCAAGTTACTGAGGGAAAGGTACACAGTGTGTGAAGCCGGGGGATCAACCTTCATCTACATGATCATTCCAAGATTCCCTATTAATGTGCTTAAAAAAAGCAGGTTACCTTCGCCTCTTGGCTTTCTGTTAGTCCAGAGAGGATAAACTCAATGGCCACACAGTGATTCCTCTCAGGCATGTTGCTAGCACACTCATGTTATCTCCCGACAAGAAACTGGTTCAACACCTAGAAGTAATGGGAAACTGGCAACACACAATGGATTGTCTCAGTAGCCACAAGGAAGTACGGCACATTTTCATCATAGCTTCTGACTAGACTTCTTTAATTACGCATTGAAATGACTTGTGAAACAAGGGAGTACTGTTCCTATTTTTCAGGTGAGATAAGAAAGCCCAGAAAGATAAAATAATTTATTCAAAAGGCAGCAGCAGCACTGTGAAACACAAGTCCTAGTTTGGCACTACAATGGTTTTCGTGTGCCCTCTTTCTCCTTTTTTAAGGAAAAAAGTCTGCTTTTCTTGAGGACATCTATGGAGCACTCTTCTCCCCTCACTCGTGGCCACGGTTGGGTGTACAGGATCATCCAAATGGCCCACTCCAAGGGCAATGGCCCACTTGTTCCTGAAGATACATGGTCTTGACACTAGTTCAGACATCATTCTTCCTGTATTGCAATCACCAATACATTTTTTGCCTACTAGCTAACTCCCCCGGGCATTGGTAGCAGGGTAGTTAGAGCTCAGTATGGGCCACAAAGTCCATTAACAGGGCAAAGCAGCCCCCGTTCAGCCTTGCTGAAATAGGAATACAATGGTTAGGCTGCAGCTGTGCCAACTTGCTAAGACCTGCCTTAATTACATGGACCTCCACCAGCCTGACCTTTGGGACTGCAACTTGTAAACGTACAAATAACAAATCCACATCCTGGCAGAAGAAAGTAAGAGTTTCCTCTCTTGAAAGAAATGCTGGCAAGCACTAAATGGCAACAGCAGCAGGAAAACCCAGCTTTGCATCTTCCCAAAGAGGAGGAGATACCACAAGATCCTCCAGGTTTGGCTGAGAAAGGATTTCTCATTTGCTTGCATCCCTGTTGTCAAGGAAAAGTGGCCATCTTCTGCTCAGGAATAAATTGGGAAGAGTCACCAAATGAAATACTTTCCATTTAGAGGGGGAAAAATCTCATGCTAAAAGGGAAGGAATCCTGAACAAAAAGGGAATCAGTCATCCCTGTAAAGGTTCTACCAGCTTCACCTCACATGAAAAATTATTGTTAATCTCTTGGAGGTTACCAGTAACCTGGCTGACGCTCTCAAAGCGGAGTTCTTATCATGTGGGTGACTGAATGGAGGTTTCAATTCTTGCTGAGGTCTGTTTCTAGCATAGGCTTCAAGGTATTGCATATGTACAAAACTATTCTCTTACTGACCTGTTTCATCCAGAAAGGCAAGAGAAGATACTCAATACTGTAGATACTGTAGATACTGTCTGTACTGTAGGTAACAAGCCAGTTTATTCCCCCCTTGAGCCAAATCTTCAGAAGTACTTGCCCATTTCAAGAAGCAGACAGCAGGATTAAAACCAGCCTATAATGGTTAGGTACACAGTTTAAGTGAGGAAAATGCTTACCCTGCTTAGATGCACAAAAGACCAGACTGCCTTTACACACTGAGTTATCTTTGCATAGCTGGCTGTTGTTTATCTCCAACCTACCCAACCTTTTCTGCCCTAAAGCACAGCAACTAGCCCAGTTAATTCTCAGAAAAGGGCTTCAATGAGCTTGCTATCAACAGGTTGCTCTCTTCCATGGACTACTTGGGAAACTGAAGGAGGAAATTTCCCTCTCCTGCCCCAACGTGAGTGATCAAACACTGGATTAGGTGCAAATTTGTAGAATCTCCATCTGTGCTGACATTTAAAATTCAGCTGGATCGGGCCGGAGCAATCTGATCTGACTGAACCTGCTCTGAGGAGGAGGTTGGACTTGATGACCTCCAGAAATCCTTCCCAACCTAAATGACTCTATGATTCTATCTGCAGATTGAAAATGATCTTTTTGATCTCTAAAATGAAGAAATAGGCCTACCTTCCTTGCATGAAGGTGCGAGATATTTTATGCTGTATTGTTCCCAGAAATAAACTCTTATTTCAAAAGCTACAAACATTTCATGTTCCTTCGTAAGAGTGAGTAGCTTCCTTCTTCACTTCAAAGACATCTTACTGAAACAAATCAGAAGATTTATCTAAATAGAAAAATTTTAGGACTTCACACTTGCAATAGAGCCCCTCCCTGCTCCACCTGCCCAGATAAAGGTTCTTTGCTTCGATGTTTGCAGAACTATGCAATTCAGTACTGCCTTTAGAGCAACAGCTCATTCTTTTCCCTGTATGTTGCAGCTGACCTGCAGCCTGGGCGTTGTGAAACATTAGTGGAGTGACACGCTGAGAAACAACTTCAATATGAAATGTGATATTCTAATACTCAGCTTGCAGCTTCGGAATTCTTTCTTCAGAAAAATGGTGTTACTGAAGTACTTGGTGTACTTATGACTCTCGATGCAGTTTATTGTCTGTAAATTAGATCTCCTGCAAGACACCAGGCCTTAATTAGGAGTCTCAGCAGATGCACTGTAATGAAGAATCCTTCTGTGAATTAATTTCCCCTACCCTTGGTTAGGGGTCTAGTCAACATCTATTCTGGGCTCCCCCTATAGACAAAGGAAGCAATATCACCTTCAGAGGACAATTCATCCCATCTTAAAATAAGTGTGATAAGCAGAAGGAATCATCCTCTAAGGGTGTCTTTGTTGTCATTGATTACAGGACATGCCCATCTCATTCCCTGCCCTTACTACTTTTTACTAGTGAAACTGATGACATAAGTATCCTAGCAAATTCAGTGAACCCTCGTCATGCCTGTCCCTATCAACTCTCCAGAAAGCCCAAGTACCTTGGATTTAGATCATTAACTTCCAGATAACTATAGCAAAAGAAGAGTAATTCCACCTGGCATGAGTAATTCCCTAGCCCATGAGACTAAGGGACAAGGTAAGAAATAAGAAGTACAAAATAGCTGCACAGTAATGGCATGGTGGAAAGAAAGCCTCAGCAGCCTCAAAATCACCGCTGCTCCTGTTACTGCCATTCTTTCTTCTCACATTGGCATCTCTATCTTCCTTGCTTTTTTGCACCTGATTTATCAGCCAGAGCTCAAGGGTAAGGAATAAGATCTATTGAAAAAAATTAACAGAGCTTTAGACTGCAAACTTTAATATAGATTCTTTTAATAATAACAAGACCATATTCATGTAAATAGCAGTACAGTGTAAGATATCAGAGGAATCAGTTCTGCTTATCTGACTCTGAAGAGCTGCAGTGCAACTCCGTGGAGTTTAAGCATTAAGTATGCCATCTGAATGTGAATCCACCTCTGTTATTAATTATGATCAAACTTGATAATTCTTCCTCTCATTAAAATGCACAGTCCTGATACACAGTTAGCTGGTTTTTCCACAGAAGACTCCTGTTGTCTCTAATAACACATCTACCCTTGGACTCGTGCCCTTTGTTAGATAACCTCTTTGGCTCATGGACCATCTAGTTTCAGGCAGCCTGCTCATCTGTGGAGCAGATATTTTGCTGTGATAACCTGTTCATCTGTGGACCATCCAGGCTCAGATTATGTGTCCATCCATTGGGGTAGATTTTTCTTCAAATGCAGATAGAAAATTCTTCAGGTAGGTAATCGCTGGTGATTTGCTTAGAGTTCTGGTGCCTCTGCCTTAACACTGCCTTTGCATTTCCACCTAATCCCACATATAATTTTCTTGTAAGGTCCTTGAACAATTAACTCTTTTGAAGAAAAGAAAAATAATGGTCTATTGGAAGATGTTGACATAGATATCATGCTTTAGTAAACAGTTTGCCATTAACCTCTCTCTGTTCTTGCAATATCACTGGACACTTATTGAAATTACTTTACGATAAGGTGATGAAGACAGCTGTTCTGGGAAGCTGAGGAGCCTTTGAGACATATGAACAAAGACCCTTCCCCTGATTCTGGCAGGAGTGTAAGGACATCTCTACCTGCCAGAAAAGCTAGCTTACTTGTGCTACTTCGAGGGCTTAGAGGTTGTTCGACAAACTGTTGGCCTTCAGAGCAGAGAGCTGAATTGGGTTACTCAGCTGAAGAGTGATCTGCTCTGACTGTCCCTAGCAGGGAAAGCCATCAGTGGGGCTTAGGCAGGCAGAAATATCCCAGGTAACGCAGCCTTGGTTAGACTGTGCTTACAGTGGCTGCTCGTGTTGTGGAGTGGGGGTGACTCCTGGGACAATGAATGTGCAGTGCCGTGTGTAAGATGATGAGTGAGGGAAGCTCGTCTCTTTGGGCTGCACCATGAGGTCTGCAATGTATTTGCATTGGACTGAGTCCTCTTCCAGACTGCATTAGACTGGCAATGTAATGGCTTCTGGAGTTCTCGTCTAGACTATGAGAAAGCCATGGTGTTCAGAAGATAGCTGGGTTAAAAGTGGATCAACAGGTATTGCTTGTCTGGGTTATTTATCTTTCTTTGCTGTAGTCCTCTCTCACAGTTTAGTCAGGAATATCTGCAACCCACATGGTATTCTAGGAAGCATGAAAATGTTTGCTTGCAGAAAATTTGTACTTCTAGATGCTGCCAGAGTTGCTCTGGGAACTGACTGGTTATTGCTTAATGACACCTGTCAGTCTTAATGATAAAGCTATGGCTATGGAAGAGTGGAACATATTTCTTCCTCAGACACTACGTTTACACATTAAGGGGTCTAAGTGGTTCAGGACGGGCAGAATGGGTTGCTCTGAGTGATGACCCCCAGTGAGAGGGAGTGTAGCTTTTTATGGGACCTTTACTTGCAGTCCTTCCTAAGGATAGGGAAAAATGGTCTTACACCCATTTGTCTAATAACTCTGTGTGTTGAGGCAGTGTTATAGCAAGTTCCGTTTCCTTCTCTGTGCTACTTCCATGGCCAAAGCAGCTGAGACTGAAGTCTTTCTCTACTGAAGCCAGTGGCTTTTTGTTCTCTGAGAGCCAGCTCCCTGAGTCAGATGGAATGTGATCCAAAACCAGAACTCAGGGCAGCATTAAGCTGCATTAACGGGGACTTGAAATAATTCCATAAACCTGAGCTGGTCACTCTACACTCTTCCTGTAATTCCCAGATATAAATATAGACCTTTCAAGGGAGACAGAGACAGGTGTGATCAATCTCTCTCCCAAAACTATGGAGGCAAACAGACTTTTATTTGCCTTCATGAGCTATAGAAAGAGCCTACAAGTTTGGTTTATTCTTTGGCAGCTCATTAACAGAAGTCTAGACTTAAGTAAGATGAATCCCAGCCTCAGCATTTGTAAAAAATTCTTCTGTGTGCACATTTTTAGCCTGCGATGAATGTGAATTGGTTCAAGGATATTCACCCACAACAAAAGAGGGTAGGCTGTCCCTCAGGACCACCTGCTGTGTGGTAACTTTGTTCTTGCATGGAAGACTCGAGTCGCCCACATCACTAATACTGTAAACAGTCTATGGTGCCTGATGAATGTGACCCACTATTGCTAAAAGGTTAATGATCACCTTCAGACTGTGAGTCAGGAAAAAAAAGACTACAAGGATGTATGAGGTAAGAGAATGGAAACAGAACATGGAAGCGATACTGCTGAAGTGGTACTAGTTAGCAACAGTCGAAAACAAAGCTGGGATGTCTTCAAGGCATCAGACTTGAAAGTAAAAACTTAGGTGAAAATAATCGCCTTCAAAAGTGTCACAATCGTTCTTTCTCAAGGTAAAGCTGTAGCTCTTGCTATTACAGAAAAGTCTTTAATATTACAGTTATATCTTTCTTCAATTCTGCATTCACTTTTCTCCTACTTCTGTTGCATAACGAGCAATTATTTCAGAATAAATTCATCCATGAACAGCTGTACTCATCATTTTAATTTTTTAAGCACCTGTTCCAACTCCTTTGGAGGTTTTATTGACTGACAAACAATTTTCTCCATGTAACAGTCTGTTCAGTGCCTCATTTTGAGGACCTCCTTGGTCCTCAAGCTGTAGACCGTGGGGCTTACCATTGTATAAAACACATATATCACCTGATCTTGGTCAGGCAAGGAGCCAGAGCTGTGGGGTGTGTAGCTGGAGTGCCAAAGAATATGGCAAAAACTATCAAGTGCACAGGATGCACAGGTGGAGAAGGCTTTGGGTCTTCCCTCGCTGGAGTGGCACCTCAGGATGGCAGAGATGATGTAGATGTAGGAAATGCGTACCTCCAGTATGACAAAGATGTCACCTAAGATGCAAAATGCTGCGAGGATGATCTTGTTAACCCCGATGTCAGAGCAGGAGAGGCTCATCAGGGGTACCACACCACAGAAGTGACTGGTGATGCTGGAATGGCAGAAGGACACCCAAAAGGCACAGCTGCTGTGTATCATTGAGATTAGAGACCCACAAGAATAAGAACAAAGTCACAGCTGGATGCTGAGACTTCATGACATGACGACTTTGAATAGCAGTGGTTTACAGCTGGTCATACGCCATCACAGCCAGAATGAAACATTTGTTGGTGCAAAATGTAGAGAAACAATACATCTGGGCAGCACAGCCACCAAATGAGACAGCTTTGCTCTCTGCTAAGAGACTGGCCACCATCCTGGGGGTGATGCCTGAGCAGCAGAGGTCTAAGACTGCCAAATGGCTAAGGAGAAGCTATTTGGGAGGGTGGTTTGGGGAGACAATCCTTATCAATGTGGTCAAGGCCAGATTTCCAACTACAGTCATCAGGCAAATAATTAAAAGCATTACAATGAGAGTGGGCTGTGCTTCTGCCTTCTTGATTAGATCTAGGAGGAGGAACTCAGCTACTGTGGTGTAATTTTCTGCTGCCGTTTTGCTCAGATATTTGTTCACATTAGGTAAGCAAGCTTGTCTTGATACACTCTGGAGAACAACTGGCAAAAAACGATCATGATCATATGCTCCCGCTAGCAGTGACCAGCTTACTTCCTTTGGTCAAGGAGGACAATACTGATTTCATCCAAAATGCAATTCTGAAATGGAATCACTTGTCTGTGTTATCCCAAACCAGCTGCAACACACATTATCTACCTAGATTGTTCCAGTGTGAAGCTGGAGCACTATGAATGCCACTAAGTCACAGTCTAATAATGGTAAATACATAGGTATCAATGTTCAAGAGCTGTTAGTGGCAAGTAGGCTAAATGAGACTGGAAACAGAAGAAATAGTCTCTGACAGATCTTAAAGAGGTAGTAACATTTCCCAGTTCTTTGAATTCTTAAATCAAAATTCCATATGCTAGTGAGCATTTCAATTACTACTGTTTCCAGGGTCTGAGGGCACTAACAGGCCTTAATGGGCCTGATCATCCTCGCCTGAGGCAGCCACTTGCACCTCCTGCCCATGGGCCCAGGAGCCCCATTTAAGCTCAACCCTGGGCCTTCAGTTTCTGTCTGAGCTTCCCTAGAGGAGCACTGATCTCCAGCTCAGCTCAGCGTGCAGACTCCATTGCTCTGGACCCTGCCCTGTGGACTGACTTCCCAGCTTGACCCTGCACCTATCTTGTCACTTTGGGCCTGCCCAGTAGGCACTGGACTCTCTCTGTCCCTGGTTACCTGATCCTGGCTCTGACCCGCAGGCTGACTTCTCAGCTTGACCTCATACCTGCTTCATCACCAGGAACTCTCCTGGTCATCTGGACTCTTGGTTGAACTTGGCTACCATCTCTAGGTCTTCTCTGCCCACCTGGCTCAGGGCCAGAGGGACAGGCCCTGGCTGCAGCCTCCTGAACTTATCATTCTACACATCCTGAACAGGGAAAAGGAAGAAAAAAATGGGCACTTCTATGGCATAACTCATCTCATCATGTAGCAGATGTCTAAGATACTCACATGAACCATTCTGTAAAAACACCTGTTACTTTTTCTTCCTCCCCCTCCCTATTGAGAAGAAACTAAGATGGAAGACAGAAACGAAGGCATGCTTAAAGGTATATCTCTAGGTGAGATGAATTCCATAAGCAGCCATATGCATGTAGAGCTACTCCAGATTTATTACAAATAAACCAACTATTCCTTCAGTGCCTTACTTATAACTGTGATACTAATATTTTTTAAATTCAGAAAAGGGTATAAAAGTCTGCTGGTTGGATTCCAACTGTTTCCAGTCAACTTGATAGCATTCTACTAGACAAATGTCTGATAGAAAACACTCTTTGATTAATTCTGCTCGTTCCTGCACCAAACCAAGCTCCATTCACACTCATAACAAACTGACTGTCTACTAGTAGGTAAATGGATGTATGAATTCATGAGCTGACTTTTGAAGGTGTGCAGGATATACAGAGTTACCTGTGAAGACAGAAATGGATGGTCAGCATCTCTGGGGAAATTAAGGTTTCAAATGCATTTGTCTGCATGGAATTACAATGATATTCCATAGCAGATGTCAGCTGCACTTAAACTCCACAACTATGAAAAGAGTTAAATTCATATCCATTTTCACTTATCATGTCTTTATTAAACCAAAGGTAAGTAACTGCAATTTATTTGCACAGAAGAATACATGACTACAGTCTGCTGCTGCTGCTGTATCAATGAATTGGACATACAAGCCACAAAGAACACGTGTGAAAATGAGGCTATTCTAGGATTCCTAGACTGTAACATTCTAGTTCCACATTGTCCTGAAACAATGTTTTGCTAAATTTCAGTCTACTTTTAAATAGAAACAGACTTTATCTCTGTTATTTCAGTTTTGTATAACAGAGATGGTCTCTTTCCAAAATGTTGAGAAGATTTGGATTTATTCCACTCTTGGTAATACCCAGCACTCTGAAAAAGAAGGAGATCTGAACAGGCTTTTATCTATCTGGTTAACAATGGAGCTTCTATATGTATGTATAGACATCTGGAGATCAAGGGTCTATAAGCAAATCTGGTAAATAGTCCAGTCCTTACTGGAAAAAAAAAAAAAGAAGAAGAAGACTTGCAAGCAATTACATAGCAACTTATGCTTGGATCATACAAGAACTTCCAAAGTGAACACAGATGTTACTTCCCAGTTGAGAAAGCAAGCAACTCCACCTGTGTTGAAATCCAGAGTTGTAGCAGGCAGGATTAAGCAGTGGGTGTAAGAAAATGAATGGCCATCCTTCATAGCAAAGAAACTAGAGATGGGAAATAGATCTTTCAGCTACTAATTTCTAAGGCCAGGAAAATGCAAATTTCATACTATCCAGTGCAACTAGTAAATTCCCTCCTATGCAATGTAAGAGTTAGAAAAAAGAAAACAAGAAGTACTTTTTTTTTTTAATTTGATCTTAGCGTGTAATATGGCTTAGATATCTTTCTCAGCTCCAACATTTCAGGATACATGAGAAAGTAACCGGGTTATAATTACACTCACTGACTTGGATTCCCCAGTTGGAAGGACAAGATGTGAGGTTTTTGCTGTCTGTGCTTTGGCTCTCTATGATGTAAGAGATATGATCTCAGAAGTAATCGACTTCACCTAAGCTGTTCATCTCATGTTCTTCATAGTTTACGAAGAAGATTCATGGATCCCGGGGTATGAAGATGTCTCTTCTAAGAAAAGATGAACAGTGCCCAAGAAGTGCCCTTTTTTTTTTTACACCTTAAAGCAAGATTAGATTGGTGAGGTCAGATGGACTCAAATCTGCTGCAGAGGTTTAAATTTGGGTAAGACAAATCCATTTGCTCAGCTCTAACTGCAATAAGCTGGGACAGCCTTTTGCTCAAGCCTGTGACTAGATGCATAGTCAAGTATCTGAAAAGAGCATGTCGGATATTTTTGTGCCACAACACTCAGATATGATGCAGTGCAATGTTGTTCAGTACAATATAATACAAGATGTTACAGTAAAACAAGTAGCAGCAGTAAACAATAAGTATCACCTATTTACAAAATAGAAGCTCTCCAAATGATGTATGTATATAACTGATGATGTTATCAACAAACGTTGGAAAACGGAAACTTTCTCAACAATCTTACTTATTAATTTAGAATCCCCATTTTCAAACAAATAGATAGGGTCCAAAAACTTTCTCAGCTCTGTGGACACGCTATGATCGTGCTTTGCCACCAGATGGCGAAGGCACAAACCTGAGTGTATGTAAACGCGTATACGCTGGTGCTGATGTTTTCCGGTAAGTTGAAGATGGCTATTTTATTTGTTGGATTTTCTTTAGCCAGAGTAGGGCGCTATATTTTAAAAAACTTTTCTGAAAATTGTCATAATTCTCCTGCACAAGTTAATTATGAAAAGTCATACCAGGGGACATCCATAGGTAAAGGAGGAAGTGACACAATCCAGTATTATAGCTGGGGAGGCAGCACAAGTATTTGGGGAAGCAGAGTAAAGGGAAGACAACAGGATTTTCTTCTGTGAGGTGAACTGAATAACTGTGAAACTTCCACCTTGCAGGAATTAAGTTACTGTGCTCCTTCAGCAAATTATCCATTATGAATGTATTCATTATGTCACCAAATACATCAAAAGTTCAACATCTGCCAACAAGAGAAATACAGGGAGTTACATTATCTGTTTGTGTTAGAGTAACTGACTCTTAGGATTCAGTTCATCTCGCCTAAATTCAGGCATCCTACTGAAGGACCTCATGCTGGTGCCTAGGAGGTTGGAGATCTCTCAGTAGAGATAAAAGGGAGAAATTAGGGAGGGGTGTGGGTGAAAACGCTCATGTCATCTACCAGGAAGCACCTAAAAGCTTTGTCTGAATCTAATCTAGTCATCTAAACACCCTCTGGACTCAATGGAGAGAGACAGGCAGCTCCTGGAGATGATTCAACTTGTCCTAAGGAAGAAGCGCTCTGTGAAGATGCTAACTTCTTTCTTTCTGATGAACACAGAGGAAGCCTGATTAGCTTTAAATAGGTCACTTGCATACAGCTAAAGCTCAGTAAGGAAGTCTTCCTGTATGTTTTCCCCAAGTGTTTCACACCTATGAGCATTTGAAAGAGTAATCATGGAGCCTGGCCTCCTGCATTGCTGTGGTATGGAAATACAGTGTGATGGCATGGCGCAGAACTGCAGGCTTGGGAGGGTAAGGCTGGTGGATTTCCGGGGAAGGGTTTTTTTTTTTTTACACATGCACGTGCAATTTCACACATGCTTTCTCCATGTCATGTGGATTAGGCTCCATGCATCCCAGATTTCGGGATGTGCATAGTTTACTGTGCACATAAAGACAGTCAGAACAGCACACGGTGCAGCTCAGTGTGATATTTCAGAGAATGTGAAATGCATCTCCTGGACAGAGCTGTGCAGTAGATACAGACCCATCATGGATCTTGAGCACATGCCACATGTCTATATAGCAGATGGGATTCATCTCCCTGCAGTTAAGCTATTTAAAAGTTAGGTGACTAAATCTAATCTAGTTGTCTAAGGTGCCTTTGTAGTAAAGGAAGGAGACAGGCCATTCAAGAAGATAATTCATCATCTCTCTCTTGCAAACTCATCTTACAGGGAAGTGGGACATTTTCCATTTCCACTCATTTCCTGCTGGTATTTTAAATGCTATCTTAAATTTGCCCTCACTCCCACACCTGCAGAAAGAGAAGGAAGATCAGAAGCAGTGGGGGGAGTCATTGGTATTCCTGGTGGAGGCTGCTCTCCAAAGATCTCCCATCTTTGGGCAAATAGTGTTTCTCTTCAATGGTGAATTCCTACTTCTCTACTCTTCCTTTTGCATGAGAGAGCAATGTTGAAACACTGAAATGTCTTCTGGGTCAATTATGCTAAATTTCAATTGAGAAAAATCAAAATGCTTCACTTTGAATCATTTAATTTCAATAAAGAAATTATTAGATATTTCAGAATGTATATAATAGACATTGTGGTGCAGTCATGTAGTATGTAATAATAGAGTATGTTTTGAAATAATGAAACTAGACAAGAAAGTAGGTATGAAAAATGCTTTGGAAACTGGAAGTGCTTCTCCACCTCAAATGTAAGGATGGCTCAAAGTCAAACTATACCAGCTGACTAGCTGGGCAGTTGGTTTAAAAGGAAGTGCTAAAAACATGGGAATAGGAGCACTTACAGAGATGATTTATTTATTTATTTATTTTTCCTTGGGAGATGTTGTGCTGGAAGCGGGAAGGGGACCTGTGGGAAGATGGAGGCACTGTGGGATGCGTGGAGGAATACTGGGGCTATTAAGGTAGTGGGAATTCTGCATGTGTGTCCATCGCATGCACCTCTAAGCACACAAGGTTTATCAGCTGGAAATAACTGAGTGTGTAATTACCTCACAGGAACAGCTTTTGGGAAAGAGGTCTTCAGATATGCATGGGTTTGAGGGCAGACTGAAATAGCAGCAGGTGGCTATGGCCCAAAAGTGAAGGGGCTCAGCTGGACTTCAGGGAGAAATAAAAGAATGGTGGAAACAGTGAATTTAGGAGCAGAGTTAGCCAGCTACAAACGAGGGACATGTCTGCAGAGGATGCGCAAATGACTTTTTTGCAATTTCTGATCGCCTCACAGCCTGCCATTGCTTGAAACAAGGTAAACCCTGGCCTCAGCTCAGTTCTGCCATTATGAGCATTCACAGTCTGTGTCGTTATCTGTGGAGGCTAGGTTGAGTGCCAGTGTGGACTTCCAGCTGTTTGAGCTTATCTAGGTAATGCCCTGAACTGCGCTTCTCACGCTTGCTTCTGTCACTTGCTCCAATTACTCATTTCTTCTCCTCCTGCTAGGCTGAGCCATGTCTCCTTTTAGTCCTCTCCTCCCTTCCTTTGCCTTCCCTCCATCCAGAGTCAGCGTCCTCACGCACAACCTAACCAGGCCACCACAGCGGGACCATTCTTTCCCCAAACAGCCCCTGGAGTCTTCCTCAGCTGAGTCCCTTGCTCCAGGAGTTCAGCCAGACCTTGGCACTTACTTCACAGACCCCCTCCGTGTTGGCTGTAGCCTGTGCGGCCACCAACACATCCAGGTTCCCCCACCCCCCGGACTCTACCTTCTTCAGCCATGGCCTTGCAACAGCAGCCAGCTTATCCTCAGTGCTGAGTTCTTCAGTTTGAAAGGCATTGCACTACAATAAGGTTAGAGCTCATGATCACAGGTGGGGGAAGTGGTATGTCTGCATGGTCTGACATTGTGTGAAAACCCTCTGGGATGCCAAAGGTCTTTGCAGGACAGGGGACTGAACTCTCTATTTCCAAGTCTGTAGGTAGCAGCCCTCACTTGGGTCTGTGAGTTGACACATATGGCGGAGGTGGGCTGGAAGTATTCTTGATCTTTGATCTCGTAGGGAACATGGCAGTGGAAAATAGGTTTTGGGATCCTTAATGGAACTATGGCGTGCTTGTCGGGTAGGGTTTAGGATAAGAGTTGCACTGGCAGACTTGAAGGGTTGGCTGACAGGCTTCTCGGCAGTTGAATTTTGTTGCCAAACCCGAAAGGAGGCCACAGAGTTGTGCAGGGACAGCCCTGAAGAGCTGGAATTCACTACCCGCTGCTAAGGATACAGCAAAAAACAAGGACACAATTGCCAGTTTGGGGAGGGGGCTGTTCTTCCTTCCCTGCCCCACTCCTTCAGTGACCACCTCCATTTATGCCCCACTGAAATTTTCCAGGATTCTGCTCTGCTGGGGTCTTGGCAATCTTGCTGCCATTACTAATCTGCTGCCCAAGGCAACCCCTCTGCTCTGCCTAATAACCTGAGAGAGGTGGCAGGAGAGAGAACAAATTGGGCTGGATTATGTATACTGTCAAATTTCAATTATTTTATTATTAAAGTTCTTTTTTTTTTTTTTTTTTTTTTTCCGGAAGGGGCAACCTGTTTCATAAATTGTGGAAGTGATGGACTTCAGCACTGGATTCCTCTGTTGCCAGTTTGATTTCTCTCAGCATTAAGATGTATGCCTTTAAGAAGACATTTTGTGCTGGTGGGCAAAATGGAGAGACTGTGGAAAACAGGCACGTCAGGCTGATACTTATTAACTGATGACTAGTAATATTTGACGGATGCTAACATAGCCATAAGAACAAAACTGTGGCATTTCAGTTTTTTTTTTTAATTGCTTCATCTGTAATTGTGAAACTGTAATTTCCTAGTTTCTTTTTTTAAGCTTTACCTTTCCTCCAGGGGAAATGTCTGTGACTTCCTTTGCTTTTCTCTGAGGAAACCCTACGCAGATTTTTACATGTATTGATTTGAACTAATCACTCTGACTTTGACAAGGAAGCCAAATGCAAATCCCAGGTAGGTTACAGCTTTAAGGAGCCTGTGTCTAAAGACTCAAGGCAAGCAATTTAATATAATTGGTTGTCTTTCCAGGAAATGACTTAGGATGATTTTAGTAAGGTCTCCGTAGGTACAGTTAAGAAACTTGTGCCTGACAAATTGCAATGATGCAACTTGGCAAGTGAGTTTGCGAGTGTGTTTAAATTGGCTCCAGTGTGCATCATTAAAAGCTCAAGTTCTTTCACTCCTTGAAATTAGCAGCTCTCTCATCTTACAGTCAGACGTGATTATTGCTCTAATCTAGGGACAGTGAGAGACCGCCTTGAAGGAAAAGCAGCCTGTGAAAACTGGCAGGATCTCTACAATGCTTTTGCTGTATCTCAAAAACCCCACAGAGACCCCGGTCTAATCTATTTCATTTAAAGATGATGGGTCAAACAGAGCTGGCTGCATTGCACTAGTGGGGCTGCAGCTTTAAAACTACCTGGACTGAGCTGGTTTTGAACTACTCTGTTTTATGCTGGGATGATACACAGCTGACTGACCAATTTGGTCTACATAGCAAAGGCAGTAAACTCAGAAATGGTTTCTGGCAAAGATAAGGCCAATTCACAAGTTTCCCTGTCTTCTTCTGCTGTCCCAGGCCTCCTACTCTGCAGATTTCTTCTTGCTACTCCATCTCCTTTGCAGAACCTGGAGAACAGGGGACAAAGTTTTCATTAGAAACCCAGTTTTTCATTTAATTTTAGAATAAAGAACATTCTGAGGGAGCCTAGCAGGGAGGATGGAGCCCACCTGCAATGTGAGCTGCAGGGAGGGAGTATTCCCTTGCAACAGAACTACCTCAGAGCATCTTGTCTCTATGTCTGAAACACAAATGGCCACGAAAGAAAAAAGGATCGTTCTCAGCCCCATGTCTGAAGGCAGCAGCTAAGTCTGTAATTGGCCTGGGCTCATAACGAGCATCCTTAGTTGGACAGCTCAAGACCTGACAAAGCTCATTAATCCCACTATTAGTCAAAATCAGATTGCTTTGATCGCATTACTCCAGGAACATAGTCCTGGTGTGGCATGAGAGGGCTGAACAAAGCCCTTCTCCAGACACACATTTGCCCCTCTGATGCCTACATAAACCCCATAGTGATGGCTCCTCAGGTATAAGGCTAAGGACCCTCGGTGGAAGCACCAGTCTGCAGGGTTACACAATGCAGTAGCATGCACAGTGCAAAGAAGAGGCCTAAATAAAACAGCAGTACGGCATGCATAAAAAGACTTTTCCTCTCCTTCCGAGCTTTCTATTTGCTTTGAGATACAAAGCTAGGATTCAAAATCTAGGAAAAAAAAAAAAACAGCCAGGAAGTTGCGATAATAATGAGTGTATAGATGTAAAAGCATGTGGCTGGGCACCAGGGGGAATGGCTGCTTATTTGTCTTGTCCTGGTTGCTGCACTGTGGATCGAGATGAAACTCCAGGAGATTTCAGTTGCCCCAAACATCCTGACCTTTGAGAGCCTTCTGGAGAGCAAGTGCCTTTGGCAGGGCAGGAGTTTGGTAGGGAGTCTGCAGTTTGAATGCAGATTAGAGACAGCTGAGAGTTGCAGGGGGGGCAGTGTGCTGCAGGACTTGGCCAGAGCGAAGCCTCTGAAGTGACAGAGGGAGAGAGACTCTCCTAGCGGGCCAGGGCTGAGTTTTCTGCAACCAAAAAAGCCACTGAGAGGTGTTGACCTGGAAAGCAGGGCTCAAAGGAAGAACTATTTTTCCAAGGACTCACTGAATTCAGAGGTGTGCATTCAAAACTTTTGATTTAAATTGCTCCCCCAACAGGCCTGGGATTATCTGGGCCCAGCATATCATCAACTAGTGCATGCATGTATTCTCCAAATAGACTCCTGAGATTTTTTTTTTTTTTTTTTGCTGGGCGAATGAATATCCTTTTTACAAGCAATATGTAACATCTACTTGCAACTGGGCTAAAGGCCTCTTTTTTTTTTCCTGAGTAATACTTCACAAGTACTGCAATTATTGCATATGGACTGAATATTTCAGTATCTAGAATAGAGAGAGGCTAGTAATGCTATTCTTATGAAATATTTCTCCACTTAGGTAAAATTCACTAGGCCTTGGTAACCGTATGACAAAGCTGATAAAAAGAACAGCATAACACAGACACAGCTGAGGACGCTTTTGGTAATTGCTGATATTTTCCTAAGGCCTTAAAGTCGGCATTTGCATTTGGTACATGATAGTGGCACATATAGTTCACAAGCATCTTGAGGATCAGAAACATCATATGCACAAGCCTAGACCTTTGTAGTCTTGGGCTAACAACATCACAACCAGCCTGGTTAATTGGAAGGCCTCATTAGATTTGGCTAAGAACATATCTCAGACACTGCCCTATGTTTCTACTTTTAATTACCCGGTACAACTAAGAACATGCCTACAATGACACATCTGAAAACTAGAGGTGTCACTGAGAGCCAGCAGCCCAAAGCTCTCTCCATAGTCATGGGAGACTCTGACCTTGAAGGGGCAATGCATCCCAACCTGAAAGAGGTTTCTAAGATACATGACGTGAAGCTCTCCTTGAACTTGTTTATACTTTCACATACAACTACACCACTACCTTTTAGACGTGTGCATTTTGATGAGATAGTTAGCTTTACCACGTACTTCATGCTGATGGCTAGCGATGTATGGTTTAGCAGAATGTCAGACGTTGCATTGTGACAGGATTGGATTATCAGCACTGGGATCTAGATGTAAGGTCTCAGGTTAGAAGGTCCAGAAAGGGAGCATCTCACAGGCAGGAGGTGCATTCGTTTGGCTAGTATTAGCACATCATCACTTGGCTATCTGTACAGCACTGTATTTTGGAGCCGTGTATCACAGAGATTTTGTATGAAGTATTGCCCTCTTGTGGCTGTCCAACAAAAGATGGGTAACTCGGAAAGTTTTCAGCTAGTGGAGAGCACATTAAGCCATTTGGGAAGACGGAAGGGCACAGCCCTAGTTCTACTCCTAGGCATACATGAAATGTATCTGTTCACTGTGTCCATTTCTGGCATCTCTTGGTTTTATTACATAATGATTAGCTCCATTCTCTGTTTCAAAATTTCATGGGATACATGATTTCTGATGGTCCTAGGGCTTACTGCAGTACACACAAAGAGAACTGGACCTCATGCATTAATTCCAGCCGAAGGTCTATGCAAGCATTGCATAGGGTAGACCTGTGTTTGGCAGTCCTTGGAGAATACCAGCATATCCTCTAACATATACTTGGGAGTCTTAATTTTGCAAGAGGCACACACTGCAAACATAGAGAAGATGCTTTAGGAGTGATTGATAAACAATATTATCCACGTTAACACTGCAAAAGTTATTGGTTGGTAGTGTTGGAACAGTAATATATACACCAAGCTGTGCATCCAGAGGGAAAGTGGCATTGCAATAAATAAATGCATGGATGCTTCCTGGAACAAGAGTGGGATTTTTTGATGTTCTCTGAAGTAGTGCTGGTAATTTGTGCTCATTCTTATGCCTGGCTACACATGCACTTCAAGTAGCGCATGGATTTCACAAGTGGTTTACCTTTTGTCATTTCTGGAGGGCCTATACAAAATCATAGCTGATCATAGTAATGAATTGCTAGAATGGTTATCAGTAAAGATTTTCCTGCATAAGATTCAGCTAGAGTATTCTTGTGAGCTCTCGCTATAGAGCCAGTGTGTAAGTCATTCCTGCAAGTACTGAGTTACTGTTTAATATAGTAATGCAAGGTATATGGAAAGATCCTTCAACGCCAAGTCTGCCTAGACTTCTATGCACTGGGAGAGGGGAAAAAATTAAATGTCTGAGTAGATCCTAAAAGTGATAATACCGTTGTTATGAAAGTCTACAGGGCAAAATTTGTAGGAAGAAGTGTAGTCTTTTATCAGATACTGGATTATATTCCATTTTGTATCCCACCAGATAAAGCCAAAAGAACAAAATGCATTCTGGGTACACCATCCCTTCCCTGAGCTTCAGTTTGTGCCCATTGCCTATTTTCCTGTCATTGGGCACCACTGAGAAGAGTCTGGCTCCATCTTCTTCACACCTTCCCATCAGATATTTATAAACATCGATAAGATCCCCCACCATGAGCCCTCTCTTCTCTGGACTAAACAGTCCTCTGCCTCCCTTTGTAAGAGAGATGCTCCAGTGCCTTAATCAGTTCATGGCCCTTCACTGGACTTGCTCTGGTAAGAGGCAGAGTGCTGTGCAGACTCCTGGGCGTGCGTGTTGTGGTGATAAATCTGGGTGCATCTTAACTATGCTTCTGTGCTGGGATGATGAATGCTCGTGGCTGGAGATAGACCTCAGGTTTGTTAAAGCACTGTGCCATGGCATTCCAGCTGTGGTGCCTGGTGCAGAATAATTGAGAGGACTTTGTTGTTTGCACACTGCTCTGTACTGGAACCAAGTGTCAAGGATGTGTTTCTTAGGGGCCTTTTATTGTGGTTGCTGCCTTTCTGTAAAGGCTAAGCTAATGACTGTTTCCTGCTGGAACTCAGCTCTCAGTGCTAATGAATGTGCATTCTTAACAGTAAACCAGTGAAAGTATGAAAGTAGTTTAAGTTTTGTTCACCTTCAGCTGTGGGTCATCATGTTGACAAGGGGTTCATAATGCATTTTCTGATTTTTTTTAAAGTATATTTCAACAACTTTAAAAATAGCATGATTGTCCATTCCTATCCCAAACCATTTAAATTCCAAAGCCAGGCTTTAAGAAGTTGGTAAATGCCTCCATGAATTTTTCATGAAGCTTTTTTTTTTTTGGGGGGGGGGGAAGGGGGCTGCCTCTGTTCTCATGTTGACATCACAGCAGAGTTGTTATGGATGGGATTGATGTGAAACAGTGCAGGTGAGGCATCTGTACCAGGGCTTTCTGTGCAGTTCCCTGTGCAGCAGGTGAAGAGAAATCAAGAATTGGCATTCATCCCATCCCAAAGTAAATATTTCTCCTACGCCAGATGAACTGCACCATCATAGCACCTTTTCTCTCAGCTGAAAAAGAGCCTTGGAGCCACGCACGGATGTGTAATTTCAGGGTCTGAACTAGGCAATTCCTACATCTGCAGTTAAATAAAAACCAGCAGGGCATAGTCTCCAGAACTGGTTTGGTATGACTGTCACTACTTAAATAATACAGGGCCTATCACAGTGTTGGCATGCACCAAATCCATGTCCGTCTATCTCTTTCCCTCCCCCCTCTACCCCCAAGACAATGACAGGATACAGTGCCAAGTGACTGCTCATTAATAGTTTGCCCATGGCTAACCCCTTTTGAAGTGGAAAATGGGAGAAGAGAACTGACCCATTTGGATGTGAGCCATGCTATGCTCCCATGGTTTTGGGGAGCAACAGTCTGCGTTGACAGCTGGAAGACCCTTTCTTACCCTTTTCAGTAAGGTCATACCAATGTAATATTCACCAACAAACTGAGGCAACCAGATCATTGCTTCTGGTACCAACAGCCTGTGCAGTCACCAACAACGTTTACTACCTCTATAAATGGAAGGAATCTCTTACGAATTGTGGACTAAACTAGCACTGTCTGAATACTATGGAAAAGTTTTCTGTAGCTACAGCATCAAAAAACACTTCAGATGTTTCTAAAAGCTACAGGTAAGTTAATGACCATGAATTTCCAAACATTTGCTTCTGAGTTGGGAAATGAAGCAGACAGCTGGGGACTGGACAAACATATCTCTTCTCATTAATCAAGATTTTCAAAATGAATATTAACCCAGATGGATGACCAGCATAAGGCACTTCAAAAGAAAGAGTTTTAGGAAGTGTGAAGAACATTCTGAAAATAAGTTTCTTTAAAGCATCTAAGATTGAGCTGTTGTGAAAGGTCTGGAACTAGGTTTAATATTTTAAAATGATATGTGCATGCCATTGTTTTGGCCACAAACTATTTCACAGCAGATAAAAGCTTGAGCAAATGTCAGCTGTTTCTAACAGCCTCTTTCTAATCAAAATGATATGCAGGTGACTTTGAACTGCATATCAGACAGTTGTCTGAGAGTGGGAATGGACAGCACTGTCAAGGAAATCCTGATGTAATGGGTTAAAAGAAAAAAAAGTGTGACAATAGTATAGTGATCTCTGCTGGGAACAGAGGCCAAGGCCTTTAGAAGCTGTAGGGATTAGCTTCTTTGTGCTTGAGGTAGGTTTGGTCATTGCTGCTTCTGTTGGGTTTAGCATGGATATCTGTCTCTTTGAATACCTGATCTAGAAGACTGGGGTTTTTTTGGAAGGAGATTGTCTGCTGTAGAAACAATAGCCCTACTAAGAGCAGCATGCAGAGATGCAACCAGACTGCAGCACCCTGAAAGCCTTGTGGGATTATACAGGAAAATGCAAAATTCAGAGATGCAAGAAACCTTTCTGACTCTTCTTCTCTGCCTCATATACAGTTGTTTGAGAGTGAGTGGACTAAGGAAAGAAGTTGTGACGGTGTGCTCCTTTCTCCCCCCACTGATGTGCTCTCTCCCCCTCAACCTGACCTCCCTGTAAACAGCACGTATGTAGGGGCTAGTTGAGCATGCACCAGCTAAGACCTGTCTAGCATGCAAATATGACCATGAGTCAATCATCTCCCCCCCATAAATAGGGGGCAGCCCAGAGCCCATTGAGCTCTCCTGCACAGCAGCGGGCTGCACTGCAGAACCTCCTTTTGAGTAGGAGCGCCTCTCAAGGTCACTCCTCGAGGCTGAGAGATTCCTTACCCGCCACAGATCCTCGGTAAGTGATCAACAGCATGCTGAACTTTTGTGAACTTCGCAAAACTTTCCTGAGTTATATCCCTGGCTGATAGCACACCTAATTCCTTACACATAAACCGTTGACCAAGTCTGAGACTAGGACTGGATTCTGCCGCACCTAGGCTTCTCTCCGAAGGAGTTTAGAAAGCAAGGGGGTCCAGTCTGAATCTTGTGACTCAACAGGAGGGTTCCCTTTGCACTCATTCCTTTAGATATGAACTGTTGACCAAGTCTGGGACTAGGACTGGATCCAGCTGCACCTGGGCTTCTCTCCGAAGGAGTTTAGAAAGCAAGGGGGTCCAGTCTGAATCTTGTGACTCAACAGGAGGGTTCCCTTTGCACTCATTCCTTTAGATATGAACTGTTGACCAAGTCTGGGACTAGGACTGGATCCAGCTGCACCTGGGCTTCTCTCCAAAGGAGTTTAGAAAGCAAGGGGGTCCAGTCTGGACCTCGTGACTCAACGGGAAGGTCTCCATTGCACACGCATCTGACCCTGTCCTTCATGCAGTAAATAACAGAGAACCTTGCCAATCGAACCTCGTTAAATCGTTCTTATTTACGACTGAACTTTGTTAAGTCGCTGTCTTACTGCAGTAAACATAGTGCTGCTTCCCTCTTACGAGGGAAGTGCATCACTCCTTTCGCGACAGAAGTCTTTTCTCAAACCTTTTGCAACTAAATCATAGGTGGAAGAGACAAAAGGGGCATGTTGTAGAATGTCATGTAGTACACCCCTGTTTTCTTCTCTGCTATGCTGTCGGATATTAGACCAATCACTTGTAAATCCCTATGGATTTCCTATCTATGGAATGAAAGGCCAGTGACGCAAAGGACTTAGAAACTTCTTCCATTACATGCCTGCTTTCCTGTAGTTTTACTCTTGTTGTTTATTTATATCCACCATATTTAATAAATACTGTCTGTATATTAAGATAATTCTCCAAGAATGAAATGAATCAGCATCTAAAGGTTCTTCTGTCTCTCTAGTTTAGAGGGAAACATCCAAATCAGAGTCAATATATTCCGCTCCTCAGGCTGACAGTGCAAACAAAATGCATAACGTAAAATACTGAAAATCTTCAGTGGCATCTAAGCACACTGCAGGGGGCTTTCAAAGCATCCTGAGGATGCTATCAGCTCACAGAAAAGAATTTCTCCATCTGATAGCAGTCAGCGTGCTATATGCAACAGCTAGTTGCGTTTATGTTCAACCTCAGTGCAACAGCTCACAATGGCAAGGCAAAATTGGAGCACTATTTTATATGATGTTATCCCCAGGCTAAATCTCTTGATCCACAGCCTGAGAAACACAGGTGGAAAGGATGCCCTCATGTCAGCTGTCACTGTCCACCTATCTAGCCTGAACTTCATCAGTTTCTCTAGCAGGATGTCATGAGAGACTGTGTCAAAAGCCTTGTTGCAACTGAGGTAAACAAGTACCTCTCCTCTCCCCTCACCCGCCAAGCCAATCATCTCCTCAGAGCAGGCTGGCAGCTTTGTTAAGCAGAGTTTCCCCTCATAAAGCCATCCTGTCTACCTCCAGCCTATCACCTTTCTTTCATATCTCTGGAAATGATGTCCAGGATTAGTTGCTCCATCACCATCCTAGGGATTGAGGTGAGGCTGACTGGCTTGTAGTTCCCTGAATCCTCCTCCTTGCCCTTCTTGAAGGTAGCAGGGGCCTTTGCTCTCTTGCAGTCCTTGGGAATCTCTCCTGTACACTTCCTTTTTAGGTTTGAGGTCAGCCAGGAGCTCCTTGTTCATCCACATAGGCCTCTTGCTACCTCTGCTTGATTTCCTGCTTGTTGGAATGGACCACTCTTGAGCTTGGAGGAGGTGATCCTTGAATATCAGCCAGCTGTCTTGGACCCCTCTTCCCTCCAGGACCATAACATATGGAATCCTTCCCGAGCAGGCCAAATTCTCTTCTCCTCAAGCCCAGGGTATTGATCCTGCCTTTTGCCCTCTGCTCCCTCCTCACAGGATCCTCAGCTCCACCATTTTGTGGTCACTGCAGCTAAGACTGCCCCCGACTTCCACATCTCCAATCAGTCCTTCCTTGTTTGTATGTATGAGATCCAGAGTGCCTCTCCTCCTCAGCTCCTTGATCACCTGTGTTAGAAAGCTGTCATCAATGCACTCCATAAACTCCCTGGATTTCTTGTGCCCTACTCCATTGTCCAGCCAGCCAATATCAGGGTGGATGAAGCTCATAGGACCAGGGCCTATGGACATAAACTTTATTCCAGTTCTCTGAAGAATGCCTCACCTATTCTTCCTGAAGAGACTGTCTACAGCAGACACCCATTACATGGTCACCAGTGCTGGTCTGCCCCCAGTCCTGACCCATGAGCTCTCAGCTGGCCCCTCACCTGTCCCCAGGGAGAGCTCCATGCATTCCAGCTGCTCATTCAAGTATTTCTCTTCTCTTCACACTTGAAACAGATTGCATTTTAAGCAAGAACCTAAATTTTGTCAAATTTAACTTGATGGCTTCAAGGAAGTACTTCAGCTGCTGCCTTGTACATCATACCCATTCAACTTCATCTGCAACATCTAAGTTGATTGTAGAGAGGGGCACACTATTTCTGTGCTCATCCTGCACCACAAGTGTCTGCCTCCTGACAATATAGAGAAAGAAGACTGAAATCAATATTCAGAGATATGACATCCCCGCTGTTGAAGGGACCATGTCTGTACTTACCAACAGTTTGTGCCATTAGGGACAAATTCAAAAGACTCTTTTGCTCTTCCCATGAGTCTGAACAAGAGTGTACTAAGCTGTCACAGCAGAAAAGTCTGGCAGGTGAGCGTTCCACAGGTCAGCTGGTGACCACTGTTCAAACAGCCTACATAAGACTTCCTCCAGGAAAGCAAAGGTTCTTCCGTGTCAAAACCATGATGCTACAGAGCCTCCCACAGAGTTCAGTGTCCTGACCAACAGTAAGGGTGGGACTCAGTTCTAAGAGACACTCACAGACACTAAGCAGCAGTGGGGTGAAGGGGGTGGTCATGGCCACATATTTTTCATTCCATAGACGCACCCTCCAGTAGCCCACCTCCTGCTTGGGGTCCTCTACATGGCAGCTGGCAGACTCATAACAGACACACAGGGCCCAGTGGGTTTTGTCTCCTACTTCAGCCTCCCAGTAGCGGCAGCCTGATGAATAGGCAGATGATCCCAGCACACAGGGGCAAGTGGTGAAACACTGAGAGCTGTGAGGCAGCTCCTGGGGGATGTCAGTGAAATAAACACTCTTGAGATTCTCCGAGAGCACTACACTGGCATGAGCTGTCTGAGGGTCCAGAGACACATCTCCTTTGGCAGAGCAGAGACTATGAGAAAGCAGGGAAAACCAAGGGGGAGGGAGCAATGGATTCACACACCTCACCCCAGAAGAATCAGCTAGAGAAGAGCAATTACACAGCCATTTGCCCATTGACCACAAGGCGGCTGGGCATCTGTCAACCCTCCATGCCCCATCTCCTCACCATACCACACACTTGAATTGCCTTCTCTGAGTCCCTACCCCAAATTGTCTTAGCTCTATGCTATGCCACCTTTCTCCTGAAGTTGCTTACCTTCCTCTGATAGTCTACACTGTCATCTGTTTCATCTCTCAAGCGCCCCACTCCTGACCCCTTATTCAGGCAGGCACCAACAATACTGGCACCAGGGGGCACTTCTGCACTTTGGCAGAGTGACAGGGGTGCTGTTGAGCACATGCACTGATATAATGGGCTTTCTCCACAAAGGGGCCCACAAATGAGCTCTCAGGTCCATTCATTGGGTTCACCAACAAGATAACCATTTAAATGAGAAGAGTCAAGTCTAGTCACTTCAACATTTTGAACCAGGCCTAGACATACAGGTGAATTCAGAATGCCAAACAGAAGACACTTTTCAGAGCCAAGGACTGGACTCAAGTCCCAGACCTAGGTCTCTATATAGCTTGACTACCAGGGTACTTCTTCAGCATCTTCTTAAGCTGAAATAATGGCCTAGGGAAACAGGCCGTTGCCCTCTTCAGCTCAAGAGGGACAGAAGGTAGCTCCAGGTTCTTAAGTGTTTCATGCCTAAGGAAAGAAGTGACCTCATCTAGTAATCGAATCAATCACAGTGTCTAGAAGATGCCATTCCCTAGTACAAAACACAGCAGCTGTTTCTAGGAATTATTGCTATGCTAAGGTTGAAATGCTGGAAGCTTACCAAAAGTCTATATTCCCACTGAGAAACCATGAGAGGAAAAAATTAAGGGGAAGAAGCTGACAGTTCATATATATTGGGATTTGGCCCAGAGTCAGTATAACTATCCTGGTCTGAGAAAAGGCAAAGGATGGAACTGACCACCAATATATCAGGTTTTATCTTCCAGGGGGATCATTCTATTACAGTGCAATGCAGCCAGTCTCCTAGCACTGCACTGAAACATTGGCATGGCATTAATCCCAGAGGAAAGGAGCACTCCTACCAAGCAATTGCATCTTCAACTACTAACGGCTCCTTCCCTATCCCCTCCCCTCCCCCCAGATAGGAAGAGGAATAGGGTACATCACCTCTGCAGAACACTCTGCATGTCCTAGAAAAGGAGAGGGAAGACAACAAGTCAGATCCCACCAAACACCCCCCCCCCATCAGCATAAATATTGTAGGGTGTGTCTGCATGCCCAGCAATCCTTTTGCCTGTTAGTGCTGGGCTTTATCTAACCCAGGTGTCATTAATTCTGCTAATTATTTGGGGGAAATGGAAAGAAAGGCAGCACTTGTAAGGTCTGGCTCATGACATCTGGATGAGTCACACCCCATTTTTACCCTTTGAGTATAAAGTCTTGCTTTCCAAGGTGCAGACCTACCATGACTAAGTTTAAAGCTCAGCCTTTTCCTCACCTCACCAAGAAAGATCAAAGTCATGTTGCTCTCAGCTAGACCACATGGAAGAGATTAAACAGGGAGATCCAGGGCTCCTGGTTGCAGAGGGCCATACAGATTAATAGTGACCTCTCAAAATGCAAGGCAGAGCTTCAGCCCTGCCCCAGAGAAAGGGACTGCCACAAGAGCTTCTTTGAAAGGCTGTGATCCACACATTGGTGTAGGAAAAGCCCCAGCATACAAACCTTGAGCACCCCTGCTCTGGACTCCAGGCATCTTTCCATGTCCACCATGAGGGTGTTGAGAGAGCAGCACTGCTCTGAGGGGTGTGCTGTGGTGGTCTTCAGCCTCCCCAGCATCTCAATCTCTTCTGCGCTCAGGCAATGCAACTGCTGGTCCTCCTCTTGCTCCGGGAAGGAGTGCAGCTCCTCAAAGTCACAGGTAATGCACTTATGACAGTTCCACACTAACTCCTGTGGGACAGAGAAGTCACCAGGAGATTAGAGAGCATCTCCCAGCTGGGGACTGACCTGAGGCAACACCCCCAGGGAAGAAAGAGCCCCTCTTGTCAACTCTTCTGAGCTCACCACACCACTGCAGTTCACTCCAGCTGGGTGGGCCTAAAGAGAAGGCCCCTACCCCACTCCTCCCAGCTCTGCCCCTTCTTCCACTTACTCTCAGCTCCTTGGGCTTTTTCTCCTCCATGGATAAATGTTCCTTCAAATCCTTTGCTTTTCTGCCCAGATGCTCCACGCAAGCTTGTAGCTTATCCTGGAGAGGGAAGGGCAAGAGATTCTGCTCAGGCAAAATGGTCCAAGGCATCAGATGCTGAAGCAGCACCGAGAAGGCTTGGATCATACCAGTTGAAAATCATATACCAATTGATCTGACATGTCACTTCATGCACTTTGCTTTCATGGGGTGTCAATTATAAATTCCAGCAATCCTCTGGCTATTCACACTGAACATCTGCATCAGGTACTACACTGAGTGTTTCTGGGTTAAAGTTCTGAACACCTGTGTGTACAGCAGCAATACAGGTTACAATATTCCTCTGCCTTCCAAATTTAGCTTCTGAACAGCAGCTAGAAGTGCAGACAAGGAGTCAAAGCAAGATAGTTCTACACTGTATAGCTTAATTTTTTCTAGGGAGTCAATCACCAGAGCAACTTTCCAGGAAACCTACTGTATCTCTGAATCAAAATGGAACTTCTGACTCCACCCTCAGATATGGGACAGCAGGAATTACTCAGTGGAACATCACAAATTTTGCTCTAACACTCCCTCCTGCCTCTGAAAACGACTAATCGAATCCTAAGTTGAGATTCCTAAAAAAAAAATAAAGAATTGGGGGGGGGGGGGGGTCCTGAAAAATGCCTCCAACATTTTGGATGCAACTTGTGCAGACACCTTGGCTGGGATTCTGTCCAAGATTAAGACATCTACATTTAGATGAATTAGATGAATTAGATGCCTAAATTCCACTAGATGTCAGTATAGTCACAGGAGTATTCTAGAAAGCTAATTAGCTGACTATGCATCTACTGTCCGGTGAAGTGAATAAGCACATTTGTCAGACTGTTGGTTCTAGCCACCAACACAGCTAGCTCAATTGGTTGAGGTTGCCTCAGAGGGTGAAGCACGCATCCCACTCAGCTGCTGGAATGTTTCTTCAGCTTCAAGATGGAGAGCCCGTGAGCAGTAACATCAGTTTCTGATGTCGGAATCATTACTGTAGTTTTGGGTGGTCTCACCTCAAGCTGGCCATGAGGTATAGGCACATTTCTACATAGAGCTGCCTTAGTTCCCGTTCCTCCTTGCTCTATCCATTAGACTCCAGTTTCTTTACTGGATCATAGAAACGAAACCCTGAGCCCCCAGCACGTACCCTCCTCCTTCTGTAGCAGGGACTGTCTTTCTCCTCCCTGTTTGCAGAGAAGAGCGGAATCTACTAATAAGTTCTGCTTCGCTGCTTAGAGCGGGTAGGAGCCAGTAGTCATTGGGCCTACACTCAGCTCTTATGCCTAGATTAAACTCCTTCCCAGAACTGGGGAGGCCCTACATCCTCTTTCATAATCTACTCATGTTCTGATCCCTAGGCTCCGCTTCCAAACTGTGGTGCTTGAATACAAATTTCTCTAGAGTTTCTCTGGTCACCAGCACCCTTTTGAAATATTTAGCGTCAAAGTCAAACTAGAGATGCAACACTTGTTCCCAGACTGTTCTGCTGCATTCCTGTGACTTAACAAGTATTGGTGGGTCTGGACTGCCCTACTGCCTTACTTAGGATGAGATGGTTAGAAGTTTAAAGACTGGAGTGGAATGCCAGGTATCTCAAACCTTGTGAAGGAAATGCTTTCTAGCAGTACCTCCGGGAGATACCATTTGCTTTCCTTGTGTTTTTTGAGGGCTTCATCCAGGGGCCCTCCTGTATGAGCGAGATGGCCGTGGGAGACTGCACACACCACACACATGGCTTCCTGGTCCTCCTTGCAGAAGAGACTGATGACCTCATGGTGCCGGCAGCAGAGCTTCTCGTTCTGCATCTTTTCCTTGACAAAAGGCAACTGCCAGGCTGTCTCCACTATGCTGGCCAGCTGCCGAGTGGGGTACATGACTTGCTGAGCACAAACATGCTGACACATTGAGCAGCTGAAGTCCTTGACCGCTGGCTCCCAGTAGTGGGTGATGCAGGCTCTACACAAGCTGTGGCCACCGGGAATCATGACAGGGTCCTGCAGGTAGTCAGACTGATGGAGCAAGTGGTGTCTATGTTAAGGACCTCCAAATGACTGAGGCAAGCCATTGGTGGTAGTGCTATGAGATGGGCACAGACTTCGGGAGACAGTTCCTATGTCCTGATATAGGAATAGTCACCTGGAGGGAAAAAAAGAAAAAGAAAAAGAAAAAAAAGAAAACCACACCACAGAGCAAATAGATCACATACATGCATTATGCAGCATGTGGACTCAAGGAAGCCTAAGAATCAGGCCTCACAGATATTCTCTCCTAGCTTGAGTGAGGAGAGAAGACTAGAGAAAAGACATGGGGTATGTAACCCAGACACCTGGTTCAGCTTCATTGTCCTGTTCCTCACTGACCAAGGCAAGCAGTAATTTAAGTAACAAGCATTTATTGAATTCCCCAGTACCTTGCAGGAGGAGTTCTTTCCCCATATCAGACATGGGGGGGGAAGGCAGGCTGGAAATAGCACGCATGTTAGCAAGCGTAGTAGTACTGAATATTTCTGCTCTGTCACCTACATACAGACTTTTTCCCTTGAACTCAGTACATGGGGACTAGACACACAGAGAAACAGAAATGAGAGGTCCCACTTTCATACATAGCCCCCTGAAGGCAGTCTGGAAGAGGACTTATTAAAAGATAGCCCAGGCCTCATGGCATAGACTAAATAGACTAGCTTCCCCCTCTCACTGTTTACACATGGTGCTTACAAGATGAAAAATTCCAATGCAAACAAGTTTGTTAACAAGGAAAACATTTTTCATCCAGAGGGTGACAAAACACTGGGACAGAAGCCTAGAGAGACTGTGATATCTTCATACTTGGAGACAGGGAAAAAACAGCTGGATAAGACCCTTAATGTCTTAATCTAATTAGGCCTACTTTGAGCAAAAGACTAAATTAGGAGACCTACAGAGAACTCATTGAACATAAACTAGTCCACAATTTCACAACCCTGTAGATCTCCACTTCAAAAAAGAAAAAGCATACTACAGTTGAAGGAAATCAACAGGAGCAGAACACCCCTAGACAGACTGAAAAAGAACAAGTCTAACCAAGTAAGACCTCTTGATAAAATTTTAAAAGCTAGAAGCACTACGAGTTAGGCATTCAGGGCATCTAAGCTTTTTGGTCACAACACTACCTTGCCAAGGATAACTTCCAAGCTAAAGAATTTGTTAGGCAATACACATCCCAGGTGGACTGCCACAGACCTTTGCTTTCAGCAACTAGAGAACAATTCCCCCTCTTCTCCTTTACAGAAAAAAACACAGATGTGGCTAACAATGGCATTTATATAGGAGCAACAGCTGTGATTGCCACCCACATGCCCTTTCCTACCTCACCCTATGAGTATGAATATGAAGCATATTAATTTGTGGGTTTAGGCATTAGTCATGGAATCTCTCTCCTTTCCCTCTACGTTGGATGTATATTCCCTGAGATGTTGCAGAAATCCTCTGCGCCCTCCGGGGTGACCCCTTCATTGATGTTAGGAGAAACAGTGCAGGTTTCCTTGACTGCAGAAGCAACTTTGACACCTGTGGTATGGTCAGAAATACAAGTTTATTGTCCTGTTCCAGGCTGTGTTGATCAGATTCAGGACTAATCAACAGGTACCCACAAGCAGCCCTAATGTCATTAGCTTATATTTCTCTTTCCTCTCTTCCCCTCCCAACTATGCTTTCCCTTTTGACTCCTGTTTTGCTCATTTCACACCTGTATTTGCTATTTATATGATTATGTTGGTAACTCTAGCCTTCCTGAGCAACTTTGCTAAGACAGCAATCCTATTTCACTGTCTTTCAATATCCTGCACCCATGGGGAGTTCCTGACAAGCCTCTTTCACTCTCTGTAATGTCCAGCAGTTTCTCGTGCTTTTATCCTATTAGTGTAACCTCGGGTCATGGAGAGCCACCTGCCCAGATAGATAAAAGCCTGTTCAGATCTCCTTCTTTTTCAGAGTGCTGGGTATTACCAAGAGTGGAATAAATCCAAATCTTCTCAACATTTTGGAAAGAGACCATCTCTGTTATACAAAACTGAAATAACAGAGATAAAGTCTGTTTCTATTTAAAAGTAGACTGAAATTTAGCAAAACATCATTTCAGGACAATGTGGAACTGGAAGGTTACAGTCTAGGAATCCTAGAATAGCCTCATTTTCACACGTGTTCTTTGTGGCTTGTATGTCCAATTTATTGATAGAATTGATACAGCAGCAGCAGATTGTAGTGATGTATTGTTCCGTGCAAACAAATTGCAGTTACTTACCTTTGGTTTAATAAAGACATGATAAGTGAAAATGGATATGAATTTAACTCTTTTCATAGTCGTGGAGTTTAAGTGCAGCTGACATCTACTCTGGAATATCATTGTAATCCCAGGCAGACAAATGCATTTGAAACCTTAATTTCCCCAAAGATGCTGACCATCCATTTCTGTCTTCACAGGTAACTCTGTATATCCTGCACACCTTCAAAAGTCAGCTCAGGAATTCATACGTCCATGTACCTACTAGTCAGACAGTCAGTTTGTTATGAGTGTGAATGGAGCTTGGTTTGGTGCAGGAATGAGCAGAATTAATCAAAGAGTGTTTTCTATCAGACATTTGTCTAGTAGAATGCCATCAAAGTTGGCTGGAAAGAGTTGGAATCCAACCAGCAGACTTTAATATCTTTTTCTGAATAAAAAAAAAATATATATTAGTATCACAGTTATAAATATGGCAGTGAAGGAATAGTTGGTTTATTTGTAATAAATCTGGAGTAGCTCTACATGCATATGCCTGCTTATGGAATTCATCTCACCTAGAGATATACCTTTAAGCATGCCTTTGTTTCTGTCTTCCATCTTAGTTTCTTCTCAATAGGGAGGGGGAGGAAAAAAAAAGTAACAGGTGTTTTTACAGAATGGTTCATGTGAGTATCTTAGACATCTGCTACATGATGAGATGAGTTATGCCATAGAAGTGCCCATTTTTTCCTTCCTTTTCCCTATTCAGGATGTGTAGAATGATAAGCTCAGGAGGCTGCAGCCAGGGCCTGTCCCTCTGGCCCTGAGCCAGGTGGGCAGAGAAGACCTAGAGGTGGTAGCCGAGTTCAACCAAGAGTCCAGATGACCAGGAGAGTTCCTGGTGATGAAGCAGGTATGAGGTCAAGCTGAGAAGTCAGCCTGCGGGTCAGAGCCAGGATCAGGCCTGGTGAGGGTAACCAGGGACAGAGACAGTCCAGTGCCTACTGGCAGGCCCAAAGTGACAAGATAGGTGCAGGGTCAAGCTGGGAAGTCAGTCCACAGGGCAGGGTCCAGAGCAATGGAGTCTGCACGCTGAGCTGAGCTGAGCTGAGCTGGAGATCAGTGCTCCTCTAGGGTAGCTCAGACAGAAACTGAAGGCCCAGGGTTGAGCTTAAATGGGGCTCCTGGGCCCATGGGCAGGAGGTGCCAGTGGCTGCCTCAGGCGAGGATGATCAGGCCCATTAAGGCCTATTAGTGCCCTCAGACCCTGAAAACAGTAGTAATATTAAATATTAAAAATAAATATTAAATATTAAAAACTTTTCTGTAATAGCAAGAGCTACAGCTTTACTGTGAGAAAGTACAATTGTGGCACTTTTGACGGTGATTATTTTCACCTAAGTTTTTACTTTCAAATTTGATGCCTTGAAGATATCCCAGCTTTGTTTTCAACTGTTTCTAACTAGTACCGGTTCAGCAGTATCGCCTCTACGTTCTGTTTCCATTCCCTTACCTCATACATCCTTGTAGTCTTTTTTTTCCTGACTCACAGTCTGAAGGTGATCATTAACCTTTTAGCAATAGTGGGTCACATTCATCAGGCACCATAGACTGTTTACAGTATTAGTGATGTGGGCGACTCGAGTCTTCCATGCAAGAACAAAGTTACCACACAGCAGGTGGTCCTGAGGGACAGCCTACCCTCTTTTGTTGTGGGTGAATATCCTTGAACCAATTCACATTCATCGCAGGCTGAAAATGTGCACACAGAAGAATTTTTTACAAATGCTGAGGCTGGGATTCATCTTACTTAAGTTTAGACTTCTGTTAATGAGCTGCCAAAGAATAAACCAAACTTGTAGGCTCTTTCTATAGCTCATGAAGGCAAATAAAAGTCTGTTTGCCTCCATAGTTTTGGGAGAGAGATTGATCACACCTGTCTCTGTCTCCCCTGAAAGGTCTATATTTATATCTGGGAATTACAGGAAGAGTGTAGAGTGACCAGCTCAGGTTTATGGAATTATTTCAAGTCCCCGTTAATGCAGCTTAATGCTGCCCTGAGTTCTGGTTTTGGATCACATTCCATCTGACTCAGGGAGCTGGCTCTCAGAGAACAAAAAGCCACTGGCTTCAGTAGAGAAAGACTTCAGTCTCAGCTGCTTTGGCCATGGAAGTAGCACAGAGAAGGAAACGGAACTTGCTATAACACTGCCTCAACACACAGAGTTATTAGACAAATGGGTGTAAGACCATTTTTCCCTATCCTTAGGAAGGACTGCAAGTAAAGGTCCCATAAAAAGCTACACTCCCTCTCACTGGGGGTCATCACTCAGAGCAACCCATTCTGCACGTCCTGAACCACTTAGACCCCTTAATGTGTAAACATAGTGTCTGAGGAAGAAATATGTTCCACTCTTCCATACCCATAGCTTTACCATTAAGACTGACAGGTGTCATTAAGCAATAACCAGTCAGTTCCCAGAGCAACTCTGGCAGCATCTAGAAGTACAAATTTTCTGCAAGCAAACATTTTCATGCTTCCTAGAATACTGTGGATGTTTCAGATATTCCTGACTAAACTGTGAGAGAGGACTACAGCAAAGAAAAATAAATAACCCAGACAAGCAATACCTGTTGATCCACTTTTAACCCAGCTATCTCCTGAACACCACGGCTTTCACATAGTCTAGACGAGAACTCCGGAAGCCATTACATTGCCAGTCTAATGCAGTCTGGAAGAGGACTCGGTCCAATGCAAATACATTGCAGACCTCACGGTGCAGCCCAGACAGACGAGCTTCCCTCACTCATCATCTTACACATGGCACTGCACATTCATTGTCCCAGGAGTCGCCCCCACTCCACAGCACGAGCAGCCACTGTAAGCACAGTCTAACCAAGGCTGCGTTACCTGGGACATTTCTGCCTGCCTAAGCCCCACTGATGACTTTCGCTGCTAGGGACAGTCAGAGCAGATCACTCTTCAGCTGAGTAACCCAATTCAGCTCTCTGCTCTGAAGGCCAACAGTTTGTCAAACAACCTCTAAGCCCTCGAAGTAGCACAAGTAAGCTAGCTTTTCTGGCAGGTAGAGATGTCCTTAAACTCCTGCCAGAATCAGGGGAAGGGTCTTTGTTCGTATGTCTCAAAGGCTCCTCAGCTTCCCAGAACAGCTGTCTTCATCACCTTATCGTAAAGTAATTTCAATAAGTGTCCAGTGATATTGCAAGAACAGAGAGAGGTTAATGGCAAACTGTTTACTAAAGCATGATATCTATGTCAACATCTTCCAATAGACCATTATTTTTCTTTTCTTCAAAAGAGTTAATTCTTCAAGGACCTTAGAAGAAAATTATATGTGGGATTAGGTGGAAATGCAAAGGCAGTGTTAAGGCAGAGGCACCAGAACTCTAAGCAAATCACCAGCGATTACCTACTTGAAGAATTTTCTATCTGCATTTGAAGAAAAATCTACGCCGATGGATGGACACATAATCTGAGCCTGGATGGTCCACAGATGAACAGGTTATCACAGCAAAATATCTGCTCCACAGATGAGCAGGCTGCCTGAAACTAGATGGTCCATGAGCCAAAGAGGTTATCTAACAAAGGACACGAGTCCAAGGGTAGATGTGTTATTAGAGACAACAGGAGTCTTCTGTGGAAAAACCAGCTAACTGTGTATCAGGACTGTGCATTTTAATTAGAAGAAGAATTATCAAGTTTGATCATAATTAGTAACAGAGATGGTTTCACATTCAGATGGCATACTTAATGCTTAAACTCCACAGAGTTGCACTGCAGCTCTTCAGAGTCAGATAAGCAGAACTGATTCCTCTGATATCTTACACTGTACTGCTATTTACATGAATATGGTCTTGTTATTATTAAAAAAATTTGTATTAAAGTTTGCAGTCTAAAGCTTTGTTAAGCTTTGTTTGTGAGTTGATAGGGACAGACCAGGGTTCACTGAATTTGCTAGGACACTTATGTCATCAGTTTCACTAGTAAAAAGTAGTAAGGGCAGGGAATGAGACGGGCATGTCCTATGATCAATGACAACAAAGACACCCTTAGAGGATGATTCCTTCTGCTTATCACACTCATCTTAAGATGGGATGAATTGTCCTCTGAAGGTGATATTGCTTCCTTTGTCTATATGGGGAGCCCAGAATAGATGTTGACTGGACCCCTAACCAAGGGTAGGGGAAATTAATTCACAGAAAGATTCTTCATTAGAGTGCATCTGCTGAGACTCCTAATTAAGGCCTGGTGTCTTGCAGGAGATCTAATTTACAGACATTAAACTGCATCGAGAGTCCTAAATACACCAAGTACTTCAGTAACACCATTTTTCTGAAGAAAGAATTCTGAAGCGGCAAGCTGAGTGTTAGAATACCGCATTTCATATTGAAGTTGTTTCTCAGCATGTCACTCCACTAATGTTTCACAACGCCCAGGCTGCAGGTCAGCTGCAACATATAGGGAAAAGAATGAGCTGTTGCTCTAAAGGCAGTACCGAATTGCAGAGTTCTGCAAACATCGAAGCAAAGAACATTTATCTGGGCATTTATCTGGAGCAGGGAGGGGCTCTACTGCAAGTTTGAAGTCCTAAAGTTTTTCTATTTAGATAAATCTTCTGATTTGTTTCAGTAAGATGTCTTTGTAGTGAACAGGAAACAACTCGCTATTATGAAGGTACATGAAATGTTTCACAGAATCACAGAATGGTTGAGGTTGGAAGGGACCTCTGGAGATCATCTAGTCCAACCCCCTGCCCAAGCAGGGTCACCTACAGCAGTTGCCCAAGATTGCGTCCAGGCGGGTTTTGAATATCTCCAGAGAAGCAGACTCCACAACCTCTCTGGGCAACCTGTTCCAGTGCTCTGTCACCCTCACAGTGAAGTTTTTCCTCATGTTCAGATGGAAGCGTCTGTGTTTCAGTTTGTGCCCGTTGTCTCGCGTCCTGTCACTCGGCACCACTGCAAAGAGTTTGGTCCCATCTTCTCTACACCCTCCCTTCAGATACTTGTACACATTGATAAGATCTCCTCTCAGCCTTCTCTTCTCCAAGCTAAACAGGCCCAGCTCTCTCAGCCTTTCCTCATAAGAGAGATGCTCCAATCCCCTAATCATCTTTGTAGCCCTTCGCTGCACTTGCTCCAGTAGTGCCACATCCCTCTTGTACTGGGGAGCCCAGAACTGGACGCAGTACTCCAGATGTGGCCTCACCAGGGCTGAGTAGAGGGGGAGAATCACCTCCCTCGACCTGCTGGCCACACTCTTCCTGATGCACCCCAGGATACCATTGGCCTTCTTGGCCACAAGGGCACATTGCTGCCTCATGCTTAACTTGGTGTCCACCAGCACTCCCAGATCCTTCTCCGCAGAGCTGCTTTCCAGCAGGTCAGCCCCAACCTGTACTGGTGCATGGGGTTATTCCTCCCTAGGTGAAGGACCCTGCACTTGCCTTTGTTGAGCTTCATGAGGTTCCTCTCCGCCCACCTCTCCAGCCTGTCCAGGTCTCTCTCAATGGCAGCACAGCCCTCTGGTGTATCCGCCACTCCTCCCAGTTTTGTATCATCAGCAAACTTGCTGAGGGTGCACTCTTTCCCTTCATCCAGGTCATTGATGAAAATGTTGAACAAGACTGGACCCAGTCCTGACCCCTGGGGGACACCACTAGCTACAGGCCTCCAACTAGACTCCGCACCGCTGATCACAACTCTCTGAGCTCTGCCATTCAGCCAGTTCTCAAGCCACCTCACTGTCCACTCATCTAACCCACACTTCCTGAGCTTGTCTATGAGGATGCTATGGGAGACAGTGTCAAAAGCCTTCCTCAAGTCAAGGGAGACAACATCCACTGCTCTCCCCTCATCTACCCAGCCAGTCATTCCATCAGAGAAGGCTATCAGATTGGTTAAGCATGATTTCCCCTTGGTGAAGCCATGCTGACTACTCCTGATCACCTTCTTGTCCTCCACATGCTTGGAGATGGCCTCCAGGATGAGCTGCTCCATCACCTTTCCAGGGATGCAGGTGAGGCTGACTGGCCTGTAGTTGCCTGGGTCCTCCTTCTTGCCCTTTTGGAAGACTGGGGTGACACTGGCTTTCTTCCAGTCTTCAGGCACCTCTCCTGTTCTCCAAGACCTTTCAAAGAGGATGGAGAGTGGCTTAGCAATAATGTCCACCAGCTCCCTCAGCACTCGTGGGTGCATCCCATTGGGGCCCATGGATTTGTGGGTGTCAAGTTTGCTTAAATGATCTCTAACCTGATCCTCCTCCACCAAGGGAAAGTCTTCCTTTCTCCAGACTTTCTCTCTTGCCTCCAGCGTCTGGGGTTCCTGAGGGCTGGCCTGAGCAGGAAAGACTGAAGCAAAGGCGGCATTCAGTAACTCTGCCGTCTCTGCATCCTTCCTCACCAGGGCACCCTCCCCATTCAGCAAAGGGCCCGCATTTTCCCTAGTCTTCCTCTTGCTACTGATGTCTTTGAAGAAGCCCTTCTTGTTGTCCTTGACATCCTCTGCCAGATTTAATTCCAAATGGGCCTTAGCCTTCCTCGTCGCATCCCTGCATACTCTGACAATGTTCCTATATTCCTCCCAAGTGGCCTGTCCCCCTTTCCACTCTCTGTAGACTTCCTCCTTCTGGTTGAGTTTTGCCAGGAGCTCCTTGCTCATCCATGCAGGTCTCCTACCTCCTTTGCTTGACTTCCTACTCATAGGGATGCACCGATCTTGAGCCTGGAGGAAGTGATGTTTGAATATTAACCAGCTCTCTTGAACGCCCCTTCCTTCTAGGGCCCTAACCCATGGCATTCCTCCAAGTAGGTCCCTGAAGGGGCCAAAGTTTGCTCTCCTCAAGTCCAGGGTTGCGATCCTACTCAGTGCCCTGCCTCCTCCTCGCAGCATCCTGAACTCCACCATCTCATGGTCACTGCAGCCAAGGCTGCCCCCGACCTTCACATCTTCCACCAGTCCTTCTTTGTCTGTTAGTACGAGGTCCAGCAGCACACCTCTCCTTGTTGGCTCCTCCACCACCTGTGTCAAGAAGTTGTCACCAATGCTCTGCAGGAACCTCCGGGACTGTTTGTGCCTAGCTGTGCTGTCTTTCCAGCAGATCTCAGGGTAGTTGAAGTCCCCCATGAGAACCAGGGCCTGGGATCGTGAGGCTACTTCCAGCTGTCTGTAGAAGGCCTCATAAGTTTGTAGCTTTTGAAATAAGAGTTTATTTCTGCAACAATACGGCATAAAATATCTCGCACCTTCAGGCAAGGAAGGTAGGCCTATTTCTTCATTTTAGAGATCAAAAAGATCATTTTCAATCTGCAGATAGAATCATAGAGTCATTTAGGTTGGGAAGGATTTCTGGAGGTCATCAAGTCCAACCTCCTCCTCAGAGCAGGTTCAGTCAGATCAGATTGCTCCGGCCCGATCCAGCTGAATTTTAAATGTCAGCACAGATGGAGATTCTACAAATTTGCACCTAATCCAGTGTTTGATCACTCACGTTGGGGCAGGAGAGGGAAATTTCCTCCTTCAGTTTCCCAAGTAGTCCATGGAAGAGAGCAACCTGTTGATAGCAAGCTCATTGAAGCCCTTTTCTGAGAATTAACTGGGCTAGTTGCTGTGCTTTAGGGCAGAAAAGGTTGGGTAGGTTGGGGATAAACAACAGCCAGCTATGCAAAGATAACTCAGTGTGTAAAGGCAGTCTGGTCTTTTGTGCATCTAAGCAGGGTAAGCATTTTGCTCACTTAAACTGTGTACCTAACCATTATAGGCTGGTTTTAATCCTGCTGTCTGCTTCTTGAAATGGGCAAGTACTTCTGAAGATATGGCTCAAGGGGGGAATAAACTGGCGTGGTATCCACAGTATTTACTCTTGTCTTTCTGGATGAAACAGGTCAGTAAGAGAATAGTTTTGTACCTATGCAATACCTTGAAGCCTGTGCTAGAAACAGACCTCAGCAAGAACTGAAACCTCCATTCAGTCACCCACATGATAAGAACTCCGCTTTGAGAGCATCAGCCAGGTTACTGGTAACCTCCAATAGATTAACAATAATTTTTCATGTGAGGTGAAGCTGGTAGAACCTTTACAGGGATGACTGATTCCCTTCTTGTTCAGGATTCCTTCCCTTTTAGCATGAGATTTTCCACCCTCTAAATGGAAAGTATTCCATTTGGTGACTCTTCCCAATTTATTCCTGAGCAGAAGATGGCCACTTTTCCTTGACAACAGGGATGCAAGCAAATGAGAAATCCTTTCTCAGCCAAACCTGGAGGATCTTGTGGTATCTCCTCCTCTTTGGGAAGATGCAAAGCTGGGTTTTCCTGCTGCTGTTGCCATTTAGTGCTTGCCGCCATTTCTTTCAAGAGAGGAAACTCTTACTTTCTTCTGCCAGGATGTGGATTTGTTATTTGTATGTTTACAAGTTGCAGTCCCAAAGGTCAGGCTGGTGGAGGTCCATGTAATTAAGGCAGGTCTTAGCAAGTTGGCACAGCTGCAGCCTAACCATTGTATTCCTATTTCAGCAAGGCTGAACAGGGGCTGCTTTGCCCTGTTAATGGACTTTGTGGCCCATACTGAGCTCTAACTACCCTGCTACCAATGCCCGGGGGAGTTAGCTAGTAGGCAAAAAATGTATTGGTGATTGCAATACAGGAAGAATGATGTCTGAACTAGTGTCAAGACCATGTATCTTCAGGAACAAGCGGGCCATTGCCCTTGGAGTGGGCCATTTGGATGATACTGTACACCCAACCGTGGCCACGAGTGAGGGGAGAAGAGTGCTCCATAGATGTCCTCAAGAAAAGCAGACTTTTTTCCTTAAAAAAGGAGAAAGAGGGCACACAAAAACCATTGTAGTGCCAAACTCGGACTTGTGTTTCACAGTGCTGCTGCTGCCTTTTGAATAAATTATTTTGTCTTTCTGGGCTTTCTTATCTCACCTGAAAAATAGGAACAGTACTCCCTTGTTTCACAAGTCATTTCAATGCGTAATTAAAGAAGTCTAGTCAGAAGCTATGATGAAAATGCGCCGTACTTCCTTGTGGCTACTGAGACAATCAATTGTGTGTTGCCAGTTTCCCATCACTTCTAGGTGTTGAACCAGATTCCTGTTGGGAGATGATATGAGTGTGCTAGCAACATGCCTGAGAGGAATCACTGTGTGGCCATTGAGTTTATCCTCTCTGGACTAACAGAAAGCCAAGAGGTGAAGGTAACCTGCTTTTTTTAAGCACATTAATAGGGAATCTTGGAATGATCATGTAGATGAAGGTTGATCCCCCGGCTTCATGCACTGTGTACCTTTCCCTCAGTAACTTGGCTTCTGTGGATTTCTGTTACTCCTCAGCTATCTCCCCAAGGTTGCTGGTGAACTCTTCAGCAGTGAGGCGAGCCACTTCAGTCAGTGCCTGTGTGGCACAGCTATTCACTTGTCTCCTCATGGCTAGTGCTGTGTGTCTCCTGCTGGCAGTAATGGCATATGACTGCATGTGGCTCTCTGTAACCCTCTCCTTTATGCAACTGTCATGTCCTCAAAAGCCTGTGCACAGATGGTAATCATCTCCTCTTTCACTGGCTTTGTCCACACACTTGCGCAAACTATCTCCACCTTCACATTCTCTTTCTGTGACTTTGGTGTTATCGGTCATTTTTTCTGGTACATCCCCCCAGGATCCTGCTTTCATGCTCTGACACCTATAGCAAAGAGACGGTACTTCACATTTTTGGTGTGTTTCGTGGTATCTCCACATCTCTGGCAATTCTCATCTCCTCCATCTACCTCATCTCCACCACCCTGAGGATCCACTCCTCCAAGGGCAGATGCAAAGCCTTCTCCACCTCTGCTTCCCATCTGAGAGCTCTCTTCTTGTTTTATGGCAGCACCGTTTTTATGTGCGGTAGCCCAACATCCAGCTACTCATTGGACTGAGATAAATGGGCCTCTCTGTTCTCTACAGTGGCGACTCCAGTGCTGAATCTTATCAGCTACAGCCTAAGGAATAAGGAGGTGAAGGATGCTCTGAGGAGAGTTTTAGGTCATATTAGAGAAACTTCAGCAGACTTGTTAGAAAGAGAACTTTGTTTGGGGAGAATTTATCAAAACCTTGGTACAAAGAGTAGGACTTCCAAGGAAGATTTGATCAGCTTCCAAGGGTGAGATTCAGAAAGGTACTTAATTGTTAGAAGTGCTTTTAGGTGGACTTTTAACTGGTTGTATCTGCAACTTCTATCTTGAAAGACTGTGTTCCTCTGCTGCTGAAAGCTGGAGGAATCCTGACTCTTAACTTGCAAGTTCCAAGCACAAACAGGACTCCTGCCTGAGGAGTGCGTGGCACAGAATTGCAGTTCTCTGTTCTACTAGGAACGTTTGCTCATGTAGGAAAACCACCGGTCCGTCAAGATGAGAAAAAGCTTTCAGAGATATTCAAGAGGAGAAAAGAAATGTGATTTGAATTTACGGCCATTTCTGCTACGTCTTCAGTATTTGAAAGGAGTAGCCTCTTCCAGTGCAACACACAGAACCTGAAGTTCTGGAAAGGAAATCTTGGAGAACAGACACCCGTGTTTTTGCCCCCCAAACACTAGGGAAAGTAACTGTCCCTCTTCTGTTAAATCTCCCTCTTCTGTCACTCATTACTACCTCCTTTTTTCCCCTTCTGCCTGGAAACATGAAAAAAATACAGAAATGCAAAAAAGATTGACTTCTAATTTTGCTACCATTGTGAAGTAACAAGACCTTATTCCTGCTTTTCATCTCCACATATCAGCAATCCACTTGAGGCAACTGAGTGAACTGGTAGTTATTTTAAGGACATTGGACATAATCTGAAAGTTAATCAAGCTGCAGTGTTCTTTCACTTAAAAGAATGCCGAAATAAGATGGTGACTTACCAACAACGTGTCTGCCATCAATGTGATTTTGAGAATAAACGACCAATCATTTCTGGGAGATGAGGAAGCTGGGAAAGGCTTTGGAATCCTTTTATCAATTCAACTAAGCTAGCTCTAAGGATAGGTGTTCTAGCGCTAAACGATGTTTCATCTCTTCTGGCTGAGTTTATAAATGCTGTCCCTCAGTTGGCAGAAGGAGTTGAAATCTTTATTGAGCTGAAAGTGACAGAATTAATCTCAGACAGGCGAGAGGTTCCTGCCTCTGCATAAGGTTCACAGTCAAAGGGGGATGGAAAGAGGTCTTGCGGATTCCCTTTGCATTTCACTGCAAGCCTGTTAGGGCTGTTATTTCCCCTGACTTCCTCTCCTTAAAGCTGTGCATAACTGTAGCAAAGATTGTGTCCCTGTGATCATCTATGGCACCCTAAAGAAGGATTTTACACGTCTCAGGAAAATGTAGCCTTTTGGTCCTGCTAGTTGTCATCTTTCTGTTGCTGCAGAGGCTGAAGCTCATGGGCCAATGTGTAGAGGAATCGAATGTTGTTGTTGTTGTTGACGCCTTCCATAAGCTATGGTCCAGCTGTTGCCTGCTAGCATCCAGCAGCCGGAAGAGAAATCAGAAAAATCATGGCGTTCTTCCCCAAAACATTAAAAAACAAAACAAAAACAGTTTTTAAATTATAAGCCTTAGCTTGAACTGGTCGTGTGCCCTAACCCCTCAGCAGTTTCAGTATGAAGGCGGTCAGTGGGCCCCATCTGTCTTTCTACCTGCCCCACCTACGGTGAGACAGACCAACCTCTGAAGGCACCTGTCCCTCTCTGTTGACAATGGTGCTCAGCTAGACAACTGTCCTTCATTGCATGAAGAATTTAGACTGCTACAAATAGGTGGGGATGGTCCCACCTTTAGCTGTGTCCACAGAGTGTGAATGCTGGGTGAGGGACATGCTGGCCCAGGCCTGAGGGACACTATCCCTCTAAGCCTTGAGAATCAGGATTTATCCCAGTTCCGTCCTGCTGGCTGCCATCCACATAACCCACCACGGTGAGGAGAAGACACTGAGACGTCCGCAGTATACTGGTGCATGCCTGTGAAACGGGAACCCACTCTGCCACCCCCTGCATAGAGCAGAGGACATTCGGGGAAGCAGAGCATTTCCGACATTGTCCCAGGGTTTGGTCTGTAGATGTGCCGCTCTCCTGTGCAGGGAACACCTTCTTATCTTGAATCACACTTAAGCCATGTTAAGGTGCAACACAAGTGCAAGCCAGTGTTTATAGGGAACATGAAGTGAAGGAAGAAAAAAGAAAGTGCTTTAGTTACTTTCAGAGTGCATTACACAGATGTCTTTCTCCCTCACGCAGCTCATTTGCTCTTTTCCTCCTGGCAAGGTAGGAGTCAGGGTCCCGTGGCTCCTCGTGGCTCCTTCGTCCTTGTGGAGAACCTTAGCTGCTACAACTAACCTCCCTGTGGCAGCTGTGACTGGCTCTGAGATGATTTAATCTTCCATCTTCACATTTCTTCTCTTCCCTCCTGCAGGAGTAGCTGCTCCAGCTATTCCCTTGGAATACATGTTCCTTCCTTTGCCTGGGCCTGTAGATGTGCCCTGTTGGGCTAGGAGTTATCCTGCGTACAGGAATTATTCCCAGATAACTCTTTTTTTTCATTAACACATAAAATTGTGCCCCCCAATGATTTCTCTGGTGGCGACAATTTCCTACGGTGAGCAATTTATCTTTCACTTGGATCTTTGATTCTCTATTAGTCTAAACAGTAAAATGCAAAATCTGAGGCAGAGATGAAGGGCAGAGGGGATGGCTAGGAAGGAGGCCATTAGTGACAGGTGAACTACTGCAGAAAGGCAGAGAGTTGCTGCACTGGAATGGGAAGGGGAGAAGCTTCTCCTCATATCATCTGCATCAGCAAATGACCCAGCCAGCATCTAATATCAGCAGTTTAATTGCTAACCCATGGATTCAGCATATGACAATGCAGTACTCCTAAGAAGGCATTTACTCCAAAGTAAAGGGGAAGGAAGCCTTTGGTACAATTGCTTCCAGCAGCAGGGGACCTTGCAGGTCTTGCAGACACCTTGGGCCATCGTTTCCTAGCTGAGTAGATTACAGAGTAGAAGGAGTTTGTCTGACGGAAAGTTTACACCTGGGAGAGCTCGGACTAATGGGATGCTCTGCCTGGAACACATTTTAATATTTTTGATAGCATTCATTTCTTTATTTGCTGGTGTCTCAGCAGTGCTTGGAAGCCCCAGTCCTGGGCCTGTGCTATTCAAAAAGAGAACATAAAGGGAATCCCTGCTAGTCACAGAGTTTACAATGCCATTCCAATCAAAACATGAGCTTTCAGTGTCTTCCTAATTACTGCAACAGCTAAAACCAAGCTTTTCTTCAAAAGGGAGCTTTCAGTAAATTTTCCAAAATGGAATTATAGTGAGAGAGACTTGATTTTCTCAGCTCCTGAGAAAATGTTACCACAGTTCTACACCTCACCCTTTTCACTCCAGACTTTTCTATTCCACAGTTTTCTCATGGCACTTTTCATCTCCTCATTTCTCAGTGTGTAGATGAGTGGGTTCAGCATGGGCGTGATGACAGTGTAAAACACAGCTAACCTCTTCTCCTCCGAGAGACTGCTGGATGGGCGTGTGTAGGTGAATATGCACGGCCCAAAGAAGAGAATCACCACAGTAATGTGGGACCCACAGGTGGAGAGGGCTTTGTACCGCGCTTCGGATGTTCGCCTTTTCAAGTAAAACAAAATGACAATGTAGGACGTGACCAGGATGAAGAAAGAGACCAAAGCAATCATTCCACTGTTGGCAACGACAATGATGCCTGCAACATAGGTGTCTGTACAGGCCACTTGTAGTAGGGGATGGACGTCACAGAAGTAGTGGTCAATTTTGTTGGGGCCGCAAAAAGGGAGGCTAACGGTTATGAGGGTCTGCACCAGGGAGTGCACAAAGCCCCCCACCCATGAACCCATCACCATCCAGCCACACACACGCCTGGTCATGAGGGTGGTGTAGTGCAGGGGTCTGCATATGGCAAAGTAGCGATCATAGGCCATCACTGTGAGGATGAAGACCTCAGCGCCGCCGAAGATATGAAACCCAAATAGCTCTGCCATGCAACCCCCAAAGGAAATGGTTTTCTTCTCAACAAGGAAGTCAGCAATCATTTTGGGAGCTGTGACAGAAGAGAGGCAAAGATCTGCAATGGACAGGTGGCAGAGAAAGAAATACATGGGGGAGTTCAGATGTTGACTGCTAACTACAGTGACAACAATGAGCAGATTTCCTGCCAGAGTAACAATATAGAAGAACAAAAACACCACAAAACATATTTTCTGCACCCCTTGGTTCTTTGAAAGGCCCAGAAGAATGAATTCCTTCACACTGCTTACATTCTCCATGTTGGTCAGTCGGGTGGCAATATGCAATATACAGCTTACACACCTGGGAAAACAAAGACAGACACATGATTCATCAGCATTTTTTCATTATTAATGATGAGTTCTATATCAGAAGTGGATACAAACCAAGAAAGATATAGCATTGGTATTAAGCTTATGAAGCGTTTAGTTTCTCTCATGTATTTTTTCACAGCTATTTAATTCTCCACGGTACAAAGCTTCTGCCATGGCTTTGGTGGCACGGAGATAGGTGCACTCTGTGATATGTTCCTTAATCCTGGTCCTCCAGGATTTTGAAAGACTGGCTCCATGGCTGGTAGCCTTCCATGCACTAAGGACACGGCCAGAGTGTTCACCTTGGGCACTACAAGGCAGATAATGCAGCATGTTTGCCCTCATGGTAGACAAAGTCCCTGACAGCAATCTTTGTAAAATGGGTGTCTTTAAGAATACCTGGAAATATTGCTCAGAATGATGATTTGCTTTATAAGTACACATGATCTTTGAATTCTTGTTTAGAAGGGAAATGTACCCACAGGCAGGGAAAAGCACTCTCTTGTGTATATACATTTTGAAACGTAAATATGAAATGTCACAGGCTGAAAAAGGAGTTCTGGGAAGGTTATCTATCATGGAGGGGAAAAAAATTGCGCATATGACTTAATGGAGTATTTCACATTGTTCTAAATCTCAGCATTGTTTCTATCAGAGGAAGGAAGAATGAAAGACTCTTGTGAGATCTTCTGTCCCAGTGTTGTACTGATTTTACCTAGTATGATTTTTGATACACTCTGCGTGATGCTTTCAAGGGTTAACTTAGCTTAATGAAGCTAATCTAACTAAACTCCTTCAACAGCCAGTATAAGTCTCTCTATAGGCTGATTCAGAATGACTAAATTAGGGTCCTTTGCAGAACCCTTTTTTCCACCATTCACTGTGAGGAGCAAATTAGCACCACCAGGTTAGAATGACCTTTAGAGAATAATCCCTTTTGGTGCCTGAAAGTAGCGCAGAGCTTTTTGTGATGCCATCCACCTGTTTTAGGTTATGGCTGAGCTCCTTGTCCCTAGGCATTTCTACATCCATACAGTTTCTCATTCGAGACAAGGTCACATTCCAGCATAAACATGGGACTTCTTTGGTTCACCCTGTATTCCAGCTACAACCCATCGAGCATTACGTGTCACTAATAAATGAGTAGCCTACACCTTTAGAAAGAGTGTAACGTCTCTAGCTTGCCATTATGCACCCAGACCACCAGAATTCCCTTGCTCAAAGAAGTCTGGGAACCACCAGATGAAGCTCTTCACAGAGAGTTTAAGGTCAGCCAAAAGCAGGCACTCTTTTAATAAAAATATCCACTGTATGGGCTTCCTTCTAGTATCAAAACATTCCCCGTCAGCTGGTGTTAAAATGCACCATTTTAAGTCCTGCAGAATTACATCACAACCAGGTCTTCTCATTTGTCTTGGTGATCTGTGAGCAAATCTGTGGAATGATTCAGTTAAGCCAAGTTATCTACCAACTACTTCAATCTGCAGCATAATCAGAAATTCTCGTGCAGGCACAAAGGGATGAAGCATCCACAGGAAACACTGAAACTGAGAAAACCCAAGATTACTTTCAAACCCACAAAGTGAAGCCGAGGGAGGAAGTGGGCAAAGTTAGGGACTTTTCCTATGCTTACAGTTGTACTTACACTAGATGAAAGTTTTTCAAGCAGAAGGGTAAAATTTACATGGATGGTTCCCCTTCAGATATTTCTACAAGGAAAAGGATCAGTAAGAACAACGGGAGGTCAGTTTCTCCCTCGTCTTACCAAGTTGTGATCCTTTCTACCCCTCTTCCTTCTACTGAGCAACGACGTAGACCTCTCAACAAAATAAATGACAGGGATGAAATGAGCACACCTTTATGGCTGTGCAGTACCCAGTCGAAAAGAAATAGCTGGGCTCCATCCAAGCCAGAGCATGACTGGAAGCATACCACAGCAATCGCAGGGCCATATTTAGGCAGTCAGAAAGGAGTGACCAAGAGAGAAATGGTCAGGGGAAACTATATGCCTGAATGCCAGCAGATGGCAAATTCCTGAGCTAAAAACAAGGTGTGCATCTACAAAAGGACCGATTCACAATTCAGACAGCTCGACTATGTGTCTTCCTTGATAAGGTCCTTTCCATCACCACCAAACTGCATCTAACAAACTACCCATCTGTCTGATCTCATCTCATTGCCTTAAGTCATGTAGGCACCTGTACCTAAGCTAGGCATATTACACCTGACCAGTCTACTTGTAGATGTGATGAATCATGTGCTGCCGGTACCCGTTTCTAGACCGTTGACTCCAAGAGGATTACTAGAATGACTAATTCAGTAGAGGATTGCCACCAGTTATGGCTTATCTCTTCAAGTGCCTTTGCAGGGGTAGACCTGAGCTATATGACATAATGCAATCAGCTGCAAAATAAAATGAATCTCATGTGTACTCTTAACATCTCAAAAAGGGTGAGAAATTGCACCATCTCCTTACTGCATGCATTCTTCCCTAAAATCTCAGGTGGTTATGGGAAACAAAAGAATAATATCGAAGCAATCGAATCTGCGGCTGTAGAACTAGCTCTGTATATGATTCTAGCCAAAGACAACTAGAGACAGTTGATAACTTCAGTGGAAGTTCCTTTCTGTATTTTCACATTTGTGCAAGAAGAAAGGAAAAGGAAGAGGAAAGCAAAGCAAAGCAAACAAAGCGCAGCAAAGCGAGAAGCCAGAGAAGCTGCAAAACTTACCTCACCTGTGTTTAGAGATCTAATTTTTTGTGTAAGGGCTGTACAACTTTATCTCCTCAACTTCTGTCTTCCCTGGTATGAATGTGTTAGAGCACAGCACCTTTAAAGAACATAGAATGGCTTCTGGAAAGCTTCCAAAACTTGCTTAGGAGGTGGCTGTTAGTGTATAATCCAATCCCACCTAATGTATTACTTGCTTTTGTGTGTCACAAGTGTATCTTGATGTTTCCTGCCTGTGTGAGAAGTGGTTTAATAGGCTGTGTGGATGATGTGACCTGGGTGTGTTGAAGGATGCTTTCATACCCCAGCAGCTGCAAAAAGGGCTGAGAAGAAAACCATTTAAGTACCAATCTTTAACCCTCTCCCAGGAAATCTTCCACCTGAAGGGCTCTTGGGGCTGGAGGAGGGAGGGGTGGAGGCTTAGTGAAGGGAAGGCGTGAAAGAAAGTGGCAAAGGAGAAGAATGAGTTCTGTCTTGACTGAAAAGTTTAAGTAAATATATTATAAAGAAACAGTTGTCAGTCAATGCTTTTATAATGATATCACAAAGGCATTTCAGGGTTTCTCCATAAGAAATAACAGTCAAAGGAATAGCCGAATATTCAACTGGACAAGCATATGCATGGAACTATCCAGCTAACGCTTCTCAGAGTTCTTCCTTACTCCAAGCTGATAGTTGTATGGATTTCCCATGTGTAAAGGGCCATTAGGTCCACTGCTCTGGCTTCCTAGCATTGTGAATGCTAAAACAGTCCATTTGTAATCTAGATATTTTCTCTCACTGTCATGATGGGCCCCATCTTTCTTAACCTGAGCAGCTGCAGTCAAAGGTGAACCTAAGAAATGAAACAAACGAAGCAAATAGACATGCTGATTTATAGCAGCATATCATCTCAACCAAGGCCCAAGTCAAATTCATCATGGCTCTGAACTCTACTGTGTATTTGTAGCTTATGCCTCATGGATGTCAGGAAAGACATTGTCTCAGCTACTGTCCTTTCCTTTGTTTTGCTGAAATTTCTGGAAATGTGGAATGGCCTGATAGCAACATAGTTAATGTCTCCATCTCCTCTGCACAGAATGCCAGCGATCTACACAGTGAAAACAAAAATCCTACAGTTAATGAGAATAAAAACTGGTAAAGAAATGCCTTGGTGAAAATAGTCCCCTAACATAAATGTCCTTTTACTGTCGCCTGGAGTCTTGGGCAGCTTAATGAGGGTTAACAGTAGTCACTACAGGAAACAAGAGTATTGGGTAAGAAGGTAAACAAAGTCTTACAGTCTTTGGGAAAGGAAGAGGACCGACAGATGACAGAAGCGAGAGATCAGGCCAATAGCATCTGGCCTGCTCACCTAGTATGAGTCAGCCTGCCACTTTCTGTACCCAGTGGCACACATGGCAGCAACTTGGCTAGCATCACATTCATGTCCTTTTGTTTCCCTAGCCAAATGGACTACCAGAGGTGACTTAATGCACAAGTCCAAATGAAGAATTGCTGCTACCTCCTGCTGCAAAATAATTCCCCGTAGGGGTGTGCTTAGTGCCAGCAAAGGAGAAAGGTCTTTTCTCCATTTTCATTCCACTTACCTTGGCACCTGGCTCTGGACACCACTATGGCAGCAGGTCATGCTTGGGGAGCTGTGATTTGGACAAGGAGGGACTGTGCATGGTGAGATGAATGAGGTTTTGCAGCTGGATAGTGAATACTGGCAAGGGGTTTGTTGACAGAGCCATGGTGAATGTGTGTTGTGAATTTGATGATGGGCACGATGGGGACAAGGCACGGTGTGGAGGGAAGTTGTGAAACTTGAAATGGATGCTACATGGCCAGGGACTGTCTTCGTGGAGTTTGTGAAATCAGAAGTGCCTGAGGTGTGGTGAGGGACTGTGCTGAAAGACAGTATGAAGTGGCAGGTAATACTGTGGGTGCTAAGCTGTGTTGAAAGACCTTGTGACATCAGAAGCGGACATCGTGTTTTGAAGGGTAACACTAGGAGAGGTTGCAGAATTGTGGCTGCTGAGGTGTCATAAGGCTGGCTAGAGAGTTCAAGGAGACCCTACCGTAGAACAGGTAGTGTGAAGTAGGAGGGGACAATGTATGGTGACAGCTTGTGTTGGGAGAGGTTTTGAGATCAGAAGAGGACACTCGGTAGTGAGGAATGTGCTAGGGGAGGTTCTGCAGTGACAGTGGACCTTGGGGAATGAGAAGCTGTGTTGAGGGAGGTTGTGAAATCAGCAGCAGGCATTAGGGAAGAGGACTGACCATTTCTCAATCTGTGTGACCCTGAGCAGCAGTAGGCCATCTTCTGCAAGGTCTATGAAACTAGAGCTGCTCATGGATGCATCTGGGAAGCAAAGCATCAGTGCAAGAGTCAAGCTATAACTTTGGACAGACAGTTCTTGTGTTCTTTATATCGCGAGACTGTCTGAAGAAGGGAGAAGTAGTGAAAAAGCATTACTATTGCATGCCAAACATTGGTAAATTCCCATTTTTGATGGTCCCTGGCTCATCCCTCTGGGACAGCAGCACCAACCCGGTCATTTACTTCCTCTTCAGGAGCAACCGTCACCACCGGCTCCATGGCTCTGCGAAAGTCACCTTCTGACAAGTGTTTCCAGAGAAAGCAACGTGCGGAGAAGGAAGCCAAGTGCCCAGACACTGCTGCAGAGACTGCTGTATAAATCCCTGCTGGCGAGGAGGTGTGGGAGGGTGGGGCAGCCTGCAGAGGGGACTGAGGGGAGGTGGGCAGCAGTGCTCAGCCCCCAGCGGAGCCAGGGCATCTCCACTGCGGTGGGAGCAGCTCAGCTGGTGACGTGCCCCTTGCGAGCAGGGCTGTGCTGGGGAGCAGGGAGCTGGGTGAGAGCGATCCTTGTCTGCACACCATGCCAGTGCCTCTTCTCATTACGTGGTCCCCCCTTGTGGAAGGGGACATGGTGCACAGAGCATGGCTATGCAGAGCATGCAGAGCGCGGGGAGGAAGAGTGACCCAGGATGTTGGGCATGTCTTTGGGACCCTGAACCTTACAGGGAGTCTTTTCCCTCACTTTGACTTGAGGTCAGGCCTGCAGGACTCCAGGGCATTCTGGCAGCTCCTGGGAGGCCACTCTCAGCAGGGATGAGTTTCATCCTGGCTATTTTGGGCTTGTATAGAAACATCCTTCAGGCCTGAACACCTAGGGGACCGTTCAGCTGGTGCCACGGCTGCTCTGGTCAACACACAGGGGTCCTGGAGTGATGCGTGGTGCTTCTGTGTGTGTAGAAAGAGCACCAATTCCTCACCTACACCCTGAGCCTCTCCATCGCTGTCCCCAGAGGACATCTCAACTCATCTCTCCCAGCTTTCGCCCAAGATGGCCATCTCCAGATGAGTTAGTTGCCCTAGCCTGTCTGTACAGGCAGTGGAGAGAAAGGTGCTTGTAAGGAGCTTTTCCCTTCCCTATGTGGCTGCAGCACACAGCTCCTGCTGAGCCATCAGCCACCCTCCTGTCCCTGTGCCAAATCTCTTCCCCACCACCGTCTCGCCCCACACTGGGGATGCCTCGCTCCCCTTATGCAGTGCCATGCAAGGCCTCTCACCCTAGTGCTTCTGAGAAAGCTTTCAGCTCCCAGCCACAGCACCTTATCTCACTGTCTTCCCAGTAGCTGCTGGGAGGGTCACCTCTCTTCCTGGCACTGGCACTTGCCTGTTGCTGCAGGGCTGAAAGGGCATTTCTCTGCCTCTCCATCTAGCTCTCCAGACTTTCTATTTGTTTTTTGTTTTTTTTGGCTCCTGCCCTCAATCCTTCCCTCCTTTGTGTCTCCATTACTCTCTTTCTGGGTTGGCTGGTGGGTGGATCGAATTAACACTAAAACAGTTTGTGAGCAAGTGAAGGGCTGGATTTAAAAGGAATGGATCTAAATCTGATTTTTTGAAATTAAGTTGAAAGCAGAGAAAGAAGGGAAAATGTCTGCACCAGAACATTCAAAGAACTAACAGGGGTCAAAACTTTTCTCTTTTGTTCATTTTAATTCTATGGGGTAACAGTATTCCTGAAGCCATTTCACAGAATCACAGAATGGTTGAGGTTGGAAGGGACCTCTGGAGATCATCTAGTCCAACCCCCTGCCCAAGCAGGGTCACCTAGAGCAGTTGCCCAAGATCGCGTCCAGGCGGATTTTGAATATCTCCAGAGAAGGAGACTCCACAACCTCTCTGGGCAACCTGTTCCAGTGCTCTGTCACCCTCACAGCGAAGAAGTTTTTCCTCATGTTCAGATGGAAGCGTCTGTGTTTCAGTTTGTGCCCGTTGCCTCGCGTCATGTTGCTGGGCACCACTGAAAAGAGTCTGGCTCCATCTTCTTGATACCCTCCCTTCAGATACTTGTACACGTTAATAAGATCTCCTCTCAGCCTTCTCTTCTCCAAGCTAAACAGGCCCAGCTCTCTCAGCCTTTCCTCATAAGAGAGATGCTCCAATCCCCTAATCATCTTTGTAGCCCTTCGCTGCACTTGCTCCAGTAGTGCCACATCCCTCTTGTACTGGGGAGCCCAGAACTGGACGCAGTACTCCAGATGTGGCCTCACCAGGGCTGAGTAGAGGGGGAGAATCACCTCCCTCGACCTGCTGGCCACACTCTTCCTGATGCACCCCAGGATACCATTGGCCTTCTTGGCCACAAGGGCACATTGCTGCCTCAGGCTTAACTTGGTGTCCACCAGCACTCCCAGATCCTTCTCCACAGAGCTGCTTTCCAGCAGGTCAGCCCCCAACCTGTACTGCTGCATGGGGTTATTCCTCCCCAGGTGCAGGACCCTGCACTTGCCTTTGTTGAGCTTCAGGAGGTTCCTCTCCGCCCACCTCTCCAGCCTCTCCAGGTCTCTCTGAATGGCAGCACAGCCCTCTGGTGTATCCGCCACTCCTCCCAGTTTTGTATCATCAGCAAACTTGCTGAGGGTGCACTCTTTCCCTTCATCCAGGTCATTGATGAAAATGTTGAACAAGACTGGACCCAGTCCTGACCCCTGGGGGACACCACTAGCTACAGGCCTCCAACTAGACTCCGCACCGCTGATCACAACTCTCTGAGCTCTGCCATTCAGCCAGTTCTCAAGCCACCTCACTGTCCACTCATCTAACCCACACTTCCTGAGCTTGTCTATGAGGATGCTATGGGAGACAGTGTCGAAAGCCTTCCTCAAGTCAAGGGAGACAACATCCACTGCTCTCCCCTCATCTACCCAGCCAGTCATTCCATCAGAGAAGGCTATCAGATTGGTTAAGCATGATTTCCCCTTGGTGAAGCCATGCTGACTACTCCTGATCACCTTCTTGTCCTCCACATGCTTGGAGATGGCCTCCAGGATGAGCTGCTCCATCACCTTTCCAGGGATGCAGGTGAGGCTGACTGGCCTGTAGTTGCCTGGGTCCTCCTTCTTGCCCTTTTGGAAGACTGGGGTGACACTGGCTTTCTTCCAGTCTTCAGGCACCTCTCCTGTTCTCCAAGACCTTTCAAAGAGGATGGAGAGTGGCTTAGCAATAATGTCCACCAGCTCCCTCAGCACTCGTGGGTGCATCCCATTGGGGCCCATGGATTTGTGGGTGTCAAGTTTGCTTAAATGATCTCTAACCTGATCCTCCTCCACCAAGGGAAAGTCTTCCTTTCTCCAGACTTTCTCTCTTGCCTCCAGCGTCTGGGGTTCCTGAGGGCTGGCCTGAGCAGGAAAGACTGAAGCAAAGGCGGCATTCAGTAACTCTGCCGTCTCTGCATCCTTCCTCACCAGGGCACCCTCCCCATTCAGCAAAGGGCCCGCATTTTCCCTAGTCTTCCTCTTGCTACTGATGTCTTTGAAGAAGCCCTTCTTGTTGTCCTTGACATCCTCTGCCAGATTTAATTCCAAATGGGCCTTAGCCTTCCTCGTCGCATCCCTGCATACTCTGACAATGTTCCTATATTCCTCCCAAGTGGCCTGTCCCCCTTTCCACTCTCTGTAGACTTCCTCCTTCTGGTTGAGTTTTGCCAGGAGCTCCTTGCTCATCCATGCAGGTCTCCTACCTCCTTTGCTTGACTTCCTACTCATAGGGATGCACCGATCTTGAGCCTGGAGGAAGTGATGTTTGAATATTAACCAGCTCTCTTGAACGCCCCTTCCTTCTAGGGCCCTAACCCATGGCATTCCTCCAAGTAGGTCCCTGAAGGGGCCAAAGTTTGCTCTCCTCAAGTCCAGGGTTGCGATCCTACTCAGTGCCCTGCCTCCTCCTCGCAGCATCCTGAACTCCACCATCTCATGGTCACTGCAGCCAAGGCTGCCCCCGACCTTCACATCTTCCACCAGTCCTTCTTTGTCTGTTAGTACGAGGTCCAGCAGCACACCTCTCCTTGTTGGCTCCTCCACCACCTGTGTCAAGAAGTTGTCACCAATGCTCTGCAGGAACCTCCGGGACTGTTTGTGCCTAGCTGTGCTGTCTTTCCAGCAGATCTCAGGGTAGTTGAAGTCCCCCATGAGAACCAGGGCCTGGGATCGTGAGGCTACTTCCAGCTGTCTGTAGAAGGCCTCATAAGTTTGTAGCTTTTGAAATAAGAGTTTATTTCTGCAACAATACGGCATAAAATATCTCGCACCTTCAGGCAAGGAAGGTAGGCCTATTTCTTCATTTTAGAGATCAAAAAGATCATTTTCAATCTGCAGATAGAATCATAGAGTCATTTAGGTTGGGAAGGATTTCTGGAGGTCATCAAGTCCAACCTCCTCCTCAGAGCAGGTTCAGTCAGATCAGATTGCTCCGGCCCGATCCAGCTGAATTTTAAATGTCAGCACAGATGGAGATTCTACAAATTTGCACCTAATCCAGTGTTTGATCACTCACGTTGGGGCAGGAGAGGGAAATTTCCTCCTTCAGTTTCCCAAGTAGTCCATGGAAGAGAGCAACCTGTTGATAGCAAGCTCATTGAAGCCCTTTTCTGAGAATTAACTGGGCTAGTTGCTGTGCTTTAGGGCAGAAAAGGTTGGGTAGGTTGGGGATAAACAACAGCCAGCTATGCAAAGATAACTCAGTGTGTAAAGGCAGTCTGGTCTTTTGTGCATCTAAGCAGGGTAAGCATTTTGCTCACTTAAACTGTGTACCTAACCATTATAGGCTGGTTTTAATCCTGCTGTCTGCTTCTTGAAATGGGCAAGTACTTCTGAAGATATGGCTCAAGGGGGGAATAAACTGGCGTGGTATCCACAGTATTTACTCTTGTCTTTCTGGATGAAACAGGTCAGTAAGAGAATAGTTTTGTACCTATGCAATACCTTGAAGCCTGTGCTAGAAACAGACCTCAGCAAGAACTGAAACCTCCATTCAGTCACCCACATGATAAGAACTCCGCTTTGAGAGCATCAGCCAGGTTACTGGTAACCTCCAATAGATTAACAATAATTTTTCATGTGAGGTGAAGCTGGTAGAACCTTTACAGGGATGACTGATTCCCTTCTTGTTCAGGATTCCTTCCCTTTTAGCATGAGATTTTCCACCCTCTAAATGGAAAGTATTCCATTTGGTGACTCTTCCCAATTTATTCCTGAGCAGAAGATGGCCACTTTTCCTTGGCAACAGGGATGCAAGCAAATGAGAAATCCTTTCTCAGCCAAACCTGGAGGATCTTGTGGTATCTCCTCCTCTTTGGGAAGATGCAAAGCTGGGTTTTCCTGCTGCTGTTGCCATTTAGTGCTTGCCGCCATTTCTTTCAAGAGAGGAAACTCTTACTTTCTTCTGCCAGGATGTGGATTTGTTATTTGTATGTTTACAAGTTGCAGTCCCAAAGGTCAGGCTGGTGGAGGTCCATGTAATTAAGGCAGGTCTTAGCAAGTTGGCACAGCTGCAGCCTAACCATTGTATTCCTATTTCAGCAAGGCTGAACAGGGGCTGCTTTGCCCTGTTAATGGACTTTGTGGCCCATACTGAGCTCTAACTACCCTGCTACCAATGCCCGGGGGAGTTAGCTAGTAGGCAAAAAATGTATTGGTGATTGCAATACAGGAAGAATGATGTCTGAACTAGTGTCAAGACCATGTATCTTCAGGAACAAGCGGGCCATTGCCCTTGGAGTGGGCCATTTGGATGATACTGTACACCCAACCGTGGCCACGAGTGAGGGGAGAAGAGTGCTCCATAGATGTCCTCAAGAAAAGCAGACTTTTTTCCTTAAAAAAGGAGAAAGAGGGCACACAAAAACCATTGTAGTGCCAAACTCGGACTTGTGTTTCACAGTGCTGCTGCTGCCTTTTGAATAAATTATTTTATCTTTCTGGGCTTTCTTATCTCACCTGAAAAATAGGAACAGTACTCCCTTGTTTCACAAGTCATTTCAATGCGTAATTAAAGAAGTCTAGTCAGAAGCTATGATGAAAATGCGCCGTACTTCCTTGTGGCTACTGAGACAATCAATTGTGTGTTGCCAGTTTCCCATCACTTCTAGGTGTTGAACCAGATTCCTGTTGGGAGATGATATGAGTGTGCTAGCAACATGCCTGAGAGGAATCACTGTGTGGCCATTGAGTTTATCCTCTCTGGACTAACAGAAAGCCAAGAGGTGAAGGTAACCTGCTTTTTTTAAGCACATTAATAGGGAATCTTGGAATGATCATGTAGATGAAGGTTGATCCCCCGGCTTCATGCACTGTGTACCTTTCCCTCAGTAACTTGGCTTCTGTGGATTTCTGTTACTCCTCAGCTATCTCCCCAAGGTTGCTGGTGAACTCTTCAGCAGTGAGGCGAGCCACTTCAGTCAGTGCCTGTGTGGCACAGCTATTCACTTGTCTCCTCATGGCTAGTGCTGTGTGTCTCCTGCTGGCAGTAATGGCATATGACTGCATGTGGCTCTCTGTAACCCTCTCCTTTATGCAACTGTCATGTCCTCAAAAGCCTGTGCACAGATGGTAATCATCTCCTCTTTCACTGGCTTTGTCCACACACTTGCGCAAACTATCTCCACCTTCACATTCTCTTTCTGTGACTTTGGTGTTATCGGTCATTTTTTCTGGTACATCCCCCCAGGATCCTGCTTTCATGCTCTGACACCTATAGCAAAGAGACGGTACTTCACATTTTTGGTGTGTTTCGTGGTATCTCCACATCTCTGGCAATTCTCATCTCCTCCATCTAACTCATCTCCATCACCCTGAGGATCCACTCCTCCAAGGGCAGATGCAAAGCCTTCTCCACCTCTGCTTCCCATCTGAGAGCTCTCTTCTTGTTTTATGGCAGCACCGTTTTTATGTGCGGTAGCCCAACATCCAGCTACTCATTGGACTGAGATAAATGGGCCTCTCTGTTCTCTACAGTGGCGACTCCAGTGCTGAATCTTATCAGCTACAGCCTAAGGAATAAGGAGGTGAAGGATGCTCTGAGGAGAGTTTTAGGTCATATTAGAGAAACTTCAGCAGACTTGTTAGAAAGAGAACTTTGTTTGGGGAGAATTTATCAAAACCTTGGTACAAAGAGTAGGACTTCCAAGGAAGATTTGATCAGCTTCCAAGGGTGAGATTCAGAAAGGTACTTAATTGTTAGAAGTGCTTTTAGGTGGACTTTTAACTGGTTGTATCTGCAACTTCTATCTTGAAAGACTGTGTTCCTCTGCTGCTGAAAGCTGGAGGAATCCTGACTCTTAACTTGCAAGTTCCAAGCACAAACAGGACTCCTGCCTGAGGAGTGCGTGGCACAGAATTGCAGTTCTCTGTTCTACTAGGAACGTTTGCTCATGTAGGAAAACCACCGGTCCGTCAAGATGAGAAAAAGCTTTCAGAGATATTCAAGAGGAGAAAAGAAATGTGATTTGAATTTACGGCCATTTCTGCTACGTCTTCAGTATTTGAAAGGAGTAGCCTCTTCCAGTGCAACACACAGAACCTGAAGTTCTGGAAAGGAAATCTTGGAGAAGAGACACCCGTGTTTTTGCCCCCCAAACACTAGGGAAAGTAACTGTCCCTCTTCTGTTAAATCTCCCTCTTCTGTCACTCATTACTACCTCCTTTTTTCCCCTTCTGCCTGGAAACATGAAAAAAATACAGAAATGCAAAAAAGATTGACTTCTAATTTTGCTACCATTGTGAAGTAACAAGACCTTATTCCTGCTTTTCATCTCCACATATCAGCAATCCACTTGAGGCAACTGAGTGAACTGGTAGTTATTTTAAGGACATTGGACATAATCTGAAAGTTAATCAAGCTGCAGTGTTCTTTCACTTAAAAGAATGCCGAAATAAGATGGTGACTTACCAACAACGTGTCTGCCATCAATGTGATTTTGAGAATAAACGACCAATCATTTCTGGGAGATGAGGAAGCTGGGAAAGGCTTTGGAATCCTTTTATCAATTCAACTAAGCTAGCTCTAAGGATAGGTGTTCTAGCGCTAAACGATGTTTCATCTCTTCTGGCTGAGTTTATAAATGCTGTCCCTCAGTTGGCAGAAGGAGTTGAAATCTTTATTGAGCTGAAAGTGACAGAATTAATCTCAGACAGGCGAGAGGTTCCTGCCTCTGCATAAGGTTCACAGTCAAAGGGGGATGGAAAGAGGTCTTGCGGATTCCCTTTGCATTTCACTGCAAGCCTGTTAGGGCTGTTATTTCCCCTGACTTCCTCTCCTTAAAGCTGTGCATAACTGTAGCAAAGATTGTGTCCCTGTGATCATCTATGGCACCCTAAAGAAGGATTTTACACGTCTCAGGAAAATGTAGCCTTTTGGTCCTGCTAGTTGTCATCTTTCTGTTGCTGCAGAGGCTGAAGCTCATGGGCCAATGTGTAGAGGAATCGAATGTTGTTGTTGTTGTTGACGCCTTCCATAAGCTATGGTCCAGCTGTTGCCTGCTAGCATCCAGCAGCCGGAAGAGAAATCAGAAAAATCATGGCGTTCTTCCCCAAAACATTAAAAAACAAAACAAAAACAGTTTTTAAATTATAAGCCTTAGCTTGAACTGGTCGTGTGCCCTAACCCCTCAGCAGTTTCAGTATGAAGGCGGTCAGTGGGCCCCATCTGTCTTTCTACCTGCCCCACCTACGGTGAGACAGACCAACCTCTGAAGGCACCTGTCCCTCTCTGTTGACAATGGTGCTCAGCTAGACAACTGTCCTTCATTGCATGAAGAATTTAGACTGCTACAAATAGGTGGGGATGGTCCCACCTTTAGCTGTGTCCACAGAGTGTGAATGCTGGGTGAGGGACATGCTGGCCCAGGCCTGAGGGACACTATCCCTCTAAGCCTTGAGAATCAGGATTTATCCCAGTTCCGTCCTGCTGGCTGCCATCCACATAACCCACCACGGTGAGGAGAAGACACTGAGACGTCCGCAGTATACTGGTGCATGCCTGTGAAACGGGAACCCACTCTGCCACCCCCTGCATAGAGCAGAGGACATTCGGGGAAGCAGAGCATTTCCGACATTGTCCCAGGGTTTGGTCTGTAGATGTGCCGCTCTCCTGTGCAGGGAACACCTTCTTATCTTGAATCACACTTAAGCCATGTTAAGGTGCAACACAAGTGCAAGCAAGTGTTTATAGGGAACATGAAGTGAAGGAAGAAAAAAGAAAGTGCTTTAGTTACTTTCAGAGTGCATTACACAGATGTCTTTCTCCCTCACGCAGCTCATTTGCTCTTTTCCTCCTGGCAAGGTAGGAGTCAGGGTCCCGTGGCTCCTCGTGGCTCCTTCGTCCTTGTGGAGAACCTTAGCTGCTACAACTAACCTCCCTGTGGCAGCTGTGACTGGCTCTGAGATGATTTAATCTTCCATCTTCACATTTCTTCTCTTCCCTCCTGCAGGAGTAGCTGCTCCAGCTATTCCCTTGGAATACATGTTCCTTCCTTTGCCTGGGCCTGTAGATGTGCCCTGTTGGGCTAGGAGTTATCCTGCGTACAGGAATTATTCCCAGATAACTCTTTTTTTTCATTAACACATAAAATTGTGCCCCCCAATGATTTCTCTGGTGGCGACAATTTCCTACGGTGAGCAATTTATCTTTCACTTGGATCTTTGATTCTCTATTAGTCTAAACAGTAAAATGCAAAATCTGAGGCAGAGATGAAGGGCAGAGGGGATGGCTAGGAAGGAGGCCATTAGTGACAGGTGAACTACTGCAGAAAGGCAGAGAGTTGCTGCACTGGAATGGGAAGGGGAGAAGCTTCTCCTCATATCATCTGCATCAGCAAATGACCCAGCCAGCATCTAATATCAGCAGTTTAATTGCTAACCCATGGATTCAGCATATGACAATGCAGTACTCCTAAGAAGGCATTTACTCCAAAGTAAAGGGGAAGGAAGCCTTTGGTACAATTGCTTCCAGCAGCAGGGGACCTTGCAGGTCTTGCAGACACCTTGGGCCATCGTTTCCTAGCTGAGTAGATTACAGAGTAGAAGGAGTTTGTCTGACGGAAAGTTTACACCTGGGAGAGCTCGGACTAATGGGATGCTCTGCCTGGAACACATTTTAATATTTTTGATAGCATTCATTTCTTTATTTGCTGGTGTCTCAGCAGTGCTTGGAAGCCCCAGTCCTGGGCCTGTGCTATTCAAAAAGAGAACATAAAGGGAATCCCTGCTAGTCACAGAGTTTACAATGCCATTCCAATCAAAACATGAGCTTTCAGTGTCTTCCTAATTACTGCAACAGCTAAAACCAAGCTTTTCTTCAAAAGGGAGCTTTCAGTAAATTTTCCAAAATGGAATTATAGTGAGAGAGACTTGATTTTCTCAGCTCCTGAGAAAATGTTACCACAGTTCTACACCTCACCCTTTTCACGCCAAACTTTTCTATTCCACAGTTTTCTCATGGCACTTTTCATCTCCTCATTTCTCAGCGTGTAGATGAGTGGGTTCAGCATGGGCGTGATGACAGTGTAAAACACAGCTAACCTCTTCTCCTCCGAGAGACTGCTGGATGGGCGTGTGTAGGTGAATATGCACGGCCCAAAGAAGAGAATCACCACAGTAATGTGGGACCCACAGGTGGAGAGGGCTTTGTACCGCGCTTCGGACGTTCGCCTTTTCAAGTAAAACAAAATGACAATGTAGGACGTGACCAGGATGAAGAAAGAGACCAAAGCAATCATTCCACTGTTGGCAACGACAATGATGCCTGCAACATAGGTGTCTGTACAGGCCACTTGTAGTAGGGGATGGACGTCACAGAAGTAGTGGTCAATTTTGTTGGGGCCGCAAAAAGGGAGGCTAACGGTTATGAGGGTCTGCACCAGGGAGTGCACAAAGCCCCCCACCCATGAACCCATCACCATCCAGCCACACACACGCCTGGTCATGAGGGTGGTGTAGTGCAGGGGTCTGCATATGGCAAAGTAGCGATCATAGGCCATCACTGTGAGGATGAAGACCTCAGCGCCGCCGAAGATATGAAACCCAAATAGCTCTGCCATGCAACCCCCAAAGGAAATGGTTTTCTTCTCAACAAGGAAGTCAGCAATCATTTTGGGAGCTGTGACAGAAGAGAGGCAAAGATCTGCAATGGACAGGTGGCAGAGAAAGAAATACATGGGGGAGTTCAGACGTTGACTGCTAACTACAGTGACAACAATGAGCAGATTTCCTGCCAGAGTAACAATATAGAAGAACAAAAACACCACAAAACATATTTTCTGCACCCCTTGGTTCTTTGAAAGGCCCAGAAGAATGAATTCCTTCACACTGCTTACATTCTCCATGTTGGTCAGTCGGGTGGCAATATGCAATATACAGCTTACACACCTGGGAAAACAAAGACAGACACATGATTCATCAGCATTTTTTCATTATTAATGATGAGTTCTATATCAGAAGTGGATACAAACCAAGAAAGATATAGCATTGGTATTAAGCTTATGAAGCGTTTAGTTTCTGTCATGTATTTTTTCACAGCTATTTAATTCTCCACGGTACAAAGCTTCTGCCATGGCTTTGGTGGCACGGAGATAGGTGCACTCTGTGATATGTTCCTTAATCCTGGTCCTCCAGGATTTTGAAAGACTGGCTCCATGGCTGGTAGCCTTCCATGCACTAAGGACACGGCCAGAGTGTTCACCTTGGGCACTACAAGGCAGATAATGCAGCATGTTTGCCCTCATGGTAGACAAAGTCCCTGACAGCAATCTTTGTAAAATGGGTGTCTTTAAGAATACCTGGAAATATTGCTCAGAATGATGATTTGCTTTATAAGTACACATGATCTTTGAATTCTTGTTTAGAAGGGAAATGTACCCACAGGCAGGGAAAAGCACTCTCTTGTGTATATACATTTTGAAACGTAAATATGAAATGTCACAGGCTGAAAAAGGAGTTCTGGGAAGGTTATCTATCATGGAGGGGAAAAAAATTGCGCATATGACTTAATGGAGTATTTCACATTGTTCTAAATCTCAGCATTGTTTCTATCAGAGGAAGGAAGAATGAAAGACTCTTGTGAGATCTTCTGTCCCAGTGTTGTACTGATTTTACCTAGTATGATTTTTGATACACTCTGCGTGATGCTTTCAAGGGTTAACTTAGCTTAATGAAGCTAATCTAACTAAACTCCTTCAACAGCCAGTATAAGTCTCTCTATAGGCTGATTCAGAATGACTAAATTAGGGTCCTTTGCAGAACCCTTTTTTCCACCATTCACTGTGAGGAGCAAATTAGCACCACCAGGTTAGAATGACCTTTAGAGAATAATCCCTTTTGGTGCCTGAAAGTAGCGCAGAGCTTTTTGTGATGCCATCCACCTGTTTTAGGTTATGGCTGAGCTCCTTGTCCCTAGGCATTTCTACATCCATACAGTTTCTCATTCGAGACAAGGTCACATTCCAGCATAAACATGGGACTTCTTTGGTTCATCCTGTATTCCAGCTACAACCCATCGAGCATTACGTGTCACTAATAAATGAGTAGCCTACACCTTTAGAAAGAGTGTAACGTCTCTAGCTTGCCATTATGCACCCAGACCACCAGAATTCCCTTGCTCAAAGAAGTCTGGGAACCACCAGATGAAGCTCTTCACAGAGAGTTTAAGGTCAGCCAAAAGCAGGCACTCTTTTAATAAAAATATCCACTGTATGGGCTTCCTTCTAGTATCAAAACATTCCCCGTCAGCTGGTGTTAAAATGCACCATTTTAAGTCCTGCAGAATTACATCACAACCAGGTCTTCTCATTTGTCTTGGTGATCTGTGAGCAAATCTGCGGAATGATTCAGTTAAGCCAAGTTATCTACCAACTACTTCAATCTGCAGCATAATCAGAAATTCTCGTGCAGGCACAAAGGGATGAAGCATCCACAGGAAACACTGAAACTGAGAAAACCCAAGATTACTTTCAAACCCACAAAGTGAAGCCGAGGGAGGAAGTGGGCAAAGTTAGGGACTTTTCCTATGCTTACAGTTGTACTTACACTAGATGAAAGTTTTTCAAGCAGAAGGGTAAAATTTACATGGATGGTTCCCCTTCAGATATTTCTACAAGGAAAAGGATCAGTAAGAACAACGGGAGGTCAGTTTCTCCCTCGTCTTACCAAGTTGTGATCCTTTCTACCCCTCTTCCTTCTACTGAGCAACGACGTAGACCTCTCAACAAAATAAATGACAGGGATGAAATGAGCACACCTTTATGGCTGTGCAGTACCCAGTCGAAAAGAAATAGCTGGGCTCCATCCAAGCCAGAGCATGACTGGAAGCATACCACAGCAATCGCAGGGCCATATTTAGGCAGTCAGAAAGGAGTGACCAAGAGAGAAATGGTCAGGGGAAACTGTATGCCTGAATACAGCAGATGGCAAATTCCTGAGCTAAAAACAAGGTGTGCGTCTACAAAAGGACCGATTCACAATTCAGACAGCTCAACCATATATCTTCCTTGATAAGGTCCTTTCCATCACCACCAAACTGCATTTAACAAACTATCTCATCTCATCGACCTAAGCCAGGTAGGCACCTGTACCTAAGCTAGGCATATTACACCTGACCAGTCTACTTGTAGATGTGATGAATCATGTGCTGCCGGTACCCGTTTCTAGACCGTTGACTCCAAGAGGATTACTAGAATGACTAATTCAGTAGAGGATTGCCACCAGTTATGGCTTATCTCTTCAAGTGCCTTTGCAGGGGTAGACCTGAGCTATATGACATAATGCAATCAGCTGCAAAATAAAATGAATCTCATGTGTACTCTTAACATCTCAAAAAGGGTGAGAAATTGCACCATCTCCTTACTGCATGCATTCTTCCCTAAAATCTCAGGTGGTTATGGGAAACAAAAGAATAATATCGAAGCAATCGAATCTGCGGCTGTAGAACTAGCTCTGTATATGATTCTAGCCAAAGACAACTAGAGACAGTTGATAACTTCAGTGGAAGTTCCTTTCTGTATTTTCACATTTGTGCAAGAAGAAAGGAAAAGGAAGAGGAAAGCAAAGCAAAGCAAACAAAGCGCAGCAAAGCGAGAAGCCAGAGAAGCTGCAAAACTTACCTCGCCTGTGTTTAGAGATCTAATTTTTTGTGTAAGGGCTGTACAGCTTTATCTCCTCAACTTCTGTCTCCCCTGGTATGAATGTGTTAGAGCACAGCACCTTTAAAGAACATAGAATGGCTTCTGGAAAGCTTCCAAAACTTGCTTAGGAGGTGGCTGTTAGTGTATAATCCAATCCCACCTAATGTATTACTTGCTTTTGTGTGTCACAAGTGTATCTTGATGTTTCCTGCCTGTGTGAGAAGTGGTTTAATAGGCTGTGTGGATGATGTGACCTGGGTGTGTTGAAGGATGCTTTCATACCCCAGCAGCTGCAAAAAGGGCTGAGAAGAAAACCGTTTAAGTACCAATCTTTAACCCTCTCCCAGGAAATCTTCCACCTGAAGGGCTCTTGGGGCTGGAGGAGGGAGGGGTGGAGGCTTAGTGAAGGGAAGGCGTGAAAGAAAGTGGCAAAGGAGAAGAATGAGTTCTGTCTTGACTGAAAAGTTTAAGTAAATATATTATAAAGAAACAGTTGTCAGTCAATGCTTTTATAATGATATCACAAAGGCATTTCAGGGTTTCTCCATAAGAAATAACAGTCAAAGGAATAGCCGAATATTCAACTGGACAAGCATATGCATGGAACTATCCAGCTAACGCTTCTCAGAGTTCTTCCTTACTCCAAGCTGATAGTTGTATGGATTTCCCATGTGTAAAGGGCCATTAGGTCCACTGCTCTGGCTTCCTAGCATTGTGAATGCTAAAACAGTCCATTTGTAATCTAGATATTTTCTCTCACTGTCATGATGGGCCCCATCTTTCTTAACCTGAGCAGCTGCAGTCAAAGGTGAACCTATGAAATGAAACAAACGAAGCAAATAGACATGCTGATTTATAGCAGCATATCATCTCAACCAAGGCCCAAGTCAAATTCATCATGGCTCTGAACTCTACTGTGTATTTGTAGCTTATGCCTCACGGATGTCAGGAAAGACATTGTCTCAGCTACTGTCCTTTCCTTTGTTTTGCTGAAATTTCTGGAAATGTGGAATGGCCTGATAGCAACATAGTTAATGTCTCCATCTCCTCTGCACAGAATGCCAGCGATCTACACAGTGAAAACAGAAATCCTACAGTTAATGAGAATAAAAACTGGTAAAGAAATGCCTTGGTGAAAATAGTCCCCTAACATAAATGTCCTTTTACTGTCGCCTGGAGTCTTGGGCAGCTTAATGAGGGTTAACAGTAGTCACTACAGGAAACAAGAGTATTGGGTAAGAAGGTAAACAAAGTCTTACAGTCTTTGGGAAAGGAAGAGGACCGACAGATGACAGAAGCGAGAGATCAGGCCAATAGCATCTGGCCTGCTCACCTAGTATGAGTCAGCCTGCCACTTTCTGTACCCAGTGGCACACATGGCAGCAACTTGGCTAGCATCACATTCATGTCCTTTTGTTTCCCTAGCCAAATGGACTACCAGAGGTGACTTAATGCACAAGTCCAAATGAAGAATTGCTGCTACCTCCTGCTGCAAAATAATTCCCCGTAGGGGTGTGCTTAGTGCCAGCAAAGGAGAAAGGTCTTTTCTCCATTTTCATTCCACTTACCTTGGCACCTGGCTCTGGACACCACTATGGCAGCAGGTCATGCTTGGGGAGCTGTGATTTGGACAAGGAGGGACTGTGCATGGTGAGATGAATGAGGTTTTGCAGCTGGATAGTGAATACTGGCAAGGGGTTTGTTGACAGAGCCATGGTGAATGTGTGTTGTGAATTTGATGATGGGCACGATGGGGACAAGGCACGGTGTGGAGGGAAGTTGTGAAACTTGAAATGGATGCTACATGGCCAGGGACTGTCTTCGTGGAGTTTGTGAAATCAGAAGTGCCTGAGGTGTGGTGAGGGACTGTGCTGAAAGACAGTATGAAGTGGCAGGTAATACTGTGGGTGCTAAGCTGTGTTGAAAGACCTTGTGACATCAGAAGCGGACATCGTGTTTTGAAGGGTAACACTAGGAGAGGTTGCAGAATTGTGGCTGCTGAGGTGTCATAAGGCTGGCTAGAGAGTTCAAGGAGACCCTACCGTAGAACAGGTAGTGTGAAGTAGGAGGGGACAATGTATGGTGACAGCTTGTGTTGGGAGAGGTTTTGAGGTCAGAAGAGGACACTCGGTAGTGAGGAATGTGCTAGGGGAGGTTCTGCAGTGACAGTGGACCTTGGGGAATGAGAAGCTGTGTTGAGGGAGGTTGTGAAATCAGCAGCAGGCATTAGGGAAGAGGACTGACCATTTCTCAATCTGTGTGACCCTGAGCAGCAGTAGGCCATCTTCTGCAAGGTCTATGAAACTAGAGCTGCTCATGGATGCATCTGGGAAGCAAAGCATCAGTGCAAGAGTCAAGCTATAACTTTGGACAGACAGTTCTTGTGTTCTTTATATCGCGAGACTGTCTGAAGAAGGGAGAAGTAGTGAAAAAGCATTACTATTGCATGCCAAACATTGGTAAATTCCCATTTTTGATGGTCCCTGGCTCATCCCTCTGGGACAGCAGCACCAACCCGGTCATTTACTTCCTCTTCAGGAGCAACCGTCACCACCGGCTCCATGGCTCTGCGAAAGTCACCTTCTGACAAGTGTTTCCAGAGAAAGCAACGTGCGGAGAAGGAAGCCAAGTGCCCAGAGACACTGCTGCAGAGACTGCTGTATAAATCCCTGCTGGCGAGGAGGTGTGGGAGGGTGGGGCAGCCTGCAGAGGGGACTGAGGGGAGGTGGGCAGCAGTGCTCAGCCCCCAGCGGAGCCAGGGCATCTCCACTGCGGTGGGAGCAGCTCAGCTGGTGACGTGCCCCTTGCGAGCAGGGCTGTGCTGGGGAGCAGGGAGCTGGGTGAGAGCGATCCTTGTCTGCACACCATGCCAGTGCCTCTTCTCATTACGTGGTCCCCCCTTGTGGAAGGGGACATGGTGCACAGAGCATGGCTATGCAGAGCATGCAGAGCGCGGGGAGGAAGAGTGACCCAGGATGTTGGGCATGTCTTTGGGACCCTGAACCTTACAGGGAGTCTTTTCCCTCACTTTGACTTGAGGTCAGGCCTGCAGGACTCCAGGGCATTCTGGCAGCTCCTGGGAGGCCACTCTCAGCAGGGATGAGTTTCATCCTGGCTATTTTGGGCTTGTATAGAAACATCCTTCAGGCCTGAACACCTAGGGGACCGTTCAGCTGGTGCCACGGCTGCTCTGGTCAACACACAGGGGTCCTGGAGTGATGCGTGGTGCTTCTGTGTGTGTAGAAAGAGCACCAATTCCTCACCTACACCCTGAGCCTCTCCATCGCTGTCCCCAGAGGACATCTCAACTCATCTCTCCCAGCTTTCGCCCAAGATGGCCATCTCCAGATGAGTTAGTTGCCCTAGCCTGTCTGTACAGGCAGTGGAGAGAAAGGTGCTTGTAAGGAGCTTTTCCCTTCCCTGTGTGGCTGCAGCACACAGCTCCTGCTGAGCCATCAGCCACCCTCCTGTCCCTGTGCCAAATCTCTTCCCCACCACCGTCTCGCCCCACACTGGGGATGCCTCGCTCCCCTTATGCAGTGCCATGCAAGGCCTCTCACCCTAGTGCTTCTGAGAAAGCTTTCAGCTCCCAGCCACAGCACCTTATCTCACTGTCTTCCCAGTAGCTGCTGGGAGGGTCACCTCTCTTCCTGGCACTGGCACTTGCCTGTTGCTGCAGGGCTGAAAGGGCATTTCTCTGCCTCTCCATCTAGCTCTCCAGACTTTCTATTTGTTTTTTGTTTTTTTTGGCTCCTGCCCTCAATCCTTCCCTCCTTTGTGTCTCCATTACTCTCTTTCTGGGTTGGCTGGTGGGTGGATCGAATTAACACTAAAACAGTTTGTGAGCAAGTGAAGGGCTGGATTTAAAAGGAATGGATCTAAATCTGATTTTTTGAAATTAAGTTGAAAGCAGAGAAAGAAGGGAAAATGTCTGCACCAGAACATTCAAAGAACTAACAGGGGTCAAAACTTTTCTCTTTTGTTCATTTTAATTCTATGGGGTAACAGTATTCCTGAAGCCATTTCACAGAATCACAGAATGGTTGAGGTTGGAAGGGACCTCTGGAGATCATCTAGTCCAACCCCCTGCCCAAGCAGGGTCACCTAGAGCAGTTGCCCAAGATCGCGTCCAGGCGGATTTTGAATATCTCCAGAGAAGGAGACTCCACAACCTCTCTGGGCAACCTGTTCCAGTGCTCTGTCACCCTCACAGCGAAGAAGTTTTTCCTCATGTTCAGATGGAAGTGTCTGTGTTTCAGTTTGTGCCCGTTGCCTCGCGTCATGTTGCTGGGCACCACTGAAAAGAGTCTGGCTCCATCTTCTTGATACCCTCCCTTCAGATACTTGTACACGTTAATAAGATCTCCTCTCAGCCTTCTCTTCTCCAAGCTAAACAGGCCCAGCTCTCTCAGCCTTTCCTCATAAGAGAGATGCTCCAATCCCCTAATCATCTTTGTAGCCCTTCGCTGCACTTGCTCCAGTAGTGCCACATCCCTCTTGTACTGGGGAGCCCAGAACTGGACGCAGTACTCCAGATGTGGCCTCACCAGGGCTGAGTAGAGGGGGAGAATCACCTCCCTCGACCTGCTGGCCACACTCTTCCTGATGCACCCCAGGATACCATTGGCCTTCTTGGCCACAAGGGCACATTGCTGCCTCAGGCTTAACTTGGTGTCCACCAGCACTCCCAGATCCTTCTCCACAGAGCTGCTTTCCAGCAGGTCAGCCCCCAACCTGTACTGCTGCATGGGGTTATTCCTCCCCAGGTGCAGGACCCTGCACTTGCCTTTGTTGAGCTTCAGGAGGTTCCTCTCCGCCCACCTCTCCAGCCTCTCCAGGTCTCTCTGAATGGCAGCACAGCCCTCTGGTGTATCCGCCACTCCTCCCAGTTTTGTATCATCAGCAAACTTGCTGAGGGTGCACTCTTTCCCTTCATCCAGGTCATTGATGAAAATGTTGAACAAGACTGGACCCAGTCCTGACCCCTGGGGGACACCACTAGCTACAGGCCTCCAACTAGACTCCGCACCGCTGATCACAACTCTCTGAGCTCTGCCATTCAGCCAGTTCTCAAGCCACCTCACTGTCCACTCATCTAACCCACACTTCCTGAGCTTGTCTATGAGGATGCTATGGGAGACAGTGTCGAAAGCCTTCCTCAAGTCAAGGGAGACAACATCCACTGCTCTCCCCTCATCTACCCAGCCAGTCATTCCATCAGAGAAGGCTATCAGATTGGTTAAGCATGATTTCCCCTTGGTGAAGCCATGCTGACTACTCCTGATCACCTTCTTGTCCTCCACATGCTTGGAGATGGCCTCCAGGATGAGCTGCTCCATCACCTTTCCAGGGATGCAGGTGAGGCTGACTGGCCTGTAGTTGCCTGGGTCCTCCTTCTTGCCCTTTTGGAAGACTGGGGTGACACTGGCTTTCTTCCAGTCTTCAGGCACCTCTCCTGTTCTCCAAGACCTTTCAAAGAGGATGGAGAGTGGCTTAGCAATAATGTCCACCAGCTCCCTCAGCACTCGTGGGTGCATCCCATTGGGGCCCATGGATTTGTGGGTGTCAAGTTTGCTTAAATGATCTCTAACCTGATCCTCCTCCACCAAGGGAAAGTCTTCCTTTCTCCAGACTTTCTCTCTTGCCTCCAGCGTCTGGGGTTCCTGAGGGCTGGCCTGAGCAGGAAAGACTGAAGCAAAGGCGGCATTCAGTAACTCTGCCGTCTCTGCATCCTTCCTCACCAGGGCACCCTCCCCATTCAGCAAAGGGCCCGCATTTTCCCTAGTCTTCCTCTTGCTACTGATGTCTTTGAAGAAGCCCTTCTTGTTGTCCTTGACATCCTCTGCCAGATTTAATTCCAAATGGGCCTTAGCCTTCCTCGTCGCATCCCTGCATACTCTGACAATGTTCCTATATTCCTCCCAAGTGGCCTGTCCCCCTTTCCACTCTCTGTAGACTTCCTCCTTCTGGTTGAGTTTTGCCAGGAGCTCCTTGCTCATCCATGCAGGTCTCCTACCTCCTTTGCTTGACTTCCTACTCATAGGGATGCACCGATCTTGAGCCTGGAGGAAGTGATGTTTGAATATTAACCAGCTCTCTTGAACGCCCCTTCCTTCTAGGGCCCTAACCCATGGCATTCCTCCAAGTAGGTCCCTGAAGGGGCCAAAGTTTGCTCTCCTCAAGTCCAGGGTTGCGATCCTACTCAGTGCCCTGCCTCCTCCTCGCAGCATCCTGAACTCCACCATCTCATGGTCACTGCAGCCAAGGCTGCCCCCGACCTTCACATCTTCCACCAGTCCTTCTTTGTCTGTTAGTACGAGGTCCAGCAGCACACCTCTCCTTGTTGGCTCCTCCACCACCTGTGTCAAGAAGTTGTCACCAATGCTCTGCAGGAACCTCCGGGACTGTTTGTGCCTAGCTGTGCTGTCTTTCCAGCAGATCTCAGGGTAGTTGAAGTCCCCCATGAGAACCAGGGCCTGGGATCGTGAGGCTACTTCCAGCTGTCTGTAGAAGGCCTCATAAGTTTGTAGCTTTTGAAATAAGAGTTTATTTCTGCAACAATACGGCATAAAATATCTCGCACCTTCAGGCAAGGAAGGTAGGCCTATTTCTTCATTTTAGAGATCAAAAAGATCATTTTCAATCTGCAGATAGAATCATAGAGTCATTTAGGTTGGGAAGGATTTCTGGAGGTCATCAAGTCCAACCTCCTCCTCAGAGCAGGTTCAGTCAGATCAGATTGCTCCGGCCCGATCCAGCTGAATTTTAAATGTCAGCACAGATGGAGATTCTACAAATTTGCACCTAATCCAGTGTTTGATCACTCACGTTGGGGCAGGAGAGGGAAATTTCCTCCTTCAGTTTCCCAAGTAGTCCATGGAAGAGAGCAACCTGTTGATAGCAAGCTCATTGAAGCCCTTTTCTGAGAATTAACTGGGCTACTTGCTGTGCTTTAGGGCAGAAAAGGTTGGGTAGGTTGGGGATAAACAACAGCCAGCTATGCAAAGATAACTCAGTGTGTAAAGGCAGTCTGGTCTTTTGTGCATCTAAGCAGGGTAAGCATTTTGCTCACTTAAACTGTGTACCTAACCATTATAGGCTGGTTTTAATCCTGCTGTCTGCTTCTTGAAATGGGCAAGTACTTCTGAAGATATGGCTCAAGGGGGGAATAAACTGGCGTGGTATCCACAGTATTTACTCTTGTCTTTCTGGATGAAACAGGTCAGTAAGAGAATAGTTTTGTACCTATGCAATACCTTGAAGCCTGTGCTAGAAACAGACCTCAGCAAGAACTGAAACCTCCATTCAGTCACCCACATGATAAGAACTCCGCTTTGAGAGCATCAGCCAGGTTACTGGTAACCTCCAATAGATTAACAATAATTTTTCATGTGAGGTGAAGCTGGTAGAACCTTTACAGGGATGACTGATTCCCTTCTTGTTCAGGATTCCTTCCCTTTTAGCATGAGATTTTCCACCCTCTAAATGGAAAGTATTCCATTTGGTGACTCTTCCCAATTTATTCCTGAGCAGAAGATGGCCACTTTTCCTTGGCAACAGGGATGCAAGCAAATGAGAAATCCTTTCTCAGCCAAACCTGGAGGATCTTGTGGTATCTCCTCCTCTTTGGGAAGATGCAAAGCTGGGTTTTCCTGCTGCTGTTGCCATTTAGTGCTTGCCGCCATTTCTTTCAAGAGAGGAAACTCTTACTTTCTTCTGCCAGGATGTGGATTTGTTATTTGTATGTTTACAAGTTGCAGTCCCAAAGGTCAGGCTGGTGGAGGTCCATGTAATTAAGGCAGGTCTTAGCAAGTTGGCACAGCTGCAGCCTAACCATTGTATTCCTATTTCAGCAAGGCTGAACGGGGGCTGCTTTGTCCTGTTAATGGACTTTGTGGCCCATACTGAGCTCTAACTACCCTGCTACCAATGCCCGGGGAGTTAGCTAGTAGGCAAAAAATGTATTGGTGATTGCAATACAGGAAGAATGATGTCTGAACTAGTGTCAAGACCATGTATCTTCAGGAACAAGCGGGCCATTGCCCTCAGAGTGGGCCATTTGGATGATACTGTACACCCAACCGTGGCCACGAGTGAGGGGAGAAGAGTGCTCCATAGATGTCCTCAAGAAAAGCAGACTTTTTTCCTTAAAAAAGGAGAAAGAGGGCACACAAAAACCATTGTAGTGCCAAACTCGGACTTGTGTTTCACAGTGCTGCTGCTGCCTTTTGAATAAATTATTTTGTCTTTCTGGGCTTTCTTATCTCACCTGAAAAATAGGAACAGTACTCCCTTGTATCACAAGTCATTTCAATGCGTAATTAAAGAAGTCTAGTCAGAAGCTATGATGAAAATGCGCCGTACTTCCTTGTGGCTACTGAGACAATCCATTGTGTGTTGCCAGTTTCCCATTACTTCTAGGTGTTGAACCAGTTTCTTGTCGGGAGATAGCATGAGTGTGCTAGCAACATGCCTGAGAGGAATCACTGTGTGGCCATTGAGTTTATCCTCTCTGGACTAACAGAAAGCCAAGAGGTGAAGGTAACCCACTTTTTTTAAGCACATTAATAGGGAATCTTGGAAGGATCATGTAGATGAAGGTTGATCCCCCGGCTTCACACACTGTGTACCTTTCCCTCAGTAACTTGGCTTCTGTGGATTTCTGTTACTCCTCAGCTATCTCCCCGAGGTTGCTGGTGAACTCTTCAGCAGTGAGGAGAGCCACTTCAGTCAGTGCCTGTGTGGCACAGCTATTCACTTGTCTCCTCATGGCTAGTGTTGTGTGTCTCCTGCTGGCAGTAATGGCATATGACTGCATGTGGCTCTCTGTAACCCTCTCCTTTATGCAACTGTCATGTCCTCAAAAGCCTGTACACAGATGGTAATCATCTCCTCTTTCACTGGCTTTGTCCATGCACTTGCGCAAACTATCTCCACCTTCACATTCTCTTTCTGTGACTTTGGTGTTATTGGTCATTATTTCTGTGACATTCCCCTAGGATCCAGCTTTCATGCTCTGACACCTATAGCAAAGAGATGGTACTTCACATTTTTGGTGTGTTTCGTGGCACCTTCACATCTCTGGCGATTCTCATCTCCTCCATCTACCTCATCTCCACCACCCTGAGGATCCACTCCTCCAAGGGCAGATGCAAAGCCTTCTCCACCTGTGCTTCCCATCTGAGAGCTCTCTTCTTGTTTTATGGGAGCACCGTTTTTATGTGCGGTAGCCCAACATCCAGCTACTCATTGGACTGAGATAAATGGGCCCCTCTGTTCTCTACAGTGGTGACTCCAGTGCTGAATCTTATCAGCTACAGCCTAAGGAATAAGGAGGTGAAGGATGCTCTGAGGAGAGTTTTAGGTCATATTAGAGAAACTTCAGCAGACTTGTTAGAAAGAGAACTTTGTTTGGGGAGAATTTATCAAAACCTTGGTACAAAGAGTAGGACTTCCAAGGAAGATTTGATCAGCTTCCAAGGGTGAGATTCAGAAAGGTACTTAATTGTTAGAAGGGATTTTAGGTGGACTTTTAACTGGTTGTATCTGCAACTTCTATCTTGAAAGACTGTCTTCCTCTGCTGCTGAAAGCTGGAGGAATCCTGACTCTTAACTTGCAAGTTCCAAGCACAAACAGGACTCCTGCCTGAGGAGTGCGTGGCACAGAATTGCAGTTCTCTGTTCTTTTAGGAACGTTTGCTCATGTAGGAAAACCACCAGTCCGTCAAGATGAGAAAAAGCTTTCAGAGACATTCAAGAGGAGAAAAGCAATGTGATTTGAATTTATGGCCACTTCTGCTACGTCTTCAGTATTTGAAAGGAGTAGCCTCTTCCAGTGCAACACACAGAACCTGAAGTCCTGGAAAGGAAATCTTGGAGAACAGACACCCGTGTTTTTGCCCCCCAAACACTAGGGAAAGTAACTGTCCCTCTTCTGTTAAATCTCCCTCTTCTGTCACTCATTACTACCTCCTTTTTCCCCTTCTGCCTGGAAACATGAAAAAAATACAGAAATGCAAAAAGATTGACTTCTAATTTTGCTACCATTGTGAAGTAAAAAGAACTTATTCTTGCTTTTCATCTCCACATATCAGCAATCCACTTGAGGCAACTGAGTGAACCGGTAGTTATTTTAAGGACATTGGACATAATCTGAAAGTTAATCCAGCTGTAGTGTTCTTTCACTTAAAAAAATGCCGAAATAAGATGGTGACTTACCAACTATGTGTCTGTCAACAATGTGATTTTGATAATAAATGACCAATCATTTCTGGGAGATGAGAAAGTTGGGAAAGGCTTTGGAATCCTTTTATCAATTCAACTAAGCTAGCTCTAAGGATAGGTGTTCTAGTGCTAAACGATGTTTCATCCCTTCTGGCTGAGTTTACAAATGCTGTCCCTCAGTTGGCAGAAGGAGTTGAAATCTTTATTGAGCTGAAAGTGACAGAATTAATCTCAGACAGGTGAGAGGTTCCTGCCTCTGCATAAGGCTTACAGTCAAAGGGGGATGGAAAGAGGTCTCGCGGATTCCCTTTGCATTTCACTGCAAGCCTGTTAGGGCTGTTATTTCCCCTGACTTCCTCTCCTTAAAGCTGTGCATAACTATAGCAAAGATTGTGTCCCTGTGATCATCTATGGCACCCTAAAGAAGGATTTTACAAGTCTCTTTTCTTCAAACGGCTGCCAGCATATTTTACAGAGAGCTGATATGACTGCGAAACATCATTATTTTTGCCCAAAGACACACAGCTGGGGAGAAAACTTATCTTCAGTATGTTATAGTCTGAATTTTGATCAAGTAGTGATGATTAAAGGCCATCACTATCTCAGAAGCCGTTTATCTCAGTAACGCTAAAATTAGAATACGCACGGGGTAGTAAAATCATTTGGACTATATGCACTGTTATCCCACTGGCCTGACGGTCCCAAAATGCAGGAAAAAGAATGTGAAAATGTAGCCTTTTGGTGCTGCTAGTTGTCATCTTTCTGTTGCTGCAGAGCCTGAAGCTCAAGGTTTATCTCTTGTTTCTCATTATTAAGTATCATCAGATATGTGAAGTTCACCGTTTTTGCACATATCAATGTTGTGCTGTCCTTATCTTGAACAGAGAAGTGAGATTTTTAAACCAGATTTCTGAGGTGTCCAAAATTGTCTCTTTCAGTGGACTCCCAGCTCACAGGAAGGAAATAGCTTGGAAAGAAATCACAGGCATCATTTTATTTTCCTGTGTGTGTTTACAGGTCTCTGGGAAGAGCAATGTACACTACTACTCTTCCAGAAAAAGACAGGTAGATCGTCATCAAAGAGCTTCCCTGCACAGCAATGAGTCATGTCTGCACACCTCTCTCTGCGCTGATGTTTAAGATAGTCAAAGCCATCTAGAGCTAAGCATCAGCAGAACCGGCAGCATGTTTCAATCAAGAATCACAATCTCAAACCCAAATATGCTTTCTGACAAATATCATCAAAAAGAACAGATTTTCAGAAGCCCCACATTCATCTAAGCCGTGCATTCACCTATCCCTTAGTCTCCACCTCGAGAAACCCAGACAAAATTAGGGAATTTAAAACGTTAAAGAGCTGCTGTCTCTTCAAATCTACAGTTTGCTTTTCTAAGAAAGCCTTCTGATCCACCATCCAGAATCCTGTTCCTCTTCTTCCCTTCCCCAAATCTCAGTTCCAGGAGGAGATTTGGGAAAATCCCTGCCTTGAATCACTTCTCATGACGGCAATGCTAAAGTAAGTCCATTTGCAGTAGAACAGCATTGCCCAGAGTCAGGAGGTCCTAGGGGCATTTGGGGTTTCCCTGCTGCAAACAGTTGAGGAAGACTCGATGGATCAAGAACAGTACTGTTAAGAATTTTAGGGAAATTTTCAGTGTTCAGCTAGGAATTAGGTTATATCTTATGGAGTATGGAGAGATATTGGATCCCCATATTTCCACTGAGATACCTATTCCTTAGCCTTTTATAGTGTAAAGCACCAGACGACTGGCCAAAGTATGAAACTTCATCCGGTCTATAAATAAAGCGGTGAAAAATGTCCCGACAATTGAACTGGATTGTGGCTCCAACATTGACTATGGTATTTAACCATGCTTGGATTGCTGCTCTGATAGATTATAAAGCTCAGCTATGACATTAGGTCAAGGCCTTGGAAAGGTGTTAGCAGAGCTCCTTTAAATGAAGCGTTCCCAGAGATACCAGGCTGGCACAGACTGATGAAAATCGGAGTTAATGCCTGGCATTGGGGAACGGCCTCTGTGTCCATCAGTGTTCCTGGGAGCCTTGGAAAGCCTAGTACAGTGTATGTCACCCTTCACTGTAAGGCAGACACCTAGTGCAGCATCCTGCTCCTCTCATGCTCCTCTTTTACCATGCAATGAATCTCAGTCCCCTCAAAGGTCTCTTGCTGTCTTCAGCAGCTCTCTCAAGTTGAGGCACCTCATGTCAGCACACCAATATATGTGAGATGAAACCTGCTTGTGCTGTGCCATCCTGAAGGATTTGCTTTCTCTTGGAAGCTTAGCACCACCATCACTTTTTTTGTGTAGAAACGTGAGCAGACACCACTCTCCGAAGCTCGTAGGAGCTAGTGGGAAAGCATAACCTCTCAAAATACCTAGTTATTCCTCTTAATGCCAGGAGAAGCCTAGACCTGAGACTTACACAGCTCTAAGGTGTCTAAAGGTAAAAGCCACAATACCACCCCAAAGGCTCAGGTTTGACTGGTGACAATATGCTCACATCCTTTTGACTGACAGTTTCCAAAGAAAGATGAGAGCTGCATATAACTTTGAATTTATTTTCAGTTCTATTCTGAACAGCCATGCTAAAAATAGAACAACATTCCTGAAAAGTCCCTCCTGAACACTTCTCTTTGCCTCCCCATGGTTTCTTGAGCTACAGTCATCCTAGAAACACTCACCCTGTCGTTTCATGTCTCACTCCTCTTTGATTTTCTGCTTCATAGCTTTTTCAAGGCTTTTTTCATGTCTTCATTTCAGAGGGTGTAAATCAAGGGATTGAGCATAGGCATGATGATGGTGTAAACCACAGAGATTATCTTGTCTGCTGAGAAGATGGTGGAAGGGCGCATAGAGATGAAAATGCATGGCCCAAAGAACAGAAGTGCAACAGTGATATGGGAGGTGCAGGTAGAGAGTGCTTTGAGACACCCTTTGGAAGAGGGTGTCCTCAAAGAGACCAAAATAATGACACAGGACACAACAAGAACAAGCAAAGAGCCCAAGGAAATCAGACCACTATTGGCAACCACGATGCAACCAGCCACGTAGGTGTCAGTGCAGGCCAGCTTCAGCAAAGCGTGTACATCACAGAAGTAGTGGTCGATCTCATTGGGCCCACAAAACACTAGCTGAGCGGTCAGCAGGGTCTGCACCAGGGAGTGCACACAGCCTCCCACCCACGAAGCTGCCACCAGCCGGCCACACACATGCTTGTTCATAATGCTTGTGTAATGAAGCGGCTTGCATATAGCAGTGTAACGATCATACGCCATTGCTATGAGGATGAACATCTCCGTGCAGGCAAAGAGATGGACACCAAAGAGCTGTGCTATGCAGCCCACAAAAGAGATGGTCTTCTTTTCAGCAAGAAGGTCATAAATGAGTTTGGGAACTGTGACAGTAGAGTAACTGATATCTACAAAGGACAAGCAGCTCAGGAAGAAGCATGGGGTGGGAGAGTCCAGCTGTTGACTGTTCTGTATAGTGATGATGCTAAGCAGGTTTCCAAGAATAACAGTGGCATAGAAGACTAAGAAGAATGTGAAGCATACTTTTGCTAATGTATCATCTTGTGTGAGTCCCTGGAAGACAAACTCCGTCACATTGTTCTTCTTCTTCATATACGTCACATAGACAGGACCTGAAGCACAGAATAAAGCCACCTGTGATGGCATTAGAAACACAGTGTTATCAGTACACATCCATATCGATCACCGGTATGTTCAATATCAATATATTCGCTTTTATGTCTTTTGGGGAAAGTTTCCTTTCAAAGTCAATGCTTCTCTCAAGGAGTGACAGTTGATATCTAACTCAGAATGTATTACTGAAGTGTGTAATAGCGAGCTCCGTTTATTTATTTGTTTGAGGGAGTTGGTGGAAATATCCTCCAGATTCATATTTCTGATCTTTGCCCCTTTTAAAAAGGAAGGCTAGTCACTAGGTTCCCTAAAAATCCACTTTTGAAGTGTTGATTTGGAAACGAAAAACTGACTGAGAAGGATAGTGCATGTTTTGATTTGAGTCTCAACATGTTAGTCATGCCCTAAGGAATTCTGCTCAAGCAGTGAACGTACCTTCTGTTTCAACCCTCTGAAGGAATTCAACAGAACTTTCCTTGCTATTGCTCTCTGACTCTGGTAGAATGTCCATGCATTTTTGTGCAACCATCAGTGTTCACATCATGACACAAGGCAGCTGGCTAATTAACATCACTTCAACTCTCAGTGTAGATCCTTCTGGAGGAGGTAAAGTGGACACCTACCTCATGTCTGTTTAGCAGAGATGTGCCTTTAGGCACAAACTGTCTTTAAGGCGCCCTAAGTGAAATCAGACCATGTTCAAGGCATGCCAGGAAACCTGAAGCAGGAGAGTCATTGTCCTATATGTGCTGTACTGGGCTACATCTTGTGTGGATTGGTTCCAGTTATTGCTCATGAGTTTCTGGGTTGCGACCTCAGTCTCCAAAAGAGCAGGCTTGTATTTCCTCAGACCACCTTTCCTACAGTACGTGGGTGAATACTGGAGATAATCTGCATTAACGATGTGTCAGTAAGGTTTTTGTACACCTCAGCCAAGTTCTGGACTGGGCATGGAAACCCTCATTGAGCTCAAAGTGACAGAATTAATCTCAGACAGGCGAGAGGTTCCTGCCTCTGCATAAGGTTTACAATCAAAGGGGGATGGAAAGAGGTCTTGCGGATTCCCTTTGCATTTCACTGCAAGCCTGTTAGGGCTGTTATTTCCCCTGACTTTCTCTCCTTAAAGCTGTGCATAACTATAGCAAAGATTGTGTCCCTATGATCATCTATGGCACCCTAAAGAAGGATTTTACACATTTCAGGAAAATACAGTCGTTTGGTCCTGCCAGTTGTCACCTTTCTGTTGCTGCAGAGGCTGAAGCTCATGGGCCAATGCGTAGAGGAATAAAATGTTGTTGTTGTTGATGCCTTCCATAAGCTATGGTCCCGCTGTTGCCTGCTAGCATCCAGCAGCCGGAAGAGAAATCAGAAAAATCATGGCGTTCTTCCCCAAAACATTAAAAAACAAAACAAAAACAGTTTTTAAATTATAAGCCTTAGCTTGAACTGGCCGTGTGCCCTAACCCCTCAGCAGTTTCAGTATGAAGGGGGTCAGTGGGCCCCATCTGTCTTTCTACCTGCCCCACCTACGGTGAGACAGACCAGCCTCTGAAGGCGCCTGTCCCTCTCTGTTGACAGTGGTGCTGAGCTAGACAACTGTCCTTCATTGCATGAAGAATTTAGACTGCTACAAACAGGTGGGGATGATCCCACCTTTAGCTGTGTCCACAGAGTGTGAATGCTGGGTGAGGGACATGCTGGCCCAGGCCTGAGGGACACTATCCCTCTAAGCCTTGAGAACCAGGATTTATCCCAGTTCCGTCCTGCTGGCTGCCAACCACATAACCCACCACGGTGAGGAGAAGACACTGAGACGTCCGCAGTGTACTGGTGCATGCCTGTGAAACGGGAACCCACTCTGCCACCCCCTGCATAGAGCAGAGGACATACAGGGAACCAGAGCATTTCTGACATTGTCCCACCATTTGGTCCGTAGATCTGCCACTCTCCTGTGCAGGGAACACCTTCTTATCTTGAATCACACTTAAGCCATGTTAAGGTGCAACACAAGTGCAAGCAAGTGTTTATAGGGAACATGAAGTGAAGGAAGAAAAAGGAAAATGCTTTAGTTACTTTCAGAGTGCATTAGACAGATGTCTTTCTCCCTCACGCAGCTCATTTGCCCTTTTCCTCCTGGCAAGGTAGGAGTCAGGGTCCCGTGGCTCCTCGTGGCTCCTTTGGCCTTGTGGAGAACCTTAGCTGCTACAACTAACCTCCCTGTGGCAGCTTTGGCTGGCTCTGAGATGATTTAATCTTCCATCTTCACATTTCTTCTCTTCCCTCCTGCAGGAGTAGCTGCTCCAGCTATTCCCTTGGAATACTTTTTTCTTCCTTTGCCTGGGCCTGTAAATATGCCCTGTTGGGCTAGGAGTTATCCTGCATACAGGAATTATTCCCAAAGAACTCTTTATTTTCACTGACACATAAAACTGTGCCCCCCAATGCTTTCTTTGTCCTCAAATGCTTTCTTTGGTGGCGACAATTTCCTACGGTGAGCAATTTATCTTTCACTTGGATCTTTGATTCTCTATTAGTCTAAACATTAAAATGCAAAATCTGAGGCAGAGATGAAGGGCAGAGGGGATGGCTAGGAAGGAGGGCATTAGTGATAGGTGAACTACTGCAGAAAGGCAGAGAGTTGCTGCACTGGAATGGGAAGGGGAGAAGCTTCTCCTCATATCATCTGCATCAGCAAATGACCCAGCCAGCATCTAATATCAGCAGTTTAATTGCTAACCCGTGGATTCAGCATATGACAATGCAGTACTCCTAAGAAGGCATTTACTCCAAAGTAAAGGGGAAGGAAGCCTTTGGTACAATTGCTTCCAGCAGCAGGTGACCAACAGCCTTGCAGACACCTTGGGCCATTGTTTCCTAGCTGAGTAGACTGCAGAGTAGCTGGAGTTTGTCTGACGGAAAGTTTACACCTGGGAGAGCTCGGACTAATGGGATGCTCTGCCTGGAACACATTTTAATATTTTTGATAGCATTCATTTATTTATTTGCTGGTGTCTCAGCAGTGCTTGGAAGCCCCAGTCCTGGGCCTGTGCTATTCAAAAAGAGAACATAAAGGGAATCCCTGCTAGTCACAGAGTTTGCAATGCCATTCCAGTCAAAACATGAACTTTCAGCATCTTCCCAATTACTGCAACAGCTAAAACCAAGCTTTTCTTCAAAAGGGAGCTTTCAGTAAATTTTCCAAAATGGAATTATAGTGAGAGAGACTTGATTTTCTCAGCTCCTGAGGAAATGTTACCACAGTTCTACACCTCACCCTTTTCACTCCAAACTTTTCTATTCCACAGTTTTCTCATGGCACTTTTCACCTCCTCATTTCTCAGCGTGTAGATGAGTGGGTTCAGCATGGGCGTGATGATACTGAAAAACACAGCTACCCTCTTGTCCTCCGAGAGACTGCTGGATGGGCGTATGTAGGTGAATGTGCATGGCCCAAAGAAGAGAATCACCACAGTAATGTGGGACCCACAGGTGGAGAGGGCTTTGTACCGCGCTTCGGACGTTTGCCTTTTCAAGGAAAACAAAATGACAATGTAGGATGTGAGCAGGATGATGAAAGAGACCAAACAAATCATTCCACCATTGGCAACAACAATGATGCCTGCAACATAGGTGTCGGTACAGGCCAGTTGTAGTAGGGGATTGACTTCACAGAAGTAGTGGTCAATTTCGTTGGGGCCGCAAAAAGGGAGGCTAACGGTTATGAGGGTCTGCACCAGGGAGTGCACAAAGCCCCCCACCCATGAACCCATCACCATCCAGCCACACACACGCCTGGTCATGAGGGTGGTGTAGTGCAGGGGTCTGCATATGGCAAAGTAGCGATCATAGGCCATCACTGTGAGGATGAAGACCTCAGCGCCGCCGGAGATATGAAACCCAAATAGCTGTGCCATGCAACCCCCAAAGGAAATGGTTTTCTTCTCAACAAGGAAGTCAGCAATCATTTTGGGAGCTGTGACAGAAGAGAAGCAAGTATCTGCAATGGACAGGTGGCAGAGAAAGAAATACATGGGGGAGTTCAGACGTTGACTGCTAACTACAGTGACAACGATGAGCAGATTTCCTGCCACAGTAACAATATAGAAGAACAAAAACACCACAAAACATATTTTCTGCACCCCTTGGTTCTTTGAAAGGCCCAGAAGAATGAATTCCTTCACACTGCTTACATTCTCCATGTTGGTCAGTCGGGTGCCAATATGCAATATACAGCTTATACACCTGGGAAAATAAAGACAGACACATGATTCATCAGCATTTTTTCATTATTAATAATGAGTTCTATTTCAGAAGTGGATAAAAACCAAGAAAGATATAGCATTAGTATTAAGCTTATGAAGTGTTTAGTTTCTGTCATGTATTTTTTTTTTCACAGCTATTTAATTCTCCACAGTACAAAGCTTCTGCCTGGCTTTGGTGGCACGGAGAGAGGTGCACTCTGTGATATGTTCCTTAATCCTGGTCCTCCAGGATTTTGAAGGACTGGCTCCATGGCTGGTAGCCTTCCATGCACTAAGGACAAGGCCAGAGTGTTCACCTTGGGCACTACAAGGCAGATAATGCAGTATGTTTGCCCTCAGGGGAGACAAAGTCCCTGACAGCAATCTTTGTAAAATGGGTGTCTTTAAGAATACCTGCAAATATTGCTCAGAATGATGATTTGCTTTATAAGTACACATGATCTTTGAATTCTTGTTTAGAAGGGAAATGCACCCACATGCAGAGAAAAGAACTCTCTTGTGTATAGACATTTGGAAACGTAAATATGAAATGTCACAAGCTGAAAAATGAGTTCTGGGAAGGTTATCTATCATGGAGGAGAAAAAATTGCACATATGACTTAATGTAGCATTTCACATTGTTCTAAATCTCAGCATTGTTTCTATCAGAGGAAGGAAGAATGAAAGACTCTTGTGAGATCTTCTGTCCCAGCACTGTACTGATTTTACCTAGTATGATTTTTGATACACTCTGCGTGATGCTTTCAAGGGTTAACTTAGCTCAATGAAGCTAATCTAACTAAACTCCTTCAACAGCCAGTATAAGTCTCTCTATAGGCTGATTCAGAATGACTGAATTAGGGTCCTTTGCAGAACCCTTTTTCCTCCACTCACTATGAGGAGCTTAAGCAAATTAGCACCACCAGGTTAGAATGACCTTTAGAGAATAATCCCTTTTGGTGCCTGAAAGTAGCTCAGAGCTTTTTGTAATGCCATCCACCTGTTTTAGGTTATGGCTGAGCTCCTTGTCCCTAGGCATTTCTACATCCATACAGTTTCTCATTCGAGACAAGGTCACATTCCAGCATAAACATGAGACTTCTTTGGTTCACCCTGTGTTCCAGCTACAACCCATCGAGCATTACATGTCACTAATAAATGAGTAGCCTACATCTTTAGAAAGAGTGTAACGTCTCTAACTTGCCATTATGCACCCAGACCACCAGAGTTCCCTTGGTCAAAGAAGTCTGGGAACCACCAGATGAAACTCTTCACAGAGAGTTTAAGGTCAGCCAAAAGCGGGCACTCTTTTAATAAAAATATCCCCTGTATGAGCTTCCTTCTAGGATCAAAACATTCCCCGTCAGCTGGTGTTAAAATGCACCATTTTAAGTCCTGCAGAATTCCATCACAATCAGGTCTTCTCATTTGTATTTGTGATCTGTGAGCAAATCGGCAGAATGATTCAGTTAAGCCAAGTTATCTACCAACTACTTCAATCTGCAGCATAATCAGAAACTCTCGTGCAGGCACAAAGTGATCAAGCATCCACAGGAAACACTGAAACTGAGAAAAGCCAAGATTACTTTCAAACCCACAAAGTGAAGCCGAGAGAGGAAGTGGGCAAAGGTAGGGACTTTTCCTATGCTTGCAGTTGTACTTACACTAGATGAAAGTTTTTCAAGCAGAAGGGTAAAATTTACATGGATGGTTCCCCTTCAGATATTTCTACAAGGAAAAGGATCAGTAAGAACAACGGGAGGTCAGTTTCTCCCTCGTCTTACCAGGTCGTGATCCTTTCTACCCCTCTTCCTTCTAATGAGCAACGACGTAGACTTCTCAACAAAATAAATGACAGGGATGAAATGAGCACACCTTTATGGCTGTGCAGTACCCAGTCCAAAAGAAATAGCTGGGCTCCATCCAAGCCAGAGCAGGACTGGAAGCATACCACAGCAATCGCAGGGCCATATTTAGGCAGTCAGAAAGGAGTGACCAAGAGAGAAATGGTCGGGGGAAACTGTATGCCTGAATACCAGCAGATGGCAAACTCCTGAGCTAAAAACAAGGTGTGCATCTACAAAAGGACCGATTCACAATTCAGACAGCTCGACCATGTATCTTGCTTGATAAGGTCCTTTCCATCACCACCAAACTGCATTTAACAAACTACCCATCTGTCTGATCTCATCTCATCGACCTAAGCCAGGTAGGCACCTGTACCTAAGCTAGGCATATTACACCTGACCAGTCTACTTGTAGATGTGATGAATCATGTGCTGCAGGTACCCGTTTCTCACTGCTGACTCCAAGAGGATTACTAGAATGACTAATTCAGTAGAGGATTGCCACCAGTTATGGCTTATCTCTTCAAGTGCCTTTGCAGGGGTAGACCTGAGCTATATGACATAATGCAATCAGCTGCAAAATAAAATGAATCTCATGTGTACTCTTAACATCTCAAAAAGGGTGAGAAATTGCACCATCTCCTTACTGCATGCATTCTTCCCTAAAATCTCAGGTGGTTATGGGAAACAAAAGAATAATATTGAAGCAATCTAATCTGCGGCTGTAGAACTAGCTCTGTATATGATTCTAGCCAAAGATAACTAGAGACAGTTGATAACTTCAGTGGAAGTTCCTTTCTGTATTTTCACATTTGTGCAAGAAGAAAGGAAAGGGAAGAGGAAAGCAAAGCAAAGCAAAGCAAAGCAAAGCGCATCAAAGCGAGAAACCAGAGAAGCTGTAAAACTTACCTCGCCTGTGTTTAGAGATCTAATTTTTTGTGTAAGGGCTGTACAGCTTTATCTCCTCAACTTCTGTCTCCCCTGGTATGAATGTGTTAGAGCACAGCACCTTTAAAGAACATAGAATGGCTTCTGGAAAGCTTCCAAAACTTGCTTAGGAGGTGGCTGTTAGTGTATAATCCAGTCCCATCTAATTTATTACTTGCTTTCGTGTGTCACAAGTGTATCTTGATGTTTCCTGCCTGTGTGAGAAGTGGTTTAATAGGCTGTGTGGATGATGTGACCTGGGTGTGTTGAATGACGCTTTCATATCCCAGCAGCTGCAAAAAGGGCTGAGAAGAAAACCGTTTAAGTACCAACCTTTAACCCTCTCCCAGGAAATCTTCCACCTGAAGGGCTCTTGGGGCTGGAGGAGGGAGGGGTGGAGGCTTAGTGAAGGGAAGGCGTGAAAGAAAGGGGCAAAGGAGGAGAATGAGTTCTGTCTTGACTGAAAAGTTTAAGTAAATATATTTTAAAGAAACAGTTGTCAGTCAATGCTTTTATAATGATATCACAAAGGCATTTCAGGGTTTCTCCATGAGAAATAACAGTCAAAGGAGTAGCTGAGTATTCAACTGGACAAGCATATGCATGGAACTATCCAGTTAACGCTTCTCGGAGTTCTTCCTTACTCCAAGCTGATAGTTGTATGGATTTCCCCTGTGTAAAGGGCCATTAGGTCCACTGCTCTGGCTTCCTAGCATTGTGAATGCTAAAACAGTCCGTTTGTAATCTAGATATTTTCTCTCCTTTTTTAACTTCTGTGTATTCCAAAAAACATGTAAAAGAGAAATCCTCATTAAAGGAAAAAAAGAAAGAAACCTCAAGCTGTAGGAAGAGTCACCATCCTCCAGGGATGGTAAAGAATTCCTATCACAGGAGTCTTTTAAGGACAGGTTGGGCTCATTTCTCTCAGGAGAGGTTACGACGAAGTTTTTATAGGGACAGAAGATGTCCTGGGTGACCTCTTGATGACCCTCCAAGTCCTATCTCACCAGAAATTTCATCACTGGAAATCCAGTGAATAAAGCCTCTTTGCAAGAATTTGCATGTTTTAACAGAGGTCAGTGAATTACAAAGTCAAAAAAATCCTTCATTTACGAACTGGGAAACTGAGGGAGGACGTCATCTATTTAATGCCAATGGAAGCCAGCAAATTTAACCCTGACTTAGTCACTCTGGGCTCTTCTGCGGAAAAAAATGAATGTCTCTGGAGGCAGATGCATCTGATCTACCTCAGAACTGTTTTTAGGATGCGATTAGGTGTGAAATAGACATCTAGCTTTTAAACAAAATAACTTAGGGCAGACAAATCTCACTGTCACGATGGGCCCCATCTTTCTTAACCTGAGCAGCTGCAGTCAAAGGTGAACCTATGAAATGAAACCAACGAAGGAGGACAGCAGAGAGGTTTCATGGTTTCTAGTGAAATCTCTGCTAAAGCAGTATTGTAATCAACCATTAAAGGGCTTCTCCAAACCTTGTTAACTGACATGAAATGGCTTCAGGAATACTGTTACTCCATAGAATTAAAACAAACAAAAAAGAAAAGTTTTGACCCCTGTTAGTTCTTTCAATGTTCTGGTGCAGACATTTTCCCTTCTTTCTCTGCCCTCAACTTAATTTCAAAAAATCAGATTTAGATCCATTCCTTTTAAATCCAGCCATTCACTTGCTCACAAACTGTTTAGTGTTAATTAGCTCCACGCACCAACCAACCCAGAAAGAGTAATGGAGAAACAAAGGAGGGAAGGATTGAGGGCAGGAGCCAAAAAAAAACAAACAGAAAGTCTGGAGGGCTGGATGGAGAGGCAGAGAAATGCCCTTTCAGCCCTGCAGCAACAGGCAAGTGCCAGTGCCAGGAAGAGAGGTGACCCTCCCAGCAGCTACTGGGAAGACAGTGAGATAAGGTGCTGTGGCTGGGAGCTGAAAGCTTTCTCAGAAGCACTAGGATGAGAGGCCTTGCATGGCACTGCATAAGGGGAGCGAGGCATCCCCAGTGTGGGGCGAGACGGTGGTGGGGAAGAGATTTGGCACAGGCACAGGAGGGTGGCTGATGGCTCAGCAGGAGCTGTGTGCTGCAGCCACACAGGGAAGGGAAAAGCTCCTTACAAGCACCTTTCTCTCCACTGCCTGTACAGGCAGCCTAGGGCAACTAACTCATCTGGAGATGGCCATCTTGGGCGAAAGCTGGGAGTGATGAGTTGAGATGTCCTCTGGGGACAGCGATGGAGAGGCTCAGGGTGTAGGTGAGGAATTGGTGCTCTTCTCTACACACACAGAAGCACCACGCATCACTCCAGGACCCCTGTGTGTTGACCAGAGCAGCCGTGGCACCAGCTGAACGGTCCCCTAGGTGTTCAGACCTGAAGGATGTTTCTATACAAGCCCAAAATAGCCAGGATGAAACTCATGCCTGCTGAGAATGGCCTCCCAGGAGCTGCCAGAATGCACTGGAGTCCTGCAGGCTTGGCCTCAAGTCAAAGTGAGGGAAAAGACTCCCTGTAAGGTTCAGGGTCCCAAAGACATGCCCAACATCCTGGGTCACTCTTCCTCCCCGCGCTCTGCATGCTCTGCATAGCCATGCTCTGTGCACCATGTCCCCTTCCACAAGGGGGACCACGTAATGAGAAGAGGCACTGGCATGGTGTGCAGACAAGGATCGCTCTCACCCAGCTCCCTGCTCCCCAGCACAGCCCTGCTCGCAAGGGGCACGTCACCAGCTGAGCTGCTCCCACCGCAGTGGAGATGCCCTGGCTCCGCTGGGGGCTGAGCACTGCTGCCCACCTCCCCTCAGTCCCCTCTGCAGGCTGCCCCACCCTCCCACACCTCCTCGCCAGCAGGGATTTATACAGCAGTCTCTGCAGCAGTGTCTCTGGGCACTTGGCTTCCTTCTCCGCACGTTGCTTTCTCTGCAAACGCTTGTTGGAAGGTGACTTTCCCAGAGCCATGGAGCCGGTGGTGACGGTTGCTCCTGAAGAGGAAGTAAATGACCGGGTTGGTGCTGCTGTCCCAGAGAGATGAGCCAGGGACAACCAAAAATGGGAATTTACCAATGTTTGGCATGCAATAGTAATGCTTTTTCACTACTTCTCCCTTCTTCAGACAGTCTCACGATATAAAGAACACAAGAGCTGTCTGTCCAAAGTTATAGCTTGACTCTTGCACTGATGCTTTGCTTCCCAGCTGCATCCATGAGCAGCTCTAGTTTCACAGACCTTGCAGAAGATGGCCTACTGCTGCTCAGGGTCACACAGATTGAGAAATGGTCAGTCCTCTTCCATAATGCCTGCTGCTGATTTCACAACCTCCCTCAACACAACTTCTCATTCCCCAAGGGTCCACTGTCACTGCAGAACCTCCCTTAGCACACTCATCACTACCGAGTGTCCTCTTCTGACCTCAAAACCTCTCCCAACACAGGTTGTCACCATACATTGTCCCCTACTACTTCACAGAACCTGTTCTACAGTAGGGTCACCTTGAACTCTCTAGCCAGCCTTATGACACCTCAGCAGCCACAATTCTGCAACCTCTCCTAGTGTTACCCTTCAATAGCACCTGTTCCAACTCCTTTGGAGGTTTTATTGACTGACAAACAATTTTCTCCATGTAACAGTCTGTTCAGTGCCTCATTTACCTCCATGGTCCTCAAGCTGTAGACTGCAGGGCTTACCATTGTATAAAACACAGACATCACCTGGTCTTGGTCAGGCAAGGAGCCAGAGCTGTGGGGTGTGTAGCTGGAGTGCCAAAGGATATGGCAAAAACTATCAAGTGCACAGGATGCACAGGTGGAGAAGGCTTTGTGTCCCCCCTTCCCAGGATGGCAGAGATGATGTAGATGTAGCAAAATGCATACCTCCAGTATGACAAAGATGTCACCTAAGATGCAAAATGCTACAAGGATGATCTTGTTAACCCTGATGTCAGAGCAGGAGAGGCTCATCAGGGGTACCACACCACAGAAGTGACTGGTGATGCTGGAATGGCAGAAGGACACCCAAAAGGCACAGCTGCTGTGTATCATTGAGATTAGAGACCCACAAGAGTAAGAACCAAGTCACAGCTGGATGCTGAGGCTTCAAAACATGACAGCTTTATATAGCAGTGGTTTGCAGCTAACAGGCCTTAATGGGCCTGATCATCCTCGCCTGAGGCATCCACTTGCACCTCCTGCCCATGGGCCCAGGAGCCCCATTTAAGCTCAACCCTGGGCCTTCAGTTTCTGTCTGAGCTTCCCTAGAGGAGCACTGATCTCCAGCTCAGCTCAGCTCAGCTCAGCTCAGCTCAGCTCAGCTCAGCTCAGCGTGCAGACTCCATTGCTCTGGACCCTGCCCTGTGGACTGACTTCCCAGCTTGACCCTGCACCTATCTTGTCACTTTGGGCCTGCCCAGTAGGCACTGGACTCTCTCTGTCCCTGGTTACCTGATCCTGGCTCTGACCCGCAGGCTGACTTCTCAGCTTGACCTCATACCTGCTTCATCACCAGGAACTCTCCTGGTCAGCTGGACTCTTGGTTGAACTCGGCTACCATCTCCAGGTCTTCTCTGCCCACCTGGCTCAGGGCCAGAGGGACAGGCCCTGGCTGCAGCCTCCTGAGCTTATCATTCTACACATCCTGAATAGGGAAAAGGAAGAAAAAAATGGGCACTTCTATGGCATAACTCATCTCATCATGTAGCAGATGTCTAAGATACTCACATGAACCATTCTGTAAAAACACCTGTTACTTTTTCTTCCTCCCCCTCCCTATTGAGAAGAAACTAAGATGGAAGACAGAAACAAAGGCATGCTTAAAGGTATATCTCTAGGTGAGATGAATTCCATAAGCAGCCATATGCATGTAGAGCTACTCCAGATTTATTACAAATAAACCAACTATTCCTTCAGTGCCGTATTTATAACTGTGATACTAATATTTTTTTAATTCAGAAAAGGATATTAAATTCCACTGGACGGATTCTAACTGTTTCCAGTCAACTTTGATGGCATTCTACTAGACAAATGTCTGATAGAAAACACTCTTTGATTAATTCTGCTCGTTCCTGCACCAAACCAAGCTCCATTCACACTCATAACAAACTGACTGTCTGACTAGTAGGTACATGGACGTATGAATTCCTGAGCTGACTTTTGAAGGTGTGCAGGATATACAGAGTTACCTGTGAAGACAGAAATGGATGGTCAGCATCTCTGGGGAAAATAAGGTTTCAAATGCATTTGTCTGCATGGGATTACAATGATATTCCAGAGTAGATGTCAGCTGCACTTAAACTCCACAACTATGAAAAGAGTTAAATTCATATTCTTTTTCACTTATCATGTCTTTATTAAACCAAAGGTAAGTAACTGCAATTTATTTGCACGGAAGAATACATCACTACAGTCTTCTGCTGCTGTACCAATTCTATCAATAAATTGGACATACAAGCCACAAAGAACACGTGTGAAAATGAGGCTATTCTAGGATTCCTAGACTGTAACCTTCTAGTTCCACATTGTCCTGACATGATGTTTTGCTAAATTTCAGTCTACTTTTAAATAGAAACAGACTTTATCTCTGTTATTTCAGTTTTGTATAACAGAGATGGTCTCTTTCCAAAATGTTGAGAAGATTTGGATTTATTCCACTCTTGGTAATACCCAGCACTCTGAAAAAGAAGGAGAACAAGATTTTATCTATCTGGTTAACGATGGAGCTTCTATATGTGTGTATGGACATCTGGAGATCAAGGGTCTAAAAGCAAATCTGGTAAATAATACAGTCCTTATCTGGAAAAAAAAAAAGCAATTACATAGCAACTTATGCTTGGATCATACAAGAACTTCTAAAGTGAACACAGATATTACTGGCTGGGGAGGCAGCACAAGTATTTGGGGAAGCAGAGTAAAGGGAAGACAAGAGGATTTTCTTCTGTGAGGTGAATTGAATAACTGTGAAACTTCCACCTTGCAGGAACTAAGTTACTGTGCTCCTTCAGCAAATTATCCATTATGAACGTATTAATTATGTCACCAAATACGTCAAAAGTTCAACATCTGGCAACAAGATAAATACAGGGAGTTGCATTATCTGTTTGTGTTAGACTAACTGACTCTTAGGATTCAGTTCATCTCACCTAAATTCAGGCATCCTACTGAAGGACCTCATGCTGGTGCCTAGGAGGTTGGAGATCTCTCAGTAGAGATAAAAGGGAGAAATTAGGGAGGACTGTGGGTGAAAATGCTCATGTCATCTACCAGGAAGCACCTAAAAGCTTTGTCTGAATCTAATCTAGTCATCTAAACCCCCTCTGGACTCAACAGAGAGAGACAGGCAGCTCCTGGAGATGATTCAACTTGTCCTAAGGAAGAAGCGCTCTGTGAAGATGCTAACTTCTTTCTCTCTGAGGAACACAGAGGAAGCCTGATTAGCTTTAAATAGGTCACTTGCATACAGCTAAAGCTCAGTAAGGAAGTCTTCCCGTATGTTTTCCCCAAGTGTTTCACACCTATGAGCATTTGAAAGAGTAATCATGGAGCCTGGCCTCCTGCATTGCTGTGGTATGGAAATATGGTGTGATGGCATGGCGCAGAACTGCAGGCTTGGGAGGGTAAGGCTGGTGGATTTCCAGGGCAGGAATTTGTTGCTGGTTTTTTTTCACACATGCACATGCAATTTCACACATGCTTTCTCCATGTCATGTTGATTAGGCTCCATGCATCCCAGATTTCGGGATGTGCATAGTTTACTGTGCACATAAAGAGAGTCAGAACAGCACACGGTGCAGCTCAGTGTGATATTTCAGAGAATGTGAAATGCATCTCCTGGACATAGCTGTGCAGTAGATCCAGACCCATCATGGATCTTGAGCACATGCCACATGTCTATAGAGCAGTACAGCAGATGGGATTCATCTCCCTGCAGTTAAGCTATTTAAAAGTTAGGTGACTGAATCTAATCTAGTTGTCTAAGCTGCCTTTGTAGCGAAAGAAGGAGACAGGCCATTCAAGAAGATAATTCATCATTTATCTCTGGCAAATTCATCTTACAGGGAAGTGGGACCTTTTCCATTTCCACTCATTTCCTGCTGGTATTTTAAATGCTATTTAAATTTGCCCTCACTCCCACACCTGCAGAAAGAGAAGGAAGGTTCAGAAGCAGTGGGGGAGTCATTGATATTCCTGGTGGAGGCTGCTCTCCAAAGATCTCCCATCTTTGGGCAAATAGTGTTTCTCTTCAATGGTGAATTCCTACTTCTCTAATCTTCCTTTTGCATGAGAGAGCAATGTTGAAACATTGAAATGTCTTCTGGGTCAATTATGCTAAATTTCAATTGAGAAAAATCAAAATGCTTCACTTTGATCATTTTGAATCATTTAATTTCAATAAAGAAATTATTAGATATTTCGGAACGTATACCATAGACATTGCAATACAGTCATATAATATGTAATAATAGAGTGTGTTTTGAATTAAATGAAGCTAGACAAGAAAGTAGGTATGAAAAATGCTTTGGAAACTGGAAGTGCTTCTCCACCTGAAATGTAACAATGGATCAATTTCAAACTATACCAGCTGACTAGCTGGGCAGTTGGTTTAAAAGGAAGTGCTAAAAACCTGGGAATAGGAGCACTTACAGAGATGATTTATTTATTTATTTATTTATTTATTTTTCCTTGGGAGATGTTGTGCTGCAAGCAGGAAGGGGACCTGTGGGAAGACAGAAGCACTGTGGGATGCGTGGAGGAATACTGGGACTTTTAAGTTAGTGATAATTCTGCATGCGTGTCCATCACATGCACCTCTAAGCGCACGAGGTTTATCAACTGGAAATAACTGAGTATGTAATTACCTCACAGGAACAGCTTTTGGGAAAGAGGTCTTCAGATATGCATGGGGGTGAGGGCAGACTGAAATAGCAGCAGGTGGCTATGGCCCAAAAGTGAAGGGGCTCAGCTGGACTTCAGGGAGAAATAACAGAATGGTGGAAACAGTGAATTTAGGAGCAGAGTTAGCCAGCTACAAACGAGGGACATGTCTGCAGAGGATACGCAAATGACTTTTTTGCAATTTCTGATTGCCTCACAGCCTGTCATTGCTTGAAACAAGGTAAACCCTGGCCTCAGCTCAGTTCTGCCATTACCAGCATTCACAGTATGTGTCGTTACCTGTGGAGGCTAGGTTGAGTGCCACAGAGTTGTGCAGGGACAGCCCTGAAGAGCTGGAATTCACTACCCGCTGCTAAGGATAGAGGAAAAAAAAAAAAAAAGACACAGTTGCCAGTTTGGGGAGGGGGCTGTTCTTCCTTCCCTGCCCCACTCCTTCAGTGACCACCTCCATTTATGCCCCACTGAAATTTTCCAGGATTCGGCTCTGTTGGGGTCTTGGCAATTTTGCCGCCATTACTTAGAAACCCAATTTTTCATTTAATTTTAGAATAAAGAACATCCTGAGGGAGCCTAGCAGGGAGGATGGAGCCCACCTGCAATGTGAGCTGCAGGGAGGGATTATTCCCTTGCAACAGAACTACCTCAGAGCATCTTGTCTCTATGTCTGAAACACAAATGGCCATGAAAGAAAAAAGGATCATTCTCAGCCCCATGTCTAAAGGCAGCAGCTAAGTCTGTAACTGGCCTGGGCTCATAACGAGCATCCTTAGTTGGACAGCTCAAGACCTGACAAAGCTCATTAATCCCACTATTAGTCAAAATCAGATTGCTTTGATCGCATTACTCCAGGAACATAGTCCTGGTGTGGAGGCCAGAGTGCACGGTGGTCGAAATCTGCCACAGTCACTGCCCCTGTGGGCCCCTGCTGTGGAGGTTTGAGCCGGGGCCATGGGGCAGGAGGTCTCTGTGTTGGGCTCTGTGGGGCACCGGGACAGAGCTGGGGCCTTGGGGCAGTGAGTGGCAGCTGGGGCCATGGGGCAGGAGGTCTGGGCTGGGGCTGTGAGGCAGGGGGAAAGAGCTGGCCGGGGCTCCATGGGGGCAGGGGCCGCATCTCCCTGGGCTGAGCCATGGTGCCCCATAGCAGCCCTGCTCCCAGCATGCCGTGGGGATGCCCCAAGGCATGCTGGGAGTGTGGCTGCCGCCAGCCCAGCCCTGGTGTGGCAGAGCCAAGGTGCTGGCACCCTGAGGGCGCTGCCTTCCTGCCAGCTTAAAGCCATGGGCTCTATGCAGCCATTCCATCGCTGTCTGCTTTCCGGGGGCGTGCAGTAGTGTGCCTTGCAACCTCCTCGATCGCCTCCTTGGCACACTCCAGGCTCCTTTGTGTGACCTTAGATCCCTTCTCCATGCATGTGCTGATGCTCTGGTCCCCTCAGATGCTCCTCGGACCACCCTCAGGGCAGACTGAGAAGTAACCAGAGAGGGTCACCAGAATGTACTGCGTGCAGGCATTATTCCCGTGCCTCGTTCGGGTGTGTGATACTGCGTTGTCACGCTGTAGATGGGAAGCTGCTCTCAGTCTCCTCCACTGGGAACCCAAGCAGTGGGATGGCACTGCGAGTGTTGCAGGCTCCATCTGAGCATCACATTTTTCTTCTGCAAAACGAGTGACTTTAGAAGGGAAATGGGCTTTTGGGGCTCCAGTGATAATCTCCACCTGGCGCCACCCTTCTTTTGGTTTTGCCCTGTTAGGATCACATCTTCAAAACCCCCCCAATTAGAACCCACCCCAAGACCAGGATTCTCAGATGTCGTCTCTAACGCAGAGAGAATTTAGTGCCGAGGGAAAGAAATGACCTTTCCAATAAGCGCTTTTTTTTTTCTTGATTTTCCCAGGCTTTGACACCGTTTGGAGGCATTCATGGTGGATTTGCCTTAATACAGTTTTCAGGGTGAGAGAGAGCAAACCCCTCTGCTCCTTCGCTAGGCCATGCCATCTCCATGCCTGTGGCCTAGGGAAGCAACAGCTAGGAGTTGGCCCTTCCTCCCCAGAGGCTGAGAGAGAGTGCAGTCACAGTCTTCCTCTTTATTCATTCACTTGCTCATTTAGGCCTTCCTTCCTGAGCAGAGCCTCTCCTTGCCAGCAGTTGTAGCCCCGCAACCCTGATCTGGGGACATTGCGGGAGTGGCATGCCTGAGGTGAGCCCCAGCCTGGGGGACCCCTCCTGTGGCTTCCCGTGCCCCCTGTTGTCCTTGGCGAGTGGGCAGTGAGGTGCGGGCAGCTCCCTAAAGTGCCCCAGGCAGCTCCCCTTGCCCTTGCAGGGCCCACCTTGGCAGCACCTGGGGGGTCAAGGGGTCCCTGCAGCCCCTCTGTGACATGGCCTGGGGCATCACGCAGTGCATCGCAGCAACAGCTGCGCCCTCCCCATATGGCCCTGGCAGCCTGAGCTGAGCCCAGGTGCTTGGGGCTGCTCTCGCCACGACTCTGCCCTGCCCTGCTCTGCTCTGCTCTGGAGCAGCTGCTGTGCAGCGAGCAGGAGAAGGCGAGAGGAGGTGGTGGGACAGTGCGAGACGCTGTTTGGTGACCTTCCCAGCAGGTCGTTGGAGAGGAGCGTTTCTTCCTGCCACAAGAGCTCTTTGGACTAACTCGGTAGGCTGGGAATTCCCGCTGTGCCCCTAGGGAAGTCCTCGGTGCTGCTGGGAATTCCTGCCTGCGGGAGCCCTCCATAATATGGCGCTGTCAGGGCTGCAGAATTTGCACGTTTAGAATCTTTGCTCCCCGGCAGCGCGTCCACCCCCGTGTTACTAGTCCCTTGTCAGCTGCGGTCATAGGACCTTTGGTCCTCGCTCCAATAACTCTTTCCTCCTTTGCCGCTGTCACATCTGTGGTCCTTGGCACTGTGGAGCCAACCTGGTTTGACAGGAGTGTTTTGGAGGTGGACAGTCATGGCTACTGGAGTCTTTGAGCACTGGGAAGGTGCATGAGAGGAGCACTTGTAAAGGTGCTTCATGTCTGAAGAATTTGCAGACAGCTCCCGTGTATTTCCCTGTTGCTGCTGTTTTCGGTTTTGGATCATCTTTCCAACCAGACCTTCCAACTTCTGCCCCTCATGTCTGTGGGCTCAGTAATTTACGTATTCTCTTGTGAACCAAACGCTTGCTTCACTTGCAGGAGATTTACCTTGTCCTCTTCAGCAATTTTCTTTGCCTGAGAAACTTCTGCAAAAGTAAAGAGCTTTACTTCTGTGCTTACAAAAGTTCATTTGTGGTTCATATGCTCTTTGAGTTCAGGTTCTGAGGAAGAATGGACCTCAGGCAGACTGAGCGAGTCCTTGCAGAAGTCAAAATGTCTTTACCTTACTCCTTTTTGGTAAGTAATGGATTTCACACAGCACAGTGATGCCAGTGCACTTTTTGCTCAGCTGAGAAGAACTTCCTGCAAAGTGTACCACAGTCTAAAAGAACCTGTATCTTTGCTCCCTACAGGCACGCTATAGCATGAGAAAAAGGAAGCCTGTTGTATGCTATCAAGCTCCACTGGAAAGTAGGTTATAGGCACAGCTTCTCGGAAGGGCTAATCTCTCGTGTAGAAGGGGGATAGAAGATGTTAAACGAAAATGTAGCTACGCACAGCGCAATCAGAAACTATGTCTAGGTTCTGTAATTGTAGGGCCATCAAAGGCCGGTGGACACCAAGAAGGGGAAGATGGCCAAGATGCTCACAAGGAGTATAACCTTCGGCGCAGGAATACTGTTGTCCAGTATCAAGAGCCTTTGGAACGTGGGTTACGCGCACAGTTTGTCAGAAGGGCTGATTCCTTGGGCTTAAGGGTGGGAGCTATAAGTTCTTGAATGAAAATGTGCATATGCAGAGACAAACAAGAAATGATGACTTGGTACTGCAATGACAGGGTCCTCAGAGGACGATGAAGAGCAGGAAGAGGATGACGGCGAAGATACTCCAAAGCCATCTAACCTGCGGCAAACTGCTGAAGACACTCAAGCCCCACTGGAAGGTAGGCTATATGCAGAGCCTCTCTGAAGGACGAATTTCTTGTGCAGAAGTGGCATACACGTTGTTGAATGAAAAGCTATACGCGCACAGACAAATAAGAAGTTCTCGCTAGGTTCTATAATCATAGGGGCAACACAAGAAGGTGAAGGCCGAGAAGGGGAAGATGGCAAAGATCCCTGCAAGGAGTATAAGCTTCGACCCAGGAAGACCATCATGTACTCCCAGGATCCACTGGAAAGTAGGTTCCATGCACAGTTTCTTGGAAGAGCTGATTTCTTGTGGATAGTGGGCTAGAGGTTGCTAAATGAAAAGACATATACCTCCCACCCAACCCCCCCCCCCTTTCATTTAAATTCCTTGCCTTCATTCTGCAGGTAAAACTCTCCCTTTGGGATCGAGATGCCTGTATCCTGCACACACTGCAGCTCTTGGCCAGTGTGCATGCTCACTGCTGCTTTTCATTTCTTCAGGGCCATCTTCTCCTGACAGGCAAAGGGCCGCTCCGTCGCAAAGCCCATGCTGCAGAAGAACAAACAGGTTGGTGTACGGATAGTGATAGTTCTCAGGGATCCATAGCGGTGCCACTCCCATCACTCAGTAATGCTTGAAAAGATTTTCCGATTGATGGCCGTGATGTGAAAATCGCAGCATTGTAGCTGGCACAGCTGGAGGGTCTAGAGGAAGCAAGGCTTTTCCTTTGGGAGAGAAGATAACTTTCATTAGCCCACAGCTTTTAAAAAGGCAGGATTTGGGGGTCAGCGATGAGATGATTGCGGATTGTCCTGGCTGAGATTGGGGATCTGCAATTCTTCTGTTCTGCACTTGAAGCCAGAATCCCCTTCCACAAATTGTCATTAGACGATTTCATCGTGCAGTATAAAAATGTCCACCTGCCTTTCTTCACGCTTGCATAGTGAACGCCAATCACGTCTAGGGAATATTTCATGGTTTGGGAAGTTTATGCCAGTGTATAAGCGCTTCTGCACTCACTTGCCAACATGAAAACCACAGCAATCCCGCTAACTGCATGTTCAGTTAGAAAGCCCCTTTCCCTTTCTCCTCCATTCACATCAGGTGTCTTCCCCAAAGCTCTGGGAAAGACGAATTCAAGGCAAAGCACGTGGATGGAAGGAAAAGCGGAACCACCCTGCCGGAAGCTGATCCAGTGCAAATCCAGAGTTCGGTAAGCAGTGGTAACTCATTGTGTCAGTGGGGACTTTTCCAGGGGTCATGAAAACCTTCCCTACTGTGCTGCCAACAGCTTCCGGGCTTTACACTTTCCTCTCAGGGAACTTCAAGATCGTCCTGAGCCTTTCCACAGGATAAATTTGGAGGAAGCCTTTTTTTTCCAGGTGGCAGCTTTCTCTGGCCTCTGACATGTCTTCTGTTGCATGTCTCTTTAGGTATGCTTTGATGGTGTGGGTGGTCTCTCTCACCACATTTCAGCCTTAAAGGAGATGGTGCTGTTCCCACTGCTTTACCCAGAATTCTTTCAGAGATTCCAAATCCGACCCCCCAGGTAACAGGCAGTGCATTCGAACTACAGAGCTAACTGCTGCAATATGCTTTTCAACATGAAAAGTATTTTTTTTTCCCCTTTTTTTTTTGGAGGGGCAATATCTCAAGTGTGCAAATCTTCAGATGCTTTGCTGCTTTGGTCACAGGAATTCCCTTTTCTGGCTGATGTTTTAAGGAGGGTGTGGAAACACAGAAGACCTTTTTTGGCCTCCCAGCTGAAGGCTTCCTCCCCAGTGCTTCCAACAAATTCTGGCAGGCACAGTCCAAGAGACTCCAACTGTGGCAGGGAGAAAGACAGGCTTTGCTCGCAAATCTGTCTAAGACGGGAAGTGTTTTGGTTAGGAGGGAAGGCCGCTTTGCTTTCACAACGGGGGCTGTCATGGGCACTTTTCCATGTTTTTGTTGTAGCTACGTACATCTCTTTTTTTCACGTTGCAGAGGCTGTCTGTTCTATGGCCCACCAGGCACTGGAAAGACACTGGTGGCTCGAGCGCTCGCAAATGAATGTAGGCAGGGAGACAAGAGAATAGCGTTCTTCATGAGAAAAGGTGCCGACTGCCTCAGCCAATGGGTGGGAGAATCCGAGCGACAGCTGCGCTCATTATTTCGGCAGGTAAGGAGGAAATCCGCAGCAGGTTGGGTCAGAGTTGGACCTCTACTTTTCCGGGGTGGACGTCTTCCAGGAGGACTTGGCCTCTTGGACAGTTTGGCAGTGTCTCCTGTTGAGAAGGGAACATCAGGGTTTCCTTTTCCCGTGCCGTGCTGCTTTGCCTGAGGGGCTGGAAATCTTGCAGATGTTGGGTCCAGCACAGTGCCAGTGCCTTTGCAGCCATAATGTTTATCCTGCATGTGCTCGCTGCGTGGTGCTCTGTTTCACATACGTCAGTATGCCTGTATCTGTACTTCCCTTCCAGGCCTATGAGATGCGGCCTTCGATTATTTTCTTTGATGAGATCGACGGTCTTGCTCCTGTGCGCTCCAGTCGCCAAGACCAGATTCACAGGTACTTCCTTTCGCTTCCACTTCCATGTCATCTGCTTCATCTCTAGGAAAAGAAGACCCACCTGCTTCCCTTTATAGGACACACACCCACACACCCACACTCTGAACTCCTCGAGTACAATGACACAGAGCTTCATAGCAGTTTAAAGGCAGCAGTTGAAATCAGGTCACTAAGCTTGGTGTCCGGACAAGGTCTCTCTCAAGACCTTGCCTCGCTTTTTCTGTCTTACCATGAGTCCTTTCGCTAACAACAGCTCATCCAGAAAAGCTTCTCCTTTCTGAGCGACGTGACTTTGGAGAAAGTCATGCCAAAGGTAACAACAGCTACTAACCCAGGGAATCCAAACAACATTTTTTTGGTAGTTCTATTGTCACAACGCTCCTGGCGCTTATGGATGGCTTAGACAGCAGAGGAGAGATCGTGGTCATTGGAGCCACCAACAGGCCAGACTCCCTGGATCCTGCTTCACGAAGGCCTGGACGCTTTGACAGGGAGTTCCTTTTCACCTTGCCAAACAAAGAGGTAAGGCTGTTTCAGCAACCTTCCTGCTACTGGCACAAAGCCTTGCTTGACAAGAAAACCGGCTTACCCCACAGCATCTCCGAGAGCGAGCAAGGAAACAAGTGGTATACGTGCTGCACACCTCCCGGTTCCCCATACAGAACTGGCAGGAAGGCTGCAAACGGGAGTTTCACTCCACCTGGAGCACACGGACATTCTTCCTTGCCCAAGGGCTTGCTCTTTGCTTAGTTAGTGAGTCCACCTAGGCTCTTGCCTTCCGAGGTTGCCGCCTTGTTCTCAGTTCTCCATTTGGGAAAGCCTCGGGGGAAAACTTGGGCTTGAGTGTGGCCGGGCTGGGAATCCTCGGAGCCGCCCATTAGCATTTAGGGAGCTGACATTGTTACTGGTATTAGCAGGGAGCTCGGGCTCTTTTCTTTTTTCTTTTTCTTTCTTTTTTTTTTTTTTCTGGCTACCCCAGATTCTTTTGTCTTTAGTTCGCATTTTGTGGGGAAAAGGAGAAAAAGGTTATTGGATTGAAGGCTAGGAAAAATGCACAACACACTATACTGGACAGAAACCGGAAACACTTCACTGAAGCTCTGGCAAAGAGCAGCGATGAACATAGGCACAGCTTGACATTTGCTCGTTCAAGGATAGCAGCTGGAGTCAGAATTCTTGCTCCTACTACTCTACTTACTCTTCCTATCTACTTGAAAAGTACTGAGCTTTGAAAAGCAGGCAGTGTGTTACTAGAATGTAAACATTTCTTAATTTTAGCAGAGGAAGACAAGCAATTATGGGAATGTGACAGGGGGAGGGGGACTGCGCATTACTTATTTTCTTTTTGAGAAAGAGGCTTAAGACAAACCACAGTGTGACCACCTGGTTTGTAGGCTCGAAAAGAGATTTTCAAGATCCACACCAGAGACTGGAGCCCTAAGCCCCTGGACGCACTGCTTGAGGAGCTTGCTGAAAAATGTGTCGGTAAGATGAAAAAACGCCCCGAGTTCCTGCCTGTGCCTGGCTCCTGACAGCGTCTGAGCTTGTGCCAGGCAGTACCCAAGCTGCTTCTGTCTCCTTGCCTTCCCTTGCCTCTGAGAACATGGAAGGCTCTGGGGGGCATCTTCCTCAGGAGCTAAGGTTGGCTCAGAGGCCTACTTCCGAAGCACAGGCTGTAGGGCGCTGGGCCTCCCGTAATGCAAGCTCCCCATCAGGGCACTGCTCTGCAGTGCAGGAACTCTTTTGCCATTGCCCATGAAACTCTTCCCCTTTGGGCCACATGCAAAGACTTTGCGAGTGTCCCTCAGCAAAGCCTGTCCTTGACTGCTTTCTGCTGCCTGAGACTGACATCCCTTTGGATTCTGCTCTTGTTGCTCAGGATACTGCGGGGCCGATATTCAAGCCCTCTGCGCTGAAGCTGCCCTCTGTGCTTTGCATCGACACTATCCGCAGATCTACACAAGCAGTCACAAGCTGCACATCGATGTTGCTGCCATTGAAATCACAGCAACAGATTTTCTTGTGGCTATGCAGAAGACTGCACCAGCTTCACAGAGGGCTGTGGCTTCCCCTGGACAACCACTGCCACCCCTTTCCAAGCCACTGCTTCAGAACACGCTACAGAGACTCCTAAAAGGCGTGCAGAGGGTATTTCCCCATGCAGCACTTGCACTCCAGCAGGACCAACAGCCAGGTAGGGCTTCACTGCCTTCACCGCCGTAAAACTCTCCCAAAGCAAACACTGCTAGTTTGTGCAAGCAACAGAAACAAACCTTTCAGTCAGGATGAGGTGAAACTGAATGGTAGAGAGGGCAGAGCCGGGAACTCCTCCCACTTCACAGTACAGAACTCTATGTTCTCCACTCAAGCATCCAGTTTCTGAAGGCTGTCAGCATCATTTGTCCCGTTTGCAAGGACAAAAGGAGCTTTCACCGCTAGCAAAACATAGCTTGCGCAAATCCAGACACTTAGGAGAGCTCTGTAGAGACTGAAGGCTTTGGAAAATGGCATTCAGCGTATGCCCCTCAGACGAAGAAATACAAGGCCCCGGGTTTCAGCTCACATTTAGAAGCTGTCTTAGCACAAGAGAAGGTTGCAGACTCTTCGGGAAAGTTAACAAGCTTCTTTTGCCTTCTCATGGTACCACTCATTTCTTAGAAAATGACTGCATGGACTGTGATGAGGAGTCACCTTCTGGTCCTGAAGATGAGCCGTTTCCTCCAAGGCCTGGCCAGCAAAAGCAAACCTTCCTTAACTGTAACAGGTAACTGCCCGTGTCCTTTCATTGAAATTCTTCTGATTGCTGGGGCTTTCCAAGCTGTCGTGGCCATTGCAAGTGGGAGGGGCGTTAGATGAGGGAGGACAGAAGAGTTAGTCCAGGGTGCTTTGGTATCAAAAACTGCAAGCAGGAAGCACGGAGATATAACTAGGTGCTAGAGTTGTAGGAAAGCAAGTAGCTCCAGCCGATCATCCGGAAGGAGCCAGCCTCCTTTTCCTCCACCAAAGACATCCACAGACAATTAGGGCATGCTGATTTCATGCATGCTGTTCTTCAAGGATTCAAGGCCAAAGAAATGTGTTGTCTCTCCTCTTAGCTAAAGAAATGCAACGTGGGTTTGTGGAGTCACCTAGCTTCCCAGATTGGGAATGCAGGAGTGACTCACTTCCTAGGAAGAAAATTGAGGAAAGGCCGGCTAAAAGGGCATAATAAAAACCCTGCAAAAAAGGGCTTCATTTGCGATCTTTAAGCCACTATGCTTACATTCATATTTTGATAGTGCAATGGGAAAGTAATTCAATCCCACAGTGGAGAAGTTAGCTTACGGGGTCCCAGCTGCATCAGTAGTTTTTCTCACTGTCTCTTACTGTGCTGCTCAGGAAGGCTTCTGACCCACAGAACTTGGTCCAGTCTCTAGGCTCCTTGGCCTGAGCCAGAAAAGGTTCTGCAGTACTGGGAGGGCAAAAAAAAAATTAAAAAAAGGTGCTATTCACAGACGTATTCCATGATAACAGAGCAAAAACCACGAGAAAGTTGTATCTGTAGTCTAGGAGACAGCACACAAGGAAAGATGAAACCATCTGAATGAAGGAATCTAATAAATATCCTCCAGTTCTATGTGTTTTGCACTTTGTTAGATACAGCTAAGGCCTTTCAGAGCCCACGGCATTTCTTTTCCCACAAGGTTCTTCTGCTCCTTCCTGACCACCTTCTCCATTTCCAGTGGATCCCTTGCACCTAAACTTGACCAAGGCAGAGGCCTCAAAGCTGCTCAGTCAAGACATCCTGAACATAAGAGCCTCACGGCCGGGGGGAAGAGATCCAGACCAGTGTGTGCTGGACAAAGAAAGACACCTTGAACATCTGTGTCTTGATCGATCACTTCCTTTGCAAACTTCTTGTTTTGCAGTTGCGCTCCTAGCAATGCTTGTTGCCAGCCAGCACGTCACAGGCCCAGGTTCTTAATCGCTGGAGAGCCCGGGTACGGGCAAAGTTCCCACTTGGCGCCTGCACTAATACACGCGCTGGAGAGGTTTGCGGTTCACGTGCTGGACCTGCCGGCTCTCTTTGCTAGCAGCACCTCACCCGAAGAAAGATGCGCACAGGTACCTCTTCTCTCTGCAATCTCACAGGATGAATAGACTCAGGGGAAGCAGGCAGACCTCCCGCGGTTAATGCTGGTGGCCTGGCTTTCCTCTGCTTCCTGTGGTGTTTATTTCGTGCTGAAAGAACACTTTTCTTGTACGCTGAACAATGCAGAAGAAGGACGTTGTGCATGAGCATCTTTTCCATTCCAGGCTAAACAGTAAGGATGTTGCTAGCAGCTCAGGGAGCTCCAAGATGCTCTTGATAAAGCCCTCTACATGGCAAGAGCTGCTGCTCATGACAGTGGGCTCTCCAGAGCTGTTTCCCTTGCCTCTTCAGGCTCTGTAGCTCCCAGGAGGCGCCTCTGCCTCAGCCTGACTGCACGTCCTGCCCTTTCTCTAGCCTCCCTCTTTATAACACTGAAATGCAACCCAGGCTTGGGAGGGGGGAAGAAAAGGGTTTCTCTTCTCTCATCATACCGCAGGGAAGAGGCAAGAACACACTTGCTGGATTCGAGTGGTGTAGCCATGGCCCCACGCTGATGTGGACCCTGCTGAAGGGCTGGGCCTGTTTTTTCAAGCACACTACCACTCGCACCGGGGGTGAGGCTCTGGGCGAGTTACCTGACATCTAAGCAGTTTGGAAATCAGGCAGAGATTCAGGCCTGCCTCTCGCTGTGGAGAGGCTGAAGGAACTGGGTCCAAGCAGCAGTGTTACCTTATTCTTGGTGGCTTGTTTGGACGCTTTGTCTTGGTGCACTCCCGTTTTGCAGGCAATTTTGATTGATCCATTGTTGTTCAGCAGCAGCCTCTGCTACCCGCTTCAACAGTCTTCTCCAAACTTCCTTTTGACTAGTTGATCTGAGAAGCCCAGAGGACAGCACCGAGCATCCTTTCTATTCCACATATCCATGCCTGGTGGGAGGCTGCCAGACTCACCTTGACAGCTACGCTCACAACATTACTAGAGGGCATTCCAGCATATGCTCCAGTGCTGTTGCTCGCTACATTGGATGCTTGCCATGCAGATCTCCCACCAGAGGTATTTCTCTCACCGCCTTCCCAGCTTCTTTCAGTCTCATGTTAATTTATCACTCCATTAAGCACCCAAATACTGTGCTCTCCTAAGCCATTCAACACCGGCATTACTAGGGCACCCTGCTGGCATCTCTTCCCTCTGCAGTTGCCACAAGGCTTCAACCTGAAGGGCAGCAAGGCAAGTAAATCCAAAACAGGCAACCTAGGAGATGCTCAGTGTCCTCCCTTGGAGCACTGGAACCTCGGGTCGCTTCACAGAGCTTTAATCCTAGAGGTGTTCCTTAAACAAGATGCCCTAAATTGCCCTGCCGACCCACTGCAATCTCGCCTTTAAGGCCAAGAAGCAAACTTGTTCTAGTCTCTCCCTTATTCAAAGCATTCCTCAGCTTCACTGGAAAAGGAATTCATCTTTGTGGAGCAGAACACAAATTTGGGGGGGGGGGGGCTTACGGCTGCGCTGTCTTTTCTCCTCCCACCTCAGGTACGAGCTTTATTTTCTGAGCTTTACGGAGAAGTTTTCAATGTCCAGTCACCTAGCGAGGAGGAAGGGAAAAAGTTTTTCGAGGACTTGCTTGTCCAGCAAGCTGCTAAGCCTGCTGCACCACAAAAGAAAGCAGGTGAGGCTATTCTACAAACACAGCGTTGCTATCTCTAGCTTAGCAGCCATTCGGCATTTGCTTTGGTAATAGATTTCCTGGCACAAAGGTTTACTCTGCTTGTGTCCGAGTATCATCACTTGGCTAACCTTTTCTGGTTGACTGAAGCTTGTCAGGCATGGGAAGTCCTCCTGCCTGTGGCATCACCACCTGAGCCTCGACTGCTGAGAGAGGAGGAAGAGAGGCAGCTCGAGGAGCAAGGGGACGAGACATGGCCAGCGGTGCCTGCAGAGTCCAGTACACCCCTCTCTACTGGCAAGTCCTTTCTTCCTTTTTTCTTTTTTTCTTTTTTCCTTTTTTGGAGAAGGTGCCAATGACATTGATATCTTCCCTCTTGTCATGGCATACCTGCTTTTGGTGATGCCGGTGGCTTTATGCCAAAGGCATTCCATTTCCAAATTAGGTGCAGCATGTGAGGTCAGTCCCCAGGACAGTCACTCAACATGCTTATGAAATAAAGCCCAGCCACAGAGCTTGGCTCACACTGTAAAACACTGGCCTCGATGGCCCCGCAACGGCTAACTCCTCAAATGTAACATGTTGTTTAGAGCAGTTGCTGAACACTCCACAAGTTCTTATGGTAATAGGAAACAGTGAGGATTTTTCCTTTGCTTTTGCTTCCTTTTTCTCTTCCTCTCCCTCTTGCCTTCCTGCCTGCCACCCCCGCACCAAGTAATGGCCGTCTGTCTGTGAGGCTTAGGCAACCTCTGCTTTTGGAACACAGGGGAAGGAGAGCTTGTCTCCAAAGACTTTTCTGCTTCTCACCTCTTTTACTTCCTGTGATGAGAAACAAAGCCACCTGAGCTTATGACCTTGCTTTGTGCTCATGCCTTTGGTCTACAGTCTGCTCTGTGCACAAAATCTTCAAGGGCGTTCTTTTATGCATGATATAATCTGATAGTTCTTGCGCTTTTTAATTCTAATAACAATTGGACCCCCTTCACTTGCTGCCCTCTCTCCCTCAACACATGCATGTAGTGAGCCAGCACAATGGTACTTCAGTCCCTCTCACCATTTCCCTTGTGCACCAAGTAAGACGACGGTGCTAGATTTTGCAGACAGAACTGCTTAGCTAATGCTTTGGCTTGCTTTTTCTCCTATCTCTGTGCAGCTGCCAGCAGACAAAAGCGAAGGAGGAACGCATCGCCCTCAGAGAGCCTAGCAGAGAAGAGGAGGAAATGCTCACCCCCTGCTGAGAAGGAAACCAGCATCTCTCTCAGGGTAGGTTGGAGCTCACTGATCCACCTTTGCTTCCCGCTCTGCTGACAACCCTTGAGCTATCCATTCTGCCAGCAGAGCTGCAGGCATGGGCAACATTCAGCTAACGGGGAGACAGAAGCACCTCAGGAGGCTCCCACTGCCAGCTGGCAGCCCTCTTTCTAGAGGCTCTGTGGCCTCTCTTCAAAAGATGCATTTCGCAGGGCCCTGCATTGCAGCCACAGAAGCTCATCCAAGGCAAGAGGGCCTTTGCTGTGGCAGCCGCTGTTCTTTACTACAAAACGGGCCATGGCAGTTCCTGCTGTTCTCAGAGAAGTTCACTTGCAGTTAGGATCATGGAGGTGATAGCCTGAGGAGCAGCACAATGCTAGCTGAAACTGGAGCCTTGCTTTTTCTCGCAAGTCAGACACAGCAGCTCATTTCCTCCATGGAAATCTGCTGCGATATTTAGTCTGTTCTTGGACGTTTCACTCCTTTTTTATTTAGCCATACAAGGAAGGAGGATGCGGGTTGTGTGGGACCATTTTCTTTTGTGTCTGAACACATCGAGAACCTATTCAAATGTTCTCATGCTAACGCAAACTTGTACTGTCTCCCTTTTTTCTTCAGCAACTTTTGAAGGTCTTTGGCGATGCAACAAAGCACTGCAACATCCGCCACCTCGAAAAACTACACCTGGTGCTCAGCCAGTGTGTTTACCGCCATCGGCAAGACGATGACAAAACGCAGTTGTTAGAGGTACTTTGCTTACACAGCACTTCCTGTCACTGTTCTGCACTTCTTCCTTGCGCACATTGGATATCCTGCTTATTCGCTATTCCTCTCTTTCCTGCTTAGCAGTCCGTGTTACATACGAGTTGCTGACTTCCACCCGGAAGGCATCTACTCAGACTTTCATTTTATACAAAGCAGCTAGCTACAGGATTTTACATTTCTATTCCAGCTTATAGCAAGTTTGCCTGTGTTTAGCTGGCAATTATTATTCCTTTTTTATCTTTTTTTATCTTTTTTTAGGAAACGAAGGAAGAAATTGAAAACTTCTCCCGTGCTCAGTAACAGGAAACGTGCTTTTACTCTGCCATTCTTTTTCATTATTTGCTGTTTAGTCCTCAGTGCACAATTCAGTGAAGAGAGCCTGTAGTTATAATAGAAAGACATCTGTTTGTATATATATCCAAATATAGCGAGGCTATACCAATAAAGCTCGTATAAATCCTTTCAAGCTTTCTTACTGGCTGTTTGTTGCTATTGTTGTTCCATACCTATTGCGTATACATACACGATCTGTTGACATAGAGGCATTTGGCCTTCCTTTCGCATGTGCATTGCCTGAAAGTCTCGTGCCTGGCATTTTTAGGAGACCAATGGCTGTCAGTGCCTTTGACCTACACACATCTGGACGTCTTCCAAGTAATCTCAGTGCCTCTCTCAAAAGAAAGCAACGGAAAACTCGACCATCTTTGCCCAAACGGTGACAGGCGGTTTTTCTGGCGCCGCCTGGGCTACTGCCTATGCCGTTGTCTATTAGGCAAGGTTGCAAGGCAGCGCAGAGGTCATTCTTCTTCGGACCTGCTCGCGCCCCCAGGGGTTCTCAGAGAAGGAAAACAAAGCTGCAGCAAGCGTCGGGGAGGAAAACTCTTCCCCAGGCAGCGGCACTTTGCTGTGCTCGGGGCGCCCCGCGCCCGGGCACGTCTCAGCCCGCAGCGCTGCCTGCTGCCCGCCGCCCCCAGCAGCTCTCCTCCGCCCGCTCGGCGGCAAGCGGCGCTCGCGCTCTCTCGGCCCCTCACCTCGGCCCCGGCCCCCCTTCTCGGCCCGCCAGCGCCCCCGGCAGCCGCTCCGCCGCCGGGCACGGCTCTCCCGGCACAGCTCTCTGCCCGGGCGGCTGAGCCGAGCCGAGCTGAGCCAAGCCGCGCCAGCCCCCGGCTCCCCCGGCGCCCACTCCCGCCCGCAGTGCCCGCCCGGCCCCCACCCGCCGCGACCCGCCGCGACCCCCAGCGCCGCCAGCAGCCGCGCTCCGCGCCGGGAGCCGCACTCACGGCGGGAAGCGCCCCCGAGCCCCGCCGAGGCTGCGAGCCTGCCCGGGGCTGCAGCGCCCACGGCGCCGGCTGCCCCCGCACCCTCGCCCCCACCGCGCCTGTTGTGCTCTCGGCTCCGCGCAGCGGCCCCGCGCCCCAACGCCTCGCCGCCCGGCGCCCGCGCTCTGCCCCGCCGCTGCCCCGGCCCGCCTCGCCCGGCTGCAGCCTGTGCTAGTGAGCCCCGCAGCCGCGGCGCTCCAGCCCAGGGCGCTGCTCTTCCCCAGCGCTCTCCTGCTCGCCCCGCCGAGGCTCAGCGCCCTCGCCACAGATGCGAGCAGCGTGTTTGTTGCACTGCTTTAAAGGCTCGCGTCTGGCATTGTAACACAAGAAATCGGCTTGGGGCAATGGTAACTCCCTTGCCAGGCTTGCTTACCTGGATCGGCAGTGGTAATGGGCCTTCTTCCCAACGGAGAGCTGCCAGAGGCTGGTCACAGCCTGCCCTTCTGAGCGCAGATCCAAAAGCTGCCCTGGCAGATGGCCGTTGGCAGACGTCCGTCGCAGAGCAAGCGGCCGTGGGAGCGTCGTCTTTCTTTTCCTGCTTCTGCCCGCTGCAAACAGAAATCAAGCAAAGAGCAGGCAAGAAAATCAGGAGGAGAGAGCACTCCTGCCTGTGATAGGTGCTAGTTTGTTACATCAAATCGGGAAGTGATTTTACGGTGAAACGAGGCGCTAAGTACGGGCTAAAACCACAACATCCTGCAATGAGGGCATGTACCCCGCCTGAGATAATTAAGTGGAGCCAGCGAGGCGGCGATGTTAGTTTAGATAGCCTAATATGGCAATGGCGAGGTCACACAATTGTAAAATATATGCATGACCTGAGGGTCACCACACACAACGCAGAGGAAGACTCCAGCCTTCATCCCCACGACCACCAGAAGGCTGAAGAAGACCCCCTAGCAACAGCCGGCGCAACCGCAGAAGTTACAGGAAGTGCCACATATACCCGGGGCTGGAATCGCATATAAGGAGACTGTGAGGGGGGGATCGCGCGCGCCGTTGGTGGAGCAGGAGACTCCCCGGCCGCCCAGCGCTGTTTTGCTTACTTGTGACTTGCTCAATTATTTTATTAAATTGGAGTTTATGCAACCCGGCCCGAGTGGTTGTCAATTTGTCGCGTTTACCTATAACACTGCCCTTCCCCTTTCTGCAGTGCAGTGCTGTGCGATGCAGCAGCAAGATCCGAGAGTGAACAGCTGAAGGCACCACACACACTTTACCCCAGACTTTGGAGAAACTCCAAGGCAGCTAAGCGCTTACGAAGGAAACAACCACCCGAGCTGTAAAACTGTGAGCATCCCTCAAGGGACACAACCTTTGCTGATCTGGTTTTACATTTGACTCACTGTGTCCCCTCAGAGAGGGCTGCTGCCCAGGCGCTCCTGCTCCTCCACCTCTTCTACCCTTTCACTTGAAAAGCCCTCCCTCCTGCTCTCTCTCCTTGCTGCTAGCACTGGTGTCAAATGGTAGTGCTCCGAGTGGGGCTGCTGCTTGCCTAGGTGCTTGCCCAGCACTCCCTGGCAGGGCAGCGCTACCCAATGCAGTGCACTTGCCCCGGACGACGGGAGCATCAGTGCAGCCCTCTGTGGCTTCAAGAGATTCAGAAACCTCTTAGCCTGGGATTTGCACCTGCATCTTAGGGAGGAGAGTGTGCTGGGAACTGACAAGGATGGACTTGGTGGTGTGGCTGTGTGTTTCCTTCCCCTTCGGAACGAGCAGAAGAAGAGGACGGTGAGCATAATCAGGGTGAAGAGCCTGCCTGTTTGGAGGTACTGGGAGCTGCACTTGACTTTGAGGAAGAGGGTGAGGCTGAATACCAGCATGAGGGGCGTGCAGAAGAGGAAGTCCAGGACTCCAGTGGTGATGAGGAGTATGTGGCAGTTGCTAGAGGGGCTAACAGTGCTAGAAACGTACCCCAGCATGTTCAGCAGCAGCGAGAGGCTCCAGAGCAGGCCGGAGATGATGCCGGACAAGTGCTTTGGGCGATGGCTTTGGCACCAGATGGGACAGAGGACAGACGGGCACCTCTCAATGCTGATGACTGTCAGGAGATACAAGCCAGTCCCATACGTGAAAAGATCCAGGAAGAGGACTATCCCAAACTGCACTCCCACATTGAAGTGCATCAGGCACTGAACTGTTTCGATGGCAATGCAGAGCAGGTAGCCAAAGTCAGCGGCAGCCAGCTTCAGGATGTAGACAGTGAAGCGGTTCCTCCGGATGCGGAAGCCGAGGTACCACAGGACCATGCCATTTCCCAACATGCCAGAGGCAGAGCTGATGAGGCAGAAGCTCTCCATGAACTTGAGGAGAGCATATGACGGCCCTGCCTTTTGCACAGTCCCACTGCAATTAGTCCCTTCAGCCAAGCTTGAACTGCTTTGAAAGGAGAGCATTATGAACTGATCAGTCACTATGAAATAACCAAAATGGAGAAAGTTTCTTCTTCTCTCTGTTTCTGCAAGAGACAGAGGGGAATTTAGTGACTGATACACTGCTTTTATATTTACAGCCTTGTGGCCTGGGACAGCTATCGCTCACGGAGTATGCATGGCTGATGTCTGGGAAGGTAACAGCAAGGTGCTACATATTGAGGAGAAGGCAAAATCATGCAGAAATTTGGAGAGGTTGAAGCAGGAAGACAGGGTGAGGCAGTTCAACAGAGTAAAAAAGAGAAGCAGAAGGAAATATTGCTACTTATAGAGAGGGAGGAGCAGGAGATGAGGAGGGGGTAACTCTATGCAGTGATCGAGTGTGTGTGTGGATGTCTGTGAGAGAGGGCATGAAGATGGAACAGCAGAGACAGAGAACATCCCAAAGCATTAATGATGGCAAGGAAATGCTGAACCTTTCCCAGAAATGCTTACCTTCCTGCCCCAGTGCATCGGAATTGACTGCTCAGAGAAGCTGGGACCTGGCACCAGCTCTAGTGTCTTTCTCTTGGTTTCTGATTCATCCCATGGATCTTCTGGGAAACAGTTTCTGTGAAAAAGACAAGGAAGTTCTTTCAGCCTGCAGATTCAGTTTCTGTCTCCTGTGGCGTAATGAAGCAGGTGTTGTCAGGAAGGAGTGTTTTCACTGTACTGAGGAGGCTGGGATGAAGTCAGCGGCAGATGAGAATGGGGCTCTCTCATGTTGTGAGGCAGTTTCCTATTTCTGCTCTACTTCTCTGGTTGCTTTTACAGTAGGTGGGGAGAAAATTACCTGCCAGGGATTCCATTCCCAGGGATGCTGTGGGATTTTGCATGCATCTGTGAAAGGCTCTTGGTGCGTTCGTACTCTGGCCAAATGCTGTTATAAAGGAGATGTACAAATGAGCAGTCGGTAGAGATTGCGGGAAGTTTTCAGAGTAACTGTATTCTGTTTTGTTTTTTCTTTCTTGGAATATGAGAGTCAGCTGGAATGGGATGATTCCAGAGGAGGATGTCCCTTCTTCCAATGTTTCCTTCAAAAATCACTTCCTGTGCAATGTCTCGCCCCAAATCCTGCCAAGACCCCCAAAAGAGAAAGGGCTTGTCTGCTGCGCGTGGGGTGGGAAAGGGAGATCAGACATTGAGGCCTTCACAGCCTGGGTGCTAGGCATCGATTATCCTCTTTGGGCATTATCAGCCTTTGCCTGCCTCCCCTGAATGCTTCTGGGCCTCCCTTTGACAACATGTGTAAAAAGGTGCCTATTTCTTTCTCCTGCAGATAGGAGGAGTCTCCCCAAACTGCACAGGGCTCTAACAGCATTTGATGACTCGTCGTTCACCTCTGGCCCCAGAGAATTAAAGTATTTTAGCAGCTTGACCTGAAAGGGACTTTAGAAAAAGAGTAAACACAGCGATTTATTCGCAGTAATGCAACAGAAACCCTGCAGGCAAGAAGTGTGCTTGTTGTGTGCCACTTACTTACAAAATGAAGAGGAAGAAAAGAGTTTTAACAGTGTGATTGTGCAAGCTTCAAAATGGGTAGGTGTTGGCTCCAGAGGGACAAATCTCACTCAGACTTTGGGTATCACGTGGTGAAGAAGCAAAGGTCTCTCTCTCTGCCTCTCCAGTCAGGAATTGTCTTTGATTAGACAAATTAGACCTATTTTGTGATATTGTGACTTTTGTTTGCTACTTTTGTTTGATGTTTGAGGTAGGCTGAGGTGAGGGAGAGAAGAGGGTTGACTGCAGTAGGAGCTCTTGGAGTTGAGAAGGGGGTAGCTGTGGGAAAGGAAGGGTGGAGATAACAACTGAGGGCAGAGGCTTGGGAAAGGGAAGCAAATCAAGTCTTTTTAGTTTTTCTCTGACCCTTCTGCATGTGGTGAAAATTGGACTGCTCTGAAACACGCATATGCACCTACAGATTCCTTCGTCCAGACCTCAACCACATTGCAGAAATACCAACAGTACCCTGAGTGCCTTATGTTGCAATCAATGAGAAAATAAAGACTATTTCAAACTCTGGTGTCTAGGAGCTCTTGTGATGAGTGGAGTCAGGTTTGCTGCCCTCAGGGCGGCAGGTGTCCCTTGCAGGCACCTCATGCCACTGGTACAGGGACTATGTTGAGGAACACACTCAGCACTAACATCCTTGGCTGCCTGTCTCCTTTCAACCGTCCCCAGGGAAGCAGAAATGTGTTTTTTTTACAGGGTGCTGGTGGCCCCCGAGGAACGCATTCTTCTTAGCCATGACCACTGACCTTCTAGAGTGCTCTGTGTCCTGGCATCTTCCCAGAGAGATACTGAGCAAGTCAGAGGACAAACATAGCTCCCATGCTGGGGCATGCTCCATGGTAGGCTGGGCTGGCTATCTTAATGTTAGTTCAGGGCAGAAAATTCTGCACATGATCCCTATTCCTTGCAGTCATCCTGTCACCAACTTCTTTTGGACCACAAGAAATATATTGCAAACATGTGGCAGATGGCACCTCTGAGAATGCTTGTCTCTTACTGTCAGTGATTGAGAGGGTCTACGATGGTGGTTTATATCCTCTGGAGGCGCCTCTCTCTCCATTGGGCATTCAGGGAATGTCAGGTGATTAGCTTTCTATCTAAGGCATTTCGATCAGATTTCATAATGTTAAATAGCATCAGCCTGGGCCATTGATATGTACTGTCATGTACTGTCATACTGGTTGTAATGGACGCCCTGTGGAGATATGCCGAATCATCAAAAACTTTGCATTCCATATAATGAAAGTCAAGTAACCATCCTATGACTTCCATAGACCGTGCAAAAGCAAGCTGTAAAAGTCACTCACATTTCTCGTATATCTATTATAAGGCTTTGGTAAGATTGGTCTCTTGTCTCCAAAGCATATTCAAAACCTGAATCTACTTCCTTAATGAAACTAATTAATGAAAGCCTGCATCAAATAGCAGCAGCATAGATCTAGTTTCACAGACCTTGCAGAAGACGCTCTACTGCTGCTCAGGGTCACACAGATTGAGAAGTTGTCAGTCCTCTTCCATAATGCCTGCTGCTGATTTCACAACCTCCCTCAACACAGCTTCTCATTCCCCAAGGGTCCACTGTCACTGCAGAACCTCCCTTAGCACACTCACCACTACCGAGTGTCCTCTTCTGACCTCAAAACCTCTCCCAACACAGGTTGTCACCATACATTGTCCCCTACTACTTCACATTACCTGTTCTACAGTAGGATCTCCTTGAACTCTGTAGCCAGCCTTATGACACCTCAGCAGCCACAATTCTGCAACCTCTCCTAGTGTTACCCTTCAAAACACGATGCCCACTTCTGATGTCACAAGGTCTTTCAACACAGCTTAACACCCACAGTATTACCTGCCACTTCATGCTATCTTTCAGCACAGTCCCTCACCACACCTCAGGCACTTCTGATTTCACAAACTCCACGAAGACAGTCCCTGGCCATGTAGCATCCATTTCAAGTTTCACAACTTCCCTCCACACCGTGCCTTGTCCCCATCCTGCCCATCATCAAATTCACAACACACATTCACCATGGCTCTATCAACAACCCCCTTGCCAGTATTCACTATCCAGCTGCAAAACCTCGTTCATCTCACCATGCACAGTCCCTCCTTGTCCAAATCACAGCTCCCCTGAGCATGACCTGCTGCCATAGTGGTGTCCAGAGCCAGGTGCCAAGGGAAGTGGAATGAAAATGGAGAAAAGACCTTTCTCCTTTGCTGGCACTAAGCACAGCCCTATGGGGAATTATTTTGCAGCAGGAGGCAGCAGCAATTCTTCATTTGGACTTGTGCATTAAGTCACCTCTGGTAGTCCATTTGGCTAGGGAAACAAAAAGGCATGAATGCGATGCTAGCCAAGTTGCTGCCATGTGTGCCACTGGGTACAGAAAGTGGCAGGCTGATTCATACTAGGTTGGCAGGCCAGATGCTATTGGCCTGATCTCTGGCTTCTGTCATCTGTTGGTCCTCTTCCTTTCCCAAAGACTGTAAGACTTTGTTTACCTTCTTACCCAATACTCTTGTTTCCTGTAGTGACTACTGTTAACCCTCAATAACCTGCCCAAGACTCCAGGTGACAGTAAAAGGACATTTAAGTTAGGGGACTATTTTCACCAAGGCATTTCTTTACCAGTATTTATTCTCATTAACTGCAGGATTTCTGTTTTCACTGTGGAGATCGCTGGCATTCTGTGCAGAGGAGATGGAGACATTAACTATGTTGCTATCAGGCCATTCCACATTTCCAGAAATTTCAGCAAAACAAAGCAAAGGACAGTAGCTGAGACAATGTCTTTCCTGACATCCATGAGGCATAAGCTACAAATACACAGTAGAGTTGAGAGAAACGATGAATTTGACTTGGGCCTTGGTTGAGATGATATGCTGATATAAATCAGCATGTCTATTTGCTTTGTTTGTTTCATTTCATAGGTTCACCTTTGACTGCAGCTGCTCAGGTTAAGAAAGATGGGGCCCGTCATGACAGTGAGATTTGTCCGCCCTCAGTTATTTTGTTTAAAAGCTAGATGTCTATTTCACACCTAATCGCATCCTAAAATCAGTTCTGAGGTAGATCAGATGCATCTGCCTCCAGAGACATTCATTTTTTTCCCTCAGAAGAGCCTAGAGTGACTAAGTCAGGGTTAAATTCGCTGACTTCCATCGGCATTAAATAGATGACGTCCTCCCTCAGTTTCCCAATTCGTAAATGAAGGATTTTTTTGACTGACTTGGTAATTCACTGACCTCTGTTAAAACATGCAAATTCTTGCAAAGAGGCTTTATTCACTGGATTTCCAGTGATGAAATTTCTAGTGAGATAGGACTTGGAGGGTCATCAAGAGGTCACCCAGGACATCTTCTGTCCCTATAAAAACTTCGTCGTAACCACTCCTGAGAGAAATGAGCCCAACCTGTCCTTAAAAGACTCCTGTGATAGGAATTCTTTACCATCCCTGGAGGATGGTGACTCTTCCTACAGCTTGAGGTTTCTTTCTTTTTTTCCTTTAATGAAGATTTCTCTTTTACATGTTTTTTTGGAATACACAGAAGTTAAAAAAGGAGAGAAAATATCTGGATTACAAACGGACTGTTTTAGCATTCACAATGCTAGGAAGCCAGAGCAGTGGACCTAATGGCCCTTTACACATGGGAAATCCATACAACTATCAGCTTGGAGTAAGGAAGAACTCCGAGAAGCGTTAGCTGGATAGGTCCATGCATATGCTTGTCCAGCTGAATACTCAGCTACTCCTTTGACTGTTATTTCTTATGGAGAAACCCTGAAATGCCTTTGTGATATCATTAGAAAAGCATTGACTGACAACTGTTTCTTTAAAATATATTTACTTAAACTTTTCAGTCAAGACAGAACTCATTCTCCTCCTTTGCCCCTTTCTTTCACGCCTTCCCTTCACGAAGCCTCCACCCCTCCCTCCTGCAGCCCCAAGAGCCCTTCAGGTGGAAGATTTCCTGGGAGAGGGTTAAAGATTGGTACTTAAACGGTTTTCTTCTCAGCCCTTTGTGCAGCTGCTGGGGTATGAAAGCATCATTCAACACACCCAGGTCACATCATCCACACAGCCTATTAAACCACTTCTCACACAGGCAGGAAACATCAAGATACACTTGTGACACACGAAAGCAAGTAATAAATTAGATGGGATTGGATTATACACTAACAGCCACCTCCTAAGCAAGTTTTGGAAGCTTTCCAGAAGCCATTCTATGTTCTTTAAAGGCGCTGTGCTCTAACACATTCATACCAGGGGAGACAGAAGTTGAGGAGATAAAGTTGTACAGCCCTTACACCATAAATTAGATCTCTAAACACAGGCGAGGTAAGTTTTGCAGCTTCTCTGCCTTCTCGCTTTGCTTTGCTTTGCTTTGCTTTCCTCTTCCTTTTCCTTTCTTCTTGAACAAATGTGAAAATACAGAAAGGAACTTCCACTGAAGTTATCAACTGTCTCTAGTTATCTTTGGCTAGAATCATACACAGAGCTAGTTCTACAGCAGCAGATTCGATTGCTTCGAAATTATTCTTTTGTTTCCCATAACCACCTGAGATTTCAGGGAAGAATGCATGCAGTAAGGAGATGGTGCAATTTCTCACCCTTTTTGAGATGTTAAGAGTACACATGAGATTCATTTTATTTTGCAGCTGATTGCATTATGTCATATAGCTCAGGTCTACCCCTGCAAAGGCACTTGAAGAGATAAGCCATAACTGGTGGCAATCCTCTACTGAATTAGTCATTCTAGTAATCCTCTTGGAGTCAACAGTAAGAAACGGGTACCTGCAGCACATGATTCATCACATCTACAAGTAGACTGGTCAGGTGTAATATGCCTAGCTTAGGTACAGGTGCCTACATGACTTAAGGTGATGAGATGAGATCAGACAGATGGGTAGTTTGTTAAATGCAGTTTGGTGGTGATAGAAAGGACTTTATCAAGCAAGATACACAGTCGAGCTGTCTGAATTGTGAATCGGTCCTTTTGTAGATGCACACCTTGTTTTTAGCTCAGGAATTTGCCACCTGCTGGTATTCAGGCATACAGTTTCCCCTGACCATTTCTCTCTTGGTCACTCCTTTCTGACTGCCTAAACGCGGCCCTGCGATTGCTGTGGTATGCTTCCAGTCATGCTCTGGCTTGGATGGAGCCCAGCTATTTCTTTTGGACTGGGTACTGCACAGCCATAAAGGTGTGCTCATTTCATCCCTGTCATTTATTTTGTTGAGAAGTCTACGTCGTTGCGCAGTAGAAGGAAGAGGGGTAGAAAAGATCACGACCTGGTAAGACGAGGGAGAAAATGACCTCCCGTTGTTCTTACTGATCCTTCTCCTTGTAGAAATATCTGAAAAGGAACCATCCATGTAAATTTTACCCTTCTGCTTGAAAAACTTTCATCTAGTGTAAGTACAACTGTAAGCATAGGAAAAGTCCCTAACTTTGCCCACTTCCTCTCTCGGCTTCACTTTGGGGGTTTGAAAGTAATCTTGGCTTTTCTCAGTTTCAGTGTTTCCTGTGGATGCTTGATCACTTTGTGCCTGCACGAGAGTTTCTGATTATGCTGCAGATTGAAGTAGTTGGTAGATAACTTGGCTTAACTGAATCATTCCACAGATTTGCTCACAGATCACGAATACAAATGAGAAGACCTGGTTGTGATGTAATTCTGCAGGACTTAAAATGGTGCATTTTAACACCAGCTGACGGGGAATGTTTTGATCCTAGAAGGAAGCCCATACAGTGGATATTTTTATTAAAAGAGTGCCTGCTTTTGGCTGACCTTAAACTCTCTGTGAAGAGTTTAATCTGGTGGTTCCCAGACTTCTTTGACCAAGGGAATTCTGGTGGTCTGGGTGCATAATGGCAAGCTAGGGACGTTACACTCTTTCTAAAGATGTGGGCTACTCATTTATTAGTGACACGTAATGCTCGATGGGTTGTAGCTGGAATGCAGGGTGAACCAAAGAAGTCCCATGTTTATGCTGGAATGTGACCTTGTCTCGAATGAGAAACTGTATGGATGTAGAAATGCCTAGGGACAAGGAGCTCAGCCATAACCTAAAAAAGGTGGATGGCATTACAAAAAGCTCTGAGCTACTTTCAGGGACCAAAAGGGATTATTCTCTAAAGGTCATTCTAACCTGGTGGTGCTAATTTGCTTAAGCTCCTCATAGTGAGTGGAGGAAAAAAGGGTTCTGCAAAGGACCCTAATTTAGTCATTCTGTATCAGCCTATGAATCAGACCTATACTGGCTGTTGAAGGAGTTTAGTTAGATTAGCTTCATTAAGCTAAGTTAACCCTTGAAAATCACACTAGGTAAAATCAGTACAGTGCTGGGACAGAAGATCTCACAAGAGTCTTTCATTCTTCCTTCCTCTGATAGAAACAATGCTGAGATTTAGAACAATGTGAAATACTACATTAAGTCATATGTGCAATTTTTTTCCCCTCCATGATAGATAACCTTCCCAGAACTCATTTTTCAGCCTGTGACATTTCATATTTACGTTTCAAAATGTGTATACACAAGAGAGTTCTTTTCTCTGCCTGTGGGTACATTTCCCTTCTAAACAAGAATTCAAAGATCATGTGTACTTATAAAGCAAATCATCATTCTGAGCAATATTTCCAGGTATTCTTAAAGACACCCATTTTACAAAGATTGCTGTCAGGGACTTTGTCTCCCCTGAGGGCAAACATGCTGCATTATCTGCCTTGTAGTGCCCAAGGTGAACACTCTGGCCGTGTCCTTAGTGCATGGAAGGCTATCAGCCATGGAGCCAGTCCTTCAAAATCCTGGAAGAACAGGATTAAGGAACATATCACAGAGTGCACCTATCTCCGTGCCACCAAAGCCACGGCAGAAGTTTTGTACTGTGGAGAATTAAATAGCTGTGAAAAAATACATGACAGAAACTAAACACTTCATAAGCATAATGCTAATGCTATATCTTTCTTGGTTTGTATCCACTTCTGATATAGAACTCATCATTAATAATGAAAAAATGCTGATGAATCATGTGTCTGTCTTTATTTTCCCAGGGGTATAAGCTGTATATTGCATATTGGCACCCAACTGATCAACATGGAGAATGCAAGCAGTGTGAAGGAATTCATTCTTCTGGGCCTTTCAAAGAACCAAGGGGTGCAGAAAATATGTTTTGTGGTGTTTTTGTTCTTCTATATTGTTACTGTGGCAGGAAATCTGCTCATCGTTGTCACTGTAGTTAGCAGTCAACGTCTGAACTCCCCCATGTATTTCTTTCTCTGCCACCTGTCCATTGCAGATCTTTGCCTCTCTTCTGCCACAGCTCCCAAAATGATTGCTGACTTCCTTGTTGAGAAGAAAACCATTTCCTTTGGGGGTTGCATGGCACAGCTGTTTGGGTTACATATCTCCGGCGGCGCTGAGGTCTTCATCCTCACAGTGATGGCCTATGATCGCTACTTTGCCATATGCAGACCCCTGCACTACACCACCCTCATGACCAGGCGTGTGTGTGGCTGGATGGTGATGGGTTCATGGGTGGGGGCCTTTGTGCACTCCCTGGTGCAGACCCTCGTAACCGTTAGCCTCCCTTTTTGTGGTCCCAACAAAATTGACCTCTACTTCTGTGATGTCCATCCCCTACTACAACTGGCCTGTACAGACACCTATGTTGTGGGCGTCATTGTCGTTGCCAATACTGGAATGATTTGTTTGGTCTCTTTCACAATCCTGGTCACGTCCTACATTGTCATTTTGTTATCCTTGAAAAGGCAAACGTCCGAAGGGCGGTACAAAGCCCTCTCCACCTGTGGGTCCCACATTACTGTGGTGATTCTCTTCTTTGGGCCATGCACATTCACCTACATACGCCCATCCAGCAATCTCTCGGAGGACAAGAGCGTGGCTGTGTTTTACACTGTCATCACACCCATGCTGAACCCACTCATCTACACACTGAGAAATGAGGAGATGAAAAGTGCCATGAGAAAACTGTGAAATAGAAAAGTCTGGAGTGAAAAGGGTGAGGTGTAGAACTGTGGTAACATTTTCTCAGGAGCTGAGAAAATCAAGTCTCTCTCACTATAATTCCATTTTGGAAAATTTACTGAAAGCTCCCTTTTGAAGAAAAGCTTGGTTTTAGCTGTTGCAGTAATTGGGAAGACGCTGAAAGTTCATGTTTTGATTGGAATGGCATTGTAAACTCTGTGACTAGCAGGGATTCCCTTTATGTTCTCTTTTTGAATAGCACAGGCCCAGGACTGGGGCTTCCAAGCACTGCTGAGACACCAGCAAATAAATAAATGAATGCTGTCAAAAATATTAAAATGTGTTCCAGGCAGAGCATCCCATTAGTCCGAGCTCTCCCGGGTGTAAACTTTCTGTCAGACAAACTCCATCTACTCTGTAATCTACTCAGCTAGGAAACGATGGCCCAAGGTGTCTGCAAGGGCTGTTGGTCACCTGCTGCTGGAAGCAATTGTGCCAAAGGCTTCCTTCCCCTTTACTTTGGAGTAAATGCCTTCTTAGGAGTACTGCATTGTCATATGCTGAATCCATGGGTTAGCAATTAAACTGCTGATATTAGATGCTGGCTGGGTCATTTGCTAATGCAGATGATATGAGGAGAAGCTTCTCCCCTTCCCATTCCAGTGCAGCAACTCTCTGCCTTTCTGCAGTAGTTCACCTTTCACTAATGCCCTCCTTCCTAGCCATCCCCTCTGCCCTTCATCTCTGCCTCAGATTTTGCATTTTACTGTTTAGACTAATAGCGAATCAAAGATCCAAGTGAAAGATAAATTGCTCACTGTAAGAAATTGTCGCCACCAAAGAAAGCATTGGGGGGCAAAGAAAGCATTGGGGGGCACAATTTTATGTGTCAGTGAAAAAAAAGAGTTGTTTGGGAATAATTCCTGTACGCAGGATAACTCCTAGCCCAACAGGGCACATCTACAGGCCCAGGCAAAGGAAGAAACATGTATTCCAAGGGAATAGCTGGAGCAGCTACTCCTGCAGGAGGGAAGAGAAGAAATGTGAAGATGGAAGATTAAATCATCTCAGAGCCAGTCACACCTGCCACAGGGAGGTTAGTTGTAGCAGCTAAGGTTCTCCACAAGGACGAAGGAGCCACGAGGAGCCACGGGACCCTGACTCCTACCTTGCCAGGAGGAAAAGAGCAAATCAGGTGTGTGAGGGAGAAAGACATCTGTGTAATGCACTCTGAAAGTAACTAAAGCACTTTCTTTTTTCTTCCTTCACTTCACGTTCCCTATAAACACTGGCTTGCACTTGTGTTGCACCTTAACATGGCTTAAGTGTGATTCAAGATAGGAAGGTGTTCCCTGCACAGGAGAGCGGCAGATCTACAGACCAAACCCTGGGACAATGTCGCAAATGCTCTGGTTCCCCGAATGTCCTCTGCTCTATGCAGGGGGTGGCAGAGTGGGTTCCCGTTTCACAGGCATGCACCAGTACACTGCGGACGTCTCAGTGTCTTCTCCTCACCGTGGTGGGTTATGTGGATGGCAGCCAGCAGGACGGAACTGGGATAAATCCTGATTCTCAAGGCTTAGAGGGATAGTGTCCCTCAGGCCTGGGCCAGCATGTCCCTCATCCAGCATTCACACTCTGTGGACACAGCTAAAGGTGGGACCATCCCCACCTATTTGTAGCAGTCTAAATTCTTCATGCAATGAAGGACAGTTGTCTAGCTCAGCACCCTTGTCAACAGAGAGGGACAGGCGCCTTCAGAGGTTGCTCTGTCTCACCCTGTGTGGGGCAGGTAGAAAGACAGATGGGGCCCACTGACCCCCTTCATACTGAAACTGCTGAGGGGTTAGGGCACATGGCCAGTTCAAGCTAAGGCTTATTATTTAAAAACTGTTTGTTTTTTTTCTAAATGTTTTGGGGAAGAACGCCATGATTTTTCAGATTTCTCTTCTGGCTGCCGGGTGCTAGCAGGCAACAGTGGGACCATAGTTTACGGAAAGCGTCAACAACAACAACAACAACAAAAACAACATTTGATTCCTCTACACATTGGCCCAGATTCTTATAATGACTTAATATGAGGACTAACCAGCTGCTTCTATATTTTGCATTGCCTGAGTAAAAATACCTGGCAAGTAGTGAGGCCTGACCACAAACATTTTTAAAGTCTTGAAATAATTTCCTCGTTTACTTCTTGTTTCAAACGTGTACAGACCAGATGTCTAAGTGCCAACAGTCATATAGCACAGTTCTGATATCTACTTATGCTGCAAACGTGCAATGGTAAGAGCAAGTTAATAAGAAAGAAGAAAGCATATGTGAAATATTGGCTTAGAAGGGAAAAAGTATCTGAGATGTGTAAGAGACATCTTTACTCAAAAAATGTTTGATTGCAAGGGTAATGTGAACACAAAATCTTGCAAATGGTCAGCCATGACATTGATTTTAAATAGAAATGTTTCCAAAAGAAGCACATAGCTAATACTAAATGAAGTCCATTTATCTAGACAGCATTGGAAAGCAAGCAAGAAAGCAAGCAAACCCCCACACAATGTGACATGGTCTAGGTGATCACGCTCCAGAGTCACCCTGTAGAGATTACTCTAATAGGTGTCCAAAATACATATTTTAGCTCCCCGTCCACTGATTCTTTCTGACAAAGAAAACTTCACATGCCTCTGGGATCTCATTGCTTCTGGTAAGCTTGTGCTTCTGCTGTGCAATTTACTTGAAATAATTCTGCCACAACTTCCCCATCTGGAGAGAGAGAGAGAGAGAGAGAGAGAGAGAGAGAGAGTTGTTCTTGCAGATGCTCTTGGAAGTTGTTTTTGCAGAATGAGAAATGGAGCTAGACATTCAGGCTGTCCGTTTCCTCCTCTGTAGTTTTCAGCCCTGGCAGAGATGTGGACTGCTCTCGTGACACATAAGAAGCAGCTTGGAGCTGAGAGGTTTTGATGAAACTGCCTGAAGTGGTCCGAGAGGTCATCAGAGGAGAATAGCAGGCAAACTGTTGGAGACTAGCAAATATAAACTGTGTAAGTTTTCTGATCTTGCTTCTTTGTTTTGTTCAAGCATGACTATGAAATCCTGCCTTTGAAAAGAGGCGTTATTGTTGAGTGGCTTTTGTGAGGTGCATTTTATGAATTAGAAAGAACTCCAATTTTTTTTACCCTTTGTTTTAATTGGTGTCTTCTTTGCTTATTTTTCAGTTATATGACATTTCCAGAAATATCTGTCAAGAGGAAGATTCTGGTGTTACAGAGTCAAGGAGTCAATAGGTAGCTGCAGCACTTCCTATGTACTCAATCTTAACTTTGGGATTAAGATCCCAAAGGACTTGCCAGTATTGTGGACACTGTTATGCAGCTCTTGCCCTCTGTCTTTTCAGTGTAGAAACGGAACACTAGTGATTCTTGCGTACTGCACTAGAGTGCAGCAAAGGTGAATACAAGGGTGTTGGTGAATAAAGGAGATTCAGCAGCGGTGTATTTATTACCCCAGGGGCATCACAGGTGTGTTTACGGGGGTTTCCATGCCTAGTCCAGAACTTGGCTGAGGTGTACAAAAAACTTACTGACACATCGTTAATGCAGATTATCTCCAGTATTCACCCATGTACTGTAGGAAAGGTGGTCTGAGGAAATACAAGCCCGCTCTTTTGGAGACTGAGGTCTCAACCCAGAAACTCATGAGCAATAACTGGAACCCATCCACACAAGATGTAGCCCAGTACAGCACATATAGGACAATGACTCTCCTGCTTCAGGTTTCCTGGCATGCCTTGAACATGGTCTGATTTCACTTAGGGCGCCTTAAAGACAGTTTGTGCCTAAAGGCACATCTCTGCTAAACAGACATGAGGTAGGTGTCCACTTTACCTCCTCCAGAAGGATCTACACTGAGAGTTGAAGTGATGTTAATTAGCCAGCTGCCTTGTGTCATGATGTGAACACTGATGGTTGCACAAAAATGCATGGACATTCTACCAGAGTCAGAGAGCAATAGCAAGGACTAGTTCTGTTGAATTCCTTCAGAGGGTTGAAAAAGAAGGTACGTTCACTGCTTGAGCAGAATTCCTTAGGGCATGACTAGTGTGTTGAGACTCAAATCAAAACATGCACTATCCTTCTCAGTCACTTTTTCATTTCCAAATCAACACTTCCAAAGTGGATGTTTAGGGAGCCTAGCAGCTAGTCTTCCTTTTTAAAAGGGGCAAAGATCAGAAATATGAATCTGGAGGATATTTCCACCAACTCCCTCAAACAAATAAATGGAACTCGCTAATACACACTTCAGTAATGCATTCTGAGTTAGATATCAACTGTCACTCCTTGAGAGAAGCATTGACTTTGAAAGGAAACTTTCCCCAAAAGGCATAAAAGGGAATACATTGATATTGAACATACCAGTGATCGACATGGATGTGTACTGATAGCACTGTGTTTCTAATGCCATCACAGGTGGCTTTATTCTGTGCTTCAGGTCCTGTCTACGTGACGTATGTGAAGAACAAAAACAATGTGACGGAGTTTGTCTTCCAGGGACTCACACAAGATGATGCATTAGCAAAAGTATCCTTCACATTCTTCTTAGTCTTCTATGCCACTGTTATTCTTGGAAACCTGCTTAGCATCATCACTATACAGAACAGCCAACAGCTGGACTCTCCCACCCCATACTTCTTCCTGAGCTGCTTGTCCTTTGTAGATATCAGTTACTCTACTGTCACAGTTCCCAAACTCATTTATGACCTTCTTGCTGAAAAGAAGACCATCTCTTTTGTGGGCTGCACAGCACAGCTCTTTGGGGTCCATCTCAACCATGGGGAGGCAAAGAGAAGTGTTCAGGAGGGACTTTTCAGGAATGTTGTTCTATTTTTAGCATGGCTGTTCAGAATAGAACTGAAAATAAATTCAAAGTTATATGCAGCTCTCATCTTTCTTTGGAAATTGTCGGTCAAAAGGATGTGAGCATATTGTCACCAGTCAAACCCGAGCCTTTGGGGTGGTATTGTGGCTTTTACCTTTAGACACCTTAGAGCTGTGTAAGTCTCAGGTCTAGGCTGGTCAGTCGTCTGGTGCTTTACACTATAAAAAAATCTAAGGGATAGGTATCTCAGTGGAAATACGGGGATCCAATATCTCTCCATACTCCACACAATATAACCTAATTCCTAGCTGAACACTGAAAATTTCCCTAAAATTCTTAACAGTACTGTTCTTGATCCATCGAGTTTTCCTCAACTGTTTGCAGCAGGGAAACCCCCAAATGCCCCTAGGACCTCCTGACTCTGGGCAATGCTGTTCTACCACAAATAGACTTACTTTAGCATTGCTGTCATGACAAGCGATTCAAGGCCGGGATTTTCCCAAATCTCCTCCTGGAACTGAGATTTGGGGAAGGGAAGAAGAGGAACAGGATTCTGGATGGTGGATCAGAAGGCTTTCTTAGAAAAGCAAACTGTAGATTTGAAGAGACAGCAGCTCTCTAACATTTTAGATTCCCTAATTTTGTCTGGGTTTCTCGAGGTGGAGACTAAGGGATAGGTGAATGCACGGCTTAGATGAATGTGGGGCTTCTGAAAATCTGTTCTTTTTGATGATATTTGTCAGAAAGCATATTTGGGTTTGAGATTGTGATTCTTGATTGAAACCTGCTGCCGGTTCTGCTGATGCTTAGCTCGAGATGGCTTTGACTATCTTAAACATCAGTGCAGACATGACTCATTGCTGTGCAGGGAAGCTCTTTGATGGTGATCTACCTGTCTTTTTCTGGAAGAGTAGTAGTGTACATTGCTCTTCCCAGAAACCTGTAAACATACACAGGAAAGTAAAATGATGCCTGTGGTTTTTTCTCAAGCTATTTCCTTCCTTTGAGCTGGGAGTCCACTGAAAGAGACAATTTTGGACACCTCAGAAATCTGGTTTAAAAATCTCACATCTCTGTTCAAGATAAGGACAGCGCAACATTGATATGTGCAAAAACGGTGAACTTCACATGTATGATGATACTTAATAATCAGAAACAAGAGATAAACCTTGAGCTTCAGCCTCTGCAGCAACAGAAAGATGACAACTAGCAGCACCAAAAGGCTACATTTTCACATTCTTTTTCCTGTGTTTTGGGACTGTCAGGCCAGTGGGATAACAGTGCATATAGTCCAAATGCTTTTACTACCCCGTGCATATTCTAATTTTAGCGTTACTGAGATAAACGGCTTCTGAGAGAGTGATGGCCTTTAATCATTACTACTTGATCAAAATTCAGATTATAACATACTGAAGATAAGTTTTCTCCCCAGCCGTGTGTCTTTGGGCAGAAATAATGATGTTTCGCAGTCACATCACCTGTCTGTAAAATATTCTGGCAGCAGTTTGAAAGAAAGAGACTTGTAAAATCCTTCTTTAGGGTGCCATAGATGATCACAGGGACACAATCTTTGCTACAGTTATGCACAGCTTTAAGGAGAGGAAGTCAGGGGAAATAACAGCCCTAACAGACTTGCAGTGAAATGCAAAGGGAATCCGCGAGACCTCTTTCCATCCCCCTTTGACTGTAAGCCTTATGCAGAGGCAGGAACCTCTCACCTGTCTGAGATTAATTCTGTCACTTTCAGCTCAACAAAGATTTCAACTCCTTCTGCCAACTGAGGGACAGCATTTGTAAACTCAGCCAGAAGGGATGAAACATCTACTAGTGATAGAACACCTATCCCTAGAGCTAGCTTAGTTGAATTGATAAAAGGATTCCAAAGCCTTTCTCAACTTTCTCATCTCCCAGAAATGATTGGTCGTTTATTCTCAAAATCACATTGATGGCAGACATGTAGTTGGTAAGTCACCATCTTATTTCGGCATTTTTTAAAGTGAAAAAACACTTCAGCTTGATTAACTTTCAGATTATGTCCAATGTCCTTAAAATAACTACCAGTTCACTCAGTTGCCTCAAGTGGATTGCTGATATGTGGAGATGAAAAGCAGGAATAAGTTCTTGTTACTTCACAACGGTAGCAAAATTAGAAATCAATCTTTTTTGCATTGCTGTAGTTTTTTCATGTTTCCAGGCAGAAGGGGAAAAAGGAGGTAGTAGTGAGTGACAGAAGAGGGAGATTTAACAGAAGAGGGACAGTTACTTTCCCTAGTGTTTGGGGGGCAAAAACATGGGTGTCTCTTCTCCAAGATTTCCTTTCCAGAACTTCAGGTTCTGTGTGTTGCACTGGAAGAGGCTACTCCTTTCAAATACTGAAGACGTAGCAGAAATGGCCGTAAATTCAAATCATATTTCTTTTCTCCTCTTGAATATCCTTGAAAGCTTTTTCTCATCTTGACGGACTGGTGGTTTTCCTACATGAGCAAACGTTCCTAATAGAACAGAGAACTGCAATTCTGTGCCACGCACTCCTCAGGCAGGAGTCCTGTTTGTGCTTGGAACTTGCAAGTTAAGAGTCAGGATTCCTCCAGCTTTCAGCAGCAGAGGAACACAGTCTTTCAAGATAGAAGTTGCAGATACAACCAGTGAAAAGTCCACCTAAAAGCACTTCTAACAATTAAGTACCTTTCTGAATCTCACCCTTGGAAGGGTGAGATCAAATCTTCCTTGGAAGTCCTACTCTTTGTACCAAGGTTTTGATAAATTTTCCCCAAACAAAGTTCTCTTTCTAACAAGTCTGCTGAAGTTTCTCTGACATGACCTAAAAGTCTCCTCAGAGCATCCTTCACCTCCTTATTCCTTAGGCTGTAGCTGGTAAGATTCAGCACTGGAGCCACCACTGTAGAGAACAGAGGGGCCCATTTATCTCAGTCCAATGAGTAGCTGGATGTTGGGCTACCGCACATGAAAACGGTGCTCCCATAAAACAAGAAGAGAGCTCTCAGATGGGAAGCACAGGTGGAGAAGGCTTTGCATCTGCCCTTGGAGGAGTGGATCCTCAGGGTGGTGGAGATGAGGTAGATGGAGGAGATGAGAATTGCCAGAGATGTGAAGGTGCCACGAAACACACCAAAAATGTGAAGTACCGTCTCTTTGCTCTAGGTGTCAGAGCATGAAAGCTGGATCCTAGGGGGATGTCACAGAAATAATGACCGATAACACCAAAGTCACAGAAAGAGAATGTGAAGGTGGAGATAGTTTGCACAAGTGCGTGGACAAAGCCAGTGAAACAGGAGATGATTACCATCTGTGTACAGGCTTTTGAGGACATGACAGTTGCATAAAGCAGAGGGTTACAGAGAGCCACATGCAGTCATATGCCATTACTGCCAGCAGGAGACACACAGCACTAGCCATGAGGAGACAAGTGAATAGCTGTGCCACACAGGCACTGACTGAAATGGCTCTCCTCACTGCTGAAGAGTTCACCAGCAACCTTGGGGAGATAGCTGAGGAGTAACAGAAATCCACAGAAGCCAAGTTACTGAGGGAAAGGTACACAGTGTGTGAAGCCAGGGGAATCAACCTTCATCTACATGATCCTTCCAAGATTCCCTATTAATGTGCTTAAAAAAAGCGGGTTACCTTCACCTCTTGGCTTTCTGTTAGTCCAGAGAGGATGAACTCAATGGCCACACGGTGATTCCTCTCAGGCATGTTGCTAGCACACTCATGTTATCTCCCGACAAGAAACTGGTTCAACACCTAGAAGTGATGGGAAACTGGCAACACACAATTGATTGTCTCAGTAGCCACAAGGAAGTACAGAGCATTTTCATCACAGCTTCTGACCAGACTTCTTTAATTACGCATTGAAATGACTTGTGATACAAGGGAGTACTGTTCCTATTTTTCAGGTGAGATAAGAAAGCCCAGAAAGATAAAATAATTTATTCAAAAGGCAACAGCAGCACTGTGAAACACAAGTCCTAGTCTGGCACTACAATGGTTTTCGTGTGCCCTCTTTCCCCTTTTTTAAGGAAAAAAGTCTGCTTTTCTTGAGGACATCTATGGAGCACTCTTCTCCCCTCACTCGTGGCCAGGGTTGGGTGTACAGTATCATCCAAATGGCCCACTCCAAGGGCAATGGCCCGCTTGTTCCTGAAGATACATGGTCTTGACACTAGTTCAGACATCATTCTTCCTGTATTGCAATCACCAATACATTTTTTGCCTACTAGCTAACTCCCCCGGGCATTGGTAGCAGGGTAGTTAGAGCTCAGTATGGGCCACAAAGTCCATTAACAGGACAAAGCAGCCCCCGTTCAGCCTTGCTGAAATAGGAATATAATGGTTAGGCTGCAGCTCTGCCAACTTGCTAAGACCTGCCTTAATTACATGGACCTCCACCACCCTGACCTTTGGGACTGCAACTTGTAAACATACAAATAACAAATCCACATCCTGGCAGAAGAAAGTAAGAGTTTCCTCTCTTGAAAGAAATGTCGGCAAGCACTAAATGGCAACAGCAGCAGGAAAACCCAGCTTTGCATCTTCCCAAAGAGGAGGAGATACCACAAGATCCTCCAGGTTTGGCTGAAAAAGGATTTCTCATTTGCTTGCATCCCTGTGGTCAAGGAAAAGTGGCCATTTTCTGCTCAGGAATAAATTGGGAAGAGTCACCAAATGAAATACTTTCCATTTAGAGGGTGAAAAATCTCATGCTAAAAGGGAAGGAATCCTGAACAAGAAGGGAATCAGTCATCCCTGTAAAGGTTCTACCAGCTTCACCTCACATGAAAAATTATTGTTAATCTATTGGAGGTTACCAGTAACCTGGCTGACGCTCTCAAAGCGGAGTTCTTATCATGTGGGTGACTGAATGGAGGTTTCAGTTCTTGCTGAGGTCTGTTTCTAGCATAGGCTTCAAGGTATTGCATAGGTACAAAACTATTCTCTTACTGACCTGTTTCATCCAGAAAGGCAAGAGAAGATACTGTAGATACCAAGCCAGTTTATTCCCCCCTTGAGCCAAATCTTCAGAAGTACTTGCCCATTTCAAGAAGCAGACAGCAGGATTAAAACCAGCCTATAATGGTTAGGTACACAGTTTAAGTGAGCAGAATGCTTACCCTGCTTAGATGCACAAAAGACCAGACTGCCTTTACACACTGAGTTATCTTTGCATAGCTGGCTGTTGTTTATCTCCAACCTACCCAACCTTTTCTGCCCTAAAGCACAGCAACTAGCCCAGTTAATTCTCAGAAAAGGGCTTCAATGAGCTTGCTATCAACAGGTTGCTCTCTTCCATGGACTACTTGGGAAACTGAAGGAGGAAATTTCCCTCTCCTGCCCCAACATGAGTGATCAAACACCGGATTAGGTGCAAATTTGTAGAATCTCCATCTGTGCTGACATTTAAAATTCAGCTGGATCGGGCCGGAGCAATCTGATCTGACTGAACCTGCTCTGAGGAGGAGGTTGGACTTGATGACCTCCAGAAATCCTTCCCAACCTAAATGATTCTATGATTCTATCTGCAGATTGAAAATGATCTTTTTCATCTCTAAAATGAAGAAATAGGCCTACCTTCCTTGCATGAAGGTGCGAGATATTTTATGCCATATTGATCCCAGAAATAAACTCTTACTTCAAAAGCTACAAACGTTTCACGTACCTTTGTAATAGTGAGTAGCTTCCTTCTTCACTTCAAAGACATCTTACTGAAACAAATCAGAAGATTTATCTAAATAGAAAAACTTTAGGACTTCAGACTTGCAGTAGAGCCCCTCCCTGCTCCACCTGCCCAGATAAAGGTTCTTTGCTGAGAAGTTTGCAGAACTATGCAATTCAGTACTGCCTTTGGAGCAACAGCTCATTCTTTTCCCTGTATGTTGCAGCTGACCTGCAGCCTGGGCGTTGTGAAACATTAGTGGAGTGACATGCTGAGAAACAACTTCAATATGAAATGTGATATTCTAAATGTGATATTCTAACACTCAGCTTGCCGCTTCAGAATTCTTTCTTCAGAAAAATGGTGTTACTGAAGTACTTGGTGTATTTATGACTCTCGATGCAGTTTAATGTCTGTAAATTAGATCTCCTGCAAGACACCAGGCCTTAATTAGGAGTCTCAGCAGGTGCACTCTAATGAAGAATCTTTCTGTGAATTAATTTCCCCTACCCTTGGTTAGGGGTCTAGTCAACATCTATTCTAGGCTCCCCCTATAGACAAAGGAAGCAATATCACCTTCAGAGGACAATTCATCCCATCTTAAGATAAGTGTGATAAGCAGAAGGAATCATCCTCTAAGGGTGTCTTTGTTGTCATTGATTATAGGACATGCCCGTCTCATTCCCTACCCTTAGTACTTTTTACTAGTGAAACTGATGACATAAGTATCCCAGCAAATTCAGTGAACCCTGGTCATGCCTGTCCCTATCAACTCTCCAGAAAGCCCAAGTACCTTGGATTTAGATCATTAACTTCCAGATGACTATAGCAAAAGAAGAGTAATTTCACCTGGCATGAGTAATTCCCTAGCCCATGAGACTAAGGGACAGGGTAAGAAATAAGAAGCACAAAATAGCTGCACAGTAATTGCACGGTGGAAAGAAAGCCTCAGCATCCTCAAACTCACCGCTGCTCCTGTTACTGCCTCTCTTTCTTCTCACCTTGGCATCTCTATCTTCCTTGCTTTTTTGCACCTGATTTATCAGCCAGAGTTCAAGGGTAAGGAATAAGATCAATTGAACACAATTAACAAAGCTTTAGACTGCAAACTTTCATATAAATTCTTTTAATAATAATAAGACCATATTCATGTAAATAGCAGTACAGTGTAAGATATCAGAGGAATCAGTTCTGCTTATCTGACTCTGAAGAGCTGCAGTGCAACTCCGTGGAGTTGAAGTATGCCATCTGAATGTGAATCCACCTCTGTTATTAATTATGGTCAAACTTGATAATTCTTCCTCTCATTAAAATGCACAGTCCTGATACACAGTTAGCTGGTTTTTCCACAGAAGACTCCTGTTGTCTCTAATAACACATCTACCCTTGGACTCGTGCCCTTTGTTAGATAACCTCTTTGGCTCATGGACCATCTAGTTTCAGGCAGCCTGCTCATCTGTGGAGCAGATATTTTGCTGTGATAACCTGTTCATCTGTGGACCATCCAGGCTCAGATTATGTGTCCATCCATCGGGGTAGATTTTTCTTCAAATGCAGATAGAAAATTCTTCAAGTAGTTAATTGCTGGTGATTTGCTTAGAGTTCTGGTGCCTCTGCCTTAACACTGCCTTTGTACTTGCACCCAATCCCACATATAATTTTCTTCTAAGGTCCTTGAATAACTAACTCTTTTGAAGAAAAGAAAAATAATGGTCTATTGGAAGATGTTGACATAGATATCATGTTTTAGTAAACAGTTTGCCATTAACCTCTCTCTGTTCTTGCAATATCACTGGACACTTATTGAAATTACTTTACGATAAGGTGATGAAGACAGCTGTTCTGGGAAGCTGAGGAGCCTTTGAGACATACGAACAAAGACCCTTCCCCTGATTCTGGCATGAGTTTAAGGACATCTCTACCTGCCAGAAAAGCTAGCTTACTTGTGCTACTTCGAGGGCTTAGAGGTTGTTCGACAAACTGTTGGCCTTCAGAGCAGAGAGCTGAATTGGGTTACTCAGCTGAAGAGTGATCTGCTCTGACTGTCCCTAGCAGGGAAAGTCATCAGCGGGGCTTAGGCAGGCAGAAATGTCCCAGGTAACGCAGCCTTGGTTAGACTGTGCTTACAGTGGCTGCTCGTGTTGTGGAGTGGGGGCGACTCCCGGGACAATGAATGTGCAGTGCCATGTGTAAGATGATGAGTGAGGGAAGCTTGTCTCTTTGGGCTGCACCATGAGGTCTGAATGTATTTGCATTGGACTGAGTCCTGTTCCAGACTGGATTAGACTGGCAATGCAATGGCTTCCGGAGTTCTCATCTAGACTACATGAAAGCCATGGTGTTCAGGAGATAGCTGGGTTAAAAGTGGATCAACAGGTATTGCTTGTCTGGGTTATTTATCGTTCTTTGTTTTGGTTTCCCAGTTCTTTGAATTCTTAAATCAAAATTACATATGCTAGTGAGCATTTCAATTACTACTGTTTCCAGGGTCTGAGGGCACTAATAGGCCTTAATGGGCCTGATCATCCTCGCCTGAGGCAGCCACTTGCACCTCCTGCCCATGGGCCCAGGAGCCCCATTTAAGCTCAACCCTGGGCCTTCAGTTTCTGTCTGAGCTACCCTAGAGGAGCACTGATCTCCAGCTCAGCTCAGCTCAGCTCAGCGTGCAGACTCCATTGCTCTGGACCCTGCCCTGTGGACTGACTTCCCAGCTTGACCCTGGACCTATCTTGTCACTTTGGGCCTGCCCAGTAGGCACTGGACTCTCTCTGCCCCTGGTTACCCTCACCAGGCCTGATCCTGACTCTGACCCGCAGGCTGACTTCTCAGCTTGACCTCATACCTGCTTCATCACCAGGAACTCTCCTGGTCATCTGGACTCTTGGTTGAACTCGGCTACCATCTCCAGGTCTTCTCTGCCCACCTGGCTCAGGGCCAGAGGGACAGGCCCTGGCTGCAGCCTCCTGAGCTTATCATTCTACACATCCTGAATAGGGAAAAGGAAGAAAAAAATGGGCACTTCTATGGCATAACTCATCTCATCATGTAGCAGATGTCTAAGATACTCACATGAACCATTCTGTAAAAACACCTGTTACTTTTTCTTCCTCCCCCTCCCTATTGAGAAGAAACTAAGATGGAAGACAGAAACAAAGGCATGCTTAAAGGTATATCTCTAGGTGAGATGAATTCCATAAGCAGCCATATGCATGTAGAGCTACTCCAGATTTATTACAAATAAACCAACTATTCCTTCACTGCCATATTTATAACTGTGATACTAATATTTTTTTGTATTCAGAAAAGGATATTAAAGTCCACTGCTTGGATTCCAACTGTTTCCAGTCAACTTGATGGCATTCTACTAGACAAATGTCTGATAGAAAACACTCTTTGATTAATTCTGCTCATTCCAGCACCAAACCAAGCTCCATTCACACTCATAACAAACTGACTGTCTGACTAGTAGGTACATGGACGTATGAATTCCTGAGCTGACTTTTGAAGGTGTGCAGCATATACAAAGTTACCTGTGAAGACAGAAATGGATGGTCAGCATCTTTGGGGAAAATAAGGTTTCAAATGCATTTGTCTGCATGGGATTACAATGATATTCCAGAGTAGATGTCAGCTGCACTTAAACTCCACAACTATGAAAAGAGTTAAATTCATATTCTTTTTCACTTATCATGTCTTTATTAAACCAAAGGTAAGTAACTGCAATTTATTTGCACGGAAGAATACATCACTACAGTCTTCTGCTGCTGTATCAATTCTATCAATAAATTGGACATACAAGCCACAAAGAACACGTGTGAAAATGAGGCTATTCTAGGATTCCTAGACTGTAACCTTCTAGTTCCACATTGTCCTGAAATGATGTTTTGCTAAATTTAAGTCTACTTTTAAATAGAAACAGACTTTATCTATCTCTGTTATTTCTGTTTGTATAACAGAGATGGTTTCTTTCCAAAATGTTGAGAAGATTTGGATTTATTCCACTCTTGGTAATACCCAGCACTCTGAAAAATAAGGAGAACAGGCTTTTGTCTATCTGGTTAACGATGGAGCTTCTATATGTGTGTATGGACATCTGGAGATCAAGGGTCTATAAGCAAATCTGGTAAATAATCCAGTCCTTATTGGGGGAAAAAAAAAAGAAGACGACGACTTGCAAGCAATTACATAGCAACTTATGCTTGGATCATACAAGAACTTCCAAAGTGAACACAGATGTTACTTCCCAGTTGAGAAAGCAAGCAACTCCACCTGTGTTGAAATCCAGTGTTGTAGCAGGCAGGATTAAGCAGTGGGTGTAAGAAAATGAATGGCCATCCTTCATAGCAAAGAAACTAGAGGTGGGAACTAGATCTTTCAGCTACTAATTTCTAAGGCCAGGAAAATGCAAATTTCATACTAACCAGTGCAACTAGTAAATTCCCTCCTACACAATGTAAGAGTTAGAAAAAGAAGAAGAGAAGTACTTTTTTTTTAATTTGATCTTAGTATGTAATATGGCTCAGATATCTTTCTCAGCTCCAATATTTCAGGATACATGAGAAAGTAACCGGGTTATAATTACACTCAGTGACTTGGATTCCTCAGTTGGAAGGACAAGATGTGAGGTTTTTGCTGTCTGCACTTTGGCTCTCTATGATGTAAGAGATATGATCTCAGAAGTAATCGCCTTCACCTAAGCTGTTCATCTCGTGTTCTTCATAGTTTACAAAGAAGATTCATGGATCCCAGGCTATGAAGACGTCTCTTCTAAGAAAAGATGAACAGTGCCCAAGAAGTGCCCCCCTTTTTTTTTTTTAACCTTAAAGCAAGATTAGATTGACAAGGTCAGATGAACTCAAATCTTCTGCAGAGGTTTAAATTTGGGTAAGATAAATCAATGTGCCCACCTATGACTGGAATAAGCCGGGACAGCCTTTTGCTCAAGCCTATGACTAGATGCATAGTCAACTATCTGAAAAGAGCACGTCGCATATTTTTGTGCCACAACGCTCAGATATGATGCAATGCAATGTTGGTCAGTACAATATAATACAAGATAATACATTAAAACAAGTAGCAGCAGTAAACAATAAGTATCACCTATTTACAAAATAGAAGATCTCCAAATGATGTCTATATATAACTGATGGTATTATCAACAAACGTTGGAAAACGGAAACTTTCTCAACAATCTTACTTATTTCAAATTCTCATTTTCAAACAAATAGATAGGGTCCAAAAACTTTCTCAGCTCTGTGGACACGCTATGATCGTGCTTTGCCACCAGATGGTGAAGGCACAAACCTGAGTGTATATAAATGTGTATACACTGGTGCTGATGTTTTCCGGTAAGTTGAAGATGGCTATTTTATTTGTTGGATTTTCTTTAGCCATAGTAGGGCGCTACATTTTAAAAAACTTTTCTGAAAATTGTCATAATTCTCCCGCACAAGTTAATTATGAAAAGTCATACAAGGGGACATCCATAGGTAAAGGAGGAAGTGACACAATCCAGTATTATAGCTGGGGAGGCAGCACAAGTATTTGGGGAAGCAGAGTAAAGGGAAGACAAGAGGATTTTCTTCTGTGAGGTGAATTGAATAACTGTGAAACTTCCACCTTGCAGGAACTAAGTTACTGTGCTCCTTCAGCAAATTATCCATTATGAATGTATTAATTATGTCACCAAATAACGTCAAAAGTTCAACATCTGCCAGCAAGATAAATACAGGGAGTTGCATTATCTGTTTGTGTTAGACTAACTGACTCTTAGGATTCAGTTCATCTCGCCTAAATTCAGGCATCCTACTGAAGGACCTCATGCTGGTGCCTGGGTGGTTGGAGATCTCTCGGTAGAGATAAAAGGGAGAAATTAGGGAGGGGTGTGGGTGAAAATGCTCATGTCATCTACCAGGAAGCATGTAGAAGCTTTGTCTGAATCTAATCTAGTCATCTAAACCCCCTCTGGACTCAATGGAGAGAGACAGGCAGTTCCTGGAGATGATTCAACTTGTCCTAAGGAAGAAGCGCTCTGTGAAGATGCTAACTTCTTTCTCTCTGATGAACACAGAGGAAGCCTGATTAGCTTTAAATAGGTCACTTGCATAAAGCTAAAGCTCAGTAAGGAAGTCTTCCTGTATGTTTTCCCCAAGTGTTTCACACCTATGAGCATTTGAAAGAGTAATCATGGAGCCTGGCCTCCTGCATTGCTGTGGTATGGAAATATGGTGTGATGGCATGGCGCAGAACTGCAGGCTTGGGAGGGTAAGGCTGGTGGATTTCCAGGGCAGGATTTTTGTTTTTGTTTTTGTTTTTGTTTTTACACATGCACATGCAATTTCACACATGCTTTCACAGAATCACAGAATGATTGAGGTTGGAAGGGACCTCTGGAGATCATCTAGTCCAACCCCCCTGCTCAAGCAGGGTCACCTAGAGCACGTTGCACAGGATTGCATCCAGGTGGGTTTTGAATATCTCCAGAGAAGGAGACTCCACCACCTCTCGGGGCAACCTGTGCCAGTGCTCTGTCACCCTCACAGTGAAGAAGTTTTTTCCTTATGTTCAGTGGAACTTCCTGTGTTTCAGTTCGTGCCCATTGCCTCGTGTCCTGTCGCTGGGCACCACTGAAAAGAGTCTGGCCCCATCCTCTTGACACCCTCCCTTCAGATATTTGTACACATTGATAAGATCCCCTGTCCGTCTTCTCTTCTCCAGGCTAAACAGGCACAGCTCTCTCAGCCTTTCCTCATAAGAGAGATGCTCCAGTCCCCTAATCATCTTTGTAACCCTTTGCTGGACTTGCTCCAGTAGTGCCACATCCCTCTTGTACTGGGGAGCCCAGAACTGGAATACACAGTACTCCAGATGTGGCCTCACCAGGGCTGAGGAGAGGGGGAGGATCACCTCCCTCGACCTGCTGGCAACACTCTTCCTAATGCACCCCAGCGTACCATTGGCCTTCTTGGCCACAAGGGCACATTGCTGCCTCATGCTTAACTTGGTGTCCACCAGCACTCCCAGGTCCTTCTCGGCAGGGCTGCTTTCCAGCAGGTCAACCCCCAACCTGTACTGGTGTATGGGGTTATTCCTCCCTAGGTGCAGGACCCTGCACTTGCCTTTGTTGACCTCTCCGCCCAGTTCTCCAGCCTGTCCAGGTCTCTCTGAATGGCAGCACAGCCCTCTGGGGTATCCGCCACTCCTCCCAGTTTGGTATCATCAGCAAACTTGCTGAGGGTGCACTCTGTCCCTTCATCCAGGTCACTGATGAAGAAGTTGAACAAGACTGGACCCAGTACTGACCCCTGGGGGACACCGCTAGCTACAGGCCTCCAGCTAGACTCTGTGCTGCTGATCACAACCCTCTGAGCTCTGCCATTCAGCCAGTTCTCAATCCACCTCACTGTCCACTCATCCACTCACTTCCTGAGCTTGTCTATGAGGGTGCTATGGGAGACAGTGTCAAAAGCCTTGCTGAAGTCAAGGTAGGCAACATCCACTGCTCTCCCCTCATCTACCCAGCCAGTCATTCCATCATAGAAGGTTCTCAGATTGGTTAAGCATGATTTCCCCTTGGTGAAGCCATGCTGACTACTCCTGATCCCCTTCTTTTCCTCCACATGCTTGGAGATGGCCTCCAGGATGAGCTGCTCCATCACCTTTCCAGGGATGGAGGCGAGGCTTCGCTAATATCAAAACAGCCAGCATTTCACAAGATCTTATCTGTTATAAATAACTGTTTCTCTCTTTTTTTCTAGCTAAACAGTTATACCACAAGCCAATCAAAATACTCTCCAGCCCTTACAACCAGGCACTTCACAAGGATTATGGCCTGACTCCTCTATTAACAAGAAACAAATGCCATCTATGTCAAGAGTAAATCATACTTTCCTGCATCCTTTATGAAAAGTCTGCTTTACTACACTTCTGTTCTAGAAACAAACTAGGAAATTATTTTCTGGTTAATTTCTAACTAAAAGCATCTATAGGAGTAGCAGATAAAGACAATCCTGACAAACACAAGGCAGCTATCTGAGAAATTAAAACCTTGCTTTTTTGTTATAAGTATGTCAAATCATGCTGTTAGTCCATTTGTTAAGTGTCATGGACAAAATGTTTTACTGTGATCCACCCACAAGGTCCTGGGGAACTCAGAAGTCTTTCCAGCATCTTGACAAAAATCCGAAGCCCCTTCAGAGTTTTGCTGCTCTTGTCTTCACACCTTTGTTGCATCCCAAGGACTGCATATAAGCTCTGAGAATACATCCTAGAGAAGCTGCTAATAATTTAATATTTTCTTAATGGAAACACAGGTTCTTCTTTTGCAGGGTTTGTTAGAAGGAAATTGATAGGCAAGGTTTTCTGTACTGCGTTGAGACTAATCCTGGCTTTGTAAGATTGATAAAATTCTTTTCTGCATGCTCTGGGTGGTGAGTTTCCTTGGTGGACTTTCCTAGGAGACTGCAGTGTTAGCGCTGATTCTGCAGCTCAGGATCACGTTCCCCATCTGTGCCACTGCTGAACAACTGAGCCTATGACTTTCACAGAGGCTCCACACGTGTGATAATCCAGAAATATTTGTTTCTTTTTGAGTTTGGGATCTCAACCAGAACAGCAGTGTATTAAGAAAGAAAGAGAAGTGGAAAATATAAATCAATTAGGAAATGACTCAAATTACTTTTGCCAAATAATAAAAAGAAGCAAGCTTTATATGTGGTGAAAAATCCAGTTTACAAATTACCCCTCTCTTTAATTAAAAGCCGACAGACTAACTTGCAACAAGTGCTTACTCTGAGTTTTTTCTCTATTTTTCAAAGTAGAACATTAATTCTCTTAATATCTTTGAATACATTTGAATATGCTAAACAAACAGAAGACTTGACTTTTTTTAAATAGTCATTCTGATTAAAACAAGTTTAAGTACTGGGGCCAGTGATTTCACTGTGGTGACTCCAAGGGGTCCAGTATATTATCCACAGTACCATGAATGTTTCTCCATGTCATGTTGATTAGGCTCCATGCATCCCAGATTTCAGGATGTGCATAGTTTACTGTGCACATAAAGACAGTCAGAACAGCACACGGTGCAGCTCAGTGTGATATTTCAGAGAATGTGAAATGCATCTCCTGGACAGAGCTGTGCAGTAGATCCAGACCCATCATGGATCTTGAGCACATGCCACATGTCTATACAGCAGTACAGCAGATGGGATTCATCTCCCTGCAGTTAAGCTATTTAAAAGTTAGGTGACTGAATCTAATCTAGTTGTCTAAGCTGCCTTTGTAGTAAAGGAAGGAGACAGGCCATTCAAGAAGATAATTCATCATCTCTCTCTTGCAAACTCATCTTACAGGGAAGTGGGACATTTTCCATTTCCACTCATTTCCTGCTGGTATTTTAAATGCTGTCTGAAATTTGCCCTCACTCCCACACCTGCAGAAAGAGAAGGAAGGTCAGAAGCAATGGGGGAGTCACTGATATTCCTGGTGGAGGCTGCTCTCCAAAGATCTCCCATCTTTGGGCAAATAGTGTTTCTCTTCAATGGTGAGTTCCTGCTTCTCTAATCTTCCTTTTGCATGAGAGAGCGATGTTGAAACACTGAAATGTCTTCTGGGTCAATTATGCTAAATTTCAATTGAGAAAAATCAAAGTGCTTCACTTTGATCATTTTGAATCATTTAATTTCAACAAAGAAATTATTAGATATTTCGGAATGTATACCATAGACATTGCAATACAGTCATATAGTATGTAATAATAGAGTGTGTTTTGAATTAAATGAAGCTAGAGAAGAAAGTAGGTATGAAAAATGCTTTGGAAACTGGAAGTGCTTCTCCACCTCAAATGTAAGGATGGCTCAAAGTCAAACTATACCAGCTGACTAGCTGGGCAGTTGGTTTAAAAGGAAGTGCTAAAAACCTGGGAATAGGAGCACTTACAGAGATGATTTGTTTGTTTATTTATTTGTTTATTTATTTTTCCTTGGGAGATGTTGTGCTGGAAGCAGGAAGGGGACCTGTGGGAAGATGGAGGCCCTGCGGGATGTGTGGAGGAATACTGGGGCTATTAAGGTAGTGGGAATTCTGCATGTGTGTCCATCGCATGCATCTCTAAGCACACAAGGTTTATCAACTGGAAATAACTGAGTATGTAATTACCTCACAGGAACAGCTTTTGGGAAAGAGGTCTTCTGATATACATGGGTTTGAGGGCAGACTGAAATAGCAGCAGGTGCCTATGGCCCAAAAGTGAAGGGGCTCAGCTGGACTTCAGGGAGAAATAACAGAATGGTGGAAACAGTGAATTTAGGAGCAGAGTTAGCCAGCTACAAACGAGGGACATGTCTGCAGAGGATGCGCAAATGACTTTTTTGCAATTTCTGATCGCCTCACAGCCTGTCTTTGCTTGAAACAAGGTAAACCCTGGCCTCAGCTCAGTTCTGCCATTACAAGCATTCACAGTCTGTGTCGTTACCTGTGGAGGCTAGGTTGAGTGCCAGTCTGCACTTCCAGCTGCTTGAGCTTATCTAGGTAATGCCCTAAACTGCGCTTCTCACGCTCACTTCTGTCACTTGCTCCAATTACTCATTTCTTCTCCTCCTGCTACGCTGAGCCATGTCTCCCTTTAGTCCTCTCCTCCCTTCCTCTGCCTTCCCTCCATCCAGAGTCAGCATCCTCACGCACAACCTAACCAGGCCACCACAGCAGGACCATTTTTTCCCCAAACAGCCCCTGGAGTCTTCCTCAGCTGAGTCCCTTGCTCCAGGAGTTCAGCCAGGCCTTGGCACTTCCTTCACAGACCCCCTCCGTGTTGGCTGTAGCCTGTCCAGCCACCAACACATCCAGGTTCCCCCACCCCCCGGACTCTACCTTCTTCAGCCATGGCCTTGCAACAGCAGCCAGCTTATCCTCAGTGCTGAGTTCTTCAGTTTGAAAGGCATTGCACTACAATAAGGTTAGAGCTCATGTTCACGGGTGGGGGCAAGTGGTATGTCTGCATGGTCTGACATTGTGTGAAAATCGTCTGGGATGCCAAAGGTCTTTGCAGGACAGGGGACTGAACTCTCTATTTCCAAGTCTGTAGGTAGCAGCCCTCACCTGGGTCTGTGAGTTGACACATATGGCGGAGGTGGGCTCGAGGTATTCTTGATCTTGGATCTCGTAGGGAACATGGCAGTGGAAAATAGGATTTGGGATCCTTAATGGAACTATGGCGTGCTTGTCGGGTAGGGTTTAGGATAAGAGTTGCACTGGCAGACTTGAAGGGTTGGCTGACAGGCTTCTCGGCAGTTGAATTTTGTTGCCAAACACGAAAGGAGGCCACAGAGTTGTGCAGGGACAGCCCTGAAGAGCTGGAATTCACTACCCGCTGCTAAGGATACACAAAAAAACAAGGACACAATTGCCAGTTTGGGGAGGGGGCTGTTCTTCCTTCCCTGCCCCACTCCTTCAGTGACCACCTCCATTTATGTCCCACTGAAATTTTCCAGGATTCTGCTCTGTTGGGGTCTTGGCAATTTTGCCGCCATTACTTAGAAACCCAATTTTTCATTTAATTTTAGAATAAAGAACATTCTGAGGGAGCCTAGCAGGGAGGATGGAGCCCACCTGCAATGTGAGCTGCAGGGAGGGATTATTCCCTTGCAACAGAACTACCTCAGAGCATCTTGTCTCTATGTCTGAAACACAAATGGCCATGAAAGAAAAAAGGATCATTCTCAGCCCCATGTCTAAAGGCAGCAGCTAAGTCTGTAATTGGCCTGGGCTCATAACGAGCATCCTTAGTTGGACAGCTCAAGACCTGACAAAGCTCATTAATCCCACTATTAGTCAAAATCAGATTGCTTTGATCGCATTGCTCCAGGAACATAGTCCTGGTGTGGCATGAGAGGGCTGAACAAAGCCCTTCTCCAGACAAACACTTGCCTCTCTGATGCCTACATAAACCCCATAGTGACGGCTCCTCCGGTATAAGGCTAAGGACCCTCGGTGGAAGCACCAGTCTGCAGGGCAAAGAAGAGGCCTAAATAAAACAGCAGTATAGCATGCATAAAAAGAATTTTCCTCTCCTTCCGAGCTTTCTATTTGCTTTGAGATCCAAAGCTAGGATCAAACGAGGCAGGGGCTGCCTGACACAAAGCTTTGTTAAGCCAAAAGGCATCCTCCCAGGACTCCCTTTGGCTCCTGCATCTACAGAGCTCTGGGGATACCCATGAATGGACAAGCTCTGCTGTGAACACTGTGGCTCTCCAGATTTCATATGGGCGGCCCCCTTCGCCAACAACACTCCTTGCCTGCTATTCAGGAGCAATGAACTGCTAAGAGGAACAGTGCTGGCTGGTGCTCAAATGGGTGTAAAGGCTGCCAGGTGAAAGCCAGTCTGCTGGTTTTGGAGACCACAAGTCATCACTTTGACCGGGGGCTGAAGGACGCAGAAGTGCACCCCTGCACACTGGCGCCATCTGGTCCCAGCTGTCTACATGCTCGCCTCTCAGCCCCACTCCCCCCTGCAAACCTGCCCTTGCTCATGTCACGCTGCACACTCCCTGCACAGGCTTTTCACAGAGGCCACGGTGGCAATGCAGCAGGCAATGTGGGCATGCCTGAAAACCGAGGGGTGCCTCTCCTTCCACTTCCCACCCCCAGCCTGGAGCCTGCCATTCCTGACAAGCATGAAGCCTGAGCACTGTGCCATGGCGTCCAACCCTGCCACGTGACATGTCCCCACGACTCACCAGCAAGTGTCAACACACGTGCCAGTGGGCCAGAGGAGGATGAGGGAATTCCTGCTTTTGGGGCACAATTCCTCCTGCGCCAGCTTCTTCCTGCCCAGGCACCTCCTTCGCACCGCAGAGCATCTGCAGCTCCCGGGGCCCCAGCCAGTGCTTCAGGCAGAAGGTCCTGCCTCCTCTGCAGAGAGGAACAGCAGGGGCTGACGTGGAGGCTGCTTTCTTGGGGGCCATGCTGGCAATTCCCCTGGCAGAGTCTCGGGAACGGAGGCCAGAGCGCACGGTGCTCGAAATCTGCCACAGTCACTGCCCCTGTGGGCCCCTGCTGTGGAGGTTCGAGCTGGGGCCATGGGGCAGGAGGTCTCTGTGCTGGGCTCTGTGGGGCACCGGGACAGAGCTGGGGCCTTGGGGCAGTGAGTGGCAGCTGGGGCCATGGGCCAGGAGGTCTGGGCTGGGGCTGTGGGGCAGGGGGAAAGAGATGGCCGGGGCTCCACGGAGGCAGGGGCCACGTCTCCCCGGGCTGAGCCGTGGTGCCCCATAGCAGCCCTGCTCCCAGCATGCCATGGGGATGCCCCAAGGCATGCTGGGAGTGTGGCTGCCGCCAGCCCAGCCCTGGTGTGGCAGAGCCGAGGTGCTGGCAGCCTGAGGGCGCTGCCTTCCTGCCAGCTTAAAGCCATGGGCTCTATGCAGCCAGTGCGTCGCTGTCTGCTTTCCGGGGGCGTGCAGTCGTGTGCCTTGCAGTCTCCTCGATCGCCTCCTTGGCACACTCCAGGCTCCTTTGTGCGACCTTAGATCCCTTCTCCATGCATGTTCTGATGCTCTGGTCCCCTCACACCTGCTAAAGTCTCCTCCAGTCCTCTCCCTGCATCCTCAGGTTCCTTCTGTTTCCCTCCATAAGCACCTGAGCCCCCTGCTTTCCCCACCCGCAGCACTCTCCTCCCTTCCATTTCCCCCAAGGCTTCCTCTGATCCCCTCCGTTGCTCGCCACGCGCACCCTCAGCCCCTCCATTCCCTTCCCTCTGTGCTCCCGTCCCCTCCATTCACCTCCCGGCACGCTCGCATCCCCTCCCTTTCCCCCACTCACACTCACTTCCCCTCTACAGCTTCTCTCTTCCGCAGTCAGTACTGCTGCCGAAGGCACCATGCCCCTTCCACAGACCTCTGCAGCTGTACAGTTGGGGCAAGGGGGTCAGTAGGAACTCAGCTCTGCTCCCACTGTCTCGCTCACTCCATTGCTTCCTTTGAGGCTCCCTCACATTTGCAGGGCGGAAAATAATGTGCAGGGGATGCCTTTCAGGCACTCGGTGTAAAGCCACTCTGCTTTCCATGCAGCCATCTCAGCTATCTGTTCTGCTTCTGCAAGGGGTCTCTCAGCCTGCAGTGCTTACCAGGCAGGTGAGAAAGGAAAGACCTCAGGCATCGTTTCCTTCCAAAGAGGCCAGAGGGCCGGCCACTCCTCGGACCACCCTCCGGGCAGACTGAGAAGTAACCAGAGAGGGTCACCAGAATGTACTGCGTGCAGGCATTATTCCCGTGCTTCGTTCGGGTGTGTGATACTGCGTTGTCACGCTGTAGATGGGAAACTGCTCTCAGTCTCCTCCACTGGGAACCCAAGCAGTGGGATGGCACTGCGAGTGTTGCAGGCTCCATCTGAGCATCACATTTTTCTTCTGCAAAACGAGTGACTTTAGAAGGGAAATGGGCTTTTGGGGCTCCAGTGATAATCTCCACCTGGCGCCACCCTTCTTTTGGTTTTGCCCTGTTAGGATCACATCTTCAAAACCCCCCCAATTAGAACCCACCCCAAGACCAGGATTCACAGATGTCGTCTCTAACGCAGAGAGAATTTAGTGCCGAGGGAAAGAAATGACCTTTCCGAAAAGCGCTTTTTTTTTTTCTTGATTTTCCCAGGCTTTGACACCCTTTGGAGGCATTCATGGTGGATTTGCCTTAACACAGTTTTCAGGGTGAGAGAGCACACCCCTCTACTCCTTCGCTAGGCCATGCCATCTCCATGCCTGTGGCCTAGGGCAGCAAAAGCTAGGAGTTGGCCCTTCCTCCCCAGAGGCTGAGAGAGTGCAGTCACAGTCTTCCTCTTCATTCATCCACTTGCTCATTTAGGCCTTCCTTCCTGAGCAGAGCCTCTCCTTGCCAGCAGTTGTAGCCCCGCAACCCTGATCTGGGGACATTGCGGGAGTGGCATGCCTGAGGTGAGCCCCAGCCTGGGGGACCCCTCCTGTGGCTCCCCGTGCCCCCTGTTGTCCTTGGCGAGTGGGCAGTGAGGTGCGGGCAGCTCCCTAAAGTGCCCCAGGAAGCTCCCCTTGCCCTTGCAGGGCCCACCTTGGCAGCACCTGGGGGGTCAAGGGGTCCCTGCAGCCCCTCTGTGACATGGCCTGGGGCATCACGCGGTGCATCGCAGCAACAGCTGCGCCCTCCCCATATGGCCCTGGCAGCCTGAGCTGAGCCCAGGTGCTTGGGGCTGCTCTCGCCATGACTCTGCCCTGCCCTGCCCTGCTCTGCTCTGGAGCAGCTGCTGTGCAGCGAGCAGGAGAAGGCGAGAGGAGGTGGTGGGACAGTGCGAGATGCTGTTTGGTGACCTTCCCAGCAGGTCGTTGGAGAGGAGCGTTTCTTCCTGCCACAAGAGCTCTTTGGACTAACTCGGTAGGCTGGGAATTCCCTCTGTGCCCCTAGGGAAGTCCTCAGTGCTGCTGGGAATTGCTGCCTGCGGGAGCCCTCCATAATATGGCGCTGTCAGGGCTGCAGAATTTGCACGTTTAGAATCTTTGCTCCCCGGCAGTGTGTCCACCCCCGTGTTACTAGTCCCTTGTCAGCTGCGGTCATAGGACCTTTGGTCCTCGCTCCAATAACTCTTTCCTCCTTTGCCGCTGTCACACCTGTGGTCCTTGGCACTGTGGAGCCAAGCTGGTTTGACAGGAGTGTTTTGGAGGTGGACAGTCATGGCTACTGGAGTCTTTGAGCACTGGGAAGGTGCATGAGAGGAGCACTTGTAAAGGTGCTTCATGTCTGAAGAATTTGCAGACGGCTCCTGTGTATTTCCCTGTTGCTGCTGTTTTCGGTTTTGGATCATCTTTCCAACCAGACCTTCCAACTTCTGCCCCTCATGTCTGTGGGCTCAGTAATTTACGTATTCTCTTGTGAACCAAACGCTTGCTTCACTTGCAGGAGATTTACCTTGTCCTCTTCAGCAATTTTCTTTGCCTGAGAAACTTCTGCAAAAGTAAAGAGCTTTACTTCCGTGCTTACAAAAGTCCATTTGTGGTTCATATGCTCTTTGAGTTCAGGTTCTGAGGAAGAATGGACCTCAGGCAGACTGAGCGAGTCCTTGCAGAAGTCAAAATGACTTTACCTTACTCCTTTTCGGTAAGTAATGGATTTCACACAGCACAATGATGCCAGTGCACTTTTCGCTCAGCTGAGAAGAACTTCCTCCAAAGTGTACCACAGTCTGAAAGAACCTGTATCCTTGCTCCCTATAGGCACACTATAGTGTGAGAGATAGGAAGCCTGTTGTATGCTATCAAGCTCCACTGGAAAGTAGGTTATAGGCACAGCTTCTCGGAAGGGCTAATCTCTCCTGTATAAGGAGGATAGAAGATGTTAAACGAAAATGTAGCTACACACAGCGCAATCAGAAACTATGTCTAGGTTCTGTAATTGTAGGGCCATCAAAGGCCGGTGGACACCAAGAAGGGGAAGATGGCCAAGATGCTCACAAGGAGTATAACCTTCGGTGCAGGAATACTGTTGTCCAGTATCAAGAGCCTTTGGAATGTGGGTTACGCGCACAGTTTGTCAGAAGGGCTGATTCCTTGTGCTTAAGGGTGGGAGCTATAAGTTCTTGAATGAAAATGTGCATACGCAGAGACAAACAAGAAATGATGACTTGGTACTGTAATGACAGGGTCCTCAGAGGACGATGAAGAGCAGGAAGAGGATGACAGTGAAGATACTCCAAAGCCATCTAACCTGCGGCAAACTGCTGAAGACACTCAAGCCCCACTGGAAGGTAGGCTATATGCAGAGCCTCTCTGAAGGACGAATTTCTTGTGCAGAAGTGGCATACACGTTGTTGAATGAAAAGCTATACGCGCACAGACAAATAAGAAGTTCTCGCTAGGTTCTATAATCATAGGGGCAACACAAGAAGGTGAAGGCCGAGAAGGGGAAGATGGCAAAGATCCCTGCAAGGAGTATAACCTTCGACCCAGGAAGACCATCATGTACTTCCAGGATCCACTGGAAAGTAGGTTCCATGCACAGTTTCTCGGAAGAGCTGATTTCTTGTGGATAGTGGGCTAGAGGTTGCTAAATGAAAAGACATATACCTCCCACCCAACCCCCCCCCCACACACACACACCTTTCATTTAAATTCCTTGCCTTCATTCTGCAGGTAAAACTCTCCCTTTGGGATCGAGATGCCTGTATCCTGCGCACACTGCAGTTCTTGGCCAGTGTGCAGGCTCACTGCTGCTTTTCATTTCTTCAGGGCCATCTTCTCCTGACAGGCAAAGGGCTGCTCCGTCGCAAAGCCCATGCTGCAGAAGAACAAACAGGTTGGTGTACGGATAGTGATAGTTCTCAGGGATCCATAGTGCTGCCACTCCCATCACTCAGTAATGCTTGAAAAGATTTTCCGATTGATGGCCATGATGGGAAAATTGCAGCATTGTAGCTGGCACAGCTGGAGGGTCTAGAGGAAGCAAGGCTTTTCCTTTGGGAGAGAAGATAACTTTCATTAGCCCACAGCTTTTAAAAAGGCAGGATTTGGGGGTCAGCGATGAGATGATTGCGGATTGTCCTGGCTGAGATTGGGGATCTGCAATTCTTCTGTTCTGCACTTGAAGCCAGAATCCCCTTCCACAAATTGTCATTAGACGATTTCATCGTGCAGTATAAAAATGTCCACCTGCCTTTCTTCACGCTTGCATAGTGAACGCCAATCAAGTCTAGGGAATATTTCATGGTTTGGGAAGTTTATGCCAGTGTATAAGCGCTTCTGCACTCACTTGCCAACATGAAAACCACAGCAATCCCGCTAACTGCATGTTCAGTTAGAAAGCCCCTTTCCCTTTCTCCTCCATTCACATCTGGTGTCTTCCCCAAAGCTCTGGGAAAGACGAATTCAAGGCAAAGCACGTGGATGGAAGGGAAACCGGAAGCACCCTGCCGGAAGCTGATCCAGTGCAAATCCAGAGTTCGGTAAGCAGTGGTAACTCATTGTGTCAGTGGGGACTTTCCAGGGGTCATGAAAACCTTCCCTACTGTGCTGCCGACAGCTCCCAGGCTTTACACTTTCCTCTCAGGGAACTTCAAGATCGTCCTGAGCCTTTCCTTTGTGTTGGCATAGGAAAAATTTGGAGGAAGCCTTTTTTTTCCAGGTGGCAGCTTTCTCTGACCTCTGACATGTCTTCTGTTGCATGTCTCTTTAGGTATGCTTTGATGGTGTGGGTGGTCTCTCTCACCACATTTCAGCCTTAAAGGAGATGGTCCTGTTCCCACTGCTTTACCCAGAATTCTTTCAGAGATTCCAAATCCGACCCCCCAGGTAACGGGCAGTGCATTTGAACTACAGAACTAACTGCTGCAATATGCTTTCCAACATGAAAAGTATTCTCTTTTTTCTTTTTTCTTTTTTTTTTTTTTTGGAGGGGCAATATCTCAAGACGTAATGGTTAGCTTTATATATTCTTGGCCAACAAAGCTTGACTCACTGGATGTTGAAATATGACTTGAAATCCTTCCCTTTCCATACCTTTAAAAGTGTGCAAATCTTCAGATGCTTTGCTGCTTTGGTCACAGGAATTCCCTTTTCTGGCTGATGTTTTAAGGAGGGTGTGGAAACAAAGAAGACCTTTTTTGGCCTCCCAGCTGAAGGCTTCCTCCCCAGTGCTTCCAACAAATTCTGGGAGGCACAGTCCAAGAGACTCCAACTGTGGCAGGGAGAAAGACAGGCTTTGCTCGCAAATCTGTCTAAGACGGGAAGTGTTTTGGTTAGGAGGGAAGGCCGCTTTGCTTTCACAACGGGGGCTGTCATGGGCACTTTTCCATGTCTTTGTTGTAGCTACGTACATCTCTTTTTTTCATGTTGCAGAGGCTGTCTGTTCTATGGCCCACCAGGCACTGGAAAGACACTGGTGGCTCGAGTGTTCGCAAATGAATGTAGGCAGGGAGACAAGAGAATAGCATTCTTCATGAGAAAAGGTGCCGACTGCCTCAGTCAATGGGTGGGAGAATCCGAGCGACAGCTGCGCTCATTATTTCGGCAGGTAAGGAGGAAATGTGCAGTAGGTTGGGTCAGAGTTGGACCTCTACTTTTCCGGGGTGGACGTCTTCCAGGAGGACTTGGCCTCTTGGGCAGTTTGGCAGTGTCTCCTGTTGAGAAGGGAACATCAGGGTTTCCTTTTCCCGTGCTGTGCTGCTTTGCCTGAGGGGCTGGAAATCTTGCAGATGTTGGGTCCAGCACAGTGCCAGTGCCTTTGCAGCCATAATGTTTATCCTGCATGTTCTCGCTGCGTGGTGCTCTGTTTCACATACGTCAGTATGCCTGCATCTGCACTTCCCTTCCAGGCCTATGAGATGCAGCCTTCGATTATTTTCTTTGATGAGATCGACGGTCTCGCTCCTGTGCGCTCCAGTCGCCAAGACCAGATTCACAGGTACTTCCTTTCGCTTCCATCTCCATGTCATCTGCTTCATCTCTAGCAAAAGAAGACCCACCTGCTTCCCTTTATAGGACACACACCCACCCCCACACTCTGAACTCCTCGAGTACAATGACACAGAGCTTCATAGCAGTTTAAAGGCAGCAGTTGAAATCAGGTCACTAAGCTTGGTGTCCGGACAAGGTCTCTCTCGAGACCTTGCCTCGCTTTTTCTGTCTTACCATGAGTCCTTTCGCTAACAACAGCTCATCCAGAAAAGCTTCTCCTTTCTGAGCGACGTGACTTTGGAGAAAGTCATGCCAAAGGTAACAACAGCTACTAACCCAGGGAATCCAAACAACATTTTTTTGGTAGTTCTATTGTCACAACGCTCCTGGCGCTTATGGATGGCTTAGACAGCAGAGGAGAGATCGTGGTCATTGGAGCCACCAACAGGCCAGACTCCCTGGATCCTGCTTCATGAAAGCCTGGACGCTTTGACAGGGAGTTCCTTTTCACCTTGCCAAACAAAGAGGTAAGGCTGTTTTGGCAACCTTCCTGCTGCTGGCACAAAGCCTTGCTTGACAAGAAAACCGGCTTACCCCACAGCATCTCCGAGAGCAAGCAAGGAAACAAGTGGTATACGTGCTGCACACCTCCCGGTTCCCCACACAGAACTGGCAGGAAGGCTGCAAACAGGAGTTTCACTCCACCTGGAGCACACGGACATTCTTCCTTGCCCAAGGGCTTGCTCTTTGCTTAGTTAGTGAGTCCACCTAGGCTCTTGCCTTCTGAGGTTGCCGCCTTGTTCTCAGTTCTCCATTTGGGAAAGCCTCGGGGGAAAACTTGGGCTTGAGTGTGGCCGGGCTGGGAATCCTCGGAGCCACCCAAAAGCATTTAGGGAGCTGATATTGTTACTGGTATTAGCAGGGAGCTCCGGCTCTTTCTTTTTCTTTTTCTTTTTCTTTTTCTTTTTCTTTTCTGGCTACCCCAGATTCTTTTGTCTTTAGTTCACATTTTGTGGGGAAAAGGGCAAAAAGGTTATCGGATTGAAGGCTAGTAAAAATGCACAACACACTATACTGGACAGAAACAGGAAACACTTCACTGAAGCTCTGGCAAAGAGCAGCGATGAACATAGGCACAGCTTGACATTTGCTCGTTCAAGGATAGCAGCTGGAGTCAGAATTCTTGCTCCTACTACTCTACTTACTCTTCCTATCTACTTGAAAAGTACTGAGCTTTGAAAAGCAGGCAGTGTGTTACTAGAATGTAAACATTTCTTAATTTTAGCAGAGGAAGACAAGCAATTACGGGAATGTGATGGGGGGAGGGGGACTGTGCATTGCTTATTTTATTTTTGAGAAAGAGGCTTAAGACAAACCACAGTGTGACCACCTGGTTTGTAGGCTCGAAAAGAGATTTTCAAGATCCACACCAGAGACTGGAGCCTGAAGCCCCTGGACGCACTACTTGAGGAGCTTGCTGAAAAATGTGTCGGTAAGATGAAAAAACGCACCGAGTTCCTGCCTGTGCCTGGCTCCTGACAGCGTCTGAGCTTGTGCCAGGCAGTACCCAAGCTGCTTCTGTCTCCTTGCCTTCCCTTGCCTCTGAGAACATGGAAGGCTCTGGGGGGCGTCTTCCTCAGGAGCTAAGGTTGGCTCAGAGGCCTACTTCCGAAGCACAGGCTGTAGGGCGCTGGGCCGCCCGTAATGCAAGCTCCCCATCAGGGCATTGCTCTGCAGTGCAGGAACTCTTTTGCCATTGCCCATGAAACTCTTCCCCTTTAGGCCACATGCAAAGACTTTGAGAGTGTCCCTCTGCAAAGCCTGTCCTTGACTCCTTTCTGCTGCCTGAGACTGACATCCCTTTGGATTCTGCTCTTGTTGCTCAGGATACTGCGGGGCCAATATTCAAGCCCCCTGCGCTGAAGCTGCCCTCTGTGCTTTGCATCGACACTATCCGCAGATCTACACAAGCAGTCACAAGCTGCACATCGATGTTGCTGCCATTGAAATCACAGCAACAGATTTTCTTGTGGCTATGCAGAAAACTGCACCAGCTTCACAGAGGGCTGTGGCTTCCCCTGGACAACCACTGCCACCCCTTTCCAAGCCACTGCTTCAGAACACGCTACAGAGACTCCTAAAAGGCCTGCAGAGGGTATTTCCCCGTGCAGCACTTGCACTCCAGCAGGACCAACAGCCAGGTAGGGCTTCACTGCCTTCACTGCCATAAAACTCTCCCAAAGCAAACACTGCTAGTTTGTGCAAGCAACAGAAACAAACCTTTCAGTCAGGATGAGGTGAAACTGAATGGTAGAGAGGGCAGAGCCGGGAACTCCTCCCACTTCACACTACAGAACTCTATGTTCTCCACTCAAGCATCCAGTTTCCGAAGGCTGTCAGCATCATCTTTCTCATTTGCAAGGAGAAAAGGAGCTTTCACCGCTAGCAAAACATAGCTTGCGTAAATCCAGACACTTAGGAGAGCTCTGTAGAGACTGAAGGCTTTGGAAAATGGCATTCAGCGTATGCCCCTCAGACGAAGAAATACAAGGCCCCGGGTTTCAGCTCGCATTTAGAAGCTGTCTTAGCACAAGAGAAGGTTGCAAACTCTTCGGGAAAGTTAACAAGCTTCTTTTGCCTTCTCATGGTACCACTCATTTCTTAGAAAATGACTGCATGGACTGTGATGAGGAGTCACCTTCTGGTCCTGAAGATGAGCCGTTTCCTCCAAGGCCTGGCCAGCAAAAGCAAACCTTCCTTAACTGTAACAGGTAACTGCCCGTGTCCTTTCATTGAAATTCTTCTGATTGCTGGGGCTTTCCAAGCTGTCGTGGCCATTGCAAGTGGGAGGGGCGTTAGATGAGGGAGGACAGAAGAGTTAGTCCAGGGTGCTCTGGTATCAAAAACTGCAAGCAGGAAGCACGGAGATATAACTAGGTGCTACAGTTGTAGGAAAGCAAGTAGCTCCAGCCGATCATCCGGAAGGAGCCAGCCTCCTTTTCCTCCACCAAAGACATCCACAGACAATTAGGGCATGCTGATTTCATGCATGCTGTTCTTCTAGGATTCAAGGCCAAAGAAATGTGTTGTCTCTCCTCTTAGCTAAAGAAATGCAATGTGGGTTTGCGGAGTCACCTAGCTTCCCAGATTGGGAATGCAGGAGTGACTCACGTCGTAGGAAGAAAATTGAGGAATGGCCAGCTAAAAGGGCATAATAAAAACCCTGCAAAAAAGGGCTTCATTTGCGATCTTTAAGCCACTATGCTTACATTCATATTTTGATAGTACAATGGGAAAGTAATTCAATCCCACAATGGAGAAGTTAGCTTATGGGGTCCCAGCTGTGTCAGTAATTTTTCTCATTCTCTCTTACTGTGCTGCTCAGGAAGGCTTCTGACCCACAGAACTTGGTCCAGTCTCTAGGCTCCTTGGCCTGAGCCAGGAAAGGTCCTGCAGTACTGGGATGGCCACAAAAAAAAAAAAAGAAAAGGAAAAAAAAGGTGCTATTCACAGATGTATTCCATGATAACAGAGCAAAAACCACGAGAAAGTTGTATTTGCAATCTAGGAGAGAGGACACAAGGAAAGATGAAACCATCTGAATGAAGGGATCTAATAAATATCCTCCAGTTCTGTGGACTCACAGGAATGTTTTGCACTTTGTTAGATACAGCTAAGGCCTTTCAGAGCCCACGGCATTTCTTTTCCCACAAGGTTCTTCTGCTCCTTCCCGAACACCTTCTCCATTTCCAGTGGACCCCCTGCACCTAAACTTGACCAAGGCAGAGGCCTCAAGGCTGCTCAGTCAAGACATCCTGAACATAAGAGCCTCACGGCCGGGGGGAAGAGATCCAGACCAGTGTGTGCTGGACAAAGAAAGACACCTTGAACATCTGTGTCTTGATCGATCACTTCCTTTGCAAACTTCTTGTTTTGCAGTTGCGCTCCTAGCAATGCTTGTTGCCAGCCAGCATGTCACAGGCCCAGGTTCTTAATCGCTGGAGAGCCCGGGTACGGGCAAAGTTCCCACTTGGCGCCTGCACTAATACACGCGCTGGAGAGGTTTGCGGTTCACGTGCTGGACCTGCCGGCTCTCTTTGCTAGCAGCACCTCACCCGAAGAAAGATGCGCACAGGTACCTCTTCTCTCTGCAATCTCACAGGATGAACAGACTCAGGGGAAGTAGGCAGACCTCCCGTGGTTAATGGTGGCGGCCTGGCTTTCCTCTGCTTCCTGTGGTGTTTATTTCGTGCTGAAAGAACACTTTTCTTGTACGCTGAACAATGCAGAAGAAGGACGTTGTGCATGAGCATCTTTTCCATTCCAGGCTAAACAGCAATGATGTTGCTAGCAGCTCAGGGAGCTCCAAGATGCTCCTGATAAAGCCCTCTGCATGGCAAGAGCTGCTGCTCACGACAGCAGGCTCTCCAGAGTTGTTTCCCTTGCCTCTTCAGGCTCTGTAGCTCCCAGGAGGCGCCTCTGCCTCAGCCTGACTGCACGTCATGCCCTTTCTCTAGCCTCCCTCTTTATAACACTGAAATGCAACCCAGGCTTGGGAGGGGGGAAGAAAAGGGTTTCTCTTCTCTCATCACACCGCAGGGAAGAGGCAAGAACACGCTTGCTGGATTCGAGCGGTGTAGCAGTGGCCCCAGGCTGATGTGGACCCTGCTGAAGGGCTGGGCCTGTTTTTTCAAGCACACTACCACTCGCACCGGGGGTGAGGCTCTGGGCAAGTTACCTGACATCTAAGCAGTTTGGAAATCAGGCAGAGATTCAGGCCTGCCTCTCGCTGTGGAGAGGCTGAAGGAACTGGCTCCAAGCAGCAATGTTACCTTATTCTTGGTGGCTTGTTTGGACGCTTTGTCTTTGTGCACTCCCGTTTTGCAGGCAATTTTGATTGATCCATTGTTGTTCAGCAGCAGCCTCTGCTACCCGCTTCAACAGTCTTCTCCAAACTTCCTTTTGACTAGTTGATCCGAGAAGCCCAGAGGACAGCACCGAGCATCCTTTCTATTCCACATATCCATGCCTGGTGGGAGGCTGCTGGACTCACCTTGACAGCTACGCTCACAACATTACTAGAGGGCATTCCAGCATATGCTCCAGTGCTGTTGCTCGCTACGTCGGATGCTTGCTGTGCAGATCTCCCGCCAGAGGTATTTCTCTCACTGCCTTCCCAGCTTCTTTCAGTCTCATGTTAATTTATCACTCCATTAAGCACCCAAATACTGTGCTCTCCTAAGCCATTCAACACCGGCATTACTAGGGCACCCTGCTGGCATCTCTTCCCTCTGCAGTTGCCACAAGGCTTCAACCTGAAGGGCAGCAAGGCAAGTAAATCCAAAACAGGCAACCTAGGAGATGCTCAGTGTCCTCCCTTGGAGCACTGGAACCTCGGGTCGCTTCACAGAGCTTTAATCCTAGAGGTGTTCCTTAAAGATGATGCCCTAAATTGCCCTGCTTACCCACTACAATCTTGCCTTTAAGGCCAAGAAGCAAACTTGTTCTAGTCTCTCCCTTATTCAAAGCATTCCTCAGCTTCACTGGAAAAGGAATTCATCTTTGTGGAGCAGAACACAAATTTTTTTTGGGGGGGGGGCTTACGGCTGCGCTGTCTTTTCTCCTCCCACCTCAGGTACGAGCTTTATTTTCTGAGCTTTACGGAGAAGTTTTCAATGTCCAGTCACCTAGCGAGGAGGAAGGGAGAAAGTTTTTCGAGGACTTGCTTGTCCAGCAAGCTGCTAAGCCTGCTGCACCACAAAAGAAAGCAGGTGAGCCTATTCTACAAACACAGCGTTGCTATCTCTAGCTTAGCAGCCATTCGGCATTTGCTTTGGTAATAGATTTCCTGGCACGAAGGTTTACTCTGCTTGTGTCCGCGCATCATCACTTGGCTAACCTTTTCTGGTTGACTGAAGCTTGTCAGGCACGGGAAGTCCTCCTGCCTGTGGCATCACCACCTGAGCCTCGACTGCTGAGAGAGGAGGAGGAGAGGCAGCTCGAGGAGCAAGGGGACGAGACATGGCCAGCGGTGCCTGCAGAGTCCAGTACACCCCTCTCTACTGGCAAGTCCTTTCTTCCTTTTTTCTTTTTTCCTTTTTTCCTTTTTTGGATAAGGTGCCAATGACATTGATATCTTCCCTCTTGTCATGGCATACCTGCTTTTGGTGATGCCGGTGGCTTTATGCCAAAGGCATTCCATTTCCAAATTAGGTGCAGCATGTGTGGTCAGTCCCCAGGACAGTCACTCAACATGCTTATGAAATAAAGCCCAGCCACAGAGCTTGGCTCACACTGTAAAACACTGGCCTCGATGGCCCCGCAACGGCTAACTCCTCAAATGTAACATGTTGTTTAGAGCAGTTGCTGAACACTCCACAAGTTCTTATGGTAATAGGAAACAGTGAGGATTTTTCCTTTGCTTTTGCTTCCTTTTTCTCTTCCTCTCCCTCTTGCCTTCCTGCCCGCCACCCCCGCACCAAGTCATGGCCGTCTGTCTGTGAGGCCTAGGCAACCTCTGCTTTTGGAACACAGGGGAAGGAGAGCTTGTCTCCAAAGACTTTTCTGCTTCTCACCTCTTTTACTTCCTGTGATGAGAAACAAAGCCACCTGAGCTTATGACCTTGCTTTGTGCTCATGCCTTTGGTCTACAGTCTGCTCTGTGCACAAAATCTTCAAGGGCGTTCTTTTATGCATGATATAATCTGATAGTTCTTGCGCTTTTTAATTCTAATAACAATTGGACCCCCTTCACTTGCTGCCCTCTCTCCCTCAACACATGCATGTAGTGAGCCAGCACAATGGTACTTCAGTCCCTCTCACCATTTCCCTTGTGCACCAAGTAAGACGACGGTGCTAGATTGTGCAGACAGAACTGCTTAGCTAATGCTTTGGCTTGCTTTTTCTCCTATCTCTGTGCAGCTGCCTGCAGACAAAAGCGAAGGAGGAACGCATCGCCCTCAGAGAGCCTAGCAGAGAAGAGGAGGAAATGCTCACCCCCTGCTGAGAAGGAAACCAGCATCTCTCTCAGGGTAGGTTGGAGCTCACTGATCCACCTTTGCTTCCCGCTCTGCTGACGACCCTTGAGCTATCCATTCTGCCAGCAGAGCTGCAGGCATGGGCAACATTCAGCTAACGGGGAGACAGAAGCACCTGAGGAGGCTCCCACTGCCAGCTGGCAGCCCTCTTTCTAGAGGCTCTGTGGCCTCTCTTCAAAAGATGCATTTCGCAGTACACCTGCATTGCAGCCACAGAAGCTCATCCAAGGCAAGAGGGCCTTTGCTGTGGCAGCCGCTGTCCTTTACTACAAAACAGGCCATGGCAGTTACTGCTGCTCTCAGAGAAGTTCACTTGCAGTTAGGATCGTGGAGGTGATTGATAGCCTGAGGAGCAGCACAATGCTAGCTGAAACTGGAGCCTTGCTTTTTCTCGCAAGTCGGACACAGCAGCTCATTTCCTCCATGGAAATCTGCTGTGATATTTAGTCTGGTCTTGGACGTTTCACTCCTTCTTTATTTAGCCATACAAGGAAGGAGGATGCGAGTTGTGTGGGACCATTTTCTTTTGTGTCTGAACACATCGAGAGCCTATTCAAATGATCTCGTGCTAACGCAAACTTGTACTGTCTCCCTTTTTTCTTCAGCAACTTTTGAAGGTCGTTGGCGACGCAACAAAGCACTGCAACATCCGCCACCTCGAAAAACTACACCTGGTGCTCAGCCAGTGTGTTTACCGCCATTGGCAAGACGATGACAAAACGCAGTTGATAGAGGTACTTTGGTTACACAGCACTTCCTGTCACTGTTCTGCACTTCTTCCTTGTGCACAGTGGATATCCTGCTTATTTGCTATTCCTCTCTTTCCTGCTTAGCAGTCTGTGTTACATACGAGTTGCTGACTTCCACCCGGAGGGCATCTACACAGACTTTCATTTTATACAAAGCAGCTAGCTACAGGATTTTACATTTCTATTCCAGCTTATAGCAAGTTTGCCTGTGTCTAGTTGGCAATTATTATTCCTTTTTTATCTTTTTTTTTAGTCTTTTTTTAGGAAACGAAGGAAGAAATTGAAAACTTCTCCCGTGCTCAGTAACAGGAAACGTGCTTTTACTCTGCCATTCTTTTTCATTATTTGCTGTTTAGTCCTCAGTGCACAATTCAGTGAAGAGAGCCTGTAGTTATCATATAAAGACATCTGTTTGTATATATATCCAAATATAGCGAGGCTATACCAATAAAGCTCATATAAGTCCTTTTAAGCTTTCTTACTGGCTGTTTGTTGCTGTTGGTGTTCCATACCTATTGCGTATACATACATGATCTGTTGACATAGAGGTGTTCGGCCTTCCTTTCGCATGTGCATTGCCTGAAAGTCTCGTGCCTGGCATTTTTAGGAGACCAATGGTTGTCAGTGCCTTTGACCTACACACATCTGGACGTCTTCCAAGTAATCTCAGTGCCTCTCTCAAAAGAAAGCAACGGAAAACTCGACCATCTTTGCCCAAACGGTGACAGGCGGTTTTTCTGGCGCCGCCTGGGCTACTGCCTATGCCGTTGTCACTTAGGCAAGGTTGCAAGGCAGCGCAGAGGTCATTCTTCTTCGGACCTGCTCGCGCCCCCAGGGGTTCTCAGAGAAAGAAAACAAAGCTGCAGCAAGCGTCGGGGAGGAAAACTCTTCCCCAGCAGCGGCACTTTGCTGTGCTCGGGGCGCCCCGCGCCCGGGCACGTCTCAGCCCGCAGCGCTGCCTGCTGCCCGCCGCCCCCCCCCCCCAGCAGCTCTCCTCCGTCCGCTCGGCGGCAAGCGGCGCTCGCGCTCTCTCGGCCCCTCGCCTCGGCCCCGGCCCCCCTTCTCGGCCCGCCAGCGCCCCCGGCAGCCGCTCCGCCGCCGGGCATGGCTCTCCCAGCACAGCTCTCCGCCCGGGCGGCCGAGCCGAGCCGAGCCGAGCCGCGCCAGCCCCCGGCTCCCCCGGCGCCCACCCCCGCCCACAGCGCCCACCCGGCCCCCACCCGCCGCCACCCGCCGCCACCCCCAGCACCGCCGGCAGCCACGCTCCGCGCCGGGAGCCGCCCTCGCGGCGGGAAGCACCCCCGAGCCCCGCCGAGGCTGCAAGCCTGCCCGGGGCTGCAGCGCCCACGGCACCGGCTGCCCCCGCACCCTCGCCCCCACCGCGCCTGCCGCGCTCTCGGCTCCGCACAGCAGCCCCGCGCCCCGACGCCTCGCCGCCCGGCGCCCGCGCTCTGCCCCGCCGCTGCCCCGGCCCGCCTCGCCCCGCCGCAGCCTGTGCTAGCGTGCCCCGCAGCCGCGGCGCTCCAGCCCAGGGCGCTGCTCTTCCCCAGCGCTCTTCTGCTCGCCCCGCCGAGCCTCAGCACCTTCGCCATGGATGCGACCAGCGTGTTCGTTGCACTGCTTTAAAGGCTCGCGTCTGGCATTGTAACACAAGAAATCAGCTTGGGGCAATGGTAACTCCCTTGCCAGGCTTGCTTGCCTGGATCGGCAGCGGTAATGGGCCTTCTTCCCAACAGAGAGCTGCCAGAGGCTAGTCACAGCCTGCCCTTCTGAGCGCAGATCCAAAAGCTGCCCTGGCAGATGGCCATTGGCAGATGTCCATCGCAGAGCAAGCGGCCATGGGAGCATCGTCTTTCTTTTCTTGCTTCTGCCCGCTGCAAACAGAAATCAAGCAAACAGCAGGCAAGAAAATCAGGAGGAGAGAGCGCTCCTGCCTGTGATAGGTGCTAGTTTGTTACATCAAATCGGGAAGTGATTTTACGGTGAAACAAGGTGCTAATTACGGGCTAAAACCACAACATCCTGCAACGAGGGCATGTACCCCGCCTGAGATAATTAAGTGGAGCCAGCGAGGCGGCGATGTTAGTTTAGATAGCCTAATATGGCAATGGCGAGGTCACACAATTGTAAAATATATGCATGACCTGAGGGTCACCACACACAACGCAGAGGAAGACTCCAGCCTTCATCCCCATGACCACCAGAAGGCTGAAGAAGACCCCCTAGCAACAGCCGGCGCAACCGCAGAAGTTACAGGAAGTGCCACATATACCCGGGGCTGGAATCGCATATAAGGGGACTGTGAGGGGGGGATCGCGCGCGCCGTTGGTGGAGCAGGAGACTCCCCGGCCGCCCAGCGCTGTTTTGCTTACTTGTGACTTGCTCAATTATTTTATTAAATTGGAATTTATGCAACCCGGCCCGAGTGGTTGTCAATTTGTCGCGTTTACCTATAACAATTTGGTGCCGTGACTCGGATACAGGCTTCCCTGGTTTCGGGACTCTGACTCAGGGGAGGCGCCCCATCCTGTCTTCGGATGGCCCCTGAGTGGGTAGTTCCCCTACCAGAAACTGTATTTCCGAACCCTAAATCAGGACAAGTAAGCAAAAGAACTGCAATACCCCGTAAACTTTGTGCACGAAGATCCGAACGAAGACTCAGGACTGAGTGAGTATATGTATGCGGTTCCGTTCGGTTGGGGTGGGATACCCGGAGCACGTGAGAAGTCCCCAGGGGAGTGCGGACCCTCCAGGAGAGGGGGTCCTTGGTGCGGACCCTCCAGGAGAGGGGGTCCTTGTGTAACAGGGGACGGAGTGAGTGCGGACCCTCCAGGAGAGGGGGTCCTTAGTGCGGACCCTCCAGGAGAGGGGGTCCTTGCGTACGGTGTGAGTGCGGACCCTCCAGGAGAGGGGGTCCTTGTGTAATAGGGGACCGAAAAGGGGCACCCGTCGGCCGACTGGGCCGCCCTCTGCGAAGGGACAACCGTCCTAGCAGTAAAGACTCGGGTGGTGTGAGTGCGGTTCCCTGCGGAGAGAAAGAGAGTGACTGAGGGGAGTGCTCCGGAAGATGGGACAGAAAAAGAGCAAGTCTTCTGATCCCATAGAGGTTACCCTAATGATTAAGCATTAGGATGATTGGCCTTCTAGGAAAGGCAAAAGTAAAAAAGAAAATGGTATATTACCCCCTTTACTGGCCAATATATGGGTCTTTTGAAAATTGGATATGACAGGCTCTAAATATATATGTGAATTCAAAGGAGCCTTTTAGTTTAGAAGAAAGTGAGTATGCTAGTTTATGGATAAGACCAGATACTCGAACCATGATATTTACCCTGAAAGAGAAGGGTTCGAGGAAGAAAAGCAAAATATTGGAGGAACTTCCCGTTTCTCCTCCCCCCTATATTCCCTCAGCTCCAGCTCAAAACCCAATACCAGCTCCTCCTCGTAGCCCCCCCCCCAACGACCCTGGACTGGGATCTAGACCCTCCTAGTTCCCCAGAAGAAACCCGAAGGGTCACGAGGAGTCAAACGAGGGGAGGTGGGTGACCTGATCAGCTCTACCCCTTGCGAGAACTCCCCATGGGGGGACCGCAACCAGGAATGGGTTTTGTGTCCATGCCCCTGAGTTCAGGGGACGTATGGGATTTAAGAAGGAAATGGGGAATTTATTAGAAGATCCTTTAGGGGTGGCTGAAAAATTAGATCAGTTTTTAGGTCCTAGCCTTTATACATGGGAGGAAATACAATCCATCTTAAGCATATTATTTACAGTGGAAGAAAGGAAAAATCTGCAACTTTATTTCGAGGTAGACCCCAGTACCCCTGTGGGACAGGCTCTATTGAAAACGCAGTTTGTAGCAAAGGCCTTTCCAGATATCAGAAGAAAGCTAGAGAAGTTTTCTTACAGCAAAAAGTGCATAGCTTCATTTTTAAGATGAGCTTGAAGAGGCACTTTCAAAGAGTTGATGTAGGAGGGGTCAGAGTCTTCTGTGTATTTTTCTGCTGCTCTGAGTGGCAGTGCAGCACAAAGCAGATGAAAAATGAATTGGACTTCCCTGTGATTCAGGCTTGGAACGCTTTCCAAAAGTCCTCTTCCCCATGACTCCTCCTAAATTATGGGTTGGGTATCAGAGGGAGAATAGGGTGCTCCATAGCACCCATCATAGAGTCAGGTGGTGGGTCAGAATCTTGACCCTTTTGAAAGAGTATTGGGTTGAGCTTTGGATACAGTGAGTCAATTTCTGTTTTAACCATGCAATGGCAAAAAAAAAAAAAAAAAAAAAAAATCACCACGGGCCACTGATGGCAGAGGGGAGCCAGCCTCACCAGCACTGATGATTCCACCCTCACTGCTTGTGTCGTGTGGAATTGCTGTTGCTGGAGACAGCCCTCATCAAATTCAAGGTAATTTTGCAAAGCTGACATCTCTTTGAGCCGCAGCCACTGTTCATGGCCTTTGGAAGGCTAAATGAAAAAGCCTCTCAATGAAGCGGTGTTGATTTCATTTTTCATTAAATTGCAGCTCTGCGTATTTTACCTGCTTACTGACTCTTTTAGCTAGCTGAGGCATCACAGTATTGCACTCAAATTATTGCGAAAATATTTGCATTCTAATGCTGTGAGGACTTGTGTCCCTATGTAGGATATAATGTAGCTGTGTGCTTTGTAAACAGAAAAACAGCAACTCCATTACCAGAAAATTTCTTTTTGAAGCAAATTCCCATTTTATATTGTAGAGGGTAAAATATTTCTGAGATGCTAACAGCTAGACCACTGGCAAGAGTAAGGGTTTGATAGCAAATTTTATCCCTTGCTGTGTAAAGAAACAGTTGTTAAGGCTTTTAGAAATGTGGAGCCAAAAGGAGGGGGAAGAATGCAGTAAAAATACATTTCTTTTGGGAGGCTTCTTGACTTCCTTTCTGTGCATGCTATCAGGGTATGCTATTGTAGATGGGAAGTCTCTAGAGTTAATAGAATCAAGGCCCCTAGACAAAACTTGGTCGGCCCAGGCTTGTGAATTGTATGCGGTTTTTAGAGCCTTAGAAATTTTAAAAGGCAAAATAGGGACTATATACACCGACTCCAAATACGCTTATGGAGTAGTACATACATTTGGGAAAATATGGGAAGAAAGAGGACTGATTAATTCACAAGGGAAGAATTTAGTGCACGAAAAATTAATTAGAAAAACCTTAGAAGCTCTGAGGGGACCTCGGAGAATCGCGGTAGTACACGTTAGGGGCCATCAAAAGGGCACATCTTACCACATAAGGGGAAATAATCTAGTAGATGAAGAGGCAAGAAAGGCAGCTTTACACCTATTGTCTGAAGGAAAAGAGGGCCAAGATAAGCTAGATACCAGGATGAGTTTTACTAAACAGGAAATAGATAAATTACGACAAATAGGAGCCATAGAAAAAGAAGGTAAATGGGTGCTGCCCGATGATAGAGAAATTGTATCCAAAGGCGTGGCTTGGAGAATAATGAAAGAATTCCACCGACAGACTCATTGGGGAGTGCAAGCATTAGTGGACCAGTTTGGAACCAAGTATATGTGCATTGGAATATATGACATAGCAAAAAGACTAGTGGAAGAATGTTTGACCTGTCAGAAGGTTAACAAGCAACACCTCAGAGAAAAATTCCCAGGGGGACGATCAATAGCCAAGAGGCCGTTTGAGAAAATACAGGTTGACTTTACAGAACTCCCAAAAGTGGGCAGGTATAAACACCTATTAGTTATAGTAGATCATTTAACTTACTTTGTAGAAGCTTTTCCTGTAGCCCGAGAAACTGCGAAATCAGTAGCTAAGATATTGTTAGAAAATATTGTACCCCGGTATGGGAGTGTAGTAGTCATAGACTCAGACAGGGGACCACATTTCACATCCAAAGTCATTAAAGAAACATTAGATCCCTTAGGAATCAAGTGGGAGTATCACACTCCTTGGCATCCTCAAAGTTCAGGACAGGTAGAGAGGATGAATGGGGAAATAAAAAAAAAAACAGTTAACAAAGCTAATGATGGAAACCCAGATGAATTGGATTAAGTGTCTACCTTTAGCTTTGTTGAATATACGAACTCAGCCCAGAACTGACACAGGAGTCTCCCCTTTTGAAATGTTATATGGGATGCCATATGACAGAGCTTATAAAGAGAAGACAAGAATTGATAAAGAAAGGACTAATAGTACAGAGACCTCCACTGGATGTAGCCATTCACCGAGTTAACCCTGGAGACAAGGTTTTAATTAAAACCTGGAAAGACTCATCCTTGACTCCCCACTGGGAGGGACCTTTTCTTGTCTTGCTTACCACAGACACTGCTATTCGCACCGCAGAGCGAGGATGGACACATGCCAGCAGAATTAAAGGGCCGATCTCAGAAACATCGTGGGAAGCCTTTGGAAACCCGGACAGTTTAAAAGTAACCTTTAAGAAGAAACCTAGAAACCTCGATAAGTAAGACCACATTTTGTAAAACCTCACATTGTATTTGTTATCCCTTTGTGTGTTATGAATGTAGGATTTGTAAAGAGAAGTAGTGGACTCATTGGTAGTACGGGTACCTCCCTAGCGGCAGTTGTCGCCTTTGTTATGGCAAATTGACCTATTTGACATTAAAAGGGATCTCAAGAAAAGATCGGTGGAATGGTGGGAAGCTTTTGCTAAAGGGGTACAACCAGAGAAAGGTTGTACCTACGCCAACCACCCCGATCACATAAGGCCAAATTGAAAACACCAATTGTAGGTGGACCGTGCCGTATGTTGAGTGTCACTCTGGAGAACTGGGAAGCCTTTAAAAATCCAAAAAGCTCATACAGGAGGTTCCCCTGAAGAATACGGCTGCTGTCGAGAAGATGGTACACCCTGCTGCTCTGAGCAAAAGAGTAGGCAGAGGAGACAGAGACGTATGGAAACTGTGGGGATTGAGGCTGATAAGCCACCTCCTAAGCAGGGATACCCAAAATTGTAAGGCCCAGACTCTTTAAAGTCCCAGAGACACTTGGCATCACGGATCGCCCCTCCAAGACATTAAGGGTTTGTAAAATATCCGTTAGCCAAGCCATGGGTCCACTACTCCTCTGGAAGATGATTGTGCTGGGCTTAATAGGAAGATGAATCAAAGGGGAAAATAATATACACCAACCCCTTAAGTGGTCATTAATAAGGTGGGAGGATCAAACAGTGATCCAAGTACGAAATGTACCCGGGAGTCCTACATTCACTGCTACTTTATGTGAGTTGGTGCCTATTGAACCATGTCTAAATCATATGGGGTTTTACTTTTGTCCTAGTTCTAATCCTGGGCGAGGATACTGTAACTACCCAAACTCTTATTATTGTGCTTATTGGGGATGTGAAACTATAGCCTCTGATTGGACTCCAGAAGCAGGGTTAGATAAGTTTTTATCAGTAAAATGGGGGCCTTCTGGGTGTACCCCCCCCCCCTAAAAAGGATTTCCAGCTGGGGTATCGGGGAAATCCCCACTATACCCCCCCCAGGAACTTGTAAACATTTAGTGATAAATATCACCCATCCAGAAGATCCGGGATGGTTTTTGGGAAAGACCTGGGGAGTCCGGTACTGGGAGTCCGGGACCGATAGAGGTGGATTAATTTTCATAAGGAAAGAAAGTGTGCAATCCATTCCTCAAGCAATAGGGCCGAATCTAGTTATAGCAGAAACTGGAATTTCCTCCCTAATGAAGCAACAGCAAGACCTTAGCACCCTACGGGCGGCTGTAGATGAAGACTTGAAACGAATAGAAAAATCCATCACAGCCTTAGAAAAGTCGTTAATATCACTATCAGAAGTGGTGTTACAAAACAGAAGAGGGATGGACCTCTTATTTTTACAACAGGGAAGATTGTGTGCAGCCCTAGGAGAAGAATGTTGCTCTTATGCAGATCATACAGGAGTTGTCAGGGATACTATGGCAAAGGTGAGAGAAGGCCTTGAAAGACGTAAAAAAGAAAGAGAAGCCCAGCAAGGGTGGTATGAGTCATGGTTCAGTCATGCTCCCTGGCTAACAACCTTATTGTCTACCAATGCGGGTCTATTGGTTTTATTAGTACTTGTGTTCACCTTTGGACTGTGTATAGTAAATAGAATAATTAACTTAGCAAAAAGCAGACTCGAAGCCGCCCACCTACTGTTGATAAGAGGTCAATATGAACAACTAAACGAAGATGAGAGTAAGCATAACCCTGTGCTCTCCCTGGCACAGGAGGCTGTTGTTCGATTTGATGAACAAACTAGAAAGGACCAAAACAAAAAGGGGGGATTGTGATAGGTGCTAGTTTGTTACATCAAATCGGGAAGTGATTTTACGGTGAAACGAGGCGCTAATTACGGGCTAAAACCACAACATCCTGCAATGAGGGCATGTACCCCGCCTGAGATAATTAAGTGGAGCCAGCGAGGCGGCGGTGTTAGTTTAGATAGCCTAATATGGCAATGGCGAGGTCACACAATTGTAAAATATATGCATGACCTGAGGGTCACCACACACAACGCAGAGGAAGACTCCAGCCTTCATCCCCACGACCACCAGAAGGCTGAAGAAGACCCCCTAGCAACAGCCGGCGCAACCGCAGAAGTTACAGGAAGTGCCACATATACCCGGGGCTGGAATCGCATATAAGGAGACTGTGAGGGGGGGATCGCGCGCGCCGTTGGTGGAGCAGGAGACTCCCCGGCCGCCCAGCGCTGTTTTGCTTACTTGTGACTTGCTCAATTATTTTATTAAATTGGAGTTTATGCAACCCGGCCCGAGTGGTTGTCAATTTGTCGCGTTTACCTATAACACTGCCCTTCCCCTTTCTGCAGTGCAGTGCTGTGCGATGCAGCAGGAAGAGCCGAGAGCGAACAGCTGAAGGCGCCACACACACTTTACCCCAGACTTTGGAGAAACTCCAAGGCAGCTAAGCGCTTACGAAGGAAACAACCACCCGAGCTGTAAAACTGTGAGCATCCCTGAAGGGACACAACCTTTGCTGATCTGGTTTTACATTTGACTCACTGTGTCCTCTCAGAGAGGGCTGCTGCCCAGGCGCTCCTGCTCCTTCTCATCTTCTACCCTTTCACTTGAAAAGCCCTCCCTCCTGCTCTCTCTCCTTGCTGCTAGCACTGGTGTCGAATGGTAGAGCTCCAAGTGGGGCTGCTGCTTGCCTAGGTGCTTGCCCAGCACTCCCTGGCAGGGCAGCGCTACCCAATGCAGTGCACTTGCCCCAGACGACGGGAGCATCAGTGCAGCCCTCTTTGGCTTCAAGAGGTTCCGAAACCTCTTAGCCTGGGATTTGCACCTGCATCTTAGGGAGGAGAGTGTGCTGGGAACTGACAAGTATCGACTCTCTGGTGTGGCTGTGTGTTTCCTTCCCCTTCGGAACGAGCAACAGATGAATCCTCTTGCTGGAGGGCCTTCAAAAGCACTTGTCTCCTCCGCAGAAGGCATCCACCACTGCCCCAGAATGAAATTGTCCCACACCAAGAGGAAGCTCTCAGCACCTCTAGTTGTGGCTCAGCACAGGTCCTGCAGAGAGAAGGGTTCCAAGCCATGTCTCTGCAAAATAATTTCTCTTTTCCTGCTTCTGATGCTCTGGAAGTGAGTATGCCATGACAGCTTCCTCCACATCTGGCCCTGCCATGCTGACCGTCTCTTCCAAGTTGCTGGCTGTAGCAGAGACTTGGCACAGACAGAGAAAACAAGTCCTGCTGCTGCTGGTGCTGCTGCCAAGAGGGTTTCCTTGCTCTGGAGTCCATCTTCACTGCCCGGTGGGAGCAAGGGAGGGCATTTCCACCTGCTGGCCTGCAAGAAACTGTCGTGCTTACAGTGCAGCCTCTCAGCAGTAAGGGCCACCAGTGAGCAGCATCAGCCACTCAGAAATCTGGGAGAGGCTCCAGGGAAAAAGCAGAGAGAGCCAAGCATGTGATGGAGAGAATCCTGGGCCCAGGAAGGAAGCTGTGGCTCTATATGCCGCAGGGAGGTTTGTCCCAATGGGTTGTGCTGCATCCATTTTGGTGGTCAAGGGTCTGGGAACCCAGGTCATTTTCTCCTCAATCCTGCCAGTGAGGGGGATGGATGAGAGGAAGAGGAGACGGACTTTCCAAGTTAACGACTGGCTGTGCCACTGGTGTTGGCAACAGGGTTTTGGTTTCTGCGACCATGGGACCCTGTTTGAAGATCGACAACTGCTGGGGAGAGATGGGATCCACCTCACTAAGTGGGGCACATGTGTCTTTGCCAACAGGTTGGCCAACCTGATAAGGAGGGCCTTAAACTAGGAAAGATGGGGGAAGGGGAGAGTTATAGTGCCAGGGTAGTTGGCAAAACACACCTCAAGTCGGGACACCTCCAGCAGGTGAATGCAGCCAGGGAAGTGCGCATGGGATGTGGCTATGGGGGATCCTATTGTATCCCTCCTGGGAAACCTGCATGCTCGATCACCTCTCTGAAATGCCTGTACACCAATGCACGCAGCATGGGGAATAAACAGGAAGAACTAGAGAGGTGTGTGCGGTCGCAGGGCCACGATCTCATTGCCATTCCAGAGACATGGTGGGATAGCTCGCATGACTGGAGTGCCGTCATGGATGGCTACGTGCTTTTTTAGGAAAGACAGACCAGGAAAGCGAGGTGGTGGAGTTGCTCTTTATGTGAGAGAGCACTGGAATGTATTGAGCTGTGCCTAGGGGTGGATGAAGAGCGAGTCGAGAGCTTATGGGTAAGGATTAAAGGGCAGGCTAGCATGGGTGGCACTGTTGTGGGTGTTTACTACAGGCCACCTGATCAGGAAGAGGAAGTCGATGAGGCCTTCTACAGACAGCTGGAAGCAGCCTCACAATCCCAGGCCCTGGTTCTCATGGGGGACTTCAGCCACCCTGAGATCTGCTGGAAAGACAACACAGCTAGGCACAAACAGTCCCAGAGGGTCCTGCAGAGCATTGGTGACAACTTCTTGACACAGGTGGTGGAGGAGCCAGCAAGGAGAGGTGTGCTGCTGGACCTCGTACTAACAAACAAAGAAGGACTGGTGGAAGATGTGAAGGTTGGGGGCAGCCTTGGCTGCAGTGACCATGGGATGGTGGAGTTCAGGATCCTGCAAGGAGGCAGCAGGGCACTAAGTAGGATCGCAACCCTGGACTTGAGGAGAACAAACTTTGGCCTCTTCAGGGACCTACTTGGAGGAATGCCATGGGTTAGGGCCCTAGAAGGAAGGGGCGTTCAAGAGAGCTGGTTAATATTCAAACATCACTTCCTCCAGGCTCAAGATCAGTGCATCCCTATGAGTAGGAAGGCAAGCAAAGGGGGCAGGAGACCTGCATGGATGAGCAAGGAGCTCCTGGCAAAACTCAACCAGAAGAAGGAAGTCTACAGAAAGTGGAAAGGGGGACAGGCCCCTTGGGAGGAATACAGGAACATTGTCAGAGTATGCAGGGATGTGACGAGGAAGGCTAAGGCCCGTTTGGAATTACATCTGGCGAGAGATGTCAAGGACAACAAGAAGGGCTTCTTCAAAGACATCGGTAGCAAGAGGAAGACTAGGGAAAATGTGGGCCCTTTGCTGAATGGGGAGGGTGCCCTGGTGACGAAGGATGCAGAGAAGGCAGAGTTACTGAATGCCGCCTTTGATTCAGTCTTTCCTGCTCAGGCCAGCCCTCAGGAACCCCAGACCCTGGAGGCAAGAGAGAAAGTCTGGAGAAAGGAAGACTTTCCCTTGGTGGAGGAGGATCGGGTTAGAGATCATTTAAGCAAACTTGACACCCACAAATCCATGGGCCCCGATGGGATGCACCCACGAGTGCTGAGGGAGCTGGCAGATGGTATTGCTAAGCCACTCTCCATCCTCTTTGAAAGGTCATGGAGAACAGGAGAGGTGCCTGAAGACCGGAAGAAAGCCAGTGTCACCCCAGTCTTCCAAAAGGACAAGAAGGAGGAGCCAGGGAACTACAGGCCAGTCAGCCTCACCTCTATCCCTGGAAAGGTGATGGAGCAGCTCATCCTGGAGGCCATCTCCAAGCATGTGGAGGACAAGAAAGTGATCAGGAGTAGTCAGCATGGCTTCGCCAAGGGGAAATCATGCTTAACCAATCTGATAGCCTTCTCTGATGGAATGACTGGCTGGGTAGATGAGGGGAGAGCAGTGGATGTTGTCTCCCTTGACTTGAGGAAGGCTTTCGACACTGTCTCCCATAGCATCCTCATAGACAGGCTCAGGAAGTGTGGGTTAGATGAGTGGACAGTGAGGTGGATTGAGAACTGGCTGAATGGCAGAGCTCAGAGAGTTGTGATCAGCGGTGCGGAGTCTAGTTGGAGGCCTGTAGCTAGTGGTGTCCCCCAGGGGTCAGGACTGGGTCCAGTCTTGTTCAACTTCTTCATCAGTGACCTGGATGAAGGGACAGAGTGCACCCTCAGCAAGTTTGCTGAGGATACAAAACTGGGAGGAGTGGCCGATACACCAGAGGACTGTGCTGCCATTCCGAGAGACCTGGAGAGGCTGAAGAGGTGGGCGGAGAGGAACCTCATGAAGTTCAACAAAGGCAAGTGCAGGGTCCTGCACCTGGGGAGGAATAACCCCAGGCACCAGGACAGGTTGGGGGCTGACCTGCTGGAAAGCAGCTCTGCTGGGAAGGACCTGGGAGTGCTGGTGGACACCAAGTTAAGCATGAGGCAGCAATGTGCCCTTGTGGCCAAGAAGGCCAATGGTATCCTGGGGTGCATCAGGAAGAGTGTGGCCAGCAGGTCGAGGGAGGTGATTCTCCCCCTCTACTCAGCCCTTCTGAGGCCCCATCTGGAGTACTGCGTCCAGTTCTGGGCTCCCCAGTACAAGAGGGATGTGGCACTACTGGAGCAAGTCCAGCAAAGGGCTACAAAGATGATTAGGGGATTGGAGCATCTCTCTTATGAGGAAAGGCTGAGAGAGCTTGGCCTGTTTAGCTTGGAGAAGAGAAGGCTGAGGGGGGATCTTATTAACGTGTAAAAGTATCTGAAGGGAGGGTGTAGAGAAGATGGGACCAAACTCTTTGCAGTGGTGCCGAGTGACAGGACGCGAGGCAACGGGCACAAACTGAAACACAGACGCTTCCATCTGAACATGAGGAAAGACTTCTTCACTCTGAGGGTGACAGAGCACTGGAACAGGTGCCCAGAGAGGTTGTGGAGTCTCCTTCTCTGGAGATATTCAAAAATCCGCCTTGACGCGATCTTGGGCAACTGCTCTAGGTGACCCTGCTTGGGCAGGGGGTTGGACTAGATGATCTCCAGAGGTCCCTTCCAACCTCAACCATTCTGTGATTCTGTGATCCATTCAGCTTATCACACTTATCTTAAGATGGGATGAATTGTCCTTTGAAGGTGATATTGCTTCCTTTGTCTATAGGGGGAGCCTAGAATAGATGTTGACTGGACCCCTAACCAAGGGTAGGGGAAATTAATTCACAGAAAGATTCTTCATTACAGTGCAGCTGCTGAGACTCCTAATTAAGGCCTGGTGTCTTGCAGGAGATCTAATTTACAGACATTAAACTGCATCGAGAGTCATAAATACACCAAGTACTTCAGTAACACCATTTTTCTGAAGAAAGAGTTCCAAAGCGGCAAGCTGAGTGTTAGAATATCACATTTCATATTGAAGTTGTTTCTCAGCGTATCACTCCACTAATGTTTCACAACGACCAGGCTGCAGGTCAGCTGCAACATATAGGGAAAAGAATGAGCTGTTGCTCCAAAGGCAGTACTGAATTGCATAGTTCTGCAAACATCGAAGCAAAGGACATTTATCTGGGCATTTATCTGGAGCAGGGAGGGGCTCTATTGCAAGTTTGAAGCCCTAAAGTTTTTCTATTTAGATAAATCTTCTGATTTGTTTCAGTAAGATGTCTTTGAAGTGAAGAAGGAAGCTACTCACTCTTACGAAGGTACATGAAATGTTTGTAGCTTTTGAAATAAGAGTTTATTTCTGGGAACAATATGGCATAAAATATCTCGCACCTTCATGCAAGGAAGGTAGGCCTATTTCTTCATTTTAGAGATGAAAAAGATCATTTTCAATCTGCAGATAGAATCATAGAATCATTTAGGTTGGGAAGGATTTCTGGAGGTCATCAAGTCCAACCTCCTCCTCAAAGCAGGTTCAGTCAGATCAGATTGCTCCGGCCCGATCCAGCTGAATTTTAAATGGCAGCACAGATGGAGATTGTACAAATTTGCACCTAATCCGGTGTTTGATCACTCACGTTGGGGCAGGAGAGGGAAATTTCCTCCTTCAGTTTCCCAAGTAGTCCATGGAAGAGGGCAACCTGTTGATAGCAAGCTCATTGAAGCCCTTTTCTGAGAATTAACTGGGCTAGTTGCTCTGCTTTAGAGCAGAAAAGGATGTGTAGGTTGGAGATAAAGAGCAGCCAACTATGCAAAGATGACTCAGTGTGTAAAGGCAGTCTGGTCTTTTGTGCATCTAAGCAGGGTAGGCATTTTGCTCACTTAAACTGTGTACCTAACCATTATAGGCTGGTTTTAATCCTGCTGTCTGCTTCTTGAAAAGGGCAAGTACTTCTGAAGATTTGGCTCAAGGGGGGAATAAACTGGCTTGGTATCTACAGTATAGACAGTATCTACAGTATCTAAAGTATTGAGTAGATACTCTTGTCTTTCTGGATGAAACAGGTCAGTAAGAGAATAGTTTTGTACCTATGCAATACCTTGAAGCCTATGCTAGAAACAGACCTCAGCAAGAATTGAAACCTCCATTCAGTCACCCACATGATAAGAACTCCGCTTTGAGAGCGTCAGCCAGGTTACTGCTAACCTCCAATAGATTAACAATAATTTTTCATGTGAGGTGAAGCTGGTAGAACCTTTACAGGGATGACTGATTCCCTTTTTGTTCAGGATTCCTTCCCTTTTAGCATGAGATTTTTCACCCTCTAAATGGAAAGTATTTCATTTGGTGACTCTTCCCAATTTATTCCTGAGCAGAAAATGGCCACTTTTCCTTGACAACAGGGATGCATGCAAATGAGAAATCCTTTCTCAGCCAAACCTGGAGGATCTTGTGGTATCTGCTCCTCTTTGGGAAGATGCAAAGCTGGGTTTTCCTGCTGCTGTTGCCATTTAGTGCTTGCCGACATTTCTTTCAAGAGAGGAAACTCTTACTTTCTTCTGCCAGGATGTGGATTTGTTATTTGTATGTTTACGAGTTGCAGTCCCAAAGGTCAGGCTGGTGGAGGTCCATGTAATTAAGGCAGGCCTTAGCAAGTTGGCACAGCTGCAGCCTAACCATTATATTCCTATTTCAGCAAGGCTGAACAGGGGCTGCTTTGTCCTGTTAATGGACTTTGTGGCCCATACTGAGCTCTAACTACCCTACTACCAATGCCCCGGGGAGATAGCTAATAGGCAAAAAATGTATTGGTGATTGCAATACAGGAAGAATGATGTCTGAACTAGTGTCAAGACCATGTATCTTCAGGAACAAGTGGGCCATTGCCCTTGGAGTGGGCCATTTGGATGATACTGTACACCTAACCGTGGCTATGAGTGAGGGGAGAAGAGTGCTCCATAGATGTCCTCAAGAAAAGCAGACTTTTTTCCTTAAAAGAGGAGAAAGAGGGCACACGAAAACCATTGTAGTGCCAGACTAGGACTGGTGTTTCACAGTGCTGCTGCTGCCTTTTGAATAAATTATTTTATCTTTCTGCGCTTTCTTATCTCACCTGAAAAATAGGAACAGTACTCCCTTGTATCACAAGTCATTTCAATGCGTAATTAAAGAAGTCTAGTCAGAAGCTATGAAGAAAATGCGCCGTACTTCCTTGTGGCTACTGAGACAATCCATTGTGTGTTGCCAGTTTCCCATTACTTCTAGGTGTTGAACCAGTTTCTTGTCGGGAGATAACATCAGTGTGCTAGCAACATGCCTGAGAGGAATCACTGTGTGGCCATTGAGTTTATCCTCTCTGGACTAACGGAAAGCCAAGAGGTGAAGGTAACCCGCTTTTTTTAAGCACATTAATAGGGAATCTTGGAATGATCATGTAGATGAAGGTTGATCCCCCGGCTTCACACACTGTGTACCTTTCCCTCAGTAACTTGGCTTCTGTGGATTTCTGTTACTCCTCAGCTATCTCCCCGAGGTTGCTGGTGAACTCTTCAGCAGTGAGGAGAGCCACTTCAGTCAGTGCCTGTGTGGCACAGCTATTCACTTGTCTCCTCATGGCTAGTGTTGTGTGTCTCCTGCTGGCAGTAACAACATATGACTGCATGTGGCTCTCTGTAACCCTCTCCTTTATGCAACTGTCATGTCCTCAAAAGCCTGTACACAGATGGTAATCATCTTCTATTTCACTCGCTTTGTCCATGCACTTACACAAACTATCTCCACCTTCACATTCTCTTTCTGTGACTTTGGTATTATCGGTCATTATTTCTGTGACATCCCCCTAGGATCCAGCTTTCATGCTCTGACACCTAGAGCAAAGAGACGGTACTTCACATTTTTGGTGTGTTTCGTGGCACCTTCACATCTCTGGCAATTCTCATCTCCTCCATCTACCTCATCTCCACCACCCTGAGGATCCACTCCTCCAAGGGCAGATGCAAAGCCTTCTCCACCTCTGCTTCCCATCTGAGAGCTCTCTTCTTGTTTTATGGCAGCACCGTTTTTATGTGCGGTAGCCCAACATCCAGCTACTCATTGGACTGAAATAAATGGGCCCCTCTGTTCTCTACAGTGGTGACTCCAGTGCTGAATCTTATCAGCTACAGCCTAAGGAATAAGGAGGTGAAGGATGCTCTGAGGAGAGTTTTAGGTCATATTAGAGAAACTTCAGCAGACTTGTTAGAAAGAGAACTTTGTTTGGGGAAAACTTATCAAAACCTTGGTACAAAGAGTAGGACTTCCAAGGAAGATTTGATCAGCTTCCAAGGGTGAGATTCAGAAAGGTACTTAATTGTTAGAAGGGATTTTAGGTGGACTTTTAACTGGTTGTATCTGCAACTTCTATCTTGAAAGACTGTGTTCCTCTGCTGCTGAAAGCTGGAGGAATCCTGACTTTTAACTTGCAAGTTCCAAGCACAAACAGGACTCGTGCCTGAGGAGTGTGTGGCACAGAATTGCAGTTCTCTGTTCTATTAGGAACGTTTGCTCATGTAGGAAAACCACCGGTCCGTCAAGATGAGAAAAAGCTTTCAGAGACATTCAAGAGGAGAAAAGCAATGTGATTTGAATTTATGGCCACTTCTGCTACGTCTTCAGTATTTGAAAGGAGTAGCCTCTTCCAGTGCAACACACAGAACCTGAAGTTCTGCAAAGGAAATCTTGGAGAAGAGACACCCGTGTTTTTGCCCCCCAAACACTAGGGAAAGTAACTGTCCCTCTTCTGTTAAATCTCCCTCTTCTGTCACTCATTACTACCTCCTTTTTCCCCTTCTGCCTGGAAACATGAAAAAACTACAGAAATGCAAAAAGATTGACTTCTAATTTTGCTACCATTGTGAAGTAAAAAGAACTTATTCTTGCTTTTCATCTCCACATATCAGCAATCCACTTGAGGCAACTGAGTGAACCGATAGTTATTTTAAGGACATTGGACATAATCTGAAAGTTAATCCAGCTGTAGTGTTCTTTCACTTAAAATAATGCTGAAATAAGATGGTGACTTACCAACAACATGTCTGCCATCAATGTGATTTTGAGAATAAATGACCAATCATTTCTGGGAGATGAGAAAGTTGGGAAAGGCTTTGGAATCCTTTTATCAATTCAACTAAGCTAGCTCTAAGGATAGGTGTTCTAGCGCTAAACGATGTTTCATCCCTTCTGGCTGAGTTTACAAATGCTGTCCCTCAGTTGGCAGAAGGAGTTGAAATCTTTATTGAGCTGAAAGTGACAGAATTAATCTCAGACAGGTGAGAGGTTCCTGCCTCTGCATAAGGTTTACAGTCAAAGGGGGATGGAAAGAGGTCTTGCGGATTCCCTTTGCATTTCACTGCAAGCCTGTTAGGGCTGTTATTTCCCCTGACTTCCTCTCCTTAAAGCTGTGCATAACTATAGCAAAGATTGTGTCCCTGTGATCATCTATGGCACCCTAAAGAAGGATTTTACAAGTCTCTTTCTTTCAAACTGCTGCCAGCATACTTTACAGAGAGCTGATATGACTGCGAAACATCATTATTTTTGCCCAAAGACACACAGCTGGGGAGAAAACTTATCTTCATATGTTATAGTCTGAATTTTGATCAAGTAGTGATGATTAAAGGCCATCACTATCTCAGAAGCGTTTATCTCAGTAACGCTAAAATTAGAATACGCACGGGGTAGTAAAATCATTTGGACTATATGCACTGTTATCCCACTGGCCTGACGGTCCCAAAATGCAGGAAAAAGAATGTGAAAATGTAGCCTTTTGGTGCTGCTAGTTGTCATCTTTCTGTTGCTGCAGAGCCTGAAGCTCAAGGTTTATCTCTTGTTTCTCATTATTAAGTATCATCAGATATGTGAAGTTCACTGTTTTTGCACATATCAATGTTGCACTGTCCTTATCTTGAACAGAGAAGTGAGATTTTTAAACCAGATTTCTGAGGTGTCCAAAATTGTCTCTTTCAGTGGACTCCCAGCTCACAGGAAGGAAATAGCTTGAGAAGAAATCACAGGCATCATTTTATTTTCCTGTGTATGTTTACAGGTCTCTGGGAAGAGCAATGTACACTACTACTCTTCCAGAAAAAGACAGGTAGATCGCCATCAAAGAGCTTCCCTGCACAGCAATGAGTCATGTCTGCACACCTCTCTCTGCGCTGATGTTTAAGATAGTCAAAGCCATCTCGAGCTAAGCATCAGCAGAACTGGCAGCATGTTTCAATCAAGAATCACAATCTCAAACCTAAATATGCTTTCTGACAAATATCATCAAAAAGAACAGATATTCATAAGCCCCACATTCATCTAAGCCGTGCATTCACCTATCCCTTAGTCTCCACCTCGAGAAACCCAGACAAAATTAGGGAATTTAAAATGTTAAAGAGCTGCTGTCTCTTCAAATCTACAGTTTGCTTTTCTAAGAAAGCCTTCTGATCCACCATCCAGAATCCTGTTCCTCTTCTTCCCTTCCCCAAATCTCAGTTCCAGGAGGAGATTTGGGAAAATCCCGGCCTTGAATCACTTCTCATGACGGCAATGCTAAAGTAAGTCCATTTGCAGTAGAACAGCATTGCCCAGAGTCAGGAGGTCGTAGGGGCATTTGGGGGTTTCCCTGCTGCAAACAGTTGAGGAAAACTCGATGAATCAAGAACAGTACTGTTAAGAATTTTAGGGAAATTTTCAGTGTTCAGCTAGGAATTAGGTTATATCTTATGGAGTATGGAGAGATATTGGATCCCCATATTTCCACTGAGATACCTATTCCTTAGCCTTTTATAGTGTAAAGCACCAGACGACTGGCCAAAGTATGAAACTTCATCCAGTCTCTAAATAAAGCGGTGAAAAATGTCCTGATAACTGAACTGGATTGTGGCTCCAACATTGACTATGGTATTTAACCATGCTTGGATTGCTGCTCTGATAGATTATAAAGCTCAGCTATGACATTAGGTCAAGGCCTTGGAAAGGTGTTAGCAGAGCTCCTTTAAATGAAGCGTTCCCAGAGATACCAGGTTGGCACAGACTGATGAAAATCGGAGTGAATGCCTGGCATTGGGGAACGGCCTCTGTGTCCATCAGTGTTCCTGGGAGCCTTGGAAAGTCTAGTACGGTGTATGTCACCCTTCACTGTAAGGCAGACACCTAGTGCAGCATCCTGCTCCTCTCATGCTCCTCTTTTACCATGCAATGAATCTCAGTCCCCTCAAAGGTCTCCTGCTGTCTTCAGCAGCTCTCTCAAGTTGAGGCACCTCATGTCAGCACACCAATATATGTGAGATGAAACCTGCTTGTGCTGTGCCATCCTGAAGGATTTGCTTTCTCTTGGAAGCTTAGCACCACCATCACTTTTTTTGTGTAGAAACGTGAGCAGACACCACTCTCCGAAGCTCGTAGGAGCTAGTGGGAAAGCATAACCTCTCAAAATGCCTAGTTATTCCTCTTAATGCCAGGAGAAGCCTAGACCTGAGACTTACACAGCTCTAAGGTGTCTAAAGGTAAAAGCCACAATACCACCCCAAAGACTCGGGTTTGACTGGTGACAATATCCTCACATCCTTTTGACCGACAATTTCCAAAGAAAGATGAGAGCTACATATAACTTTGAATTTATTTTCAGTTCTATTCTGAACAGCCATGCTAAAAATAGAACAACATTCCTGAAAAGTCCCTCCTGAACACTTCTCTTTGCCTCCCCATGGTTTCTTGAGCTACAGTCATCCTAGAAACACTCACCCTGTCGTTTCATGTCTCACTCCTCTTTGATTTTCTGCTTCATAGCTTTTTCAAGGCTTTTTTCATGTCTTCATTTCAGAGGGTGTAAATCAAGGGATTGAGCATAGGCATGATGATGGTGTAAACCACAGAGATTATCTTGTCTGCTGAGAAGATGGTGGAAGGGCGCATAGAGATGAAAATGCATGGCCCAAAGAACAGAAGTGCAACAGTGATATGGGAGGTGCAGGTAGAGAGTGCTTTGAGACACCCTTTGGAAGAGGGTGTCCTCAAAGAGACCAAAATAATGACGTAGGACACAACAAGAACAAGCAAAGAGCCCGAGGAAATCAGACCACTATTGGCAACCACGATGCAACCAACCATGTAGGTGTCAGTGCAGGCCAGCTTCAGCAAAGCGTGTACATCACAGAAGTAGTGGTCGATCTCATTGGGCCCACAAAACACTAGCTGAGCGGTCAGCAGGGTCTGCACCAGGGAGTGCACACAGCCTCCCACCCACGAAGCTGCCACCAGCCGGCCACACACATGCTTGTTCATAATGCTTGCGTAATGAAGCGGCTTGCATATAGCAGTGTAACGATCATACGCCATTGCTATGAGGATGAACATCTCCGTGCAGGCAAAGAGATGGACCCCAAAGAGCTGTGCTATGCAGCCCACAAAAGAGATGGTCTTCTTTTCAGCAAGAAGGTCATAAATGAGTTTGGGAACTGTGACAGTAGAGTAACTGATATCTACAAAGGACAAGCAGCTCAGGAAGAAGCATGGGGTGGGAGAGTCCAGCTGTTGACTGTTCTGCATAGTGCTGATGCTAAGCAGGTTTCCAAGAATAACAGTGGCATAGAAGACTAAGAAGAATGTGAAGCATACTTTTGCTAATGTATCATCTTGTGTGAGTCCCTGGAAGACAAACTCCGTCACATTGTTCTTCTTCTTCATATATGTCACGTAGACAGGACCTGAAGCACAGAATAAAGCCACCTGTGATGGCATTAGAAACACAGTGTTATCAGTACACATCCATATTGGTCACTGGTATGTTCAATATCAATGTATTCGCTTTTATGTCTTTTGGGGAAAGTTTCCTTTCAAAGTCAATGCTTCTCTCAAGGAGTGACAGTTGATATCTAACTCAGAACGTATTACTGAAGTGTGTAATAGGGAGGTCCGTTTATTTGCTTGAGGGAGTTGGTGGAAATATCCTCCAGATTCATATTTCTGATCTTTGCCCCTTTTAAAAAGGAAGGCTAGTCACTAGGTTGCCTAAACATCCACTTCTGAAGTGTTGATTTGGAAACGAAAAACTGACTGAGAAGGATAGTGCATGTTTTGATTTGAGTCTCAACATGTTAGTCATGCCCTAAGGAATTCTGCTCAAGCAGTGAACGTACCTTCTGTTTCAACCCTCTGAAGGAATTCAACAGAACTTTCCTTGCTATTGCTCTCTGACTCTGGTAGAATGTCCATGCATTTTTGTGCAACCATCAGTGTTCACATCATGACACAAGGCAGCTGGCTAATTAACATCACTTCAACTCTCAGTGTAGATCCTTCTGGAGGAGGTAAAGTGGACACCTACCTCATGTCTGTTTAGCAGAGATGTGCCTTTAGGCACAAACTGTCTTTAAGGCGCCCTAAGTGAAATCAGACCATGTTCAAGGCATGCCAGGAAACCTGAAGCAGGAGAGTCATTGTCCTATATGTGCTGTACTGGGCTACATCTTGTGTGGATGGGTTCCAGTTATTGCTCATGAGTTTCTGGGTTGCGACCTCAGTCTCCAAAAGAGCAGGCTTGTATTTCCTCAGACCACCTTTCCTACAGTACGTGGGTGAATACTGGAGATAATCTGCATTAACGATGTGTCAGTAAGGTTTTTGTACACCTCAGCCAAGTTCTGGACTGGGCATGGAAACCCTCATTGAGCTCAAAGTGACAGAATTAATCTCAGACAGGCGAGAGGTTCCTGCCTCTGCATAAGGTTTACAATCAAAGGGGGATGGAAAGAGGTCTTGCGGATTCCCTTTGCATTTCACTGCAAGCCTGTTAGGGCTGTTATTTCCCCTGACTTTCTCTCCTTAAAGCTGTGCATAACTATAGCAAAGATTGTGTCCCTATGATCATCTATGGCACCCTAAAGAAGGATTTTACACGTTTCAGGAAAATACAGTCGTTTGGTCCTGCCAGTTGTCACCTTTCTGTTGCTGCAGAGGCTGAAGCTCATGGGCCAATGCGTAGAGGAATAAAACGTTGTTGTTGTTGATGCCTTCCATAAGCTATGGTCCCGCTGTTGCCTGCTAGCATCCAGCAGCCGGAAGAGAAATCAGAAAAATCATGGCGTTCTTCCCCAAAACATTAAAAAACCCAAACAGTTTTAAAATTATAAGCCTTAGCTTGAACTGGCTGTGTGCCCTAACCCCTCAGCAGTTTCAGTATGAAGGGGGTCAGTGGGCCCCATCTGTCTTTCTACCTGCCCCACCTACGGTGAGACAGACCAACCTCTGAAGGCGCCTGTCCCTCTCTGTTGACAGTGGTGCTGAGCTAGACAACTGTCCTTCATTGCATGAAGAATTTAGACTGCTACAAACAGGTGGGGATGATCCCACCTTTAGCTGTGTCCACAGAGTGTGAATGCTGGGTGAGGGACATGCTGGCCCAGGCCTGAGGGACACTATCCCTCTAAGCCTTGAGAATCAGGATTTATCCCAGTTCCGTCCTGCTGGCTGCCAACCACATAACCCACCACGGTGAGGAGAAGACACTGAGACGTCCGCAGTGTACTGGTGCATGCCTGTGAAACGGGAACCCACTCTGCCACCCCCTGCATAGAGCAGAGGACATTCGGGGAAGCAGAGCATTTCTGACATTGTCCCACCATTTGGTCCGTAGATCTGCCACTCTCCTGTGCAGGGAACACCTTCTTATCTTGAATCACACTTAAGCCATGTTAAGGTGCAACACAAGTGCAAGCCAGTGTTTATAGGGAACATGAAGTGAAGGAAGAAAAAGGAAAATGCTTTAGTTACTTTCAGAGTGCATTACACAGATGTCTTTCTCCCTCACGCAGCTCATTTGCTCTTTTCCTCCTGGCAAGGTAGGAGTCAGGGTCCCGTGGCTCCTCGTGGCTCCTTTGGCCTTGTGGAGAACCTTAGCTGCTACAACTAACCTCCCTGTGGCAGCTTTGGCTGGCTCTGAGATGATTTAATCTTCCATCTTCACATTTCTTCTCTTCCTTCCTGCAGGAGTAGCTGCTCCAGCTATTCCCTTGGAATACTTTTTTCTTCCTTTGCCTGGGCCTGTAAATATGCCCTGTTGGGCTAGGAGTTATCCTGCATACAGGAATTATTCCCAAAGAACTCTTTATTTTCACTGACACATAAAACTGTGCCCCCCAATGCTTTCTTTGTCCTCAAATGCTTTCTTTGGTGGCGACAATTTCCTACGGTGAGCAATTTATCTTTCACTTGGATCTTTGATTCTCTATTAGTCTAAACATTAAAATGCAAAATCTGAGGCAGAGATGAAGGGCAGAGGGGATGGCTAGGAAGGAGGGCATTAGTGACAGGTGAACTACTGCAGAAAGGCAGAGAGTTGCTGCACTGGAATGGGAAGGGGAGAAGCTTCTCCTCATATCATCTGCATCAGCAAATGACCCAGCCAGCATCTAATATCAGCAGTTTAATTGCTAACCCGTGGATTCAGCATATGACAATGCAGTACTCCTAAGAAGGCATTTACTCCAAAGTAAAGGGGAAGGAAGCCTTTGGCACAGTTGCTTCCAGCAGCAGGTGACCAACAGCCTTGCAGACACCTTGGGCCATCATTTCCTAGCTGAGTAGATTACAGAGTAGATGGAGTTTGTCTTACGGAAAGTTTACACCCGGGAGAGCTCGGACTAATGGGATGCTCTGCCTGGAACACATTTTAATATTTTTGATAGCATTCATTTCTTTATTTGCTGGTGTCTCAGCAGTGCTTGGAAGCCCCAGTCCTGGGCCTGTGCTATTCAGAAAGAGAACATAAAGGGAATCCCTGCTAGTCACAGAGTTTACAATGCCATTCCAATCAAAACATGAGCTTTCAGTGTCTTCCTAATTACTGCAACAGCTAAAACCAAGCTTTTCTTCAAAAGGGAGCTTTCAGTAAATTTTCCAAAATGGAATTATAGTGAGAGAGACTCGATTTTCTCAGCTCCTGAGAAAATGTTACCACAGTTCTACACCTCACCCTTTTCACTCCAGACTTTTCTATTCCACAGTTTTCTCATGGCACTTTTCATCTCCTCATTTCTCAGTGTGTAGATGAGTGGGTTCAGCATGGGCGTGATGACACTGTAAAACACAGCTACGCTCTCGTCCTCCGAGAGACTGCTGGATGGGCGTATGTAGATGAATGTGCATGGCCCAAAGAAGAGAATCACCACAGTAATGTGGGACCCACAGGTGGAGAGGGCTTTGTACCGCCCTTCGGACGTTTGCCTTTTCAAGGAAAACAAAATGACAATGTAGGACGTGACCAGGATGATGAAAGAGACCACAGAAATCATTCCACCATTGGCAATGACAATGATGCCCGCAACATAGGTGTCGGCACAGGCCAGTTGTAGTAGGGGATGGACATCACAGAAGTAGAGGTCAATTTTGTTGGGACCGCAAAAAGGGAGGCTAACGGTTACGAGGGTCTGCACCAGGGAGTGCACAAAGCCCCCCACCCATGAACCCATCACCATCCAGCCACACACACGCCTGGTCATGAGGGTGGTGTAGTGCAGGGGTCTGCATATGGCAAAGTAGCGATCATAGGCCATCGCTGTGAGGATGAAGACCTCAGCGCCGCCGAAGAAATGTACGCCAAAAAGCTGTGCCATGCAACCCCCAAAGGAAATGGTTTTCTTCTCAACAAGGAAGTCAGCAATCATTTTGGGAGCTGTGACAGAAGAGAGGCAAAGATCTGCAATGGACAGTTGGCAGAGAAAGAAATACATGGGGGAGTTCAGACGTTGACTGCTAACTACAGTGACAACGATGAGCAGATTTCCTGCCACAGTAACAATATAGAAGAACAAAAACACCACAAAACATATTTTCTGCACCCCTTGGTTCTTTGAAAGGCCCAGAAGAATGAATTCCTTCACACTGCTTGCATTCTCCATGTTGATCAGTTGGGTGCCAATATGCAATATACAGCTTATACACCTGGGAAAATAAAGACAGACACATGATTCATCAGCATTTTTTCATTATTAATAATGAGTTCTATATCAGAAGTGGATAAAAACCAAGAAAGATATAGCATTAGTATTAAGCTTATGAAGTGTTTAGTTTCTGTCATGTATTTTTTTTTTCACAGCTATTTAATTCTCCACAGTACAAAGCTTCTGCCATGGCTTTGGTGGCATGGAGATAGGTGCACTCTGTGATATGTTCCTTAATCCTGGTCTTCCAGGATTTTGAAGGACTGGCTCCATGGCTGGTAGCCTTCCATGCACTAAGGACACGGCCAGAGTGTTCACCTTGGGCACTACAAGGCAGATAATGCAGTATGTTTGCCCTCAGGGGAGACAAAGTCCCTGACAGCAATCTTTGTAAAATGGGTGTCTTTAAGAATACCCGGAAATATTGCTCAGAATGATGATTTGCTTTATAAGTACACATGATCTTTGAATTCTTGTTTAGAAGGGAAATGTACCCACATGCAGAGAAAAGAACTCTCTTGTGTATAGACGTTTTGAAACGTAAATATGAAATGTCACAGGCTGAAAAATGAGTTCTGGGAAGGTTATCTATCATGGAGGGGAAAAAAATTGCACATATGACTTAATGGAGTATTTCACATTGTTCTAAATCTCAGCATTGTTTCTATCAGAGGAAGGAAGAATGAAAGACTCTTGTGAGATCTTCTGTCCCAGCACTGTACTGATTTTACCTAGTGTGATTTTTGATACACTCTGCGTGATGCTTTCAAGGCTTAACTTAGCTTAATGAAGCTAATCTAACTAAACTCCTTCAACAGCCAGTATAAGTCTGATTCATAGGCTGATTCAGAATGACTAAATTAGGGTCCTTTGCAGAACCCTTTTTTCCTCCACTCACTATGAGGAGCTTAAGCAAATTAGCACCACCAGGTTAGAATGACCTTTAGAGAATAATCCCTTTTGGTGCCTGAAAGTAGCTCAGAGCTTTTTGTAATGCCATCCACCTGTTTCAGGTTATGGCTGAGCTCCTTGTCCCTAGGCATTTCTACATCCATACAGTTTCTCATTCGAGACAAGGTCACATTCCAGCATAAACATGGGACTTCTTTGGTTCACCCTGTACTCCAGCTACAACCCATCGAGCATTACATGTCACTAATAAATGAATAGCCCACATCTTTAGAAAGAGTGTAACGTCTCTAGCTTGCCATTATGCACCCAGACCACCAGAGTTCCTTTGGTCAAAGAAGTCTGGGAACCACCAGATTAAAGTCTTCACAGAGAGTTTAAGGTCAGCCAAAAGCAGGCACTCTTTTAATAAAAATATCCACTGTATGGGCTTCCTTCTAGGATCAAAACATTCCCCATCAGCTGGTGTTAAAATGCACCATTTTAAGTCCTGCAGAATTACATCACAACCAGGTCTTCTCATTTGTCTTGGTGATCTGTGAGCAAATCTGTGGAATGATTCAGCTAAGCCAAGTTATCTACCAACTACTTCAGTCTGCAGCATAATCAGAAACTTTTGAGCAGGCACAAAGTGATGAAGCATCCACAGGAAACACTGAAACTGAGAAAAGCCAAGATTACTTTCAAACCCACAAAGTGAAGCCGAGAGAGGAAGTGGGCAAAGGTAGGGACTTTTCCGATGCTTACAGTTGTACTTACACTAGATGAAAGTTTTTCAAGCAGAAGGGTAAAATTTACATGGACGGTTCCTTTTCAGATATTTCTACAAGGAGAAGGATCAGTAAGAACAACGGGAGGTCAGTTTCTCCCTCAGCTTACCAGGTCGTGATCCTTTCTACCCCTCTTCCTTCTACTGAGCAACGATGTAGACTTCTCAACAAAATAAATGACAGGGATGAAATGAGCACACCTTTATGGCTGTGCAGTACCCAGACGAAAAGAAATAGCTGGGCTCCATCCAAGCCAGAGCATGACTGGAAGCATACCACAGCAATCGCAGGGCCATATTTAGGCAGTCAGAAAGGAGTGACCAAGAGAGAAATGGTCAGGGGAAACTATATGTCTGAATACCAGCAGGTGGCAAACTCCTGAGCTAGAAACAAGGTGTGCATCTACAAAAGGACCGATTCACAATTCAGACAGCTCGGCTATGTGTCTTTCTTGACAAGGTCCTTTCCATCACCACCAAACTGCATTTAACAAACTACCCATCTGTCTGATCTCATCTCATCGCCTTAAGTCATGTAGGCACCTGTACCTAAGCTAGGCATATTACACCTGACCAGTCTACTTGTAGATGTGATGAATCATGAGCTGCAGGTACCCGTTTCTTACTGTTGACTCCAAGAGGATTACTCGAATGACTAATTCAGTAGAGGATTGCCACCAGTTATGGCTTATCTCTTCAAGTGCCTTTGCAGGGGTAGACCTGAGCTATATGACATAATGCAATCAGCTGCAAAATAAAATGAATCTCATGTGTACTCTTAACATCTCAGAAAGGGTGAGAAATTGCACCATCTCCTTACTGCATGCATTCTTCCCTAAAATCTCCGGTGGTTATGGGAAACAAAAGAATAATATCGAAGCAATCTAATCTGCGGCTGTAGAACTAGCTCTGTATATGATTCTAGCCAAAGATAACTAGAGACAGTTGATAACTTCAGTGGAAGTTCCTTCCTGTATTTTCACATTTGTGCAAGAAGAAAGGAAAAGGAAGACGAAAGCAAAGCAAAACAAAGCAAAGCAAAGCAAAGCAAGAAGCCAGAGAAGCTGCAAAACTTACCTCACCTGTGTTTAGAGATCTAATTTTTTGTGTAAGGGCTGTACAGCTTTATCTCCTCAACTTCTGTCTCTCCTGGTATGAATGTGTTAGAGCACAGCGCCTTTAAAGAACATAGAATGGCTTCTGGAAAGCTTCCAAAACTTGCTTAGGAGGTGGCTGTTAGTGTATAATCCAATCCCACCTAATGTATTACTTGCTTTCGTGTGTCACAAGTGTATCTTGATGTTTCCTGCCTGTGTGAGAAGTGGTTTAATAGGCTGTGTGGATGATGTGACCTGGGTGTGCTGAATGATGCTTTCATATCCCAGCAGCTGCAAAAAGGGCTGAGAAGAAAACCGTTTAAGTACCAATCTTTAACCCTCTCCCAGGAAATCTTCCACCTGAAGGGCTCTTGGGGCTGGAGGAGGGAGGGGTGGAGGCTTAGTGAAGGGAAGGCGTGAAAGAAAGGGGCAAAGGAGGAGAATGAGTTCTGTCTTGACTGAAAAGTTTAAGTAAACGTATTTTAAAGAAACAGTTGTCAGTCAATGCTTTTATAATGATATCACAAAGGCATTTCAGGGTTTCTCCATAAGAAACAACAGTCAAAGGAGTAGCTGAGTATTCAAGTGGACAAGCATATGCATGGGCCTATCCAGCTAACGCTTCTCGGAGTTCTTCCTTACTCCAAGCTGATAGTTGTATGGATTTCCCATGTGTAAAGGGCCATTAGGTCCACTGCTCTGGCTTCCTAGCGTTGTGAAGGCTAAAACACTCCATATGTAATCTAGATATTTTCTCTCCTTTTTTCACTTCTGTGTATTCCAAAAAACATGTCAAAGAGAAATCTTCATTAAAGGAAAAAAAGAAAGAAACCTCAAGCTGTAAGAAGAGTCACGATCCTCCAGGGATGGTAAAGAATTCCTATCGCAGGAGTCTTCTAAGGACAGGTTGGGCTCATTTCTCTCAGGAGTGGTTACGATGAAGTTTTTATAGGGACAGAAGATGTCCTGGGTGACCTCTTGTTGACCCTCCAAGTCCTATCTCACCAGAAATTTCATCACTGGAAATCCAGTGAATAAAGCCTCTTTGCAAGAATTTGCATGTTTTAACAGAGGTCAGTGAATTACCAAGTCAGTCAAAAAAGTCCTTCATTTACGAATTGGGAAACTGAGGGAGGACGTCACCTATTTAATGCCAATGGAAGTCAGCGAGTTTAACCCTGACTTAGTCACTCTAGGCTCTTCTGCGGAAAAAAATGAATGTCTCTGGAGGCAGATGCATCTGATCTACCTCAGAACTGATTTTAGGATGCGATTAGGTCTGAAATAGGCATCTAGCTTTTAAATAAAATAACTGAGGGCGGACAAATCTCACTGTCATGATGGGCCCCATCTTTCTTAACCTGAGCAGCTGCAGTCAAAGGTGAACCTAAGAAATGAAACAAACGAAGCAAATAGACATGCTGATTTATATCAGCATATCATCTCAACCAAGGCCCAAGTCAAATTCATCATGGCTCTGAACTCTACTGTGTATTTGTAGCTTATGCCTCACGGATGTCAGGAAAGACATTGTCTCAGCTACTGTCCTTTGCTTTGTTTTGCTGAAATTTCTGGAAATGTGGAATGGCCTGATAGCAACATAGTTAATGTCTCCATCTCCTCTGCACAGAATGCCAGCGATCTCCACAGTGAAAACAGAAATCCTACAGTTAATGAGAATAAATACTGGTAAAGAAATGTCTTGGTGAAAATAGTCCCCTAACTTAAATGTCCTTTTACTGCTGCCTGGAGCCTTGGGCAGCTTAATGAGGGTTATCAGCAGTCACTACAGGAAACAAGAGTATTGGGTAAGAAGGTAAACAAAGTCTTCCAGTCTTTGGGAAAGGAAGAGGAGCAACAGATGACAGAAGCCAGAGATCAGGCCAATAGCGTCTGGCCTGCTAACCTAGTATGAGTCGGCCTGCCACTTTCTGTACCCAGTGGCACACATGGCAGCAACTTGGCTAGCATCACATTCATGTCCTTTTGTTTCCCTAGCCAAATGGACTACCAGAGGTGACTTAATGCACAACTCCAAATGAAGAATTGCTGCTACCTCCTGCTGCAAAATAATTCCCCATAGGGGTGTGCTTAGTGCCAGCAAAGGAGAAAGGTCTTTTCTCCATTTTCATTCCACTTCCCTTGGCACCTGGCTCTGGACACCACTATGGCAGCAGGTCATGCTCAGGGGAGCTGTGATTTGGACAAGGAGGGACTGTGCATGGTGAGATGAATGAGGTTTTGCAGCTGGATAGTGAATACTGGCAAGGGGGTTGTTGACAGAGCCATGGTGAATGTGTGTTGTGAATTTGATGATGGGCAGGATGGGGACAAGGCACGGTGTGGAGGGAAGTTGTGAAACTTGAAATGAATGCTACATGGCCAGGGGCTGTCTTCATGGAGTTTGTGAAATCAGAAGTGCCTGAGGTATGGTGAGGGACTGTGCTGAAAGATCGTATGAAGTGGCAGGTAATACTGTGGGTGCTAAGCTGTGTTGAAAGACCTTGTGACATCAGAAGCGGGCATCGTGTTTTGAAGGGTAACACTAGGAGAGGTTGCAAAATTGTGGCTGCTGAGGTGTCATAAGGCTGGCTAGAGAGTTCAAGGAGACCCTACTGTAGAACAGGTAGTGTGAATAGTAGGGGACAATGTATGGTGACAACTTGTGTTGGGAGAGATTTTGTGGTCAGAAGAGGACACTCGGTAGTGATGAGTGTGCTAAGGGAGGTTCTGCAGTGACAGTGGACCCTTGGGGAATGAGAAGCTGTGTTGAGGGAGGTTGTGAAATCAGCAGCAGGCATTATGGAAGAGGACTGACAACTTCTCAATCTGTGTGACCCTGAGCAGCAGTAGAGCATCTTCTGCAAGGTCTGTGAAACTAGATCTATGCTGCTGCTATTTGATGCAGGCTTTCATTAATTAGTTTCATTAAGGAAGTAGACTCAGGTTTTGAATATGCTTTGGAGACAAGAGACCAATCTTACCAAAGCCTTATAATAGATATACGAGAAATGTGAGTGACTTTTACAGCTTGCTTTTGCACGGTCTATGGAAGTCATAGGATGGTTACTTGACTTGCATTATATGGAATGCAAAGTTTTTGATGATTCGGCATACCTCCACAGGGCGTCCATTACAACCAGTATGACAGTACATGACAGTACATATCAATGGCCCAGGCTGATGCTATTTAACATTATGAAATCTGATCGAAATGCCTTAGATAGAAAGCTAATCACCTGACATTCCCTGAATGCCCAATGGAGAGAGAGGCGCCTCCAGAGGATATAAACCACCATCGTAGACCCTCTCAATCACTGACAGTAAGAGACAAGCATTCTCAGAGGTGCCATCTGCCACATGTTTGCAATATATTTCTTGTGGTCCAAAAGAAGTCGGTGATAGGATGACTGCAAGGAAAAGGGATCATGTGCAGAATTTTCTGCCCTGAACTAACATTAAGATAGCCAGCCCAGCCTACCATGGAGCATGCCCTCAGCATGGGAGCTATGTTTGTCCTCTGACTTGCTCAGTATCTCTCTGGGAAGATGCCAGGACACAGAGCACTCTAGAAGGTCAGTGGTCATGGCTAAGAAGAATGCGTTCCTCGGGGGCCACCAGCACCCTGTAAAAAAAACACATTTCTGCTTCCCTGGGGACGGTTGAAAGGAGACAGGCAGCCAAGGATGTTAGTGCTGAGTGTGTTCCTCAACATAGTCCATGTACTAGTGGCATGAGGTGCCTGCAAGGGACACCTGCCGCCCTGAGGGCAGCAAACCTGACTCCACTCATCACAAGAGCTCCTAGACACCAGAGTTTGAAATAGTCTTTATTTTCTCATTGATTGCAACATAAGGCACTCAGGGTACTGTTGGTATTTCTGCAATGTGGTTGAGGCCTGGACGAAGGAATCTGTAGGTGCATATGCGTGTTTCAGAGCAGTCCAATTTTCACCACATGCAGAAGGGTCAGAGAAAAACTAAAAAGACTTGATTTGCTTCCCTTTCCCAAGCCTCTGCCCTCAGTCATTATCTCCACCCTTCCTTTCCCACAGCTACCCCCTTCTCAACTCCAAGAGCTCCTACTGCAGTCAACCCTCTTCTCTCCCTCACCTCAGCCTACCTCAAACATCAAACAAAAGTAGCAAACAAAAGTCACAATATCACAAAATAGGTCTAATTTGTCTAATCAAAGACAATTCCTGACTGGAGAGGCAGAGAGAGAGACCTTTGCTTCTTCACCACGTGATACCCAAAGTCTGAGTGAGATTTGTCCCTCTGGAGCCAACACCTACCCATTTTGAAGCTTGCACAATCACACTGTTAAAACTCTTTTCTTCCTCTTCATTTTGTAAGTAAGTGGCACACAACAAGCACACTTCTTGCCTGTAGGGTTTCTGTTGCATTACTGCGAATAAATCGCTGTGTTTACTCTTTTTCTAAAGTCCCTTTCAGGTCAAGCTGCTAAAATACTTTAATTCTCTGGGGCCAGAGGTGAACGACGAGTCATCAAATGCTGTTAGAGCCCTGTGCAGTTTGGGGAGACTCCTCCTATCTGCAGGAGAAAGAAATAGGCACCTTTTTACACATGTTGTCAAAGGGAGGCCCAGAAGCATTCAGGGGAGGCAGGCAAAGGCTGATAATGCCCAAAGAGGATAATCGATGCCTAGCACCCAGGCTGTGAAGGCCTCAATGTCTGATCTCCCTTTCCCACCCCACGCGCAGCAGACAAGCCGTTTCTCTTTTGGGGGTCTTGGCAGGATTTGGGGCGAGACATTGCACAGGAAGTGATTTTTGAAGGAAACATTGGAAGAAGGGACATCCTCCTCTGGAATAATCCCATTCCAGCTGACTCTCATATTCCAAGAAAGAAAAAACAAAACAGAATACAATTACTCTGAAAACTTCCCGCAATCTCTACCGACTGCTCATTTGTACATCTCCTTTATAACAGCATTTGGCCAGAGTACGAACGCACCAAGAGCCTTTCACAGATGCATGCAAAATCCCACAGCATCCCTGGGAATGGAATCCCTGGCAGGTAATTTTCTCCCCACCTACTGTAAAAGCAACCAGAGAAGTAGAGCAGAAATAGGAAACTGCCTCACAACATGAGAGAGCCCCATTCTCATCTGCCGCTGACTTCGTCCCAGCCTCCTCAGTACAGTGAAAACACTCCTTCCTGACAACGCCCGCTTCATTACGCCACAGGAGATAGAAACTGAATCTGCAGGCTGAAAGAACTTCCTTGTCTTTTTCACAGAAAATGTTTCCCAGAAAATCCATGGGATGAATCAGAAACCAAGAGAAAGACACTAGAGCTGATGCCAGGTCCCAGCTTCTCTGAGCAGTCAATTCCGATGCACTGGGGCAGGAAGGTAAGCATTTCTGAGATAGATTCAGCATTTCCTAGCTATCATTAATGCTTTGGGATGTTCTCTGTTTCTGCTGTTCCATCTTCATGTCCTCTCACAGACATCCACACACACACACACGATCACTGCGTAGAGTTACCCCCTCCCCATCTCCTGCTCCTCCCTCTCTATAAGCAGCAATGTTTCCTTCTGCTTCTTTTTTTTACTCTGTTGAACTGCCTCACCCTGTCTTCCTGCTTCAGCCTCTCCAAATTTCTGCATGATTTTGCCTTCTCCTCAATATGTAGCACCTTGCTGTTACCTTCCCAGACATCAGCCATGCATACTCCGTGAGCGATAGCTGTCCCAGGCCACAAGGCTGTAAGTATAAAAGCAGTGTATCAGTCACTAAATTCCCCTCTGTCTCTTGCAGAAACAGAGAGAAGAAGAAACTTTCTCCATTTTGGTTATTTCATAGTGACTGATCAGTTCATAATGCTCTCCTTTCAAAGCAGTTCAAGCCTGGCTGAAGGGACTAATTACAGTGGGACTGTGCAAAAGGCAGAGCCGTCATATGCTCTCCTCAAGTTCATGGAGAGCTTCTGTCTCATCAGCTCTGCCTCTGGCATGGTGGGAAATGGCATGGTTCTGTGGTACCTCGGCTTCCACATCCGGAGGAACTTTTTCACTGTCTACATCCTGAACCTGGCTGCCGCTGACTTTGGCTACCTGCTCTGCATTGCCATCGAAACAGTTCAGTGCCTGATGCACTGCAATGTGGGAGTGCAGTTTGGGATATTCCTCTTCCTGGATCTTTTCACGTACGGGACTGGCTTGTATCTCCTGACAGCCATCAGCATTGAGAGGTGCCTGTCTGTCCTCTGTCCCATCTGGTGCCGAAGCCATCGCCCAAAGCACTTGTCCAGCATCATCTCCGGCCTGCTCTGGAGCCTCTCGCTGCTGCTGAACATGCTGGGGTACGTTTCTTGCACTGTTTGCCCCTCTAGCAACTGCCACATACTCCTCATCACCATTGGAGTCCTGGACTTCCTCTTCTGCACGCCCCTCATGCTGGTATTCAGCCTCACCCTCTTCCTCAAAGGCAAGTGCAGCTTCCAGCACCTCCAAACAGGCAGGCTCTTCACCCTGATTATGCTCACCGTCCTCTTCTTCTGCTTGTTCCGAAGGGGAAGGAAACACACAGCCACACCACCAAGTCCATACTTGTCAGTTCCCAGCACACTCTCCTCCCTAAGATGCAGGTGCAAATCCCAGGCTAAGAGGTTTCGGAACCTCTTGAAGCCAAAGAGGGCTGCACTGATGCTCCCGTCGTCTGGGGCAAGTGCACTGCATTGGGTAGCGCTGCCCTGCCAGGGAGTGCTGGGCAAGCACCTAGGCAAGCAGCAGCCCTACTCGGAGCACTACCATTTGACACCAGTGCTAGCAGCAAGGAGAGGGAGAAGGAGGGAGGGCTTTTCAAGTGAAAGGGTAGAGGAGGTGGAGGAGCAGGAGCACCTGGGCAGCAGCCCTCTCTGAGGGGACACAGTGAGTCAAATGTAAAACCAGATCAGCAAAGGCTGTGTCCCTTGAGGGATGCTCACAGTTTTACAGCTCGGGTGGTTGTTTCCTTCGTAAGCGCTTAGCTGCCTTGGAGTTTCTCCAAAGTCTGGGGTAAAGTGTGTGTGGCGCCCTCAGCTGTTCGCTCTCGGCTCTTCCTGCTGCATCGCACAGCACTGCACTGCACAAAGGGGAAGGGCAGGAGCACTCTCTCCTCCTGATTTTCTTGCCTGCTCTTTGCTTGATTTCTGTTTGCAGCGGGCAGAAGCAGGAAAAGAAAGACGACGCTCCCATGGCTGCTTGCTCTGCGATGGACGTCTGCCAGCGGCCATCTGCCAGGGCAGCTTTTGGATCTGCGCTCAGAAGGGCAGGCTGTGACCAGCCTCTGGCAGCTCTCCGTTGGGAAGAAGGCCCATTACCGCTGCCGATCCAGGTAAGCAAGCCTGACAAGGGTGTTGGGGCCCTTGCAGTGCTTCAGAACAATAATCTATATGAGAGAATATTGAACTGAAGCTGTTTAGAATTAATTGCTTAGCATAACTTGCTTAGCATTAGTTGCTAAATTTGCTGAACCCTTAGGCCTCAGGCTGTGAACTTGCTGTGAACTTTTACATAGATAAGTAAAAGGGGGCCCCAGAGCCGGTTCAAGCTAGAGAGATAAAGAAGTTGCATGGACAGCAGGAATAGCCAACCTTGAAGATAAGAAGCAAGTTCCCCATAGGTAGCCAATCATATTATAGCCACTGCTGCGTGCTTTAAAGTAGCCAACCAATCAGATTGTAGAAGTGCCGCGTGCTTCAATGCAGCAAACCAATCAGAATAACCGAAGTGCCGCGTGCTTGCATGCCATGACTGCACAAACATATATAAGATAGGCAAATTGCTGAATAAAGTTGGAATTGAATCTGCATTCTGTGACTGCGTCTGATTCATTCTCGCTACTCCCGCGGACTGCGACACAAGGAAGTTACCATTGCCCCAACCCGATTTCTTGTGTTACAATGCCAGACGCGAGCCTTTAAAGCAGTGCAATGAACACGCTGCTCGCATCTGTGGCGAGGGCGCTGAGCCTCGGCGGGGGCGAGCAGGAGAGTGCTGGGGAAGAGCAGCGCCCCGGGCTGGAGCGCCGTGGCTGCGGGGCGCGCTAGCACAGGCTGCGGCGGGGCAAGGCGGGCCGGGGCAGCGGCGGGGCAGAGCGCGGGCACCGGGCGGCGAGGCGTCGGGGCGCGGGGCCGCTGCGCGGAGCCGAGAGCGCGACAGGCGCGGCGGGGGCGAGGGTGCGGGGGCAGCCGGCACCGTGGGCGCTGCAGCCCCGGGCAGGCTCGCAGCCTCGGCGGGGCTCGGGGGCGCTTCCCGCCGCGAGGGCGGCTGCCGGCACGGAGCGTGGCTGCCGGCGGCGCTGGGGGTCGCGGCGGGTCGTGGCGGGTGGGGGCCGGGCGGGCGCTGCGGGCGGGGGTGGGCGCCGGGGGAGCCGGGGGCTGGCGCGGCTCGGCTCGGCTCGACTTGGCGCGGCTCGGCCTCCCGGGCGGAGAGCTGTGCCGGGAGAGCCGTGCCCGGCGGCGGAGCGGCTGCCGGGGGCACTGGCGGGCCGAGAAGGGGGGCCGGGGCCGAGGTGAGGGGCCGAGAGTGCGCGAGCGCCACTTGCTGCCGAGCGGGCGGAGGAGAGCTGCTGGGGGGGGCGGCGGGCAGCAGGCAGCGCTGCGGGCTGAGACGTGCCCGGGCGCGGGGCGCCCCGAGCACAGCAAAGTGCCGCTGCCTGGGGAAGAGTTTTCCTCCCCGACGCTTGCTGCAGGTTTGTTTTCCTTCTCTGAGAAGCCCTGGGGGCGCGAGCAGGTCCGAAGAAGAATGACCTCTGCGCTGCCTTGCAACGTTGCCTAAGTGACAACGGCATAGGCAGTAGCCCAGGCGGCGCCAGAAAAACCGCCTGCCACCGTTTGGGCAAAGATGGTCGAGTTTTCCGTTGCTTTCTTTTGAGAGAGGCACTGAGATTACTTGGAAGACGTCCAGATGTGTGTAGGTCAAACGCACTGACGACCATTGGTCTCCTAAAAATGCCAGGCACGAGACTTTCAGGCAATGCACATGCGAAAGGAAGGCCGAACACCTCGATGTCAACAGATCATGTATGTATACGCAATAGGTATGGAACACCAACAGCAACAAACAGCCAGTAAGAAAGCTTAAAAGGACTTATATGAGCTTTATTGGTATAGCCTCGCTATATTTGGATATATATACAAACAGATGTCTTTATATGATAACTACAGGCTCTCTTCACTGAATTGTGCACTGAGGACTAGACAGCAAATAATGAAAAAGAATGGCAGAGTAGAAGCACGTTTCCTGTTACTGAGCACGGGAGAAGTTTTCAATTTCTTCCTTCATTTCCTAAAAAAAGACTAAAAAAAAAGATAAAAAAGGAATAATAATTGCCAACTAGACACAGGCAAACTTGCTATAAGCTGGAATAGAAATGTAAAATCCTGTAGCTAGCTGCTTTGTATAAAATGAAAGTCTGTGTAGATGCCTTCCAGGTGGAAGTCAGCAACTCGTATGTAACACAGACTGCTAAGCAGGAAAGAGAGGAATAGCGAATAAGCAGGATATCCACTGTGCACAAGGAAGAAGTGCAGAACAGTGACAGGAAGTGCTGTGTAAGCAAAGTACCTCTATCAACTGCGTTTTGTCATCGTCTTGCCGATGGCGGTAAACACACTGGCTGAGCACCAGGTGTAGTTTTTCGAGGTGGCGGATGTTGCAGTCCTTTGTGGCGTCGCCAACGACATTCAGCAGTTGCTGAAGAAAAAAGGGAGACAGTACAAGTTTGCGTTAGCACGAGATCATTTGAATAGGCTCTCGATGTGTTCAGACACAAAAGAAAATGGTCCCACACAACTCGCATCCTCCTTCCTTGTATGGCTAAATAAAGAAGGAGTGAAACGTCCAAGAACAGACTAAATATCGCAGCAGATTTCCATGGAGGAAATGAGCTGCTGTGTCCGACTTGCGAGAAAAAGCAAGGCTCCAGTTTCAGCTAGCATCGTGCTGCTCCTCAGGCTATCACCTCCATGATCCTAACTGCAAGTGAACTTCTCTGAGAACAGCGGGAACTGCCATGGCCCGTTTTGTAGTAAAGGACAGCGGCTGCCACAGCAAAGGCCCTCTTGCCTCAAGGGTCGTCAGCAGAGCGGGAAGCAAAGGTGGATCAGTGAGCTCCAACCTACCCTGAGAGAGATGCTGGTTTCCTTCTCAGCAGGGGGTGAGCATTTCCTCCTCTCCTCTGCTAGGCTCTCTGAGGGCGATGCGTTCCTCCTTCGCTTTTGTCTGCAGGCAGCTGCACAGAGATAGGAGAAAAAGCAAGCCAAAGCATTAGCTAAGCAGTTCTGTCTGCAAAATCTAGCACCGTCGTCTTACTTGGTGCACAAGGGAAATGGTGAGAGGGACTGAAGTACCATTGTGCTGGCTCACTACATGCATGTGTTGAGGGAGAGAGGGCAGCAAGCGAAGGGAGTCCAATTGTTATTAGAATTAAAAAGCGCACGAACTGAATAGATTATATCATGCATAAAAGAATGCCCTTGATGATTTTGTGCACAGAGCAGACTGTAGACCGAAGGCATGAGCACAAAGCAAGGTCATAAGCTCAGGTGGCTTCGTCTCTCATCACAGGAAGTAAAAGAGGTGAGAAGCAGAAAAGTCTTTGGAGACAAGCTCTCCTTCCCCTGTCTTCCAAAAACAGAGGTTGCCTAAACCTCACAGACAGACGGCAATGACTTGGTGCGGGGGTGGCGGGCAGGAAGGCAAGAGGGAGAGGAAGAGAAAAAGGAAGCAAAAGCAAAGGAAAAATCCTCACTGTTTCCTATTACCATAAGAACTTGTGCAGTGTTCAGCAACTGCTCTAAACAACATGTTACATTTGAGGAGTTAGCCGTTGCGGGGCCATCGAGGCCAGTGTTTTACAGTGTGAGCCAAGCTCTGTGGCTGGGCTTTATTTCATAAGCACGTTGAGTGACTGTCCTGGGGACTGACCTCACATGCTGCACCTAATTTGGAAATGGAATGCCTTTGGCATAAAGCCACCGGCATCACCAAAAGCAGGTATGCCATGACAAGAGGGAAGATATCAATGTCATTGGCACCTTATCCAAAAAAGGAAAAAGGAAAAAAGAAAAAAGGAAGAAAGGACTTGCCAGTAGAGAGGGGTGTACTGGACTCTGCAGGCACCGCTGGCCATCTCTCATCCCCTTGCTCCTTGAGCTGCCTCTCTTCCTCCTCTCTCAGCAGTCGAGGCTCAGGTGGTGATGCCGCAGGCAGGAGGACTTCCCGTGCCTGACAAGCTTCAGTCAACCAGAAAAGGTTAGCCAAGTGATGATACTCAGACACAAGCAGAGTAAACCTTCGTGCCAGGAAATCTATTACCAAAGCAAATGCCGAATGTCTGCTAAGCTAGAGATAGCAACGCTGTGTTTGTAGAATAGGCTCACCTGCTTTCTTTTGTGGTGCAGCAGGCTTAGCAGCTTGCTGGACAAGCAAGTCCTCGAAAAACTTTCTCCCTTCCTCCTCGCTAGGTGACTGGACGTTGAAAACTTCTCCGTAAAGCTCAGAAAATAAAGCTCGTACCTGAGGTGGGAGGAGAAAAGACAGCGCAGCCGTAAGCCCCCCCCAAAAAAAATTTGTGTTCTGCTCCACAAAGATGAATTCCTTTTCCAGTGAAGCTGAGGAATGCTTTGAATAAGGGAGAGACTAGAACAAGTTTGCTTCTTGGCCTTAAAGGCGAGATTGTAGTGGGTCAGCAGGGCAATTTAGGGCATCTTCTTTAAGGAACACCTCTAGGATTAAAGCTCTGTGAAGCGACCCGAGGTTCCAGTGCTCCAAGGGAGGACACTGAGCATCTCCTAGGTTGCCTGTTTTGGATTTACTTGCCTTGCTGCCCTTCAGGTTGAAGCCTTGTGGCAACTGCAGAGGGAAGAGATGCCAGCAGGGTGCCCTAGTAATGCCGGTGTTGAATGGCTTAGGAGAGCACAGTATTTGGGTGCTTAATGGAGTGATAAATTAACATGAGACTGAAAGAAGCCGGGAAGGCAGTGAGAGAAATACCTCTGGCGGGAGATCTGCATGGCAAACATCCGACGTAGCGAGCAACAGCACTGGAGCATATGCTGGAATGCCCTCTAGTAATGTTGTGAGCGTAGCTCTCAAGGTGAGTCCAGCAGCCTCCCACCAGGCATGGATATGTGGAATAGAAAGGATGCTCGGTGCTGTCCTCTGGGCTTCTCGGATCAACTAGTCAAAAGGAAGTTTGGAGAAGACTGTTGAAGCGGGTAGCAGAGGCTGCTGCTGAACAACAATGGATCAATCAAAATTGCCTGCAAAACGGGAGTGCACCAAGACAAAGCGTCCAAACAAGCCACCAAGAATAAGGTAACACTGCTGCTTGGACCCAGTTCCTTCAGCCTCTCCACAGCGAGAGGCAGGCCTGAATCTCTGCCTGATTTCCAAACTGCTTAGATGTCAGGTAACTCGCCCAGAGCCTCACGCCCGGTGCGAGTGGTAGTGTGCTTGAAAAAACAGGCCCAGCCCTTCAGCAGGGTCCACATCAGCGTGGGGCCACTGCTACACCGCTCGAATCCAGCAAGTGTGTTCTTGCCTCTTCCCTGCGTTATGATGAGAGAAGAGAAACCCTTTTCTTCCCCCCTCCGCCAAGTGGGAACTTTGCCCGTACCCGGGCTCTCCAGCGATTAAGAACCTGGGCCTGTGACGTGCTGGCTGGCAACAAGCATTGCTAGGAGCGTAACTGCAAAACAAGAAGTTTGCAAAGGAAGTGATCGATCAAGACACAGATGTTCAAGGTGTCGTTCTTTGTCCAGCACACACTGGTCTGGATCTCTTCCCCCCGGCCGTGAGGCTCTTATGTTCAGTATGTCTTGACTGAGCAGCTTTGAGGCCTCTGCCTTGGTCAAGTTTAGGTGCAAGGGATCCACTGGAAATGGAGAAGGTGGTCAGGAAGGAGCAGAAGAACCTTGTGGGAAAAGAAATGCCGTGGGCTCTGAAAGGCCTTAGCTGTATCTAACAAAGTGCAAAACACATAGAACTGGAGGATATTTATTAGATTCCTTCATTCAGATGGTTTCATCTTTCCTTGTGTGCTGTCTCCTAGACTACAGATACAACTTTCTCGTGGTTTTTGCTCTGTTATCATGGAATACGTCTGTGAATAGCACCTTTTTTTTCTTTTTTTTTGCCCTCCCAGTACTGCAGGACCTTTTGTGGCTCAGGCCAAGGAGCCTAGAGACTGGACCAAGTTCTGTGGGTCAGAAGCCTTCCTGAGCAGCACAGTAAGAGAGAGTGAGCAAAATTACTGATGCAGCTGGGACCCCATAAGCTAACTTCTCCACTGTGGGATTGAATTACTTTCACATTGCACTATCAAAATATGAATGTAAGCATAGTGGCTTAAAGATCACAAATGAAGCCCTTTTTTGCAGGGTTTTTATTATGCTCTTTTAGCTGGCCATTCCTCAATTTTCTTGAGTCACTCCTGCATTCCCAATCTGGGAAGCTAGGTGACTCCACAAACCCACATTGCATTTCTTTAGCTAAGAGGAGAGACAACACATTTCTTTGGCCTTGAATCCTTGAAGAACAGCATGCGTGAAATCAGCATGCCCTAACTGTCTGTGGATGTCTTTGGTGGAGGAAAAGGAGGCTGGCTCCTTCCGGATGATCGGCTGGAGCTACTTGCTTTCCTACAACTCTAGCACCTAGTTATATCTCCGTGCTTCCTGCTTGCAGTTTTTGATACCAAAGCACCCTGGACTAACTCTTCTGCCCTCCCTCATCTAACGCCCCTCCCACTTGCAATGGCCACAACAGCTTGGAAAGCCCCAGCAATCGGAAGAATTTCAATGAAAGGACACGGGCAGTTACCTGTTACAGTTAAGGAAGGTTTGCTTTTGCTGGCCAGGCCTTGGAGGAAACGGCTCATCTTCAGGACCAGAAGGTGACTCCTCATCACAGTCCATGCAGTCATTTTCTAAGAAATGAGTGGTACCATGAGAAGGCAAAAGACGCTTGTTAACTTTCCCGAAGAGTCTGCAACCTTCTCCTGTGCTAAGACAGCTTCTAAATGTGAGCTGAAACCCGGGGCCTTGTATTTCTTCGTCTGAGGGGCATACGCTGAATGCCATTTTCCAAAGCCTTCAGTCTCTACAGAGCTCTCCTAAGTGTCTCGATTTGCGCAAGCTATGTTTTGCTAGCGGTGAAAGCTCCTTTTCTCCTTGCAAACAGGACAGATGATGCTGACAGCCTTCGGAAACTGGATGCTTGAGTGGAGAACATAGAGTTCTGTAGTGTGAAGTGGGAGGAGTTCCCGGCTCTGCCCTCTCTACCATTCAATTTCACCTCATCCTGACTGAAAGGTTTGTTTCTGTTGCTTGCACAAACTAGCAAGCAGTGTTTGCTTTGGGAGAGTTTTATGGCGGTGAAGGCAGTGAAGCCCTACCTGGCTGTTGGTCCTGCTGGAGTGCAAGTGCTGCGTGGGGAAATACCCTCTGGAGGCCTTTTAGGAGTCTCTGTAGCGTGTTCTGAAGCAGTGGCTTGGAAAGGGGTGGCAGTGGTTGTCCAGGGGAAGCCACAGCCCTCTGTGAAGCTGGTGCAGTCTTCTGCATAGCCACAAGAAAATCTGTTGCTGTGATTTCAATGGCAGCAACATCGATGTGCAACTTGTGACTGCTTGCGTAGATCTGCGGATAGTGTCGATGCAAAGCACAGAGGGCAGCTTCAGCGCGGAGGGCTTGAATATCAGCCCCGCAGTATCCTGAGCAACAAGAGCAGAATCCAAAGGGATGTCAGTCTCAGGCAGCAGAAAGCAGTCAAGGACAGGCTTTGCAGAGGGACACTCGCAAAGTCTTTGCATGTGGCCCAAAGGGGAAGAGTTTCATGCGCAATGGCAAAAGAGTTCCTGCACTGCAGAGCAATGCCCTGATGGGGAGCTTGCATTACGGGAGGCCCAGCGCCCTACAGCCTGTGCTTCGGAAGTAGGCCTCTGAGCCAACCTTAGCTCCTGAGGAAGACGCCCCCCCAGAGCCTTCCATGTTCTCAGAGGCAAGGGAAGGCAAGGAGACAGAAGCAGCTTGGGTACTGCCTGGCACAAGCTCAGACGCTGTCAGGAGCCAGGCACAGGCAGGAACTCGGTGTGTTTTTTCATCTTACTGACGCATTTTTCAGCAAGCTCCTCAAGCAGTGCGTCCAGGGCCTTAGGGCTCCAGTCTCTGGTGTGGATCTTGAAAATCTTTTTTTGAGCCTACAAACGTGGTGGCCACACTGTGGTTTGTCTTAAGCCTCTTTCTCAAAAAGAAAATAAGCAATGCGCAGTCCCCCTCCCCCCGTCACATTCCCATAATTGCTTGTCTTCCTCTGCTAAAATTAAGAAATGTTTACATTCTAGTAACACACTGCCTGCTTTTCAAAGCTCAGTACTTTTCAAGTAGATTGGAAGAGTAAGTAGAGTAGTAGGAGCAAGAATTCTGACTCCAGCTGCTGTCCTTGAACGAGCAAATGTCAAGCTGTGCCTATGTTCATCGCTGCTCTTTGCCAGAGCTTCAGTGAAGTGTTTCCTGTTTCTGTCCAGTATAGCGTGTTGTGCATTTTTCCTAGCCTTCAATCCAATAACCTTTTTCTCCTTTTCCCCACAAAATGCGAACTAAAGACAAAAGAATCTGGGGTAGCCAGAAGAAAACAAGAAAAAAGAAAAAGAAAAAGAGCCCGAGCTCCCTGCTAATACCAGTAACAATGTCAGCTCCCTAAATGCTTATGGGTGGCTCCGAGGATTCCCAGCCCGGCCACGCTCAATCCCAAGTTTTCCCCCAAGGCTTTCCCAACTGGAGAACTGAAAACAAGGCGGCAACCTCAGAAGGCAAGAGCCTAGGTGGACTCACTAACTAAGCAAAGAGCAAGCCCTTGGGCAAGGAAGAATGTCCGTGTGCTCCAGGCGGAGTGAAACTCCTGTTTGCAGCCTTCCTGCCAGTTCTGTATGGGGAACCGGGAGGTGTGCAGCACGTATACCACTTGTTTCCTTGCTCACTCTCGGAGATGCTGTGGGGTAAGCCGGTTTTCTTGTCAAGCAAGGCTCTGTGCCAGTAGCAGGAAGGTTGCCGAAACAGCCTTACCTCTTTGTTTGGCAAGGTGAAAAGGAACTCCCTGTCAAAGCGTCCAGGCCTTCATGAAGCAGGATCCAGGGAGTCTGGCCTGTTGGTGGCTCCAATGACCACGATCTCTCCTCTGCTGTCTAAGCCATCCATAAGCGCCAGGAGCGTTGTGACAATAGAACTACCAAAAAAATGTTGTTTGGATTCCCTGGGTTAGTAGCTGTTGTTACCTTTGGCATGACTTTCTCCAAAGTCACGTCACTCAGAAAGGAGAAGCTTTTCTGGATGAGCTGTTGTTAGCGAAAGGACTCATGGTAAGACAGAAAAAGCGAGGCAAGGTCTCGAGAGAGACCTTGTCCGGACACCAAGCTTAGTGACCTGATTTCAACTGCTGCCTTTAAACTGCTATGAAGCTCTGTGTCATTGTACTCGAGGAGTTCAGAGTGTGGGTGTGTGTGGGTGTGTTGTATAAAGGGAAGCAGGTGGGTCTTCTTTTCCTAGAGATGAAGCAGATGACATGGAAGTGGAAGCGAAAAGAAGTACCTGTGAATCTGGTCTTGGCGACTGGAGCGCACAGGAGCGAGACCGTCGATCTCATCAAAGAAAATAATCGAAGGCCGCATCTCATAGGCCTGGAAGGGAAGTACAGATACAGGCATACTGACGTATGTGAAACAGAGCACCACGCAGCGAGCACATGCAGGATAAACATTATGGCTGCAAAGGCACTGGCACTGTGCTGGACCCAACATCTGCAAGATTTCCAGCCCCTCAGGCAAAGCAGCACGGCACGGGAAAAGGAAACCCTGATGTTCCCTTCTCAACAGGAGACACTGCCAAACTGTCCAAGAGGCCAAGTCCTCCTGGAAGATGTCCACCCCGGAAAAGTAGAGGTCCAACTCTGACCCAACCTACTGCGCATTTCCTCCTTACCTGCCGAAATAATGAGCGCAGCTGTCGCTCGGATTCTCCCACCCATTGGCTGAGGCAGTCGGCACCTTTTCTCATGAAGAACGCTATTCTCTTGTCTCCCTGCCTACATTCATTTGCGAGCGCTCGAGCCACCAGTGTCTTTCCAGTGCCTGGTGGGCCGTAGAACAGACAGCCTCTGCAACATGAAAAAAAGAGATTAACGTAGCTACAACAAAAACATGGAAAAGTGCCCATGACAGCCCCCGTTGTGAAAGCAAAGCGGCCTTCCCTCCTAACCAAAACACTTCCCGTCTTAGACAGATTTGAGAGCAAAGCCTGTCTTTCTCCCTGCCACAGTTGGAGTCTCTTGGACTGTGCCTGCCAGAATTTGTTGGAAGCACTGGGGAGGAAGCCTTCAGCTGGGAGGCCAAAAAAGGTCTTCTGTGTTTCCACACCCTACTTAAAACATCAGCCAGAAAAGGGAATTCCTGTGACCAAAGCAGCAAAGCATCTGAAGATTTGCACACTTTTAAAGGTATGGAAAGGGAAGGATTTCAAGTCATATTTCAACATCCAGTGAGTCAAGCTTTGTTGGCCAAGAATATATAAAGCTAACCATTACGTCTTGAGATATTGGAATCTCTGAAAGAATTCTGGGTAAAGCAGTGGGAACAGCACCATCTCCTTTAAGGCTGAAATGTGGTGAGAGAGACCACCCACACCATCAAAGCATACCTAAAGAGACATGCAACAGAAGACATGTCAGAGGCCAGAGAAAGCTGCCACCTGGAAAAAAAAGGCTTCCTCCAAATTTTTCCTATGCCAGCACAAAGGAAAGGCTCAGGACGATCTTGAAGTTCCCTGAGAGGAAAGTGTAAAGCCCGGAAGCTGTTGGCAGCACAGTAGGGAAGGTTTTCATGACCCCTGGAAAAGTCCCCACTGACACAATGAGTTACCACTGCTTACCGAACTCTGGATTTGCACTGGATCAGCTTCCGGCAGGGTGGTTCCGCTTTTCCTTCCATCCACGTGCTTTGCCTTGAATTCGTCTTTCCCAGAGCTTTGGGGAAGACACCAGATGTGAATGGAGGAGAAAGGGAAAGGGGCTTTCTAACTGAACATGCAGTTAGCGGGATTGCTGTGGTTTTCATGTTGGCAAGTGAGTGCAGAAGCGCTTATACACTGGCATAAACTTCCCAAACCATGAAATATTCCCTGGTCTTGATTGGCGTTCACTATGCAAGCGTGAAGAAAGGCAGGTGGACATTTTTATACTGCACGATGAAATCGTCTAATGACAATTTGTGGAAGGGGATTCTGGCTTTAAGTGCAGAACAGAAGAATTGCAGATCCCCAACCTCAGCCAGGACAATCCGCAATCATCTCATCGCTGACCCCCAAATCCTGCCTTTTTAAAAGCTGTGGGCTAATGAAAGTTATCTTCTCTCCCAAAGGAAAAGCCTTGCTTCCTCTAGACCCTCCAGCTGTGCCAGCTACAATGCTGCGATTTTCCCATCACGGCCATCAATCGAAAAATCTTTTCAAGCATTACTGAGTGATGGGAGTGGCACCGCTATGGATCCCTGAGAACTATCACTATCCGTACACCAACCTGTTTGTTCTTCTGCAGCATGGGCTTTGTGACGGAGCAGCCCTTTGCCTGTCAGGAGAAGATGGCCCTGAAGAAATGAAAAGCAGCAGTGAGCATGCACACTGGCCAAGAACTGCAGTGTGCGCAGGATACAGGCATCTCGATCCCAAAGGGAGAGTTTTACCTGCAGAATGAAGGCAAGGAATTTAAATGAAAGGTATTGGGGGGGGGGGGGTTGGGTGGGAGGTATATGTCTTTTCATTTAGCAACCTCTAGCCCACTATCCACAAGAAATCAGCTCTTCCAAGAAACTGTGCATGGAACCTACTTTCCAGTGGATGCTGGAAGTACATGATGGTCTTCCTGGGTCGAAGGTTATACTCCTTGCAGGGATCTTTGCCATCTTCCCCTTCTCGGCCTTCACCTTCTTGTGTTGCCCCTATGATTATAGAACCTAGCGAGAACTTCTTATTTGTCTGTGCGCGTACAGCTTTTCATTCAACAACGTGTATGCCACTTCTGCACAAGAAATTAGCCCTTCAGAGAGGCTCTGCATATAGCCTACCTTCCAGTGGGGCTTGAGTGTCTTCAGCAGTTTGCCGCAGGTTAGATGGCTTTGGAGTATCTTCGCTGTCATCCTCTTCCTGCTCTTCATCGTCCTCTGAGGACCCTGTCATTACAGTACCAAGTCATCATTTCTTGTTTGTCTCTGCATATGCACATTTTCATTCAAGAACTTATAGCTCCCACCCTTAAGCACAAGGAATCAGCCCTTCTGACAAACTGTGCGCGTAACCCACATTCCAAAGGCTCTTGATACTGGACAACAGTATTCCTGCGCCGAAGGTTATACTCCTTGTGAGCATCTTGGCCATCTTCCCCTTCTTGGTGTCCACCGGCCTTTGATGGCCCTACAATTACAGAACCTAGACATAGTTTCTGATTGCGCTGTGCGTAGCTACATTTTCGTTTAACATCTTCTATCCCCCTTCTATACGAGAGATTAGCCCTTCCGAGAAGCTGTGCCTATAACCTACTTTCCAGTGGAGCTTGATAGCATACAACAGGCTTCCTTTCTCTCACGCTATAGCGTGCCTATAGGGAGCAAAGATACAGGTTCTTTTAGACTGTGGTACACTTTGGAGGAAGTTCTTCTCAGCTGAGCGAAAAGTGCACTGGCATCACTGTGCTGTGTGAAATCCATTACTTACCGAAAAGGAGTAAGGTAAAGTCATTTTGACTTCTGCAAGGACTCACTCAGTCTGCCTGAGGTCCATTCTTCCTCAGAACCTGAACTCAAAGAGTATATGAACCACAAATGGACTTTTGTAAGCACAGAAGTAAAGCTCTTTACTTTTGCAGAAGTTTCTCAGGCAAAGAAAATTGCTGAAGAGGACAAGGTAAATCTCCTGTGAGTGAAGCAAGCGTTTGGTTCACAGGAGAATACGTAAATTACTGAGCCCACAGACATGAGGGGCAGAAGTTGGAAGGTCTCGTTGGAAAGATGATCCAAAACCGAAAACAGCAGCAACAGGGAAATACACAGGAGCCGTCTGCAAATTCTTCAGACATGAAGCACCTTTACAAGTGCTCCTCTCATGCACCTTCCCAGTGCTCAAAGACTCCAGTAGCCATGACTGTCCACCTCCAAAACACTCCTGTCAAACCAGGTTGGCTCCACAGTGCCAAGGACTACAGGTGTGACAGCGGCAAAGGAGGAAAGAGTTATTGGAGCGAGGAGCAAAGGTCCTATGACCGCAGCTGACAAGGAACTAGTAACACAGGGGTGGACGCACTGCCGGGGAGCAAAGATTCTAAACGTGCAAGTTCTGCAGCCCTGACAGCGCCATATTATGGAGGGCTCCCGCAGGCAGCAATTCCCAGCAGCACCGAGGACTTCCCTAGGGGCACAGCGGGAATTCCCAGCCTACCGAGTTAGTCCAAAGAGCTCTTGTGGCAGGAAGAAACGCTCCTCTCCAACGACCTGCTGGGAAGGTCACCAAACAGCATCTCGCACTGTCCCACCACCTCCTCTCGCCTTCTCCTGCTCGCTGCACAGCAGCTGCTCCAGAGCAGAGCACAGCAGGGCAGGGCAGAGCTGTAGCGAGAGCAGCCCCAAGCACCTGGGCTCAGCTCAGGCTGCCAGGGCCATATGGGGAGGGCGCAGCTGTTGCTGCAATGCACTGCGTGATGCCCCAGGCCATGTCACAGAGGGGCTGCAGGGTCCCCTTGACCCCCCAGGTGCTGCCAAGGTGGGCCCTGCAAGGGCAAGGGGAGCTGCCTGGGGCACTTTAGGGAGCTGCCTGCACCTCACTGCCCACTCCCCAAGGACAACAGGGGGCACGGGGAGCCACAGGAGGGGTCCCCCAGGCTGGGGCTCACCTCAGGCATGCCACTCCCGCAATGTCCCCAGATCAGGGTTGCGGGGCTACAACTGCTGGCAAGGAGAGGCTCTGCTCAGGAAGGAAGGCCTAAATGAGCAAGTGGATGAATGAAGAGGAAGACTGTGACTGCACTCTCTCAGCCTCTGGGGAGGAAGGGCCAACTCCTAGCTGTTGCTTCCCTAGGCCACAGGCATGGAGATGGCATGGCCTAGTGAAGGAGCAGAGGGGTTTGCTCTCTCACCCTGAAAACTGTGTTAAGGCAAATCCACCATGAATGCCTCCAAACGGTGTCAAAGCCTGGGAAAATCAAGAAAAAAAAAAAGCGCTTATCGGAAAGGTCATTTCTTTCCCTCGGCACTAAATTCTCTCTGCGTTAGAGACGACGTCTGTGAATCCTGGTCTTGGGGTGGGTTCTAATTGGGGGGGTTTTGAAGATCTGATCCTAACAGGGCAAAACCAAAAGAAGGGTGGCGCCAGGTGGAGATTATCACTGGAGCCCCAAAAGCCCATTTCCCTTCTAAAGTCACTCGTTTTGCAGAAGAAAAATGTGATGCTCAGATGGAGCCTGCAACACTCGCAGTGCCATCCCACTGCTTGGGTTCCCAGTGGAGGAGACTGAGAGCAGTTTCCCATCTACAGCGTGACAACGCAGTATCACACACCCGAACGAGGCACGGGAATAATGCCTGCACGCAGTGCATTCTGGTGACCCTCTCTGGTTACTTCTCAGTCTGCCCGGAGGGTGGTCCGAGGAGCGGCCGGCCCTCTGGCCTCTTCGGAAGGAAACGATGCCTGAGGTCTTTGCTTTCTCACCTGCTTGGTAAGCACTGCAGGCTGAGAGACCCCTTGCAGAAGCAGAACAGATAGCTGAGATGGCTGCATGGAAAGCAGAGTGGCTTTTCACCGAGTGCCTGAAAGGCATCCCCTGCACATTATTTTCCGCCCTGCAAATCTGAGGGAGCCTCAAAGGAAGCAATGGAGTGAGCGAGACAGTGGGAGCAGAGCTGACTTCTTGTTGATCCCCCTTGCCCCAACTGTACAGCTGCAGAGGTCTGTGGAAGGGGCACGGTGCCTTCGGCAGCAGCACTGACTGCAGAAGAGAGAAGCTGTAGAGGGGAAGTGAGCGTGAGTGGGGGAAAGGGAGGGGATGCGAGCGTGCCGGGAGGTGAATGGAGGGGACGGGAGCACAGAGGGAAGGGAATGGAGGGGCTGAGGGTGCGCGTGGTGAGCAACGGAGGGGATCAGAGGAAGCCTTGGGGGAAATGGAAGGGAGGAGAGTGCTGAGGGCAGGGAAAGCAGGGGGCTCAGGTGCTCACGGAGGGAAACAGAAGGAACCTGAGGATGCAGGGAGAGGACTGGAGGAGACTTTAGCAGGTGTGAGGGGACCAGAGCATCAGCGCATGCATGGAGAAGGGATCTAAGGTCGCACAAAGGAGCCTGGAGTGTGCCAAGGCGGCGATCGAGGTGGTTGCAAGGCACACGACTGCACGCCCCCGGAAAGCAGAAAGCGACGCACTGGCTGCATAGAGCCCATGGCTTTAAGCTGGCGGGAAGGCAGCGCCCTCAGGGTGCCAGCACCTCGGCTCTGCCACACCAGGGCTGGGCTGGCGGCAGCCACACTCCCAGCATGCCTTGGGGCATCCCCACGGCATGCTGGGAGCAGGGCTGCTATGGGGCACCACGGCTCAGCCCGGGGAGATGCAGCCCCTTCCCCCATGGAGCCCCGGTCAGCTCTTTCCCCCTGCCCCCCAGCCCCAGCCCAGACCTCCTGCCCCATGGCCCCAGCTGCCACTCACTGCCCCAAGGCCCCAGCTCTGTCCCGGTGCCCCACAGAGCCCAGCACAGAGACCTCCTGCCCCACGGCCCCAGCTCGAACCTCCACAGCAGGTGCCCACAGGGGCAGTGACTGTGGCAGATTTCGACCACCGTGCACTCTGGCCTCCACACCAGGACTATGTTCCTGGAGTAATGCGATCAAAGCAATCTGATTTTGACTAATAGTGGGATTAATGAGCTTTGTCAGCTCTTGAGCTGTCCAACTAAGGATGCTCGTTAACGAGCCCAGCCCGAATTACAGGCTTAGCTGCTGCCTTCAGACATGGGGCTGAGAACGATCCTTTTTTCTTTCATGGCCATTTGTGTTTCAGACATAGAGACAAGATGCTCTGAGGTAGTTCTGTTGCAAGGGAATAATCCCTCCCTGCAGCTCACATTGCAGGTGGGCTCCATCCTCCCTGCTAGGCTCCCTCAGAATGTTCTTTATTCTAAAATTAAATGAAAAATTGGGTTTCTAAGTAATGGCAGCAAAATTGCCAAGACCCCAGCAGAGCAGAATGCTGGAAAATTTCAGTGGGGCATAAATGGAGGTGGTCACTGAAGGAGTGGGGCAGGGAAGGAAGAACAGCCCCCTCCCCAAACTGGCAACTGTGTCTTTTTTTTTTTTTTTCTGTATCCTTAGCAGCGGGCAGTAAATTCCAGCTCTTCAGGGCTGTCCCTGCACAACTCTGTGGCCTCCTTTGCAAGGCCATGGCTGAAGAAGGTACAGTCCAGGGGGTGGGGGAACCTGGATGTGTTGGTGGCCGCACAGGCTATAGCCAACACCGAGGGGGTCTGTGAAGGAAGTGCCAAGGTCTGGCTGAACTCCTGGAGCAAGGGACTCAGCTGAGGAAGACTCCAGGGGCTGTTTGGGGAAAGAATGGTCCCGCTGTGGTGGCCTGGTTAGGTTGTGCGTGAGGACGCTGACTCTGGATGGAGGGAAGGCAAAGGAAGGGAGGAGAGGACTAAAAGGAGACATGGCTCAGCCTAGCAGGAGGAGAAGAAATGAGTAATTGGAGCAAGTGACAGAAGCGAGCAGGAGAAGCGCAGTTCAGGGCACTACCTAGATAAGCTCAAGCAGCTGGAAATCCAGACTGGCACTCAACCTAGCTTCCACAGGTAACGACACAGACTGTGAATGCTCGTAATGGCAGAACTGAGCTGAGGCCAGGGTTTACCTTGTTTCAAGCAAAGACAGGCTGTGAGGCGATCAGAAATTGCAAAAAAGTCATTTGCGCCTCCTCTGCAGACATGTCCCTCGTTTGTAGCTGGCTAACTCTGCTCCTAAATTCACTGTTTCCACCATTCTGTTATTTCTCCCTGAAGTCCAGCTGAGCCCCTTCACTTTTGGGCCATAGCCGCCTGCTGCTATTTCAGTCTGCCCTCACCCCCATGCATATCTGAAGACCTCTTTCCCAAAAGCTGTTCCTGTGAGGTAATTACATACTCAGTTGTTTCCAGTTGATAAACCTCGTGTGCTTAGAGGTGCATGCGATGGACACACATGCAGAATTCCCACTACCTTAATAGCCCTGGTATTCCTCCACGATCCCACAGTGCCTCCATCTTCCCACAGGTCCCCTTCCCGCTTCCAGCACAACATCTCCCAAGGAAAAATAAATAAATAAATAAATAAATAAATAAATAAATAAATAAAACATCTCTGTAAGTGCTCCTATTCCCATGTTTTTAGCACTTCCTTTTAAACCAACTGCCCAGCTAGTCAGCTGGTATAGTTTGACTTTGAGCCATCCTTACATTTGAGGTGGAGAAGCACTTCCAGTTTCCAAAGCATTTTTCATACCTACTTTCTTGTCTAGTTTCATTTAATTTAAAACACACTCTGTTATTACATATTATATGACTGTATCACAATGTTTTATGATATACATTCTGAAATATGTAATAATTTCTTTATTGAAATTAAATGATTCAAAATGATCAAAGTGAAGCATTTTGATTTTTCTCAATTGAAATTTAGCATAATTGACCCAGAAGACATTTCAATGTTTCAACATTGCTCTCTCATGCAAAAGGAAGGTTAGAGAAGTAGGAATTCACCATTGAAGAGAAACACTATTTGCCCAAAGATGGGAGATCTTTGGAGAGCAGCCTCCACCAGGAATATCAACGACTCCCCCACTGCTTCTGACCTTCCTTCTCTTTCTGCAGGTGTGGGAGTGAGGGCAAATTTAAGACAGCATTTAAAATACCAGCAGGAAATGAGTGGAAATGGAAAATGTCCCACGTCCCTGTAAGATGAGTTTGCAAGAGAGAGATGACGAATTATCTTCTTGAACGGCCTGTCTCCTTCTATTGCTACAAAGGCAGCTTAGACAACTAGATTAGATTTAGTCCCCTAACTTTTAAATAGCTTAACTGCAGGGAGATGAATCCCATCTGCTGTATAGACATGTGGCATGTGCTCAAGATCCATGATGGGTCTGGATCTACTGCACAGCTCTGTCCAGGAGATGCATTTCACATTCTCTGAAATATCACACTGAGCTGCACCGTGTCCTGTTCTGGCTGTCTTTATGTGCACAGTAAACCATGCGCATCCCGAAATCTGGGATGCATGGAGCCTAATCAACATGACATGGAGAAAGCATGTGTGAAATTGCATGTGCATGTGTAAAACAAACAAACAAAAATCCTGCCCTGGAAATCCACCAGCCTTACCTTCCCAAGCCTGCAGTTCTGCGCCATGCCATCACACCATATTTCCATACCACAGCAATGCAGGAGGCCAGGCTCCATGATTACTCTTTCAAATGCTCATAGGTGTGAAACACTTGGGGAAAACATACGGGAAGACTTCCTTGCTGAGCTTTAGCTGTATGCAAGTGACCTATTTAAAGCTAATCAGGCTTCCTCTGTGTTCATCAGAGAGAAAGAAGTTAGCATCTTCACAGAGCGCTTCTTCCTTAGGACAAGTTGAATCATCTCCAGGAACTGCCTGTCTCTCTCCATTGAGTCCAGAGGGGGTTTAGATGACTAGATTAGATTCAGACAAAGCTTCTACATGCTTCCTGGTAGATGACATGAGCATTTTCACCCACAGTCCTCCCTAATTTCTCCCTTTTATCTCTACCGAGAGATCTCCAACCTCCTAGGCACCAGCATGAGGTCCTTCAGTAGGATGCCTGAATTTAGGCGAGATGAACTGAATCCTAAGAGTCAGTTAGTCTAACACAAACAGATAATGCAACTCCCTGTATTTCTCTTATTGCCAGATGTTGAACTTTTGATGTATTTGGTGACATAATCAATACGTTCATAATGGACAGTTTGCTGAAGGAGCACAGTAACTTAATTCCTGCAAGGTGGAAGTTTCACAGTTATTCAATTCACCTCACAGAGGAAAATCCTCTTGTCTTCCCTTTACTCTGCTTCCCAAAATACTTGTGCTGCCTCCCCAGCTATAATGCTGGATTGTGTCACTTCCTCCTTTACCTATGGATGTCCCCTTGTATGACTTTTCATAATTAACTTGTGCGGGAGAATTATGACAATTTTCAGAAAAGTTTTTTAAAATGTAGCGCCCTACTATGGCTAAAGAAAATCCAACAAATAAAATAGCCATCTTCAACTTACCGGAAAACATCAGCACCAGTGTATACACATTTATATACACTCAGGTTTGTGCCTTCACCATCTGGTGGCAAAGCACGATCATAGCGTGTCCACAGAGCTGAGAAAGTTTTTGGACCCTATCTATTTGTTTGAAAATGAGAATTCGAAATAAGTAAGATGGTTGAGAAAGTTTCTGTTTTTCAACATTTGTTGATAACACCATCAGTTATATATACACATCATTTGGAGAGCTTCTATTTTGTAAATAGGTGATACTTATTGTTTACTGCTGCTACTTGTTTTAATGTATTATCTTGTATTGTATTGTACTGAACAACATTGCATTGCATCATATCTGAGTGTTGTGGCACAAAAACATCCGACATGCTCTTTTCAGATAGTTGACTATGCATCTAGTCATAAGCTTCAGCAAAAGGCTGTCCCAGCTTATTCCAGTTATAGCTGAGCACATTGATTTGTCTTACCCAAATTTAAACCTCTGCAGAAGATTTGAGTTCATCTGACCTCATCAATCTAATCTTCCTTTAAAGTTAATAAAGAAAAAAGGGGGCACTTCTTGGGCACCGTTCATCTTTTCTTAGAAGAGACATCTTCATAGCCCAGGATCCATGAATCTTCTTTGTAAACTATGAAGAACACGAGATGAACAGCTTAGGTGAAGTCGATTACTTCTGAGATCATATACCTTATATCATAGACAGCCAAAGCGCAGACAGCAAAAACCTCACATCTTGTCCTTCAAACTGGGGAATCCAAGTCAGTGGGTGTAATTATAACCTGGTTACTTTCTCATGTATCCTGAAATATTGGAGCTGAGAAAGATATCTGAGCCATACTACATACTAAGATCAAATTAAAAAAAAAAAAAAAAAGTACTTCTCATTTTCTTCTTTCTAACTTACATTGCATAGGAGGGAATTTACTAGTTACACTGGTTAGTATGAAATTTGCATTTTCCTGGCCTTAGAAATTAGTGGTTGAAAGATCTATTTCCCATCTCTAGTTTCTTTGCTATGAAGGATGGCCATTCATTTTCTTACACCCACTGCTTAATCCTGCCTGCTACAACACTGGATTTCAACACAGGTGGAGTTGCTTGCTTTCTCAACTGGGAAGTAACATCTGTGTTCACTTTGGAAGTTCTTGTATGATCCAAGCATAAGTTGCTATGTAATTGCTTGCAAGTCTTCTTCTTCTTTTTTTTTTTTTCCAGTAAGGACTGGACTATTTACCAGATTTGCTTATAGACCCTTGATCTCCAGATGTCTATACATACATATAGAAGCTCCATTGTTAACCAGATGAAAGCCTGTTCAGATCTCCTTCTTTTTCAGAGTGCTGGGTATTACCAAGAGTGGAATAAATCCAAATCTTCTCAACATTTTGGAAAGAGACCATCTCTGTTACACAAAACAGAAGTAACAGAGATAAAGTCTTTTTATATTTAGAAGTAGACTGAAATTTAGCAAAACATCGTTTCAGGACAATGTGGAACTAGAATGTTACAGTCTAGGAATCCTAGAATAGCCTCATTTTCACACGTGTTCTTTGTGGCTTGTATGTCCAATTCATTGATAGAATTGATACAGCAGCAGCAGACTGTAGTGATGTATTGTTCCGTGCAAACAAATTGCAGTTACTTACCTTTGGTTTAATAAAGACATGGTAAGTGAAAATGGATATGAATTTAACTCTTTTCATAGTCGTGGAGTTTAAGTGCAGCTGACATCTACTCTGGAATATCATTGTAATCCCATGCAGACAAATGCATTTGAAACCTTAATTTCCCCAGAGATGCTGACCATCCATTTCTGTCTTCACAGGTAACTTTGTATATCCTGCACACCTTCAAAAATCAGCTCATGAATTCATACGTCCATGTACCTACTAGTCAGACAGTCAGTTTGTTATGAGTGTGAATGGAGCTTGGTTTGGTGCAGGAACGAGCAGAATTAATCAAAGAGTGTTTTCCATCAGACATTTGTCTAGTAGAATGCCATCAAGTTGACTGGAAACAGTTGGAATCCAACCAGTGGACTTTAATATCCTTTTCTGAATTAAAAAATATTAGTATCACAGTTATAAATACGGCACTGAAGGAATAGTTGGTTTATTTGTAATAAATCTGGAGTAGCTCTACATGCATATGCCTGCTTATGGAATTCATCTCACCTAGAGATATACCTTTAAGCATGCCTTTGTTTCTGTCTTCCATCTTAGTTTCTTCTCAATAGGGAGGGGGAGGAAAAAAAAAGTAACAGGTATTTTTGCAGAATGGTTCATGTGAGTATCTTAGACATCTGCTACATGATGAGATGAGTTATGCCATAGAAGTGCCCATTTTTTCCTTCCTTTTCCCTATTCAGGATGTGTAGAATGATAAGCTCAGGAGGCTGCAGCCAGGGCCTGTCCCTCTGGCCCTGAGCCAGGTGGGCAGAGAAGACCTGGAGATGGTAGCCGAGTTCAACCAAGAGTCCAGATGACCAGGAGAGTTCCTGGTGATGAAGCAGGTATGAGGTCAAGCTGAGAAGTCAGCCTGCGGGTCAGAGTCAGGATCAGGCCTGGTGAGGGTAACCAGGGACAGAGAGAGTCCAGTGCCTACTGGGCAGGCCCAAAGTGACAAGACAGGTCCAGGGTCAAGCTGGGAAGTCAGCCCACAGGGCAGGGTCCAGAGCAATGGAGTCTGCACGCTGAGCTAAGCTGAGCTGAGCTGGAGATCAGTGCTCCTCTAGGGAAGCTCAGACAGAAACTGAAGGCTCCCTAAACATCCACTTTTGAAGTGTTGATTTGGAAACAAAAAACTGACTGAGAAGGATAGTGCATGTTTTGTTTTGAGTCTCAACACGCTAGTCATGCCCTAAGGAATTCTGCTCAAGCAGTGAACGTACCTTCTTTTTCAACCCTCTGAAGGAATTCAACAGAACTAGTCCTTACTAGTGCTCTCTGACTCTGGTAGAATGGCCATGCATTTTTGTGCAACCATCAGTGTTCACATCATGACACAAGGCAGCTGGCTAATTAACACCACTTCAACTATCAGTGTAGATCCTTCTGGAGGAGGTAAAGTGGACACCTACCTCATGTCTGTTTAGCAGAGATGTGCCTTTAGGCACAAACTGTCTTTAAGGCGCCCTAAGTGAAATCAGACCATGTTCAAGGCATGCCAGGAAACCTGAAGCAGGAGAGTCATTGTCCTATATGTGCTGTACTGGGCTACATCTTGTATTCACCTTTGCTGCACTCTAGTGCAGTACGCAAGTATCACTAGTGTTCAGTTTCTACACTGAAAAGATAGACGGCAAGAGCTGCATAACAGTGTCCACAATACTGGCAAGTCCTTTGGGATCTTAATCCTGTTCCACAATCACAGGTCAATCAGTTCTTTCTCACAAGATCTCTGCCTCTTCCACCCTCCAACTTTAGCAGCAGAGGAAATATTCTTTTGTGTCTCCAGCCCTATCTCCATGCCACTCCATGGGCAGAGGGAAAGCAGTGTGGGGAGGCCCAAAGCGTGTGTGTTAAGAGCATTGTTGCCACGATGTGTACAGCTAGAGGGGACAAGTTAAGATTGAGTACACAGGAAGTGCTGCAGCTACCTATTGAGTCCTTGACTCTGTAACACCAGAAACTTCCTTCTGACAGATATTTCTGGAAATGGCATATAACTGCAAAATAGGCAAAGAAGACACCAATTAAAACAAAGGGTAAAAAAAAAATTGAGTTCTTTCTACTTCATAAAATGCACCTCACAAAAGTCACTCAACAGTAATGCCTCTTTTGAAAGGCAGGATTTCATAGTCATGCTTGAACAAAGCAACGAAGCAAGATCAGAAAACTTACACAGTTTATATTTGCTAGTCTCCAACAGTTTGCCTGCTATTCTCCTCTGATGACCTTCTCGGACCACTTCAGGCAGTTTCATCAAAACCTCTCAGCTCCAAGCTGCTTCTTATGTGTCACGAGAGCAGTCCACATCTCTGCCAGGGCTGAAAACTACAGGGGATGAAACGGACAGCCTGAATGTCTAGCTCCATTTCTCATTCTGCAAAAACAACTTCCAAGAGCATCTGCAAGAACAACTCTCTCTCTCTCTCTCTCTCTCTCTCTCTCTCTCTCTCTCTCCAGATGGGGAAGTTGTGGCAGAAATATTTCAAGTAAATTGCACAGCAGAAGCACAAGCTTACCAGAAGCAATGAGATCGCAGAGGCATGTGAAGTTTTCTTTGTCAGAAAGAATCAGTGGACAGGGAGCTAAAATATATATTTTGGACAGCTATTAGAGTAATCTCTACAGGGTGACTCTGGAGCGTGATCACCTAGACCATGTCACATTGTGGGGGGGTTTGCTTGCTTTCCTGCTTGCTTTCCAATGCTGTCCAGATAAATGGACTTCATTTAGTATTAGCTATGTGCTTCTTTTGGAAACATTTCTATTTAAAATCAATGTCATGGCTGACCATTTGCAAGATTTTGTGTTCACATTACCCTTGCAATCAAACATTTTTTGAGTAAAGATGTCTCCTACACGTGTCAGATATTTTTTCCCTTCCAAGACAATATTTCACATATGCTTTCTTATTTCTTATTAACTTGCTCTTACCATTGCATGTTTGCAGCATAAATAAATATCAGAACTGTGCTATAGGACTGTTGGCACTTAGACATCTGGTCTGTACACGTTTGAAACAAGAAGTAAACGAGGAAATCATTTCAAGACTTTAAAAATGTTTGTGGTCAGGCCTCACTACTTGCCAGGTATTTTTACTCAGGCAATGCAAAATATAGAAGCAGCTGTTTAGTCCTCATATTAAGTCATTATAAGAATCTGGGCCAAAGTGTAGAGGAATCGAATGCTGTTGTTGTTGTTGTTGTTGTTGTTGTTGTTGTCGACGCCTCCCAAAAGCTATGGTCCTGCTGTTGCCTGCTAGCACCCGCCAGCCGGAAGAGAAATCAGAAAAATCATGGCGTTCTTCCCCAAAACATAAAAAAAAAACCAAACAGTTTTTAAATTATAAGCCTTAGCTTGAACTGGCCGTGTGCCCTAACCCCTCAGCAGTTTCAGTATGAAGGGGGTCAGTGGGCCCCATCTGTCTTTCTACCTGCCCCACCCCAGGTGAGACAGACCAGCCTCTGAAGGCGCCTGTCCCTCTCTGTTGACAATGGTGCTCAACTAGACAACTGTCCTTCATTGCATGAAGAATTTAGACTGCTACAAATAGGTGGGGATGGTCCCACCTTTAGCTGTGTCCACAGAGTGTGAATGCTGGGTGAGGGACATGCTGGCCCAGGCCTGAGGGACACTATCCCTCTAAGCCTTGAGAATCAGGATTTATCCCAGTTCCGTCCTGCTGGCTGCCATCCACATAACCCACCACGGTGAGCAGAAGACACTGAGACGTCCGCAGTGTACTGGTGCATGCCTGTGAAATGGGAACCCACTCTGCCACCCCCTGCATAGAGCAGAGGACATTCAGGGAACCAGAGCATTTCCGACATTGTCCCAGGGTTTGGTCTGTAGATCTTCCGCTCTCCTGTGCAGGGAACACCTTCTTATCTTGAATCACACTTAAGCCATGTTAAGGTGCAACACAAGTGCAAGCCAGTGTTTATAGGGAACGTGAAGTGAAGGAAGAAAAAAGAAAGTGCTTTAGTTACTTTGAGAGTGCATTACACAGATGTCTTTCTCCCTCAGCTTGCTGAGTCAGGGTCCCGTGGCTCCTCGTGGCTCCTTCGGCCTTGTGGAGAACCTTAGCTGCTACAACTAACCTCCCTGTGGCAGCTGTGACTGGCTCTGAGATGATTTAATCTTCCATCTTCACATTTCTTCTCTTCCCTCCTGCAGGAGTAGCTGCTCCAGCTATTCCCTTGGAATACATGTTTCTTCCTTTGCCTGGGCCTGTAAAAGTGCACTGTTGTGCTAGGAGTTATCCTGCGTACAGGAATTATTACTGAATAACTCTTTTTTTTCACTGACACATAAAATTGTGCCCCCCAAATGCTTTCTTTGCCCCCCAATGCTTTCTTTGGTGATGACAATTTCCTACGGTGAGCAATTTATCTTTCACTTGGATCTTTGATTCTCTATTAGTAATAAACAGTAAAATGCAAAATCTGAGGCAGAGATGAAGGGCAGAGGGGATGGCTAGGAAGGAGGGCATTAGTGATAGGTGAACTACTGCAGAAAGGCAGAGAGCTGCACTGGAATGGGAAGGGGAGAAGCTTCTCTTCATATCATCTGCATCAGCAAATGACCCAACCAGCATCTAAGATCAGCAGTTTAATTGCTAACCCATGGATTCAGCATATGACAATGCAGTGCTCCTAAGAATGCATTTACTCCAAAGTAAAGGGGAAGGAAGCCTTTGGTACAATTGCTTCCAGCAGCAGGTGACCAACAGCCTTGCAGACACCTTGGGCCATCATTTCCTAGCTGAGTAGATCACAGAGTAGATGGAGTTTGTCTGACAGAAAGTTTACACCTGGGAGAGCTTGGACTAATGGGATGCTCTGCCTGGAACACATTTTAATATTTTTGATAGCATTCATTTATTTATTTGCTGGTGTCTCAGCAGTGCTTGGAAGCCCCAGTCCTGGGCCTATGCTATTCAAGAAGAGAACATAAAGGGAATCCCTGCTAGTCACAGAGTTTACAATGCCATTCCAATCAAAACATGAACTTTCAGCGTCTTCCCAATTACTGCAACAGCTAAAACCAAGCTTTTCTTCAGAAGGGAGCTTTCAGTAAATTTTCCAAAATGGAATTATAGTGAGAGAGACTTGATTTTCTCAGCTCTTGAGAAAATGTAACCACAGTTCTACACCTCACCCTTTTCACGCCAAACTTTTCTATTCCACAGTTTTCTCATGGCACTTTTCATCTCCTCATTTCTCAGTGTGTAGATGAGTGGGTTCAGCAGGGGTGTGAGGATACTGAAAAACACAGCTACGCTCTTGTCCTCCGAGAGATTGCTGGATGGGCGTATGTAGGTGAAAGTGGATGGCCCAAAGAAGAGAATCACCACAGTAATGTGGGACCCACAGGTGGAGAGGGCTTTCTTCCGCCCTTCGGACGTACGCCTTTTCAAGGAAAACAAAATGACAATGTAGGACGTGACCAGGATGATGAAAGTGACCACAGAAATCATTCCACTGTTGGCAACGACAATGATGCCCGCAACATAGGGGTCGGTACAGGCCAGTTGTAGTAGGGGGTGGACATCACAGAGGTAGTGGTCAATTTTGTTGGGGCCACAAAAAGGGAGGCTAACGGTTATGAGGGTCTGCACCAGGGAGTGCACAAAGCCCCCCACCCATGAACCCATCACCATCCAGCCACACACACGCCTGGTCATGAGGGTGGTGTAGTGCAGGGGTCTGCATATGGCAAAGTAGCGATCATAGGCCATCGCTGTGAGAATGAAGACCTCAGCGCCACCGAAGATATGTAACCCGAATAGCTGTGCCATGCAACCCCCAAAGGAAATGGTTTTCTTTTCAACAAGGAAGTCAGCAATCATTTTGGGAGCTGTGACAGAAGAGAAGCAAATATCTGCAATGGACAGGTGGCAGAGAAAGAAATACATGGGAGAGTTCAGACGCTGACTGCTAACTACAGTGACAACAATGAGCAGATTTCCTGCCACAGTAACAATATAGAAGAACAAAAACACCACAAAACATATTTTCTGCACCCCTTGGTTCTTTGAAAGGCCCAGAAGAATGAATTCCTTCACACTGCTTACGTTCTCCATGTTGGTCAGTCGGGTGCCAATATGCAATATACAGCTTATACACCTGGGAAAACAAAGACAGACACATGATTCATCAGCATTTTTTCATTATTAATGATGAGTTCTATTTCAGAAGTGGATACAAACCAAGAAGGATATAGCATTAGTATTAAGCTTTTGAAGTGTTTAGTTTAAGTCATGTATTTTTTTTTAACGGCTATGTAGTTCTCCACAGTACAAAGCTTCTGCCATGGCTTTGGTGGCACAGAGATAGGTGCACTCTGTGATATGTTCCTTAATCCTGGTCCTCCAGGATCTTGAAGGACTGGCTCCATGGCTGGTAGCCTTCCATGCACTAAGGACACGGCCAGAGTGTTCACCTTGGGCACTACAAGGCAGATAATGCAGCATGTTTGCCCTCAGGGTAGACAAAGTTCCTGACAGCAATCTTTGTAAAATGGGTGTCTTTAAGAATACCTGGAAATATTGCTCAGAATGATGATTTGCTTTATAAGTACACATGATCTTTGAATTCTTGTTTAGAAGGGAAATGTACCCACAGGCAGAGAAAAGAACTCTCTTGTGTATAGACATTTTGAAACGTAAATATGAAATGTCACAGGCGGAAAAATGAGTTCTGGGAAGGTTATCTATCATGGAGGGGAAAAAAATTGCACCTATGACTTAATGGAGTATTTCACATTGTTCTAAATCTCAGCATTGTTTCTATCAGAGGAAGGAAGAATGAAAGACTCTTGTGAGATCTTCTGTCCCAGCACTGTACTGATTTTACCTAGTATGATTTTTGATACACTCTGCGTGATCCTTTCAAGGGTTAACTTAGCTTAATGAAGCTAATCTAACTAAACTCCTTCAACAGCCAGTATAAGTCTCTCTATAGGCTGATTCAGAATGACTGAATTAGGGTCCTTTGCAGAACCCTTTCTTCCTCCATTCACTATGAGGAGCTTAAGCAAATTAGCACCACCAGGTTAGAATGACCTTTACAGAATAATCCCTTTCGGTGCCTGAAAGTAGCTCAGAGCTTTTTGTAATGCCATCCACCTTTTTCAGGTTATGGCTGAGCTCCTTGTCCCTAGGCATTTCTACATCCATACAGTTTCTCATTCGAGACAAGGTCACATTCCAGCATAAACATGGGACTTCTTTGGTTCACCCTGTATTCCAGCTACAACCCATCGAGCATTACATGTCACTAATAAATGAGTAGCCTACATCTTTAGTAAGAGTGTAACATTTCTAGCTTGCCATTATGCACCCAGACCACCAGAATTCCCTTGCTCGAAGAAGTCTGGGAACCACCAGATTAAACTCTTCACAGAGAATTTAAGGTCAGCCAAAAGCAGGCACTCTTTTAATAAAAATATCCACTGTATGGGCTTCCTTCTAGGATCAAAACATTCCCCGTCAGCTGGTGTTAAAATGCACCATTTTAAGTCCTGCAGAATTCCATCACAACCAGGTCTTCTCATTTGTCTTGGTGATCTGTGAGCAAATCTGTGGAATGATTCAGTTAAGCCAAGGTATCTACCAACTACTTCCATCTGCAGCATAATCAGAAATTCTCGTGCAGGCACAAAGTCATCAAGCATCCACAGGAAACACTGAAACTGAGAAAAGCCAAGATTACTTTCAAACCCACAAAGTGAAGCCGAGAGAGGAAGTGGGCAAAGTTAGGGACTTTTCCTATGCTTACAGTTGTACTTACACTAGATGAAAGTTTTTCAAGCAGAAGGGTAAAATTTACATGGATGGTTCCCCTTCAGATATTTCTACAAGGAAAAGGATCAGTAAGAACAACGGGAGGTCAGTTTCTCCCTCGTCTTACCAGGTCGTGATGCTTTCTACCCCTCTTCCTTCTACTGAGCAACGACGTAGACTTCTCAACAAAATAAATGACAGGGATGAAATGAGCACACCTTTATGGCTGTGCAGTACCCAGACGAAAAGAAATAGCTGGGCTCCATCCAAGCCAGAGCATGACTGGAAGCATACCACAGCAATCGCAGGGCCATATTTAGGCAGTCAGAAAGGAGTGACCAAGAGAGAAATGGTCAGGGGAAACTATATGCCTGAATACCGCAGATGGCAAATTCCTGAGCTAAAAACAAGGTGTGCTTCTACAAAAGGACCGATTCACAATTCAGACAGCTCGGCTATGTATATTGCTTGAAAAGGTCCTTTCCATCACCACCAAACTGCATTTAACAAACTACCCATCTGTCTGATCTCATCTCATCACCTTAAGTCATGTAGGCACCTGTACCTAAGCTAGGCATATTACACCTGACCAGTCTACTTGTAGATGTGATGAATCATGTGCTGCAGGTACCCATTTCTTACTGCTGACTCCAAGAGGATTACTAGAATGACTAATTCAGTAGAGGATTGCCACCAGTTATGGTTTATCTCTTCAAGTGCCTTTGCAGGGGTAGACCTGAGCTATATGACATAATGCAATCAGCTGCAAAATAAAATGAATCTCATGTGTACTCTTAACATCTCAGAAAGGGTGAGAAATTGCACCATCTCCTTACTGCATGCATTCTTCCCTAAAATCTCAGGTGGTTATGGGAAACAAAAGAATAATATCAAAGCAATCGAATCTGCAGCTGTAGAACTAGCTCTGTGTATGATTCTAGCCAAAGATAACTAGAGACAGTTGATAACTTCAGTGGAAGTTCCTTTCTGTATTTTCACTTTTGTTCAAGAAGAAAGGGAAGGGAAGAGGAAAGCAAACAAAGCGAAGCAAAGCGAGAAGCCAGAGAAGCTGCAAAACTTACCTCACCTGTGTTTAGAGATCTAATATTTTGTGTAAGGGCTGTACAGCTTTATCTCCTCAACTTCTGTCTCCCCTGGTATGAATGTGTTAGAGCACAGCACCTTTAAAGAACATAGAATGGCTTCTGGAAAGCTTCCAAAACTTGCTTAGGAGGTGGCTGTTAGTGTATAATCCAATCCCATCTAATTTATTACTTGCTCTCGTGTGTCACAAGTGTATCTTGATGTTTCCTGCCTGTGTGAGAAGTGGTTTAATAGGCTGTGTGGATGATGTGACCTGGGTGTCCTGAATGATGCTTTCATATCCCAGCAGCTGCAAGAAGGGCTGAGAAGAAAACCGTTTAAGTACCAACCTTTAACCCTCTCCCAGGAAATCTTCCACCTGAAGGGCTCTTGGGGCTGGAGGAGGGAGGGGTGGAGGCTTAGTGAAGGGAAGGCGTGAAAGAAAGGGGCAAAGGAGGAGAATGAGTTCTGTCTTGACTGAAAAGTTTAAGTAAATATATTTTAAAGAAACAGTTGTCAGTCAATGCTTTTATAATGATATCACAAAGGCATTTCAGGGTTTCTCCATAAGAAATAACACTCAAAGGAGTAGCTGAGTATTCAACTGGACAAGCATATGCATGGAACTATCCAGCTAACGCTTCTCGGAGTTCTTCCTTACTCCAAGCTGATAGTTGTATGGATTTCCCATGTGTAAAGGGCCATTAGGTCCACTGCTCTGGCTTCCTAGCATTGTGAATGCTAAAACAGTCCATTTGTAATCCAGATATTTTCTCTCCTTTTTTAACTTCTGTGTATTCCAAAAAACATGTAAAAGTGAAATCTTCATTAAAGGATAAAAAGAAAGAAACCTCAAGCTGTAGGAAGAGTCACCATCCTCCAGGGATGGTAAAGAATTCCTATCACAGGAGTCTTTTAAGGACAGGTTGGGCTCATTTCTCTCAGGAGTGGTTACGATTAAGTTTTTATAGGGACAGAAGATGTCCTGGGTGACCTCTTGATGACCCTCCAAGTCCTATCTCACCAGAAATTTCATCACTGGAAATCCAGTGAATAAAGCCTCTTTGCAAGAATTTGCATGTTTTAACAGAGGTCAGTGAATTACCAAGTCAGTCAAAAAAATCCTTCATTTACGAATTGGGAAACTGAGGGAGGAAGTCACCTATTTAATGCCAATGGAAGTCAGCGAATTTAACCCTGACTTAGTCACTCTAGGCTCTTCTGCGCAAAAAAATGAATGTCTCTGGAGGCAGATGCATCTGATCTACCTCAGAACTGATTTTAGGATGCGATTAGGTCTGAAATAGACATCTAGCTTTTAAACAAAATAACTGAGGGCGGACAAATCTCACTGTCATGATGGGCCCCATCTTTCTTAACCTGAGCAGCTGCAGTCAAAGGTGAACCTATGAAATGAAACAAACGAAGCAAATAGACATGCTGATTTATATCAGCATATCATCTCAACCAAGGCCCAAGTCAAATTCATCATGGCTCTGAACTCTACTGTGTATTTGTAGCTTATGCCTCACGGATGTCAGGAAAGACATTGTCTCAGCTACTGTCCTTTGCTTTGTTTTGCTGAAATTTCTGGAAATGTGGAATGGCCTGATAGCAACATAGTTAATGTCTCCATCTCCTCTGCACAGAATGCCAGCGATCTCCACACTGAAAACAGAAATCCTACAGTTAATGAGAATAAATACTGGTAAAGAAATGCCTTGGTGAAAATAGTCCCCTAACTTAAATGTCCTTTTACTGTCGCCTGGAGCCTTGGGCAGCTTAATGAGGGTTAACAGTAGTCACTACAGGAAACAAGAGTATTGGGTAAGAAGGTAAACAAAGTCTTACAGTCTTTGGGAAAGGAAGAGGAGCAACAGATGACAGAAGCCAGAGATCAGGCCAATAGCGTCTGGCCTGCTAACCTAGTATGAATCAGCCTGCCACTTTCTGTACCCAGTGGCACACATGGCAGCAACTTGGCTAGCATCACATTCATGTCCTTTTGTTTCCCTAGCCAAACGGACTACCAGAGGTGACTTAATGCACAAGTCCAAATGAAGAATTGCTGCTACCTCCTGCTGCAAAATAATTCCCCATAGGGGTGTGCGTACTGCCAGGAAAGGAGAAAGGTCTTTTCTCCATTTTCATTCCACTTACCTCGGCACCTGGCTCTGGACACCACTATGGCAGCAGGTCATGCTCAGGGGAGCTGTGATTTGGACAAGGAGGGACTGTGCATGGTGAGATGAATGAGGTTTTGCAGCTGGATAGTGAATACTGGCAAGGGGTTTGTTGATAGAGCCATGGTGAATGTGTGTTGTGAATTTGATGATGGGCAGGATGGGGACAAGGCAGGGTGTGGAGGGAAGTTGTGAAACTTGAAATGGATGCTACATGGCCAGGGGCTGTCTTCATGGAGTTTGTGAAATCAGAAGTGCCTGAGGTGTGGTGAGGGACTGTGCTGAAAGATCGTATGAAGTGGCAGGTAATACTGTGGGTGCTAAGCTGTGTTGAAAGACCTTGTGACATCAGAAGCGGGCATCGTGTTTTGAAGGGTAACACTAGGAGAGGTTGCAGAATTGTGGCTGCTGAGGTGTCATAAGGCTGGCTACAGAGTTCAAGGAGACCCTACTGTAGAACAGGTAATGTGAAGTAGTAGGGGACAATGTATGGTGACAGCTTGTGTTGGGAGAGGTTTTGAGGTCAGAAGAGGACACTCGGTAGTGAGGAATGTGCTAGGGGAAGTTCTGCAGTGACAGTGGACCCTTGGGGAATGAGAAGTTGTGTTGAGGGAGGTTGTGAAATCAGCAGCAGGCATTATGGAAGAGGACTGACCATTTCTCAATCTGTGTGACCCTGAGCAGCAGTAGAGCATCTGCTGCAAGGTCTGTGAAACTAGAGCTGCTCATGGATGCAGCTGGGAAGCAAAGCATCAGTGCAAGAGTCAAGCTATAACTTTGGACAGACAGTTCTTGTGTTCTTTATATCGTGAGACTGTCTGAAGAAGGGAGAAGTAGTGAAAAAGCATTACTATTGCATGCCAAACATTGGTAAATTCCCATTTTTGATGGTCCCTGGCTCATCTCTCTGGGACAGCAGCACCAACCCGGTCATTTACTTCCTCTTCAGGAGCAACCGTCACCACCGGCTCCATGGCTCTGGGAAAGTCACCTTCTGACAAGTGTTTGCAGAGAAAGCAATGTGCGGAGAAGGAAGCCAAGTGCCCAGAGACACTGCTGCAGAGACTGCTGTATAAATCCCTGCTGGCGAGGAGGTGTGGGAGGGTGGGGCAGCCTGCAGAGGGGACTGAGGGGAGGTGGGCAGCAGTGCTCAGCCCCCAGCGGAGCCAGGGCATCTCCACTGCAGTGGGAGCAGCTCAGCTGGTGACGTACCCCTTCCGAGCAGGGCTGTGCTGGGGACCAGGGAGCTGGGTGAGAGCGATCCTTGTCTGCACACCATGCCAGTGCCTCTTCTCATTACGTGGTCCCCCCCTTGTGGAAGGGGACATGGTGCACAGAGCATGGCTATACAGAGCATGCAAAGCGCAGGGAGGAAGAGTGACCCAGGATGTTGGGCATGTCTTTGGGACCCTGAACCTTACAGGGAGTCTCTTCCCTCACTTTGACTTGAGGCCAAGCCTGCAGGACTCCAGGGCATTCTGGCAGCTCCTGGGAGGCCACTCTCAGCAGGCATGAGTTTCATCCTGGCTATTTTGGGCTTGTATAGAAACATCCTTGAGGTCTGAACACCTAGGGGACTGTTCAGCTGGTGCCACGGCTGCTCTGGTCAACACACAGGGGTCCTGGAGTGATGCGTGGTGCTTCTGTGTGTGTAGAGAAGAGCACCAGTTCCTCACCTACACCCTGAGCCTCTCCATCGCTGTCCCCAGAGGACATCTCAACTCATCACTCCCAGCTTTCGCCCAAGATGGCCATCTCCAGATGAGTTAGTTGCCCTAGGCTGCCTGTACAGGCAGTGGAGAGAAAGGTGCTTGTAAGGAGCTTTTCCCTTCCCTATGTGGCTGCAGCACACAGCTGCTGCTGAGCCATCAGCCACCCTCCTGTCCCTGTGCCAAATCTCTTCCCCACCACCGTCTCACCCCACACTGGGGATGCCTCGCTCCCCTTACGCAGTGCCATGCAAGGCCTCTCACCCTAGTGCTTCTGAGAAAGCTTTCAGCTCCCAGCCACAGCACCTTATCTCACTGTCTTCCCAGTAGCTGCTGTGAGGGTCACCTCTCTTCCTGGCACTGGCACTTGCCTGTTGCTGCAGGGCTGAAAGGGCATTTCTCTGCCTCTCCATCCAGCTCTCCAGACTTTCTATTTTTTATTTTTTATTTTTGGCTCCTGCCCTCAATCCTTCCCTCCTTTGTGTCTCCATTACTCTCTTTCTGGGTTGGCTGGTGCGTGGATCTAATTAACACTAAAACAGTTTGTGAGCAAGTGAAGGGCTGGATTTAAAAGGAATGGATCTAAATCTGATTTTTTGAAATTAAGTTGAGGGCAGAGAAAGAAGGGAAAATGTCTGCACCAGAACATTCAAAGAATTAACAGGGGTCAAAACTTTTCTCTTTTGTTCATTTTAATTCTATGGGGTAACAGTATTCCTGAAGCCATTTCACAGAATCACAGAATGGTTGAGGTTGGAAGGGACCTCTGGAGATCATCTAGTCCAACCCCCTGCCCAAGCAGGGTCACCTAGAGTAGTTGCCCAAGATCGCGTCCAGGCGGATTTTGAATATCTCCAGAGAAGCAGACTCCACAACCTCTCTGGGCACCTGTTCCAGTGCTCTGTCACCCTCACAGTGAAAAAGTTTTTCCTCATGTTCAGATGGAACTGTCTGTGTTTCAGTTTGTGCCCGTTGCCTCACGTCCTGTCACTGGGCACCACTGAAAAGAGTCTGGCTCCATCCTCTTGATACCCTCCCTTCAGATACTTACACACGTTAATAAGATCTCCTCTCAGCCTTCTCTTCTCCAAGCTAAACAGGCCCAGCTCTCTCAGCCTTTCCTCATAAGAGAGATGCTCCAATCCCCTAATCATCTTTGTAGCCCTTCGCTGCACTTGCTCCAGTAGTGCCACATCCCTCTTGTACTGGGGAGCCCAGAACTGGACGCAGTACTCCAGATGTGGCCTCAGCAGGGCTGAGTAGAGGGGGAGGATCACCTCCCTCGACCTGCTGGCCACACTCTTCCTGATGCACCCCAGGATACCATTGGCCTTCTTGGCCACAAGGGCACATTGCTGCCTCATGCTTAACTTGGTGTCCACCAGCACTCCCAGGTCCTTCTCCGCAGAGCTGCTTTCCAGCAGGTCAGACCCCAACCTGTCCTGGTGCATGGGGTTATTCCTCCCTAGCTGCACGACACTGCACTTGCCTTTGTTGAACTTCATGAGGTTCCTCTCTGCCCACCTCTCCAGCCTCTCCAGGTCTCTCTGAATGGCAGCACAGCCCTCTGGGGTATCCACCACTCCTCCCAGTTTTGTATCGTCAGCAAACTTGCTGAGGGTGCACTCTTTCCCTTCATCCAGGTCATTGATGAAGAAGTTGAACAAGACTGGACCCAGTCCTGACCCCTGGGGGACACCGCTAGCTACAGGCCTCCAACTAGACTCCGCACCGCTGATCACAACTCTCTGAGCTCTGCCATTCAGCCAGTTCTCAATCCACCTCACTGTCCACTCATCTAACCCACACTTCCTGAGCCTGTCTATGAGGATGCTATGGGAGACAGTGTCGAAAGCCTTCCTCAAGTCAAGGGAGACAACATCCACTGCTCTCCCCTCATCTACCCAGCCAGTCATTCCATCAGAGAAGGCTATCAGATTGGTTAAGCAGGATTTCCCCTTGGCGAAGCCATGCTGACTACTCCTGATCACTTTCTTGTCCTCCACATGCTTGGAGATGGCCTCCAGGATGAGCTGCTCCATCACCTTTCCAGGGATGCAGGTGAGGCTGACTGGCCTGTAGTTCCCTGGGTCCTCCTTCTTGCCCTTTTGGAAGACTGGGGTGACACTGGCTTTCTTCCGGTCTTCAGGCACCTCTCCTGTTCTCCAAGACCTTTCAAAGAGGATGGAGAGTGGCTTAGCAATACCATCCACCAGCTCCCTCAGCACTCGTGGGTGCATCCCAGCAGGGCCCATGGATTTGTGGGTGTCAAGTTTGCTTAAATGATCTCTAACCCGATCCTCCTCCACCAAGGGAAAGTCTCCCTTTCTCCAGACTTTCTCTCTTGTCTCCAGGGTCTGGGGTTCCTGAGGGCTGGCCTGAGCAGTAAAGACCGAAGCAAAGGCGGCATTCAGTAACTCTGCCTTCTCTTCATCCTTCATCACCAGGGCACCCTCCCCGTTCAGCAAAGGGCCCACATTTTCCCTAGTCTTCCTCTTGCTACTGAAGTCTTTGAAGAAGCCCTTCTTGTTGTCCTTGACATCTCTCGCCAGATTTAATTCCAAATGGGCCTTAGCCTTCCTCGTTGCATCCCTGCATACTCTGACAATGTTCCTGTATTCCTCCCAAGTGGCCTGTCCCCCTTTCCACTTTCTGTAGACTTCCTCCTTCTGGTTGAGTTTTGCCAGGAACTCCTTGCTCATCCATGCAGCTCTCCTACCTCCTTTGCTTGACTTTCTACTCATAGGGATGCACCGCTCTTGAGCCTGGTGGAAGTGATGTTTGAATATTAACCAGCTCTCTTGAACACCCCTTCCTTCTAGGGCCCTAACCCATGGCATTCCTCCAAGTAGGTCCCTGAAGAGGCCAAAGTTTGCTCTCCTGAAGTCCAGGGTTGCGATCCTACTCAGTGCCCTGCCTCCTCCTCGCAGGATCCTCAACTCCACCATCCCATGGTCACTGCAGCCAAGGCTGCCCCCGACCTTCACATCTTCCACCAGTCCTTCTTTGTTAGTGCAAGATCCAGCAGCACACCTCTCCTTGTTGGCTCCTCCACCACCTGTGTCAAGAAGTTGTCACCAATGCTCTGCAGGAACCTCCGGGACTGTTTGTGCCTAGCTGTGTTGTCTTTCCAGCAGATCTCAGGGTGGTTGAAGTCCCCCATGAGAACCAGGGCCTGGGATCGTGAGGCTACTTCCAGCTGTCTGTAGAAGGCCTCATAAGTTTGTAGCTTTTGAAATAAGATTTTAGTTCTGCAACAATACAGCATAAAATATCTCGCACCTTCATGCAAGGAAGGTAGGCCTATTTCTTCATTTTAGAGATGAAAAAGATCATTTTCAATCTGCAGATAGAATCATAGAATCATTTAGGTTGGGAAGGATTTCTGGAGGTCATCAAGTCCAACCTCCTCCTCAAAGCAGGTTCAGTCAGATCAGATTGCTCCGGCTCGATCCAGCTGAATTTTAAATGTCAACACAGATGGAGATTGTGGTGGATCTTGGGAAACTGCATAGACAAGATATTTGTATGAGAAGTGGTAGAGTAGGCGTAGCAGAAGATCACGTGGTGTGACGCGCAGCCTAAGGGGTGGAAACGAAGTGCACCTGTATGTAAGCTTGTACGCAGCTCACAATAAACGCCATTTTAGCATCTCTCACATTGAGGTCTGTGCTTGTGACCCTGCAGTAGAGGAGGCTGCAGTGCTCCCCTGGTGGCACCATGGGTCCGGGCGAGAGCACGGCAACAAGTGGTGACCCCGACGTGATTCGGCAGGTCCGACACGTCTCGCCGTGAGACGCAGGGGGTGCGGGCCATCTCCAGAGGGAGAATGGCGGCTGCGACGTCGAGTAGCAGGCGATAGCTGAGAGTCCGGATGATATGGAGGCCTTAATAAAGGTAGTTGTGTTTTTAGCTAACGAATGGGGAGCTTCTGTGAAGCCGAAGGATATTACACTATGTGTAAAGCGGCTCCAGAAAGAAGGAGTCATAAATAAGCTGGGGGACTGCTTGCAGCCAGAACTCTGGCCGCGATGCACTTCGGTGCTGGCGGAGCGAGCTATGTCCACAAACAAGGCTAAAGATCTCAAGACGTGGGGAGTTATACTCCGTCTTCTGAGGCGGTCACGGGAGGAAATACAGACTTGGAAGGCCGCCCGCGACGCGCTGCTTCATCAGGAGAAGGCTGAGACGAAAACGGAGGAGAAGTCTAGCGATGGGGGGGCGAAAGAACAGGAGAGCGGGGGCGGGGAGGCCCCGACGAAAGAACAGGAGAGCGGGGGCGGGGAGGTTCCAGTGATCCTACCGGTGGAATCCCAGGAGCCGCCTCCGGTGTACCCCTGGCAAGATCTCGCACAAGACGGAGAGGGCTGGGGGGTCGACGGGACCGACCCCGAGGATTGCGTGCCTGGGGCAGTTTTGAGGAAGGCGCTTAGTGAGGAAGATAGGACCCTGCTGCCGCGGGCCCCAGTAGAGGAGGGTGCTGTAGGCGGGGGGAGTCAGGCAGTGCAGCGAAGGAGGAAGGGTAACGGCCAATCAGAGCGGAGAGACCAGAGTTCGACCTTGAAAGGAGGGAGGAAGGTTCGGGTGAGATCGCCGGTTAAGGAGGAGAGCGGAGAAGATAGTAGCGACGAGGAAGGCGGGGGCTTGCGAGAAGTTAAGCGCAGGCTGCGGGGGTGTGCAATAGGAGAGACGCAGCTGAAAGGGAGGCCAAAGGGCGGAGAGGAAGTAACAACATCCCCGGTCGACACTCTGTTGCGTGCATTAGAGGAAATAAGGCGGGAGGTCGAGAAACAGAGGGACCTGCTCAGCGGAGCTAAAAGGGAAGCGGCCCCTGCAAAGTCCATACCGCTCACTGACTGGCGGCTAATAGCCGATTCGTGTGCCCTTCAGGGGCTACGGTTCGAGCAAGCGCCGCAAGTCTGTCCCGTAAGGGCAGTACCAGGGGAAGGGGTCCAGTGGGTGGCGCTCAAGCCCAAGATAGTACAGGGACTGATGACCTCGGTGAAGGAGAATGGGTTGAAACATCAGCAAACTCAGATGCTGTTGGATAGTGTGCATGCCCAGGTGTGCACGCCTTACGACCTACGGCAGCTGGCGAGGGCGATACTGTTGCCCACGCATTGGATACTGTGGAAGGAGGCATGGCAAGGCCGTTGTGCCGCCCTCGCTGCAGCTGCCGCCGGGGACCCGAACCATCCCCTAGCAGGTACCACGCTGAATCGCTTGATGGGGCGGGGTGCAAACCTCGCATCCCCGAACCAGCAAGCGACAGCTCTCAGAGGCCGGGAGGTCATGGCCACAACAGAGGCTTCGCGGGCCGCGTATGAAGAACTCGGGAAGCTAGTAAAGGTAGAGCCACCCTGGACAAAGATAAAACAGACACACGCAGAGAGCTTCACTGAATTCTGTGACAGGCTCCAACGGGCCATTGCAGAGTCAGACTTGCCCCCTGAGGCCCAGAGTCCGGTCATGATGGAGTGCCTCTGGCAGCAGAGTAACGCCATGATGCAGGACATCCTGAAAACGATCCCTAAAGGAACACTACTTTCGGTTGTCATCCGCACGGTACTGGAAAAACAGAATCAGGGAACAGCAGCAGCGCAGGCCCTTGTCGCGGCGGCGGACCAGATGAGAAAGGGACCACAGCGATGCTTCTCTTGTGGCAGATTAGGGCATATTAGCGCACACTGTCAGCGGCCGGGCCGGCCGATCTCGTGGCAAGGCCGGGGGTCATGCTGGGCTTGTGGGCAGTATGGGCATGTAGCCCGAGAGTGTCTCCAAAATCAACAGCGGAAACTGCCGGGAAACAGGGGGCGGGGGGGACATCGCAAAGGGGCATCCCTCCCAAAGATCTTGGCCCCGCGCAGGAGTGTGACCGGAGTTGGCCCGACAGTGGCAGCGGTCCAAGAGGAAGACATCCCAACGTGGCTCTGGCAGTAAAATTAGGTGATCGCCCAGTGGTGCGGGCGACGCTGAGCTTGGGAGGATGTAGTGACGAGGGGAGGAGGATAATAACCATGCTGGCGGACTCCGGAGCAGACGTGACATGCATAGCGCATGCCCAGTGGCCTGAGAGCTGGCCCTTGATGGATGCTGGTTACGTAACCGGAGTTGGAGGAATGGCTAGTACGTACAGGAGTGTGATGCCAGTGGAGATCCGCGTGCAGGACGACGACGGCGACGAGCTGATAGCTCGGGTCCGGCCATACGTCACGCACATCCCTGACTCGCTGTTAGGCTGAGATGCCATGGCGCAAATGAGGCTCAAGCTCACAAATGTAGTATGAGGGCCACTGCTGGAGGCGGTGTGAAGATCACCTGGAAAACGGAAGAACCTGTGTGGATAGAGCAGTGGCCCCTTACAGAAGAAAAATTGAAAGCTGCCAGAGAAATAGTAGACCATGAGCTACAAGTGGGACACTTACAAGAGAGCTATAGCCCCTGGAACACTCCCATATTCGTGATTAAGAAGAAGGCGTCTGGGAAGTTTCAACTTCTTCACGATCTCAGAGCCGTTAATAGCCAAATGATGGGCATGGGATCATTCCAGCCCGGACTTCCACTGATCTCCATGATTCCGAGAGGATGGCCAGCAGTGGCATTGGACATTAAGGACTGTTTTTTCTCGATTCCTCTACACCCGGATGATTGCCGTAGATTTGCGTTCACTGTACCACACACCAATCTGGATGCCCCTGCAAAGCGGTACCAATGGACGGTCTTACCACAGGGCATGAAGAACTCGCCCGCCTTATGCCAAACATATGTTGCCAGCGCCCTGCAGCCGGTGTGTGACCACTGGCCGGGCATGAAAATTATTCACTACATGGATGACATACTCCTGGCGGCAGAAGAGGACAAGCATCTAGAACAAGCCCTCCAAGAGGTCAGACAGAATTTGGAGGAGGCGGGACTGCAACTGTCAGAAGCGAAGCTCCGACGAGGAAGCGACATCAAGTACTTGGGGTGCCGCATCAGCCCCACGGAGGTGCGGCCCCTAAGAATAAAGTTGAACCTGAAGGTGACTACCCTGCACGATGTACAAAAATTAGTAGGTGCGCTGCAGTGGCTGAGGCCTATCATTGGCATAATGCCGCAGGAGATGAACCCCCTCTACGACCTGTTAAAGGGGAAGGCACCCTGGGAGCCCAGACACCTTACGCCAGAGGCCCAGAAGAGTCTTCGCAACATAGAGCAACGAATGGCCACAGCTGGATTGGGGAGGTGGGATCCGCAGGCCCCTATCACCGCTATGCTGAAGGTAACCAGGGCAGGCCTTATAGGGGCCCTTGCGCAGGACGAAGCAGCTAAAGTGAGGATCCTACTGTGGCTATTCTCCAACCAAGTCGGTACAGTGTTCTTACCCATCACTGCGGCAACCGCTAAGGTAATCACCAAAGCACGGAAGGCTTGCTGTCGGCATTTCGGTAAGGACCCAGACGTCATCGCGACATCTATACCCAAGGCAACCTGGAATGCTTATTTTGCCCAAGACGAGGAGGTTGTCTTGGCGCTACATACCTTCAGAGGAGTGCTTCAGCACGGAAAAAACCCTGTGCTGTTAGAGAGCCTTGAGCATTGCTTTCCAGAGATTAAGCCGAGGGTACTTCCACAGCCCCAGCCGGGTCCGACTTTCTTCACGGATGCCTTGTTGCGAACCTCTACAGCAGCAGTAGTTTGGTACAAGGATGAGCAGTGGCACAAGGCTACGTGGCAACAGGAAGCCAGTGTTCAGTGGCTGGAAGCGAAAGCGGTTTGCATGGCCCTGGCGCTAGGACCAAATAGCCATGCAAACATCACCACGGACTCCATCTTCGTTCACAATCTGGTAAACAGGATGACCCAGCCTGGATTTGTAGGAAGCAATATCTGCATGATGTTAGAAGAGGCGCTGCAGAGCCAGACTGCGCCCTGCACTATAATGCATGTCAACAGCCATCAATCGCTGCCTGGGTTCTTCTATGAAGGAAACAGCCTTGCCGACGGGGCCGCCAAAGGAATATGGATGATGACCGAGGCGAAGGAGGTGCACGACTTCCTTCATTTGGGGCCTCGTGCACTGGCAAAGCACTCAGGCATTCCTCTGGCCAGAGCGCGCGAAATTGTCGCGGCGTGCCCATAATGTCAGAAAACACCGCTGTGGGAGGCGGGGGTGAACCCCCGGGGTCTAAAAGGGAACGAGATATGGCAGACGGACTTTACCTACTTCCCGGAGTTCAAGCCACGGCCTTGGCTGGCGGTAACAGTAGACACCTGTAGCACCGTGATCATCACAACACAGCATCAGAAGCAGACGGCCTGGGCGGCACAGAGCCGCTGGAAGCTAGCCATTGTGTGGCTAGGGGTGGCTGCGAAGATAAAGACGGACAACGGGCCCTGCTTTGTCTCCCAAAGCACGGCCCAGTGGGCGCAGTTATGGGGAATCGCCCTACTCAGAGGCCTGCCCTATAACTCCACAGGCCAGGCAATAGTAGAACGGGCCAACCAAACATTGAAAAGAAAAATAAAATCCCTAGCTGAGGCGGAGGGCTGTGGGGGAGGCATCCCTCCTGAGAAACAGGCGATGCTACTGCATCGGGCGCTCTACGTGCTGAACCATCACAGCAGAGGGGATTGCCCCACGGAGCCAGTGAGGAGACATTGGGGGCACCTACCGCCCTCGACGGGTCCAGGTGTGAAGGTCTGCTTCCCAGGGGAAGGGGAGTGGGAGACAGGATGGGAACTGATATCACAGGGAAGAGGGTATGCCGCGATAAAACGGGAGGAGCAGATAAGATGGGTTCCAATGAAATGCTTAAGACCTGACTTAAATGCGCGGACGGAAGGGACTGGGGCGTAACTAATCATTCTTGGTGAGATTCCATTTTGAAGAGGGCAGCGCCAGACGGGGACGCTGCTGCCTGATTGGATTGATGTTTATCGCCGGCTTCATGATTCCGGGGGCCGCAGAGTCATACTGGAGGAGGTGAGCACAGGCGCACGGAGCAGCGCACTACTGCATCCCGCTCAACCCCGAGGCAGGGCCAGCAGAGACCCCAGCGTGCCTGGTGTTCCGGCCACTATGGGTTAACACCAGTACTATGCCGACCGTCCCGATGATCGTCGACTCCAACCTGACCCTGGAGGCTAAGGGAAAAATGGGAGCTGCGTCAGACCCTTCATGACGGGGACAGGTCAACACAGGGGCGTGGATCTTGTCATGGTTTGATTGAAAATGGCTTATAACACTCACACTAGTCATAGCAATATGCTGCAGCTTGCTAATTCTGAATTATTGCTTATGGCATGTACGGGCTTAACTGCTTGATAGACATGAGCGCAGAGTATATCAATTAATGGTACAGGAAAAGAGGTTCTAAAAAGGGGGGGAGATGTGGGGGATCTTGGGAAACTGCGTAGACAAGGATATTTGCATGAGAAGCGGTAGAGTAGGCGTAGCGGAAGATCACGTTGTGTGACGCGCAGACTAGGGGTGAGAACGAAATGCAACTGTATATAAGCTTGATTGCAGCTCACAATAAACGCCATTTTAGCATCTCTCACATTGAGGTCTGTGCTTTGTGGCTCTGCAGCAGGAAGCTGCAGTGCTCCCCTGGTGGCGCCATAGGACCGAGCCAGAGCGCAGCAACAACATACTCTATTATTACATACTACATGACTGTATTGCAATGTCTATGATATACATTCTGAAATATTTAATAATTTCTTTATTGAAATTAAATGATTCAAAATGAAGCATTTTGATTTTCCTCAATTGAAATTTAGCATAATTGACCCAGAAGACATTTCAATGTTTCAACATTGCTCTCTCATGCAAAAGGAAGGTTAGAGAAGTAGGAATTCACCATTGAAGAGAAACACTATTTGCCCAAAGATGGGAGATCTTTGGAGAGCAGCCTCCACCAGGAATATCAATGACTCCCCCACTGCTTCTGACCTTCCTTCTCTTTCTGCAGGTGTGGGAGTGAGGGCAAATTTCAGACAGCATTTAAAATACCAGCAGGAAATGAGTGGAAATGGAAAATGTCCCACTTCCCTGTAAGATGAGTTTGCAAGAGAGAGATGATGAATTATCTTCTTGAATGGCCTGTCTCCTTCCTTTACTACAAAGGCAGCTTAGACAACTAGATTAGATTCAGTCACCTAACTTTTAAATAGCTTAACTGCAGGGAGATGAATCCCATCTGCTGTATAGACATGAGGCATGTGCTCAAGATCCATGATGGGTCTGTATCTACTGCACAGCTCTGTCCAGGAGATGCATTTCACATTCTCTGAAATATCACACTGAGCTGCACCGTGTGCTGTTCTGACTGTCTTTATGTGCACAGTAAACTATGCACATCCCGAAATCTGGGATGCATGAAGCCTAATCAACATGACATGGAGAAAGCATGTGTGAAATTGCATGTGCATGTGTAAAACAAACAAACAAAAATCCTGCCCTGGAAATCCACCAGCCTTACCTTCCCAAGCCTGCAGTTCTGCGCCATGCCATCACACCTTATTTCCATACCACAGCAATGCAGGAGGCCAGGCTCCATGATTACTCTTTCAAATGCTCATAGGTGTGAAACACTTGGGGAAAACATACGGGAAGACTTCCTTGCTGAGCTTTAGCTGTATGCAAGTGACCTATTTAAAGCTAATCAGGCTTCCTCTGTGTTCATCAGAGAGAAAGAAGTTAGCATCTTCACAGAGCGCTTCTTCCTTAGGACAAGTTGAATCATCTCCAGGAACTGCCTGTCTCTCTCCATTGAGTCCAGAGGGGGTTTAGATGACTAGATTAGATTCAGACAAAGCTTCTACATGCTTCCTGGTAGATGACATGAGCATTTTCACCCACAGTCCTCCCTAATTTCTCCCTTTTATCTCTACCGAGAGATCTCCAACCTCCTAGGCACCAGCATGAGGTCCTTCAGTAGGATGCCTGAATTTAGGCGAGATGAACTGAATCCTAAGAGTCACTTACTCTAACACAAACAGATAATGCAACTCCCTGTATTTCTCTTGTTGCCAGATGTTGAACTTTTGACGTATTTGGTGACATAATTAATACATTCATAATAGATAATTTGCTGAAGGAGCACAGTAACTTAATTCCTGCAAGGTGGAAGTTTCACAGTTATTCAATTCACCTCACAGAGGAAAATCCTCTTGTCTTCCCTTTACTCTGCTTCCCAAAATACTTGTGCTGCCTCCCCAGCTATAATGCTGGATTGTGTCACTTCCTCCTTTACCTATGGATGTCCCCTTGTATGACTTTTCATAATTAACTTGTGCGGGAGAATTATGACAATTTTCAGAAAAGTTTTTTAAAATATAGCGCCCTACTATGGCTAAAGAAAATCCAACAAATAAAATAGCCATCTTCAACTTACCGGAAAACATCAGCACCAGTGTATACACATTTATATACACTCAGGTTTGTGCCTTCACCATCTGGTGGCAAAGCACGATCATAGCGTGTCCACAGAGCTGAGAAAGTTTTTGGACCCTATCTATTTGTTTGAAAATGAGAATTCGAAATAAGTAAGATGGTTGAGAAAGTTTCTGTTTTTCAACATTTGTTGATAACACCATCAGTTATATATACACATCATTTGGAGAGCTTCTATTTTGTAAATAGGTGATACTTATTGTTTACTGCTGCTACTTGTTTTAATGTATTATCTTGTATTGTATTGTACTGAACAACATTGCATTGCATCATATCTGAGTGTTGTGGCACAAAAACATCCGACATGCTCTTTTCAGATAGTTGACTATGCATCTAGTCATAAGCTTCAGCAAAAGGCTGTCCCAGCTTATTCCAGTTATAGCTGAGCACATTGATTTGTCTTACCCAAATTTAAACCTCTGCAGAAGATTTGAGTTCATCTGACCTCATCAATCTAATCTTCCTTTAAAGTTAATAAAGAAAAAAGGGGGCACTTCTTGGGCACCGTTCATCTTTTCTTAGAAGAGACATCTTCATAGCCCAGGATCCATGAATCTTCTTTGTAAACTATGAAGAACACGAGATGAACAGCTTAGGTGAAGTCGATTACTTCTGAGATCATATACCTTATATCATAGACAGCCAAAGCGCAGACAGCAAAAACCTCACATCTTGTCCTTCAAACTGGGGAATCCAAGTCAGTGGGTGTAATTATAACCTGGTTACTTTCTCATGTATCCTGAAATATTGGAGCTGAGAAAGATATCTGAGCCATACTACATACTAAGATCAAATTAAAAAAAAAAAAAAAAAGTACTTCTCATTTTCTTCTTTCTAACTTACATTGCATAGGAGGGAATTTACTAGTTACACTGGTTAGTATGAAATTTGCATTTTCCTGGCCTTAGAAATTAGTGGTTGAAAGATCTATTTCCCATCTCTAGTTTCTTTGCTATGAAGGATGGCCATTCATTTTCTTACACCCACTGCTTAATCCTGCCTGCTACAACACTGGATTTCAACACAGGTGGAGTTGCTTGCTTTCTCAACTGGGAAGTAACATCTGTGTTCACTTTGGAAGTTCTTGTATGATCCAAGCATAAGTTGCTATGTAATTGCTTGCAAGTCTTCTTCTTCTTTTTTTTTTTTTCCAGTAAGGACTGGACTATTTACCAGATTTGCTTATAGACCCTTGATCTCCAGATGTCTATACATACATATAGAAGCTCCATTGTTAACCAGATGAAAGCCTGTTCAGATCTCCTTCTTTTTCAGAGTGCTGGGTATTACCAAGAGTGGAATAAATCCAAATCTTCTCAACATTTTGGAAAGAGACCATCTCTGTTATACAAAACAGAAATAACAGAGATAAAGTCTTTTTATATTTAGAAGTAGACTGAAATTTAGCAAAACATCGTTTCAGGACAATGTGGAACTAGAATGTTACAGTCTAGGAATCCTAGAACAGCCTCATTTTCACACGTGTTCTTTGTGGCTTGTATGTCCAATTCATTGATAGAATTGATACAGCAGCAGCAGATTGTAGTGATGTATTCTTCCGTGCAAACAAATTGCAGTTACTTACCTTTGGTTTAATAAAGACATGGTAAGTGAAAATGGATATGAATTTAACTCTTTTCATAGTCGTGGAGTTTAAGTGCAGCTGACATCTACTCTGGAATATCATTGTAATCCCATGCAGACAAATGCATTTGAAACCTTAATTTCCCCAGAGATGCTGACCATCCATTTCCATAAGTCCTGCATTCACCTATGCCTTAGTCTCCACCTCGAGAAACCCAGACAAAATTAGGGAATTTAAGATGTTAAAGAGCTGCTGTCTCTTCAAATCTACAGTTTGCTTTTCTAAGAAAGCCTTCTGATCCACCATCCAGAATCCTGTTCCTCTTCTTCCCTTCCCCAAATCTCAGTTCCAGGAGGAGATTTGGGAAAATCCCGGCCTTGAATCACTTCTCATGACGGCAATGCTAAAGTAAGTCCATTTGCAGTAGAACAGCATTGCCCAGAGTCAGGAGGTCGTAGGGGCATTTGGGGGTTTTCCTGCTGCAAACAGCTGAGGAAAACTCGATGGATCAAGAACAGTACTGTTAAGAATTTTAGGGAAATTTTCAGTGTTCAGCTAGGAATTAGGTTATATCTTATGGAGTATGGAGAGATATTGGATCCCCATATTTCCACTGAGATACCTATTCCTTAGATCTTTATAGTGTAAAGCACCAGACGACTGGCCAAAGTATGAAACTTCATCCAGTCTCTAAATAAAGCGGTGAAAAATGTCCCGACAATTGAAATGGATTGTGGCTCCAACATTGACTATGGTATTTAACCATGCTTGGATTGCTGCTCTGATAGATTATAAAGCTCAGCTATGACATAAGGTCAAGGCCTTGGAAAGGTGTTAGCAGAGCTCCTTTAAATGAAGCGTTCCCAGAGACACCAGGTTGGCACAGACTGATGAAAATCGGAGTGAATGCCTGGCATTGGGGAACGGCCTCTGTGTCCATCAGTGTTCCTGGGAGCCTTGGAAAGTCTAGTACGGTGTATGTCACCCTTCACTGTAAGGCAGACACCTAGTGCAGCATCCTGCTCCTCTCATGCTCCTCTTTTACCATGCAATGAATCGCAGTCCCCGCAAAGGTCTCTTGCTGTCTTCAGCAGCTCTCTCAAGTTGAGGCACCTCGTGTCAGCACACCAATATATGTGAGATGAAACCTGCTTGTGCTGTGCCATCCTGAAGGATTTGCTTTCTCTTGGAAGCTTAGCACCACCATCACTTTTTTTGTGTAGAAACGTGAGCAGACACCACTCTCCGAAGCTCGTAGGAGCTAGTGGGAAAGCATAACCTCTCAAAATACCTAGTTATTCCTCTTAATGCCAGGAGAAGCCTAGACCTGAGACTTACACAGCTCTAAGGTGTCTAAAGGTAAAAGCCACAATACCACCCCAAAGGCTTGGGTTTGACTGGTGACAATATGCTCACATCCTTGTGACTGACAGTTTCCAAAGAAAGATGAGAGCTACATGAAACCTTGAATTTAGTTTCAGTTCTACTCTTGTCTGCTGAGAAGATGGTGGAAGGGCGCATATAGATGAAAATGCATGACCCAAGGAACAGACGTGCAACAGTGATATGGGAGGTGCAGGTAGAGAGTGCTTCGAGACGCCCTTTGGAAGAGTGTGTCCTCAAAGAGACCAAAATAATGACATAGGACACAACAAGAACAAGCAAAAGAGCCCGAGGAAATCAGACCAGTATTGGCAACCACGATGCAACCAACCACGTAGGTGTCAGTGCAGGCCAGCTTCAGCAAAGCGTGTACATCACGGAAGTAGTGGTCGATCTCATTGGGCCCACAAAACACTAGCTGAGCGGTCAGCAGGGTCTGCACCAGGGAGTGCACACAGCCTCCCACCCACGAAGCTGCCACCAGCCGGCCACACACATGCTTGTTCATAATGCTTGCGTAATGAAGCGGCTTGCATATAGCAGTGTAACAATCATACGCCATTGCTATGAGGATGAACATCTCCGTGCAGGCAAAGAGAAGGACCCCAAAGAGCTGTGCTATGCAGCCCACAAAAGAGATGGTCTTCTTTTCAGCAAGAAGGTCATAAATGAGTTTGGGAACTGTGACAGTAGAGTAACTGATATCTACAAAGGACAAGCAGCTCAGGAAGAAGTGCACGGGAGAGTCCAGCTGTTGGCTGTTCTGTATAGTGCTGATGATAAGCAGGTTTCCAAGAACAACAGTGGCATAGAAGACTAAGAAGAATGTGAAGCATACTTTTGCTAATGTATCATCTTGCGTGAGTCCCTGGAAGACAAACTCCATCGCATTGTTCTTGTTCTTCATATACGTCACATAGACAGGACCTGAAGCACAGAATAAAGCCACCTGTGATGGCATTAGAAACACAGTGCTATCAGTACACATCCATGTCGATCACTGGTATGTTCAATATCAATGTATTCCCTTTTATGCCTTTTGGGGAAAGTTTCCTTTCAAAGTCAATGCTTCTCTCAAGGAGTGACAGTTGATATCTAACTCAGAATGTGTTACTGATGTGTGTAATAGCGAGCTCCACTTATTTGCTTGAGGGAGTTGGTGGAAATATCCTCCAGATTCATATTTCTGATCTTTGCCCCTTTTAAAAAGGAAGACTAGTCACTAGGTTCCCTAAACATCCACTTTTGAAGTGTTGATTTGGAAACGAAAAACTGACTGAGAAGGATAGTGCATGTTTTGATTTGAGTCTCAACATGTTAGTCATCCCCTAAGGAATTCTGCTCAAGCAGTGAATGTACCTTCTTTTTCAACCCTCTGAGGGAATTCAACAGAACTAGTCCTTACTAGTGCTCTCTGACTCTGGTAGAATGGCCATGCATTTCTGTGCAGCCATCAATATTCACATCATGACACAAGGCAGCTGGCTAATTAACATCACTTCAACTATCAGCGTAGATCCTTCTGGAAGAGGTAAAGTGGACACCTACCTCATGTCTGTTTAGCAGAGATGTGCCTTTAGGCACCAACTGTCTTTAAGGCGCCCTAAGTGAAATCAGACCATGTTCAAGGCATGCCAGGAAACCTGAAGCAGGAGAGTCATTGTCCTGTATATGCTGTACTGGGCTACATCTTGTGTGAATTGGTTCCAGTTATTGCTCATGAGTTTCTGGGTTGCGACCTCAGTCTCCAAAAGAGCAGGCTTGTATTTCCTCAGACCACCTTTCCTACAGCACATGGGTGAATACTGGAGATAATCTGCATTAACGATGTGTCAGTAAGGTTTTTGTACACCTCAGCCAAGTTCTGGACTATGGAAATCCCCATAAACACACCTGTGATGCCACCGGGGTAATAAATACACCGCTGCTGAATCTCCTTTACTCACCAACACCCTTGTATTCACCTTTGCTGCACTCTAGTGCAGTACGCAAGTATCACTAGTGTTCAGTTTCTACACTGAAAAGATAGACGGCAAGAGCTGCATAACAATGTCCACAATACTGGCAAATCCTTTGGGATCTTAATCCTGTTCCACAATCACAGGTCAATCAGTTCTTTCTCACAAGATCTCTGCCTCTTCCACCCTCCAACTTTAGCAGCAGAGGAAATATTCTTTTGTGTCTCCAGCCCTATCTCCATGCCACTCCATGGGCAGAGGGAAAGCAGTGTGGGGAAGCCCAAAGCGTGTGTGTTAAGAGCATTGTTGCCACGATGTGTACAGCTAGAGGGGACAAGTTAAGATTGAGTACACAGGAAGTGCTGCAGCTACCTATTGACTCCTTGACTCTGTAACACCAGAAACTTCCTTTTGACAGATATTTCTGGAAATGGCATATAACTGAAAAATAAGCAAAGAAGACACCAATTAAAACAAAGGGTAAAAAATTTTGAGTTCTTTCTACTTCATAAAATGCACCTCACAAAAGCCACTCAACAGTAATGCCTCTTTTCAAAGGCAGGATTTCATAGTCATGCTTGAACAAAACAAAGAAGCAAGATCAGAAAACTTACACAGTTTATATTTGCTAGTCTCCAACAGTTTGCCTGCTATTCTCCTCTGATGACCTTCTCGGACCACTTCAGGCAGTTTCATCAAAACCTCTCAGCTCCAAGCTGCTTCTTATGTGTCACGAGAGCAGTCCACATCTCTGCCAGGGCTGAAAACTACAGGGGATGAAAGGGACAGCCTGAATGTCTAGCTCCATTTCTCATTCTGCAAAAACAACTTCCAAGAGCATCTGCAAGAACAACTCTCTCTCTCCAGATGGGGAAGTTGTGGCAGAAATATTTCAAGTAAATTGCACAGCAGAAGCACAAGCTTACCAGAAGCAATGAGATCGCGGAGGCATGTGAAGTTTTCTTTGTCAGAAAGAATCAGTGGACAGGGAGCTAAAATATGTATTTTGGACAGCTATTAGAGTAATCTCTACAGGGTGACTCTGGAGCGTGATCACCTAGACCATGTCACATTGTGTGGGGGTTTGCTTGCTTTCTTGCTTGCTTTCCAATGCTGTCCAGATAAATGGACTTCATTTAGTATTAGCTATGTGCTTCTTTTGGAAACATTTCTATTTAAAATCAATGTCATGGCTGACCATGTGCAAGATTTTGCAAATGCACCCCCTGCATAGAACAGAGGACATTTAGGGAACCAGAGCATTTCTGACATTGTCCCAGGGTTTGGTCCGTAGATCTGCCGCTCTCCTGTGCAGGGAACACCTTCTTATCTTGAATCACACTTAAGCCATGTTAAGGTGCAACACAAGTGCAAGCAAGTGTTTATAGGGAACATGAAGTGAAGGAAGGAAAAAGAAAGTGCTTTAGTTACTTTCAGAGTGCATTACACAGATGTCTTTCCCCCTCACGCAGCTCATTTGCTCTTTTCCTCCTGGCAAGGTAGGAGTCAGGGTCCCGTGGCTCCTCGTGGCTCCTTTGGCATTGTGGAGAACCTTAGCTGCTACAACTAACCTCCCTGTGGCAGCTGTGACTGGCTCTGAGATGATTTAATCTTCCATCTTCACATTTCTTCTCTTCCCTCCTGCAGCAGTAGCTGCTCCAGCTATTCCCTTGGAATACATGTTTCTTCCTTTGCCTGGGCCTGTAGATGTGCCCTGTTGGGCTAGGAGTTATCCTGTGTACAGGAATTATTCCCAAACAACTCTTTTTTTTCACTGACACATAGAATTGTGCCCCCCAATGCGTCCTTTGGTGGCGACAATTTCCTACGGTGAGCAATTTATCTTTCACTTGGATCTTTGATTCTGTTTTAGTAATAAACAGTAAAATGCAAAATCTGAGGCAGAGATGAAGGGCAGAGGGGATGGTTAGGAAGGAGGGCATTAGGGATAGGTGAACTGCTGCAGAAAGGCAGAGAGTTGCACTGGAATGGGAAGAGGAGAAGCTTCTCCTCATATCATCTGCATCAGCAAATGACCCAACCCACATCTAATATCAGCAGTTTAATTGCTAACCCATGGATTCAGCATATGACAATGCAGTACTCCTAAGAAGGCATTTACTCCAAAGTAAAGGGGAAGGAAGCCTTTGGTACAATTGCTTCCAGCAGCAGGGGACCTTGAAGGTCTTGCAGACACCTTGGGCCATCATTTCCTAGCTGAGTAGATTACAGAGTAGATGGAGTTTGTCTTACGGAAAGTTTACACCCGGGAGAGCTCGGACTAATGGGATGCTCTGCCTGGAACACATTTTAATATTTTTGATAGCATTCATTTATTTATTTGCTGGTGTCTCGACAGTGCTTGGAAGCCCCAGTCCTGGGCCTGTGCTATTCAAGAAGAGAACATAAAGGGAATCCCTGCTAGTCACAGAGTTTACAATGCCATTCCAATCAAAACATGAACTTTCAGCGTCTTCCTAATTACTGCAACAGCTAAAACCAAGCTTTTCTTCAAAAGGGAGCTTTCAGTAAATTTTCCAAAATGGAATTATACTGAGAGAGACTTGTTTTTCTCAGCTCCTGAGAAAATGTTACCACAGTTCTACACCTCACCCTTTTCATGCCAAACTTTTCTATTCCACAGTTTTCTCATGGCACTTTTCATCTCCTCATTTCTCAGCATGTAGATGAGTGGGTTCAGCAGGGGTGTGATGACAGTGTAAAACACAGCTAACCTCTTCTCCTCCGAGAGACTGCTGGATGGGCGTGTGTAGGTGAAAGTGGATGGCCCAAAGAAGAGAATCACCACAGTAATGTGGGACCCACAGGTGGAGAGGGCTTTGTACCGCGCCTCGGACGTTCGCCTTTTCAAGGAAAACAAAATGACAATGTAGGACGTGACCAGGATGAAGAAAGAGACCAAACAAATCATTCCAGTATTGGCAACGACAATGATGCCCGCAACATAGGGGTCGGTACAGGCCAGTTGTAGTAGGGGATGGACATCACAGAGGTAGTGGTCAATTTTGTTGGGGCCACAAAAAGGGAGGCTAACGGTTATGAGGGTCTGCACCAGGGAGTGCACAAAGGCCACCACCCATGAACCCATCACCATCCAGCCACACACACGCCTGGTCATGAGGGTGGTGTAGTGCAGGGGTCTGCATATGGCAAAGTAGCGATCATAGGCCGTCACTGTGAGGATGAAGATCTCAGCGCCGCCGGAGATATGTTCCCAAAATAGCTGTGCCATGCAACCCCCAAAGGAAATGGTTTTCTTTTCAACAAGGAAGTCAGCAATCATTTTGGGAGCTGTGACAGAAGAGAAGCAAATATCTGCAATGGACAGGTGGCAGAGAAAGAAATACATGGGGGAGTTCAGACGCTGACTGATAACTACAGTGACAACGATGAGCAGATTTCCTGCCACAGTAACAATATAGAAGAACAAAAACACCACAAAACATATTTTCTGCACCCCTTGGTTCTTTGAAAGGCCCAGAAGAATGAATTCCTTCACACTGCTTACGTTCTCCATGTTGATCAGACGGGTGCCAATATGCAATATACAGCTTATACCCCTGGGAAAACAAAGACAGACACATGATTCATCAGCATTTTTTCATTATTAATGATGAGTTCTATATCAGAAGTGGATACAAGCCAAGAAAGATATAGCATTAGTATTAAGCTTATGAAGCGTTTAGTTTCTGTCATGTATTTTTTTTTAATGGCTATTTAATTCTCCACAGTACAAAGCTTCTGCCATGGCTTTGGTGGCACGGAGATAGGTGCACTCTGTGATATGTTCCTTAATCCTGGTGCTCCAGGATTTTGAAGGACTGGCTCCATGGCTGATAGCCTTCCATGCACTAAGGACAAGGCCAGAGTGTTCACCTTGGGCACTACGAGGCAGATAATGCAGCATGTTTGCCCTCAGGGGAGACAAAGTCCCTGACAGCAATCTTTGTAAAATGGATGTCTTTAAGAATACCTGGAAATATTGCTCAGAATGATGATTTGCTTTATAAGTACACATGATCTTTGAATTCTTGTTTAGAAGGGAAATGTACCCACAGGCAGAGAAAAGAACTCTCTTGTGTATATACATTTTGAAACGTAAATATTGTGGAGGAAAAAGGATGAGCAGGGAGGCACTGCGAGGCGGAACATGGGAAGGTCGTAACGGGCGGAGCACTGCTGCCGGAGAAGAAGGCGGGGCTTTACAGCATTATAAAAGAGCAGGACACGCTTCATTAAACGCCATTTTGCCACTCCTCATATTGGTGTCTGTGTGGTGATGGTCCGGGGTCTGGGGAGAAGGCCCCGTGCCTCCTCGGTAAGAACGAGAACGGTAACAAGTGGTGACCCCGACGTGATACCGAGGAGGCGGCTCGGCCGGCGCAGGTGCCGGGAGCGTGAGGAAGGGATCCGGATCCGGAACCATGGAGGCCATATGTAAGGTAGTAATGGCCTGCGCCAAGGAATGGCGGGCACCGCTGAAGGCGAGCGCGATACGAGCGTGTGTAGAGAGGCTCGTAAAGGAGGGAGCGATTACTTCTCCTATGGAGATTCTGCGGGAGGAACTGTGGCTGCAATGCACAGCAGCGCTGGCGGAGTCCCCGATGAACGGGGGATCCGCGAGGGAGTTAAAGGTGTGGGGGCTGATAAGAATGCTCCTGCGGAGCGCGAGGGAGGCCCCGGCGAAAGAACGGGAGAGTGGGGGCGGGGAGGTTCCAGTGATCCTACCAGTGGAATCCCAGGAGCCGCCTCCGGTGTATCCCTGGCAAGATCTCGCACAAGACAGAGAGGGATGGGGGGTCGACGGGACCGACCCCGAGGATTGCGTGCCTGGGGCAGTTTTGAGGAAGGCGCTTAGTGAGGAAGATAGGACCCTGCTGCTGTGGGCCCCGGCAGAGGAGGGTGCTGTAGATGGGGAGAGTCAGGCAGTGCAGCGAAGGAGGAAGGGTAACGGCCAATCAGAGCGGAGAGACCAGAGTTCGACCTTGAAAGGAGGGAGGAAGGTTCGGGTGAGATTGCCGGTTAAGGAGGAGAGCGGAGAAGATAGCAGCGACGAGGAAGGCGGGGGCTTGCGAGAAGTTACGCGCAGGCTGCGGAGGTGTGCAATAGGAGAGACACAGCCGAAAGGGAAGCCGAAGGGCGGAGAAGAAGTAACAACATCCCCGGTCGACACCCTATTGCGTGCATTAGAGGAAATAAGGCGGGAGGTCATGGCCACAACAGAGGCTTCGCGGGCCGTGTATGAAGAACTCGGGAAGCTAGTAAAGGTAGAGCCACCCTGGACAAAGATAAAACAGACACACGCAGAGAGCTTCACTGAATTCTGTGACAGGCTCCAGCGGGCCATTGCAGAGTCAGACTTGCCCCCTGAGGCCCAGAGTCCGGTCATGATGGAGTGCCTCTGGCAGCAGAGTGACGCCATGACGCAGGACATCCTGAAAACGATCCCTAAAGGAACACCACTTTCGGTTGTCATCCGCACGGTACTGCAAAAACAGAATCAGGGAACAGCAGCAGCGCAGGCTCTTGTCACGGCGGTGGACCAGATGAGAAAGGGACCACAGCGTTGCTTCTCTTGTGGATATCACAGGGAAGAGGGTATGCTGCGGTAAAACGGGAGGAGCAGATAAGATGGGTTCCAATGAAATGCATAAAACCTGACCTAAATGCACGTACGGGAGGGTCTGGGGTGTAACTAATCATTCTTGGTGAGATTCCATCCTGAACAGGGCGACGCCAGACGGGATGCTGCTGCATGGCTGCATTGATGCTTATCGCCGGCTTCATGATTCCGGGGACCGCAGAGTCATACTGGAGGAGATGAGCACAGGCGCACAGAGCAACTCACTACTGCATCCCGTTCAACCCCGAGGCGGGGCCGACAGAGACTTTCCTGACGGGGAACAAGTCAACACAGGGGCGTGGATCTTGTCATGGTTTGATTAGAAATGGCTTATAACACTAGGCTTGATAGCACTCACAGTAGTAATAGCGATATGCTGCGGCTTGCTAATTCTGAATTATTGCTTATGGCATGTACGGCTTAACTGCTTGATAGACATGAGCATAGAGTATATCAATTAATAGTACAGGAAAAAGAGGTTCTAGACAAGATATTTGCATGAGAAGCGGTAGACGAGGCGTAGCGGAAGATCACGCGGTGTGACGCGCAGCCTAGGGGTGGAAACGAAGTGCACCTGTATGTAAGCTTGCACGCAGCCCACAATAAACGCCATTAGACGAATGGCTAACTAACCTGTTTGGCAATCTACCACAGTGGCTAATAGGACTGCTCGCTGAAGGCTTGCGCATTGTGCTAATCCTCATAATTATAGGCTTATGCTTGTGTGTAGTACTGAGCTGCGTTAAGAAAGCCTTGCTGAAAGTAGCGGGCCAAGTCTGGATTGCTCGACAACAAGAAGGAGAAATTCTGGAGGAATGGCTGGGCTTTGGGGGGGGGCTATAGTCTGTTGGAACTGAGCAATCCCGCCTATGGCCGCTGAACCGACGAAGACAAGGACACCGCCTGTGTTAAGAAGCGGAAGAAGGGGAGGCAGCACACAGCTCCGCTCACGAAGCTACTAATGCAAGGAACCACCCGATGGCGATCCCGTCGAGACACGCCGCACTTCCGCGTGTTTTGTTGCGTCCCGCTCGATATAACGAAACAACGTTGATGGGAGAGGGGGAGATGTGGAGGAAAAAGGATGAGCAGGGAGGCACTGCGGGGCGGAACATGGGAAGGTCGTAACGGGCGGAGCACTGCTGCCGGAGAAGAAGGCGGGGCTTTACAGCATTATAAAAGAGCAGGACACGCTTCATTAAACGCCATTTTGCCACTCCTCATATTGGTGTCTGTGTGGTGATGGTCCGGGGTCTGGGGAGAAGGCCCCGTGCCTCCTCGGTAAGAACGAGAACGGTAACAAAATATGAAATGTCACAGGCTGAAAAATGAGTTCTGGGAAGGTTATCTATCATGGAGGGGAAAAAAATTACACATATTACTTAATGTAGTACTTCACATTGGCGAGACTGGCGGAATGATTCAGTTAAGCCAAGTTATCTACCAGCTACTTCCATCTGCAGCATAATCAGAAATTCTCGTGCAGGCACAAAGGGATCAAGCATCCACAGGAAACACTGAAACTGAGAAAAGCCAAGATTACTTTCAAACCCACAAAGTGAAGCCGAGAGAGGAAGTGGGCAAAGGTAGGGACTTTTCCTATGCTTACAGTTGTACTTACACTAGATGAAAGTTTTTCAAGCAGAAGGGTAAAATTTACATGGACGGTTCCTTTTCAGATATTTCTACAAGGAGAAGGATCAGTAAGAACAACGGGAGGTCAGTTTCTCCCTCGTCTTACCAGGTCGTGATGCTTTCTACCCCTCTTCCTTCTACTGAGCAACGATGTAGACTTCTCAACAAAATAAATGACAGGGATGAAATGAGCACACCTTTATGGCTGTGCAGTACCCAGTCAAAAAGAAATAGCTGGGCTCCATCCAAGCCAGAGCATGACTGGAAGCATACCACAGCAATCGCAGGGCCATGTTTAGGCAGTCAGAAAGGAGTGACCAAGAGAGAAATGGTCAGGGGAAACTGCATGCCTGAATACCAGCAGATGGCAAATTCCTGAGCTAAAAACAAGGTGTGCATCTACAAAAGGACCGATTCACAATTCAGACAGCTCGACTATGTGTCTTCCTTGATAAGGTCCTTTCCATCACCACCAAACTGCATTTAACAAACTACCCATCTGTCTGATCTCATCTCATCGACCTAAGCCAGGTAGGCACCTGTACCTAAGCTAGGCATATTACACCTGACCAGTCTACTTGTAGATGTGATGATCATGTGCTGCAGGTACCCGTTTCTTACTGTTGACTCCAAGAGGATTACTAGAATGACTAATTCAGTAGAGGATTGCCACCAGTTATGGTTTATCTCTTCAAGTGCCTTTGCAGGGGTAGACCTGAGCTATATGACATAATGCAATCAGCTGCAAAATAAAATGAATCTCATGTGTACTCTTAACATCTCAAAAAGGGTGAGAAATTGCACCATCTCCTTACTGCATGCATTCTTCCCTAAAATCTCAGGTGGTTATGGGAAACAAAAGAATAATTTCGAAGCAATCGAATCTGCGGCTGTAGAACTAGCTCTGTGTATGATTCTAGCCAAAGATAACTAGAGACAGTTGATAACTTCAGTGGAAGTTCCTTTCCGTATTTTCACATTTGTTCAAGAAGAAAGGAAAAGGAAGAGGAAAGAAAAGCGAGCAAAGCAAAGCAAAGCGAGAAGCCAGAGAAGCTGCAAAACTTACCTCACCTGTGTTTAGAGATCTAATTTTTTGTGTAAGGGCTGTACAACTTTATCTCCTCAACTTCTGTCTCCCCTGGTATGAATGTGTTAGAGCACAGCACCTTTAAAGAACGTAGAATGGCTTCTGGAAAGCTTCCAAAACTTGCTTAGGAGGTGGCTGTTAGTGTATAATCCAATCTCATCTAATTTATTACTTGCTTTTGTGTGTCACAAGTGTATCTTGATGTTTCCTGCCTGTGTGAGAAGTGGTTTAATAGGCTGTGTGGATGATGTGACCTGGGTGTCCTGAATGATGCTTTCATATCCCAGCAGCTGCAAGAAGGGCTGAGAAGAAAACCGTTTAAGTACCAACCTTTAACCCTCTCCCAGGAAATCTTCCACCTGAAGGGCTCTTGGGGCTGGAGGAGGGAGGGGTGGAGGCTTAGTGAAGGGAAGGCGTGAAAGAAAGGGGCAAAGGAGGAGAATGAGTTCTGTCTTGACTGAAAAGTTTAAGTAAATATATTTTAAAGAAACAGTTGTCAGTCAATGCTTTTATAATGATATCACAAAGGCATTTCAGGGTTTCTCCATAAGAAATAACAGTCAAAGGAGTAGCTGAGTATTCAGCTGGACAAGCATATGCATGGAACTATCCAGCTAACACTTCTCGGAGTTCTTCCTTACTCCAAGCTGACAGTTGTATGGATTTCCCATGTGTAAAGGGCCATTAGGTCCACTGCTCTGGCTTCCTAGCATTGTGAATGCTAAAACAGTCCATTTGTAATCTAGATATGTTCTCTCCTTTTTTAACTTCTGTGTATTCCAAAAAACATGTAAAAGAGAAATCTTCATTAAAGGAAAAAAAGAAAGAAACCTCAAGCTGTAGGAAGAGTCACCATCCTCCAGGGATGGTAAAGAATTCCTATCACAGGAGTCTTTTAAGGACAGGTTGGGCTCATTTCTCTCAGGAGTGGTTACGATTAAGTTTTGATAGGGACAGAAGATGTCCTGGGTGACCTCTTGATGACCCTCCAAGTCCTATCTCACCAGAAATTTCATCACTGGAAATCCAGTGAATAAAGCCTCTTTGCAAGAATTTGCATGTTTTAACAGAGGTCAATGAATTACCAAGTCAGTCAAAAAAGTCCTTCATTTACGCATTGGGAAACTGAGGGAGGACGTCACCTATTTAATGCCGATGGAAGTCAGCGAATTTAACCCTGACTTAGTCACTCTAGGCTCTTCTGCGCAAAAAAATGAATGTCTCTGGAGGCAAAAAACGAATGTCTCTGGTCTATCTCAGAACTGACTTTAGGATGCGATTAGGTCTGAAATGGACATCTAGCTTTTAAACAAAATAACTTAGGGCGGACAAATCTCACCGTCATAATGGGCCCCATCTTTCTTAACCTGAGCAGCTGCAGTCAAAGGTGAACCTATGAAATGAAACAAACGAAGCAAATAGACATGCTGATTTATATCAGCATATCATCTCAACCAAGGCCCAAGTCAAATTCATCATGGCTCTGAACTCTACTGTGTATTTGTAGCTTATGCCTCATGGATGTCGGGAAAGATATTGTCTCAGCTACTGTCCTTTACTTTGTTTTGCTGAAATTTCTGGAAATGTGGAATGGCCTGATAGCAACATAGTTAATGTCTCCATCTCCTCTGCACAGAATGCCAGCAATCTCCACAGTGAAAACAGAAATCCTACAGTTAATGAGAATAAATACTGGTAAAGAAATGCCTTGGTGAAAATAGTCCCCTAACTTAAATGTCCTTTTACTGTCGCCTGGAGTCTTGGGCAGCTTAATGAGGGTTAACAGTAGTCACTACAGGAAACAAGAGTATTGGGTAAGAAGGTAAACAAAGTCTTCCAGTCTTTGGGAAAGGAAGAGGAGCAACAGATGACAGAAGCCAGAGATCAGGCCAATAGCGTCTGGCCTGCTAACCTAGTATGAGTCGGCCTGCCACTTTCTGTACCCAGTGGCACACATGGCAGCAACTTGGCTAGCATCACATTCATGTCCTTTTGTTTCCCTAGCCAAATGGACTACCAGAGGTGACTTAATGCACAAGTCCAAATGAAGAATTGCTGCTGCCTCCTGCTGCAAAATAATTCCCCATAGGGGTGTGCTTAGTGCCAGCAAAGGAGAAAGGTCTTTTCTCCATTTTCATTCCACTTACCTCGGCACCTGGCTCTGGACACCACTATGGCAGCAGGCCATGCTCAGGGGAGCTGTGATTTGGACAAGGAGGGACTGTGCATGGTGAGATGAATGAGGTTTTGCAGCTGGATAGTGAATACTGGCAAGGGGTTTGTTGACAGAGCCATGGTGAATGTGTGTTGTGAATTTGATGATGGGCAGGATGGGGACAAGGCACGGTGTGGAGGGAAGTTGTGAAACTTGAAATGGATGCTACATAGCTAGGAGCTGTCTTCATAGAGTTTGTGAAATCAGAAGTGCCTGAGGTGTGGTGAGGGACTGTGCTGAAAGATAGCATGAAGTGGCAGGTAATACTGTGGGTGCTAAGCTGTGTTGAAAGACCTTGTGACATCAGAAGCGGGCATCGTGTTTTGAAGGGTAACACTAGGAGAGGTTGCAAAATTGTGGCTGCTGAGGTGTCATAAGGCTGGCTAGAAAGTTCAAGGAGACCCTACTGTAGAACAGGTAATGTGAAGTAGTAGGGGACAATGTATGGTGACAGCCTGTGTTGGGAGAGGTTTTGAGGTCAGAAGAGGACACTCGGTAGTGAGGAATGTGCTAGGGGAGGTTCTGCAGTGACAGTGGACCCTTGGGGAATGAGAAGCTGTGTTGAGGGAGGTTGTGAAATCAGCAGCAGCCATTATGGAAGAGGACTGACAACTTCTCAATCTGTGTGACCCTGAGCAGCAGTAGGCCATCTTCTGCAAGGTCTATGAAACTAGAGCTGCTCATGAATGCAGCTGGGAAGCAAAGCATCAGTGCAAGAGTCAAGCTATAACTTTGGACAGACAGTTCTTGTGTTCTTTATATCGTGAGACTGTCTGAAGAAGGGAGAAGTAGTGAAAAAGCATTACTATTGCATGCCAAACATTGGTAAATTCCCATTTTTGATGGTCCCTGGCTCATCTCTCTGGGACAGCAGCACCAACCCGGTCATTTACTTCCTCTTCAGGAGCAACCGTCACCACCGGCTCCATGGCTCTGCGAAAGTCACCTTCTGACAAGTGTTTGCAGAGAAAGCAACGTGCGGAGAAGGAAGCCAAGTGCCCAGAGACACTGCTGCAGAGACTGCTGTATAAATCCCTGCTGGGGAGGAGGTGTGGGAGGGTGGGGCAGCCTGCAGAGGGGACTGAGGGGAGGTGGGCAGCAGTGCTCAGCCCCCAGCGGAGCCAGGGCATCTCCACTGCGGTGGGAGCAGCTCAGCTGGTGACGTGCCCCTTCCGAGCAGGGCTGTGCTGGGGACCAGGGAGCTGGGTGAGAGCGATCCTTGTCTGCACACCATGCCAGTGCCTCTTCTCATTACGTGGTCCCCCCTTGTGGAAGGGGACATGGTGCACAGAGCATGGCTATGCAGAGCATGCAAAGCGCAGGGAGGAAGAGTGACCCAGGATGCTGGGCATGTCTTTGGGACCCTGAACCTTACAGGGAGTCTCTTCCCTCACTTTGACTTGAGGCCAAGCCTGCAGGACTCCAGGGCATTCTGGCAGCTCCTGGGAGGCCATTCTCAGCAGGCATGAGTTTCATCCTGGCTATTTTGGGCTTGTATAGAAACATCCTTCAGGCCTGAACACCTAGGGGACCGTTCAGCTGGTGCCACGGCTGCTCTGGTCAACACACAGGGGTCCTGGAGTGATGCGTGGTGCTTCTGTGTGTGTAGAGAAGAGCACCAATTCCTCACCTACACCCTGAGCCTCTCCATCGCTGTCCCCAGAGGACATCTCAACTCATCACTCCCAGCTTTCGCCCAAGATGGCCATCTCCAGATGAGTTAGTTGCCCTAGGCTGCCTGTACAGGCAGTGGAGAGAAAGGTGCTTGTAAGGAGCTTTTCCCTTCCCTATGTGGCTGCAGCACACAGCTCCTGCTGAGCCATCAGCCACCCTCCTGTCCCTGTGCCAAATCTCTTCCCCACCACCGTCTCGCCCCACACTGGGGATGCCTCGCTCCCCTTACGCAGTGCCATGCAAGGCCTCTCACCCTAGTGCTTCTGAGAAAGCTTTCAGCTCCCAGCCACAGCACCTTATCTCACTGTCTTCCCAGTAGCTGCTGGGAGGGTCACCTCTCTTCCTGGCACTGGCACTTGCCTGTTGCTGCAGGGCTGAAAGGGCATTTCTCTGCCTCTCCATCCAGCTCTCCAGACTTTCTATTTTTTTATTTTTTATTTTTGGCTCCTGCCCTCAATCCTTCCCTCCTTTGTGTCTCCATTACTCTCTTTCTGGGTTGGCTGGTGCATGGATCGAATTAACACTAAAACAGTTTGTGAGCAAATGAAGGGCTGGATTTAAAAGGAATGGATCTAAATCTGATTTTTTGAAATTAAGTTGAAGGCAGAGGAAGAAGGGAAAATGTCTGCACCAGAACATTCAAAGAACTAACGGGCTCAAAACTTTTCTCTTTTGTTCATTTTAATTCTATGGGGTAACAGTATTCCTGAAGCCATTTCACAGAATCACAGAATGGTTGAGGTTGGAAGGGACCTCTGGAGATCATCTAGTCCAACCCCCTGCCCAAGCAGGGTCACCTAGAGCAGTTGCCCAAGATCGCGTCCAGGCGGATTTTTGAATATCTCCAGAGAAGGAGACTCCACAACCTCTCTTGCAACCTGTTCCAGTGCTCTGTCACCCTCACAGCGAAGAAGTTTTTCCTCATGTTCAGATGGAAGCGTCTGTGTTTCAGTTTGTGCCCGTTGCCTCGCGTCATGTTGCTGGGCACCACTGAAAAGAGTCTGGCTCCATCTTCTTGATACCCTCCCTTCAGATACTTGTACACGTTAATAAGATCTCCTCTCAGCCTTCTCTTCTCCAAGCTAAACAGGCCCAGCTCTCTCAGCCTTTCTTCATAAGAGAGATGCTCCAGTCCCCTAATCATCTTTGTAGCCCTTCGCTGCACTTGCTCCAGTAGTGCCACATCCCTCTTGTACTGGGGAGCCCAGAACTGGACGCAGTACTCCAGATGTGGCCTCAGCAGGGCTGAGGAGAGGGGGAGGATCACCTCCCTCGACCTGCTGGCAACATTCTTCCTGATGCACCCCAGGATACCATTGGCCTTCTTGGCCACAAGGGCACATTGCTGCCTCAGGCTTAACTTGGTGTCCTTCAGCACTCCCAGGTCCTTCTCCGCAGAGCTGCTTTCCAGCAGGTCAACCCCCAACCTGTACTGCTGCATGGGGTTATTCCTCCCTAGCTGCACGACACTGCACTTGCCTTTGTTGAGCTTCAGGAGGTTCCTCTCCGCCCACCTCTCCAGCCTCTCCAGGTCTCTCTGAATGGCAGCACAGCCCTCTGGGGTATCCGCCACTCCTCCCAGTTTTGTATCGTCAGCAAACTTGCTGAGGGTGCACTCTGTGCCTTCATCCAGGTCATTGATGAAGAAGTTGAACAAGACTGGACCCACTACTGACCCCTGGGGGACACCGCTAGCTACAGGCCTCCAACTAGACTCTGTGCCACTGATCACAACCCTCTGAGCTCTGCTATTCAGCCAGTTCTCAAGCCACCTCACTGTCCACTCATCTAACCCACACTTCCTGAGCTTGTCTATGAGGATGCTATGGGAGACAGTGTCAAAAGCCTTCCTCAAGTCAAGGGAGACAACATCCACTGCTCTCCCCTCATCTACCCAGCCAGTCATTCCATCAGAGAAGGCTATCAGATTGGTTAGGCATGATTTCCCCTTGGCGAAGCCATGCTGACTACTCCTGATCACTTTCTTGTCCTCCACATGCTTGGAGATGGCCTCCAGGATGAGCTGCTCCATCACCTTTCCAGGGATGGAGGTGAGGCTGACTGGCCTGTAGTTGCCTGGGTCCTCCTTCTTGCCCTTTTTGAAAACCGGGGTGACACTGGCTTTCTTCCAGTCTTCAGGCACCTCTCCTGTTCTCCAAGACCTTTCAAAGATGACGGAGAATGGCTTAGCAATACAATCTGCCAGCTCCCTCAGCACTCGTGGGTGCATCCCATTGGGGCCCATGGATTTGTGGGTGTCAAGTTTGCTTAAATGATCTCTAACCCGATCCTCCTCCACCAAGGGAAAGTCTTCCTTCCTCCAGACTTTCTCTCTTGCCTCCAGGGTCTGGGGTTCCTGAGGGCTGGCCTGAGCAGGAAAGAATGAAGCAAAGGCGGCATTCAGTAACTCTGCCGTCTCTGCATCCTTTGTCACCAGGGCACCCTCCCCATTCAGCAAAGGGCCCACATTTTCCCTAGTCTTCCTCTTGCTACCGATGTCTTTGAAGAAGCCCTTCTTGCTGTCCTTGACATCTCTCGCCAGATGTAATTCCAAATGGGCCTTAGCCTTCCTCGTTGCATCCCTGCATACTCTGACAATGTTCCTGTATTCCTCCCAAGTGGCCTGTCCCCCTTTCCACTTTCTGTAGACTTCCTCCTTCTGGCTGAGTTTTGCCAGGAACTCCTTGCTCATCCATGCAGGTCTCCTACCTCCTTTGCTTGACTTCCAACTCATAGGGATGCACTGATCTTGAGCCTGGAGGAAGTGATGTTTGAATATTAACCAGCTCTCTTGAACACCGCTTCCTTCTAGGGCCCTAACCCATGGCATTCCTCCAAGTAGGTCCCTGAAGAGGCCAAAGTTTGCTCTCCTCAAGTCCAGGGTTGCGATCCTACTCAGTGCCCTGCTGCCTCCTCGCAGGATCCTGAACTCCACCATCTCATGGTCACTGCAGCCAAGGCTGCCCCCGACCTTCACATCTTCCACCAGTCCTTCTTTGTTTGTTAGTACGAGGTCCAGCAGCACACCTCTCCTTGTTGGCTCCTCCACCACCTGTGTCAAGAAGTTGTCACCAATGCTCTGCAGGAACCTCCGGGACTGTTTGTGCCTAGCTGTGTTGTCTTTCCAGCAAATCTCAGGGTGGTTGAAGTCCCCTATGAGAACCAGGGCCTGGGATCATGAGGCTACTTCCAGCTGTCTGTAGAAGGCCTCATCGACTTCCTCATCCTGATCAGGCGGCCTGTAGTAAACACCCACAACAGTGTCGCCCATGTTAGTCTGCCCTTTAATCCTTACCCATAAGCTCTCGACTCGCTCTTCATCCACCCCTAGGCACAGCTCAATACATTCCAGTTGCTCTCTCATAAAGAGCAACTCCACCACCTCACTTTCCTGGCCTGTCTTTCCTAAAAAGCACGTAGCCATCCATGACAGCATTCCAGTCATGCGAGCTATCCCACTAGTTCAAAGAACTAACAGGGGTCAAAACTTCTCTTTTTTGTTTGTTTTCTACGGAGTAACAGTACTCCTGAAGCCATTTCATGTCAGTTAACAAGGTTTGGAGAAGCCCTTTGACAGTTGATTATAATATTGCTTTAGCAGAGATTTCACTAGAAACCATGAGACCTCTCTGCTGTTCTCCTTCTATATCCACTTGTTCTTTCGGCTCCACTGACTGCATTTCCTGGATCTCCGTGGTTGTAGTGGGATCCTAGGCACCTGGCACACCTACACTGTGAGGACCCAAAGTCCGGTGACCTAAATCCTACCCTTAGCTTTTACGAAGACTAAAGATAAATCCTTCCCACCCTAAATACTTTACATTTATTTTATCTCTAAATGAAGTTTTCTTGAACAATACGAGAGAAGAGAAAATGACCATAACTAGTAGAAGTGTTGCTCTTTCTTGTGATAGTCTCGGGGGCAATGTGTAGGTTTAGGTAATACCTCTGCACCTTGCTGGAGCTACACAAATGCAGTTCACATGAAAACCTTGCTCTTGTGTGGACCAAGGCAGCCGTAAGAAGCTGTGACCAACAGCCAGGTGTTTACCCAAGCACAAATGTCTGATGAGGTCAGGAGCATGGCACGGGAGGAGCACTTGAGGCCTGGAGTTTATTAAGCACAGGATGGACTGAGGCCGGTATGGTAAAGGTGGAACATGAAGAGCCATCTTGGGGCACAGATCAAACATGTTACAGGGTGGAATTGGGTAACGGGGATGCTATAAATTGTTTGCATGACAAAAGATCCACTTGGGCAGGCCAGCTGCAAGGGAATATGCCAAGCATGCTAAATCCTCATATGTAGTTCATTGAATCACATAGGGACTGGTCCTGCTCCCTCTGAAATCACTGCAGGACATGTTATTCCCTTGCCAAAGAGCAAGTGCAGCTGTGTAGTACCAGACTAGCACGGCTGGAGTTAGCTCTTCTCAAATAACCTTGGCTTTTTGTTTGTCCTTTTTCAGCCCACCGTGAAACTTTCAGCAAAGATTTTTCCTGTGTCTTACATAAAAAAGTATTTACCTGGTCCAGTCACCATTTCCTTTTCCTTTTGTTTTCCCTTTATTTCTTTTCAGTATGATTTGCCTTATATTTAGGGTTCTCTTTGACAGTAGTTTTAATAGTATTCCCTCCACGACACATTGTATGATGAGTGTTCTTGGTTCTTCTCTTATCCCTTTTCTTTGTCAGGAACATCCCACAAAATGGGTGATGCATATGTTGCTACTCTAATGCAAAGCACAGCTATAACGGAAATGCATCCTAAGGCAGCTCCAGAAAATGCAAAATGGACTGAGAAAATCAGATGGATTTTCAGATGGAGAAAATATATTACCAAATACGCATGAGATCCATGAAGAGCAGAGAACAACAACAACAACAACAACAAATCTCACTATTAAGTGGGTGCTAATATTCATCTAATTACTAGGACAGAAACAATCTATACAAAATAGGAATCTCTGTCAGCTAAAAACGTTTTTTTTTTTTTGCCCTGTTTGTCTTCTGAACTTTCTTTCCATGAGTCATTTCCTCTACACAGAGAGGATTAGAAGTCAAGAGCATGGCTGAATGCCCTGAAACTTGCTCCATGTTCAGACAAAACCAGACTTTGTGAGCTCAATTCTCCTTCAGTTTGAGCTGGTGTAGATCGACCTCTTCACGAAAAGTCCTGAGGGATGTTGAGGGGACAAATTCCAGCTATCATGCAGCTGGGAGATACTAGCTTTCCAAGTGACAAGGTTGCTTAAGGGATGGGAGAGGAAGGCGAAAAGCAGGGACAGAAACACCAGCAAGGAAAGCTTTGTAAGGAGTCCTTGCCTCTGACAGAGACAGGTTTGAGCTGCAGGGATCAATTCACTATGTCAGAACATGACAAAAAGCATCAGTTCTTTTTAAAATTGTTGGACAAATGTGTCCCTAATTCCTCTTTGCATATGTATAATTTGTACAAGGGTTCTAATTTTCATGCTAACAAATGTGTTTGGACTGCACTCTGTCTACAACAGGTAAAAACGGTTTTTGATAGTATCTCTCTCCTGAGATATGGTCTTTAGCAGGCTATTTCCTGTTAGAGATCAGTTTCAAAAGAACGGTAATCCCGATGAGCTCGGAAACCATCTAGTGTTCAGAAAATGTAAGGTTAAGTTGGTGTCCAACCTTACACAGCCTAGAAAGGACAACCTCTGATAGGATTTGGCTGCTTTTCCTGGAAAGGGCGTTCTGAATGCGGGTAGCCAAGAGCAAACTTCCAGTAAGAATTACGATGAGTTCTTGAGATATACATACATATATATATATATATATATAGGGAGTGTGTGGCCAATCCGCTTTAGGCCAGTTTCCATAAGGATGCAATACAGACTGCAGGGTTTCTTGGGGAAAAATGTGAAGGACTGCTGGCCCAAATCTCTGCTTCCTTCTGTGTTTACTGCTCCACTGCCTCTCTCCCTCCCTCACCCTCCAGCACTCTCCTCCCTGCTCTTCCATATCCTTGTATCCTTATGCAGCTGATAAAAATCCCCAGGAAGGGATAAGCAGCAGCTCATAACAGTCCAGATTCCTGACCAGTTAACTGCCAGGGCAGATGTACTCGCACTTTACAAAGCTGAACAGGAAAAGCAGAAAAATAGTATCTGTACTTCTAAGTTTCATGTAATTGTGTCATCTTAAGTAGCATTAGCATATTACTTCCCCTCTCAGATCACATCTGTTCTTTTAAGAAGAAAGAGAGTGAATGGCCTGTTGGGGATTACCTCTGACATGACGGATGACATGGAAAGTGTACAAGAGACCATGCAGTCAGCTTTGGCCCCAGCTCTCTATTTGGCTGAATTTATTGCATTAACCCTATCAGCCCGTTTCACTGCAGGGATGTGTCACACTACTTGAGAGTCATGCTCAGAGTGAGTTGATGTCCTTGACAGGTCGATCCTGCCTGTATTCTCCCTGTGATCCTCCAGAAGATGTTCTGGATTACTTCTGGCCAGGTTTTCACAGGGCCCTCGCGGGTCTTTGGAGCAGACTCCAGGAGAAGGGGACCGCCTGCTGTGTGCCTTCCTTCGCTGCCCCCACAGGCTCTTGTGTGTCTGATAGAGCCTCACTGCCTCCCCAGCTTGCTGCTGTTTTACAGGAGTGCTTCTGGCCTGCAAGGGGGATTGGCTCTACCCAGCAACCTTTGCCAGCAAATCAGGTGGTCGACCCACTGCACCTCCTACTACCTCCTTTGCAAGGTCAGGGCTAGCCAAGTTCTCTCCTACCTCTAGTGGCTTCTTTGGGATGGGAATTTGTCAGTCTTCCCTTCTCTCTGCCCTGAGGAACTTCCTACACAGTCCTGTGCCCCACAGATGGTGGGAGTTTTGTGGCAGCAGGGGGACTCTCTTTGTTATTCCCTTAGGATTCCTTCCTTTGAACTCTGACACACTCACATCCCTTTTCTCATTTGTATTCCCACAGCCTGCATGCTGCCTCACCCTGCATCTCTTCCTTTTTCAGGGAGAGCTTTCAGTTTGTGGCTGGAGGGAGGTTGGCCTGTTCCTTCTGGTAAGCAGGGACAGCATCCAGGCAGACACCTAGGGAAAAGCACTCAAGCAGAGGAGAACATGCATCCCCATATAGCTCTCCCTTCCTTCAATACATTGTGGTCATTCTTCCTTCCACATTTCTTTTAGAAAACCTTCTTTTTTCCCAAAAATGAATGTTGAGGGGTGGGGAGAGATCCCTTATATGGTTTATTGCCAAAAATAATTGTTTTTGAAATTATTTTTGACCAGACACTTTTGACAATATGTGGTCTATGCAATGGCTTTAGGAGCAAGAAAATTGATGGAGAAGGAGCTGAGATTTTTGCTCTCAGTTAACGTGAAGGTTGAAAGCAAGAAGCAAACAAAGACCAGGCTGATACATTTCAAGATGGTGTTTAATAAATTTAGCACCCAAGGACAGTGACAGTAAGCAGAGATAGAAAGCTATGCAGCCTGCTTCTCATGCCATATTGTGCAGGAGTCTAAATGAACAAAGGGCATTTGAATATGGGCTTAATGTAGCAGACTAGCAACATGGCTTGGGATAACCCTAAATTAAAGCCTTATATTCACTTTTTCCCCCCCCGATTTCTAGAGTCCAATGGTTTAAAGGAATCTTCATAGTCTTCCTCTCTCTTTCCTTTTGTCTCCAATGCAGAAGGTGTTCAGGCAAAAGAAGGGATGAATTTAAGAGGCCATAGTTATTGTTTGTGGCTTTCCCGTTCATCTTTGTCATCTGCTGAATCTTTAAAGGCCCTCTGGAAGGCCAGCCTGAGGGTGAGCCGAATCCTCCGATCCCTGTAGCTGCCCACAATGAAGTAAAGAACTGGACTGAGGCTGCTATTGACGCAGGACAGCACAAAACCAGTCTCTGGGGAGTAGAGAAATTTATAGCCCCAGAAGTCAAAGAGGATCAGGACACTCAGCGGAACAGCAAAAATGAGGAAGAAGAGGACGGTGAGCATAATCAGGGTGAAGAGCCTGCCTGTTTGGAGGTGCTGGGAGCTGCACTTGACTTTGAGGAAGAGGGTGAGGCTGAATACCAGCATGAGGGGCGTGCAGAAGAGGAAGTCCAGGACTCCAGTGGTGATGAGGAGTATGTGGCAGTTGCTAGAGGGGCGAACAGTGCAAGAAATGTACCCCAGCATGTTCAGCAGCAGCGAGAGGCTCCAGAGCAGGCCGGAGATGATGCCGGACAAGTGCTTTGGGCGATGGCTTCGGCACCAGATGGGACAGAGGACAGACAGGCACCTCTCAATGCTGATGGCTGTCAGGAGATACAAGCCAGTCCCGTACGTGAAAAGATCCAGGAAGAGGAGTATCCCAAACTGCACTCCCACATTGCAGTGCATCAGGCACTGAACTGTTTCGATGGCGATGCAGAGCAGGTAGCCAAAGTCAGCGGCAGCCACGTTCAGGATGCAGACAGTGAAGCAGTTCCTCTGGATGCGGAAGCCAAGGTACCAAAGGACCGTGCCATTTCCCACCATGCCAGAGGCAGAGCTGATGAGGCAGAAGCTCTCCATGAACTTGAGGAGAGCATATGACGGCTCTGCCTTTTGCACAGTCCCACTGTAATTAGCCCCTTCAGCCAGGCTGGTTGTATTTGGAAGGAAGGTTGATGTAGTTTTAGCACTCATAATGAGGGCTTCACTGTGAAGTACTGATCTGTCACTGTCTCTGATTTCACACAGACCTCTAAGCAGAGAGCACAGAGGTGGTAGCTCGTGTGACTTTCTCTCATGATCATCTGGTGGTGTTTGCAATGTCTTTCCAGCTCTTTGTAGCCAGAGGTAGATTCAGGGAAGGATTGCTGTGTTTGGACTTGGAGCCCAGAGCTTCTATGTGTCATTTAAAACACCGTATCTGAGGCCAAATTGTGTGTGGCACGTAGGAAAAGCTAGATTGCAATGTATGTGTCTCTTTTTGAACTTATTTCTTGAGGCTCCTTTTACAGCCAGTGGTGGGAAACAAGTAGGCTAAAATAAAGCAATGTTAGCTCAGATTGATCATACCCGAAAAGTTCCTCATTTTCTTGTCTTAATAAAAAGGGAACCCAGGGATATTAGCTCAGATATAATTGTCTTTGCTTCACATAGCTAGGATTAGGTTAGATGAATATTGTCAAAAGTGTATGAAAGTTGTAGATAGTCAACATACAAATTTAAGCAGCATTAAATCAGACTGAGTTTTTCCTATCCATACTCCCAGAAAACATCGTCGAGTAGTCATATAGCTGGTAGTTTTTATGTTGATGACTGATTTCTATTTTAATGAAATGTAGTTTAATGTGATTGGTTTGGCCTCTGGAGCCTTATGTATAGATAATAATTCAGTCTGACAGAGTCAGGCCTTACTAATTTCTTTCTCAGAAGTTTTAAGAAGCATGTGTAGGAGAAAGTGTCTGACCCTCACATGACATTGGAATTATGGCTTAAATAATCCTTTCACACCGTTCTGTCAATTCACCCTGCTCCCTCCTCCATGATACTGGGATTTGAATGAGAATCTTGCCCCCCAAAAAAACCCCAAAACCAAAGGTCCAGAAATAAAATTCACTCCATTTTTGTGCAATGAGGTCAAACTGTGTGACTCTTTCCTACTCGCCCTGCCAGCTGTTAATTTGGACATGACAAGATAGAGAAGTGCCATGAAAGACAGCAGGAGATAGTCAAAAAGAAGAGAGAAACAAGTCAAAATAAGGACAGTGGTGAAGAGGTGAATCATGGGATAATCTAACCGACACGAATAGTTCCTTACCCCTTTGTCAAATGCCACAGCAAGTGGGGAGACAGACTACCTGAACGGGTGAAATGTGACAAATTGAAACATTATTGTTTCGTCTCAACAACCCACCCTGTCTTCAGTGCTACACGGAAAGACTATGCAGGTAATCTCCTCGTCCAGCTGATAGCCGGGGCAGTGGGGATAGTTTTGCCGCATGAGTCTGCGACAGGCATATACACTGGCAGTGCTTGGTTGAGAATCCAAGTGGAACCATTGCACCTAACTTTGTCCATTAAGAATACAAACGTCTCATTGCACTTAGCTTTTAGAGCTACCATTAGAATTAATGGAGGTTTAGGAGCACCTGCAAGGGTAATATTTTGGCCCTAAGATAGGTGTCTTAGATGTGCACAGTCAGCTGCCTGTCTTTCTCTGCTGACTGCAGACACATCCCATGGTGCTAGCTTCACCTAGTGGCTTAACATCTGGATGGCTGAAGGCAGGTGAGGTGAACTGCACCCTTAATGTCATCACCACAGCTTGCAGGATGTGTCTTTTAGGGTTGACTGAACCCAGGGAACTTCTGGCACTGCGGCATACTCTTTTGCAGGGAGCTAGAAGATTCCATCCTCAGCCATTATGGGACCTCGAGTATTTCTAACATCAAGCCTTTAGAGACTGTTAGATCCAAGAATATAAGTATGTACTTCTGAAATGGACTAAGGGAAATAAAAAGCATTGTCTCTTTCAGAAAGCAAGGAATGTCTGTTGTAGCACAGTTTGTTTCAGAACAGGCAGGTAAGTCCTGCATGTAACATCTGAGTCCAAACTCACCTTCTGTTTCTTTATCTTAGTAGAGTAGCTTACTGCTTGCCCAACAGCACTCACAAGGCTACCTGCTCCCTGAACATCTGTAGCAAGCCCATTGAAAATATATGGCCTTATGACTGTGTCCACTTCCTCTCCATCTGGTTGTGGGGTCGCAGCAGATCTCCCACAATGAAAAATTATCAGACCTTGATCCACAGTAGAAAGTACCTGAAGCAGCCGCTAATTCTGTGAACCAAGTATGCTGTGAAGAGAAATGAAGAGCCGATGGTTAGTGGTTACCCACCCTTTGGAGAATCCAGTTGCAGCACACTCCTCTGCCACAACCTCTCTGTGTGACCTGAAGCAATTTGCCAACTGATTTAAAGAGGACGCAACTATTTGAGTGGCACCTACCTCTGCCTTTGCCCACTCCAACCTTCTCACCAGGTGCTCACATTAAGAAAGTGGTTGTTTTACCTCCCTACTGCCATCATCTCCACAAGGCAATTCACCCCACCTGAAATGTGGGTCATCCTCTGGAGGTGCCTCTCTCTCCATTGGGCATTCAGGGAATGTCAGGTGATTACGTTTCTAGCTAAGACATTTCAATCAGATTTCATAATGTTAAATAGCATCAGCCTGGGCCATTGATATGTACTGTCATGTACTGTCATACTGGTTGTAATGGACGCCCTGTGGAGATATGCCGAATCATCAAAAACTTTGCATTCCATATAATGCAAGTGAAGTAACCATCCTATGGTTTCTTCCATAGACCGTGCAAAAGCATGCTGAAAAAGTCACTCACGGTTCTCAAATATCTATTATAAGGCTTTGGTAAGATTGGTCTCCTGTCTCCAAAGCATATTCAAAACCTGAGCCTACTTCCTTAATGAAACTAATTAATGAAAGCCTGCATCAAATAGCAGCAGTCTAGCTGGTCTTTCTTTCCCTTGAGATTAAACAGCCTTCCTGTGGTTTACATGCTGAGCACAGTATAGTTCTTGTGGCAGCTGTTAGTCTGAACAAACTTGACACCACAAAGACATCTCATTCTCTGGACACAGAGTTATGCTGTTGTGCTTTCTCAGCTGATCTTAATTGATCATCTAAGACCAAAACTGCTAGTGTTTGATCTCTGAAGAATGCCACCTTCTATGACAGATGGGCAGTTAGGGCAATGCAATAGCATTTGTTCTTGGAAAAAAGATCCCTAGAATGAAGATCTCCTTATCTTGAAGATGATCAAGACAATTGTGTAGCTATAGCCAATTTCTAACCAGCAGGAAAGGAAAATATTGGAGATCCTTTCCCCCTGTTCTTTTTTCTCCTCCCTTCCCCTCACCATCTCTCCAAAATCATGGCAGAAAGCAAGAGACAGAGGGCAATGGCAAAGATTGTTGCAGCCATCCAGGACTTTCTCACCTTCTTGTGGGTTCCTTGGTATTTCAGGGACTATTTGCAGCAACTGCCTGGTGTGGATCTGCTGGTGAAAATTGTCACCTGAATTCTGTGACTGATGGTCCAGACAAAATCCTTGTGCTGTAAAATCAAATCCTGGTGCTGGGCTATTTAGACACTGTTAAAAAAGCCATGGTCATTTCAATGTGACGTCTGGAGAAACAGCCAATCACTCTCTTGAGGAAGGATCTAGTTTGTTGTATGTGGTCACTTAGATTCCAACCACTTCCCCCTTCCCTCCCAGCACAGAACCTGTCACTGTCATGGCTTAGGAAATGCTTTCTCGCTACTTCTCCCTTCTTCAGACAGTCTCGCGATATAAAGAACACAAGAACTGTCTGTCCAAAGTTATAGCTTGACTCTTGCACTGATGCTTTGCTTCCCAGCTGCATCCATGAGCAGCTCTAGTTTCACAGACCTTGCAGAAGATGCTCTACTGCTGCTCAGGGTCACACAGATCGAGAAATTGTCAGTCCTCTTCCATAATGGCTGCTGCTGATTTCACAACCTCCCTCAACACAACTTCTCCTTCCCCAAGGGTCCACTGTCACTGCAGAACCTCCCTTAGCACACTCACCACTACCGCGTGTCCTCTTCTGACCTCAAAACCTCTCCCAACACAAGTTGTCACCATACATTGTCCCCTACTACTTCGCACAACCTGTTCTACTGTAGGGTCTCCTTGAACTTTCTAGCCAGCCTTATGACACCTCAGCAGCCACAATTTTGCAACCTCTCCTAGTGTTACCCTTCAAAACACGATGCCCGCTTCTGATGTCACAAGGTCTTTCAACACAGCTTAGCATCCACAGTATTACCTGCCACTTCATACGATCTTTCAGCACAGTCCCTCACCACACCTCAGGCACTTCTGATTTCACAAACTCCACAAAGACAGCCCCTGGCCATGTAGCATCCATTTCAAGTTTCACAACTTCCCTCCACACCGTGCCTTGTCCCCATCCTGCTCATCATCAAATTCACAACACACATTCACCATGGCTCTATCAACAAACCCCTTGCCAGTATTCACTATCCAGCTGCAAAACCTCATTCATCTCACCATGCACAGTCCCTCCTTGTCCAAATCACAGCTCCCCTGAGCATGACCTGCTGCCATAGTGGTGTCCAGAGCCAGGTGCCAAGGTAAGTGGAATGAAAATGGAGAAAAGACCTTTCTCCTTTGCTGGCACTAAGCGCACCCCAACGGGGAATTATTTTGCAACAGCAGGTAACAGCAATTCTTCATTTGGACTTGTGCATTAAGTCATCTCTGGTATTCCATTTGGCTAGGGAAACAAAAGGACATGAATGTGATGCTAGCCAAGTTGCTGCCATGTGTGCCACTGGGTACAGAAAGTGGCAGGCTGACTCATACTAGGTGAGCAGGCCAGATGCTATTGGCCTGATCTCTCGCTTCTGTCATCTGTTGTTCCTCTTCCTTTCCCAAAGACTGTAAGACTTTGTTTACCTTCTTACCCAATACTCTTGTTTCCTGTAGTGACTACTGTTAACCCTCATTAAGCTGCCCAAGACTCCAGGCGACAGTAAAAGGACATTTAAGTTAGGGGACTATTTTCACCAAGGCATTTCTTTACCAGTATTTATTCTCATTAACTGTAGGATTTCTGTTTTCACTGTGGAGATCGCTGGCATTCTGTGCAGAGGAGATGGAGACATTAACTATGTTGCTATCAGGCCATTCCACATTTCCAGAAATTTCAGCAAAACAAAGGAAAGGACAGTAGCTGAGACAATGTCTTTCCTGACATCCATGAGGCATAAGCTACAAATACACAGTAGAGTTGAGAGAAACGATGAATTTGACTTGGGCCTTGGTTGAGATGATATGCTGCTATAAATCAGCATGTCTATTTGCTTCGTTTGTTTCATTTCATAGGTTCACCTTTGACTGCAGCTGCTCAGGTTAAGAAAGATGGGGCCCATCATGACAGTTGAGAGTTGTCCGCCCTAGGTTGTTTTGTTTAAAAGCTAGACGTCTATTTCAGACCTAATCGCATCCTAAAGTCAGTTCTGAGGTAGATCAGATGCATCTGCCTCCAGAGACATTCATTTTTTTGCGCAGAAGAGCCTAGAGTGACTAAGTCAGGGTTAAATTTGCTGACTTCCATTGGCATTAAATAGGTGACTTCCTCCCCCAGTTTCCCAATTCGTAAATGAAGGACTTTTTTTGACTGACTTTGTAATTCACTGACCTCTGTTAAAACATGCAAATTCTTGCAAAGAGGCTTTATTCACTGGATTTCCAGTGATGAAATTTCTGGTGAGATAGGACTTGGAGGGTCATCAAGAGGTCACCCAGGACATCTTTTGTCCCTATAAAAACTTAATCGTAACCACTCCTGAGAGAAATGAACCCAACCTGTCCTTAGAAGACTCCTGCGATAGGAATTCTTTACCATCCCTGGAGGATGGTGACTCTTCTTACAGCTTGAGGTTTCTTTCTTTTTTTCCTTTAATGAAGATTTCTCTTTTACATGTGTTTTGGAATACACAGAAGTGAAAAAAGGAGAGAAAATATCTAGATTACAAATGGACTGTTTTAGCATTCACAATGCTAGGAAGCCAGAGCAGTGGACCTAATGGCCCTTTACACATGGGAAATCCATACAACTATCAGCTTGGAGTAAGGAAGAACTCCGAGAAGCGTTAGCTGGATAGGTCCATGCATATGCTTGTCCAGCTGAATACTCAGCTACTCCTTTGACTGTTATTTCTTATGGAGAAACCCTGAAATGCCTTTGTGATATCATTAGAAAAGCATTGACTGACAACTGTTTCTTTAAAATATATTTACTTAAACTTTTCAGTCAAGACAGAACTCATTCTCCTCCTTTGCCCCTTTCTTTCACGCCTTCCCTTCACTAAGCCTCCACCCCTCCTTCCTGCAGCCCCAAGAGCCCTTCAGGTGGAAGATTTCCTGCGAGAGGGTTTAAGGTTGGTGCTTAAATGGTTTTCTTCTCAGCCCTTTGTGCAGCTGCTGGGGTATGAAAGCATCATTCAGCACACCCAGGTCACATCATCCACACAGCCTATTAAACCACTTCTCACACAGGCAGGAAACATCAAGATACACTTGTGACACATGAAAGCAAGTAATAAATTAGATGGGATTGGATTATACACTAACAGCCACCTCCTAAGCAAGTTTTGGAAGCTTTCCAGAAGCCATTCTATGTTCTTTAAAGGTGCTGTGTTCTAACACATTCATACCAGGAGAGACAGAAGTTGAGGAGATAAAGCTGTACAGCCCTTACACAAAAAATTAGATCTCTAAACACAGGCGAGGTAAGTTTTGCAGCTTCTCTGGCTTCTCGCTTTGCTGCGCTTTGTTTGCTTTGCTTTGCTTTCCTCTTCCCTTTCCTTTCTTCTTGCACAAATGTGAAAATACAGAAAGGAACTTCCACTGAAGTTATCAACTGTCTCTAGTTATCTTTGGCTAGAATCATATACAGAGCTAGTTCTACAGCCGCAGATTCGATTGCTTCGAAATTATTCTTTTGTTTCCCATAACCACCTGAGATTTTAGGGAAGAATGCATGCAGTAAGGAGATGGTGCAATTTCTCACCCTTTTTGAGATGTTAAGAGTACACATGAGATTCATTTTATTTTGCAGCTGATTGCATTATGTCATATAGCTCAGGTCTACCCCTGCAAAGGCACTTGAAGAGATAAGCCATAAGTGGTGGGAATCCTCTACTGAATTAGTCATTCTAGTAATCCTCTTGGAGTCAACAGTAAGAAACGGGTACCGGCAGCACATGATTCATCACATCTACAAGTAGGCTGGTCAGGTGTAATATGCCTAGCTTAGGTACAGGTGCCTACATGACTTAAGTCGATGAGATGAGATCAGACAGATGAGATAGTTTGTTAGATGCAGTTTGGTGGTGATGGAAAGGACCTTGTCAAGAAAGACACATAGCCGAGCTGTCTGAATTGTGAATCGGTCCTTTTGTAGATGCACACCTTGTTTTTAGCTCAGGAATTTGCCATCTGCTGGCATTCCGGCATATAGTTTCCCCTGACCATTTCTCTCTTGGTCACTCCTTTCTGACTGCCTAAATATGGCCCTGCGATTGCTGTGGTATGCTTCCAGTCATGCTCTGGCTTGGATGGAGCCCAGCTATTTCTTTTCGACTGGGTACTGCACAGCCATAAAGGTGTGCTCATTTCATCCCTGTCATTTATTCTGTTGAGAAGTCTACGTCGTTGCTCATTAGAAGGAAGAGGGGTAGAAAGGATCACGACCTGGTAAGACGAGGGAGCAACTGACCTCCCGTTGTTCTTACTGATCCTTTTCCTTGTAGAAATATCTGAAGGGGAACCATCCATGTAAATTTTACCCTTCTGCTTGAAAAACTTTCATCTAGTGTAAGTACAACTGTAAGCATAGGAAAAGTCCCTACCTTTCCCGACTTCCTCTCTCGGCTTCACTTTGTGGGTTTGAAAGTAATCTTGGGTTTTCTCAGTTTCAGTGTTTCCTGTGGATGCTTGATCCCTTTGTGCCTGCATGAGAATTTCTGATTATGTTGCAGATGGAAGTAGTTGGTAGATAACTTGGCTTAACTGAATCATTCCACAGATTTGCTCACAGATCACCAGTACAAATGTTGTGATGTAATTCTGCAGGACTTAAAATGGTGCATTTTAACACCAGCTGATGGGGAATGCTTTGATGCTAGAAGGAAGCCCATACAGAGGATATTTTTATTAAAAGAGTGCCTGCTTTTGGCTGACCTTAAACTCTCTGTGAAGAGTTTAATCTGGTGGTTCCCACACTTCTTTGACCAAAGGAACTCTGGTGGTCTGGGTGCATAAAGGCAAGCTAGAGACGTTACACTTTTTCTAAAGATGTAGGCTACTCATTTATTAGTGACATGTAATGCTCGATGGGTTGTAGCTGGAATACAGGGTGCACCAAAGAAGTCCCATGTTTATGCTGGAATGTGACCTTGTCTCGCATGAGAAACTGTATGGATGTAGAAATGCCTAGGGACAAGGAGCTCAGCCATAACCTGAAAAAGGTGGATGGCATTGCAAAAAGCTCTGCGCTACTTTCTGGCACCAAAAGGGATTATTCTCTAAAGGTCATTCTAACCTGGTGGTGCTAATTTGCTTAAGCTCCTCATAGTGAATGGAGGAAAAAAGGGTTCTGCAAAGGACCCTAATTCAGTCATTCTGAATCAGCCTATAGAGAGACTAATACTGGCTGTTGAAGGAGTTTAGTTAGATTAGCTTCATTAAGCTAAGTTAACCCTTGAAAGGATCACGCAGAGTGTATCAAAAATCATACTAGGTAAAATCAGTACAGTGCTGGGACAGAAGATCTCACAAGAGTCTTTCATTCTTCCTTCCTCTGATAGAAACAATGCTGAGATTTAGAACAATGTGAAATACTCCATTAAGTCATATGTGCAATTTTTTTCCCCTCCATGATAGATAACCTTCCCAGAACTCATTTTTCAGATTGTGACATTTCATATTTACGTTTCAAAATGTATGTACACAAGAGAGTGCTTTTCCCTGCATGTGGGTACATTTCCCTTCTAAACAAGAATTCAAAGATCATGTGTGCTTATAAAGCAAATCATCATTCTGAGCAATATTTCCAGGTATTCTTAAAGACACCCATTTTACAAAGATTGCTGTCAGGGACTTTGTCTACCCTGAGGGCAAACATGCTGCATTATCTGCCTTGTAGTGCCCAAGGTGAACACTCTGGCCTTGTCCTTAGTGCATGGAAGGCTATCAGCCATGGAGCCAGTCCTTCAAAATCCTGGAACACCAGGATTAAGGAACATATCACAGAGTGCACCTCTCTCTGTGCCACCAAAGCCATGGCAGAAGCTTTGTACTGTGGAGAATTAAATAGCTGTGAAAAAATACATGACAGAAACTAAACACTTCATAAGCTTAATACTAATGCTATATCTTTCTTGGTTTGTATCCACTTCTGATATAGAACTCACTATTAATAATGAAAAAATGCTGATGAATCATGTGTCTGTCTTTATTTTCCCAGGGGTATAAGCTGTATATTGCATATTGCCACCCAACTGATCAACATGGAGAATGCAAGCAGTGTGAAGGAATTCATTCTTCTGGGCCTTTCAAAGAACCAAGGGGTGCAGAAAATATGTTTTGTGGTGTTTTTGTTCTTCTATATTGTTACTGTGGCAGGAAATCTGCTCATCGTTGTCACTGTAGTTAGCAGTCAACGTCTGAACTCCCCCATGTATTTCTTTCTCTGCCACCTGTCCATTGCAGATATTTGCTACTCTTCTGCCACAGCTCCCAAAATGATTGCTGACTTCCTTGTTGAGAAGAAAACCATTTCCTTTGGGGGTTGCATGGCACAGCTGTTTGGGTTACATATCTCCGGCGGCGCTGAGGTCTTCATCCTCACAGCGATGGCCTATGATCGCTACTTTGCCATATGCAGACCCCTGCACTACACCACCCTCATGACCAGGCGTGTGTGTGGCTGGATGGTGATGGGTTCATGGTTGGGGGGCTTTGTGCACTCCCTGGTGCAGACCCTCATAACCGTTAGCCTCCCTTTTTGTGGTCCCAACAAAATTGACCACTACTGTTGTGAGGTCCATCCCCTACTACAACTGGCCTGTACAGACACCTATGTTGTGGGCATCATTGTCGTTGCCAATACTGGAATGATTTGTTTGGTCTCTTTCACAATCCTGGTCACGTCCTACATTGTCATTTTGTTATCCTTGAAAAGGCAAACGTCCGAAGCGCGGTACAAAGCCCTCTCCACCTGTGGGTCCCACATTACTGTGGTGATTCTCTTCTTTGGGCCATGCATATTCACCTACATACGCCCATCCAGCAGTCTCTCGGAGGAGAAGAGGTTAGCTGTGTTTTACACTGTCATCACGCCCATGCTGAACCCACTCATCTACACACTGAGAAATGAGGAGATGAAAAGTGCCATGAGAAAACTGTGGAATAGAAAAGTCTGGAGTGAAAAGGGTGAGGTGTAGAACTGTGGTAACATTTTCTCAGGAGCTGAGAAAATCAAGTCTCTCTCACTATAATTCCATTTTGGAAAATTTACTGAAAGCTCCCTTTTGAAGAAAAGCTTGGTTTTAGCTGTTGCAGTAATTGGGAAGACGCTGAAAGTTCATGTTTTGATTGGAATGGCATTGTAAACTCTGTGACTAGCAGGGATTCCCTTTATGTTCTCTTTTTGAATAGCACAGGCCCAGGACTGGGGCTTCCAAGCACTGCTGAGACACCAGCAAATAAAGAAATGAATGCTATCAAAAATATTAAAATGTGTTCCAGGCAGAGCATCCCATTAGTCCGAGCTCTCCCGGGTGTAAACTTTCCGTCAGACAAACTCCATCTACTCTGTAATCTACTCAGCTAGGAAACGATGGCCCAAGGTGTCTGCAAGGCTGTTGGTCACCTGCTGCTGGAAGCAATTGTGCCAAAGGCTTCCTTCCCCTTTACTTTGGAGTAAATGCCTTCTTTGGAGTACTGCATTGTCATATGCTGAATCCATGGGTTAGCAATTAAACTGCTGATATTAGATGCAGGCTGGGTCATTTGCTGATGCAGATGATATGAGGAGAAGCTTCTCCCCTTCCCATTCCAGTACAGCTTTCTGCCTTTCTGCAGTAGTTCACCTTTCACTAATGCCCTCCTTCCTAGCCATCCCCTCTGCCCTTCATCTCTGCCTCAGATTTTGCATTTTACTGTTTATTACTAATAGAGAATCAAAGATCCAAGTGAAAGATAAATTGCTCACTGTAAGAAATTGTCGCCACCAAAGAAAGCATTGGGGGGCAAAGAAAGCATTGGGGGGCACAATTTTATGTGTCAGTGAAAAAAAAGAGTTGTTTGGGAATAATTCCTGTACGCAGGATAACTCCTAGCCCAACAGGGCACATCTACAGGCCCAGGCAAAGGAAGAAACATGTATTCCAAGGGAATAGCTGGAGCAGCTACTCCTGCAGGAGGGAAGAGAAGAAATGTGAAGATGGAAGATTAAATCATCTCAGAGCCAGTCACAGCTGCCACAGGGAGGTTAGTTGTAGCAGCTAAGGTTCTCCACAATGCCAAAGGAGCCACGAGGAGCCACGGGACCCTGACTCCTACCTTGCCAGGAGGAAAAGAGCAGATCCGCTGCGTGAGGGAGAAAGACATCTGTGTAATGCACTCTGAAAGTAACTAAAGCACTTTCTTTTTTCTTCCTTCACTTCACATTCCCTGGAAACACTTGCTTGCACTTGTGTTGCATCTTAACATGGCTTAAGTGTGATTCAAGATAGGAAGGTGTTCCCTGCACAGGAGAGCGGCACATCTACAGACCAAACCCTGGGACAATGTCGCAAATGCTCTGGTTCTCCGAATGTCCTCTGCTCTATGCAGGGGGTGGCAGAGTGGGTTCCCGTTTCACAGGCATGCACCAGTACACTGCGGACGTCTCAGTGTCTTCTCCTCACCATGGTGGGTTATGTGGATGGCAGCCAGCAGGACGGAACTGGGATAAATCCTGATTCTCAAGGCTTAGAGGGATAGTGTCCCTCAGGCCTGGGCCAGCATGTCCCTCATCCAGCATTCACACTCTGTGGACACAGCTAAAGGTGGGACCAGCCCCACCTATTTGTAGCAGTCTAAATTCTTCATGCAATGAAGGACAGTTGTCTAGCTCAGCACCCTTGTCAACAGAGAGGGACAGGCGCCTTCAGAGGTTGCTCTGTCTCACCCGGGGTGGGGCAGGTAGAAAGACAGATGGGGCCCAGTGACCCCCTTCATACTGAAACTGCTGAGGGGTTAGGGCACATGGCCAGTTCAAGCTAAGGCTTATTATTTAAAAACTGTTTGTTTTTTTTCTAAATGTTTTGGGGAAGAACGCCATGATTTTTCAGATTTCTCTTCTGGCTGCCGGGTGCTAGCAGGCAACAGTGGGACCATAGTTTACGGAAAGCGTCAACAACAACAACAACAACAAAAACAACATTTGATTCCTCTACACATTGGCCCAGATTCTTATAATGACTTAATATGAGGACTAACCAGCTGCTTCTATATTTTGCATTGCCTGAGTAAAAATACCTGGCAAGTAGTGAGGCCTGACTACAAACATTTTTAAAGTCTTGAAATAATTTCCTCGTTTACTTCTTGTTTCAAACGTGTACAGACCAGATGTCTAAGTGCCAACAGTCCTATAGCACAGTTATGATATCTACTTATGCTGCAAACGTGCAATGGTAAGAGCAAGTTAATAAGAAAGAAGAAAGCATATGTGAAATATTGGCTTAGAAGGGAAAAAGTATCTGAGATGTGTAAGAGACATCTTTACTCAAAAAATGTTTGATTGCAAGGGTAATGTGAACACAAAATCTTGCAAATGGTCAGCCATGACATTGATTTTAAATAGAAATGTTTCCAAAAGAAGCACATAGCTAATACTAAATGAAGTCCATTTATCTAGACAGCATTGGAAAGCAAGGAGGAAAGCAAGCAAACCCCCACACAATGTGACATGGTCTAGGTGATCACGCTCCAGAGTCACCCTGTAGAGATTACTCTAATAGGTGTCCAAACTACATATTTTAGCTCCCCGTCCACTGATTCTTTCTGACAAAGAAAACTTCACATGCCTCTGCGATCTCATTGCTTCTGGTAAGCTTGTGCTTCTGCTGTGCAATTTACTTGAAATATTTCTGCCACAACTTCCCCATCTGGAGAGAGAGAGAGAGAGTTGTTCTTGCAGATGCTCTTGGAAGTTGTTTTTGCAGAATGAGAAATGGAGCTAGACATTCAGGCTGTCCGTTTCATCCCCTGTAGTTTTCAGCCCTGGCAGAGATGTGGACTGCTCTCGTGACACATAAGAAGCAGCTTGGAGCTGAGAGGTTTTGATGAAACTGCCTGAAGTGGTCCGAGAGGTCATCAGAGGAGAATAGCAGGCAAACTGTTGGAGACTAGCAAATATAAACTGTGTAAGTTTTCTGATCTTGCTTCTTTGTTTTGTTCAAGCATGACTATGAAATCCTGTCTTTGAAAAGAGGCGTTATTGTTGAGTGGCTTTTGTGAGGTGCATTTTATGAAGTAGAAAGAACTCTTTTTTTTTTTTTTTACCCTTTGTTTTAATTGGTGTCTTCTTTGCATATTTTTCAGTTATATGCCGTTTCCAGAAATATCTGTCAAAAGGAAGTTTCTGGTGTTACAGAGTCAAGGAGTCAATAGGTAGCTGCAGCACTTCCTATGTACTCAATCTTAACTTTGGGATTAAGATCCCAAAGGACTTGCCAGTATTGTGGACACTGTTATGCAGCTCTTGCCCTCTGTCTTTTCAGTGTAGAAACGGAACACTAGTGATTCTTGCGTACTGCACTAGAGTGCAGCAAAGGTGAATACAAGGGTGTTGGTGAATAAAGGAGATTCAGCAGCGGTGTATTTATTACCCCAGGGGCATCACAGGTGTGTTTACGGGGGTTTCCATGCCTAGTCCAGAACTTGGCTGAGGTGTACAAAAAACTTACTGACACATCGTTAATGCAGATTATCTCCAGTATTCACCCATGTACTGTAGGAAAGGTGGTCTGAGGAAATACAAGCCCGCTCTTTTGGAGACTGAGGTCTCAACCCAGAAACTCATGAGCAATAACTGGAACCAATCCACACAAGATGTAGCCCAGTACAGCACATACAGGACAATGACTCTCCTGCTTCAGGTTTCCTGGCATGCCTTGAACATGGTCTGATTTCACTTAGGGCACCTTAAAGACAGTTTGTGCCTAAAGGCACATCTCTGCTAAACAGACATGAGGTAGGTGTCCACTTTACCTCCTCCAGAAGGATCTACACTGAGAGTTGAAGTGGTGTTAATTAGCCAGCTGCCTTGTGTCATGATGTGAACACTGATGGTTGCACAAAAATGCATGGACATTCTACCAGAGTCAGAGAGCAATAGCAAGGACTAGTTCTGTTGAATTCCTTCAGAGGGTTGAAAAAGAAGGTACGTTCACTGCTTGAGCAGAATTCCTTAGGGCATGACTAGTGTGTTGAGACTCAAATCAAAACATGCACTATCCTTCTCAGTCACTTTTTCATTTCCAAATCAACACTTCAAAAGTGGATGTTTAGGGAGCCTAGCAGCTAGTCTTCCTTTTTAAAAGGGGCAAAGATCAGAAATATGAATCTGGAGGATATTTCCACCAACTCCCTCAAACAAATAAATGGAGCTCGCTATTACACACTTCAGTAATACATTCTGAGTTAGATATCAACTGTCACTCCTTGAGAGAAGCATTGACTTTGAAAGGAAACTTTCCCCAAAAGGCATAAAAGGGAATACATTGATATTGAACATACCAGTGATCGACATGGATGTGTACTGATAGCACTGTGTTTCTAATGCCGTCACAGGTGGCTTTATTCTGTGCTACAGGTCCTGTCTACGTGACGTATATGAAGAACAAGAACAATGTGACGGAGTTTGTCTTCCAGGGACTCACACAAGATGATACATTAGCAAAAGGATGGTTCACATTCTTCTTAGTCTTCTATGCCACTGTTATTCTTGGAAACCTGCTTAGCATCATCACTATACAGAACAGTCAACAGCTGGACTCTCCCGTGCACTGCTTCCTGAGCTGCTTGTCCTTTGTAGATATCAGTTACTCTACTGTCACAGTTCCCAAACTCATTTATGACCTTCTTGCTGAAAAGAAGACCATCTCTTTTGTGGGCTGCACAGCACAGCTCTTTGCGGTCCATCTCAACCATGGGGAGGCAAAGAGAAGTGTTCAGGAGGGACTTTTCAGGAATGTTGTTCTATTTTTAGCATGGCTGTTCAGAATAGAACTGAAAATAAATTCAAAGTTATATGCAGCTCTCATCTTTCTTTGGAAATTGTCGGTCAAAAGGATGTGAGCATATTGTCACCAGTCAAACCAGAGCCTTTGGGGTGGTATTGTGGCTTTTACCTTTAGACACCTTAGAGCTGTGTAAGTCTCAGGTCTAGGCTGGTCAGTCGTCTGGTGCTTTACACTATAAAAAAATCTAAGGGATAGGTATCTCAGTGGAAATACGGGGATCCAATATCTCTCCATACTCCACACAATATAACCTAATTCCTAGCTGAACACTGAAAATTTCCCTAAAATTCTTAACAGTACTGTTCTTGATCCATCGAGTTTTCCTCAACTGTTTGCAGCAGGGAAACCCCCAAATGCCCCTAGGACCTCCTGACTCTGGGCAATGCTGTTCTACCACAAATAGACTTACTTTAGCATTGCTGTCATGACAAGTGATTCAAGGCCGGGATTTTCCCAAATCTCCTCCTGGAACTGAGATTTGGGGAAGGGAAGAAGAGGAACAGGATTCTGGATGGTGGATCAGAAGGCTTTCTTAGAAAAGCAAACTGTAGATTTGAAGAGACAGCAGCTCTCTAACATTTTAGATTCCCTAATTTTGTCTGGGTTTCTCGAGGTGGAGACTAAGGGATAGGTGAATGCACGGCTTAGATGAATGTGGGGCTTCTGAAAATCTGTTCTTTTTGATGATATTTGTCAGAAAGCATATTTGGGTTTGAGATTGTGATTCTTGATTGAAACATGCTGCCGGTTCTGCTGATGCTTAGCTCTAGATGGCTTTGACTATCTTAAACATCAGTACAGACATGACTCATTGCTGTGCAGGGAAGCTCTTTGATGGTGATCTACCTGTCTTTTTCTGGAAGAGTAGTATTGTACATTGCTCTTCCCAGAAACCTGTAAACATACACAGGAAAGTAAAATGATGCCTGTGGTTTTTTCTCAAGCTATTTCCTTCCTGTGAGCTGGGAGTCCACTGAAAGAGACAATTTTGGACACCTCAGAAATCTGGTTTAAAAATCTCACATCTCTGTTCAAGATAAGGACAGCGCAACATTGATATGTGCAAAAACGGTGAACTTCACATATCTGCTGATACTTAATAATCAGAAACAAGAGATAAACCTTGAGCTTCAGCCTCTGCAGCAACAGAAAGATTACAACTAGCAGCACCAAAAGGCTACATTTTCACATTCTTTTTCCTGTGTTTTGGGACTGTCAGGCCAGTGGGATAACAGTGCATATAGTCCAAATGCTTTTACTACCCCGTGCATATTCTAATTTTAGCGTTACTGAGATAAACGGCTTCTGAGAGAGTGATGGCCTTTAATCATTACTACTTGATCAAAATTCAGATTATAACATACTGAAGATAAGTTTTCTCCCCAGCCGTGTGTCTTTGGGCAGAAATAATGATGTTTCGCAGTCACATCACCTGTCTGTAAAATATGCTGGCAGCAGTTTGAAAGAAAGAGACTTGTAAAATCCTTCTTTAGGGTGCCATAGATGATCACAGGGACACAATCTTTGCTAGAGTTATGCACAGCTTTAAGGAGAGGAAGTCAGGGGAAATAACAGCCCTAACAGACTTGCAGTGAAATGCAAAGGGAATCCGCAAGACCTCTTTCCATCCCCCTTTGACTGTAAACCTTATGCAGAGGCAGGAACCTCTCACCTGTCTGAGATTAATTCTGTCACTTTCAGCTCAACAAAGATTTCAACTCCTTCTGCCAACTGAGGGACAGCATTTGTAAACTCAGCCAGAAGGGATGAAACATCTACTAGTGATAGAACACCTATCCCTAGAGCTAGCTTAGTTGAATTGATAAAAGGATTCCAAAGCCTTTCTCAACTTTCTCATCTCCCAGAAATGATTGGTCGTTTATTCTCAAAATCACATTGATGGCAGACATGTAGTTGGTAAGTCACCATCTTATTTCGGCATTTTTTAAAGTGAAAAAACACTTCAGCTTGATTAACTTTCAGATTATGTCCAATGTCCTTAAAATAACTACCAGTTCACTCAGTTGCCTCAAGTGGATTGCTGATATGTGGAGATGAAAAGCAGAAATAAGTTCTTGTTACTTCACAACGGTAGCAAAATTAGAAATCAATCTTTTTTGCATTGCTGTAGTTTTTTCATGTTTCCAGGCAGAAGGGGAAAAAGGAGGTAGTAGTGAGTGACAGAAGAGGGAGATTTAAGAGAAGAGGGACAGTTACTTTCCCTAGTGTTTGGGGGGCAAAAACATGGGTGTCTCTTCTCCAAGATTTCCTTTCCAGAACTTCAGGTTCTGTGTGTTGCACTGGAAGAGGCTACTCCTTTCAAATACTGAAGACGTAGCAGAAATGGCCGTAAATTCAAATCATATTTCTTTTCTCCTCTTGAATATCCTTGAAAGCTTTTTCTCATCTTGACGGACTGGTGGTTTTCCTACATGAGCAAACGTTCCTAATAGAACAGAGAACTGAAATTCTGTGCCACGCACTCCTCAGGCAGGAGTCCTGTTTGTGCTTGGAACTTGCAAGTTAAGAGTCAGGATTCCTCCAGCTTTCAGCAGCAGAGGAACACAGTCTTTCAAGATAGAAGTTGCAGATACAACCAGTTAAAAGTCCACCTAAAAGCACTTCTAACAATTAAGTACCTTTCTGAATCTCACCCTTGGAAGGGTGAGATCAAATCTTCCTTGGAAGTCCTACTCTTTGTACCAAGGTTTTGATAAATTTTCCCCAAACAAAGTTCTCTTTCTAACAAGTCTGCTGAAGTTTCTCTGACATGACCTAAAAGTCTCCTCAGAGCATCCTTCACCTCCTTATTCCTTAGGCTGTAGCTGGTAAGATTCAGCACTGGAGCCACCACTGTAGAGAACAGAGAGGCCCATTTATCTCAGTCCAATGAGTAGCTGGATGTTGGGCTACCGCACATAAAAACGGTGCTCCCATAAAACAAGAAGAGAGCTCTCAGATGGGAAGCACGGGTAGAGAAGGCTTTGCATCTGCCCTTGGAGGAGTGGATCCTCAGGGTGGTGGAGATGAGGTAGATGGAGGAGATGAGAATTGCCAGAGATGTGAAGGTGCCACGAAACACACCAAAAATGTGAAGTACCGTCTCTTTGCTCTAGGTGTCAGAGCATGAAAGCTGGATCCTAGGGGGATGTCACAGAAATAATGACCGATAATACCAAAGTCACAGAAAGAGAATGTGAAGGTGGAGATAGTTTGCACAAGTGCGTGGACAAAGCCAGTGAAACAGGAGATGATTACCATCTGTGTACAGGCTTTTGAGGACATGACAGTTGCATAAAGCAGAGGGTTACAGAGAGCCACATGCAGTCATATGCCATTACTGCCAGCAGGAGACACACAGCACTAGCCATGAGGAGACAAGTGAATAGCTGTGCCACACAGGCACTGACTGAAATGGCTCTCCTCACTGCTGAAGAGTTCACCAGCAACCTCGGGGAGAGAGCTGAGGAGTAACAGAAATCCACAGAAGCCAAGTTACTGAGGGAAAGGTACACAGTGTGTGAAGCCAGGGGAATCAACCTTCATCTACATGATCCTTCCAAGATTCCCTATTAATGTGCTTAAAAAAAGCGGGTTACCTTCACCTCTTGGCTTTCTGTTAGTCCAGAGAGGATGAACTCAATGGCCACACGGTGATTCCTCTCAGGCATGTTGCTAGCACACTCATGTTATCTCCCGACAAGAAACTGGTTCAACACCTAGAAGTGATGGGAAACTGGCAACACACAATTGATTGTCTCAGTAGCCACAAGGAAGTACAGAGCATTTTCATCACAGCTTCTGACTAGACTTCTTTAATTACGCATTGAAATGACTTGTGATACAAGGGAGTACTGTTCCTATTTTTCAGGTGAGATAAGAAAGCACAGAAAGATAAAATAATTTATTCAAAAGGCAACAGCAGCACTGTGAAACACCACTCCTAGTCTGGCACTACAATGGTTTTCGTGTGCCCTCTTTCCCCTTTTTTAAGGAAAAAAGTCTGCTTTTCTTGAGGACATCTATGGAGCACTCTTCTCCCCTCACTCGTGGCCACGGTTGCGTGTACAGTATCATGCAAATGGCCCACTCCAAGGGCAATGGCCCGCTTGTTCCTGAAGATACATGGTCTTGACACTAGTTCAGACATCATTCTTCCTGTATTGCAATCACCAATACATTTTTTGCCTCTTAGCTAACTCCCCCGGGCATTGGTAGCAGGGTAGTTACAGCTCAGTATGGGCCACAAAGTCCATTAACAGGGCAAAGCAGCCCCCGTTCAGCCTTGCTGAAATAGGAATATAATGGTTAGGCTGCAGCTCTGCCAACTTGCTAAGACCTGCCTTAATTACATGGACCTCCACCACCCTGACCTTTGGGACTGCAACTTGTAAACATACAAATAACAAATCCACATCCTGGCAGAAGAAAGTAAGAGTTTCCTCTCTTGAATGAAAGGTGCCAAGCACTAAATGGCAACAGCAGGAGGAAAACCCAGCTTTGCATCTTCCCAAAGAGGAGGAGATACCACAAGATCCTCCAGGTTTGGCTGAGAAAGGATTTCTCATTTGCTTGCATCCCTGTGGTCAAGGAAAAGTGGCCATTTTCTGCTCAGGAATAAATTGGGAAGAGTCACCAAATGAAATACTTTCCATTTAGAGGGTGAAAAATCTCATGCTAAAAGGGAAGGAATCCTGAACAAAAAGGGAATCGCTCATCCCTGTAAAGGTTCTACCAGCTTCACCTCACATGAAAAATTATTGTTAATCTATTGGAGGTTACCAGTAACCTGGCTGACGCTCTCAAAGCGGAGTTCTTATCATGTGGGTGACTGAATGGAGGTTTCAATTCTTGCTGAGGTCTGTTTCTAGCATAGGCTTCAAGGTATTGCATAGGTACAAAACTATTCTCTTACTGACCTGTTTCATCCAGAAAGGCAAGAGTAGATACTGTAGATACCAAGCCAGTTTATTCCCCCCTTGAGCCAAATCTTCAGAAGTACTTGCCCATTTCAAGAAGCAGACAGCAGGATTAAAACCAGCCTATAATGGTTAGGTACACAGTTTAAGTGAGCAGAATGCTTACCCTGCTTAGATGCACAAAAGACCAGACTGCCTTTACACACTGAGTTATCTTTGCATAGCTGGCTGTTGTTTATCCCCAACCTACCCAACCTTTTCTGTCCTAAAGCACAGCAACTAGCCCAGCTAATTTTCAGAAAAGGGCTTCAATGAGCTTGCTATCAACAGGTTGCTCTCTTCCATGGACTACTTGGGAAACTGAAGGAGGAAATTTCCCTCTCCTGCCCCAACGTGAGTGATCAAACACCGGATTAGGTGCAAATTTGTAGAATCTCCATCTGTGCTGACATTTAAAATTCAGCTGGATCGGGCCGGAGCAATCTGATCTGACTGAACCTGCTTTGAGGAGGAGGTTGGACTTGATGACCTCCAGAAATCCTTCCCAACCTAAATTATTCTATGATTCCATCTGCAGATTGAAAATGATCTTTTTCATCTCTAAAATGAAGAAATAGGCCTACCTTCCTTGCATGAAGGTGCGAGATATTTTATGCCATATTGATCCCAGAAATAAACTCTTACTTCAAAAGCTACAAACGTTTCACGTACCTTTGTAATAGTGAGTAGCTTCCTTCTTCACTTCAAAGACATCTTACTGAAACAAATCAGAAGATTTATCTAAATAGAAAAACTTTAGGACTTCAGACTTGCAGTAGAGCCCCTCCCTGCTCCACCTGCCCAGATAAATGTTATTTGCTGAGAAGTTTGCAGAACTATGCAATTCAGTACTGCCTTTAGAGCAACAGCTCATTCTTTTCCCTATATGTTGCAGCAGACCTGCAGCCTGGGCGTTGTGAAACATTAGTGGAGTGACATGCTGAGAAACAACTTCAATATGAAATGTGATATTCTAAATGTGATATTCTAACACTCAGCTTGCCGCTTCAGAATTCTTTCTTCAGAAAAATGGTGTTACTGAAGTACTTGGTGTATTTAGGACTCTCGATGCAGTTTAATGTCTGTAAATTAGATCTCCTGCAAGACACCAGGCCTTAATTAGGAGTCTCAGCAGGTGCACTGTAATGAAGAATCTTTCTGTGAATTAATTTCCCCTACCCTTGGTTAGGGGTCTAGTCAACATCTATTCTAGGCTCCCCCTATAGACAAAGGAAGCAATATCACCTTCAGAGGACAATTCATCCCATCTTAAGATAAGTGTAATAAGCAGAAGGAATCATCCTCTAAGGGTGTCTTTGTTGTCATTGATTATAGGACATGCCCGTCTCATTCCCTGCCCTTACTACTTTTTACTAGTGAAACTGATGACATAAGTATCCTAGCAAATTCAGTGAACCCTGGTCATGCCTGTCCCTATCAACTCTCCAGAAAGCCCAAGTACCTTGGATTTAGATCATTAACTTCCAGATGACTATAGCAAAAGAAGAGTAATTTCACCTGGCATGAGTAATTCCCTAGCCCATGAGACTAAGGGACAGGGTAAGAAATAAGAAGCACAAAATAGCTGCACAGTAATTGCACGGTGGAAAGAAAGCCTCAGCATCCTCAAACTCACCGCTGCTCCTGTTACTGCCTCTCTTTCTTCTCACCTTGGCATCTCTATCTTCCTTGCTTTTTTGCACCTGATTTATCAGCCAGAGTTCAAGGGTAAGGAATAAGATCAATTGAACACAATTAACAAAGCTTTAGACTGCAGACTTTCATATAAATTCTTTTAATAATAATAAGACCATATTCATGTAAATAGCAGTACAGTGTAAGATATCAGAGGAATCAGTTCTGCTTATCTGACTCTGAAGAGCTGCAGTGCAACTCCGTGGAGTTGAAGTATGCCATCTGAATGTGAATCCACCTCTGTTATTAATTATGATCAAACTTGATAATTCTTCCTCTCATTAAAATGCACAGTCCTGATACACAGTTAGCTGGTTTTTCCACAGAAGACTCCTGTTGTCTCTAATAACACATCTACCCTTGGACTCGTGCCCTTTGTTAGATAACCTCTTTGGCTCATGGACCATCTAGTTTCAGGCAGCCTGCTCATCTGTGGAGCAGATATTTTGCTGTGATAACCTGTTCATCTGTGGACCATCCAGGCTCAGATTATGTGTCCATCCATCGGGGTAGATTTTTCTTCAAATGCAGATAGAAAATTCTTCAAGTAGGTAATCGCTGGTGATTTGCTTAGAGTTCTGGTGCCTCTGCCTTAACACTGCCTTTGCACTTGCACCCAATCCCACATATAATTTTCTTCTAAGGTCCTTGAATAACTAACTCTTTTGAAGAAAAGAAAAATAATGGTCTATTGGAAGATGTTGACATAGATATCATGCTTTAGTAAACAGTTTGCCATTAACCTCTCTCTGTTCTTGCAATATCACTGGACACTTATTGAAATTACTTTACGATAAGATGATGAAGACAGCTGTTCTGGGAAGCTGAGGAGCCTTTGAGACATACGAACAAAGACCCTTCCCCTGATTCTGGCAGGAGTTTAAGGACATCTCTACCTGCCAGAAAAGCTAGCTTACTTGTGCTACTTCGAGGGCTTAGAGGTTGTTCGACAAACTGTTGGCCTTCAGAGCAGAGAGCTGAATTGGGTTACTCAGCTGAAGAGTGATCTGCTCTGACTGTCCCTAGCAGGGAAAGTCATCAGTGGGGCTTAGGCAGGCAGAAATGTCCCAGGTAACGCAGCCTTGGTTAGACTGTGCTTACAGTGGCTGCTCGTGTTGTGGAGTGGGGGCGACTCCCGGGACAATGAATGTGCAGTGCCATGTGTAAGATGATGAGTGAGGGAAGCTCGTCTCTTTGGGCTGCACCATGAGGTCTGAATGTATTTGCATTGGACTGAGTCCTGTTCCAGACTGGATTAGACTGGCAATGCAATGGCTTCCGGAGTTCTCATCTAGACTACATGAAAGCCATGGTGTTCAGGAGATAGCTGGGTTAAAAGTGGATCAACAGGTATTGCTTGTCTGGGTTATTTATCGTTCTTTGTTTTGGTTTCCCAGTTCTTTGAATTCTTAAATCAAAATTACATATGCTAGTGAGCATTTCAATTACTACTGTTTCCAGGGTCTGAGGGCACTAATAGGCCTTAATGGGCCTGATCATCCTCGCCTGAGGCAGCCACTTGCACCTCCTGCCCATGGGCCCAGGAGCCCCATTCAAGCTCAACCCTGGGCCTTCAGTTTCTGTCTGAACTACCCTAGAGGAGCACTGATCTCCAGCTCAGCTCAGCTCAGCTCAGCGTGCAGACTCCATTGCTCTGGACCCTGCCCTGTGGACTGACTTCCTAGCTTGACCCTGGACCTATCTTGTCACTTTGGGCCTGCCCAGTAGGCACTGGACTCTCTCTGTCCCTGGTTACCCTCACCAGGCCTGATCCTGACTCTGACCCGCAGGCTGACTTCTCAGCTTGACCTCATACCTGCTTCATCACCAGGAACTCTCCTGGTCATCTGGACTCTTGGTTGAACTCGGCTACCATCTCCAGGTCTTCTCTGCCCACCTGGCTCAGGGCCAGAGGGACAGGCCCTGGCTGCAGCCTCCTGAACTTATCATTCTACACATCCTGAATAGGGAAAAGGAAGGAAAAAATGGGCACTTCTATGGCATAACTCATCTCATCATGTAGCAGATGTCTAAGATACTCACATGAACCATTCTGTAAAAACACCTGTTACTTTTTTTTTCCTCCCCCTCCCTATTGAGAAGAAACTAAGATGGAAGACAGAAACGAAGGCATGCTTAAAGGTATATCTCTAGGTGAGATGAATTCCATAAGCAGCCATATGCATGTAGAGCTACTCCAGATTTATTACAAATAAACCAACTATTCCTTCACTGCCATATTTATAACTGTGATACTAATATTTTTTTAATTCAGAAAAGGATATTAAAGTCCACTGCTTGGATTCCAACTGTTTCCAGTCAACTTTGATGGCATTCTACTAGACAAATGTCTGATAGAAAACACTCTTTGATTAATTCTGCTCGTTCCTGCACCAAACCAAGCTCCATTCACACTCATAACAAACTGACTGTCTGACTAGTAGGTACATGGACGTATGAATTCCTGAGCTGACTTTTGAAGGTGTGCAGCATATACAAAGTTACCTGTGAAGACAGAAATGGATGGTCAGCATCTTTGGGGAAATTAAGGTTTCAAATGCATTTGTCTGCATGGGATTACAATGATATTCCAGAGTAGATGTCAACTGCACTTAAACTCCAGGACTATGAAAAGAGTTAAATTCATATTCTTTTTCACTTATCATGTCTTTATTAAACCAAAGGTAAGTAACTGCAATTTATTTGCACGGAACAATACATCACTACAGTCTGCTGCTGCTGTATCAATTCTATCAATAAATTGGACATACAAGCCACAAAGAACACGTGTGAAAATGAGGCTATTCTAGGATTCCTAGACTGTAACCTTCTAGTTCCACATTGTCCTGAAATGATGTTTTGCTAAATTTAAGTCTACTTTTAAATAGAAACAGACTTTATCTCTGTTATTTCTGTTTTGTATAACAGAGATGGTCTCTTTCCAAAATGTTGAGAAGATTTGGATTTATTCCACTCTTGGTAATACCCAGCACTCTGAAAAAGAAGGAGATCTGAACAGGCTTTTATCTATCTGGTTAACGATGGAGCTTCTATATGTGTGTATGGACATCTGGAGATCAAGGGTCTATAAGCAAATCTGGTAAATAATCCAGTCCTTATTGGGGGAAAAAAAAAAGAAGACGACCTGCAAGCAATTACATAGCAACTTATGCCTGGATCATACAAGAACTTCCAAAGTGAACACAGATGTTACTTCCCAGTTGAGAAAGCAAGCAAGTCCACCTGTGTTGAAATCCAGTGTTGTAGCAGGCAGGATTAAGCAGTGGGTGTAAGAAAATGAATGGCCATCCTTCATAGCAAAGAAACTAGAGATGGGAAATAGATCTTTCAGCTACTAATTTCTAAGGCCAGGAAAACGCAAATTTCATACTAACCAGTGCAACTAGTAAATTCCCTCCTACACAATGTAAGAGTTAGAAAAAAGAAGAGAAGTACTTTTTTTTTAATTTGATCTTAGTATGTAATATGGCTCAGATATCTTTCTCAGCTCCAATATTTCAGGATACATGAGAAAGTAACCGGGTTATAATTACACTCAGTGACTTGGATTCCTCAGTTGGAAGGACAAGATGTGAGGTTTTTGCTGTCTGCGCTTTGGCTCTCTATGATGTAAGAGATATGATCTCAGAAGTAATCGCCTTCACCTAAGCTGTTCATCTCGTGTTCTTCATAGTTTACAAAGAAGATTCATGGATCCCAGGCTATGAAGACGTCTCTTCTAAGAAAAGATGAACAGTGCCCAAGAAGTGCCCCCCTTTTTTTTTTTTTAACCTTAAAGCAAGATTAGATTGACAACGTCAGATGAACTCAAATCTTCTGCAGAGGTTTAAATTTGGGTAAGATAAATCAATGTGCCCACCTATGACTGGAATAAGCCGGGACAGCCTTTTGCTCAAGCCTATGACTAGATGCATAGTCAACTATCTGAAAAGAGCACGTCGCATATTTTTGTGCCACAACGCTCAGATATGATGCAATGTTGGTCAGTACAATATAATACAAGATAATACATTAAAACAAGTAGCAGCAGTAAACAATAAGTATCACCTATTTACAAAATAGAAGATCTCCAAATGATGTCTATATATAACTGATGGTATTATCAACAAACGTTGGAAAACGGAAACTTTCTCAACAATCTTACTTATTTCAAATTCTCATTTTCAAACAAATAGATAGGGTCCAAAAACTTTCTCAGCTCTGTGGACATGCTATGATCGTGCTTTGCCACCAGATGGCGAAGGCACAAACCTCAGTGTGTATAAATGTGTATTCACTGGTGCTGATGTTTTCCGGTAAGTTGAAGATGGCTATTTTATTTGTTGGATTTTCTTTAGCCATAGTAGGGCGCTATATTTTAAAAAACTTTTCTGAAAATTGTCATAATTCTCCTGCACAAGTTAATTATGAAAAGTCATACAAGGGGACATCCATAGGTAAAGGAGGAAGTGACACAATCCAGTATTATAGCTGGGGAGGCAGCACAAGTATTTGGGGAAGCAGAGTAAAGGGAAGACAAGAGGATTTTCTTCTGTGAGGTGAATTGAATAACTGTGAAACTTCCACCTTGCAGGAACTAAGTTACTGTGCTCCTTCAGCAAATTATCCATTATGAACGTATTAATTATGTCACCAAATAACGTCAAAAGTTCAACATCTGCCAACAAGAGAAATACAGGGAGTTGCATTATCTGTTTGTGTTAGAGTAAGTGACTCTTAGGATTCAGTTCATCTCGCCTAAATTCAGGCATCCTACTGAAGGACCTCATGCTGGTGCCTGGGTGGTTGGAGATCTCTCGGTAGAGATAAAAGGGAGAAATTAGGGAGGATTGTGGGTGAAAACGCTCATGTCATCTACCAGGAAGCACGTAAAAGCTTTGTCTGAATCTAATCTAGTCATCTAAACCCCCTCTGGACTCAATGGAGAGAGACAGGCAGTTCCTGGAGATGATTCAACTTGTCCTAAGGAAGAAGCGCTCTGTGAAGATGCTAACTTCTTTCTCTCTGATGAACACAGAGGAAGCCTGATTAGCTTTAAATAGGTCACTTGCATACAGCTAAAGCTCAGTAAGGAAGTCTTCCTGTATGTTTTCCCCAAGTGTTTCACACCCATGAGCATTTGAAAGAGTAATCATGGAGCCTGGCCTCCTGCATTGCTGTGGTATGGAAATATGGTGTGATGGCATGGCGCAGAACTGCAGGCTTGGGAGGGTAAGGCTGGTGGATTTCCGGGGAAGGGTTTTTTTTTTTTACACATGCACGTGCAATTTCACACATGCTTTCTCCATGTCATGTTGATTAGGCTCCATGCATCCCAGATTTCGGGATGTGCATAGTTTACTGTGCACATAAAGACAGTCCGAACAGCACAGGGTGCAGCTCAGTGTGATATTTCAGAGAATGTGAAATGCATCTCCTGGACAGAGCTGTGCAGTAGATCCAGACCCATCATGGATCTTGAGCACATGCCACATGTCTATACAGCAGATGGGATTCATCTCCCTGCAGTTAAGCTATTTAAAAGTTAGGTGACTAAATCTAATCTAGTTGTCTAAGCTGCCTTTGTAGTAAAGGAAGGAGACAGGCCATTCAAGAAGATAATTCATCATCTCTCTCTTGCAAACTCATCTTACAGGGACGTGGGACATTTTCCATTGCCACTCATTTCCTGCTGGTATTTTAAATGCTATCTTAAATTTGCCCTCACTCCCACACCTGCAGAAAGAGAAGGAAGGTCAGAAGCAGTGGGGGAGTCATTGATATTCCTGGTGGAGGCTGCTCTCCAAAGATCTCCCATCTTTGGACAAATAGTGTTTCTCTTCAATGGTGAATTCCTACTTCTCTAATCTTCCTTTTGCATGAGAGAGCAATGTTGAAACATTGAAATGTCTTCTGGGTCAATTATGCTAAATTTCAATTGAGAAAAATCAAAAAGCTTCCTTTTGATCGTTTTGTATCACTTAACTTCAACAAAGAAATTATTAGATATTTCAGAATGTATATCATAGACATTGTGGTGCAGTCATATAATATGTAATAATAGAGTGTGTTTTAAATTAAATGAAATTGGACAAGAAAGTAGGTATGAAAAATGCTTTGGAAACTGGAAGTGCTTCTCCACCTCAAATGTAAGGATGGCTCAAAGTCAAACTATACCAGCTGACTAGCTGGGCAGTTGGTTTAAAAGGAAGTGCTAAAAACATGGGAATAGGAGCACTTACAGAGATGATTTATTTATTTATTTATTTTTCCTTGGGAGATGTTGTGCTGGAAGCGGGAAGGGGACCTGTGGGAAGATGGAGGCACTGTGGGATGCGTGGAGGAATACCGGGGCTATTAAGGTAGTGGGAATTCTGCATGTGTGTCCATCGCATGCACCTCTAAGCACACGAGGTTTATCAGTTGGAAATAACTGAGTGTGTAATTACCTCACAGGAACAGCTTTTGGGAAAGAGGTCTTCAGATATGCATGGGGGTGAGGGCAGACTGAAATAGCAGCAGGTGGCTATGGCCCAAAAGTGAAGGGGCTCAGCTGGACTTCAGGGAGAAATAAAAGAATGGTGGAAACAGTGAATTTAGGAGCAGAGTTAGCCAGCTACAAACGAGGGACATGTCTGCAGAGGATGCGCAAATGACTTTTTTGCAATTTCTGATCGCCTCACAGCCTGTCATTGCTTGAAACAAGGTAAACCCTGGCCTCAGCTCAGTTCTGCCATTATGAGCATTCACAGTCTGTGTCGTTATCTGTGGAGGCTAGGTTGAGTGCCAGTGTGGACTTCCAGCTGTTTGAGCTTATCTAGGTAATGCCCTGAACTGCGCTTCTCACGCTTGCTTCTGTCACTTGCTCCAATTACTCATTTCTTCTCCTCCTGCTAGGCTGAGCCATGTCTCCTTTTAGTCCTCTCCTCCCTTCCTTTGCCTTCCCTCCATCCAGAGTCAGCGTCCTCACGCACAACCTAACCAGGCCACCACAGCGGGACCATTCTTTCCCCAAACAGCCCCTGGAGTCTTCCTCAGCTGAGTCCCTTGCTCCAGGAGTTCAGCCAGACCTTGGCACTTACTTCACAGACCCCCTCCGTGTTGGCTGTAGCCTGTGCGGCCACCAACACATCCAGGTTCCCCCACCCCCCGGACTCTACCTTCTTCAGCCATGGCCTTGCAACAGCAGCCAGCTTATCCTCAGTGCTGAGTTCTTCAGTTTGAAAGGCATTGCACTACAATAAGGTTAGAGCTCATGATCACAGGTGGGGGAAGTGGTATGTCTGCATGGTATGACATTGTGTGAAAACCATTTGGGATGCCAAAGGTCTTTGCAGGACAGGGGACTGAACTCTCTATTTCCAAGTCTGTAGGTAGCAGCCCTCACTTGGGTCTGTGAGTTGACACATATGGCGGAGGTGGGCTGGAGGTATTCTTGATCTTTGATCTCGTAGGGAACATGGCAGTGGAAAATAGGATTTGGGATCCTTAATGGAACTATGGCGTGCTTGTCGGGTAGGGTTTAGGATAAGAGTTGCACTGGCAGACTTGAAGGGTTGGCTGACAGGCTTCTTGGCAGTTGAATTTTGTTGCCAAACCCAAAAGGAGGCCACAGAGTTGTGCAGGGACAGCCTTGAAGAGCTGGAATTCACTACCCGCTGCTAAGGATACAGAAGAAAACAAGGACACAATTGCCAGTTTGGGGAGGGGGCTGTTCTTCCTTCCCTGCCCCACTCCTTCAGTGACCACCTCCATTTATGCCCCACTGAAATTTTCTGGGATTCTGCTCTGCTGGAGTCTTGGCAATCTTGCTGCCATTACTAATCTGCTGCCCAAGGCAACCCCTCTGCTCTGCCTAATAACCTGAGAGAGGTGGCAGGAGAGAGAACAAATTGGGCTGGATTATGTATACTGTCAAATTTCAATTATTTTATTATTAAAGTTCTTTTTTTTTTTTTTTTTTCCGGAAGGGGCAACCTGTTTCATAAATTGTGGAAGTGATGGACTTCAGCACTGGATTCCTCTGTTGCCAGTTTGATTTCTCTCAGCATTAAGATGTATGCCTTTAAGAAGACATTTTGTGCTGGTGGGCAAAATGGAGAGACTGTGGAAAACAGGCACGTCAGGCTGATACTTATTAACTGATGACTAGTAATATTTGACGGATGCTAACATAGCCATAAGAACAAAACTGTGGCATTTCAGTTTTTTTTTTTAATTGCTTCATCTGTAATTGTGAAACTGTAATTTCCTAGTTTCTTTTTTTAAGCTTTACCTTTCCTCCAGGGGAAATGTCTGTGATTTCCCTTGCTTTTCTCTGAGGAAACCCTACGCAGATTATTACATGTATTGATTTGAACTAATCACTCTGACTTTGACAAGGAAGCCAAACGCAAATTCCAGGTAGGTTACAGCTTTAAGGAGCCTGTGTCTAAAGACTCAAGGCAAGCAATTTAATATAATTGGTTTGTCTTTCCAGGAAATGACTTAGGATGATTTTAGTAAGGTCTCTGTAGGTACAGTTAAGAAACTTGGGCCTGACAAATTGCAATGATGCAACTTGGCAAGTGAGTTTGCGAGTGTGTTTAAATTGGCTCCAGTGTGCATCATTAAAAGCTCAAGTTCCTTCACTCCTTGAAATTAGCAGCTCTCTCATCTTACAGTCAGATGTGATTATTGCTCTAATCTAGGGACAGTGAGAGACCACCTTGAAGGAAAAGCAGCCTGTGAAAACTGGCAGGATCTCTACAATGCTTTTGCTGTATCTCAAAAACCCCACAGAGACCCCGGTCTAATCTATTTCATTTAAAGATGATGGGTCAAACAGAGCTGGCTGCATTGCACTAGTGGGGCTGCAGCTTTAAAACTACCTGGACTGAGCTGGTTTTGAACTACTCTGTTTTATGCTGGGATGATACACAGCTGACTGACCAATTTGGTCTACATAGCAAAGGCAGTAAACTCAGAAATGGTTTCTGGCAAAGATAAGGCCAATTCACAAGTTTCCCTGTCTTCTTCTGCTGTCCCAGGCCTCCTACTCTGCAGATTTCTTCTTGCTACTCCATCTCCTTTGCAGAACCTGGAAAACAGGTGACAAAGTTTTCATTAGAAACCCAGTTTTTCATTTAATTTTAGAATAAAGAACATCCTGAGGGAGCCTAGCAGGGAGGATGGAGCCCACCTGCAATGTGAGCTGCAGGGAGGGATTATTCCCTTGCAACAGAACTACCTCAGAGCATCTTGTCTCTATGTCTGAAACACAAATGGCCATGAAAGAAAAAAGGATCGCTCTCAGCCCCATGTCTGAAGGCAGCAGCTAAGTCTGTAATTGGCCTGGGCTCATAACGAGCATCCTTAGTTGGACAGCTCAAGACCTGACAAAGCTCATTAATCCCACTATTAGTCAAAATCAGATTGCTTTGATCGCATTACTCCAGGAACATAGTCCTGGTGTGGCATGAGAGGGCTGAACAAAGCCCTTCTCCAGACACACATTTGCCCCTCTGATGCCTACATAAACCCCATAGTGATGGCTCCTCCGGTATAAGGCCGACGACCCTCGGTGGAAGCACCAGTCTGCAGGGTTACACAATGCAGTAGCATGCACAGTGCAAAGAAGAGGCCTAAACAAATCTCAACAGCAGCATGGCATGCATAAAAAGACTTTTCCTCTCCTTCCAAGCTTTCTATTTGCTTTGAGATCCAAAGCTAGGATTCAAAATCTAGGAAAAAAAAAAAAACAGCCAGGAAGTTGCGATAATAATGAGTGTATAGATGTAAAAGCATGTGGCTGGGCACCAGGGGGAATGGCTGCTTATTTGTCTTGTCCTGGTTGCTGCACTGTGGATCGAGATGAAACTCCAGGAGATTTCAGTTGCCCCAAACATCCTGACCTTTGAGAGCCTTCTGGAGAGCAAGTGCCTTTGGCAGGGCAGGAGTTTGGTAGGGAATCTGCAGTTTGAATGCAGATTAGAGACAGCTGAGAGTTGCAGGGGGGGCAGTGTGCTGCAGGACTTGGCCAGAGCGAAGCCTCTGAAGTGACAGAGGGAGAGAGACTCTCCTAGCGGGCCAGGGCTGAGTTTTCTGCAACCAAAAAAGCCACTGAGAGGTGTTGACCTGGAAAGCAGGGCTCAAAGGAAGAACTATTTTTCCAAGGACTCACTGAATTCAGAGGTGTGCATTCAAAACTTTTGATTTAAATTGCTCCCCCAACAGGCCTGCAATTATCTGGGCCCAGCATATCATCAACTAGTGCATGCATGTATTCTCCAAATAGACTCCTGAGATTTTTTTTTTTTTTTTTTGCTGGGCGAACGAATATCCTTTTTACAAGCAATATGTAACATCTACTTGCAACTGGGCTAAAGGCCTCTTTTTTTTTTCCTGAGTAATACTTCACAAGTACTGCAATTATTGCATATGGACTGAATATTTCAGTATCTAGAATAGAGAGAGGCTAGTAATGCTATTCTTATGAAATATTTCTCCACTTAGGTAAAATTCACTAGGCCTTGGTAACCGTATGACAAAGCTGATAAAAAGAACAGCATAACACAGACACAGCTGAGGACGCTTTTGGTAATTGCTGATATTTTCCTAAGGCCTTAAAGTCGGCATTTGCATTTGGTACATGATAGTGGCACATATAGTTCACAAGCATCTTGAGGATCAGAAACATCATATGCACAAGCCTAGACCTTTGTAGTCTTGGGCTAACAACATCACAACCAGCCTGGTTAATTGGAAGGCCTCATTAGATTTGGCTAAGAACATATCTCAGACACTGCCCTATGTTTCTACTTTTAATTACCCGGTACAACTAAGAACATGCCTACAATGACACATCTGAAAACTAGAGGTGTCACTGAGAGCCAGTAGCCCAAAGCTCTCTCCATAGTCATGGGAGACTCTCACCTTGAAGGGGCAATGCATCCCAACCTGAAAGAGGTTTCTAAGATACATGACGTGAAGCTCTCCTTGAACTTGTTTATACTTTCACATACAACTACACCACTACCTTTTAGACGTGTGCATTTTGATGAGATAGTTAGCTTTACCACGTACTTCATGCTGATGGCTAGCGATGTATGGTTTAGCAGAATGTCAGACGTTGCATTGTGACAGGATTGGATTATCAGCACTGGGATCTAGATGTAAGGTCTCAGGTTAGAAGGTCCAGAAAGGGAGCATCTCACAGGCAGGAGGTGCATTCGTTTGGCTAGTATTAGCACATCATCACTTGGCTATCTGTACAGCACTGTATTTTGGAGCCGTGTATCACAGAGATTTTGTATGAAGTATTGCCCTCTTGTGGCTGTCCAACAAAAGATGGGTAACTCGGAAAGTTTTCAGCTAGTGGAGAGCACATTAAGCCATTTGGGAAGACGGAAGGGCACAGCCCTAGTTCTACTCCTAGGCATACATGAAATGTATCTGTTCACTGTGTCCATTTCTGGCATCTCTTGGTTTTATTACATAATGATTAGCTCCATTCTCTGTTTCAAAATTTCATGGGATACATGATTTCTGATGGTCCTAGGGCTTACTGCAGTACACACAAAGAGAACTGGACCTCATGCATTAATTCCAGCCGAAGGTCTATGCAAGCATTGCATAGGGTAGACCTGTGTTTGGCAGTCCTTGGAGAATACCAGCATATCCTCTAACATATACATGGGAGTCTTAATTTTGCAAGAGGCACACACTGCAAACATAGAGAAGATGCTTTAGGAGTGATTGATAAACAATATTATCCACGTTAACACTGCAAAAGTTATTGGTTGGTAGTGTTGGAACAGTAACATATACACCAAGCTGTGCATCCAGAGGGAAAGTGGCATTGCAATAAATAAATGCATGGATGCTTCCTGGAACAAGAGTGGGATTTTTTGATGTTCTCTGAAGTAGTGCTGGTAATTTGTGCTCATTCTTATGCCTGGCTACACATGCACTTCAAGTAGCGCATGGATTTCACAAGTGGTTTACCTTTTGTCATTTCTGGAGGGCCTATACAAAATCATAGCTGATCATAGTAATGAATTGCTAGAATGGTTATCAGTAAAGATTTTCCTGCATAAGATTCAGCTAGAGTATTCTTGTGAGCTCTCGCTATAGAGCCAGTGTGTAAGTCATTCCTGCAAGTACTGAGTTACTGTTTAATATAGTAATGCAAGGTATATGGAAAGATCCTTCAACGCCAAGTCTGCCTAGACTTCTATGCACTGGGAGAGGGGAAAAAATTAAATGTCTGAGTAGATCCTAAAAGTGATAATACCGTTGTTATGAAAGTCTACAGGGCAAAATTTGTAGGAAGAAGTGTAGTCTTTTATCAGATACTGGATTATATTCCATTTTGTATCCCACCAGATAAAGCCAAAAGAACAAAATGCATTCTGGGTACACCATCCCTTCCCTGAGCTTCAGTTTGTGCCCATTGCCTGTTTTCCTGTCATTGGGCACCACTGAGAAGAGTCTGGCTCCATCTTCTTCACACCTTCCCATCAGATATTTATAAACATCCATAAGATCCCCCACCATGAGCCCTCTCTTCTCTGGGCTAAACAGTCCTCTGCCTCCCTTTGTAAGAGAGATGCTCCAGTGCCTTAATCAGTTCATGGCCCTTCACTGGACTGGCTCTGGTAAGAGGCAGAGTGCTGTGCAGACTCCTGGGCGTGCGTGTTGTGGTGATAAATCTGGGTGCATCTTAACTATGCTTCTGTGCTGGGATGATGAATGCTCATGGCTGGAGATAGACCTCAGGTTTGTTAAAGCACTGTGCCATGGCATTCCAGCTGTGGTGCCTGGTGGAGAATAATTGAGAGGACTTTGTTGTTTGCACACTGCTCTGTACTGGAACCAAGTGTCAAGGATGTGTTTCTTAGGGGCCTTTTATTGTGGTTGCTGCCTTTCTGTAAAGGCTAAGCTAATGACTGTTTCCTGCTGGAACTCAGCTCTCAGTGCTAATGAATGTGCATTCTTAACAGTAAACCAGTGAAAGTATGAAAGTAGTTTAAGTTTTGTTCACCTTCAGCTGTGGGTCATCATGTTGACAAGGGGTTCATAATGCATTTTCTGATTTTTTTTAAAGTATATTTCAACAACTTTAAAAATAGCATGATTGTCCATTCCTATCCCAAACCATTTAAATTCCAAAGCCAGGCTTTAAGAAGTTGGTAAATGCCTCCATGAATTTTTCATGAAGCTTTTTTTTGGGGGGGGCGGGGGGGGGAAGGGGGCTGCCTCTGTTCTCATGTTGACATCACAGCAGAGTTGTTATGGATGGGATTGATGTGAAACAGTGCAGGTGAGGCATCTGTACCAGGGCTTTCTGTGCAGTTCCCTGTGCAGCAGGTGAGGAGAAATCAAGAATTGGCGTTCATCCCATCCCAAAGTAAATATTTCTCCTACGCCAGATGAACTGCACCATCATAGCACCTTTTCTCTCAGCTGAAAAAGAGCCTTGGAGCCACGCACGGATGTGTAATTTCAGGGTCTGAACTAGGCAATTCCTACATCTGCAGTTAAATAAAACCCAGCAGGGCATAGTCTCCAGAACTGGTTTGGTATGACTGTCACTACTTAAATAATACAGGGCCTATCACAGTGTTGGCATGCACCAAATCCATGTCCGACTATCTCTTTCCCTCCCCCCTCTACCCCCAAGACAATGACAGGATACAGTGCCAAGTGACTGCTCATTAATAGTTTGCCCATGGCTAACCCCTTTTGAAGTGGAAAATGGGAGAAGAGAACTGACCCATTTGGATGTGAGCCATGCTATGCTCCCATGGTTTTGGGGAGCAACAGTCTGCGTTGACAGCTGGAAGACCCTTTCTTACCCTTTTCAGTAAGGTCATACCAATGTAATATTCACCAACAAACTGAGGCAACCAGATCATTGCTTCTGGTACCAACAGGCTGTGCAGTCACCAACAACGTTTACTACCTCTATAAATGGAAGGAATCTCTTACGAATTGTGGACTAAACTAGCACTGTCTGAATACTACGGAAAAGTTTTCTGTAGCTACACCGTCAAAAAACACTTCAGATGTTTCTGAAAGCTACAGGCAAGTTAATGACCATGAATTTCCAAACATTTGCTTCTGAGTTGGGAAATGAAGCAGACAGCTGGGGACTGGACAAACATATCTCTTCTCATTAATCAAGATTTTCAAAATGAATATTAACCCAGATGGATGACCAGCATAAGGCACTTCAGAAGAAAGAGTTTTAGGAAGTGTAAAGAACATTCTGAGAAGGAGTTTCTTTAAAGCATCTAAGATTGAGCTGTTGTGAAAGGTCTGGAACTAGGTTTAATAATATTTTAAAATGATATGTGCGTGCCATTGTTTTGGCCACAAACTATTTCACAGCAGATAAAAGCTTGAGCAAACGTTAGCTGTTTCCAACAGCCTCTTTCTAATCAAAATGATACGCCGGTGACTTTGAACTGCATATCAAATGGTTGTCTGAGAGTGGGAATGGACAGCACTGTCAAGGAAATCCTGATGTAATGGGTTTAAAAAAAAAAAAAAAATCTCTGCTGGGAGCAGAGGCCAAGGCCTTTAGAAGCTGTAGGGATTAGCTTCTTTGTGCTTGAGGTAGGTTTGGTCATTGCTGCTTCTGTTGGGTTTAGCATGGATATCTGTCTCTTTGAATACCTGATCTAGAAGATTGGGGTTTTTTGGAAGGAGATTGTCTGCTGTAGAAACAATAGCCCTACTAAGAGCAGCATGCAGAGATGCAACCAGACTGCAGCACCCTGAAAGCCTTGTGGGATTATACAGGAAAATGCAAAATTCAGAGATGCAAGAAACCTTTCTGACTCTTCTTCTCTGCCTCATATACAGTTGTTTGAGAGTGAGTGGACTAAGGAAAGAAGTTGTGACGGTGTGCTCCTTTCTCCCCCCACTGATGGGCTCTCTCCCCCTCAACCTGACCTCCCTGTAAACAGCACGTATGTAGGGGCTAGTTGAGCATGCACCAGCTAAGACCTGTCTAGCATGCAAATATGACCATGAGTCAATCATCTCCCCCCCATAAATAGGGGGCAGCCCAGAGCCCATTGAGCTCTCCTGCACAGCAGCGGGCTGCACTGCAGAACCTCCTTTTGAGTAGGAGCGCCTCTCAAGGTCACTCCTCGAGGCTGAGAGATTCCTTACCCGCCACAGATCCTCGGTAAGTGATCAACAGCATGCTGAACTTTTGTGAACTTCGCAAAACTTTCCTGAGTTATATCCCTGACTGATAGCACACCTAATTCCTTACCCATAAACCGTTGACCAAGTCTGAGACTAGGACTGGATTCTGCCGCACCTAGGCTTCTCTCCGAAGGAGTTTAGAAAGCAAGGGGGTCCAGTCTGAATCTTGTGACTCAACAGGAGGGTTCCCTTTGCACTCACTCCTTTAGATATGAACTGTTGACCAAGTCTGGGACTAGGACTGGATCCAGCTGCACCTGGGCTTCTCTCCAAAGGAGTTTAGAAAGCAAGGGGGTCCAGTCTGGACCTCATGACTCAACGGGAGGGTCTCCATTGCACACGCATCTGACCCTGTCCTTCATGCAGTAAATAACTGAGAGAACCTTGCCAATTGAACCTCGTTAAATCGTTCTTATTTACGACTGAACTTTGTTAAGTCGCTGTCTTACTGCAGTAAACATAGTGCTGCTTCCCTCTTACGAGGGAAGTGCATCACTCCTTTCGCGACAGAAGTCTTTTCTCAAACCTTTTGCAACTAAATCATAGGTGGAAGAGACAAAAGGGGCATGTTGTAGAATGTCATGTAGTACACCCCTGTTTTCTTCTCTGCTATGCTGTCGGATATTAGACCAATCACTTGTAAATCCCTATGGATTTCCTATCTATGGAATGAAAGGCCAGTGACGCAAAGGACTTAGAAACTTCTTCCATTACATGCCTGCTTTCCTGTAGTTTTACTCTTGTTGTTTATTTATATCCACCATATTTAATAAATACTGTCTGTATATTAAGATAATTCTCCAAGAATGAAATGAATCACCATCTAAAGGTTCTTCTGTCTCTCTAGTTTAGAGGGAAACATCCAAATCAGAGTCAATATATTCCGCTCCTCAGGCTGACAGTGCAAACAAAATGCATAACGTAAAATACTGAAAATCTTCAGTGGCATCTAAGCACACTGCAGGGGGCTTTCAAAACATCCTGAGGATGCTATCAGCTCACAGAAAAGAATTTCTCCATCTGATAGCAGTCAGCGTGCTATATGCAACAGCTAGTTGCGTTTATGTTCAACCTCAGTGCAACAGCTCACAATGGCAAGGCAAAATTGGAGCACTATTTTATATGATGTCATCCCCAGGCTAAATCTCTTGATCCACAGCCTGAGAAACACAGGTGGAAAGGATGCCCTCATGTCAGCTGTCACTGTCCACCTATCTAGCCTGAACTTCATCAGTTTCTCTAGCAGGATGTCATGAGAGACTGTGTCAAAAGCCTTGTTGCAACTGAGGTAAACAAGTACCTCTCCTCTCCCCTCACCCGCCAAGCCAATCATCTCCTCAGAGCAGGCTGGCAGCTTTGTTAAGCAGAGTTTCCCCTCATAAAGCCATCCTGTCTACCTCCAGCCTATCACCTTTCTTTCATATCTCTGGAAATGATGTCCAGGATTAGTTGCTCCATCACCATCCTAGGGACTGAGGTGAGGCTGACTGGCTTGTAGTTCCCTGAATCCTCCTCCTTGCCCTTCTTGAAGGTAGCAGGGGCATTTGCTCTCTTGCAGTCCTTGGGAATCTCTCCTGTACACTTCCTTGTTAGGTTTGAGGTCAGCCAGGAGCTCCTTGTTCATCCACATAGGCCTCTTGCTACCTCTGCTTGATTTCCTGCTTGTTGGAATGGACCACTCTTGAGCTTGGAGGAGGTGATCCTTGAATATCAGCCAGCTGTCTTGGACCCCTCTTCCCTCCAGGACCATAACATATGGAATCCTTCCCGAGCAGGCCAAATTCTCTTCTCCTCAAGCCCAGGGTATTGATCCTGCCTTTTGCCCTCTGCTCCCTCCTCACAGGATCCTCAGCTCCACCATTTTGTGGTCACTGCAGCTAAGACTGCCCCCGACTTCCACATCTCCAATCAGTCCTTCCTTGTTTGTATGTATGAGATCCAGAGTGCCTCTCCTCCTCAGCTCCTTGATCACCTGTGTTAGAAAGCTGTCATCAATGCACTCCATAAACTCCCTGGATTTCTTGTGCCCTACTCCATTGTCCAGCCAGCCAATATCAGGGTGGATGAAGCTCATAGGACCAGGGCCTATGGACATAAACTTTATTCCAGTTCTCTGAAGAATGCCTCACCTATTCTTCCTGAAGAGACTGTCTACAGCAGACACCCATTACATGGTCACCAGTGCTGGTCTGCCCCCAGTCCTGACCCATGAGCTCTCAGCTGGCCCCTCACCTGTCCCCAGGGAGAGCTCCATGCATTCCAGCTGCTCATTCAAGTATTTCTCTTCTCTTCACACTTGAAACAGATTGCATTTTAAGCAAGAACCTAAATTTTGTCAAATTTAACTTGATGGCTTCAAGGAAGTACTTCAGCTGCTGCCTTGTACATCATATCCATTCAACTTCATCTGCAACATCTAAGTTGATTGTAGAGAGGGGCACACTATTTCTGTGCTCATCCTGCACCACAGGTGTCTGCCTCCTGACAATATAGAGAAAGAAGACTGAAATCAATATTCAGAGATATGACATCCCCGCTGTTGAAGGGACCATGTCTGTACTTACCAACAGTTTGTGCCATTAGGGACAAATTCAAAAGACTCTTTTGCTCTTCCCATGAGTCTGAACAATAGTGTACTAAGCTGTCACAGCAGAAAAGTCTGGCAGGTGAGCGTTCCACAGGTCAGCTGGTGACCACTGTTCAAACAGCCTACATAAGACTTCCTCCAGGAAAGCAAAGGTTCTTCCGTGTCAAAACCATGATGCTACAGAGCCTCCCACAGAGTTCAGTGTCCTGACCAACAGGAAGGGTGGGACTCAGTTCTAAGAGACACTCACAGACACTAAGCAGCAGTGGGGTGAAGGGGGTGGTCATGGCCACATATTTTTCATTCCATAGACGCACCCTCCAGTAGCCCACCTCCTGCTTGGGGTCCTCTACATGGCAGCTGGCAGACTCATAACAGACACCCAGGGCCCAGTGGGTTTTGTCTCCTACTTCAGCCTCCCAGTAGCAGCAGCCTGATGAATAGGCAGATGATCCCAGCACACAGGGGCAAGTGGTGAAACACAGAGCTGTGAGGCAGCTCCTGGGGGATGTCAGTGAAATAAACACTCGAGATTCTCTGAGAGCACCACACTGGCATGAGCTGTCTGAGGGTCCAGAGACACATCTCCTTTGGCAGAGCAGAGACTATGAGAAAGCAGGGAAAACCAAGGGGGAGGGAGCAATGGATTCACACACCTCACCCCAGAAGAATCAGCTGGAGAAGAGCAATTACACAGCTATTTGCCCATTGACCACAAGGCAGCTGGGCATCTGTCAACCCTCCATGCCCCATCTCCTCACCATACCACACACTTGAATTGCCTTCTCTGAGTCCCTACCCCAAATTGTCTTAGCTCTATGCTATGCCACCTTTCTCCTGAAGTTGCTTACCTTCCTCTGATAGTCTACACTGTCATCTGTTTCATCTCTCAAGCGCCCCACTCCTGACCCCTTATTCAGGCAGGCACCAACAATACTGGCACCAGGGGTCACTTCTGCACTTTGGCAGAGTGACAGGGGTGCTGTTGAGCACATGCACTGATATAATGGGCTTTCTCCACAAAGGGGCCCACAAATGAGCTCTCAGGTCCATTCATTGGGTTCACCAACAAGACAACCACTTAAATGAGAAGAGTCAAGTCTAGTCACTTCAACATTTTAAACCAGGCCTAGACATACAGGTGAATTCAGAATGCCAAACAGAAGACACTTTTCAGAGCCAAGGACTGGACTCAAGTCCCAGACCTAGGTCTCTATATAGCTTGACTACCAGGGTACTTCTTCAGCATCTTCTTAAGCTGAAATAATGGCCTAGGGAAACAGGCCGTTGCCCTCTTCAGCTCAAGAGGGACAGAAGGTAGCTCCAGGTTCTTAAGTGTTTCATGCCTAAGGAAAGAAGTGACCTCATCTAGTAATCGAATCAATCACAGTGTCTAGAAGATGCCATTCCCTAGTACAAAACACAGCAGCTGTTTCTAGGAATTATTGCTATGCTAAGGTTGAAATGCTGGAAGCTTACCAAAAGTCTATATTCCCACTGAGAAACCATGAGAGGAAAAAATTAAGGGGAAGAAGCTGACAGTTCATATATAGAGAGATTGGGCCCAGAGTCAGTATAACTATCCTGGTCTGAGAAAAGGCAAAGGATGGAACTGACCACCAATATATCAGGTTTTATCTTCCAGGGGGATCATTCTATTACAGTGCAATGCAGCCAGTCTCCTAACACTGCACTGAAACATTGGCATGGCATTAATCCCAGAGGAAAGGAGCACTCCTACCAAGCAATTGCATCTTCAACTACTAACGGCTCCTTCCCTATCCCCTCCCCTCCCCCCAGATAGGAAGAGGAATAGGGTACATCACCTCTGCAGAACACTCTGCATGTCCTAGAAAAGGAGAGGGAAGACAACAAGTCAGATCCCACCAAACACCCCCCCCCCATCAGCATAAATATTGTAGGGTGTGTCTGCATGCCCAGCAATCCTTTTGCCTGTTAGTGCTGGGCTTTATCTAACCCAGGTGTCATTAATTCTGCTAATTATTTGGGGGAAATGGAAAGAAAGGCAGCACTTGTAAGGTCTGGCTCATGACATCTGGATGAGTCACACCCCATTTTTACCCTTTGAATATAAAGTCTTGCTTTCCAAGGTGCAGACCTACCATGACTAAGTTTAAAGCTCAGCCTTTTCCTCACCTCACCAAGAAAGATGAAAGTCATGTTGCTCTCAGCTAGACCACATGGAAGAGATTAAACAGGGAGATCCAGGGCTCCTGGTTGCAGAGGGCCGTACAGATTAATAGTGACCTCTCAAAATGCAAGGCAGAGCTTCAGCCCTGCCCCAGAGAAAGGGACTGCCACAAGAGCTTCTTTGAAAGGCTGTGATCCACACATTGGTGTAGGAAAAGCCCCAGCATACAAACCTTGAGCACCCCTGCTCTGGACTCCAGGCATCTTTCCATGTCCACCATGAGGGTGTTGAGAGAGCAGCACTGCTCTGAGGGGTGTGCTGTGGCGGTCTTCAGCCTCCCCAGCATCTCAATCTCTTCTGCGCTCAGGCAATGCAACTGCTGGTCCTCCTCTTGCTCCGGGAAGGAGTGCAGCTCCTCAAAGTCACAGGTAATGCACTTATGACAGTTCCACACTAACTCCTGTGGGACAGAGAAGTCACCAGGAGATTAGAGAGCATCTCCCAGCTGGGGACTGACCTGAGGCAACACCCCCAGGGAAGAAAGAGCCCCTCTTGTCAACTCTTCTGAGCTCACCACACCACTGCAGTTCACTCCAGCTGGGTGGGCCTAAAGAGAAGGCCCCTACCCCACTCCTCTCAGCTCTGCCCCTTCTTCCACTTACTCTCAGCTCCTTGGGCTTTTTCTCCTCCATGGATAAATGTTCCTTCAAATCCTTTGCTTTTCTGCCCAGATGCTCCACGCAAGCTTGTAGCTTATCCTGGAGAGGGAAGGGCAAGAGATTCTACTCAGGCAAAATGGTCCAAGGCATCAGATGCTGAAGCAGCACTGAGAAGGCTTGGATCATACCAGTTGAGAATCATATACCAATTGATCTGACATGTCACTTCATGCACTTTGCTTTCATGGGACGTCAGTTATAAATTCCAGCAATCCTCTGGCTATTCACACTGAACATCTGCATCAGGTACTACACTGAGTGTTTCTGGGTTAAAGTTCTGAACACCTGTGTGTACAGCAGCAATACAGGTTACAATATTCCTCTGCCTTCCAAATTTAGCTTCTGAACAGCAGCTAGAAGTGCAGACAAGGAGTCAAAGCAAGATAGTTCTACACTGTATAGCTTAATTTTTTCTAGGGAGTCAATCACCAGAGCAACTTTCCAGGAAACCTACTGTATCTCTGAATCAAAATGGAACTTCTGACTCCACCCTCAGATACGGGACAGCAGGAATTACTCAGTGGAACATCACAAATTTTGCTCTAACACTCCCTCCTGCCTCTGAAAACGACTAATCGAATCCTAAGTTGAGATTCCTAAAAAAAAAATAAAGAATTGGGGGGGGGTCCTGAAAAATGCCTCCAACATTTTGGATGCAACTTGTGCAGACACCTTGGCTGGGATTCTGTCCAAGATTAAGACATCTACATTTAGATGAATTAGATGAATTAGATGCCTAAATTCCACTAGATGTCAGTATAGTCACAGGAGTATTCTAGAAAGCTAATTAGCTGACTATGCATCTACTGTCCGGTGAAGTGAATAAGCACATTTGTCAGACTGTTGGTTCTAGCCACCAACACAGCTAGCTCAATTGGTTGAGGTTGCCTCAGAGGGTGAAGCACGCATCCCACTCAGCTGCTGGAATGTTTCTTCAGCTTCAAGATGGAGAGCCCGTGAGCAGTAACATCAGTTTCTGATGTCGGAATCATTACTGTAGTTTTGGGTGGTCTCACCTCAAGCTGGCCATGAGGTATAGGCACATTTCTACATAGAGCTGCCTTAGTTCCCGTTCCTCCTTGCTCTATCCATTAGACTCCAGTTTCTTTACTGGATCATAGAAACGAAACCCTGAGCCCCCAGCACGTACCCTCCTCCTTCTGTAGCAGGGACTGTCTTTCTCCTCCCTGTTTGCAGAGAAGAGCGGAATCTACTAATAAGTTCTGCTTCGCTGCTTAGAGCGGGTAGGAGCCAGTAGTCATTGGGCCTACACTCAGCTCTTATGCCTAGATTAAACTCCTTCCCAGAACTGGGGAGGCCCTACATCCTCTTTCATAATCTACTCATGTTCTGATCCCTAGGCTCCGCTTCCAAACTGTGGTGCTTGAATACAAATTTCTCTAGAGTTTCTCTAGTCACTAGCACCCTTTTGAAATATTTAGCGTCGAAGTCAAACTAGAGATGCAACACTTGTTCCCAGACTGTTCTGCTGCATTCCTGTGACTTAACAAGTATTGGTGGGTCTGAACTGGCCTACTGCCTTACTTAGGATGAGATGGTTAGAAGTTTAAAGACTGGAGTGGAATGCCAGGTATCTCAAACCTTGTGAAGGAAATGCTTTCTAGCAGTACCTCCGGGAGATACCACTTGCTTACCTTGTGTTTTTTGAGGGCTTCATCCAGGGGCCCTCCTGTATGAGTGAGATGGCCGTGGGAGACTGCACACACCACACACATGGCTTCCTGGTCCTCCTTGCAGAAGAGATTGGTGACCTCATGGTGCCGGCAGCAGAGCTTCTCGTTCTGCATCTTTTCCTTGACAAAAGGCAACTGCCGGGCTGTCTCCACTATGCTGGCCAGCTGCTGGTTGGGGTACATGACTTGCTGAGCACAAACATGCTGACACATTGGGCAGCTGAAGTCCTTGACCACTGGCTCCCAGTAGTGGGTGATGCAGGCTCTACACAAGCTGTGGCCACCAGGAATCATGACAGGGTCCTGCAGGTAGTCAGACTGATGGAGCAAGTGGTGTCCATGTTAAGGACCTCCAAATGACTGAGGCAAGCCATTGGTGGTAGTGCTATGAGATGGGCACAGACTTCGGGAGACAGTTCCTATATCCTCATATAGGAATAGTCACCTGGAGGGAAAAAAAGAAAAAGAAAAAAAAGAAAACCACACCACAGAGCAAATAGATCACATACATGCATTATTCAGCATGTGGACTCAAGGAAGCCTAAGAATCAGGCCTCATAGATATTCTCTCCTAGCTTGAGTGAGGAGAGAAGACTAGAGAAAAGACATGGGCTATGTAACCCAGACACCTGGTTCAGCTTCATTGTCCTGTTCCTCACTGACCAAGGCAAGCAGTAATTTAAGTAACAAGCATTTATTGAATTCCCCAGTACCTTGCAGGAGGAGTTCTTTCCCCATATCAGACATGGGGGGGGAAGGCAGGCTGGAAATAGCACGCATGTTAGCAAGCGTAGTAGTACTGAATATTTCTGCTCTGTCACCTACATACAGACTTTTTCCCTTGAACTCAGTACATGGGGACTAGACACACAGAGAAACAGAAATGAGAGGTCCCACTTTCATACATAGCCCCCTGAAGGCAGTCTGGAAGAGGACTTATTAAAAGATAGCCCAGGCCTCATGGCATAGACTAAATAGACTAGCTTCCCCCTCTCACTGTTTACACATGGTGCTTACAAGATGAAAAATTCCAATGCAAACAAGTTTGTTAACAAGGAAAACATTTTTCATCCAGAGGGTGACAAAACACTGGGACAGAAGCCTAGAGAGACTGTGATATCTTCATACTTGGAGACAGGGAAAAACCAGCTGGATAAGACCCTTAATGTCTTAATCTAATTAGGCCTACTTTGAGCAAAAGACTAAATTAGGAGACCTACAGAGAACTCATTGAACATAAACTAGTCCACAATTTCACAACCCTGTAGATCTCCACTTCAAAAAAGAAAAAGCATACTACAGTTGAAGGAAATCAACAGGAGCAGGACACCCCTAGACAGACTGAAAAAGAACAAGTCTAACCAAGTAAGACCTCTTGATAAAATTTTAAAAGCTAGAAGCACTACGAGTTAGGCATTCAGGGCATCTAAGCTTTTTGGTCACAACACTACCTTGCCAAGGATAACTTCCAAGCTAAAGAATTTGTTAGGCAATACACATCCCAGGTGGACTGCCACAGACCTTTGCTTTCAGCAACTAGAGAACAATTCCCACTCTTCTCCTTTACAGAAAAAAACACAGATGTGGCTAACAATGGCATTTATATAGGAGCAACAGCTGTGATTGCCACCCACATGCCCTTTCCTACCTCACCCTATGAGTATGAATATGAAGCATATTAATTTGTGGTTTTAGGGATTAGTCATGGAATCTCTCTCCTTTCCCTCTACGTTGGATGTATATTCCCTGAGATGTTGCAGAAATCCTCTGCGCCCTCCGGGGTGACCCCTTCATTGATGTTAGGAGAAACAGTGCAGGTTTCCTTGACTGCAGAAGCAACTTTGACACCTGTGGTATGGTCAGAAATACAAGTTTATTGTCCTGTTCCAGGCTGTGTTGATCAGATTCAGGACTAATCAACAGGTACCCACAAGCAGCCCTAATGTCATTAGCTTATATTTCTCTCTCCTCTCTTCCCCTCCCAACTATGCTTTCCCTTTTGACTCCTGTTTTGCTCGTTTCACACCTGTATTTGCTATTTATATGAATATGTTGATAAGTGTAGCCTTCCTGAGCAACTTTGCTAAGACAGCAATCCTATTTCACTGTCTTTCAATATCCTTCACCCATGGGGAGTTCCTGACAAGCCTCTTTCACTCTCTGTAATGTCCAGCAGTTTCTCGTGTTTTTATCCTATTAGTGTAACCTTGGGTCATGGATAGCCACCTGCCTGCATACCTTAACACTTCTCCACTTAAAGGTAATATCGAAAGGAACTGCCCATTCCCTCTCTCTCCGAGTGCCTAACTGGGTCTCCTGTGGTGCCTCCCTATATGAATTGCTCCCATTGGGGTGGGAGACTGACTCTACTGGTCATTAACCATGAGTGTGCAAGGAGCTGCAGTCTGACCTCCTGACATGGATGGCACCACCATGACCTTTTAGAGGCAGTACAGCATGTACGCGCTAAAGCACTGTCAATTACACTTCCTTAAGAGTAATAGTCCATGCAGAAAGTTCTGGTTCTTTGGCTCTGATGTGCACTCCATATCTCCCCAGCCACAGAGCCATGGGATACTGAGAGCTGGGTGCAATGCTTTTGTTATCTCATGGGATCATGCAGCTAGAGTGAGTCCTCATTTTGCCTGTAGGCTCAGGTCCCTGAGATATTGCAGATGTGATCTGGCTCCTGCAGGCCTGGGCAGTCCTCTTTGGTAGTCCTTTCTGCGAGCAGGTCTGTGTTGATTGTCAAGTGACCCTGCAGTGTAGAAAGCCAGAGCAAGGCCACTTCTTGATTATTAAATTCAGTTTCAGTTCAATGCAGTTTGCACATCAGCTGGTGTTAAGTATTTGCATGCAAGTCCTTGGGCCTTTGCTGTTCCATTTTTTCAGACAATGCCTGTGCTACTTTCCCAGCACACTCAACCACTTAGAGTAAATCATTGTCTGCGCCTGGCTCGGAGGTTGTATGCTGAGGTGAGGAATACACTTTGCCTCCAGAAGTTTCCTAAACCTCCCCTCCTCTTTTCCTCCTTTGATTAGTCCCAAACCAGAGACAGGGATCAGATATGCACTTGTGCTCACCCAGATGGGCTGGATGCAGTTTGGGTAAACAGATCAGGACAAGCCCTGGGTGAATCCAAGCGTGATTCTGAAATCTGTTGAGGTGGCATTCAGTACCACTGGGGCCTCTGAGTGTGTTTGCCAGCACCATTTTGCTTTTTCCCATTTCTCTTCTGTTTGCTGCATGATAAATTCTCCAAAGGTATCTGTGGTGAAGATGAATGATTTCCCCTGGTGATGCCCACACCATTACAATCAAATATTAGTTGACCTTGAACTACCCCTTTGTAGTCCCAGTGGCTGCCCCTAGACTATGCACCTCCCAGGTTTGTAGGACCCCTTCATGGTATCATTAGGAATTATGCAGAGTCTAGACTCTGCTATGGCACTGATGTTGAGTAAAAGCCCATCATCTTTTATGTACCAAACCCAGTCCTTTTGGTCTCCTGCTGCTAGCAACTTTCCCCACTTTGTTATAAGGCTTCTATTTTAAACCATGTTATTGTTGAAACCTCTATTTCATTATCTGCTGTTTCCCACACTATCTCCTGCAGTTGCCCTGGGGGATGGCGTAGGAATCTCCTCTTAGAATTGGACTTTCCTAATGGGATCCATGGGGAGCTTGGTAGTGGCTGGGTGGGGCCCAGTTGCCATTCCTGGTTGGCTTGTTGGGGAGCCCTGAGCACAGGAATGAGCAATGATCCTGTCTCCCCAGGTACACATCCTCTTACGTAAAGGATGAAGCCTGAAAAAAGGCTCATTCTCACCCACCAGCCAACCTGAAGGTTCCCCCATGCCACCAAGCTACCAATCTCTGTTTTCACTGTGGCCTGTTCTTGACTTCTTTGGTTCCATATGCTGGGCCTGATGCCTTGTAGTGGTTTTCTTCTTCCTAAGGTTCATCCTGCTGGACTCCCTATGCCACGTCATTAACGAGGCAGATCCCCACCACGAGAACAGCAAGCACCTCCTTTGCCACATCTCCTGCCATAGAGCAGGACTGACTTTCCCCACCATAATTATGCATTCAGCCAATTTCTTTGGGTAAGATTTTATTTGAGAGAAGTGCTCACCAAGTGGTCTGACCATCAGTCACAGTGTAGATCAATTGGCCCAGTTTTATCCACTACCAGCAAGGACCTGCCCATCCTATTTTGGAGAAGGACCAGTACCCCAGAGCACAGCATATGTGTTGGTCTCTTGGTCTCTTGCATTAAACTTGGTATCAGGATTTCACTTTATGAAGTCCTAATGGGAAGAGAGATGGAGGGATGTGAGGTGACCTGCTCTTTCCTGCCAGCCGATCTCTTCCTTCACTCACCGTTGCAGGTATTACCTGGGCAACTGAAACAGAGGAGTTGCTGGAGCATATGTAGAAATTGGCAGCACATAACCATCACGTACTATCATCCTGCATGACAGTGTGGTATCATCTAACATATGAGCTTGGTGGAGCTGCTGCGAAAACTTAGACTCAGCTGGCATAAAGGAACCCAGAAAGCCTAACTCAGTTTTAGACTTCTAATACATCAAATATCTTACATTTAAGATACATCCTACTATCTTTGGCTTCCAAATAAACAAACAAGAACGCGTATAATTATTTCCAAGTGAACTTGTCTGTCAATGTGTGCAGTTGCAGAGGTCACAACACGAGGTGAGGTGTGAGGCACTGCTACATTACGGAGTAATGCTACATTACATCTGAAAAGTTAGGTCCTAAGGACTGCTGATGACACATGCCTCTCTTAGGGGTGAGAGAAAAGAGGGAGCCCTGCAATGGGAAGGGGGTTTGCTTAGCCTCTTTCACAAAAGGCAGGATGTGGCAACAGGCAGTCTTGGATATTGCTCCCTTTTCCTTTCTCTTTGGCAGGGGGAACCCACCTACCCGCATATTTAATTCAGCTGTTTCAACAATAAGCACACATCATTTTCTCTCAGTTCTGCTTGGAGTCCTGAATCTCTGTTGCTTTCCTGGAGAGCAATACAGCCTTGCTATTGTCCTTCGAAGGGCTTCTTTGACCTCCTTGTTCCTCAGGCTGTAAATCATAGGGTTCAGCATGGGAATTACCAGGGTATAAAACACAGAGATGATCTTGTCATGCTCCACAGTGTATTTTGAACTGGGCCTTAAGTACATGAAGGAGCCTGTCCCATAGAACACAGTAACAGCAGTCACATGGGAAGCACAGGTGGAGAAAGCTTTGTGTCTGCCTTTGTCAGATTTAATCTTGTGGATGGTGACCCCGATGCATATGTAGGAGATGACAATGAGGAGGATAGTGGAGGTGACAAGCACAGTAGAACAGGTGAAATGGACAAGATGAGTGAGGTAAGTGTCAGAGCAGGAGAGTTTGAGGATGGGGGGCACATCACAGAAGAAATGGTTGATGATGTTGGAATTGCAGAAGGACAAGCGGAATATAAATGTCGTCTGAACAGTTGCATTCACACAGCTCATGAAGTAGGAGCCGCACACGAGGAATATGCAGAACCTCCTGGACATAATGACAGGGTAAAGCAAGGGGTTGCAGATGGCTATGAACCGGTCATACGCCATCACGGCCAGGAGGCAGCATTCTCCTGTCACTGCAATGCAGAACAGGTAGAGCTGAGCTGCACACGCTGTGTACGATATGGTTTTTGTCTCTGCCACAAAGGTCATCAGAGTGCTGGGTATAATGATGGTGGAGTAGCTGACATCTAAGAAGGAAAGGCTGCTGATGAAGAAGTACATGGGGGTGTGGAGCCTGGAGTTGATTCGGATGAGCACAATCATCCCTAGATTTCCCGCTACGGTGAACAGATAGATCAGTAGAAACACCATGAAGAGGAGGACTTGCAACCTCAGGTTGTCTGTGAAGCCCAACAAGATAAATTCCGTCACCACAGTGTGATTCCCTTCTGCCATCTATCATGGGTGAGAAAGCCAGGGTTACACTGAAGAAAACAAGACAAATGCAAGGTGACTGTCAGAATGCCAACACGGCTCTAGTCAAGTTGACTGAGGATTAAGGTTTAATTTTGCTTATATCTTCCTATTCATGTTTTTCAAGTTTTGAACTCAGAGTATCTCAGAGACATTTCCTGCCTTTCAAAAATATGTATTCTTTCTGTGTACTTTGAAGGAGCACAGGTTAACAAGTCACACCTGTTCCTGCAAACTTCACTACTTTTCCCTCCCCAAATGCTTGATTTAACCTCTACAGCAGTCATCTGCACTGCAGGCATCAGCTCCATAGTATTTGTTGCACCTCACCTATAGTAGATGTTCACTCAAAGATGACATGCCCTAGAAAAGCTTTTTTCCCATGTTGTTATAGACCCAGTCTAGGTAATTAACTTTGTACATTGCTGAGACATAAACACATGTGAAACTAGGAAAATCTCTCAAACCCAAAAAAAGGGGCCAAAGAAGTCTGTAGCTTACCCCTGTGCCAGAATGATATTTTGGGGCAACTATGGTAAGTAGCAGGCAAAAGCTGGTGGCTTGGAAAAGCTGACCTAGAAGCATGAATGGCATTTCAGCTTGAAAAAGAGCAGGGCTTATGGTCTGCTGTTGCCTCTGTAAATCTGGAACTAACGTGAAAATTATAATCAGCTGGCTTCTCAAGCAGGTTCTGTTTCAGAAGTCTAGAAATAAGCTTTCTGTGCCCAGGAATAGAAAATTAGAAGAGACCTTGGCATAACTGATCTTGTCCACTTTTCTTTTTCCAAGGAAGAATGCACTGCACCAATGGGATTCCCAGAAACTTTTGCCTCATTTCTTCTTTAAACTCTCTAGTAGCACAGTTTTCACACAATCCCTAGCTATTTATGTTTCTTCTTAAAAAGTTAGTGATTATTAAGTTCTCTCCTAAATTTTAACCCAAATTTTCCCATTGCAATTTAACTGAAAACCCTTTTGTCCCACTCATTGTGGCACAAGAAACAATTTTTCCCCTTTCACTTTTTAGACATTTTTCCACCACTGGTTTTAACACAGTTTTCATGCTTTTGTTAGCATATAGCTTTTCCTAGACTGTGTCCAGTAAGGTGTTAGCTCATTTTGTAAGTTATTATCTTCAGTCAAAGAGTTTGTTCTCATAGCAATCATGCCACATGGAATCCCAGCGAAATGAGAAAGCTACTGCTTTGAAAGCTCCTAAAGCCAGCTCTCACAATCTGAAAAAAAATCAGAGGTTATTCTCAAGAATACCTGTATTGATAGATGGGGAGGAGGGGCAAGAAGGGAATTCACGCTTCCCTCATGCTATAAAGCAAAGGTATGAAATAGTTCATCTTCCGCATTCAGGCTTGTCAATAGAACTTGTATTTGCAGCCCACTATTCTTACCTTACCACTCACGTCTTAGCATGCTGGAGGTGTTAGTATTGCTTATACTGTCAACAAACTCTCCTGTAAAAGAAGCAGAGAAAGAGGAAGAAAATAATGCAGCTTTCACTGCAAGGTGCACAATCTCTATTGGCTCCAAATAAGAAGGAATTCCTGTTCTCTAAAACCAAAAGGGAAGACACAGTGCATCTTTAGCTGAACCAGGGACAGAGCTTACTTGTGGGAAAGTCTCCTGCTCCTTGTCAGAAAGGAGGCAATTTAGCAATTAACATGCACTTTCATATACTTATGCTCCATTTGGGTGTAGAATTCCTGGGTGGGCACAGCATCTGAACACAAGGCAAGGCACAGCGGGACAATTAACATGTCCTTTGTGCTCCCTGTGGAGAAAACCTGTCCTTTCTCCTTGTGCAATTATACAAATGGACTTTCTTCCTCACATTTTTAAAGAGAAATTTTTTCTTTTTCTTTTTTTTTCCCATGTGGTCCTCTGTGTTATTTTTCTTGTTTTCTTCTGCTATGTAGTAACCTAGGTCATCATGGACCAAAAAAAAAAAAAAAATCGTTTTCCACACTGGAGAGGGAAACACAGGGAACGAGAAAAGATGCTGCTCTTCAGTAGAGGAGAAGGCCCTTTCCCCAGACTGCTCTGAAGCAGAACGGTCATTTCAGCCACATCGACCTGTCTTGGTCTTCTGAGGCTCTAGGATATGCAGGGGTGAATTAAACCCCTGGAGAAGAGTGACATTTAGGCCTTGTTTTGCATTCTGGGAAGCTCCTTTCTCAAGCTGTGTGTTGACACCAGATGTGTGCTTCAGCCCATTCTGAAACATGCTAAAGACATAAGAAGCACAGATAGGAGTTGCTCCTTCAAATACTTTCTCTACACTTCTAACCTCTACACTGGCACCCCCAACATGTGAAATAGGGCAGTAAATTAATTCAAGGCACAAACTAATGTTCTTCTAAGAGGCTCCAGTTAAAACAACAACATATTTGCCAAGGTCTCTTCTTATTCACCAAGGGATATGTTTACGTGTAACCAAATCAAACGCTCTGGCTAGATAAGTCAGTGCTCAAGAAATAATCTTCGTACCTTCAGTCCAAGAGAAATAAGTCCCCAGCCCGTTCTGTTGCTTCATTTCTCTGCATCACTCAATATAATAGGACAATTGCCCAGCTAAAGCTGTTCAGACTTGGAGGGAGGAAAAATTATTGACACTTGAGATGAAAAGATCAAGTTTCCCATGGTTACATAGGTTCATAGATTCTGTGAGGGGAAAATTAATCAGCATAGATGGCAGAAAGGGACAAAGAGTGTATTTCTCTTAAACACGAAGTCCGTAGATTACACAGTGAACCTACACAGTCTATTGTGAAGGTCACGGGATTAATATGCTGTCATCATACATGGAAGTACTAATGATATAGAGGAAAGCAGGAGTGAAGTTCTGCAGGCAAAGTTTAGGCTCATGGAAAGGCAGATGAAGACCCGGAAATTTTTGGTTACATTTTCTGAAGCGCTCTTAGCATTGTAAGGCATATTAAGGAGAGAGTGGAGAAACATCTATTTGAGCAGCTAAGATTATTGTGTGAGGAAAGCTTTAGCTTCCTTAAGGACTCGGTACAATTCTGTAATAAAGGCATCCTGTGCAAGAGGAGTAGATTTCATCTGAACTGGTAGGAAACCAAGCTGCTGGCAAATCCAAAAGATGTGAAATGAGCTTTAAAAGTAAGGGGAAAACTAACAAATATGGAAGGTTGCATGGCTCCAGGGTAATGTTTCTAAGACTGAAGATATGAAACTTCTGTATCATGAAGTGAAGGCCAAGTCAGAAGATGGAAAATGAATGGAAAGCACTGAAGAAGGTTCCGACTAATACAAGAGGCTTAAGAAATAAAGTTTCCCCAAACTTGAATTTTGGGCCTAAAATGATGGCCTTGTTATGCAAGGTGTATTGGAAACTTGGTGGAAGGAAAACAGCTAGCTGGACATTATAATGCCAGGCTACACAATAGTAGTAAATAGTAGGAAATAGTAATAAAAATGAAAATAATCGATGATACTTGTGCTAAAATTAATGAAGGGACTTTTGGAAACAAATCTCTTTTGGTTTGTGCTTGTACATCAGTGATTACTATAGTGCCTACTGCTCAAGAGTAGGGTCTGAATGTATCTCCTCAAAAGTAGGGTGTATTTCCGGAAGAGATGATCTAATAGCTTCCCACCACTGTGTACACCTGTTTCTTCCCAGACGCATGCTTTCACCACTTACTTGCAGGGGGTGGGGAGCGGGGGAGGTCATGACAGGGAATGAGAGAGTTGGGGATAACCCTTAAAAGGCCCCTAAAATTAAGAGAGGAATTTTAACTTTGAAAGTGGGCAGGAGGAAATGGGCAGGGGTAATGAAAGAGGAAAAATGTCCTGTTGTCAGGGTTATATAGTGCTCTGTTTGACATCCCTTTGAAAGCTTTTGACTGGCCGTCTGCCCAAAACAAGCAGTCTCCAGATACCTTTCCCCAGCTATCTCCTTGTTCATTCTTTGCATTCTCTCCCAGCCACTATTGTGGCCTGTCACTTCGAGAGGCATCTTCTTTTGGCATGTGTATTTTCCAGGCTATGGAAGGGTTGGTGGCCTCTTGCGAGGTGGATTCTTCAGCTTCCTGTTCATTCACACTTGGAAATTCCAGAGGAATTCCAGAGTTCCAGAGGACTGAAGCAGTGACTGTTTCTTATATTGAAGAAAAGCCATGAGCACCAAAGAGCCAAAAGCTTAGAGGTGACCTAGAAGTGTCTGAAAAAGGAAGGAAAATGGGTGTTTGAGTTAGCCTGCTCTTTTGAATACCAGAACCTGTTGGAGAAAATGGATACAGACACTATATTTACTGAGAAAACTGTTGCAAACGAGAAAAAAAAAAAAAAAGGCAAATCACTTCACATGAGTTAAACCAAAATCAGGATTGAAAATATTTATTAGTTTCTTAACAACACATCATTAACTGGTATTTGTTGAACTCCATGTTCAGGATCCATATCAGCAATACAACAGATAAACTGCAGTAATAAATTTCTACAAAGTGTCTGCAAATGCGTACCATCCCTAATCCCAAGACGTTCTAACCCTGTGCACACTCATGCGCACATGTAGTTAAATGTACCTACCAGCTCTCAAAGGACGTGTGGGTTACAAGCCCCCCAAATCTTCTTGAAGCGTGGGTGCCCCTGCTTGTCCACCCCTTCCGTGGAGAGCTGGGTGCTCTTGTTTTATGTGGAACTAACAGCACGTGGAAGCCCAACAGAAATTTCACACAATGCGGGAGGAAAGAAAAAAAGAAAAGGTAATTTTCTGTTGTTCTGCTGGAACAGCTTGGAGAACTGTTGACGTGTGAGAGTTTGCTCTAATGGACGGGAAGGGATGCTTCTGGAAGCCAAAGATGGGAGGCAAAAGAAAAGATAGGGGAAAAACAAAATGGCTTTCCTCTGGCAGTGAGCTGATGTAATTACAACCTTGGGAGATGTGGCTCAGTGCCTAATAGCAGGTGAAATGGGTCCAGCACGGGACATTACTGCTAACATATTGCAATGGCATTAGCAGTAGGAGGGGGTGGTACTTACAGTGACCTAGTCTAATGTATATATACTAACCTAAACTAAATAAAAGTTGTTTTGTTTAGTTTACTGTGACTCAGAATGTTGAAACAAAATACTGAAGACTTCTTTAAAATATAAATATTTATACATTTTAATTAAATACAACAATCCTTTAATATTTCTCTGTGTTGTCCTGACACAGTAAAATAATGGAAATTTTTGAAATAATGGAATCTCCTTTGAGGTCAAATTTTGCAGCCATGTTTTTCACTCGGTACAATGGACATCTACAGAAGTTTACATCTCTTAATATTACTATTTGCTATTACTATAATTTCTACTGTGAGGAGATCTATGGGAACACACAAAGGTGACATGATCACATGGACACAAGTGAAACCAGTTAAGCATAAAATGGGAATGAGGAAAATGAATGTTGCTTTATTTTTGTTTGGAAACCTAGAGTTAGGGGACATGAATCGTAGCTCAGCTTTATTAATTTACAAAGCCACCCCCATTCTGTGGTCAATGGATGCAGGTAGAAACCTCCACCAAAGAGGCATATGCCCTAACCTAAGAGAGGTGGCTGAGGAAAGTGGGAAGAATTACCTTCTCGGGATGCCACTTCCTCCTTCCATTTCCTTTCCAGGGAAAGCTAGACAGCTTGACCTGGGCATCCAACTGGATGAAGTAGTATAGATCAGAAGACACTTTGTCCTATGAAAGTCAGGTAGCTATTCACTTATTTAAACCAGTGGTGCAACTTCTTGATGATAATTCAGTATACCATCCTTCTTACATTGTTAGTCTTCAGAGTTCGTATTCCCAACAGGGCAGGTCATGATGGTTGGGGTTACACTCCCATGTTAAGACCAGGCTCCTGCCTCACCCCTGCAGCTGGCTGGTAAGTTTCTGTGGAGCAGTTCCCCACAGAATTATCCTATACACAAGACTGACTCTTTCAGTACAAAATTCTCCGTTAGTTTGACATTTCCTTTTCTGGCTTGGGTGACCTCAGAAAGGTGTTAAGTTTCCAGCCCTTAACCTCAAAGACACTTAGTAATAGCAGCTACCATTTCATCTAGTTTGAACTGAGCTAACAGGAAGGTTTTCACCTAGGGTCCTTATTTCTCCTGCTATATATTTCCTGCACAGCATAGCTGCATGTTCGACAGCTGGGTAGAGGGTTAGCTGGGGCTCTAGAGATCTGGGGCAACTCCGTGGGAAGCAACCTGGAAACCAGTTCTCACTTCACTGCCTGGTATCTTCTGGAGAAGGCAAGTGGTGGCTGAAAATATCCTGTTCTGATTTTCCCTCTACTGACTTCCAAAAAGTTATATCCCAAGAAAAGTAAATAAGCAGCATCCCATCTTATTGAGGTTCCTAGCTGCTGACTCAAAAACATGGACGTCTTCCACAGGAGACAAGTTATACTCTCTGAATTTTTCTCCCACTTTTATACATTTCCAGATTTGTCCCATAAGATGATTTTACTTAGTAATAATTGTTTTTGCTATTGTCCTCCTCAGAGCATCCTTCATCTCCTTGTTCCTCAGGCTGTAGATCAGGGGATTCAACATAGGGACTATCAGTGTGTAAAATACAGACACCACTTTGTATTGATCAGCTGAGCTGCTGGACATGGGTCTTAAGTAGATAAAGAAGAGACTCCCATAGAAGAGGGTGACAGATGACAGGTGGGAGGCACAGGTGGAAAAGGTTTTCCACCTGTCTCGGGCACAGCGAATCCGCAGAATGGACATGATGATATACAGATAAGAGATGAGGATGGCTAAAACAGTGCTCAACCCTGCTACTGCAGAAAAGACCACGTGCACCATGTGAGCAAAGCGTGTATCAGAGCAGGAGAGTTTCTGCAAGGGAGGAATGTCACAAAAGAAGTGATTGATGACATTGGAGCCACAGAAGGACAGGCTGAACAAAGAAGCTGTGTGGGCAACCGCATTAATGCAGCTGCATAAGTATGATGCAGAAACCAACTGAACACAGAGTTTTCTGGATATAAGGACTGCGTACCGCAGTGGCTCACAAACAGATATGAACCGATCGTATGCCATCACAGCCAGGAGCAAAACCTCAGCGTTTATGGAAAAAGAGTGAAGAAAAAACTGCGTGACACAACCAGCAAATGAAATTACTTTCTTCTCTGCTAACAGATTCACCATCGTCTTGGGGGCAATCACAGAGGAGTAAGTGATATCAACAAAGGACAAGTTACAGATGAAAAAGCACATGGGGATGTGCAGGCGAGGCTCAATTCTGATTAACGTGATGATGGTGAGATTTCCCAGCAGGCTCACAGTGTAGATAAGGAGCAACAGCACAAAGAGGAAGGCTTGCAACTGAGGGTTGTCTGTGAAGCCTTGGAGAGTGAACTCAGACACCCCAGTAAGATTTCCTTTCACCATTTATTCCAGCTGCACTTTCTGATGCTGAAGGGGATAGAATACATACAATTAACAAAACAACAAAGAAAATCCCTAGCCACAGAAAGCTACAAAATAAAGAAACAATAACCCCAAACCAAGGTAAAGCTTAGTTTTTTCAGATCAGTTAAATGAATAAGAAACTGTGAGATCTCTTGTAATTTTAAGATTTCTTAATAGGGGTACACTGAAGTTTGAGTCTGTGAATTATTCCCATGTTCTTCGGGTGGAATTCATGTGACCAAATAAAGATATCTACAGCTGCATATTCCTCTACATTTACTCTGTTATCAAGGGAAATGAATGAGCACTTTCAGGAAGCAGTTAGTTTCATCCAGGAGCAGATATTTAAAAGAGGTCCGAAGACTCCTATTGTTCATTGCCTAAGACCTTCCAGCCGTTTATAAAGCAAGTATATGGTGAGAGCTCAGAATAAAATGATTATAAAGTAAGTACTTACATCTGGAAAGAAAGACTAGCTGACATAATCAAGTATAAACCAGAAGATCAGTTCTTAGCAGTTTCTACAGGTTTGCGGTCATGAAGGAATCTCACAAGCACAATTACTGAGAGTTACTGAGAAGGAGTCAGCATATAAGAACAACTGTTTCTAAGGGAAAATGGCTACCTAGAGAGGACAGAAAAAAAGGTATGCACACCAGCAAATTGAAGTGACTGCAGATTTAGAAGATGCTGACCTTGTAAAAACAGGATGATTAATAAGCAGTGATATTTTGGGCCATTAACACCACCTTGTTCAGAGCTGGAAGCTATATGGCCTTTCTGAAATTCTCCCAGAACTCTAGCACTTTCCTAAGCAATATTTTTCTTAGGAACCGCACATGTTTGTCATTAAAAACCCACTCAAATATCACTTTTGCTTACAATTTCTAGCTTAACCCAAACAACATCACTCTCATTTCCGAAGAATCATAAACACAAATTTGTTTACCTAACTAGCGGCTCTGAATCAAAAATACGTTATTCAGAAGAAAGCAGCCCTGAAGGTATGGTTGAAATGGCCAAGGTCGATGTGGGCCCTTCCACAATCAAAAGATAGAATTCAGCCTGTGTTTGGGGTTTTTTTTAGATTTGCTGACTATTATCTCATTTATTTCATTATTTTCATTTCCTCTGAGAATGAGCTTGAGCAATAATTAAAGTGAAATCACCACTTTCTTGCTACATGATTTTCACCTCAGAAATAGCTAGATGTTTTCGTTCTCCTTGCTCTGTTAATTCCTCATGCTTACCTTCCATCAATGCTGAAAGCAGAGGACATTATTTGCTCATCAGAGACAAACCATTGCAGGAAGGTTCCTGTAGAGGTGGCAATAAGCAAATTCCTGCTAGCCCTTTACGGTCAGCAATGAAATGCTTTGATAGTAGCAAGTGTAGCTCCAACATGACTGGTAAGTCATTTCCTTGGAGCCAGGTGGTTTCCACTTCAAACTACAGGCGTGTTCTGAAATATGAGTGGCATTTATTTGTATCGCATTGCCAGTGCATATTGGCACTGTACCCTTGAGACCTTTCATGAAGCTGTCTGTGGTGTACTGTTGAAAATTACATCCTACCTTCTTTCTGCATAAGCAAGCCTTTTCTCTCTAGGGCTTTGTACTGGGAATAGCTCTCTCATACAAAATCTGCTTTTGAGTATTTAAAATAAATTACATTGAAATGAAGGTACTACTGTCTTCAGAAGCCTTAATATTTGTAAACAGTGCTACTGCTTCAATTCTTCTCCTTCTTGCTCTTTTTCCTCTTCACATTATAAGAAAACACACAGTAGTCTAGCTTATTAATGAACAGTGAGGCAAATCTTCTGTCAGTGTCACCTTGCACATTTCTGCTGCTTTCATGGACCTGTTCCAAATGACAGCTCCTACAGATGTAACCTGGTAGCCCTCACAGTGACTTGAACCCTGGGAAACTGTGGTTTGGCTTTGGTCTTTAGTAGTTGCACCCTTTTCTCTGTGAAATACTTTACAAGGAGAGCAACCAAACAAATAAAACAAGAGGGAAATTGTGGATGTCACTGAATACACATTTTGAAACAGATTCTTTTGTTCTGGTAGAGGGATTTGGGAACCTTCATTTCAAGGATTAATGCTGAATGAGATGCTTCACTCATTTCAGTCTTTGCTGCATAGTGGGAAACTTGGCCATAGTAAGAGAGAGTTCTCTAGTTTGAAATGAATGAATGTGAGATTAAAAATCAAAGATGAGTGTGTACATTTTTGCCTGCTGGTGCTTTGGGGAAGATCCTTTCTGAACTCCACATGCCCGATTCAAGGACTATCCTTAAGATGTACTTCAGTTGTGGGAATACTGAAGCATGAATGGAAGCTGTATTTTGGGGCCCTTGCAGTGGTGTTCCCCTTAGCAAGCTAGGCTTTTAGATGGGAACACCTTCCATTTCTCTAATCCATGATGCCACTTCCATATGTTTCTGTGCACAGCATTTTGCAAGATAACCAAGAACATGCTCAGTGGTATAAGGGAAGAGAGAACAAATGAGTAGACTGTGCGGCCAAAAAAAGCCATTGTTCTGAGACGGACCCTGTTCTGGTGTGGTAACCGAAAGGATGGCGAGGCTTTCTGTTTAAGATGAAGTTTTGAAAGTTTTGCTCGGAAAGCTTTGAAAATGGTTATCCACCTTGGGGCTTTTCCAGGCAGACACTTCCTGGACCTTATGGAGTTCAGGATCAAGGTAGCTGTCAAAATTTGAGCAAGAGATTCCTGGAATATATTTGCTAGGAAAAAAGGAAAAGTGTGGAATAAGATCACTGAGCCTTATAAAAGGGTTTGCTTATCTGCTCTGCTACATAATTGAAGCTTAGAATTTGGTTCTGACCATTCTCCAGGAAATCTTGGGCAACTTGGTGCCCAGCTCAGTGGTGGCATGTCACACCTTGTGCTTCTGGAGAAGGAAAAAGAAGAAGAAAGCATTTAGTATTGGGGATTAATCTAACCAAATTTTAGGAGAGTCAAATTCAGTTTCTCTAAATTCAGACGTGGGATTCAGCTGCAGATTCATACACATAATTCCCTGTATCAGCAGTATCAATGCCTCTATGTGTTCTGGGTATCTAGGTTCCCATTGTATTCCATGGACATTTAGCCAACAGTACTACTGAAGTCAATAGGACAAATTCTCTCACCCAAAAGTAGACATTTACATGTGCTCATCAGAACACCCTGAACTCTACAGACTGTTCTTAGGTTCCCACAGGATCTAGATGCCATAACCCCTAAGCCCCATGTCAGATATGTACGTGTGGAATTGTGTGCCACTGCAGGCATCTACATCATAGAGAGCCACACATCAACCAGTTGCCTGGGATTCTTTTGGGTAATGGTTCATCTTACTCCAGAGGAGACATATTTTTAGATGAATTACTATATTTTCTTGACTAGACCTCTACTGACCACTCCTTGGAAGAAGCGTTTTAGTCTCTCTTTAGACGCCTATGAAGTTCAGAGGGCTGAATCCTACACCACGTGTGTTTCTAATGGGGTCAGTAGTCACTTCAAATGGAGGTGTGTTCAGATGAGTCATTCTCATGACAAAACACGTGTGTGAGATAGGTAATACAAGGTGTCCTCTGGAGGGGTCTATATTTCACTGTTGATTCCAAGAGGAGCCCAAACAGTTTGTTGGTTTTTTTTTTTAATAGTTACATAACTTTACATGTAGCCTTGCTCTTTGCTGCAAAAGTCAGCAACATCCTTGGAGCAATAACAGCAGAGTAGCTGACATCTAAGAGGGGCAGGTTGCTAAGAAGGAAGTACATGGGAGCATGCAGCTGAGACTCAGTCTTGATTAATAGCACCATCTCAAGGTTTCCCACCAGAATCAGTAACTAAATGAAAGAAAGACCCACAATTAGCATAACCAGTGTGTTAAAGGATGTTAGAGAGTCACTGTCCCGGCAGGCTCTGAGTACCAGGGATCGCTCATGCCTGGCCGCTGGAGCCCAGCCCAGTGAGCCTGGGGACCTGCAAGTCTTTCTGTCCCAGGCTGATGGAGACAGCTGCTGCTCTCCCATTTGCAGGTTCAATCCATAGCAAGGCTGAGCCCTCTGTCCCTCTTGCTCGACAGCTAGTCCACCTTGGAGTTTGCTGGAGAATCACACCCCAGTGCATACCAGGTTAGGGGAAAACACAAAAACACTGTGGCCCCCCCCTCAGCAGCTGGTGCCCAGGCACATGGGTGCTATGAAATGTGGTCCGGCACCAGCCACTGACACTGAGGCCCTCACTCTACTCACCCCTTTCTCCCCCCAGATGGCCTGCACGATACACGGGCAATAGGAGCCCTGAGCACCTGAGGCCCTCTCTCACCTCAGCTACTGGCACCACAGTCATGGGGGCCACCACCGCCTCAGATCTGACTCCAGTTGCTGGCCCCAAATTCACTCCCTCAGATCTCTCCAGTTGCTGGTGCCTAGACCTCACAGCACTCACACACGGGGTACAGAGTGAACTGCCATGGAAAGACAGTTAAGAGAATTTAACAGAAAGATAGGATAGACTGTGGTGATGAGCCACAGGGCTCGGTCACACAAGCATAATGACTAGCTACTGCTTACATATGACCAGCCCCTTTTACAGCCCTCCTCCCTATTCCCCCTCTTTGTTCCTCCCTGATCCCCTGCCTCACACACGGCTTAGTCAGTTCTGCATGGTTCCACAACCCTCCATGAACAACCCAAAATCCTCAGTACAAAGTCCAGGTTATCCCTCTCTAAAACTATGCCAGTAGTTTCTTAATGGCCAATTAAGTAGAGACTGGAGACTTTTGGTCTTTGTCGTTGTCTCTTATCCCTTGCCTATCAGGTTCAGGTCTCTGTGTTTTTTTTATCACTTCCCCCTCTGTCCTTGATCAGATAACCTTAATGAGTCAGATGCTCTGAAAATTCACAAACCCTTACATTGTCTCCTGTGAGCTGCTGCCTATTCCATTGTCTATTAGGCAAGGGCTTTCAAACAGATTGGATTTGGATACCGGCAAAGGAACTCCTTCAGAAACCTCGCAGTGCAGCTCAGAGGTAATTAGTCTTTGGCTCTCCTTGCATATCTAGAGATTCTCAGAGAAGTAAGCGCAACCTCTGGAAAGTGCTGGGGAGGAAAACTGCTTCCCCAGACAGTGGCATTTTTGCTGTGCTCGGGCGCCCCATCGCTCTCCTGCCCTGCTCGCAACCCCATGGGTCCCAAACACCTGCCACAGCACTTGCAGCCTATCCCAATGCCCTGTCTGCCCCCGGCGCCCCCGCTGTTGTTATTCCATACATACTGTGTATATGTACATATGTACATAATCTGTTGATACCAGTGTGTTCATTGTATTGTTTTAAAGGCTCGCGTCTGGCATTGTAACACAAGAAATCGGCTTGGGGCAATGGTAACTCCCTTGCCAGGCTTGCTTACCTGGATCGGCAGCGGTAATGGGCCTTCTTCCCAACGGAGAGCTGCCAGAGGCTGGTCACAGCCTGCCCTTCTGAGCGCAGATCCAAAAGCTGCCCTGGCAGATGGCCGTTGGCAGACGTCCATCGCAGAGCAAGCGGCCATGGGAGCGTTGTCTTTCTTTTCCTGCTTCTGCCCGCTGCAAACAGAAATCAAGCAAACAGCAGGCAAGAAAATCAGGAGGAGAGAGCGCTCCTGCCCTTCCCCTTTGTGCAGTGCAGTGCTGTGCGATGCAGCAGGAAGAGCCGAGAGCAAACAGCTGAAGGCGCCACACACACTTTACCCCAGACTTTGGAGAAACTCCAAGGCAGCTAAGCGCTTACGAAGGAAACAACCACCCAAGCTGTAAAACTGTGAGCATCCCTCAAAGGACACGACCTTTGCTGATCTGGTTTTACATTTGACACACTGTGTTCTCTCAGAGAGGGCTGCTGCCCAGGCGTTCCTGCTCCTCTGCATCTTCTACCCTTTCACTTGAAAAGCCCTCCCTCCTGCTCTCTCTCCTTGCTGCTAGCACTGGTGTCAAATGGTAGTGCTCCGAGTGGGGCTGCTGCTTGCCTAGGTGCTTGCCCAGCACTCCCTGGCAGGGCAGCGCTACCCAGTGCAGTGCACTTGCCCCGGACGACGGGAGCATCAGTGCAGCCCTCTGTGGCTTCAGGAGGTTCAGAAACCTCTTAGCCTGGGATTTGCACCTGCATCTTAGGGAGGAGAGTGTGCTGGGAACTGACAAGTATCGACTCTATGGTGTGGCTGTGTGTTTCCTTCCCCTTCGGAACGAGCAGAAGAAGAGGATGGTGAGCATAATCACGGTGAAGAGCCTGCCTGTTTGGAGGTGCTGGGAGGTGCACTTGACTTTGAGGAAGAGGGTGAGGCTGAATGCAGAAGAGGAAGTCCAGGACTCCAATGGTGATGAGGAGTATGTGGCAGTGGCTAGAGAGGCGAACAGTGCAAGAAATGTGCCCCAGCATGTTCAGCAGCAGCGAGAGGCTCCAGAGCAGGCCGGAGATGACGCCAGACAAGTGCTTTGGGCGATGGCTTCGGCACCAGATGGGACAGAGGACAGACGGGCACCTCTCGATGCTGATGGCTGTCAGGAGATAGAAGCCAGTCCCGTACGTGAAAAGATCCAGGAAGAGGAATATCCCAAGCTGCACTCCCACATTGAACTGTTTCGATGGCAATGCAGAGCAGGTAGCCAAAGTCAGCGGCAGCCAGGTTCAGGATGTAGAGAGTGAAACAGTTCCTCCGGATGCAGAAGCTGAGGTACCACAGGACCATGCCATTTCCCACCATGCCAGAGGCAGAGCTGATGAGGCAGAAGCTTTCCATGAACTTGAGGAGAGCATATGACGGCCCTGCCTTTTGCACAGTCCCACTGTAATTAGTCCCTTCAGCCAGGCTTGAACTGCTTTGAAAGGAGAGCATTATGAACTGATCAGTCACTATGAAATAACCAAAATGGAGAAAGTTTCTTCTTCTCTCTGTTTCTGCAAGAGACAGAGGGGAATTTAGTGACTGATACACTGCTTTTATACTTACAGCCTTGTGGCCTGGGACAGCTATCGCTCACGGAGTATGCATGGTTGATGTCTGGGAAGGTAACAGCAAGATGCTACATACTGAGGAGAAGGCAAAATCATGCAGAAATTTGGAGAGGTTGAAGCAGGAAGACAGGGTGAGGCAGTTCAACAGAGTAAAAAAAAGAAGCAGAAGAAAACATTGCTGCTTGTAGAGAGGGAGGAGCAGGAGATGGGGAGGGGGTAACTCTACGCAGTGATCGTGTGTGTATGTGTGGATGTCTGTGAGAGAGGGCATGAAGATGGAACAGCAGAGACAGAGAACATCCCAAAGCATTAATGATGGCAAGGAAATGCTGAACCTATCCCAGAAATGCTTACCTTCCTGCCCCAGTGCATCGGAACTGACTGCTCAGAGAAGCTGGGACCTGGCATCAGCTCTAGTGTCTTTCTCTTGGTTTCTGATTCATCCCATGGATCTTCTGGGAAACAGTTTCTGTGAAAAAGACAAGGAAGTTCTTTCAGCCTGCAGATTCAGTTTCTGTCTCCTGTGGCGTAATGAAGCAGTTGTTGTCAGGAAGGAGTGTTTTCACTGTACTGAGGAGGCTGGGATGAAGTCAGCGGCAGATGAGAATGGGGCTCTCTCATGTTGTGAGGCAGTTTCCTATTTCTGCTCTACTTCTCTGGTTGCTTTTACAGTAGGTGGGGAGAAAATTACCTGCCAGGGATTCCATTCCCAGGGATGCTGTAGGATTTTGCATGCATCTGTGAAAGGCTCTTGGTGCGTTCGTACTCTGGCCAAATGCTGTTATAAAGGAGATGTACAAATGAGCAGTCAGTAGAGATTGCGGGAAGTTTTCAGAGTAACTGTATTCTGTTTTGTTTTTTCTTTCTTGGAATATGAGAGTCAGCTGGAATGGGATTATTCCAGAGGAGGATGTTCCTTCTTCCAATGTTTCCTTCAAAAATCACTTCCTGTGCAATGTCTCGCCCCAAATCCTGCCAAGACCCCCAAAAGAGAAACGGCTTGTCTGCTGCGCGTGGGGTGGGAAAGGGAGATCAGACATTGAGGCCTTCACAGCCTGGGTGCTAGGCATCAATAATCCTCTTTGGGCATTATCAGCCTTCGCCTGCCTCCCCTGAATGCTTCTGGGCCTCCCTTTGACAACATGTGTAAAAAGGTGCCTATTTCTTTCTCCTGCAGATAGGAGGAGTCTCCCCAAACTGCACAGGGCTCTAATAGCATTTGATGACTCGTCGTTCACCTCTGGCCCCAGAGAATTAAAGTATTTTAGCAGCTTGACCTGAAAGGGACTTTAGAAAAATAGTAAACACAGCAATTTATTCGCAGTAATGCAACAGAAACCCTGCAGGCAAGAAGTATGCTTGTTGTGTGCCACTTACTTACAAAAGGAAGAGGAAGAAAAGAGTTTTAACAGTGTGATTGTGCAAGCTTCAAAATGGGCAGGTGTTGGCTCCAGAGGGACAAATCTCACTCAGACTTTGGTATCATGTGGTGAAGAAGAATAGGTCTCTCTCTCTGCCTCTCCAGTCAGGAATTGTCTTTGATTAGACAAATTAGACCTATTTTGAGATATTGTGACTTAGTCTGTGACCTGACTTAGTCTGATCTTAAACTCTGGTTAATTTGATCTAAGAGAGATGACAAAAAGTCCTTTATCTACAGCTTCTTGCCTCTGGGCATTTACTTTGAAGTGCTTTCTTTTTCTGGCCATGGTAGGGATGGGTAACTGCTTTTGAGGGTTAAGCTTCTAAAGCGGGGAGAAGTAGGCGTAAAGTGTTGTTTCTAGAATGTCTCTTAAGACTCACTAACAAGGCCTACCAAAGCCTGCTTGCGCTGTTGTATCTCCTGCGTCCTTTGTGCACAATTCTAAATTGTGGGATATGAGGCATCACTTGACTCTGAGTTGGTGCAAGTGGTAAATGGTCAAAAAGGTAGGTGTTTGTGCTCGCCCCTCCTTCTGCCCCCTACTTAACTGACCTTACTCCCTTTCTCCAAACAGGACACAGCCTTCTCTTCCTAGCTGCCTCCCCTTCTTTCCTGTGGCAGGAAGCTACATCTCCGTGAAAGGTGCAAAACAGGTAATTTGGCAGCTGATGCTGGGGAGGGTCATGAGAGGAAGGCTGCTACTTTTGTTTGGTGTTTGAGGTAGGCTGAGGTGAGGGAGAGAAGAGGGTTGACTGCAGTAGGAGCTCTTGGAGTTGAGAAGGGGGTAGCTGTGGGAAAGGAAGGGTGGGGATAACTACTGAGGGCAGAGGCTTGGGAAAGGGAAGCAAATCAAGTCTTTTTAGAGTTTTTCTCTGACCCTTCTGCATGTGGTGAAAATTGGACTGCTCTGAAACACACATATGCACCTACAGATTCCTTCCTCCAGGCCTCAACCACATTGCAGAAATACCAACAGTACCATGAGTGCCTTATGTTGCAATTAATGAGAAAATAAAGACTATTTCAAACGCTGGTGTCTAGGAGCTCTTGTGATGAGTGGAGTTAGGTTTGCTGCCCTCAGGGCAGCAGGTGTCCCTTGCAGGCACCTCATGCCACTGGTACAGGGACTATGTTGAGGAACACACTCAGCACTAACATCCTTGGCTGCCTGTCTCCTTTCAACCATCCCCAGCAAAGCAGAAATGTGTTTTTTTTTCAGGGTACTGGTGGCCCCCGAGGAACGCATTCTTCTTAGCCATGACCACTGACCTTCTAGAGTGCTCTGTGTCCTGGCATCTTCCCAGAGAGATACTGAGCAAGTCAGAGGACAAACATAGCTCACATGCTGAGGGCATGCTCCATGGTAGGCTGGGCTGGCTATCTTAATGTTAGTTCAGGGCAGAAAATTCTGCACATGATCCCTATTTCCTTGCAGTCATCCTATCACTGACTTCTTTTGGACCACAAGAAATATATTGCAAACATGTGGCAGATGCCACCTCTGAGAATGCTTGTCTCTTACTGTCAGTGATTGAGAGGGTCTACGATGGTGGTTTACATCCTCTGGAGGTGCCTCTCTCTCTCCATTGGGCATTCAGGGAATGTCAGGTGATCAGCTTTCTATCTAAGGCATTTCAAACAGATTTCATAATGTTAAATAGCATCAGCCTGGGCCATTGATATGTACTGTCATGTACTGTCATACTGGTTGTAATGGACACCCAGTGGAGATATGCCGAATCATCAAAAACTTTGCATTCCATATAATGCAAGTGAAGTAACCATCCTATGACTTCCATAGACCGTGCAAAAGCAAGTTGAAAAGTCACTCACAGTTCTCGTATATCTCTTATAAGACTTTGGTAGACTCCTTTGGTAAGACTCCTGCCTCCAAAGCATATTCAAAACCTGAGTCTACTTCCTTAATGAAACTAATTAATGAAAGCCTGCATCAAGTAGCAGCAGTCTAGCTGGTCTTTCTTTCCCTTGAGATTAAACATCCTTCCTGTGGTTTACATGCTGAGTACAGTATAGTTCTTGTGGCAGCTGTTAGTCTGAACAAACTTGACACCACAAAGACATCTCATTCTCTGGACACAGAGTTATGCTGTTGTGTTTTCTCAGCTAATCTTAATTGATCATCTAAGACCAAAACTGCTAATGTTTGATCTCTGAAGAATGCCACCTTCTATGATGGATGGGCATTTAGGGCAATGCAATAGCATTTGTTCTTGGAAAAAGATCCCTAGAAAGATCTCCTTATCTTGAAGATGATTAAGACAATTGTGTAGCTATAGCCATTCTCTAACCAGCAGGAAAGGAAAATACTTGAGCTCCTTTCTTCCAGTTCTTTTTTCTCCTCCCTTCCCCTCACCATCTCTCCAAAATCATGGCAGAAAGCAAGAGACAGAGGGCAATGGCAAAGATCGTTGCAGCCATCCAGGACTTTCTCACCTTCTTGTGGGTTCCTTGGTTTTTCAGGGACTATTTGCAGCAACTGCCTGGTGTGGATCTGCTGGTGAAAATTGTCACCTGAATTCTGTGACTGATGGTCCAGATAAAATCCTTGTGCTGTAAAATCAAATCCTGGTGCTGGGCTATTTAGACACTGTTAAAAAAGCCATGGTCATTTCAATGTGACATCTGGAGAAACAGCCAGTCACTCCCTTGGGGAATTATCTAGTTTTTTGCATGTGGTCACTTAGATTCCAACCACTTCCCCCTTCCCTCCCAGCACAGAACCTGTCACTGTCATGGCTTAGGAAATGCTTTTTCACTACTTCTCCCTTCTTCAGACAGTCTCGTGATATAAAGAACACAAGAACTGTCTGTCCAAAGTTATAGCTTGACTCTTGCACCGATGCTTTGCTTCCCAGCTGCATTCATGAGCAGCTCTAGTTTCACAGACCTTGCAGAAGATGCTCTACTGCTGCTCAGGGTCACACAGATTGAGAAGTGGTCAGTCCTCTTCCCTAATGTCTGCTGCTGATTTCACAACCTCCCTCAACACAACTTCTCATTCCCCAAGGCTCCACTGTCACTGCAGAACCTCCCTTAGCACACTCATCACTACCAAGTGTCCTCTTCTGACCTCAAAACCTCTCCCAATACAAGTTGTCACCATACATTGTCCCCTCCTACTTCACATTACCTGTTCTACTGTAGGGTCTCCTTGAACTCTCTAGCCAGCCTTATGACACCTCAGCAGCCACAATTTTGCAACCTCTCCTAGTGTTACCCTTCAATACATGATGTCCGCTTCTGATGTCACAAGGTCTTTCAACACAGCTTAGCACCCACAGTGTTACCTGCCACTTCATACGATCTTTCAGCACAGTCCCTCACCACACCTCAGGCACTTCTGATTTCACAAACTCCATGAAGACAGCCCCTGGCCATGTAGCATCCATTTCAAGTTTCACAACTTCCCTCTACACCGTGCCTTGTCCCCATCCTGCCCATCATCAAATTCACAACACACATTCACCATGGCTCTGTCAACAACCCCCTTGCCAGTATTCACTATCCAGCTGCAAAACCTCATTCATCTCACCATGCACAGTCCCTCCTTGTCCAAATCACAGCTCCCCTGAGCATGACCTGCTGCCATAGTGGTGTCCAGAGCCAGATGCCAAGGTAAGTGGAATGAAAATGGAGAAAAGACCTTTCTCCTTTGCTGGCACTAAGCACACCCCTATGGGGAATTATTTTGCAGCAGGAGGTAGCAGCAATTCTTCATTTGGAGTTGTGCATTAAGTCACCTCTGGTAGTCCATTTGGCTAGGGAAACAAAAGGACATGAATGTGATGCTAGCCAAGTTGCTGCCATGTGTGCCACTGGGTACAGAAAGTGGCAGGCTGACTCATACTAGGTTAGCAGGCCAGATGCTATTGGCCTGATCTCTGGCTTCTGTCATCTGCTGTTCCTCTTCCTTTCCCAAAGACTGTAAGACTTTGTTTACCTTCTTACCCAATACTCTTGTTTCCTGCAGTGACTACTGTTAACCCTCATTAAGCTGCCCAAGACTCCAGGCGACAGTAAAAGGACATTTAAGTTAGGGGACTATTTTCACCAAGGCATTTCTTTACCAGTATTTATTCTCATTAACTGTAGGATTTCTGTTTTCACTGTGGAGATCGCTGGCATTCTGTGCAGAGGAGATGGAGACATTAACTATGTTGCTATCAGGCCATTCCACATTTCCAGAAATTTCAGCAAAACAAAGGAAAGGACAGTAGCTGAGACAATGTCTTTCCTGACATCCATGAGGCATAAGCTACAAATACACAGTAGAGTTGAGAGAAACGATGAATTTGACTTGGGCCTTGGTTGAGATGATATGCTGATATAAATCAGCATGTCTATTTGCTTCGTTTGTTTCATTTCATAGGTTCACCTTTGACTGCAGCTGCTCAGGTTAAGAAAGATGGGGCCCGTCATGACAGTGAGATTTGTCCGCCCCAAGTTATTTTGTTTAAAAGCTAGATGTCTATTTCACACCTAATCGCATCCTAAAATCAGTTCTGAGGAAGATCAGATGCATCTGCCTCCAGAGACATTCATTTTTTTCCGCAGAAGAGCCTAGAGTGACTAAGTCAAGGTTACATTCGCCGGCTTCCATCGGCATTAAATAGGTGACGTCCTCCCTCAGTTTCCCAATTCGTAAATGAAGGATTTTTTTTGACTGACTTGGTAGTTCACTGACCTCTGTTAAAACATGCAAATTCTTGCAAAGAGGCTTTATTCACTGGATTTCCAGTGATGAAATTTCTGGTGAGATAGGACTTGGAGGGTCATCAAGAGGTCACCCAGGACATCTTCTGTCCCTATAAAAACTTAATCGTAACCACTCCTGAGAGAAATGAGCCCAAGCTGTCCTTAAAAGACTCCTGTGATAGGAATTCTTTACCATCCCTGGAGGATGGTGACTCTTCCTACAGCTTGAGTTTTCTTTCTTTTTATCCTTTAATGAAGATTTCACTTTTACATGTTTTTTGGAATACACAGAAGTTAAAAAAGGAGAGAAAATATCTGGATTACAAACGGACTGTTTTAGCCTTCACAATGCTAGGAAGCCAGAGCAGTGGACCTAATGGCCCTTTACACATGGGAAATCCATACAACTATCAGCTTGGAGTAAGGAAGAACTCCGAGAAGCGTTAGCTGGATAGTTCCATGCATATGCTTGTCCAGCTGAATACTCAGCTACTCCTTTGACTGTTATTTCTTATGCAGAAACCCTGAAATGCCTTTGTGATATCATTATAAAAGCACTGACTGGCAACTCTTTCTTTAAAATATATTTACTTAAACTTTTCAGTCAAGACAGAACTCATTCTCCTCCTTTGCCCCTTTCTTTCACGCCTTCCCTTCACTAAGCCTCCACCCCTCCCTCCTCCAGCCCCAAGAGCTCTTCAGGTGGAAGATTTCCTGGGAGAGGGTTAAAGATTGGTACTTAAATGTTTTTCTTCTCAGCCCTTTGTGCAGCTGCTGGGATATGAAAGCATCATTCAGCACACCCAGGTCACATCATCCACACAGCCTATTAAACCACTTCTCACATAGGCAGGAAACATCAAGATACACTTGTGACACACGAAAGCAAGTAATAAATTAGATGGGATTGGATTATACACTAAAAGCCACCCCCTAAGCAAGTCTTGGAAGCTTTCCAGAAGCCATTCTATGTTCTTTAAAGGTGCTGTGCTCTAACACATTCATACCAGGGGAGACAGAAGTTGAGGAGATAAAGTTGTACAGCCCTTACACAAAAAATTAGATCTCTAAACACAGGCGAGGTAAGTTTTGCAGCTTCTCTGCCTTCTCGCTTTGCTTTGCTTTGCTTTGTTTTGCTTTGCTTTCCTCTTCCCTTTCCTTTCTTCTTGCACAAATGTGAAAATACAGAAAGGAACTTCCGCTGAAGTTATCAACTGTCTCTAGTTATCTTTGGCTAGAATCATATACAGAGCTAGTTCTACAGCCACAGATTCGATTGCTTCAATATTATTCTTTTGTTTCCCATAACCACCTGAGATTTCAGGGGAGAATGCATGCAGTAAGGAGATGGTGCAATTTCTCACCCTTTTTGAGATGTTAAGAGTACACATGAGATTCATTTTATTTTGCAGCTGATTGCATTATGTCATATAGCTCAGGTCTACCCCTGCAAAGGCACTTGAAGAGATAAGCCATAACTGGTGGCAATCCTCTACTGAATTAGTCATTCTAGTAACCCTCTTAAAGTCAACAGTGAGAAACGGGTACCTGCAGCACATGATTCATCACATCTACAAGTAGACTGGTCAGGTGTAATATGCCTAGCTTAGGTACAGGTGCCTACATGATTTAAGTCGATGAGATGAGATCAGACAGATGGGTAGTTTGTTAAATGCAGTTTGGTGGTGATGGAAAGGACCTTATCAAGCAGGACACATAGCCGAGCTGTCTGAATTGTGAATCGGTCCTTTTGTAGATGCACACCGTGTTTCTAGATCAGGAATTTGCCATCTGCTGGCATTCAGGCATATAGTTTCCCCTGACCATTTCTCTCTTGGTCACTCCTTTCGGACTGCCTAAATGTGGCCCTGCGATTGCTGTGGTCTGCTTCCAGTCATGCTCTGGCTTGGATGGAGCCCAGCTATTTCTTTTGGACTGGGTACTGCACAGCCATAAAGGTGTGCTCATTTCATCCCTGTCATTTATTTTGTTGAGAAGTCTACGTCGTTGCTCAGTAGAAGGAAGAGGGGTAGAAAGGATCACGACTTGGTAAGACGAGGGAGAAACTGACCTCCCGTTGTTCTTACTGATCCTTCTTCTTGTAGAAATATCTGAAAGGGAACCATCCTTCAGAACCCTTCTGCTTGAAAAACTTTGAAAAGTAATCTTGGGTTTTCTCAGTTTCAGTGTTTCCTGTGGATGCTTTATCACTTTGTGCCTGCACGAGAGTTTCTGATTATGCTGCAGATGGAAGTAGTTGGTAGATAACTTGGATTAACTGAATCATTCTGCTGATTTGCTCACAGATCACCAAGACAAATGAGAAGACCTGGTTGTGATGGAATTCTGCAGGACTTAAAATGGTGCATTTTAACATCAGCTGACGGGGAATGTTTTGATCCTAGAAGGAAGCCCATACAGTGGATATTTTTATTAAAAGAGTGCCTGCTTTTGGCTGACCTTAAATTCTCTGTGAAGAGTTTCATCTGGTGGTTCCCAGACTTCTTTGACCAAGGGAATTCTGGTGGTCTGGGTGCATAATGGCAAGCTAGAAGCGTTACACTCTTTCTAAAGATGTAGGCTACTCATTTATTAGTGACATGTAATGCTCGATGGGTTGTAGGTGGAATACAGGGTGAACCAAAGAAGTCCCATGTTTATGCTGGAATGTGACCTTGTCTCAAATGAGAAACTGTATGGATGTAGAAATGCCTAGGGACAAGGAGCTCAGCCATAACCTAAAACAGGTGGATGGCATTACAAAAAGCTCTGAGCTACTTTCAGGGACCAAAAGGGATTATTCTCCAAAGTTCATTCTATCCTGGTGGTGCTAATTTGCTTAAGCTCCTCATAGTGAATGGAGGAAAAAAGGGTTCTGCAAAGGACCCTCATTTAGTCATTCTGAATCAGCCTACAGAGAGACTTATACTGTCTGTTGAAGGAGTTTAGTTAGATTAGCTTCATTAAGCTAAGTTAACCCTTGAAAGGATCACGCAGAGCGTATCAAAAATCATACTAGGTAAAATCAGTACAATGCTGGGACAGAAGATCTCACAAGAGTCTTTCATTCTTCCTTCCTCTGATAGAAACAATGCTGAGAGTTAGAACAATGTGAAATACTACATTAAGTCATATGTGCAATTTTTTTCCCCTCCATGATAGATAACCTTCCCAGAACTCATTTTTCAGCCTGTGACATTTCATATTTACGTTTCAAAATGTATATGCACAAGAGAGTTCTTTTCTCTGCATGTGGGTACATTTCCCTTCTAAACAAGAATTCAAAGATCATGTGTACTTATAAAGCAAATCATCATTCTGAGCAATATTTCCAGGTATTCTTAAAGACACCCATTTTACAAAGATTGCTGTCAGGGACTTTGTCTCCCCTGAGGGCAAACATGCTGCATTATCTGCCTTGTAGTGCCCAAGGTGAACACTCTGGCCTTGTCCTTAGTGCATGGAAGGCTACCAGCCATGGAGCCAGTCTTTCAAGATCCTGGAGGACCAGGATTAAGGAACATATCACAGAATACACCTATCTCCATGCCACCAAAGCCAGGGCAGAAGCTTTGTACTGTGGAGAATTAAATAGCTGTGAAAAAAAAATACATGACAGAAACCAAACACTTCAAAAGCTTAATACTAATGCTATATCTTTCTTGGTTTGTATCCACTTCTGATATAGAACTCATCATTAATAATGAAAAAATGCTGATGAATCATGTGTCTGTCTTTGTTTTCCCAGGTGTATAAGCTGTATATTGCATATTGGCACCCGACTGACCAACATGGAGAATGCAAGCAGTGTGAAGGAATTCATTCTTCTGGGCCTTTCAAAGAACCAAGGGTTGCAGAAAATATGTTTTGTGGTGTTTTTGTTCTTCTATATTGTTACTGTGGCAGGAAATCTGCTCATCATTGTCACTGTAGTTAGCAGTCAACGTCTGAACTCCCCCATGTATTTCTTTCTCTGCCACCTGTCCATTGCAGATATTTGCTTCTCTTCTGTCACAGCTCCCAAAATGATTGCTGACTTCCTTGTTGAAAAGAAAACCATTTCCTTTGGGGGTTGCATGGCACAGCTATTCGCGGCACATTTGTTTGGCTGCGCTGAGGTCTTCATCCTCACAGCGATGGCCTATTATCGCTACTTTGCCATATGCAGACCCCTGCACTACACCACCCTCATGACCAGGCGTGTGTGTGGCTGGATGGTGATGGGTTCATGGGTGGGGGGCTTTGTGCACTCCCTGGTGCAGACCCTCATAACCGTTAGCCTCCCTTTTTGCGGCCCCAACAAAATTGACCACTACTTCTGTGATGTCCATCCCCTACTACAACTGGCCTGTACCGACACCTATGTTGTGGGCGTCATTGACGTTGCCAATAGTGGAATGATTTCTGTGGTCACTTTCTTCATCCTGGTCACGTCCTACATTGTCATTTTGTTATCCTTGAAAAGGCGAACGTCTGAAGGGCGGAACAAAGCCCTCTCCACCTGTGGGTCCCACATTACTGTGGTGATTCTCTTCTTTGGGCCATGCACATTCACCTACATACGCCCATCCAGCAATCTCTCAGAGGACAAGAGCGTGGCTGTGTTTTACACTGTCATCACACCCATGCTGAACCCACTCATCTACACACTGAGAAATGAGGAGATGAAAAGTGCCATGAGAAAACTGTGGAATAGAAAAGTCTGGAGTGAAAAGGGTGAGGTGTAGAACTGTGGTAACATTTTCTCAGGAGCTGAGAAAATCAAGTGTCTCTCACTACAATTCCATTTTGGAAAATTTACTGAAAGCTCCCTTTTGAAGAAAAGCTTGGTTTTAGCTGTTGCAGTAATTAGGAAGACACTGAAAGTTCATGTTTTGATTGGAATGGCATTGTAAACTCTGTGACTAGCAGGGATTCCCTTTATGTTCTCTTTTTGAATAGCACAGGCCCAGGACTGGGGCTTCCAAGCACTGCTGAGACACCAGCAAATAAAGAAATGAATGCTATCAAAAATATTAAAATGTGTTCCAGGCAGAGCATCCCATTAGTCCGAGCTCTCCCAGGTGTAAACTTTCCGTCAGACAAACTCCATCTACTCTGCAGTCTACTCAGCTACGAAATGATGGCCCAGGGTGTCTGCAAGGCTGTTGGTCACCTGCTGCTGGAAGCAATTGTACCAAAGGCTTCCTTCCCCTTTACTTTGGAGTAAATGCCTTCTTAGGAGTACTGCATTGTCATATGCTGAATCCATGGGTTAGCAAGTGAAGTGCTGATATTAGATGCTGGTTGGGTCATTTGCTGATGCAGATGATATGAGGAGAAGCTTCTCCCCTTCCCAATCCTGTGCAGCTCTCTGCCTTTCTGCAGTAGTTCACCTATCACTAATGCCCTCCTTCCTAGCCATCCCCTCTGCCCTTCATCTCTGCCTCAGATTTTGCATTTTACTGTTTAGACTAATAGCGAATCAAAGATCCAAGTGAAAGATAAATTGCTCACTGCAGGAAATTGTTGCCACCCAAGAAAGCATTGGGGGGCAAGGAAAGCATTGGGGGGCACAATTTTATGTGTCGATGAAAAAAAAGAGTTATTCAGTAATAATTCCTGTACGCAGGATAACTCCTAGCACAACAGGGCACATTTAGAGGCCCAGGCAAAGGAAGAAACATGTATTCCAAGGGAATAGCTGGAACAGCTACTCCTGCAGGAGGGAAGAGAAGAAATGTGAAGATGGAAGATTAAATCATCTCAGAGCCAGTCACAGCTGCCACAGGGAGGTTAGTTGTAGCGGCTAAGGTTCTCCACAAGGACGAAGGAGCCACGAGGAGCCACGGGATCCTGACTCCTACCTTGCCAGGAGGAAAAGAGCAAATCAGGTGCGTGAGGGAGAAAGACATCTGTGTAATGCACTCTGAAAGTAACTAAAGCACTTTCTTTTTCCTTCCTTCACTTCACGTTCCCTATAAACACTGGCTTGCACTTGTGTTGCACCTTAACATGGCTTAAGTGTGATTCAAGATAAGAAGGTGTTCCCTGCACAGGAGAGCGGCAGATCTATGGACCAAACCCTGGGACAATGTCGGAAATGCTCTGGTTCCCCGAATGTCCTCTGCTCTATGCAGGGGGTGGCAGAGTGGGTTCCCATTTCACAGGCATGCACCAGCACACTGCAGATGTCTCAGTGTCTTCTCCTCGCCGTGGTGGGTTATGTGGATGGCAGCCAGCAGGACGGAACTGGGATAAATCCTGATTCTCAAGGCTTAGAGGGATAGTGTCCCTCAGGCCTGGGCCAGCATGTCCCTCACCCAGCATTCACACTCTGTGGACACAGCTAAAGGTGGGACCAGCCCCACCTATTTGTAGCAGTCTAAATTCTTCATGCAATGAAGGACAGTTGTCTAGCTCAGCACCATTGTCAACAGAGAGGGACAGGCGCCTTCAGAGGCTGGTCTGTCTCACCGTAGGTGGGGCAGGTGGAAAGACAGATGGGGCCCACTGACCCCCTTCATACTGAAACTGCTGAGGGGTTAGGGCACACGGCCAGTTCAAGCTAAGGCTTATAATTTTAAAACTGTTTGTTTTTTTTAAAATGTTTTGGGGAAGAACGCCATGATTTTTCTGATTTCTCTTCCAGCTGCCGGGTGCTAGCAGGCAACAGCGGGACCATAGCTTATGGAAGGCGAATACAACAACAACAACAACATTTGATTCCTCTACACATTGGCCCAGATTCTTATAATGACTTAATATGAGGACTAAGCAGCTGCTTCTATATTTTGCATTGCCTGAGTAAAAATACCTGGCAAGTAGTGAGGCCTGACCACAAACATTTTTAAAGTCTTGAAATAATTTCCTCGTTTACTTCTTGTTTCAAACGTGTACAGACCAGATGTCTAAGTGCCAACAGTCATATAGCACAGTTCTGATATTTATTTATGCTGCAAACATGCAATGGTAAGAGCAAGTTAATAAGAAAGAAGAAAGCATATGTGAAATATTGGCTTAGAAGGGAAAAATATCTGACACGTGTAAGAGACATCTTTACTCAAAAAATGTTTGATTGCAAGGGTAATGTGAACACAAACTCTTGCAAATGGTCAGCCATGACATTGATTTTAAATAGAAATGTTTCCAAAAGAAGCACATAGCTAATACTAAATGAAGTCCATTTATCTGGACAGCATTGGAAAGCAAGCAAGAAAGCAAGCAAACCCACCCACAATGTGACATGGTCTAGGTGATCACGCTCCAGAGTCACCCTGTAGAGATTACTCTAATAGCTGTCCAAAATATATATTTTAGCTCCCCGTCCACTGATTCTTTCTGACAAAGAATACTTCACATGCCTCTGCGATCTCATTGCTTCTGGTAAGCTTGTGCTTCTGCTGTGCAATTTACTTGAAATATTTCTGCCACAACTTCCCCATCTGGAGAGAGAGAGAGAGAGAGAGAGAGTTGTTCTTGCAGATGCTCTTGGAAGTTGTTTTTGCAGAATGAGAAATGGAGCTAGACATTCAGGCTGTCCGTTTCATCCCCTGTAGTTTTCAGCCCTGGCAGAGATGTGGACTGCTCTCGTGACACATAAGAAGCAGCTTGGAGCTGAGAGGTTTTGATGAAACTGCCTGAAGTGGTCCAAGAAGGGCATCAGAGGACAATAGCAGGCAATCCTGCCTTCGAAAAGAGGCATTACTGTTGAGTGACTTTTGTGAGGTACATTTTATGAATTAGAAAGAACTCAATTTTTTTTACCCTTTGTTTTAATTGGTGTCTTCTTTGCTTATTTTTCAGTTATATGCCATTTCCAGAAATATCTGTCAAAAGGAAGTTTCTGGTGTTACAGAGTCAAGGAGTCAATAGGCAGCTGCAGCACTGCCTATGTACTCAATCTTAACTTTGGGATTAAGATCCCAAAGGACTTGCCAGTATTGTAGACATTGTTAGGCAGTTCTTGCCGTCTATCTTTTCAATATAGAAACTGAACACTAGTGATACTTGCGTACTGCACTAGAGTGCAGCAAAGGTGAATACAAGGGTGTTGGTGAGTAAAGGAGATTCAGCAGCGGTGTATTTATTACCCCAGGGGCATCACAGGTGTGTTTATAGGGGTTTCCATGCCTAGTCCAGAACTTGGCTGAGGTGTACAAAAACCTTACTAACACATCGTTAATGCAGATTATCTCCAGTATTCACCCATGTACTGTAGGAAAGGTGGTCTGAGGAAACACAAGCCTGCTCTCAACCCAGAAACTCATGAGCAATAACTGGAATCAATCCACACAAGATGTAGCCCAGTACAGCACATATAGGACAATGACTCTCCTGCTTCAGGTTTCCTGGCATCCCTTGAACATGGTCTGATTTCACTTAGGGCGCCTTAAAGACAGTTTGTGCCTAAAGGCACATCTCTGCTAAACAGACATGAGGTAGGTGTCCACTTTACCTCCTCCAGAAGGATCTACACTGATAGCTGAAGTGATGTTAATTAGCCAGCTGCCTTGTGTCATGATGTGAATACTGATGGTTGCACAAAAATGCATGGACATTCTACCAGAGTCAGAGAGCACTAGTAAGGACTAGTTCTGTTGAATTCCTTCAGAGGGTTGAAAAAGAAGGTACGTTCACTGCTTGAGCAGAATTCCTTAGGGCATGACTAACGTGTTGAGACTCAAATCAAAACATGCACTATCCTTTTCAGTCAGTTTTTTGTTTCCAAATCAACACTTCAGAAGTGGATGTTTAGGCAACCTAGTGACTAGTCTTCCTTTTTAAAAGGGGCAAAGATCAGAAATATGAATCTGGAGGATATTTCCACCAACTCCCTCAAATCAATAAACGGAGCTCGCTATTACACACTTCAGTAATGCATTCTGAGTTAGATATCAACTGTCACTCCTTGAGAGAAGCATTGACTTTGAAAGGAAACTTTCCCCAAAAGGCATAAAAGGGAATACATTGATATTGAACATACCAGTGATCGACATGGATGTGTACTGATAGCACTGTGTTTCTAATGCCATCACAGGTGGCTTTATTCTGTGCTTCAGGTCCTGTCTACGTGACGTATGTGAAGAACAAAAACAATGTGACAGAGTTTGTCTTCCAGGGACTCACACAAGATGATACATTAGCAAAAGTATGCTTCACATTCTTCTTAGTCTTCTATGCCACTGTTATTCTTGGAAACCTGCTTAGCATCATCACTATACGGAACAGTCAACAGCTGGACTCTCCCACCCCATACTTCTTCCTGAGCTACTTGTCCATTGTAGATATCAGTTACTCTACTGTCACAGTTCCCAAACTCATTTGTGACCTTCTTGCTGAAAAGAAGACCATCTCTTTTGTGGGCTGCATAGCACAGCTCTTTGCGGTCCATCTCAACCATGGGGAGGCAAAGAGAAGTGTTCAGGAGGGACTTTTCAGGAATGTTGTTCTATTTTTAGCATGGCTGTTCAGAATACAACTGAAACTAAATTCAAAGTTTTATGTAGCTCTCATCTTTCTTTGGAAACTGTCAGTCAAAAGGATGTGAGCATATTGTCACCAGACCCGAGCCTTTGGGGTGGTATTGGGGCTTTTACCTTTAGACACCTTAGAGCTGTGTAAGTCTCAGCAAGAGACCTTTGAGGGGACTGCGATTCATTGCATGGTAAAATAGGAGCATGAGAGGAGCAGGATGCTGCACTAGGTGTCTGCCTTACAGTGAAGGGTGACATACACTGTACTAGGCTTTCCAAGGCTCCCAGGAACACTGATGGACACAGAGGTCGTTCCCCAATGCCAGGCATTCACTCCGATTTTCATCAGTCTGTGCCAACCTGGTGTCTCTGGGAACGCTTCATTTAAAGGAGCTCTGCTAACACCTTTCCAAGGCCTTGACCTTATGTCATAGCTGAGCTTTATAATCTATCAGAGCAGCAATCCAAGCATGGTTAAATACCATAGTCAATGTTGGAGCCACAATCCAGTTCAGTTATCGGGACATTTTTCACCGCTTTATTTAGAGACCGGATGAAGTTTCATACTTTGGCCAGTTGTCTGGTGCTTTACACTATAAAAATCTAAGGAATAGGTGTCTCAGTGGAAATATGGGGATCCAATATCTCTCCATACTCCATAAGATATAACCTAATTCCTAGCTGAACACTGAAAATTTCCCTAAAATTCTTAACAGTACTGTTCTTGATTCATCGAGTTTTCCTCAACTGTTTGCAGCAGGGAAACCCCAAATGCCCCTAGGACCTCCTGACTCTGGGCAATGCTGTTCTACTGCAAATGGACTTACTTTAGCATTGCCGTCATGAGAAGTGATTCAAGGCAGGGATTTTCCCAAATCTCCTCCTGGAACTGAGATTTGGGGAAGGGAAGAAGAGGAACAGGATTCTGGATGGTGGATCAGAAGGCTTTCTTAGAAAAGCAAACTGTAGATTTGAAGAGACAGCAGCTCTTTAACATTTTAAATTCCCTAATTTTGTCTGGGTTTCTCGAGGTGGAGACTAAGGGATAGGTGAATGCAGGGCTTAGATGAATGTGGGGCTTATGAAAATCTGTTCTTTTTGATGATATTTGTCAGAAAGCATATTTAGGTTTGAGATTGTGATTCTTGATTGAAACATGCTGCCGGTTCTGCTGATGCTTAGCTCGAGATGGCTTTGACTATCTTAAACATCAGCGCAGAGAGAGGCATGCAGACATGACTCATTGCTGTGCAGGGAAGCTCTTTGATGGCGATCTACCTGTCTTTTTCTGGAAGAGTAGTAGTGTACATTGCTCTTCGCAGAGACCTGTAAACATACACAGTAAAGTAAAATGATGCCTGTGGTTTCTTCTCAAGCTATTTCCTTCCTGTGAGCTGGGAGTCCACTGAAAGAGACAATTTTGGACACCTCAGAAATCTGGTTTAAAAATCTCGCATCTCTGTTCAAGATAAGGACAGCGCAACATTGATATGTGTAAAAACAGTGAACTTCACATATCTGATGATACTTTATAATGAGAAACAAGAGATAAACCTTGAGCTTCAGGCTCTGCAGCAACAGAAAGATGACAACTAGCAGCACCAAAAGGCTATATTTTCACATTCTTCTTTACATTTCTGTAGTTTTTTCGTGTTTCCAGGCAGAAGGGGAAAAAGGAGGTAGTAATGAGTGACAGAAGAGGGACATTTAACAGGAGAGGGACAGTTACTTTCCCTAGTGTTTGGGGGGCAAAAACACGGGTGTCTCTTCTCCAAGATTTCCTTTCCAGAACTTCAGGTTCTGTGTGTTGCACTGGAAGAGGCTACTCCTTTCAAATACTGAAGACGTAGCAGAAGTGGCCATAAATTCAAATCACATTGCTTTTCTCCTCTTGAATATCTTTGAAAGCTTTTTCTCATCTTGACGGACTGGTGGTTTTCCTACATGAGCAAACGTTCCTAAAAGAACAGAGAACTGCAATTCTGTGCCACGCACTCCTCAGGCAGGAGTCCTGTTTGTGCTTGGAACTTGCAAGTTAAGAGTCAGGATTCCTCCAGCTTTCAGCAGCAGAGGAACACAGTCTTTCAAGATAGAAGTTGCAGATACAACCAGTTAAAAGTCCACCTAAAAGCACTTCTAACAATTAAGTACCTTTCTGAATCTCACCCTTGGAAGCTGATCAAATCTTCCTTGGAAGTCCTACTCTTTGTACCAAGGTTTTGATAAATTTTCCCCAAACAAAGTTCTCTTTCTAACAAGTCTGCTGAAGTTTCTCTGATATGACCTAAAACTCTCCTCAGAGCATCCTTCACCTCCTTATTCCTTAGGCTGTAGCTGGTAAGATTCAGCACTGCAGTCACCACTGTAGAGAACAGAGAGGCCCATTTATCTCAGTCCAATGAGTAGCTGCATATCGGGCTACCGCACATAAAAACGGTGCTCCCATAAAACAAGAAGAGAGCTCTCAGATGGGAAGCACAGGTGGAGAAGGCTTTGCATCTGTGCTTGGAGGAGTGGATCCTCAGGGTGGTGGAGATGAGGTAGATGGAGGAGATGAGAATTGCCAGAGATGTGAAGATGCCACGAAACACACCAAAAATGTGAAGTACCGTCTCTTTGCTATAGGTGTCAGAGCATGAAAGCTGGATCCTGGGGGAATGTCACAGAAATAATGACTGATAACACCAAAGTCACAGAAAGAGAATGTGAAGGTGGAGATAGTTTGCGCAAGCGTGTGGACAAAGCCAGTGAAACAGGAGATGATTACCATCTGTGTACAGGCTTTTGAGGACATGAGAGTTGCATAAAGAAGAGGGTTACAGAGAGCCACATGCAGTCATATGCCATTACTGCCAGCAGCAGACACACAACACTAGCCATGAGGAGACAAGTGAATAGCTGTGCCACACAGGCACTGACTGAAATGGCTCTCCTCACTGCTGAAGAGTTCACCAGCAACCTTGGGGAGACAGCTGAGGAGTAACAGAAATCCACAGAAGCCAAGTTACTGAGGGAAAGGTACACAGTGTGTGAAGCCGGGGGATCAACCTTCATCTACATGATCATTCCAAGATTCCCTATTAATGTGCTTAAAAAAAGCGGGTTACCTTCACCTCTTGGCTTTCTGTTAGTCCAGAGAGGATAAACTCAATGGCCACACAGTGATTCCTCTCAGGCATGTTGCTAGCACACTCATATTATCTCCCGACAAGAAACTGGTTCAACACTTAGAAGTAATGGGAAACTGGCAACACACAATTGATTGTCTCAGTAGCCACAAGGAAGTACGGAGCATTTTCATCACAGCTTCTGACTAGACTTCTTTAATTATGCATTGAAATGACTTGTGATACAAGGGAGTACTGTTCCTATTTTTCAGGTGAGATAAGAAAGCGCAGAAAGATAAAATAATTTATTCAAAAGGCAGCAGCAGCACTGTGAAACACCAGTCCTAGTCTGGCACTACAATGGTTTTCGTGTGTCCTCTTTGTCCTTTTTTAAGGAAAAAAGTCTGCTTTTCTTGAGGACATCTATGGAGCACTCTTCTCCCCTCACTCGTGCCCACTGTTGGGTGTACAGTATCGTCCAAATGGCCCACTCCAAGGACAATGACCCGCTGATTCCTGACATCATTCTAGTTCAGACATCATTCTTTCTGTATTGCAATCACCAATATATTTTTTGCCTACTAGCTAACTCCCCGGGGCATTGGTAGCAGGGTAGTTAGAGCTCAGTATGGGCCGCAAAGTCCATTAACAGGGCAAAGCAGCCCCTGTTCAGCCTTGCTGAAATAGGAATATAATGGTTAGGCTGCAGCTGTGCCAACTTGCTAAGACCTGCCTTAATTACATGGACCTCCACCAAACTGACCTTTGGGACTGCAACTTGTAAACATACAAATAACAAATCCACATCCTGGCAGAAGAAAGTAAGAGTTTCCTCTCTTGAAAGAAATGGTGCCAAGCACTAAATGGCAACAGCAGCAGGAAAACTCAGCTTTGCATCTTCCCAAAGAGGAGGAGATACCACAAGATCCTCCAGGTTTGGCTGAGAAAGGATTTCTCATTTGCTTGCATCCCTGTGGTCAAGGAAAAGTGGCCATCTTCTGCTCAGGAATAAATTGGGAAGAGTCACCAAATGAAATACTTTCCATTTAGAGGGTGAAAAATCTCATGCTAAAAGGGAAGGAATCCTGAACAGAAAGGGAATCAGTCATCCCTGTAAAGGTTCTACCAGCTTCACCTCACATGAAAAATTATTGTTAATCTATTGGAGGTTACCAGTAACCTGGCTGACGCTCTCAAAGCGGAGTTCTTATCACGTGGGTGACTGAATGGAGGTTTCAATTCTTGCTGAGGTCTGTTTCTAGCATAGGCTTCAAGGTATTGCATATGTACAAAACTATTCTCTTACTGACCTGTTTCATCCAGAAAGGCAAGAGTATCTACTCTGTGCTGTAGATACTGTAGATACTGTCTGTACTGTAGGTAACAAGCCAGTTTATTCCCCGCTTGAGCCATATCTTCAGAAGTACTTGCCCATTTCAAGAAGCAGACAGCAGGATTAAAACCAGCCTATAATGGTTAGGTACACAGTTTAAGCGAGCAAAATGCTTACCCTGCTTAGGTGCACAAAAGACCAGACTGCCTTTACACACTGAGTTATCTTTGCATAGCTGGCTGTTGTTTATCTCCAACCTACCCAACCTTTTCTGCCCTAAAGCACAGCAACTAGCCCAGTTAATTCTCAGAAAAGGGCTTCAATGAGCTTGCTATCAACAGGTTGCTCTCTTCCATGGACTACTTGGGAAACTGAAGGAGGAAATTTCCCTCTCCTGCCCCAACGTGAGTGATCAAACACTGGATTAGGTGCAAATTTGTAGAATCTCCATCTGTGCTGATGTTTAAAATTCAGCTGGATCGGGCCGGAGCAATCTGATCTGACTGAACCTGCTTTGAGGAGGAGGTTGGACTTGATGACCTCCAGAAATCCTTCCCAACCTAAATGATTCTATGAGTCTATCTGCAGATTGAAAATGATCTTTTTGATCTCTGAAATGAAGAAATAGGCCTACCTTCCTTGCATGAAGGTGCGAGATATTTTATGCCATATTGATCCCAGAAATAAACTCTTATTTCAAAAGCTACAAACTTATGAGGCCTTCTACAGACAGCTGGAAGTAGCCTCACGATCCCAGGCCCTGGTTCTCATGGGGGACTTCAACCACCCTGAGATCTGCTGGAAAGACAACACAGCTAGGCACAAACAGTCCCGGAGGTTCCTGCAGAGCATTGGTGATAATTTTTTGACACAGGTGGTGGAGAAGCCAACAAGGAGAGGTGTGCTGCTGGACCTCGTACTAACAAACAAAGAAGGACTGGTGGAAGATGTGAAGGTTGGGGGCAGCAATGGCTGCAGTGACCATGAGGTGGTGGAGTTCAGGATCCTGCGAGGAGGCAGCAGGGCACTGAGTAGGATCGCAACCCTGGACTTGAGGAGAGCAAACTTTGGCCTCTTCAGGGACCTACTTGGAGGAATGCCATGGGTTAGGGCCCTAGAAGGAAGGGGTGTTCAAGAGAGCTGGTTAATATTCAAACATCACTTCCTCCAGGCTCAAGAACGGTGCATCCCTATGAGTAGAAAGTCAAGCAAAGGAGGTAGGAGACCTGCATGGATGAGCAAGGAGTTCCTGGCAAAACTCAACCAGAAGGAGGAAGTCTACAGAAAGTGGAAAGGGGGACAGGCCACTTGGGAGGAATATAGGAACATTGTCAGAGTATGCAGGGATGCGATGAGGAAGGCTAAGGCCCATTTGGAATTAAATCTGGCAAGGGATGTCAAGGACAACAAGAAGGGCTTCTTCAAAGACATCAGTAGCAAGAGGAAGACTAGGGAAAATGTGGGCCCTTTGCTGAATGGGGAGGGTGCCCTGGTGAGGAAGGATGCAGAGAAGGCAGAGTTACTGAATGCCGCCTTTGCTTCAGTCTTTCCTGCTCAGGCCAGCCCTCAGGAACCCCAGACCCTGGAGGCAAGAGAGAAAGTCTGGAGAAAGGAAGACTTTCCCTTGGTGGAGGAGGATCGGGTTAGAGATCATTTAAGCAAACTTGACACCCACAAATCCATGGGCCCCAATGGGATGCACCCACGAGTGCTGAGGGAGCTGGCAGACGTTATTGCTAAGCCACTCTCCATCATCTTTGAAAGGTCTTGGAGAACAGGAGAGGTGCCCGAGGACTGGAAGAAAGCCAGTGTCACCCCGGTTTTCAAAAAGGGCAAGAAGGAGGACCCAGGGAACTACAGGCCAGTCAGCCTCACCTGCATCCCTGGAAAGGTGATGGAGCAGCTCATCCTGGAGACCATCTCCAGGCATGTGGAGGACAAGAAAGTGATCAGGAGTAGTCAGCATGGCTTCGCCAAGGGGAAATCATGCCTAACCAATCTGATAGCCTTCTGTGATGGAATGACTGGCTGGGTAGATGAGGGGAGAGCAGTGGATGTTGTCTCCCTTGACTTGAGGAAGGTTTTCGACACTGTCTCCCATAGCATCCTCATAGACAGGCTCAGGAAGTGTGGGTTAGATGAGTGGACAGTGAGGTGGATTGAGAACTGGCTGAATGGCAGAGCTCAGAGAGTTGTGATCAGTGGCACAGAGTCTAGCTGGAGGCCTGTAGCTAGCGGTGTCCCCCAGGGGTCAGTCCTGGGTCCAGTCTTGTTCAACTTCTTCATCAATGACCTGGATGAAGGGACAGAGTGCACCCTCAGCAAGTTTGCTGAGGATACAAAACTGGGAGGAGTGGCGGATACCCCAGAGGGCTGTGCTGCCATTCAGAGAGACCTGGAGAGGCTGGAGAGGTGGGTGGAGAGGAACCTCCTGAAGCTCAACAAAGGCAAGTGCAGGGTCCTGCACCTAGGGAGGAATAACCCCATGCACCAGGACAGGTTGGGGCTGACCTGCTGGAAAGCAGCTCTGCGGAGAAGGACCTGGGAGTGCTGGTGGACACCAAGTTAAGCCTGAGGCAGCAATGTGCCCTTGTGGCCAAGAAGGCCAATGGTATGCTGGGGTGCATCAGGAAGAATGTTGCCAGCCGGTCGAGGGAGGTGATTCTCCCCCTCTACTCAGCCCTGCTGAGGCCACATCTGGAGTACTGCGTCCAGTTCTGGGCTCCCCAGTACAAGAGGGATGTGGCACTACTGGAGCAAGTCCAGCGAAGGGCTACAAAATGATTAGGGGATTGGAGCATCTCTCTTATGAGGAAAGGCTCTTAGAGCTGGGCCTGTTTAGCTTGGAGAAGAGGAGGCTGAGAGGAGATCTTATTAACGTGTACAAGTATCTGAAGGGAGGGTGTCAAGAGGATGGAGCCAGACTCTTTGCAGTGGTGCCCAGCGACAGGACGCGAGGCAACGGGCACAAACTGAAGCACAGACACTTCCATCTGAACATGAGGAAAATCTTCTTCCCTGTGAGGGTGACAGAGCACTGGAACAGGTTGCCCAGAGAGGTTGTGGAGTCTCCTTCTCTGGAGATACTCAAAACCTGCCTGGACACAATCCTGGGCAATGTGCTCTAGGTGACCCTGCTTGGGAAGGGGGTTGGACTAGATGATCTCCAGAGGTCCCTTCCAACCTCAACCATTCTCTGATTCTGTGAAATGGCTTCAGGAATACTGTTACCCCATAGAATTAAAATGAACAAAAAAGAAAAGTTTTGACCCCTGTTAGTTCTTTGAATGTTCTGGTGCAGACATTTTTCCTTCTTTCTCTGCCCTCAACTTAATTTCCAAAAATCAGATTTAGATCCATTCCTTTTAAATCCAGCCCTTCACTTGCTCACAAACTGTTTTAGTGTTAATTCGATCCATGCACCAGCCAACCCAGAAAGAGAGTAATGGAGACACAAAGGAGGGAAGGATTGAGGGCAGGAGCCAAAAATAAAAAATAAAAAATAGAAAGTCTGGAGAGCTGGATGGAGAGGCAGAGAAATGCCCTTTCAGCCCTGCAGCAACAGGCAAGTGCCAGTGCCAGGAAGAGAGGTGACCCTCCCAGCAGCTACTGGGAAGACAGTGAGATAAGGTGCTGTGGCTGGGAGCTGAAAGCTTTCTCAGAAGCACTAGGGTGAGAGGACTTGCACGGCACTGCGTAGGGGGAGCGAGGCATCCCCAGTGTGGGGCGAGACGGTGGTGGGGAAGAGATTTGGCACAGGCACAGGAGGGTGGCTGATGGCTCAGCAGGAGCTGTGTACTGCAGCCACATAGGGAAGGGAAAAGCTCCTTACAAGCACCTTTCTCTCCACTGCCTGTACAGGCAGCCTAGGGCAACTAACTCATCTGGAGATGGCCATCTTGGGCGAAAGCTGGGAGTGATGAGTTGAGATGTCCTCTGGGGACAGCGATGGAGAGGCTCAGGGTGTAGGTGAGGAATTGGTGCTCTTCTCTACACACACAGAAGCACCACGCATCACTCCAGGACCCCTGTGTGTTGACCAGAGCAGCCGTGGCACCAGCTGAACGGTCCCCTAGGTGTTCAGGCCTGAAGGATGTTTCTATACAAGCCCAAAATAGCCAGGATGAAACACATCCCTGCTGAGAGTGGCCTCCCAGGAGCTGCCAGAATGCACTGGAGTCCTGCAGGCTTGGCCTCAAGTCAAAGTGAGGGAAAAGACTCCCTGTAAGGTTCAGGGTCCCAAAGACATGCCCAGCATCCTGGGTCACTCTTCCTCCCTCCACTCTGCATGCTCTGCTTAGCCATGCTCTGTGCACCACGTCCCCTTCCACAAGGGGGGACCACGTAATGAGAAGAGGCACTGGCATGGTGTGCAGACAAGGATCGCTCTCACCCAGCTCCCTGCTCCCCAGCACAGCCCTGCTCGGAAGGGGCACATCACCAGCTGAGCTGCTCCCACCGCAGTGGAGATGCCCTGGCTCCGCTGGGGGCTGAGCACTGCTGCCCACCTCCCCTCAGTCCCCTCTGCAGGCTGCCCCACCCTCCCACACCTCCTTGCCAGCAGGGATTTATACAGCAGTCTCTGCAGCAGTGTCTCTGGGCACTTGGCTTCCTTCTCCGCACATTGCTTTCTCTGCAAACACTTGTCAGAAGGTGACTTTCCCAGAGCCATGGAGCTGGGGGTGACAGTTCCTCCTGCCCAGGAAGTAAATGACTGGGTTGGTGCTGCTGTCCCAGAGAGATGAGCCAGGGACCATCAAAAAATGGGAATTTACCAATGTTTGGCATGCAATAGTAATGCTTTTTCACTACTTCTCCCTTCTTCAGACAGTCTCACGATATAAAGAACACAAGAACTGTCTGTCCAAAGTTATAGCTTGACTCTTGCACTGATGCTTTGCTTCCCAGCTGCATCCATGAGCAGCTCTAGTTTCACAGACCTTGCAGAAGATGCTCTACTGCTGCTCAGGGTCACACAGATTGAGAAATTGTCAGTCCTCTTCCTTAATGCCTGCTGCTGATTTCACAACCTCCCTCAACACAACTTCTCCTTCCCCAATGGTCCACTGTCACTGCAGAACCTCCCTTAGCACACTCATCACTACCAAGTGTCCTCTTCTGACCTCAAAACCTCTCCTAACACAAGTTGTCAACATACATCGTCCCCTACTACTTCACAGAACCTGTTCTACTGTAGGGTCATCTTGAACTCTGTAGCCAGCCTTATGACACCTCAGCAGCCACAATTTTGCAACCTCTCCTAGTGTTACCCTTCAATGCACGATGCCCGCTTCTGATGTCACAAGGTCTTTCAACACAGCTTAGCACCCACAGTATCACCTGCCACTTCATACGATCTTTCAGCACAGTCCCTCACCACACCTCAGGCACTTCTGATTTCACAAACTCCACAAAGACAGTCCCTGGCCATGTAGCATCCATTTCAAGTTTCACAACTTCCCTCCACACCGTGCCTTGTCCCCATCCTGCCCATCATCAAATTCACAACACACATTCACCATGGCTCTATGAACAAAACCCCTTGCCAGTATTCACTATCCAGCTGCAAAACCTCGTTCATCTCACCATGCACAGTCCCTCCTTGTCCAAATCACAGCTCCCCTGAGCATGACCTGCTGCCATAGTGGTGTCCAGAGCCAGGTGCCAAGGTAAGTGGAAAGAAAATGGAGAAAAGACCTTTCTCCTTTGCTGGCACTAAGCACACCCCAATGGGGAATTATTTTGCAGCAGGAGGTAGCAGCAATTCTTCATTTGGAGTTGTGCATTAAGTCACCTCTGGTAGTCCATTTGGCTAGGGAAACAAAAGGACATGAATGTGATGCTAGCCAAGTTGCTGCCATGTGTGCCACTGGGTACAGAAAGTGGCAGGCTGACTCATACTAGGTTAGCAGGCCAGATGCTATTGGCCTGATCTCTGGCTTCTGTCATCTGTTGCTCCTCTTCCTTTCCCAAAGACTGTAAGACTTTGTTTACCTTCTCACCCAATACTCTTGTTTCCTGTAGTGACTACTGTTAACCCTCATTAAGCTGCCCAAGACTCCAGGTGACAGTAAAAGGACATTTAAGTTAGGGGACTATTTTCACCAAGACATTTCTTTACCAGTATTTATTCTCATTTACTGTAGGATTTCTGTTTTCACTGTGGAGATCGCTGGCATTCTGTGCAGAGGAGATGGAGACATTAACTATGTTGCTATCAGGCCATTCCACATTTCCAGAAATTTCAGCAAAACAAAGGAAAGGACAGTAGCTGAGACAATGTCTTTCCTGACATCCATGAGGCATAAGCTACAAATACACAGTAGAGTTGAGAGAAATGATGAATTTGACTTGGGCCTTGGTTGAGATGATATGCTGATATAAATCAGCATGTCTGTTTGCTTTGTTTGTTTCATTTCATAGGTTCACCTTTGACTGCAGCTGCTTTTCAGTCAAGACAGAACTCATTCTCCTCCATTGCCTCTTTCTTTCACGCCTTCCCTTCACTAAGCCTCCACCCCTCCCTCCTCCAGCCCCAAGAGCCCTTCAGGTGGAAGATTTCCTGGGAGAGGGTTAAAGGTTGGTACGCTTTTCTTCTCAGCCCTTTTTGCAGCTGCTGGGATATGAAACCATCATTCAGCACACCCAGGTCACATCATCCACACAGCCTATTAAACCACTTCTCACATAGGCAGGAAACATCAAGATACACTTGTGACACACGAAAGCAAGTAATAAATTAGGTGGGGTTGGATTATACACTGACAGCCACCTCCTAAGCAAGTTTTGGAAGCTTTCCAGAAGCCATTCTATGTTCTTTAAAGGCGCTGTGCTCTAACACATTCATACCAGGGAAGACAGAAGTTGAGGAGATAAAGTTGTACAGCCCTTACACAAAATATTAGATCTCTAAACACAGGCGAGGTAAGTTTTGCAGCTTCTCTGGCTTCTCGCTTTCCTTCGCTTTGCTTTGCTTTGCTTTCCTCTTCCTTTTTCTTTTCCTTTCTTCTTGCACAAATGTGAAAATACAGAAAGGAACTTCCACTGAAGTTATCAACTGTCTCTAGTTATCTTTGGCTAGAATCATATACAGAGCTAGTTCTACAGCCACAGATTCAATTGCTTCGATATTATTCTTTTGTTTCCCATAACCACCTGAGATTTTAGGGAAGAATGCATGCAGTAAGGAGATGGTGCAATTTCTCACCCTTTTTGAGATGTTAAGAGTACACATGAGATTCATTTTATTTTGCAGCTGATTGCATTATGTCATATAGCTCAGGTCTACCCCTGCAAAGGCACTTGAAGAGATAAGCCATAACTGGTGGCAATCCTCTACTGAATTAGTCATTCTAGTAATCCTCTTGGAGTCAACGGTCTAGAAACGGGTACCTGCAGCACATGATTCATCACATCTACAAGTAGACTGGTCAGGTGTAATATGCCTAGCTTAGGTACAGGTGCCTACATGACTTAAGTCAATGAGATGAGATCAGACAGATGGGTAGTTTGTTAAATGCAGTTTGGTGGTGATGGAAAGGACCTTATCAAGCAAGACACATAGTCGAGCTGTCTGAATTGTGAATCGGTCCTTTTGTAGATGCACACCTTGTTTTTAGCTCAGGAATTTGCCACCTGCTGGCATTCAGGCATATAGTTTCCCCTGATCATTTCTCTCTTGGTCACTCCTTTCTGACTGCCTAAATATGGCCCTGCGATTGCTGTGGTATGCTTCCAGTCATGCTCTGGCTTGGATGGAGCCCAGCTATTTCTTTTCGACTGGGTACTGCACAGCCATAAAGGTGTGCTCATTTCATCCCTGTCATTTATTTTGTTGAGAAGTCTACGTCGTTGCTCAGTAGAAGGAAGAGGGGTAGAAAGGATCACAACTTGGTAAGACGAGGGAGAAACTGACCTCACATTGTTCTTACTGATCCTTTTCCTTGTAGAAATATCTGAAGGGGAACAATCCATGTAAATTGTACCCTTCTGCTTGAAAAACTTTCATCTAGTGTAAGTACAACTGTAAGCATAGGAAAAGTCCCTAACTTTTCCCGCTTCCTCTCTTGGCTTCAGTTTGTGGGTCTGAAACTAATCTTGGGTTTTCTCAGTTTCAGTGTTTCCTGTGGATGCTTGTTCACTTTGTGCCTGCACAAGCCTTTCTGATTATGCTGCAGATGGAAGTAGTTGGTAGATAACTTGGCTTAACTGAATCATTCCACAGATTTGCTCACAGATCACGAATACAAATGAGAAGACCTGGTTGTGATGTAATTCTGCAGGACTTAAAATGGTGCATTTTAACACCAGCTGACGGGGAATGTTTTGATCCTAGAAGGAAGCCCATACAGTGGATATTTTTATTAAAAGAGTGCCTGCTTTTGGCTGACCTTAAACTCTCTGTGAAGAGTTTAATCTGGTGGTTCCCAGACTTCTTTGACCATATGAACTCTGGAGGTCTGGGTGCATAATGGCAAGCTAGAGACGTTACACTCTTTCTAAAGATGTAGGCTACTCATTTATTAGTGACACGTAATGCTCGATGGGTTGTAGCTGGAATACAGGGTGAACCAAAGAAGTCCCATGTTTATGCTGGAATGTGACCTTGTCTCGAATGAGAAACTGTATGGATGTAGAAATGCCTAGGGACAAGGAGCTCAGCCATAACCTAAAACAGGTGGATGGCATTACAAAAAGCTCTGAGCTACTTTCAGGGACCAAAAGGGATTATTCTCTGAGGGTCATTCTAACCTGGTGGTGCTAATTTGCTTAAGCTCCTCATAGTGAGTGGAGGAAAAAAGGGTTCTGCAAAGGACCCTAATTCAGTCATTCTGAATCAGCCTATAGAGAGACTTATACTGGCTGTTGAAGGAGTTTAGTTAGATTAGCTTCATTAAGCTAAGTTAACCCTTGAAAGCATCACGCAGAGCATATCAAAAATCACACTAGGTAAAATCAGTACAGTGCTGGGACAGAAGATCTCACAAGAGTCTTTCATTCTTCCTTCCTCTGATAGAAACAATGCTGGGATTTAGAACAATGTGAAGTACTACATTAAGTCATATGTGCAATTTTTTTCCCCTCCATGATAGATAACCTTCCCAGAACTCATTTTTCCGCCTGTGACATTTCATATTTACGTTTCAAAATGTCTATACACAAGAGAGTTCTTTTCTCTGCATGTGGGTACATTTCCCTTCTAAACAAGAATTCAAAGATCATGTGTGCTTATAAAGCAAATCATCATTCTGAGCAATATTTCCAGGTATTCTTAAAGACACCCATTTTACAAAGATTGCTGTCAGGGACTTTGTCTCCCCTGAGGGCAAACATGCTGCACTATCTGCCTCGTAGTGCCCAAGGTGAACACTCTGGCCTTGTCCTTAGTGCATGGAAGGCTACCAGCCATGGAGCCAGTCCTTCAAGATCCTGGAGGACCAGGATTAAGGAACATATCACAGAATACACCTATCTCCATGCCACCAAAGCCAGGGCAGAAGCTTTGTACTGTGGAGAATTAAATAGCTGTGAAAAAAAAATACATGACAGAAACCAAACACTTCATAAGCTTAATACTAATGCTATATCTTTCTTGGTTTGTATCCACTTCCGATATATAACTCATTATTAATAATGAAAAAATGCTGATGAATCATGTGTCTGTCTTTGTTTTCCCAGGTGTATAAGCTGTATATTGCATATTGGCACCCGACTGATCAACATGGAGAATGTAAGCAGTGTGAAGGAATTCATTCTTCTGGGCCTTTCAAAGAACCAAGGGGTGCAGAAAATATCTTTTGTGGTGTTTTTGTTCTTCTATATTGTTACTGTGGCAGGAAATCTGCTCATCGTTGTCACTGTAGTTAGCAGTCAACGTCTGAACTCCCCCATGTATTTCTTTCTCTGCCACCTGTCCATTGCAGATATTTGCTTCTCTTCTGTCACAGCTCCCAAAATGATTGCTGACTTCCTTGTTGAGAAGAAAACCATTTCCTTTGGGGGTTGCATGGCACAGCTATTTGGGTTACATATCTCCGGTGGCGCTGAGATCTTCATCCTCACAATGATGGCCTATGATCGCTACTTTGCCATATGCAGACCCCTGCACTACACCACCCTCATGACCAGGCGTGTGTGTGGCTGGATGGTGATGGGTTCATGGGTGGGGGGCTTTGTGCACTCCCTGGTGCAGACCCTCGTAACCGTTAGCCTCCCTTTTTGCGGCCCCAACAAAATTGACCACTACTTCTGTGATGTCCACCCCCTACTACAACTGGCCTGTACCGACACCTATGTTGCGGGCATCATTGTCGTTGCCAATACTGGAATGATTTGTTTGGTCTCTTTCTTCATCCTGGTCACGTCCTACATTGTCATTTTGTTTTCCTTGAAAAGGCGAACGTCCGAAGGGAGGAACAAAGCCCTCTCCACCTGTGGGTCCCACATTACTGTGGTGATTCTCTTCTTTGGGCCATCCACATTCACCTACATACGCCCATTCAGCAGTCTCTCGGAGGAGAAGAGGATAGCTGTGTTTTACAATGTCATCATGCCCATGCTGAACCCACTCATCTACACACTGAGAAATGAGGAGGTAAAAAGTGCCATGAGAAAACTGTGGAATAGAAAAGTCTGGAGTGAAAAGGGTGAGGTGTAGAACTGTGGTAACATTTTCTCAGGAGCTGAGAAAATCAAGTCTCTCTCACTATAATTCCATTTTGGAAAATTTACTGAAAACTCCCTTTTGAAGAAAAGCTTGGTTTTAGCTGTTGCAGTAATTAGGAAGACCCTGGAAGTTCATGTTTTGATTGGAATGGCATTGCAAACTCTGTGACTAGCAGGGATTCCCTTTATGTTCTCTTTTTGAATAGCACAGGCCCAGGACTGGGGCTTCAAAGCACTGCTGAGACACCAGCAAATAAATAAATGAATGCTATCAAAAATACTAAAATGTGTTCCAGGCAGAGCATCCCATTAGTCCGAGCTCTCCCAGGTGTAAACTTTCCGTCAGACAAACTCCATCTACTCTGCAGTCTACTCAGCTAGGAAACGATGGCCCAAGGTGTCTGCAAGACCTGCAAGGTCCCCTGCTGCTGGAAGCAATTGTACCAAAGGCTTCCTTCCCCTTTACTTTGGAGTAAATGCCTTCTTAGGAGTACTGCATTGTCATATGCTGAATCCGTGGGTTAGCAATTAAACTGCTGATATTAGATGCTGGTTGGGTCACTTGCTGATGCAGATGATATGAGGAGAAGCTTCTCCCCTTCCCATTCCAGTGCAGCTTTCTGCCTTTCTGCAGTAGTTCACCTATCACTAATGCCCTCCTTCCTAGCCATCCTGTCTGCCCTTCATCTCTGCCTCAGATTTTGCATTTTACTGTTTAGACTAATAGAGAATCAAAGATCCAAGTGAAAGATAAATTGCTCACCGTAGGAAATTGTCGCCACCCAAGAAAGCATTGGGTGGCACAATTTTATGTGTCAATGAAAAAAAAGAGTTGTTTGGGAATAATTCCTGTACGCAAGATAACTCCTAGCCCAACAGGGCACATCTACAGGCCCAGGCAAAGGAAGAACATGTATTCCAAGGGAATAGCTGGAGCAGCTACTCCCGCAGGAGGGAAGAGAAGAAATGTGAAGATGGAAGATTAAATCATCTCAGAGCCAGTCACAGCTGCCACAGGGAGGTTAGTTGTAGCAGCTAAGGTTCTCCACAAGGCCAAAGGAGCCACGAGGAGCCACGGGACCCTGACTCCTACCTTGCCAGGAGGAAAAGAGCAAATCAGCTGCGTGAGGGGGAAAGACATCTGTGTAATGCACTCTGAAAGTAATTAAAGCACTTTCTTTTTTCTTCCTTCACTTCACGTTCCCTATAAACACTGGCTTGCACTTGTGTTGCACCTTTAACATGGCTTAAGTGTGATTCAAGATAAGAAGGTGTTCCCTGCACAGGAGAGCGGCACATCTACAGACCAAACCCTGGGACAATGTCGCAAATGCTCTGGTTCCCCGAATGTCCTCTGCTCTATGCAGGGGGTGGCAGAGTGGGTTCCCGTTTCACAGGCATGCACCAGTACACTGCAGACGTCTCAGTGTCTTCTCCTCACCGTGGTGGGTTATATGGATGGCAGCCAGCAGGACGGAACTGGGATAAATCCTGATTCTCAAGGCTTAGAGGTTTAGCATCCCTCAGGCCTGGGCCAGCATGTCCCTCACCCAGCATTCACACTCTGTGGACACAGCTAAAGGTGGGATCATCCCCACCTGTTTGTAGCAGTCTAAATTCTTCATGCAATGAAGGACAGTTGTCTAGCTCAGCACCATTGTCAACAGAGAGGGACAGGCGCCTTCAGAGGCTGGTCTGTCTCACCCAGGGTGGGGCAGGTGGAAAGACAGATGGGGCCCACTGACCCCCTTCATACTGAAACTGCTGAGGGGTTAGGACACACGGCCAGTTCAAGCTAAGGCTTATAATTTTAAAACTGTTTGTTTGTTTGTTTAATGTTTTGGGGAAGAACGCCATGATTTTTCTGATTTCTCTTCCAGCTGCTGGATGCTAGCAGGCAACAGCGGGACCATACCTTATGGAAGGCATCAACAACAACATTTGATTCCTCTACACATTGGCCCAGATTCTTAAAATGACTTAATATGAGGACTAACCAGCTGCTTCTATATTTTGCATTGCCTGAGTAAAAATACCTGGCAAGTAGTGAGGCCTGACCACAAACATTTTTAAAGTCTTGAAATAATTTCCTCATTTACTCCTTGTTTCAAACGTGTACAGACCAGATGTCTAAGTGCCAACAGTCATATAGCACAGTTCTGATATTTATTTATGCTGCAAATGTGCAATGGTAAGAGCAAGTTAATAAGAAAGAAGAAAGCATATGTGAAATATTGGCTTAGAAGGGAAAAATATCTGACACGTGTAAGAGACATCTTTACTCAAAAAATGTTTGATTGCAAGGGCAATGTGAACACAAACTCTTGCAAATGGTCAGCCATGACATTGATTTTAAATAGAAATGTTTCCAAAAGAAGCACATAGCTAATACTAAATGAAGTCCATTTATCTGGACAGCATTGGAAAGCAAGCAAGAAAGCAAGCAAACCCCCACACAACGTGACATGGTCTAGGTGATCACGCTCCAGAGTCACCCTGTAGAGATTACTCTAATAGCTGTCCAAAATATATATTTTAGCTCCCTGTCCACTGATTCTTTCTGACAAAGAAAACTTCACATGCCTCTGCGATCTCATTGCTTCTGGTAAGCTTGTGCTTCTGCTGTGCAATTTACTTGAAATATTTCTGCCACAACTTCCCCATCTGGAGAGAGAGAGTTGTTCTTGCAGATGCTCTTGGAAGTTGTTTTTGCAGAATGAGAAATGGAGCTAGACATTCAGGCTGTCCGTTTCATCCCCTGTAGTTTTCAGCCCTGGCAGAGATGTGCACTGCTCTCGTGACACATAAGAAGCAGCTTGGAGCTGAGAGGTTTTGATGAAACCGCCTGAAGTGGTCCGAGAGGTCATCAGAGGAGAATAGCAGGCAAACTGTTGGAGACTAGCAAATATAAACTGTGCAAGTTTTCTGATCTTGCTTCTTTGTTTTGTTCAAGCGTGACTATGAAATCCTGCCTTTGAAAAGAGGCATTACTGTTGAGTGACTTTTGTGAGGTGCATTTTATCAAGTAGAAAGAACTCCAATTTTTTTTTTACCCTTTGTTTTAATTGGGGTCTTCTTTGCTTATTTTTCAGTTATATGCCATTTCCAGAAATATCTGTCAAAAGGAAGTTTCTGGTGTTACAGAGTCAAGGAGTCAATAGGTAGCTGCAGCACTGCCTATGTACTCAGTCTTAACTTGTCCCCTCTAGCTGTACACATCGTGGCAACAATGCTCTTAACACACACGCTTTGGGCCTCCCCACACTGCTTTCCCTCTGCACATGGAGCAGCATGGAGATAGGGCTGGAGACACGAAAGAATATTTCCTCTGCTGCTAAAGTTGGAGGGTGGAAGAGGCAGAGATCTCATGAGAAAGAACTGATTGACCTGTGATTGTGGAACAGGATTAAGATCCCAAAGGACTTGCCAGTATTGTAGACATTGTTATGCAGCTCTTGCCATCTATCTTTTCAGTGTAGAAACGGAACACTAGTGATACTTGCGTACTGCACTAGAGTGCAGCAAAGGTGAATACAAGGGTGTTGGTGAGTAAAGGAGATTCAGCAGTGGTGTATTTATTACACTGCTATATGCAAGACGCTTCATTACACAAGCATTATGAACAAGCATGTGTGTGGCCGGCTGGTGGCAGCTTCGTGGGTGGGAGGCTGTGTGCACTCCCTGGTACAGACCCTGCTGACCGCTCAGCTATTGTTTTGTGGGCCCAATGAGATCGACCACTGCTTCTGTGATGTACACGCTTTGCTGAAGCTGGCCTGCACTGACACCTACGTGGTTGGTTGCATCGTGGTTGCCAATAGTGGTCTGATTTCCTCGGGCTCTTTTGCTTGTTCTTGTTGTGTCCTGTGTCATTATTTTGGTCTCTTTGAGGACACGCTCTTCCAAAGGGCGTCTCAAAGCACTCTCTACCTGCACCTCCCATATCACTCTTGCACTTCTGTTCCTTGCGCCATGCATTTTCATCTCTATGCGCCCTTCCACCATCTTTTCAGCAGACAAGATAATCTCTGTGTTTTACACCATCATCACGCCTATGCTCAATCCCTTGATTTACACCCTCCGAAATGAAGACATGAAAAAAGCCTTGAACAAGCTGTGGAGCAGAAAAGCAAAGAGGAGTGAGACATGAAACAACAGGGTGAGTGTTTGTAAGATGACTGTAGCTCAAGAAACCATGGGGAGGCAAAGAGAAGTGTTCAGGAGGGACTTTTCAGGAATGTTGTTCTATTTTTGGCATGGCTGTTCAGAATAGAACTGAAAATAAATTCAAAGTTATATGCAGCTCTCATCTTTCTTTGGAAATTGTCGGTCAAAAGGATGTGAGCATATTGTCACCAGTCAAACCCGAGCCTTTGGGGTGGTATTGTGGCTTTTACCTTTAGACACCTTAGAGCTGTGTAAGTCTCAGGTCTAGGCTGGTCAATCGCCTGGTGCTTTACACTATAAAAATCTAAGGAACAGGTATCTCAGTGGAAATACGGGGATCCAATATCTCTCCATACTCCACACAATATAACCTAATTCCTAGCTGAACACTGAAAATTTCCCTAAAATTCTTAACGGTACTGTTCTTGATTCATTGAGTTTTCCTCAACTGTTTGCAGCAGGGAAACCCCCAAATGCCCCTAGGACCTCCTGACTCTGGGCAATGCTGTTCTACCGCAAATGGACTTACTTTAGCATTGCTGTCATGACAAGTGATTCAAGGCCGGGATTTTCCCAAATCTCCTCCTGGAACTGAGATTTGGGGAAGGGAAGAAGAGGAACAGGATTCTGGATGGTGGATCAGAAGGCTTTCTTAGAAAAGCAAACTGTAGATTTGAAGAGACAGCAGCTCTTTAACATTTTAGATTCCCTAATTTTGTCTGGGTTTCTCAAGGTGGAGACTAAGGGATAGGTGAATGCAGGGCTTATGAAAATCTGTTCTTTTTGATGATATTTGTCAGAAAGCATATTTAGGTTTGAGATTGTGATTCTTGATTGAAACATGCTGCCGGTTCTGCTGATGCTTAGCTCGAGATGGCTTTGACTATCTTAAACATCAGCGCAGAGAGAGGTGTGCAGACATGACTCATTGCTGTGCAGGGAAGCTCTTTGATGACAACCTACCTGTCTTTTTCTGGAAGAGTAGTAGTGTACATTGCTCCTCCCAGAGACCTGTAAACATACACAGGAAAATAAAATGATGCCTGTGATTTCTTTTCAAGGTATTTCCTTCCTTTGAGCTGGGAGTCCACTGAAAGAGACAATTTTGGACACCTCAGACATCTGGTTTAAAAATCTCACTTCTCTGTTCAAGATAAGGACAGCGCAACACTGATACATGTAAAAACAGTGAACTTCACAAATCTGATGATACTTAATAATCAGAAACAAGAGATAAACCTTGAGCTTCAGGCTCTGCAGCAACAGAAAGGTGACAACTGGCAGGACCAAACGACTATATTTTCCTGAGACGTGTAAAATCCTTCTTTAGGGTGCCATAGATGACCACAGGGACACAATCTTTGCTATAGTTATGCACAGCTTTAAGGAGAGGAAGTCAGGGGAAATAACAGCCCTAACAGGCTTGCAGTGAAATGCAAAGGGAATCCGCAAGACCTCTTTCCATCCCCCTTTGACTGTAAACCTTATGCAGAGGCAGGAACCTCTCGCCTGTCTGAGATTAATTCTGTCACTTTCAGCTCAAAAAAGATTTCAACTCCTTCTGCCAACTGAGGGACAGCATTTGTAGACTCAGCCAGAAGGGATGAAACATCTACTAGAGATAGAACACCTATCCTTAGAGCTAGCTTAGTTGAATTGATAAAAGGATTCCAAAACCTTTCCCAACTTTCTCCTCTCCCAGAAATGATTGGTCATTTATTCTCAAAATCACATTGATGGCAGACATGTAGTTGGTAAGTCACCATCTTATTTCGGCATTTTTTAAAGTGAAAAAACACTTCAGCTTGATTAACTTTCAAATTATGTCCAATGTCCTTAAAATAACTACCGGTTCACTCAGTTGCCTCAAGTGGATTGCTGATATGTGGAGATGAAAAGCAGGAACAAGTTCTTGTTACTTCACAATGGTAGCAAAATTCGAAGTCAATCTTTTTTGCATTTCTGTAGTTTTTTCATGTTTCCAGGCAGAAGGGGAAAAAGGAGGTAGTAATGAGTGACGGAAGAGGGAGATTTAACAGGAGAGGGACAGTTACTTTCCCTAGTGTTTGGGGGGCAAAAACACGGGTGTGTGTTCTCCAAGATTTCCTTTCCAGAACTTCAGGTTTTCTGTGTTGCACTGGAAGAGGCTACTCCTTTCAAATAATGAAGACGTAGCAGAAATGGCCGTAAATTCAAATCACATTTCTTTTCTCCTCTTGAATATCTCTGAAAGCTTTTTCTCATCTTGATGGACTGGTGGTTTTCCTACATGAGCAAACGTTCCTAGTAGAACAGAGAACTGCAATTCTGTGCCACGCACTCCTCAGGCAGGAGTCCTGTTTGTGCTTGGAACTTGCAAGTTAAGAGTCAGGATTCCCCCAGCTTTCAGCAGCAGAGGAACACAGTCTTTCAAGATAGAAGTTGCAGATACAACCAGTTAAAAGTCCACCTAAAAGCACTTCTAACAATTAAGTACCTTTCTGAATCTCACCCTTGGAAGCTGATCAAATCTTCCTTGGAAGTCCTACTCTTTGTACCAAGGTTTTGATAAATTTTCCCCAAACAAAGTTCTCTTTCTAACAAGTCTGCTGAAGTTTCTCTAATATGACCTAAAACTCTCCTCAGAGCATCCTTCACCTCCTTATTCCTTAGGCTGTAGCTGATAAGATTCAGCACTGGAGCCACCACTGTAGAGAACAGAGAGGCCCATTTATCTCAGTCCAATGAGTAGCTGGATGTTGGGCTACCGCACATAAAAACGGTGCTCCCATAAAACAAGAAGAGAGCTCTCAGATGGGAAGCACAGGTGGAGAAGGCTTTGCATCTGCCCTTGGAGGAGTGGATCCTCAGGGTGGTGGAGATGAGGTAGATGGAGGAGATGAGAATTGCCGGAGATGTGAAGATGCCACGAAACACACCAAAAATGTGAAGTACCATCTCTTTGCTATAGGTGTCAGAGCATGAAAGCTGGATCCTAGGGGGATGTCACAGAAATAATGACCGATAACACCAAAGTCACAGAAAGAGAATGTGAAGGTGGAGATAGTTTGCACAAGTGCGTGGACAAAGCCAGTGAAAGAGGAGATGATTACCATCTGTGTACAGGCTTTTGAGGACATGAGAGTTGCATAAAGGAGAGGGTTGCAGAGAGCCACATGCAGTCATATGCCATTACTGCCAGCAGCAGACACACAACACTAGCCATGAGGAGACAAGTGAATAGCTGTGCCACACAGGCACTGACTGAAGTGGCTCTCCTTACTGCTGAAGAGTTCACCAGCAACCTCGGGGAGATAGCTGAGGAGGAACAGAAATCCACAGAAGCCAAGTTACTGAGGGAAAGGTACACAGTGTGTGAAGCTGGGGGATCAACCTTCATCTACACAATCCTTCCAAGATTCCCTATTAATGTGCTTAAAAAAAGCGGGTTACCTTCACCTCTTGGCTTTCTGTTAGTCCAGAGAGGATAAACTCAATGGCCACACAGTGATTCCTCTCAGGCATGTTGCTAGCACACTCATGTTATCTCCCGACTGGTTCAACACCTAGAAGTGATGGGAAACTGGCAACACACAATTGATTGTCTCAGTAGCCACAAGGAAGTACGGAGCATTTTCCTCATAGCTTCTGACTAGACTTCTTTAATTACACATTGAAATGACTTGTGATACAAAGGAGTACTGTTCCTATTTTTCAGGTGAGATAAGAAAGCGCAGAAAGATAAAATAATTTATTCAAAAGGCAGCAGCAGCACTGTGAAACACCAGTCCTAGTCTGGCACTACAATGGTTTTTGTGTGCCCTCTTTCTCCTCTTTTAAGGAAAAAAGTCTTCCTTTCTTGAGGACATCTATGGAGCACTCTTCTCCCCTCACTCGTGGCCACGGTTGGGTGTACAGTATCATCCAAATGGCCCACTCCAAGGGCAATGGCCCGCTTGTTCCTGAAGATACATGGTCTTGACATTAGTTCAGACATCATGCTTTCTGTATTGCAATCACCAATACATTTTTTGCCTACTAGCTAACTCCCCCGGGCATTGGTAGCAGGGTAGTTAGAGCTCAGTATGGGCCACAAAGTCCATTAATGGGACAAAGCAGCCCCTGTTCAGCCTTGCTGAAATAGGAATATAATGGTTAGGCTGCAGCTGTGCCAACTTGCTAAGACCTGCCTTAATTACATGGACCTCCACCACCCTGACCTTTGGGACTGCAACTCGTAAACATACAAATAACAAATCCACATCCTGGCAGAAGAAAGTAAGAGTTTCCTCTCTTGAAAGAAATGGTGGCAAGCACTAAATGGCAACAGCAGCAGGAAAACTCAGCTTTGCATCTTCCCAAAGAGGAGGAGATACCACAAGATCCTCCAGGTTTGGCTGAGAAAGGATTTCTCATTTGCTTGCATCCCTGTTGTCAAGGAAAAGTGGCCATTTTCTGCTCAGGAATTAATTGGGAAGAGTCACCAAATGAAATACTTTCCATTTAGAGGGGGAAAAATCTCATGCTAAAAGGGAAGGAATCCTGAACAAAAAGGGAATCACTCATCCCTGTAAAGGTTCTACCAGCTTCACCTCACATGAAAATTATTGTTAATCTCTTGGAGGTTACCAGTAACCTGGCTGACGCTCTCAAAGCGGAGTTCTTATCATGTGGGTGACTGAATGGAGGTTTCAATTCTTGCTGAGCTCTGTTTCTAGCATAGGCTTCAAGGTATTGCATATGTACAAAACTATTCTCTTACTGACCTGTTTCATCCAGAAAGGCAAGAGTATCTACTCTGTACTGTAGATACTGTAGATACTGTCTATACTGTAGGTAACAAGCCAGTTTATTCCCCGCTTGAGCCATATCTTCAGAAGTACTTGCCCATTTCAAGAAGCAGACAGCAGGATTAAAACCAGCCTATAATGGTTAGGTACACAGTTTAAGTGAGCAAAATGTTTACCCTGCTTAGATGCACAAAAGACCAGACTGCCTTTACACACTGAGTTATCTTTGCATAGCTGGCTGTTGCTTATCTCCAACCTACCCAACCTTTTCTGCCCTAAAGCACAGCAACTAGCCCAGTTAATTCTCAGAAAAGGGCTTCAATGAGCTTGCTATCAACAGGTTGCTCTCTTCCATGGACTACTTGGGAAACTGAAGGAGGAAATTTCCCTCTCCTGCCCCAACGTGAGTGATCAAACACTGGATTAGGTGCAAATTTGTACAATCTCCATCTGTGCTGACATTTAAAATTCAGCTGGATCGGGCCGGAGCAATCTGATCTGACTGAACGTGCTCTGAGGAGGAGGTTGGACTTGATGACCTCCAGAAATCCTTCCCAACCTAAATGATTCTATGATTCTATCTGCAGATTGAAAATGATCTTTTTGACCTCTGAAATGAAGAAATAGGCCTACCTTCCTTGCATGAAGGTGCGAGATATTTTATGGTGTATTGACCCCAGAAATAAACTCTTATTTCAAAAGCTACAAACATTTCATGTACCTTCGTAAGAGTGAGTAGCTTCCTTCTTCACTTCAAAGACATCTTACTGAAACAAATCAGAAGATTTATCTAAATAGAAAAACTTTAGGACTTCACACTTGCAATAGAGCCCCTCCCTGCTCCAGATAAATGCCCAGATAAATGTTCTTTGCTTCAATGTTTGCAGAACTATGCAATTCAGTATTGCCTTTAGAGCAACAGCTCATTCTTTTCCCTATATGTTGCAGCTGACCTGCAGCCTGGGCGTTATGAAACATTAGTGGAGTGACACGCTAAGAAACAACTTCAATATGAAATGTGATATTCTAACACTCAGCTTGCCGCTTCAGAATTCTTTCTTCAGAAAAATGGTGTTACTGAAGTACTTGGTGTATTTAGGACTCTCGATGCAGTTTAATGTCTGTAAATTAGATCTCCTGCAAGACACCAGGCCTCTAATTAGGAGTCTCAGCAGATGCACTCTAATGAAGAATCTTTCTGTGAATTAATTTCCCCTACCCTTGGTTAGGGGTCTAGTCAACATCTATTCTAGGCTCCCCCTACAGACAAAGGGAGCAATATCACCTTCAAAGGACAATTCATCCCATCTTAAGTGTGATAAGCAGAAGGAATCATCCTCTAAGGGTGTCTTTGTTGTCATTGATTACAGGACATGCCCGTCTCATTCCCTGCCCTTACTACATTTTACTAGTGAAACTGATGACATAAGTGTCCTAGCAAATTCAGTGAACCCTGGTCTGTCCCTATCAATTGACAAACAAGGCTTAACAAAGCTTTAGACTGCAAACTTTAATACAAATTTTTTTAATAATAACAAGACCATATTCATGTAAATAGCAGTACAGTGTAAGATATCAGAGGAATCAGTTCTGCTTATCTGACTCTGAAGAGCTGCAGTGCAACTCCGTGGAGTTTAAGCATTAAGTATGCCATCTGAATGTGAATCCACCTCTGTTATTAATTATGACCAAACTTGATAATTCTTCCTCTCATTAAAATGCACGGTCCTGATACACAGTTAGCTGGTTTTTCCACAGAAGACTCCTGTTGTCTCTAATAACACATCTACCCTTGGACTCGTGTCCTTTGTTAGATAACCTCTTTGGCTCATGGACCATCTAGTTTCAGGCAGCCTGCTCATCTGTGGAGCAGATATTTTGCTGTGATAACCTGTTCATGTGTGGACCATCCAGGCTCAGATTATGTGTCCATCCATCGGGGTAGATTTTTCTTCAAATGCAGATAGAAAATTCTTCAAGTAGGTAATCGCTGGTGATTTGCTTAGAGTTCTGGTGCCTCTGCCTTAACACTGCCTTTGCATTTGCACCCAATCCCACATATAATTTTCTTCTAAGGTCCTTGAATAACTAACTCTTTTGAAGAAAAGAAAAATAATGGTCTATTGGAAGATGTTGACATAGATATCATGCTTTAGTAAACAGTTTGCCATTAACCTCTCTCCCTGTTCTTGCAATATCACTGGACACTTATTGAAATTACTTTACGATAAGATGATGAAGACAGCTGTTCTGGGAAGCTGAGGAGACTTTGAGACATATGAACGAAGACCCTTCCCCTGATTCTGGCAGGAGTTTAAGGACATCTCTACCTGCCAGAAAAGCTAGCTTACTTGTGCTACTTCGAGGGCTTAGAGGTTGTTCGACAAACTGTTGGCCTTCAGAGCAGAGAGCTGAATTGGGTTACTCAGCTGAAGAGTGATCTGCTCTGACTGTCCCTAGCAGGGAAAGTCATCAGTGGGGCTTAGGCAGGCAGAAATGTCCCAGGTAACGCAGCCTTAGTTAGACTGTGCTTACAGTGGCTGCTCGTGTTGTGGAGTGGGGGCGACTCCTGGGACAATGAATGTGCAGTGCCATGTGTAAGATGATGAGTGAGGGAAGCTCGTCTCTTTGGGCTGCACCATGAGGTCTGCAATGTATTTGCATCGGACCGAGTCCTCTTCCAGACTGCATTAGACTGGCAATGTAATGGCTTCCGGAGTTCTCGTCTAGACTATGTGAAAGCTGTGGTGTTCAGGAGATAGCTAGGTTAAAAGTGGATCAGCAGGTATTGCTTGTCTGGGTTATTTATCTTTCTTTGCTGTAGTCCTCTCTCACAGTTTAGTCAGGAATATCTGAAACCTCCATGGTATTCTAGGAAGCATGAAAATGTTTGCTTGCAGAAAATTTGTACTTCTAGATGCTGCCAGAGTTGCTCTGGGAACTGACTGCTTATTGCTTAATGACACCTGTCAGTCTTAATGATAAAGCTATGGATATGGAAGAGTGGAACATATTTCTTCCTCAGACACTACGTTTACACATTAAGGGGTCTAAGTGGTTCAGGACGTGCAGAATGGGTTGCTCTGAGTGATGACCCCCAGTGAGAGGGAGTGTAGCTTTTTATGGGACCTTTACTTGCAGTCCTTCCTAAGGATAGGGAAAAATCGTCTTACACCCATTTGTCTAATAACTCTGTGTATTGAGGCAGTGTTATAGCAGGTTCCGTTTCCTTCTCTGCGCTACTTCCATGGCCAAAGCAGCTGAGACTGAAGTCTTTCTCTACTGAAGCCAGTGGCTTTTTGTTCTCTGAGAGCCAGCTCCCTGAGTCAGATGGAATGTGATACAAAACCAGAACTCAGGGCAGCATTAAGCTGCATTAACGGGGACTTGAAATAATTCCATAAACCTGAGCTGGTCACTCTACACTCTTCCTGTAATTCATAGATATAAATATAGACCTTTCAAGGGAGACAGAGACAGGTGTGATCAATCTCTCTTCCAAAACTATGGAGGCAAGCAGACTTTTATTTGCCTTCATGAGCTATAGAAAGAGCCTACAAGTTTGGTTTATGCTTTGGCAGCTCATTAACAGAAGTCTAAACTTAGGTAAGATGAATCCCAGCCTCAGCATTTGTAAAAAATTCTTCTGTGTGCACATTTTTAGCCTGCGATGCATGTGAATTGGTTCAAGGATATTCACCCACAACAAAAGAGGGTAGGCTGTCCCTCAGGACCACCTGCTGTGTGGTAACTTTGTTCTTGCATGGAAGACTCGAGTCGCCCACATCACTAATACTGTAAACAGTCTAAGGTGCCTGATGAATGTGACCCACTATTGCTAAAAGGTTAATGATCACCTTCAGACTGGGAGTCAGGAAAAAAAAGACTACAAGGATGTATGAGGTAAGGGAATGGAAAGAGAACATGGAGGTGATACTGCTGAACTGGTACTAGTTAGCAACAGTTGAAAACAAAGCTGGGATATCTTCAAGGCATCAAACTTGAAAGTAAAAACTTACGTGAAAATAATCACCGTCAAAAGTGTCACAATTGTACTTTCTCACAGTAAAGATGTGGCTCTTGCTATTACAGAAAAGTTTTTAATATTTAATATTTATTTTTAATATTTAATATTTAATATTACTACTGTTTCCAGGGTCTGAGGGCACTAACAGGCCTTAATGGGCCTGATCATCCTCGCCTGAGGCAGCCACTTGCACCTCCTGCCCATGGGCCCAAGAGCCCCATTTAAGCTCAACCCTGGGCCTTCAGTTTCTGTCTGAGCTTCCCTAGAGGAGCACTGATCTCCAGCTCAGCTCAGCGTGCAGACTCCATTGCTCTGGACCCTGCCCTGTGGACTGACTTCCCAGCTTGACCCTGCACCTATCTTGTCACTTTGGGCCTGCCCAGTAGGCACTGGACTCTCTCTGTCCCTGGTTACCCTCACCAGGCCTGATCCTGGCTCTGACCCGCAGGCTGACTTCTCAGCTTGACCTCATACCTGCTTCATCACCAGGAACTCTCCTGGTCATCTGGACTCTTGGTTGAACTCGGCTACCATCTCCAGGTCTTCTCTGCCCACCTGGCTCAGGGCCAGAGGGACAGGCCCTGGCTGCAGCCTCCTGAACTTATCATTCTACACATCCTGAATAGGGAAAAGGAAGGAAAAAATGGGCACTTCTATGGCATAACTCATCTCATCATGTAGCAGATGTCTAAGATACTCACATGAACCATTCTGTAAAAACACCTGTTATTTTTTTTTTCCTCCCCCTCCCTATTGAGAAGAAACTAAGATGGAAGACAGAAACGAAGGCATGCTTAAAGGTATATCTCTAGGTGAGATGAATTCCATAAGCAGGCATATGCATGTAGAGCTACTCCAGATTTATTACAAATAAACCAACTATTCCTTCAGTGCCATATTTATAACTGTGATACTAATATTTTTTTTAATTCAGAAAAGGATATTAAAGTCCACTGGTTGGATTCCAACTGTTTCCAGTCAACTTGATGGCATTCTACTAGACAAATGTCTGATAGAAAACACTCTTTGATTAATTCTGCTCGTTCCTGCACCAAACCAAGCTCCATTCACACTCATAACAAACTGACTGTCTGACTAGTAGGTACATGGACGTATGAATTCCTGAGCTGACTTTTGAAGGTGTGCAGCATATACAAAGTTACCTGTGAAGACAGAAATGGATGGTCAGCATCTTTGGGGAAAATAAGGTTTCACATGCATTTGTCTGCATGGAATTACAATGATATTCCAGAGTAGATGTCAACTGCACTTAAACTCCACGACTATGAAAAGAGTTAAATTCATATCCATTTTCACTTATCATGTCTTTATTAAACCAAAGGTAAGTAACTGCAATTTGTTTGCACGGAAGAATACATCACTACAATCTGCTGCTGCTGTATCAATTCTATCAATAAATTGGACATACAAGCCACAAAGAACACGTGTGAAAATGAGGCTATTCTAGGATTCCTAGACTGCAACCTTCTAGTTCCACATTGTCCTGAAATGATGTTTTGCTAAATTTCAGTCTACTTTTAAATAGAAACAGACTTTATCTCTGTTATTTCTGTTTTGTATAACAGAGATGGTCTCTTTCCAAAATGTTGAGAAGATTTGGATTTATTCCACTCTTGGTAATACCCAGCACTCTGAAAAAGAAGGAGATCTGAACAGGCTTTCATCTGGCTAACGATGGAGCTTCTATATGTATGTACAGACATCTGGAGATCAAGGGTCTATAAGCAAATCTGGTAAATAATCCAGTCCTTATTGGGGGAAAAAAAAACAAAACTTGCAAGCAATTACATAGCAACTTATGCTTGGATCATGCAAGAACTTCCAAAGTGAACACAGATGTTACTGGCTGGGGAGGCAGCACAAGTATTTGGGGAAGCAGAGTAAAGGGAAGACAAGAGGATTTTCTTCTGTGAGGTGAACTGAATAGTTGTGAAACTTCCACCTTGCAGGAATTAAGTTACTGTGCTCCTTCAGCAAATTATCCATTAAGAACATACTAATTAAGTCACCAAATACATCAAAAGTTCAACATCTGCCAACAAGAGAAATACAGGGAGTTACATTTTCTGTTTGTGTTAGAGTAACTGACTCTTAGGATTCAGTTCATCTCACCTAAATTCAGGCATCCTACTGAAGGACCTCATGCTGGTGCCTAGGAGGTTGGAGATCTCTCAGTAGAGATAAAAGGGAGAAATTAGGGAGGGGTGTGGGTGAAAACGCTCATGTCATCTACCAGGAAGCACCTAAAAGCTTTGTCTGAATCTAATCTAGTCATCTAAACCCCCTCTGGACTCAATGGAGAGAGACAGGCAGTTCCTGGAGATGATTCAACTTGTCCTAAGGAAGAAGCGCTCTGTGAAGATGCTAACTTCTTTCTCTCTGATGAACACAGAGGAAGCCTGATTAGCTTTAAATAGGTCACTTGCATACAGCTAAAGCTCAGTAAGGAAGTCTTCCTGTATGTTTTCCCCAAGTGTTTCACACCTATGAGCATTTGAAAGAGTAATCATGGAGCCTGGCCTCCTGCATTGCTGTGGTATGGAAATATGGTGTGATGGCATGGCGCAGAACTGCAGGCTTGGGAGGGTAAGGCTGGTGGATTTCCAGGGCAGGAGTTCTGTTTTTGTTTTTTTACACATGCACGTGCAATTTCACACATGCTTTCTCCATGTCATGTGGATTAGGCTCCATGCATCCCAGATTTTGGGATGTGCAGAGTTTACTGTGCACATAAAGACAGTCAGAACAGCACAGGGTGCAGCTCAGTGTGATATTTCAGAGAATGTGAAATGCATCTCCTGGACAGAGCTGTGCAGTAGATACAGACCCAGCATGGATCTTGAGCACATGCCACATGTCTATACAGCAGATGGGATTCATCTCCCTGCAGTTAAGCTATTTAAAAGTTAGGTGACTGAATCTAATCTAGTTGTCTAAGCTGCCTTTGTAATAAAGGATGGAGACAGGCCATTCAAGAAGATAATTCATCATCTCTCTCTTGCAAACTCATCTTACAGGGACGTGGGACATTTTCCATTTCCACTCATTTCCTGTTGGTATTTTGAATGCTGTCTTATATTTGCCCTCACTCCCACACCTGCAGAAAGAGAAGGAAGGTCAGAAGCAGTGGGGGAGTCATTGATATTCCTGGTGGAGGCTGCTCTCCAAAGATCTCCCATCTTTGGGCAAATAGTCTTTCTCTTCAATGGTGAATTCCTGCTTCTCTAATCTTCCTTTTGCACGAGAAAGCAATGTTGAAACATTGAAATGTCTTCTGGGTCAATTATGCTAAATTTCAATTGAGAAAAATCAAAAAGCTTCATTTTGATCATTTTGTATCACTTAACTTCAACAAAGAAATTATTAGATATTTCGGAATGTATACCATAGACATTGCAATACAGTCATATAGTATGTAATAATAGAGTGTGTTTTGAATTAAATGAAACCAGACAAGAAAGTAGGTATGAAAAATGCTTTGGAAACTGGAAGTGCTTCTCCACCTCAAATGTAAGGATGGCTCAAAGTCAAACTATACCAGCTGACTAGCTGGGCAGTTGGTTTAAAAGGAAGTGCTAAAAACATGGGAATAGCAGCACTTACAGAGATGATTTATTTATTTATTTATTTATTTTTCCTTGGGAGATGTTGTGCTGGAAGCGGGAAGGGGACCTGTGGGAAGATGGAGGCACTGTGGGATGCGTGGAGGAATACCGGGGCTATTAAGGTAGTGGGAATTCTGCATGTGTGTCCATCGCATGCATCTCTAAGCACACGAGGTTTATCAACTGGAAATAACTGAGTATGTAATTACCTCACAAGAACAGCTTTTGGGAAAGAGGTCTTCAGATATGCATGGGTTTGAGGGCAGACTGAAATAGCAGCAGGCGGCTATGGCCCAAAAGTGAAGGGGCTCAGCTGGACTTCAGGGAGAAATAACAGAATGGTGGAAACAGTGAATTTAGGAGCAGAGTTAGCCAGCTACAAACGAGGGACATGTCTGCAGAGGATGCGCAAATGACTTTTTTGCAATTGCTGATCGCCTCACAGTCTGTCATTGCATGAAACAAGGTAAACCCTGGCCTCAGCTCAGTTCTGCCATTACGAGCATTCACAGTCTGTGTCGTTACCTGTGGAGGCTAGGTTGAGTGCCAGTGTGGACTTCCAGCTGCTTGAGCTTATCTAGGTAGTGCCCTGAACTGCGCTTCTCACGCTCGCTTCTGTCACTTGCTCCAATTACTCATTTCTTCTCCTCCTGCTAGGCTGAGCCATGTCTCCTTTTAGTCCTCTCCTCCCTTCCTTTGCCTTCCCTCCATCCAGAGTCAGCGTCCTCACGCACAGCCTAACCAGGCCACCACAGCGGGACCATTCCTTCCCCAAACAGCCCCTGGAGTCTTCCTCAGCTGAGTCCCTTGCTCCAGGAGTTCAGCCAGACCTTGGCACTTACTTCACAGACCCCCTCGGTGTTGGCTGTAGCCTGTCTGGCCACCAACACATCCAGGTTCCCCCACCCCCTGGACTCTACCTTCTTCAGCCATGGCCTTGCAACAGCAGCCAGCTTATCCTCAGTGCTGAGTTCTTCAGTTTGAAAGGCATTGCACTACAATAAGGTTAGAGCTCATGTTCATGGGTGGGGGCAAGTGGTATGTCTGCATGGTCTGACATTGTGTGAAAATCATCTGGGATGCCAAAGGTCTTTGCAGGACAGGGGACTGAACTCTCTATTTCCAAGTCTGTAGGTAGCAGCCCTCACTTGGGTCTGTGAGTTGACACATATGGCGGAGGTGGGCTGGAAGTATTCTTGATCTTGGATCTCGTAGGGAACATGGCAGTGGAAAATAGGATTTGGGATCCTTAATGGAACTATGGCGTGCTTGTCGGGTAGGGTTTAGGATAAGAGTTGCACTGGCAGACTTGAAGGGTTGGCTGACAGGCTTCTCGGCAGTTGACTTTTGTTGCCAAACCCAAAAGGAGGCCACAGAGTTGTGCAGGGACAGCCCTGAAGAGCTGGAATTTACTGCCCGCTGCTAAGGATACAGAAAAAAAAAAAAAAAAAAGACACAATTGCCAGTTTGGGGAGGGGGCTGTTCTTCCTTCCCTGTCCCACTCCTTCAGTGACCACCTCCATTTATGCCCCACTGAAATTTTCCGGGATTCTGCTCTGTTGGGGTCTTGGCAATTTTGCTGCCATTACTAATCTGCTGCCCAAGGCAACCCCTCTGCTCTGCCTAATAACCTGAGAGAGGTGGTAGGAGAGAGAACAAGTTGGGCTGGATTATGTATACTGTCAAATTTCAATTATTTTATTATTAAAGTTCTTTTTTTTTTTTTTTTTTTTTCCGGAAGGGGCAAGCTGTTTCATAACCTGTGGCAGTGATGGACTTCAGCACTGGATTCCTCAGTTGCCAGTTTGATTTCTCTCAGCATTAAGATGTATGCCTTTAAGAAGACATTTTGTGCTGGTGGGCAAAATGGAGAGACTCTGGAAAACAGGCATGTCTGGCTGAAACTTATTAACTGATGACTAGTAATATTCGACAGATGCTAACATAGCCATAAGAAGAAAACTGTGGCATTTCAGATTTTTTTTTTTTAATTGCTTCATCTGTAATTGTGAAACTGTAATTTCCTAGTTTCTTTTTTTAGGCTTTACCTTTCCTCCAGGGGAAATGTCTGTGATTTCCTTTGCTTTTCTCTGAGGAAACCCTACGCAGATTATTACATGTATTGATTTGAACTAATCACTCTGACTTTGACAAGGAAGCCAAATGCAAATTCCAGGTAGGTTACAGCTTTAAGGAGCCTGTGTCTAAAGACTCAAGGCAAGCAATTTAATATAATTGGTTTGTCTTTCCAGGAAATGACTTAGGATGATTTTAGTAAGGTCTCTGTAGGTACAGTTAAGAAACTTGTGCCTGACAAATTGCAATGATGCAACTTGGCAAGTGAGTTTGCGAGTGTGTTTAAATTGGCTCCAGTGTGCATCATTAAAATCTCAAGTTCTTTCACTCCTTGAAATTAGCAGCTCTCTCATCTTACAGTCAGACGTGATTATTGCTCTAATCTAGGGACAGCGAGAGACCGCCTTGAAGGAAAAGCAGCCTGTGAAAACTGGCAGGATCTCTGCAATGCTTTTGCTGTATCTCAAAAACCCCACAGAGACCCTGGTCTAATCTATTTCATTTAAAGATGATGGGTCAAACAGAGCTGGCTGCATTGCACTAGTGGGGCTGCAGCTTAAAACTGCCTGGACTGAGCTGGTTTTGAACTGCTCTGTTTTTTGCTGGGATGATACACAGCTGACTGACCAATTTGGTCTACATAGCAAAGGCAGTAAGCTCAGAAATGGTTATTGGCAAAGATGAGGCCAATTCACAAGTTTCCCTGTCTTCTTCTGCTGTCCCAGGCCTCCTACTCTGCAGATTTCTTCTTGCTACTCCATCTCCTTTGCAGAACCTGGAAAACAGGGGACAAAGTTTTCATTAGAAACCCAGTTTTTCATTTAATTTTAGAATAAAGAACATTCTGAGGGAGCCTAGCAGGGAGGATGGAGCCCACCTGCAATGTGAGCTGCAGGGAGGGATTATTCCCTTGCAACAGAACTACCTCAGAGCATCTTGTCTCTATGTCTGAAACACAAATGGCCATGAAAGAAAAAAGGATCGTTCTCAGCCCCATGTCTGAAGGCAGCAGCTAAGTCTGTAATTGGCCTGGGCTCATAACGAGCATCCTTAGTTGGACAGCTCAAGACCTGACAAAGCTCATTAATCCCACTATTAGTCAAAATCAGATTGCTTTGATGGCATTACTCCAGGAACATAGTCCTGGTGTGGCATGAGAGGGCTGAACAAAGCCCTTCTCCAGACAAACACTTGCCCCTCTGATGCCTACATAAACCCCATAGTGACGGCTCCTCAGGTATAAGGCTAAGGACCCTCGGTGGAAGCACCAGTCTGCAGGGTTACACAATGCAGTAGCATGCACAGGGCAAAGAAGAGGCCTAAACAAATCTCAACAGCAGCATGGCATGCATAAAAAGACTTTTCCTCTCCTTCCGAGCTTTCTATTTGCTTTGAGATCCAAAGCTAGGATTCAAAATCTAGGGGAAAAAAAAAAAAACAGCCAGGAAATTGCGATAATAATGAGTGTATAGATGTAAAAGCGTGTGGCTGTGCACCAGGGGGAATGGCTGCTTATTTGTCTTGTCCTGGTTGCTGCACTGTGGATCGAGATGAAACTCCAGGAGATTTCAGTTGCCCCAAACATCCTGACCTTAGAGAGCCTTTTGGAGAGCAAGTGCCTTTGGCAGGGCAGGAGTTTGGTAGGGAATCTGCAGTTTGAATGCAGATTGGAGACAGCTGAGAGTTGCAGGGGGGCAGTGTGCTGCAGGACTTGGCCAGAGCGAGGCCTCTGAAGTGACAGAGGGAGAGAGACTCTCCTGGTGGGCCAAGAGGGCCAGGGCTGAGTTTTCTGCGACCAAAAAAGCCACTGAGAGGTGTTGACCTGGAAAGCAGGGCTCAAAGGAAGAACTATTTTTCCAAGGACTCACTGAATTCAGAGGCATGTGTTCAAAACTTTTGATTTAAATTGCTCCCCCAACAGGCCTGCGATTATCTGGGCCCAGCATATCATCAACTAGTGCATGCATGTATTCTCCAAATAGACTCCTGAGATTTTTTTTTGTTTTAATTACTATTTCATCATAAAACAAAATGGAAGAACTGTAATTTAAAGTGCGCATCCTCAATTAGAAATTTCCTGTGGTGACCATACCAAAATAAGCAGGTTGAGTAGTAGCAGGTGGCTTTGGATGATAGAGCCATTTGGATTAATAAGATCTGGAATAAGGAGTTTACGCTGCACTACATATATCCTGCAAGTTAGGCGTATGAAATAGTAACATTTGAGGGAGTTGCACCACCCAAGTACCTCCAAACTACTTTGAAGTATTCGTAGGTGAAGAATACTACCTGTGAAATGGGATTTTTGTCCAGAGGCAGAATGCCCTTTTTACAAGCAATATGTAACATCTACTTGCAACTGGCCTAAAGGCCTCCTTTTTTTTTCCTGAGCAATACTTCACAAGTACTGCAATTATTGCATATGGACTGAATATTTCAGTATCTAGAATAGAGAGAGGCTAGTAATGCTATTCTTATGAAATATTTCTCTACTTAGGTAAAATTCACTAGGCCTTGGTAACCGTATGACAAAGCTGATAAAAAGAACAGCATAATACAGACACAGCTGAGGACGCTTTTGGTAATTGCTGATATTTTCCTAAGGCCTTAAAGTCAGCATTTGCATTTGGTACATAATAGTGGCACATACAGTTCACAAGCATCTTGAGGATCAGTAACATCATATTCACAAGCCTAGACCTTTGTAGTCTTGGGCTAACAACATCACAACCAACCTGATTAGTTGGAAGGCCTCGTTAGATATGGCTAAGAACATATCTCAGATACTGTCCTATGTTTCTACTTTTAATTACCCGGTACAACTAAGAATATGCCTACAATGACACATCTGAAAACTAGAGGTGTCACTGAGAGCCAGCAGCCCAAAGCTCTCTCCATAGTCATGGGAGACTCTCACCTTGAAGGCGCAATGCATCCCAACCTGAAAGAGGTTTCTAAGATACATGACGTGAAGCTCTCCTTGAACTTGTTTATACTTTCACATACAACTACACCACTACCTTTTAGACGTGTGCATTTTGATGAGATAGTTAGCTTTACCATGTACTTCATGCTGATGGCTAGCGATGTATGGTTTAGCAGAATGTCAGACATTGCATTGTGACAGGATTGGATTATCAGCACTGGGATCCAGATGTAAGGTCTCAGGTTAGAAGTTCCAGAAAGGGAGCATCTCACAGGCAGGAGGTCCATTCGTTTGGCTAGTATTTGCACATCGTCACTTGACTCTCCGTACAGCAATGTATTTTGGAGCTGTGTATCACAGAGAGATTTTGTATGAAGTATTGCCCTCTTGTGGCTGTCCAACAAAAGATGGGTAACTCAGAAAGTTTTCAGCTAGTGGAGAGCACATTAAGCCAGTTTGGGAAGACGGAAGGGCACAGCCCTAGTTCTACTCCTAGGCATACATGAAATGTATCTGTTCACTGTGTCCATTTCTGGCATCTGTTGGGTTTATTACCTAATGATTAGCTCCATTCTCTGTTTCAAAACTTCATGGGATACGTGATTTCTGATGGTCCTAGGGCTTACTGCAGTACACACAAAGAGAACTGGACCTCATGCATTTATTCCAGCCAAAGGTCTATGCAAGCATTGCATAAGGTAGACCTGTGTTTGGTAATCCTTGGAGAATACCAGCATATCTTCTAACATATACATGGGAGTCTTAATTTTGCAAGAGGCACACACTGCAAACATAGAGAAGAGGCTTTAGGAGTGATTGATAAACAATATTATCCACGTTAACACTGCAAAAGTTATTGGTTGGTAGTGTTGGAACAGTAACATATACACCAAGCTGTGCATCCAGAGGGAAAGTGGCATTGCAATAAATAAATGCATGGATGCTTCCTGGAACAAGAGTGGGATTTTTTTGATTGTTCTCTGAAGTAGTGCTGGTAATTTGTGCTCATTCTTATGCTTGGGTACACATGCACTTCAAGTAGCGCATGGATTTCACAAGTGGTTTACCTATTGTCATTTCTGGAGGGCCTATACAAAATCATAGCTGATCATAGTAATGAATTGCTAGAATGGTTATCAGTAAAGAATTTCCTGCATAAAATTCAGCTAAAATATTCTTGTGAGCTCTCGCTATAGAACCAGTGTGTAAGTCATTCCTGCAAGTACTGAGGTACTGTTTAATGTAGTAATGCAAGGTATATGGAAAGATCCTTCAACGCCAAGTCTGCCTAGACTTCTATGCACTGGGAGAGGGGAAAAAATTAAATGTCTGAGTAGATCCTAAAAGTGATAATACCGTTGTTATGAAAGTCTACAGGGCAAAATTTATAGGAAGAAGTGTAGTCTTTTATCAGATACGGGATTATATTCCATTTTGTATCCCACCAGATAAAGCCGAAAGAACAAAATGCATCCTGGGTACACCATCCCTTCCAATGATTACTGGGGGTGGGTTTCCTCTGTGCTAGCATTACTTCATGTAAACATCAGGTCTCTAGTTTCAGCTAGTCATCTAACCTCCTCTGACGATATCAGCATCATGACATAATTGAAGCTGAAAGGACTTCTAGAGGTCTGTATTCCAATCCCCCTGTTCAGAGCAGGGCTACCTTCCAAGCCATATTGGGTTGCTCAGGGCCTTGTCTAACTGAGTTTGGAACAGCTCCAAGGATGAAGAGGCCACCACCTCTCTGGGCACTGCTTCCAACATTGTAGCACTCTGGTGAATTTCTTGTTTCTTATTTCTGGTTGGAATTGCCCTTGCTGCAGTTTGTTCCTGTTGCCTCTTCTCCTTTCTCTGTGCATCTCTAAGAGTCTGACTTCATCTTTATAACCTCGCACTAAGTAGCTGAAATTTGCAAATAGGCCTCCCCTTCAATTTCTCTTCTAAAGGCTGAAGTTGAATCCTTTGATAAATTGACTGGACCTCTGCCTTCACTGTACCCACCTGAATTGAGTGTCGCGTGAAAGGGAGGGATGGAAGGCCCTTCCTTATCTTTATAATCTACGTTTGCCTGCCAGAGCCCCCCTGTTTGAGGACTTTCCCTGAGACAGTTTTGCAAAGAAAAAGAATAAGATTTTTTTAAAGCAACAGATACAACAGGTTCGGAATTGCCATTGATGAAAGCACTTGCTGCTACAAATTTTCTTTCTATGAGCTCAAACTAACAATTAAGTGCTTTCAATAATAATAAATTTTCCCAGGTAACATCCGATGTTTGTCGGAGGCGCAAGTCTTACCAAGGAGGCGTCCCTGTTTGGGGGAGGGGAGAAGGAGGCTCGCTCGTCAGCAATCTCCAGTGACCAGGTCGGCGGTTCAATTTTCTTCCCTTCCAAAAACTTTAGTGAGCTATCCTCTGTTTTATAGTTGCTGAAGGTGGGATGTGGAAGCACGGCCGACATACTTCATTGGCCAGATTGCCATCTGTGCAGTTGTTGGGGATATGCCCCCCTTATTTACATAATATTATGCAGCAAAGGGCGTGATTTTTAATATGGTAAGCAGGGATAATGAGGCTGGGGTACTGTAGGTCAACAGTTAGTCTGTGAGCAGCAATTATTTTTTGGGATGCAACCCCCTGTGGTCGGGGCGGACCGAGATACCTCCATATCGCTCCCTCCTCTGCCGTGCAGCTGGAACAAACTGTCTGGCCTTCACCAGCTAGTTCATTACTCATGTTGCAAAGGGTGGTGCGCTTTGGCTACCACGTACTGTTTTTCCCTTGTGCCCCCTTATCTTTCTCCCTGAATTCTCTCTTGTTCCCACACTAAGGCTGCGTTACCTGGGACATTTCTGCCTGCCTAAGCCCCACTGATGACTTTCCCTGCTAGGGACAGTCAGAGCAGATCACTCTTCAGCTGAGTAACCCACTTCAGCTCTCTGCTCTGAAGGCCAACAGTTTGTCGAACAAACTCTAAGCCCTCGAAGTAGCACAAGTAAGCTAGCTTTCCTGGCAGGTAGAGATGTCCTTAAACTCATGCCAGAATCAGGGGAAGGGTCTTTGTTCGTATGTCTCAAAGGCTCCTCAGCTTCCCAGAACAGCTGTCTTCATCATCTTATCGTAAAGTAATTTCAATAAGTGTCCAGTGATATTGCAAGAACAGAGAGAGGTTAATGGCAAACTGTTTACTAAAGCATGATATCTATGTCAACATCTTCCAATAGACCATTATTCTTCTTTTCTTCAAAAGAGTTAATTATTCAAGGACCTTAGAAGAAAAATAAGCATGTGATTAGGTGAAAGTGCAAAGGCAGTGTTAAGGCAGAGGCACCAGAACTCTAAGCAAATCACCAGCGATTACCTACTTGAAGAATTTTCTATCTGCATTTGAAGAAAAATCTACCCCGATGGATTGACACATAATCTGAGCCTGGATGGTCCACACATGAACAGGTTATCACAGCAAAATATCTGCTCCACAGATGAGCAGGCTGCCTGAAACTAGATGGTCCATGAGCCAAAGAGGTTATCTAACAAAGGACACGAGTCCAAGGGTAGATGCATTATTAGAGACAACAGGAGTCTTCTGTGGAAAAACCAGCTAACTGTGTATCAGGACTGTGCATTTTAATGAGAGGAAGAGTTATCAAGTTTGGTCATAATTAATAACAGAGGTGGATTCACATTCAGATGGCATACTTAATGCTTAAACTCCACAGAGTTGCACTGCAGCTCTTCAGAGTCAGATAAGCAGAACTGATTCCTGTACTGCTATTTATGTGAATATGGTCTTGTTATTATTAAAATAATTTATATTAAAGTTTGCAGTCTAAAGCTTTGTTAAGCTTTGTTTGTGAGCTGATAGGGACAGACATGACCAGGGTTCACTGAATTTGCTAGGACACTTATGTCATCAGTTTCACTAGTAAAAAGTAGTAAGGGCAGGGAATGAGACGGGCATGTCCTGTAATCAATGACAACAAAGACACCCTTAGAGGATGATTCCTTCTGCTTATCACACTTATCTTAAGATGGGATGAATTGTCCTTTGAAGGTGATATTGCTTCCTTTGTCTATAGGGGGAGCCCAGAATAGATGTTGACTAGACCCCTAACCAAGGGTAGGGGAAATTAATTCACAGAAAGATTCTTCATTAGAGTGCATCTGCTGAGACTCCTAATTAGAGGCCTGGTGTCTTGCAGGAGATCTAATTTACAGACATTAAACTGCATCGAGAGTCCTAAATACACCAAGTACTTCAGTAACACCATTTTTCTGAAGAAAGAATTCTGAAGCGGCAAGCTGAGTGTTAGAATATCACATTTAGAATATCACATTTCATATTGAAGTTGTTTCTCAGCATGTCACTCCACTAATGTTTCACAACGCCCAGGCTGCAGGTCAGCTGCAACATATAGGGAAAAGAATGAGCTGTTGCTCTAAAGGCAGTACTGAATTGCATAGTTCTGCAAACATCGAAGCAAAGAACATTTATCTGGGCATTTATCTGGAGCAGGGAGGGGCTCTATTGCAAGTTTGAAGTCCTAAAGTTTTTCTATTTAGATAAATCTTCTGATTTGTTTCAGTAAGATGTCTTTGTAGTGAAGAAGGAAGCTACTCACTCTTACGAAGGTACATGAAATGTTTGTAGCTTTTGAAATAAGAGTTTATTTCTGGGGTCAATACACCATAAAATATCTCGCACCTTCATGCAAGGAAGGTAGGCCTATTTCTTCATTTCAGAGGTCAAAAAGATCATTTTCAATCTGCAGATAGAATCATAGAATCATTTAGGTTGGGAAGGATTTCTGGAGGTCATCAAGTCCAACCTCCTCCTCAGAGCACGTTCAGTCAGATCAGATTGCTCCGGCCCGATCCAGCTGAATTTTAAATGTCAGCACAGATGGAGATTGTACAAATTTGCACCTAATCCAGTGTTTGATCACTCACGTTGGGGCAGGAGAGGGAAATTTCCTCCTTCAGTTTCCCAAGTAGTCCATGGAAGAGAGCAACCTGTTGATAGCAAGCTCATTGAAGCCCTTTTCTGAGAATTAACTGGGCTAGTTGCTGTGCTTCAGGGCAGAAAACGTTGGGTAGGTTGGAGATAAACAACAGCCAGCTATGCAAAGATAACTCAGTGTGTAAAGGCAGTCTGGTCTTTTGTGCATCTAAGCAGGGTAAGCATTTTGCTCACTTAAACTGTGTACCTAACCATTATAGGCAGGTTTTAATCCTGCTGTCTGCTTCTTGAAACGGGCAAGTACTTCTGAAGATTTGGCTCACGGGGGGAATAAACTGGCGTGGTATCTACAGTATCTACTCTTGCCTTTCTGGATGAAACAGGTCAGTAAGAGAATAGTTTTGTACATATGCAATACCTTGAAGCCTATGCTAGAAACAGACCTCAGCAAGAATTGAAACCTCCATTCAGTCACCCACATGATAAGAACTCCGCTTTGAGAGCGTCAGCCAGGTTACTGGTAACCTCCAAGAGATTAACAATAATTTTTCATGTGAGGTGAAGCTGGTAGAACCTTTACAGGGATGACTGATTCCCTTTTTGTTCAGGATTCCTTCCCTTTTAGCATGAGATTTTCCACCCTCTAAATGGAAAGTATTTCATTTGGTGACTCTTCCCAATTTATTCCTGAGCAGAAAATGGCCACTTTTCCTTGACAACGGGGATGCAAGCAAATGAGAAATCCTTTCTCAGCCAAACCTGGAGGATCTTGTGGTATCTCCTCCTCTTTGGGAAGATGCAAAGCTGGGTTTTCCTGCTGCTGTTGCCATTTAGTGCTTGGCACCATTTCTTTCAAGAGAGGAAGCTCTTACTTTCTTCTGCCAGGATGTGGATTTGTTATTTGTATGTTTACAAGTTGCAGTCCCAAAGGTCAGGGTGGTGGAGGTCCATGTAATTAAGGCAGGTCTTAGCAAGTTGGCACAGCTGCAGCCTAACCATTATATTCCTATTTCAGCAAGGCTGAACAGGGGCTGCTTTGCCTTTTTAATGGACTTTTTGGCCCATACTGAGCTCTAACTACCCTGCTACCAATGCCCGGGGGAGTTAGCTAAGAGGCAAAAAATGTATTGGTGATTGCAATACAGGAAGAATGATGTCTGAACTAGAATGATTTCAGGAACAAGTGGGCCATTGTCCTTGGAGTGGGCCATTTGGACGATACTGTACACCCAACCGTGGCCACGAGTGAGGGGAGAAGAGTGCTCCATAGACGTCCTCAAGAAAAGCAGACTTTTTTCCTTAAAAAAGGAGAAAGAGGGCACACGAAAACCATAGTAGTGCTGCTGCTGCCTTTTGAATAAATTATTTTATCTTTCTGCGCTTTCTTATCTCACCTGAAAAATAGGAACAGTACTCCCTTGTATCACAAGTCATTTCAATGCATAATTAAAGAAGTCTAGTCAGAAGCTGTGATGAAAATGCGCCGTACTTCCTTGTGGCTACTGAGACAATCAATTGTGTGTTGCCAGTTTCCCATCACTTCTGGGTGTTGAACCAGTTTCCTGTCAGGAGATAATATGAGTGTGCTAGCAACATGCCTGAGAGGAATCACTGTGTGGCCATTGAGTTTATCCTCTCTGGACTAACAGAAAGCCAAGAGGTGAAGGTAACCCGCTTTTTTTAAGCACATTAATAGGGAATCTTGGGAGGATCATGTAGATGAAGGTTGATCCCCCGGCTTCACACACTGTGTACCTTTCCCTCAGTAACTTGGCTTCTGTGGATTTCTGTTACTCCTCAGCTCTCTCCCCAAGGTTGCTGGTGAACTCTTCAGCAGTGAGGAGAGCCACTTCAGTCAGTGCCTGTGTGGCACAGCTATTCACTTGTCTCCTCATGGCTAGTGTTAAGTGTCTCCTGCTGGCAGTAACGACATATGACTGCATGTGGCTCTCTGTAAGCCTCTGCTTTATGCAACTGTCATGTCCTCAAAAGCCTGTACAGAGACGTTAATCATCTCCTGTTTCACTGGCTTTGTCCACGCACTTGCGCAAACTATCTCCACCTTCACATTCGCTTTCTGTGACTTTGGTGTTATCGGTCATTATTTCTGTGACATCCCTCTAGGATCCAGCTTTCATGCTCTGACACCTATAGCAAAGAGATGGTACTTCACATTTTTGGTGTGTTTCGTGGCATCTTCACATCTCTGGCAGTTCTCATCTCCTCCATCTACCTCATCTTCACCACCCTGAGGATCCACTCCTCCAAGCACAGATGCAAAGCCTTCTCCACCTGTGCTTCCCATCTGAGAGCTCTCTTCTTGTTTTATGGGAGCACCGTTTTTATGTGCGGTAGCCCAACATCCAGCTACTCATTGGACTGAGATAAATGGGCCTCTCTGTTCTCTACAGTGGTGACTGCAGTGCTGAATCTTACCAGCTACAGCCTAAGGAATAAGGAGGTGAAGGATGCTCTGAGGAGAGTTTTAGGTCATATCAGAGAAACTTCAGCAGACTTGTTAGAAAGAGAACTTTGTTTGGGGAAAATTTATCAAAACCTTGGTACAAAGAGTAGGACTTCCAAGGAAGATTTGATCTCACCCTTCCAAGGGTGAGATTCAGAAAGGTACTTAATTGTTAGAAGTGATTTTAGGTGGACTTTTAACTGGTTGTATCTGCAACTTCTATCTTGAAAGACTGTGTTCCTCTGCTGCTGAAAGCTGGAGGAATCCTGACTCTTAACTTGCAAGTTCCAAGCACAAACAGGACTCCTGCCTGAGGAGTGCGTGGCACAGAACTGCAGTTCTCTGTTCTATTAGGAACGTTTGCTCATGTAGGAAAACCACCAGTCCGTCAAGATGAGAAAAAGCTTTCAAAGATATTTAAGAGGGGAAAAGAAATGTGATTTGAATTTACGGCCATTTCTGCTACGTCTTCAGTATTTGAAAGGAGTAGCCTCTTCCAGTGCAACACACAGAACCTGAAGTCCTGGAAAGGAAATCTTGGAGAACAGACACCCGTGTTTTTGCCCCCCAAACACTAGGGAAAGTAACTGTCCCTCTTCTCTTAAATCTCCCTCTTCTGCCACTCATTACTACCTCCTTTTTCCCCTTCTGCCTGGAAACATGAAAAAACTACAGAAATGCAGAAAAGATTGACTTCTAATTTTGCTACCATTGTGAAGTAACAAGAACTTATTCCTGCTTTTCATCTCCACATATCAGCAATCCACTTGAGGCAACTGAGTGAACCGGTAGTTATTTTAAGGACATTGGACATAATTTGAAAGTTAATCAAGCTGCAGTGTTGTTTCACTTAAAAGAATGCTGAAATAAGATGGTGACTTACCAACTACATGTCTGCCATCAATGTGATTTTGAGAATAAACGACCAATCATTTCTGGGAGATGAGAAAGTTGGGAAAGGCTTTGGAATCCTTTTATCAATTCAACTAAGCTAGCTCTAAGGATAGGTGTTCTAGTGCTAATAGATGTTTCATCCCTTCTGGCTGAGTTTACAAATGCTGTTCCTCAGTTGGCAGAAGGAGTTGAAATCTTTTTTGAGCTGAAAGTGACAGAATTAATCTCAGACAGGCGAGAGGTTCCTGCGTCTGCATAAGGCTTACAGTCAAAGGGGGATGGAAAGATGTCTTGCGGATTCCCTTTGCATTTCACTGCAAGCCTGTTAGGGCTGTTATTTCCCCTGACTTCCTCTCCTTAAAGCTGTGCGTAACTCTAGCAAAGATTGTGTCCCTGTGACCATCTATGGCACCCTAAAGAAGGATTTTACAAGTCTCAGGAAAATGTAGCCCTTTGGTCCTGCTAGTTGTCATCTTTCTGTTGCTGCAGAACTGAAGCTCAAGGTTTATCTCTTGTTTCTCATTATTAAGTATCATCAGATATGTGAAGATCACAGTTTTTACACGTATCAGTGTTGCGCTGTCCTTATCTTGGACAGAGAAGTGAGATTTTTAAACCAGATTTCTGAGGTGTCCAAAATTGTCTCTTTCAGTGGACTCCCAGCTCACAGGAAGGAAATAGCTTGAGAAGAAACCACAGGCATCATTTTACTTTACTGTGTATGTTTACAGGTCTCTGGGAAGAGCAATGTACACTACTACTCTTCCAGAAAAAGACAGGTAGGTTGTCATCAAAGAGCTTCCCTGCACAGCAATGAGTCATGTCTGCACACCTCTCTCTGCGCTGATTTTTAAGATAGTCAAAGCCATCTAGAGCTAAGCATCAGCAGAACCAGCAGCATGTTTCAATCAAGAATCACAATCTCAAACCTAAATATGCTTTCTGACAAATATCATCAAAAAGAACAGATTTTCATAAGCCCCGCATTCATCTAAGCCCTGCATTCACCTATCCCTTAGTCTCCACCTGGAGAAACCCAGACAAAACTAGGGAATTTAAAATGTTAAAGAGCTGCTGTCTCTTCAAATCTACAGTTTGCTTTTCTAAGAAAGCCTTCTGATCCACCATCCAGAATCCTGTTCCTCTTCTTCCCTTCCCCAAATCTCAGTTCCAGGAGGAGATTTGGGAAAATCCCGGCCTTGAATCACTTGTCATGACAGCAATGCTAAAGTAAGTCCATTTGCGGTAGAACAGCATTGCCCAGAGTCAGGAGGTCCTAGGGGCATTTGGGGGTTTCCCTGCTGCAAACAGTTGAGGAAAACTCGATGAATCAAGAACAGTACTGTTAAGAATTTTAGGGAAATTTTCAGTGTTCAGCTAGGAATTAGGTTATATCTTATGGAGTATGGAGAGATATTAGATACCTGTATTTCCACTGAGATACCTATTCCTTAGATCTTTGTAGTGTAAAGCACCAGACGACTGGCCAAAGTATGAAACTTCATTCAGTCTCTAAATAAAGCGGTGAAAAATGTCCCAACGATTAAACTGGATTGTGGCTCCAACATTGACTATGGTATTTAACCATGCTTGGATTGCTGCTCTGATAGATTATAAAGCTCAGCTATGACATAAGGTCAAGGCCTTGGAAAGGTGTTAGCAGAGCTCCTTTAAATGAAGCGTTCCCAGAGACACCAGGTTGGCACAGACTGATGAAAATCCTAGTTAATGCCTGGCATTGGGGAATGGCCTCTGTGTCCATCAGTGTTCCTGGGAGCCTTGGAAAGCCTAGTACAGTGTATGTCACCCTTCACTGTAAGGCAGACACCTAGTGCAGCATCCTGCTCCTCTCATGCTCCTATTTTACCATGCAATGAATCGCAGTCCCCTCAAAGGTCTCTTGCTGTCTTCAGCAGCTCTCTCAAGTTGAGGCACCTCATGTCAGCACACCAATATATGTGAGATGAAACCTGCTTGTGCTGTGCCATCCTGAAGGATTTGCTTTCTCTTGGAAGCTTAGCACCACCATCACTTTTTTTGTGTAGAAACGTGAGCAGACACCACTCTCCGAAGCTCGTAGGAGCTGGTGGGAAAGCATAACCTCTCAAAATACCTAGTTATTCCTCTTAATGCCAGGAGAAGCCTAGACCTGAGACTTACACAGCTCTAAGGTGTCTAAAGGTAAAAGCCCCAATACCACCCCAAAGGCTCGGGTTTGACTGGTGACAATATGCTCACATCCTTGTGACTGACAGTTTCCAAAGAAAGATGAGAGCTACATGAAACCTTGAATTTAGTTTCAGTTCTACTCCGAACAGCCATGCTAAAAATAGAATAACATTCCTGAAAAGTCCCTCCTGATCACTTCTCTTTGCCTCCCCATGGTTTCTTGAGCTACAGTCATCTTACAAACACTCACCCTGTTGTTTCATGTCTCACTGCTCTTTGCTTTTCTGCTCCACAGCTTTTTCAAGGCTTTTTTCATGTCTTCATTTTGGAGGGTGTAAATCAAGGGATTGAGCATAGGCGTGATGATGGTGTAAACCACAGAGATTATCTTGTCTGCTGAAAAGATGGTGGAAGGGCGCATACAGATGAAAATGCATGGCCCAAAGAACAGAAGTGCAAGAGTGATATGGGAGGTGCAGGTAGAGAGTGCTTTGAGACGCCCTTTGGAAGAGTGTGTCCTCAAAGAGACCAAAATAATGACACAGGACACAACAAGAACAAGCAAAGAGCCCAAGGAAATCAGACCACTATTGGCAACCACGATGCAACCAGCCACGTAGGTGTCAGTGCAGGCCAGCTTCAGCAAAGCGTGTACATCACAGAAGTAGTGGTCGATCTCATTGGGCCCACAAAACACTAGCTGAGCGGTCAGCAGGGTCTGCACCAGGGAGTGCACACAGCCTCCCACCCACGAAGCTGCCACCAGCCAGCCACACACATGCTTGTTCATAATGCTTGTGTAATGAAGCGGCTTGCATATAGCAGTGTAACGATCATATGCCATTGCTATGAGCATGAACATCTCCGTGCAGGCAAAGAGATGGACCCCAAAGAGCTGTGCTATGCAGCCCACAAAAGAGATGGTCTTCTTTTCAGCAAGAAGGTCATAAATGAGTTTGGGAACTGTGACAGTAGAGAAACTGATATCTACAAAGGACAAGTAGCTCAGGAAGAAGTACATGGGAGAGTCCAGCTGTTGACTGTTCTGTATAGTGATGATGATAAGCAGGTTTCCAAGAATAACAGTGGCATAGAAGACTAAGAAGAATGTGAAGCATGCTTTTGCTAATGTATCATCTTGTGTGAGTCCCTGGAAGACAAACTCCATCACATTGTTTTTGTTCTTCACATAGGTCACGTAGACAGGACCTGAAGCACAGAATAAAGCCACCTGTGATGGCATTAGAAACACAGTGCTATCAGTACACATCCATGTCGATCATTGGTATGTTCAATATCAATGTATTCCCTTTTATGACTTTTGGGGAAAATTTCCTTTCAAAGTCAATGCTTCTCTCAAGGAGTGACAGTTGATATCTAACTCAGAATGTATTACTGAAGTGTGTAATAGCGAGCTCCGTTTATTGATTTGAGGGAGTTGGTGGAAATATCCTCCAGATTCATATTTCTGATCTTTGCCCCTTTTAAAAAGGAAGACTAGTCACTAGGTTGCCTAAACATCCACTTTTGAAGTGTTGATTTGGAAACGAAAAAGTGACTGAGGATAGTGCATGTTTTGATTTGAGTCTCAACACGTTAGTCATTCCCTAAGGAATTCTGCTCAAGCAGTGAACATACCTTCTTTTTCAACCCTCTGAAGGAATTCAACAGAACTAGTCCTTGCTATTGCTCTCTGACTCTGGTAGAATGTCCATGCATTTTTGTGCAACCATCAGTATTCACATCATGACACAAGGCAGCTGGCTAATTAACATCACTTCAACTATCAGTGTAGATCCTTCTGGAGGAGGTAAAGTGGACACCTACCTCATGTCTGTTTAGCAGAGATGTGCCTTTAGGCACAAACTGTCTTTAAGGCGCCCTAAGTGAAATCAGACCATGTTCAAGGGATGCCAGGAAACCTGAAGCAGGAGAGTCATTGTCCTATATGTGCTGTACTGGGCTACATCTTGTGTGGATTGGTCCCAGTTATTGCTCATGAGTTTCTGGGTTGCAACCTCAGTCTCCAAAAGAGCAGGCTTGTATTTCCTCAGACCACCTTTCCTACAGTACATGAGTGAATACTGGAGATAATCTGCATTAACGATGTGTCAGTAAGGTTTTTGTACACCTCAGCCAAGTTCTGGACTAGGCATGGAACCCCCCATAAACACACTTGTGATGCCACGGGGGTAATAAATACACCGCTGCTGAATCTCCTTTATTCACCAACACCCTTGTATTCACCTTTGCTGCACTCTAGTGCAGTACGCAAGTATCACTAGTGTTCCGTTTCTACACTGAAAAGATAGACGGCAAGAGCTGCATAACAATGTCCACAATACTGGCAAGTCCTTTGGGATCTTAATCCTGTTCCACAATCGCAGGTCAATCACTTCCTTCTCACGCGATCTCTGCCTCTTCCACCCTCCAAGTTCAGCAGCAGAGGAAATATTCTTTTATGTCTCCATCCCTATCTCCATGCCACTCCATGGGCAGAGGGAAAGCAGTGTGGGGAGGCCCAAAGCGTGTGTGTTAAGAGCATTGTTGCCACGATGTGTACAGCTAGAGGGGACAAGTTAAGACTGAGTACATAGGCAGTGCTGCAGCTACCTATTGACTCCTTGACTCTGTAACACCAGAAACTTCCTTTTGACAGATATTTCTGGAAATGGCATATAACTGAAAAATAAGCAAAGAAGACACCAATTAAAACAAAGGGTAAAAAAAAAAAAAAAAGAGTTCTTTCTACTTCATAAAATGCACCTCACAAAAGTCACTCAACAGTAATGCCTCTTTTCAAAGGCAGGATTTCATAGTCACGCTTGAACAAAACAAAGAAGCAAGATCAGAAAACTTGCACAGTTTATATTTGCTAGTCTCCAACAGTTTGCCTGCTATTCTCCTCTGATGACCTCTCGGACCACTTCAGGCGGTTTCATCAAAACCTCTCAGCTCCAAGCTGCTTCTTATGTGTCACGAGAGCAGTGCACATCTCTGCCAGGGCTGAAAACTACAGGGGATGAAACGGACAGCCTGAATGTCTAGCTCCATTTCTCATTCTGCAAAAACAACTTCCAAGAGCATCTGCAAGAACAACTCTCTCTCTCCAGATGGGGAAGTTGTGGCAGAAATATTTCAAGTAAATTGCACAGCAGAAGCACAAGCTTACCAGAAGCAATGAGATCGCAGAGGCATGTGAAGTTTTCTTTGTCAGAAAGAATCAGTGGACAGGGAGCTAAAATATATATTTTGGACAGCTATTAGAGTAATCTCTACAGGGTGACTCTGGAGCGTGATCACCTAGACCATGTCACGTTGTGTGGGGGTTTGCTTGCTTTCTTGCTTGCTTTCCAATGCTGTCCAGATAAATGGACTTCATTTAGTATTAGATATGTGCTTCTTTTGGAATGTGCACTGTTGTGCTAGGCCGCGGACAGGCCTTGAGCACAGGAATTATTCCCAAATACCTCTATTTTTTTCATTGACACATAAAATTGTGCCCCCCAATGCTTTCTTTGGTGGCGACAATTTCCTACGGTGAGCAATTTATCTTTCACTTGGATCTTTGATTCTCTATTAGTCTAAACAGTAAAATGCAAAATCTGAGGCAGAGATGAAGGGCAGAGGGGATGGTTAGGAAGGAGGGCATTAGTGATAGGTGAACTACTGCAGAAAGGCAGAGAGCTGCACTGGAATGGGAAGGGGAGAAGCTTCTCCTCATATCATCTGCATCAGCAAATGACCCAACCAGCATCTAATATCAGCAGTTTAACTGCTAACCCATGGATTCAGCATATGACAATGCAGTACTCCTAAGAAGGCATTTACTCCAAAGTAAAGGAGAAGGAAGCCTTTGGTACAATTGCTTCCAGCAGCAGGTGACCAACAGCCTTGCAGACACCCTGGGCCATCATTTCCTAGCTGAGTAGACTGCAGAGTAGATGGAGTTTGTCTGACGGAAAGTTTACACCTAGGAGAGCTCGGACTAATGGGATGCTCTGCCTGGAACACATTTTAATATTTTTCATAGCATTCATTTATTTATTTGCTGGTGTCTCAGCAGTGCTTGGAAGCCCCAGTCCTGGGCCTGTGCTATTCAGAAAGAGAACATAAAGGGAATCCCTGCTAGTCACAGAGTTTACAATGCCATTCCAATCAAAACATGAACTTTCAGTGTCTTCCTAATTACTGCAACAGCTAAAACCAAGCTTTTCTTCAAAAGGGAGCTTTCAGTAAATTTTCCAAAATGGAACTATAGTGAGAGACACTTGATTTTCTCAGCTCCTGAGAAAATGTTACCACAGTTCTACACCTCACCGTTTTCACTCCAGACTTTTCTATTCCACAGTTTTCTCATGGCACTTTTCATCTCCTCATTTCTCAGCGTGTAGATGAGTGGATTCAGCATGGGTGTGATGATACTGAAAAACACACCTAACCTCTTGTCCTCCGAGAGACTGCTGGATGGGCATATGTAGGTGAATGTGCATGGCCCAAAGAAGAGAATCACCACAGTAATGTGGGACCCACAGGTGGAGAGGGCTTTGTTCCGCCCTTCAGACGTTCGCCTTCTCAAGGATAACAAAATGACAATGTAGGACGTGACCAGGATGAAGAAAGAGACCAAACAAATCATTCCAGTATTGGCAACGACAATGATGCCTGCAACATAGGTGTCGGTACAGGCCAGATGTAGTAGGGGAAGGACATCACAGAAGTAGTGGTCAATTTTGTTGGGGCCACAAAAAGGGAGGCTAATGGTTATGAGGGTCTGCACCAGGGAGTGCACAAAGGCCCTCACCCATGAACCCATCACCATCCAGCCACACACACGCCTGGTCATGAGGGTGGTGTAGTGCAGAGGTCTGCATATGGCAAAGTAGCGATCATAGGCCATCGCTGTGAGGATGAAGATCTCAGCGCCGCCGAAGACATGTCCCATGAATAGCTGTGCCATGCAACCCCCAAAGGAAATGGTTTTCTTCTCAACCAGGAAGTCAGCAATCATTTTGGGAGCTGAGGCGGAAGAGAAGCAAATATCTGCAATGGACAGGTGGCAGAGAAAGAAATACATGGGGGAGTTCAGACGTTGACTGCTAATTACAGTGACAACGATGAGCAGATTTCCTGCCACAATAACAATGTAGAAGAACAAAAACACCACAAAACATATTTTCTGCACCCCTTGGTTCTTTGAAAGGCCCAGAAGAATGAATTCCTTCACACTGCTTGCATTCTCCATGTTGATCAGACGGGTGCCAATATGCAATATACAGCTTATTCACCTGGGAAAATAAAGACAGACACATGATTCATCAGCATTTTTTCATTATTAATGATGAGTTCTATATCAGAAGTGGATACAAACCAAGAAAGATATAGCATTAGTATTAAGCTTATAAAGTTTTTAGTTTCTGTCATGTATTTTTTCACAGCTATTTAATTCTCCACAGTACAAAGCTTCTGCCATGGCTTTGGTGGCATAGAGATAGGAGCACTTTGTGATATGTTCCTTAATCCTGGTCCTCCAGGATCTTGAAGGACTGGCTCCATGGCTGGTAGCCTTCCATGCACTAAGGACAAGGCCAGAGTGTTCACCTTGGGCACTACGAGGCAGATAGTGCAGCATGTTTGCCCTCAGGGGAGACAAAGTCCCTGACAGCAATCTTTGTAAAATGGGTGTCTTTAAGAATACCTGGAAATATTGCTCAGAATGATGATTTGCTTTATAAGTACACATGATCCTTGAATTCTTGTTTAGAAGGGAAATGTACCCACATGCAGAGAAAAGAACTCTCTTGTGTTTATACATTTTGAAACGTAAATATGAAATGTCACAGGCTGAAAAATGAGTCCTGGGAAGGTTATCTATCATGGAGGGGAAAAAAATTGCACATATGACTTAATGTAGTATTTCACATTGTTCTAACTCTCAGCATTGTTTCTATCAGAGGAAGGAAGAATGAAAGACTCTTGTGAGATCTTCTGTCCCAGCACTGTACTGATTTTACCTAGTGTGATTTTTGATATGCTCTGCGTGATGCTTTCAAGGGTTAACTTAGCTTAATGAAGCTAATCTAACTAAACTCCTTCAACAGCCAGTATAAGTCTCTCTATAGGCTGATTCAGAATGACTAAATGAGGGTCCTTTGCAGAACCCTTTTTTCCTCCATTCACTATGAGGAGCTTAAGCAAATTAGCACCACCAGGTTAGAATGACCTTTGGAGAATAATCCCTTTTGGTGCCTGAAAGTAGCTCAGAGCTTTTTGCAATGCCATCCACCTGTTTTAGGTTATGGCTGAGCTCCTTGTCCCTAGGCATTTCTACATCCATACAGTTTCTCATTCGAGACAAGGTCACATTCCAGCATAAACATGGGACTTCTTTGGTTCACCCTGTGTTCCACCTACAACCCATCGAGCATTACGTGTCACTAATAAATGAGTAGCCTACATCTTTAGAAAGAGTGTAACGTCTCTAGCTTGCCTTTATGCACCCAGACCACCAGAGTTCCTTTGGTCAAAGAAGTCTGGGAACCACCAGATTAAACTCTTCACAGAGAGTTTAAGGTCAGCCAAAAGCAGGCACTCTTTTAATAAAAATATCCACTGTATGGGCTTCCTTCTAGGATCAAAACATTCCCCGTCAGCTGGTGTTAAAATGCACCATTTTAAGTCCTGCAGAATTACATCACAACCAGGTCTTCTCATTTGTCTTGGTGATCTGTGAGCAAATCTGTGGAATGATTCAGTTAAGCCAAGTTATCTACCAACTACTTCCATCTGCAGCATAATCAGAAAGGCTCGTGCAGGCACAAAGGGATCAAGCATCCACAGGAAACACTGAAACTGAGAAAAGCCAAGATTAGTTTCAAACCCACAAAGTGAAGCCGAGAGAGGAAGTGGGCAAAGGTAGGGACTTTTCCTATGCTTACAGTTGTACTTACACTAGATGAAAGTTTTTCAAGCAGAAGGGTAAAATTTACATGGATGGTTCCCCTTCAGATATTTCTACAAGGAAAAGGATCAGTAAGAACAACGGGAGGTCAGTTTCTCCCTCGTCTTACCAAGTCGTGATCCTTTCTACCCCTCTTCCTTCTACTGAGCAACGACGTAGACTTCTCAACAGAATAAATGACAGGGATGAAATGAGCACACCTTTATGGCTGTGCAGTACCCAGTCGAAAAGAAATAGCTGGGCTCCATCCAAGCCAGAGCATGACTGGAAGCATACCACAGCAATCGCAGGGCCATATTTAGGCAGTCAGAAAGGAGTGACCAAGAGAGAAATGGTCAGGGGAAACTGTATGCCTGAATACCAGCAGATGGCAAACTCCTGAGCTAAAAACAAGGTGTGCATCTACAAAAGGACCGATTCACAATTCAGACAGCTCGGCTATGTATCTTTCTTGACAAGGTCCTTTCCATCACCACCAAACTGCATTTAACAAACTCTCTCATCTGTCTGATCTCATCTCATCGACTTAAGTCATGTAGGCACCTGTACCTAAGCTAGGCATATTAAACCTGACCAGTCTACTTGTAGATGTGATGAATCATGTGCTGCCGGTACCCGTTTCTTACTGTTGACTCCAAGAGGATTACTAGAATGACTAATTCAGTAGAGGATTGCCACCAGTTATGGCTTATCTCTTCAAGTGCCTTTGCAGGGGTAGACCTGAGCTATATGACATAATGCAATCAGCTGCAAAATAAAATGAATCTCATGTGTACTCTTAACATCTCAAAAAGGGTGAGAAATTGCACCATCTCCTTACTGCATGCATTCTTCCCTAAAATCTCAGGTGGTTATGGGAAACAAAAGAATAATTTCGAAGCAATCTAATCTGCGGCTGTAGAACTAGCTCTGTATATGATTCTAGCCAAAGATAACTAGAGACAGTTGATAACTTCAGTGGAAGTTCCTTCCTGTATTTTCACATTTGTGCAAGAAGAAAGGAAAAGGAAGAGGAAAGCAAAGCAAAGCAAACAAAGCGAAGCAAAGCGAGAAGCCAGAGAAGCTGCAAAACTTACCTCGCCTGTGTTTAGAGATCTAATTTTTTGTGTAAGGGCTGTACAGCTTTATCTCCTCAACTTCTGTCTCTCCTGGTATGAATGTGTTAGAGCGCAGCACCTTTAAAGAACATAGAATGGCTTCTGAAAACCTTCCAAAACTTGCTTAGGAGGTGGCTGTTAGTGTATAATCCAACCCCATCTAATTTATTACTTGCTTTCGTGTGTCACAAGTGTATTTTGATGTTTCCTGCCTGTGTGAGAAGTGGTTTAATAGGCTGTGTGGATGGTGTGACCTGGGTGTCCTGAATGATGCTTTCATATCCCAGGGCTGAGAAGAAAACCGTTTAAGTACCAACCTTTAACCCTCTCCCAGGAAATCTTCCACCTGAAGGGCTCTTGGGGCTGCAGGAGGGAGGGGTGGAGGCTTGGTGAAGGGAAGGCGTGAAAGAAAGGGGCAAAGGAGGAGAATGAGTTCTGTCTTGACTGAAAAGTTTAAGTAAATATATTTTAAAGAAACAGTTGCCAGTCAATGCTTTTATAATGATATCACAAAGGCATTTCAGGGTTTCTCCATAAGTAATAACAGTCAAAGGAGTAGCTGAGTATTCAACTGGACAAGCATATGCATGGACCTATCCAGCTAACGCTTCTCGGAGTTCTTCCTTACTCCAAGCTGATAGTTGTATGGATTTCCCATGTGTAAAGGGCCATTAGGTCCACTGCTCTGGCTTCCTAGCATTGTGAATGCTAAAACAGTCCATTTGTAATCCAGATATTTTCTCTCCTTTTTTAACTTCTGTGTATTCCAAAAAAACATGTAAAAGAGAAATCCTCATTAAAGGAAAAAAAGAAAGAAAACTCAAGCTGTAGGAAGAGTCACCATCCTCCAGGGATGGTAAAGAATTCCGATCACAGGAGTCTTTTAAGGACAGGTTGGGCTCATTTCTCTCAGGAGTGGTTACGATGAAGTTTTTATAGGGACAGAAGATGTCCTGGGTGACCTCTTGATGACCCTCCAAGTCCTATCTCACCAGAAATTTCATCACTGGAAATCCAGTGAATAAAGCCTCTTTGCAAGAATTTGCATGTTTTAACAGAGGTCAGTGAATTACCAAGTCAGTCAAAAAAGTCCTTCATTTACGAATTGGGAAACTGAGGGAGGAAGTCACCTATTTAATGCCAGTGGAAGCCAGCGAATTTAACCCTGACTTAGTCACTCTAGGCTCTTCTGCGGAAAAAAATGAATGTCTCTGGAGGCAGATGCATCTGATCTACCTCAGAACTGATTTTAGGATGCGATTAGGTGTGAAATAGACGTCTAGCTTTTAAACAAAACAACCTAGGGTGGACAACTCTCAAATGTCATGATGGGCCCCATCTTTCTTAACCCGAGCAGCTGCAGTCAAAGGTAAACCTATGAAATGAAACAAACGAAACAAATAGACATGCTGATTTATATCAGCATATCATCTCAACCAAGGCCCAAGTCAAATTCATCGTTTCTCTCAACTCTACTGTGTATTTGTAGCTTATGCCTCATGGGTGTCAGGAAAGACATTGTCTCAGCTACTGTCCTTTGCTTTGTTTTGCTGAAATTTCTGGAAATGTGGAATGGCCTGATAGCAACATAGTTAATGTCTCCATCTCCTCTGCACAGAATGCCAGCGATCTCCACACGGAAAACAGAAATCCTACAGTTAATGAGAATAAATACTGGTAAAGAAATGCCTTGGTGAAAATAGTCCCCTAACTTAAATGTCCTTTTACTGTCACCTGGAGTCTTGGGCAGCTTAATGAGGGTTAACAGTAGTCACTACAGGAAACAAGAGTATTGGGTAAGAAGGTAAACAAAGTCTTACAGTCTTTGGGAAAGGAAGAGGAGCAACAGATGACAGAAGCCAGAGATCAGGCCAATAGCATCTGGCCTGCTAACCTAGTATGAGTCAGCCTGCCACTTTCTGTACCCAGTGGCACACATGGCAGCAACTTGGCTAGCATCACATTCATGTCCTTTTGTTTCCCTAGCCAAATGGACTACCAGAGGTGACTTAATGCACAACTCCAAATGAAGAATTGCTGCTACCTCCTGCTGCAAAATAATTCCCCATAGGGGTGTGCTTAGTGCCAGCAAAGGAGAAAGGTCTTTTCTCCATTTTCATTCCACTTACCTCGGCACCTGGCTCTGGACACCACTATGGCAGCAGGTCACGCTCAGGGGAGCTGTGATTTGGACAAGGAGGGACTGTGCATGGTGAGATGAATGAGGTTTTGCAGCTGGATAGTGAATACTGGCAAGGGGTTTGTTGACAGAGCCATGGTGAATGTGTGTTGTGAATTTGATGATGGGCAGGATGGGGACAAGGCACGGTGTAGAGGGAAGTTGTGAAACTTGAAATGGATGCTACATGGCCAGGGGCTGTCTTCGTGGAGTTTGTGAAATCAGAAGTGCCTGAGGTGTGGTGAGGGACTGTGCTGAAAGATAGTATGAAGTGGCAGGTGATACTGTGGGTGTTAAGCTGTGTTGAAAGACCTTGTGACATCAGAAGCGGGCATCGTGTTTTGAAGGGTAACACTAGGAGAGGTTGCAAAATTGTGGCTGCTGAGGTGTCATAAGGCTGGCTAGAGAGTTCAAGGAGACCCTACTGTAGAACAGGTAATGTGAAGTAGTAGGGGACAATGTATGGTGACAGCTTGTGTTGGGAGAGGTTTTGAGGTCAGAAGAGGACACTCGGTAGTGATGAGTGTGCTAAGGGAGGTTCTGCAGTGACAGTGGACCCTTGGGGAATGAGAAGCTGTGTTGAGGGAGGTTGTGAAATCAGCAGCAGGCATTATGGAAGAGGACTGACAATTTCTCAATCTGTGTGACCCTGAGCAGCAGTAGAGCATCTTCTGCAAGGTCTGTGAAACTAGAGCTGCTCATGGATGCAGCTGGGAAGCAAAGCATCAGTGCAAGAGTCAAGCTATAACTTTGGACAGACAGTTCTTGTGTTCTTTATATCGTGAGACTGTCTGAAGAAGGGAGAAGTAGTGAAAAAGCATTACCATAGCATGCCAAACATTGTTAAATTCCCATTTTTGATTGTCCCTGGCTCATCTTTCTGGAACAGCAGCACCAACCCAGTCGTTTACTTCCTCTTCAGGAGCAACCGTCACCACCGGCTCCATGGCTCTGGGAAAGTCACCTTCCGACAAGCGTTTGCAGAGAAAGCAACGTGCGGAGAAGGAAGCCAAGTGCCCAGAGACACTGCTGCAGAGACTGCTGTATAAATCCCTGCTGGCAAGGAGGTGTGGGAGGATGGGGCAGCCTGCAGAGGGGACTGAGGGGAGGTGGGCAGCAGTGCTCAGCCCCCAGCGGAGCCAGGGCATCTCCACTGCGGTGGGAGCAGCTCAGCTGGTGACGTGCCCCTTCCGAGCAGGGCTGTGCTGGGGACCAGGGAGCTGGGTGAGAGCGATCCTTGTCTGCACACCATGCCAGTGCCTCTTCTCATTACGTGGTCCCCCCTTGTGGAAGGGGACGTGGTGCACAGAGCATGGCTAAGCAGAGCATGCAGAGTGGAGGGAGGAAGAGTGACCCAGGATGCTGGGCATGTCTTTGGGACCCTGAACCTTACAGGGAGTCTTTTCCCTCACTTTGACTTGAGGCCAAGCCTGCAGGACTCCAGTGCATTCTGGCAGCTCCTGGGAGGCCACTCTCAGCAGGGATGTGTTTCATCCTGGCTATTTTGGGCTTGTATAGAAACATCCTTCAGGCCTGAACACCTAGGGGACCATTCAGCTGGTGCCACGGCTGCTCTGGTCAACACACAGGGGTCCTGGAGTGATGCGTGGTGCTTCTGTGTGTGTAGAGAAGAGCACCAATTCCTCACCTACAGCCTGAGCCTCTCCATCGCTGTCCCCAGAGGGTGGGAGGGGGAACTCATCTCTCCCAGCTTTCGCCCAAGATGGCCATCTCCAGATGAGTTAGTTGCCCTAGGCTGCCTGTACAGGCAGTGGAGAGAAAGGTGCTTGTAAGGAGCTTTTCCCTTCCCTATGTGGCTGCAGCACACAGCTCCTGCTGAGCCATCAGCCACCCTCCTGTGCCTGTCCCAATCTCTTCCCCACCACTGTCTCGCCCCACACTGGGGATGCCTCGCTCCCCTTACGCAGTGCCATGCAAGGCCTCTCACCCTAGTGCTTCTGAGAAAGCTTTCAGCTCCCAGCCACAGCACCTTATCTCACTGTCTTCCCAGTAGCTGCTGGGAGGGTCACCTCTCTTCCTGGCACTGGCACTTGCCTGTTGCTGCAGGGCTGAAAGGGCATTTCTCTGCCTCTCCATCCAGCTCTCCAGACTTTCTATTTGTTTTTTGGTTTTTTTGGCTCCTGCCCTCAATCCTTCCCTCCTTTGTGTCTCCATTACTCTCTTTCTGGGTTGGCTGGTGCGTGGATCGAATTAACACTAAAACAGTTTGTGAGCAAGTGAAGGGCTGGATTTAAAAGGAATGGATCTAAATCTGATTTTTTGAAATTAAGTTGAGGGCAGAGAAAGAAGGGAAAATGTCTGCACCAGAACATTCAAAGAACTAACAGGGGTCAAAACTTTTCTTTTTTGTTCATTTTAATTCTGTGGGGTAACAGTATTCCTGAAGCCATTTCGCAGAATCACAGAATGGTTGAGGTTGGAAGGGACCTCTGGAGATCATCTAGTCCAACCCCCTGCCCAAGCAGGGTCACCTACAGCAGTTGCCCAAGATCGCGTCAAGGCGTATTTTTGAATATCTCCAGAGAAGGAGACTCCACAACCTCTCTGGGCAGCCTGTTCCAGTGCTCTGTCACCCTCATAGGGAAGAAGTTTTTCCTCATGTTCAGATGGAAGCGTCTGTGTTTCAGTTTGTGCCCGTTGCCTCGCGTCATGCTGCTGGGCACCACTGAAAAGAGTCTGGCTCCATCCTCTCGACACCCTCCCTTCAGATACTTGTACACGTTAATAAGATCTCCTCTCAGCCTTCTCTTCTCCAAGCTAAACAGGCCCAGCTCTCTCAGCCTTTCCTCATAAGAGAGATGCTCCAGTCCCCTAATCATCTTTGTAGCCCTTCGCTGGACTTGCTCCAGTAGTGCCACATCCCTCTTGTACTGGGGAGCCCAGAACTGGACGCAGTACTCCAGATGTGGCCTCAGCAGGGCTGAGGAGAGGGGGAGGATCACCTCCCTCCACCTGCTGGCAACACTCTTCCTGATGCACCCCAGGATACCATTGGCCTTCTTGGCCACAAGGGCACATTGCTGCCTCAGGCTTAACTTGGTGTCCACCAGCACTCCCAGATCCTTCTCCACAGAGCTGCTTTCCAGCAGGTCTGCCCCCAACCTGTCCTGGTGCATGGGGTTATTCCTCCCTAGGTGCAGGACCCTGCACTTGCCTTTGTTGAGCTTCAGGAGGTTCCTCTCCATCCACCTCTCCAGCCTCTCCAGGTCTCTCTCAATGGCAGCACAGCCCTCTGGGGTATCGGCCACTCCTCCCAGTTTTGTATCGTCAGCAAACTTGCTGAGGGTGCACTCTTTCCCTTCATCCAGGTCACTGATGAAGAAGTTGAACAAGACTGGACCCAGTCCTGACCCCTGGGGGACACCGCTAGCTACAGGCCTCCAACTAGACTCCGCACCGCTGATCACAACTCTCTGAGCTCTGCCATTCAGCCAGTTCTCAATCCACCTCACTGTCCACTCATCTAACCCACACTTCCTGAGCCTGTCTATGAGGATGCTATGGGAGACAGTGTCAAAAGCCTTCCTCAAGTCAAGGGAGACAACATCCACTGCTCTCCCCTCATCTACCCAGCCAGTCATTCCATCACAGAAGGCTATCAGATTGGTTAAGCATGATTTCCCCTTGGCGAAGCCATGCTGACTACTCCTGATCACCTTCTTGTCCTCCACATGCTTGGAGATGGCCTCCAGGATGAGCTGCTCCATCACCTTTCCAGGGATGCAGGTGAGGCTGACTGGCCTGTAGTTCCCTGGGTCCTCCTTCTTGCCCTTTTTGAAAACCGGGGTGACACTGGCTGTCTTCCGGTCTTCAGGCACCTCTCCTGTTCTCCAAGACCTTTCAAAGAGGATGGAGAGTGGCTTAGCAATACCATCTGCCAGCTCCCTCAGCACTCGTGGGTGCATCCCATCGGAGCCCATGGATTTGTGGGTGTCAGGTTTGCTTAAATGATCTCTAACCCGATCCTCCTCCACCAAGGGAAAGTCTTCCTTCCTCCAGACTTTCTCTCTTGCCTCCAGGGTCTGGGGTTCCTGAGGGCTGGCCTGAGCAGGAAAGACCGAAGCAAAGGCGGCATTCAGTAACTCTGCCTTCTCTGCATCCTTCCTCACCAGGGCACCCTCCCCATTCAGCAAAGGGCCCACATTTTCCCTAGTCTTCTTCTTGCTACTGATGTATTTGAAGAAGCCCTTCTTGTTGTCCTTGACATCTCTCGCCAGATTTAATTCCAAACGGGCCTTAGCCTTCCTCGTTGCATCCCTGCATACTCTGACAATGTTCCTGTATTCCTCCCAAGTGGCCTGTCCCCCTTTCCACTTTCTGTAGACTTCCTCCTTCTGGTTGAGTTTTGCCAGGAGCTCCTTGCTCATCCATGCAGGTCTCCTGCCCCCTTTGCTTGACTTCCTACTCATAGGGAGGCACTGATCTTGAGCCTGGAGGAAGTGATGTTTGAATATTAACCAGCTCTCTTGAACACCCCTTCCTTCTAGGGCCCTAACCCATGGCATTCCTCCAAGTAGGTCCCTGAAGAGGCCAAAGTTTGCTCTCCTCAAGTCCAGGGTTGCGATCCTACTTAGTGCCCTGCCTCCTCCTCGCAGCATCCTGAACTCCACCATCTCATGGTCACTGCAGCCAAGGCAGCCCCCGACCTTCACATCTTCCACCAGTCCTTCTTTGTTTGTTAGTATGAGGTCCAGCAGCACACCTCTCCTTGTTGGCTCCTCCACCACCTGTGTCAAGAAGTTGTCACCAATGCTCTGCAGGAACCTCCGGGACTGTTTGTGCCTAGCTGTGTTGTCTTTCCAGCAGATCTCAGGGTGGTTGAAGTCCCCTATGAGAACCATGGCCTGGGACTGTGAGGCTACTTCCAGCTGTCTGCAGAAGGCCTCATCGACTTCCTCATCCTGATCAGGTGGCCTGTAGTAAACACCCACAGCAGTGTCACCCATGCTAGCCTGCCCTTTGATCCTTACCCATAAGCTCTCGACTCGCTCTTCATCCACCCCTAGGCACAGCTCAATACATTCCAGTTGCTCTCTCACATAAAGAGCAACTCCACCACCTCGCTGTCCTGGCCTGTCTTTCCTAAAAAGCACGTAGCCATCCGTGACAGCATTCCAGTCATGCGAGCTATCCCACTAGTTCAAAGAACTAACAGGGGTCAAAACTTCTCTTTTTTGTTTGTTTTAATTCTATGGAGTAACAGTACTCCTGAAGCCATTTCATGTCAGTTAACAAGGTTTGGAGAAGCCCTTTGACAGTTAATTATAATATTGCTTTAGCAGAGATTTCACTAGAAACCATGAGACCTCTCTGCTGTTCTCCTTCTATATCCACTTGTTCTTTCGGCTCCACTGACTGCATTTCCTGGATCTCCGTGGTTGTAGTGGGATCCTAGGCACCTGGCACACCTACACTGTGAGGACCCGAAGTCCGGTGACCTAAATCCTACCCTTAGCTTTTACCAAGACTAAAGATAAATCCTTCCCACCCGAAATACTTTACATTTATTTTATCTCTAAATGACGTTTTCTTGAACAATACGAGAGAAGGGAAAATGACCATAACTAGTAGAAGTGTTGCTCTTTCTTGTGATAGTCTTGGGGGGGACTTGTAGGTTTAGGTAATACCTCTGCATCTTGCTGGAGCTCACACAAATGCAGTTCACAGGAAAGCCTTGCTCTTGTGTGGACCAAGGCAGCCGTAAGAAGCTGTGACCAACAGCCAGGTGTTTACCCAAGCACAAATGTCTGATGAGGTCAGGAGCATGGCACGGGAGGAGCACTTGAGGCCTGGAGTTTATTAAGCACAGGATGGACTGAGGCCGGTATGGTAAAGGTGGAACATGAAGAGCCATCTTGGGACCCAGATCAAACATATTACAGGGTGGAATTGGGTAACAGGGATGCTATAAATTGTTTGCATGACAAAAGATCCACTTGGGCAGGCCAGCTGCAAGGGAGTATGCCAAGCATGCTAAATCCTCATATGTAGTTCATTGAATCACATAGGGACTGGTCCTGCTCCCTCTGAAATCACTGCAGGACATGTTATTCCCTTGCCAAAGAGCAAGTGCAGCTGTGCAGTACCAGACCAGCACGGCTGGAGTTAGCTCTTCTCAAATAACCTTGGCTTTTTGTTTGTCCTTTTTCAGCCCACACTGAAGCTTTCAGCAAAGATTTTTCCTGTGTCTTACATAAAAAAGTATTTACCTGGTCCAGTCCCCATTTCCTTTTCCTTTTGTTTTCCCTTTATTTCTTTTCATTATGATTTGCCTTATATTTAGGGTTCTCTTTGACAGTAGTTTTAACAGTATTCCCTCCACGACACATTGTATGATGAGTGTTCTTGGTTCTTCTCATATCCCTTTTCTTTGTCAGGAACATCCCACGAAATGGGTGATGCATATGTTGCTACTCTAATGCAAAGCACAGCTATAACGGAAATGCATCCTAAGGCAGCTCCAGAAAATGCAAAATGGACTGAGAAAATCAGATGGATTTTCAGATGGAGAAAATATATTACCAAATATGCATGAGATCCATGAAGAGCAGAGAACAACAACAACAACAACAACAAATCTCACTATTAAGTGGGTGCTAATATTCATCTGATTACCAGGACAGAAACAATCTATACCAAATAGGAATCTCTGTCAGCTAAATTTTTTTTTTTTTTTTTTTGCCCTGTTTGTCTTCTGAACTTTCTTTCCATGAGTCATTTCCTCTACACAGAGAGGATTAGAAGTCAAGAGCATGGCTGAATGCCCTGAAACTTGCTCCATGTTCAGACAAAACCAGACTTTGTGAGCTCAATTCTCCTTCAGTTTGAGCTGGTGTAGAGCGACCTCTTCATGAAAAGTCCTGAGGGATGTTGAGGGGACAAATTCCAGCTATCATGCAGCTGGGAAATACTAGCTTTCCAAGTGACAAGGTTGCTTAAGGGATGGGAGAGGAAGGGGAAAAGCAGGGACAGAAACACCAGCAAGGAAAGCTTTGTAAGGAGTCCTTGCCTCTGACAGAGAGAGGTTTGAGCTGCAGGGATCGATTCACTATGTCAGAACATGACAAAAAGCATCAGTTCTTTTTAAAATTGTTGGACAAATGTGTCCCTAATTCCTCTTTGCATATGTATAATTTGTACAAGGGTTCTAATTTTCATGCTAACAAATGTGTTTGGACTGCACTCTGTCTACAACAGGTAAAAATGGTTTTTGATAGTATCTCTCTCCTGAGATATGGTCTTTAGCAGGCTATTTCCTGTTAGAGATCAGTTTCAAAAGAACGGTAATCCTGATGAGCTCGGAAACCATCTAGTGTTCAGAAAATGTAAGGTTAAGTTGGTGTCCAACCTTGCACAGCTTAGAAAGGACAACCACGATAGGATTTGGCTGCTTTTCCTGGAAAGGGCGTTCTGAATGTGGGTAGCCAAGAGCAACCTTCCAGTAAGAATTACGATGAGTTCTTGAGATATATAGGGAGTGTGTGGCCAATCCACTTTAGGCCAGTTTCCATAAGGATGCAATACAGACTGCAGGGTTTCTTGGGGAAAAATGTGAAGGACTGCTGGCCCAAGTCTGGGCTTCTTTCTGTGTTTACTGCTCCACTGCCTCTCTCCCTCCCTCACCCTCCAGCACTCTCCTCCCTGCTCTTCCATATCCTTGTATCCTTACACAGCTGATAAAAATCCCCAGGAAGGGATAAGCAGCAGCTCATAACAGTCCAGATTCCTGACCAGTTAACTGCCAGGGCAGATGTACTCGCACTTTACAAAGCTGAACAGGAAAAGCAGAAAAATAGTATCTGTACTTCTAAGTTTCGCGTAATCGTGTCATCTTAAGTAGCATTAGCATATTACTTCCCCTCTCAGATCACATCTGTTCTTTTAAGAAGAAAGAGAGTGAATGGCCTGTTGGAGATTACCTCTGACATGACGGATGACACGGAAAGTGTACAAGAGACCATGCAGTCAGCTTTGGCCCCAGCTCTCTATTTGGCTGAATTTCTTGCATTAACCCTATCAGCCCATTTTACTGCAGGGATGTGTCACACTACTTGAGAGTCATGGTGAGCTCAGAGTGAGATGATGTCCTTGACAGGTCAATCCTGCCTGTATTTTCCAACACCTTGTTCTTCCCCCTGTGATCCTTCAAAAGATGTTCTGGATTACTTCTGGCCAGGTTTTCACAGGGCCCTCACAGGTCTTTGGAGCAGATTCCAGGAGAAAGGGGACTGCCTGCTGTGTGCCTTCCTTCGCTGCCCCCGCAGGCTCTTGTGTGTCTGATAGAGCCTCACTGCCTCCCCAGCTTGCTGCTGTTTTACAGGAGTGCTTCTGGCCTGCAAGGGGGCTTGGCTCTACCCAGCAACCTTTGCCAGCAAATCAGGTGGTCGACCCACTGCACCTCCTGCTACCTCCTTTGCAAGGTCAGGGCTAGCCAAGTTCTCTCCTACCTCTAGTGGCTTCTTTGGGATGGGAATTTGTCAGTCTTCCCTTCTCTCTGCCCGGAGGAACTTCCTACACAGTCCTGTGCCCCACAGATGGTGGGAGTTTTGTGGCAGCAGGGGGACTCTCTTCGTTATTCCCTTAGGATTCCTTCCTTTGAACTCTGACACACTCACATCCCTTTTTTCATGTGTATTCTCACAGCCTGCATGCTGCCTCACCCTGCATCTCTTCCTTTTTCAGGGAGAGCTTTCAGTTTGTGGCTGGAGGGAGGTTGGCCTGTTCCTTCTGGTAAGCAGGGACAGCATCCAGGCAGACACCTAGGGAAAAGCACTCAAGCAGAGGAGAACATGCATCCCCATATAGCTCTCCCTTCCTTCAATACATTGTGGTCATTCTTCCTTCCACATTTCTTTTAGAAAACCTTCTTTTTTTCCCAAAAATGAATGTTGAGGGGTGGGGAGAGATCCCTTACATGGTTTATTGCCAAAAATAATTGTTTTTGAAATTATTTTTGACCAGACACTTTTGACAATATGTGGTCTATGCAATGGCTTTAGGAGCAAGAAAATTGATGGAGAAGGAGCTGAGATTTTTGCTCTCAATTAGCGTGAAGGCTGAAAGCAAGAAGCAAACAAAGACCAGGCTGATACATTTTAAAAAGGTGTTTAATAAATTTAGCACCCAAGGACAGTGACAGTAAGCAGAGATAGAAAGCTATGCAGCCTGCTTCTCATGCCATGTTGTGCAGGAGTCTAAATGAACAAAGGGCATTTGAATATGGGCTTAATGTAGCAGACTAGCAACATGGCTTGGGATAACCCTAAATTAAAGCCTTATGTTCACTTCCCCCCCGCCCCGATTTCTAGAGTCCAATGGTTTAAAGGAATCTTCACAGTCTTCCTCTCTCTTTCCTTTTGTCTCCAATGCAGAAGGTGTTCAGGCAAAAGAAGGGATGAATTTAAGAGGGCATAGTTATTGTTTTGTGGCTTTCCCATTCATCTTTGTCATCTGCTGAATCTTCAAGGATTGGCCAGCCTGGAAGGGTGAGCCGAATCCTCCGATCCCTGTAGCTGCCCACAATGAAGTAAAGAACTGGACTGAGGCTGCTATTGACGCAGGACAGCACAAAACCAGTCTCTGGGGAGTAGAGAAATTTATAGCCCCAGAAGTCAAAGAGGATCAGGACGCTCAGCGGAACAGCAAAAATGAGGAAGAAGAGGACGGTGAGCATAATCACGGTGAAGAGCCTGCCTGTTTGGAGGTGCTGGGAGCTGCACTTGACTTTGAGGAAGAGGGTGAGGCTGAATACCAGCATGAGGGGCGTGCAGAAGAGGAAGTCCAGGACTCCAATGGTGATGAGGAGTATGTGGCAGTTGCTAGAGGGGCGAACAGTGCAAGAAACGTACCCCAGCATGTTCAGCAGCAGCGAGAGGCTCCAGAGCAGGCCGGAGATGATGCCGGACAAGTGCTTTGGGCGATGGCTTCGGCACCAGATGGGACAGAGGACAGACAGGCACCTCTCAGTGCTGATGGCTGTCAGGAGATACAAGCCAGTCCCGTACGTGAAAAGATCCAGGAAGAGGAATATCCCAAACTGCACTCCCACATTGAAGTGCATCAAGTACTGAACTGTTTCGATGGCAATGCAGAGCAGGTAGCCAAAGTCAGCGGCAGCCACGTTCAGGATGTAGACAGTGAAGCGGTTCCTCCGGATGCGGAAGCCGAGGTACCACAGAACCATGCCATTTCCCACCATGCCAGAGGCAGAGCTGATGAGGCAGAAGCTCTCCATGAACTTGAGGAGAGCCTATGACGGCTCTGCCTTTTGCACAGTCCCACTGTAATTAGCCCCTTCAGCCAGGCTGGTTGTATTTGGAAGGAAGGTTGATGTAGTTTTAGCACTCATAATGAGGGCTTCACTGTGAAGTACTGATCTGTCACTGTCTCTGATTTCACACAGACCTGTAAGCAGAGAGCACAGAGGTGGTAGCTCATGTGACTTTCTCTCCTGATCATCTGGTGGTGTTTGCAATGCCTTTCCAGCTCTTTGTAGCCAGAGGTAGATTCAGGGAAGGATTGCTGTGTTTGGACTTGGAGCCCAGAGCTTCTATGTGTCATTTAAAACACCGTATCTGAGGCCAAATTGTGTGTGGCATGTAGGAAAAGCTAGATTACAATGTATGTGTCTCTTTTTGAACTTATTTCTTGAGGCTCCTTTTACAGCCAGTGGTGGGAAACAAGTAGGCTAAAATAAAGCAATGTTAGCTCAGATTGATCATACCCAAAAAGCTCCTCATTTTCTTTTCTTAATAAAAAGAGAACCCAGGGATATTAGCCCAGATATAATTGTCTTTGCTTCATAGAGCTACGATTAGGTGAGATGAATATTGTCAAAAGTGTATGAAAGTTGTAGATAGTCAACATACAAATTTAAGCAGCATTAAATCAGACTGAGTTTTTCCTATCCATACTCCCAAAAAACATCATCGAGTAGTCATGTAGCTGGTAGTTTTTTATGTTGATGACTGATTTCTATTTTAATGAAATGTAGTTTAATGTGATTGGTTTGGCCTCTGGAGCCTTATGTATAGATAATAATTCAGCCTGACAGAGTCAGGCCTTACTAATTTCTTTCTCAGAAGTTTTAAGAAGCATGTGTAGGAGAAAGTGTCTGACCCTCACATGACATTGGAATTGTGGCTTAAATAATTCTTTCACACTGTTCTGTCAATTCACCCTGCTCCCTCCCCCATGATACTGGGATTTGAATGAGAATCTTGCCCTCCCAAAACCCCCCAAAACCAAAGGTCCAGAAATAAAATTCACTCCATTTTTGTCCCATGAGGTCAAACTGTGTGACTCTTTCCTACTCGCCCTGCCAGCTGTTAATTTGGACATGACAAGATAGAGAAGTGCCATGAAAGACAGCAGGAGATAGTCAAAAAGAAGAGAGAAACAAGTCAAAATAAGGACAGCGGTGAAGAGGTGAATCATGGGATATCTAACCGGCATGAATAGTTCCTTACCTTGTTAGTAATTGTTCCTTGTCAAATGCCACAGCATGTGGGGGGACAGACTGCCTGAATGGGTGAAATGTGACAAATTGAAACATTATTGTTTCATCTGAACAGCCCACCCTGTCTCCAGTGCTACATGGAAAGACTATGCAGGTAATCTCCTCGTCCAGCTGATGGCCGGGGCAGCGGGGATAGTTTTGCCGCATGAGTCTGCGACAGGCATATACACCAGCAGTGCTTGGTTGGGAATCCAAGTGGAACCATTGCACCTAACTTTATGCATTAAGAATACAAACGTCTCATTGCACTTAGCTTTTAAAGCTACCATTAGAATTAATGGAGGTTTAGGAGCACCTGCAAGGGTAATATTTTGGCCCTAAGATAGGTGTCTTAGGTGTGCACAGTCAGCTGCCTGTCTTTCTCTGCTGACTGCAGACACATCCCATGGTGCTAGCTTCACCTAGTGGCTTAACATCTGGATGGCTGAAGGCAGGTGAGGTGAACTGCACCCTTAATGTCATCACCACAGCTTGCAGGATGTGTCTTTTAGGGTTGACTGAACCCAGGGAACTTCTGGCACTGCAGCATACTCTTTTGTAGGGAGCTAGAAGATTCCATCCTCAGCCATTATGAGACCTCGAGTGTTTCTAACATCAAGCCTTTAGAGCCTGTTAGATCCCAGAAAGAATTTAAGTATGTACTTCTGAAACGGACTAAGGGAAATAAAAAGCATTGTCTCTTTCAGAAAGCAAGGAATGTCTGTTGTAGCACAGTTTGTTTCAGAACAGGTTGGTAAGTGCTGCATATAACATCTGAGTCCAAACTCACCTTCTGTTTCTTTATCTTAGTAGAGTAGCTTACTGCTTGCCCAACAGCACTCACAAGGCTACCTGCTCCCTGAACATCTGTAGCAAGCCCACTGAAAATATATGGCCTTATGACTGTGTCCACTTCCTCTCCATCTGGTTGTGGGGTGGCAGCAGATCTCCCACAATGAAAAATTATCAGACCTTGATCCACAGTAGAAAGTACCTGAAGCAGTTGCTAATTCTGTGAACCAAGTCTGCTGTGAGGAGAAAGGAAGACCCGATGGTTAGTGGTTACCTACGCTTTGGAGAATCCAGTTGCAGCACACTCCTCTGCCACAACCTCTCTGTGTGACCTGAAGCAATTTGCCAACTGATTTAAAGAGGACGCAACTATTTGAGTGGCACCTACCTCTGCCTTTGCCCACTCCAACCTTCTCACCAGGTGCTCACATTAAGAAAGTGGTGGTTTTACCTCCCTGCTGCCATCATCTCCACAAGGCAATTCACCCCACCTGAAATGTGGGTCAGGCTCTGGAGGTGCCTCTCTCTCCATTGGGCATTCAGGGAATGTCAGGTGATTACGTTTCTCTCTAAGGCATTTCAATCAGATTTCATAATGTTAAATAGCATCAGCCTGGGCCATTGATAGTGTACTGTCACGTAGTGTCATACTGGTTGTAATGGACGCCCTGTGGAGATATGCCAAATCATGAAAAACTTTGTGTTCCATATAACGCAAGTGAAGTAACCATCCTATGACTTCCATAGACCATGCAAAAGCAAGTGGAAAAGTTGCTCACAGTTCTCGTATATCTCTTATAAGACTTTGGTAGACTCCTTTGGTAAGACTGCTGCCTCCAAAGCATATTCAAAACCTGAGTCTACTTCCTTAATGAAACTACTTAATGAAAGCCTGCATCAAATAGCAGCAGTCTAGCTGGTCTTTCTTTCCCTTGAGATTAAACATCCTTCCTGTGGTTTACATGCTGAGTACAGTATAGTTCTTGTGGCAGCTGTTAGTCTGAACAAACTTGGCAGCCCAACGACATCTCCTTGTCTGGACACAGAGTTATGCTGTTGTGTTTTCTCAGCTAATCTTAATTGATCATCTAAGACCAAAACTGCTAGTGTTTGATCTCTGAAGAATGCCACCTTCTATGACAGATGGGCAGTTAGGGCAATGCAATAGCATTTGTTCTTGGAAAAAGATCCCCAGAAAGAAGATCTCCTTATCTTGAAGATGATCAAGACAATTGTGTAGCTATAGCCATCTTCTAACCAGCAGGAAAGGAAAATATTGGAGCTCCTTTCCCCCCGTTCTTTTTTCTTCTCCCTTCCCCTCACCATCTCTCCAAAATCATGGCAGAAAGCAAGAGACAGAGGGCAACGGCAAAGACCACTGCAGCCATCCAGGACTTTCTCACCTTCTTGTGGGTTCCTTGGTATTTCAGGGACTATTTGCAGCAACTGCCTGGTGTGGATCTGCTGGTGAAAATTGTCACCTGAATTCTGTGACTGATGGTCCAGATAAAATCCTTGTGCTGTAAAATCAAATCCTGGTGCTGGGCTATTTAGACACTGTTAAAAAAGCCATGGTCCTTTCAGTGTGACGTCTGGAGAAACAGCCACTCACTCTCTTGGGGAAATATCTAGTTTGTTGCATGTGGTCACTTAGATTTCAGCCACTACCCCCTTCCCTGCCAGCACAGAACCTGTCACTGTCATGGCTTAGGAAATGCTTTTTCACTACTTCTCCCTTCTTCAGACAGTCTCGCGATATAAAGAACACAAGAACTGTCTGTCCAAAGTTATAGCTTGACTCTTGCACTGATGCTTTGCTTCCCAGCTGCATCCATGAGCAGCTCTAGTTTCACAGACCTTGCAGAAGATGGCCTACTGCTGCTCAGGGTCACACAGATTGAGAAATTGTCAGTCCTCTTCCCTAATGCCTGCTGCTGATTTCACAACCTCCCTCAACACAACTTCTCATTTCCCAAGGGTCCACTGTCACTACAGAACCTCCCTTAGCACACTCATCACTACCGAGTGTCCTCTTCTGACTGTAAAACATCTCCCAACACAAGCTGTCACCATACATTGTCCCCTACTACTTCACACTACCTGTTCTACTGTAGGGTCTCCTTGAACTCTGAAGCCAGCCTTATGACACCTCAGCAGCCACAATTTTGCAACCTCCCCTAGCATTACCCTTCAATACATGATGTCCGCTTCTGATGTCACAAGGTCTTTCAACACAGCTTAGCACCCACAGTATTGCCTGCCACTTCATACTGTCTTTCAGCACAGTCCCTCACCACACCTCAGGCACTTCTGATTTCACAAACTCCACGAAGACAGCCCCTGGCCATGTAGCATCCATTTCAAGTTTCACAACTTCCCTCCACACCGTGCCTTGTCCCCATCCTGCCCATCATCAAATTCACAGCACACATTCACCATGGCTCTGTCAACAAACCCCTTGCCAGTATTCACTATCCAGCTGCAAAACCTCATTCATCTCACCATGCACAGTCCCTCCTTGTCCAAATCACAGCTCCCCTGAGCATGACCTGCTGCCATAGTGGTGTCCAGAGCCAGGTGCCGAGGTAAGTGGAATGAAAATGGAGAAAAGACCTTTCTCCTTTGCTGGCACTAAGCACACCCCTATGGGGAATTATTTTGCAGCAGGAGGTAGCAGCAATTCTTCATTTGGAGTTGTGCATTAAGTCACCTCTGGTAGTCCATTTGGCTAGGGAAACAAAAGGACATGAATGTGATGCTAGCCAAGTTGCTGCCATGTGTGCCACTGGGTACAGAAAGTGGCAGGCTGACTCATACTAGGTTAGCAGGCCAGATGCTATTGGCCTGATCTCTGGCTTCTGTCATCTGCTGTTCCTCTTCCTTTCCCAAAGACTGTAAGACTTTGTTTACCTTCTTACCCAATACTCTTGTTTCCTGTAGTGACTACTGTTAACCCTCATTAAGCTGCCCAAGACTCCAGGTGACAGTAAAAGGATATTTAAGTTAGGGGACTATTTTCGCCAAGGCATTTCTTTACCAGTATTTATTCTCATTAACTGTAGGATTTCTGTTTTCCGTGTGGAGATCGCTGGCATTCTGTGCAGAGGAGATGGAGACATTAACTATGTTGCTATCAGGCCATTCCACATTTCCAGAAATTTCAGCAAAACAAAGGAAAGGACAGTAGCTGAGACAATGTCTTTCCTGACATCCATGAGGCATAAGCTACAAATACACAGTAGAGTTGAGAGAAACAATGAATTTGACTTGGGCCTTGGTTGAGATGATATGCTGATATAAATCAGCATGTCTATTTGCTTCGTTGGTTTCATTTCATAGGTTCACCTTTGACTGCAGCTGCTCAGGTTAAGAAAGATGGGGCCCATCATGACAGTTGAGAGTTGTCCGCCCTAGGTTGTTTTCTTTAAAAGCTAGACGTCTATTTCACACCTAATCGCATCCTAAAATCAGTTCTGAGGTAGATCAGATGCATCTGCCTCCAGAGACATTCATTTTTTTCCGCAGAAGAGCCTAGAGTGACTAAGTCAGGGTTAAATTCGCTGACTTCCATCGGCGTTAAATAGGTGACTTCCTCCCTCAGTTTCCCAATGCGTAAATGAAGGATTTTTTTGACTGACTTGGTAATTCACTGACCTCTGTTAAAACATGCAAAATCTTGCAAAGAGGCTTTATTCACTGGATTTCCAGTGATGAAATTTCTGGTGAGATAGGACTTGGAGGGTCATCAAGAGGTCACCCAGGACATCTTCTGTCCCTATAAAAACTTCATCGTAACCACTCCTGAGAGAAATGAGCCCAACCTGTCCTTAAAAGACTCCTGTGATAGGAATTCTTTACCATCCCTGGAGGATGGTGACTCTTCCTACAGCTTGAGGTTTCTTTCTTTGTTTCCTTTAATGAGGATTTCTCTTTTACATGTTTTTTGGAACACACAGAAGTTAAAAAAGGAGAGAAAATATCTAGATTACAAATGGACTGTTTTAGCATTCACAATGCTAGGAAGCCAGAGCAGTGGACCTAATGGCCCTTTACACATGGGAAATCCATACAACTATCAGCTTGGAGTAAGGAAGAACTCCGAGAAGCGTTAGCTGGATAGGTCCATGCATATGCTTGTCCAGTTGAATACTCAGCTACTCCTTTGACTGTTATTTCTTATGGAGAAACCCTGAAATGCCTTTGTGATATCATTAGAAAAGCATTGACTGACAACTGTTTCTTTAAAATATATTTACTTAAACTTTTCAGTCAAGACAGAACTCATTCTCCTCCTTTGCCCCTTTCTTTCACGCCTTCCCTTCACCAAGCCTCCACCCCTCCCTCCTGCAGCCCCAAGAGCCCTTCAGGTGGAAGATTTCCTGGGAGAGGGTTAAAGGTTGGTACTTAAATGGTTTTCTTCTCAGCCCTTTTTGCAGCTGCTGGGGTATGCAAGCATCATTCAGCACACCCAGGTCACATCATCCACACAGCCTATTAAACCACTTCTCACACAGGCAGGAAACATCAAGATACACTTGTGACACATGAAAGCAAGTAATAAATTAGATGGGGTTGGATTATACACTAACAGCCACCTCCTAAGCAAGTTTTGGAAGCTTTCCAGAAGCCATTCTATGTTCTTTAAAGGTGCTGTGCTCTAACACATTCATACCAGGAGAGACAGAAGTTGAGGAGATAAAGTTGTACAGCCCTTACACAAAAAATTAGATCTCTAAACACAGGCGAGGTAAGTTTTGCAGCTTCTCTGGCTTCTCGCTTTGCTTTGCTATGTTTTGCTTTTCTTTCCTCTTCCTTTTCCTTTCTTCTTGCACAAATGTGAAAATACGGAAAGGAACTTCCACTGAAGTTATCAACTGTCTCTAGTTATCTTTGGCTAGAATCATATACAGAGCTAGTTCTACAGCCGCAGATTAGATTGCTTCGATATTATTCTTTTGTTTCCCATAACCACCTGAGATTTTAGGGAAGAATGCATGCAGTAAGGAGATGGTGCAATTTCTCACCCTTTTTGAGATGTTAAGAGTACACATGAGATTCATTTTATTTTGCAGCTGATTGCATTATGTCATATAGCTCAGGTCTACCCCTGCAAAGGCACTTGAAGAGATAAGCCATAACTGGTGGCAATCCTCTACTGAATTAGTCATTCTAGTAATCCTCTTGGAGTCAACAGTAAGAAACGGGTACCTGCAGCACATGATTCATCACATCTACAAGTAGACTGGTCAGGTGTAATATGCCTAGCTTAGGTACAGGTGCCTACATGACTTAAGTCAATGAGATGAGATCAGACAGATGGGTAGTTTGTTAAATGCAGTTTGGTGGTGATGGAAAGGACCTTATCAAGCAAGATACATAGTCGAGCTGTCTGAATTGTAAATCGGTCCTTTTGTAGATGCACACCTTGTTTTTAGCTCAGGTGTTTGCCATCTGCTGGTATTCAGGCATATAGTTTCCCCTGACCATTTCTCTCTTGGTCGCTCCTTTCTGACTGCCTAAATATGGCCCTGCGATTGCTGTGGTATGCTTCCAGTCATGCTCTGGCTTGGATGGAGCCCAGCTATTTCTTTTCAACTGGGTACTGCACAGCCATAAAGGTGTGCCCATTTCATCCCTGTCATTTATTTTGTTGAGAAGTCTACGTCGTTGCTCAGTAGAAGGAAGAGGGGTAGAAAGGATCACGACTTGGTAAGACGAGGGAGAAACTGACCTCCCGTTGTTCTTACTGATCCTTTTCCTTGTAGAAATATCTGAAAAGGAACCATCCATGTAAATTTTACCCTTCTGCTTGAAAAACTTTCATCTAGTGTAAGTACAACTGTAAGCATAGGAAAAGTCCCTACCTTTGCCCACTTCCTCTCTCGGCTTCACTTTGTGGGTTTGAAACTAATCTTGGCTTTTCTCAGTTTCAGTGTTTCCTGTGGATGCTTGATCCCTTTGTGCCTGCACGAGCCTTTCTGATTATGCTGCAGATGGAAGTAGTTGGTAGATAACTTGGCTTAACTGAATCATTCCACAGATTTGCTCACAGATCACCAAGACAAATGAGAAGACCTGGTTGTGATGTAATTCTGCAGGACTTAAAATGGTGCATTTTAACACCAGCTGACGGGGAATGTTTTGATCCTAGAAGGAAGCCCATACAGTGGATATTTTTATTAAAAGAGTGCCTGCTTTTGGCTGACCTTAAACTCTCTGTGAAGAGTTTAATCTGGTGGTTCCCAGACTTCTTTGACCAAAGGAACTCTGGTGGTCTGGGTGCATAAAGGCAAGCTAGAGACGTTACACTCTTTCTAAAGATGTAGGCTACTCATTTATTAGTGACACGTAATGCTCGATGGGTTGTAGCTGGAATACAGGGTGAACCAAAGAAGTCCCATGTTTATGCTGGAATGTGACCTTGTCTCGAATGAGAAACTGTATGGATGTAGAAATGCCTAGGGACAAGGAGCTCAGCCATAACCTAAAACAGGTGGATGGCATTACAAAAAGCTCTGAGCTACTTTCAGGCACCAAAAGGGATTATTCTCCAAAGGTCATTCTAACCTGGTGGTGCTAATTTGCTTAAGCTCCTCATAGTGAATGGAGGAAAAAAGGGTTCTGCAAAGGACCCTCATTTAGTCATTCTGAATCAGCCTATGAATCAGACTTATACTGGCTGTTGAAGGAGTTTAGTTAGATTAGCTTCATTAAGCTAAGTTAACCCTTGAAAGCATCATGCAGAGCATATCAAAAATCACACTAGGTAAAATCAGTACAGTGCTGGGACAGAAGATCTCACAAGAGTCTTTCATTCTTCCTTCCTCTGATAGAAACAATGCTGAGATTTAGAACAATGTGAAATACTCCATTAAGTCATATGTGCAATTTTTTTCCCCTCCATGATAGATAACCTTCCCAGAACTCCTTTTTCAGCCTGTGACATTTCATATTTACGTTTCAAAATGTCTATACACAAGAGAGTTCTTTTCTCTGCATGTGGGTACATTTCCCTTCTAAACAAGAATTCGAAGATCATGTGTACTTATAAAACAAATCATCATTCTGAGCAATATTTCCAGGTATTCTTAAAGACACCCATTTTACAAAGATTGCTGTCAGGGACTTTGTCTCCCCTGAGGGCAAACATGCTGCATTATCTGCCTTGTAGTGCCCAAGGTGAACACTCTGGCCTTGTCCTTAGTGCATGGAAGGCTACCAGCCATGGAGCCAGTCCTTCAAGATCCTGGAGGACCAGGATTAAGGAACATATCACAGAGTGCACCTATCTCTATGCCACCAAAGCCATGGCAGAAGCTTTGTACTGTGGAGAATTAAATAGCTGTGAAAAAATACATGACAGAAACTAAACACTTCATAAGCTTAATACTAATGCTATATCTTTCTTGGTTTGTATCCACTTCTGATATAGAACTCATTATTAATAATGAAAAAAATGCTGATGAATCATGTGTCTGTCTTTGTTTTCCCAGGTGTATAAGCTGTATATTGCATATTGGCACCCGACTGATCAACATGGAGAATGTAAGCAGTGTGAAGGAATTCATTCTTCTGGGCCTTTCAAAGAACCAAGGGGTGCAGAAAATATGTTTTGTGGTGTTTTTGTTCTTCTATATTGTTACTGTGGCAGGAAATCTGCTCATCGTTGTCACTGTAGTTAGCAGTCAGCGTCTGAACTCCCCCATGTATTTCTTTCTCTGCCACCTGTCCATTGCAGATCTTTGCTTCTCTTCTGCCACAGCTCCCAAAATGATTGCTGACTTCCTTGTTGAGAAGAAAACCATTTCCTTTGGGGGTTGCATGGCACAGCTATTTGGGTTTCATATCTCCGGCGGCGCTGAGATCTTCATCCTCACAGCGATGGCCTATGATCGCTACTTTGCCATATGCAGACCCCTGCACTACACCACGCTCATGACCAGGCGTGTGTGTGGCTGGATGGTGATGGGTTCATGGGTGGGGGGCTTTGTGCACTCCCTGGTGCAGACCCTCATAACCATTAGCCTCCCTTTTTGCGGTCCCAACAAAATTGACCACTACTTCTGTGATGTCCATCCCCTACTGCAACTGGCCTGTACCGACACCTATGTTGCAGGCATCATTGTTGTTGCCAATGGTGGAATGATTGCTTTAGTCTCTTTCTTCATCCTGGTCACGTCCTACATTGTCATTTTGTTATCCTTGAAAAGGCGAACGTCCGAGGCGCGGTACAAAGCCCTCTCCACCTGTGGGTCCCACATTGCTGTGGTGATTCTCTTCTTTGGGCCATGCACATTCACCTACATACGCCCATCCAGCAATCTCTCAGAGGACAAGAGGGTAGCTGTGTTTTACAATGTCATCACGCCCATGCTGAACCCACTCATCTACACGCTGAGAAATGAGGAGATGAAAAGTGCCATGAGAAAACTGTGGAATAGAAAAGTTTGGAGAGAAAAGGGTGAGGTGTAGAACTGTGGTAACATTTTCTCAGGAGCTGAGAAAATCAAGTCTCTCTCACTATAATTCCATTTTGGAAAATTTACTGAAAGCTCCCTTCTGAAGAAAAGCTTGGTTTTAGCTGTTGCAGTAATTAGGAAGACACTGAAAGTTCATGTTTTGATTGGAATGGCATTGTAAACTCTGTGACTAGCAGGGATTCCCTTTATGTTCTCTTTTTGAATAGCACAGGCCCAGGACTGGGGCTTCCAAGCACTGCTGAGACACCAGCAAATAAATAAATGAATGCTATGAAAAATATTAAAATGTGTTCCAGGCAGAGCATTCCATTAGTCCGAGCTCTCCCAGGTGTAAACTTTCCGTCAGACAAACTCCATCTACTCTGTAATCTACTTAGCTAGGAAACGATGGCCCAAGGTGTCTGCAAGACTGTTGGTCACCTGCTGCTGGAAGCAATTGTACCAAAGGCTTCCTTCTCCTTTACTTTGGAGTAAATGCCTTCTTAGGAGTACTGCATTGTCATATGCTGAATCCATGGGTTAGCAATTAAACTGCTGATATTAGATGCTGGCTGGGTCATTTGCTGATGCAGGTGATATGAGGAGAAGCTTCTCCCCTTCCCATTCCAGTGCAACTCTCTGCCTTTCTGCAGTAGTTCACCTATCAGTAATGCCCTCCTTCCTAGCCATCCCCTCGCCCTTCATCTCTGCCTCAGATTTTGCATTTTACTGTTTAGACTAATAGCGAATCAAAGATCCAAGTGAAAGTTAAATTGCTCACCATAGGAAATTGTCGCCACCCAAGAAAGCATTTGGGGACAAAGAAAGCATTGGGGGGCACAATTTTATGTGTCAGTGAAAAAAAAGAGTTGTTTGGGAATAATTCCTGTACGCAGGATAACTCCTGGCCCAACAGGGCACATCTACAGGCCCAGGCAAAGGAAGAAAAAAGTATTCCAAGGGAATAGCTGGAACAGCTACTCCTGCAGGAGGGAAGAGAAGAAATGTGAAGATGGAAGATTAAATCATCTCAGAGCCAGTCACAGCTGCCACAGGGAGGTTAGTTATAGCAGCTAAGGTTCTCCACAAGGACAAAGGAGCCACGAGGAGCCACGGGACCCTGACTCCTACCTTGCCAGGAGGAAAAGAGCAAATCAGGTGCGTGAGGGAGAAAGACATCTGTGTAATGCACTCTGAAAGTAACTAAAGCACTTTCTTTTTTCTTCCTTCACTTCACGTTCCCTATAAACACTTGCTTGCACTTGTGTTGCACCTTAACATGGCTTAAGTGTGATTCAAGATAAGAAGGTGTTCCCTGCACAGGAGAGCGGCACATCTACGGACCAAACCCTGGGACAATGTCGGAAATGCTCTGGTTCCCCGAATGTCCTCTGCTCTATGCAGGGGGTGGCAGAGTGGGTTCCCATTTCACAGGCATGCACCAGTACACTGCGGACGTCTCAGTGTCTTCTCCTCACCGTGGTGGGTTATGTGGATGGCAGCCAGCAGGACGGAACTGGGATAAATCCTGATTCTCAAGGCTTAGAGGGATAGTGTCCCTCAGGCCTGGGCCAGCATGTCCCTCACCCAGCATTCACAATCTGTGGACACAGCTAAAGGTGGGACCAGCCCCACCTATTTGTAGCAGTCTAAATTCTTCATGCAATGAAGGACAGTTGTCTAGCTCAGCACCATTGTCAACAGAGAGGGACAGGCGCCTTCAGAGGTTGCTCTGTCTCACCCGGGGTGGGGCAGGTAGAAAGACAGATGGGGCCCACTGACCCCCTTCATACTGAAACTGCTAAGGGGTTAGGGCACACGGCCAGTTCAAGCTAAGGCTTATAATTTTAAAACTGTTTGTTTGATTGTTTTTTAATGTTTTGGAGAAGAACGCCATGATTTTTCTGATTTCTCTTCCGGCTGCCGGGTGCTAGCAGGCAACAGCGGGACCATAGCTTATGGAAGGTTTCAACAACAACAACAGCATTGTATTCCTTACACATTGGCCCAGATTCTTATAATGACTTAATATGAGGACTAAACAGCTGCTTCTGTATTTTGCATTGCCTGAGTAAAAATACCTGGCAAGTAGTGAGGCCTGATCACAAACATTTTTAAAGTCTTGAAATAATTTCCTCGTTTACTTCTTGTTTCAAACATGTACAGACCAGATGTCTAAGTGCCAACAGTCATATAGCACAGTTATGATATCTATTTATGCTGCAAACGTGCAATGGTAAGAGCAAGTTAATAAGAAAGAAGAAAGCATATGTGAAATATTGGCTTAGAAGGGAAAAATATCTGACACGTGTAAGAGACATCTTTACGCAAAAAATGTTTGATTGCAAGGGTAATGTGAACACAAACTCTTGCAAATGGTCAGCCATGATATTGATTTTAAATAGAAATGTTTCCAAAAGAAGCACATAGCTAATACTAAATGAAGTCCATTTATCTGGACAGCATTGGAAAGCAAGCAAGAAAGCAAGCAAACCCCCACACAATGTGACATGGTCTAGGTGATCACGCTCCACAGTCACCCTGTAGAGATTACTCTAATAGTTGTCCAAAACATATATTTTAGCTCCCCATCCACTGATTCTTTCTGACAAAGAAAACTTCACATGCCTCTGGGATCTCGTTGCTTCTGGTAAGCTTGTGCTTCTGCTGTGCAATTTACTTGAAATATTTCTGCCACAACTTCCCCATCTGGAGAGAGAGAGAGAGAGAGAGTTGTTCTTGCAGATGCTCTTGGAAGTTGTTTTTGCAGAATGAGAAATGGAGCTAGACATTCAGGCTGTCCGTTCCATCCCCTGTAGCTTCCAGCCCTGGCAGAGATGTGGACTGCTCTCGTGACACACAAGAAGCAGCTTGGAGCTGAGAGGTTTTGATGAAACTGCCTGAAGTGGTCCGAGAGGTCATCAGAGGAGAATAGCAGGCAAACTGTTGGAGACTAGCAAATATAAACTGTGTAAGTTTTCTGATCTTGCTTCTTTGTTTTGTTCAAGCATGACTATGAAATCCTGCCTTTGAAAAGAGGCATTACTGTTGAGTGACTTTTGTGAGATGCATTTTATTAAGTAGAAAGAACTCAATTTTTTTTTACCCTTTGTTTTAATTGGTGTCTTCTTTGCTTATTTTTCAGTTATATGCCATTTCCAGAAATATCTGTCAAAAGGAAGTTTCTGGTGTTACAGAGTCAAGGAGTCAATAGGTAGCTGCAGCACTTCCTATGTACTCAATCTGAACTTTGAGATTAAGATCCCAAAGGACTTGCCAGTATTGTGGACATTGTTATGCAGTTCTTGCTGTCTGTCTTTTCAATGTAGAAACTGAACACTAGTGATACTTGCGTACTGCACTAGAGTGCAGCAAAGGTGAATACAAGGGTGTTGGTGAGTAAAGGAGATTCAGCAGCGGTGTATTTATTACCCCAGGGGCATCACAGGTGTGTTTATGGGGGTTTCCATGCCTAGTCCAGAACTTGGCTGAGGTGTACAAAAACCTTACTGACACATCGTTAATGCAGATTATCTCCAGTATTCACCCATGTACTGTGTGAAAGGTGGTCTGAGGAAATACAAGCCCGCTCTTTTGGAGACTGAGGTCGCAACCCAGAAACTCATGAGCAATAACTGGAACCAATCCACACAAGATGTAGCCCAGTACAGCACATATAGGACAATGACTCTCCTGCTTCAGGTTTCCTGGCATCCCTTGAACATGGTCTGATTTCACTTAGGGCGCCTTAAAGACAGTTTGTGCCTAAAGGCACATCTCTGCTAAACAGACATGAGGTAGGTGTCCACTTTACCTCCTCCAGAAGGATCTACACTGATAGTTGAAGTGATGTTAATTAGCCAGCTGCCTTGTGTCATGATGTGAATACTGATGGTTGCACAAAAATGCATGGACATTCTACCAGAGTCAGAGAGCAATAGCAAGGACTAGTTCTGTTGAATTCCCTCAGAGGGTTGAAAAAGAAGGTACATTCACTGCTTGAGCAGAATTCCTTAGGGGATGACTGACGTGTTGAGACTCAAATCAAAACATGCACTATCCTTCTCAGTCAGTTTTTCGTTTTTAAATCAACACTTCAAAAGTGGATGTTTAGGCAACCTAGTGACTAGTCTTCCTTTTTAAAAGGGGCAAAGATCAGAAATATGAATCTGGAGGATATTTCCACCAACTCCCTCAAATAAATAAACGGAGCTCGCTGTTACACACTTCAGTAATACATTCTGAGTTAGATATCAACTGTCACTCCTTGAGAGAAGCATTGACTTTGAAAGGAAACTTTCCCCAAAAGGCATAAAAGGGAATACACTGATATTGAACATACCAGTGATCGACATGGATGTGTACTGATAACACTGTGTTTCTAATGCCATCACAGGTGGCTTTATTCTGTGCTTCAGGTCCTGTCTACGTGACATATATGAAGAACAAGAACAATGTGACGGAGTTTGTCTTCCAGGGACTCACACAAGATGATACGTTAGCAAAAGTATGCTTCACATTCTTCTTAGTCTTCTATGCCACTGTTATTCTTGGAAACCTGCTTATCATCAGCACTATACAGAACAGTCAACAGCTGGACTCTCCCACCCCATATTTCTTCCTGAGCTACTTGTCCATTGTAGATATCAGTTACTCTACTGTCACAGTTCCCAAACTCATTTGTGACCTTCTTGCTGAAAAGAAGACCATCTCTTTTGTGGGCTGCATAGCACAGCTCTTTGGGGTCCATCTCAACCATGGGGAGGCAAAGAGAAGTGTTCAGGAGGGACTTTCCAGGAATGTTATTCTATTTTTAGCATGGCTGTTCAGAATAGAACTGAAACTAAATTCAAAGTTTTATGTAGCTCTCATCTTTCTTTGGAAACTGTCAGTCAAAAGGATGTGAGCATACTGTCACCAGTCAAACCCGAGCCTTTGGGGTGGTATTGGAGCTTTTACCTTTAGACACCTTAGAGCTGTGTAAGTCTCAGGTCTTGGCTTCTCCTGGCATTAAGAGGAATAACTAGGTATTTTGAGAGGTTATGCTTTCCCACTAGCTCCTACGAGCTTCGGAGAGTGGTGTCTGCTCACGTTTCTACACAAAAAAAAGTGATGGTGGTGCTAAGCTTCCAAGAGAAGGCAAATCCTTCAGGATGGCACAGCACAAGCAGGTTTCATCTCACATATATTGGTGTGCTGACATGAGGTGCCTCAACTTGAGAGAGCTGCTGAAGACAGCAAGAGACCTTTGAGGGGACTGCGATTCATTGCATGGTAAAATAGGAGCATGAGAGGAGCAGGATGCTGCACTAGGTGTCTGCCTTACAGTGAAGGGTGACATACACTGTACTAGGCTTTCCAAGGCTCCCAGGAACATTGCTGGACACAGAGGTCATTCCCCGATGCCAGGCATTAACTAGGATTTTCATCAGTCTGTGCCAACCTGGTGTCTCTGGGAACGCTTCATTTAAAGGAGCTCTGCTAACACCTTTCCAAGGCCTTGACCTTGTGTCATAGCTGAGCTTTGTAATCTATCAGAGCAGCAATCAGTGCAGAGAGAGGTGTGCAGACATGACTCATTGCTGTGCAGGGAAGCTCTTTGATGACAACCTACCTGTCTTTTTCTGGAAGAGTAGTAGTGTACATTGCTCTTCCCAGAAACCTGTAAACATACACAGTAAAGTAAAATGATGCCTGTGGTTTCTTCTCAAGCTATTTCCTTCCTGTGAGCTGGGAGTCCACTGAAAGAGACAATTTTGGACAACTCAGAAATCTGGTTTAAAAAGCTCACATCTCTGTCCGAAGATAAGGACAGGACAACATTGATATGTGTAAAAACTGTGAACTTCACATATCTGATGATACTTAATAATCAGAAACAAGAGATAAACCTTGAGCTTCAGGCTCTGCAGCAACAGAAAGATGACAACTAGCAGCACCAAAAGGCTACATTTTCACATTCTTTTTCCTGCATTTTTGGACCGTCAGGCCAGTGGGATAATAGTGCATATAGTCCAAATGCTTTTACTACCCCGTGCATATTCTAATTTTAGCGTTACTGAGATAAACGGCTTCTGAGATAGTGATGGCCTTTAATCATCACTACTTGATCAAAATTCAGACTATAACATACTGAAGATAAGTTTTCTCCCCAGCCGTGTGTCTTTGGGCAGAAATAATGATGTTTCGCAGTCATATCAGCTCTCTGTAAAATATGCTGGCAGCAGTTTGAAAGAAAGAGACTTGTAAAATCCTTCTTTAGGGTGCCATAGATGATCACAGGGACACAATCTTTGCTATAGTTATGCACAGCTTTAAGGAGAGGAAGTCAGGGGAAATAACAGCCCTAACAGGCTTGCAGTGAAATGCAAAGGGAATCCGCAAGACCTCTTTCCATCCCCCTTTGACTGTAAACCTTATGCAGAGGCAGGAACCTCTCACCCGTCTGAGATTAATTCTGTCACTTTCAGCTCAATAAAGATTTCAACTCCTTCTGCCAACTGAGGGACAGCATTTGTAAACTCAGCCAGAAGGGATGAAACATCTATTAGCGCTAGAACACCCATCCTTAGAGCTAGCTTAGCTGAATTGATAAAAGGATTCCAAAGCCTTTCCCAACTTTCTCATCTCCCAGAAATGATTGGTCATTTATTCTCAAAATCACATTGATGGCAGACATGTAGTTGGTAAGTCACCATCTTATTCCGTCATTCTTTTAAGTGAAAGAACACTGCAGCTTGATTAACTTTCAAATTATGTCCAATGTCCTTAAAATAACTACCGGTTCACTCAGTTGCCTCAAGTGGATTGCTGATATGTGGAGATGAAAAGCAGGAATAAGTTCTTCTTACTTCACAATGGTAGCAAAATTAGAAGTCGATCTTTTCTGCATTTCTGTAGTTTTTTCATGTTTCCAGGCAGAAGGGGAAAAAGGAGGTAGTAATGAGTGACAGAAGAGGGAGATTTAAGAGAAGAGGGACAGTTACTTTCGCTAGCGTTTGGGGGGCAAAAACACGGGTGTCTGTTCTCCAAGATTTCCTTTCCAGGACTTCAGGTTCTGTGTGTTGCACTGGAAGAGGCTACTCCTTTCAAATACTGAAGATGTAGCAGAAATGGCCATAAATTCAAATCACATTTCTTTTCCCCTCTTGAATATCTCTGAAAGCTTTTTCTCATCTTGACGGACTGGTGGTTTTCCTACATGAGCAAACGTTCCTAAAAGAACAGAGAACTGCAATTCTGTGCCACGCACTCCTCAGGCAGGAGTCCTGTTTGTGCTTGGAACTTGCAAGTTAAAAGTCAGGATTCCTCCAGCTTTCAGCAGCAGAGGAACACAGTCTTTCAAGATAGAAGTTGCAGATACAACCAGTTAAAAGTCCACCTAAAATCCCTTCTAACAATTAAGTACCTTTCTGAATCTCACCCTTGGAAGCTGATCAAATCTTCCTTGGAAGTCCTACTCTTTGTACCAAGGTTTTGATAAATTTTCCCCAAACAAAGTTCTCTTTCTAACAAGTCTGCTGAAGTTTCTCTAATATGACCTAAAACTCTCCTCAGAGCATCCTTCACCTCCTTATTCCTTAGGCTGTAGCTGGTAAGATTCAGCACTGGAGTCACCACTGTAGAGAACAGAGAGGCCCATTTATCTCAGTCCAATGAGTAGCTGCATATCGGGCTACCGCACATAAAAACGGTGCTGCCATAAAACAAGAAGAGAGCTCTCAGATGGGAAGCAGAGGTGGAGAAGGCTTTGCATCTGCCCTTGGAGGAGTGGATCCTCAGGGTGGTGGAGATGAGGTAGATAGAGCAGATGAGAATTGCCAGAGATGTGAAGATGCCACGAAACACACCAAAAATGTGAAGTACCATCTCTTTGCTATAGGTGTCAGAGCATGAAAGCTGGATCCTAGGGGGATGTCACAGAAATAATGACCGATAACACCAAAGTCACAGAAAGCGAATGTGAAGGTGGAGATAGTTTGCGCAAGTGCGTGGACAAAGCCAGTGAAAGAGGAGATGATTACCATCTGTGTACAGGCTTTTGAGGACATGACAGTTGCATAAAGGAGAGGGTTACAGAGAGCCACATGCAGTCATATGCCATTACTGCCAGCAGGAGACACACAGCACTAGCCATGAGGAGACAAGTGAATAGCTGTGCCACACAGGCACTGACTGAAGTGGCTCTCCTCACTGCTGAAGAGTTCACCAGCAACCTCGGGGAGATAGCTGAGGAGTAACAGAAATCCACAGGAGCCAAGTTACTGAGGGAAAGGTACACAGTGTGTGAAGCCGGGGGATCAACCTTCATCTACATGATCCTTCCAAGATTCCCTATTAATGTGCTTAAAAAAAGCGGGTTACCTTCACCTCTTGGCTTCCTGTTAGTCCAGAGAGGATAAAATCAATGGCCACACAGTGATTCCTCTCAGGCATGTTGCTAGCACACTCATATCATCTCCCAACAAGAAACTGGTTCAACACCTAGAAGTAATGGGAAACTGGCAACACACAATTGATTGTCTCAGTAGCCACAAGGAAGTACGGCGCATTTTCATCACAGCTTCTGACTAGACTTCTTTAATTATGCATTGAAATGACTTGTGATACAAGGGAGTACTGTTCCTATTTTTCAGGTGAGATAAGAAAGCGCAGAAAGATAAAATAATTTATTCAAAAGGCAGCAGCAGCACTGTGAAACACAAGTCCTAGTCTGGCACTACAATGGTTTTCGTGTGCCCTCTTTCTCCTCTTTTAAGGAAAAAAGTCTGCTTTTCTTGAGGACATCTATGGAGCACCCTTCTCCCCTCACTCGTGGCCACGGTTGGGTGTACAGTATCATCCAAATGGCCCACTCCAAGGGCAATGGCCCACTTGTTCCTGAAGATACATGATCTTGACACTAGTTCAGACATCATTCTTTCTGTATTGCAATCACCAATACATTTTTTGCCTACTAGCTAACTCTCCCGGGCATTGGTAGCAGGGTAGTTAGAGCTCAGTATGGGCCACAAAGTCCATTAATGGGACAAAGCAGCCCCCGTTCAGCCTTGCTGAAATAGGCATATAATGGTTAGGCTGCAGTTGTGCCAACTTGCTAAGACCTGCCTTCATTACATGGACCTCCACCACCCTGACCTTTGGGACTGCAACTTGTAAACATACAAATAACAAATCCACATCCTGCCAGAAGAAAGTAAGAGTTTCCTCTCTTGAATGAAAGGTGCCAAGCACTAAATGGCAACAGCAGCAGGAAAACTCAGCTTTGCATCTTCCCAAAGAGGAGGAGATACCACAAGATCCTCCAGGTTTGGCTGAGAAAGGATTTCTCATTTGCTTGCATCCCCGTTGTCAAGGAAAAGTGGCCATTTTCTGCTCAGGAATAAATTGGGAAGAGTCACCAAATGAAATACTTTCCATTTAGAGGGTGGAAAATCTCATGCTAAAAGGGAAGGAATCCTGAACAAAAAGGGAATCACTCATCCCTGTAAAGGTTCTACCAGCTTCACCTCACATGAAAAATTATTGTTAATCTATTGGAGGTTACCAGTAACCTGGCTGACGCTCTCAAAGCGGAGTTCTTATCACGTGGGTGACTGAATGGAGGTTTCAATTCTTGCTGAGGTCTGTTTCTAGCATAGGCTTCAAGGTATTGCATATGTACAAAACTATTCTCTTACTGACCTGTTTCATCCAGAAAGACAAGAGTAGATACTGTAGATACCAAGCCAGTTTATTCCCCGCTTGAGCCAAATCTTCAGAAGTACTTGCCCATTTCAAGAAGCAGACAGCAGGATTAAAACCAGCCTATAATGGTTAGGTACACAGTTTAAGTGAGCAAAATGCTTACCCTGCTTAGATGCACAAAAGACCAGACTGCCTTTACACACTGAGTTATCTTTGCATAGCTGGCTGTTGTTTATCTCCAACCTACCCAACCTTTTCTGCCCTAAAGCACAGCAACTAGCCCAGTTAATTCTCAGAAAAGGGCTTCAATGAGCTTGCTATCAACAGGTTGCTCTCTTCCATGGACTACTTGGGAAACTGAAGGAGGAAATTTCCCTCTCCTGCCCCAATGTGAGTGATCAAACACCGGATTAGGTGCAAATTTGTAGAATCTCCATCTGTGCTGACATTTAAAATTCAATGGGATCAGGCCGGAGCAATCTGATCTGACTGAACCTGCTCTGAGGAGGAGGTTGGACTTGATGACCTCCAGAAATCCTTCCCAACCTAAATGATTCTATGATTCTATCTGCAGATTGAAAATGATCTTTTTGATCTCTAAAATGAAGAAATAGGCCTACCTTCCTTGCATGAAGGTGCGAGATATTTTAGGCAGTATTGTTCCCAGAAATAAACTCTTATTTCAAAAGCTACAAACATTTCATGTACCTTCGTAATAGTGAGTAGCTTCCTTCTTCACTACAAAGACATCTTACTGACCTGCAGCCTGGGCATTGTGAAACATTAGTGGAGTGACATGCTGAGAAACAACTTCAATATGAAATGTGATATTCTAAATGTGATATTCTAAAATTCAGCTTGCCGCTTCGGAATTCTTTCTTCAGAAAAATGGTGTTACTGAAGTACTTGGTGTATTTAGGACCCTCGATGCAGTTTAATGTCTGTAAATTAGATCTCCTGCAAGACACCAGGCCTTAATTAGGAGTCTCAGCAGATGCACTGTAATGAAGAATCTTTCTGTGAATTAATTTCCCCTACCCTTGGTTAGGGGTCTAGTCAACTTCTATTCTAGGCTCCCCCTATAGACAAAGGAAGCAATATCACCTTCAGAGGACAATTCATCCCATCTTAAGATAAGTGTGATAAGCAGAAGGAATCATCCTCTAAGGGTGTCTTTGTTGTCATTGATTATAGGACATGCCCGTTTCATTCCCTGCCCTTACTACTTTTTACTAGTGAAACTGATGACATAAGTGTCCTAGCAAATTCAGTGAACCCTCGTCATGTCTGTCCCTATCAACTCACAAACAAAGCTTAACAAAGCTTTAGACTGCAAACTTTCATATAAATTCTTTTAATAATAACAAGACCATATTCATGTAAATAGCAGTACAGTGTAAGATATCAGAGGAATCAGTTCTGCTTATCTGACTCTGAAGAGCTGCAGTGCAACTCCGTGGAGTATAAGCATTAAGTATGCCATCTGAATGTGAATCCACCTCTGTTATTAATTATGATCAAACTTGATAATTCTTCCTCTCATTAAAATGCACAGTCCTGATACACAGTTAGCTGTTTTTTCCACAGAAGACTCCTGTTGTCTCTAATAATGCATCTACCCTTGGACTCGTGTCCTTTGTTAGATAACCTCTTTGGCTCATGGACCATCTAGTTTCAGGCAGCCTGCTCATCTGTGGAGCAGATATTTTGCTGTGATAACCTGTTCATGTGTGGACCATCCAGGCTCAGATTATGTGTCCATCCATCGGGGTAGATTTTTCTTCAAATGCAGATAGAAAATTCTTCAAGTAGGTAATCGCTGGTGATTTGCTTAGAGTTCTGGTGCCTCTGGCTTAACATTGCCTTTGTACTTCCACCCAATCCCACATATATTTTTTCTTCTAAGATCCTTGAATAATTAACTCTTTTGAAGAAAAGAAAAATAATGGTCTATTGGAAGATGTTGACATAGATATCATGCTTTAGTAACAGTTTGCCTTTAACCTCTCTCTGTTCTTGCAATATCACTGGACACTTATTGAAATTACTATACGATAAGATGATGAAGACAGCTGTTCTGGGAAGCTGAGGAGCCTTTGAGACATATGAACAAAGACCCTTCCCCTGATTCTGGCATGAGTTTAAGGACATCTCTACCTGCCAGAAAAGCTAGCTTACTTGTGCTACTTCGAGGGCTTAGAGGTTGTTTGACAAACTGTTGGCCTTCAGAGCAGAGAGCTGAAGTGGGTTACTCAGCTGAAGAGTGATCTGCTCTGACTGTCCCTAGCAGGGAAAGTCATCAGTGGGGCTTAGGCAGGCAGAAATGTCCCAGGTAACGCAGCCTTAGTGTGGGAACAAGAGAGAATTCAGGGAGAAAGATAAGGGGGCACAAGGGAAAAACAGTACGTGGTAGCCAAAGCGCACCACCCTTTGCAACATGAGTAACGAACTAGCTGGTGAAGGCCAGACAGTTTGTTCCAGCTGCACGGCAGAGGAGGGAGCGATATGGAGGTATCTCGGTCCGCCCCGACCACAGGGGGTTGCATCCCAAAAAATAATTGCTGCTCACAGACTAACTGTTGACCTACAGTACCCCAGCCTCATTATCCCTGCTTACCATATTAAAAATCACGCCCTTTGCTGCATAATGATATGTAAATAAGGGGGGCATACCCCCAACAACCGCGCAGATGGCAATCTGGCCAATGAAGTATGTCGGCCATGCTTCCACATCCCACCTTCAGCAACTATAAAACAGAGGATAGCTCACTAAAGTTTTTGGAAGGGAAGAAAATTGAACCGCCGACCTGGTCACTGGAGATTGCTGACGAGCGAGCCTCCTTCTCCCCTCCCCCAAACAGGGACGCCTCCTTGGTAAGACTTGCGCCTCCGACAAACGTCGGATGTTACCCGGGAAAATTTATTATTATTGAAAGCACTTAATTGTTAGTTTGAGCTCATAGAAAGAAAATTTGTAGCAGCAAGTGCTTTTATCAATGGCAATTCCGAACCTGTTGTATCTGTTGCTTTAAAAAAATCGTATTCTTTTTCTTTGCAAAACTCTCAGGGAAAGTCCTCAAACAGGGGGGCTCTGGCAGGCAAACGTAGATTATAAAGATAAGGAAGGGCCTTCCGTCCCTCCCTTTCACGCAACACTCAATTCAGGTGGGTACAGTGAAGGCAGAGGTCCAGTCAATTTATCAAAGGATTCAACTTCAGCCTTTAGAAGAGAAATTGAAGGGGAGGCCTATTTGTAGACTTCAGCTACTTAGTGCGAGGTTATAAAGATGAAGTCAGACTCTTAGAGATGCACAGAGAAAGGAGAAGAGGCAACAGGAACAAACTGCAGCAAGGGCAATTCCAACCAGAAATAAGAAACAAGAAATTCACCAGAGTGCTACAATGTTGGAAGCAGTGCCCAGAGAGGTGGTGGCCTCTTCATCCTTGGAGCTGTTCCAAACTCAGTTAGACAAGGCCCTGAGCAACCCAATATGGCTTGGAAGGTAGCCCTGCTCTGAACAGGGGGATTGGAATACAGACCTCTAGAAGTCCTTTCAGCTTCAATTATGTCATGATGCTGATATCGTCAGAGGAGGTTAGATGACTAGCTGAAACTAGAGACCTGATGTTTACATGAAGTAATGCTAGCACAGAGGAATCCCACCCCCAGTAATCGCTGGAAGGGGTGGTGTACCCAGAATGCATTTTGTTCTTTCGGCTTTATCTGGTGGGATACAAAATGGAATATAATCCAGTATCTGATAAAAGACTACACTTCTTCCTATAAATTTTGCCCTGTAGACTTTCATAACAACGGTATTATCACTTTTAGGATCTACTCAGACATTTAATTTTTTCCCCTCTCCCAGTGCATAGAAGTCTAGGCAGACTTGGCGTTGAAGGATCTTTCCGTATTCCTTGCATTACTATATTAAACAGTAACTCAGTACTTGCAGGAATGACTTACACACTGGTTCTATAGCGAGAGCTCACAAGAATACTCTAGCTGAATCTTATGCAGGAAATTCTTTACTGATAACCATTCTAGCAATTCATTACTATGATCAGCTATGATTTTGTATAGGCCCTCCAGAAATGACAAAAGGTAAACCACTTGTGGAATCCATGCGCTACTTGAAGTGCATGTGTAGCCAGGCATAAGAATGAACACAAATTACCAGCACTACTTTGGAGAACATCAAAAAATCCCACTCTTGTTCCAGGAAGCATCCATGCATTTATTTATTGCAATGCCACTTTCCCTCTGGATGCACAGCTTGGTGTATATGTTACTGTTCCAACACTACCAACCAATAACTTTTGCAGTGTTAACGTGGATAATATTGTTGATCAATAACTCCTAAAGCCTCTTCTCTATGTTTGCAGTGTGTGCCTCTTGCAAAATTAAGACTCCCAAGTATATGTTAGAAGATATGCTGGTATTCTCCAAGGATTACCAAACACAGGTCTACCTTATGCAATGCTTGCATAGACCTTCGGCTGGAATAAATGCATGAGGTCCAGTTCTCTTTGTGTGTACTGCAGTAAGCCCTAGGACCATCAGAAATCACGTATCCCGTGAAGTTTTGAAACAGAGAATGGAGCTAATCATTAGGTAATAAACCCAACAGATGCCAGAAATGGACACAGTGAACGGATACATTTCATGTATGCCTAGGAGTAGAACTAGGGCTGTGCCCTTCCATCTTCCCAAACTGGCTTAATGTGCTCTCCACTAGCTGAAAACTTTCTGAGTTACCCATCTTTTGTTGGACAGCCACAAGAGGGCAATACTTCATACAAAATCGCTCTGTGATACACAGCTCCAAAATACAGTGCTGTACAGATAGTCAAGTGACGATGTGCTAATACTAGCCAAACGAATGGACCTCCTGCCTGTGAGATGCTCCCTTTCTGGACCTTCTAACCTGAGACCTTACATCTAGATCCCAGTGCTGATAATCCAATCCTGTCACAATGCAATGTCTGACATTCTGCTAAACCATACATCGCTAGCCATTAGCATGAAGTACGTGGTAAAGCTAACTATCTCATCAAAATGCACACGTCTAAAAGGTAGTGGTGTAGTTGTATGTGAAAGTATAAACAAGTTCAAGGAGAGCTTCACGTCATGTATCTTAGAAACCTCTTTCAGGTTGGGATGCATTGCGCCTTCAAGGTGAGAGTCTCCCATGACTATGGAGAGAGCTTTGGGCTGCTGGCTCTCAGTGACACCTCTAGTTTTCAGATGTGTCATTGTAGGCATGTTCTTAGTTGTACCGGGTAATTAAAAGTAGAAACATAGGGCAGTGTCTGAGATATCTTCTTAGCCATATCTAATGAGGCCTTCCAATTAACCAGGTTGGTTGTGATGTGTTAGCCCAAGACTACAAAGGTCTAGGCTCGTGAATATGATGTTACTGATCCTCAAGATGCTTGTGAACTATATGTGCCGCTATTATGTACCAAATGCAAATGCCGACTTTAAGGCCTTAGGAAAATATCAGCAATTACCAAAAGCGTCCTCAGCTGTGTCTGTGTTATGCTGTTCTTTTTATCAGCTTTGTCATACGGTTACCAAGGCCCAGTGAATTTTACCTAAGTAGAGAAATATTTCATAACAATAGCATTACTAGCCTCTCTCTATTCTAGATACTGAAATATTCAGTCCATATGCAATAATTGCAGTACTTGTGAAGTATTACTCAGGAAAAAAAAAAGGAGGCCTTTAGCCCAGTTGCAAGTAGATGTTACATATTGCTTGTAAAAAGGGCATTCTGCCTTTGGATAAAAATCCCATTTCACAGGTAGTATTCTTCACCTACGAATACTTCAAAGTAGTTTGGAGGTACTTGGGTGGTGCAACTCCCTCAAATGTTACTATTTCATACGCCTAACTTGCAGGATATATGTAGTGCAGCGTAAACTCCTTATTCCAGATTTTATTAATCCCAATGGCTCTATCATCCAAAGCCACCTGCTACTACTCAACCTGCTTATTTTGGTATGGTCACCACAGGAAATTTCTAATTGAGGATGCGCACTTTAAATTACAGTTCTTCCATTTTGTTTTATGATGAAATAGTAATTAAACAAAAAAAATCTCAGGAGTCTATTTGGAGAATACATGCATGCACTAGTTGATGATATGCTGGGCCCAGATAATCGCAGGCCTGTTGGGGGAGCAATTTAAATCAAAAGTTTTGAACACACGCCTCTGAATTCAGCGAGTCCTTGGAAAAATAGTTCTTCCTTTGAGCCCTGCTTTCCAGGTCAACACCTCTCAGCGGCATTTTTGGTTGCAGAAAACTCAGCCCTGGCCCTCTTGGCCCACCAGGAGAGTCTCTCTCCCTCTGTCACTTCAGAGGCCTCGCTCTGGCCAAGTCCTGCAGCACACTGCCCCCCTGCAACTCTCAGCTGTCTCTAACCTGCATTCAAACTGCAGATTCCCTACCAAACTCCTGCCCTGCCAAAGGCAATTGCTTTCCAAAAGGCTCTCTAAGGTCAGGATGTTTGGGGCAACTGAAATCTCCTGGAGTTTCATCTCGATCCACAGTGCAGCAACCAGGACAAGACAAATAAGCAGCCATTCCCCTGGTGCCCAGCCACACACTTTTACATCTATACACTCATTATTATCGCAACTTCCTGGCTGTTTTTTTTTTTTTCCCCTAGATTTTGAATCCTAGCTTTGGATCTCAAAGCAAATAGAAAGCTTGGAAGGAGAGGAAAAGTCTTTTTATGCATGCCATACTGCTGTTTTATTTAGGCCTCTTCTTTGCACTGTGCATGCTACTGCATTGTGTAACCCTGCAGACTGGTGCTTCCACCGAGGGTCGTCGGCCTTATACCTGAGGAGCCGTCACTATGGGGTTTAAGTAGGCAGCAGAGGGGCAAGTGTTTGTCTGGAGAAGGGCTTTGTTCAGCCCTCTCATGCCACACCAGGACTGTGTTCCTGGAGTAATGCGATCAAAGCAATCTGATTTTGACTAATAGTGGGATTAATGAGCTTTGTCAGGTCTTGAGCTGTCCAACTAAGGATGCTCGTTATGAGCCCAGGCCAATTACAGACTTAGCTTCTGCCTTTAGACATGGGGCTGAGAACGATCCTTTTTTCTTTCATGGCCATTTGTGTTTCAGACATAGAGACAAGATGCTCTGAGGTAGTTCTGTTGCAAGGGAATAATCCCTCCCTGCAGCTGACATTGCAGGTGGGCTCCATCCTCCCTGCTAGGCTCCCTCAGAATGTTCTTTATTCTAAAATTAAATGAAAAATTGGGTTTCTAATGAAAACTTTGTCCCCTATTTTCCAGGTTCTGCAAAGGAGATGGAGTAGCAAGAAGAAATCTGCAGAGTAGGAGGCCTGGGACAGCAGAAGAAGACAGTGAAACTTGTGAAATGGCCTCATCTTTGCCAGAAACCATTTCTGAGTTTACTGCCTTTGCTATGTAGACCAAATTGGTCAGTCAGCTGTGTTTCATCCCAGCAAAAAACAGAGTAGTTCAAAACCAGCTCAGTCCAGGCAGTTTTAAGCTGCAGCCCCACTAGTGCAATGCAGGCAGCTCTGTTTGACCCATCATCTTTAAATGAAATAGATTAGACCAGGGTCTCTGTGGGGTTTTTGGAGATACAGCAAAAGCATTGTAGAGATCCTGCCAGTTTTCACAGGCTGCTTTTCCTTCAAGGCGGTCTCTCACTGTCCCTAGATTAGAGCAATAATCACGTCTGACTGTAAGATGAGAGAGCTGCTAATTTCAAGGAGTGAAAGAACTTGAGATTTTAATGATGCACACTGGAGCCAATTTAAACACTCTCGCAAACTCACTTGCCAAGTTGCATCATTGCAATTTGTCAGGCACGAGTTTCTTAACTGTACCTACGGAGACCTTACTAAAATCATCCTAAGTCATTTCCTGGAGAGACAAACCAATTATATTAAATTGCTTGCCTTGAGTCTTTAGACACAGGCTCCTTAAAGCTGTAACCTACCTGGAATTTGCATTTGGCTTCCTCGTCAAAGTCAGGGTGATTAGTTCAAATCAATACATGTAATAATCTGCGTAGGGTTTCCTCAGAGAAAAGCAAAGGAAATCAGACATTTCCCCGGAGGAAAGGTAAAGCCTAAAAAAAGAAACTAGGAAATTACAGTTTCACAATTACAGATCAAGCAATTAAACAAAATCTGAAATGCCACAGTTTTGTTCTTATGGCTATGTTAGCATCCGTCAAATATTACTAGTCATCAGTTAATAATTATCAGCCTGACGTGCCTGTTTTCCACAGTCTCTCCATTTTGCCTCACCAGCACAAAATGTCTTCTTAAAGGCATACATCTTAATGCTGAGAGAAATCAAACTGGCAACTGAGGAATCCAGTGCTGAAGTCCATCACTTCCACAATTTATGAAACAGGTTGCCCCTTCCGGAAAAAAAAAAAAAAAAAAAAAAAAAGAACTTTAATAATAAAATAATTGAAATTTGACAGTATACATAATCCAGCCCAATTTGTTCTCTCTCCTGCCACCTCTCTCAGGTTATTAGGCAGAGCAGAGGGGTTGCCTTGGGCAGCAGATTAGTAATGGCAGCAAAATTGCCAAGACCCCAACAGAGCAGAATCCTGGAAAATTTCAGTGGGGCATAAATGGAGGTGGTCACTGAAGGAGTGGGACAGGGAAGGAAGAACAGCCCCCTCCCCAAACTGGCAAATGTGTCCTTGTTTTTTTCTGTATCCTTAGCAGCGGGTAGTGAATTCCAGCTCTTCAGGGCTGTCCCTGCACAGCTCTGTGGCCTCCTTTGCAAGGCCATGGCTGAAGAAGGTAGAGTCCAGGGGTTGGGGGAACCTGGATGTGTTGGTGGCCGCACAGGCTACAGCCAACACCGAGGGGGTCTGTGAAGGAAGTGCCAAGGTCTGGCTGAACTCCTGGAGCAAGGGACTCAGCTGAGGAAGACTCCAGGGGCTGTTTGGGGAAGGAATGGTCCCGCTGTGGTGGCCTGGTTAGGTTGTGCGTGAGGACGCTGACTCTGGATGGAGGGAAGGCAAAGGAAGGGAGGAGAGGACTAAAAGGAGACATGGCTCAGCGTAGCAGGAGGAGAAGAAATGAGTAATTGGAGCAAGTGACAGAAGCGAGTGTGAGAAGTGCAGTTTAGGGCACTACCTAGATAAGCTCAAGCAGCTGGAAGTCCAGACTGGCACTCAACCTAGCCTCCACAGGTAACGACACAGACTGTGAATGCTCGTAATGGCAGAACTGAGCTGAGGCCAGGGTTTACCTTGTTTCAAGCAATGACAGGCTGTGAGGCGATCAGAAATTGCAAAAAAGTCATTTATGCATCCTCTGCAGACATGTCCCTCATTTGTAGCTGGCTAACTCTGCTCCTAAATTCACTGCTTCCACCATTCTGTTATTTCTCCCTGAAGTCCAGCTGAGCCCCTTCACTTTTGGGCCATAGCCACCTGCTGCTATTTCAGTCTGCCCTCACCCCCATGCATATCTGAAGACCTCTTTCCCAAAAGCTGTTCCTGTGAGGTAATTACATACTCAGTTATTTCCAGCTGATAAACCTCGTGTGCTTAGAGATGCATGTGATGGACACACGTGCAGAATTACCACTAACTTAAAAGCCCCAGTATTCCTCCATGCATCCCACAGGGCCTCCATCTTCCCACAGGTTCCCGTCCCGCTTCCAGCACAACATCTCCCAAGGAAAAATAAATAAATAAATAAATAAATAAATAATCTCTGTAAGTGCTCCTATTCCCATGTTTTTAGCACTTCCTTTTAAACCAACTGCCCAGCTAGTCAGCTGGTATAGTTTGACTTTGATCCATTGTTACATTTGAGACGGAGAAGCACTCCAGTTTCCAAAGCATTTTTCATACCTACTTTCTTGTCTGGTTTCATTTAATTTAAAACACTCTATTACTACATATTATATGACTGTATTGCAATGTCTATGACATACATTCTGAAATGTCTAATGATTTCTTTGTTGAAGTTAAATGTTTCAAAATGATCAAAGTGAAGCATTTTGATTTTTCTCAATTGAAATTTAGCATAATTGACCCAGAAGACATTTCAGTGTTTCAACATTGCTCTCTCATGCAAAAGGAAGATTAGAGAAGTAGGAATTCACCATTGAAGAGAAACGCTATTTGCCCAAAGATGGGAGAGCTTTGGAGAGCAGCCTCCACCAGGAATATCAATGACTCCCCCACTGCTTCTGACCTTCCTTCTCTTTCTGCAGGTGTGGGAGTGAGGGCAAATTTAAAATAGCATTTAAAATACCAGCAGAAAATGAGTGGAAATGGAAAAGGTCCCACTTCCCTGTAAGATGAGTTTGCAAGAGAGAGATGATGAATTATCTTCTTGAATGGCCTGTCCCCTTCCTTTACTACAAAGGCAGCTTAGACAACTAGATTAGATTCAGTCACCTAACTTTTAAATAGCTTAACTGCAGGGAGATGAATCCCATCTGCTGTATAGACATGTGGCATGTGCTCAAGATCCATGATGGGTCTGGATCTACTGCACAGCTCTGTCCAGGAGATGCATTTCACATTCTCTGAAATATCACACTGAGCTGCACCCTGTGCTGTTCTGACTGTCTTTATGTGCACGGTAAACTATGCACATCCCGAAATCTGGGATGCACTGAACCTAATCTACATGACATGGAGAAAGCATGTGTGAAATTGCACGTGCATGTGTAAAAAAAACAAAAACAGAACTCCTGCCCTGGAAATCCACCAGCCTTACCCTCCCAAGCCTGCAGTTCTGCACCATGCCATCACACCATATTTCCATACCACAGCAATGCAGGAGGCCAGGCTCCATGATTACTCTTTCAAATGCTCATGGGTGTGAAATGCTTGGGGAAAACATACGGGAAGACTTCCTTGCTGAGCTTTAGCTGTATGCAAGTGACCTATTTAAAGCTAATCAGGCTTCCTCTGTGTTCATCAGAGAGAAAGAAGTTAGCATCTTCACAGAGCGCTTCTTCCTTAGGACAAGTTGAATCATCTCCAGGAACTGCCTGTCTCTCTCCATTGAGTCCAGAGGGGGTTTAGATGACTAGATTAGATTCAGACAAAGCTTTTAGGTGCTTCCTGGTAGATGACATGAGCGTTTTCACCCACACCCCTCCCTAATTTCTCCCTTTTATCTCTACTGAGAGATCTCCAACCACCTAGGCACCAGCATGAGGTCCTTCAGTAGGATGCCTGAATTTAGGCGAGATGAACTGAATCCTAAGAGTCAGTTACTCTAACACAAACAGATAATGTAACTCCCTGTATTTCTCTTGTTGGCAGATGTTGAACTTTTGACGTATTTGGTGACATAATTAATACGTTCATAATGGATAATTTGCTGAAGGAGCACAGTAACTTAGTTCCTGCAAGGTGGAAGTTTCACAGTTATTCAATTCACCTCACAGAAGAAAATCCTCTTGTCTTCCCTTTACTCTGCTTCCCCAAATACTTGTGCTGCCTCCCCAGCTATAATACTGGATTGTGTCACTTCCTCCTTTACCTATGGATGTCCCCTTGTATGACTTTTCATAATTAACTTGTGCAGGAGAATTATGACAATTTTCAGAAAAGTTTTTTAAAATATAGCGCCCTACTATGGCTAAAGAAAATCCAACAAATAAAATAGCCATCTTCAACTTACCCGAAAACATCAGCACCAGGGTATACGCGTTTACATACACTCAGGTTTGTGCCTTCGCCATCTGGTGGCAAAGCACGATCATAGCATGTCCACAGAGCTGAGAAAGTTTTTGGACCCTATGTATTTGTTTGAAAACGAGAATTCTAAATAAGTAAGATGGTTGGGAAAGCTTCCGTTTTTCAACATTTATTGATAATATCATCAGTTATATATATATACATCATTTTGAGATCTTCTATTTTGTAAATAGGTGATACTTATTGTTTACTGCTGCTACTTGTTTTAATGTATCATCTTGTATTATATTGTACTGAACAACATTGCATTGCATCATATCTGAATGTTGTGGCACAAAAATATCCGACATGCTCTTTTCAGATAGTTGACTATGCATCTAGTCATAGGCTTGAGCAAAAGGCTGTCCCAGCTTATTCCAGTTATAGCTGAGCACACTGATTTATCTTACCCAAATTTAAACCTCTGCAGAAGATTTGAGTCCATCTGACCTCACCAATCTAATCTTCCTTTAAGCTTAATAAAAAAAAAAAAGGGCACTTCTTGGGCACTGGTCATCTTTTCTTAGAAGAGACGTCTTCATACCCCGGGATCCATGAATCTTCTTCGTAAACTACGAAGAACACGAGATGAACAGCTTAGGTGAAGGCAATTACTTCTGAGATCATATCTCTTACATCATAGACAGCCAAAGCGCAGACAGCAAAAACCTCACATCTTGTCCTTCAAACTGGGGAATCCAAGTCAGTGAGTGTAATTAGAACCCGGTTACTTTCTCATGTATCCTGAAATATTGGAGCTGAGAAAGATATCTGAGCCATATTACATACTAAGATCAAATTAAAAAAAAAGTACTTCTCTTCTTCTTTTTTCTAACTCTTACATTGTGTAGGAGAGGATTTACTAGTTACACTGGTTAGTATGAAATTTGCATTTTCCTGGCCTTAGAAATTAGTAGCTGAAAGATCTATTTCCCATCTCTAGTTTCTTTGCTATGAAGGATGGCCATTCATTTTCTTACACCCACTGCTTAATCCTGCCTGCTACAACACTGGATTTCAACACAGGTGGAGTTGCTTGCTTTCTCAGCTGGGAAGTAACATCTGTGTTCACTTTGGAAGTTCCTGTATGATCCAGGCATAAGTTGCTATGTAATTGCTTCTGAGACTTTTTTTTTTTTCTTTCAGTAAGGACTGGATTATTTACCAGATTTGCTTATAGACCCTTGATCTCCAGATGTCTATATATACATATAGAAGCTCCATCGTTAACCAGATAGATAAAAGCCTGTTCTCCTTCTTTTTCAGAGTGCTGGGTATTACCAAGAGTGGAATAAATCCAAATCTTCTCAACATTTTGGAAAGAGACCATCTCTGTTACACAAAACAGAAATAACAGAGATAGATAAAGTCTGTTTCTATTTAAAAGTAGACTTAAATTTAGCAAAACATCATTTCAGGACAATGTGGAACGAGAATGTTACAGTCTGGGAATCCTAGAATAGCCTCATTTTCACACGTGTTCTTTGTGGCTTGTATGTCCAATTTATTGATAGAATTGATACAGCAGCAGCAGATTGTAGTCATGTATTCTTCCATGCAAACAAATTGCAGTTACTTACCTTTGGTTTAATAAAGACATGATAAGTGAAAATGGATATGAATTTAACTCTTTTCATAGTCGTGGAGTTTAAGTGCAGCTGACATCTACTCTGGAATATCATTGTAATCCCAGGCAGACAAATGCATTTGAAACCTTATTTTCCCCAGAGATGCTGACCATCCATTTCTGTCTTCACAGGTAACTTTGTATATCCTGCACACCTTCAAAAGTCAGCTCATGAATTCATACGTCCATGTACCTACTAGTCAGACAGTCAGTTTGTTATGAGTGTGAATGGAGCTTGGTTTGGTGCAGGAACGAGCAGAATTAATTAAAGAGTGTTTTCTATCAGACATTTGTCTAGTAGAATGCCATCAAGTTGACTGGAAACAGTTGGAATCCAACCAGTGGACTTTAATATCCTTTTCTGAATTAAAAAAATATTAGTATCACAGTTATAAATACAGCTCTGAAGGAATAGTTGGTTTATTTGTAATAAATCTGGAGTAGCTCTACATGCATATGGCTGCTTATGGAATTCATCTCACCTAGAGGTATACCTTTAAGCATGCCTTCGTTTCTGTCTTCCATCTTAGTTTCTTCTCAATAGGGAGGGGGAGGAAAAAAAAGTAACAGGTGTTTTTACAGAATGGTTCATGTGAGTATCTTAGACATCTGCTACATGATGAGATGAGTTATGCCATAGAAGTGCCCATTTTTTCCTTCCTTTTCCCTATTCAGGATGTGTAGAATGATAAGCTCAGGAGACTGCAGCCAGGGCCTGTCCCTCTGGCCCTGAGCCAGGTGGGCAGAGAAGACCTGGAGATGGTAGCCGAGTTCAACCAAGAGTCCAGATGACCAGGAGAGTTCCTGGTGATGAAGCAGGTGTGAGGTCAAGCTGAGAAGTCAGCCTGCGGGTCAGAGCCAGGATCAGGCCTGGTGAGGGTAACCAGGGACAGAGAGAGTCCAGTGCCTACTGGGCAGGCCCAAAGTGACAAGATAGGTCCAGGGTCAAGCTGGGAAGTCAGTCCACAGGGCAGGGTCCAGAACAATGGAGTCTGCACGCTGAGCTGAGCTGAGCTGAGCTGAGCTGGAGATCAGTGCTCCTCTAGGGTAGCTCAGACAGAAACTGAAGGCCCAGGGTTGAGCTTAAATGGGGCTCCTGGGCCCATGGGGCAGGAGGTGCAAGTGGATGCCTCAGGCGAGGATGATCAGGCCCATTAAGGCCTGTTAGTGCCCTCAGACCCTGGAAACAGTAGTAACTGAAATGCTCACTAGCATATGGAATTTTGATTTAAGAATTCAAAGAACTGGGAAATGTTACTACCTCTTTAAGGTCTGTCAGAGACCATTTCTTCTGTTTCCAGTCTCATTTAGCCTACTTCCCACTAAGAACTCTTGAACATTGATACGTATGTATTTACCATTATTAGACTGTGACTTAGTGGCATTCATAGTGCTCCAGCTTCACACTGGCACAATCTAGGTAGATAATGTATGTTACAGCTGGTTTGAGATAACACAGACAAGTGATTACATTTCAGAATGGCATTTTGGATGAAATCAGTATTGTCCTCATTGACCAAAGGAAGTAAGCTGCTCACTGCTAGTGGGAGCATATGATCATGATCGGTTTTTGCCAGTTGTTCTCCAGAGTGTATCAAGACAAGCTTGCTTACCTAATGTGAACAAATATCTGAGCAAAACGGCAGCAGAAAATTACACCACAGTAGCTGAGTTCCTCCTCCTAGATCTAATCAACAAGGCAGAAGCACAGCCCACTCTCATTGTAATGCTTTTAATTATTTGCCTGATAACTGTAGTTGGAAATCTGGGCTTGACCGCATTGATAAGGATTGTTTCCCCAAACCATCCTCCCAAATAGCTTTTCCTTAGCCATTTGGCAGTCTTAGACCTCTGCTGCTCAGGCATCACCCCCAGGACGGTGGCCAGTCTCTTAGCAGAGAGCAAAGCTGTCTTGTTTGGTGGCTGTGCTGCCCAGACCTGTTGTTTCTCTACATTTTGCACCAACGAATGTTTCATTCTGGCTGTGATGGCATATGACCAGCTGTAAACCACTGCTATACAAAGCTGTCATGTCATGAAGCCTCAGCATCCAGCTGTGACTTGGTTCTTACTTTTGTGGGTCTCTAATCTCAATGACACACAGCAGCTGTGCCTTTTGGGTGTCCTTCTGCCATTCCAGCATCACCAGTCACTTCTGTGGTGTGGTACCCCTGATCTGTGGTATCTCCTGCTCTGACATCGGGGTTAACAAGATCATCCTCGCAGCATTTTGCATCTTAGGTGACATCTTTGTCATACTGGAGGTACACATTTTGCTACATCTACATCATCTCTGCCATCCTGGAGTGTCACTCCAGCGAGGGAAGGCACAAAGCCTTCTCCACCTGTGCACTTGATAGTTTTTGCCATATCCTTTGGCACTCCAGCTACACACCCCACAGCTCTGGCTCCTTGCCTGACCAAGACCAGGTGATGTCTGTGTTTTATACAATGGTAAGCCCCACAGTCTACAGCTTGAGGACCAAGGAGGTCCTCAAAATGAGGCACTGAACAGACTGTTACATGGAGAAAATAGTTTGTCAGTCAATAAAACCTCCAAAGGAGTTGGAACAGGTGCTTAAAAAATTAAAATGATGAGTACAGCTGTTCATGGATGAATTTATTCTGAAATAATTGCTCATTATGCAACAGAAGTAGGAGAAAAGTGAATGCAGAAGTGAAGAAAGATATAACTGTAATATTAAAGACTTTTCTGTAATAGCAAGAGCTACAGCTTTACTGTGAGAAAGTACAATTGTGACACTTTTGAAGGCGATTATTTTCACCTAAGTTTTTACTTTCATGTCTGATGCCTTGAAGACATCCCAGCTTTGTTTTTGACTGTTGCTAACTAGTACCAGTTCAGCAGTATCGCTTCCATGTTCTATTTCCATTCCCTTACCTCATACATCCTTGTAGTCTTTTTTTTCCTGACTCACAGTCTGAAGGTGATCATTAACCTTTCAGTAAAACCGGGTCACATTCATCAGGCACCTTAAACTCTTTACAGTATTAGTGATGTGGGAGAGCAGCCACTGTAAGCACAGTCTAACTAAGGCTGCGTTACCTGGGACATTTCTGCCTGCCTAAGCCCCACTGATGACTTTCCCTGCTAGGGACAGTCAGAGCAGATCACTCTTCAGCTGAGTAACCCAATTCAGCTCTCTGCTCTGAAGGCCAACAGTTTGTCAAACAACCTCTAAGCCCTCGAAGTAGCACAAGTAAGCTAGCTTTCCTGGCAGGTAGAGATGTCCTTAAACTCCTGCCAGAATCAGGGGAAGGGTCTTTGTTCGTATGTCTCAAAGGCTCCTCAGCTTCCCAGAACAGCTGTCTTCATCATCTTATCGTAAAGTAATTTCAATAAGTGTCCAGTGATATTGCAAGAACAGAGAGAGGTTAATGGCAAGCTGTTACTAAAGCATGATATCTATGTCAACATCTTCCAATAGACCATTATTTTTCTTTTCTTCAAAAGAGTTAATTATTCAAGGATCTTAGAAGAAAAAATATATGTGGGATTGGGTGCAAGTGCAAAGGCAGTGTTAAGCCAGAGGCACCAGAACTCTAAGCAAATCACCAGCGATTACCTACTTGAAGAATTTTCTATCTGCATTTGAAGAAAAATGGATGGACACATAATCTGAGCCTGGATGGTCCACAGATGAACAGGTTATCACAGCAAAATATCTGCTCCACAGATGAGCAGGCTGCCTGAAACTAGATGGTCCATGAGCCAAAGAGGTTAGCTAACAAAGGGCACGAGTCCAAGGGTAGATGTGTTATTAGAGACAACAGGAGTCTTCTGTGGAAAAAACAGCTAACTGTGTATCAGGACCGTGCATTTTAATGAGAGGAAGAATTATCAAGTTTGACCATAATCAATAACAGAGGTGGATTCACATTCAGATGGCATACTTAATGCTTATACTCCACGGAGTTGCACTGCAGCTCTTCAGAGTCAGATAAGCAGAACTGATTCCTCTGATATCTTACACTGTACTGCTATTTACGTGAATATGGTCTTGTTATTATTAAAAGAATTTGTATTAAAGTTTGCAGTCTAAAGCTTTGTTAAGCTTTGTTTGTGAGTTGATAGGGACAGACATGACGAGGGTTCACTGAATTTGCTAGGACACTTATGTCATCAGTTCCACTAGTAAAAAGTAGTAAGGGCAGGGAAGGAGACGGGCATGTCCTATAATCAATGACAACAAAGACACCCTTAGAGGATGATTCCTTCTGCTTATCACACTTATCTTAAGATGGGATGAATTGTCCTTTGAAGGTGATATTGCTCCCTTTGTCTATAGGGGGAGCCTAGAATAGATGTTGTCTGGACCCCTAACCAAGGGTAGGGGAAATTAATTCACAGAAGGATTCTTCATTACAGTGCATCTGCTGAGATTCCTGATTAAGGCCTGGTGTCTTGCAGGAGATCTAATTTACAGACATTAAACTGCATCGAGAGTCCTAAATACACCAAGTACTTCAGTAACACCATTTTTCTGAAGAAAGAATTCCAAAGCGGCAAGTTGAGTTTTAGAATATCACATTTCATATAGAAGTTGTTTCTCAGCATGTCACTCCTCTAATATTTCACAACGCCCAGGCTGCAGGTCAGCTGCAACATACAGGGAAAAGAATGAGCTGTTGCTCTAAAGACAGTATTGAATTGCGGAGTTCTGCAAACATCGAAGCAAAGAATATTTATCTGGGCAGGTGGAGCAGGGAGGGGCTCTACTGCAAGTTTGAAGTCCTAAAGTTTTTCTATTTAGATAAATCTTCTGATTTGTTTCAGTAAGATGTCTTTGTAGTGAACAGGAAACAACTCGCTGTTATGAAGGTACATGAAATGTTTCACAGAATCACAGAATGGTTGAGGTTGGAAGGGACCTCTGGAGATCATCTAGTCCAACCCCCTGCCCAAGCAGGGTCACCTAGAGCAGTTGCCCAGGATCGCATCCAGGCGGGTTTTGAATATCTCCAGAGAAGGAGACTCCACAACCTCTCTGGGCAACCTGTTCCAGTGCTCTGTCACCCTCACAGTGAAGAAATTTTTCCTCATGTTCAGATGGAAGCGTCTGTGTTTCAGTTTGTGCCAGTTGCCTCGCGTCCTGTTGCCCGGCACCACTGCAAAGAGTTTGGTCCCATCCTCTCGACACCCTCCCTTCAGACACTTGTACACGTTAATAAGATCTCCTCTCCTTCTCCAAGCTAAACAGGCCCAGCTCTCTCAGCCTTTCCTCATAAGAGAGATGCTCCAATCCCCTAATCATCTTTGTAGCCCTTTGCTGCACTTGCTGCAGTAGTGCCACATCCCTCTTGTACTGGGGAGCCCAGAACTGGACGCAGTACTCCAGATGTGGCCTCAGCAGGGCTGAGTAGAGGGGAGAATCACCTCCCTCCACCTGCTGGCAACACTCTTCCTGATGCACCCCAGGATACCATTGGCCTTCTTGGCCACAAGGGCACATTGCTGCCTCATGCTTAACTTGGTGTCCACCAGCACTCCCAGATCCTTCTCCACAGAGCTGCTTTCCAGCAGGTCTGCCCCCAACCTGTCCTGGTGCATGGGGTTATTCCTCCCTAGGTGCAGGACCCTGCACTTGCCTTTGTTGAGCTTCAGGAGGTTCTTCTCTGCCCACCTCTCCAGCCTCTTCAGGACTCTCTGAATGGCAGCACAGCCCTCTGGTGTATCCGCCACTCCTCCCAGTTTTGTATCGTCAGCAAACTTGCTGAGGGTGCACTCTGTCCCTTCATCCAGGTCATTGATGAAGAAGTTGAACAAGACTGGACCCAGGACTGACCCCTGGGGGACACCGCTAGCTACAGGCCTCCAACTAGACTCCGCACAACTGATCACAACCCTCGGAGCTCTGCCATTCAGCCAGTTCTCAATCCACCTCACTGTCCACTCATCTAACCCACACTTCCTGAGCCTGTCTATGAGGATGCTATGGGAGACAGTGTCGAAAGCCTTCCTCAAGTCAAGGGAGACAACATCCACTGCTCTCCCCTCATCTACCCAGCCAGTCATTCCATCACAGAAGACTATCAGGTTGGTTAGGCATGATTTCCCCTTGGTGAAGCCATGCTGACTACTCCTGATCACCTTCTTGTCCTCCACATGCTTGGAGGTGGCCTCCAGGATGAGCTGCTCCATCACCTTTCCAGGGATGCAGGTGAGGCTGACTGGCCTGTAGTTGCCTGAGTCCTCCTTCTTGCCCTTTTGGAAGACTGGGGTGACATTGGCTTTCTTCCAGTCCTCGGGCACCTCTCCTGTTCTCCATGACCTTTCAAAGATGATGGAGAGTGGCTTAGCAATAATGTCCGCCAGCTCCCTCAGCACTCGTGGGTGCATCCCATCGGGGCCCATGGATTTGTGGGTGTCAAGTTTACTTAAATGATCTCTAACCCACTCCTCCTCCACCAAGAGAAAGTCTTCCTCTCTCCAGACTTTCTCTCTTGCCTCCAGGATCTGGGGTTCCTGAGGGCTGGCCTGAGCAGTAAAGATTGAAGCAAAGGCGGCATTCAGTAACTCTGCCTTCTCTGCATCCTTCGTCACCAGGGCACCCTCCCCGTTCAGCAAAGGGCCCACGTTTTCCCTAGTCTTCCTCTTGCTACTGATGTCTTTGAAGAAGCCCTTCTTGCTGTCCTTGACATCTCTCGCCAGATTTAATTCCAAACGGGCCTTAGCCTTCCTCGTCGCATCCCTGCATACTCTGACAAGGTTCCTATATTCCTCCCAAGTGGCCTGTCCCCCTTTCCACTTTCTGTATACTTCCTCCTTCTGGTTGAGTTTTGCCAGGAGCTCCTTGCTCATCCATGCAGGTCTCCTGCCCCCTTTGCTTGACTTCCTACTCATAGGGGTGCACCGCTCTTGAGCCTGGAGGAAGTGATGTTTGAATATTAACCAGCTCTCTTGAACGCCCCTTCCTTCTAGGGCCCTAACCCATGGCATTCCTCCAAGTAGGTCCCTGAAGAGGCCAAAGTTTGCTCTCCTCAAGTCCAGGGTTGCGATCCTACTTAGTGCCCTGCCTCCTCCTCGCAGCATCCTCAACTCCACCATCTCATGGTCACTGCAGCCAAGGCTGCCCCCAACCTTCACATCTTCCACCAGTCCTTCTTTGTCTGTTAGTACGAGGTCCAGCAGCACACCTCTCCTTGTTGGCTCCTCCACCACCTGTGTCAAGAAGTTGTCACCAATGCTCTGCAGGAACCTCCAGGACTGTTTGTGCCTAGCTGTGTTGTCTTTCCAGCAGATCTCAGGGTGGTTGAAGTCCCCCATGAGAACCAGGGCCTGGGATTGTGAGGCTACTTCCAGCTGTCTGTAGAAGGCCTTATAAGTTTGTAGCTTTTGAAATAAGAGTTTATTTCTGGGAACAATATGGCAAAAATATCTCACACATACATCCGAAGAAAGGTAGGCCTATTTCTTCATTTTAGAGATGAAAAAGATCATTTTCAATCTGCAGATAGAATCATAGAATCATTTAGGTTGGGAAGGATTTCTGGAGGTCACCAAGTCCAACCTCCTCCTCAAAGCAGGTTCAGTCAGATCAGATTGCTCCGGCCCGATCCAGCTGAATTTTAAATGTCAGCACAGATGGAGATTCTACAAATTTGCACCTAATCCAGAGTTTGATCACTCACGTTGGGGCAGGAGAGGGAAATTTCCTCCTTCAGTTTCCCAAGTAGTCCATGGAAGAGAGCAACCTGTTGATAGCAAGCTCATTGAAGCCCTTTTCTGAGAATTAACTGGGCTAGTTGCTGTGCTTTAGGGCAGAAAAGGTTGGGTAGGTTGGAGATAAACAACAGCCAGCTATGCAAAGATAACTCAGTGTGTAAAGGCAGTCTGGTCTTTTGTGCATCTAAGCAGGGTAAGCATTTTGCTCACTTAAACTGTGTACCTAACCATTATAGGCTGGTTTTAATCCTGCTGTCTGCTTCTTGAAACGGGCAAGTACTTCTGAAGATTTGGCTCACGGGGGGAATAAACTGGCGTGGTATCTACAGTATAGACAGTATCTACAGTATCTACAGTATAGAGTAGATACTATTGCCTTTCTGGATGAAACAGGTCAGTAAGAGAATAGTTTTGTACCTATGCAATACCTTGAAGCCTATGCTAGAAACAGACCTCAGCAAGAATTGAAACCTCCATTCAGTCACCCACATGATAAGAACTCCGCTTTGAGAGCGTCAGCCAGGTTACTGGTAACCTTCAATAGAGTAACAATAATTTTTCATGTGAGGTGAAGCTGGTAGAACCTTTACAGGGATGAGCGATTCCCTTCTTGTTCAGGATTCCTTCCCTTTTAGCATGAGATTTTTCCCCCTCTAAATGGAAAGTATTCCATTTGGTGACTCTTCCCAATTTATTCCTGAGCAGAAGATGGCCACTTTTCCTTGACAACAGGGATGCAAGCAAATGAGAAATCCTTTCTCAGCCAAACCTGGAGGATCTTGTGGTATCTCCTCCTCTTTGGGAAGATGCAAAGCTGAGTTTTCCTGCTGCTGTTGCCATTTAGTGCTTGGCACCTTTCATTCAAGAGAGGAAACTCTTACTTTCTTCTGCCAGGATGTGGATTTGTTATTTGTATGTTTACAAGTTGCAGTCCCAAAGGTCAGGGTGGTGGAGGTCCATGTAATTAAGGCAGGTCCTACCAAGTTGGCACAGCTGCAGCCTAACCATTATATTCCTATTTCAGCAAGGCTGAACGGGGGCTGCTTTGTCCTGTTAATGGACTTTGTGGCCCATACTGAGCTCTAACTACCCTGCTACCAATGCCCGGGGGAGTTAGCTAATAGGCAAAAAATGTATTGGTGATTGCAATACAGGAAGAATGATGTCTGAACTAGTGTCAAGATCATGTATCTTCAGGAACAAGTGGGCCATTGCCCTCGGAGTGGGCCATTTGGATGATACTGTACACCCAACCGTGGCCACGAGTGAGGGGAGAAGAGTGCTCCATAGATGTCCTCAAGAAAAGCAGACTTTTTTCCTTAAAAGAGGAGAAAGAGGGCACACGAAAACCATTGTAGTGCCAGACTAGGACTTGTGTTTCACAGTGCTGCTGCTGCCTTTTGAATAAATTATTTTATCTTTCTGCGCTTTCTTATCTCACCTGAAAAATAGGAACAGTACTCCCTTGTATCACAAGTCATTTCAATGCGTAATTAAAGAAGTCTAGTCAGAAGCTATGATGAAAATGCGCCGTACTTCCTTGTGGCTACTGAGACAATCCATTGTGTGTTGCCAGTTTCCCATTACTTCTAGGTGTTGAACCAGTTTCTTGTCGGGAGATAACATGAGTGTGCTAGCAACATGCCTGAGAGGAATCACTGTGTGGCCATTGATTTTATCCTCTCTGGACTAACAGGAAGCCAAGAGGTGAAGGTAACCCGCTTTTTTTTAAGCACATTAATAGGGAATCTTGGAAGGATCATGTAGATGAAGGTTGATCCCCCGGCTTCACACACTGTGTACCTTTCGCTCAGTAACTTGGCTCCTGTGGATTTCTGTTCCTCCTCAGCTATCTCCCCGAGGTTGCTGGTGAACTCTTCAGCAGTGAGGAGAGCCACTTCAGTCAGTGCCTGTGTGGCACAGCTATTCACTTGTCTCCTCATGGCTAGTGTTGTGTGTCTCCTGCTGGCAGTAATGGCATATGACTGCATGTGGCTCTCTGTAACCCTCTCCTTTATGCAACTGTCATGTCCTCAAAAGCCTGTACACAGATGGTACTCATCTCCTGTTTCACTGGCTTTGTCCACGCACTTGCGCAAACTATCTCCACCTTCACATTCTCTTTCTGTGACTTTGGTGTTATCGGTCATTATTTCTGTGACATCCCCCTAGGATCCAGCTTTCATGCTCTGACACCTATAGCAAAGAGACGGTACTTGACGTTTTTGGTGTGTTTCGCGGCATCTTCACATCTCTGGCAATTCTCATCTCCTCCATCTACCTCATCTCCACCACCCTGAGGATCCACTCCTCCAAGCACAGATGCAAAGCCTTCTCCACCTGTGCTTCCCATCTGAGAGCTCTCTTCTTGTTTTATGGCAGCACCGTTTTTATGTGCGGTAGCCCAACATCCTCCTACTCATTGGACTGAGATAAATGGGCCTCTCTGTTCTCTACAGTGGTGACTGCAGTGCTGAATCTTATCAGCTACAGCCTAAGGAATAAGGAGGTGAAGGATGCTCTGAGGAGACTTTTAGGTCATATCAGAGAAACTTCAGCAGACTTGTTAGAAAGAGAACTTTGTTTGGGGAGAATTTATCAAAACCTTGGTACAAAGAGTAGGACTTCCAAGGAAGATTTGATCCGCTTCCAAGGGTGAGATTCAGAAAGGTACTTAATTGTTAGAAGTGATTTTAGGTGGACTTTTAACTGGTTGTATCTGCAACTTCTATCTTGAAAGACTGTGTTCCTCTGCTGCTGAAAGCTGGAGGAATCCTGACTCTTAACTTGCAAGTTCCAAGCACAAACAGGACTCCTGCCTGAGGAGTGCGTGGCACAGAATTGCAGTTCTCTGTTCTACTAGGAACGTTTGCTCATGTAGGAAAACCACCAGTCCGTCAAGATGAGAAAAAGCTTTCAGAAACATTCAAGAGGAGAAAAGAAATGTGATTTGAATTTATGGCCACTTCTGCTACGTCTTCAGTATTTGAAAGGAGTAGCCTCTTCCAGTGCAACACACAGAACCTGAAGTTCTGGAAAGGAAATCTTGGAGAAGAGACACCCGTGTTTTTGCCCCCCAAACACTAGGGAAAGTAACTGTCCCTCTTCTCTTAAATCTCCCTCTTCTGTCACTCATTACTACCTCCTTTTTCCCCTTCTGCCTGGAAACATGAAAAAACTACAGAAATGCAGAAAAGATTGACTTCTAATTTTGCTACCATTGTGAAGTAACAAGAACTTATTCCTGCTTTTCATCTCCACATATCAGCAATCCACTTGAGGCAACTGAGTGAACTGGTAGTTATTTTAAGGACAATGGACATAATTTGAAAGTTAATCAAGCTGCAGTATTCTTTCATTTAAAAGAATGACGGAATAAGATGGTGACTTACCAACTACATGTCTGTCGTAAATGTGATTTTGAGAATAAACGACCAATCATTTCTGGGAGATGAGAAAGTTGGGAAAGGCTTTGGAATCCTTTTATCAATTCAACTAAGCTAGCTCTAAGGATAGGTGTTCTAGCGCTAAACGATGTTTCATCCCTTCTGGCTGAGTTTACAAATGCTGTCCCTCAGTTGGCAGAAGGAGTTGAAATCTTTATTGAGCTGAAAGTGACAGAATTATTCTCAGACAGGTGAGAGGTTCCTGCCTCTGCATAAGGTTTACAGTCAAAGGGGGATGGAAAGAGGTCTCGCGGATTCCCTTTGCATTTCACTGCAAGCCTGTTAGGGCTGTTATTTCCCCTGACTTCCTCTCCTTAAAGCTGTGCATAACTATAGCAAAGATTGTGTCCCTGTGATCATCTATGGCACCCTAAAGAAGGATTTTACAAGTCTCTTTCTTTCAAACTGCTGCCAGCATATTTTACAGAGAGCTGATATGACTGCGAAACATCATTATTTTTTTCCCAAAGACACACGGCTGGGGAGAAAACTGATCTTCAGTATGTTATAGTCTGAATTATGATCAAGTAGTGATGATTAAAGGCCATCACTATCTCAGAAGCCGTTTATCTCAGTAACGCTAAAATTAGAATATGCACGGGGTAGTAAAAGCATTTGGACTACATGCACTATTATCCCACTGGCCTGACGGTCCCAAAACGCAGGAAAAAGAATGTGAAAATGTAGCCTTTTGGTGCTGCTAGTTGTCATCTTTCTGTTGCTGCAGAGCCTGAAGCTCAAGGTTTATCTCTTGTTTCTGATTATTAAGTATCATCAGATATGTGAAGTTCACAGTTTTTACACATATCAATGTTGCGTTGTCCTTATCTAGGACAGAGATGTGAGATTTTTAAACCAGATTTCTGAGTTGTCCAAAATTGTCTCTTTCAGTGGACTCCCAGCTCACAGGAAGGAAATAGCTTGAAAAGAAATCACAGGCATCATTTTACTTTACCGTGTATTTTTACAGGGAAGAGCAATGTACACTACTACTCTTCCAGAAAAAGACAGGTAGGTTGTCATCAAAGAGCTTCCCTGCACAGCAATGAGTCATGTCTGCACATCTCTCTCTGCATTGATTGCTGCTCTGATAGATTACAAAGCTCAGCTATGACATAAGGTCAATGCCTTGGAAAGGTGTTAGCAGAGCTCCTTTAAATGAAGCATTCCCAGAGACACCAGGTTGGCACAGACTGATGAAAATCCGAGTGAATGCCTGGCATCGGGGAACAGCCTCTGTGTCCATCAGTGTTCCTGGGAGCCTTGGAAAGCCTAGTACAGTGTATGTCACCCTTCACTGTAAGGCAGACGCCTAGTACAGCATCCTGCTCCTCTCATGCTCCTATTTTACCATGCAATGAATCGCAGTCCCCTCAAAGGTCTCTTGCTGTCTTCAGCAGCTCTCTCAAGTTGAGGCACCTCATGTCAGCACACCAATATATGTGAGATGAAACCTGCTTGTGCTGTGCCATCCTGAAGGATTTGCCTTCTCTTGGAAGCTTAGCACCACCATCACTTTTTTTTGTGTAGAAACGTGAGCAGACACCACTCTCCGAAGCTCGTAGGAGCTAGTGGGAAAGCATAACCTCTCAAAATACCTAGTTATTCCTCTTAATGCCAGGAGAAGCCTAGACCTGAGACTTACACAGCTCTAAGGTGTCTAAAGGTAAAAGCCCCAATACCACCCCAAAGGCTCGGGTTTGACTGGTGACAATATGCTCACATCCTTTTGACTGACAGTTTCCAAAGAAAGATGAGAGCTACATGAAACCTTGAATTTAGTTTCAGTTCTACTCTTGTCTGCTGAGAAGATGGTGGAAGGGTGCATAGAGATGAAAATGCATGGCCCAAAGAACAGAAGTGCAACAGTGATATGGGAGGTGCAGGTAGAGAGTGCTTTGAGACGCCCTTTGGAAGAGTGTGTCCTCAAAGAGACCAAAATAATGACACAGGACACAACAAGAACAAGCAAAGAGCCTGAGGAAATCAGACCACTATTGGCAACCACGATGCAACCAACCACGTAGGTGTCAGTGCAGGCCAGCTTCAGCAAAGCGTGTACATCACAGAAGTAGTGGTCGATCTCATTGGGCCCACAAAACAATAGCTGAGCGGTCAGCAGGGTCTGCACCAGGGAGTGCACACAGCCTCCCACCCACGAAGCTGCCACCAGCCGGCCACACACATGCTTGTTCATAATGCTTGTATAATGAAGTGGCTTGCATATAGCAGTGTAACGATCATATGCCATTGCTATGAGCATGAACATCTCCGTGCAGGCAAAGAGATGGACCCCAAAGAGCTGTGCTATGCAGCCCACAAAAGAGATGGTCTTCTTTTCAGCAAGAAGGTCATAAATGAGTTTGGGAACTGTGACAGTAGAGTAACTGATATCTACAAAGGACAAGCAGCTCAGGAAGAAGTACATGGGAGAGTCCAGCTGTTGACTGTTCTGTATAGTGATGATGCTAAGCAGGTTTCCAAGAATAACAGTGGCATAGAAGACTAAGAAGAATGTGAAGCATACTTTTGCTAACGTATCATCTTGTGTGAGTCCCTGGAGGACAAACTCCATCACATTGTTTTTGTTCTTCATATACGTCACGTAGACAGGACCTGAAGCACAGAATAAAGCCACCTGTGATGGCATTAGAAACACAGTGTTATCAGTACACATCCATATCGATCACTGGTATGTTCAATATCAATGTATTCCCTTTTATGCCTTTTGGGGAAAGTTTCCTTTCAAAGTCAATGCTTCTCTCAAGGAGTGACAGTTGATATCTAACTCAGAATGTATTACTGAAGTGTGTAACAGCGAGCTCCGTTTATTTGTTTGAGGGAGTTGGTGGAAATATCCTCCAGATTCATATTTCTGATCTTCGCCCCTTTTAAAAAGGAAGACTAGTCACTAGGTTGCCTAAACATCCACTTTTGAAGTGTTGATTTAAAAACGAAAAACTGACTGAGAAGGATAGTGCATGTTTTGATTTGAGTCTCAACACGCTAGTCATCCCCTAAGGAATTCTGCTCAAGCAGTGAACGTACCTTCTTTTTCAACCCTCTGGAGGAATTCAACAGAACTAGTCCTTACTAGTGCTCTCTGACTCTGGTAGAATGTCCATGCATTTTTGTGCAACCGTCAGTGTTCACATCATGACACAAGGCAGCTGGCTAATTAACATCACTTCAACTCTCAGTGTAGATCCTTCTGGAGGAGGTAAAGTGGACACCTACCTCATGTCTGTTTAGCAGAGATGTGCCTTTAGGCACAAACTGTCTTTAAGGCGCCCTAAGTGAAATCAGACCATGTTCAAGGGATGCCAGGAAACCTGAAGCAGGAGAGTCATTGTCCTATATGTGCTGTACTGGGCTACATCTTGTGTCGATTGGTTCCAGTTATTGCTCATGAGTTTCTGGGTTGAGACCTCAGTCTCCAAAAGAGCAGGCTTGTGTTTCCTCAGATCACCTTTCCTACAGTACATGGGTGAATACTGGAGATAATCTACATTAACGATGTGTCAGTAAGGTTTTTGTACACCTCAGCCAAGTTCTGGACTAGGCATGGAAACCTCCAAAAATACACCTGTGATGCCACCGGGGTAATAAATACACCGCTGCTGAATCTCCTTTACTCACCAACACCCTTGTATTCACCTTTGCTGCACTCTAGTGCAGTACGCAAGTATCACTAGTGTTCCGTTTCTACACTGAAAAGATAGACGGCAAGAGCTGCATAACAGTGTCCACAATACTGGCAAGTCCTTTGGGCTCTTAATCCTGTTCCACAATCACAGGTCAATCAGTTCTTTCTCACGAGATCTCTGCCTCTTCCACCCTCCAACTTCAGCAGCAGAGGAAATATTCTTTCGTGTCTCCAGCCATATCTCCATGCCACTCGATGGGCAGAGGGAAAGCAATGTGGGGAGGCCCAAACTTACACAGTTTATACTTGCTAGTCTCCAACAGTTTGCCTGCTATTCTCCTCTGATTACCTTCTCGGACCACTTCAGGCACTTTCATCAAAACCTCTCAGCTCCAAGCTGCTTCTTGTGTGTCACGAGAGCAGTCCACATCTCTGCCAGGGCTGGAAGCTACAGGGGATGGAACGGACAGCCTGAATGTCTAGCTCCATTTCTCATTCTGCAAAAACAACTTCCAAGAGCATCTGCAAGAACAACTCTCTCTCTCTCTCTCTCTCCAGATGGGGAAGTTGTGGCAGAAATATTTCAAGTAAATTGCACAGCAGAAGCACAAGCTTACCAGAAGCAACGAGATCCCAGAGGCATGTGAAGTTTTCTTTGTCAGAAAGAATCAGTGGATGGGGAGCTAAAATATATGTTTTGGACAACTATTAGAGTAATCTCTACAGGGTGACTGTGGAGCGTGATCACCTAGACCATGTCACATTGTGTGGGGGTTTGCTTGCTTTCTTGCTTGCTTTCCAATGCTGTCCAGATAAATGGACTTCATTTAGTATTAGCTATGTGCTTCTTTTGGAAACATTTCTATTTAAAATCAATGTCATGGCTGACCATTTGCAAGAGTTTGTGTTCACATTGCCCTTGCAATCAAACATTTTTTGAGTAAAGATGTCTCTTACACGTGTCAGATATTTTTTCCCTTCCAAGCCAATATTTCACATATGCTTTCTTCTTTCTTATTAACTTGCTCTTACCATTGCATGTTTGCAGCATAAATAAATATCAGAACTGTGCTATATGACTGTTGGCACTTAGACATCTGGTCTGTACACGTTTGAAACAAGAAGTAAACGAGGAAATTATTTCAAGACTTTAAAAATGTTTGTGGTCAGGCCTCACTACTTGCCAGGTATTTTTACTCAGGCAATGCAAAATACAGAAACAGCTGGTTAGTCCGCATATTAAGTCATTATAAGGATCTGGGCCAATGTGTAGAGGAATCAAATGTTGTTGTTGTTGTTGTTGATGCCTTCCATAAACTATGCTCCGGCTGTTGCCTGCTAGCACCCGCCAGCCGGAAGAGAAATCAGAAAAATCATGGCATTCTTCCCCAAAACATTAAAAAAAAACCCAAACAGTTTTAAAATTATAAGCCTTGAACTGGCCGTGCACCCTAACCCCTCAGCAGTTTCAGTATGAAGGGGGTCAGTGGGCCCCATCTGTCTTTCTACCTGCCCCACACAGGGTGAGACAGACCAGCCTCTGAAGGCGCCTGTCCCTCTCTGTTGACAGTGGTGCTGAGCTAGACAACTGTCCTTCATTGCATGAAGAATTTAGACTGCTACAAATAGGTGGGGATGGTCCCACCTTTAGCTGTGTCCACAGAGTGTGAATGCTGGGTGAGGGACATGCTGGCCCAGGCCTGAGGGACACTATCCCTCTAAGCCTTGAGAATCAGGATTTATCCCAGTTCCGTCCTGCTGGCTGCCATCCACATAACCCACCACGGTGAGGAGAAGACACTGAGACGTCCGCAGTGTACTGGTGCATGCCTGTGAAACGGGAACCCACTCTGCCACCCCCTGCATAGAGCAGAGGACATTCGGGGAAGCAGAGCATTTCCGACATTGTCCCACGGTTTGGTCCGTAGATCTGCCGCTCTCCTGTGCAGGGAACACCTTCTTATCTTGAATCACACTTAAGCCATGTTAAGGTGCAACACAAGTGCAAGCCAGTGTTTATAGGGAACATGAAGTGAAGGAAGGAAAAAGAAAGTGCTTTAGTTACTTTCAGAGTGCATTACACAGATGTCTTTCTCCCTCACGCAGCTGATTTGCTCTTTTCCTCCTGGCAAGGTAGGAGTCAGGGTCCCGTGGCTCCTCGTGGCTCTTTGGCCTTGTGGAGAACCTTAGCTGCTATAGCAAACCTCCCTGTGGCAGCTGTGACTGGCTCTGAGATGATTTAATCCTCCATCTTCACATTTCTTCTCTTCCCTCCTGCAGGAGTAGCTGCTCCAGCTATTCCCTTGGAATACATGTTTCTTCCTTTGCCTGGGCCTGTAGATGTGCCCTGTTGGGCTAGGAGTTATCCTGCGTACAGGAATTATTACTGAATAACCCTTTTTTTTCATTGACACATAAAATTGTGCCCCCCAATGCTTTCTTTGCCCCCAAATGCTTTCTTGGGTGGCGACAATTTCTTACAGTGAGCAATTTATCTTTCACTTGGATCTTTGATTCTCTATTAGTAATAAACAGTAAAATGCAAAATCTGAGGCAGAGATGAAGGGCAGAGGGGATGGCTAGGAAGGAGGGCATTAGTGATAGGTGAACTGCTGCAGAAAGGGAGAGAGCTGCACTGGAATGGGAAGGGGAGAAGCTTCTCCTCATATCACCTGCATCAGCAAATGACCCAACCAGCATCTAATACCAGCAGTTTAATTGCTAACCCATGGATTCAGCATATGACAATGCAGTACTCCTAAGAAGGCATTTACTCCAAGGTAAAGGGGAAGGAAGCCTTTGGTACAATTGCTTCCAGCAGCAGGTGACCAACAGCCTTGCAGACACCTTGGGCCACCGTTTCCTAGCTGAGTAGATTACATAGATTACAGAGTAGATGGAGTTTGTCTGACGGAAAGTTTACACCTGGGAGAGCTCGGACTAATGGGATGCTCTGCCTGGAACACATTTTAATATTTTTGATAGCATTCATTTCTTTATTTGCTGGTGTCTCAGCAGTGCTTGGAAGCCCCAGTCCTGGGCCTGTGCTATTCAAAGAGAATATAAAGGGAATCCCTGCTAGTCACAGCGTTTGCGATGCCATTCCAATCAAAACATGAACTTTCAGCGTCTTCCTAATTACTGCAACAGCTAAAACCAAGCTTTTCTTCAGAAGGGAGCTTTCAGTAAATTTTCCAAAATGGAATTATAGTGAGAGAGACTTGATTTTCTCAGCTCCTGAGAAAATGTTACCACAGTTCTACACCTCACCCTTTTCTCTCCAAACTTTTCTATTCCACAGTTTTCTCATGGCACTTTTCATCTCCTCATTTCTCAGCGTGTAGATGAGTGGGTTCAGCATGGGTGTGATGACAGTGTAAAAGACAGCTACGCTCTTGTCCTCCGAGAGATTGCTGGATGGGCGTATGTAGGTGAATATGCATGGCCCAAAGAAGAGAATCACCACAGTAATGTGGGACCCACAGGTGGAGAGGGCTTTGTACCGCGCTTCGGATGTTCGCCTTTTCAAGGACAACAAAATCATAATGTAGGACGTGACCAGGATGAAGAAAGAGACCAAACAAATCATTCCACTATTGGCAACGACAATGATGCCCACAACATAGGTGTCGGTACAGGCCAGTTGTAGTAGGGGATGGACATCACAGAAGTAGTGGTCAATTTTGTTGGGACCGCAAAAAGGGAGGCTAACGGTTATGAGGGTCTGCACCAGGGAGTGCACAAAACCCCCCACCCATGAACCCATCACCATCCAGCCACACACACGCCTGGTCATGAGCGTGGTGTAGTGCAGGGGTCTGCATATGGCAAAGTAGCGATCATAGGCCATCACTGTGAGGATGAAGATTTCAGCGCCGCCAAAGATATGAAACCCGAATAGCTGTGCCATGCAACCCCCAAAGGATATGGTTTTCTTCTCAACAAGGAAGTCAGCAATCATTTTGGGAGCTGTGACAGAAGAGAGGCAAAGATCTGCAATGGACAGGTGGCAGAGAAAGAAATACATGGGGGAGTTCAGACGCTGACTGCTAACTACAGTGACAACGATGAGCAGATTTCCTGCCACAGTAACAATATAGAAGAACAAAAACACCACAAAACATATTTTCTGCACCCCTTGGTTCTTTGAAAGGCCCAGAAGAATGAATTCCTTCACACTGCTTACATTCTCCATGTTGATCAGTCGGGTGCCAATATGCAATATACAGCTTATACACCTGGGAAAACAAAGACAGACACATGATTCATCAGCATTTTTTCATTATTAATAATGAGTTATATATCGGAAGTGGATACAAACCAAGAAAGATATAGCATTAGTATTAAGCTTATGAAGTGTTTAGTTTCTGTCATGTATTTTTTTTTAACGGCTATTTAATTCTCCACAGTACAAAGCTTCTGCCATGGCTTTGGTGGCACAGAGACAGGTGCACTCTGTGATATGTTCCTTAATCCTGGTCTTCCAGGATTTTGAAGGACTGGCTCCATGGCTGGTAGCCTTCCATGCACTAAGGACAAGGCCAGAGTGTTCACCTTGGGCACTACGAGGCAGATAGTGCAGCATGTTTGCCCTCAGGGGAGACAAAGTCCCTGACAGCAATCTTTGTAAAATGGGTGTCTTTAAGAATACCTGGAAATATTGCTCAGAATGATGATTTGCTTTATAAGTACACATGATCTTTGAATTCTTGTTTAGAAGGGAAATGTACCCACATGCAGAGAAAAGAACTCTCTTGTGTATATACATTTTGAAATGTAAATATGAAATGTCACAAGCTGAAAAATGAGTTCTTGGAAGGTTATCTATCATGGAGGGAAAAAAAAATAGCACATATGACTTAATGTAGTATTTCACATTGTTCTAAATCTCAGCATTGTTTCTATCAGGGGAAGGAAGAATGAAAGACTCTTGTGAGATCTTCTCTCCCAGCATTGTACTGATTTTACCTAGTATGATTTTTGATACGCTCTGCGTGATCCTTTCAAGGGTTAACTTAGCTTAATGAAGCTAGTCTAACTAAACTCCTTCAACAGCCAGTATAAGTCTGATTCATAGGCTGATTCAGAATGACTAAATTAGGGTCCTTTGCAGAACCCTTTTTCCTCCACTCACTATGAGGAGCTTAAGCAAATTAGCACCACCAGGTTAGAATGACCTTTACAGAATAATCCCTTTTGGTGCCTGAAAGTAGCTCAGAGCTTTTTGTAATGCCATCCACCTTTTTCAGATTATGGCTGAGCTCCTTGTCCCTAGGCATTTCTACATCCATACAGTTTCTCATTCGAGACAAGGTCACATTCCAGCATAAACATGGGACTTCTTTGGTTCACCCTGTATTCCAGCTACAACCCATCGAGCATTACGTGTCACTAATAAATGAGTAGCCTACATCTTTAGAAAGAGTGTAACGTCTCTAGCTTGCCATTATGCGCCCAGACCACCAGAGTTCCTTTGGTCAAAGAAGTCTGGGAACCACCAGATTAAACTCTTCACAGAGAGTTTAAGGTCAGCCAAAAGCAGGCACTCTTTTAATAAAAATATCCACTGTATGGGCTTCCTTCTAGGATCAAAACATTCCCCGTCAGCTGGTGTTAAAATGCACTATTTTAAGTCCTGCAGAGTTACATCACAACCAGGTCTTCTCATTTGTCTTGGTGATCTGTGAGCAAATCGGCAGAATGATTCAGTTAAGCCAAGTTATCTACCAACTACTTCCATCTGCAGCATAATCAGAAAGGCTCGTGCAGGCACAAAGGGATCAAGCATCCCCAGGAAACACTGAAACTGAGAAAAGCCAAGATTACTTTCAAACCCACAAAGTGAAGCCGAGAGAGGAAGTGGGCAAAGTTAGGGACTTTTCCTATGCTTACAGTTGTACTTACACTAGATGAAAGTTTTTCAAGCAGAAGGGTAAACTTTACATGGATGGTTCCTTTTCAGATATTTCTACAAGGAAAAGGATCAGTAAGAACAATGGGAGGTCAGTTTCTCCCTCGTCTTACCAGGTCGTGATCCTTTCTACCCCTCTTCCTTCTAATGAGCAACGACGTAGACTTCTCAACAAAATAAATGACAGGGATGAAATGAGCACACCTTTATGGCTGTGCAGTACCCAGTCGAAAAGAAATAGCTGGGCTCCATCCAAGCCAGAGCATGACTGGAAGCATACCACAGCAATCGCAGGGCCATATTTAGGCAGCTGGAAAGGAGTGACCAAGAGAGAAATGGTCAGGGGAAACTGTATGCCTGAATACCAGCAGATGGCAAATTCCTGAGCTGAAAACAAGGTGTGCATCTACAAAAGGACCGATTCACAATTCAGACAGCTCGACTGTGTATCTTGCTTGATAAGGTCCTTTCCATCACCACCAAACTGCATTTAACAAACTCTCTCATCTGTCTGATCTCATCTCATCGACTTAAGTCATGTAGGCACCTGTACCTAAGCTAGGCATATTAAACCTGACCAGTCTACTTGTAGATGTGATGAATCATGTGCTGCCGGTACCCGTTTCTTACTGTTGACTCCAAGAGGATTACTAGAATGACTAATTCAGTAGAGGATTGCCACCAGTTATGGCTTATCTCTTCAAGTGCCTTTGCAGGGGTAGACCTGAGCTATATGACATAATGCAATCAGCTGCAAAATAAAATGAATCTCATGTGTACTCTTAACATCTCAAAAAGGGTGAGAAATTGCACCATCTCCTTACTGCATGCATTCTTCCCTAAAATCTCAGGTGGTTATGGGAAACAAAAGAATAATATCGAAGCAATCGAATCTGCGGCTGTAGAACTAGCTCTGTATATGATTCTAGCCAAAGACAACTAGAGACAGTTGATAACTTCAGTGGAAGTTCCTTTCTGTATTTTCACATTTGTGCAAGAAGAAAGGAAAAGGAAGAGGAAAGCAAAGCAAAACAAAGCAAAGCAAAGCAAAGCGAGAAGGCAGAGAAGCTGCAAAACTTACCTCGCCTGTGTTTAGAGATCTAATATTTTGTGTAAGGGCTGTACAACTTTATCTCCTCAACTTCTGTCTCCCCTGGTATGAATGTGTTAGAGCACAGTGCCTTTAAAGAACATAGAATGGCTTCTGGAAATCTTCCAAAACTTGCTTAGGAGGTGGCTGTTAGTGTATAATCCAATCTCATCTAATTTATTACTTGCTTTCATGTGTCACAAGTGCATCTTCATGTTTCCTGCCTGTGTGAGAAGTGGTTTAATAGGCTGTGTGGATGATGTGACCTGGGTGTGCTGAATGATGCTTTCATATCCCAGCAGCTGCAAAAAGGGCTGAGAAGAAAACCATTTAAGTACCAACCTTTAACCCTCTCCCAGGAAATCTTCCACCTGAAGGGCTCTTGGGGCTGCAGGAGGGAGGGGTGGAGGCTTGGTGAAGGGAAGGCATGAAAGAAAGGGGCAAAGGAGGAGAATGAGATCTGTCTTGACTGAAAAGTTTAAGTAAATATATTTTAAAGAAACAGTTGTCAGTCAATGCTTTTCTAATGATATCACAAAGGCATTTCAGGGTTTCTCCATAAGAAATAACAGTCAAAGGAGTAGCTGAATATTCAGCTGGACAAGCATATGCATGGACCTATCCAGCTAACGCTTCTCGGAGTTCTTCCTTACTCCAAGCTGATAGTTGTATGGATTTCCCATGTGTAAAGGGCCATTAGGTCCACTGCTCTGGCTTCCTAGCATTGTGAATGCTAAAATAGTCCATTTGTAATCTAGATATTTTCTCTCCTTTTTTAACTTCTGTGTATTCCAAAAAACATGTAAAAGAGAAATCCTCATTAAAGGAAAAAAAGAAAGAAACCTCAAGCTGTAGGAAGAGTCACCATCCTCCAGGGATGGTAAAGAATTCCTATCACAGGAGTCTTTTAAGGACAGGTTGGGCTCATTTCTCTCAGGAGTGGTACAATTAAGCTTTTATAGGGACAGAAGATGTCCTGGGTGACCTCTTGATGACCCTCCAAGTCCTATCTCACCAGAAATTTCATCACTGGAAATCCAGTGAATAAAGCCTCTTTGCAAGAATTTGCATGTTTTAACAGAGGTCAGTGAATTACCAAGTCAGTCAAAAAAATCCTTCATATACGCATTGGGAAACTGAGGGAGGAAGTCACCTATTTAATGCCAATGGAAGTCAGCAAATTTAACCCTGACTTAGTCACTCTAGGCTCTTCTGAGGGAAAAAAATGAATGTCTCTGGAGGCAGATGCATCTGATCTACCTCAGAACTGATTTTAGGGTGCGATTAGGTGTGAAATAGGCATCTAGCTTTTAAACAAAATAACTTAGGGCGGACAAATCTCACTGTCATGATGGGCCCCATCTTTCTTAACCTGAGCAGCTGCAGTCAAAGGTGAACCTATGAAATGAAACAAACGAAGGAGGACAGCGGAGAGGTCTCATGGTTTCTAGTGAAATCTCTGCTAAAGCAATATTGTAATCAACCATTAAAGGGCTTCTCCAAACCTTGTTAACTGACATGAAATGGCTTCAGGAATACTGCTACTCCATAGAATTAAAACAAACAAAAAAGAAAAGTTTTGACACCTGTTAGTTCTTTCAATGTTCTGGTGCAGACATTTTTCCCTTCTTTCTCTGCCCTCAACTTAATTTCAAAAAACCAGATTTAGATCCATTCCTTTTAAATCCAGCCCTTCACTTGCTCACAAACTGTTTTAGTGTTAATTCGATCCACGCACCAGCCAACCCAGAAAGAGAGTAATGGAGACACAAAGGAGGGAAGGATTGAGGGCAGGAGCCAAAAATAAAAAATAAAAAATAGAAAGTGTGGAGAGCTGGATGGAGAGGCAGAGAAATGCCCTTTCAGCCCTGCAGCAACAGGCAAGTGCCAGTGCCAGGAAGAGAGGTGACCCTCCCAGCAGCTACTGGGAAGACAGTGAGATAAGGTGCTGTGGCTGGGAGCTGAAAGCTTTCTCAGAAGCACTAGGGTGAGAGGCCTTGCATGGCACTGCGTAAGGGGAGCGAGGCATCCCCAGTGTGGGGTGAGACAGTGGTGGGGAAGAGATTGGGACAGGCACAGGAGGGTGGCTGATGGCTCAGCAGGAGCTGTGTGCTGCAGCCACATAGGGAAGGGAAAAGCTCCTTACAAGCACCTTTCTCTCCACTGCCTGTACAGACAGCCTAGGGCAACTAACTCATCTGGAGATGGCCATCTTGGGCGAAAGCTGGGAGAGATGAGTTGAGATGTCCTCTGGGGACAGCGATGGAGAGACTCAGGGTGTAGGTGAGGAATTGGTGCTCTTCTCTACACACACAGAAGCACCACGCATCACTCCAGGACCCCTGTGTGTTGACCAGAGCAGCCGTGGCACCAGCTGAATGGTCCCCTAGGTGTTCAGACCTGAAGGATGTTTCTATACAAGCCCAAAATAGCCAGGATGAAACTCATCCCTGCTGAGAATGGCCTCCCAGGAGCTGCCAGAATGCCCTGGAGTCCTGCAGGCTTGGCCTCAAGTCAAAGTGAGGGAAAAGACTCCCTGTAAGGTTCAGGGTCCCAAAGACATGCCCAGCATCCTGGGTCACTCTTCCTCCCTCCACTCTGCATGCTCTGCTTAGCCATGCTCTGCGCACCATGTCCCCTTCCACAAGGGGGGACCACGTAATGAGAAGAGGCACTGGCATGGTGTGCAGACAAGGATCGCTCTCACCCAGCTCCCTGGTCCCCAGCACAGCCCTGCTCGGAAGGGGCACGTCACCAGTTGAGCTGCTCCCACCGCAGTGGAGATGCCCTGGCTCTGCTGGGGGCTGAGCACTGCTGCCCACCTCCCCTCAGTCCCCTCTGCAGGCTGCCCCACCCTCCCACACCTCCTCGCCAGCAGGGATTTATACAGCAGTCTCTGCAGCAGTGTCTCTGGGCACTTGGCTTCCTTCTCTGCACGTTGCTTTCTCTGCAAACGCTTGTCAGAAGGTGACTTTCCCAGAGCCATGGAGCCGGTGGTGACAGTTGCTCCTGCCCAGGAAGTAAATGACCGGGTTGGTGCTGCTGTCCCAGAGAGATGAGTCAGGGACCATCAAAAAATGGGAATTTACCAATGTTTGGCATGCAACAGCACAAGGGCTTCATCCATTGATTCTAATCACATTGCCTGCATGAACATGTTGCCTCAGAGATTACATGTCGTGGAGTACAGAGGGCTGCAAATGAGCTTTTCTCTGCAAGAGATTCTTGTCTCACAGAATCTCATCCATCAGCCTTATGGAGACTGCATCTTTACTGCTCACTTGTCTTTCCTTCCTTCCCTTCCTTCCTTTCCTTTACTCCTTCTTTCTGAGGTGTTTCCTGGGGTAAGATGGAGATCTCGAGAGGCTGCACACACACTACACGTGCCGCAGGCCCTGCTCACCCCCCAGCACAGCAACGCCATGGGAGAAGTGGGAAAGGCACCAAGACAGGAAACAAGGGCAGGCAAAGGAGAGCACCACCTTCCCTGGCAGGGGCTGCTCTGCAGAGTGAGGGGGACATGCCCAGGCTGGGGAAGAGAAGACAAAGACCTCTGAGTGAGGGCTGCACACTTCTGTGGGAGGGTGTGGAGGAAAAAGGATGAGCAGGGAGGCACTGCGGGGCGGAACATGGGAAGGTTGTAACGGGCGGAGCACTGCTGCCGGAGAAGAAGGTGGGGCTTTACAGCATTATAAAAGAGCAGGACGCGCTTCATTAAACGCCATTTTGCCACTCCTCATATTGGTGTCTGTGTGGTGATGGTCCGGGGCCTGGGGAGAAGGCCCCGTGCCTCCTCGGTAAGAACGAGAACGGTAACAAGTGGTGACCCCGACGTGATACCGAGGAGGCGGCTCGGCCGGCGTAGGCACCGGGAGCGTGAGGAAGGGATCCGGATCCGGAACCATGGAGGCCATATGTAAGGTAGTAATGGCCTGCGCCAAGGAATGGCGGGCGCCGCTGAAGGCGAGCGCGATACGAGCGTGTGTAGAGAGGCTCGTGAAGGAGGGAGTGATTACTTCTCCTATGGAGATTCTGCGGGAGGAACTGTGGCTGCAATGCACAGCAGCGCTGGCGGAGTCCCCGATGAACGGGGGATCCGCGAGGGAGTTAAAGGTGTGGGGGCTGATAAGAATGCTCCTGCGGAGAGCGAGGGAGGAACGGGAGACATGGAAGGCGGCTAGAGAGGCACTTAGAGGGAGTGGGATACGCGTGGGGTCGGCGGAGATAGAGGGAGCGGCGGAGGAGACAGCGCCAGAGGGGGGAGAGGAGCGGGTCGAAGAGCAAGGGGAGGAACAACGGGACGGAGGTTTGGTGATGCCAGCCGGGCTGGGAGAAGAGGCTTCGCGTGCCCCTCCACCACACTACCCCTGGGACGAGTTGCGACAGGCAGACAGAGCAGGACAACCTTGCCCCGTCGCGCCCAGTGAGCCCGAGGGGGAAGGAGAATGAGCGAGAGAATGAGCGAGAGAATGAGCGAGGGAGAATACGAACACCGAATGAGTGGCTCCCCGGGGCACTCATGGTACCTGATAAGAGCTGGAATCAGGGCGAGTCAGCGGCCAAAGATGGCGCCGGGGACAGAGAAAGAGGGCGGAGGAGAGTCACCTTCGATAGTACGAGACGAGCCAGTGGGAGGGAACGGGTGAGCGAGGATGAGATGGACAGCCTTACAAGGCGGTTTCAAGAAGTCTATCGGGGGGGGGAGCGCGAGGGAGGCGTGAGAGCGGAGGAGGTGGAGGAGGATGTGGAGATAGGACTAGAGCAGGCGCTGCGGCTCCTGCGGAGGCTGGAGAGAGAAGTACAAAAACAACAGCGGATGCTGCAGCGACTGGCCGACACACGATCCCAGGACGATTCCAGTGGCGAAAAGCCCCGAGCCGAGTTATACCTGCCAGATTGGCAACTATCAGCGGGGGCGGTGACGTTACGAGGTCTTAAACTCACGGCACCCCCTGAAACGCCGTCGGCGCTGCCGGTACGCCTGGCGCCCGGAGGGCTCATAGAATGGACGCCCATCGACCCGAAGGCAGTGAACCATCTATCGAAGTGCGTTGCGGAGCAGGGCCTGAAACACCGGGACACACAAGCGGCACTAGACACGGTGTTCTCAGCATCCCTGACCCCCTCCGACTGCCGAATGCTAGCACGCGCAGTACTGGCTCCCTCCCAAGTTCTCCTATACAAGGACATGTGGGTTGGCCGATTGCATCAGGAGTTGACACTGGGAACTCGCGATCCGAATCATCCACTTCACGGGTCGACCCTGAACCGACTGAAGGGGAGTGATAATGCCATGACCACTTCGCAACAGCAGGCCGCCTTACTGACGGCCGGTGAAACACGAGCCATCACAACGGCAGCGCGCACGGCGTATGAAGACTTAGCGCGCGTGGTGACAAAGACGGACCCATGGGTGGCAGTAAAGCAGAAGCTGACAGAGTCGTTCTCTGCCTTCTGCGATCGACTCTATGCCGCCATTGAGAGCGCTGAAGTCCCTGAAGCGGTGAAGGCGTCACTGATGCTCGAGTGCCTGAAGAATCAGGCCAATGACGACATAAAAGAGATCATTCGCCGAGCCCCGAGGGACCTGGGGCCTACCCAGCTAATGAAGTACGTGCTGGAAGAACAGAACCGGTTGCCCGTGAGAGAGATCCGAACCGTTGTCGCCACAGCCATGGCGGCACAGGCCGCGGTCGTACGATCAAAGACATGCTTCGGATGCGGCCAGCTTGGCCACGTCAAGGCGGCCTGTCCGAAGACGCGTCAGGGTCCGAGCACCACCCATGCCCCGCAGATAACATGCTGGGCCTGCGGCAGGCCGGGACACCGGGCACGGGAGTGTCGCCGCATGGCGCCGGGAAACAGGAGGTGGGGAGGCCAGTCGGGGACCCCTCCCCGCCCCCAAAGAAAAGCCCCGGCCACCATGTATACCCAAGAGGAGAGGGGGAGCTCGACCGGCGAGAACCCGGAACAGTGGCCCTGGTACTAGACTGCAACCACCGGCCTGGGGCCATGGTCACCCTGGAGAACCCCTGGGCCTATCCCCAGAACACACAGCTAAAGATGTTGGTGGATACTGGGGCTGATGTCACGTGCATTCCTCTCCGCATGTGGCCGAAAAACTGGCCGACGGACCAGGGAGGAAGTCTCACCGGGGTGGGAGGCAACGCGAAGGCGTACCGCTCGCGGTTCGCATTGAAACTCACCCTGCATGATCCTGACGCAAAACAGCATGGCGCGCCAACACAAGCGACAATCACACCTTATGTCACCGAAATTGCTGACCCGGTACTGGGCCGGGATGCGCTCAGCCAACTCAACATCAAGATCAAAAATTTTTGATGGGGGCCACTGGGACCGCCGCTAGTGAGATCAGGGCTATACCCTTAAAATGGAAAAGTGACGACCCGATATGGACTGACCAGTGGCCCCTGACTTCAGAAAAATTGGAAGCGGCGCAGAAGATAGTGGCTCGCGAACTGGAGCAAGGGCACCTAGAGCCCAGCAATAGCCCTTGGAACTCTCCGATTTTCGTGATCCTAAAAAAGACTAAGGACAGCTACCGGCTATTACATGACCTGAGACGGATCAATCAACAGATATGTGACTTTGGACAGTTACAACCGGGACTGCCGGTACTGACGGCACTTCCTGAGAATTGGCCGACTATGGCAGTAGACATCAAAGATTGCTTCTTTTCTATCCCGCTGCACTCACGGGATAGGGAGAGATTCGCATTCACAGTCCCATCGGTGAATAAGCAGGAGCCGGCGCGGCGCTACCAATGGATGGTGCTCCCACAGGGCATGAAGAACTCACCTGCAATTTGCCAACGCATTGTAGCCGACGCAATAGCCCCGGTACGAACACAACATGCGGCGGGGGTCATGATCCACTACGTGGATGATATCTTGATGGCAGCACCCAGCGCAGAAGAGCTGCAGGAAATGGCAGCCGACCTGAGGCGGTGCTTGGCTGCAGCCTCGCTGGCGATAAACGAAGCAAAGGTCCAGAAGGGACCAGGCATTAAGTTCCTAGGGGCGGAGATTGGACACTCGCAGATAAAGCCGCTGCCTATAACTTTGAACCCAGACGTCCGCACCCTACATGACGCTCAGGCACTAGTGGGGAGCCTCCAGTGGCTCCAGAATATGGTGCCCATAACACCGAGCCAGATGCAACCGCTGTACGAAATGCTGAAGGGCAGGAACCCATGGGAGGAGAAGCGACTGACCGCAGAGGCCAAGGAGACTCTGAAGAACATCTCTGAGATGCTGAGCCACCCATCGGTGCAGCGCTGGGACCCTGCTGATAAGATCACGCTCTACCCAGTGCTGAACCGGCAAGGTGGCATGGCTGTGCTCGGACAAGGACAACCAGAGCGGATGCGAGTGATCTGGTGGGTCACGCCCACGCGGCCGGCTGGAGCGTTTGTGCCGCATTCCAGCCTCTTAGCACGAATGATCACTAAGGGGCGGAAGACATGTATCTCTGCATTCGCACGTGAACCGGACGCGATTGCCCTGCCTTTCAAGAAGGGCACCGATGCACAGACAGAGACCTTCGCCGCGGTGATGGCAATGGCCATGGAAGGATTTCCAGGAGAAATCCAGCACCTCCCATGCCTCCAGCCGTTGAGGCACCTGGACATCATAGAGGTTGGTGGGCCTGCTCGAGTGTTTCCTACTCCGAAACCGGGAAACACTGTTTTCACGGATGCCTCCTCAAAGACCCAGACAGCGGCCGTCGCTTGGCAGGAGAATGGAGAATGGAAGGAGGCCACCTTTCGAGCGGCAGACGTCAGTGTTCAGTACCTTGAAGCCAAGGCCGTAGAGATGGCCTTGAGAATGTTCCCTGATGACCACCTGAATATCACCACAGATTCCATCTTCACGTACAACCTGGTGAGGCAAATGGCCACGCAGGGTTGGGCGGGCACGCCGATCGCTACAATGCTAGAAGACGCCTTGCAGGCACGGACTGGCACGGTTTGTATTACGCATGTCCGGAGCCACAGCAAAATACCGGGCTACTATCAAGAAGGCAACGCGGAAGCCGATAAGGCGGCCGGCAGAGTGATGACCCTGCGGGAGGCCAGGGACCTCCATGAGTGGCTGCACGTCGGAGCCAAAGCCCTGGCCAAGACTTGCCACATCCCCATCTCTGAAGCCAGAGGCGTGGTCGCCACATGCCCGTACTGCTGCAGGCGGCCTTTGCAGGAGGGAGGGACGAACGTCCGAGGCCTGATGGCGAACCAAGTCTGGCAGACCGACTTTACCTTATGTCAGAGGCTCCGACCAGATCCCTGGCTGGCAGTCACGGTGGACACATACAGCGGCATGATCGTAGCCACGCAGCACAGGAAAACCACGAGCTGAGCGGCCCAAAAGCACTGGGCGTACGCTATAGCTGTGCTGGGGCTACCTCAGACCATCAAAACCGATAATGGATCCGCATTCACATCGGTGAGCACCGAAGGGTGGGCGCAGCGATGGGGAATCAAAATAATCCACGGCATACCGTACAATAGCACGGGGCAGGCCATAGTCGAGAGAGCCAACAGAACTCTTAAACAGAAAATTGATGTGTTGGGAGAGGGGGAGGGCATCCCCGAGCACTCAGTCATCCCCAGAGAGAAACAAACTGAAATTTTACAAAAAGCACTGTACGCCCTAAACCATCACCTCCGAGGGGAGAATAGTCATGAACCGGTAGCAAAGCATTGGGGAGGGACGAGCCCAACGGAGGGTCCCGAGGTGCAGGTCAAGAATCCCGCGACGGGGGAATGGGAGACCGGGTGGAGACTACTAACGCAGGGCAGAGGTTATGCTGCGGTCGCGAGCGCGGAAGGGGGCCCGGAGGCTGCGAGGTGGGTCCCCACACGCTGGGTAAAGCCGCTTTTACGCAAAATAGAAGCTCATCGAAACAGCTCTGACACCTGAACTATAGGCTGTGCTACCAGCGGACTGCCCCCGTCTTCGGAAGGTGCATTGGGCCCGCCCCTATTGCTTTTAATGGTCGAGGTTATATATGTGTCTCTGCAGATCGTGGTCCAGTGAAGGTACCCAGCAAGAACGTGAAGCCTGTCTTGACTCGCTATGACTCATCTACTGAACAAGACGGCGAAGATCCTGATTCTGGGGATACTGTTCCCAGTGGTAATGGCTCTCTACCAGATTGAGCCCAGGCAAAATATGTGGGTTACCTGGGCGAACAGGACAGGGCAACACGCTTTCTGTTTGTCTCTAGCTTCCGCTACCCAACCTTTTAGAACCTGTTTAATAGGGGTCCCCAGCTATAGTGTCAACAGCTTCCAGGAGTACAGCACGGGAAGCTGCAGTGGCAGTCTGTCGACTGCTAGCTGCAGTGCCACCCTCATTGCAGGCCTAAACAGAACGCTGCCATGGGACCCACAGGAGTTAAACCTGTTGGGGTCCATGAGAATTGGAAACACATCAGGCAATTGGTCTCAAACATGTATATATTTTGGGGGACGCGTGCACCCTTACCGGTTATTTAACTGGACAGGGTGGACGAACGTCACTCCAACAGCAGTCTATTATGATTATCAAAACCGTGATTCCTTCTGTGGCACCAATGGCACCAGCCGCCAGGGGCTGGGAGCCTTTGGGGCTGAGGCCACAAAGGGGCACTTAATTTGGAACAATGGTACCCCAAAGGCCTTGCCACCAGACGTCTTTTTGATATGTGGTGACCGGGCCTGGCAGGGAATTCCAAAAAGGGTAATGGGTGGTCCATGTTATCTTGGTAAGCTGACATTACTAGCACCCGATCAAAATTGGTGGAAACATATCACGGAGAATGAGACCGCCGTCCGCAGTAAACGAGCAGCCATAGGGCTCTCACCTGAGTGTAATGATCAAGTTTCCCTCCGCAGTCCCACTGAAAGAGTGTTTTTTGGCCTTCTTCGTGCCTGGAGCAGCGGCAGGCAACGCTCTGAACCAGATCGGCCGGTTAGCTTGCTGGGCTGAGAAGCAGGCTAACGTCACCACTGAGATAATAGCGAGCCTATTAGAGGATCAAGATAGTTTGCGACATGCTATTCTGCAGAATAGAGCTGCAATTGATTATTTGCTACTAGCCCAAGGCCATGGTTGTGAGGATTTTGAAGGTATGTGTTGCATGAATTTGTCTAATCATGGTGAATCAATTCACAAACAATTGCAGTGGTTGAAGGAACATGCCAGCAAAATCCGTCAGAACCATGGGTTTTTAGACGAATGGCTAACTAACCTGGTTGGCAATCTACCACCGTGGCTAACAGGACTGCTTGCTGAAGGCTTGCGCATTTTGTTAATCCTCATAGTTATAGCCTTATGCCTGTGTATAGTACTGAGCTGTGTTAAGACAGCCTTGCTGAAAGTAGCGGGCCGCGTCTGGATTGCTCGACAACAAGAAGGAGAAATTCTGGAGGAATGGCTGGGCTTTGGGGGGGGGGAATATAGTCTGTTGGAAATGAGCAATCCTGCCTATGCCTTTAAGGTTTTCCCTGAACGACGAAGACAAGGACATCGCCTGCGTTAAGAATCGGAAGAAGGGGAGGCAGCACACAGCTCCGCTCACGAAGCTACTAATGCAAGGAACCACCCGATGGCGGTCCCGTCGAGACACACTGCACTTCCGCGTGTTTTGTTGCGTCCCGCTCAATATAACGAAACAACATTGATGGGAGAGGGGGAGATGTGGAGGAAAAAGGATGAGCAGGGAGGCACTGCGGGGCGGAACATGGGAAGGTTGTAACGGGCGGAGCACTGCTGCCGGAAAAGAAGGCGGGGCTTTACAGCATTATAAAAGAGCAGGACGCGCTTCATTAAACGCCATTTTGCCACTCCTCATATTGGTGTCTGTGTGGTGATGGTCCGGGGCCTGGGGAGAAGGCCCCGTGCCTCCTCGGTAAGAACGAGAACGGTAACAGGAGGGAAAGAGGGAACACTTCTTCGCTGCTTCAAATTTGACGAGGACACGGTGTCAGAAAAAGACGTGATCTGGGGGCAGGTTCAAAACACAGCTCTGGGGACTTTCTCATACAGCCGGTCACTGCCCGTGGAAATCACAGCCGTGGGGTGCTGAGGGTGCCGGATGTGTGCGAGAGGCCCAGACCCTGCCTGCCGAGCTCAAGGGAGAAAGACCCTGGGACATTTTCTTCACAGGGGTGTGTGCGCAGCCAAGGGGGTGCAGAGCCTGGCAGACCACAAGAGACGGCCTGCAAGACCCCCAGCCGTGCTGCTGCGGCCAGGGCCTGCCTGCAGTGAGCCAGCCCAGCCGCTCACCTGCTCTTTACACCAGCAAAGGGGGGCTGTAGCACAGAACCCCGTGCCAGGGCAGCAGGGTGGGCACAGGGAGCAGCTCTCGCAGCAGACGCTGCTGCCTATGCCCGAGGGAGGTGACCGCTGACCAAATGCTGACCCAGCTGCATTTCTGCTTCCTGCTGGCAGGGTTCCCCTCTAGTTCTTGCTCAGCCTTTCACTTCAGCACAGAGACAGCAGGAAGAGGCAATCTCCCTCTGGTGGTCCACCACCACCACCACCACCGCGTGTTGGCATTGCCGCTTTCACCCTGCCTGAAAACTTTCTTCCCCGAGTTGGCCAAAGCTCCACCAGAGCCTTCCTGTGAATGTGGCTCACTTCTCCTGAGCGAGAGAGCCCCAAGAAGACCACAAGGGCTTGTTTGCTGGCAGAAGAAAGCCAAAGTTTATTGGGTGAGGACCAGGACCATGGCGGAGGTTGCAAAGGGGAATACAGGCAGTGCTTGGAGACCAAGTCCAGCAGAGCAGCACTATGCCAGGCTTGTGGCCCTGTCCCCACACCCAGCTTTGGTCACCTCCCTGGTGGCAAGAGGGCCACAGCCATGGCGTGGGGCTCTCCGTCTCCTCCCGGGCTGCCTGTGGAGATCAGCATCTCCACTCCTGCCTTGCCAGCAGGGATCTACACAGTGGTCTCCACAGCAGTGTCGCCGGGGCCTTGGCTGCCCTCCTCACATGTTGCTTTCTCTGCAAACACTCGCCGGAAGGCCACTTTCACAGAGCCCTGCAACTGGCACTGACGGCAGCTCCCGACAAGGAAGTAAATGCCAGGATTGATGCTACTGTTCAGAGACGCCAGCAAGAAAGACAGATTTTCAGGAAATAATTCTTTTGAATAAGCAACCCTGAGTATTATTTCTACACTGTAAGGAAACCCAAAGGCAAAGAAGAAGAGGATGTTGAGCAAGATTGCAACAAACAGTCTCCCAGGGTGACGCCTCTGTGAGCCATATCAAAGTCTGATGAGCAGGATCAGGTTGGAAAGGAACGGGAAGAAAGAAATGAAGAAATTCACAATGCCTAATTGTAGAAATATATGTCAACAGTTCATATTAAAGGGGGAATAACAACCCAGAAAAAACAAGCAAACAAAAAGTCAGGAAAGAAACCAGATTACCCCACACACAATTCCGGACAAGCACTTTGGGCGACGGCATCGGTGCGAGACTGGGAATAAAACAGACAGACACCTCTCCATGCTCATTGCTGTCAGGAGATACATGCTGGTAAAGTACCACAAGAGAAACAGATCCATCAGGAGATATTTGGAAAAGATATAGTTATATAATGGAGAACAAGAGATTTCTATAACCATGTCTAGCGGTAATATAACAAGAAGAAAGAGGAGCAAAGAGAAGTCGGTGATGGCCAGGTTCAGAATGTAGACGGTGAAGGGGCTCTTCTTCATGTGAAAGCCCAGGAACCACACAACCATCCCGTTCCCCACTAGCCCACACAGAGACACTCAAAATTATCACCGCTCTGTAATCTCTTATGCACTGAGATTCTGCAGTCCTCTGAGAGTTTGTGTATCCTGTGGCCATGTAGCTCAGAGAAAGGGCTGTTGTGTTGGTGTCCACCATGGTGAAGCCCCTGCTGTCAGTGTCGTCTTGTCCCTCTCCCCTCTCCCGCCACCTCCTAGGAGAGACAAGGAAGGAGGGAGGAGATCAGGGGCATCAGCACTCCCAGCACTCGCCTTCCCTCCCCACTCCCCCATGCCAAGCCCCGGGCTGGGGCAGGAAGGACCACCTCCCCCTGTGAGTAACCGGGAAAGGCCTGGAGAGAGACTGTCCTGGGGCAGCCGGGAGAGGTGGAGACAGGCTGGAGGTTCGGGGCAAGAGACATCTGGGAGAAAAAGAGAGACAGAGAGCGGTGGGGATGGGGTGGAATCGCTGCAAACAGGGGATGTCAAAAAGGAGGGGTCCTGGAGAGTCCCAAGAGCAATGGAGAGCTGCTCCCACAAGATCCGCCTAAGTCCACAGCCTCCTCCGGGCACAGAGAGCCCATCTGTAAACATGTAGAGCTCCCTGAGCTGCTTAGCCATGAGCTTGCAAATTGACACCAGCCTCATCTAGCTGTCACCACGGCTCACTTTGGCCTGCACTGAAAAGGGAAAGCTGCTTTTTCCTCTGCTGGAAGCAGGTAGAGCAGCAGGACTGAGTACATGGCAGAGAGGGGCTTGCCGTGAGCACAGCTGGATTCCTGCCTGCTGCAGGATGTCTGGCAGTGTGGGATAGCACTTTTAAACCTTCTGCTGCCTTGCAGGAGAGAGGGAAAAGAAGGGCTTGGTATGACAGCGCTCCGCCTTTGTCCATTGCCTGTGCTACATGGAAACATCACCTGGTAGATGCCTTATGTTTTCTGCACATCACTGCTCCAGGGGCAACCAGAGTGACCAGACTTCCCTCAATTAAGCTCCTTGCGTTGGAGGTAAGCCACTAGAATGGTGTGCCTTTACAGTTCCCTCTGCACCAGCAGAGTGACTTTGGAAAGCAGTGATTTCTAAAATGAAGCACCACATGCATTTCCCACGTGCAGTCTTTGTTCTCTTGCCTAGTCAATGATAGGAAGTGCCAGGACCACGCAGACTTTGCCTGAGTGCCAGGCAAAGGTGAGCAGTCCATCTGCTCCAGCAGATTCCTGCAGTGCACTGGTATGCGGGATCTTAGCAAATTGCAGTCAGCTCCTGCAGGAGAGTAACTTGGCCCTGCCTGGGGGAGCTCAGGTGAGCCAGCTGGCGGGCAGCAGCGCAGGAACCCCATGGCGCTGCCTGTTGCCTGCAGGGACACCGCGACGGATAGCGCCAGTCAAAGGGGAATCTGGACAGCCAAGGACTTTGTGTGAGTAGCAAACATGTACCGAGGCTGCAGGGGAGTTTTGCTAGGGAAGATGGAAGAAGGGATCTGAATGCATGGAGACAGATGCCACTTGCTCCCTGGAGGAGCCTGGGAGGAAGTCTCATGTGCAGAGGCAGAGAGGCCAGGCGGGCAGCGTGCCCCACCTCTTCCTTGGTCAGATTGCTTGTGCCTGGCTGTGGCTTCACTGGATCAGAGCAGCAGCCTAAGAGAGCCCTGGAGTGATGGCCCACTGGGCAGGTGCCGGGTCGCTGGATGCAGCACAACCCGTTGAGACAAACCTCCCTGCGGCATATAGAGCCACAGCTTCCTTCCTGGGCCCAGGAGTCTCTCCAGCACATGCTTGGCTCTCTCCGCTTTTTCCCTGGAGCCTCTCCCAGATTTCTGAGTGGCTGATGCTGCTCACTGGTGGCCCTTACTGCTGAGAGGCTGCACTGTAAGCATGACAGGTTTCTTGCAGGCCAGCAGGTGGAAATGCCCTCCCTTGCTCCCACTGGGCAGTGAAGATGGACTCCAGAGCAAGGAAACCCTCTTGGCAGCAGCACCAGCAGCAGCAGGGCTTGCTTTCTCTGGCTGTGCCAAGTCTCTGCTACAGCCAGCAACTTGGAAGAGATGGTCAGCAAGGCAGGGCCAGATGTGGAGGAAGCTGTCATGGCATACTTCCAGAGCATCAGAAGCAGGAAAAGAGAAATTATTTTGCAGAGACATGGCTTGGAACCCTTCTCTCTCCAGGACCTGTGCTGAGCCACAACTAGAGGTGCTGAGAGCTTCCTCTTGGTGTGGGACAATTTCATTCTGGGGCAGTGGTGGATGCCTTCTGCGGAGGAGGCAAGTGCTTTTGAAGGCCCTCCAGCAAGAGGATTCATCTGTTGCTCGTTCCAAAGGGGAAGGAAACACACAGCCACACCATAGAGTCCATACTTGTCAGTTCCCAGCACACTCTCCTCCCTAAGATGCAGGTGCAAATCCCAGGCTAAGAGGTTTCTGAACCTCTTGAAGCCACAGAGGGCTGCACTGATGCTCCTGTCGTCCGGGGCAAGTGCACTGCATTGGGTAGTGCTGCCCTGCCAGGGAGTGCTGGGCAAGCACCTAGGCAAGCAGCAGCCCTACTCGGAGCACTACCATTCGACACCAGTGCTAGCAGCAAGGAGAGAGAGCAGGAGGGAGGGCTTTTCAAGTGAAAGGGTAGAAGAGGTGGAGGAGCAGGAGCACCTGGGCAGCAGCCCTCTCTGAGGGGACACAGTGAGTCAAATGTAAAACCAGATCAGCAAAGGCTGTGTCCCTTGAGGGATGCTCACAGTTTTACAGCTCGGGTGGTTGTTTCCTTCGTAAGTGCTTAGCTGCCTTGGAGTTTCTCCAAAGTCTGCGGTAAAGCCTTCAGCTGTTCGCTCTCGGCTCTTCCTGCTGCATCGCACAGCACTGCACTGCACAAAGGGGAAGGGCAGGAGCGCTCTCTCCTCCTGATTTTCTTGCCTGCTGTTTGCTTGATTTCTGTTTGCAGCGGGCAGAAGCAGGAAAAGAAAGACGACGCTCCCATGGCCGCTTGCTCTGCGATGGACGTCTGCCAACGGCCATCTGCCAGGGCAGCTTTTGGATCTGCGCTCAGAAGGGCAGGCTGTGACCAGCCTCTGGCAGCTCTCCGTTGCGAAGAAGGCCCATTACCGCTGCCGATCCAGGTAAGCAAGCCTGGCAAGGGAGTTTCCATTGCCCCAAGCCGATTTCTTGTGTTACAATGCCAGACGCGAGCCTTTAAAGCAGTGCAACGAACACGCTGGTCGCATCTGTGGCGAGGGCGCTGAGCCTCGGCGGGGGCAAGCAGGAGAGCGCTGGGGAAGAGCAGCGCGCTGGGCTGGAGCGCCGCAGCTGCGGGGCACGCTAGCACAGGCTGCGGCCGGGCGAGGCGGGCCGGGGCAGCGGCGGGGCAGAGCGCGGGCGCCGGGCGGCGAGGCGTCGGGGCGCGGGGCCGCTGCGCAGAGCCGAGAGCGCGACAGGTGCAGTGGGGGCGAGGGTGCGGGGGCAGCCGGCGCCGTGGGCGCTGCAGCCCCGGGCAGGCTCGCAGCCTCGGCGGGGCTCGGGGGCGCTTCCCGCCGTGAGGGCGGCTCCCGGCGCGGAGCGCGGCTGCCGGCGGCGCTGGGGGTCGCGGCGGGTGGCGGCGGGTGGGGGCCGGGCGGGCGCTGCGGGCGGGGGTGGGCGCCGGGGGAGCCGGGGCCTGGCGCGGCTCGGCGCGGCGCGGCGCGGCTCGGCTCGGCTCGGCCGCCCGGGCGGAGAGCTGTGCCGGGAGAGCCGTGCCCGGCGGCGGAGCGGCTGCCGGGGGCGCTGGCGGGCCGAGAAGGGGGGCCGGGGCCGAGGCGAGGGGCCGAGAGAGCGCAAGCGCCGCTTGCCGCCGAGCGGGCGGAGGAGAGCTGCTGGGGGGGGCGGCGGGCAGCAGGCAGCGCTGCGGGCTGAGACGTGCCCGGGCGCGGGGCGCCCCGAGCACAGCAAAGTGCCGCTGCCTGGGGAAGAGTTTTCCTCCCCTCCCCTGCTTGCTGCAGGTTTGTTTTCCTTCTCTGAGAATCCCTGGGGGCGCGAGCAGGTCCGAAGAAGAATGACCTCTGCACTGCCTTGCAACGTTGCCTAAATGACAACGGCATAGGCAGTAGCGCAGGCGACGCCAGAAAAACCGCCTGTCACCGTTTGGGCAAAGATGGTCGAGTTTTCCGTTGCTTTCTTTTGAGAGAGGCACTGAGATTACTTGGAAGACGTCCAGATGTGTGTAGGTCAAAGGCACTGACGACCATTGGTCTCCTAAAAATGCCAGGCACGAGACTTTCAGGCAATGCACATGCGAAAGGAAGGCCAAACACCTCGATGTCAACAGATCATGTATGTATACGCAATAGGTTTGAACACCAACAGCAACAAACAGCCAGTAAGAAAGCTTAAAAGGATTTATATGAGCTTTATTGGTATAGCCTCGCTATATTTGGATATATATACAAACAGATGTCTTTATATGATAACTACAGGCTTTCTTTACTGAATTGTGCACTGAGGACTAAACAGCAAATAATGAAAAAGAATGGCAGAGTAGAAGCACGTTTCCTGTTACTGAGCACGGGAGAAGTTTTCAATTTCTTCCTTCATTTCCTAAAAAAGATTAAAAAAAAGATAAAAAAGGAATAATAATTGCCAACTAAACACAGGCAAACTTGCTATAAGCTGGAATAGAAATGTAAAATCCTGTAGCTAGCTGCTTTGTATAAAATGAAAGTCTGTGTAGATGCCTTCCAGGTGGAAGTCAGCAACTCGTATGTAACACGGACTGCTAAGCAGGAAAGAGAGGAATAGCGAATAAGCAGGATATCCACTGTGCACAAGGAAGAAGTGCAGAACAGTGACAGGAAGTGCTGTGTAACCAAAGTACCTCTATCAACTGCGTTTTGTCATCGTCTTGCCGATGGCAGTAAACACACTGGCTGAGCACCAGGTGTAGTTTTTCGAGGTGGCGGATGTTGCAGTCCTTTGTTGCGTCGCCAACGACCTTCAACAGTTGCTGAAGAAAAAAGGGAGACAGTACAAGTTTGCGTTAGCACGAGATCATTTGAATAGGCTCTCGATGTGTTCAGACACAAAAGAAAATGGTCCCCCACAACTCGCATCCTCCTTCCTTGTATGGCTAAATAAAAAAGGAGTGAAATGTCCAAGACCAGACTAAATATCGCAGCAGATTTCCATGGAGGAAATGAGCTGCTGTGTCCGACTTGCGAGAAAAAGCAAGGCTCCAGTTTCAGCTAGCATTGTGTTGCTCCTCAGGCTATCAGTCACCTCCACGATCCTAACTGCAAGTGAACTTCTCTGAGAGCAGCAGGAACTGCCATGGCCCGTTTTGTAGTAAAGGAGAGCGGCTGCCACAGCAAAGGCCCTCTTGCCTTGGATGAGCTTCTGTGGCTGCAATGCAGGGCCCTGCGAAATGCATCTTTTGAAGAGAGGCCACAGAGCCTCTAGAAAGAGGGCTGCCAGCTGGCAGTGGGAGCCTCCTCAGGTGCTTCTGTCTCCCCGTTAGCTGAATGTTGCCCATGCCTGCAGCTCTGCTGGCAGAATGGATAGCTCAAGGGTCGTCAGCAGAGTGGGAAGCAAAGGTGGATCAGTGAGCTCCAACCTACCCTGAGAGAGATGCTGGTTTCCTTCTCAGCAGGGGGTGAGCATTTCCTCCTCTTCTCTGCTAGGCTCTCTGAGAGCGATGCGTTCCTCCTTCGCTTTTGTCTGCAGGCAGCTGCACAGAGATAGGAGAAAAAGCAAGCCAAAGCATTAGCTAAGCAGTTCTGTCTGCAAAATCTAGCACCGTCGTCTTACTTGGTGCACAAGGGAAATGGTGAGAGGGACTGAAGTACCATTGTGCTGGCTCACTACATGCATGTGTTGAGGGAGAGAGGGCAGCAAGCGAAGGGGGTCCAATTGTTATTAGAATTAAAAAGCACAAGAACTGGTTAGATTATATCATGCATAAAAGAACGCCCTTGGAGATTTTGTGCACAGAGCAGTCTGAAGACCGAAGACATGAGCACAAAGCAGGGTCATAAGCTCAGGTGGCTTCGTCTCTCATCACAGGAAGTAAAAGAGGTGAGAAGCAGAAAAGTCTTTGGAGACAAGCTCTCCTTCCCCTGTGTTCCAAAAGCAGAGGTTGCCTAAGCCTCACAGACAGACGGCCATTACTTGGTGCGAGGGTGGCGGGCAGGAAGGCAAGAGGGAGAGGAAGAGAAAAAGGAAGCAAAAGCACAGGAAAAATCCTCACTGTTTCCTATTACCATAAGAACTTGTGGAGTGTTCAGCAACTGCTCTAAACAACATGTTGCATTTGAGGAGTTAGCCATTGCGGGGCCATCGAGGCCAGTGTTTTACAGTGTGAGCCAAGCTCTGTGGCTGGGCTTTATTTCATAAGCACGTTGAGTGACTGTCCTGGGGACTGACCTCACATGCTGCACCTAATTTGGAAATGGAATGCCTTTGGCATAAAGCCACCGGCATCACCAAAAGCAGGTATGCCATGACAAGAGGGAAGATATCAATGTCATTGGCACCTTATCCAAAAAAGAAAAAAAGAAAAAAGGAAGAAAGGACTTGCCAGTAGAGAGGGGTGTACTGGACTCTGCAGGCACCGCTGGCCATGTCTTGTCCCCTTGCTCCTCGAGCTGCCTCTCCTCCTCCTCTGTCAGCAGTCGAGGCTCAGGTGGTGATGCCACAGGCAGGAGGACTTCCCGTGCCTGACAAGCTTCAGTCAACCAGAAAAGGTTAGCCAAGTGACGATACTTGGACACAAGCAGAGTAAACCTTCGTGCCAGGAAATCTATTACCAAAGCAAATGCCGAATGGCTGCTAAGCTAGAGGTAGCAATGCTGTGTTTGTAGAATAGGCTCGCCTGCTTTCTTTTGTGGTGCAGCAGGCTTAGCAGCTTGCTGGACAAGCAAGTCCTCGAAAAACTTTCTCCCTTCCTCCTCGCTAGGTGACTGGACATTGAAAAATTCTCCGTAAAGCTCAGAAAATAAAGCTCGTACCTGAGGTGGGAGGAGAAAAGACAGTGCAGCCGTAAGCCCCCCCAAATTTGTGTTCTGCTCCACAAAGATGAATTCCTTTTCCAGTGAAGCTGAGGAATGCTTTGAATAAGGAAGAGACTAGAACAAGTTTGCTTCTTGGCCTTAAAGGCGAGATTGCAGTGGGTCGGCAGGGCAATGTAGGGCATCTTCTTTAAGGAACACCTCTAGGATTAAAGCTCTGTGAAGCGACCCGAGGTTCCAGTGCTCCAAGGGAGGACACTGAGCATCTCCTAGGTTGCCTGTTTTGGATTTACTTGCCTTGCTGCCCTTCATGTTGAAGCCTTGTGGCAACTGCAGAGGGAAGAGATGCCAGCAGGGTGCCCTAGTAATGCCGGTGTTGAATGGCTTAGGAGAGCACAGTATTTGGGTGCTTAAGGGAGTGATAAATTAACATGAGACTGAAAGAAGCCGGGAAGGCAGTGAGAGAAATACCTCTGGCGGGAGATCTGCATGGCAAACATCCGACGTAGCGAGCAACAGCACTGGAGCATATGCTGGAATGCCCTCTAGTAATGTAGTGAGCGAAGCTCTCAAGGTGAGTCCGGCAGCCTCCCACCAGGCATGGATATGTGGAATAGAAAGGATGCTCGGTGCTGTCCTCTGGGCTTCTCGGATCAACTAGTCAAAAGGAAGTTTGGAGAAGACTGTTGAAGCGGGTAGCAGAGGCTGCTGCTGAACAACAATGGATCAATCAAAATTGCCTGCAAAACGGGAGTGCACAAAGACAAAGCGTTCAAACAAGCCACCAAGAATAAGGTAACACTGCTGCTTGGACCCAACTCCTTGGACATAGCTACACAGCAAGAGGCAGGCCTGAATCTCTGCCTGATTTCCAAACTGCTTAGATGTCAGGTAACTCGCCCAGAGCCTCACGCCCGGTGCGAGTGGTAGTGTGCTTGAAAAAACAGGCCCAGCCCTTCAGCAGGGTCCACATCAGCGTGGGGCCACTGCTACACCGCTCGAATCCAGCAAGTGTGTTCTTGCCTCTTCCCTGCGGTATGATGAGAGAAGAGAAACCCTTTTCTTCCCCCCTCCCAAGCCTGGGTTGCATTTCAGTGTTATAAAGAGGGAGGCTAGAGAAAGGGCAGGACGTGTAGTCAGGCTGAGGCAGAGGCGCCTCCTGGGAGCTACAGAGCCTGAAGAGGCAAGGGAAACAACTCTAGAGAGCCCGCTGTCATGAGCAGCAGCTCTTGCCATGCAGAGGGCTTTATCAAGAGCATCTTGGAGCTACCTGAGCTGCTAGCAACATCCTTACTGTTAGCCTGGAATGGAAAAGATGCTCATGCACAGCGTCCTTCGTCTCCATTGTTCAGCGTACAAGAAAAGTGTTCTTTCAGCGTGAAATAACCACCACAGGAAGCAGAGGAAAGCCAGGCCACCACCATTAACCGCGGGAGGTCTGCCTGCTTCCCCTGAGTCTATTCATCCTGTGAGATTGCAGAGAGAAGAGGTACCTGTGCGCATCTTTCTTCGGGTGAGGTGCTGCTAGCAAAGAGAGCCGGCAGGTCCAGCACGTGAACCGCAAACCTCTCCAGCGCGTGTATTAGTGGAGGCACCAAGTGGGAACTTTGCCCATACCTGGGCTCTCCAGCGATTAAGAACCTGGGCCTGTGACATGCTGGCTGGCAACAAGCATTGCTAGGAGCGTAACTGCAAAACAAGAAGTTTGCAAAGGAAGTGATCAGTCAAGACACAGATGTTCAAGGTGTCTTTCTTTGTCCAGCACACACTGGTCTGGATCTCTTCCCCCCGGCCGTGAGGCTCTTATGTTCAGGATGTCTTGACTGAGCAGCCTTGAGGCCTCTGCCTTGGTCAAGTTTAGGTGCAGGGGGTCCACTGGAAATGGAGAAGGTGGTCAGGAAGGAGCAGAAGAACCTTGTGGGAAAAGAAATGCCGTGGGCTCTGAAAGGCCTTAGCTGTATCTAACAAAGTGCAAAACACATAGAACTGGAGGATATTTATTAGATCCCTTCATTCAGATGGTTTCATCTTTCCTTGTGTGCTCTCTCCTAGATTGCAAATACAACTTTCTCGTGGTTTTTGCTCTGTTATCATGGAATACGTCTGTGAATAGCACCTTTTTTTAATTTTTTTTTTGCCCTCCCAGTACTGCAGGACCTTTTCTGGCTCAGGCCAAGGAACCTAGAGACTGGGCCAAGTTCTGTGGGTCAGAAGCCTTCCTGAGCAGCACGGTAAGAGAGAATGAGAAAAATTACTGACGCAGCTGGGACCCCATAAGCTAACTTCTCCACTGTGGGATTGAATTACTTTCACATTGCAATATCAAAATATGAATGTAAGCATAGTGGCTTAAAGATCACAAATGAAGCCTTTTTTGCAGGGTTTTTATTATGCCCTTTTAGCCGGCCATTCCTCAATTTTCTTCCTACGAAGTGAGTCACTCCTGCATTCCCAATCTGGGAAGCTAGGTGACTCCACAAACCCACACTGCATTTTTTTAGCTAAGAGGAGAGACATCACATTTCTTTGGCCTTGAATCCTTGAAGAACAGCATGCATGAAATCAGCATGCCCTAATTGTCTGTGGATGTCTTTGGTGGAGGAAAAGGAGGCTGGCTCCTTCCGGATGATCGGCTGGAGCTACTTGCTTTCCTACAACTCTAGCACCTAGTTATATCTCTGTGCTTCCTGCTTGCAGTTTTTGATACCAGAGCACCCTGGACTAACTCTTCTGTCCTCCCTCATCTAATGCCCCTCCCACTTGCAACGGCCACAACAGCTTGGAAAGTCCCAGCAATCAGAAGAATTTCAATCAAAGGACACGGGCAGTTACCTGTTACAGTTAAGGAAGGTTTGCTTTTGCTGGCCAGGCCTTGGAGGAAACAGCTCATCTTCAGGACCAGAAGGTGACTCCTCATCACTGTCCATGCAGTCATTTTCTAAGAAATGAGTGGTACCATGAGAAGGCAAAAGACGCTTGTTAACTTTCCCAAAGAGTCTGCAACCTTCTCTTGCGCTAAGACAGCTTCTGAATGTGAGCTGAAACCCGGGGCCTTGTATTTCTTCGTCTGAGGGGCATACGCTGAATGCCATTTTCCAAAGCCTTCAGTCTCTACAGAGCTCTCCTAAGTGTCTGGATTTGCGCAAGCTATGTTTTGCTAGCGGTGAAAGCTCCTTTTCTCCTTGCAAACGGGACAGATGATGCTGACAGCCTTCAGAAACTGGATGCTTGAGTGGAGAACATAGAGTTCTGTACTGTGAAGTGGGAGGAGTTCCCGGCTCTGCCCTCTCTACCATTCAGTTTCACCTCATCCTGACTGAAAGGTTTGTTTCTGTTGCTTGCACAAACTAGCAGTGTTTGCTTTGGGAGAGTTTTACGGCGGTGAAGGCAGTGAAGCCCTACCTGGCTGTTGGTCCTGCTGGAGTGCAAGTGCTGGGTGGGGAAATACCCTCTGCAGGCCTTTTAGGAGTCTCTGTAGCGTGTTCTGAAGCAGTGGCTTGGAAAGGGGTGGCAGTGGTTGTCCAGGGGAAGCCACAGCCCTCTCTGAAGCTGGTGCAGTCTTCTGCATAGCCACAAGAAAATCTGTTGCTGTGATTTCAATGGCAGCAACATCGATGTGCAGCTTGTGACTGCTTGTGTAGATCTGCGGATAGTGTCGATGCAAAGCACAGAGGGCAGCTTCAGCGCAGAGGGCTTGAATATCGGCCCCGCAGTATCCTGAGCAACAAGAGCAGAATCCAAAGGGATGTCAGTCTCAGGCAGCAGAAAGCAGTCAAGGACAGGCTTTGCAGAGGGACACTCGCAAAGTCTTTGCATGTGGCCCAAAGGGGAAGAGTTTCATGGGCAATGGCAAAAGAGTTCCTGCACTGCAGAGCAGTGCCCTGATGGGGAGCTTGCATTACGGGAGGCCCAGCGCCCTACAGCCTGTGCTTTGGAAGTAGGCCTCTGAGCCAACCTTAGCTCCTGAGGAAGACACCCCCCAGAGCCTTCCATGTTCTCAGAGGCAAGGGAAGGCAAGGAGACAGAAGCAGCTTGGGTACTGCCTGGCACAAGCTCAGACGCTGTCAGGAGCCAGGCACAGGCAGGAACTCGGTGTGTTTTTTCATCTTATGGACGCATTTTTCAGCAAGCTCCTCAAGCAGTGCGTCCAGGGGCTTAGGGCTCCAGTCTCTGGTGTGGATCTTGAAAAATCTCTTTTCGAGCCTACAAACCAGGTGGTCACACTGTGGTTTGTCTTAAGCCTCTTTCTCAAAACGAAAATAAGCAATGTGCAGTCCCCCTCCCCCCATCACATTCCCCTAATTGCTTGTCTTCCTCTGCTAAAATTAAGAAATGTTTCCTTTCTAGTAACACACTGCCTGCTTTTCAAAGCTCAGTACTTTTCAAGTAGATAGGAAGAGTAAGTAGAGTAGTAGGAGCAAGAATTCTGACTCCAGCTGCTGTCCTTGAACGAGCAAATGTCAAGCTGTGCCTATGTTCATCGCTGCTCTTTGCCAGAGCTTCAGTGAAGTGTTTCCTGTTTCTGTCCAGTATAGTGTGTTGTGCATTTTTCCTAGCCTTCAATTCAATAACCTTTTTCTCCTTTTCCCCACAAAATGCGAACTAGAGACAAAAGAATCTGGGGTAGCCAGAAAAAAAAATAGAAAAAGAAAAAGAGCCCGAGCTCCCTGCTAATACCAGTAACAATGTCAGCTCCCTAAATGCTTTTGGGCGGCTCCCAGGATTCCCAGCCCGGCCACACTCAAGCCCAAGTTTTCCCCCAAGGCTTTCCCAACTGGAGAACTGAGAACAAGGCGGCAACCTCAGAAGGCAAGAGCCTAGGTGGACTCACTAACTAAGCAAAGAGCAAGCCCTTGGGCAAGGAAGAATGTCCGTGTGCTCCAGGCAGAGTGAAACTCCTGTTTGCAGCCTTCCTGCCAGTTCTGTGTGGGGAACCGGGAGGTGTGCAGCACGTATGCCACTTGTTTCCTTGCTCGCTCTCGGAGATGCTGTGGGGTAAGCCGGTTTTCTTGTCAAGCAAGGCTCTGTGCCAGTAGCAGGAAGGTTGACGAAACAGCCTTACCTCTTTGTTTGGCAAGGTGAAAAGGAACTCCCTGTCAAAGCGTCCAGGCCTTCGTAAAGCAGGATCCAGGGAGTCTGGCCTGTTGGTGGCTCCAATGACCACGATCTCTCCTCTGCTGTCTAAGCCATCCATAAGCGCCAGGAGCGTTGTGACAATAGAGCTACCAAAAAAATGTTGTTTGGATTCCCTGGGTTAGTAGCTGTTGTTACCTTTGGCATGCCTTTCTCCAAAGTCACGTCGCTCAGAAAGGAGAAGCTTTTCTGGATGAGCTGTTATTAGTGAAAGGACTCATGGTAAGACAGAAAAAGCGAGGCAAGGTCTCGAGAGAGACCTTGTCCGGACACCAAGCTTAGTGACCTGATTTCAACTCCTGCCTTTAAACTGCTACAAAGCTCTGTGTCATTGTACTCGAGGAGTTCAGAGTGTGGGGGTGGGTGGGTGTCCTTTAGAGGGAAGCAGGTGGGTCTTCTTTTCCTAGAGATGAAGCAGATGACATGGAGATGGAAGCGAAAGGAAGTACCTGTGAATCTGGTCTTGGCGACTGGAGCGCACAGGAGCGAGACTGTCGATCTCATCAAAGAAAATAATCGAAGGCCACATCTCATAGGCCTGGAAGGGAAGTGCAGATGCAGGCATACTGACGTATGTGAAACAGAGCACCACGCAGCGAGAACATGCAGGATAAACATTGTGGCTGCAAAGGCACTGGCACTGTGCTGGACCCAACATCTGCAAGATTTCCAGCCCCTCAGGCAAAGCAGCGCAGCACAGGAACAGGAAACACTGATGTTCCCTTTTCAACAGGAGACACTGCCAAACTGCCCAAGAGGCCAAGTCCTCCTGGAGGACGTCCACCCCGGAAAAGTAGAGGTCCAACTCTGACCCAACCTACTGCGCATTTCCTCCTTACCTGCCGAAATAATGAGCGCAGCTGTCGCTCGGATTCTCCCACCCATTGACTGAGGCAGTCGGCACCTTTTCTCATGAAGAACGCTATTCTCTTGTCTCCCTGCCTACATTCATTTGCGAACACTCGAGCCACCAGTGTCTTTCCAGTGCCTGGTGGGCCATAGAACAGACAGCCTCTGCAACGTGAAAAAAAGAGATGTACGTAGCTACAACAAAAACATGGAAAAGTGCCCATGACAGCCTCCGTTGTGAAAGCAAAGCGGCCTTCCCTCCTAACCAGAACACTTCCCGTCTTAGACAGATTTGAGAGCAAAGCCTGTCTTTCTCCCTGCCACAGTTGGAGTCTCTTGGACTGTGCCTCCCAGAATTTGTTGGAAGCACTGGGGAGGAAGCCTTCAGCTGGGAGGCCAAAAAAGGTCTTCTGTGTTTCCACACGCTACTTAAAACATCAGCCAGAAAAGGGAATCCCTGTGAACAAAGCAGCAAAGCATCTGAAGATTTGCACACTTTTAAAGGTATGGAAAGGGAAGGACTTCAAGTCATATTTCAGCATCCAGTGAGTCAAGCTTTGTTGGCCAAGAATATATAAAGCTAACCATTTCGTCTTGAGATATTGCCCCTCCAAAAAAAAAAAAAGAAAGAAAACAAAAGGAGAATACTTTTCATGTTGAAAAGCATATTGCAGCAGTTAGCTCTGTAGTTCGAATGCACTGCCCGTTACCTGGGGGGTCGGATTTGGAATCTCTGAAAGAATTCTGGGTAAAGCAGTGGGAACAGCACCATCTCCTTTAAGGCTGTAATGTGGTGAGAGAGACCACCCACACCATCAAAGCATACCTAAAGAGACATGCAACAGAAGACATGTCAGAGGCCAGAGAAAGCTGCAACCTGGAAAAAAAAGGCTTCCTCCAAATTTTTCCTATGCCAGCACAAAGGAAAGGCTCAGGACGATCTTGAAGTTCCCTGAGAGGAAAGTGTAAAGCCTGGGAGCTGCCGGCAGCACAGTAGGGGAGGTTTTCATGACCGCTGGAAAGTCCCCACTGACACAATGAGTTACCACTGCTTACCGAACTCTGGATTTGCACTGGATCAGCTTCCGGCAGGGTGGTTCCGCTTTTCCTTCCATCCACGTGCTTTGCGTTGAATTCGTCTTTCCCAGAGCTTTGGGGAAGACACCAGATGTGAATGGAGGAGAAAGGGAAAGGGGCTTTCTAACTGAACATGCAGTTAGCGGGATTGCTGTGGTTTTCATGTTGGCAAGTGAGTGCAGAAGCGCTTATACACTGGCATAAACTTCCCAAACCATGAAATATTCCCTAGACTTGACTGGCGTTCACTATGCAAGCGTGAAGAAAGGCAGGTGGACATTTTTATACTGCACGATGAAATCGTCTAATGACAATTTGTGGAAGGGGATTCTGGCTTCAAGTGCAGAACAGAAGAATTGCAGATCCCCAATCTCAGCCAGGACAATCCGCAATCATCTCATCGCTGACCCCCAAATCCTGCCTTTTTAAAAGCTGTGGGCTAATGAAAGTTATCTTCTCCCCCAAAGGAAAAGCCTTGCTTCCTCTAGACCCTCCAGCTGTGCCAGCTACAATGCTGCGATTTTCCCATCACGGCCATCAATCGGAAAATCTTTTCAAGCATTACTGAGTGATGGGAGTGGCACCGCTATGGATCCCTGAGAACTATCACTATCCGTACACCAACCTGTTTGTTCTTCTGCAGCATGGGCTTTGCGATGGAGCAGCCCTTTGCCTGTCAGGAGAAGATGGCCCTGAAGAAATGAAAAGCAGCAGTGAGCATGCACACTGGCCAAGAACTGCAGTGTGCGCAGGATACAGGCATCTCGATCCCAAAGGGAGAGTTTTACCTGCAGAATGAAGGCAAGGAATTTAAATGAAAGGTGTGGGGGGGAGGGGGGTTGGGTGGGAGGTATATGTCTTTTGATTTAGCAACCTCTAGCCCACTATCCACAAGAAATCAGCTCTTCCGAGAAACTGTGCGTGGAACCTACTTTCCAGTGGATCCTGGAAGTACATGATGGTCTTCCTGGGTCGAAGGTTATACTCCTTGCAGGGATCTTTGCCATCTTCCCCTTCTTGGCCTTCACCTTCTTGTGTTGCCCCTATGATTATAGAACCTAGCGAGAACTTCTTATTTGTCTGTGCGCGTATAGCTTTTCATTCAACAACGTGTATGCCACTTCTGCACAAGAAATTAGCCTTTCAGAGAGGCTCTGCATATAGCCTACCTTCCAGTGGGGCTTGAGTGTCTTCAGCAGTTTGCCGCAGGTTAGATGGCTTTGGAGTATCTTCGCCGTCATCCTCTTCCTGCTCTTCATCGTCCTCTGAGGACCCTGTCATTACAGTACCAAGCCATCATTTCTTGTTTGTCTCTGCATATGCACATTTTCATTCAAGAACTTATAGCTCCCACCCTTAAGCACAAGGAATCAGCCCTTCTGACAAACTGCGTGCGTAACCCACATTCCAAAGGCTCTTGATACTGGACAACAGTATTCCTGCGCCGAAGGTTATACTCCTTGTGAGCATCTTGGCCATCTTCCCCTTCTTGGTGTCCACCGGCCTTTGATGGCCCTACAATTACAGAACCTAGACATAGTTTCTGATTGCACTGTGCGTAGCTACATTTTCATTTAACATCTTCTATCCTCCTTATACAGGAGAGATTAGCCCTTCCGAGAAGCTGTGCCTATAACCTACTTTCCAGTGGAGCTTGATAGCATACAACAGGCTTCCTTTCTTTCACGCTATAGTGTGCCTATAGGGAGCAAAGATGCAGGTTCTTTTAGACTGTGGTACACTTTGGAGGAAGTTCTTCTCAGCTGAGCAAAAAGTGCACTGGCATCATTGTGCTGTGTGAAATCCATTACTTACCGAAAAGGAGTAAGGTAAAGTCATTTTGACTTCTGCAAGGACTCGCTCAGTCTGCCTGAGGTCCATTCTTCCTCAGAACCTGAACTCAAAGAGCATATGAACCACAAATGAACTTTTGTAAGCACGGAAGTGAAGCTCTTTACTTTTGCAGAAGTTTCTCAGGCAAAGAAAATTGCTGAAGAGGACAAGGTAAATCTCCTGCAAGTGAAGCAAGCGTTTGGTTCACAAGAGAATACGTAAATTACTGAGCCCACAGACATGAGGGGCAGAAGTTGGAAGGTCTGGTTGGAAAGATGATCCAAAACCGAAAACAGCAGCAACAGGGAAATACACAGGAGCCGTCTGCAAATTCTTCAGACATGAAGCACCTTTACAAGTGCTCCTCTCATGCACCTTCCCAGTGCTCAAAGACTCCAGTAGCCATGACTGTCCACCTCCAAAACACTCCTGTCAAACCAGGTTGGCTCCACAGTGCCAAGGACCACAGGTGTGACAGCGGCAAAGGAGGAAAGAGTTATTGGAGCAAGAACCAAAGGTCCTATGACCACAGCTGACAAAGAACTAGTAACACGGGGGTGGACGCACTGCCGGGGAGCAAAGATTCTAAACGTGCAAGTTCTGCAGCCCTGACAGCGCCATATTATGGAGGGCTCCCGCAGGCAGCAATTCCCAGCAGCACCGAGGACTTCCCTAGGGGCACAGTGGGAATTCCCAGCCTACCGAGTTAGTCCAAAGAGCTCTTGTGGCCAGGAAGAAACGCTCCTCTCCAACGACCTGCTGGGAAGGTCACCAAACAGCATCTCGCACTGTCCCACCACCTCCTCTCGCCTTCTCCTGCTCGCTGCACAGCAGCTGCTCCAGAGCAGAGCAGGGCAGGGCAGAGCTGTGGCGAGAGCAGCCCCAAGCACCTGGGCTCAGCTCAGGCTGCCAGGGCCATATGGGGAGGGCGCAGCTGTTGCTGCGATGCACTGCGTGATGCCCCAGGCCATGTCACAGAGGGGCTGCAGGGATCCCTTGACCCCCCAGGTGCTGCCAAGGTGGGCCCTGCAAGGGCAAGGGGAGCTGCCTGGGGCACTTTAGGGAGCTGCCCGCACCTCACTGCCCACTCGCCAAGGACAACAGGGGGCACGGGGAGCCACAGGAGGGGTCCCCCAGGCTGGGGCTCACCTCAGGCATGCCACTCCCGCAATGTCCCCAGATCAGGGTTGCGGGGCTACAACTGCTGGCAAGGAGAGGCTCTGCTCAGGAAGGAAGGCCTAAATGAGCAAGTGGATGAATAAAGAGGAAGACTGTGACTGCACTCTCTCAGACTCTGGGGAGGAAGGGCCAACTCCTAGTTGTTGCTTCCCTAGGCCACAGGCATGGAGATGGCATGGCCTAGTGAAGGAGCAGAGGGGTTTGCTCTCTCACCCTGAAAACTGTGTTAAGGCAAATCCACCATGAATGCCTCCAAACGGTGTCAAAGCCTGGGAAAATCAAGAAAAAAAAAAAAGCGCTTATCGGAAAGGTCATTTCTTTCCCTCGGCACTAAATTCTCTCTGCGTTAGAGACGACGTCTGTGAATCCTGGTCTTGGGGTGGGTTCTAATTGGGGAGGTTTTGAAGATGTGATCCTAACAGGGCAAAACCAAAGAAGGGTGGCGCCAGGTGGAGATTATCACTGGAGCCCCAAAAGCCCATTTCCATTCTGAAGTCACTCGTTTTGCAGAAGAAAAATGTGATGCTCAGATGGAGCCTGCAACACTCGCAGTGCCATCCCACTGCTTGGGTTCCCAGTGGAGGAGACTGAGAGCAGCTTCCCATCTACAGCGTGACAACGCAGTATCACACACCCGAACGAGGCACGGGAATAATGCCTGCACGCAGTACATTCTGGTGACCCTCTCTGGTTACTTCTCAGTCTGCCCGGAGGGTGGTCCGAGGAGCGGCCGGCCCTCTGGCCTCTTCGGAAGGAAACGATGCCTGAGGTCTTTGCTTTCTCACCTGCCTGGTAAGCACTGCAGGCTGAGAGACCCCTTGCAGAAGCAGAACAGATAGCTGAGATGGCTGCATGGAAAGCAGAGTGGCTTTACACCGAGTGCCCGAAAGGCATCCCCTGCACATTATTTTCCGCCCTGCAAATCTGAGGGAGCCTCAAAGGAAGCAACGGAGTGAGCGAGACAGTGGGAGCAGAGCTGAGTTCCTACTGACCCCCGCGCCCCAACTGTACAGCTGCAGAGGTCTGTGGAAGGGGCACGGTGCCTTCAGCAGCAGCACTGACTGCAGAAGAGAGAAGCTGTAGAGGGGAAGTGAGTGTGAGTGGGGGAAAGGGAGGGGATGCGAGCGTGCCGGGAGGTGAATGGAGGGGATGGGAGCACAGAGGGAAGGGAATGCAGGGGCTGAGGGTGCGCGTGGCGAGCAACGGAGGGGATCAGAGGAAGCCTTGGGGGAAATGGAAGGGAGGAGAGTGCTGAGGGTGGGGAAAGCAGGGGGCTGAGATGCTCACGGAGGGAAACAGAAGGAACCTGAGGATGCAGGGAGAGGACTGGAGGAGACTTTAGCAGGTGTGAGGGGACCAGAGCATCAGCGCATGCATGGAGAAGGGATCTAAGGTCGCACAAAGGAGCCTGGAGTGTGCCAAGGAGGCGATCGAGGTGGTTGCAAGGCACATGACTGCACGTCCCTGGAAAGCAGACAGTGACGCACTGGCTGCATAGAGCCCATGGCTTTAAGCTGGCAGGAAGGCAGCGCCCTCAGGGTGCCAGCACCTCGGCTCCGCCACACCAGGGCTGGGCTGGCAGCAGCCACACTCCCAGCATGCCTTGGGGCATCCCCACGGCATGCTGGGAGCAGGGCTGCTATGGGGCACCACGGCTCAGCCTGGGGAGACGTGGCCCCTGCCCCCATGGAGCCCCGGCCAGCTCTTTCCCCCTGCCTCACAGCCCCAGCCCAGACCTCCTGCCCCATGGCCACAGCTGCCACTCACTGCCCCAAGGCCCCAGCTCTGTCCCGGTGGCCCACAGAGCCCAACACAGAGACCTCCTGCCCCATGGCACCAGCTCGAACCTCCACAGCAGGGGCCCACAGGGGCAGTGACTGTGGCAGATTTCGACCACCGTGCACTCTGGCCTCCACACCAGGACTATGTTCCTGGAGTAATGCCATCAAAGCAATCTGATTTTGACTAATAGTGGGATTAATGAGCTTTGTCAGGTCTTGAGCTGTCCAACTAAGGATGCTCGTTAACGAGCCCAGGCCAATTACAGGCTTAGCTGCTGCCTTCAGACATGGGGCTGAGAACGATCCTTTTTTCTTTCATGGCCATTTGTGTTTCAGACATAGAGACAAGATGCTCTGAGGTAGTTCTGTTGCAAGGGAATAATCCCTCCCTGCAGCTCACATTGCAGGTGGGCTCCATCCTCCCTGCTAGGCTCCCTCAGAATGTTCTTTATTCTAAAATTAAATGAAAAATTGGGTTTCTAAGTAAAGGCAGCAAAATTGCCAAGACCCCAACACAGCAGAATCCTGGAAAATTTCAGTGGGGCATAAATGGAGGTGGTCACTGAAGGAGTGGGGCAGGGAAGGAAGAACAGCCCCCTCCCCAAACTGGCAACTGTGTCTTTTTTTTTTTTTTCTGTATCCTTAGCAGCGGGTAGTAAATTCCAGCTCTTCAGGGCTGTCCCTGCACAACTCTGTGGCCTCCTTTGCAAGGCCATGGCTGAAGAAGGTACAGTCCAGGGGATGGGGGAACCTGGATGTGTTGGTGGCCGCACAGGCTATAGCCAACACCGAGGGGGTCTGTGAAGTAAGTGCCAAGGTCTGGCTGAACTCCTGGAGCAAGGGACTCAGCTGAGGAAGACTCCAGGGGCTGTTTGGGGAAAGAATGGTCCCGCTGTGGTGGCCTGGTTAGGTTGTGCGTGAGGACGCTGACTCTGGATGGAGGGAAGGCAAAGGAAGGGAGGAGAGGACTAAAAGGAGACATGGCTCAGCGTAGCAGGAGGAGAAGAAATGAGTAATTGGAGCAAGTGACAGAAGCGAGCATGAGAAGCGCAGTTCAGGGCACTACCTAGATAAGCTCAAGCAGCTGGAAGTCCAGACTGGCACTCAACCTAGCCTCCACAGGTAACGACACAGACTGTGAATGCTCGTAATGGCAGAACTGAGCTGAGGCCAGGGTTTACCTTGTTTCAAGCAATGACAGGCTGTGAGGCGATCAGAAATTGCAAAAAAGTCATTTGCGCATCCTCTGCAGACATGTCCCTCGTTTGTAGCTGGCTAACTCTGCTCCTAAATTCACTGTTTCCACCATTCTGTTATTTCTCCCTGAAGTCCAGCTGAGCCCCTTCACTTCTGGGCCATAGCCACCTGCTGCTATTTCAGTCTGCCCTCATCCCCATGCATATCTGAAGACCTCTTTCCCAAAAGCTGTTCCTGTGAGGTAATTACATACTCAGTTGTTTCCAGTTGATAAACCTCGTGTGCTTAGAGATGCATGCGATGGACACACATGCAGAATTCCCACTACCTTAATAGCCCCGGTATTCCTCCACGCATCCCACAGTGCCTCCATCTTCCCACAGGTCCCCTTCCCGCTTCCAGCACAACATCTCCCAAGGAAAAATAAATAAATAAATAAATAAATAAATCATCTCTGTAAGTGCTGCTATTCCCATGTTTTTAGCACTTCCTTTTAAACCAACTGCCCAGCTAGTCAGCTGGTATAGTTTGACTTTGATCCATTGTTACATTTGAGATGGAGAAGCACTTCCAGTTTCCAAAGCATTTTTCATACCTACTTTCTTGTCTAGTTTCATTTAATTCAAAACACACTGTATTATTACATATTATATGACTGCACCACAATGTCTATGATATACATTCTGAAATATCTAATAATTTCTTTATCGAAATTAAATGATTCAAAATGATCAAAGTGAAGCATTTTGATTTTTCTCAATTGAAATTTAGCATAATTGACCCAGAAGACATTTCAATGTTTCAACATTGCTCTCTCATGCAAAAGGAAGATTAGGGAAGTAGGAATTCACCGTTGAAGAGAAACACTATTTGCCCAAAGATGGGAGAGCTTTGGAGAGCAGCCTCCACCAGGAATATCAATGACTCCCCCACTGCTTCTGACCTTCCTTCTCTTTCTGCAGGTGTGGGAGTGAGGGCAAATTTAAGATAGCATTTAAAATACCAGCAGGAAATGAGTGGAAATGGAAAATGTCCCACGTCCCTGTAAGATGAGTTTGCAAGAGAGAGAGATGATGAATTATCTTCTTGAATGGCCTGTCTCCTTCCTTTACTACAAAGGCAGCTTAGACAACTAGATTAGATTTAGTCACCTAACTTTTAAATAGCTTAACTGCAGGGAGATGAATCCCATCTGCTGTATAGACATGTGGCATGTGCTCAAGATCCATGATGGGTCTGGATCTACTGCACAGCTCTGTCCAGGAGATGCATTTCACATTCTCTGAAATATCACACTGAGCTGCACCGTGTGCTGTTCTGACTGTCTTTATGTGCACAGTAAACTCTGCACATCCCGAAATCTGGGATGCATGGATCCTAATCAACATGACATGGAGAAAGCATGTGTGAAATTGCACGTGCATGTGTAAAAAAACAAAAACAAAAATCCTGCCCTGGAAATCCACCAGCCTTACCCTCCCAAGCCTGCAGTTCTGCGCCATGCCATCACACCGTATTTCCATACCACAGCAATGCAGGAGGCCAGGCTCCATGATTACTCTTTCAAATGCTCATGGGTGTGAAACACTTGGGGAAAACATACGGGAAGACTTCCTTGCTGAGCTTTAGCTGTATGCAAGTGACCTATTTAAAGCTAATCAGGCTTCCTCTGTGTTCATCAGAGAGAAAGAAGTTAGCATCTTCACAGAGCCCTTCTTCCTTAGGACAAGTTGAATCATCTCCAGGAGCTGCCTGTCTCTCTCCATTGAGTCCAGAGGGGGTTTAGATGACTAGATTAGATTCAGACAAAGCTTCTTCATGCTTCCTGGTAGATGACATGAGCGTTTTCACCCACAATCCTCCCTAATTTCTCCCTTTTATCTCTACTAAGAGATCTCAAACCACCCAGGCACCAGCACGAGGTCCTTCAGTAGGATGCCTGAATTTAGGTGAGAAGAACTGAATCCTAAGAGTCAGTTACTCTAACACAAACAGATAATGTAACTCCCTGTATTTCTCTTGTTGCCAGATGTTGAACTTTTGACGCATTTGGTGACATAATTAATACGTTCATAATGGATAATTTGCTGAAGGAGCACAGTAACTTAATTGCTGCAAGGTGGAAGTTTCACAGTTATTCAATTCACCTCACAGAAGAAAATCCTCTTGTCTTCCCTTTACTCTGCTTCCCCAAATACTTGTGCTGCCTCCCCAGATGTGATACTGGATTGTGTCACTTCCTCCTTTACCTATGGATGTCCCCTTGTATGACTTTTCATAATTAACTTGTGCAGGAGAATTATGACAATTTTCAGAAAAGTTTTTTAAAATGTAGCGCCCTACTATGGCTAAAGAAAATCCAGCAAATAAAATAGCCATCTTCAACTTACCGGAAAACATCAGCACCAGCGTTTACGCGTTTACATACACTCAGGTTTGTGCCTTCGCCATCTGGTGGCAAAGCACGATCATAGCGTGTCCACAGAGCTGAGAAAGTTTTTGGACCCTATCTATTTGTTTGAAAATGAGAATTCGAAATAAGTAAGATGGTTGAGAAAGTTTCCGTTTTTCAACGTTTGTTGATAATACCATCAGTTATATACACACATCATTTGGAGAGCTTCTATTCTGTAAATAGGTGATACTTATTGTTTACTGCTGCTACTTGTTTTAATGTATCATCTTGTATTATATTGTACTGAACAACATTGCATTGCATCATATCTGAGTGTTGTGGCACAAAAATATCCGACATGCTCTTTTCAGATAGTTGACTATGCATCTAGTCACAGGCTTGAGCAAAAGGCTGTCCCAGCTTATTCCAGTCATAGCTGAGCACATGGATTTATCTTACCCAAATTTAAACCTCTGCAGCAGATTTGAGTCCATCTGACCTCACCAATCTAATCTTCCTTTAAGGTTAATAAAAAAAAAAAAAAAAAAAAAAGCACTTCTTGGGCACCGTTCATCTTTTCTTAGAAGAGACATCTTCATAGCCCGGGATCCATGAATCTTCTTTGTAAACTATGAAGAACATGAGATGCAGAGCTTAGGTGAAGGCGATTACTTCTGAGATCATATACCTTATATCATAGACAGCCAAAGCACAGACAGCAAAAACCTCACATCTTGTCCTTCCAACTGGGGAATCCAAGTCAGTGAGTGTAATTAGAACCCGGTTACTTTCTCACGTATCCTGAAATATTGGAGCTGAGAAAGATATCTGAGCCATATTACATACTAAGATCAAATTAAAAAAAAAACAAACTTCTCTTTTTCTTTTTTCTAACTCTTACATTGTGTAGGAGGGAATTTACTAGTTGCACCGGATAGTATGAAATTTGCATTTTCCTGGCCTTAGAAATTAGTGGTTGAAAGATCTATTTCCCATCTCTAGTTTCTTTGCTATGAAGGATGGCCATTCATTTTCTTACACCCACTGCTTAATCCTGCCTGCTACAACACTGGATTTCAACACAGGTGGAGTTGCTTGCTTTCTCAACTGGGAAGTAACATCTGTGTTCACTTTGGAAGTTCTTGTATGATCCAAGCATAAGTTGCTATGTAATTGCTTGCAAGCTTTTTTTTTTTTTTTTCAAATAAGGACTGGATTATTTACCAGATTTGCTTATAGACCCTTGATCTCCAGATGTCTATACACACATATAGAAGCTCCATTGTTAACCAGATAGATAAAAGCCTGTTCAGATCTCCTTCTTTTTCAGAGTGCTGGGTATTACCAAGAGTGGAATAAATCCAAATCTTCTCAACATTTTGGAAAGAGACCATCTCTGTTATACAAAACTGAAATAACAGAGATAAAGTCTGTTTCTATTTAAAAGTAGACTTAAATTTAGCAAAACATCATTTCAGGACAATGTGGAACTAGAAGGTTACAGTCTAGGAATCCTAGAATAGCCTCATTTTCACACGTGTTCTTTGTGGCTTGTATGTCCAATTTATTGATAGAATTGATACAGCAGCAGCAGATTGTAGTGATGTATTCTTCCGTGCAAACAAATTGCAGTTACTTACCTTTGATTTAATAAAGACATGATAAGTGAAAATGGATATGAATTTAACTCTTTTCATAGTCGTGGAGTTTAAGTGCAGCTGACATCTACTCTGGAATATCATTGTAAGCCCATGCAGACAAATGCATTTGAAACCTTAATTTCCCCAGAGATGCTGACCATCCATTTCTGTCTTCACAGGTAACTTTGTATAACCTGCACACCTTCAAAAGTCATCTCAGGAATTCATACGTCCATGTACCTACTAGTCAGACAGTCAGTTTGTTATGAGTGTGAATGGAGCTTGGTTTGGTGCAGGAACGAGCAGAATTAATCAAAGAGTGTTTTCTATCAGACATTTGTCTAGTAGAATGCCATCAAAGTTGGCTGGAAAGAGTTGGAATCCAACCAGCAGACTTTAATATCTTTTTCTGAATAAAAAAAAAATATATATTAGTATCACAGTTATAAATATGGCAGTGAAGGAATAGTTGGTTTATTTGTAATAAATCTGGAGTAGCTCTACATGCATATGCCTGCTTATGGAATTCATCTCACCTAGAGATATACCTTTAAGCATGCCTTCGTTTCTGTCTTCCATCTTAGTTTCTTCTCAATAGGGAGGGGGAGGAAAAAAAAAGTAACAGGTGTTTTTACAGAATGGTTCATCTAAGTATCTTAGACATCTGCTACATGATGAGATGAGTTATGCCATAGAAGTGCCCATTTTTTTCTTCCTTTTCCCTGTTCAGGATGTGTAGAATGATAAGTTCAGGAGGCTGCAGCCAGGGCCTGTCCCTCTGGCCCTGAGCCAGGTGGGCAGAGAAGACCTAGAGATGGTAGCCGAGTTCAACCAAGAGTCCAGATGACCAGGAGAGTTCCTGGTGATGAAGCAGGTGTGAGGTCAAGCTGAGAAGTCAGCCTGCGGGTCAAAGTCAGGATCAGGCCTGGTGAGGGTAACCAGGGACAGAGAGAGTCCAGTGCCTACTGGGCAGGCCCAAAGTGACAAGATAGGTGCAGGGTCAAGCTGGGAAGTCAGTCCGCAGGGCAGGGTCCAGAGCAATGGAGTCTGCACGCTGAGCTGAGCTGAGCTGAGCTGAGTTGAGCTGGAGATCAGTCCTCCTCTAGGGTAGCTCAGACAGAAACTGAAGGCCCAGGGTTGAGCTTAAATGGGGCTCCTGGGCCCATGGGCAGGAGGTGCAAGTGGCTGCCTCAGGCGAGGATGATCAGGCCCATTAAGGCCTGTTAGTGCCCTCAGACCCTGGAAACAGTAGTAATTGAAATGCTCACTAGCATATGGAATTTTGACTTAAGAATTCAAAGAACTGGGAAATGTTACTACCTCTTTAAGATCTGTCAGAGACTATTTCTTCTCTTTCCAGTCTCATTTAGCCTACTTGCCACTAACAGCTCTTGAACATTGATACCTATGTATTAGACTGTGACTTAGTGGCATTCATAGTGCTCCAGCTTCACACTGGAACAATCTAGGTAGATAATGTGTGTTACAGCTGGTTTGGGATAACACAGACAAGTGATTCCATTTCAGAATGGCATTTTGGACGAAATCAGTATTGTCCTCATTGACCAAAGGAAGTATGCTGTTCACTGCTAGTGGGAGCATATGATCATGATCGGTTTTTGCCAGTTGTTCTCCAGAGTGTATCAAGACAAGATTGCTTACCTAATGTCAACAAATATCTGAGCAAAACGGCAGGAGAAAATTACACCACAGTAGCTGAGTTCCTCCTCCTAGATCTAATGAACAAGGCAGAAGCACAGCCCACTCTCATTGTAATGCTTTTAATTATTTACCTGATAACTGTAGTTGGAAATCTGGCCTTGACCGCATTGAGAAGGATTGTTTCCCCAAACCACCCTCCCAAATAGCTTTTCCTTAGCCATTTGGCAGTCTTAGACCTCTGCTGCTCAGGCATCACCCCCAGGACGGTGGCCAGTCTCTTAGCAGAGAGCAAAGCTGTCTTGTTTGGTGGCTGTGCTGCCCAGACGTATTGTTTCTCTACATTTTGCACCAACGAATGTTTCATTCTGGCTGTGATGGCATATGACCAGCTGTAAACCACTGCTATACAAAGCTGTCATGTCATGAAGCCTCAGCATCCAGCTGTGACTTGGTTCTTACTCTTGTGGGTCTCTAATCTCAATGATACACAGCAGCTGTGCCTTTTGGGTGTCCTTCTGCCATTCCAGCATCACCAGTCACTTCTGTGGTGTGGTACCCCTGATCTGTGGTATCTCCTGCTCTGACATCAGGGTTAACAAGATCATCCTCGCAGCATTTTGCATCTTAGGTGACATCTTTGTCATACTGGAGGTACGCATTTTGCTACATCTATATCATCTCTGCCATCCTGGGGTGTCACTCCAGCGAGGGAAGGCACAAAGCCTTCTCCACCTGTGCACTTGATAGTTTTTGCCATATCCTTTGGCACTCCAGCTACACACCCCACAGCTCTGGCTCCTTGCCTGACCAAGATCAGGTGATATCTGTGTTTTATACAATGGTAAGCCCCACAGTCTACAGCTTGAGGACCAAGGAGGTAAATGAGGCACTGAACAGACTGTTACATGGAGAAAATAGTTTGTCAGTCAATAAAACCTCCAAAGGAGTTGGAACAGGTGCTTAAAAAAGTAAAATGATGAGTACAGCTGTTCATGGATGAATTTATTCTGAAATAATTGCTCGTTATGCAATAGAAGTAGGAGAAAAGTGAATGCAGAAGTGAAGAAAGAAATAATTGTTATATTGAAAGCTTTTCTGTAATAGCAAGAGCTACAGCTTTACTGTGAGAAAGTACAATTGTGACACTTTTGAAGGCCATTAGTTTCACCTAAGTTTTTACTTTCAAGTTTGATGCCTTGAAGACATCCCAGCTTTGTTTTCAACTGTTGCTAACTAGTACCAGTTCAGCAGTATCGCTTCCATGTTCTGTTTCCATTCCCTTACCTCATGCATCCTTGTAGTCTTTTTTTTCCTGACTCACAGTCTGAAGGTGATCATTAACCTTTTAGCAATAGTGGGTCACATTCATCAGGCACCTTAAACTGTTCACAGTATTAGTGATGTGGGCAACTCGAGTCTTCCATGCAAGAACAAAGTTACCACACAGCAGGTGGTCCTGAGGGACAGCCTACCCTCTTTTGTTGTGGGTGAATATCCTTGAACCAATTCACATGCATCGCAGGCTAAAAATGTGCACACAGAAGAATTTTTTACAAATGCTGAGGCTGGGATTCATCCTACTTAAGTTTAGACTTCTGTTAATGAGCTGCCAAAGCATAAACCAAACTTGTAGGCTCTTTCTATAGCTCATGAAGGCAAATAAAAGTCTGTTTGCCTCCATAGTTTGATCACACCTGTCTCTGTCTCCCTTGAAAGGTCTATATTTATATCTATGAATTACAGGAAGAGTGTAGAGTGACCAGCTCAGGTTTATGGAATTATTTCAAGTCCACATTAATGCAGCTTAATGCTGCCCTGAGTTCTGGTTTTGGATCACATTCCATCTGACTCAGGGAGCTGGCTCTCAGAGAACAAAAAGCCACTGGCTTCAGTAGAGAAAGACTTCAGTCTCAGCTGCTTTGGCCATGGAAGTAGCACAGAGAAGGAAACGGAACCTGCTATAACACTGCCTCAACACACAGAGTTATTGGACAAATGGGTGTAAGACCATTTTTCCCTATCCTTAGGAAGGACTGCAAGTAAAGGTCCCATAAAAAGCTACACTCCCTCTCACTGGGGGTCATCACTCAGAGCAACCCATTCTGCCCATCCTGAACCACTTAGACCCCTTAATGTGTAAACGTAGTGTCTGAGGAAGAAATATGTTCCACTCTTCCATATCCATAGCTTTATCATTAAGACTGACAGGTGCTATTAAACAATAAGCAGTCAGTTCCCAGAGCAACTCTGGCAGCATCTAGAAGTGCAAATTTTCTGCAAGCAAACATTTTCATGCTTCCTAGAATACCATGGATGTTTCAGATATTCCTGACTAAACTGGGAGAGAGGACTGCAGGAAAGAAAGATAAATAACCCAGACAAGCAATACCTGTTGATCCACTTTTAACCCAGCTATCTCCTGAACACCACAGCTTTCACATAGTCTAGACGAGAACTCCGGAAGCCATTACATTGCCAGTCTAATGCAGTCTGGAAGAGGACTCGGTCCAATGCAAATACATTGCAGACCTCATGGTGCAGCCCAAACAGACGAGCTTCCCTCACTCATCATCTTACACACGGCACTGCACATTCATTGTCCCAGGAGTCGCCCCCACTCCACAACACGAGCAGCCACTGTAAGCACAGTCTAACCAAGGCTGTGTTACCTGGGACATTTCTGCCTGCCTAAGCCCCGCTGATGACTTTCCCTGCTAGGGACAGTCAGAGCAGATCACTCTTCAGCTGAGTAACCCAATTCAGCTCTCTGCTCTGAAGGCCAACAGTTTGTCGAACAACCTCAAAGCCCTCGAAGTAGCACAAGTAAGCTAGCTTTTCTGGTAGGTAGAGATGTCCTTAAACTCACGCCAGAATCAGGGGAAGGGTCTTTGTTCGTATGTCTCAAAGGCTCCTCAGCTTCCCAGAAGAGCTGTCTTCATCATCTTATCGTAAAGTAATTTCAATAAGTGTCCAGTGATATTGCAAGAACAGAGAAAGGTTAATGGCAAGCTGTTACTAAAGCATGATATCTATGTCAACATCTTCCAACAGACCATTATTTTTCTTTTCTTCAAAAGAGTTAATTATTCAAGGACCTTAGAAGAAAATTATATGTGGGATTGGGTGCAAGTGCAAAGGCAGTGTTAAGGCAGAGGCACCAGAACTCTAAGCAAATCACCAGCGATCACCTACTTGAAGAATTTTCTATCTGCATTTGAAGAAAAATCTACGCCGATGGATGGACACATAATCTGAGCCTGGATGGTCCACAGATGAAGAGGTTATCACAGCAAAATATCTGCTCCACAGATGAGCAGGCTGCCTGAAACTAGATGGTCCATGAGCCAAAGAGGTTATCTAACAAAGGACACGAGTCCAAGGGTAGATGTGTTATTAGAGACAACAGGAGTCTTCTGTGGAAAAACCAGCTAACTGTGTATCAGGACTGTGCATTTTAATGAGAGGAAGAATTATCAAGTTTGATCATAATCAATAACAGAGGTGGATTCACATTCAGATGGCATACTTAATGCTTAAACTCCACAGAGTTGCACTGCAGCTCTTCAGAGTCAGATAAGCAGAACTGATTCCTCTGATATCTTACACTGTGCTGCTATTTACATGAATATGGTCTTATTATTATTAAAAGAATTTATATTAAAGTTTGCAGTCTAAAGCTTTGTTAAGCCTTGTTTGTGAGTTGATAGGGACAGGCATGACCAGGGTTCACTGAATTTGCTAGGACACTTATGTCATCAGTTTCACTAGTAAAAAGTAGTAAGGGCAGGGAATGAGACGGGCATGTCCTATAATCAATGACAACAAAGACACCCTTAGAGGATGATTCCTTCTGCTTATCACACTTATCTTAAGATGGGATGAATTGTCCTTTGAAGGTGACATTGCTTCCTTTGTCTATAGGGGGAGCCTAGAATAGATGTTGACTGGACCCCTAACCAAGGGTAGGGGAAATTAATTCACAGAAAGATTCTTCATTACAGTGCATCTGCTGAGACTCCTAATTAAGGCCTGGTGTCTTGCAGGAGATCTAATTTACAGACATTAAACTGCATCGAGAGTCATAAATACACCAAGTACTTCAGTAACACCATTTTTCTGAAGAAAGAATTCCAAAGCGGCAAGCTGAGTGTTAGAATATCACATTTCATATTGAAGTTGTTTCTCAGCGTGTCACTCCACTAATGTTTCACAACCCCCAGGCTGCAGGTCAGCTGCAACATATAGGGAAAAGAATGAGCTGTTGCTCCAAAGGCAGTACTGAATTGGGTAGTTCTGCAAACATCGAAGCAAAGAACATTTATCTGGGCATTTATCTGGAGCAGGGAGGGGCTCTATTGCAAGTGTGAAGTCCTAAAGCTTTTCTATTTAGATAAATCTTCTGATTTGTTTCAGTAAGATGTCTTTGTAGTGAAGAAGGAAGCTGCTCACTCTTACGAAGGTACATGAAATGTTTGTAGCTTTTGAAATAAGAGTTTATTTCTGGGAACAATATGGCATAAAATTTCTCGCACCTTCATGCAAGGAAGGTAGGCCTATTTCTTCATTTTAGAGATCAAAAAGATCATTTTCAATCTGCAGATAGAATCATAGAATTATTTAGGTTGGGAAGGATTTCTGGAGGTCATCAAGTCCAACCTCCTCCTCAAAGTGTTGAGTTACGAGTGTTGAGGGAGCTGGTAGACGATATTGCAGAGCCACTCTCCATCATCTTTGAAAGGTCATGGAGAACAGGAGAGGTGCCTGAAGACTGGAAGAAAGCCAGTGTCACCCCAGTCTTCCAAAAGGGCAAGAAGGAGGACTCAGGCAACTACAGGCCAGTCAGCCTCACCTCCATCCCTGGAAAGGTGATAGAGCAGCTCATCCTGGAGGCCATCTCCAAGCATTTGGAGGATAAGAAGGTGATCAGGAGTAGTCAGCATGGCTTCGCCAAGGGGAAATCATCCTTAACCAATCTGATAGCCTTCTGTGATGGAATGACTGGCTGGGTAGATGAGGGGAGAGCAGTGGATGTTGTCTCCCTTGACTTGAGGAAGGCTTTTGACACTGTCTCCCATAGCATCCTCATAGAGAAGCTCAGGAAGTGTGGGTTAGATGAGTGGACAGTGAGGTGGATTGAGAACTGGCTGAATGGCAGAGCTCAGAGAGTTGTGATCAGCGGTGCGGAGTTTAGTTGGAGGCCTGTAGCTAGCGGTGTCCCCCAGGGGTCAGTACTGGGTCCAGTCTTGTTCAACTTCTTCATCAGTGACCTGGATGAAGACACAGAGTGCACCCTCATCAAGTTTGCCGATGATACAAAATTGGGAGGAGTGGCCCAGAGGGCTGTGCTGCCATTCAGAGAGTCCTGGACAGGCTGGAGAGGTGGGCAGAGAGGAACCTCCTGAAGTTCAACAAAGGCAAGTGCAGGGTCTTGCACCTAGGGAGGAATAACCCCCGGCACCAGTATAGGTTGGGGGTTGACCTGCTGGAAAGCAGCTCTGCGGAGAAGGACCTGGGAGTGCTGGTGGACACCAAGTAAAGCCTGAGACAGCAATGTGCCAGGAAACACACACAGTTCCAGCTGAACATGAGGAAAACTTCTTCACTGTGAGGGTGACAGAGCACTGGAACAGGTTGCCCAGAGAGGTTGTGGAGTGTCCTTCTCTGGAGATATTCAAAACCCGCCTGGACGCGATCCTATGCAAATTCCTCTAGGTGACCCTGCTTGGGCAGGGGGTTGGACTAGATGATCTCCAGAGGTCCCTTCCAACCTCAACTATTCTGTGATTCTGTGAAAGCAGGTTCAGTCAGATCAGATTGCTCCAGCCCGATCCAGCTGAATTTTAAATGTCAGCACAGATGGAGATTGTACAAATTTGCACCTAATCCGGTGTTTGATCACTCACGTTAGGGCAGGAGAGGGAAATTTCCTCCTTCAGTTTCCCAAGTAGTCCATGGAAGAGAGCAACCTGTTGATAGCAAGCTCATTGAAGCCCTTTTCTGAGAATTAACTGGGCTAGTTGCTGTGCTTTAGGGCAGAAAAGGTTGGGTAGGTTGGAGATAAACAACAGCCAGCTATGCAAAGATAACTCAGTGTGTAAAGGCAGTCTGGTCTTTTGTGCATCTAAGCAGGGTAAGCATTTTGCTCACTTAAACTGTGTACCTAACCATTATAGGCTGGTTTTAATCCTGCTGTCTGCTTCTTGAAACGGGCAAGTACTTCTGAAGATTTGGCTCACGGGGGGAATAAACTGGCGTGGTATCTACAGTATCTACTCTTGTCTTACTGGATAAAACAGGTCAGTATTTCATTTGGTGACTCTTCCCAATTTATTCCTGAGCAGAAAGGCCACTTTTCCTTGACAACAAGGATGCAAGGAAATGAGAAATCCTTTCTCAGCCAAACCTGGAGGATCTTGTGGTATCTCCTCCTCTTTGGGAAGATGCAAAGCTGAGTTTTCCTGCTGCTGTTGCCATTTAGTGCTTGCCGCCATTTCATTCAAGAGAGGAAACTCTTACTTTCTTCTGCCAGGATGTGGATTTGTTATTTGTATGTTTACAAGTTGCAGTCCCAAAGGTCAGTTTGGTGGAGGTCCATGTAATGAAGGCAGGTCTTAGCAAGTTGGCACAGCTGCAGCCTAACCATTATATTCCTATTTCAGCAAGGCTGAACAGGGGCTGCTTTGTCCCATTAATGGACTTTGTGGCCCATACTGAGCTCTAACTACCCTGCTACCAATGCCTGGGGGAGTTAGCTAATAGGCAAAAAATGTATTGCTGATTGCAATACAGGAAGAATGATGTCTGAACTAGTGTCAAGACCATGTATCTTCAGGAACAAGTGGGCCATTGCCCTTGGAGTGGGCCATTTGGATGATACTGTACACCCAACCGTGGCCACGAGTGAGGGGAGAAGAGTGCTCCATAGATGTCCTCAAGAAAAGCAGACTTTTTTCCTTAAAAGAGGAGAAAGAGGGCACACAAAAACCATTGTAGTGCCAAACTAGGACTTGTGTTTCACAGTGCTGCTGTTGCCTTTTGAATAAATTATTTTATCTTTCTGCGCTTTCTTATCTCACCTGAAAAATAGGAACAGTACTCCCTTGTATCACAAGTCATTTCAATGCGTAATTCAAGAAGTCTAGTCAGAAGCTATGATGAAAATGCACCGTGCTTCCTTGTGGCTACTGAGACAATCAATAGTGTGTTGACAGTTTCCCATCACTTCTAGGTGTTGAACCAGTCAGGAGATAACATGAGTGTGCTAGCAACATGCCTGAGAGGAATCACTGTGTGGCCATTGATTTTATCCTCTCTGGACTAACAGAAAGCCAAGAGGTGAAGGTAACCCGCTTTTTTTAAGCACATTAATAGGGAATCTTGGAAGGATCATGTAGATGAAGGTTGATCCCCCGGCTTCACACACTGTGTACCTTTCCCTCAGTAACTTGGCTTCTGTGGATTTCTGTTACTCCTCAGCTATCTCCCCGAGGTTGCTGGTGAACTCTTCAGCAGTGAGGAGAGCCACTTCAGTCAGTGCCTGTGTGGCACAGCTATTCACTTGTCTCCTCATGGCTAGCGTTAAGTGTCTCCTGCTGGCAGTAACGACATATGACTGCATGTGGCTCTCTGTAACCCTCTCCTTTATGCAATTGTCATGTCCTCAAAAGCCTGTACATAGACGGTAATCATCCCCTGTTTCATTGGCTTTGTCCACGCACTTGCGCAAACTATCTCCACCTTCACATTCTCTTTCTGTGACTTTGGTGTTATCGGTCATTATTTCTGTGACATCCCCCTAGGATCCAGCTTTCATGCTCTGACACCTATAGCAAAGAGACGGTACTTGACGTTTTTGGTGTGTTTCGCGGCATCTTCACATCTCTGGCAATTCTCATCTCCTCCATCTACCTCATCTCCACCACCCTGAGGATCCACTCCTCCAAGCACAGATGCAAAGCCTTCTCCACCTGTGCTTCCCATCTGAGAGCTCTCTTCTTGTTTTATGGCAGCACCGTTTTTATGTGCGGTAGCCCAACATCCTCCTACTCATTGGACTGAGATAAATGGGCCTCTCTGTTCTCTACAGTGGTGACTGCAGTGCTGAATCTTATCAGCTACAGCCTAAGGAATAAGGAGGTGAAGGATGCTCTGAGGAGACTTTTAGGTCATATCAGAGAAACTTCAGCAGACTTGTTAGAAAGAGAACTTTGTTTGGGGAAAATTTATCAAAACCTTGGTACAAAGAGTAGGACTTCCAAGGAAGATTTGATCTCACCCTTCCAAGGGTGAGATTCAGAAAGGTACTTAATTGTTAGAAGTGATTTTAGGTGGACTTTTAACTGGTTGTATCTGCAACTTCTATCTTGAAAGACTGTGTTCCTCTGCTGCTGAAAGCTGGAGGAATCCTGACTCTTAACTTGCAAGTTCCAAGCACAAAGAGGACTCCTGCCTGAGGAGTGCGTGGCACAGAATTGCAGTTCTCTGTTCTATTAGGAACGTTTGCTCATGTAGGAAAACCACCAGTCCATCAAGATGAGAAAAAGCTTTCAGAGATATTCAAGAGGAGAAAAGAAATGTGATTTGAATTTATGGCCACTTCTGCTATGTCTTCAGTATTTGAAAGGAGTAGCCTCTTCCAGTGCAACACACAGAACCTGAAGTTCTGGAAAGGAAATCTTGGAGAACAGACACCCGTGTTTTTGCCCCCCAAACACTAGCGAAAGTAACTGTCCCTCTACTCTTAAATCTCCCTCTTCTGTCACTCATTACTACCTCCTTTTTCCCCTTCTGCCTGGAAACATGAAAAAACTACAGAAATGCAGAAAAGATTGACTTCTAATTTTGCTACCATTGTGAAGTAACAAGAACTTATTCTTGCTTTTCATCTCCACATATCAGCAATCCCTTGAGGCAACTGAGTGAACCGGTAGTTATTTTAAGGACATTGGACATAATTTGAAAGTTAATCAAGCTGCAGTGTTCTTTCACTTAAAAGAATGACGGAATAAGATGATGACTTGCCAACTACATGTCTGCCATCAATGTGATTTTGAGAATAAATGACCAATCATTTCTGGGAGACGAGAAAGTTGGGAAAGGCTTTGGAATCCTTTTATCAATTCAACTAAGCTAGCTCTAAGGATAGGTGTTCTAGCGCTAATAGATGTTTCATCCCTTCTGGCTGAGTTTACAAATGCTGTCCCTCAGTTGGCAGAAGGAGTTGAAATCTTTATTGAGCTGAAAGTGACAGAATTAATCTCAGACAGGTGAGAGGTTCCTGCCTCTGCATAAGGTTCACAGTCAAAGGGGGATGGAAAGAGGTCTTGCGGATTCCCTTTGCATTTCACTGCAAGCCTGTTAGGGCTGTTATTTCCCCTGACTTCCTCTCCTTAAAGCTGTGCATAACTATAGCAAAGATTGTGTCCCTGTGATCATCTATGGCACCCTAAAGAAGGATTTTACAAGTCTCTTTCTTTCAAACGGCTGCCAGCATATTTTACAGAGAGCTGATATGACTGCGAAACATTATTTTTGCCCAAAGACACACGGCTGGGGAGAAAACTGATCTTCAGTATGTTATAGTCTGAATTTTGATCAAGTAGTGATGATTAAAGGCCGTCACTATCTCAGAAGCTGTTTATCTCAGTAACGCTAAAATTAGAATATGTACAGGGTAGTAAAAGCACTTGGACTATATGCACTGTTATCCCACTGGCCTGACGGTCCCAAAACACAGGAAAAAGAATGTGAAAATGTAGCCTTTTGGTGCTGCTAGTTGTCATCTTTCTGTTGCTGCAGAGCCTGAAGCTCAAGGTTTATCTCTTGTTTGTCATTATTAAGTATCATCAGATATGTGAAGTTCACAGTTTTTACACGTATCAATGTTGCGCTGTCCTTATCTTGAACAGAGATGTGAGATTTTTAAACCAGATTTCTGAGGTGTCCAAAATTGTCTCTTTCAGTGGACTCCCAGCTCACAGGAAGGAAATAGCTTGAGAAGAAACCATAGGCATCATTTTACTTTACTGTGTATGTTTACAGGTCTCTGGGAAGAGCAATGTACACTACTCCTCTTCCAGAAAAAGACAGGTAGGTTGTCATCAAAGAGCTTCCCTGCACAGCAATGAGTCATGTCTGCACACCTCTCTCTGCGCTGATGTTTAAGATAGTCAAAGCCATCTCGAGCTAAGCATCAGCAGAACCGGCAGCATGGTTCAATCAGGAATCACAATCTCAAACCTAAATATGCTTTCTGACAAATATCATCAAAAAGAACAGATTTTCAGAAGCCCCGCATTCATCTAAGTCCTGCATTCACCTATCCCTTAGTCTCCACCTGGAGAAACCCAGACAAAATTAGGGAATTTAAAATGTTAAAGAGCTGAAGTCTCTTCAAATCTACAGTTTGCTTTTCTAAGAAAGCCTTCTGATCCACCATCCAGAATCCTGTTCCTCTTCTTCCCTTCCCCAAATCTCAGTTCCAGGAGGACATTTGGGGAAATCCCTGCCTTGAATCACTTGTCATGACAGCAATGCTAAAGTAAGTCTATTTGCAGTAGAACAGCATTGCCCAGAGTCAGGAGGTCCTAGGGGCATTTGGGGGTTTCCCTGCTGCAAACAGTTGAGGAAAACTCAATGAATCAAGAACAGTACTGTTAAGAATTTTAGGGAAATTTTCAGTGTTCAGCTAGGAATTAGGTTATATTGTGTGGAGTATGGAGAGATATTGGATCCCCGTATTTCCACGGAGATGCCTATTCCTTAGATCTTTATAGTGTAAAGCACCAGACGACTGGCCAAAGTATGAACCTTCATCCAGTCTCTAAATAAAGCGGTGAAAAATGTCCCGACGATTAAACTGGATTGTGGCGCCAGCATTGACTATGGTATTTAACCATGCTTGGATTGCTGCTCTGATAGATTATAAAGCTCAGCTGTGACATAAGGCCAAGGCCTTGGAAAGGTGTTAGCAGAGCTCCTTTAAATGAAGCGTTCCCAGAGACACCAGGTTGGCACAGACTGCTGAAAATCGGAGTGAATGCCTGGCATCGGGGAACAACCTCTGTGTCCATCAGTGTTCCTGGGAGCCTTGGAAAGTCTAGTACGGTGTATGTCACCCTTCACTGTAAGGCAGACACCTAGTGCAGCATCCTGCTCCTCTCATGCTCCTATTTTACCATGCAATGAATCTCAGTCCCCTCAAAGGTCTCTTGCTGTCTTCAGCAGCTCTCTCAAGTTGAGGCACCTCATGTCAGCACACCAATATATGTGAGATGAAACCTGCTTGTGCTGTGCCATCCTGAAGGATTTGCTTTCTCTTGGAAGCTTAGCACCACCATCACTTTTTTTGTGTAGAAACGTGAGCAGACACCACTCTCCGAAGCTCGTAGGAGCTAGTGGGAAAGCATAACCTCTCAAAATGCCTAGTTATTCCTCTTAATGCCAGGAGAAGCCTAGACCTGAGACTTACACAGCTCTAAGGTGTCTAAAGGTAAAAGCCACAATACCACCCCAAAGACTCGGGTTTGACTGGTGACAATATGCTCACATCCTTTTGACTGACAGTTTCCAAAGAAAGATGAGAGCTACATATAACTTTGAATTTAGTTTCAGTTCTATTCTGAACAGCCATGCTAAAAATAGAACAACATTCCTGGAAAGTCCCTCCTGAACACTTCTCTTTGCCTCCCCATGGTTGAGATGGACCCCAAAGAGCTGTGCTATGCAGCCCACAAAAGAGATGGTCTTCTTTTCAGCAAGAAGGTCATAAATGAGTTTGGGAACTGTGACAGTAGAGTAACTGATATCTACAAAGGACAAGCAGCTCAGGAAGAAGCATGGGGTGGGAGAGTCCAGCTGTTGACTGTTCTGTATAGTGATGATGCTAAGCAGGTTTCCAAGAATAACAGTGGCATAGAAGACTAAGAAGAATGTGAAGCATACTTTTGCTAATGTATCATCTTGTGTGAGTCCCTGGAGGACAAACTCCGTCACATTGTTGTTGTTCTTCATATATGTCACGTAGACAGGACCTGAAGCACAGAATAAAGCCACCTGTGATGGCATTAGAAACACAGTGCTATCAGTACACATCCATGTCGATCACTGGTATGTTCAATATCAATGTATTCCCTTTTATGTCTTTTGGGGAAAGTTTCCTTTCAAAGTCAATGCTTCTCTCAAGGAGTGACAGTTGATATCTAACTCAGAATGCATTACTGAAGTGTGTATTAGCGAGTTCCATTTATTTGTTTGAGGTAGTTGGTGGAAATATCCTCCAGATTCATATTTCTGATCTTTGCCCCTTTTAAAAAGGAAGACTAGTCACTAGGTTGCCTAAACATCCACTTTTGAAGTGTTGATTTGGAAACGAAAAACTGACTGAGAAGGATAGTGCATGTTACCATTTGAGTCTCAACACGCTAGTCATGCCCTAAGGAATTCTGCTCAAGCAGTGAACGTACCTTCTTTTTCAACCCTCTGAGGGAATTCAACAGAACTTTCCTTGCTATTGCTCTCTGACTCTGGTAGAATGTCCATGCATTTTTGTGCAACCGTCAGTATTCACATCATGACACAAGGCAGCTGGCTAATTAACGTCACTTCAACTATCAGTGTAGATCCTTCTGGAGGAGGTAAAGTGGACACCTACCTCATGTCTGTTTAGCAGAGATGTGCCTTTAGGCACAAACTGTCTTTAAGGCGCCCTAAGTGAAATCAGACCACGTTCAAGGCGTGCCAGGAAACCTGAAGCAGGAGAGTCATTGTCCTATATGTGCTGTACTGGGCTACATCTTGTGTGGATTGGTTCCAGTTATTGCTCATGAGTTTCTGGGTTGTGACCTCAGTCTCCAAAAGAGCAGGCTTGTATTTCCTCAGACCACCTTTCCTACAGTACATGGGTGAATACTGGAGATAATCTGCATTAACGATGTGTCAGTAAGGTTTTTGTACACCTCAGCCAAGTTCTGGACTAGGCATGGAAACCCCCATAAACACACCTGTGATGCCCCTGGGGTAATAAATACACCACTGCTGAATCTCCTTTACTCACCAACACCCTTGTATTCACCTTTGCTGCACTCTAGTGCAGTACGCAAGTAACACTAGTGTTCAGTTTCTACACTGAAAAGAGATGGCAAGAACTGCACAACAGCGTCTACAATACTGGCAAGTCCTTTGGGCTCTTAATCCTGTTCCACAATCACAGGTCAATCAGTTCTTTCTCATGAGATCTCTGCCTCTTCCACCCTCCAACTTCAGCAGCAGAGGAAATATTCTTTCGTGTCTCCAGCCCTATCTCCATGCCACTCCATGGGCAGAAGGAAAGCAGTGTGGGGAGGCCCAAAGCGTGTGTGTTAAGAGCATTGTTGCCACGATGTGTACAGCTAGAGGGGACAAGTTAAGACTGAGTACATAGGAAGTGCTGCAGCTACCTATTGACTCCTTGACTCTGTAACACCAGAATCTTCCTTTTGACAGATATTTCTGGAAATGGCATATAACTGAAAAATAAGCAAAGAAGACACCAATTAAAACAAAGGGTAAAAAAAAATTGAGTACTTTCTACTTCATAAAATGCACCTCACAAAAGTCACTCAACAGTAATGCCTCTTTTCAAAGGCAGGATTTCATAGTCATGCTTGAACAAAACAAAGAAGCAAGATCAGAAAACTTACACAGTTTGTATTTGCTAGTCTCCAACAGTTTGCCTGCTATTCTCCTCTGATGACCTCTCGGACCACTTCAGGCAGTTTCATCAAAACCTCTCAGCTCCAAGCTGCTTCGAGAGCAGTCCACATCTCTGCCAGGGCTGAAAACTACAGAGGATGAAACGGACAGCCTGAATGTCTAGCTCCATTTCTCATTCTGCAAAAACAACTTCCAAGAGCATCTGCAAGAACAACTCTCTTTCTCTCTCCAGATGGGGAAGTTGTGGCAGAAATATTTCAAGTAAATTGCACAGCAGAAGCACAAGCTTACCAGAAGCAATGAGATCGCAGAGGCATGTGAAGTTTTCTTTGTCAGAAAGAATCAGTGGACAGGGAGCTAAAATATATGTTTTGGACAGCTATTAGAGTAATCTCTACAGGGTGACTCTGGAGCGTGATCACCTAGACCATGTCACATTGTGGGGGGGTTTGCTTGCTTTCTTGCTTGCTTTCCAATGCTGTCCAGATAAATGGACTTCATTTAGTATTAGCTATGTGCGTCTTTTGGAAACATTTCTATTTAAAATCAATGTCATGGCTGACCATTTGCAAGAGTTTGTGTTCACATTGCCCTTGCAATCAAACATTTTTTGAGTAAAGATGTCTCTTACACATCTCAGATATTTTTCCCTTCTAAGCCAATATTTCACATATGCTTTCTTCTTTCTTATTAACTTGCTCTTACCATTGCATGTTTGCAGCATAAATAAATATCAGAAATGTGCTATATGACTGTTGGCACTTAGACATCTGGTCTGTACACGTTTGAAACAAGAAGTAAACGAGGAAATTATTTCAAGACTTTAAAAATGTTTGTGGTCAGGCCTCACTACTTGCCAGGTATTTTTACTCAGGCAATGCAAAATATAGAAGCAGCTGGTTAGTCCTCATATTAAGTCATTATAAGAGTCTGGGCCAATGTATAGAGGAATCAAATGTTGTTGTTGTTGTTGACGCCTTCCATAAACTATGGTCCTGCTGTTGCCTGCTAGCATCCGGCAAGCGGAAGAGAAATCAGAAAAATCATGGCGTTCTTCCCCAAAACATTAAAAAAAAAAAAACAGTTTTTAGATTATAAGCCTTAGCTTGAACTGGCCGTGTGCCCTAACCCCTTAGCAGTTTCAGTATGAAGGGGGTCAGTGGGCCCCATCTGTCTTTCTACCTGCCCCACCCCGGGTGAGACAGACCAGCCTCTGAAGGCGCCTGTCCCTCTCTGTTGACAAGGGTGCTGAGCTAGACAACTGTCCTTCATTGCATGAAGAATTTAGACTGCTACAAACAGGTGGGGCTGGTCCCACCTTTAGCTGTGTCCACAGAGTGTGAATGCTGGGTGAGGGACATGCTGGCCCAGGCCTGAGGGATACTATCCCTCTAAGCCTTGAGAATCAGGATTTATCCCAGTTCCGTCCTGCTGGCTGCCATCCACATAACCCACCACGGTGAGGAGAAGACACTGAGATGTCCGCAGTGTACTGGTGCATGCCTGTGAAATGGGAACCCACTCTGCCACCCCCTGCATAGAGCAGAGGACATTCGGGGAACCAGAGCATTTCTGACATTGTCCCACCGTTTGGTCTGTAGATCTGCCGCTCTCCTGTGCAGGGAACACCTTCTTATCTTGAACCACACTTAAGCCATGTTAAGGTGCAACACAAGTGCAAGCAAGTGTTTATAGGGAACGTGAAGTGAAGGAAGAAAAAAGAAAGTGCTTTAGTTACTTTCAGAGTGCATTACACAGATGTCTTTCTCCCTCACGCAGCTCATTTGCTCTTTTCCTCCTGGCAAGGTAGGAGTCAGGGTCCCGTGGCTCCTCGTGGCTGCTTTGGCCTTGTGGAGAACCTTAACTGCTACAACTAACCTCCCTGTGGCAGCTGTGACTGGCTCTGAGATGATTTAATCTTCCATCTTCACATCTCTTCCCTCCTGCAGGAGTAGCTGCTCCAGCTATTCCCTTGGAATACATGTTTCTTCCTTTGCCTGGGCCTGTAGATGTGCCCTGTTGGGCTAGGAGTTATCCTGCGTACAGGAATTATTCCCAAACAACTCTTTTTTTTCATTGACTCATAAAATTGTGCCCCCCAATGCTTTCTTTGGTGGCGACAATTTCCTACGGTGAGCAATTTATCTTTCACTTGGATCTTTGATTCTGTTTTAGTAATAAACAGTAAAATGCAAAATCTGAGGCAGAGATGAAGGGCAGAGGGGATGGCTAGGAAGGAGGGCATTAGTGATAGGTGAACTACTGCAGAAAGGCAGAGAGTTGCTGCACTGGAATGGGAAGGGGAGAAGCTTCTCCTCATATCATCTGCATCAGCAAATGACCCAGCCAGCATCTAATATCAGCAGTTTAATTGCTAACCCATGGATTCAGCATATGACAATGCAGTACTCCTAAGAAGGCATTTACTCCAAAGTAAAGGGGAAGGAAGCCTTTGGTACAATTGCTTCCAGCAGCAGGGGACCAACAGCCTTGCAGACACCTTGGGCCATCGTTTCCTAGCTGAGTAGATTACAGAGTAGAAGGAGTTTGTCTGACGGAAAGTTTACACCTGGGAGAGCTCGGACTAATGGGATGCTCTGCCTGGAACACATTTTAATATTTTTGATAGCATTCATTTCTTTATTTGCTGGTGTCTCAGCAGTGCTTGGAAGCCCCAGTCCTGCGCCTGTGCTATTCAAAAAGAGAACATAAAGGGAATCCCTGCTAGTCACAGAGTTTACAATGCCATTCCAATCAAAACATGAACTTTCAGCGTCTTCCTAATTACTGCAACAGCTAAAACCAAGCTTTTCTTCAAAAGGGAGCTTTCAGTAAATTTTCCAAAATGGAATTATAGTGAGAGAGACTTGATTTTCTCAGCTCCTGAGAAAATGTTACCACAGTTCTACACCTCACCCTTTTCACGCCAAACTTTTCTATTCCACAATTTTCTCATGGCACTTTTCATCTCCTCATTTCTCAGCGTGTAGATGAGTGGGTTCAGCATGGGTGTGATGACAGTGTAAAACACAGCTAACCTCTTGTCCTCCGAGAGGCTGCTGGATGGGCGTATGTAGGTGAATGTGCATGGCCCAAAGAAGAGAATCACCACAGTAATGTGGGACCCACAGGTGGAGAGGGCTTTCTTCCGCCCTTCGGACGTTCGCCTTTTCAAGGAAAACAAAATGACAATGTAGGACGTGACCAGGATGATGAAAGAGACCAAACAAATCATTCCACCATTGGCAACGACAATGATGTCCACAACATAGGTGTCGGTACAGGCCAGTTGCAGTAGGGGACGGACATCACAGAGGTAGTGGTCAATTTCGTTGGGGCCGCAAAAAGGGAGGCTAATGGTTATGAGGGTCTGCACCAGGGAGTGCACAAAGGCCCCCACCCATGAACCCATCACCATCCAGCCACACACACGCCTGGTCATGAGGGTGGTGTAGTGCAGGGGTCTGCATATGGCAAAGTAGCGATCATAGGCCATCACTGTGAGGATGAAGACCTCAGCGCCGCCGGAGATATGTAACCCAAATAGCTGTGCCATGCAACCCCCAAAGGAAATGGTTTTCTTCTCAACAAGGAAGTCAGCAATCATTTTGGGAGCTGTGGCAGAAGAGAAGCAAATATCTGCAATGGACATGTGGCAGAGAAAGAAATACATGGGGGAGTTCAGACTCTGACTGCTAACTACAGTGACAACGATGAGCAGATTTCCTGCCACAGTAACAATATAGAAGAACAAAAACACCACAAAATATATTTTCTGCACCCCTTGGTTCTTTGAAAGGCCCAGAAGAATGAATTCCTTCACACTGCTTACGTTCTCCATGTTGATCAGTCGGGTGGCAATATGCAATATACAGCTTATACACCTGGGAAAATAAAGACAGACACATGATTCATCGGCATTTTTTCATTATTAGTAATGAATTCTATATCAGAAGTGGATGCAAACCAAGAAAGATATAGCATTAGTATTAAGCTTATGAAGTGTTTAGTTTCTGTCATGTATTTTTTTTTCACAGCTATTTAATTCTCCACAGTACAAAGCTTCTGCCATGGCTTTGGTGGCACGGAGATAGGTGCACTCTGTGATATGTTCCTTAATCCTGGTGTTCCAGGATCTTGAAGGACTGGCTCCATGGCTGGTAGCCTTCCATGCACTAAGGACAAGGCCAGAGTGTTCACCTTGGGCACTACAAGGCAGATAATGCAGCATGTTTGCCCTCAGGGGAGACAAAGTCCCTCACAGCAATCTTTGTAAAATGGATGTCTTTAAGAATACCTGGAAATATTGCTCAGAATGATGATTTGCTTTATAAGTACACATGATCTTTGAATTCTTGTTTAGAAGGGAAATGTAACCACATGCAGAGAAAAGAACTCTCTTGTGTTTATACATTTTGAAATGTAAATATGAAATGTCACAGGCTGAAAAATGAGTTCTGGGAAGGTTATCTATCATGGAGGGGAAAAAAATTGCACATATGACTTAATGGAGTACTTCACATTGTTCTAAATCTCAGCATTGTTTCTATCAGAGGAAGGAAGAATGAAAGACTCTTGTGAGATCTTCTGTCCCAGCATTGTACTGATTTTACCTAGTATGATTTTTGATACACTCTGCGTGATCCTTTCAAGGGTTAGCTTAGCTTAATGAAGCTAATCTAACTAAACTCCTTCAACAGCCAGTATAGGTCTGATTCATAGGCTGATTCAGAATGGCTGAATTAGGGTCCTTTGCAGAACCCTTTTTTCCTCCACTCACTATGAGGAGCTTAAGCAAATTAGCACCACCAGGTTAGAATGACCTTTACAGAATAATCCCTTTTGGTGCCTGAAAGTAGCTCAGAGCTTTCTGTAATGCCATCCACCTGTTTTAGGTTATGGCTGAGCTCCTTGTCCCTAGGCATTTCTACATCCATACAGTTTCTCATTCGAGACAAGGTCACATTCCAGCATAAACATGGGACTTCTTTGGTTCACCCTGTATTCCAGCTACAACCCATCAAGCATTACATGTCACTAATAAATGAGTAGCCTACATCTTTAGAAAGAGTGTAACGTCTCTAGCTTCCCTTTATGCACCCAGACCACCAGAGTTCCTTTGGTCAAAGAAGTCTGGGAACCACCAGATGAAACTCTTCACAGAGAGTTTAAGGTCAGCCAAAAGCAGGCACTCTTTTAATAAAAATATCCACTGTGTGGGCTTCCTTCTAGCATCAAAACATTCCCCGTCAGCTGGTGTTAAAATGCACCATTTTAAGTCCTGCAGAATTACATCACAACCAGGTCTTCTCATTTGTCTTGGTGATCTGTGAGCAAATCGGCGGAATGATTCAGTTAAGCCAAGTTATCTACCAACTACTTCCATCTGCAGCATAATCAGAAATTCTCGTGCAGGCACAAAGGGATCAAGCATCCACAGGAAACACTGAAACTGAGAAAAGCCAAGATTACTTTCAAACCCACAAAGTGAAGCCGAGAGAGGAAGTGGGCAAAGGTAGGGACTTTTCCTATGCTTACAGTTGTACTTACACTAGATGAAAGTTTTTCAAGCAGAAGGGTAAAATTTACATGGATGGTTCCCCTTCAGATATTTCTACAAGGAAAAGGATCAGTAAGAACAATGGGAGGTCAGTTTCTCCCTCATCTTACCAGGTCGTGATCCTTTCTACCCCTCTTCCTTCTAATGAGCAACGACGTAGACTTCTCAACAAAATAAGTGACAGGGATGAAATGAGCACACCTTTATGGCTGTGCAGTACCCAGTCGAAAAGAAATAGCTGGGCTCCATCCAAGCCAGAGCATGACTGGAAGCATACCACAGCAATCGCAGGGCCATATTTAGGCAGTCAGAAAGGAGTGACCAAGAGAGAAATGGTCAGGGGAAACTATATGCCTGAATACCAGCAGGTGGCAAATTCCTGAGCTAGAAACAAGGTGTGCATCTACAAAAGGACCGATTCACAATTCAGACAGCTCGGCTATGTATCTTGCTTGATAAGGTCCTTTCCATCACCACCAAACTGCATTTAACAAACTACCCATCTGTCTGATCTCATCTCATCGCCTTAAGTCATGTAGGCACCTGTACCTAAGCTAGGCATATTACACCTGACCAGTCTACTTGGAGATGTGATGAATCATGTGCTGCCGGTACCCGTTTCTTACTGTTGACTCCAAGAGGATTACTAGAATGACTAATTCAGTAGAGGATTGCCACCAGTTATGGCTTATCTCTTCAAGTGCCTTTGCAGGGGTAGACCTGAGCTATATGACATAATGCAATCAGCTGCAAAATAAAATGAATCTCATGTGTACTCTTAACATCTCAGAAAGGGTGAGAAATTGCACCATCTCCTTACTGCATGCATTCTTCCCTAAAATCTCAGGTGGTTATGGGAAACAAAAGAATAATATCGAAGCAATCGAATCTGCCGCTGTGGAACTAGCTCTGTGTATGATTCTAGCGAAAGATAACTAGATATAACTTCAGTGGAAGTTCCTTTCTGTATTTTCACATTTGTTCAAGAAGAAAGGAAAAGGAAGAGGAAAGCAAAGCAAAACAAAGCAAAGCAAAGCAAAGCGAGAAGGCAGAGAAGCTGCAAAACTTACCTCGCCTGTGTTTAGAGATCTAATATTTTGTGTAAGGGCTGTACAACTTTATCTCCTCAACTTCTGTCTCCCCTGGTATGAATGTGTTAGAGCACAGCGCCTTTAAAGAACATAGAATGGCTTCTGGAAAGCTTCCAAAACTTGCTTAGGAGGTGGCTGTCAGTGTATAATCCAACCCCATCTAATTTATTACTTGCTTTCGTGTGTCACAAGTGTATCTTGATGTTTCCTGCCTGTGTGAGAAGTGGTTTAATAGGCTGTGTGGATGATGTGACCTGGGTGTGCTGAATGATGCTTTCATACCCCAGCAGCTGCAAAAAGGGCTGAGAAGAAAACCGTTTAAGTACCAATCTTTAACCCTCTCCCAGGAAATCTTCCACCTGAAGGGCTCTTGGGGCTGCAGGAGGGAGGGGTGGAGGCTTAGTGAAGGGAAGGCGTGAAAGAAAGGGGCAAAGGAGGAGAATGAGTTCTGTCTTGACTGAAAAGTTTAAGTAAATATATTTTAAAGAAACAGTTGTCAGTCAATGCTTTTATAATGATATCACAAAGGCATTTCAGGGTTTCTCCATAAGAAATAACACTCAAAGGAGTAGCTGAGTATTCAACTGGACAAGCATATGCATGGAACTATCCAGCTAACGCTTCTCGGAGTTCTTCCTTACTCCAAGCTGATAGTTGTATGGATTTCCCATGTGTAAAGGGCCATTAGGTCCACTGCTCTGGCTTCCTAGCATTGTGAATGCTAAAACAGTCCATTTGTAATCTAGATATTTTCTCTCCTTTTTTAACTTCTGTGTATTCCAAAAAACATGTAAAAGAGAAATCCTCATTAAAGGAAAAAAAAAAAAAGAAACCTCAAGCTGTAGGAAGAGTCACCATCCTCCAGGGATGGTAAAGAATTCCTATCACAGGAGTCTTTTAAGGACAGCTTGGGCTCATTTCTCTCAGGAGTGGTTACGATGAAGTTTTTATAGGGACAGAAGATGTCCTGGGTGACCTCTTGATGACCCTCCAAGTCCTATCTCACCAGAAATTTCATCACTGGAAATCCAGTGAATAAAGCCTCTTTGCAAGAATTTGCATGTTTTAACAGAGGTCAGTGAATTACCAAGTCAGTCAAAAAAGTCCTTCATTTACGAACTGGGAAACTGAGGGAGGAAGTCACCTATTTAATGCCAATGGAAGTCAGCGAGTTTAACCCTGACTTAGTCACTCTAGGCTCTTCTGCAGAAAAAAATGAATGTCTCTGGAGGCAGATGCATCTGATCTACCTCAGAACTGATTTTAGGATGCGATTAGGTGTGAAATAGACATCTAGCTTTTAAAGAAAACAACCTAGGGCGGACAACTCTCAACTGTCATGATGGGCCCCATCTTTCTTAACCTGAGCAGCTGCAGTCAAAGGTGAACCTATGAAATGAAACAAACGAAGCAAATAGACATGCTGATTTATATCAGCATATCATCTCAACCAAGGCCCAAGTCAAATTCATCATGGCTCTGAACTCTACTGTGTATTTGTAGCTTATGCCTCATGGATGTCAGGAAAGACATTGTCTCAGCTACTGTCCTTTGCTTTGTTTTGCTGAAATTTCTGGAAACGTGGAATGGCCTGATAGCAACATAGTTAATGTCTCCATCTCCTCTGCACAGAATGCCAGCAATCTCCACAGTGAAAACAGAAATCCTACAGTTAATGAGAATAAATACTGGTAAAGAAATGTCTTGGTGAAAATAGTCCCCTAACTTAAATGTCCTTTTACTGTCGCCTGGAGTCTTGGGCAGCTTAATGAGGGTTAACAGTAGTCACTGCAGGAAACAAGAGTATTGGTTAAGAAGGTAAACAAAGTCTTACAGTCTTTGGGAAAGGAAGAGGAACAGCAGATGACAGAAGCCAGAGATCAGGCCAATAGCATCTGGCCTGCTAACCTAGTATGAGTCAGCCTGCCACTTTCTGTACCCAGTGGCACACATGGCAGCAACTTGGCTAGCATCACATTCATGTCCTTTTGTTTCCCTAGCCAAATGGACTACCAGAGGTGACTTAATGCACAAGTCCAAATGAAGAATTGCTGCTACCTCCTGCTGCAAAATAATTCCCCGTTGGGGTGCGCTTAGTGCCAGCAAAGGAGAAAGGTCTTTTCTCCATTTTCATTCCACTTACCTCGGCACCTGGCTCTGGACACCACTATGGCAGCAGGTCATGCTCAGGGGAGCTTTGATTTGGACAAGGAGGGACTGTGCATGGTGAGATGAACGAGGTTTTGCAGCTGGATAGTGAATACTGGCAAGGGGTTTGTTGACAGAGCCATGGTGAATGTGTGTTGTGAATTTGATGATGGGCAGGATGGGGACAAGGCACAGTGTGGAGGGAAGTTGTGAAACTTGAAATGGCTGCTACATAGCTAGGAGCTGTCTTCATGGAGTTTGTGAAATCAGAAGTGCCTGAGGTGTGGTGAGGGACTGTGCTGAAAGACTGTATGAAGTGGCAGGTAATACTGTGGGTGCTAAGCTGTGTTGAAAGACCTTGTGACATCAGAAGCGGGCATCGTGTTTTGAAGGGTAACACTAGGAGAGGTTGCAAAATTGTGGCTGCTGAGGTGTCATAAGGCTGGCTAGAGAGTTCAAGGAGACCCTACAGTAGAACAGGTAATGTGAAGTAGTAGGGGACAATGTATGGTGACAACTTGTGTTGGGAGAGGTTTTGAGGTCAGAAGAGGACACTCGGTAGTGAGGAATGTGCTAGGGGAGGTTCTGCAGTGACAGTGGACCCTTGGGGAATGAGAAGTTGTGTTGAGGGAGGTTGTGAAACCAGCAGCAGGCATTAGGGAAGAGGACTGACCATTTCTCAATCTGTGTGACCCTGAGCAGCAGTAGGCCATCTTCTGCAAGGTCTATGAAACTAGAGCTGCTCATGGATGCATCTGGGAAGCAAAGCATCAGTGCAAGAGTCAAGCTATAACTTTGGACAGACAGTTCTTGTGTTCTTTATATCGCGAGACTGTCTGAAGAAGGGAGAAGTAGTGAAAAAGCATTACTATTGCCTGCCAAACATTGGTAAATTCCCATTTTTGATGGTCCCTGGCTCATCCCTCTGGGACAGCAGCACCAACCCGGTCATTTACTTCCTCTTCAGGAGCAACCGTCACCACCGGCTCCATGGCTCTGGGAAAGTCACCTTCCAACAAGCGTTTGCAGAGAAAGCAACGTGCGGAGAAGGAAGCCAAGTGCCCAGAGACACTGCTGCAGAGACTGCTGTAAAAATCCCTGCTGGCGAGGAGGTGTGGGAGGGTGGGGCAGCCTGCAGAGGGGACTGAGGGGAGGTGGGCAGCAGTGCTCAGCCCCCAGCGGAGCCAGGGCATCTCCACTGCAGTGGGAGCAGCTCAGCTGGTGACGTGCCCCTTCCGAGCAGGGCTGTGCTGGGGACCAGGGAGCTGGGTGAGAGCGATCCTTGTCTGCACAGCATGCCAGTGCCTCTTCTCATTACGTGGTCCCCCTTGTGGAAGGGGACATGGTGCACAGAGCATGGCTATGCAGAGCATGCAGAGCACAGGGAGGCAGAGTGACCCAGGATGCTGGGCATGTCTTTGGGACTCTGAACCTTACAGGGAGTCTTTTCCCTCACTTTGACTTGAGGCCAAGCCTGCAGGACTCCAGTGCATTCTGGCAGCTCCTGGGAGGCCACTCTCAGCAGGGATGAGTTTCATCCTGGCTATTTTGGGCTTGTATAGAAACATCCTTCAGGCCTGAACACCTAGGGGACTGTTCAGCTGGTGCCACGGCTGCTCTGGTCAACACACAGGGGTCCTGGAGTGATGCGTGGTGTTTCTGTGTGTGTAGAGAAGAGCACCAATTCCTCACCTACACCCTGAGCCTCTCCATCGCTGTCCCCAGAGGACATCTCAACTCATCTGTCCCAGCTTTCGCCCAAGATGGCCATCTCCAGATGAGTTAGTTGCCCTAGGCTGCCTGTACAGGCAGTGGAGAGAAAGGTGCTTGTAAGGAGCTTTTCCCTTCCCTATGTGGCTGCAGCACACAGCTCCTGCTGAGCCATCAGCCACCCTCCTGTCCCTGTGCCAAATCTCTTCCCCACCACCGTCTCGCCCCACACTGGGGATGCCTCGCTCCCCTTACGCAGTGCCATGCAAGGCCTCTCACCCTAGTGCTTCTGAGAAAGCTTTCAGCTCCCAGCCACAGCACCTTATCTCACTGTCTTCCCAGTAGCTGCTGGGAGGGTCACCTCTCTTCCTGGCACTGGCACTTGCCTGTTGCTGCAGGGCTGAAAGGGCATTTCTCTGCCTCTCCATCCAGCTCTCCAGACTTCCTATTTTTTATTTTTTATTTTTGGCTCCTGCCCTCAATCCTTCCCTCCTTTGTTTCTCCATTACTCTCTTTCTGGGTTGGCTGGTGCGTGGATCTATTTAACACTAAAACAGTTTATGAGCAAGTGAAGGGCTGGATTTAAAAGGAATGGATCTAAATCTGATTTTTTGAAATTAAGTTGAAAGCAGAGAAAGGAGGGAAAATGTCTGCACCAGAACATTCAAAGAACTAACAGGGGTCAAAACTTTTCTTTTTTGCTCATTTTAATTCTATGGGGTAACAGTATTCCTGAAGCCGTTTCACAGAATCACAGAATGGTTGAGGTTGGAAGGGACCTCTGGAGATCATCTAGTCCAACCCCCTGCCCAAGCAGGGTCACCTAGAGCAGTTGCCCAAGATCGCGTCCAGGCGGATTTTTGAATATCTCCAGAGAAGGAGACTCCACAGCCTCTCTGGGCAACCTGTTCCAGTGCTCTGTCACCCTCGCAGTGAAGAAGTTTTTCCTCATGTTCAGATGGAACTGTCTGTGTTTCAGTTTGTGCCCATTGCCTCGCGTCCTGTTGCTGGGCACCACTGAAAAGAGTCTGGCTCCATCCTCTTGACACCCTCCCTTCAGATACTTGTACACGTTAATAAGATCTCCTCTCAGCCTTCTCTTCTCCAAGCTAAACAGGCCAAGCTCTCTCAGCCTTTCCTCATAAGAGAGATGCTCCAGTCCCCTAATCATCTTTGTAGCCCTTCGCTGGACTTCCTCCAGTAGTGCCACATCCCTCTTGTACTGGGGAGCCCAGAACTGGACGCAGTACTCCAGATGTGGCCTCAGCAGGGCTGAGTAGAGGGGGAGAATCACCTCCCTCCACCGGCTGGCAACACTCTTCCTGATGCACCCCAGGATACCATTTGCCTTCCTGGCCACAAGGGCACATTGCTGCCTCATGCTTAACTTGGTGTCCACCAGCACTCCCAGATCCTTCTCGGCAGAGCTGCTTTCCAGCAGGTCAACCCCCAACCTATACTGGTGCCGGGGGTTATTCCTCCCTAGGTGCAGGACCCTGCACTTGCCTTTGTTGAACTTTAGGAGGTTCCTCTCCGCCCACCTCTCCAGCCTCTCCAGGTCTCTCAGAATGGCAGCACAGCCCTCTGGTGTATCGGCCACTCCTCCCAGTTTTGTATCCTCAGCAAACTTGCTGAGGGTGCACTCTGTGCCTTCATCCAGGTCATTGATGAAGAAGCTGAACAAGACTGGAGCCAGGACTGACCCCTGGGGGACACCGCTAGCTACAGGCCTCCAACTTGACTCTGTGCCACTGATCACAACTCTCTGAGCTCTGCCATTCAGCCAGTTCTCAATCCACCTCACTGTCCACTCATCTAACCCACACTTCCTGAGCCTGTCTATGAGGATGCTATGGGAGACAGTGTCGAAAGCCTTCCTCAAGTCAAGGGAGACAACATCCACTGCTCTCCCCTCATCTACCCAGCCAGTCATTCCATCACAGAAGGCTATCAGATTGGTTAGGCATGATTTCCCCTTGGCGAAGCCATGCTGACTACTCCTGATCACTTTCTTGTCCTCCACATGCTTGGAGAGGGCCTCCAGGATGAGCTGCTCCATCACCTTTCCAGGGATGCAGGTGAGGCTGACTGGCCTGTAGTTCCCTGGGTCCTCCTTCTTGCCCTTTTGGAAGACTGGGGTGACACTGGCTTTCTTCCAGTCCTCAGGCACCTCTCCTGTTCTCCATGACCTTTCAAAGATGATGGAGAGTGGCTTAGCAATACCATCCGCCAGCTCCCTCAGCACTCGTGGGTGCAGCCCATCGGGGCCCATGGATTTGTGGGTGTCAAGTTTGCTTAAATGATCTCTAACCCGATCCTCCTCCACCAAGGGAAAGTCTTCCTTTCTCCAGACTTTCTCTCTTGCCTCCAGGGTCTGGGGTTCCTGAGGGCTGGCCTGAGCAGGAAAGACTGAAGCAAAGGCGGCATTCAGTAACTCTGCCTTCTCTGCATCCTTCGTCACCAGGGCTCCCACCCCATTCAGCAAAGGGCCCACATTTTCCCTAGTCTTCCTCTTGCTACTGATGTCTTTGAAGAAGCCCTTCTTGTTGTCCTTGACATCGCTTGCCAGATTTAATTCCAAACGGGCCTTAGCCTTCCTCGTTGCATCCCTGCATACTCTGACAATGTTCCTATATTCCTCCCAAGTGGCCTGTCCCCCTTTCCACTTTCTGTAGACTTCCTCCTTCTGGTTGAGTTTTGCCAGGAGCTCCTTGCTCATCCATGCAGGTCTCCTGCCTCCTTTGCTTGACTTCCTACTCATAGGGATGCACCGTTCTTGAGCCTGGAGGAAGTGATGTTTGAATATTAACCAGCTCTCTTGAACACTCCTTCCTTCTAGGGCCCTCACCCATGGGATTCCTCCAAGTAGGTCCCTGAAGAAGCCAAAGTTTGCTCTCCTCAAGTCCAGGGTTGCGATCCTACTCAGTGCCCTGCCTCCTCCTCGCAGGATCCTGAACTCCACCATCTCATGGTCACTGCAGCCAAGGCTGCCCCCGACCTTCACATCTTCCACCAGTCCTTCTTTGTTTGTTAGTACGAGGTCCAGCAGCACACCTCTCCTTGTTGGCTCCTCCACCACCTGTGTCAAGAAATTGTCACCAATGCTCTGCAGGAACCTCCAGGACTGTTTGTGCCTAGCTGTGTTGTCTTTCCAGCAGATACCGGGGTGGTTGAAGTCCCCCATGAGAACCAGGGCCTGGGATCGTGAGGCTACTTCCAGCTGTCTGTAGAAGGCCTCATTGACTTCCTCTTCCTGATCAGGCGGCCTGTAGTAAACACCCACAGCAGTGTCACCCATGCTAGCCTGCCCTTTAATCCTTACCCATAAGCTCTCGACTCGCTCTTCATCCACCCCTAGGCACAGCTCAATACATTCCAGTTGCTTTCTCACATAAAGAGCAACTCCACAACCTCGCTGTCCTGGTCTGTCTTTCCTAAAAAGCACGTAGCCATCCATGACAGCATTCCAGTCATGCGAGCTATCCCAGTAGTTCAAAGAACTAACAGGGGTCAAAACTTCTCTTTTTTGTTTGTTTTCTACGGAGTAACAGTACTCCTGAAGCCATTTCATGTCAGTTAACAAGGTTTGGAGAAGCCCTTTGAGAGTTGATTTTAATATTGCTTTAGCAGAGATTTCACTAGAAACCATGAGAACTCTCTGCTGTTCTCCTTCTATATCCACTTGTTCTTTCAGCTCCACTGACTGCATTTCCTGGATCTCCGTGGTTGTAGTGGGATCCTAGGCACCTGGCACACCTACACTGTGAGGACCCAAAGTCCGGTGACCGAAATCCTACCCTTAGCTTTTACCAAGACTAAAGATAAATCCTTCCCACCCGAAATACTTTACATTTATTTTATCTCTAAATGAAGTTTTCTTGAACAATACGAGAGAAGAGAAAATGACCATAACTAGTAGAAGTGTTGCTCTTTCTTGTGATAGTCTCGGGGGCAATGTGTAGGTTTAGGTAATACCTCCGCACCTTGCTGGAGCTACACAAATGCAGTTCACATGAAAACCTTGCTCTTGTGTGGACCAAGGCAGCCGTAAGAAGCTGTGACCAACAGCCAGGTGTTTACCCAAGCACAAATGTCTGATGAGGTCAGGAGCATGGCACGGGAGGAGCACTTGAGGCCTGGAGTTTATTAAGCACAGGATGGACTGAGGCCGGTATGGTAAAGGTGGAACATGAAGAGCCATCTTGGGGCACAGATCAAACATGTTACAGGGTGGAATTGGGTAACGGGGATGCTATAAATTGTTTGCATGACAAAAGATCCACTTGGGCAGGCCAGCTGCAGGGGAATAGGCCAAGCATGCTAACTCCTCATATGTAGTTCATTGAATCACATAGGGACTGGTCCTGCTCCCTCTGAAATCACTGCAGGACATGTTATTCCCTTGCCAAAGAGCAAGTGCAGCTGTGTAGTACCAGACTAGCACGGCTGGAGTTAGCTCTTCTCAAATAACCTTGGCTTTTTGTTTGTCCTTTTTCAGCCCACACTGAAGCTTTCAGCAAAGATTTTTCCTGTGTCTTACATAAAAAAGTATTTACCTGGTCCAGTCACCATTTCCTTTTCCTTTTGTTTTCCCTTTATTTCTTTTCAGTATGATTTGCCTTATATTTAGGGTTCTCTTTGACAGTAGTTTTAATAGTATTCCCTCCACGACACATTGTATGATGAGTGTTCTTGGTTCTTCTCATATCCCTTTTCTTTGTCAGGAACATCCCACAAAATGGGTGATGCATATGTTGCTACTCTAATGCAAAGCACAGCTATAACGGAAATGCATCCTAAGGCAGCTCCAGAAAATGCAAAATGGACTGAGAAAATCAGATGGATTTTCAGATGGAGAAAATATATTATGAAATATGCATGAGATCCATGAAGAGCAGAGAACACCACCACCACCACCACCAAATCTCACAATTAAGTGGGTGCTAATATTCATCTGATTACCAGGACAGAAACAATCTATACAAAATAGGAATCTCTGTCAGCTAAATTTTTTTTTTTTTTTTTTTGCCCTGTTTGTCTTCTGAACTTTCTTTCCATGAGTCATTTCCTCTACACAGAGAGGATTAGAAGTCAAGAGCATGGCTGAATGCCCTGAAACTTGCTCCATGTTCAGACAAAACCAGACTTTGTGAGCTCAATTCTCCTTCAGTTTGAGCTGGTGTAGAGCGACCTCTTCACGAAAAGTCCTGAGGGATGTTGAGGGGACAAATTCCAGCTATCATGCAGCTGGGAAATACTAGCTTTCCAAGTGACAAGGTTGCTTAAGGGATGGGAGAGGAAGGCGAAAAGCAGGGCCAGAAACACCAGCAAGGAAAGCTTTGTAAGGAGTCCTTGCCTCTGACAGAGACAGGTTTGAGCTGCAGGGATCGATTCACTATGTCAGAACATGACAAAAAGCATCAGTTCTTTTTAAAATCGTTGGACAAATGTGTCCCTAATTCCTCTTTGCATATGTATAATTTGTACAAGGGTTCTAATTTTCATGCTAACAAATGTGTTTGGACTGCACTCTGTCTACAACAGGTAAAAATGGTTTTTGATAGTATCTCTCTCCTGAGATATGGTCTTTAGCAGGCTATTTCCTGTTAGAGATCAGTTTCAAAAGAACGGTAATCCTGATGAGCTCGGAAACCATCTAGTGTTCAGAAAATGTAAGGTTAAGTTGGTGTCCAACCTTGCACAGCCTAGAAAGGACAACCCCTGATAGGATTTGGCTGCTTTTCCTGGAAAGGGCATTCTGAATGCGGGTAGCCAAGAGCAACCTTCCAGTAAGAATTACGATGAGTTCTTGAGATATATATATAGGGAGTGTGTGGCCAATCCGCTTTAGGCCAGTTTCCATAAGGATGCAATACAGACTGCAGGGTTTCTTGGGGAAAAATGTGAAGGACTGCTGGCCCAAATCTCTGCTTCCTTCTGTGTTTACTGCTCCACTGCCTCTCTCCCTCCCTCACCCTCCAGCACTCTCCTCCCTGCTCTTCCATATCCTTGTATCCTTACACAACTGATAAAAATCCCCAGGAAGGGATAAGCAGCAGCTCATAACAGTCCAGATTCCTGACCAGTTAACTGCCAGGGCAGATGTACTTGCACTTTACTAAGCTGAACAGGAAAAGCAGAAAAATAGTATCTGTACTTCTAAGTTTCGCGTAATTGTGTCATCTTAAGTAGCATTAGCATATTACTTCCCCTCTGAGCTCACATCTGTTCTTTTAAGAAGAAAGAGAGTGAATGGCCTGTTGGGGATTACCTCTGACATGACGGATGACATGGAAAGTGTACAAGAGACCATGCAGTCAGCTTTGGCCCCAGCTCTCTATTTGGCTGAATTTCTTGCATTAACCCTATCAGCCCGTTTCACTGCAGGGATGTGTCACACTACTTGAGAGTCATGCTCAGGGTGAGATGATGTCCTTGACAGGTCGATCCTGCCTGTATTCTCCCTGTGATCCTCCAGAAGATGTTCTGGATTACTTCTGGCCAGGTTTTCACAGGGCCCTCGCGGGTCTTTGGAGCAGACTCCAGGAGAAGGGGACCGCCTGCTGTGTGCCTTCCTTCGCTGCCCCCGCAGGCTCTTGTGTGTCTGATAGAGCCTCACTGCCTCCCCAGCTTGCTGCTGTTTTACAGGAGTGCTTCTGGCCTGCAAGGGGGCTTGGCTCTACCCAGCAACCTTTGCCAGCAAATCAGGTGGTCGACCCACTGCACCTCCTGCTACCTCCTTTGCAAGGTCAGGGCTAGCCAAGTTCTCTCCTACCTCTAGTGGCTTCTTTGGGATGGGAATTTGTCAGTCTTCCCTTCTCTCTGCCCTGAGGAACTTCCTACACAGTCCTGTGCCCCACAGATGGTGGGAGTTTTGTGGCAGCAGGGGGACTCTCTTCGTTATTCCCTTAGGATTCCTTCCTTTGAACTCTGACACACTCACATCCCTTTTTTCATTTGTATTCCCACAACCTGCACCCTGCCTCACCCTGAATCTCTTCCTTTTTCAGGGAGAGCTTTCAGTTTGTGGCTGGAGGGAGGTTGGCCTGTTCCTTCTGGTAAGCAGGGACAGCATCCAGGCAGACACCTGGGGGAAAGCACTCAAGCAGAGGAGAACATACATCCCCATATAGCTCTCCCTTCCTTCAATACATTGTGGTCATTCTTCCTTCCACATTTCTTTTAGAAAACCTTCTTTTTTTCCCAAAAATGAATGTTGAGGGGTGGGGAGAGATCCCTTGTATGGTTTATTGCCAAAAATAATTGTTTTTGAAATTATTTTTGACCAGACAGATCTATGCAATGGCTTTAGGAGCAAGAAAATTGATGGAGAAGGAGCTGAGATTTTTGCTCTCAGTTAGCGTGAAGGTTGAAAGCAAGAAGCAAACAAAGACCAGGCTGATACATTTTAAAAAGGTGTTTAATAAATTTAGCACCCAAGGACAGTGACAGTAAGCAGAGATAGAAAGCTATGCAGCCTGCTTCTCATGCCATATTGTGCAGGAGTCTAAATGAACAAAGGGCATTTGAATATCGGTTAATGTAGCAAACTAGCAACATGGCTTGGGATAACCCTAAATTAAAGCCTTATATTCACTTCCCCCCCCCCCCCGATTTCTAGAGTCCAATGGTTTAAAGGAATCTTCATAGTCTTCCTCTCTCTTTCCTTTTGTCTCCAATGCAGAAGGTGTTCAGGCAAAAGAAGGGATGAATTTAAGAGGGCATAGTTATTGTTTGTGGCTTTCCCGTTCATCTTTGTCATCTGCTGAATCTTTAAAGGCCCTCTGGAAGGCCAGCCTGAGGGTGAGCCGAATCCTCCGATCCCTGTAGCTGCCCACAATGAAGTAAAGAACTGGACTGAGGCTGCTATTGACGCAGGACAGCACAAAACCAGTCTCTGTGGAGTAGAGAAATTTATAGCCCCAGAAGTCAAAGAGGATCAGGACACTCAGCGGAACAGCAAAAATGAGGAAGAAGAGGACGGTGAGCATAATCACGGTGAATAGCCTGCCTGTTTGGAGGTGCTGGGAGCTGCACTTGACTTTGAGGAAGAGGGTGAGGCTGAATACCAGCATGAGGGGCGTGCAGAAGAGGAAGTCCAGGACTCCAATGGTGATGAGGAGTATGTGGCAGTTGCTAGAGAGGCGAACAGTGCAAGAAACGTACCCCAGCATGTTCAGCAGCAGCGAGAGGCTCCAGAGCACGCCGGAGATGATGCTGGACAAGTGCTCTGGGCGATGGCTTCGGCACCAGATGGGACAGAGGACAGACGGGCACCTCTCAATGCTGATGGCTGTCAGGAGATACAAGCCAGTTCCGTACGTGAAAAGATCCAGGAAGAGGAATATCCCAAACTGCACTCCCACATTGAACTGCATCAGGCCCTGAACTGTTTCGATGGCGATGCAGAGCAGGTAGCCAAAGTCAGCGGCAGCCAGCTTCAGGATGTAGACAGTGAAGCGGTTCCTCCGGATGCAGAAGCCGAGGTACCACAGGACCGTGCCATTTCCCAACATGCCAGAGGCAGAGCTGATGAGGCAGAAGCTCTCCATGAACTTGAGGAGAGCATATGACGGCTCTGCCTTTTGCACAGTCCCACTGTAATTAGCCCCTTCAGCCAGGCTGGTTGTATTTGGAAGGAAGGTTGATGTAGTTTTAGCACTCATAATGAGGGCTTCACTGTGAAGTACTGATCTGTCACTGTCTCTGATTTCACACAGACCTGTAAGCAGAGAGCACAGAGGTGGTAGCTCATGTGACTTTCTCTCCTGATCATCTGGTGGTGTTTGCAATGCCTTTCCAGTTCTTTGTAGCCAGAGGTAGATTCAGGGAAGGATTGCTGTGTTTGGACTTGGAGCCCAGAGCTTCTATGTGTCATTTAAAACATCGTATCTGAGGCCAAATTGTGTGTGGCATGTAGGAAAAGCTAGATTACAATGTATGTGTCTCTTTTTGAACTTATTTCTTGAGGCTCCTTTTACAGCCAGTGGTGGGAACAAGTACGTTAAAATAAAGCAATGTTAGCTCATATTGATCATACCCGAAAAGTTCCTCATTTTCCTGTCTTAATAAAGAGGGAACCCAGGGATATTAGCTCAGATATAATTGTCTTTGCTTCATATAGCTAGGATTAGGTGAGATGAATATTGTCAAAAGTGTATAAAAATTGTAGACAATCAACATACAAATTAAGGTAGCATTAAATCAGACCGAGTTTTTCCTATCCGTACTCCCAGAAAACATCGTCGAGTAGTCATAATAGCTGGTAGTTTTTTATGTTGATGACTGATTTCTATTTTAATGAAATGTAGTTTAATGTGATTGGTTTGGCCTCTGGAGCCTTATGTATAGATAATAATTCAGTCTGACAGAGTCAGGCCTTACTAATTTCTTTCTCAGAAATTTTAAGCACCATGTGTAGGAGAAAGTGTCTGACCCACACATGACATTGGAATTATGGCTTAAATAACTGTTTCACACCGTTCTGTCAATTCACCCTGCTCTCTCCCCATGATACTGGGATTTGAATGAGAATATTGCCCCCCAAAAAACCTCCAAAACCAAAGGTCCAGAAATAAAATTCACTCCATTTTTGTCCCATGAGGTCGAACTGTGTGACTCTTTCCTACTTGCCCTGCCAGCTGTTAATTTGGACATGACAAGATAGAGAAGTGCCATGAAAGACAGCAGGAGATAGTCAAAAAGAAGAGAGAAACAAGTCAAAATAAGGACAGTGGTGAAGAGGTGAATCATGGGATAATCTAACCGACACGAATAGTTCCTTACCCCTTTGTCAAATGCCACAGCAAGTGGGGAGACAGACTACCTGAACGGGTGAAATGTGACAAATTGAAACATTATTGTTTCATCTCAACAACCCACCCTGTCTCCAGTGCTACACGGAAAAACTATGCAGGTAATCTCCTCGTCCAGCTGATAGCTGGGGCAGTGGGGATAATTTTGCCGCATGAGTCTGTGACAGGCATATACACCGGCAGTGCTTGGTTGGGAATCCAAGTGGAACCATTGCACCTAACTTTATGCATTAAGAATACAAACGTCTCATTGCACTTAGCTTTTAAAGCTACCATTAGAATTAATGGAGGTTTAGGAGCACCTGCAAAGGTAATATTTTGGCCCTAAGATAGGTGTCTTAGGTGTGCACAGTCAGCTGCCTGTCTTTCTCTGCTGACTGCAGACACATCCCATGGTGCTAGCTTCACCTAGTGGCTTAACATCTGGATGGCTGAAGGCAGGTGAGGTGAACTGCACCCTTAATGTCATCACCACAGCTTGCAGGATGTGTCTTTTAGGGTTGACTGAACCCAGGGAACTTCTGGCACTGCGGCATACTCTTTTGTAGGGAGCTAGAAGATTCCATCCTCAGCCATTATGGGACCTCGAGTATTTCTAACATCAAGCCTTTAGAGACTGTTAGATCCAAGAATATAAGTATGTACTTCTGAAATGGACTAAGGGAAATAAAAAGCATTGTCTCTTTCAGAAAGCAAGGAATGTCTGTTGTAGCACAGTTTGTTTCAGAACAGGCAGGTAAGTGCTGCATGTAACATCTGAGTCCAAACTCACCTTCTGTTTCTTTATCTTAGTAGAGTAGCTTACTGCTTGCCCAACAGCACTCACAAGGCTACCTGCTCCCTGAACATCTGTAGCAAGCCCATTGAAAATATTTGGCCTTATGACTGTGTTCACTTCCTCTCCATCTGGTTGTGGGGTGGCAGCAGATCTCCCACAGTGAAAAATTATCAGACCTTGATCCACAGTAGAAAGTACCTGAAGCAGCCGCTAATTCTGTGAACCAAGTCTGCTGTGAGGAGAAAGGAAGACCCGATGGTTAGTGGTTACCCACCCTTTGGAGAATCCAGTTGCAGCACACTCCTCTGCCACAACCTCTCTGTGTGACCTGAAGCAATTTGCCAACTGATTTAAAGAGGACGCAACTATTTGAGTGGCACCTACCTCTGCCTTTGCCCACTCCAACCTTCTCACCAGGTGCTCACATTAAGAAAGTGGTGGTTTTACCTCCCTGCTGCCATCATCTCCACAAGGCAATTCACCCCACCTGAAATGTGGGTCATCCTCTGGAGGTGCCTCTCTCTCCATTGGCCATTTAGGGAACATCAGGTGATTACGTTTCTAGCTAAGGCATTTCAATCAGATTTCATAATGCTAAATAGCATCAGCCTGGGCCACTGATAGTGTACTGTCACGTAGTGTCAAACTGGTTGTAATGGACGCCCTGTGGGGATATGCCGAATCATCAAAAACTTTGCATTCCATATAATGCAAGTGAAGTAACCATCCTATGACTTCCATAGACCATGCAAAAGCAAGTGGAAAAGTTGCTCACAGTTCTCGTATATCTCTTATAAGACTTTGGTAGACTCCTTTGGTAAGACTGCTGCCTCCAAAGCATATTCAAAACCTGAGTCTACTTCCTTAATGAAACTAATTAATGAAAGCCTGCATCAAATAGCAGCAGTCTAGCTGGTCTTTCTTTCCCTTGAGATTAAACATCCTTCCTATGGCTTACATGCTGAGTACAGTATAGTTCTTGTGGCAGCTGTTAGTCTGAACAAACTTGACACCACAAAGACATCTCCTTGTCTGGACACAGAGTTATGCTGTTGTGTTTTCTCAGCTAATCTTAATTGATCATCTAAGACCAAAACTGCTAGTGTTTGATCTCTGAAGAATGCCACCTTCTATGACGGATGGGCATTTAGGGCAATGCAATAGCATTTGTTCTTGGCAAAAGATCCCTAGAATGAAGATCTCGTTATCTTGAAGATGATCGAGACAATTGTGCAGCTATAGCCAATTTCTAACTAGCAGGAAAGGAAAATATTTGAGCTCCTTTCCCCCAGTTCTTTTTTCTCCTCCCTTCCCCTCACCATCTCTCCAAAATCATGGCAGAAAGCAAGAGACAGAGGGCAATGGCAAAGACCGCTGCAGCCATCCAGGACTTTCTCACCTTCTTGTGGGTTCCTCGGTATTTCAGGGACTATTTGCAGCAACTGCCTGGTGTGGATCTGCTGGTGAAAATTGTCACCTGAATTCTGTGACTGATGGTCCAGATAAAATCCTTGTGCTGTAAAATCAAATCCTGGTGCTGGGCTATTTAGACACTGTTTAAAAAGCCATGGTCATTTCAATGTGACGTCTGGAGAAACAGCCAATCACTCTCTTGAGGAAGGATCTAGTTTGTTGTATGTGGTCACTTATATTCCAACCACTTCCCCCTTCCCTCCCAGCACAGAACCTGTCACTGTCATGGCTTAGGAAATGCTTTCTCGCTACTTCTCCCTTCTTCAGACAGTCTCGCGATATAAAGAACACAAGAACTGTCTGTCCAAAGTTATAGCTTGACTCTTGCACTGATGCTTTGCTTCCCAGCTGCATCCATGAGCAGCTCTAGTTTCACAGACCTTGCAGAAGATGCTCTACTGCTGCTCAGGGTCACACAGATCGAGAAATTGTCAGTCCTCTTCCATAATGCCTGCTGCTGATTTCACAACCTCCCTCAACACAACTTCTCCTTCCCCAAGGGTCCACTGTCACTGCAGAACCTCCCTTAGCACACTCACCACTACCGAGTGTCCTCTTCTGACCTCAAAACCTCTCCCAACACAAGTTGTCACCATACATTGTCCCCTACTACTTCACACTACCTGTTCTACTGTAGGGTCTCCTTGAACTTTCTAGCCAGCCTTATGACACCTCAGCAGCCACAATTTTGCAACCTCTCCTAGTGTTACCCTTCAAAACACGATGCCCGCTTCTGATGTCACAAGGTCTTTCAACACAGCTTAGCACCCACAGTATTACCTGCCACTTCATACGATCTTTCAGCACAGTCCCTCACCACACCTCAGGCACTTCTGATTTCACAAACTCCACGAAGACAGTCCCTGGCCATGTAGCATCCATTTCAAGTTTCACAACTTCCCTCCACACCCTGCCTTGTCCCCATCCTGCTCATCATCAAATTCACAACACACATTCACCATGGCTCTATCAACAACCCCCTTGCCAGTATTCACTATCCAGCTGCAAAACCTCGTTCATCTCACCATGCACAGTCCCTCCTTGTCCAAATCACAGCTCCCCTGAGCATGACCTGCTGCCATAGTGGTGTCCAGAGCCAGGTGCCAAGGTAAGTGGAATGAAAATGGAGAAAAGACCTTTCTCCTTTGCTGGCACTAAGCGCACCCCAACGGGGAATTATTTTGCAACAGCAGGTAACAGCAATTCTTCATTTGGACTTGTGCATTAAGTCATCTCTGGTATTCCATTTGGCTAGGGAAACAAAAGGACATGAATGTGATGCTAGCCAAGTTGCTGCCATGTGTGCCACTGGGTACAGAAAGTGGCAGGCTGACTCATACTAGGTGAGCAGGCCAGATGCTATTGGCCTGATCTCTCGCTTCTGTCATCTGTTGTTCCTCTTCCTTTCCCAAAGACTGTAAGACTTTGTTTACCTTCTTACCCAATACTCTTGTTTCCTGTAGTGACTGCTGATAACCCTCATTAAGCTGCCCAAGACTCCAGGTGACAGTAAAAGGATATTTAAGTTAGGGGACTATTTTCACCAAGGCATTTCTTTACCAGTATTTATTCTCATTAACTGTAGGATTTCTGTTTTCACTGTGGAGATCGCTGGCATTCTGTGCAGAGGAGATGGAGACATTAACTATGTTGCTCTCAGGCCATTCCACATTTCCAGAAATTTCAGCAAAACAAAGGAAAGGACAGTAGCTGAGACAATGTCTTTCCTGACATCCATGAGGCATAAGCTACAAATACACAGTAGAGTTGAGAGAAACAATGAATTTGACTTGGGCCTTGGTTGAGATGATATGCTGATATAAATCAGCATGTCTATTTGCTTCGTTTGTTTCATTTCTTAGGTTCACCTTTGACTGCAGCTGCTCAGGTTAAGAAAGATGGGGCCCATTGTGACAGTGACATTTCTCCGCCCTAAGTTATTTTGTTTAAAAGCTAGATGTCCATTTCAGACCTAATCGCATCCTAAAATCAGTTCTGAGGTAGATCAGATGCATCTGCCTCCAGAGACATTCATTTTTTTCCACAGAAGAGCCTAGAGTGACTAAGTCAGGGTTAAATTTGCTGGCTTCCATTGGCATTAAATAGATGACGTCCTCCCTCAGTTTCCCAGTTCGTAAATGAAGGATTTTTTTGACTGACTTGGTAATTCACTGACCTCTGTTAAAACATGCAAATTCTTGCAAAGAGGCTTTATTCACTGGATTTCCAGTGATGAAATTTCTGGTGAGATAGGACTTGGAGGGTCATCAAGAGGTCACCCAGGACATCTTCTGTCCCTATAAAAGCTTAATTGTACCACTCCTGAGAGAAATGAGCCCAAGCTGTCCTTAAAAGACTCCTGTGATAGGAATTCTTTACCATCCCTGGAGGATGGTGACTCTTCCTACAGCTTGAGGTTTCTTTCTTTTTTTCCTTTAATGAGGATTTCTCTTTTACATGTTTTTTGGAATACACAGAAGTTAAAAAAGAAGAGAAAATATCTAGATTACAAATGGACTGTTTTAGCATTCACAATGCTAGGAAGCCAGAGCAGTGGACCTAATGGCTCTTTACACATGGGAAATCCATACAACTATCAGCTTGGAGTAGGGAAGAACTCCGAGAAGTGTTAACTGGATAGTTCCATGCATATGCTTGTCCAGCTGAATACTCAGCTACTCCTTTGACTGTTATTTCTTATGGAGAAACCCTGAAATGCCTTTGTGATATCATTAGAAAAGCATTGACTGACAACTGTTTCTTTAAAATATATTTACTTAAACTTTTCAGTCAAGACAGAACTCATTCTCCTCCTTTGCCCCTTTCTTTCACGCCTTGCCTTCACGAAGCCTCCACCCCTCCCTCCTCCAGCCCCAAGAGCCCTTCAGGTGGAAGATTTCCTGGGAGAGGGTTAAAGGTTGGTGCTTAAATGGTTTTCTTCTCAGCCCTTTGTGCAGCTGCTGGGGTATGAAAGCATCATTCAGCACACCCAGGTCACATCATCCACACAGCCTATTAAACCACTTCTCACACAGGCAGGAAACATCAAGATACACTTGTGACACACGAAAGCAAGTAATACATTAGGTGGGATTGGATTATACACTAACAGCCACCTCCTAAGCAAGTTTTGGAAGCTTTCCAGAAGCCATTCTATGTTCTTTAAAGGCGCTATGCTCTAACACATTCATACCAGGGGAGACAGAAGTTGCGGAGATAAAGTTGTACAGCCCTTACACAAAAAATTAGATCTCTAAACACAGGCGAGGTAAGTTTTGCAGCTTCTCTGGCTTCTTGCTTTGCTTTGCTTTGCTTTGTTTTGCTTTGCTTTCCTCTTCCTTTTCCTTTCTTCTTGCACAAATGTGAAAATACAGAAAGGAACTTCCACTGAAGTTATCAACTGTCTCTACTTATCTTTGGCTAGAATCATACACAGAGCTAGTTCTACAGCCGCAGATTCTATTGCTTCGATATTACTCTTTTGTTTCCCATAACCACCTGAGATTTTAGGGAAGAATGCATGCAGTAAGGAGATGGTGCAATTTCTCACCCTTTCTGAGATGTTAAGAGTACACATGAGATTCATTTTATTTTGCAGCTGATTGCATTATGTCATATAGCTCAGGTCTACCCCTGCAAAGGCACTTGAAGAGATAAGCCATAACTGGTGGCAATCCTCTACTGAATTAGTCATTCTAGTAATCCTCTTGGAGTCAGCAGTAAGAAACGGGTACCTGCAGCACATGATTCATCACATCTACAAGTAGACTGGTCAGGTGTAATATGCCTAGCTTAGGTACAGGTGCCTACATGACTTAAGGTGATGAGATGAGATCAGACAGATGGGTAGTTTGTTAAATGCAGTTTGGTGGTGATGGAAAGGACCTTATCAAGCAAGATACATAGTCGAGCTGTCTGAATTGTGAATCGGTCCTTTTGTAGATGCACACCTTGTTTTTAGCTCAGGAATTTGCCACCTGCTGGTATTCAGGCATACAGTTTCCCCCAACCATTTCTCTCTTGGTCACTCCTTTCTGACTGCCTAAATGTGGCCCTGCGATTGCTGTGGTATGCTTCCAGTCATGCTCTGGCTTGGATGGAGCCCAGCTATTTCTTTTGGACTGGGTACTGCACAGCCATAAAGGTGTGCTCATTTCATCCCTGTCATTTATTTTGTTGAGAAGTCTACGTCGTTGCTCAGTAGAAGGAAGAGGGGTGGAAAGGATCGTGACCTGGTAAGACGAGGGAGAAACTGACCTCACGTTGTTCTTACTGATCCTTTTCCTTGTAGAAATATCTGAAGGGGAACCATCCATGTAAATTTTACCCTTCTGCTTGAAAAACTTTCATCTAGTGTAAGTACAACTGTAAGCATAGGAAAAGTCCCTAACTTTGCCCACTTCCTCTCTCGGCTTCACTTTGTGGGTTTGAAAGTAATCTTGGGTTTTCTCAGTTTCAGTGTTCCCTGTGGATGCTTGATGACTTTGTGCCTGCACGAGAATTTCTGATTATGCTGCAGATGGAAGCAGTTGGTAGATACCTTGGCTTAACTGAATTATTCCACAGATTTGCTCACACATCACCAAGACAAATGAGAAGACCTGGTTGTGATGTAATTCTGCAGGACTTAAAATGGTGCATTTTAACACCAGCTGACGGGGAATGTTTTGATACTAGAAGGAAGCCCATACAGTGGGCATAGGAAAGCATAGGAAAAGTCCTTAACTTTGCCCACTTCCTCTCTCGGCTTCACTTTGTGGGTTTGAAAGTAATCTTGGCTTTTCTCAGTTTCAGTGTTTCCTGTGGATGCTTGATCATTTTGTGCCTGCACGAGAGTTTCTGATTATGCTGCAGATTGAAGTAGTTGGTAGATAACTTGGATTAACTGAATCATTCCACAGATTTGCTCACAGATCACCAGTACAAATGTTGTGATGTAATTCTGCAGGACTTAAAATGGTGCATTTTAACACCAGCTGATGGGGAATGCTTTGATGCTAGAAGGAAGCCCATACAGTGGATATTTTTATTAAAAGAGTGCCTGCTTTTGGCTGACCTTAAACTCTCTGTGAAGAGTTTAATCTGGTGGTTCCCAGACTTCTTTGACCAAGGGAATTCTGGTGGTCTGGGTGCATAATGGCAAGCTAGAGACGTTACACTCTTTCTAAAGATGTAGGCTACTCATTTATTAGTGACACGTAATGCTCGATGGGTTGTAGCTGGAACACAGGGTGAACCAAAGAAGTCCCATGTTTATGCTGGAATGTGACCTTGTCTCGAATGAGAAACTGTATGGATGTAGAAATGCCTAGGGACAAGGAGCTCAGCCATAACCTAAAACAGGTGGATGGCATTACAAAAAGCTCTGCGCTACTTTCAGGCACCAAAAAGGATTATTCTCTAAAGGTCATTCTAACCTGGTGGTGCTAATTTGCTTAAGCTCCTCATAGTGAATGGAGGAAAAAAGTGTTCTGCAAAGGACCCTAATTTAGTCATTCTGAATCAGCCTATAGAGAGACTTATACTGGCTGTTGAAGGAGTTTAGTTAGATTAGCTTCATTAAGCTAAGTTAACCCTTGAAAGCATCACGCAGAGCGTATCAAAAATCATACTGGGTAAAGTCAGTACAGTGCTGGGACAGAAGATCTCACAAGAGTCTTTCATTCTTCATTCCTCTGATAGAAACAATGCTGAGATTTAGAACAATGTGAAATACTCCATTAAGTCATATGTGCAATTTTTTTCCCCTCCATGATAGATAACCTTCCCAGAACTCATTTTTCAGCTTGTGACATTTCATATTTACGTTTCAAAATGTCTATACACAAGAGAGTTCTTTTCTCTGCATGTGGGTACATTTCCCTTCTAAACGAGAATTCAAAGATCATGTGTACTTATAAAGCAAATCATCTTTCTGAGCAATATTTCCAGGTATTCTTAAAGACACCCATTTTACAAAGATTGCTGTCAGGGACTTTGTCTCCCCTGAGGGCAAACATACTGCATTATCTGCCTTGTAGTGCCCAAGGTGAACACTCCGGCCTTGTCCTTAGTCCATGGAAGGCTACCAGCCATGGAGCCAGTTCTTCAAAATCCTGGAGGATCAGGATTAAGGAACATAACACAGAGTGCACCTATCTCCGTGCCACAAAAGCCATGGCAGAAGCTTTGTACTGTGGAGAATTAAATAGCTGTTAAAAAAAAAACATGACAGAAACTAAACGCTTCATAAGCTTAATACTAATGCTATATCTTTCTTGGTTTGTATCCACTTCTGATATAGAACTCATTATTAATAATGAAAAAATGCTGATGAACCATGTGTCTGTCTTTGTTTTCCCAGGTGTATAAGCTGTATATTGCATACTGCCACCCAACTGATCAACATGGAGAACGTAAGCAGTGTGAAGGAATTCATTCTTCTGGGCCTTTCAAAGAACCAAGGGGTGCAGAAAATATGTTTTGTGGTGTTTTTGTTCTTCTACATTCTAATTGTGGCAGGAAATCTGCTCATTGTTGTCACTGTAGTTAGCAGTCAACGTCTGAACTCCCCCATGTATTTCTTTCTCTGCCACCTGTCCATTGCAGATATTTGCTACTCTTCTGTCACAGCTCCCAAAATGATTGCTGACTTCCTTGTTGAGAAGAAAACCATTTCCTTTGGGGGTTGCATGGCACAGCTATTTGGGTTTCATATCTTTGGCGGTGCTGAGATCTTCATCCTCACAATGATGGCCTATGATCGCTACTTTGCCATATGCAGACCCCTGCACTACACCACCCTCATGACCAGGCGTGTGTGTGGCTGGATGGCGATGGGTTCATGGGTGGGGGGCTTTGTGCACTCCCTGGTGCAGACCCTCATAACCGTTAGGCTCCCTTTTTGCGGTCCCAACAAAATTGACCATTACTTCTGTGATGTCCATCCCCTACTACAACTGGCCTGTACCGACACCTATGTTGTGGGCATCATTGTCGTTGCCAACAGTGGAATGATTACTTTGGTCTCTTTCTTCATCCTGGTCACGTCCTACATTGTCATTTTGTTATCCCTGAAAAGGCGAACATCCGAAGGGCGGTACAAAGCCCTCTCCACCTGTGGGTCCCACATTGCTGTGGTGATTCTCTTCTTTGGGCCATGCACATTCACCTACATACGCCCATCCAGCAATCTCTCGGAGGACAAGAGCGTAGCTGTGTTTTACAATGTCATCACGTCCATGCTGAACCCACTCATCTACACGCTGAGAAATGAGGAGATGAAAAGTGCCATGAGAAAACTGTGGAATAGAAAAGTTTGGAGAGAAAAGGGTGAGGTGTAGAACTGTGGTAACATTTTCTCAGGAGCTGAGAAAATCAAGTCTCTCTCACTATAATTCCATTTTGGAAAATTTACTGAAAGCTCCCTTTTGAAGAAAAGCTTGGTTTTAGCTGTTGCAGTAATTAGGAAGACACTGAAAGTTCATGTTTTGATTGGAATGGCATTGCAAACTCTGTGACTAGCAGGGATTCCCTTTATGTTCTCTTTTTGAATAGCACAGGCCCAGGACTGGGGCTTCCAAGCACTGTCGAGACACCAGCAAATAAATAAATGAATGCCTTCTTATGAGTACTGTATTGTCATATGCTGAATCCATGGGTTAGCAGTTAAACTGCTGATATTAGATGTGGGTTGGGTCATTTGCTGATGCAGAAGATATGAGGAGAAGCTTCTCCCCTTCCCATTCCAGTGCAACTCTCTTCCTTTCTGCAGCAGTTCACCTATCACTAATGCCCTCCTTCCTAGCCATCCCCTCTGCCCTTCATCTCTGCCTCAGATTTTGCATTTTACTGTTTAGACTAATAGAGAATCAAAGGTCCAAGTGAAAGATAAATTGCTCACTGTAGGAAATTGTTGCCACCAAAGGACGCATTGGGGGGCACAATTTTATGTGTCAGTGAAAAAAAAGAGTTGTTTGGGAATAATTCCTGTACGCAGGATAACTCCTAGCCCAACAGGGCACATCTACAGGCCCAGGCAAAGGAAGAAACATGTATTCCAAGGGAATAGCTGGAGCAGCTACTCCCGCAGGAGGGAAGAGAAGAAATGTGAAGATGGAAGATTGAATCATCTCAGAGCCAGTCACAGCTGCCACAGGGAGGTTAGTTGTAGCAGCTAAGGTTCTCCACAAGGACAAAGGAGCCACGAGGAGCCACGGGACCCTGACTCCTACCTTGCCAGGAGGAAAAGAGCAGATCAGCTGCGTGAGGGAGAAAGACATCTGTGTAATGCACTCTGAAAGTAACTAAAGCACTTTCTTTTTTCTTCCTTCACTTCATGTTCCCTATAAACACTTGCTTGCACTTGTGTTGCACCTTAACATGGCTTAAGTGTGATTCAAGATAAGAAGGTGTTCCCTGCACAGGAGAGCGGCAGATCTACAGACCAAACCCTGGGACAATGTCGCAAATGCTCTGCTTCCCCGAATGTCCTCTGCTCTATGCAGGGGGTGGCAGAGTGGGTTCCCGTTTCACAGGCATGCACCAGTACACTGCGGACGTCTCAGTGTCTTCTCCTCACCGTGGTGGGTTATGTGGATGGCAGCCAGCAGGACGGAACTGGGATAAATCCTGATTCTCAAGGCTTAGAGGGATAGTGTCCCTCAGGCCTGGGCCAGCATGTCCCTCACCCAGCATTCACACTCTGTGGACACAGCTAAATGTGGCACCAGCCCCACCTATTTGTAGCAGTCTAAATTCTTCATGCAATGAAGGACAGTTGTCTAGTTGAGCACCATTGTCAACAGAGAGGGACAGGCGCCTTCAGAGGTTGCTCTGTCTCACCCGGGGTGGGGCAGGTAGAAAGACAGATGGGACCCACTGACCCCCTTCATACTGAAACTGCTGAGGGGTTAGGGCACACGGCCAGTTCAAGCTAAGGCTTATAATTTAAAAACTGTTTGGTTTTTTTTAATGTTTTGGGGAAGAATGCCATGATTTTTCTGATTTCTCTTCTGGCTGCTGGATGCTAGCAGGCAACAGCGGGACCATAGCTTATGGAAAGCGACTACAACAACAACAACAACATTTGATTCCTCTACACATTGGCCCAGATTCTTATAATGACTTAATATGAGGACTAACCAGCTGCTTCTATATTTTGCATTGCCTGAGTAAAAATACCTGGCAAGTAGTGAGGCCTGACCACAAACATTTTTAAAGTCTTGAAATAATTTCCTCGTTTACTTCTTGTTTCAAACGTGTACAGACCAGATGTCTAAGTGCCAACAGTCATATAGCACAGTTATGATATTTATTTATGCTGCAAACATGCAATGGTAAGAGCAAGTTAATAAGAAAGAAGAAAGCATATGTGAAATATTGGCTTGGAAGGGAAAAATATCTGAGACGTGTAAGAGACATCTTTACGCAAAAAATGTTTGATTGCAAGGGTAATGTGAACACAAACTCTTGCAAATGGTCAGCCATGACATTGATTTTAAATAGAAATGTTTCCAAAAGAAGCACATAGCTAATACTAAATGAAGTCCATTTATCTGGACAGTATTGGAAAGCAAGCAAGAAAGCAAGCAAACCCCCCCACAATGTGACATGGTCTAGGTGATCACGCTCCAGAGTCACCCTGTAGAGATTACTCTAATAGCTGTCCCAAATATATATTTTAGCTCCCCGTCCACTGATTCTTTCTGACAAAGAAAACTTCACATGCCTCTGGGATCTCATTGCTTCTGGTAAGCCTGTGCTTCTGCTGTGCAATTTACTTGAAATATTTCTGCCACAACTTCCCCATCTGGAGAGAGAGAGTTGTTCTTGCAGATGCTCTTGGAAGTTGTTTTTGCAGAATGAGAAATGGAGCTAGACATTCAGGCTGTCCGTTTCATCCCCTGTAGTTTTCAGCCCTGGCAGAGATGTGGACTGCTCTCGTGACACATAAGAAGCAGCTTGGAGCTGAGAGGTTTTGATGAAACTGCCTGAAGTGGTCCGAGAAGGTCATCAGAGGAGAATAGCAGGCAAACTTTTGGAGACTAGCAAATATAAACTGTGCAAGTTTTCTGATCTTGCTTCTTTGCTTTGTTCAAGCATGACTATGAAATCCTGCCTTTGAAAAGAGGCATTACTGTTGAGTGGCTTTTGTGAGGTGCATTTTATGAAGTAGAAAGTACTCAATTTTTTTTTACCCTTTCTTTTAATTGGTGTCGTCTTTGCTTATTTTTCAGTTATATGCCATTTCCAGAAATATCTGTCAAAAGGAAGATTCTGGTGTTACAGAGTCAAGGAGTCAATAGGTAGCTGCAGCACTGCCTATGTACTCAATCTTAACTTGTCCCCTCTAGCTGTACACATCGTGGCAACAATGCTCTTAACACACACGCTTTGGGCCTCCCCACACTGCTTTCCCTCTGCCCACGGAGTGGCATGGAGATAGGGACGGAGACATGAAAGAATATTTCCTCTGCTGCTGAAGTTGGAGGGTGGAAGAGGCAGAGATCTCGTGAGAAAGAACTGATTGACCTGTGATTGTGGAACAGGATTAAGAGCCCAAAGGACTTGCCAGTATTGTGGACACTGTTATGCAGCTCTTGCCATCTATCTTTTCAGTGTAGAAACGGAACACTAGTGATTCTCGCGTACTGCACTAGAATGCAGCAAAGGTGAATACAAGGGTGTTGGTGAGTAAAGGAGATTCAGCAGTGGTGTATTTCTTACCCCGGTGGCATCACAGGTGTGTTTATGGGGGTTTCCATGCCTAGTCCAGAACTTGGCTGAGGTGTACAAAAACCTTACTGACACATCGTTAATGCAGATTATCTCCAGTATTCACCCATGTGCTGTAGGAAAGGTGGTCTGAGAAAATACAAGCCTGCTCTTTTGGAGACTGAGGTCGCAACCCAGAAATTCATGAGCAATAACTGGAACCAATCCACACAAGATGTAGCCCAGTACAGCACATATAGGACAATGACTCTCCTGCTTCAGGTTTCCTGGCATGCCTTGAACATGGTCTGATTTCACTTAGGGCGCCTTAAAGACAGTTTGTGCCTAAAGGCACATCTCTGCTAAACAGACATGAGGTAGGTGTCCACTTTACCTCCTCCAGAAGGATCTACGCTGATAGCTGAAGTGGTGTTAATTAGCCAGCTGCCTTGTGTCATGATGTGAATATTGATGGCTGCACAGAAATGCATGGACATTCTGCCAGAGTCAGAGAGCAATAGCAAGGACTAGTTCTGTTGAATTCCCTCAGAGGGTTGAAAAAGAAGGTACGTTCACTGCCTGAGCAGAATTCCTTAGGGCATGACTAATGTGTTGAGACTCAAATCAAAACATGCACTACCCTTCTCAGTCAGTTTTTCGTTTCCAAATCAACACAACAAAAGTGGATGTTTAGGTAACCTAGTAACTAGTCTTCCTTTTTAAAAGGGGCAAAGATCAGAAATATGAATCTGGAGGATATTTCCACCAACTCCCTCAAGCAAATAAGTGGAGCTCGCTAATACACACTTCAGTAATACATTCTGAGTTAGATATCAACTGTCACTCCTTGAGAGAAGCATTGTCTTTGAAAGGAAGCTTTCCCCAAAAGGCATAAAAGGGAATACATTGATATTGAACATACCAGTGATCGACATGGATGTGTACTGATAACACTGTGTTTCTAATGCCATCACAGGTGGCTTTATTCTGTGCTTCAGGTTCTGTCTACGTGACATATATGAAGAACAAGAACAATGTGACGGAGTTTGTCTTCCAGGGACTCACACAAGATGATACATTAGCAAAAGTATGCTTCACATTCTTCTTAGTCTTCTATGCCACTGTTATTCTTGGAAACCTGCTTAGCATCATCACTATACAGAACAGTCAACAGCTGGACTCTCCCACCCCATGCTTCTTCCTGAGCTGCTTGTCCTTTGTAGATATCAGTTACTCTACTGTCACAGTTCCCAAACTCATTTATGACCTTCTTGCTGAAAAGAAGACCATCTCTTTTGTGGGCTGCATAGCACAGCTCTTTGGGGTCCATCTCTTTGCCTGCACGGAGATGTTCATCCTCATAGCAATGGCGTGTGATCGTTACACTGCTATATGCAAGCCGCTTCATTACACAAGCATTATGAACAAGCATGTGTGTGGCCGGCTGGTGGCAGCTTCGTGGGTGGGAGGCTGTGTGCACTCCCTGGTGCAGACCCTGCTGACCACTCAGCTATTGTTTTGTGGGCCCAATGAGATCGACCACTACTTCTGTGATGTACACGCTTTGCTGAAGCTGGCCTGCACTGACACCTACGTGGCTGGTTGCATCATGGTTGCCAATAGTGGTCTGATTTCCTCAGGCTCTTTGCTTGTTCTTGTTGTGTCCTATGTCATTATTTTGGTCTCTTTGAGGACACACTCTTCCAAAGGGCGTCTCAAAGCACTCTCTACCTGCACCTCCCATATCACTGTTGCACTTCTGTTCCTTGGGCCATGCATTTTCATCTATATGCGCCCTTCCACCATCTTCTCAGCAGACAAGAGTAGAACTGAAACTAAATTCAAGGTTTCATGTAGCTCTCGTCTTTCTTTGGAAACTGTCAGTCAAAAGGATGTAAGGATATTGTCACCAGTCAAACCCGAGCCTTTGGGGTGGTATTGTGGCTTTTACCTTTAGACACCTTAGAGCTGTGTAAGTCTCAGGTCTAGGCTTCTCCTGGCATTAAGAGGAATAACTAGGTATTTTGAGAGGTTATGCTTTCCCACTAGCTCCTACGAGCTTCGGAGAGTGGTGTCTGCTCACGTTTCTACACAAAAAAAGTGATGGTGGTGCTAAGCTTCCAAGAGAAAGCAAATCCTTCAGTGTGGCACAGCACAAGCAGGTTTCATCTCACATATATTGGTGTGCTGACATGAGGTGCCTCAACTTGAGAGAGCTGCTGAAGACAGCAAGAGACCTTTGAGGGGACTGCGATTCATTGCATGGTAAAATAGGAGCATGAGAGGAGCAGGATGCTGCACTAGGTGTCTGCCTTACAGTGAAGGGTGACATACACCGTACTAGACTTTCCAAGTCTCCCAGGAACACTGATGGACACAGAGGTCGTTCCCCGATGCCAGGCATTCACTCCGATTTTCAGCAGTCTGTGCCAACCTGGTGTCTCTGGGAACGCTTCATTTAAAGGAGCTCTGCTAACACCTTTCCAAGGCCTTGGCCTTATGTCACAGCTGAGCTTTATAATCTATCAGAGCAGCAATCCAAGCATGGTTAAATACCATAGTCAATGTTGGAGCCACAATCCAGTTTAATCGTCAGGACATTTTTCACCGCTTTATTTAGAGACTGGATGAAGTTTCATACTTTGGCCAGTCGTCTGGTGCTTTACACTATAAAAGTCTAAGGAATAGGTGTCTCAGTGGAAATACGGGGATCCAATATCTCTCCATACTCCATAAGATATAACCTAATTCCTAGCTGAACACTGAAAATTTCCCTAAAGTTCTTAACAGTACTGTTCTTGATCCATCGAGTTTTCCTCAACTGTTTGCAGCAGGGAAACCCCCAAATGCCCCTACGACCTCCTGACTCTGGGCAATGCTGTTCTACTGCAAATGGACTTACTTTAGCATTGCTGTCATGACAAGTGATTCAAGGCAGGGATTTTCCCAGATCTCCTCCTGGAACTGAGATTTGGGGAAGGGAAGAAGAGGAACAGGATTCTGGATGGTGGACCAGAAGGCTTTCTTAGAAAAGCAAACTGTAGATTTGAAGAGACAGCAGCTCTTTAACTTTTTAAATTCCCTAATTTTGTCTGGGTTTCTCGAGGTGGAGACTAAGGCATAGGTGAATGCAGGGCTTCTGAAAATCTGTTCTTTTTGATGATATTTGTCAGAAAGCATATTTAGGTTTGAGATTGTGATTCTTGATTGAAACATGCTGCCGGTTCTGCTGATGCTTAGCTCTGGATGGCTTTGACTATCATCTTAAACATCAGCGCAGAGAGAGGTGTGCAGACATGACTCATTGCTGTGCAGGGAAGCTCTTTGATGACAACCTCCCTGTCTTTTTCTGGAAGAGTAGTAGTGTACATTGCTCTTCCCAGAGACCTGTAAACATACACAGTAAAGTAAAATGATGCCTGTGATTTCTTTCCAAGCTATTTCTTTCCTGTGAGCTGGGAGTCCACTGAAAGAGACAATTTTGGACACCTCAGAAATCTGGTTTAAAAAGCTCACATCTCTGTTCAAGATAAGGACAGCGCAACATTGATATGTGTAAAAACTGTGAACTTCACATATCTGCTGATACTTAATAATCAGAAACAAGAGATAAACCTTGAGCTTCAGGCTCTGCAGCAACAGAAAGATGACAACTAGCAGCACCAAAAGGCTACATTTTCACATTCTTTTTCCTGCATTTTAGGACCGTCAGGCCAGTGGGATAATAGTGCATATAGTCCAAATGCTTTTACTACCCCGTGCATATTCTAATTTTGGCGTTACTGAGATAAACGGCTTCTGAGATAGTGATTATACTTTAATCATCACTACTTGATCAAAATTCAGACTATAACATACTGAAGATAAGTTTTCCCCCCAGCCGTGTGTCTTTGGGCAAAAATAATGATGTTTCACAGTCATATCAGCTCTCTGTAAAATATGTTGGCAGCAGTTTGAAAGAAAGAGACTTGTAAAATCCTTCTTTAGGGTGCCATAGATGGTCACAGGGACACAATCTTTGCTACAGTTATGCACAGCTTTAAGGAGAGGAAGTCAGGGGAAATAACAGCCCTAACAGGCTTGCAGTGAAATGCAAAGGGAATCCACAAGACCTCTTTCCATCCCCCTTTGACTGTAAACCTTATGCAGAGGCAGGAACCTCTCACCTGTCTGAGATTAATTCTGTCACTTTCAGCTCAACAAAGATTTCAACTCCTTCTGCCAACTGAGGGACAGCATTTGTAAACTCAGCCAGAAGGGATGAAACATCGTTTAGCGCTAGAACATCTATCCTTAGAGCTAGCTTAGTTGAACTGATAAAAGGATTCCAAAGCCTTTCCCAACTTTCTCATCTCCCAGAAATGATTGCTCGTTTATTCTCAAAATCACATTGATGGCAGACATGTAGTTGGTAAGTCACCATCTTATTCCGTCATTCTTTTAAGTGAAACAACACTGCAGCTTGATTAACTTTCAAATTATGCCCAGTGTCCTTAAAATAACTACCGGTTCACTCAGTTGCCTCAAGTGGATTGCTGATATGTGGAGATGAAAAGCAGGAATAAGTTCTTGTTACTTCACAATGGTAGCAAAATTAGAAGTCAATCTTTTCTGCATTTCTGTAGTTTTTTCATGTTTCCAGGCAGAAGGGGAAAAAGGAGGTAGTAGTGAGTGACAGAAGAGGGAGATTTAAGAGAAGAGGGACAGTTACTTTCCGTAGTGTTTGGGGGGCAAAAACACGGGTGTCTCTTCTCCAAGATTTCCTTTCCAGAACTTCAGGTTCTGTGTGTTGCACTGGAAGAGGCTACTCCTTTCAAATACTGAAGACGTAGCAGAAATGGCCATAAATTCAAATCACATTGCTTTTCTCCTCTTGAATATCTCTGAAAGCTTTTTCTCATCTTGACGGACTGGTGGTTTTCCTACATGAGATAATGTTCCTAATGGAACAGAGAACTGCAATTCTGTGCCACGCACTCCTCAGGCAGGAGTCCTGTTTGTGCTTGGAACTTGCAAGTTAAGAGTCAGGATTCCTCCAGCTTTCAGCAGCAGAGGAACACAGTCTTTCAAGATAGAAGTTGCAGATACAACCAGTTAAAAGTCCACCTAAAATCACTTCTAACAGTTAAGCACCTTTCTGAATCTCACCCTTGGAAGGGTGAGATCAAATCTTCCTTGGAAGTCCTACTCTTTGTACCAAGGTTTTGATAAATTTTCCCCAAACAAAGTTCTCTTTCTAACAAGTCTGCTGAAGTTTCTCTGATATGACCTAAAACTCTCCTCAGAGCATCCTTCACCTCCTTATTCCTTAGGCTGTAGCTGGTAAGATTCAGCACTGGAGTCACCACTGTAGAGAACAGAGGGGCCCATTTATCTCAGTCCAATGAGTAGCTGGATGTTGGGCTACCGCACATAAAAACGGTGCTCCCATAAAACAAGAAGAGAGCTCTCAGATGGGAAGCACAGGTGGAGAAGGCTTTGCATCTGCCCTTGGAGGAGTGGATCCTCAGGGTGGTGGAGATGAGGTAGATGGAGGAGATGAGAATTGCCAGAGATGTGAAGATGCCACGAAACACACCAAAAACGTGAAGTACCATCTCTTTGCTATAGGTGTCAGAGCATGAAAGCTGGATCCTAGGGGGATGTCACAGAAATAATGACCGATAACACCAAAGTCACAGAAAGAGAATGTGAAGGTGGAGATAGTTTGCGCAAGTGCGTGGACAAAGCCAGTGAAAGAGGAGATGATTACCATCTGTGTACAGGCTTTTGAGGACATGACAGTTGCATAAAGGAGAGGGTTACAGAGAGCCACATGCAGTCATATGCCATTACTGCCAGCAGGAGACACACAGCACTAGCCATGAGGAGACAAGTGAATAGCTGTGCCACACAGGCACTGACTGAAGTGGCTCTCCTCACTGCTGAAGAGTTCACCAGCAACCTCGGGGAGATAGCTGAGGAGTAACAGAAATCCACAGAAGCCAAGTTACTGAGGGAAAGGTACACAGTGTGTGAAGCCGGGGGATCAACCTTCATCTACATGATCCTTCCAAGATTCCCTATTAATGTGCTTAAAAAAAGCGGGTTACCTTCACCTCTTGGCTTTCTGTTAGTCCAGAGAGGATAAACTCAATGGCCACACAATGATTCCTCTCAGGCATGTTGCTAGCACACTCATATCATCGCCCAACAAGAAACTGGTTCAACACCTAGAAGTGATGGGAAACTGGCAACACACAATTGATTGTCTCAGTAGCCACAAGGAAGTACGGCGCATTTTCATCACAGCTTCTGACTAGACTTCTTTAATTACGCATTGAAATGACTTGTGATACAAGGGAGTACTGTTCCTATTTTTCAGGTGAGATAAGAAAGCGCAGAAAGATAAAATAATTTATTCAAAAGGCAACAGCAGCACTGTGAAACACAAGTCCGAGTTTGGCACTACAATGGTTTTCGTGTGCCCTCTTTCTCCTTTTTTAAGGAAAAAAGTCTGATTTTCTTGAGGACATCTATGGAGCACTCTTCTCTTCTCACTCGTGGCCAAGGTTGAGTATACAGTATCATCCAAATGGCCCACTCCAAGACCAATGGCCCACTTGTTCGTGAAGATACATGGTCTTGACACTAGTTCAGACATCATTCTTCCTGTATTGCAATCACCAATACATTTATTGCCTACTAGCTAACTCCCCTGGGCATTGGTAGCAGGGTAGTTAGAGCTCAGTATGGGCCACAAAGTCCATTAAAAGGGCAAAGCAGCCCCCGTTCAGCCTTGCTGAAGTAGGAATATAATGGTTAGGCTGCAGCTGTGCCAACTTGCTAAGACCTGCCTTAATTACATGGACCTCCACCACCCTGACCTTTGGGATTGCAACTTGTAAACATACAAATAACAAATCCACATCCTGGCAGAAGAAAGTAAGAGTTTCCTCTCTTGAATGAAAGGTGCCAAGCACTAAATGGGAACAGCAGCAGGAAAACCCAGCTTTGCATCTTCCCAAAGAGGAGGAGATACCACAAGATCCTCCAGGTTTGGCTGAGAAAGGATTTCTCATTTGCTTGCATCCCTGTTGTCAAGGAAAAGTGGCCATTTTCTGCTCAGGAATTAATTGGGAAGAGTCACCAAATGAAATACTTTCCATTTAGAGGGTGAAAAATCTCATGCTAAAAGGGAAGGAATCCTGAACAGAAAGGGAATCACTCATCCCTGTAAAGGTTCTACCAGCTTCACCTCACATGAAAAACTATTGTTAATCTCTTGGAGGTTACCAGTAACCTGGCTGATGCTCTCAAAGCAGTGTTCTTATCATGTGGGTGACTGAATGGAGGTTTCAATTCTTGCTGAGGTCTGTTTCTAGCATAGGCTTCAAGGTATTGCATATGTACAAAACTATTCTCTTACTGACCTGTTTTATCCAGAAAGGCAAGAGTAAATACTGTGGATACCAAGCCAGTTTATTCCCCCCTTGAGCCAAATCTTCAGAAGTACTTGCCCATTTCAAGAAGCAGACAGCAGGATTAAAACCAGCCTATAATGGTTAGGTACACAGTTTAAGTGAGCAAAATGTTTACCCTGCTTAGATGCACAAAAGACCAGACTGCCTTTACACACTGAGTTATCTTTGCATAGCTGGCTGTTGTTTATCCCCAACCTACCCAACCTTTTCTGCCCTAAAGCACAGCAACTAGCCCAGTTAATTCTCAGAAAAGGGCTTCAATGAGCTTGCTATCAACAGGTTGCTCTCTTCCATGGACTACTTGGGAAACTGAAGGAGGAAATTTCCCTCTCCTGCCCCAACGTGAGTGATCAAACACCGGATTAGGTGCAAATTTGTAGAATCTCCATCTGTGCTGACATTTAAAATTCAGCTGGATCGGGCCGGAGCAATCTGATCTGACTGAACCTGCTTTGAGGAGGAGGTTGGACTTGATGACCTCCAGAAATCCTTCCCAACCTAAATGATTCTATGATTCTATCTGCAGATTGAAAATGATCTTTTTCATCTCTAAAATGAAGAAATAGGCCTACCTTCCTTGCATGAAGGTGCGAGATATTTTATGCCGTATTGACCCCAGAAATAAACTCTTATTTCAAAAGCTACAAACATTTCATGTACCTTCGTAATAGTGAGTAGCTTCCTTCTTCACTTCAAAGACATCTTACTGAAACAAATCAGAAGATTTATCTAAATAGAAAAACTTTAGGACTTCAAACTTGCAGTAGAGCCCCTCCCTGCTCCAGATAAATGCCCAGATAAATGTTCTTTGCTTCGATGTTTGCAGAACTCTGCAATTCGGTACTGCCTTTAGAGCAACAGCTCATTCTTTTCCCTATATGTTGCAGCTGACCTGCAGCCTGGGCGTTGTGAAACATTAGTGGAGTGACACACTGAGAAACAACTTCAATATGAAATGTGATATTCTAACACTCAGCTTGCCGCTTTGGAACTCTTTCTTCAGAAAAATGGTGTTACTGAAGTACTTGGTGTATTTATGACTCTCGATGCAGTTTAATGTCTGTAAATTAGATCTCCTGCAAGACACCAGGCCTTAATTAGGAGTCTCAGCAGGTGCACTGTAATGAAGAATCTTTCTGTGAATTAATTTCCCCTACCCTTGGTTAGGGGTCTAGTCAACATCTATTCTAGGCTCCCCCTATAGACAAAGGAAGCAATATCACCTTCAAAGGACAATTCATCCCATCTTAAGATAAGTGTGATAAGCAGAAGGAATCATCCTCTAAGGGTGTCTTTGTTGTCATTGATTGTAGGACATGCCCGTCTCATTCCCTGCCCTTACTACTTTTTACTAGTGAAACTGATGACATAAGTGTCCTAGCAAATTCAGTGAACCCTGGTCATGCCTGTCCCTATCAACTCTCCAGAAAGCCCAAGTACCTTGGATTTAGATCATTAACTTCCAGATGACTATAGCAAAAGAAGAGTAATTTCACCTGGCATGAGTAATTCCCTAGCCCATGAGACTAAGGGACAGGGTAAGAAATAAGAAGCACAAAATAGCTGCACAGTAATTGCACGGTGGAAAGAAAGCCTCAGCATCCTCAAACTCACCGCTGCTCCTGTTACTGCCTCTCTTTCTTCTCACCTTGGCATCTCTATCTTCCTTGCTTTTTTGCACCTGATTTATCAGCCAGAGCTCAAGGGTAAGGAATAAGATCAATTGAACACAATTAACAAAGCTTTAGACTGCAAACTTTAATATAAATTCTTTTAATAATAACAAGACCATATTCACGTAAAGAGCAGTACAGTGTAAGATATCAGAGGAATCAGTTCTGCTTATCTGACTCTGAAGAGCTGCAGTGCAACTCTGTGGAGTTGAAGTAAGCCATCTGAATGTGAATCTATCTCTGTTATTAATTATGATCAAACTTGATAATTCTTCCTCTCATTAAAATGCACAGTCCTGATACACAGTTAGCTGGTTTTTCCACAGAAGACTCCTGTTGTCTCTAATAACGCATCTACCCTTGGACTCGTGTCCTTTGTTAGATAACCTCTTTGGCTCATGGACCATCTAGTTTCAGGCAGCCTGCTCATCTGTGGAGCAGATATTTTGCTGTGATAACCTGTTCATCTGTGGACCATCCAGGCTCAGATTATGTGTCCATCCATCGGGGTAGATTTTTCTTCAAATGCAGATAGAAAATTCTTCAGGTAGGTAATCGCTGGTGATTTGCTTAGAGTTCTGGTGCCTCTGCCTTAACACTGCCTTTGTACTTGCACCCAATCCCACATATATTTTTCTTCTAAGGTCCTTGAATAATTAACTCTTTTGAAGAAAAGAAAAATAATGGTCTATTGGAAGATGTTGACATAGATATCATGCTTTAGTAACAGCTTGCCATTAACCTCTCTCTGTTCTTGCAATATCACTGGACACTTATTGAAATTACTTTATGATAAGATGACGAAGAAAGCTGTTCTGGGAAGCTGAGGAGCCTTTGAGACATACGAACAAAGACCCTTCCCCTGATTCTGGCATGAGTTTAAGGACATCTCTACCTGCCAGAAAAGCTAGCTTACTTGTGCTACTTCGAGGGCTTAGAGGTTGTTCGACAAACTGTTGGCCTTCAGAGCAGAGAGCTGAATTGGGTTACTCAGCTGAAGAGTGATCTGCTCTGACTGTCCCTAGCAGGGAAAGTCATCAGTGGGGCTTAGGCAGGCAGAAATGTCCCAGGTAACGCAGCCTTAGTTAGACTGTGCTTACAGTGGCTGCTCGTGTTGTGGAGTGGGGGCGACTCCTGGGACAACGAATGTGCAGTGCCATGTGTAAGATTATGAGTGAGGGAAGCTCGTCTCTTTGGGCTGCACCATGAGGTCTGCAATGTATTTGCATTGGACCGAGTCCTCTTCCAGACTGCATTAGACTGGCAATGTAATGGCTTCTGGAGTTCTCGTCTAGACTATGAGAAAGCCGTGGTGTTCAGGAGATAGCTGGGTTAAAAGTGGATCAGCAGGTATTGCTTGTCTGGGTTATTTATCTTTCTTTGCTGTAGTCCTCTCTCACAGTTTAGTCAGGAATATCTGAAACCTCCATGGTATTCTAGGAAGCATGAAAATGTTTGCTTGCAGAAAATTTGTACTTCTAGATGCTGCCAGAGTTGCTCTGGGAACTGACTGGTTATTGCTTAATGACACCTGTCAGTCTTAATGATAAAGCTATGGATATGGAAGAGTGGAACATATTTCTTCCTCAGACACTACGTTTACACATTAAGGGGTCTAAGTGGTTCAGGATGGGCAGAATGGGTTGTTCTGAGTGATGACCCCCAGTGAGAGGGAGTGTAGCTTTTTATGGGACCTTTACTTGCAGTCCTTCCTAAGGATAGGGAAAAATGGTCTTACACCCATTTGTCTAATAACTCTGTGTGTTGAGGCAGTGTTATAGCAGGTTCCGTTTCCTTCTCTGTGCTACTTCCATGGCCAAAGCAGCTGAGACTGAAGTCTTTCCCTACTGAAGCCAGTGGCTTTTTGTTCTCTACGAGCCAGCTCCCTGAGTCAGATGGAATGCGATCCAAAACCAGAACTCAGGGCAGCATTAAGCTGCATTAACGGGGACTTGAAATAATTCCATAAACCTGAGCTGGTCACTCTACACTCTTCCTGTAATTCATAGATATAAATATAGACCTTTCAAGGGAGACAGAGACAGGTGTGATCAAACTATGGAGGCAAACAGACTTTTATTTGCCTTCATGAGCTATAGAAAGAGCCTACAAGTTTGGTTTATGCTTTGGCAGCTCATTAACAGAAGTCTAAACTTAAGTAGGATGAATCCCAGCCTCAGCATTTGTAAAAAATTCTTCTGTGTGCACATTTTTAGCCTGCGATGCATGTGAATTGGTTCAAGGATATTCACCCACAACAAAAGAGGGTAGGCTGTCCCTCAGGACCACGTGCTGTGTGGTAACTTTGTTCTTGCATGGAAGACTCGAGTCGCCCACATCACTAATACTGTAAAGAGTTTAAGGTGCCTGACGAATGTGACCCGGTTTTACTGAAAGGTTAATGATCACCTTCAGACTGTGAGTCAGGAAAAAAAAGACTACAAGGATGTATGAGGTATAGGAATGGAAACAGAACACGGAAGCGATACTGCTGAAGTGGTACTAGTTAGCAACAGTCGAAAACAAAGCTGGGATATCTTCAAGACATCAAACTTGAAAGTAAAAACTTAGGTGAAAATAATCACCGTCAAAAGTGCCACAATTGTACTTTCTCACAGTAAAGCTGTAGCTCTTGCTATTACAGAAAAGTCTTTAATATTACAGTTATTTCTTTCTTCACTTCTGCATTCACTTTTCTCCTACTTCTATTGCATAACGAGCAATTATTTCAGAATAAATTCATCCATGAACAGTTGTACTCATCATTTTAATTTTTTAAGCACCTGTTCCAACTCCTTTGGAGGTTTTATTGACTGACAAACAATTTTCTCCATGTAGCAGTCTGTTCAGTGCCTCATTTTGAGGACCTCCTTGGTCCTCAAGCTGTAGACTGTGGGGCTTACCATTGTATAAAACACAGACATCACCTGGTCTTGGTCAGGCAAGGAGCCAGAGCTGTGGGGTGTGTAGCTGGAGTGCCAAAGGATATGGCAAAAACTATCAAGTTCACAGGTGGAGAAGGCTTTGTGCCTTCCCTTGCTGGAGTGACACTCCAGGATGGCAGAGATGATGTAGATGTAGCAAAATGCGTACCTGCAGTATGACAAAGATGTCACCTAAGATGCAAAATGCTGTGAGGATGATCTTGTTAACCCTGATGTCAGAGCAGGAGATACCACAGATCAGGGGTACCACACCACAGAAGTGACTGGTGATGCTGGAATGGCAGAAGGACACCCAAAAGGCACAGCTGCTGTGTATCATTGAGATTAGAGACCCACAAGAGTAAGAACCAAGTCACAGCTGGATGCTGAGGCTTCATGACATGATGGCTTTGTATAGCAGTGGTTTCCAGCTGGTCATATGCCATCACAGCCAGAATGAAACATTCGTTGGTGCAAAATGTAGAGAAACAATACATCTGGGCAGCACAGCCACCAAACAAGACAGCTTTGCTCTCTGCTAAGAGACTGGCCGCTGTCCTGGGGGTGATGCCTGAGCTGCAGAGCTCTAAGACTGCCAAATGGCTAAGGAAAAGCTATTTGGGAGGGTGGTTTGGGGAGACAATCCTTATCAATGCGGTCAAGGCCAGATTTCCAACTACAGTCATCAGACAAATAATTAAAAGCATTACAATGAGAGTGGGCTGTGCTTCTGCCTTGTTGATTAGATCTAGGAGGAGGAACTCAGCTACTGTGGTGTAATTTTCTCCTGCCGTTTTGCTCAGATATTTGTTCACATTAGGTAAGCAAGCTTGTCTTGATACACTCTGGAGAACAACTGGCAAAAAACGATCATGATCATATGCTCCCACTAGCGGTGACCAGCTTACTTCCTTTGGTCAATGAGGACAATACTGATTTCATCCAAAATGCCATTCTGAAATGGAATCACTTGTCTGTGTTATCCCAAACCAGCCATAACATACATTATCTACCTAGATTGTTCCAGTGTGAAGCTGGAGCACTATGAATGCCACTAAGTCACAGTCTAATACATACATACCAATGTTCAAGAGTTCTTAGTGGGAAGTAGGCTAAATGAGACTGCAAAGAGAAGAAATAGTCTCTTACAGATCTTAAAGAGGTAGTAACATTTCCCAGTTCTTTGAATTCTTAAATCAAAATTACATATGCTAGTGAGCATTTCAATTACTACTGTTTCCAGGGTCTGAGGTCACTAATAGGCCTTAATGGGCCTGATCTTCCTCGCCTGAGGCATCCACTTGCACCTCCTGCCCATGGGCCCAGGAGCCCCATTTAAGCTCAACCCTGGGCCTTCAGTTTCTGTCTGAGCTACCCTAGAGGAGCACTGATCTCCAGCTCAGCTCAGCTCAGCTCAGCTCAGCTCAGCGTGCAGACTCCATTGCTCTGGACCCTGCCCTGTGGACTGACTTCTCAGCTTGACCCTGGACCTATCTTGTCACTTTGGGCCTGCCCAATAGGCACTGGACTGTCTCTGTCCCTGGTTACCCTCACCAGGCCTGATCCTGGCTCTGACCCGCAGGCTGACTTCTCAGCTTGACCTCATACCTGCTTCATCACCAGGAACTCTCCTGGTCATCTGGACTCTTGGTTGAACTCGGCTACCATCTCCAGGTCTTCTCTGCCCACCTGGCTCGGGGCCAGAGGGACAGGCCCTGGCTGCAGCCTCCTGAACTTATCATTCTACACATCCTGAATAGGGAAAAGGAAGGAAAAAATGGGCACTTCTATGGCATAACTCATCTCATCCTGTAGCAGATGTCTAAGATACTTAGATGAACCATTCTGTAAAAACACCTGTTACTTTTTTTTTCCTCCCCCTCCCTATTGAGAAGAAACTAAGATGGAAGACAGAAACGAAGGCATGCTTAAAGGTATATCTCTAGGTGAGATGAATTCCATAAGCAGGCAAATGTATGTAGAGCTACTCCAGATTTATTACAAATAAACCAACTATTCCTTCAGTGCCGTATTTATAACTGTGATACTAATATTTTTTTTAATTCAGAAAAGGATATTAAAGTCCACTGGTTGGATTCTAACTGTTTCCAGTCAACTTGATGGCATTCTACTAGACAAATGTCTGATAGAAAACACTCTTTGATTAATTCTGCTCGTTCCTGCACCAAACCAAGCTCCATTCACACTCATAACAAACTGACTGTCTGACTAGTAGGTGCATGGACGTATGAATTCCTGAGCTGACTTTTGAAGGTGTGCAGCATATACAAAGTTACCTGTGAAGACAGAAATGGATGGTCAGCATCTCTGGGGAAAATTAGGTTTCAAATGCATTTGTCTGCATGGGATTACAATGATATTCCAGAGTAGATGTCAACTGCACTTAAACTCCACGACTATGAAAAGAGTTAAATTCATATCCATTTTCACTTACCATGTCTTTATTAAACCAAAGGTAAGTAACTGCAATTTGTTTGCACGGAAGAATACATCACTACAATCTTCTGCTGCTGTATCAATTCTATCAATAAATTGGACATACAAGCCACAAAGAACACGTGTGAAAATGAGGCTATTCTAGGATTCCTAGACTGTAACCTTCTAGTTCCACATTGTCCTGAAATGATGTTTTGCTAAATTTCAGTCTACTTTTAAATAGAAACAGACTTTATCTCTGTTATTTCAGTTTTGTATAACAGAGATGGTCTCTTTCCAAAATGTTGAGAAGATTTGGATTTATTCCGCTCTTGGTAATACCCAGCACTCTGAAAAAGAAGCAGAACAGGCTTTTATCTATCTGGTTAACGATGGAGCTTCTATATGTATGTACAGACATCTGGAGATCAAGGGTCTATAAGCAAATCTGGTAAATAATCCAGTCCTTATTGGGAAAATAAAAAACAAAAAAAAAACTTGCGAGCAATTACATAGCAACTTATGCTTGGATCATACAAGAACTTCCAAAGTGAACACAGATGTTACTTCCCAGCTGAGAAAGCAAGCAACTCCACCTGTGTTGAAATCCAGTGTTGTAGCAGGCAGGATTAAGCAGTGGGTGTAAGAAAATGAATGGCCATCCTTCATAGCAAAGAAACTAGAGATGGGAAATAGATCTTTCAGCTCCTAATTTCTAAGGCCAGGAAAACGCAAATTTCATACTAACCAGTGCAACTAGTAAATCCTCTCCTACACAATGTAAGAGTTAGAAAAAAGAAAAAGAGAAGTACTTTTTTTTTAATTTGATCTTAGCATGTAATATGGCTCAGATACCTTTCTCAGCTCCAATATTTCAGGATACATGAGAAAGTAACCGGGTTCTAATTACACTCAGTGACTTGGATTCCCCAGTTGGAAGGACAAGATGTGAGGTTTTTGCTGTCTGCGCTTTGGCTGTCCATGATGTAAGAGATATGATCTCAGAAGTAATCGCCTTCACCTAAGCTGTTCATCTCGTGTTCTTCATAGTTTACGAAGAAGATTCATGGATCCCGGGGTATGAAGACGTCTCTTCTAAGAAAAGATGAACAGTGCCCAAGAAGTGCCCTTTTTTTTCTACACCTTAGAGGAAGATTAGATTGGTGAGGTCAGATGGACTCAAATCTGCTGCAGAGGTTTAAATTTGGGTAAGACAAATCCATGCGCTCAGCTATAACTGGAATAAGCTGGGACAGCCTTTTGCTGACGCCTGTGACTAGATGCATAGTCAACTATCTGAAAAGAGCATGTCGGATATTTTTGTGCCGCAACACTCAGATATGATGCAGTGCAATGTTGTTCAGTACAATATAATACAAGATGATACATTAAAACAAGTAGCAGCAGTAAACAATAAGTATCACCTATTTACAAAATAGAAGCTCTCCAAATGATGTATGTATATAACTGATGATATTATCAACAAACGTTGGAAAATGGAAACTTTCTCAACCATCTTACTTATTAATTTAGAATCCCCATTTTCAAACAAATAAATAGGGTCCAAAAACTTTCTCAGCTCTGTGGACATGCTATGATCGTGCTTTGCCACCAGATGGCGAAGGCACAAACCTGAGTGTATATAAATGTGTATACACTGGTGCTGATGTTTTCCAGTAAGTTGAAGATGGCTATTTTATTTGTTGGATTTTCTTTAGCTATAGTAGGGCGCTATATTTAAAAAAACTTTTCTGAAAATTGTCGTAATTCACCTGCACAAGTTAATTATGAAAAGTCATACCAGGGGACATCCATAGGTAAAGGAGGAAGTGACACAATACAGTATTATAGCTGGGGAGGCAGCACAAGTATTTGGGGAAGCAGAGTAAAGGGAAGACAAGAGGATTTTCTTCTGTGAGGTGAATTGAATAACTGTGAAACTTCCACCTTGCAGGAATTAAGTTACTGTGCTCCTTCAGCAAATTATCCATTATGAATGTATTAATTCTGTCACCAAATACGTCAAAAGTTCAACATCTGCCAACAAGAGAAATACAGGGAGTTACATTATCTGTTTGTGTTAGAGTAAGTGACTCTTAGGATTCAGTTCATCTCGCCTAAATTCAGGCATCCTACTGAAGGACCTCATGCTGGTGCCTGGGTGGTTTGAGATCTCTCAGTAGAGATAAAAGGGAGAAATTAGGGAGGACTGTGGGTGAAAACGCTCATGTCATCTACCAGGAAGCACCTAAAAGCTTTGTCTGAATCTAATCTAGTCATCTAAACCCCCTCTGGACTCAACGGAGAGAGACAGGCAGCTCCTGGAGATGATTCAACTTGTCCTAAGGAAGAAGCGCTCTGTGAAGATGCTAACTTCTTTCTCTCTGATGAACACAGAGGAAGCCTGATTAGCTTTAAATAGGTCACTTGCATACAGCTAAAGCTCAGTAAGGAAGTCTTCCTGTATGTTTTCCCCAAGTGTTTCACACCTATGAGCATTTGAAAGAGTAATCATGGAGCCTGGCCTCCTGCATTGCTGTGGTATGGAAATGTGGTGTGATGGCATGGCGCAGAACTGCAGGCTTGGGAGGGTAAGGCTGGTGGATTTCCAGGGCAGGATTTTTGTTTTTGTTTTTTTTACACATGCACGTGCAATTTCACACATGCTTTCTCCATGTCATGTGGATTAGGCTCCATGCATCCCAGGTTTCGGGATGTGCATAGTTTACTGTGCACATAAAGACAGTCAGAACAGCACACGGTGCAGCTCAGTGTGATATTTCAGAGAATGTGAAATGCATCTCCTGGACAGAGCTGTGCAGTAGATCCAGACCCATCATGGATCTTGAGCACATGCCACATGTCTCTACAGCAGATGGGATTCATCTCCCTGCAGTTAAGCTATTTAAAAGTTAGGTGACTAAATCTAATCTAGTTGTCTAAGCTGCCTTTGTACTAAAGGAAGGAGACAGGCCATTCAAGAAGATAATTCATCATCTCTCTCTTGCAAACTCATCTTACAGGGACGTGGGACATTTTCCATTGCCACTCATTTCCTGCTGGTATTTTAAATGCTATCTTAAATTTGCCCTCACTCCCACACCTGCAGAAAGAGAAGGAAGATCAGAAGCAGTGGGGGAGTCGTTGATATTCCTGGTGGAGGCTGCTCTCCAAAGATCTCCCATCTTTGAGCAAATAGTGTTTCTCTTCAATGGTGAATTCCTACTTCTCTACTCTTCCTTTTGCATGAGAGAGCAATGTTGAAACACTGAAATGTCTTCTCGGTCAATTATGCTAAATTTCAATTGAGAAAAATCAAAATGCTTCACTTTGATCATTTTGAATCATTTAATTTCAATAAAGAAATTATTAGATATTTCGGAATGTATACCATAGACATTGCAATACAGTCATATAGTATGTAATAATAGAGTGTGTTTTGAATTAAATGAAACCAGACAAGAAAGTAGGTATGAAAAATGCTTTGGAAACTGGAAGTGCTTCTCCACCTCAAATGTAAGGATGGCTCAAAGTCAAACTATACCAGCTGACTAGCTGGGCAGTTGGTTTAAAAGGAAGTGCTAAAAACCTGGGAATAGGAGCACTTACAGAGATGATTTGTTTATTTATTTATTTATTTTTCCTTGGGAGATGTTGTGCTGGAAGCGGGAAGGGGACCTGTGGGAAGACGGAGGCACTGTGGGATGTGTGGAGGAATACCGGGGCTATTAAGGTAGTGGTAATTCTGCATGTGTGTCCATCGCATGCATCTCTAAGCACACGAGGTTTATCAGCTGGAAATAACTGAGTATGTAATTACCTCACAGGAACAGCTTTTGGGAAAGAGGTCTTCAGATATGCATGGGGGTGAGGGCAGACTGAAATAGCAGCAGGTGGCTATGGCCCAAAAGTGAAGGGGCTCAGCTGGACTTCAGGGAGAAATAACAGAATGGTGGAAACAGTGAATTTAGGAGCAGAGTTAGCCAGCTACAAACGAGGGACATGTCTGCAGAGGATGCGCAAATGACTTTTTTGCAATTTCTGATTGCCTCACAGCCTGTCATTGCTTGAAACAAGGTAAACCCTGGCCTCAGCTCAGTTCTGCCATTATGAGCATTCACAGTCTGTGTCGTTACCTGTGGAGGCTAGGTTGAGTGCCAGTCTGGATTTCCAGCTGCTTGAGCTTATCTAGGTAGTGCCCTAAACTGCACTTCTCACACTTGCTTCTGTCACTTGCTCCAATTACTCATTTCTTCTCCTCCTTCTACGCTGAGCCATGTCTCCTTTTAGTCCTCTCCTCCCTTCCTTTGCCTTCCCTCCATCCAGAGTCAGCGTCCTCACGCACAACCTAACCAGGCCACCACAGCGGGACCATTCTTTCCCCAAACAGCCCCTGGAGTCTTCCTCAGCTGAGTCCCTTGCTCCAGGAGTTCAGCCAGACCTTGGCACTTACTTCACAGACCCCCTCGGTGTTGGCTGTAGCCTGTGCGGCCACCAACACATCCAGGTTCCCCCACCCCCTGGACTCTACCTTCTTCAGCCATGGCCTTGCAACAGCAGCCAGCTTATCCTCAGTGCTGAGTTCTTCAGTTTGAAAGGCATTGCACTATAATAAGGTTAGAGCTCATGATCACGGGTGGGGGCAAGTGGTATGTCTGCACGGTCTGACATTGTGTGAAAATAGTCTGGGATGCCAAAGGTCTTTGCAGGACAGGGGACTGAACTCTCTATTTCCAAGTCTGTAGGTAGCAGCCCTCACTTGGGTCTGTGAGTTGACACATATGGCGGAGGTGGGCTGGAGGTATTCTTGATCTTGGATCTCGTAGGGAACATGGCAGTGGAAAATAGGATTTGGGATCCTTAATGGAACTATGGGGTGCTTGTCGGGTAGGGTTTAGGATAAGAGTTGCACTGGCAGACTTGAAGGGTTGGCTGACAGGCTTCTCGGCAGTTGAATTTTGTTGCCAAACCTGAAAGGAGGCCACAGAGTTGTGCAGGGACAGCCCTGAAGAGCTGGAATTCACTACCCGCTGCTAAGGACACAGAAAAAAACAAGGACACAATTGCCAGTTTGGGGAGGGGGCTGTTCTTCCTTCCCTGCCCCACTCCTTCAGTGACCACCTCCATTTATGCCCCACTGAAATTTTCCAGGATTCTGCTCTGTTGGGGTCTTGGCAATTTTGCCGCCATTACTTAGAAACCCAATTTTTCATTTAATTTTAGAATAAAGAACATTCTGAGGGAGCCTAGCAGGGAGGATGGAGCCCACCTGCAATGTGAGCTGCAGGGAGGGATTCTTCCCTTGCAACAGAACTACCTCAGAGCATCTTGTCTCTATGTCTGAAACACAAATGGCCATGAAAGAAAAAAGGATCGTTCTCAGCCCCATGTCTGAAGGCAGCAGCTAAGTCTGCAATTGGCCTGGGCTCATAACGAGCATCCTTAGTCGGACAGCTCAAGACCTGACAAAGCTCATTAATCCCACTATTAGTCAAAATCAGATTGCTTTGATCGCATTACTCCAGGAACATAGTCCTGGTGTGGCATGAGAGGGCTGAACAAAGCCCTTCTCCAGACACACATTTGCCCTTCTGCTGCCTGCATAAACCCCATAGTGACGGCTCCTCAGGTATAAGGCTAAGGACCCTCGGTGGAAGCACCAGTCTGCAGGGTTACACAATGCAGTAGCATGCACAGTGCAAAGAAGAGGCCTAAACAAATCTCAACAGCAGCATGGCATGCATAAAAAGACTTCTCCTCTCCTTCCGAGCTTTCTATTTGCTTTGAGATCCAAAGCTAGGATCAAACGAGGCAGGGGCTGCCTGACACAAAGCTTCGTTAAGCAAAAGGCATCCTCCCAGGACTCCCTTTGGCTCCTGCATCTGCAGAGCTCTGGGGATACCCATGAACGGACAAGCTCTGCTGTGAACACTGCGGCTCTCCAGATTTCATATGAGTGGCCCCCTTTGCCCACAACGCTCCTTGCCTGCTATTCAGGAGCAATGAACTGCTAAGAGGAACAGTGCTGGCTGGTGCTCAAATGGGTGTAAAGGCTGCCAGGTGAAAGCCAGTCTGCTGGTTTTGGAGATCACAAGTCATCACTTTGACCGGGGGCTGAAGGACGCAGAAGTGCACCCCTGCACACTGGCGCCATCTGGTCCCAGCTGTCTACATGCTCACCTCTCAGCCCCACTCCCCCCTGCAAACCTGGCCTTGCTCATGTCACGCTGCACACTCCCTGCACGGGCTTTTCACAGAGGCCACGGTGGCAATGCAGTAGGCAATGTGGGCATGCCTGAAAACCGAGGGGTGCCTCTCCTTCCACTTCCCACCCCCAGCCTGGAGCCTGCCGTTCCCAACAAGCATGAAGCCTGAGCACTGTGCCATGGCGTCCAACCCTGCCATGTGACATGTCCCCACGACTCACCAGCAAGTGTCAACACACGTGCCGGTGGGCCAGAGGAGGATGAGGGAATTCCTGCTTTTGGGGCACAATTCCTCCTCCGCCAGCTTCTTCCTGCCCAGGCACCTCCTTCGCACCGCAGAGCATCTGCAGCTCCCGGGGCCCCAGCCAGTGCTTCAGGCAGAAGGTGCTGCCTCCTCTGCAGAGAGGAACAGCAGGGGCTGACGTGGAGGCTGCTTTCTTGGGGGCCGTGCTGGCAATCCCCCGGCAGAGTCTCAGGAACGGAGGTCAGAGCGCACGGTGCTCAAAATCTGCCACAGTCACTGCCCCTGTGGGCCCCTGCTGTGGAGGTTCGAGCTGGGGCCATGGGGCAGGAGGTCTCTGCGTTGGGCTCTGTGGGGCACCGGGACAGAGCTGGGGCCTTGGGGCAGTCAGTGGCAGCTGGGGCCATGGGGCAGGAGGTCTGGGCTGGGGCTGTGGGGCAGGGGGAAAGAGCTGGCCGGGGCTCCACGGGGGCAGGGGCCGCGTCTCCCTGGGCTGAGCCGTGGTGCCCCATAGCAGCCCTGCTCCCAGCATGCCGTGGGGATGCCCCAAGGCATGCTGGGAGTGTGGCTGCCGCCAGCCCAGCCCTGGTGTGGCAGAGCCGAGGTGCTGGCAGTCTGAGGGCGCTGCCTTCCTGCCAGCTTAAAGCCATGGGCTCTATGCAGCCAGTGCGTCGCTGTCTGCTTTCCGGGGGCGTGCAGTCGTGTGCCTTGCAGTCTCCTCGATCGCCTCCTTGGCACACTCCAGGCTTCTTTGTGCGACCTTAGATCCCTTCTCCATGCATGCGCTGATGCTCTGGTCCCCTCACACCTGCTAAAGTCTCCTCCAGTCCTCTCCCTGCATCCTCAGGTTCCTTCTGTTTCCCTCCATGAGCACCTGAGCCCCCTGCTTTCCCCGCCCTCAGCACTCTCCTCCCTTCCATTTCCCCCAAGGCTTCCTCTGATCCCCTCCGTTGCTCGCCACGTGCACCCTCAGCCCCTCCATTCCCTTCCCTCTGTGCTCCCGTCCCCTCCATTCACCTCCCGGCACGCTCGCATCCCCTCCCTTTCCCCCACTCACACTCACTTCCCCTCTACAGCTTCTCTCTTCTGCAGTCAGTGCTGCTGCCGAAGGCACCGTGCCCCTTCCACAGACCTCTGCAGCTGTACAGTTGGGGCGCGGGGGTCAGTAGGAACTCAGCTCTGCTCCCACTGTCTTGCTCACTCCGTTGCTTCCTTTGAGGCTCCCTCAGATTTGCAGGGCGGAAAATAATGTGCAGGGGATGCCTTTCAGGCACTCGGTGTAAAGCCACTCTGCTTTCCATGCAGCCATCTCAGCTATCTGTTCTGCTTCTGCAAGGGGTCTCTCAGCCTGAGGTGCTTACCAAGCAGGTGAGAAAGGAAAGACCTCAGGCATCGTTTCCTTCTGAAGAGGCCAGAGGGCTGGCCGCTCCTCGGACCACCCTCAGGGCAGACTGAGAAGTAACCAGAGAGGGTCACCAGAATGTACTGCATGCAGGCATTATTCCCGTGCCTCGTTCGGGTGTGTGATACTGCGTTGTCACGCTGTAGATGGGAAGCTGCTCTCAGTCTCCTCCACTGGGAACCCAAGCAGTGGGATGGCACTGCGAGTGTTGCAGGCTCCATCTGAGCATCACATTTTTCTTCTGCAAAACGAGTGACTTTAGAAGGGAAATGGGCTTTGGGCGCTCCAATGATAATCTCCACCTGGCGCCACCCTTCTTTTGGTTTTGCCCTGTTAGGATCACATCTTCAAAACCCCCCCAATTAGAACCCACCCCAAGACCAGGATTCACAGACGTCATCTCTAACACAGAGAGAATTTAGTGCCAAGGGAGAGAAATGACCTTTCCAATAAGCGCTTTTATTTTTCTTGATTTTCCCAGGCTTTGACACTGTTTGGAGGCATTCATGGTGGATTTGCCTTAACACAGTTTTCAGGGTGAGAGAGCAAACCCCTCTGCTCCTTCACTAGGCCATGCCATCTCCATGCCTGTGGCCTAGGGAAGCAACAGCTAGGACTTGGCCCTTCCTCTCCAGAGGCTGAGAGAGTGCAGTCACAGTCTTCCTCTTTATTCATTCACTTGCTCATTTAGGCCTTCCTTCCTGAGCAGAGCCTCTCCTTGCCAGCAGTTGTAGCCCCACAACCCTGATCTGGGGACATTGCGGGAGTGGCATGCCTGAGGTGAGCCCCAGCCTGGGGGACCCCTCCTGTGGCTCCCCATGCCCCCTGTTGTCCTTGGGGAGTGGGCAGTGAGGTGCGGGCAGCTCCCTAAAGTGCCCCAGGCAGCTCCCCTTGCCCTTGCAGGGCCCACCTTGGCAGCACCTGGGGGGTCAAGGGGTCCCTGCAGCCCCTCTGTGACATGGCCTGGGGCATCACGCAGTGCATCGCAGCAACAGCTGCACCCTCCCCATATGGCCCTGGGAGCCTGAGCTGAGCCCAGGTGCTTGGGGCTGCTCTCGCCACGACTCTGCCCTGCCCTGCTCTGCTCTGGAGCAGCTGCTGTGCAGCGAGCAGGAGAAGGCGAGAGGAGGTGGTGGGACAGTGCGAGACGCTGTTTGGTGACCTTCCCAGCAGGTCGTTGGAGAGGAGCGTTTCTTCCTGCCACAAGAGCTCTTTGGACTAACTCGGTAGGCTGGGAATTCCCTCTGTGCCCCTAGGGAAGTCCTCGGTGCTGCTGGGAATTGCTGCCTGCGGGAGCCCTCCATAATATGGTGCTGTCAGGGCTGCAGAACTTGCACGTTTAGAATCTTTGCTCCCCGGCAGTGCGTCCACCCCCGTGTTACTAGTCCCTTGTCAGCTGCGGTCATAGGACCTTTGGTCCTCGCTCCAATAACTCTTTCCTCCTTTGCCGCTGTCACACCTGTGGTCCTTGGCACTGTGGAGCCAACCTGGTTTGACAGGAGTGTTTTGGAGGTGGACAGTCATGGCTACTGGAGTCTTTGAGCACTGGGAAGGTGCATGAGAGGAGCACTTGTAAAGGTGCTTCATGTCTGAAGAATTTGCAGACGGCTCCTGTGTATTTCCCTGTTGCTGCTGTTTTCGGTTTTGGATCATCTTTGCAACCAGACCTTCCAACTTCTGCCCCTCATGTCTGTGGGCTCAGTAATTTACGTATTCTCTTGTGAACCAAACGCTTGCTTCACTTGCAGGAGATTTACCTTGTCCTCTTCAGCAATTTTCTTTGCCTGAGAAACTTCTGCAAAAGTAAAGAGCTTTACTTCCGTGCTTACAAAAGTTCATTTGTGGTTCATATGCTCTTTGAGTTCAGGTTCTGAGGAAGAATGGACCTCAGGCAGACTGAGCGAGTCCTTGCAGAAGTCAAAATGACTTTACCTTACTCCTTTTCGGTAAGTAATGGATTTCACACAGCACAGTGATGCCAGTGCACTTTTTGCTCAGCTGAGAAGAACTTCCTCCAAAGTGTACCACAGTCTAAAAGAACCTGTACCTTTGCTCCCTATAGGCACGCTATAGCGTGAGAGAAAGGAAGCCTGTTGTATGCTATCAAGCTCCACTGGAAAGTAGGTTATAGGCACAGCTTCTCGGAAGGGCTAATCTCTCGTGTAGAAGAGGGATAGAAGATGTTAAACGAAAATGTAGCTACACACAGCGCAAATCAGAAACTATGTCTAGGTTCTGTAATTGTAGGGCCATCAAAGGCCGGTGGACACCAAGAAGGGGAAGATGGCCAAGATGCTCACAAGGAGTATAACCTTCGGCGCAGGAATACTGTTGTCCAGTATCAAGAGCCTTTGGAATGTGGATTACGTGCACAGTTTGTCAGAAGGGCTGATTCCTTGTGCTTAAGGGTGGGAGCTATAAGTTCTTGAATGAAAATGTGCATATGCAGAGACAAACAAGAAATGATGACTTGGTACTGCAATGACAGGGTCCTCAGAGGACAATGAAGAGCAGGAAGAGGATGACGGCGAAGATACTCCAAAGCCATCTAACCTGCGGCAAACTGCTGAAGACACTCAAGCCCCACTGGAAGGTAGGCTATATGCAGAGCCTCTCTGAAGGGCTAATTTCTTGTGCAGAAGTGGCATACACGTTGTTGAATGAAAAGCTATACGCGCACAGACAAATAAGAAGTTCTCGCTAGGTTCTATAATCATAGGGGCAACACAAGAAGGTGAAGGCCGAGAAGGGGAAGATGGCAAAGATCCCTGCAAGGAGTATAAACTTCGACCCAGGAAGACCATCATGTACTCCCAGGATCCACTGGAAAGTAGGTTCCATGCACAGTTTCTCGGAAGAGCTGATTTCTTGTGGATAGTGGGCTAGAGGTTGCTAAATGAAAAGACATATACCTCCCACCCCCCCCCCCCCCCCCACACACACCTTTCATTTAAATTCCTTGCCTTCATTCCGCAGGTAAAACTCTCCCTTTGGGATCGAGATGCCTGTATCCTGCGCACACTGCAGTTCTTGGCCAGTGTGCATGCTCACTGCTACTTTTCATTTCTTCAGGGCCATCTTCTCCTGACAGGCAAAGGGCTGCTCCGTCGCAAAGCCCATGCTGCAGAAGAACAAACAGGTTGGTGTACGGATAGTGAGAGTTCTCAGGGATCCATAGTGCTGCCACTCCCATCACTCAGTAATGCTTGAAAAGATTTTCCGATTGATGGCCGTGATGGGAAAATCGCAGCATTGTAGCTGGCACAGCTGGAGGGTCTAGAGGAAGCAACGCTTTTCCTTTGGGAGAGAAGATAACTTTCATTAGCCCACAGCTTTTAAAAAGGCAGGATTTGGGGGTCAGCGATGAGATGATTGCGGATTGTCCTGGCTGAGATTGGGGATCTGCAATTCTTCTGTTCTGCACTTGAAGCCAGAATCCCCTTCCACAAATTGTCATTAGACGATTTCATCGTGCAGCATAAAAATGTCCACCTGCCTTTCTTCACGCTTGCATAGTGAACGCCAATCACGTCTAGGGAATATTTCATGGTTTGGGAAGTTTATGCCAGTGTATAAGCGCTTCTGCACTCACTTGCCAACATGAAAACCACAGCAATCCCGCTAACTGCATGTTCAGTTAGAAAGCCCCTTTCCCCTTCTCCTCCATTCACATCTGGTGTCTTCCCCAAAGCTCTGGGAAAGACGAATTCAAGGCAAAGCACGTGGATGGAAGGAAAACCGGAAGCACCCTGCCGGAAGCTGATCCAGTGCAAATCCAGAGTTCGGTAAGCAGTGGTAACTCATTGTGTCAGTGGGGACTTTTCCAGGGGTCATGAAAACCTTCCCTACTGTGCTGCCGACAGCTCCCGGGCTTTACACTTTCCTCTCAGGGAACTTCAAGATCGTCCTGAGCCTTTCCACAGGATAAATTTGGAGGAAGCCTTTTTTTTCCAGGTGGCAGCTTTCTCTGACCTCTGACATGTCTTCTGTTGCATGTCTCTTTAGGTATGCTTTGATGGTGTGGGTGGTCTCTCTCACCACATTTCAGCCTTAAAGGAGATGGTCCTGTTCCCACTGCTTTACCCAGAATTCTTTCAGAGATTCCAAATCCGACCCCCCAGGTAACGGGCAGTGCATTCGAACTACAGAGCTAACTGCTGCAATATGCTTTTCAACATGAAAAGTATCCTCCTCTTTTTTTCTTTTTTTTTTTGGAGGGGCAATATCTCAAGACATAATGGTTAGCTTTATATATTCTTGGCCAACAAAGCTTCACTCACTGGATGTTGAAATACGACTTGAAATCCTTCCCTTTCCATACCTTTAAAAGTGTGCAAATCTTCAGATGCTTTGCTGCTTTGGTCACAGGAATTCCCTTTTCTGGCTGATGTTTTAAGTAGGGTGTGGAAACACAGAAGACCTTTTTTGGCCTCCCAGCTGAAGGCTTCCTCCCCAGTGCTTCCAACAAATTCTGGCAGGCACAGTCCAAGAGACTCCAACTGTGGCAGGGAGAAAGACAGGCTTTGCTCGCAAATCTGTCTAAGACGGGAAGTGTTCTGGTTAGGAGGGAAGGCCGCTTTGCTTTCACAACGGAGGCTGTCATGGGCACTTTTCCATGTTTTTGTTGTAGCTACGTACATCTCTTTTTTTCATGTTGCAGAGGCTGTCTGTTCTACAGCCCACCAGGCACTGGAAAGACACTGGTGGCTCGAGTGTTCGCAAATGAATGTAGGCAGGGAGACAAGAGAATAGCATTCTTCATGAGAAAAGGTGCCGACTGCCTCTGTCAATGGGTGGGAGAATCCGAGCGACAGCTGCGCTCATTATTTTGGCAAGTAAGGAGGAAATGCGCAGTAGGTTGGGTCAGAGTTGGACCTCTACTTTTCCGGGGTGGACGTCTTCCAGGAGGACTTGGCCTCTTGGGCAGTTTGGCAGTGTCTCCTGTTGAGAAGGGAACATCAGTGTTTCCTGTTCCCGTGCTGTGCTGCTTTGCCTGAAGGGCTGGAAATCTTGCAGATGTTGGGTCCAGCACAGTGCCAGTGCCTTTGCAGCCATAATGTTTATCCTGCATGTTCTCGCTGCGTGGTGCTCTGTTTCACATACGTCAGTATGCCTGCATCTGTACTTCCCTTCCAGGCCTATGAGATGCGGCCTTCGATTATTTTCTTTGATGAGATCGACGGTCTCGCTCCTGTGCGCTCCAGTCGCCAAGACCAGATTCACAGGTACTTCCTTTCGCTTCCATCTCCATGTCATCTGCTTCATCTCTAGGAAAAGAAGACCCACCTGCTTCCCTTTATAGGACACACCCACACACACCCACACTCTGAACTCCTCGAGTACAATGACACAGAGCTTCATAGCAGTTTAAAGGCAGCAGTTGAAATCAGGTCACTAAGCTTGGTGTCCGGACAAGGTCTCTCTCGAGACCTTGCCTCGCTTTTTCTGTCTTACCATGAGTCCTTTCGCTAACAACAGCTCATCCAGAAAAGCTTCTCCTTTCTGAGCGACGTGACTGGAGAAAGTCATGCCAAAGGTAACAACAGCTACTAACCCAGGGAATCCAAACAACGTTTTTTTGGTAGTTCTATTGTCACAACGCTCCTGGCGCTTATGGATGGCTTAGACAGCAGAGGAGAGATCGTGGTCGTTGGAGCCACCAACAGGCCAGACTCCCTGGATCCTGCTTTACGAAGGCCTGGACGCTTTGACAGGGAGTTCCTTTTCACCTTGCCAAACAAAGAGGTAAGGCTGTTTTGGCAACCTTCCTGCTACTGGCACAAAGCCTTGCTCGACAAGAAAACCGGTTTACCCCACAGCATCTCCGAGAGCGAGCAAGGAAACAAGTGGCATACGTGCTGCACACCTCCCGGTTCCCCACACAGAACTGGCACGAAGGCTGCAAACAGGAGTTTCACTCCGCCTGGAGCACATGGACATTCTTCCTTGCCCAAGGGCTTGCTCTTTGCTTAGTTAGTGAGTCCACCTAGGCTCTTGCCTTCTGAGGTTGCCGCCTTGTTCTCAGTTCTCCAGTTGGGAAAGCCTCAGGGGAAAACTTGGGCTTGAGTGTGGCTGGGCTGGGAATCCTTGGAGCCGCCCATAAGCATTTAGGGACCTGACATTGTTACTGGTATTAGCAGGGAGCTCGGGCTCTTTTTCTTTTTCTTTTTCTCTTTTTTTCTTTTTTTTTTTTTTCTGGCTACCCCAGATTCTTTTGTCTTTAGTTCGCATTTTGTGGGGAAAAGGAGAAAAAGGTTATTGGATTGAAGGCTAGGAAAAATGCACAACACGCTATACTGGACAGAAACAGGAAACACTTCACTGAAGCTCTGGCAAAGAGCAGCGATGAACATAGGCACAGCTTGACATTTGCTCGTTCAAGGACAGCAGCTGGAGTCAGAATTCTTGCTCCTACTACTGTACTTACTCTTCCTATCTACTTGAAAAGTACTGAGCTTTGAAAAGCAGGCAGTGTGTTACTAGAATGTAAACATTTCTTAACTTTAGCAGAGGAAGACAAGCAATTATGGGAATGTGACGGGGGGAGGGGGACTGCGCATTGCTTATTTTCTTTTTGAGAAAGAGGCTTAAGACAAACCACAGTGTGACCACCTGGTTTGTAGGCTTGAAAAGAGATTTTCAAGATCCACACCAGAGACTGGAGCCCTAAGACGCATTGCTTGAGGAGCTTGCTGAAAAATGCATCGGTAAGATGAAAAAACGCACCGAGTTCCTGCCTGTGCCTGGCTCCTGACAGCGTCTGAGCTTGTGCCAGGCAGTACCCAAGCTGCTTCTGTCTCCTTGCCTTCCCTTGCCTCTGAGAACATGGAAGGCTCTGGGCGGCGTCTTCCTCAGGAGCTAAGGTTGGCTCAGAGGCCTACTTCCGAAGCACAGGCTGTAGGGCGCTGGGCCTCCCGTAATGCAAGCTCCCCAGCAGGGCACTGCTCTGCAGTGCAGGAACTCTTTTGCCATTGCCCATGAAACTCTTCCCCTTCGGGCCACATGCAAAGACTTTGCGAGTGTCCCTCTGCAAAGCCTGTCCTTGACTCCTTTCTGCTGCCTGAGACTGACATCCCTTTGGATTCTGCTCTTGTTGCTCAGGATACTGCGGGGCCGATATTCAAGCCCTCCGCGCTGAAGCTGCCCTCTGTGCTTTGCATCGACACTATCCGCAGATCTACACAAGCAGTCACAAGCTGCACATCGATGTTGCTGCCATTGAAATCACAGCAACAGATTTTCTTGTGGCTATGCAGAAGACTGCATCAGCTTCACAGAGGGCTGTGGCTTCCCCTGGACAACCACTGCCACCCCTTTCCAAGCCACTGCTTCAGAACACGCCACAGAGACTCCTAAAAGGCCTGCAGAGGGTATTTCCCCACCCAGCACTTGCACTCCAGCAGGACCAACAGCCAGGTAGGGCTTCACTGCCTTCACTGCCATAAAACTCTCCCAAAGCAAACACTGCTAGTTTGTGCAAGCAACAGAAACAAACCTTTCAGTCAGGAGGAGGTGAAACTGAATGGTAGAGAGGGCAGAGCCGGGAACTCCTCCCACTTCACACTACAGAACTCTATGTTCTCCACTCAAGCATCCAGTTTCTGAAGGCTGTCAGCATCATCTTTCCCATTTGCAAGGAGAAAAGGAGCTTTCACTGCTAGCAAAACATAGCTTGCACAAATCCAGACACTTAGGAGAGCTCTGTAGAGACTGAAGGCTTTGGAAAATGGCATTCAGCGTATGCCCCTCAGACGAAGAAATACAAGGCCCCGGGTTTCAGCTCACATTTAGAAGCTGTTTTAGCACAAGAGAAGGTTGCAGACTCTTCGGGAAAGTTAACAAGCTTCTTTTGCCTTCTCATGGTACCACTCATTTCTTAGAAAATGACTGCATGGACTGTGATGAGGAGTCACCTTCTGGTCCTGAAGATGAACCGTTTCCTCCAAGGCCTGGCCAGCAAAAGCAAACCTTCCTTAACTGTAACAGGTAACTGCCCGTGTCCTTTCATTGAAATTCTTCTGATTGCTGGGGCTTTCCAAGCTGTCGTGGCCATTGCAAGTGGGAGGGGCGTTAGATGAGGGAGGACAGAAGAGTTAGTCCAGGGTGCTTTGGTATCAAAAACTGCAAGCAGGAAGCACGGAGATATAACTAGGTGCTACAGTTGTAGGAAAGCAAGTAGCTCCAGCCGATCATCCGGAAGGAGCCAGCCTCCTTTTCCTCCACCAAAGACATCCACAGACAATTAGGGCATGCTGATTTCATGCATGCTGTTCTTCAAGGATTCAAGGCCAAAGAAATGTGTTGTCTCTCCTCTTAGCTAAAGAAATGCAACGTGGGTTTGTGGAGTCACCTAGCTTCCCAGATTGGGAATGCAGGAGTGACTCACTTCCTAGGAAGAAAATTGAGGAAAGGCCGGCTAAAAGGGCATAATAAAAACCCTGCAAAAAAGGGCTTCATTTGCGATCTTTAAGCCACTATGCTTACATTCATATTTTGATAGTGCAATGGGAAAGTAATTCAATCCCACAGTGGAGAAGTTAGCTTATGGGGTCCCAGCTGCATCAGTAATTTTTCTCACTCTCTCTTACTGTGCTGCTCAGGAAGGCTTCTGACCCACAGAACTTGGTCCAGTCTCTAGGCTCCTTGGCCTGAGCCACAAAAGGTCCTGCAGTACTGGGAGGGCAAAAAAAAAGAAAAAAAAAGGTGCTATTCACAGACGTATTCCATGATAACAGAGCAAAAACCACGAGAAAGTTGTATCTGTAGTCTAGGAGACAGCACACAAGGAAAGATGAAACCATCTGAATGAAGGAATCTAATAAATATCCTCCAGTTCTATGGACTCACAGGAATGTTTTGCACTTTGTTAGATACAGCTAAGGCCTTTCAGAGCCCACGGCATTTCTTTTCCCACAAGGTTCTTCTGCTCCTTCCCGACCACCTTCTCCATTTCCAGTGGACCCCCTGCACCTAAACTTGACCAAGGCAGAGGCCTCAAGGCTGCTCAGTCAAGACATCCTGAACATAAGAGCCTCACGGCCGGGGGGAAGAGATCCAGACCAGTGTGTGCTGGACAAAGAAAGACACCTTGAACATCTGTGTCTTGATCGATCACTTCCTTTGCAAACTTCTTGTTTTGCAGTTGCGCTCCTAGCAATGCTTGTTGCCAGCCAGCATGTCACAGGCCCAGGTTCTTAATCGCTGGAGAGCCCGGGTACGGGCAAAGTTCCCACTTGGCGCCTGCACTAATACACGCGCTGGAGAGGTTTGCGGTTCACGTGCTGGACCTGCCGGCTCTCTTTGCTAGCAGCACCTCACCCGAAGAAAGATGCGCACAGCTACCTCTTCTCTCTGCAATCTCACAGGATGAATAGACTCAGGGGAAGCAGGCAGACCTCCCGCGGTTAATGGTGGTGGCCTGGCTTTCCTCTGCTTCCTGTGGTGTTTATTTCACGCTGAAAGAACACTTTTCTTGTACGCTGAACAATGCAGAAGAAGGACGTTGTGCATGAGCATCTTTTCCATTCCAGGCTAAACAGCAATGATGTTGCTAGCAGCTCAGGGAGCTCCAAGATGCTCCTGATAAAGCCCTCTGCATGGCAAGAGCTGCTGCTCACGACAGCAGGCTCTCCAGAGTTGTTTCCCTTGCCTCTTCAGGCTCTGTAGCTCCCAGGAGGCGCCTCTGCCTCAGCCTGACTGCACGTCATGCCCTTTCTCTAGCCTCCCTCTTTATAACACTGAAATGCAACCCAGGCTTGGGAGGGGGGAAGAAAAGGGTTTCTCTTCTCTCATCACACCGCAGGGAAGAGGCAAGAACACACTTGCTGGATTCGAGCGGTGTAGCAGTGGCCCCACGCTGATGTGGACCCTGCTGAAGGGCTGGGCCTGTTTTTTCAAGCACACTACCACTCGCACCGGGCGTGAGGCTCTGGGCGAGTTACCTGACATCTAAGCAGTTTGGAAATCAGGCAGAGATTCAGGCCTGCCTCTCGCTGTGGAGAGGCTGAAGGAACTGGCTCCAAGCAGCAATGTTACCTTATTCTTGGTGGCTTGTTTGGACGCTTTGTCTTTGTGCACTCCCGTTTTGCAGGCAATTTTGATTGATCCATTGTTGTTCAGCAGCAGCCTCTGCTACCCGCTTCAACAGTCTTCTCCAAACTTCCTTTTGACTAGTTGATCCGAGAAGCCCAGAGGACAGCACCGAGCATCCTTTCTATTCCACATATCCATGCCTGGTGGGAGGCTGCCAGACTCACCTTGACAGCTACGCTCACAACATTACTAGAGGGCATTCCAGCATATGCTCCAGTGCTGTTGCTCGCTACATTGGATGCTTGCCATGCAGATCTCCCACCAGAGGTATTTCTCTCACTGCCTTCCCGGCTTCTTTCAGTCTCACGTTAATTTATCACTCCATTAAGAACCCAAATACTGTGCTCTCCTAAGCCATTCAACACCAGCATTACTAGGGCACCCTGCTGGCATCTCTTCCCTCTGCAGTTGCCACAAGGCTTCAACCTGAAGGGCAGCAAGGCAAGTAAATCCAAAACAGGCAACCTAGGAGATGCTCAGTGTCCTCCCTTGGAGCACTGGAACCTCGGGTTGCTTCACAGAGCTTTAATCCTAGAGGTGTTCCTTAAAGAAGATGCCCTAAATTGCCCTGCTGACCCACTGCAATCTCGCCTTTAAGGCCAAGAAGCAAACTTGTTCTAGTCTCTCCCTTATTCAAAGCATTCCTCAGCTTCACTGGAAAAGGAATTCATCTTTGTGGAGCAGAACACACATTTGGGGGGGCTACGGCTGCGCTGTCTTTTCTCCTCCCACCTCAGGTACGAGCTTTATTTTCTGAGCTTTATGGAGAAGTTTTCAATGTCCAGTCACCTAGCGAGGAGGAAGGGAGAAAGTTTTTCGAGGACTTGCTTGTCCAGCAAGCTGCTAAGCCTGCTGCACCACAAAAGAAAGCAGGTGAGCCTATTCTACAAACACAGCGTTGCTATCTCTAGCTTAGCAGCCATTCGGCATTTGCTTTGGTAATAGATTTCCTGGCACGAAGGTTTACTCTGCTTGTGTCCGAGTATCATCACTTGGCTAACCTTTTCTGGTTGACTGAAGCTTGTCAGGCATGGGAAGTCCTCCTGCCTGCGGCATCACCAACTGAGCCTCGACTGCTGACAGAGGAGGAAGAGAGGCAGCTCGAGGAGCAAGGGGACGAGACATGGCCAGCGGTGCCTGCAGAGTCCAGTACACCCCTCTCTACTGGCAAGTCCTTTCTTCCTTTTTTCTTTTTTTCTTTTTTCCTTTTTTGGAGAAGGTGCCAATGACATTGATATCTTCCCTCTTGTCATGGCATACCTGCTTTTGGTGATGCCGGTGGCTTTATGCCAAAGGCATTCCATTTCCAAATTAGGTGCAGCATGTGAGGTCAGTCCCCAGGACAGTCACTCAACATGCTTATGAAATAAAGCCCAGCCACAGAGCTTGGCTCACACTGTAAAACACTGGCCTCGATGGCCCCGCAACGGCTAACTCCTCAAATGTAACATGTTGTTTAGAGCAGTTGCTGAACACTCCACAAGTTCTTATGGTAATAGGAAACAGTGAGGATTTTTCCTGTGCTTTTGCTTCCTTTTTCTCTTCCTCTCCCTCTTGCCTTCCTGCCTGCCACCCCCGCACCAAGTAATGGCCGTCTGTCTGTGAGGCTTAGGCAACCTCTGCTTTTGGAACACAGGGGAAGGAGAGCTTGTCTCCAAAGACTTTTCTGCTTCTCACCTCTTTTACTTCCTGTGATGAGAAACAAAGCCACCTGAGCTTATGACCTTGCTTTGTGCTCATGCCTTTGGTCTACAGTCTGCTCTGCGCACAAAATCTTCAAGGGCGTTCTTTTATGCATGATATAATCTGATAGTTCTTGCGCTTTTTAATTCTAATAACAATTGGACCCCCTTCACTTGCTGCCCTCTCTCCCTCAACACATGCATGTAGTGAGCCAGCACAATGGTACTTCAGTCCCTCTCACCATTTCCCTTGTACACCAAGTAAGACGACGGTGCTAGATTTTGCAGACGGAACTGCTTAGCTAATGCTTTGGCTTGCTTTTTCTCCTATCTCTGTGCAGCTGCCTGCAGACAAAAGCGAAGGAGGAACGCATCGCCCTCAGAGAGCCTAGCAGAGAAGAGGAGGAAATGCTCACCCCCTGCTGAGAAGGAAACCAGCATCTCTCTCAGGGTAGGTTGGAGCTCACTGATCCACCTTTGCTTCCCGCTCTGCTGACGACCCTTGAGCTATCCATTCTGCCAGCAGAGCTGCAGGCATGGGCAACATTCAGCTAATGGGGAGACAGAAGCACCTGAGGAGGCTCCCACTGCCAGCTGGCAGCCCTCTTTCTAGAGGCTCTGTGGCCTCTCTTCAAAAGATGCATTTCGCAGGGCCCTGCATTGCAGCCACAGAAGCTCATCCAAGGCAAGAGGGCCTTTGCTGTGGCAGCCGCTGTCCTTTACTACAAAACGGGCCATGGCAGTTCCTGCTGCTCTCAGAGAAGTTCACTTGCAGTTAGGATCGTGGAGGTGATTGATAGCCTGAGGAGCAGCACAATGCTAGCTGAAACTGGAGCCTTGCTTTTTCTCGCAAGTCGGACACAGCAGCTCATTTCCTCCATGGAAATCTGCTGCGATATTTAGTCTGGTCTTGGACGTTTCACTCCTTCTTTATTTAGCCATACAAGGAAGGAGGATGCGAGTTGTGTGGGACCATTTTCTTTTGTGTCTGAACACATCGAGAGCCTATTCAAATGATCTCATGCTAACGCAAACTTGTACTGTCTCCCTTTTTTCTTCAGCAACTTTTGAAGGTCGTTGGCGACGCAACAAAGCACTGCAACATCCGCCACCTCGAAAAACTACACCTGGTGCTCAGCCAGTGTGTTTACCGCCATCGGCAAGACGATGACAAAACGCAGTTGATAGAGGTACTTTGGTTACACAGCACTTCCTGTCACTGTTCTGCGCTTCTTCCTTGTGCACAGTGGATATCCTGCTTATTCGCTATTCCTCTCTTTCCTGCTTAGCAGTCTGTGTTACATACGAGTTGCTGACTTCCACCCGGAAGGCATCTACACAGACTTTCATTTTATACAAAGCAGCTAGCTACAGGATTTTACATTTCTATTCCAGCTTATAGCAAGTTTGCCTGTGTCTAGTTGGCAATTATTATTCCTTTTTTATCTTTTTTTTTAGTCTTTTTTTAGGAAATGAAGGAAGAAATTGAAAACTTCTCCCGTGCTCAGTAACAGGAAACGTGCTTCTACTCTGCCATTCTTTTTCATTATTTGCTGTTTAGTCCTCAGTGCACAATTCAGTGAAGAGAGCCTGTAGTTATCATATAAAGACATCTGTTTGTATATATATCCAAATATAGCGAGGCTATACCAATAAAGCTCATATAAGTCCTTTTAAGCTTTCTTACTGGCTGTTTGTTGCTGTTGGTGTTCCATACCTATTGCGTATACATACATGATCTGTTGACATCGAGGTGTTTGGCCTTCCTTTCGCATGTGCATTGCCTGAAAGTCTCGTGCCTGGCATTTTTAGGAGACCAATGGTTGTCAGTGCCTTTGACCTACACACATCTGGACGTCTTCCAAGTAATCTCAGTGCCTCTCTCAAAAGAAAGCAACGGAAAACTCGACCATCTTTGCCCAAACGGTGACAGGCGTTTTTTCTGGCGCCGCCTGGGCTACTGCCTATGCCGTTGTCTATAAGGCAACGTTGCAAGGCAGCGCAAAGGTCATTCTTCTTCGGACCTGCTCGCGCCCCCAGGGGTTCTCAGAGAAAGAAAACAAAGCTGCAGCAAGCGTCGGGGAGGAAAACTCTTCCCCAGCAGCGGCACTTTGCTGTGCTCGGGGCGCCCCGCGCCCGGGCACGTCTCAGCCCGCAGCGCTGCCTGCTGCCCGCCCCCCCCCCCCAGCAGCTCTCCTCCGCCCGCTCGGCGGCAAGCGGCGCTCGCGCTCTCTCGGCCCCTCGCCTCGGCCCCGGCCCCCCTTCTCGGCCCGCCAGCGCCCCCGGCAGCCGCTCCGCCGCCGGGCATGGCTCTCCTGGCACAGCTCTCCGCCCGGGCGGCCGAGCCAAGCCACGCCGAGCCGCGCCAGCCCCCGGCTCCCCCGGCGCCCACCCCCGCCCACAGCGCCCACCCGGCTCCCACCCGCCGCCACCCGCCGCGACCCCCAGCGCCGCCGGCAGCCACGCTCCGTGCCGGGAGCCGCCCTCGCGGCGGGAAGCGCCCCCGAGCCCCGCCGAGGCTGCGAGCCTGCCCGGGGCTGCAGCGCCCACGGCGCCGGCTGCCCCCGCACCCTCGCCCCCCCCGCGCCTGCCACGCTCTCGGCTCCGCGCAGCAGCCCCGCGCCCCGACGCCTCGCCGCCCGGCGCCCGCGCTCTGCCCCGCCGCTGCCCCGGCCCGCCTCGCCCGGCCGCAGCCTGTGCTAGCGCGCCCCGCAGCCGCGGCGCTCCAGCCCAGGGCACTGCTCTTCCCCAGTGCTCTTCTGCTCGCCCCGCCGAGCCTCAGCACCTTCGCCATGGATGCGACCAGCGTGTTCGTTGCACTGCTTTAAAGGCTCGCGTCTGGCATTGTAACACAAGAAATCAGCTTGGGGCAATGGTAACTCCCTTGCCAGGCTTGCTTGCCTGGATCGGCAGCGGTAATGGGCCTTCTTCCCAACAGAGAGCTGCCAGAGGCTAGTCACAGCCTGCCCTTCTGAGCGCAGATCCAAAAGCTGCCCTGGCAGATGGCCGTTGGCAGATGTCCATCGCAGAGCAAGCGGCCATGGGAGCATCGTCTTTCTTTTCCTGCTTCTGCCCGCTGCAAACAGAAATCAAGCAAAGAGCAGGCAAGAAAATCAGGAGGAGAGAGCGCTCCTGCCTGTGATAGGTGCTAGTTTGTTACATCAAATCGGGAAGTGATTTTACGGTGAAACGAGGCGCTAATTACGGGCTAAAACCACAACATCCTGCAACGAGGGCATGTACCCCGCCTGAGATAATTAAGTGGAGCCAGCGAGGCGGCGATGTTAGTTTAGATAGCCTAATATGGCAATGGCGAGGTCACACAATTGTAAAATATATGCATGACCTGAGGGTCACCACACACAACGCAGAGGAAGACTCCAGCCTTCATCCCCACGACCACCAGAAGGCTGAAGAAGACCCCCTAGCAACAGCCGGCGCAACCGCAGAAGTTACAGGAAGTGCCACATATACCCGGGGCTGGAATCGCATATAAGGAGACTGTGAGGGGGGGATTGCGCGCGCCGTTGGTGGAGCAGGAGACTCCCCGGCCGCCCAGCGCTGTTTTGCTTACTTGTGACTTGCTCAATTATTTTATAAATTGGAATTTATGCAACCCGGCCCGAGTGGTTGTCAATTTGTCGCGTTTACCTATAACAATTTGGTGCCGTGACTCGGATACAGGCTTCCCTGGTTTCGGGACTCTGACTCAGGGGAGGCGCCCCATCCTGTCTTCGGATGGCCCCTGAGTGGGTAGTTCCCCTACCAGAGCCTGTATTTCCGAACCCTAAATCAGGACAAGTAAGCAAAAGAACTGCAATACCCCGTAAACTTTGTGCACGAAGATCCGAACGAAGACTCAGGACTGAGTGAGTATATGTATGCGGTTCCGTTCGGTTGGGGTGGGATACCCGGAGCACGTGAGAAGTCCCCAGGGGAGTGCGGACCCTCCAGGAGAGGGGGTCCTTGGTGCGGACCCTCCAGGAGAGGGGGTCCTTGTGTAATAGGGGACCGAAAAGGGGCACCCGTCGGCCGACTGGGCCGCCCTCTGCGAAGGGACAACCATCCTAGCAGTAAAGACTCGGGTGGTGTGAGTGCGGTTCCCTGCGGAGAGAAAGAGAGTGACTGAGGGGAGTGCTCCGGAAGATGGGACAGAAAAAGAGCAAGTCTTCTGATCCCATAGAGGTTACCCTAATGATTAAGCATTAGGATGATTGGCCTTCTAGGAAAGGCAAAAGTAAAAAAGAAAATGGTATATTACCCCCTTTACTGGCCAATATATGGGTCTTTTGAAAATTGGATATGACAGGCTCTAAATATATATGTGAATTCAAAAGAGCCTTTTAGTTTAGAAGAAAGTGAGTATGCTAGTTTATGGATAAGACCAGATACTCGAACCATGATATTTACCCTGAAAGAGAAGGGTTCGAGGAAGAAAAGCAAAATATTGGAGGAACTTCCCGTTTCTCCTCCCCCCCTATATTCCCTCAGCTCCAGCTCAAAACCCAATACCAGCTCCTCCTCGTAGCCCCCCCCCCAACGACCCCGGACTGGGATCTAGACCCTCCTAGTTCCCCAGAGGAAACCCGAAGGGTCACGAGGAGTCAAACGAGGGGAGGTGGGTGACCTGATCAGCTGTACCCCTTGCGAGAACTCCCCATGGGGGGACCGCAACCAGGAATGGGTTTTGTGTCCATGCCCCTGAGTTCAGGGGACGTATGGGATTTAAGAAGGAAATGGGGAATTTATTAGAAGATCCTTTAGGGGTGGCTGAAAAATTAGATCAGTTTTTAGGTCCTAGCCTTTATACATGGGAGGAAATACAATCCATCTTAAGCATATTATTTACAGTGGAAGAAAGGAAAAATCTGCAACTTTATTTCGAGGTAGACCCCAGTACCCCTGTGGGACAGGCTCTATTGAAAACGCAGTTTGTAGCAAAGGCCTTTCCAGATATCAGAAGAAAGCTAGAGAAGTTTTCTTACAGCAAAAAGTGCATAGCTTCATTTTTAAGATGAGCTTGAAGAGGCACTTTCAAAGAGTTGATGTAGGAGGGGTCAGAGTCCTCTGTGTATTTTTCTGCTGCTCTGAGTGGCAGTGCAGCACAAAGCAGATGAAAAATGAATTGGACTTCCCTGTGATTCAGGCTTGGAACGCTTTCCAAAAGTCCTCTTCCCCATGACTCCTCCTAAATTATGGGTTGGGTATCAGAGGGAGAATAGGGTGCTCCATAGCACCCATCATAGAGTCAGGTGGTGGGTCAGAATCTTGACCCTTTTGAAAGAGTATTGGGTTGAGCTTTGGATACAGTGAGTCAATTTCTGTTTTAACCATGCAATGGCAAAAAAAAAAAAAAAAAAAATCACCACGGGCCACTGATGGCAGAGGGGAGCCAGCCTCACCAGCACTGATGATTCCACCCTCACTGCTTGTGTCGTGTGGAATTGCTGTTGCTGGAGACAGCCCTCATCAAATTCAAGGTAATTTTGCAAAGCTGACATCTCTTTGAGCCGCAGCCACTGTTCATGGCCTTTGGAAGGCTAAATGAAAAAGCCTCTCAATGAAGCGGTGTTGATTTCATTTTTCATTAAATTGCAGCTCTGCGTATTTTACCTGCTTACTGACTCTTTTAGCTAGCTGAGGCATCACAGTATTGCACTCAAATTATTGCGAAAATATTTGCATTCTAATGCTATGAGGACTTGTGTCCCTATGTAGGATATAATGTAGCTGTGTGCTTTGTAAACAGAAAAACAGCAACTCCATTACCAGAAAATTTCTTTTTGAAGCAAATTCCCATTTTATATTGTAGAGGGTAAAATATTTCTGAGATGCTAACAGCTAGACCACTGGCAAGAGTAAGGGTTTGATAGCAAATTTTATCCCTTGCTGTGTAAAGAAACAGTTGTTAAGGCTTTTAGAAATGTGGAGCCAAAAGGAGGGGGAAGAATGCAGTAAAAATACATTTCTTTTGGGGGGCTTCTTGACTTCCTTTCTGTGCATGCTATCAGGGTACGCTATTGTAGATGGGAAGTCTCTAGAGTTAATAGAATCAAGGCCCCTAGACAAAACTTGGTCGGCCCAGGCTTGTGAATTGTATGCGGTTTTTAGAGCCTTAGAAATTTTAAAAGGCAAAATAGGGACTATATACACCGACTCCAAATACGCTTATGGAGTAGTACATACATTTGGGAAAATATGGGAAGAAAGAGGACTGATTAATTCACAAGGGAAGAATTTAGTGCACGAAAAATTAATTAGAAAAACCTTAGAAGCTCTGAGGGGACCTCGGAGAATCGCGGTAGTACACGTTAGGGGCCATCAAAAGGGCACATCTTACCACATAAGGGGAAATAATCTAGTAGATGAAGAGGCAAGAAAGGCAGCTTTACACCTATTGTCTGAAGGAAAAGAGGGCCAAGATAAGCTAGATACCAGGATGAGTTTTACTAAACAGGAAATAGATAAATTACGACAAATAGGAGCCATAGAAAAAGAAGGTAAATGGGTGCTGCCCGATGATAGAGAAATTGTATCCAAAGGCGTGGCTTGGAGAATAATGAAAGAATTCCACCGACAGACTCATTGGGGAGTGCAAGCATTAGTGGACCAGTTTGGAACCAAGTATATGTGCATTGGAATATATGACATAGCAAAAAGACTAGTGGAAGAATGTTTGACCTGTCAGAAGGTTAACAAGCAACACCTCAGAGAAAAATTCCCAGGGGGACGATCAATAGCCAAGAGGCCGTTTGAGAAAATACAGGTTGACTTTACAGAACTCCCAAAAGTGGGCAGGTATAAACACCTATTAGTTATAGTAGATCATTTAACTTACTTTGTAGAAGCTTTTCCCGTAGCCCGAGAAACTGCGAAATCAGTAGCTAAGATATTGTTAGAAAATATTGTACCCCGGTATGGGAATGTAGTAGTCATAGACTCAGACAGGGGACCACATTTCACATCCAAAGTCATTAAAGAAACATTAGATCCTTTAGGAATCAAGTGGGAGTATCACACTCCTTGGCATCCTCAAAGTTCAGGACAGGTAGAGAGGATGAATGGGGAAATAAAAAAAAAAACAGTTAACGAAGCTAATGATGGAAACCCAGATGAATTGGATTAAGTGTCTACCTTTAGCTTTGTTGAATATACGAACTCAGCCCAGAACTGACACAGGAGTCTCCCCTTTTGAAATGTTATATGGGATGCCATATGACAGAGCTTATAAAGAGAAGACAAGAATTGATAAAGAAAGGACTAATAGTACAGAGACCTCCACTGGATGTAGCCATTCACCGAGTTAACCCTGGAGACAAGGTTTTAATTAAAACCTGGAAAGACTCATCCTTGACTCCCCACTGGGAGGGACCTTTTCTTGTCTTGCTTACCACAGACACTGCTATTCGCACCGCAGAGCGAGGATGGACACATGCCAGCAGAATTAAAGGGCCGATCTCAGAAACATCGTGGGAAGCCTTTGGAAACCCGGACAGTTTAAAAGTAACCTTTAAGAAGAAACCTAGAAACCTCGATAAGTAAGACCACATTTTGTAAAACCTCACATTGTATTTGTTATCCCTTTGTGTGTTATGAATGTAGGATTTGTAAAGAGAAGTAGTGGACTCATTGGTAGTACGGGTACCTCCCTAGCGGCAGTTGTCGCCTTTGTTATGGCAAATTGACCTATTTGACATTAAAAGGGATCTCAAGAAAAGATCGGTGGAATGGTGGGAAGCTTTTGCTAAAGGGGTACAACCAGAGAAAGGTTGTACCTACGCCAACCACCCCGATCACATAAGGCCAAATTGAAAACACCAATTGTAGGTGGACCGTGCCGTATGTTGAGTGTCACTCTGGAGAACTGGGAAGCCTTTAAAAATCCAAAAAGCTCATACAGGAGGTTCCCCTGAAGAATACGGCTGCTGTCGAGAAGACGGTACACCCTGCTGCTCTGAGCAAAAGAGTAGGCAGAGGAGACAGAGACGTATGGAAACTGTGGGGATTGAGGCTGATAAGCCACCTCCTAAGCAGGGATACCCAAAATTGTAAGGCCCAGACTCTTTAAAGTCCCAGAGGCACTTGGCATCACGGATTGCCCCTCCAAGACATTAAGGGTTCGTAAAATATCCGTTAGCCAAGCCATGGGTCCACTACTCCTCTGGAAGATGATTGTGCTGGGCTTAATAGGAAGACGAATCAAAGGGGAAAATAATATACACCAACCCCTTAAGTGGTCATTAATAAGGTGGGAGGATCAAACAGTGATCCAAGTACGAAATGTACCCGGGAGTCCTACATTCACTGCTACTTTATGTGAGTTGGTGCCTATTGAACCATGTCTAAATCATATGGAGTTTTACTTTTGTCCTAGTTCTAATCCTGGGCGAGGATACTGTAACTACCCAAACTCTTATTATCGTGCTTATTGGCGATGTGAAACTATAGCCTCTGATTGGACTCCAGAAGCAGGGTTAGATAAGTTTTTATCAGTAAAATGGGGGCCTTCTGGGTGTACCCCCCCCCTAAAAAGGATTTCCAGCTGGGGTATCGGGGAAATCCCCACTATACCCCCCCAGGAACTTGTAAACATTTAGTGATAAATATCACCCATCCAGAAGATCCGGGATGGTTTTTGGGAAAGACCTGGGGAGTCCGGTACTGGGAGTCCGGGACCGATAGAGGTGGATTAATTTTCATAAGGAAAGAAAGTGTGCAATCCATTCCTCAAGCAATAGGGCCGAATCTAGTTATAGCAGAAACTGGAATTTCCTCCCTAATGAAGCAACAGCAAGACCTTAGCACCCTACGGGCGGCTGTGGATGAAGACTTGAAACGAATAGAAAAATCCATCACAGCCTTAGAAAAGTCGTTAATATCACTATCAGAAGTGGTGTTACAAAACAGAAGAGGGATGGACCTCTTATTTTTACAACAGGGAAGATTGTGTGCAGCCCTAGGAGAAGAATGTTGCTCTTATGCAGATCATACAGGAGTTGTCAGGGATACTATGGCAAAGGTGAGAGAAGGCCTTGAAAGACGTAAAAAAGAAAGAGAAGCCCAGCAAGGGTGGTATGAGTCATGGTTCAGTCATGCTCCCTGGCTAACAACCTTATTGTCTACCAATGCGGGTCTATTGGCTTTATTAGTACTTGTGTTCACCTTTGGACTGTGTATAGTAAATAGAATAATTAACTTAGCAAAAAGCAGACTCGAAGCCGCCCACCTACTGTTGATAAGAGGTCAATATGAACAACTAAACGAAGATGAGAGTAAGCATAACCCTGTGCTCTCCCTGGCACAGGAGGCTGTTGTTCAATTTGATGAACAAACTAGAAAGGACCAAAACAAAAAGGGGGGATTGTGATAGGTGCTAGTTTGTTACATCAAATCGGGAAGTGATTTTACGGTGAAACGAGGCGCTAATTACGGGCTAAAACCACAACATCCTGCAACGAGGGCATGTACCCCGCCTGAGATAATTAAGTGGAGCCAGCGAGGCGGCGATGTTAGTGTAGATAGCCTAATATGGCAATGGCGAGGTCACACAATTGTAAAATATATGCATGACCTGAGGGTCACCACACACAACGCAGAGGAAGACTCCAGCCTTCATCCCCACGACCACCAGAAGGCTGAAGAAGACCCCCTAGCAACAGCCGGCGCAACCGCAGAAGTTACAGGAAGTGCCACATATACCCGGGGCTGGAATCGCATATAAGGAGACTGTGAGGGGGGGATCGCGCGCGCCGTTGGTGGAGCAGGAGACTCCCCGGCCGCCCAGCGCTGTTTTGCTTACTTGTGACTTGCTCAATTATTTTATTAAATTGGAGTTTATGCAACCCGGCCCGAGTGGTTGTCAATTTGTCGCGTTTACCTATAACACTGCCCTTCCCCTTTCTGCAGTGCAGTGCTGTGCGATGCAGCAGGAAGAGCCGAGAGCGAACAGCTGAAGGAGCCACACACACTTTACCCCAGACTTTGGAGAAACTCCAAGGCAGCTAAGTGCTTACGAAGGAAACAACCACCCGAGCTGTAAAACTGTGAGCATACCTCAAGGGACACGACCTTTGCTGATCTGGTTTTACATTTGACTCACTGTGTCCTCTCAGAGAGGGCTGCTGCCCAGGCGCTCCTGCTCCTTCTCATCTTCTACCCTTTCACTTGAAAAGCCCTCCCTCCTGCTCTCTCTCCTTGCTGCTAGCACTGGTGTCGAATGGTAGAGCTCCAAGTGGGGCTGCTGCTTGCCTAGGTGCTTGCCCAGCACTCCCTGGCAGGGCAGCGCTACCCAATGCAGTGCACTTGCCCCGGACGACGGGAGCATCAGTGCAGCCCTCTGTGGCTTCAAGAGGTTCAGAAACCTCTTAGCCTGGGATTTGCACCTGCATCTTAGGGAGGAGAGTGTGCTGGGAACTGACAAGTATCGACTCTCTGGTGTGGCTGTGTGTTTCCTTCCCCTTCGGAACGAGCAACAGATGAATCCTCTTGCTGGAGGGCCTTCAAAAGCACTTGTCTCCTCCGCAGAAGGCATCCACCACTGCCCCAGAATGAAATTGTCCCACACCAAGAGGAAGCTCTCAGCACCTCTAGTTGTGGCTCAGCACAGGTCCTGCAGAGAGAAGGGTTCCAAGCCATGTCTCTGCAAAATAATTTCTCTTTTCCTGCTTCTGATGCTCTGGAAGTGAGTATGCCATGACAGCTTCCTCCACATCTGGCCCTGCCTTGCTGACCGTCTCTTCCAAGTTGCTGGCTGTAGCAGAGACTTGGCACGGCCAGAGAAAACAAGTCCTGCTGCTGCTGGTGCTGCTGCCAAGAGGGTTTCCTTGCTCTGGAGTCCATCTTCACTGCCCGGTGGGAGCAAGGGAGGGCATTTCCACCTGCTGGCCTGCAAGAAACTGTCGTGCTTACAGTGCAGCCTCTCAGCAGTAAGGGCCACCAGTGAGCAGCATCAGCCACTCAGAAATCTGGGAGAGGCTCCAGGGAAAAAGCAGAGAGAGCCAAGCATGTGCTGGAGAGACTCCTGGGCCCAGGAAGGAAGCTGTGGCTCTATATGCCGCAGGGAGGTTTGTCCCAAAGGGTTGTGCTGCATCCATTTTGGTGGTCAAGGGTCTGGGAACCCAGGTCATTTTCTCCTCAATCCTGCCAGTGAGGGGGATGGATGAGAGGAGGAGGAGACGGACTTTCCAAGTTAACGACTGGCTGTGCCACTGGTGTTGGCAACAGGGTTTTGGTTTCTGCGACCATGGGACCCTGTTTGAAGATCGACAACTGCTGGGGAGAGATGGGATCCACCTCACTAAGTGGGGCACATGTGTCTTTGCCAACAGGTTGGCCAACCTGATAAGGAGGGCCTTAAACTAGGAAAGATGGGGGAAGGGGAGAGTTATAGTGCCAGGGTAGTTGGCAAAACACACCTCAAGTCGGGACACCTCCAGCAGGTGAATGCAGCCAGGGAAGTGCGCATGGGATGTGGCTATGGGGGATCCTATTGTATCCCTCCTGGGAAACCTGCATGCTCGATCACCTCTCTGAAATGCCTGTACACCAATGCACGCAGCATGGGGAATAAACAGGAAGAACTAGAGAGGTGTGTGCGGTCGCAGGGCCACGATCTCATTGCCATTCCAGAGACATGGTGGGATAGCTCGCATGACTGGAGTGCCGTCATGGATGGCTACGTGCTTTTTTAGGAAAGACAGACCAGGAAAGCGAGGTGGTGGAGTTGCTCTTTATGTGAGAGAGCACTGGAATGTATTGAGCTGTGCCTAGGGGTGGATGAAGAGCGAGTCGAGAGCTTATGGGTAAGGATTAAAGGGCAGGCTAGCATGGGTGGCACTGTTGTGGGTGTTTACTACAGGCCACCTGATCAGGAAGAGGAAGTCGATGAGGCCTTCTACAGACAGCTGGAAGTAGCCTCACAATCCCAGGCCCTGGTTCTCATGGGGGACTTCAGCCACCCTGAGATCTGCTGGAAAGACAACACAGCTAGGCACAAACAGTCCCAGAGGGTCCTGCAGAGCATTGGTGACAACTTCTTGACACAGGTGGTGGAGGAGCCAGCAAGGAGAGGTGTGCTGCTGGACCTCGTACTAACAAACAAAGAAGGACTGGTGGAAGATGTGAAGGTTGGGGGCAGCCTTGGCTGCAGTGACCATGAGATGGTGGAGTTCAGGATCCTGCGAGGAGGAGGCAGGGCACTAAGTAGGATCGCAACCCTGGACTTGAGGAGAGCAAACTTTGGCCTCTTCAGGGACCTACTTGGAGGAATGCCATGGGTTAGGGCCCTAGAAGGAAGGGGTGTTCAAGAGAGCTGGTTAATATTCAAACACCACTTCCTCCAGGCTCAAGAACGGTGCATCCCTATGAGTAGGAAGTCAAGCAAAGGGGGCAGGAGACCTGCACGGATGAGCAAGGAGCTCCTGGCAAAACTCAACCAGAAGAAGGAAGTCTACAGAAAGTGGAAAGGGGGACAGGCCACTTGGGAGGAATATAGGAACATTGTCAGAGTATGCAGGGATGTGACGAGGAAGGCTAAGGCCCGTTTGGAATTACATCTGGCGAGAGATGTCAAGGACAACAAGAAGGGCTTCTTCAAAGACATCGGTAGCAAGAGGAAGACTAGGGAAAATGCGGGCCCTTTGCTGAATGGGGAGGGTGCCCTGGTGAGGAAGGATGCAGAGAAGGCAGAGTTACTGAATGCCGCCTTTGCTTCAGTCTTTCCTGCTCAGGCCAGCCCTCAGGAACCCCAGACCCTGGAGGCAAGAGAGAAAGTCTGGAGAAAGGAAGACTTTCCCTTGGTGGAGGAGGAGTGGGTTAGAGATCATTTAAGCAAACTTGACACCCACAAATCCATGGGCCCCGATGGGATGCACCCACGAGTGCTGAGGGAGCTGGCGGGTTGTATTGCTAAGCCACTCTCCATCCTCTTTGAAAGGTCATGGAGAACAGGAGAGGTGCCTGAAGACGGGAAGAAAGCCAGTGTCACCCCAGTCTTCCAAAAGGACAAGAAGGAGGACTCAGGGAACTACAGGCCAGTCAGCCTCACCTCTATCCCTGGAAAGGTGATGGAGCAGCTCATCCTGGAGGCCATCTCCAAGCATGTGGAGGACAAGAAAGTGATCAGGAGTAGTCAGCATGGCTTCGCCAAGGGGAAATCATGCTTAACCAATCTGATAGCCTTCTCTGATGGAATGACTGGCTGGGTAGATGAGGGGAGAGCAGTGGATGTTGTCTCCCTTGACTTGAGGAAGGCTTTCGACACTGTCTCCCATAGCATCCGCATAGACAGGCTCAGGAAGTGTGGGTTAGATGAGTGGACAGTGAGGTGGATTGAGAACTGGCTGAATGGCAGAGCTCAGAGAGTTGTGATCAGAGGTGTGGAGTCTAGTTGGAGGCCTGTAGCTAGCGGTGTCCCCCAGGGGTCAGTCCTGGCTCCAGTCTTGTTCAACTTCTTCATCAGTGACCTGGATGAAGGGACAGAGTGCACCCTCAGCAAGTTTGCTGAGGATACAAAACTGGGAGGAGTGGCGGATACCCCAGAGGGCTGTGCTGCCATTCAGAGAGACCTGGAGAGGCTGGAGAGCTGGGTGGAGAGGAACCTCCTGAAGCTCAACAAAGGCAAGTGCAGGGTCCTGCACCTAGGGAGGAATAACCCCAGTCACCAGTACAGGTTGGGGGCTGACCTGCTGGAAAGCAGCTCTGCGGAGAAGGACCTGGGAGTGCTGGTGGACACCAAGTTAAGCCTGAGGCAGCAATGTGCCCTTGTGGCCAAGAAGGCCAATGGTATCCTGGGGTGCATCAGGAAGAGTGTGGCCAGCAGGTCGAGGGAGGTGATCCTCCCCCTCTACTCAGCCCTGCTGAGGCCACATCTGGAGTACTGCGTCCAGTTCTGGGCTCCCCAGTACAAGAGGGATGTGGCACTACTGGAGCAAGTGCAGCAAAGGGCTACAAAGATGATTAGGGGATTGGAGCATCTCTCTTATGAGGAAAGGCTGAGAGAACTGGGCCTGTTTAGCTTGGAGAAGAGAAGGCTGAGGGGGGATCTTATTAACGTGTAAAAGTATCTGAAGGGAGGGTGTCAAGAGGATGGAGCCAGACTCTTTTCAGTGGTGCCCAGCAACAGGACACGAGGGAACGGGCACAAACTGAAACACAGACGCTTCCATCTGAACATGAGGAAAAACTTTTTCACTGTGAGGGTGACAGAGCACTGGAACAGGTTGCCCAGAGAGGTTGTAGAGTCTCCTTCTCTGGAGATATTCAAAAATACGCCTGGACGCGATCTTGGGCAACTGCTCTAGGTGACCCTGCTTGGGCAGGGGGTTGGACTAGATGATCTCCAGAGGTCGCTTCCAACCTCAACCATTCTGTGATTCTGTGATCCATTCTGCTTATCACATTTATCTTAAGATGGTATGAATTGTCCTTTAAAGGTGATATTGCTTCCTTTGTCTGTAGGGGGAGCCTAGAATAGATGTTGACTGGACCCCTAACCAAGGGTAGGGGAAATTAATTCACAGAAAGATTCTTCATTACAGTGCACCTGCTGAGACTCCTGATTAAGGCCTGGTGTCTTGCAGGAGATCTAATTTACAGACATTAAACTGCATCGAGAGTCATAAATACACCAAGTACCTCAGTAACACCATTTTTCTGAAGAAAGAGTTCCAAAGCGGCAAGCTGAGTGTTAGAATATCACATTTCATATTGAAGTTGTTTCTCAGCATGTCACTCCACTAATGTTACACAACGCCCAGGCTGCAGGTCAGCTGCAACATATAGGGAAAAGAACGAGCTGTTGCTCTAAAGGCAGTACTGAATTGCATAGTTCTGCAAACCTATAAGCAAAGAACATTTATCTGGGCATTTATCTGGAGCAGGGAGGGGCTCTATTGCAAGTTTGAAGCCCTAAAGTTTTTCTATTTAGATAAATCTTCTGATTTGTTTCAGTAAGATGTCTTTGTAGTGAAGAAGGAAGCTACTCACTCTTACGAAGGTACATGAAATGTTTGTAGCTTTTGAAATAAGAGTTTATTTCTGCGGTCAATACAGCATAAAATATCTCGCACCTTCATGCAAGGAAGGTAGGCCTATTTCTTCATTTTAGAGATCAAAAAGATCATTTTCAATCTGCAGATAGAATCATAGAATCATTTAGGTTGGGAAGGATTTCTGGAGGTCATCAAGTCCAACCTCCTCCTCAAAGCAGGTTCAGTCAGATCAGATTGCTCCGGCCTGATTCAGCTGAATTTTAAACGTCAGCACAGATGGAGATTGTACAAATTTGCACCTAATCCGGTGTTTGATCACTCACGTTGGGGCAGGAGAGGGAAATTTCCTCCTTCAGTTTCCCAAGTAGTCCATGGAAGAGGGCAACCTGTTGATAGCAAGCTCAATGAAGCCCTTTTCTGAGAATTAACTGGGCTAGTTGCTCTGCTTTAGAGCAGAAAAGGATGTGTAGGTTGGAGATAAAGAGCAGCCAACTATGCAAAGATGACTCACTGTGTAAAGGCAGTCTGGTCTTTTGTGCATCTAAGCAGGGTAGGCATTTTGCTCACTTAAACTGTGTACCTAACCATTATAGGCTGGTTTTAATCCTGCTGTCTGCTTCTTGAAATGGGCAAGTACTTCTGAAGATTTGGCTCAAGGGGGGAATAAACTGGCTTGGTATCTACAGTATAGACAGTATCTACAGTATCTACAGTATTGAGTAGATACTCTTGTCTTTCTGGATGAAACAGGTCAGTAAGAGAATAGTTTTGTACCTATGCAATACCTTGAAGCCTATGCTAGAAACAGACCTCAGCAAGAACTGAAACCTCCATTCAGTCACCCATATGATAAGAACTCTGCTTTGAGAGCATCAGCCAGGTTACTGGTAACCTCCAAGAGATTAACAATAGTTTTTCATGTGAGGTGAAGCTGGTAGAACCTTTACAGGGATGACTGATTCCCTTCTTGTTCAGGATTCCTTCCCTTTTAGCATGAGATTTTTCCCTCTCTAAATGGAAAGTATTCCATTTGGTGACTCTTCCCAATTTATTCCTGAGCAGAAAATGGCCACTTTTCCTTGACAACAGGGATGCACGCAAATGAGAAATCCTTTCTCAGCCAAACCTGGAGGATCTTGTGGTATCTCCTCCTCTTTGGGAAGATGCAAAGCTGGGTTTTCCTGCTGCTGTTCCCATTTAGTGCTTGCCGACATTTCTTTCAAGAGAGGAAACTCTTACTTTCTTCTGCCAGGATGTGGATTTGTTATTTGTATGTTTACGAGTTGCAGTCCCAAAGGTCAGGGTGGTGGAGGTCCATGTAATTAAGGCAGGTCTTAGCAAGTTGGCACAGCTGCAGCCTAACCATTATATTCCTATTTCAGCAAGGCTGAACAGGGGCTGCTTTGTCCTGTTAATGGACTTTGTGGCCCATACTGAGCTCTAACTACCCTACTACCAATGCCCAGGGGAGATAGCTAATAGGCAAAAAATGTATTGGTGATTGCAATACAGGAAGAATGATGTCTGAACTAGTGTCAAGACCATGTATCTTCAGGAACAAGTGGGCCATTGCCCTTGGAGTGGGCCATTTGGACAATACTGTACACCCAACCGTGGCCATGAGTGAGGGGAGAAGAGTGCTCCATAGATGTCCTCAAGAAAAGCAGACTTTTTTCCTTAAAAGAGGAGAAAGAGGGCACACAAAAACCATTGTAGTGCCAGACTAGGACTGGTGTTTCACAGTGCTGCTGCTGCCTTTTGAATAAATTATTTTATCTTTCTGCGCTTTCTTATCTCACCTGAAAAATAGGAACAGTACTCCCTTGTATCACAAGTCATTTCAATGCGTAATTAAAGAAGTCTAGTCAGAAGCTATGAAGAAAATGCGCCGTACTTCCTTGTGGCTACTGAGACAATCCATTGTGTGTTGCCAGTTTCCCATCACTTCTAGGTGTTGAACCAGTTTCTTGTCGGGAGATAACATGAGTGTGCTAGCAACATGCCTGAGAGGAATCACTGTGTGGCCATTGAGTTTATCCTCTCTGGACTAACAGAAAGCCAAGAGGTGAAGGTAACCCGCTTTTTTTAAGCACATTAATAGGGAATCTTGGAAGGATCATGTAGATGAATGTTGATCCCCCGGCTTCACACACTGTGTACCTTTCCCTCAGTAACTTGGCTTCTGTGGATTTCTGTTACTCCTCAGCTATCTCCCCAAGGTTGCTGGTGAACTCTTCAGCAGTGAGGAGAGCCACTTCAGTCAGTGCCTGTGTGGCACAGCTATTCACTTGTCTCCTCATGGCTAGTGCTGTGTGTCTCCTGCTGGCAGTAATGGCATATGACTGCATGTGGCTCTCTGTAACCCTCTCCTTTATGCAACTGTCATGTCCTCAAAAGCCTGTACACAGATGGTAATCATCTCCTGTTTCATTGGCTTTGTCCACACACTTGCGCAAACTATCTCCACCTTCACATTCTCTTTCTGTGACTTTGGTGTTATCGGTCATTATTTCTGTGACATCCCCCTAGGATCCAGCTTTCATGCTCTGACACCTATAGCAAAGAGATGGTACTTCACATTTTTGGTGTGTTTCGTGGCACCTTCACATCTCTGGCAATTCTCATCTCCTCCATCTACCTCATCTCCACCACCCTGAGGATCCACTCCTCCAAGGGCAGATGCAAAGCCTTCTCCACCTCTGCTTCCCATCTGAGAGCTCTCTTCTTGTTTTATGGCAGCACCGTTTTTATGTGCGGTAGCCCAACATCCAGCTACTCATTGGACTGAGATAAATGGGCCTCTCTGTTCTCTACAGTGGTGACTGCAGTGCTGAATCTTATCAGCTACAGCCTAAGGAATAAGGAGGTGAAGGATGCTCTGAGGAGAGTTTTAGGTGATATCAGAGAAACTTCAGCAGACTTGTTAGAAAGAGAACTTTGTTTGGGGAGAATTTATCAAAACCTTGGTACAAAGAGTAGGACTTCCAAGGAAGATTTGATCCGCTTCCAAGGGTGAGATTCAGAAAGGTACTTAATTGTTAGAAGTGATTTTAGGTGGACTTTTAACTGGTTGTATCTGCAACTTCTATCTTGAAAGACTGTGTTCCTCTGCTGCTGAAAGCTGGAGGAATCCTGACTCTTAACTTGCAAGTTCCAAGCACAAACAGGACTCCTGCCTGAGGAGTGCGTGGCACAGAATTTCAGTTCTCTGTTCTATTAGGAACGTTTGCTCATGTAGGAAAACCACCAGTCCGTCAAGATGAGAAAAAGCTTTCAGAGACATTCAAGAGGAGAAAAGAAATGTGATTTGAATTTATGGCCACTTCTGCTACGTCTTCAGTATTTGAAAGGAGTAGCCTCTTCCAGTGCAACACACAGAACCTGAAGTTCTGGAAAGGAAATCTTGGAGAAGAGACACCCGTGTTTTTGCCCCCCAAACACTAGGGAAAGTAACTGTCCCTCTCCTGTTAAATCTCCCTCTTCTGCCACTCATTACTACCTCCTTTTTCCCCTTCTGCCTGGAAACATGAAAAAACTACAGAAATGCAAAAAAGATTGACTTCTAATTTTGCTACCATTGTGAAGTAAAAAGAACTTATTCTTGCTTTTCATCTCCACATATCAGCAATCCACTTGAGGCAACTGAGTGAACTGGTAGTTATTTTAAGGACATTGGACATAATCTGAAAGTTAATCCAGCTGTAGTGTTCTTTCACTTAAAATAATGCTGAAATAAGATGGTGACTTAACAACTACATGTCTGTCATCAATGTGGTTTTGAGAATAAACGACCAATCATTTCTGGGAGATGAGAAAGTTGGGAAAGGCTTTGGAATCCTTTTATCAATTCAACTAAGCTAGCTCTAAGGATAGGTGTTCTATCACTAGTAGATGTTTCATCCCTTCTGGCTGAGTTTACAAATGCTGTCCCTCAGTTGGCAGAAGGAGTTGAAATCTTTACTGAGCTGAAAGTGACAGAATTAATCTCAGACAGGTGAGAGGTTCCTGCCTCTGCATAAGGTTCACAGTCAAAGGGGGATGGAAAGAGGTCTTGCGGATTCCCTTTGCATGTCACTGCAAGCCTGTTAGGGCTGTTATTTCCCCTGACTTCCTCTCCTTAAAGCTGTGCATAACTCTAGCAAAGATTGTGTCCCTGTGATCATCTATGGCACCCTAAAGAAGGATTTTACAAGTCTCTTTCTTTCAAATGGCTGCCAGCATATTTTACAGAGAGCTGATATGACTGCGAAACATCATTATTTCTGCCCAAAGACACACGGCTGGGGAGAAAACTTATCTTCAGTATGTTATAGTCTGAATTTTGATCAAGTAGTGATGATTAAAGGCCATCACTATCTCAGAAGCTGCTTATCTCAGTAACGCCAAAATTAGAATATGCACGGGGTAGTAAAAGCATTTGGACTATATGCACTATTATCCCACTGGCCTGACGGTCCCAAAATGCAGGAAAAAGAATGTGAAAATGTAGCCTTTTGGTGCTGCTAGTTGTCATCTTTCTGTTGCTGCAGAGCCTGAAGCTCAAGGTTTATCTCTTGTTTCTCATTATTAAGTATCATCAGATATGTGAAGTTCACCGTTTTTGCACATATCAATGTTGCGCTGTCCTTATCTTGAACAGAGAAGTGAGATTTTTAAACCAGATTTCTGAGGTGTCCAAAATTGTCTCTTTCAGTGGACTCCCAGCTTACAGGAAGGAAATAGCTTGAAAAGAAATCACAGGCATCATTTTATTTTACCGTGTATGTTTAAAGGTCTCTGGGAAGAGCAATGTACACTACTACTCTTCCAGAAAAAGACAGGTAGATCGCCATCAAAGAGCTTCCCTGCACAGCAATGAGTCATGTCTGCACACCTCTCTCTGCGCTGATGTTTAAGATAGTCAAAGCCATCTAGAGCTAAGCATCAGCAGAACCGGCAGCATGTTTCAATCAAGAATCACAATCTCAAACCTAAATATGCTTTCTGACAAATATCATCAAAAAGAACAGATTTTCATAAGCCCCACATTCATCTAAGCCGTGCATTCACCTATGCCTTAGTCTCCACCTCGAGAAACCCAGACAAAATTAGGGAATTTAAAATGTTAAAGAGCTGCTGTCTCTTCAAATCTACAGTTTGCTTTTCTAAGAAAGCCTTCTGATCCACCATCCAGAATCCTGTTCCTCTTCTTCCCTTCCCCAAATCTCAGTTCCAGGAGGAGATCTGGGAAAATCCCTGCCTTGAATCACTTGTCCTGACAGCAATGCTAAAGTAAGTCTATTTGCAGTAGAACAGCATTGCCCAGAGTCAGGAGGTCCTAGGGGCATTTGGGGTTTCCCTGCTGCAAACAGTTGAGGAAAACTCGATGAATCAAGAACAGTACTGTTAAGAATTTTAGGGAAATTTTCAGTGTTCAGCTAGGAATTAGGTTATATTTTATGGAGTATGGAGAGATATTGGATCCCCATATTTCCACTGAGATACCTATTCCTTAGATCTTTATAGTGTAAAGCACCAGACGACTGGCCAAAGTATGAAACTTCATCCAGTCTCTAAATAAAGCGGTGAAAAATGTCCTGATAACTGAACTGGATTGTGGCTCCAACATTGACTATGGTATTTAACCATGCTTGGATTGCTGCTCTGATAGATTATAAAGCTCAGCTATGACATTAGGTCAAGGCCTTGGAAAGGTGTTAGCAGAGCTCCTTTAAATGAAGCGTTCCCGGAGACACCAGGTTGGCACAGACTGATGAAAATCGGAGTGAATGCCTGGCATTGGGGAACGGCCTCTGTGTCCATCAGTGTTCCTGGGAGCCTTGGAAAGTCTAGTACGGTGTATGTCACCCTTCACTGTAAGGCAGACACCTAGTGCAGCATCCTGCTCCTCTCATGCTCCTCTTTTACCATGCAATGAATCGCAGTCCCCTCAAAGGTCTCTTGCTGTCTTCAGCAGCTCTCTCAAGTTGAGGCACCTCATGTCAGCACACCAATATATGTGAGATGAAACCTGCTTGTGCTGTGCCATCCTGAAGGATTTGCTTTCTCTTGGAAGCTTAGCACCACCATCACTTCTTTTGTGTAGAAACGTGAGCAGACACCACTCTCCGAAGCTCGTAGGAGCTAGTGGGAAAGCATAACCTCTCAAAATACCTAGTTATTCCTCTTAATGCCAGGAGAAGCCTAGACCTGAGACTTACACAGCTCTAAGGTGTCTAAAGGTAAAAGCCACAATACCACCCCAAAGGCTCGGGTTTGACTGGTGACAATATCCTTACATCCTTTTGACTGACAGTTTCCAAAGAAAGACGAGAGCTACATGAAACCTTGAATTTAGTTTCAGTTCTACTCTTGTCTGCTGAGAAGATGGTGGAAGGGCGCATATAGATGAAAATGCATGACCCAAGGAACAGAAGTGCAAGAGTGATATGGGAGGTGCAGGTAGAGAGTGCTTCGAGACGCCCTTTGGAAGAGTGTGTCCTCAAAGAGACCAAAATAATGACATAGGACACAACAAGAACAAGCAAAAGAGCCCGAGGAAATCAGACCACTATTGGCAACCACGATGCAACCAACCACGTAGGTGTCAGTGCAGGCCAGCTTCAGCAAAGGTGTACATCACAGAAGTAGTGGTCGATCTCATTGGGCCCACAAAACAATAGCTGAGCGGTCAGCAGGGTCTGCACCAGGGAGTGCACACAGCCTCCCACCCACGAAGCTGCCACCAGCCGGCCACACACATGCTTGTTCATAATGCTTGCGTAATGAAGCGGCTTGCATATAGCAGTGTAACGATCATACGCCATTGCTATGAGGATGAACATCTCCGTGCAGGCAAAGAGATGGACCCCAAAGAGCTGTGCTATGCAGCCCACAAAAGAGATGGTCTTCTTTTCAGCAAGAAGGTCATAAATGAGTTTGGGAACTGTGACAGTAGAGTAACTGATATCTACAAAGGACAAGCAGCTCAGGAAGAAGCATGGGGTGGGAGAGTCCAGCTGTTGACTGTTCTGTATAGTGCTGATGATAAGCAGGTTTCCAAGAATAACAGTGGCATAGAAGACTAAGAAGAATGTGAAGCATACTTTTGCTAATGTATCATCTTGTGTGAGTCCCTGGAAGACAAACTCTGTCACATTGTTTTTGTTCTTCACATACGTCACGTAGACAGGACCTGAAGCACAGAATAAAGCCACCTGTGATGGCATTAGAAACACAGTGTTATCAGTACACATCCATATTGATCACTGGTATGTTCAATATCAATGTATTCCCTTTTATGCCTTTTGGGGAAAGTTTCCTTTCAAAGTCAATGCTTCTCTCAAGGAGTGACAGTTGATATCTAACTCAGAATGTATTACTGAAGTGTGTAATAGGGAGGTCCGTTTATTTGCTTGAGGGAGTTGGTGGAAATATCCTCCAGATTCATATTTCTGATCTTTGCCCCTTTTAAAAAGGAAGACTAGTCACTAGGTTGCCTAAACATCCACTTTTGAAGTGTTGATTTGGAAACGAAAAACTGACTGAGAAGGATAGTGCATGTTTTGATTTGAGTCTCAACATGTTAGTCATTCCCTAAGGAATTCTGCTCAAGCAGTGAACGTACCTTCTGTTTCAACCCTCTGAAGGAATTCAACAGAACTGGTCCTTGCTATTGCTCTCTGACTCTGGTAGAATGTCCATGCATTTTTGTGCAACCATCAGTGTTCACATCATGACACAAGGCAGCTGGCTAATTAACATCACTTCAACTCTCAGTGTAGATCCTTCTGGAGGAGGTAAAGTGGACACCTACCTCATGTCTGTTTAGCAGAGAAGTGCCTTTAGGCACAAACTGTCTTTAAAGCGCCCTAAGTGAAATCAGACCATGTTCAAGGCATGCCAGGAAACCTGAAGCAGGAGAGTCATTGTCCTATATGTGCTGTACTGGGCTACATCTTGTGTGGATGGGTTCCAGTTATTGCTCATGAGTTTCTGGGTTGCGACCTCAGTCTCCAAAAGAGCAGGCTTGTGTTTCCTCAGACCACCTTTCCTACAGTACGTGGGTGAATACTGGAGATAATCTGCATTAACGATGTGTCAGTAAGGTTTTTGTACACCTCAGCCAAGTTCTGGACTGGGCATGGAAACCCTCATTGAGCTGAAAGTGACAGAATTAATCTCAGACAGGCGAGAGGTTCCTGCCTCTGCATAAGGTTTACAATCAAAGGGGGATGGAAAGAGGTCTTGCGAATTCCCTTTGCATTTCACTGCAAGCCTGTTAGGGCTGTTATTTCCCCTGACTTTCTCTCCTTAAAGCTGTGCATAACTATAGCAAAGATTGTGTCCCTATGATCATCTATGGCACCCTAAAGAAGGATTTTACACGTTTCAAGAAAATACAGTCGTTTGGTCCTGCCAGTTGTCACCTTTCTGTTGCTGCAGAGGCTGAAGCTCATGGGCCAATGCGTAGAGGAATAAAATGTTGTTGTTTTTGACGCCTTCCATAAGCTATGGTCCCGCTGTTGCCTGCTAGCATCCAGCAGCCGGAAGAGAAATCAGAAAAATCATGGCGTTCTTCCCCAAAACATTAAAAAAAAACCCAAACAGTTTTAAAATTATAAGCCTTAGCTTGAACTGGCCGTGTGCCCTAACCCCTCAGCAGTTTCAGTATGAAGGGGGTCAGTGGGCCCCATCTGTCTTTCTACCTGCCCCACCTACGGTGAGACAGACCAACCTCTGAAGGCGCCTGTCCCTCTCTGTTGACAGTGGTGCTGAGCTAGACAACTGTCCTTCATTGCATGAAGAATTTAGACTGCTACAAACAGGTGGGGATGATCCCACCTTTAGCTGTGTCCACAGAGTGTGAATGCTGGGTGAGGGACATGCTGGCCCAGGCCTGAGGGACACTATCCCTCTAAGCCTTGAGAATCAGGATTTATCCCAGTTCCGTCCTGCTGGCTGCCATCCACATAACCCACCATGGTGAGGAGAAGACACTGAGACGTCCGCAGTATACTGGTGCATGCCTGTGAAACGGGAACCCACTCTGCCACCCCCTGCATAGAGCAGAGGACATTCGGGGAACCAGAGCATTTGCGACATTGTCCCACGGTTTGGTCTGTAGATCTGCCACTCTCCTGTGCAGGGAACACCTTCTTATCTTGAATCACACTTAAGCCATGTTAAGGTGCAACACAAGTGCAAGCAAGTGTTTATAGGGAACATGAAGTGAAGGAAGAAAAAGGAAAATGCTTTAGTTACTTTCAGAGTGCATTACACAGATGTCTTTCTCCCTCACGCAGCTCATTTGCTCTTTTCCTCCTGGCAAGGTAGGAGTCAGGATCCCGTGGCTCCTCGTGGCTCCTTCGTCCTTGTGGAGAACCTTAGCTGCTACAACTAACCTCCCTGTGGCAGCTTTGGCTGGCTCTGAGATGATTTAATCTTCCATCTTCACATTTCTTCTCTTCCCTCCTGCAGGAGTAGCTGCTCCAGCTATTCCCTTGGAATACATGTTTCTTCCTTTGCCTGGGCCTGTAAATATGCCCTGTTGGGCTAGGAGTTATCCTGCGTACAGGAATTATTCCCAAAGAACTCTTTATTTTCACTGACACATAAAACTGTGCCCCCCAATGCTTTCTTTGTCCTCAAATGCTTTCTTTGGTGGCGACAATTTCCTACGGTGAGCAATTTATCTTTCACTTGGATCTTTGATTCTGTTTTAGTAATAAACATTAAAATGCAAAATCTGAGGCAGAGATGAAGGGCAGAGGGGATGGCTAGGAAGGAGGGCATTAGTGACAGGTGAACTACTGCAGAAAGGCAGAGAGTTGCTGCACTGGAATGGGAAGGGGAGAAGCTTCTCCTCATATCATCTGCATCAGCAAATGACCCAGCCAGCATCTAATATCAGCAGTTTAATTGCTAACCCGTGGATTCAGCATATCACAGAATCACAGAATCACTGAGGTTGGAAGGGACCTCTGGAGATCATCTAGTCCAACCCCCCTGCTCAAGCAGGGTCACCTAGAGCACATTGCACAGGATTGCATCCAGGCGCAATGCAGTACTCCTAAGAATGCATTTACTCCAAAGTAAAGGGGAAGGAAGCCTTTGGCACAGTTGCTTCCAGCAGCAGGTGACCAACAGCCTTGCAGACACCTTGGGCCATCGTTTCCTAGCAGAGTAGATTACAGAGTAGATGGAGTTTGTCTGACGGAAAGTTTACACCTGGGAGAGCTCGGACTAATGGGATGCTCTGCCTGGAACACATTTTAATATTTTTGATAGCATTCATGTATTTATTTGCTGGTGTCTCAGCAGTGCTTGGAAGCCCCAGTCCTGCGCCTGTGCTATTCAAAAAGAGAACATAAAGGGAATCCCTGCTAGTCACAGAGTTTACAATGCCATTCCAATCAAAACATGAACTTTCAGCGTCTTCCTAATTACTGCAACAGCTAAAACCAAGCTTTTCTTCAAAAGGGAGCTTTCAGTAAATTTTCCAAAATGGAATTATAGTCAGAGAGACTTGATTTTCTCAGCTCCTGAGAAAATGTTACCACAGTTCTACACCTCACCCTTTTCTCTCCAAACTTTTCTATTCCACAGTTTTCTCATGGCACTTTTCATCTCCTCATTTCTCAGTGTGTAGATGAGTGGGTTCAGCATGGGTGTGATGATACTGAAAAACACGGCTAACCTCTTCTCCTCCGAGAGACTGCTGGATGGGCGTATGTAGGTGAATGTGCGTGGCCCAAAGAAGAGAATCACCACAGTAATGTGGGACCCACAGGTGGAGAGGGCTTTCTTCCGCCCTTCGGACGTTCGGCTTTTCAAGGAAAACAAAATGACAATGTAGGATGTGACCAGGATGATGAAAGAGACCAAACAAATCATTCCAGTATTGGCAACGACAATGATGCCCGCAACATAGGGGTCGGTACAGGCCAGTTGTAGTAGGGGACGGACATCACAGAGGTAGTGGTCAATTTCGTTGGGGCCGCAAAAAGGGAGGCTAATGGTTATGAGGGTCTGCACCAGGGAGTGCACAAAGCCCCCCACCCATGAACCCATCACCATCCAGCCACACACACGCCTGGTCATGAGGGTGGTGTAGTGCAGGGGTCTGCATATGGCAAAGTAGCGATCATAGGCCATCACTGTGAGGATGAAGACCTCAGCGCCGCCGGAGATATGTAACCCAAACAGCTGTGCCATGCAACCCCCAAAGGAAATGGTTTTCTTCTCAACAAGGAAGTCAGCAATCATTTTGGGAGCTGTGGCAGAAGAGAAGCAAATATCTGCAATGGACAGGTGGCAGAGAAAGAAATACATGGGGGAGTTCAGACGTTGACTGCTAACTACAGTGACAACGATGAGCAGATTTCCTGCCACAGTAACAATATAGAAGAACAAAAACACCACAAAACATATTTTCTGCACCCCTTGGTTCTTTGAAAGGCCCAGAAGAATGAATTCCTTCACACTGCTTACATTCTCCATGTTGGTCAGTCGGGTGCCAATATGCAATATACAGCTTATACACCTGGGAAAATAAAGACAGACACATGATACATCAGCATTTTTTCATTATTAATAATGAGTTCTATTTCAGAAGTGGATAAAAACCAAGAAAGATATAGCATTAGTATTAAGCTTATGAAGTGTTTAGTTTCTGTCATGTATTTTTTTTTTCACAGCTATTTAATTCTCCACAGTACAAAGCTTCTGCCATGGCTTTGGTGGCACGGAGAGAGGTGCACTCTGTGATATGTTCCTTAATCCTGGTCCTCCAGGATTTTGAAGGACTGGCTCCATGGCTGGTAGCCTTCCATGCACTAAGGACAAGGCCAGAGTGTTCACCTTGGGCACTACAAGGCAGATAATGCAGCATGTTTGCCCTCAGGGGAGACAAAGTCCCTGACAGCAATCTTTGTAAAATGGGTGTCTTTAAGAATACCTGGAAATATTGCTCAGAATGATGATTTGCTTTATAAGTACACATGATCTTTGAATTCTCGTTTAGAAGGGAAATGTACCCACATGCAGGGAAAAGAACTTTCTTGTGTATATACATTTTGAAACGTAAATATGAAATGTCACAGGCTGAAAAATGAGTTCTGGGAAGGTTATCTATCATGGAGGGGAAAAAAAATTGCACATATGACTTAATGGAGTATTTCACATTGTTCTAAATCTCAGCATTGTTTCTATCAGAGGAAGGAAGAATGAAAGACTCTTGTGAGATCTTCTGTCCCAGCACTGTACTGATTTTACCTAGTATGATTTTTGATACACTCTGCGTGATCCTTTCAAGGGTTAACTTAGCTTAATGAAGCTAATCTAACTAAACTCCTTCAACAGCCAGTATAAGTCTGATTCATAGGCTGATTCAGAATGACTAAATTAGGGTCCTTTGCAGAACCCTTTTTTCCTCCACTCACTATGAGGAGCTTAAGCAAATTAGCACCACCAGGTTAGAATGACCTTGGGAGAATAATCCCTTTTGGTCCCTGAAAGTAGCTCAGAGCTTTTTGTATGCCATCCACCTGTTTTAGGTTATGGCTGAGCTCCTTGTCCCTAGGCATTTGTACATCCATACAGTTTCTCATTCGAGACAAGGTCACATTCCAGCATAAACATGGGACTTCTTTGGTTCACCCTGTGTTCCAGCTACAACCCATCGAGCATTACATGTCACTAATAAATGAGTAGCCCACATCTTTAGAAAGAGTGTAACGTCTCTAGCTTGCCATTATGCACCCAGACCACCAGAGTTCCTTTGGTCAAAGAAGTCTGGGAACCACCAGATGAAACTCTTCACAGAGAGTTTAAGGTCAGCCAAAAGCAGGCACTCTTTTAATAAAAATATCCACTGTATGGGCTTCCTTCTAGGATCAAAACATTCCCCGTCAGCTGGTGTTAAAATGCACCATTTTAAGTCCTGCAGAATTCCATCACAACCAGGTCTTCTCATTTGTATTCGTGATCTGTGAGCAAATCTGCGTAATGATTCAGTTAAGCCAAGTTATCTACCAACTACTTCCATCTGCAGCATAATCAGAAACTCTCGTGCAGGCACAAAGTGATGAAGCATCCACAGGAAACACTGAAACTGAGAAAAGCCAAGATTACTTTCAAACCCACAAAGTGAAGCCGAGAGAGGAAGTGGGCAAAGTTAGGGACTTTTCCTATGCTTACAGTTGTACTTACACTAGATGAAAGTTTTTCAAGCAGAAGGGTAAAATTTACATGGATGGTTCCTTTTCAGATATTTCTACAAGGAAAAGGATCAGTAAGAACAACGTGAGGTCAGTTTCTCCCTCGTCTTACCAGGTCATGATCCTTTCTACCCCTCTTCCTTCTACTGAGCAACGACGTAGACTTCTCAACAGAATAAATGACAGGGATGAAATGAGCACACCTTTATGGCTGTGCAGTACCCAGTCCAAAAGAAATAGCTGGGCTCCATCCAAGCCAGAGCATCACTGGAAGCATACCACAGCAATCGCAGGGCCACATTTAGGCAGCTGGAAAGGAGTGACCAAGAGAGAAATGGTCAGGGGAAACTATATGCCTGAATACCAGCAGATGGCAAACTCCTGAGCTAAAAACAAGGTGCGCATCTACAAAAGGACTGATTCACAATTCAGACAGCTCGGCTATGTATCTTGCTTGAAAAGGTCCTTTCCATCACCACCAAACTGCATTTAACAAACTACCCATCTGTCTGATCTCATCTCATCGCCTTAAGTCATGTAGGCACCTGTACCTAAGCTAGGCATATTACACCTGACCAGTCTACTTGTAGATGTGATGAATCATGTGCTGCAGGTACCCGTTTCTAGACCGTTGACTCCAAGAGGATTACTAGAATGACTAATTCAGTAGAGGATTGCCACCAGTTATGGCTTATCTCTTCAAGTGCCTTTGCAGGGGTAGACCTGAGCTATATGACATAATGCAATCAGCTGCAAAATAAAATGAATCTCATGTGTACTCTTAACATCTCAAAAAGGGTGAGAAATTGCACCATCTCCTTACTGCATGCATTCTTCCCTAAAATCTCAGGTGGTTATGGGAAACAAAACAATAATATCGAAGCAATCGAATCTGCGGCTGTAGAACTAGCTCTGTGTATGATTCTAGCCAAAGATAACTAGAGACAGTTGATAACTTCAGTGGAAGTTCCTTTCCGTATTTTCACATTTGTTCAAGAAGAAAGGAAAAGGAAGAGGAAAGCAAAGCAAAGCAAACAAAGCGAAGCAAAGCGAGAAGCCAGAGAAGCTGCAAAACTTACCTCGCCTGTGTTTAGAGATCTAATATTTTGTGTAAGGGCTGTACAACTTTATCTCCTCAACTTCTGTCTCCCCTGGTATGAATGTGTTAGAGCACAGCACCTTTAAAGAACATAGAATGGCTTCTGGAAATCTTCCAAAACTTGCTTAGGAGGTGGCTGTTAGTGTATAATCCAACCCCATCTAATTCATTACTTGCTTTCGTGTGTCACAAGTGTATCTTGATGTTTCCTGCCTGTGTGAGAAGTGGTTTAATAGGCTGTGTGGATGATGTGACCTGGGTGTCCTGAATGATGCTTTCATATCCCAGCAGCTGCACAAAGGGCTGAGAAGAAAACCGTTTAAGTACCAACTTTTAACCCTCTCCCAGGAAATCTTCCACCTGAAGGGCTCTTGGGGCTGGAGGAGGGAGGGGTGGAGGCTTAGTGAAGGGAAGGCGTGAAAGAAAGGGGCAAAGGAGGAGAATGAGTTCTGTCTTGACTGAAAAGTTTAAGTAAATATATTTTAAAGAAACAGTTGTCAGTCAATGCTTTTATAATGATATCACAAAGGCATTTCAGGGTTTCTCCATAAGAAATAACACTCAAAGGAGTAGCTGAGTATTCAAGTGGACAAGCATATGCATGGACCTATGCAGTTAACGCTTCTCGGAGTTCTTCCTTACTCCAAGCTGATAGTTGTATGGATTTCCCATGTGTAAAGGGCCATTAGGTCCACTGCTCTGGCTTCCTAGCATTGTGAAGGCTAAAACACTCCATATGTAATCTAGATATTTCTCTCCTTTTTTAACTTCTGTGTATTCCAAAAAACATGTAAAAGAGAAATCTTCATTAAAGGGAAAAAAGAAAGAAACCTCAAGCTGTAAGAAGAGTCACGATCTCCAGGGATGGTCAAGAATTCCTATCACAGGAGTCTTTTAAGGACAGGTTGGGCTCATTTCTCTCAGGAGTGGTCACGATTAAGTTTTTATAGGGACAGAAGATGTCCTGGGTGACCTCTTGATGACCCTCCAAGTCCTATCTCACCAGAAATTTCATCACTGGAAATCCAGTGAATAAAGCCTCTTTGCAAGAATTTGCATGTTTTAACGGAGGTCAGTGAATTACCAAGTCAGTCAAAAAATCCTTCATTTACGAATTGGGAAACTGAGGGAGGACGTCACCTATTTAATGCCAATGGAAGTCAGCGAATTTAACCCTGACTTAGTCACTCTAGGCTCTTCCGCGGAAAAAAATGAATGTCTCTGGAGGCAGATGCATCTGATCTACCTCAGAACTGATTTTAGGATGCGATTAGGTGTGAAATGGATATCTAGCTTTTAAACAAAATAACTTAGGGCGGACAAATCTCACTGTCACGATGGGCCCCATCTTTCTTAACCTGAGCAGCTGCAGTCAAAGGTGAACCTATGAAATGAAACAAACGAAGCAAATAGACATGCTGATTTATATCAGCATATCATCTCAACCAAGGCCCAAGTCAAATTCATCATGGCTCTAAACTCTACTGTGTATTTGTAGCTTATGCCTCATGGAGGTCAGGAAAGACATTGTCTCAGCTACTGTCCTTTCCTTTGTTTTGCTGAAATTTCTGGAAATGTGGAATGGCCTGATAGCAACATAGTTAATATCTCCATCTCCTCTGCACAGAATGCCAGCGATCTCCACACTGAAAACAGAAATCCTACAGTTAATGAGAATAAATACTGGTAAAGAAATGCCTTGGTGAAAATAGTCCCCTAACTTAAATATCCTTTTACTGTCACCTGGAGTCTTGGGCAGCTTAATGAGGGTTAACAGTAGTCACTACAGGAAACAAGAGTATTGGGTAAGAAGGTAAACAAAGTCTTACAGTCTTTGGGAAAGGAAGAGGAACAACAGATGACAGAAGCCAGAGATCAGGCCAATAGCATCTGGCCTGCTAACCTAGTATGAGTCAGCCTGCCACTTTCTGTACCCAGTGGCACACATGGCAGCAACTTGGCTAGCATCACATTCATGTCCTTTTGTTTCCCTAGCCAAATGGACTACCAGAGGTGACTTAATGCACAAGTCCAAATGAAGAATTGCTGTTACCTCCTGCTGCAAAATAATTCCCCGTTGGGGTGCGCTTAGTGCCAGCAAAGGAGAAAGGTCTTTTCTCCATTTTCATTCCACTTACCTTGGCACCTGGCTCTGGACACCACTATGGCAGCAGGTCATGCTCAGGGGAGCTGTGATTTGGACAAGGAGGGACTGTGCATGGTGAGATGAACGAGGTTTTGCAGCTGGATAGTGAATACTGGCAAGGGGTTTGTTGACAGAGCCATGGTGAATGTGTGTTGTGAATTTGATGATGGGCAGGATGGGGACAAGGCACGGTGTGGAGGGAAGTTGTGAAACTTGAAATGGATGCTACATGGCCAGGGGCTGTCTTCATGGAGTTTGTGAAATCAGAAGTGCCTGAGGTGTGGTGAGGGACTGTGCTGAAAGATCGTATGAAGTGGCAGGTAATACTGTGGGTGCTAAGCTGTGTTGAAAGACCTTGTGACATCAGAAGCGGGCATCGTGTTTTGAAGGGTAACACTAGGAGAGGTTGCAAAATTGTGGCTGCTGAGGTGTCATAAGGCTGGCTAGAGAGTTCAAGGAGACCCTACTGTAGAACAGGTAATGTGAAGTAGTAGGGGACAATGTATGGTGACAGCTTGTGTTGGGAGAGGTTTTGAGGTCAGAAGAGGACACTCGGTAGTGAGGAATGTGCTAAGGGAGGTTCTGCAGTGACAGTGGACCCTTGGGGAATGAGAAGCTGTGTTGAGGGAGGTTGTGAAATCAGCAGTAGGCATTATGGAAGAGGACTGACAACTTCTCAATCTGTGTGACCCTGAGCAGCAGTAGGCCATCTTCTGCAAGGTCTATGAAACTAGAGCTGCTCATGAATGCAGCTGGGAAGCAAAGCATCAGTGCAAGAGTCAAGCTATAACTTTGGACAGACAGTTCTTGTGTTCTTTATATCGTGAGACTGTCTGAAGAAGGGAGAAGTAGTGAAAAAGCATTACTATTGCATGCCAAACATTGGTAAATTCCCATTTTTGATGGTCCCTGGCTCATCTCTCTGGGACAGCAGCACCAACCCAGTCATTTACTTCCTGGGCAGGAGCAACCGTCACCACCGGCTCCACGGCTCTGGGAAAGTCACCTTCCAAGAAGCGTTTGCAGAGAAAGCAACGTGCGGAGAAGGAGGCCAAGTGCCCAGAGACACTGCTGCAGAGACTGCGTATAAATCCCTGCTGGCGAGGAGGTGTGGGAGGGTGGGGCAGCCTGCGGAGGGGACTGAGGGGAGGTGGGCAGCAGTGCTCAGCCCCCACCGGAGCCAGGGCATGTGCTGGGGACCAGGGAGCTGGGTGAGAGCGATCCTTGTCTGCACACCATGCCAGTGCCTCTTCTCATTACGTGGTCCCCCCTTGTGGAAGGGGACATGGTGCACAGAGCATGGCTATGCAGAGCATGCAGAGCACAGGGAGGTAGAGTGACCCAGGATGCTGGGCATGTCTTTGGGACCCTGAACCTTACAGGGAGTCTTTTCCCTCACTTTGACTTGAGGCCAAGCCTGCAGGACTCCAGTGCATTCTGGCAGCTCCTGGGAGGCCACTCTCAGCAGGGATGAGTTTCATCCTGGCTATTTTGGGCTTGTATAGAAACATCCTTCAGGCCTGAACACCTAGGGGACCGTTCAGCTGGTGCCACGGCTGCTCTGGTCAACACACAGGGGTCCTGGAGTGATGCGTGGTGCTTCTGTGTGTGTAGAGAAGAGCACCAATTCCTCACCTACACCCTGAGCCTCTCCATCGCTGTCCCCAGAGGGCTGGAGGGGGAACTCATCTGTCCCAGCTTTCGCCCAAGATGGCCATCTCCAGATGAGTTAGTTGCCCTAGGCTGCCTGTACAGGCAGTGGAGAGAAAGGTGCTTGTAAGGAGCTTTTCCCTTCCCTATGTGGCTGCAGCACACAGCTCCTGCTGAGCCATCAGCCACCCTCCTGTCCCTGTGCCAAATCTCTTCCCCACCACCGTCTCGCCCCACACTGCGGATGCCTCGTTCCCCTTACGCAGTGCCATGCAAGGCCTCTCACCCTAGTGCTTCTGAGAAAGCTTTCAGCTCCCAGCCACAGCACCTTATCTCACTGTCTTCCCAGTAGCTGCTGGGAGGGTCACCTCTCTTCCTGGCACTGGCACTTGCCTGTTGCTGCAGGGCTGAAAGGGCATTTCTCTGCCTCTCCATCCAGCTCTCCAGACTTGCTATTTTTTATTTTTGGCTCCTGCCCTCAATCCTTCCCTCCTTTGTTTCTCCATTACTCTCTTTCTGGGTTGGCTGGTGCGTGGATCTAATTAACACTAAAACAGTTTATGAGCAAGTGAAGGGCTGGATTTAAAAGGAATGGATCTAAATCTGATTTTTTGAAATTAAGTTGAAAGCAGAGAAAGAAGGGAAAATGTCTGCACCAGAACATTCAAAGAACTAACAGGGGTCAAAACTTTTCTCTTTTGTTCATTTTAATTCTATGGGGTAACAGTATTCCTGAAGCCATTTCACAGAATCAGAGAATGGTTGAGGTTGGAAGGGACCTCTGGAGATCATCTAGTCCAACCCCCTGCCCAAGCAGGGTCACCTAGAGCAGTTGCCCAAGATCGCGTCCAGGCGGCTTTTGAATATCTCCAGAGAAGGAGACTCCACAGCCTCTCTGGGCAACCTGTTCCAGTGCTCTGTCACCCTCACAGTGAAAAAGTTTTTCCTCATGTTCAGATGGAACTGTCTGTGTTTCAGTTTGTGCCCATTGCCTCGCGTCCTGTTGCTGGGCACCACTGAAAAGAGTCTGGCTCCATCCTCTTGACACCCTCCCTTCAGATACTTGTACACGTTAATAAGATCTCCTCTCAGCCTTCTCTTCTCCAAGCTAAACAGGCCCAGCTCTCTCAGCCTTTCCTCATAAGAGAGATGCTCCAGTCCCCTAATCATCTTTGTAGCCCTTCGCTGCACTTGCTCCAGTAGTGCCACATCCCTCTTGTCCTGGGGAGCCCAGAACTGGACACAGTACTCCAGATGTGGCCTCAGCAGGGCTGAGTAGAGGGGAGAATCACCTCCCTCCACCTGCTGGCAACATTCTTCCTAATGCACCCCAGGATACCATTGGCCTTCCTGGCCACAAGGGCACATTGCTGCCTCATGCTTAACTTGGTGTCCACCAGCACTCCCAGGTCCTTCTCCACAGAGCTGCTTTCCAGCAGGTCAGCCCCCAACCTGTCCTGGTGCATGGGGTTATTCCTCCCTAGGTGCAGGACCATGCACTTGCCTTTGTTGAGCTTCAGGAGGTTCCTCTCCACCCAGCTCTCCAGCCTCTCCAGGTCTCTCTGAATGGCAGCACAGCCCTCTGGGGTATCCACCACTCCTCCCGTTTTTGTATCCTCAGCAAACTTGCTGAGGGTGCACTCTGTGCCTTCATCCAGGTCATTGATGAAGAAGCTGAACAAGACTGGACCCAGTACTGACCCCTGGGGGACACCGCTAGCTACAGGCCTCCAACTAGACTCCGCACCGCTGATCACAACTCTCTGAGCTCTGCCATTCAGCCAGTTCTCAATCCACCTCACTGTCCACTCATCTAACCCACACTTCCTGAGCCTGTCTATGAGGATGCTATGGGAGACAGTGTCGAAAGCCTTCCTCAAGTCAAGGGAGACAACCTCCACTGCTCTCCCCTCATCTACCCAACCAGTCATTCCATCACAGAAGGCTATCAGATTGGTTAAGCATGATTTCCCCTTGGCGAAGCCATGCTGACTACTCCTGATCACCTTCTTGTCCTCCACATGCTTGGAGATGGCCTCCAGGATGAGCTGCTCCATCACCTTTCCAGGGATGGAGGTGAGGCTGACTGGCCTGTAGTTCCCTGGGTCCTCCTTCTTGCCCTTTTGGAAGACTGGGGTGACACTGGCTTTCTTCCAGTCCTCAGGCACCTCTCCTGTTCTCCATGACCTTTCCAAGAGGATGGAGAGTGGCTTAGCAATACCATCCGCCAGCTCCCTCAGCCCTCGTGGGTGCATCCCATCGGGGCCCATGGATTTGTGGGTGTCAGGTTTGCTTAAATGATCTCTAACCCGATCCTCCTCCACCAAGGGAAAGTCTTCCTTCCTCCAGACTTTCTCTCTTGCCTCCAGGGTCTGGGGTTCCTGAGGGCTGGCCTGAGCAGGAAAGAATGAAGCAAAGGCGGCATTCAGTAACTCTGCCTTCTCTGCATCCTTCATCACCAGGGCACCCACCCCATTCAGCAAAGGGCCCGCATTTTCCCTAGTCTTCCTCTTGCTACTGATGTCTTTGAAGAAGTCCTTCTTGTTGTCCTTGACATCTCTCGCCAGATGTAATTCCAAACGGGCCTTAGCCTTCCTCGTTGCATCCCTGCATACTCTGACAATGTTCCTGTATTCCTCCCAAGTGGCCTGTCCCCCTTTCCACTTTCTGTAGACTTCCTCCTTCTGGTTGAGTTTTGCCAGGAGCTCCTTGCTCATCCATGCAGGTCTCCTGCCCCCTTTGCTTGACTTCCTACTCATAGGGATGCACCGTTCTTGAGCCTGGAGGAAGTGGTGTTTGAATATTAACCAGCTCTCTTGAACACTCCTTCCTTCTAGGGCCCTCACCCATGGGATTCCTCCAAGTAGGTCCCTGAAGAGGCCAAAGTTTGCTCTCCTCAAGTCCAGGGTTGCGATCCTACTTGGTGCCCTGCTGCCTCCTCGCAGGATCCTGAACTCCACCATCTCATGGTCACTGCAGCCAAGGCTGCCCCCGACCTTCACATCTTCCACCAGTCCTTCTTTGTTTGTTAGTACGAGGTCCAGCAGCACACCTCTCCTTGTTGGCTCCTCCACCACCTGTGTCAAGAAGTTGTCACCAATGCTCTGCAGGAACCTCCGGGACTGTTTGTGCCTAGCTGTGTTGTCTTTCCAGCAGATATCGGGGTGGTTGAAGTCCCCCATGAGAACCAGGGCCTGGGATTGTGAGGCTACTTCCAGCTGTCTGTAGAAGACCTCATCGACTTCCTCATCCTGATCAGGCGGCCTGTAGTAAACACCCACAGCAGTGTCACCCATGCTAGCCTGCCCTTTAATCCTTACCCATAAGCTCTCGACTCGCTCTTCATCCACCCCTAGGCACAGCTCAATACATTCCAGTTGCTCTCTCACATAAAGAGCAACTCCACCACCTCGCTGTCCTGGTCTGTCTTTCCTAAAAAGCACGTAGCCATCCATGACAGCATTCCAGTCATGCGAGCTATCCCACTAGTTCAAAGAACTAACAGGGGTCAAAGCTTCTCTTTTTTGTTTGTTTTAATTCTACGGAGTAACAGTATTCCTGAAGCCATTTCATGTCAGTTAACAAGGTTTGGAGAAGCCCTTTGACAGTTGATTATAATATTGCTTTAGCAGAGATTTCACTAGAAACCATGAGACCTCTCTGCTGTCCTCCTTCTATATCCACTTGTTCTTTCAGCTCCACTGACTGCATTTCCTGGATCTCCGTGGTTGTAGTGGGATCCTAGGCACCTGGCACACCTACACTGTGAGGACCCAAAGTCCGGTGACCGAAATCCTACCCTTAGCTTTTACCAAGACTAAAGATAAATCCTTCCCACCCGAAATACTTTACATTTATTTTATCTCTAAATGACGTTTTCTTGAACAATACGAGAGAAGAGAAAATGACCATAACTAGTAGAAGTGTTGCTGTGTCTTGTGATAGTCTCGGAGGCAATGTGTAGGTTTAGGTAATACCTCTGCACCTTGCTGGAGCTCACACAAACGCAGTTCACATGAAAGCCTTGCTCTTGTGTGGACCAAGGCAGCTGTAAGAAGCTGTGACCAACAGCCAGGTGTTTACCCAAGCACAAATGTCTGATGAGGTCAGGAGCATGGCACGGGAGGAGCACTTGAGGCCTGGAGTTTATTAAGCACAGGATGGACTGAGGCCGGTATGGTAAAGGTGGAACATGAAGAGCCATCTTGGGGCACAGATCAAACATGTTACAGGGTGGAATTGGGTAACGGGGATGCTATAAATTGTTTGCATGACAGAAGATCCACTTGGGCAGGCCAGCTGCAGGGGAATATGCCAAGCATGCTAAATCCTCATATGTAGTTCATTGAATCACATAGGGACTGGTCCTGCTCCCTCTGAAATCACTGCACGACATGTTATTCCCTTGCCAAAGAGCAAGTGCAGCTGTGCAGTACCAGACCAGCACGGCTGGAGTTAGCTCTTCTCAAATACCCTTGGCTTTTTGTTTGTCCTTTTTCAGCCCACACTGAAGCTTTCAGCAAAGATTTTTCCTGTGTCTTACATAAAAAAGTATTTACCTGGTCCAGTCACCATTTCCTTTTCCTTTTGTTTTCCCTTTATTTCTTTTCATTATGATTTGCCTTATATTTAGGGTTCTCTTTGACAGTAGTTTTAATAGTATTCCCTCCACCACACATTGTACGATGGGTATTCTCGATTCTTCTCAGATCCCTTTTCTTTGTCAGGAACATCCCACGAAATGGGTGATGCATATGTTGCTACTCTAATGCAAAGCACAGCTATAACGGAAACGCATCCTAAGGCAGCTCCAGAAAATGCAAAATGGACTGAGAAAATCAGATGGATTTTCAGATGGAGAAAATATATTACCAAATGTGCACGAGATCCATGAAGAGCAGAGAACAACAACGACAACAACAACAAATCTCACAATTAAGTGGGTGCTAATATTCATCTGATTACCAGGACAGAAACAATCTATACAAAATAGGAATCTCTGTCAGCTAAAAACTTTTTTTTTTTTTTTGCCCTGTTTGTCTCCTGAAATTTCTTTCCATGAGTCATTTCCTCTACACAGAGAGGATTAGAAGTCAAGAGCATGGCTGAATGCCCTGAAACTTGCTCCATGTTCAGACAAAACCAGACTTTGTGAGCTCAATTCTCCTTCAGTTTGAGCTGGTGTAGAGCGACCTCTTCACGAAAAGTCCTGAGGGATGTTGAGGGGACAAATTCCAGCTATCATGCAGCTGGGAAATACTAGCTTTCCAAGTGACAAGGTTGCTTAAGGGATGGGAGAGGAAGGCGAAAAGCAGGGCCAGAAACACCAGCAAGGAAAGCTTTGTAAGGAGTCCTTGCCTCTGACAGAGACAGGTTTGAGCTGCAGGGATCGATTCACTATGTCAGAACATGACAAAAAGCATCAGTTCTTTTTAAAATTGTTGGACAAATGTGTCCCTAATTCCTCTTTGCATATGTATAATTTGTAGAAGGGTTCTAATTTTCATGCTAACAAGTGTGTTAGGACTGCACTCTGTCTACAACAGGTAAAAATGGTTTTTGATAGTATCTGTCTACTGAGATATATCTATTTACGCGAGGCAATGGGCACAAACTGAAACACAGACAGTTCCATCTGAACATGAGAAAAAACTTTTTCACTGTGAGGGTGACAGAGCACTGGAACAGGTTGTCCAGAGAGGTTGTGGAGTCTCCTTCTCTGCAGATATTCAAAACCCACCTGGATGCGATCCTGTACAATGTGCTCTAGGTGACCCTGCCTGAGCAGGGGGGGTTGGACTAGATGATCTCCAGAGGTCCCTTCCAACCTCAGCCATTCTGTGATTTCCTGTTAGAGATCAGTTTCAAAAGAACAGTAATCCTGACAAGCTCGGATACCATCTAGTGTTCAGAAAATGTAAGGTAAGTTGGTGTCCAACCTTGCACAGCCTAGAAAGGACAACCACGATAGGATTTGGCTGCTTTTCCTGGAAAGGGCGTTCTGAATGTGGGTAGCCAAGAGCAACCTTCCAGTAAGAATTACAATGAGTTCTTGAGATATATAGGGAGTGTGTGGCCAATCCGCTTTAGGCCAGTTTCCATAAGGATGCAATACAGACTGCAGGGTTTCTTGGGGAAAAATGTGAAGGACTGCTGGCCCAAATCTCTGCTTCCTTCTGTGTTTACTGCTCCACTGCCTCTCTCCCTCCCTCACCCTCCAGCACTCTCCTCCCTGCTCTTCCATATCCTTGTATCCTTACACAACTGATAAAAATCCCCAGGAAGGGATAAGCAGCAGCTCATAACAGTCCAGATTCCTGACCAGTTAACTGCCAGGGCAGATGTACTCGCACTTTACTAAGCTGAACGGGAAAAGCAGAAAAATAGTATCTGTACTTTTAAGTTTCGCGTAATTGTGTCATCTTAAGTAGCATTAGCATATTACTTCCCCTCTCAGATCACATCTGTTCTTTTAAGGAGAAAGAGAGTGAATGGCCTGTTGGGGATTACCTCTGACATGACAGATGACATGGAAAGTGTACAAGAGACCATGCAGTCAGCTTTGGCCCCAGCTCTCTATTTGGCTGAATTTCTTGCATTAACCCTATCAGCCCATTTTACTGCAGGGATGTGTCACACTACTTGAGAGTCATGCTCAGAGTGAGATGATGTCCTTGACAGGTCGATCCTGCCTGTATTCTCCCTGTGATCCTCCAGAAGATGTTCTGGATTACTTCTGGCCAGGTTTTCACAGGGCCCTCGCAGGTCTTTGGAGCAGACTCCAGGAGAAAGGGGACTGCCTGCTGTGTGCCTTTCTTAGCTGCCCCCGCAGGCTCTTGTGTGTCTGATAGAGCCTCACTGCCTCCCCAGCTTGCTGTTGTTTTACAGGAGTGCTTCTGGCCTGCAAGGGGGCTTGGCTCTACCCAGCAACCTTTGCCAGCAAATCAGGTGGTCGACCCACTGCACCTCCTACTACCCCCTTTGCAAGGTCAGGGCTAGCCAAGTTCTCTCCTACCTCTAGTGGCTTCTTTGGGATGGGAATTTGTCAGTCTTCCCTTCTCTCTGCCCTGAGGAACTTCCTACACAGTCCTGTGCCCCACAGATGGTGGGAGTTTTGTGGCAGCAGGGGGACTCTCTTCGTTATTCCCTTAGGATTCCTTCCTTTGAACTCTGACACACTCACATCCCTTTTCTCTTTTGTGTTCTCACAGCCTGCATGCTGCCTCACCCTGCATCTCTTCCTTTTTCAGGGAGAGCTGTCAGTTTGTGGCTGGAGGGAGGTTGGCCTGTTCCTTCTGGTAAGCAGGGACAGCATCCAGGCAGACACCTGGGGAAAAGCACTCAAGCAGAGGAGAACATACATCCCCATATAGCTCTCCCTTCCTTCAATACATTGTGGTCATTCTTCCTTCCACATTTCTTTTAGAAAACCTCCTTTTTTTTCCCAAAAATGAATGTTGAGGAGTGGGGAGAGATCCCATGTATGGTTTATTGCCCAAAATAATTGTTTTTGAAATTATTTTTGACCAGACACTTTTGACAATATGTGGTCTATGCAATGGCTTTAGGAGCAAGAAAATTGATGGAGAAGGAGCTGAGATTTTTGCTCTCAGTTAACGTGAAGGTTGAAAGCAAGAAGCAAACAAAGACCAGGCTGATACATTTCAAGATGGTGTTTAAGAAATTTAGCACCCAAGGACAGTGACAGTAAGCAGAGTTAGAAAGCTATGCAGCCTGCTTCTCATGCCATATTGTGCAGGAGTCTAAATGAACAAAGGGCATTTGAATATCGGTTAATGTAGCAGACTAGCAACATGGCTTGGGATAACCCTAAATTAAAGCCTTATATTCACTTCCCCCCTGCCCCGATTTCTAGAGTCCAATGGTTTAAAGGAATCTTCATAGTCTTCCTCTCTCTTTCCTTTTGTCTCCAATGCAGAAGGTGTTCAGGCAAAAGAAGGGATGAATTTAAGAGGGCATAGTTATTGTTTTGTGGCTTTCCCATTCATCTTTGTCATCTGCTGAATCTTTAAAGGCCCTCTGGAAGGCCAGCCTGAGGGTGAGCCGAATCCTCCAATCCCTGTAGCTGCCCAGAATGAAGTAAAGAACTGGACTGAGGCTGCTATTGACGCAGGACAGCACAAAACCAGTCTCTGGGGAGTAGAGAAATTTATAGCCCCAGAAGTCAAAGAGGATCAGGACACTCAGCGGAACAGCAAAAATGAGGAAGAAGAGGACGGTGAGCATAATCACGGTGAAGAGCCTGCCTGTTTGGAGGTGCTGGGAGCTGCACTTGACTTTGAGGAAGAGGGTGAGGCTGAATACCAGCATGAGGGGCGTGCAGAAGAGGAAGTCCAGGACTCCAATGGTGATGAGGAGTATGTGGCAGTTGCTAGAGAGGCGAACAGTGCAAGAAACGTACCCCAGCATGTTCAGCAGCAGCGAGAGGCTCCAGAGCAGGCCGGAGATGATGCCACACAAATGCTTTGGGCGATGGCTTCGGCACCAGATGGGACAGAGGACAGACAGGCACCTCTCAGTGCTGATGGCTGTCAGGAGATACAAGCCAGTCCCGTACGTGAAAAGATCCAGGAAGAGGAATATCCCAAACTGCACTCCCACATTGAACTGCATCAGGCACTGAGCTCTTTCGATGACAATGCAGAGCAGGTAGCCAAAGTCAGCGGCAGCCAGGTTCAGGATGTAGACAGTGAAGCAGTTCCTCCGGATGCGGAAGCCTAGGTACCACAGAACCGTGCCATTTCCCACCATGCCAGAGGCAGAGCTGATGAGGCAGAAGCTCTCCATGAACTTGAGGAGAGCATATGACGGCTCTGCCTTTTGCACAGTCCCACTGTAATTAGCCCCTTCAGCCAGGCTGGTTGTATTTGGAAGGAAGGTTGATGTAGTTTTAGCACTCATAATGAGGGCTTCACTGTGAAGTACTGATCTGTCACTGTCTCTGATTTCACACAGACCTGTAAGCAGAGAGCACAGAGGTGGTAGCTCGTGTGACTTTCTCTCATGATCATCTGGTGGTGTTTGTAATGCCTTTCCAGCTCTTTGTAGCCAGAGGTAGATTCAGGAAAGGATTGCTGTGTTTGGACTTGGAGCCCAGAGCTTCTATGTGTCATTTAAAACACCGTATCTGAGGCCAAATTGTGTGTGGCATGTAGGAAAAGCTAGATTACAATGTATGTGTCTCTTTTTGAACTTATTTCTTGAGGCTCCTTTTACAGCCAGTGGTGGGAACAAGTATGTTAAAATAAAGCAATGTTAGCTCAGATTGATCATACCCAAAAAGTTCCTCATTTTCTTGTCTTAATAAAAAGGGAACCCAGGGATATTAGCTCAGATACAATTGTCTTTGCTTCATATAGCTAGGATTAGGTGAGATGAATATTGTCAAAAGTGTATAAAAATTGTAGATAGTCAACATACAAATTTAAGCAGCATTAAATCAGACTTCTTCACACTTCTTCAGACTTCTTCAGACATTCTTTCACACTGTTCTGTCAATTCACCCTGCTCCCTCCCCCATGATACTGGGATTTGAATGAGAATCTTGCCCCGCAAAAAACCTCCAAAACCAAAGGTCCAGAAATAAAATTCACTCCATTTTTGTCCCATGAGGTCAAACTGTGTGACTCTTTCCTACTCGCCCTGCCAGCTGTTAATTTGGACATGACAAGATAGAGAAGTGCCATGAAAGACAGCAGGAGATAGTCAAAAAGAAGAGAGAAACAAGTCAAAACAAGGACAGTGGTGAAGAGGTGAATCATGGGATAATCTAACCGACACGAATAGTTCCTTACCCCTTTGTCAAATGCCACAGTAAGTGGGGAGACAGACTGCCTGAACGGGTGAAATGTGACAAATTGAAACATTATTGTTTCATCTCAACAACCCACCCTGTCTCCAGTGCTACACGGAAAGACTATGCAGGTAATCTCCTCGTCCAGCTGATAGCCGGGGCAGTGGGGATAGTTTTGCCGCATGAGTCTGCGACAGGCATATACACCAGCAGTGCTTGGTTGAGAATCCAAGTGGAACCATTGCACCTAACTTTATCCATTAAGAATACAAACGTCTCATTGCACTTAGCTTTTAAAGCTACCATTAGAATTAATGGAGGTTTAGGAGCACCTGCAAGGGTAATATTTTGGCCCTAAGATAGGTGTCTTAGGTGTGCACAGTCAGCTGCCTGTCTTTCTCTGCTGACTGCAGACACATCCCATGGTGCTAGTTTCACCTAGTGGCTTAACATCTGGATGGCTGAAGGCAGGTGAGGTGAACTGCACCCTTAATTTCATCACCACAGCTTGCAGGATGTGTCTGTTAGGGTTGACTGAACCCAGGGAACTTCTGGCACTGTGGCATACTCTTTTGTAGGGAGCTAGAAGATTCCATCCTCAGCCATTATGAGACCTCGAGTGTTTCTAACATCAAGCCTTTAGAGCCTGTTAGATCCAAGAAAGAATTTAAGTATGTACTTCTGAAACAGACTAAGGGAAATAAAAAGCATTGTCTCTTTCAGAAAGCAAGGAATGTCTGTTGTAGCACAGTTTGTTTCAGAACAGGCAGGTAAGTGCTGCATGTAACATCGGAGTCCAAACTCACCTTCTGTTTCTTTATCTTAGTAGAGTAGCTTACTGCTTGCCCAACAGCACTCACAAGGCTGCCTGCTCCCTGAACATCTGTAGCAAGCCCATTGAAAACATATGGCCTTATGACTGTGTTCACTTCCTCTCCATCTGGTTGTGGGGTCGCAGCAGATCTCCCACAGTGAAAAATTATCAGACCTTGATCCACAGTAGAAAGTACCTGAAGCAGTTGCTAATTCTGTGAACCAAGTATGCTGTGAGGAGAAAGGAAGACCCGATGGTTAGTGGTTACCCACCCTTTGGAGAATCCAGTTGCAGCACACTCCTCTGCCACAACCTCTCTATGTGACCTGAAGCAATTTGCCAACTGATTTAAAGAGGACACAACTATTTGAGTGGCACCTACCTCTGCCTTTGCCCACTCCAACCTTCTGACCAGGTGCTCACATTAAGAAAGTGGTGGTTTTACCTCCCTGCTGCCATCATCTCCACAAGGCAATTCACCCCACCTGAAATGTGGGTCATCCTCTGGAGGTGCCTCTCTCTCCATTGGCCATTTAGGGAACATCAGGTGATTACGTTTCTAGCTAAGGCATTTCAATCAGATTTCATAATGCTAAATAGCATCAGCCTGGGCCATTGATAGTGTACTGTCACGTAGTGTCAAACTGGTTGTAATGGACGCCCTGTGGAGATATGCCGAATCATCAAAAACTTTGCATTCCATATAAAGCAAGTGAAGTAACCATCCTATGACTTCCATAGACCATTGCAAAAGCAAGTGGAAAAGTTGCTCACAGTTCTCATATATCTATTATAAGACTTTGGTAGACTCCTTTGGTAAGACTCCTGCCTCCAAAGCATATTCAAAACCTGAGTCTACTTCCTTAATGAAACTAATTAATGAAAGCCTGCATCAAATAGCAGCAGTCTAGCTGTTCTTTCTTTCCCTTGAGATTAAACATCCTTCCTGTGATTTACATGCTGAGTATAGTTCTTGTGGCAGCTGTTAGTCTGAACAAACTTGTCACCAAAAAGACATCTCCTTGTCTGGACACAGAGTTATGCTGTTGTGTTTTCTCAGCTAATCTTAATTGATCACCTAAGACCAAAACTGCTAGTGTTTGATCTCTGAAGAATGCCACCTTCTATGACAGATGGGCAGTTAGGGCAATGCAATAGCATTTGTTCTTGGAAAAAGATCCCTAGAAAGAAGATCTCCTTATCTTGAAGATGATCGAGACAATTGTGTAGCTATAGACAATTTCTAACCAGCAGGAAAGGAAAATATTGGAGCTCCTTTCCCCCCGTTCTTTTTTCTCCTCCCTTCCCCTCACCATTTCTCCAAAATCATGGCAGAAAGCAAGAGACAGAGGGCAATAGCAAATACCGCTGCAGCCATCCAGGAGTTTCTCACCTTCTTGTGGGTTCCTTGGTATTTCAGGGACTATTTGCAGCAACTGCCTGGTGTGGATCTGCTGGTGAAAATTGTCACCTGAATTCTGTGACTGATGGTCCAGATAAAATCCTTGTGCTGTAAAATCAAATCCTGGTGCTGGGTTTTAGACACTGTTAAAAAAAGCCATGGTCATTTCAATGTGATGTCTGGAGAAACAGCCAGTCACTCTCTTGGGGAAATATCTAGTTTGTTGCATGTGGTCACTTAGATTTCAACTACTTCCCCCTTCTCTCCCAGCACAGAACCTGTCACTGTCATGGCTTAGGAAATGCTTTCTCGCTACTTCTCCCTTCTTCAGACAGTCTCACGATATAAAGAACACAAGAACTGTCTGTCCAGAGTTATAGCTTGACTCTTGCACTGATGCTTTGCTTCCCAGCTGCATCCATGAGCAGCTCTCGTTTCACAGACCTTGCAGAAGATGGCCTACTGCTGCTCAGGGTCACACAGATTGAGAAATTGTCAGTCCTCTTCCCTAATGCCTGCTGCTGATTTCACAATCTCCCTCAACACAGCTTCTCATTTCCCAAGGGTCCACTGTCACTGCAGAACCTCCCTTAGCACATTCCTCACTACCGAGTGTCCTCTTCTGACCTCAAAACCTCTCCCAACACAAGCTGTCACCATACATTGTCCCCTACTACTTCACATTACCTGTTCTACAGTAGGGTCTCCTTGAACTCTCTAGCCAGCCTTATGACACCTCAGCAGCCACAATTTTGCAACCTCTCCTAGTGTTACCCTTCAAAACACGATGCCTGCTTCTGATGTCACAAGGTCTTTCAACACAGCTTAGCACCCACAGTATTACCTGCCACTTCATGCTATCTTTCAGCACAGTCCCTCACCACACCTCAGGCACTTCTGATTTCACAAACTCCACGAAGACAGCCCCTGGCCATGTAGCATCCATTTCAAGTTTCACAACTTCCCTCCACACCGTGCCTTGTCCCCATCCTGCCCATCATCAAATTCACAACACACATTCTCCATGGCTCTATCAACAAACCCCTTGCCAGTATTCACTATCCAGCTGCAAAACCTCATTCATCTCACCATGCACAGTCCCTCCTTGTCCAAATCACAGCTCCCCAAGCATGACCTGCTGCCATAGTGGTGTCCAGAGCCAGGTGCCAAGGTAAGTGGAATGAAAATGGAGAAAAGACCTTTCTCCTTTGCTGGCACTAAGCACACCCCAACGGGGAATTATTTTGCAACAGCAGGAGGCAGCAATTCTTCATTTGGACTTGTGCATTAAGTCACCTCTGGTAGTCCATTTGGCTAGGGAAACAAAAGGACATGAATATGATGCTAGCCAAGTTGCTGTCATGTGTGCCACTGGGTACAGAAAGTGGCAGGCTGACTCATACTAGGTTAGCAGGCCAGATGCTATTGGCCTGATCTCTGGCTTCTGTCATCTGTTGTTCCTCTTCCTTTCCCAAAGACTATAAGACTTTGTTTACCTTCTTACCCAATACTCTCGTTTCCTGCAGTGACTACTGATAACCCTCATTAAGCTGCCCAAGACTCCAGGCGACAGTAAAAGGACATTTATGTTAGGGGACTATTTTCACCAAGGCATTTCTTTACCAGTATTTATTCTCATTAACTGTAGGATTTCTGTTTTCACTGTGTAGATCGCTGGCATTCTGTACAGAGGAGATGGAGACATTAACTATGTTGCTATCAGGCCATTCCACATTTCCAGAAATTTCAGCAAAACAAAGTAAAGGACAGTAGCTGAGACAATGTCTTTCCTGACATCCAGGAGGCATAAGCTACAAATACACAGTAGAGTTGAGAGAAACGATGAATTTGACTTGGGCCTTGTTGAGAGGATATGCTGATATAAATCAGCATGTCTATTTGCTTCGTTTGTTTCATTTCATAGGTTCACCTTTGACTGCAGCTGCTCAGGTTAAGAAAGATGGGGCCCATCACGACAGTGAGATTTGTCCGCCCTAAGTTATTTTGTTTAAAAGCTAGATGTCTATTTCACACCTAATTGCATCCTAAAATCAGTTCTGAGGTAGATCAGATGCATCTGCCTCCAGAGACATTCATTTTTTTCCGCAGAAGAGCCTAGAGTGACTAAGTCAGGGTTAAATTTGCTGACTTCCACTGGCATTAAATAGGTGACTTCCTCCCTCAGTTTCCCAACTAGTAAATGAAGGATTTTTTTGACTGACTTGGTAGTTCACTGACCTCTGTTAAAACATGCAAATTCTTGCAAAGAGGCTTTATTCACTGGATTTCCAGTGATGAAATTTCTGGTGAGATAGGACTTGGAGGGTCATCAAGAGGTCACCCAGGACATCTTCTGCCCCTATAAAAGCTTAATTGTACCACCCCTGAGAGAAATGAGCCCAACCTGTCCTTAAAAGACTTCTGTGATAGGAATTCTCTACCATCCCTGGAGGATGGTGACTCTTCCTACAGCTTGAGGTTTCTTTCTTTGTTTCCTTTAATGAAGATTTCTCTTTTACATGTGTTTTGGAATACACAGAAGTTAAAAAAGGAGAGGAAATATCTGGATTACAAATGGACTGTTTTAGCATTCACAATGCTAGGAAGCCAGAGCAGTGGACCTAATGGCCCTTTACACATGGGAAATCCATACAACTATCAGCTTGGAGTAAGGAAGAACTCCAAGAAGCGTTAACTGCATAGTTCCATGCATATGCTTGTCCAGTTGAATACTCAGCTACTCCTTTGACTGTTATTTCTTCTGGAGAAACCCTGAAATGCCTTTGTGATATCATTATAAAAGCATTGACTGACAACTGTTTCTTTAAAATATATTTACTTAAACTTTTCAGTCAAGACAGAACTCATTCTCCTCCTTTGCCCCTTTCTTTCACGCCTTCCCTTCACTAAGCCTCCAACCCTCCTTCCTCCAGCCCCAAGAGCCCTCCAGGTGGAAGATTTCCTGGGAGAGGGTTAAAGGTTGGTGCTTAAATGGTTTTCTTCTCAGCCCTGGGATATGAAAGCATCATTCAGCACACCCAGGTCACATCATCCACACAGCCTATTAAACCACTTCTCACATAGGCAGGAAACATCAAGATACACTTGTGACACACGAAAGCAAGTAATGAATTAGATGGGGTTGGATTATACACTAACAGCCACCTCCTAAGCAAGTTTTGGAAGATTTCCAGAAGCCATTCTATGTTCTTTAAAGGTGCTGTGCTCTAACACATTCATACCAGGGGAGACAGAAGTTGAGGAGATAAAGTTGTACAGCCCTTACACAAAAAATTAGATCTCTAAACACAGGTGAGGTAAGTTTTGCAGCTTCTCTGGCTTCTCGCTTTGCTTCGCTTTGCTTTGCTTTGTTTTCCTTTGCTTTCCTCTTCCCTTTCCTTTCTTCTTGAACAAATGTGAAAATACAGAAAGGAACTTCCACTGAAGTTATCAACTGTCTCTAGTTATCTTTGGCTAGAATCATATACAGAGCTAGTTCTACAGCCGCAGATTCGATTGCTTTGATATTATTCTTTTGTTTCCCATAACCACCTGAGATTTTAGGGAAGAATGCATGCAGTAAGGAGATGGTGCAATTTCTCACCCTTTTTGAGATGTTAAGAGTACACATGAGATTCATTTTATTTTGCAGCTGATTGCATTATGTCATATAGCTCAGGTCTACCCCTGCAAAGGCACTTGAAGAGATAAGCCATAACTGGTGGCAATCCTCTACTGAATTAGTCATTCTAGTAATCCTCTTAGAGTCAACAGTAAGAAACGGGTACCTGCAGCACATGTTTCATCACATCTACAAGTAGACTGGTCAGGTGTAATATGCCTAGCTTAGGTACAGGTGCCTACATGACTTAAGGCGATGAGATGAGATCAGACAGATGGGTAGTTTGTTAAATGCAGTTTGGTGGTGATGGAAAGGACCTTTTCAAGCAAGATACATAGCCGAGCTGTCTGAATTGTGAATCAGTCCTTTTGTAGATGCACACCTTGTTTTTAGCTCAGGAATTTGCCATCTGCTGGTATTCAGGCATATAGTTTCCCCTGACCATTTCTCTCTTGGTCACTCCTTTCTGACTGCCTAAATATGGCCCTGCGATTGCTGTGGTATGCTTCCAGTCATGCTCTGGCTTGGATGGAGCCCAGCTATTTCTTTTCGACTGGGTACTGCACAGCCATAAAGGTGTGCCCATTTCATCCCTGTCATTTATTTTGTTGAGAAGTCTACGTCATTGCTCAGTAGAAGGAAGAGGGGTAGAAAGGATCACGACTTGGTAAGACGAGGGAGAAACTGACCTCCCGTTGTTCTTACTGATCCTTTTCCTTGTAGAAATATCTGAAGGGGAACCATCCATGTAAATTTTACCCTTCTGCTTGAAAAACTTTCATCTAGTGTAAGTACAACTGTAAGCATAGGAAAAGTCCCTAACTTTGCCCACTTCCTCTCTCGGCTTCACTTTGTGGGTTTGAAAGTAATCTTGGCTTTTCTCAGTTTCAGTGTTTCCTGTGGATGCTTGATCCCTTTGTGCCTGCACGAGAATTTCTGATTATGCTGCAGATGGAAGTAGTTGGTAGATAACTTGGCTTAACTGAATCATTACGCAGATTTGCTCACAGATCACCAATACAAATGAGAAAACCTGGTTGTGGTGTAATTCTGCAGGACTTAAAATGGTGCATTTTAACACCAGCTGACGGGGAATGTTTTGATCCTAGAAGGAAGCCCATACAGTGGATATTTTTATTAAAAGAGTGCCTGCTTTTGGCTGACCTTAAACTCTCTGTGAAGAGTTTAATCTGGTGGTTCCCAGACTTCTTTGACCAAAGGAACTCTGGTGGTCTGGGTGCATAAAGGGAAGCTAGAGACGTTACATTCTTTCTAAAGATGTAGGCTACTCATTTATTAGTGACACGTAATGCTCGATGGGTTGTAGCTGGAATACAGGGTGAACCAAAGAAGTCCCATGTTTATGCTGGAATGTGACCTTGTCTCGAATGAGAAACTGTATGGATGTAGAAATGCCTAGGGACAAGGAGCTCAGCCATAACCTGAAAAAGGTGGATGGCATTGCAAAAAGCTCTGAGCTACTTTCAGGGACCAAAAGGGATTATTCTCCCAAGGTCATTCTAACCTGGTGGTGCTAATTTGCTTAAGCTCCTCATAGTGAGTGGAGGAAAAAAGGGTTCTGCAAAGGACCCTAATTTAGTCATTCTGTATCAGCCTATGAATCAGACTTAAACTGGCTGTTGAAGGAGTTTAGTTAGATTAGCTTCATTAAGCTAAGTTAACCCTTGAAAATCACACTAGGCAAAATCAGTACAGTGCTGGGACAGAAGATCTCACAAGAGTCTTTCATTCTTCCTTCCTCTGATAGAAACAATGCTGAGATTTAGAACAATGTGAAATACTCCATTAAGTCATATGTGCAATTTTTTTCCCCTCCATGATAGATAACCTTCCCAGAACTCATTTTTCCGCCTGTGACATTTCATATTTACGTTTCAAAATGTATAAACACAAGAGAGTTCTTTTCTCTGCATGTGGGTACATTTCCCTTCTAAACGAGAATTCAAAGATCATGTGTACTTATAAAGCAAATCATCATTCTGAGCAATATTTCCAGGTATTCTTAAAGACACCCATTTTACAAAGATTGCTGTCAGGGACTTTGTCTACCCTGAGGGCAAACATGCTGCATTATCTGCCTTGTAGTGCCCAAGGTGAACACTCTGGCTTTGTCCTTAGTGCATGGAAGGCTATCAGCCATGGAGCCAGTCCTTCAAAATCCTGGAGGACCAGGATTAAGGAACATATCACAGAGTGCACCTATCTCTGTGCCACCAAAGCCATGGCAGAAGTTTTGTACTGTGGAGAATTAAATAGCTGTGAAAAAATACATGACAGAAACTAAACACTTCATAAGCTTAATACTAATGCTATATCTTTCTTGGTTTGTATCCACTTCTGATATAGAACTCATCATTAATAATGAAAAAATGGTGATGAATCATGTGTCTGTCTTTATTTTCCCAGGTGTATAAGCTGTATATTGCATATTGGCACCCGACTGACCAACATGGAGAATGCAAGCAGTGTGAAGGAATTCATTCTTCTGGGCCTTTCAAAGAACCAAGGGGTGCAGAAAATATGTTTTGTGGTGTTTTTGTTCTTCTATATTGTTACTGTGGCAGGAAATCTGCTCATCGTTGTCACTGTAGTTAGCAGTCAACGTCTGAACTCCCCCATGTATTTCTTTCTCTGCCACCTGTCCATTGCAGATATTTGCTTCTCTTCTGCCACAGCTCCCAAAATGATTGCTGACTTCCTTGTTGAGAAGAAAACCATTTCCTTTGGGGGTTGCATGGCACAGCTGTTTGGGTTACATATCTCCGGCGGTGCTGAGATCTTCATCCTCACAGCGATGGCCTATGATCGCTACTTTGCCATATGCAGACCCCTGCACTACACCACCCTCATGACCAGGCGTGTGTGTGGCTGGATGGTGATGGGTTCATGGGTGGGGGCCTTTGTGCACTCCCTGGTGCAGACCCTCATAACCGTTAGCCTCCCTTTTTGCGGCCCCAACAAAATTGACCACTACCTCTGTGAGGTCCATCCCCTACTACAACTGGCCTGTACAGACACCTATGTTGTGGGCATCATTGTCGTTGCCAATAGTGGAATGATTTGTTTGGTCTCTTTCACAATCCTGGTCACGTCCTACATTGTCATTTTGTTATCCTTGAAAAGGCAAACGTCCGAAGGGCGGAAGAAAGCCCTCTCCACCTGTGGGTCCCACATTACTGTGGTGATTCTCTTCTTTGGGCCATGCACATTCACCTACATACGCCCATCCAGCAGTCTCTCGGAGGAGAAGAGGTTAGCCGTGTTTTACACTGTCATCACGCCCATGCTGAACCCACTCATCTACACACTGAGAAATGAGGAGATGAAAAGTGCCATGAGAAAACTGTGGAATAGAAAAGTCTGGAGTGAAAAGGGTGAGGTGTAGAACTGTGGTAACATTTTCTCAGGAGCTGAGAAAATCAAGTCTCTCTGACTATAATTCCATTTTGGAAAATTTACTGAAAGCTCCCTTTTGAAGAAAAGCTTGGTTTTAGCTGTTGCAGTAATTAGGAAGACCCTGAAAGTTCATGTTTTGATTGGAATGGCATTGTAAACTCTGTGACTAGCAGGGATTCCCTTTATGTTCTCTTCTTGAATAGCACAGGCCCAGGACTGGGGCTTCCAAGCACTGCTGAGACACCAGCAAATAAATAAATGAATGCTATCAAAAATATTAAAATGTGTTCCAGGCAGAGCATCCCATTAGTCCGAGCTCTCCCAGGTGTAAACTTTCCGTCAGACAAACTCCATCTACTCTGTAATCTACTCAGCTAGGAAACGATGGCCCAAGGTGTCTGCAAGGCTGTTGGTCACCTGCTGCTGGAAGCAACTGTGCCAAAGGCTTCCTTCCCCTTTACTTTGGAGTAAATGCCTTCTTAGGAGTACTGCATTGTCATATGCTGAATCCATGGGTTAGCAAGTAAACTGCTGATATTAGATGCTGGCTGGGTCATTTGCTGATGCAGGTGATATGAGGAGAAGCTTCTCCCCTTCCCATTCCAGTGCAGCAACTCTCTGCCTTTCTGCAGTAGTTCACCTATCACTAATGCCCTCCTTCCTAGCCATCCTGTCTGCCCTTCATCTCTGCCTCAGATTTTGCATTTTAATGTTTAGACTAATAGAGAATCAAAGATCCAAGTGAAAGATAAATTGCTCACTGTAGGAAATTGTCACCACCAAAGAAAGCATTTGAGGACAAAGAAAGCATTGGGGGGCACAGTTTTATGTGTCAGTGAAAATAAAGAGTTCTTTGGGAATAATTCCTGTATGCAGGATAACTCCTAGCCCAACAGGGCACATCTACAGGCCCAGGCAAAGGAAGAAACATGTATTCCAAGGGAATAGCTGGAGCAGCTACTCCTGCAGGAGGGAAGAGATGTGAAGATGGAAGATTAAATCATCTCAGAGCCAGTCACAGCTGCCACAGGGAGGTTAGTTCTAGCAGCTAAGGTTCTCCACAAGGACGAAGGAGCCACGAGGAGCCACAGGACCCTGACTCCTACCTTGCCAGGAGGAAAAGAGCAAATCAGCTGCGTGAGAGAGAAAGACATCTGTGTAATGCACTCTGAAAGTAACTAAAGCACTTTCTTTTTTCTTCCTTCACTTCACGTTCCCTATAAACACTTGCTTGCACTTGTGTTGCACCTTAACATGGCTTAAGTGAGATTCAAGATAAGAAGGTGTTCCCTGCACAGGAGAGCGGCAGATCTACAGACCAAACCGTGGGACAATGTCGCAAATGCTCTGGTTCCCCGAATGTCCTCTGCTCTATGCAGGGGGTGCATTTGCAAAATCTTGCACATGGACAGCCATGACATTGATTTTAAATAGAAATGTTTCCAAAAGAAGCACATAGCTAATACTAAATGAAGTCCGTTTATCTGGACAGCATTGGAAAGCAAGCAAGAAAGCAAGCAAACCTCCACACAATGTGACATGGTCTAGGTGATCACGCTCCAGAGTCACCCTGTAGAGATTACTCTAATAGCTGTCCAAAATAGATATTTTAGCTCCCCGTCCACTGATTCTTTCTGACAAAGAAAAATTCACATGCCTCTGCGATCTCATTGCTTCTGGTAAGCTTGTGCTTCTGCTGTGCAATTTACTTGAAATATTTCTGCCACAACTTCCCCACCTGGAGAGAGAGAGAGAGTTGTTCTTGCAGATGCTCTTGGAAGTTGTTTTTGCAGAATGAGAAATGGAGCTAGACATTCAGGCTGTCCCTTTCATCCTCTGTAGTTTTCAGCCCTGGCAGAGATGTGGACTGCTCTCGAAGCAGCTTGGAGCTGAGAGGTTTTGATGAAACTGCCTGAAGTGGTCCGAGAGGTCATCAGAGGAGAATAGCAGGCAAACTGTTGGAGACTAGCAAATATAAACTGTGTAAGTTTTCTGATCTTGCTTCTTTGCTTTGTTCAAGCATGACTATGAAATCCTACCTTTGAAAAGAGGCATTACTGTTGAGTGACTTTTGTGAGGTGCATTTTATGAAGTAGAAAGAACTCCAATTTTTTTACCCTTTGTTTTAATTGGTGTCTTCTTTGCTTATTTTTCAGTTATATGCCATTTCCAGAAATATCTGTCAAAAGGAAGTTTCTGGTGTTACAGAGTCAAGGAGTCAATAGGTAGCTGCAGCACTGCCTATGTACTCAATCTTAACTTGTCCCCTCTAGCTGTACACATCGTGGCAACAATGCTCTTAACACACACGCTTTGGGCCTCCCCATACTGCTTTCCCTCTGCCCACGGAGTGGCATGGAGATAGGGCTGGAGACACAAAAGAATATTTCCTCTGCTGCTGAAGTTGGAGGATGGAAGAGGCAGAGATCTCGTGAGAAAGAACTGATTGACCTGTGATTGTGGAACAGGATTAAGAGCCCAAAGGACTTGCCAGTATTGTAGACACTGTTATGCAGCTCTTGCCGTCTATCTTTTCAGTGTAGAAATGGAACACTAGTGATACTTGCGTACTGCACTAGAGTGCAGCAAAGGTGAATACTGTGGAGGAATGGTTAGACAAAAAGGGCCATGATCTGTTAAAAGTGAGCAATCCCGCCTACGATTACATAGAATAAGGCTCACAGTGTGAGCAAGCTGCCGTCCTTGAAGTCTCCTCTAAACGATGAAAACAGGAACATCGCCGGTGTCGACATCAAGAAAAGGGGAAGCAGCACACAGCTCTGACCACAAAGCTAGTAACGCAAGCAGTCGCCCGACACCAATCCTGTCGAGGCACATCGTGCATATACAGGGGGCCTTAACCAATAGTAGCATTGTTACTAACGCAAGCTTCTGCTCATTGTCTATATATACTCTGTAAAAGCTTGAATAAAGGGAGAACGACCATACTCATATTGAGACTCATTGTTACTCCAGGCCCGTCCCCCACTCCGACAAATACAAGGGTGTTGGTGAGTAAAGGAGATTCAGCAGCGGTGTATTTCTTACCCCAGGGGCATCACAGGTGTGTTTATGGGGGTTTCCATGCCTAGTCCAGAACTTGCCTGAGGTGTACAAAACTTTACTAACACATCGTTAATGCAGATTACCTCCAGTATGCACCCATGTACTGTACGAAAGGTGGTCTGAGGAAACACAAGCCCGCTCTTTTGGAGACTGAGGTCACAACCCAGAAACTCATGAGCAATAACTGGAACCAATCCACACAAGATGTAGCCCAGTACAGCACATATAGCACAATGACTCTCCTGCTTCAGGTTTCCTGGCATCCCTTGAACGTGGTCTGATTTCACTTAGGGCGCCTTAAAGACAGTTTGTGCCTAAAGGCACATCTCTGCTAAACAGAAATGAGGTAGGTGTCCACTTTACCTCCTCCAGAAGGATCTACACTGAGAGTTGAAGTGATGTTAATTAGCCAGCTGCCTTGTGTCATGATGTGAACACTGATGGTTGCACAGAAATGCATGGCCATTCTACCAGAGTCAGAGAGCAATAGCAAGGAAAGTTCTGTTGAATTCCTTCAGAGGGTTGAAACAGAAGGTACGTTCACTGCTTGAGCAGAATTCCTTAGGGAATGACTAACGTGTTGAGACTCAAATGGTAACATGCAGTATCCATCTCAGTCAGTTTTTCATTTCCAAATCAACACAACAAAAGTGGATGTTTAGGGAACCTAGTGACTAGTCTTCCTTTTAAAAAGGGGCAAAGATCAGAAATAAGAATCTGGAGGATATTTCCACCAACTCCCTCAAACAAATAAACGAAGCTCGCTATTACACACTTCAGTAATACATTCTGAGTTAGATATCAACTGTCACTCCTTGAGAGAAGCATTGACTTTGAAAGGAAACTTTCCCCAAAAGGCATAAAAGGGAATACATTGATATTGAACATACCGGTGATCGATATGGATGTGTACTGATAACACTGTGTTTCTAATGCCATCACAGGTGGCTTTATTCTGTGCTTCAGGTCCTGTCTACGTGACATATATGAAGAACAAAAACAATGTGACGGAGTTTGTCTTCCAGGGACTCACACAAGATGATACATTAGCAAAAGTATGCTTCACATTCTTCTTAGTCTTCTATGCCACTGTTATTCTTGGAAACCGGCTTAGCATCCTCACTATACAGAACAGTCAACAGCTGGACTCTCCCATGTACTTCTTCCTGAGCTGCTTGTCCTTTGTAGATATCAGTTACTCTACTGTCACAGTTCCCAAACTCATTTATGACCTTCTTGCTGAAAAGAAGACCATCTCTTTTGTGGGCTGCATAGCACAGCTCTTTGGGGTCCATCTCTTTGCCTGCACGGAGATGTTCATCCTCATAGCAATGGCGTATGATCGTTACACTGCTATATGCAAGCCGCTTCATTACGCAAGCATTATGAACAAGCATGTGTGTGGCCGGCTGGTGGCAGCTTCGTGGGTGGGAGGCTGTGTGCACTCCCTGGTGCAGACCCTGCTGACCGCTCAGCTATTGTTTTGTGGGCCCAATGAGATCGACCACTACTTCTGTGATGTACACCTTTGCTGAAGCTGGCCTGCACTGACACCTACGTGGTTGGTTGCATCGTGGTTGCCAATAGTGGTCTGATTTCCTCGGGCTCTTTTGCTTGTTCTTGTTGTGTCCTATGTCATTATTTTGGTCTCTTTGAGGACACACTCTTCCAAAGGGCATCTCAAAGCACTCTCTACCTGCACCTCCCATATCACTGTTGCACTTCTGTTCCTTGGGTCATGCATTTTCATCTATATGTGCCCTTCCACCATCTTCTCAGCAGACAAGATAATCTCTGTGGTTTACACCATCATCATGCCTATGCTCAATCCCTTGATTTACACCCTCTGAAATGAAGACATGAAAAAAGCCTTGAAAAAGCTATGAAGCAGAAAATCAAAGAGGAGTGAGACATGAAACGACAGGGTGAGTGTTTCTAGGATGACTGTAGCTCAAGAAACCATGGGGAGGCAAAGAGAAGTGTTCAGGAGGGACTTTTCAGGAATGTTGTTCTATTTTTAGCATGGCTGTTCAGAATAGAACTGAAAATAAATTCAAGGTTTCATGTAGCGCTCATCTTTCTTTGGAAATTGTCAGTCAAAAGGATGTGAGGATATTGTCACCAGTCAAACCCGAGCATTTGGGGTGGTATTGTGGCTTTTACCTTTAGACACCTTAGAGCTGTGTAAGTCTCAGTTCCAGGCTTCTCCTGGCATTAAGAGGAATAACTAAGTATTTTGAGAGGTTATGCTTTCCCACTAGCTCCTACGAGCTTCGGAGAGTGGTGTCTGCTCACGTTTCTACACAAAAAAAGTGATGGTGGTGCTAAGCTTCCAAGAGAAGGCAAATCCTTCTGTGTGGCACAGCACAAGCAGGTTTCATCTCACATATATTGGTGTGCTGACATGAGGTGCCTCAACTTGAGAGAGCTGCTGAAGACAGCAAGAGACCTTTGAGGGGACTGCGATTCATTGCATGGTAAAATAGGAGCATGAGAGGAGCAGGATGCTGCACTAGGTGTCTGCCTTACAGTGAAGGGTGACATACACTGTACTAGACTTTCCAAGGCTCCCAGGAACACTGATGGACACAGAGGCCGTTCCCCAATGCCAGGCATTCACTCCGATTTTCATCAGTCTGTGCCAACCTGGTGTCTCTGGGAACGCTTCATTTAAAGGAGCTCTGCTAACACCTTTCCAAGGCCTTGGCCTTATGTCACAGCTGAGCTTTATAATCTATCAGAGCAGCAATCCAAGCATGGTTAAACACCATAGTCAATGTTGGAGCCACAATCCAGTTCAATTGTCGGGACATTTTTCACCGCTTTATTTAGAGACTGGATGAAGTTTCATACTTTGGCCAGTCGTCTGGTGCTTTACACTATAAAGATCTAAGGAATAGGTATCTCAGTGGAAATATGGGGATCCAATATCTCTCCATACTCCATAAGATATAACCTAATTCCTAGCTGAACACTGAAAATTTCCCTAAAATTCTTAACAGTACTGTTCTTGATCCATCGAGTTTTCCTCAGCTGTTTGCAGCAGGGAAACCCCCAAATGCCCCTAGGACCTCCTAAGACTGGGCAATGCTGTTCTACTGCAAATGGACTTACTTTATCATTGCTGTCATGACAAGTGATTCAAGGCAGGGATTTTCCCAAATCTCCTCCTGGAACTGAGATTTGGGGAAGGAAAGAAGAGGAACAGGATTCTGGATGGTGGATCAGAAGGCTTTCTTAGAAAAGCAAACTGTAGATTTGAAGAGACAGCAGCTCTTTAACATTTTAAATTCCCTAATTTTGTCTGGGTTTCTCGAGGTGGAGACTAAGGCATAGGTGAATGCAGGACTGAGATGAATGTGGGGCTTATGAAAATCTGTTCTTTTTGATGATATTTGTCAGAAAGCATATTTAGGTTTGAGATTGTGATTCTTGATTGAAACATGCTGCCAGTTCTGCTGATGCTTAGCTCGAGATGGCTTTGACTATCTTAAACATCAGCGCAGAGAGAGGTGTGCAGACATGACTCATTGCTGTGCAGGGAAGCTCTTTGATGGCGATCTACCTGTCTTTTTCTGAAAGAGTAGTAGTGTACATTGCTCTTCCCAGAGACCTGTAAACATACACAGTAAAATAAAATGATGCCTGTGGTTTCTTCTCAAGCTATTTCCTTCCTTTGAGCTGGGAGTCCACTGAAAGAGACAATTTTGGACACCTCAGAAATCTGGTTTAAAAATCTCACTTCTCTGTTCAAGATAAGGACAGCGCAACATTGATATGTGTAAAAACTGTGAACTTCACATATCTGATGATACTTAATGATGAGAAACGAGATAAACCTTGAGCTTCAGGCTCTGCAGCAACAGAAAGATGACAACTAGCAGCACCAAAAGGCTACATTTTCACATTCTTTTTCCTGCATTTTAGGACTGTCAGGCCAGTGGGATAATAGTGCATATAGTCCAAATGCTTTTACTACCCCGTGCATATTCTAATTTTAGCGTTACTGAGATAAACAGCTTCTGAGATAGTGATGGCCTTTAATCATCACTACTTGATCAAAATTCAGACTATAACATACTGAAGATAAGTTTTCTCCCCAGCCGTGTGTCTTTGGGCAGAAATAATGATGTTTCGCAGTCATATCAGCTCTCTGTAAAATATGCTGGCAGCCATTTGAAAGAAAGAGACTTGTAAAATCCTTCTTTAGGGTGCCATAGATGATCACAGGGACACAATCTTTGCTAGAGTTATGCACAGCTTTAAGGAGAGGAAGTCAGGGGAAATAACAGCCCTAACAGGCTTGCAGTGACATGCAAAGGGAATCCGCAAGACCTCTTTCCATCCCCCTTTGACTGTGAACCTTATGCAGAGGCAGGAACCTCTCACATGTCTGAGACTAATTCTGTCACTTTCAGCTCAATAAAGATTTCAACTCCTTCTGCCAACTGAGGGACAGCATTTGTAAACTCAGCCAGAAGGGATGAAACATCTACTAGTGATAGAACACCTATCCTTAGAGCTAGCTTAGTTGAATTGATAAAAGGATTCCAAAGCCTTTCCCAACTTTCTCATCTCCCAGAAATGATTGGTCATTTATTCTCAAAATCACATTTACGACAGACATGTAGTTGGTAAGTCACCATCTTATTTCGGCATTTTTTTAAGTGAAAGAACACTGCAGCTTGATTAACTTTCAAATTATGTCCAATGTCCTTAAAATAACTACCAGTTCACTCAGTTGCCTCAAGTGGATTGCTGATATGTGGAGATGAAAAGCAGGAATAAGTTCTTGTTACTTTACAATGGTAGCAAAATTAGAAGAGTAGATACTGCAGATACCAAGCCAGTTTATTCCCCCCGTGAGCCAAATCTTCAGAAGTACTTGCCCATTTCAAGAAGCAGACAGCAGGATTAAAACCAGCACATAATGGTTAAGTACACAGTTTAAGTGAGCAAAATGCTTACCCTGCTTAGATGCACAAAAGACCAGACTGCCTTTACACACTGAGTCATCTTTGCATAGTTGGCTGCTGTTTATCTCCAACCTACCCAACCTTTTCTGCCCCAAAGCACAGCAACTAGCCCAGTTAATTCTCAGAAAAGGGCTTCGATGAGCTTGTTATCAACAGGTTGCTCTCTTCCATGGACTACTTGGGAAACTGAAGGAGGAAATTTCCCTCTCCTGCCCCAACGTGAGTGATCAAACACTGGATTAGGTGCAAATTTGTACAATCTCCATCTGTGCTGACATTTAAAGTTCAATGGGATCGGGCCGGAGCAATCTGATCTGACTGAACCTGCTTTCACAGAATCACAGAATAGTTGAGGTTGGAAGGGACCTCTGGAGATCATCTAGTCCGACCCCCCTGCTCAAGCAGGGTCACCTAGAGCACCTTGCACAGGATTACCTCCAGGCGGCTTTTGAATATCTCCAGACAAGTAGACTCCACAACCTCTCTGGGCAACCTGTTCCAGTGCTCTGTCACCCTCACAGTGAAGAAGTTTTTTCCCATGTTCAGATGGAACTACCTGTGTTTCAGTTGGTGCCCATTGCCTCGCGTCCTGTTGCTGGGCACCACTGAAAAGAGTCTGGCTCCATCCTCTTGACACCCTCCCTTCAGATACTTGTACACGTTAATAAGATCTCCTCTCAGCCTTCTCTTCTCCAAGCTAAACAGGCCCAGCTCTCTCAGCCTTTCCTCATAAGAGAGATGCTCCAATCCCCTAATCATCTTTGTAGCCCTTCGCTGCACTTGCTCCAGTAGTGCCACATCCCTCTTGTACTGGGGAGCCCAGAACTGGACACAGTACTCCAGATGTGGCCTCAGCAGGGCTGAGTAGAGGGGGAGGATCACCTCCCTCGACCTGCTGGCAACACTCTTCCTGATGCAGCCCAGGATACCATTGGCCTTCTTGGCCACAAGGGCACATTGCTGCCTCATGCTTAACTTGGTGTCCACCAGCACTCCCAGGTCCTTCTCCGCAGAGCTGCTTTCCAGCAGGTCAGCCCCCAACCTGTCCTGGTGCATGGGGTTATTCCTCCCCAGGTGCAGGACCCTGCACTTGCCTTTGTTGAGCTTCAGGAGGTTCCTCTCCGCCCACCTCTCCAGCCTCTCCAGGTCTCTCTGAATGGCAGCACAGCCCTCTGGTGTATCCACCACTCCTCCCGTTTTTGTATCTTCAGCAAACTTGCTGAGGGTGCACTCTGTGCCTTCATCCAGGTCACTGATGAAGAAGTTGAACAAGACTGGACCCAGGACTGACCCCTGGGGGACTTCACTAGCTACAGGCCTCCAACTAGACTCCGCACCTCTGATCACAACTCTCTGAGCTCTGCCATTCAGCCAGTTCTCAATCCACCTCACTGTCCACTCATCTAACCCACACTTCCTGAGCTTATCTATGAGGATGCTATGGGAGACAGTGTCAAAAGCCTTCCTCAAGTCAAGGGAGACAACATCCACTGCTCTCCCCTCATCCACCCAGCCAGTCATTCCATCAGAGAAGGCTATCAGATTGGTTAGGCATGATTTCCCCTTGGTGAAGCCATGCTCACTACTGCTGATCACCTTCTTGTCCTCCACATGCTTGGAGATGGCCTCCAGGATGAGCTGCTCCATCACCTTTCCAGGGATGCAGGTGAGGCTGACTGGCCTGTAGTTGCCTGAGTCCTCCTTCTTGCCCTTTTTGAAGACTCGGGTGACATTGGCTTTCTTCCAGTCTTCAGGCACCTCTCCTGTTCTCCATGACCTTTCAAAGATGATGGAGAGTGGCTTAGCAATAACGTCCACCAGCTCCCTCAGCACTCATAACTCAGCACTTTGAGGAGGAAGTTGGACTTGATGACCTCCAGAAATCCTTCCCAATCGAATTTATTCTATGATTCTATCTGCAGATTGAAAATGATCTTTTTCATCTCTAAAATGAAGAAATAGGCCTACCTTCCTTGCATGAAGGTGCGAGATATTTTATGCTGTATTGTTCCCAGAAATAAACTCTTATTTCAAAAGCTACAAACATTTCATGTACCTTTGTAAGAGTGAGCAGCTTCCTTCTTCACTTCAAAGACATCTTACTGAAACAAATCAGAAGATTTATCTAAACAGAAAAACTTTAGGACTTCAAACTTGCAGTAGAGCCCCTCCCTGCTCCAGATAAATGCCCAGATAAATGTTCTTTGCTTCGATTTTTGCAGAACTATGCAATTCAGTACTGCCTTTGGAGCAACAGCTCATTCTTTTGCCTATATGTTGCAGCTGACCTGCAGCCTGGGGGTTGTGAAACATTAGTGGAGTGACACGCTGAGAAACAACTTCAATATGAAATGTGATATTCTAACACTCAGCTTGCCGCTTTGGAATTCTTTCTTCAGAAAAATGGTGTTACTGAAGTACTTGGTGTATTTATGACTCTCGATGCAGTTTAATGTCTGTAAATTAGATCTCCTGCAAGATACCAGGCCTTAATCAGGAGTCTCAGCAGGTGCACTGTAATGAGGAATCTCTCTGTGAATTAATTTCCCCTACCCTTGGTTAGGGGTCTTGTCAACATCTATTCTGGGCTCCCTCTGCAGACAAAGGGAGCAATATCACCTTCAAAGGACAATTCATCCCATCTTAAGATAAGTGTGATTATAGGACACGCCCATCTCATTCCCTGCCCTTACTACTTTTTACTAGTGAAACTGATGACATAAGTATCCTAGCAAATTCAGTGAACCCTGGTCTGTCCCTGTCAACTGACAAACAAGGCTTAACAAAGCTTTAGACTGCAAACTTTAATACAAATTCTTTTAATAATAACAAGACCATATTCATGTAAATAGCAGTACAGTGTAAGATATCAGAGGAATCAGTTCTGCTTATCTGACTCTGAAGAGCTGCAGTGCAACTCTGTGGAGTTTAAGCATTAAGTATACCACCTGAATGTGAATCCACCTCTGTTATTAATTATGATCAAACTTGATAATTCTTCCTCTCATTAAAATGCACAGTCCTGATACACAGTTAGCTGGTTTTTCCACAGAAGACTCCTGTTGTCTCTAATAACACATCTACCCTTGGACTCATGTCCTTTGTTAGATAACCTCTTTGGCTCATGGACCATCTAGTTTCAGGCAGCCTGCTCATCTGTGGAGCAGATATTTTGCTGTGATAACCTGTTCATCTGTGCACCATCCAGGCTCAGATTATGTGTCCATCCATCGGGGTAGATTTTTCTTCAAATGCAGATAGAAAATTCTTCAAGTAGTTAATTGCTGGTGATTTGCTTAGAGTTCTGGTGCCTCTGCCTTAACACTGCCTTTGCACTTGCACCCAATCCCACATATATTTTTCTTCTAAGATCCTTGAATAATTAACTCTTTTGAAGAAAAGAAAAAAAATGGTCTATTGGAAGATGTTGACATAGATATCATGCTTTAGTAACAGTTTGCCATTAACCTTTCTCTGTTCTTGCAATATCACTGGACACTTATTGAAATTACTTTACGATAAGATGATGAAGACAGCTGTTCTGGGAAGCTGAGGAGCCTTTGAGACATACGAACAAAGACCCTTCCCCTGATTCTGGCAGGAGTTTAAGGACATCTCTACCTGCCAGAAAAGCTAGCTTACTTGTGCTTCTTCGAGGGCTTAGAGGTTGTTCGACAAACTGTTGGCCTTCAGAGCAGAGAGCTGAATTGGGTTACTCAGCTGAAGAGTGATCTGCTCTGACTGTCCCTAGCAGGGAAAGTCATCAGTGGGGCTTAGGCAGGCAGAAATGTCCCAGGTAACGCAGCCTTAGTTAGACTGTGCTTACAGTGGCTGCTCTCCCACATCACTAATACTGTAAAGAGTTTAAGGTGCCTGATGAATGTGACCCGGTTTTACTGAAAGGTTAATGATCACCTTCAGACTGTGAGTCAGGAAAAAAAAGACTACAAGGATGTATGAGGTAAGGGAATGGAAACAGAACATGGAAGCGATACTGCTGAAGTGGTACTAGTTAGCAACAGTCAAAAACAAAGCTGGGATGTCTTCAAGGCATCAAACTTGAAAATAAAAACTTAGGTGAAAATAATTGCCTTCAAAAGTGTCACAATTGTACTTTCTCACAGTAAAGCTGTAGCTCCTGCTATTACAGAAAAGTCTTTAATATTTAATATTTATTTTTAATATTTAATATTACTACTGTTTTCAGGGTCTGAGGGCACTAACAGGCCTTAATGGGCCTGATCATCCTCGCCTGAGGCATTCACTTGCACCTCCTGCCCATGGGCCCAGGAGCCCCATTTAAGCTCAACCCTGGGCCTTCAGTTTCTGTCTGAGCTACCCTAGAGGAGCACTGATCTCCAGCTCAGCTCAGCTCAGCGTGCAGACTCCATTGCTCTGGACCCTGCCCTGTGGACTGACTTCCCAGCTTGACCCTGGACCTATCTTGTCACTTTGGGCCTGCCCAGTAGGCACTGGACTCTCTCTGTCCCTGGTTACCCTCACCAGGCCTGATCCTGACTCTGAACTGCAGGCTGACTTCTCAGCTTGACCTCATACCTGCTTCATCACCAGGAACTCTCCCGGTCATCTGGACTCTTGGTTGAACTCGGCTACCATCTCCAGGTCTTCTCTGCCCACCTGGCTCAGGGCCAGAGGGACAGGCCCTGGCTGCAGCCTCCTGAACTTATCATTCTACACATCCTGAATAGGGAAAAGGAAGGAAAAAATGGGCACTTCTATGGCATAACTCATCTCATCATGTAGCAGATGTCTAAGATACTCACATGAACCATTCTGTAAAAACACCTGTTACTTTTTTTTTCCTCCCCCTCCCTATTGAGAAGAAACTAAGATGGAAGACAGAAACGAAGGCATGCTTAAAGGTATATCTCTAGGTGAGATGAATTCCATAAGCAGGCATATGCATGTAGAGCTACTCCAGATTTATTACAAATAAACCAACTATTCCTTCACTGCCATATGTATAACTGGGATGCTATTTTTTTTTTTTTTCAGAAAAAGATATTAAAGTCCACTGGTTGGATTCCAACTCTTTCCAGTCAACTTGATGGCATTCTACTAGACAAATGTCTGATAGAAAACACTCTTTGATTAATTCTGCTCATTCCTGCACCAAACCAAGCTCCATTCTCACTCATAACAAACTGACTGTCTGACTAGTAGGTACATGGACGTATGAATTCCTGAGCTGACTTTTGAAGGTGTGCAGCATATACAAAGTTACCTGTGAAGACAGAAATGGATGGTCAGCATCTCTGGGGAAAATAAGGTTTCAAATGCATTTGTCTGCATGGGATTACAATGATATTCCATAGCAGATGTCAGCTGCACTTAAACTCCAGGACTATGAAAAGAGTTAAATTCATATCCATTTTCACTTATCATGTCTTTATTAAACCAAAGGTAAGTAACTGCAATTTGTTTGCACGGAAGAATACATGACTACAGTCTGCTGCTGCTGTATCAATTCTATCAATAAATTGGACATGCAAGCCACAAAGAACACGTGTGAAAATGAGGCTATTCTAGGATTCCTAGACTGTAACATTCTAGTTCCACATTGTCCTGAAATGATGTTTTGCTAAATTTCAGTCTACTTTTAAATAGAAACAGACTTTATCTCTGTTATTTCTGTTTTGTATAACAGAGATGGTCTCTTTCCAAAATGTTGAGAAGATTTGGATTTATTCCACTCTTGGTAATACCCAGCACTCTGAAAAAGAAGGAGATCTGAACAGGCTTTTATCTATCTGGTTAACGATGGAGCTTCTATATGTGTGTATAGACATCTGGAAATCAAGGGTCTATAAGCAAATCTGGTAAATAATCCAGTCCTTATTGGGAAAAAAAGAAAAAAAACCTTGCAAGCAATTACATAGCAACTTATGCTTGGATCATACAAGAACTTCCAAAGTGAACACAGATGTTACTTCCCAGTTGAGAAAGCAAGCAACTCCACCTGTGTTGAAATCCAGTGTTATAGCAGGCAGGATTAAGCAGTGGGTGTAAGAAAATGAATGGCCATCCTTCATAGCAAAGAAACTAGAGATGGGAAATAGATCTTTCAGCTACTAATTTCTAAGGCCAGGAAAACGCCAATTTCATACTAACCAGTGTAACTAGTAAATTCCCTCCTATGCAATGTAAGTTAGAAAGAAGAAAATGAGAAGTACTTTTTTTTTTTTTTAATTTGATCTTAGTATGTAATATGGCTCAGATATCTTTCTCAGCTCCAATATTTCAGGATACACGAGAAAGTAACCAGGTTCTAATTACACTCACTGACTTGGATTCCCCAGTTGGAAGGACAAGATGTGAGGTTTTTGCTGTCTGCACTTTGGCTCTCTATGATATAAGGTATATGATCTCAGAAGTAATTGACTTCAACTAAGCTCTGCATCTTGTGTTCTTCATAGTTTACAAAGAAGATTCATGGATCCCGGGCTATGAAGATGTCTCTTCTAAGAAAAGATGAACGGTGCCCAAGAAGTGCTTTTTTTTTTTTTTTTTTTTTAAATTAACCTTAAAGGAAGATTAGATTGGTGAGGTCAGATGGACTCAAATCTGCTGCAGAGGTTTAAATTTGGGTAAGACAAATCCATTTGCTCAGCTCTAACTGCAATAAGCTGGGACAGCCTTTTGCTCAAGCCTATGACTAGATGCATAGTCAACTATCTGAAAAGAGCATGTCGGATATTTTTGTGCCACAACACTCAGATATGATGCAGTGCAATGTTGTTCAGTACAATATAATACAAGATGATACATTAAAACAAGTAGCAGCAGTAAACAATAAGTATCACCTATTTACAAAATAGAAGATCTCCAAATGATGTGTATATATAACTGATGGTATTATCAACAAACGTTGAAAAACAGAAACTTTCTCAACAATCTTACTTATTAATTTAGAATCCCCATTTTCAAACAAATAGATACGGTCCAAAAACTTTCTCAGCTCTGTGGACACGCTATGATCGTGCTTTGCCACCAGATGGCGAAGGCACAAACCTGAGTGTGTATAAATGTGGATACACTGGTGCTGATGTTTTCCGGTAAGTTGAAGATGGCTATTTTATTTGTTGGATTTTCTTTAGCCATAGTAGGGCGCTACATTTTAAAAAAACTTTTCTGAAAATTGTCATAATTCTCCTGCACAAGTTAATTATGAAAAGTCATACAAGGGGACATCCATAGGTAAAGGAGGAAGTGACACAATCCAGTATTATAGCTGGGGAGGCAGCACAAGTATTTGGGGAAGCAGAGTAAAGGGAAGACAAGAGGATTTTCTTCTGTGAGGTGAACTGAATAACTGTGAAACTTCCACCTTGCAGGAATTAAGTTACTGTGCTCCTTCAGCAAATTATCCATTATGAACATATTAATTATGTCACCAAATGCGTCAAAAGTTCAACATCTGGAAACAAGAGAAATACAGGGAGTTACATTATCTGTTTGTGTTAGAGTAACTGACTCTTAGGATTCAGTTCATCTCGCCTAAATTCAGGCATCCTACTGAAGGACCTCATGCTGGTGCCTAGGAGGTTGGAGATCTCTCAGTAGAGATAAAAGGGAGAAATTAGGGAGGGTTGTGGGTGAAAACATTCATGTCATCTACCAGGAAGCATGTAGAAGCTTTGTCTGAATCTAATCTAGTCATCTAAACCCCCTTTGGACTCAATGGAGAGAGACAGGCAGTTCCTGGGGATGATTCAACCAACCCTAAGGAAGAAGCGCTCTGTGAAGATGCTAACTTCTTTCTCTCTGATGAACACAGAGGAAGCCTGATTAGCTTTAAATAGGTCACTTGCATACAGCTAAAGCTCAGCAAGGAAGTCTTCCTGTATGTTTTCCCCAAGTGTTTCACACCCATGAGCATTTGAAAGAGTAATCATGGAGCCTGGCCTCCTGCACTGCTGTGGTATGGAAATACGGTGTGATGGCATGGCGCAGAACTGCAGGCTTGGGAGGGTAAGGCTGGGGGATTTCCAGGGAATGGTTTTTGTTTTTGTTTTTGTTTTTTTACACATGCACGTGCAATTTCACACATGGTTTCTCCATGTCATGTTGATTAGGCTCCATGCATCCCAGGTTTCGGGATGTGCATAGTTTACCGTGCACATAAAGACAGTCAGAACAGCACACGGTGCAGCTCAGTGTGATATTTCAGAGAATGTGAAATGCATCTCCTGAACAGAGCTGTGCAGTAGATCCAGACCCATCATGGATCTTGAGCACATGCCACATGTCTCTACAGCAGATGGGATTCATCTCCCTGCACTTAAGCTATTTAAAAGTGAGGTGACTAAATCTAATCTAGTTGTCTAAGCTGCCTTTGTAGTAAAGGAAGGAGACAGGCCATTCAAGAAGATAATTCATCATCTCTCTCTTGCAAACTCATCTTACAGGGACGTGGGACATTTTCCATTTCCACTCATTTCCTGCTGGTATTTTAAATGCTGTCTTAAATTTGCCCTCACTCCCACACCTGCAGAAAGAGAAGGAAGATCAGAAGCAGTGGGGGAGTCACTGATATTCCTGGTGGAGGCTGCTCTCCAAAGCTCTCCCATCTTTGAGCAAATAGTGTTTCTCTTCAAAGGTGAATTCCTACTTCTCTAATCTTCCTTTTGCATGAGAGAGCAATGTTGAAACACTGAAATGTCTTCTGGGTCAATTATGCTAAATTTCAATTGGGAAAAATCAAAAAGCTTCATTTTGAATCATTTAACTTCAACAAAGAAATTATTAGATATTTCAGAATGTATATCATAACCATTGCGATACAGTCATATAATATGTAATAATAGAGTGTGTTTTGAATTAAATGAAGCTAGACAAGAAAGTAGGAATGAAAAATGTTTTGGAAAGTGGAAGTGCTTCTCCATCTCAAATGTAACGATGGATCAAAGTCAAACTATACCAGCTGACTAGCTGGGCAGTTGGTTTAAAAGGAAGTGCTAAAAACATGGGAATAGGAGCACTTACGGAGATGTTTTATTTATTTATTTATTTATTTATTTATTTATTTATTTTTCCTTGGGAGATGTTGTGCTGGAAGCGGGAAGGGGACCTGTGGGAAGATGGAGGCACTGTGGGATGCGTGGAGGAATACCGGGGCTATTAAGGTAGTGGTAATTTTGCATGTGTGTCCATTGCATGCATCTCTAAGCACATGAGGTTTATCAACTGGAAATAACTGAGTGTGTAATTACCTCACAGGAACAGCTTTTGCGAAAGAGGTCTTCAGATATGCATGGGGGTGAGGGCACACTGAAATAGCAGCAGGTGGCTATGGCCCAAAAGTGAAGGGGCTCAGCTGGACTTCAGGGAGAAATAACAGAATGGTGGAAACAGTGAATTTAGGAGCAGAGTTAGCCAGCTACAAACAAGGGACATGTCTGCAGAGGATGCGGAAATGACTTTTTTGCAATTGCTGATCGCCTCACAGCCTGTCTTTGCTTGAAACAAGGTAAACCCTGGCCTCAGCTCAGTTCTGCCATTACGAGCATTCACAGTATGTGTCGTTACCTGTGGAGGCTAGGTTGAGTGCCAGTGTGGACTTCCAGCTGCTTGAGCTTATCTAGGTAGTGCCCTAAACTGCACTTCTCACGCTCGCTTCTGTCACTTGCTCCAATTACTCATTTCTTCTCCTCCTGCTACGCTGAGCCATGTCTCCTTTTAGTCCTCTCCTCCCTTCCTTTGCCTTCCCTCCATCCAGAGTCAGCGTCCTCACGCACAACCTAACCAGGCCACCACAGCGGGACCATTCCTTCCCCAAACAGCCCCTGGAGTCTTCCTCAGCTGAGTCCCTTGCTCCAGGAGCTCAGCCAGACCTTGGCACTTACTTCACAGACCCCCTCGGTGCTGGCTGTAGCCTGTGCGGCCACCAACACATCCAGGTTCCCCCACCCCCTGGACTCTACCTTCTTCAGCCATGGCCTTGCAAAGGAGGCCACAGAGTTGTGCAGGGACAGCCCTGAGGAGCTGGAATTTACTGCCCGCTGCTAAGCATGCAGCAAAAAACAAGGACACAATTGCCAGTTTGGGGAGGGGGGCTGTTCTTCCTTCCCTGCCCCACTCCTTCAGTGACCACCTCCATTTATGCCCCACTGAAATTTTCCAGGATTCTGCTCTGCTGGGGTCTTGGCAATTTTGCCGCCATTACTTAGAAACCCAATTTTTCATTTAATTTTAGAATAAAGAACATTCTGAGGGAGCCTAGCAGGGAGGATGGAGCCCACCTGCAATGTGAGCTGCAGGGAGGGATTATTCCCTTGCAACAGAACTACCTCAGAGCATCTTGTCTCTATGTCTGAAACACAAATGGCCATGAAAGAAAAAAGGATCGTTCTCAGCCCCATGTCTAAAGGCAGCAGCTAAGTCTGTAGTTGGCCTGGGCTCGTAACGAGCATCCTTAGTTGGACAGCTCAAGACCTGACAAAGCTCATTAATCCCACTATTAGTCAAAATCAGATTGCTTTGATCGCATTACTCCAGGAACATAGTCCTGGTGTGGAGGCCAGAGTGCACGGTGGTCGAAATCTGCCACAGTCACTGCCCTTGTGGGCACCTGCTGTGGAGGTTCGAGCTGGGGCCATGGGGCAGGAGGTCTCTGTGTCGGGCTCTGTGGGGGACCGGGACGGAGCTGGGGCCTTGGGGCAGTGAGTGGCAGCTGGGGCCATGGGGCAGGAGGTCTGGGCTGGGGCTGTGGGGCAGGGGGAAAGAGCTGACCGGGGCTCCATGGGGGCAGGGGCTGCATCTCCCCGGGCTGAGCCGTGGTGCCCCATAGCAGCCCTGCTCCCAGCATGCCGTGGGGATGCCCCAAGGCATGCTGGGAGTGTGGCTGCCGCCAGCCCAACCCTGGTGTGGCAGAGCTGAGGTGCTGGCACCCTGAGGGCGCTGCCTTCCTGCCAGCTTAAAGCCATGGGCTCTATGCAGCCCGTGCGTCGCTGTCTGCTTTCCAGGGGCGTGCAGTCATGTGCCTTGCAACCTCCTCGATCGCCTCCTTGGCACACTCCAGGCTCCTTTGTGCGACCTTAGATCCCTTCTCCATGCATGCTCTGATGCTCTGGTCCCCTCACACCTGCTAAAGTCTTCTCCAGTCCTCTCCCTGCATCCTCAGGTTCCTTCCGTTTCCCTCCGTGAGCACCTGAGCCCCCTGCTTTCCCCGCCCGCAGCACTCTCCTCCCTTCCATTTCCCCCAAGGCTTCCTCTGATCCCCTCCGTTGCTCGCCACGCGCACCCTCAGCCCCTCCATTAACTTCCCTCTGTGCTCCCGTCCCCTCCATTCACCTCCCGGCACACTCGCATCCCCTCCCTTTCCCCCACTCACACTCACTTCCCCTCTACAGCTTCTCTCTTCTGCAGTCAGTGCTGCTGCCGAAGGCACCGTGCCCCTTCCACAGACCTCTGCAGCTGTACAGTTGTGGCGGGGGGGGGTCAGTAGGAACTCAGCTCTGCTCCCACTGTCTCGCTCACTCCATTGCTTCCTTTGAGGCTCCCTCAGATTTGCAGGGAGGAAAATAATGTGCAGGGGATGCCTTTCAGGCACTCGGTGTAAAGCCACTCTGCTTGCCATGCAGCCATCTCAGCTATCTGTTCTGCTTCTGCAAGGGGTCTCTCAGCCTGCAGTGCTTACCAAGCAGGTGAGAAAGGAAAGACCTCAGGCATCGTTTCCTTCCGAAGAGGCCAGAGGGCCGGCCGCTCCTCGGACCACCCTCAGGGCAGACTGAGAAGTAACCAGAGAGGGTCACCAGAATGTACTGCGTGCAGGCATTATTCCCGTGCCTCGTTCGGGTGTGTGATACTGCGTTGTCACGCTGTAGATGGGAAGCTGCTCTCAGTCGCCTCCACTGGGAACCCAAGCAGTGGGATGGCACTGCGAGTGTTGCAGGCTCCATCTGAGCATCACATTTTTCTTCTGCAAAACGAGTGACTTTAGAAGGGAAATGGGCTTTGGGCGCTCCAATGATAATCTCCACCTGGCGCCACCCTTCTTTTGGTTTTGCCCTGTTAGGATCACATCTTCAAAACCCCCCAATTAGAACCCACCCCAAGACCAGGATTCACAGACGTCATCTCTAACACAGAGAGAATTTAGTGCCAAGGGAGAGAAATGACCTTTCCAATAAGCGCTTTTATTTTTCTTGATTTTCCCAGGCTTTGACACTGTTTGGAGGCATTCATGGTGGATTTGCCTTAACACAGTTTTCAGGGTGAGAGAGCAAACCCCTCTGCTCCTTCACTAGGCCATGCCATCTCCATGCCTGTGGCCTAGGGAAGCAACAGCTAGGAGTTGGCCCTTCCTCCCCAGAGGCTGAGAGAGTGCAGTCACAGTCTTCCTCTTTATTCATCCACTTGCTCATTTAGGCCTTCCTTCCTGAGCAGAGCCTCTCCTTGCCAGCAGTTGTAGCCCCACAATCCTGATCTGGGGACACTGCTGGAGTGGCATGCCTGAGGTGAGCCCCAGCCTGGGGGACCCCTCCTGTGGCTCCCCGTGCCCCCTGTTGTCCTTGGCGAGTGGGCAGTGAGGTGCGGGCAGCTCCCTAAAGTGCCCCAGGCAGCTCCCCTTGCCCTTGCAGGGCCCACCTTGGCAGCACCTGGGGGGTCAAGGGGTCCCTGCAGCCCCTCTGTGACATGGCCTGGGGCATCACGCAGTGCATCGCAGCAATAGCTGCGCCCTCCCCATATGGCCCTGGCAGCCTGAGCTGAGCCCAGGTGCTTGGGGCTGCTCTCGCCACGACTCTGCCCTGCCCTGCTCTGCTCTGGAGCAGCTGCTGTGCAGCGAGCAGGAGAAGGCAAGAGGAGGTGGTGGGACAGTGCGAGACGCTGTTTGGTGACCTTCCCAGCAGGTCGTTGGAGAGGAGCGTTTCTTCCTGCCACAAGAGCTCTTTGGACTAACTCGGTAGGCTGGGAATTCCCGCTGTGCCCCTAGGGAAGTCCTCGGTGCTGCTGGGAATTGCTGCCTGCGGGAGCCCTCCATAATATGGCGCTGTCAGGGCTGCAGAACTTGCATGTTTAGAATCTTTGCTCCCCGGCAGCGCGTCCACCCCCGTGTTACTAGTCCCTTGTCAGCTGCGGTCATAGGACCTTTGGTCCTCGCTCCAATAACTCTTTCCTCCTTTGCCGCTGTCACACCTGTGGTCCTTGGCACTGTGGAGCCAACCTGGTTTGACAGGAGTGTTTTGGAGGTGGACAGTCATGGCTACTGGAGTCTTTGAGCACTGGGAAGGTGCATGAGAGGAGCACTTGTAAAGGTGCTTCATGTCTGAAGAATTTGCAGACGGCTCCTGTGTATTTCCCTGTTGCTGCTGTTTTCGGTTTTGGATCATCTTTCCAACCACACCTTCCAACTTCTGCCCCTCATGTCTGTGGGCTCAGTAATTTACGTAGTCTCTTGTGAACCAAACGCTTGCTTCACTTGCAGGAGATTTACCTTGTCCTCTTCAGCAATTTTCTTTGCCTGAGAAACTTCTGCAAAAGTAAAGAGCTTTACTTCCATGCTTACAAAAGTTCATTTGTGGTTCATATGCTCTTTGAGTTCAGGTTCTGAGGAAGAATGGACCTCAGGCAGACTGAGCGAGTCCTTGCAGAAGTCAAAATGACTTTACCTTACTCCTTTTCGGTAAGTAATGGATTTCACACAGCACAGTGATGCCAGTGCACTTTTCGCTCAGCTGAGAAGAACTTCCTCCAAAGTGTACCACAGTCTAAAAGAACCTGTATCTTTGCTCCCTACAGGCACGCTATAGCGTGAGAGAAAGGAAGCCTGTTGTATGCTATCAAGCTCCACTGGAAAGTAGGTTATAGGCACAGCTTCTCGGAAGGGCTAATCTCTCATGTAGAAGGGGGATAGAAGATGTTAAATGAAAATGTAGCTACGCACAGCGCAATCAGAAACTATGTCTAGGTTCTGTAATTGTAGGGCCATCAAAGGCCGGTGGACACCAAGAAGGGGAAGATGGCCAAGATGCTCACAAGGAGTATAACCTTCGGCGCAGGAATACTGTTGTCCAGTATCAAGAGCCTTTGGAATGTGGGTTACGCGCACAGTTTGTCAGAAGGGCTGATTCCTTGTGCTTAAGGGTGGGAGCTATAAGTTCTTGAATGAAAATGTGCATATGCAGAGACAAACAAGAAATGATGACTTGGTACTGCAATGACAGGGTCCTCAGAGGACAATGAAGAGCAGGAAGAGGATGACGGCGAAGATACTCCAAAGCCATCTAACCTGCGGCAAACTGCTGAAGACACTCAAGCCCCACTGGAAGGTAGGCTATATGCAGAGCCTCTCTGAAGGACGAATTTCTTGTGCAGAAGTGGCATACACGTTGTTGAATGAAAAGCTATACGCGCACAGACAAATAAGAAGTTCTCGCTAGGTTCTATAATCATAGGGGCAACACAAGAAGGTGAAGGCCGAGAAGGGGAAGATGGCAAAGATCCCTGCAAGGAGTATAAACTTCGACCTAGGAAGACCATCATGTACTCCCAGGATCCACTGGAAAGTAGGTTCCATGCACAGTTTCTCGGAAGAGCTGATTTCTTGTGGATAGTGGGCTAGAGGTTGCTAAATGAAAAGACATATACCTCCCCCCAACCCCCCCCCCCCCACACACACACCTTTCATTTAAATTCCTTGCCTTCATTCTGCAGGTAAAACTCTCCCTTTGGGATCGAGATGCCTGTATCCTGCGCACACTGCAGTTCTTGGCCAGTGTGCATGCTCACTGCTGCTTTTCATTTCTTCAGGGCCATCTTCTCCGGACAGGCAAAGGGCTGCTCTGTCGCAAAGCCCATGCTGCAGAAGAACAAACAGGTTGGTGTACGGATAGTGATAGTTCTCAGGGATCCATAGCGGTGCCACTCCCATCACTCAGTAATGCTTGAAAAGATTTTCCGATTGATGGCCGTGATGGGAAAATCGCAGCATTGTAGCTGGCACAGCTGGAGGGTCTAGAGGAAGCAAGGCTTTTCCTTTGGGAGAGAAGATAACTTTCATTAGCCCACAGCTTTTAAAAAGGCAGGATTTGGGGGTCAGCGATGAGATGATTGCGGATTGTCCTGGCTGAGATTGGGGATCTGCAATTCTTCTGTTCTGCACTTGAAGCCAGAATCCCCTTCCACAAATTGTCATTAGACGATTTCATCGTGCAGTATAAAAATGTCCACCTGCCTTTCTTCACGCTTGCATAGTGAACGCCAGTCAAGTCTAGGGAATGTTTCATGGTTTGGGAAGTTTATGCCAGTGTATAAGCGCTTCTGCACTCACTTGCCAACATGAAAACCACAGCATTCCTGCTAACTGCATGTTCAGTTAGAAAGCCCCTTTCCCTTTCTCCTCCATTCACATCTGGTGTCTTCCCCAAAGCTCTGGGAAAGACGAATTCAAGGCAAAGCACGTGGATGGAAGGAAAACCGGAAGCACCCTGCCGGAAGCTGATCCAGTGCAAATCCAGAGTTCGGTAAGCAGTGGTAACTCATTGTGTCAGTGGGGACTTTTCCAGGGGTCATGAAAACCTTCCCTACTGTGCTGCCGACAGCTCCCGGGCTTTACACTTTCCTCTCAGGGAACTTCAAGATCGTCCTGAGCCTTTCCACAGGATAAATTTGGAGGAAGCCTTTTTTTTCCAGGTGGCAGCTTTCTCTGGCCTCTGACATGTCTTCTGTTGCATGTCTCTTTAGGTATGCTTTGATGGTGTGGGTGGTCTCTCTCACCACATTTCAGCCTTAAAGGAGATGGTCCTGTTCCCACTGCTTTACCCAGAATTCTTTCAGAGATTCCAAATCCGACCCCCCAGGTAACGGGCAGTGCATTCGAACTACAGAGCTAACTGCTGCAATATGCTTTTCAACATGAAAAGTATTCTCCTTTAGTTTTCTTTCTTTTTTTTTTTTTGGAGGGGCAATATCTCAAGACATAATGGTTAGCTTTATATATTCTTGGCCAACAAAGCTTCACTCACTGGATGTTGAAATATGACTTGAAATCCTTCCCTTTCCATACCTTTAAAAGTGTGCAAATCTTCAGATGCTTTGCTGCTTTGGTCACAGGAATTCCCTTTTCTGGCTGATGTTTTAAGTAGGGTGTGGAAACACAGAAGACCTTTTTTGGCCTCCCAGCTGAAGGCTTCCTCCCCAGTGCTTCCAACAAATTCTGGCAGGCACAGTCCAAGAGACTCCAACTGTGGCAGGGAGAAAGACAGGCTTTGCTCTCAAATCTGTCTAAGACGGGAAGTGTTCTGGTTAGGAGGGAAGGCCGCTTTGCTTTCACAACGGGGGCTGTCATGGGCACTTTTCCATGTTTTTGTTGTAGCTACGTACATCTCTTTTTTTCATGTTGCAGAGGCTGTCTGTTCTACGGCCCACCAGGCACTGGAAAGACACTGGTGGCTCGAGCGCTCGCAAATGAATGTAGGCAGGGAGACAAGAGAATAGCATTCTTCGTGAGAAAAGGTGCCGACTGCCTCTGTCAATGGGTGGGAGAATCCGAGCGACAGCTGCGCTCATTATTTCGGCAGGTAAGGAGGAAATGCGCAGTAGGTTGGGTCAGAGTTGGACCTCTACTTTTCCGGGGTGGACATCTTCCAGGAGGACTTGGCCTCTTGGACAGTTTGGCAGTGTCTCCTGTTGAGAAGGGAACATCAGGGTTTCCTTTTCCCGTGCCGTGCTGCTTTGCCTGAGGGGCTGGAAATCTTGCAGATGTTGGGTCCAGCACAGTGCCAGTGCCTTTGCAGCCATAATGTTTATCCTGCATGTTCTCGCTGCGTGGTGCTCTGTTTCACATACGTCAGTATGCCTGCATCTGTACTTCCCTTCCAGGCCTATGAGATGTGGCCTTCGATTATTTTCTTTGATGAGATCGACGGTCTCGCTCCTGTGCGCTCCAGTTGCCAAGACCAGATTCACAGGTACTTCCTTTCGCTTCCATCTCCATGTCATCTGCTTCATCTCTAGGAAAAGAAGACCCACCTGCTTCCCTTTATAGGACACACCCACACACACCCACACCCACACTCTGAACTCCTCGAGTACAATGACACAGAGCTTCATAGCAGTTTAAAGGCAGGAGTTGAAATCAGGTCACTAAGCTTGGTGTCCAGACAAGGTCTCTCTCGAGATCTTGCCTCGCTTTTTCTGTCTTACCATGAGTCCTTTCGCTAACAACAGCTCATCCAGAAAAGCTTCTCCTTTCTGAGCGACGTGACTTTGGAGAAAGTCATGCCAAAGGTAACAACAGCTACTAACCCAGGGAATCCAAACAACATTTTTTTGGTAGTTCTATTGTCACAACGCTCCTGGCGCTTATGGATGGCTTAGACAGCAGAGGAGAGATCGTGGTCATTGGAGCCACCAACAGGCCAGACTCCCTGGATCCTGCTTCACGAAGACCTGGACGCTTTGACAGGGAGTTCCTTTTCACCTTGCCAAACAAAGAGGTAAGGCAGTTTCGGCAACCTTCCTGCTACTGGCACAAAGCCTTGCTCGACAAGAAAACCGGCTTACCCCACAGCATCTCCGAGAGCGAGCAAGGAAACAAGTGGCATACGTGCTGCACACCTCCCGGTTCCCCACACACAACTGGCAGGAAGGCTGCAAACAGGAGTTTCACTCCGCCTGGAGCACACGAACATTCTTCCTTGCCCAAGGGCTTGCTCTTTGCTTAGTTAGTGAGTCCACCTAGGCTCTTGCCTTCTGAGGTTGCCGCCTTGTTCTCAGTTCTCCAGTTGGGAAAGCCTTGGGGGAAAACTTGGGTTTGAGTGTGGCCGGGCTGGCAATCCTGGGAGCCGCCCAAAAGCATTTAGGGAGCTGACATTGTTACTGGTATTAGCAGGGAGCTCGGGCTCTCTTTCTTTTTCTTTTTCTCTTTTTTTCTTTTTTTTTTTTTTCTGGCTATCCCAGATTCTTTTGTCTTTAGTTCGCATTTTGTGGGGAAAAGGAGAAAAAGGTTATTGGATTGAAGGCTAGGAAAAATGCACAACACGCTATACTGGACAGAAACAGGAAACACTTCACTGAAGCTCTGGCAAAGAGCAGCGATGAACATAGGCACAGCTTGACATTTGCTCGTTCAAGGATAGCAGCTGGAGTCAGAATTCTTGCTCCTACTACTCTACTTACTCTTCCTATCTACTTGAAAAGTACTGAGCTTTGAAAAGCAGGCAGTGTGTTACTAGAATGTAAACATTTCTTAACTTTAGCAGAGGAAGACAAGCAATTACGGGAATGTGACGGGGGGAGGGGGACTGCGCATTGCTTATTTTCTTTTTGAGAAAGAGGCTTAAGACAAACCACAGTGTGACCACCTGGTTTGTAGGCTCGAAAAGAGATTTTCAAGATCCACACCAGAGACTGGAGCCCTAAGGCCCTGGACGCACTGCTTGAGGAGCTTGCTGAAAAATGCGTCGGTAAGATGAAAAAACGCACCGAGTTCCTGCCTGTGCCTGGCTCCTGACAGCGTCTGAGCTTGTGCCAGGCAGTACCCAAGCTGCTTCTGTCTCCTTGCCTTCCCTTGCCTCTGAGAACATGGAAGGCTCTGGGGGGCATCTTCCTCAGGAGCTAAGGTTGGCTCAGAGGCCTACTTCCGAAGCACAGGCTGTAGGGCGCTGGGCCTCCCGTAATGCAAGCTCCCCATCAGGGCACTGCTCTGCAGTGCAGGAACTCTTTTGCCATTGCCCATGAAACTCTTCCCCTTTGGGCCACATGCAAAGACTTTGCGAGTGTCCCTCTGCAAAGCCTGTCCTTGACTGCTTTCTGCTGCCTGAGACTGACATCCCTTTGGATTCTGCTCTTGTTGCTCAGGATACTGCGGGGCCGATATTCAAGCCCTCTGCGCTGAAGCTGCCCCCTGTGCTTTGCATCGACACTATCCGCAGATCTACACAAGCAGTCACAAGCTGCACATCGATGTTGCTGCCATTGAAATCACAGCAACAGATTTTCTTGTGGCTATGCAGAAGACTGCACCAGCTTCACAGAGGGCTGTGGCTTCCCCTGGACAACCACTGCCACCCCTTTCCAAGCCACTGCTTCAGAACACGCTACAGAGACTCCTAAAAGGCCTGCAGAGGGTATTTCCCCACGCAGCACTTGCACTCCAGCAGGACCAACAGCCAGGTAGGGCTTCACTGCCTTCACCGCCATAAAACTCTCCCAAAGCAAACACTGCTAGTTTGTGCAAGCAACAGAAACAAACCTTTCAGTCAGGATGAGGTGAAACTGAATGGTAGAGAGGGCAGAGCCGGGAACTCCTCCCACTTCACAGTACAGAACTCTATGTTCTCCACTCAAGCATCCAGTTTCTGAAGGCTGTCAGCATCATCTGTCCCGTTTGCAAGGAGAAAAGGAGCTTTCACCGCTAGCAAAACATAGCTTGCGCAAATCCAGACACTTAGGAGAGCTCTGTAGAGACTGAAGGCTTTGGAAAATGGCATTCAGCGTATGCCCCGCAGACAAAGAAATACAAGGCCCCGGGTTTCAGCTCACATTTAGAAACTGTCTTAGCACAAGAGAAGGTTGCAGACTCTTCGGGAAAGTTAACAAGCTTCTTTTGCCTTCTCATGGTACCACTCATTTCTTGGAAAATGACTGCATGGACAGTGATGAGGAGTCACCTTCTGGTCCTGAAGATGAGCCGTTTCCTCCAAGGCCTGGCCAGCAAAAGCAAACCTTCCTTAACTGTAACAGGTAACTGCCCGTGTCCTTTCATTGAAATTCTTCCGATTGCTGGGGCTTTCCAAGCTGTCGTGGCCATTGCAAGTGGGAGGGGCGTTAGATGAGGGAGGACAGAAGAGTTAGTCCAGGGTGCTTTGGTATCAAAAACTGCAAGCAGGAAGCACAGAGATATAACTAGGTGCTACAGTTGTAATAAAGCAAGTAGCTCCAGCCGATCATCCGGAAGGAGCCAGCCTCCTTTTCCTCCACCAAAGACATCCACAGACAATTAGAGCATGCTGATTTCATGCATGCTGTTCTTCAAGGATTCAAGGCCAAAGAAATGTGTTGTCTCTCCTCTCAGCTAAAGAAATGCAACGTGGGTTTGTGGAGTCACCTAGCTTCCCAGATTGGGAATGCAGGAGTGACTCACTTCCTAGGAAGAAAATTGAGGAAAGGCCGGCTAAAAGGGCATAATAAAAACCCTGCAAAAAAGGGCTTCATTTGCGATCTTTAAGCCACTATGCTTACATTCATATTTTGATAGTGCAATGGGAAAGTAATTCAATCCCACAGTGGAGAAGTTAGCTTATGGGGTCCCAGCTGCATCAGTAATTTTTCTCACTCTCTCTTACTGTGCTGCTCAGGAAGGCTTCTGACCCACAGAACTTGGTCCAGTCTCTAGGCTCCTTGGCCTGAGCCAGAAAAGGTCCTGCAGTACTGGGAGGGCAAAAAAAAAAGAAAAAAAAAGGTGCTATTCACAGATGTATTCCATGATAACAGAGCAAAAACCACAAGAAAGTTGTATTTGCAATCTAGGAGAGAGCACACAAGGAAAGATGAAACCATCTGAATGAAGGAATCTAATAAATATCCTCCAGTTCTATGTGTTTTGCACTTTGTTAGATACAGCTAAGGCCTTTCAGAGCCCACGGCATTTCTTTTCCCACAAGGTTCTTCTGCTCCTTCCTGACCACCTTCTCCATTTCCAGTGGACCCCCTGCACCTAAACTTGACCAAGGCAGAGGCCTCAAGGCTGCTCAGTCAAGACATACTGAACAAAGGAGCCTCACGGCCGGGGGGAAGAGATCCAGACTAGCGTGTGCTGGACAAAGAAAGACACCTTGAACATCTGTGTCTTGATCGATCACTTCCTTTGCAAACTTCTTGTTTTGCAGTTGCGCTCCTAGCAATGCTTGTTGCCAGCCAACATGTCACAGGCCCAGGTTCTTAATCGCTGGAGAGCCCGGGTACGGGCAAAGTTCCCACTTGGCGCCTGCACTAATACACGCGCTGGAGAGGTTTGCGGTTCACGTGCTGGACCTGCCGGCTCTCTTTGCTAGCAGCACCTCACCCGAAGAAAGATGCACACAGGTACCTCTTCTCTCTGCAATCTCACAGGATGAATAGACTCAGGGGAATCAGGCAGACCTCCTGCAGTTAATGGTGGTGGCCTGGCTTTCCTCTGCTTCCTGTGGTGTTTATTTCGCGCTGAAAGAACACTTTTCTTGTACGCTGAACAATGCAGAAGAAGGACGTTGTGCATGAGCATCTTTTCCATTCCAGGCTAAACAGCAATGATGTTGCTAGCAGCTCAGGGAGCTCCAAGATGCTCCTGATAAAGCCCTCTGCATGGCAAGAGCTGCTGCTCACGACAGCAGGCTCTCCAGAGTTGTTTCCCTTGCCTCTTCAGGCTCTGTAGCTCCCAGGAGGCGCCTCTGCCTCAGCCTGACTGCACGTCATGCCCTTTCTCTAGCCTCCCTCTTTATAACACTGAAATGCAACCCAGGCTTGGGAGGGGGGAAGAAAAGGGTTTCTCTTCTCTCATCACACCGCAGGGAAGAGGCAAGAACACACTTGCTGGATTCGAGCGATGTAGCAGTGGCCCCACGCTGATGTGGACCCTGCTGAAGGGCTGGGCCTGTTTTTTCAAGCACACTACCACTCGCACCGGGCGTGAGGCTCTGGGCGAGTTACCTGACATCTAAGCAGTTTGGAAATCAGGCAGAGATTCAGGCCTGCCTCTCGCTGTGGAGAGGCTGAAGGAACTGGGTCCAAGCAGCAGTGTTACCTTATTCTTGGTGGCTTGTTTGGACGCTTTGTCTTGGTGCACTCCCATTTTGCAGGCAATTTTGATTGATACATTGCTGTTCAGCAGCAGCCTCTGCTACCCGCCTCAACAGTCTTCTCCAAACTTCCTTTTGACCAGTTGATCCGAGAAGCCCAGAGGACAGCACCGAGCATCCTTTCTATTCCACATATCCATGCCTGGTGGGAGGCTGCTGGACTCACCTTGAGAGCTACGCTCACAACATTGCTAGAGGGCATTCCAGCATATGCTCCAGTGCTGTTGCTCGCTACGTCGGATGTTTGCCATGCAGATCTCCCACCAGAGGTATTTCTCTCACTGCCTTCCCGGCTTCTTTCAGTCTCATGTTAATTTATCACTCCATTAAGCACCCAAATACTGTGCTCTCCTAAGCCATTCAACACCGGCATTACTAGGGCACCCTGCTGGCATCTCTTCCCTCTGCAGTTGCCACAAGGCTTCAACCTGAAGGGCAGCAAGGCAAGTAAATCCAAAACAGGCAACCTAGGAGATGCTCAGTGTCCTCCCTTGGAGCACTGGAACCTCGGGTTGCTTCACAGAGCTTTAATCCTAGAGGTGTTCCTTAAAGAAGATGCCCTAAATTGCCCTGCTGACCCACTGCAATCTCGCCTTTAAGGCCAAGAAGCAAACTTGTTCTAGTCTCTCCCTTATTCAAAGCATTCCTCAGCTTCACTGGAAAAGGAATTCATTTTTGTGGAGCAGAACACAAATTTGGGGGGGGGCCTTACGGCTGCGCTGTCTTTTCTCCTCCCACCTCAGGTACGAGCTTTATTTTCTGAGCTTTATGGAGAAGTTTTCAATGTCCAGTCACCTAGCGAGGAGGAAGGGAGAAAGTTTTTCGAGGACTTGCTTGTCCAGCAAGCTGCTAAGCCTGCTGCACCACAAAAGAAAGCAGGTGAGCCTATTCTACAAACACAGCGTTGCTATCTCTAGCTTAGCAGCCATTTGGCATTTGCTTTGGTAATAGATTTCCTGGCATGAAGGTTTACTCTGCTTGTGTCCAAGTATCATCACTTGGCTAACCTTTTCTGGTTGACTGAAGCTTGCCAGGCACGGGAAGTCCTCCTGCCTGAGGCATCACCACCTGAGCCTCGACTGCTGACAGAGGAGGAGGAGAGGCAGCTCGAGGAGCAAGGGGACGAGACATGGCCAGCGGTGCCTGCAGAGTCCAGTACACCCCTCTCTACTGGCAAGTCCTTTCTTCCTTTTTTCTTTTTTTCTTTTTTCCTTTTTTGGATAAGGTGCCAATGACATTGATATCTTCCCTCTTGTCATGGCATACCTGCTTTTGCTGATGCCGGTGGCTTTATGCCAAAGGCATTCCATTTCCAAATCAGGTGCAGCATGTGAGGTCAGTCCCCAGGACAGTCACTCAACATGCTTATGAAATAAAGCCCAGCCACAGAGCTTGGCTCACACTGTAAAACACTGGCCTCGATGGCCCTGCAACGGCTAACTCCTCAAATGTAACATGTTGTTTAGAGCAGTTGCTGAACACTGCACAAGTTCTTATGGTAATAGGAAACAGTGAGGATCTTTCCTTTGCTTTTGCTTCCTTTTCCTCTTCCTCTCCCTCTTGCCTTCCTGCCCACCACCCCCGCACCAAGTAATGGCCGTCTGTCTGTGAGGCTTAGGCAACCTCTGCTTTTGGAACACAGGGGAAGGAGAGCTTGTCTCCAAAGACTTTTCTGCTTCTCACCTCTTTTACTTCCTGTGATGAGAGACGAAGCCACCTGAGCTTATGACCTTGCTTTGTGCTCATGCCTTCGGTCTACAGTCTGCTCTGTGCACAAAATCTTCAAGGGCATTTTTTTTGCATGATATAATCTAACCAGTTCTTGCGCTTTTTAATTCTAATAACAATTGGACCCCCTTCACTTGCTGCCCTCTCTCCCTCAACACATGCATGTAGTGAGCCAGCACAATGGTACTTCAGTCCCTCTCACCATTTCCCTTGTGCACCAAGTAAGACGACGGTGCTAGATTTTGCAGACAGAACTGCTTAGCTAATGCTTTGGCTTGCTTTTTCTCCTATCTCTGTGCAGCTGCCTGCAGACAAAAGCGAAGGAGGAACGCATCGCCCTCAGAGAGCCTAGCAGAGAAGAGGAGGAAATGCTCACCCCCTGCTGAGAAGGAAACCAGCATCTCTCTCAGGGTAGGTTGGAGCTCACTGATCCACCTTTGCTTCCCGCTCTGCTGACGACCCTTGAGCTATCCGTTCTGCCAGCAGAGCTGCAGGCATGGGCAACATTCAGCTAACGGGGAGACAGAAGCACCTGAGGAGGCTCCCACTGCCAGCTGGCAGCCCTCTTTCTAGAGGCTCTGTGGCCTCTCTTCAAAAGATGCATTTCGCAGGGCCCTGCATTGCAGCCACAGAAGCTCATCCAAGGCAAGAGGGCCTTTGCTGTGGCAGCCGCTGTCCTTTACTACAAAACGGGCCATAAATGTTGTCAGAGTATGCAGGGATGCAACGAGGAAGGCTAAGGCCCGTTTGGAATTAAATCTGGCTAGAGATGTCAAGGACAGCAAGAAGGGCTTCTTCAAATACATCAGCAGTAAGAGGAAGACTAGGGAAAATGTGGGCCCTTTGCTGAATGGGGGTGGGTGCCCTGGTGACGAAGGATGCAGAGAAGGCAGAGTTACTGAATGCCGCCTTTGCTTCAGTCTTTACTGCTCATGCCAGCCCTCAGGAACCCCAGACCCTGAAGGCAAGAGAGAAAGTCTGGAGAAAGGAAGACTTTCCCTTGGTCGAGGAGGATCAGGTTAGAGATCATTTAAGCAAACTTGACACACACAAATCCATGGGCCCCAATGGGATGCACCCACGAGTGCTGAGGGAGCTGGCGGACATTATTGCTAAGCCACTCTCCATCATCTTTGAAAGGTCATGGAGAACAGGAGAGGTGCCCGAGGACTGGAAGAAAGCCAATGTCACCCCAGTCTTCCAAAAGGGCAAGAAGGAGGACCCAGGGAACTACAGGCCAGTCAGCCTCACCTCCATCCCTGGAAAGGTGATGGAGCAGCTCATCCTGGAAGCCATCTCCACGCATGTGGAGGACAAGAAGGTGATCAGGAGTAGTCAGCATGGCTTTGTCAAGGGGAAATCATGCTTAACCAATCTGATAGCCTTCTATGATGGAATGACTGGCTGGGTAGATGAGGGGAGAGCAGTGGATGTTGTCCACCTAGACTTCAGCAAGGCTTTTGACACTGTCTCCCATAGCATCCTCATAGACAAGCTCAGGAAGTGTGGGTTAGATGAGTGGACAGTGAGGTGGCTTGAGAACTGGCTGAATGGCAGAGCTCAGAGGGTTGTGATCAGTGGCACAGAGTCTAGTTGGAGGCCTGTAGCTAGCGGTGTCCCCCAGGGGTCAGGACTGGGTCCAGTCTTGTTCAACTTCTTCATCAATGACCTGGATGAAGGCACAGAGTGCACCCTCAGCAAGTTTGCTGAGGATACAAAACTGGGAGGAGTGGCGGATACCCCAGAGGGCTGTGCTGCCATTCAGAGAGACCTGGAGAGGCTGGAGAGGTGGGTGGAGAGGAACCTCCTGAAGCTCAACAAAGGCAAGTGCAGGGTCCTGCACCTAGGGAGGAATAACCCCAGTCACCAGTACAGGTTGGGGGCTGACCTGCTGGAAAGCAGCTCTGCGGAGAAGGACCTGGGAGTGCTGGTGGACACCAAGTTAAGCATGAGGCAGCAATGTGCCCTTGTGGCCAAGAAGGCCAATGGTATCCTGGGGTGCATCAGAAAGAGTGTTGCCAGCAGGTCGAGGGAGGTGATTCTCCCCCTCTACTCAGCCCTGCTGAGGCCACATCTGGAGTACTGCGTCCAGTTCTGGGCTCCCCAGTACAAGAGGGATGTGGCACTACTGGAGCAAGTCCAGCGAAGGGCCACAAAGATGATTAGGGGACTGGAGCATCTCTCTTATGAGGAAAGGCTGAGAGAGCTGGGCCTGTTTAGCCTGGAGAAGAGAAGGCTGAGAGGAGATCTTATCAATGTGTACAAGTATCTGAAGGGAGGGTGTCGAGAGGATGGGGCCAGACTCTTTTCAGTGGTGCCCAGCGACAGGACGCGAGGCAACGGGCACAAATTGAAACACAGACAGTTCCATCTGAACATGAGGAAAAACTTTTTCACTGTGAGGGTGACAGAGCACTGGAACAGGTTGCCCCGAGAGGTGGTGGAGTCTCCTTCTCTGGAGATATTCAAAACGCGCCTGGATGCAATCCTGTGCAATGTGCTCTAGGTGACCCTGCTTGGGCAGGGGGGTTGGACTAGATGATCTCCAGAGGTCCCTTCCAACCTCAGCCATTCTGTGTGATTCTGTGTGTATGACAGTTCCCGCTGTTCTCAGAGAAGTTCACTTGCAGTTAGGATCATGGAGGTGATAGCCTGAGGAGCAGCACGATGCTAGCTGAAACTGGAGCCTTGCTTTTTCTCGCAAGTCGGACACAGCAGCTCATTTCCTCCATGGAAATCTGCTGCGATATTTAGTCTGTTCTTGGATATTTCACTCCTTCTTTATTTAGCCATACAAGGAAGGAGGATGCGAGTTGTGTGGGACCATTTTCTTTTGTGTCTGAACACATCGAGAGCCTATTCAAATGATCTGGTGCTACCGTAAACTTGTACTGTCTCCCTTTTTTCTTCAGCAACTGTTGAAGGTCGTTGGCGACGCAACAAAGCACTGCAACATCTGCCACCTCGCAAAACTACACCTGGTGCTCAGCCAGTGTGTTTACCGCCATCGGCAAGACGATGACAAAACGCAGTTGATAGAGGTACTTTGCTTACACAGCACTTCCTGACACTGTTCTGCGCTTCTTCCTTGCGCACAGTGGATATCCTGCTTATTCGCTATTCCTCTCTTTCCTGCTTAGCAGTCTGTGTTACATACGAGTTGCTGACTTCCACCTGGAAGGCATCTACTCAGACTTTCATTTTATACAAAGCAGCTAGCTACAGGATTTTAAATTTCTATTCCAGCTTATAGCAAGTTTGCCTGTGTTTAGTTGGCAATTATTATTCCTTTTTTATCTTTTTTTTTATCTTTTTTTAGGAAAAGAAGGAAGAAATTGAAAACTTCTCCCGTGCTCAGTAACAGGAAACGTGCTTCTACTCTGCCATTCTTTTTCATTATTTGCTGTTTAGTCCTCAGTGCACAATTCAGTGAAGAGAGCCTGTAGTTATAATATAAAGACATCTGTTTGTATATATATCCAAATATAGCGAGGCTATACCAATAAAGCTCATATAAATCCTTTTAAGCTTTCTTATTGGCTGTTTGTTGCTGTTGGTGTTCCATACCTATTGCGTATACATACATGATCTGTTGAGATCAATGTGTTCGGCCTTCCTTTCGCATGTGCATTGCCTGAAAGTCTCGTGCCTGGGATTTTTAGGAGACCAATGGTCATCAGTGCCTTTGACCTACACACATCTGGACGTCTTCCAAGTAATCTCAGTGCCTCTCTCAAAAGAAAGCAACGGAAAACTCGACCATCTTTGCCCAAACGGTGACAGGCGGTTTTTCTGGCGTCGCCTGTGCTACTGCCTATGCCGCTGTCTATTAGGCAAGGTTGCAAGGCAGCGCAGAGGTCATTCTTCTTCGGACCTGCTCGCGCCCCCAGGGGTTCTCAGAGAAGGAAAACAAAGCTGCAGCAAGCGTCGGGGAGGAATACTCTTCCCCAGGCAGCGGCACTTTGCTGTGCTCGGGGCGCCCCGCGCCCGTCACGTCTCAGCCCGCAGCGCTGCCTGCTGCCCGCCGCCCCCCCCAGCAGCTCTCCTCCGCCCGCTCGGCGGCAAGCGGCGCTCGCGCTCTCTCGGCCCCTCGCCTCGGCCCCTGCCCCCCTTCTCGGCCCGCCAGCGCCCCCGGCAGCCGCTCTGCCGCCGGGCACGGCTCTCCCGGCACAGCTCTCCGCCCGGGCGGCCAAGCCGAGCCGCGCTAGGCCGAGCCGAGCCGAGCCGAGCTGAGCCGCGCCAGCCCCCGGCTCCCCCGGCGCCCACCCCCGCCCGCAGCGCCCGCCCGGCCCCCACCCGCCGCCACCCGCCGCGACCCCCAGCGCCGCCGGCAGCCGCGCTCCGCGCCGGGAGCCACCCTCGCGGCGGGAAGCGCCCCCGAGCCCCGCCGAGGCTGCGAGCCTGCCCGGGGCTGCAGCGCCCACGGCACCGGCTGCCCCCGCACCCTCGCCCCCGCCGCGCCTGTCGCGCTCTCGGCTCCGCGCAGCGGCCCCGCGCCCCGATGCCTCGCCGCCCGGCGCCCGCGCTCTGCCCCGCCGCTGCCCCGGCCTGCCTCGCCCGGCCGCAGCCTGTGCTAGCGCGCCCCGCAGCCGCGGCGCTCCAGCCCAGGGCGCTGCTCTTCCCCAGCGCTCTCCTGCTCGCCCCCGCCGAGGCTCAGCGCCCTCGCCACAGATGCGACCAGCATGTTCGTTGCACTGCTTTAAAGGCTCGTGTCTGGCATTGTAACACAAGAAATCGGCTTGGGGCAATGGTAACTCCCTTGCCAGGCTTGCTTGCCTGGATCGGCAGCGGTAATGGGCCTTCTTCCCAACGGAGAGCTGCCAGAGGCTGGTCACAGCCTGCCCTTCTGAGCGGAGATCCAAAAACTGCCCTGGCAGATGGCCGTTGGCAGACGTCCGTCACAGAGCAAGCGGCCACGGGAGCGTCGTCTTTCTTTTCCTGCTTCTGCCTGCTGCAAACAGAAATCAAGCAAAGAGCAGGCAAGAAAATCAGGAGGAGAGAGCGCTCCTGCCCTTCCCCTTTGTGCAGGGCAGTGCTGTGTGATGCAGCAGGAAGAGCCGAGAGCGAACAGCTGAAGGCGCCACACACACTTTACCCCAGACTTTGGAGAAACTCCAAGGCAGCTAAGCACTTACGAAGGAAACAACCACCCGAGCTGTAAAACTGTGAGCATCCCTGAAGGGACACAACCTTTGCTTATCTGGTTTTACATTTGACTCTCTCTGTCCCCTCAGAGAGGGCTGCTGCCCAGGTGCTCCTGCTCCTCCACCTCTTCTACCCTTTCACTTGAAAAGCCCTCCCTCCTGCTCTCTCTCCTTGCTGCTAGCACTGGTGTCGAATGGTAGTGCTCCGAGTGGGGCTGCTGCTTGCCTAGGTGCTTGCCCAGCACTCCCTGGCAGGGCAGTGCTACCCAATGCAGTGCACTTGCCCCGGACGACGGGAGCATCAGTGCAGCCCTCTTTGGCTTCAAGAGGTTCCGAAACCTCTTAGCCTGGGATTTGCACCTGCATCTTAGGGAGGAGAGTGTGCTGGGAACTGACAAGTATGGACTCTATGGTGTGGCTGTGTGTTTCCTTCCCCTTCGGAACGAGCAACAGATGAATCCTCTTGCTGGAGGGCCTTCAAAAGCACTTGCCTCCTCCGCAGAAGGCATCCACCACTGCCCCAGAATGAAATTGTCCCACACCAAGAGGAAGTTCTCAGCACCTCTAGTTGTGGCTCAGCACAGGTCCTGCAGAGAGAAGGGTTCCAAGCCATGTCTCTGCAAAATAATTTCTCTTTTCCTGCTTCTGATGCTCTGGAAGTGAGTATGCCATGACAGCTTCCTCCACATCTGGCCCTGCCTTGCTGACCGTCTCTTCCAAGTTGCTGGCTGTAGCAGAGACTTGGCATGGCCAGAGAAAACAAGCCCTGCTGCTGCTGGTTCTGCTGGTGCTGCTGCCAAGAGGGTTTCCTTGCTCTGGAGTCCATCTTCACTGCCCGGTGGGAGCAAGGGAGGGCATTTCCACCTGCTGGCCTGCAAGAAACCTGTCATGCTTACAGTGCAGCCTCTCAGCAGTAAGGGCCACCAGTGAGCAGCATCAGCCACGCAGAAATCTGGGAGAGGCTCCAGGGAAAAAGCAGAGAGAGCCAAGCATGTGCTGGAGAGACTCCTGGGCCCAGGAAGGAAGCTGTGGCTCTATATCCTGCAGGGAGGTTTGTCCCAGCGGGTTGTGCTGCATCCAGTGACCCGGCACCTGCCCAGTGGGCCATCACTCCAGGGCTCTCTTAGGCTACTGCTGCGATCCAGTGAAGCCACAGCCAGGCACAAGCAATCTGACCGAGGAAGAGGTGGGGCACGCTGCCCGCCTGGCCTCTCTGCCTCTGCACATGAGACTTCCTTCCAGGCTCCTCCAGGGAGCAAGTGGCATCTGTCTCCATGCATTCAGATCCCTTCTTCCATCTTCCCTAGCAAAACTCCCCTGCAGCCTCGGTGCGTTTGCTACTCACACAAAGTCCAACACATTTTTCCCTTGGCTGTCCAGATTCCCCTTTGATTGGTGCTATCCGTCGCGGTGTCTCTGCAGGCAGCAGGCAGCGCCATGGGGTTCCTGCGCTGCTGCCTGCCAGCTGGCTCCCCTGAGCTCCCCCAGGCAGGGCCAAGTTACTCTCCTGCAGGAGCTGACTGCAATTTGCTAAGATCCCGCATACCAGTGCACTGCAGGAATCTGCTGGAGCAAATGGACTGCTCACCTTTGCCTGGCACGCAGGCAAAGTCTCCATGGTCCTGGCACTTCCTATCGTTGACTAGGCAAGAGAACAAAGACTGCACGTGGGAAATGCATGTGGTGCTTCATTTTAGAAATCACTGCTTTCCAAAGTCACTCTGCTGGTGCGGAGGGAACTGTAAAGGCACACCATTCTAGTGGCTTACCTCCAAGCCAAGGAGCTTAACTGAGGGAAGTCTGGTCACTCTGCTTGCCCCTGGAGCAGTGATGTGCAGAAAACACGAGGAATCTACCAGGTGATGTTTCCATGTAGCACAGGCAATGGACAAAGGCGGAGCTCTGTAATACCAAGCTCTTCTTTTCCCTCTCTCCTGCAAGGCAGCAGAAGGTTTAAAAGTGCTGTCCCACACTGCAAGACATCCTGCAGCAGGCAGGAATCCAGCTGTGCTCATGGCAAGCCCCTCTCTGCCATGTACTCAGTCCTGCTGCTCTACCTGCTTCCAGCAGAGGAAAAAGCAGCTTTCCCTTTTCAATGGAGGCCAAAGTGAGCCGTGGTGACAGCTAGATGAGGCTGGTGTCAATTTGCAAGCTCATGGCTAAGCAGCTCAGGGAGCTCTGCATGTTTACACATGGGCTCTCTGCGCCCGGAGGAGGCTGTGGACTTAGGCGGATCTTGTGGGAGCAGCTCTCCATTGCTCTTGGGACTCTCCAGGACCCCTCCTTTTTGACATCCCCTGTTTGCAGCGATTCCACCCCATCCCCACCGCTCTCTGTCTCTCTTTTTCTCCCAGATGTCTCTTGCCCCGAACCTCCAGCCTGTCTCCACCTCTTCCTGCTGCCCCAGGACAGTCTCTCTCCAGGCCTTTCCCGGTTACTCACAGGGGGAGGTGGTCCTTCCCACCCCAGCCTGTGGCTTGGCGTGGGGCAGTGGGGAGGGAAGGCGAGTGCTGGGAGTGCTGATGCCCCTGATCTCCTCTCTCCTTCCTTGTCTCTCCTAGGAGGTGGCGGGAGAGAGGAGAGGGACAAGATGACGCCAATAGCAGGGGCTTCACCATGGTGGACACCAACACAACAGCCCTTTCTCTGAGCTACACGGCCACAGGATACACAAACTCTCAGAGGACTGCAGAATCTCAGTGCATAAGAGATTACAGAGCGGTGATAATTTTGAGTGTCTCTGTGTGGGCTAGTGGGGAACGGGATGGTTGTGTGGTTCCTGGGCTTTCACATGAAGAAGAGCCCCTTCACCGTCTACATTCTGAACCTGGCCATCACCGACTTCTCTTTGCTCCTCTTTCTTCTTGTTATATTACCGCTAGACATGGTTATAGAAATCTCTTGTTCTCCATTATATAACTATATCTTTTCCAAATATCTCCTGATGGATCTGTTTTTCTTGTGGTACTTTACCAGCATGTATCTCCTGGCAGCAATGAGCATGGAGAGGTGTCTGTCTGTTTTATTCCCAGTCTGGCACCGATGCCGTCGCCCAAAGTGCTTGTCCGGAATTGTGTGGGGGGTAATCTGGTTTCTTTCTGGACTTTTTGTTTGCTTGTTTTTTCTGGGTTGTTATTCCCCCTTTAATATGAACTGTTGACATATATTTCTACAACTAGGCATTGTGAATTCCTTCATTTTCTCTTTCTTCCCATTCCTTTCCAACCTGATCCTGTTCATCAAACTTCGATATGGCTCACAGAGGCGTCACCCTGGGAGACTGTTTGTTGCGATCTTGCTCAATGTGATCTTCTTTGCCTTTGGGTTTCCTTACAGTGTAGAAATAATACTCAGTGTTGCTTATTCAAAAGAATTATTTCCTGAAAATCTGTCTTTCTTGCTGGCGTCTCTGAACAGTAGCATCAATCCTGTCATTTACTTCCTTGTCAGGAGCTGCCGTCAGCGCCGGTTGCAGGGCTCTGTGAAAGTGGCCTTCCAGCGAGTGTTTGCAGAGAAAGCAACATGTGAGGAGGGCAGCCAAGGCCCTGGCGACACTGCTGTGGAGACCACTGTGTAGATCCCTGCTGGCAAGGCAGGAGTGGAGATGCTGATCTCCACAGGCAGCCCGGGAGGAGACGGAGAGCCCCACGCCATGGCTGGTGGCCCTCTTGCCACCAGGGAGGTGACCAAAGCTGGGTGTGGGGACAGGGCCACAAGCCTGGCATAGTGCTGCTCTGCTGGACTTGGTCCCCAAGCACTGCCTGTATTCCCCTTCGCAACCTCCGCCACGGTCCTGGTCCTCGCCCAATAAACTTTGGCTTTCTTCTGCCAGCAAACAAGCCCTTGTGGTCTTCTTGGGGCTCTGTCGCTCAGGAGAAGTGAGCCACATTCACAGGAAGGCTCTGGTGGAGCTTTGGCCAACTCGGGGAAGCAAGTTTTCAGGCAGGGTGAAAGCGGCAATGCCAACACGTGGTGGTGGTGGTGGTGGTGGTGGTAGACCACCAGAGGGGGATTGCCTCTTCCTGCTGTCCCTGTGCTGAAGTGAAAGGCTGAGCAAGAACTGGAGGGGAACCCTGCCAGCAGGAAGCAGAAATGCAGCTGGGTCAGCATTTGGTCAGCGGTCACCTCCCTCGGGCCCAGGCAGCAGCGTCTGCTGTGAGAGCTGCTCCCTGTGCCCACCCTGCTGCCCCGGCAGGGGGTTCTCCGCTGCAGCCCCCCTTTGCTGGTGTGAAGAGCAGGTGAGTGGCTGGGCTGCCTCACTGCAGGCAGGCCCCGGCCCCAGCAGCACGGCTGGGGGTCAGTTTGCAGGCTGTCTCTTGTGGTCTGCCAGGCTCTGCACCTCCTTGGCTGCGCACACACCCCTGTGAAGAAAATGTCCCAGGGTCTTTCTCCCTTGAGCTCGGCAGGCAGGGTCTGGGCCTCTCGCACACATCCGGCACCCTCAGCAGCCCACAGCTGTGATTTCCACGGGCAGTGACCGGCTGTATGAGAAAGTCCCCAGAGCTGTTTTGAACCTGCCCCCAGATCACGTCTTTTTCTGACGGCATGTCCTTGTCAAATTTGAAGCAGGGAAGAAGTATTCCCTCTTCCCCTCCCACAGAAGTGTGCAGCCCTCACTCAGAGGTCTTTGTCCTCTCTTCCCCAGCCTGGGCATGTCCCCCTCGCTCTGCAGAGCAGCCCCTGCCAGGGAAGGTGGTGCTCTCCTTTGCCTGCCCTTGTTTCCTGTCTTGGTGCCTTTCCCACTTCTCCCATGGCGTTGCTGTGCTGGGGGGTGAGCAGGGCCTGCGGCACGTGTAGTGTGTGTGCAGCCTCTCGAGATCTCCGTCTTTCCCCAGGAAACACCTCAGAAAGAAGGAGTAAAGGAAAGGAAGGAAGGGAAGGAAGGAAAGACAAGTGAGCAGTAAAGATGCAGTCTCCATAAGGCTGATGGATGAGATTCTGTGAGACAAGAATCTCTTGCAGAGAAAAGCTCATTTGCAGCCCTCTGTACTCCACGACATTTAATCTCTGAGGCAACATGTTCATGCCGGGAATGGGATTAGAATCAGTGGATGAAGCCCTTGTGCTGTTGCATGCCAAACATTGGTAAATTCCCCTTTTTGATGGTCCCTGGCTCATCTCTCTGGGACAGCAGCACCAACCCGGTCATTTACTTCCTCTTCAGGAGCAACCGTCACCACCGGCTCCATGGCTCTGGGAAAGTCACCTTCTGACAAGCGTCTGCAGAGAAAGCAACGTGCGGAGAAGGAAGCCAAGTGCCCAGAGACACTGCTGCAGAGACTGCTGTATAAATCCCTGCTGGCGAGGAGGTGTGGGAGGGTGGGGCAGCCTGCAGAGGGGACTGAGGGGAGGTGGGCAGCAGTGCTCAGACCCCAGCAGAGCCAGGGCATCTCCACTGCAGTGGGAGCAGCTCAGCTGGTGACATGCCCCTTCCGAGCAGGGCTGTGCTGGGGACCAGGGAGCTGGGTGAGAGCGATCCTTGTCTGCACACCATGCCAGTGCCTCTTCTCATTACGTGGTCCCCCCTTGTGGAATGGGACATGGTGCACAGAGCATGGCTATGCAGAGCATGCAGAGCGCGGGGAGGAAGAGTGACCCAGGATGCTGGGCGTGTCTTTGGGACCCTGAACCTTACAGGGAGTCTTTTCCCTCACTTTGACTTGAGGCCAAGCCTGCAGGACTCCAGTGCATTCTGGCAGCTCCTGGGAGGCCATTCTCAGCAGGCATGAGTTTCATCCTGGCTATTTTGGGCTTGTATAGAAACATCCTTCAGGCCTGAACACCTGGGGGACCGTTCAGCTGGTGCCACGGCTGCTCTGATCAACACACAGGGGTCCTGGAGTGATGTGTGGTGCTTCTGTGTGTGTAGAGAAGAGCACCAATTCCTCACCTACACCCTGAGCCTCTCCATCACTGTCCCCAGAGGGCTGGAGGGGGAACTCATCTCTCCCAGCTTTCGCCCAAGATGGCCATCTCCAGATGAGTTAGTTGCCCTAGGCTGCCTGTACAGGCAGTGGAGAGAAAGGTGCTTGTAAGGAGCTTTTCCCTTCCCTATGTGGCTGCAGCACACAGCTCCTGCTGAGCCATCAGCCACCCTCCTGTCCCTCTGCCAAATCTCTTCCCCACCACCGTCTCGCCCCACACTGCGGATGCCTCGCTCCCCTTACGCAGTGCCATGCAAGGCCTCTCACCCTAGTGCTTCTGAGAAAGATTTCAGCTCCCAGCCACAGCACCTTATCTCACTGTCTTCCCAGTAGCTGCTGTGAGGGTCACCTCTCTTCCTGGCACTGGCACTTGCCTCTTGCTGCAGGGCTGAAAGGGCATTTCTCTGCCTCTCCATCCAGCTCTCCAGACTTGCTATTTTTTATTTTTTATTTTTGGCTCCTGCCCTCAATCCTTCCCTCCTTTGTTTCTCCATTACTCTCTTTCTGGGTTGGCTGGTGCGTGGAGCTAATTAACACTAAAACAGTTTGTGAGCAAATGAAGGGCTGGATTTAAAAGGAATGGATCTAAATCTGGTTTTTTGAAATTAAGTTGAGGGCAGAGAAAGAAGGGAAAATGTCTGCACCAGAACATTCAAAGAACTAACAGGGGTCAAAACTTTTCTTTTTTGTTTGTTTTAATTCTATGGAGTAGCAGTATTCCTGAAGCCATTTCATGTCAGTTAACAAGTTTTGGAGAAGCCCTTTAATGGTTGATTACAATATTGCTTTAGCAGAGATTTCACTAGAAACCATGAGACCTCTCTGCTGTCCTCCTTCGTTGGTTTCATTTCATAGGTTCACCTTTGACTGCAGCTGCTCAGGTTAAGAAAGATGGGGCCCATCATGACAGTGAGATTTGTCTGCCCTAAATTATTTTATTTAAAAGCTAGATGTCCATTTCACACCTAATCGCATCCTAAAATCAGTTCTGAGGTAGATCAGATGCATCTGCCTCCAGAAACATTCATTTTTTTCCGCAGAAGAGCCTAGAGTGACTAAGTCAGGGTTAAATTCGCTGACTTCCATTGGCATTAAATAGGTGACTTCCTCCCTCAGTTTCCCAATTCGTAAATGAAGGATTTTTTTGACTGACTTGGTAATTCACTGACCTCTGTTAAAACATGCAAATTCTTGCAAGGAGGCTTTATTCACTGGATTTCCAGTGATGAAATTTCTGGTGAGATAGGACTTGGAGGGTCATCAAGAGGTCACCCAGGACATCTTCTGTCCCTATAAAAGCTTAATTGTACCACTCCTGAGAGAAATGAGCCCAAGCTGTCCTTAAAAGACTCCTGTGATAGGAATTCTTTACCATCCCTGGAGGATGGTGACTCTTCCTACAGCTTGAGGTTTCTTTCTTTTTTTCCTTTAATGAGGATTTCTCTTTTACATGTTTTTTGGAATACACAGAAGTTAAAAAAGGAGAGAAAATATCTAGATTACAAATGGACTGTTTTAGCATTCACAATGCTAGGAAGCCAGAGCAGTGGACCTAATGGCCCTTTACACATGGGAAATCCATACAACTATCAGCTTGGAGTAAGGAAGAACTCCGAGAAGCGTTAGCTGGATAGTTCCATGCATATGCTTGTCCAGTTGAATATTCAGCTACTCCTTTGACTGTTATTTCTTATGGAGAAACCCTGAAATGCCTTTGTGATATCATTATAAAAGCATTGACTGACGACTGTTTCTTTAAAATATATTTACTTAAACTTTTCAGTCAAGACAGAACTCATTCTCCTCCTTTGCCCCTTTCTTTCACGCCTTCCCTTCACCAAGCCTCCACCCCTCCCTCCTGCAGCCCCAAGAGCCCTTCAGGTGGAAGATTTCCTGGGAGAGGGTTAAAGATTGGTACTTAAACGGTTTTCTTCTCAGCCCTTTGTGCAGCTGCTGGGATATGAAAGCGTCATTCAGCACACCCAGGTCACATCATCCACACAGCCTATTAAACCACTTCTCACATAGGCAGGAAACATCAAGATACACTTGTGACACACGAAAGCAAATAATAAATTAGATGGGACTGGATTATACACTAACAGCCACCTCCTAAGCAAGTTTTGGAAGCTTTCCAGAAGCCATTCTATGTTCTTTAAAGGCGCTGTGCTCTAACACATTCATACCAGGGGAGACAGAAGTTGAGGAGATAAAGTTGTACAGCCCTTACACAAAATATTAGATCTCTAAACACAGGCGAGGTAAGTTTTGCAGCTTCTCTGCCTTCTCGCTTTGCTTTGCTTTGCTTTGCTTTCCTCTTCCTTTTCCTTTCTTCTTGCATAAATGTGAAAATACAGAAAGGAACTTCCACTGAAGTTATCAACTGTCTCTAGTTGTCTTTGGCTAGAATCATATACAGAGCTAGTTCTACAGCCGCAGATTCGATTGCTTCGATATTATTCTTTTGTTTCCCATAACCACCGGAGATTTTAGGGAAGAATGCATGCAGTAAGGAGATGGTGCAATTTCTCACCCTTTTTGAGATGTTAAGAGTACACATGAGATTCATTTTATTTTGCAGCTGATTGCATTATGTCATATAGCTCAGGTCTACCCCTGCAAAGGCACTTGAAGAGATAAGCCATAACTGGTGGCAATCCTCTACTGAATTAGTCATTCTAGTAATCCTCTTGGAGTCAACAGTAAGAAACGGGTACCTGCAGCACATGATTCATCACATCTACAAGTAGGCTGGTCAGGTGTAATATGCCTAGCTTAGGTACAGGTGCCTACATGACTTAAGGCGATGAGATGAGATAGTTTGTTAGATGCAGTTTGGTGGTGATGGAAAGGACCTTATCAAGCAAGGTACATAACCGAGCTGTCTGAATTGTGAATCGGTCCTTTTGTAGATGCACACCATGTTTTTAGCTCAGGAGTTTGCCATCTGCTGGTATTCAGGCATATAGTTTCCCCTGACCATTTCTCTCTTGGTCACTCTTTTCTGACTGCCTAAATGTGGCCCTGCGATTGCTGTGGTATGTTTCCAGTCATGCTCTGGCTTGGATGGAGCCCAGCTATTTCTTTTGGACTGGGTACTGCACAGCCATAAAGGTGTGCTCATTTCATCCCTGTCATTTATTTTGTTGAGAAGTCTACATCGTTGCTCAGTAGAAGGAAGAGGGGTAGAAAGGATCACGACCTGGTAAGACGAGGGAGAAACTGACCTCCCGTTGTTCTTACTGATCCTTCTCCTTGTGGAAATATCTGAAGGGGAACCATCCATGTAAAGTTTACCCTTCTGCTTGAAAAACTTTCATCTAGTGTAAGTACAACTGTAAGCATAGGAAAAGTCCCTACCTTTGCCCACTTCCTCTCTCGGCTTCACTTTGTGGGTTTGAAAGTAATCTTGGGTTTTCTCAGTTTCAGTGTTTCCTGTGGATGCTTGATCCCTTTGTGCCTGCACGAGAGTTTCTGATTATGCTGCAGATTGAAGTAGTTGGTAGATAACTTGGTTTAACTGAATCATTCTGCCGATTTGCTCACAGATCACCAATACAAATGAGAAGACCTGGTTGTGATGTAATTCTGCAGGGCTTAAAATGGTGCATTTTAACACCAGCTGACGGGGAATGTTTTGATGCTAGAAGGAATACCATACAGTGGATATTTTTATTAAAAGAGTGCCTGCTTTTGTCTGACCTTAAACTCTCTGTGAAGAGTTTAATCTGGTGGTTCCCAGACTTCTTTGAGCAAGGGAACTCTGGTGGTCTGGGTGCATAATGGCAAGCTAGAGACGTTACACTCTTTCTAAAGATGTAGGCTACTCATTTATTAGTGACACGTAATGCTCGATGGGTTATAGCTGGAACACAGGGTGAACCAAAGAAGTCCCATGTTTATGCTGGAATGTGACTTTGTCTCGAATGAGAAACTGTATGGATGTAGAAATGCCTAGGGACAAGGAGCTCAGCCATAACCTGAAAAAGGTGGATGGCATTACAAAAAGCTCTGAGCTACTTTCAGGCACCAAAAAGGATTATTCTCTAAAGGTCATTCTAACCTGGTGGTGCTAATTTGCTTAAGCTCCTCATCGTGAATGGAGAAAAAAAGGGTTCTGCAAAGGACCCTAATTCAGCCATTCTGAATCAGCCTACAGAGAGACTTATACTGGCTGTTGAAGGAGTTTAGTTAGATTAGCTTCATTAAGCTAAGTTAACCCTTGAAAGCATCACGCAGAGTGTATCAAAAATCACACTAGGTAAAATCAGTACAGTGCTGGGACAGAAGATCTCACAAGAGTCTTTCATTCTTCCTTCCTCTGATAGAAACAATGCTGAGATTTAGAACAATGTGAAGTACTCCATTAAGTCATATGTGCAATTTTTTTCCCCTCCATGATAGATAACCTTCCCAGAACTCCTTTTTCAGCCTGTGACATTTCATATTTACGTTTCAAAATGTATATACACAAGAGAGTTCTTTTCTCTGCCTGTGGTTACATTTCCCTTCTAAACAAGAATTCAAAGATCACGTGTACTTATAAAGCAAATCATCATTCTGAGCAATATTTCCAGGTATTCTTAAAGACACCCATTTTACAAAGATTGCTGTCAGGGACTTTGTCTCCCCTGAGGGCAAACATGCTGCATTATCTGCCTTGTAGTGCCCAAGGTGAACACTCTGGCCTTGTCCTTAGTGCATGGAAGGCTACCAGCCATGGAGCCAGTCCTTCAAAATCCTGGAGGACCAGGATTAAGGAACATATCACAGAGTGCACCTATCTCCGTGCCACCAAAGCCATGGCAGAAGCTTTGTACTGTGGAGAATTAAATAGCTGTGAAAAAATACATGACAGAAACTAACCAATTCATAAGCTTAATACTAATGCTGTATTTTTCTTGGTTTGTATCCACTTCTGATATAGAACTCATTATTAATAATGAAAAAATGCTGATGAATCATGTGTCTGTCTTTGTTTTCCCAGGTGTGTAAGCTGTATATTGCATATTGGCACCCGACTGACCAACATGCAGAACGTAAGCAGAGTGAAGGAATTCATTCTTCTGGGCCTTTCAAAGAACCAAGGGGTGCAGAAAATATGTTTTGTGGTGTTTTTGTTCTTCTATATTGTTACTCTGGCAGGAAATCTGCTCATCGTTGTCACTGTAATTAGCAGTCAACGTCTGAACTCCCCCATGTATTTCTTTCTCTGCCACCTGTCCATTGCAGATATTTGCTTCTCTTCTGTCACAGCTCCCAAAATGATTGCTGACTTCCTTGTTGAGAAGAAAACCATTTCCTTTGGGGGTTGCATGGCACAGCTATTCGCGGCACATTTCTTCGGCGGCGCTGAGATCTTCATCCTCACAGTGATGGCCTATGATCGCTACTTTGCCATATGCAGACCCCTGCACTACACCACCCTCATGACCAGGCGTGTGTGTGGCTGGATGGTGATGGGTTCATGGGTGGGGGCCTTTGTGCACTCCCTGGTGCAGACCCTCGTAACCGTTAGCCTCCCTTTTTGTGGCCCCAACAAAATTGACCACTACTTCTGTGATGTCCATCCCCTACTACAACTGGCCTGTACCGACACCTATGTTGTGGGCGTCATTGTCGTTGCCAACAGTGGAATGATTACTTTGGTCTCTTTCGTCATCCTGGTCACGTCCTACATTGTCATTTTGTTTTCCTTGAAAAGGCAAACGTCCGAAGGGCGGTACAAAGCCCTCTCCACCTGTGGGTCCTACATTACTGTGGTGATTCTCTTCTTTGGGCCATGCACATTCACCTACATACACCCATCCAGCAATCTCTCGGAGGACAAGAGCGTAGCTGTGTTTTACACTGTCATCACACCCATGCTGAACCCACTCATCTACACACTGAGAAATGAGGAGATGAAAAGTGCCATGAGAAAACTGTGGAATAGAAAAGTTTGGCGAGAAAAGGGTGAGGTGTAGAACTGTGGTAACATTTTCTCAGGAGCTGAGAAAATCAAGTCTCTCTCACTATAATTCCATTTTGGAAAATTTACTGAAAGCTCCCTTTTGAAGAAAAGCTTGGTTTTAGCTGTTGCAGCAATTAGGAAGACGCTGAAAGTTCATGTTTTGATTGGAATGGCATTGTAAACTCTGTGACTAGCAGGGATTCCCTTTATGTTCTCTTTTTGAATAGCACAGGCGCAGGACTGGGGCTTCCAAGCACTGCTGAGACACCAGCAAATAAATACATGAATGCTATCAAAAATATTAAAATGTGTTCCAGGCAGAGCATCCCATTAGTCCGAGCTCTCCCAGGTGTAAACTTTCCGTCAGACAAACTCCATCTACTCTGTAATCTACTCTGCTAGGAAACGATGGCCCAAGGTGTCTGCAAGGCTGTTGGTCACCTGCTGCTGGAAGCAATTGTACCAAAGGCTTCCTTCCCCTTTACTTTGGAGTAAATGCCTTCTTAGGAGCACTGCATTGTCATATGCTGAATCCACGGGTTAGCAATTAAACTGCTGATATTAGATGCTGGCTGGGTCATTTGCTGATGCAGATGATATGAGGAGAAGCTTCTCCCCTTCCCATTCCAGTGCAGCTCTCTGCCTTTCTGCAGTAGTTCACATATCACTAATGCCCTCCTTCCTGACCATCCCCTCTGCCCTTCATCTCTGCCTCAGATTTTGCATTTTACTGTTTATTACTAAAACAGAATCAAAGATCCAAGTGAAAGATAAATTGCTCACTGTAGGAAATTGTCGCCACCAAAGAAAGCATTGGGGGGCACAATTTTATGAGTCAATGAAAAAAAAGAGTTGTTTGGGAATAATTCCTGTACGCAGGATAACTCCTAGCCCAACAGGGCACATCTACAGGCCCAGGCAAAGGAAGAAACATGTATTCCAAGGGAATAGCTGGAGCAGCTACTCCTGCAGGAGGGAAGAGAAGAAATGTGAAGATGGAAGATTAAATCATCTCAGAGCCAGTCACAGCTGCCACAGGGAGGTTAGTTGTAGCAGCTAAGGTTCTCCACAAGGACGAAGGAGCCACGAGGAGCCGCGGGACCCTGACTCCTACCTTGCCAGGAGGAAAAGAGCAAATGAGCTGCGTGAGGGAGAAAGACATCTGTGTAATGCACTCTGAAAGTAACTAAAGCATTTTCCTTTTTCTTCCTTCACTTCACGTTCCCTATAAACACTTGCTTGCACTTGTGTTGCACCTTAACATGGCTTAAGTGTGATTCAAGATAAGAAGGTGTTGCCTGCACAGGAGAGCGGCAGATCTACAGACCAAACCCTGGGACAATGTCGCAAATGCTCTGGTTCCCCGAATGTCCTCTGCTCTATGCAGGGGGTGGCAGAGTGGGTTCCCATTTCACAGGCATGCACCAGTACACTGCAGACATCTCAGTGTCTTCTCCTCACCGTGGTGGGTTATGTGGATGGCAGCCAGCAGGACGGAACTGGGATAAATCCTGATTCTCAAGGCTTAGAGGGATAGTGTCCCTCAGGCCTGGGCCAGCATGTCCCTCACCCAGCATTCACACTCTGTGGACACAGCTAAAGGTGGCACCAGCCCCACCTATTTGTAGCAGTCTAAATTCTTCATGCAATGAAGGACAGTTGTCTAGCTCAGCTCCCTTGTCAACAGAGAGGGACAGGCGCCTTCAGAGGTTGGTCTGTCTCACCGTAGGTGGGGCAGGTAGAAAGACAGATGGGGCCCACTGACCCCCTTCATACTGAAACTGCTGAGGGGTTAGGGCACACGGCCAGTTCAAGCTAAGGCTTATAATTTTAAAACTGTTTTGTTTTTTTTTTTTTTAATGTTTTGGGGAAGAATGCCATGATTTTTCTGATTTCTCTTCCGGCTGGTGGGTGCTAGCAGGCAACAGCAGGACCATAGCTTATGGAAGGCGTGAACAACAACAGCAACAACAACAATATTTGATTCCTCTACACATTGGCCCAGATTCTTATAATGACTTAATATGAGGACTAAACAGCTGCTTCTATATTTTGCATTGCCTGAGTAAAAATACCTGGCAAGTAGTGAGGCCTGACCACAAACATTTTTAAAGTCTTGAAATAATTTCCTCGTTTACTTCTTGTTTCAAACGTGTACAGACCAGATGTCTAAGTGCCAACAGTCATATAGCACATTTCTGATATTTATTTATGCTGCAAACATGCAATGGTAAGAGCAAGTTAATAAGAAAGAAGAAAGCATATGTGAAATATTGTCTTGGAAGGGAAAAATATCTGACACATGTAAGAGTCATCTTTACTCAAAAAAAGTTTGATTGCAAGGGTAATGTGAACACAAACTCTTGCAAATGGTCAGCCGTGACATTGATTTTAAATAGAAATGTTTCCAAAAGAAGCACATAGCTAATACTAAATGAAGTCCATTTATCTGGACAGCATTGGAAAGCAAGCAAAAACGCAAGCAAACCCCCACACAATGTGACATGGTCTAGGTGATCACGCTCCAGAGTCACCCTGTAGAGATTACTCTAATAGCTGTCCAAAATATATATTTTAGCTCCCTGTCCACTGATTCTTTCTGACAAAGAAAATTTCACATGCCTCTGCGATCTCATTGCTTCTGGTAAGCTTGTGCTTCTGCTGTGCAATTTACTTGAAATATTTCTGCCACAACTTCCCCACCTGGAGAGAAAGAGAGTTGTTCTTGCAGATGCTCTTGGAAGTTGTTTTTGCAGAATGAGAAATGGAGCTAGACATTCAGGCTGTCCGTTTCATCCTCTGTAGTTTCCAGCCCTGGCAGAGATGTGGACTGCTCTCGTGACACATAAGAAGCAGCTTGGAGCTGAGAGATTTTGATGAAAGTGCCTGAAGTGGTCCAAGAAGGTCATCAGAGGAGAATAGCAGGCAATCCTGCCTTTGAAAAGAGACATTATTGTTGAGTGACTTTTGTGAGGTGCATTTTATGAAGTAGAAAGAACTCTATTTTTTTTACCCTTTATTTAATTGGGGTCTTCTTTGCTTATTTTTCAGTTATATGCCATTTCCAGAAATATCTGTCAAAAGGAAGTTTCTGGTGTTACAGAGTCAAGGAGTCAATAGGTAGCTGCAGCACTGCCTATGTACTCAGTCTTAACTTGTCCCCTCTAGCTGTACACATCGTGGCAACAATGCTCTTAACACACACGCTTTGGGCCTCCCCACACTGCTTTCCCTCTGCCCATGGAGTGGCATGGAGATAGGGCTGGAGACACAAAAGAATATTTCCTCTGCTGCTGAAGTTGGAGGATGGAAGAGGCAGAGATCTCGTGAGAAAGAACTGATTGACCTGTGATTGTGGAACAGGATTAAGGTCCCAAAGGACTTGCCAGTATTGTAGACACTATTATGCAGCTCTTGCCGTCTATTTTTTCAGTATAGAAACTGAACACTAGTGATACTTGCGTACTGCACTAGAGTGCAGCAAAGGTGAATACAAGGGTGTTGGTGAGTAAAGGAGATTCAGCAGCGGTGTATTTATTACCCCAGGGGCATCACAGGTGTGTTTATGGGGGTTTCCATGCCTAGTCCAGAACTTGGCTGAGGTGTACAAAAACCTTACTGACACATCGTTAATGCAGATTATCTCCAGTATTCACCCATGTACTGTAGGAAAGGTGGTCTGAGGAAATACAAGCCCGCTCTTTTGGAGACTGAGGTCACAACCCAGAAACTCATGAGCAATAACTGGAACCCATCCACACAAGATGTAGCCCAGTACAGCACATATAGGACAATGACTCTCCTGCTTCAGGTTTCCTGGCATGCCTTGAACATGGTCTGATTTCACTTAGGGCGCCTTAAAGACAGTTTGTGCCTAAAGGCACATCTCTGCTAAACAGACATGAGGTAGGTGTCCACTTTACCTCCTCCAGAAGGATCTACACTGATAGCTGAAGTGATGTTAATTAGCCAGCTGCCTTGTGTCATGATGTGAATATTGATGGCTGCACAGAAATGCATGGACATTCTACCAGAGTCAGAGAGCAATAGTAAGGACTAGTTCTGTTGAATTCCCTCAGAGTGTTGAAAAAGAAGGTACGTTCACTGCCTGAGCAGAATTCCTTAGGGCATGACTAATGTGTTGAGACTCAAGTCAAAACATGCACTACCCTTCTCAGTCAGTTTTTCGTTTCCAAATCAACACTTCAAAAGTGGATGTTTAGGGAACCTAGTAACTAGTCTTCCTTTTTAAAAGGGGCAAAGATCAGAAATAAGAATCTGGAGGATATTTCCACCAACTCCCTCAAGCAAATAAGTGGAGCTCGCTGTTACACACTTCAGTAATACATTCTGAGTTAGATATCAACTGTCACTCCTTGAGAGAAGCATTGACTTTGAAAGGAAACTTTCCCCAAAAGGCATAAAAGGGAATACATTGATATTGAACATACCAGTGATCAATATGGATGTGTACTGATAGCACTGTGTTTCTAATGCCATCACAGGTGGCTTTATTCTGTGCTTCAGGTCCTGTCTACGTGACGTATGTGAAGAACAAGAACAATGTGACGGAGTTTGTCTTCCAGGGACTCACACAAGATGATACATTAGCAAAAGTATGCTTCACATTCTTCTTAGTCTTCTATGCCACTGTTATTCTTGGAAACCTGCTTATCATCAGCACTATATGGAACAGTCAACAGCTGGACTCTCCCATGTACTTCTTCCTGAGCTACTTGTCCTTTGTAGATATCAGTTACTCTGCTGTCACAGTTCCCAAACTCATTTCTGACCTTCTTGCTGAAAAGAAGACCATCTCTTTTGTGGGCTGCATAGCACAGCTCTTTGGGGTCCATCTCTTTGCCTGCACGGAGATGCTCATCCTCATAGCAATGGCGTGTGATCGTTACACTGCTATATGCAAGCAGCTTCATTACACAAGCATTATGAACAAGCATGTGTGTGGCCGGCTGGTGGCAGCTTCGTGGGTGGGAGGCTGTGTGCACTCCCTGGTACAGACCCTGCTGACCGCTCAGCTATTGTTTTGTGGGCCCAATGAGATCGACCACTACTTCCGTGATGTACACGCTTTGCTGAAGCTGGCCTGCACTGACACCTACGTGGTTGGTTGCATCGTGGTTGCCAATAGTGGTCTGATTTCCTTGGGCTCTTTGCTTGTTCTTGTTGTGTCCTGTGTCATTATTTTGGTCTCTTTGAGGACACACTCTTCCAAAGGGCGTCTCAAAGCACTCTCTACCTGCACCTCCCATATCACTGTTGCACTTCTGTTCCTTGGGCCATGCATTTTCATCTGTATGCGCCCTTCCACCATCTTTTCAGCAGACAAGATAATCTCTGTGTTTTACACTATCATCACGCCTATGCTCAATCCCTTGATTTACACCCTCCGAAATGAAGACATGAAAAAAGCCTTGAAAAAGCTGTGGAGCAGAAAAGCAAAGAGCAGTGAGACATGAAACAACAGGGTGAGTGTTTGTAAGATGACTGTAGCTCAAAAAACCATGGGGAGGCAAAGAGAAGTGTTCAGGAGGGACTTTTCAGGAATGTTGTTCTATTTTTAGCATGGCTGTTCAGAGTAGAACTGAAACTAAATTCAAGGTTTCATGTAGCTCTCATCTTTCTTTGGAAACTGTCAGTCAAAAGGATGTGAGCATATTGTCACCAGTCAAACCCGAGCCTTTGGGGTGGTATTGTGGCTTTTACCTTTAGACACCTTAGAGCTGTGTAAGTCTCAGGTCTAGGCTGGTCAGTCATCTGGTGCTTTACACTACAAAGATCTAAGGAATAGGTATCTCAGTGGAAATACGGGGATCCAATATCTCTCCATACTCCACACAATATAGCCTAATTCCTAGCTGAACACTGAAAATTTCCCTAAAATTCTTAACAGTACTGTTCTTGATCCATCGAGTTTTCCTCAGCTGTTTGCAGCAGGGAAACCCCCAAATGCCCCTACGACCTCCTGACTCTGGGCAATGCTGTTCTACCACAAATAGACTTACTTTAGCATTGCTGTCATGACAAGTGATTCAAGTCAGGGATTTCCCCAAATCTCCTCCTGGAACTGAGATTTGGGGAAGGGAAGAAGAGGAACAGGATTCTGGATGGTGGATCAGAAGGCTTTCTTAGAAAAGCAAACTGTAGATTTGAAGAGACAGCAGCTCTTTAACATTTTAAATTCCCTAATTTTGTCTGGGGTTCTCGAGGTGGAGACTAAGGCATAGGTGAATGCACGGCTTAGATGAATGTGGGGCTTATGAAAATCTGTTCTTTTTGATGATATTTGTCAGAAAGCATATTTAGGTTTGAGATTGTGATTCTTGATTGAAACATGCTGCCGGTTCTGCTGATGCTTAGCTCTAGATGGCTTTGACTATCATCTTAAACATCAGCGCAGAGAGAGGTGTGCAGACATGACTCATTGCTGTGCAGGGAAGCTCTTTGATGGCGATCTACCTGTCTTTTTCTGGAAGAGTAGTAGTGTACATTGCTCTTCCCAGAGACCTGTAAACATACACAGTAAAGTAAAATGATGCCTGTGATTTCTTTTCAAGCTATTTCCTTCCTGTGAGCTGGGAGTCCACTGAAAGAGACAATTTTGGACACCTCAGAAATCTGGTTTAAAAATCTCACTTCTCTGTCCTAGATAAGGACAGCGCAACATTGATATGTGTAAAAGCTGTGAACTTCACATATCTGATGATACTTAATGATGAGAAACAAGAGATAAACCTTGAGCTTCAGCCTCTGCAGCAACAGAAAAATGACAACTAGCAGCACCAAAAGGCTACATTTTCACATTCTTTTTCCTGTATTTTGGGACCATCAGGCCAGTGGGATAATAGTGCATATAGTCCAAATGCTTTTACTACCCCGTGCATATTCTAATTTTAGCGTTACTGAGATAAATGGCTTCTGAGATAGTGATGGCCTTTAATCATCACTACTTGATCAAAATTCAGACTATAACATACTGAAGATAAGTTTTCTCCCCAGCCGTGTGTCTTTGGGCAGAAATAATGATGTTTCGCAGTCATATCAGCTCTCTGTAAAATATGCTGGCAGCAGTTTGAAAGAAAGAGACTTGTAAAATCCTTCTTTAGGGTGCCATAGATGATCACAGGGACACAATCTTTGCTAGAGTTATGCACAGCTTTAAGGAGAGGAAGTCAGGGGAAATAACAGCCCTAACAGGCTTGCAGTGAAATGCAAAGGGAATCCGCAAGACCTCTTTCCATCCCCCTTTGACTGTGAACCTTATGCAGAGGCAGGAACCTCTCACCTGTCTGAGACTAATTCTGTCACTTTCAGCTCAATAAAGATTTCAACTCCTTCTGCCAACTGAGGGACAGCATTTGTAAACTCAGCCAGAAGCGATGAAACATCGTTTAGCGCTAGAACACCTATCCCTAGAGCTAGCTTAGTTGAATTGATAAAAGGATTCCAAAGCCTTTCCCAACTTTCTCATCTCCCAGAAATGATTGGTCGTTTATTCTCAAAATCACATTGATGACAGACACGTAGTTGGTAAGTCACCATCTTATTTCAGCATTTCTTTAAGTGAAAGAACACTGCAGCTTGTTTAACTTTCAGATTATGTCCAATGTCCTTAAAATAACTACCGGTTCACTCAGTTGCCTCAAGTGGATTGCTGATATGTGGAGATGAAAAGCAGGAATAAGTTCTTGTTACTTTACAATGGTAGCAAAATTAGAAGTCAATCTTTTCTGCATTTCTGTAGTTTTTTCATGTTTCCAGGCAGAAGGGGAAAAAGGAGGTAGTAATGGGTGACAGAAGAGGGAGATTTAACAGAAGAGGGACAGTTACTTTCCCTAGTGTTTGGGGGGCAAAAACACGGGTGTCTGTTCTCCAAGATTTCCTTTGCAGAACTTCAGGTTCTGTGTGTTGCACTGGAAGAGGCTACTCCTTTCAAATACTGAAGACGTAGCAGAAATGGCCATAAATTCAAATCACATTGCTTTTCTCCTCTTGAATATCTCTGAAAGCTTTTTCTCATCTTGACGGACTGGTGGTTTTCCTACATGAGTAAATGTTCCTAAAAGAACAGAGAACTGCAATTCTGTGCCACGCACTCCTCAGACAGGAGTCCTGTTTGTGCTTGGAACTTGCAAGTTAAGAGTCAGGATTCCTCCAGCTTTCAGCAGCAGAGGAACACAGTCTTTCAAGATAGAAGTTGCAGATACAACCAGTTAAAAGTCCACCTAAAATCACTTCTAGCAATTAAGTACCTTTCTGAATCTCACCCTTGGAAGCTGATCAAATCTTCCTTGGAAGTCCTACTCTTTGTACCAAGGTTTTGATAAATTTTCCCCAAACAAAGTTCTCTTTCTAACAAGTCTGCTGAAGTTTCTCTAATATGACCTAAAACTCTCCTCAGAGCATCCTTCACCTCCTTATTCCTCAGGCTGTAGCTGATAAGATTCAGCACTGGAGCCACCACTGTAGAGAACAGAGGGGCCCATTTATCTCAGTCCAATGAGTAGCTGGATATTGGGCTACCGCACATAAAAACGGTGCTCCCATAAAACAAGAAGAGAGCTCTCAGATGGGAAGCACAGGTGGAGAAGGCTTTGCATCTGCCCTTGGAGGAGTGGATCCTCAGGGTGGTGGAGATGAGGTAGGTGCAGGAGATTAGAATTGCCAGAGATGTGAAGGTGCCACGAAACACACCAAAAATGTGAAGTACCGTCTCTTTGCTCTAGGTGTCAGAGCATGAAAGCTGGATCCTAGGGGGATGTCACAGAAATAATGACCGATAATACCAAAGTCACAGAAAGAGAATGTGAAGGTGGAGATAGTTTGTGTAAGTGCATGGACAAAGCGAGTGAAAGAGGAGATGATTACCATCTGTGTACAGGCTTTTGAGGACATGACAGTTGCATAAAGGAGAGGGTTACAGAGAGCCACATGCAGTCATATGCCATTACTGCCAGCAGGAGACACACAGCACTAGCCATGAGGAGACAAGTGAATAGCTGTGCCACACAGGCACTGACTGATCAACCTTCATCTACATGATCATTCCAAGATTCCCTATTAATGTGCTTAAAAAAAGCGGGTTACCTTCACCTCTTGGCTTTCTGTTAGTCCAGAGAGGATAAACTCAATGGCCACACAGTGACTCCTCTCAGGCATGTTGCTAGCACACTCATATCATCTCCCGACAAGAAACTTGTTCAACACCTAGAAGCGATGGGAAACTGGCAACACACAATGGATTGTCTCAGTAGCCACAAGGAAGTACGGCACATTTTCTTCATAGCTTCTGACTAGACTTCTTTAATTACGCATTGAAATGACTTGTGATACAAGGGAGTACTGTTCCTATTTTTCAGGTGAGATAAGAAAGCGCAGAAAGAGAAAATAATTTATTCAAAAGGCAGCAGCAGCACTGTGAAACACAAGTCCGAGTTTGGCACTACAATGGTTTTCGTGTGCCCTCTTTCTCCTTTTTTAAGGAAAAAAGTCTGCTTTTCTTGAGGACATCTATGGAGCACTCTTCTCCCCTCACTCGTGGCCACGGTTGGGTGTACAGTATCATCCAAATGGCCCACTCCAAGGGCAATGGCCCGCTTGTTCCTGAAGATACATGGTCTTGACACTAGTTCAGACATCATTCTTCCTGTATTGCAATCACCAATACATTTTTTGCCTACTAGCTAACTCCCCCGGGCATTGGTAGCAGGGTAGTTAGAGCTCAGTATGGGCCACAAAGTCCATTAACAGGACAAAGCAGCCCCCATTCAGCCTTGCTGAAATAGGAATACAATGGTTAGGCTGCAGCTGTGCCAACTTGCTAAGACCTGCCTTAATTACATGGACCTCCACCAGCCTGACCTTTGGGACTGCAACTTGTAAACATACAAATAACAAATCCACATCCTGCCAGAAGAAAGTAAGAGTTTCCTCTCTTGAAAGAAATGTCGGCAAGCACTAAATGGCAACAGCAGCAGGAAAACCCAGCTTTGCATCTTCCCAAAGAGGAGCAGATACCACAAGATCCTCCAGGTTTGGCTGAGAAAGGATTTCCCATTTGCTTGCATCCCTGTTGTCAAGGGAAAGTGGCCATCTTCTGCTCAGGAATTAATTGGGAAGAGTCACCAAATGAAATACTTTCCATTTAGAGGGGGAAAAATCTCATGCTAAAAGGGAAGGAATCCTGAACAAAAAGGGAATCGCTCATCCCTGTAAAGGTTCTACCAGCTTCACCTCACATGAAAAATTGTTGTTAATCTCTTGGAGGTTACCAGTAACCTGGCTGACGCTCTCAAAGCGGAGTTCTTATCACGTGGGTGACTGAATGGAGGTTTCAATTCTTGCTGAGGTCTGTTTCTAGCATAGGCTTCAAGGTATTGCATAGGTACAAAACTATTCTCTTACTGACCTGTTTCATCCAGAAAGGCAAGAGTATCTACTCAATACTGTAGATACTGTAGATATTGTCTGTACTGTAGGTAACAAGCCAGTTTATTCCCCCCTTGAGCCATATCTTCAGAAGTACTTGCCCATTTCAAGAAGCAGACAGCTGGATTTAAAACAGCCTATAATGGTTAGGTACACAGTTTAAGCGAGCAAAATGCTTACCCTGCTTAGATGCACAAAAGACCAGACTGCCTTTACACACTGAGTTATCTTTGCATAGCTGGCTGTTGTTTATCTCCAACCTACCCAACCTTTTCTGCCCTAAAGCACAGCAAGTAGCCCAGTTAATTCTCAGAAAAGGGCTTCAATGACCTTGCTATCAACAGGTTGCTCTCTTCCATGGACTACTTGGGAAACTGAAGGAGGAAATTTCCCTCTCCTGCCCCAACGTGAGTGATCAAACACCGGATTAGGTGCAAATTTGTAGAATCTCCATCTGTGCTGACATTTAAAATTCAGCTGGATCGGGCCGGAGCAATCTGATCTGACTGAACCTGCTCTGAGGAGGAGGTTGGACTTGATGACCTCCAGAAATCCTTCCCAACCTAAATGATTCTATGATTCTATCTGCAGATTGAAAATGATCTTTTTGATCTCTAAAATGAAGAAATAGGCCTACCTTCCTTGCATGAAGGTGCGAGATATTTTATGCCGTATTGACCCCAGAAATAAACTCTTATTTCAAAAGCTACAAACATTTCATGTACCTTCGTAAGAGTGAGTAGCTTCCTTCTTCACTTCAAAGACATCTTACTGAAACAAATCAGAAGATTTATCTAAATAGAAAAACTTTAGGACTTCAGATTTGCAATAGAGCCCCTCCCTGCTCCAGATAAATGCCCAGATAAATGTTCTTTGCTTCGATGTTTGCAGAACTATGCAATTCAGTACTGCCTTTAGAGCAACAGCTCATTCTTTTCCCTGTATGTTGCAGCTGACCTGCAGCCTGGGCGTTGTGAAACATTAGTGGAGTGACACGCTGAGAAACAACTTCAATATGAAATGTGATATTCTAACACTCAGCTTGCAGCTTCGGAATTCTTTCTTCAGAAAAATGGTGTTACTGAAGTACTTGGTGTATTTATGACTCTCGATGCAGTTTATTGTCTGTAAATTAGATCTCCTGCAAGACACCAGGCCTTAATTAGGAGTCTCAGCAGATGCACTGTAATGAAGAATCCTTCTGTGAATTAATTTCCCCCACCCTTGGTTAGGGGTCTAGTCAACATCTATTCTGGGCTCCCCCTATAGACAAAGGAAGCAATATCACCTTCAGAGGACAATTCATCCCATCTTAAGATAAGTGTGATAAGCAGAAGGAATCATCCTCTAAGGGTGTCTTTGTTGTCATTGATTACAGGACATGCCCATGTCATTCCCTGCCCTTACTACTTTTTACTAGTGAAACTGATGACATAAGTATCCTAGCAAATTCAGTGAACCCTCGTCATGCCTGTCCCTATCAACTCTCCAGAAAGCCCAAGTACCTTGGATTTAGATCATTAACTTCCAGATAACTATAGCAAAAGAAGAGTAATTCCACCTGGCATGAGTAATTCCCTAGCCCATGAGACTAAGGGACAGGGTAAGAAATAAGACGTACAAAATAGCTGCACAGTAATGGCATGGTGGAAAGAAAGCCTCAGCAGCCTCAAACTCACCGCTGCTCCTGTTACTGCCATTCTTTCTTCTCACCTTGGCATCTCTATCTTCCTTGCTTTTTTGCACCTGATTTATCAGCCAGAGCTCAAGGGTAAGGAATAAGATCTATTGAAAAAAATTAACAGAGCTTTAGACTGCAAACTTTAATATAGATTCTTTTAATAATAACAAGACCATATTCATGTAAATAGCAGTACAGTGTAAGATATCAGAGGAATCAGTTCTGCTTATCTGACTCTGAAGAGCTGCAGTGCAACTCCGTGGAGTTTAAGCATTAAGTATGCCATCTGAATGTGAATCCACCTCTGTTATTAAGTATGATCAAACTTGATAATTCTTCCTCTCATTAAAATGCACAGTCCTGATACACAGTTAGCTGGTTTTTCCACAGAAGACTCCTGTTGTCTCTAATAACACATCTACCCTTGGACTCGTGCCCTTTGTTAGCTAACCTCTTTGGCTCATGGACCATCTAGTTTCAGGCAGCCTGCTCATCTGTGGAGCATATATTTTGCTGTGATAACCTGTTCATGTGTGGACCATCCAGGCTCAGATTATGTGTCCATCCATCGGGGTAGATTTTTCTTCAAATGCAGATAGAAAATTCTTCAGGTAGGTAATCGCTGGTGATTTGCTTAGAGTTCTGGTGCCTCTGCCTTAACACTGCCTTTGCATTTCCACCTAATCCCACATATAATTTTCTTCTAAGGTCCTTGAACAATTAACTCTTTTGAAGAAAAGAAAAATAATGGTCTATTGGAAGATGTTGACATAGATATCATGCTTTAGTAAACAGTTTGCCATTAACCTCTCTCTGTTCTTGCAATATCACTGGACACTTATTGAAATTACTTTACGATAAGGTGATGAAGACAGCTGTTCTGGGAAGCTGAGGAGCCTTTGAGACATATGAACAAAGACCCTTCCCCTGATTCTGGCAGGAGTTTAAGGACATCTCTACCTGCCAGAAAAGCTAGCTTACTTGTGCTACTTCGAGGGCTTAGAGGTTGTTCGACAAACTGTTGGCCTTCAGAGCAGAGAGCTGAATTGGGTTACTCAGCTGAAGAGTGATCTGCTCTGACTGTCCCTAGCGGGGAAAGTCATCAGTGGGGCTTAGGCAGGCAGAAATGTCCCAGGTAACGCAGCCTTGGTTAGACTGTGCTTACAGTGGCTGCTCGTGTTGTGGAGTGGGGGCGACTCCTGGGACAATGAATGTGCAGTGCCGTGTGTAAGATTATGAGTGAGGGAAGCTCGTCTCTTTGGGCTGCACCATGAGGTCTGCAATGTATTTGCATTGGACTGAGTCCTCTTCCAGACTGTATTAGACTGGCAATGTAATGGCTTCTGGAGTTCTCGTCTAGACTATGAGAAAGCCGTGGTGTTCAGAAGATAGCTGGGTTAAAAGTGGATCAACAGGTATTGCTTGTCTGCGTTATTTATCTTTCTTTGCTGTAGTCCTCTCTCACAGTTTAGTCAGCAATATCTGAAACCTCCATGGTATTCTAGGAAGCATGAAAATGTTTGCTTGCAGAAAATTTGTACTTCTAGATGCTGCCAGAGTTGCTCTGGGAACTGACTGCTTATTGCTTAATGACACCTGTCAGTCTTAATGATAAAGCTATGGCTATGGAAGAGTGGAACATATTTCTTCCTCAGACACTACGTTTACACATTAAGGGGTCTAAGTGGTTCAGGATGGGCAGAATGGGTTGCTCTGAGTGATGACCCAGTGAGAGGGAGTGTAGCTTTTTATGGGACCTTTACTTGCAGTCCTTCCTAAGGATAGGGAAAAATGGTCTTACACCCATTTGTCCAATAACTCTGTGTGTTGAGGCAGTGTTATAGCAGGTTACGTTTCCTTCTCTGTGCTACTTCCCTGGCCAAAGCAGCTGAGACTGAAGTCTTTCTCTACTGAAGCCAGTGGCTTTTTGTTCTCTGAGAGCCAGCTCCCTGAGTCAGATGGAATGTGATCCAAAACCAGAACTCAGGGCAGCATTAAGCTGCATTAACGGGGACTTGAAATAATTCCATAAACCTGAGCTGGTCACTCTACACTCTTCCTGTAATTCATAGATATAAATATAGACCTTTCAAGGGAGACAGAGACAGGTGTGATCAATCTCTCTTCCAAAACTATGGAGGCAAACAGACTTTTATTTGCCTTCATGAGCTATAGAAAGAGCCTACAAGTTTGGTTTATGCTTTGGCAGCTCATTAACAGAACTCTAAACTTAAGTAAGATGAATCCCAGCCTCAGCATTTGTAAAAAATTCTTCTGTGTGCACATTTTTAGCCTGCGATGCATGTGAATTGGTTCAAGGATATTCACCCACAACAAAAGAGGGTAGGCTGTCCCTCAGGACCACCTGCTGTGTGGTAACTTTGTTCTTGCATGGAAGACTCGAGTCGCCCACATCACTAATACTGTAAACAGTCTAAGGTGCCTGATGAATGTGACCCAGTTTTGCTAAAAGGTTAATGATCACCTTCAGACTGTGAGTCAGGAAAAAAAAGACTACAAGGATGTATGAGGTAAGGGAATGGAAACAAAACATGGAAGCGATACTGCTGAAGTGGTACTAGTTAGCAACAGTCGAAAACAAAGCTGGGATGTCTTCAAGGCATCAAACTTGAAAGTAAAAACTTAGGTGAAAATAATCACCGTCAAAAGTGTCACAATTGTACTTTCTCACAGTAAAGCTGTAGCTCTTGCTATTACAGAAAAGTCTTTAATATTACAGTTATTTCTTTCTTCACTTCTGCATTCACTTTTCTCCTACTTCTGCTGCATAACGAGCAATTATTTCAGAATAAATTCATCCATGAACAGCTGTACTCATCATTTTAATTTTTTAAGCACCTGTTCCAACTCCTTTGGAGGTTTTATTGACTGACAAACAATTTTCTCCATGTAACAGTCTGTTCAGTGCCTCATTTTGAGGACCTCCTTGGTCCTCAAGCTGTAGACTGTGGGGCTTACCATTGTATAAAACGCATATATCACCTGATCTTGGTCAGGCAAGGAGCCAGAGCTGTGGGGTGTGTAGCTGGAGTGCCAAAGAATATGGCAAAAACTATCAAGTGCACAGGATGCACAGGTGGAGAAGGCTTTGGGTCTTCCCTCGCTGGAGTGGCACCTCAGGATGGCAGAGATGATGTAGATGTAGGAAATGCGTACCTCCAGTATCACAGAATCACAGAATCACTGAGGTTGGAAGGGACAGCTGGAGATCATCTAGTCCAACCCCCTGCTCAAGCAGGGTCACCTAGAGCACATTGCACAGGATTGCATCCAGGCGCATTTTGAATATCTCCAGAGAAGGAGACTCCACCACCTCTCGGGGCAACCTGTTCCAGTGCTCTGTCACCCTCACAGTGAAAAAGTTTTTCCTCATGTTAAGATGGAAGTGTCTGTGTTTCAGTTTGTGCCCATTGCCTCGCGTCCTGTCGCTCGGCACCACTGAAAAGAGTCTGGCCCCATCCTCTCGACACCCTCCCTTCAGATACTTGTACACATTGATAAGATCTCCTCTCAGCCTTCTCTTCTCCAGGCTAAACAGGCCCAGCTCTCTCAGCCTTTCCTCATAAGAGAGATGCTCCAGTCCCCTAATCATCTTTGTGGCCCTTCGCTGCACTTGCTCCAGTAGTGCCACATCCCTCTTGTACTGGGGAGCCCAGAACTGGACACAGTACTCCAGATGTGGCCTCACCAGGGCTGAGTAGAGGGGGAGAATCACCTCCCTCGACCTGCTGGCAACACTCTTTCTGATGCAGCCCAGGATACCATTGGCCTTCTTGGCCACAAGGGCACATTGCTGCCTCATACTTAACTTGGTGTCCACCAGCACTCCCAGGTCCTTCTCAGCAGAGCTGCTTTCCAGCAGGTCAACCCCCAACCTGTACTGCTGCATGGGGTTATTCCTCCCCAGGTGCAGGACCCTGCACTTCCCTTTGTTGAATTTCATGAGGTTCCTCTCTGCCCACCTCTCCAGCCTGTCCAAGTCTCTTTGAATGGCAGCACAGCCCTCTGGCGTATCGGCCACTCCTCCCAGTTTTGTATCGTCAGCAAACTTGCTGAGGGTGCACTCTGTGCCTTCATCCAGGTCATTGATGAAGAAGTTGAACAAGACTGGACCCAGTCCTGACCCCTGGGGGACACCGCTAGCTACAGGCCTCCAACTAGACTCTGTGCCGCTGATCACAACTCTCTGAGCTCTGCCATTCAGCCAGTTCTCAATCCACCTCACTGTCCACTCATCTAACCCACACTTCCTGAGCCTGTCTATGAGGATGCTATGGGAGACAGTGTCAAAAGCCTTGCTGAAGTCTAGGTAGACAACATCCACTGCTCTCCCCTCATCTACCCAGCCAGTCATTCCATCATAGAAGGCTATCAGATTGGTTAAGCATGATTTCCCCTTGACAAAGCCATGCTGACTACTCCTGATCACTTTCTTGTCCTCCACATGCTTGGAGATGGCCTCCAGGATGAGCTGCTCCATCACCTTTCCAGGGATGCAGGTGAGGCTGACTGGCCTGTAGTTCCCTGGGTCCTCCTTCTTGCCCTTTTGGAAGACTGGGGTGACATTGGCTTTCTTCCAGTCCTCGGGCACCTCTCCTGTTCTCCATGACCTTTCAAAGAGGATGGAGAGTGGCTTAGCAATAATGTCCGCCAGCTCCCTCAGCCCTCGTGGGTGCATCCCATCAGGGCCCATGGATTTGTGGGTGTCAAGTTTGCTTAAATGATCTCTAACCCACTCCTCCTCCACCAAGGGAAAGTCTTCCTCTCTCCAGACTTTCTCTCTTGCCTCCAGGGTCTGGGGTTCCTGAGGGCTGGCCTCAGCAGGAAAGACTGAAGCAAAGGCGGCATTCAGTAACTCTGCCTTCTCTGCATCCTTCGTCACCAGGGCACCCTCCCCATTCAGCAAAGGGCCCACATTTTCCCTAGTCTTCCTCTTACTGCTGATGTATTTGAAGAAGCCCTTCTTGTTGTCCTCGACATCTCTAGCCAGATTTAATTCCAAACGGGCCTTAGCCTTCCTCGTCGCATCCCTGCATACTCTGACAACATTCCTATATTCATCCCAAGTGGCCTGTCCCCCTTTCCACTTTCTGTAGACTTCCTTCTTCTGGTTGAGTTTTGCCAGGAGCTCCTTGCTCATCCATGCAGGTCTCCTACCTCCTTTGCTTGACTTCCAACTCATAGGGATGCACTGATCTTGAGCCTGGAGGAAGTGATGTTTGAATATTAACCAGCTCTCTTGAACACTCCTTCCTTCCAGGGCCCTCACCCATGGGATTCCTCCAAGTAGGTCCCTGAAGAGGACAAAGTTTGCTCTCCTGAAGTCCAGGGTTGCGATCCTACTCAGTGCCCTGCTGCCTCCTCGCAGGATCCTGAACTCCACCATCTCATGGTCACTGCAGCCAAGGCAGCCCCCAGCCTTCACATCTTCCACCAGTCCTTCTTTGTTTGTTAGTACGAGGTCCAGCAGCACACCTCTCCTTGTTGGCTCCTCCACCACCTGGGTCAAGAAGTTGTCACCAATGCTCTGCAGGAATCTCCAGGACTGTTTGTGCCTAGCTGTGTTGTCTTTCCAGCAGATCTCAGGGTGGTTGAAGTCCCCCATGAGAACCAGGGCCTGGGATCGTGAGGCTACTTCCAGCTGTCTGTAGAAGGCCTCATCAACTTCCTCATCCTGATCAGGTGGCCTGTAGTAAACACCCACAACAGTGTCACCTCTATTAGCCTGCCCTTTGATCCTTACCCATAAGCTCTCGACTCGCTCTTCATCCACCCCTAGGCACAGCTCAATACATTCCAGTTGCTCTCTCACATAAAGAGCAACTCCACCACCTCGCTTTCCTGGCCTGTCTTTCCTAAAAAGCACGTAGCCATCCATGACAGCACTCCAGTCATGCGAGCTATCCCACCATGTCTCTGGAATGGCAATGAGATCATGGCCCTGCGACCGCACAGATATCTCTAGTTCTTCCTGTATGTATGACAAAGATGTCACCTAAGATGCAAAATGCTATGATGATGATCTTGTTAACCCCGATGTCAGAGCAGGAGAGGCTCATCAGGGGTACCACACCACAGAAGTGACTGGTGATGCTGGAATGGCAGAAGGACACCCAAAAGGCACAGCTGCTGTGTATCATTGAGATTAGAGACCCACAAGAATAAGAACCAAGTCACAGCTGGATGCTGAGACTTCATGACATGATGACTTTGAATAGCAGTGGTTTACAGCTGGTCATACGCCATCACAGCCAGAATGAAACATTTGTTGGTGCAAAATGTAGAGAAAACAATACATCTGGGCAGCACAGCCACCAAATGAGACAGCTTTGCTCTCTGCTAAGAGACTGGCCACCATCCTGGGGGTGATGCCTGAGCAGCAGAGGTCTAAGACTGCCAAATGGCTAAGGAGAAGCTATTTGGGAGGGTGGTTTGGGGAGACAATCCTTATCAATGCGGTCAAGGCCAGATTTCCAACTACAGTCATCAGGCAAATAATTAAAAGCATTACAATGAGAGTGGGCTGTGCTTCTGCCTTGTTGATTAGATCTAGGAGGAGGAACTCAGCTACTGTGGTGTAATTTTCTGCTGCCGTTTTGCTCAGATATTTGTTCACATTAGGTAAGCAATCTTGTCTTGATACACTCTGGAGAACAACTGGCAAAAACCGATCATGATCATATGCTCCCGCTAGCAGTGACCAGCTTACTTCCTTTGGTCAATGAGGACAATACTGATTTCATCCAAAATGCCATTCTGAAATGGAATCACTTGTCTGTGTTATCCCAAACCAGCTGTAACATACATTATCTACCTAGATTGTTCCAGTGTGAAGCTGGAGCACTATGAATGCCACTAAGTCACAGTATAATAATGGTAAATACATAGGTAACAATGTTCAAGAGCTGTTAGTGGGAAGTAGGCTAAATGAGACTGGAAACAGAAGAAATAGTCTCTGACAGATCTTAAAGAGGTAGTAACATTTCCCAGTTCTTTGAATTCTTAAATCAAAATTCCATATGCTAGTGAGCATTTCAATTACTACTGTTTCCAGGGTCTGAGGGCACTAACAGGCCTTAATGGGCCTGATCATCCTCGCCTGAGGCAGCCACTTGCACCTCCTGCCCATGGGCCCAGGAGCCCCATTTAAGCTCAACCCTGGGCCTTCAGTTTCTGTCTGAGCTACCCTGGAGGAGCACTGATCTCCAGCTCAGCTCAGCGTGCAGACTCCATTGCTCTGGACCCTGCCCTGTGGACTGACTTCCCAGCTTGACCCTGGACCTATCTTGTCACTTTGGGCCTGCCCAGTAGGCACTGGACTGTCTCTGTCCCTGGTTACCTGATCCTGGCTCTGACCCGCAGGCTGACTTCTCAGCTTGACCTCATACCTGCTTCATCACCAGGAACTCTCCTGGTCATCTGGACTCTTGGTTGAACTTGCTACCATCTCTAGGTCTTCTCTGCCCACCTGGCTCAGGGCCAGAGGGGCAGGCCCTGGCTGCAGCCTCCTGAACTTATCATTCTACACATCCTGAATAGGGAAAAGGAAGGAAAAAATGGGCACTTCTATGGCATAACTCATCTCATCCTGTAGCAGATGTCTAAGATACTCACATGAACCATTCTGTAAAAACACCTGTTACTTTTTCTTCCTCCCCCTCCCTATTGAGAAGAAACTAAGATGGAAGACAGAAACGAAGGCATGCTTAAAGGTATATCTCTAGGTGAGATGAATTCCATAAGCAGGCATATGCATGTAGAGCTACTCCAGATTTATTACAAATAAACCAACTATTCCTTCAGTGCCTTACTTATAACTGTGATACTAATATTTTTTAAATTCAGAAAAGGGTATAAAAGTCCACTGGTTGGATTCCAACTGTTTCCAGTCAACTTGATAGCATTCTACTAGACAAATGTCTGATAGAAAACACTCTTTGATTAATTCTGCTCGTTCCTGCACCAAACCAAGCTCCATTCACACTCATAACAAACTGACTGTCTACTAGTAGGTAAATGGATGTATGAATTCCTGAGCTGACTTTTGAAGGTGTGCAGGATATACAGAGTTACCTGTGAAGACAGAAATGGATGGTCAGCATCTCTGGGGAAAATAAGGTTTCAAATGCATTTGTCTGCATGGAATTACAATGATATTCCATAGCAGATGTCAACTGCACTTAAACTCCACGACTATGAAAAGAGTTAAATTCATATCCATTTTCACTTATCATGTCTTTATTAAACCAAAGGTAAGTAACTGCAATTTATTTGCACAGAAGAATACATGACTACAGTCTGCTGCTGCTGCTGTATCAATTCTATCAATAAATTGGACATACAAGCCACAAAGAACACGTGTGAAAATGAGGCTATTCTAGGATTCCTAGACTGTAACCTTCTAGTTCCACATTGTCCTGAAACGATGTTTTGCTAAATTTCAGTCTACTTTTAAATAGAAACAGACTTTATCTCTGTTATTTCTGTTTTGTATAACAGAGATGGTCTCTTTCCAAAATGTTGAGAAGATTTGGATTTATTCCACTCTTGGTAATACCCAGCACTCTGAAAAAGAAGGAGATCTGAACAGGCTTTTATCTATCTGGTTAACGATGGAGCTTCTATATGTGTGTATAGACATCTGGAAATCAAGGGTCTATAAGCAAATCTGGTAAATAATCCAGTCCTTATTTGAAAAAAAAAAAAAAAAAGCTTGCAAGCAATTACATAGCAACTTATGCTTGGATCATACAAGAACTTCCAAAGTGAACACAGATGTTACTTCCCAGTTGAGAAAGCAAGCAACTCCACCTGTGTTGAAATCCAGTGTTGTAGCAGGCAGGATTAAGCAGTGGGTGTAAGAAAATGAATGGCCATCCTTCATAGCAAAGAAACTAGAGATGGGAAATAGATCTTTCAACCACTAATTTCTAAGGCCAGGAAAATGCAAATTTCATACTATCCAGTGCAACTAGTAAATTCCCTCCTATGCAATGTAAGAGTTAGAAAAAAGAAAACAAGAAGTACTTTTTTTTTTAATTTGATCTTAGCGTGTAATATGGCTTAGATATCTTTCTCAGCTCCAACATTTCAGGATACATGAGAAAGTAACCAGGTTATAATTACACTCACTGACTTGGATTCCCCAGTTGGAAGGACAAGATGTGAGGTTTTTGCTGTCTGTGCTTTGGCTCTCTATGATGTAAGAGATATGATCTCAGAAGTAATCGCCTTCACCTAAGCTGTTCATCTCATGTTCTTCATAGTTTACGAAGAAGATTCATGGATCCCGGGGTATGAAGATGTCTCTTCTAAGAAAAGATGAACAGTGCTCAAGAAGTGCCCCCCCCCTTTTTTTTTAACCTTAAAGCAAGATTAGATTGATGAGGTCAGATGAACTCAAATCTGCTGCAGAGGTTTAAATTTGGGTAAGACAAATCCATTTGCTCAGCTCTAACTGCAATAAGCTGGGACAGCCTTTTGCTCAAGCCTGTGACTAGATGCATAGTCAACTATCTGAAAAGAGCATGTCGGATATTTTTGTGCCACAACACTCAGATATGATGCAGTGCAATGTTGTTCAGTACAATATAATACAAGATGTTACAGTAAAACAAGTAGCAGCAGTGTGGAGGAAAAAGGATGAGCAGGGAGGCACTGCGGGGCGGAACATGGGAAGGTCGTAACGGGCGGAGCACTGCTGCTGGAAAAGAAGGCGGGGCTTTACAGCATTATAAAAGAGCAGGACGCGCTTCATTAAACGCCATTTTGCCACTCCTCATATTGGTGTCTGTGTGGTGATGGTCCGGGGTCTGAGGAGAAGGCCCCGTGCCTCCTCGGTAAGAACGAGAACGGTAACACAGCAGTAAACAATAAGTATCACCTATTTACAAAATAGAAGCTCTCCAAATGATGTATGTATATAACTGATGATATTATCAACAAACGTTGGAAAACGGAAACTTTCTCAACAATCTTACTTATTAATTTAGAATCCCCATTTTCAAACAAATAGATAGGGTCCAAAAACTTTCTCAGTTCTGTGGACATGCTATGATCGTGCTTTGCCACCAGATGGCGAAGGCACAAACCTGAGTGTATGTAAACGCGTATACGCTGGTGCTGATGTTTTCCGGTAAGTTGAAGATGGCTATTTTATTTGTTGGATTTTCTTTAGCCATAGTAGGGCGCTATATTTTAAAAAACTTTTCTGAAAATTGTCATAATTCTCCTGCACAAGTTAATTATGAAAAGTCATACCAGGGGACATCCATAGGTAAAGGAGGAAGTGACACAATCCAGTATTATAGCTGGGGAGGCAGCACAAGTATTTGGGGAAGCAGAGTAAAGGGAAGACAACAGGATTTTCTTCTGTGAGGTGAATTGAATAACTGTGAAACTTCCACCTTGCAGGAATTAAGTTACTGTGCTCCTTCAGCAAATTATCCATTATGAATGTATTCATTATGTCACCAAATACATCAAAAGTTCAACATCTGCCAACAAGAGAAATACAGGGAGTTACATTATCTGTTTGTGTTAGAGTAACTGACTCTTAGGATTCAGTTCATCTCGCCTAAATTCAGGCATCCTACTGAAGGACCTCATGCTGGTGCCTAGGAGGTTGGAGATCTCTCGGTAGAGATAAAAGGGAGAAATTAGGGAGGGTTGTGGGTGAAAACATTCATGTCATCTACCAGGAAGCATGTAGAAGCTTTGTCTGAATCTAATCTAGTCATCTAAACCCCCTCTGGACTCAACGGAGAGAGACAGGCAGTTCCTGGGGATGATTCAACCAACCCTAAGGAAGAAGCGCTCTGTGAAGATGCTAACTTCTTTCTCTCTGATGAACACAGAGGAAGCCTGATTAGCTTTAAATAGGTCACTTGCATACAGCTAAAGCTCAGCAAGGAAGTCTTCCTGTATGTTTTCCCCAAGTGTTTCACACCCATGAGCATTTGAAAGAGTAATCATGGAGCCTGGCCTCCTGCATTGCTGTGGTATGGAAATATGGTGTGATGGCATGGCGCAGAACTGCAGGCTTGGGAGGGTAAGGCTGGTGGATTTCCGGGGAAGGGTTTTTGTTTTTTACACATGCACGTGCAATTTCACACATGCTTTCTCCATGTCATGTTGATTAGGCTCCATGCATCCCAGATTTCGGGATGTGCAGAGTTTACTGTGCACATAAAGACAGTCAGAACAGCACACGGTGCAGCTCAGTGTGATATTTCAGAGAATGTGAAATGCATCTCCTGGACAGAGCTGTGCAGTAGATCCAGACCCATCATGGATCTTGAGCACATGCCACATGTCTATACAGCAGATGGGATTCATCTCCCTGCAGTTAAGCTATTTAAAAGTTAGGTGACTAAATCTAATCTAGTTGTCTAAGCTGCCTTTGTAGTAAAGGAAGGAGACAGGCCATTCAAGAAGATAATTCATCATCTCTCTCTTGCAACCTCATCTTACAGGGAAGTGGGACATTTTCCATTGCCACTCATTTCCTGCTGGTATTTTAAATGCTATCTATCTTAAATTTGCCCTCACTCCCACACCTGCAGAAAGAGAAGGAAGATCAGAAGCAGTGGGGGAGTCGTTGATATTCCTGGTGGAGGCTGCTCTCCAAAGATCTCCCATCTTTGGGCAAATACTGTTTCTCTTCAATGGTGAATTCCTACTTCTCTAATCTTCCTTTTGCATGAGAGAGCAATGTTGAAACATTGAAATGTCTTCTGGGTCAATTATGCTAAATTTCAATTGAGAAAAATCAAAAAGCTTCCTTTTGATCGTTTTGTATCACTTAACTTCAACAAAGAAATTATTAGATATTTCAGAATGTATATCATAGACATTGTGGTGCAGTCATATAATATGTAATAATAGAGTGTGTTTTAAATTAAATGAAGCTTCACAAGAAAGTAGGTATGAAAAATGCTTTGGAAACTGGAAGTGCTTCTCCACCTCAAATGTAAGGATGGCTCAAAGTCAAACTATACCAGCTGACTAGCTGGGCAGTTGGTTTAAAAGGAAGTGCTAAAAACATGGGAATAGGAGCACTTACAGAGATGATTTATTTATTTATTTATTTTTCCTTGGGAGATGTTGTGCTGGAAGCGGGAAGGGGACCTGTGGGAAGATGGAGGCACTGTGGGATGCGTGGAGGAATACCGGGGCTATTAAGGTAGTAGTAATTCTGCATGTGTGTCCATCGCATGCATCTCTAAGCACACGAGGTTTATCAGCTGGAAATAACTGAGTGTGTAATTACCTCACAGGAACAGCTTTTGGGAAAGAGGTCTTCAGATATGCATGGGGGTGAGGGCAGACTGAAATAGCAGCAGGTGGCTATGGCCCAAAAGTGAAGGGGCTCAGCTGGACTTCAGGGAGAAATAACAGAATGGTGGAAAGAGTGAATTTAGGAGCAGAGTTAGCCAGCTACAAACGAGGGACATGTCTGCAGAGGATGCGGAAATGACTTTTTTGCAATTTCTGATCGCCTCACAGCCTGTCTTTGCTTGAAACAAGGTAAACCCTGGCCTCAGCTCAGTTCTGCCATTACGAGCATTCACAGTCTGTGTCGTTACCTGTGGAGGCTAGGTTGAGTGCCAGTGTGGACTTCCAGCTGTTTGAGCTTATCTAGGTAATGCCCTGAACTGCGCTTCTCACGCTTGCTTCTGTCACTTGCTCCAATTACTCATTTCTTCTCCTCCTGCTACGCTGAGCCATGTCTCCTTTTAGTCCTCTCCTCCCTTCCTTTGCCTTCCCTCCATCCAGAGTCAGCGTCCTCACGCACAACCTAACCAGGCCACCACAGCGGGACCATTCTTTCCCCAAACAGCCCCTGGAGTCTTCCTCAGCTGAGTCCCTTGCTCCAGGAGTTCAGCCAGACCTTGGCACTTACTTCACAGACCCCCTCCGTGTTGGCTGTAGCCTGTCCGGCCACCAACACATACAGGTTCCCCCACCCCCTGGACTCTACCTTCTTCAGCCATGGCCTTGCAACAGCAGCCAGCTTATCCTCAGTGCTGAGTTCTTCAGTTTGAAAGGCATTGCACTATAATAAGGTTAGAGCTCATGATCACAGGTGGGGGAAGTGGTATGTCTGCATGGTATGACATTGTGTGAAAACCATCTGGGATGCCAAAGGTCTTTGCAGGACAGGGGACTGAACTCTCTATTTCCAAGTCTGTAGGCAGCAGCCCTCACTTGGGTCTGTGAGTTGACACATATGGCGGAGGTGGGCTCGAGGTATTCTTGATCTTTGATCTCGTAGGGAACATGGCAGTGGAAAATAGGATTTGGGATCCTTAATGGAACTATGGCGTGCTTGTCGGGTAGGGTTTAGGATAAGAGTTGCACTGGCAGACTTGAAGGGTTGGCTGACAGGCTTCTTGGCAGTTGAATTTTGTTGCCAAACCCGAAAGGAGGCCACAGAGTTGTGCAGGGACAGCCTTGAAGAGCTGGAATTCACTACCCGCTGCTAAGGATACAGAAGAAAACAAGGACACAATTGCCAGTTTGGGGAGGGGGCTGTTCTTCCTTCCCTGTCCCACTCCTTCAGTGACCACCTCCATTTATGCCCCACTGAAATTTTCCAGGATTCTGCTCTGCTGGGCTCTTGGCAATCTTGCTGCCATTACTAATCTGCTGCCCAAGGCAACCCCTCTGCTCTGCCTAATAACCTGAGAGAGGTGGCAGGAGAGAGAACAAATTGGGCTGGATTATGTATACTGTCAAATTTCAATTATTTTATTATTAAAGTTCTTTTTTTTTTTTTTTTTTTTTTTTCCCGGAAGGGGCAACCTGTTTCATAAATTGTGGAAGTGATGGACTTCAGCACTGGATTCCTCTGTTGCCAGTTTGATTTCTCTCAGCATTAATATGTATGCCTTTAAGAAGACATTTTGTGCTGGTGGGCAAAATGGAGAGACTGTGGAAAACAGGCACGTCAGGCTGATACTTATTAACTGATGACTAGTAATATTTGACGGATGCTAACATAGCCATAAGAACAAAACTGTGGCATTTCAGATTTTTTTTTTTAATTGCTTCATCTGTAATTGTGAAACTGTAATTTCCTAGTTTCTTTTTTTAAGCTTTACCTTTCCTCCAGGGGAAATGTCTGTGACTTCCTTTGCTTTTCTCTGAGGAAACCCTACGCAGATTATTACGTGTATTGATTTGAACTAATCACTCTGACTTTGACAAGGAAGCCAAATGCAAATTCCAGGTAGGTTACAGCTTTAAGGAGCCTGTGTCTAAAGACTCAAGGCAAGCAATTTAATATAATTGGTTGTCTCTCCAGGAAATGACTTAGGATGATTTTAGTAAGGTCTCTGTAGGTACAGTTAAGAAACTTGTGCCTGACAAATTGCAATGATGCAACTTGGCAAGTGAGTTTGCGAGTGTGTTTAAATTGGCTCCAGTGTGCATCATTAAAAGCTCAAGTTCTTTCACTCCTTGAAATTAGCAGCTCTCTCATCTTACAGTCAGACGTGATTATTGCTCTAATCTAGGGACAGTGAGAGACCGCCTTGAAGGAAAAGCAGCCTGTGAAAACTGGCAGGATCTCTACAATGCTTTTGCTGTATCTCAAAAACCCCACAGAGACCCCGGTCTAATCTATTTCATTTAAAGATGATGGGTCAAACAGAGCTGGCTGCATTGCACTAGTGGGGCTGCAGCTTAAAACTGCCTGGACTGAGCTGGTTTTGAACTGCTCTGTTTTATGCTGGGATGATACACAGCTGACTGACCAATTTGGTCTACATAGCAAAGGCAGTAAACTCAGAAATGGTTTCTGGCAAAGATGAGGCCAATTCACAAGTTTCCCTGTCTTCTTCTGCTGTCCCAGGCCTCCTACTCTGCAGATTTCTTCTTGCTACTCCATCTCCTTTGCAGAACCTGGAAAACAGGGGACAAAGTTTTCATTAGAAACCCAGTTTTTCATTTAATTTTAGAATAAAGAACATTCTGAGGGAGCCTAGCAGGGAGGATGGAGCCCACCTGCAATGTGAGCTGCAGGGAGGGATTATTCCCTTGCAACAGAACTACCTCAGAGCATCTTGTCTCTATGTCTGAAACACAAATGGCCATGAAAGAAAAAAGGATCGTTCTCAGCCCCATGTCTGAAGGCAGCAGCTAAGTCTGTAATTGGCCTGGGCTCATAACGAGCATCCTTAGTTGGACAGCTCAAGAGCTGACAAAGCTCATTAATCCCACTATTAGTCAAAATCAGATTGCTTTGATCGCATTACTCCAGGAACATAGTCCTGGTGTGGCATGAGAGGGCTGAACAAAGCCCTTCTCCAGACACACATTTGCCCCTCTGATGCCTACATAAACCCCATAGTGACGGCTCCTCAGGTATAAGGCTAAGGACCCTCGGTGGAAGCACCAGTCTGCAGGGTTACACAATGCAGTAGCATGCACAGTGCAAAGAAGAGGCCTAAACAAATCTCAACAGTAGTATGGCATGCATAAAAAGACTTTTCCTCTCCTTCCGAGCTTTCTATTTGCTTTGAGATCCAAAGCTAGGATTCAAAATCTAGGAAAAAAAAAAAACAGCCAGGAAGTTGCGATAATAATGAGTGTATAGATGTAAAAGCATGTGGCTGGGCACCAGGGGGAATGGCTGCTTATTTGTCTTGTCCTGGTTGCTGCACTGTGGATCGAGATGAAACTCCAGGAGATTTCAGTTGCCCCAAACATCCTGACCTTTGAGAGCCTTCTGGAGAGCAAGTGCCTTTGGCAGGGCAGGAGTTTGGTAGGGAATCTGCAGTTTGAATGCAGATTAGAGACAGCTGAGAGTTGCAGGGGGGGCAGTGTGCTGCAGGACTTGGCCAGAGCGAGGCCTCTGAAGTGACAGAGGGAGAGAGACTCTCCTAGCGGGCCAGGGCTGAGTTTTCTGCAACCGAAAAAGCCACTGAGAGGTGTTGACCTGGAAAGCAGGGCTCAAAGGAAGAACTATTTTTCCAAGGACTCACTGAATTCAGAGGTGTGCATTCAAAACTTTTGATTTAAATTGCTCCCCCAACAGGCCTGCAATTATCTGGGCCCAGCATATCATCAACTAGTGCATGCATGTATTCTCCAAATAGACTCCTGAGATTTTTTTTTTTTTTTTTTGCTGGGCGAACGAATATCCTTTTTACAAGCAATATGTAACATCTACTTGCAACTGGGCTAAAGGCCTCATTTTTTTTTCCTGAGTAATACTTCACAAGTACTGCAATTATTGCATATGGACTGAATATTTCAGTATCTAGAATAGAGAGAGGCTAGTAATGCTATTCTTATGAAATATTTCTCCACTTAGGTAAAATTCACTAGGCCTTGGTAACCGTATGACAAAGCTGATAAAAAGAACAGCATAACACAGACACAGCTGAGGACGCTTTTGGTAATTGCTGATATTTTCCTAAGGCCTTAAAGTCGGCATTTGCATTTGGTACATGATAGTGGCACATATAGTTCACAAGCATCTTGAGGATCAGTAACATCATATGCACAAGCCTAGACCTTTGTAGTCTTGGGCTAACAACATCACAACCAGCCTGGTTAATTGGAAGGCCTCATTAGATTTGGCTAAGAACATATCTCAGACACTGCCCTATGTTTCTACTTTTAATTACCCGGTACAACTAAGAACATGCCTACAATGACACATCTGAAAACTAGAGGTGTCACTGAGAGCCAGCAGCCCAAAGCTCTCTCCATAGTCATGGGAGACTCTGACCTTGAAGGGGCAATGCATCCCAACCTGAAAGAGGTTTCTAAGATACATGACGTGAAGCTCTCCTTGAACTTGTTTATACTTTCACATACAACTACACCACTACCTTTTAGACGTGTGCATTTTGATGAGATAGTTAGCTTTACCACGTACTTCATGCTGATGGCTAGCGATGTATGGTTTAGCAGAATGTCAGACGTTGCATTGTGACAGGATTGGATTATCAGCACTGGGATCTAGATGTAAGGTCTCAGGTTAGAAGGTCCAGAAAGGGAGCATCTCACAGGCAGGAGGTGCATTCGTTTGGCTAGTATTAGCACATCATCACTTGACTATCTGTACAGCACTGTATTTTGGAGCCGTGTATCACAGAGAGATTTTGTATGAAGTATTGCCCTCCTGTGGCTGTCCAACAAAAGAGGGGTAACTCAGAAAGTTTTCAGCTAGTGGAGAGCACATTAAGCCATTTGGGAAGATGGAAGGGCACAGCCCTAGTTCTACTCCTAGGCATACATGAAATGTATCTGTTCACTGTGTCCATTTCTGGCATCTGTTGGGTTTATTACCTAATGATTAGCTCCATTCTCTGTTTCAAAACTTCACGGGATAGGTGATTTCTGATGGTCCTAGGGCTTACTGCAGTACACACAAAGAGAACTCGACCTCATGCATTTATTCCAGCCGAAGGTCTATGCAAGCATTGCATAAGGTAGACCTGTGTTTGGTAATCCTTGCAGAATACCAGCATATCTTCTAACATATACATGGGAGTCTTAATTTTGTAAGAGGCACACACTGCAAACATAGAGAAGAGGCTTTAGGAGTGATTGATCAACAATATTATCCACGTTAACACTGCAAAAGTTATTGGTTGGTAGTGTTGGAACAGTAACATATACACCAAGCTGTGCATCCAGAGGGAAAGTGGCATTGCAATAAATAAATGCATGGATGCTTCCTGGAACAAGAGTGGGATTTTTTTGATTGTTCTCTGAAGTAGTGCTGGTAATTTGTGCTCATTCTTATGCCTGGCTACACATGCACTTCAGGTAGCGCATGGATTTCACAAGTGGTTTACCTTTTGTCATTTCTGGAGGGCCTATACAAAATCATAGCTGATCATAGTAATGAATTGCTAGAATGGTTATCAGTAAAGAATTTCCTGCATAAGATTCAGCTAGAATATTCTTGTGAGCTCTCGCTATAGAACCAGTGTGTAAGTCATTCCTGCAAGTACTGAGGTACTGTTTAATATAGTAATGCAAGGAATACGGAAAGATCCTTCAACGCCAAGTCTGCCTAGACTTCTATGCACTGGGAGAGGGGAAAAAATTAAATGTCTGAGTAGATCCTAAAAGTGATAATACCGTTGTTATGAAAGTCTACAGGGCAAAATTTATAGGAAGAAGTGTAGTCTTTTATCAGATACTGGATTATATTCCATTTTGTATCCCACCAGATAAAGCCAAAAGAACAAAATGCATTCTGGGTACACCATCCCTTCCCTGAGCTTCAGTTTGTGCCCATTGCCTGTTTTCCTGTCACTGGGCACCACTGAGAAGAGTCTGGCTCCATCTTCTTCACACCTTCCCATCAGATATTTATAAACACCGATAAGATCCCCCACCATGAGCCCTCTCTTCTCTGGGCTAAACAGTCCTCTGCCTCCCTTTGTAAGAGAGATGCTCCAGTGCCTTAATCAGTTCATGGCCCTTCACTGGACTTGCTCTGGTAAGAGGCAGAGTGCTGTGCAGACTCCTGTGCGTGCGTGTTGTGGTGATAAATCTGGGTGCATCTTAACTATGCTTCTGTGCTGCGATGATAAATGCTCATGGCTGGAGATAGACCTCAGGTTTGTTAAAGCACTGTGCCATGGCATTCCAGCTGTGGTGCCTGGTGCAGAATAATTGAGAGGACTTTGTTGTTTGCACACTGCTCTGTACTGGAACCAAGTGTCAAGGATGTGTTTCTTAGGGGCCTTTTATTGTGGTTGCTGCCTTTCTGTAAAGGCTAAGCTCATGACTGTTTCCTGCTGGAACTCAGCTCTCAGTGCTAATGAATGTGCATTCTTAACAGTAAACCAGTGAAAGTATGAAAGTAGTTTAAGTTTTGTTCACCTTCAGCTGTGGGTCATCATGTTGACAAGGGGTTCATAATGCATTTTCTGATTTTTTTTAAAGTATATTTCAACAACTTTAAAAATAGCATGATTGTCCATTCCTATCCCAAACCATTTAAATTCCAAAGCCAGGCTTTAAGAAGTTGGTAAATGCCTCCATGAATTTTTCATGAAGCTTTTTTTTGGGGGGGGTGGGGGGGGGAAGGGGGCTGCCTCTGTTCTCATGTTGACATCACAGCAGAGTTGTTATGGATGGGATTGATGGGAAACAGTGCAGGTGAGGCATCTGTACCAGGGCTTTCTGTGCAGTTCCCTGTGCAGCAGGTGAAGAGAAATCAAGAATTGGCGTTCATCCCATCCCAAAGTAAATATTTCTCCTACGCCAGATGAACTGCACCATCATAGCACCTTTTCTCTCAGCTGAAAAAGAGCCTTGGAGCCACGCACGGATGTGTAATTTCAGGGTCTGAACTAGGCAATTCCTACATCTGCAGTTAAATAAAAACCAGCAGGGCATAGTCTCCAGAACTGGTTTGGTATGACTGTCACTACTTAAATAATACAGGGCCTATCACAGTGTTGGCATGCACCAAATCCATGTCCGACTATCTCTTTCCCTCCCCCCTCTACCCCCAAGACAATGACAGGATACAGTGCCAAGTGACTGCTCATTAATAGTTTGCCCATGGCTAACCCCTTTTGAAGTGGAAAATGGGAGAAGAGAACTGACCCATTTGGATGTGAGCCATGCTATGCTCCCATGGTTTTGGGGAGCAACAGTCTGCGTTGACAGCTGGAAGACCCTTTCTTACCCTTTTCAGTAAGGTCATACCAATGTAATATTCACCAACAAACTGAGGCAACCAGATCATTGCTTCTGGTACCAACAGGCTGTGCAGTCACCAACAACGTTTACTACCTCTATAAATGGAAGGAATCTCTTACGAATTGTGGACTAAACTAGCACTGTCTGAATACTATGGAAAAGTTTTCTGTAGCTACAGCATCAAAAAACACTTCAGATGTTTCTAAAAGCTACAGGTAAGTTAATGACCATGAATTTCCAAACATTTGCTTCTGAGTTGGGAAATGAAGCAGACAGCTGGGGACTGGACAAACATATCTCTTCTCATTAATCAAGATTTTCAAAATGAATATTAACCCAGATGGATGACCAGCATAAGGCACTTCAGAAGAAAGAGTTTTAGGAAGTGTAAAGAACATTCTGAGAAGGAGTTTCTTTAAAGCATCTAAGATTGAGCTGTTGTGAAAGGTCTGGAACTAGGTTTAATAATATTTTTAAATGATATGTGCGTGCCATTGTTTTGGCCACAAACTATTTCACAGCAGATAAAAGCTTGAGCAAACGTTAGCTGTTTCCAACAGCCTCTTTCTAATCAAAATGATACGCCGGTGACTTTGAACTGCATATCAAATGGTTGTCTGAGAGTGGGAATGGACAGCACTGTCAAGGAAATCCTGATGTAATGGGTTTAAAAAAAAAAAAAAATCTCTGCTGGGAGCAGAGGCCAAGGCCTTTAGAAGCTGTAGGGATTAGCTTCTTTGTGCTTGAGGTAGGTTTGGTCATTGCTGCTTCTGTTGGGTTTAGCATGGATATCTGTCTCTTTGAATACCTGATCTAGAAGATTGGGGTTTTTTTGGAAGGAGATTGTCTGCTGTAGAAACAATAGCCCTACTAAGAGCAGCATGCAGAGATGCAACCAGACTGCAGCACCCTGAAAGCCTTGTGGGATTATACAGGAAAATGCAAAATTCAGAGATGCAAGAAACCTTTCTGACTCTTCTTCTCTGCCTCATATACAGTTGTTTGAGAGTGAGTGGACTAAGGAAAGAAGTTGTGACGGTGTGCTCCTTCCCCCTCCCCCCACTGATGTGCTCTCTCCCCCTCAACCTGACCTCCCTGTAAACAGCACGTATGTAGGGGCTAGTTGAGCATGCACCAGCTAAGACCTGTCTAGCATGCAAATATGACCATGAGTCAATCATCTCCCCCCCATAAATAGGGGGCAGCCCAGAGCCCATTGAGCTCTCCTGCACAGCAGCGGGCTGCACTGCAGAACCTCCTTTTGAGTAGGAGCGCCTCTCAAGGTCACTCCTCGAGGCTGAGAGATTCCTTACCCGCCACAGATCCTCGGTAAGTGATCAACAGCATGCTGAACTTTTGTGAACTTCGCAAAACTTTCCTGAGTTATATCCCTGACTGATAGCACACCTAATTCCTTACCCATAAACCGTTGACCAAGTCTGAGACTAGGACTGGATTCTGCCGCACCTAGGCTTCTCTCCGAAGGAGTTTAGAAAGCAAGGGGGTCCAGTCTGAATCTTGTGACTCAACAGGAGGGTTCCCTTTGCACTCACTCCTTTAGATATGAACTGTTGACCAAGTCTGGGACTAGGACTGGATCCAGCTGCACCTGGGCTTCTCTCCAAAGGAGTTTAGAAAGCAAGGGGGTCCAGTCTGGACCTCGTGACTCAACGGGAGGGTCTCCATTGCACACGCATCTGACCCTGTCCTTCATGCAGTAAATAACTGAGAGAACCTTGCCAATCGAACCTCGTTAAATCGTTCTTATTTACGACTGAACTTTGTTAAGTCACTGTCTTACTGCAGTAAACATAGTGCTGCTTCCCTCTTACGAGGGAAGTGCATCACTCCTTTCGCGACAGAAGTCTTTTCTCAAACCTTTTGCAACTAAATCATAGGTGGAAGAGACAAAAGGGGCATGTTGTAGAATGTCATGTAGTACACCCCTGTTTTCTTCTCTGCTATGCTGTCGGATATTAGACCAATCACTTGTAAATCCCTATGGATTTCCTATCTATGGAATGAAAGGCCAGTGACGCAAAGGACTTAGAAACTTCTTCCATTACATGCCTGCTTTCCTGTAGTTTTACTCTTGTTGTTTATTTATATCCACCATATTTAATAAATACTGTCTGTATATTAAGATAATTCTCCAAGAATGAAATGAATCACCATCTAAAGGTTCTTCTGTCTCTCTAGTTTAGAGGGAAACATCCAAATCAGAGTCAATATATTCCGCTCCTCAGGCTGACAGTGCAAACAAAATGCATAACGTAAAATACTGAAAATCTTCAGTGGCATCTAAGCACACTGCAGGGGGCTTTCAAAACATCCTGAGGATGCTATCAGCTCACAGAAAAGAACTTCTCCATCTGATAGCAGTCAGCGTGCTATATGCAACAGCTAGTTGCGTTTATGTTCAACCTCAGTGCAACAGCTCACAATGGCAAGGCAAAATTGGAGCACTATTTTATATGATGTCATCCCCAGGCTAAATCTCTTGATCCACAGCCTGAGAAACACAGGTGGAAAGGATGCCCTCATGTCAGCTGTCACTGTCCACCTATCTAGCCTGAACTTCATCAGTTTCTCTAGCAGGATGTCATGAGAGACTGTGTCAAAAGCCTTGTTGCAACTGAGGTAAACAAGTACCTCTCCTCTCCCCTCACCCGCCAAGCCAATCATCTCCTCAGAGCAGGCTGGCAGCTTTGTTAAGCAGAGTTTCCCCTCATAAAGCCATCCTGTCTACCTCCAGCCTATCACCTTTCTTTCATATCTCTGCAAATGATGTCCAGGATTAGTTGCTCCATCACCATCCTAGGGACTGAGGTGAGGCTGACTGGCTTGTAGTTCCCTGAATCCTCCTCCTTGCCCTTCTTGAAGGTAGCAGGGGCATTTGCTCTCTTGCAGTCCTTGGGAATCTCTCCTGTACACTTCCTTGTTAGGTTTGAGGTCAGCCAGGAGCTCCTTGTTCATCCACATAAACCTCTTGCTACCTCTGCTTGATTTCCTGCTTGTTGGAATGGACCACTCTTGAGCTTGGAGGAGGTGATCCTTGAATATCAGCCAGCTGTCTTGGACCCCTCTTCCCTCCAGGACCATATCATATGGAACCCTTCCCGAGCAGGCCAAATTCTCTTCTCCTCAAGCCCAGGGTATTGATCCTGCCTTTTGTCCTCTGCTCCCTCCTCACAGGATCCTCAGCTCCACCATTTTGTGGTCACTGCAGCTAAGACTGCCCCCGACTTCCACATCTCCAGTCAGTCCTTCCTTGTTTGTATGTATGAGATCCAGAGTGCCTCTCCTCCTCAGCTCCTTGATCACCTGTGTTAGAAAGTTGTCATCAATGCACTCCATAAACTCCCTGGATTTCTTGTGCCCTACTCCATTGTCCAGCCAGCCAATATCAGGGTGGTTGAAGCTCATAGGACCAGGGCCTGTGGACATAAACTTTATTCCAGTTCTCTGAAGAATGCCTCACCTATTTCTTCTTCCCGAAGAGATTATCTACAGCAGACACCCATTACATGGTCACCAGTGCTGGTCTGCCCCCAGTCCTGACCCATGAGCTCTCAGCTGGCCTCTCACCTGTCACCACAGAGCTCCATGCATTCCAGCTGCTCATTCAACTATTTCTCTTCTCTTCACACTTGAAACAGATTGCATTTTAAGCAAGAGCCTAAATTTTGTCAAATTTAACTTGATGGCTTCAAGGAAGTACTTCAGCTGCTGCCTTGTACATCATACCCATTCAACTTCATCTGCAACATCTAAGTTGATTGTAGAGAGGGGCACACTATTTCTGTGCTCATCCTGCACCACAGGTGTCTGCCTCCTGACAATATAGAGAAAGAAGATTGAAATCAGTATTCAGAGATATGACATCCCCGCTGTTGAAGGGACTATGTCTGTACCACACTGGCATGAGCTGTCTGAGGGTCCAGAGACACATCTCCTTTAGCAGAGCAGAGACTATGAGAAAGCAGGGAAAACCAAGGGGGAGGGAGCAATGGATTCACACACCTCACCCCAGAAGAATCAGCTGGAGAAGAGCAATTACACAGCCATTTGCCCATTGACCACAAGGCGGCTGGGCATCTGTCAACCCTCCATGCCCCATCTCCTCACCATACCGCACGCTTGAATTGCTTTCTCTGAGTCCCTACACCAAATTGTCTTAGCTCTATGCTATGCCACCTTTTTCCTGAAGTTGCTTACCTTCCTCTGATAGTCTGCACTGTCATCTGTTTCATCTCTCAAGTGCCCCACTCCTGACCCCTTATTCAGGCAGGCACCAACAATACTGGCACCAGGGGTCAGTCCTGCACTTTGGCAGAGTGACAGGGGTGCTGTTGAGCACATGCACTGATATAATGGGCTTTCTCCACAAAGGGGCCCACAAATGAGCTCTCAGGTCCGTTCATTGGATTCACCAACAAGATAAACATTTAAATGAGAAGAGTCAAGTCTAGTCACTTCAACATTTTAAACCGGGCCTAGACATACAGGTGAATTCAGAATGCCAAACAGAAGACACTTTTCAGAGCCAAGGACTGGACTCAAGTCCCAGACCTAGGTCTCTATATAGCTTGACTACCAGGGTACTTCTTCAGCATCTTCTTAAGCTGAAATAATGGCCTAGGGAAACAGGCCGTTGCCCTCTTCAGCTCAAGAGGGACAGAAGGTAGCTCCAGGTTCTTAAGTGTTTCATACCTAAGGAAAGAAGTGACCTCATCTAGTAATCGAATCAATCACAGTGTCTAGAAGATGCCATTCCCTAGTACAAAACACAGCAGCTGTTTCTAGGAATTATTGCTATGCTAAGGTTGAAATGCTGGAAGCTTACCAAAAGTCTATATTCCCACTGAGAAACCATGAGAGGAAAAAATTAAGGGGAAGAAGCTGACAGTTCATATATATTGGGATTTGGCCCAGAGTCAGTATAACTATCCTGGTCTGAGAAAAGGCAAAGGATGGAACTGACCACCAATAATCAGGTTTTATCTTCCAGGGGGATCATTCTATTACAGTGCAATGCAGCCAGTCTCCTAACACTGCACTGAAACACTGGCATGGCACTAATCCCAGAGGAAAGGAGCACTCCTACCAAGCAATTGCATCTTCAACTACTAACGGCTCCTTCCCTATCCCCTCCCCTCCCCCCAAATAGGAAGAAGAATAGGGTACATCACCTCTGCAGGACACTCTGCATGTCCTAGAAAAGGAGAGGGAAGACAGCAAGTCAGATCCCACCAAAAAAAACCCCATCAGCATAAATATTGTAGGGCGTGTCTGCATGCCCAGCAATCCTTTTGCCTGTTAGTGCTGGGCTTTATCTAACCCAGGTGTCATTAATTCTGCTAATTATTTGGGGGAAATGGAAAGAAAGGCAGCACTTGTAAGGTCTGGCTCATGACATCTGGATGAGTCACACCCCATTTTTACCCTTTGAGTATAAAGTCTTGCTTTCCAAGGTGCAGACCTACCATGACTAAGTTTAAAGCTCAGCCTTTTCCTCACCTCACCAAGAAAGATGAAAGTCATGTTGCTCTCAGCTAGACCACATGGAAGAGATTCAACAGGGAGATCCAGGGCTCCTGGTTGCAGAGGGCCATACAGATTAATAGTGACCTCTCAAAATGCCAGGCAGAGCTTCAGCCCTGCCCCAGAGAAAGGGACTGCCACAAGAGCTTCTTTGAAAGGCTGTGATCCACACATTGGTGTAGGAAAAGCCCCAGCATACAAACCTTGAGCACCCCTGCTCTGGACTCCAGGCATCTTTCCATGTCCACCATGAGGGTGTTGAGAGAGCAGCACTGCTCCGAGGGGTGTGCTGTGGTGGTCTTCAGCCTCCCCAGCATCTCAATCTCTTCTGCTCTCAGGCAATGCAACTGCTGGTCCTCCTCTTGCTCCGGGAAGGAGTGCAGCTCCTCAAAGTCACAGGTAATGCGCTTATGACAGTTCCACACTAACTCCTGTGGGACAGAGAAGTCACCAGGAGATTAGAGAGCATCTCCCAGCTGGGGACTGACCTGAGCCAACACCCCCAGGGAAGGGAAGAGCCCCTCTTGTCAACTCTTCTGAGCTCACCACACCACTGCAGTTCACTCCAGCTGGGTGGGCCTAAAGAGAAGGCCCCTACCCCACTCCTCCCAGCTCTGCCCCTTCTTCCACTTACTCTCAGCTCCTTGGGCTTTTTCTCCTCCATGGATAAATGTTCCTTCAAATCCTTTGCTTTTCTGCCCAGATGCTCCACGCAAGCTTGTAGCTTATCCTGGAGAGGGAAGGGCAAGAGATTCTGCTCAGGCAAAATGGTCCAAGGCATCAGATGCTGAAGCAGCACTGAGAAGGCTTGGATCATACCAGCTGAGAATCATATACCAATTGATCTGACATGTCACTTCATGCACTTTGCTTTCATGGGATGTCAATTATAAATTCCAGCAATCCTCTGGCTATTCACACTGAACATCTGCATCAGGTACTACACTGAGTGTTTCTGGGTTAAAGTTCTGAACACCTGTGTGTACAGCAGCAATACAGGTTACAATATTCCTCTGCCTTCAAAATTTAGCTTCTGAACAGCAGCTAGAAGTGCAGACAAGGAGTCAAAGCAAGATAGTTCTACACTGTATAGATTAATTTTTTCTAGGGAGTCAATCACCAGAGCAACTTTCCAGGAAACCTACTGTATCTCTGAATCAAAATGGAACTTCTGACTCCACCCTCAGATATGGGACAGCAGGAGTTACTCAGTGGAACATCACAAATTTTGCTCTAACACTCCCTCCTGCCTCTGAAAACGACTAATCGAATCCTAAGTTGAGATTCCTAAAAAAAAAATAAAGAATTGGGGGGGGGTCCTGAAAAATGCCTCCAACATTTTGGATGCAACTTGTGCAGACACCTTGGCTGGGATTCTGTCCAAGATTAAGACATCTACATTTAGATGAATTAGATGAATTAGATGCCTAAATTCCACTAGATGTCAGTATAGTCACAGGAGTATTCTAGAAAGCTAATTAGCTGACTATGCATCTACTGTCCGGTGAAGTGAATAAGCACATTTGTCAGACTGTTGGTTCTAGCCACCAACACAGCTAGCTCAATTGGTTGAGGTTGCCTCAGAGGGTGAAGCACACATCCCACTCAGCTGCTGGAATGTTTCTTCAGCTTCAAGATGGAGAGCCCGTGAGCAGTAACATCAGTTTCTGATGTCGGAATCATTACTGTAGTTTTGGGTGGTCTCACCTCAAGCTGGCCATGAGGTATAGGCACATTTCTACATACAGCTGCCTTAGTTCCCGTTCCTCCTTGCTCTATCCATTAGACTCCAGTTTCTTTACTGGATCATAGAAACGAAACCCTGAGCCCCCAGCACGTACCCTCCTCCTTCTGTAGCAGGGACTGTCTTTCTCCTCCCTGTTTGCAGAGAAGAGCGGAATCTACTAATAAGTTCTGCTTCGCTGCTTAGAGCGGGTAGGAGCCAGTAGTCATTGGGCCTACACTCAGCTCTTATGCCTAGATTAAACTCCTTCCCAGAACTGGGGAGGCCCTACATCCTCTTTCATAATCTACTCATGTTCTGATCCCTAGGCTCCACTTCCAAACTGTGGTGCTTGAATACAAATTTCTCTAGAGTTTCTCTAGTCACTAGCACCCTTTTGAAATATTTAGCGTCAAAGTCAAACTAGAGATGCAACACTTGTTCCCAGACTGTTCTGCTGCATTCCTGTGACTTAACAAGTATTGGTGGGTCTGAACTGCCCTACTGCCTTACTTAGGATGAGATGGTTAGAAGTTTAAAGACTGGAGTGGAATGCCAGGTATCTCAAACCTTGTGAAGGAAATGCTTTCTAGCAGTACCTCCGGGAGATACCATTTGCTTTCCTTGTGTTTTTTGAGGGCTTCATCCAGGGGCCCTCCTGTATGAGTGAGATGGCCGTGGGAGACTGCACACACCACACACATGGCTTCCTGGTCCTCCTTGCAGAAGAGACTGATGACCTCATGGTGCCGGCAGCAGAGCTTCTCGTTCTGCATCTTTTCCTTGACAAAAGGCAACTGCCAGGCTGTCTCCACTATGCTGGCCAGCTGCCGGTTGGGGTACATGACTTGCTGAGCACAAACATGCTGACACATTGAGCAGCTGAAGTCCTTGACCGCTGGCTCCCAGTAGTGGGTGATGCAGGCTCTACACAAGCTGTGGCCACCGGGAATCATGACAGGGTCCTGCAGGTAGTCAGACTGATGGAGCAAGTGGTGTCTATGTTAAGGACCTCCAAATGACTGAGGCAAGCCATTGGTGGTAGTGCTATGAGATGGGCACAGACTTCGGGAGACAGTTCCTATGTCCTGATATAGGAATAGTCACCTGGAGAAAAAAAAAAGAAAAAGAAAAAAAAGAAAACCACACCACAGAGCAAATAGATCACATACATGCATTATGCAGCATGTGGACTCAAGGAAGCCTAAGAATCAGGCCTCATAGATATTCTCTCCTAGCTTGAGTGAGGAGAGAAGACTAGAGAAAAGACATGGGCTATGTAACCCAGACACCTGGTTCAGCTTCATTGTCCTGTTCCTCACTGACCAAGGCAAGCAGTAATTTAAGTAACAAGCATTTATTGAATTCCCCAGTACCTTGCAGGAGGAGTTCTTTCCCCATATCAGACATGGGGGGGGAAGGCAGGCTGGAAATAGCACGCATGTTAGCAAGCGTAGTAGTACTGAATATTTCTGCTCTGTCACCTACATACAGACTTTTTCCCTTGAACTCAGTACATGGTGACCAGACACACAGAGAAACAGAAATGAGAGGTCCCACTTTCATACATAGCCCCCTGAAGGCAGTCTGGAAGAGGACTTATTAAAAGATAGCCCAGGCCTCATGGCGTAGACTAAATAGACTAGCTTCCCCCTCTCACTGTTTACACATGGTGCTTACAGGATGAAAAATTCCAATGCAAACAAGTTTGTTAACAAGGAAAACATTTTTCATCCAGAGGGTGACAAAACACTGGGACAGAAGCCTAGAGAGACTGTGAAACCTTCATACTTGGAGACAGGGAAAAACCAGCTGGATAAGACCCTTAATGTCTTAATCTAATTAGGCCTACTTTGAGCAAAAGACTAAATTAGGAGACCTACAGAGAACTCATCGAACATAAACAAGTCCACAATTTCACAACCCTGTAGATCTCCACTTCAAAAAAGAAAAAGCATACTACAGTTGAAGGAAATCAACAGGAGCAGAACACCCCTAGACAGACTGAAAAAGAACAAGTCTAACCAAGCAAGACCTCTTGATAAAATTTTAAAAGCTAGAAGCACTACGAGTTAGGCATTCAGGGCATCTAAGCTTTTTGGTCACAACACTACCTTGCCAAGGATAACTTCCAAGCTAAAGAATTTGTTAGGCAATACACGTCCCAGGTGGACTGCCACAGACCTTTGCTTTCAGCAACTAGAGAACAATTCCCCCTCTTCTCCTTTACAGAAAAAAACACAGATGTGGCTAACAATGTCATTTATATAGGAGCAACAGCTGTGATTGCCACCCACATGCCCTTTCCTACCTCACCCTATGAGTATGAATATGAAGCATATTAATTTGTGGTTTTAGGGATTAGTCATGGAATCTCTCTCCTTTCCCTCTACGTTGGATGTATATTCCCTGAGATGTTGCAGAAATCCTCTGAGCCCTCCGGGGTGACCCCTTCATTGATGTTAGGAGAAACAGTGCAGGTTTCCTTGACTGCAGAAGCAACTTTGACACCTGTGGTATGGTCAGAAATACAAGTTTATTGTCCTGTTCCAGGCTGTGTTGATCAGATTCAGGACTAATCAACAGGTACCCACAAGCAGCCCTAATGTCATTAGCTTATATTTCTCTTTCCTCTCTTCCCCTCCCAACTATGCTTTCCCTTTTGACTCCTGTTTTGCTCGTTTCACACCTGTATTTGCTATTTATATGATTATGTTGGTAACTCTAGCCTTCCTGAGCAACTTTGCTAAGACAGCAATCCTATTTCACTGTCTTTCAATATCCTTCACCCATGGGGAGTTCCTGACAAGCCTCTTTCACTCTCTGTAATGTCCAGCAGTTTCTCCTGTTTTTATCCTATTAGTGTAACCTCGGGTCATGGAGAGCCACCTACCCAGATAGATAAAAGCCTGTTCAGATCTCCTTCTTTTTCAGAGTGCTGGGTATTACCAAGAGTGGAATAAATCCAAATCTTCTCAACATTTTGGAAAGAGACCATCTCTGTTATACAAAACAGAAATAACAGAGATAAAGTCTGTTTCTATTTAAAAGTAGACTGAAATTTAGCAAAACATCGTTTCAGGACAATGTGGAACTAGAAGGTTACAGTCTAGGAATCCTAGAATAGCCTCATTTTCACACGTGTTCTTTGTGGCTTGTATGTCCAATTTATTGATCGAATTGATACAGCAGCAGAAGATTGTAGTGATGTATTGTTCCGTGCAAACAAATTGCAGTTACTTACCTTTGGTTTAATAAAGACGTGATAAGTGAAAATGGATATGAATTTAACTCTTTTCATAGTCCTGGAGTTTAAGTGCAGTTGACATCTACTCTGGAATATCATTGTAATCCCATGCAGACAAATGCATGTGAAACCTTATTTTCCCCAGAGATGCTGACCATCCATTTCTGTCTTCACAGGTAACTCTGTATATCCTGCACACCTTCAAAAGTCAGCTCAGGAATTCATACGCCCGTTTACCTACTAGTCAGACAGTCAGTTTGTTATGAGTGTGAATGGAGCTTGGTTTGGTGCAGGAACGAGCAGAATTAATCAAAGAGTGTTTTCTATCAGACATTTGTCTAGTAGAATGCCATCAAAGTTGACTGGAAAGAGTTGGAATCCAACCAGCGGACTTTAATATCCTTTCCTGAAAAAAAAAAAAAATAGCATCCCTGTTATACATATGGCAGTGAAGGAATAGTTGGTTTATTTAATAAATCTGGAGTAGCTCTACATACATATGGCTGCTTATGGAATTCATCTCACCTAGAGATATACCTTTAAGCATGCCTTCGTTTCTGTCTTCCATCTTAGTTTCTTCTCAATAGGGAGGGGGAGGAAAAAAAGTAACAGGTGTTTTTACAGAATGGTTCATGTGAGTATCTTAGACATCTGCTACAGGATGAGATGAGTTATGCCATAGAAGTGCCCATTTTTTCCTTCCTTTTCCCTATTCAGGATGTGTAGAATGATAAGTTCAGGAGGCTGCAGCCAGGGCCTGCCCCTCTGGCCCTGAGCCAGGTGGGCAGAGAAGACCTAGAGATGGTAGCAAGTTCAACCAAGAGTCCAGATGACCAGGAGAGTTCCTGGTGATGAAGCAGGTATGAGGTCAAGCTGAGAAGTCAGCCTGCGGGTCAGAGCCAGGATCAGGCCTGGTGAGGGTAACCAGGGACAGAGAGAGTCCAGTGCCTACTGGGCAGGCCCAAAGTGACAAGATAGGTCCAGGGTCAAGCTGGGAAGTCAGCCCAAAGGGCAGGGTCCAGAGCAATGGAGTCTGCACGCTGAGCTGAGCTGGAGATCAGTGCTCCTCTAGGGTAGCTCAGACAGAAACTGAAGTCCCAGGGTTGAGCTTAAATGGGGCTCCTTGGCCCATGGGCAGGAGGTGCCAGTGGCTGCCTCAGGCGAGGATGATCAGGCCCATTAAGGCCTGTTAGTGCCCTCAGACCCTGGAAACAGTAGTATTAAATATTAAAAATAAATATTAAATATTAAAAACTTTTCTGTAATAGCAAGAGCTACAGCTTTACTGTGAGAAAGTACAATTGTGACACTTTTGAAGGCGATTATTTTCACCTAAGTTTTTACTTTCAAGTTTGATGCCTTGAAGATATCCCAGCTTTGTTTTCAACTGTTGCTAACTAGTACCGGTTCAGCAGTATCGCTTCCATGTTCTGTTTCCATTCCCTTACCTCATACATCCTTGTAGTCTTTTTTTTCCTGACTCACAGTCTGAAGGTGATCATTAACCTTTTAGCAAAAGTGGGTCACATTCATCAGGCACCATAGACTGTTTACAGTATTAGTGATGTGGGCGACTCGAGTCTTCCATGCAAGAACAAAGTTACCACACAGCAGGTGGTCCTGAGGGACAGCCTACTCTCTTTTGTTGTGGGTGAATATCCTTGAACCAATTCACATTCATCGCAGGCTGAAAATGTGCACACAGAAGAATTTTTTACAAATGCTGAGGCTGGGATTCATCCTACTTAAGTTTAGACTTCTGTTAATGAGCTGCCAAAGCATAAACCAAACTTGTAGGCTCTTTCTATAGCTCATGAAGGCAAATAAAAGTCTGTTTGCCTCCATAGTTTTGGAAGAGAGATTGATCACACCTGTCTCTGTCTCCCTTGAAAGGTCTATATTTATATCTATGAATTACAGGAAGAGTGTAGAGTGACCAGCTCAGGTTTATGGAATTATTTCAAGTCCACGTTAATGCAGCTTAATGCTGCCCTGAGTTCTGGTTTTGGATCACATTCCATCTGACTCAGGGAGCTGGCTCTCAGAGAACAAAAAGCCACTGGCTTCAGTAGGGAAAGACTTCAGTCTCAGCTGCTTTGGCCATGGAAGTAGCACAGAGAAGGAAACGGAACTTGCTATAACACTGCCTCAATACACAGAGTTATTAGACAAATGGGTGTAAGACCATTTTTCCCTATCCTTAGGAAGGACTGCAAGTAAAGGTCCCATAAAAAGCTACACTCCCTCTCACTGGGGGTCATCACTCAGAGCAACCCATTCTGCCCATCCTGAACCACTTAGACCCCTTAATGTGTAAACGTAGTGTCTGAGGAAGAAATATGTTCCACTCTTCCATATCCATAGCTTTACCATTAAGACCGACAGGTGCTATTAAACAATAACCAGTCAGTTCCCAGAGCAACTCTGGCAGGATCTAGAAGTACAAATTTTCTGCAGGCAAACATTTTCATGCTTCCTAGAATACCATGGATGTTTCAGATATTGCTGACTAAACTGTGAGAGAGGACTGCAGGAAAGAAAGATAAATAACCCAGACAAGCAATACCTGTTGATCCACTTTTAACCCAGCTATCTTCTGAACACCACGGCTTTCACATAGTCTAGACGAGAACTCCGGAAGCCATTACATTGCCAGTCTAATGCAGTCTGGAAGAGGACTCGGTCCAATGCAAATACATTGCAGACCTCATGGTGCAGCCCAAACAGACGAGCTTCCCTCACTCATCATCTTACACACGGCACTGCACATTCATTGTCCCGGGAGTTGCCCCCACTCCACAACACGAGCAGCCACTGTAAGCACAGTCTAACCAAGGCTGCGTTACCTGGGACATTTCTGCCTGCCTAAGCCCCACTGATGACTTTCCCTGCTAGGGACAGTCAGAGCAGATCACTCTTCAGCTGAGTAACCCAATTCAGCTCTCTGCTCTGAAGGCCAACAGTTTGTCAAACAACCTCTAAGCCCTCGAAGTAGCACAAGTAAGCTAGCTTTTCTGGCAGGTAGAGATGTCCTTAAACTCCTGCCAGAATCAGGGGAAGGGTCTTTGTTCGTATGTCTCAAAGGCTCCTCAGCTTCCCAGAACAGCTGTCTTCATCATCTTATCGTAAAGTAATTTCAATAAGTGTCCAGTGATATTGCAAGAACAGAGAGAGGTTGCAAGAACAGAGAGAGACGCACCAGAACTCTAAGCAAATCACCAGCGATTACCTACTTGAAGAATTTTCTATCTGCATTTGAAGAAAAATCTACCCCGATGGATGGACACATAATCTGAGCCTGGATGGTCCACACATGAACAGGTTATCACAGCAAAATATCTGCTCCACAGATGAGCAGGCTGCCTGAAACTAGATGGTCCATGAGCCAAAGAGGTTATCTAACAAAGGGCACGAGTCCAAGGGTAGATGTGTTATTAGAGACAACAGGAGTCTTCTGTGGAAAAACCAGCTGTGTATCAGGACTGTGCATTTTAATGAGAGGAAGAATTATCAAGTTTGATCACAATTAATAACAGAGGTGGTTTCACATTCAGATGGCATACTTAATGCTTAAACTCCACGGAGTTGCACTGCAGCTCTTCAGAGTCAGATAAGCAGAACTGATTCCTCTGATATCTTGCACTGTACTGCTATTTACATGAATATGGTCTTGTTATTATTAAAAGAATCTATATTAAAGTTTGCAGTCTAAAGCTCTGTTAATTTTTTTCAATAGATCTTATTCCTTACCCTTGAGCTCTGGCTGATAAATCAGGTGCAAAAAAGCAAGGAAGATAGAGATGCCAAGGGGAGAAGAAAGAATGGCAGTAACAGGAGCAGCGGTGAGTTTGAGGCTGCTGAGGCTTTCTTTCCACCATGCCATTACTGTGCAGCTATTTTGTACGTCTTATTTCTTACCCTGTCCCTTAGTCTCATGGGCTAGGGAATTACTCATGCCATGGAATTACTCTTCTTTTGCTATAGTTATCTGGAAGTTAATGATCTAAATCCAAGGTACTTGGGCTTTCTGGAGAGTTGATAGGGACAGGCATGACCAGGGTTCACTGAATTTGCTAGGACACTTATGTCATCAGTTTCACTAGTAAAAAGTAGTAAGGGCAGGGAATGAGACGGGCATGTCCTATAATCAATGACAACAAAGACACCCTTAGAGGATGATTCCTTCTGCTTATCACACTTATCTTAAGATGGGATGAATTGTCCTCTGAAGGTGATATTGCTTCCTTTGTCTATAGGGGGAGCCCAGAATAGATGTTGACTAGACCCCTAACCAAGGGTAGGGGAAATTAATTCACAGAAAGATTCTTCATTACAGTGCATCTGCTGAGACTCCTAATTAAGGCCTGGTGTCTTGCAGGAGATCTAATTTACAGACATTAAACTGCATCGAGAGTCATAAATACACTAAGTACTTCAGTAACACCATTTTTCTGAAGAAAGAGTTCCAAAGCGGCAAGCTGAGTGTTAGAATATCACATTTCATATTGAAGTTGTTTCTCAGCGTGTCACTCCACTAATGTTTCACAACGCCCAGGCTGCAGGTCAGCTGCAACATATAGGGAAAAGAATGAGCTGTTGCTCCAAAGGCAGTACTGAATTGCGTAGTTCTGCAAACATCAAAGCAAAGAACCTTTATCTGGGCATTTACCTGGAGCAGGGAGGGGCTCTATTGCAAATCTGAAGTCCTAAAGTTTTTCTGTTTAGATAAATCTTCTGACTTGTTTCAGTAAGATGTCTTTGTAGTGAAGAAGGAAGCTACTCACTCTTACGAAGGTACATGAAATGTTTGTAGCTTTTGAAGTAAGAGTTTATTTCTGGGATCAATATGGCATAAAATTTCTCGCACCTTCATGCAAGGAAGGTAGGCCTATTTCTTCATTTTAGAGATCAAAAAGATCATTTTCAATCTGCAGATAGAATCATAGAATCATTTAGGTTGGGAAGGATTTCTGGAGGTCATCAAGTCCAACCTCCTCCTCAAAGCAGGTTCAGTCAGATCAGATTGCTCCGGCCCAATCCAGCTGAATTTTAAATGTCAGCACAGATGGAGATTCTACAAATTTGCACCTAATCCAGTGTTTGATCCCTCACATTGGGGCAGGAGAGGGAAATTTCCTCCTTCAGTTTCCCAAGTAGTCCATGGAAGAGAGCAACCTGTTGATAGCAAGCTCATTGAAGCCCTTTTCTGAGAATTAACTGGGCTAGTTGCTGTGCTTCAGGGCAGAAAAGGTTGGGTAGGTTGGAGATAAACAACAGCCAGCTATGCAAAGATGACTCAGTGTGTAAAGGCAGTCTGGTCTTTTGTGCATCTAAGCAGGGTAAGCATTTTCCTCACTTAAACTGTGTACCTAACCATTATAGGCTGGTTTTAATCCTGCTGTCTGCTTCTTGAAATGGGCAAGTACTTCTGAAGATTTGGCTCAAGGGGGGAATAAACTGGCTTGGTATCTACAGTATCTTCTCTTGCCTTTCTGGATGAAACAGGTCAGTAAGAGAATAGTTTTGTACCTATGCAATACCTTGAAGCCTATGCTAGAAACAGACCTCAGCAAGAACTGAAACCTCCATTCAGTCACCCACGTGATAAGAACTCCGCTTTGAGAGCGTCAGCCAGGTTACTGGTAACCTCCAAGAGATTAACAATAATTTTTCATGTGAGGTGAAGCTGGTAGAACCTTTACAGGGATGAGTGATTCCCTTCTTGTTCAGGATTCCTTCCCTTTTAGCATGAGATTTTTCACCCTCTAAATGGAAAGTTATTTCATTTGGTGACTCTTCCCAATTTATTCCTGAGCAGAAGATGGCCACTTTCCCTTGACAACAGGGATGCAAGCAAATGAGAAATCCTTTCTCAGCCAAACCTGGAGGATCTTGTGGTATCTCCTCCTCTTTGGGAAGATGCAAAGCTGAGTTTTCCTGCTGCTGTTGCCATTTAGTGCTTGGCACCTTTCATACAAGAGAGGAAACTCTTACTTTCTTCTGCCAGGATGTGGATGTGTTATTTGTATGTTTACAAGTTGCAGTCCCAAAGGTCAGGGTGGTGGAGGTCCATGTAATGAAGGCAGGTCTTAGCAAGTTGGCACAGCTGCAGCCTAACCATTATATTCCTATTTCAGCAAGGCTGAACGGGGGCTGCTTTGTCCTGTTAATGGACTTTGTGGCCCATACTGAGCTCTAACTACCCTGCTACCAATGCCCGGGGGAGTTAGCTAGTAGGCAAAAAATGTATTGGTGATTGCAATACAGGAAGAATGATGTCTGAACTAGTGTCAAGACCACCTATCTTCAGGAACAAGCGGGCCATTGCCCTTGGAGTGGGCCATTTGGATGATACTGTACACCCAACCGTGGCCACGAGTGAGGGGAGAAGAGTGCTCCATAGATGTCCTCAAGAAAAGCAGACTTTTTTCCTTAAAAGAGGAGAAAGAGGGCACACGAAAACCATTGTAGTGCCAGACTAGGACTGGTGTTTCACAGTGCTGCTGCTTCCTTTTGAATAAATTATTTTCTCTTTCTGCGCTTTCTTATCTCACCTGAAAAATAGGAAGAGTACTCCCTTGTTTCACAAGTCATTTCAATGCGTAATTAAAGAAGTCTAGTCAGAAGCTATGATGAAAATGCGCCGTACTTCCTTGTGGCTACTGAGACAATCCATTGTGTGTTGCCAGTTTCCCATTACTTCTAGGTGTTGAACCAGTTTCTTGTCGGGAGATAACATGAGTGTGCTAGCAACATGCCTGAGAGGAATCACTGTGTGGCCATTGAGTTTATCCTCTCTGGACTAACGGAAAGCCAAGAGGTGAAGGTAACCCGCTTTTTTTAAGCACATTATTAGGGAATCTTGGAAGGATCATGTAGATGAAGGTTGATCCCCCGGCTTCACACACTGTGTACCTTTCCCTCAGTAACTTGGCTTCTGTGGATTTCTGTTACTCCTCAGCTATCTCCCCGAGGTTGCTGGTGAACTCTTCAGCAGTGAGGAGAGCCATTTCAGTCAGTGCCTGTGTGGCACAGCTATTCACTTGTCTCCTCATGGCTAGTGCTGTGTGTCTCCTGCTGGCAGTAATGGCATATGACTGCATGTGGCTCTCTGTAACCCTCTCCTTTAGGCAACTGTCATGTCCTCAAAAGCCTGTACACAGATGGTAATCATCTCCTGTTTCACTGGCTTTGTCCACGCACTTGCGCAAACTATCTCCACCTTCACATTCTCTTTCTGTGACTTTGGTGTTATCGGTCATTATTTCTGTGACATCCCCCTAGGATCCAGCTTTCATGCTCTGACACCTATAGCAAAGAGACGGAACTTCACATTTTTGGTGTGTTTCGTGGCATCTTCACATCTCTGGCAATTCTCATCTCCTCCATCTACCTCATCTCCACCACCCTGAGGATCCACTCCTCCAAGCGGAGATGCAAAGCCTTCTCCACCTGTGCTTCCCATCTGAGAGCTCTCTTCTTGTTTTATGGCAGCACCATTTTTATGTGCAGTAGCCCAACATCCAGCTACTCATTGGACTGAGATAAACGGGCCTCTCTGTTCTCTACAGTGGTGACTGCACTGGTGAATCTTATCAGCTACAGCCTAAGGAATAAGGAGGTGAAGGATGCTCTGAGGAGAGTTTTAGGTCATATCAGAGAAACTTCAGCAGACTTGTTAGAAAGAGAACTTTGTTTGGGGAGAATTTATCAAAACCTTGGTACAAAGAGTAGGACTTCCAAGGAAGATTTGATCAGCTTCCAAGGGTGAGATTCAGAAAGGTACGAAATTGCTAGAAGTGATTTTAGGTGGACTTTTAACTGGTTGTATCTGCAACTTCTATCTTGAAAGACTGTGTTCCTCTGCTGCTGAAAGCTGGAGGAATCCTGACTTTTAACTTGCAAGTTCCAAGCACAAACAGGACTCCTGCCTGAGGAGCGCGTGGCACAGAACTGCAGTTCTCTGTTCTATTAGGAACGTTTGCTCATGTAGGAAAACCACCAGTCCGTCAAGATGCGAAAAAGCTTTCAAAGATATTCAAGAGGAGAAAAGCAATGTGATTTGAATTTATGGCCATTTCTGCTACGTCTTCAGTATTTGAAAGGAGTAGCCTCTTCCAGTGCAACACACAGAACCTGAAGTTCTGCAAAGGAAATCTTGGAGAAGAGACACCCGTGTTTTTGCCCCCCAAACACTAGGGAAAGTAACTGTCCCTCTTCTGTTAAATCTCCCTCTTCTGTCACCCATTACTACCTCCTTTTTCCCCTTCTGCCTGGAAACATGAAAAAACTACAGAAATGCAGAAAAGATTGACTTCTAATTTTGCTACCATTGTGAAGTAACAAGAACTTATTCCTGCTTTTCATCTCCACATATCAGCAATCCACTTGAGGCAACTGAGTGAACCGGTAGTTATTTTAAGGACATTGGACATAATCTGAAAGTTAATCAAGCTGCGGTGTTGTTTCACTTAAAAGAATGACGGAATAAGATGGTGACTTACCAACTACATGTCTGCCATCAATGTGATTTTGAGAATAAACGACCAATCATTTCTGGGAGATGAGAAAGTTGGGAAAGGCTTTGGAATCCTTTTATCAATTCAGCTAAGCTAGCTCTAAGGATAGGTGTTCTAGCGCTAAACGATGTTTCATCCCTTCTGGCTGAGTTTACAAATGCTGTCCCTCAGTTGGCAGAAGGAGTTGAAATCTTTATTGAGCTGAAAGTGACAGAATTAATCTCAGACAGGTGAGAGGTTCCTGCCTCTGCATAAGGTTTACAGTCAAAGGGGGATGGAAAGAGGTCTCGCGGATTCCCTTTGCATTTCACTGCAAGCCTGTTAGGGCTGTTATTTCCCCTGACTTCCTCTCCTTAAAGCTGTGCATAACTCTAGCAAAGATTGTGTCCCTGTGATCATCTATGGCACCCTAAAGAAGGATTTTACAAGTCTCTTTCTTTCAAACTGCTGCCAGCATATTTTACAGAGAGCTGATATGACTGCGAAACATCATTATTTTTGCCCAAAGACACACGGCTGGGGAGAAAACTTATCTTCACTATGTTATAGTCTGAATTTTGATCAAGTAGTGATGATTAAAGGCCATCACTATCTCAGAAGCCATTTATCTCAGTAACGCTAAAATTAGAATATGCACGGGGTAGTAAAAGCATTTGGACTATATGCACTATTATCCCACTGGCCTGACGGTCCTAAAAAGCGGGAAAAAGAAATTGAAAATGTAGCCTTTTGGTGCTGCTAGTTGTCATCTTTCTGTTGCTGCAGAGGCTGAAGCTCAAGGTTTATCTCTTGTTTCTCATCATTAAGTATCATCAGATATGTGAAGAACACAGTTTTTGCACATATCAATGTTGCACTGTCCTTATCTTGGATAGAGAAGTGAGATTTTTAAACCAGATTTCTGAGGTGTCCAAAATTGTCTCTTTCAGTGGACTCCCAGCTCACAGGAAGGAAATAGCTTGAAAAGAAATCACAGGCATCATTTTATTTTCCTGTGTATGTTTACAGGTCTCTGGGAAGAGCAATGTACAATCCTACTCTTCCAGAAAAAGACAGGTAGGTTGTCATCAGAGAGCTTCCCTGCACAGCAATGAGTCATGTCTGCACACCTCTCTCTGCGCTGATGTTTAAGATGATAGTCAAAGCCATCTAGAGCTAAGCATCAGCAGAACCGGCAGCATGTTTCAATCAAGAATCACAATCTCAAACCTAAATATGCTTTCTGACAAATATCATCAAAAAGAACAGATTTGCATAAGCCCCACATTCATCTAAGCCGTGCATTCACCTATCCCTTAGTCTCCACCTCGAGAAACCCAGACAAAATTAGGGAATTTAAAATGTTAAAGAGCTGCTGTCTCTTCAAATCTACAGTTTGCTTTTCTAAGAAAGCCTTCTGATCCACCATCCAGAATCCTGTTCCTCTTCTTTCCTTCCCCAAATCTCAGTTCCAGGAGGAGATTTGGGAAAATCCCTGCCTTGAATCACTTGTCATGACAGCAATGCTAAAGTAAGTCTATTTGTGGTAGAACACCATTGCCCAGAGTCAGGAGGTCATAGGGGCCTTTGGGGGTTTCCCTGCTGCAAACAGTTGAGGAAAACTCGATGAATCAAGAACAGTACTGTTAAGAATTTTAGGGAAATTTTCAGTGTTCAGCTAGGAATTAGGTTATATTGATAGATTACAAAGCTCAGCTATGACATAAGGTCAAGGCCTTGGAAAGGTGTTAGCAGAGCTCCTTTAAATGAAGCGTTCCCAGAGACACCAGGCTGGCACAGACTAATGAAAATCGGAGTGAATGCCTGGCATTGGGGAACGGCCTCTGTGTCCACAGTGTTCCTGGGAGCCTTGGAAAGTCTAGTACAGTGTATGTCACCCTTCACTGTAAGGCAGACACCTAGTGCAGCATCCTGCTCCTCTCATGCTCCTATTTTACCATGCAATGAATCTCAGTTCCCTCAAAGGTCTCTTGCTGTCTTCAGCAGCTCTCTCAAGTTGAGGCACCTCATGTCAGCACACCAATATATGTGAGATGAAACCTGCTTGTGCTCTGCCACACTGAAGGATTTACTTTCTCTTGGAAGCTTAGCACCACCATCACTTTTTTTGTGTAGAAACGTGAGCAGACACCACTCTCTGAAGCTCGTAGGAGCTAGTGGGAAAGCATAACCTCTCAAAATACTTAGTTATTCCCCTTAATGCCAGGAGAAGCCAAGACCTGAGACTTACACAGCTCTAAGGTGTCTAAAGGTAAAAGCCACAATACCACCCCAAAGGCTCAGGTTTGACTGGTGACAATATGCTCACATCCTTTTGACTGACAATTTCCAAAGAAAGATGAGAGCTACATGAAACCTTGAATTTAGTTTCAGTTCTACTCTTGTCTGCTGAGAAGATGGTGGAAGAGCGCATAGAGATGAAAATGCATGGCCCAAGGAACAGAAGTGCAACAGTGATATGGGAGGTGCAGGTAGAGAGTGCTTTGAGACGCCCTTTGGAAGAGGGTGTCCTCAAAGAGACCAAAATAATGACACAGGACACAACAAGAACAAGCAAAGAGCCCGAGGAAATCAGACCACTATTGGCAACCACGATGCAACCAACCACGTAGGTGTCAGTGCAGGCCAGCTTCAGCAAAGCGTGTACATCACAGAAGTAGTGGTCGATCTCATTGGGCCCACAAAACAATAGCTGAGCAGTCAGCAGGGTCTGCGCCAGGGAGTGCACACAGCCTCCCACCCACGAAGCTGCCACCAGCCGGCCACACACATGCTTGTTCATAATGCTTGTGTAATGAAGCGGCTTGCATATAGCAGTGTAACGATCATACGCCATTGCTATGAGGATGAACATCTCCGTGCAGGCAAAGAGATGGACCCCAAAGAGCTGTGCTATGCAGCCCACAAAAGAGATGGTCTTCTTTTCAGCAAGAAGGTCACAAATGAGTTTGGGAACTGTGACAGTAGAGTAACTGATATCTACAAAGGACAAGCAGCTCAGGAAGAAGTACATGGGAGAGTCCAGCTGTTGACTGTTCTATATAGTGAGGATGATAAGCAGGTTTCCAAGAATAACAGTGGCATAGAAGACTAAGAAGAATGTGAAGCATACTTTTGCTAATGCATCATCTTGTGTGAGTCCCTGGAAGACAAACTCCGTCACATTGTTTTTGTTCTTCACATACGTCACGTAGACAGGACCTGAAGCACAGAATAAAGCCACCTGTGATGGCATTAGAAACACAGTGCTATCAGTACACATCCATATTGATCACTGGTATGTTCAATATCAATGTATTCCCTTTTATGCCTTTTGGGGAAAGTTTCCTTTCAAAGTCAATGCTTCTCTCAAGGAGTGACAGTTGATATCTAACTCAGAATGTATTACTGAAGTGTGTAATAGCGAGCTCCGTTCATTTATTTGAGGGAGTTGGTGGAAATATCCTCCAGATTCATATTTCTGATCTTTGCCCCTTTTAAAAAGGAAGACTAGTCACTAGGTTCCCTAAACATCCACTTTTGAAGTGTTGATTTGGAAACGAAAACCTGACTGAGAAGGATAGTGCATGTTTTGATTTGAGTCTCAACACGTTAGTCATTCCCTAAGGAATTCTGCTCAAGCAGTGAACGTACCTTCTTTTTCAACCCTCTGAAGGAATTCAACAGAACTGGTCCTTGCTATTGCTCTCTGACTCTGGTAGAATGTCCATGCATTTTTGTGCAACCATCAGTATTCACATCATGACACAAGGCAGCTGGCTAATTAACATCACTTCAGCTATCAGTGTAGATCCTTCTGGAGGAGGTAAAGTGGACACCTACCTCATGTCTGTTTAGCAGAGATGTGCCTTTAGGCACAAACTGTCTTTAAGGCGCCCTAAGTGAAATCAGACCATGTTCAAGGCATGCCAGGAAACCTGAAGCAGGAGAGTCATTGTCCTATATGTGCTGTACTGGGCTACATCTTGTGTGGATGGGTTCCAGTTATTGCTCAGGAGTTTCTGGGTTGAGACCTCAGTCTCCAAAAGAGCGGGCTTGTATTTCCTCAGACCACCTTTCCTACAGTACATGGGTGAATACTGGAGATAATCTGCATTAACGATGTGTCAGTAAGGTTTTTGTACACCTCAGCCAAGTTCTGGACTATGGAAATCCCCATAAACACACCTGTGATGCCCCTGGGGTAATAAATACACCGCTGCTGAATCTCCTTTACTCACCAACACCCTTGTATTCACCTTTGCTGCACTCTAGTGCAGTACGCAAGTATCACTAGTGTTCAGTTTCTACACTGAAAAGATAGACGGCAAGAGCTGCAGAACAATGTCCACAATACTGGCAAGTCCTTTGGGCTCTTAATCCTGTTCCACAATCACAGGTCAATCAGTTCTTTCTCACGAGATCTCTGCCTCTTCCACCCTCCAACTTTAGCAGCAGAGGAAATATTCTTTCGTGTCTCCAGCCCTATCTCCATGCCACTCCATGGGCAGAGGGAAAGCAGTGTGGGGAGGCCCAAAGCATGTGTGTTAAGAGCATTGTTGCCACGATGTGTACAGCTAGAGGGGACAAGTTAAGATTGAGTACATAGGCAGTGCTGCAGCTACCTATTGACTCCTTGACTCTGTAACACCAGAAACTTCCTTTTGACAGATATTTCTGGAAATGGCGTATAACTGAAAAATAAGCAAAGAAGACACCAATTAAAACAAAGGGTAAAAAAAAAATTGAGTTCTTTCTACTTCATAAAATGCACCTCACAAAAGTCACTCAACAGTAATGCCTCTTTTCAAAGGCAGGATTTCATAGTCATGCTTGAACAAAACAAAGAAGCAAGATCAGAAAACTTACACAGTTTATATTTGCTAGTCTCCAACAGTTTGCCTGCTATTCTCCTCTGATGACCTCTCGGACCACTTCAGGCAGTTTCATCAAAACCTCTCAGCTTCAAGCTGCTTCTTATGTGTCACGAGAGCAGTCCACATCTCTGCCAGGGCTGGAAACTACAGGGGATGAAACGGACAGCCTGAATGTCTAGCTCCATTTCTCATTCTGCAAAAACAACTTCCAAGAGCATCTGCAAGAACAACTCTCTGTCTCTCTCCAGATGGGGAAGTTGTGGCAGAAATATTTCAAGTAAATTGCACAGCAGAAGCACAAGCTTACCAGAAGCAATGAGATCGCAGAGGCATGTGAAGTTTTCTTTGTCAGAAAGAATCAGTGGACAAGGAGATAAAATATATATTTTGGACAGCTATTAGAGTAATCTCTACAGGGTGACTCTGGAGCGTGATCACCTAGACCATGTCACATTGTGGGGGGGTTGCTTGCTTTCTTGCTTCCTTTCCAGAGCTGTCTAGATAAATGGACTTCATTTAGTATTAGCTATGTGCTTCTTTTGGAAACATTTCTATTTAAAATCAATGTCATGGCTGACCATTTGCAAGAGTTTGTGTTCACATTACCCTTGCAATCAAACATTTTTTGAATAAAGATGTCTCTTACACGTGTTAGATATTTCTTCCCTTCCAAGACAATATTTCACATATGCTTTCTTCTTTCTTATTAACTTGCTCTTACCATTGCATGTTTGCAGCATAAATAAATATCAGAACTGTGCTATAGGACTGTTGGCACTTAGACATCTGGTCTGTACACGTTTGAAACAAGAAGTAAACGAGGAAATTATTTCAAGACTTCAAAAATGTTTGTGGTCAGGCCTCACTACTTGCCAGGTATTTTTACTCAGGCAATGCAAAATACAGAAGCAGCTGGTTAGTCCTCATATTAAATCATTATAAGAATCTGAGCCAATGTGTAGAGGAATCAAATGTTGTTGTTGTTGTTGATGCCTTCCATAAGCTATGGTCCCGCTGTTGCCTGCTAGCATCCAGCAGCCAGAAGAGAAATCAGAAAAATCATGGCATTCTTCCCCAAAACATTTTAAAAAAAACAAACAGTTTTAAAATTATAAGCCTTAGCTTGAACTGGCCGTGTGCCCTAACCCCTCAGCAGTTTCAGTATGAAGGGGGTCAGTGGGCCCCATCTGTCTTTCTACCTGCCCCACCCCAGGTGAGACAGACCAACCTCTGAAGGCGCCTGTCCCTCTCTGTTGACAATGGTGCTCAGCTAGACAACTGTCCTTCATTGCATGAAGAATTTAGACTGCTACAAATAGGTGGGGATGGTCCCACCTTTAGCTGTGTCCACAGAGTGTGAATGCTGGGTGAGGGACATGCTGGCCCAGGCCTGAGGGACACTATCCCTCTAAGCCTTGAGAATCAGGATTTATCCCAGTTCCGTCCTGCTGGCTGCCATCCACATAACCCACCACGGTGAGGAGAAGACACTGAGACATCCGCAGTGTACTGGTGCATGCCTGTGAAATGGGAACCCACTCTGCCACCCCCTGCATAGAGCAGAGGACATTCAGGGAACCAGAGCATTTGCGACATTGTCCCAGGGTTTGGTCTGTAGATCTGCCGCTCTCCTCTGCAGGGAACACCTTCTTATCTTGAATCACACTTAAGCCATGTTAAGGTGCAACACAAGTGCAAGCAAGTGTTTATAGGGAACGTGAAGTGAAGGAAGAAAAAAGAAAGTGCTTTAGTTACTTTCAGAGTGCATTACACAGATGTCTTTCTCCTTCACGCACCTGATTTGCTCTTTTCCTCCTGGCAAGGTAGGAGTCAGGGTCCCGTGGCTCCTCGTGGCTCCTTCGTCCTTGTGGAGAACCTTAGCTGCTACAACTAACCTCCCTGTGGCAGCTGTGACTGGCTCTGAGATGATTTAATCTTCCATCTTCACATTTCTTCTCTTCCCTCCTGCAGGAGTAGCTGCTCCAGCTATTCCCTTGGAATACATGTTCCTTCCTTTGCCTGGGCCTGTAGATGTGCCCTGTTGGGCTAGGAGTTATCCTGCGTACAGGAATTATTCCCAAACAACTCTTTTTTTTCACTGACACATAAAATTGTGCCCCCCAATGCTTTCTTTGCCCCCCAATACTTTCTTTGGTGGCGACAATTTCCTACGGTGAGCAATTTATCTTTCACTTGGATCTTTGATTCTCTATTAGTCTAAACAGTAAAATGCAAAATCTGAGGCAGAGATGAAGGGCAGAGGGGATGGCTAGGAAGGAGGGCATTAGTGACAGGTGAACTACTACAGAAAGGCAGAGAGTTGCACTGGAATGGGAAGCGGAGAAGCTTCTCCTCATATCATCTGCATCAGCAAATGACCCAGCCAGCATCTAATATCAGCAGTTTAACTGCTAACCCATGGATTCAGCATATGACAATGCAGTACTCCTAAGAAGGCATTTACTCCAAAGTAAAGGGGAAGGAAGCCTTTGGCGCAATTGCTTCCAGCAGGAGGTGACCAACAGCCTTGCAGACACCTTGGGCCATTGTTTCCTAGCTGAGTAGATTACAGAGTAGATGGAGTTTGTCTGACGGAAAGTTTACACCTGGGAGAGCTCGGACTAACGGGATGCTCTGCCTGGAACACATTTTAATATTTTTGATAGCATTCATTTCTTTATTTGCTGGTGTCTCAGCAGTGCTTGGAAGCCCCAGTCCTGGGCCTGTGCTATTCAAAAAGAGAACATAAAGGGAAGCCCTGCTAGTCACAGAGTTTACAATGCCATTCCAATCAAAACATGAGCTTTCAGTGTCTTCCTAACTACTGCAACAGCTAAAACCAAGCTTTTCTTCAAAAGGGAGCTTTCAGTAAATTTTCCAAAATGGAATTGTAGTGAGAGAGACTTGATTTTCTCAGCTCCTGAGAAAATGTTACCACAGTTCTACACCTCACCCTTTTCACTCCAGACTTTTCTATTCCACAGTTTTCTCATGGCACTTTTCATCTCCTCATTTCTCAGTGTGTAGATGAGTGGGTTCAGCATGGGCGTGATGACAGTGTAAAACACAGCTAACCTCTTCTCCTCCGAGAGACTGCTGGATGGGCGTATGTAGGTGAATGTGCATGGCCCAAAGAAGAGAATCACCACAGTAATGTGGGACCCACAGGTGGAGAGGGCTTTGTTCCTCCCTTCGGACGTTCGTCTTTTCAAGGATAACAAAATGACCATGTAGGATGTGACCAGGATGATGAAAGAGACCAAACAAATCATTCCAGTATTGGCAACGACAATGACGCCCACAACATAGGGGTCAGTACAGGCCAGTTGTAGTAGGGGACGGACATCACAGAGGTAGTGGTCAATTTTGTTGGGGCCGCAAAAAGGGAGGCTAACGGTTACGAGGGTCTGCACCAGGGAGTGCACAAAGCCCCCCACCCATGAACCCATCACCATCCAGCCACACACACGCCTGGTCATGAGGGTGGTGTAGTGCAGGGGTCTGCATATGGCAAAGTAGCGATCATAGGCCATCACTGTGAGGATGAAGACCTCAGCGCCGCCGGAGATATGTTCCCAAAATAGCTGTGCCATGCAACCCCCAAAGGAAATGGTTTTCTTCTCAACAAGGAAGTCAGCAATCATTTTGGGAGCTGTGGCAGAAGAGTAGCAAATATCTGCAATGGACAGGTGGCAGAGAAAGAAATACATGGGGGAGTTCAGACGTTGACTGCTGACTACAGTGACAACGATGAGCAGATTTCCTGCCACAGTAACAATATAGAAGAACAAAAACACCACAAAACATATTTTCTGCACCCCTTGGTTCTTTGAAAGGCCCAGAAGAATGAATTCCTTCACACTGCTTACGTTCTCCATGTTGATCAGTTGGGTGGCAATATGCAATATGCAGCTTATACACCTGGGAAAATAAAGACAGACACATGATTCATCAGCATTTTTTCATTATTAATGATGAATTCTATATCAGAAGTGGATACAAGCCAAGAAAGATATAGCATTAGTATTAAACTTATGAAGCGTTTAGTTTCTGTCATTTATTTTTTTTTTAACGGCTATTTAATTCTCCACAGTACAAAGCTTCTGCCATGGCTTTGGTGGCACGGACATAGGTGCACTCTGTGATATGTTCCTTAATCCTGGTGCTCCAGGATTTTGAAGGACTGGCTCCATGGCTGGTAGCCTTCCATGCACTAAGGACAAGGCCAGAGTGTTCATCTTGGGCACTACGAGGCAGATAATGCAGTATGTTTGCCCTCAGGGTAGACAAAGTCCCTGACAGCAATCTTTGTAAAATGGGTGTCTTTAAGAATACCTGGAAATATTGCTCAGAATGATGATTTGCTTTATAAGTACACATGATCTTTGAATTCTTGTTTAGAAGTGAAATATACCCACATGCAGAGAAAAGAACTCTCTTGTCTATATACATTTTGAAACGTAAATATGAAATGTCACAGGCTGAAAAATGAGTTCTGGGAAGGTTATCTATCATGGAGGGGAAAAAAATTACACATATGACTTAATGTAGTACTTCACATTGGCGGAATTGGCGGAATGATTCAGTTAAGCCAAGTTATCTACCAACTACTTCCATCTGCAGCATAATCAGAAATTCTCGTGCAGGCACAAAGTCATCAAGCATCCACAGGAAACACTGAAACTGAGAAAAGCCAAGATTACTTTCAAACCCACAAAGTGAAGCCGAGAGAGGAAGTGGGCAAAGGTAGGGACTTTTCCTATGCTTACAGTTGTACTTACACTAGATGAAAGTTTTTCAAGCAGAAGGGTAAAATTTACATGGATGGTTCCCCTTCAGATATTTCTACAAGGAAAAGGATCAGTAAGAACAACGGGAGGTCAGTTTCTCCCTCGTCTTACCAAGTTGTGATCCTTTCTACTCCTCTTCCTTCTACTGAGCAACGACGTAGACTTCTCAACAAAATAAATGACAGGGATGAAATGAGCACACCTTTATGGCTGTGCAGTACCCAGACGAAAAGAAATAGCTGGGCTCCATCCAAGCCAGAGCATCACTGGAAGCATACCACAGCAATCGCAGGGCCATATTTAGGCAGTCAGAAAGGAGTGACCGAGAGAGAAATGGTCAGGGGAAACTGTATGCCTGAATACCAGCAGATGGCAAATTCCTGAGCTAAAAACAAGGTGTGCATCTACAAAAGGACCGATTCACAATTCAGACAGCTCGACCATGTATCTTGCTTGATAAGGTCCTTTCCATCACCACCAAACTGCATTTAACAAACTACCCATCTGTCTGATCTCATCTCATCGCCTTAAGTCATGTAGGCACCTATACCTAAGCTAGGCATATTACACCTGACCAGTCTACTTGGAGATGTGATGAATCATGTGCTGCAGGTACCTGTTTCTTACTGCTGACTCCAAGAGGATTACTAGAATGACTAATTCAGTAGAGGATTCCCACCACTTATGGCTTATCTCTTCAAGTGCCTTTGCAGGGGTAGACCTGAGCTATATGACATAATGCAATCAGCTGCAAAATAAAATGAATCTCATGTGTACTCTTAACATCTCAAAAAGGGTGAGAAATTGCACCATCTCCTTACTGCATGCATTCTTCCCTAAAATCTCAGGTGGTTATGGGAAACAAAAGAATAATATCGAAGCAATCGAATCTGCGGCTGTAGAACTAGCTCTGTATATGATTCTAGCCAAAGATAACTAGAGACAGTTGATAACTTCAGTGGAAGTTCCTTTCTGTATTTTCACTTTTGTGCAAGAAGAAAGGAAAAGGAAGAGGAAAGCAAAGCAAAGCAAAGCAAAGCGAAGCGAAGCAAGAAGCCAGAGAAGCTGCAAAACTTACCTCACCTGTGTTTAGAGATCTAATTTTTTGTGCAAGGCTGTACAACTTTATCTCCTCAACTTCTGTCTCTCCTGGTATGAATGTGTTAGAGCACAGCACCTTTAAAGAACATAGAATGGCTTCTGGAAAGCTTCCAAAACTTGCTTAGGAGGTGGCTGTTAGTGTATAATCCAGTCCCATCTAATTTATTACTTGCTTTTGTGTGTCACAAGTGTATCTTGATGTTTCCTGCCTGTGTGAGAAGTGGTTTAATAGGCTGTGTGGATGATGTGACCTGGGTGTGCTGAATGATGCTTTCATATCCCAGCAGCTGCACAAAGGGCTGAGAAGAAAACCATTTAAGTACCAACCTTTAACCCTCTCCCAGGAAATCTTCCACCTGAAGGGCTCTTGGGGCTGGAGGAGGGAGGGGTGGAGGCTTCGTGAAGGGAAGGCGTGAAAGAAAGGGGCAAAGGAGGAGAATGAGTTCTGTCTTGACTGAAAAGTTTAAGTAAATATATTTTAAAGAAACAGTTGTCAGTCAATGCTTTTATAATGATATCACAAAGGCATTTCGGGGTTTCTCCATAAGTAATAACAGTCAAAGGAGTAGCTGAGTATTCAACTGGACAAGCATATGCATGGAACTATCCAGCTAACGCTTCTCGGAGTTCTTCCTTACTCCAAGCTGATAGTTGTATGGATTTCCCATGTGTAAAGGGCCATTAGGTCCACTGCTCTGGCTTCCTAGCATTGTGAATGCTAAAACAGTCCATTTGTAATCCAGATATTTTCTCTCCTTTTTTCACTTCTGTGTATTCCAAAAAAACATGTAAAAGAGAAATCTTCATTAAAGAAAAAAAGAAAGAAAACTCAAGCTGTAGGAAGTGTCACCATCCTCCAGGGATGGTAAAGAATTCCTATCACAGGAGTCTTTTAAGGACAGCTTGGGCTCATTTCTCTCAGGAGTGGTTACGATGAAGTTTTTATAGGGACAGAAGATGTCCTGGGTGACCTCTTGATGACCCTCCAAGTCCTATCTCACCAGAAATTTCATCACTGGAAATCCAGTGAGTAAAGCCTCTTTGCAAGAATTTGCATGTTTTAACAGAGGTCAGTGAATTACCAAGTCAGTCAAAAAAATCCTTCATTTACGCATTGGGAAACTGAGGGAGGACGTCATCTATTTAATGCCGATGGAAGCCGGCAAATGTAACCCTGACTTAGTCACTCTAGGCTCTTCTGCGGAAAAAAATGAATGTCTTTGGAGACAGATGCATCTGATCTACCTCAGAACTGATTTTAGGATGTGATTAGGTGTGAAATAGACGTCTAGCTTTTAAAGAAAATAACTTAGGGCAGACAAATCTCACTGTCACGATGGGCCCCATCTTTCTTAACCTGAGCAGCTGCAGTCAAAGGTGAACCTATGAAATGAAACAAACGAAGCAAATAGACATGCTGATTTATATCTGCATATCATCTCAACCAAGGCCCAAGTCAAATTCATCATGGCTCTGAACTCTACTGTGTATTTGTAGCTTATGCCTCACGGATGTCAGGAAAGACATTGTCTCAGCTACTGTCCTTTGCTTTGTTTTGCTGAAATTTCTGGAAATGTGGAATGGCCTGATAGCAACATAGTTAATGTCTCCATCTCCTCTGCACAGAATGCCAGCAATCTCCACAGTGAAAAAAGAAATCCTACAGTTAATGAGAATAAATACTGGTAAAGAAATGTCTTGGTGAAAATAGTCCCCTAACTTAAATGTCCTTTTACGGTCGCCTGGAGTCTTGGGCAGCTTAATGAGGGTTAACAGTAGTCACTACAGGAACCAAGAGTATTGGGTAAGAAGGTAAACAAAGTCTTACAGTCTTTGGGAAAGGAAGAGGAACAACAGATGGCAGAAGCCAGAGATCAGGCCAATAGCATCTGGCCTGCTAACCTAGTATGAGTCAGCCTGCCACTTTCTGTACCCAGTGGCACACATGGCAGCAACTTGGCTAGCATCACATTCATGTCCTTTTGTTTCCCTAGCCAAATGGACTACCAGAGGTGACTTAATGCACAAGTCCAAATGAAGAATTGCTGCTACCTCCTGCTGCAAAATAATTCCCCATAGGGGTGTGCTTAGTGCCAGGAAAGGAGAAAGGTCTTTTCTCCATTTTCTTTCCACTCATCTTGGCACCTGGCTCTGGACATCACTATGGCAGCAGGTCATGCTCAGGGGAGCTGTGATTTGGACAAGGAGGGACTGTGCATGGTGAGATGAATGAGGTTTTGCAGCTGGATAGTGAATACTGGCAAGGGGGTTGTTCATAGAGCCATGGTGAATGTGTGTTGTGAATTTGATGATGGGCAGGATGGGGACAAGGCAGGGTGTGGAGGGAAGTTGTGAAACTTGAAATGGATGCTACAGGGCCAGGGGCTGTCTTCATGGAGTTTGTGAAATCAGAAGTGCCTGAGGTGTGGTGAGGGACTGTGCTGAAAGATCGTATGAAGTGGCAGGTAATACTGTGGGTGTTAAGCTGTGTTGAAAGACCTTGCGACATCAGAAGTGGGCATCGTGTTTTGAAGGGTAACACTAGGAGAGGCTGCAGAATTGTGGCTGCTGAGGTGTCATAAGGCTGGCTACAGACTTCAAGGAGACCCTACCGTAGAACAGGTTGTGCGAAGTAGTAGGGGACAATGTATGGTGACAACCTGTGTTGGGAGAGGTTTTGAGGTCAGAAGAGGACACTCGGTAGCGATGAGTGTGCTAAGGGAGGTTCTGCAGTGACAGTGGACCCTTGGGGAATGAGAAGTTGTGTTGAGGGAGGTTGTGAAATCAGCAGCAGGCTTTATGGAAGAGGACTGACAATTTCTCAATCTGTGTGACCCTGAGCAGCAGTAGGCCATCTTCTGCAAGGTCTGTGAAACTAGAGCTGCTCATGGATGCGGCTGGGAAGCAAAGCATCAGTGCAAGAGTCAAGCTATAACTTTGGACAGACAGTTCTTGTGTTCTTTATATCGCGACACTGTCTGAAGAAGGGAGAAGTAGTGAAAAAGCATTTCCTAAGCCATGACAGTGACAGGTTCTGTGCTGGGAGGGAAGGGGGAAGTGGTTGAAATCTAAGTGACCACATGCAACAAACTTGATCCTTCCCCAAGAGAGTGAGTGGCTGTTTCTCCAGATGTCACACTGAAATGACCGTGGCTTTTTTAACAGTGTCTGAATAGTCCAGCACCAGGATTTGATTTTACAGCACAAGGATTTTATCTGGACCATCAGTCACAGATTTCAGGTGACAATTTTCACCAGCAGATCCACACCAGGCAGTTGCTGCAAATAGTCCCTGAAATACCGAGGAACCCACAAGAAGGTGAGAAAGTCCTGGATGGCTGCAGCGGTCTTTGCCATTGCCCTCTGTCTCTTGCTTTCTGCCATGATTTTGGAGAGATGGTGAGGGGAAGGGAGGAGAAAAAAGAACTGGGGGAAAGGATCTCCAATATTTTCCCTTCCTGCTGGTTAGAAATTGGCTATAGCTACACAATTGTCTCGATCATCTTCAAGATAAGGAGATCTTCTTTCTGGGGATCTTTTTCCAAGAACAAATGCTATTGCATTGCCCTAACTGCCCATCTGTCATAGAAGGTGGCATTCTTCAGAGATCAAACACTAGCAGTTTTGGTCTTAGATGATCAATTAAGATTAGCTGAGAAAACACAACAGCATAACTCTGTGTCCAGACAAGGAGATGTCTTTGTGGTGTCAAGTTTGTTCAGACTAACAGCTGCCACAAGAACTATACTGTACTCAGCATGTAAACCACAGGAAGGCTGTTTAATCTCAAGGGAAAGAAAGACCAGCTAGACTGCTGCTACTTGATGCAGGCTTTCATTAATTAGTTTCATTAAGGAAGTAGACTCAGGTTTTGAATATGCTTCGGAGACAAGAGACCAATCTTAAAACAAGAGACCAATCTAAGTCTTATAAGAGATATACGAGAACTGTGAGTGACTTTTCCACTTGCTTTTGCATGGTCTATGGAAGTCATAGGATGGTTACTTCACTTGCATTATATGGAATGCAAAGTTTTTGATGATTTGGCATACCTCCACAGGGCGTCCATTACAACCAGTATGACACTACATGACAGTACATATCAATGGCCCAGGCTGATGCTATTTAACATTATGAAATCTGTTTGAAATGCCTTAGATAGAAAGCTAATCACCTGACATTCCCTGAATGCCCAATGGAGTGAGAGGCACCTCCAGAGGATGTAAACCACCATCGTAGACCCTCTCAATCACTGACAGTAAGAGATAAGCATTCTCAGAGGTGCCATCTGCCATATGTTTGCAATATATTTCTTGTGGTCCAAAAGAAATCGGTGATAGGATGACTGCAAGGAAATAGGGATCATGTGCAGAATTTTCTGCCCTGAACTAACATTAAGATAGCCAGCCCAGCCTACCATGGAGCATGCCCTCAGCATGTGAGCTATGTTTGTCCTCTGACTTGCTCAGTATCTCTCTGGGAAGATGCCAGGACACAGAGCACTCTAGAAGGTCAGTGGTCATGGCTAAGAAGAATGTGTTCCTCGGGGGCCACCAGCGCCCTGAAAAAAAAAACACATTTCTGCTTTCCTGGGGACAGTTGAAAGGAGACAGGCAGCCAAGGATGTTAGTGCTGAGTGTGTTCCTCAACATAGTCCCTGTACCAGTGGCATGAGGTGCCTGCAAGGGACACCTGCCGCCCTGAGGGCAGCAAACCTGACTCCACTCATCACAAGAGCTCCTAGACACCAGCGTTTGAAATAGTCTTTATTTTCTCATTGATTGCAACATAAGGCGCTCACGGTACTGTTGGTATTTCTGCAATGTGGTTGAGGCCTGGAGGAAGGAATCTGTAGGTGCATATGTGTGTTTCAGAGCAGTCCAATTTTCACCACATGCAGAAGGGTCAGAGAAAAACTCTAAAAAGACTTGATTTGCTTCCCCTTCCCAAGCCTCTGACCTCAGTAGTTATCCCCACCCTTCCTTTCCCACAGCTACCCCGTTCTCAACTCCAAGAGCTCCTACTGCAGTCAACCCTCTTCTCTCCCTCACCTCAGCCTACCTCAAACATCAAACAAAAGTAGCAAACAAAAGTCACAATATCACAAAATAGGTCTAATTTGTCTAATCAAAGACAATTCCTGACTGTAGAGGCAGAGAGAGAGACCTTTGCTTCTTCACTACATGATACCCGAAGTCTGAGTGAGATTTGTCCCTCTGAAGCCAACACCTGCCCATTTTGAAGCTTGCACAATCACACTGTTAAAACTCTTTTCTTCCTCTTCATTTTGTAAGTAAGTGGCACACAACAAGCATACTTCTTGTCTGCAGGGTTTCTGTTGTATTACTGCAAATAAATCGCTGCGTTTACTATTTTTCTAAAGTCCCTTTCAGGTCAAGCTGCTAAAATACTCTAATTCTCTGGGGCCAGAGGTGAACGACGAGTCATCAAATGCTGTTAGAGCCCTGTGCAGTTTGGGGAGACTCCTCCTATCTGCAGGAGAAAGAAATAGGCACCTTTTTACACATGTTGTCAAAGGGAGGCCCAGAAGCATTCGGGGAGGCAGGCAAAGGCTGATAATGCCCAAAGAGGATTATTGATGCCTAGCACCCAGGCTGTGAAGGCCTCAATGTCTGATCTCCCTTTCCCACCCCACGCACAGCAGACAAGCCCTTTCTCTTTTGGGGGTCTTGGCAGGATTTGGGGTGAGACATTGCACAGGAAGTGATTTTTGAAGGAAACATTGGAAGAAGGGACATCCTCCTCTGGAATCATCCCATTCCAGCTGATTCTCATATTCCAAGAAAGAAAAAACAAAACAGAATACAGTTACTCTGAAAACTTCCCGCAATCTCTACTGACTGCTCATTTGTACATCTCCTTTATAACAGCATTTGGCCAGAGTACGAACGCACCAAGAGCCTTTCACAGATGCATGCAAAATCCCACAGCATCCCTGGGAATGGAATCCCTGGCAGGTAATTTTCTCCCCACCTACTGTAAAAGCAACCAGAGAAGTAGAGCAGAAATAGGAAACTGCCTCACAACATGAAAGAGCCCCATTCTCATCTGCCGCTGACTTCATCCCAGCCTCCTCAGTACAGTGAAAACACTCCTTCCTGACAACACCTGTTTCGTTACACCACAGGAGACAGGAACTGAATCTGCAGGCTGAAAGAACTTCCTTGTCTTTTTCACAGAAAATGTTTCCCAGAAGATCCATGGGATGAATCAGAAACCAAGAGAAAGACACTAGAGCTGATGCCAGGTCCCAGCTTCTCTGAGCAGTCAATTCCGATGCACTGGGGCAGGAAGGTAAGCATTTCTGAGATAGATTCAGCATTTCCTAGCTATCATTAATGCTTTGGGATGTTCTCTGTTTCTGCTGTTCCATCTTCATGTCCTCTCACAGACATCCACACACACACGATCACTGCGTAGAGTTACCCCCTCCCCATCTCCTGCTCCTCCCTCTCTATAAGCAGCAATGTTTTCTTCTGCTTCTTTTTTTTACTCTGTTGAACTGCCTCACCCTGTCTTCCTGCTTCAGCCTCTCCAAATTTCTGCATGATTTTGCCTTCTCCTCAATATGTAGCACCTTGCTGTTACCTTCCCAGACATCAGCCATGCATACTCCGTGAGCGATAGCTGTCCCAGGCCACAAGGCTGTAAGTATAAAAGCAGTGTATCAGTCACTAAATTCCCCTCTCTCTCTTGCAGAAACAGAGAGAAGAAGAAACTTTCTCCATTTTGGTTATTTCATAGTGACTGATCAGTTCATAATGCTCTCCTTTCAAAGCAGTTCAAGCCTGGCTGAAGGGACTAATTACAGTGGGACTGTGCAAAAGTCAGAGCCGTCATATGCTCTCCTCAAGTTCATGGAGAGCTTCTGCCTCATCAGCTCTGCCTCTGGCATGGTGGGAAATGGCACAGTCCTGTGGTACCTCGGCTTCCGCATCCGGAGGAACCGCTTCACTGTCTACATCCTGAAGCTGGCTGCCGCTGACTTTGGCTACCTGCTCTGCATCGCCATCGAAACAGTTCAGTGCCTGATGCATTTCAATGTGGGAGTGCAGTTTGGGATAGCCCTCTTCCTGGATCTTTTCACATACGGGACTGGCTTGTATCTCTTGACAGCCATCAGCATTGAGAGGTGCCCGTCTGTCCTCTGTCCCATCTGGTACCAAAGCCATCGCCCAAAGCACTTGTCCAGCATCATCTCCGGCCTGCTCTGGAGCCTCTCGCCGCTGCTGAACATGCTGGGGTATGTTTCTTGCACTGTTCACCCCTCTAGCAACTGCCACATACTCCTCATCACCATTGGAGTCCTGGACTTCCTCTTCTGCACGCCCCTCATGCTGATATTCAGCCTCACCCTCTTCCTCAAAGTCAAGTGCAGCTCCCAGCACCTCTAAACAGGCAGGCTCTTCAGCCTGATTATGCTCACCATCCTCTTCTTCTGCTTGTTCCGAAGGGGAAGGAAACACACAGCCACACCACCAAGTCCATACTTGTCAGTTCCCAGCACACTCTCCTCCCTAAGATGCAGGTGCAAATCCCAGGCTAAGAGGTTTCTGAATCTCTTGAAGCCACAGAGGGCTGCACTGATGCTCCCGTTGTCCGGGGCAAGTGCACTGCACTGGGTAGCGCTGCCCTGCCAGGGAGTGCTGGGCAAGCACCTACGCAAGCAGCAGCCCCACTCGGAGCACTACCATTCGACACCAGTGCTAGCAGCAAGGAGAGAGAGCAGGAGGGAGGGCTTTTCAAGTGAAAGGGTAGAAGATGTGGAGGAGCAGGAGCACCTGGGCAGCAGCCCTCTCTGAGGGGACACAGAGAGTCAAATGTAAAACCAGATCAGCAAAGGTTGTGTCCCTTGAGGGATGCTCACAGTTTTACAGCTCGGGTGGTTGTTTCCTTCGTAAGCGCTTAGCTGCCTTGGAGTTTCTCCAAAGTCTGGGGTAAAGTGTGTGTGGCGCCTTCAGCTGTTCGCTCTCGGCTCTTCCTGCTGCATCGCACAGCACTGCCCTGCACAAAGGGGAAGGGCAGGAGCGCTCTCTCCTCCTGATTTTCTTGCCTGCTCTTTGCTTGATTTCTGTTTGCAGCGGGCAGAAGCAGGAAAAAAAGGACGACGCTCCTGTGGCCGCTTGCTCTGCGATGGACGTCTGCCAGCGGCCATCTGCCAGGGCAGCTTTTGGATCTGCGCTCAGAAGGGCAGGCTGTGACCAGCCTCTGGCAGCTCTCCGTTGGGAAGAAGGCCCATTACCGCTGCCGATCCAGGTAAGCAAGCCTGGCAAGGGTGTTGGGGCCCTTGCAGTGCTTCAGAACAATAATCTATATGAGAGAATATTGAACTGAAGCTGTTTAGAATTAATTGCTTAGCATAACTTGCTTAGCATTAGTTGCTAAATTTGCTGAACCCTTAGGCCTCAGGCTGTGAACTTGCTGTGAACTTTTACATAGATAAGTAAAAGGGGGCCCCAGAGCCGGTTCAAGCTAAAGAGATAAAGAAGTTGCACGGACAGCAGGAATAGCCAACCTTGAAGATAAGAAGCAAGTTCCCCATAGGTAGCCAATCATATTATAGCCACTGCTGCGTGCTTTAAAGTAGCCAACCAATGAGATTGTAGAAGTGCCGCGTGCTTCAATGCAGCAAACCAATCAGAATAACCGAAGTGCCGCGTGCTTGCATGCCATGACTGCACAAACATATATAAGATAGGCAAATTGCTGAATAAAGTTGGAATTGAATCTGCATTCTGTGACTGCGTCTGATTCATTCTCGCTACTCCCGCGGACCACGACACAAGGGAGTTACCATTGCCCCAAGCCGATTTCTTGTGTTACAATGCCAGACGCGAGCCTTTAAAGCAGTGCAATGAACACGCTGCTCGCATCTGGGGCGAAGGCGCTGAGCCTCGGCGGGGGCGAGCAGGAGAGCGCTGGGGAAGAGCAGCGCCCCGGGCTGGAGCGCCGCGGCTGCGGGGCGCGCTAGCACAGGCTGCGGCCGGGCGAGGCGGGCCGGGGCAGCGGCGGGGCAGAGCGCGGGCGCCGGGCGGCGAGGCGTCGGGGCGCGGGGCCGCTGCGCGGAGCCGAGAGCGCGACAGGCGCGGCGGGGGCGAGGGTGCGGGGGCAGCGGGCGCCGTGGGCGCTGCAGCCCCGGGCAGGCTCGCAGCCTCGGCGGGGCTCGGGGGCGCTTCCCGCCGCGAGGGCGGCTCCCGGCGCGGAGCGCGGCTGCCGGCGGCGCCGGGGGTCGCGGCGGGTGGCGGCGGGTGGGGGCCGGGCGGGCGCTGCGGGCGGGGGTGGGCGCCGGGGGAGCCGGGGGCTGGCGCGGCTCGGCTCGGCTCGGCTCGGCTCGGCTCGGCTCGGCGCGGCTCGGCCGCCCGGGCGGAGAGCTGTGCCGGGAGAGCCGTGCCCGGCGGCGGAGCGGCTGCCGGGGGCGCTGGCGGGCCGAGAAGGGGGGCCGGGGCCGAGGCGAGGGGCCGAGAGAGCGCGAGCGCCGCTTGCCGCCGAGCGGGCGGAGGAGAGCTGCTGGGGGGGGGCGGCGGGCAGCAGGCAGCGCTGCGGGCTGAGACGTGCCCGGCGCGGGGCGCCCCGAGCACAGCAAAGTGCCGCTGCCTGGGGAAGAGTTTTCCTCCCCGACGCTTGCTGCAGGTTTGTTTTCCTTCTCTGAGAATCCCTGGGGGCGCGAGCAGGTCCGAAGAAGAATGACCTCTGCGCTGCCTTGCAACGTTGCCTAAATGACAACGGCATAGGCAGTAGCCCAGGCGACGCCAGAAAAACCGCCTGTCACCGTTTGGGCAAAGATGGTCGAGTTTGCCGTTGCTTTCTTTTGAGAGAGGCACTGAGATTACTTGGAAGACGTCCAGATGTGTGTAGGTCAAAGGCACTGACAACCATTGGTCTCCTAAAAATGCCAGGCACGAGACTTTCAGGCAATGCACATGCGAAAGGAAGGCTGAACACCTCGATCTCAACAGATCATGAATATATACGCAATAGGTATGGAACAACAACAGCAACAAACAGCCAGTAAGAAAGCTTAAAAGGATTTATATGAGCTTTATTGGTATAGCCTCACTATATTTGGATATATATACAAACAGATGTCTTTATATTATAACTACAGGCTCTCTTCACTGAGTTGTGCACTGAGGACTAAACAGCAAATAATGAAAAAGAATGGCAGAGTAGAAGCACGTTTCCTGTTACTGAGCACGGGAGAAGTTTTCAATTTCTTCCTTCATTTCCTAAAAAAAGACTAAAAAAAAAGATAAAAAAGGAATAATAATTGCCAACTAGACACAGGCAAACTTGCTATAAGCTGGAATAAAAATGTAAAATCCTGTAGCTAGCTGCTTTGTATAAAATGAAAGTCTGTGTAGATGCCTTCCAGGTGGAAGTCAGCAACTCGTATGTAACACAGACTGCTAAGCAGGAAAGAGAGGAATAGCGAATAAGCAGGATATCCACTGTGCACAAGGAAGAAGTGCAGAACAGTGACAGGAAGTGCTGTCTAAGCAAAGTACCTCTATCAACTGCGTTTTGTCATCGTCTTGCCGATGGCGGTAAACACACTGGCTGAGCACCAGGTGTAGTTTTTCGAGGTGGCGGATGTTGCAGTCCTTTGTGGCGTTGCCAACGACATTCAGCAGTTGCTGAAGAAAAAAGGGAGACAGTACAAGTTTGCGTTAGCACGAGATCATTTGAATAGGCTCTCTATGTGTTCAGACACAAAAGAAAATGGTCCCACACAACTCGCATCCTCCTTCCTTGTATGGCTAAATAAAAAAGGAGTGAAACGTCCAAGAACAGACTAAATATCGCAGCAGATTTCCATGGAGGAAATGAGCTCCTGTGTCCGACTTGCGAGAAAAAGCGAGGCTCCAGTTTCAGCTAGCATTGTGCTGTTCCTCAGGCTATCACCTCCATGATCCTAACTGCAAGTGAACTTCTCTGAGAACAGCGGGAACTGCCATGGCCCGTTTTGTAGTAAAGGACAGCGGCTGCCACAGCAAAGGCCCTCTTGCCTTGGATGAGCTTCTGTGGCTGCAATGCAGGGCCCTGCGAAATGCATCTTTTGAAGAGAGGCCACAGAGCCTCTAGAAAGAGGGCTGCCAGCTGGCAGTGGGAGCCTCCTCAGGTGCTTCTGTCTCCCCGTTAACTGAATGTTGCCCATGCCTGCAGCTCTGCTGGCAGAATGGATAGCTCAAGGGTCGTCAGCAGAGTGGGAAGCAAAGGTGGATCAGTGAGCTCCAACCTACCCTGAGAGAGATGCTGGTTTCCTTCTCAGCAGGGGGTGAGCATTTCCTCCTCTTCTCTGCTAGGCTCTCTGAGGGCGATGCGTTCCTCCTTCGCTTTTGTCTGCAGGCAGCTGCACAGAGATAGGAGAAAAAGCAAGCCAAAGCATTAGCTAAGCAGTTCTGTCTGCAAAATCTAGCACCGTCGTCTTACTTGGTGCACAAGGGAAATGGTGAGAGGGACTGAAGTACCATTGTGCTGGCTCACTACATGCATGTGTTGAGGGAGAGAGGGCAGCAAGCGAAGGGGGTCCAATTGTTATTAGAATTAAAAAGCGCAAGAACTATTAGATTATATCATGCATAAAAGAACGCCCTTGAAGATTTTGTGCACAGAGCAGACTGTAGACCGAAGGCATGAGCACAAAGCAAGGTCATAAGCTCAGGTGGCTTCGTCTCTCATCACAGGAAGTAAAAGAGGTGAGAAGCAGAAAAGTCTTTGGAGACAAGCTCTCCTTCCCCTGTGTTCCAAAAGCAGAGGTTGCCTAAGCCTCGCAGACAGACGGCAATGACTTGGTGCGGGGGTGGCGGGCAGGAAGGCAGGAGGGAGAGGAAGAGAAAAAGGAAGCAAAAGCACAGGAAAAGTCCTCACTGTTTCCTATTACCATAAGAACTTGTGGAGTGTTCAGCAACTGCTCTAAACAACATGTTACATTTGAGGAGTTAGCCGTTGCAGGGCCATCGAGGCCAGTGTTTTACAGTGTGAGCCAAGCTCTGTGGCTGGGCTTTATTTCATAAGCACGTTGAGTGACTGTCCTGGGGACTGACCTCACATGCTGCACCTAATTTGGAAATGGAATGCCTTTGGCATAAAGCCACTGGCATCAGCAAAAGCAGGTATTCCATGACAAGAGGGAAGATATCAATGTCATTGGCACCTTCTCCAAAAAAGGAAAAAGGAAAAAAGAAAAAAGGAAGAAAGGACTTGCCAGTAGAGAGGGGTGTACTGGACTCTGCAGGCACCGCTGGCCATCTCTCGTCCCCTTGCTCCTTGAGCTGCCTCTCTTCCTCCTCTGTCAGCAGTCGAGGCTCAGGTGGTGATGCCACAGGCAGGAGGACTTCCCGTGCCTGACAAGCTTCAGTCAACCAGAAAAGGTTAGCCAAGTGATGATACGCGGACACAAGCAGAGTAAACCTTCGTGCCAGGAAATCTATTACCAAAGCAAATGCCGAATGTCTGCTAAGCTAGAGATAGCAACGCTGTGTTTGCAGAATAGGCTCACCTGCTTTCTTTTGTGGTGCAGCAGGCTTAGCAGCTTGCTGGACAAGCAAGTCCTCGAAAAACTTTCTCCCTTCCTCCTCGCTAGGTGACTGGACATTGAAAACTTCTCCGTAAAGCTCAGAAAATAAAGCTCGTACCTGAGGTGGGAGGAGAAAAGACAGTGCAGCCGTAAGGCCCCCCCAAATGTGTGTTCTGCTCCACAAAGATGAATTCCTTTTCCAGTGAAGCTGAGGAATGCTTTGAATAAGGGAGAGACTAGAACAAGTTTGCTTCTTGGCCTTAAAGGCGAGATTGCAGTGGGTCGGCAGGGCAATTTAGGGCATCTTCTTTAAGGAACACCTCTAGGATTAAAGCTCTGTGAAGCGACCCGAGGTTCCAGTGCTCCAAGGGAGGACACTGAGCATCTCCTAGGTTGCCTGTTTTGGATTTACTTGCCTTGCTGCCCTTCATGTTGAAGCCTTGTGGCAACTGCAGAGGGAAGAGATGCCAGCAGGGTGCCCTAGTAGTGCCGGTGTTGAATGGCTTAGGAGAGCACAGTATTTGGGTGCTTAATGGAGTGATAAATTAACATGAGACTGAAAGAAGCCAGGAAGGCAGTGAGAGAAATACCTCTGGCGGGAGATCTGCATGGCAAACATCCGACGTAGCGAGCAACAGCACTGGAGCATATGCTGGAATGCCCTCTAGTAATGTTGTGAGCGTAGCTCTCAAGGTGAGTCCAGCAGCCTCCCACCAGGCATGGATATGTGGAATAGAAAGGATGCTCGGTGCTGTCCTCTGGGCTTCTCGGATCAACTAGTCAAAAGGAAGTTTGGAGAAGACTGTTGAAGCGGGTAGCAGAGGCTGCTGCTGAACAGCAATGGATCAATCAAAATTGCCTGCAAAACGGGAGTGCACCAAGACAAAGCGTCCAAACAAGCCACCAAGAATAAGGTAACATTGCTGCTTGGAGCCAGTTCCTTCAGCCTCTCCACAGCGAGAGGCAGGCCTGAATCTCTGCCTGATTTCCAAACTGCTTAGATGTCAGGTAACTCGCCCAGAGCCTCACGCCCGGTGCGAGTGGTAGTGTGCTTGAAAAAACAGGCCCAGCCCTTCAGCAGGGTCCACATCAGCGTGGGGCCACTGCTACACCGCTCGAATCCAGCAAGTGTGTTCTTGCCTCTTCCCTGCGGTGTGATGAGAGAAAAGAAACCCTTTTCTTCCCCCCTCCCAAGCCTGGGTTGCATTTCAGTGTTATAAAGAGGGAGGCTAGAGAAAGGGCATGACGTGCAGTCAGGCTGAGGCAGAGGCGCCTCCTGGGAGCTACAGAGCCTGAAGAGGCAAGGGAAGCAACTCTGGAGAGCCCACTGTCATGAGCAGCAGCTCTTGCCATGCAGAGGGCTTTATCAAGAGCATCTTGGAGCTCCCTGAGCTGCTAGCAACATCCTTACTGTTTAGCCTGGAATGGAAAAGATGCTCATGCACAACGTCCTTCTTCTGCATTGTTCAGCGTACAAGAAAAGTGTTCTTTCAGCGTGAAATAAACACCACAGGAAGCAGAGGAAAGCCAGGCCACCACCATTAACCGCGGGAGGTCTGCCTGCTTCCCCTGAGTCTATTCATCCTGTGAGATTGCAGAGAGAAGAGGTACCTGTGCGCATCTTTCTTCGGGTGAGGTGCTGCTAGCAAAGAGAGCCGGCAGGTCCAGCACGTGAACCGCAAACCTCTCCAGCGCGTGTATTAGTGCAGGCACCAAGTGGGAACTTTGCCCGTACCCGGGCTCTCCGGCGATTAAGAACCTGGGCCTGTGACATGCTGGCTGGCAACAAGCATTGCTAGGAGCGCAACTGCAAAACAAGAAGTTTGCAAAGGAAGTGATCAGTCAAGACACAGATGTTCAAGGTGTCTTTCTTTGTCCAGCACACGCTGGTCTGGATCTCTTCCCCCCGGCCGCGCGGCTTTTATGTTCAATATGTCTTGACTGAGCAGCCTTGAGGCCTTTGCCTTGGTCAAGTTTAGGTGCAGGGGGTCCACTGGAAATGGAGAAGGTGGTCGGGAAGGAGCAGAAGAACCTTGTGGGAAAAGAAATGCCGTGGGCTCTGAAAGGCCTTAGCTGTATCTAAGAAAGTGCAAAACACATAGAACTGGAGGATATTTATTAGATTCCTTCATTCAGATGTTTTCATCTTTCCTTGTGTGCTGTCTCCTAGATTGCAAATACAACTTTCTCGTGGTTTTTGCTCTGTTATCATGGAATACGTCTGTGAATAGCACCTTTTTTTAATTTTTTTTTTGCCCTCCCAGTACTGCAGGACCTTTTCTGGATAGGGCCAAGGAGCCTAGAGACTGGACCAAGTTCTGTGGGTCAGAAACCTTCTTGAGCAGTACGGTAAGAGAGAATGAGAAAAATTACTGACACAGCTGGGACCCCGTAAGCTAACTTCTCCACTGTGGGATTGAATTACTTTCACATTGCACTATCAAAATATGAATGTAAGCATAGTGGCTTAAAGATCGCAAATGAAGCCTTTTTTGCAGGGTTTTTATTATGCCCTTTTAGCCGGCCATTCCTCAGTTTTCTTGAGTCACTCCTGCATTCCCAATCTGGGAAGCTAGGTGACTCCACAAACCCACACTGCATTTTTTTAGCTAAGAGGAGAGACATCACATTTCTTTGGCCTTGAATCCTTGAAGAACAGCATGCATGAAATCAGCATGCCCTAATTGTCTGTGGATGTCTTTGGTGGAGGAAAAGGAGGCTGGCTCCTTCCGGATGATCGGCTGGAGCTACTTGCTTTCCTACAACTCTAGCACCTAGTTATATCTCCGTGCTTCCTGCTTGCAGTTTTTGATACCAGAGCACCCTGGACTAACTCTTCTGTCCTCCCTCATCTAATGCCCCTCCCACTTGCAACGGCCACGACAGCTTGGAAAGCCCCAGCAATCGGAAGAATTTCAATGAAAGGACACGGGCAGTTACCTGTTACAGTTAAGGAAGGTTTGCTTTTGCTGGCCAGGCCTTGGAGGAAACGGCTCATCTTCAGGACCAGAAGGTGACTCCTCATCGCTGTCCATGCAGTCATTTTCTAAGAAATGAGTGGTACCGTGAGAAGGCAAGAGAGGCTTGTTAACTTTCCCGAAGAGTCTGCAACCTTCTCTTGCGCTAAGACAGCTTCTAAATGTGAGCTGAAACCCGGGGCTTTGTATTTCTTCGTCTGAGGGGCATACGCTGAATGCCATTTTCCAAAGCCTTCAGTCTCTACAGAGCTCTCCTAAGTGTCTGGATTTGCACAAGCTATGTTTTGCTAGCGGTGAAAGCTCCTTTTCTCCTTACAAACGAGACAGATGATGCTGACAGCCTTCAGAAACTGGATGCTTGAGTGCAGAACATAGAGTTCTGTACTGTGAAGTGGGAGGAGTTCCCAGCTCTGCCCTCTCTACCATTCAATTTCACCTCATCCTGACTGAAATGTTTGTTTCTGTTGCTTGCACAAACTAGCAGTGTTTGCTTTGGGAGAGTTTTATGGCAGTGAAGGCAGTGAAGCCCTACCTGGCTGTTGGTCCTGCTGGAGTGCAAGTGCTGTGTGGGGAAATACCCTCTGGAGGCCTTTTAGGAGTCTCTGTAGTGTGTTCTGAAGCAGTGGCTTGGAAAGGGGTGGCAGTGGTTGTCCAGGGGAAGCCACAGCCCTCTGTGAAGCTGGTGCAGTCTTCTGCATAGCCACAAGAAAATCTGTTGCTGTGATTTCAATGGCAGCAACATCGATGTGCAGCTTGTGACTGCTTGTGTAGATCTGCGGATAGTGTCGATGCAAAGCACAGGGGGCAGCTTCAGCGCAGAGGGCTTGAATATCAGCCCCGCAGTATCCTGAGCAACAAGAGCAGAATCCAAAGGGATGTCAGTCTCAGGCAGCAGAAAGCAGTCAAGGACAGGCTTTGCAAAGGGACACTCTCAAAGTCTTTGCATGTGGCCCAAAGGGGAAGAGTTTCATGGGCAATGGCAAAAGAGTTCCTGCACTGCAGAGCAGTGCCCTGATGGGGAGCTTGCATTACGGGAGGCCCAGCGCCCTACAGCCTGTGCTTCGGAAGTAGGCCTCTGAGCCAACCTTAGCTCCTGAGGAAGATGCCCCCCAGAGCCTTCCATGTTCTGAGAGGCAAGGGAAGGCAAGGAGACAGAAGCAGCTTGGGTACTGCCTGGCACAAGCTCAGATGCTGTCAGGAGCCAGGCACAGGCAGGAACTCGGTGCGTTTTTTCATCTTACCGACCCATTTTTCAGCAAGCTCCTCAAGCAGTGCGTCCAGGGGCTTAGGGCTCCAGTCTCTGGTGTGGATCTTGAAAATCTCTTTTCGAGCCTACAAACGAGGTGGTCACACTGTGGTTTGTCTTAAGCCTCTTTCTCAAAAAGAAAATAAGCAATGCGCAGTCCCCCTCCCCCCGTCACATTCCCGTAATTGCTTGTCTTCCTCTGCTAAAATTAAGAAATGTTTACATTCTAGTAACACACTGCCTGCTTTTCAAAGCTCAGTACTTTTCAAGTAGATAGGAAGAGTAAGTAGAGTAGTAGGAGCAAGAATTCTGACTCCAGCTGCTGTCCTTGAACGAGCAAATGTCAAGCTGTGCCTATGTTCATCGCTGCTCTTTGCCAGAGCTTCAGTGAAGTGTTTCCTCTTTCTGTCCAGTATAGTGTGTTGTGCATTTTTCCTAGCCTTCAATCCAATAACCTTTTTCTCCTTTTCCCCACAAAATGCGAACTAACGACAAAAGAATCTGGGGTAGCCAGAAAAAAAAAAAGAAAATAGAAAAAGAAAGAGAGCCCGAGCTCCCTGCTAATACCAGTAACAATGTCAGCTCCCTAAATGCTTTTGGGCGGCTCTGAGGATTCCCAGCCCGGCCACACTCAAGCCCAAGTTTTCCCCCGAGGCTTTCCCAACTGGAGAACTGAGAACAAGGCGGCAACCTCAGAAGGCAAGAGCCTAGGTGGACTCACTAACTAAGCAAAGAGCAAGCCCTTGGGCAAGGAAGAATGTCCATGTGCTCCAGGCGGAGTGAAACTCCTGTTTGCAGCCTTCGTGCCAGTTCTGTGTGGGGAACCGGGAGGTGTGCAGCACGTATGCCACTTGTTTCCTTGCTCGCTCTCGGAGATGCTGTGGGGTAAACCGGTTTTCTTGTCGAGCAAGGCTTTGTGCCAGTAGCAGGAAGGTTGCCAAAACAGCCTTACCTCTTTGTTTGGCAAGGTGAAAAGGAACTCCCTGTCAAAGCGTCCAGGCCTTCGTAAAGCAGGATCCAGGGAGTCTGGCCTGTTGGTGGCTCCAATGACCACGATCTCTCCTCTGCTGTCTAAGCCATCCATAAGCGCCAGGAGCGTTGTGACAATAGAACTACCAAAAAAATGTTGTTTGGATTCCCTGGGTTAGTAGCTGTTGTTACCTTTGGCATGCCTTTCTCCAAAGTCGCGTCGCTCAGAAAGGAGAAGCTTTTCTGGATGAGCTGTTGTTAGCGAAAGGACTCATGGTAAGACAGAAAAAGCGAGGCAAGGTCTTGAGAGAGACCTTGTCCGGACACCAAGCTTAGTGACCTGATTTCAACTCCTGCCTTTAAACTGCTATGAAGCTCTGTGTTGTTGTACTCGAGGAGTTCAGAGTGTGGGGGTGGGGGTGTGTCCTATAAAGGGAAGCAGGTGGGTTTTCTTTTCCTAGAGATGAAGCAGATGACATGGAGATGGAAGCGAAAGGAAGTACCTGTGAATCTGGTCTTGGTGACTGGAGCGCACAGGAGCGAGACCATCGATCTCATCAAAGAAAATAATCGAAGGCCGCATCTCATAGGCCTGGAAGGGAAGTACAGATGCAGGCATACTGCCCAGGTATGCCCAGGTATGTGAAACAGAGCACCACGCAGCGAGCACATGCAGGATAAACATTATGGCTGCAAAGGCACTGGCACTGTGCTGGACCCAACATCTGCAAGATTTCCAGCCCCTCAGGCAAAGCAGCACGGCACGGGAAAAGGAAACACTGATGTTCCCTTTTCAACAGGAGACACTGCCAAACTGCCCAAGAGGCCAAGTCCTCCTGGAAGACGTCCACCTCGGAAAAGTAGAGGTCCAACTCTGACCCAACCTACTGCGCATTTACTCCTTACCTGCCGAAATAATGAGCGCAGCTGTCGCTCGGATTCTCCCACCCGCTGACTGAGGCAGTCGGCACCTTTTCTCATGAAGAACGCTATTCTCTTGTCTCCCTGCCTACATTCATTTGGGAGCGCTCAAGCCACCAGTGTCTTTCCAGTGCCTGGTGGGCCATAGAACAGACAGCCTCTGCAACATGAAAAAAAGAGATTAACGTAGCTACAACAAAGACATGGAAAAGTGCCCATGACAGCCCCCGTTGTGAAAGCAAAGCGGCCTTCCCTCCTAACCAAAACACTTCCCGTCTTAGACAGATTTGAGAGCAAAGCCTGTCTTTCTCCCTTGCCACAGTTGGAGTCTCTTGGACTGTGCCTCCCAGAATTTGTTGGAAGCACTGGGGAGGAAGCCTTCAGCTGGGAGGCCAAAAAAGGTCTTCTGTGTTTCCACACCCTACTTAAAACATCAGCCAGAAAAGGGAATTCCTGTGACCAAAGCAGCAAAGCATCTGAAGATTTGCACACTTTTAAAGGTATGGAAAGGGAAGGATTTCAAGTCATATTTCAACATCCAGTGAGTCAAGCTTTGTTGGCCAAGAATATATAAAGCTAACCATTACGTCTTGACATATTGCCCCTCCAAAAAAAAAAAAAAAGAAAAAAAAAAAGGAGAATACTTTTCATGTTGAAAAGCATATTGCAGCAGTTAGCTCTGTAGTTCGAATGCACTGCCCGTTACCTGGGGGGTCGGATTTGGAATCTCTCAAAGAATTCTGGGTAAAGCAGTGGGAACAGCACCATCTCCTTTAAGGCTGAAATGTGGTGAGAGAGACCACCCACACCATCAAAGCATACCTAAAGAGACATGCAACAGAAGACATGTCAGAGGTCAGAGAAAGCTGCCACCTGGAAAAAAAAGGCTTCCTCCAAATTTATCCTGTGGAAAGGCTCAGGACGATCTTGAAGTTCCCTGAGAGGAAAGTGTAAAGCCTGGGAGCTGTCGGCAGCACAGTAGGGAAGGTTTTCATGACCCCTGGAAAAGTCCCCACTGACACAATGAGTTACCACTGCTTACCGAACTCTGGATTTGCACTGGATCAGCTTCCGGCAGGGTGCTTCCGGTTTTCCTTCCATCCACGTGCTTTGCATTGAATTCGTCTTTCCCAGAGCTTTGGGGAAGACACCAGATGTGAATGGAGGAGAAAGGGAAAGGGGCTTTCTAACTGAACATGCAGTTAGCGGGATTGCTGTGGTTTTCATGTTGGCAAGTGAGTGCAGAAGCGCTTATACACTGGCATAAACTTCCCAAACCAAGAAACATTCCCTAGTCTTGACTGGCGTTCAATATGCAAGCGTGAAGAAAGGCAGGTGGACATTTTTATACTGCACGATGAAATCGTCTAATGACAATTTGTGGAAGGGGATTCTGGCTTCAAGTGCAGAACAGAAGAATTGCAGATCCCCAACCTCAGCCAGGACAATCCGCAATCATCTCATCGCTGACCCCCAAATCCTGCCTTTTTAAAAGCTGTGGGCTAATGAAAGTTATCTTCTCTCCCAAAGGAAAAGCCTTGCTTCCTCTAGACCCTCCAGCTGTGCCAGCTACAATGCTGCGATTTTCCCATCACGGCCATCAATCGGAAAATCTTTTCAAGCATTACTGAGTGATGGGAGTGGCACCGCTATGGATCCCTGAGAACTCTCACTATCCGTACACCAACCTGTTTGTTCTTCTGCAGCATGGGCTTTGCGACGGAGCAGCCCTTTGCCTGTCAGGAGAAGATGGCCCTGAAGAAATGAAAAGCAGCAGTGAGCATGCACACTGGCCAAGAACTGCAGTGTGCGCAGGATACAGGCATCTCGATCCCAAAGGGAGAGTTTTACCTGCAGAATGAAGGCAAGGAATTTAAATGAAAGGTGTGTGTGTGTGTGTGTGGGAGGGGGGTTGGGTGGGAGGTATATGTCTTTTCATTTAGCAACCTCTAGCCCACTATCCACAAGAAATCAGCTCTTCCGAGAAACTGTGCATGGAACCTACTTTCCAGTGGATCCTGGAAGTACATGATGGTCTTCCTGGGTCGAAGGTTATACTCCTTGCAGGGATCTTTGCCATCTTCCCCTTCTCGGCCTTCACCTTCTTGTGTTGCCCCTATGATTATAGAACCTAGCGAGAACTTCTTATTTGTCTGTGCGCGTATAGCTTTTCATTCAACACCCTGTATGCCACTTCTGCACAAGAAATTAGCCCTTCAGAGAGGCTCTGCATATAGCCTACCTTCCAGTGGGGCTTGAGTGTCTTCAGCAGTTTGCCGCAGGTTAGATGGCTTTGGAGTATCTTCGCCGTCATCCTCTTCCTGCTCTTCATCGTCCTCTGAGGACCCTGTCATTGCAGTACCAAGTCATCATTTCTTGTTTGTCTCTGCATATGCACATTTTCATTCAAGAACTTATAGCTCCCACCCTTAAGCACAAGGAATCAGCCCTTCTGACAAACTGCGCGCGTAACCCACATTCCAAAGGCTCTTGATACTGGACAACAGTATTCCTGCACTGAAGGTTATACTCCTTGTGAGCATCTTGGCCATCTTCCCCTTCTTGGTGTCCACCGGCCTTTGATGGCCCTACAATTACAGAACCTAGACATAGTTTCTGATTGCGCTGTGCGTAGCTACATTTTCGTTTAACATCTTCTATCCCCCTTCTACACGAGAGATTAGCCCTTCCGAGAAGCTGTGCCTATAACCTACTTTCCAGTGGAGCTTGATAGCATACAACAGGCTTCCTTTCTCTCACGCTATAGCGTGCCTGTAGGGAGCAAAGATACAGGTTCTTTTAGACTGTGGTACACTTTGGAGGAAATTCTTCTCAGCTGAGCGAAAAGTGCACTGGCATCACTGTGCTGTGTGAAATCCATTACTTACCGAAAAGGAGTAAGGTAAAGTCATTTTGACTTCTGCAAGGACTCGCTCAGTCTGCCTGAGGTCCATTCTTCCTCAGAACCTGAACTCAAAGAGCATATGAACCACAAATGGACTTTTGTAAGCACGGAAGTAAAGCTCTTTACTTTTGCAGAAGTTTCTCAGGCAAAGAAAATTGCTGAAGAGGACAAGGTAAATCGCCTGCAAGTGAAGCAAGCGTTTGGTTCACAAGAGAATACGTAAATTACTGAGCCCACAGAGATGAGGGGCAGAAGTTGGAAGGTGTGGTTGGAAAGATGATCCAAAACCGAAAACAGCAGCAACAGGGAAATACATAGGAGCCGTCTGCAAATTCTTCAGACATGAAGCACCTTTACAAGTGCTCCTCTCATGCACCTTCCCAGTGCTCAAAGACTCCAGTAGCCATGACTGTCCACCTCCAAAACACTCCTGTCAAACCAGGTTGGCTCCACAGTGCCAAGGACCACAGGTGTGACAGCGGCAAAGGAGGAAAGAGTTATTGGAGCGAGGACCAAAGGTCCTGTGACCGCAGCTGACAAGGAACTAGTAACACGGGGGTGGACGCACTGCCGGGGAGCAAAGATTCTAAACGTGCAAGTTCTGCAGCCCTGACAGCGCCATATTATGGAGGGCTCCCGCAGGCAGCAATTCCCAGCAGCACCGAGGACTTCCCTAGGGGCACAGAGGGAATTCCCAGCCTACCGAGTTAGTCCAAAGAGCTCTTGTGGCAGGAAGAAACGCTCCTCTCCAACGACCTGCTGGGAAGGTCACCAAACAGCGTCTCGCACTGTCCCACTACCTCCTCTCACCTTCTCCTGCTCGCTGCACAGCAGCTGCTCCAGAGCAGAGCACAGCAGGGCAGGGCAGAGCTGTAGCGAGAGCAGCCCCAAGCACCTGGGCTCAGCTCAGGCTGCCAGGGCCATATGGGGAGGGCGCAGCTGTTGCTGCGATGCACTGCGTGATGCCCCAGGCCATGTCACAGAGGGGCTGCAGGGTCCCCTTGACCCCCCAGGTGCTGCCAAGGTGGGCCCTGCAAGGGCAAGGGGAGCTGCCTGGGGCACTTTAGGGAGCTGCCTGCACCTCACTGCCCACTCGCCAAGGACAACAGGGGGCACGGGGAGCCACAGGAGGGGTCCCCCAGGCTGGGGCTCACCTCAGGCATGCCACTCCCGCAATGTCCCCAGATCAGGGTTGCGGGGCTACAACTGCTGGCAAGGAGAGGCTCTGCTCAGGAAGGAAGGCCTAAATGAGCAAGTGGATGAATGAAGAGGAAGACTGTGACTGCACTCTCTCAGCCTCTGGGGAGGAAGGGCCAACTCCTAGCTGTTGCTTCCCTAGGCCACAGGCATGGAGATGGCATGGCCTAGTGAAGGAGCAGAGGGGTTTGCTCTCTCACCCTGAAAACTGTGTTAAGGCAAATCCACCATGAATGCCTCCAAACGGTGTCAAAGCCTGGGAAAATCAAGAAAAAAAAAAAGCGCTTATCGGAAAGGTCATTTCTTTCCCTCGGCACTAAATTCTCTCTGCGTTAGAGACGATGTCTGTGAATCCTGGTCTTGGGGTGGGTTCTAACTGGGGGGGTTTTGAAGATGTGATCCTAACAGGACAAAACAAAAATGAGGGTGGCGCCAGGTGGAGATTATCACTGGAGCCCCAAAAGCCCATTTCCATTCTAAAGTCACTCGTTTTGCAGAAGAAAAATGTGATGCTCAGATGGAGCCTGCAACACTCGCAGTGCCATCCCACCGCTTGGGTTCCCAGTGGAGGAGACTGAGAGCAGCTTCCCATCTACAGCGTGACAACGCAGTATCACACACCCGAACGAGGCACGGGAATAATGCCTGCACGCAGTACATTCTGGTGACCCTCTCTGGTTACTTCTCAGTCTGCCCTGAGGGTGGTCCGAGGAGCGGCCGGCCCTCTGGCCTCTTCGGAAGGAAACGATGCCTGAGGTCTTTCCTTTCTCACCTGCTTGGTAAGCACTGCAGGCTGAGAGACCCCTTGCAGAAGCAGAACAGATAGCTGAGATGGCTGCATGGAAAGCAGAGTGGCTTTACACCGAGTGCCTGAAAGGCATCCCCTGCACATTATTTTCCGCCCTGCAAATCTGAGGGAGCCTCAAAGGAAGCAACGGAGTGAGCGAGACAGTGGGAGCAGAGCTGAGTTCCTACTGACCCCCGCGCCCCAACTCTCCAGCTGCAGAGGTCTGTGGAAGGGGCACGGTGCCTTTGGCAGCAGCACTGCCTGCAGAAGAGAGAAGCTGTAGAGGGGAAGTGAGTGTGAGTGGGGGAAAGGGAGGGGATGCGAGCGTGCCGGGAGGTGAATGGAGGGGACGGGAGCACAGAGGGAAGGGAATGGAGGGGCTGAGGGTGCGCGTGGTGAGCAACAGAGGGGATCAGAGGAAGCCTTGGGGGAAATAGAAGGGAGGAGAGTGCTGAGGGCGGGGAAAGCAGGGGGCTCAGGTGCTCACGGAGGGAAACAGAAGGAACCTGAGGATGCAGGGAGAGGACTGGAGGAGACTTTAGCAGGTGTGAGGGGACCAGAGCATCAGCGCATGCATGGAGAAGGGATCTAAGGTCGCACAAAGGAGCCTGGAGTGTGCCAAGGAGGCAATCGAGGAGGTTGCAAGACACACGACTGCACGCCCCTGGAAAGCAGACAGCGACGCACGGGCTGCATAGAGCCCATGGCTTTAAGCTGGCAGGAAGGCAGCGCCCTCAGGGTGCCAGCACCTCGGCTCTGCCACACCAGGGCTGGGCTGGCGGCAGCCACACTCCCAGCATGCCTTGGGGCATCCCCACGGCATGCTGGGAGCAGGGCTGCTATGGGGCACCACGGCTCAGCCCAGGGAGACATGGCCCCTGCCCCCGTGGAGCCCCGGCCAGCTCTTTCCCCCTGCCCCAAGGCCCCAGCCCAGATCTCCTGGCCCATGGCCCCAGCTGCCACTCACTGCCCCAAGGCCCCAGCTCTGTCCCGGTGCCCCACAGAGCCCAACACAGAGACCTCCTGCCCCATGGCCCCAGCTCGAACCTCCACAGCAGGGGCCCACAGGGGCAGTGACTGTGGCAGATTTCGAGCACCGTGCACTCTGGCCTCCGTTCCTGAGACTCTGCCAGGGGCATTGCCAGCACGGCCCCCAAGAAAGCAGCCTCCACGTCAGCCCCTGCTGTTCCTCTCTGCAGAGGAGGCAGGACCTTCTGCCTGAAGCACTGGCTGGGGCCCCGGGAGCTGCAGATGCTCTGCGGTGCGAAGGAGGTGCCTGGGCAGGAAGAAGCTGGCGGAGGAGGAATTGTGCCCCAAAAGCAGGAATTCCCTCATCCTCCTCTGGCCCACTGGCACGTGTGTTGACACTTGCTGGTGAGTCGTGGGGACATGTCATGTGGCAGGGTTGGACGCCATGGCACAGTGCTCAGGCTTCATGCTTGTCAGGAATGGCAGGCTCCAGGCTGAGGGTGGGAAGTGGAAGGAGAGGCACCCCTCGGTTTTCAGGCATGCCCACATTGCCTACTGCATTGCCACCGTGGCCTCTGTGAAAAGCCTGTGCAGAGAGTGTGCAGCGTGACATGAGCAAGGGCAGGTTTGCAGGGGGGAGTGGGGCTGAGAGGTGAGCATGTAGACAGCTGGGACCAGATGGCGCCAGTGTGCAGGGGTGCACTTCTGCATCCTTCAGCCCCCGGTCAAAGTGATGACTTGTGGTCTCCAAAACCAGCAGACTGGCTTTCACCTGGCAGCCTTTACACCCATTTGAGCACCAGCCAGCACTGTTCCTCTTAGCAGTTCATTGCTTCTGAATAGCAGGCAAGGAGTGTTGTGGGCGAAGGGGGCCGCTCATATGAAATCTGGAGAGCCACAGTGTTCACAGCAGAGCTTGTCCGTTCATGGGTATCCCCAGAGCTCTGGAGATGCAGGAGCCAAAGGGAGTCCTGGGAGGATGCCTTTTGGCTTAATGAAGCTTTGTGTCAGGCAGCCCCTGCCTCGTTCGATCCTAGCTTTGGATCTCAAAGCAAATAGAAAGCTCGGAAGGAGAAGAAAAGTCTTTTTATGCATGCCATACTGCTGTTGAGATTTGTTTAGGCCTCTTCTTTGCCCTGTGCATGCTACTGCATTGTGTAACCCTGCAGACTGGTGCTTCCACCGAGGGTCGTTAGCCTTATACCGGAGGAGCCGTCACTATGGGGTTTATGTAGGGAGCAGAGGGGCAAGTGTTTGTCTGGAGAAAGGCTTTGTTCAGCCCTCTCATGCCACACCAGGACTATGTTCCTGGAGCAATGCGATCAAAGCAATCTGATTTTGACTAATAGTGGGATTAATGAGCTTTGTCAGGTCTTGAGCTGTCCAACTAAGGATGCTCGTTATGAGCCCAGGCCAATTACAGACTTAGCTGCTGCCTTCAGACATGGGGCTGAGAACGATCCTTTTTTCTTTCATGGCCATTTGTGTTTCAGACATAGAGACAAGATGCTCTGAGGTAGTTCTGTTGCAAGGGAATAATCCCTCCCTGCAGCTCACATTGCAGGTGGGCTCCATCCTCCCTGCTAGGCTCCCTCAGAATGTTCTTTATTCTAAAATTAAATGAAAAATTGGGTTTCTAAGTAATGGCAGCAAAATTGCCAAGACCCCAGCAGAGCAGAATCCTGGAAAATTTCAGTGGGGCATAAATGGAGGTGGTCACTGAAGGAGTGGGGCAGGGAAGGAAGAACAGCCCCCTCCCCAAACTGGCAACTGTGTCTTTTTCTTTTTTTTTTCTGTATCCTTAGCAGCGGGTAGTAAATTCCAGCTCTTCAGGGCTGTCCCTGCACAACTCTGTGGCCTCCTTTGCAAGGCCGTGGCTGAAGAAGGTAGATTCCGGAGGGTGGGGGAACCTGGATGTGTTGGTGGCCAGACAGGCTACAGCCAACACCGAGGGGGTCTGTGAAGTAAGTGCCAAGGTCTGGCTGAACTCCTGGAGCAAGGGACTCAGCTGAGGAAGACTCCAGGGGCTGTTTGGGGAAAGAATGGTCCCGCTGTGGTGGCCTGGTTAGGTTGTGCGTGAGGACGCTGACTCTGGATGGAGGGAAGGCAAAGGAAGGGAGGAGAGGACTAAAAGGAGACATGGCTCAGCGTAGCAGGAGGAGAAGAAATGAGTAATTGGAGCAAGTGACAGAAGCGAGCGTGAGAAGTGCAGTTCAGGGCACTACCTAGATAAGCTCAAGCAGCTGGAAGTCCACACTGGCACTCAACCTAGCCTCCACAGGTAATGACACAGACTGTGAATGCTCGTAATGGCAGAACTGAGCTGAGGCCAGGGTTTACCTTGTTTCAAGAAAAGACAGGCTGTGAGGTGATCAAAAATTGCAAAAAAGTCATTTGCGCATCCTCTGCAGACATGTCCCTCGTTTGTAGCTGGCTAACTCTGCTCCTAAATTCACTGTTTCCACCATTCTGTTATTTCTCCCTGAAGTCCAGCTGAGCCCCTTCACTTTTGGGCCATAGCCACCTGCTGCTATTTCAGTCTGCCCTCACCCCCATGCATATCTGAAGACCTCTTTCCCAAAAGCTGTTCCTGTGAGGTAATTACATACTCAGTTATTTCCAGTTGATAAACCTCGTGTGCTTAGAGATGCATGCGATGGACACACATGCAGAATTACCACTACCTTAATAGCCCTGGTATTCCTCCACACATCCCACAGTGCCTCCGTCTTCCCACAGGTCCCCTTCCCACTTCCAGCACAACATCTCCCAAGGAAAAATAAATAAATAAATAAACAAATCATCTCTGTAAGTGCTCCTATTCCCATGTTTTTAGCACTTCCTTTTAAACCAACTGCCCAGCTAGTCAGCTGGTATAGTTTGACTTTGAGCCATCCTTACATTTGAGGTGGAGAAGCACTTCCAGTTTCCAAAGCATTTTTTATACCTACTTTCTTGTCTGGTTTCATTTAATTTAAAACACTCTATTACTACATATTATATGACTGTACTGCAATGTTTATGATGTACTTTCTGAAATATCTAATAATTTCTTTGTTGAAATTAAATGATTCAAAATGATCAAAATGAAGCATTTTGATTTTTCTCAATTGAAATTTAGCATAATTGACCCAGAAGACATTTCAGTGTTTCAACATTGCTCTCTCATGCAAAAGGAAGATTAGAGAAGTAGGAATTCACCATTGAAGAGAAACACTGTTTGCCCAGAGATGGGAGATCTTTGGAGAGCAGCCTCCACCAGGAATATCAATGACTCCCCCACTGCTTCTGATCTTCCTTCTCTTTCTGCAGGTGTGGGAGTGAGGGCAAATTTAAGATAGCATTTAAAATACCATCAGGAAATGAGTGGAAATGGAAAATGTCCCACGTCCCTGTAAGATGAGTTTGCAAGAGAGAGATGATGAATTATCTTCTTGAACGGCCTGTCTCCTTCCTTTACTACAAAGGCAGCTTAGACAACCAGATTAGATTCAGTCACCTAACTTTTAAATAGCTTAAGTGCAGGGAGATGAATCCCATCTGCTGTATAGACATGTGGCATGTGCTCAAGATCCATGATGGGTCTGGATCTACTGCACAGCTCTGTCCAGGAGATGCATTTCACATTCTCTGAAATATCACACTGAGCTGCACCGTGTGCTGTTCGGACTGTCTTTATGTGCACAGTAAACTATGCACATCCCGAAATCTGGGATGCATGGAGCCTAATCCACATGACATGGAGAAAGCATGTGTGAAATTGCACGTGCATGTGTAAAAAAACAAAAACAAAAATCCTGCCCTGGAAATCCACCAGCCTTACCCTCCCAAGCCTGCAGTTCTGCGCCATGCCATCACACCATATTTCCATACCACAGCAATGCAGGAGGCCAGGCTCCATGATTACTCTTTCAAATGCTCATGGGTGTGAAACACTTGGGGAAAACATACAGGAAGACTTCCTTGCTGAGCTTTAGCTGTATGCAAGTGACCTATTTAAAGCTAATCAGGCTTCCTCTGTGTTCATCAGAGAGAAAGAAGTTAGCATCTTCACAGAGCGCTTCTTCCTTAGGAAGGGTTGAATCATCTCCAGGAGCTGCTTGTCTCTCTCCGTTGAGTCCAGAGGGGGTTTAGATGACTGGATTAGATTCAGACAAAGCTTTTACATGCTTCCTGGTAGATGACATGAGCGTTTTCACCCACACCCCTCCCTAATTTCTCCCTTTTATCTCTACTGAGAGATCTCAAACCACCTAGGCACCAGCATGAGGTCCTTCAGTAGGATGCCTGAATTTAGGCGAGATGAACTGAATCCTAAGAGTCAGTTACTCTAACACAAACAGATAATGTAACTCCCTGTATTTCTCTTGTTGGCAGATGTTGAACTTTTGATGTATTTGGTGACATAATGAATACATTCATAATGGATAATTTGCTGAAGGAGCACAGTAACTTAATTCCTGCAAGGTGGAAGTTTCACAGTTATTCAATTCACCTCACAGAAGAAAATCCTCTTGTCTTCCCTTTACTCTGCTTCCCCAAATACTTGTGCTGCCTCCCCAGCTATAATACTGGATTGTGTCACTTCCTCCTTTACCTATGGATGTCCCCTTGTATGACTTTTCATAATTAACTTGTGCAGGAGAATTATGACAATTTTCAGAAAAGTTTTTTAAAATATAGCGCCCTACTATAGCTAAAGAAAATCCAACAAATAAAATAGCCATCTTCAACTTACTGGAAAACATCAGCACCAGTGTATACACATTTATATACACTCAGGTTTGTGCCTTCGCCATCTGGTGGCAAAGCACGATCATAGCGTGTCCACAGAGCTGAGAAAGTTTTTGGACCCTATCTATTTGTTTGAAAACGGGGATTCTAAATTAATAAGTAAAATTGTTGAGAAAGTTTCCGTTTTCCAACCTTTATTGATAATATCATCAGTTATATACATACATCATTTGGAGAGCTTCTATTTTGTAAATAGGTGATACTTATTGTTTACTGCTGCTACTTGTTTTACTGTATCATCTTGTATTATATGGTACTGAACAACATTGCACTGCATCATATCTGAGTGTTGTGGCACAAAAATATCCGACATGCTCTTTTCAGATAGTTGACTATGCATCTAGTCACAGGCTTGAGCAAAAGGCTGTCCCAGCTTATTCCAGTTATAGCTGAGCGCATGGATTTGTCTTACCCAAATTTAAACCTCTGCAGCAGATTTGAGTCCATCTGACCTCACCAATCTAATCTTCCTTTAAGGTGTAAAAAAAAAGGGCACTTCTTGGGCACTGTCCATCTTTTCTTAGAAGAGACGTCTTCATACCCCGGGATCCATGAATCTTCTTTGTAAACTATGAAGAACACGAGATGAACAGCTTAGGTGAAGGCGATTACTTCTGAGATCATATCTCTTACATCATAGAGAGCCAAAGCACAGACAGCAAAAACCTCACATCTTGTCCTTCCAACTGGGGAATCCAAGTCAGTGAGTGTAATTAGAACCCGGTTACTTTCTCATGTATCCTGAAATATTGGAGCTGAGAAAGATATCTGAGCCATATTACATACTAAGATCAAATTAAAAAAAAAAAAAAGTACTTCTCTTCTTCTTTTTTCTAACTCTTACATTGTGTAGGAGAGGATTTACTAGTTGCACTGGTTAGTATGAAATTTGCATTTTCCTGGCCTTAGAAATTAGTAGCTGAAAGATCTATTTCCCATCTCTAGTTTCTTTGCTATGAAGGATGGCCATTCATTTTCTTACACCCACTGCTTAATCCTGCCTGCTACAGCACTGGATTTCAACACAGGTGGAGTTGCTTGCTTTCTCAGCTGGGAAGTAACATCTGTGTTCACTTTGGAAGTTCTTGTATGATCCAACCATAAGTTGCTATGTAATTGCTTCTGAGACTTTTTTTTTTTTTCTTTCAGTATGGACTGGATTATTTACCAGATTTGCTTATAGACCCTTGATCTCCAGATGTCTGTACATACATATAGAAGCTCCATCGTTAACCAGATGAAAGCCTGTTCAGATCTCCTTCTTTTTCAGAGTGCTGGGTATTACCAAGAGTGGAATAAATCCAAATCTTCTCAACATTTTGGAAAGAGACCATCTCTGTTATACAAAACAGAAATAACAGAGATAGATGAAGTCTGTTTCTATTTAAAAGTAGACTGAAATTTAGCAAAACATCGTTTCAGGACAATGTGGAACTAGAATGTTACAGTCTAGGAATCCTAGAATAGCCTCATTTTCACACGTGTTCTTTGTGGCTTGTATGTCCAATTTATTGATCGAATTGATACAGCAGCAGAAGATTGTAGTGATGTATTGTTCCGTGCAAACAAATTGCAGTTACTTACCTTTGGTTTAATAAAGACATGGTAAGTGAAAATGGATATGAATTTAACTCTTTTCATAGTCCTGGAGTTTAAGTGCAGTTGACATCTACTCTGGAATATCATTGTAATCCCATGCAGACAAATGCATTTGAAACCTTATTTTCCCCAGAGATGCTGACCATCCATTTCTGTCTTCACAGGTAACTCTGTATATCCTGCACACCTTCAAAAGTCTGCTCATGAATTCATACCTCCATGTACCTACTAGTCAGACAGTCAGTTTGTTATAAGTGTGAATGGAGCTTGGTTTGGTGCAGGAACGAGCAGAATTAATCAAAGAGTGTTTTCTATCAGACATTTGTCTAGTAGAATGCCATCAAGCTGACTGGAAACAGTTGGAATCCAACCAGCGGACTTTAATATCTTTTTCTGAATAAAAAAAAAAAATATTAGTATCACAGTTATAAATACGGCACTGAAGGAATAGTTGGTTTATTTGTAATAAATCTGGAGTAGCTCTACATACATTTGCCTGCTTATGGAATTCATCTCACCTAGAGATATACCTTTAAGCATGCCTTTGTTTCTGTCTTCCATCTTAGTTTCTTCTCAACAGGGAGGGGGAGGAAAAAAAAAGTAACAGGTGTTTTTACAGAATGGTTCATCTAAGTATCTTAGACATCTGCTACATGATGAGATGAGTTATGCCATAGAAGTGCCCATTTTTTCCTTCCTTTTCCCTATTCAGGATGTATAGAATGATAAGTTCAGGAGGCTGCAGCCAGGGCCTGTCCCTCTGGCCCTGAGCCAGGTGGGCAGAGAAGACCTGGAGATGGTAGCCGAGTTCAACCAAGAGTCCAGATGACCAGGAGAGTTCCTGGTGATGAAGCAGGTGTGAGGTCAAGCTGAGAAGTCAGCCTGCGGGTCAAAGTCAGGATCAGGCCTGGTGAGGGTAACCAGGGACAGAGAGAGTCCAGTGCCTACTGGGCAGGCCCAAAGTGACAAGATAGGTCCAGGGTTAAGCTGGGAAGTCAGTCCACAGGGCAGGGTCCAGAGCAATGGAGTCTGCACGCTGAGCTGAGCTGAGCTGAGCTGAGCTGGAGATCAGTGCTCCTCTAGGGTAGCTCAGACAGAAACTGAAGGCCCAGGGTTGAGCTTAAATGGGGCTCCCGGGCCCATGGGCAGGAGGTGCAAGTGGCTGCCTCAGGCGAGGATGATCAGGCCCATTAAGGCCTGTTAGTGCCCTCAGACCCTGGAAACAGTAGTAACTGAAATGCTCACTAGCATATGTAATTTTGATTTCAGAATTCAAAGAACTGGGAAATGTTACTACCTCTTTAAGATTTGCCAGAGACTATTTCTTCTGTTTGCAGTCTCATTTAGCCTACTTCCCACTAAGAACTCTTGAACATTGATACGTATGTATTTACCATTATTAGACTGTGACTTAGTGGCATTCATAGTGCTCCAGCTTCACACTGGAACAATCTAGGTAGATAATGTATGTTACAGCTGGTTTGGGATAACACAGACAAGTGATTCCATTTCAGAATGGCATTTTGGGTGATATCAGTATTGTCCTCGTTGACCAAAGGAAGTAAGCTGGTCACCGCTAGTGGGAGCATATGATCATGATCGTTTTTTGCCAGTTGTTCTCCAGAGTGTATCAAGACAAGCTTGCTTACTTAATGTGAACAAATATCTGAGCAAAACAGCAGGAGAAAATTACACCACAGTAGCTGAGTTCCTCCTCCTAGATCTAATGAACAAGGCAGAAGCACAGCCCACTCTCATTGTAATGCTTTTAATTATTTACCTGATGACTGTAGTTGGAAATCTGGCCTTGACCGCATTAATAAGGATTGTCTCCCCAAACCACCCTCCCAAATAGCTTTTCCTTAGCCATTTGGCAGTCTTAGACCTCTGCTGCTCAGTCATCACCCCCAGGACGGTGGCCAGTCTCTTAGCAGAGAGCAAAGCTGTCTCATTTGGTGGCTGTGCTGCCCAGATGTATTGTTTCTCTACATTTTGCACCAATGAATGTTTCATTCTGGCTGTGATGGCATATGACCAGCTGGAAACCACTGCTATTCAAAGCCGTCATGTCATGAAGTCTCAGCATCCAGCTGTGACTTGGTTCTTACTCTTGTGGGTCTCTAATCTCAATGATACACAGCAGCTGTGCCTTTTGGGTGTCCTTCTGCCATTCCAGCATCACCAGTCACTTCTGTGGTGTGGTACCCCTGATCTGTGGTATCTCCTGCTCTGACATCGGGGTTAACAAGATCATCCTCGTAGCATTTTGCATCTTAGGTGACATCTTTGTCATACTGGAGGTACTCATTTTGCTACATCTACATCATCTTTGCCATCCTGGGGTGTCACTCCAGCGAGGGAAGACCCAAAGCCTTCTCCACCTGTGCATCCTGTGCACTTGATAGTTTTTGCCATATCCTTTGGCACTCCAGCTACACACCCCACAGCTCTGGCTCCTTGCCTGACCAAGACCAGGTGATGTCTGTGTTTTATACAATGGTAAGCCCCACAGTCTACAGCTTGAGGACCAAGGAGGTCCTCAAAATGAGGCACTGAACAGACTGTTACATGGAGAAAATTGTTTGCCAGTCAATAAAACCTCCAAAGGAGTTGGAACAGGTGCTTAAAAAATTAAAATGATGAGTACAGCTGTTCATGGATGAATTTATTCTGAAATAATTGCTCGTTATGCAACAGAAGTAGGAGAAAAGTGAATGCAGAAGTGAAGAAAGAAATAACTGTTATATTAAAGACTTTTCTGTAATAGCAAGAGCTACAGCTTTACTGTGAGAAAGTACAATTGTGACACTTTTGACGGTGATTATTTTCACCTAAGTTTTTACTTTCAAGTCTGATGCCTTGAAGACATCCCAGCTTTGTTTTCAACTGTTGCTAACTAGTACCACTTCAGCAGTATTGCTTCCATGTTCTGTTTCCATTCCCTTACCTCATACATCCTTGTAGCCTTTTTTTTCCTGACTCACAGTCTGAGGGTGATCATTAACCTTTTAGCAAAACCGGGTCACATTCATCAGGCACCATAGACTGTTTACAGTATTAGTGATGTGGGCGACTCGAGTCTTCCATGCAAGAACAAAGTTACCACACAGCAGGTGGTCCTGAGGGACAGCCTACCCTCTTTTGTTGTGGGTGAATATCCTTGAACCAATTCACATTCATCGCAGGCTAAAAATGTGCACACAGAAGAATTTTTTACAAATGCTGAGGCTGGGATTCATCTTACCTAAGTTTAGACTTCTGTTAATAAGCTGCCAAAGCATAAACCAAACTTGTAGGCTCTTTCTATAGCTCATGAAGGCAAATAAAAGTCTGCTTGCCTCCATAGTTTGATCACACCTGTCTCTGTCTCCCCTGAAAGGTCTATATTTATATCTATGAATTACAGTAAGAAAGAGTATGGAGTGACCAGCTCAGGTTTATGGAATTATTTCAAGTCCACGTTAATGCAGCTTAATGCTGCCCTGAGTTCTGGTTTTGGATCACATTCCATCTGACTCAGGGAGCTGGCTCTCAGAGAACAAAAAGCCACTGGCTTCAGTAGGGAAAGACTTCAGTCTCAGCTGCTTTGGCCATGGAAGTAGCACAGAGAAGGAAACGGAACTTGCTATAACACTGCCTCAATACACAGAGTTATTAGACAAATGGGTGTAAGACCATTTTTCCCTATCCTTAGGAAGGACTGCAAGTAAAGGTCCCATAAAAAGCTACACTCCCTCTCACTGGGGGTCATCACTCAGAGCAACCCATTCTGCCCATCCTGAACCACTTAGACCCCTTAATGTGTAAACGTAGTGTCTGAGGAAGAAATATGTTCCACTCTTCCATATCCATAGCTTTACCATTAAGACCGACAGGTGCTATTAAACAATAACCAGTCAGTTCCCAGAGCAACTCTGGCAGGATCTAGAAGTACAAATTTTCTGCAGGCAAACATTTTCATGCTTCCTAGAATACCATGGATGTTTCAGATATTGCTGACTAAACTGTGAGAGAGGACTGCAGGAAAGAAAGATAAATAACCCAGACAAGCAATACCTGTTGATCCACTTTTAACCCAGCTATCTTCTGAACACCACGGCTTTCACATAGTCTAGACGAGAACTCCGGAAGCCATTACATTGCCAGTCTAATGCAGTCTGGAAGAGGACTCGGTCCAATGCAAATACATTGCAGACCTCATGGTGCAGCCCAAAGAGACGAGCTTCCCTCACTCATCATCTTACACATGGCACTGCACATTCATTGTCCCGGGAGTTGCCCCCACTCCACAACACGAGCAGCCACTGTAAGCACAGTCTAACTAAGGCTGCGTTACCTGGGACATTTCTGCCTGCCTAGGCCCCACTGATGACTTTCCCTGCTAGGGACAGTCAGAGCAGATCACTCTTCAGCTGAGTAACCCAGTTCAGCTCTCTGCTCTGAAGGCCAACAGTTTGTCAAACAACCTCTAAGCCCTCGAAGTAGCACAAATAAGCTAGCTTTTCTGGCAGGTAGAGATGTCCTTACACTCCTGCCAGAATCAGGGGAAGGGTCTTTGTTCGTATGTCTCAAAGGCTCCTCAGCTTCCCAGAACAGCTGTCTTCATCATCTTATCGTAAAGTAGTTTCAATAAGTGTCCAGTGATATTGCAAGAACAGAGAGAGGTTAATGGCAAGCTGTTACTAAAGCATGATATCTATGTCAACATCTTCCAATAGACCATTATTTTTCTTTTCTTCAAAAGAGTTAATTATTCAAGGACCTTAGAAGAAAAATATATGTGGGATTGGGTGCAAGTGCAAAGGCAGTTTTAAGGCAGAGGCACCAGAATTCTAAGCAAATCAGCAGCAATTACCTACTTGAAGAATTTTCTATCTGCATTTGAAGAAAAATGGATGGACACATAATCTGAGCCTGGATGGTCCACACATGAACAGGTTATCACAGCAAAATATCTGCTCCACAGATGAGCAGGCTGCCTGAAACTAGATGGTCCATGAGCCAAAGAGGTTATCTAACAAAGGACACGAGTCCAAGGGTAGATGTGTTATTAGAGACGACAGGAGTCTTCTGTGGAAAAACCAGCTAACTGTGTATCAGGACTGTGCATTTTAATGAGAGGAAGAATTATCAAGTTTGATCATAATTAATAACAGAGATGGATTCACATTCAGATGGCATTCCTAATGCTTAAACTCCACGGAGTTGCGCTGCAGCTCTTCAGAGTCAGATAAGCAGAACTGATTCCTCTGATATCTTACACTGTACTGCTATTTACGTGAATATGGTCTTGTTATTATTAAAAGAATTTGTATTAAAGTTTGCAGTCTAAAGCTTTGTTAAGCTTTGTTTGTGAGTTGATAGGGACAGGCATGACGAGGGTTCACTGAATTTGCTAGGACACTTATGTCATCAGTTTCACTAGTAAAAAGTAGTAAGGGCAGGGAATGAGATGGGCATGTCCTGTAATCAGTGACAACAAAGACACCCTTAGAGGATGATTCCTTCTGCTTATCACACTTATCTTAAGATGGGATGAATTGTCCTTTGAAGGTGATATTGCTCCCTTTGTCTAAAGGGGGAGCCCAGAATAGATGTTGACTGGACCCCTAAGCAAGGGTAGGGGAGATTAATTCACAGAAAGATTCTTCATTACAGTGCATCTGCTGAGACTCCTAATTAAGGCCTGGTGTCTTGCAGGAGATCTAATTTACAGACATTAAACTGCATCGAGAGTCATAAATACACCAAGTACTTCAGTAACACCATTTTTCTGAAGAAAGAATTCCAAAGCGGCAAGCTGAGTGTTAGAATATCACACTTAGAATATCACATTTCATATTGAAGTTGTTTCTCAGCGTGTCACTCCACTAATGTTTCACAACCCCCAGGCAGCAGGTCAGCTGCAACATATAGGGAAAAGAATGAGCTGTTGCTCCAAAGGTAGTACTGAGTTGCGTAGTTCTGCAAACATCGAAGCAAAGAACATTTATCTGGGCATTTATCTGGAGCAGGGAGGGGCTCTATTGCAAGTGTGAAGTCCTAAAGTTTTTCTATTTAGATAAATCTTCTGATTTGTTTCAGTAAGATGTCTTTGAAGTGAAGAAGGAAGCTACTCACTCTTACGAAGGTACATGAAATGTTTGTAGCTTTTGAAATAAGAGTTTATTTCTGGGAACAATACGGCATAAAATATCTCGCACCTTCAGGCAAGGAAGGTAGGCCTATTTCTTAATTTCAGAGATCAAAAAGATCATTTTCAATCTGCAGATAGAATCATAGAATCATTTAGGTTGGGAAGGATTTCTGGAGGTCATCAAGTCCAACCTCCTCCTCAAAGCAGGTTCAGTCAGATCAGATTGCTCCGGCCCGATCCAGCTGAATTTTAAATGTCAGCACAGATGGAGATTCTACAAATTTGCACCTAATCCGGTGTTTGATCACTCACGTTGGGGCAGGAGAGGGAAATTTCCTCCTTCAGTTTCCCAAGTAGTCCATGGAAGAGAGCAACCTGTTGATAGCAAGCTCATTGAAGCCCTTTTCTGAGAATTAACTGGGCTAGTTGCTGTGCTTTAGGGCAGAAAAGGTTGGGTAGGTTGGAGATAAACAACAGCCAGCTATGCAAAGATAACTCAGTGTGTAAAGGCAGTCTGGTCTTTTGTGCATCTAAGCAGGGTAAGCATTTTGCTCACTTAAACTGTGTACCTAACCATTATAGGCTGGTTTTAATCCTACTGTCTGCTTCTTGAAATGGGCAAGTACTTCTGAAGATATGGCTCAAGGGGGGAATAAACTGGCTTGGTAGCTACAGTATCTACTCTTGTCTTTCTGGATAAAACAGATCAGTATTTCATTTGGTGACTCTTCCCAATTTATTCCTGAGCAGAAGATGGCCACTTTTCCTTGACAACAGGGATGCAAGCAAATGAGAAATCCTTTCTCAGCCAAACCTGGAGGATCTTGTGGTATCTCCTCCTCTTTGGGAAGATGCAAAGCTGGGTTTTCCTGCTGCTGTTGCCATTTAGTGCTTGGCACCATTTCTTTCAAGAGAGGAAGCTCTTACTTTCTTCTGCCAGGATGTGGATGTGTTATTTGTATGTTTACGAGTTGCAGTCCCAAAGGTCAGGGTGGTGGAGGTCCATGTAATGAAGGCAGGTCTTAGCAAGTTGGCACAGCTGCAGCCTAACCATTATATTCCTATTTCAGCAAGGCTGAACAGGGGCTGCTTTGTCCTGTTAATGGACTTTGTGGCCCATACTGAGCTCTAACTACCCTGCTACCAATGCCCGGGGGAGTTAGCTAAGAGGCAAAAAATGTATTGGTGATTGCAATACAGGAAGAATGATGTCTGAACTAGAATGATTTCAGGAACAACTGGGCCATTGTCCTTGGAGTGGGCCATTTGGACGATACTGTACACCCAACCGTGGCCACGAGTGAGGGGAGAAGAGTGCTCCATAGATGTCCTCAAGAAAAGCAGACTTTTTTCCTTAAAAAAGGAGAAAGAGGGCACACGAAAACCATTGTAGTGCTGCTTTTGCCTTTTAAATAAATTATTTTATCTTTCTGCGCTTTTTTATCTCACCTGAAAAATAGGAACAGTACTCCCTTGTATCACAAGTCATTTCAATGCGTAATTAAAGAAGTCTAGTCAGAAGCTGTGATGAAAATGCGCCGTACTTCCTCGTGGCTACTGAGACAATCAATTGTGTGTTGCCAGTTTCCCATCACTTCTGGGTGTTGAACCAGTTTCCTGTCAGGAGATAATATGAGTGTGGTAGCAACATGCGTGAGAGGAATCACTGTGTGGCCATTGAGTTTATCCTCTCTGGACTAACAGAAAGCCAAGAGGTGAAGGTAACCCGCTTTTTTTAAGCACATTAATAGGGAATCTTGGGAGGATCATGTAGATGAATGTTGATCCCCCGGCTTCACACACTGTGTACCTTTCCCTCAGTAACTTGGCTTCTGTGGATTTCTGTTACTCCTCAGCTCTCTCCCCAAGGTTGCTGGTGAACTCTTCAGCAGTGAGGAGAGCCACTTCAGTCAGTGCCTGTGTGGCACACCTATTCACTTGTCTCCTCATGGCTAGTATTAAGTGTCTCCTGCTGGCAGTAACGACATATGACTGCATGTGGCTCTCTGTAAGCCTCTGCTTTATGCAACTGTCATGTCCTCAAAAGCCTGTACAGAGACGTTAATCATCTCCTGTTTCACTGGCTTTGTCCACGCACTTGCGCAAACTATCTCCACCTTCACATTCGCTTTCTGTGACTTTGGTGTTATCGGTCATTATTTCTGTGACATCCCCCTAGGATCCAGCTTTCATGCTCTGACACCTATAGCAAAGAGACGGTACTTCCCGTTTTTGGTGTGTTTCGTGGCATCTTCACATCTCTGGCAATTCTAATCTCCTCCATCTACCTCATCTCCACCACCCTGAGGATCCACTCCTCCAAGGGCAGATGCAAAGCCTTCTCCACCTGTGCTTCCCATCTGAGAGCTCTCTTCTTGTTTTATGGCAGCACCATTTTTATGTGCGGTAGCCCAACATCCAGCTACTCATTGGACTGAGATAAATGGGCCTCTCTGTTCTCTACAGTGGCGACTCCAGTGCTGAATCTTATCAGCTACAGCCTAAGGAATAAGGAGGTGAAGGATGCTCTGAGGAGAGTTTTAGGTCATATCAGAGAAACTTCAGCAGACTTGTTAGAAAGAGAACTTTGTTTGGGGAAAACTTATCAAAACCTTGGTACAAAGAGTAGGACTTCCAAGGAAGATTTGATCAGCTTCCAAGGGTGAGATTCAGAAAGGTACTTAATTGTTAGAAGTGATTTTAGGTGGACTTTTAACTGGTTGTATCTGCAACTCCTATCTTGAAAGACTGTGTTCCTCTGCTGCTGAAAGCTGGAGGAATCCTGACTTTTAACTTGCAAGTTCCAAGCACAAACAGGACTCCTGCCTGAGGAGTGCGTGGCACAGAATTTCAGTTCTCTGTTCTATTAGGAACGTTTGCTCATGTAGGAAAACCACCAGTCCGTCAAGATGAGAAAAAGCTTTCAGAGATATTCAAGAGGAGAAAAGCAATGTGATTTGAATTTATGGCCACTTCTGCTACGTCTTCAGTATTTGAAAGGAGTAGCCTCTTCCAGTGCAACACACAGAACCTGAAGTTCTGCAAAGGAAATCTTGGAGAAGAGACACCCGTGTTTTTGCCCCCCAAACACTAGGGAAAGTAACTGTCCCTCTTCTGTTAAATCTCCCTCTTCTGTCACTCACTACTACCTCCTTTTTCCCCTTCTGCCTGGAAACATGAAAAAACTACAGCAATGCAGAAAAGATTGACTTCTGATTTTGCTACCATTGTGAAGTAAGAAGAACTTATTCCTGCTTTTCATCTCCACATATCAGCAATCCACTTGAGGCAACTGAGTGAACCGGTAGTTATTTTAAGGACATTGGACATAATTTGAAAGTTAATCAAGCTGCAGTGTTGTTTCACTTAAAAGAATGCTGAAATAAGATGGTGACTTACCAACTACATGTCTGCCATCAATGTGATTTTGAGAATAAACGACCAATCATTTCTGGGAGATGAGAAAGTTGGGAAAGGCTTTGGAATCCTTTTATCAATTCAACTAAGCTAGCTCTAAGGATAGGTGTTCTATCTCTAGTAGATGTTTCATCCCTTCTGGCTGAGTTTACAAATGCTGTCCCTCAGTTGGCAGAAGGAGTTGAAATCTTTATTGAGCTGAAAGTGACAGAATTAATCTCAGACAGGTGAGAGGTTCCTGCCTCTGCATAAGGTTTACGGTCAAAGGGGGATGGAAAGAGGTCTTGCGGATTCCCTTTGCATTTCACTGTAAGCCTGTTAGGGCTGTTATTTCCCCTGACTTCCTCTCCTTAAAGCTGTGCATAACTGTAGCAAAGATTGTGTCCCTGTGATCATCTATGGCACCCTAAAGAAGGATTTTACAAGTCTCAGGAAAATACAGCCTTTTGGTCCTACTAGTTGTCATCTTTCTGTTGCTGCAGAACTGAAGCTCAAGGTTTATCTCTTGTTTCTCATCATTAAGTATCATCAGATATGTGAAGATCACAGTTTTTACACGTATCAGTGTTGCGCTGTCCTTATCTTGGACAGAGATGTGAGATTTTTAAACCAGATTTCTGAGGTGTCCAAAATTGTCTCTTTCAGTGGACTCCCAGCTCACAGGAAGGAAATAGCTTGAGAAGAAACCACAGGCATCATTTTACTTTACTGTGTATGTTTACAGGTCTCTGGGAAGAGCAATGTACACTACTACTCTTCCAGAAAAAGACAGGTAGGTTGTCATCAAAGAGCTTCACTGCACAGCAATGAGTCATGTCTGCACACCTCTCTCTGCGCTGATGTTTAAGATAGTCAAAGCCATCTCGAGCTAAGCATCAGCAGAACCGGCAGCATGTTTCAATCAAGAATCACAATCTCAAACCTAAATATGCTTTCTGACAAATATCATCAAAAAGAACAGATTTTCATAAGCCCCGCATTCATCTAAGCCCTGCATTCACCTATCCCTTAGTCTCCACCTCGAGAAACCCAGACAAAATTAGGGACTTTAAAATGTTAAAGAGCTGCTGTCTCTTCAAATCTACAGTTTGCTTTTCTAAGAAAGCCTTCTGATCCACCATCCAGAATCCTGTTCCTCTTCTTTCCTTCCCCAAATCTCAGTTCCAGGAGGAGATTTGGGAAAATCCCTGCCTTGAATCACTTGTCATGACAGCAATGCTAAAGTAAGTCCATTTGTGGTAGAACAGCATTGCCCAGAGTCAGGAGGTCGTAAGGGCATTTGGGGGTTTCCCTGCTGCAAACAGTTGAGGAAAACTCGATGAATCAAGAACAGTACTGTTAAGAATTTTAGGGAAATTTTCAGTGTTCAGCTAGGAATTAGGTTATATCTTATGGAGTATGGAGAGATATTAGATACCTGTATTTCCACTGAGATGCCTATTCCTTAGATCTTTATAGTGTAAAGCACCAGACGACTGGCCAAAGTATGAAACTTCATTCAGTCTCTAAATAAAGCGGTGAAAAATGTCCCAACGATTAAACTGGATTGTGGCTCCAACATTGACTATGGTATTTAACCATGCTTGGATTGCTGCTCTGATAGATTATAAAGCTCAGCTATGACATAAGGTCAAGGCCTTGGAAAGGTGTTAGCAGAGCTCCTTTAAATGAAGCGTTCCCAGAGATACCAGGCTGGCACAGACTGCTGAAAATCGGAGTTAATGACTGGCATTGGGGAACGGCCTCTGTGTCCATCAGTGTTCCTGGGAGCCTTGGAAAGCCTAGTACAGTGTATGTCACCCTTCACTGTAAGGCAGACACCTAGTGCAGCATCCTGCTCCTCTCATGCTCCTCTTTTACCATGCAATGAATGTCAGTCCCCTCAAAGGTCTCTTGCTGTCTTCAGCAGCTCTCTCAAGTTGAGGCACCTCATGTCAGCACACCAATATATGTGAGATGAAACCTGCTTGTGCTGTGCCATCCTGAAGGATTTGCTTTCTCTTGGAAGCTTAGCACCACCATCACTTTTTTGTGTAGAAACGTGAGCAGACACCACTCTCCGAAGCTCGTAGGAGCTGGTGGGAAAGCATAACCTCTCAAAATACCTAGTTATTCCTCTTAATGCCAGGAGAAGCCTAGACCTGAGACTTACACAGCTCTAAGGTGTCTAAAGGTAAAAGCCACAATACCACCCCAAAGACTTGGGTTTGACTGGTGACAATATGCTCACATCCTTTTGACTGACAGTTTCCAAAGAAAGATGAGAGCTATATGAAACCTTGAATTTAGTTTCAGTTCTACTCCGAACAGCCATGCTAAAAATAGAATAACATTCCTGAAAAGTCCCTCCTGATCACTTCTCTTTGCCTCCCCATGGTTTCTTGAGCTACAGTCATCTTACAAACACTCACCCTGTTGTTTCATGTCTCACTGCTCTTTGCTTTTCTGCTCCACAGCTTTTTCAAGGCTTTTTTCATGTCTTCATTTCGGAGGGTGTAAATCAAGGGATTGAGCATAGGCGTGATGATGGTGTAAACCACAGAGATTATCTTGTCTGCTGAAAAGATGGTGGAAGGGCGCATACAGATGAAAATGCATGGCCCAAAGAACAGAAGTGCAACAGTGATATGGGAGGTGCAGGTAGAGAGTGCTTTGAGACGCCCTTTGGAAGAGTGTGTCCTCAAAGAGACCAAAATAATGACACAGGACACAACAAGAACAAGCAAAGAGCCTGAGGAAATCAGACCACTATTGGCAACCACGATGCAACCAGCCACGTAGGTGTCAGTGCAGGCCAGCTTCAGCAAAGCGTGTACATCACAGAAGTAGTGGTCGATCTCATTGGGCCCACAAAACAATAGCTGAGCGGTCAGCAGGGTCTGCACCAGGGAGTGCACACAGCCTCCCACCCACGAAGCTGCCACCAGCCGGCCACACACATGCTTGTTCATAATGCTTGTATAATGAAGTGGCTTGCATATAGCAGTGTAACGATCATACGCCATTGCTATGAGGATGAACATCTCCGTGCAGGCAAAGAGATGGACCCCAAAGAGCTGTGCTATGCAGCCCACAAAAGAGATGGTCTTCTTTTCAGCAAGAAGGTCATAAATGAGTTTGGGAACTGTGACAGTAGAGTAACTGATATCTACAAAGGACAAGCAGCTCAGGAAGAAGTACATGGGAGAGTCCAGCTGTTGACTGTTCTGTACAGTGATGATGATAAGCAGGTTTCCAAGAACAACAGTGGCATAGAAGACTAAGAAGAATGTGAAGCATGCTTTTGCTAATGTATCATCTTGTGTGAGTCCCTGGAAGACAAACTCCATCACATTGTTTTTGTTCTTCACATAGGTCACGTAGACAGGACCTGAAGCACAGAATAAAGCCACCTGTGATGGCATTAGAAACACAGTGCTATCAGTACACATCCATGTCGATCATTGGTATGTTCAATATCAATATATTCCCTTTTATGTCTTTTGGGGAAAGTTTCCTTTCAAAGTCAATGCTTCTCTCAAGGAGTGACAGTTGATATCTAACTCAGAATGTATTACTGAAGTGTGTAATAGCGAGCTCCGTTTATTGATTTGAGGGAGTTGGTGGAAATATCCTCCAGATTCATATTTCTGATCTTTGCCCCTTTTAAAAAGGAAGACTAGTTGCTAGGTTCCCTAAACATCCACTTTTGAAGTGTTGATTTGGAAACGAAAAAGTGACTGAGGATAGTGCATGTTACCATTTGAGTCTCAACACGTTAGTCATGCCCTAAGGAATTCTGCTCAAGCAGTGAACATACCTTCTTTTTCAACCCTCTGAAGGAATTCAACAGAACTGGTCCTTGCTATTGCTCTCTGACTCTGGTAGAATGTCCATGCATTTTTGTGCAACCATCAGTATTCACATCATGACACAAGGCAGCTGGCTAATTAACAACACTTCAGCTATCAGTGTAGATCCTTCTGGAGGAGGTAAAGTGGACACCTACCTCATGTCTGTTTAGCAGAGATGTGCCTTTAGGCACAAACTGTCTTTAAGGCGCCCTAAGTGAAATCAGACCATGTTCAAGGCATGCCAGGAAACCTGAAGCAGGAGAGTCATTGTCCTATATGTGCTGTACTGGGCTACATCTTGTGTGGATGGGTTCCAGTTATTGCTCAGGAGTTTCTGGGTTGCGACCTCAGTCTCCAAAAGAGCAGGCTTGTATTTCCTCAGACCACCTTTCCTACAGTACATGGGTGAATACTGGAGATAATCTGCATTAACGATGTGTCAGTAAGGTTTTTGTACACCTCAGCCAAGTTCTGGACTAGGCATGGAAATCCCCATAAACACACCTGTGATGCCACCGGGGTAATAAATACACCGCTGCTGAATCACCTTTATTCACCAACACCCTTGTATTCACCTTTGCTGCACTCTAGTGCAGTACGCAAGTATCACTAGTGTTCAGTTTCTACACTGAAAGGATAGACAGCAAGAACTGCATAACAATGTCCACAATACTGGCAAGTCCTTTGGGATCTTAATCCTGTTCCACAATCACAGGTCAATCACTTCCTTCTCACGCGATCTCTGCCTCTTCCACCCTCCAAGTTCAGCAGCAGAGGAAATATTCTTTTATGTCTCCGTCCCTATCTCCATGCCACTCCATGGGCAGAGGGAAAGCAGTGTGGGGAGGCCCAAAGCGTGTGTGTTAAGAGCATTGTTGCCACGATGTGTACAGCTAGAGGGGACAAGTTAAGACTGAGTACACAGGAAGTGCTGCAGCTACCTATTGACTCCTTGACTCTGTAACACCAGAAACTTCCTTTTGACAGATATTTCTGGAAATGGCATATAACTGAAAAATAAGCAAAGACGACACCAATTAAAACAAAGGGTAAAAAAAAAATTAGAGTTCTTTCTACTTCATAAAATGCACCTCACAAAAGCCACTCAACAGTAATGCCTCTTTTCAAAGGCAGGATTTCATAGTCACGCTTGAACAAAGCAAAGAAGCAAGATCAGAAAACTTACACAGTTTATATTTGCTAGTCTCCAACAGTTTGCCTGCTATTCTCCTCTGATGACCTTCTTGGACCACTTCAGGCAGTTTCATCAAAACCTCTCGGCTCCAAGCTGCTTCTTATGTGTCACGAGAGCAGTCCACATCTCTGCCAGGGCTGGAAACTACAGGGGATGAAACGGACAGCCTGAATGTCTAGCTCCATTTCTCATTCTGCAAAAACAACTTCCAAGAGCATCTGCAAGAACAACTCTCTCTCTCTCTCTCTCTCTCTCTCTCTCTCTCTCTCCAGATGGGGAAGTTGTGGCAGAAATATTTCAAGTAAATTGCACAGCAGAAGCACAAGCTTACCAGAAGCAATGAGATCGCAGAGGCATGTGAAGTTTTCTTTGTCAGAAAGAATCAGTGGACAGGGAGCTAAAATATATGTTTTGGACAGCTATTAGAGTAATCTCTACAGGGTGACTCTGGAGCGTGATCACCTAGACCATGTCACATTGTGTGGGGGTTTGCTTGCTTTCTTGCTTGCTTTCCAATGCTGTCCAGATAAATGGACTTCATTTAGTATTAGATATGTGCTTCTTTTGGAATGTGCACTGTTGTGCTAGGCGGCGGACAGGCCTTGAGCACAGGAATTATTCCCAAACAACTCTTTTTTTTTCATTGACACATAAAATTGTGCCCCCCAATGCTTTCTTTGGTGGCGACAATTTCCTACGGTGAGCAATTTATCTTTCGCTTGGATCTTTGATTCTCTATTAGTCTAAACAGTAAAATGCAAAATCTGAGGCAGAGATGAAGGGCAGAGGGGATGGCTAGGAAGGAGGGCATTAGTGATAGGGGAACTACTGCAGAAAGGCAGAGAGCTGCACTGGAATGGGAAGGGGAGAAGCTTCTCCTCATATCATCTGCATCAGCAAATGACCCAGCCAGCATCTAATATCAGCAGTTTAACTGCTAACCCATGGATTCAGCATATGACAATGCAGTACTCCTAAGAAGGCATTTACTCCAAAGTAAAGGGGAAGGAAGCCTTTGGTACAATTGCTTCCAGCAGCAGGTGACCAACAGCCTTGCAGACACCCTGGGCCATCATTTCCTAGCTGAGTAGACTGCAGAGTAGATGGAGTTTGTCTGACGGAAAGTTTACACCTGGGGGAGCTCGGACTAATGGGATGCTCTGCCTGGAACACATTTTAATATTTTTGATAGCATTCATTTCTTTATTTGCTGGTGTCTCAGCAGTGCTTGGAAGCCCCAGTCCTGGGCCTGTGCTATTCAGAAAGAGAACATAAAGGGAATCCCTGCTAGTCACAGAGTTTACAATGCCATTCCAATCAAAACATGAGCTTTCAGCGTCTTCCTAATTACTGCAACAGCTAAAACCAAGCTTTTCTTCAAAAGGGAGCTTTCAGTAAATTTTCCAAAATGGAATTATAGTGAGAGAGACTTGATTTTCTCAGCTCCTGAGAAAATGTTACCACAGTTCTACACCTCACCCTTTTCACTCCAGACTTTTCTATTCCACAGTTTTCTCATGGCACTTTTCATCTCCTCATTTCTCAGCGTGTAGATGAGTGGGTTCAGCATGGGTGTGATGATACTGAAAAACACAGCTAACCTCTTGTCCTCCGAGAGACTGCTGGATGGGCATATGTAGGTGAATGTGCATGGCCCAAAGAAGAGAATCACCACAGTAATGTGGGACCCACAGGTGGAGAGGGCTTTGTTCCGCCCTTCAGACGTTCGCCTTCTCAAGGATAACAAAATGACAATGTAGGACGTGACCAGGATGAAGAAAGAGACCAAACAAATCATTCCAGTATTGGCAACGACAATGATGCTCACAACATAGGTGTCGGTACAGGCCAGTTGTAGTAGGGGAAGGACATCACAGAAGTAGTGGTCAATTATGTTGGGGCCGCAAAAAGGGAGGCTAACGGTTATGAGGGTCTGCACCAGGGAGTGCACAAAGCCCCCCACCCATGAACCCATCACCATCCAGCCACACACACGCCTGGTCATGAGGGTGGTGTAGTGCAGGGGTCTGCATATGGCAAAGTAGCGATCATAGGCCATCGCTGTGAGGATGAAGATCTCAGCGCCGCCGAAGACATGTCCCATGAATAGCTGTGCCATGCAACCCCCAAAGGAAATGGTTTTCTTCTCAACAAGGAAGTCAGCAATCATTTTGGGAGCTGAGGCGGAAGAGAAGCAAATATCTGCAATGGACAGGTGGCAGAGAAAGAAATACATGGGGGAGTTCAGACTTTGGCTGCTAATTACAGTGACAACGATGAGCAGATTTCCTGCCACAATAACAATATAGAAGAACAAAAACACCACAAAACATATTTTCTGCACCCCTTGGTTCTTTGAAAGGCCCAGAAGAATGAATTCCTTCACACTGCTTGCATTCTCCATGTTGATCAGTTGCATGGCAATATGCAATATGCAGCTTATACACCTGGGAAAATAAAGACAGACACATGATTCATCAGCATTTTTTCATTATTAATGATGAGTTCTATATCAGAAGTGGATACAAACCAAGAAAGATATAGCATTAGTATTAAGCTTATAAAGTTTTTAGTTTCTGTCATGTATTTTTTCACAGCTATTTAATTCTCCACAGTACAAAGCTTCTGCCATGGCTTTGGTGGCACAGAGATAGGAGCACTTTGTGATATGTTCCTTAATCCTGGTCCTCCAGGATCTTGAAGGACTGGCTCCATTGCTGATAGCCTTCCATGCACTAAGGACACGGCCAGAGTGTTCACCTTGGGCACTACAAGGCAGATAATGCAGCATGTTTGCCCTCAGGGGAGACAAAGTCCCTGACAGCAATCTTTGTAAAATGGGTGTCTTTAAGAATGCCTGGAAATATTGCTCAGAATGATGATTTGCTTTATAAGTACACGTGATCTTTGAATTCTTGTTTAGAAGGGAAATGTAACCACAGGCAGAGAAAAGAACTCTCTTGTGTATAGACATTTTGAAACATAAATATGAAATGTCACAGGCTGAAAAACGAGTTCTGGGAAGGTTATCTATCATGGAGGGGAAAAAAATTGCACATATGACTTAATGTAGTATTTCACATTGTTCTAACTCTCAGCATTGTTTCTATCAGAGGAAGGAAGAATGAAAGACTCTTGTGAGATCTTCTGTCCCAGCACTGTACTGATTTTACCTAGTGTGATTTTTGATATGCTCTGCGTGATGCTTTCAAGGGTTAACTTAGCTTAATGAAGCTAATCTAACTAAACTCCTTCAACAGCCAGTATAAGTCTCTCTATAGGCTGATTCAGAATGACTGAATTAGGGTCCTTTGCAGAACCCTTTTTTCCTCCATTCACGATGAGGAGCTGAAGCAAATTAGCACCACCAGGTTAGAATGACCTTTGGAGAATAATCCCTTTTGGTGCCTGAAAGTAGCTCAGAGCTTTTTGCAATGCCATCCACCTTTTTCAGGTTATGGCTGAGCTCCTTGTCCCTAGGCATTTCTACATCCATACAGTTTCTCATTCGAGACAAGGTCACATTCCAGCATAAACATGGGACTTCTTTGGTTCACCCTGTGTTCCAGCTACAACCCATCGAGCATTACATGTCACTAATAAATGAGTAGCCTACATCTTTAGAAAGAGTGTAACGTCTCTAGCTTGCCATTATGCACCCAGACCACCAGAATTCCTTTGGTCAAAGAAGTCTGGGAACCACCAGATTAAACTCTTCACAGAGAGTTTAAGGTCAGCCAAAAGCAGGCACTCTTTTAATAAAAATATCCACTGTATGGGCTTCCTTCTAGGATCAAAACATTCCCCGTCAGCTGGTGTTAAAATGCACCATTTTAAGTCCTGCAGAATTACATCACAACCAGGTCTTCTCATTTGTCTTGGTGATCTGTGAGCAAATCTGTGGAATGATTCAGTTAAGCCAAGTTATCTACCAACTACTTCAATCTGCAGCATAATCAGAAAGGCTCGTGCAGGCACAAAGGGATCAAGCATCCACAGGAAACACTGAAACTGAGAAAAGCCAAGATTAGTTTCAAACCCACAAAGTGAAGCCGAGAGAGGAAGTGGGCAAAGGTAGGGACTTTTCCTATGCTTACAGTTGTACTTACACTAGATGAAAGTTTTTCAAGCAGAAGGGTAAAATTTACATGGATGGTTCCCCTTCAGATATTTCTACAAGGAAAAGGATCAGTAAGAACAACGGGAGGTCAGTTTCTCCCTCGTCTTACCAAGTCGTGATCCTTTCTACCCCTCTTCCTTCTACTGAGCAACGACGTAGACTTCTCAACAGAATAAATGACAGGGATGAAATGAGCACACCTTTATGGCTGTGCAGTACCCAGTCGAAAAGAAATAGCTGGGCTCCATCCAAGCCAGAGCATGACTGGAAGCATACCACAGCAATCGCAGGGCCATATTTAGGCAGTCAGAAAGGAGTGACCAAGAGAGAAATGGTCGGGGGAATCTATATGCCTGAATACCAGCAGATGGCAAACTCCTGAGCTAAAAACAAGGTGTGCATCTACAAAAGGACTGATTCACAATTCAGACAGCTCGGCTATGTATATTGCTTGAAAAGGTCCTTTCCATCACCACCAAACTGCATTTAACAAACTACCCATCTGTCTGATCTCATCTCATCGCCTTAAGTCATGTAGGCACCTGTACCTAAGCTAGGCATATTACACCTGACCAGCCTACTTGTAGATGTGATGAATCATGTGCTGCAGGTACCCGTTTCTTACTGTTGACTCCAAGAGGATTACTAGAATGACTAATTCAGTAGAGGATTCCCACCACTTATGGCTTATCTCTTCAAGTGCCTTTGCAGGGGTAGACCTGAGCTATATGACATAATGCAATCAGCTGCAAAATAAAATGAATCTCATGTGTACTCTTAACATCTCAGAAAGGGTGAGAAATTGCACCATCTCCTTACTGCATGCATTCTTCCCTAAAATCTCAGGTGGTTATGGGAAACAAAAGAATAATATCGAAGCAATCTAATCTGCGGCTGTAGAACTAGCTCTGTATATGATTCTAGCCAAAGATAACTAGAGACAGTTGATAACTTCAGTGGAAGTTCCTTTCTGTATTTTCACATTTGTGCAAGAAGAAAGGAAAAGGAAGAGGAAAGCAAAGCAAAGCAAACAAAGCGAAGCAAAGCGAGAAGACAGAGAAGCTGCAAAACTTACCTCGCCTGTGTTTAGAGATCTAATTTTTTGTGTAAGGGCTGTACAGCTTTATCTCCTCAACTTCTGTCTCTCCTGGTATGAATGTGTTAGAGCACAGCGCCTTTAAAGAACATAGAATGGCTTCTGGAAAGCTTCCAAAACTTGCTTAGGAGGTGGCTGTTAGTGTATAATCCAATCTCATCTAATTTATTACTTGCTTTCGTGTGTCACAAGTGTATCTTGATGTTTCCTGCCTGTGTGAGAAGTGGTTTAATAGGCTGTGTGGATGATGTGACCTGGGTGTGCTGAATGATGCTTTCATATCCCAGGGCTGAAAAGAAAACCGTTTAAGTACCAACCTTTAACCCTCTCCCAGGAAATCTTCCACCTGAAGGGCTCTTGGGGCTGGAGGAGGGAGGGGTGGAGGCTTCGTGAAGGGAAGGCGTGAAAGAAAGGGGCAAAGGAGGAGAATGAGTTCTGTCTTGACTGAAAAGTTTAAGTAAATATATTTTAAAGAAACAGTTGTCAGTCAATGCTTTTATAATGATATCACAAAGGCATTTCGGGGTTTCTCCATAAGTAATAACAGTCAAAGGAGTAGCTGAGTATTCAACTGGACAAGCATATGCATGGAACTATCCAGCTAACGCTTCTCGGAGTTCTTCCTTACTCCAAGCTGATAGTTGTATGGATTTCCCATGTGTAAAGGGCCATTAGGTCCACTGCTCTGGCTTCCTAGCATTGTGAATGCTAAAACAGTCCATTTGTAATCCAGATATTTTCTCTCCTTTTTTCACTTCTGTGTATTCCAAAAAAACATGTAAAAGAGAAATCTTCATTAAAGAAAAAAAGAAAGAAAACTCAAGCTGTAGGAAGTGTCACCATCCTCCAGGGATGGTAAAGAATTCCTATCACAGGAGTCTTTTAAGGACAGCTTGGGCTCATTTCTCTCAGGAGTGGTTACGATGAAGTTTTTATAGGGACAGAAGATGTCCTGGGTGACCTCTTGATGACCCTCCAAGTCCTATCTCACCAGAAATTTCATCACTGGAAATCCAGTGAATAAAGCCTCTTTGCAAGAATTTGCATGTTTTAACAGAGGTCAGTGAATTACCAAGTCAACCAAAAAAATCCTTCATTTACGAATTGGGAAACTGAGGGAGGACGTCACCTATTTAATGCCAATGGAAGTCAGCAAATGTAACCCTGACTTAGTCACTCTAGGCTCTTCTGCGCAAAAAAATGAATGTCTCTGGAGGCAGATGCATCTGATCTTCCTCAGAACTGATTTTAGGATGCGATTAGGTCTGAAATGGACATCTAGCTTTTAAACAAAATAACTTAGGGCGGACAAATCTCACTGTCACAATGGGCCCCATCTTTCTTAACCTGAGCAGCTGCAGTCAAAGGTGAACCTATGAAAGGAAACAAACGAAGCAAATAGACATGCTGATTTATAGCAGCATATCATCTCAACCAAGGCCCAAGTCAAATTCATCGTTTCTCTCAACTCTACTGTGTATTTGTAGCTTATGCCTCATGGATGTCAGGAAAGACATTGTCTCAGCTACTGTCCTTTCCTTTGTTTTGCTGAAATTTCTGGAAATGTGGAATGGCCTGATAGCAACATAGTTAATGTCTCCATCTCCTCTGCACAGAATGAAACAGAGTGAAAACAGAAATCCTACAGTTAATGAGAATAAAAACTGGTAAAGAAATGCCCTGGTGAAAATAGTCCCCTAACTTAAATGTCCTTTTACTGTCGCCTGGAGTCTTGGGCAGCTTAATGAGGGTTAACAGTAGTCACTACAGGAAACAAGAGTATTGGGTAAGAAGGTAAACAAAGTCTTACAGTCTTTGGGAAAGGAAGAGGAGCAACAGATGACAGAAGCGAGAGATCAGGCCAATAGCATCTGGCCTGCTAACCTAGTATGAGTCAGCCTGCCACTTTCTGTACCCAGTGGCACACATGGCAGCAACTTGGCTAGCATCACATTCATGTCCTTTTGTTTCCCTAGCCAAACGGACTACCAGAGGTGACTTAATGCACAAGTCCAAATGAAGAATTGCTGCTACCTCCTGCTGCAAAATAATTCCCCATAGGGGTGTGCTTAGTGCCAGCAAAGGAGAAAGGTCTTTTCTCCATTTTCATTCCACTTACCTCGGCACCTGGCTCTGGACACCACTATGGCAGCAGGTCACGCTCAGGGGAGCTGTGATTTGGACAAGGAGGGACTGTGCATGGTGAGATGAATGAGGTTTTGCAGCTGGATAGTGAATACTGGCAAGGGGTTTGTTGACAGAGCCATGGTGAATGTGTGTTGTGAATTTGATGATGGGCACGATGGGGACAAGGCACGGTGTGGAGGGAAGTTGTGAAACTTGAAATGGATGCTACATGGCCAGGGGCTGTCTTCATGGAGCTTGTGAAATCAGAAGTGCCTGAGGTGTGGTGAGGGACTGTGCTGAAAGATAGTATGAAGTGGCAGGTGATACTGTGGGTGTTAAGCTGTGTTGAAAGACCTTGTGACATCAGAAGCGGGCATCGTGTTTTGAAGGGTAACACTAGGAGAGGTTGCAAAATTGTGGCTGCTGAGGTGTCATAAGGCTGGCTACAGAGTTCAAGGAGACCCTACTGTAGAACAGGTAATGTGAAGTAGTAGGGGACAATGTATGGTGACAGCTTGTGTTGGGAGAGGTTTTGAGGTCAGAAGAGGACACTCGGTAGTGAGGAATGTGCTAGGGGAGGTTCTGCAGTGACAGTGGACCCTTGGGGAATGAGAAGCTGTGTTGAGGGAGGTTGTGAAATCAGCAGCAGGCATTATGGAAGAGGACTGACCATTTCTCAATCTGTGTGACCCTGAGCAGCAGTAGGCCATCTTCTGCAAGGTCTGTGAAACTAGAGCTGCTCATGAATGCAGCTGGGAAGCAAAGCATCAGTGCAAGAGTCAAGCTGTAACTTTGGACAGACAGTTCTTGTGTTCTTTATATCATGAGACTGTCTGAAGAAGGGAGTAGTAGTGAAAAAGCATTACTATTGCATGCCAAACATTGGTAAATTCCCATTTTTGATGGTCCCTGGCTCATCTTTCTGGGACAGCAGCACCAACCCAGTCGTTTACTTCCTCTTCAGGAGCAACCGTCACCACCGGCTCCATGGCTCTGGGAAAGTCACCTTCTGACAAGTGTTTGCAGAGAAAGCAACATGTGGAGAAGGAAGCCAAGTGCCCAGAGACACTGCTGCAGAGACTGCTGTATAAATCCCTGCTGGCGAGGAGGTGTGGGAGGGTGGGGCAGCCTGCAGAGGGGACTGAGGGGAGGTGGGCAGCAGTGCTCAGCCCCCAGCGGAGCCAGGGCATCTCCACTGCGGTGGGAGCAGCTCAGCTGGTGACGTGCCCCTTCCGAGCAGGGCTGTGCTGGGGACCAGGGAGCTGGGTGAGAGCGAGCCTTGTCTGCACACCATGCCAGTGCCTCTTCTCATTACGTGGTCCCCCCTTGTGGAAGGGGACATGGTGCACAGAGCATGGCTAGGCAGAGTGGAGGGAGGAAGAGTGACACAGGATGCTGGGCATGTCTTTGGGACCCTGAACCTTACAGGGAGTCTCTTCCCTCACTTTGACTTGAGGCCAAGCCTGCAGGACTCCAGTGCATTCTGGCAGCTCCTGGGAGGCCACTCTCAGCAGGGATGAATTTCATCCTGGCTATTTTGGGCTTGTATAGAAACATCCTTCAGGTCTGAACACCTAGGGGACCGTTCAGCTGGTGCCACGGCTGCTCTGGTCAACACACAGGGGTCCTGGAGTGATGCGTGGTGCTTCTGTGTGTGTAGAGAAGAGCACCAATTCCTCACCTACACCCTGAGCCTCTCCATCGCTGTCCCCAGAGGACATCTCAACTCATCACTCCCAGCTTTCGCCCAAGATGGCCATCTCCAGATGAGTTAGTTGCCCTAGCCTGCCTGTACAGGCAGTGGAGAGAAAGGTGCTTGTAAGGAGCTTTTCCCTTCCCTATGTGGCTGCAGCACACAGCTCCTGCTGAGCCATCAGCCACCCTCCTGTCCCTGTGCCAAATCTCTTCCCCACCACCGTCTCGCCCCACACTGCGGATGCCTCGCTCCCCTTACGCAGTGCCATGCAAGGCCTCTCACCCTAGTGCTTCTGAGAAAGCTTTCAGCTCCCAGCCACAGCACCTTATCTCACTGTCTTCCCAGTAGCTGCTGGGAGGGTCACCTCTCTTCCTGGCACTGGCACTTGCCTGTTGCTGCAGGGCTGAAAGGGCATTTCTCTGCCTCTCCATCCAGCTCTCCAGACTTTCTATTTGGTTTTTGGTTTTTTTGGCTCCTGCCCTCAATCCTTCCCTCCTTTGTGTCTCCACTACTCTCTTTCTGGGTTGGCTGGTGCGTGGATCGAATTAACACTAAAACAGTTTGTGAGCAAGTGAAGGGCTGGATTTAAAAGGAATGGATCTAAATCTGATTTTTTGAAATTAAGTTGAAAGCAGAGAAAGAAGGGAAAATGTCTGCACCAGAACATTCAAAGAACTAACAGGGGTCAAAACTTTTCTTTTTTGTTCATTTTAATTCTGTGGGGTAACAGTATTCCTGAAGCCATTTCACAGAATCACAGAATGGTTGAGGTTGGAAGGGACCTCTGGAGATCATCTAGTCCAACCCCCTGCCCAAGCAGGGTCACCTAGAGCTGTTGCCCAAGATCGCGCCCAGGCGGATTTTTGAATATCTCCAGAGAAGGAGACTCCACAACCTCTCGGGGCAACCTGTTCCAGTGCTCTGTCACCCTCACAGCGAAGAAGTTTTTCCTCATGTTCAGATGGAACTGTCTGTGTTTCAGTTTGTGCCCGTTGCCTCACGTCATGTTGCTGGGCACCACTGAAAAGAGTCTGGCTCCATCCTCTCGACACCCTCCCTTCAGATACTTGTACACATTATTAAGATCTCCTCTCAGCCTTCTCTTCTCCAAGCTAAACAGGCCAAGCTCTCTCAGCCTTTCCTCATAAGAGAGATGCTCCAATCCCCTAATCATCTTTGTAGCCCTTCGCTGCACTTGCTCCAGTAGTGCCACATCCCTCTTGTACTGGGGAGCCCAGAACTGGACGCAGTACTTCAGATGTGGCCTCAGCAGGGCTGAGTAGAGGGGGAGGATCACCTCCCTCGACCTGCTGGCAACACTCTTCCTGATGCACCCCAGGATACCATTGGCCTTCTTGGCCACAAGGGCACATTGCTGCCTCATGCTTAACTTGGTGTCCACCAGCACTCCCAGATCCTTCTCCACAGAGCTGCTTTCCAGCAGGTCAACCCCCAACCTGTCCTGGTGCATGGGGTTATTCCTCCCTAGGTGCAGGACCCTGCACTTGCCTTTGTTGAGCTTCAGGAGGTTCCTCTCCACCCACCTCTCCAGCCTCTCCAGGTCTCTCTCAATGGCAGCACAGCCCTCTGGGGTATCGGCCACTCCTCCCAGTTTTGTATCCTCAGCAAACTTGCTGAGGGTGCACTCTGTGCCTTCATCCAGGTCACTGATGAAGAAGTTGAACAAGACTGGACCCAGTCCTGACCCCTTGGGGACACCGCTAGCTACAGGCCTCCAACTAGACTCTGTGCCACTGATCACAACCCTCTGAGCTCTGCCATTCAGCCACTTCTCAATCCACCTCGCTGTCCACTCATCTAACCCACACTTCCTGAGCCTGTCTATGAGGATGCTATGGGAGACAGTGTCGAAAGCCTTCCTCAAGTCAAGGGAGACAACATCCACTGCTCTCCCCTCATCTACCCAGCCAGTCATTCCATCACAGAAGGCTGTCAGATTGGTTAGGCATGATTTCCCCTTGGCGAAGCCATGCTGACTACTCCTGATCACTTTCTTGTCCTCCACATGCTTGGAGGTGGCCTCCATGATGAGCTGCTCCATCACCTTTCCAGGGATGGAGGTGAGGCTGACTGGCCTGTAGTTCCCTGGGTCCTCCTTCTTGCCCTTTTTGAAAACCGGGGTGACACTGGCTTTCTTCCGGTCTTCAGGCACCTCTCCTGTTCTCCAAGACCTTTCAAAGAGGATGGAGAGTGGCTTAGCAATACCATCCGCCAGCTCCCTCAGCACTCGTGGGTGCATCCCATCGGGGCCCATGGATTTGTGGGTGTCAAGTTTGACTAAATGATCTCTAACCCGATCCTCCTCCACCAAGGGAAAGTCTTCCTTTCTCCAGACTTTCTCTCTTGCCTCCAGGGTCTGGGGTTCCTGAGGGCTGGCCTGAGCAGGAAAGAATGAAGCAAAGGCGGCATTCAGTAACTCTGCCTTCTCTGCATCCTTCCTCACCAGGGCACCCTCCCCATTCAGCAAAGGGCCCACATTTTCCCTAGTCTTCTTCTTGCTACTGATGTATTTGAAGAAGCCCTTCTTGCTGTCCTTGACATCTCTCGCCAGATGTAATTCCAAACGGGCCTTAGCCTTCCTCGTTGCATCCCTGCATACTCTGACAATGTTCCTATATTCCTCCCAAGTGGCCTGTCCCCCTTTCCACTTTCTGTAGACTTCCTCCTTCTGATTGAGTTTTGCCAGGAGCTCCTTGCTCATCCATGCAGGTCTCCTGCCCCCTTTGCTTGACTTCCTACTCATAGGGATGCACTGATTTGAGCCTGGAGGAAGTGATGTTTGAATATTAACCAGCTCTCTTGAACGCCCCTTCCTTCTAGGGCCCTAACCCATGGGATTCCTCCAAGTAGGTCCCTGAAGAGGCCAAAGTTTGCTCTCCTGAAGTCCAGGGTTGCGATCCTACTTAGTGCCCTGCCTCCTCCTCGCAGCATCCTCAACTCCACCATCTCATGGTCACTGCAGCCAAGGCAGCCCCCAACCTTCACATCTTCCACCAGTCCTTCTTTGTTTGTTAGTACGAGGTCCAGCAGCACACCTCTCCTTGTTGGCTCCTCCACCACCTGTGTCAAGAAGTTGTCACCAATGCTCTGCAGGAACCTCCGGGACTGTTTGTGCCTAGCTGTGTTGTCTTTCCAGCAGATCTCAGGGTGGTTGAAGTCCCCTATGAGAACCATGGCCTGGGACTGTGAGTCTACTTCCAGCTGTCTGTAGAAGGCCTCATCGACTTCCTCATCCTGATCAGGTGGCCTGTAGTAAACACCCACAGCAGTGTCACCCATGCTAGCCTGCCCTTTGATCCTTACCCATAAGCTCTCGACTCGCTCTTCATCCACCCCTAGGCACAGCTCAATACATTCCAGTTGCTCTCTCACATAAAGAGCAACTCCACCACCTCGCTTTCCTGGCCTGTCTTTCCTAAAAAGCACGTAGCCATCCATGACAGCATTCCAGTCATGCGAGCTATCCCACTAGTTCAAAGAACTAACAGGGGTCAAAACTTCTCTTTTTTGTTTGTTTTAATTCTATGGAGTAACAGTACTCCTGAAGCCATTTCATGTCAGTTAACAAGGTTTGGAGAAGCCCTTTGACAGTTGATTATAATATTGCTTTAGCAGAGATTTCACTAGAAACCATGAGACCTCTCTGCTGTTCTCCTTCTATATCCACTTGTTCTTTCGGCTCCACTGACTGCATTTCCTGGATCTCCGTGGTTGTAGTGGGATCCTAGGCACCTGGCACACCTACACTGTGAGGACCCGAAGTCCAGTGACCTAAATCCTACCCTTAGCTTTTACCAAGACTAAAGATAAATCCTTCCCACCCGAAATACTTTACATTTATTTTATCTCTAAATGATGTTTTCTTGAACAATACGAGAGAAGGGAAAATGACCATAACTAGTAGAAGTGTTGCTCTTTCTTGTGATAGTCTTGGGGGGGACTTGTAGGTTTAGGTAATACCTCTGCATCTTGCTGGAGCTCACACAAATGCAGTTCACAGGAAAGCCTTGCTCTTGTGTGGACCAAGGCAGCCGTAAGAAGCTGTGACCAACAGCCAGGTGTTTACCCAAGCACAAATGTCTGATGAGGTCAGGAGCATGGCACGGGAGGAGCACTTGAGGCCTGGAGTTTATTAAGCACAGGATGGACTGAGGCCGGTATGGTAAAGGTGGAACATGAAGAGCCATCTTGGGGCACAGATCAAACATGTTACAGGGTGGAATTGGGTAACAGGGATGCTATAAATTGTTTGCATGACAAAAGATCCACTTGGGCAGGCCAGCTGCAGGGGAATAGGCCAAGCATGCTAAATCCTCATATGTAGTTCATTGAATCACATAGGGACTGGTCCTGCTCCCTCTGAAATCACTGCAGGACATGTTATTCCCTTGCCAAAGAGCAAGTGCAGCTGTGCAGTACCAGACCAGCACGGCTGGAGTTAGCTCTTCTCAAATAACCTTGGCTTTTTGTTTGTCCTTTTTCAGCCCACACTGAAGCTTTCAGCAAAGATTTTTCCTGTGTCTTATATAAAAAAGTATTTACCTGGTCCAGTCACCATTTCCTTTTCCTTTTGTTTTCCCTTTATTTCTTTTCAGTATGATTTGCCTTATATTTAGGGTTCTCTTTGACAGTAGTTTTAATAGTATTCCCTCCACGACACATTGTATGATGAGTGTTCTCGGTTCTTCTCAGATCCCTTTTCTTTGTCAGGAACATCCCACAAAATGGGTGATGCATATGTTGCTACTCTAATGCAAAGCACAGCTATAACGGAAATGCATCCTAAGGCAGCTCCAGAAAATGCAAAATGGACTGAGAAAATCAGATGGATTTTCAGATGGAGAAAATATATTACCAAATATGCATGAGATCCATGAAGAGCAGAGAACACCACCACCACCACCACCAAATCTCACAATTAAGTGGGTGCTAATATTCATCTGATTACCAGGACAGAAACAATCTATACAAAATAGGAATCTCTGTCAGCTAAATTTTTTTTTTTTTTTTTTTGCCCTGTTTGTCTTCTGAACTTTCTTTCCATGAGTCATTTCCTCTACACAGAGAGGATTAGAAGTCAAGAGCATGGCTGAATGCCCTGAAACTTGCTCCATGTTCAGACAAAACCAGACTTTGTGAGATCAATTCTCCTTCAGTTTGAGCTGGTGTAGAGCGGCCTCTCCATGAAAAGTCCTGAGGGATGTTGAGGGGACAAATTCCAGCTATCATGCAGCTGGGAAATACTAGCTTTCCAAGTGACAAGGTTGCTTAAGGGATGGGAGAGGAAGGGGAAAAGCAGGGACAGAAACACCAGCAAGGAAAGCTTTGTAAGGAGTCCTTGCCTCTGACAGAGAGAGGTTTGAGCTGCAGGGATCGATTCACTATGTCAGAACATGACAAAAAGCATCAGTTCTTTTTAAAATTGTTGGACAAATGTGTCCCTAATTCCTCTTTGCATATGTATAATTTGTACAAGGGTTCTAATTTTCATGCTAACAAATGTGTTTGGACTGCACTCTGTCTACAACAGGTAAAAATGGTTTTTGATAGTATCTCTCTCCTGAGATATGGTCTTTAGCAGGCTATTTCCTGTTAGAGATCAGTTTCAAAAGAACGGTAATCCTGATGAGCTCGGAAACCATCTAGTGTTCAGAAAATGTAAGGTTAAGTTGGTGTCCAACCTTGCACAGCTTAGAAAGGACAACCACGATAGGATTTGGCTGCTTTTCCTGGAAAGGGCGTTCTGAATGTGGGTAGCCAAGAGCAACCTTCCAGTAAGAATTACGATGAGTTCTTGAGATATATAGGGAGTGTGTGGCCAATCCACTTTAGGCCAGTTTCCATAAGGATGCAATACAGACTGCAGGGTTTCTTGGGGAAAAATGTGAAGGACTGCTGGCCCAAATCTCTGCTTCCTTCTGTGTTTACTGCTCCACTGCCTCTCTCCCTCCCTCACCCTCCAGCACTCTCCTCCCTGCTCTTCCATATCCTTGTATCCTTACACAACTGATAAAAATCCCCAGGAAGGGATAAGCAGCAGCTCATAACAGTCCAGATTCCTGACCAGTTAACTGCCAGGGCAGATGTACTCGCACTTTACTAAGCTGAACGGGAAAAGCAGAAAAATAGTATCTGTACTTTTAAGTTTCGCGTAATTGTGTCATCTTAAGTAGCATTAGCATATTACTTCCCCTCTCAGATCACATCTGTTCTTTTAAGAAGAAAGAGAGTGAATGGCCTGTTGGGGATTACCTCTGACATGACGGATGACATGGAAAGTGTACAAGAGACCATGCAGTCAGCTTTGGCCCCAGCTCTCTATTTGGCTGAATTTCTTGCATTAACCCTATCAGCCCGTTTCACTGCAGGGATGTGTCACACTACTTGAGAGTCATGCTCAGAGTGAGATGATGTCCTTGACAGGTCGATCCTGCCTGTATTCTCCCTGTGATCCTCCAGAAGATGTTCTGGATTACTTCTGGCCAGGTTTTCACAGGGCCCTCACAGGTCTTTGGAGCAGATTCCAGGAGAAAGGGGACCGCCTGCTGTGTGCCTTCCTTCGCTGCCCCCGCAGGCTCTTGTGTGTCTGATAGAGCCTCACTGCCTCCCCAGCTTGCTGCTGTTTTACAGGAGTGCTTCTGGCCTGCAAGTGAGATTGGCTCTACCCAGCAACCTTTGCCAGCAAATCAGGTGGTCGACCCACTGCACCTCCTGCTACCTCCTTTGCAAGGTCAGGGCTAGCCAAGTTCTCTCCTACCTCTAGTGGCTTCTTTGGGATGGGAATTTGTCAGTCTTCCCTTCTCTCTGCCCTGAGGAACTTCCTACACAGTCCTGTGCCCCACAGATGGTGGGAGTTTTGTGGCAGCAGGGGGACTCTCTTCGTTATTCCCTTAGGATTCCTTCCTTTGAACTCTGACACACTCACATCCCTTTTTTCATTTGTATTCTCACAGCCTGCATGCTGCCTCACCCTGCATCTCTTCCTTTTTCAGGGAGAGCTTTCAGCTTGTGGCTGGAGGGAGGTTGGCCTGTTCCTTCTGGTAAGCAGGGACAGCATCCAGGCAGACACCTAGGGAAAAGCACTCAAGCAGAGGAGAACATGCATCCCCATATAGCTCTCCCTTCCTTCAATACATTGTGGTCATTCTTCCTTCCACATTTCTTTTAGAAAACCTTCTTTTTTTCCCAAAAATGAATGTTGAGGGGTGGGGAGAGATCCCTTGTATGGTTTATTGCCAAAAATAATTGTTTTTCAAATTATTTTTGACCAGACACTTTTGACAATATGTGGTCTATGCAATGGCTTTAGGAGCAAGAAAATTGATGGAGAAGGAGCTGAGATTTTTGCTCTCAATTAGCGTGAAGGCTGAAAGCAAGAAGCAAACAAAGACCAGGCTGATACATTTCAAGATGGTGTTTAATAAATTTAGCACCCAAGGACAGTGACAGTAAGCAGAGATAGAAAGCTATGCAGCCTGCTTCTCATGCCATGTTGTGCAGGAGTCTAAATGAACAAAGGGCATTTGAATATGGGCTTAATGTAGTGGACTAGCAACATGGCTTGGGATAACCCTAAATTAAAGCCTTATGTTCACTTCCCCCCCGCCCCGATTTCTAGAGTCCAATGGTTTAAAGGAATCTTCACAGTCTTCCTCTCTCTTTCCTTTTGTCTCCAATGCAGAAGGTGTTCAGGCAAAACAAGGGATGAATTTAAGAGGGCATAGTTATTGTTTTGTGGCTTTCCCATTCATCTTTGTCATCTGCTGAATCTTCAAGGATTGGCCAGCCTGGAAGGGTGAGCCGAATCCTCCGATCCCTGTAGCTGCCCACAATGAAGTAAAGAACTGGACTGAGGCTGCTATTGACGCAGGACAGCACAAAACCAATCTCTGGGGAGTAGAGAAATTTATAGCCCCAGAAGTCAAAGAGGATCAGGACGCTCAGCGGAACAGCAAAAATGAGGAAGAAGAGGACGGTGAGCATAATCACGGTGAAGAGCCTGCCTGTTTGGAGGTGCTGGGAGCTGCACTTGACTTTGAGGAAGAGGGTGAGGCTGAATACCAGCATGAGGGGCGTGCAGAAGAGGAAGTCCAGGACTCCAATGGTGATGAGGAGTATGTGGCAGTTGCTAGAGGGGCGAACAGTGCAAGAAACGTACCCCAGCATGTTCAGCAGCAGCGAGAGGCTCCAGAGCAGGCCGGAGATGATGCCGGACAAGTGCTTTGGGCGATGGCTTCGGCACCAGATGGGACAGAGGACAGACGGGCACCTCTCAATGCTGATGGCTGTCAGGAGATACAAGCCAGTCCCGTACGTGAAAAGATCCAGGAAGAGGAATATCCCAAACTGCACTCCCACATTGAAGTGCATCAAGTACTGAACTGTTTCGATGGCAATGCAGAGCAGGTAGCCAAAGTCAGCGGCAGCCACGTTCAGGATGTAGACAGTGAAGCGGTTCCTCCGGATGCGGAAGCCGAGGTACCACAGGACCATGCCATTTCCCACCATGCCACAGGCAGAGCTGATGAGGCAGAAGCTCTCCATGAACTTGAGGAGAGCCTATGACAGCTCTGCCTTTTGCACAGTCCCACTGTAATTAGCTCCATGAGCCAGGCTGGTTGTATTTGGAAGGAAGGTTGATGCAGTTTTAGCACTCATAATGAGGGCTTCACTGTGAAGTATTGATCTGTCACTGTCTCTGATTTCACACAGACCTGTAAGCAGAGAGCACAGAGGTGGTAGCTCATGTGACTTTCTCTCATGATCATCTGGTGGTGTTTGCAATGCCTTTCCAGCTCTTTGTAGCCAGAGGTAGATTCAGGGAAGGATTGCTGTGTTTGGACTTGGAGCCCAGAGCTTCTATGTGTCATTTAAAACACCGTATCTGAGGCCAAATTGTGTGTGGCATGTAGGAAAAGCTAGATTGCAATGTATGTGTCTCTTTTTGAACTTATTTCTTGAGGCTCCTTTTACAGCCAGTGGTGGGAAACAAGTAGGCTAAAATAAAGCAATGTTAGCTCAGATTGATCATACCCGAAAAGTTCCTCATTTTCTTGTCTTAATAAAAAGGGAACCCAGGGATATTAGCTCAGATATAATTGTCTTTGCTTCATAGAGCTAGGATTAGGTGAGATGAATATTGTCAAAAGTGTATGAAAGTTGTAGATAGTCAACATATAAATTTAAGCAGCATTAAATCAGGCCGAGTTTTTCCTATCCATACTCCCAGAAAACATCGTTGAGTAGTCATATAGCTGGTAGTTTTTTATGTTGATGACTGATTTCTATTTTAATGAAATGTAGTTTAATGTGATTGGTTTGGCCTGTGGAGCCTTATGTATAGATAATAATTCAGTCTGACAGAGTCAGGCCTTACTAATTTCTTTCTCAGAAGTTTTAAGAAGCATGTGTAGGAGAAAGTGTCTGACCCTCACATGACATTGGAATTGTGGCTTAAATAATTCTTTCACACTGTTCTGTCAATTCACCCTGCTCCCTCCCCCATGATACTGGGATTTGAATGAGAATCTTGCCCTCCCAAAACCCCCCAAAACCAAAGGTCCAGAAATAAAATTCACTCCATTTTTGTGCAATGAGGTCAAACTGTGTGACTCTTTCCTACTCACCTTGCCAGCTGTTAATTTGGACATGACAAGATAGAGAAGTGCCATGAAAGACAGCAGGAGATAGTCAAAAAGAAGAGAGAAACAAGTCAAAATAAGGACAGCGGTGAAGAGGTGAATCATGGGATATCTAACCGGCATGAATAGTTCCTTACCTTGTTAGTAATAGTTCCTTGTCAAATGCCACAGCAAGTGGGGAGACAGACTGCCTGAACGGGTGAAATGTGACAAATTGAAACATTATTGTTTCATCTCAACAACCCACCCTGTCTCCAGTGCTACACGGAAAAACTATGCAGGTAATCTCCTCGTCCAGCTGATGGCCGGGGCAGCGGGGATAGTTTTGCCGCATGAGTCTGTGACAGGCATATACACCAGCAGTGCTTGGTTGAGAATCCAAGTGGAACCATTGCACCTAACTTTGTCCATTAAGAATACAAACGTCTCATTGCACTTAGCTTTTAAAGCTACCATTAGAATTAATGGAGGTTTAGGAGCACCTGCAAGGGTAATATTTTGGCCCTAAGATAGGTGTCTTAGGCGTGCACAGTCAGCTGCCTGTCTTTCTCTGCTGACTGCAGACACATCCCATGGTGCTAGCTTCACCTAGTGGCTTAACATCTGGATGGCTGAAGGCAGGTGAGGTGAATTGCACCCTTAATGTCATCACCACAGCTTGCAGGATGTGTCTTTTAGGGTTGACTGAACCCAGGGAACTTCTGGCACTGCGGCATACTCTTTTGTAGGGAGCTAGAAGATTCCATCCTCAGCCATTATGGGACCTCAAGTGTTTCTAACATCAAGCCTTTAGAGCCTGTTAGATCCAAGAAAGAATTTAAGTATGTACTTCTGAAACGGACTAAGGGAAATAAAAAGCATTGTCTCTTTCAGAAAGCAAGGAATGTCTGTTGTAGCACAGTTTGTTTCAGAACAGGCAGGTAAGTGCTGCATGTAACATCTGAGTCCAAACTCACCTTCTGTTTCTTTATCTTAGTAGAGTAGCTTACTGCTTGCCCAACAGCACTCACAAGGCTACCTGCTCCCTGAACATCTGTAGCAAGCCCATTGAAAATATATGGCCTTATGACTGTGTCCACTTCCTCTCCATCTGGTTGTGGGGTCGCAGCAGATCTCCCACAGTGAAAAATTATCAGACCTTGATCCACAGTAGAAAGTACCTGAAGCAGTTGCTAATTCTGTGAACCAAGTCTGCTGTGAGGAGAAAGGAAGACCCGATGGTTAGTGGTTACCCGCCCTTTGGAGAATCCGGTTGCAGCACACTCCTCTGCCACAACCTCTCTGTGTGACCTGAAGCAATTTGCCAACTGATTTAAAGAGGACGCAACTATTTGAGTGGCACCTACCTCTGCCTTTGCCCACTCCAACCTTCTGACCAGGTGCTCACATTAAGAAAGTGGTGGTTTTACCTCCCTGCTGCCATCATCTCCACAAGGCAATTCACCCCACCTGAAATGTGGGTCATCCTCTGGAGGTGCCTCTCTCTCCATTGGCCATTTAGGGAACATCAGGTGATTACGTTTCTAGCTAAGGCATTTCAATCAGATTTCGTAATGTTAAACAGCATCAGCCTGGGCCACTGATAGTGTACTGTCACGTAGTGTCAAACTGGTTGTAATGGACGCCCTGTGGGGATATGCCGAATCATCAAAAACTTTGCATTCCATATAATGCAAGTGAAGTAACCATCCTATGACTTCCATAGACCATGCAAAAGCAAGTGGAAAAGTTGCTCACAGTTCTCGTATATCTCTTATAAGACTTTGGTAGACTCCTTTGGTAAGACTGCTGCCTCCAAAGCATATTCAAAACCTGAGTCTACTTCCTTAATGAAACTAATTAATGAAAGCCTGCATCAAACAGCAGCAGTCTAGCTGGTCTTTCTTTCCCTTGAGATTAAACATCCTTCCTATGGCTTACATGCTGAGTACAGTATAGTTCTTGTGGCAGCTGTTAGTCTGAACAAACTTGACACCACAAAGACATCTCCTTGTCTGGACACAGAGTTATGCTGTTGTGTTTTCTCAGCTAATCTTAATTGATCATCTAAGACCAAAACTGCTAGTGTTTGATCTCTGAAGAATGCCACCTTCTATGACAGATGGGCAGTTAGGGCAATGCAATAGCATTTGTTCTTGGCAAAAGATCCCCAGAAAGAAGATCTCCTTGTCTTGAAGATGATCAAGACAATTGTGTAGCTATAGCCAATTTCTAACCAGCAGGAAGGGAAAATATTGGAGATCCTTTCGCCCAGTTCTTTTTTCTCCTCCCTTCCCCTCACCATCTCTCCAAAATCATGGCAGAAAGCAAGAGACAGAGGGCAATGGCAAAGACCGCTGCAGCCATCCAGGACTTTCTCACCTTCTTGTGGGTTCCTCGGTATTTCAGGGACTATTTGCAGCAACTGCCTGGTGTGGATCTGCTGGTGAAAATTGTCACCTGAATTCTGTGACTGATGGTCCAGATAAAATCCTTGTGCTGTAAAATCAAATCCTGGTGCTGGGCTATTTAGACACTGTTAAAAAAGCCATGGTCATTTCAATGTGACATCTGGAGAAAGAGCCAGTCACTCTCTTGAGGAAGTATCTAGTTTTTCGCATGTGGTCACTTAGATTTCAACCACCTCCCCCTTCCCTCCCAGCACAGAACCTGTCACTGTCATGGCTTAGGAAATGCTTTCTCGCTACTTCTCCCTTCTTCAGACAGTCTCGCGATATAAAGAACACAAGAACTGTCTGTCCAAAGTTATACCTTGACTCTTGCACTGATGCTTTGCTTCCCAGCTGCATCCATGAGCAGCTCTAGTTTCACAGACCTTGCAGAAGATGCTCTACTGCTGCTCAGGGTCACACAGATTGAGAAATGGTCAGTCCTCTTCCATAATGCCTGCTGCTGATTTCACAACCTCCCTCAACACAGCTTCTCCTTCCCCAAGGGTCCACTGTCACTGCAGAACCTCCCTTAGCACACTCACCACTACCGAGTGTCCTCTTCTGACCTCAAAGCCTCTCCCAACACAAGTTGTCACCATACATTGTCCCCTACTACTTCACACTACCTGTTCTACAGTAGGGTCTCCTTGAACTTTCTAGCCAGCCTTATGACACCTCAGCAGCCACAATTTTGCAACCTCTCCTAGTGTTACCCTTCAAAACACGATGCCCGCTTCTGATGTCACAAGGTCTTTCAACACAGCTTAGCACCCACAGTATTACCTGCCACTTCATACGATCTTTCAGCACAGTCCCTCACCACACCTCAGGCACTTCTGATTTCACAAACTCCACGAAGACAGTCCCTGGCCATGTAGCATCCATTTCAAGTTTCACAACTTCCCTCCACACCGTGCCTTGTCCCCATCCTGCTCATCATCAAATTCACAACAAACATTCACCATGGCTCTATCAACAAACCCCTTGCCAGTATTCACTATCCAGCTGCAAAACCTCGTTCATCTCACCATGCACAGTCCCTCCTTGTCCAAATCACAGCTCCCCTGAGCATGACCTGCTGCCATAGTGGTGTCCAGAGCCAGGTGCCAAGGTAAGTGGAATGAAAATGGAGAAAAGACCTTTCTCCTTTGCTGGCACTAAGCGCACCCCAACGGGGAATTATTTTGCAACAGCAGGTAACAGCAATTCTTCATTTGGACTTGTGCATTAAGTCATCTCTGGTAGTCCATTTGGCTAGGGAAACAAAAGGACATGAATGTGATGCTAGCCAAGTTGCTGCCATGTGTGCCACTGGGTACAGAAAGTGGCAGGCTGACTCATACTAGGTTAGCAGACCAGATGCTATTGGCCTGATCTCTCGCTTCTGTCATCTGTTGGTCCTCTTCCTTTCCCAAAGACTGTAAGACTTTGTTTACCTTCTTACCCAATACTCTTGTTTCCTGTAGTGACTGCTGATAACCCTCATTAAGCTGCCCAAGACTCCAGGTGACAGTAAAAGGATATTTAAGTTAGGGGACTATTTTCACCAAGGCATTTCTTTACCAGTATTTATTCTCATTAACTGTAGGATTTCTGTTTTCACTGTGGAGATCGCTGGCATTCTGTGCAGAGGAGATGGAGACATTAACTATGTTGCTATCAGGCCATTCCACATTTCCAGAAATTTCAGCAAAACAAAGGAAAGGACAGTAGCTGAGACAATGTCTTTCCTGACATCCATGAGGCATAAGCTACAAATACACAGTAGAGTTGAGAGAAATGATGAATTTGACTTGGGCCTTGGTTGAGATGATATGCTGATATAAATCAGCATGTCTATTTGCTTCGTTTGTTTCATTTCTTAGGTTCACCTTTGACTGCAGCTGCTCAGGTTAAGAAAGATGGGGCCCATTGTGACAGTGAGATTTGTCCGCCCTAAGTTATTTTGTTTAAAAGCTAGATGTCCATTTCAGACCTAATCGCATCCTAAAATCAGTTCTGAGGAAGATCAGATGCATCTGCCTCCAGAGACATTCATTTTTTTCCACAGAAGAGCCTAGAGTGACTAAGTCAGGGTTAAATTTGCTGACTTCCATTGGCATTAAATAGGTGACGTCCTCCCTCAGTTTCCCAATTCGTATATGAAGGACTTTTTTGACTGACTTGGTAATTCACTGACCTCTGTTAAAACATGCAAATTCTTGCAAGGAGGCTTTATTCACTGGATTTCCAGTGATGAAATTTCTGGTGAGATAGGACTTGGAGGGTCATCAAGAGGTCACCCAGGACATCTTCTGTCCCTATAAAAACTTAATTGTACCACTCCTGAGAGAAATGAGCCCAACCTGTCCTTAAAAGACTCCTGTGATAGGAATTCTTGACCATCCCTGGAGGATGGTGACTCTTCTTACAGCTTGAGGTTTCTTTCTTTTTTTCCTTTAATGAGGATTTCTCTTTTACATGTTTTTTGGAATACACAGAAGTGAAAAAAGGAGAGAAAATATCTAGATTACAAATGGACTCTTTTAGCATTCACAATGCTAGGAAGCCAGAGCAGTGGACCTAATGGCCCTTTACACATGGGAAATCCATACAACTATCAGCTTGGAGTAAGGAAGAACTCCGAGAATTGTTAACTGGATAGTTCCATGCATATGCTTGTCCAGCTGAATACTCAGCTACTCCTTTGACTGTTATTTCTTATGGAGAAACCCTGAAATGCCTTTGTGATATCATTAGAAAAGCATTGACTGACCACTGTTTCTTTAAAATATATCTACTTAAACTTTTCAGTCAAGACAGAACTCATTCTTCTCCTTTGCCCCTTTCTTTCACGCCTTGCCTTCACGAAGCCTCCACCCCTCCTTCCTCCAGCCCCAAGAGCCCTTCAGGTGGAAGATTTCCTGGGAGAGGGTTAAAGGTTGGTGCTTAAATGGTTTTCTTCTCAGCCCTTTGTGCAGCTGCTGGGGTATGAAAGCATCATTCAGCACACCCAGGTCACATCATCCACACAGCCTATTAAACCACTTCTCACACAGGCAGGAAACATCAAGATACACTTGTGACACACGAAAGCAAGTAATGAATTAGATGGGGTTGGATTATACACTAACAGCCACCTCCTAAGCAAGTTTTGGAAGCTTTCCAGAAGCCATTCTATGTTCTTTAAAGGTGCTGTGCTCTAACACATTCATACCAGGAGAGACAGAAGTTGAGGAGATAAAGCTGTACAGCCCTTACACAAAAAATTAGATCTCTAAACACAGGCGAGGTAAGTTTTGCAGCTTCTCTGGCTTCTTGCTTTGCTTTGCTTTGCTTTGTTTTGCCTTGCTTTCCTCTTCCTTTTCCTTTCTTCTTGCACAAATGTGAAAATACAGAAAGGAACTTCCACTGAAGTTATCAACTGTCTCTAATTATCTTTGGCCAGAATCATACACAGAGCTAGTTCTACAGCCGCAGATTCGATTGCTTCGATATTACTCTTTTGTTTCCCATAACCACCTGAGATTTTAGGGAAGAATGCATGCAGTAAGGAGATGGTGCAATTTCTCACCCTTTTTGAGATGTTAAGAGTACACATGAGATTCATTTTATTTTGCAGCTGATTGCATTATGTCATATAGCTCAGGTCTACCCCTGCAAAGGCACTTGAAGAGATAAGCCATAACTGGTGGCAATCCTCTACTGAATTAGTCATTCTAGTAATCCTCTTGGAGTCAACAGTAAGAAACGGGTACCTGCAGCACATGATTCATCACATCTGTAAGTAGACTGGTCAGGTGTAATATGCCTAGCTTAGGTACAGGTGCCTACATGACTTAAGGTGATGAGATGAGATCAGACAGATGGGTAGTTTGTTAAATGCAGTTTGGTGGTGATGGAAAGGACCTTATCAAGCAAGACACATAGTCGAGCTGTCTGAATTGTGAATCGGTCCTTTTGTAGATGCACACCTTGTTTTTAGCTCAGGAATTTGCCATCTGCTGGTATTCAGGCATATAGTTTCCCCCAACCATTTCTCTCTTGGTCACTCCTTTCCAGCTGCCTAAATGTGGCCCTGCGATTGCTGTGGTATGCTTCCAGTCATGCTCTGGCTTGGATGGAGCCCAGCTATTTCTTTTCGACTGGGTACTGCACAGCCATAAAGGTGTGCTCATTTCATCCCTGTCATTTATTCTGTTGAGAAGTCTACGTCGTTGCTCAGTAGAAGGAAGAGGGGTAGGAAGGATCACGACCTGGTAAGACGAGGGAGAAACTGACCTCCCGTTGTTCTTACTGATCCTTTTCCTTGTAGAAATATCTGAAGGGGAACCATCCATGTAAATTTTACCCTTCTGCTTGAAAAACTTTCATCTAGTGTAAGTACAACTGCAAGCATAGGAAAAGTCCCTACCTTTGCCCACTTCCTCTCTCGGCTTCACTTTGTGGGTTTGAAAGTAATCTTGGCTTTTCTCAGTTTCAGTGTTTCCTGTGGATGCTTCATCCCTTTGTGCCTGCACGAGAATTTCTGATTATGCTGCAGATTGAAGTAGTTGGTAGATAACTTGGCTTAACTGAATCATTCCACATATTTGCTCACAGATCACCAGTACAAATGTTGTGATGTAATTCTGCAGGACTTAAAATGGTGCATTTTAACACCAGCTGATGGGGAATGCTTTGATCCTAGAAGGAAGCCCATACAGTGGATATTTTTATTAAAAGAGTGCCTGCTTTTGGCTGACCTTAAACTCTCTGTGAAGAGTTTAATCTGGTGGTTCCCAGACTTCTTTGACCAAGGGAATTCTGGTGGTCTGGGTGCATAATGGCAAGCTAGAGACGTTACACTCTTTCTAAAGATGTAGGCTACTCATTTATTAGTGACATGTAATGCTCGATGGGTTGTAGTTGGAACACAGGGTGAACCAAAGAAGTCCCATGTTTATGCTGGAATGTGACCTTGTCTCGAATGAGAAACTGTATGGATGTAGAAATGCCTAGGGACAAGGAGCTCAGCCATAACCTAAAACAGGTGGATGGCATTACAAAAAGCTCTGAGCTACTTTCTGGCACCAAAAGGGATTATTCTCTAAAGTTCATTCTAACCTGGTGGTGCTAATTTGCTTCAGCTCCTCATAGTGAGTGGAGGAAAAAAGGGTTCTGCAAAGGACCCTAATTTAGTCATTCTGAATCAGCCTATAGAGAGACTTATACTGGCTGTTGAAGGAGTTTAGTTAGACTAGCTTCATTAAGCTAAGTTAACCCTTGAAAGCATCACGCAGAGCGTATCAAAAATCATACTGGGTAAAATCAGTACAGTGCTGGGACAGAAGATCTCACAAGAGTCTTTCATTCTTCCTTCCTCTGATAGAAACAATGCTGAGATTTAGAACAATGTGAAATACTACACTAAGTCATATGTGCAATTTTTTTCCCCTCCATGATAGATAACCTTCCCAGAACTCATTTTTCAGCCTGTGACATTTCATATTTACGTTTCAAAATGTATATACACAAGAGAGTTCTTTTCTCTGCCTGTGGGTACATTTCCCTTCTAAACAAGAATTCAAAGATCATGTGTACTTATAAAGCAAATCATCATTCTGAGCAATATTTCCGGGTATTCTTAAAGACACCCATTTTACAAAGATTGCTGTCAGGGACTTTGTCTCCCCTGAGGGCAAACATACTGCACTATCTGCCTTGTAGTGCCCAAGGTGAACACTCTGGCCGTGTCCTTAGTGCATGGAAGGCTACCAGCCATGGAGCCAGTCCTTCAAAATCCTGGAGGACCAGGATTAAGGAACATAACACAGAGTGCACCTATCTCCGTGCCACAAAAGCCAAGGCAGAAGCTTTGTACTGTGGAGAATTAAATAGCTGTGAAAAAAAAAACATGACAGAAACTAAACACTTCATAAGCTTAATACTAATGCTATATCTTTCTTGGTTTGTATCCACTTCTGATATAGAACTCATTATTAATAATGAAAAAATGCTGATGAACCATGTGTCTGTCTTTGTTTTCCCAGGTGTATAAGCTGTATATTGCATATTGGCACCCAACGGATCAACATGGAGAATGTAAGCAGTGTAAAGGAATTCATTCTTCTGGGCCTTTCAAAGAACCAAGGGGTGCAGAAAATATGTTTTGTGGTGTTTTTGTTCTTCTATATTCTAATTGTGGCAGGAAATCTGCTCATTGTTGTCACTGTAGTTAGCAGTCAACGTCTGAACTCCCCCATGTATTTCTTTCTCTGCCACCTGTCCATTGCAGATATTTGCTACTCTTCTGTCACAGCTCCCAAAATGATTGCTGACTTCCTTGTTGAGAAGAAAACCATTTCCTTTGGGGGTTGCATGGCACAGCTATTTGGGTTTCATATCTTTGGCGGCGCTGAGATCTTCATCCTCACAATGATGGCCTATGATCGCTACTTTGCCATATGCAGACCCCTGCACTACACCACCCTCATGACCAGGCGTGTGTGTGGCTGGATGGCGATGGGTTCATGGGTGGGGGGCTTTGTGCACTCCCTGGTGCAGACCCTCATAACCGTTAGGCTCCCTTTTTGCGGTCCCAACAAAATTGACCACTACTTCTGTGATGTCCATCCCCTACTACAACTGGCCTGTACCGACACCTATGTTGTGGGCATCATTGTCGTTGCCAACAGTGGAATGATTACTTTGGTCTCTTTCTTCATCCTGGTCACGTCCTACATTGTCATTTTGTTATCCCTGAAAAGGCGAACATCCGAAGGGCGGTACAAAGCCCTCTCCACCTGTGGGTCCCACATTGCTGTGGTGATTCTCTTCTTTGGGCCATGCACATTCACCTACATACGCCCATCCAGCAATCTCTCAGAGGACAAGAGCGTAGCTGTGTTTTACAATGTCATCACGTCCATGCTGAACCCACTCATCTACACGCTGAGAAATGAGGAGATGAAAAGTGCCATGAGAAAACTGTGGAATAGAAAAGTTTGGAGAGAAAAGGGTGAGGTGTAGAACTGTGGTAACATTTTCTCAGGAGCTGAGAAAATCAAGTCTCTCTCACTATAATTCCATTTTGGAAAATTTACTGAAAGCTCCCTTTTGAAGAAAAGCTTGGTTTTAGCTGTTGCAGTAATTAGGAAGACACTGAAAGTTCATGTTTTGATTGGAATGGCATTGTAAACTCTGTGACTAGCAGGGATTCCCTTTATGTTCTCTTCTAGAATAGCACAGGCCCAGGACTGGGGCTTCCAAGCACTGTCGAGACACCAGCAAATAAATAAATGAATGCCTTCTTATGAGTACTGCATTGTCATATGCTGAATCCATGGGTTAGCAGTTAAACTGCTGATATTAGATGTGGGTTGGGTCATTTGCTGATGCAGATGATATGAGGAGAAGCTTCTCCCCTTCCCATTCCAGTGCAACTCTCTTCCTTTCTGCAGCAGTTCACCTATCACTAATGCCCTCCTTCCTAGCCATCCCCTCTGCCCTTCATCTCTGCCTCAGATTTTGCATTTTACTGTTTAGACTAATAGAGAATCAAAGGTCCAAGTGAAAGATAAATTGCTCACCATAGGAAATTGTCGCCACCAAAGAAAGCATTGGGGGGCACAATTTTATGTGTCAGTGAAAAAAAAGAGTTGTTTGGGAATAATTCCTGTACGCAGGATAACTCCTAGCCCAACAGGGCACATCTACAGGCCCAGGCAAAGGAAGAAACATGTATTCCAAGGGAATAGCTGGAGCAGCTACTCCCGCAGGAGGGAAGAGAAGAAATGTGAAGATGGAAGATTGAATCATCTCAGAGCCAGTCACAGCTGCCACAGGGAGGTTAGTTGTAGCAGCTAAGGTTCTCCACAAGGACGAAGGAGCCACGAGGAGCCACGGGACCCTGACTCCTACCTTGCCAGGAGGAAAAGAGCAAATGAGCTGCGTGAGGGAGAAAGACATCTGTGTAATGCACTCTGAAAGTAACTAAAGCACTTTCTTTTTCCTTCCTTCACTTCATGTTCCCTATAAACACTTGCTTGCACTTGTGTTGCACCTTAACATGGCTTAAGTGTGATTCAAGATAAGAAGGTGTTCCCTGCACAGGAGAGCGGCAGATCTACAGACCAAACCCTGGGACAATGTCAGAAATGCTCTGGTTCCCTGAATGTCCTCTGCTCTATGCAGGGGGTGGCAGAGTGGGTTCCCATTTCACAGGCACGCACCAGCACACTGCAGACGTCTCAGTGTCTTCTCCTCACCATGGTGGGTTATGTGGATGGCAGCCAGCAGGACGGAACTGGGATAAATCCTGATTCTCAAGGCTTAGAGGGATAGTGTCCCTCAGGCCTGGGCCAGCATGTCCCTCACCCAGCATTCACACTCTGTGGACACAGCTAAAGGTGGGACCAGCCCCACCTATTTGTAGCAGTCTAAATTCTTCATGCAATGAAGGATAGTTGTCTAGCTCAGCACCATTGTCAACAGAGAGGGACAGGCGCCTTCAGAGGTTGCTCTGTCTCACCCTGTGTGGGGCAGGTAGAAAGACAGATGGGACCCACTGACCCCCTTCATACTGAAACTGCTGAGGGGTTAGGGCACACGGCCAGTTCAAGCTAAGGCTTATAATTTAAAAACTGGGGTTTTTTTTAAATGTTTTGGGGAAGAACGCCATGATTTTTCTGATTTCTCTTCTGGCTGCTGGATGCTAGCAGGCAACAGCAGGACCATAGCTTATGGAAGGCGACTACAACAACAACAACAACATTTGATTCCTCTACACATTGGCCCAGATTCTTATAATGACTTAATATGAGGACTAACCAGCTGCTTCTATATTTTGCATTGCCTGAGTAAAAATACCTGGCAAGTAGTGAGGCCTGACCACAAACATTTTTAAAGTCTTGAAATAATTTCCTCGTTTACTTCTTGTTTCAAACGTGTACAGACCAGATGTCTAAGTGCCAACAGTCATATAGCACAGTTCTGATATTTATTTATGCTGCAAACGTGCAATGGTAAGAGCAAGTTAATAAGAAAGAAGAAAGCATATGTGAAATATTGGCTTAGAAGGGAAAAATATCTGACACGTGTAAGAGACATCTTTACTCAAAAAATGTTTGATTGCAAGGGTAATGTGAACACAAACTCTTGCAAATGGTCAGCCATGACATTGATTTTAAATAGAAATGTTTCCAAAAGAAGCGCATAGCTAATACTAAATGAAGTCCATTTATCTGGACAGCATTGGAAAGCAAGCAAGAAAGCAAGCAAACCCCCACACAATGTGACATGGTCTAGGTGATCACGCTCCAGAGTCACCCTGTAGAGATTACTCTAATAGCTGTCCAAAATATATATTTTAGCTCCCCGTCCACTGATTCTTTCTGACAAAGAATACTTCACATGCATCTGCGATCTCATTGCTTCTGGTAAGCTTGTGCTTCTGCTGTGCAATTTACTTGAAATATTTCTGCCACAACTTCCCCATCTGGAGAGAAAGAGTTGTTCTTGCAGATGCTCTTGGAAGTTGTTTTTGCAGAATGAGAAATGGAGCTAGACATTCAGGCTGTCCGTTTCATCCCCTGTAGTTTCCAGCCCTGGCAGAGATGTGGACTGCTCTCGTGACACATAAGAAGCAGCTTGGAGCTGAGAGGTTTTGATGAACCTGCCTAAAGTGGTCCTAGAAGGTCATCAGAGAATAGCAGGCAAACTGTTGGAGACTAGCAAATATAAACTGTGTAAGTTTTCTGATCTTGCTTCTTTGTTTTGTTCAAGCGTGACTATGAAATCCTGCCTTTGAAAAGAGGCATTGCTGTTGAGTGACTATTGTGAGGTGCATTTTATGAAGTAGAAAGAACTCAATTTTTTTTACCCTTTCTTTTAATTGGTGTCTTCTTTGCTTATTTTTCAGTTATATGCCATTTCCAGAAATATCTGTCAAAAGGAAGTTTCTGGTGTTACAGAGTCAAGGAGTCAATAGGTAGCTGCAGCACTGCCTATGTACTCAGTCTTAACTTGTCCCCTCTAGCTGTACACATCGTGGCAACAATGCTCTTAACACACACGCTTTGGGCTTCCCCACACTGCTTTCCCTCTGCCCACAGAGTGGCATGGAGATAGGGACGGAGACATGAAAGAATATTTCCTCTGCTGCTGAAGTTGGAGGGTGGAAGAGGCAGAGATCTCATGAGAAAGAACTGATTGACCTGTGATTGTGGAACAGGATTAAGAGCCCAAAGGACTTGCCAGTATTGTAGACACTGTTATGCAGCTCTTGCCATCTATCTTTTCAGTGTAGAAACTGAACACTAGTGATACTTGCGTACTGCACTAGAGTGCAGCAAAGGTGAATACAAGGGTGTTGGTGAGTAAAGGAGATTCAGCAGTGGTGTATTTATTACCCCGGTGGCATCACAGGTGTGTTTATGGGGATTTCCATGCCTAGTCCAGAACTTGGCTGAGGTGTACAAAAACCTTACTGACACATCGTTAATGCAGATTATCTCCAGTATTCACCCATGTACTGTGTGAAAGGTGGTCTGAGGAAACACAAGCCTGCTCTTTTGGAGACTGAAGTCTCAACCCAGAAATTCATGAGCAATAACTGGAACCCATCCACACAAGATGTAGCCCAGTACAGCACATATAGGACAATGACTCTCCTGCTTCAGGTTTCCTGGCATGCCTTGAACATGGTCTGATTTCACTTAGGGCGCCTTAAAGACAGTTTGTGCCTAAAGGCACATCTCTGCTAAACAGACATGAGGTAGGTGTCCACTTTACCTCCTCCAGAAGGATCTACGCTGATAGCTGAAGTGATGTTAATTAGCCAGCTGCCTTGTGTCATGATGTGAATATTGATGGCTGCACAGAAATGCATGGACATTCTACCAGAGTCAGAGAGCAATAGCAAGGACTAGTTCTGTTGAATTCCCTCAGAGGGTTGAAAAAGAAGGTACGTTCACTGCCTGAGCAGAATTCCTTAGGGCATGACTAATGTGTTGAGACTCAAATCAAAACATGCACTACCCTTCTCAGTCAGTTTTTCGTTTCCAAATCAACACAACAAAAGTGGATGTTTAGGTAACCTAGTAACTAGTCTTCCTTTTTAAAAGGGGCAAAGATCAGAAATATGAATCTGGAGGATATTTCCACCAACTCCCTCAAGCAAATAAGTGGAGCTCGCTAATACACACTTCAGTAATACATTCTGAGTTAGATATCAACTGTCACTCCTTGAGAGAAGCATTGACTTTGAAAGGAAACTTTCCCCAAAAGGCATAAAAGGGAATACATTGATATTGAACATACCAGTGATCGACATGGATGTGTACTGATAACACTGTGTTTCTAATGCCATCACAGGTGGCTTTATTCTGTGCTTCAGGTTCTGTCTACGTGACATATATGAGGAACAAGAACAATGTGACGGAGTTTGTCTTCCAGGGACTCACACAAGATGATACATTAGCAAAAGTATGCTTCACATTCTTCTTAGTCTTCTATGCCACTGTTGTTCTTGGAAACCTGCTTAGCATCATCACTATACAGAACAGTCAACAGCTGGACTCTCCCACCGCATGCTTCTTCCTGAGCTGCTTGTCCTTTGTAGATATCAGTTACTCTACTGTCACAGTTCCCAAACTCATTTATGACCTTCTTGCTGAAAAGACCATCTCTTTTGTGGGCTGCATAGCACAGCTCTTTGGGGTCCATCTCTTTGCCTGCACGGAGATGTTCATCCTCATAGCAATGGCGTATGATCGTTACACTGCTATATGCAAGCCACTTCATTATACAAGCATTATGAACAAGCATGTGTGTGGCCGGCTGGTGGCAGCTTCGTGGGTGGGAGGCTGTGTGCACTCCCTGGTGCAGACCCTGCTGACCGCTCAGCTATTGTTTTGTGGGCCCAATGAGATCGACCACTACTTCTGTGATGTACACGCTTTGCTGAAGCTGGCCTGCACTGACACCTACGTGGCTGGTTGCATCGTGGTTGCCAATAGTGGTCTGATTTCCTCAGGCTCTTTGCTTGTTCTTGTTGTGTCCTGTGTCATTATTTTGGTCTCTTTGAGGACACACTCTTCCAAAGGGCGTCTCAAAGCACTCTCTACCTGCACCTCCCATATCACTGTTGCACTTCTGTTCTTTGGGCCATGCGTTTTCATCTATATGTGCCCTTCCACCATCTTCTCAGCAGACAAGAGTAGAACTGAAACTAAATTCAAGGTTTCATGTAGCTCTCATCTTTCTTTGGAAATTGTCAGTCAAAACGATGTGAGCATATTGTCACCAGTCAAACCCAAGCCTTTGGGGTGGTAGTGGGGCTTTTACCTTTAGACACCTTAGAGCTGTGTAAGTCTCAGGTCTAGGCTTCTCCTGGCATTAAGAGGAATAACTAGGTATTTTGAGAGGTTATGCTTTCCCACTAGCTCCTACGAGCTTCGGAGAGTGGTGTCTGCTCATGTTTCTACACAAAAAAAGTGATGGTGGTGCTAAGCTTCCAAGAGAAAGCAAATCCTTCAGTGTGGCACAGCACAAGCAGGTTTCATCTCACATATATTGGTGTGCTGACATGAGGTGCCTCAACTTGAGAGAGCTGCTGAAGACAGCAAGAGACCTTTGAGGGGACTGCGATTCATTGCATGGTAAAATAGAAGCATGAGAGGAACAGGATGCTGCACTAGGTGTCTGCCTTACAGTGAAGGGTGACATACACTGTACTAGACTTTCCAAGGCTCCCAGGAACACTGATGGACACAGAGGCCGTTCCCCAGTGCCAGTCATTAACTCCGATTTTCATCAGTCTGTGCCAACCTGGTGTCTCCGGGAACGCTTCATTTAAAGGAGCTCTGCTAACACCTTTCCAAGGCCTTGGCCTTATGTCATAGTTGAGCTTTGTAATCTATCAGAGCAGCAATCCAAGCATGGTTAAATACCATAGTCAATGTTGGAGCCACAATCCAGTTCAATTATCGGGACATTTTTCACCGCTTTATTTAGAGACTGGATGAAGTTTCATACTTTGGCCAGTCGTCTGGTGCTTTACACTATAAAAATCTAAGGAATAGGTATCTCAGTGGAAATACGGGGATCCAATATCTCTCCATACTCCACACAATATAACCTAATTCCTAGCTGAACACTGAAAATTTCCCTAAAATTCTTAACAGTACTGTTCTTGATTCATCGAGTTTTCCTCAACTGTTTGCAGCAGGGAAACCCCCAAATGCCCCTAGGACCTCCTGACTCTGGGCAATGCTGTTCTACCGCAAATGGACTTACTTTAGCATTGCTGTCATGACAAGTGATTCAAGGCAGGGATTTTCCCAAATCTCCTCCTGGAACTGAGATTTGGGGAAGGAAAGAAGAGGAACAGGATTCTGGATGGTGGATCAGAAGGCTTTCTTAGAAAAGCAAACTGTAGATTTGAAGAGACAGCAGCTCTTTAACATTTTAAAGTCCCTAATTTTGTCTGGGTTTCTTGAGGTGGAGACTAAGGCATAGGTGAATGCAGGGCTTAGATGAATGCGGGGCTTATGAAAATCTGTTCTTTTTGATGATATTTGTCAGAAAGCATATTTAGGTTTGAGATTGTGATTCTTGATTGAAACATGCTGCCGGTTCTGCTGATGCTTAGCTCGAGATGGCTTTGACTATCTTAAACATCAGCGCAGAGAGAGGTGTGCAGACATGACTCATTGCTGTGCAGGGAAGCTCTTTGATGACAATCTACCTGTCTTTTTCTGGAAGAGTAGTATTGTACATTGCTCTTCCCAGAGACCTGTAAACATACACAGGAAAATAAAATGATGCCTGTGATTTCTTTCCAAGCTATTTCCTTCCTGTGAGCTGGGAGTCCACTGAAAGAGACAATTTTGGACACCTCAGAAATCTGGTTTAAAAAGCTCACTTCTCTGTTGAAGATAAGGAAAGCACAACATTGATATGTGTAAAAACTGTGAACTTCACATATCTGATGATACTTAATAATCAGAAACAAGAGATAAACCTTGAGCTTCAGCCTCTGCAGCAACAGAAAGATGACAACTAGCAGCACCAAAAGGCTACATTTTCCTGAGACTTGTAAAATCCTTCTTTAGGGTGCCATAGATGATCACAGGGACACAATCTTTGCTAGAGTTACGCACAGCTTTAAGGAGAGGAAGTCAGGGGAAATAACAGCCCTAACAGGCTTGCAGTGAAATGCAAAGGGAATCCACAAGACTTCTTTCCATCCCCCTTTGACTGTAAACCTTATGCAGAGGCAGGAACCTCTCACCTGTCTGAGATTAATTCTGTCACTTTCAGCTCAATAAAGATTTCAACTCCTTCTGCCAACTGAGGGACAGCATTTGTAAACTCAGCCAGAAGGGATGAAACATCTACTAGTGATAGAACACCTATCCTTAGAGCTAGCTTAGCTGAATTGATAAAAGGATTCCAAAGCCTTTCCCAACTTTCTCATCTCCCAGAAATGATTGGTCATTTATTCTCAAAATCACATTGATGGCAGACATGTAGTTGGTAAGTCACCATCTTATTCCGTCATTCTTTTAAGTGAAAGAACACTGCAGCTTGATTAACTTTCAGATTATGTCCAATGTCCTTAAAATAACTACCGGTTCACTCAGTTGCCTCAAGTGGATTGCTGATATGTGGAGATGAAAAGCAGGAATAAGTTCTTGTTACTTCACAACGGTAGCAAAATTAGAAGTCAGTCTTTTTGCATTTCTGTAGTTTTTTCATGTTTCCAGGCAGAAGGGGAAAAAGGAGGTAGTAATGAGTGACAGAAGAGGGAGATTTAAGAGAAGAGGGACAGTTACTTTCCCTAGTGTTTGGGGGGCAAAAACACAGGTGTCTCTTCTCCAAGATTTCCTTTCCAGAACTTCAGGTTCTGTGTGTTGCACTGGAAGAGGCTACTCCTTTCAAATACTGAAGACGTAGCAGAAATGGCCATAAATTCAAATCACATTGCTTTTCTCCTCTTGAATATCTTTGAAAGCTTTTTCTCATCTTGACAGACTGGTGTTTTTCCTACATGAGCAAACATTCCTAATAGAACAGAGAACTGCAGTTCTGTGCCACGCACTCCTCAGGCAGGAGTCCTGTTTGTGCTTGGAACTTGCAAGTTAAGAGTCAGGATTCCTCCAGCTTTCAGCAGCAGAGGAACACAGTCTTTCAAGATAGAAGTTGCAGATACAACCAGTTAAAAGTCCACCTAAAATCCCTTCTAACAATTGAGTACCTTTCTGAATCTCACCCTTGGAAGCTGATCAAATCTTCCTTGGAAGTCCTACTCTTTGTACCAAGGTTTTGATAAATTTTCCCCAAACAAAGTTCTCTTTCTAACAAGTCTGCTGAAGTTTCTCTAATATGACCTAAAACTCTCCTCAGAGCATCCTTCACCTCCTTATTCCTTAGGCTGTAGCTGATAAGATTCAGCACTGGAGTCACCACTGTAGAGAACAGAGAGGCCCATTTATCTCAGTCCAATGAGTAGCTGCATATTGGGCTACCGCACATAAAAACAGTGCTGCCATAAAACAAGAAGAGAGCTCTCAGATGGGAAGCACAGGTGGAGAAGGCTTTGCATCTGCCCTTGGAGGAGTGGATCCTCAGGGTGGTGGAGATGAGGTAGATGGAGGAGATGAGAATTGCCAGAGATGTGAAGGTGCCACGAAACACACCAAAAATGTGAAGTACCGTCTCTTTGCTCTAGGTGTCAGAGCATGAAAGCTGGATCCTAGGGGGATGTCACAGAAATAATGACCGATAACACCAAAGTCACAGAAAGAGAATGTGAAGGTGGAGATAGTTTGCGCAAGTGCGTGGACAAAGCCAGTGAAAGAGGAGATGATTACCATCTGTGTACAGGCTTTTGAGGACATGACGGTTGCATAAAGGAGAGGGTTACAGAGAGCCACATGCAGTCATATGCCATTGCTGCCAGCAGGAGACACACAGCACTAGCCATGAGGAGACAAGTGAATAGCTGTGCCACACAGGCACTGACTGCAGTGGCTCTCCTCACTGCTGAAGAGTTCACCAGCAACCTTGGGGAGATAGCTGAGGAGTAACAGAAATCCACGGAAGCCAAGTTACTGAGCGAAAGGTACACAGTGTGTGAAGCCGGGGGATCAACCTTCATCTACATGATCCTTCCAAGATTCCCTATTAATGTGCTTAAAAAAAGCGGGTTACCTTCACCTCTTGGCTTTCTGTTAGTCCAGAGAGGATAAACTCAATGGCCACACAGTGATTCCTCTCACGCATGTTGCTACCACACTCATATCATCTCCCGACAAGAAACTGCTTCAACACCTAGAAGTAATGGGAAACTGGCAACACACAATTGATTGTCTCAGTAGCCACAAGGAAGTACGGCGCATTTTCCTCATAGCTTCTGACTAGACTTCTTTAATTACGCATTGAAATGACTTGTGATACAAGGGAGTACTGTTTCTATTTTCAGGTGAGATAAGAAAGCACAGAAAGATAAAATAATTTATTCAAAAGGCAACAGCAGCACTGTGAAACACAAGTCCAAGTTTGGCACTACAATGGTTTTTGTGTGCCCTCTTTCTCCTCTTTTAAGGAAAAAAGTCTGCTTTTCTTGAGGACATCTATGGAGCACTCTTCTCCCCTCACTCGTGACCACGGTTGGGTGTACAGGATCATTCAAATGGCCCACTCTGAGGGCAATGGCCCGCTTGTTCCTGAAGATACATGGTCTTGACACTAGTTCAGACATCATTCTTCCTGTATTGCAATCACCAATACATTTTTTGCCTACTAGCTAACTCCCCCGGGCATTGGTAGCAGTGTAGTTATAGCTCAGTATCGGCCACAAAGTCCATTAAAAGGGCAAAGCAGCCCCCGTTCAGCCTTGCTGAAATAGGAATATAATGGTTAGGCTGCAGCTGTGCCAACTTGCTAAGGCCTGCCTTAATTACATGGACCTCCACCACCCTGACCTTTGGGACTGCAACTCGTAAACATACAAATAACACATCCACATCCTGGCAGAAGAAAGTAAGAGTTTCCTCTCTTGAATGAAAGGTGCCAAGCACTAAATGACAACAGCAGGAGGAAAACTCAGCTTTGCATCTTCCCAAAGAGGAGGAGATACCACAAGATCCTCCAGGTTTGGCTGAGAAAGCATTTCTCATTTGCTTGCATCCCTGTTGTCAAGGAAAAGTGGCCATTTTCTGCTCAGGAATAAATTGGGAAGAGTCACCAAATGAAATACTGATCTGTTTTATCCAGTAAGACAAGAGTAGATACTGTAGCTACCAAGCCAGTTTATTCCCCCCTTGAGCCAAATCTTCAGAAGTACTTGCCCTTTTCAAGAAGCAGACAGCAGGATTAAAACCAGCCTATAATGGTTAGGTACACAGTTTAAGCGAGCAAAATGCTTACCCTGCTTAGGTGCACAGAAGACCAGACTGCCTTTACACACTGAGTTATCTTTGCATAGCTGGCTGTTGTTTATCTCCAACCTACCCAACCTTTTGTGCCCTAAAGCACAGCAACTAGCCCAGTTAATTCTCAGAAAAGGGCTTCAATGAGCTTGCTATCGACAGGTTGCTCTCTTCCATGGACTACTTGGGAAACTGAAGGAGGAAATTTCCCTCTCCTGCCCCAACGTGAGTGATCAAACACTGGATTAGGTGCAAATTTGTAGAATCTCCATCTGTGCTGACATTTAAAATTCAGCTGGATCAGGCCGGAGCAATCTGATCTGACTGAACCTGCTCTGAGGAGGAGGTTGGACTTGATGACCTCCAGAAATCCTTCCCAACCTAAATGATTCTATGATTCTATCTGCAGATTGAAAATGATCTTTTTCATCTCAGAAATAAACTCTTATTTCAAAAGCTACAAACATTTCATGTACCTTCGTAAGAGTGAGTAGCTTCCTTCTTCACTTCAAAGACATCTTACTGAAACAAATCAGAAGATTTATCTAAATAGAAAAACTTTAGGACTTCACACTTGCAGTAGAGCCCCTCCCTGCTCCAGATAAATGCCCAGATAAATGTTCTTTGCTTCGATGTTTGCAGAACTATGCAATTCAATACTGCCTTTAGAGCAACAGCTCATTCTTTTCCCTATATGTTGCAGCTGACCTGCAGCCTGGGCGTTGTGAAACATTAGTGGAGTGACATGCTGAGAAACAACTTCAATATGAAATGTGATATTCTAAATGTGATATTCTAACACTCAGCTTGCCGCTTCGGAATTCTTTCTTCAGAAAAATGGTGTTACTGAAGTACTTGGTGTATTTAGGACTCTCGATGCAGTTTAATGTCTGTAAATTAGATCTCCTGCAAGACACCAGGCCTTAATCAGGAGTCTCAGCAGATGCACTGTAATGAAGAATCTTTCTGTGAATTAATTTCCCCTACCCTTGCTTAGGGGTCCAGTCAACATCTTTTCTAGGCTCCCCCTATAGACAAAGGAAGCAATATCACCTTCAAAGGACAATTCATCCCATCTTAAGATAAGTGTGATAAGCAGAAGGAATCATCCTCTAAGGGTGTCTTTGTTGTCATTGATTACAGGACATGCCCATCTCATTCCCTGCCCTTACTACTTTTTACTAGTGAAACTGATGACATAAGTGTCCTAGCAAATTCAGTGAACCCTCGTCATGTCTGTCCCTATCAACTCACAAACAAAGCTTAACAAAGCTTTAGACTGCAAACTTTAATACAAATTATTTTAATAATAACAAGACCATATTCACGTAAATAGCAGTACAGTGTAAGATATCAGAGGAATCAGTTCTGCTTATCTGACTCTGAAGAGCTGCAGTGCAGCTCTGTGGAGTTTAAGCATTAAGTATGCCATCTGAATGTGAATCCACCTCTGTTTTTAATTGTGATCAAACTTGATAATTCTTCCTCTCATTAAAATGCACAGTCCTGATACACAGTTAGCTGGTTTTTCCACAGAAGACTCCTGTTGTCTCTAATAACACATCTACCCTTGGACTCGTGTCCTTTGTTAGATAACCCCTTTGGCTCATGGACCATCTAGTTTCAGGCAGCCTGCTCATCTGTGGAGCATATATTTTGCTGTGATAACCTGTTCATCTGTGCACCATCCAGGCTCAGATTATGTGTCCATCCATCGGGGTAGATTTTTCTTCAAATGCAGATAGAAAATTCTTCAAGTAGGTAATCGCTGGTGATTTGCTTAGAGTTCTGGTGCCTCTGGCTTAACACTGCCTTTGCACTTTCACATAATCACATGTATATTTTTCTTCTAAGGTCCTTGAATAATTAACTCTTTTGAGGAAAAGAAAAATAATGGTCTATTGGAAGATGTTGACATAGATATCATGCTTTAGTAACAGCTTGCCATTAACCTCTCTCTGTTCTTGCAATATCACTGGACACTTATTGAAACTACTTTACGATAAGATGATGAAGACAGCTGTTCTGGGAAGCTGAGGAGCCTTTGAGACATACAAACAAAGACCCTTCCCCTGATTCTGGCAGGAGTTTAAGGACATCTCTACCTGCCAGAAAAGCTAGCTTACTTGTGCTACTTCGAGGGCTTAGAGGTTGTTCGACAAACTGTTGGCCTTCAGAGCAGAGAGCTGAATTGGGTTACTCAGCTGAAGAGTGATCTGCTCTGACTGTCCCTAGCAGCGAAAGTCATCAGTGGGGCTTAGGCAGGCAGAAATGTCCCAGGTAACGCAGCCTTAGTTAGACTGTGCTTACAGTGGCTGCTCGTGTTGTGGAGTGGGGGCGACTCCCGGGACAAGGAATGTGCAGTGCCATGTGTAAGATGATGAGTGAGGGAAGCTCGTCTGTTTGGGCTGCACCGTGAGGTCTGCAATGTATTTGCATTGGACCGAGTCCTCTTCCAGACTGCATTAGACTGGCAATGTAATGGCTTCCGGAGTTCTCGTCTAGACTATGTGAAAGCCGTGGTGTTCAGGAGATAGCTGGGTTAAAAGTGGATCAACAGGTATTGCTTGTCTGGGTTATTTATCTTTCTTTGCTGTAGTCCTCTCTCACAGTTTAGTCAGGAATATCTGAAACCTCCATGGTATTCTAGGAAGCATGAAAACGTTTGCTTGCAGAAAATTTGTACTTCTAGATGCTGCCAGAGTTGCTCTGGGAACTGACTGGTTATTCCTTAACGACACCTGTCAGTCTTAATGATAAAGCTATGGATATGGAAGAGTGGAACATATTTCTTCCTCAGACACTACGTTTACACATTAAGGGGTCTAAGTGGTTCAGGATGGGCAGAATGGGTTGCTCTGAGTGATGACCCCCAGTGAGAGGGAGTGTAGCTTTTTATGGGACCTTTACTTGCAGTCCTTCCTAAGGATAGGGAAAAATGGTCTTACACCCATTTGTCTAATAACTCTGTGTGTTGAGGCAGTGTTATAGCAGGTTCTATTTCCTTCTCTGTGCTACTTCCATGGCCAAAGCAGCTGAGACTGAAGTCTTTCTCTACTGAAGCCAGTGGCTTTTTGTTCTCTGTGAGCCAGCTCCCTGAGTCAGATGGAATGTGATACAAAACCAGAACTCAGGGCAGCATTAAGCTGCATTAACGGGGACTTGAAATAATTCCATAAACCTGAGCTGGTCACTCTACACTCTTCCTGTAATTCATAGATATAAATATAGACCTTTCAAGGGAGACAGAGACAGGTGTGATCAAACTATGGAGGCAAACAGACTTTTATTTGCCTTCATGAGCTATAGAAAGAGCCTACAAGTTTGGTTTATGCTTTGGCAGCTTATTAACAGAAGTCTAAACTTAAGTAAGATGAATCCCAGCCTCAGCATTTGTAAAAAATTCTTCTGTGTGCACATTTTTAGCCTGCAATGAATGTGAATTGGTTCAAGGATATTCACCCACAACAAAAGAGGGTAGGCTGTCCCTCAGGACCACCTGCTGTGTGGTAACTTTGTTCTTGCATCGAAGACTCGAGTCGCCCACATCACTAATACTGTAAACAGTCTAAGGTGCCTGATGAATGTGACCCACTTTTGCTGAAAGGTTAATGATCACCTTCAGACTGGGAGTCAGGAAAAAAAAGACTACAAGGATGTATGAGGTAAGGGAATGGAAACAGAACATGGAAGCAATACTGCTGAACCGGTACTAGTTAGCAACAGTTGAAAACAAAGCTGGGATGTCTTCAAGGCATCAAACTTGAAAGTAAAAACTTAGGTGAAAATAATCACCTTCAAAAGTGTCACAATTGTACTTTCTCACAGTAAAGCTGTAGCTCTTGCTATTACAGAAAAGTTTTTAATTTTTAATATTTAATATTTAATATTACTACTGTTTTCAGGGTCTGAGGGCACTAACAGGCCTTAATGGGCCTGATCATCCTCGCCTGAGGCAGCTACTTGCACCTCCTGCCCATGGGCCCAGGAGCCCCATTTAAGCTCAACCCTGGGCCTTCAGTTTCTGTCTGAGCTACCCTAGAGGAGCACTGATCTCCAGCTCAGCTCAGCGTGCAGACTCCATTGCTCTGGACCCTGCCCTGTGGACTGACTTCCCAGCTTGACCCTGGACCTATCTTGTCACTTTGGGCCTGCCCAGTAGGCACTGGACTCTCTCGGTCCCTGGTTACCATCACCAGGCCTGATCCTGGCTCTGACCCGCAGGCTGACTTCTCAGCTTGACCTCACACCTGCTTCATCACCAGGAACTCTCCTGGTCATCTGGACTCTTGGTTGAACTCGGCTACCATCTCCAGGTCTTCTCTGCCCACCTGGCTCAGGGCCAGAGGGACAGGCCCTGGCTGCAGCCTCCTGAACTTATCATTCTACACATCCTGAACAGGGAAAAGGAAGGAAAAATGGGCACTTCTGTGGCATAACTCATCTCATCATGTAGCAGATGTCTAAGATACTTAGATGAACCATTCTGTAAAAACACCTGTTACTTTTTTTTCCTCCCCCTCCCTATTGAGAAGAAACTAAGATGGAAGACAGAAACAAAGGCATGCTTAAAGGTATATCTCTAGGTGAGATGAATTCCATAAGCAGCCATATGCATGTAGAGCTACTCCAGATTTATTACAAATAAACCAACTATTCCTTCACTGCCATATGTATAACTGTGATACTAATATTTTTTTTGTATTCAGAAAAAGATATTAAAGTCCGCTGGTTGGATTCCAACTGTTTCCAGTCAACTTGATGGCATTCTACTAGACAAATGTCTGATAGAAAACATTCTTTGATTAATTCTGCTCGTTCCTGCACCAAACCAAGCTCCATTCACTCTCATAACAAACTGACTGTCTGACTAGTAGGTACATGGACGTATGAATTCATGAGCTGACTTTTGAAGGTGTGCAGGATATACAGAGTTACCTGTGAAGACAGAAATGGATGGTCAGCATCTCTGGGGAAAATAAGGTTTCACATGCATTTGTCTGCATGGGATTACAATGATATTCCAGAGTAGATGTCAGCTGCACTTAAACTCCACGACTATGAAAAGAGTTAAATTCATATCCATTTTCACTTATCATGTCTTTATTAAACCAAAGGTAAGTAACTGCAATTTGTTTGCACGGAAGAATACATCACTACAGTCTGCTGCTGCTGTATCAATTCTATCAATAAATTGGACATACAAGCCACAAAGAATACGTGTGAAAATGAGGCTATTCTAGGATTCCTAGACTGTAACCTTCTAGTTCCACATTGTCCTGACATGATGTTTTGCTAAATTTCAGTCTACTTTTAAATAGAAACAGACTTTATCTATCTCTGTTATTTCAGTTTTGTATAACAGAGATGGTCTCTTTCCAAAATGTTGAGAAGATTTGGATTTATTCCACTCTTGGTAATACCCAGCACTCTGAAAAAGAAGGAGATCTGAACAGGCTTTCATCTGGTTAACGATGGAGCTTCTATATGTATGTATAGACATCTGGAGATCAAGGGTCTAGAAGCAAATCTGGTAAATAATCCAGTCCTTATTGGGGGAAAATAAAAAAGAAGAAGATGACTTGCAAGCAATTACATAGCAACTTATGCTTGGATCATACAAGAACTTCCAAAGTGAACACAGATGTTACTTCCCAGTTGAGAAAGCAAGCAACTCCACCTGTGTTGAAATCCACTGTTGTAGCAGGCAGGATTAAGCAGTGGGTGTAAGAAAATGAATGGCCATCCTTCATAGCAAAGAAACTAGAGATGGGAAATAGATCTTTCAGCTACTAATTTCTAAGGCCAGGAAAACGCAAATTTCATACTAACCAGTGCAACTAGTAAATCCCCTCCTACATAATGTAAGAGTTAGAAAAAAGAAGAAGTAATTTTTTTTTTAATTTGATCTTAGTATGTAATATGGCTCAGATATCTTTCTCAGCTCCAATATTTCAGGATACATGAGAAAGTAACCAGGTTATAATTACACTCACTGACTTGGATTCCCCAGTTGGAAGGACAAGATGTGAGGTTTTTTGCTGTATGCGCTTTGGCTGTCTATGATGTAAGAGATATGATCTCAGAAGTAATCGCCTTCACCTAAGCTGTTCATCTCGTGTTCTTCATAGTTTACGAAGAAGATTCATGGATCCCGGGGTATGAAGATGCCTCTTCTAAGAAAAGATGAACAGTGCCCAAGAAGTGCCCTTTTTTTTTATACCTTAAAGGAAGATTAGATTGGTGAGGTCAGATGAACTCAAATCTGCTGCAGAGGTTTAAATTTGGGTAAGATCAATCAATGTGCTCAGCTCTAACTGCAATAAGCTGGGACAGCCTTTTGCTCAAGCCTATGACTAGATGCATAGTCAACTATCTGAAAAGAGCATGTCGGATATTTTTGTGCCACAACACTCAGATATGATGCAATGCAATGTTGGTCAGTACAATATAATACAAGATAATACATTAAAACAAGTAGCAGCAGTAAACAATAAGTATCACCTATTTACAAAATAGAAGCTCTCCAAATGATGTGTATATATAACTGATGGTATTATCAATAAACGTTGAAAAACGGAAACTTTCTCAACCATCTTACTTATTAATTTAGAATCCCCATTTTCATACAAATATATACGGTCCAAAAACTTTCTCAGCTCTGTGGACACGCTATGATCGTGCTTTGCCACCAGATGGCGAAGGCACAAACCTGAGTGTATGTAAACCCGTATACTCTGGTGCTGATGTCTTCCGGTAAGTTGAAGACGGCTATTTTATTTGTTGGATTTTCTTTAGCCATAGTAGGGCGCTATATTTTAAAAAACTTTTCTGAAAATTGTCATAATTCTCCTGCACAAGTTAATTATGAAAAGTCATACAAGGGGACATCCATAGGTAAAGGAGGAAGTGACACAATCCAGTATTATAGCTGGGGAGGCAGCACAAGTATTTGGGGAAGCAGAGTAAAGGGAAGACAAGAGGATTTTCTTCTGTGAGGTGAATTGAATAACTGTGAAACTTCCACCTTGCAGGAATTAAGTTACTGTGCTCCTTCAGCAAATTATCCATTATGAATGTATTGATTATGTCACCAAATACATCAAAAGTTCAACATCTGGAAACAAGAGAAATACAGGGAGTTGCATTATCTGTTTGTGTTAGAGTAACTGACTCTTAGGATTCAGTTCTTCTCACCTAAATTCAGGCATCCTACTGAAGGACCTCATGCTGGTGCCTAGGTGGTTTGAGATCTCTCAGTAGAGATAAAAGGGAGAAATTAGGGAGGACTGTGGGTGAAAATGCTCATGTCATCTACCAGGAAGCACCTAAAAGCTTTGTCTGAATCTAATCTAGTCATCTAACCCTCCTCTGGACTCAACGGAGAGAGACAGGCAGTTCCTGGAGATGATTCAACCAACCCTAAGGAAGAAGCGCTCTGTGAAGATGCTAACTTCTTTCTCTCTGATGAACACAGAGGAAGCCTGATTAGCTTTAAATAGGTCACTTGCATACAGCTAAAGCTCAGTAAGGAAGTCTTCCTGTATGTTTTCCCCAAGTGTTTCACACCTATGAGCATTTGAAAGAGTAATCATGGAGCCTGGCCTCCTGCATTGCTGTGGTATGGAAATATGGTGTGATGGCATGACGCAGAACTGCAGGCTTGGGAGGGTAAGGCTGGTGGATTTCCAGGGCAGGAGTTTTTTGCTTGTTTTTTTACACATGCACGTGCAATTTCACACATGCACGTGCAATTTCACACATGCTTTCTCCATGTCATGTTGATTAGGTTCAGTGCATCCCAGATTTCGGGATGTGCATAGTTTACTGTGCACATAAAGACAGCCAGAACAGCACACGGTGCAGCTCAGTGTGATATTTCAGAGAATGTGAAATGCATCTCCTGGACAGAGCTGTGCAGTAGATCCAGACCCATCATGGGATCTTGAGCACATGCCACATGTCTATACAGCAGATGGGATTCGTCTCCCCGCAGTTAAGCTATTTAAAAGTTAGGTGACTGAATCTAATCTAGTTGTCTAAGGCGCCTTTGTAGTAAAGGAAGGAGACAGGCCATTCAAGAAGATAATTCATCATCTCTCTCTTGCAAACTCATCTTACAGGGACGTGGGACATTTTCCATTGCCACTCATTTCCTGCTGGTATTTTAAATGCTATCTTAAATTTGCCCTCACTCCCACACCTGCAGAAAGAGAAGGAAGGTCAGAAGCAGTGGGGGAGTCGTTGATATTCCTGGTGGAGGCTGCTCTCCAAGGATCTCCCATCTTTGGCAAACAGTGTTTCTCTTCAATGGTGAATTCCTACTTCTCTAATCTTCCTTTTGCATGAGAGAGCAATGTTGAAACACTAAAACGTCTTCTGGGTCAATTATGCTAAATTTCAATTGAGAAAAATCAAAATGCTTCACTTTGATCATTTTGAATAATTTAATTAAAATAAAGAAATTATTAGATATTTCAGAATGTATATCATAGACATTGTGGTGCAGTCATGTAGTATGTAATAATAGAGTATGTTTTGAATTAAATGAAGCTAGACAAGAAAGTAGGTATGAAAAATGCTTTGGAAACTGGAAGTGCTGCTCCATCTCAAATGTAACAATGGATCAAAGTCAAACTATACCAGCTGACTAGCTGGGCAGTTGGTTTAAAAGGAAGTGCGAAAAACATGGGAATAGGAGCACTTACAGAGATGATTTGTTTATTTATTTATTTATTTATTTATTTATTTATTTTTCCTTGGGAGATGTTGTGCTGGAAGCAGGAAGGGGACCTGTGGGAAGATGGAGGCACTGTGGGATCGTGGAGGAATACCGGGGCTATTAAGGTAGTGGTAATTCTGCATGTGTGTCCATCACATGCAGCTCTAAGCACACGAGGTTTATCAACTGGAAATAACTGAGTATGTAATTACCTCACAGGAACAGCTTTTGGGAAAGAGGTCTTCAGATATGCATGGGGGTGAGGGCAGACTGAAATAGCAGCAGGTGGCTATGGCCCAGAAGTGAAGGGGCTCAGCTGGACTTCAGGGAGAAATAACAGAATGGTGGAAACAGTGAATTTAGGAGCAGAGTTAGCCAGCTACAAACGAGGGACATGTCTGCAGAGGATGCGCAAATGACTTTTTTGCAATTTCTGATCGCCTCACAGCCTGTCTTTGCTTGAAACAAGGTAAACCCTGGCCTCAGCTCAGTTCTGCCATTACGAGCATTCACAGTCTGTGTCGTTACCTGTGGAGGCTAGTTTGAGTGCCAGTCTGGACTTCCAGCTGCTTGAGCTTATCTAGGTAGTGCCCTAAACTGCGCTTCTCACGCTTGCTTCTGTCACTTGCTCCAATTACTCATTTCTTCTCCTCCTGCTACGCTGAGCCATGTCTCCTTTTAGTCCTCTCCTCCCTTCCTTTGCCTTCCCTCCATCCAGAGTCAGCGTCCTCACGCACAGCCTAACCAGGCCACCACAGCGGGACCATTCTTTCCCCAAACAGCCCCTGGAGTCTTCCTCAGCTGAGTCCCTTGCTCCAGGAGTTCAGCCAGACCTTGGCACTTACTTCACAGACCCCCTCGGTGTTGGCTGTAGCCTGTGCGGCCACCAACACATCCAGGTTCCCCCACCCCCTGGACTCTACCTTCTTCAGCCATGGCCTTGCAACAGCAGCCAGCTTATCCTCAGTGCTGAGTTCTTCAGTTTGAAAGGCATTGCACTACAATAAGGTTAGAGCTCATGATCATGGGTGGGGGCAAGTGGTATGTCTGCACGGTCTGACATTGTGTGAAAATCGTCTGGGATGCCAAAGGTCTTTGCAGGACAGGGGACTGAACTCTCTATTTCCAAGTCTGTAGGTAGCAGCCCTCACTTGGGTCTGTGAGTTGACACATATGGCGGAGGTGGGCTCGAGGTATTCTTGATCTTTGATCTCATAGGGAACATGGCAGTGGAAAATAGGATTTGGGATCCTTAATGGAACTATGGCGTGCTTGTCGGGTAGGGTTTAGGATAAGAGTTGCACTGGCAGACTTGAAGGGCTGGCTGACAGGCTTCTCGGCAGTTGAATTTTGTTGCCAAACCCGAAAGGAGGCCACAGAGTTGTGCAGGGACAGCCCTGAAGAGCTGGAATTCACTACCCGCTGCTAAGGACACAGAAAAAAAACAAGGACACAATTGCCAGTTTGGGGAGGGGGCTGTTCTTCCTTCCCTGCCCCACTCCTTCAGTGACCACCTCCATTTATGCCCCACTGAAATTTTCCAGGATTCTGCTCTGCTGGGGTCTTGGCAATTTTGCTGCCATTACTTAGAAACCCAATTTTTCATTTAATTTTAGAATAAAGAACATTCTGAGGGAGCCTAGCAGGGAGGATGGAGCCCACCTGCAATGTGAGCTGCAGGGAGGGATTATTCCCTTGCAACAGAACTACCTCAGAGCATCTTGTCTCTATGTCTGAAACACAAATGGCCATGAAAGAAAAAAGGATCGTTCTCAGCCCCATGTCTAAAGGCAGCAGCTAAGTCTGTAGTTGGCCTGGGCTCGTAACGAGCATCCTTAGTTGGACAGCTCAAGACCTGACAAAGCTCATTAATCCCACTATTAGTCAAAATCAGATTGCTTTGATCGCATTACTCCAGGAACATAGTCCTGGTGTGGAGGCCAGAGTGCACGGTGCTCGCAATCTGCCACAGTCACTGCCCCTGTGGGCACCTGCTGTGGAGGTTCGAGCTGGGGCCATGGGGCAGGAGGTCTCTGTGTTGGGCTCTGTGGGGCACCGGGACAGAGCTGGGGCCTTGGGGCAGTGAGTGGCAGCTGGGGCCATGGGGCAGGAGGACTCGGTGTTGGGCTCTGTGGGGCACCGGGACAGAGCTGGGGCCTTGGGGCAGTGAGTGGCAGCTGGGGCCATGGGCCAGGAGGTCTGGGCTGGGGCTGTGGGGCAGGGGGAAAGAGCTGACCGGGGCTCCATGGGGGCAGGGGCCGCGTCTCCCCGGGCTGAGCCATGGTGCCCCATAGCAGCCCTGCTCCCAGCAGGCCGTGGGGATGCCCCAAGGCATGCTGGGAGGGTGGCTGCCGCCAGCCCAGCCCTGGTGTGGCAGAGCCGAGGTGCTGGCACCCTGAGGGCGCTGCCTTCCTGCCAGCTTAAAGCCATGGGCTCTATGCAGCCAGTGCGTCGCTTTCTGCTTTCCGGGGGCGTGCAGTCGTGTGCCTTGCAGTCTCCTCGATCACCTCCTTGGCACACTCCAGGCTCCTTTGTGCGACCTTAGATCCCTTCTCCATGCATGCGCTGATGCTCTGGTCCCCTCACACCTGCTAAAGTCTCCTCCAGTCCTCTCCCTGCATCCTCAGGTTCCTTCTGTTTCCCTCCGTGAGCACCTGAGCCCCCTGCTTTCCCCGCCCTCAGCACTCTCCTCCCTTCTATTTCCCCCAAGGCTTCCTCTGATCCCCTCTGTTGCTCACCACGCGCACCCTCAGCCCCTCCATTCCCTTCCCTCTGTGCTCCCGTCCCCTCCATTCACCTCCCGGCACGCTCGCATCCCCTCCCTTTCCCCCACTCACACTCACTTCCCCTCTACAGCTTCTCTCTTCTGCAGGCAGTGCTGCTGCCAAAGGCACCGTGCCCCTTCCACAGACCTCTGCAGCTGGAGAGTTGGGGCGCGGGGGTCAGTAGGAACTCAGCTCTGCTCCCACTGTCTCGCTCACTCCGTTGCTTCCTTTGAGGCTCCCTCAGATTTGCAGGGCGGAAAATAATGTGCAGGGGATGCCTTTCAGGCACTCGGTGTAAAGCCACTCTGCTTTCCATGCAGCCATCTCAGCTATCTGTTCTGCTTCTGCAAGGGGTCTCTCAGCCTGAGGTGCTTACCAGGCAGGTGAGAAAAGAAAGACCTCAGGCATCGTTTCCTTCCGAAGAGGCCAGAGGGCCGGCCGCTCCTCGGACCACCCTCCGGGCAGACTGAGAAGTAACCAGAGAGGGTCACCAGAATGTACTGCGTGCAGGCATTATTCCCGTGCCTCGTTCGGGTGTGTGATACTGCGTTGTCACGCTGTAGATGGGAAGCTGCTCTCAGTCGCCTCCACTGGGAACCCAAGCGGTGGGATGGCACTGCGAGTGTTGCAGGCTCCATCTGAGCATCACATTTTTCTTCTGCAAAACGAGTGACTTTAGAAGGGAAATGGGCTTTGGGCGCTCCAATGATAATCTCCACCTGGCGCCACCCTTCTTTTTGTTTTGCCCTGTTAGGATCACATCTTCAAAACCCCCCCAATTAGAACCCACCCCAAGACCAGGATTCCCAGACCTCATCTCTAACACAGAGAGAATTTAGTGCCAGGGGAGAGAAATGACCTTTCCAATAAGCGCTTTTTTTTTTTTCTTGATTTTCCCAGGCTTTGACACTGTTTGGAGGCATTCATGGTGGATTTGCCTTAATACAGTTTTCAGGGTGAGAGAGCAAACCCCTCTGCTCCTTCACTAGGCCATGCCATCTCCATGCCTGTGGCCTAGGGAAGCAACAGCTAGGAGTTGGCCCTTCCTCCCCAGAGGCTGAGAGAGTGCAGTCACAGTCTTCCTCTTTATTCATCCACTTGCTCATTTAGGCCTTCCTTCCCGAGCAGAGCCTCTCCTTGCCAGCAGTTGTAGCCCCACAACCCTGATCTGGGGACACTGCGGGAGTGGCATGCCTGAGGTGAGCCCCAGCCTGGGGGACCCCTCCTGTGGCTCCCCATGCCCCCTGTTGTCCTTGGGGAGTGGGCAGTGAGGTGCGGGCAGCTCCCTAAAGTGCCCCAGGCAGCTCCCCTTGCCCTTGCAGGGCCCACCTTGGCAGCACCTGGGGGGTCAAGGGGTCCCTGCAGCCCCTCTGTGACATGGCCTGGGGCATCACGCAGTGCATCGCAGCAACAGCTGCGCCCTCCCCATATGGCCCTGGCAGCCTGAGCTGAGCCCAGGTGCTTGGGGCTGCTCTCGCCACAGCTCTGCCCTGCCCTGCTCTGCTCTGGAGCAGCTGCTGTGCAGCGAGCAGGAGAAGGCCAGAGGAGGTGGTGGGACAGTGCGAGACGCTGTTTGGTGACCTTCCCAGCAGGTCGTTGGAGAGGAGCGTTTCTTCCTGGCCACAAGAGCTCTTTGGACTAACTCGGTAGGCTGGGAATTCCCTCTGTGCCCCTAGGGAAGTCCTCGGTGCTGCTGGGAATTGCTGCCTGCGGGAGACCTCCATAATATGGCGCTGTCAGGGCTGCAGAACTTGCATGTTTAGGATCTTTGCTCCCCGGCAGTGCGTCCAGCCCCGTGTTACTAGTCCCTTGTCAGCTGCGGTCATAGGACCTTTGGTCCTCGCTCCAATAACTCTTTCCTCCTTTGCCGCTGTCACACCTGTGGTCCTTGGCACTGTGGAGCCAACCTGGTTTGACAGGAGTGTTTTGGAGATGGACAGTCATGGCTACTGGAGTCTTTGAGCACTGGGAAGGTGCATGAGAGGAGCACTTGTAAAGGTGCTTCATGTCTGAAGAATTTGCAGACGGCTCCTATGTATTTCCCTGTTGCTGCTGTTTTTGGTTTTGGATCATCTTTCCAACCACACCTTCCAACTTCTGCCCCTCATGTCTGTGGGCTCAGTAATTTACGTATTCTCTTGTGAACCAAACGCTTGCTTCACTTGCAGGAGATTTACCTTGTCCTCTTCAGCAATTTTCTTTGCCTGAGAAACTTCTGCAAAAGTAAAGAGCTTTACTTCCGTGCTTACAAAAGTTCATTTGTGGTTCATATGCTCTTTGAGTTCAGGTTCTGAGGAAGAATGGACCTCAGGCAGACTGAGCGAGTCCTTGCAGAAGTCAAAATGACTTTACCTTACTCCTTTTCGGTAAGTAATGGATTTCATACAGCACAGTGATGCCAGTGCACTTTTCGCTCAGCTGAGAAGAACTTCCTCCAAAGTGTACCACAGTCTAAAAGAACCTGCATCTTTGCTCCCTATAGGCACGCTATAGCGTGAGAGAAAGGAAGCCTGTTGTATGCTATCAAGCTCCACTGGAAAGTAGGTTATAGGCACAGCTTCTTGGAAGGGCTAATCTCTCGTGTAGAAGGGGGATAGAAGATGTTAAACGAAAATGTAGCTACGCACAGCACAATCAGAAACTATGTCTAGGTTCTGTAATTGTAGGGCCATCAAAGGCCGGTGGACACCAAGAAGGGGAAGATGGCCAAGATGCTCACAAGGAGTACAACCTTTGGCGCAGGAATACTGTTGTCCAGTATCAAGAGCCTTTGGAATGTGGGTTACGCGTGCAGTTTGTCAGAAGGGCTGATTCCTTGTGCTTAAGGGTGGGAGCTATAAGTTCTTGAATGAAAATGTGCATATGCAGAGACAAACAAGAAATGATGACTTGGTACTGTAATGACAGGGTCCTCAGAGGACGATGAAGAGCAGGAAGAGGATGACGGCGAAGATACTCCAAAGCCATCTAACCTGCGGCAAACTGCTGAAGACACTCAAGCCCCACTGGAAGGTAGGCTATATGCAGAGCCTCTCTGAAGGGCTAATTTCTTGTGCAGAAGTGGCATACAGGGTGTTGAATGAAAAGCTATACGCGCACAGACAAATAAGAAGTTCTCGCTAGGTTCTATAATCATAGGGGCAACACAAGAAGGTGAAGGCCGAGAAGGGGAAGATGGCAAAGATCTCTGCAAGGAGTATAACCTTCGACCCAGGAAGACCATCACGTACTTCCAGCATCCACTGGAAAGTAGGTTCCATACACAGTTTCTCGGAAGAGCTGATTTCTTGTGGATAGTGGGCTAGAGGTTGCTAAATGAAAAGACATATACCTCCCACCCAACCCCCCTCCCACACACACACACACACACCTTTCATTTAAATTCCTTGCCTTCATTCTGCAGGTAAAACTCTCCCTTTGGGATCGAGATGCCTGTATCCTGCGCACACTGCAGTTCTTGGCCAGTGTGCATGCTCACTGCTGCTTTTCATTTCTTCAGGGCCATCTTCTCCTGACAGGCAAAGGGCTGCTCCTTCGCAAAGCCCACGCTGCAGAAGAACAAACAGGTTGATGTACGGATAGTGATAGTTCTCAGGGATCCATAGCGGTGCCACTCCCATCACTCAGTAATGCTTGAAAAGATTTTCCGATTGATGGCCGTGACGGGAAAATCGCAGCATTGTAGCTGGCACAGCTGGAGGGTCTAGAGGAAGCAAGGCTTTTCCTTTGGGAGAGAAGATAACTTTCATTAGCCCACAGCTTTTAAAAAGGCAGGATTTGGGGGTCAGCGATGAGATGATTGTGGATTGTCCTGGCTGAGATTGGGGATCTGCAATTCTTCTGTTCTGCACTTGAAGCCAGAATCCCCTTCCACAAATTGTCATTAGACGATTTCATCGTGCAGTATAAAAATGTCCACCTGCCTTTCTTCACACTTGCATAGTGAATGCCAATCACATCTAGGGAATATTTCATGGTTTGGGAAGTTTATGGCAGTGTATAAGCGCTTCTGCACTCACTTGCCAACATGAAAACCACCGCAATCCCGCTAACTGCATGTTCAGTTAGAAAGCCCCTTTCCCTTTCTCCTCCATTCACATCAGGTGTCTTCCCCAAAGCTCTGGGAAAGACGAATTCAAGGCAAAGCATGTGGATGGAAGGAAAAGCGGAACCACCCTGCCGGAAGCTGATCCAGTGCAAATCCAGAGTTCGGTAAGCAGTGGTAACTCATTGTGTCAGTGGGGACTTTTCCAGGGGTCATGAAAACCTTCCCTACTGTGCTGCCGACAGCTCCCGGGCTTTACACTTTCCTCTCAGGGAACTTCAAGATCATCCTGAGCCTTTCCTTTGTGCTGGCATAGGAAAAATTTGGAGGAAGCCTTTTTTTTCCAGGTGGCAGCTTTCTCTGACCTCTGACATGTCTTCTGTTGCATGTCTCTTTAGGTATGCTTTGATGGTGTGGGTGGTCTCTCTCACCACATTTCAGCCTTAAAGGAGATGGTGCTGTTCCCACTGCTTTACCCAGAATTCTTTCAGAGATTCCAAATCCGACCCCCCAGGTAACGGGCAGTGCATTCGAACTACAGAGCTAACTGCTGCAATATGCTTTTCAACATGAAAAGTATTCTTTTTTTTTTCTTTTTTTTTTGGAGGGGCAATATCTCAAGACGTAGTGGTTAGCTTTATATATTCTTGGCCAACAAAGCTTGACTCACTGGATGTTGAAATATGACTTGAAATCCTTCCCTTTCCATACCTTTAAAAGTGTGCAAATCTTCAGATGCTTTGCTGCTTTGGTCACAGGAATTCCCTTTTCTGGCTGATGTTTTAAGTAGGGTGTGGAAACACAGAAGACCTTTTTTGGCCTCCCAGCTGAAGGCTTCCTCCCCAGTGCTTCCAACAAATTCTGGGAGGCACAGTCCAAGAGACTCCAACTGTGGCAGGGAGAAAGACAGGCTTTGCTCGCAAATCTGTCTAAGACGGGAAGTGTTCTGGTTAGGAGGGAAGGCCGCTTTGCTTTCACAACGGGGGCTGTCATGGGCACTTTTCCATGTTTTTGTTGTAGCTACGTACATCTCTTTTTTTCATGTTGCAGAGGCTGTCTGTTCTATGGCCCACCAGGCACTGGAAAGACACTGGTGGCTCAAGCGCTCGCAAATGAATGTAGGCAAGGAGACAAGAGAATAGCGTTCTTCATGAGAAAAGGTGCCGACTGCCTCAGCCAATGGGTGGGAGAATCCGAGCGACAGCTGTGCTCATTATTTCGGCAGGTAAGGAGGAAATGCGCAGCAGGTTGGGTCAGAGTTGGACCTCTACTTTTCCGGGGTGGACGTCTTCCAGGAGGACTTGGCCTCTTGGGCAGTTTGGCAGTGTCTCCTGTTGAAAAGGGAACATCAGTGTTTCCTTTTCCCGTGCTGTGCTGCTTTGCCTGAGGGGCTGGAAATCTTGCAGATGTTGGGTCCAGCACAGTGCCAGTGCCTTTGCAGCCATAATGTTTATCCTGCATGTGCTCGCTGCGTGGTGCTCTGTTTCACATACGTCAGTATGCCTGCATCTGTACTTCCCTTCCAGGCCTATGAGATGCGGCCTTCGATTATTTTCTTTGATGAGATCGACAGTCTCGCTCCTGTGCACTCCAGTCGCCAAGACCAGATTCACAGGTACTTCCTTTCGCTTCCATCTCCATGTCATCTGCTTCATCTCTAGGAAAAGAAGACCCACCTGCTTCCCTTTATAGGACACACACTCACACTCTGAACTCCTTGAGTACAATGACACAGAGCTTCATAGCAGTTTAAAGGCAGGAGTTGAAATCAGGTCACTAAGCTTGGTGTCCGGACAAGGTCTCTCTCGAGACCTTGCCTCGCTTTTTCTGTCTTACCATGAGTCCTTTCGCTAACAACAGCTCATCCAGAAAAGCTTCTCCTTTCTGAGCGACGTGACTTTGGAGAAAGTCGTGCCAAAGGTAACAACAGCTACTAACCCAGGGAATCCAAACAACATTTTTTTGGTAGTTCTATTGTCACAACGCTCCTGGCGCTTATGGATGGCTTAGACAGCAGAGGAGAGATCGTGGTCATTGGAGCCACCAACAGGCCAGACTCCCTGGATCCTGCTTTACGAAGGCCTGGACGCTTTGACAGGGAGTTCCTTTTCACCTTGCCAAACAAAGAGGTAAGGCTGTTTCGTCAACCTTCCTGCTACTGGCACAGAGCCTTGCTTGACAAGAAAACCGGCTCACCCCACAGCATCTCCGAGAGTGAGCAAGGAAACAAGTGGCATACGTGCTCCACACCTCCCGGTTCCCCACACACAACTGGCAGGAAGGCTGCAAACAGGAGTTTCACTCCGCCTGGAGCACACGGACATTCTTCCTTGCCCAAGGGCTTGCTCTTTGCTTAGTTAGTGAGTCCACCTAGGCTCTTGCCTTCTGAGGTTGCCGCCTTGTTTTCAGTTCTCCAGTTGGGAAAGCCTCGGGGGAAAACTTGGGCTTGAGTGTGGCCGGGCTGGGAATCCTCAGAGCCGCCCAAAAGCATTTAGGGAGCTGACATTGTTACTGGTATTAGCAGGGAGCTCAGGCTCTTTTTCTTTCTTTTTTTTTTTTTTCTGGCTACCCCAGATTCCTTTGTCTTTAGTTCGCATTTTGTGGGGAAAAGGAGAAAAAGGTTATTGGATTGAAGGCTAGGAAAAATGCGCAACACACTATACTGGACAGAAACAGGAAACACTTCACTGAAGCTCTGGCAAAGAGCAGCGATGAACATAGGCACAGCTTGACATTTGCTCGTTCAAGGACAGCAGCTGGAGTCAGAATTCTTGCTCCTACTACTCTACTTACTCTTCCTATCTACTTGAAAAGTACTGAGCTTTGAAAAGCAGGCAGTGTGTTACTAGAATGTAAACATTTCTTAATTTTAGCAGAGGAAGACAAGCAATTACGGGAATGTGACGGGGGGAGGGGGACTGTGCATTGCTTATTTTCTTTTTGAGAAAGAGGCTTAAGACAAACCACAGTGTGACCACCTGGTTTGTAGGCTCGAAAAGAGATTTTCAAGATCCACACCAGAGACTGGAGCCCTAAGCCCCTGGACGCACTGCTTGAGGAGCTTGCTGAAAAATGGGTCGGTAAGATGAAAAAACACACCGAGTTCCTGCCTGTGCCTGGCTCCTGACAGCGTCTGAGCTTGTGCCAGGCAGTACCCAAGCTGCTTCTGTCTCCTTGCCTTCCCTTGCCTCTGAGAACATGGAAGGCTCTGGGGGGCATCTTCCTCAGGAGCTAAGGTTGGCTCAGAGGCCTACTTCCGAAGCACAGGCTGTAGGGCGCTGGGCCTCCCGTATTGCAAGCTCCCCATCAGGGCACTGCTCTGCAGTGCAGGAACTCTTTTGCCATTGCCCATGAAACTCTTCCCCTTTGGGCCACATGCAAAGACTTTGCGAGTGTCCCTTTGCAAAGCCTGTCCTTGACTGCTTTCTGCTGCCTGAGACTGACATCCCTTTGGATTCTGCTCTTGTTGCTCAGGATACTGCAGGGCCGATATTCAAGCCCCCTGCGCTGAAGCTGCCCTCTGTGCTTTGCATCGACACTATCCGCAGATCTACACAAGCAGTCACAAGCTGCACATCGATGTTGCTGCCATTGAAATCACAGCAACAGATTTTCTTGTGGCTATGCAGAAGACTGCACCAGCTTCACAGAGGGCTGTGGCTTCCCCTGGACAACCACTGCCACCCCTTTCCAAGCCACTGCTTCAGAACACGCTACAGAGACTCCTAAAAGGCCTCCAGAGGGTATTTCCCCACGCAGCACTTGCACTCCAGCAGGACCAACAGCCAGGTAGGGCTTCACTGCCTTCACCGCCGTAAAACTCTCCCAAAGCAAACACTGCTAGTTTGTGCAAGCAACAGAAACAAACCTTTCAGTCAGGATGAGGTGAAACTGAATGGTAGAGAGGGCAGAGCCGGGAACTCCTCCCACTTCACAGTACAGAACTCTATGTTCTCCACTCAAGCATCCAGTTTCCGAAGGCTGTCAGCATCATCTGTCTCGTTTGTAAGGAGAAAAGGAGCTTTCACCGCTAGCAAAACATAGCTTGCGCAAATCGAGACACTTAGGAGAGCTCTGTAGAGACTGAAGGCTTTGGAAAATGGCATTCAGCGTATGCCCCTCAGACGAAGAAATACAAGGCCCCGGGTTTCAGCTCACATTTAGAAGCTGTCTTAGCACAGGAGAAGGTTGCAGACTCTTCGGGAAAGTTAACAAGCGTCTTTTGCCTTCTCATGGTACCACTCATTTCTTAGAAAATGACTGCATGGACAGTGATGAGGAGTCACCTTCTGGTCCTGAAGATGAGCCGTTTCCTCCAAGGCCTGGCCAGCAAAAGCAAACCTTCCTTAACTGTAACAGGTAACTGCCCGTGTCCTTTCATTGAAATTCTTCCGATTGCTGGGGCTTTCCAAGCTGTCGTGGCCGTTGCAAGTGGGAGGGGCATTAGATGAGGGAGGACAGAAGAGTTAGTCCAGGGTGCTTTGGTATCAAAAACTGCAAGCAGGAAGCACGGAGATATAACTAGGTGCTAGAGTTGTAGGAAAGCAAGTAGCTCCAGCCGATCATCAAGAAGGAGACAGCCTCCTTTTCCTCCACCAAAGACATCCACAGACAGTTAGGGCATGCTGATTTCATGCATGCTGTTCTTCAAGGATTCAAGGCCAAAGAAATGTGTTGTCTCTCCTCTTAGCTAAAGAAATGCAATGTGGGTTTGTGGAGTCACCTAGCTTCCCAGATTGGGAATGCAGGAGTGACTCAAGAAAACTGAGGAATGGCCGGCTAAAAGAGCATAATAAAAACCCTGCAAAAAAGGCTTCATTTGCGATCTTTAAGCCACTATGCTTACATTCATATTTTGATAGTGCAATGTGAAAGTAATTCAATCCCACAGTGGAGAAGTTAGCTTATGGGGTCCCAGCTGCATCAGTAATTTTTCTCACTCTCTCTTACTGTGCTGCTCAGGAAGGCTTCTGACCCACAGAACTTGGTCCAGTCTCTAGGCTCCTTGGCCTGAGCCAGAAAAGGTCCTGCAGTACTGGGAGGGCAAAAAAAGATTTAAAAAAAGGTGCTATTCACAGATGTATTCCATGATAACAGAGCAAAAACCACGAGAAAGTTGTATCTGTAGTCTAGGAGAGAGCACACAAGGGAAGATGAAACCATCTGAATGAAGGAAGCTAATAAATATCCTCCAGTTCTATGGACTCACAGGAATGTTTTGCACTTTGTTAGATACAGCTAAGGCCTTTCAGAGCCCACGGCATTTCTTTTCCCACAAGGTTCTTCTGCTCCTTCCCGACCACCTTCTCCATTTCCAGTGGATCCCTTGCACCTAAATTTGACCAAGGCAGAGGCCTCAAAGCTGCTCAGTCAAGACATCCTGAACATAAGAGCCTCACGGCCGGGGGGAAGAGATCCAGACCAGTGTGTGCTGGACAAAGAACGACACCTTGAACATCTGTGTCTTGACTGATCACTTCCTTTGCAAACTTCTTGTTTTGCAGTTACGCTCCTAGCAATGCTTGTTGCCAGCCAGCATGTCACAGGCCCAGGTTCTTAATCGCTGGAGAGCCCAGGTACGGGCAAAGTTCCCACTTGGCGGAGGGGGGAAGAAAAGGGTTTCTCTTCTCTCATCACACCGCAGGGAAGAGGCAAGAACACACTTGCTGGATTCGAGCGGTGTAGCAGTGGCCCCACGCTGATGTGGACCCTGCTGAAGGGCTGGGCCTGTTTTTTCAAGCACACTACCACTCGCACCGGGCGTGAGGCTCTGGGCGAGTTACCTGACATCTAAGCAGTTTGGAAATCAGGCAGAGATTCAGGCCTGCCTCTCGCTGTGGAGAGGCTGAAGGAACTGGCTCCAAGCAGCAATGTTACCTTATTCTTGGTGGCTTGTTTGGACGCTTTGTCTTGGTGCACTCCCGTTTTGCAGGCAATTTTGATTGATCCATTGCTGTTCAGCAGCAGCCTCTGCTACCCGCTTCAACAGTCTTCTCCAAACTTCCTTTTGACTAGTTGATCCGAGAAGCCCAGAGGACAGCACCGAGCATCCTTTCTATTCCACATATCCATGCCTGGTGGGAGGCTGCTGGACTCACCTTGAGAGCTATGCTCACAACATTGCTAGAGGGCATTCCAGCACATGCTCCAGTGCTGTTGCTCGCTACATCAGATGTTTGCCATGCAGATCTCCCGGCAGAGGTATTTCTCTCACTGCCTTCCCGGCTTCTTTCAGTCTCATGTTAATTTATCACTCCATTAAGCACCCAAATACTGTGCTCTCCTAAGCCATTCAACACCAGCATTACTAGGGCACCCTGCTGGCATCTCTTCCCTCTGCAGTTGCCACAAGGCTTCAACATGAAGGGCAGCAAGGCAAGTAAATCCAAAACAGGCAACCTAGGAGATGCTCAGTGTCCTCCCTTGGAGCACTGGAACCTCGGGTCGCTTCACAGAGCTTTAATCCTAGAGGTGTTCCTTAAAGAAGATGCCCTAAATTGCCCTGCCGACCCACTGCAATCTCGCCTTTAAGGCCAAGAAGCAAACTTGTTCTAGTCTCTCCCTTATTCAAAGCATTCCTCAGCTTCACTGGAAAAGGAATTCATCTTTGTGGAGCAGAACACAAATTCTGGGGGGGCTTACGGCTGCGCTGTCTTTTCTCCTCCCACCTCAGGTACGAGCTTTATTTTCTGAGCTTTACGGAGAAGTTTTCAATGTCCAGTCACCTAGCGAGGAGGAAGGGAGAAAGTTTTTTGAGGACTTGCTTGTCCAGCAAGCTGCTAAGCCTGCTGCACCACAAAAGAAAGCAGGTGAGCCTCTTCTACAAACACAGCGTTGCTACCTCTAGCTTAGCAGCCATTCGGCATTTGCTTTGGTAATAGATTTCCTGGCACGAAGGTTTACTCTGCTTGTGTCCGCGTATCATCACTTGGCTAACCTTTTCTGGTTGACTGAAGCTTGTCAGGCACGGGAAGTCCTCCTGCCTGTGGCATCACCACCTGAGCCTCGACTGCTCACAGAGGAGGAGGAGAGGCAGCTCGAGGAGCAAGGGGACGAGACATGGCCAGCGGTGCCTGCAGAGTCCAGTACACCCCTCTCTACTGGCAAGTCCTTTCTTCCTTTTTTCTTTTTTTCTTTTTTCCTTTTTTGGATAAGGTGCCAATGACATTGATATCTTCCCCCTTGTCATGGCATACCTGCTTTTGGTGATGCCAGTGGCTTTATGCCAAAGGCATTCCATTTCCAAATTAGGTGCAGCATGTGAGGTCAGTCCCCAGGACAGTCACTCAACATGCTTATGAAATAAAGCCCAGCCACAGAGCTTGGCTCACACTGTAAAACACTGGCCTCGATGGCCCCGCAACGGCTAACTCCTCAAATGTAACATGTTGTTTAGAGCAGTTGCTGAACACTCCACAAGTTCGTATGGTAATAGGAAACAGTGAGGATCTTTCCTTTGCTTTTGCTTCCTTTTTCTCTTCCTCTCCCTCTTGCCTTCCTGCCCGCCACCCCCGCACCAAGTCATTGCCATCTGTCTGTGAGGCTTAGGCAACCTCTGCTTTTGGAACACAGGGGAAGGAGAGCTTGTCTCCAAAGACTTTTCTGCTTCTCACCTCTTTTACTTCCTGTGATGAGAGACAAAGCCACCTGAGCTTATGACCCTGCTTTGTGCTCATGCCTTCGGTCTACAGTCTGCTCTGTGCACAAAATCTTCAAGGGCATTCTTTTATGCATGATATAGTCTATTAGTTCTTGTGCTTTTTAATTCTAATAACAATTGGACCCCCTTCACTTGCTGCCCTCTCTCCCTCAACACATGCATGTAGTGAGCCAGCACAATGGTACTTCAGTCCCTCTCACCATTCCCCTTGTGCACCAAGTAAGACGACGGTGCTAGATTTTGCAGACAGAACTGCTTAGCTAATGCTTTGGCTTGCTTTTTCTCCTATCTCTGTGCAGCTGCCTGCAGACAAAAGCGAAGGAGGAACGCATCGCCCTCAGAGAGCCTAGCAGAGAAGAGGAGGAAATGCTCACCCCCTGCTGAGAAGGAAACCAGCATCTCTCTCAGGGTAGGTTGGAGCTCACTGATCCACCTTTGCTTCCCGCTCTGCTGACGACCCTTGAGCTATCCGTTCTGCCAGCAGAGCTGCAGGCATGGGCAACATTCAGCTAACGGGGAGACAGAAGCACCTCAGGAGGCTCCCACTGCCAGCTGGCAGCCCTCTTTCTAGAGGCTCTGTGGCCTCTCTTCCAAAGATGCATTTCGCAGGGCCCTGCATTGCAGCCACAGAAGCTCATCCAAGGCAAGAGGGCCTTTGTTGTGGCAGCCGCCGTCCTTTACTACAAAACGGGCCATGGCAGTTCCTGCTGCTCTCAGAGAAGTTCACTTGCAGTTAGGATCGTGGAGGTGATTGATAGCCTGAGGAGCAGCACAATGCTAGCTGAAACTGGAGCCTTGCTTTTTCTCGCAAGTCGGACACAGCAGCTCATTTCCTCCATGGAAATCTGCTGCGATATTTAGTCTGTTCTTGGACGTTTCACTCCTTTTTTATTTAGCCATACAAGGAAGGAGGATGCGAGTTGTGTGGGACCATTTTCTTTTGTGTCTGAACACATCGAGAGCCTATTCAAATGATCTCGTGCTAACGCAAACTTGTACTGTCTCCCTTTTTTCTTCAGCAACTGCTGAAGGTCGTTGGCGACGCAACAAAGGACTGCAACATCCGCCACCTCGAAAAACTACACCTGGTGCTCAGCCAGTGTGTTTACCGCCATCGGCAAGACGATGACAAAACGCAGTTGATAGAGGTACTTTGCTTACACAGCACTTCCTGTCACTGTTCTGCACTTCTTCCTTGTGCACAGTGGATATCCTGCTTATTCACTATTCCTCTCTTTCCTGCTTAGCAGTCTGTGTTACATACGAATTGCTGACTTCCACCTGGAAGGCATCTACACAGACTTTTGTTTCATACAAAGCAGCTAGCTACAGGATTTTACATTTCTATTCCAGCTTATAGCAAGTTTGCCTGTGTTTAGTTGGCAATTATTATTCCTTTTTTATCTTTTTTTAAATCTTTTTTTAGGAAATGAAGGAAGAAATTGAAAACTTCTCCCGTGCTCAGTAACAGGAAACGTGCTTCTACTCTGCCATTCTTTTTCATTATTTGCTGTTTAGTCCTCAGTGCACAATTCAGTGAAGAGAGCCTGTAGTTATAATATAAAGACATCTGTTTGTATATATATCCAAATATAGCGAGGCTATACCAATAAAGCTCATATAAATCCTTTTAAGCTTTCTTATTGGCTGTTTGTTGCTGTTGGTGTTCCATACCTACTGCGTATACATACATGATCTGTTGAGATCAATGTGTTCGGCCTTCCCTTCGCATGTGCATTGCCTGAAAGTCTCGTGCCTGGCATTTTTAGGAGACCAATGGTCGTCAGTGCCTTTGACCTACACACATCTGGACGTCTTCCAAGTAATCTCAGTGCCTCTCTCAAAAGAAAGCAACGGAAAACTCGACCATCTTTGCCCAAACGGTGACAGGCGGTTTTTCTGGCGTCGCCTGGGCTACTGCCTATGCCGTTGTCTATTAGGCAAGGTTGCAAGGCAGCGCAGAGGTCATTCTTCTTCGGACCTGCTCGCGCCCCCAGGGATTCTCAGAGAAGGAAAACAAACCTGCAGCAAGCGTCGGGGAGGAAAACTCTTCCCCAGGCAGCGGCACTTTGCTGTGCTCGGGGCGCCCCGCGCCGGGCACGTCTCAGCCCGCAGCGCTGCCTGCTGCCCGCCGCCCCCCCCCAGCAGCTCTCCTCCACCCGCTCGGCGGCAAGCGGCGCTCGCGCTCTCTCGGCCCCTCGCCTCGGCCCCGGCCCCCTTCTCGGCCCGCCAGCGCCCCCGGCAGCCGCTCCGCCGCCGGGCACGGCTCTCCCGGCACAGCTCTCCGCCCGGGCGGCCGAGCCGAGCCGAGCCGAGCCGCGCCAGCCCCCGGCTCCCCCGGCGCCCACCCCCGCCCGCAGCGCCCGTCCGGCCCCCACCCGCCGCCACCCGCCGCGACCCCCAGCGCCGCCGGCAGCCGCGCTCCGCGCCGGGAGCCGCCCTCGCGGCGGGAAGCGCCCCCGAGCCCCGCCGAGGCTGCGAGCCTGCCCGGGGCTGCAGCGCCCACGGCGCCGGCTGCCCCCGCACCCTCGCCCCCGCCGCGCCTGTCGCGCTCTCGGCTTCGCGCAGCGGCCCCGCGCCCCGACGCCTCGCCGCCCGGCGCCCGCGCTCTACCCCGCCGCTGCCCCGGCCCGCCTCGCCCGGCCGCAGCCTGTGCTAGCGCGCCCCGCAGCCGCGGCGCTCCAGCCCAGGGCGCTGCTCTTCCCCAGCGCTCTCCCGCTCGCCCCGCCGAGGCTCAGCGCCCTCGCCACAGATGCGAGCAGCGTGTTCGTTGCACTGCTTTAAAGGCTCGCGTCTGGCATTGTAACACAAGAAATCGGCTTGGGGCAATGGTAACTCCCTTGCCAGGCTTGCTTACCTGGATCGGCAGCGGTAATGGGCCTTCTTCCCAACGGAGAGCTGCCAGAGGCCGGTCACAGCCTGCCCTTCTGAGCGCAGATCCAAAAGCTGCCCTGGCAGATGGCCGTTGGCAGACGTCCGTCGCAGAGCAAGCTGCCATGGGAGCGTGGTCTTTCTTTTCCTGCTTCTGCCCGCTGCAAACAGAAATCAAGCAAACAGCAGGCAAGAAAATCAGGAGGAGAGAGCGCTCGTGCCCTTCCCCTTTGTGCAGGGCAGTGCTGTGCGATGCAGCAGGAAGAGCCGAGAGCGAACAGCTGAAGGCGCCACACACACTTTACCCCAGACTTTGGAGAAACTCCAAGGCAGCTAAGCGCTTACGAAGGAAACAACCACCCGAGCTGCAAAACTGTGAGCATCCCTCAAGGGACACAGCCTTTGCTGATCTGGTTTTACATTTGATTTACTGTGTCCTCTCAGAGAGGGCTGCTGCCCAGGCGCTCCTGCTCCTTCTCATCTTCTACCCTTTCACTTGAAAAGCCCTCCCTCCTGCTCTCTCTCCTTGCTGCTAGCACTGGTGTTGAATGGTAGTGCTCCGAGTGGGGCTGCTGCTTGCCTAGGTGCTTGCCCAGCACTCCCTGGCAGGGCAGCGCTACCCAATGCAGTGCACTTGCCCTGGACGACGGGAGCATCAGTGCAGCCCTCTGTGGCTTCAAGAGGTTCAGAAGCCTCTTAGCCTGGGATTTGCACCTGCATCTTAGGGAGGAGAGTGTGCTGGGAACTGACAAGTATCGACTCTCTGGTGTGGCTGTGTGTTTCCATCCCCTTCAGAACGAGCAGAAGAAGAGGACGGTGAGCATAATCAGGGTGAAGAGCCTGCCTGTTTGGAGGTGCTGGGAGCTGCACTTGACTTTGAGGAAGAGGGTAAGGCTGAATACCAGCATGAGGGGCATGCAGAAGAGGAGGTCAAGGACTCCAACGGTGATGAGGAGTATGTGGCAGTTGCTAGAGAGGCGAACAGTGCAAGAAACGTACCCCAGCATGTTCAGCAGCAGCGAGAGGCTCCAGAGCAGGCCGGAGATGGTGCCTGACTAGTGCTTTGGGCGATGGCTTCGGCACCAGATGGGACAGAGGACAGACAGGCACCTCTCAATGCTGATGGCTGTCAGGAGATACAAGCCAGTCCCGTACGTGAAAAGATCCAGGAAGAGGAATATCCCAAACTACACTCCCACATTGAACTGCATCAGGCACTGAACTGTTTCGATGGCAATGCAGAGCAGGTAGCCAAAGTCAGCGGCAGCCACGTTCAGGATGTAGACAGTGAAGCGGTTCCTCCGGATGCGGAAGCCGAGGTACCACAGGACCGTGCCATTTCCCACCATGCCAGAGGCAGAGCTGATGAGGCAGAAGCTCTCCATGAACTTGAGGAGAGCCTATGACGGCTCTGCCTTTTGCACAGTCCCACTGTAATTAGCCCCTTCAGCCAGGCTGGTTGTATTTGGAAGGAAGGTTGATGTAGTTTTAGCACTCATAATGAGGGCTTCACTGTGAAGTATTGATCTGTCACTGTCTCTGATTTCACACAGACCTGTAAGCAGAGAGCACAGAGGTGGTAGCTCGTGTGACTTTCTCTCCTGATCATCTGGTGGTGTTTGCAATGTCTTTCCAGCTCTTTGTAGCCAGAGGTAGGTTCAGGGAAGGACTGCTGTGTTTGGACTTGGAGCCCAGAGCTTCTATGTGTCATTTAAAACACCGTATCTGAGGCCAAATTGTGTGTGGCATGTAGGAAAAGCTAGATTACAATGTATGTGTCTCTTTTTGAACTTATTTCTTGAGGCTTCTTTTACAGCCAGTGGTGGGAAACAAGTAGGCTAAAATAAAGCAATGTTAGCTCAGATTGATCATACCCGAAAAGTTCCTCATTTTCTTGTCTTAATAAAAAGGGAACCCAGGAATATTAGCGCAGATATAATTGTCTTTGCTTCATAGAGCTAGGATGAGGTGAGATGAATATTGTCAAAAGTGTATGAAAGTTGTAGACAATCAGCATACAAATTTAGGCAGCTTTAAATCAGACCGAGTTTTTCCTATCCATACTCCCAGAAAACATCGTCGAGTATTCATAATAGCTGGTAGTTTTTTATGTTGATGACTGATTTCTATTTTAATGAAATGTAGTTTAATGTGATTGGTTTGGCCTCTGGAGCCTTATGTATAGATAATAATTCAGTCTGACAGAGTCAGGCCTTACTAATTTCCTTCTCAGAAGTTTTAAGAAGCATGTGTAGGAGAAAGTGTCTGACCCTCACATGACATTGGAATTATGGCTAAATAATTCTGTCACACTGTTCTGTCAATTCACCCTGCTCCCTCCCCCATGATACTGGGATTTGAATGAGAATCTTGCCCCCCCAGAAAAACCCAAAACCAAAGGTCCAGAAATAAAATTCACTCCATTTTTGTCCAGTGAGGTCAAACTGTGTGACTCTTTCCTACTCGCCCTGCCAGCTGTTAATTTGGACATGACAAGATAGAGAAGTGCCATGAAAGACAGCAGGAGATAGTCAAAAAGAAGAGAGAAACAAGTCAAAACAAGGACAGTGGTGAAGAGGTGAATCATGGGATAATCTAACTGACACGAATAGTTCCTTACCCCTTTGTCAAATGCCACAGCAAGTGGGGAGACAGACTACCTGAACAGGTGAAATGTGACAAATTGAAACATTATTGTTTCGTCTCAACAACCGACCCTGTCTCCAGTGCTACACGGAAAGACTATGCAGGTAATCTCCTCGTCCAGCTGATAGCCGGGGCAGTGGGGATACTTTTGCAGCATGAGTCTGTGACAGGCATATACACCGGCAGTGCTTGGTTGAGAATCCAAGTGGAACCATTGCACCTAACTTTATCCATTAAGAATACAAACGTCTCATTGCACTTAGCTTTTAGAGCTACCATTAGAATTAATGGAGGTTTAGGAGCACCTGCAAGGGTAATATTTTGGCCCCAAGATAGGTGTCTTAGGTGTGCACAGTCAGCTGCCTGTCTTTCTCTGCTGACTGCAGACACATCCCATGGTGCTAGCTTCATCTAGAGGCTTAACATCTGGATGGCTAAAGGCAGGTGAGGTGAACTGCACCCTTAATGTCATCACCACAGCTTGCAGGATGTGTCTGTTAGGGTTGACTGAACCCAGGGAACTTCTGGCACTGCGGCATACTCTTTTGCAGGGAGCTAGAAGATTCCATCCTCAGCCATTATGGGACCTCAAGTGTTTCTAACATCAAGCCTTTAGAGCCTGTTAGATCCAAGAAAGAATTTAAGTATGTACTTCTGAAACAGACTAAGGGAAATAAAAAGCATTGTCTCTTTCAGAAAGCAAGGAATGTCTGTTGTAGCACAGTTTGTTTCAGAACAGGCAGGTAAGTGCTGCATGTAACATCTGAGTCCAAACTCACCTTCTGTTTCTTTATCTTAGTAGAGTAGCTTACTGCTTGCCCAACAGCACTCACAAGGCTACCTGCTCCCTGAACATCTGTAGCAAGCCCATTGAAAATATATGGCCTTATGACTGTGTCCACTTCCTCTCCATCTGGTTGTGGGGTCGCAGCAGATCTCCCACAGTGAAAAATTATCAGACCTTGATCCACAGTAGAAAGTACCTGAAGCAGTTGCTAATTCTGTGAACCAAGTCTGCTGTGAGGAGAAAGGAAGACCCGATGGTTAGTGGTTACCCGCCCTTTGGAGAATCCGGTTGCAGCACACTCCTCTGCCACAACCTCTCTGTGTGACCTGAAGCAATTTGCCAACTGATTTAAAGAGGACGCAACTATTTGAGTGGCACCTACCTCTGCCTTTGCCCACTCCAACCTTCTGACCAGGTGCTCACATTAAGAAAGTGGTGGTTTTACCTCCCTGCTGCCATCATCTCCACAAGGCAATTCACCCCACCTGAAATGTGGGTCATCCTCTGGAGGTGCCTCTCTCTCCATTGGCCATTTAGGGAACATCAGGTGATTACGTTTCTAGCTAAGGCATTTCAATCAGATTTCGTAATGTTAAACAGCATCAGCCTGGGCCACTGATAGTGTACTGTCACGTAGTGTCATACTGGTTGTAATGGATGCCCTGTGGAGATATGCCGAATCATCAAAAACTTTGCATTCCATATAATGCAAGTGAAGTAACCATCCTTTGACTTCCATAGACCATGCAAAAGCAAGTGGAAAAGTTGCTCACAGTTCTCGTATATCTCTTATAAGACTTTGGTAGACTCCTTTGGTAAGACTCCTGTCTCCAAAGCATATTCAAAACCTGAGTCTACTTCCTTAATGAAACTAATTAATGAAAGCCTGCATCAAATAGCAGCAGTCTAGCTGGTCTTTCTTTCCCTTGAGATTAAACATCCTTCCTGTGGTTTGCATGCTGAGTACAGTATAGTTCTTGTGGCAGCTGTTAGTCTGAACAAACTTGACACCACAAAGACATCTCATTCTCTGGACACAGAGTTATGCTGTTGTGCTTTCTCAGCTGATCTTAATTGATCATCTAAGACCAAAACTGCTAGTGTTTGATCTCTGAAGAATGCCACCTTCTATGACAGATGGGCAGTTAGGGCAATGCAATAGCATTTGTTCTTGGAAAAAAGATCCCTAGAATGAAGATCTCCTTATCTTGAAGATGATCAAGACAATTGTGTAGCTATAGCCAATTTCTAACCAGCAGGAAGGGAAAATATTGGAGATCCTTTCCCCCAGTTCTTTTTTCTCCTCCCTTCCCCTCACCATCTCTCCAAAATCATGGCAGAAAGCAAGAGACAGAGGGCAATGGCAAAGACCGCTGCAGCCATCCAGGACTTTCTCACCTTCTTGTGGGTTCCTTGGTATTTCAGGGACTATTTGCAGTAACTGCCTGGTGTGGATCTGCTGGTGAAAATTGTCACCTGAATTCTGTGACTGATGGTCCAGATAAAATCCTTGTGCTGTAAAATCAAATCCTGGTGCTGGGCTATTTAGACACTGTTAAAAAAGCCATGGTCATTTCAATGTGACATCTGGAGAAAGAGCCAGTCACTCTCTTGAGGAAGTATCTAGTTTTTCGCATGTGGTCACTTAGATTTCAACCACCTCCCCCTTCCCTCCCAGCACAGAACCTGTCACTGTCATGGCTTAGGAAATGCTTTTTCACTACTTCTCCCTTCTTCAGACAGTCTCACGATATAAAGAACACAAGAACTGTCTGTCCAAAGTTACAGCTTGACTCTTGCACTGATGCTTTGCTTCCCAGCTGCATCCATGAGCAGCTCTAGTTTCACAGACCTTGCAGCAGATGCTCTACTGCTGCTCAGGGTCACACAGATTGAGAAGTTGTCAGTCCTCTTCCATAATGCCTGCTGCTGATTTCACAACCTCCCTCAACACAGCTTCTCATTCCCCAAGGGTCCACTGTCACTGCAGAACCTCCCTTAGCACACTCATCACTACCGAGTGTCCTCTTCTGACCTCAAAGCCTCTCCCAACACAAGTTGTCACCATACATTGTCCCCTACTACTTCACATTACCTGTTCTACAGTAGGGTCTCCTTGAACTCTCTAGCCAGCCTTATGACACCTCAGCAGCCACAATTCTGCAACCTCTCCTAGTGTTACCCTTCAAAACACGATGTCCGCTTCTGGTGTCACAAGGTCTTTCAACACAGCTTGGCACCCACAGTATTACCTGCCACTTCATACTGTCTTTCAGCACAGTCCCTCACCACACCTCAGGCACTTCTGATTTCACAAACTCCATGAAGACAGCCCCTGGCCATGTAGCATCCATTTCAAGTTTCACAACTTCCCTCCACACCGTGCCTTGTCCCCATCGTGCCCATCATCAAATTCACAACACACATTCACCATGGCTCTGTCAACAAACCCCTTGCCAGTATTCACTATCCAGCTGCAAAACCTCATTCATCTCACCATGCACAGTCCCTCCTTGTCCAAATCACAGCTCCCCTGAGCATGACCTGCTGCCATAGTGGTGTCCAGAGCCAGGTGCCAAGGTAAGTGGAATGAAAATGGAGAAAAGACCTTTCTCCTTTGCGGGCACTAAGCACACCCCAACGGGGAATTATTTTGCAGCAGGAGGTAGCAGCAATTCTTCATTTGGACTTGTGCATTAAGTCACCTCTGGTAGTCCATTTGGCTAGGGAAACAAAAGGACATGAATGTGATGCTAGCCAAGTTGCTGCCATGTGTGCCACTGGGTACAGGAAGTGGCAGGCTGACTCATACTAGGTGAGCAGGCCAGATGCTATTGGCCTGATCTCTGGCTTCTGTCATCTGTTGTTCCTCTTCCTTTCCCAAAGACTGTAAGACTTTGTTTACCTTCCTACCCAATACTCTTGTTTCCTGCAGTGACTACTGTTAACCCTCAATAACCTGCCCAAGACTCCAGGCGACAGTAAAGGACATTTAAGTTAGGGGACTATTTTCACCAAGACATTTCTTTACCAGTATTTATTCTCATTAATTGTAGGATTTCTGTTTTCACTGTGGAGATCGCTGGCATTCTGTGCAGAGGAGATGGAGACATTAACTATGTTGCTATCAGGCCATTCCACATTTCCAGAAATTTCAGCAAAACAAAGGAAAGGACAGTAGCTGAGACAATGTCTTTCCTGACATCCATGAGGCATAAGCTACAAATACACAGTAGAGTTGAGAGAAATGATGAATTTGACTTGGGCCTTGGTTGAGATGATATGCTGATATAAATCAGCATATCTATTTGCTTCGTTTGTTTCATTTCTTAGGTTCACCTTTGACTGCAGCTGCTCAGGTTAAGAAAGATGGGGCCATCATGACAGTGAGATTTGTCTGCCCTAAGTTATTTTGTTTAAAAGCTAGATGTCTATTTCACACCTAATCGCATCCTAAAATCAGTTCTGAGGTAGATCAGATGCATCTGCCTCCAGAGACATTCATTTTTTTCCGCAGAAGAGCCTAGAGTGACTAAGTCAGGGTTAAATTCGCTGACTTCCATCGGCATTAAATAGGTGACGTCCTCCCTCAGTTTCCCAATTCGTAAATGAAGGATTTTTTTGACTGACTTGGTAATTCACTGACCTCTGTTAAAACATGCAAATTCTTGCAAAGAGGCTTTATTCACTGGATTTCCAGTGATGAAATTTCTGGTGAGATAGGACTTGGAGGGTCATCAAGAGGTCACCCAGGACATCTTCTGTCCCTATAAAAACTTCATCGTAATCACTCCTGAGAGAAATGAGCCCAACCTGTCCTTAAAAGACTCCTGTGATCGGAATTCTTTACCATCCCTGGAGGATGGTGACTCTTCCTACAGCTTGAGGTTTCTTTCTTTTTTTCCTTTAATGAAGATTTCTCTTTTACATGTTTTTTTGGAATACACAGAAGTGAAAAAAGGAGAGAAAATATCTAGATTACAAATGGACTGTTTTAGCATTCACAATGCTAGGAAGCCAGAGCAGTGGACCTAATGGCCCTTTACACATGGGAAATCCATACAACTGTCAGCTTGGAGTAAGGAAGAACTCCGAGAAGCATTAACTGGATAGTTCCATGCATATGCTTGTCCAGCTGAATACTCAGCTACTCCTTTGACTGTTATTTCTTATGGAGAAACCCTGAAATGCCTTTGTGATATCATTATAAAAGCATTGACTGACAACTGTTTCTTTAAAATATATTTACTTAAACTTTTCAGTCAAGACAGAACTCATTCTCCTCCTTTGCCCCTTTCTTTCACGCCTTCCCTTCACAAAGCCTCCACCCCTCCTTCCTCCAGCCCCAAGAGCCCTTCAGGTGGAAGATTTCCTGCGAGAGGGTTAAAATTGGTGCTTAAATGGTTTTCTTCTCAGCCCTTCTTGCAGCTGCTGGGGTATGAAAGCATCATGCAGCACACCCAGGTCACATCATCCACACAGCCAATTAAACCACTTCTCACACAGGCAGGAAACATCAAGATACACTTGTGACACACGAAAGCAAGTAATAAATTAGATGGGGTTGGATTATACACTAACAGCCACCTCCTAAGCAAGTTTTGGAAGCTTTCCAGAAGCCATTCTATGTTCTTTAAAGGTGCTGTGCTCTAACACATTCATACCAGGGGAGACAGAAGTTGAGGAGATAAAGTTGTACAGCCTTACACAAAAAATTAGATCTCTAAACACAGGTGAGGTAAGTTTTGCTGCTTCTCTGCCTTCTCGCTTTGCTTCACTTTGCTTTTCTCGCTTTTCTTTCCTCTTCCTTTTCCTTTCTTCTTGCACAAATGTGATAATACAGAAAGGAACTTCCACTGAAGTTATCAACTGTCTCTAATTATCTTTGGCTAGAATCATATACAGAGCTAGTTCTACAGCCGCAGATTCGATTGCTTCAATATTATTCTTTTGTTTCCCATAACCACCTGAGATTTTAGGGAAGAATGCATGCAGTAAGGAGATGGTGCAATTTCTCACCCTTTTTGAGATGTTAAGAGTACACATGAGATTCATTTTATTTTGCAGCTGATTGCATTATGTCATATAGCTCAGGTCTACCCCTGCAAAGGCACTTGAAGAGATAAGCCATAACTGGTGGCAATCCTCTACTGAATTAGTCATTCTAGTAATCCTCTTGGAGTCAACAGTAAGAAACGGGTACTGGCAGCACATGATTCATCACATCTACAAGTAGACTGGTCAGGTGTAATATGCCTAGCTTAGGTACAGGTGCCTACATGACTTAAGGCGATGAGATGAGATCAGACAGATGGGTAGTTTGTTAAATGCAGTTTGGTGGTGATGGAAAGGACCTTTTCAAGCAAGATACAAAGCCGAGCTGTCTGAATTGTGAATCGGTCCTTTTGTAGATGCACACCTTGTTTTTAGCTCAGGAATTTGCCATCTGCTGGTATTCAGGCATATAGTTTCCCCTGACCATTTCTCTCTTGGTCACTCCTTTCTGACTGCCTAAACGTGGCCCTGCGATTGCTGTGGTATGCTTCCAGTGATGCTCTGGCTTGAATGGAGCCCAGCTATTTCTTTTCGACTGGGTACTGCACAGCCATAAAGGTGTGCTCATTTCATCCCTGTCATTTATTTTGTTGAGAAGTCTACGTCGTTGCTCAGTAGAAGGAAGAGGGGTAGAAAGGATCACGACCTGGTAAGACGAGGGAGAAACTGACCTCCCGTTGTTCTTACTGAGCCTTTTCCTTGTAGAAATATCTGAAAGGGAACCATCCGTGTAAATTTTACCCTTCTGCTTGAAAAACTTTCATCTAGTGTAAGTACAACTGTAAGCATAGGAAAAGTCCCTACCTTTCCCCACCTCCTCTCTCGGCTTCACTTTGTGGGTTTGAAAGTAATCTTGGGTTTTCTCAGTTTCAGTGTTTCCTGTGGATGCTTCATCACTTTGTGCCTGCACGAGAGTTTCTGATTATGCTGCAGATTGAAGTAGTTGGTAGATAACTTGGCTTAACAGAATCATTCTGCAGATTTGCTCACAGATCACCAAGACAAATGAGAAGACCTGGTTGTGAGGTAATTCTGCAGGACTTAAAAAACCAGCTGACGGGGAATGTTTTGATCCTAGAAGGAAGCCCATACAGTGGATATTTTTATTAAAAGAGTGCCTGCTTTTGGCTGACCTTAAACTCTCTGTGAAGAGTTTAATCTGGTGGTTCCCAGACTTCTTTGCCAAAGGAACTCTGGTGGTCTGGGTGCATAATGGCAAGCTAGAAGCGTTACACTCTTTCTAAAGATGTAGGCTACTCATTTATTAGTGACACGTAATGCTCGATGGGTTGCAGCTGGAATACAGGGTGAACCAAAGAAGTCCCATGTTTATGCTGGAATGTGACCTTGTCTCGAATGAGAAACTGTATGGATGTAGAAATGCCTAGGGACAAGGAGCTCAGCCATAACCTGAAACAGGTGGATGGCATTACAAAAAGCTCTGAGCTACTTTCTGGCACCAAAAGGGATTATTCTCTAAAGTTCATTCTAACCTGGTGGTGCTAATTTGCTTCAGCTCCTCATAGTGAGTGGAGGAAAAAAGGGTTCTGCAAAGGACCCTAATTTAGTCATTCTGAATCAGCCTATAGAGAGACTTATACTGGCTGTTGAAGGAGTTTAGTTAGATTAGCTTCATTAAGCTAAGTTAACCCTTGAAAGGATCACGCAGAGTGTATCAAAAATCATACTAGGTAAAATCAGTACAGTGCTGGGACAGAAGATCTCACAAGAGTCTTTCATTCTTCCTTCCTCTGATAGAAACAATGCTGAGATTTAGAACAATGTGAAATACTACACTAAGTCATATGTGCAATTTTTTTCCCCTCCATGATAGATAACCTTCCCAGAACTCGTTTTTCAGCCTGTGACATTTCATATTTACGTTTCAAAATGTCTATACACAAGAGAGTTCTTTTCTCTGCCTGTGGGTACATTTCCCTTCTAAACAAGAATTCAAAGATCATGTGTACTTATAAAGCAAATCATCATTCTGAGCAATATTTCCGGGTATTCTTAAAGACACCCATTTTACAAAGATTGCTGTCAGGGACTTTGTCTCCCCTGAGGGCAAACATACTGCATTATCTGCCTTGTAGTGCCCAAGGTAAACACTCTGGCCTTGTCCTTAGTGCATGGAAGGCTACCAGCCATGGAGCCAGTCCTTCAAAATCCTGGAGGACCAGGATTAAGGAACATAACACAGAGTGCACCTATCTCCGTGCCACAAAAGCCAAGGCAGAAGCTTTGTACTGTGGAGAATTAAATAGCTGTTAAAAAAAAAACATGACAGAAACTAAACGCTTCATAAGCTTAATACTAATGCTATATCTTTCTTGGTTTGTATCCACTTCTGATATAGAACTCACTATTAATAATGAAAAAATGCTGATGAATCATGTGTCTGTCTTTGTTTTCCCAGGTGTATAAGCTATATATTGCATATTGGCACCCGACTGATCAACATGGAGAATGTAAGCAGTGTGAAGGAATTCATTCTTCTGGGCCTTTCAAAGAACCAAGGGGTGCAGAAAATGTGTTTTGTGGTGTTTTTGTTCTTCTATATTGTTGTTGTGGCAGGAAATCTGCTCATCGTTGTCACTGTAGTTAGCAGTCAGCGTCTGAACTCCCCCATGTATTTCTTTCTCTGCCACCTGTCCATTGCAGATATTTGCTACTCTTCTGTCACAGCTCCCAAAATGATTGCTGACTTCCTTGTTGAGAAGAAAACCATTTCCTTTGGGGGTTGCATGGCAGAGCTATTTGGGTTACATATCTTCGGCGGCGCGGAGATCTCCATCCTCACAGTGATGGCCTATGATCGCTACTTTGCCATATGCAGACCCCTGCACTACATCACCCTCATGACCAGGCGTGTGTGTGGCTGGATGGTGATGGGTTCATGGGTGGGGGCCTTTGTGCACTCCCTGGTGCAGACCCTCATAACCGTTAGCCTCCCTTTTTGCGGCCCCAACAAAATTGACCACTACTTCTGTGATGTCCGCCCCCTACTACAACTGGCCTGTACCAACACCTATGTTGCGGGCATCATTGTCGTTGCCAATGGCGGAATGATTACTTTGGTCTCTTTCATCATCCTGGTCACGTCCTACATTATCATTTTGTTATCCTTGAGAAGGCGAACGTCCGAAGGGAGGAACAAAGTCCTCTCCACCTGTGGGTCCCACATTACTGTGGTGATTCTCTTCTTTGGGCCATGCACATTCACCTACATACGCCCATCCAGCAATCTCTCGGAGGACAAGAGGGCAGCTGTGTTTTACAATGTCATCACACCCATGCTGAACCCACTCATCTACACGCTGAGAAATGAGGAGATGAAAAGTGCCATGAGAAAACTGTGGAATAGAAAAGTTTGGCGTGAAAAGGGTGAGGTGTAGAACTGTGGTAACATTTTCTCAGGAGCTGAGAAAATCAAGTCTCTCTCACTATAATTCCATTTTGGAAAATTTACTGAAAGCTCTCTTTTGAAGAAAAGCTTGGTTTTAGCTGTTGCAGTAATTAGGAAGACACTGAAAGTTCATGTTTTGATTGGAATGGCATTGTAAACTCTGTGACTAGCAGGGATTCCCTTTATGTTCTCTTTTTGAATAGCACAGGCCCAGGACTGGGGCTTGCAAGCACTGCTGAGACACCAGCAAATAAATAAATGAATGCTATCAAAAATATTAAAATGTGTTCCAGGCAGAGCATCCCATTAGTCCGAGCTCTCCCAGGTGTAAACTTTCCGTCAGACAAACTCCATCTACTCTGCAGTCTGCTCTGCTAGGAAACAATGGCCCAGGGTGTCTGCAAGGCTGTTGGTCCCCTGCTGCTGGAAGCAATTGTACCAAAGGCTTCCTTCCCCTTTGCTTTGGAGTAAATGCCTTCTTATGAGCACTTCACTATCGTATGCTGAATCCATGGGTTAGCAGTTAAACTGCTGATATTAGATGTTGGTTGGGTCAGTTGCTGATGCAGATGATATGAGGAGAAGCTTCTCCCCTTCCCATTCCAGTGCAGCTCTCTGCCTTTCTGCAGTAGTTCCCCTATCACTAATGCCCTCCTTCCTAGCCATCCCCTCTGCCCTTCATCTCTGCCTCAGATTTTGCATTTTACTGTTTAGACTAATAGAGAATCAAAGATCCAAGTGAAAGATAAATTGCTCACTGTAGGAAATTGTCGCCACCAGAGAAAGCATTGGGGGGCACAATTTTATGTGTCAGTGAAAAAAAAGAGTTGTTTGGGAATAATTCCTGTACGCAGGATAACTCCTAGCACAACAGGGGACATCTACAGGCCCAGGCAAAGGAAGAAACATGTATTCCAAGGGAATAGCTGGAGCAGCTACTCCCGCAGGAGGGAAGAGAAGAAATGTGAAGATGGAAGATTGAATCATCTCAGAGCCAGTCACAGCTGCCACAGGGAGGTTAGTTGTAGCAGCTAAGGTTCTCCACAAGGCCAAAGGAGCCACGAGGAGCCACGGGACCCTGACTCCTACCTTGCCAGGAGGAAAAGAGCAAATGAGCTGCGTGAGGGAGAAAGACATCTGTGTAATGCACTCTGAAAGTAACTAAAGCACTTTCTTTATTCTTCCATCACTTCACGTTCCCTATAAACACTGGCTTGCACTTGTGTTGCACCTTAACATGGCTTAAGTGTGATTTAAGATAAGAAGGTGTTGCCTGCACAGGAGAGCGGCAGATCTACGGACCAAACCCTGGGACAATGTCAGAAATGCTCTGGTTCCCCGAATGTCCTCTGCTCTATGCAGGGGGTGGCAGAGAGGGTTCCCATTTCACAGGCACGCACCAGCACACTGCAGACGTCTCAGTGTCTTCTCCTCACCGTGGTGGGTTATGTGGATGGCAGCCAGCAGGACAGAACTGGGATAAATCCTGATTCTCAAGGCTTAGAGGGATAGTGTCCCTCAGGCCTGGGCCAGCATGTCCCTCACCCAGCATTCACACTCTGTGGGCACAGCTAAAGGTGGGACCAGCCCCACCTATCTTTAGCAGTCTAAATTCTTCATGCAATGAAGGACAGTTGTCTAGCTCAGCAACACTGTCAACAGAGAGGGACAGGCGCCTTCAGAGGTTGGTCTGTCTCACCCTGTGTGGGGCAGGTAGAAAGACAGATGGGGCCCACTGACCCCCTTCATACTGAAACTGCTGAGGGGTTAGGGCACATGGTCAGTTCAAGCTAAGGCTTATAATTTTAAAACTGTTTGTTTGGGTTTTTTTAATGTTTTGGGGAAGAACGCCATGATTTTTCTGATTTCTCTTCCGGCTGGCGGGTGCTAGCAGGCAACAGCTGGACCATAGTTTATGGAAGGCATCAACAACAACAACAACATTTGATTCCTCTACACATTGGCCCAGATCCTTATAATGACTTAATATGAGGACTAGCCAGCTGCTTCTGTATTTTGCATTGCCTGAGTAAAAATACCTGGCAAGTAGTGAGGCCTGACCACAAACATTTTTAAAGTCTTGAAATAATTTCCTCGTTTACTTCTTGTTTCAAACGTGTACAGACCAGATGTCTAAGTGCCAACAGTCATATAGCACAGTTCTGATATTTATTTATGCTGCAAACGTGCAATGGTAAGAGCAAGTTAATAAGAAAGAAGAAAGCATATGTGAAATATTGTCTTGGAAGGGAAAAAATATCTGACACGTGTAAGAGTCATCTTTACTCAAAAAATGTTTGACTGCAAGGGTAATATGAACACAAAATCCTGCAAATGGTCAGCCATGACACTGATTTTAAATAGAAATGTTTCCAAAAGAAGCACATAGCTAATACTAAATGAAGTCCATTTATCTGGACAGCATTGGAAAACAAGCAAGAAAGCAAGCAAACCCCCACACAATGTGACATGGTCTAGGTGATCACGCTCCAGAGTCACCCTGTAGAGATTACTCTAATAGCTGTCCAAAATATATATTTTAGCTCCCCGTCCACTGATTCTTTCTGACAAAGAAAACTTCACATGCCTCTGCGATCTCATTGCTTCTGGTAAGCTTGTGCTTCTGCTGTGCAATTTACTTGAAATATTTCTGCCACAACTTCCCCATCTGGAGAGAAAGAGTTGTTCTTGCAGATGCTCTTGGAAGTTGTTTTTGCAGAATGAGAAATGGAGCTAGACATTCAGGCTGTCCGTTTCATCCCCTGTAGTTTCCAGCCCTGGCAGAGATGTGGACTGCTCTCGTGACACATAAGAAGCAGCTTGGAGCTGAGAGGTTTTGATGAACCTGCCTAAAGTGGTCCTAGAAGGTCATCAGAGAATAGCAGGCAAACTGTTGGAGACTAGCAAATATAAACTGTGTAAGTTTTCTGATCTTGCTTCTTTGTTTTGTTCAAGCGTGACTATGAAATCCTGCCTTTGAAAAGAGGCATTGCTGTTGAGTGACTATTGTGAGGTGCATTTTATGAAGTAGAAAGAACTCAATTTTTTTTACCCTTTCTTTTAATTGGTGTCTTCTTTGCTTATTTTTCAGTTATATGCCATTTCCAGAAATATCTGTCAAAAGGAAGTTTCTGGTGTTACAGAGTCAAGGAGTCAATAGGTAGCTGCAGCACTGCCTATGTACTCAGTCTTAACTTGTCCCCTCTAGCTGTACACATCGTGGCAACAATGCTCTTAACACACACGCTTTGGGCCTCCCCACACTGCTTTCCTTCTGCCCATGGAGCGGCATGGAGATAGGGACGGAGACACGAAAGAATATTTCCTCTGCTGCTGAAGTTGGAGGGTGGAAGAGGCAGAGATCTCGTGAGAAAGAACTGATTGACCTGTGATTGTGGAACAGGATTAAGGTCCCAAAGGTCTTGCCAGTATTGTGGACACTGTTATGCAGCTCTTGCCATCTATCTTTTCAGTGTAGAAACTGAACACTAGTGATACTTGCGTACTGCACTAGAGTGCAGCAAAGGTGAATACAAGGGTGTTGGTGAGTAAGGGAGATTCAGCAGCGGTGTATTTATTACCCCAGGGGCATCACAGGTGTGTTTATGGGGGTTTCCATGCCTAGTCCAGAACTTGGCTGAGGTGTGCAAAAACCTTACTGACACATCGTTAATGCAAATTATCTCCAGTATTCACCCACGTACTGTAGGAAAGGTGGTCTGAGGAAGTACAAGCCTGCTCTTTTGGAGACTGAGGTCGCAACCCAGAAACTCATGAGCAATAACTGGAACCAATCCACACAAGATGTAGCCCAGTACAGCACATATAGGACAATGACTCTCCTGCTTCAGGTTTCCTGGCATGCCTTGAACATGGTCTGATTTCACTTAGGGCGCCTTAAAGACAGTTTGTGCCTAAAGGCACATCTCTGCTAAACAGACATGAGGTAGGTGTCCACTTTACCTCCTCCAGAAGGATCTACACTGAGAGTTGAAGTGATGTTAATTAGCCAGCTGCCTTGTGTCATGATGTGAATATTGATGGCTGCACAAAAATGCATGGACATTCCACCAGAGTCAGAGAGCACTAGTAAGGACTAGTTCTGTTGAATTCCTTCAGAGGGTTGAAAAAGAAGGTACGTTCACTGCTTGAGCAGAATTCCTTAGGGCATGACTAACGTGTTAAGACTCAAATCAAAACATGCACTATCCTTTTCAGTCAGTTTTTCGTTTCCAAATCAACACTTCAGAAGTGGATGTTTAGGCAACCTAGTGACTAGTCTTCCTTTTTAAAAGGGGCAAAGGTCAGAAATATGAATCTGGAGGATATTTCCACCAACTCCCTCAAATAAATAAACGGAGCTCGCTATTACACACTTCAGTAATACATTCTGAGTTAGATATCAACTGTCACTCCTTGAGAGAAGCATTGACTTTGAAAGGAAACTTTCCCCAAAAGGCATAAAAGGGAATACACTGATATTGAACATACCAGTGATCAACATGGATGTGTACTGATAACACTGTGTTTCTAATGCCATCACAGGTGGCTTTATTCTGTGCTTCAGGTCCTGTCTACGTGACCTATGTGAAGAACAAAAACAATGTGACAGAGTTTGTCTTCCAGGGACTCACACAAGATGATACATTAGCAAAAGTATGCTTCACATTCTTCTTAGTCTTCTATGCCACTGTTATTCTTGGAAACCTGCTTATCATCATCACTATACAGAACAGTCAACAGCTGGACTCTCCCACCCCATACTTCTTCCTGAGCTGCTTGTCCTTTGTAGATATCAGTTACTCTACTGTCACAGTTCCCAAACTCATTTATGACCTTCTTGCTGAAAAGAAGACCATCTCTTTTGTGGGCTGCATAGCACAGCTCTTTGCGGTCCATCTCAACCATGGGGAGGCAAAGAGAAGTGTTCAGGAGGGACTTTTCAGGAATGTTGTTCTATTTTTAGCATGCCTGTTCAGAGCAGAACTGAAACTAAATTCAAAGTTTTATGTAGCTCTCATCTTTCTTTGGAAACTGTCAGTCAAAAGGATGTGAGCATATTGTCACCAAACCCGAGCCTTTGGGGTGGTATTGTGGCTTTTACCTTTAGACACCTTAGAGCTGTGTAAGTCTCAGCAAGAGACCTTTGAGGGGACTGCGATTCATTGCATGGTAAAATAGGAGCATGAGAGGAGCAGGATGCTGCACTAGGTGTCTGCCTTACAGTGAAGGGTGACATACACTGTACTAGGCTTTCCAAGGCTCCCAGGAACACTGATGGACACAGAGGTCGTTCCCCGATGCCAGGCATTCACTCCGATTTTCATCAGTCTGTGCCAACCTGATGTCTCTGGGAACGCTTCATTTAAAGGAGCTCTGCTAACACCTTTCCAAGGCCTTGACCTAATGTCATAGCTGAGCTTTATAATCTATCAGAGCAGCAATCCAAGCATGGTTAAATACCACAGTCAATGTTGGAGCCACAATCCAGTTCAATTGTCGGGACATTTTTCACCGCTTTATTTAGAGACTGGATGAAGTTTCATACTTTGGCCAGTCGTCTGGTGCTTTACACTATAAAAATCTAAGGAATAGGTGTCTCAGTGGAAATATGGGGATCCAATATCTCTCCATACTCCACACAATATAACCTAATTCCTAGCTGAACACTGAAAATTTCCCTAAAATTCTTAACAGTACTGTTCTTGATTCATCGAGTTTTCCTCAACTGTTTGCAGCAGGGAAACCCCCAAATGCCCCTACGACCTCCTGACTCTGGGCAATGCTGTTCTACCACAAATAGACTTACTTTAGCATTGCTGTCATGACAAGTGATTCAAGGCCGGGATTTTCCCAAATCTCCTCCTGGAACTGAGATTTGGGGAAGGGAAGAAGAGGAACAGGATTCTGGATGGTGGATCAGAAGGCTTTCTTAGAAAAGCAAACTGTAGATTTGAAGAGACAGCAGCTCTTTAACATTTTAAATTCCCTAATTTTGTCTGGGTTTCTCGAGGTGGAGACTAAGGCATAGGTGAATGCAGGACTAAGATGAATGCGGGGCTTATGAAAATCTGTTCTTTTTGATGATATTTGTCAGAAAGCATATTTAGGTTTGAGATTGTGATTCTTGATTGAAACATGCTGCCGGTTCTGCTGATGCTTAGCTCTAGATGGCTTTGACTATCTTAAACATCAGCGCAGAGAGAGGTGTGCAGACATGACTCATTGCTGTGCAGGGAAGCTCTTTGATGACAACCTACCTGTCTTTTTCTGGAAGAGTAGGATTGTACATTGCTCTTCCCAGAGACCTGTAAACATACACAGTAAAGTAAAATGATGCCTGTGGTTTCTTCTCAAGCTATTTCCTTCCTGTGAGCTGGGAGTCCACTGAAAGAGACAATTTTGGACACCTCAGAAATCTGGTTTAAAAATCTCTCATCTCTGTCCTAGATAAGGACAACGCAAAATTGATATGTGTAAAAAGTGTGAACATATCTGATGATACTTAATGATGAGAAACAAGAGATAAACCTTGAGCTTCAGCCTCTGCAGCAACAGAAAGATGACAACTAGCAGGACCAAAAGGCTACATTTTCACATTCTTTTTCCTGCATTTTGGGACCGTCAGGCCAGTGGGATAATAGTGCATATAGTCCAAATGCTTTTACTACCCCGTGCATATTCTAATTTTAGCGTTACTGAGATAAACGGCTTCTGAGATAGTGATGGCCTTTAATCATCACTACTTGATCAAAATTCAGACTGTAACACACTGAAGATAAGTTTTCTCCCCAGCCGTGTGTCTTTGGGCAGAAATAATGATGTTTCACAGTCATATCAGCTCTCTGTAAAATATGCTGGCAGCCGTTTGAAGAAAAGAGACTTGTAAATTCCTTCTTTAGGGTGCCATAGATGATCACAGGGACACAATCTTTGCTAGAGTTATGCACAGCTTTAAGGAGAGGAAGTCAGGGGAAATAACAGCCCTAACAGGCTTGCAGTGAAATGCAAAGGGAATCCGCGAGACCTCTTTCCATCCCCCTTTGACTGTAAACCTTATGCAGAGGCAGGAACCTCTCACCTGTCTGAGATTAATTCTGTCACTTTCAGCTCAATAAAGATTTCAACTCCTTCTGCCAACTGAGGGACAGCATTTGTAAACTCAGCCAGAAGGGATGAAACATCTACTAGTGATAGAACACCTATCCCTAGAGCTAGCTTAGTTGAATTGATAAAAGGATTCCAAAGCCTTTCCCAACTTTCTCATCTCCCAGAAATGACTGGTCATTTATTCTCAAAACCACATTGTTGACAGACACATAGTTGGTAAGTCACCATCTTATTTCGGCATTTTTTTAAGTGAAAGAACACTGCAGCTTGATTAACTTTCAAATTATGTCCAATGTCCTTAAAATAACCACCAGTTCACTCAGTTGCCTCAAGTGGATTGCTGATATGTGGAGATGAAAAGCAGGAATAAGTTCTTGTTACTTCACAATGGTAGCAAAATTAGAAGTCAATCTTTTCTGCATTTCTGTAGTTTTTTCATGTTTCCAGGCAGAAGGGGAAAAAGGAGGTAGTAATGAGTGACAGAAGAGGGAGATTTAACAGAAGAGGGACAGTTACTTTCCCTAGTGTTTGGGGGGCAAAAACACGGGTGTCTGTTCTCCAAGATTTCCTTTGCAGAACTTCAGGTTCTGTGTGTTGCACTGGAAGAGGCTACTCCTTTCAAATACTGAAGACGTAGCAGAAGTGGCCATAAATTCAAATCACATTGCTTTTCTCCTCTTGAATATCTCTGAAAGCTTTTTCGCATCTTGACGGACTGGTGGTTTTCCTACATGAGCAAACGTTCCTAATAGAACAGAGAACTGAAATTCTGTGCCACGCACTCCTCAGGCAGGAGTCCTGTTTGTGCTTGGAACTTGCAAGTTAAGAGTCAGGATTCCTCCAGCTTTCAGCAGCAGAGGAACACAGTCTTTCAAGATAGAAGTTGCAGATACAACCAGTTAAAAGTCCACCTAAAATCACTTCTAACAATTAAGTACCTTTCTGAATCTCACCCTTGGAAGCGGATCAAATCTTCCTTGGAAGTCCTACTCTTTGTACCAAGGTTTTGATAAATTTTCCCCAAACAAAGTTCTCTTTCTAACAAGTCTGCTGAAGTTTCTCTAATATGACCTAAAACTCTCCTCAGAGCATCCTTCACCTCCTTATTCCTTAGGCTGTAGCTGATAAGATTCAGCACTGGAGTCACCACTGTAGAGAACAGAGAGGCCCATTTATCTCAGTCCAATGAGTAGCTGCATATTGGGCTACCGCACATAAAAACAGTGCTGCCATAAAACAAGAAGAGAGCTCTCAGATGGGAAGCACAGGTGGAGAAGGCTTTGCATCTGCCCTTGGAGGAGTGGATCCTCAGGGTGGTGGAGATGAGGTAGATGGAGGAGATGAGAATTGCCAGAGATGTGAAGGTGCCACGAAACACACCAAAAATGTGAAGTACCGTCTCTTTGCTCTAGGTGTCAGAGCATGAAAGCTGGATCCTAGGGGGATGTCACAGAAATAATGACCGATAACACCAAAGTCACAGAAAGAGAATGTGAAGGTGGAGATAGTTTGCGCAAGTGCGTGGACAAAGCGAGTGAAATAGGAGATGATTACCATCTGTGTACAGGCTTTTGAGGACATGACAGTTGCATAAAGGAGAGGGTTACAGAGAGCCACATGCAGTCATATGCCATTGCTGCCAGCAGGAGACACACAGCACTAGCCATGAGGAGACAAGTGAATAGCTGTGCCACACAGGCACTGACTGAAATGGCTCTCCTCACTGCTGAAGAGTTCACCAGCAACCTCGGGGAGATAGCTGAGGAGTAACAGAAATCCACAGAAGCCAAGTTACTGAGAGAAAGGTACACAGTGTGTGAAGCCGGGGGATCAACATTCATCTGCATGATCCTTCCAAGATTCCCTATTAATGTGCTTAAAAAAAGCGGGTTACCTTCACCTCTTGGCTTTCTGTTAGTCCAGAGAGGATAAACTCAATGGCCACACAGTGATTCCTCTCAGGCATGTTGCTAGCACACTCATGTTATCTCCCGACAAGAAACTGGTTCAACACCTAGAAGTAATGGGAAACTGGCAACACACAATGGATTGTCTCAGTAGCCACAAGGAAGTACGGCGCATTTTCATCATAGCTTCTGACTAGACTTCTTTAATTACGCATTGAAATGACTTGTGAAACAAGGGAGTACTGTTCCTATTTTTCAGGTGAGATAAGAAAGCGCAGAAAGATAAAATAATTTATTCAAAAGGCAGCAGCAGCACTGTGAAACACCAGTCCTAGTCTGGCACTACAATGGTTTTCGTGTGCCCTCTTTCTCCTTTTTTAAGGAAAAAAGTCTGCTTTTCTTGAGGACATCTATGGAGCACTCTTCTCCCCTCACTCGTGGCCACGGTTGGGTGTACAGTATCATCCAAATGGCCCACTCCAAGGGCAATGGCCCGCTTGTTCCTGAAGATACATGGTCTTGACACTAGTTCAGACATCATTCTTCCTGTATTGCAATCACCAATACATTTTTTGCCTACTAGCTAACTCCCCCGGGCATTGGTAGCAGGGTAGTTAGAGCTCAGTATGGGCCACAAAGTCCATTAACAGGACAAAGCAGCCCCCATTCAGCCTTGATGAAATAGGAATATAATGGTTAGGCTGCAGCTGTGCCAACTTGCTAAGACCTGCCTTAATTACATGGACCTCCACCAGCCTGACCTTTGGGACTGCAACTTGTAAACATACAAATAACAAATCCACATCCTGGCAGAAGAAAGTAAGAGTTTCCTCTCTTGAAAGAAATGTCGGCAAGCACTAAATGGGAACAGCAGCAGGAAAACTCAGCTTTGCATCTTCCCAAAGAGGAGGAGATACCACAAGATCCTCCAGGTTTGGCTGAGAAAGGATTTCTCATTTGCTTGCATCCCTGTTGTCAAGGAAAAGTGGCCATCTTCTGCTCAGGAATAAATTGGGAAGAGTCACCAAATGAAATACTTTCCATTTAGAGGGTGGAAAATCTCATGCTAAAAGGGAAGGAATCCTGAACAAAAAGGGAATCAGTCATCCCTGTAAAGGTTCTACCAGCTTCACCTCACATGAAAAATTATTGTTAATCTATTGGAGGTTACCAGTAACCTGGCTGACGCTCTCAAAGCGGAGTTCTTATCATGTGGGTGACTGAATGGAGGTTTCAATTCTTGCTGAGGTCTGTTTCTAGCATAGGCTTCAAGGTATTGCATAGGTACAAAACTATTCTCTTACTGACCTGTTTCATCCAGAAAGACAAGAGTATCTACTCAATACTGTAGATACTGTAGATACTGTCTGTACTGTAGGTAACAAGCCAGTTTATTCCCCCCTTGAGCCATATCTTCAGAAGTACTTGCCCATTTCAAGAAGCAGACAGCAGGATTTAAAACAGCCTATAATGGTTAGGTACACAGTTTAAGCGAGCAAAATGCTTACCCTGCTTAGGTGCACAGAAGACCAGACTGCCTTTACACACTGAGTTATCTTTGCATAGCTGGCTGTTGTTTATCTCCAACCTACCCAACCTTTTGTGCCCTAAAGCACAGCAACTAGCCCAGTTAATTCTCAGAAAAGGGCTTCAATGAGCTTGCTATCGACAGGTTGCTCTCTTCCATGGACTACTTGGGAAACTGAAGGAGGAAATTTCCCTCTCCTGCCCCAACGTGAGTGATCAAACACTGGATTAGGTGCAAATTTGTAGAATCTCCATCTGTGCTGACATTTAAAATTCAGCTGGATCAGGCCGGAGCAATCTGATCTGACTGAACCTGCTCTGAGGAGGAGGTTGGACTTGATGACCTCCAGAAATCCTTCCCAAACTAAATGATTCTATGATTCTATCTGCAGATTGAAAATGATCTTTTTCATCTCTAAAATGAAGAAATAGGCCTACCTTCCTTGCATGAAGGTGTGAGATATTTTATGCTGTATTGTTCCCAGAAATAAACTCTTATTTCAAAAGCTACAAACATTTCATGTACCTTCGTAAGAGTGAGTAGCTTCCTTCTTCACTTCAAAGACATCTTACTGAAACAAATCAGAAGATTTATCTAAATAGAAAAACTTTAGGACTTCCCACTTGCAGTAGAGCCCCTCCCTGCTCCAGATAAATGCCCAGATAAATGTTCTTTGCTTCGATGTTTGCAGAACTATGCAATTCAATACTGCCTTTAGAGCAACAGCTCATTCTTTTCCCTATATGTTGCAGCTGACCTGCAGCCTGGGCGTTGTGAAACATTAGTGGAGTGACATGCTGAGAAACAACTTCAATATGAAATGTGATATTCTAAATGTGATATTCTAACACTCAGCTTGCCGCTTCGGAATTCTTTCTTCAGAAAAATGGTGTTACTGAAGTACTTGGTGTATTTAGGACTCTCGATGCAGTTTAATGTCTGTAAATTAGATCTCCTGCAAGACACCAGGCCTTAATCAGGAGTCTCAGCAGATGCACTGTAATGAAGAATCTTTCTGTGAATTAATTTCCCCTACCCTTGCTTAGGGGTCCAGTCAACATCTTTTCTAGGCTCCCCCTATAGACAAAGGAAGCAATATCACCTTCAAAGGACAATTCATCCCATCTTAAGATAAGTGTGATAAGCAGAAGGAATCATCCTCTAAGGGTGTCTTTGTTGTCATTGATTACAGGACATGCCCATCTCATTCCCTGCCCTTACTACTTTTTACTAGTGAAACTGATGACATAAGTGTCCTAGCAAATTCAGTGAACCCTCGTCATGTCTGTCCCTATCAACTCACAAACAAAGCTTAACAAAGCTTTAGACTGCAAACTTTAATACAAATTATTTTAATAATAACAAGACCATATTCACGTAAATAGCAGTACAGTGTAAGATATCAGAGGAATCAGTTCTGCTTATCTGACTCTGAAGAGCTGCAGTGCAACTCTGTGGAGTTTAAGTATGCCATCTGAATGTGAATCCACCTCTGTTATTAATTATGATCAAACTTGATAATTCTTCCTCTCATTAAAATGCACAGTCCTGATACACAGTTAGCTGGTTTTTCCACAGAAGACTCCTGTTGTCTCTAATAACACATCTACCCTTGGACTCGTGCCCTTTGTTAGATAACCTCTTTGGCTCATGGACCATCTAGTTTCAGGCAGCCTGCTCATCTGTGGAGCAGATATTTTGCTGTGATAACCTGTTCGTGTGTGAACCATCCAGGCTCAGATTATGTGTCCATCCATCGGGGTAGATTTTTCTTCAAATGCAGATAGAAAATTCTTCAAGTAGGTAATCGCTGGTGATTTGCTTAGAGTTCTGGTGCCTCTGCCTTAACACTGCCTTTGCACTTCCACCCAATCCCACATATAATTTTCTTCTAAGGCCCTTGAACAATTAACTCTTTTGAAGAAAAGAAAAATAACGGTCTATTGGAAGATGTTGACATAGATATCATGCTTTAGTAAACAGTTTGCCATTAACCTCTCTCTGTTCTTGCAATATCACTGGACACTTATTGAAATTACTTTACGATAAGGTGATGAAGACAGCTGTTCTGGGAAGCTGAGGAGCCTTTGAGACATATGAACGAAGACCCTTCCCCTGATTCTGGCATGAGTTTAAGGACATCTCTACCTGCCAGAAAAGCTAGCTTATTTGTGCTACTTCGAGGGCTTAGAGGTTGTTCGAGAAACTGTTGGCCTTCAGAGCAGAGAGCTGAACTGGGTTACTCAGCTGAAGAGTGATCTGCTCTGACTGTCCCTAGCAGCGAAAGTCATCAGTGGGGCTTAGGCAGGCAGAAATGTCCCAGGTAACGCAGCCTTGGTTGGACTGTGCTTACAGTGGCTGCTCGTGTTGTGGAGTGGGGGCGACTCCCGGGACAATGAATGTGCAGTGCCATGTGTAAGATGATGAGTGAGGGAAGCTCGTCTGTCTGGGCTGCACCATGAGGTCTGCAATGTATTTGCATTGGACCGAGTCCTCTTCCAGACTGCATTAGACTGGCAATGTAATGGCTTCCGGAGTTCTCGTCTAGACTATGTGAAAGCCGTGGTGTTCAGGAGATAGCTGGGTTAAAAGTGGATCAACAGGTATTGCTTGTCTGGGTTATTTATCTTTCTTTCCTGCAGTCCTCTCTCACAGTTTAGTCAGGAATATCTGCAACCTCCATGGTATTCTAGGAAGCATGAAAATGTTTGCTTGCAGAAAATTTGTACTTCTAGATGCTGCCAGAGTTGCTCTGGGAACTGACTAGTTATTGTTTAATGACACCTGTCAGTCTTAATGATAAAGCTATGGATATGGAAGAGTGGAACATATTTCTTCCTCAGACACTACGTTTACACATTAAGGGGTCTAAGTGGTTCAGGATGGGCAGAATGGGTTGCTCTGAGTGATGACCCCCAGTGAGAGGGAGTGTAGCTTTTTATGGGACCTTTACTTGCAGTCCTTCCTAAGGATAGGGAAAAATCGTCTTACACCCATTTGTCTAATAACTCTGTGTGTTGAGGCAGTGTTATAGCAGGTTCCGTTTCCTTCTCTGTGCTACTTCCATGGCCAAAGCAGCTGAGACTGAAGTCTTTCTCTACTGAAGCCAGTGGCTTTTTGTTCTCTACGAGCCAGCTCCCTGAGTCAGATGGAATGTGATCCAAAACCAGAACTCAGGGCAGCATTAAGCTGCATTAACGTGGGCTTGAAATAATTCCATAAACCTGAGCTGGTCACTCTACACTCTTCCTGTAATTCATAGATATAAATATAGACCTTTCAGGGGAGACAGAGACAGGTGTGATCAATCTCTCTCCCAAAACTATGGAGGCAAACAGACTTTTATTTGCCTTCATGAGCTATAGAAAGAGCCTACAAGTTTGGTTTATGCTTTGGCAGCTCATTAACAGAACTCTAAACTTATGTAAGATGAATCCCAGCCTCAGCATTTGTAAAAAATTCTTCTGTGTGCACATTTTCAGCCTGCGATGAATGTGAATTGGTTCAAGGATATTCACCCACAACAAAAGAGGGTAGGCTGTCCCTCAGGACCACCTGCTGTGTGGTAACTTTGTTCTTGCATGGAAGACTCGAGTCGCCCACATCACTAATACTGTAAACAGTCTAAGGTGCCTGATGAATGTGACCCGGTTTTACTGAAAGGTTAATGATCACCTTCAGACTGTGAGTCAGGAAAAAAAAGCCTACAAGGATGTATGAGGTAAGGGAATGGAAACAGAACATGGAAGCGATACTGCTGAAGTGGTACTAGTTAGCAACAGTTGAAAACAAAGCTGGGATGTCTTCAAGGCATCAAACTTGAAAGTAAAAACTTAGGTGAAACTAAACGCCTTCAAAAGTGTCACAATCGTTCTTTCTCACAGTAAAGCTGTAGCTCTTGCTATTACAGAAAAGTCTTTAATATTACAGTTATATCTTTCTTCACTTCTGCATTCACTTTTCTCCTACTTCTGTTGCATAACGAGCAATTATTTCAGAATAAATTCATCCATGAACAGCTGTACTCATCATTTTAATTTTTTAAGCACCTGTTCCAACTCCTTTGGAGGTTTTATTGACTGACAAACAATTTTCTCCATGTAACAGTCCATTCAGTGCCTCATTTTGAGGACCTCCTTGGTCCTCAAGCTGTAGACTGTGGGGCTTACCATTGTATAAAACGCATATATCACCTGATCTTGGTCAGGCAAGGAGCCAGAGCTGTGGGGTGTGTAGCTGGAGTGCCAAAGAATATGGCAAAAACTATCAAGTGCACAGGATGCACAGGTGGAGAAGGCTTTGGGTCTTCCCTCGCTGGAGTGGCACCTCAGGATGGCAGAGATGATGTAGATGTAGGAAATGCGTACCTCCAGTATGACAAAGATGTCACCTAAGATGCAAAATGCTATGATGATGATCTTGTTAACCCCGATGTCAGAGCAGGAGAGGCTCATCAGGGGTACCACACCACAGAAGTGACTGGTGATGCTGGAATGGCAGAAGGACACCCAAAAGGCACAGCTGCTGTGTATCATTGAGATTAGAGACCCACAAGAATAAGAACAAAGTCACAGCTGGATGCTGAGGCTTCATGACATGACGGCTTTGAATAGCAGTGTTTTCCAGCTGGTCATACGCCATCACAGCCAGAATGAAACATTTGTTGGTGCAAAATGTAGAGAAACAATACATCTGGGCAGCACAGCCACCAAATGAGACAGCTTTGCTCTCTGCTAAGAGACTGGCCAGCATCCTGGGGGTGATGCCTGAGCAGCAGAGGTCTAAGACTGCCAGATGACTAAGGAAAAGCTATTTGGGAGGGTGGTTTGGGGAGACAATCCTTATTAATGCAGTCAAGGCCAGATTTCCAACTACAGTCATCAGGTAAATAATTAAAAGCATTACAATGAGAATGGGCTGTGCTTCTGCCTTGTTCATTAGATCTAGGGGGAGGAACTCAGCTACTGTGGTGTAATTTTCTGCTGCCGTTTTGCTCAGATATTTGTTCACATTAGGTAAGCAATCTTGTCTTGATACACTCTGGAGAACAACTGGCAAAAACCGATCATGATCATATGCTCCCGCTAGCAGTGACCAGCTTACTTCCTTTGGTCAACGAGGACAATACTGATTTCATCCAAAATGCCATTCTGAAATGGAATCACTTGTCTGTGTTATCCCAAACCACCTGTAACATACATTATCTACCTAGATTGTTCCAGTGTGAAGCTGGAGCACTATGAATGCCACTAAGTCACAGTCTAATAATGGTAAATACATAGGTATCAATGTTCAAGAGCTGTTAGTGGCAAGTAGGCTAAATGACACTGGAAACAGAAGAAATAGTCTCTGACAGATCTTAAAGAGGTAGTAACATTTCCCAGTTCTTTGAATTCTTAAATCAACATTACATATGCTAGTGAGCATTTCAATTGCTGCTGTTTCCAGGGTCTGAAGGCACTAACAGGCCTTAATGGGCCTGATCATCCTCGCCTGAGGCATCCACTTGCACCTCCTGCCCATGGGCCCAGGAGACCCATTTAAGCTCAACCCTGGGCCTTCAGTTTCTGTCTGAGCTACCCTGGAGGAGCACTGATCTCCAGCTCAGCTCAGCTCAGCTCAGCTCAGCGTGCAGACTCCATTGCTCTGGACCCTGCCCTGTGGACTGACTTCCCAGCTTGACCCTGGACCTATCTTGTCACTTTGGGCCTGCCCAGTAGGCACTGGACTCTCTCTGTCCCTGGTTACCTGATCCTGGCTCTGACCCGCAGGCTGACTTCTCAGCTTGACCTCATACCTGCTTCATCACCAGGAACTCTCCCGGTCATCTGGACTCTTGGTTGAACTCGGCTACCACCTCTAGGTCTTCTCTGCCCACCTGGCTCAGGGCCAGAGGGACAGGCCCTGGCTGCAGCCTCCTGAACTTATCATTCTACACATCCTGAATAGGGAAAAGGAAGGAAAAAATGGGCACTTCTATGGCATAACTCATCTCATCATGTAGCAGATGTCTAAGATACTCACATGAACCATTCTGTAAAAACACCTGTTACTTTTTTTTTCCTCCCCCTCCCTATTGAGAAGAAACTAAGATGGAAGACAGAAACGAAGGCATGCTTAAAGGTATATCTCTAGGTGAGATGAATTCCATAAGCAGCCATATGCATGTAGAGCTACTCCAGATTTATTACAAATAAACCAACTATTCCTTCACTGCCTTACTTATAACTGTGATACTAATATTTTTTAAATTCAGAAAAGGGTATAAAAGTCCACTGGTTGGATTCCAGCTCTTTCCAGCCAACTTTGATGGCATTCTACTAGACAAATGTCTGATAGAAAACACTCTTTGATTAATTCTGCTCGTTCCTGCACCAAACCAAGCTCCATTCACTCTCATAACAAACTGACTGTCTGACTAGTAGGTACATGGACGTATGAATTCATGAGCTGACTTTTGAAGGTGTGCAGGATATACAGAGTTACCTGTGAAGACAGAAATGGATGGTCAGCATCTCTGGGGAAAATAAGGTTTCACATGCATTTGTCTGCATGGAATTACAATGATATTCCATAGCAGATGTCAACTGCACTTAAACTCCAGGACTATGAAAAGAGTTAAATTCATATCCATTTTCACTTATCATGTCTTTATTAAACCAAAGGTAAGTAACTGCAATTTATTTGCACAGAAGAATACATGACTACAGTCTGCTGCTGCTGCTGTATCAATTCTATCAATAAATTGGACATACAAGCCACAAAGAACACGTGTGAAAATGAGGTTATTCTAGGATTCCTAGACTGTAACCTTCTAGTTCCACATTGTCCTGAAACGATGTTTTGCTAAATTTCAGTCTACTTTTAAAGAGAAACAGACTTTATCTCTGTTATTTCTGTTTTGTATAACAGAGATGGTCTCTTTCCAAAATGTTGAGAAGATTTGGATTTATTCCACTCTTGGTAATACCCAGCACTCTGAAAAAGAAGGAGATCTGAACAGGCTTTTATCTATCTGGTTAACGATGGAGCTTCTATATGTATGTATAGACATCTGGAGATCAAGGGTCTATAAGCAAATCTGGTAAATAATCCAGTCCTTACTGGAAAAAAAAAAGAAGAAGAAGAAGACTTGCAAGCAATTACATAGCAACTTATGCTTGGATCATACAAGAACTTCCAAAGTGAACACAGATGTTATTTCCCAGTTGAGAAAGCAAGCAACTCTAACTGTGTTGAAATCCAGTGTTATAGCAGGCAAGATTAAGCAGTGGGTGTAAGAAAATGAATGGCCATCCTTCATAGCAAAGAAACTAGAGATGGGAAATAGATCTTTCAGCTACTAATTTCTAAGGCCAGGAAAATGCAAATTTCATACTATCCAGTGCAACTAGTAAATTCCCTCCTATGCAATGTAAGAGTTAGAAAAAAGAAGAAGAGAAGTACTTTTTTTTTTAATTTGATCTTAGCGTGTAATATGGCTTAGATATCTTTCTCAGCTCCAACATTTCAGGATACATGAGAAAGTAACCAGGTTATAATTACACTCACTGACTTGGATTCCCCAGTTGGAAGGACAAGATGTGAGGTTTTTGCTGTCTGTGCTTTGGCTGTCTATGATGTAAGAGATATGATCTCAGAAGTAATCGCCTTCACCTAAGCTGTTCATCTCGTGTTCTTCATAGTTTACAAAGAAGATTCATGGATCCCGGGGTATGAAGATGCCTCTTCTAAGAAAAGATGAACAGTGCTCAAGAAGTGCCCCCCCCCTTTTTTTTTAACCTTAAAGCAAGATTAGATTGATGAGGTCAGATGAACTCAAATCTGCTGCAGAGGTTTAAATTTGGGTAAGACAAATCCATTTGCTCAGCTCTAACTGCAATAAGCTGGGACAGCCTTTTGCTCAAGCCTATGACTAGATGCATAGTCAACTATCTGAAAAGAGCATGTCGGATATTTTTGTGCCACAACACTCAGATATGATGCAATGCAATGTTGTTCAGTACAATATAATACAAGAAGATACAGTAAAACAAGTAGCAGCAGTAAACAATAAGTATCACCTATTTACAAAATAGAAGCTCTCCAAATGATGTATGTATATAACTGATGGTATTATCAACAAACGTTGAAAAACAGAAACTTTCTCAACCATCTTACTTATTTCGAATTCTCATTTTCAAACAAATAGATAGGGTCCAAAAACTTTCCCAGCTCTGTGGACACGCTATGATCGTGCTTTGCCACCAGATGGCGAAGGCACAAACCTGAGTGTGTATAAATGTGTATACACTGGTGCTGATGTTTTCCGGTAAGTTGAAGATGGCTATTTTATTTGTTGGATTTTCTTTAGCCATAGTAGGGCGCTATATTTCAAAAAACTTTTCTGAAAATTGTCGTAATTCTCCTGCACAAGTTAATTATGAAAAGTCATACAAGGGGACATCCATAGGTAAAGGAGGAAGTGACACAATGCAGTATTATAGCTGGGGAGGCAGCACAAGTATTTGGGGAAGCAGAGTAAAGGGAAGACAAGAGGATTTTCTTCTGTGAGGTGAATTGAATAACTGTGAAACTTCCACCTTGCAGTAATTAAGTTACTGTGCTCCTTCAGCAAATTGTCCATTATGAACGTATTGATTATGTCACCAAATACATCAAAAGTTCAACATCTGCCAGCAAGATAAATACAGGGAGTTGCATTATCTGTTTGTGTTAGAGTAAGTGACTCAGGATTCAGTTCATCTCGCCTAAATTCAGGCATCCTACTGAAGGACCTCATGCTGGTGCCTGGGTGGTTGGAGATCTCTCAGTAGAGATAAAAGGGAGAAATGGGTGAGGACTGTGGGTGAAAACACTCATGTCATCTACCAGGAAGCACCTAAAAGCTTTGGCTGAATCTAATCTAGTCATCTAAACCCCCTCTGGACTCAACGGAGAGAGACAGGCAGTTCCTGGGGATGATTCAACCAACCCTAAGGAAGAAGCGCTCTGTGAAGATGCTAACTTCTTTCTCTCTGATGAACACAGAGGAAGCCTGAATAGCTTTAAATAGGTCACTTGCATACAGCTAAAGCTCAGTAAGGAAGTCTTCCTGTACGTTTTCCCCAAGTGTTTCACACCTATGAGCATTTGAAAGAGTAATCATGGAGCCTGGCCTCCTGCATTGCTGTGGTATGGAAATATGGTGTGATGGCATGGCGCAGAACTGCAGGCTTGGGAGGGTAAGGCTGGTGGATTTCCAGGGAAGGAGGATTTTTTTTTGTTTTTTTGTTTTTACACATGCACGTGCAATTTCACACATGCTTTCTCCATGTCATGTTGATTAGGATCCATGCATCCCAGATTTTGGGATGGGCATAGTTTACTGCGCACATAAAGACAGTCCGAACAGCACACGGTGCAGCTCAGTGTGATATTTCAGAGAATGTGAAATGCATCTCCTGGACAGAGCTGTGCAGTAGATCCAGACCCATCATGGATCTTGAGCACATGCCTCATGTCTATACAGCAGATGGGATTCATCTCCCTGCACTTAAGCTATTTAAAAGTTAGGTGACTGAATCTAATCTGGTTGTCTAAGCTGCCTTTGTAGTAAAGGAAGGAGACAGGCCATTCAAGAAGATAATTCATCATCTCTCTCTTGCAAACTCATCTTACAGGGACGGGGGACCTTTTCCATTTCCACTCAATTTCTGCTGGTATTTTAAATGCTGTCTGAAATTTGCCCTCACTCCCACACCTGCAGAAAGAGAAGGAAGGTCAGAAGCAGTGGGGGAGTCATTGGTATTCCTGGTGGAGGCTGCTCTCCAGAGATCTCCCATCTTTGGGCAAATAGTGTTTCTCTTCAATGGTGAATTCCTACTTCTCTAACCTTCCTTTTGCATGAGAGAGCAATGTTGAAACACTGAAATGTCTTCTGGGTCAATTATGCTAAATTTCAATTGAGAAAAATCAAAATGCTTCACTTTGATCATTTTGAATCATTTAATTTCAATAAAGAAATTATTAGATATTTCGGAATGTATACCATAGACATTGCAATACAGTCATATAGTATGTAATAATAGAGTGTGTTTTGAATTAAATGAAGCTAGAGAAGAAAGTAGGTATGAAAAATGCTTTGGAAACTGGAAGTGCTTCTCCACCTCAAATGTAAGGATGGCTCAAAGTCAAACTATACCAGCTGACTAGCTGGGCAGTTGGTTTAAAAGGAAGTGCTAAAAACCTGGGAATAGGAGCACTTACAGAGATGATTTATTTATTTATTTATTTATTTATTTATTTTTCCTTGGGAGATGTGCTGGAAGCGGGAAGGGAACCTGTGGGAAGATGGAGGCACTGTGGGATGCATGGAGGAATACTGGGGCTTTTAAGTTAGTGGTAGTTCTGCATGCGTGTCCATCACATGCACCTCTAAGCGCATGAAGTTTATCAACTGGAAATAACTGAGTATGTAATTACCTCACAGGAACAGCTTTTGGGAAAGAGGTCTTCAGATATGCATGAGGGTGAGGGCAGACTGAAATAGCAGCAGGTGGCTATGGCCCAAAAGTGAAGGGGCTCAGCTGGACTTCAGGGAGAAATAAAAGAATGGTGGAAACAGTGAATTTAGGAGCAGAGTTAGCCAGCTACAAACAAGGGACATGTCTGCAGAGGATGCATAAATGACTTTTTTGCAATTGCTGATCGCCTCACAGCCTGTCATTGCTTGAAACAAGGTAAACCCTGGCCTCAGCTCAGTTCTGCCATTACGAGCATTCACAGTCTGTGTCGTTACCTGTGGAGGCTAGGTTGAGTGCCAGTCTGGACTTCCAGCTGCTTGAGCTTATCTAGGTAGTGCCCTGAACTGCGCTTCTCACGCTCGCTTCTGTCACTTGCTCCAATTACTCATTTCTTCTCCTCCTGCTAGGCTGAGCCATGTCCCCTTTTAGTCCTCTCCTCCCTTCCTTTGCCTTCCCTCCATCCAGAGTCAGCGTCCTCACGCACAGCCTAACCAGGCCACCACAGCGGGACCATTCTTTCCCCAAACAGCCCCTGGAGTCTTCCTCAGCTGAGTCCCTTGCTCCAGGAGTTCAGCCAGACCTTGGCACTTACTTCACAGACCCCCTCGGTGTTGGCTGTAGCCTGTGCGGCCACCAACACATCCAGGTTCCCCCACCCCCTGGACTCTACCTTCTTCAGCCATGGCCTTGCAACAGCAGCCAGCTTATCCTCAGTGCTGAGTTCTTCAGTTTGAAAGGCATTGCACTACAATAAGGTTAGAGCTCATGATCACAGGTGGGGGAAGTGGTATGTCTGCATGGTCTGACATTGTGTGAAAATAGTCTGGGATGCCAAAGGTCTTTGCAGGACAGGGGACTGAACTCTCTATTTCCAAGTCTGTAGGTAGCAGCCCTCACCTGGGTCTGTGAGTTGACACATATGGCGGAGGTGGGCTCGAGGTATTCTTGATCTTTGATCTCGTAGGGAACATGGCAGTGGAAAATAGGATTTGGGATCCTTAATGGAACTATGGCGTGCTTGTCGGGTAGGGTTTAGGATAAGAGTTGCACTGGCAGACTTGAAGGGTTGGCTGACAGGCTTCTCGGCAGTTGAATTTTGTTGCCAAACCTGAAAGGAGGCCACAGAGTTGTGCAGGGACAGCCCTGAAGAGCTGGAATTCACTACCCGCTGCTAAGGATACAGAAAAAAACAAGGACACAATTGCCAGTTTGGGGAGGGGGCTGTTCTTCCTTCCCTGTCCCACTCCTTCAGTGACCACCTCCATTTATGCCCCACTGAAATTTTCCAGGATTCTGCTCTGCTGGGGTCTTGGCAATCTTGCTGCCATTACTAATCTGCTGCCCAAGGCAACCCCTCTGCTCTGCCTAATAACCTGAGAGAGGTGGCAGGAATGAGAACAAATTGGGCTGGATTATGTATACTGTCAAATTTCAATTATTTTATTATTAAAGTTCTTTTTTTTTTTTTTTTTTTTTTTTTTTTCCCCGGAAGGGGCAACCTGTTTCATAAATTGTGGAAGTGATGGACTTCAGCACTGGATTCCTCTGTTGCCAGTTTGATTTCTCTCAGCCTTAAGATGTATGCCTTTAAGAAGACATTTTGTGCTGGTGGGCAAAATGGAGAGACTGTGGAAAACAGGCACGTCAGTCTGATACTTATTAACTGATGACTAGTAATATTTGACGGATGCTAACATAGCCATAAGAACAAAACTGTGGCATTTCAGATTTTTTTTTTTAATTGCTTCATCTGTAATTGTGAAACTGTAATTTCCTAGTTTCTTTTTTTAAGCTTTACCTTTCCTCCAGGGGAAATGTCTGTGACTTCCTTTGCTTTTCTCTGAGGAAACCCTACGCAGATTATTACACGTATTGATTTGAACTAATCACTCTGACTTTGACAAGGAAGCCAAATGCAAATTCCAGGTAGGTTACAGCTTTAAGGAGCCTGTGTCTAAAGACTCAAGGCAAGCAATTTAATATAATTGGTTGTCTCTCCAGGAAATGACTTAGGATGATTTTAGTAAGGTCTCTGTAGGTACAGTTAAGAAACTTGTGCCTGACAAATTGCAATGATGCAACTTGGCAAGTGAGTTTGCGAGTGTGTTTAAATTGGCTCCAGTGTGCATCATTAAAAGCTCAAGTTCTTTCACTCCTTGAAATTAGCAGCTCTCTCATCTTACAGTCAGACGTGATTATTGCTCTAATCTAGGGACAGTGAGAGACCGCCTTGAAGGAAAAGCAGCCTGTGAAAACTGGCAGGATCTCTACAATGCTTTTGCTGTATCTCAAAAACCCCACAGAGACCCCGGTCTAATCTATTTCATTTAAAGATGATGGGTCAAACAGAGCTGGCTGCATTGCACTAGTGGGGCTGCAGCTTAAAACTGCCTGGACTGAGCTGGTTTTGAACTACTCTGTTTTATGCTGGGATGATACACAGCTGACTGACCAATTTGGTCTACATAGCAAAGGCAGTAAACTCAGAAATGGTTTCTGGCAAAGATAAGGCCAATTCACAAGTTTCCCTGTCTTCTTCTGCTGTCCCAGGCCTCCTACTCTGCAGATTTCTTCTTGCTACTCCATCTCCTTTGCAGAACCTGGAAAACAGGGGACAAAGTTTTCATTAGAAACCCAGTTTTTCATTTAATTTTAGAATAAAGAACATTCTGAGGGAGCCTAGCAGGGAGGATGGAGCCCACCTGCAATGTGAGCTGCAGGGAGGGATTATTCCCTTGCAACAGAACTACCTCAGAGCATCTTGTCTCTATGTCTGAAACACAAATGGCCATGAAAGAAAAAAGGATCGTTCTCAGCCCCATGTCTGAAGGCAGCAGCTAAGTCTGTAATTGGCCTGGGCTCATAACGAGCATCCTTAGTTGGACAGCTCAAGACCTGACAAAGCTCATTAATCCCACTATTAGTCAAAATCAGATTGCTTTGATCGCATTACTCCAGGAACATAGTCCTGGTGTGGCATGAGAGGGCTGAACAAAGCCCTTCTCCAGACACACATTTGCCCCTCTGATGCCTACATAAACCCCATAGTGACGGCTCCTCCGGTATAAGGCTAAGGACCCTCGGTGGAAGCACCAGTCTGCAGGGTTACACAATGCAGTAGCATGCACAGGGCAAAGAAGAGGCCTAAACAAATCTCAACAGCAGCATGGCATGCATAAAAAGACTTCTCCTCTCCTTCCAAGCTTTCTATTTGCTTTGAGATCCAAAGCTAGGACTCAAAATCTAGGGGAAAAAAAAAAAACAGCCAGGAAATTGCGATAATAATGAGTGTATAGATGTAAAAGCATGTGGCTGGGCACCAGGGGGAATGGCTGCTTATTTGTCTTGTCCTGGTTGCTGCACTGTGGATCGAGATGAAACTCCAGGAGATTTCAGTTGCCCCAAACATCCTGACCTTTGAGAGCCTTCTGGAGAGCAAGTGCCTTTGGCAGGGCAGGAGTTTGGTAGGGAATCTGCAGTTTGAATGCAGATTAGAGACAGCTGAGAGTTGCAGGGGGGGGCAGTGTGCTGCAGGACTTGGCCAGAGCGAAGCCTCTGAAGTGACAGAGGGAGAGAGACTCTCCTAGCGGGCCAGGGCTAAGTTTTCTGCAACCAAAAAAGCCACTGAGAGGTGTTGACCTGGAAAGCAGGGCTCAAAGGAAGAACTATTTTTCCAAGGACTCACTGAATTCAGAGGTGTGCATTCAAAACTTTTGATTTAAATTGCTCCCCCAACAGACCTGGGATTATCTGGGCCCAGCATATCATCAACTAGTGCATGCATGTATTCTCCAAATAGACTCCTGAGATTTTTTTTTTTTTTTTTGCTGGGCGAACGAATATCCTTTTTACAAGCAATATGTAACATCTACTTGCAACTGGCCTAAAGGCCTCCTTTTTTTTTCCTGAGTAATACTTCACAAGTACTGCAATTATTGCATATGGACTGAATATTTCAGTATCTAGAATAGAGAGAGGCTAGTAATGCTATTCTTATGAAATATTTCTCTACTTAGGTAAAATTCACTAGGCCTTGGTAACCGTATGACAAAGCTGATAAAAAGAACAGCATAATACAGACACAGCTGAGGACGCTTTTGGTAATTGCTGATATTTTCCTAAGGCCTTAAAGTCGGCATTTGCATTTGGTACATAATAGTGGCACATACAGTTCACAAGCATCTTGAGGATCAGTAACATCATATTCACAAGCCTAGACCTTTGTAGTCTTGGGCTAACAACATCACAACCAACCTGGTTAGTTGGAAGGCCTCATTAGATTTGGCTAAGAACATATCTCAGACACTGCCCTATGTTTCTACTTTTAATTACCCGGTACAACTAAGAACATGCCTACAATGACACATCTGAAAACTAGAGGTGTCACTGAGAGCCAGCAGCCCAAAGCTCTCTCCATAGTCATGGGAGACTCTCACCTTGAAGGGGCAATGCATCCCAACCTGAAAGAGGTTTCTAAGATACATGACGTGAAGCTCTCCTTGAACTTGTTTATACTTTCACATACAGCTACACCACTACCTTTTAGACATGTGCATTTTGATGAGATAGTTAGCTTTACCACGTACTTCATGCTGATGGCTAGCGATGTATGGTTTAGCAGAATGTCAGACGTTGCATTGTGACAGGATTGGATTATCAGCACTGGGATCTAGATGTAAGGTCTCAGGTTAGAAGGTCCAGAAAGGGAGCATCTCACAGGCAGGAGGTGCATTCGTTTGGCTAGTATTAGCACATCGTCACTTGACTATCTGTACAGCACTGTATTTTGGAGCTGTGTATCACAGAGCGATTTTGTATGAAGTATTGCCCTCTTGTGGCTGTCCAACAAAAGATGGGTAACTCGGAAAGTTTTCAGCTAGTGGAGAGCACATTAAGCCAGTTTGGGAAGACGGAAGGGCACAGCCCTAGTTCTACTCCTAGGCATACATGAAATGTATCTGTTCACTGTGTCCATTTCTGGCATCTGTTGGGTTTATTACCTAATGATTAGCTCCATTCTCTGTTTCAAAACTTCATGGGATACGTGATTTCTGATGGTCCTAGGGCTTACTGCAGTACACACAAAGAGAACTCGACCTCATGCATTTATTCCAGCCGAAGGTCTATGCAAGCATTGCATAAGGTAGACCTGTGTTTGGTAATCCTTGGAGAATACCAGCATATCTTCTAACATATACATGGGAGTCTTAATTTTGTAAGAGGCACACACTGCAAACATAGAGAAGAGGCTTTAGGAGTGATTGATAAACAATATTATCCACGTTAACACTGTAAAAGTTATTGGTTGGTAGTGTTGGAACAGTAACATATACACCAAGCTGTGCATCCAGAGGGAAAGTGGCATTACAATAAATAAATGCATGGATGCTTCCTGGAACAAGAGTGGGATTTTTTGATGTTCTCTGAAGTAGTGCTGGTAATTTGTGTTCATTCTTATGCCTGGCTACACATGCACTTCAAGTAGTGCATGGATTTCACAAGTGGTTTACCTTTTGTCATTTCTGGAGGGCCTATACAAAATCATAGCTGATCATAGTAATGAATTGCTAGAATGGTTATCAGTAAAGAATTTCCTGCATAAGATTCAGCTCGAATATTCTCGCAAGCTCTCGCTATAGAACCAGTGTGTAAGTCATTCCTGCAAGTACTGAGGTACTGTTTAATATAGTAATGCAAGGTATACGGAAAGATCCTTCAACGCCAAGTCTGCCTAGACTTCTATGCACTGGGAGAGGGGAAAAAATTAAATGTCTGAGTAGATCCTAAAAGTGATAATACCGTTGTTATGAAAGTCTACAGGACAAAATTTATAGGAAGAAGTGTAGTCTTTTATCAGATACTGGATTATATTCCATTTTGTATCCCCCCAGATAAAGCCAAAAGAACAAAATGCATTCTGGGTACACCATCCCTTCCCTGAGCTTCAGTTTGTGCCCATTGCCTATTTTCCTGTCATTGGGCACCACTGAGAAGAGTCTGGCTCCATCTTCTTCACACCTTCCCATCAGATATTTATAAACATCGATAAGATCCCCCACCATGAGCCCTCTCTTCTCTGGACTAAACAGTCCTCTGCCTCCCTTTGTAAGAGAGATGCTCCAGTGCCTTAATCATTTCATGGCCCTTCACTGGACTTGCTCTGGTAAGAGGCAGAGTGCTGTGCAGACTCCTGGGCGTGCGTGTTGTGGTGATAAATCTGGGTGCATCTTAACTATGCTTCTGTGCTGGGATGATGAATGCTCATGGCTGGAGATAGACCTCAGGTTTGTTAAAGCACTGTGGCATGGCATTCCAGCTGTGGTGCCTGGTGCAGAATAATTGAGAGGACTTTGTTGTTTGCACACTGCTCTGTACTGAAACCAAGTGTCAAGGATGTGTTTCTCAGGGGCCTTTTATTGTGGTTGCTGCCTTTCTGTAAAGGCTAAGCTCATGACTGTTTCCTGCTGGAACTCAGCTCTCAGTGCTAATGAATGTACATTCTTAACAGTAAACCAGTGAAAGTATGAAAGTAGTTTAAGTTTTGTTCACCTTCAGCTGTGGGTCATCATGTTGACAAGGGGTTCATAATGCATTTTCTGATTTTTTTTAAAGTATATTTCAACAACTTTAAAAATAGCATGATTGTCCATTCCTATCCCAAACCATTTAAATTCCAAAGCCAGGCTTTAAGAAGTTGGTAAATGCCTCCATGAATTTTTCATGAAGCTTTTTTTTTTTGGGGGGGGGGGGGGGAGGGAAGGGGGCTGCCTCTGTTCTCATGTTGACATCACAGCAGAGTTGTTATGGATGGGACTGCTGTGAAACAGTGCAGGTGAGGCATCTGTACCAGGGCTTTCTGTGCAGTTCCCTGTGCAGCAGGTGAAGAGAAATCAAGAATTGGCATTCATCCCATCCCAAAGTAAATATTTCTCCTACGCCAGATGAACCGTACCATCATAGCATCTTTTCTCTCAGCTGAAAAAGAGCCTTGGAGCCACGCACGGATGTGTAATTTCAGGGTCCGAATTAGGCAATTCCTACATCTGCAGTTAAATAAAAACCAGCAGGGCATTGTCTCCAGAACTGGTTTGGTATGACTGTCACTACTTAAATAATACAGAGCCTATCACAGTGTTGGCATGCACCAAATCCATGTCCGTCTATCTCTTTCCCTCCCCCCTCTACCCCCAAGACAATGACAGGATACAGTGCCGGGTGACTGCTCATTAAGAGTTTGCCCATGGCTAACCCCTTTTGAAGTGGTAAATGGGAGAAGAGAACTGACCCATTTGGATGTGAGCCATGCTATACTCTCATAGTTTTGGGGAACAATAGTCTGCATGGACAGCTGGAAGACCCTTTCTTACCCTTTTCAGTAAGGTCATACCAATGTAATATTCACCAACAAACTGAGGCAACCAGATCATTGCTTCTGGTACCAACAGGCTGTGCAGTCACCAACAACGTTTACTACCTCTATAAATGGAAGGAATCTCTTACGAATTGTGGACTAAACTAGCACTGTCTGAATACTATGGAAAAGTTTTCTGTAGCTACACCATCAAAAAACACTTCAGATGTTTCCAAAAGCTACAGGCAAGTTAATGACCATGAATTTCCAAACATTTGCTTCCGAGTTGGGAAATGAAGCAGACAGCTGGGGACTGGACAAACATATCTTTTCTCATTAATCAAGATTTTCAAAATGAATATTAACCCAGACGGATGACCAGCATAAGGCACTACACTTCCTAAAACTCTTTCTTCTGAAAAGAATATTCTGAGAAGGAGTTTCTTTAAAGCATCTAAGACTGAGCTGTTGTGAAAGGTCTGGAACTAGGTTTAATAATATTTTAAAATGATATGTGCGTGCCATTGTTTTGGCCACAAACTATTTCACAGCAGATAAAAGCTTGAGCAAACGTTAGCTGTTTCCAACAGCCTCTTTCTAATCAAAATGATATGCAGGTGACTTTGAACTGCATATCAGACAGGTGTCTGAGAGTGGGAATGGACAGCACTGTCAAGGAAATCCTGATGTAATGGGTTTAAAAAAAAAAAAAAATCTCTGCTGGGAGCAGAGGCCAAGGCCTTTAGAAGCTGTAGGGATTAGCTTCTTTGTGCTTGAGGTAGGTTTGGTCATTGCTGCTTCTGTTGGGTTTAGCATGGATATCTGTCTCTTTGAATACCTGATCTAGAAGATTGGGGTTTTTTGGAAGGAGATTGTCTGCTGTAGAAACAATAGCCCTACTAAGAGCAGCATGCAGAGATGCAACCAGACTGCAGCACCCTGAAAGCCTTGTGGGATTATACAGGAAAATGCAAAATTCAGAGATGCAAGAAACCTTTCTGACTCTTCTTCTCTGCCTCATATACAGTTGTTTGAGAGTGAGTGGACCAAGGAAAGAAGTTGTGACAGTGTGCTCCTTTCTGCCCCCACTGATGTGCTCTCTCCCCCTCAACCTGACCTCCCTGTAAACAGCACGTATGTAGGGGCTAGTTGAGCATGCACCAGCTAAGACCTGTCTAGCATGCAAATACGACCATGAGTCAATCATCTCCCCCCCCATAAACAGGGGGCAGCCCAGAGCCCACTGAGCTCTCCTGCACAGCAGCGGGCTGCACTGCAGAACCTCCTTTTGAGTAGGAGCGCCTCTCAAGGTCACTCCTCGAGGCTGAGAGATTCCTTACCCGCCACAGATCCTCGGTAAGTGATCAACAGCATGCTGAACTTTTGTGAACTTCGCAAAACTTTCCTGAGTTATATCCCTGACTGATAGCACACCTAATTCCTTACCCATAAACCGTTGACCAAGTCTGAGACTAGGACTGGATTCTGCCGCACCTAGGCTTCTCTCCGAAGGAGTTTAGAAAGCAAGGGGGTCCAGTCTGAATCTTGTGACTCAACAGGAGGGTTCCCTTTGCACTCACTCCTTTAGATATGAACTGTTGACCAAGTCTGGGACTAGGACTGGATCCAGCTGCACCTGGGCTTCTCTCCAAAGGAGTTTAGAAAGCAAGGGGGTCCAGTCTGGACCTCGTGACTCAACGGGAGGGTCTCCATTGCACACGCATCTGACCCTGTCCTTCATGCAGTAAATAACTGAGAGAACCTTGCCAATCGAACCTCGTTAAATCGTTCTTATTTACGACTGAACTTTGTTAAGTCGCTGTCTTACTGCAGTAAACATAGTGCTGCTTCCCTCTTACGAGGGAAGTGCATCACTCCTTTCGCGACAGAAGTCTTTTCTCAAACCTTTTGCAACTAAATCATAGGTGGAAGAGACAAAAGGGGCATGTTGTAGAATGTCATGTAGTACACCCCTGTTTTCTTCTCTGCTATGCTGTCGGATATTAGACCAATCACTTGTAAATCCCTATGGATTTCCTATCTATGGAATGAAAGGCCAGTGACGCAAAGGACTTAGAAACTTCTTCCATTACATGCCTGCTTTCCTGTAGTTTTACTCTTGTTGTTTATTTATATCCACCATATTTAATAAATACTGTCTGTATATTAAGATAATTCTCCAAGAATGAAATGAATCACCATCTAAAGGTTCTTCTGTCTCTCTAGTTTAGAGGGAAACATCCAAATCAGAGTCAATATATTCCGCTCCTCAGGCTGACAGTGCAAACAAAATGCATAACGTAAAATACTGAAAATCTTCAGTGGCATCTAAGCACACTGCAGGGGGCTTTCAAAACATCCTGAGGATGCTATCAGCTCACAGAAAAGAATTTCTCCATCTGATAGCAGTCAGCGTGCTATATGCAACAGCTAGTTGCGTTTATGTTCAACCTCAGTGCAACAGCTCACAATGGCAAGGCAAAATTGGAGCACTATTTTATATGATGTCATCCCCAGGCTAAATCTCTTGATCCACAGCCTGAGAAACACAGGTGGAAAGGATGCCCTGATGTCAGCTGTCACTGTCCACCTATCTAGCCTGAACTTCATCAGTTTCTCTAGCAGGATGTCATGAGAGACTGTGTCAAAAGCCTTGTTGCAACTGAGGTGAACAAGTACCTCTCCTCTCCCCTCACCCGCCAAGCCAATCATCTCCTCAGAGCAGGCTGGCAGCTTTGTTAAGCAGAGTTTCCCCTCATAAAGCCATCCTGTCTACCTCCAGCCTATCACCTTTCTTTCATATCTCTGGAAATGATGTCCAGGATTAGTTGCTCCATCACCATCCTAGGGACTGAGGTGAGGCTGACTGGCTTGTAGTTCCCTGAATCCTCCTCCTTGCCCTTCTTGAAGGTAGCAGGGGCATTTGCTCTCTTGCAGTCCTTGGGAATCTCTCCTGTACACTTCCTTGTTAGGTTTGAGGTCAGCCAGGAGCTCCTTGTTCATCCACATAGGCCTCTTGCTACCTCTGCTTGATTTCCTGCTTGTTGGAATGGACCACTCTTGAGCTTGGAGGAGGTGATCCTTGAATATCAGCCAGCTGTCTTGGACCCCTTTTCCCTCCAGGACCATAACATATGGAATCCTTCCCGAGCAGGCCAAATTCTCTTCTCCTCAAGCCCAGGGTATTGATCCTGCCTTTTGCCCTCTGCTCCCTCCTCACAGGATCCTCAGCTCCACCATTTTGTGGTCACTGCAGCTAAGACTGCCCCCGACTTCCACATCTCCAATCAGTCCTTCCTTGTTTGTATGTATGAGATCCAGAGTGCCTCTCCTCCTCAGCTCCTTGATCACCTGTGTTAGAAAGCTGTCATCAATGCACTCCATAAACTCCCTGGATTTCTTGTGCCCTACTCCATTGTCCAGCCAGCCAATATCAGGGTGGATGAAGCTCATAGGACCAGGGCCTATGGACATAAACTTTATTCCAGTTCTCTGAAGAATGCCTCACCTATTCTTCCTGAAGAGACTGTCTACAGCAGACACCCATTACATGGTCACCAGTGCTGGTCTGCCCCCAGTCCTGACCCATGAGCTCTCAGCTGGCCCCTCACCTGTCCCCAGGGAGAGCTCCATGCATTCCAGCTGCTCATTCAAGTATTTCTCTTCTCTTCACACTTGAAACAGATTGCATTTTAAGCAAGAACCTAAATTTTGTCAAATTTAACTTGATGGCTTCAAGGAAGTACTTCAGCTGCTGCCTTGTACATCATATCCATTCAACTTCATCTGCAACATCTAAGTTGATTGTAGAGAGGGGCACACTATTTCTGTGCTCATCCTGCACCACAGGTGTCTGCCTCCTGACAATATAGAGAAAGAAGACTGAAATCAATATTCAGAGATATGACATCCCCGCTGTTGAAGGGACCATGTCTGTACTTACCAACAGTTTGTGCCATTAGGGACAAATTCAAAAGACTCTTTTGCTCTTCCCATGAGTCTGAACAATAGTGTACTAAGCTGTCACAGCAGAAAAGTCTGGCAGGTGAGCGTTCCACAGGTCAGCTGGTGACCACTGTTCAAACAGCCTACATAAGACTTCCTCCAGGAAAGCAAAGGTTCTTCCGTGTCAAAACCATGATGCTACAGAGCCTCCCACAGAGTTCAGTGTCCTGACCAACAGGAAGGGTGGGACTCAGTTCTAAGAGACACTCACAGACACTAAGCAGCAGTGGGGTGAAGGGGGTGGTCATGGCCACATATTTTTCATTCCATAGACGCACCCTCCAGTAGCCCACCTCCTGCTTGGGGTCCTCTACATGGCAGCTGGCAGACTCATAACAGACACCCAGGGCCCAGTGGGTTTTGTCTCCTACTTCAGCCTCCCAGTAGCAGCAGCCTGATGAATAGGCAGATGATCCCAGCACACAGGGGCAAGTGGTGAAACACAGAGCTGCGAGGCAGCTCCTGGGGGATGTCAGTGAAATAAACACTCGAGATTCTCTGAGAGCACCACACTGGCATGAGCTGTCTGAGGGTCCAGAGACACATCTCCTTTGGCAGAGCAGAGACTATGAGAAAGCAGGGAAAACCAAGGGGGAGGGAGCAATGGATTCACACACCTCACCCCAGAAGAATCAGCTGGAGAAGAGCAATTACACAGCTATTTGCCCATTGACCACAAGGCAGCTGGGCATCTGTCAACCCTCCATGCCCCATCTCCTCACCATACCACACACTTGAATTGCCTTCTCTGAGTCCCTACCCCAAATTGTCTTAGCTCTATGCTATGCCACCTTTCTCCTGAAGTTGCTTACCTTCCTCTGATAGTCTACACTGTCATCTGTTTCATCTCTCAAGCGCCCCACTCCTGACCCCTTATTCAGGCAGGCACCAACAATACTGGCACCAGGGGTCACTTCTGCACTTTGGCAGAGTGACAGGGGTGCTGTTGAGCACATGCACTGATATAATGGGCTTTCTCCACAAAGGGGCCCACAAATGAGCTCTCAGGTCCATTCATTGGGTTCACCAACAAGACAACCATTTAAATGAGAAGAGTCAAGTCTAGTCACTTCAACATTTTAAACCAGGCCTAGACATACAGGTGAATTCAGAATGCCAAACAGAAGACACTTTTCAGAGCCAAGGACTGGACTCAAGTCCCAGACCTAGGTCTCTATATAGCTTGACTACCAGGGTACTTCTTCAGCATCTTCTTAAGCTGAAATAATGGCCTAGGGAAACAGGCCGTTGCCCTCTTCAGCTCAAGAGGGACAGAAGGTAGCTCCAGGTTCTTAAGTGTTTCATGCCTAAGGAAAGAAGTGACCTCATCTAGTAATCGAATCAATCACAGTGTCTAGAAGATGCCATTCCCTAGTACAAAACACAGCAGCTGTTTCTAGGAATTATTGCTATGCTAAGGTTGAAATGCTGGAAGCTTACCAAAAGTCTATATTCCCACTGAGAAACCATGACAGGAAAAAATTAAGGGGAAGAAGCTGACAGTTCATATATATTGGGATTTGGCCCAGAGTCAGTATAACTATCCTGGTCTGAGAAAAGGCAAAGGATGGAACTGACCACCAATATATCAGGTTTTATCTTCCAGGGGGATCATTCTATTACAGTGCAATGCAGCCAGTCTCCTAACACTGCACTGAAACATTGGCATGGCATTAATCCCAGAGGAAAGGAGCACTCCTACCAAGCAATTGCATCTTCAACTACTAACGGCTCCTTCCCTATCCCCTCCCCTCCCCCCAGATAGGAAGAGGAATAGGGTACATCACCTCTGCAGAACACTCTACATGTCCTAGAAAAGGAGAGGGAAGACAACAAGTCAGATCCCACCAAAACCCCCCCCATCAGCATAAATATTGTAGGGTGTGTCTGCATGCCCAGCAATCCTTTTGCCTGTTAGTGCTGGGCTTTATCTAACCCAGGTGTCATTAATTCTGCTAATTATTTGGGGGAAATGGAAAGAAAGGCAGCACTTGTAAGGTCTGGCTCATGACATCTGGATGAGTCACACCCCATTTTTACCCTTTGAATATAAAGTCTTGCTTTCCAAGGTGCAGACCTACCATGACTAAGTTTAAAGCTCAGCCTTTTCCTCACCTCACCAAGAAAGATGAAAGTCATGTTGCTCTCAGCTAGACCACATGGAAGAGATTCAACAGGGAGATCCAGGGCTCCTGGTTGCAGAGGGCCGTACAGATTAATAGTGACCTCTCAAAATGCAAGGCAGAGCTTCAGCCCTGCCCCAGAGAAAGGGACTGCCACAAGAGCTTCTTTGAAAGGCTGTGATCCACACATTGGTGTAGGAAAAGCCCCAGCATACAAACCTTGAGCACCCCTGCTCTGGACTCCAGGCATCTTTCCATGTCCACCATGAGGGTGTTGAGAGAGCAGCACTGCTCTGAGGGGTGTGCTGTGGCGGTCTTCAGCCTCCCCAGCATCTCAATCTCTTCTGCGCTCAGGCAATGCAACTGCTGGTCCTCCTCTTGCTCCGGGAAGGAGTGCAGCTCCTCAAAGTCACAGGTAATGCACTTATGACAGTTCCACACTAACTCCTGTGGGACAGAGAAGTCACCAGGAGATTAGAGAGCATCTCCCAGCTGGGGACTGACCTGAGGCAACACCCCCAGGGAAGAAAGAGCCCCTCTTGTCAACTCTTCTGAGCTCACCACACCACTGCAGTTCACTCCAGCTGGGTGGGCCTAAAGAGAAGGCCCCTACCCCACTCCTCCCAGCTCTGCCCCTTCTTCCACTTACTCTCAGCTCCTTGGGCTTTTTCTCCTCCATGGATAAATGTTCCTTCAAATCCTTTGCTTTTCTGCCCAGATGCTCCACGCAAGCTTGTAGCTTATCCTGGAGAGGGAAGGGCAAGAGATTCTACTCAGGCAAAATGGTCCAAGGCATCAGATGCTGAAGCAGCACTGAGAAGGCTTGGATCATACCAGTTGAGAATCATATACCAATTGATCTGACATGTCACTTCATGCACTTTGCTTTCATGGGACGTCAGTTATAAATTCCAGCAATCCTCTGGCTATTCAGACTGAACATCTGCATCAGGTACTACACTGAGTGTTTCTGGGTTAAAGTTCTGAACACCTGTGTGTACAGCAGCAATACAGGCTACAATATTCCTCTGCCTTCAAAATTTAGCTTCTGAACAGCAGATAGAAGTGCAGACAAGGAGTCAAAGCAAGATAGTTCTACACTGTATAGCTTAATTTTTTCTAGGGAGTCAATCACCAGAGCAACTTTCCAGGAAACCTACTGTATCTCTGAATCAAAATGGAACTTCTGACTCCACCCTCAGATATGGGACAGCAGGAATTACTCAGTGGAACATCACAAATTTTGCTCTAACACTCCCTCCTGCCTCTGAAAACGACTAATCGAATCCTAAGTTGAGATTCCTAAAAAAAAAATAAAGAATTGGGGGGGGGGGGGGTCCTGAAAAATGCCTCCAACATTTTGGATGCAACTTGTACAGACACCTTGGCTGGGATTCTGTCCAAGATTAAGACATCTAAATTTAGATGAATTAGATGAATTAGATGCCTAAATTCCACTAGATGCCAGTATAGTCACAGGAGTATTCTAGAAAGCTAATTAGCTGACTATGCATCTACTGTCCGGTGAAGTGAATAAGCACATTTGTCAGACTGTTGGTTCTAGCCACCAACACAGCTAGCTCAATTGGTTGAGGTTGCCTCAGAGGGTGAAGCACACATCCCACTCAGCTGCTGGAATGTTTCTTCAGCTTCAAGATGGAGAGCCTGTGAGCAGTAACATCAGTTTCTGATGTCGGAATCATTACTGTAGTTTTGGGTGGTCTCACCTCAAGCTGGCCATGAGGTATAGGCACATTTCTACATAGAGCTGCCTTAGTTCCCGTTCCTCCTTGCTCTATCCATTAGACTCCAGTTTCTTTACTGGATCATAGAAACGAAACCCTGAGCCCCCAGCACGTACCCTCCTCCTTCTGTAGCAGGGACTGTCTTTCTCCTCCCTGTTTGCAGAGAAGAGCGGAATCTACTAATAAGTTCTGCTTCGCTGCTTAGAGCGGGTAGGAGCCAGTAGTCATTGGGCCTACACTCAGCTCTTATGCCTAGATTAAACTCCTTCCCAGAACTGGGGAGGCCCTACATCCTCTTTCATAATCTACTCATGTTCTGATCCCTAGGCTCCGCTTCCAAACTGTGGTGCTTGAATACAAATTTCTCTAGAGTTTCTCTAGTCACTAGCACCCTTTTGAAATATTTAGCGTCAAAGTCAAACTAGAGATGCAACACTTGTTCCCAGAGTGTTCTGCTGCATTCCTGTGACTTAACAAGTATTGGTGGGTCTGAACTGCCCTACTGCCTTACTTAGGATGAGATGGTTAGAAGTTTAAAGACTGGAGTGGAATGCCAGGTATCTCAAACCTTGTGAAGGAAATGCTTTCTAGCAGTACCTCCGGGAGATACCATTTGCTTACCTTGTGTTTTTTGAGGGCTTCATCCAGGGGCCCTCCTGTATGAGCGAGATGGCCGTGGGAGACTGCACACACCACACACATGGCTTCCTGGTCCTCCTTGCAGAAGAGACTGATGACCTCATGGTGCCGGCAGCAGAGCTTCTCGTTCTGAATCTTTTCCTTGACAAAAGGCAACTGCCGGGCTGTCTCCACTATGCTGGCCAGCTGCCGGTTGGGGTACATGACTTGCTGAGCACAAACATGCTGACACATTGGGCAGCTGAAGTCCTTGACCACTGGCTCCCAGTAGTGGGTGATGCAGGCTCTACACAAGCTGTGGCCACCAGGAATCATGACAGGGTCCTGCAGGTAGTCAGACTGATGGAGCAAGTGGTGTCTATGTTAAGGACCTCCAAATGACTGAGGCAAGCCATTGGTGGTAGTGCTATGAGATGGGCACAGACTTCGGGAGACAGTTCCTATATCCTCATATAGGAATAGTCACCTGGAGGGAAAAAAAGAAAAAGAAAAAAAGGAAAACCACACCACAGAGCAAATAGATCACATACATGCATTATGCAGCATGTGGACTCAAGGAAGCCTAAGAATCAGGCCTCATAGATATTCTCTCCTAGCTTGAGTGAGGAGAGAAGACTAGAGAAAAGACATGGGCTATGTAACCCAGACACCTGGTTCAGCTTCCTTGTCCTGTTCCTCACTGACCAAGGCAAGCAGTAATTTAAGTAACAAGCATTTATTGAATTCCCCAATACCTTGCAGGAGAAGGAGTTCTTTCCCCATATCAGACATGGGGGGGGGTTGAGGCAGGCTGGAAATAGCACGCATGTTAGCAAGCGTAGTAGTACTGAATATTTCTGCTCTGTCACCTACATACAGACTTTTTCCCTTGAACTCAGTACATGGGGACTAGACACACAGAGAAACAGAAATGAGAGGTCCCACTTTCATACATAGCCCCCTGAAGGCAGTCTGGAAGAGGACTTATTAAAAGATAGCCCAGGCCTCATGGCATAGACTAAATAGACTAGCTTCCCCCTCTCACTGTTTACACATGGTGCTTACAAGATGAAAAATTCCAATGCAAACAAGTTTTTCAACAAAGAAAACATTTTTCATCCAGAGGGTGACAAAACGCTGGGACAGAAGCCTAGAGTGACTGTGAAACCTTCATACTTGGAGACAGGGAAAAACCAGCTGGATAAGACCCTTAATGTCTTAATCTAATTAGGCCTACTTTGAGCAAAAGACTAAATTAGGAGACCTACAGAGAACTCATCGAACATAAACTAGTCCACAATTTCCCAACCCTGTAGATCTCCACTTCAAAAAAGAAAAAGCATACTACAGTTGAAGGAAATCAACAGGAGCAGGACACCCCTAGACAGACTGAAAAAGAACAAGCCTAACCAAGTAAGACCTCTTGATAAAATTTTAAAAGCTAGAAGCACTACGAGTTAGGCATTCAGGGCATCTAAGCTTTTTGGTCACAACACTACCTTGCCAAGGATAACTTCCAAGCTAAAGAATTTGTTAGGCAATACACATCCCAGGTGGACTGCCACAGACCTTTGCTTTCAGCAACTAGAGAACAATTCCCCCTCTTCTCCTTTACAGAAAAAAACACAGATGTGGCTAACAATGGCATTTATATAGGAGCAACAGCTGTGATTGCCACCCACATGCCCTTCCCTACCTCACCCTATGAGTATGAATATGAAGCATATTAATTTGTGGTTTTAGGGATTAGTCATGGAATCTCTCTCCTTTCCCTCTGCGTTGGATGTATATTCCCTGAGATGTTGCAGAAATCCTCTGCGCCCTCCGGGGTGACCCCTTCATTGATGTTAGGAGAAACAGTGCAGGTTTCCTTGACTGCAGAAGCAACTTTGACACCTGTGGTATGGTCAGAAATACAAGTTTATTGTCCTGTTCCAGGCTGTGTTGATCAGATTCAGGACTAATCAACAGGTACCCACAAGCAGCCCTAATGTCATTAGCTTATATTTCTCTTTCCTCTCTTCCCCTCCCAACTATGCTTTCCCTTTTGACTCCTGTTTTGCTCGTTTCACACCTGTATTTGCTATTTATATGATTATGTTGGTAACTCTAGCCTTCCTGAGCAACTTTGCTAAGACAGCAATCCTATTTCACTGTCTTTCAATATCCTTCACCCATGGGGAGTTCCTGACAAGCCTCTTTCACTCTCTGTAATGTCCAGCAGTTTCTCGTGTTTTTATCCTATTAGTGTAACCTCGGGTCATAGAGAGCCACCTGCCCAGATAGATAAAAGCCTGTTCAGATCTCCTTCTTTTTCAGAGTGCTGGGTATTACCAAGAGTGGAATAAATCCAAATCTTCTCAACATTTTGGAAAGAGACCATCTCTGTTATACAAAACAGAAATAACAGAGATAAAGTCTGTTTCTATTTAAAAGTAGACTGAAATTTAGCAAAACATCATTTCAGGACAATGTGGAACTAGAAGGTTACAGTCTAGGAATCCTAGAATAGCCTCATTTTCACACGTGTTCTTTGTGGCTTGTAGGTCCAATTTATTGATAGAATTGATACAGCAGCAGCAGCAGACTGTAGTGATGTATTCTTCCGTGCAAACAAATTGCAGTTACTTACCTTTGGTTTAATAAAGACATGATAAGTGAAAATGGATATGAATTTAACTCTTTTCATAGTCGTGGAGTTTAAGTGCAGCTGACATCTACTCTGGAATATCATTGTAATCCCATGCAGACAAATGCATTTGAAACCTTAATTTCCCCAGAGATGCTGACCATCCATTTCTGTCTTCACAGGTAACTTTGTATATCCTGCACACCTTCAAAAGTCAGCTCAGGAATTCATACGTCCATGTACCTACTAGTCAGACAGTCAGTTTGTTATGAGTGTGAATGGAGCTTGGTTTGGTGCAGGAACGAGCAGAATTAATCAAAGAGTGTTTTCTATCAGACATTTGTCTAGTAGAATGCCATCAAAGTTGACTGGAAACAGTTGGAATCCAACCAGCGGACTTTAATATCTTTTTCTGAATAAAAAAAAAAAATATTAGTATCACAGTTATAAATATGGCAGTGAAGGAATAGTTGGTTTATTTGTAATAAATCTGGAGTAGCTCTACATGCATATGGCTGCTTATGGAATTCATCTCACCTAGAGATATACCTTTAAGCATGCCTTTGTTTCTGTCTTCCATCTTAGTTTCTTCTCAATAGGGAGGGGGAGGAAAAAAAAGTAACAGGTGTTTTTACAGAATGGTTCATGTGAGTATCTTAGACATCTGCTACATGATGAGATGAGTTATGCCATAGAAGTGCCCATTTTTTCCTTCCTTTTCCCTATTCAGGATGTGTAGAATGATAAGCTCAGGAGGCTGCAGCCAGGGCCTGTCCCTCTGGCCCTGAGCCAGGTGGGCAGAGAAGACCTGGAGATGGTAGCCGAGTTCAACCAAGAGTCCAGATGACCAGGAGAGTTCCTGGTGATGAAGCAGGTATGAGGTCAAGCTGAGAAGTCAGCCTGCGGGTCAGAGCCAGGATCAGGCCTGGTGAGGGTAACCAGGGACAGAGAGAGTCCAGTGCCTACTGGGCAGGCCCAAAGTGACAAGATAGGTCCAGGGTCAAGCTGGGAAGTCAGTCCACAGGGCAGGGTCCAGAGCAATGGAGTCTGCACGCTGAGCTGAGCTGGAGATCAGTGCTCCTCTAGGGTAGCTCAGACAGAAACTGAAGGCCCAGGGTTGAGCTTAAATGGGGCTCCCGGGCCCATGGGCAGGAGGTGCAAGTGGCTGCCTCAGGCGAGGATGATCAGGCCCATTAAGGCCTATTAGTGCCCTCAGACCCTGAAAACAGTAGTAATATTAAATATTAAAAATAAATATTAAATATTAAAAACTTTTCTGTAATAGCAAGAGCTACAGCTTTACTGTGAGAAAGTACAATTGTGACACTTTTGAAGGCCATTATTTTCACCTAAGTTTTTACTTTCAAGTTTGATGCCTTGAAGACATCCGAGCTTTGTTTTCAACTGTTGCTAACTAGTACCAGTTCAGCAGTATCGCTTCCATGTTCTGTTTCCATTCCCTTACCTCATTCATCCTTGTAGTCTTTTTTTTCCTGACTCACAGTCTGAAGGTGATCATTAACCTTTTAGCAAAAGTGGGTCACATTCATCAGGCACCTTAGACTGTTTACAGTATTAGTGATGTGGGCGACTCGAGTCTTCCATGCAAGAACAAAGTTACCACACAGCAGGTGGTCCTGAGGGACAGCCTACCCTCTTTTGTTGTGGGTGAATATCCTTGAACCAATTCACATGCATCGCAGGCTAAAAATGTGCACACAGAAGAATTTTTTACAAATGCTGAGGCTGGGATTCATCTTACTTAAGTTTAGACTTCTGTTAATGAGCTGCCAAAGCATAAACCAAACTTGTAGGCTCTTCCTATAGCTCATGAAGGCAAAAAAAAGTCTGTTTGCCTCCATAGTTTGATCACACCTGTCTCTGTCTCCCCTGAAAGGTCTATATTTATATCTGGGAATTACAGGAAGAGTGTAGAGTGACCAGCTCAGGTTTATGGAATTATTTCAAGTCCACGTTAATGCAGCTTAATGCTGCCCTGAGTTCTGGTTTTGGATCACATTCCATCTGACTCAGGGAGCTGGCTCGTAGAGAACAAAAAGCCACTGGCTTCAGTAGAGAAAGACTTCAGTCTCAGCTGCTTTGGCCAGGGAAGTAGCACAAAGAAGGAAACGGAACCTGCTATAACACTGCCTCAACACACAGAGTTATTGGACAAATGGGTGTAAGACCATTTTTCCCTATCCTTAGGAAGGACTGCAAGTAAAGGTCCCATAAAAAGCTACACTCCCTCTCACTGGGGGTCATCACTCAGAGCAACCCATTCTGCACGTCCTGAACCACTTAGACCCCTTAATGTGTAAACGTAGTGTCTGAGGAAGAAATATGTTCCACTCTTCCATATCCATAGCTTTATCATTAAGACTGACAGGTGTCATTAAGCAATAAGCAGTCAGTTCCCAGAGCAACTCTGGCAGCATCTAGAAGTACAAATTTTCTGCAAGCAAACATTTTCATGCTTCCTAGAATACCATGGAGGTTTCAGATATTCCTGACTAAACTGTGAGAGAGTACTACAGCAAAGAACGATAAATAACCCAGACAAGCAATACCTGTTGATCCACTTTTAACCCAGCTATCTCCTGAACACCATGGCTTTCTCATAGTCTAGACGAGAACTCCGGAAGCCATTACATTGCCAGTCTAAAGCAGTCTGGAAGAGGACTCGGTCCAATGCAAATACATTGCAGACCTCATGGTGCAGCCCAAACAGACGAGCTTCCCTCACTCATCATCTTACACATGGCACTGCACATTCATTGTCCCGGGAGTCGCCCCCACTCCACAACACGAGCAGCCACTGTAAGCACAGTCTAACCAAGGCTGCATTACCTGGGACATTTCTGCCTGCCTAAGCCCCACTGATGACTTTCGCTGCTAGGGACAGTCAGAGCAGATCACTCTTCAGCTGAGTAACCCAATTCAGCTCTCTGCTCTGAAGGCCAACAGTTTGTCGAACAACCTCTAAGCCCTCGAAGTAGCACAAGTAAGCTAGCTTTTCTGGCAGGTAGAGATGTCCTTAAACTCCTGCCAGAATCAGGGGAAGGGTCTTTGTTTGTATGTCTCAAAGGCTCCTCAGCTTCCCAGAACAGCTGTCTTCATCATCTTATCATAAAGTAATTTCAATAAGTGTCCAGTGATATTGCAAGAGCAGAGAGAGGTTAATGGCAAGCTGTTACTAAAGCATGATATCTATGTCAACATCTTCCAATAGACCATTATTTTTCTTTTCTTCAAAAGAGTTAATTATTCAAGGACCTTAGAAGAAAAATATATGTGGGATTGGGTGGAAGTGCAAAGGCAGTGTTAAGGCAGAGGCACCAGAACTCTAAGCAAATCACCAGCAATTAACTACTTGAAGAACTTTATATCTGCATTTGAAGAAAAATCTACGCCGATGGATGGACACATAATCTGAGCCTGGATGGTCCGCAGATGAACAGGTTATCACAGCAAAATATCTGCTCCACAGATGAGCAGGCTGCCTGAAACTAGATGGTCCATGAGCCAAAGAGGTTATCTAACAAAGGGCACGAGTCCAAGGGTAGATGTGTTATTAGAGACGACAGGAGTCTTCTGTGGAAAAACCAGCTAACTGTGTATCAGGACTGTGCATTTTAATGAGAGGAAGAATTATCAAGTTTGATCATAATTAATAACAGAGGTGGATTCAAATTCAGATGGCATACTTAATGCTTAAACTCCACAGAGTTGCACTGCAGCTCTTCAGAGTCAGGTAAGCAGAACTGATTCCTCTGATATCTTACACTGTACTGCTATTTACATGAATATGGTCTTATTATTATTAAAAGAATTTCTATTAAAGTTTGCAGTCTAAAGCTTTGTTAAGCTTTGTTTGTGAGTTGATAGGGACAGGCATGACGAGGGTTCACTGAATTTGCTAGGACACTTATGTCATCAGTTTCACTAGTAAAAAGTAGTAAGGGCAGGGAATGAGACGGGCATGTCCTGTAATCAATGACAACAAAGACACCCTTAGGGGATGATTCCTTCTGCTTATCACACTCATCTTAAGATGGGATGAATTGTCCTTTGAAGGTGATATTGCTTCCTTTGTCTATAGGGGGAGCCTAGAACAGATGTTGACTGGACCCCTAACCAAGGGTAGGGGAAATTAATTCACAGAAAGATTCTTCATTACAGTGCATCTGCTGAGACTCCTAATTAAGGCCTGGTGTCTTGCAGGAGATCTAATTTACAGACATTAAACTGCATCGAGAGTCATAAATACACCAAGTACTTCAGTAACACCATTTTTCTGAAAAAAGACTTCCAAAGCAGCAAGCTGAGTGTTAGAATATCACATTTAGAATATCACATTTCATATTGAAATTGTTTCTCAGCGTGTCACTCCACTAATGTTTCACAACGCCCAGGCTGCAGGTCAGCTGCAACATATAGGGAAAAGAATGAGCTGTTGCTCTAAAGGCAGTATTGAATTGCATAGTTCTGCAAACATCGAAGCAAAGAACATTTATCTGGGCATCTATCTGGAGCAAGGAGGGGCTCTATTGCAAGTTTGAAGTCCTAAAGTTTTTCTATTTAGATAAATCTTCTGACTTGTTTCAGTAAGATGTCTTTGAAGTGAAGAAGGAAGCTACTCACTCTTACGAAGGAACATGAAATTTTGGAGCTTTTGAAATAAGAGTTTATTTCTGGGGTCAATACAGCATAAAATATCTCGCACCTTCATGCAAGGAAGGTAGGCCTATTTCTTCATTTTAGAGATGAAAAAGATCATTTTCAATCTGCAGATAGAATCATAGAATCATTTAGGTTGGGAAGGATTTCTGGAGGTCATCAAGTCCAACCTCCTCCTCAGAGCAGGTTCAGTCAGATCAGATTGCTCCGGCCCGATCCAGCTGAATTTTAAATGTCAGCACAGATGGAGATTCTACAAATTTGCACCTAATCCAGTGTTTGATCACTCACGTTGGGGCAGGAGAGGGAAATTTCCTCCTTCAGTTTCCCAAGTAGTCCATGGAAGAGAGCAACCTGTCGATAGCAAGCTCATTGAAGCCCTTTTCTGAGAATTAACTGGGCTAGTTGCTGTGCTTTAGGGCACAAAAGGTTGGGTAGGTTGGAGATAAACAACAGCCAGCTATGCAAAGCTAACTCAGTGTGTAAAGGCAGTCTGGTCTTTTGTGCATCTAAGCAGGGTAAGCATTTTGCTCACTTAAACTGTGTACCTAACCATTATAGGCTGGTTTTAATCCTGCTGTCTGCTTCTTGAAATGGGCAAGTACTTCTGAAGATTTGGCTCAAGGGGGGAATAAACTGGCTTGGTATCTACAGTATCTACTCTTGTCTTACTGGATAAAACAGATCAGTATTTCATTTGGTGACTCTTCCCAAATTATTCCTGAGCAGAAAATGGCCACTTTTCCTTGACAACAGGGGTGCAAGCAAATGAGAAATCCTTTCTCAGCCAAACCTGGAGGATCTTGTGGTATCTCCTCCTCTTTGGGAAGATGCAAAGCTGGGTTTTCCTCCTGCTGTTGCCATTTAGTGCTTGCCACCATTTCTTTCAAGAGAGGAAACTCTTACTTTCTTCTGCCAGGATGTGGATTTGTTATTTGTATGTTTACAAGTTGCAGTCCCAAAGGTCAGGGTGGTGGAGGTCCATGTAATTAAGGCAGGTCTTAGCAAGTTGGCACAGCTGCAGCCTAACCATTATATTCCTATTTCAGTAAGGCTGAACGGGGGCTGCTTTGCCCTGTTAATGGACTTTGTGGCCCATACTGAGCTCTAACTACCCTGCTACCAATGCCCGGGGGAGTTAGCTAGTAGGCAAAAAATGTATTGGTGATTGCAATACAGGAAGAATGATGTCTGAACTAATGTCAAGACCATGTATCTTCAGGAACAAGCGAGCCATTGTCCTTGGAGTGGGCCATTTGGACGATACTGTACACCCAACCGTGGCCACGAGTGAGGGGAGAAGAGTGCTCCATAGATGTCCTCAAGAAAAGCAGACTTTTTTCCTTAAAAGAGGAGAAAGAGGGCACACGAAAACCATTGTAGTGCCAAACTCGGACTTGTGTTTCACAGTGCTGCTGCTGCCTTTTGAATAAATTATTTTCTCTTTCTGCGCTTTCTTATCTCACCTGAAAAATAGGAACAGTACTCCCTTGTATCACAAGTCATTTCAATGCGTAATTAAAGAAGTCTAGTCAGAAGCTATGAAGAAAATGTGCCGTACTTCCTTGTGGCTACTGAGACAATCAATTGTGTGTTGCCAGTTTCCCATTACTTCCAGGCATTGATTCAGTTTCTTGTCGGGAGATGATATGAGTGTGCTAGCAACATGCCTGAGAGGAATCACTGTGTGGCCATTGAGTTTATGCTCTCTGGACTAACAGAAAGCCAAGAGGTGAAGGTAACCCGCTTTTTTTAAGCACATTAATAGGGAATCTTGGAAGGATCATGTAGATGAAGGTTGATCCCCCGGCTTCACACACTGTGTACCTTTCTCTCAGTAACTTGGCTTCTGTGGATTTCTGTTACTCCTCAGCTATCTCCCCGAGGTTGCTGGTGAACTCTTCAGCAGTGAGGAGAGCCACTTCAGTCAGTGCCTGTGTGGCACAGCTATTCACTTGTCTCCTCATGGCTAGTGTTAAGTGTCTCCTGCTGGCAGTAATGGCATATGATTGCATGTGGCTCTCTCTAACCCTCTCCTTTATGCAACTGTCATGTCCTCAAAAGCCTGTACACAGATGGTAATCATCTCCTATTTCACTGGCTTTGTCCACGCACTTGCGCAAACTATCTCCACCTTCACATTCTCTTTCTGTGACTTCGGTGTTATCGGTCATTATTTCTGTGACATCCCCCTAGGATCCAGCTTTCATGCTCTGACACCTATAGCAAAGAGATGGTACTTCACATTTTTGGTGTGTTTCGTGGCACCTTCACATCTCTGGCAATTCTCATCTCCTCCATCTACCTCATCTCCACCACCCTGAGGATCCACTCCTCCAAGGGCAGATGCAAAGCCTTCTCCACCTGTGCTTCCCATCTGAGAGCTCTCTTCTTGTTTTATGGGAGCACCGTTTTTATGTACGGTAGCCCAACATGCAGCTACTCATTGGACTGAGATAAATGGGCCTCTCTGTTCTCTACAGTGGTGACTCCAGTGCTGAATCTTATCAGCTACAGCCTAAGGAATAAGGAGGTGAAGGATGCTCTGAGGAGAGTTTTAGGTCATATCAGAGAAACTTCAGCAGACTTGTTAGAAAGAGAACTTTGTTTGGGGAAAACTTATCAAAACCTTGGTACAAAGAGTAGGACTTCCAAGGAAGATTTGATCAGCTTCCAAGGGTGAGATTCAGAAAGGTACTTAATTGTTAGAAGGGATTTTAGGTGGACTTTTAACTGGTTGTATCTGCAACTTCTATCTTGAAAGACTGTGTTCCTCTGCTGCTGAAAGCTGGAGGAATCCTGACTTTTAACTTGCAAGTTCCAAGCACAAACAGGACTCCTGCCTGAGGAGTGCGTGGCACAGAATTGCAGTTCTCTGTTCTGTTAGGAACGTTTGCTCATGTAGGAAAACCACCAGTCCGTCAAGATGCGAAAAAGCTTTCAGAGATATTCAAGAGGGGAAAAGCAATGTGATTTGAATTTATGGCCATTTCTGCTACGTCTTCATTATTTGAAAGGAGTAGCCTCTTCCAGTGCAACACACAGAACCTGAAGTTCTGGAAAGGAAATCCTGGAGAAGAGACACCCATGTTTTTGCCCCCCAAACACTAGGGAAAGTAACTGTCCCTCTTCTGTTAAATCTCCCTCTTCTGTCACTCACTACTACCTCCTTTTTCCCCTTCTGCCTGGAAACATGAAAAAACTACAGAAATGCAGAAAAGATTGACTTCTAATTTTGCTACCATTGTGAAGTAACAAGACCTTATTCCTGCTTTTCATCTCCACATATCAGCAATCCACTTGCGGCAACTGAGTGAACTGGTAGTTATTTTAAGGACATTGGACATAATCTGAAAGTTAATCAAGCTGCAGTGTTCTTTCACTTAAAAGAATGCCGAAATAAGATGGTGACTTACCAACAACATGTCTGGCATCAATGTGATTTTGAGAATAAATGACCAATCATTTCTGGGAGATGAGAAAGTTGGGAAAGGCTTTGGAATCCTTTTATCAATTCAACTAAGCTAGCTCTAAGGATAGGTGTTCTAGCGCTAAACGATGTTTCATCCCTTCTGGCTGAGTTTACAAATGCTGTCCCTCAGTTGGCAGAAGGAGTTGAAATCTTTATTGAGCTGAAAGTGACAGAATTAATCTCAGACAGGCGAGAGGTTCCTGCCTCTGCATAAGGTTCACAGTCAAAGGGGGATGGAAAGAGGTCTTGCGGATTCCCTTTGCATTTCACTGCAAGCCTGTTAGGGCTGTTATTTCCCCTGACTTCCTCTCCTTAAAGCTGTGCATAACTGTAGCAAAGATTGTGTCCCTGTGATCATCTATGGCACCCTAAAGAAGGATTTTACAAGTCTCTTTCTTTCAAACTGCTGCCAGAATATTTTATAGACAGGTGATGTGACTGCGAAACATCATTATTTCTGCCCAAAGACACACGGCTGGGGAGAAAACTTATCTTCAGTATGTTATAATCTGAATTTTGATCAAGTAGTGATGATTAAAGGCCATCACTATCTCAGAAGCCGTTTATCTCAGTAACGCTAAAATTAGAATATGCACGGGGTAGTAAAAGCATTTGGACTATATGCACTATTATCCCACTGGCTTGACGGTCCTAAAAAGCGGGAAAAAGAATGTGAAAATGTAGCCTTTTGGTGCTGCTAGTTGTCATCTTTCTGTTGCTGCAGAGCCTGAAGCTCAAGGTTTATCTCTTGTTTCTCATCATTAAGTATCATCAGATATGTGAAGTTCACCGTTTTTGCACATATCAATGTTGCGCTGTCCTTATCTTGAACAGAGAAGTGAGCTTTTTAAACCAGATTTCTGAGGTGTCCAAAATTGTCTCTTTCAGTGGACTCCCAGCTCACAGGAAGGAAATAGCTTGAGAAGAAACCACAGGCATCATTTTATTTTCCTGTGTATGTTTACAGGTTTCTGGGAAGAGCAATGTACAATACTACTCTTCCAGAAAAAGACAGGTAGATCACCATCAAAGAGCTTCCCTGCACAGCAATGAGTCATGTCTGCACTGATGTTTAAGATAGTCAAAGCCATCTCGAGCTAAGCATCAGCAGAACCGGCAGCATGTTTCAATCAAGAATCACAATCTCAAACCTAAATATGCTTTCTGACAAATATCATCAAAAAGAACAGATTTTCATAAGCCCCGCATTCATCCCAGTCCTGCATTCACCTATCCCTTAGTTTCCACCTCGAGAAACCCAGACAAAATTAGGGAATCCAAAATGTTAGAGAGCTGCTGTCTCTTCAAATCTACAGTTTGCTTTTCTAAGAAAGCCTTCTGATCCAACATCCAGAATCCTGTTCCTCTTCTTCCCTTCCCCAAATCTCAGTTCCAGGAGGAGATTTGGGAAAATCCTGGCCTTGAATCACTTGTCATGACAGCAATGCTAAAGTAAGTCCATTTGAGGTAGAACAGCATTGCCCAGAGTCAGGAGGTCGTAGGGGCATTTGGGGGTTTCCCTGCTGCAAACAGTTGAGGAAAACTCGATGAATCAAGAACAGTACTGAAATTTTCAGTGTTCAGCTAGGAATTAGGTTATATCTTATGGAGTGTGGAGAGATATTGGATCCCCATATTTCCACTGAGATACCTATTCCTTAGACTTTTATAGTGTAAAGCACCAGACGACTGGCCAAAGTATGAAACTTCATCCAGTCTCTAAATAAAGCAGTGAAAAATGTCCCGACAATTGAACTGGATTGTGGCTCCAACATTGACTCTGGTATTTAACCATGCTTGGATTGCTGCTCTGATAGATTATAAAGCTCAGCTATGACATTAGGTCAAGGCCTTGGAAAGGTGTTAGCAGAGCTCCTTTAAATGAAGCGTTCCCAGAGACACCAGGTTGGCACAGACTGATGAAAATCGGAGTGAATGCCTGGCATCGGTAATGGCCTCTGTGTCCATCAGTGTTCCTGGGAGCCTTGGAAAGTCTAGTACGGTGTATGTCACCCTTCACTGTAAGGCAGACACCTAGTGCAGCATCCTGCTCCTCTCATGCTCCTATTTTACCATGCAATGAATCGCAGTCCCTTAAAGGTCTCTTGCTGTCTTCAGCAGCTCTCTCAAGTTGAGGCACCTCATGTCAGCACACCAATATATGTGAGATGAAACCTGCTTGTGCTGTGCCATTCCGAAGGATTTCCTTTCTCTTGGAAGCTTAGCACCACCATCACTTTTTTTGTGTAGAAACGTGAGCAGACACCACTGTCTGAAGCTCACAGGAGCTAGTGGGAAAGCATAACCTCTCAAAATACCTAGTTATTCCTCTTAATGCCAGGAGAAGCCTAGACCTGAGACTTACACAGCTCTAAGGTGTCTAAAGGTAAAAGCCACAATACCACCCCAAAGGCTCGGGTTTGACTGGTGACAATATGCTCACATCCTTGTGACTGACAGTTTCCAAAGAAAGATGAGAGCTACATGAAATCTTGAACTTAGTTTCAGTTCTACTCTTGTCTGCTGAGAAGACGGTGGAAGAGCACATATAGATGAAAATGCATGGCCCAAAGAACAGAAGTGCAACAGTGATATGGGAGGTGCAGGTAGAGAGTCCTATCAGACGCCCTTTGGAAGAGTGTGTCCTCAAAGAGACCAAATTAATGACACAGGACACAACAAGAACAAGCAAAGAGCCTGAGGAAATCAGACCACTATTGGCAACCACTATGCAACCAACCACGTAGGTGTCAGTGCAGGCCAGCTTCAGCAAAGCGTGTACATCACGGAAGTAGTGGTCGATCTCATTGGGCCCACAAAACAATAGCTGAGCGGTCAGCAGGGTCTGCACCAGGGAGTGCACACAGCCTCCCACCCATGAAGCTGCCACCAGCCGGCCACACACATGCTTGTTCATAATGCTTGTGTAATGAAGCGGCTTGCATATAGCAGTGTAACGATCATACGCCATTGCTATGAGGATGAACATCTCCGTGCAGGCAAAGAGATGGACCCCAAGAGCTGTGCTATGCAGCCCACAAAAGAGATGGTCTTCTTTTCAGCAAGAAGGTCATAAATGAGTTTGGGAACTGTGACAGTAGATTAACTGATATCTACAAAGGACAAGCAGCTCAGGAAGAAGTACATGGGAGAGTCCAGCTGTTGACTGTTCTGTATAGTGATGATGCTAAGCAGGTTTCCAAGAATAACAGTGGCATAGAAGACTAAGAAGAATGTGAAGCATACTTTTGCTAATGTATCATCTTGTGTGAGTCCCTGGAAGACAAACTCCGTCACATTGTTCTTCTTCTTCACATATGTCACGTAGACAGGACCTGAAGCACAGAATAAAGCCACCTGTGATGGCATTAGAAACACAGTGCTATCAGTACACATCCATGTCGATCACTGGTATGTTCAATATCAATGTATTCCCTTTTATGCCTTTTGGGGAAAGTTTCCTTTCAAAGTCAATGCTTCTCTCAAGGAGTGACAGTTGATATCTAACTCAGAATGTATTACTGAAGTGTGTAATAGCGAGCTCCACTTATTTGCTTGAGGGAGTTGGTGGAAATATCCTCCAGATTCTTATTTCTGATCTTTGCCCCTTTTAAAAAGGAAGACTAGTCACTAGGTTCCCTAAACATCCACTTTTGTTGTGTTGATTTGGAAACGAAAAACTGACTGAGAAGGGTAGTGCATGTTTTGATTTGAGTCTCAACACGTTAGTCATGCCCTAAGGAATTCTGCTCAAGCAGTGAACGTACCTTCTGTTTCAACCCTCTGAGGGAATTCAACAGAACTTTCCTTGCTATTGCTCTCTGACTCTGGTAGAATGTCCATGCATTTTTGTGCAACCATCAGTGTTCACATCATGACACAAGGCAGCTGGCTAATTAACATCACTTCAACTATCAGCGTAGATCCTTCTGGAGGAGGTAAAGTGGACACCTACCTCATGTCTGTTTAGCAGAGATGTGCCTTTAGGCACAAACTGTCTTTAAGGCGCCCTAAGTGAAATCAGACCACGTTCAAGGCATGCCAGGAAACCTGAAGCAGGAGAGTCATTGTCCTATATGTGCTGTACTGGGCTACATCTTGTGTGGACTGGTTCCAGTTATTGCTCATGAATTTCTGGGTTGAGACCTCAGTCTCCAAAAGAGCAGGCTTGTATTTCCTCAGACCACCTTTCACACAGTACATGGGTGAATACTGGAGATAATCTGCATTAACGATGTGTCAGTAAGGTTTTTGTACACCTCAGCCAAGTTCTGGACTAGGCATGGAAACGCCCATAAACACACCTGTGATGCCACTGGGGTAAGAAATACACCGCTGCTGAATCTCCTTTACTCACCAACACCCTTGTATTCACCTTTGCTGCACTCTAGTGCAGTACGCAAGTGTCACTAGTGTTCAGTTTCTACATTGAAAAGATAGACAGCAAGAACTGCATAACAATGTCCACAATACTGGCAAGTCCTTTGGGCTCTTAATCCTGTTCCACAATCACAGGTCAATCAGTTCTTTCTCACGAGATCTCTGCCTCTTCCACCCTCCAGCTTCAGCAGCAGAGGAAATATTCTTTCGTGTCTCCGTCCCTATCTCCATGCCACTCCGTGGGCAGAGGGAAAGCAGTGTGGGGAGGCCCAAAGCGTGTGTGTTGAGAGCATTGTTGCCACGATGTGTACAGCTAGAGGGGACAAGTTAAGACTGAGTACATAGGCAGTGCTGCAGCTACCTATTGACTCCTTGACTCTGTAACACCAGAAACTTCCTTTTGACAGATATTTCTGGAAATGGCATAGAACTGAAAAATAAGGAAAGACGACACCAATTAAAACAAAGGGTAAAAAAATGGGAGTTCTTTCTACTTCATAAAATGCAGCTCACAAAAGTCACTCAAAAATAATGTCTCTTTTCGAAGGCAGGATTGCCTGCTATTGTCCTCTGATGACCTTCTTGGACCACTTTAGGCAGTTTCATCAAAACCTCTCAGCTCCAAGCTGCTTCTTATGTGTCACGAGAGCAGTCCACATCTCTGCCAGGGCTGGAAACTACAGGGGATGAAACGGACAGCCTGAATGTCTAGCTCCATTTCTCATTCTTCAAGAACAACTTCCAAGAGCATCTGCAAGAACAACTCTCTCTCTCTCCAGATGGGGAAGTTGTGGCAGAAATATTTCAAGTAAATTGCACAGCAGAAGCACAAGCTTACCAGAAGCAATGAGATCGCAGAGGCATGTGAAGTATTCTTTGTCAGAAAGAATCAGTGGACGGGGAGCTAAAATATATATTTTGGACAGCTATTAGAGTAATCTCTACAGGGTGACTGTGGAGCGTGATCACCTAGACCATGTCACATTGTGGAGGGGTTTGCTTGCTTTCTTGCTTGCTTTCCAATGCTGTCCAGATAAATGGACTTCATTTAGTATTAGCTATGTGCTTCTTTTGGAAACATTTCTATTTAAAATCAATGTCATGGCTGACCATTTGCAAGAGTTTGTGTTCCCATTACCCTTGCAATCAAACATTTTTTGAGTAAAGATGACTCTTACATGTGTCAGATATTTTTCCCTTCTAAGCCAATATTTCACATATGCTTTCTTCTTTCTTATTAACTTGCTCTTACCATTGCATGTTTGCAGCATAAATAAATATCAGAACTGTGCTATATGACTGTTGGCACTTAGACATCTGGTCTGTACACGTTTGAAACAAGAAGTAAACGAGGAAATTATTTCAAGACTTTAAAAATGTTTGTGGTCAGGCCTCACTACTTGCCAGGTATTTTTACTCAGGCAATGCAAAATACAGAAGCAGCTGTTTAGCCCTCATATTAAGTCATTATAAGAATCTGGGCCAATGTGTAGAGGAATCAAATGTTGTTGTTGTTGTTGTAGTCGCCTTCCATAAACTATGGTCCCGCTGTTGCCTGCTAGCATGCAGCAGCCGGAAGAGAAATCAGAAAAATCATGGCGTTCTTCCCCAAAACATTAAAAAAAAAAAAAGTTTTAAAATTATAAGCCTTAGCTTGAACTGGCCGTGTGCCCTAACCCCTCAGCAGTTTCAGTATGAAGGGGGTCAGTGGGCCCCATCTGTCTTTCTACCTGCCCCACACAGGGTGAGACACACCAACCTCTGAAGGCGCTTGTCCCTCTCTGTTGACAGTGGTGCTGAGCTAGGCAACTGTCCTTCATTGCATGAAGAATTTAGACTGCTACAAATAGGTGGGGATGATCCCACCTTTAGCTGTGTCCACAGAGTGTGAATGCTGGGTGAGGGACAGTATCCCTGTAAGCCTTGAGAATCAGGATTTATCCCAGTTCCGTCCTGCTGGCTGCCATCCACATAACCCACCACGGTGAGGAGAAGACACTGAGACGTCCGCAGTGTACTGGTGCATGCCTGTGAAATGGGAACCCACTCTGCCACCCCCTGCATAGAGCAGAGGACATTCAGGGAACCAGAGCATTTGCGACATTGTCCCAGGGTTTGGTCCGTAGATCTGCCACTCTCCTCTGCAGGGAACACCTTCTTATCTTGAATCACACTTAAGCCATGTTAAGGTGCAACACAAGTGCAAGCAAGTGTTTATAGGGAACGTGAAGTGAAGGAAGAAAAAAGAAAGTGCTTTAGTTACTTTCACAGTGCATTACACAGATGTCTTTCTCCCTCACGCAGCTCATTTGCTCTTTTCCTCCTGGCAAGGTAGGAGTCAGGGTCCCGTGGCTCCTCGTGGCTCCTTCGTCCTTGTGGAGAACCTTAGCTGCTACAACTAACCTCCCTGTGGCAGCTGTGACTGGCTCTGAGATGATTTAATCTTCCATCTTCACATTTCTTCTCTTCCCTCCTGCAGGAATAGCTGTTCCAGCTATTCCCTTGGAATACATGTTTCTTCCTTTGCCTGGGCCTGTAGATGTGCCCTGTTGGGCTAGGAGTTATCCTGCATACAGAAATTATTCCCAAACAACTCTTTTTTTTCACTGACACATAAAATTGTGCCCCCCAATGCTTTCTTGGGTGGCGACAATTTCCTACGGTGAGCAATTTATCTTTCACTTGGATCTTTTATTCTGTTTTAGTAATAAACAGTAAAATGCAAAATCTGAGGCAGAGATGAAGGGCAGAGGGGATGGCTAGGAAGGAGGGCATTAGTGATAGGTGAACTACTGCAGAAAGGCAGAGAGTTGCTGCACTGGAATGGGAAGGGGAGAAGCTTCTCCTCATATCATCTGCATCAGCAAATGACCCAGCCAGCATCTAATATCAGCAGTTCAATTGCTAACCCATGGATTCAGCATATGACAATGCAGTACTCCTAAGAAGGCATTTACTCCAAAGTAAAGGGGAAGGAAGCCTTTGGTACAATTGCTTCCAGCAGCAGGTGACCAACAGCCTTGCAGACACCCTGGGCCATCGTTTCCTAGCTGAGTAGATTACAGAGTAGATGGAGTTTGTCTGACGGAAAGTTTACACCTGGGAGAGCTCGGACTAATGGGATGCTCTGCCTGGAACACATTTTAATTTTTTTGACAGCATTCATTTCTTTATTTGCTGGTGTCTCAGCAGTGCTTGGAAGCCCCAGTCCTGGGCCTGTGCTATTCAAAAAGAGAACATAAAGGGAATCCCTGCTAGTCACAGAGTTTACAATGCCATTCCAATCAAAACATGAACTTTCAGTGTCTTCCTAATTACTGCAACAGCTAAAACCAAGCTTTTCTTCAAAAGGGAGCTTTCAGTAAATTTTCCAAAATGGAATTATAGTGAGAGAGACTTGATTTTCTCAGCTCCTGAGAAAATGTTACCACAGTTCTACACCTCACCCTTTTCACTCCAGACTTTTCTATTCCACAGTTTTCTCATGGCACTTTTCATCTCCTCATTTCTCAGTGTGTAGATGAGTGGGTTCAGCATGGGTGTGATGACAGTGTAAAACACAGCCACGCTCTTGTCCTCTGAGAGATTGCTGGATGGGCGTATGTAGATGAATGTGCATGGCCCAAAGAAGAGAATCACCACAGTAATGTGGGACCCACAGGTGGAGAGGGCTTTCTTCCGCCCTTCGGACGTTTGCCTTCTCAAGGAAAACAAAATGACAATGTAGGACGTGACCAGGATGAAGAAAGAGACCAAACAAAGCATTCCACCATCGGCAACGACAGTGATGCCCGCAACATAGGTGTCTGTACAGGCCAGCTGTAGTAGGGGATGGACATCACAGAAGTAGTGGTCAATTTCGTTGGGGCCGCAAAAAGGGAGCCTAACAGTTACAAGGGTGTGCACCATGGCATGCACAAAGCCCCCCACCCATGAACCCATCACCATCCAGCCACACACACGCCTGGTCATGAGGGTGGTGTAGTGCAGGGGTCTGCATATGGCAAAGTAGCGATCATAGGCCATCATTGTGAGGATGAAGATCTCAGCGCCGCCAAAGATATGAAATCCAAATAGCTGTGCCATGCAACCCCCAAAGGAAATGGTTTTCTTCTCAACCAGGAAGTCAGCAATCATTTTGGGAGCTGTGACAGAAGAGAAGCAAGTATCTGCAATGGACAGGTGGCAGAGAAAGAAATACATGGGGGAGTTCAGACGTTGACTGCTAACTACAGTGACAACGATGAGCAGATTTCCTGCCACAGTAACAATATAGAAGAACAAAAACACCACAAAATATATTTTCTGCACCCCTTGGTTCTTTGAAAGGCCCAGAAGAATGAATTCCTTCACACTGCTTACATTCTCCATGTTGATCAGTCGGGTGCCAATATGCAATATACAGCTTATACCCCTGGGAAAACAAAGACAGACACATGATTCATCAGCATTTTTTTCATTATTAATAATGAGTTCTATATCAGAAGTGGATACAAACCAAGAAAGATATAGCATTAGTATTAAGCTTTTGAAGTGTTTAGTTTCTGTCATGTATTTTTTAACGGCTATTTAATCCTCCACAGTACAAAACTTCTGCCATGGCTTTGGTGGCACGGAGATAGGTGCACTCTGTGATATGTTCCTTAATCCTGGTGCTCCAGGATTTTGAAGGACCGGCTCCATGGCTGGTAGCCTTCCATGCACTAAGGACAAGGCCAGAGTGTTCACCTTGGGCACTACGAGGCAGATAATGCAGCATGTTTGCCCTCAGGGGAGACAAAGTCCCTGACAGCAATCTTTGTAAAATGGGTGTCTTTAAGAGTACCTGGAAATATTGCTCAGAATGATGATTTGCTTTATAAGTACACATGATCTTCGAATTCTTGTTTAGAAATGTACCCACATGCAGAGAAAAGAACTCTCTTGTGTATATACATTTTGAAACGTAAATATGAAATGTCACAGGCGGAAAAATGAGTTCTGGGAAGGTTATCTATCATGGAGGGGAAAAAAATTGCACATATGACTTAATGTAGTATTTCACATTGTTCTAAATCTCAGCATTGTTTCTATCAGAGGAAGGAAGAATGAAAGACTCTTGTGAGATCTTTTGTCCCAGCACTGTACTGATTTTACCTAGTATGATTTTTGATACACTCTGCGTGATGCTTTCAAGGGTTAACTTAGCTTAATGAAGCTAATCTAACTAAACTCCTTCAACAGCCAGTATAAGTCTGATTCATAGGCTGATTCAGAATGACTAAGTTAGGGTCCTTTGCAGAACCCTTTTTTCCTCCATTCACTATGAGGAGCTTAAGCAAATTAGCACCACCAGGTTAGAATGACCTTTAGAGAATAATCCCTTTTGGTGCCTGAAAGTAGCTCAGAGCTTTTTGTAATGCCATCCACCTGTTTTAGGTTACGGCTGAGCTCCTTGTCCCTAGGCATTTCTACATCCATACAGTTTCTCATTCGAGACAAGGTCACATTCCAGCATAAACATGGGACTTCTTTGGTTCATCCTGTATTCCAGCTACAACCCATCGAGCATTACGTGTCACTAATAAATGAGTAGCCTACATCTTTAGAAAGAGTGTAACGCTTCTAGCTTGCCATTATGCACCCAGACCACCAGAGTTCCTTTGGCAAAGAAGTCTGGGAACCACCAGATTAAACTCTTCACAGAGAGTTTAAGGTCAGCCAAAAGCAGGCACTCTTTTAATAAAAATATCCACTGCATGGGCTTCCTTCTAGTATCAAAACATTCCCCGTCAGCTGGTGTTAAAATGCACCATTTTAAGTCCTGCAGAATTATATCACAACCAGGTCTTCTCATTTGTATTCGTGATCTGTGAGCAAATCTGTGGAATGATTCAGTTAATCCAAGGTATCTACCAACTACTTCCATCTGCAGCATAATCAGAAATTCTCGTGCAGGCACAAAGTCATCAAGCATCCACAGGAAACACTGAAACTGAGAAAAGCCAAGATTACTTTCAAACCCACAAAGTGAAGCCGAGAGAGGAAGTGGGCAAAGTTAGGGACTTTTCCTATGCTTACAGTTGTACTTACACTAGATGAAAGTTTTTCAAGCAGAAGGGTAAAATTTACATGGATGGTTCCCTTTCAGATATTTCTACACGGAAAAGGATCAGTAAGAACAACGGGAGGTCAGTTTCTCCCTCGTCTTACCAGGTCGTGATCCTTTCTACCCCTCTTCCTTCTACTGAGCAACGACGTAGACTTCTCAACAAAATAAATGACAGGGATGAAATGAGCACACCTTTATGGCTGTGCAGTACCCAGTCAAAAAGAAATAGCTGGGCTCCATCCAAGCCAGAGCATCACTGGAAGCATACCACAGCAATCGCAGGGCCATATTTAGGCAGTCAGAAAGGAGTGACCAAGAGAGAAATGGTCAGGGGAAACTATATGCCTGAATGCCAGCAGATGGCAAATTCCTGAGCTAAAAACACGGTGTGCATCTACAAAAGGACCGATTCACAATTCAGACAGCTCGGCTATGTATATTGCTTGAAAAGGTCCTTTCCATCACCACCAAACTGCATTTAACAAACTACCCATCTGTCTGATCTCATCTCATCACCTTAAGTCATGTAGGCACCTGTACCTACGCTAGGCATATTACACCTGACCAGTCTACTTGTAGATGTGATGAATCATGTGCTGCCGGTACCCGTTTCTTACTGCTGACTCCAAGAGGATTACTAGAATGACTAATTCAGTACAGGATTGCCACCAGTTATGGCTTATCTCTTCAAGTGCCTTTGCAGGGGTAGACCTGAGCTATATGACATAATGCAATCAGCTGCAAAATAAAATGAATCTCATGTGTACTCTTAACATCTCAAAAAGGGTGAGAAATTGCACCATCTCCTTACTGCATGCATTCTTCCCTAAAATCTCAGGTGGTTATGGGAAACAAAAGAATAATATCGAAGCAATCTAATCTGCGGCTGTAGAACTAGCTCTGTATATGATTCTAGCCAAAGACAACTAGAGACAGTTGATAACTTCAGTGGAAGTTCCTTTCTGTATTTTCACATTTGTGCAAGAAGAAAGGAAAAGAAAGAGGAAAGCAAAGCAAAGCAAAGCAAAGTGAAGCAAAGCGAGAAGCCAGAGAAGCTGCAAAACTTACCTCGCCTGTGTTTAGAGATCTAATATTTTGTGTAAGGGCTGTACAACCTTATCTCCTCAACTTCTGTCTCCCCTGGTATGAATGTGTTAGAGCCCAGCACCTTTAAAGAACATAGAATGGCTTCTGGAAAGCTTCCAAAACTTGCTTAGGAGGTGGCTGTTAGTGTATAATCCAGTCCCATCTAATTTATTACTTGCTTTCATGTGTCACAAGTGTATCTTGATGTTTCCTGCCTGTGTGAGAAGTGGTTTAATAGGCTGTGTGGATGATGTGACCTGGGTGTGCTGAATGATGCTTTCATATCCCAGCAGCTGCATAAAGGGCTGAGAAGAAAACCTTTTAAGTACCAACCTTTAACCCTCTCCCAGGAAATCTTCCACCTGAAGGGCTCTTGGGGCTGCAGGAGGGAGGGGTGGAGGCTTAGTGAAGGGAAGGCGTGAAAGAAAGGGGCAAAGGAGGAGAATGAGTTCTGTCTTGACTGAAAAGTTTAAGTAAATATATTATAAAGAAACAGTTGTCAGTCAATGCTTTTATAATGATATCACAAAGGCATTTCAGGGTTTCTCCATAAGAAATAACAGTCAAAGGAGTAGCCGAATATTCAACTGGACAAGCATATGCATGGAACTATCCAGTTAACGCTTCTGGAGTTCTTCCTTACTCCAAGCTGATAGTTGTATGGATTTCCCATGTGTAAAGGGCCATTAGGTCCACTGCTCTGGCTTCCTAGCATTGTGAATGCTAAAACAGTCCATTTGTAATCTAGATATTTTCTCTCCTTTTTTAACTTCTGTGTATTCCAAAAAACATGTAAAAGAGAAATCTTCATTAAAGAAAAAAAGAAAGAAACCTGAAGCTGTAGGAAGTGTCACCATCCTCCAGGAATGGTAAAGAATTCCTATCACAGGAGTCTTCTAAGGACAGGTTGGGCTCATTTCTCTCAGGAGTGGTTACGATGAAGTTTTTATAGGGACAGAAGATGTCCTGGGTGACCTCTTGATGACCCTCCAAGTCCTATCTCACCAGAAATTTCATCACTGGAAATCGAGTGAATAAAGCCTCTTTGCAAGAATTTGCATGTTTTAACAGAGGTCAGTGAATTACCAAGTCAGTCAAAAAAATCCTTCATTTACGAACTGGGAAACTGAGGGAGGAAGTCACCTATTTAATGCCAGTGGAAGTCAGCGAATTTAACCCTGACTTAGTCACTCTAGGCTCTTCTGCGGAAAAAAATGAATGTCTCTGGAGGCAGATGCATCTGATCTACCTCAGAACTGATTTTAGGATGCGATTAGGTCTGAAATAGACACCTAGCTTTTAAACAAAACAACCTAGGGTGGACAACTCTCAAATGTCATGATGGGCCCCATCTTTCTTAACCTGAGCAGCTGCAGTCAAAGGTGAACCTATGAAAGGAAACAAACGAAGCAAATAGACATGCTGATTTATAGCAGCATATCATCTCAACCAAGGCCCAAGTCAAATGCATCGTTTCTCTCAACTCTACTGTGTATTTGTAGCTTATGCCTCATGGATGTCAGGAAAGACATTGTCTCAGCTACTGTCCTTTGCTTTGTTTTGCTGAAATTTCTGGAAATGTGGAATGGCCTGAGAGCAACATAGTTAATGTCTCCATCTCCTCTGCACAGAATGCCAGCGATCTCCACAGTGAAAACAGAAATCCTTCAGTTAATGAGAATAAATACTGGTAAAGAAATGCCTTGGTGAAAATAGTCCCCTAACTTAAATGTCCTTTTACTGTCGCCTGGAGTCTTGGGCAGCTTAATGAGGGTTATCAGCAGTCACTCCAGGAAACAAGAGTATTGGGTAAGAAGGTAAACAAAGTCTTACAGTCTTTGGGAAAGGAAGAGGAGCAACAGATGACAGAAGCCAGAGATCAGGCCAATAGCATCTGGCCTGCTAACCTAGTGTGAGTCAGCCTGCCACTTTCTGTACCCAGTGGCACACATGGCAGCTACTTGGCTAGCATCACATTCATGTCCTTTTGTTTCCCTAGCCAAATGGACTACCAGAGGTGACTTAATGCACAAGTCCAAATGAAGAATTGCTGCTACCTCCTGCTGCAAAATAATTCCCCGTTGGGGTGTGCTTAGTGCCAGCAAAGGAGAAAGGTCTTTTCTCCATTTTCATTCCACTTCCCTTGGCACCTGGCTCTGGACACCACTATGGCAGCAGGTCATGCTCAGGGGAGCTGTGATTTGGACAAGGAGGGACTGTGCATGGTGAGATGAATGAGGTTTTGCAGCTGGATAGTGAATACTGGCAAGGGGTTTGTTGACAGAGCCATGGTGAATGTGTGTTGTGAATTTGATGATGGGCAGGATGGGGACAAGGCACGGTGTAGAGGGAAGTTGTGAAACTTGAAATGGATGCTACATGGCCAGGGGCTGTCTTCATGGAGTTTGTGAAATCAGAAGTGCCTGAGGTGTGGTGAGGGACTGTGCTGAAAGATCGTATGAAGTGGCAGGTAATACTGTGGGTGCTAAGCTGTGTTGAAAGACCTTGTGACATCAGAAGCGGACATCGTGTTTTGAAGGGTAACACTAGGAGAGGTTGCAGAATTGTGGCTGCTGAGGTGTCATAAGGCTGGCTACAGACTTCAAGGAGACCCTACAGTAGAACAGGTAATGTGAAGTAGTAGGGGACAATGTATGGTGACAGCTTGTGTTGGGAGAGGTTTTGAGGTCAGAAGAGGACACTCGGTAGTGATGAGTGTGCTAAGGGAGGTTCTGCAGTGACAGTGGACCCTTGGGGAATGAGAAGCTGTGTTGAGGGAGGTTGTGAAATCAGCAGCAAGCATTATGGAAGAGGACTGACAACTTCTCAATCTGTGTGACCCTGAGCAGCAGTAGAGCATCTTCTGCAAGGTCTGTGAAACTAGAGCTGCTCATGGATGCAGCTGGGAAGCAAAGCATCAGTGCAAGAGTCAAGCTATAACTTTGGACAGACAGTTCTTGTGTTCTTTATATCGTGAGACTGTCTGAAGAAGGGAGAAGTAGTGAAAAAGCATTACTATTGCATGCCAAACATTGGTAAATTCCCATTTTTGATGGTCCCTGGCTCATCTCTCTGGGACAGCAGCACCAACCCAGTCTTTTACTTCCTGGGCAGGAGCAACCGTCACCACCAGCTCCACGGCTCTGGGAAAGTCACCTTCCAACAAGCGTTTGCAGAGAAAGCAACGTGCGGAGAAGGAGGCCAAGTGCCCAGAGACACCGCTGCAGAGACTGCGTATAAATCCCTGCTGGCGAGGAGGTGTGGGAGGGTGGGGCAGCCTGCAGAGGGGACTGAGGGGAGGTGGGCAGCAGTGCTCAGCCCCCAGCAGAGCCAGGGCATCTCCACTGCAGTGGGAGCAGCTCAGCTGGTGACGTACCCCTTCCGAGCAGGGCTGTGCTGGGGACCAGGGAGCTGGGTGAGAGCGATCCTTCTCTGCACACCATGCCAGTGCCTCTTCTCATTACGTGGTCCCCCCTTGTGGAAGGGGACATGGTGCACAGAGCATGGCTATGCAGAGCATGCAGAGCACAGGGAGGTAGAGTGACCCAGGATGTTGGGCATGTCTTTGGGACCCTGAACCTTACAGGGAGTCTTTTCCCTCACTTTGACTTGAGGCCAAGCCTGCAGGACTCCAGTGCATTCTGGCAGCTCCTGGGAGGCCACTCTCAGCAGGGATGAGTTTCATCCTGGCTATTTTGGGCTTGTATAGAAACATCCTTGAGGTCTGAACACCTAGGGGACCGTTCAGCTGGTGCCACGGCTGCTCTGGTCAACACACAGGGGTCCTGGAGTGATGCGTGGTGCTTCTGTGTGTGTAGAGAAGAGCACCAATTCCTCACCTACACCCTGAGCCTCTCCATCGCTGTCCCCAGAGGACATCTCAACTCATCTCTCCCAGCTTTCGCCCAAGATGGCCATCTCCAGATGAGTTAGTTGCCCTAGGCTGCCTGTACAGGCAGTGGAGAGAAAGGTGCTTGTAAGGAGCTTTTCCCTTCCCTATGTGGCTGCAGCACACAGCTCCTGCTGAGCCATCAGCCACCCTCCTGTCCCTGTGCCAAATCTCTTCCCCACCACCGTCTCGCCCCACACTGCGGATGCCTCGTTCCCCTTACGCAGTGCCATGCAAGGCCTCTCACCCTAGTGCTTCTGAGAAAGCTTTCAGCTCCCAGCCACAGCACCTTATCTCACTGTCTTCCCAGTAGCTGCTGGGAGGGTCACCTCTCTTCCAGGCACTGGCACTTGCCTGTTGCTGCAGGGCTGAAAGGGCATTTCTCTGCCTCTCCATCCAGCTCTCCAGACTTTCTATTTTTTATTTTTTATTTTTGGCTCCTGCCCTCAATCCTTCCCTCCTTTGTTTCTCCATTACTCTCTTTCTGGGTTGGCTGGTGCGTGGATCTAATTAACACTAAAACAGTTTGTGAGCAAGTGAATGGCTGGATTTAAAAGGAATGGATCTAAATCTGATTTTTTGAAATTAAGTTGAGGGCAGAGAAAGAAGGGAAAATGTCTGCACCAGAACATTCAAAGAACTAACAGGGGTCAAAACTTTTCTTTTTTGTTCATTTTAATTCTATGGGGTAACAGTATTCCTGAAGTCATTTCACAGAATCACAGAATGGTTGAGGTTGGAAGGGACCTCTGGAGATCATCTAGTCCAACCCCCTGCCCAAGCAGGGTCACCTAGAGCAGTTGCCCAAGATCGCGTCCAGGCGTATTTTTGAATATCTCCAGAGAAGCAGACTCTACAACCTCTCTGGGCAACCTGTTCCAGTGCTCTGTCACCCTCACAGTGAAAAAGTTTTTCCTCATGTTCAGATGGAACTGTCTGTGTTTCAGTTTGTGCCCGTTGCCTCGCGTCCTGTCACTGGGCACCACTGAAAAGAGTCTGGCTCCATCCTCTTGACACCCTCCCTTCAGATACTTGTACACGTTAATAAGATCTCCTCTCAGCCTTCTCTTCTCCAAGCTAAACAGGCCCAGCTCTCTCAGCCTTTCCTCATAAGAGAGATGCTCCAGTCCCCTAATCATCTTTGTAGCCCTTCGCTGGACTTCCTCCAGTAGTGCCACATCCCTCTTGTACTGGGGAGCCCAGAACTGGACGCAGTACTCCAGATGTGGCCTCAGCAGGGCTGAGTAGAGGGGGAGAATCACCTCCCTCGACCTGCTGGCAACACTCTTCCTGATGCACCCCAGGATACCATTGGCCTTCTTGGCCACAAGGGCACATTGCTGCCTCATGCTTAACTTGGTGTCCACCAGCACTCCCAGATCCTTCTCCACAGAGCTGCTTTCCAGCAGGTCAGCCCCAACCTGTCCTGGTGCATGGGGTTATTCCTCCCTAGGTGCAGGACCGTGCACTTGCCTTTGTTGAGCTTCAGGAGGTTCCTCTCCACCCACCTCTCCAGCCTCTCCAGGTCTCTCGGAATGGCAGCACAGCCCTCTGGGGTATCCGCCACTCCTCCCAGTTTTGTATCCTCAGCAAACTTGCTGAGGGTGCACTCTGTCCCTTCATCCAGGTCATTGATGAAGAAGCTGAACAAGACTGGAGCCAGGACTGACCCCTGGGGGACACCGCTAGCTACAGGCCTCCAACTAGACTCCGCACCGCTGATCACAACTCTCTGAGCTCTGCCATTCAGCCAGTTCTCAATCCACCTCACTGTCCACTCATCTAACCCACACTTCCTGAGCCTGTCTGTGAGGATGCTATGGGAGACAGTGTCGAAAGCCTTCCTCAAGTCAAGGGAGACAACATCCACTGCTCTCCCTTCATCTACCCAGCCAGTCATTCCATCAGAGAAGGCTATCAGATTGGTTAAGCATGATTTCCCCTTGGCGAAGCCATGCTGACTACTCCTGATCACTTTCTTGTCCTCCACATGCTTGGAGATGGCCTCCAGGATGAGCTGCTCCATCACCTTTCCAGGGATGCAGGTGAGGCTGACTGGCCTGTAGTTGCCTGAGTCCTCCTTCTTGCCCTTTTGGAAGACTGGGGTGACACTGGCTTTCTTCCAGTCTTCAGGCACCTCTCCTGTTCTCCATGACCTTTCCAAGAGGATGGAGAGTGGCTTAGCAATACCATCCGCCAGCTCCCTCAGCACTCGTGGGTGCATCCCATCGGGGCCCATTGATTTGTGGGTGCCAAGTTTGCTTAAATGATCTCTAACCTGATCCTCCTCCACCAAGGGAAAGTCTTCCTTTCTCCAGACTTTCTCTCTTGCCTCCAGCGTCTGGGGTTCCTGAGGGCTGGCCTGAGCAGGAAAGAATGAAGCAAAGGCGGCATTCAGTAACTCTGCCTTCTCTGCATCCTTCCTCACCAGGGCACCCACCCCATTCAGCAAAGGGCCCACATTTTCCCTAGTCTTCCTCTTGCTACTGATGTATTTGAAGAAGCCCTTCTTGTTGTCCTTGACATCGCTCGCCAGATTTAATTCCAAACGGATCTTAGCCTTCCTCGTTGCATCCCTGCATACTCTGACAATGTTCCTATATTCCTCCCAAGTGGCCTGTCCCCCTTTCCACTTTCTGTAGACTTCCTCCTTCTGGTTGAGTTTTGCCAGGAGCTCCTTGCTCATCCATGCAGGTCTCCTGCCTCCTTTGCTTGACTTCCTACTCATAGGGATGCACTGATCTTGAGCCTGGAGGAAGTGGTGTTTGAATATTAACCAGCTCTCTTGAACACTCCTTCCTTCTAGGGCCCTCACCCATGGGATTCCTCCAAGTAGGTCCCTGAAGAGGCCAAAGTTTGCTCTCCTGAAGTCCAGGGTTGCGATCCTACTTGGTGCCCTGCTGCCTCCTCGCAGGATCCTGAACTCCACCATCTCATGGTCACTGCAGCCAAGGCTGCCCCCGACCTTCACATCTTCCACCAGTCCTTCTTTGTTTGTTAGTACGAGGTCCAGCAGCACACCTCTCCTTGTTGGCTCCTCCACCACCTGTGTCAAGAAGTTGTCACCAATGCTCTGCAGGAACCTCCAGGACTGTTTGTGCCTAGCTGTGTTGTCTTTCCAGCAGATATCGGGGTGGTTGAAGTCCCCCATGAGAACCAGGGCCTGGGATCGTGAGGCTACTTCCAGCTGTCTGTAGAAGACCTCATCGACTTCCTCTTCCTGATCAGGCGGCCTGTAGTAAACACCCACAGCAGTGTCACCCATGCTAGCCTGCCCTTTAATCCTTACCCATAAGCTCTCGACTCGCTCTTCATCCACCCCTAGGCACAGCTCAATACATTCCAGTGCTCTCTCACATAAAGAGCAACTCCACCACCTCGCTGTCCTGGTCTGTCTTTCCTAAAAAGCACGTAGCCATCCATGACAGCATTTCAGTCATGCGAGCTATCCCACTAGTTCAAAGAACTAACAGGGGTCAAAGCTTCTCTTTTTTGTTTGTTTTAATTCTACGGAGTAACAGTATTCCTGAAGCCATTTCATGTCAGTTAACAAGGTTTGGAGAAGCCCTTTGACAGTTGATTATAATATTGCTTTAGCAGAGATTTCACTAGAAACCATGAGACCTCTCTGCTGTTCTCCTTCTATATCCACTTGTTCTTTCAGCTCCACTGACTGCATTTCCTGGATCTCCGTGGTTGTGGTGGGATCCTAGGCACCTGGCACACCTACACTGTGAGGACCCAAAGTCCGGTGACCTAAATCCTACCCTTAGCTTTTACCAAGACTAAAGATAAATCCTTCCCACCCTAAATACTTTACATTTATTTTATCTCTAAATGATGTTTTCTTGAACAATACGAGAGAAGAGAAAATGACCATAACTAGTAGAAGTGTTGCTGTGTCTTGTGATAGTCTCAGGGGGAATGTGTAGGTTTAGGTAATACCTCTGCACCTTGCTGGAGCTCACACAAACGCAGTTCACATGAAAGCCTTGCTCTTGTGTGGACCAAGGCAGCTGTAAGAAGCTGTGACCAACAGCCAGGTGTTTACCCAAGCACAAATGTCTGATGAGGTCAGGAGCATGGCACGGGAGGAGCACTTGAGGCCTGGAGTTTATTAAGCACAGGATGGACTGAGGCCGGTATGGTAAAGGTGGAACATGAAGAGCCATCTTGGGGCACAGATCAAACATGTTACAGGGTGGAATTGGGTAACGGGGATGCTATAAATTGTTTGCATGACAAAAGATCCACTTGGGCAGGCCAGCTGCAGGGGAATATGCCAAGCATGTTAAATCCTCATATGTAGTTCATTGAATCACATAGGGACTGGTCCTGCTCCCTCTGAAATCACTGCAGGACATGTTATTCCCTTGCCAAAGAGCAAGTGCAGCTGTGTAGTACCAGACTAGCACGGCTGGAGTTAGCTCTTCTCAAATAACCTTGGCTTTTTGTTTGTCCTTTTTCAGCCCACACTGAAGCTTTCAGCAAAGATTTTTCCTGTGTCTTACATAAAAAAGTATTTACCTGGTCCAGTCCCCATTTCCTTTTCCTTTTGTTTTCCCTTTATTTCTTTTCATTATGATTTGCCTTATATTTAGGGTTCTCTTTGACAGTAGTTTTAACAGTATTCCCTCCACGACACATTGTATGATGAGTGTTCTTGGTTCTTCTCATATCCCTTTTCTTTGTCAGGAACATCCCACGAAATGGGTGATGCATATGTTGCTACTCTAATGCAAAGCACAGCTATAACGGAAACGCATCCTAAGGCAGCTCCAGAAAATGCAAAATGGACTGAGAAAATCAGATGGATTTTCAGATGGAGAAAATATATTACCAAATGTGCACGAGATCCATGAAGAGCAGAGAATAACAACGACAACAACAACAAATCTCACAATTAAGTGGGTGCTAATATTCATCTAATTACTAAGACAGAAACAATCTATACAAAATAGGAATCTCTGTCAGCTAAAAACTTTTTTTTTTTTGCCCTGTTTGTCTCCTGAAATTTCTTTCCATGAGTCATTTCCTCTACACAGAGAAGATTAGAAGTCAAGAGCATGGCTGAATGCCCTGAAACTTGCTCCATGTACAGACAAAACCAGACTTTGTGAGCTTAATTCTCCTTCAGTTTGAGCTGGTGTAGAGCGACCTCTTCACGAAAAGTCCTGAGGGATGTTGAGGGGACAAATTCCAGCTATCATGCAGCTGGGAAATACTAGCTTTCCAAGTGACAAGGTTGCTTAAGGGATGGGAGAGGAAGGGGAAAAGCAGGGACAGAAACACCAGCAAAGAAAGCTTTGTAAGGAGTCCTTGCCTCTGACAGAGACAGGTTTGAGCTGCAGGGATCGATTCACTATGTCAGAACATGACAAAAAGCATCAGTTCTTTTTAAAATTGTTGGACAAATGTGTCCCTAATTCCTCTTTGCATATGTATAATTTGTACAAGGGTTCTAATTTTCATGCTAACAAATGTGTTTGGACTGCACTCTGTCTACAACAGGTAAAAACGGTTTTTGATAGTATCTCTCTCCTGAGATATGGTCTTTAGCAGGCTATTTCCTGTTAGAGATCAGTTTCAAAAGAACAGTAATCCTGATGAGCTCGGAAACCATCTAGTGTTCAGAAAATGTAAGGTTAAGTTGGTGTCCAACCTTGCACAGCCTAGAAAGGACAACCCCTGATAGGATTTGGCTGCTTTTCCTGGAAAGGGCATTCTGAATGCGGGTAGCCAAGAGCAACCTTCCAGTAAGAATTACGATGAGTTCTTGAGATATATATATATATATATAGGGAGTGTGTGGCCAATCCGCTTTAGGCCAGTTTCCATAAGGATGCAATACAGACTGCAGGGTTTCTTGGGGAAAAATGTGAAGGACTGCTGGCCCAAATCTCTGCTTCCTTCTGTGTTTACTGCTCCACTGCCTCTCTCCCTCCCTCACCCTCCAGCACTCTCCTCCCTGCTCTTCCATATCCTTGTATCCTTACACAACTGATAAAAATCCCCAGGAAGGGATAAGCAGCAGCTCATAACAGTCCAGATTCCTGACCAGTTAACTGCCAGGGCAGATGTACTCGCACTTTACTAAGCTGAACGGGAAAAGCAGAAAAACAGTATCTGCACTTTTAAGTTTCGCGTAATTGTGTCATCTTAAGTAGCATTAGCATATTACTTCCCCTCTCAGATCACATCTGTTCTTTTAAGAAGAAAGAGAGTGAATGGCCTGTTGGGGATTACCTCTGACATGACAGATGACATGGAAAGTGTACGAGAGACCATGCAGTCAGCTTTGGCCCCCAGCTCTCTATTTATTTGGCTGAATTTCTTGCATTAACCCTATCAGCCCGTTTCACTGCAGGGATGTGTCACACTACTTGAGAGTCATGCTCAGAGTGAGATGATGTCCTTGACAGGTCGATCCTGCCTGTATTCTCCCTGTGATCCTCCAGAAGATGTTCTGGATTACTTCTGGCCAGGTTTTCACAGGGCCCTCGCGGGTCTTTGGAGCAGACTCCAGGAGAAGGGGACCGCCTGCTGTGTGCCTTCCTTCGCTGCCCCCGCAGGCTCTTGTGTGTCTGATAGAGCCTCACTGCCTCCCCAGCTTGCTGCTGTTTTACAGGAGTGCTTCTGGCCTGCAAGGGGGATTGGCTCTACCCAGCAACCTTTGCCAGCAAATCAGGTGGTCGACCCACTGCACCTCCTGCTATCTCCTTTGCAAGGTCAGGGCTAGCCAAGTTCTCTCCTACCTCTAGTGGCTTCTTTGGGATGGGAATTTGTCAGTCTTCCCTTCTCTCTGCCCTGAGGAACTTCCTACACAGTCCTGTGCCTCACAGATGGTGGGAGTTTTGTGGCAGCAGGGGGACTCTCTTCGTTATTCCCTTAGGATTCCTTCCTTTGAACTCTGACACACTCACATCCCTTTTTTCATTTGTATTCCCACAGCCTGCACCCTGCCTCACCCTGAATCTCTTCCTTTTTCAGGGAGAGCTTTCAGTTTGTGGCTGGAGGGAGGTTGGTGTGTTCCTTCTGGTAAGCAGGGACAGCATCCAGGCAGACACCTCAAGCAGAGGAGAACATACATCCCCATATAGCTCTCCCTTCCTTCAATACATTGTGGTCATTCTTCCTTCCACATTTCTTTTAGAAAACCTTCTTTTTTTCCCAAAAATGAATGTTGAGGGGTGGGGAGAGATCCCTTGTATGGTTTATTGCCAAAAATAATTGTTTTTGAAATTATTTTTGACCAGACACTTTTGACAATATGTGGTCTATGCAATGGCTTTAGGAGCAAGAAAATTGATGGAGAAGGAGCTGAGATTTTTGCTCTCAGTTAACGTGAAGGTTGAAAGCAAGAAGCAAACAAAGACCAGGCTGATACATTTCAAGATGGTGTTTAATAAATTTAGCACCCAAGGACAGTGACAGTAAGCAGAGATAGAAAGCTATGCAGCCTGCTTCTCATGCCATATTGTGCAGGAGTCTAAATGAACAAAGGGCATTTGAATATGGGCTTAATGTAGCAGACTAGCAACATGGCTTGGGATAACCCTAAATTAAAGCCTTATATTCACTTCCCCCCCCCCGATTTCTAGAGTCCAATGGTTTAAAGGAATCTTCATAGTCTTCCTCTCTCTTTCCTTTTGTCTCCAATGCAGAAGGTGTTCAGGCAAAAGAAGGGGTGAATTTAAGAGGGCATAGTTATTGTTTGTGGCTTTCCCGTTCATCTTTGTCATCTGCTGAATCTTTAAAGGCCCTCTGGAAGGCCAGCCTGAGGGTGAGCCGAATCCTCCGATCCCTGTAGCTGCCCACAATGAAGTAAAGAACTGGACTGAGGCTGCTATTGACGCAGGACAGCACAAAACCAATCTCTGGGGAGTAGAGAAATTTATAGCCCCAGAAGTCAAAGAGGATCAGGACACTCAGCGGAACAGCAAAAATGAGGAAGAAGAGGACGGTGAGCATAATCAGGGTGAAGAGCCTGCCTGTTTGGAGGTGCTGGGAGCTGCACTTGCCTTTGAGGAAGAGGGTGAGGCTGAATACCAGCATGAGGGGCGTGCAGAAGAGGAAGTCCAGGACTCCAATGGTGATAAGGAGTATGTGGCAGTTGCTGGAGGGGCGAACAGTGCAAGAAACGTACCCCAGCATGTTCAGCAGCAGCGAGAGGCTCCAGAGCAGGCCGGAGATGATGCTGGACAAGTGCTTTGGGCGATGGCTTCGGCACCAGATGGGACAGAGGACAGACGGGCACCTCTCAATGCTGATGGCTGTCAAGAGATACAAGCCAGTCCCGTACGTGAAAAGATCCAGGAAGAGGAATATCCCAAACTGCACTCCCACATTGCAGTGCATCAGGCACTGAACTGTTTCGATGGCGATGCAGAGCAGGTAGCCAAAGTCAGCGGCAGCCAGGTTCAGGATGTAGACAGTGAAGCGGTTCCTCTGGATGCGGAAGCCGAGGTACCACAGGACCGTGCCATTTCCCACCATGCCACAGGCAGAGCTGATGAGGCAGAAGCTCTCCATGAACTTGAGGAGAGCATATGACGGCTCTGCCTTTTGCACAGTCCCACTGTAATGAGCCCCTTCAGCCAGGCTGGTTGTATTTGGAAGGAAGGTTGATGTAGTTTTAGCACTCATAGTGAGGGCTTCACTGTGAAGTACTGATCTGTCACTGTCTCTGATTTCACACAGACCTGTAAGCAGAGAGGACAGAGGTGGTAGCTCGTGTGACTTTCTCTCCTGATCATCTGGTGGTGTTTGCAATGCCTTTCCAGCTCTTTGTAGCCAGAGGTAGATTCAGGGAAGGATTGCTGTGTTTGGACTTGGAGCCCAGAGCTTCTATGTGTCATTTAAAACACCGTATCTGAGGCCAAATTGTGTGTGGCATGTAGGAAAAGCTAGATTACAATGTATGTGTCTCTTTTTGAACTTATTTCTTGAGGCTCCTTTTACAGCCAGTAGTGGGAACAAGTACGTTAAAATAAAGCAATGTTAGCTCAGATTGATCATACCCAAAAAGTTCCTCATTTTCCTGTCTTAATAAAGAGAGAACCCAGGGATATTAGCTCAGATATAATTGTCTTTGCTTCACATAGCTAGGATTAGGTGAGATGTATATTGTCAAAAGTGTATAAAAATTGTAGACAATCAACATACAAATTAAGGTAGCATTAAATCAGACCGAGTTTTTCCTATCCATACTCCCAGAAAACATCATCGAGTAGTCATAATAGCTGGTAGATTTTTATGTTGATGACTGATTTCTATTTTAATGAAATGTAGTTTAATGTGATTGGTTTGGCCTCTGGAGCCTTATGTATAGATAATAATTCAGTCTGACAGAGTCAGGCCTTACTAATTTCTTTCTCAGAAGTTTTAAGAAGCATGTGTAGGAGAAAGTGTCTGACCCTCACATGACATTGGAATTATGGCTTAAATAATCCTTTCACACCGTTCTGTCAATTCACCCTGCTCTCTCCCCATGATACTGGGATTTGAATGAGAATATTGCCCCCCAAAAAACCTCCAAAACCAAAGGTCCAGAAATAAAATTCACTCCATTTTTGTCCCATGAGGTCAAACTGTGTGACTCTTTCCTACTCGCCCTGCCAGCTGTTAATTTGGACATGACAAGATAGAGAAGTGCCATGAAAGACAGCAGGAGATAGTCAAAAAGAAGAGAGAAACAAGTCAAAATAAGGACAGTGGTGAAGAGGTGAATCATGGGATAATCTAACCGACACGAATAGTTCCTTACCCCTTTGTCAAATGCCACAGCAAGTGGGGAGACAGACTACCTGAACGGGTGAAATGTGACAAATTGAAACATTATTGTTTCATCTGCACAGCCCACCCTGTCTCCAGTGCTACACGGAAAAACTATGCAGGTAATCTCCTCGTCCAGCTGATAGCTGGGGCAGTGGGGATAATTTTGCCGCATGAGTCTGTGACAGGCATATACACCGGCAGTGCTTGGTTGGGAATCCAAGTGGAACCATTGCACCTAACTTTATGCATTAAGAATACAAACGTCTCATTGCACTTAGCTTTTAAAGCTACCATTAGAATTAATGGAGGTTTAGGAGCACCTGCAAGGGTAATATTTTGGCCCTAAGATAGGTGTCTTAGGTGTGCACAGTCAGCTGCCTGTCTTTCTCTGCTGACTGCAGACACATCCAATGGTGCTAGCTTCATCTAGAGGCTTAACATCTGGATGGCTAAAGACAGGTAAGGTGAATTGCACCCTTAATGTCATCACCACAGCTTGCAGGATGTGTCTTTTAGGGTTGACTGAACCCAGGGAACTTCTGGCACTGCAGCATACTCTTTTGTAGGGAGCTAGAAGATTCCATCCTCAGCCATTATGAGACCTCGAGTGTTTCTAACATCAAGCCTTTAGAGCCTGTTAGATCCAAGAAAGAATTTAAGTATGTACTTCTGAAACGGACTAAGGGAAATAAAAAGCATTGTCTCTTTCAGAAAGCAAGGAATGTCTGTTGTAGCACAGTTTGTTTCAGAACAGGCAGGTAAGTGCTGCATGTAACATCTGAGTCCAAACTCACCTTCTGTTTCTTTATCTTAGTAGAGTAGCTTACTGCTTGCCCAACAGCACTCACAAGGCTACCTGCTCCCTGAACATCTGTAGCAAGCCCATTGAAAATATATGGCCTTATGACTGTGTCCACTTCCTCTCCATCTGGTTGTGGGGTGGCAGCAGATCTCCCACAATGAAAAATTATCAGACCTTGATCCACAGTAGAAAGTATCTGAAGTAGCCGCTAATTCTGTGAACCAAGTATGCTGTGAGGAGAAAGGAAGACCCGATGGTTAGTGGTTACCTACGCTTTGGAGAATCCAGTTGCAGCACACTCCTCTGCCACAACCTCTCTGTGTGACCTGAAGCAATTTGCCAACTGATTTAAAGAGGACGCAACTATTTGAGTGGCACCTACCTCTGCCTTTGCCCACTCCAACCTTCTGACCAGGTGCTCACATTAAGAAAGTGGTTGTTTTACCTCCCTGCTGCCATCATCTCCACAAGGCAATTCACCCCACCTGAAATGTGGGTCATCCTCTGGAGGTGCCTCTCTCTCCATTGGCCATTTAGGGAACATCAGGTGATTACGTTTCTAGCTAAGGCATTTCAATCAGATTTCATAATGCTAAATAGCATCAGCCTGGGCCATTGATATGTACTGTCATGTACTGTCATACTGGTTGTAATGGACGCCCTGTGGAGATATGCCGAATCATCAAAAACTTTGCATTCCATATAATGCAAGTGAAGTAACCATCCTATGACTTCCATAGACCGTGCAAAAGCAAGTGGAAAAGTCACTCACAGTTCTCGTATATCTCTTATAAGACTTTGGTAGACTCCTTTGGTAAGACTCCTGCCTCCAAAGCATATTCAAAACCTGAGTCTACTTCCTTAATGAAACTAATTAATGAAAGCCTGCATCAAATAGCAGCAGTCTAGCTGGTCTTTCTTTCCCTTGAGATTAAACATCCTTCCTGTAGTTTGCATGCTGAGTACAGTATAGTTCTTGTGGCAGCTGTTAGTCTGAACAAACTTGACACCACAAAGACATCTCCTTGTCTGGACACAGAGTTATGCTGTTGTGTTTTCTCAGCTAATCTTAATTGATCATCTAAGACCAAAACTGCTAGTGTTTGATCTCTGAAGAATGCCACCTTCTATGACGGATGGGCAGTTAGGGCAATGCAATAGCATTTGTTCTTGGAAAAAGATCCCCAGAAAGAAGATCTCCTTATCTTGAAGATGATCAAGACAACTGTGTAGCTATAGCCATTTTCTAACCAGCAGGAAAGGAAAATATTTGAGCTCCTTTCCCCCCGTTCTTTTTTCTCCTCCCTTCCCCTCACCATCTCTCCAAAATCATGGCAGAAAGCAAGAGACAGAGGGCAATGGCAAAGACCGCTGCAGCCATCCAGGACTTTCTCACCTTCTTGTGGGTTCCTTGGTATTTCAGGGACTATTTGCAGTAACTGCCTGGTGTGGATCTGCTGGTGAAAATGGTCACCTGAATTCTGTGACTGATGGTCCAGATAAAATCCTTGTGCTGTAAAATCAAATCCTGGTGCTGGGCTATTTAGACACTGTTAAAAAAGCCATGGTCATTTCAATGTGACATCTGGAGAAAGAGCCAGTCACTCTCTTGAGGAAGTATCTAGTTTTTCGCATGTGGTCACTTAGATTTCAACCACCTCCCCCTTCCCTCCCAGCACAGAACCTGTCACTGTCATGGCTTAGGAAATGCTTTTTCACTACTTCTCCCTTCTTCAGACAGTCTCACGATATAAAGAACACAAGAACTGTCTGTCCAAAGTTATAGCTTGACTCTTGCACTGATGCTTTGCTTCCCAGCTGCATCCATGAGCAGCTCTAGTTTCACAGACCTTGCAGAAGACGCTCTACTGCTGCTCAGGGTCACACAGATTGAGAAGTTGTCAGTCCTCTTCCATAATGCCTGCTGCTGATTTCACAACCTCCCTCAACACAGCTTCTCATTCCCCAAGGGTCCACTGTCACTGCAGAACCTCCCCTAGCACATTCCTCACTACCGAGTGTCCTCTTCTGACCTCAAAGCCTCTCCCAACACAAGTTGTCACCATACATTGTCCCCTACTACTTCACAGAACCTGTTCTACTGTAGGGTCTCCTTGAAGTCTGTAGCCAGCCTTATGACACCTCAGCAGCCACAATTCTGCAACCTCTCCTAGTGTTACCCTTCAATACACGATGTCCGCTTCTGATGTCACAAGGTCTTTCAACACAGCTTGGCACCCACAGCATTACCTGCCACTTCATACGATCTTTCAGCACAGTCCCTCACCACACCTCAGGCACTTCTGATTTCACAAACTCCACAAAGACAGTCCCTGGCCATGTAGCATCCATTTCAAGTTTCACAACTTCCCTCTACACCGTGCCTTGTCCCCATCCTGCCCATCATCAAATTCACAACACACATTCACCATGGCTCTGTCAACAAACCCCTTGCCAGTATTCACTATCCAGCTGCAAAACCTCATTCATCTCACCATGCACAGTCCCTCCTTGTCCAAATCACAGCTCCCCTGAGCATGACCTGCTGCCATAGTGGTGTCCAGAGCCAGGTGCCGAGGTAAGTGGAATGAAAATGGAGAAAAGACCTTTCTCCTTTGCTGGCACTAAGCGCAACCCTACGGGGAATTATTTTGCAGCAGGAGGTAGCAGCAATTCTTCATTTGGACTTGTGCATTAAGTCACCTCTGGTAGTCCATTTGGCTAGGAAAACAAAAGGACATGAATATGATGCTAGCCAAGTTGCTGCCATGTGTGCCACTGGGTACAGAAAGTGGCAGGCTGACTCACACTAGGTTAGCAGGCCAGATGCTATTGGCCTGATCTCTGGCTTCTGTCATCTGTTGTTCCTCTTCCTTTCCCAAAGACTGTAAGACTTTGCTTACCTTCCTACCCAATACTCTTGTTTCCTGCAGTGACTACTGTTAACCCTCAATAACCTGCCCAAGACTCCAGGTGACAGTAAAAGGACATTTAAGTTAGGGGACTATTTTCACCAAGACATTTCTTTACCAGTATTTATTCTCATTAACTGTAGGATTTCTGTTTTCACTGTGGAGATCGCTGGCATTCTGTGCAGAGGAGATGGAGACATTAACTATGTTGCTCTCAGGCCATTCCACATTTCCAGAAATTTCAGCAAAACAAAGGAAAGGACGGTAGCTGAGACAATGCCTTTCCTGACATCCATGAGGCATAAGCTACAAATACACAGTAGAGTTGAGAGAAATGATGAATTTGACTTGGGCCTTGGTTGAGATGATATCCTGCTATAAATCAGCATGTCTATTTGCTTCGTTTGTTTCCTTTCTTAGGTTCACCTTTGACTGCAGCTGCTCAGGTTAAGAAAGATGGGGCCCATCATGACAGTGAGATTTGTCCGCCCTCAGTTATTTTGTTTAAAAGCTAGGTGTCTATTTCAGACCTAATCGCATCCTAAAATCAGTTCTGAGGTAGATCAGATGCATCTGCCTCCAGAGACATTCATTTTTTTGCGCAGAAGAGCCTAGAGTGACTAAGTCAGGGTTAAATTTGCTGACTTCCATCGGCATTAAATAGGTGACTTCCTCCCTCAGTTTCCCAATTCGTAAATGAAGGATTTTTTTGACTGACTTGGTAATTCACTGACCTCTGTTAAAACATGCAAATTCTTGCAAAGAGGCTTTATTCACTCGATTTCCAGTGATGAAATTTCTGGTGAGATAGGACTTGGAGGGTCATCAAGAGGTCACCCAGGACATCTTCTGTCCCTATAAAAACTTAATCGTGACCACTCCTGAGAGAAATGAGCCCAACCTGTCCTTAAAAGACTCCTGTGATAGGAATTCTTTACCATCCCTGGAGGATGGTGACTCTTCTTACAGCTTGAGGTTTCTTTCTTTTTTTCCTTTAATGAAGATTTCTCTTTGACATGTTTTTTGGAATACACAGAAGTTAAAAAAGGAGAGAAAATATCTAGATTACAAATGGACTGTTTTAGCATTCACAATGCTAGGAAGCCAGAGCAGTGGACCTGATGGCCCTTTACACATGGGAAATCCATACAACTATCAGCTTGGAGTAAGGAAGAAATCCGAGAAGCATTAACTGGATAGTTCCATGCATATGCTTGTCCAGTTGAATACTCAGCTACTCCTTTGACTGTTATTTCTTATGGAGAAACCCTGAAATGCCTTTGTGATATCATTATAAAAGCATTGACTGACAACTGTTTCTTTAAAATATATTTACTTAAACTTTTCAGTCAAGACAGAACTCATTCTCCTCCTTTGCCCCTTTCTTTCACGCCTTCCCTTCACTAAGCCTCCACCCCTCCCTCCTGCAGCCCCAAGAGCCCTTCAGGTGGAAGATTTCCTGGGAGAGGGTTAAAATTGGTACGTAAACGGTTTTCTTCTCAGCCCTTTTTGCAGCTGCTGGGATATGAAAGCATCATTCAGCACACCCAGGTCACATCATCCACACAGCCTATTAAACCACTTCTCACACAGGCAGGAAACATCAAGATACACTTGTGACACATGAAAGCAAGTAATAAATTAGATGGGACTGGATTATACACTAACAGCCACCTCCTAAGCAAGTTTTGGAAGCTTTCCAGAAGCCATTCTATGTTCTTTAAAGGTGCTGGGCTCTAACACATTCATACCAGGGGAGACAGAAGTTGAGGAGATAAGGTTGTACAGCCCTTACACAAAATATTAGATCTCTAAACACAGGCGAGGTAAGTTTTGCAGCTTCTCTGGCTTCTCGCTTTGCTGCGCTTTGCTTTGTTTTGCTTTGCTTTCCTCTTCCTTTTCCTTTCTTCTTGCACAAATGTGAAAACACAGAAAGGAACTTCCACTGAAGTTATCAACTGTCTCTAGTTGTCTTTGGCTAGAATCATATACAGAGCTAGTTCTACAGCCGCAGATTAGATTGCTTCGATATTATTCTTTTGTTTCCCATAACCACCTGAGATTTTAGGGAAGAATGCATGCAGTAAGGAGATGGTGCAATTTCTCACCCTTTTTGAGATGTTAAGAGTACACATGAGATTCATTTTATTTTGCAGCTGATTGCATTATGTCATATAGCTCAGGTCTACCCCTGCAAAGGCACTTGAAGAGATAAGCCATAACTGGTGGCAATCCTCTACTGAATTAGTCATTCTAGTAATCCTCTTGGAGTCAACAGTAAGAAACGGGTACCTGCAGCACATGATTCATCACATCTACAAGTAGACTGGTCAGGTGTAATATGCCTAGCTTAGGTACAGGTGCCTACATGACTTAAGGCGATGAGATGAGATCAGACAGATGGGTAGTTTGTTAAATGCAGTTTGGTGGTGATGGAAAGGACCTTATCAAGCAAGACACATAGCTGAGCTGTCTGAATTGTGAATCGGTCCTTTTGTAGAAGCACACCTTGTTTCTAGCTCAGGAGTTTGCCATCTGCTAGTATTCAGGCATATAGTTTCCCCTGACCATTTCTCTCTTGGTCACTCCTTTCCGACTGCCTAAATATGGCCCTGCGATTGCTGTGGTATGCTTCCAGTCATGCTCTGGCTTGGATGGAGCCCAGCTATTTCTTTTGGACTGGGTACTGCACAGCCATAAAGGTGTGCTCATTTCATCCCTGTCATTTATTTTGTTGAGAAGTCTAGGTCATTGCTCAGTAGAAGGAAGGGGGGTAGAAAGGATCACGACTTGGTAAGACGAGGGAGAAACTGACCTCCCGTTGTTCTTACTGATCCTTTTCCGTGTAGAAATATCTGAAAGGGAACCATCCATGTAAATTTTACCCTTCTGCTTGAAAAACTTTCATCTAGTGTAAGTACAACTGTAAGCATAGGAAAAGTCCCTAACTTTGCCCACTTCCTCTCTCGGCTTCACTTTGTGGGTTTGAAAGTAATCTTGGCTTTTCTCAGTTTCAGTGTTTCCTGTGGATGCTTGATCCCTTTGTGCCTGCACGAGAATTTCTGATTATGCTGCAGATTGAAGTAGTTGGTAGATAACTTGGCTTAACAGAATCATTCCACCGATTTGCTCACAGATCACGAATACAAATGAGAAGACCTGGTTGTGATATAATTCTGCAGGACTTAAAATGGTGCATTTTAACACCAGCTGACGGGGAATGTTTTGATCCTAGAAGGAAGCCCATGCAGTGGATATTTTTATTAAAAGAGTGCCTGCTTTTGGCTGACCTTAAACTCTCTGTGAAGAGTTTAATCTGGTGGTTCCCAGACTTCTTTGCCAAAGGAACTCTGGTGGTCTGGGTGCATAATGGCAAGCTAGAAGCGTTACACTCTTTCTAAAGATGTAGGCTACTCATTTATTAGTGACACGTAATGCTCGATGGGTTGTAGCTGGAATACAGGATGAACCAAAGAAGTCCCATGTTTATGCTGGAATGTGACCTTGTCTCGAATGAGAAACTGTATGGGTGTAGAAATGCCTAGGGACAAGGAGCTCAGCCATAACCTAAAACAGGTGGATGGCATTACAAAAAGCTCTGAGCTACTTTCAGGCACCAAAAGGGATTATTCTCTAAAGGTCATTCTAACCTGGTGGTGCTAATTTGCTTAAGCTCCTCATAGTGAGTGGAGGAAAAAAGGGTTCTGCAAAGGACCCAATTCAGCCATTCTGAATCAGCCTATGAATCAGACCTATACTGGCGGTTGAAGGAGTTTAGTTAGATTAGCTTCATTAAGCTAAGTTAACCCTTGAAAGGATCACGCAGAGTGTATCAAAAATCATACTAGGTAAAATCAGTACAACACTGGGACAGAAGATCTCACAAGAGTCTTTCATTCTTCCTTCCTCTGATAGAAACAATGCTGAGATTTAGAACAATGTGAAATACTACATTAAGTCATATGTGCAATTTTTTTCCCCTCCATGATAGATAACCTTCCCAGAACTCATTTTTCCGCCTGTGACATTTCATATTTACGTTTCAAAATGTATATACACAAGAGAGTTCTTTTCTCTGCATGTGGGTACATTTCCCTTCTAAACAAGAATTCGAAGATCATGTGTACTTATAAAGCAAATCATCATTCTGAGCAATATTTGCAGGTATTCTTAAAGACACCCATTTTACAAAGATTGCTGTCAGGGACTTTGTCTCCCCTGAGGGCAAACATGCTGCATTATCTGCCTTGTAGTGCCCAAGGTGAACACTCTGGCCTTGTCCTTAGTCCATGGAAGGCTATCAGCCGTGGAGCCAGTCCTTCAAAATCCTGGAGCACCAGGATTAAGGAACATATCACAGAGTGCACCTATCTCCGTGCCACCAAAGCCATGGCAGAAGCTTTGTACTGTGGAGAATTAAATAGCTGTGAAAAAAAAATACATGACAGAAACTAAATGCTTCATAAGCTTAATACTAATGCTATATCTTTCTTGGTTTGTATCCACTTCTGATATAGAACTCACTATTAATAATGAAAAAATGCTGATGAATCATGTGTCTGTCTTTGTTTTCCCAGGTGTATAAGCTGTATATTGCATATTGCCACCCAACTGACCAACATGGAGAATGTAAGCAGTGTGAAGGAATTCATTCTTCTGGGCCTTTCAAAGAACCAAGGGGTGCAGAAAATATATTTTGTGGTGTTTTTGTTCTTCTATATTGTTACTGTGGCAGGAAATCTGCTCATCGTTGTCACTGTAGTTAGCAGTCAACGTCTGAACTCCCCCATGTACTTCTTTCTCTGCCACCTGTCCATTGCAGATACTTGCTTCTCTTCTGTCACAGCTCCCAAAATGATTGCTGACTTCCTGGTTGAGAAGAAAACCATTTCCTTTGGGGGTTGCATGGCACAGCTATTTGGGTTTCATATCTTTGGCGGCGCTGAGATCTTCATCCTCACAGTGATGGCCTATGATCGCTACTTTGCCATATGCAGACCCCTGCACTACACCACCCTCATGACCAGGCGTGTGTGTGGCTGGATGGTGATGGGTTCATGGGTGGGGGCCTTTGTGCACTCCCTGGTGCAGACCCTCATAACCGTTAGCCTCCCTTTTTGTGGCCCCAACGAAATTGACCACTACCTCTGTGATGTGCGTCCCCTACTACAACTGGCCTGTACCGACCCCTATGTTGCGGGCATCATTGTCGTTGCCAATACTGGAATGATTTGTTTGGTCTCTTTCTTCATCCTGGTCACGTCCTACATTGTCATTTTGTTTTCCTTGAAAAGGCGAACGTCCGAAGCGCGGTACAAAGCCCTCTCCACCTGTGGGTCCCACATTACTGTGGTGATTCTCTTCTTTGGGCCATGCATATTCACCTACATACGCCCATCCAGCAGTCTCTCGGAGGAGAAGAGGTTAGCTGTGTTTTTCAGTATCATCACGCCCATGCTGAACCCACTCATCTACACGCTGAGAAATGAGGAGGTGAAAAGTGCCATGAGAAAACTGTGGAATAGAAAAGTCTGGAGTGAAAAGGGTGAGGTGTAGAACTGTGGTAACATTTTCTCAGGAGCTGAGAAAATCAAGTCTCTCTCACTATAATTCCATTTTGGAAAATTTACTGAAAGCTCCCTTTTGAAGAAAAGCTTGGTTTTAGCTGTTGCAGTAATTAGGAAGACACTGAAAGCTCATGTTTTGATTGGAATGGCATTGTAAACTCTGTGACTAGCAGGGATTCCCTTTATGTTCTCTTTTTGAATAGCACAGGCCCAGGACTGGGGCTTCCAAGCACTGCTGAGACACCAGCAAATAAATAAATGAATGCTATCAAAAATATTAAAATGTGTTCCAGGCAGAGCATCCCATTAGTCCGAGCTCTCCCAGGTGTAAACTTTCCGTCAGACAAACTCCATCTACTCTGTAATCTACTCAGCTAGGAAACAATGGCCTAAGGTGTCTGCAAGGCTGTTGGTCACCTGCTGCTGGAAGCAATTGTACCGAAGGCTTCCTTCCCCTTTACTTTGGAGTAAATGCCTTCTTAGGAGTACTGCATTGTCATATGCTGAATCCATGGGTTAGCAATTAAACTGCTGATATTAGATGCTGGCTGGGTCATTTGCTGATGCAGATGATATGAGGAGAAGCTTCTCCCCTTCCCATTCCAGTGCAGCAACTCTCTGCCTTTCTGCAGTAGTTCACCTATCACTAATGCCCTCCTTCCTAACCATCCCCTCTGCCCTTCATCTCTGCCTCAGATTTTGCATTTTACTGTTTATTACTAAAAGAGAATCAAAGATCCAAGTGAAAGATAAATTGCTCACCGTAGGAAATTGTCGCCACCAAAGAAAGCATTGGGGGGCACAATTTTATGAGTCAATGAAAAAAAAGAGTTGTTTGGGAATAATTTCTGTATGCAGGATAACTCCTAGCCCAACAGGGCACATCTACAGGCCCAGGCAAAGGAAGAAACATGTATTCCAAGGGAATAGCTGGAGCAGCTACTGCTGCAGGAGGGAAGAGAAGAAATGTGAAGATGGAAGATTAAATCATCTCAGAGCCAGTCACAGCTGCCACAGGGAGGTTAGTTGTAGCAGCTAAGGTTCTCCACAAGGACAAAGGAGCCACGAGGAGCCACGGGACCCTGACTCCTACCTTGCCAGGAGGAAAAGAGCAAATCAGCTGCATGAGGGAGAAAGACATCTGTGTAATGCACTGTGAAAGTAACTAAAGCACTTTCTTTTTTCTTCCTTCACTTCACGTTCCCTATAAACACTTGCTTGCACTTGTGTTGCACCTTAACATGGTTTAAGTGTGATTCAAGATACGAAGGTGTTCCCTGCACAGGAGAGTGGCAGATCTACAGAGCAAACCGTGGGACAATGTCACAAATGCTCTGGTTCCCCGAATGTCCTCTGCTCTATGCAGGGGGTGCATTTGCAAAATCTTGCACATGGACAGCCATGACATTGATTTTAAATAGAAATGTTTCCAAAAGAAGCACATAGCTAGTACTAAATGAAGTCCATTTATCTGGACAGCATTGGAAAGCAAGCAAGAAAGCAAGCAAACCCCCACACAATGTGACATGGTCTAGGTGATCACGCTCCACAGTCACCCTGTAGAGATCACTCTAATAGCTGTCCAAAATATATATTTTAGCTCCCCGTCCACTGATTCTTTCTGACAAAGAATACTTCACATGCCTCTGCGATCTCATTGCTTCTGGTAAGCTTGTGCTTCTGCTGTGCAATTTACTTGAAATATTTCTGCCACAACTTCCCCATCTGGAGAGAGAGAGAGTTGTTCTTGCAGATGCTCTTGGAAGTTGTTCTTGAAGAATGAGAAATGGAGCTAGACATTCAGGCTGTCCGTTTCATCCCCTGTAGTTTCCAGCCCTGGCAGAGATGTGGACTGCTCTCGTGACACATAAGAAGCAGCTTGGAGCTGAGAGGTTTTGATGAAACTGCCTGAAGTGGTCCGAGAAGGTCATCAGAGAATAGCAGGCAAACTGTTGGAGACTAGCAAATACAAACTGTGTAAGTTTTCTGATCTTGCTTCTTTGTTTTGTTCAAGCATGACTATGAAATCCTGCCTTTGAAAAGAGGCATCACTGTCGAGTGACTTTTGTGAGGTGCATTTTATGAATTAGAAAGAACTCAATTTTTTTTACCCTTTGTTTTAATTGGTGTCTTCTTTGCTTATTTTTCAGTTATATGCCATTTCCAGAAATATCTGTCAAAAGGAAGTTTCTGGTGTTACAGAGTCAAGGAGTCAATAGGTAGCTGCAGCACTGCCTATGTACTCAGTCTTAACTTGTCCCCTCTAGCTGTACACATCGTGGCAACAATGCTCTTAACACACACGCTTTGGGCCTCCCCACACTGCTTTCCCTCTGCACATGGAGCGGCATGGAGATAGGGACGGAGACACAAAAGAATATTTCCTCTGCTGCTGAAGTTGGAGGGTGGAAGAGGCAGAGATCTCGTGAGAAAGAACTGATTGACCTGTGATTGTGGAACAGGATTAAGAGCCCAAAGGACTTGCCAGTATTGTGGACACTGTTATGCAGTTCTTGCCGTCTATCTTTTCAGTGTAGAAACTGAACACTAGTGATACTTGCGTACTGCACTAGAGTGCAGCAAAGGTGAATACAAGGGTGTTGGTGAGTAAAGGAGATTCAGCAGTGGTGTATTTATTACCCCAGGGGCATCACAGGTGTGTTTATGGGGGTTTCCATGCCTAGTCCAGAACTTGGCTGAGGTGTACAAAAACCTTACTGACACATCGTTAATGCAGATTATCTCCAGTATTCACCCATGTACTGTGTGAAAGGTGGTCTGAGGAAACACAAGCCTGCTCTTTTGGAGACTGAGGTCTCAACCCAGAAACTCATGAGCAATAACTGGAACCAATCCACACAAGATGTAGCCCAGTACAGCACATATAGGACAATGACTCTCCTGCTTCAGGTTTCCTGGCATGCCTTGAACATGGTCTGATTTCACTTAGGGCGCCTTAAAGACAGTTTGTGCCTAAAGGCACATCTCTGCTAGACAGACATGAGGTAGGTGTCCACTTTACCTCCTCCAGAAGGATCTACACTGAGAGTTGAAGTGATGTTAATTAGCCAGCTGCCTTGTGTCATGATGTGAATATTGATGGCTTCACAAAAATGCATGGACATTCTACCAGAGTCAGAGAGCAATAGCAAGGACTAGTTCTGTTGAATTCCTTCAGAGGGTTGAAAAAGAAGGTACGTTCACTGCTTGAGCAGAATTCCTTAGGGGATGACTAGCGTGTTGAGACTCAAATGGTAACATGCACTATCCTTCTCAGTCAGTTTTTCGTTTCCAAATCAACACTTCAAAAGTGGATGTTTAGGGAGCCTAGCAGCTAGTCTTCCTTTTTAAAAGGGGCAAAGATCAGAAATATGAATCTGGAGGATATTTCCACCAACTCCCTCAAGCAAATAAGCGGAGCTCGCTATTACACACATCAGTAATACATTCTGAGTTAGATATCAACTGTCACTCCTTGAGAGAAGCATTGACTTTGAAAGGAAACTTTCCCCAAAAGGCATAAAAGGGAATACATTGATATTGAACATACCAGTGATCGACATGGATGTGTACTGATAACACTGTGTTTCTAATGCCATCACAGGTGGCTTTATTCTGTGCTTCAGGTCCTGTCTACGTGACATATGTGAAGAACAAGAACAATGTGACGGAGTTTGTCTTCCAGGGACTCACACAAGATGATACATTAGCAAAAGTATGCTTCACATTCTTCTTAGTCTTCTATGCCACTGTTATTCTTGGAAACCTGCTTAGCATCATCACTATACAGAACAGTCAACAGCTGGACTCTCCCATGTACTTCTTCCTGAGCTGCTTGTCCTTTGTAGATATCAGTTACTCTACTGTCACAGTTCCCAAACTCATTTCTGACCTTCTTGCTGAAAAGAAGACCATCTCTTTTGTGGGCTGCATAGCATAGCTCTTTGGGGTCCATCTCTTTGCCTGCACGGAGATGTTCATCCTCGTAGCAATGGCGTATGACCGTTACACTGCTATATGCAAGCTGCTTCATTACACAAGCATTATGAACAAGCATGTGTGTGGCCGGCTGGTGGCAGCTTCGTGGGTGGGAGGCTGCGTGCACTCCCTGGTGCAGACCCTGCTGACTGCTCAGCTATTGTTTTGTGGGCCCAATGAGATCGACCACTACTTCTGTGATGTACACGCTTTGCTGAAGCTGGCCTGCACTGACACCTACGTGGTTGGTTGCATAGTGGTTGCCAATAGTGGTCTGATTTCCTCGGGCTCTTTGCTTGTTCTTGTTGTGTCCTGTGTCATTATTTTGGTCTCTTTGAGGACACACTCTTCCAAAGGGCGTCTCAAAGCACTCTCTACCTGCACCTCCCATATCACTGTTGCACTTCTGTTCTTTGGGCCATGCATTTTCATCTCTATGCGCCCTTCCACCATCTTCTCAGCAGACAAGATAATCTCTGTGGTTTACACCATCATCACGCCTATGCTCAATCCCTTGATTTACACCCTCCAAAATGAAGACATGAAAAAAGCCTTGAGAAAGCTGTGGAGCAGAAAAGCAAAGAGGAGTGAGACATGAAACAACAGGGTGAGTGTTTGTAGGATGACTGTAGCGCAAGAAACCATGGGGAGGCAAAGAGAAGTGTTCAGGAGGGACTTTTCAGGAATGTTGTTCTATTTTTAGCATGGCTGTTCAGAATAGAACTGAAACTAAATTCAAAGTTTTATGTAGCTCTCATCTTTCTTTGGAAATTGTCGGTCAAAAGGATGTGAGGATATTGTCAACAGTCAAACCCGAGTCTTTGGGGTGGTAGTGGGGCTTTTACCTTTAGACACCTTAGAGCTGTGTAAGTCTCAGGTCTAGGCTGGTCAGTTGTCTGGTGCTTTACACTATAAAAATCTAAGGAATAGGTCTCTCAGTGGAAATATGGGGATCCAGTATCTCTCCATACTCCATAAGATATAACCTAATTCCTAGCTGAACACTGAAAATTTCCCTAAAATTCTTAACAGTACTGTTCTTGATTCATCGAGTTTTCCTCAACTGTTTGCAGCAGGGAAACCCCCAAATGCCCCTAGGACCTCCTGACTCTGGGCAATGCTGTTCTACTGCAAATAGACTTACTTTAGCATTGCCATCATGACAAGTGATTCAAGGCAGGGATTTTCCCAAATCTCCTCCTGGAACTGAGATTTGGGGAAGGGAAGAAGAGGAACAGGATCCTGGATGTTGGATCAGAAGGTTTTTTTAGAAAGGCAAACTGTAGATTTGAAGAGACAGCAGCTCTTTAACATTTTAAAGTCCCTAATTTTGTCTGGGTTTCTCGAGGTGGAGACTAAGGCATAGGTGAATGCAGGGCTTAGATGAATGTGGGGCTTATGAAAATCTGTTCTTTTTGATGATATTTGTCAGAAAGCATATTTAGGTTTGAGATTGTGATTCTTGATTGAAACATGCTGCCGGTTCTGCTGATGCTTAGCTCGAGATGGCTTTGACTATCTTAAACATCAGCGCAGAGAGAGGCGTGCAGACATGACTCATTGCTGTGCAGGGAAGCTCTCTGATGACAACCTACCTGTCTTTCTCTGGAAGAGTAGTATTGTACATTGCTCTTCCCAGAGACCTGTAAACATACACAGGAAAATAAAATGATGCCTGTGATTTCTTTTCAAGCTATCTCCTTCCTTTGAGCTGGGAGTCCACTGAAAGAGACAATTTTGGACACCTCAGAAATCTGGTTTAAAAATCTCTCATCTTTGTCCTAGATAAGGACAACACAACATTGATATGTGTAAAAACTGTGAACTTCACATATCTGCTGATATTTAATAATGAGAAACAAGAGATAAACCTTGAACTTCAGGCTCTGCAGCAACAGAAAGATGACAACTAGCAGCACCAAAAGGCTACATTTTCACATTCTTTTTCCTGCATTTTGGGACCGTCAGGCCAGTGGGATAATAGTGCATATAGTCCAAATGCTTTTACTACCCCGTGCATATTCTAATTTTAGCGTTACTGAGATAAACGGCTTCTGAGATAGTGATGGCCTTTAATCATCACCACTTGATCAAAATCCAGACTATAACATACTGAAGATAAGTTTTCTCCCCAGCCGTGTGTCTTTGGGCAAAAATAATGATGTTTCGCAGTCATATCACCTCTCTGTAAAATATGCTGGCAGTCGTTTGAAAGAAAGAGACTTGTAAAATCCTTCTTTAGGGTGCCATAGATGATCACAGGGACATAATCTTTGCTAGAGTTATGCACAGCTTTAAGGAGAGGAAGTCAGGGGAAATAACAGCCCTAACAGGCTTGCAGTGAAATGCAAAGGGAATCCGCAAGACCTCTTTCCATCCCCCTTTGACTGTAAACCTTATGCAGAGGCAGGAACCTCTCGCCTGTCTGAGATTAATTCTGTCACTTTCAGCTCAATAAAGATTTCAACTCCTTCTGCCAACTGAGGGACAGCATTTGTAAACTCAGCCAGAAGGGATGAAACATCGTTTAGCGCTAGAACACCTATCCTTAGAGCTAGCTTAGTTGAATTGATAAAAGGATTCCAAAGCCTTTCCCAACTTTCTCATCTCCCAGAAATGATTGGTCGTTTATTCTCAAAATCACATTGATGGCAGACATGTAGTTGGTAAGTCACCATCTTATTCCATCATTCTTTTAAGTGAAAGAACACTGCAGCTTGATTAACTTTCAGATTATGTCCAATGTCCTTAAAATAACTACCAGTTCACTCAGTTGCCTCAAGTGGATTGCTGATATGTGGAGATGAAAAGCAGGAATAAGTTCTTGTTACTTCACAATGGTAGCAAAATTAGAAGTCAATCTTTTTGCATTTCTGTAGTTTTTTCATGTTTCCAGGCAGAAGGGGAAAAAGGAGGTAGTAATGAGTGACAGAAGAGGGAGATTTAACAGGAGAGGGACAGTTACTTTCCCTAGTGTTTGGGGGGCAAAAACACGGGTGTCTCTTCTCCAAGATTTCCTTTCCAGAACTTCAGGTTCTGTGTGTTGCACTGGAAGAGGCTACTCCTTTCAAATACTGAAGACGTAGCAGAAGTGGCCATAAATTCAAATCACATTGCTTTTCTCCTCTTGAATATCTTTGAAAGCTTTTTCGCATCTTGACGGACTGGTGGTTTTCCTACATGAGCAAACGTTCCTAGTAGAACAGAGAACTGAAATTCTGTGCCACGCACTCCTCAGGCAGGAGTCCTGTTTGTGCTTGGAACTTGCAAGTTAAGAGTCAGGATTCCTCCAGCTTTCAGCAGCAGAGGAACACAGTCTTTCAAGATAGAAGTTGCAGATACAACCAGTTAAAAGTCCACCTAAAATCCCTTCTAACAATTAAGTACCTTTCTGAATCTCACCCTTGGAAGCGGATCAAATCTTCCTTGGAAGTCCTACTCTTTGTACCAAGGTTTTGATAAATTTTCCCCAAACAAAGTTCTCTTTCTAACAAGTCTGCTGAAGTTTCTCTGATATGACCTAAAACTCTCCTCAGAGCATCCTTCACCTCCTTATTCCTTTAGGCTGTAGCTGATAAGATTCAGCACTGGAGTCACCACTGTAGAGAACAGAGAGGCCCATTTATCTCAGTCCAATGAGTAGCTGCATGTTGGGCTACCGCACATAAAAACGGTGCTCCCATAAAACAAGAAGAGAGCTCTCAGATGGGAAGCACAGGTGGAGAAGGCTTTGCATCTGCCCTTGGAGGAGTGGATCCTCAGGGTGGTGGAGATGAGGTAGATGGAGGAGATGAGAATTGCCAGAGATGTGAAGGTGCCACGAAACACACCAAAAATGTGAAGTACCATCTCTTTGCTATAGGTGTCAGAGCATGAAAGCTGGATCCTAGGGGGATGTCACAGAAATAATGACCGATAACACCGAAGTCACAGAAAGAGAATGTGAAGGTGGAGATAGTTTGCGCAAGTGCGTGGACAAAGCCAGTGAAATAGGAGATGATTACCATCTGTGTACAGGCTTTTGAGGACATGACAGTTGCATGAAGAAGAGGGTTACAGAGAGCCACATGCAGTCATATGCCATTACTGCCAGCAGCAGACACACAACACTAGCCATGAGGAGACAAGTGAACAGATGTGCCACACAGGCACTGACTGAAATGGCTCTCCTCACTGCTGAAGAGTTCACCAGCAACCTTGGGGAGATAGCTGAGGAGTAACAGAAATCCACAGAAGCCAAGTTACTGAGGGAAAGGTACACAGGGTGTGAAGCCGGGGGATCAACCTTCATCTACATGATCCTTCCAAGATTCCCTATTAATGTGCTTAAAAAAAGCGGGTTACCTTCACCTCTTGGCTTTCTGTTAGTCCAGAGAGGATAAACTCAATGGCCACACAGTGATTCCTCTCAGGCATGTTGCTAGCACACTCATGTTATCTCCCGACAAGAAACTGGTTCAACATCTAGAAGTGATGGGAAACTGGCAACACACAATTGATTGTCTCAGTAGCCACAAGGAAGTACAGAGCATTTTCATCATAGCTTCTGACTAGACTTCTTTAATTACGCATTGAAACGACTCGTGATACAAGGGAGTACTGTTCCTATTTTTCAGGTGAGATAAGAAAGCGCAGAAAGAGAAAATAATTTATTCAAAAGGCAACAGCAGCACTGTGAAACACCAGTCCTAGTCTGGCACTACAATGGTTTTTGTGTGCCCTCTTTCCCCATTTTTAAGGAAAAAAGTCTGCTTTTCTTGAGGACATCTATGGAGCACTCTTCTCCCCTCACTCGTGGCCACGGTTGGGTGTACAGTATCATGCAAATGGCCCACTCCAAGGGCAATGGCCCGCTTGTTCCTGAAGATAGGTGGTCTTGACACTAGTTCAGACATCATTCTTCCTGTATTGCAATCACCAATACATTTTTTGCCTATTAGCTAACTCCCCCAGGCATTGGTAGCAGGGTAGTTAGAGCTCAGTATGGGCCACAAAGTCCATTAACAGGGCAAAGCAGCCCCTGTTCAGCCTTGCTGAAATAGGAATATAATGGTTAGGCTGCAGCTGTGCCAACTTGCTAAGACCTGCCTTAATTACATGGACCTCCACCACCCTGACCTTTGGGACTGCAACTTGTAAACATACAAATAACAAATCCACAACCTGGCAGAAGAAAGTAAGAGTTTCCTCTCTTGAATGAAAGGTGCCAAGCACTAAATGGCAACAGCAGCAGGAAAACCCAGCTTTGCATCTTCCCAAAGAGGAGCAGATACCACAAGATCGTTCAGGTTTGGCTGAGAAAGGATTTCTCATTTGCTTGCATCCCTGTTGTCAAGGAAAAGTGGCCATCTTCTGCTCAGGAATAAATTGGGAAGAGTCACCAAATGAAATACTTTCCATTTAGAGGGGGAAAAATCTCATGCTAAAAGGGAAGGAATCCTGAACAAGAAGGGAATCAGTCATCCCTGTAAAGGTTCTACCAGCTTCACCTCACATGAAAAATTATTGTTAATCTACTGGAGGTTACCAGTAACCTGGCTGACGCTCTCAAAGCGGAGCTCTTATCATGTGGGTGACTGAATGGAGGTTTCAATTCTTGCTGAGGTCTGTTTCTAGCATAGGCTTCAAGGTATTGCATAGGTACAAAACCATTCTCTTACTGACCTGTTTCATCCAGAAAGGCAAGAGAAGATACTGTAGATACCAAGCCAGTTTATTCCCCCCTTGAGCCAAATCTTCAGAAGTACTTGCCCATTTCAAGAAGCAGACAGCAGGATTAAAACCAGCCTATAATGGTTAGGTACACAGTTTAAGTGAGCAAAATGCTTACCCTGCTTAGATGCACAAAAGACTAGACTGCCTTTACACACTGAGTTATCTTTGCATAGCTGGCTGTTGTTTATCTCCAACCTACCCAACCTTTTCTGCCCTAAAGCACAGCAACTAGCCCAGCTAATTTTCAGAAAAGGGCTTCAATGAGCTTGCTATCATCAGGTTGCTCTCTTCCATGGACTACTTGGGAAACTGAAGGAGGAAATTTCCCTCTCCTGCCCCAACGTGAGTGATCAAACACTGGATTAGGTGCAAATTTGTACAATCTCCATCTGTGCTGACATTTAAAATTCAGCTGGATCGGGCCGGAGCAATCTGATCTGACTGAACCTGCTGTGAGGAGGAGGTTGGACTTGATGACCTCCAGAAATCCTTCCCAACCTAAATTATTCTATGATTCCATCTGCAGATTGAAAATGATCTTTTTGATCTCTAAAATGAAGAAATAGGCCTACCTTCCTTGCATGAAGGTGCGAGATATTTTATGCCGTATTGTTGCAGAAATAAACTCTTATTTCAAAAGCTACAAACATTTCATGTACCTTCGTAATAGTGAGTAGCTTCCTTCTTCACTTCAAAGACATCTTACTGAAACAAATCAGAAGATTTATCTAAATAGAAAAACTTTAGGACTTCACACTTGCAATAGAGCCCCTCCCTGCTCCACCTGCCCAGATAAAGGTTATTTGCTTCGATGTTTGCAGAACTATGCAATTCAGTACTGCCTTTGGAGCAACAGCTCATTCTTTTCCCTGTATGTTGCAGCTGACCTGCAGCCTGGGCGTTGTGAAACATTAGTGGAGTGACACGCTGAGAAACAACTTCAATATGAAATGTGATATTCTAACACTCAGCTTGCAGCTTCGGAATTCTTTCTTCAGAAAAATGGTGTTACTGAAGTACTTGGTGTATTTATGACTCTCGATGCAGTTTAATGTCTGTAAATTAGATCTCCTGCAAGACACCAGGCCTTAATTAGGAGTCTCAGCAGGTGCACTCTAATGAAGAATCTTTCTGTGAATTAATTTCCCCTACCCTTGGTTAGGGGTCTAGTCAACATCTGTTCTAGGCTCCCCCTATAGACAAAGGAAGCAATATCACCTTCAAAGGACAATTCATCCCATCTTAAGATAAGTGTGATAAGCAGAAGGAATCATCCTCTAAGGGTGTCTTTGTTGTCATTGATTATAGGACATGCCCGTCTCATTCCCTGCCCTTACTACTTTTTACTAGTGAAACTGATGACATAAGTGTCCTAGCAAATTCAGTGAACCCTGGTCATGCCTGTCCCTATCAACTCTCCAGAAAGCCCAAGTACCTTGGATTTAGATCATTAACTTCCAGATGACTATAGCAAAAGAAGAGTAATTTCACCTGGCATGAGTAATTCCCTAGCCCATGAGACTAAGGGACAGGGTAAGAAATAAGAAGCACAAAATAGCTGCACAGTAATTGCATGGTGGAAAGAAAGCCTCAGCATCCTCAAACTCACCGCTGCTCCTGTTACTGCCTCTCTTTCTTCTCACCTTGGCATCTCTATCTTCCTTGCTTTTTTGCACCTGATTTATCAGCCAGAGTTCAAGGGTAAGGAATAAGATCAATTGAACACAATTAACAAAGCTTTAGACTGCAAACTTTAATATAAATTCTTTTAATAATAACAAGACCATATTCATGTAAATAGCAGTACAGTGTAAGATATCAGAGGAATCAGTTCTGCTTACCTGACTCTGAAGAGCTGCAGTGCAACTCTGTGGAGTTGAAGTATGCCATCCGAATGTGAATCCACCTTTGTTATTAATTATGATCAAACTTGATAATTCTTCCTCTCATTAAAATGCACAGTCCTGATACACAGTTAGCTGGTTTTTCCACAGAAGACTCCTGTTGTCTCTAATAACACATCTACCCTTGGACTCGTGTCCTGTGTTAGATAACCTCTTTGGCTCATGGACCATCTAGTTTCAGGCAGCCTGCTCATCTGTGGAGCAGATATTTTGCTGTGATAACCTGTTCATGTGTGGACCATCCAGGCTCAGATTATGTGTCCATCCATCGGGGTAGATTTTTCTTCAAATGCAGGTAGAAAATTCTTCAAGTAGGTAATCGCTGGTGATTTGCTTAGAGTTCTGGTGCCTCTGGCTTAACACTGCCTTTGCACTTTCACATAATCACATGTATATTTTTCTTCTAAGGTCCTTGAATAATTAACTCTTTGAGGAAAAGAAAAATAATGGTCTATTGGAAGATGTTGACATAGATATCATGCTTTAGTAACAGCTTGCCATTAACCTCTCTCTGTTCTTGCAATATCACTGGACACTTATTGAAATTACTTTATGATAAGATGATGAAGACAGCTGTTCTGGGAAGCTGAGGAGCCTTTGAGACATACGAACAAAGACCCTTCCCCTGATTCTGGCATGAGTTTAAGGACATCTCTACCTGCCAGAAAAGCTAGCTTATTTGTGCTACTTCGAGGGCTTAGAGGTTGTTCGAGAAACTGTTGGCCTTCAGAGCAGAGAGCTGAATTGGGTTACTCAGCTGAAGAGTGATCTGCTCTGACTGTCCCTAGCAGCGAAAGTCATCAGTGGGGCTTAGGCAGGCAGAAATGTCCTAGGTAATGCAGCCTTGGTTAGACTGTGCTTACAGTGGCTGCTCGTGTTGTGGAGTGGGGGCGACTCCCGGGACAATGAATGTGCAGTGCCATGTGTAAGATGATGAGTGAGGGAAGCTCGTCTGTTTGGGCTGCACCATGAGGTCTGCAATGTATTTGCATTGGACCGAGTCCTCTTCCAGACTGCATTAGACTGGCAATGTAATGGCTCCCGGAGTTCTCGTCTAGACTATGTGAAAGCCGTGGTGTTCAGGAGATAGCTGGGTTAAAAGTGGATCAACAGGTATTGCTTGTCTGGGTTATTTATCGTTCTTTGCTGTAGTCCTCTCTCACAGTTTAGTCAGGAATATCTGAAACCTCCATGGTATTCTAGGAAGCATGAAAATGTTTGCTTGCAGAAAATTTGTACTTCTAGATGCTGCCAGAGTTGCTCTGGGAACTGACTGCTTATTGCTTAATGACACCTGTCAGTCTTAATGATAAAGCTATGGCTATGGAAGAGTGGAACATATTTCTTCCTCAGACACTACGTTTACACATTAAGGGGTCTAAGTGGTTCAGGATGGGCAGAATGGGTTGCTCTGAGTGATGACCCCCAGTGAGAGGGAGTGTAGCTTTTTATGGGACCTTTACTTGCAGTCCTTCCTAAGGATAGGGAAAAATCGTCTTACACCCATTTGTCCAATAACTCTGTGTGTTGAGGCAGTGTTATAGCAGGTTCCGTTTCCTTCTCTGTGCTACTTCCCTGGCCAAAGCAGCTGAGATTGAAGTCTTTCCCTACTGAAGCCAGTGGCTTTTTGTTCTCTGAGAGCCAGCTCCCTGAGTCAGATGGAATGTGATCCAAAACCAGAACTCAGGGCAGCATTAAGCTGCATTAACGTGGACTTGAAATAATTCCATAAACCTGAGCTGGTCACTCTACACTCTTCCTGTAATTCATAGATATAAATATAGACCTTTCAAGGGAGACAGAGACAGGTGTGATCAAACTATGGAGGCAAACAGACTTTTATTTGCCTTCATGAGCTATAGAAAGAGCCTACAAGTTTGGTTTGTGCTTTGGCAGCTCATTAACAGAAGTCTAAACTTAAGTAAGATGAATCCCAGCCTCAGCATTTGTAAAAAATTCTTCTGTGTGCACATTTTTAGCCTGCGATGAATGTGAATTGATTCAAGGATATTCACTCACAACAAAAGAGGGTAGGCTGTCCATCAGGACCACCTGCTGTGTGGTAACTGTGTTCTTGCATGGAAGACTCGAGTCGCCCACATCACTAATACTGTAAACAGTCTAAGGTGCCTGATGAATGTGACCCAGTTTTACTGAAAGATTAATGATCACCTTCAGACTGGGAGTCAGGAAAAAAAAGCCTACAAGGATGTATGAGGTATAGGAATGGAAACAGAACATGGAAGCGATACTGCTGAAGTGGTACTAGTTAGCAACAGTCGAAAACAAAGCTGGGATATCTTCAAGGCATCAAACTTGAAAGTAAAAACTTAGGTGAAAATAATGGCCTTCAAAAGTGTCACAATTGTACTTTCTCACAGTAAAGCTGTAGCTCTTGCTATTACAGAAAAGCTTTAAATATAACAGTTATTTCTTTCTTCACTTCTGCATTCACTTTTCTTCTACTTCTGTTGCATAACGAGCAATTATTTCAGAATAAATTCATCCATGAACAGCTGTACTCATCATTTCAATTTTTTAAGCACCTGTTCCAACTCCTTTGGAGGTTTTATTGACTGACAAACAATTTTCTCCATGTAACAGTCTGTTCAGTGCCTCATTTTGAGGACCTCCTTGGTCCTCAAGCTGTAGACTGTGGGGCTTACCATTGTATAAAACACAGACATCACCTGGTCTTGGTCAGGCAAGGAGCCAGAGCTGTGGGGTGTGTAGCTGGAGTGCCAAAGAATATGGCAAAAACTATCAAGTGCACAGGATGCACAGGTGGAGAAGGCTTTGGGTCTTCCCTCGCTGGAGTGGCACCTCAGGATGGCAGAGATGATGTAGATGTAGGAAATGCGTACCTCCAGTATGACAAAGATGTCACCTAAGATGCAAAATGCTGTGAGGATGATCTTGTTAACCCCGATGTCAGAGCAGGAGATACCACAGATCAGGGGTACCACACCACAGAAGTGACTGGTGATGCTGGAATGGCAGAAGGACACCCAAAAGGCACAGCTGCTGTGTATCATTGAGATTAGAGACCCACAAGAGTAAGAACCAAGTCACAGCTGGATGCTGAGGCTTCATGACATGACAGCTTTGTATAGCAGTGTTTTCCAGCTGGTCATATGCCATCACAGCCAGAATGAAACATTCGTTGGTGCAAAATGTAGAGAAACAGTACATCTGGGCAGCACAGCCACCAAATGAGACAGCTTTGCTCTCTGCTAAGAGACTGGCCACCGTCCTGGGGGTGATGACTGAGCAGCAGAGGTCTAAGACTGCCAAATGGCTAAGGAAAAGCTATTTGGGAGGGTGGTTTGGGGAGACAATCCTTATCAATGCAGTCAAGCCCAGATTTCCAACTACAGTCATCAGGTAAATAATTAAAAGCATTACAATGAGAGTGGGCTGTGCTTCTGCCTTGTTGATTAGATGTAGGAGGAGGAACTCAGCTACTGTGGTGTAATTTTCTGCTGCCGTTTTGCTCAGATATTTGTTCACATTAGGTAAGCAATCTTGTCTTGATACACTCTGGAGAACAACTGGCAAAAACCGATCATGATCATATGCTCCCACTAGCGGTGACCAGCTTACTTCCTTTGGTCAACGAGGACAATACTGATTTTGTCCAAAATGCCATTCTGAAATGGAATCACTTGTCTGTGTTATCCCAAACCACCTGTAACATACATTATCTACCTAGATTGTTCCAGTGTGAAGCTGGAGCACTATGAATGCCACTAAGTCACAGTCTAATAATGGTAAATACATAGGTATCAATGTTCAAGAGCTGTTAGTGGCAAGTAGGCTAAATGAGACTGCAAAGAGAAGAAATAGTCTCTGACAGATCTTAAAGAGGTAGTAACATTTCCCAGTTCTTTGAATTCTTAAATCAAAATTCCATATGCTAGTGAGCATTTCAATTACTACTGTTTCCAGGGTCTGAAGGCACTAACAGGCCTTAATGGGCCTGATCATCCTCGCCTGAGGCAGCCACTTGCACCTCCTGCCCATGGGCCCAGGAGCCCCATTTAAGCTCAACCCTGGGCCTTCAGTTTCTGTCTGAGCTACCCTAGAGGAGCACTGATCTCCAGCTCAGCTCAGCTCAGCTCAGCTCAGCTCAGCTCAGCATGCAGACTCCATTGCTCTGGACCCTGCCCTGTGGGCTGACTTCCCAGCTTGACCCTGGACCTGTCTTGTCACTTTGGGCCTGCCCAGTAGGCACTGGACTCTCTCTGTCCCTGGTTACCCTCACCAGGCCTGATCCTGGCTCTGACCCGCAGGCTGACTTCTCAGCTTGACCTCATACCTGCTTCATCACCAGGAACTCTCCTGGTCATCTGGACTCTTGGTTGAACTCGGCTACCATCTCCAGGTCTTCTCTGCCCACCTGGCTCAGGGCCAGAGGGACAGGCCCTGGCTGCAGCCTCCTGAACTTATCATTCTACACATCCTGAATAGGGAAAAGGAAGGAAAAAATGGGCACTTCTATGGCATAACTCATCTCATCATGTAGCAGATGTCTAAGATATTCACATGAACCATTCTGTAAAAACACCTGTTACTTTTTTTCCTCCCCCTCCCTATTGAGAAGAAACTAAGATGGAAGACAGAAACAAAGGCATGCTTAAAGGTATATCTCTAGGTGAGATGAATTCCATAAGCAGCCATATGCATGTAGAGCTACTCCAGATTTATTACAAATAAACCAACTATTCCTTCAGTGCCATATTTATAACTGTGATACTAATATTTTTTTTAATTCAGAAAAGGATATTAAAGTCCACTGGTTGGATTCCAACTGTTTCCAGTCAACCTGATGGCATTCTACTAGACAAATGTCTGATAGAAAACACTCTTTGATTAATTCTGCTCGTTCCTGCACCAAACCAAGCTCCATTCACACTCATAACAAACTGACTGTCTGACTAGTAGGTACATGGGCATATGAATTCCTGAGCTGACTTTTGAAGGTGTGCAGGATATACAAAGTTACCTGTGAAGACAGAAATGGATGGTCAGCATCTTTGGGGAAAATAAGGTTTCACATGCATTTGTCTGCATGGGATTACAGTGATATTCCAGAGTAGATGTCAACTGCACTTAAACTCCACGACTATGAAAAAGAGTTAAATTCATATCCATTTTCACTTACCATGTCTTTATTAAACCAAAGGTAAGTAACTGCAATTTATTTGCACGGAAGAATACATCACTACAATCTTCTGCTGCTGTACCAATTCTATCAATAAATTGGACATACAAGCCACAAAGAACATGTGTGAAAATGAGGCTATTCTAGGATTCCTAGACTGTAACATTCTCTTTCCACATTGTCCTGAAATGATGTTTTGCTAAATTTAAGTCTACTTTTAAATACAAACAGACTTTATCTATCTCTGTTATTTCTGTTTTGTATAACAGAGATGGTCTCTTTCCAAAATGTTGAGAAGATTTGGATTTATTCCACTCTTGGTAATACCCAGCACTCTGAAAAAGAAGGAGAACAGGCTTTTATCTGTCTGGTTAATGATGGAGCTTCTATATGTATGTATAGACATCTGGAGATCAAGGGTCTATAAGCAAATCTGGTAAATAATACAGTCCTTATCTGAAAAAAAAAAAAAGCAATTACATAGCAACTTATGGTTGGATCATACAAGAACTTCCAAAGTGAACACAGATGTTACTGGCTGGGGAGGCAGCACAAGTATTTGGGGAAGCAGAGTAAAGGGAAGACAAGAGGATTTTCTTCTGTGAGGTGAATTGAATAACTGTGAAACTTCCACCTTGCAGGAATTAAGTTACTGTGCTCCTTCAGCAAATTATCCATTATGAATGTATTAATTATGTCACCAAATACATAAAAAGTTCAACATCTGCCAGCAAGAGAAATACAGGGAGTTGCATTATCTGTTTGTGTTAGACTAACTGACTCTTAGGATTCAGTTCTTCTCACCTAAATTCAGGCATCCTACTGAAGGACCTCATGCTGGTGCCTGGGTGGATTGAGATCTCTCAGTAGAGATAAAAGGGAGAAATTAGGGAGGACTGTGGGTGAAAACGCTCATGTCATCTACCAGGAAGCACCTAAAAGCTTTGTCTGAATGTAATCTAGTCATCTAAACCCCCTCTGGACTCAACGGAGAGAGACAGGCAGCTCCTGGAGATGATTCAACCAACCCTAAGGAAGAAGGGCTCTGTGAAGATGCTAACTTCTTTCTCTCTGATGAACACAGAGGAAGCCTGATTAGCTTTAAATAGGTCACTTGCATACAGCTAAAGCTCAGCAAGGAAGTCTTCCTGTATGTTTTCCCCAAGTGTTTCACACCTATGAGCATTTGAAAGAGTAATCATGGAGCCTGGCCTCCTGCATTGCTGTGGTATGGAAATATGGTGTGATGGCATGGCGCAGAACTGCAGGCTTGGGAGGGTAAGGCTGGTGGATTTCCAGGGCAGGGTTTTTGTTTTTGTTTTTACACATGCACGTGCAATTTCACACATGCTTTCTCCATGTCATGTTGATTAGGCTCCATGCATCCCAGATTTCGGGATGTGCATAGTTTACCATGCACATAAAGACAGTCAGAACAGCACAGGGTGCAGCTCAGTGTGATATTTCAGAGAATGTGAAATGCATCTCCTGGACAGAGCTGTGCAGTAGATCCAGACCCATCATGGATCTTGAGCACATGCCACATGTCTATACAGCAGATGGGATTCATCTCCCTGCAGTTAAGCTATTTAAAAGTTAGGTGACTGAATCTAATCTAGTTGTCTAAGGTGCCTTTGTAGTAAAGGAAGGAGACAGGCCGTTCAAGAAGATAATTCATCATCTCTCTCTTGCAAACTCATCTTACAGGGACGTGGGACATTTTCCATTTCCACTCATTTCCTGATGGTATTTTAAATGCTGTCTTAAATTTGCCCTCACTCCCACACCTGCAGAAAGAGAAGGAAGGTCAGAAGCAGCGGGGGAGTCATTGATATTCCTGGTGGAGGCTGCTCACCAAAGATCTCCCATCTTTGGGCAAATAGTGTTTCAGATAGTGTCTCTGCCTGGTCTGACATTGTGTGAAAACCGTCTGGGATGCCAAAGATCTTTGCAGGACAGGGGACTGAACTCTCTATTTCCAAGTCTGTAGGTAGCAGCCCTCACTTGGGTCTGTGAGTTGACACATATGGTGGAGGTGGGCTGGAGGTATTCTTGATCTTTGATCTCGTAGGGAACGTGGCAGTGGAAAACAGGATTTGGGATCCTTAATGGAACTATGGGGTGCTTGTCGGGTGGGGTTTAGGATAAGAGTTGCACTGGTAGACTTGAAGGGTTGGCTGACAGGCTTCTCGGCAGTTGAATTTTGTTGCCAAACCCAAAAGGAGGCCACAGAGTTGTGCAGGGACAGCCCTGAAGAGCTGGAATTTACTACCCGCTGCTAAGGATACAGAAGAAAACAAGGACACAATTGCCAGTTTGGGGAGGGGGCTGTTCTTCCTTCCCTGCCCCACTCCTTCAGTGACCACCTCCATTTATGCCCCACTGAAATTTTCAAGGATTCTGCTGTGTTGGGGTCTTGGCAATTTTGCTGCCATTACTTAGAAACCCAATTTTTCATTTAATTTTAGAATAAAGAACATTCTGAGGGAGCCTAGCAGGGAGGATGGAGCCCACCTGCAATGTGAGCTGCAGGGAGGGATTATTCCCTTGCAACAGAACCACCTCAGAGCATCTTGTCTCTATGTCTGAAACACAAATGGCCATGAAAGAAAAAAGGATCGTTCTCAGCCCCATGTCTAAAGGCAGCAGCTAAGTCTGTAATTGGCCTGGGCTCATAACGAGCATCCTTAGTTGGACAGCTCAAGACCTGACAAAGCTCATTAATCCCACTATTAGTCAAAATCAGATTGCTTTGATCGCATTGCTCCAGGAACATAGTCCTGGTGTGGCATGAAAGGTCTGAACAAAGCCCTTCTCCAGACAAACACTTGCCCCTCTGATGCCTACATAAACCCCATAGTGACGGCTCCTCAGGTATAAGGCCGACGACCCTCGGTGGAAGCACCAGTCTGCAGGGTTACACAATGCAGTAGCATGCACAGTGCAAAGAAGAGGCCTAAACAAATCTCAACAGCAGCATGGCATGCATAAAAAGACTTCTCCTCTCCTTCTGAGCTTTCTATTTGCTTTGAGATCCAAAGCTAGGATCAAACAAGGCAGGGGTTGCCTGACACAAAGCTTCGTTAAGCCAAAAGGCATCCTCCCAGGACTCCCTTTGGCTCCTGCATCTCCAGAACTCTGGGGATACCCATGAACAGACAAGCTCTGCTGTGAACACTGCGGCTCTCCAGATTTCATATGGGTGGCCCCCTTTGCCCACAACACTCCTTGCCTGCTATTCAGGAGCAATGAACTGCTAAGAGGAACAGTGCTGGCTGGTGCTCAAATGGGTGTAAAGGCTGCCAGGTGAAAGCCAGTCTGCTGGTTTTGGAGACCACAAGTCATCACTTTGACTGGGGGCTGAAGGACGCAGAAGTGCACCCCTGCACACTGGCGCCTCTGGTCCCAGCTGTCTACATGCTCACCTCTCAGCCCCACTCCCCCCTGCAAACCTGCCCTTGCTCATGTCACGCTGCACACTCCCTGCACGGGCTTTTCACAGAGGCCACGGTGGCAATGCAGTAGGCAATGTGGGCATGCCTGAAAACCGAGGGGTGCCTCTCCTTCCACTTCCCACCGCCGGGCTGGAGTCGCCATTCCTGACAAGCATGAAGCCTGAGCACTGTGCCATGGCGTCCAACCCTGCCACGTGACATGTCCCCACGACTCACCAGCAAGTGTCAACACATGTGCCGGTGGGCCAGAGGAGGATGAGGGAATTCCTGCTTTTGGGGCACAATTCCTCCTCCGCCAGCTTCTTCCTGCCCAGGCACCTCCTTCGCACCGCAGAGCATCTGCAGCTCCCGGGACCCCAGCCAGTGCTTCAGGCAGAAGGTCCTGCCTCCTCTGCAGAGAGGAACAGCAGGGGCTGACGTGGAGGCTGCTTTCTTGGGGGCCGTGCTGGCAATCCCCCTGGCAGAGTCTCGGCAACGGAGGCCAGAGTGCACGGTGCTCGAAATCTGCCACAGTCACTGCCCCTGTGGGCCCCTGCTGTGGAGGTTCGAGCTGGGGCCATGGGGCAGGAGGTCTCTGCGTTGGGCTCTGTGGGGCACCAGGACAGAGCTGTGGCCTTGGGGCAGTGAGTGGCAGCTGGGGCCATGGGGCAGGAGGTCTGGGCTGGGGCTGTGGGGCAGGGGGAAAGAGATGGCCCCCGGGGCTCCATGGGGGCAGGGGCCGCGTCTCCCCAGGCTGAGCCGTGGTGCCCCATAGCAGCCCTGCTCCCAGCAGGCCGTGGGGATGCCCCAAGGCATGCTGGGAGGGTGGCTGCCGCCAGCCAAGCCCTGGTGTGGCGGAGCCGAGGTGCTGGCACCCTGAGGGCGCTGCCTTCCTGCCAGCTTAAAGCCATGGGCTCTATGCAGCCAGTGCGTCGCTGTCTGCTTTCCGGGGGCGTGCAGTCGTGTGCCTTGCAGTCTCCTCGATCGCCTCCTTGGCACACTCCAGGCTCCTTTGTGCGACCTTAGATCCCTTCTCCATGCATGTTCTGATGCTCTGGTCCCCTCACACCTGCTAAAGTCTCCTCCAGTCCTCTCCCTGCATCCTCAGGTTCCTTCTGTTTCCCTCTGTGAGCACCTGAGCCCCCTGCTTTCCCCACCCTCAGCACCCTCCTCCCTTCCATTTCCCCCAAGGCTTCCTCTGATCCCCTCCGCTGCTCGCCACGCGCACCCTCAGCCCCTCCATTCCCTTCCCTCTGTGCTCCCGTCCCCTCCATTCACCTCCCGGCACGCTCGCATCCCCTCCCTTTCCCCCACTCACACTCACTTCCCCTCTACAGCTTCTCTCTTCTGCAGGCAGTGCTGCTGCCGAAGGCACCGTGCCCCTTCCACAGACCTCTGCAGCTGTACAGTTGGGGCAAGGGGGGCAGTAGGAACTCAGCTCTGCTCCCACTGTCTCGCTCACTCCATTGCTTCCTTTGAGGCTCCCTCAGATTTGCAGGGCGGAAAATAATGTGCAGGGGATGCCTTTCAGGCACTCGGTGTAAAGCCACTCTGCTTTCCATGCAGCCATCTCAGCTATCTGTTCTGCTTCTGCAAGGGGTCTCTCAGCCTGCAGTGCTTACCAAGCAGGTGAGAAAGGAAAGACCTCAGGCATCGTTTCCTTCCGAAGAGGCCAGAGGGCCGGCCGCTCCTTGGACCACCCTCCGGGCAGACTGAGAAGTAACCAGAGAGGGTCACCAGAATGTACTGCGTGCAGGCATTATTCCCGTGCCTTGTTCGGGTGTGTGATACTGCGTTGTCACGCTGTAGATGGGAAGCTGCTCTCAGTCTCCTCCACTGGGAACCCAAGCAGTGGGATGGCACTGCGAGTGTTGCAGGCTCCATCTGAGCATCACATTTTTCTTCTGCAAAACGAGTGACTTTAGAAGGGAAATGGGCTTTTGGGGCTCCAGTGATAATCTCCACCTGGCGCCACCCTTCTTTTGGTTTTGCCCTGTTAGGATCACATCTTCAAAACCCCCCCCAATTAGAACCCACCCCAAGACCAGGATTCCCAGACGTCATCTCTAATGCAGAGAGAATTTAGTGCCGAGGGAAAGAAATGAGCTTTCCGATAAGCGCTTTTATTTTTCTTGATTTTGCCAGGCTTTGACACCGTTTGGAGGCATTCATGGTGGATTTGCCTTAACACAGTTTTCAGGGTGAGAGAGCAAACCCCTCTGCTCCTTCGCTAGGCCATGCCATCTCCATGCCTGTGGCCTAGGGAAGCAACAGCTAGGAGTTGGCCCTTCCTCCCCAGAGGCTGAGAGAGGGCAGTCACAGTCTTCCTCTTCATTCATTCACTTGCTCATTTAGGCCTTCCTTCCTGAGCAGAGCCTCTCCTTGCCAGCAGCTGTAGCCCCGCAACCCTGATCTGGGGACATTGCGGGAGTGGCATGCCTGAGGTGAGCCCCAGCCTGGGGGACCCCTCCTGTGGCTCCCCGTGCCCCCTGCTGTCCTTGGGGAGTGGGCAGTGAGGTGCGGGCAGCTCCCTAAAGTGCCCCAGGCAGCTCCCCTTGCCCTTGCAGGGCCCACCTTGGCAGCACCTGGGGGTCAAGGGGTCCCTGCAGCCCCTCTGTGACATGGCCTGGGACATCATGCAGTGCATCGCAACAACAGCTGCGCCCTCCCCATATGGCCCTGGCAGCCTGAGCTGAGCCCAGGTGCTTGGGGCTGCTCTTGCCACGACTCTGCCCTGCCCTGCTCTGCTCTGGAGCAGCTGCTGTGCAGCGAGCAGGAGAAGGCGAGAGGAGGTGGTGGGACAGTGCGAGATGCTGTTTGGTGACCTTCCCAGCAGGTCGTTGGAGAGGAGCATTTCTTCCTGCCACAAGAGCTCTTTGGACTAACTCGGTAGGCTGGGAATTCCTTCTGTGCCCCTAGGGAAGTCCTCGGTGCTGCTGGGAATTGCTGCCTGCGGGAGCCCTCCATAATATGGCGCTGTCAGGGCTGCAGAACTTGCACGTTTAGAATCTTTGCTCCCCGGCAGCGCGTCCACCCCTGTGTTACTAGTTCCTTGTCAGCTGCGGTCATAGGACTTTTGGTCCTCACTCCAATAACTCTTTTCTCCTTTGCCGCTGTCACACCTGTGGTCCTTGGCACTGTGGAGCCAACCTGGTTTGACAGGAGTGTTTTGGAGGTGGACAGTCATGGCTACTGGAGTCTTTGAGCACTGGGAAGGTGCATGAGAGGAGCACTTGTAAAGGTGCTTCATGTCTGAAGAATTTGCAGATGGCTCCTGTGTATTTCCCTGTTGCTGCTGTCTTCAGTTTTGGATTGTCTTTCCAACCGGACCTTCCAACTTCTGCCCCTCATGTCTGTGGGCTCAGTAATTTACGTAGTCTCCTGTGAACCAAACGCTTGCTTCACTCGCAGGAGATTTACCTTGTCCTCTTCAGCAATTTTCTTTGCCTGAGAAACTTCTGCAAAAGTAAAGAGCTTTACTTCCATGCTTACAAAAGTTCATATGCTCTTTGAGTTCAGGTTCTGAGGAAGACTGAGCGAGTCCTTGCAGAAGTCAAAATGTCTTTACCTTACTCCTTTTCGGTAAGTAATGGATTTCACACAGCACAATGATGCCAGTGCACTTTTTGCTCAGCTGAGAAGAACTTCCTCCAAAGTGTACCACAGTCTAAAAGAACCTGTATCTTTGCTCCCTACAGGCATGCTATAGCGTGAGAGAAAGGAAGCCTGTTGTATGCTATCAAGCTCCACTGGAAAGTAGGTTATAGGCACAGCTTCTCGGAAGGGCTAATCTCTCCTGTAGAAGGGGGATAGAAGATGTTAAACGAAAATGTAGCTACGCACAGCGCAATCAGAAACTATGTCTAGGTTCTGTAATTGTAGGGCCATCAAAGGCCGGTGGACACCAAGAAGGGGAAGATGGCCAAGATGCTCACAAGGAGTATGACCTTCGGCGCAGGAATACTGTTGTCCAGTATCAAGAGCCTTTGGAATGTGGGTTACGCGCGCAGTTTGTCAGAAGGGCTGATTCCTTGTGCTTAAGGGTGGGAGCTATAAGTTCTTGAATGAAAATGTGCATATGCAGAGACAAACAAGAAATGATGACTTGGTACTGCAATGACAGGGTCCTCAGAGGACGATGAAGAGCAGGAAGAGGATGACGGCGAAGATACTCCAAAGCCATCTAACCTGCGGCAAACTGCTGAAGACACTCAAGCCCCACTGGAAGGTAGGCTATATGCAGAGCCTCTCTGAAGGACGAATTTCTTGTGCAGAAGTGGCATACACGTTGTTGAATGAAAAGCTATACGCGCACAGACAAATAAGAAGTTCTCGCTAGGTTCTATAATCATAGAGGCAACACAAGAAGGTGAAGGCCGAGAAGGGGAAGATGGCAAAGATCCCTGCAAGGAGTATAAACTTCGACCCAGGAAGACCATCATGTACTCCCAGGATCCACTGGAAAGTAGGTTCCATGCACAGTTTCTCGGAAGAGCTGATTTCTTGTGGATAGTGGGCTAGAGGTTGCTAAATGAAAAGACATATACCTCCCACCCAACCCCCCCCCCCACACACACACACCTTTCATTTAAATTCCTTGCCTTCATTCCGCAGGTAAAACTCTCCCTTTGGGATCGAGATGCCTGTATCCTGCGCACACTGCAGTTCTTGGCCAGTGTGCAGGCTCACTGCTGCTTTTCATTTCTTCAGGGCCGTCTTCTCCTGACAGGCAAAGGGCTGCTCCGTCGCAAAGCCCATGCTGCAGAAGAACAAACAGGTTGGTGTACGGATAGTGAGAGTTCTCAGGGATCCATAGCGGTGCCACTCCCATCACTCAGTAATGCTTGAAAAGATTTTCCGATTGATGGCCGTGATGGGAAAATCGCAGCATTGTAGCTGGCACAGCTGGAGGGTCTAGAGGAAGCAAGGCTTTTCCTTTGGGAGAGAAGATAACTTTCATTAGCCCACAGCTTTTAAAAAGGCAGGATTTGGGGGTCAGCGATGAGATGATTGCGGATTGTCCTGGCTGAGATTGGGGATCTGCAATTCTTCTGTTCTGCACTTGAAGCCAGAATCCCCTTCCACAAATTGTCATTAGACGATTTCATCGTGTAGTATAAAAATGTCCACCTGCCTTTCTTCACGCTTGCATAGTGAACGCCAATCACGTCTAGGGAATATTTCATGGTTTGGGAAGTTTATGCCAGTGTATAAGCGCTTCTGCACTCACTTGCCAACATGAAAACCACAGCAATCCCGCTAACTGCATGTTCAGTTAGAAAGCCCCTTTCCCTTTCTCCTCCATTCACATCAGGTGTCTTCCCCAAAGCTCTGGGAAAGACGAATTCAAGGCAAAGCACGTGGATGGAAGGAAAAGCGGAAGCACCCTGCCGGAAGCTGATCCAGTGCAAATCCAGAGTTCGGTAAGCAGTGGTAACTCATTGTGTCAGTGGGGACTTTTCCAGGGGTCATGAAAACCTTCCCTACTGTGCTGCCAACAGCTTCCGGGCTTTACACTTTCCTCTCAGGGAACTTCAAGATCGTCCTGAGCCTTTCCACCGGATAAATTTGGAGGAAGCCTTTTTTTTCCAGGTGGCAGCTTTCTCTGGCCTCTGACATGTCTTCTGTTGCATGTCTCTTTAGGTATGCTTTGATGGTGTGGGTGGTCTCTCTCACCACATTTCAGCCTTAAAGGAGATGGTCCTGTTCCCACTGCTTTACCCAGAATTCTTTCAGAGATTCCAAATCCGACCCCCCAGGTAACGGGCAGTGCATTCGAACTACAGAGCTAACTGCTGCAATATGCTTTTCAACATGAAAAGTATCCTCCTCTTTTTTTCTTTTTTTTTTTTGGAGGGGCAATATCTCAAGACATAATGGTTAGCTTTATATATTCTTGGCCAACAAAGCTTGACTCACTGGATTTTGAAATATGACTTGAAATCCTTCCCTTTCCATACCTTTAAAAGTGTGCAAATCTTCAGATGCTTTGCTGCTTTGGTCACAGGAATTCCCTTTTCTGGCTGATGTTTTAAGTAGGGTGTGGAAACACAGAAGACCTTTTTTGGCCTCCCAGCTGAAGGCTTCCTCCCCAGTGCTTCCAACAAATTCTGGGAGGCACAGTCCAAGAGACTCCAACTGTGGCAGGGAGAAAGACAGGCTTTGCTCGCAAATCTGTCTAAGACGGGAAGTGTTCTGGTTAGGAGGGAAGGCCGCTTTGCTTTCACAACGGGGGCTGTCATGGGCACTTTTCCATGTCTTTGTTGTAGCTACGTACATCTCTTTTTTTCATGTTGCAGAGGCTGTCTGTTCTACGGCCCACCAGGCACTGGAAAGACACTGGTGGCTCGAGCGCTCGCAAATGAATGTAGGCAGGGAGACAAGAGAATAGCATTCTTCATGAGAAAAGGTGCCGACTGCCTCAGCCAATGGGTGGGAGAATCCGAGCGACAGCTGCGCTCATTATTTCGGCAGGTAAGGAGGAAATGCGCAGTAGGTTGGGTCAGAGTTGGACCTCTACTTTTCCGGGGTGGACGTCTTCCAGGAGGACTTGGCCTCTTGGGCAGTTTGGCAGTGTCTCCTGTTGAGAAGGGAACATCAGGGTTTCCTTTTCCTTGTGCTGTGCTGCTTTGCCTGAGGGGCTGGAAATCTTGCAGATGTTGGGTCCAGCACAGTGCCAGTGCCTTTGCAGCCATAATGTTTATCCTGCATGTTCTCGCTGCGTGGTGCTCTGTTTCACATGTGTCAGTATGCCTGCATCTGTACTTCCCTTCCAGGCCTATGAGATGCGGCCTTCGATTATTTTCTTTGATGAGATCGACGGTCTCGCTCCTGTGCGCTCCAGTCGCCAAGACCAGATTCACAGGTACTTCCTTTCGCTTCCATCTCCATGTCATCTGCTTCATCTCTAGGAAAAGAAGACCCACCTGCTTCCCTTTATAGGACACACCCCCACACACCCACACACACACTCTGAACTCCTCGAGTACAATGACACAGAGCTTCATAGCAGTTTAAAGGCAGGAGTTGAAATCAGGTCACTAAGCTTGGTGTCCAGACAAGGTCTCTCTCGAGACCTTGCCTCGCTTTTTCTGTCTTACCATGAGTCCTTTCACTAACAACAGCTCATCCAGAAAAGCTTCTCCTTTCTGAGCGACGTGACTTTGGAGAAAGTCATGCCAAAGGTAACAACAGCTACTAAGCCAGGGAATCCAAACAACATTTTTTTGGTAGTTCTATTGTCACAACGCTCCTGGCGCTTGTGGATGGCTTAGACAGCAGAGGAGAGATCGTGGTCGTTGGAGCCACCAACAGGCCAGACTCCCTGGATCCTGCTTTACGAAGGCCTGGACGCTTTGACAGGGAGTTCCTTTTCACCTTGCCAAACAAAGAGGTAAGGCTGTTTCGTCAACCTTCCTGCTACTGGCACAAAGCCTTGCTCGACAAGAAAACCGGCTTACCCCACAGCATCTCCGAGAGCGAGCAAGGAAACAAGTGGCATACGTGCTGCACACCTCCCGGTTCCCCACACAGAACTGGCAGGAAGGCTGCAAACAGGAGTTTCACTCTGCCTGGAGCACATGGACATTCTTCCTTGCCCAAGGGCTTGCTCTTTGCTTAGTTAGTGAGTCCACCTAGGCTCTTGCCTTCTGAGGTTGCCGCCTTGTTCTCAGTTCTCCATTTGGGAAAGCCTCGGGGGAAAACTTGGGTTTGAGTGTGGCCGGGCTGGGAATCCTGGGAGCCGCCCAAAAGCATTTAGGGAGCTGACATTGTTACTGGTATTAGCAGGGAGCTCAGGCTCTCTTTCTTTTTCTTTTTCTCTTTTTTTCTTTTTTTTTTTTTTCTGGCTACCCCAGATTCTTTTGTCTTTAGTTCGCATTTTGTGGGGAAAAGGAGAAAAAGGTTATTGGATTGAAGGCTAGGAAAAATGCACAACACACTATACTGGACAGAAACAGGAACACTTCACTGAAGCTCTGGCAAAGTGCAGCGATGAACATAGGCACAGCTTGACATTTGCTCGTTCAAGGATAGCAGCTGGAGTCAGAATTCTTGCTCCTACTACTCTACTTACTCTTCCTATCTACTTGAAAAGTACTGAGCTTTGAAAAGCAGGCAGTGTGTTACTAGAATGTAAACATTTCTTAATTTTAGCAGAGGAAGACAAGCAATTACGGGGATGTGATGGGGGGAGGGGGACTACGCATTGTTTATTTTGTTTTTGAGAAAGAGGCTTAAGACAAACCACAGTGTGACCACCTGGTTTGTAGGCTTGAAAAGAGATTTTCAAGATCCACACCAGAGACTGGAGCCCTAAGGCCCTGGACGCATTGCTTGAGGAGCTTGCTGAAAAATGCGTCGGTAAGATGAAAAAACACACCGAGTTCCTGCCTGTGCCTGGCTCCTGACAGCGTCTGAGCTTGTGCCAGGCAGTACCCAAGCTGCTTCTGTCTCCTTGCCTTCCCTTGCCTCTGAGAACATGGAAGGCTCTGGGGGGCGTCTTCCTCAGGAGCTAAGGTTGGCTCAGAGGCCTACTTCCGAAGCACAGGCTGTAGGGCGCTGGGCCTCCCGTAATGCAAGCTCCCCATCAGGGCACTGCTCTGCAGTGCAGGAACTCTTTTGCCATTGCCCATGAAACTCTTCCCCTTTGGGTCACATGCAAAGACTTTGAGAGTGTCCCTCTGCAAAGCCTGTCCTTGACTGCTTTCTGCTGCCTGAGACTGACACCCCTTTGGATTCTGCTCTTGTTGCTCAGGATACTGCGGGGCCGATATTCAAGCCCTCTGCGCTGAAGCTGCCCTCTGTGCTTTGCATCGACACTATCCGCAGATCTACACAAGCAGTCACAAGCTGCACATCGATGTTGCTGCCATTGAAATCACAGCAACAGATTTTCTTGTGGCTATGCAGAAGACTGCACCAGCTTCACAGAGGGCTGTGGCTTCCCCTGGACAACCACTGCCACCCCTTTCCAAGCCACTGCTTCAGAACATGCTACAGAGACTCCTAAAAGGCATGCAGAGGGTATTTCCCCACGCAGCACTTGCACTCCAGCAGGACCAACAGCCAGGTAGGGCTTCACTGCCTTCACCGCCATAAAACTCTCCCAAAGCAAACACTGCTAGTTTGTGCAAGCAACAGAAACAAACCTTTCAGTCAGGATGAGGTGAAACTGAATGGTAGAGAGGGCAGAGCCGGGAACTCCTCCCACTTCACAGTACAGAACTCTATGTTCTCCACGCAAGCATCCAGTTTCTGAAGGCTGTCAGCATCATCTGTCTCGTTTGCAAGGAGAAAAGGAGCTTTTACCGCTAGCAAAACATAGCTTGCGCAAATCCAGACACTTAGGAGAGCTCTGTAGAGACTGAAGGCTTTGGAAAATGGCATTCAGCGTATGCCCCTCAGACGAAGAAATACAAGGCCCCGGGTTTCAGCTCACATTTAGAAGCTGTCTTAGCACAAGAGAAGGTTGCAGACTCTTCGGGAAAGTTAACAAGCTTCTTTTGCCTTCTCATGGTACCACTCATTTCTTAGAAAATGACTGCATGGACTGTGATGAGGAGTCACCTTCTGGTCCTGAAGATGAGCCGTTTCCTCCAAGGCCTGGCCAGCAAAAGCAAACCTTCCTTAACTGTAACAGATAACTGCCCGTGTCCTTTCATTGAAATTCTTCTGATTGCTGGGGCTTTCCAAGCTGTCGTGGCCATTGCAAGTGGGAGGGGCGTTAGATGAGAGAGGACAGAAGAGTTAGTCCAGGGTGCTTTGGTATCAAAAACTGCAAGCAGGAAGCACGGAGATATAACTAGGTGCTACAGTTGTAGGAAAGCAAGTAGCTCCAGCCGATCATCTGGAAGGAGCCAGCCTCCTTTTCCTCCACCAAAGACATCCACAGACAATTAGGGCATGCTGATTTCATGCATGCTGTTCTTCAAGGATTCAAGGCCAAAGAAATGTGTTGTCTCTCCTCTTAGCTAAAGAAATGCAACGTGGGTTTGTGGAGTCACCTAGCTTCCCAGATTGGGAATGCAGGAGTGACTCACTTCCTAGGAAGAAAATTGAGGAAAGGCCGGCTAAAAGGGCATAATAAAAACCCTGCAAAAAAGGGCTTCATTTGCGATCTTTAAGCCACTATGCTTACATTCATATTTTGATAGTGCAATGGGAAAGTAATTCAATCCCACAGTGGAGAAGTTAGCTTATGGGGTCCCAGCTGCATCAGTAGTTTTTCTCACTCTGTCTTACTGTGCTGCTCAGGAAGGCTTCTGACCCACAGAACTTGGTCCAGTCTCTAGGCTCCTTGGCCTGAGCCAGAAAAGGTCCTGCAGTACTGGGAGGGCAAAAAAAAAGAAAAAAAAAGGTGCTATTCACAGACGTATTCCATGATAACAGAGCAAAAACCACGAGAAAGTTGTATCTGTAGTCTAGGAGACAGCACACAAGGAAAGATGAAACCATCTGAATGAAGGAATCTAATAAATATCCTCCAGTTCTATGTGTTTTGCACTTTCTTAGATACAGCTAAGGCCTTTCAGAGCCCACGGCATTTCTTTTCCCACAAGGTTCTTCTGCTCCTTCCCGACCACCTTCTCCATTTCCAGTGGACCCCCTGCACCTAAACTTGACCAAGGCAGAGGCCTCAAGGCTGCTCAGTCAAGACATCCTGAACATAAGAGCCTCACGGCCGGGGGGAAGAGATCCAGACCAGTGTGTGCTGGACAAAGAAAGACACCTTGAACATCTGTGTCTTGATCGATCACTTCCTTTGCAAACTTCTTGTTTTGCAGTTGCGCTCCTAGCAATGCTTGTTGCCAGCCAGCATGTCACAGGCCCAGGTTCTTAATCGCTGGAGAGCCCGGGTACGGGCAAAGTTCCCACTTGGCGCCTGCACTAATACACGCGCTGGAGAGGTTTGCGGTTCACGTGCTGGACCTGCCGGCTCTCTTTGCTAGCAGCACCTCACCCAAAGAAAGATGCGCACAGGTACCTCTTCTCTCTGCAATCTCACAGGATCAATAGACTCAGGGGAAGCAGGCAGACCTCCCGCGGTTAATGGTGGTGGCCTGGCTTTCCTCTGCTTCCTGTGGTGTTTATTTCGCGCTGAAAGAACACTTTTCTTGTACGCTGAACAATGGAGAAGAAGGACGTTGTGCATGAGCATCTTTTCCATTCCAGGCTAAACAGTAAGGATGTTGCTAGCAGCTCAGGGAGCTCCAAGATGCTCCTGATAAAGCCCTCTGCATGGCAAGAGCTGCTGCTCACGACAGCAGGCTCTCCAGAGTTGTTTCCCTTGCCTCTTCAGGCTCTGTAGCTCCCAGGAGGCGCCTCTGCCTCAGCCTGACTGCACGTCATGCCCTTTCTCTAGCCTCCCTCTTTATAACACTGAAATGCAACCCAGGCTTGGGAGGGGGGAAGAAAAGGGTTTCTTTTCTCTCATCACACCGCAGGGAAGAGGCAAGAACACACTTGCTGGATTCGAGCGGTGTAGCAGTGGCACCACGCTGATGTGGACCCTGCTGAAGGGCTGGGCCTGTTTTTTCAAGCACACTACCACTCGCACCGGGCGTGAGGCTCTGGGCGAGTTACCTGACATCTAAGCAGTTTGGAAATCAGGCAGAGATTCAGGCCTGCCTCTCGCTGTGGAGAGGCTGAAGGAACTGGGTCCAAGCAGCAATGTTACCTTATTCTTGGTGGCTTGTTTGGACGCTTTGTCTTGGTGCACTCCCGTTTTGCAGGCAATTTTGATTGATCCATTATTGTTCAGCAGCAGCCTCTGCTACCCGCTTCAACAGTCTTCTCCAAACTTCCTTTTGACTACTTGATCCGAGAAGCCCAGAGGACAGCACCGAGCATCCTTTCTATTCCACATATCCATGCCTGGTGGGAGGCTGCCAGACTCACCTTGACAGCTACGCTCACAACATTACTAGAGGGCATTCCAGCATATGCTCCAGTGCTGTTGCTCGCTACATTGGATGCTTGCCATGCAGATCTCCCACCAGAGGTATTTCTCTCACTGCCTTCCCGGCTTCTTTCAGTCTCATGTTAATTTATCACTCCATTAAGCACCCAAATACTGTGCTCTCCTAAGCCATTCAACACCGGCATTACTAGGGCACCCTGCTGGCATCTCTTCCCTCTGCAGTTGCCACAAGGCTTCAACCTGAAGGGCAGCAAGGCAAGTAAATCCAAAACAGGCAACCTAGGAGATGCTCAGTGTCCTCCCTTGGAGCACTGGAACCTCGGGTCGCTTCACAGAGCTTTAATCCTAGAGGTGTTCCTTAAAGAAGATGCCCTAAATTGCCCTGCTGACCCACTACAATCTCGCCTTTAAGGCCAAGAAGCAAACTTGTTCTAGTCTCTCCCTTATTCAAAGCATTCCTCAGCTTCACTGGAAAAGGAATTCATCTTTGTGGAGCAGAACACAAATTTTTTTGGGGGGGGCTTACGGCTGCGCTGTCTTTTCTCCTCCCACCTCAGGTACGAGCTTTATTTTCTGAGCTTTATGGAGAAGTTTTCAATGTCCAGTCACCTAGCAAGGAGGAAGGGAGAAAGTTTTTTGAGGACTTGCTTGTCCAGCAAGCTGCTAAGCCTGCTGCACCACAAAAGAAAGCAGGTGAGCCTATTCTACAAACACAGCGTTGCTATCTCTAGCTTAGCAGCCATTCGGCATTTGCTTTGGTAATAGATTTCCTGGCACAAAGGTTTACTCTGCTTGTGTCCGAGTATCATCACTTGGCTAACCTTTTCTGGTTGACTGAAGCTTGTCAGGCATGGGAAGTCCTCCTGCCTGTGGCATCACCACCTGAGCCTCGACTGCTCACAGAGGAGGAAGAGAGGCAGCTCGAGGAGCAAGGGGACGAGACATGGCCAGCGGTGCCTGCAGAGTCCAGTACACCCCTCTCTACTGGCAAGTCCTTTCTTCCTTTTTTCTTTTTTTCTTTTTTCCTTTTTTGGAGAAGGTGCCAATGACATTGATATCTTCCCTCTTGTCATGGAATACCTGCTTTTGCTGATGCCGGTGGCTTTATGCCAAAGGCATTCCATTTCCAAATTAGGTGCAGCATGTGAGGTCAGTCCCCAGGACAGTCACTCAACATGCTTATGAAATAAAGCCCAGCCACAGAGCTTGGCTCACACTGTAAAACACTGGCCTCGATGGCCCCGCAACGGCTAACTCCTCAAATGTAAAATGTTGTTTAGAGCAGTTGCTGAACACTCCACAAGTTCTTATGGTAATAGGAAACAGTGAGGATTTTCCCTTTGCTTTTGCTTCCTTTTTCTCTTCCTCTCCCTCTTGCCTTCCTGCCTGCCACCCCCGCACCAAGTAATGGCCGTCTGTCTGTGAGGCTTAGGCAACCTCTGCTTTTGGAACACAGGGGAAGGAGAGCTTGTCTCCAAAGACTTTTCTGCTTCTCACCTCTTTTACTTCCTGTGATGAGAAACAAAGCCACCTGAGCTTATGACCTTGCTTTGTGCTCATGCCTGCAGTCTACAGTCTGCTCTGTGCACAAAATCTTCAAGGGCGTTCTTTTATGCATGATATAGTCTATTAGTTCTTGCGCTTTTTAATTCTAATAACAATTGGACCCCCTTCACTTGCTGCCCTCTCTCCCTCAACACATGCATGTAGTGAGCCAGCACAATGGTACTTCAGTCCCTCTCACCATTTCCCTTGTGCCCCAAGTAAGACGACGGTGCTAGATTGTGCAGACAGAACTGCTTAGCTAATGCTTTGGCTTGCTTTTTCTCCTATCTCTGTGCAGCTGCCTGCAGACAAAAGCGAAGGAGGAACGCATCGCCCTCAGAGAGCCTAGCAGAGAAGAGGAGGAAATGCTCACCCCCTGCTGAGAAGGAAACCAGCATCTCTCTCAGGGTAGGTTGGAGCTCACTGATCCACCTTTCCTTCCCGCTCTGCTGACGACCCTTGAGCTATCCATTCTGCCAGCAGAGCTGCAGGCATGGGCAACATTCAGCTAACGGCGAGACAGAAGCACCTGAGGAGGCTCCCACTGCCAGCTGGCAGCCCTCTTTCTAGAGGCTCTGTGGCCTCTCTTCAAAAGATGCATTTCGCAGTACACCTGCATTGCAGCCACAGAAGCTCATCCAAGGCAAGAGGGCCTTTGCTGTGGCAGCCGCTGTCCTTTACTACAAAACGGGACATGGCAGTTCCTGCTGCTCTCAGAGAAGTTCACTTGCAGTTAGGATCGTGGAGGTGATTGATAGCCTGAGGAGCAGCACAATGCTAGCTGAAACTGGAGCCTTGCTTTTTCTCGCAAGTCGGACACAGGAGCTCATTTCCTCCATGGAAATCTGCTGCGATATTTAGTCTGTTCTTGGACATTTCACTCCTTCTTTATTTAGCCATACAAGGAAGGAGGATGCGAGTTGTGTGGGACCATTTTCTTTTGTGTCTGAACACATCGAGAGCCTATACAAATGATCTCGTGCTAACGCAAACTTGTACTGTCTCCCTTTTTTCTTCAGCAACTGCTGAATGTCGTTGGCAACGCAACAAAGGGCTGCAACATCCGCCACCTCGAAAAACTACATCTGGTGCTCAGCCAGTGTGTTTACCGCCATCGGCAAGACGATGACAAAACGCAGTTGATAGAGGTACTTTGCTTACACAGCACTTCCTGTCACTGTTCTGCACTTCTTCCTTGTGCACAGTGGATATCCTGCTTATTCGCTATTCCTCTCTTTCCTGCTTAGCAGTCTGTGTTACATACGAGTTGCTGACTTCCACCCGGAAGGCATCTACTCAGACTTTCATTTTATACAAAGCAGCTAGCTACAGGATTTTGCATTTCTATTCCAGCTTATAGCAAGTTTGCCTGTGCTTAGTTGGCAATTATTATTCCTTTTTTATCTTTTTTTTAGTCTTTTTTTAGGAAATGAAGGAAGAAATTGAAAACTTCTCCTGTGCTCAGTAACAGGAAACGTGCTTCTACTCTGCCATTCTTTTTCATTATTTGCTGTTTAGTCCTCAGTGCACAATTCAGTGAAGAGAGCCTGTAGTTATCATATAAAGACATCTGTTTGTATATATATCCAAATACAGCGAGGCTATACCAATAAAGCTCATATAAGTCCTTTTAAGCTTTCTTACTGGCTGTTTGTTGCTGTTGGTGTTCCATACCTATTGCGTATACATACATGATCTGTTGACATCGAGGTGTTCGGCCTTCCTTTCGCATGTGCATTGCCTGAAAGTCTCGTGCCTGGCATTTTTAGGAGACCAATGGTTGTCAGTGCCTTTGACCTACACACATCTGGACGTCTTCCAAGTAATCTCAGTGCCTCTCTCAAAAGAAAGCAACGGAAAACTCGACCATCTTTGCCCAAACGGTGACAGGCGGTTTTCCTGGCGTCGCCTGGGCTACTGCCTATGCCGTTGTCTATTAGGCAACGTTGCAAGGCAGCGCAGAGGTCATTCTTCTTCGGACCTGCTTGCGCCCCCAGGGGTTCTCAGAGAAAGAAAACAAAGCTGCAGCAAGCGTCGGGGAGGAAAACTCTTCCCCAGCAGCGGCACTTTGCTGTGCTCGGGGCGCCCCGCGCCCGGGCACGTCTCAGCCCGCAGCGCTGCCTGCTGCCCGCCGCCCCCCCCCCCCCCCAGCAGCTCTCCTCCGCCCGCTCGGCGGCAAGCGGTGCTCGCGCTCTCTCGGCCCCTCGCCTCGGCCCCGGCCCCCCTTCTCGGCCCGCCAGCGCCCCCGGCAGCCGCTCCGCCGCCGGGCATGGCTCTCCCGGCACAGCTCTCCGCCCGGGCGGCCGAGCCGAGCCGAGCCGAGCCGCGCCAGCCCCCGGCTCCCCCGGCGCCCACCCCCGCCCACAGCGCCCGCCCGGCTCCCACCCGCCGCCACCCGCCGCGACCCCCAGCGCCGCCGGCAGCCACGCTCCGCGCCGGGAGCCGCCCTCGCGGCGGGAAGCGCCCCCGAGCCCCGCCGAGGCTGCGAGCCTGCCCAGGGCTGCAGCGCCCACGGCACCGGCTGCCCCCGCACCCTCGCCCCCCCCGCACCTGCCGCGCTCTCGGCTCCGCGCAGCGGCCCCGCGCCCCGACGCCTCGCCGCCCGGCGCCCGCGCTCTGCCCCGCCGCTGCCCCGGCCCGCCTCGCCCGGCCGCAGCCTGTGCTAGCGTGCCCCGCAGCCGCGGCGCTCCAGCCCAGGGCGCTGCTCTTCCCCATCGCTCTTCTGCTCGCCCCGCCGAGCCTCAGCACCTTCGCCATGGATGCGACCAGCGTGTTCGTTGCATTTCTTTAAAGGCTCGCGTCTGGCATTGTAACACAAGAAATCGGCTTGGGGCAATGGTAACTCCATTGCCAGGCTTGCTTACCTGGATCGGCAGCGGTAATGGGCCTTCTTCCCAACAGAGAGCTGCCAGAGGCTAGTCACAGCCTGCCCTTCTGAGCGCAGATCCAAAAGCTGCCCTGGCAGATGGCCGTTGGCAGATGTCCATCGCAGAGCAAGCGGCCATGGGAGCATCGTCTTTCTTTTCCTGCTTCTGCCCGCTGCAAACAGAAATCAAGCAAACAGCAGGCAAGAAAATCAGGAGGAGAGAGCGCTCCTGCCTGTGATAGGTGCTAGTTTGTTACATCAAATCGGGAAGTGATTTTACGGTGAAACGAGGCGCTAATTACGGGCTAAAACCACAACATCCTGCAAGGAGGGCATGTACCCCGCCTGAGATAATTAAGTGGAGCCAGCGAGGCGGCGATGTTAGTTTAGATAGCCTAATATGGCAATGGCGAGGTCACACAATTGTAAAATATATGCATGACCTGAGGGTCACCACACACAACGCAGAGGAAGACTCCAGCCTTCATCCCCACGACCACCAGAAGGCTGAAGAAGACCCCCTAGCAACAGCCGGCGCAACCACAGAAGTTACAGGAAGTGCCACATATACCCGGGGCTGGAATCGCATATAAGGAGACTGTGAGGGGGGGATCGCGCGCGCCGTTGGTGGAGCAGGAGACTCCCCGGCCGCCCAGCGCTGTTTTGCTTACTTGTGACTTGCTCAATTATTTTATAAATTGGAATTTATGCAACCCGGCCCGAGTGGTTGTCAATTTGTCGCGTTTACCCATAACAATTTGGTGCCGTGACTCGGATACAGGCTTCCCTGGTTTCGGGACTCTGACTCAGGGGAGGCGCCCCATCCTGTCTTCGGATGGCCCCTGAGTGGGTAGTTCCCCTACCAGAACCTGTATTTCCGAACCCTAAATCAGGACAAGTAAGCAAAAGAACTGCAATACCCCGTAAACTTTGTGCACGAAGATCCAAACGAAGACTCAGGACTGAGTGAGTATATGTATGCGGTTCCGTTCGGTTGGGGTGGGATACCCGGAGCACGTGAGAAGTCCCCAGGGGAGTGCAGACCCTCCAGGAGAGGGGGTCCTTGGTGCAGACCCTCCAGGAGAGGGGGTCCTTGTGTAACAGGGGACGGAGTGAGTGCGGACCCTCCAGGAGAGGGGGTCCTTAGTGCGGACCCTCCAGGAGAGGGGGTCCTTGCGTACGGTGTGAGTGCGGACCCTCCAGGAGAGGGGGTCCTTGTGTAATAGGGGACCGAAAAGGGGCACCCGTCGGCCGACTGGGCCGCCCTCTGCGAAGGGACAACCGTCCTAGCAGTAAAGACTCGGGTGGTGTGAGTGCGGTTCCCTGCGGAGAGAAAGAGAGTGACTGAGGGGAGTGCTCCGGAAGATGGGACAGAAAAAGAGCAAGTCTTCTGATCCCATAGAGGTTACCCTAATGATTAAGCATTAGGATGATTGGCCTTCTAGGAAAGGCAAAAGTAAAAAAGAAAATGGTATATTACCCCCTTTACTGGCCAATATATGGGTCTTTTGAAAATTGGATATGACAGGCTCTAAATATATATGTGAATTCAAAGGAGCCTTTTAGTTTAGAAGAAAGTGAGTATGCTAGTTTATGGATAAGACCAGATACTCGAACCATGATATTTACCCTGAAAGAGAAGGGTTCGAGGAAGAAAAGCAAAATATTGGAGGAACTTCCCGTTTCTCCTCCCCCCTATATTCCCTCAGCTCCAGCTCAAAACCCAATACCAGCTCCTCCTCGTAGCCCCCCCCCCAACGACCCTGGACTGGGATCTAGACCCTCCTAGTTCCCCAGAAGAAACCCGAAGGGTCACGAGGAGTCAAACGAGGGGAGGTGGGTGACCTGATCAGCTCTACCCCTTGCGAGAACTCCCCATGGGGGGACCGCAACCAGGAATGGGTTTTGTGTCCATGCCCCTGAGTTCAGGGGACGTATGGGATTTAAGAAGGAAATGGGGAATTTATTAGAAGATCCTTTAGGGGTGGCTGAAAAATTAGATCAGTTTTTAGGTCCTAGCCTTTATACATGGGAGGAAATACAATCCATCTTAAGCATATTATTTACAGTGGAAGAAAGGAAAAATCTGCAACTTTATTTCGAGGTAGACCCCAGTACCCCTGTGGGACAGGCTCTATTGAAAACACAGTTTGTAGCAAAGGCCTTTCCAGATATCAGAAGAAAGCTAGAGAAGTTTTCTTACAGCAAAAAGTGCATAGCTTCATTTTTAAGATGAGCTTGAAGAGGCACTTTCAAAGAGTTGATGTAGGAGGGGTCAGAGTCTTCTGTGTATTTTTCTGCTGCTCTGAGTGGCAGTGCAGCACAAAGCAGATGAAAAATGAATTGGACTTCCCTGTGATTCAGGCTTGGAACGCTTTCCAAAAGTCCTCTTCCCCATGACTCCTCCTAAATTATGGGTTGGGTATCAGAGGGAGAATAGGGTGCTCCATAGCACCCATCATAGAGCCAGGTGGTGGGTCAGAATCTTGACCCTTTTGAAAGAGTATTGGGTTGAGCTTTGGATACAGTGAGTCAATTTCTGTTTTAACCATGCAATGGCAAAAAAAAAAAAAAAAAAAAAAAAAATCACCACGGGCCACTGATGGCAGAGGGGAGCCAGCCTCACCAGCACTGATGATTCCACCCTCACTGCTTGTGTCGTGTGGAATTGCTGTTGCTGGAGACAGCCCTCATCAAATTCAAGGTAATTTTGCAAAGCTGACATCTCTTTGAGCCGCAGCCACTGTTCATGGCCTTTGGAAGGCTAAATGAAAAAGCCTCTCAATGAAGCGGTGTTGATTTCATTTTTCATTAAATTGCAGCTCTGCGTATTTTACCTGCTTACTGACTCTTTTAGCTAGCTGAGGCATCACAGTATTGCACTCAAATTATTGCGAAAATATTTGCATTCTAATGCTATGAGGACTTGTGTCCCTATGTAGGATATAATGTAGCTGTGTGCTTTGTAAACAGAAAAACAGCAACTCCATTACCAGAAAATTTCTTTTTGAAGCAAATTCCCATTTTATATTGTAGAGGGTAAAATATTTCTGAGATGCTAACAGCTAGACCACTGGCAAGAGTAAGGGTTTGATAGCAAATTTTATCCCTTGCTGTGTAAAGAAACAGTTGTTAAGGCTTTTAGAAATGTGGAGCCAAAAGGAGGGGGAAGAATGCAGTAAAAATACATTTCTTTTGGGAGGCTTCTTGACTTCCTTTCTGTGCATGCTATCAGGGTACGCTATTGTAGATGGGAAGTCTCTAGAGTTAATAGAATCAAGGCCCCTAGACAAAACTTGGTCGGCCCAGGCTTGTGAATTGTATGCGGTTTTTAGAGCCTTAGAAATTTTAAAAGGCAAAATAGGGACTATATACACCGACTCCAAATACGCTTATGGAGTAGTACATACATTTGGGAAAATATGGGAAGAAAGAGGACTGATTAATTCACAAGGGAAGAATTTAGTGCACGAAAAATTAATTAGAAAAACCTTAGAAGCTCTGAGGGGACCTCGGAGAATCGCGGTAGTACACGTTAGGGGCCATCAAAAGGGCACATCTTACCACATAAGGGGAAATAATCTAGTAGATGAAGAGGCAAGAAAGGCAGCTTTACACCTATTGTCTGAAGGAAAAGAGGGCCAAGATAAGCTAGATACCAGGATGAGTTTTACTAAACAGGAAATAGATAAATTACGACAAATAGGAGCCATAGAAAAAGAAGGTAAATGGGTGCTGCCCGATGATAGAGAAATTGTATCCAAAGGCGTGGCTTGGAGAATAATGAAAGAATTCCACCGACAGACTCATTGGGGAGTGCAAGCATTAGTGGACCAGTTTGGAACCAAGTATATGTGCATTGGAATATATGACATAGCAAAAAGACTAGTGGAAGAATGTTTGACCTGTCAGAAGGTTAACAAGCAACACCTCAGAGAAAAATTCCCAGGGGGACGATCAATAGCCAAGAGGCCGTTTGAGAAAATACAGGTTGACTTTACAGAACTCCCAAAAGTGGGCAGGTATAAACACCTATTAGTTATAGTAGATCATTTAACTTACTTTGTAGAAGCTTTTCCCATAGCCCGAGAAACTGCGAAATCAGTAGCTAAGATATTGTTAGAAAATATTGTACCCCGGTATGGGAATGTAGTAGTCATAGACTCAGACAGGGGACCACATTTCACATCCAAAGTCATTAAAGAAACATTAGATCCCTTAGGAATCAAGTGGGAGTATCACACTCCTTGGCATCCTCAAAGTTCAGGACAGGTAGAGAGGATGAATGGGGAAATAAAAAAAAAAACAGTTAACGAAGCTAATGATGGAAACCCAGATGAATTGGATTAAGTGTCTACCTTTAGCTTTGTTGAATATACGAACTCAGCCCAGAACTGACACAGGAGTCTCCCCTTTTGAAATGTTATATGGGATGCCATATGACAGAGCTTATAAAGAGAAGACAAGAATTGATAAAGAAAGGACTAATAGTACAGAGACCTCCACTGGATGTAGCCATTCACCGAGTTAACCCTGGAGACAAGGTTTTAATTAAAACCTGGAAAGACTCATCCTTGACTCCCCACTGGGAGGGACCTTTTCTTGTCTTGCTTACCACAGACACTGCTATTCGCACCGCAGAGCGAGGATGGACACATGCCAGCAGAATTAAAGGGCCGATCTCAGAAACATCGTGGGAAGCCTTTGGAAACCCAGACAATTTAAAAGTAACCTTTAAGAAGAAACCTAGAAACCTCGATAAGTAAGACCACATTTTGTAAAACCTCACATTGTATTTGTTATCCCTTTGTGTGTTATGAATGTAGGATTTGTAAAGAGAAGTAGTGGACTCATTGGTAGTACGGGTACCTCCCTAGCGGCAGTTGTCGCCTTTGTTATGGCAAATTGACCTATTTGACATTAAAAGGGATCTCAAGAAAAGATCGGTGGAATGGTGGGAAGCTTTTGCTAAAGGGGTACAACCAGAGAAAGGTTGTACCTACGCCAACCACCCCGATCACATAAGGCCAAATTGAAAACACCAATTGTAGGTGGACCGTGCCGTATGTTGAGTGTCACTCTGGAGAACTGGGAAGCCTTTAAAAATCCAAAAAGCTCATACAGGAGGTTCCCCTGAAGAATACGGCTGCTGTCGAGAAGACGGTACACCCTGCTGCTCTGAGCAAAAGAGTAGGCAGAGGAGACAGAGACGTATGGAAACTGTGGGGATTGAGGCTGATAAGCCACCTCCTAAGCAGGGATACCCAAAATTGTAAGGCCCAGACTCTTTAAAGTCCCAGAGACACTTGGCATCACGGATCGCCCCTCCAAGACATTAAGGGTTTGTAAAATATCCGTTAGCCAAGCCATGGGTCCACTACTCCTCTGGAAGATGATTGTGCTGGGCTTAATAGGAAGACGAATCAAAGGGGAAAATAATATACACCAACCCCTTAAGTGGTCATTAATAAGGTGGGAGGATCAAACAGTGATCCAAGTAGGAAATGTACCCAGGAGTCCTACATTCACTGCTACTTTATGTGAGTTGGTGCCTATTGAACCATGTCTAAATCATATGGGGTTTTACTTTTGTCCTAGTTCTAATCCTGGGCGAGGATACTGTAACTACCCAAACTCTTATTATTGTGCTTATTGGGGATGTGAAACTATAGCCTCTGATTGGACTCCAGAAGCAGGGTTAGATAAGTTTTTATCAGTAAAATGGGGGCCTTCTGGGTGTACCCCCCCCCCTAAAAAGGATTTCCAGCTGGGGTATCGGGGAAATCCCCACTATACCCCCCCCAGGAACTTGTAAACATTTAGTGATAAATATCACCCATCCAGAAGATCCGGGATGGTTTTTGGGAAAGACCTGGGGAGTCCGGTACTGGGAGTCCGGGACCGATAGAGGTGGATTAATTTTCATAAGGAAAGAAAGTGTGCAATCCATTCCTCAAGCAATAGGGCCGAATCTAGTTATAGCAGAAACTGGAATTTCCTCCCTAATGAAGCAACAGCAAGACCTTAGCACCCTACGGGCGGCTGTAGATGAAGACTTGAAACGAATAGAAAAATCCATCACAGCCTTAGAAAAGTCGTTAATATCACTATCAGAAGTGGTGTTACAAAACAGAAGAGGGATGGACCTCTTATTTTTACAACAGGGAAGATTGTGTGCAGCCCTAGGAGAAGAATGTTGCTCTTATGCAGATCATACAGGAGTTGTCAGGGATACTATGGCAAAGGTGAGAGAAGGCCTTGAAAGACGTAAAAAAGAAAGAGAAGCCCAGCAAGGGTGGTATGAGTCATGGTTCAGTCATGCTCCCTGGCTAACAACCTTATTGTCTACCAATGCGGGTCTATTGGCTTTATTAGTACTTGTGTTCACCTTTGGACTGTGTATAGTAAATAGAATAATTAACTTAGCAAAAAGCAGACTCGAAGCCGCCCACCTACTGTTGATAAGAGGTCAATATGAACAACTAAACGAAGATGAGAGTAAGCATAACCCTGTGCTCTCCCTGGCACAGGAGGCTGTTGTTCGATTTGATGAACAAACTAGAAAGGACCAAAACAAAAAGGGGGGATTGTGATAGGTGCTAGTTTGTTACATCAAATCGGGAAGTGATTTTACGGTGAAACGAGGCGCTAATTACGGGCTAAAACCACAACATCCTGCAAGGAGGGCATGTACCCCGCCTGAGATAATTAAGTGGAGCCAGCGAGGCGGCGATGTTAGTTTAGATAGCCTAATATGGCAATGGCGAGGTCACACAATTGTAAAATATATGCATGACCTGAGGGTCACCACACACAACGCAGAGGAAGACTCCAGCCTTCATCCCCACGACCACCAGAAGGCTGAAGAAGACCCCCTAGCAACAGCCGGCGCAACCACAGAAGTTACAGGAAGTGCCACATATACCCGGGGCTGGAATCGCATATAAGGAGACTGTGAGGGGGGGATCGCGCGCGCCGTTGGTGGAGCAGGAGACTCCCCGGCCGCCCAGCGCTGTTTTGCTTACTTGTGACTTGCTCAATTATTTTATAAATTGGAATTTATGCAACCCGGCCCGAGTGGTTGTCAATTTGTCGCGTTTACCCATAACAATTTGGTGCCGTGACTCGGATACAGGCTTCCCTGGTTTCGGGACTCTGACTCAGGGGAGGCGCCCCATCCTGTCTTCGGATGGCCCCTGAGTGGGTAGTTCCCCTACCAGAACCTGTATTTCCGAACCCTAAATCAGGACAAGTAAGCAAAAGAACTGCAATACCCCGTAAACTTTGTGCACGAAGATCCAAACGAAGACTCAGGACTGAGTGAGTATATGTATGCGGTTCCGTTCGGTTGGGGTGGGATACCCGGAGCACGTGAGAAGTCCCCAGGGGAGTGCAGACCCTCCAGGAGAGGGGGTCCTTGGTGCAGACCCTCCAGGAGAGGGGGTCCTTGTGTAACAGGGGACGGAGTGAGTGCGGACCCTCCAGGAGAGGGGGTCCTTAGTGCGGACCCTCCAGGAGAGGGGGTCCTTGCGTACGGTGTGAGTGCGGACCCTCCAGGAGAGGGGGTCCTTGTGTAATAGGGGACCGAAAAGGGGCACCCGTCGGCCGACTGGGCCGCCCTCTGCGAAGGGACAACCGTCCTAGCAGTAAAGACTCGGGTGGTGTGAGTGCGGTTCCCTGCGGAGAGAAAGAGAGTGACTGAGGGGAGTGCTCCGGAAGATGGGACAGAAAAAGAGCAAGTCTTCTGATCCCATAGAGGTTACCCTAATGATTAAGCATTAGGATGATTGGCCTTCTAGGAAAGGCAAAAGTAAAAAAGAAAATGGTATATTACCCCCTTTACTGGCCAATATATGGGTCTTTTGAAAATTGGATATGACAGGCTCTAAATATATATGTGAATTCAAAGGAGCCTTTTAGTTTAGAAGAAAGTGAGTATGCTAGTTTATGGATAAGACCAGATACTCGAACCATGATATTTACCCTGAAAGAGAAGGGTTCGAGGAAGAAAAGCAAAATATTGGAGGAACTTCCCGTTTCTCCTCCCCCCTATATTCCCTCAGCTCCAGCTCAAAACCCAATACCAGCTCCTCCTCGTAGCCCCCCCCCCAACGACCCTGGACTGGGATCTAGACCCTCCTAGTTCCCCAGAAGAAACCCGAAGGGTCACGAGGAGTCAAACGAGGGGAGGTGGGTGACCTGATCAGCTCTACCCCTTGCGAGAACTCCCCATGGGGGGACCGCAACCAGGAATGGGTTTTGTGTCCATGCCCCTGAGTTCAGGGGACGTATGGGATTTAAGAAGGAAATGGGGAATTTATTAGAAGATCCTTTAGGGGTGGCTGAAAAATTAGATCAGTTTTTAGGTCCTAGCCTTTATACATGGGAGGAAATACAATCCATCTTAAGCATATTATTTACAGTGGAAGAAAGGAAAAATCTGCAACTTTATTTCGAGGTAGACCCCAGTACCCCTGTGGGACAGGCTCTATTGAAAACACAGTTTGTAGCAAAGGCCTTTCCAGATATCAGAAGAAAGCTAGAGAAGTTTTCTTACAGCAAAAAGTGCATAGCTTCATTTTTAAGATGAGCTTGAAGAGGCACTTTCAAAGAGTTGATGTAGGAGGGGTCAGAGTCTTCTGTGTATTTTTCTGCTGCTCTGAGTGGCAGTGCAGCACAAAGCAGATGAAAAATGAATTGGACTTCCCTGTGATTCAGGCTTGGAACGCTTTCCAAAAGTCCTCTTCCCCATGACTCCTCCTAAATTATGGGTTGGGTATCAGAGGGAGAATAGGGTGCTCCATAGCACCCATCATAGAGCCAGGTGGTGGGTCAGAATCTTGACCCTTTTGAAAGAGTATTGGGTTGAGCTTTGGATACAGTGAGTCAATTTCTGTTTTAACCATGCAATGGCAAAAAAAAAAAAAAAAAAAAAAAAAATCACCACGGGCCACTGATGGCAGAGGGGAGCCAGCCTCACCAGCACTGATGATTCCACCCTCACTGCTTGTGTCGTGTGGAATTGCTGTTGCTGGAGACAGCCCTCATCAAATTCAAGGTAATTTTGCAAAGCTGACATCTCTTTGAGCCGCAGCCACTGTTCATGGCCTTTGGAAGGCTAAATGAAAAAGCCTCTCAATGAAGCGGTGTTGATTTCATTTTTCATTAAATTGCAGCTCTGCGTATTTTACCTGCTTACTGACTCTTTTAGCTAGCTGAGGCATCACAGTATTGCACTCAAATTATTGCGAAAATATTTGCATTCTAATGCTATGAGGACTTGTGTCCCTATGTAGGATATAATGTAGCTGTGTGCTTTGTAAACAGAAAAACAGCAACTCCATTACCAGAAAATTTCTTTTTGAAGCAAATTCCCATTTTATATTGTAGAGGGTAAAATATTTCTGAGATGCTAACAGCTAGACCACTGGCAAGAGTAAGGGTTTGATAGCAAATTTTATCCCTTGCTGTGTAAAGAAACAGTTGTTAAGGCTTTTAGAAATGTGGAGCCAAAAGGAGGGGGAAGAATGCAGTAAAAATACATTTCTTTTGGGAGGCTTCTTGACTTCCTTTCTGTGCATGCTATCAGGGTACGCTATTGTAGATGGGAAGTCTCTAGAGTTAATAGAATCAAGGCCCCTAGACAAAACTTGGTCGGCCCAGGCTTGTGAATTGTATGCGGTTTTTAGAGCCTTAGAAATTTTAAAAGGCAAAATAGGGACTATATACACCGACTCCAAATACGCTTATGGAGTAGTACATACATTTGGGAAAATATGGGAAGAAAGAGGACTGATTAATTCACAAGGGAAGAATTTAGTGCACGAAAAATTAATTAGAAAAACCTTAGAAGCTCTGAGGGGACCTCGGAGAATCGCGGTAGTACACGTTAGGGGCCATCAAAAGGGCACATCTTACCACATAAGGGGAAATAATCTAGTAGATGAAGAGGCAAGAAAGGCAGCTTTACACCTATTGTCTGAAGGAAAAGAGGGCCAAGATAAGCTAGATACCAGGATGAGTTTTACTAAACAGGAAATAGATAAATTACGACAAATAGGAGCCATAGAAAAAGAAGGTAAATGGGTGCTGCCCGATGATAGAGAAATTGTATCCAAAGGCGTGGCTTGGAGAATAATGAAAGAATTCCACCGACAGACTCATTGGGGAGTGCAAGCATTAGTGGACCAGTTTGGAACCAAGTATATGTGCATTGGAATATATGACATAGCAAAAAGACTAGTGGAAGAATGTTTGACCTGTCAGAAGGTTAACAAGCAACACCTCAGAGAAAAATTCCCAGGGGGACGATCAATAGCCAAGAGGCCGTTTGAGAAAATACAGGTTGACTTTACAGAACTCCCAAAAGTGGGCAGGTATAAACACCTATTAGTTATAGTAGATCATTTAACTTACTTTGTAGAAGCTTTTCCCATAGCCCGAGAAACTGCGAAATCAGTAGCTAAGATATTGTTAGAAAATATTGTACCCCGGTATGGGAATGTAGTAGTCATAGACTCAGACAGGGGACCACATTTCACATCCAAAGTCATTAAAGAAACATTAGATCCCTTAGGAATCAAGTGGGAGTATCACACTCCTTGGCATCCTCAAAGTTCAGGACAGGTAGAGAGGATGAATGGGGAAATAAAAAAAAAAACAGTTAACGAAGCTAATGATGGAAACCCAGATGAATTGGATTAAGTGTCTACCTTTAGCTTTGTTGAATATACGAACTCAGCCCAGAACTGACACAGGAGTCTCCCCTTTTGAAATGTTATATGGGATGCCATATGACAGAGCTTATAAAGAGAAGACAAGAATTGATAAAGAAAGGACTAATAGTACAGAGACCTCCACTGGATGTAGCCATTCACCGAGTTAACCCTGGAGACAAGGTTTTAATTAAAACCTGGAAAGACTCATCCTTGACTCCCCACTGGGAGGGACCTTTTCTTGTCTTGCTTACCACAGACACTGCTATTCGCACCGCAGAGCGAGGATGGACACATGCCAGCAGAATTAAAGGGCCGATCTCAGAAACATCGTGGGAAGCCTTTGGAAACCCAGACAATTTAAAAGTAACCTTTAAGAAGAAACCTAGAAACCTCGATAAGTAAGACCACATTTTGTAAAACCTCACATTGTATTTGTTATCCCTTTGTGTGTTATGAATGTAGGATTTGTAAAGAGAAGTAGTGGACTCATTGGTAGTACGGGTACCTCCCTAGCGGCAGTTGTCGCCTTTGTTATGGCAAATTGACCTATTTGACATTAAAAGGGATCTCAAGAAAAGATCGGTGGAATGGTGGGAAGCTTTTGCTAAAGGGGTACAACCAGAGAAAGGTTGTACCTACGCCAACCACCCCGATCACATAAGGCCAAATTGAAAACACCAATTGTAGGTGGACCGTGCCGTATGTTGAGTGTCACTCTGGAGAACTGGGAAGCCTTTAAAAATCCAAAAAGCTCATACAGGAGGTTCCCCTGAAGAATACGGCTGCTGTCGAGAAGACGGTACACCCTGCTGCTCTGAGCAAAAGAGTAGGCAGAGGAGACAGAGACGTATGGAAACTGTGGGGATTGAGGCTGATAAGCCACCTCCTAAGCAGGGATACCCAAAATTGTAAGGCCCAGACTCTTTAAAGTCCCAGAGACACTTGGCATCACGGATCGCCCCTCCAAGACATTAAGGGTTTGTAAAATATCCGTTAGCCAAGCCATGGGTCCACTACTCCTCTGGAAGATGATTGTGCTGGGCTTAATAGGAAGACGAATCAAAGGGGAAAATAATATACACCAACCCCTTAAGTGGTCATTAATAAGGTGGGAGGATCAAACAGTGATCCAAGTAGGAAATGTACCCAGGAGTCCTACATTCACTGCTACTTTATGTGAGTTGGTGCCTATTGAACCATGTCTAAATCATATGGGGTTTTACTTTTGTCCTAGTTCTAATCCTGGGCGAGGATACTGTAACTACCCAAACTCTTATTATTGTGCTTATTGGGGATGTGAAACTATAGCCTCTGATTGGACTCCAGAAGCAGGGTTAGATAAGTTTTTATCAGTAAAATGGGGGCCTTCTGGGTGTACCCCCCCCCCTAAAAAGGATTTCCAGCTGGGGTATCGGGGAAATCCCCACTATACCCCCCCCAGGAACTTGTAAACATTTAGTGATAAATATCACCCATCCAGAAGATCCGGGATGGTTTTTGGGAAAGACCTGGGGAGTCCGGTACTGGGAGTCCGGGACCGATAGAGGTGGATTAATTTTCATAAGGAAAGAAAGTGTGCAATCCATTCCTCAAGCAATAGGGCCGAATCTAGTTATAGCAGAAACTGGAATTTCCTCCCTAATGAAGCAACAGCAAGACCTTAGCACCCTACGGGCGGCTGTAGATGAAGACTTGAAACGAATAGAAAAATCCATCACAGCCTTAGAAAAGTCGTTAATATCACTATCAGAAGTGGTGTTACAAAACAGAAGAGGGATGGACCTCTTATTTTTACAACAGGGAAGATTGTGTGCAGCCCTAGGAGAAGAATGTTGCTCTTATGCAGATCATACAGGAGTTGTCAGGGATACTATGGCAAAGGTGAGAGAAGGCCTTGAAAGACGTAAAAAAGAAAGAGAAGCCCAGCAAGGGTGGTATGAGTCATGGTTCAGTCATGCTCCCTGGCTAACAACCTTATTGTCTACCAATGCGGGTCTATTGGCTTTATTAGTACTTGTGTTCACCTTTGGACTGTGTATAGTAAATAGAATAATTAACTTAGCAAAAAGCAGACTCGAAGCCGCCCACCTACTGTTGATAAGAGGTCAATATGAACAACTAAACGAAGATGAGAGTAAGCATAACCCTGTGCTCTCCCTGGCACAGGAGGCTGTTGTTCGATTTGATGAACAAACTAGAAAGGACCAAAACAAAAAGGGGGGATTGTGATAGGTGCTAGTTTGTTACATCAAATCGGGAAGTGATTTTACGGTGAAACGAGGCGCTAATTACGGGCTAAAACCACAACATCCTGCAAGGAGGGCATGTACCCCGCCTGAGATAATTAAGTGGAGCCAGCGAGGCGGCGATGTTAGTTTAGATAGCCTAATATGGCAATGGCGAGGTCACACAATTGTAAAATATATGCATGACCTGAGGGTCACCACACACAACGCAGAGGAAGACTCCAGCCTTCATCCCCACGACCACCAGAAGGCTGAAGAAGACCCCCTAGCAACAGCCAGCGCAACCGCAGAAGTTACAGGAAGTGCCACATATACCCGGGGCTGGAATCGCATATAAGGAGACTGTGAGGGGGGGATCGCGCGCGCCGTTGGTGGAGCAGGAGACTCCCCGGCCGCCCAGCGCTGTTTTGCTTACTTGTGACTTGCTCAATTATTTTATTAAATTGGAGTTTATGCAACCCGGCCCGAGTGGTTGTCAATTTGTCGCGTTTACCTATAACACTGCCCTTCCCCTTTCTGCAGTGCAGTGCTGTGCGATGCAGCAGGAAGAGCCGAGAGCGAACAGCTGAAGGCGCCACACACACTTTACCCCAGACTTTGGAGAAACTCCAAGGCAGCTAAGCGCTTACGAAGGAAACAACCACCCGAGCTGTAAAACTGTGAGCATCCCTGAAGGGACACAACCTTTGCTGATCTGGTTTTACATTTGACTCACTGGGTCCTCTCAGAGAGGGCTGCTGCCCAGGCGCTCCTGCTCCTTCTCATCTTCTACCCTTTCACTTGAAAAGCCCTCCCTCCTGCTCTCTCTCCTTGCTGCTAGCACTGGTGTCGAATGGTAGAGCTCCAAGTGGGGCTGCTGCTTGCCTAGGTGCTTGCCCAGCACTCCCTGGCAGGGCAGCGCTACCCAATCCAGTGCACTTGCCCCGGACGACGGGAGCATCAGTGCAGCCCTCTTTGGCTTCAAGAGGTTCAGAAACCTCTTAGCCTGGGATTTGCACCTGCATCTTAGGGAGGAGAGTGTGCTGGGAACTGACAAGTATCGACTCTCTGGTGTGGCTGTGTGTTTCCTTCCCCTTCGGAACGAGCAACAGATGAATCCTCTTGCTGGAGGGCCTTCAAAAGCACTTGTCTCCTCCGCAGAAGGCATCCACCACTGCCCCAGAATGAAATTGTCCCACACCAAGAGGAAGCTCTCAGCACCTCTAGTTGTGGCTCAGCACAGGTCCTGCAGAGAGAAGGGTTCCAAGCCATGTCTCTGCAAAATAATTTCTCTTTTCCTGCTTCTGATGCTCTGGAAGTGAGTATGCCATGACAGCTTCCTCCACATCTGGCCCTGCCATGCTGACCGTCTCTTCCAAGTTGCTGGCTGTAGCAGAGACTTGGCACAGACAGAGAAAACAAGTCCTGCTGCTGCTGGTGCTGCTGCCAAGAGGGTTTCCTTGCTCTGGAGTCCATCTTCACTGCCCGGTGGGAGCAAGGGAGGGCATTTCCACCTGCTGGCCTGCAAGAAACTGTCGTGCTTACAGTGCAGCCTCTCAGCAGTAAGGGCCACCAGTGAGCAGCATCAGCCACTCAGAAATCTGGGAGAGGCTCCAGGGAAAAAGCAGAGAGAGCCAAGCATGTGATGGAGAGAATCCTGGGCCCAGGAAGGAAGCTGTGGCTCTATATGCCGCAGGGAGGTTTGTCCCAATGGGTTGTGCTGCATCCATTTTGGTGGTCAAGGGTCTGGGAACCCAGGTCATTTTCTCCTCAATCCTGCCAGTGAGGGGGATGGATGAGAGGAAGAGGAGACGGACTTTCCAAGTTAACGACTGGCTGTGCCACTGGTGTTGGCAACAGGGTTTTGGTTTCTGCGACCATGGGACCCTGTTTGAAGATCGACAACTGCTGGGGAGAGATGGGATCCACCTCACTAAGTGGGGCACATGTGTCTTTGCCAACAGGTTGGCCAACCTGATAAGGAGGGCCTTAAACTAGGAAAGATGGGGGAAGGGGAGAGTTATAGTGCCAGGGTAGTTGGCAAAACACACCTCAAGTCGGGACACCTCCAGCAGGTGAATGCAGCCAGGGAAGTGCGCATGGGATGTGGCTATGGGGGATCCTATTGTATCCCTCCTGGGAAACCTGCATGCTCGATCACCTCTCTGAAATGCCTGTACACCAATGCACGCAGCATGGGGAATAAACAGGAAGAACTAGAGAGGTGTGTGCGGTCGCAGGGCCACGATCTCATTGCCATTCCAGAGACATGGTGGGATAGCTCGCATGACTGGAGTGCCGTCATGGATGGCTACGTGCTTTTTTAGGAAAGACAGACCAGGAAAGCGAGGTGGTGGAGTTGCTCTTTATGTGAGAGAGCACTGGAATGTATTGAGCTGTGCCTAGGGGTGGATGAAGAGCGAGTCGAGAGCTTATGGGTAAGGATTAAAGGGCAGGCTAGCATGGGTGGCACTGTTGTGGGTGTTTACTACAGGCCACCTGATCAGGAAGAGGAAGTCGATGAGGCCTTCTACAGACAGCTGGAAGCAGCCTCACAATCCCAGGCCCTGGTTCTCATGGGGGACTTCAGCCACCCTGAGATCTGCTGGAAAGACAACACAGCTAGGCACAAACAGTCCCAGAGGGTCCTGCAGAGCATTGGTGACAACTTCTTGACACAGGTGGTGGAGGAGCCAGCAAGGAGAGGTGTGCTGCTGGACCTCGTACTAACAAACAAAGAAGGACTGGTGGAAGATGTGAAGGTTGGGGGCAGCCTTGGCTGCAGTGACCATGAGATGGTGGAGTTCAGGATCCTGCAAGGAGGCAGCAGGGCACTAAGTAGGATCGCAACCCTGGACTTGAGGAGAACAAACTTTGGCCTCTTCAGGGACCTACTTGGAGGAATGCCATGGGTTAGGGCCCTAGAAGGAAGGGGCGTTCAAGAGAGCTGGTTAATATTCAAACATCACTTCCTCCAGGCTCAAGATCAGTGCATCCCTATGAGTAGGAAGTCAAGCAAAGGGGGCAGGAGACCTGCATGGATGAGCAAGGAGCTCCTGGCAAAACTCAACCAGAAGAAGGAAGTCTACAGAAAGTGGAAAGGGGGACAGGCCACTTGGGAGGAATATAGGAACATTGTCAGAGTATGCAGGGATGTGACGAGGAAGGCTAAGGCCCGTTTGGAATTACATCTGGCGAGAGATGTCAAGGACAACAAGAAGGGCTTCTTCAAAGACATCGGTAGCAAGAGGAAGACTAGGGAAAATGTGGGCCCTTTGCTGAATGGGGAGGGTGCCCTGGTGACGAAGGATGCAGAGAAGGCAGAGTTACTGAATGCCGCCTTTGATTCAGTCTTTCCTGCTCAGGCCAGCCCTCAGGAACCCCAGACCCTGGAGGCAAGAGAGAAAGTCTGGAGAAAGGAAGACTTTCCCTTGGTGGAGGAGGATCGGGTTAGAGATCATTTAAGCAAACTTGACACCCACAAATCCATGGGCCCCGATGGGATGCACCCACGAGTGCTGAGGGAGCTGGCAGATGGTATTGCTAAGCCACTCTCCATCCTCTTTGAAAGGTCATGGAGAACAGGAGAGGTGCCTGAGGACTGGAAGAAAGCCAGTGTCACCCCAGTCTTCCAAAAGGACAAGAAGGAGGAGCCAGGGAACTACAGGCCAGTCAGCCTCACCTCTATCCCTGGAAAGGTGATGGAGCAGCTCATCCTGGAGGCCATCTCCAAGCATGTGGAGGACAAGAAAGTGATCAGGAGTAGTCAGCATGGCTTCGCCAAGGGGAAATCCTGCTTAACCAATCTGATAGCCTTCTCTGATGGAATGACTGGCTGGGTAGATGAGGGGAGAGCAGTGGATGTTGTCTCCCTTGACTTGAGGAAGGCTTTCGACACTGTCTCCCATAGCATCCTCATAGACAGGCTCAGGAAGTGTGGGTTAGATGAGTGGACAGTGAGGTGGATTGAGAACTGGCTGAATGGCAGAGCTCAGAGAGTTGTGATCAGCGGTGCGGAGTCTAGTTGGAGGCCTGTAGCTAGCGGTGTCCCCCAGGGGTCAGGACTGGGTCCAGTCTTGTTCAACTTCTTCATCAGTGACCTGGATGAAGGGACAGAGTGCACCCTCAGCAAGTTTGCTGAGGATACAAAACTGGGAGGAGTGGCCGATACACCAGAGGACTGTGCTGCCATTCAGAGAGACCTGGAGAGGCTGAAGAGCTGGGCGGAGAGGAACCTCATGAAGTTCAACAAAGGCAAGTGCAGGGTCCTGCACCTGGGGAGGAATAACCCCATGCACCAGGACAGGTTGGGGGCTGACCTGCTGGAAAGCAGCTCTGCGGAGAAGGACCTGGGAGTGCTGGTGGACACCAAGTTAAGCATGAGGCAGCAATGTGCCCTTGTGGCCAAGAAGGCCAATGGTATGCTGGGGTGCATCAGGAAGAGTGTGGCCAGCAGGTCGAGGGAGGTGATTCTCCCCCTCTACTCAGCCCTGCTGAGGCCCCATCTGGAGTACTGCGTCCAGTTCTGGGCTCCCCAGTACAAGAGGGATGTGGCACTACTGGAGCAAGTCCAGCGAAGGGCTACAAAGATGATTAGGGGATTGGAGCATCTCTCTTATGAGGAAAGGCTGAGAGAGCTTGGCCTGTTTAGCTTGGAGAAGAGAAGGCTGAGGGGGGATCTTATTAACGTGTAAAAGTATCTGAAGGGAGGGTATCAAGAAGATGGAGCCAGACTCTTTTCAGTGGTGCCTAGCAACAGGACATGAGGGAACGGGCACAAACTGAAACACAGACGCTTCCATCTGAACATGAGGAAAAACTTTTTCACTGTGAGGGTGACAGAGCACTGGAACAGGTTGCCCAGAGAGGTTGTAGAGTCTCCTTCTCTGGAGATATTCAAAAATCCGCCTTGACGCGATCTTGGGCAACTGCTCTAGGTGACCCTGCTTGGGCAGGGGGTTGGACTAGATGATCTCCAGAGGTCCCTTCCAACCTCAACCATTCTGTGATTCTGTGATCCATTCAGCTTATCACACTTATCTTAAGATGGGATGAATTGTCCTTTGAAGGTGATATTGCTTCCTTTGTCTATAGGGGGAGCCTAGAATAGATGTTGACTGGACCCCTAACCAAGGGTAGGGGAAATTAATTCACAGAAAGATTCTTCATTAGAGTGCATCTGCTGAGACTCCTAATTAAGGCCTGGTGTCTTGCAGGAGATCTAATTTACAGACATTAAACTGCATCGAGAGTCATAAATACACCAAGTACTTCAGTAACACCATTTTTCTGAAGAAAGAGTTCCAAAGCGGCAAGCTGAGTGTTAGAATATCACATTTAATATTGAAGTTGTTTCTCAGCGTGTCACTCCACTAATGTTTCACAACGCCCAGGCTGCAGGTCAGCTGCAACATACAGGGAAAAGAATGAGCTGTTGCTCCAAAGGCAGTACTGAATTGCGTAGTTCTGCAAACATCGAAGCAAAGAACATTTATCTGGGCATTTATCTGGAGCAGGGAGGGGCTCTATTGCAAGTTTGAAGCCCTAAAGTTTTTCTATTTAGATAAATCTTCTGATTTGTTTCAGTAAGATGTCTTTGAAGTGAAGAAGGAAGCTACTCACTCTTACGAAGGTACATGAAATGTTTGTAGCTTTTGAAATAAGAGTTTATTTCTGGGAACAATATGGCATAAAATATCTCGCACCTTCATGCAAGGAAGGTAGGCCTATTTCTTCATTTTAGAGATGAAAAAGATCATTTTCAATCTGCAGATAGAATCATAGAATCATTTAGGTTGGGAAGGATTTCTGGAGGTCATCAAGTCCAACCTCCTCCTCAAAGCAGGTTCAGTCAGATCAGATTGCTCCGGCCCGATCCAGCTGAATTTTAAATGTCAGCACAGATGGAGATTCTACAAATTTGCACCTAATCCGGTGTTTGATCACTCACGTTGGGGCAGGAGAGGGAAATTTCCTCCTTCAGTTTCCCAAGTAGTCCATGGAAGAGGGCAACCTGTTGATAGCAAGCTCATTGAAGCCCTTTTCTGAGAATTAACTGGGCTAGTTGCTCTGCTTTAGAGCAGAAAAGGATGTGTAGGTTGGAGATAAAGAGCAGCCAACTATGCAAAGATGACTCACTGTGTAAAGGCAGTCTGGTCTTTTGTACATCTAAGCAGGGTAGGCATTTTGCTCACTTAAACTGTGTACCTAACCATTATAGGCTGGTTTTAATCCTGCTGTCTGCTTCTTGAAATGGGCAAGTACTTCTGAAGATTTGGCTCAAGGGGGGAATAAACTGGCTTGATATCTACAGTATAGACAGTATCTACAGTATCTAAAGTATTGAGTAGATACTCTTGTCTTTCTGGATGAAACAGGTCAGTAAGAGAATAGTTTTGTACCTATGCAATACCTTGAAGCCTATGCTAGAAACAGACCTCAGCAAGAATTGAAACCTCCATTCAGTCGCCCACATGATAAGAACTCCGCTTTGAGAGCGTCAGCCAGGTTACTGGTAACCTCCAATAGATTAACAATAATTTTTCATGTGAGGTGAAGCTGGTAGAACCTTTACAGGGATGACTGATTCCCTTTTTGTTCAGGATTCCTTCCCTTTTAGCATGAGACTTTTCACCCTCTAAATGGAAAGTATTTCATTTGGTGACTCTTCCCAATTTATTCCCGAGCAGAAGATGGCCACTTTTCCTTGACAACAGGGATGCAAGCAAATGAGAAATCCTTTCTCAGCCAAACCTGGAGGATCTTGTGGTATCTCCTCCTCTTTGGGAAGATGCAAAGCTGAGTTTTCCTGCTGCTGTTGCCATTTAGTGCTTGCCGCCATTTCTTTCAAGAGAGGAAACTCTTACTTTCTTCTGCCAGGATGTGGATTTGTTATTTGTATGTTTACAAGTTGCAGTCCCAAAGGTCAGGGTGGTGGAGGTCCATGTAATTAAGGCAGGTCTTAGCAAGTTGGCACAGCTGCAGCCTAACCATTATATTCCTATTTCAGCAAGGCTGAACGGGGGCTGCTTTGTCCCATTAATGGACTTTGTGGCCCATACTGAGCTCTAACTACCCTGCTACCAATGCCCGGGGGAGTTAGCTAATAGACAAAAAATGTATTGGTGATTGCAATACAGGAAGAATGATGTCTGAACTAGTGTCAAGACCATGTATCTTCAGGAACAAGTGGGCCATTGCCCTTGGAGTGGGCCATTTGGATGATACTGTACACCCAACCATGGCCACGAGTGAGGGGAGAAGGGTGCTCCATAGATGTCCTCAAGAAAAGCAGACTTTTTTCCTTAAAAGAGGAGAAAGAGGGCACACGAAAACCATTGTAGTGCCAGACTAGGACTTGTTTTTCACAGTGCTCCTGCTGCCTTTTGAATAAATTATTTTATCTTTCTGCGCTTTCTTAGCTCACCTGAAAAATAGGAACAGTACTCCCTTGTATCACAAGTCATTTCAATGCGTAATTAAAGAAGTCTAGTCAGAAGCTATGAAGAAAATGCGCCGTAATTCCTTGTGGCTACTGAGACAATCCATTGTGTGTTGCCAGTTTCCCATTACTTCTAGGTGTTGAACCAGTTTCTTGTCGGGAGATAACATGAGTGTGCTAGCAACATGCCTGAGAGGAATCACTGTGTGGCCATTGAGTTTATCCTCTCTGGACTAACGGAAAGCCAAGAGGTGAAGGTAACCCGCTTTTTTTAAGCACATTAATAGGGAATCTTGGAAGGATCATGTAGATGAAGGTTGATCCCCGGGCTTCACACACTGTGTACCTTTCCCTCAGTAACTTGGCTTCTGTGGATTTCTGTTACTCCTCAGCTATCTCCCCGAGGTTGCTGGTGAACTCTTCAGCAGTGAGGAGAGCCACTTCAGTCAGTGCCTGTGTGGCACAGCTATTCACTTGTCTCCTCATGGCTAGTGTTGTGTGTCTCCTGCTGGCAGTAACAACATATGACTGCATGTGGCTCTCTGTAACCCTCTCCTTCATGCAACTGTCATGTCCTCAAAAGCCTGTACACAGATGGTAATCATCTTCTATTTCACTCGCTTTGTCCATGCACTTACACAAACTATCTCCACCTTCACATTCTCTTTCTGTGACTTTGGTATTATCGGTCATTATTTCTGTGACATCCCCCGAGGATCCAGCTTTCATGCTCTGACACCTAGAGCAAAGAGATGGTACTTCACATTTTTGGTGTGTTTCGTGGCACCTTCACATCTCTGGCAATTCTCATCTCCTCCATCTACCTCATCTCCACCACCCTGAGGATCCACTCCTCCAAGGGCAGATGCAAAGCCTTCTCCACCTCTGCTTCCCATCTGAGAGCTCTCTTCTTGTTTTATGGCAGCACCGTTTTTATGTGCGGTAGCCCAACATCCAGCTACTCATTGGACTGAAATAAATGGGCCCCTCTGTTCTCTACAGTGGTGACTCCAGTGCTGAATCTTATCAGCTACAGCCTAAGGAATAAGGAGGTGAAGGATGCTCTGAGGAGAGTTTTAGGTCATATTAGAGAAACTTCAGCAGACTTGTTAGAAAGAGAACTTTGTTTGGGGAAAATTTATCAAAACCTTGGTACAAAGAGTAGGACTTCCAAGGAAGATTTGATCCGCTTCCAAGGGTGAGATTCAGAAAGGTACTTAATTGTTAGAAGGGATTTTAGGTGGACTTTTAACTGGTTGTATCTGCAACTTCTATCTTGAAAGACTGTGTTCCTCTGCTGCTGAAAGCTGGAGGAATGCTGACTTTTAACTTGCAAGTTCCAAGCACAAACAGGACTCCTGCCTGAGGAGTGCGTGGCACAGAATTGCAGTTCTCTGTTCTATTAGGAACGTTTGCTCATGTAGGAAAACCACCAGTCCGTCAAGATGAGAAAAAGCTTTCAGAGACATTCAAGAGGAGAAAAGCAATGTGATTTGAATTTATGGCCACTTCTGCTACGTCTTCAGTATTTGAAAGGAGTAGCCTCTTCCAGTGCAACACACAGAACCTGAAGTTCTGGAAAGGAAATCTTGGAGAAGAGACACCCGTGTTTTTGCCCCCCAAACACTAGGGAAAGTAACTGTCCCTCTTCTGTTAAATCTCCCTCTTCTGTCACTCATTACTACCTCCTTTTTCCCCTTCTGCCTGGAAACATGAAAAAACTACAGCAATGCAGAAAAGATTGACTTCTAATTTTGCTACCATTGTGAAGTAAAAAGAACTTATTCTTGCTTTTCATCTCCACATATCAGCAATCCACTTGAGGCAACTGAGTGAACCGGTAGTTATTTTAAGGACATTGGACATAATCTGAAAGTTAATCCAGCTGTAGTGTTCTTTCACTTAAAAGAATGCCGAAATAAGATGGTGACTTACCAACTACATGTCTGCCATCAATGTGATTTTGAGAATAAATGACCAATCATTTCTGGGAGATGAGAAAGTTGGGAAAGGCTTTGGAATCCTTTTATCAATTCAACTAAGCTAGCTCTAAGGATAGGTGTTCTAGTGCTAAACGATGTTTCATCCCTTCTGGCTGAGTTTACAAATGCTGTCCCTCAGTTGGCAGAAGGAGCTGAAATCTTTATTGAGCTGAAAGTGACAGAATTAATCTCAGACAGGTGAGAGGTTCCTGCCTCTGCATAAGGCTTACAGTCAAAGGGGGATGGAAAGAGGTCTCGCGGATTCCCTTTGCATTTCACTGCAAGCCTGTTAGGGCTGTTATTTCCCCTGACTTCCTCTCCTTAAAGCTGTGCATAACTATAGCAAAGATTGTGTCCCTGTGATCATCTATGGCACCCTAAAGAAGGATTTTACAAGTCTCTTTCTTTCAAACTGCTGCCAGCATATTTTACAGAGAGCTGATATGACTGCGAAACATCATTATTTTTGCCCAAAGACACACAGCTGGGGAGAAAACTTATCTTCATATGTTATAGTCTGAATTTTGATCAAGTAGTGATGATTAAAGGCCATCACTATCTCAGAAGCGTTTATCTCAGTAACGCTAAAATTAGAATACGCACGGGGTAGTAAAATCATTTGGACTATATGCACTGTTATCCCACTGGCCTGACGGTCCCAAAATGCAGGAAAAAGAATGTGAAAATGTAGCCTTTTGGTGCTGCTAGTTGTCATCTTTCTGTTGCTGCAGAGCCTGAAGCTCAAGGTTTATCTCTTGTTTCTCATTATTAAGTATCATCAGATATGTGAAGTTCACCGTTTTTGCACATATCAATGTTGTGCTGTCCTTATCTTGAACAGAGAAGTGAGATTTTTAAACCAGATTTCTGAGGTGTCCAAAATTGTCTCTTTCAGTGGACTCCCAGCTCACAGGAAGGAAATAGCTTGAGAAGAAATCACAGGCATCATTTTATTTTCCTGTGTATGTTTACAGGTCTCTGGGAAGAGCAATGTACACTACTACTCTTCCAGAAAAAGACAGGTAGATCGCCATCAAAGAGCTTCCCTGCACAGCAATGAGTCATGTCTGCACACCTCTCTCTGCGCTGATGTTTAAGATAGTCAAAGCCATCTAGAGCTAAGCATCAGCAGAACCGGCAGCATGTTTCAATCAAGAATCACAATCTCAAACCTAAATATGCTTTCTGACAAATATCATCAAAAAGAACAGATTTTCATAAGCCCCACATTCATCTAAGCCGTGCATTCACCTATGCCTTAGTCTCCACCTCGAGAAACGCAGACAAAATTAGGGAATTTAAAATGTTAAAGAGCTGCTGTCTCTTCAAATCTACAGTTTGCTTTTCTAAGAAAGCCTTCTGATCCACCATCCAGAATCCTGTTCCTCTTCTTCCCTTCCCCAAATCTCAGTTCCAGGAGGAGATTTGGGAAAATCCCGGCCTTGAATCACTTCTCATGACGGCAATGCTAAAGTAAGTCCATTTGCAGTAGAACAGCATTGCCCAGAGTCAGGAGGTCCTAGGGGCATTTGGGGGTTTCCCTGCTGCAAACAGTTGAGGAAAACTCGATGAATCAAGAACAGTACTGTTAAGAATTTTAGGGAAATTTTCAGGGTTCAGCTAGGAATTAGGTTATATCTTATGGAGTATGGAGAGATATTGGATCCCCATATTTCCACTGAGATGCCTATTCCTTAGATCTTTATAGTGTAAAGCACCAGACGACTGGCCAAAGTATGAAACTTCATCCAGTCTCTAAATAAAGCGGTGAAAAATGTCCTGATAACTGAACTGGATTGTGGCTCCAACATTGACTATGGTATTTAACCATGCTTGGATTGCTGCTCTGATAGATTATAAAGCTCAGCTATGACATTAGGTCAAGGCCTTGGAAAGGTGTTAGCAGAGCTCCTTTAAATGAAGCGTTCCCAGAGATACCAGGCTGGCACAGACTGATGAAAATCGGAGTTAATGCCTGGCATTGGGGAACGGCCTCTGTGTCCATCAGTGTTCCTGGGAGCCTTGGAAAGCCTAGTACAGTGTATGTCACCCTTCACTGTAAGGCAGACACCTAGTGCAGCATCCTGCTCCTCTCATGCTCCTATTTTACCATGCAATGAATCTCGGTCCCCTCAAAGGTCTCTTGCTGTCTTCAGCAGCTCTCTCAAGTTGAGGCACCTCATGTCAGCACACCAATATATGTGAGATGAAACCTGCTTGTGCTGCGCCATCCTGAAGGATTTGCTTTCTCTTGGAAGCTTAGCACCACCATCACTTTTTTTGTGTAGAAACGTGAGCAGACACCACTCTCCGAAGCTCATAGGAGCTAGTGGGAAAGCATAACCTCTCAAAATGCCTAGTTATTCCTCTTAATGCCAGGAGAAGCCTAGACCTGAGACTTACACAGCTCTAAGGTGTCTAAAGGTAAAAGCCACAATACCACCCCAAAGACTCGGGTTTGACTGGTGACAATATCCTCACATCCTTTTGACCGACAATTTCCAAAGAAAGATGAGAGCTACATATAACTTTGAATTTATTTTCAGTTCTATTCTGAACAGCCATGCTAAAAATAGAACAACATTCCTGAAAAGTCCCTCCTGAACACTTCTCTTTGCCTCCCCATGGTTTCTTGAGCTACAGTCATCCTAGAAACACTCACCCTGTCGTTTCATGTCTCACTCCTCTTTGATTTTCTGCTTCATAGCTTTTTCAAGGCTTTTTTCATGTCTTCATTTCAGAGGGTGTAAATCAAGGGATTGAGCATAGGCATGATGATGGTGTAAACCACAGAGATTATCTTGTCTGCTGAAAAGATGGTGGAAGGGCGCATAGAGATGAAAATGCATGGCCCAAAGAACAGAAGTGCAACAGTGATATGGGAGGTGCAGGTAGAGAGTGCTTTGAGACACCCTTTGGAAGAGGGTGTCCTCAAAGAGACCAAAATAATGACGTAGGACACAACAAGAACAAGCAAAGAGCCCGAGGAAATCAGACCACTATTGGCAACCACGATGCAACCAACCATGTAGGTGTCAGTGCAGGCCAGCTTCAGCAAAGCGTGTACATCACAGAAGTAGTGGTCGATCTCACTGGGCCCACAAAACAATAGCTGAGCGGTCAGCAGGGTCTGCACCAGGGAGTGCACACAGCCTCCCACCCACGAAGCTGCCACCAGCCGGCCACACACATGCTTGTTCATAATGCTTGCGTAATGAAGCGGCTTGCATATAGCAGTGTAACGATCATACGCCATTGCTATGAGGATGAACATCTCCGTGCAGGCAAAGAGATGGACCCCAAAGAGCTGTGCTATGCAGCCCACAAAAGAGATGGTCTTCTTTTCAGCAAGAAGGTCATAAATGAGTTTGGGAACTGTGACAGTAGAGTAACTGATATCTACAAAGGACAAGCAGCTCAGGAAGAAGCATGGGGTGGGAGAGTCCAGCTGTTGACTGTTCTGCATAGTGCTGATGCTAAGCAGGTTTCCAAGAATAACAGTGGCATAGAAGACTAAGAAGAATGTGAAGCATACTTTTGCTAATGTATCATCTTGTGTGAGTCCCTGGAAGACAAACTCCGTCACATTGTTTTTGTTCTTCATATACGTCACGTAGACAGGACCTGAAGCACAGAATAAAGCCACCTGTGATGGCATTAGAAACACAGTGTTATCAGTACACATCCATATCGATCACCGGTATGTTCAATATCAATATATTCGCTTTTATGTCTTTTGGGGAAAGTTTCCTTTCAAAGTCAATGCTTCTCTCAAGGAGTGACAGTTGATATCTGACTCAGAATGTATTACTGAAGTGTGTAATAGCGAGCTCCGTTTATTTATTTGAGGGAGTTGGTGGAAATATCCTCCAGATTCATATTTCTGATCTTTGCCCCTTTTAAAAAGGAAGGCTAGTCACTAGGTTCCCTAAACATCCACTTTTGAAGTGTTGATTTGGAAACGAAAAACTGACTGAGAAGGATAGTGCATGTTTTGATTTGAGTCTCAACATGTTAGTCATGCCCTAAGGAATTCTGCTCAAGCAGTGAACGTACCTTCTGTTTCAACCCTCTGAAGGAATTCAACAGAACTTTCCTTGCTATTGCTCTCTGACTCTGGTAGAATGTCCATGCATTTTTGTGCAACCATCAGTGTTCACATCATGACACAAGGCAGCTGGCTAATTAACATCACTTCAACTCTCAGTGTAGATCCTTCTGGAGGAGGTAAAGTGGACACCTACCTCATGTCTGTTTAGCAGAGATGTGCCTTTAGGCACAAACTGTCTTTAAGGCGCCCTAAGTGAAATCAGACCATGTTCAAGGCATGCCAGGAAACCTGAAGCAGGAGAGTCATTGTCCTATATGTGCTGTACTGGGCTACATCTTGTGTGGATGGGTTCCAGTTATTGCTCATGAGTTTCTGGGTTGCGACCTCAGTCTCCAAAAGAGCAGGCTTGTATTTCCTCAGACCACCTTTCCTACAGTACGTGGGTGAATACTGGAGATAATCTGCATTAACGATGTGTCAGTAAGGTTTTTGTACACCTCAGCCAAGTTCTGGACTGGGCATGGAAACCCTCATTGAGCTGAAAGTGAGAGAATTAATCTCAGACAGGCGAGAGGTTCCTGCCTCTGCATAAGGTTCACAGTCAAAGGGGGATGGAAAGAGGTCTTGCGGATTCCCTTTGCATTTCACTGCAAGCCTGTTAGGGCTTTTATTTCCCCTGACTTTCTCTCCTTAAAGCTGTGCATAACTATAGCAAAGATTGTGTCCCTATGATCATCTATGGCACCCTAAAGAAGGATTTTACACGTTTCAGGAAAATACAGTCGTTTGGTCCTGCCAGTTGTCACCTTTCTGTTGCTGCAGAGGCTGAAGCTCATGGGCCAATGCGTAGAGGAATAAAACGTTGTTGTTGTTGACGCCTTCCATAAGCTATGCTCCCACTGCTGCCTGCTAGCATCCAGCAGCCGGAAGAGAAATCAGAAAAATCATGGCGTTCTTCCCCAAAACATTAAAAAACCCAAACAGTTTTAAAATTATAAGCCTTAGCTTGAACTGGCTGTGTGCCCTAACCCCTCAGCAGTTTCAGTATGAAGGGGGTCAGTGGGCCCCATCTGTCTTTCTACCTGCCCCACCTACGGTGAGACAGACCAGCCTCTGAAGGCGCCTGTCCCTCTCTGTTGACAGTGGTGCTGAGCTAGACAACTGTCCTTCATTGCATGAAGAATTTAGACTGCTACAAACAGGTGGGGATGATCCCACCTTTAGCTGTGTCCACAGAGTGTGAATGCTGGGTGAGGGACATGCTGGCCCAGGCCTGAGGGACACTATCCCTCTAAGCCTTGAGAATCAGGATTTATCCCAGTTCCGTCCTGCTGGCTGCCAACCACATAACCCACCACGGTGAGGAGAAGACACTGAGACGTCTGCAGTGTACTGGTGCATGCCTGTGAAACGGGAACCCACTCTGCCACCCCCTGCATAGAGCAGAGGACATTCGGGGAACCAGAGCATTTCTGACATTGTCCCACCATTTGGTCCGTAGATCTGCCACTCTCCTGTGCAGGGAACACCTTCTTATCTTGAATCACACTTAAGCCATGTTAAGGTGCAACACAAGTGCAAGCAAGTGTTTATAGGGAACATGAAGTGAAGGAAGAAAAAGGAAAATGCTTTAGTTACTTTCAGAGTGCATTACACAGATGTCTTTCTCCCTCACGCAGCTCATTTGCTCTTTTCCTCCTGGCAAGGTAGGAGTCAGGGTCCCGTGGCTCCTCGTGGCTCCTTTGGCCTTGTGGAGAACCTTAGCTGCTACAACTAACCTCCCTGTGGCAGCTTTGGCTGGCTCTGAGATGATTTAATCTTCCATCTTCACATTTCTTCTCTTCCTTCCTGCAGGAGTAGCTGCTCCAGCTATTCCCTTGGAATACTTTTTTCTTCCTTTGCCTGGGCCTGTAAATATGCCCTGTTGGGCTAGGAGTTATCCTGCATACAGGAATTATTCCCAAAGAACTCTTTATTTTCACTGACACATAAAACTGTGCCCCCCAATGCTTTCTTTGTCCTCAAATGCTTTCTTTGGTGGCGACAATTTCCTACGGTGAGCAATTTATCTTTCACTTGGATCTTTGATTCTCTATTAGTCTAAACATTAAAATGCAAAATCTGAGGCAGAGATGAAGGGCAGAGGGGATGGCTAGGAAGGAGGGCATTAGTGACAGGTGAACTACTGCAGAAAGGCAGAGAGTTGCTGCACTGGAATGGGAAGGGGAGAAGCTTCTCCTCATATCATCTGCATCAGCAAATGACCCAGCCAGCATCTAATATCAGCAGTTTAATTGCTAACCCGTGGATTCAGCATATGACAATGCAGTACTCCTAAGAAGGCATTTACTCCAAAGTAAAGGGGAAGGAAGCCTTTGGCACAGTTGCTTCCAGCAGCAGGTGACCAACAGCCTTGCAGACACCTTGGGCCATCATTTCCTAGCTGAGTAAATTACAGAGTAGATGGAGTTTGTCTGACGGAAAGTTTACACCCGGGAGAGCTTGGACTAATGGGATGCTCTGCCTGGAACACATTTTAATATTTTTGATAGCATTCATTTATTTATTTGCTGGTGTCTCAGCAGTGCTTGGAAGCCCCAGTCCTGGGCCTGTGCTATTCAGAAAGAGAACATAAAGGGAATCCCTGCTAGTCACAGAGTTTACAATGCCATTCCAATCAAAACATGAACTTTCAGCGTCTTCCTAATTACTGCAACAGCTAAAACCAAGCTTTTCTTCAAAAGGGAGCTTTCAGTAAATTTTCCAAAATGGAATTATAGTGAGAGAGACTCGATTTTCTCAGCTCCTGAGAAAATGTTACCACAGTTCTACACCTCACCCTTTTCACTCCAGACTTTTCTATTCCACAGTTTTCTCATGGCACTTTTCATCTCCTCATTTCTCAGTGTGTAGATGAGTGGGTTCAGCATGGGCGTGATGACATTGTAAAACACAGCTACGCTCTCGTCCTCCGAGAGACTGCTGGATGGGCGTATGTAGATGAATGTGCATGGCCCAAAGAAGAGAATCACCACAGTAATGTGGGACCCACAGGTGGAGAGGGCTTTGTACCGCCCTTCGGACGTTTGCCTTTTCAAGGAAAACAAAATGACAATGTAGGACGTGACCAGGATGATGAAAGAGACCAAACAAAGCATTCCACCATTGGCAATGACAATGATGCCCGCAACATAGGTGTCGGCACAGGCCAGTTGTAGTAGGGAATGGACATCACAGAAGTAGAGGTCAATTTTGTTGGGACCGCAAAAAGGGAGGCTAACGGTTATGAGGGTCTGCACCAGGGAGTGCACAAAGCCCCCCACCCATGAACCCATCACCATCCAGCCACACACACGCCTGGTCATGAGGGTGGTGTAGTGCAGGGGTCTGCATATGGCAAAGTAGCGATCATAGGCCATCATTGTGAGGATGAAGACCTCAGCGCCGCCGAAGAAATGTACGCCAAAAAGCTGTGCCATGCAACCCCCAAAGGAAATGGTTTTCTTCTCAACAAGGAAGTCAGCAATCATTTTGGGAGCTGTGACAGAAGAGAGGCAAAGATCTGCAATGGACAGGTGGCAGAGAAAGAAATACATGGGGGAGTTCAGACGCTGACTGCTAACTACAGTGACAACGATGAGCAGATTTCCTGCCACAGTAACAATATAGAAGAACAAAAACACCACAAAACATATTTTCTGCACCCCTTGGTTCTTTGAAAGGCCCAGAAGAATGAATTCCTTCACACTGCTTGCATTCTCCATGTTGATCAGTTGGGTGCCAATATGCAATATACAGCTTATACACCTGGGAAAATAAAGACAGACACATGATTCATCAGCATTTTTTCATTATTAATAATGAGTTCTATATCAGAAGTGGATACAAACCAAGAAAGATATAGCATTAGTATTAAGCTTATGAAGTGTTTAGTTTCTGTCATGTATTTTTTTTTTCACAGCTATTTAATTCTCCACAGTACAAAGCTTCTGCCATGGCTTTGGTGGCATGGAGATAGGTGCACTCTGTGATATGTTCCTTAATCCTGGTCTTCCAGGATTTTGAAGGACTGGCTCCATGGCTGGTAGCCTTCCATGCACTAAGGACACGGCCAGAGTGTTCACCTTGGGCACTACAAGGCAGATAATGCAGCATGTTTGCCCTCAGGGGAGACAAAGTCCCTGACAGCAATCTTTGTAAAATGGGTGTCTTTAAGAATACCCGGAAATATTGCTCAGAATGATGATTTGCTTTATAAGTACACATGATCTTTGAATTCTTGTTTAGAAGGGAAATGTACCCACATGCAGAGAAAAGAACTCTCTTGTGTATATACATTTTGAAACGTAAATATGAAATGTCACAGGCTGAAAAATGAGTTCTGGGAAGGTTATCTTTCATGGAGGGGAAAAAAATTGCACATATGACTTAATGGAGTATTTCACATTGTTCTAAATCTCAGCATTGTTTCTATCAGAGGAAGGAAGAATGAAAGACTCTTGTGAGATCTTCTGTCCCAGCACTGTACTGATTTTACCTAGTGTGATTTTTGATACACTCTGCGTGATGCTTTCAAGGGTTAACTTAGCTTAATGAAGCTAATCTAACTAAACTCCTTCAACAGCCAGTATAAGTCTGATTCATAGGCTGATTCAGAATGACTGAATTAGGGTCCTTTGCAGAACCCTTTTTTCCTCCACTCACTATGAGGAGCTTAAGAAAATTAGCACCACCAGGTTAGAATGACCTTCAGAGAATAATCCCTTTTGGTGCCTGAAAGTAGCTCAGAGCTTTTTGTAATGCCATCCACCTGTTTCAGGTTATGGCTGAGCTCCTTGTCCCTAGGCATTTCTACATCCATACAGTTTCTCATTCGAGACAAGGTCACATTCCAGCATAAACATGGGACTTCTTTGGTTCACCCTGTACTCCAGCTACAACCCATCGAGCATTACATGTCACTAATAAATGAATAGCCCACAGCTTTAGAAAGAGTGTAACGTCTCTAGCTTGCCATTATGCACCCAGACCACCAGAGTTCCTTTGGTCAAAGAAGTCTGGGAACCACCAGATTAAACTCTTCACAGAGAGTTTAAGGTCAGCCAAAAGCAGGCACTCTTTTAATAAAAATATCCACTGTATGGGCTTCCTTCTAGCATCAAAACATTCCCAGTCAACTGGTGTTAAAATGCACCATTTTAAGTCCTGCAGAATTACACCACAACCAGGTTTTCTCATTTGTCTTGGTGATCTGTGAGCAAATCTGTGGAATGATTCAGTTAAGCCAAGTTATCTACCAACTACTTCAATCTGCAGCATAATCAGAAACTCTCGTGCAGGCACAAAGGGATCAAGCATCCACAGGAAACACTGAAACTGAGAAAAGCCAAGATTACTTTCAAACCCACAAAGTGAAGCCGAGAGAGGAAGTGGGCAAAGGTAGGGACTTTTCCTATGCTTACAGTTGTACTTACACTAGATGAAAGTTTTTCAAGCAGAAGGGTAAACTTTACATGGATGGTTCCCCTTCAGATATTTCTACAAGGAAAAGGATCAGTAAGAACAACGGGAGGTCAGTTTCTCCCTCGTCTTACCAAGTTGTGATCCTTTCTACCCCTCTTCCTTCTACTGAGCAACGACGTAGACTTCTCAACAAAATAAATGACAGGGATGAAATGAGCACACCTTTATGGCTGTGCAGTACCCAGTCGAAAAGAAATAGCTGGGCTCCATCCAAGCCAGAGCATGACTGGAAGCATACCACAGCAATCGCAGGGCCATATTTAGGCAGTCAGAAAGGAGTGACCAAGAGAGAAATGGTCAGGGGAAACTGTATGCCTGAATACCAGCAGGTGGCAAACTCCTGAGCTAGAAACAAGGTGTGCATCTACAAAAGGACCGATTCACAATTCAGACAGCTCGGCTATGTGTCTTTCTTGACAAGGTCCTTTCCATCACCACCAAACTGCATTTAACAAACTACCCATCTGTCTGATCTCATCTCATCACCTTAAGTCATGTAGGCACCTGTACCTAAGCTAGGCATATTACACCTGACCAGTCTACTTGTAGATGTGATGAATCATGAGCTGCAGGTACCCGTTTCTTACTGTTGACTCCAAGAGGATTACTAAATGACTAATTCAGTAGAGGATTGCCACCAGTTATGGCTTATCTCTTCAAGTGCCTTTGCAGGGGTAGACCTGAGCTATATGACATAATGCAATCAGCTGCAAAATAAAATGAATCTCATGTGTACTCTTAACATCTCAGAAAGGGTGAGAAATTGCACCATCTCCTTACTGCATGCATTCTTCCCTAAAATCTCCGGTGGTTATGGGAAACAAAAGAATAATATCGAAGCAATCTAATCTGTGGCTGCAGAACTAGCTCTGTATATGATTCTAGCCAAAGATAACTAGAGACAGTTGATAACTTCAGTGGAAGTTCCTTCCTGTATTTTCACATTTGTGCAAGAAGAAAGGAAAAGGAAGAGGAAAGCAAAGCAAAACAAAGCAAAGCAAAGCAAAGCAAGAAGCCAGAGAAGCTGCAAAACTTACCTCACCTGTGTTTAGAGATCTAATTTTTTGTGTAAGGGCTGTACAGCTTTATCTCCTCAACTTCTGTCTCTCCTGGTATGAATGTGTTAGAGCACAGCGCCTTTAAAGAACATAGAATGGCTTCTGGAAAGCTTCCAAAACTTGCTTAGGAGGTGGCTGTCAGTGTATAATCCAATCCCACCTAATGTATTACTTGCTTTCGTGTGTCACAAGTGTATCTTGATGTTTCCTGCCTGTGTGAGAAGTGGTTTAATAGGCTGTGTGGATGATGTGACCTGGGTGTGTTGAATGATGCTTTCATATCCCAGCAGCTGCAAAAAGGGCTGAGAAGAAAACCGTTTAAGTACCAATCTTTAACCCTCTCGCAGGAAATCTTCCACCTGAAGGGCTCTTGGGGCTGGAGGAGGGAGGGGTGGAGGCTTAGTGAAGGGAAGGCGTGAAAGAAAGGGGCAAAGGAGGAGAATGAGTTCTGTCTTGACTGAAAAGTTTAAGTAAATGTATTTTAAAGAAACAGTTGTCAGTCAATGCTTTTATAATGATATCACAAAGGCATTTCAGGGTTTCTCCGTAAGAAACAACAGTCAAAGGAGTAGCTGAGTATTCAAGTGGACAAGCATATGCATGGGCCTATCCAGCTAACGCTTCTCGGAGTTCTTCCTTACTCCAAGCTGATAGTTGTATGGATTTCCCATGTGTAAAGGGCCATTAGGTCCACTGCTCTGGCTTCCTAGCGTTGTGAAGGCTAAAACACTCCATATGTAATCTAGATATTTTCTCTCCTTTTTTCACTTCTGTGTATTCCAAAACACATGTAAAAGAGAAATCTTCATTAAAGGAAAAAAAGAAAGAAACCTCAAGCTGTAAGAAGAGTCACGATCCTCCAGGGATGGTAAAGAATTCCTATCGCAGGAGTCTTCTAAGGACAGGTTGGGCTCATTTCTCTCAGGAGTGGTTACGATGAAGTTTTTATAGGGACAGAAGATGTCCTGGGTGACCTCTTGATGACCCTCCAAGTCCTATCTCACCAGAAATTTCATCACTGGAAATCGAGTGAATAAAGCCTCTTTGCAAGAATTTGCATGTTTTAACAGAGGTCAGTGAATTACCAAGTCAGTCAAAAAAATCCTTCATTTACGAATTGGGAAACTGAGGGAGGAAGTCACCTATTTAATGCCGATGGAAGTCAGCAAATTTAACCCTGACTTAGTCACTCTAGGCTCTTCTGCGGAAAAAAATGAATGTCTCTGGAGGCAGATGCATCTGATCTACCTCAGAACTGATTTTAGGATGCGATTAGGTCTGAAATAGGCATCTAGCTTTTAAATAAAATAACTGAGGGCGGACAAATCTCACTGTCATGATGGGCCCCATCTTTCTTAACCTGAGCAGCTGCAGTCAAAGGTGAACCTAAGAAATGAAACAAACGAAGCAAATAGACATGCTGATTTATAGCAGCATATCATCTCAACCAAGGCCCAAGTCAAATTCATCATGGCTCTGAACTCTACTGTGTATTTGTAGCTTATGCCTCACGGATGTCAGGAAAGACATTGTCTCAGCTACTGTCCTTTCCTTTGTTTTGCTGAAATTTCTGGAAATGTGGAATGGCCTGATAGCAACATAGTTAATGTCTCCATCTCCTCTGCACAGAATGCCAGCGATCTCCACAGTGAAAACAGAAATCCTACAGTTAATGAGAATAAATACTGGTAAAGAAATGTCTTGGTGAAAATAGTCCCCTAACTTAAATGTCCTTTTACTGCTGCCTGGAGCCTTGGGCAGCTTAATGAGGGTTAACAGTAGTCACTACAGGAAACAAGAGTATTGGGTAAGAAGGTAAACAAAGTCTTACAGTCTTTGGGAAAGGAAGAGGAGCAACAGATGACAGAAGCCAGAGATCAGGCCAATAGCGTCTGGCCTGCTAACCTAGTATGAGTCGGCCTGCCACTTTCTGTACCCAGTGGCACACATGGCAGCAACTTGGCTAGCATCACATTCATGTCCTTTTGTTTCCCTAGCCAAATGGACTACCAGAGGTGACTTAATGCACAAGTCCAAATGAAGAATTGCTGCTGCCTCCTGCTGCAAAATAATTCCCCGTAGGGGTGTGCTTAGTGCCAGGAAAGGAGAAAGGTCTTTTCTCCATTTTCATTCCACTTACCTTGGCACCTGGCTCTGGACACCACTATGGCAGCAGGTCATGCTCAGGGGAGCTGTGATTTGGACAAGGAGGGACTGTGCATGGTGAGATGAATGAGGTTTTGCAGCTGGATAGTGAATACTGGCAAGGGGTTTGTTGACAGAGCCATGGTGAATGTGTGTTGTGAATTTGATGATGGGCAGGATGGGGACAAGGCACGGTGTGGAGGGAAGTTGTGAAGCTTGAAATGAATGCTACATGGCCAGGGGCTGTCTTCATGGAGTTTGTGAAATCAGAAGTGCCTGAGGTGTGGTGAGGGACTGTGCTGAAAGATCGTATGAAGTGGCAGGTAATACTGTGGGTGCTAAGCTGTGTTGAAAGACCTTGTGACATCAGAAGCGGACATCGTGTTTTGAAGGGTAACACTAGGAGAGGTTGCAAAATTGTGGCTGCTGAGGTGTCATAAGGCTGGCTAGAGAGTTCAAGGAGACCCTACAGTAGAACAGGTAGTGTGAATAGTAGGGGACAATGTATGGTGACAACTTGTGTTGGGAGAGATTTTGTGGTCAGAAGAGGACACTCGGTAGTGATGAGTGTGCTAAGGGAGGTTCTGCAGTGACAGTGGACCCTTGGGGAATGAGAAGCTGTGTTGAGGGAGGTTGTGAAATCAGCAGCAGGCATTATGGAAGAGGACTGACAACTTCTCAATCTGTGTGACCCTGAGCAGCAGTAGAGTATCTTCTGCAAGGTCTGTGAAACTAGATCTATGCTGCTGCTATTTGATGCAGGCTTTCATTAATTAGTTTCATTAAGGAAGTAGACTCAGGTTTTGAATATGCTTTGGAGACAAGAGACCAATCTTACCAAAGCCTTATAATAGATATACGAGAAATGTGAGTGACTTTTACAGCTTGCTTTTGCACGGTCTATGGAAGTCATAGGATGGTTACTTGACTTGCATTATATGGAATGCAAAGTTTTTGATGATTCGGCATATCTCCACAGGGCGTCCATTACAACCAGTATGACAGTACATGACAGTACATATCAATGGCCCAGGCTGATGCTATTTAACATTATGAAATCTGATCGAAATGCCTTAGATAGAAAGCTAATCACCTGACATTCCCTGAATGCCCAATGGAGAGAGAGGCGCCTCCAGAGGATATAAACCACCATCGTAGACCCTCTCAATCACTGACAGTAAGAGACAAGCATTCTCAGAGGTGCCATCTGCCACATGTTTGCAATATATTTCTTGTGGTCCAAAAGAAGTCGGTGATAGGATGACTGCAAGGAATAGGGATCATGTGCAGAATTTTCTGCCCTGAACTAACATTAAGATAGCCAGCCCAGCCTACCATGGAGCATGCCCTCAGCATGGGAGCTATGTTTGTCCTCTGACTTGCTCAGTATCTCTCTGGGAAGATGCCAGGACACAGAGCACTCTAGAAGGTCAGTGGTCATGGCTAAGAAGAATGCGTTCCTCGGGGGCCACCAGCGCCCTGAAAAAAAAACACATTTCTGCTTCCCTGGGGACGGTTGAAAGGAGACAGGCAGCCAAGGATGTTAGTGCTGAGTGTGTTCCTCAACGTAGTCCATGTACTAGTGGCATGAGGTGCCTGCAAGGGACACCTGCCGCCCTGAGGGCAGCAAACCTGACTCCACTCATCACAAGAGCTCCTAGACACCAGAGTTTGAAATAGTCTTTATTTTCTCATTGATTGCAACATAAGGCACTCAGGGTACTGTTGGTATTTCTGCAATGTGGTTGAGGTCTGGACGAAGGAATCTGTAGGTGCATATGCGTGTTTCAGAGCAGTCCAATTTTCACCACATGCAGAAGGGTCAGAGAAAAACTAAAAAGACTTGATTTGCTTCCCTTTCCCAAGCCTCTGCCCTCAGTCGTTATCTCCACCCTTCCTTTCCCACAGCTACCCCGTTCTCAACTCCAAGAGCTCCTACTGCAGTCAACCCTCTTCTCTCCCTCACCTCAGCCTACCTCAAACATCAAACAAAAGTAGCAAACAAAAGTCACAATATCACAAAATAGGTCTAATTTGTCTAATCAAAGACAATTCCTGACTGGAGAGGCAGAGAGAGAGACCTTTGCTTCTTCACCACGTGATACCCAAAGTCTGAGTGAGATTTGTCCCTCTGGAGCCAACACCTACCCATTTTGAAGCTTGCACAATCACATTGTTAAAACTCTTTTCTTCCTCTTCATTTTGTAAAGTGGCACACAACAAGCACACTTCTTGTCTGCAGGGTTTCTGTTGTATTACTGCGAATAAATCGCTGTGTTTACTATTTTTCTAAAGTCCCTTTCAGGTCAAGCTGCTAAAATACTTTAATTCTCTGGGGCCAGAGGTGAACGACGAGTCATCAAATGCTGTTAGAGCCCTGTGCAGTTTGGGGAGACTCCTCCTATCTGCAGGAGAAAGAAATAGGCACCTTTTTACACATGTTGTCAAAGGGAGGCCCAGAAGCATTCAGGGGAGGCAGGCAAAGGCTGATAATGCCCAAAGAGGATTATTGATGCCTAGCACCCAGGCTGTGAAGGCCTCAATGTCTGTTCTCCCTTTCCCACCCCACACGCAGCAGACAAGCCGTTTCTCTTTTGGGGGTCTTGGCAGGATTTGGGGCGAGACATTGCACAGGAAGTGATTTTTGAAGGAAACATTGGAAGAAGGGACATCCTCCTCTGGAATAATCCCATTCCAGCTGATTCTCATGTTCCAAGAAAGAAAAAACAAAACAGAATACAGTTACTCTGACATCTTCCCGCAATCTCTACTGACTGCTCATTTGTACATCTCCTTTATAACAGCATTTGGCCAGAGTACGAACGCACCAAGAGCCTTTCACAGATGCATGCAAAATCCCACAGCATCCCTGGGAATGGAATCCCTGGCAGGTAATTTTCTCCCCACCTACTGTAAAAGCAACCAGAGAAGTAGAGCAGAAATAGGAAACTGCCTCACAACATGAGAGAGCCCCATTCTCATCTGCCGCTGACTTCATCCCAGCCTCCTCAGTACAGTGAAAACACTCCTTCCTGACAACACCTGTTTCGTTACGCCACAGGAGACAGGAACTGAATCTGCAGGCTGAAAGAACTTCCTTGTCTTTTTCACAGAAACTGTTTCCCAGAAGATCCATGGGATGAATCAGAAACCAAGAGAAAGACACTAGAGCTGATGCCAGGTCCCAGCTTCTCTGAGCAGTCAATTCCGATGCACTGGGGCAGGAAGGTAAGCATTTCTGGGATAGGTTCAGCATTTCCTTGCCATCATTAATGCTTTGGGATGTTCTCTGTCTCTGCTGTTCCATCTTCATGCCCTCTCTCACAGACATCCACACACACACACACGATCACTGCGTAGAGTTACCCCCTCCCCATCTCCTGCTCCTCCCTCTCTACAAGCAGCAATGTTTTCTTCTGCTTCTTTTTTTTACTCTGTTGAACTGCCTCACCCTGTCTTCCTGCTTCAACCTCTCCAAATTTCTGCATGATTTTGCCTTCTCCTCAGTATGTAGCATCTTGCTGTTACCTTCCCAGACATCAGCCATGCATACTCCGTGAGCGATAGCTGTCCCAGGCCACAAGGCTGTAAGTATAAAAGCAGTGTATCAGTCACTAAATTCCCCTCTGTCTCTTGCAGAAACAGAGAGAAGAAGAAACTTTCTCCATTTTGGTTATTTCATAGTGACTGATCAGTTCATAATGCTCTCCTTTCAAAGCAGTTCAAGCCTGACTGAAGGGACTAATTACAGTGGGACTGTGCAAAAGGCAGAGCCGTCATATGCTCTCCTCAAGTTCATGGAGAGCTTCTGTCTCATCAGCTCTGCCTCTGGCATGGTGGGAAATGGCATGGTTCTGTGGTACCTCGGCTTCCACATCCGGAGGAACTGTTTCACTGTCTACATCCTGAACGTGGCTGCCGCTGACTTTGGCTACCTGCTCTGCATCGCCATCGAAACAGTTCAGTGCCTGATGCACTGCAATGTGGGAGTGCAGTTTGGGATATTCCTCTTCCTGGATCTTTTCACGTATGGGACTGGCTTGTATCTCCTGACAGCCATCAGCATTGAGAGGTGCCTGTCTGTCCTCTGTCCCATCTGGTGCTGAAGCCATCGCCCAAAGCACTTGTCCGGCATCATCTCCGGCCTGCTCTGGAGCCTCTCGCTGCTGCTGAACATGCTGGGGTACGTTTCTTGCACTGTTCGCCCCTCCAGCAACTGCCACATACTCCTCATCACCATTGGAGTCCTGGACTTCCTCTTCTGCACGCCCCTCATGCTGGTATTCAGCCTCACCCTCTTCCTCAAAGGCAAGTGCAGCTCCCAGCACCTCCAAACAGGCAGGCTCTTCACCCTGATTATGCTCACCATCCTCTTCTTCTGCTTGTTCCGAAGGGGAAGGAAACACACAGCCACACCACCAAGTCCATACTTGTCAGTTCCCAGCACACTCTCCTCCCTAAGATGCAGGTGCAAATCCCAGGCTAAGAGGTTTCGGAACCTCTTGAAGCCAAAGAGGGCTGCACTGATGCTCCCGTCGTCTGGGGCAAGTGCACTGCATTGGGTAGCGCTGCCCTGCCAGGGAGTGCTGGGCAAGCACCTAGGCAAGCAGCAGCCCTACTCGGAGCACTACCATTTGACACCAGTGCTAGCAGCAAGGAGAGGGAGCAGGAGGGAGGGCTTTTCAAGTGAAAGGGTAGAGGAGGTGGAGGAGCAGGAGCACCTGGGCAGCAGCCCTCTCTGAGGGGACACAGTGAGTCAAATGTAAAACCAGATCAGCAAAGGCTGTGTCCCTTGAGGGATGCTCACAGTTTTACAGCTCGGGTGGTTGTTTCCTTCGTAAGCGCTTAGCTGCCTTGGAGTTTCTCCAAAGTCTGGGGTAAAGTGTGTGTGGCGCCCTCAGCTGTTCGCTCTCGGCTCTTCCTGCTGCATCGCACAGCACTGCACTGCACAAAGGGGAAGGGCAGGAGCGCTCTCTCCTCCTGATTTTCTTGCCTGCTCTTTGCTTGATTTCTGTTTGCAGCGGGCAGAAGCAGGAAAAGAAAGACGACGCTCCCATGGCTGCTTGCTCTGCGATGGACGTCTGCCAGCGGCCATCTGCCAGGGCAGCTTTTGGATCTGCGCTCAGAAGGGCAGGCTGTGACCAGCCTCTGGCAGCTCTCCGTTGGGAAGAAGGCCCATTACCGCTGCCGATCCAGGTAAGCAAGCCTGACAAGGGTGTTGGGGCCCTTGCAGTGCTTCAGAACAATAATCTATATGAGAGAATATTGAACTGAAGCTGTTTAGAATTAATTGCTTAGCATAACTTGCTTAGCATTAGTTGCTAAATTTGCTGAACCCTTAGGCCTCAGGCTGTGAACTTGCTGTGAACTTTTACATAGATAAGTAAAAGGGGGCCCCAGAGCCGGTTCAAGCTAGAGAGATAAAGAAGTTGCATGGACAGCAGGAATAGCCAACCTTGAAGATAAGAAGCAAGTTCCCCATAGGTAGCCAATCATATTATAGCCACTGCTGCGTGCTTTAAAGTAGCCAACCAATCAGATTGTAGAAGTGCCGCGTGCTTCAATGCAGCAAACCAATCAGAATAACCGAAGTGCCGCGTGCTTGCATGCCATGACTGCACAAACATATATAAGATAGGCAAATTGCTGAATAAAGTTGGAATTGAATCTGCATTCTGTGACTGCGTCTGATTCATTCTCGCTACTCCCGCGGACTGCGACACAAGGAAGTTACCATTGCCCCAACCCGATTTCTTGTGTTACAATGCCAGACGCGAGCCTTTAAAGCAGTGCAATGAACACGCTGGTCGCATCTGTGGCGAGGGCGCTGAGCCTCGGCGGGGGCGAGCAGGAGAGCGCTGGGGAAGAGCAGCGCCCTGGGCTGGAGCGCCGCGGCTGCGGGGCGCGCTAGCGCAGGCTGCGGCCGGGCGAGGCGGGCCGGGGCAGCGGCGGGGCAGAGCGCGGGCACCGGGCGGCGAGGCGTCGGGGCGCGGGGCCGCTGCGCGGAGCCGAGAGCGCGACAGGCGCGGCGGGGGCGAGGGTGCGGGGGCAGCGGGCGCCGTGGGCGCTGCAGCCCCGGGCAGGCTCGCAGCCTCGGCGGGGCTCGGGGGCGCTTCCCGCCGCGAGGGCGGCTCCCGGCGCGGAGCGCGGCTGCCGGCGGCGCTGGGGGTCGCGGCGGGTCGTGGCGGGTGGGGGCCGGGCGGGCGCTGCGGGCGGGGGTGGGCGCCGGGGGAGCCGGGGGCTGGCGCGGCTCGGCTCGGCTCGGCTTGGCGCGGCTCGGCCTCCCGGGCGGAGAGCTGTGCCGGGAGAGCCGTGCCCGGCGGCGGAGCGGCTGCCGGGGGCGCTGGCGGGCCGAGAAGGGGGGCCGGGGCCGAGGCGAGGGGCCGAGAGAGCGCGAGCGCCGCTTGCCGCCGAGCGGGCGGAGGAGAGCTGCTGGGGGGGGCGGCGGGCAGCAGGCAGCGCTGCGGGCTGAGACGTGCCCGGCGCGGGGCGCCCCGAGCACAGCAAAGTGCCGCTGCCTGGGGAAGAGTTTTCCTCCCCTCCCCTGCTTGCTGCAGGTTTGTTTTCCTTCTCTGAGAACCCCTGGGGGCGCGAGCAGGTCCGAAGAAGAATGACCTCTGCGCTGCCTTGCAACGTTGCCTAATAGACAACGGCATAGGCAGTAGCCCAGGCGACGCCAGAAAAAACGCCTGTCACCGTTTGGGCAAAGATGGTCGAGTTTTCCGTTGCTTTCTTTTGAGAGAGGCACTGAGATTACTTGGAAGACGTCCAGATGTGTGTAGGTCAAAGGCACTGACGACCACTGGTCTCCTAAAAATGCCAGGCACGAGACTTTCAGGCAATGCACATGCGAAAGGAAGGCCAAACACCTCGATCTCAACAGATCATGTATGTATACGCAATAGGTTTGGAACACCAACAGCAACAAACAGCCATATAAAAGGATTTATATGAGCTTTATTGGTATAGCCTCGCTATATTTGGATATATATACAAACAGATGTCTTTATATTATAACTACAGGCTTTCTTTACTGAATTGAGCACTGAGGACTAAACAGCAAATAATGAAAAAGAATGGCAGAGTAGAAGCACGTTTCCTGTTACTGAGCACGGGAGAAGTTTTCAATTTCTTCCTTCATTTCCTAAAAAAAGACTAAAAAAAAAGATAAAAAAGGAATAATAATTGCCAACTAAGCACAGGCAAACTTGCTATAAGCTGGAATAGAAATGTAAAATCCTGTAGCTAGCTGCTTTGTATAAAATGAAAGTCTGAGTAGATGCCTTCCAGGTGGAAGTCAGCAACTCGTATGTAACACAGACTGCTAAGCAGGAAAGAGAGGAATAGCGAATAAGCAGGATACCCACTGTGCACAAGGAAGAAGTGCAGAACAGTGACAGGAAGTGCTGTGTAACCAAAGTACCTCTATCAACTGCGTTTTGTCATCGTCTTGCCAATGGCGGTAAACACACTGGCTGAGCACCAGATGTAGTTTTTTGAGGTGGCGGATGTTACAGTGCTTTGTTGCATCGCCAACGACATTCAGCAGTTGCTGAAGAAAAAAGGGAGACAGTACAAGTTTACGTTAGCATGAGATCATTTGAATAGGCTCTCGATGTGTTCAGACACAAAAGAAAATGGTCCCCCACAACTCGCATCCTCCTTCCTTGTATGGCTAAATAAAGAAGGAGTGAAACGTCCAAGACCAGACTAAATATCGCAGCAGATTTCCATGGAGGAAATGAGCTGCTGTGTCCGACTTGCGAGAAAAAGCAAGGCTCCAGTTTCAGCTAGCATTGTGCTGCTCCTCAGGCTATCAATCACCTCCACGATCCTAACTGCAAGTGAACTTCTCTGAGAACAGCGGGAACTGCCATGGCCCGTTTTGTAGTAAAGGACAGCGGCTGCCACAGCAAAGGCCCTCTTGCCTTGGATGAGCTTCTGTGGCTGCAATGCAGGGCCCTGCGAAATGCATCTTTTGAAGAGAGGCCACAGAGCCTCTAGAAAGAGGGCTGCCAGCTGGCAGTGGGAGCCTCCTGAGGTGCTTCTGTCTCCCCGTTAGCTGAATGTTGCCCATGCCTGCAGCTCTGCTGGCAGAATGGATAGCTCAAGGGTCGTCAGCAGAGCGGGAAGCAAAGGTGGATCAGTGAGCTCCAACCTACCCTGAGAGAGATGCTGGTTTCCTTCTCAGCAGGGGGTGAGCATTTCCTCCTCTTCTCTGCTAGGCTCTCTGAGGGCGATGCGTTCCTCCTTCGCTTTTGTCTGCAGGCAGCTGCACAGAGATAGGAGAAAAAGCAAGCCAAAGCATTAGCTAAGCAGTTCTGTCTGCACAATCTAGCACCGTCGTCTTACTTGGTGCACAAGGGAAATGGTGAGAGGGACTGAAGTACCATTGTGCTGGCTCACTACATGCATGTGTTGAGGGAGAGAGGGCAGCAAGCGAAGGGGGTCCAACTGTTATTAGAATTAAAAAGCGCAAGAACTGGTTAGATTATATCATGCATAAAAGAATGCCCTTGACGATTTTGTGCACAGAGCAGACTGTAGACCGCAGGCATGAGCACAAAGCAAGGTCATAAGCTCAGGTGGCTTCGTCTCTCATCACAGGAAGTAAAAGAGGTGAGAAGCAGAAAAGTCTTTGGAGACAAGCTCTCCTTCCCCTGTCTTCCAAAAACAGAGGTTGCCTAAACCTCACAGACAGACGGCAATGACTTGGTGCGGGGGTGGCGGGCAGGAAGGCAAGAGGGAGAGGAAGAGAAAAAGGAAGCAAAAGCACAGGAAAAGTCCTCACTGTTTCCTATTACCATAAGAACTTGTGCAGTGTTCAGCAACTGCTCTAAACAACATGTTACATTTGAGGAGTTAGCCGTTGCGGGGCCATCGAGGCCAGTGTTTTACAGTGTGAGCCAAGCTCTGTGGCTGGGCTTTATTTCATAAGCACGTTGAGTGACTGTCCTGGGGACTGACCTCACATGCTGCACCTAATTTGGAAATGGAATGCCTTTGGCATAAAGCCACCAGCATCAGCAAAAGCAGGTATTCCATGACAAGAGGGAAGATATCAATGTCATTGGCACCTTATCCAAAAAAGGAAAAAGAAAAAAAGAACAAAGGAAGAAAGGACTTGCCAGTAGAGAGGGGTGTACTGGACTCTGCAGGCACCGCTGGCCATGTCTCGTCCCCTTGCTCCTCGAGCTGCCTCTCCTCCTCCTCTCTCAGCAGTCGAGGCTCAGGTGGTGATGCCACAGGCAGGAGGACTTCCCGTGCCTGACAAGCTTCAGTCAACCAGAAAAGGTTAGCCAAGTGATGATGCGCGGACACAAGCAGAGTAAACCTTCGTGCCAGGAAATCTATTACCAAAGCAAATGCCGAATGGCTGCTAAGCTAGAGATAGCAACGCTGTGTTTGTAGAATAGGCTCACCTGCTTTCTTTTGTGGTGCAGCAGGCTTAGCAGCTTGCTGGACAAGCAAGTCCTCGAAAAACTTTCTCCCTTCCTCCTCGCTAGGTGACTGGACGTTGAAAACTTCTCCGTAAAGCTCAGAAAATAAAGCTCGTACCTGAGGTGGGAGGAGAAAAGACAGCGCAGCCGTAAGCCCCCCCCAAAAAAAATTTGTGTTCTGCTCCACAAAGATGAATTCCTTTTCCAGTGAAGCTGAGGAATGCTTTGAATAAGGGAGAGACTAGAACAAGTTTGCTTCTTGGCCTTAAAGGCGAGATTGTAGTGGGTCGGCAGGGCAATTTAGGGCATCTTCTTTAAGGAACACCTCTAGGATTAAAGCTCTGTGAAGCGACCCGAGGTTCCAGTGCTCCAAGGGAGGACACTGAGCATCTCCTAGGTTGCCTGTTTTGGATTTACTTGCCTTGCTGCCCTTCAGGTTGAAGCCTTGTGGCAACTGCAGAGGGAAGAGATGCCAGCAGGGTGCCCTAGTAATGCCGGTGTTGAATGGCTTAGGAGAGCACAGTATTTGGGTGCTTAATGGAGTGATAAATTAACATGAGACTGAAAGAAGCCAGGAAGGCAGTGAGAGAAATACCTCTGGCGGGAGATCTGCATGGCAAACATCCGACGTAGCGAGCAACAGCACTGGAGCATATGCTGGAATGCCCTCTAGTAATGTTGTGAGCGTAGCTGTCAAGGTGAGTCTGGCAGCCTCCCACCAGGCATGGATATGTGGAATAGAAAGGATGCTCGGTGCTGTCCTCTGGGCTTCTCGGATCAACTAGTCAAAAGGAAGTTTGGAGAAGACTGTTGAAGCGGGTAGCAGAGGCTGCTGCTGAACAACAATGGATCAATCAAAATTGCCTGCAAAACGGGAGTGCACCAAGACAAAGCGTCCAAACAAGCCACCAAGAATAAGGTAACACTGCTGCTTGGACCCAGTTCCTTCAGCCTCTCCACAGCGAGAGGCAGGCCTGAATCTCTGCCTGATTTCCAAACTGCTTAGATGTCAGGTAACTCGCCCAGAGCCTCACGCCCGGTGCGAGTGGTAGTGTGCTTGAAAAAACAGGCCCAGCCCTTCAGCAGGGTCCACATCAGCGTGGGGCCACTGCTACACCGCTCGAATCCAGCAAGTGTGTTCTTGCCTCTTCCCTGCGGTATGATGAGAGAAGAGAAACCCTTTTCTTCCCCCCTCCGCCAAGTGGGAACTTTGCCCGTACCCGGGCTCTCCAGCGATTAAGAACCCGGGCCTGTGACGTGCTGGCTGGCAACAAGCATTGCTAGGAGCGTAACTGCAAAACAAGAAGTTTGCAAAGGAAGTGATCGATCAAGACACAGATGTTCAAGGTGTCGTTCTTTGTCCAGCACACACTGGTCTGGATCTCTTCCCCCCGGCCGTGAGGCTCTTATGTTCAGTATGTCTTGACTGAGCAGCTTTGAGGCCTCTGCCTTGGTCAAGTTTAGGTGCAAGGGATCCACTGGAAATGGAGAAGGTGGTCAGGAAGGAGCAGAAGAACCTTGTGGGAAAAGAAATGCCGTGGGCTCTGAAAGGCCTTAGCTGTATCTAACAAAGTGCAAAACACATAGAACTGGAGGATATTTATTAGATTCCTTCATTCAGATGGTTTCATCTTTCCTTGTGTGCTCTCTCCTAGACTACAGATACAACTTTCTCGTGGTTTTTGCTCTGTTATCATGGAATACGTCTGTGAATAGCACCTTTTTTTTCTTTTTTTTTGCCATCCCAGTACTGCAGGACCTTTTGTGGCTCAGGCCAAGGAGCCTAGAGACTGGACCAAGTTCTGTGGGTCAGAAGCCTTCCTGAGCAGCACAGTAAGAGAGAGTGAGAAAAATTACTGATGCAGCTGGGACCCCATAAGCTAACTTCTCCACTGTGGGATTGAATTACTTTCACATTGCACTATCAAAATATGAATGTAAGCATAGTGGCTTAAAGATCACAAATGAAGCCCTTTTTTGCAGGGTTTTTATTATGCTCTTTTAGCTGGCCATTCCTCAATTTTCTTGAGTCACTCCTGCATTCCCAATCTGGGAAGCTAGGTGACTCCACAAACCCACATTGCATTTCTTTAGCTAAGAGGAGAGACAACACATTTCTTTGGCCTTGAATCCTTGAAGAACAGCATGCGTGAAATCAGCATGCCCTAACTGTCTGTGGATGTCTTTGGTGGAGGAAAAGGAGGCTGGCTCCTTCCGGATGATCGGCTGGAGCTACTTGCTTTCCTACAACTGTAGCACCTAGTTATATCTCCGTGCTTCCTGCTTGCAGTTTTTGATACCAAAGCACCCTGGACTAACTCTTCTGCCCTCCCTCATCTAACGCCCCTCCCACTTGCAATGGCCACAACAGCTTGGAAAGCCCCAGCAATCGGAAGAATTTCAATGAAAGGACACGGGCAGTTACCTGTTACAGTTAAGGAAGGTTTGCTTTTGCTGGCCAGGCCTTGGAGGAAACGGCTCATCTTCAGGACCAGAAGGTGACTCCTCATCACAGTCCATGCAGTCATTTTCTAAGAAATGAGTGGTACCATGAGAAGGCAAAAGACGCTTGTTAACTTTCCCGAAGAGTCTGCAACCTTCTCTTGCGCTAAGACAGCTTCTAAATGTGAGCTGAAACCCGGGGCCTTGTATTTCTTCGTCTGAGGGGCATACGCTGAATGCCATTTTCCAAAGCCTTCAGTCTCTACAGAGCTCTCCTAAGTGTCTCGATTTGCGCAAGCTATGTTTTGCTAGCGGTGAAAGCTCCTTTTCTCCTTGCAAACAGGACAGATGATGCTGACAGCCTTCGGAAACTGGATGCTTGAGTGGAGAACATAGAGTTCTGTAGTGTGAAGTGGGAGGAGTTCCCGGCTCTGCCCTCTCTACCATTCAATTTCACCTCATCCTGACTGAAAGGTTTGTTTCTGTTGCTTGCACAAACTAGCAAGCAGTGTTTGCTTTGGGAGAGTTTTATGGCGGTGAAGGCAGTGAAGCCCTACCTGGCTGTTGGTCCTGCTGGAGTGCAAGTGCTGCGTGGGGAAATACCCTCTGGAGGCCTTTTAGGAGTCTCTGTAGCGTGTTCTGAAGCAGTGGCTTGGAAAGGGGTGGCAGTGGTTGTCCAGGGGAAGCCACAGCCCTCTGTGAAGCTGGTGCAGTCTTCTGCATAGCCACAAGAAAATCTGTTGCTGTGATTTCAATGGCAGCAACATCGATGTGCAACTTGTGACTGCTTGCGTAGATCTGCGGATAGTGTCGATGCAAAGCACAGAGGGCAGCTTCAGCGCGGAGGGCTTGAATATCAGCCCCGCAGTATCCTGAGCAACAAGAGCAGAATCCAAAGGGATGTCAGTCTCAGGCAGCAGAAAGCAGTCAAGGACAGGCTTTGCAGAGGGACACTCGCAAAGTCTTTGCATGTGGCCCAAAGGGGAAGAGTTTCATGCGCAATGGCAAAAGAGTTCCTGCACTGCAGAGCAGTGCCCTGATGGGGAGCTTGCATTACGGGAGGCCCAGCGCCCTACAGCCTGTGCTTCGGAAGTAGGCCTCTGAGCCAACCTTAGCTCCTGAGGAAGACGCCCCCCCAGAGCCTTCCATGTTCTCAGAGGCAAGGGAAGGCAAGGAGACAGAAGCAGCTTGGGTACTGCCTGGCACAAGCTCAGACGCTGTCAGGAGCCAGGCACAGGCAGGAACTCGGTGCGTTTTTTCATCTTACCGACGCATTTTTCAGCAAGCTCCTCAAGCAGTGCGTCCAGGGGCTTAGGGCTCCAGTCTCTGGTGTGGATCTTGAAAATCTTTTTTTGAGCCTACAAACGTGGTGGCCACACTGTGGTTTGTCTTAAGCCTCTTTCTCAAAAAGAAAATAAGCAATGCGCAGTCCCCCTCCCCCCGTCACATTCCCGTAATTGCTTGTCTTCCTCTGCTAAAATTAAGAAATGTTTACATTCTAGTAACACACTGCCTGCTTTTCAAAGCTCAGTACTTTTCAAGTAGATTGGAAGAGTAAGTAGAGTAGTAGGAGCAAGAATTCTGACTCCAGCTGCTGTCCTTGAACGAGCAAATGTCAAGCTGTGCCTATGTTCATCGCTGCTCTTTGCCAGAGCTTCAGTGAAGTGTTTCCTGTTTCTGTCCAGTATAGCGTGTTGTGCATTTTTCCTAGCCTTCAATCCAATAACCTTTTTCTCCTTTTCCCCACAAAATGCGAACTAAAGACAAAAGAATCTGGGGTAGCCAGAAGAAAACAAGAAAAAAGAAAAAGAAAAAGAGCCCGAGCTCCCTGCTAATACCAGTAACAATGTCAGCTCCCTAAATGCTTATGGGTGGCTCCGAGGATTCCCAGCCCGGCCACGCTCAATCCCAAGTTTTCCCCCAAGGCTTTCCCAACTGGAGAACTGAAAACAAGGCGGCAACCTCAGAAGGCAAGAGCCTAGGTGGACTCACTAACTAAGCAAAGAGCAAGCCCTTGGGCAAGGAAGAATGTCCGTGTGCTCCAGGCGGAGTGAAACTCCTGTTTGCAGCCTTCCTGCCAGTTCTGTATGGGGAACCGGGAGGTGTGCAGCACGTATACCACTTGTTTCCTTGCTCACTCTCGGAGATGCTGTGGGGTAAGCCGGTTTTCTTGTCAAGCAAGGCTCTGTGCCAGTAGCAGGAAGGTTGATGAAACAGCCTTACCTCTTTGTTTGGCAAGGTGAAAAGGAACTCCCTGTCAAAGCGTCCAGGCCTTCGTAAAGCAGGATCCAGGGAGTCTGGCCTGTTGGTGGCTCCAATGACCACGATCTCTCCTCTGCTGTCTAAGCCATCCATAAGCGCCAGGAGCGTTGTGACAATAGAACTACCAAAAAAATGTTGTTTGGATTCCCTGGGTTAGTAGCTGTTGTTACCTTTGGCATGACTTTCTCCAAAGTCACGTCGCTCAGAAAGGAGAAGCTTTTCTGGATGAGCTGTTGTTAGCGAAAGGACTCATGGTAAGACAGAAAAAGCGAGGCAAGGTCTCGAGAGAGACCTTGTCCGGACACCAAGCTTAGTGACCTGATTTCAACTGCTGCCTTTAAACTGCTATGAAGCTCTGTGTCATTGTACTCGAGGAGTTCAGAGTGTGGGTGTGTGTGGGTGTGTCGTATAAAGGGAAGCAGGTGGGTCTTCTTTTCCTAGAGATGAAGCAGATGACATGGAAGTGGAAGCGAAAGGAAGTACCTGTGAATCTGGTCTTGGTGACTGGAGCGCACAGGAGCGAGCCCGTCGATCTCATCAAAGAAAATAATCGAAGGCCGCATCTCATAGGCCTGGAAGGGAAGTACAGATACAGGCATACTGACGTATGTGAAACAGAGCACCACGCAGCGAGCACATGCAGGATAAACATTATGGCTGCAAAGGCACTGGCACTGTGCTGGACCCAACATCTGCAAGATTTCCAGCCCCTCAGGCAAAGCAGCACGGCACGGGAAAAGGAAACCCTGATGTTCCCTTCTCAACAGGAGACACTGCCAAACTGTCCAAGAGGCCAAGTCCTCCTGGAAGATGTCCACCCCGGAAAAGTAGAGGTCCAACTCTGACCCAACCTACTGCGCATTTCCTCCTTACCTGCCGAAATAATGAGCGCAGCTGTCGCTCGGATTCTCCCACCCATTGGCTGAGGCAGTCGGCACCTTTTCTCATGAAGAACGCTATTCTCTTGTCTCCCTGCCTACATTCATTTGCGAGCGCTCGAGCCACCAGTGTCTTTCCAGTGCCTGGTGGGCCGTAGAACAGACAGCCTCTGCAACATGAAAAAAAGAGATTAACGTAGCTACAACAAAAACATGGAAAAGTGCCCATGACAGCCCCCGTTGTGAAAGCAAAGCGGCCTTCCCTCCTAACCAGAACACTTCCCGTCTTAGACAGATTTGCGAGCAAAGCCTGTCTTTCTCCCTGCCACAGTTGGAGTCTCTTGGACTGTGCCTGCCAGAATTTGTTGGAAGCACTGGGGAGGAAGCCTTCAGCTGGGAGGCCAAAAAAGGTCTTCTGTGTTTCCACACCCTACTTAAAACATCAGCCAGAAAAGGGAATTCCTGTGACCAAAGCAGCAAAGCATCTGAAGATTTGCACACTTTTAAAGGTATGGAAAGGGAAGGATTTCAAGTCATATTTCAACATCCAGTGAGTCAAGCTTTGTTGGCCAAGAATATATAAAGCTAACCATTACGTCTTGAGATATTGGAATCTCTGAAAGAATTCTGGGTAAAGCAGTGGGAACAGCACCATCTCCTTTAAGGCTGAAATGTGGTGAGAGAGACCACCCACACCATCAAAGCATACCTAAAGAGACATGCAACAGAAGACATGTCAGAGGCCAGAGAAAGCTGCCACCTGGAAAAAAAAGGCTTCCTCCAAATTTTTCCTATGCCAGCACAAAGGAAAGGCTCAGGACGATCTTGAAGTTCCCTGAGAGGAAAGTGTAAAGCCTGGGAGCTGTCGGCAGCACAGTAGGGAAGGTTTTCATGACCCCTGGAAAAGTCCCCACTGACACAATGAGTTACCACTGCTTACCGAACTCTGGATTTGCACTGGATCAGCTTCCGGCAGGGTGGTTCCGCTTTTCCTTCCATCCACGTGCTTTGCCTTGAATTCGTCTTTCCCAGAGCTTTGGGGAAGACACCAGATGTGAATGGAGGAGAAAGGGAAAGGGGCTTTCTAACTGAACATGCAGTTAGCGGGATTGCTGTGGTTTTCATGTTGGCAAGTGAGTGCAGAAGCGCTTATACACTGGCATAAACTTCCCAAACCATGAAATATTCCCTGGTCTTGATTGGCGTTCACTATGCAAGCGTGAAGAAAGGCAGGTGGACATTTTTATACTGCACGATGAAATCGTCTAATGACAATTTGTGGAAGGGGATTCTGGCTTTAAGTGCAGAACAGAAGAATTGCAGATCCCCAACCTCAGCCAGGACAATCCGCAATCATCTCATCGCTGACCCCCAAATCCTGCCTTTTTAAAAGCTGTGGGCTAATGAAAGTTATCTTCTCTCCCAAAGGAAAAGCCTTGCTTCCTCTAGACCCTCCAGCTGTGCCAGCTACAATGCTGCGATTTTCCCATCACGGCCATCAATCGAAAAATCTTTTCAAGCATTACTGAGTGATGGGAGTGGCACCACTATGGATCCCTGAGAACTATCACTATCCGTACACCAACCTGTTTGTTCTTCTGCAGCATGGGCTTTGTGACGGAGCAGCCCTTTGCCTGTCAGGAGAAGATGGCCCTGAAGAAATGAAAAGCAGCAGTGAGCATGCACACTGGCCAAGAACTGCAGTGTGCGCAGGATACAGGCATCTCGATCCCAAAGGGAGAGTTTTACCTGCAGAATGAAGGCAAGGAATTTAAATGAAAGGTATTGGGGGGGGGGGGGTTGGGTGGGAGGTATATGTCTTTTCATTTAGCAACCTCTAGCCCACTATCCACAAGAAATCAGCTCTTCCAAGAAACTGTGCATGGAACCTACTTTCCAGTGGATGCTGGAAGTACATGATGGTCTTCCTGGGTCGAAGGTTATACTCCTTGCAGGGATCTTTGCCATCTTCCCCTTCTCGGCCTTCACCTTCTTGTGTTGCCCCTATGATTATAGAACCTAGCGAGAACTTCTTATTTGTCTGTGCGCGTACAGCTTTTCATTCAACAACGTGTATGCCACTTCTGCACAAGAAATTAGCCCTTCAGAGAGGCTCTGCATATAGCCTACCTTCCAGTGGGGCTTGAGTGTCTTCAGCAGTTTGCCGCAGGTTAGATGGCTTTGGAGTATCTTCGCCGTCATCCTCTTCCTGCTCTTCATCGTCCTCTGAGGACCCTGTCATTACAGTACCAAGTCATCATTTCTTGTTTGTCTCTGCATATGCACATTTTCATTCAAGAACTTATAGCTCCCACCCTTAAGCACAAGGAATCAGCCCTTCTGACAAACTGCACGCGTAACCCACATTCCAAAGGCTCTTGATACTGGACAACAGTATTCCTGCGCCGAAGGTTATACTCCTTGTGAGCATCTTGGCCATCTTCCCCTTCTTGGTGTCCACCGGCCTTTGATGGCCCTACAATTACAGAACCTAGACATAGTTTCTGATTGCGCTGTGCGTAGCTACATTTTCGTTTAACATCTTCTATCCCCCTTCTACACGAGAGATTAGCCCTTCCGAGAAGCTGTGCCTATAACCTACTTTCCAGTGGAGCTTGATAGCATACAACAGGCTTCCTTTCTCTCACGCTATAGCGTGCCTATAGGGAGCAAAGATACAGGTTCTTTTAGACTGTGGTACACTTTGGAGGAAGTTCTTCTCAGCTGAGCGAAAAGTGCACTGGCATCACTGTGCTGTGTGAAATCCATTACTTACCGAAAAGGAGTAAGGTAAAGTCATTTTGACTTCTGCAAGGACTCGCTCAGTCTGCCTGAGGTCCATTCTTCCTCAGAACCTGAACTCAAAGAGTATATGAACCACAAATGGACTTTTGTAAGCACAGAAGTAAAGCTCTTTACTTTTGCAGAAGTTTCTCAGGCAAAGAAAATTGCTGAAGAGGACAAGGTAAATCTCCTGTGAGTGAAGCAAGCGTTTGGTTCACAGGAGAATACGTAAATTACTGAGCCCACAGACATGAGGGGCAGAAGTTGGAAGGTCTGGTTGGAAAGATGATCCAAAACCGAAAACAGCAGCAACAGGGAAATACACAGGAGCCGTCTGCAAATTCTTCAGACATGAAGCACCTTTACAAGTGCTCCTCTCATGCACCTTCCCAGTGCTCAAAGACTCCAGTAGCCATGACTGTCCACCTCCAAAACACTCCTGTCAAACCAGGTTGGCTCCACAGTGCCAAGGACTACAGGTGTGACAGCGGCAAAGGAGGAAAGAGTTATTGGAGCGAGGAGCAAAGGTCCTATGACCGCAGCTGACAAGGAACTAGTAACACAGGGGTGGACGCGCTGCCGGGGAGCAAAGATTCTAAACGTGCAAGTTCTGCAGCCCTGACAGCGCCATATTATGGAGGGCTCCCGCAGGCAGCAATTCCCAGCAGCACCGAGGACTTCCCTAGGGGCACAGCGGGAATTCCCAGCCTACCGAGTTAGTCCAAAGAGCTCTTGTGGCAGGAAGAAACGCTCCTCTCCAACGACCTGCTGGGAAGGTCACCAAACAGCGTCTCGCACTGTCCCACCACCTCCTCTCGCCTTCTCCTGCTCGCTGCACAGCAGCTGCTCCAGAGCAGAGCACAGCAGGGCAGGGCAGAGCTGTAGCGAGAGCAGCCCCAAGCACCTGGGCTCAGCTCAGGCTGCCAGGGCCATATGGGGAGGGCGCAGCTGTTGCTGCGATGCACTGCGTGATGCCCCAGGCCATGTCACAGAGGGGCTGCAGGGACTCCTTGACCCCCCAGGTGCTGCCAAGGTGGGCCCTGCAAGGGCAAGGGGAGCTGCCTGGGGCACTTTAGGGAGCTGCCTGCACCTCACTGCCCACTCGCCAAGGACAACAGGGGGCACGGGGAGCCACAGGAGGGGTCCCCCAGGCTGGGGCTTACCTCAGGCATGCCACTCCCGCAATGTCCCCAGATCAGGGTTGCGGGGCTACAACTGCTGGCAAGGAGAGGCTCTGCTGAGGAAGGAAGGCCTAAATGAGCAAGTGAATGAATAAAGAGGAAGACTGTGACTGCACTCTCTCAGCCTCTGGAGAGGAAGGGCCAAGTCCTAGCTGTTGCTTCCCTAGGCCACAGGCATGGAGATGGCATGGCCTAGCGAAGGAGCAGAGGGGTTTGCTCTCTCACCCTGAAAACTGTGTTAAGGCAAATCCACCATGAATGCCTCCAAACGGTGTCAAAGCCTGGGAAAATCAAGAAAAATAAAAGTGCTTATCGGAAAGGTCATTTCTTTCCCTCGGCACTAAATTCTCTCTGCGTTAGAGACGACGTCTGTGAATCCTGGTCTTGGGGTGGGTTCTAACTGGGGGGTTTTTGAAGATGTGATCCTAACAGGGCAAAACCAAAAGAAGGGTGGCGCCAGGTGGAGATTATCACTGGAGCCCCAAAAGCCCATTTCCCTTCTAAAGTCACTCGTTTTGCAGAAGAAAAATGTGATGCTCAGATGGAGCCTGCAACACTCGCAGTGCCATCCCACCGCTTGGGTTCCCAGTGGAGGAGACTGAGAGCAGCTTCCCATCTACAGCGTGACAACGCAGTATCACACACCCGAACGAGGCACGGGAATAATGCCTGCACGCAGTACATTCTGGTGACCCTCTCTGGTTACTTCTCAGTCTGCCCTGAGGGTGGTCCGTGGAGCGGCCGGCCCTCTGGCCTCTTCGGAAGGAAACGATGCCTGAGGTCTTTCCTTTCTCACCTGCTTGGTAAGCACTGCAGGCTGAGAGACCCCTTGCAGAAGCAGAGCAGATAGCTGAGATGGCTGCATGGAAAGCAGAGTGGCTTTACACCGAGTGCCTGAAAGGCATCCCCTGCACATTATTTTCCGCCCTGCAAATCTGAGGGAGCCTCAAAGGAAGCAACGGAGTGAGCGAGACAGTGGGAGCAGAGCTGACTTCTTGTTGATCCCCCTTGCCCCACCTGTACAGCGGCAGAGGTCTGTGGAAGGGGCACGGTGCCTTCAGCAGCAGCACTGACTGCAGAAGAGAGAAGCTGTAGAGGGGAAGTGAGTGTGAGTGGGGGAAAGGGAGGGGATGCGAGCGTGCCAGGAGGTGAATGGAGGGGACGGGAGCACAGAGGGAAGGGAATGGAGGGGCTGAGGGTGCGCGTGGTGAGCAACGGAGGGGATCAGAGGAAGCCTTGGGGGAAATGGAAGGGAGGAGAGTGCTGAGGGTGGGGAAAGCAGGGGGCTCAGGTGCTCACGGAGGGAAACAGAAGGAACCTGAGGATGCAGGGAGAGGACTGGAGGAGACTTTAGCAGGTGTGAGGGGACCAGAGCATCAGCGCATGCATGGAGAAGGGATCTAAGGTCGCACAAAGGAGCCTGGAGTGTGCCAAGGAGGCGATCGAGGAGACTGCAAGGCACACGACTGCACGCCCCCGGAAAGCAGACAGCGACGCACTGGCTGCATAGAGCCCATGGCTTTAAGCTGGCAGGAAGGCAGCGCCCTCAGGGTGCCAGCACCTCGGCTCTGCCACACCAGGGCTGGGCTGGCGGCAGCCACACTCCCAGCATGCCTTGGGGCATCCCCACGGCATGCTGGGAGCAGGGCTGCTATGGGGCACCACGGCTCCGCCCGGGGAGACGCGGCCCCTGCCCCCGTGGAGCCCCGGGGGCCAGCTCTTTCCCCCTGCCCCACAGCCCCAGCCCAGACCTGCTGCCCCATGGCCCCCGCTGCCACTCACTGCCCCAAGGCCCCAGCTCTGTCCCGGTGCCCCACAGAGCCCAACACAGAGACCTCCTGCCCCATGGCCCCAGCTCGAACCTCCACAGCAGGGGCCCACAGGGGCAGTGACTGTGGCAGATTTCGAGCACCGTGCACTCTGGCCTCCGTTCCCGAGACTCTGCCAGGGGGATTGCCAGCACGGCCCCCAAGAAAGCAGCCTCCACGTCAGCCCCTGCTGTTCCTCTCTGCAGAGGAGGCAGGACCTTCTGCCTGAAGCACTGGCTGGGGCCCCGGGAGCTGCAGATGCTCTGCGGTGCGAAGGAGGTGCCTGGGCAGGAAGAAGCTGGCGGAGGAGGAATTGTGCCCCAAAAGCAGGAATTCCCTCATCCTCCTCTGGCCCACTGGCACGTGTGTTGACACTTGCTGGTGAGTCGTGGGGACATGTCATGTGGCAGGGTTGGACGCCATGGCACAGTGCTCAGGCTTCATGCTTGTCAGGAATGGCAGGCTCCAGGCTGAGGGTGGGAAGTGGAAGGAGAGGCACCCCTCGGTTTTCAGGCATGCCCACATTGCCTGCTGCATTGCCACCGTGGCCTCTGTGAAAAGCCCGTGCAGGGAGTGTGCAGCGTGACATGAGCAAGGGCAGGTTTGCAGGGGGGGGAGTGGGGCTGAGAGGTGAGCATGTAGACAGCTGGGACCAGATGGCACCGGTGTGCAGGGGTGCACTTCTGCATCCTTCAGCCCCCAGTCAAAGTGATGACTTGTGGTCTCCAAAACCAGCAGACTGGCTTTCACCTGGCAGCCTTTACACCCATTTGAGCACCAGCCAGCACTGTTCCTCTTAGCAGTTCATTGCTCCTGAATAGCAGGCAAGGAGTGTTGTTGGCGAAGGGGGCCGCCCATATGAAATCTGGAGAGCCACAGTGTTCACAGCAGAGCTTGTCCGTTCATGGGTATCCCCAGAGCTCTGTAGATGCAGGAGCCAAAGGGAGTCCTGGGAGGATGCTTTTTGGCTTAACGAAGCTTTGTGTCAGGAAGCCCCTGCCTCGTTTGATCCTAGCTTTGGATCTCAAAGCAAATAGAAAGCTCGGAAGGAGAGGAAAAGTCTTTTTATGCATGCTATACTGCTGTTTTATTTAGGCCTCTTCTTTGCACTGTGCATGCTACTGCATTGTGTAACCCTGCAGACTGGTGCTTCCACCGAGGGTCCTTAGCCTTATACCGGAGGAGCCGTCACTATGGGGTTTATGTAGGCATCAGAGGGGCAAGTGTTTGTCTGGAGAAGGGCTTTGTTCAGCCCTCTCATGGCACACCAGGACTATGTTCCTGGAGTAATGCCATCAAAGCAATCTGATTTTGACTAATAGTGGGATTAATGAGCTTTGTCAGGTCTTGAGCTGTCCAACTAAGGATGCTCGTTATGAGCCCAGGCCAATTACAGACTTAGCTGCTGCCTTCAGACATGGGGCTGAGAACGATCCTTTTTTCTTTCGTGGCCATTTGTATTTCAGACATAGAGACAAGATGCTCTGAGGTAGTTCTGTTGCAAGGGAATAATCCCTCCCTGCAGCTCACATTGCAGGTAGGCTCCATCCTCCCTGCTAGGCTCCCTCAGAATGTTCTTTATTCTAAAATTAAATGAAAAATTGGGTTTCTAAGTAAAGGCAGCAAAATTGCCAAGACCCCAACACAGCAGAATCCTAGAAAATTTCAGTGGGGCATAAATGGAGGTGGTCACTGAAGGAGTGGGGCAGGGAAGGAAGAACAGCCCCTCCCCAAACTGGCAATTGTGTCCTTGTGTTTTTCTGTATCCTTAGCAGCGGGTAGTGAATTCCAGCTCTTCAGGGCTGTCCCTGCACAACTCTGTGGCCTCCTTTTGGGTTTGGCAACAAAATTCAACTGCCGAGAAGCCTGTCAGCCAACCCTTCAAGTCTGCCAGTGCAACTCTTATCCTAAACCCTACCCGACAAGCACGCCATAGTTCCATTAAGGATCCCAAATCCTATTTTCCACTGCCATGTTCCCTACGAGATCCAAGATCAAGAATACCTCCAGCCCACCTCCGCCATATGTGTCAACTCACAGACCCAAGTGAGGGCTGCTGCCTACAGACTTGGAAATAGAGAGTTCAGTCCCCTGTCCTGCAAAGACCTTTGGCATCCCAGACTATTTTCACACAATGATGTCAGACCGTGCAGACATACCACTTGCCCCCACCCGTGATCATGAGCTCTAACCTTATTGTAGTGCAATGCCTTTCAAACTGAAGAACTCAGCACTGAGGATAAGCTGGCTGCTGTTGCAAGGCCATGGCTGAAGAAGGTAGAGTCCAGGGGGTGGGGGAACCTGGATGTGTTGGTGGCCGCACAGGCTACAGCCAACACGGAGGGGGTCTGTGAAGTAAGTGCCAAGGTCTGGCTGAACTCCTGGAGCAAGGGACTCAGCTGAGGAAGACTCCAGGGACTGTTTGGGGAAAGAATGGTCCCGCTGTGGTGGCCTGGTTAGGTTGTGCGTGAGGACGCTGACTCTGGATGGAGGGAAGGCAAAGGAAGGGAGGAGAGGACTAAAAGGAGACATGGCTCAGCCTAGCAGGAGGAGAAGAAATGAGTAATTGGAGCAAGTGACAGAAGCAAGTGTGAGAAGTGCAGTTCAGGGCATTACCTAGATAAGCTCAAGCAGCTGGAAGTCCAGACTGGCACTCAACCTAGCCTCCACAGGTAACGACACAGACTGTGAATGCTCGTAATGGCAGAACTGAGCTGAGGCCAGGGTTTACCTTGTTTCAAGCAAAGACAGGCTGTGAGGCGATCAGAAATTGCAAAAAAGTCATTTGCGCATCCTCTGCAGACATGTCCCTCGTTTGTAGCTGGCTAACTCTGCTCCTAAATTCACTGTTTCCACCATTCTGTTATTTCTCCCTGAAGTCCAGCTGAGCACCTTATCCAAAAAAGGAAAAAAGAAAAAAAGAAAAAAGGAAGAAAGGCCTTGCCAGTAGAGAGGGGTGTACTGGACTCTGCAGGCACCGCTGGCCATGTCTCATCCCCTTGCTCCTCGAGCTGCCTCTCTTCCTCCTCTGTCAGCAGTCGAGGCTCAGGTGGTGATGCCACAGGCAGGAGGACTTCCCGTGCCTGACAAGCTTCAGTCAACCAGAAGAGGTTAGCCAAGTGATGATGCGCGGACACAAGCAGAGTAAACCCTCGTGCCAGGAAATCTATTACCAAAGCAAATGCCGAATGGCTGCTAAGCTAGAGATAGCAACGCTGTGTTTGTAGAATAGGCTCACCTGCTTTCTTTTGTGGTGCAGCAGGCTTAGCAGCTTGCTGGACAAGCAAGTCCTCGAAAAACTTTCTCCCTTCCTCCTCGCTAGGTGACTGGACATTGAAAACTTCTCCGTAAAGCTCAGAAAATAAAGCTCGTACCTGAGGTGGGAGGAGAAAAGACAGCGCAGCCGTAAGCCCCCCCCCCCCCAAATTTGTGTTCTGCTCCACAAAGATGAATTCCTTTTCCAGTGAAGCTGAGGAATGCTTTGAATAAGGGAGAGACTAGAACAAGTTTGCTTCTTGGCCTTAAAGGCGAGATTGTAGTGGGTCAGCAGGGCAATTTAGGGCATCTTCTTTAAGGAACACCTCTAGGATTAAAGCTCTGTGAAGCGACCCGAGGTTCCAGTGCTCCAAGGGAGGACACTGAGCATCTCCTAGGTTGCCTGTTTTGGATTTACTTGCCTTGCTGCCCTTCATGTTGAAGCCTTGTGGCAACTGCAGAGGGAAGAGATGCCAGCAGGGTGCCCTAGTAATGCCGGTGTTGAATGGCTTAGGAGAGCACAGTATTTGGGTGCTTAATGGAGTGATAAATTAACATGAGACTGAAAGAAGCCGGGAAGGCAGTGAGAGAAATACCTCGGCAGGAGATCTGCATGGCAAACATCCAATGTAGCGAGCAACAGCACTGGAGCATATGCTGGAATGCCCTCTAGTAATGTTGTGAGCGTAGCTGTCAAGGTGAGTCCAGCAGCCTCCCACCAGGCATGGATATGTGGAATAGAAAGGATGCTCGGTGCTGTCCTCTGGGCTTCTCGGATCAACTAGTCAAAAGGAAGTTTGGAGAAGACTGTTGAAGCGGGTAGCAGAGGCTGCTGCTGAACAACAATGGATCAATCAAAATTGCCTGCAAAACGGGAGTGCACAAAGACAAAGCGTCCAAACAAGCCACCAAGAATAAGGTAACATTGCTGCTTGGACCCAACTCCTTGGACATAGCTACACAGCGAGAGGCAGGCCTGAATCTCTGCCTGATTTCCAAACTGCTTAGATGTCAGGTAACTCGCCCAGAGCCTCACGCCCAGTGCGAGTGGCAGTGTGCTTGAAAAAACAGGCCCAGCCCTTCAGCAGGGTCCACATCAGCCTGGGGCCACTGCTACACCGCTCGAATCCAGCAAGTGTGTTCTTGCCTCTTCCCTGCGGTGTGATGAGAGAAAAGAAACCCTTTTCTTCCCCCCTCCCAAGCCTGGGTTGCATTTCAGTGTTATAAAGAGGGAGGCTAGAGAAAGGGCAGGACGTGCAGTCAGGCTGAGGCAGAGGCGCCTCCTGGGAGCTACAGAGCCTGAAGAGGCAAGGGAAACAACTCTGGAGAGCCCACTGTCATGAGCAGCAGCTCTTGCCATGCAGAGGGCTTTATCAAGAGCATCTTGGAGCTCCCTGAGCTGCTAGCAACATCCTTACTGTTTAGCCTGGAATGGAAAAGATGCTCATGCACAACGTCCTTCTTCTCCATTGTTCAGCGTACAAGAAAAGTGTTCTTTCAGCGCGAAATAAACACCACAGGAAGCAGAGGAAAGCCAGGCCACCACCATTAACCGCGGGAGGTTTGCTTGCTTCCCCTGAGTCTATTCATCCTGTGAGATTGCAGAGAGAAGAGGTACCTGTGCGCATCTTTCTTCGGGTGAGGTGCTGCTAGCAAAGAGAGCCGGCAGGTCCAGCACGTGAACCGCAAACCTCTCCAGCGCGTGTATTAGTGCAGGCGCCAAGTGGGAACTTTGCCCGTACCCGGGCTCTCCAGCGATTAAGAACCTGGGCCTGTGACATGCTGGCTGGCAACAAGCATTGCTAGGAGCGTAACTGCAAAACAAGAAGTTTGCAAAGGAAGTGATCAGTCAAGACACAGATGTTCAAGGTGTCGTTCTTTGTCCAGCACACACTGGTCTGGATCTCTTCCCCCCGGCTGTGAGGCTCTTATGTTCAGGATGTCTTGACTGAGCAGCCTTGAGGCCTCTGCCTTGGTCAAGTTTAGGTGCAGGGGGTCCACTGGAAATGGAGAAGGTGGTCAGGAAGGAGCAGAAGAACCCTCCTGGGAAAAGAAATGCCGTGGGCTCTGAAAGGCCTTAGCTGTATCTAACAAAGTGCAAAACACATAGAACTGGAGGATATTTATTAGATTCCTTCATTCAGATGGTTTCATCTTTCCTTGTGTGCTCTCTCCTAGATTGCAAATACAACTTTCTCGTGGTTTTTGCTCTGTTATCATGGAACACGTCTGTGAATAGCACCTTTTTTTTCTTTTTTTTTGCCATCCCAGTACTGCAGGACCTTTTGTGGCTCAGGCCAAGGAGCCTAGAGACTGGACCAAGTTCTGTGGGTCAGAAGCCTTCCTGAGCAGCACGGTAAGAGAGAGTGAGAAAAACTACTGACGCAGCTGGGACCCCATAAGCTAACTTCTCCATTGTGGGATTGAATTAATTTCCCATTGCAATATCAAAATATGAATGTAAGCATAGTGGCTTAAAGATCGCAAATGAAGCCTTTTTTGCAGGGTTTTTATTATGCCCTTTTAGCCGGCCATTCCTCAATTTTCTTCCTACGAAGTGAGTCACTCCTGCATTCCCAATCTGGGAAGCTAGGTGACTCCACAAACCCACGTTGCATTTTTTTAGCTAAGAGGAGAGACAACATATTTCTTTGGCCTAATTGTCTGTGGATGTCTTTGGTGGAGGAAAGGAGGCTGTCTCCTTCCAGATGATCGGCTGGAGCTACTTGCTGTCCTACAACTCTAGCACCTAGTTATATCTCCGTGCTTCCTGCTTGCAGTTTTTGATACCAAAGCACCCTGGACTAACTCTTCTGTCCTCCCTCATCTAACGCCCCTCCCATTTGCAACGGCCACGACAGCTTGGAAAGTCCCAGCAATCAGAAGAATTTCAATGAAAGGACACGGGCAGTTACCTGTTACAGTTAAGGAAGGTTTGCTTTTGCTGGCCAGGCCTTGGAGGAAACGGCTCATCTTCAGGACCAGAAGGTGACTCCTCATCACTGTCCATGCAGTCATTTTCTAAGAAATGAGTGGTACCATGAGAAGGCAAGAGAGGCTTGTTAACTTTCCCGAAGAGTCTGCAACCTTCTCTTGCGCTAAGACAGCTTCTAAATGTGAGCTGAAACCTGGGGCCTTGTATTTCTTCGTCTGAGGGGCATACGCTGAATGCCATTTTCCAAAGCCTTCAGTCTCTACAGAGCTCTCCTAAGTGTCTGGATTTGCGCAAGCTATGTTTTGCTAGCGGTGAAAGCTCCTTTTGTCCTTGCAAACGGGACAGATGATGCTGACAGCCTTCGGAAACTGGATGCTTGAGTGGAGAACATAGAGTTCTGTACTGTGAAGTGGGAGGAGTTCCCGGCTCTGCCCTCTCTACCATTCAGTTTCACCTCCTCCTGACTGAAAGGTTTGTTTCTGTTGCTTGCACAAACTAGCAGTGTTTGCTTTGGGAGAGTTTTATGGCAGTGAAGGCAGTGAAGCCCTACCTGGCTGTTGGTCCTGCTGGAGTGCAAGTGCTGCATGGGGAAATACCCTCTGCAGGCCTTTTAGGAGTCTCTGTAGCGTGTTCTGAAGCAGTGGCTTGGAAAAGGGTGGCAGTGGTTGTCCAGGGGAAGCTGGAGCCCTCTGTGAAGCTGGTGCAGTCTTCTGCATAGCCACAAGAAAATCTGTTGCTGTGATTTCAATGGCAGCAACATCGATGTGCAGCTTGTGACTGCTTGTGTAGATCTGCGGATAGTGTCGATGCAAAGCACAGGGGGCAGCTTCAGCGCAGAGGGCTTGAATATCGGCCCCGCAGTATCCTGAGCAACAAGAGCAGAATCCAAAGGGATGTCAGTCTCAGGCAGCAGAAAGCAGTCAAGGACAGGCTTTGCAGAGGGACACTCTCAAAGTCTTTGCATGTGGCCCGAAGGGGAAGAGTTTCATGGGCAATGGCAAAAGAGTTCCTGCACTGCAGAGCAGTGCCCTGCTGGGGAGCTTGCATTACGGGAGGCCCAGCGCCCTACAGCCTGTGCTTCGGAAGTAGGCCTCTGAGCCAACCTTAGCTCCTGAGGAAGACGCCCCCCAGAGCCTTCCATGTTCTCAGAGGCAAGGGAAGGCAAGGAGACAGAAGCAGCTTGGGTACTGCCTGGCACAAGCTCAGACGCTGTCAGGAGCCAGGCACAGGCAGGAACTCGGTGCGTTTTTTCATCTTACCGACCCATTTTTCAGCAAGCTCCTCAAGCAGTGCGTCCAGGGGCTTAGGGCTCCAGTCTCTGGTGTGGATCTTGAAAATCTCTTTTCGAGCCTACAAACCAGGTGGTCACACTGTGGTTTGTCTTAAGCCTCTTTCTCAAAAAGCAAATAAGCAATGTGCAGTCCCCCTCCCCCCGTCACATTCCCATAATTGCTTGTCTTCCTCTGCTAAAATTAAGAAATGTTTACATTCTAGTAACACACTGCCTGCTTTTCAAAGCTCAGTACTTTTCAAGTAGATAGGAAGAGTAAGTAGAGTAGTAGGAGCAAGAATTCTGACTCCAGCTGCTATCCTTGAACGAGCAAATGTCAAGCTGTGCCTATGTTCATCGCTGCACTTTGCCAGAGCTTCAGTGAAGTGTTCCTGTTTCTGTCCAGTATAGTGTGTTGTGCATTTTTCCTAGCCTTCAATCCAATAACCTTTTTCTCCTTTTCCCCACAAAATGCGAACTAAAGACAAAAGAATCTGGGGTAGCCAGAAAAAAAAATAACAAAAGAAAGAAAGAAAGCCTGAGCTCCCTGCTAATACCAGTAACAATGTCAGCTCCCTAAATGCTTGTGGGCGGCTCTGAGGATTCCCAGCCCGGCCACACTCAAGCCCAAGTTTCCCCCGAGGCTTTCCCAACTGGAGAACTGAGAACAAGGTGGCAACCTCAGAAGGCAAGAGCCTAGGTGGACTCACTAACTAAGCAAAGAGCAAGCCCTTGGGCAAGGAAGAATGTCCATGTGCTCCAGGCGGAGTGAAACTCCTGTTTGCAGCCTTCCTGCCAGTTGTGTGTGGGGAACCGGGAGGTGTGCAGCACGTATACCACTTGTTTCCTTGCTCGCTCTCGGAGATGCTGTGGGGTAAGCCGGTTTTCTTGTCAAGCAAGGCTCTGTGCCAGTAGCAGGAAGGTTGCCGAAACAGCCTTACCTCTTTGTTTGGCAAGGTGAAAAGGAACTCCCTGTCAAAGCGTCCAGGCCTTCGTAAAGCAGGATCCAGGGAGTCTGGCCTGTTGGTGGCTCCAATGACCACGATCTCTCCTCTGCTGTCTAAGCCATCCATAAGCGCCAGGAGTGTTGTGACAATAGAACTACCAAAAAAATGTTAGTAGCTGTTGTTACCTTTGGCATGACTTTCTCCAAAGTCACGTCGCTCAGAAAGGAGAAGCTTTTCTGGATGAGCTGTTGTTAGCGAAAGGACTCATGGTAAGACAGAAAAAGCGAGGCAAGGTCTCGAGAGAGACCTTGTCTGGACACCAAGCTTAGTGACCTGATTTCAACTCCTGCCTTTAAACTGCTATGAAGCTCAGTGTCGTTGTACTCGAGTTCAGAGTGTGGGTGTGTGGGTGTGTGTCCTATAAAGGGAAGCAGGTGGGTCTTCTTTTCCTAGAGATGAAGCAGATGACATGGAGATGGAAGCGAAAAGAAGTACCTGTGAATCTGGTCTTGGCGACTGGAGCGCACAGGAGCGAGACCGTCGATCTCATCAAAGAAAATAATCGAAGGCCGCATCTCATAGGCCTGGAAGGGAAGTACAGGTGCAGGCATACTGACGTATGTGAAACAGAGCACCACGCAGCGAGCACATGCAGGATAAACATTATGGCTGCAAAGGCACTGGCACTGTGCTGGACCCAACATCTGCAAGATTTCCAGCCCCTCAGGCAAAGCAGCACGGCACGGGAAAAGGAAACACTGATGTTCCCTTTTCAACAGGAGACACTGCCAAACTGCCCAAGAGGCCAAGTCCTCCTGGAAGACGTCCACCCCGGAAAAGTAGAGGTCCAACTCTGACCCAACCTGCTGCGCATTTCCTCCTTACCTGCTGAAATAATGAGCACAGCTGTCGCTCGGATTCTCCCACCCATTGACGGAGGCAGTCGGCACCTTTTCTCATGAAGAATGCTATTCTCTTGTCTCCCTGCCTACATTCATTTGCGAGCGCTCGAGCCACCAGTGTCTTTCCAGTGCCTGGTGGGCCATAGAACAGACAGCCTCTGCAACATGAAAAAAAGAGATTTACGTAGCTACAACAAAAACATGGAAAAGTGCCCATGACAGCCCCCGTTGTGAAAGCAAAGCGGCCTTCCCTCCTAACCAGAACACTTCCCGTCTTAGACAGATTTGCGAGCAAAGCCTGTCTTTCTCCCTGCCACAGTTGGAGTCTCTTGGACTGTGCCTCCCAGAATTTGTTGGAAGCACTGGGGAGGAAGACTTCAGCTGGGAGGCCAAAAAAGGTCTTCTGTGTTTCCACACCCTACTTAAAACATCAGCCAGAAAAGGGAATTCCTGTGACCAAAGCAGCAAAGCATCTGAAGATTTGCACACTTTTAAAGGTATGGAAAGGGAAGGATTTCAAGTCATATTTCAACATCCAGTGAGTCAAGCTTTGTTGGCCAAGAATATATAAAGCTAACCATTACGTCTTGAGATATTGCCCCTCCAAAAAAAAAAAAAAGGAAGAAAACAAAAGGAGAATACTTTTCATGTTGAAAAGCATATTGCAGCAGTTAGCTCCGTAGTTCGAATGCACTGCCCGTTACCTGGGGGGTCGGATTTGGAATCTCTGAAAGAATTCTGGGTAAAGCAGTGGGAACAGCACCATCTCCTTTAAGGCTGAAATGTGGTGAGAGAGACCACCCACACCATCAAAGCATACCTAAAGAGACATGCAACAGAAGACATGTCAGAGGCCAGAGAAAGCTGCCACCTGGAAAAAAAAGGCTTCCTCCAAATTTATCCTGTGGAAAGGCTCAGGACGATCTTGAAGTTCCCTGAGAGGAAAGTGTAAAGCCTGGGAGCTGTCGGCAGCACAGTAGGGAAGGTTTTCATGACCCCTGGAAAAGTCCCCACTGATACAATGAGTTACCACTGCTTACTGAACTCTGGATTTGCACTGGATCAGCTTCCGGCAGGGTGGTTCCGGTTTTCCTTCCATCCACGTGCTTTGCCTTGAATTTGTCTTTCCCAGAGCTTTGGGGAAGACACCAGATGTGAATGGAGGAGAAAGGGAAAGGGGCTTTCTAACTGAACATGCAGTTAGCAGGATTGCTGTGGTTTTCATGTTGGCAAGTGAGTGCAGAAGCGCTTATGCACTGGCATAAACTTCCCAAACCATGAAATATTCCCTAGACGTGATTGGCGTTCACTATGCAAGCGTGAAGAAAGGCAGGTGGACATTTTTATACTGCACGATGAAATCGTCTAATGACAATTTGTGGAAGGGGATTCTGGCTTCAAGTGCAGAACAGAAGAATTGCAGATCCCCAATCTCAGCCAGGACAATCCGCAATCATCTCATCGCTGACCCCCAAATCCTGCCTTTTTAAAGGCTGTGGGCTAATGAAAGTTATCTTCTCTCCCAAAGGAAAAGCCTTGCTTCCTCTAGACCCTCCAGCTGTGCCAGCTACAATGCTGCGATGTTCCCATCATGGCCATCAATCGGAAAATCTTTTCAAGCATTACTGAGTGATGGGAGTGGCACCGCTATGGATTCCTGAGAACTATCACTATCTGTACACCAACCTGTTTGTTCTTCTGCAGCATGGGCTTTGCGACGGAGCAGCCCTTTGCCTGTCAGGAGAAGATGGCCCTGAAGAAATGAAAAGCAGCAGTGAGCCTGCACACTGGCCAAGAACTGCAGTGTGCGCAGGATACAGGCATCTCGATCCCAAAGGGAGAGTTTTACCTGCAGAATGAAGGCAAGGAATTTAAATGAAAGGTGTGTGTGTGGGGGAGGGGGGTTGGGTGAGAGGTATATGTCTTTTCATTTAGCAACCTCTAGCCCACTATCCACAAGAAATCAGCTCTTCCAAGAAACTGTGTATGGAACCTACTTTCCAGTGGATCCTGGAAGTACGTGATGGTCTTCCTGGGTCGAAGGTTATACTCCTTGCAGGGATCTTTGCCATCTTCCCCTTCTCGGCCTTCACCTTCTTGTGTTGCCCCTATGATTATAGAACCTAGCGAGAACTTCTTATTTGTCTGTGCGCGTATAGCTTTTCATTCAACAACGTGTATGCCACTTCTGCACAAGAAATTCGTCCTTCAGAGAGGCTCTGCATATAGCCTACCTTCCAGTGGGGCTTGAGTGTCTTCAGCAGTTTGCCGCAGGTTAGATGGCTTTGGAGTATCTTCGCCGTCATCCTCTTCCTGCTCTTCATCGTCCTCTGAGGACCCTGTCATTACAGTACCAAGTCATCATTTCTTGTTTGTCTCTGCATATGCACATTTTCATTCAAGAACTTATAGCTCCCACCCTTAAGCCCAAGGAATCAGCCCTTCTGACAAACTGTGCGCGTAACCCACATTCCAAAGGCTCTTGATACTGGACAACAGTATTCCTGCGCCAAAGGTTATACTCCTTGTGAGCATCTTGGCCATCTTCCCCTTCTTGGTGTCCACCGGCCTTTGATGGCCCTACAATTACAGAACCTAGACATAGTTTCTGATTGCGCTGTGCGTAGCTACATTTTTGTTTAACATCTTCTATCCCCCTTCTACACGAGAGATTAGCCCTTCCGAGAAGCTGTGCCTATAACCTACTTTCCAGTGGAGCTTGATAGCATACAACAGGCTTCCTTTCTCTCACGCTATAGCGTGCCTATAGGGAGCAAAGATACAGGTTCTTTTAGACTGTGGTACACTTTGCAGGAAGTTCTTCTCAGCTGAGCGAAAAGTGCACTGGCATCACTGTGCTGTGTGAAATCCATTACTTACCGAAAAGGAGTAAGGTAAAGTCATTTTGACTTCTGCAAGGACTCGCTCAGTCTGCCTGAGGTCCATTCTTCCTCAGAACCTGAACTCAAAGAGTATATGAACCACAAATGGACTTTTGTAAGCACAGAAGTAAAGCTCTTTACTTTTGCAGAAGTTTCTCAGGCAAAGAAAATTGCTGAAGAGGACAAGGTAAATCTCCTGCAAGTGAAGCAAGCGTTTGGTTCACAAGAGAATACGTAAATTACTGAGCCCACAGACATGAGGGGCAGAAGTTGGAAGGTCTGGTTGCAAAGATGATCCAAAACCGAAAACAGCAGCAACAGGGAAATACACAGGAGCCGTCTGCAAATTCTTCAGACATGAAGCACCTTTACAAGTGCTCCTCTCATGCACCTTCCCAGTGCTCAAAGACTCCAGTAGCCATGACTGTCCACCTCCAAAACACTCCTGTCAAACCAGGTTGGCTCCACAGTGCCAAGGACCACAGGTGTGACAGCGGCAAAGGAGGAAAGAGTTATTGGAGCGAGGACCAAAGGTCCTATGACTGCAGCTGACAAGGAACTAGTAACACAGGGGTGGACGCGCTGCCAGGGAGCAAAGATTCTAAACGTGCAAGTTCTGCAGCCTTGACAGCGCCATATTATGGAGGGCTCCCGCAGGCAGCAATTCCCAGCAGCACCGAGGACTTCCCTAGGGGCACAGCGGGAATTCCCAGCCTACCGAGTTAGTCCAAAGAGCTCTTGTGGCAGGAAGAAACGCTCCTCTCCAACAACCTGCTGGGAAGGTCAACAAACAGCGTCTCGCACTGTCCCACCACCTCCTCTCGCCTTCTCCTGCTCGCTGCACAACAGCTGCTCCAGAGCAGAGCAGAGCAGGGCAGGGCAGAGCTGTAGCGAGAGCAGCCCCAAGCACCTGGGCTCAGCTCAGGCTGCCAGGGCCATATGGGGAGGGCGCAGCTGTTGCTGCGATGCACTGCGTGATGCCCCAGGCCATGTCACAGAGGGGCTGCAGGGACTCCTTGACCCCCCAGGTGCTGCCAAGGTGGGCCCTGCAAGGGCAAGGGGAGCTGCCTGGGGCACTTTAGGGAGCTGCCTGCACCTCACTGCCCACTCCCCAAGGACAACAGGGGGCACGGGGAGCCACAGGAGGGGTCCCCCAGGCTGGGGCTCACCTCAGGCATGCCACTCCCGCAATGTCCCCAGATCAGGGTTGCGGGGCTACAGTTGCTGGCAAGGAGAGGCTCTGCTCAGGAAGGAAGGCCTAAATGAGCAAGTGGATGAATAAAGAGGAAGACTGTGACTGCACTCTCTCAGCCTCTGGGGAGGAAGGGCCAAGTCCTAGCTGTTGCTTCCCTAGGCCACAGGCATGGAGATGGCATGGCCTAGCGAAGGAGCAGAGGGGTTTGCTCTCTCACCCTGAAAACTGTATTAAGGCAAATCCACCATGAATGCCTCCAAACGGTGTCAAAGCCTGGGAAAATCAAGAAAAATAAAAGTGCTTATCGGAAAGGTCATTTCTTTCCCTCGGCACTAAATTCTCTCTGTGTTAGAGATGACGTCTGTGAATCCTGGTCTTGGGGTGGGTTCTAATTGGGGGGGGGTTTGAAGATGTGATCCTAACAGGGCAAAACCAAAAGAAGGGTGGCGCCAGGTGGAGATTGTCACTGGATCCCCAAAAGCCCATTTCCCTTCTAAAGTCACTCGTTTTGCAGAAGAAAAATGTGATGCTCAGATGGAGCCTGCAACACTCGCAGTGCCATCCCACCGCTTGGGTTCCCAGTGGAGGAGACTGAGAGCAGCTTCCCATCTACAGCATGACAACGCAGTATCACACACCCGAACGAGGCACGGGAATAATGCCTGCACGCAGTACATTCTGGTGACCCTCTCTGGTTACTTCTCAGTCTGCCCTGAGGGTGGTCCGAGGAGCGGCCGGCCCTCTGGCCTCTTCGGAAGGAAACGATGCCTGAGGTCTTTCCTTTCTCACCTGCCTGGTAAGCACTGCAGGCTGAGAGACCCCTTGCAGAAGCAGAGCAGATAGCTGAGATGGCTGCATGGAAAGCAGAGTGGCTTTACACCGAGTGCCTGAAAGGTATCCCCTGCACATTATTTTCCGCCCTGCAAATCTGAGGGAGCCTCAAAGGAAGCAACGGAGTGAGCGAGACAGTGGGAGCAGAGCTGAGTTCTTGTTGATCCCCCTTGCCCCACCTGTACAGCGGCAGAGGTCTGTGGAAGGGGCACGGTGCCTTCGGCAGCAGCACTGACTGCAGAAGAGAGAAGCTGTAGAGGGGAAGTGAGTGTGAGTGGGGGAAAGGGAGGGGATGCAAGCGTGCCAGGAGGTGAATGGAGGGGATGGGAGCACAGAGGGAAGGGGATGGAGGGGCTGAGGGTGCGCGTGGTGAGCAACGGAGGGGATCAGAGGAAGCCTTGGGGGAAATGGAAGGGAGGAGAGTGCTGAGGGTGGGGAAAGCAGGGGGCTCAGGTGCTCACGGAGGGAAACAGAAGGAACCTGAGGATGCAGGGAGAGGACTGGAGGAGACTTTAGCAGGTGTGAGGGGACCAGAGCATCAGCGCATGCATGGAGAAGGGATCTAAGGTCGCACAAAGGAGCCTGGAGTGTGCCAAGGAGGCGATCGAGGAGACTGCAAGGCACACGACTGCACGCCCCCGGAAAGCAGACAGCGACGCACTGGCTGCATAGAGCCCATGGCTTTAAGCTGGCAGGAAGGCAGCGCCCTCAGGGTGCCAGCACCTCGGCTCTGCCACACCAGGGCTGGGCTGGCGGCAGCCACACTCCCAGCATGCCTTGGGGCATCCCCACGGCATGCTGGGAGCAGGGCTGCTATGGGGCACCACGGCTCCGCCCGGGGAGACGCGGCCCCTGCCCCCGTGGAGCCCCGGGGGCCAGCTCTTTCCCCCTGCCCCACAGCCCCAGCCCAGACCTGCTGCCCCATGGCCCCCGCTGCCACTCACTGCCCCAAGGCCCCAGCTCTGTCCCGGTGCCCCACAGAGCCCAACACAGAGACCTCCTGCCCCATGGCCCCAGCTCGAACCTCCACAGCAGGGGCCCACAGGGGCAGTGACTGTGGCAGATTTCGAGCACCGTGCACTCTGGCCTCCGTTCCCGAGACTCTGCCAGGGGGATTGCCAGCACGGCCCCCAAGAAAGCAGCCTCCACGTCAGCCCCTGCTGTTCCTCTCTGCAGAGGAGGCAGGACCTTCTGCCTGAAGCACTGGCTGGGGCCCCGGGAGCTGCAGATGCTCTGCGGTGCGAAGGAGGTGCCTGGGCAGGAAGAAGCTGGCGGAGGAGGAATTGTGCCCCAAAAGCAGGAATTCCCTCATCCTCCTCTGGCCCACTGGCACGTGTGTTGACACTTGCTGGTGAGTCGTGGGGACATGTCATGTGGCAGGGTTGGACGCCATGGCACAGTGCTCAGGCTTCATGCTTGTCAGGAATGGCAGGCTCCAGGCTGAGGGTGGGAAGTGGAAGGAGAGGCACCCCTCGGTTTTCAGGCATGCCCACATTGCCTGCTGCATTGCCACCGTGGCCTCTGTGAAAAGCCCGTGCAGGGAGTGTGCAGCGTGACATGAGCAAGGGCAGGTTTGCAGGGGGGGGAGTGGGGCTGAGAGGTGAGCATGTAGACAGCTGGGACCAGATGGCACCGGTGTGCAGGGGTGCACTTCTGCATCCTTCAGCCCCCAGTCAAAGTGATGACTTGTGGTCTCCAAAACCAGCAGACTGGCTTTCACCTGGCAGCCTTTACACCCATTTGAGCACCAGCCAGCACTGTTCCTCTTAGCAGTTCATTGCTCCTGAATAGCAGGCAAGGAGTGTTGTTGGCGAAGGGGGCCGCCCATATGAAATCTGGAGAGCCACAGTGTTCACAGCAGAGCTTGTCCGTTCATGGGTATCCCCAGAGCTCTGTAGATGCAGGAGCCAAAGGGAGTCCTGGGAGGATGCTTTTTGGCTTAACGAAGCTTTGTGTCAGGAAGCCCCTGCCTCGTTTGATCCTAGCTTTGGATCTCAAAGCAAATAGAAAGCTCGGAAGGAGAGGAAAAGTCTTTTTATGCATGCTATACTGCTGTTTTATTTAGGCCTCTTCTTTGCACTGTGCATGCTACTGCATTGTGTAACCCTGCAGACTGGTGCTTCCACCGAGGGTCCTTAGCCTTATACCGGAGGAGCCGTCACTATGGGGTTTATGTAGGCATCAGAGGGGCAAGTGTTTGTCTGGAGAAGGGCTTTGTTCAGCCCTCTCATGGCACACCAGGACTATGTTCCTGGAGTAATGCCATCAAAGCAATCTGATTTTGACTAATAGTGGGATTAATGAGCTTTGTCAGGTCTTGAGCTGTCCAACTAAGGATGCTCGTTATGAGCCCAGGCCAATTACAGACTTAGCTGCTGCCTTCAGACATGGGGCTGAGAACGATCCTTTTTTCTTTCGTGGCCATTTGTGTTTCAGACATAGAGACAAGATGCTCTGAGGTAGTTCTGTTGCAAGGGAATAATCCCTCCCTGCAGCTCACATTGCAGGTAGGCTCCATCCTCCCTGCTAGGCTCCCTCAGAATGTTCTTTATTCTAAAATTAAATGAAAAATTGGGTTTCTAAGTAAAGGCAGCAAAATTGCCAAGACCCCAACACAGCAGAATCCTAGAAAATTTCAGTGGGGCATAAATGGAGGTGGTCACTGAAGTAGTGGGGCAGGGAAGGAAGAACAGCCCCTCCCCAAACTGGCAATTGTGTCCTTGTGTTTTTCTGTATCCTTAGCAGCGGGTAGTGAATTCCAGCTCTTCAGGGCTGTCCCTGCACAACTCTGTGGCCTCCTTTCAGGTTTGGCAACAAAATTCAACTGCCGAGAAGCCTGTCAGCCAACCCTTCAAGTCTGCCAGTGCAACTCTTATCCTAAACCCTACCCGACAAGCACGCCATAGTTCCATTAAGGATCCCAAATCCTATTTTCCACTGCCATGTTCCCTACGAGATCCAAGATCAAGAATACCTCCAGCCCACCTCCGCCATATGTGTCAACTCACAGACCCAAGTGAGGGCTGCTGCCTACAGACTTGGAAATAGAGAGTTCAGTCCCCTGTCCTGCAAAGACCTTTGGCATCCCAGACTATTTTCACACAATGATGTCAGACCGTGCAGACATACCACTTGCCCCCACCCGTGATCATGAGCTCTAACCTTATTGTAGTGCAATGCCTTTCAAACTGAAGAACTCAGCACTGAGGATAAGCTGGCTGCTGTTGCAAGGCCATGGCTGAAGAAGGTAGAGTCCAGGGGGTGGGGGAACCTGGATGTGTTGGTGGCCGCACAGGCTACAGCCAACACGGAGGGGGTCTGTGAAGTAAGTGCCAAGGTCTGGCTGAACTCCTGGAGCAAGGGACTCAGCTGAGGAAGACTCCAGGGGCTGTTTGGGGAAAGAATGGTCCCGCTGTGGTGGCCTGGTTAGGTTGTGCGTGAGGACGCTGACTCTGGATGGAGGGAAGGCAAAGGAAGGGAGGAGAGGACTAAAAGGAGACATGGCTCAGCCTAGCAGGAGGAGAAGAAATGAGTAATTGGAGCAAGTGACAGAAGCAAGTGTGAGAAGTGCAGTTCAGGGCATTACCTAGATAAGCTCAAGCAGCTGGAAGTCCAGACTGGCACTCAACCTAGCCTCCACAGGTAACGACACAGACTGTGAATGCTCGTAATGGCAGAACTGAGCTGAGGCCAGGGTTTACCTTGTTTCAAGCAAAGACAGGCTGTGAGGCGATCAGAAATTGCAAAAAAGTCATTTGCGCATCCTCTGCAGACATGTCCCTCGTTTGTAGCTGGCTAACTCTGCTCCTAAATTCACTGTTTCCACCATTCTGTTATTTCTCCCTGAAGTCCAGCTGAGCCCCTTCACTTCTGGGCCATAGCCACCTGCTGCTATTTCAGTCTGCCCTCACCCCCATGCATATCTGAAGACCTCTTTCCCAAAAGCTGTTCCTGTGAGGTGATTACATACTCAGTTATTTCCAGTTGATAAACCTCGTGCGCTTAGAGATGCATGCAATGGACACACATGCAGAATTACCACTACCTTAACAGCCCCGGTATTCCTCCACGCATCCCACAGTGCCTCCGTCTTCCCACAGGTCCCCTTCCCGCTTCCAGCACAACATCTCCCAAGGAAAAATAAATAAATAAATAAATAACTCATCTCTGTAAATGCTCCTATTCCCAGGTTTTTAGCATTTCCTTTTAAACCAACTGCCCAGCTAGTCAGCTGGTATAGTTTGACTTTGATCCATTGTTACATTTGAGGTGGAGAAGCACTTCCAGTTTCCAAAGCATTTTTCATACCTACTTTCTTGTCTAGCTTCATTTAATTCAAAACACACTCTATTATTACATATTATATGACTGTATTGCAATGTCTATGGTATACATTCTGAAATATCTAATAATTTCTTTATTGAAATTAAATGTTTCAAAATGATCAAAGTGAAGCATTTTGATTTTTCTCAATTGAAATTTAGCATAATTGACCCAGAAGACATTTCAGTGTTTCAACATTGCTCTCTCATGCAAAAGGAAGATTAGAGAAGTAGGAATTCACCATTGAAGAGAAACACTATTTGCCCAAAGATGGGAGATCTTTGGAGAGCAGCCTCCACCAGGAATATCAATGACTCCCCCACTGCTTCTGACCTTCCTTCTCTTTCTGCAGGTGTGGGAGTGAGGGCAAATTTAAGATAGCATTTAAAATACCAGCAGGAAATGAGTGGAAATGGAAAATGTCCCACGTCCCTGTAAGATGAGTTTGCAAGAGAGAGAGATGATGAATTATCTTCTTGAATGGCCTGTCTCCTTCCTTTACTACAAAGGCAGCTTAGACAACCAGATTAGATTCAGTCACCTAACTTTTAAATAGCTTAACTGCAGGGAGATGAATCCCATCTGCTGTAGAGACATGTGGCATGTGCTCAAGATCCATGATGGGTCTGGATCTACTGCACAGCTCTGTCCAGGAGATGCATTTCACATTCTCTGAAATATCACACTGAGCTGCACCGTGTGCTGTTCTGGCTGTCTTTATGTGCGCAGTAAACTATGCACATCCCGAAATCTGGGATGCATGGAGCCTAATCAACATGACATGGAGAAAGCATGTATGAAATTGCATGTGCATGTGTAAAAAAAACACAAAAAAAACAACTCCTGCCCTGGAAATCCACCAGCCTTACCCTCCCAAGCCTGCAGTTCTGTGCCATGCCATCACACCGTATTTCCATACCACAGCAATGCAGGAGGCCAGGCTCCATGATTACTCTTTCAAATGCTCATAGGTGTGAAACACTTGGGGAAAACATACGGGAAGACTTCCTTACTGAGCTTTAGCTGTATGCAAGTGACCTATTTAAAGCTAATCAGGCTTCCTCTGTGTTCATCAGAGAGAAAGAAGTTAGCATCTTCACAGAGCGCTTCTTCCTTAGGACAAGTTGAATCATCTCCAGGAGCTGCCTGTCTCTCTCCATTGAGTACAGAGGGGGTTTAGATGACTAGATTAGATTCAGACAAAGCTTTTAGGTGCTTCCTGGTAGATGACATGAGCGTTTTCACCCACACCCCTCCCTAATTTCTCCCTTTTATCTCTACTGAGAGATCTCCAACCTCCTAGGCACCAGCATGAGGTCCTTCAGTAGGATGCCAGAGTTTAGGTGAGAAGAACTGAATCCTAAGAGTCAGTTACTCTAACACAAACAGATAATGTAACTCCCTGTATTTATCTTGTTGCCAGATGTTGAACTTTTGATGTATTTGGTGACATAATTAATACATTCATAATGGATAATTTGCTGAAGGAGCACAGTAACTTAATTCCTGCAAGGTGGAAGTTTCACAGTTATTCAATTCACCGCACAGAAGAAAATCCTCTTGTCTTCCCTTTACTCTGCTTCCCCAAATACTTGTGCTGCCTCCCCAGCTATAATACTGGATTGTGTCACTTCCACCTTTACCTATGGATGTCCCCTTGTATGACTTTTCATAATTAACTTGTGCAGGAGAATTATGACAATTTTCAGAAAAGTTTTTTAAAATATAGCGCCCTACTATGGCTAAAGAAAATCCAACAAATAAAATAGCCATCTTCAACTTACCGGAAAACATCAGCACCAGTGTATACACATTTATATACACTCAGGTTTGTGCCTTCGCCATCTGGTGGCAAGGCACGATCATAGCATGTCCACAGAGCTGAGAAAGTTTTTGGACCCTATCTATTTGTTTGAAAATGAGAATTCGAAATTAGTAAGATGGTTGAGAAAGTTTCCGTTTTTCAACGTTTGTTGATAATATCATCAGTTATACATATATATATATATATATACACACTTGTTTTAATGTATCATCTTGTAATTATATTGTACTGACCAACATTGCATTGCATCATATCTGAGTGTTGTGGCACAAAAATATCCAACATGCTCTTTTCAGATAGTTGACTATGCATCTAGTCATAGGCTTGAGCAAAAGGCTGTCCCAGCTTATTCCAGTTAGAGCTGAGCACATTGATTGATCTTACCCAAATTTAAATCTCTGCAGCAGATTTGAGTTCATCTGACCTCATCAAACTAATCTTCCTTTAAAGTTAATAAAGAAAAAAGGGGGACACTTCTTGGGCACTGTTCATCTTTTCTTAGAAGGGACATCTTCATAGCCCGGGATCCATGAATCTTCTTTGTAAACTATGAAGAACACGAGATGAACATCTTAGGTGAAGGCGATTACTTCTGAGATCATATACCTTATATCATAGACAGCCAAAGCGCAGACAGCAAAAACCTCACATCTTGTCCTTCCAACTGGGGAATCCAAGTCAGTGAGTGTAATTAGAACCCGGTTACTTTCTCATGTATCCTGAAATATTGGAGCTGAGAAAGATATCTGAGCCATATTACATGCTAAGATCAAATTAAAAAAAAAAAGTACTTCTCGTTTTCTTTTTTCTCACTCTTACATTGCATAGGAGGGGATTTACTAGTTACACTGGTTAGTATGAAATTTGCATTTTCCTGGCCTTAGAAATTAGTGGTTGAAAGATCTATTTCCCATCTCTAGTTTCTTTGCTATGAAGGATGGCCATTCATTTTCTTACACCCACTGCTTAATCCTCTCTGCTATAACACTGGATTTCAACACAGGTGGAGTTGCTTGCTTTCTCAACTAGGAAGTAACATCTGTTTTCACTTTGGAAGTTCTTGTATGATCCAAGCATAAGTTGCTATGTAATTGCTTGCAAGCTTTTTTTTTTTTTTTTTCCCAATAAGGACTGGATTATTTACCAGATTTGCTTATAGACTCTTGATCTCCAGATGTCTATACACACATATAGAAGCTCCATCGTTAACCAGATAGATAAAAGCCTGTTCTCCTTCTTTTTCAGAGTGCTGGGTATTACCAAGAGTGGAATAAATCCAGATCTTCTCAACATTTTGGAAAGAGACCATCTCTGTTATACAAAACAGAAATAACAGAGATAAAGTCTGTTTGTATTTAAAAGTAGACTGAAATTTAGCAAAACATCATTTCAGGACAATGTGGAACTAGAATGTTACAGTCTAGGAATCCTAGAATAGCCTCATTTTCACACGTGTTCTTTGTGGCTTGTATGTCCAATTTATTGATAGAATTGATACAGCAGCAGCAGATTGTAGTCATGTATTCTTCCATGCAAACAAATTGCAGTTACTTACCTTTGGTTTAATAAAGACGTGATAAGTGAAAATGGATATGAATTTAATTCTTTTCATAGTTGTGGAGTTTAAGTGCAGTTGACATCTACTCTGGAATATCATTGTAATCCCATGCAGACAAATGCATTTGAAACCTTAATTTCCCCAGAGATGCTGACCATCCATTTCTGTCTTCACAGGTAACTTTGTATATCCTGCACACCTTCAAAAGTCAGCTCATGAATTCATACGCCCGTTTACCTACTAGTCAGACAGTCAGTTTGTTATGAGTGTGAATGGAGCTTGGTTTGGTGCAGGAATGAGCAGAATTAATCAAAGAGTGTTTTCTATCAGACATTTGTCTAGTAGAATGCCATCAAGCTGACTGGAAACAGTTGGAATCCAACCAGTGGACTTTAATATCCTTTTCTGAATTAAAAAAATATTAGTATCACAGTTATAAATACGGCACTGAAGGAATAGTTGGTTTATTTGTAATAAATCTGGAGTAGCTCTACATGCATATGCCTGCTTATGGAATTCATCTCACCTAGAGATATACCTTTAAGCATGCCTTCGTTTCTGTCTTCCATCTTAGTTTCTTCTCAATAGGGAGGGGGAGGGAAAAAAAGTAACAGGTGTTTTTACAGAATGGTTCATCTAAGTATCTCAGACATCTGCTACATGATGAGATGAGTTATGCCATAGAAGTGCCCATTTTTTCCTTCCTTTTCCCTATTCAGGATGTGTAGAATGATAAGTTCAGGAGGCTGCAGCCAGGGCCTGTCCCTCTGGCCCTGAGCCAGGTGGGCAGAGAAGACCTGGAGATGGTAGCCAAGTTCAACCAAGAGTCCAGATGACCAGGAGAGTTCCTGGTGATGAAGCAGGTATGAGGTCAAGCTGAGAAGTCAGCCTGCGGGTCAGAGCCAGGATCAGGCCTGGTGAGGGTAACCAGGGACAGAGAGAGTCCAGTGCCTACTGGGCAGGCCCAAAGTGACAAGATAGGTCCAGGTCAAACTGGGAAGTCAGCCCACAGGGCAGGGTCCAGAGCAATGGAGTCTGCACGCTGAGCTGAGCTGAGCTGGAGATCAGTGCTCCTCTAGGGAAGCTCAGACAGAAACTGAAGGCCCAGGGTTGAGCATAAATGGGGCTCCTGGGCCCATGGGGCAGGAGGTGCAAGTAGCTGCCTCAGGCGAGGATCATCAGGCCCATTAAGGCCTGTTAGTGGCCTCAGACCCTGAAAACAGTAGTAATATTAAATATTAAAAATAAATATTAAATATTAAAAACTTTTCTGTAATAGCAAGAGCTACAGCTTTACTGTGAGAAAGTACAATTGTGGCACTTTTGACGGTGATTATTTTCACCTAAGTTTTTACTTTCAAGTTTGATGTCTTGAAGATATCCCAGCTTTGTTTTCGACTGTTGCTAACTAGTACCACTTCAGCAGTATCGCTTCCATGTTCTGTTTCCATTCCCTTACCTCATACATCCTTGTAGCCTTTTTTTTCCTGACTCACAGTCTGAAGGTGATCATTAACCTTTCAGTAAAACCGGGTCACATTCATCAGGCACCTTAGACTGTTTATAGTATTAGTGATGTGGGTGACTCGAGTCTTCCATGCAAGAACAAAGTTACCACACAGCAGGTGGTCCTGAGGGACAGCCTACCCTCTTTTGTTGTGGGTGAATATCCTTGAACCAATTCACATTCATCGCAGGCTAAAAATGTGCACACAGAAGAATTTTTTACAAATGCTGAGGCTGGGATTCATCCTACTTAAGTTTAGACTTCTGTTAATAAGCTGCCAAAGCATAAACCAAACTTGTAGGCTCTTTCTATAGCTCATGAAGGCAAATAAAAGTCTGTTTGCCTCCATAGTTTTGGAAGAGAGGTTGATCACACCTGTCTCTGTCTCCCTTGAAAGGTCTATATTTATATCTATGAATTACAGGAAGAGTGTAGAGTGACCAGCTCAGGTTTATGGAATTATTTCAAGTCCATGTTAATGCAGCTTAATGCTGCCCTGAGTTCTGGTTTTGGATCGCATTCCATCTGACTCAGGGAGCTGGCTCTCAGAGAACAAAAAGCCACTGGCTTCAGTAGAGAAAGACTTCAGTCTCAGCTGCTTTGGCCATGGAAGTAGCACAGAGAAGGAAACGGAACCTGCTATAACACTGCCTCAACACACAGAGTTATTGGACAAATGGGTGTAAGACCATTTTTCCCTATCCTTAGGAAGGACTGCAAGTAAAGGTCCCATAAAAAGCTACACTCCCTCTCACTGGGGGTCATCACTCAGAGCAACCCATTCTGCCCATCCTGAACCACTTAGACCCCTTAATGTGTAAACGTAGTGTCTGAGGAAGAAATATGTTCCACTCTTCCATATCCTTAGCTTTATCATTAAGACTGACAGGTGTCATTAAACAATAACCAGTCAGTTCCCAGAGCAACTCTGGCAGGATCTAGAAGCACAAATTTTCTGCAAGCAAACATTTTCATGCTTCCTAGAATACCATGGAGGTTTCAGATATTCCTGACTAAACTGTGAGAGAGGACTACAGGAAAGAAAGATAAATAACCCAGACAAGCAATACCTGTTGATCCACTTTTAACCCAGCTGTCTCCTGAACACCACGGCTTTCACATAGTCTAGACGAGAACTCCGGGAGCCATTACATTGCCAGTCTAATGCAGTCTGGAAGAGGACTCAGTCCAGTGCAAATACATTGCAGACCTCATGGTGCAGCCCAAACAGACGAGCTTCCCTCACTCATCATCTTACACATGGTACTGCACATTCATTGTCCCAGGAGTTGCCCCCACTCCACAACATGAGCAGCCACTGTAAGCACAGTCTAACCAAGGCTGCGTTACCTGGGACATTTCTGCCTGCCTAAGCCCCACTGATGACTTTCGCTGCTAGGGACAGTCAGAGCAGATCACTCTTCAGCTGAGTAACCCAATTCAGCTCTCTGCTCTGAAGGCCAACAGTTTCTCGAACAACCTCTAAGCCCTCGAAGTAGCACAAGTAAGCTAGCTTTTCTGGCAGGTAGAGATGTCCTTAAACTCCTGCCAGAATCAGGGGAAGGGTCTTCGTTCATATGTCTCAAAGGCTCCTCAGCTTCCCAGAACAGCTGTCTTCATCATCTTATCATAAAGTAATTTCAATAAGTGTCCAGTGATATTGCAAGAACAGAGAGAGGTTAATGGCAAACTGTTTACTAAAGCATGATATCTATGTCAACATCTTCCAATAGACCATTATTTTTCTTTTCTTCAAAAGAGTTAATTATTCAAGGACCTTACAAGAAAATTATATGTGGGATTAGGTGGAAATGCAAAGGCAGTGTTAAGGCAGAGGCACCAGAACTCTAAGCAAATCACCAGCGATTACCTACTTGAAGAATTTTCTATCTGCATTTGAAGAAAAATCTACGCCGATGGATGGACACATAATCTGAGCCTGGATGGTCCACACATGAACAGGTTATCACAGCAAAATATCTGCTCCACAGATGAGCAGGCAGCCTGAAACTAGATGGTCCATGAGACAAAGAGGTTATCTAACAAAGGACACGAGTCCAAGGGTAGATGTGTTATTAGAGACAACAGGAATCTTCTGTGGAAAAACCAGCTAACTGTGTATCAGGACTGTGCATTTTAATGAGAAGAAGAATTATCAAGTTTGATCATAATTAGTAACAGAGGTGGATTCACATTCAGATGGCATTCCTAATGCTTAAACTCCACAGAGTTGCACTGCAGCTCTTCAGAGTCAGATAAGCAGAACTGATTCCTCTGATATCTTACACTGCACTGCTATTTACATGAATATGGTCTTGTTATTATTAAAAGAATTTATATGAAAGTTTGCAGTCTAAAGCTTTGTTAAGCTTTGTTTGTGAGTTGATAGGGACAGACATGACGAGGGTTCACTGAGTTTGCTAGGACACTTATGTCATCAGTTTCACTAGTAAAAAGTAGTAAGGGCAGGGAATGAGATGGGCATGTCCTGTAATCAATGACAACAAAGACACCCTTAGAGGATGATTCCTTCTGCTTATCACACTTATCTTAAGATGGGATGAATTGTCCTTTGAAGGTGATATTGCTTCCTTTGTCTATAGGGGGAGCCTAGAATAGAAGTTGACTAGACCCCTAACCAAGGGTAGGGGAGATTAATTCACAGAAAGATTCTTCATTACAGTGCACCTGCTGAGACTCCTGATTAAGGCCTGGTGTCTTGCAGGAGATCTAATTTACAGACAATAAACTGCATCGAGAGTCATAAGTACACCAAGTACTTCAGTAACACCATTTTTCTGAAGAAAGAATTCTGAAGCAGCAAGCTGAGTGTTAGAATATCACATTTCATATTGAAGTTGTTTCTCAGCGTGTCGCTCCACTAATGTTTCACAACGCCCAGGCTGCAGGTCAGCTGCAACATATAGGGAAAAGAATGAGCTGTTGCTCTAAAGGCAGTACCGAATTGCAGAGTTCTGCAAACATCGAAGCAAAGAACATTTATCTGGGCATTTATCTGGAGCAGGGAGGGGCTCTACTGCAAGTTTGAAGTCCTAAAGTTTTTCTATTTAGATAAATCTTCTGATTTGTTTCAGTAAGATGTCTTTGTAGTGAACAGGAAACAACTCGCTATTATGAAGGTACATGAAATGTTTCACAGAATCACAGAATGGTTGAGGTTGGAAGGGACCTCTGGAGATCATCTAGTCCAACCCCCTGCCCAAGCAGGGTCACCTACAGCAGTTGCCCAAGATTGCGTCCAGGCGGGTTTTGAATATCTCCAGAGAAGCAGACTCCACAACCTCTCTGGGCAACCTGTTCCAGTGCTCTGTCACCCTCACAGTGAAGAAGTTTTTCCTCATGTTCAGATGGAAGCGTCTGTGTTTCAGTTTGTGCCCGTTGCCTCGCGTCCTGTCACTCGGCACCACTGCAAAGAGTTTGGTCCCATCTTCTCTACACCCTCCCTTCAGATACTTGTACACATTGATAAGATCTCCTCTCAGCCTTCTCTACTCCAAGCTAAACAGGCCCAGCTCTCTCAGCCTTTCCTCATAAGAGAGATGTTCCAGTCCCCTAATCATCTTTGTAGCCCTTCGCTGCACTTGCTCCAGTAGTGCCACATCCCTCTTGTACTGGGGAGCCCAGAACTGGACACAGTACTCCAGATGTGGCCTCACCAGGGCTGAGGAGAGGGGGAGGATCACCTCCCTCGACCTGCTGGCAACATTCTTTCTGATGCACCCCAGGATACCACTGGCCTTCTTGGCCACAAGGGCACATTGCTGCCTCATGCTTAACTTGGTGTCCACCAGCACTCCCAGATCCTTCTCCGCAGAGCTGCTTTCCAGCAGGTCAGCCCCAACCTGTCCTGGTGCATGGGGTTATTCCTCCCTAGGTGAAGGACCCTGCACTTGCCTTTGTTGAGCTTCAGGAGGTTCCTCTCCGCCCACCTCTCCAGCCTCTCCAGGTCTCTCTCAATGGCAGCACAGCCCTCTGGGGTATCTGCCACTCCTCCCAGTTTTGTATCCTCAGCAAACTTGCTGAGGGTGCACTCTTTCCCTTCATCCAGGTCATTGATGAAGAAGTTGAACAAGACTGGACCCAGTCCTGACCCCTGGGGGACACCGCTAGCTACAGGCCTCCAACTAGACTCTGTGCCACTGATCACAACCCTCTGAGCTCTGCCATTCAGCCAGTTCTCAAGCCACCTCACTGTCCACTCATCTAACCCACACTTCCTGAGCTTGTCTATGAGGATGTTATGGGAGACAGTGTCAAAAGCCTTCCTCAAGTCAAGGGAGACAACATCCACTGCTCTCCCCTCATCTACCCAGCCAGTCATTCCATCAGAGAAGGCTATCAGATTGGTTAAGCATGATTTCCCCTTGGCGAAGCCATGCTGACTACTCCTGATCACCTTCTTGTCCTCCACATGCTTGGAGATGGCCTCCAGGATGAGCTGCTCCATCACCTTTCCAGGGATGCAGGTGAGGCTGACTGGCCTGTAGTTCCCTGGGTCCTCCTTCTTGCCCTTTTTGAAAACCGGGGTGACACTGGCTTTCTTCCAGTCTTCAGGCACCTCTCCTGTTCTCCATGACCTGTCAAAGAGGATGGAGAGTGGCTTAGCAATAATGTCCACCAGCTCCCTCAGCACTCGTGGGTGCATCCCATTGGGGCCCATGGATTTGTGGGTGCCAAGTTTGCTTAAATGATCTCTAACCTGATCCTCCTCCACCAAGGGAAAGTCTTCCTTTCTCCAGACTTTCTCTCTTGCCTCCAGGGTCTGGGGTTCCTGAGGGCTGGCCTGAGCAGGAAAGACTGAAGCAAAGGCGGCATTCAGTAACTCTGCCTTCTCTGCATCCTTCCTCACCAGGGCACCCTCCCCATTCAGCAAAGGGCCCGCATTTTCCCTAGTCTTCCTCTTGCTACCGATGTCTTTGAAGAAGCCCTTCTTGTTGTCCTTGACATCCTCTGCCAGATTTAATTCCAAATGGGCCTTAGCCTTCCTCGTCGTATCCCTGCATACTCTGACAATGTTCCTATATTCCTCCCAAGTGGCCTGTCCCCCTTTCCACTTTCTGTATGCTTCCTTCTTCTGGTTGAGTTTTGCCAGGAGCTCCTTGCTCATCCATGCAGGTCTCCTACCTCCTTTGCTTGACTTCCTACTCATAGGGATGCACCGATCTTGAGCCTGGAGGAAGTGATGTTTGAATATTAACCAGCTCTCTTGAATGCCCCTTCCTTCTAGGGCCCTAACCCATGGCATTCCTCCAAGTAGGTCCCTGAAGAGGCCAAAGTTTGCTCTCCTCAAGTCCAGGGTTGCGATCCTACTCAGTGCCCTGCTGCCTCCTCGCAGCATCCTGAACTCCACCACCTCATGGTCACTGCAGCCAAGGCTGCCCCCGACCTTCACTTCTTCCACCAGTCCTTCTTTGTTTGTTAGTACGAGGTCCAGCAGCACACCTCTCCTTGTTGGCTCCTCCACCACCTGTGTCAAGAAGTTGTCACCAATGCTCTGCAGGAACCTCCGGGACTGTTTGTGCCTAGCTGTGCTGTCTTTCCAGCAGATCTCAGGGTAGTTGAAGTCCCCCATGAGAACCAGGGCCTGGGATCGTGAGGCTACTTCCAGCTGTCTCTGGAAGGCCTCATAAGTTCGTAGCTTTTGAAATAAGAGTTTATTTCTGCAACAATACGGCATAAAATATCTCGCACCTTCATGCAAGGAAGGTAGGCCTATTTCTTCATTTTAGAGATCAAAAAGATCATTTTCAATCTGCAGATAGACTCATAGAATCATTTAGGTTGGGAAGGATTTCTGGAGGTCATCAAGTCCAACCTCCTCCTCAGAGCAGGTTCAGTCAGATCAGATTGCTCCGGCCCGATCCAGCTGAATTTTAAATGGCAGCACAGATGGAGATTCTACAAATTTGCACCTAATCCAGTGTTTGATCACTCACGTTGGGGCAGGAGAGGGAAATTTCCTCCTTCAGTTTCCCAAGTAGTCCATGGAAGAGAGCAACCTGTTGATAGCCAGCTCATTGAAGCCCTTTTCTGAGAATTAACTGGGCTACTTGCTGTGCTTTAGGGCAGAAAAGGTTGGGTAGGTTGGAGATAAACAACAGCCAGCTATGCAAAGATAACTCAGTGTCTAAAGGCAGTCTGGTCTTTTGTGCATCTAAGCAGGGTAAGCATTTTGCTCACTTAAACTGTGTACCTAACCATTATAGGCTGGTTTTAATCCTGCTGTCTGCTTCTTGAAATGGGCAAGTACTTTTGAAGATATGGCTCACGGGGGGAATAAACTGGCGTGGTATCCACAGTATTTACTCTTGTCTTTCTGGATGAAACAGGTCAGTAAGAGAATAGTTTTGTACCTATGCAATACCTTGAAGCCTATGCTAGAAACAGACCTCAGCAAGAACTGAAACCTCCATTCAGTCACCCACATGATAAGAGCTCCGCTTTGAGAGCATCAGCCAGGTTACTGCTAACCTCCAGTAGATTAACAATAATTTTTCATGTGAGGTGAAGCTGGTAGAACCTTTACAGGGATGACTGATTCCCTTTTTGTTCAGGATTCCTTCCCTTTTAGCATGAGATTTTTCACCCTCTAAATGGAAAGTATTTCATTTGGTGACTCTTCCCAATTAATTCCTGAGCAGAAAATGGCCACTTTCCCTTGACAACAGGGATGCAAGCAAATGAGAAATCCTTTCTCAGCCAAACCTGGAGGATCTTGTGGTATCTCCTCCTCTTTGGGAAGATGCAAAGCTGAGTTTTCCTGCTGCTGTTGCCATTTAGTGCTTGCCGCCATTTCTTTCAAGAGAGGAAACTCTTACTTTCTTCTGCCAGGATGTGGATTTGTTATTTGTATGTTTACAAGTTGCAGTCCCAAAGGTCAGGGTGGTGGAGGTCCATGTAATTAAGGCAGGTCTTAGCAAGTTGGCACAGCTGCAGCCTAACCATTATATTCCTATTTCAGCAAGGCTGAACGGGGGCTGCTTTGTCCCATTAATGGACTTTGTGGCCCATACTGAGCTCTAACTACCCTGCTACCAATGCCCGGGGGAGTTAGCTAATAGACAAAAAATGTATTGGTGATTGCAATACAGGAAGAATGATGTCTGAACTAGTGTCAAGACCATGTATCTTCAGGAACAAGTGGGCCATTGCCCTTGGAGTGGGCCATTTGGATGATACTGTACACCCAACCGTGGCCACGAGTGAGGGGAGAAGGGTGCTCCATAGATGTCCTCAAGAAAAGCAGACTTTTTTCCTTAAAAGAGGAGAAAGAGGGCACACGAAAACCATTGTAGTGCCAGACTAGGACTTGTTTTTCACAGTGCTCCTGCTGCCTTTTGAATAAATTATTTTATCTTTCTGCGCTTTCTTAGCTCACCTGAAAAATAGGAACAGTACTCCCTTGTATCACAAGTCATTTCAATGCGTAATTAAAGAAGTCTAGTCAGAAGCTATGAAGAAAATGCTCCATACTTCCTTGTGGCTACCAAGACAATCAATTGTGTGTTGCCAGTTTCCCATCACTTCTAGGTGTTGAACCAGTTTCTTGTCGGGAGATAGCATGAGTGTGCTAGCAACATGCCTGAGATGAATCACTGTGTGGCCATTGAGTTTATCCTCTCTGGACTAACAGAAAGCCAAGAGGTGAAGGTAACCCGCTTTTTTAAGCACATTAATAGGGAATCTTGGGAGGATCATGTAGATGAAGGTTGATCCCCCGGCTTCACACACTGTGTACCTTTCCCTCAGTAACTTGGCTTCTGTGGATTTCTGTTACTCCTCAGCTATCTCCCCAAGGTTGCTGGTGAACTCTTCAGCAGTGAGGAGAGCCATTTCAGTCAGTGCCTGTGTGGCACAGCTATTCACTTGTCTCCTCATGGCTAGTGCTGTGTGTCTCCTGCTGGCAGTAAAGGCATATGACTGCATGTGGCTCTCTGTAACCCTCTCCTTTATGCAACTGTCATCTCCTCAAAAGCCTGTACACAGATGGTAATCATCTCCTGTTTTACTGGCTTTGTCCACACACTTGCGCAAACTATCTCCACCTTCACATTCTCTTTCTGTGACTTTGGTGTTATCGGTCATTATTTCTGTGACATCCCCCTAGGATCCAGCTTTCATGCTCTGACACCTATAGCAAAGAGATGGTACTTCACATTTTTGGTGTGTTTCGTGGCACCTTCACATCTCTGGCAATTCTCATCTCCTCCATCTACCTCATCTCCACCACCCTGAGGATCCACTCCTCCAAGGGCAGATGCAAAGCCTTCTCCACCTGTGCTTCCCATCTGAGAGCTCTCTTCTTGTTTTATGGCAGCACCGTTTTTATGTATGGTAGCCCAACATCCAGCTACTCATTGGACTGAGATAAATGGGCCTCTCTGTTCTCTACAGTGGTGGCTCCAGTGCTGAATCTTACCAGCTACAGCCTAAGGAATAAGGAGGTGAAGGATGCTCTGAGGAGAGTTTTAGGTCATATCAGAGAAACTTCAGCAGACTTGTTAGAAAGAGAACTTTGTTTGGGGAGAATTTATCAAAACCTTGGTACAAAGAGTAGGACTTCCAAGGAAGATTTGATCAGCTTCCAAGGGTGAGATTCAGAAAGGTACTTAATTGTTAGAAGTGATTTTAGGTGGACTTTTAACTGGTTGTATCTGCAACTTCTATCTTGAAAGACTGTGTTCCTCTGCTGCTGAAAGCTGGAGGAATCCTGACTCTTAACTTGCAAGTTCCAAGCACAAACAGGACTCCTGCCTGAGGAGTGCGTGGCACAGAATTGCAGTTCTCTGTTCTACTAGGAACGTTTGCTCATGTAGGAAAACCACCGGTCCGTCAAGATGAGAAAAAGCTTTCAGAGATATTCAAGAGGAGAAAAGAAATGTGATTTGAATTTACGGCCATTTCTGCTACATCTTCAGTATTTGAAAGGAGTAGCCTCTTCCAGTGCAACACACAGAACCTGAAGTCCTGGAAAGGAAATCTTGGAGAACACACACCCGTGTTTTTGCCCCCCAAACACTAGGGAAAGTAACTGTCCCTCTTCTGTTAAATCCCCCTCTTCTGTCACTCATTACTACCTCCTTTTTCCCCTTCTGCCTGGAAACATGAAAAAACTACAGAAATGCAGAAAAGATTGACTTCTAATTTTGCTACCGTTGTGAAGTAACAAGAACTTATTCCTGCTTTTCATCTCCACATATCAGCAATCCACTTGAGGCAACTGAGTGAATTGGTAGTTATTTTAAGGACATTGGACATAATCTGAAAGTTAATCAAGCTGCAGTGTTGTTTCACTTAAAAGAATGACGGAATAAGATGGTGACTTACCAACACCATGTCTGTCATCAATGTGATTTTGAGAATAAACGACCAATCATTTCTGGGAGATAAGAAAGCTGGGAAAGGCTTTGGAATCCTTTTATCAATTCAACTAAGCTAGCTCTAAGGATAGGTGTTCTAGCGCTAAACGATGTTTCATCCCTTCTGGCTGAGTTTACAAATGCTGTCCCTCAGTTGGCAGAAGGAGTTGAAATCTTTATTGAGCTGAAAGTGACAGAATTAATCTCAGACAGGTGAGAGGTTCCTGCCTCTGCATAAGGTTTAGAGTCAAAGGGGGATGGAAAGAGGTCTTGTGGATTCCCTTTGCAAGCCTGTTAGGGCTGTTATTTCCCCTGACTTCCTCTCCTTAAAGCTGTGCATAACTGTAGCAAAGATTGTGTCCCTGTGATCATCTATGGCACCCTAAAGAAGGATTTTACAAGTCTCAGGAAAATGTAGCCCTTTGGTCCTGCTAGTTGTCATCTTTCTGTTGCTGCAGAGGCTGAAGCTCAAGGTTTGTCTCTCGTTTCTCATTATTAAGTATCATCAGATATGTGAAGATCACTGTTTTTACACGTATCAATGTTGCGTTGTCCTTATCTTGAACAGAGATGTGAGATTTTTAAACCAGATTTCTGAGGTGTCCAAAATTGTCTCTTTCAGTGGACTCCCAGCTCACAGGAAGGAAATAGCTTGAAAAGAAATCACAGGCATCATTTTATTTTCCTGTGTATGTTTACAGGTCTCTGGGAAGAGCAATGTACACTACAACTCTTCCAGAGAAAGACAGGTAGGTTGTCATCAAAGAGCTTCCCTGCACAGCAATGAGTCATGTCTGCACACCTCTCTCTGCGCTGATGTTTAAGATAGTCAAAGCCATCTCGAGCTAAGCATCAGCAGAACCGGCAGCATGTTTCAATCAAGAATCACAATCTCAAACCTAAATATGCTTTCTGACAAATATCATCAAAAAGAACAGATTTTCATAAGCCCTGCATTCATCTAAGCCGTGCATTCACCTATGCCTTAGTCTCCACCTCGAGAAACCCAGACAAAATTAGGGAATTTAAAATGTTAAAGAGCTGCTGTCTCTTCAAATCTACAGTTTGCTTTTCTAAGAAAGCCTTCTGATCCACCATCCAGAATCCTGTTCCTCTTCTTCCCTTCCCCAAATCTCAGTTCCAGGAGGAGATTTGGGAAAATCCCTGCCTTGAATCACTTGTCATGACAGCAATGCTAAAGTAAGTCCATTTGCAGTAGAACAGCATTGCCCAGAGTCAGGAGGTCCTAGGGGCATTTGGGGTTTCCCTGCTGCAAACAGTTGAGGAAAACTCGATGAATCAAGAACAGTACTGTTAAGAATTTTAGGGAAATTTTCAGTGTTCAGCTAGGAATTAGGTTATATTGTGTGGAGTATGGAGAGATATTGGATCCCCGTATTTCCACTGAGATACCTATCCCTTAGATTTTTTTATAGTGTAAAGCACCAGACGACTGACCAGCCTAGACCTGAGACTTACACAGCTCTAAGGTGTCTAAAGGTAAAAGCCACAATACCACCCCAAAGGCTCGGGTTTGACTGGTGACAATATGCTCACATCCTTTTGACCGACAATTTCCAAAGAAAGATGAGAGCTGCATATAACTTTGAATTTATTTTCAGTTCTATTCTGAACAGCCACGCCAAAAATAGAACAACATTCCTGAAAAGTCCCTCCTGAACACTTCTCTTTGCCTCCCCATGGTTTCTTGAGCTACAGTCATCTTACAAACACTCACCCTGTTGTTTCATGTCTCACTCCTCTTTGCTTTTCTGCTCCACAGCTTTTTCAAGGCTTTTTTCATGTCTTCATTTCGGAGGGTGTAAATCAAGGGATTGAGCATAGGCGTGATGATGGTGTAAACCACAGAGATTATCTTGTCTGCTGAAAAGATGGTGGAAGGGCGCATACAGATGAAAATGCATGGCCCAAGGAACAGAAGTGCAAGAGTGATATGGGAGGTGCAGGTAGAGAGTGCTTTGAGACGCCCTTTGGAAGAGTGTGTCCTCAAAGAGACCAAAACAATGACATAGGACACAACAAGAACCACAAAAGAGCCCAAGGAAATCAGACCACTATTGGCAACCACGATGCAACCAATCACGTAGGTGTCAGTGCAGGCCAGCTTCAGCAAAGGTGTACATCACAGAAGTAGTGGTCGATCTCATTGGGCCCACAAAACAATAGCTGAGCGGTCAGCAGGGTCTGCACCAGGGAGTGCACACAGCCTCCCACCCACGAAGCTGCCACCAGCCGGCCACACACATGCTTGTTCATAATGCTTGTGTAATGAAGTGGCTTGCATATAGCAGTGTAACGATCATACGCCATTGCTGTGAGGATGAACATCTCCGTGCAGGCAAAGAGATGGACCCCAAAGAGCTGTGCTATGCAGCCCACAAAAGAGATGGTCTTCTTTTCAGCAAGAAGGTCATAAATGAGTTTGGGAACTGTGACAGTAGAGTAACTGATATCTACAAAGGACAAGCAGCTCAGGAAGAAGTACATGGGAGAGTCCAGCTGTTGACTGTTCTGTATAGTGATGATGCTAAGCAGGTTTCCAAGAATAACAGTGGCATAGAAGACTAAGAAGAATGTGAAGGATACTTTTGCTAATGCATCATCTTGTGTGAGTCCCTGGAAGACAAACTCCGTCACATTGTTCTTGTTCTTCACATACGTCACGTAGACAGGACCTGAAGCACAGAATAAAGCCACCTGTGAGGGCATCAGAGACACAGTGTTATCAGTACACATCCATATTGATCACTGGTATGTTCAATATCAATGTATTCCCTTTTATGCCTTTTGGGGAAAGTTTCCTTTCAAAGTCAATGCTTCTCTCAAGGAGTGACAGTTGATGTCTAACCCAGAATGTATTACTGATGTGTGTAATAGCGAGTTCCGTTTATTTGTTTGAGGGAGTTGGTGGAAATATCCTCCAGATTCATATTTCTGATCTTTGCCCCTTTTAAAAAGGAAGAGTAGTCACTAGGTTCCCTAAACATCCACTTTTGAAGTGTTGATTTGGAAATGAAAAACTGACTGAGAAGGATAGTGCATGTTATCATTTGAGTCTCAACACGTTAGTCATGCCCTAAGGAATTCTGCTCAAGCAGTGAACGTACCTTCTGTTTCAACCCTCTGAAGGAATTCAACAGAACTAGTCCTTACTAGTGCTCTCTGACTCTGGTAGAATGTCCATGCATTTCTGTGCAACCATCAGTGTTCACATCATGACACAAGGCAGCTGGCTAATTAACATCACTTCAACTCTCAGTGTAGATCCTTCTGGAGGAGATAAAGTGGACACCTACCTCATGTCTGTTTAGCAGAGATGTGCCTTTAGGCACCAACTGTCTTTAAGGCGCCCTAAGTGAAATCAGACCATGTTCAAGGCATGCCAGGAAACCTGAAGCAGGAGAGTCATTGTCCTATATGTGCTGTACTGGGCTACATCTTGTGTGGATTGGTTCCAGTTATTGCTCATGAGTTTCTGGGTTGCGACCACAGTCTCCAAAAGAGCAGGCTTGTATTTCCTCAGACCACCTTTCCTACAGTACGTGGGTGAATACTGGAGATAATCTGCATTAACGATGTGTCAGTAAGGTTTTTGTACACCTCAGCCAAGTTCTGGACCATGGAAATCCCCATAAACACACCTGTGATGCCCCTGGGGTAATAAATACACCGCTGCTGAATCTCCTTTACTCACCAACACCCTTGTATTCACCTTTGCTGCACTCTAGTGCAGTACGCAAGTATCTCTAGCGTTCAGTTTCTACACTGAAAAGATAGACGGCAAGAGCTGCATAACAATGTCCACAATACTGGCAAGTCCTTTGGGACCTTAATCCTGTTCCACAAACACAGGTCAATCAGTTCTTTCTCACAAGATCTTTGCCTCTTCCACCCTCCAGCTTTAGCAGCAGAGGAAATATTCTTTCGTGTCTCCAGCCCTATCTCCATGCCACTCCATGGGCAGAGGGAAAGCAGTGTGGGGAAGCCCAAAGCGTGTGTGTTAAGAGCATTGTTGCCACGATGTGTACAGCTAGAGGGGACAAGTTAAGACTGAGTACATAGGCAGTGCTGCAGCTACCTATTGACTCCTTGACTCTGTAACACCAGAAACTTCCTTTTGACAGATATTTCTGGAAATGGCATATAACTGAAAAATAAGCAAAGAAGACACCAATTAAATAAAGGGTAAAAAAAATAGAGTTCTTTCTACTTCATAAAATGCACCTCACAAAAGTCACTCAACAATAATGTCTCTTTTCAAAGGCAGGATTGCCTGCTATTCTCCTCTGATGACCTTCCTGGACCACTTCAGGCACTTTCATCAAAACCTCTCAGCTCCAAGCTGCTTCTTATGTGTCACGAGAGCAGTCCACATCTCTGCCAGGGCTGAAAACTACAGAGGATGAAACGGACAGCCTGAATGTCTAGCTCCATTTCTCATTCTGCAAAAGCAACTTCCAAGAGCATCTGCAAGAACAACTCTCTCTCTCCAGATGGGGAAGTTGTGGCAGAAATATTTCAAGTAAATTGCACAGCAGAAGCACAAGCTTACCAGAAGCAATGAGATCGCAGAGGCATGTGAAGTATTCTTTGTCAGAAAGAATCAGTGGACGGGGAGCTAAAATATATATTTTGGACAGCTATTAGAGTGATCTCTACAGGGTGACTCTGGAGCGTGATCACCTAGACCATGTCACGTTGTGTGGGGGTTTGCTTGCTTTCTTGCTTGCTTTCCAATGCTGTCCAGATAAATGGACTTCATTTAGTATTAGCTATGTGCTTCTTTTGGAAACATTTCTATTTAAAATCAACGTCATGGCTGACCATGTGCAAGATTTTGCAAATGCACCCCCTGCATAGAACAGAGGACATTCAGGGAAGCAGAGCATTTCTGACATTGTCCCAGGGTTTGGTCTGTAGATCTGCCGCTCTCCTGTGCAGGGAACACCTTCTTATCTTGAATCACACTTAAGCCATGTTAAGGTTCAACACAAGTGCAAGCAAGTGTTTATAGGGAACATGAAGTGAAGGAAGGAAAAAGAAAGTGCTTTAGTTACTTTCAGAGTGCATTACACAGATGTCTTTCTCCCTCACGCAGCTGATTTGCTCTTTTCCTCCTGGCAAGGTAGGAGTCAGGGCCCCGTGGCTCCTCATGGCTCCTTTGGCCTTGTGGAGAACCTTAGCTGCTAGAACCAACCTCCCTGTGGCAGCTTTGGCTGGCTCTGAGATGATTTAATCTTCCATATTCACATTTCTTCTCTTCCTTCCTGCAGCAGTAGCTGCTCCAGCTATTCCCTTGGAATACATGTTTCTTCCTTTGCCTGGGCCTGTAGATGTGCCCTGTTGGGCTAGGCGTTATCCTGCGTACAGGAATTATTCCCAAACAGCTTTTTTTTCATTGACACATAAAATTGTGCCCCCCAATGCTTTCTTTGCCCCCCAATGCTTTCCTTGCCCCGCAATGCTTTCTTTGGTGGCGACAATTTCCTACGGTGAGCAATTTATCTTTCACTTGGATCTTTGATTCTGTTTTAGTAATAAAAATTAAAATGCAAAATCTGAGGCAGAGATGAAGGGCAGAGGGGATGGCTAGGAAGGAGGGCATTAGTGACAGGTGAACTACTGCAGAAAGGCAGAGAGTTGCTGCACTGGAATGGGAAGGGGAGAAGCTTCTCCTCATATCATCTGCATCAGCAAATGACCCAACCAGCATCTAGTATCAGCAGTTTAATTGCTAACCCATGGATTCAGCATATGACAATGCAGTACTCCTAAGAAGGCATTTACTCCAAAGTAAAGGGGAAGGAAGCCTTTGGTACAATTGCTTCCAGCAGCAGGGGACCTTGAAGGTCTTGCAGACACCTTGGGCCATCGTTTCCTAGCTGAGTAGATTACAGAGTAGATGGAGTTTGTCTGACGGAAAGTTTACACCTGGGAGAGCTCGGACTAATGGGATGCTCTGCCTGGAACACATTTTAATATTTTTGATAGCATTCATTTATTTATTTGCTGGTGTCTCAGCAGTGCTTGGAAGCCCCAGTCCTGCGCCTGTGCTATTCAAAAAGAGAACATAAAGGGAATCCCTGCTAGTCACAGAGTTTACAATGCCATTCCAATCAAAACATGAGCTTTCAGTGTCTTCCTAATTACTGCAACAGCTAAAACCAAGCTTTTCTTCAAAAGGGAGCTTTCAGTAAATTTTCCAAAATGGAATTATAGTGAGAGAGACTTGATTTTCTCAGCTCCTGAGAAAATGTTACCACAGTTCTACACCTCACCCTTTTCACGCCAAACTTTTCTATTCCACAGTTTTCTCATGGCACTTTTCATCTCCTCATTTCTCAGCGTGTAGATGAGTGGGTTCAGCATGGGCGTGATGACAGTGTAAAACACAGCTAACCTCTTCTCCTCCGAGAGACTGCTGGATGGGCGTATGTAGGTGAATGTGGATGGCCCAAAGAAGAGAATCACCACAGTAATGTGGGACCCACAGGTGGAGAGGGCTTTGTACCGCGCTTCGGACGTTCGCCTTTTCAAGGAAAACAAAATGACAATGTAGGACGTGACCAGGATGAAGAAAGAGACCAAACAAATCATTCCAGTATTGGCAACAACAATGATGCCCGCAACATAGGTGTCTGTACAGGCCAGTTGTAGTAGGGGACGGACTTCACAGAAGTAGTGGTCAATTTCGTTGGGGCCGCAAAAAGGGAGGCTAACGGTTACGAGGGTCTGCACCAGGGAGTGCACAAAGGCCCCCACCCATGAACCCATCACCATCCAGCCACACACATGCCTGGTCATGAGCGTGGTGTAGTGCAGGGGTCTGCATATGGCAAAGTAGCGATCATAGGCCATCACTGTGAGGATGAAGATCTCAGCGCCGCCGGAGATATGAAACCCAAATAGCTGTGCCATGCAACCCCCAAAGGAAATGGTTTTCTTCTCAACAAGGAAGTCAGCAATCATTTTGGGAGCTGTGACAGAAGAGAAGCAAATATCTGCAATGGACAGGTGGCAGAGAAAGAAATACATGGGGGAGTTCAGACGCTGACTGCTAACTACAGTGACAACGATGAGCAGATTTCCTGCCACAGTAACAATATAGAAGAACAAAAACGCCACAAAACATATTTTCTGCACCCCTTGGTTCTTTGAAAGGCCCAGAAGAATGAATTCCTTCACACTGCTTACGTTCTCCATGTTGATCAGACGGGTGCCAATATGCAATATACAGCTTATACACCTGGGAAAACAAAGACAGACACATGGTTCATCAGCATTTTTTTCATTATTAATAATGAGTTCTATATCAGAAGTGGATACAAACCAAGAAAGATATAGCATTGGTATTAAGCTTATGAAGTGTTTAGTTTCTGTCATGTATTTTTTTTTAACGGCTATTTAATTCTCCACGGTACAAAGCTTCTGCCATGGCTTTGGTGGCACAGAGATAGGTGCACTCTGTGATATGTTCCTTAATCTTGGTCCTCCAGGATTTTGAAGGACTGGCTCCATGGCCGATAGCCTTCCATGCACTAAGGACACGGCCAGAGTGTTCACCTTGGGCACTACAAGGCAGATAATGCAGCATGTTTGCCCTCAGGGGAGACAAAGTCCCTGACAGCAATCTTTGTAAAATGGGTGTCTTTAAGAATACCTGGAAATATTGCTCAGAATGATGATTTGCTTTATAAGTACACATGATCTTTGAATTCTTGTTTAGAAGGGAAATGTACCCACAGGCAGGGAAAAGCACTCTCTTGTGTATATACATTTTGAAACGTAAATATGAAATGTCACAGGCTGAAAAAGGAGTTCTGGGAAGGTTATCTATCATGGAGGGGAAAAAAATTGCACATATGACTTAATGGAGTATTTCACATTGTTCTAAATCTCAGCATTGTTTCTATCAGAGGAAGGAAGAATGAAAGACGCTTGTGAGATCTTCTGTCCCAGCGTTGTACTGATTTTACCTAGTATGATTTTTGATACACTCTGAGTGATCCTTTCAAGGGTTAACTTAGCTTAATGAAGCTAATCTAACTAAACTCCTTCAACAGCCAGTATAAGTCTCTCTATAGGCTGATTCAGAATGACTGAATTAGGGTCCTTTGCAGAACCCTTTTTTCCTCCACTCACTATGAGGAGCTTAAGCAAATTAGCACCACCAGGTTAGAATGACCTTTAGAGAATAATCCCTTTTGGTGCCAGAAAGTAGCGCAGAGCTTTTTGCAATGCCATCCACCTTTTTCAGGTTATGGCTGAGCTCCTTGTCCCTAGGCATTTCTACATCCATACAGTTTCTCATTCGAGACAAGGTCACATTCCAGCATAAACATGGGACTTCTTTGGTTCACCCTGTATTCCAGCTACAACCCATAGAGCATTACATGTCACTAATAAATGAGTAGCCTACACCTTTAGAAAGAGTGTAACGTTTCTAGCTTGCCTTTATGCACCCAGACCACCAGAGTTCCTTTGGTCAAAGAAGTCTGGGAACCACCAGATTAAACTCTTCACAGAGAGTTTAAGGTCAGCCAAAAGCAGGCACTCTTTTAATAAAAATATCCACTGTATGGGCTTCCTTCTAGGATCCAAACATTCCCCGTCAGCTGGTGTTAAAATGCACCATTTTAAGTCCTGCAGAATTACATCACAACCAGGTCTTCTCATTTGTATTCGTGATCTGTGAGCAAATCTGTGGAATGATTCAGTTAAGCCAATTTATCTACCAACTACTTCAGTCTGCAGCATAATCAGAAACTCTCATGCAGGCACAAAGTGATGAAGCATCCACAGGAAACACTGAAACTGAGAAAAGCCAAGATTAGTTTCAAACCCACAAAGTGAAGCCGAGAGAGGAAGTGGGCAAAGTTAGGGACTTTTCCTATGCTTACAGTGGTACTTACACTAGATGAAAGTTTTTCAAGCAGAACGGTAAACTTTGCATGGATGGTTCCCCTTCAGATATTTCTACAAGGAAAAGGATCAGTAAGAACAATGGGAGGTCATTTTCTCCCTCGTCTTATCAAGTCATGATCCTTTCTTCCCCTATTCCTTCCATTGAGCAACAACGTAGCCAGAGCATGACTGGAAGCATACCACAGCAATCGCAGGGCCATATTTGGGCAGTCAGAAAGGAGTGACCAAGAGAGAAATGGTCAGGGGAAACTACATGCCTGAATACCAGCAGATGGCAAATTCCTGAACTAAAAACAAGGTGTGCATCTACAAAAGGACCGATTCACAATTCAGACAGCTCGACTATGTGTCTTGCTTGATAAGGTCCTTTCCATCACCACCAAACTGCATTTAACAAACTACCCATCTGTCTGATCTCATCTCATCGACCTAAGCCAGGTAGGCACCTGTACCTAAGCTAGGCATATTACACCTGACCAGTCTACTTGTAGATGTGATGAATCATGTGCTGCAGGTACCTGTTTCTCACTGTTGACTTTAAGAGGATTACTAGAATGACTAATTCAGTAGAGGATTGCCACCAGTTATGGCTTATCTCTTCAAGTGCCTTTGCAGGGATAGACCTGAGCTATATGACATAATGCAATCAGCTGCAAAATAAAATGAATCTCATGTGTACTCTTAACATCTCAAAAAGGGTGAGAAATTGCACCATCTCCTTACTGCATGCATTCTTCCCTAAAATCTCAGGTGGTTATGGGAAACAAAAGAATAATATCGAAGCAATCGAATCTGCGGCTGTAGAACTAGCTCTGTATATGATTCTAGCCAAAGATAACTAGAGACAGTTGATAACTTCAGTGGAAGTTTCTTTCTGTATTATCACATTTGTTCAAGAAGAAAGGAAAGGGAAGAGGAAAGCAAAGCGAGCAAAGCAAAGCAAAGCGAGAAGCCAGAGAAGCTGCAAAACTTACCTCACCTGTGTTTAGAGATCTAATTTTTTGTGTAAGGGCTGTACAACTTTATCTCCTCAACTTCTGTCTTCCCTGGTATGAATGTGTTAGAGCACAGCACCTTTAAAGAACATAGAATGGCTTCTGGAAAGCTTCCAAAACTTGCTTAGGAGGTGGCTGTTAGTGTATAATCCAATCCCATCTAATTTATTACTTGCTTTCATGTGTCACAAGTGTATCTTGATGTTTCCTGCCTGTGTGAGAAGTGGTTTAATAGGCTGTGTGGATGATGTGACCTGGGTGTGCTGAATGACACTTTCATATCCCAGCAGCTGCACAAAGGGCTGAGAAGAAAACCGTTTAAGTACCAACTTTTAACCCTCTCCCAGGAAATCTTCCACCTGAAGGGCTCTTGGGGCTGGAGGAGGGAGGGGTGGAGGCTTCGTGAAGGCAAGGCGTGAAAGAAAGGGGCAAAGGAGGAGAATGAGTTCTGTCTTGACTGAAAAGTTTAAGTAAATATATTTTAAAGAAACAGTTGTCAGTCAATGCTTTTATAATGATATCACAAAGGCATTTCAGGGTTTCTCCATGAGAAATAACAGTCAAAGGAGTAGCTGAGTATTCAACTGGACAAGCATATGCATGGACCTATGCAGTTAACGCTTCTCGGAGTTCTTCCTTACTCCGAGCTGATAGTTGTATGGATTTCCCATGTGTAAAGGGCCATTAGGTCCACTGCTCTGGCTTCCTAGCATTGTGAATGCTAAAACAGTCCATTTGTAATCTAGATATTTTCTCTCCTTTTTTCACTTCTGTGTATTCCAAAACACATGTAAAAGAGAAATCTTCATTAAAGGAAAAAAAGAAAGAAACCTCAAGCTGTAGGAAGAGTCACCATCCTCCAGGGATGGTAAAGAATTCCTATCACAGGAGTCTTTTAAGGACAGGTTGGGCTCATTTCTCTCAGGAGTGGTTACGATGAAGTTTTTATAGGGACAGAAGATGTCCTGGGTGACCTCTTGATGACCCTCCAAGTCCTATCTCACCAGAAATTTCATCACTGGAAATCCAGTGAATAAAGCCTCTTTGCAAGAATTTGCATGTTTTAACAGAGGTCAGTGAATTACCAAGTCAGTCAAAAAAGTCCTTCATTTACGCATTGGGAAACTGAGGGAGGAAGTCACCTATTTAATGCCAATGGAAGTCAGCAAATTTAACCTGACTTAGTCACTCTAGGCTCTTCTGCGGAAAAAAATGAATGTCTCTGGAGGCAGATGCATCTGATCTACCTCAGAACTGATTTTAGGATGCGATTAGGTCTTAAATGGACATCTAGCTTTTAAACAAAATAACTTAGGGCGGACAAATCTCACTGTCACGATGGGCCCCATCTTTCTTAACCTGAGCAGCTGCAGTCAAAGGTGAACCTATGAAATGAAACCAACGAAGGAGGACAGCAGAGAGGTCTCATGGTTTCTAGTGAAATCTCTGCTAAAGCAATATTGTAATCAACCATTAAAGGGCTTCTCCAAACCTTGTTAACTGGCATGAAATGGCTTCAGGAATACTGCTACTCCGTAGAATTAAAACAAACAAAAAAGAAAAGTTTAGACCCCTGTTAGTTCTTTGAATGTTCTGGTGCAGACATTTTCCCTTCTTCCTCTGCCCTCAACTTAATTTCAAAAAATCAGATTTAGATCCATTCCTTTTAAATCCAGCCCTTCACTTGCTCACAAACTGTTTTAGTGTTAATTCGATCCACGCACCAGCCAACCCAGAAAGAGAGTAATGGAGACACAAAGGAGGGAAGGATTGAGGGCAGGAGCCAAAAAAACCAAAAAACAAATAGAAAGTCTGGAGAGCTGGATGGAGAGGCAGAGAAATGCCCTTTCAGCCCTGCAGCAACAGGCAAGTGCCAGTGCCAGGAAGAGAGGTGACCCTCACAGCAGCTACTGGGAAGACAGTGAGATAAGGTGCTGTGGCTGGGAGCTGAAAGCTTTCTCAGAAGCACTAGGGTGAGAGGCCTTGCATGGCACTGCGTAAGGGGAGCGAGGCATCCCCAGTGTGGGGCGAGACGGTGGTGGGGAAGAGATTTGGCACAGGGACAGGAGGGTGGCTGATGGCTCAGCAGGAGCTGCGTGCTGCAGCCACATAGGGAAGGGAAAAGCTCCTTACAAGCACCTTTCTCTCCACTGCCTGTACAGGCAGCCTAGGGCAACTAACTCATCTGCAGATGGCCATCTTGGGCGAAAGCTGGGAGTGATGAGTTGAGATGTCCTCTGGGGACAGCGATGGAGAGGCTCAGGGTGTAGGTGAGGAATTGGTGCTCTTTCTACACACACAGAAGCACCACGCATCACTCCAGGACCCCTGTGTGTTGACCAGAGCAGCCGTGGCACCAGCTGAACGGTCCCCTAGGTGTTCAGGCCTGAAGGATGTTTCTATACAAGCCCAAAATAGCCAGGATGAAACTCATCCCTGCTGAGAGTGGCCTCCCAGGAGCTGCCAGAATGCACTGGAGTCCTGCAGGCCTGACCTCAAGTCAAAGTGAGGGAAGAGACTCCCTGTAAGGTTCAGGGTCCCAAAGACATGCCCAACATCCTGGGTCACTCTTCCTCCCCGCGCTCTGCATGCTCTGCATAGCCATGCTCTGTGCACCATGTCCCCTTCCACAAGGGGAACCACGTAATGAGAAGAGGCACTGGCACGGTGTGCAGAGAAGGATCGCTCTCACCCAGCTCCCTGGTCCCCAGCACAGCCCTGCTCGGAAGGGGCACATCACCAGCTGAGCTGCTCCCACTGCAGTGGAGATGCCCTGGCTCCGCTGGGGGCTGAGCACTGCTGCCCACCTCCCCTCAGTCCCCTCTGCAGGCTGCCCCACCCTCCCACACCTCCTCCCCAGCAGGGATTTATACAGCAGTCTCTGCAGCAGTGTCTCTGGGCACTTGGCTTCCTTCTCCGCACATTGCTTTCTCTGGAAACACTTGTCAGAAGGTGACTTTCCCAGAGCCATGGTTGCTCCGGACCAGAAAGTAAATGACTGGGTTGGTGCTGCTGTCCCAGAGAGATGAGCCAGGGACCACCAAAAAGGGGAATTTACCAATGTTTGGCATGCAACAGCACAAGGGCTTCATCCACTGATTCTAATCCCATTCCCGGCATGAACATGTTGCCTCAGAGATTAAATGTCGTGGAGTACAGAGGGCTGCAAATGAGCTTTTCTCTGCAAGAGATTCTTGTCTCACAGAATCTCATCCATCAGCCTTATGGAGACTGCATCTTTACTGCTCACTTGTCTTTCCTTCCTTCCCTTCCTTCCTTTCCTTTACTCCTTCTTTCTGAGGTGTTTCCTGGGGAAAGACGGAGATCTCGAGAGGCTGCACACACACTACACGTGCCGCAGGCCCTGCTCACCCCCCAGCACAGCAACACCATGGGAGAACTGGGAAAGGCACCAAGACAGGAAACAAGGGCAGGCAAAGGAGAGCACCACCTTCCCTGGCAGGGGCTGCTCTGCAGAGCGAGGGGGACATGCCCAGGCTGGGGGAGAGAAGACAAAGACCTCTGAGTGAGGGCTGCACACTTCTGTGGGAGGGAAAGAGGGAACACTTCTTCCCTGCTTCAAATTTGACGAGGACACGGCGTCAGAAAAAGACGTGATCTGGGGGCAGGTTCAAAACACAGCTCTGGGGACTTTCTCATACAGCCGGTCACTGCCCGTGGAAATCACAGCTGTGGGGTGCTGAGGGTGCCGGATGTGTGCGAGAGGCTCAGACCCCGCCTGCCGAGCTCAAGGGAGAAAGACCTCGGGACATCTTCTTCACAGGGGTGTGTGCGCAGCCAAGGAGGTGCCGGGGGTGCAGAGCCTGGCAGACCACAAGAGACAGCCTGCAAACTGACCCCCAGCTGTGCTGCTGGGGCCGGGGCCTGCCTGCAGTGAGCCAGCCCAGCCGCTCACCTGCTCTTCACACCAGCAAAGGGGGGCTGCAGCGGAGAACCCTGTGCCGGGGCAGCAGGGTGGGCACAGAGAGCAGCTCTCGCAGCAGACGCTGCTGCCTGGGCCCGAGGGAGGTGACCGCTGACCAAATGCTGACCCAGCTGCATTTCTGCTTCCTGCTGGCAGGGTTCCCCTCCAGTTCTTGCTCAGCCTTGCACTTCAGCACAGGGACAGCAGGAAGAGGCAATCCCCCTCTGGTGGTCCACCACCACCACCACCACCACCACGTGTTGGCATTGCCGCTTTCACTCTGCCTGAAAACTTGTTTCCCCGAGTCGGCCAAAGCTCCACCAGAGCCTTCCTGTGAATGTGGCTCACTTCTCCTGAGCGAGAGAGCCCCAAGAAGACCACAAGGGCTTGTTTGCTGGCAGAAGAAAGCCAAAGTTTATTGGGCGAGGACCAGGACCGTGGTGGAGGTTGCAAAGGGGAATACAGGCAGTGCTTGGGGACCAAGTCCAGCAGAGCAGCACTATGCCAGGCTTGTGGCCCTGTCCCCACACCCAGCTTTGGTCACCTCCCTGGTGGCAAGAGGGCCACCAGCCATGGCGTGGGGCTCTCCGTCTCCTCCCGGGCTGCCTGTGGAGATCAGCATCTCCACTCCTGCCTTGCCAGCAGGGATCTACACAGTGGTCTCCACAGCAGTGTCGCCGGGGCCTTGGCTGCCCTCCTCACATGTTGCTTTCTCTGCAAACACTCGCCGGAAGGCCACTTTCACAGAGCCCTGCAACCGGCGCTGACGGCAGCTCCTGACAAGGAAGTAAATGACAGGATTGATGCTACTGTTCAGAGACGCCAGCAAGAAAGACAGATTTTCAGGAAATAATTCTTTTGAATAAGCAACCCTGAGTATTATTTCTACACTGTAAGGAAACCCAAAGGCAAAGAAGAAGAGGATGTTGAGCAAGATCGCAACAAACAGTCTCCCAGGGTGACGCCTCTGTGAGCCATATCAAAGTCTGATGAGCAGGATCAGGTTGGAAAGGAACGGGAAGAAAGAAAATGAAGAAATTCACAATGCCTAGTTGTAGAAATATATGTCAACAGTTCATATTAAAGGGGGAATAACAACCCAGAAAAAACAAGCAAACAAAAAGTCCAGAAAGAAACCAGATTACCCCCCCCACAATTCCGGACAAGCACTTTGGGCGACGGCATCGGTGCCAGACTGGGAATAAAACAGACAGACACCTCTCCATGCTCATTGCTGCCAGGAGATACATGCTGGTAAAGTACCCCAGGAGAAACAGATCCATCAGGAGATATTTGGAAAAGATATAGTTATATAATGGAGAACAAGAGATTTCTATAACCATGTCTAGCGGTAATATAACAAGAAGAAAGAGGAGCAAAGAGAAGTCGGTGATGGCCAGGTTCAGAATGTAGACGGTGAAGGGGCTCTTCTTCATGTGAAAGCCCAGGAACCACACAACCATCCCGTTCCCCACTAGCACACACAGAGACACTTGAAATTATCACCGCTCTGTAATCTCTTATGCACTGAGATTCTGCAGTCCTCTGAGAGTTTGTGTATCCTGTGGCCGTGTAGCTCAGAGAAAGGGCTGTTGTGTTGGTGTCCACCATGGTGAAGCCCCTGCTGTCGGTGTCGTCTTGTCCCTCTCCCCTCTCCCGCCACCTCCTAGGAGAGACAAGGAAGGAGAGAGGAGATCAGGGGCATCAGCACTCCCAGCACTCGCCTTCCCTCCCCACTCCCCCATGCCAAGCCCCAGGCTGGGGTGGGAAGGAACACCTCCCCCCGTGAGTAACCGGGAAAGGCCTGAAAAGAGCCTGTCTTGGGGCAGCAGGGAGAGGTGGAGACAGGCTGGAGGTTCGGGGCAAGAGACATCTGGGAGAAAAAGAGAGACAGAGAGCAGTGCGGATGGGGTGGAATCGCTGCAAACAGGGGATGTCAAAAAGGAGGGGTCCTGGAAAGTCCCAAGAGCAATGGAGAGCTGCTCCCACAAGATCCACCTAAGTCCACAGCCTCCTCCGGGCACAGAGAGCCCATGTGTAAACATGCAGAGCTCCCTGAGCTGCTTAGCCATGAGCTTGCAAATTGACACCAGCCTCATCTAGCTGTCACCACGGCTCACTTTGGCCTCCATTGAAAAGGGAAAGCTGCTTTTTCCTCTGCTGGAAGCAGGTAGAGTAGCAGGACTGAGTACATGGCAGAGAGGGGCTTGCCGTGAGCACAGCTGGATTCCTGCCTGCTGCAGGATGTCTTGCAGTGTGGGATAGCACTTTTAAACCTTCTGCTGCCTTGCAGGAGAGAGGGAAAACAAGAGCTTGGTATTACAGAGCTCCGCCTTTGTCCATTGCCTGTGTTACATGGAAACATCACCTGGTAGATGCCTTGTGTTTTCTGCACATCACTGCTCCAGGGGCAACCAGAGTGACCAGACTTCCCTCAATTAAGCTCCTTGCGTTGGAGGTAAGCCACTAGAATCGTGTGCCTTTACAGTTCCCTCCACACCAGCAGAGTGACTTTGGAAAGCAGTGATTTCTAAAATGAAGCACCACATGCATTTCCCACGCGCAGTCTTTGTTCTCTTGCCTAGTCAACGATAGGAAGTGCCAGGACCATGGAGACTTTGCCTGAGTGCCAGGCAAAGGTGAGCAGTCCATTTGCTCCAGCAGATTCCTGCAGTGCACTGGTATGCGGGATCTTAGCAAATTGCAGTCAGCTTCTGCAGGAGAGTAACTTGGCCCTGCCTGGGGGGAGCTCAGGGGAGCCAGCTGGCAGGCAGCAGCGCAGGAACCCCATGGCGCTGCCTGCTGCCTGCAGGGACACCGCGATGGATAGCGCCAAATCAAAGGGGAATCTGGACAGCCAAGGGAAAAATGTGTTGGACTTTGTGCGAGTAGCAAACATGTACCGAGGCTGCAGGGGAGTTTTGCTAGGGAAGATGGAAGAAGGGGTCTGAATGCACGGAGACAGATGCCACTTGCTCCCTGGAGGAGCCTGGGAGGAAGTCTCATGTGCAGAGGCAGAGAGGCCAGGCGGGCAGCGTGCCCCACCTCTTCCTCGGTCAGATTGCTTGTGCCTGGCTGTGGCTTCACTGGATCAGAGCAGCAGCCTAAGACAGCCCTGGAGTGATGGCCCACTGGGCAGGTGCCGGGTCACTGGATGCAGCACAACCCGTTGCAACAAACTTCCCTGCGGCATATAGAGCCACAGCTTCCTTCCTGGGCCCAGGAGTCTCTCCAGCACATGCTTGGCTCTCTCCGCTTTTTCCCTGGAGCCTCTCCCAGATTTCTGCGTGGCTGATGCTGCTCACTGGTGGCCCTTACTGCTGAGAGGCTGCACTGTAACCATGACAGGTTTCTTGCAGGCCAGCAGGTGGAAATGCCCTCCCTTGCTCCCACCGGGCAGAGAAGATGGACTCCAGAGCAAGGAAACCCTCTTGGCAGCAGCAGCAGCAGCAGCAGCGCTTGCTTTCTCTGGCCGTGACAAGTCTCTGCTACAGCCAGCAACTTGGAAGAGACGGTCAGCAAGGCAGGGCCAGATGTGGAGGAAGCTGTCATGGCATACTCACTTCCAGAGCATCAGAAGCAGGAAAAGAGAAATTATTTTGCAGAGACATGGCTTGGAACCCTTCTCTCTGCAGGACCTGTGTTGAGCCACAAATAGAGGTGCTGAGAGCTTCCTCTTGGTGTGGGACAATTTCATTCTGGGGCAGTGGTGGATGCCTTCTGCGGAGGAGGCAAGTGCTTTTGAAGGCCCTCCAGCAAGAGGATTCATCTGTTGCTCGTTCCGAAGTGGAAGGAAACACACAGCCACACCACCAAGTCCATGCTTGTCAGTTCCCAGCACACTCTCCTCCCTAAGATGCAGGTGCAAATCCCAGGCTAAGAGGTTTCTGAACCTCTTGAAGCCACAGAGGGCTGCACTGATGCTCCCGTTGTCCGGGGCAAGCGCACTGCATTGGGTAGCGCTGCCCTGCCAGGGAGTGCTGGGCAAGCACCTAGGCAAGCAGCAGCCCCACTCGGAGCACTACCATTCGACACCAGTGCTAGCAGCAAGGAGAGAGAGCAGGAGGGAGGGCTTTTCAAGTGAAAGGGTAGAAGAGGTGGAGGAGCAGGAGCGCCTGGGCAGCAGCCCTCTCTGAGGGGACACAGTGAGTCAAATGTAAAACCACATCAGCAAAGGTTGTGTCCCTTGAGGGATGCTCACAGTTTTAAAGCTCGGGTGGTTGTTTCCTTCGTAAGCGCTTAGCTGCCTTGGAGTTTCTCCAAAGTCTGCGGTAAAGTGTGTGTGGTGCCTTCAGCTGTTCACTCTCGGCTCTTCCTGCTGCATCGCACAGCACTGCCCTGCACAAAGGGGAAGGGCAGGAGCGCTCTCTCCTCCTGATTTTCTTGCCTGCTGTTTGCTTGATTTCTGTTTGCAGCGGGCAGAAGCAGGAAAAGAAAGACGACGCTCCCACGGCCGCTTGCTCTGCGATGGACGTCTGCCAACGGCCATCTGCCAGGGCAGCTTTTGGATCTGCGCTCAGAAGGGCAGGCTGTGACCAGCCTCTGGCAGCTCTCCGTTGGGAAGAAGGCCCATTACCGCTGCCGATCCAGGCAAGCAAGCCTGGCAAGGGAGTTACCATTGCCCCAAGCCGATTTCTTGTGTTACAATGCCAGACACGAGCCTTTAAAGCAGTGCAATGAACACGCTGCTCGCATCTGTGGCGAGGGCGCTGAGCCTCGGCGGGGCGAGCAGGAGAGCGCTGGGGAAGAGCAGCGCGCTGGGCTGGAGCGCCGCGGCTGCGGGGCGCGCTAGCACAGGCTGCGGCCGGGCGAGGCGGGCCGGGGCAGCGGCGGGGCAGAGCGCGGGCGCCGGGCGGCGAGGCGTCGGGGCCGCTGCGCGGAGCCGAGAGCGCGACAGGCGCGGCAGGGGCGAGGGTGCGGGGGCAGCCGGCGCCGTGGGCGCTGCAGCCCCGGGCAGGCTCGCAGCCTCGGCGGGGCTCGGGGGCGCTTCCCGCCGCGAGGGCGGCTCCCGGCGCGGAGCGCGGCTGCCGGCGGCGCTGGGGGTCGCGGCGGGTGGCGGCGGGTGGGGGCCGGGTGGGCGCTGCGGGCGGGGGTGGGCGCCGGGGGAGCCGGGAGCTGGCGCGGCTCGGCTCGGCTCGGCTCGGCTCGGCTCGGCTCGGCTCGGCTCGGCGCGGCTCGGCCGCCCGGGCGGAGAGCTGTGCCGGGATAGCCGTGCCCGGCGGCGGAGCGGCTGCCGGGGGCACTGGCGGGCCGAGAAGGGGGGCCGGGGCCGAGGCGAGGGACCGAGAGAGCGCGAGCGCCCCTTGCCGCCGAGCGGGCGGAGGAGAGCTGCTGGGGGGGGCGGCGGGCAGCAGGCAGCGCTGCGGGCTGAGACGTGCCCGGGCGCGGGGCGCCCCGAGCACAGCAAAGTGCCGCTGCCTGGGGAAGAGTTTTCCTCCCCGACGCTTGCTGCAGCTTTGTTTTCCTTCTCTGAGAAGCCCTGGGGGCGCGAGCATGTCCGAAGAAGAATGACCTCTGCGCTGCCTTGCAACGTTGCCTAAATGACAACGGCATAGGCAGTAGCCCAGGCGACGCCAGAAAAACCGCCTGTCACCGTTTGGGCAAAGATGGTCGAGTTTTCCGTTGCTTTCTTTTGAGAGAGGCACTGAGATTACTTGGAAGACGTCCAGATGTGTGTAGGTCAAAGGCACTGACGACCATTGGTCTCCTAAAAATGCCAGGCACGAGACTTTCAGGCAATGCACATGCAAAAGGAAGGCCAAACACCTCGATGTCAACAGATCATGTATGTATACGCAATAGGTATGGAACACCAACAGCAACAAACAGCCAGTAAGAAAGCTTAAAAGGATTGATATGAGCTTTATTGGTATAGCCTCGCTATATTTGGATATATATACAAACAGATGTCTTTATATGATAACTACAGGCTCTCTTCACTGAATTGTGCACTGAGGACTAAACAGCAAATAATGAAAAAGAATGGCAGAGTAGAAGCATGTTTCCTGTTACTGAGCATGGGAGAAGTTTTCAATTTCTTCCTTCATTTCCTAAAAAAAGATTAAAAAAAAGATAAAAAAGGAATAATAATTGCCACCTAAACACAGGCAAACTTGCTATAAACTGGAATAGAAATGTAAGATCCTGTAGCTAGCTGCTTTGTATAAAATGAAAGTCTGAGTAGATGCCTTCCAGGTGGAAGTCAGCAACTCGTATGTAACACGGACTGCTAAGCAGGAAAGAGGAATAGCGAATAAGCAGGATATCCACTGTGCACAAGGAAGAAGTGCAGAACAGTGACAGGAAGTGCTGTGTAACCAAAGTACCTCTATCAACTGCGTTTTGTCATCGTCTTGCCGATGGCGGTAAACACCCTGGCTGAGCACCAGATGTAGTTTTTCGAGGTGGCGGATGTTGCAGTGCTTTGTTGCGTCGCCAACGACATTCAGCAGTTGCTGAAGAAAAAAGGGAGACAGTACAAGTTTGCGTTAGCACGAGATCATTTGAATAGGCTCTCGATGTGTTCAGACACAAAAGAAAATGGTCCCACACAACTCGCATCCTCCTTCCTTGTATGGCTAAATAAAGAAGGAGTGAAACGTCCAAGAACAGACTAAATATCGCAGCAGATTTCCATGGAGGAAATGAGCTGCTGTGTCCGACTTGCGAGAAAAAGCAAGGCTCCAGTTTCAGCTAGCATCGTGCTGCTCCTCAGGCTATCACCTCCATGATCCTAACTGCAAGTGAACTTCTCTGAGAACAGCGGGAACTGCCATGGCCCGTTTTGTAGTAAAGGACAGCGGCTGCCACAGCAAAGGCCCTCTTGCCTCAAGGGTCGTCAGCAGAGCGGGAAGCAAAGGTGGATCAGTGAGCTCCAACCTACCCTGAGAGAGATGCTGGTTTCCTTCTCAGCAGGGGGTGAGCATTTCCTCCTCTTCTCTGCTAGGCTCTCTGAGGGCGATGCGTTCCTCCTTCGCTTTTGTCTGCAGGCAGCTGCACAGAGATAGGAGAAAAAGCAAGCCAAAGCATTAGCTAAGCAGTTCTGTCTGCAAAATCTAGCACCGTCATCTTACTTGGTGCACAAGGGAAATGGTGAGAGGGACTGAAGTACCATTGTGCTGGCTCACTACATGCATGTGTTGAGGGAGAGAGGGCAGCAAGCGAAGGGGGTCCAATTGTTATTAGAATTAAAAAGCGCAAGAACTATTAGATTATATCATGCATAAAAGAATGCCCTTGAAGATTTTGTGCACAGAGCAGACTGTAGACCGAAGGCATGAGCACAAAGCAGGGTAATAAGCTCAGGTGGCTTCGTCTCTCATCACAGGAAGTAAAAGAGGTGAGAAGCAGAAAAGTCTTTGGAGACAAGCTCTCCTTCCCCTGTGTTCCAAAAGCAGAGGTTGCCTAGGCCTCACAGACAGACGGCCATGACTTGGTGCGGGGGTGGCGGGCAGGAAGGCAAGAGGGAGAGGAAGAGAAAAAGGAAGCAAAAGCAAAGGAAAAATCCTCACTGTTTCCTATTACCATAAGAACTTGTGGAGTGTTCAGCAACTGCTCTAAACAACATGTTACATTTGAGGAGTTAGCCGTTGCGGGGCCATCGAGGCCAGTGTTTTACAGTGTGAGCCAAGCTCTGTGGCTGGGCTTTATTTCATAAGCACATTGAGTGACTGTCCTGGGGACTGACCTCACATGCTGCACCTGATTTGGAAATGGAATGCCTTTGGCATAAAGCCACCAGCATCAGCAAAAGCAGCTATGCCATGACAAGAGGGAAGATATCAATGTCATTGGCACCTTATCCAAAAAAGGAAAAAAGAAAAAAAGAAAAAAGGAAGAAAGGCCTTGCCAGTAGAGAGGGGTGTACTGGACTCTGCAGGCACCGCTGGCCATGTCTCATCCCCTTGCTCCTCGAGCTGCCTCTCTTCCTCCTCTGTCAGCAGTCGAGGCTCAGGTGGTGATGCCACAGGCAGGAGGACTTCCCGTGCCTGACAAGCTTCAGTCAACCAGAAAAGGTTAGCCAAGTGATGATGCGCGGACACAAGCAGAGTAAACCTTCGTGCCAGGAAATCTATTACCAAAGCAAATGCCGAATGGCTGCTAAGCTAGAGATAGCAACGCTGTGTTTGTAGAATAGGCTCACCTGCTTTCTTTTGTGGTGCAGCAGGCTTAGCAGCTTGCTGGACAAGCAAGTCCTCGAAAAACTTTCTCCCTTCCTCCTCGCTAGGTGACTGGACATTGAAAACTTCTCCGTAAAGCTCAGAAAATAAAGCTCGTACCTGAGGTGGGAGGAGAAAAGACAGCGCAGCCGTAAGCCCCCCCCCCCCCAAATTTGTGTTCTGCTCCACAAAGATGAATTCCTTTTCCAGTGAAGCTGAGGAATGCTTTGAATAAGGGAGAGACTAGAACAAGTTTGCTTCTTGGCCTTAAAGGCGAGATTGTAGTGGGTCGGCAGGGCAATGCAGGGCATCTTCTTTAAGGAACACCTCTAGGATTAAAGCTCTGTGAAGCGACCCGAGGTTCCAGTGCTCCAAGGGAGGACACTGAGCATCTCCTAGGTTGCCTGTTTTGGATTTACTTGCCTTGCTGCCCTTCATGTTGAAGCCTTGTGGCAACTGCAGAGGGAAGAGATGCCAGCAGGGTGCCCTAGTAATGCCGGTGTTGAATGGCTTAGGAGAGCACAGTATTTGGGTGCTTAATGGAGTGATAAATTAACATGAGACTGAAAGAAGCCGGGAAGGCAGTGAGAGAAATACCTCGGCGGGAGATCTGCATGGCAAACATCCAATGTAGCGAGCAACAGCACTGGAGCATATGCTGGAATGCCCTCTAGTAATGTTGTGAGCGTAGCTGTCAAGGTGAGTCCAGCAGCCTCCCACCAGGCATGGATATGTGGAATAGAAAGGATGCTCGGTGCTGTCCTCTGGGCTTCTCGGATCAACTAGTCAAAAGGAAGTTTGGAGAAGACTGTTGAAGCGGGTAGCAGAGGCTGCTGCTGAACAACAATGGATCAATCAAAATTGCCTGCAAAACGGGAGTGCACAAAGACAAAGCGTCCAAACAAGCCACCAAGAATAAGGTAACATTGCTGCTTGGACCCAACTCCTTGGACATAGCTACACAGCGAGAGGCAGGCCTGAATCTCTGCCTGATTTCCAAACTGCTTAGATGTCAGGTAACTCGCCCAGAGCCTCACGCCCAGTGCGAGTGGCAGTGTGCTTGAAAAAACAGGCCCAGCCCTTCAGCAGGGTCCACATCAGCCTGGGGCCACTGCTACACCGCTCGAATCCAGCAAGTGTGTTCTTGCCTCTTCCCTGCGGTGTGATGAGAGAAAAGAAACCCTTTTCTTCCCCCCTCCCAAGCCTGGGTTGCATTTCAGTGTTATAAAGAGGGAGGCTAGAGAAAGGGCAGGACGTGCAGTCAGGCTGAGGCAGAGGCGCCTCCTGGGAGCTACAGAGCCTGAAGAGGCAAGGGAAACAGCTCTGGAGAGCCCACTGTCATGAGCAGCAGCTCTTGCCATGCAGAGGGCTTTATCAAGAGCATCTTGGAGCTCTCTGAGCTGCTAGCAACATCCTTACTGTTTAGCCTGGAATGGAAAAGATGCTCATGCACAACGTCCTTCTTCTCCATTGTTCAGCGTACAAGAAAAGTGTTCTTTCAGCGCGAAATAAACACCACAGGAAGCAGAGGAAAGCCAGGCCACCACCATTAACCGCGGGAGGTCTGCTTGCTTCCCCTGAGTCTATTCATCCTGTGAGACTGCAGAGAGAAGAGGTACCTGTGCGCATCTTTCTTCGGGTGAGGTGCTGCTAGCAAAGAGAGCCGGCAGGTCCAGCACGTGAACCGCAAACCTCTCCAGCGCGTGTATTAGTGCAGGCGCCAAGTGGGAACTTTGCCCGTACCCGGGCTCTCCAGCGATTAAGAACCTGGGCCTGTGACATGCTGGCTGGCAACAAGCATTGCTAGGAGCGTAACTGCAAAACAAGAAGTTTGCAAAGGAAGTGATCAGTCAAGACACAGATGTTCAAGGTGTCGTTCTTTGTCCAGCACACACTGGTCTGGATCTCTTCCCCCCGGCTGTGAGGCTCTTATGTTCAGGATGTCTTGACTGAGCAGCCTTGAGGCCTCTGCCTTGGTCAAGTTTAGGTGCAGGGGGTCCACTGGAAATGGAGAAGGTGGTCAGGAAGGAGCAGAAGAACCCTCCTGGGAAAAGAAATGCCGTGGGCTCTGAAAGGCCTTAGCTGTATCTAACAAAGTGCAAAACACATAGAACTGGAGGATATTTATTAGATTCCTTCATTCAGATGGTTTCATCTTTCCTTGTGTGCTCTCTCCTAGATTGCAAATACAACTTTCTCGTGGTTTTTGCTCTGTTATCATGGAACACGTCTGTGAATAGCACCTTTTTTTTCTTTTTTTTTGCCATCCCAGTACTGCAGGACCTTTTGTGGCTCAGGCCAAGGAGCCTAGAGACTGGACCAAGTTCTGTGGGTCAGAAGCCTTCCTGAGCAGCACGGTAAGAGAGAGTGAGAAAAATTACTGACGCAGCTGGGACCCCATAAGCTAACTTCTCCATTGTGGGATTGAATTAATTTCCCATTGCAATATCAAAATATGAATGTAAGCATAGTGGCTTAAAGATCGCAAATGAAGCCTTTTTTGCAGGGTTTTTATTATGCCCTTTTAGCCGGCCATTCCTCAATTTTCTTCCTACGAAGTGAGTCACTCCTGCATTCCCAATCTGGGAAGCTAGGTGACTCCACAAACCCACGTTGCATTTTTTTAGCTAAGAGGAGAGACAACATATTTCTTTGGCCTAATTGTCTGTGGATGTCTTTGGTGGAGGAAAGGAGGCTGTCTCCTTCCAGATGATCGGCTGGAGCTACTTGCTGTCCTACAACTCTAGCACCTAGTTATATCTCCGTGCTTCCTGCTTGCAGTTTTTGATACCAAAGCACCCTGGACTAACTCTTCTGTCCTCCCTCATCTAACGCCCCTCCCACTTGCAACGGCCACGACAGCTTGGAAAGTCCCAGCAATCAGAAGAATTTCAATGAAAGGACACGGGCAGTTACCTGTTACAGTTAAGGAAGGTTTGCTTTTGCTGGCCAGGCCTTGGAGGAAACGGCTCATCTTCAGGACCAGAAGGTGACTCCTCATCACTGTCCATGCAGTCATTTTCTAAGAAATGAGTGGTACCATGAGAAGGCAAGAGAGGCTTGTTAACTTTCCCGAAGAGTCTGCAACCTTCTCTTGCGCTAAGACAGCTTCTAAATGTGAGCTGAAACCTGGGGCCTTGTATTTCTTCGTCTGAGGGGCATACGCTGAATGCCATTTTCCAAAGCCTTCAGTCTCTACAGAGCTCTCCTAAGTGTCTGGATTTGCGCAAGCTATGTTTTGCTAGCGGTGAAAGCTCCTTTTCTCCTTGCAAACGGGACAGATGATGCTGACAGCCTTCGGAAACTGGATGCTTGAGTGGAGAACATAGAGTTCTGTACTGTGAAGTGGGAGGAGTTCCCGGCTCTGCCCTCTCTACCATTCAGTTTCACCTCCTCCTGACTGAAAGGTTTGTTTCTGTTGCTTGCACAAACTAGCAGTGTTTGCTTTGGGAGAGTTTTATGGCAGTGAAGGCAGTGAAGCCCTACCTGGCTGTTGGTCCTGCTGGAGTGCAAGTGCTGCATGGGGAAATACCCTCTGCAGGCCTTTTAGGAGTCTCTGTAGCGTGTTCTGAAGCAGTGGCTTGGAAAAGGGTGGCAGTGGTTGTCCAGGGGAAGCTGGAGCCCTCTGTGAAGCTGGTGCAGTCTTCTGCATAGCCACAAGAAAATCTGTTGCTGTGATTTCAATGGCAGCAACATCGATGTGCAGCTTGTGACTGCTTGTGTAGATCTGCGGATAGTGTCGATGCAAAGCACAGGGGGCAGCTTCAGCGCAGAGGGCTTGAATATCGGCCCCGCAGTATCCTGAGCAACAAGAGCAGAATCCAAAGGGATGTCAGTCTCAGGCAGCAGAAAGCAGTCAAGGACAGGCTTTGCAGAGGGACACTCGCAAAGTCTTTGCATGTGGCCCGAAGGGGAAGAGTTTCATGGGCAATGGCAAAAGAGTTCCTGCACTGCAGAGCAGTGCCCTGCTGGGGAGCTTGCATTACGGGAGGCCCAGCGCCCTACAGCCTGTGCTTCGGAAGTAGGCCTCTGAGCCAACCTTAGCTCCTGAGGAAGACGCCCCCCAGAGCCTTCCATGTTCTCAGAGACAAGGGAAGGCAAGGAGACAGAAGCAGCTTGGGTACTGCCTGGCACAAGCTCAGACGCTGTCAGGAGCCAGGCACAGGCAGGAACTCGGTGCGTTTTTTCATCTTACCGACCCATTTTTCAGCAAGCTCCTCAAGCAGTGCGTCCAGGGGCTTAGGGCTCCAGTCTCTGGTGTGGATCTTGAAAATCTCTTTTCGAGCCTACAAACCGGGTGGTCACACTGTGGTTTGTCTTAAGCCTCTTTCTCAAAAAGCAAATAAGCAATGTGCAGTCCCCCTCCCCCCGTCACATTCCCATAATTGCTTGTCTTCCTCTGCTAAAATTAAGAAATGTTTACATTCTAGTAACACACTGCCTGCTTTTCAAAGCTCAGTACTTTTCAAGTAGATAGGAAGAGTAAGTAGAGTAGTAGGAGCAAGAATTCTGACTCCAGCTGCTATCCTTGAACGAGCAAATGTCAAGCTGTGCCTATGTTCATCGCTGCACTTTGCCAGAGCTTCAGTGAAGTGTTCCTGTTTCTGTCCAGTATAGTGTGTTGTGCATTTTTCCTAGCCTTCAATCCAATAACCTTTTTCTCCTTTTCCCCACAAAATGCGAACTAAAGACAAAAGAATCTGGGGTAGCCAGAAAAAAAAATAACAAAAGAAAGAAAGAAAGCCTGAGCTCCCTGCTAATACCAGTAACAATGTCAGCTCCCTAAATGCTTGTGGGCGGCTCTGAGGATTCCCAGCCCGGCCACACTCAAGCCCAAGTTTCCCCCGAGGCTTTCCCAACTGGAGAACTGAGAACAAGGTGGCAACCTCAGAAGGCAAGAGCCTAGGTGGACTCACTAACTAAGCAAAGAGCAAGCCCTTGGGCAAGGAAGAATGTCCATGTGCTCCAGGCGGAGTGAAACTCCTGTTTGCAGCCTTCCTGCCAGTTGTGTGTGGGGAACCGGGAGGTGTGCAGCACGTATACCACTTGTTTCCTTGCTCGCTCTCGGAGATGCTGTGGGGTAAGCCGGTTTTCTTGTCAAGCAAGGCTCTGTGCCAGTAGCAGGAAGGTTGCCGAAACAGCCTTACCTCTTTGTTTGGCAAGGTGAAAAGGAACTCCCTGTCAAAGCGTCCAGGCCTTCGTAAAGCAGGATCCAGGGAGTCTGGCCTGTTGGTGGCTCCAATGACCACGATCTCTCCTCTGCTGTCTAAGCCATCCATAAGCGCCAGGAGTGTTGTGACAATAGAACTACCAAAAAAATGTTAGTAGCTGTTGTTACCTTTGGCATGACTTTCTCCAAAGTCACGTCGCTCAGAAAGGAGAAGCTTTTCTGGATGAGCTGTTGTTAGCGAAAGGACTCATGGTAAGACAGAAAAAGCGAGGCAAGGTCTCGAGAGAGACCTTGTCTGGACACCAAGCTTAGTGACCTGATTTCAACTCCTGCCTTTAAACTGCTATGAAGCTCAGTGTCGTTGTACTCGAGTTCAGAGTGTGGGTGTGTGGGTGTGTGTCCTATAAAGGGAAGCAGGTGGGTCTTCTTTTCCTAGAGATGAAGCAGATGACATGGAGATGGAAGCGAAAAGAAGTACCTGTGAATCTGGTCTTGGCGACTGGAGCGCACAGGAGCGAGACCGTCGATCTCATCAAAGAAAATAATCGAAGGCCGCATCTCATAGGCCTGGAAGGGAAGTACAGGTGCAGGCATACTGACGTATGTGAAACAGAGCACCACGCAGCGAGCACATGCAGGATAAACATTATGGCTGCAAAGGCACTGGCACTGTGCTGGACCCAACATCTGCAAGATTTCCAGCCCCTCAGGCAAAGCAGCACGGCACGGGAAAAGGAAACACTGATGTTCCCTTCTCAACAGGAGACACTGCCAAACTGCCCAAGAGGCCAAGTCCTCCTGGAAGACGTCCACCCCGGAAAAGTAGAGGTCCAACTCTGACCCAACCTGCTGCGCATTTCCTCCTTACCTGCTGAAATAATGAGCACAGCTGTCGCTCGGATTCTCCCACCCATTGACGGAGGCAGCCGGCACCTTTTCTCATGAAGAATGCTATTCTCTTGTCTCCCTGCCTACATTCATTTGCGAGCGCTCGAGCCACCAGTGTCTTTCCAGTGCCTGGTGGGCCATAGAACAGACAGCCTCTGCAACATGAAAAAAAGAGATTTACGTAGCTACAACAAAAACATGGAAAAGTGCCCATGACAGCCCCCGTTGTGAAAGCAAAGCGGCCTTCCCTCCTAACCAGAACACTTCCCGTCTTAGACAGATTTGCGAGCAAAGCCTGTCTTTCTCCCTGCCACAGTTGGAGTCTCTTGGACTGTGCCTGCCAGAATTTGTTGGAAGCACTGGGGAGGAAGCCTTCAGCTGGGAGGCCAAAAAAGGTCTTCTGTGTTTCCACACCCTACTTAAAACATCAGCCAGAAAAGGGAATTCCTGTGACCAAAGCAGCAAAGCATCTGAAGATTTGCACACTTTTAAAGGTATGGAAAGGGAAGGATTTCAAGTCATATTTCAACATCCAGTGAGTGAAGCTTTGTTGGCCAAGAATATATAAAGCTAACCATTACGTCTTGAGATATTGCCCCTCCAAAAAAAAAAAAAAAAGGAAGAAAACAAAAGGAGAATACTTTTCATGTTGAAAAGCATATTGCAGCAGTTAGCTCTGTAGTTCGAAGGCACTGCCCGTTACCTGGGGGGTCGGATTTGGAATCTCTGAAAGAATTCTGGGTAAAGCAGTGGGAACAGCACCATCTCCTTTAAGGCTGAAATGTGGTGAGAGAGACCACCCACACCATCAAAGCATACCTAAAGAGACATGCAACAGAAGACATGTCAGAGGCCAGAGAAAGCTGCCACCTGGAAAAAAAAGGCTTCCTCCAAATTCTTCCTATGCCAGCACAAAGGAAAGGCTCAGGACGATCTCGAAGTTCCCTGAGAGGAAAGTGTAAAGCCCGGGAGCTGTCGGCAGCACAGTAGGGAAGGTTTTCATGACCCCTGGAAAAGTCCCCACTGACACAATGAGTTACCACTGCTTACCGAACTCTGGATTTGCACTGGATCAGCTTCCGGCAGGGTGGTTCCGGTTTTCCTTCCATCCACGTGCTTTGCCTTGAATTCGTCTTTCCCAGAGCTTTGGGGAAGACACCAGATGTGAATGGAGGAGAAAGGGAAAGGGGCTTTCTAACTGAACATGCAGTTAGCGGGATTGCTGTGGTTTTCATGTTGGCAAGTGAGTGCAGAAGCGCTTATGCACTGGCATAAACTTCCCAAACCATGAAATATTCCCTGGTCTTGATTGGCGTTCACTATGCAAGCGTGAAGAAAGGCAGGTGGACATTTTTATACTGCACGATGAAATCGTCTAATGACAATTTGTGGAAGGGGATTCTGGCTTCAAGTGCAGAACAGAAGAATTGCAGATCCCCAATCTCAGCCAGGACAATCCGCAATCATCTCATCGCTGACCCCCAAATCCTGCCTTTTTAAAGGCTGTGGGCTAATGAAAGTTATCTTCTCTCCCAAAGGAAAAGCCTTGCTTCCTCTAGACCCTCCAGCTGTGCCAGCTACAATGCTGTGATTTTCCCATCACGGCCATCAATCGGAAAATCTTTTCAAGCATTACTGAGTGATGGGAGTGGCACCGCTATGGATCCCTGAGAACTATGACTATCCGTACACCAACCTGTTTGTTCTTCTGCAGCATGGGCTTTGCGACGGAGCAGCCCTTTGCCTGTCAGGAGAAGATGGCCCTGAAGAAATGAAAAGCAGCAGTGAGCCTGCACACTGGCCAAGAACTGCAGTGTGCGCAGGATACAGGCATCTCGATCCCAAAGGGAGAGTTTTACCTGCAGAATGAAGGCAAGGAATTTAAATGAAAGGGGGGGGGGGTTGGGTGAGAGGTATATGTCTTTTCATTTAGCAACCTCTAGCCCACTATCCACAAGAAATCAGCTCTTCCAAGAAACTGTGTATGGAACCTACTTTCCAGTGGATCCTGGAAGTACATGATGGTCTTCCTGGGTCGAAGGTTATACTCCTTGCAGGGATCTCTGCCATCTTCCCCTTCTTGGCCTTCACCTTCTTGTGTTGCCCCTATGATTATAGAACCTAGCGAGAACTTCTTATTTGTCTGTGCGCGTATAGCTTTTCATTCAACAACGTGTATGCCACTTCTGCACAAGAAATTCGTCCTTCAGAGAGGCTCTGCATATAGCCTACCTTCCAGTGGGGCTTGAGTGTCTTCAGCAGTTTGCCGAAGGTTAGATGGCTTTGGAGTATCTTCGCCGTCATCCTCTTCCTGCTCTTCATCGTCCTCTGAGGACCCTGTCATTACAGTACCAAGTCATCATTTCTTGTTTGTCTCTGCATATGCACATTTTCATTCAGGAACTTATAGCTCCCACCCTTAAGCCCAAGGAATCAGCCCTTCTGACAAACTGTGCGCGTAACCCACATTCCAAAGGCTCTTGATACTGGACAACAGTATTCCTGCGCCGAAGGTTATACTCCTTGTGAGCATCTTGGCCATCTTCCCCTTCTTGGTGTCCACCGGCCTTTGATGGCCCTACAATTACAGAACCTAGACACAGTTTCTGATTGTGCTGTGCGTAGCTACATTCTTGTTTAACATCTTCTATCCCCCTTCTACACGAGAGATTAGCCCTTCCGAGAAGCTGTGCCTATAACCTACTTTCCAGTGGAGCTTGATAGCATACAACAGGCTTCCTTTCTCTCACGCTATAGCGTGCCTATAGGGAGCAAAGATACAGGTTCTTTTAGACTGTGGTACACTTTGCAGGAAGTTCTTCTCAGCTGAGCGAAAAGTGCACTGGCATCACTGTGCTGTGTGAAATCCATTACTTCCCAAAAAGGAGTAAGGTAAAGACATTTTGACTTCTGCAAGGACTCGCTCAGTCTGCCTGAGGTCCATTCTTCCTCAGAACCCGAACTCAAAGAGCATATGAACCACAAATGAACTTTTGTAAGCATGGAAGTAAAGCTCTTTACTTTTGGAGAAGTTTCTCAGGCAAAGAAAATTGCTGAAGAGGACAAGGTAAATCTCCTGTGAGTGAAGCAAGCGTTTGGTTCACAGAAGAATACGTAAATTACTGAGCCCACAGACATGAGGGGCAGAAGTTGGAAGGTCTGGTTGGAAAGATGATCCAAAACCGAAAACAGCAGCAACAGGGAAATACATAGGAGCCGTCTGCAAATTCTTCAGACATGAAGCACCTTTACAAGTGCTCCTCTCATGCACCTTCCCAGTGCTCAAAGACTCCAGTAGCCATGACTGTCCACCTCCAAAACACTCCTGTCAAACCAGCTTGGCTCCACAGTGCCAAGGACCACAGGTGTGACAGCGGCAAAGGAGGAAAGAGTTATTGGAGCGAGGAGCAAAGGTCCTATGACCGCAGCTGACAAGGGACTAGTAACACGGGGGTGGACGCACTGCCGGGGAGCAAAGATTCTAAACGTGCAAGTTCTGCAGCCCTGACAGCGCCATATTATGGAGGGCTCCCGCAGGCAGCAATTCCCAGCAGCACCGAGGACTTCCCTAGGGGCACAGAGGGAATTCCCAGCCTACCGAGTTAGTCCAAAGAGCTCTTGTGGCAGGAAGAAACGCTCCTCTCCAACGACCTGCTGGGAAGGTCACCAAACAGTGTCTCGCACTGTCCCACCACCTCCTCTCGCCTTCTCCTGCTCACTGCACAACAGCTGCTCCAGAGCAGAGCAGGGCAGGGCAGATCTGTAGCGAGAGCAGCCCCAAGCACCTGGGCTCAGCTCAGGCTGCCAGGGCCATATGGGGAGGGCGCAGCTGTTGCTGCGATGCACTGCGTGATGCCCCAGGCCATGTCACAGAGGGGCTGCAGGGACCCCTTGACCCCCCAGGTGCTGCCAAGGTGGGCCCTGCAAGGGCAAGGGGAGCTGCCTGGGGCACTTTAGGGAGCTGCCCGCACCTCACTGCCCACTCGCCAAGGACAACAGGGGGCACGGGGAGCCACAGGAGGGGTCCCCCAGGCTGGGGCTCACCTCAGGCATGCCACTTCCGCAATGTCCCCAGATCAGGGTTGCGGGGCTACAACTGCTGGCAAGGAGAGGCTCTGCTGAGGAAGGAAGGCCTAAATGAGCAAGTGGATGAATAAAGAGGAAGACTGTGACTGCACTCTCTCAGCCTCTGGGGAGGAAGGGCCAACTCCTAGCTGTTGCTTCCCTAGGCCACAGGCATGGAGATGGCATGGCCTAGTGAAGGAGCAGAGGGGTTTGCTCTCTCACCCTGAAAACTGTATTAAGGCAAATCCACCATGAATGCCTCCAAAGGGTGTCAAAGCCTGGGAAAATCAAGAAAAATAAAAGCGCTTATCGGAAAGGTCATTTCTTTCCGTCGGCACTAAATTCTCTCTGTGTTAGAGATGACGTCTGGGAATCCTGGTCTTGGGGTGGGTTCTAACTGGGGGGGTTTGAAGATGTGATCCTAACAGGGCAAAATAAAAAGAAGGGTGGCGCCAGGTGGAGATTATCACTGGAGCCCCAAAAGCCCATTTCCCTTCTAAAGTCACTCATTTTGCAGAAGAAAAATGTGATGCTCAGATGGAGCCTGCAACACTCGCAGTGCCATCCCACCGCTTGGGTTCCCAGTGGAGGAGACTGAGAGCAGCTTCCCATCTACAGCGTGACAGCGCAGTATCACACACCCGAACGAGGCACGGGAATAATGCCTGCACGCAGTACATTCTGGTGACCCTCTCTGGTTACTTCTCAGTCTGCCCGGAGGGTGGTCCGAGGAGCGGCCGGCCCTCTGGCCTCTTCGGAAGGAAACGATGCCTGAGGTCTTTGCTTTCTCACCTGCTTGGTAAGCACTGCAGGCTGAGAGACCCCTTGAAGAAGCAGAACAGATAGCTGAGATGGCTGCATGGAAAGCAGAGTGGCTTTACACCGAGTGCCTGAAAGGCATCCCCTGCACATTATTTTCCGCCCTGCAAATCTGAGGGAGCCTCAAAGGAAGCAACGGAGTGAGCGAGACAGTGGGAGCAGAGCTGAGTTCCTACTGACCCCCGCGCCCCAACTGTACAGCTGCAGAGGTCTGTGGAAGGGGCACGGTGCCTTCGGCAGCAGCACTGACTGCAGAAGAGAGAAGCTGTAGAGGGGAAGTGAGTGTGAGTGGGGGAAAGGGAGGGGATGCGAGCGTGCTGGGAGGTGAATGGAGGGGACGGGAGCACAGAGGGAAGGGAATGGAGGGGCTGAGGGTGCGCGTGGTGAGCAACGGAGGGGATCAGAGGAAGCCTTGGGGGAAATGGAAGGGAGGAGAGTGCTGCGGGCGGGGAAAGCAGGGGGCTGAGATGCTCACGGAGGGAAACAGAAGGAACCTGAGGATGCAGGGAGAGGACTGGAGGAGACTTTAGCAGGTGTGAGGGGACCAGAGCATCAGCGCATGCATGGAGAAGGGATCTAAGGTCGCACAAAGGAGCCTGGAGTGTGCCAAGGAGGCGATCGAGGAGGTTGCAAGGCACACGACTGCACGCCCCCGGAAAGCAGACAGCGGCGCACTGGCTGCATAGAGCCCATGGCTTTAAGCTGGCAGGAAGGCAGCGCCCTCAGGGTGCCAGCACCTCGGCTCCGCCACACCAGGGCTGGGCTGGCGGCAGCCACACTCCCAGCATGCCTTGGGGCATCCCCACGGCCTGCTGGGAGCAGGGCTGCTATGGGGCACCATGGCTCAGCCCGGGGAGACGCGGCCCCTGCCCCCATGGAGCCCCAGCTCGAACCTCCACAGCAGGTGCCCACAGGGGCAGTGACTGTGGCAGATTTCGAGCACCGTGCACTCTGGCCTCCGTTCCCGAGACTCTGCCAGGGGAATTGCCAGCACGTCACCCAAGAAAGCAGCCTCCACGTCAGCCCCTGCTGTTCCTCTCTGCAGAGGAGGCAGGACTTTCTGCCTGAAGCACTGGCTGGGGCCCCGGGAGCTGCAGATGCTCTGTGGTGCGAAGGAGGTGACTGGGCAGGAAGAAGCTGGCAGAGGAGGAATTGTGCCCCAAAAGCAGGAATTCCCTCATCCTCCTCTGGCCCACCGGCATGTGCGTTGACACTTGCTGGTGAGTCGTGGGGACATGTCATGTGGCAGAGTTGGACACCATGGCACAGTGCTCAGGCTTCATGCTTGTTGGGAATGGCAGGCTCCAGCCCGGGGGTGGGAAGTGGAAGGAGAGGCACCCCTCGGTTTTCAGGCATGCCCACATTGCCTACTGCATTGCCACCACGGCCTCTGTGAAAAGCCGGTGCAGGGAGTGTGCAGCGTGACATGAGCAAGGGCAGGTTTGCAGGGGGAAGTGGGGCTGAGAGGCGAGCATGTAGACAGCTGGGACCAGATGGCGCCAGTGTGCAGGGGTGCACTTCTGCGTCCTTCAGCCCCCGGTCAAAGTGATGACTTGTGGTCTCCAAAACCAGCAGACTGGCTTTCACCTGGCAGCCTTTACACCCATTTGAGCACCAGCCAGCACTGTTCCTCTTAGCAGTTCATTGCTCCTGAATAGCAGGCAAGGAGTGTTGTGGGCGAAGGGGGCCGCCCATATGAAATCTGGAGAGCCACAGTGTTCACAGCAGAGCTTGTCCGTTCATGGGTATCCCCAGAGCTCTGTAGATGCAGGAGCCAAAGGGAGTCCTGGGAGGATGCTTTTTGGCTTAACGAAGCTTTGTGTCAGGAAGCCCCTGCCTCGTTTGATCCTAGCTTTGGATCTCAAAGCAAATAGAAAGCTCGGAAGGAGAAGAAAAGTCTTTTTATGCATGCTATACTGCTGTTTTATTTAGGCCTCTTCTTTGCACTGTGCATGCTACTGCATTGTGTAACCCTGCAGACTGGTGCTTCCACCGAGGGTCCTTAGCCTTATACCGGAGGAGCTGTCACTATGGGGTTTATGTAGGCATCAGAGGGGCAAGTGTTTGTCTGGAGAAGGGCTTTGTTCAGCCCTCTCATGCCACACCAGGACTATGTTCCTGGAGTAATGCCATCAAAGCAATCTGATTTTGACTAATAGTGGGATTAATGAGCTTTGTCAGGTCTTGAGCTGTCCAACTAAGGATGCTCGTTATGAGCCCAGGCCAATTACAGACTTAGCTGCTGCCTTCAGACATGGGGCTGAGAGCGATCCTTTTTTCTTTCATGGCCATTTGTGTTTCAGACATAGAGACAAGATGCTCTGAGGTAGTTCTGTTGCAAGGGAATAATCCCTCCCTGCAGCTCACATTGCAGGTGGGCTCCATCCTCCCTGCTAGGCTCCCTCAGAATGTTCTTTATTCTAAAATTAAATGAAAAATTGGGTTTCTAAGTAAAGGCAGCAAAATTGCCAAGACCCCAACAGAGCAGAATCCTGGAAAATTTCAGTGGGGCATAAATGGAGGTGGTCACTGAAGGAGTGGGGCAGGGAAGGAAGAACAGCCCCTCCCCAAACTGGCAATTGTGTCCTTGTGTTTTTCTGTATCCTTAGCAGCGGGTAGTGAATTCCAGCTCTTCAGGGCTGTCCCTGCACAACTCTGTGGCCTCCTTTCAGGTTTGGCAACAAAATTCAACTGCCGAGAAGCCTGTCAGCCAACCCTTCAAGTCTGCCAGTGCAACTCTTATCCTAAACCCTACCCGACAAGCACCCCATAGTTCCATTAAGGATCCCAAATCCTATTTTCCACTGCCATGTTCCCTACGAGATCAAAGATCAAGAATACCTTGAGCCCACCTCCGCCATATGTGTCAACTCACAGACCCAAGTGAGGGCTGCTGCCTACAGACTTGGAAATAGAGAGTTCAGTCCCCTGTCCTGCAAAGACCTTTGGCATCCCAGACTATTTTCACACAATGATGTCAGACCATGCAGACATACCACTTGCCCCCACCCATGAACATGAGCTCTAACCTTATTGTAGTGCAATGCCTTTCAAACTGAAGAACTCAGCACTGAGGATAAGCTGGCTGCTGTTGCAAGGCCATGGCTGAAGAAGGTAGAGTCCAGGGGGTGGGGGAACCTGGATGTGTTGGTGGCCGCACAGGCTACAGCCAACACGGAGGGGGTCTGTGAAGTAAGTGCCAAGGTCTGGCTGAACTCCTGGAGCAAGGGACTCAGCTGAGGAAGACTCCAGGGGCTGTTTGGGGAAAGAATGGTCCCGCTGTGGTGGCCTGGTTAGGTTGTGCGTGAGGACGCTGACTCTGGATGGAGGGAAGGCAAAGGAAGGGAGGAGAGGACTAAAAGGAGACATGGCTCAGCCTAGCAGGAGGAGAAGAAATGAGTAATTGGAGCAAGTGACAGAAGCAAGCGTGGGAAGTGCAGTTTAGGGCATTACCTAGATAAGCTCAAGCAGCTGGAAGTCCAGACTGGCACTCAACCTAGCCTCCACAGGTAACGACACAGACTGTGAATGCTCGTAATGGCAGAACTGAGCTGAGGCCAGGGTTTACCTTGTTTCAAGCAAAGACAGGCTGTGAGGCGATCAGAAATTGCAAAAAAGTCATTTGCGCATCCTCTGCAGACATGTCCCTCGTTTGTAGCTGGCTAACTCTGCTCCTAAATTCACTGTTTCCACCATTCTGTTATTTCTCCCTGAAGTCCGGCTGAGCCCCTTCACTTCTGGGCCATAGCCACCTGCTGCTATTTCAGTCTGCCCTCAAACCCATGCATATCTGAAGACCTCTTTCCCAAAAGCTGTTCCTGTGAGGTAATTACATACTCAGTTATTTCCAGTTGATAAACCTCGTGTGCTTAGAGATGCATGCGATGGACACACATGCAGAATTCCCACTACCTTAATAGCCCCGGTATTCCTCCACACATCCCACAGTGCCTCCATCTTCCCACAGGTCCCCTTCCTGCTTCCAGCACAACATCTCCCAAGGAAAAATAAATAAATAAATAAATAAATCATCTCTGTAAGTGCTCCTATTCCCATGTTTTTAGCACTTCCTTTTAAACCAACTGCCCAGCTAGTCAGCTGGTATAGTTTGACTTTGAGCCATCCTTACATTTGAGGTGGAGAAGCACTTCCAGTTTCCAAAGCATTTTTCATACCTACTTTCTTCTCTAGCTTCATTTAATTCAAAACACACTCTATTATTACATACTACATGACTGTATTGCAATGTCTATGGTATACATTCTGAAATATCTAATAATTTCTTTAGTGAAATTAAATGATTCAAAATGATCAAAGTGAAGCATTTTGATTTTTCTCAATTGAAATTTAGCATAATTGACCCAGAAGACATTTCAATGTTTCAACATTGCTCTCTCATGCAAAAGGAAGATTAGAGAAGTAGGAATTCACCATTGAAGAGAAACACTATTTGCCCAAAGATGGGAGATCTTTGGAGAGCAGCCTCCACCAGGAATACCAATGACTCCCCCACTGCTTCTGATCTTCCTTCTCTTTCTGCAGGTGTGGGAGTGAGGGCAAATTTAAGATAGCATTTAAAATACCAGCAGGAAATTAGTGGAAATGGAAGATGTCCCACTTCCCTGTAAGATGAGTTTGCAAGAGAGAGATGACGAATTATCTTCTTGAATGGCCTGTCTCCTTCCGTTACTACAAAGGCAGCTTAGACAACTAGATTAGATTTAGTCACCTAACTTTTAAATAGCTTAACTGCAGGGAGATGAATCCCATCTGCTGTATAGACATGTGGCATGTGCTCAAGATCCATGATGGGTCTGGATCTACTGCACAGCTATGTCCAGGAGATGCATTTCACATTCTCTGAAATATCACACTGAGCTGCACCGTGTGCTGTTCGGACTGTCTTTATGTGCGCAGTAAATTATGCCCATCCCAAAATCTGGGATGCATGGAGCCTAAGCAACATGACATGGAGAAAGCATGTATGAAATTGCACGTGCATGTGTAAAAACAAAAACAAAAACAAAAACCCTTCCCTGGAAATCCACCAGCCTTACCCTCCCAAGCCTGCAGTTCTGCGCCATGCCATCACACCTTATTTCCATACCACAGCAATGCAGGAGGCCAGGCTCCATGATTACTCTTTCAAATGCTCATAGGTGTGAAACACTTGGGGAAAACATACAGGAAGACTTCCTTGCTGAGCTTTAGCTGTATGCAAGTGACCTATTTAAAGCTAATCAGGCTTCCTCTGTGTTCATCAGAGAGAAAGAAGTTAGCATCTTCACAGAGCGCTTCTTCCTTAGGACAAGTTGAATCATCTCCAGGAACTGCCTGTCTCTCTCCATTGAGTCCAGAGGGGGTTTAGATGACTAGATTAGATTCAGACAAAGCTTTTACGTGCTTCCTGGTAGATGACATGAGCGTTTTCACCCACAATCCTCCCTAATTTCTCCCTTTTATCTCTACCGAGAGATCTCCAACCTCCTAGGCACCAGCATGAGGTCCTTCAGTAGGATGCCTGAATTTAGGCGAGATGAACTGAATCCTAAGAGTCACTTACTCTAACACAAACAGATAATGTAACTCCCTGTATTTCTCTTTTGGCAGATGTTGAACTTTTGATGTATTTGGTGACATAATTAATACATTCATAATGGATAATTTGCTGAAGGAGCACAGTAACTTAATTACTGCAAGGTGGAAGTTTCACAGTTATTCAATTCACCGCACAGAAGAAAATCCTCTTGTCTTCCCTTTACTCTGCTTCCCCAAATACTTGTGCTGCCTCCCCAGCTATAATACTGGATTGTGTCACTTCCACCTTTACCTATGGATGTCCCCTTGTATGACTTTTCATAATTAACTTGTGCAGGAGAATTATGACAATTTTCAGAAAAGTTTTTTAAAATATAGCGCCCTACTATGGCTAAAGAAAATCCAACAAATAAAATAGCCATCTTCAACTTACCGGAAAACATCAGCACCAGTGTATACACATTTATACACACTCAGGTTTGTGCCTTCGCCATCTGGTGGCAAAGCACGATCATAGCATGTCCACAGAGCTGAGAAAGTTTTAGGACCCTATCTATTTGTTTGAAAATGAGAATTCGAAATAAGAAAGATGGTTGAGAAAGTTTCCGTTTTTCAACGTTTGTTGATAATATCATCAGTTATATATATATATATATATATATACTTGTTTTAATGTATCATCTTGTAATTATATTGTACTGACCAACATTGCATTGCATCATATCTGAGTGTTGTGGCACAAAAATATCCAACATGCTCTTTTCAGATAGTTGACTATGCTTCTAGTCATAGGCTTGAGCAAAAGGCTGTCCCAGCTTATTCCAGTTATAGCTGAGCACATTGATTGATCTTACCCAAATTTAAACCTCTGCAGCAGATTTGAGTTCATCTGACCTCGTCAATCTTATCTTCCTTTAAAGTTAATAAAGAAAAAGGGGGGCACTTCTTGGGCACCATTCATCTTTTCTTAGAAGAGACATCTTCATACCCCAGAATCCATGAATCTTCTTTGTAAACTATGAAGAACACGAGAAGAACAGCTTAGGTGAGGTCGATTGCTTCTGAGATCATATATCTTATATCATAGAGAGCCAAAGCACAGACAGCAAGAACCTCACATCTTGTCCTTCCAACTGGGGAATCCAAGTCAGTGAGTGTAATTATAACCTGGTTACTTTCTCATGTATCCTGAAATATTGGAGCTGAGAAAGATATCTGAGCCATATTACATGCTAAGATCAAATTAAAAAAAAAAAAAAGTACTTCTCTTCTTCTTTTTTCTAACTCTTACATTGCATAGGAGGGAATTTACTAGTTGCACTGGATAGTATGAAATTTGCGTTTTCCTGGCCTTAGAAATTAGTAGCTGAAAGATCTATTTCCCATCTCTAGTTTCTTTGCTATGAAGGATGGCCATTCATTTTCTTACACCCACTGCTTAATCCTGCCTGCTATAACACTGGATTTCAACACAGTTAGAGTTGCTTGCTTTCTCAACTGGGAAATAACATCTGTGTTCACTTTGGAAGTTCTTGTATGATCCAAGCATAAGTTGCTATGTAATTGCTTGCAAGTCTTCTTCTTCTCTTTTTTTTTTTCCAGTAAGGACTGGATTATTTACCAGATTTGCTTATAGACCCTTGATCTCCAGATGTCTATACATACATATAGAAGCTCCATCGTTAACCAGATAGATAAAAGCCTGTTCAGATCTCCTTCTTTTTCAGAGTGCTGGGTATTACCAAGAGTGGAATAAATCCAAATCTTCTCAACATTTTGGAAAGAGACCATCTCTGTTATACAAAACTGAAATAACAGAGATAAAGTCTGTTTCTATTTAAAAGTAGACTGAAATTTAGCAAAACATCGTTTCAGGACAATGTGGAACTAGAATGTTACAGTCTAGGAATCCTAGAATAACCTCATTTTCACACGTGTTCTTTGTGGCTTGTATGTCCAATTTATTGATAGAATTGATACAGCAGCAGCAGATTGTAGTGATGTATTCTTCCGTGCAAACAAATTGCAGTTACTTACCTTTGGTTTAATAAAGACGTGATAAGTGAAAATGGATATGAATTTAACTCTTTTCATAGTCCTGGAGTTTAAGTGCAGTTGACATCTACTCTGGAATATCATTGTAATCCCATGCAGACAAATGCATTTGAAACCTTATTTTCCCCAGAGATGCTGACCATCCATTTCTGTCTTCACAGGTAACTTTGTATATCCTGCACACCTTCAAAAGTCAGCTCAGGAATTCATACCTCCATGTACCTACTAGTCAGACAGTCAGTTTGTTATGAGTGTGAATGGAGCTTGGTTTGGTGCAGGAACGAGCAGAATTAATCAAAGAGTGTTTTCTGTCAGACATTTGTCTAGAAGAATGCCATCAAGTTGACTGGAAACAGTTGGAATCCAACCAGCAGACTTTAATATCTTTTTCTGAATAAAAAAAAAAAATTAGTATCACAGTTATAAATATGGCAGTGAAGGAATAGTTGGTTTATTTGTAATAAATCTGGAGAAGCTCTACATACATATGCCTGCTTATGGAATTCATCTCACCTAGAGATATACCTTTAAGCATGCCTTTGTTTCTGTCTTCCATCTTAGTTTCTTCTCAATAGGGAGGGGGAGGAAAAAAAAAGTAACAGGTATTTTTACAGAATGGTTCATGTGAGTATCTTAGACATCTGCTACATGATGAGATGAGTTATGCCATAGAAGTGCCCATTTTTTCCTTCCTTTTCCCTATTCAGGATGTGTAGAATGATAAGCTCAGGAGGCTGCAGCCAGGGCCTGTCCCTCTGGCCCTGAGCCAGGTGGGCAGAGAAGACCTGGAGATGGTAGCCGAGTTCAACCAAGAGTCCAGATGACCAGGAGAGTTCCTGGTGATGAAGCAGGTATGAGGTCAAGCTGAGAAGTCAGCCTGCGGGTCAGAGCCAGGATCAGGCCTGGTGAGGGTAACCAGGGACAGAGAGAGTCCAGTGCCTACTGGGCAGGCCCAAAGTGACAAGATAGGTGCAGGGTCAAGCTGGGAAGTCAGTCCACAGGGCAGGGTCCAGAGCAATGGAGTCTGCACGCTGAGCTGAGCTGAGCTGAGCTGAGCTGAGCTGAGCTGAGCTGAGCTGGAGATCAGTGCTCCTCTAGGGAAGCTCAGACAGAAACTGAAGGCCCAGGGTTGAGCTTAAATGGGGCTCCTGGGCCCATGGGCAGGAGGTGCAAGTGGATGCCTCAGGCGAGGATGATCAGGCCCATTAAGGCCTGTTACCTGCAAACCACTGCTATATAAAGCTGTCATGTTTTGAAGCCTCAGCATCCAGCTGTGACTTGGTTCTTACTCTTGTGGGTCTCTAATCTCAATGATACACAGCAGCTGTGCCTTTTGGGTGTCCTTCTGCCATTCCAGCATCACCAGTCACTTCTGTGGTGTGGTACCCCTGATGAGCCTCTCCTGCTTTGACATCGGGGTTAACAAGATCATCCTCGCAGCATTTTGCATCTTAGGTGACATCTTTGTCATACTGCAGGTATGCATTTTGCTACATCTACATCATCTCTGCTATCCTGGGGTGCCACTCCAGCAAGGGAAGGCACAAAGCCTTCTCCTCCTGTGCACTTGATAGTTTTTGCCATATCCTTTGGCACTCCAGCTACACACCCCAGAGCTCTGGCTCCTTGCCTGACCAAGACCAGGTGATGTCTGTGTTTTATAGAATGGTAAGCCCCATGGTCTACAGCTTGAGGACCAAGGAGGTCCTCAAAATGAGGCACTGAACAGACTGTTACATGGAGAAAATTGTTTGTCAGTCAATAAAACCTCCAAAGGAGTTGGAACAGGTGCTTAAAAAATTAAAATGATGAGTACAGCTGTTCATGGATGAATTTATTTTGAAATAATTGCTCATTATGCAACAGAAGTAGGAGAAAAGTGAATGCAGAAGTGAAGAAAGATATAACTGTAATATTAAAGACTTTTCTGTAATAGCAAGAGCTACAGCTTTACTGTGAGAAAGAACGATTGTGACACTTTTGAAGGCGTTTAGTTTCACCTAAGTTTTTACTTTCAAGTTTGATGCCTTGAAGACATCCCAGCTTTGTTTTCAACTGTTGCTAACTAGTACCACTTCAGCAGTATCGCTTCCATGTTCTGTTTCCATTCTCTTACCTCATACATCACGTAGCCTTTTTTTTCCTGACTCCCAGTCTGAAGGTGATCATTAACCTTTTAGCAAAACCGGGTCACATTCATCAGGCACCATAGACTGTTTACAGTATTAGTGATGTGGGTGACTCGAGTCTTCCATGCAAGAACACAGTCACCACACAGCACGTGGTCCTGAGGGACAGCCTACCCTCTTTTGTTGTGGGTGAATATCCTTGAATCAATTCACATTCATCGCAGGCTAAAAATGTGCACACAGAGGAATTTGTTACAAATGCTGAGGCTGGGATTCATCTTACTTAAGTTTAGACTTTTGTTAATAAGCTGCCAAAGCATAAACCAAACTTGTAGGCTCTTTCTATAGCTCATGAAGGCAAATAAAAGTCTGTTTGCCTCCATAGTTTGATCACACCTGTCTCTGTCTCCCTTGAAAGGTCTATATTTATATCTATGAATTACAGGAAGAGTGTAGAGTGACCAGCTCAGGTTTATGGAATTATTTCAAGTCCACGTTAATGCAGCTTAATGCTGCCCTGAGTTCTGGTTTTGGATCACATTCCATCTGACTCAGGGAGCTGGCTCATAGAGAAAAAAAAGCCACTGGCTTCAGTAGAGAAAGACTTCAGTCTCAGCTGCTTTGGCCATGGAAGTAGCACAGAGAAGGAAACGGAACCTGCTATAACACTGCCTCAACACACAGAGTTATTAGACAAATGGGTGTAAGACCATTTTTCCCTATCCTTAGGAAGGACTGCAAGTAAAGGTCCCATAAAAAGCTACACTCCCTCTCACTGGGTCATCACTCAGAGCAACCCATTCTGCCCATCCTGAACCACTTAGACCCCTTAATGTGTAAACGTAGTGTCTGAGGAAGAAATATGTTCCACTCTTCCATAGCCATAGCTTTATCATTAAGACTGACAGGTGTCATTAAGCAGTAACCAGTCAGTTCCCAGAGCAACTCTGGCAGGATCTAGAAGTACAAATTTTCTGCAAGCAAACATTTTCATGCTTCCTAGAATACCATGGAGGTTGCAGATATTCCTGACTAAACTGTGAGAGAGGACTGCAGGAAAGAAAGATAAATAACCCAGACAAGCAATACCTGTTGATCCACTTTTAACCCAGCTATCTCCTGAACACCACGGCTTTCACATAGTCTAGACGAGAACTCCGGAAGCCATTACATTGCCAGTCTAATGCAGTCTGGAAGAGGACCCGGTCCAATGCAAGTACATTGCAGACCTCATGGTGCAGCCCAGACAGACGAGCTTCCCTCACTCATGATCTTACACATGGCACTGCACATTCATTGTCCCAGGAGTCGCCCCCACTCCACAGCACGAGCAGCCACTGTAAGCACAGTCTAACTAAGGCTGCGTTACCTGGGACATTTCTGCCTGCCTAAGCCCCACTGATGACTTTCCCTGCTAGGGACAGTCAGAGCAGATCACTCTTCAGCTGAGTAACCCAATTCAGCTCTCTGCTCTGAAGGCCAACAGTTTCTCGAACAACCTCTAAGCCCTCGAAGTAGCACAAATAAGCTAGCTTTCCTGGCAGGTAGAGATGTCCTTAAACTCCTGCCAGAATCAGGGGAAGGGTCTTTGTTCGTATGTCTCAAAGGCTCCTCAGCTTCCCAGAACAGCTGTCTTCATCATCTTATCGTAAAGTAATTTCAATAAGTGTCCAGTGATATTGCAAGAACAGAGAGAGGTTAATGGCAAGCTGTTACTAAAGCATGATATCTATGTCAACATCTTCCAATAGACCATTATTTTTCTTTTCTTCAAAAGAGTTAATTATTCAAGGACCTTAGAAGAAAAATATATGTGGGATTGGGTGCGAATGCAAAGGCAGTGTTAAGGCAGAGGCACCAGAACTCTAAGCAAATCACCAGCGATTACCTACTTGAAGAATTTTCTATCTGCATTTGAAGAAAAATCTACCCCGATGGATGGACACATAATCTGAGCCTGGATGGTCCACAGATGAACAGGTTATCACAGCAAAATATCTGCTCCACAGATGAGCAGGCTGCCTGAAACTAGATGGTCCATGAGCCAAAGAGGTTATCTAACAAAGGGCACGAGTCCAAGGGTAGATGTGTTATTAGAGACAACAGGAGTCTTCTGTGGAAAAACCAGCTAACTGTGTATCAGGACTGTGCATTTTAATGAGAGGAAGAATTATCAAGTTTGATCATAATTAGTAACAGAGGTGGATTCACATTCAGATGGCATACTTAATGCTTAAACTCCACAGAGTTGCACTGCAGCTCCTCAGAGTCAGATAAGCAGAACTGATTCCTCTGATATCTTACACTGTACTGCTATTTACGTGAATATGGTCTTGTTATTATTAAAAGAATTTGTATTAAAGTTTGCAGTCTAAAGCTTTGTTAAGCCTTGTTTGTCAGTTGATAGGGACAGACCAGGGTTCACTGAATTTGCTAGGACACTTATGTCATCAGTTTCACTAGTAAAAAGTAGTAAGGGCAGGGAATGAGACGGGCATGTCCTATGATCAATGACAACAAAGACACCCTTAGAGGATGATTCCTTCTGCTTATCACACTCATCTTAAGATGGGATGAATTGTCCTTTGAAGGTGATACTGCTTCCTTTGTCTGTAGGGGGAGCCTAGAATAGATGTTGACTAGACCCCTAACCAAGGGTAGGGGAAATTAATTCACAGAAAGATTCTTCATTACAGTGCACCTGCTGAGACTCCTAATTAAGGCCTGGTGTCTTGCAGGAGATCTAATTTACAGACATTAAACTGCGTCGAGAGTCATAAATACACCAAGTACTTCAGTAACACCATTTTTCTGAAGAAAGAATTCCAAAGCGGCAAGCTGAGTGTTAGAATATCACATTTGATATTGAAGTTGTTTCTCAGCGTGTCACTCCACTAATGTTTCACAACGCCCAGGCTGCAGGTCAGCTGCAACATATAGGGAAAAGAATGAGGTGTTGCTCCAAAGGCAGTACTGAATTGCGTAGTTCTGCAAACCTATAAGCAAAGAACATTTATCTGGGCATTTATCTGGAGCAGGGAGGGGCTCTACTGCAAGTTTGAAGTCCTAAAGTTTTTCTGTTTAGATAAATCTTCTGATTTGTTTCAGTAAGATGTCTTTGAAGTGAAGAAGGAAGCTGCTCACTCTTACAAAGGTACATGAAATGTTTGTAGCTTTTGAAATAAGAGTTTATTTCTGGGAACAATACAGCATAAAATATCTCGCACCTTCATGCAAGGAAGGTAGGCCTATTTCTTCATTTTAGAGATCAAAAAGATCATTTTCAATCTGCAGATAGAATCATAGAATCATTCAGGTTGGGAAGGATTTCTGGAGGTCATCAAGTCCAACCTCCTCCTCAAAGTGCTGAGTTACGAGTGTTGAGGGAGCTGGTAGACGATATAGCAGAGGCACTCTCCATCATCTTTGAAAGGTCATGGAGAACAGGAGAGGTGCCTGAAGACTGGAAGAAAGCCACTGTCACCCTGTGTCTTCAAAAAGGGCAAGAAGGAGGACTCAGGCAACTACAGGCCAGTCAGCCTCACCTGCATCCCTGGAAAGGTGATGGAGCAGCTCATCCTGGAGGCCATCTCCAAGCATTTGGAGGACAAGAAGGTGATCAGGAGTAGTCAGCATGGCTTCACCAAGGGGAAATCATGCTTAACCAATCTGATAGCCTTCTCTGATGGAATGACTGGCTGGGTAGATGAGGGGAGAGCAGTGGATGTTGTCTCCCTTGACTTGAGGAAGGCTTTCGACACTGTCTCCCATAGCATCCTCATAGACAGGCTCAGGAAGTGTGGGTTAGATGAGTGGACAGTGAGGTGCATTGAGAACTGGCTGAATGGCAGAGCTCAGAGGGCTGTGATCAGCGGTGCGGAGTCTAGTTGGAAGCCTGTAGCTAGCGGTGTCCCCCAGGAGTCAGGACTGGGTCCAGTCTTGTTCAACTTCTTCATCAGTGACCTGGATGAAGACACAGAGTGCACCCTCATCAAGTTTGCCGATGATACAAAATTGGGAGGAGTGGCCCAGAGGGCTGTGCTGCCATTCAGAGAGACCTGGAGAGGCTGAAGAGGTGGGCAGAGAGGAACCTCCTGAAGTTCAACAAAGGCAAGTGCAGGGTCCTGCACCTAGGGAGGAATAACCCCCGGCACCAGTATAGGTTGGGGGTTGACCTGCTGGAAAGCAGCTCTGTGGAGAAGGACCTGGGAGTGCTGAAGGACACCAGGTAAAGCCTGAGACAGCAATGTGCCAGGAAACACACACAGTTCCAGCTGAACATGAGGAAAACTTCTTCACTGTGAGGGTGACAGAGCATTGGAACAGGTTGCCCAGAGAGGTTGTGGAGTGTCCTTCTCTGGAGATATTCAAAACCCGCCTGGACGCGATCCTATGCAACGTCCTCTAGGTGACCCTGCTTGAGCAGGGGGGTTGGACTAGATGATCTCCAGAGGTCCCTTCCAACCTCAACTATTCTGTGATTCTGTGAAAGCAGGTTCAGTCAGATCAGATTGCTCTGCCCGATCCAGCTGAATTTTAAATGTCAGCACAGATGGAGATTCTACAAATTTGCACCTAATCCAGTGTTTGATCACTCACGTTAGGGCAGGAGAGGGAAATTTCCTCCTTCAGTTTCCCAAGTAGTCCATGGAAGAGAGCAACCTGTTGATAGCCAGCTCATTGAAGCCCTTTTCTGAGAATTAACTGGGCTACTTGCTGTGCTTTAGGGCAGAAAAGGTGGGTAGGTTGGAGATAAACAACAGTCAGCTATGCAAAGATGACTCAGTGTGTAAAGGCAGTCTGGTCTTTTTGTGCATCTAAGCAGGGTAAGCATTTTGCTCACTTAAACTGTGTACCTAACCATTATAGGCTGGTTTTAATCCTGCTGTCTGCTTCTTGAAATGGGCAAGTACTTCTGAAGATTTGGCTCAAGGGGGGAATAAACTGGCTTGGTATCCACAGTATCTACTCTTGTCTTACTGGATAAAACTGATCAGTATTTCATTTGGTGACTCTTCCCAATTTATTCCTGAGCAGAAAATGGCCACTTTCCCTTGACAACAGGGATGCAAGCAAATGAGAAATGCTTTCTCAGCCAAACCTGGAGGATCTTGTGGTATCTCCTCCTCTTTGGGAAGATGCAAAGCTGAGTTTTCCTGCTGCTGTTGCCATTTAGTGCTTGCCGCCATTTCTTTCAAGAGAGGAAACTCTTACTTTCTTCTGCCAGGATGTGGATTTGTTATTTGTATGTTTACAAGTTGCAGTCCCAAAGGTCAGGGTGGTGGAGGTCCATGTAATTAGGGCAGGTCCTACCAAGTTGGCACAGCTGCAGCCTAACCATTATATTCCTATTTCAGCAAGGCTGAACAGGGGCTGCTTTGTCCCATTAATGGACTTTGTGGCCCATACTGAGCTCTAACTACCCTGCTACCAATGCCCGGGGGAGTTAGTTAATAGGCAAAAATGTATTGGTGATTGCAATACAGAAAGAGTGATGTCTGAACTAGTGTCAAGACCATGTATCTTCAGGAACAAGCGGGCCATTGCCCTTGGAGTGGGCCATTTGGATGATACTGTACACCCAACCGTGGCCACGAGTGAGGGGAGAAGAGTGCTCCATAGATGTCCTCAAGAAAAGCAGACTTTTTTCCTTAAAAGAGGAGAAAGAGGGCACACGAAAACCATTGTAGTGCCAGACTAGGACTTGTGTTTCACAGTGCTGCTGCTGCCTTTTGAATAAATTATTTTATCTTTCTGCGCTTTCTTTTCTCACCTGAAAAATAGGAAGAGTACTCCCTTGTATCACAAGTCATTTCAATGCGTAATTAAAGAAGTCTAGTCAGAAGCTATGAGGAAAATGCTCTGTACTTCCTTGTGGCTACTGAGACAATCAATTGTATGTTGCCAGTTTCCCATCACTTCTCGGTGTTGAACCAGTTTCTTGTCGGGAGATAACATGAGTGTGCTAGCAACATGCCTGAGATGAATCACTGTGTGGCCATTGAGTTCATCCTCTCTGGACTAACAGAAAGCCAAGAGGTGAAGGTAACCCGCTTTTTTTAAGCACATTAATAGGGAATCTTGGAAGGATCATGTAGATGAAGGTTGATCCCCCGGCTTCACACACTGTGTACCTTTCCCTCAGTAACTTGGCTTCTGTGGATTTCTGTTACTCCTCAGCTATCTCCCCGAGGTTGCTGGTGAACTCTTCAGCAGTGAGGAGAGCCACTTCAGTCAGTGCCTGTGTGGCACAGCTATTCATTTGTCTCCTCATGGCTAGTGTTGTGTGTCTGCTGCTGGCAGTAATGGCATATGACTGCATGTGGCTCTCTGTAACCCTCTCCTTTATGCAACTGTCATGTCCTCAAAAGCCTGTACATAGATGGTAATCAGCTCCTGTTTCACTGGCTTTGTCCACGCACTTGTGCAAACTATCTCCACCTTCACATTCTCTTTCTGTGACTTTGGTGTTATCGGTCATTATTTCTGTGACATCCCCCTAGGATCCAGCTTTCATGCTCTGACACCTATAGCAAAGAGATGGTACTTCACATTTTTGGTGTGTTTCATGGCATCTTAACATCTCTGGCAATTCTAATCTCCTCCATCTACCTCATCTCCACCACCCTGAGGATCCACTCCTCCAAGGGCAGATGCAAAGCCTTCTCCACCTCTGCTTCCCATCTGAGAGCTCTCTTCTTGTTTTATGGCAGCACCATTTTTATGTGCAGTAGCCCAACATCCAGCTACTCATTGGACTGAGATAAATGGGCCCCTCTGTTCTCTACAGTGGTGACTCCAGTGCTGAATCTTATCAGCTACAGCCTAAGGAATAAGGAGGTGAAGGATGCTCTGAGGAGAGTTTTAGGTCATATCAGAGAAACTTCAGCAGACTTGTTAGAAAGAGAACTTTGTTTGGGGAGAATTTATCAAAACCTTGGTACAAAGAGTAGGACTTCCAAGGAAGATTTGATCAGCTTCCAAGGGTGAGATTCAGAAAGGTACTTAATTGTTAGAAGTGCTTTTAGGTGGACTTTTAACTGGTTGTATCTGCAACTTCTATCTTGAAAGACTGTGTTCCTCTGCTGCTGAAAGCTGGAGGAATCCTGACTCTTAACTTGCAAGTTCCAAGCACAAACAGGACTCCTGCCTGAGGAGTGCGTGGCACAGAATTGCAGTTCTCTGTTCTTTTAGGAACGTTTGCTCATGTAGGAAAACCACCAGTCCGTCAAGATGAGAAAAAGCTTTCAGAGACATTCAAGAGGAGAAAAGCAATGTGATTTGAATTTATGGCCACTTCTGCTACGTCTTCAGTATTTGAAAGGAGTAGCCTCTTCCAGTGCAACACACAGAACCTGAAGTTCTGGAAAGGAAATCTTGGAGAAGAGACACCCGTGTTTTTGCCCCCCAAACACTAGGGAAAGTAACTGTCCCTCTCCTGTTAAATCTCCCTCTTCTGTCACTCATTACTACCTCCTTTTTCCCCTTCTGCCTGGAAACATGAAAAAACTACAGAAATGCAAAAAAGATTGACTTCTAATTTTGCTACCATTGTGAAGTAACAAGAACTTATTCCTGCTTTTCATCTCCACATATCAGCAATCCACTTGAGGCAACTGAGTGAACCGGTAGTTATTTTAAGGACATTGGACATAATCTGAAAGTTAATCAAGCTGCAGTGTTCTTTCACTTAAAAGAATGCCGAAATAAGATGGTGACTTACCAACTACATGTCTGCCATCAATGTGATTTTGAGAATAAATGACCAATCATTTCTGGGAGATGAGAAAGTTGGGAAAGGCTTTGGAATCCTTTTATCAATTCAACTAAGCTAGCTCTAAGGATAGGTGTTCTATCACTAGTAGATGTTTCATTCCTTCTGGCTGAGTTTACAAATGCTGTCCCTCAGTAGGCAGAAGGAGTTGAAATCTTTATTGAGCTGAAAGTGACAGAATTAATCTCAGACAGGTGAGAGGTTCCTGCCTCTGCATAAGGCTTACAGTCAAAGGGGGATGGAAAGAGGTCTTGCGGATTCCCTTTGCATTTCACTGCAAGCCTGTTAGGGCTGTTATTTCCCCTGACTTCCTCTCCTTAAAGCTGTGCATAACTCTAGCAAAGATTGTGTCCCTGTGATCATCTATGGCACCTTAAAGAAGGATTTTACAAGTCTCTTTCTTTCAAACTGCTGCCAGCATATTTTACAGAGAGCTGATATGACTGCGAAACATCATTATTTTTGCCCAAAGACACACGGCTGGGGAGAAAACTGATCTTCAGTATGTTATAGTCTGAATTTTGATCAAGTAGTGATGATTAAAGGCCATCACTATCTCAGAAGCCGTTTATCTCAGTAACGCTAAAATTAGAATATGCACGGGTAGTAAAAGCATTTGGACTATATGCACTATTATCCCACTGGCCTGACGGTCCTAAAAAGCGGGAAAAAGAAATTGAAAATGTAGCCTTTTGGTGCTGCTAGTTGTCATCTTTCTGTTGCTGCAGAGGCTGAAGCTCAAGGTTTATCTCTTGTTTCTGATTATTAAGTATCATCAGATATGTGAAGTTCACCGTTTTTGCACATATCAATGTTGCGCTGTCCTTATCTTGAACAGAGATGAGAGATTTTTAAACCAGATTTCTGAGGTGTCCAAAATTGTCTTTTTCAGTGGACTCCCAGCTCACAGGAAGGAAATAGCTTGAAAAGAAATCACAGGCATCATTTTATTTTCCTGTGTATGTTTACAGGTCTCTGGGAAGAGCAATGTACACTACTACTCTTCCAGAAAAAGACAGGTAGATCGTCATCAAAGAGCTTCCCTGCACAGCAATGAGTCATGTCTGCACACCTCTCTCTGCGCTGATGTTTAAGATAGTCAAAGCCATCTAGAGCTAAGCATCAGCAGAACCGGCAGCATGTTTCAATCAAGAATCACAATCTCAAACCTAAATATGCTTTCTGACAAATATCATCAAAAAGAACAGATTTTCAGAAGCCCCGCATTCATCTTAGTCCTGCATTCACCTATCCGTTAGTCTCCACCTCAAGAAACCCAGACAAAATTAGGGAATTTAAAATGTTAAAGAGCTGCTGTCTCTTCAAATCCAGTCTCTAAATAAAGCGGTGAAAAATGTCCCGACAATTGAACTGGATTGTGGCTCCAACACTGACTATGGTATTTAACCATGCTTGGATTGCTGTTCTGATAGATTATAAAGCTCAGCTATGACATAAGGTCAAGGCCTTGGAAAGGTGTTAGCAGAGCTCCTTTAAATGAAGCGTTCCCAGAGACACCAGGTTGGCACAGACTGATGAAAATCGGAGTGAATGCCTGGCATCGGGGAACGACCTCTGTGTCCATCAGTGTTCCTGGGAGCCTTGGAAAGCCTAGTACAGTGTATGTCACCCTTCACTGTAAGGCAGACACCTAGTGCAGCATCCTGCTCCTCTCATGCTCCTATTTTACCATGCAATGAATCTTAGTCCCCGCAAAGGTCTCTTGCTGTCTTCAGCAGCTCTCTCAAGTTGAGGCACCTCATGTCAGCACACCAATATATGTGAGATGAAACCTGCTTGTGCTGTGCCATCCTGAAGGATTTGCTTTCTCTTGGAAGCTTAGCACCACCATCACTTTTTTTGTGTAGAAACGTGAGCAGACACCACTCTCCGAAGCTCGTAGGAGCTAGTGGGAAAGCATAACCTCTCAAAATACCTAGTTATTCCTCTTAATGCCAGGAGAAGCCTAGACCTGAGACTTACACAGCTCTAAGGTGTCTAAAGGTAAAAGCCACAATACCACCCCAAAGGCTCGGGTTTGACTGGTGACAATATCCTCACATCCTTTTGACTGACAGTTTCCAAAGAAAGATGAGAGCTACATGAAACCTTGAATTTAGTTTCAGTTCTACTCTTGTCTGCTGAGAAGATGGTGGAAGGGCGCATATAGATGAAAATGCATGGCCCAAAGAACAGAAGTGCAACAGTGATATGGGAGGTGCAGGTAGAGAGTGCTTCGAGACGCCCTTTAGAAAAGCGTGTCCTCAAAGAGACCAAAATAATGACTTAGGACACAAAAAGAACAACAAAAGAGCCCGAGGAAATCAGACCACTATTGGCAACCACGATGCAACCAACCACGTAGGTGTCAGTGCAGGCCAGCTTCAGCAAAGCGTGTACATCACAGAAGTAGTGGTTGATCTCATTGGGCCCACAAAACAATAGCTGAGCAGTCAGCAGGGTCTGCACCAGGGAGTGCACACAGCCTCCCACCCACGAAGCTGCCACCAGCCGGCCACACACATGCTTGTTCATAATGCTTGTATAATGAAGCAGCTTGCATATAGCAGTGTAACGATCATACACCATTGCTATGAGGATGAACATCTCCGTGCAGGCAAAGAGATGGACCCCAAAGAGCTGTGCTATGCAGCCCACAAAAGAGATGGTCTTCTTTTCAGCAAGAAGGTCATAAATGAGTTTGGGAACTGTGACAGTAGAGTAACTGATATCTACAAAGGACAAGTAGCTCAGGAAGAAGTACATGGGAGAGTCCAGCTGTTGACTGTTCTGTATAGTGCTGATGCTAAGCAGGTTTCCAAGAATGATAGTGGCATAGAAGACTAAGAAGAATGTGAAGCATACTTTTGCTAATGTATCATCTTGTTTGAGTCCCTGGAAGACAAACTCCGTCACATTGTTCTTGTTCTTCATATATGTCACGTAGACAGGACCTGAAGCACAGAATAAAGCCACCTGTGATGGCATTAGAAACACAGTGTTATCAGTACACATCCATATCGATCACCGGTATGTTCAATATCAATATATTCGCTTTTATGTCTTTTGGGGAAAGTTTCCTTTCAAAGTCAATGCTTCTCTCAAGGAGTGACAGTTGATATCTAACTCAGAATGTATTACTGAAGTGTGTAATAGCGAGCTCCGTTTATTTGCTTGAGGGAGTTGGTGGAAATATCCTCCAGATTCTTATTTCTGACCTTTGCCCCTTTTAAAAAGGAAGACTAGTCACTAGGTTCCCTAAACATCCACTTTTGAAGTGCTGATTTGGAAATGAAAAACCGACTGAGAAGGATAGTGCATGTTTTGATTTGAGTCTCAACACACTAGTCATGCCCTAAGGAATTCTGCTCAAGCAGTGAACGTACCTTCTTTTTCAACCCTCTGAAGGAATTCAACAGAACTAGTCCTTACTAGTGCTCTCTGACTCTGGTAGAATGTCCATGCATTTTTGTGCAACCATCAGTATTCACATCATGACACAAGGCAGCTGGCTAATTAACATCACTTCAACTATCGAGGAGGTAAAGTGGACACCTACCTCATGTCTGTTTAGCAGAGATGTGCCTTTAGGCACAAACTGTCTTTAAGGCGCCCTAAGTGAAATCAGACCATGTTCAAGGCATGCCAGGAAACCTGAAGCAGGAGAGTCATTTTCCTATATGTGCTGTACTGGGCTACATCTTGTGTGGATGGGTTCCAGTTATTGCTCATGAGTTTCTGGGTTGTGACCTCAGTCTCCAAAAGAGCGGGCTTGTATTTCCTCAGACCACCTTTCCTACAGTACATGGGTGAATACTGGAGATAATCTGCATTAACGATGTGTCAGTAAGGCTTTTGTACACCTCAGCCAAGTTCTGGACTGGGCATGGAAACCCCCATAAACACACCTGTGATGCCCCTGGGGTAATAAATACACCGCTGCTGAATCTCCTTTACTCACCAACACCCTTGTATTCACCTTTGCTGCACTCTAGTGCAGTACGCAAGTATCACTAGTGTTCAGTTTCTACACTGAAAAGATAGATGGCAAGAGCTGCATAACAGTGTCCACAATACTGGCAAGTCCTTTGGGCTCTTAATCCTGTTCCACAATCACAGGTCAATCAGTTCTTTCTCACAAGATCTCTGCCTCTTCCACCCTCCAACTTCAGCAGCAGAGGAAATATTCTTTTGTGTCTCCAGCCCTATCTCCATGCCACTCCATGGGCAGAGGGAAAGCAATGTGGGGAGGCCCAAACTTACACAGTTTATATTTGCTAGTCTCCAACAGTTTGCCTGCTATTCTCCTCTGATGACCTCTCGGACCACTTCAGGCAGTTTCATCAAAACCTCTCAGCTCCAAGCTGCTTCTTGTGTGTCACGAGAGCAGTCCACACCTCTGCCAGGGCTGAAAACTACAGGGGATGAAACGGACAGCCTGAATGTCTAGCTCCATTTCTCATTCTGCAAAAACAACTTCCAAGAGCATCTGCAAGAACAACTCACTCTCTCTCTCTCTCTCTCTCTTTCTCTCCAGATGGGGAAGTTGTGGCAGAAATATTTCAAGTAAATTGCACAGCAGAAGCACAAGCTTACCAGAAGCAATGAGATCGCAGAGGCATGTGAAGTTTTCTTTGTCAGAAAGAATCAGTGGACAGGGAGATAAAATATATATTTTGGACAGCTATTAGAGTAATCTCTACAGGGTGACTCTGGAGCGTGATCACCTAGACCATGTCACGTTGTGGGGGGGTTTGCTTGCTTTCTTGCTTGCTTTCCAATGCTGTCCAGATAAATGGACTTCATTTAGTATTAGCTATGTGCTTCTTTTGGAAACATTTCTATTTAAAATCAATGTCACGGCTGACCATTTGCAAGAGTTTGTGTTCACATTGCCCTTGCAATCAAACATTTTTTGAGTAAAGATGACTCTTACACGTGTCAGATATTTTTTCCCTTCAAGACAATATTTCACATATGCTTTCTTCTTTCTTATTAACTTGCTCTTACCATTGCATGTTTGCAGCATAAATAAATATCAGAACTGTGCTATATGACTGTTGGCACTTAGACATCTGGTCTGTACACGTTTGAAACAAGAAGTAAACGAGGAAATTATTTCAAGACTTTAAAAATGTTTGTGGTCAGGCCTCACTACTTGCCAGGTATTTTTACTCAGGCAATGCAAAATATAGAAGCAGCTGGTTAGTCCTCATATTAAGTCGTTATAAGAATCTGGGCCAATGTGTAGAGGAAGCAAATGTTGTTGTTGCTGTTGTTGATGCCTTCCATAAGCTATGGTCCACTGTTGCCTGCTAGCATCCAGCAGCCGGAAGAGAAATCAGAAAAATCATGGCGTTCTTCCCCAAAACATTAAAAAAAAAACCAAACAGTTTTAAAATTATAAGCCTTAGCTTGAACTGGCCGTGTGCCCTAACCCCTCAGCAGTTTCAGTATGAAGGGGGTCAGTGGGCCCCATCTGTCTTTCTACCTGCCCCACCTAGGGTGAGACAGACCAACCTCTGAAGGCACCTGTCCCTCTCTGTTGACAATGGTGCTCAGCTAGACAACTGTCCTTCATTGCATGAAGAATTTAGACTGCTACAAATAGGTGGGGCTGGTGCCACCTTTAGCTGTGTCCACAGAGTGTGAATGCTGGGTGAGGGACATGCTGGCCCAGGCCTGAGGGACACTATCCCTCTAAGCCTTGAGAATCAGGATTTATCCCAGTTCCGTCCTGCTGGCTGCCATCCACATAACCCACCACGGTGAGGAGGAGACACTGAGATGTCCGCAGTGTACTGGTGCATGCCTGTGAAATGGGAACCCACTCTGCCACCCCCTGCATAGAGCAGAGGGCATTCGGGGAACCAGAGCATTTGCGACATTGTCCCAGGGTTTGGTCTGTAGATCTGCCGCTCTCCTCTGCAGGGAACACCTTCTTATCTTGAATCACACTTAAGCCATGTTAAGGTGCAACACAAGTGCAAGCCAGTGTTTATAGGGAACATGAAGTGAAGGAAGAAAAAAGAAAGTGCTTTAGTTACTTTCAGAGTGCATTACACAGATGTCTTTCTCCCTCACGCAGCTCATTTGCTCTTTTCCTCCTGGCAAGGTAGGAGTCAGGATCCCATGGCTCCTCGTGGCTCCTTTGGCCTTGTGGAGAACCTTAGCTGCTACAACTAACCTCCCTGTGGCAGCTTTGACTGGCTCTGAGATGATTTAATCTTCCATCTTCACATCTCTTCCTTCCTGCAGAAGTAGCTGTTCCAGCTATTCCCTTGGAATACATGTTTCTTCCTTTGCCTGGACTTGTAAATGTGCCCTGTTGGGCTACAAGGCATACAGACCTTGAGTACAGGAATTATTCCCAAATAAATTTTTTTTTCATTGACGCATAAAATTGTGCCCCCCAATGCTTTCTTTGCCCCCCAATGCTTTCCTTGCCCCGCAATGTTTTCTTTGGTGGTGACAATTTCCTACGGTGAGCAATTTATCTTTCACTTGGATCTTTGATTCTGTTTTAGTAATAAACAGTAAAATGCAAAATCTGAGGCAGAGATCAAGGGCAGAGGGGATGGCTAGGAAGGAGGGCATTAGTGACAGGTGAACTACTGCAGAAAGGCAGAGAGTTGCTGCACTGGAATGGGAAGGGGAGAAGCTTCTCCTCATATCACCTGCATCAGCAAATGACCCAGCCAGCATCTAATATCAGCAGTTTAATTGCTAACCCATGGATTCAGCATATGACAATGCAGTACTCCTAAGAAGGCATTTACTCCAAAGTAAAGGGGAAGGAAGCCTTTGGTACAATTGCTTCCAGCAGCAGGGGACCTTGAAGGTCTTGCAGACACCTTGGGCCATCGTTTCCTAGCAGAGCAGACTGCAGAGTAGCTGGAGTTTGTCTGACGGAAAGTTTACACCTGGGAGAGCTCGGACTAATGGGATGCTCTGCCTGGAACACATTTTAATATTTTTGATAGCATTCATTTATTTATTTGCTGGTGTCTCAGCAGTGCTTGGAAGCCCCAGTCCTGCGCCTGTGCTATTCAAAAAGAGAACATAAAGGGAATCCCTGCTAGTCACAGAGTTTACAATGCCATTCCAGTCAAAACATGAGCTTTCAGTGTCTTCCTAATTACTGCAACAGCTAAAACCAAGCTTTTCTTCAAAAGGGAGCTTTCAGTAAATTTTCCAAAATGGAATTATAGTGAGAGAGACTTGATTTTCTCAGCTCCTGAGAAAATGTTACCACAGTTCTACACCTCACCCTTTTCACTCCAGACTTTTCTATTCCACAGTTTTCTCATGGCACTTTTCACCTCCTCATTTCTCAGCGTGTAGATGAATGGGTTCAGCATGGATGTGATGACAGTGTAAAACACAGCTACGCTCTTGTCCTCCGAGAGACTGCTGGATGGGCGTATGTAGATGAATGTGCATGGCCCAAAGAAGAGAATCACCACAGTAATGTGGGACCCACAGGTGGAGAGGGCTTTCTTCCGCCCTTCGGACGTATGCCTTCTCAAGGAAAATAAAATGACAATGTAGGACGTGACCAGGATTGTGAAAGAGACCAAACAAAGCATTCCACCATCGGCAACGACAATGATGCCCGCAACATAGGTGTCTGTACAGGCCAGTTGTAGTAGGGGATGGACATCACAGAAGTAGTGGTCAATTTTGTTGGGGCCACAAAAAGGGAGGCTAACAGTTATGAGGGTCTGCACCATGGCATGCACAAAGCCCCCCACCCATGAACCCATCACCATCCAGCCACACACACGCCTGGTCATGAGGGTGGTGTAGTGCAGGGGTCTGCATATGGCAAAGTAGCGATCATAGGCCATCATTGTGAGGATGAAGATCTCAGCGCAGCCAAAGAAATGTAACCCAAATAGCTGTGCCATGCAACCCCCAAAGGAAATGGTTTTCTTCTCAACAAGGAAGTCAGCAATCATTTTGGGAGCTGTGACAGAAGAGAAGCAAATATCTGCAATGGACAGGTGGCAGAGAAAGAAATACATGGGGGAGTTCAGACGTTGACTGCTGACTACAGTGACAACGATGAGCAGATTTCCTGCCACAATAACAATGTAGAAGAACAAAAACACCACAAAATATATTTTCTGCACCCCTTGGTTCTTTGAAAGGCCCAGAAGAATGAATTCCTTCACACTGCTTACATTCTCCATGTTGGTCAGTTGCATGGCAATATGCAATATACAGCTTATACCCCTGGGAAAACAAAGAGAGACACATGGTTAATCAGCATTTTTTTCATTATTAGTAATGAGTTCTATATCAGAAGTGGATACAAACCAAGAAAGATATAGCATTAGTATTAAGCTTATGAAGTGTTTAGTTTCTGTCATGTATTTTTTTTTTCACAGCTATTTAATTCTCCACAGTACAAAGCTTCTGCCATGGCTTTGGTGGCACGGAGATAGGTGCACTCTGTGATATGTTCCTTAATCCTGGTCCTCCAGGATTTTGAAGGACTGGCTCCATGGCCGATAGCCTTCCATGCACTAAGGACACAGCCAGAGTGTTCACCTTGGGCACTACAAGGCAGATAATGCAGTATGTTTGCCCTCAGGGGAGACAAAGTCCCTGACAGCAATCTTTGTAAAATGGGTGTCTTTAAGAATACCTGCAAATATTGCTCAGAATGATGATTTGCTTTATAAGTACACATGATCTTTGAATTCTTGTTTAGAAGGGAAATGTACCCACATGCAGGGAAAAGCACTCTCTTCTGTATGCACATTTTGAAATGTAAATATGAAATGTCACAGGCGGAAAAATGAGTTCTGGGAAGGTTATCTATCATGGAGGGAAAAAAAAATAGCACATATGACTTAATGTAGTATTTCACATTGTTCTAAATCTCAGCATTGTTTCTATCAGAGGAAGGAAGAATGAAAGACTCTTGTGAGATCTTCTGTCCCAGCACTGTACTGATTTTACCTAGTATGATTTTTGATACACTCTGCGTGATGCTTTCAAGGGTTAACTTAGCTTAATGAAGCTAATCTAACTAAACTCCTTCAACAGCCAGTATAAGTCTCTCTATAGGCTGATTCAGAATGACTAAATTAGGGTCCTCTGCAGAACCCTTTTTTCCTCCACTCACTATGAGGAGCTTAAGCAAATTAGCACCACCAGGTTAGAATGACCTTTAGAGAATAATCCCTTTTGGTGCCTGAAAGTAGCTCAGAGCTTTTTGTAATGCCATCCACCTTTTTCAGGTTATGGCTGAGCTCCTTGTCCCTAGGCATTTCTACATCCATACAGTTTCTCATTCGAGACAAGGTCACATTCCAGCATAAACATGGGACTTCTTTGGTTCACCCTGTATTCCAGCTACAACCCATCGAGCATTACATGTCACTAATAAATGAGTAGCCTACATCTTTAGAAAGAGTGTAACGTCTCTAGCTTGCCATTATGCACCCAGACCACCAGAGTTCCTTTGGTCAAAGAAGTCTGGGAACCACCAGATTAAACTCTTCACAGAGAGTTTAAGGTCAGCCAAAAGCAGGCACTCTTTTAATAAAAATATCCACTGTATGGGCTTCCTTCTAGGATCAAAACATTCCCCGTCAGCTGGTGTTAAAATGCACCATTTTAAGTCCTGCAGAGTTACATCACAACCAGGTCTTCTCATTTGTACTGGTGATCTGTGAGCAAATCTGTGGAATGATTCAGTTAAGCCAAGTTATCTACCAACTACTTCCATCTGCAGCATAATCAGAAACTCTCGTGCAGGCACAAAGGGATCAAGCATCCACAGGAAACACTGAAACTGAGAAAAGCCAAGATTACTTTCAAACCCCCAAAGTGAAGCCGAGAGAGGAAGTGGGCAAAGGTAGGGACTTTTCCTATGCTTACAGTTGTACTTACACTAGATGAAAGTTTTTCAAGCAGAAGGGTAAAATTTACATGGATGGTTCCTTTTCAGATATTTCTACAAGGAAAAGGATCAGTAAGAACAACGGGAGGTCAGTTTCTCCCTCGTCTTACCAGGTCGTGATCCTTTCTACCCCTCTTCCTTCTACTGAGCAACGACGTAGACTTCTCAACAAAATAAATGACAGGGATGAAATGAGCACACCTTTATGGCTGTGCAGTACCCAGTCGAAAAGAAATAGCTGGGCTCCATCCAAGCCAGAGCATGACTGGAAGCATACCACAGCAATCGCAGGGCCATATTTAGGCAGTCAGAAAGGAGTGACCAAGAGAGAAATGGTCGGGGGAAACTGTATGCCTGAATACCAGCAGATGGCAAACTCCTGAGCTAAAAACAAGGTGTGCATCTACAAAAGGACCGATTCACAATTCAGACAGCTCGACCATGTATCTTGCTTGATAAGGTCCTTTCCATCACCACCAAACTGCATTTAACAAACTACCCATCTGTCTGATCTCATCTCATTGACTTAAGTCATGTAGGCACCTGTACCTAAGCTAGGCATATTACACCTGACCAGTCTACTTGTAGATGTGATGAATCATGTGCTGCAGGTACCCGTTTCTTACTGTTGACTCCAAGAGGATTACTAGAATGACTAATTCAGTAGAGGATTGCCACCAGTTATGGCTTATCTCTTCAAGTGCCTTTGCAGGGGTAGACCTGAGCTATATGACATAATGCAATCAGCTGCAAAATAAAATGAATCTCATGTGTACTCTTAACATCTCAAAAAGGGAGAGAAATTGCACCATCTCCTTACTGCATGCATTCTTCCCTAAAATCTCCGGTGGTTATGGGAAACAAAAGAATAATATCGAAGCAATCGAATCTGCGGCTGTAGAACTAGCTCTGTATATGATTCTAGCCAAAGATAACTAGAGACAGTTGATAACTTCAGTGGAAGTTTCTTTCTGTATTTTCACATTTGTTCAAGAAGAAATGAAAAGGAAGAGGAAAGCAAAGCAAAGCAAAGCAAAGCAAAGCGAAGCAAGAAGCCAGAGAAGCTGCAAAACTTACCTCGCCTGTGTTTAGAGATCTAATATTTTGTGTAAAGGGCTCTACAACTTTATTTCCTCAACTTCTGTCTTCCCTGGTATGAATGTGTTAGAGCACAGCGCCTTTAAAGAACATAGAATGGCTTCTGGAAATCTTCCAAAACTTGCTTAGGAGGTGGCTGTTAGTGTATAATCCAATCCCGTCTAATTTATTACTTGCTTTCGTGTGTCACAAGTGTATCTTGATGTTTCCTGCCTGTGTGAGAAGTGGTTTAATAGGCTGTGTGGATGATGTGACCTGGGTGTGCTGAATGATGCTTTCATATCCCAGGGCTGAGAAGAAAACCGTTTAAGTACCAACCTTTAACCCTCTCCCAGGAAATCTTCCACCTGAAGGGCTCTTGGGGCTGGAGGAGGGAGGGGTGGAGGCTTAGTGAAGGGAAGGCGTGAAAGAAAGGGGCAAAGGAGGAGAATGAGTTCTGTCTTGACTGAAAAGTTTAAGTAAATATATTTTAAAGAAACAGTTGTCAGTCAATGCTTTTATAATGATATCACAAAGGCATTTCAGGGTTTCTCCATGAGAAATAACAGTCAAAGGAGTAGCTGAGTATTCAACTGGACAAGCATATGCATGGAACTATCCAGCTAACGCTTCTCGGAGTTCTTCCTTACTCCAAGCTGATAGTTGTATGGATTTCCCCTGTGTAAAGGGCCATTAGGTCCACTGCTCTGGCTTCCTAGCATTGTGAATGCTAAAACAGTCCATTTGTAATCTAGATATTTTCTCTCCTTTTTTCACTTCTGTGTATTCCAAAACACACGTAAAAGAGAAATCTTCATTAAAGGAAAAAAAGAAAGAAACCTCAAGCTGTAGGAAGTGTCACCATCCTCCAGGGATGGTCAAGAATTCCTATCACAGGAGTCTTTTAAGGACAGGTTGGGCTCATTTCTCTCAGGAGTGGTTACGATTAAGTTTTTATAGGGACAGAAGATGTCCTGGGTGACCTCTTGATGACCCTCCAAGTCCTATCTCACCAGAAATTTCATCACTGGAAATCCAGTGAATAAAGCCTCTTTGCAAGAATTTGCATGTTTTAACAGAGGTCAGTGAATTACCAAGTCAGTCAAAAAAATCCTTCATTTACGAATTGGGAAACTGAGGGAGGACGTCACCTATTTAATGCCGATGGAAGTCAGCGCGTTTAACCCTGACTTAGTCACTCTAGGCTCTTCTGCGGAAAAAAATGAATGTCTCTGGAGGCAAAAAATGAATGTCTCTGATCTTCCTCAGAACTGATTTTAGGATGCGATTAGGTGTGAAATGGACATCTAGCTTTTAAACAAAATAACTTAGGGCGGACAACTCTCAACTGTCATGATGGGCCCCATCTTTCTTAACCTGAGCAGCTGCAGTCAAAGGTGAACCTAAGAAATGAAACAAACGAAGCAAATAGACATGCTGATTTATAGCAGCATATCATCTCAACCAAGGCCATATCAAATTCATCATGGCTCTGAACTCTACTGTGTATTTGTAGCTTATGCCTCATGGATGTCGGGAAAGACATTGTCTCAGCTACTGTCCTTTGCTTTGTTTTGCTGAAATTTCTGGAAATGTGGAATGGCCTGATAGCAACATAGTTAATGTCTCCATCTCCTCTGCACAGAATGCCAGCGATCTCCACAGTGAAAACAGAAATCCTACAGTTAATGAGAATAAATACTGGTAAAGAAATGCCCTGGTGAAAATAGTCCCCTAACTTAAATATCCTTTTACTGTCACCTGGAGTCTTGGGCAGCTTAATGAGGGTTATCAGCAGTCACTACAGGAAACAAGAGTATTGGGTAAGAAGGTAAACAAAGTCTTACAGTCTTTGGGAAAGGAAGAGGACCAACAGATGACAGAAGCGAGAGATCAGGCCAATAGCATCTGGTCTGCTAACCTAGTATGAGTCAGCCTGCCACTTTCTGTACCCAGTGGCACACATGGCAGCAACTTGGCTAGCATCACATTCATGTCCTTTTGTTTCCCTAGCCAAATGGACTACCAGAGATGACTTAATGCACAAGTCCAAATGAAGAATTGCTGTTACCTGCTGTTGCAAAATAATTCCCCATAGGGGTGCGCTTAGTGCCAGCAAAGGAGAAAGGTCTTTTCTCCATTTTCATTCCACTTACCTTGGCACCTGGCTCTGGACACCACTATGGCAGCAGGTCATGCTCAGGGGAGCTGTGATTTGGACAAGGAGGGACTGTGCATGGTGAGATGAACGAGGTTTTGCAGCTGGATAGTGAATACTGGCAAGGGGTTTGTTGACAGAGCCATGGTGAATGTGTGTTGTGAATTTGATGATGGGCAGGATGGGGACAAGGCACGGTGTGGAGGGAAGTTGTGAAACTTGAAATGGATGCTACATAGCTAGGAGCTGTCTTCATGGAGTTTGTGAAATCAGAAGTGCCTGAGGTGTGGTGAGGGACTGTGCTGAAAGATAGTATGAAGTGGCAGGTAATACTGTGGGTGCTAAGCTGTGTTAAAAGACCTTGTGACATCAGAAGCGGACATCGTGTTTTGAAGGGTAACACTAGGAGAGGTTGCAAAATTGTGGCTGCTGAGGTGTCATAAGGCTGGCTATAGAGTTCAAGGAGACCCTACTGTAGAACAGGTAATGTGAAGTAGTAGGGGACAATGTATGGTGACAGCTTGTGTTGGGAGAGGTTTTGAGGTCAGAAGAGGACACTCGGTAGTGAGGAATGTGCTAGGGGAGGTTCTGCAGTGACAGTGGACCCTTGGGGAATGAGAAGTTGTGTTGAGGGAGGTTGTGAAATCAGCAGCAGGCTTTATGGAAGAGGACTGACCATTTCTCAATCTGTGTGACCCTGAGCAGCAGTAGAGCACATTCTGCAAGGTCTATGAAACTAGAGCTGCTCATGAATGCAGCTGGGAAGCAAAGCATCAGTGCAAGAGTCAAGCTATAACTCTGGACAGACAGTTCTTGTGTTCTTTATATCGTGAGACTGTCTGAAGAAGGGAGAAGTAGTGAAAAAGCATTACTATTGCCTGCCAAACATTGGTAAATTCCCATTTTTGATGGTCCCTGGCTCATCTCTCTGGGACAGCAGCACCAACCCGGTCATTTACTTCCTCTTCAGGAGCAACCGTCACCACCGGCTCCATGGCTCTGCGAAAGTCACCTTCTGACAAGTGTTTGCAGAGAAAGCAACATGCGGAGAAGGAAGCCAAGTGCCCAGAGACACTGCTGCAGAGACTGCTGTATAAATCCCTGCTGGCGAGGAGGTGTGGGAGGGTGGGGCAGCCTGCAGAGGGGACTGAGGGGAGGTGGGCAGCAGTGCTCAGCCCCCAGCGGAGCCAGGGCATCTCCACTGCGGTGGGAGCAGCTCAGCTGGTGACGTGCCCCTTCCGAGCAGGGCTGTGCTGGGGAGCAGGGAGCTGGGTGAGAGCGATCCTTGTCTGCACACCATGCCAGTGCCTCTTCTCATTACGTGGTCCCCCCTTGTGGAAGGGGACATGGTGCACAGAGCATGGCTATGCAGAGCATGCAGAGTGCGGGGAGGAAGAGTGACCCAGGATGCTGGGCATGTCTTTGGGACCCTGAACCTTACAGGGAGTCTCTTCCCTCACTTTGACTTGAGGCCAAGCCTGCAGGACTCCAGTGCATTCTGGCAGCTCCTGGGAGGCCACTCTCAGCAGGGATGAATTTCATCCTGGCTATTTTGGGCTTGTATAGAAACATCCTTCAGGCCTGAACACCTAGGGGACCGTTCAGCTGGTGCCACGGCTGCTCTGGTCAACACACAGGGGTCCTGGAGTGATGCGTGGTGCTTCTGTGTGTGTAGAGAAGAGCACCAATTCCTCACCTACACCCTGAGCCTCTCCATCGCTGTCCCCAGAGGACATCTCAACTCATCACTCCCAGCTTTCGCCCAAGATGGCCATCTGCAGATGAGTTAGTTGCCCTAGGCTGCCTGTACAGGCAGTGGAGAGAAAGGTGCTTGTAAGGAGCTTTTCCCTTCCCTATGTGGCTGCAGCACACAGCTCCTGCTGAGCCATCAGCCACCCTCCTGTGCCTGTGCCAAATCTCTTCCCCACCACCGTCTCGCCCCACACTGGGGATGCCTCGCTCCCCTTACGCAGTGCCATGCAAGGCCTCTCACCCTAGTGCTTCTGAGAAAGCTTTCAGCTCCCAGCCACAGCACCTTATCTCACTGTCTTCCCAGTAGCTGCTGGGAGGGTCACCTCTCTTCCTGGCACTGGCACTTGCCTCTTGCTGCAGGGCTGAAAGGGCATTTCTCTGCCTCTCCATCCAGCTCTCCAGACTTTCTATTTGTTTTTTGTTTTTTTTGGCTCCTGCCCTCAATCCTTCCCTCCTTTGTTTCTCCATTACTCTCTTTCTGGTTTGGCTGGTGCGTGGATCGAATTAACACTAAAACAGTTTGTGAGCAAGTGAAGGGCTGGATTTAAAAGGAATGGATCTAAATCTGATTTTTTGAAATTAAGTTGAGGGCAGAGGAAGAAGGGAAAGTGTCTGCACCAGAACATTCAAAGAACTAACAGGGGTCAAAACTTTTCTTTTTTGTTTGTTTTAATTCTATGGGGTAACAGGATTCCTGAAGCCATTTCACAGAATCACAGAATGGTTGAGGTTGGAGGGGACCTCTGGAGATCATCTAGTCCAACCCCCTGCCCAAGCAGGGTCACCTAGAGCAGTTGCCCAAGATCGTGTCCAGGCGGATTTTGAATATCTCCAGAGAAGCAGACTCCACAGCCTCTCTGGGCAACCTGTTCCAGTGCTCTGTCACCCTCACAGCGAAGAAGTTTTTCCTCATGTTCAGATTGTACTGTCTGTGTTCAGTTTGTGCCCGTTGCCTTGCGTCATGTTGGTGGGCACCACTGAAAAGAGTCTGGCTCCACCTTCTTGATACCCTCCCTTCAGATACTTGTACACGTTAATAAGATCTCCTCTCAGCCTTCTCTTCTCCAAGCTAAACAGGCCGAGCTCTCTCAGCCTTTCCTCATAAGAGAGATGCTCCAATCCCCTAATCATCTTTGTAGCCCTTCGCTGCACTTGCTCCAGTAGTGCCACATCCCTCTTGTACTGGGGAGCCCAGAACTGGACACAGTACTCCAGATGTGGCCTCAGCAGGGCTGAGTAGAGGGGGAGGATCACCTCCCTCGACCTGCTGGCAACATTCTTCCTGATGCACCCCAGCATACCATTGGCCTTCTTGGCCACAAGGGCACATTGCTGCCTCATGCTTAACTTGGTGTCCACCAGCACTCCCAGATCCTTCTCCACAGAGCTGCTTTCCAGCAGGTCAGCCCCAACCTGTCCTGGTGCATGGGGTTATTCCTCCCTAGGTGCAGGACCCTGCACTTGCCTTTGTTGAGCTTCAGGAGGTTCCTCTCCGCCCACCTCTCCAGCCTCTCCAGGTCTCTCTGAATGGCAGCACAGCCCTCTGGGGTATCCACCACTCCTCCCAGTTTTGTATCGTCAGCAAACTTGCTGAGTGTGCACTCTGTGCCTTCATCCAGGTCATTGATGAAGAAGTTGAACAAGACTGGACCCAGTCCTGACCCCTGGGGGACACCGCTAGCTACAGGCCTCCAACTAGACTCCGCACCTCTGATCACAACTCTCTGAGCTCTGCCATTCAGCCAGTTCTCAATCCACCTCACTGTCCACTCATCTAACCCACACTTCCTGAGCCTGTCTATGAGGATGCTATGGGAGACAGTGTCGAAAGCCTTCCTCAAGTCAAGGGAGACAACATCCACTGCTCTCCCCTCATCTACCCAGCCAGCCATTCCATCAGAGAAGGCTATCAGATTGGTTAAGCATGATTCCCCTTGGCGAAGCCATGCTGACTACTCCTGATCACCTTCTTGTCCTCCACATGCTTGGAGACGGCCTCCAGGATGAGTTGCTCCATCACCTTTCCAGGGATGCAGGTGAGGCTGACTGGCCTGTAGTTGCCTGAGTCCTCCTTCTTGCCCTTTTGGAAGACTGGGGTGACACTGGCTTTCTTCCAGTCTTCAGGCACCTCTCCTGTTCTCCAAGACCTTTCAAAGAGGATGGAGAGTGCCTTAGCAATACCATCCGCCAGCTCCCTCAGCACTCGTGGGTGCATCCCATCGGGGCCCATGGATTTGTGGGTGTCAAGTTTGCTTAAATGATCTCTAACCCGATCCTCCTCCACCAAGGGAAAGTCTTCCTTTCTCCAGACTTTCTCTCTTGCCTCCAGGGTCTGGGGTTCCTGAGGGCTGGCCTGAGCAGTAAAGACTGAAGCAAAGGCGGCATTCAGTAACTCTGCCTTCTCTGCATCCTTCGTCGCCAGGGGCACCCTCCCCATTCAGCAAAGGGCCCACATTTTCCCTAGTCTTCCTCTTGCTACTGAAGTCTTTGAAGAAGCCCTTCTTGTTGTCCTTGACATCCCTTGCCAGATTTAATTCCAAACGGGCCTTAGCCTTCCTCATCACATCCCTGCATACTCTGACAATGTTCCTATATTCCTCCCAAGTGGCCTGTCCCCCTTTCCACTTTCTGTATGCTTCCTTCTTCTGGTTGAGTTTTGCCAGGAGCTCCTTGCTCATCCATGCAGGTCTCCTACCTCCTTTGCTTGACTTCCAACTCATAGGGATGCACTGATCTTGAGCCTGGAGGAAGTGATGTTTGAATATTAACCAGCTCTCTTGAACACCACTTCCTTCTAGGGCCCTAACCCATGGCATTCCTCCAAGTAGGTCCCTGAATGTGTACAAGTATCTGAAGGGAGGGTGTCGAGAGGATGGGGCCAGACTCTTTTCAGTGGTGCCGAGCGACAGGACGCGAGGCAATGGGCACAAACTGAAACACAGACACTTCCATCTTAACATGAGGAAAAACTTTTTCACTGTGAGGGTGACAGAGCACTGGAACAGGTTGCCCCGAGAGGTGGTGGAGTCTCCTTCTCTGGAGATATTCAAAATGCGCCTGGATGCAATCCTGTGCAATGTGCTCTAGGTGACCCTGCTTGAGCAGGGGGGTTGGACTAGATGATCTCCAGAGGTCCCTTCCAACCTCAGTGATTCTGTGATTCTGTGATTCTGTGAAGAGGCCAAAGTTTGCTCTCCTCAAGTCCAGGGTTGCGATCCTACTCAGTGCCCTGCTGCCTCCTCGCAGCATCCTGAACTCCACCATCTCATGGTCACTGCAGCCAAGGCTGCCCCCGACCTTCACATCTTCCACCAGTCCTTCTTTGTTTGTTAGTACGAGGTCCAGCAGCACACCTCTCCTTGTTGGCTCCTCCACCACCTGTGTCAAGAAGTTGTCACCAATGCTCTGCAGGAACCTCCGGGACTGTTTGTGCCTAGCTGTGCTGTCTTACCAGCAGATCACAGGGTGGTTGAAGTCTCCTGTGAGAACCAGGGCCTGGGATCGTGAGGCTACTTCCAGCTGTCTGTAGAAGGCCTCATAAGTTTGTAGCTTTTGAAATAAGAGTTCATTTCTGCAACAATACGGCATAAAATATCTTGCACCTTCATGCAAGGAAGGTAGGCCTATTTCTTCATTTTAGAGATCAAAAAGATCATTTTCAATCTGCAGATAGAATCATAGAATCATTTAGGTTGGGAAGGATTTCTGGAGGTCATCAAGTCCAACCTCCTCCTCAGAGCAGGTTCAGTCAGATCAGATTGCTCCGGCCCGATCCAGCTGAATTTTAAATGTCAGCACAGATGGAGATTCTACAAATTTGCACCTAATCCGGTGTTTGATCACTCACGTTGGGGCAGGAGAGGGAAATTTCCTCCTTCAGTTTCCCAAGTAGTCCATGGAAGAGGGCAACCTGTTGATAGCAAGCTCATTGAAGCCCTTTTCTGAGAATTAACTGGGCTAGTTGCTCTGCTTTAGAGCAGAAAAGGATGTGTAGGTTGGAGATAAAGAACAACCAACTATGCAAAGATGACTCACTGTGTAAAGGCAGTCTGGTCTTTTGTGCATCTAAGCAGGGTAGGCATTTTCCTCACTTAAACTGTGTACCTAACCATTATAGGCTGGTTTTAATCCTGCTGTCTGCTTCTTGAAATGGGCAAGTACTTCTGAAGATTTGGCTCAAGCGGGGAATAAACTGGCTTGGTATCTACAGTATAGACAGTATCTACAGTATCTAAAGTATTGAGTAGATACTCTTGTCTTTCTGGATGAAACAGGTCAGTAAGAGAATAGTTTTGTACCTATGCAATACCTTGAAGCCTATGCTAGAAACAGACCTCAGCAAGAATTGAAACCTCCATTCAGTCACCCACATGATAAGAACTCCGCTTTGAGAGCGTCAGCCAGGTTACTGGTAACCTCCAATAGATTAACAATAATTTTTCATGTGAGGTGAAGCTGGTAGAACCTTTACAGGGATGACTGATTCCCTTTTTGTTCAGGATTCCTTCCCTTTTAGCATGAGATTTTTCACCCTCTAAATGGAAAGTATTTCATTTGGTGACTCTTCCCAATTTATTCCTGAGCAGAAAATGGCCACTTTTCCTTGACAACAGGGATGCACGCAAATGAGAAATCCTTTCTCAGCCAAACCTGAACGATCTTGTGGTATCTGCTCCTCTTTGGGAAGATGCAAAGCTGAGTTTTCCTGCTGCTGTTGCCATTTAGTGCTTGCCGCCATTTCTTTCAAGAGAGGAAACTCTTACTTTCTTCTGCCAGGATGTGGATTTGTTATTTGTATGTTTACGAGTTGCAGTCCCAAAGGTCAGGGTGGTGGAGGTCCATGTAATTAAGGCAGGCCTTAGCAAGTTGGCACAGCTGCAGCCTAACCATTATATTCCTATTTCAGCAAGGCTGAACAGGGGCTGCTTTGTCCTGTTAATGGACTTTGTGGCCCATACTGAGCTCTAACTACCCTACTACCAATGCCCCGGGGAGATAGCTAATAGGCAAAAATGTATTGGTGATTGCAATACAGGAAGAATGATGTCTGAACTAGTGTCAAGACCATGTATCTTCAGGAACAAGTGGGCCATTGCCCTTGGAGTGGGCCATTTGGATGATACTGTACACCCAACCGTGGCCACGAGTGAGGGGAGAAGAGTGCTCCATAGATGTCCTCAAGAAAAGCAGACTTTTTTCCTTAAAAGAGGAGAAAGAGGGCACACGAAAACCATTGTAGTGCCAGACTAGGACTGGTGTTTCACAGTGCTGCTGTTGCCTTTTGAATAAATTATTTTATCTTTCTGCGCTTTCTTATCTCACCTGAAAAATAGGAACAGTACTCCCTTGTATCACAAGTCATTTCAATGCGTAATTAAAGAAGTCTAGTCAGAAGCTATGAAGAAAATGCGCCGTACTTCCTTGTGGCTACTGAGACAATCCATTGTGTGTTGCCAGTTTCCCATTACTTCTAGGTGTTGAAACAGTTTCTTGTCGGGAGATAACATGAGTGTGCTAGCAACATGCCTGAGAGGAATCACTGTGTGGCCATTGAGTTTATCCTCTCTGGACTAACAGAAAGCCAAGAGGTGAAGGTAACCCACTTTTTTTAAGCACATTAATAGGGAATCTTGGAAGGATCATGTAGATGAAGGTTGATCCCCCGGCTTCACACACTGTGTACCTTTCCCTCAGTAACTTGGCTTCTGTGGATTTCTGTTACTCCTCAGCTATCTCCCCGAGGTTGCTGGTGAACTCTTCAGCAGTGAGGAGAGCCACTTCAGTCAGTGCCTGTGTGGCACAGCTATTCACTTGTCTCCTCATGGCTAGTGTTGTGTGTCTCCTGCTGGCAGTAACAACATATGACTGCATGTGGCTCTCTGTAACCCTCTCCTTTATGCAACTGTCATGTCCTCAAAAGCCTGTACACAGATGGTAATCATCTCCTCTTTCACTGGCTTTGTCCATGCACTTGCGCAAACTATCTCCACCTTCACATTCTCTTTCTGTGACTTTGGTGTTATTGGTCATTATTTCTGTGACATTCCCCTAGGATCCAGCTTTCATGCTCTGACACCTATAGCAAAGAGATGGTACTTCACATTTTTGGTGTGTTTCGTGGCACCTTCACATCTCTGGCGATTCTCATCTCCTCCATCTACCTCATCTCCACCACCCTGAGGATCCACTCCTCCAAGGGCAGATGCAAAGCCTTCTCCACCTCTGCTTCCCATCTGAGAGCTCTCTTCTTGTTTTATGGCAGCACCGTTTTTATGTGCGGTAGCCCAACATCCAGCTACTCATTGGACTGAGATAAATGGGCCCCTCTGTTCTCTACAGTGGTGACTCCAGTGCTGAATCTTATCAGCTACAGCCTAAGGAATAAGGAGGTGAAGGATGCTCTGAGGAGAGTTTTAGGTCATATTAGAGAAACTTCAGCAGACTTGTTAGAAAGAGAACTTTGTTTGGGGAGAATTTATCAAAACCTTGGTACAAAGAGTAGGACTTCCAAGGAAGATTTGATCAGCTTCCAAGGGTGAGATTCAGAAAGGTACTTAATTGTTAGAAGTGATTTTAGGTGGACTTTTAACTGGTTGTATCTGCAACTTCTATCTTGAAAGACTGTGTTCCTCTGCTGCTGAAAGCTGGAGGAATCCTGACTCTTAACTTGCAAGTTCCAAGCACAAACAGGACTCCTGCCTGAGGAGTGCGTGGCACAGAATTGCAGTTCTCTGTTCTTTTAGGAACGTTTGCTCATGTAGGAAAACCACCAGTCCGTCAAGATGAGAAAAAGCTTTCAGAGACATTCAAGAGGAGAAAAGCAATGTGATTTGAATTTATGGCCACTTCTGCTACGTCTTCAGTATTTGAAAGGAGTAGCCTCTTCCAGTGCAACACACAGAACCTGAAGTCCTGGAAAGGAAATCTTGGAGAACAGACACCCGTGTTTTTGCCCCCCAAACACTAGGGAAAGTAACTGTCCCTCTTCTGTTAAATCTCCCTCTTCTGCCACTCATTACTACCTCCTTTTTCCCCTTCTGCCTGGAAACATGAAAAAACTACAGAAATGCAGAAAAGATTGACTTCTAATTTTGCTACCATTGTGAAGTAACAAGAACTTATTCTTGCTTTTCATCTCCACATATCAGCAATCCACTTGAGGCAACTGAGTGAACCGGTAGTTATTTTAAGGACATTGGACATAATCTGAAAGTTAATCCAGCTGTAGTGTTCTTTCACTTAAAAAAATGCCGAAATAAGATGGTGACTTACCAACAACATGTCTGTCAACAATGTGATTTTGAGCATAAACGACCAATCATTTCTGGGAGATGAGAAAGTTGGGAAAGGCTTTGGAATCCTTTTATCAATTCAACTAAGCTAGCTCTAAGGATAGGTGTTCTAGTGCTAAACCATGTTTCATCCCTTCTGGCTGAGTTTACAAATGCTGTCCCTCAGTTGGCAGAAGGAGTTGAAATCTTTATTGAGCTGAAAGTGACAGAATTAATCTCAGACAGGTGAGAGGTTCCTGCCTCTGCATAAGGCTTACAGTCAAAGGGGGATGGAAAGAGGTCTCGCGGATTCCCTTTGCATTTCACTGCAAGCCTGTTAGGGCTGTTATTTCCCCTGACTTCCTCTCCTTAAAGCTGTGCATAACTCTAGCAAAGATTGTGTCCCTGTGATCATCTATGGCACCCTAAAGAAGGATTTTACAAGTCTCTTTTCTTCAAACGGCTGCCAGCATATTTTACAGAGAGCTGATATGACTGCGAAACATCATTATTTTTGCCCAAAGACACACAGCTGGGGAGAAAACTTATCTTCATATGTTATAGTCTGAATTTTGATCAAGTAGTGATGATTAAAGGCCATCACTATCTCAGAAGCCGTTTATCTCAGTAACGCTAAAATTAGAATACGCACGGGGTAGTAAAATCATTTGGACTATATGCACTGTTATCCCACTGGCCTGACGGTCCCAAAATGCAGGAAAAAGAATGTGAAAATGTAGCCTTTTGGTGCTGCTAGTTGTCATCTTTCTGTTGCTGCAGAGCCTGAAGCTCAAGGTTTATCTCTTGTTTCTCATTATTAAGTATCATCAGATATGTGAAGTTCACCGTTTTTGCACATATCAATGTTGTGCTGTCCTTATCTTGAACAGAGAAGTGAGATTTTTAAACCAGATTTCTGAGGTGTCCAAAATTGTCTCTTTCAGTGGACTCCCAGCTCACAGGAAGGAAATAGCTTGGAAAGAAATCACAGGCATCATTTTATTTTCCTGTGTGTGTTTACAGGTCTCTGGGAAGAGCAATGTACACTACTACTCTTCCAGAAAAAGACAGGTAGATCGTCATCAAAGAGCTTCCCTGCACAGCAATGAGTCATGTCTGCACACCTCTCTCTGCGCTGATGTTTAAGATAGTCAAAGCCATCTAGAGCTAAGCATCAGCAGAACCGGCAGCATGTTTCAATCAAGAATCACAATCTCAAACCTAGATATGCTTTCTGACAAATATCATCAAAAAGAACAGATTTTCATAAGCCCCACATTCATCTAAGCCGTGCATTCACCTATGCCTTAGTCTCCACCTCGAGAAACCCAGACAAAATTAGGGAATTTAAAACGTTAAAGAGCTGCTGTCTCTTCAAATCTACAGTTTGCTTTTCTAAGAAAGCCTTCTGATCCACCATCCAGAATCCTGTTCCTCTTCTTCCCTTCCCCAAATCTCAGTTCCAGGAGGAGATTTGGGAAAATCCCTGCCTTGAATCACTTCTCATGACGGCAATGCTAAAGTAAGTCCATTTGCAGTAGAACAGCATTGCCCAGAGTCAGGAGGTCCTAGGGGCATTTGGGGTTTCCCTGCTGCAAACAGTTGAGGAAGACTTGATGAATCAAGAACAGTACTGTTAAGAATTTTAGGGAAATTTTCAGTGTTCAGCTAGGAATTAGGTTATATCTTATGGAGTATGGAGAGATATTGGATCCCCATATTTCCACTGAGATACCTATTCCTTAGCCTTTTATAGTGTAAAGCACCAGACGACTGGCCAAAGTATGAAACTTCATCCGGTCTATAAATAAAGCGGTGAAAAATGTCCCGACAATTGAACTGGATTGTGGCTCCAACATTGACTATGGTATTTAACCATGCTTGGATTGCTGCTCTGATAGATTATAAAGCTCAGCTATGACATTAGGTCAAGGCCTTGGAAAGGTGTTAGCAGAGCTCCTTTAAATGAAGCGTTCCCAGAGATACCAGGCTGGCACAGACTGCTGAAAATCGGAGTTAATGCCTGGCATTGGGGAACGGCCTCTGTGTCCATCAGTGTTCCTGGGAGCCTTGGAAAGCCTAGTACAGTGTATGTCACCCTTCACTGTAAGGCAGACACCTAGTGCAGCATCCTGCTCCTCTCATGCTCCTCTTTTACCATGCAATGAATCTCAGTCCCCTCAAAGGTCTCTTGCTGTCTTCAGCAGCTCTCTCAAGTTGAGGCACCTCATGTCAGCACACCAATATATGTGAGATGAAACCTGCTTGTGCTGTGCCATCCTGAAGGATTTGCTTTCTCTTGGAAGCTTAGCACCACCATCACTTTTTTTGTGTAGAAACGTGAGCAGACACCACTCTCCGAAGCTCGTAGGAGCTAGTGGGAAAGCATAACCTCTCAAAATACCTAGTTATTCCTCTTAATGCCAGGAGAAGCCTAGACCTGAGACTTACACAGCTCTAAGGTGTCTAAAGGTAAAAGCCACAATACCACCCCAAAGGCTCGGGTTTGACTGGTGACAATATCCTCACATCCTTTTGACTGACAGTTTCCAAAGAAAGATGAGAGCTGCATATAACTTTGAATTTATTTTCAGTTCTATTCTGAACAGCCATGCTAAAAATAGAACAACATTCCTGAAAAGTCCCTCCTGAACACTTCTCTTTGCCTCCCCATGGTTTCTTGAGCTACAGTCATCCTAGAAACACTCACCCTGTCGTTTCATGTCTCACTCCTCTTTGATTTTCTGCTTCATAGCTTTTTCAAGGCTTTTTTCATGTCTTCATTTCAGAGGGTGTAAATCAAGGGATTGAGCATAGGCATGATGATGGTGTAAACCACAGAGATTATCTTGTCTGCTGAGAAGATGGTGGAAGGGCGCATAGAGATGAAAATGCATGGCCCAAAGAACAGAAGTGCAACAGTGATATGGGAGGTGCAGGTAGAGAGTGCTTTGAGACACCCTTTGGAAGAGGGTGTCCTCAAAGAGACCAAAATAATGACGTAGGACACAACAAGAACAAGCAAAGAGCCCGAGGAAATCAGACCACTATTGGCAACCACGATGCAACCAACCACGTAGGTGTCAGTGCAGGCCAGCTTCAGCAAAGCGTGTACATCACGGAAGTAGTGGTCGATCTCATTGGGCCCACAAAACAATAGCTGAGCGGTCAGCAGGGTCTGCACCAGGGAGTGCACACAGCCTCCCACCCACGAAGCTGCCACCAGCCGGCCACACACATGCTTGTTCATAATGCTTGCGTAATGAAGCGGCTGGCATATAGCAGTGTAACGATCATACGCCATTGCTATGAGGATGAACATCTCCGTGCAGGCAAAGAGATGGACCCCAAAGAGCTGTGCTATGCAGCCCACAAAAGAGATGGTCTTCTTTTCAGCAAGAAGGTCATAAATGAGTTTGGGAACTGTGACAGTAGAGTAACTGATATCTACAAAGGACAAGCAGCTCAGGAAGAAGCATGGGGTGGGAGAGTCCAGCTGTTGACTGTTCTGTATAGTGATGATGCTAAGCCGGTTTCCAAGAATAACAGTGGCATAGAAGACTAAGAAGAATGTGAAGCATACTTTTGCTAATGTATCATCTTGTGTGAGTCCCTGGAAGACAAACTCCGTCACATTGTTTTTGTTCTTCACATACATCACGTAGACAGGACCTGAAGCACAGAATAAAGCCACCTGTGATGGCATTAGAAACACAGTGTTATCAGTACACATCCATATCGATCACCGGTATGTTCAATATCAATATATTCGCTTTTATGTCTTTTGGGGAAAGTTTCCTTTCAAAGTCAATGCTTCTCTCAAGGAGTGACAGTTGATATCTAACTCAGAATGTATTACTGAAGTGTGTAATAGGGAGGTCCGTTTATTTGCTTGAGGGAGTTGGTGGAAATATCCTCCAGATTCTTATTTCTGATCTTTGCCCCTTTTAAAAAGGAAGGCTAGTCACTAGGTTCCCTAAACATCCACTTTTGAAGTGTTGATTTGGAAACGAAAAAGTGACTGAGAAGGATAGTGCATGTTTTGATTTGAGTCTCAACACGCTAGTCATCCCCTAAGGAATTCTGCTCAAGCAGTGAACGTACCTTCTGTTTCAACCCTCTGAAGGAATTCAACAGAACTTTCCTTGCTATTGCTCTCTGACTCTGGTAGAATGTCCATGCATTTTTGTGCAACCATCAGTGTTCACATCATGACACAAGGCAGCTGGCTAATTAACATCACTTCAACTCTCAGTGTAGATCCTTCTGGAGGAGGTAAAGTGGACACCTACCTCATGTCTGTTTAGCAGAGATGTGCCTTTAGGCACAAACTGTCTTTAAGGCGCCCTAAGTGAAATCAGACCATGTTCAAGGCATGCCAGGAAACCTGAAGCAGGAGAGTCATTGTCCTATATGTGCTGTACTGGGCTACATCTTGTGTGGATTGGTTCCAGTTATTGCTCATGAGTTTCTGGGTTGTGACCTCAGTCTCCAAAAGAGCAGGCTTGTATTTCCTCAGACCACCTTTCCTACAGTACGTGGGTGAATACTGGAGATAATCTGCATTAACGATGTGTCAGTAAGGTTTTTGTACACCTCAGCCAAGTTCTGGACTGGGCATGGAAACCCTCATTGAGCTCAAAGTGACAGAATTAATCTCAGACAGGCGAGAGGTTCCTGCCTCTGCATAAGGTTTACAATCAAAGGGGGATGGAAAGAGGTCTTGCGGATTCCCTTTGCATTTCACTGCAAGCCTGTTAGGGCTGTTATTTCCCCTGACTTTCTCTCCTTAAAGCTGTGCATAACTATAGCAAAGATTGTGTCCCTATGATCATCTATGGCACCCTAAAGAAGGATTTTACACATTTCAGGAAAATACAGTCGTTTGGTCCTGCCAGTTGTCACCTTTCTGTTGCTGCAGAGGCTGAAGCTCATGGGCCAATGCGTAGAGGAATAAAATGTTGTTGTTGTTGATGCCTTCCATAAGCTATGGTCCCGCTGTTGCCTGCTAGCATCCAGCAGCCGGAAGAGAAATCAGAAAAATCATGGCGTTCTTCCCCAAAACATTAAAAAACAAAACAAAAACAGTTTTTAAATTATAAGCCTTAGCTTGAACTGGCCGTGTGCCCTAACCCCTCAGCAGTTTCAGTATGAAGGGGGTCAGTGGGCCCCATCTGTCTTTCTACCTGCCCCACCTACGGTGAGACAGACCAGCCTCTGAAGGCGCCTGTCCCTCTCTGTTGACAGTGGTGCTGAGCTAGACAACTGTCCTTCATTGCATGAAGAATTTAGACTGCTACAAACAGGTGGGGATGATCCCACCTTTAGCTGTGTCCACAGAGTGTGAATGCTGGGTGAGGGACATGCTGGCCCAGGCCTGAGGGACACTATCCCTCTAAGCCTTGAGAACCAGGATTTATCCCAGTTCCGTCCTGCTGGCTGCCAACCACATAACCCACCACGGTGAGGAGAAGACACTGAGACGTCCGCAGTGTACTGGTGCATGCCTGTGAAACGGGAACCCACTCTGCCACCCCCTGCATAGAGCAGAGGACATTCAGGGAACCAGAGCATTTCTGACATTGTCCCACCATTTGGTCCGTAGATCTGCCACTCTCCTGTGCAGGGAACACCTTCTTATCTTGAATCACACTTAAGCCATGTTAAGGTGCAACACAAGTGCAAGCAAGTGTTTATAGGGAACATGAAGTGAAGGAAGAAAAAGGAAAATGCTTTAGTTACTTTCAGAGTGCATTACACAGATGTCTTTCTCCCTCACGCAGCTCATTTGCCCTTTTCCTCCTGGCAAGGTAGGAGTCAGGGTCCCGTGGCTCCTCGTGGCTCCTTTGGCCTTGTGGAGAACCTTAGCTGCTACAACTAACCTCCCTGTGGCAGCTTTGGCTGGCTCTGAGATGATTTAATCTTCCATCTTCACATTTCTTCTCTTCCCTCCTGCAGGAGTAGCTGCTCCAGCTATTCCCTTGGAATACTTTTTTCTTCCTTTGCCTGGGCCTGTAAATATGCCCTGTTGGGCTAGGAGTTATCCTGCATACAGGAATTATTCCCAAAGAACTCTTTATTTTCACTGACACATAAAACTGTGCCCCCCAATGCTTTCTTTGTCCTCAAATGCTTTCTTTGGTGGCGACAATTTCCTACGGTGAGCAATTTATCTTTCACTTGGATCTTTGATTCTCTATTAGTCTAAACATTAAAATGCAAAATCTGAGGCAGAGATGAAGGGCAGAGGGGATGGCTAGGAAGGAGGGCATTAGTGACAGGTGAACTACTGCAGAAAGGCAGAGAGTTGCTGCACTGGAATGGGAAGGGGAGAAGCTTCTCCTCATATCATCTGCATCAGCAAATGACCCAGCCAGCATCTAATATCAGCAGTTTAATTGCTAACCCGTGGATTCAGCATATGACAATGCAGTACTCCTAAGAAGGCATTTACTCCAAAGTAAAGGGGAAGGAAGCCTTTGGTACAATTGCTTCCAGCAGCAGGGGACCTTGAAGGTCTTGCAGACACCTTGGGCCATCGTTTCCTAGCTGAGTAGATTACAGAGTAGATGGAGTTTGTCTGACGGAAAGTTTACACCTGGGAGAGCTCGGACTAATGGGATGCTCTGCCTGGAACACATTTTAATATTTTTGATAGCATTCATTTCTTTATTTGCTGGTGTCTCAGCAGTGCTTGGAAGCCCCAGTCCTGCGCCTGTGCTATTCAAAAAGAGAACATAAAGGGAATCCCTGCTAGTCACAGAGTTTACAATGCCATTCCAGTCAAAACATGAACTTTCAGCATCTTCCCAATTACTGCAACAGCTAAAACCAAGCTTTTCTTCAAAAGGGAGCTTTCAGTAAATTTTCCAAAATGGAATTATAGTGAGAGAGACTTGATTTTCTCAGCTCCTGAGGAAATGTTACCACAGTTCTACACCTCACCCTTTTCACTCCAAACTTTTCTATTCCACAGTTTTCTCATGGCACTTTTCACCTCCTCATTTCTCAGCGTGTAGATGAGTGGGTTCAGCATGGGCGTGATGATACTGAAAAACACAGCTACCCTCTTGTCCTCCGAGAGACTGCTGGATGGGCGTATGTAGGTGAATGTGCATGGCCCAAAGAAGAGAATCACCACAGTAATGTGGGACCCACAGGTGGAGAGGGCTTTGTACCGCGCTTCGGACGTTTGCCTTTTCAAGGAAAACAAAATGACAATGTAGGATGTGAGCAGGATGATGAAAGAGACCAAACAAATCATTCCACCATTGGCAACAACAATGATGCCTGCAACATAGGTGTCGGTACAGGCCAGTTGTAGTAGGGGATGGACTTCACAGAAGTAGTGGTCAATTTCGTTGGGGCCGCAAAAAGGGAGGCTAACGGTTATGAGGGTCTGCACCAGGGAGTGCACAAAGCCCCCCACCCATGAACCCATCACCATCCAGCCACACACACGCCTGGTCATGAGGGTGGTGTAGTGCAGGGGTCTGCATATGGCAAAGTAGCGATCATAGGCCATCACTGTGAGGATGAAGACCTCAGCGCCGCCGGAGATATGAAACCCAAATAGCTGTGCCATGCAACCCCCAAAGGAAATGGTTTTCTTCTCAACCAGGAAGTCAGCAATCATTTTGGGAGCTGTGACAGAAGAGAAGCAAATATCTGCAATGGACAGGTGGCAGAGAAAGAAATACATGGGGGAGTTCAGACTCTGACTGCTAACTACAGTGACAACGATGAGCAGATTTCCTGCCACAGTAACAATATAGAAGAACAAAAACACCACAAAACATATTTTCTGCACCCCTTGGTTCTTTGAAAGGCCCAGAAGAATGAATTCCTTCACACTGCTTACATTCTCCATGTTGGTCAGTCGGGTGCCAATATGCAATATACAGCTTATACACCTGGGAAAATAAAGACAGACACATGATACATCAGCATTTTTTCATTATTAATAATGAGTTCTATTTCAGAAGTGGATAAAAACCAAGAAAGATATAGCATTAGTATTAAGCTTATGAAGTGTTTAGTTTCTGTCATGTATTTTTTTTTTCACAGCTATTTAATTCTCCACAGTACAAAGCTTCTGCCATGGCTTTGGTGGCACGGAGAGAGGTGCACTCTGTGATATGTTCCTTAATCCTGGTCCTCCAGGATTTTGAAGGACTGGCTCCATGGCTGGTAGCCTTCCATGCACTAAGGACAAGGCCAGAGTGTTCACCTTGGGCACTACAAGGCAGATAATGCAGTATGTTTGCCCTCAGGGGAGACAAAGTCCCTGACAGCAATCTTTGTAAAATGGGTGTCTTTAAGAATACCTGCAAATATTGCTCAGAATGATGATTTGCTTTATAAGTACACATGATCTTTGAATTCTTGTTTAGAAGGGAAATGCACCCACATGCAGAGAAAAGAACTCTCTTGTGTATAGACATTTGGAAACGTAAATATGAAATGTCACAAGCTGAAAAATGAGTTCTGGGAAGGTTATCTATCATGGAGGAGAAAAAATTGCACATATGACTTAATGTAGCATTTCACATTGTTCTAAATCTCAGCATTGTTTCTATCAGAGGAAGGAAGAATGAAAGACTCTTGTGAGATCTTCTGTCCCAGCACTGTACTGATTTTACCTAGTATGATTTTTGATACACTCTGCGTGATGCTTTCAAGGGTTAACTTAGCTCAATGAAGCTAATCTAACTAAACTCCTTCAACAGCCAGTATAAGTCTCTCTATAGGCTGATTCAGAATGACTGAATTAGGGTCCTTTGCAGAACCCTTTTTCCTCCACTCACTATGAGGAGCTTAAGCAAATTAGCACCACCAGGTTAGAATGACCTTTAGAGAATAATCCCTTTTGGTGCCTGAAAGTAGCTCAGAGCTTTTTGTAATGCCATCCACCTGTTTTAGGTTATGGCTGAGCTCCTTGTCCCTAGGCATTTCTACATCCATACAGTTTCTCATTCGAGACAAGGTCACATTCCAGCATAAACATGAGACTTCTTTGGTTCACCCTGTGTTCCAGCTACAACCCATCGAGCATTACATGTCACTAATAAATGAGTAGCCTACATCTTTAGAAAGAGTGTAACGTCTCTAACTTGCCATTATGCACCCAGACCACCAGAGTTCCCTTGGTCAAAGAAGTCTGGGAACCACCAGATGAAACTCTTCACAGAGAGTTTAAGGTCAGCCAAAAGCGGGCACTCTTTTAATAAAAATATCCCCTGTATGAGCTTCCTTCTAGGATCAAAACATTCCCCGTCAGCTGGTGTTAAAATGCACCATTTTAAGTCCTGCAGAATTCCATCACAATCAGGTCTTCTCATTTGTATTTGTGATCTGTGAGCAAATCGGCAGAATGATTCAGTTAAGCCAAGTTATCTACCAACTACTTCAATCTGCAGCATAATCAGAAATTCTCGTGCAGGCACAAAGGGATCAAGCATCCACAGGAAACACTGAAACTGAGAAAAGCCAAGATTACTTTCAAACCCACAAAGTGAAGCCGAGAGAGGAAGTGGGCAAAGGTAGGGACTTTTCCTATGCTTACAGTTGTACTTACACTAGATGAAAGTTTTTCAAGCAGAAGGGTAAAATTTACATGGATGGTTCCTTTTCAGATATTTCTACAAGGAAAAGGATCAGTAAGAACAACGGGAGGTCAGTTTCTCCCTCGTCTTACCAGGTCGTGATCCTTTCTACCCCTCTTCCTTCTACTGAGCAACGACGTAGACTTCTCAACAAAATAAATGACAGGGATGAAATGAGCACACCTTTATGGCTGTGCAGTACCCAGTCGAAAAGAAATAGCTGGGCTCCATCCAAGCCAGAGCATGACTGGAAGCATACCACAGCAATCGCAGGGCCATATTTAGGCAGTCAGAAAGGAGTGACCAAGAGAGAAATGGTCGGGGGAAACTGTATGCCTGAATACCAGCAGATGGCAAACTCCTGAGCTAAAAACAAGGTGTGCATCTACAAAAGGACCGATTCACAATTCAGACAGCTCGACCATGTATCTTGCTTGATAAGGTCCTTTCCATCACCACCAAACTGCATTTAACAAACTACCCATCTGTCTGATCTCATCTCATTGACTTAAGTCATGTAGGCACCTGTACCTAAGCTAGGCATATTACACCTGACCAGTCTACTTGTAGATGTGATGAATCATGTGCTGCAGGTACCCGTTTCTTACTGTTGACTCCAAGAGGATTACTAGAATGACTAATTCAGTAGAGGATTGCCACCAGTTATGGCTTATCTCTTCAAGTGCCTTTGCAGGGGTAGACCTGAGCTATATGACATAATGCAATCAGCTGCAAAATAAAATGAATCTCATGTGTACTCTTAACATCTCAAAAAGGGAGAGAAATTGCACCATCTCCTTACTGCATGCATTCTTCCCTAAAATCTCCGGTGGTTATGGGAAACAAAAGAATAATATCGAAGCAATCGAATCTGCGGCTGTAGAACTAGCTCTGTATATGATTCTAGCCAAAGATAACTAGAGACAGTTGATAACTTCAGTGGAAGTTTCTTTCTGTATTTTCACATTTGTTCAAGAAGAAATGAAAAGGAAGAGGAAAGCAAAGCAAAGCAAAGCAAAGCAAAGCGAAGCAAGAAGCCAGAGAAGCTGCAAAACTTACCTCGCCTGTGTTTAGAGATCTAATATTTTGTGTAAAGGGCTCTACAACTTTATTTCCTCAACTTCTGTCTTCCCTGGTATGAATGTGTTAGAGCACAGCGCCTTTAAAGAACATAGAATGGCTTCTGGAAATCTTCCAAAACTTGCTTAGGAGGTGGCTGTTAGTGTATAATCCAATCCCGTCTAATTTATTACTTGCTTTCGTGTGTCACAAGTGTATCTTGATGTTTCCTGCCTGTGTGAGAAGTGGTTTAATAGGCTGTGTGGATGATGTGACCTGGGTGTGCTGAATGATGCTTTCATATCCCAGGGCTGAGAAGAAAACCGTTTAAGTACCAACCTTTAACCCTCTCCCAGGAAATCTTCCACCTGAAGGGCTCTTGGGGCTGGAGGAGGGAGGGGTGGAGGCTTAGTGAAGGGAAGGCGTGAAAGAAAGGGGCAAAGGAGGAGAATGAGTTCTGTCTTGACTGAAAAGTTTAAGTAAATATATTTTAAAGAAACAGTTGTCAGTCAATGCTTTTATAATGATATCACAAAGGCATTTCAGGGTTTCTCCATGAGAAATAACAGTCAAAGGAGTAGCTGAGTATTCAACTGGACAAGCATATGCATGGAACTATCCAGCTAACGCTTCTCGGAGTTCTTCCTTACTCCAAGCTGATAGTTGTATGGATTTCCCCTGTGTAAAGGGCCATTAGGTCCACTGCTCTGGCTTCCTAGCATTGTGAATGCTAAAACAGTCCATTTGTAATCTAGATATTTTCTCTCCTTTTTTCACTTCTGTGTATTCCAAAACACACGTAAAAGAGAAATCTTCATTAAAGGAAAAAAAGAAAGAAACCTCAAGCTGTAGGAAGTGTCACCATCCTCCAGGGATGGTCAAGAATTCCTATCACAGGAGTCTTTTAAGGACAGGTTGGGCTCATTTCTCTCAGGAGTGGTTACGATTAAGTTTTTATAGGGACAGAAGATGTCCTGGGTGACCTCTTGATGACCCTCCAAGTCCTATCTCACCAGAAATTTCATCACTGGAAATCCAGTGAATAAAGCCTCTTTGCAAGAATTTGCATGTTTTAACAGAGGTCAGTGAATTACAAAGTCAAAAAAATCCTTCATTTACGAACTGGGAAACTGAGGGAGGACGTCATCTATTTAATGCCAATGGAAGCCAGCAAATTTAACCCTGACTTAGTCACTCTGGGCTCTTCTGCGGAAAAAAATGAATGTCTCTGGAGGCAGATGCATCTGATCTACCTCAGAACTGTTTTTAGGATGCGATTAGGTGTGAAATAGACATCTAGCTTTTAAACAAAATAACTTAGGGCAGACAAATCTCACTGTCACGATGGGCCCCATCTTTCTTAACCTGAGCAGCTGCAGTCAAAGGTGAACCTATGAAATGAAACCAACGAAGGAGGACAGCAGAGAGGTTTCATGGTTTCTAGTGAAATCTCTGCTAAAGCAGTATTGTAATCAACCATTAAAGGGCTTCTCCAAACCTTGTTAACTGACATGAAATGGCTTCAGGAATACTGTTACTCCATAGAATTAAAACAAACAAAAAAGAAAAGTTTTGACCCCTGTTAGTTCTTTCAATGTTCTGGTGCAGACATTTTCCCTTCTTTCTCTGCCCTCAACTTAATTTCAAAAAATCAGATTTAGATCCATTCCTTTTAAATCCAGCCATTCACTTGCTCACAAACTGTTTAGTGTTAATTAGCTCCACGCACCAACCAACCCAGAAAGAGTAATGGAGAAACAAAGGAGGGAAGGATTGAGGGCAGGAGCCAAAAAAAAACAAACAGAAAGTCTGGAGGGCTGGATGGAGAGGCAGAGAAATGCCCTTTCAGCCCTGCAGCAACAGGCAAGTGCCAGTGCCAGGAAGAGAGGTGACCCTCCCAGCAGCTACTGGGAAGACAGTGAGATAAGGTGCTGTGGCTGGGAGCTGAAAGCTTTCTCAGAAGCACTAGGGTGAGAGGCCTTGCATGGCACTGCGTAAGGGGAGCGAGGCATCCCCAGTGTGGGGCGAGACGGTGGTGGGGAAGAGATTTGGCACAGGGACAGGAGGGTGGCTGATGGCTCAGCAGGAGCTGTGTGCTGCAGCCACATAGGGAAGGGAAAAGCTCCTTACAAGCACCTTTCTCTCCACTGCCTGTACAGGCAGCCTAGGGCAACTAAGTCATCTGGAGATGGCCATCTTGGGCGAAAGTTGGGAGAGATGAGTTGAGATGTCCTCTGGGGACAGCGATGGAGAGGCTCAGGGTGTAGGTGAGGAATTGGTGCTCTTCTCTACACACACAGAAGCACCACGCATCACTCCAGGACCCCTGTGTGTTGACCAGAGCAGCCGTGGCACCAGCTGAACGGTCCCCTAGGTGTTCAGGCCTGAAGGATGTTTCTATACAAGCCCCATTTAGCCAGGATGAAACTCATGCCTGCTGAGAATGGCCTCCCAGGAGCTGCCAGAATGCACTGGAGTCCTGCAGGCTTGGCCTCAAGTCAAAGTGAGGGAAAAGACTCCCTGTAAGGTTCAGGGTCCCAAAGACATGCCCAACATCCTGGGTCACTCTTCCTCCCCGCGCTCTGCATGCTCTGCATAGCCATGCTCTGTGCACCATGTCCCCTTCCACAAGGGGAACCACGTAATGAGAAGAGGCACTGGCATGGTGTGCAGACAAGGATCGCTCTCACCCAGCTCCCTGGTCCCCAGCACAGCCCTGCTCGGAAGGGGCACGTCACCAGCTGAGCTGCTCCCACCGCAGTGGAGATGCCCTGGCTCCGCTGGGGGCTGAGCACTGCTGCCCACCTCCCCTCAGTCCCCTCTGCAGGCTGCCCCACCCTCCCACACCTCCTCGCCAGCAGGGATTTATACAGCAGTCTCTGCAGCAGTGTCTCTGGGCACTTGGCTTCCTTCTCCGCACGTTGCTTTCTCTGCAAACGCTTGTTGGAAGGTGACTTTCCCAGAGCCATGGAGCCGGTGGTGACGGTTGCTCCTGAAGAGGAAGTAAATGACCGGGTTGGTGCTGCTGTCCCAGAGAGATGAGCCAGGGACCATCAAAAATGGGAATTTACCAATGTTTGGCATGCAATAGTAATGCTTTTTCACTACTTCTCCCTTCTTCAGACAGTCTCACGATATAAAGAACACAAGAACTGTCTGTCCAGAGTTATAGCTTGACTCTTGCACTGATGCTTTGCTTCCCAGCTGCATCCATGAGCAGCTCTAGTTTCATAGACCTTGCAGAAGATGGCCTACTGCTGCTCAGGGTCACACAGATTGAGAAATGGTCAGTCCTCTTCCATAATGCCTGCTGCTGATTTCACAACCTCCCTCAACACAACTTCTCATTCCCCAAGGGTCCACTGTCACTGCAGAACCTCCCTTAGCACACTCATCACTACCGAGTGTCCTCTTCTGACCTCAAAACCTCTCCCAACACAGGTTGTCACCATACATTGTCCCCTACTACTTCACAGAACCTGTTCTACAGTAGGGTCACCTTGAACTCTCTAGCCAGCCTTATGACACCTCAGCAGCCACAATTCTGCAACCTCTCCTAGTGTTACCCTTCAATAGCACCTGTTCCAACTCCTTTGGAGGTTTTATTGACTGACAAACAATTTTCTCCATGTAACAGTCTGTTCAGTGCCTCATTTACCTCCATGGTCCTCAAGCTGTAGACTGCAGGGCTTACCATTGTATAAAACACAGACATCACCTGGTCTTGGTCAGGCAAGGAGCCAGAGCTGTGGGCTGTGTAGCTGGAGTGCCAAAGGATATGGCAAAAACTATCAAGTGCACAGGATGCACAGGTGGAGAAGGCTTTGTGTCCCCCCTTCCCAGGATGGCAGAGATGATGTAGATGTAGCAAAATGCATACCTCCAGTATGACAAAGATGTCACCTAAGATGCAAAATGCTACAAGGATGATCTTGTTAACCCTGATGTCAGAGCAGGAGAGGCTCATCAGGGGTACCACACCACAGAAGTGACTGGTGATGCTGGAATGGCAGAAGGACACCCAAAAGGCACAGCTGCTGTGTATCATTGAGATTAGAGACCCACAAGAGTAAGAACCAAGTCACAGCTGGATGCTGAGGCTTCAAAACATGACAGCTTTATATAGCAGTGGTTTGCAGGTAACAGGCCTTAATGGGCCTGATCATCCTCGCCTGAGGCATCCACTTGCACCTCCTGCCCATGGGCCCAGGAGCCCCATTTAAGCTCAACCCTGGGCCTTCAGTTTCTGTCTGAGCTTCCCTAGAGGAGCACTGATCTCCAGCTCAGCTCAGCTCAGCTCAGCTCAGCTCAGCTCAGCGTGCAGACTCCATTGCTCTGGACCCTGCCCTGTGGACTGACTTCCCAGCTTGACCCTGCACCTATCTTGTCACTTTGGGCCTGCCCAGTAGGCACTGGACTCTCTCTGTCCCTGGTTACCTGATCCTGGCTCTGACCCGCAGGCTGACTTCTCAGCTTGACCTCATACCTGCTTCATCACCAGGAACTCTCCTGGTCAGCTGGACTCTTGGTTGAACTCGGCTACCATCTCCAGGTCTTCTCTGCCCACCTGGCTCAGGGCCAGAGGGACAGGCCCTGGCTGCAGCCTCCTGAACTTATCATTCTACACATCCTGAATAGGGAAAAGGAAGAAAAAAATGGGCACTTCTATGGCATAACTCATCTCATCATGTAGCAGATGTCTAAGATACTCACATGAACCATTCTGTAAAAACACCTGTTACTTTTTCTTCCTCCCCCTCCCTATTGAGAAGAAACTAAGATGGAAGACAGAAACAAAGGCATGCTTAAAGGTATATCTCTAGGTGAGATGAATTCCATAAGCAGGCATATGCATGTAGAGCTACTCCAGATTTATTACAAATAAACCAACTATTCCTTCAGTGCCATATTTATAACTGTGATACTAATATTTTTTTTAATTCAGAAAAGGATATTAAAGTCCACTGGTTGGATTCCAACTGTTTCCAGTCAACCTGATGGCATTCTACTAGACAAATGTCTGATAGAAAACACTCTTTGATTAATTCTGCTCGTTCCTGCACCAAACCAAGCTCCATTCACACTCATAACAAACTGACTGTCTGACTAGTAGGTACATGGGCATATGAATTCCTGAGCTGACTTTTGAAGGTGTGCAGGATATACAAAGTTACCTGTGAAGACAGAAATGGATGGTCAGCATCTTTGGGGAAAATAAGGTTTCACATGCATTTGTCTGCATGGGATTACAGTGATATTCCAGAGTAGATGTCAACTGCACTTAAACTCCACGACTATGAAAAAGAGTTAAATTCATATCCATTTTCACTTACCATGTCTTTATTAAACCAAAGGTAAGTAACTGCAATTTATTTGCACGGAAGAATACATCACTACAGTCTTCTGCTGCTGTACCAATTCTATCAATAAATTGGACATACAAGCCACAAAGAACACGTGTGAAAATGAGGCTATTCTAGGATTCCTAGACTGTAACCTTCTAGTTCCACATTGTCCTGACATGATGTTTTGCTAAATTTCAGTCTACTTTTAAATAGAAACAGACTTTATCTCTGTTATTTCAGTTTTGTATAACAGAGATGGTCTCTTTCCAAAATGTTGAGAAGATTTGGATTTATTCCACTCTTGGTAATACCCAGCACTCTGAAAAAGAAGGAGAACAAGATTTTATCTATCTGGTTAACGATGGAGCTTCTATATGTGTGTATGGACATCTGGAGATCAAGGGTCTAAAAGCAAATCTGGTAAATAATACAGTCCTTATCTGGAAAAAAAAAAAGCAATTACATAGCAACTTATGCTTGGATCATACAAGAACTTCCAAAGTGAACACAGATATTACTGGCTGGGGAGGCAGCACAAGTATTTGGGGAAGCAGAGTAAAGGGAAGACAAGAGGATTTTCTTCTGTGAGGTGAATTGAATAACTGTGAAACTTCCACCTTGCAGGAACTAAGTTACTATGCTCCTTCAGCAAATTATCCATTATGAACGTATTAATTATGTCACCAAATACGTCAAAAGTTCAACATCTGGCAACAAGATAAATACAGGGAGTTGCATTATCTGTTTGTGTTAGACTAACTGACTCTTAGGATTCAGTTCTTCTCACCTAAATTCAGGCATCCTACTGAAGGACCTCATGCTGGTGCCTAGGAGGTTGGAGATCTCTCAGTAGAGATAAAAGGGAGAAATTAGGGAGGACTGTGGGTGAAAATGCTCATGTCATCTACCAGGAAGCACCTAAAAGCTTTGTCTGAATCTAATCTAGTCATCTAAACCCCCTCTGGACTCAACAGAGAGAGACAGGCAGCTCCTGGAGATGATTCAACTTGTCCTAAGGAAGAAGCGCTCTGTGAAGATGCTAACTTCTTTCTCTCTGATGAACACAGAGGAAGCCTGATTAGCTTTAAATAGGTCACTTGCATACAGCTAAAGCTCAGTAAGGAAGTCTTCCCGTATGTTTTCCCCAAGTGTTTCACACCTATGAGCATTTGAAAGAGTAATCATGGAGCCTGGCCTCCTGCATTGCTGTGGTATGGAAATATGGTGTGATGGCATGGCGCAGAACTGCAGGCTTGGGAGGGTAAGGCTGGTGGATTTCCAGGGCAGGAATTTGTTGCTGGTTTTTTTTCACACATGCACATGCAATTTCACACATGCTTTCTCCATGTCATGTTGATTAGGCTCCATGCATCCCAGATTTCGGGATGTGCATAGTTTACTGTGCACATAAAGAGAGTCAGAACAGCACACGGTGCAGCTCAGTGTGATATTTCAGAGAATGTGAAATGCATCTCCTGGACAGAGCTGTGCAGTAGATCCAGACCCATCATGGATCTTGAGCACATGCCACATGTCTATAGAGCAGTACAGCAGATGGGATTCATCTCCCTGCAGTTAAGCTATTTAAAAGTTAGGTGACTGAATCTAATCTAGTTGTCTAAGCTGCCTTTGTAGCGAAAGAAGGAGACAGGCCATTCAAGAAGATAATTCATCATTTATCTCTGGCAAATTCATCTTACAGGGAAGTGGGACCTTTTCCATTTCCACTCATTTCCTGCTGGTATTTTAAATGCTATTTAAATTTGCCCTCACTCCCACACCTGCAGAAAGAGAAGGAAGGTTCAGAAGCAGTGGGGGAGTCATTGATATTCCTGGTGGAGGCTGCTCTCCAAAGATCTCCCATCTTTGGGCAAATAGTGTTTCTCTTCAATGGTGAATTCCTACTTCTCTAATCTTCCTTTTGCATGAGAGAGCAATGTTGAAACATTGAAATGTCTTCTGGGTCAATTATGCTAAATTTCAATTGAGAAAAATCAAAATGCTTCACTTTGATCATTTTGAATCATTTAATTTCAATAAAGAAATTATTAGATATTTCGGAACGTATACCATAGACATTGCAATACAGTCATATAATATGTAATAATAGAGTGTGTTTTGAATTAAATGAAGCTAGACAAGAAAGTAGGTATGAAAAATGCTTTGGAAACTGGAAGTGCTTCTCCACCTGAAATGTAACAATGGATCAATTTCAAACTATACCAGCTGACTAGCTGGGCAGTTGGTTTAAAAGGAAGTGCTAAAAACCTGGGAATAGGAGCACTTACAGAGATGATTTATTTATTTATTTATTTATTTATTTTTCCTTGGGAGATGTTGTGCTGCAAGCAGGAAGGGGACCTGTGGGAAGACAGAAGCACTGTGGGATGCGTGGAGGAATACTGGGACTTTTAAGTTAGTGATAATTCTGCATGCGTGTCCATCACATGCACCTCTAAGCGCACGAGGTTTATCAACTGGAAATAACTGAGTATGTAATTACCTCACAGGAACAGCTTTTGGGAAAGAGGTCTTCAGATATGCATGGGGGTGAGGGCAGACTGAAATAGCAGCAGGTGGCTATGGCCCAAAAGTGAAGGGGCTCAGCTGGACTTCAGGGAGAAATAACAGAATGGTGGAAACAGTGAATTTAGGAGCAGAGTTAGCCAGCTACAAACGAGGGACATGTCTGCAGAGGATACGCAAATGACTTTTTTGCAATTTCTGATTGCCTCACAGCCTGTCATTGCTTGAAACAAGGTAAACCCTGGCCTCAGCTCAGTTCTGCCATTACCAGCATTCACAGTATGTGTCGTTACCTGTGGAGGCTAGGTTGAGTGCCACAGAGTTGTGCAGGGACAGCCCTGAAGAGCTGGAATTCACTACCCGCTGCTAAGGATAGAGGAAAAAAAAAAAAAAAAAGACACAGTTGCCAGTTTGGGGAGGGGGCTGTTCTTCCTTCCCTGCCCCACTCCTTCAGTGACCACCTCCATTTATGCCCCACTGAAATTTTCCAGGATTCGGCTCTGTTGGGGTCTTGGCAATTTTGCCGCCATTACTTAGAAACCCAATTTTTCATTTAATTTTAGAATAAAGAACATCCTGAGGGAGCCTAGCAGGGAGGATGGAGCCCACCTGCAATGTGAGCTGCAGGGAGGGATTATTCCCTTGCAACAGAACTACCTCAGAGCATCTTGTCTCTATGTCTGAAACACAAATGGCCATGAAAGAAAAAAGGATCGTTCTCAGCCCCATGTCTGAAGGCAGCAGCTAAGCCTGTAATTGGCCTGGGCTCGTTAACGAGCATCCTTAGTTGGACAGCTCAAGACCTGACAAAGCTCATTAATCCCACTATTAGTCAAAATCAGATTGCTTTGATGGCATTACTCCAGGAACATAGTCCTGGTGTGGAGGCCAGAGTGCACGGTGGTCGAAATCTGCCACAGTCACTGCCCCTGTGGGCCCCTGCTGTGGAGGTTCGAGCTGGTGCCATGGGGCAGGAGGTCTCTGTGTTGGGCTCTGTGGGCCACCGGGACAGAGCTGGGGCCTTGGGGCAGTGAGTGGCAGCTGGGGCCATGGGGCAGGACGTCTGGGCTGGGGCTGTGAGGCAGGGGGAAAGAGCTGGCCGGGGCTCCATGGGGGCAGGGGCCGCATCTCCCTGGGCTGAGCCATGGTGCCCCATAGCAGCCCTGCTCCCAGCATGCCGTGGGGATGCCCCAAGGCATGCTGGGAGTGTGGCTGCCGCCAGCCCAGCCCTGGTGTGGCAGAGCCAAGGTGCTGGCACCCTGAGGGCGCTGCCTTCCTGCCAGCTTAAAGCCATGGGCTCTATGCAGCCATTCCATCGCTGTCTGCTTTCCGGGGGCGTGCAGTAGTGTGCCTTGCAACCTCCTCGATCGCCTCCTTGGCACACTCCAGGCTCCTTTGTGTGACCTTAGATCCCTTCTCCATGCATGTGCTGATGCTCTGGTCCCCTCGGATGCTCCTCGGACCACCCTCAGGGCAGACTGAGAAGTAACCAGAGAGGGTCACCAGAATGTACTGCGTGCAGGCATTATTCCCGTGCCTCGTTCGGGTGTGTGATACTGCGTTGTCACGCTGTAGATGGGAAGCTGCTCTCAGTCTCCTCCACTGGGAACCCAAGCGGTGGGATGGCACTGCGAGTGTTGCAGGCTCCATCTGAGCATCACATTTTTCTTCTGCAAAACGAGTGACTTTAGAATGGAAATGGGCTTTTGGGGCTCCAGTGATAATCTCCACCTGGCGCCACCCTTCTTTTTATTTTGCCCTGTTAGGATCACATCTTCAAACCCCCCCAGTTAGAACCCACCCCAAGACCAGGATTCCCAGACGTCATCTCTAACACAGAGAGAATTTAGTGCCGACGGAAAGAAATGACCTTTCCGATAAGCGCTTTTATTTTTCTTGATTTTCCCAGGCTTTGACACCCTTTGGAGGCATTCATGGTGGATTTGCCTTAATACAGTTTTCAGGGTGAGAGAGCAAACCCCTCTGCTCCTTCACTAGGCCATGCCATCTCCATGCCTGTGGCCTAGGGAAGCAACAGCTAGGAGTTGGCCCTTCCTCCCCAGAGGCTGAGAGAGTGCAGTCACAGTCTTCCTCTTTATTCATCCACTTGCTCATTTAGGCCTTCCTTCCTGAGCAGAGCCTCTCCTTGCCAGCAGTTGTAGCCCCGCAACCCTGATCTGGGGACATTGCGGGAGTGGCATGCCTGAGGTGAGCCCCAGCCTGGGGGACCCCTCCTGTGGCTTCCCGTGCCCCCTGTTGTCCTTGGGGAGTGGGCAGTGAGGTGCGGGCAGCTCCCTAAAGTGCCCCAGGCAGCTCCCCTTGCCCTTGCAGGGCCCACCTTGGCAGCACCTGGGGGGTCAAGGGGTCCCTGCAGCCCCTCTGTGACATGGCCTGGGGCATCACGCAGTGCATCGCAGCAACAGCTGCGCCCTCCCCATATGGCCCTGGCAGCCTGAGCTGAGCCCAGGTGCTTGGGGCTGCTCTCGCCACGACTCTGCCCTGCCCTGCTCTGCTCTGCTCTGGAGCAGCTGCTGTGCAGCGAGCAGGAGAAGGCGAGAGGAGGTGGTGGGACAGTGCGAGACGCTGTTTGTTGACCTTCCCAGCAGGTCGTTGGAGAGGAGCGTTTCTTCCTGCCACAAGAGCTCTTTGGACTAACTCGGTAGGCTGGGAATTCCCGCTGTGCCCCTAGGGAAGTCCTCGGTGCTGCTGGGAATTGCTGCCTGCGGGAGCCCTCCATAATATGGCGCTGTCAGGGCTGCAGAACTTGCACGTTTAGAATCTTTGCTCCCCGGCAGCGCGTCCACCCCCGTGTTACTAGTCCCTTGTCAGCTGCGGTCATAGGACCTTTGGTCCTCGCTCCAATAACTCTTTCCTCCTTTGCCGCTGTCACACCTGTGGTCCTTGGCACTGTGGAGCCAACCTGGTTTGACAGGAGTGTTTTGGAGGTGGACAGTCATGGCTGCTGGAGTCTTTGAGCACTGGGAAGGTGCATGAGAGGAGCACTTGTAAAGGTGCTTCATGTCTGAAGAATTTGCAGACGGCTCCTGTGTATTTCCCTGTTGCTGCTGTTTTCGGTTTTGGATCATCTTTCCAACCACACCTTCCAACTTCTGCCCCTCATGTCTGTGGGCTCAGTAATTTACGTATTCTCTTGTGAACCAAACGCTTGCTTCACTCACAGGAGATTTACATTGTTGTCTTCAGCAATTTTCTTTGCCTGAGAAACTTCTGCAAAAGTAAAGAGCTTTACTTCCATGCTTACAAAAGTCCATTTGTGGTTCATATGCTCTTTGAGTTCAGGTTCTGAGGAAGAATGGACCTCAGGCAGACTGAGCGAGTCCTTGCAGAAGTCAAAATGACTTTACCTTACTCCTTTTCGGTAAGTAATGGATTTCACACAGCACAGTGATGCCAGTGCACTTTTCGCTCAGCTGAGAAGAACTTCCTCCAAAGTGTACCACAGTCTAAAAGAACCTGTATCTTTGCTCCCTATAGGCACGCTATAGCGTGAGAGAAAGGAAGCCTGTTGTATGCTATCAAGCTCCACTGGAAAGGGCTAATCTCTCGTGTAGAAGGGGGATAGAAGATGTTAAACGAAAATGTAGCTACGCACAGTGCAATCAGAAACTATGTCTAGGTTCTGTAATTAATTGATGGTGTGCGTGGTCTCTCTCACCACATTTCAGCCTTAAAGGAGATGGTGCTGTTCCCACTGCTTTACCCAGAATTCTTTCAGAGATTCCAAATCCGACCCCCCAGGTAACGGGCAGTGCATTTGAACTACAGAGCTAACTGCTGCAATTATGCTTTTCAACATGAAAAGTATCCTCCTTTTTTTTTCTTCCCCTTTTTTTTTTTTTGGAGGGGCAATATCTCAAGACGTAATGGTTAGCTTTATATATTCTTGGCCAACAAAGCTTCACTCACTGGATGTTGAAATATGACTTGAAATCCTTCCCTTTCCATGCCTTTAAAAGTGTGCAAATCTTCAGATGCTTTGCTGCTTTGGTCACAGGAATTCCCTTTTCTGGCTGATGTTTTAAGTAGGGTGTGGAAACACAGAAGACCTTTTTTGGCCTCCCAGCTGAAGGCTTCCTCCCCAGTGCTTCCAACAAATTCTGGCAGGCACAGTCCAAGAGACTCCAACTGTGGCAGGGAGAAAGACAGGCTTTGCTCGCAAATCTGTCTAAGACGGGAAGTGTTTTGGTTAGGAGGGAAGGCCGCTTTGCTTTCACAACAGGGGCTGTCATGGGCACTTTTCCATGTCTTTGTTGTAGCTACGTACATCTCTTTTTTTCATGTTGCAGAGGCTGTCTGTTCTATGGCCCACCAGGCACTGGAAAGACACTGGTGGCTCGAGCGCTCGCAAATGAATGTAGGCAAGGAGACAAGAGAATAGCATTCTTCATGAGAAAAGGTGCCGACTGCCTCAGTCAGTGGGTGGGAGAATCCGAGCGACAGCTGCGCTCATTATTTCGGCAGGTAAGGAGGAAATGCGCAGTAGGTTGGGTCAGAGTTGGACCTCTACTTTTCCGGGGTGGACGTCTTCCAGGAGGACTTGGCCTCTTGGACAGTTTGGCAGTGTCTCCTGTTGAAAAGGGAACATCAGTGTTTCCTTTTCCCGTGCCGTGCTGCTTTGCCTGAGGGGCTGGAAATCTTGCAGATGTTGGGTCCAGCACAGTGCCAGTGCCTTTGCAGCCATAATGTTTATCCTGCATGTTCTCGCTGCGTGGTGCTCTGTTTCACATGTGTCAGTATGCCTGCATCTGTACTTCCCTTCCAGGCCTATGAGATGCAGCCTTCGATTATTTTCTTTGATGAGATCGACGGTCTCGCTCCTGTGCGCTCCAGTCGCCAAGACCAGATTCACAGGTACTTCCTTTCGCTTCCATCTCCATGTCATCTGCTTCATCTCTAGGAAAAGAAGACCCACCTGCTTCCCTTTATAGGACACACACCCACACCCACACTCTGAACTCCTCGAGTACAATGACACAGAGCTTCATAGCAGTTTAAAGGCAGGAGTTGAAATCAGGTCACTAAGCTTGGTGTCCGGACAAGGTCTCTCTCGAGACCTTGCCTCGCTTTTTCTGTCTTACCATGAGTCCTTTCGCTAACAACAGCTCATCCAGAAAAGCTTCTCCTTTCTGAGTGATGTGACTTTGGAGAAAGTCATGCCAAAGGTAACAACAGCTACTAAGCCAGGGAATCCAAACAACATTTGTTTGGTAGTTCTATTGTCACAACGCTCCTGGTGCTTATGGATGGCTTAGACAGCAGAGGAGAGATCGTGGTCATTGGAGCCACCAACAGGCCAGACTCCCTGGATCCTGCTTTACGAAGGCCTGGACGCTTTGACAGGGAGTTCCTTTTCACCTTGCCAAACAAAGAGGTAAGGCTGTTTCGGCAACCTTCCTGCTACTGGCACAAAGCCTTGCTTGACAAGAAAACCGGCTTACCCCACAGCATCTCCGAGAGCGAGCAAGGAAACAAGTGGTATACGTGCTGCACACCTCCCGGTTCCCCACACACAACTGGCAGGAAGGCTGCAAACAGGAGTTTCACTCCGCCTGGAGCACAGGGACATTCTTCCTTGCCCAAGGGCTTGCTCTTTGCTTAGTCAGTGAGTCCACCTAGGCTCTTGCCTTCTGAGGTTGCCGCCTTGTTCTCAGTTCTCCAGTTGGGAAAGCCTCGGGGGAAAACTTGGGCTTGAGTGTGGCCGGGCTGGGAATCCTGGGAGCCGCCCAAAAGCATTTAGGGAGCTGACATTGTTACTGGTATTAGCAGGGAGCTCCGGCTCTCTTTCTTTTTCTTTTTCTCTTTTTCTTTTTCTTTTTCTTTTTTTTTTTTTCTGGCTACCCCAGATTCTTTTGTCTTTAGTTCGCATTTTGTGGGGAAAAGGACAAAAAGGTTATTGGATTGAAGGCTAGTAAAAATGCACAACACACTATACTGGACAGAAACAGGAAACACTTCACTGAAGCTCTGGCAAAGAGCAGCGATGAACATAGGCACAGCTTGACATTTGCTCGTTCAAGGACAGCAGCTGGAGTCAGAATTCTTGCTCCTACTACTCTACTTACTCTTCCAATCTACTTGAAAAGTACTGAGCTTTGAAAAGCAGGCAGTGTGTTACTAGAATGTAAACATTTCTTAATTTTAGCAGAGGAAGACAAGCAATTACGGGAATGTGATGGGGGGAGGGGGACTGCGCATTGCTTATTTTCTTTTTGAGAAAGAGGCTTAAGACAAACCACAGTGTGACCACCTGGTTTGTAGGCTCGAAAAGAGATTTTCAAGATCCACACCAGAGACTGGAGCCCTAAGCCACTGGACGCACTGCTTGAGGAGCTTGCTGAAAAATGCGTCGGTAAGATGAAAAAACACACCGAGTTCCTGCCTGTGCCTGGCTCCTGACAGCGTCTGAGCTTGTGCCAGGCAGTACCCAAGCTGCTTCTGTCTCCTTGCCTTCCCTTGCCTCTGAGAACATGGAAGGCTCTGGGGGGCGTCTTCCTCAGGAGCTAAGGTTGGCTCAGAGGCCTACTTCCGAAGCACAGGCTGTAGGGCACTGGACCTCCCGTAATGCAAGCTCCCCATCAGGGCATTGCTCTGCAGTGCAGGAACTCTTTTGCCATTGCCCATGAAACTCTTCCCCTTTGGGCCACATGCAAAGACTTTGAGAGTGTCCCTTTGCAAAGCCTGTCCTTGACTGCTTTCTGCTGCCTGAGACTGACATCCCTTTGGATTCTGCTCTTGTTGCTCAGGATACTGCGGGGCCGATATTCAAGCCCTCTGCGCTGAAGCTGCCCTCTGTGCTTTGCATCGACACTATCCGCAGATCTACGCAAGCAGTCACAAGCTGCACATCGATATTGCTGCCATTGAAATCACAGCAACAGATTTTCTTGTGGCTATGCAGAAGACTGCACCAGCTTCACAGAGGGCTGTGGCTTCCCCTGGACAACCACTGCCACCCCTTTCCAAGCCACTGCTTCAGAACACGCTACAGAGACTCCTAAAAGGCCTGCAGAGGGTATTTCCCCACGCAGCACTTGCACTCCAGCAGGACCAACAGCCAGGTAGGGCTTCACTGCCTTCACCGCCGTAAAACTCTCCCAAAGCAAACACTGCTAGTTTGTGCAAGCAACAGAAACAAACCTTTCAGTCAGGATGAGGTGAAACTGAATGGTAGAGAGGGCAGAGCCGGGAACTCCTCCCACTTCACAGTACAGAACTCTATGTTCTCCACTCAAGCATCCAGTTTCTGAAAGCTGTCAGCATCATCTGTCCCGTTTGCAAGGAGAAAAGGAGCTTTCACCGCTAGCAAAACATAGCTTGCGCAAATCCAGACACTTAGGAGAGCTCTGTAGAGACTGAAGGCTTTGGAAAATGGCATTCAGTGTATGCCCCTCAGACGAAGAAATACAAGGCCCCGGGGTTCAGCTCACATTTAGAAGCTGTCTTAGTGCAAGAGAATATTGCAGTCTCTTCGGGAAAGTTAACAAGCGTCTTTTGCCTTCTCATGGTACCACTCATTTCTTAGAAAATGACTGCATGGACTGTGATGAGGAGTCACCTTCTGGTCCTGAAGACAAGCCGTTTCCTCCAAGGCCTGGCCAGCAAAAGCAAACCTTCCTTAACTCTAACAGGTAACTGTCCGTGTCTTTTCATTGAAATTCTTCCGATTGCTGGGGCTTTCCAAGCTGTCATGGCTGTTGCAAGTGGGAGGGGCGTTAGATGAGGAAGGACAGAAGAGTTAGTCCAGGGTGCTTTGGTATCAAAAACTGCAAGCAGGAAGCACGGAGATATAACTAGGTGCTACAGTTGTAGGAAAGCAAGTAGCTCCAGCCGATCATCCGGAAAGAGCCAGCCTCCTTTTCCTCCACCAAAGACATCCACAGACAATTAGGGCATGCTGATTTCACGCATGCTGTTCTTCTAGGATTCAAGGCCAAAGAAATGTGTTGTCTCTCCTCTTAGCTAAAAAAATGCAGTGTGGGTTTGTGGAGTCACCTAGCTTCCCAGATTGGGAATGCAGGAGTGACTCAAGAAAATTGAGGAATGGCCAGCTAAAAGAGCATAATAAAAACCCTGCAAAAAAGGCTTCATTTGCGATCTTTAAGCCACTATGCTTACATTCATATTTTGATATTGCAATGGGAAAGTAATTCAATCCCACAGTGGAGAAGTTAGCTTATGGGGTCCCAGCTGCATCAGTAGTTTTTCTCACTGTCTCTTACCGTGCTGCTCAGGAAGGCTTCTGACCCACAGAACTTGGTCCAGTCTCTAGGCTCCTTGGCCTGAGCCAGAAAAGGTCCTGCAGTACTGGGAGGGCAAAAAAAAAGAAAAAAAAAGGTGCTGTTCACAGATGTATTCCATGACAACAGATCAAAAACCACGAGAAAGTTGTATCTGTAGCCTAGGAGAGAGCACACAAGGAAAGATGAAACCATCTGAATGAAGGGATCCTCCAGTTCTGTGGACTCACAGGAATGTTTTGCACTTTGTTAGATACAGCAAAGGCCTTTCAGAGCCCACAGCATTTGTTTTCCCACGAGGTTCTTCTGCTCCTTCCTGACCACCTTCTCCATTTCCAGTGGACCCCCTGCACCTAAACTTTACCAAGGCAAAGGCCTCAAGGCTGCTCAGTCAAGACATATTGAACATAAAAGCCGCGCGGCCGGGGGGAAGAGATCCAGACCAGTGTGTGCTGGACAAAGAAAGACACCTTGAACATCTGTGTCTTGACTGATCACTTCCTTTGCAAACTTCTTGTTTTGCAGTTACGCTCCTAGCAATGCTTGTTGCCAGCCAGCATGTCACAGGCCCAGGTTCTTAATCGCTGGAGAGCCCGCGTACGGGCAAAGTTCCCACTTGGCGCCTGCACTAATACACGCGCTGGAGAGGTTTGCGGTTCACGTGCTGGACCTGCCGGCTCTCTTTGCTAGCAGCATCTCACCCGAAGAAAGATGCGCACAGGTACCTCTTCTCTCTGCAATCTCACAGGATGAATAGACTCAGGGGAAGCAGGCAGACCTCCCGTGGTTAATGGTGGTGGCCTGGCTTTCCTCTGCTTCCTGTGGTGTTTATTTCGCGCTGAAAGAACACTTTTCTTGTACGCTGAACAATGGAGAAGAAGGACGTTGTGCATGAGCACCTTTTCCATTCCAGGCTAAACAGTAAGGATGTTGCTAGCAGCTCAGGGAGCTCCAAGATGCTCTTGATAAAGCCCTCTGCATGGCAAGAGCTGCTGCTCATGACAGTGAGCTCTCCAGAGTTGCTTCCCTTGCCTCTTCAGGCTCTGTAGCTCCCAGGAGGCGCCTCGGCCTCAGCCTGACTGCACGTCATGCCCTTTCTCTAGCCTCCCTCTTTATAACACTGAAATGCAACCCAGGCTTGGGAGGGGGGAAGAAAAGGGTTTCTCTTCTCTCATCACACCGCAGGGAAGAGGCAAGAACACACTTGCTGGATTCGAGCGGTGTAGCAGTGGCCCCAGGCTGATGTGGACCCTGCTGAAGGGCTGGGCCTGTTTTTTCAAGCACACTACCACTCGCACCAGGCGTGAGGCTCTGGGCAAGTTACCTGACATCTAAGCAGTTTGGAAATCAGGCAGAGATTCAGGCCTGCCTCTCGCTGTGGAGAGGCTGAAGGAACTGGCTCCAAGCAGCAATGTTACCTTATTCTTGGTGGCTTGTTTGGACGCTTTGTCTTTGTGCACTCCCGTTTTGCAGGCAATTTTGATTGATCCATTGTTGTTCAGCAGCAGCCTCTGCTACCCGCTTCAACAGCCTTCTCCAAACTTCCTTTTGACTAGTTGATCCGAGAAGCCCAGAGGACAGCACCGAGCATCCTTTCTATTCCACATATCCATGCCTGGTGGGAGGCTGCTGGACTCACCTTGACAGCTACACTCACAACATTACTAGAGGGCATTCCAGCATATGCTCCAGTGCTGTTGCTCGCTACGTCGGATGCTTGCCGTGCAGATCTCCCGCCAGAGGTATTTCTCTCACTGCCTTCCCAGCTTCTTTCAGTCTCATGTTAATTTATCACTCCATTAAGCACCCAAATACTGTGCTCTCCTAAGCCATTCAACACCGGCATTACTAGGGCACCCTGCTGGCATCTCTTCCCTCTGCAGTTGCCACAAGGCTTCAACATGAAGGGCAGCAAGGCAAGTAAATCCAAAACAGGCAACCTAGGAGATGCTCAGTGTCCTCCCTTGGAGCACTGGAACCTCGGGTCGCTTCACAGAGCTTTAATCCTAGAGGTGTTCCTTAAAGAAGATGCCCTAAATTGCCCTGCCGACCCACTGCAATCTCGCCTTTAAGGCCAAGAAGCAAACTTGTTCTAGTCTCTCCCTTATTCAAAGCATTCCTCAGCTTCACTGGAAAAGGAATTCATCTTTGTGGAGCAGAACACAAATTCTGGGGGGGGGTCTTACGGCTGCGCTGTCTTTTCTCCTCCCACCTCAGGTACGAGCTTTATTTTCTGAGCTTTACGGAGAAGTTTTCAATGTCCAGTCACCTAGCGAGGAGGAAGGGAGAAAGTTTTTCGAGGACTTGCTTGTCCAGCAAGCTGCTAAGCCTGCTGCACCACAAAAGAAAGCAGGTGAGCCTATTCTACAAACACAGCGTTGCTATCTCTAGCTTAGCAGCCATTCGGCATTTGCTTTGGTAATAGATTTCCTGGCACGAGGGTTTACTCTGCTTGTGTCTGAGTATCATCACTTGGCTAACCTTTTCTGGTTGACTGAAGCTTGTCAGGCACGGGAAGTCCTCCTGCCTGTGGCATCACCACCTGAGCCTCAACTGCTGAGAGAGGAGGAGGAGAGGCAGCTCGAGGAGCAAGGGGACGAGACATGGCCAGCGGTGCCTGCAGAGTCCAGTACACCCCTCTCTACTGGCAAGTCCTTTCTTCCTTTCTTCCTTTTTTCTTTTTTTCTTTTTTCCTTTTTTGGAGAAGGTGCCAATGACATTGATATCTTCCCTCTTGTCATGACATACCTGGTTTTGGTGATGCCAGTGGCTTTATGCCAAAGGCATTCCATTTCCAAATCAGGTGCAGCATGTGAGGTCAGTCCCCAGGACAGTCACTCAACGTGCTTATGAAATAAAGCCCAGCCACAGAGCTTGGCTCACACTGTAAAACACTGGCCTCGATGGCCCTGCAACGGCTAACTCCTCAAATGTAACACATTGTTTAGAGCAGTTGCTGAACACTGCACAAGTTCTTACGGTAATAGGAAACAGTGAGGATTTTTCCTGTGCTTTTGCTTCCTTTTTCTCTTCCTCTCCCTCTTGCCTTCCTGCCCACCACCCCCGCACCAAGTAATGGCCGTCTGTCTGTGAGGCTTAGGCAACCTCTGCTTTTGGAACACAGGGGAAGGAGAGCTTGTCTCCAAAGACTTTTCTGCTTCTCACCTCTTTTACTTCCTGTGATGAGAGACGAAGCCACCTGAGCTTATGACCTTGCTTTGTGCTCATGCCTTCGGTCTTCAGACTGCTCTGTGCACAAAATCCTCAAGGGCGTTCTTTTATGCATGATATAATCTAACCAGTTCTTGTGCTTTTTAATTCTAATAACAATTGGACTCCCTTCGCTTGCTGCCCTCTCTCCCTCAACACATGCATGTAGTGAGCCAGCACAATGGTACTTCAGTCCCTCTCACCATTTCCCTTGTGCACCAAGTAAGACGACGGTGCTAGATTGTGCAGACAGAACTGCTTAGCTAATGCTTTGGCTTGCTTTTTCTCCTATCTCTGTGCAGCTGCCTGCAGACAAAAGCGAAGGAGGAACGCATCGCCCTCAGAGAGCCTAGCAGAGAAGAGGAGGAAATGCTCACCCCCTGCTGAGAAGGAAACCAGCATCTCTCTCAGGGTAGGTTGGAGCTCACTGATCCACCTTTGCTTCCCGCTCTGCTGACGACCCTTGAGCTATCCATTCTGCCAGCAGAGCTGCAGGCATGGGCAAAATTCAGCTAACGGGGAGACAGAAGCACCTCAGGAGGCTCCCACTGCCAGCTGGCAGCCCTCTTTCTGGAGGCTCTGTGGCCTCTCTTCAAAAGATGCATTTCGCAGGGCCCTGCATTGCAGCCACAGAAGCTCATCCAAGGCAAGAGGGCCTTTGCTGTGGCAGCCGCTGTCCTTTACTACAAAACGGGCCATGGCAGTTCCCGCTGTTCTCAGAGAAGTTCACTTGCAGTTAAGATCATGGAGGTGATAGCCTGAGGAGCAGCACGATGCTAGCTGAAACTGGAGCCTTGCTTTTTCTCGCAAGTCAGACACAGGAGCTCATTTCCTCCATGGAAATCTGCTGCGATATTTAGTCTGTTCTTGGACGTTTCACTCCTTCTTTATTTAGCCATACAAGGAAGGAGGATGCGAGTTGTGTGGGACCATTTTCTTTTGTGTCTGAACACATCGAGAGCCTATTCAAATGATCTCGTGCTAACGCAAACTTGTACTGTCTCCCTTTTTTCTTCAGCAACTGCTGAATGTCGTTGGCGATGCAACAAAGCACTGCAACATCCGCCACCTCGAAAAACTACACCTGGTGCTCAGCCAGTGTGTTTACCGCCATCGGCAAGACGATGACAAAACGCAGTTGATAGAGGTACTTTGCTTACACAGCACTTCCTGTCACTGTTCTGCACTTCTTCCTTGTGCACAGTGGATATCCTGCTTATTCGCTATTCCTCTCTTTCCTGCTTAGCAGTCTGTGTTACATATGAGTTGCTGACTTCCACCCGGAAGGCATCTACACAGACTTTCATTTTATACAAAGCAGCTAGCTACAGGATTTTACATTTCTATTCCAGCTTATAGCAAGTTTGCCTGTGTCTAGTTGGCAATTATTATTCCTTTTTTATCTTTTTTTTAGTCTTTTTTTAGGAAATGAAGGAAGAAATTGAAAACTTCTCCCGTGCTCAGTAACAGGAAACGTGCTTCTACTCTGCCATTCTTTTTCATTATTTGCTGTTTAGTCCTCAGTGCACAATTCAGTGAAGAGAGCCTGTAGTTATAATATAAAGACATCTGTTTGTATATATATCCAAATATAGCGAGGCTATACCAATAAAGCTCATATAAATCCTTTTAAGCTTTCTTACTGGCTGTTTGTTGCTGTTGGTGTTCCATACCTATTGCGTATACATACATGATCTGTTGAGATCAATGTGTTCGGCCTTCCTTTCGCATGTGCATTGCCTGAAAGTCTCGTGCCTGGCATTTTTAGGAGACCAATGGTTGTCAGTGCCTTTGACCTACACACATCTGGACGTCTTCCAAGTAATCTCAGTGCCTCTCTCAAAAGAAAGCAACGGAAAACTCAACCATCTTTGCCCAAACGGTGACAGGCGGTTTTTCTGGCGTCGCCTGCGCTACTGCCTATGCCGTTGTCTATTAGGCAACGTTGCAAGGCAGCGCAGAGGTCATTCTTCTTCGGACCTGCTCGCGCCCCCAGGGGTTCTCAGAGAAGGAAAACAAAGCTGCAGCAAGCGTCGGGGAGGAAAACTCTTCCCCAGGCAGCAGCACTTTGCTGTGCTCGGGGCGCCCCGCGCCCGGGCACGTCTCAGCCCGCAGCGCTGCCTGCTGCCCGCCACCCCCAGCAGCTCTCCTCCGCCCGCTCGGCAGCAAGCGGCACTCGCGCTCTCTCGGCCGCTCGCCTCGGCCCCGGCCCCCCTTCTCGGCCCGCCAGTGCCCCCGGCAGCCGCTCCGCCGCAGGGCACGGCTCTCCCGGCACAGCTCTCCGCCCGGGCGCCGAGCCAAGCCAAGCCGAGTCGAGCCGCGCTGCACCAAGCCGAGCCAAGCCGCGCCGCGCCGAGAAATATATTGCAAACACGTGGCAGATGGCACCTCTGAGAATGCTTGTCTCTTACTATCAATGATTGAGAGGGTCTACGATGGTGGTTTACATCCTCTGGAGGTGCCTCTCTCTCCATTGGGCATTCAGGGAATGTCAGGTGATTAGCTTTCTATCTAAGGCATTTCAAACAGATTTCATAATGTTAAATAGCATCACCCTGGGCCATTGATATGTACTGTCATGTACTGTCATACTGGTTGTAATGGACGCCCTGTGGAGATATGCCGAATCATCAAAAACTTTGTGTTCCATATAATGCAAGTCAAGTAACCATCTTATGACTTCCATAGATCGTGCAAAAGCATGCTGAAAAAGTCACTCACAGTTCTCGTACATCTATTATAAGGCTTTGGTAAGATTGGTCTCCTGTCTCCAAAGCATATTCAAAACCTGAATCTACTTCCTTAATGAAACTAATTAATGAAAGCCTGCATCAAATAGCAGCAGCATAGCTCTAGTTTCACAGACCTTGCAGAAGATGGCCTACTGCTGCTCAGGGTCACACAGATTGAGAAATGGTCAGTCCTCTTCCCTAATGCCTGCTGCTGATTTCACAACCTCCCTCAACACAGCTTCTCATTCCCCAAGGTCCACTGTCACTGCAGAACCTCCCCTAGCACATTCCTCACTACCGAGTGTCCTCTTCTGACCTCAAAACCTCTCCCAACACAAGCTGTCACCATACATTGTCCCCTCCTACTTCACACTACCTGTTCTACGGTAGGGTCTCCTTGAACTCTGTAGCCAGCCTTATGACACCTCAGCAGCCACAATTCTGCAGCCTCTCCTAGTGTTACCCTTCAAAACACGATGCCCACTTCTGATGTCACAAGGTCTTTCAACACAGCTTAACACCCACAGTATTACCTGCCACTTCATACTATCTTTCAGCACAGTCCCTCACCACACCTCGGGCACTTCTGATTTCACAAACTCCATGAAGACAGCCCCTGGCCATGTAGCATCCATTTCAAGTTTCACAACTTCCCTCCACACCGTGCCTTGTCCCCATCGTGCCCATCATCAAATTCACAACACACATTCACGGTGGCTCTGTCAACAAACCCCTTGCCAGTATTCACTATCCAGCTGCAAAACCTCATTCATCTCACCATGCACAGTCCCTCCTTGTCCAAATCACAGCTCCCCAAGCATGACCTGCTGCCATAGTGGTGCCCAGAGCCAGGTGCCAAGGTAAGTGGAATGAAAATGGAGAAAAGACCTTTCTCCTTTGCTGGCACTAAGCACACCCCTATGGGGAATTATTTTGCAGCAGGAGGTAGCAGCAATTCTTCATTTGGACTTGTGCATTAAGTCACCTCTGGTAGTCCATTTGGCTAGGGAAACAAAAGGACATGAATGTGATGCTAGCCAAGTTGCTGCCATGTGTGCCACTGGGTACAGAAAGTGGCAGGCTGACTCATACTAGGTTAGCAGGCCAGATGCTATTGGCCTGATCTCTCGCTTCTGTCATCTGTTGGTCCTCTTCCTTTCCCAAAGACTGGAAGACTTTGTTTACCTTCTTACCCAATACTCTTGTTTCCTGTAGTGACTACTGTTAACCCTCATTAAGCTGCCCAAGACTCCAGGTGACAGTAAAAGGACATTTAAGTTAGGGGACTATTTTCACCAAGACATTTTCTTTACCATTCTCAATAATTGTAGGATTTCTGTTTTCAGTGTGGAGATCGCTGGCATTCTGTGCAGAGGAGATGGAGACGTTAACTATATTGTTACCAGGCCATTCCACATTTCCAGAAATTTCAGCAAAAGAAAGCAAAGGACAGTAGCTGAGACAATGTCTTTCCTGACATCCATGAGGCGTAAGCTACAAATACACAGTAGAGTTCAGAGCCATGATGAATTTGACTTGGGCCTTGGTTGAGACGATATGCTGCTATAAATCAGCATGTCTATTTGCTTCGTTTGTTTCATTTCATAGGTTCACCTTTGACTGCAGCTGCTCAGGTTAAGAAAGATGGGGCCCATCATGACAGTGAGATTTGTCCGCCCTCAGTTATTTTGTTTAAAAGCTAGATGTCTATTTCAGACCTAATCGCATCCTAAAATCAGTTCTGAGGTAGATCAGATGCATCTGCCTCCAGAGACATTCATTTTTTTCTGCAGAAGAGCCTAGAGTGACTAAGTCAGGGTTAAATTTGCTGACTTCCATTGGCATTAAATAGGTGACTTCCTCCCCCAGTTTCCCAATTCGTAAATGAAGGATTTTTTTGACTGACTTGGTAATTCACTGACCTCTGTTAAAACATGCAAATTCTTGCAAAGAGGCTTTATTCACTCGATTTCCAGTGATGAAATTTCTGGTGAGATAGGACTTGGAGGGTCATCAAGAGGTCACCCAGGACATCTTCTGTCCCTATAAAAACTTCGTCGTAACCACTCCTGAGAGAAATGAGCCCAACCTGTCCTTAAAAGACTCCTGTGATAGGAATTCTTTACCATCCCTGGAGGATCGTGACTCTTCCTACAGTTTGAGGTTTCTTTCTTTTTTTCCTTTAATGAAGATTTCTCTTTTACATGTTTTTTTGGAATACACAGAAGTTAAAAAAGGAGAGAAAATATCTGGATTACAAATGGACTGTTTTAGCATTCACAATGCTAGGAAGCCAGAGCAGTGGACCTAATGGCCCTTTACACATGGGAAATCCATACAACTATCAGCTTGGAGTAAGGAAGAACTCCGAGAAGCGTTAGCTGGATAGGCCCATGCATATGCTTGTCCACTTGAATACTCAGCTACTCCTTTGACTGTTATTTCTTATGGAGAAACCCTGAAATGCCTTTGTGATATCATTATAAAAGCATTGACTGACAACTGTTTCTTTAAAATATATTTACTTAAACTTTTCAGTCAAGACAGAACTCATTCTCCTCCTTTGCCCCTTTCTTTCACGCCTTCCCTTCACTAAGCCTCCACCCCTCCCTCCTGCAGCCCCAAGAGCCCTTCAGGTGGAAGATTTCCTGGGAGAGGGTTAAAGATTGGTACTTAAACGGTTTTCTTCTCAGCCCTTTTTGCAGCTGCTGGGGTATGAAAGCATCATTCAACACACCCAGGTCACATCATCCACACAGCCTATTAAACCACTTCTCACACAGGCAGGAAACATCAAGATACACTTGTGACACACGAAAGCAAGTAATAAATTAGACGGGATTGGATTATACACTAACAGCCACCTCCTAAGCAAGTTTTGGAAGCTTTCCAGAAGCCATTCTATGTTCTTTAAAGGTGCTGTGCTCTAACACATTCATACCAGGGGAGACAGAAGTTGAGGAGATAAAGTTGTACAGCCCTTACACCATAAATTAGATCTCTAAACACAGGCGAGGTAAGTTTTGCAGCTTCTCTGCCTTCTCACTTTGCTTTGCTTTGCTTTGCTTTCCTCTTCCCTTTCCTTTCTTCTTGAACAAATGTGAAAATACAGAAAGGAACTTCCACTGAAGTTATCAACTGTCTCTAGTTATCTTTGGCTAGAATCATATACAGAGCTAGTTCTACAGCCGCAGATTCGATTGCTTCGATATTGTTCTTTTGTTTCCCATAACCACCGGAGATTTTAGGGAAGAATGCATGCAGTAAGGAGATGGTGCAATTTCTCACCCTTTTTGAGATGTTAAGAGTACACATGAGATTCATTTTATTTTGCAGCTGACTGCATTATGTCATATACCTCAGGTCTATCCCTGCAAAGGCACTTGAAGAGATAAGCCATAACTGGTGGCAATCCTCTACTGAATTAGTCATTCTAGTAATCCTCTTGGAGTCAACAGTGAGAAACAGGTACCGGCAGCACATGATTCATCACATCTACAAGTAGACTGGTCAGGTGTAATATGCCTAGCTTAGGTACAGGTGCCTACATGACTTAAGGTGATGAGATGAGATCAGACAGATGGGTAGTTTGTTAAATGCAGTTTGGTGGTGATAGAAAGGACTTTATCAAGCAAGATACATAGTCGAGCTGTCTGAATTGTGAATCGGTCCTTTTGTAGATGCACACCTTGTTTTTAGCTCAGGAATTTGCCACCTGCTGGTATTCAGGCATACAGTTTCCCCTGACCATTTCTCTCTTGGTCACTCCTTTCTGACTGCCTAAATATGGCCCTGCGATTGCTGTGGTATGCTTCCAGTCTTGCTCTGGCTTGGATGGAGCCCAGCTATTTCTTTTCGACTGGGTACTGCACAGCCATAAAGGTGTGCTCATTTCATCCCTGTCATTTATTTTGTTGAGAAGTCTACGTCGTTGCTCAGTAGAAGGAAGAGGGGTAGAAAGGATCACGACCTGGTAAGACGAGGGAGAAACTGACCTCCCGTTGTTCTTACTGATCCTTCTCCTTGTAGAAATATCTGAAAAGGAACCATCCATGTAAAGTTTACCCTTCTGCTTGAAAAACTTTCATCTAGTGTAAGTACAACTGTAAGCATAGGAAAAGTCCCTACCTTTGCCCACTTCCTCTCTCGGCTTCACTTTGGGGGTTTGAAAGTAATCTTGGGTTTTCTCAGTTTCAGTGTTTCCTGTGGATGCTTCATCACTTTGTGCCTGCACGAGAGTTTCTGATTATGCTGCAGATTGAAGTAGTTGGTAGATAACTTGGCTTAACTGAATCATTCTGCCGATTTGCTCACAGATCACCAACACAAATGAGAAGACCTGGTTGTGATGGAATTCTGCAGGACTTAAAATGGTGCATTTTAACACCAGCTGACGGGAAATGTTTTGATGCTAGAAGGAAGCCCATACAGGGGATATTTTTATTAAAAGAGTGCCTGCTTTTGGCTGACCTTAAACTCTCTGTGAAGAGTTTCATCTGGTGGTTCCCAGACTTCTTTGACCAAGGGAATTCTGGTGGTCTGGGTGCATAATGGCAAGCTAGAGACGTTACACTCTTTCTAAAGGTGTAGGCTACTCATTTATTAGTGACACATAATGCTCGATGGGTTGTAGCTGGAATGCAGGGTGAACCAAAGAAGTCCCATGTTTATGCTGGAATGTGACCTTGTCTCGAATGAGAAACTGTATGGATGTAGAAATGCCTAGGGACAAGGAGCTCAGCCATAACCTAAAACAGGTGGATGGCATTACAAAAAGCTCTGAGCTACTTTCAGGGACCAAAAGGGATTATTCTCTAAAGGTCATTCTAACCTGGTGGTGCTAATTTGCTTAAGCTCCTCATAGTGAATGGAGGAAAAAAGGGTTCTGCAAAGGACCCTAATTTAGTCATTCTGAATCAGCCTATAGAGAGACCTATACTGGCTGTTGAAGGAGTTTAGTTAGATTAGCTTCATTAAGCTAAGTTAACCCTTGAAAATCACACTAGGTAAAATCAGTACAGTGCTGGGACAGAAGATCTCACAAGAGTCTTTCATTCTTCCTTCCTCTGATAGAAACAATGCTGAGATTTAGAACAATGTGAAATACTCCATTAAGTCATATGTGCTATTTTTTTCCCCTCCATGATAGATAACCTTCCCAGAACTCATTTTTCAGATTGTGACATTTCATATTTACGTTTCAAAATGTATGTACACAAGAGAGTGCTTTTCCCTGCATGTGGGTACATTTCCCTTCTAAACAAGAATTCAAAGATCATGTGTACTTATAAAGCCAATCATCATTCTGAGCAATATTTCCAGGTATTCTTAAAGACACCCATTTTACAAAGATTGCTGTCAGGGACTTTGTCTACCCTGAGGGCAAACATGCTGCATTATCTGCCTTGTAGTGCCCAAGGTGAACACTCTGGCCTTGTCCTTAGTGCATGGAAGGCTATCAGCCATGGAGCCAGTCCTTCAAAATCCTGGAACACCAGGATTAAGGAATATATCACAGAGTGCACCTCTCTCTGTGCCACCAAAGCCATGGCAGAAGCTTTGTACTGTGGAGAATTAAATAGCTGTGAAAAAATACATGACAGAAACTAAACACTTCATAAGCTTAATACTAATGCTATATCTTTCTTGGCTTGTATCCACTTCTGATATAGAACTCATTATTAATAATGAAAAAATGCTGATGAATCATGTGTCTGTCTTTATTTTCCCAGGGGTATAAGCTGTATATTGCATATTGCCACCCAACTGATCAACATGGAGAATGCAAGCAGTGTGAAGGAATTCATTCTTCTGGGCCTTTCAAAGAACCAAGGGGTGCAGAAAATATGTTTTGTGGTGTTTTTGTTCTTCTATATTGTTACTGTGGCAGGAAATCTGCTCATCGTTGTCACTGTAGTTAGCAGTCAACGTCTGAACTCCCCCATGTATTTCTTTCTCTGCCACCTGTCCATTGCAGATCTTTGCTACTCTTCTGCCACAGCTCCCAAAATGATTGCTGACTTCCTTGTTGAGAAGAAAACCATTTCCTTTGGGGGTTGCATGGCACAGCTGTTTGGGTTACATATCTCCGGCGGCGCTGAGGTCTTCATCCTCACAGCGATGGCCTATGATCGCTACTTTGCCATATGCAGACCCCTGCACTACACCACCCTCATGACCAGGCGTGTGTGTGGCTGGATGGTGATGGGTTCATGGTTGGGGGGCTTTGTGCACTCCCTGGTGCAGACCCTCATAACCGTTAGCCTCCCTTTTTGTGGTCCCAACAAAATTGACCACTACTGTTGTGAGGTCCATCCCCTACTACAACTGGCCTGTACAGACACCTATGTTGTGGGCATCATTGTCGTTGCCAATACTGGAATGATTTGTTTGGTCTCTTTCACAATCCTGGTCACGTCCTACATTGTCATTTTGTTATCCTTGAAAAGGCAAACGTCCGAAGGGCGGTACAAAGCCCTCTCCACCTGTGGGTCCCACATTACTGTGGTGATTCTCTTCTTTGGGCCATGCATATTCACCTACATACGCCCATCCAGCAGTCTCTCGGAGGAGAAGAGGTTAGCTGTGTTTTTCAATATCATCACACCCATGCTGAACCCACTCATCTACACACTGAGAAATGAGGAGATGAAAAGTGCCATGAGAAAACTGTGGAATAGAAAAGTCTGGAGTGAAAAGGGTGAGGTGTAGAACTGTGGTAACATTTTCTCAGGAGCTGAGAAAATCAAGTCTCTCTCACTATAATTCCATTTTGGAAAATTTACTGAAAGCTCCCTTTTGAAGAAAAGCTTGGTTTTAGCTGTTGCAGTAATTAGGAAGACGCTGAAAGTTCATGTTTTGATTGGAATGGCATTGTAAACTCTGTGACTAGCAGGGATTCCCTTTATGTTCTCTTTTTGAATAGCACAGGCCCAGGACTGGGGCTTCCAAGCACTGCTGAGACACCAGCAAATAAATAAATGAATGCTGTCAAAAATATTAAAATGTGTTCCAGGCAGAGCATCCCATTAGTCCGAGCTCTCCCGGGTGTAAACTTTCCGTCAGACAAACTCCATCTACTCTGTAATCTACTCAGCTAGGAAACGATGGCCCAAGGTGTCTGCAAGGCTGTTGGTCACCTGCTGCTGGAAGCAATTGTGCCAAAGGCTTCCTTCCCCTTTACTTTGGAGTAAATGCCTTCTTAGGAGTACTGCATTGTCATATGCTGAATCCATGGGTTAGCAATTAAACTGCTGATATTAGATGCTGGCTGGGTCATTTGCTGATGCAGATGATATGAGGAGAAGCTTCTCCCCTTCCCATTCCAGTACAGCTTTCTGCCTTTCTGCAGTAGTTCACCTTTCACTAATGCCCTCCTTCCTAGCCATCCCCTCTGCCCTTCATCTCTGCCTCAGATTTTGCATTTTACTGTTTATTACTAATAGAGAATCAAAGATCCAAGTGAAAGATAAATTGCTCACCGTAGGAAATTGTCGCCACCAAAGAAAGCATTGGGGGGCAAAGAAAGCATTGGGGGGCACAATTTTATGTGTCAGTGAAAAAAAAGAGTTGTTTGGGAATAATTCCTGTACGCAGGATAACTCCTAGCCCAACAGGGCACATCTACAGGCCCAGGCAAAGGAAGAAACATGTATTCCAAGGGAATAGCTGGAGCAGCTACTCCTGCAGGAGGGAAGAGAAGAAATGTGAAGATGGAAGATTAAATCATCTCAGAGCCAGTCACAGCTGCCACAGGGAGGTTAGTTGTAGCAGCTAAGGTTCTCCACAAGGACGAAGGAGCCACGAGGAGCCACGGGACCCTGACTCCTACCTTGCCAGGAGGAAAAGAGCAAATCAGGTGCGTGAGGGAGAAAGACATCTGTGTAATGCACTCTGAAGGTAACTAAAGCACTTTCTTTTTTCTTCCTTCACTTCACATTCCCTGGAAACACTTGCTTGCACTTGTGTTGCATCTTAACATGGCTTAAGTGTGATTCAAGATAGGAAGGTGTTCCCTGCACAGGAGAGCGGCAGATCTACAGACCAAACCGTGGGACAATGTCGCAAATGCTCTGGTTCTCCGAATGTCCTCTGCTCTATGCAGGGGGTGGCAGAGTGGGTTCCCGTTTCACAGGCATGCACCAGTACACTGCGGACGTCTCAGTGTCTTCTCCTCACCATGGTGGGTTATGTGGATGGCAGCCAGCAGGACGGAACTGGGATAAATCCTGATTCTCAAGGCTTAGAGGGATAGTGTCCCTCAGGCCTGGGCCAGCATGTCCCTCATCCAGCATTCACACTCTGTGGACACAGCTAAAGGTGGGACCAGCCCCACCTATTTGTAGCAGTCTAAATTCTTCATGCAATGAAGGACAGTTGTCTAGCTGAGCACCATTGTCAACAGAGAGGGACAGGCGCCTTCAGAGGCTGGTCTGTCTCACCGTAGGTGGGGCAGGTAGAAAGACAGATGGGGCCCAGTGACCCCCTTCATACTGAAACTGCTGAGGGGTTAGGGCACATGGCCAGTTCAAGCTAAGGCTTATTATTTAAAAACTGTTTGTTTTTTTTCTAAATGTTTTGGGGAAGAACGCCATGATTTTTCAGATTTCTCTTCTGGCTGCCAGGTGCTAGCAGGCAACAGTGGGACCATAGTTTACGGAAAGCGTCAACAACAACAACAACAACAACAAAAACAACATTTGATTCCTCTACACATTGGCCCAGATTCTTATAATGACTTAATATGAGGACTAACCAGCTGCTTCTATATTTTGCATTGCCTGAGTAAAAATACCTGGCAAGTAGTGAGGCCTGACTACAAACATTTTTAAAGTCTTGAAATAATTTCCTCGTTTACTTCTTGTTTCAAACGTGTACAGACCAGATGTCTAAGTGCCAACAGTCCTATAGCACAGTTATGATATCTACTTATGCTGCAAACGTGCAATGGTAAGAGCAAGTTAATAATAAAGAAGAAAGCATATGTGAAATATTGGCTTAGAAGGGAAAAAGTATCTGAGATGTGTAAGAGACATCTTTACTCAAAAAATGTTTGATTGCAAGGGTAATGTGAACACAAAATCTTGCAAATGGTCAGCCATGACATTGATTTTAAATAGAAATGTTTCCAAAAGAAGCACATAGCTAATACTAAATGAAGTCCATTTATCTAGACAGCATTGGAAAGCAAGGAGGAAAGCAAGCAAACCCCCACACAATGTGACATGGTCTAGGTGATCACGCTCCAGAGTCACCCTGTAGAGATTACTCTAATAGGTGTCCAAACTACATATTTTAGCTCCCCGTCCACTGATTCTTTCTGACAAAGAAAATTTCACATGCCTCTGCGATCTCATTGCTTCTGGTAAGCTTGTGCTTCTGCTGTGCAATTTACTTGAAATATTTCTGCCACAACTTCCCCATCTGGAGAGAGAGAGAGAGAGTTGTTCTTGCAGATGCTCTTGGAAGTTGTTTTTGCAGAATGAGAAATGGAGCTAGACATTCAGGCTGTCCGTTTCATCCCCTGTAGTTTTCAGCCCTGGCAGAGATGTGGACTGCTCTCGTGACACATAAGAAGCAGCTTGGAGCTGAGAGGTTTTGATGAAACTGCCTGAAGTGGTCCGAGAGGTCATCAGAGGAGAATAGCAGGCAAACTGTTGGAGACTAGCAAATATAAACTGTGTAAGTTTTCTGATCTTGCTTCTTTGTTTTGTTCAAGCATGACTATGAAATCCTGTCTTTGAAAAGAGGCGTTATTGTTGAGTGGCTTTTGTGAGGTGCATTTTATGAAGTAGAAAGAACTCTTTTTTTTTTTTTTTACCCTTTGTTTTAATTGGTGTCTTCTTTGCATATTTTTCAGTTATATGCCGTTTCCAGAAATATCTGTCAAAAGGAAGTTTCTGGTGTTACAGAGTCAAGGAGTCAATAGGTAGCTGCAGCACTTCCTATGTACTCAATCTTAACTTTGGGATTAAGATCCCAAAGGACTTGCCAGTATTGTGGACACTGTTATGCAGCTCTTGCCCTCTGTCTTTTCAGTGTAGAAACGGAACACTAGTGATTCTTGCGTACTGCACTAGAGTGCAGCAAAGGTGAATACAAGGGTGTTGGTGAATAAAGGAGATTCAGCAGCGGTGTATTTATTACCCCAGTGGCATCACAGGTGTGTTTACGGGGGTTTCCATGCCTAGTCCAGAACTTGGCTGAGGTGTACAAAAAACTTACTGACACATCGTTAATGCAGATTATCTCCAGTATTCACCCATGTACTGTAGGAAAGGTGGTCTGAGGAAATACAAGCCCGCTCTTTTGGAGACTGAGGTCTCAACCCAGAAACTCATGAGCAATAACTGGAACCAATCCACACAAGATGTAGCCCAGTACAGCACATACAGGACAATGACTCTCCTGCTTCAGGTTTCCTGGCATGCCTTGAACATGGTCTGATTTCACTTAGGGCACCTTAAAGACAGTTTGTGCCTAAAGGCACATCTCTGCTAAACAGACATGAGGTAGGTGTCCACTTTACCTCCTCCAGAAGGATCTACACTGAGAGTTGAAGTGGTGTTAATTAGCCAGCTGCCTTGTGTCATGATGTGAACACTGATGGTTGCACAAAAATGCATGGACATTCTACCAGAGTCAGAGAGCAATAGCAAGGACTAGTTCTGTTGAATTCCTTCAGAGGGTTGAAAAAGAAGGTACGTTCACTGCTTGAGCAGAATTCCTTAGGGCATGACTAGTGTGTTGAGACTCAAATCAAAACATGCACTATCCTTCTCAGTCACTTTTTCATTTCCAAATCAACACTTCAAAAGTGGATGTTTAGGGAGCCTAGCAGCTAGTCTTCCTTTTTAAAAGGGGCAAAGATCAGAAATATGAATCTGGAGGATATTTCCACCAACTCCCTCAAACAAATAAATGGAGCTCGCTATTACACACTTCAGTAATACATTCTGAGTTAGATATCAACTGTCACTCCTTGAGAGAAGCATTGACTTTGAAAGGAAACTTTCCCCAAAAGGCATAAAAGGGAATACATTGATATTGAACATACCAGTGATCGACATGGATGTGTACTGATAGCACTGTGTTTCTAATGCCGTCACAGGTGGCTTTATTCTGTGCTACAGGTCCTGTCTACGTGACGTATATGAAGAACAAGAACAATGTGACGGAGTTTGTCTTCCAGGGACTCACACAAGATGATACATTAGCAAAAGGATGGTTCACATTCTTCTTAGTCTTCTATGCCACTGTTATTCTTGGAAACCTGCTTAGCATCATCACTATACAGAACAGTCAACAGCTGGACTCTCCCGTGCACTGCTTCCTGAGCTGCTTGTCCTTTGTAGATATCAGTTACTCTACTGTCACAGTTCCCAAACTCATTTATGACCTTCTTGCTGAAAAGAAGACCATCTCTTTTGTGGGCTGCACAGCACAGCTCTTTGGGGTCCATCTCAACCATGGGGAGGCAAAGAGAAGTGTTCAGGAGGGACTTTTCAGGAATGTTGTTCTATTTTTAGCATGGCTGTTCAGAATAGAACTGAAAATAAATTCAAAGTTATATGCAGCTCTCATCTTTCTTTGGAAATTGTCGGTCAAAAGGATGTGAGCATATTGTCACCAGTCAAACCCGAGCCTTTGGGGTGGTATTGTGGCTTTTACCTTTAGACACCTTAGAGCTGTGTAAGTCTCAGGTCTAGGCTGGTCAGTCGTCTGGTGCTTTACACTATAAAAAAATCTAAGGGATAGGTATCTCAGTGGAAATACGGGGATCCAATATCTCTCCATACTCCACACAATATAACCTAATTCCTAGCTGAACACTGAAAATTTCCCTAAAATTCTTAACAGTACTGTTCTTGATCCATCGAGTTTTCCTCAACTGTTTGCAGCAGGGAAACCCCCAAATGCCCCTACGACCTCCTGACTCTGGGCAATGCTGTTCTACCGCAAATAGACTTACTTTAGCATTGCTGTCATGACAAGTGATTCAAGGCCGGGATTTTCCCAAATCTCCTCCTGGAACTGAGATTTGGGGAAGGGAAGAAGAGGAACAGGATTCTGGATGGTGGATCAGAAGGCTTTCTTAGAAAAGCAAACTGTAGATTTGAAGAGACAGCAGCTCTCTAACATTTTAGATTCCCTAATTTTGTCTGGGTTTCTCGAGGTGGAGACTAAGGCATAGGTGAATGCAGGGCTTAGATGAATGTGGGGCTTCTGAAAATCTGTTCTTTTTGATGATATTTGTCAGAAAGCATATTTGGGTTTGAGATTGTGATTCTTGATTGAAACATGCTGCCGGTTCTGCTGATGCTTAGCTCTAGATGGCTTTGACTATCTTAAACATCAGTGCAGACATGACTCATTGCTGTGCAGGGAAGCTCTTTGATGGTGATCTACCTGTCTTTTTCTGGAAGAGTAGTATTGTACATTGCTCTTCCCAGAAACCTGTAAACATACACAGTAAAGTAAAATGATGCCTGTGGTTTTTTCTCAAGCTATTTCCTTCCTGTGAGCTGGGAGTCCACTGAAAGAGACAATTTTGGACACCTCAGAAATCTGGTTTAAAAATCTCACATCTCTGTTCAAGATAAGGACAGTGCAACATTGATATGTGCAAAAACGGTGAACTTCACATATCTGCTGATACTTAATAATCAGAAACAAGAGATAAACCTTGAGCTTCAGCCTCTGCAGCAACAGAAAGATTACAACTAGCAGCACCAAAAGGCTACATTTTCACATTCTTTTTCCTGTGTTTTGGGACTGTCAGGCCAGTGGGATAATAGTGCATATAGTCCAAATGCTTTTACTACCCCGTGCATATTCTAATTTTAGCGTTACTGAGATAAACGGCTTCTGAGAGAGTGATGGCCTTTAATCATTACTACTTGATCAAAATTCAGATTATAACATACTGAAGATAAGTTTTCTCCCCAGCCGTGTGTCTTTGGGCAGAAATAATGATGTTTCGCAGTCACATCACCTGTCTGTAAAATATGCTGGCAGCCGTTTGAAGAAAAGAGACTTGTAAAATCCTTCTTTAGGGTGCCATAGATGATCACAGGGACACAATCTTTGCTAGAGTTATGCACAGCTTTAAGGAGAGGAAGTCAGGGGAAATAACAGCCCTAACAGGCTTGCAGTGAAATGCAAAGGGAATCCGCAAGACCTCTTTCCATCCCCCTTTGACTGTAAGCCTTATGCAGAGGCAGGAACCTCTCACCTGTCTGAGATTAATTCTGTCACTTTCAGCTCAACAAAGATTTCAACTCCTTCTGCCAACTGAGGGACAGCATTTGTAAACTCAGCCAGAAGGGATGAAACATCTACTAGTGATAGAACACCTATCCCTAGAGCTAGCTTAGTTGAATTGATAAAAGGATTCCAAAGCCTTTCCCAACTTTCTCATCTCCCAGAAATGATTGGTCGTTTATTCTCAAAATCACATTGATGGCAGACATGTAGTTGGTAAGTCACCATCTTATTTCGGCATTTTTTAAAGTGAAAAAACACTTCAGCTTGATTAACTTTCAGATTATGTCCAATGTCCTTAAAATAACTACCAGTTCACTCAGTTGCCTCAAGTGGATTGCTGATATGTGGAGATGAAAAGCAGGAATAAGTTCTTGTTACTTCACAACGGTAGCAAAATTAGAAATCAATCTTTTCTGCATTTCTGTAGTTTTTTCATGTTTCCAGGCAGAAGGGGAAAAAGGAGGTAGTAGTGAGTGACAGAAGAGGGAGATTTAACAGGAGAGGGACAGTTACTTTCCCTAGTGTTTGGGGGGCAAAAACATGGGTGTCTCTTCTCCAAGATTTCCTTTCCAGAACTTCAGGTTCTGTGTGTTGCACTGGAAGAGGCTACTCCTTTCAAATACTGAAGACGTAGCAGAAATGGCCATAAATTCAAATCATATTTCTTTTCTCCTCTTGAATATCCTTGAAAGCTTTTTCTCATCTTGACGGACTGGTGGTTTTCCTACATGAGCAAACGTTCCTAATAGAACAGAGAACTGCAATTCTGTGCCACGCACTCCTCAGGCAGGAGTCCTGTTTGTGCTTGGAACTTGCAAGTTAAGAGTCAGGATTCCTCCAGCTTTCAGCAGCAGAGGAACACAGTCTTTCAAGATAGAAGTTGCAGATACAACCAGTTAAAAGTCCACCTAAAAGCACTTCTAACAATTAAGTACCTTTCTGAATCTCACCCTTGGAAGGGTGAGATCAAATCTTCCTTGGAAGTCCTACTCTTTGTACCAAGGTTTTGATAAATTCTCCCCAAACAAAGTTCTCTTTCTAACAAGTCTGCTGAAGTTTCTCTGACATGACCTAAAACTCTCCTCAGAGCATCCTTCACCTCCTTATTCCTTAGGCTGTAGCTGGTAAGATTCAGCACTGGAGTCACCACTGTAGAGAACAGAGGGGCCCATTTATCTCAGTCCAATGAGTAGCAGGATGTTGGGCTACCGCACATAAAAACGGTGCTGCCATAAAACAAGAAGAGAGCTCTCAGATGGGAAGCACAGGTGGAGAAGGTTTTGCATCTGCCCTTGGAGGAGTGGATCCTCAGGGTGGTGGAGATGAGGTAGATGGAGGAGATGAGAATTGCCAGAGATGTGAAGGTGCCACGAAACACACCAAAAATGTGAAGTACCGTCTCTTTGCTATAGGTGTCAGAGCATGAAAGCTGGATCCTAGGGGGATGTCACAGAAATAATGACCGATAATACCAAAGTCACAGAAAGAGAATGTGAAGGTGGAGATAGTTTGCACAAGTGCGTGGACAAAGCCAGTGAAACAGGAGATGATTACCATCTGTGTACAGGCTTTTGAGGACATGACAGTTGCATAAAGGAGAGGGTTACAGAGAGCCACATGCAGTCATATGCCATTACTGCCAGCAGGAGACACACAGCACTAGCCATGAGGAGACAAGTGAATAGCTGTGCCACACAGGCACTGACTGAAATGGCTCTCCTCACTGCTGAAGAGTTCACCAGCAACCTCGGGGAGAGAGCTGAGGAGTAACAGAAATCCACAGAAGCCAAGTTACTGAGGGAAAGGTACACAGTGTGTGAAGCCAGGGGAATCAACCTTCATCTACATGATCCTTCCAAGATTCCCTATTAATGTGCTTAAAAAAAGCGGGTTACCTTCACCTCTTGGCTTTCTGTTAGTCCAGAGAGGATGAACTCAATGGCCACACGGTGATTCCTCTCAGGCATGTTGCTAGCACACTCATGTTATCTCCCGACAAGAAACTGGTTCAACACCTAGAAGTGATGGGAAACTGGCAACACACAATTGATTGTCTCAGTAGCCACAAGGAAGTACAGAGCATTTTCATCACAGCTTCTGACTAGACTTCTTTAATTACGCATTGAAATGACTTGTGATACAAGGGAGTACTGTTCCTATTTTTCAGGTGAGATAAGAAAGCACAGAAAGATAAAATAATTTATTCAAAAGGCAACAGCAGCACTGTGAAACACCAGTCCTAGTCTGGCACTACAATGGTTTTCGTGTGCCCTCTTTCCCCTTTTTTAAGGAAAAAAGTCTGCTTTTCTTGAGGACATCTATGGAGCACTCTTCTCCCCTCACTCGTGGCCACGGTTGCGTGTACAGTATCATGCAAATGGCCCACTCCAAGGGCAATGGCCCGCTTGTTCCTGAAGATACATGGTCTTGACACTAGTTCAGACATCATTCTTCCTGTATTGCAATCACCAATACATTTTTTGCCTCTTAGCTAACTCCCCCGGGCATTGGTAGCAGGGTAGTTACAGCTCAGTATGGGCCACAAAGTCCATTAACAGGGCAAAGCAGCCCCCGTTCAGCCTTGCTGAAATAGGAATATAATGGTTAGGCTGCAGCTCTGCCAACTTGCTAAGACCTGCCTTAATTACATGGACCTCCACCACCCTGACCTTTGGGACTGCAACTTGTAAACATACAAATAACAAATCCACATCCTGGCAGAAGAAAGTAAGAGTTTCCTCTCTTGAATGAAAGGTGCCAAGCACTAAATGGCAACAGCAGCAGGAAAACCCAGCTTTGCATCTTCCCAAAGAGGAGGAGATACCACAAGATCCTCCAGGTTTGGCTGAGAAAGGATTTCTCATTTGCTTGCATCCCTGTGGTCAAGGAAAAGTGGCCATTTTCTGCTCAGGAATAAATTGGGAAGAGTCACCAAATGAAATACTTTCCATTTAGAGGGTGAAAAATCTCATGCTAAAAGGGAAGGAATCCTGAACAAAAAGGGAATCACTCATCCCTGTAAAGGTTCTACCAGCTTCACCTCACATGAAAAATTATTGTTAATCTATTGGAGGTTACCAGTAACCTGGCTGACGCTCTCAAAGCGGAGTTCTTATCATGTGGGTGACTGAATGGAGGTTTCAATTCTTGCTGAGGTCTGTTTCTAGCATAGGCTTCAAGGTATTGCATAGGTACAAAACTATTCTCTTACTGACCTGTTTCATCCAGAAAGGCAAGAGAAGATACTGTAGATACCAAGCCAGTTTATTCCCCCCTTGAGCCAAATCTTTAGAAGTACTTGCCCATTTCAAGAAGCAGACAGCAGGATTAAAACCAGCCTATAATGGTTAGGTACACAGTTTAAGTGAGCAAAATGCTTACCCTGCTTAGATGCACAAAAGACCAGACTGCCTTTACATACTGAGTTATCTTTGCATAGCTGGCTGTTGTTTATCCCCAACCTACCCAACCTTTTCTGCCCTAAAGCACAGCAACTAGCCCAGCTAATTTTCAGAAAAGGGCTTCAATGAGCTTGCTATCAACAGGTTGCTCTCTTCCATGGACTACTTGGGAAACTGAAGGAGGAAATTTCCCTCTCCTGCCCCAACGTGAGTGATCAAACACTGGATTAGGTGCAAATTTGTACAATCTCCATCTGTGCTGACATTTAAAATTCAGCTGGATCGGGCCGGAGCAATCTGATCTGACTGAACCTGCTTTGAGGAGGAGGTTGGACTTGATGACCTCCAGAAATCCTTCCCAACCTAAATTATTCTATGATTCCATCTGCAGATTGAAAATGATCTTTTTCATCTCTAAAATGAAGAAATAGGCCTACCTTCCTTGCATGAAGGTGCGAGATATTTTATGCCATATTGATCCCAGAAATAAACTCTTACTTCAAAAGCTACAAACGTTTCACGTACCTTCGTAATAGTGAGTAGCTTCCTTCTTCACTTCAAAGACATCTTACTGAAACAAATCAGAAGATTTATCTAAATAGAAAAACTTTAGGACTTCAGACTTGCAGTAGAGCCCCTCCCTGCTCCACCTGCCCAGATAAATGTTATTTGCTGAGAAGTTTGCAGAACTATGCAATTCAGTACTGCCTTTAGAGCAACAGCTCATTCTTTTCCCTATATGTTGCAGCAGACCTGCAGCCTGGGCGTTGTGAAACATTAGTGGAGTGACATGCTGAGAAACAACTTCAATATGAAATGTGATATTCTAAAACTCAACTTGCCGCTTTGGAATTCTTTCTTCAGAAAAATGGTGTTACTGAAGTACTTGGTGTATTTAGGACTCTCGATGCAGTTTAATGTCTGTAAATTAGATCTCCTGCAAGACACCAGGCCTTAATTAGGAGTCTCAGCAGGTGCACTGTAATGAAGAATCTTTCTGTGAATTAATTTCCCCTACCCTTGGTTAGGGGTCTAGTCAACATCTATTCTAGGCTCCCCCTATAGACAAAGGAAGCAATATCACCTTCAGAGGACAATTCATCCCATCTTAAGATAAGTGTAATAAGCAGAAGGAATCATCCTCTAAGGGTGTCTTTGTTGTCATTGATTATAGGACATGCCCGTCTCATTCCCTGCCCTTACTACTTTTTACTAGTGAAACTGATGACATAAGTATCCTAGCAAATTCAGTGAACCCTGGTCATGCCTGTCCCTATCAACTCTCCAGAAAGCCCAAGTACCTTGGATTTAGATCATTAACTTCCAGATGACTATAGCAAAAGAAGAGTAATTTCACCTGGCATGAGTAATTCCCTAGCCCATGAGACTAAGGGACAGGGTAAGAAATAAGAAGCACAAAATAGCTGCACAGTAATTGCACGGTGGAAAGAAAGCCTCAGCATCCTCAAACTCACCGCTGCTCCTGTTACTGCCTCTCTTTCTTCTCACCTTGGCATCTCTATCTTCCTTGCTTTTTTGCACCTGATTTATCAGCCAGAGTTCAAGGGTAAGGAATAAGATCAATTGAACACAATTAACAAAGCTTTAGACTGCAGACTTTCATATAAATTCTTTTAATAATAATAAGACCATATTCATGTAAATAGCAGTACAGTGTAAGATATCAGAGGAATCAGTTCTGCTTATCTGACTCTGAAGAGCTGCAGTGCAACTCCGTGGAGTTGAAGTATGCCATCTGAATGTGAATCCACCTCTGTTATTAATTATGATCAAACTTGATAATTCTTCCTCTCATTAAAATGCACAGTCCTGATACACAGTTAGCTGGTTTTTCCACAGAAGACTCCTGTTGTCTCTAATAACACATCTACCCTTGGACTCGTGCCCTTTGTTAGATAACCTCTTTGGCTCATGGACCATCTAGTTTCAGGCAGCCTGCTCATCTGTGGAGCAGATATTTTGCTGTGATAACCTGTTCATCTGTGGACCATCCAGGCTCAGATTATGTGTCCATCCATCGGGGTAGATTTTTCTTCAAATGCAGATAGAAAATTCTTCAAGTAGGTAATTGCTGGTGATTTGCTTAGAGTTCTGGTGCCTCTGCCTTAACACTGCCTTTGCACTTGCACCCAATCCCACATATAATTTTCTTCTAAGGTCCTTGAATAACTAACTCTTTTGAAGAAAAGAAAAATAATGGTCTATTGGAAGATGTTGACATAGATATCATGTTTTAGTAAACAGTTTGCCATTAACCTCTCTCCCTGTTCTTGCAATATCACTGGACACTTATTGAAATTACTTTACGATAAGATGATGAAGACAGCTGTTCTGGGAAGCTGAGGAGCCTTTGAGACATACGAACAAAGACCCTTCCCCTGATTCTGGCAGGAGTTTAAGGACATCTCTACCTGCCAGAAAAGCTAGCTTACTTGTGCTACTTCGAGGGCTTAGAGGTTGTTCGACAAACTGTTGGCCTTCAGAGCAGAGAGCTGAATTGGGTTACTCAGCTGAAGAGTGATCTGCTCTGACTGTCCCTAGCAGGGAAAGTCATCAGTGGGGCTTAGGCAGGCAGAAATGTCCCAGGTAACGCAGCCTTAGTTAGACTGTGCTTACAGTGGCTGCTCGTGCTGTGGAGTGGGGGCGACTCCCAGGACAATGAATGTGCAGTGCCATGTGTAAGATGATGAGTGAGGGAAGCTCGTCTCTTTGGGCTGCACCATGAGGTCTGAATGTATTTGCATTGGACTGAGTCCTGTTCCAGACTGGATTAGACTGGCAATGCAATGGCTTCCGGAGTTCTCGTCTAGACTATGTGAAAGCCATGGTGTTCAGGAGATAGCTGGGTTAAAAGTGGATCAACAGGTATTGCTTGTCTGGGTTATTTATCGTTCTTTGTTTTGGTTTCCCAGTTCTTTGAATTCTTAAATCAAAATTACATATGCTAGTGAGCATTTCAATTACTACTGTTTCCAGGGTCTGAGGGCACTAATAGGCCTTAATGGGCCTGATCATCCTCGCCTGAGGCAGCCACTTGCACCTCCTGCCCATGGGCCCAGGAGCCCCATTCAAGCTCAACCCTGGGCCTTCAGTTTCTGTCTGAACTACCCTAGAGGAGCACTGATCTCCAGCTCAGCTCAGCTCAGCTCAGCGTGCAGACTCCATTGCTCTGGACCCTGCCCTGTGGACTGACTTCCTAGCTTGACCCTGGACCTATCTTGTCACTTTGGGCCTGCCCAGTAGGCACTGGACTCTCTCTGTCCCTGGTTACCCTCACCAGGCCTGATCCTGACTCTGACCCGCAGGCTGACTTCTCAGCTTGACCTCATACCTGCTTCATCACCAGGAACTCTCCTGGTCATCTGGACTCTTGGTTGAACTCGGCTACCATCTCCAGGTCTTCTCTGCCCACCTGGCTCAGGGCCAGAGGGACAGGCCCTGGCTGCAGCCTCCTGAACTTATCATTCTACACATCCTGAATAGGGAAAAGGAAGGAAAAAATGGGCACTTCTATGGCGTAACTCATCTCATCATGTAGCAGATGTCTAAGATACTCACATGAACCATTCTGTAAAAACACCTGTTACTTTTTTTTTCCTCCCCCTTCCTATTGAGAAGAAACTAAGATGGAAGACAGAAACGAAGGCATGCTTAAAGGTATATCTCTAGGTGAGATGAATTCCATAAGCAGCCATATGCATGTAGAGCTACTCCAGATTTATTACAAATAAACCAACTATTCCTTCACTGCCATATTTATAACTGTGATACTAATATTTTTTTAATTCAGAAAAGGATATTAAAGTCCACTGCTTGGATTCCAACTGTTTCCAGTCAACTTTGATGGCATTCTACTAGACAAATGTCTGATAGAAAACACTCTTTGATTAATTCTGCTCATTCCTGCACCAAACCAAGCTCCATTCACACTCATAACAAACTGACTGTCTGACTAGTAGGTACATGGACGTATGAATTCCTGAGCTGACTTTTGAAGGTGTGCAGCATATACAAAGTTACCTGTGAAGACAGAAATGGATGGTCAGCATCTTTGGGGAAATTAAGGTTTCAAATGCATTTGTCTGCATGGGATTACAATGATATTCCAGAGTAGATGTCAACTGCACTTAAACTCCAGGACTATGAAAAGAGTTAAATTCATATTCTTTTTCACTTATCATGTCTTTATTAAACCAAAGGTAAGTAACTGCAATTTATTTGCACGGAAGAATACATCACTACAGTCTGCTGCTGCTGTATCAATTCTATCAATAAATTGGACATACAAGCCACAAAGAACACGTGTGAAAATGAGGCTATTCTAGGATTCCTAGACTGTAACCTTCTAGTTCCACATTGTCCTGAAATGATGTTTTGCTAAATTTAAGTCTACTTTTAAATAGAAACAGACTTTATCTATCTCTGTTATTTCTGTTTGTATAACAGAGATGGTTTCTTTCCAAAATGTTGAGAAGATTTGGATTTATTCCTCTCTTGGTAATACCCAGCACTCTGAAAAATAAGGAGAACAGGCTTTTGTCTATCTGGTTAACGATGGAGCTTCTATATGTGTGTATGGACATCTGGAGATCAAGGGTCTATAAGCAAATCTGGTAAATAATCCAGTCCTTATTGGGGGAAAAAAAAAAGAAGACGACCTGCAAGCAATTACATAGCAACTTATGCCTGGATCATACAAGAACTTCCAAAGTGAACACAGATGTTACTTCCCAGTTGAGAAAGCAAGCAACTCCACCTGTGTTGAAATCCAGTGTTGTAGCAGGCAGGATTAAGCAGTGGGTGTAAGAAAATGAATGGCCATCCTTCATAGCAAAGAAACTAGAGATGGGAACTAGATCTTTCAGCTACTAATTTCTAAGGCCAGGAAAACGCAAATTTCATACTAACCAGTGCAACTAGTAAATTCCCTCCTACACAATGTAAGAGTTAGAAAAAAGAAGAGAAGTACTTTTTTTTTAATTTGATCTTAGTATGTAATATGGCTCAGATATCTTTCTCAGCTCCAATATTTCAGGATACATGAGAAAGTAACCGGGTTATAATTACACTCAGTGACTTGGATTCCTCAGTTGGAAGGACAAGATGTGAGGTTTTTGCTGTCTGCGCTTTGGCTCTCTATGATGTAAGAGATATGATCTCAGAAGTAATCGCCTTCACCTAAGCTGTTCATCTCGTGTTCTTCATAGTTTACAAAGAAGATTCATGGATCCCAGGCTATGAAGACGTCTCTTCTAAGAAAAGATGAACAGTGCCCAAGAAGTGCCCCCCTTTTTTTTTTTTTAACCTTAAAGCAAGATTAGATTGACAACGTCAGATGAACTCAAATCTTCTGCAGAGGTTTAAATTTGGGTAAGATAAATCAATGTGCCCACCTATGACTGGAATAAGCCGGGACAGCCTTTTGCTCAAGCCTATGACTAGATGCATAGTCAACTATCTGAAAAGAGCACGTCGCATATTTTTGTGCCACAACGCTCAGATATGATGCAATGTTGGTCAGTACAATATAATACAAGATAATACATTAAAACAAGTAGCAGCAGTAAACAATAAGTATCACCTATTTACAAAATAGAAGATCTCCAAATGATGTCTATATATAACTGATGGTATTATCAACAAACGTTGGAAAACGGAAACTTTCTCAACAATCTTACTTATTTCAAATTCTCATTTTCAAACAAATAGATAGGGTCCAAAAACTTTCTCAGCTCTGTGGACACGCTATGATCGTGCTTTGCCACCAGATGGCGAAGGCACAAACCTCAGTGTGTATAAATGTGTATTCACTGGTGCTGATGTTTTCCGGTAAGTTGAAGATGGCTATTTTATTTGTTGGATTTTCTTTAGCCATAGTAGGGCGCTATATTTTAAAAAACTTTTCTGAAAATTGTCATAATTCTCCTGCACAAGTTAATTATGAAAAGTCATACAAGGGGACATCCATAGGTAAAGGAGGAAGTGACACAATCCAGTATCACATCTGGGGAGGCTGCACAAGTATTTGGGGAAGCAGAGTAAAGGGAAGACAAGAGGATTTTCTTCTGTGAGGTGAATTGAATAACTGTGAAACTTCCACCTTGCAGGAACTAAGTTACTGTGCTCCTTCAGCAAATTATCCATTATGAACGTATTAATTATGTCACCAAATAACGTCAAAAGTTCAACATCTGCCAACAAGATAAATACAGGGAGTTGCATTATCTGTTTGTGTTAGACTAACTGACTCTTAGGATTCAGTTCATCTCGCCTAAATTCAGGCATCCTACTGAAGGACCTCATGCTGGTGCCTGGGTGGTTGGAGATCTCTCGGTAGAGATAAAAGGGAGAAATTAGGGAGGATTGTGGGTGAAAACGCTCATGTCATCTACCAGGAAGCACGTAAAAGCTTTGTCTGAATCTAATCTAGTCATCTAAACCCCCTCTGGACTCAATGGAGAGAGACAGGCAGTTCCTGGAGATGATTCAACTTGTCCTAAGGAAGAAGCGCTCTGTGAAGATGCTAACTTCTTTCTCTCTGAGGAACACAGAGGAAGCCTGATTAGCTTTAAATAGGTCACTTGCATACAGCTAAAGCTCAGTAAGGAAGTCTTCCCGTATGTTTTCCCCAAGTGTTTCACACCCATGAGCATTTGAAAGAGTAATCATGGAGCCTGGCCTCCTGCATTGCTGTGGTATGGAAATATGGTGTGATGGCATGGCGCAGAACTGCAGGCTTGGGAGGGTAAGGCTGGTGGATTTCCGGGGAAGGGTTTTTTTTTTTTTTTACACATGCACGTGCAATTTCACACATGCTTTCTCCATGTCATGTTGATTAGGCTCCATGCATCCCAGATTTCGGGATGTGCATAGTTTACTGTGCACATAAAGACAGTCCGAACAGCACACGGTGCAGCTCAGTGTGACATTTCAGAGAATGTGAAATGCATCTCCTGGACAGAGCTGTGCAGTAGATCCAGACCCATCATGGATCTTGAGCACATGCCACATGTCTATACAGCAGATGGGATTCATCTCCCCGCAGTTAAGCTATTTAAAAGTTAGGTGACTAAATCTAATCTAGTTGTCTAAGCTGCCTTTGTAGTAAAGGAAGGAGACAGGCCATTCAAGAAGATAATTCATCATCTCTCTTTTGCAAACTCATCTTACAGGGAAGTGGGACATTTTCCATTGCCACTCATTTCCTGCTGGTATTTTAAATGCTATCTTAAATTTGCCCTCACTCCCACACCTGCAGAAAGAGAAGGAAGGTCAGAAGCAGTGGGGGAGTCATTGATATTCCTGGTGGAGGCTGCTCTCCAAAGATCTCCCATCTTTGGACAAATAGTGTTTCTCTTCAATGGTGAATTCCTACTTCTCTAATCTTCCTTTTGCATGAGAGAGCAATGTTGAAACATTGAAATGTCTTCTGGGTCAATTATGCTAAATTTCAATTGAGAAAAATCAAAAAGCTTCCTTTTGATCGTTTTGTATCACTTAACTTCAACAAAGAAATTATTAGATATTTCAGAATGTATATCATAGACATTGTGGTGCAGTCATATAATATGTAATAATAGAGTGTGTTTTAAATTAAATGAAATTGGACAAGAAAGTAGGTATGAAAAATGCTTTGGAAACTGGAAGTGCTTCTCCACCTCAAATGTAAGGATGGCTCAAAGTCAAACTATACCAGCTGACTAGCTGGGCAGTTGGTTTAAAAGGAAGTGCTAAAAACCTGGGAATAGGAGCACTTACAGAGATGATTTATTTATTTATTTATTTTTCCTTGGGAGATGTTGTGCTGGAAGCGGGAAGGGGACCTGTGGGAAGATGGAGGCACTGTGGGATGCGTGGAGGAATACCGGGGCTATTAAGGTAGTGGGAATTCTGCATGTGTGTCCATCGCATGCACCTCTAAGCACACGAGGTTTATCAGCTGGAAATAACTGAGTGTGTAATTACCTCACAGGAACAGCTTTTGGGAAAGAGGTCTTCAGATATGCATGGGGGTGAGGGCAGACTGAAATAGCAGCAGGTGGCTATGGCCCAAAAGTGAAGGGGCTCAGCTGGACTTCAGGGAGAAATAAAAGAATGGTGGAAACAGTGAATTTAGGAGCAGAGTTAGCCAGCTACAAACGAGGGACATGTCTGCAGAGGATGCGCAACTGACTTTTTTGCAATTTCTGATCGCCTCACAGCCTGTCATTGCTTGAAACAAGGTAAACCCTGGCCTCAGCTCAGTTCTGCCATTATGAGCATTCACAGTCTGTGTCGTTATCTGTGGAGGCTAGGTTGAGTGCCAGTGTGGACTTCCAGCTGTTTGAGCTTATCTAGGTAATGCCCTGAACTGCGCTTCTCACGCTTGCTTCTGTCACTTGCTCCAATTACTCATTTCTTCTCCTCCTGCTAGGCTGAGCCATGTCTCCTTTTAGTCCTCTCCTCCCTTCCTTTGCCTTCCCTCCATCCAGAGTCAGCGTCCTCACGCACAACCTAACCAGGCCACCACAGCGGGACCATTCTTTCCCCAAACAGCCCCTGGAGTCTTCCTCAGCTGAGTCCCTTGCTCCAGGAGTTCAGCCAGACCTTGGCACTTACTTCACAGACCCCCTCCGTGTTGGCTGTAGCCTGTGCGGCCACCAACACATCCAGGTTCCCCCACCCCCCGGACTCTACCTTCTTCAGCCATGGCCTTGCAACAGCAGCCAGCTTATCCTCAGTGCTGAGTTCTTCAGTTTGAAAGGCATTGCACTACAATAAGGTTAGAGCTCATGATCACAGGTGGGGGAAGTGGTATGTCTGCATGGTATGACATTGTGTGAAAACCATCTGGGATGCCAAAGGTCTTTGCAGGACAGGGGACTGAACTCTCTATTTCCAAGTCTGTAGGTAGCAGCCCTCACTTGGGTCTGTGAGTTGACACATATGGCGGAGGTGGGCTGGAGGTATTCTTGATCTTTGATCTCGTAGGGAACATGGCAGTGGAAAATAGGATTTGGGATCCTTAATGGAACTATGGGGTGCTTGTCGGGTAGGGTTTAGGATAAGAGTTGCACTGGCAGACTTGAAGGGTTGGCTGACAGGCTTCTTGGCAGTTGAATTTTGTTGCCAAACCCAAAAGGAGGCCACAGAGTTGTGCAGGGACAGCCTTGAAGAGCTGGAATTCACTACCCGCTGCTAAGGATACAGAAGAAAACAAGGACACAATTGCCAGTTTGGGGAGGGGGCTGTTCTTCCTTCCCTGCCCCACTCCTTCAGTGACCACCTCCATTTATGCCCCACTGAAATTTTCTGGGATTCTGCTCTGCTGGGGTCTTGGCAATCTTGCTGCCATTACTAATCTGCTGCCCAAGGCAACCCCTCTGCTCTGCCTAATAACCTGAGAGAGGTGGCAGGAGAGAGAACAAATTGGGCTGGATTATGTATACTGTCAAATTTCAATTATTTTATTATTAAAGTTCTTTTTTTTTTTTTTTTTTCCGGAAGGGGCAACCTGTTTCATAAATTGTGGAAGTGATGGACTTCAGCACTGGATTCCTCTGTTGCCAGTTTGATTTCTCTCAGCATTAAGATGTATGCCTTTAAGAATACATTTTGTGCTGGTGGGCAAAATGGAGAGACTGTGGAAAACAGGCACGTCAGGCTGATACTTATTAACTGATGACTAGTAATATTTGACGGATGCTAACATAGCCATAAGAACAAAACTGTGGCATTTCAGTTTTTTTTTTTAATTGCTTCATCTGTAATTGTGAAACTGTAATTTCCTAGTTTCTTTTTTTAAGCTTTACCTTTCCTCCAGGGGAAATGTCTGTGATTTCCCTTGCTTTTCTCTGAGGAAACCCTACGCAGATTATTACATGTATTGATTTGAACTAATCACTCTGACTTTGACAAGGAAGCCAAACGCAAATTCCAGGTAGGTTACAGCTTTAAGGAGCCTGTGTCTAAAGACTCAAGGCAAGCAATTTAATATAATTGGTTTGTCTTTCCAGGAAATGACTTCGGATGATTTTAGTAAGGTCTCCGTAGGTACAGTTAAGAAACTTGGGCCTGACAAATTGCAATGATGCAACTTGGCAAGTGAGTTTGCGAGTGTGTTTAAATTGGCTCCAGTGTGCATCATTAAAAGCTCAAGTTCTTTCACTCCTTGAAATTAGCAGCTCTCTCATCTTACAGTCAGATGTGATTATTGCTCTAATCTAGGGACAGTGAGAGACCACCTTGAAGGAAAAGCAGCCTGTGAAAACTGGCAGGATCTCTACAATGCTTTTGCTGTATCTCAAAAACCCCACAGAGACCCCGGTCTAATCTATTTCATTTAAAGATGATGGGTCAAACAGAGCTGGCTGCATTGCACTAGTGGGGCTGCAGCTTTAAAACTACCTGGACTGAGCTGGTTTTGAACTACTCTGTTTTATGCTGGGATGATACACAGCTGGCTGACCAATTTGGTCTACATAGCAAAGGCAGTAAACTCAGAAATGGTTTCTGGCAAAGATGAGGCCAATTCACAAGTTTCCCTGTCTTCTTCTGCTGTCCCAGGCCTCCTACTCTGCAGATTTCTTCTTGCTACTCCATCTCCTTTGCAGAACCTGGAAAACAGGTGACAAAGTTTTCATTAGAAACCCAGTTTTTCATTTAATTTTAGAATAAAGAACATCCTGAGGGAGCCTAGCAGGGAGGATGGAGCCCACCTGCAATGTGAGCTGCAGGGAGGGATTATTCCCTTGCAACAGAACTACCTCAGAGCATCTTGTCTCTATGTCTGAAACACAAATGGCCATGAAAGAAAAAAGGATCGTTCTCAGCCCCATGTCTGAAGGCAGCAGCTAAGTCTGTAATTGGCCTGGGCTCATAACGAGCATCCTTAGTTGGACAGCTCAAGACCTGACAAAGCTCATTAATCCCACTATTAGTCAAAATCAGATTGCTTTGATCGCATTACTCCAGGAACATAGTCCTGGTGTGGCATGAGAGGGCTGAACAAAGCCCTTCTCCAGACACACATTTGCCCCTCTGATGCCTACATAAACCCCATAGTGATGGCTCCTCCGGTATAAGGCCGACGACCCTCGGTGGAAGCACCAGTCTGCAGGGTTACACAATGCAGTAGCATGCACAGTGCAAAGAAGAGGCCTAAACAAATCTCAACAGCAGCATGGCATGCATAAAAAGACTTTTCCTCTCCTTCCAAGCTTTCTATTTGCTTTGAGATCCAAAGCTAGGATTCAAAATCTAGGAAAAAAAAAAAAACAGCCAGGAAGTTGCGATAATAATGAGTGTATAGATGTAAAAGCATGTGGCTGGGCACCAGGGGGAATGGCTGCTTATTTGTCTTGTCCTGGTTGCTGCACTGTGGATCGAGATGAAACTCCAGGAGATTTCAGTTGCCCCAAACATCCTGACCTTTGAGAGCCTTCTGGAGAGCAAGTGCCTTTGGCAGGGCAGGAGTTTGGTAGGGAATCTGCAGTTTGAATGCAGATTGGAGACAGCTGAGAGTTGCAGGGGGGGCAGTGTGCTGCAGGACTTGGCCAGAGCGAAGCCTCTGAAGTGACAGAGGGAGAGAGACTCTCCTAGCGGGCCAGGGCTGAGTTTTCTGCAACCAAAAAAGCCACTGAGAGGTGTTGACCTGGAAAGCAGGGCTCAAAGGAAGAACTATTTTTCCAAGGACTCACTGAATTCAGAGGTGTGTGTTCAAAACTTTTGATTTAAATTGCTCCCCCAACAGGCCTGCAATTATCTGGGCCCAGCATATCATCAACTAGTGCATGCATGTATTCTCCAAATAGACTCCTGAGATTTTTTTTTTTTTTTTTGCTGGGCGAACGAATATCCTTTTTACAAGCAATATGTAACATCTACTTGCAACTGGGCTAAAGGCCTCTTTTTTTTTTCCTGAGTAATACTTCACAAGTACTGCAATTATTGCATATGGACTGAATATTTCAGTATCTAGAATAGAGAGAGGCTAGTAATGCTATTCTTATGAAATATTTCTCCACTTAGGTAAAATTCACTAGGCCTTGGTAACCGTATGACAAAGCTGATAAAAAGAACAGCATAACACAGACACAGCTGAGGACGCTTTTGGTAATTGCTGATATTTTCCTAAGGCCTTAAAGTCGGCATTTGCATTTGGTACATGATAGTGGCACATATAGTTCACAAGCATCTTGAGGATCAGTAACATCATATGCACAAGCCTAGACCTTTGTAGTCTTGGGCTAACAACATCACAACCAGCCTGGTTAATTGGAAGGCCTCATTAGATTTGGCTAAGAACATATCTCAGACACTGCCCTATGTTTCTACTTTTAATTACCCGGTACAACTAAGAACATGCCTACAATGACACATCTGAAAACTAGAGGTGTCACTGAGAGCCAGCAGCCCAAAGCTCTCTCCATAGTCATGGGAGACTCTCACCTTGAAGGGGCAATGCATCCCAACCTGAAAGAGGTTTCTAAGATACATGACGTGAAGCTCTCCTTGAACTTGTTTATACTTTCACATACAACTACACCACTACCTTTTAGACGTGTGCATTTTGATGAGATAGTTAGCTTTACCACGTACTTCATGCTGATGGCTAGCGATGTATGGTTTAGCAGAATGTCAGACGTTGCATTGTGACAGGATTGGATTATCAGCACTGGGATCTAGATGTAAGGTCTCAGGTTAGAAGGTCCAGAAAGGGAGCATCTCACAGGCAGGAGGTGCATTCGTTTGGCTAGTATTAGCACATCATCACTTGGCTATCTGTACAGCACTGTATTTTGGAGCCGTGTATCACAGAGATTTTGTATGAAGTATTGCCCTCTTGTGGCTGTCCAACAAAAGATGGGTAACTCGGAAAGTTTTCAGCTAGTGGAGAGCACATTAAGCCATTTGGGAAGACGGAAGGGCACAGCCCTAGTTCTACTCCTAGGCATACATGAAATGTATCTGTTCACTGTGTCCATTTCTGGCATCTCTTGGTTTTATTACATAATGATTAGCTCCATTCTCTGTTTCAAAATTTCATGGGATACATGATTTCTGATGGTCCTAGGGCTTACTGCAGTACACACAAAGAGAACTGGACCTCATGCATTAATTCCAGCCGAAGGTCTATGCAAGCATTGCATAGGGTAGACCTGTGTTTGGCAGTCCTTGGAGAATACCAGCATATCCTCTAACATATACATGGGAGTCTTAATTTTGCAAGAGGCACACACTGCAAACATAGAGAAGATGCTTTAGGAGTGATTGATAAACAATATTATCCACGTTAACACTGCAAAAGTTATTGGTTGGTAGTGTTGGAACAGTAACATATACACCAAGCTGTGCATCCAGAGGGAAAGTGGCATTGCAATAAATAAATGCATGGATGCTTCCTGGAACAAGAGTGGGATTTTTTGATGTTCTCTGAAGTAGTGCTGGTAATTTGTGCTCATTCTTATGCCTGGCTACACATGCACTTCAAGTAGCGCATGGATTTCACAAGTGGTTTACCTTTTGTCATTTCTGGAGGGCCTATACAAAATCATAGCTGATCATAGTAATGAATTGCTAGAATGGTTATCAGTAAAGATTTTCCTGCATAAGATTCAGCTAGAGTATTCTTGTGAGCTCTCGCTATAGAGCCAGTGTGTAAGTCATTCCTGCAAGTACTGAGTTACTGTTTAATATAGTAATGCAAGGTATATGGAAAGATCCTTCAACGCCAAGTCTGCCTAGACTTCTATGCACTGGGAGAGGGGAAAAAATTAAATGTCTGAGTAGATCCTAAAAGTGATAATACCGTTGTTATGAAAGTCTACAGGGCAAAATTTGTAGGAAGAAGTGTAGTCTTTTATCAGATACTGGATTATATTCCATTTTGTATCCCACCAGATAAAGCCAAAAGAACAAAATGCATTCTGGGTACACCATCCCTTCCCTGAGCTTCAGTTTGTGCCCATTGCCTATTTTCCTGTCATTGGGCACCACTGAGAAGAGTCTGGCTCCATCTTCTTCACACCTTCCCATCAGATATTTATAAACATCCATAAGATCCCCCACCATGAGCCCTCTCTTCTCTGGGCTAAACAGTCCTCTGCCTCCCTTTGTAAGAGAGATGCTCCAGTGCCTTAATCAGTTCATGGCCCTTCACTGGACTGGCTCTGGTAAGAGGCAGAGTGCTGTGCAGACTCCTGGCCATGCGTGTTGTGGTGATAAATCTGGGTGCATCTTAACTATGCTTCTGTGCTGGGATGATGAATGCTCATGGCTGGAGATAGACCTCAGGTTTGTTAAAGCACTGTGGCATGGCATTCCAGCTGTGGTGCCTGGTGCAGAATAATTGAGAGGACTTTGTTGTTTGCACACTGCTCTGTACTGGAACCAAGTGTCAAGGATGTGTTTCTTAGGGGCCTTTTATTGTGGTTGCTGCCTTTCTGTAAAGGCTAAGCTAATGACTGTTTCCTGCTGGAACTCAGCTCTCAGTGCTAATGAATGTGCATTCTTAACAGTAAACCAGTGAAAGTATGAAAGTAGTTTAAGTTTTGTTCACCTTCAGCTGTGGGTCATCATGTTGACAAGGGGTTCATAATGCATTTTCTGATTTTTTTTAAAGTATATTTCAACAACTTTAAAAATAGCATGATTGTCCATTCCTATCCCAAACCATTTAAATTCCAAAGCCAGGCTTTAAGAAGTTGGTAAATGCCTCCATGAATTTTTCATGAAGCTTTTTTTTGGGGGGGGGGCGGGGGGGGGAAGGGGGCTGCCTCTGTTCTCATGTTGACATCACAGCAGAGTTGTTATGGATGGGATTGATGTGAAACAGTGCAGGTGAGGCATCTGTACCAGGGCTTTCTGTGCAGTTCCCTGTGCAGCAGGTGAGGAGAAATCAAGAATTGGCGTTCATCCCATCCCAAAGTAAATATTTCTCCTACGCCAGATGAACTGCACCATCATAGCACCTTTTCTCTCAGCTGAAAAAGAGCCTTGGAGCCACGCACGGATGTGTAATTTCAGGGTCTGAACTAGGCAATTCCTACATCTGCAGTTAAATAAAACCCAGCAGGGCATAGTCTCCAGAACTGGTTTGGTATGACTGTCACTACTTAAATAATACAGGGCCTATCACAGTGTTGGCATGCACCAAATCCATGTCCGTCTATCTCTTTCCCTCCCCCCTCTACCCCCAAGACAATGACAGGATACAGTGCCAAGTGACTGCTCATTAATAGTTTGCCCATGGCTAACCCCTTTTGAAGTGGAAAATGGGAGAAGAGAACTGACCCATTTGGATGTGAGCCATGCTATGCTCCCATGGTTTTGGGGAGCAACAGTCTGCGTTGACAGCTGGAAGACCCTTTCTTACCCTTTTCAGTAAGGTCATACCAATGTAATATTCACCAACAAACTGAGGCAACCAGATCATTGCTTCTGGTACCAACAGGCTGTGCAGTCACCAACAACGTTTACTACCTCTATAAATGGAAGGAATCTCTTACGAATTGTGGACTAAACTAGCACTGTCTGAATACTACGGAAAAGTTTTCTGTAGCTACACCGTCAAAAAACACTTCAGATGTTTCTGAAAGCTACAGGCAAGTTAATGACCATGAATTTCCAAACATTTGCTTCTGAGTTGGGAAATGAAGCAGACAGCTGGGGACTGGACAAACATATCTCTTCTCATTAATCAAGATTTTCAAAATGAATATTAACCCAGATGGATGACCAGCATAAGGCACTTCAGAAGAAAGAGTTTTAGGAAGTGTAAAGAACATTCTGAGAAGGAGTTTCTTTAAAGCATCTAAGATTGAGCTGTTGTGAAAGGTCTGGAACTAGGTTTAATAATATTTTAAAATGATATGTGCGTGCCATTGTTTTGGCCACAAACTATTTCACAGCAGATAAAAGCTTGAGCAAACGTTAGCTGTTTCCAACAGCCTCTTTCTAATCAAAATGATACGCCGGTGACTTTGAACTGCATATCAAATGGTTGTCTGAGAGTGGGAATGGACAGCACTGTCAAGGAAATCCTGATGTAATGGGTTTAAAAAAAAAAAAAAAATCTCTGCTGGGAGCAGAGGCCAAGGCCTTTAGAAGCTGTAGGGATTAGCTTCTTTGTGCTTGAGGTAGGTTTGGTCATTGCTGCTTCTGTTGGGTTTAGCATGGATATCTGTCTCTTTGAATACCTGATCTAGAAGATTGGGGTTTTTTGGAAGGAGATTGTCTGCTGTAGAAACAATAGCCCTACTAAGAGCAGCATGCAGAGATGCAACCAGACTGCAGCACCCTGAAAGCCTTGTGGGATTATACAGGAAAATGCAAAATTCAGAGATGCAAGAAACCTTTCTGACTCTTCTTCTCTGCCTCATATACAGTTGTTTGAGAGTGAGTGGACTAAGGAAAGAAGTTGTGACGGTGTGCTCCTTTCTCCCCCCACTGATGTGCTCTCTCCCCCTCAACCTGACCTCCCTGTAAACAGCACGTATGTAGGGGCTAGTTGAGCATGCACCAGCTAAGACCTGTCTAGCATGCAAATATGACCATGAGTCAATCATCTCCCCCCCATAAATAGGGGGCAGCCCAGAGCCCATTGAGCTCTCCTGCACAGCAGCGGGCTGCACTGCAGAACCTCCTTTTGAGTAGGAGCGCCTCTCAAGGTCACTCCTCGAGGCTGAGAGATTCCTTACCCGCCACAGATCCTCGGTAAGTGATCAACAGCATGCTGAACTTTTGTGAACTTCGCAAAACTTTCCTGAGTTATATCCCTGACTGATAGCACACCTAATTCCTTACCCATAAACCGTTGACCAAGTCTGAGACTAGGACTGGATTCTGCCGCACCTAGGCTTCTCTCCGAAGGAGTTTAGAAAGCAAGGGGGTCCAGTCTGAATCTTGTGACTCAACAGGAGGGTTCCCTTTGCACTCACTCCTTTAGATATGAACTGTTGACCAAGTCTGGGACTAGGACTGGATCCAGCTGCACCTGGGCTTCTCTCCAAAGGAGTTTAGAAAGCAAGGGGGTCCAGTCTGGACCTCGTGACTCAACGGGAGGGTCTCCATTGCACACGCATCTGACCCTGTCCTTCATGCAGTAAATAACTGAGAGAACCTTGCCAATTGAACCTCGTTAAATCGTTCTTATTTACGACTGAACTTTGTTAAGTCGCTGTCTTACTGCAGTAAACATAGTGCTGCTTCCCTCTTACGAGGGAAGTGCATCACTCCTTTCGCGACAGAAGTCTTTTCTCAAACCTTTTGCAACTAAATCATAGGTGGAAGAGACAAAAGGGGCATGTTGTAGAATGTCATGTAGTACACCCCTGTTTTCTTCTCTGCTATGCTGTCGGATATTAGACCAATCACTTGTAAATCCCTATGGATTTCCTATCTATGGAATGAAAGGCCAGTGACGCAAAGGACTTAGAAACTTCTTCCATTACATGCCTGCTTTCCTGTAGTTTTACTCTTGTTGTTTATTTATATCCACCATATTTAATAAATACTGTCTGTATATTAAGATAATTCTCCAAGAATGAAATGAATCACCATCTAAAGGTTCTTCTGTCTCTCTAGTTTAGAGGGAAACATCCAAATCAGAGTCAATATATTCCGCTCCTCAGGCTGACAGTGCAAACAAAATGCATAACGTAAAATACTGAAAATCTTCAGTGGCATCTAAGCACACTGCAGGGGGCTTTCAAAACATCCTGAGGATGCTATCAGCTCACAGAAAAGAATTTCTCCATCTGATAGCAGTCAGCGTGCTATATGCAACAGCTAGGTGCGTTTATGTTCAACCTCAGTGCAACAGCTCACAATGGCAAGGCAAAATTGGAGCACTATTTTATATGATGTCATCCCCATGCTAAATCTCTTGATCCACAGCCTGAGAAACACAGGTGGAAAGGATGCCCTCATGTCAGCTGTCACTGTCCACCTATCTAGCCTGAACTTCATCAGTTTCTCTAGCAGGATGTCATGAGAGACTGTGTCAAAAGCCTTGTTGCAACTGAGGTAAACAAGTACCTCTCCTCTCCCCTCACCCGCCAAGCCAATCATCTCCTCAGAGCAGGCTGGCAGCTTTGTTAAGCAGAGTTTCCCCTCATAAAGCCATCCTGTCTACCTCCAGCCTATCACCTTTCTTTCATATCTCTGGAAATGATGTCCAGGATTAGTTGCTCCATCACCATCCTAGGGACTGAGGTGAGGCTGACTGGCTTGTAGTTCCCTGAATCCTCCTCCTTGCCCTTCTTGAAGGTAGCAGGGGCATTTGCTCTCTTGCAGTCCTTGGGAATCTCTCCTGTACACTTCCTTGTTAGGTTTGAGGTCAGCCAGGAGCTCCTTGTTCATCCACATAGGCCTCTTGCTACCTCTGCTTGATTTCCTGCTTGTTGGAATGGACCACTCTTGAGCTTGGAGGAGGTGATCCTTGAATATGAGCCAGCTGTCTTGGACCCCTCTTCCCTCCAGGACCATAACATATGGAATCCTTCCCGAGCAGGCCAAATTCTCTTCTCCTCAAGCCCAGGGTATTGATCCTGCCTTTTGCCCTCTGCTCCCTCCTCACAGGATCCTCAGCTCCACCATTTTGTGGTCACTGCAGCTAAGACTGCCCCCGACTTCCACATCTCCAATCAGTCCTTCCTTGTTTGTATGTATGAGATCCAGAGTGCCTCTCCTCCTCAGCTCCTTGATCACCTGTGTTAGAAAGCTGTCATCAATGCACTCCATAAACTCCCTGGATTTCTTGTGCCCTACTCCATTGTCCAGCCAGCCAATATCAGGGTGGATGAAGCTCATAGGACCAGGGCCTATGGACATAAACTTTATTCCAGTTCTCTGAAGAATGCCTCACCTATTTCTTCTTCCTGAAGAGACTGTCTACAGCAGACACCCATTACATGGTCACCAGTGCTGGTCTGCCCCCAGTCCTGACCCATGAGCTCTCAGCTGGCCCCTCACCTGTCCCCAGGGAGAGCTCCATGCATTCCAGCTGCTCATTCAACTATTTCTCTTCTCTTCACACTTGAAACAGATTGCATTTTAAGCAAGAACCTAAATTTTGTCAAATTTAACTTGATGGCTTCAAGGAAGTACTTCAGCTGCTGCCTTGTACATCATATCCATTCAACTTCATCTGCAACATCTAAGTTGATTGTAGAGAGGGGCACACTATTTCTGTGCTCATCCTGCACCACAGGTGTCTGCCTCCTGACAATATAGAGAAAGAAGACTGAAATCAATATTCAGAGATATGACATCCCCGCTGTTGAAGGGACCATGTCTGTACTTACCAACAGTTTGTGCCATTAGGGACAAATTCAAAAGACTCTTTTGCTCTTCCCATGAGTCTGAACAATAGTGTACTAAGCTGTCACAGCAGAAAAGTCTGGCAGGTGAGCGTTCCACAGGTCAGCTGGTGACCACTGTTCAAACAGCCTACATAAGACTTCCTCCAGGAAAGCAAAGGTTCTTCCGTGTCAAAACCATGATGCTACAGAGCCTCCCACAGAGTTCAGTGTCCTGACCAACAGGAAGGGTGGGACTCAGTTCTAAGAGACACTCACAGACACTAAGCAGCAGTGGGGTGAAGGGGGTGGTCATGGCCACATATTTTTCATTCCATAGACGCACCCTCCAGTAGCCCACCTCCTGCTTGGGGTCCTCTACATGGCAGCTGGCAGACTCATAACAGACACCCAGGGCCCAGTGGGTTTTGTCTCCTACTTCAGCCTCCCAGTAGCAGCAGCCTGATGAATAGGCAGATGATCCCAGCACACAGGGGCAAGTGGTGAAACACAGAGCTGTGAGGCAGCTCCTGGGGGATGTCAGTGAAATAAACACTCGAGATTCTCTGAGAGCACCACACTGGCATGAGCTGTCTGAGGGTCCAGAGACACATCTCCTTTGGCAGAGCAGAGACTATGAGAAAGCAGGGAAAACCAAGGGGGAGGGAGCAATGGATTCACACACCTCACCCCAGAAGAATCAGCTGGAGAAGAGCAATTACACAGCTATTTGCCCATTGACCACAAGGCAGCTGGGCATCTGTCAACCCTCCATGCCCCATCTCCTCACCATACCACACACTTGAATTGCCTTCTCTGAGTCCCTACCCCAAATTGTCTTAGCTCTATGCTATGCCACCTTTCTCCTGAAGTTGCTTACCTTCCTCTGATAGTCTACACTGTCATCTGTTTCATCTCTCAAGCGCCCCACTCCTGACCCCTTATTCAGGCAGGCACCAACAATACTGGCACCAGGGGTCACTTCTGCACTTTGGCAGAGTGACAGGGGTGCTGTTGAGCACATGCACTGATATAATGGGCTTTCTCCACAAAGGGGCCCACAAATGAGCTCTCAGGTCCATTCATTGGGTTCACCAACAAGACAACCACTTAAATGAGAAGAGTCAAGTCTAGTCACTTCAACATTTTAAACCAGGCCTAGACATACAGGTGAATTCAGAATGCCAAACAGAAGACACTTTTCAGAGCCAAGGACTGGACTCAAGTCCCAGACCTAGGTCTCTATATAGCTTGACTACCAGGGTACTTCTTCAGCATCTTCTTAAGCTGAAATAATGGCCTAGGGAAACAGGCCGTTGCCCTCTTCAGCTCAAGAGGGACAGAAGGTAGCTCCAGGTTCTTAAGTGTTTCATGCCTAAGGAAAGAAGTGACCTCATCTAGTAATCGAATCAATCACAGTGTCTAGAAGATGCCATTCCCTAGTACAAAACACAGCAGCTGTTTCTAGGAATTATTGCTATGCTAAGGTTGAAATGCTGGAAGCTTACCAAAAGTCTATATTCCCACTGAGAAACCATGACAGGAAAAAATTAAGGGGAAGAAGCTGACAGTTCATATATATTGGGATTTGGCCCAGAGTCAGTATAACTATCCTGGTCTGAGAAAAGGCAAAGGATGGAACTGACCACCAATATATCAGGTTTTATCTTCCAGGGGGATCATTCTATTACAGTGCAATGCAGCCAGTCTCCTAACACTGCACTGAAACATTGGCATGGCATTAATCCCAGAGGAAAGGAGCACTCCTACCAAGCAATTGCATCTTCAACTACTAACGGCTCCTTCCCTATCCCCTCCCCTCCCCCCAGATAGGAAGAGGAATAGGGTACATCACCTCTGCAGAACACTCTACATGTCCTAGAAAAGGAGAGGGAAGACAACAAGTCAGATCCCACCAAACACCCCCCCCCCCCATCAGCATAAATATTGTAGGGTGTGTCTGCATGCCCAGCAATCCTTTTGCCTGTTAGTGCTGGGCTTTATCTAACCCAGGTGTCATTAATTCTGCTAATTATTTGGGGGAAATGGAAAGAAAGGCAGCACTTGTGAGGTTGGCTCATGACATCTGGATGAGTCACACCCCATTTTTACCCTTTGGGTATAAAGTCTTGCTTTTCAAGGTGCAGACCTACCATGACTAAGTTTAAAGCTCAGCCTTTTCCTCACCTCACCAAGAAAGATGAAAGTCATGTTGCTCTCAGCTAGACCACATGGAAGAGATTAAACAGGGAGATCCAGGGCTCCTGGTTGCAGAGGGCCGTACAGATTAATAGTGACCTCTCAAAATGCAAGGCAGAGCTTCAGCCCTGCCCCAGAGAAAGGGACTGCCACAAGAGCTTCTTTGAAAGGCTGTGATCCACACATTGGTGTAGGAAAAGCCCCAGCATACAAACCTTGAGCACCCCTGCTCTGGACTCCAGGCATCTTTCCATGTCCACCATGAGGGTGTTGAGAGAGCAGCACTGCTCCGAGAGGTGTGCTGTGGTGGTCTTCAGCCTCCCCAGCATCTCAATCTCTTCTGCGCTCAGGCAATGCAACTGCTGGTCCTCCTCTTGCTCCGGGAAGGAGTGCAGCTCCTCAAAGTCACAGGTAATGCACTTATGACAGTTCCACACTAACTCCTGTGGGACAGAGAAGTCACCAGGAGATTAGAGAGCATCTCCCAGCTGGGGACTGACCTGAGCCAACACCCCCAGGGAAGAAAGAGCCCCTCTTGTCAACTCTTCTGAGCTCACCACACCACTGCAGTTCACTCCAGCTGGGTGGGCCTAAAGAGAAGGCCCCTACCCCACTCCTCCCAGCTCTGCCCCTTCTTCCACTTACTCTCAGCTCCTTGGGCTTTTTCTCCTCCATGGATAAATGTTCCTTCAAATCCTTTGCTTTTCTGCCCAGATGCTCCACGCAAGCTTGTAGCTTATCCTGGAGAGGGAAGGGCAAGAGATTCTACTCAGGCAAAATGGTCCAAGGCATCAGATGCTGAACCAGCACTGAGAAGGCTTGGATCATACCAGTTGAGAATCATATACCAATTGATCTGACATGTCACTTCATGCACTTTGCTTTCATGGGGTGTCAATTATAAATTCCAGCAATCCTCTGGCTATTCAGACTGAACATCTGCATCAGGTACTACACTGAGTGTTTCTGGGTTAAAGTTCTGAACACCTGTGTGTACAGCAGCAATACAGGCTACAATATTCCTCTGCCTTCAAAATTTAGCTTCTGAACAGCAGCTAGAAGTGCAGACAAGGAGTCAAAGCAAGATAGTTCTACACTGTATAGATTAATTTTTTCTAGGGAGTCAATCACCAGAGCAACTTTCCAGGAAACCTACTGTATCTCTGAATCAAAATGGAACTTCTGACTCCACCCTCAGATACGGGACAGCAGGAATTACTCAGTGGAACATCACAAATTTTGCTCTAACACTCCCTCCTGCCTCTGAAAACGACTAATCGAATCCTAAGTTGAGATTCCTAAAAAAAAAATAAAGAATTGGGGGGGGGGTCCTGAAAAATGCCTCCAACATTTTGGATGCAACTTGTACAGACACCTTGGCTGGGATTCTGTCCAAGATTAAGACATCTACATTTAGATGAATTAGATGAATTAGATGCCTAAATTCCACTAGATGTCAGTATAGTCACAGGAGTATTCTAGAAAGCTAATTAGCTGACTATGCATCTACTGTCCGGTGAAGTGAATAAGCACATTTGTCAGACTGTTGGTTCTAGCCACCAACACAGCTAGCTCAATTGGTTGAGGTTGCCTCAGAGGGTGAAGCACGCATCCCACTCAGCTGCTGGAATGTTTCTTCAGCTTCAAGATGGAGAGCCCGTGAGCAGTAACATCAGTTTCTGATGTCGGAATCATTACTGTAGTTTTGGGTGGTCTCACCTCAAGCTGGCCATGAGGTATAGGCACATTTCTACATAGAGCTGCCTTAGTTCCCGTTCCTCCTTGCTCTATCCATTAGACTCCAGTTTCTTTACTGGATCATAGAAACGAAACCCTGAGCCCCCAGCACGTACCCTCCTCCTTCTGTAGCAGGGACTGTCTTTCTCCTCCCTGTTTGCAGAGAAGAGCGGAATCTACTAATAAGTTCTGCTTCGCTGCTTAGAGCGGGTAGGAGCCAGTAGTCATTGGGCCTACACTCAGCTCTTATGCCTAGATTAAACTCCTTCCCAGAACTGGGGAGGCCCTACATCCTCTTTCATAATCTACTCATGTTCTGATCCCTAGGCTCCGCTTCCAAACTGTGGTGCTTGAATACAAATTTCTCTAGAGTTTCTCTAGTCACTAGCACCCTTTTGAAATATTTAGCGTCGAAGTCAAACTAGAGATGCAACACTTGTTCCCAGACTGTTCTGCTGCATTCCTGTGACTTAACAAGTATTGGTGGGTCTGAACTGGCCTACTGCCTTACTTAGGATGAGATGGTTAGAAGTTTAAAGACTGGAGTGGAATGCCAGGTATCTCAAACCTTGTGAAGGAAATGCTTTCTAGCAGTACCTCCGGGAGATACCACTTGCTTTCCTTGTGTTTTTTGAGGGCTTCATCCAGGGGCCCTCCTGTATGAGTGAGATGGCCGTGGGAGACTGCACACACCACACACATGGCTTCCTGGTCCTCCTTGCAGAAGAGACTGATGACCTCATGGTGCCGGCAGCAGAGCTTCTCGTTCTGCATCTTTTCCTTGACAAAAGGCAACTGCCGGGCTGTCTCCACTATGCTGGCCAGCTGCTGGTTGGGGTACATGACTTGCTGAGCACAAACATGCTGACACATTGGGCAGCTGAAGTCCTTGACCACTGGCTCCCAGTAGTGGGTGATGCAGGCTCTACACAAGCTGTGGCCACCGGGAATCATGACAGGGTCCTGCAGGTAGTCAGACTGATGGAGCAAGTGGTGTCCATGTTAAGGACCTCCAGATGACTGAGGTAAGCCATTGGTGGTAGTGCTATGAGATGGGCACAGACTTCGGGAGACAGTTCCTATATCCTCATATAGGAATAGTCACCTGGAGAAAAAAAAAGAAAAAGAAAAAAAAGAAAACCACACCACAGAGCAAATAGATCACATACATGCATTGTGCAGCATGTGGACTCAAGGAAGCCTAAGAATCAGGCCTCATAGATATTCTCTCCTAGCTTGAGTGAGGAGAGAAGACTAGAGAAAAGACATGGGCTATGTAACCCAGACACCTGGTTCAGCTTCATTGTCCTGTTCCTCACTGACCAAGGCAAGCAGTAATTTAAGTAACAAGCATTTATTGAATTCCCCAGTACCTTGCAGGAGGAGTTCTTTCGCCATATCAGACATGGGGGGGGAAGGCAGGCTGGAAATAGCACGCATGTTAGCAAGCGTAGTAGTACTGAATATTTCTGCTCTGTCACCTACATACAGACTTTTTCCCTTGAACTCAGTACATGGGGACTAGACACACAGAGAAACAGAAATGAGAGGTCCCACTTTCATACATAGCCCCCTGAAGGCAGTCTGGAAGAGGACTTATTAAAAGATAGCCCAGGCCTCATGGCATAGACTAAATAGACTAGCTTCCCCCTCTCACTGTTTACACATGGTGCTTACAAGATGAAAAATTCCAATGCAAACAAGTTTGTTAACAAGGAAAACATTTTTCATCCAGAGGGTGACAAAACACTGGGACAGAAGCCTAGAGAGACTGTGAAACCTTCATACTTGGAGACAGGGAAAAACCAGCTGGATAAGACCCTTAATGTCTTAATCTAATTAGGCCTACTTTGAGCAAAAGACTAAATTAGGAGACCTACAGAGGACTCATTGAACATAAACTAGTCCACAATTTCACAACCCTGTAGATCTCCACTTCAAAAAAGAAAAAGCATACTACAGTTGAAGGAAATCAACAGGAGCAGGACACCCCTAGACAGACTGAAAAAGAACAAGTCTAACCAAGTAAGACCTCTTGATAAAATTTTAAAAGCTAGAAGCACTACGAGTTAGGCATTCAGGGCATCTAAGCTTTTTGGTCACAACACTACCTTGCCAAGGATAACTTCCAAGCTAAAGAATTTGTTAGGCAATACACATCCCAGGTGGACTGCCACAGACCTTTGCTTTCAGCAACTAGAGAACAATTCCCACTCTTCTCCTTTACAGAAAAAAACACAGATGTGGCTAACAATGTCATTTATATAGGAGCAACAGCTGTGATTGCCACCCACATGCCCTTCCCTACCTCACCCTATGAGTATGAATATGAAGCATATTAATTTGTGGGTTTAGGCATTAGTCATGGAATCTCTCTCCTTTCCCTCTACGTTGGATGTATATTCCCTGAGATGTTGCAGAAATCCTCTGCGCCCTCCGGGGTGACCCCTTCATTGATGTTAGGAGAAACAGTGCAGGTTTCCTTGACTGCAGAAGCAACTTGGACACCTGTGGTATGGTCAGAAATACAAGTTTATTGTCCTGTTCCAGGCTGTGTTGATCAGATTCAGGACTAATCAACAGGTACCCACAAGCAGCCCTAATGTCATTAGCTTATATTTCTCTTTCCTCTCTTCCCCTCCCAACTATGCTTTCCCTTTTGACTCCTGTTTTGCTCGTTTCACACCTGTATTTGCTATTTATATGATTATGTTGGTAACTCTAGCCTTCCTGAGCAACTTTGCTAAGACAGCAATCCTATTTCACTGTCTTTCAATATCCTTCACCCATGGGGAGTTCCTGACAAGCCTCTTTCACTCTCTGTAATGTCCAGCAGTTTCTCGTGTTTTTATCCTATTAGTGTAACCTCGGGTCATGGAGAGCCACCTGCCCAGATAGATAAAAGCCTGTTCAGATCTCCTTCTTTTTCAGAGTGCTGGGTATTACCAAGAGTGGAATAAATCCAAATCTTCTCAACATTTTGGAAAGAGACCATCTCTGTTATACAAAACAGAAATAACAGAGATAAAGTCTGTTTCTATTTAAAAGTAGACTGAAATTTAGCAAAACATCATTTCAGGACAATGTGGAACTAGAAGGTTACAGTCTAGGAATCCTAGAATAGCCTCATTTTCACACGTGTTCTTTGTGGCTTGTATGTCCAATTTATTGATAGAATTGATACAGCAGCAGCAGATTGTAGTGATGTATTGTTCCGTGCAAACAAATTGCAGTTACTTACCTTTGGTTTAATAAAGACATGGTAAGTGAAAAAGAATATGAATTTAACTCTTTTCACAGTCCTGGAGTTTAAGTGCAGCTGACATCTACTCTGGAATATCATTGTAATCCCATGCAGACAAATGCATGTGAAACCTTATTTTCCCCAGAGATGCTGACCATCCATTTCTGTCTTCACAGGTAACTTTGTATATCCTGCACACCTTCAAAAGTCAGCTCAGGAATTCATACGCCCATGTACCTACTAGTCAGACAGTCAGTTTGTTATGAGTGTGAATGGAGCTTGGTTTGGTGCAGGAATGAGCAGAATTAATCAAAGAATGTTTTCTATCAGACATTTGTCTAGTAGAATGCTATCAAGTTGACTGGAAACAGTTGGAATCCAACCAGTGGACTTTAATATCCTTTTCTGAATTAAAAAGAAATTAGTATCACAGTTATACATATGGCAGTGAAGGAATAGTTGGTTTATTTGTAATAAAATCTGGAGTAGCTCTACATGCATATGGCTGCTTATGGAATTCATCTCACCTAGAGATATACCTTTAAGCATGCCTTCGTTTCTGTCTTCCATCTTAGTTTCTTCTCAATAGGAAGGGGGAGGAAAAAAAGTAACAGGTATTTTTACAGAATGGTTCATGTGAGTATCTTAGACATCTGCTACATGATGAGATGAGTTATGCCATAGAAGTGCCCATTTTTTCCTTCCTTTTCCCTATTCAGGATGTGTAGAATGATAAGCTCAGGAGGCTGCAGCCAGGGCCTGCCCCTCTGGCCCTGAGCCAGGTGGGCAGAGAAGACCTAGAGGTGGTAGCCGAGTTCAACCAAGAGTCCAGATGACCAGGAGAGTTCCTGGTGATGAAGCAGGTATGAGGTCAAGCTGAGAAGTCAGCCTGCGGGTCAGAGCCAGGATCAGGCCTGGTGAGGGTAACCAGGGGCAGAGAGAGTCCAGTGCCTACTGGGCAGGCCCAAAGTGACAAGATAGGTGCAGGGTCAAGCTGGGAAGTCAGTCCACAGGGCAGGGTCCAGAGCAATGGAGTCTGCACGCTGAGCTGAGCTGAGCTGAGCTGGAGATCAGTGCTCCTCTAGGGAAGCTCAGACAGAAACTGAAGGCCCAGGGTTGAGCATAAATGGGGCTCCTGGGCCCATGGGCAGGAGGTGCAAGTAGCTGCCTCAGGCGAGGATGATCAGGCCCATTAAGGCCTGTTAGTGCCCTCAGACCCTGGAAACAGTAGTAATATTAAATATTAAAAATAAATATTAAATATTAAAAACTTTTCTGTAATAGCAAGAGCTACAGCTTTACTGTGAGAAAGTACAATTGTGACACTTTTGAAGGCGATTATTTTCACCTAAGTTTTTACTTTCAAGTTTGATGCCTTGAAGACATCCCAGCTTTGTTTTCAACTGTTGCTAACTAGTACCACTTCAGCAGTATCGCTTCCATGTTCTGTTTCCATTCCCTTACCTCATACATCCTTGTAGTCTTTTTTTTCCTGACTCCCAGTCTGAAGGTGATCATTAACCTTTTAGCAAAACCGGGTCACATTCATCAGGCACCTTAGACTGTTTACAGTATTAGTGATGTGGGCGACTCGAGTCTTCCATGCAAGAACAAAGTTACCACACAGCAGGTGGTCCTGAGGGACAGCCTACCCTCTTTTGTTGTGGGTGAATATCCTTGAACCAATTCACATTCATCGCAGGCTAAAAATGTGCACACAGAAGAATTTTTTACAAATGCTGAGGCTGGGATTCATCCTACTTAAGTTTAGACTTCTGTTAATGAGCTGCCAAAGCATAAACCAAACTTGTAGGCTCTTGCTATAGCTCATGAAGGCAAATAAAAGTCTGTTTGCCTCCATAGTTTTGGGAGAGAGATTGATCACACCTGTCTCTGTCTCCCTTGAAAGGTCTATATTTCTATCTATGAATTACAGGAAGAGTGTAGAGTGACCAGCTCAGGTTTATGGAATTATTTCAAGTCCACGTTAATGCAGCTTAATGCTGCCCTGAGTTCTGGTTTTGGATCACATTCCATCTGATTCAGGGAGCTGGCTCATAGAGAACAAAAAGCCACTGGCTTCAGTAGGGAAAGACTTCAGTCTCAGCTGCTTTGGCCATGGAAGTAGCACAGAGAAGGAAACGGAACCTGCTATAACACTGCCTCAACACACAGAGTTATTAGACAAATGGGTGTAAGACCATTTTTCCCTATTCTTAGGAAGGACTGCAAGTAAAGGTCCCATAAAAAGCTACACTCCCTCTCACTGGGGGTCATCACTCAGAGCAACCCATTCTGCCCATCCTGAACCACTTAGACCCCTTAATGTGTAAACGTAGTGTCTGAGGAAGAAATATGTTCCACTCTTCCGTATCCATAGCTTTATCATTAAGACTGACAGGTGTCATTAAACAATAACCAGTCAGTTCCCAGAGCAACTCTGGCAGCATCTAGAAGTACAAATTTTCTGCAAGCAAACATTTTCATGCTTCCTAGAATACCATGGAGGTTGCAGATATTCCTGACTAAACTGTGAGAGAGGACTGCAGGAAAGAAAGATAAATAACCCAGACAAGCAATACCTGCTGATCCACTTTTAACCCAGCTATCTCCTGAACACCACGGCTTTCACATAGTCTAGACGAGAACTCCGGAAGCCATTACATTGCCAGTCTAATGCAGTCTGGAAGAGGACTCGGTCCAATGCAAATACATTGCAGACCTCATGGTGCAGCCCAAACAGACGAGCTTCCCTCACTCATCATCTTACACATGGCACTGCACATTCATTGTCCCAGGAGTCACCCCCACTCCACAACACGAGCAGCCACTGTAAGCACAGTCCAACCAAGGCTGCGTTACCTGGGACATTTCTGCCTGCCTAAGCCCCACTGATGACTTTCGCTGCTAGGGACAGTCAGAGCAGATCACTCTTCAGCTGAGTAACCCAATTCAGCTCTCTGCTCTGAAGGCCAACAGTTTGTCAAACAACCTCTAAGCCCTCGAAGTAGCACAAGTAAGCTAGCTTTTCTGGCAGGTAGAGATGTCCTTAAACTCCTGCCAGAATCAGGGGAAGGGTCTTTGTTCGTATGTCTCAAAGGCTCCTCAGCTTCCCAGAACAGCTGTCTTCATCATCTTATCGTAAAGTAATTTCAATAAGTGTCCAGTGATATTGCAAGAACAGAGAGAGGTTGCAAGAACAGAGAGAGACGCACCAGAACTCTAAGCAAATCACCAGCATTTAACTACTTGTAGAACTTTATATCTGCATTTGAAGAAAAATCTACCCCAATGGATGGACACATAATCTGAGCCTGGATGGTCCACAGATGAACAGGTTATCACAGCAAAATATCTGCTCCACAGATGAGCAGGCTGCCTGAAACTAGATGGTCCATGAGCCAAAGAGGTTATCTAACAAAGGGCACGAGTCCAAGGGTAGATGTGTTATTAGAGACAACAGGAGTCTTCTGTGGAAAAACCAGCTAACTGTGTATCAGGACTGTGCATTTTAATGAGAGGAAGAATTATCAAGTTTGATCACAATTAATAACAGAGGTGGATTCACATTCAGATGGCATACTTAATGCTTAAACTCCACGGAGTTGCACTGCAGCTCTTCAGAGTCAGATAAGCAGAACTGATTCCTCTGATATCTTACACTGTACTGCTATTTACATGAATATGGTCTTGTTATTATTAAAAGAATCTATATTAAAGTTTGCAGTCTAAAGCTCTGTTAATTTTTTTCAATAGATCTTATTCCTTACCATTGAGATCTGGCTGATAAATCAGGTGCAAAAAAGCAAGGAAGATAGAGATGCCAAGGTGAGAAGAAAGAATGGCAGTAACAGGAGCAGCGGTGAGTTTGAGGATGCTGAGGCTTTCTTTCCACCGTGCAATTACTGTGCAGCTATTTTGTGCTTCTTATTTCTTACCCTGTCCCTTAGTCTCATGGGCTAGGGAATTACTCATGCCAGGTGAAATTACTCTTCTTTTGCTATAGTTATCTGGAAGTTAATGATCTAAATCCAAGGTACTTGGGCTTTCTGGAGAGTTGATAGGGACAGGCATGACGAGGGTTCACTGAATTTGCTAGGACACTTATGTCATCAGTTTCACTAGTAAAAAGTAGTAAGGGCAGGGAATGAGATGGGCATGTCCTATAATCAATGACAACAAAGACACCCTTAGAGGATGATTCCTTCTGCTTATCACACTCATCTTAAGATGGGATGAATTGTCCTTTGAAGGTGATATTGCTCCCTTTGTCTATAGGGGGAGCCTAGAATAGATGCTGCCTGGACCCCTAACCAAGCGTAGGGGAAATTAATTCACAGAAGGATTCTTCATTACAGTGCAGCTGCTGAGACTCCTAATTAAGGCCTGGTGTCTTGCAGGAGATCTAATTTACAGACATTAAACTGCATCGAGAGTCATAAATACACTAAGTACTTCAGTAACACCATTTTTCTGAAGAAAGAGTTCCAAAGCGGCAAGCTGAGTGTTAGAATATCACATTTCATATTGAAGTTGTTTCTCAGCGTGTCACTCCACTAATGTTTCACAACGGCCAGGCTGCAGGTCAGCTGCAACATATAGGGAAAAGAATGAGCTGTTGCTCCAAAGGCAGTACTGAATTGCGTAGTTCTGCAAACATCAAAGCAAAGAACCTTTATCTGGGCATTTACCTGGAGCAGGGAGGGGCTCTATTGCAAATCTGAAGTCCTAAAGTTTTTCTGTTTAGATAAATCTTCTGACTTGTTTCAGTAAGATGTCTTTGTAGTGAAGAAGGAAGCTACTCACTATTACGAAGGTACGTGAAATGTTTGTAGCTTTTGAAGTAAGAGTTTATTTCTGGGATCAATATGGCATAAAATTTCTCGCACCTTCATGCAAGGAAGGTAGGCCTATTTCTTCATTTTAGAGATCAAAAAGATCATTTTCAATCTGCAGATGGAATCATAGAATAATTTAGGTTGGGAAGGATTTCTGGAGGTCATCAAGTCCAACCTCCTCCTCAGAGCAGGTTCAGTCAGATCAGATTGCTCCGGCCCAATCCAGCTGAATTTTAAATGTCAGCACAGATGGAGATTCTACAAATTTGCACCTAATCCAGTGTTTGATCACTCACGTTGGGGCAGGAGAGGGAAATTTCCTCCTTCAGTTTCCCAAGTAGTCCATGGAAGAGAGCAACCTGTTGATAGCAAGCTCATTGAAGCCCTTTTCTGAGAATTAACTGGGCTAGTTGCTCTGCTTTAGGGCACAAAAGGTTGGGTAGGTTGGAGATAAACAACAGCCAGCTATGCAAAGATAACTCAGTGTGTAAAGGCAGTCTGGTCTTCTGTGCACCTAAGCAGGGTAAGCATTTTGCTCACTTAAACTGTGTACCTAACCATTACAGGCTGGTTTTAATCCTGCTGTCTGCTTCTTGAAATGGGCAAGTACTTCTGAAGATTTGGCTCAAGGGGGGAATAAACTGGCTTGGTATCTACAGTATCTACTCTTGCCTTTCTGGATGAAACAGGTCAGTAAGAGAATAGTTTTGTACATATGCAATACCTTGAAGCCTATGCTAGAAACAGACCTCAGCAAGAACTGAAACCTCCATTCAGTCACCCACATGATAAGAACTCCGCTTTGAGAGTGTCAGCCAGGTTACTGCTAACCTCCAGTAGATTAACAATAATTTTTCATGTGAGGTGAAGCTGGTAGAACCTTTACAGGGATGACTGATTCCCTTTCTGTTCATGATTCCTTCCCTTTTAGCATGAGATTTTTCCCCCTCTAAATGGAAAGTATTTCATTTGGTGACTCTTCCCAATTTATTCCTGAGCAGAAGATGGCCACTTTTCCTTGACAACAGGGATGCAAGCAAATGAGAAATCCTTTCTCAGCCAAACCTGGAGGATCTTGTGGTATCTCCTCCTCTTTGGGAAGATGCAAAGCTGGGTTTTCCTGCTGCTGTTGCCATTTAGTGCTTGCCGCCATTTCTTTCAAGAGAAGAAGCTCTTACTTTCTTCTGCCAGGATGTGGATTTGTTATTTGTATGTTTACAAGTTGCAGTCCCAAAGGTCAGGGAGGTGGAGGTCCATGTAATTAAGGCAGATCTTAGCAAGTTGGCACAGCTGCAGCCTAACCATTATATTCCTATTTCAGCAAGGCTGAACGGGGGCTGCTTTGTCCCATTAATGGACTTTGTGGCCCATACTGAGCTCTAACTACCCTACTACCAATGCCCCGGGGAGATAGCTAGTAGGCAAAAAATGTATTGGTGATTGCAATACAGGAAGAATGATGTCTGAACTAGTGTCAAGACCATGTATCTTCAGGAACAAGCGGGCCATTGCCCTTGGAGTGGGCCATTTGGATGATACTGTACACCCAACCGTGGCCATGAGTGAGGGGAGAAGAGTGCTCCATAGATGTCCTCAAGAAAAGCAGACTTTTTTCCTTAAAAGAGGAGAAAGAGGGCACACGAAAACCATTGTAGTGCCAGACTAGGACTGGTGTTTCACAGTGCTGCTGCTGCCTTTTGAATAAATTATTTTATCTTTCTGCGCTTTCTTATCTGACCTGAAAAATAGGAACAGTACTCCCTTGTATCACAAGTCATTTCAATGCGTAATTAAAGAAGTCTAGTCAGAAGCTGTGATGAAAATGCGCCGTGCTTCCTTGTGGCTACTGAGACAATCAATTGTGTGTTGCCAGTTTCCCATCACTTCTAGGTGTTAACCAGTTTCTTGTTGGGAGATGATATGAGTGTGCTAGCAACATGCCTGAGAGGAATCACTGTGTGGCCATTGAGTTTATCCTCTCTGGACTAACAGAAAGCCAAGAGGTGAAGGTAACCCGCTTTTTTTAAGCACATTAATAGGGAATCTTGGAAGGATCATGTAGATGAAGGTTGATTCCCCTGGCTTCACACACTGTGTACCTTTCCCTCAGTAACTTGGCTTCTGTGGATTTCTGTTACTCCTCAGCTATCTCCCCGAGGTTGCTGGTGAGCTCTTCAGCAGTGAGGAGAGCCATTTCAATCAGTGCCTGTGTGGCACAGCTGTTCACTTGTCTCCTCATGGCTAGTGCTGTGTGTCTCCTGCTGGCAGTAATGGCATATGACTGCATGTGGCTCTCTGTAACCCTCTCCTTTATGCAACTGTCATGTCCTCAAAAGCCTGTACACAGATGGTAATCATCTCCTGTTTCACTGGCTTTGTCCACGCACTTGTGCAAACTATCTCCACCTTCACATTCTCTTTCTGTGACTTTGGTATTATCGGTCATTATTTCTGTGACATCCCCCTAGGATCCAGCTTTCATGCTCTGACACCTATAGCAAAGAGACGGTACTTCACATTTTTGGTGTGTTTCATGGCATCTTCACATCTCTGGCAATTCTAATCTCCTCCATCTACCTCATCTCCACCACCCTGAGGATCCACTCCTCCAAGCAGAGATGCAAAGCCTTCTCCACCTGTGCTTCCCATCTGAGAGCTCTCTTCTTGTTTTATGGCAGCACCGTTTTTATGTACGGTAGCCCAACATCCAGCTACTCATTGGACTGAGATAAATGGGCCTCTCTGTTCTCTACAGTGGTGGCTCCAGTGCTGAATCTTACCAGCTACAGCCTAAGGAATAAGGAGGTGAAGGATGCTCTGAGGAGACTTTTAGGTCATATCAGAGAAACTTCAGCAGACTTGTTAGAAAGAGAACTTTGTTTGGGGAGAATTTATCAAAACCTTGGTACAAAGAGTAGGACTTCCAAGGAAGATTTGATCAGCTTCCAAGGGTGAGATTCAGAAAGGTACTTAATTGTTAGAAGTGCTTTTAGGTGGACTTTTAACTGGTTGTATCTGCAACTTCTATCTTGAAAGACTGTGTTCCTCTGCTGCTGAAAGCTGGAGGAATCCTGATTTTAACTTGCAAGTTCCAAGCACAAACAGGACTCCTGCCTGAGGAGTGCGTGGCACAGAATTGCAGTTCTCTGTTCTACTAGGAACGTTTGCTCATGTAGGAAAACCACCGGTCCGTCAAGATGAGAAAAAGCTTTCAGAGATATTCAAGAGGAGAAAAGAAATGTGATTTGAATTTACGGCCATTTCTGCTACATCTTCAGTATTTGAAAGGAGTAGCCTCTTCCAGTGCAACACACAGAACCTGAAGTTCTGGAAAGGAAATCTTGGAGAAGAGACACCCGTGTTTTTGCCCCCCAAACACTAGGGAAAGTAACTGTCCCTCTCCTGTTAAATCTCCCTCTTCTGTCACTCATTACTACCTCCTTTTTCCCCTTCTGCCTGGAAACATGAAAAAACTACAGAAATGCTGAAAAGATTGACTTCTTATTTTGCTACCGTTGTGAAGTAACAAGAACTTATTTCTGCTTTTCATCTCCACATATCAGCAATCCACTTGAGGCAACTGAGTGAACTGGTAGTTATTTTAAGGACATTGGACATAATTTGAAAGTTAATCAAGCTGCAGTGTTGTTTCACTTAAAAGAATGACGGAATAAGATGGTGACTTACCAACTACATGTCTGCCATCAATGTGATTTTGAGAATAAACGACCAATCATTTCTGGGAGATGAGAAAGTTGGGAAAGGCTTTGGAATCCTTTTATCAATTCAACTAAGCTAGCTCTAAGGATAGGTGTTCTAGCGCTAAACGATGTTTCATCCCTTCTGGCTGAGTTTACAAATGCTGTCCCTCAGTTGGCAGAAGGAGTTGAAATCTTTATTGAGCTGAAAGTGACAGAATTAATCTCAGACAGGCGAGAGGTTCCTGCCTCTGCATAAGGTTTACAATCAAAGGGGGATGGAAAGAGGTCTTGCGGATTCCCTTTGCATTTCACTGCAAGCCTGTTAGGGCTGTTATTTCCCCTGACTTTCTCTCCTTAAAGCTGTGCATAACTATAGCAAAGATTGTGTCCCTGTGATGATCTATGGCACCCTAAAGAAGGATTTTACACGTTTCAGGAAAATACAGTCGTTTGGTCCTGCCAGTTGTCACCTTTCTGTTGCTGCAGAGGCTGAAGCTCATGGGCCAATGCGTAGAGGAATAAAATGTTGTTGTTGTTGACGCCTTCCATAAGCTATGGTCCCGCTGTTGCCTGCTAGCATCCAGCAGCCGGAAGAGAAATCAGAAAAATCATGGCGTTCTTCCCCAAAACATTAAAAAAAAACCCAAACAGTTTTAAAATTATAAGCCTTAGCTTGAACTGGCCGTGTGCCCTAACGCCCTAGCAGTTTCAGTATGAAGGGGGTCAGTGGGCCCCATCTGTCTTTCTACCTGCCCCACCTAGGGTGAGACAGACCAACCTCTGAAGGCGCCTGTCCCTCTCCGTTGACAATGGTGCTGAGCTAGACAACTGTCCTTCATTGCATGAAGAATTTAGATTGATACAAATAGGTGGGGCTGGTCCCACCTTTAGCTGTGTCCACAGAGTGTGAATGCTGGGTGAGGGACATGCTGGCCCAGGCCTGAGGGACACTATCCCTCTAAGCCTTGAGAATCAGGATTTATCCCAGTTCCGTCCTGCTGGCTGCCATCCACATAACCCACCATGGTGAGGAGAAGACACTGAGACGTCCGCAGTATACTGGTGCATGCCTGTGAAACGGGAACCCACTCTGCCACCCCCTGCATAGAGCAGAGGACATTCGGGGAACCAGAGCATTTGCGACATTGTCCCACGGTTTGGTCTGTAGATCTGCCGCTCTGCTGTGCAGGGAACACCTTCTTATCTTGAATCACACTTAAGCCATGTTAAGGTGCAACACAAGTGCAAGCCAGTGTTTATAGGGAACGTGAAGTGAAGGAAGGAAAAAGAAAGTGCTTTAGTTACTTTCAGAGTGCATTACACAGATGTCTTTCTCCCTCACGCACCTGATTTGCTCTTTTCCTCCTGGCAAGGTAGGAGTCAGGGTCCCGTGGCTCCTCGTGGCTCCTTCGTCCTTGTGGAGAACCTTAGCTGCTATAGCTAACCTCCCTGTGGCAGCTGTGACTGGCTCTGAGATGATTTAATCTTCCATCTTCACATTTCTTCTCTTCCCTCCTGCAGGAGTAGCTGCTCCAGCTATTCCCTTGGAATACATGTTTCTTCCTTTGCCTGGGCCTGTAGATGTGCCCTGTTGTGCTAGGAGTTATCCTGCGTACAGGAATTATTACTGAATAACTCTTTATTTTCACTGACACATAAAATTGTGCCCCCCAATGCTTTCTTTGCCCTGCAATGCTTTCTTTGGTGGCGACAATTTCCTACAGTGAGCAATTTATCTTTCACTTGGATCTTTGATTCTCTATTAGTCTAAACAGTAAAATGCAAAATCTGAGGCAGAGATGAAGGGCAGAGGGGATGGCTAGGAAGGAGGGCATTAGTGAAAGGTGAACTACTGCAGAAAGGCAGAAAGCTGTACTGGAATGGGAAGGGGAGAAGCTTCTCCTCATATCATCTGCATCAGCAAATGACCCAACCAGCATCTAATATCAGCAGTGTAATTGCTAACCCATGGATTCAGCATATGACAATGCAGTACTCCAAAGAAGGCATTTACTCCAAAGTAAAGGGGAAGGAAGCCTTTGGTACAATTGCTTCCAGCAGCAGGGGACCTTGCAGGTCTTGCAGACACCTTGGGCCATCATTTCCTAGCAGAGCAGACTGCAGAGTAGATGGAGTTTGTCTGAAAGAAAGTTTACACCCAGGAGAGCTCAGACTAATGGGATGCTCTGCCTGGAACACATTTTAATATTTTTGATAGCATTCATTTATTTATTTGCTGGTGTCTCAGCAGTGCTTGGAAGCCCCAGTCCTGCGCCTGTGCTATTCAAAAAGAGAACATAAAGGGAATCCCTGCTAGTCACAGAGTTTGCAATGCCATTCCAATCAAAACATGAACTTTCAGCGTCTTCCTAATTACTGCAACAGCTAAAACCAAGCTTTTCTTCAAAAGGGAGCTTTCAGTAAACTTTCCAAAATGGAATTATAGTGAGAGAGACTTGATTTTCTCAGCTCCTGAGAAAATGTTACCACAGTTCTACACCTCACCCTTTTCACTCCAGACTTTTCTATTCCACAGTTTTCTCATGGCACTTTTCATCTCCTCATTTCTCAGCGTGTAGATGAGTGGGTTCAGCATGGGCGTGATAATACTGTAAAACAGAGCTACCTTCTTGTCCTCCGAGAGATTGCTGGATGGGCGTATGTAGGTGAATGTGGATGGCCCAAAGAAGAGAATCACCACAGTAATGTGGGACCCACAGGTGGAGAGTGCTTTGTTCCTCCCTTCGGATGTTCGCCTTTTCAAGGATAACAAAATGACAATGTAGGACGTGACCAGGATGAAGAAAGTGACCACAGAAATCATTCCACTATTGGCAACGACAATGATGCCCGCAACATAGGTGTCGGTACAGGCCAGTTGTAGTAGGGGATGGACATCACAGAGGTAGTGGTCAATTTTGTTGGGGCCGCAAAAAGGGAGCCTAACGGTTACGAGGGTCTGCACCAGGGAGTGCACAAAGCCCCCCACCCATGAACCCATCACCATCCAGCCACACACACGCCTGGTCATGAGAGTGGTGTAGTGCAGGGGTCTGCATATGGCAAAGTAGCGATCATAGGCCATCACTGTGAGGATGAAGACCTCAGCGCAGGCAAAGAAATGTAACCCAAATAGCTGTGCAATATACAGCTTATACACCTGGGAAAATAAAGACAGACACATGGTTCATCAGCATTTTTTTCATTATTAATAATGAGTTCTATATCAGAAGTGGATACAAACCAAGAAAGATATAGCATTGGTATTAAGCTTATGAAGCGTTTAGTTTCTGTCATGTATTTTTTTTTTAACGGCTATTTAATTCTCCACAGTACAAAGCTTCTGCCATGGCTTTGGTGGCACGGAGATAGGTGCACTCTGTGATATGTTCCTTAATCCTGGTGCTCCAGGATTTTGAAGGACTGGCTCCATGGCTGGTAGCCTTCCATGCACTAAGGACAAGGCCAGAGTGTTCACCTTGGGCACTACAAGGCAGATAATGCAGCATGTTTGCCCTCAGGGGAGACAAAGTCCCTGACAGCAATCTTTGTAAAATGGGTGTCTTTAAGAATACCTGGAAATATTGCTCAGAATGATGATTGGCTTTATAAGTACACATGATCTTCGAATTCTTGTTTAGAAGGGAAATGTAACCACAGGCAGAGAAAAGCACTCTCTTGTGTATATACATTTTGAAACGTAAATATGAAATGTCACAGGCTGAAAAATGAGTTCTGGGAAGGTTATCTATCATGGAGAAAAAAAACTGCACATATGACTTAATGGAGTATTTCACATTGTTCTAAATCTCAGCATTGTTTCTATCAGAGGAAGGAAGAATGAAAGACTCTTGTGAGATCTTCTGTCCCAGCGTTGTACTGATTTTACCTAGTATGATTTTTGATACACTCTGCGTGATGCTTTCAAGGGTTAACTTAGCTTAATGAAGCTAATCTAACTAAACTCCTTCAACAGCCAGTATAAGTCTGATTCATAGGCTGATTCAGAATGACTGAATTAGGGTCCTTTGCAGAACCCTTTTTTCCTCCACTCACTATGAGGAGCTTAAGCAAATTAGCACCACCAGGTTAGAATGAACTTCAGAGAATAATCCACCTTTATTAGGTTATGGCTGAGCTCCTTGTCCCTAGGCATTTCTACATCCATACAGTTTCTCATTTGAGACAAGGTCACATTCCAGCATAAACATGGGACTTCTTTGGTTCACCCTGTATTCCAGCTACAACCCATCGAGCATTACATGTCACTAATAAATGAGTAGCCTACATCTTTAGAAAGAGTGTAACGTCTCTAGCTTGCCATTATGCACCCAGACCACCAGAATTCCCTTGCTCAAAGAAGTCTGGGAACCACCAGATGAAGCTCTTCACAGAGAGTTTAAGGTCAGCCAAAAGCAGGCACTCTTTTAATAAAAATATCCACTGTATGGGCTTCCTTCTAGTATCAAAACATTCCCCGTCAGCTGGTGTTAAAATGCACCATTTTAAGTCCTGCAGAATTACATCACAACCAGGTCTTCTCATTTGTGTTGGTGATCTGTGAGCAAATCGGCAGAATGATTCAGTTAAGCCAAGTTATCTACCAACTACTTCCATCTGCAGCATAATCAGAAATTCTCAGGCAGGCACAAAGGGATCAAGCATCCACAGGAAACACTGAAACTGAGAAAACCCAAGATTACTTTCAAACCCACAAAGTGAAGCCAAGATAGGAAGTGGGCAAAGTTAGGGACTTTTCCTATGCTTACAGTTGTACTTACACTAGATGAAAGTTTTTCAAGCAGAAGGGTAAAATTTACATGGATGGTTCCCCTTCAGATATTTCTACAAGGAAAAGGATCAGTAAGAACAACGGGAGGTCAGTTTCTCCCTCGTCTTACCAAGTCGTGATCCTTTCTACCCCTCTTCCTTCCAATGAGCAACGACGTAGACTTCTCAACAAAATAAATGACAGGGATGAAATGAGCACACCTTTATGGCTGTGCAGTACCCAGTCGAAAAGAAATAGCTGGGCTCCATCCAAGCCAGAGCATGACTGGAAGCATACCACAGCAATCGCAGGGCCATATTTAGGCAGTCAGAAAGGAGTGACCAAGAGAGAAATGGTCAGGGGAAACTGTATGCCTGAATACCAGCAGATGGCAAATTCCTGAGCTAAAAACAAGGTGTGCATCTACAAAAGGACCGATTCACAATTCAGACAGCTCGGCTTTGTATCTTGCTTGAAAAGGTCCTTTCCATCACCACCAAACTGCATTTAACAAACTACCCATCTGTCTGATCTCATCTCATCGCCTTAAGTCATGTAGGCACCTGTACCTAAGCTAGGCATATTACACCTGACCAGTCTACTTGTAGATGTGATGAATCGTGCTGCTGGTACCCATTTCTTACTGTTGACTCCAAGAGGATTACTAGAATGACTAATTCAGTAGAGGATTGCCACCAGTTATGGCTTATCTCTTCAAGTGCCTTTGCAGGGGTAGACCTGAGCTATATGACATAATGCAATCAGCTGCAAAATAAAATGAATCTCATGTGTACTCTTAACATCTCAAAAAGGGTGAGAAATTGCACCATCTCCTTACTGCATGCATTCTTCCCTAAAATCTCAGGTGGTTATGGGAAACAAAAGAATAATTTCGAAGCAATCTAATCTGCAGCTGTAGAACTAGCTCTGTATATGATTCTAGCCAAAGATAACTAGAGACAGTTGATAACTTCAGTGGAAGTTCCTTTCTGTATTTTCACATTTGTTCAAGAAGAAAGGAAAAGGAAGAGGAAAGCAAAGCAAAGCAAAGCAAAGCAAAGCGAAGCAAAGCGAGAAGCCAGAGAAGCTGCAAAACTTACCTCGCCTGTGTTTAGAGATCTAATATTTTGTGTAAGGGCTGTACAACTTTATCTCCTCAACTTCTGTCTCCCCTGGTATGAATGTGTTAGAGCACAGCACCTTTAAAGAACATAGAATGGCTTCTGGAAAGCTTCCAAAACTTGCTCAGGAGGTGGCTGTTAGTGTATAATCCAATCCCATCTAATTTATTACTTGCTTTCGTGTGTCACAAGTGTATCTTGATGTTTCCTGCCTGTGTGAGAAGTGGTTTAATAGGCTGTGTGGATGATGTGACCTGGGTGTGCTGAATGACGCTTTCATATCCCAGGGCTGAGAAGAAAACCGTTTAAGTACCAACCTTTAACCCTCTCCCAGGAAATCTTCCACCTGAAGGGCTCTTGGGGCTGGAGGAGGGAGGGGTGGAGGCTTCGTGAAGGCAAGGCGTGAAAGAAAGGGGCAAAGGAGGAGAATGAGTTCTGTCTTGACTGAAAAGTTTAAGTAAATATATTTTAAAGAAACAGTTGTCAGTCAGTGCTTTTATAATGATATCACAAAGGCATTTCAGGGTTTCTCCATAAGAAATAACAGTCAAAGGAGTAGCTGAGTATTCAACTGGACAAGCATATGCATGGGCCTATCCAGCTAACGCTTCTCGGAGTTCTTCCTTACTCCAAGCTGATAGTTGTATGGATTTCCCATGTGTAAAGGGCCATTAGGTCCACTGCTCTGGCTTCCTAGCATTGTGAATGCTAAAACAGTCCGTTTGTAATCTAGATATTTTCTCTCCTTTTTTAACTTCTGTGTATTCCAAAACACATGTAAAAGAGAAATCTTCATTAAAGGAAAAAAAGAAAGAAACCTCAAGCTGTAAGAAGAGTCACCATCCTCCAGGGATGGTAAAGAATTCCTATCACAGGAGTCTTTTAAGGACAGGTTGGGCTCATTTCTCTCACGAGTGGTTACGATTAAGTTTTTATAGGGACAGAAGATGTCCTGGGTGACCTCTTGATGACCCTCCAAGTCCTATCTCACCAGAAATTTCATCACTGGAAATCCAGTGAATAAAGCCTCTTTGCAAGAATTTGCATGTTTTAACAGAGGTCAGTGAATTACCAAGTCAACCAAAAAAATCCTTCATTTACGCATTGGGAAACTGAGGGAGGAAGTCACCTATTTAATGCCAATGGAAGTCAGCGAATTTAACCCTGACTTAGTCACTCTAGGCTCTTCTGAGGAAAAAAAAAGAATGTCTCTGGAGGCAAAAAATGAATGTCTCTGATCTACCTCAGAACTGATTTTAGGATGCGATTAGGTGTGAAATGGACATCTAGTTTTTAAACAAAATAATTTAGGGCAGACAAATCTCACTGTCACAATGGGCCCCATCTTTCTCAACCTGAGCAGCTGCAGTCAAAGGTGAACCTATGAAATGAAACAAACAAAGCAAATAATAGACATGCTGATTTATATCTGCATATCACCTGAACCAAGGCCCAAGTCAAATTCATCATGGCTCTGAACTCTACTGTGTATTTGTAGCTTATGCCTCATGGATGTCGGGAAAGACATTGTCTCAGCTACTGTCCTTTCCTTTGTTTTGCTGAAATTTCTGGAAATGTGGAATGGCCTGATAGCAACATAGTTAATGTCTCCATCTCCTCTGCACAGAATGCCAGCGATCTCCACAGTGAAAACAGAAATCCTACAGTTAATGAGAATAAATACTGGTAAAGAAATGTCTTGGTGAAAATAGTCCCCTAACATAAATATCCTTTTACTGTCACCTGGAGTCTTGGGCAGCTTAATGAGGGTTAACAGTAGTCACTACAGGAAACAAGAGTATTGGGTAAGAAGGTAAACAAAGTCTTACAGTCTTTGGGAAAGGAAGAGGACCAACAGATGACAGAAGCCAGAGATCAGGCCAGTAGCATCTGGCCTGCTAACCTAGTATGAGTCAGCCTGCCACTTTCTGTACCCAGTGGCACACATGGCAGCAACTTGGCTAGCATCACATTCATGTCCTTTTGTTTCCCTAGCCAAATGGACTACCAGAGGTGACTTAATGCACAAGTCCAAATGAAGAATTGCTGCTACCTCCTGTTGCAAAATAATTCCCCACAGGGCTGTGCTTAGTGCCAGCAAAGGAGAAAGGTCTTTTCTCCATTTTCATTCCACTTACCTCGGCACCTGGCTCTGGACACCACTATGGCAGCAGGTCATGCTCAGGGGAGCTGTGATTTGGACAAGGAGGGACTGTGCATGGTGAGATGAACGAGGTTTTGCAGCTGGATAGTGAATACTGGCAAGGGGTTTGTTGATAGAGCCATGGTGAATGTGTGTTGTGAATTTGATGATGGGCAGGATGGGGACAAGGCACGGTGCAGAGGGAAGTTGTGAAACTTGAAATGGATGCTACATGGCCAGGGGCTGTCTTCATGGAGTTTGTGAAATCAGAAGTGCCCGAGGTGTGGTGAGGGACTGTGCTGAAAGACAGTATGAAGTGGCAGGTAATACTGTGGGTGCTAAGCTGTGTTGAAAGACCTTGTGACATCAGAAGCGGACATCGTGTTTTGAAGGGTAACACTAGGAGAGGTTGCAGAATTGTGGCTGCTGAGGTGTCATAAGGCTGGCTACAGAGTTCAAGGAGACCCTACCGTAGAACAGGTTCTGTGAAGTAGTAGGGGACAATGTATGGTGACAACTTGTGTTGGGAGAGATTTTGTGGTCAGAAGATGACACTCGGTAGTGATGAGTGTGCTAAGGGAGGTTCTGCAGTGACAGTGGACCCTTGGGGAAGGAGAAGTTGTGTTGAGGGAGGTTGTGAAATCAGCAGCAGGCTTTATGGAAGAGGACTGACGATTTCTCAATCTGTGTGACCCTGAGCAGCAGTAGAGCATCTTCTGCAAGGTCTGTGAAACTAGAGCTATGCTGCTGCTGTTTGATGCAGGCTTTCATTAATTAGTTTCATTAAGGAAGTAGACTCAGGTTTTGAATATGCTTTGGAGACAAGAGACCAATCTTACCAAAGTCTTATAAGAGCTATACAAGAACTGTGAGTGACTTTTTCAGCATGCTTTTGCATGGTCTATGGAAGTCATAGGATGGTTACTTCACTTGCATTATATGGAATGCAAAGTTTCTGATGATTCGGCATATCTCCACAGGGCGTCCATTACAACCAGTATGACAGTACATGGCAGTACATATCAATGGCCCAGGCTGATGCTATTTAACATTATGAAATCTGTTTGAAATGCCTTAGATAGAAAGCTAATTACCTGACATTCCCTGAATGCCCAATGGAGAGAGAGGCACCTCCAGAGGATGTAAACCACCATCGTAGACCCTCTCAATCACTGACAGTAAGAGATAAGCATTCTCAGAGGTGCCATCTGCCACGTGTTTGCAATATATTTCTTGTGGTCCAAAAGAAGTCGGTGATAGGATGACTGCAAGGAATAGGGATCATGTGCAGAATTTTCTGCCCTGAACTAACATTAAGATAGCCCAGCCTACTATGGAGCATGCCCTCAGCATGTGAGCTATGTTTGTCCTCTGACTTGCTCAGTATCTCTCTGGGAAGATGCCAGGACACAGAGCACTCTAGAAGGTCAGTGGTCATGGCTAAGAAGAATGCGTTCCTCGGGGGCCACCAGCGCCCTGAAAAAAAAACACATTTCTGCTTCCCTGGGGACGGTTGAAAGGAGACAGGCAGCCAAGGATGTTAGTGCTGAGTGTGTTCCTCAACATAGTCCCTGTACCAGTGGCATGAGGTGCCTGCAAGGGACACCTGCCGCCCTGAGGGCAGGAAACCTGACTCCACTCATCACAAGAGCTCCTAGACACCAGCGTTTGAAATAGTCTTTATTTTCTCATTGATTGCAACATAAGGCACTCATGGTACTGTTGGTATTTCTGCAATATGGTTGAGGCCTGGAAGAAGGAATCTGTAGGTGCATATGTGTGTTTCAGAGCAGTCCAATTTTCACCACATGCAGAAGGGTCAGAGAAAAACTCTAAAAAGACTTGATTTGCTTCCCTTTCCCAAGCCTCTGCCCTCAGTAGTTATCCCCACCCTTCCTTTCCCACAGCTACCCCCTTCTCAACTCCAAGAGCTCCTACTGCAGTCAACCCTCTTCTCTCCCTCACCTCAGCCTACCTCAAACATCAAACAAAAGTAGCAAACAAAAGTCACAATATCACAAAATAGGTCTAATTTGTCTAATCAAAGACAATTCCTGACTGTAGAGGCAGAGAGAGACCTTTGCTGCTTCACCACGTGATACCCAAAGTCTGAGTGAGATTTGTCCCTCTGGAGCCAACACCTGCCCATTTTGAAGCTTGCACAATCACACTGTTAAAACTCTTTTCTTCCTCTTCATTTTGTAAGTAAGTGGCACACAACAAGCATACTTCTTGTCTGCAGGGTTTCTGTTGTATTACGGCGAATAAATCGCTGTGTTTACTATTTTTCTAAAGTCCCTTTCAGGTCAAGCTGCTAAAATACTTTAATTCTCTGGGGCCAGAGGTGAACGACGAGTCATCAAATGCTGTTAGAGCCCTGTGCAGTTTGGGGAGACTCCTCCTATCTGCAGGAGAAAGAAATAGGCACCTTTTTACACATGTTGTCAAAGGGAGGCCCAGAAGCATTCGGGGAGGCAGGCAAAGGCTGATAATGCCCAAAGAGGATTATTGATGCCTAGCACCCAGGCTGTGAAGGCCTCAATGTCTGATCTCCCTTTCCCACCCCACGCACAGCAGACAAGCCCTTTCTCTTTTGGGGGTCTTGGCAGGATTTGGGGCGAGACATTGCACAGGAAGTGATTTTTGAAGGAAACATTGGAAGAAGGGACATCCTCCTCTGGAATAATCCCATTCCAGCTGACTCTCATATTCCAAGAAAGAAAAAACAAAACAGAATACAGTTACTCTGAAAACTTCCCGCAATCTCTACCGACTGCTCATTTGTACATCTCCTTTATAACAGCATTTGGCCAGAGCACGAATGCACCAAGAGCCTTTCACAGATGCATGCAAAATCCCACAGCATCCCTGGGAATGGAATCCCTGGCAGGTAATTTTCTCCCCACCTACTGTAAAAGCAACCAGAGAAGTAGAGCAGAAATAGGAAACTGCCTCACAACATGAGAGAGCCCCATTCTCATCTGCCGCTGACTTCGTCCCAGCCTCCTCAGTACAGTGAAAACACTCCTTCCTGACAACACCTGCTTCATTACGCCACAGGAGACAGAAACTGAATCTGCAGGCTGAAAGAACTTCCTTGTCTTTTTCACAGAAACTGTTTCCCAGAAGATCCATGGGATGAATCAGAAACCAAGAGAAAGACACTAGAGCTGGTGCCAGGTCCCAGCTTCTCTGAGCAGTCAATTCCGATGCACTGGGGCAGGAAGGTAAGCATTTCTGGGAAAGGTTCAGCATTTCCTTGCCATCATTAATGCTTTGGGATGTTCTCTGTCTCTGCTGTTCCATCTTCATGCCCTCTCTCACAGACATCCACACACACACGATCACTGCGCAGAGTTACCTCCTCCTCATCTCCTGCTCCTCCCTCTCTATAAGTAGCAATGTTTTCTTCTGCTTCTTTTTTTTACTCTGTTGAACTGCCTCACCCTGTCTTCCTGCTTCAACCTCTCCAAATTTCTGCATGATTTTGCCTTCTCCTCAATATGTAGCACCTTGCTGTTACCTTCCCAGACATCAGCCATGCATACTCCGTGAGCGATAGCTGTCCCAGGCCGCAAGGCTGTAAGTATAAAAGCAGTGTATCAGTCACTAAATTCCCCTCTGTCTCTTGCAGAAACAGAGAGAAGAAGAAACTTTCTCCATTTTGGTTATTTCATAGTGACTGATCAGTTCATAATGCTCTCCTTTCAAAGCAGCTCAAGCCTGGCTGAAGGGACTAATTACAGTGGGACTGTGCCAAAGTCAGAGCCGTCATATGCTCTCCTCAGGTTCATGGAGAGCTTCTGCCTCATCAGCTCTGCCTCTGGCATGGTGGGAAATGGCACGGTCCTGTGGTACCTCGGCTTCTGCATCCGGAGGAACCGCTTCACTGTCTACATCCTGAACCTGGCTGCCACTGACTTTGGCTACCTGCTCTGCATCGCCATCGAAACAGTTCAGTACCTGATGCAGTTCAATGTGGGAGTGCAGTTTGGGATATTCCTCTTCCTGGATCTTTTCACGTACGGGACTGGCTTGTATCTCCTGACAGCCATCAGCATCGAGAGGTGCCTGTCTGTCCTCTGTCCCATCTGGTGCCGAAGCCATCGCCCAAAGCACTTGTCCGGCATCATTTCCGGCCTGCTCTGGAGCCTCTTGCTGCTGCTGAACATGCTGGGGTACGTTTCTAGCACTGTTTGCCTCTCTAGCAACTGCCACATACTCCTCATCACCATTGGAGTCCTGGACTTCCTCTTCTGCACGCCCCTCATGCTGGTATTCAGCCCCACCCTCTTCCTCAAAGTCAAGGGCAGCTCCCAGCACCTCCAAACAGGCAGGCTCTTCACCGTGATTATGCTCACCGTCCTCTTCTTCTGCTCGTTCTGAAGGGGAAGGAAACACACAGCCACACCATAGAGTTGATACTTGTCAGTTCCCAGCACACTCTCCTCCCTAAGATGCAGGTGCAAATCCCAGGCTAAGAGGCTTCTGAACCTCTTGAAGCCAAAGAGGGCTGCACTGATGCTCCCGTCGTCCGGGGCAAGTGCACTGCATTGGGTAGCGCTGCCCTGCCAGGGTGTGCTGGGCAAGCACCTAGGCAAGCAGCAGCCCTACTCGGAGCACTACCATTCGACACCAGTGCTAGCAGCAAGGAGAGAGAGCAGGAGGGAGGGCTTTTCAAGTGAAAGGGTAGAAGAGGTGGAGGAGCAGGAGCACCTGGGCAGCAGCCCTCTCTGAGAGGACACAGTGAGTCAAATGTAAAACCAGATCAGCAAAGGTTGTGTCCCTTGAGGGATGCTCACAGTTTTACAGCTCGGGTGGTTGTTTCCTTCGTAAGCGCTTAGCTGCCTTGGAGTTTCTCCAAAGTCTGCGGTAAAGTGTGTGTGGCGCCTTCAGCTGTTCGCTCTCGGCTCTTCCTGCTGCATCGCACAGCACTGCCCTGCACAAAGGGGAAGGGCACGAGCGCTCTCTCCTCCTGATTTTCTTGCCTGCTCTTTGCTTGATTTCTGTTTGCAGCGGGCAGAAGCAGGAAAAGAAAGACGACGCTCCCATGGCCGCTTGCTCTGCGATGGACGTCTGCCAACAGCCATCTGCCAGGGCAGCTTTTGGATCTGCGCTCAGAAGGGCAGGCTGTGACCAGCCTCTGGCAGCTCTCCGTTGGGAAAAAGGCCCATTACCGCTGCCGATCCAGGTAAGCAAGCCTGGCAAGGGAGTTACCATTGCCCCAAGCCGATTTCTTGTGTTACAATGCCAGACGCGAGCCTTTAAAGCAGTGCAACGAACACGCCGGTCGCATCCGTGGCGAGGGCGCTGAGCCTTGGCGGGGTGAGCAGGAGAGCACTGGGGAAGAGCAGCGCCCTGGGCTGGAGCGCCGCGGCTGCGGGGCGCGCTAGCACAGGCTGCGGCCGGGCGAGGCGGGCCGGGGCAGCGGCGGGGCAGAGCGCGGGCGCCGGGCGGCGAGGCGTCGGGGCGCGGGGCCGCTGCGCGGAGCCGAGAGCGCGACAGGCGCGGCGGGGGCGAGGGTGCGGGGGCAGCCGGCGCCGTGGGCGCTGCAGCCCCGGGCAGGCTCGCAGCCTCGGCGGGGCTCGGGGGCGCTTCCCGCCGCGAGGGCGGCTCCCGGCGCGGAGCGCGGCTGCCGGCGGCGCTGGGGGTCGCGGCGGGTGGCGGCGGGTGGGGGCCGGGCGGGCGCTGCGGGCGGGGGTGGGCGCCGGGGGAGCCGGGGGCTGGCGCGGCTCGGCTCGGCTCGGCTCGGCTCGGCTCGGCTTGGCCGCCCGGGCGGAGAGCTGTGCCGGGATAGCCGTGCCCGGGGGCGGAGCGGCTGCCGGGGGCGCTGGCGGGCCGAGAAGGGGGGCCGGGGCCGAGGCGAGGGGCCGAGAGAGCGCGAGCGCCGCTTGCCGCCGAGCGGGCGGAGGAGAGCTGCTGGGGGGGGGGGGGGGGGCGGCGGGCAGCAGGCAGCGCTGCGGGCTGAGGCGTGCCCGGGCGCGGGGCGCCCCGAGCACAGCAAAGTGCTGCTGCCTGGGGAAGAGTTTTCCTCCCCGACGCTTGCTGCAGCTTTGTTTTCCTTCTCTGAGAATCCCTGGGGGCGCGAGCAGGTCCGAAGAAGAATGACCTCCGCGCTGCCTTGCAACGTTGCCTAATAGACAACGGCATAGGCAGTAGCCCAGGCGGCGCCAGAAAAACCGCCTGCCACCGTTTGGGCAAAGATGGTCGAGTTTTCCGTTGCTTTCTTTTGAGAGAGGCACTGAGATTACTTGGAAGACGTCCAGATGTGTGTAGGTCAAAGGCACTGACAACCATTGGTCTCCTAAAAATGCCAGGCACGAGACTTTCAGGCAATGCACATGTGAAAGGAAGGCCAAACACCTCGATCTCAACAGATCATGTATGTATACGCAATAGGTATGGAACACCAACAGCAACAAACAGCCAGTAAGAAAGCTTAAAAGGATTTATAAGAGCTTTATTGGTATAGCCTCGCTATATTTGGATATATATACAAACAGATGTCTTTCTATTATAACTACAGGCTCTCTTCACTGAATTGTGCACTGAGGACTAAACAGCAAATAATGAAAAAGAATGGCAGAGTAGAAGCACGTTTCCTGTTACTGAGCACGGGAGAAGTTTTCAATTTCTTCCTTCATTTCCTAAAAAAAGATAAAAAAGAGATAAAAAAGGAATAATAATTGCCAACTAAACACAGGCAAACTTGCTATAAGCTGGAATAGAAATGTAAAATCCTGTAGCTAGCTGCTTTGTATGAAACAAAAGTCTGTGTAGATGCCTTCCAGGTGGAAGTCAGCAACTCGTATGTAACACAGACTGCTAAGCAGGAAAGAGAGGAATAGTGAATAAGCAGGATATCCACTGTGCACAAGGAAGAAGTGCAGAACAGTGACAGGAAGTGCTGTGTAAGCAAAGTACCTCTATCAACTGCGTTTTGTCATCGTCTTGCCGATGGCGGTAAACACACTGGCTGAGCACCAGGTGTAGTTTTTCGAGGTGGCGGATGTTGCAGTGCTTTGTTGCGTCGCCAACGACATTCAGCAGTTGCTGAAGAAAAAAGGGAGACAGTACAAGTTTGCGTTAGCACGAGATCATTTGAATAGGCTCTCGATGTGTTCAGACACAAAAGAAAATGGTCCCACACAACTCGCATCCTCCTTCCTTGTATGGCTAAATAAAAAAGGAGTGAAACATCCAAGACCAGACTAAATATCGCAGCAGATTTCCATGGAGGAAATGAGCTCCTGTGTCCGACTTGCGAGAAAAAGCAAGGCTCCAGTTTCAGCTAGCATTGTGCTGCTCCTCAGGCTATCAATCACCTCCACGATCCTAACTGCAAGTGAACTTCTCTGAGAACAGTGGGAACTGCCATGGCCCGTTTTGTAGTAAAGGACAGTGGCTGCCACAACAAAGGCCCTCTTGCCTTGGATGAGCTTCTGTGGCTGCAATGCAGGTGTACTGCGAAATGCATCTTTTGAAGAGAGGCCACAGAGCCTCTAGAAAGAGGGCTGCCAGCTGGCAGTGGGAGCCTCCTGAGGTGCTTCTGTCTCCCCGTTAGCTGAATGTTGCCCATGCCTGCAGCTCTGCTGGCAGAACGGATAGCTCAAGGGTCGTCAGCAGAGCGGGAAGCAAAGGTGGATCAGTGAGCTCCAGCCTACCCTGAGAGAGAGGCTGGTTTCCTTCTCAGCAGGGGGTGAGCATTTCCTCCTCTTCTCTGCTAGGCTCTCTGAGGGCGATGCGTTCCTCCTTCACTTTTGTCTGCAGGCAGCTGCACAGAGATAGGAGAAAAAGCAAGCCAAAGCATTAGCTAAGCAGTTCTGTCTGCACAATCTAGCACCGTCGTCTTACTTGGTGCACAAGGGAAATGGTGAGAGGGACTGAAGTACCATTGTGCTGGCTCACTACATGCATGTGTTGAGGGAGAAAGGGCAGCAAGCGAAGGGAGTCCAATTGTTATTAGAATTAAAAAGCGCAAGAACTATTAGATTATATCATGCATAAAAGAACGCCCTTGAAGATTTTGTGCACAGAGCAGACTGTAGACCGAAGGCATGAGCACAAAGCAAGGTCATAAGCTCAGGTGGCTTTGCCTCTCATCACAGGAAGTAAAAGAGGTGAGAAGCAGAAAAGTCTTTGGAGACAAGCTCTCCTTCCCCTGTGTTCCAAAAGCAGAGGTTGCCTAAGCCTCACAGACAGACGGCAATGACTTGGTGCGGGGGTAGCGGGCAGGAAGGCAAGAGGGAGAGGAAGAGAAAAAGGAAGCAAAAGCAAAGGAAAAATCCTCACTGTTTCCTGTTACCATAAGAACTTGTGCAGTGTTCAGCAACTGCTCTAAACAACATGTTACATTTGAGGAGTTAGCCGTTGCGGGGCCATCGAGGCCAGTGTTTTACAGTGTGAGCCAAGCTCTGTGGCTGGGCTTTATTTCATAAGCACGTTGAGTGACTGTCCTGGGGACTGACCTCACGTGCTGCACCTAATTTGGAAATGGAATGCCTTTGGCATAAAGCCACCGGCATCACCAAAAGCAGGTATGCCATGACAAGAGGGAAGATATCAATGTCATTGGCACCTTCTCCAAAAAAGGAAAAAAGAAAAAAAGAAAAAAGGAAGAAAGGACTTGCCAGTAGAGAGGGGTGTACTGGACTCTGCAGGCACCGCTGGCCATGTCTCGTCCCCTTGCTCCTTGAGCTGCCTCTCTTCCTCCTCTGTCAGCAGTCGAGGCTCAGGTGGTGATGCCGCAGGCAGGAGGACTTCCCGTGCCTGACAAGCTTCAGTCAACCAGAAAAGGTTAGCCAAGTGATGATGCGCGGACACAAGCAGAGTAAACCTTCGTGCCAGGAAATCTATTACCAAAGCAAATGCCGAATGGCTGCTAAGCTAGAGATAGCAACGCTGTGTTTGTAGAATAGGCTCACCTGCTTTCTTTTGTGGTGCAGCAGGCTTAGCAGCTTGCTGGACAAGCAAGTCCTCGAAAAACTTTCTCCCTTCCTCCTCGCTAGGTGACTGGACATTGAAAACTTCTCCGTAAAGCTCAGAAAATAAAGCTCGTACCTGAGGTGGGAGGAGAAAAGACAGCGCAGCCGTAAGCCCCCCCCCCCCCAAATTTGTGTTCTGCTCCACAAAGATGAATTCCTTTTCCAGTGAAGCTGAGGAATGCTTTGAATAAGGGAGAGACTAGAACAAGTTTGCTTCTTGGCCTTAAAGGCGAGATTGTAGTGGGTCGGCAGGGCAATGCAGGGCATCTTCTTTAAGGAACACCTCTAGGATTAAAGCTCTGTGAAGCGACCCGAGGTTCCAGTGCTCCAAGGGAGGACACTGAGCATCTCCTAGGTTGCCTGTTTTGGATTTACTTGCCTTGCTGCCCTTCATGTTGAAGCCTTGTGGCAACTGCAGAGGGAAGAGATGCCAGCAGGGTGCCCTAGTAATGCCGGTGTTGAATGGCTTAGGAGAGCACAGTATTTGGGTGCTTAATGGAGTGATAAATTAACATGAGACTGAAAGAAGCCGGGAAGGCAGTGAGAGAAATACCTCTGCCGGGAGATCTGCATGGCAAACATCCGACGTAGCGAGCAACAGCACTGGAGCATATGCTGGAATGCCCTCTAGTAATGTTGTGAGCGTAGCTCTCAAGGTGAGTCTGGCAGCCTCCCACCAGGCATGGATATGTGGAATAGAAAGGATGCTCGGTGCTGTCCTCTGGGCTTCTCGGATCAACTAGTCAAAAGGAAGTTTGGAGAAGACTGTTGAAGCGGGTAGCAGAGGCTGCTGCTGAACAACAATGGATCAATCAAAATTGCCTGCAAAACGGGAGTGCACAAAGACAAAGTGTCCAAACAAGTCACCAAGAATAAGGTAACATTGCTGCTTGGACCCAGTTCCTTCAGCCTCTCCACAGCGAGAGGCAGGCCTGAATCTCTGCCTGATTTCCAAACTGCTTAGATGTCAGGTAACTCGCCCAGAGCCTCACGCCCGGTGCGAGTGGTAGTGTGCTTGAAAAAACAGGCCCAGCCCTTCAGCAGGGTCCACATCAGCCTGGGGCCACTGCTACACCACTCGAATCCAACAAGCGTGTTCTTGCCTCTTCCCTGCGGTGTGATGAGAGAAAAGAAACCCTTTTCTTCCCCCCTCCCAAGCCTGGGTTGCATTTCAGTGTTATAAAGAGGGAGGCTAGAGAAAGGGCAGGACGTGCAGTCAGGCTGAGGCAGAGGCGCCTCCTGGGAGCTACAGAGCCTGAAGAGGCAAGGGAAACAGCTCTGGAGAGCGCACTGTCATGAGCAGCAGCTCTTGCCATGCAGAGGGCTTTATCAGGAGCATCTTGGAGCTCCCTGAGCTGCTAGCAACATCCTTACTGTTTAGCCTGGAATGGAAAAGATGCTCATGCACAACGTCCTTCTTCTCCATTGTTCAGCGTACAAGAAAAGTGTTCTTTCAGCGCGAAATAAACACCACAGGAAGCAGAGGAAAGCCAGGCCACCACCATTAACCGCGGGAGGTCTGCCTGCTTCCCCTGAGTCTATTCATCCTGTGAGATTGCAGAGAGAAGAGGTACCTGTGCGCATCTTTCTTTGGGTGAGGTGCTGCTAGCAAAGAGAGCCGGCAGGTCCAGCACGTGAACCGCAAACCTCTCCAGCGCGTGTATTAGTGCAGGCGCCAAGTGGGAACTTTGCCCGTACCCGGGCTCTCCAGCGATTAAGAACCTGGGCCTGTGACATGCTGGCTGGCAACAAGCATTGCTAGGAGCGCAACTGCAAAACAAGAAGTTTGCAAAGGAAGTGATTGATCAAGACACAGATGTTCAAGGTGTCTTTCTTTGTCCAGCACACACTGGTCTGGATCTCTTCCCCCCGGCCGTGAGGCTCTTTTGTTCAGGATGTCCTGACTGAGCAGCCTTGAGGCCTCTGCCTTGGTCAAGTTTAGGTGCAGGGGGTCCACTGGAAATGGAGAAGGTGGTCGGGAAGGAGCAGAAGAACCTTGTGGGAAAAGAAATGCCGTGGGCTCTGAAAGGCCTTAGCTATATCTAACAAAGTGCAAAACATTCCTGTGAGTCCATAGAACTGGAGGATATTTATTAGATCCCTTCATTCAGATGGTTTCATCTTTCCTTGTGTGCTCTCTCCTAGACTACAAATACAACTTTCTCGTGGTTTTTGCTCTGTTATCATGGAATACATCTGTGAATAGCACCTTTTTTTTCTCTTTTTTTGCCCTCCCAGTACTGCAGGACCTTTTCTGGCTCAGGCCAAGGAGCCTAGAGACTGGACCAAGTTCTGTGGGTCAGAAGCCTTCCTGAGCAGCACGGTAAGAGAGAGTGAGAAAAACTACTGATGCAGCTGGGACCCCATAAGCTAACTTCTCCACTGTGGGATTGAATTACTTTCCCATTGCAATATCAAAATATGAATGTAAGCATAGTGGCTTAAAGATCGCAAATGAAGCCTTTTTTGCAGGGTTTTTATTATGCCCTTTTAGCCGGCCATTCCTCAATTTTCTTCCTAGGAAGTGAGTCACTCCTGCATTCCCAATCTGGGAAGCTAGGTGACTCCACAAACCCACGTTGCATTTTTTTAGCTAAGAGGAGAGACAACATGTTTCTTTGGCCTTGAATCCTTGAAGAACAGCATGCATGAAATCAGCGTGCCCTAATTGTCTGTGGATGTCTTTGGTGGAGGAAAAGGAGGCTGGCTCCTTCCGGATGATCGGCTGGAGCTACTTGCTTTCCTACAACTCTAGCACCTAGTTATATCTCCGTGCTTCCTGCTTGCAGTTTTTGATACCAGAGCACCCTGGACTAACTCTTCTGTCCTCCCTCATCTAACGCCCCTCCCACTTGCAACGGCCACGACAGCTTGGAAAGCCCCAGCAATCGGAAGAATTTCAATGAAAGGACACAGGCAGTTACCTGTTACAGTTAAGGAAGGTTTGCTTTTGCTGGCCAGGCCTTGGAGGAAACGGCTCATCTTCAAGACCAGAAGGTGACTCCTCATCACAGTCCATGCAGTCATTTTCTAAGAAATGAGTGGTACCATGAGAAGGCAAAAGACGCTTGTTAACTTTCTCGAAGAGTCTGCAACCCTGTCCTGTGCTAAGACAGCTTCTAAATGTGAGCTGAACCCCGGGGCCTTGTATTTCTTCATCTGAGGGGCATACGCTGAATGCCATTTTCCAAAGCCTTCAGTCTCTACAGAGCTCTCCTAAGTGTCTGGATTTGCGCAAGCTATGTTTTGCTAGCGGTGAAAGCTCCTTTTCTCCTTGCAAACGGGAAAGATGATGCTGACAGCCTTCGGAAACTGGATGCTCGAGTGGAGAACATAGAGTTCTGTACTGTGAAGTGGGAGGAGTTCCCGGCTCTGCCCTCTCTACCATTCAGTTTCACCTCATCCTGACTGAAAGGTTTGTTTCTGTTGCTTGCACAAACTAGCAGTGTTTGCTTTGGGAGAGTTTTACGGCGGTGAAGGCAGTGAAGCCCTACCTGGCTGTTGGTCCTGCTGGAGTGCAAGTGCTGCGTGGGGAAATACCCTCTGCAGGCCTTTTAGGAGTCTCTGTAGCGTGTTCTGAAGCAGTGGCTTGGAAAGGGGTGGCAGTGGTTGTCCAGGGGAAGCCACAGCCCTCTGTGAAGCTGATGCAGTCTTCTGCATAGCCACAAGAAAATCTGTTGCTGTGATTTCAATGGCAGCAACATCGATGTGCAGCTTGTGACTGCTTGTGTAGATCTGCAGATAGTGTCGATGCAAAGCACAGAGGGCAGCTTCAGCGCAGAGGGCTTGAATATCGGCCCCACAGTATCCTGAGCAACAAGAGCAGAATCCAAAGGGATGTCAGTCTCAGGCAGCAGAAAGGAGTCAAGGACAGGCTTTGCTGAGGGACACTCGCAAAGTCTTTGCATGTGGCCCAAAGGGGAAGAGTTTCATGGGCAATGGCAAAAGAGTTCCTGCACTGCAGAGCAGTGCCCTGCTGGGGAGCTTGCATTACGGGAGGCCCAGCGCCCTACAGCCTGTGCTTCGGAAGTAGGCCTCTGAGCCAACCTTAGCTCCTGAGGAAGATGCCCCCCAGAGCCTTCCAATCTCTTTTCGAGCCTACAAACCAGGTGGTCACACTGTGGTTTGTCTTAAGCCTCTTTCTCAAAAAGAAAATAAGCAATGCGCAGTCCCCCTCCCCCCATCACATTCCCATAATTGCTTGTCTTCCTCTGCTAAAATTAAGAAATGTTTACATTCTAGTAACACACTGCCTGCTTTTCAAAGCTCAGTACTTTTCAAGTAGATTGGAAGAGTAAGTACAGTAGCAGGAGCAAGAATTCTGACTCCAGCTGCTATCCTTGAACGAGCAAATGTCAAGTTGTGCCTATGTTCATCGCTGCTCTTTGCCAGAGCTTCAGTGAAGTGTTTCCTGTTTCTGTCCAGTATAGTGTGTTGTGCATTTTTCCTAGCCTTCAATCCAATAACCTTTTTCTCCTTTTCCCCACAAAATGCGAACTAAAGACAAAAGAATCTGGGGTAGCCAGAAAAAAAAAAGAGAAAAAGAAAAAGAGCCCGAGCTCCCTGCTAATACCAGTAACAATGTCAGCTCCCTAAATGCTTTTGGGCGGCTCCGAGGATTCCCAGCCCGGCCACACTCAAGCCCAAGTTTTCCCCCGAGGCTTTCCCAAATGGAGAACTGAGAACAAGGCAGCAACCTCAGAAGGCAAGAACCTAGGTGGACTCACTAACTAAGCAAAGAGCAAGCCCTTGGGCAAGGAAGAATGTCCGTGTGCTCCAGGCGGAGTGAAACTCCTGTTTGCAGCCTTCCTGCCAGCTCTGTGTGGGGAACCGGGAGGTGTGCAGCACGTATACCACTTGTTTCCTTGCTCGCTCTCGGAGATGCTGTGGGGTAAGCCAGTTTTCTTGTCAAGCAAGGCTCTGTGCCAGTAGCAGGAAGGTTGCCGAAACAGCCTTACCTCTTTGTTTGGCAAGGTGAAAAGGAACTCCCTGTCAAAGCGTCCAGGCCTTCGTAAAGCAGGATCCAGGGAGTCTGGCCTGTTGGTGGCTCCAATGACCACGATCTCTCCTCTGCTGTCTAAGCCATCCATAAGCGCCAGGAGCGTTGTGACAATAGAACTACCAAAAAAATGTTGTTTGGATTCCCTGGGTTAGTAGCTGTTGTTACCTTTGGCATGCCTTTCTCCAAAGTCACGTCGCTCAGAAAGGAGAAGCTTTTCTGGATGAGCTGTTGTTAGCGAAAGGACTCATGGTAAGACAGAAAAAGCGAGGCAAGGTCTCGAGAGAGACCTTGTCCGGACACCAAGCTTAGTGACCTGATTTCAACTCCTGCCTTTAAACTGCTATGAAGCTCTGTGTCATTGTACTCGAGGAGTTCAGAGTGTGGGTGTGGGTGTGTGTCCTATAAAGGGAAGCAGGTGGGTCTTCTTTTCCTAGAGATGAAGCAGATGACATGGAGATGGAAGCGAAAGGAAGTACCTGTGAATCTGGTCTTGGCGACTGGAGCGCACAGGAGCGAGACCGTCGATCTCATCAAAGAAAATAATCGAAGGCCGCATCTCATAGGCCTGGACGGGAAGTACAGGTGCAGGCATACTGACACATGTGAAACAGAGCACCACGCAGCGAGAACATGCAGGATAAACATTATGGCTGCAAAGGCACTGGCACTGTGCTGGACCCAACATCTGCAAGATTTCCAGCCCCTCAGGCAAAGCAGCACAGCACGGGAACAGGAAACACTGATGTTCCCTTTTCAACAGGAGACACTGCCAAACTGTCCAAGAGGCCAAGTCCTCCTGGAAGACGTCCACCCCGGAAAAGTAGAGGTCCAACTCTGACCCAACCTACTGCGCATTTCCTCCTTACCTGCCGAAATAATGAGCGCAGCTGTCGCTCGGATTCTCCCACCCATTGACGGAGGCAGTCGGCACCTTTTCTCATGAAGAATGCTATTCTCTTGTCTCCCTGCCTACATTCATTTGCGAGCGCTCGAGCCACCAGTGTCTTTCCAGTGCCTGGTGGGCCATAGAACAGACAGCCTCTGCAACATGAAAAGAAGAGATTTACGTAGCTACAACAAAAACATGGAAAAGTGCCCATGACAGCCCCCGTTGTGAAAGCAAAGCGGCCTTCCCTCCTAACCAGAACACTTCCCGTCTTAGACAGATTTGCGAGCAAAGCCTGTCTTTCTCCCTGCCACAGTTGGAGTCTCTTGGACTGTGCCTGCCAGAATTTGTTGGAAGCACTGGGGAGGAAGCCTTCAGCTGGGAGGCCAAAAAAGGTCTTCTGTGTTTCCACACCCTACTTAAAACATCAGCCAGAAAAGGGAATTCCTGTGAACAAAGCAGCAAAGCATCTGAAGATTTGCACACTTTTAAAGGTATGGAAAGGGAAGGATTTCAAGTCATATTTCAACATCCAGTGAGTCAAGCTTTGTTGGCCAAGAATATATAAAGCTAACCACTACGTCTTGAGATATTATCCCTCCAAAAAAAAAAAAAGGGGAAGAAAAAAAAAGGAGGATACTTTTCATGTTGAAAAGCATATTGCAGCAGTTAGCTCTGTAGTTCAAATGCACTGCCCGTTACCTGGGGGGTCGGATTTGGAATCTCTGAAAGAACAGCACCATCTCCTTTAAGGCTGAAATGTGGTGAGAGAGACCACGCACACCATCAATTACAGAACCTAGACATAGTTTCTGATTGCACTGAGTGTAGCTACATTTTCGTTTAACATCTTCTATCCCCCTTCTACACGAGAGATTAGCCCTTCCGAGAAGCTGTGCCTATAACCTACTTTCCAGTGGAGCTTGATAGCATACAACAGGCTTCCTTTCTCTCACGCTATAGCGTGCCTGTAGGGAGCAAAGATACAGGTTCTTTTAGACTGTGGTACACTTTGGAGGAAGTTCTTCTCAGCTGAGCGAAAAGTGCACTGGCATCACTGTGCTGTGTGAAATCCATTACTTACCGAAAAGGAGTAAGGTAAAGTCATTTTGACTTCTGCAAGGACTCGCTCAGTCTGCCTGAGGTCCATTCTTCCTCAGAACCTGAACTCAAAGAGCATATGAACAACAAATGGACTTTTGTAAGCATGGAAGTAAAGCTCTTTACTTTTGCAGAAGTTTCTCAGGCAAAGAAAATTGCTGAAGAGGACAAGGTAAATCTCCTGTGAGTGAAGCAAGTGTTTGGTTCACAAGAGAATATGTAAATTACTGAGCCCACAGACATGAGGGGCAGAAGTTGGAAGGTCTGGTTGGAAAGATGATCCAAAACCGAAGACAGCAGCAACAGGGAAATACACAGGAGCCGTCTGCAAATTCTTCAGACATGAAGCACCTTTACAAGTGCTCCTCTCATGCACCTTCCCAGTGCTCAAAGACTCCAGTAGCCATGACTGTCCACCTCCAAAACACTCCTGTCAAACCAGCTTGGCTCCACAGTGCCAAGGACCACAGGTGCGACAGCGGCAAAGGAGGAAAGAGTTATTGGAGCGAGGACCAAAGGTCCTATGACCGCAGCTGACAAGGGACTAGTAACACGGGGGTGGACGCGCTGCCAGGGAGCAAAGATTCTAAACGTGCAAGTTCTGCAGCCCTGACAGCGCCATATTATGGAGGGCTCCCGCAGGCAGCAATTCCCAGCAGCACCGAGGACTTCCCTAGGGGCACAGAGGGAATTCCCAGCCTACCGAGTTAGTCCAAAGAGCTCTTGTGGCAGGAAGAAATGCTCCTCTCCAACGACCTGCTGGGAAGGTCACCAAACAGCGTCTCGCACTGTCCCACCACCTCCTCTTGCCTTCTCCTGCTCGCTGCACAGCAGCTGCTCCAGAGCAGAACAGGGCAGGGCAGAGCTGTGGCGAGAGCAGCCCCAAGCACCTGGGCTCAGCTCAGGCTCCCAGGGCCATATGGGGAGGGCGCAGCTGTTGCTGCGATGCACTGCGTGATGCCCCAGGCCATGTCACAGAGGGGCTGCAGGGTCCCCTTGACCCCCCAGGTGCTGCCAAGGTGGGCCCTGCAAGGGCAAGGGGAGCTGCCTGGGGCACTTTAGGGAGCTGCCTGCACCTCACTGCCCACTCGCCAAGGACAACAGGGGGCACGGGGAGCCACAGGAGGGGTCCCCCAGGCTGGGGCTCACCTCAGGCATGCCACTCCCGCAATGTCCCCAGATCAGGGTTGCGGGGCTACAACTGCTGGCCAGGAGAGGCTCTGCTCAGGAAGGAAGGCCTAAATGAGCAAGTGGATGAATAAAGAGGAAGACTGTGACTGCACTCTCTCAGCCTCTGGGGAGGAAGGGCCAACTCCTAGCTGTTGCTTCCCTAGGCCACAGGCATGGAGATGGCATGGCCTAGTGAAGGAGCAGAGGGGTTTGCTCTCTCACCCTGAAAACTGTGTTAAGGCAAAGCCACCATGAATGCCTCCAAATGGTGTCAAAGCCTGGGAAAATCAAGAAAAAAAAAAAGCGCTTATCGGAAAGGTCATTTCTTTCCCTCGGCACTAAATTCTCTCTGCGTTAGAGACGACGTCTGTGAATCCTGGTCTTGGGGTGGGTTCTAATTGGGGGGGGTTTGAAGATCTGATCCTAACAGGGCAAAACAAAAAGAAGGGTGGCGCCAGGTGGAGATTATCACTGGAGCCCCAAAAGCCCATTTCCCTTCTAAAGTCACTCGTTTTGCAGAAGAAAAATGTGATGCTCAGATGGAGCCTGCAACACTCGCAGTGCCATCCCACTGCTTGGGTTCCCAGTGGAGGAGACTGAGAGCAGCTTCCCATCTACAGCGTGACAACGCAGTATCACACACCCGAACGAGGCACGGGAATAATGCCTGCACGCAGTACATTCTGGTGACCCTCTCTGGTTACTTCTCAGTCTGCCCGGAGGGTGGTCCGAGGAGCGGCCAGCCCTCTGGCCTCTTCGGAAGGAAACGATGCCTGAGGTCTTTCCTTTCTCACCTGCTTGGTAAGCACTGCAGGCTGAGAGACCCCTTGCAGAAGCAGAACAGATAGCTGAGATGGCTGCATGGAAAGCAGAGTGGCTTTACACCGAGTGCCTGAAAGGCATCCCCTGCACATTATTTTCCGCCCTGCAAATCTGAGGGAGCCTCAAAGGAAGCAATGGAGTGAGCGAGACAGTGGGAGCAGAGCTGAGTTCCTACTGACCCCCTTGCCCCAACTGTACAGCTGCAGAGGTCTGTGGAAGGGGCACGGTGCCTTCGGCAGCAGCACTGACTGCAGAAGAGAGAAGCTGTAGAGGGGAAGTGAGTGTGAGTGGGGGAAAGGGAGGGGATGCGAGCGTGCCGGGAGGTGAATGGAGGGGATGGGAGCACAGAGGGAAGGGAATGGAGGGGCTGAGGGTGCGCGTGGCGAGCAACGGAGGGGATCAGAGGAAGCCTTGGGGGAAATGGAAGGGAGGAGAGTGCTGAGGGTGGGGAAAGCAGGGGGCTCAGGTGCTCACGGAGGGAAACGGAAGGAACCTGAGGATGCAGGGAGAGGACTGGAGGAGACTTTAGCAGGTGTGAGGGGACCAGAGCATCAGAACATGCATGGAGAAGGGATCTAAGGTCGCACAAAGGAGCCTGGAGTGTGCCAAGGAGGCGATCGAGGAGACTGCAAGGCACACGACTGCACGCCCCCGGAAAGCAGACAGCGACGCACTGGCTGCATAGAGCCCATGGCTTTAAGCTGGCAGGAAGGCAGCGCCCTCAGGGTGCCAGCACCTCGGCTCTGCCACACCAGGGCTGGGCTGGCGGCAGCCACACTCCCAGCATGCCTTGGGGCATCCCCACGGCCTGCTGGGAGCAGGGCTGCTATGGGGCACCACGGCTCAGCCCGGGGAGACGCGGCCCCTGCCCCCGTGGAGCCCCAACCAGCTCTTTCCCCCTGCCCCACAGCCCCAGCCCAGACCTCCTGCCCCATGGCCCCAGCTGCCACTCACTGCCCCAAGGCCCCAGCTCTGTCCCAGTGCCCCACAGAGCCCAGCACAGAGACCTCCTGCCCCATGGCCCCAGCTCGAACCTCCACAGCAGGGGCCCACAGGGGCAGTGACTGTGGCAGATTTCGAGCACCGTGCACTCTGACCTCCGTTCCCGAGACTCTGCCAGGGGCATTACCAGCACGGCCCCCAAGAAAGCAGCCTCCACGTCAGCCCCTGCTGTTCCTCTCTGCAGAGGAGGCAGGACCTTCTGCCTGAAGCACTGGCTGGGGCCCTGGGAGCTGCAGATGCTCTGCGGTGCGAAGGAGGTGCCTGGGCAGGAAGAAGCTGGCGCAGGAGGAATTGTGCCCCAAAAGCAGGAATTCCCTCATCCTCCTCTGGCCCACTGGCACGTGTGTTGACTCTTGCTGGTGAGTCGTGGGGACATGTCATGTGGCAGGGTTGGACGCCATGGCACAGTGCTCAGGCTTCATGCTTGTCAGGAATGGCGGGCTCCAGGCTGGGGGTGGGAAGTGGAAGGAGAGGCACCCCTCGGTTTTCAGGCATGCCCACATTGCCTACTGCATTGCCACCGTGGCCTCTGTGAAAAGCCCGTGCAGGGAGTGTGCAGCGTGACATGAGCAAGGCCAGATTTGCAGGGGGGAGTGGGGCTGAGAGGTGAGCATGTAGACAGCTGGGACCAGATGGCGCCAGTGTGCAGGGGTGCACTTCTGTGTCCTTCAGCCCCCGGTCAAAGTGATGACTTGTGGTCTCCAAAACCAGCAGACTGGCTTTCACCTGGCAGCCTTTACACCCATTTGAGCACCAGCCAGCACTGTTCCTCTTAGCAGTTCATTGCTCCTGAATAGCAGGCAAGGAGCGTTGTGGGCAAAGGGGGCCGCCCATATGAAATCTGGAGAGCCGCAGTGTTCACAGCAGAGCTTGTCCGTTCATGGGTATCCCCAGAGCTCTGTAGATGCAGGAGCCAAAGGGAGTCCTGGGAGGATGCCTTTTGGCTTAACGAAGCTTTGTGTCAGGAAGCCCCTGCCTCGTTTGATCCTAGCTTTGGATCTCAAAGCAAATAGAAAGCTCGGAAGGAGAGGAGAAGTCTTTTTATGCATGCCATGCTGCTGTTGAGATTTGTTTAGGCCTCTTCTTTGCACTGTGCATGCTACTGCATTGTGTAACCCTGCAGACTGGTGCTTCCACCGAGGGTCCTTAGCCTTATACCTGAGGAGCCATCACTATGGGATTTATGTAGGCATCAGAGGGGCAAGTGTTTGTGTGGAGAAGGGCTTTGTTCAGCCCTCTCGTGCCACACCAGGACTATGTTCCTGGAGTAATGCGATCAAAGCAATCTGATTTTGACTAATAGTGGGATTAATGAGCTTTGTCAGGTCTTGAGCTGTCCAACTAAGGATGCTCGTTATGAGCCCAGGCCAATTACAGACTTAGCTGCTGCCTTTAGACATGGGGCTGAGAACGATCCTTTTTTCTTTCATGGCCATTTGTGTTTCAGACATAGAGACAAGATGCTCTGAGGTAGTTCTGTTGCAAGGGAATAATCCCTCCCTGCAGCTCACATTGCAGGTGGGCTCCATCCTCCCTGCTAGGCTCCCTCAGAATGTTCTTTATTCTAAAATTAAATGAAAAATTGTGTTTCTAAGTAATGGCAGCAAAATTGCCAAGACCCCAACACAGCAGAATCCTGGAAAATTTCAGTGGGGCATAAATGGAGGTGGTCACTGAAGGAGTGGGGCAAGGAAGGAAGAACAGCCCCCTCCCCAAACTGGCAACTGTGTCCTTGTTTTTTTCTGTATCCTTGGTAGCGGGTAGTAAATTCCAGCTCTTCAGGGCTGTCCCTGCACAACTCTGTGGCTTCCTTTGCAAGGCCATGGCTGAAGAAGGTAGAGTCCAGGGGGTGGGGGAACCTGGATGTGTTGGTGGCCGGACAAGCTACAGCCAACACGGAGGGGGTCTGTGAAGTAAGTGCCAAGGTCTGGCTGAGCTTATGGAGCAAGGGACTCAGCTGAGGAAGACTCCAGGGGCTGTTTGGGGAAAGAATGGTCTCGCTGTGGTGGCCTGGTTAGGTTGTGCGTGAGGATGCTGACTCTGGATGGAGGGAAGGCAAAGGAAGGGAGGAGAGGACTAAAAGGAGACATGGCTCAGCCTAGCAGGAGGAGAAGAAACGAGTAATTGGAGCAAGTGACAGAAGCAAGCGTGAGAAGCGCAGTTTAGGGCACTACCTAGATAAGCTCAAGCAGCTGGAAGTCCACACTGGCACTCAACCTAGCCTCCACAGGTAACGACACAGACTGTGAATGCTCGTAATGGCAGAACTGAGCTGAGGCCAGGGTTTACCTTGTTTCAAGCAAAGACAGGCTGTGAGGCGATCAGAAATTGCAAAAAAGTCATTTGCGCATTCTCTGCAGACATGTCCCTCGTTTGTAGCTGGCTAACTCTGCTCCTAAATTCACTGTTTCCACCATTCTCTTATTTCTCCCTGAAGTCCAGCTGAGCCCCTTCACTTTTGGGCCATAGCCGCCTGCTGCTATTTCAGTCTGCCCTCACCCCCATGCATATCTGAAGACCTCTTTCCCAAAAGCTGTTCCTGTGAGGTAATTACATACTCAGTTATTTCCAGTTGATAAACCTCGTGTGCTTAGAGATGCATGCGATGGACACACATGCAGAATTCCCACTACCTTAATAGCCCCAGTATTCCTCCACGCATCCCACAGTGCCAGGTCCCCTTCCCGCTTCCAGCACAACATCTCCCAAGGAAAAATAAATAAAAATAAATCATCTCTGTAAGTGCTCCTATTCCCATGTTTTTAGCACTTCCTTTTAAACCAACTGCCCAGCTAGTCAGCTGGTATAGTTTGACTTTGATCCATTGTTACATTTGAGGTGGAGAAGCACTTCCAGTTTCCAAAGCATTTTTCATACCTACTTTCTTGTCTGGTTTCATTTAATTCAAAACACACTCTATTATTACATACTATATGACTGTATTGCAATGTCTATGGTATACATTCTGAAATATCTAATAATTTCTTTATTGAAATTAAATGATTCAAAATGATCAAAGTGAAGCATTTTGATTTTTCTCAATTGAAATTTAGCATAATTGACCCAGAAGACATTTCAGTGTTTCAACATTGCTCTCTCATGCAAAAGGAAGATTAGAGAAGTAGGAATTCACCATTGAAGAGAAACACTATTTGCCCAAAGATGGGAGAGCTTTGGAGAGCAGCCTCCACCAGGAATATCAATGACTCCCCCACTGCTTCTGACCTTCCTTCTCTTTCTGCAGGTGTGGGAGTGAGGGCAAATTTAAGATAGCATTTAAAATACCAGCAGGAAATGAGTGGAAATGGAAAAGGTCCCATGTCCCTGTAAGATGAGTTTGCAAGAGAGAGATGATGAATTATCTTCTTGAATGGCCTGTCTCCTTCCTTTACTACAAAGGCAGCTTAGACAACCAGATTAGATTCAGTCACCTAACTTTTAAATAGCTTAACTGCGGGGAGATGAATCCCATCTGCTGTATAGACATGTGGCATGTGTTCAAGATCCATGATGGGTCTGGATCTACTGCACAGTTCTGTCCAGGAGATGCATTTCACATTCTCTGAAATATCACACTGAGCTGCACCGTGTGCTGTTCGGACTGTCTTTATGTGCACAGTAAACTATGCACATCCCGAAATCTGGGATGCATGGAGCCTAATCAACATGACATGGAGAAAGCATGTGTGAAATTGCACGTGCATGTGTAAAAAAAACAAAAACAGAACTCCTGCCCTGGAAATCCACCAGCCTTACCCTCCCAAGCCTGCAGTTCTGCGCCATGCCATCACGCCATATTTCCATACCACAGCAATGCAGGAGGCCAGGCTCCATGATTACTCTTTCAAATGCTCATAGGTGTGAAACACTTGGGGAAAACATACGGGAAGACTTCCTTACTGAGCTTTAGCTGTACGCAAGTGACCTATTTAAAGCTAATCAGGCTTCCTCTGTGTTCATCAGAGAGAAAGAAGTTAGCATCTTCACAGAGCGCTTCTTCCTTAGGACAAGTTGAATCACCTCCAGGAGCTGCCTGTCTCTCTCTGTTGAGTCCAGAGGGGGTTTAGATGACTAGATTAGATTCAGACAAAGCTTTTAGGTGCTTCCTGGTAGATGACATGAGTGTTTTCACCCACAATCCTCACCCATTTCTCCCTTTTATCTCTACTGAGAGATCTCCAACCACCCAGGCACCAGCATGAAGTCCTTCAGTAGGATGCCTGAATTTAGGCGAGATGAACTGAATCCTAAGAGTCAGTTAGTCTAACACAAACAGATAATGTAACTCCCTGTATTTCTCTTTTGGCAGATGTTGAACTTTTGACGTATTTGGTGACATAATGAATACATTCATAATGGATAATTTGCTGAAGGAGCACAGTAACTTAATTGCTGCAAGGTGGAAGTTTCACAGTTATTCAATTCACCTCACAGAAGAAAATCCTACTGTCTTCCCTTTACTCTGCTTCCCCAAATACTTGTGCTGCCTCCCCAGGTATAATGCTGGATTGTGTCACTTCCTCCTTCACCTATGGATGTCCCCTTGTATGACTTTTCATAATTAACTTGTGTGGGAGAATTATGACAATTTTCAGAAAAGTTTTTTAAAATGTAGCGCCCTACTGTGGCTAAAGAAAATCCAACAAATAAAATAGCCATCTTCAACTTACCGGAAAGCATCAGCACCAGTGTATACACATTTATACACACTGAGGTTTGTGCCTTCGCCATCTGGTGGCAAAGCACGATCATAGCATGTCCACAGAGCTGAGAAAGTTTTAGGACCCTATCTATTTGTTTGAAAATGAGAATTCGAAATAAGAAAGATGGTTGAGAAAGTTTCTGTTTTCCAACGTTTGTTGATAATACCATCAGTTATATACACACATCATTTGGAGAGCTTCTATTTTGTAAATAGGTGATACTTATTGTTTACTGCTGCTACTTGTTTTAATGTATTATCTTGTATTATATTGTACTGAACAACATTGCATTGCATCATGTCTGAGTGTTGTGGCACAAAAATATCCGACATGCTCTTTTCAGATAGTTGACTATGCATCTAGTCATAGGCTTGAGCAAAAGGCTGTCCCAGCTTATTCCAGTTATAGCTGAGCACATTGATTGATCTTACCCAAATTTAAACCTCTGCAGCAGATTTGAGTTCATCTGACCTTGTCAATTTAATCTTCCTTTAAAGTTAATAAAGAAAAAAGGGGGACACTTCTTGGGCACCGTTCATCTTTTCTTAGAAGGGACATCTTCATAGCCCAGGATCCATGAATCTTCTTCGTAAACTATGAAGAACACGAGATGAACAGCTTAGGTGAAGGCGATTACTTCTGAGATCATATACCTTATATCATAGACAGCCATAGCACAGACAGCAAAAACCTCACATCTTGTCCTTCCAACTGGGGAATCCAAGTCAGTGAGTGTAATTATAACCCGGTTACTTTCTCGTGTATCCTGAAATATTGGAGCTGAGAAAGATATCTGAGCCATATTACATACTAAGATCAAATTAAAAAAAAAAAAAAAGTACTTCTCTTCTTCTTTTTTCTAACTCTTACATCGCATAGGAGGGAATTTACTAGTTGCACTGGATAGTATGAAATTTGCGTTTTCCTGGCCTTAGAAATTAGTAGCTGAAAGATCTATTTCCCATCTCTAGTTTCTTTGCTATGAAGGATGGCCATTCATTTTCTTACACCCACTGCTTAATCCTGCCTGCTATAACACTGGATTTCAACACAGTTAGAGTTGCTTGCTTTCTCAACTGGGAAGTAACATCTGTGTTCACTTTGGAAGTTCTTGTATGATCCAACCATAAGTTGCTATGTAATTGCTTCTGAGACTTTTTTTTTTTCTTTCAGTAAGGACTGGATTATTTACCAGATTTGCCTATAGACCCTTGATCTCCAGATGTCTATACATACATATAGAAGCTCCATCATTAACCAGATAGACAAAAGCCTGTTCTCCTTCTTTTTCAGAGTGCTGGGTATTACCAAGAGTGGAATAAATCCAAATCTTCTCAACATTTTGGAAAGAGACCATCTCTGTTATACAAAACAGAAATAACAGAGATAAAGTCTGTTTCTATTTAAAAGTAGACTGAAATTTAGCAAAACATCATTTCAGGACAATGTGGAACTAGAAGGTTACAGTCTAGGAATCCTAGAATAGCCTCATTTTCACACGTGTTCTTTGTGGCTTGTATGTCCAATTCATTGATAGAATTGATACAGCAGCAGCAGATTGTAGTGATGTATTCTTCTGTGCAAACAAATTGCAGTTACTTACCTTTGGTTTAATAAAGACGTGATAAGTGAAAATGGATATGAATTTAACTCTTTTCATAGTCGTGGAGTTTAAGTGCAGTTGACATCTACTCTGGAATATCATTGTAATCCCATGCAGACAAATGCATTTGAAACCTTATTTTCCCCAAAGATGCTCTCCATCCATTTCTGTCTTCACAGGTAACTTTGTATATCCTGCACACCTTCAAAAGTCAGCTCATGAATTCATACGCCCATGTACCTACTAGTCAGACAGTCAGTTTGTTATGAGCATGAATGGAGCTTGGTTTGGTGCAGGAACGAGCAGAATTAATCAAAGAGTGTTTTCTATCAGACATTTGTCTAGAAGAATGCCATCAAGTTGACTGGAAACAGTTGGAATCCAACCAGCAGACTTTAATATCTTTTTCTGAATAAAAAAAAAAAATTAGTATCACAGTTATAAATATGGCAGTGAAGGAATAGTTGGTTTATTTGTAATAAATCTGGAGAAGCTCTACATACATATGCCTGCTTATGGAATTCATCTCACCTAGAGATATACCTTTAAGCATGCCTTTGTTTCTGTCTTCCATCTTAGTTTCTTCTCAATAGGGAGGGGGAGGAAAAAAAAAGTAACAGGTATTTTTACAGAATGGTTCATGTGAGTATCTTAGACATCTGCTACATGATGAGATGAGTTATGCCATAGAAGTGCCCATTTTTTCCTTCCTTTTCCCTATTCAGGATGTGTAGAATGATAAGTTCAGGAGGCTGCAGCCAGGGCCTGCCCCTCTGGCCCTGAGCCAGGTGGGCAGAGAAGACCTGGAGATGGTAGCCGAGTTCAACCAAGAGTCCAGATGACCAGGAGAGTTCCTGGTGATGAAGCAGGTATGAGGTCAAGCTGAGAAGTCAGCCTGCGGGTCAGAGCCAGGATCAGGCCTGGTGAGGGTAACCAGGGACAGAGAGAGTCCAGTGCCTACTGGCAGGCCCAAAGTGACAAGATAGGTGCAGGGTCAAGCTGGGAGGTCAGTCCACAGGGCAGGGTCCAGAGCAATGGAGTCTGCACGCTGAGCTGAGCTGAGGTGAGCTGAGCTGAGCTGGAGATCAGTGCTCCTCTAGGGAAGCTCAGACAGAAACTGAAGGCCCAGGGTTGAGCTTAAATGGGGCTCCTTGGCCCATGGGCAGGAGGTGCAAGTGGATGCCTCAGGCGAGGATGATCAGGCCCATTAAGGCCTGTTAGTGCCCTCAGACCCTGGAAACAGTAGTCATTGAAATGCTCACTAGCATATGTAATTTTGATTTCAGAATTCAAAGAACTGGGAAATGTTACTACCTCTTTAAGGTCTGTCAGAGACTATTTCTTCTCTTTGCAGTCTCATTTAGCCTACTTCCCACTAACAGCTCTTGAACATTGATACGTATGTATTTACCATTATTAGACTGTGACTTAGTGGCATTCATAGTGCTCCAGCTTCACACTGGAACAATCTAGGTAGATAATGTATGTTATGGCTGGTTTGGGATAACACAGACAAGTGATTACATTTCAGAACGGCATTTTGGATGAAATCAGTATTGTCCTCGTTGACCAAAGGAAGTAAGCTGTTCACCGCTAGCGGGAGCATATGATCATGATCGGTTTTTGCCAGTTGTTCTCCAGAGTGTTTCAAGACAAGATTGCTTACCTAATGTGAACAAATATCTGAGCAAAACGGCAGGAGAAAATTACACCACAGTAGCTGAGTTCCTCCTCCTAGATCTAATCAACAAGGCAGAAGCACAGCCCACTCTCACTGTAATGCTTTTAATTATTTGCCTGATGACTGTAGTTGGAAATCTGGGCTTGACCGCATTGATAAGGATTGTCTCCCCAAACCACCCTCCCAAATAGCTTTTCCTTAGCCATTTGGCAGTCTTAGACCTCTGCTGCTCAGGCATCACCCCCAGGACGGTGGCCAGTCTCTTAGCAGAGAGCAAAGCTGTCTCATTTGGTGGCTGTGCTGCCCAGATGTATTGTTTCTCTACATTTTGCACCAACGAATGTTTCATTCTGGCTGTGATGGCATATGACCAGCTGGAAAACACTGCTATACAAAGCTGTCATGTTTTGAAGCCTCAGCATCCAGCTGTGACTTGGTTCTTACTCTTGTGGGTCTCTAATCTCAATGATACACAGCAGCTGTGCCTTTTGGGTGTCCTTCTGCCATTCCAGCATCACCAGTCACTTCTGTGGTGTGGTACCCCTGATGAGCCTCTCCTGCTTTGACATCGGGGTTAACAAGATCATCCTCGCAGCATTTTGCATCTTAGGTGACATCTTTGTCATACTGCAGGTATGCATTTCCTACATCTACATCATCTCTGCTATCCTGGAGTGCCACTCCAGCAAGGGAAGGCACAAAGCCTTCTCCTCCTGTGCACTTGATAGTTTTTGCCATATCCTTTGGCACTCCAGCTACACACCCCACAGCTCTGGCTCCTTGCCTGACCAAGACCAGGTGATGTCTGTGTTTTATACAATGGTAAGCCCCATGGTCTACAGCTTGAGGACCAAGGAGGTCCTCAAAATGAGGCACTGAACAGACTGCTACATGGAGAAAATTGTTTGTCAGTCAATAAAACCTCCAAAGGAGTTGGAACAGGTGCTTAAAAAATTAAAATGATGAGTACAACTGTTCATGGATGAATTTATTCTGAAATAATTGCTCGTTATGCAACAGAAGTAGGAGAAAAGTGAATGCAGAAGTGAAGAAAGATATAACTGTAATATTAAAGACTTTTCTGTAATAGCAAGAGCTACAGCTTTATTGTGAGAAAGTACAATTGTGACACTTTTGAAGGCATTTAGTTTCACCTAAGTTTTTACTTTCAAGTTTGATGCCTTGAAGACATCCCAGCTTTGTTTTCGACTGTTGCTAACTAGTACCACTTCAGCAGTATCGCTTCCATGTTCTGTTTCCATTCCCTTACCTCATACATCCTTGTAGTCTTTTTTTTCCTGACTCACAGTCTGAAGGTGATCATTAACCTTTTAGCAATAGTGGGTCACGTTCATCAGGCACCTTAAACTGTTTACAGTATTAGTGATGTGGGTGACTCGAGTCTTCCATGCAAGAACAAAGTTACCACACAGCAGGTGGTCCTGAGGGACAGCCTACCCTCTTTTGTTGTGGGTGAATATCCTTGAACCAATTCACATGCATCGCAGGCTAAAAATGTGCACACAGAGGAATTTTTTACAAATGCTGAGGCTGGGATTCATCTTACTTAAGTTTAGACTTTTGTTAATAAGCTGCCAAAGCATAAACCAAACTTGTAGGCTCTTTCTATAGCTCATGAAGGCAAATAAAAGTCTGCTTGCCTCCATAGTTTGATCACACCTGTCTCTGTCTCCCTTGAAAGGTCTATATTTATATCTATGAATTACAGGAAGAGTGTAGAGTGACCAGCTCAGGTTTATGGAATTATTTCAAGTCCCCGTTAATGCAGCTTAATGCTGCCCTGAGTTCTGGTTTTGGATCACATTCCATCTGACTCAGGGAGCTGGCTCATAGAGAAAAAAAAGCCACTGGCTTCAGTAGAGAAAGACTTCAGTCTCAGCTGCTTTGGCCATGGAAGTAGCACAGAGAAGGAAACGGAACCTGCTATAACACTGCCTTAATACACAGAGTTATTAGACAAATGGGTGTAAGACCATTTTTCCCTATCCTTAGGAAGGACTGCAAGTAAAGGTCCCATAAAAAGCTACACTCCCTCTCACTGGGTCATCACTCAGAGCAACCCATTCTGCCCATCCTGAACCACTTAGACCCCTTAATGTGTAAACGTAGTGTCTGAGGAAGAAATATGTTCCACTCTTCCATAGCCATAGCTTTATCATTAAGACTGACAGGTGTCATTAAGCAGTAACCAGTCAGTTCCCAGAGCAACTCTGGCAGCATCTAGAAGCACAAATTTTCTGCAAGCAAACATTTTCATGCTTCCTAGAATACCATGGAGGTTGCAGATATTCCTGACTAAACTGTGAGAGAGGACTGCAGGAAAGAAAGATAAATAACCCAGACAAGCAATACCTGTTGATCCACTTTTAACCCAGCTATCTCCTGAACACCACAGCTTTCACATAGTCTAGACGAGAACTCCGGAAGCCGTTACATTGCCAGTCTAATGCAGTCTGGAAGAGGACTCGGTCCAATGCAAATACATTGCAGACCTCATGGTGCAGCCCAGACAGACGAGCTTCCCTCACTCATCATCTTACACATGGCACTGCACATTCATTGTCCCAGGAGTCGCCCCCACTCCACAACACGAGCAGCCACTGTAAGCACAGTCTAACTAAGGCTGCGTTACCCGGGACATTTCTGCCTGCCTAAGCCCCACTGATGACTTTCCCTGCTAGGGACAGTCAGAGCAGATCACTCTTCAGCTGAGTAACCCAATTCAGCTCTCTGCTCTGAAGGCCAACAGTTTGTCGAACAACCTCTAAGCCCTCGAAGTAGCACAAGTAAGCTAGCTTTCCTGGCAGGTAGAGATGTCCTTAAACTCCTGCCAGAATCAGGGGAAGGGTCTTCGTTCATATGTCTCAAAGGCTCCTCAGCTTCCCAGAACAGCTGTCTTCATCATCTTATCGTAAAGTAATTTCAATAAGTGTCCAGTGATATTGCAAGAACAGGGAGAGAGGTTAATGGCAAACTGTTTACTAAAGCATGATATCTATGTCAACATCTTCCAATAGACCATTATTTTTCTTTTCTTCAAAAGAGTTAATTATTCAAGGACCTTACAAGAAAATTATATGTGGGATTAGGTGGAAATGCAAAGGCAGTGTTAAGGGAGAGGCACCAGAACTCTAAGCAAATCACCAGCGATCACCTACTTGAAGAATTTTCTATCTGCATTTGAAGAAAAATCTACCCCGATGGATGGACACATAATCTGAGCCTGGATGGTTCACACACGAACAGGTTATCACAGCAAAATATCTGCTCCACAGATGAGCAGGCTGCCTGAAACTAGATGGTCCATGAGCCAAAGAGGTTATCTAACAAAGGACACGAGTCCAAGGGTAGATGTGTTATTAGAGACAACAGGAGTCTTCTGTGGAAAAACCAGCTAACTGTGTATCAGGACTGTGCATTTTAATGAGAGGAAGAATTATCAAGTTTGATCATAATTAATAACAGAGGTGGATTCACATTCAGATGGCATACTTAATGCTTAAACTCCACGGAGTTGCACTGCAGCTCTTCAGAGTCAGATAAGCAGAACTGATTCCTCTGATATCTTACACTGTACTGCTATTTACGTGAATATGGTCTTATTATTATTAAAAGAATTTTTATTAAAGTTTGCAGTCTAAAGCTTTGTTAAGCTTTGTTTGTGAGTTGATAGGGGCAGACATGACGAGGGTTCACTGAATTTGCTAGGATACTTATGTCATCAGTTTCACTAGTAAAAAGTAGTAAGGGCAGGGAAGGAGACGGGCATGTCCTATGATCAATGACAACAAAGACACCCTTAGAGGATGATTCCTTCTGCTTATCACACTTATCTTAAGATGGGATGAATTGTCCTTTGAAGGTGATATTGCTTCCTTTGTCTATAGGAGGAGCCTAGAATAGATGTTGACTAGACCCCTAACCAAGGGTAGGGGAAATTAATTCACAGAAAGATTCTTCATTACAGTGCACCTGCTGAGACTCCTAATTAAGGCCTGGTGTCTTGCAGGAGATCTAATTTACAGACATTAAACTGTATCGAGAGTCATAAATACACCAAGTACTTCAGTAACACCATTTTTCTGAAGAAAGAATTCCGAAGCGGCAAGCTGAGTGTTAGAATATCACATTTGATATTGAAGTTGTTTCTCAGCGTGTCACTCCACTAATGTTTCACAACGCCCAGGCTGCAGGTCAGCTGCAACATACAGGGAAAAGAATGAGCTGTTGCTCCAAAGGCAGTACTGAATTGCATAGTTCTGCAAACATCAAAGCAAAGAACATTTATCTGGGCATTTACCTGGAGCAGGGAGGGGCTCTATTGTAAATCTGAAGTCCTAAAGTTTTTCTGTTTAGATAAATCTTCTTACTTGTTTCAGTAAGATGTCTTTCAAGTGAAGAAGGAAGCTACTCACTCTTACAAAGGTACATGAAATGTTTGTAGCTTTTGAAATAAGAGTTTATTTCTGGGGTCAATACGGCATAAAATATCTCACACCTTCATGCAAGAAAGGTAGGCCTATTTCTTCATTTTAGAGATGAAAAAGATCATTTTCAATCTGCAGATAGAATCATAGAATCATTTAGGTTGGGAAGGATTTCTGGAGGTCATCAAGTCCAACCTCCTCCTCAGAGCAGGTTCAGTCAGATCAGATTGCTCCGGCCCGATCCAGCTGAATTTTAAATGTCAGCACAGATGGAGATTGTACAAATTTGCACCTAATCCAGTGTTTGATCACTCACGTTGGGGCAGGAGAGGGAAATTTCCTCCTTCAGTTTCCCAAGTAGTCCATGGAAGAGAGCAACCTATTGATAGCAAGCTCATTGAAGCCCTTTTCTGAGAATTAACTGGGCTAGTTGCTCTGCTTTAGGGCACAAAAGGTTGGGTAGGTTGGAGATAAACAACAGCCAGCTATGCAAAGATAACTCAGTGTGTAAAGGCAGTCTGGTCTTCTGTGCACCTAAGCAGGGTAAGCATTTTGCTCACTTAAACTGTGTACCTAACCATTACAGGCTGGTTTTAATCCTGCTGTCTGCTTCTTGAAATGGGCAAGTACTTCTGAAGATTTGGCTCAAGGGGGGAATAAACTGGCTTGGTATCTACAGTATCTACTCTTGCCTTTCTGGATGAAACAGGTCAGTAAGAGAATAGTTTTGTACATATGCAATACCTTGAAGCCTATGCTAGAAACAGACCTCAGCAAGAATTGAAACCTCCATTCAGTCACCCACATGATAAGAACTCTGCTTTGAGAGTGTCAGCCAGGTTACTGGTAACCTCCAATAGATTAACAACAATTTTTCATGTGAGGTGAAGCTGGTAGAACCTTTACAGGGATGACTGATTCCCTTTCTGTTCAGGATTCCTTCCCTTTTAGCATGAGATTTTTCACCCTCTAAATGGAAAGTATTTCATTTGGTGACTCTTCCCAATTTATTCCTGAGCAGAAGATGGCCACTTTTCCTTGACAACAGGGATGCAAGCAAATGAGAAATCCTTTCTCAGCCAAACCTGGAGGATCTTGTGGTATCTCCTCCTCTTTGGGAAGATGCAAAGCTGAGTTTTCCTGCTGCTGTTACCATTTAGTGCTTGCCACCATTTCTTTCAAGAGAGGAAACTCTTACTTTCTTCTGACAGGATGTGGATTTGTTATTTGTATGTTTACAAGTTGCAGTCCCAAAGGTCAGGGTGGTGGAGGTCCATGTAATGAAGGCAGGTCTTAGCAAGTTGTCACAGCTGCAGCCTAACCATTATATTCCTATTTCAGCAAGGCTGAACAGGGGCTGCTTTGTCCTGTTAATGGACTTTGTGGCCCATACTGAGCTCTAACTACCCTACTACCAATGCCCCGGGGAGTTAGCTAGTAGGCAAAAAATGTATTGGTGATTGCAATACAGGAAGAATGATGTCTGAACTAGTGTCAAGACCACCTATCTTCAGGAACAAGCGGGCCATTGCCCTTGGAGTGGGCCATTTGGATGATACTGTACACCCAACCGTGGCCACGAGTGAGGGGAGAAGAGTGCTCCATAGATGTCCTCAAGAAAAGCAGACTTTTTTCCTTAAAAAAGGAGAAAGAGGACACACGAAAACCATTGTAGTGCCGGACTAGGAATGGTGTTTCACAGTGCTGCTGTTGCCTTTTGAATAAATTATTTTATCTTTCTGCGCTTTGTTATCTCACCTGAAAAATAGGAACAGTACTCCCTTGTATCACAAGTCATTTCAATGCGTAATTAAAGAAGTCTAGTCAGAAGCTATGAAGAAAATGCTCTGTACTTCCTTGTGGCTACTGAGACAATCCATTGTGTGTTGCCAGTTTCCCATTACTTCTAGGTGTTGAACCAGTTTCTTGTCGGGAGATAACATGAGTGTGCTAGCAACATGCCTGAGAGGAATCACTGTGTGGCCATTGAGTTTATCCTCTCTGGACTAACAGAAAGCCAAGAGGTGAAGGTAACCCGCTTTTTTTAAGCACATTAATAGGGAATCTTGGAAGGATCATGTAGATGAATGTTGATCCCCCGGCTTCACACACTGTGTACCTTTCCCTCATAACTTGGCTTCTGTGGATTTCTGTTACTCCTCAGCTATCTCCCCGAGGTTGCTGGTGAACTCTTCAGCAGTGAGGAGAGCCATTTCAGTCAGTGCCTGTGTGGCACAGCTATTCACTTGTCTCCTCATGGCTAGTGCTGTGTGTCTCCTGCTGGCAGTAATGGCATATGACTGCATGTGGCTCTCTGTAACCCTCTCCTTTATGCAACTGTCATGTCCTCAAAAGCCTGTACACAGATGGTAATCATCTCCTATTTCACTGGCTTTGTCCACGCACTTGCGCAAACTATCTCCACCTTCACATTCTCTTTCTGTGACTTTGGTGTTATTGGTCATTATTTCTGTGACATCCCCCTAGGATCCAGCTTTCATGCTCTGACACCTATAGCAAAGAGACGGTACTTCACATTTTTGGTGTGTTTCGTGGCACCTTCACATCTCTGGCAATTCTCATCTCCTCCATCTACCTCATCTCCACCACCCTGAGGATCCACTCCTCCAAGGGCAGATGCAAAACCTTCTCCACCTGTGCTTCCCATCTGAGAGCTCTCTTCTTGTTTTATGGCAGCACCGTTTTTATGTGCGGTAGCCCAACATCCTGCTACTCATTGGACTGAGATAAATGGGCCCCTCTGTTCTCTACAGTGGTGACTCCAGTGCTGAATCTTACCAGCTACAGCCTAAGGAATAAGGAGGTGAAGGATGCTCTGAGGAGAGTTTTAGGTCATATCAGAGAAACTTCAGCAGACTTGTTAGAAAGAGAACTTTGTTTGGGGAAAATTTATCAAAACCTTGGTACAAAGAGTAGGACTTCCAAGGAAGATTTGATCAGCTTCCAAGGGTGAGATTCAGAAAGGTACTTAATTGTTAGAAGTGCTTTTAGGTGGACTTTTAACTGGTTGTATCTGCAACTTCTATCTTGAAAGACTGTGTTCCTCTGCTGCTGAAAGCTGGAGGAATCCTGACTCTTAACTTGCAAGTTCCAAGCACAAACAGGACTCCTGCCTGAGGAGTGCGTGGCACAGAATTGCAGTTCTCTGTTCTACTAGGAACGTTTGCTCATGTAGGAAAACCACCAGTCCGTCAAGATGAGAAAAAGCTTTCAGAAACATTCAAGAGGAGAAAAGAAATGTGATTTGAATTTATGGCCACTTCTGCTACGTCTTCAGTATTTGAAAGGAGTAGCCTCTTCCAGTGCAACACACAGAACCTGAAGTTCTGGAAAGGAAATCTTGGAGAAGAGACACCCGTGTTTTTGCCCCCCAAACACTAGGGAAAGTAACTGTCCCTCTTCTGTTAAATCTCCCTCTTCTGTCACTCATTACTACCTCCTTTTTCCCCTTCTGCCTGGAAACATGAAAAAACTACAGAAATGCAGAAAAGATTGATTTCTAATTTTGCTACCATTGTGAAGTAACAAGAACTTGTTCCTGCTTTTCATCTCCACATATCAGCAATCCACTTGAGGCAACTGAGTGAACTGGTAGTTATTTTAAGGACATTGGACATAATTTGAAAGTTAATCAAGCTGCAGTGTTCTTTCACTTAAAAAAATGCTGAAATAAGATGGTGACTTACCAACTACATGTCTGCCATCAATGTGATTTTGAGAATAAACGACCAATCATTTCTGGGAGATGAGAAAGTTGGGAAAGGCTTTGGAATCCTTTTATCAATTCAACTAAGCTAGCTCTAAGGATAGGTGTTCTATCTCTAGTAGATGTTTCATCCCTTCTGGCTGAGTTTACAAATGCTGTCCCTCAGTTGGCAGAAGGAGTTGAAATCTTTATTGAGCTGAAAGTGACAGAATTAATCTCAGACAGGCGAGAGGTTCCTGCCTCTGCATAAGGTTTACAGTCAAAGGGGGATGGAAAGAGGTCTTGCAGATTCCCTTTGCATTTCACTGCAAGCCTGTTAGGGCTGTTATTTCCCCTGACTTCCTCTCCTTAAAGCTGTGCGTAACTCTAGCAAAGATTGTGTCCCTGTGGTCATCTATGGCACCCTAAAGAAGGATTTTACAAGTCTCAGGAAAATACAGCCTTTTGGTCCTGCTAGTTGTCATCTTTCTGTTGCTGCAGAGCCTGAAGCTCAAGGTTTATCTCTTATTTCTCATCATTAAGTATCATCAGATATGTGAAGATCACAGTTTTTACACGTATCAATGTTGCACTGTCCTTATCTTGAACAGAGAAGTGAGATTTTTAAACCAGATTTCTGAGGTGTCCAAAATTGTCTCTTTCAGTGGACTCCCAGCTCAAAGGAAGGAAATAGCTTGAGAAGAAATCACAGGCATCATTTTACTTTATTGTGTATGTTTACAGGTCTCTGGGAAGAGCAATGTACACTACTACTCTTCCAGAAAAAGACAGGTAGGTTGTCATCAAAGAGCTTCCCTGCACAGCAATGAGTCATGTCTGCACACCTCTCTCTGCGTTGATGTTTAAGATAGTCAAAGCCATCTCGAGCTAAGCATCAGCAGAACCGGCAGCATGTTTCAATCAAGAATCACAATCTCAAACCTAAATATGCTTTCTGACAAATATCATCAAAAAGAACAGATTTTCAGAAGCCCCACATTCATCTAAGTCCTGCATTCACCTATCCCTTAGTCTCCACCTGAAGAAACCCAGACCCAGATTTGGGAAAATCCCTGCCTTGAATCACTTGTCATGACAGCAATGCTAAAGTAAGTCTATTTGCGGTAGAACAGCATTGTCCAGAGTCAGGAGGTCCTAGGGGCATTTGGGGTTTCCCTGCTGCAAACAGTTGAGGAAAACTCGATGAATCAAGAACAGTACTGTTAAGAATTTTAGGGAAATTTTCAGTGTTCAGCTAGGAATTAGGTTAGATCTTATGGAGTATGGAGAGATATTGGATCCCTGTATTTCCACTGAGATACCTATTCCTTAGATCTTTATAGTGTAAAGCACCAGACGACTGGCCAAAGTATGAACCTTCATCCAGTCTCTTAATAAAGCGGTGAAAAATGTCCCGACAATTGAACTGGATTGTGGCTCCAACATTGACTATGGTATTTAACCATGCTTGGATTGCTGCTCTGATAGATTATAAAGCTCAGCTATGACATAAGGCCAAGGCCTTGGAAAGGCGTTAGCAGAGCTCCTTTAAATGAAGCGTTCCCAGAGACACCAGGTTGGCACAGACTGATGAAAATCGGAGTGAATGCCTGGCATCGGGGAACGACCTCTGTGTCCATCAGTGTTCCTGGGAGCCTTGGAAAGCCTAGTACAGTGTATGTCACCCTTCACTGTAAGGCAGACACCTAGTGCAGCATCCTGCTCCTCTCATGCTCCTCTTTTACCATGCAATGAATCTCAGTCCCCTCAAAGGTCTCTTGCTGTCTTCAGCAGCTCTCTCAAGTTGAGGCACCTCATGTCAGCACACCAATATATGTGAGATGAAACCTGCTTGTGCTGTGCCATCCTGAAGGATTTGCTTTCTCTTGGAAGCTTAGCACCACCATCACTTTTTTTGTGTAGAAACGTGAGCAGACACCACTCTCTGAAGCTCGTAGGAGCTAGTGGGAAAGCATAACCTCTCAAAATACCTAGTTATTCCTCTTAATGCCAGGAGAAGCCTAGACCTGAGACTTACACAGCTCTAAGGTGTCTAAAGGTAAAAGCCACAATACCACCCCAAAGGCTCGGGTTTGACTGGTGACAATATCCTCACATCCTTGTGACTGACAATTTCCAAAGAAAGATGAGAGCTACATGAAACCTTGAATTTAGTTTCAGTTCTACTCTTGTCTGCTGAGAAGATGGTGGAAGGGCGCATGTAGATGGAAATGCATGGCCCAAGGAACAGAAGTGCAACAGTGATATGGGAGGTGCAGGCAGAGAGTGCTTTGAGATGCCCTTTGGAAGAGCGTGTCCTCAAAGAGACCAAAATAATGACGTAGGACACAACAAGAACAAGCAAAGAGCCTGAGGAAATCAGACCACTATTGGCAACCACGATGCAACCAACCACGTAGGTGTCAGTGCAGGCCAGCTTCAGCAAAGCGTGTACATCACAGAAGTAGTGGTCAATCTCATTGGGCCCACAAAACAATAGCTGAGCGGTCAGCAGGGTCTGCACCAGGGAGTGCACACAGCCTCCCACCCACGAAGCTGCCACCAGCCGGCCACACACATGCTTGTTCATAATGCTTGTGTAATGAAGCAGCTTGCATATAGCAGTGTAACGATCATACGCCATTGCTATGAGGATGAACATCTCCGTGCAGGCAAAGAGATGGACCCCAAAGAGCTGTGCTATGCAGCCCACAAAAGAGATGGTCTTCTTTTCAGCAAGAAGGTCAGAAATGAGTTTGGGAACTGTGACAGTAGAGTAACTGATATCTACAAAGGACAAGTAGCTCAGGAAGAAGTACATGGGAGAGTCCAGCTGTTGACTGTTCTGTATAGTGCTGATGATAAGCAGGTTTCCAAGAATGACAGTGGCATAGAAGACTAAGAAGAATGTGAAGCATACTTTTGCTAATGTATCATCTTGTGTGAGTCCCTGGAGAACAAACTCCGTCACATTGTTTTTGTTCTTCACATACGTCACGTAGACAGGACCTGAAGCACAGAATAAAGCCACCTGTGATGGCATTAGAAACACAGTGTTATCAGTACACATCCATGTCGATCACTGGTATGTTCAATATCAATGTATTCCCTTTTATGCCTTTTGGGGAAAGTTTCCTTTCAAAGTCAATGCTTCTCTCAAGGAGTGACAGTTGATATCTAACTCAGAATGTATTACTGAAGTGTGTAATAGCGAGCTCCACTTATTTGTTTGAGGGAGTTGGTGGAAATATCCTCCAGATTCATATTTCTGACCTTTGCCCCTTTTAAAAAGGAAGACTAGTTACTAGGTTGCCTAAACATCCACTTCTGAAGTGTTGATTTGGAAACGAAAAACTGACTGAGAAGGATAGTGCATGTTACCATTTGAGTCTCAACACGTTAGACATCCCCTAAGGAATTCTGCTCAAGCAGTGAACGTACCTTCTTTTTCAACCCTCTGGAGGAATTCAACAGAACTAGTCCTTACTAGTGCTCTCTGACTCTGGTAGAATGTCCATGCATTTCTGTGCAGCCATCAGTATTCACATCATGACACAAGGCAGCTGGCTAATTAACATCACTTCAACTCTCAGTGTAGATCCTTCTGGAGGAGGTAAAGTGGACACCTACCTCATGTCTGTTTAGCAGAGATGTGCCTTTAGGCACAAACTGTCTTTAAGGCGCCCTAAGTGAAATCAGACCATGTTCAAGGCATGCCAGGAAACCTGAAGCAGGAGAGTCATTGTCCTATATGTGCTGTACTGGGCTACATCTTGTGTGGATTGGTTCCGGTTATTGCTCATGAGTTTCTGGGTTGCGACCTCAGCCTCCAAAAGAGCAGGCTTGTATTTCCTCAGACCACCTTTCGTACAGTACATGGGTGAATACTGGAGATAATCTGCATTAACGATGTGTCAGTAAGGTTTTTGTACACCTCAGCCAAGTTCTGGACTAGGCATGGAAACCCCCATAAACACACCTGTGATGCCCCTGGGGTAATAAATACACCGCTGCTGAATCTCCTTTACTCACCAACACCCTTGTATTCACCTTTGCTGCACTCTAGTGTAGTACGCAAGTATTACTAGTGTTCAGTTTCTACATTGAAAAGACAGACAGCAAGAACTGCATAACAATGTCCACAATACTGGCAAGTCCTTTGGGATCTTAATCCTGTTCCACAATCACAGGTCAATCAGTTCTTTCTCACGAGATCTCTGCCTCTTCCACCCTCCAACTTCAGCAGCAGAGGAAATATTCTTTCGTGTCTCTGTCCCTATCTCCATGCCACTCCATGGGCAGAGGGAAAGCAGTGTGGGGAGGCCCAAAGCGTGTGTGTTAAGAGCATTGTTGCCACGATGTGTACAGCTAGAGGGGACAAGTTAAGATTGAGTACATAGGCAGTGCTGCAGCTACCTATTGACTCCTTGACTCTGTAACACCAGAAACTTCCTTTTGACAGATATTTCTGGAAATGGCATATAACTGAAAAATAAGCAAAGAAGACACCAATTAAAACAAAGGGTAAAAAAAATTGAGTTCTTTCTAATTCATAAAATGTACCTCACAAAAGTCACTCAACAATAATGTCTCTTTTCAAAGGCAGGATTGCCTGCTATTCTGCTCTGATGACCTTCTTGGACCACTTCAGGCAGTTTCATCAAAACCTCTCAGCTCCAAGCTGCTTCTTATGTGTCACGAGAGCAGTCCACATCTCTGCCAGGGCTGAAAACTACAGAGGATGAAACGGACAGCCTGAATGTCTAGCTCCATTTCTCATTCTGCTAAAACAACTTCCAAGAGCATCTGCAAGAACAACTCTCTCTCTCTCTCTCTCTCTCTCTCCAGATGGGGAAGTTGTGGCAGAAATATTTCAAGTAAATTGCACAGCAGAAGCACAAGCTTACCAGAAGCAATGAGATCGCAGAGGCATGTGAAGTTTTCTTTGTCAGAAAGAATCAGTGGACGGGGAGCTAAAATATATATTTTGGACAGCTATTAGAGTAATCTCTACAGGGTGACTCTGGAGCGTGATCACCTAGACCATGTCACATTATGTGGGGGTTTGCTTGCTTTCTTGCTTGCTTTCCAATGCTGTCTAGATAAATGGACTTCATTTAGTACTAGCTATGTGCTTCTTTTGGAAACATTTCTATTTAAAATCAATGTCATGGCTGACCATTTGCAAGAGTTTGTGTTCACATTGCCCTTGCAATCAAACATTTTTTGAGTAAAGATGTCTCCTACACGTGTCAGATATTTTTTCCCTTCCAAGCCAATATTTCACATACGCTTTCTTATTTCTTATTAACTTGCTCTTACCATTGCATGTGTGCAGCAGAAATAAATATCATAACTGTGCTATATGACTGTTGGCACTTAGACATCTGGTCTGTACACGTTTGAAACAAGAAGTAAACGAGGAAATCATTTCAAGACTTTAAAAATGTTTGTGGTCAGGCCTCACTACTTGCCAGGTATTTTTACTCAGGCAATGCAAAATACAGAAGCAGCTGTTTAGTCCTCATATTAAGTCATTATAAGAATCTGGGCCAATGTGTAGAGGAATCAAATGTTGTTGTTGTTGTTGTTGACGCCTTCCATAAACTATGGTCCCGCTGTTGCCTGCTAGCACCCGGCAGCCAGAAGAGAAATCAGAAAAATCATGGCGTTCTTCCCCAAAAGATTGAAAAAAAAAAAAACAGTTTAAAAACTATAAGCCTTAGCTTGAACTGGCCGTGTGCCCTAACCCCTCAGCAGTTTCAGTATGAAGGGGGTCAGTGGGCCCCATCTGTCTTTCTACCTGCCCCACCTAGGGTGAGACAGACCAACCTCTGAAGGCACCTGTCCCTCTCTGTTGACAATGGTGCTCAGCTAGACAACTGTCCTTCATTGCATGAAGAATTTAGACTGCTACAAATAGGTGGGGCTGGTCCCACCTTTAGCTGTGTCCACAGAGTGTGAATGCTGGGTGAGGGACATGCTGGCCCAGGCCTGAGGGACACTATCCCTCTAAGCCTTGAGAATCAGGATTTATCCCAGTTCCGTCCTGCTGGCTGCCAACCACATAACCCACCACGGTGAGGAGAAGACACTGAGACGTCCGCAGTGTACTGGTGCATGCCTGTGAAACGGGAACCCACTCTGCCACCCCCTGCATAGAGCAGAGGACATTTGGGGAACCAGAGCATTTCTGACATTGTCCCAGGGTTTGGTCCGTAGATGTGCCGCTCTCCTGTGCAGGGAACACCTTCTTATCTTGAATCACACTTAAGCCATGTTAAGGTGCAACACAAGTGCAAGCAAGTGTTTATAGGGAACATGAAGTGAAGGAAGGAAAAAGAAAGTGCTTTAGTTACTTTCAGAGTGCATTACACAGATGTCTTTCTCCCTCACGCAGCTGATCTGCTCTTTTCCTCCTGGCAAGGTAGGAGTCAGGGTCCCGTGGCTCCTTGTGGCTCCTTTGGCCTTGCGGAGAACCTTAGCTGCTGCAGCTAACCTCCCTGTGGCAGCTGTGACTGGCTCTGAGATGATTTAATCTTCCATCTTCACATTTCTTCTCTTCCCTCCTGCAGGAGTAGCTGCTCCAGCTATTCCCTTGGAATACATGTTTCTTCCTTTGCCTGGGCCTGTAGATGTGCCCTGTTGGGCTAGGAGTTATCCTGCGTACAGGAATTATTCCCAAACAACTCTTTTTTTTCACTGACACATAAAATTGTGCCCCCCAATGCTTTCTTTGGTGGCGACAATTTCCTACAGTGAGCAATTTATCTTTCACTTGGATCTTTGATTCTCTATTAGTCTAAACAGTAAAATGCAAAATCTGAGGCAGAGATGAAGGGCAGAGGGGATGGCTAGGAAGGAGGGCATTAGTGATAGGTGAGCTACTGCAGAAAGGCAGAGAGTTGCTGCACTGGAATGGGAAGGGGAGAAGCTTCTCCTCATATCATCTGCATCAGCAAATGACCCAGCCAGCATCTAATATCAGCAGTTTAATTGCTAACCCATGGATTCAGCATATGACAATGCAGTACTCCTAAGAAGGCATTTACTCCAATGCAAAGGGGAAGGAAGCCTTTGGCACAATTGCTTCCAGCAGCAGGTGACCAACAGCCTTGCAGACACCTTGGGCCATCGTTTCCTAGCTGAGTAGATTACAGAGTAGATGGAGTTTGTCTGACGGAAAGTTTACACCTGGGAGAGCTCGGACTAATGGGATGCTCTGCCTGGAACACATTTTAATATTTTTGATAGCATTCATTTCTTTATTTGCTGGTGTCTCAGCAGTGCTTGGAAGCCCCAGTCCTGGGCCTGTGCTATTCAAAAAGAGAACATAAAGGGAATCCCTGCTAGTCACAGAGTTTACAATGCCATTCCAATCAAAACATGAACTTTCAGTGTCTTCCTAATTACTGCAACAGCTAAAACCAAGCTTTTCTTCAAAAGGGAGCTTTCAGTAAATTTTCCAAAATGGAATTATAGTGAGAGAGACTCGATTTTCTCAGCTCCTGAGAAAATGTTACCACAGTTCTACACCTCACCCTTTTCACTCCAGACTTTTCTATTCCACAGTTTTCTCATGGCACTTTTCATCTCCTCATTTCTCAGCGTGTAGATGAGTGGGTTCAGCAGGGGTGTGATGACAGTGTAAAACACAGCTAACCTCTTCTCCTCCGAGAGGCTGCTGGATGGGCGTATGTAGGTGAATGTGCATGGCCCAAAGAAGAGAATCACCACAGTAATGTGGGACCCACAGGTGGAGAGGGCTTTGTACCGCGCCTCGGACGTTCGCCTTTTCAAGGAAAACAAAATGACAATGTAGGATGTGACCAGGATGAAGAAAGAGACCAAACAAATCATTCCAGTATTGGCAACGACAATGATGCCCTCAACATAGGTGTCGGTACAGGCCAGTTGTAGTAGGGGATTGACATCACAGAGGTAGTGGTCAATTTTGTTGGGGCCACAAAAAGGGAGGCTAACGGTTATGAGGGTCTGCACCAGGGAGTGCACAAAGGCCACCACCCATGAACCCATCACCATCCAGCCACACACACGCCTGGTCATGAGGGTGGTGTAGTGCAGGGGTCTGCATATGGCAAAGTAGCGATCATAGGCCATCACTGTGAGGATGAAGATCTCAGCGCCGCCGGAGATATGTTCCCAAAATAGCTGTGCCATGCAACCCCCAAAGGAAATGGTTTTCTTCTCAACAAGGAAGTCAGCAATCATTTTGGGAGCTGTGGCAGAAGAGAAGCAAAGATCTGCAATGGACAGGTGGCAGAGAAAGAAATACATGGGGGAGTTCAGACGCTGACTGCTAACTACAGTGACAACGATGAGCAGATTTCCTGCCACAGTAACAATATAGAAGAACAAAAACACCACAAAACATATTTTCTGCACCCCTTGGTTCTTTGAAAGGCCCAGAAGAATGAATTCCTTCACACTGCTTACATTCTCCATGTTGATCAGTTGGGTGGCAATATGCAATATACAGCTTATACCCCTGGGAAAATAAAGACAGACACATGATACATCAGCATTTTTTCATTATTAATGATGAATTCTATATCAGAAGTGGATACAAACCAAGAAAGATATAGCATTAGCATTAAGCTTTTGAAGTGTTTAGTTTCTGTCATGTATTTTTTTTTAACGGCTATTTAATTCTCCACAGTACAAAACTTCTGCCATGGCTTTGGTGGCACGGAGATAGGTGCACTTTGTGATATGTTCCTTAATCCTGGTCTTCCAGGATTTTGAAGGACTGGCTCCATGGCTGGTAGCCTTCCATGCACTAAAGACAAGGCCAGAGTGTTCACCTTGGGCACTACAAGGCAGATAATGCAGTATGTTTGCCCTCAGGGGAGACAAAGTCCCTGACAGCAATCTTTGTAAAATGGATGTCTTTAAGAATACCTGGAAATATTGCTCAGAATGATGATTTGCTTTATAAGTACACATGATCTTTGAATTCTTGTTTAGAAGGGAAATGTAACCACAGGCAGAGAAAAGAACTCTCTTGTGTATATACATTTTGAAACGTAAATATGAAATGTCACAGGCTGAAAAATGAGTTCTGGGAAGGTTATCTATCATGGAGGGAAAAAAAATTGCACATATGACTTAATGTAGTATTTCACATTGTTCTAAATCTCAGCATTGTTTCTATCAGAGGAAGGAAGAATGAAAGACTCTTGTGAGATCTTCTGTCCCAGCACTGTACTGATTTTACCTAGTATGATTTTTGATACACTCTGCGTGATCCTTTCAAGGATTAACTTAGCTTAATGAAGCTAATCTAACTAAACTCCTTCAACAGCCAGTATAAGTCTCTCTACAGGCTGATTCAGAATGACTAAATTAGGGTCCTTTGCAGAACCCTTTTTTCCTCCATTCACTATGAGGAGCTTAAGCAAAATAGCACCACCAGGTTAAAATGAATTTCAGAGAATAATCCCTTTTGGGCCCTGAAAGTAGCTCAGAGCTTTTTGCAATGCCATCCACCTGTTTTAGGTTATGGCTGAGCTCCTTGTCCCTAGGCATTTCTACATCCATACAGTTTCTCATTCGAGACAAGGTCACATTCCAGCATAAATATGGGACTTCTTTGGTTCACCCTGTATTCCAGCTACAACCCATCGAGCATTACGTGTCACTAATAAATGAGTAGCCTACACCTTTAGAAAGAGTGTAACGTCTCTAGCTTGCCATTATGCACCCAGACCACCAGAGTTCCTTTGGTCAAAGAAGTCTGGGAACCACCAGATTAAACTCTTCACAGAGAGTTTAAGGTCAGCCAAAAGCAGGCACTCTTTTAATAAAAATATCCGCTGTATGGGCTTCCTTCTAGGATCAAAACATTCCCCGTCAGCTGGTGTTAAAATGCACCATTTTAAGTCCTGCAGAATTACATCACAACCAGGTCTTCTCATTTGTCTTGGTGATCTGTGAGCAAATCTGTGGAATGATTCAGTTAAGCCAAGTTATCTACCAACTACTTCCATCTGCAGCATAATCAGAAATTCTCGTGCAGGCACAAAGTCATCAAGCATCCACAGGAAACACTGAAACTGAGAAAACCCAAGATTACTTTCAAACCCACAAAGTGAAGCCGAGAGAGGAAGTGGGCAAAGGTAGGGACTTTTCCTATGCTTACGGTTGTACTTACCCTAGATGAAAGTTTTTCAAGCAGAAGGGTAAAATTTACATGGATGGTTCCCCTTCAGATATTTCTACAAGGAAAAGGATCAGTAAGAACAACGGGAGGTCAGTTTCTCCCTCGTCTTACCAGGTCGTGATCCTTTCTACCCCTCTTCCTTCTACTGAGCAACGACGTAGACTTCTCAACAAAATAAATGACAGGGATGAAATGAGCACACCTTTATGGCTGTGCAGTACCCAGTTGAAAAGAAATAGCTGGGCTCCATCCAAGCCAGAGCATGACTGGAAGCATACCACAGCAATCGCAGGGCCATATTTAGGCAGTCAGAAAGGAGTGACCAAGAGAGAAATGGTCAGGGGAATCTATATGCCTGAATGCCAGCAGATGGCAAATTCCTGAGCTAAAAACAAGGTGTGCATCTACAAAAGGACCGATTCACAATTCAGACAGCTCGACTATGTATCTTGCTTGATAAGGTCCTTTCCATCACCACCAAACTGCATTTAACAAACTACCCATCTGTCTGATCTCATCTCATCGACTTAAGTCATGTAGGCACCTGTACCTAAGCTAGGCATATTACACCTGATCAGTCTACTTGTAGATGTGATGAATCATGTGCTGCCGGTACCCGTTTCTTACTGTTGACTCCAAGAGGATTACTAGAATGACTAATTCAGTAGAGGATTGCCACCAGTTATGGCTTATCTCTTCAAGTGCCTTTGCAGGGGTAGACCTGAGCTATATGACATAATGCAATCAGCTGCAAAATAAAATGAATCTCATGTGTACTCTTAACATCTCAAAAAGGGTGAGAAATTGCACCATCTCCTTACTGCATGCATTCTTCCCTAAAATCTCAGGTGGTTATGGGAAACAAAAGAATAATATCGAAGCAATCGAATCTGCGGCTGTAGAACTAGCTCTGTATATGATTCTAGCCAAAGATAACTAGAGACAGTTGATAACTTCAGTGGAAGTTCCTTTCTGTATTTTCACATTTGTGCAAGAAGAAAGGAAAAGGAAGAGGAAAGCAAAGCAAAGCAAAGCAAAGCAAAACAAAACAAAGCAAAGCGAGAAGCCAGAGAAGCTGCAAAACTTACCTCACCTGTGTTTAGAGATCTAATATTTTGTGTAAAGGGCTCTACAACTTTATTTCCTCAACTTCTGTCTTCCCTGGTATGAATGTGTTAGAGCACAGCGCCTTTAAAGAACATAGAATGGCTTCTGGAAAGCTTCCAAAACTTGCTTAGGAGGTGGCTGTTAGTGTATAATCCAATCCCATCTAATTTATTACTTGCTTTCATGTGTCACAAGTGTATCTTGATGTTTCCTGCCTGTGTGAGAAGTGGTTTAATAGGCTGTGTGGATGATGTGACCTGGGTGTGCTGAATGATGCTTTCATATCCCAGGGCTGAGAAGAAAACCATTTAAGTACCAACCTTTAACCCTCTCCCAGGAAATCTTCCACCTGAAGGGCTCTTGGGGCTGGAGGAAGGAGGGGTGGAGGCTTGGTGAAGGGAAGGCGTGAAAGAAAGGGGCAAAGGAGGAGAATGAGTTCTGTCTTGACTGAAAAGTTTAAGTAGATATATTTTAAAGAAACAGTTGTCAGTCAGTGCTTTTATAATGATATCACAAAGGCATTTCAGGGTTTCTCCATAAGAAATAACAGTCAAAGGAGTAGCTGAGTATTCAGCTGGACAAGCATATGCATGGGCCTATGCAGTTAACGCTTCTCGGAGTTCTTCCTTACTCCAAGCTGATAGTTGTATGGATTTCCCCTGTGTAAAGGGCCATTAGGTCCACTGCTCTGGCCTCCTAGCATTGTGAATGCTAAAACTGTCCATTTGTAATCTAGATATGTTCTCTCCTTTTTTAACTTCTGTGTATTCCAAAAAAACATGTAAAAGAGAAATCTTCATTAAAGAAAAAAAGAAAGAAACCTCAAGCTGTAGGAAGAGTCACCATCCTCCAGGGATGGTCAAGAATTCCTATCACAGGAGTCTTTTAAGGACAGGTTGGGCTCATTTCTCTCAGGAGTGGTTACGATGAAGTTTTTATAGGGACAGAAGATGTCCTGGGTGACCTCTTGATGACCCTCCAAGTCCTATCTCACCAGAAATTTCATCACTGGAAATCCAGTGAATAAAGCCTCTTTGCAAGAATTTGCATGTTTTAACAGAGGTCAGTGAATTACCAAGTCAGTCAAAAAAATCCTTCATATACGAATTGGGAAACTGAGGGAGGACGTCACCTATTTAATGCCAATGGAAGCCAGCGAATTTAACCCTGACTTAGTCACTCTAGGCTCTTCTGCGGAAAAAAATGAATGTCTCTGGAGGCAGATGCATCTGATCTACCTCAGAACTGATTTTAGGATGCGATTAGGTGTGAAATAGACATCTAGCTTTTAAACAAAATAACTGAGGGCGGACAAATCTCACTGTCATGACGGGCCCCATCTTTCTTAACCTGAGCAGCTGCAGTCAAAGGTGAACCTATGAAATGAAACAAACGAAGCAAACAGACATGCTGATTTATATCAGCATATCATCTCAACCAAGGCCCAAGTCAAATTCATCGTTTCTCTCAACTCTACTGTGTATTTGTAGCTTATGCCTCATGGATGTCAGGAAAGACATTGTCTCAGCTACTGTCCTTTGCTTTGTTTTGCTGAAATTTCTGGAAATGCGGAATGGCCTGATAGCAACATAGTTAATGTCTCCATCACCTCTGCACAGAATGCCAGCGATCTCCACAGTGAAAACAGAAATCCTACAGTTAATGAGAATAAATACTGGTAAAGAAATGTCTTGGTGAAAATAGTCCCCTAACTTAAATGTCCTTTTACTGCTGCCTGGAGCCTTGGGCAGCTTAATGAGGGTTAACAGTAGTCACTACAGGAAACAAGAGTATTGGGTAAGAAGGTAAACAAAGTCTTACAGTCTTTGGGAAAGGAAGAGGAACAACAGATGACAGAAGCCAGAGATCAGGCCAATAGCGTCTGGCCTGCTAACCTAGTATGAGTCAGCCTGCCACTTTCTGTACCCAGTGGCACACATGGCAGCAACTTGGCTAGCATCACATTCATGTCCTTTTGTTTCCCTAGCCAAATGGACTACCAGAGGTGACTTAATGCACAAGTCCAAATGAAGAATTGCTGCTACCTCCTGTTGCAAAATAATTCCCCACAGGGCTGTGCTTAGTGCCAGCAAAGGAGAAAGGTCTTTTCTCCATTTTCATTCCACTTACCTTGGCACCTGGCTCTGGACACCACTATGGCAGCAGGTCATGCTCAGGGGAGCTGTGATTTGGACAAGGAGGGACTGTGCATGGTGAGATGAACGAGGTTTTGCAGCTGGATAGTGAATACTGGCAAGGGGTTTGTTGACAGAGCCATGGTGAATGTGTGTTGTGAATTTGATGATGGGCACGATGGGGACAAGGCACGGTGCAGAGGGAAGTTGTGAAACTTGAAATGGGTGCTACATGGCCAGGGGCTGTCTTCATGGAGTTTGTGAAATCAGAAGTGCCTGAGGTGTGGTGAGGGACTGTGCTGAAAGATAGCATGAAGTGGCAGGTAATACTGTGGGTGCTAAGCTGTGTTGAAAAACCTTGTGACATCAGAAGCGGGCATCGTGTTTTGAAGGGTAACACTAGGAGAGGTTGCAAAATTGTGGCTGCTGAGGTGTCATAAGGCTGGCTAGAGAGTTCAAGGAGACCCTACTGTAGAACAGGTAATGTGAAGTAGTAGGGGACAATGTATGGTGACAGCTTGTGTTGGGAGAGGTTTTGAGGTCAGAAGAGGACACTCGGTAGTGAGGAATGTGCTAGGGGAAGTTCTGCAGTGACAGTGGACCCTTGGGGAATGAGAAGCTGTGTTGAGGGAGGTTGTGAAATCAGCAGCAGGCATTATGGAAGAGGACTGACCATTTCTCAATCTGTGTGACCCTGAGCAGCAGTAGGCCATCTTCTGCAAGGTCTGTGAAACTAGAGCTGCTCATGGATGCATCTGGGAAGCAAAGCATCAGTGCAAGAGTCAAGCTATAACTTTGGACAGACAGTTCTTGTGTTCTTTATATCGTGAGACTGTCTGAAGAAGGGAGAAGTAGTGAAAAAGCATTACTATTGCATGCCAAACATTGGTAAATTCCCATTTTTGATGGTCCCTGGCTCATCTCTCTGGGACAGCAGCACCAACCCGGTCATTTACTTCCTCTTCAGGAGCAACCGTCACCACCGGCTCCATGGCTCTGGGAAAGTCACCTTCTGACAAGTGTTTGCAGAGAAAGCAACATGTGGAGAAGGAAGCCAAGTGCCCAGAGACACTGCTGCAGAGACTGCTGTATAAATCCCTGCTGGCGAGGAGGTGTGGGAGGGTGGGGCAGCCTGCAGAGGGGACTGAGGGGAGGTGGGCAGCAGTGCTCAGCCCCCAGCGGAGCCAGGGCATCTCCACTGCGGTGGGAGCAGCTCAGCTGGTGACGTGCCCCTTCCGAGCAGGGCTGTGCTGGGGACCAGGGAGCTGGGTGAGAGCGATCCTTGTCTGCACACCATGCCAGTGCCTCTTCTCATTACGTGGTCCCCCCTTGTGGAAGGGGACATGGTGCACAGAGCATGGCTATGCAGAGCATGCAGAGTGCGGGGAGGAAGAGTGACCCAGGATGCTGGGCATGTCTTTGGGACCCTGAACCTTACAGGGAGTCTTTTCCCTCACTTTGACTTGAGGCCAAGCCTGCAGGACTCCAGTGCATTCTGGCAGCTCCTGGGAGGCCACTCTCAGCAGGGATGAGTTTCATCCTGGCTATTTTGGGCTTGTATAGAAACATCCTTCAGGCCTGAACACCTAGGGGACCGTTCAGCTGGTGCCACGGCTGCTCTGGTCAACACACAGGGGTCCTGGAGTGATGCGTGGTGCTTCTGTGTGTGTAGAGAAGAGCACCAATTCCTCACCTACACCCTGAGCCTCTCCATCGCTGTCCCCAGAGGGCTGGAGGGGGGACTTATCACTCCCAGCTTTCGCCCAAGATGGCCATCTCCAGATGAGTTAGTTGCCCTAGGCTGCCTGTACAGGCAGTGGAGAGAAAGGTGCTTGTAAGGAGCTTTTCCCTTCCCTATGTGGCTGCAGCACACAGCTCCTGCTGAGCCATCAGCCACCCTCCTGTGCCTGTGCCAAATCTCTTCCCCACCACCGTCTCGCCCCACACTGGGGATGCCTCGCTCCCCTTACGCAGTGCCATGCAAGGCCTCTCACCCTAGTGCTTCTGAGAAAGCTTTCAGCTCCCAGCCACAGCACCTTATCTCACTGTCTTCCCAGTAGCTGCTGGGAGGGTCACCTCTCTTCCTGGCACTGGCACTTGCCTCTTGCTGCAGGGCTGAAAGGGCATTTCTCTGCCTCTCCATCCAGCTCTCCAGACTTTCTATTTTTTATTTTTTATTTTTGGCTCCTGCCCTCAATCCTTCCCTCCTTTGTGTCTCCATTACTCTCTTTCTGGGTTGGCTGGTGCGTGGATCGAATTAACACTAAAACAGTTTGTGAGCAAGTGAAGGGCTGGATTTAAAAGGAATGGATCTAAATCTGATTTTTTGAAATTAAGTTGAGGGCAGAGGAAGAAGGGAAAGTGTCTGCACCAGAACATTCAAAGAACTAACAGGGGTCAAAACTTTTCTTTTTTGTTTGTTTTAATTCTATGGGGTAACAGGATTCCTGAAGCCATTTCACAGAATCACAGAATGGTTGAGGTTGGAGGGGACCTCTGGAGATCATCTAGTCCAACCCCCTGCCCAAGCAGGGTCACCTAGAGCAGTTGCCCAAGATCGTGTCCAGGCGGATTTTGAATATCTCCAGAGAAGCAGACTGCACAGCCTCTCTGCACAACCTGTTCCAGTGCTCTGTCACCCTCACAGCGAAGAAGTTTTTCCTCATGTTCAGATTGTACTGTCTGTGTTCAGTTTGTGCCCGTTGCCTTGCGTCATGTTGGTGGGCACCACTGAAAAGAGTCTGGCTCCACCTTCTTGATACCCTCCCTTCAGATACTTGTACACGTTAATAAGATCTCCTCTCAGCCTTCTCTTCTCCAAGCTAAACAGGCCCAGCTCTCTCAGCCTTTCTTCATAAGAGAGATGCTCCAGTCCCCTAATCATCTTTCTAGCCCTTCGCTGCACTTGCTCCAGTAGTGCCACATCCCTCTTGTACTGGGGAGCCCAGAACTGGACACACTACTCCAGATGGGGCCTCAGCAGGGCTGAGTAGAGGGGGAGGATCACCTCCCTCGACCTGCTGGCAACATTCTTCCTGATGCACCCCAGGATACCATTGGCCTGCTTGGCCACAAGGGCACATTGCTGCCTCATGCTTAACTTGGTGTCCACCAGCACTCCCAGATCCTTCTCCACAGAGCTGCTTTCCAGCAGGTCAGCCCCAACCTGTCCTGGTGCATGGGGTTATTCCTCCCTAGGTGCAGGACCCTGCACTTGCCTTTGTTGAGCTTCAGGAGGTTCCTCTCCGCCCACCTCTCCAGCCTCTCCAGGTCTCTCTGAATGGCAGCACAGCCCTCTGGCGTATCCGCCACTCCTCCCACTTTTGTATCCTCAGCAAACTTGCTGAGTGTGCACTCTGTGCCTTCATCCAGGTCATTGATGAAGAAGTTGAACAAGACTGGACCCAGTCCTGACCCTGGGGGACACTGCTAGCTACAGGCCTCCAACTAGACTCCGCACCTCTGATCACAACTCTCTGAGCTCTGCCATTCAGCCAGTTCTCAATCCACCTCACTGTCCACTCATCTAACCCACACTTCCTGAGCCTGTCTATGAGGATGCTATGGGAGACAGTGTCGAAAGCCTTCCTCAAGTCAAGGGAGACAACATCCACTGCTCTCCCCTCATCTACCCAGCCAGTCATTCCATCACAGAAGGCTATCAGATTGGTTAAGCATGATTCCCCTTGGCAAAGCCATGCTGACTACTCCTGATCACCTTCTTGTCCTCCACATGCTTGGAGACGGCCTCCAGGATGAGTTGCTCCATTACCTTTCCAGGGATGCAGGTGAGGCTGACTGGCCTGTAGTTGCCTGAGTCCTCCTTCTTGCCCTTTTGGAAGACTGGGGTGACACTGGCTTTCTTCCAGTCTTCAGGCACCTCTCCTGTTCTCCAAGACCTTTCAAAGAGGATGGAGAGTGGCTTAGCAATACCATCCACCAGCTCCCTCAGCACTCGTGGGTGCATCCCATCGGGGCCCATGGATTTGTGGATGTCAAGTTTGCTTAAATGATCTCTAACCCGATCCTCCTCCACCAAGGGAAAGTCTTCCTTTCTCCAGACTTTCTCTCTTGCCTCCAGGGTCTGGGGTTCCTGAGGGCTGGCCTGAGCAGGAAAGACTGAAGCAAAGGCGGCATTCAGTAACTCTGCCTTCTCTGCATCCTTCGTCGCCAGGGCACCCTCCCCATTCAGCAAAGGGCCCGCATTTTCCCTAGTCTTCCTCTTGCTACTGATGTCTTTGAAGAAGCCCTTCTTGTTGTCCTTGACATCCCTTGCCAGATTTAATTCCAAACGGGCCTTAGCCTTCCTCGTTGCATCCCTGCATACTCTGACAATGTTCCTGTATTCCTCCCAAGTGGCCTGTCCCCCTTTCCACTCTCTGTATGCTTCCTTCTTCTGGTTGAGTTTTGCCAGGAGCTCCTTGCTCATCCATGCAGGTCTCCTACCTCCTTTGCTTGACTTCCAACTCATAGGGATGCACTGATCTTGAGCCTGGAGGAAGTGATGTTTGAATATTAACCAGCTCTCTTGAACACCGCTTCCTTCTAGGGCCCTAACCCATGGCATTCCTCCAAGTAGGTCCCTGAAGGGGCCAAAGTTTGCTCTCCTCAAGTCCAGGGTTGCGATCCTACTCAGTGCCCTGCCTCCTCCTCGCAGCATCCTGAACTCCACCATCTCATGGTCACTGCAGCCAAGGCTGCCCCCGACCTTCACATCTTCCACCAGTCCTTCTTTGTCTGTTAGTACGAGGTCCAGCAGCACACCTCTCCTTGTTGGCTCCTCCACCACCTGTGTCAAGAAGTTGTCACCAATGCTCTGCAGGAACCTCCGGGACTGTTTGTGCCTAGCTGTGCTGTCTTTCCAGCAGATCTCAGGGTAGTTGAAGTCCCCCATGAGAACCAGGGCCTGGGATCGTGAGGCTACTTCCAGCTGTCTGTAGAAGGCCTCATAAGTTTGTAGCTTTTGAAATAAGAGTTTATTTCTGCAACAATACGGCATAAAATATCTCGCACCTTCAGGCAAGGAAGGTAGGCCTATTTCTTCATTTTAGAGATCAAAAAGATCATTTTCAATCTGCAGATAGAATCATAGAGTCATTTAGGTTGGGAAGGATTTCTGGAGGTCACCAAGTCCAACCTCCTCCTCAGAGCAGGTTCAGTCAGATCAGATTGCTCCGGCCCAATCCAGCTGAATTTTAAATGTCAGCACAGATGGAGATTCTACAAATTTGCACCTAATCCGGTGTTTGATCACTCACGTTGGGGCAGGAGAGGGAAATTTCCTCCTTCAGTTTCCCAAGTAGTCCATGGAAGAGGGCAACCTGTTGATAGCAAGCTCATTGAAGCCCTTTTCTGAGAATTAACTGGGCTAGTTGCTGTGCTTTAGAGCAGAAAAGGATGTGTAGGTTGGGGATAAACAACAGCCAGCTATGCAAAGATAACTCAGTGTGTAAAGGCAGTCTGGTCTTTTGTGCATCTAAGCAGGGTAAGCATTTTCCTCACTTAAACTGTGTACCTAACCATTATAGGCTGGTTTTAATCCTGCTGTCTGCTTCTTGAAATGGGCAAGTACTTCTGAAGATTTGGCTCAAGGGGGGAATAAACTGGCTTGGTATCTACAGTATAGACAGTATCTACAGTATCTACAGTATTGAGTAGATACTCTTGTCTTTCTGGATGAAACAGGTCAGTAAGAGAATAGTTTTGTACATATGCAATACCTTGAAGCCTATGCTAGAAACAGACCTCAGCAAGAATTGAAACCTCCATTCAGTCACCCACATGATAAGAACTCCGCTTTGAGAGCGTCAGCCAGGTTACTGCTAACCTCCAATAGATTAACAATAATTTTTCATGTGAGGTGAAGCTGGTAGAACCTTTACAGGGATGACTGATTCCCTTTTTGTTCAGGATTCCTTCCCTTTTAGCATGAGATTTTTCACCCTCTAAATGGAAAGTATTTCATTTGGTGACTCTTCCCAATTTATTCCTGAGCAGAAAATGGCCACTTTCCCTTGACAACAGGGATGCAAGCAAATGAGAAATCCTTTCTCAGCCAAACCTGGAGGATCTTGTGGTATCTGCTCCTCTTTGGGAAGATGCAAAGCTGAGTTTTCCTGCTGCTGTTGCCATTTAGTGCTTGCCACCATTTCTTTCAAGAGAGGAAACTCTTACTTTCTTCTGACAGGATGTGGATTTGTTATTTGTATGTTTACGAGTTGCAGTCCCAAAGGTCAGGCTGGTGGAGGTCCATGTAATTAAGGCAGGCCTTAGCAAGTTGGCACAGCTGCAGCCTAACCATTATATTCCTATTTCAGCAAGGCTGAACAGGGGCTGCTTTGTCCTGTTAATGGACTTTGTGGCCCATACTGAGCTCTAACTACCCTGCTACCAATGCCCCGGGGAGATAGCTAATAGGCAAAAAATGTATTGGTGATTGCAATGCAGGAAGAATGATGTCTGAACTAGTGTCAAGACCATGTATCTTCAGGAACAAGTGGGCCATTGCCCTTGGAGTGGGCCATTTGGACAATACTGTACACCCAACCGTGGCCATGAGTGAGGGGAGAAGAGTGCTCCATAGATGTCCTCAAGAAAAGCAGACTTTTTTCCTTAAAAGAGGAGAAAGAGGGCACACGAAAACCATTGTAGTGCCAGACTAGGACTGGTGTTTCACAGTGCTGCTGTTGCCTTTTGAATAAATTATTTTATCTTTCTGCGCTTTCTTATCTCACCTGAAAAATAGGAACAGTACTCCCTTGTATCACAAGTCATTTCAATGCGTAATTAAAGAAGTCTAGTCAGAAGCTATGAAGAAAATGCGCCGTACTTCCTTGTGGCTACTGAGACAATCCATTGTGTGTTGCCAGTTTCCCATTACTTCTAGGTGTTGAACCAGTTTCTTGTCGGGAGATAACATGAGTGTGCTAGCAACATGCCTGAGAGGAATCACTGTGTGGCCATTGAGTTTATCCTCTCTGGACTAACAGAAAGCCAAGAGGTGAAGGTAACCCGCTTTTTTTAAGCACATTAATAGGGAATCTTGGAATGATCATGTAGATGAAGGTTGATCCCCCGGCTTCACGCACTGTGTACCTTTCCCTCAGTAACTTGGCTTCTGTGGATTTCTGTTACTCCTCAGCTATCTCCCCAAGGTGGCTGGTGAACTCTTCAGCAGTGAGGAGAGCCACTTCAGTCAGTGCCTGTGTGGCACAGCTATTCACTTGTCTCCTCATGGCTAGTGCTGTGTGTCTCCTGCTGGCAGTAACAACATATGACTGCATGTGGCTCTCTGTAACCCTCTCCTTTATGCAACTGTCATGTCCTCAAAAGCCTGTACACAGATGGTAATCATCTCCTATTTCACTGGCTTTGTCCATGCACTTGCGCAAACTATCTCCACCTTCACATTCTCTTTCTGTGACTTTGGTGTTATCGGTCATTATTTCTGTGACATTCCCCTAGGATCCAGCTTTCATGCTCTGACACCTATAGCAAAGAGACGGTACTTCACATTTTTGGTGTGTTTCATGGCATCTTCACATCTCTGGCAATTCTCATCTCCTCCATCTACCTCATCTCCACCACCCTGAGGATCCACTCCTCCAAGGGCAGATGCAAAGCCTTCTCCACCTCTGCTTCCCATCTGAGAGCTCTCTTCTTGTTTTATGGCAGCACCGTTTTTATGTGCGGTAGCCCAATATCCAGCTACTCATTGGACTGAGATAAATGGGCCTCTCTGTTCTCTACAGTGGTGACTCCAGTGCTGAATCTTATCAGCTACAGCCTAAGGAATAAGGAGGTGAAGGATGCTCTGAGGAGAGTTTTAGGTCATATTAGAGAAACTTCAGCAGACTTGTTAGAAAGAGAACTTTGTTTGGGGAAAATTTATCAAAACCTTGGTACAAAGAGTAGGACTTCCAAGGAAGATTTGATCAGCTTCCAAGGGTGAGATTCAGAAAGGTACTTAATTGTTAGAAGTGCTTTTAGGTGGACTTTTAACTGGTTGTATCTGCAACTTCTATCTTGAAAGACTGTGTTCCTCTGCTGCTGAAAGCTGGAGGAATCCTGACTCTTAACTTGCAAGTTCCAAGCACAAACAGGACTCCTGCCTGAGGAGTGCGTGGCACAGAATTGCAGTTCTCTGTTCTACTAGGAACGTTTGCTCATGTAGGAAAACCACCAGTCCGTCAAGATGAGAAAAAGCTTTCAGAGACATTCAAGAGGAGAAAAGAAATGTGATTTGAATTTACGGCCATTTCTGCTACGTCTTCAGTATTTGAAAGGAGTAGCCTCTTCCAGTGCAACACACAGAACCTGAAGTCCTGGAAAGGAAATCTTGGAGAACAGACACCCGTGTTTTTGCCCCCCAAACACTAGGGAAAGTAACTGTCCCTCTTCTGTTAAATCTCCCTCTTCTGTCACTCATTACTACCTCCTTTTTCCCCTTCTGCCTGGAAACATGAAAAAACTACAGAAATGCAAAAAGATTGACTTCTAATTTTGCTACCATTGTGAAGTAAAAAGAACTTATTCTTGCTTTTCATCTCCACATATCAGCAATCCACTTGAGGCAACTGAGTGAACCGGTAGTTATTTTAAGGACATTGGACATAATCTGAAAGTTAATCCAGCTGTAGTGTTCTTTCACTTAAAAAAATGCCGAAATAAGATGGTGACTTACCAACTATGTGTCTGCCATCAATGTGATTTTGAGAATAAATGACCAATCATTTCTGGGAGATGAGAAAGTTGGGAAAGGCTTTGGAATCCTTTTATCAATTCAACTAAGCTAGCTCTAAGGATAGGTGTTCTAGTGCTAAACGATGTTTCATCCCTTCTGGCTGAGTTTACAAATGCTGTCCCTCAGTTGGCAGAAGGAGTTGAAATCTTTATTGAGCTGAAAGTGACAGAATTAATCTCAGACAGGTGAGAGGTTCCTGCCTCTGCATAAGGCTTACAGTCAAAGGGGGATGGAAAGAGGTCTTGCGGATTCCCTTTGCATTTCACTGCAAGCCTGTTAGGGCTGTTATTTCCCCTGACTTCCTCTCCTTAAAGCTGTGCATAACTATAGCAAAGATTGTGTCCCTGTGATCATCTATGGCACCCTAAAGAAGGATTTTACAAGTCTCTTTTCTTCAAACGGCTGCCAGCATATTTTACAGAGAGCTGATATGACTGCGAAACATCATTATTTTTGCCCAAAGACACACAGCTGGGGAGAAAACTTATCTTCATATGTTATAGTCTGAATTTTGATCAAGTAGTGATGATTAAAGGCCATCACTCTCTCAGAAGCCGTTTATCTCAGTAACGCTAAAATTAGAATACGCACGGGGTAGTAAAATCATTTGGACTATATGCACTGTTATCCCACTGGCCTGATGGTCCCAAAATGCAGGAAAAAGAATGTGAAAATGTAGCCTTTTGGTCCTGCTAGTTGTCATCTTTCTGTTGCTGCAGAGCCTGAAGCTCAAGGTTTATCTCTTGTTTCTCATTATTAAGTATCATCAGATATGTGAAGTTCACCGTTTTTGCACATATCAATGTTGTGCTGTCCTTATCTTGAACAGAGAAGTGAGATTTTTAAACCAGATTTCTGAGGTGTCCAAAATTGTCTCTTTCAGTGGACTCCCAGCTCACAGGAAGGAAATAGCTTGGAAAGAAATCACAGGCATCATTTTATTTTCCTGTGTATGTTTACAGGTCTCTGGGAAGAGCAATGTACACTACTACTCTTCCAGAAAAAGACAGGTAGATCGCCATCAAAGAGCTTCCCTGCACAGCAATGAGTCATGTCTGCACACCTCTCTCTGCGCTGATGTTTAAGATGATAGTCAAAGCCATCTAGAGCTAAGCATCAGCAGAACCGGCAGCATGTTTCAATCAAGAATCACAATCTCAAACCTAAATATGCTTTCTGACAAATATCATCAAAAAGAACAGATTTTCATAAGCCCCACATTCATCTAAGCCGTGCATTCACCTATCCCTTAGTCTCCACCTGGAGAAACCCAGACAAAATTAGGGAATTTAAAATGTTAAAGAGCTGCTGTCTCTTCAAATCTACAGTTTGCTTTTCTAAGAAAGCCTTCTGATCCAACATCCAGAATCCTGTTCCTCTTTTTCCCTTCCCCAAATCTCAGTTCCAGGAGGAGATTTGGGAAAATCCCTGCCTTGAATCACTTCTCATGACGGCAATGCTAAAGTAAGTCTATTTGCAGTAGAACAGCATTGCCCAGAGTCAGGAGGTCCTAGGGGCATTTGGGGTTTCCCTGCTGCGAACAGTTGAGGAAAACTCGATGAATCAAGAACAGTACTGTTAAGAATTTTAGGGAAATTTTCAGTGTTCAGCTAGGAATTAGGTTATATTGTGTGGAGTATGGAGAGATATTGGATCCCCATATTTCCACTGAGATACCTATTCCTTAGCCTTTTATAGTGTAAAGCACCAGACGACTGGCCAAAGTATGAAACTTCATCCAGTCTCTAAATAAAGCGGTGAAAAATGTCCCGACAATTGAACTGGATTGTGGCTCCAAAATTGACTATGGTATTTAACCATGCTTGGATTGCTGCTCTGATAGATTATAAAGCTCAGCTATGACATTAGGTCAAGGCCTTGGAAAGGTGTTAGCAGAGCTCCTTTAAATGAAGCGTTCCCAGAGATACCAGGCTGGCACAGACTGCTGAAAATCGGAGTTAATGCCTGGCATTGGGGAACGGCCTCTGTGTCCATCAGTGTTCCTGGGAGCCTTGGAAAGCCTAGTACAGTGTATGTCACCCTTCACTGTAAGGCAGACACCTAGTGCAGCATCCTGCTCCTCTCATGCTCCTCTTTTACCATGCAATGAATCTCAGTCCCCTCAAAGGTCTCTTGCTGTCTTCAGCAGCTCTCTCAAGTTGAGGCACCTCATGTCAGCACACCAATATATGTGAGATGAAACCTGCTTGTGCTGTGCCATCCTGAAGGATTTGCTTTCTCTTGGAAGCTTAGCACCACCATCACTTTTTTTGTGTAGAAACGTGAGCAGACACCACTCTCTGAAGCTCGTAGGAGCTAGTGGGAAAGCATAACCTCTCAAAATACCTAGTTATTCCTCTTAATGCCAGGAGAAGCCTAGACCTGAGACTTACACAGCTCTAAGGTGTCTAAAGGTAAAAGCCACAATACCACCCCAAAGACTCGGGTTTGACTGGTGACAATATCCTCACATCCTTTTGACTGACAATTTTCAAAGAAAGATGAGAGCTGCATATAACTTTGAATTTATTTTCAGTTCTATTCTGAACAGCCATGCTAAAAATAGAACAACATTCCTGAAAAGTCCCTCCTGAACACTTCTCTTTGCCTCCCCATGGTTTCTTGAGCTACAGTCATCCTAGAAACACTCACCCTGTCGTTTCATGTCTCACTCCTCTTTGATTTTCTGCTTCATAGCTTTTTCAAGGCTTTTTTCATGTCTTCATTTCAGAGGGTGTAAATCAAGGGATTGAGCATAGGCATGATGATGGTGTAAACCACAGAGATTATCTTGTCTGCTGAGAAGATGGTGGAAGGGCACATATAGATGAAAATGCATGGCCCAAAGAACAGAAGTGCAACAGTGATATGGGAGGTGCAGGTAGAGAGTGCTTTGAGACACCCTTTGGAAGAGGGTGTCCTCAAAGAGACCAAAATAATGACGTAGGACACAACAAGAACAAGCAAAGAGCCCGAGGAAATCAGACCACTATTGGCAACCACGATGCAACCAACCATGTAGGTGTCAGTGCAGGCCAGCTTCAGCAAAGCGTGTACATCACAGAAGTAGTGGTCGATCTCATTGGGCCCACAAAACAATAGCTGAGCGGTCAGCAGGGTCTGCACCAGGGAGTGCACACAGCCTCCCACCCACGAAGCTGCCACCAGCCGGCCACACACATGCTTGTTCATAATGCTTGCGTAATGAAGCGGCTTGCATATAGCAGTGTAACGATCATACGCCATTGCTATGAGGATGAACATCTCCGTGCAGGCAAAGAGATGGACCCCAAAGAGCTGTGCTATGCAGCCCACAAAAGAGATGGTCTTCTTTTCAGCAAGAAGGTCATAAATGAGTTTGGGAACTGTGACAGTAGAGTAACTGATATCTACAAAGGACAAGCAGCTCAGGAAGAAGCATGGGGTGGGAGAGTCCAGCTGTTGACTGTTCTGTATAGTGATGATGCTAAGCCGGTTTCCAAGAATAACAGTGGCATAGAAGACTAAGAAGAATGTGAAGCATACTTTTGCTAATGTATCATCTTGTGTGAGTCCCTCGAAGACAAACTCCGTCACATTGTTTTTGTTCTTCACATACGTCACGTAGACAGGACCTGAAGCACAGAATAAAGCCACCTGTGATGGCATTAGAAACACAGTGCTATCAGTACACATCCATGTTGATCACTGGTATGTTCAATATCAATGTATTCCCTTTTATGCCTTTTGGGGAAAGTTTCCTTTCAAAGTCAATGCTTCTCTCAAGGAGTGACAGTTGATATCTAACTCAGAATGTATTACTGAAGTGTGTAATAGGGAGGTCCGTTTATTTGCTTGAGGGAGTTGGTGGAAATATCCTCCAGATTCTTATTTCTGATCTTTGCCCCTTTTAAAAAGGAAGGCTAGTCACTAGGTTCCCTAAACATCCACTTTTGAAGTGTTGATTTGGAAACGAAAAACTGACTGAGAAGGATAGTGCATGTTTTGATTTGAGTCTCAACATGTTAGTCATGCCCTAAGGAATTCTGCTCAAGCAGTGAACGTACATTCTGTTTCAACCCTCTGAAGGAATTCAACAGAACTTTCCTTGCTATTGCTCTCTGACTCTGGTAGAATGTCCATGCATTTTTGTGCAACCATCAGTGTTCACATCATGACACAAGGCAGCTGGCTAATTAACATCACTTCAACTCTCAGTGTAGATCCTTCTGGAGGAGGTAAAGTGGACACCTACCTCATGTCTGTTTAGCAGAGAAGTGCCTTTAGGCACAAACTGTCTTTAAAGCGCCCTAAGTGAAATCAGACCATGTTCAAGGCATGCCAGGAAACCTGAAGCAGGAGAGTCATTGTCCTATATGTGCTGTACTGGGCTACATCTTGTGTGGATGGGTTCCAGTTATTGCTCATGAGTTTCTGGGTTGCGACCTCAGTCTCCAAAAGAGCAGGCTTGTATTTCCTCAGACCACCTTTCCTACAGTACGTGGGTGAATACTGGAGATAATCTGCATTAACGATGTGTCAGTAAGGTTTTTGTACACCTCAGCCAAGTTCTGGACTAGGCATGGAAACCCTCATTGAGCTGAAAGTGACAGAATTAATCTCAGACAGGCGAGAGGTTCCTGCCTCTGCATAAGGTTTACAATCAAAGGGGGATGGAAAGAGGTCTTGCGGATTCCCTTTGCATTTCACTGCAAGCCTGTTAGGGCTGTTATTTCCCCTGACTTTCTCTCCTTAAAGCTGTGCATAACTATAGCAAAGATTGTGTCCCTATGATCATCTATGGCACCCTAAAGAAGGATTTTACACGTTTCAGGAAAATACAGTCGTTTGGTCCTGCCAGTTGTCACCTTTCTGTTGCTGCAGAGGCTGAAGCTCATGGGCCAATGCGTAGAGGAATAAAATGTTGTTGTTGTTGACGCCTTCCATAAGCTATGGTCCCGCTGTTGCCTGCTAGCATCCAGCAGCCAGAAGAGAAATCAGAAAAATCATGGCGTTCTTCCCCAAAACATTAAAAAAAAACCCAAACAGTTTTAAAATTATAAGCCTTAGCTTGAACTGGCCGTGTGCCCTAACCCCTCAGCAGTTTCAGTATGAAGGGGGTCAGTGGGCCCCATCTGTCTTTCTACCTGCCCCACCTACGGTGAGACAGACCAACCTCTGAAGGCGCCTGTCCCTCTCTGTTGACAGTGGTGCTGAGCTAGACAACTGTCCTTCATTGCATGAAGAATTTAGACTGCTACAAATAGGTGGGGATGCTCCCACCTTTAGCTGTGTCCACAGAGTGTGAATGCTGGGTGAGGGACATGCTGACCCGGGCCTGAGGGACACTATCCCTCTAAGCCTTGAGAATCAGGATTTATCCCAGTTCCGTCCTGCTGGCTGCCATCCACATAACCCACCACGGTGAGGAGAAGACACTGAGACGTCCGCAGTGTACTGGTGCATGCCTGTGAAACGGGAACCCACTCTGCCACCCCCTGCATAGAGCAGAGGACATTTGGGGAACCAGAGCATTTCTGACATTGTCCCAGGGTTTGGTCCGTAGATGTGCCGCTCTCCTGTGCAGGGAACACCTTCTTATCTTGAATCACACTTAAGCCATGTTAAGGTGCAACACAAGTGCAAGCAAGTGTTTATAGGGAACATGAAGTGAAGGAAGAAAAAGGAAAATGCTTTAGTTACTTTCAGAGTGCATTACACAGATGTCTTTCTCCCTCACGCAGCTCATTTGCTCTTTTCCTCCTGGCAAGGTAGGAGTCAGGGTCCCGTGGCTCCTCGTGGCTCCTTTGGCCTTGTGGAGAACCTTAGCTGCTACAACTAACCTCCCTGTGGCAGCTTTGGCTGGCTCTGAGATGATTTAATCTTCCATCTTCACATTTCTTCTCTTCCTTCCTGCAGTAGTAGCTGCTCCAGCTATTCCCTTGGAATACTTTTTTCTTCCTTTGCCTGGGCCTGTAAATATGCCCTGTTGTGCTAGGAGTTATCCTGCATACAGGAATTATTCCCAAAGAACTCTTTATTTTCACTGACACATAAAACTGTGCCCCCCAATGCTTTCTTTGTCCTCAAATGCTTTCTTTGGTGGCGACAATTTCCTACGGTGAGCAATTTATCTTTCACTTGGATCTTTGATTCTCTATTAGTCTAAACAGTGAAATGCAAAATCTGAGGCAGAGATGAAGGGCAGAGGGGATGGCTAGGAAGGAGGGCATTAGTGATAGGTGAACTACTGCAGAAAGGCAGAGAGTTGCACTGGAATGGGAAGCGGAGAAGCTTCTCCTCATATCATCTGCATCAGCAAATGACCCAGCCAGCATCTAATATCAGCAGTTTAATTGCTAACCCGTGGATTCAGCATATGACAATGCAGTACTCCTAAGAAGGCATTTACTCCAAAGTAAAGGGGAAGGAAGCCTTTGGCACAATTGCTTCCAGCAGCAGGTGACCAACAGCCTTGCAGACACCTTGGGCCATCGTTTCCTAGCTGAGTAGATTACAGAGTAGATGGAGTTTGTCTGACGGAAAGTTTACACCTGGGAGAGCTCGGACTAATGGGATGCTCTGCCTGGAACACATTTTAATATTTTTGATAGCATTCATTTCTTTATTTGCTGGTGTCTCAGCAGTGCTTGGAAGCCCCAGTCCTGGGCCTGTGCTATTCAGAAAGAGAACATAAAGGGAATCCCTGCTAGTCACAGAGTTTACAATGCCATTCCAATCAAAACATGAACTTTCAGTGTCTTCCTAATTACTGCAACAGCTAAAACCAAGCTTTTCTTCAAAAGGGAGCTTTCAGTAAATTTTCCAAAATGGAATTATAGTGAGAGAGACTCGATTTTCTCAGTTCCTGAGAAAATGTTACCACAGTTCTACACCTCACCCTTTTCACTCCAGACTTTTCTATTCCACAGTTTTCTCATGGCACTTTTCATCTCCTCATTTCTCAGTGTGTAGATGAGTGGGTTCAGCATGGGCGTGATGACAGTGTAAAACACAGCTACGCTCTCGTCCTCCGAGAGACTGCTGGATGGGCGTATGTAGATGAATGTGGATGGCCCAAAGAAGAGAATCACCACAGTAATGTGGGACCCACAGGTGGAGAGGGCTTTGTACCGCCCTTCAGACGTTTGCCTTTTCAAGGAAAACAAAATGACAATGTAGGACGTGACCAGGATGATGAAAGAGACCAAACAAATCATTCCACCATTGGCAACGACAATGATGCCCGCAACATAGGTGTCGGCACAGGCCAGTTGTAGTAGGGGATGGACATCACAGAAGTAGAGGTCAATTTTGTTGGGACCGCAAAAAGGGAGGCTAACGGTTACGAGGGTCTGCACCAGGGAGTGCACAAAGCCCCCCACCCATGAACCCATCACCATCCAGCCACACACACGCCTGGTCATGAGGGTGGTGTAGTGCAGGGGTCTGCATATGGCAAAGTAGCGATCATAGGCCATCGCTGTGAGGATGAAGACCTCAGCGCCGCCGAAGAAATGTACGCCAAAAAGCTGTGCCATGCAACCCCCAAAGGAAATGGTTTTCTTCTCAACAAGGAAGTCAGCAATCATTTTGGGAGCTGTGACAGAAGAGAGGCAAAGATCTGCAATGGACAGGTGGCAGAGAAAGAAATACATGGGGGAGTTCAGACGTTGACTGCTAACTACAGTGACAACGATGAGCAGATTTCCTGCCACAGTAACAATATAGAAGAACAAAAACACCACAAAACATATTTTCTGCACCCCTTGGTTCTTTGAAAGGCCCAGAAGAATGAATTCCTTCACACTGCTTACATTCTCCATGTTGGTCAGTTGGGTGGCAATATGCAATATACAGCTTATACACCTGGGAAAACAAAGACAGACACATGATTCATCAGCATTTTTTCATTATTAATAATGAGTTCTATATCAGAAGTGGATACAAACCAAGAAAGATATAGCATTAGTATTAAGCTTATGAAGCGTTTAGTTTCTGTCATGTATTTTTTTTTCACAGCTATTTAATTCTCCACAGTACAAAGCTTCTGCCATGGCTTTGGTGGCACGGAGATAGGTGCACTCTGTGATATGTTCCTTAATCCTGGTCCTCCAGGATTTTGAAGGACTGGCTCCATGGCCAATAGCCTTCCATGCACTAAGGACAAGGCCAGAGTGTTCACCTTGGGCACTACAAGGCAGATAATGCAGTATGTTTGCCCTCAGGGTAGACAAAGTCCCTGACAGCAATCTTTGTAAAATGGGTGTCTTTAAGAATACCTGGAAATATTGCTCAGAATGATGATTTGCTTTATAAGTACACATGATCTTTGAATTCTTGTTTAGAAGGGAAATGTACCCACAGGCAGGGAAAAGCACTCTCTTGTGTATATACATTTTGAAACGTAAATATGAAATGTCACAGGCTGAAAAACGAGTTCTGGGAAGGTTATCTATCATGGAGGGGAAAAAAATTGCACATATGACTTAATGGAGTATTTCACATTGTTCTAAATCTCAGCATTGTTTCTATCAGAGGAAGGAAGAATGAAAGACTCTTGTGAGATCTTCTGTCCCAGCGTTGTACTGATTTTACCTAGTATGATTTTTGATACACTCTGCGTGATGCTTTCAAGGGTTAACTTAGCTTAATGAAGCTAATCTAACTAAACTCCTTCAACAGCCAGTATAAGTCTGATTCATAGGCTGATTCAGAATGACTAAATTAGGGTCCTTTGCAGAACCCTTTTTTCCTCCACTCACTATGAGGAGCTTAAGCAAATTAGCACCACCAGGTTAGAATGAACTTCAGAGAATAATCCCTTTTGGTGCCTGAAAGTAGCTCAGAGCTTTTTGTAATGCCATCCACCTGTTTCAGGTTATGGCTGAGCTCCTTGTCCCTAGGCATTTCTACATCCATACAGTTTCTCATTCGAGACAAGGTCACATTCCAGCATAAACATGGGACTTCTTTGGTTCACCCTGTACTCCAGCTACAACCCATCGAGCATTACATGTCACTAATAAATGAATAGCCCACATCTTTAGAAAGAGTGTAACGTCTCTAGCTTGCCATTATGCACCCAGACCACCAGAGTTCCTTTGGTCAAAGAAGTCTGGGAACCACCAGATTAAACTCTTCACAGAGAGTTTAAGGTCAGCCAAAAGCAGGCACTCTTTTAATAAAAATATCCACTGTATGGGCTTCCTTCTAGGATCAAAACATTCCCAGTCAACTGGTGTTAAAATGCACCATTTTAAGTCCTGCAGAATTACATCACAACCAGGTTTTCTCATTTGTCTTGGTGATCTGTGAGCAAATCTGTGGAATGATTCTGTTAAGCCAAGTTATCTACCAACTACTTCAATCTGCAGCATAATCAGAAACTCTCGTGCAGGCACGAAGTGATGAAGCATCCACAGGAAACACTGAAACTGAGAAAACCCAAGATTACTTTCAAACCCCCAAAGTGAAGCCGAGAGAGGAAGTGGGCAAAGTTAGGGACTTTTCCTATGCTTACAGTTGTACTTACACTAGATGAAAGTTTTTCAAGCAGAAGGGTAAAATTTACATGGATGGTTCCCCTTCAGATATTTCTACAAGGAAAAGGATCAGTAAGAACAACGTGAGGTCAGTTTCTCCCTCGTCTTACCAGGTCGTGATCCTTTCTACCCCTCTTCCTTCTACTGAGCAACGACGTAGACTTCTCAACAAAATAAATGACAGGGATGAAATGAGCACACCTTTATGGCTGTGCAGTACCCAGTCGAAAAGAAATAGCTGGGCTCCATCCAAGCCAGAGCATGACTGGAAGCATACCACAGCAATCGCAGGGCCATATTTAGGCAGTCAGAAAGGAGTGACCAAGAGAGAAATGGTCGGGGGAAACTATATGCCTGAATACCAGCAGATGGCAAACTCCTGAGCTAAAAACAAGGTGTGCATCTACAAAAGTACTGATTCACAATTCAGACAGCTCGGCTATGTATATTGCTTGAAAAGGTCCTTTCCATCACCACCAAACTGCATTTAACAAACTACCCATCTGTCTGATCTCATCTCATCGACTTAAGTCATGTAGGCACCTGTACCTAAGCTAGGCATATTACACCTGACCAGTCTACTTGTAGATGTGATGAAACATGTGCTGCAGGTACCCGTTTCTTACTGTTGACTCCAAGAGGATTACTAGAATGACTAATTCAGTAGAGGATTGCCACCAGTTATGGCTTATCTCTTCAAGTGCCTTTGCAGGGGTAGACCTGAGCTATATGACATAATGCAATCAGCTGCAAAATAAAATGAATCTCATGTGTACTCTTAACATCTCAAAAAGGGTGAGAAATTGCACCATCTCCTTACTGCATGCATTCTTCCCGAAAATCTCCGGTGGTTATGGGAAACAAAAGAATAATATCGAAGCAATCGAATCTGCGGCTGTAGAACTAGCTCTGTATATGATTCTAGCCAAAGATAACTAGAGACAGTTGATAACTTCAGTGGAAGTTCCTTCCTGTATTTTCACATTTGTGCAAGAAGAAAGGAAAAGGAAGAGGAAAGAAAAGCAAAACAAAGCAAAGCGAAGGAAAGCGAGAAGCCAGAGAAGCTGCAAAACTTACCTCACCTGTGTTTAGAGATCTAATATTTTGTGTAAGGGCTGTACAGCTTTATCTCCTCAACTTCTGTCTCCCCTGGTATGAATGTGTTAGAGCACAGCGCCTTTAAAGAACATAGAATGGCTTCTGGAAAGCTTCCAAAACTTGCTTAGGAGGTGGCTGTTAGTGTATAATCCAGTCCCATCTAATTTATTACTTGCTTTCGTGTGTCACAAGTGTATCTTGATGTTTCCTGCCTGTGTGAGAAGTGGTTTAATAGGCTGTGTGGATGATGTGACCTGGGTGTGCTGAATGATGCTTTCATATCCCAGCAGCTGCAAAAAGGGCTGAGAAGAAAACCGTTTAAGTACCAATCTTTAACCCTCTCCCAGGAAATCTTCTTCCTGAAGGGCTCTTGGGGCTGGAGGAGGGAGGGGTGGAGGCTTAGTGAAGGGAAGGCGTGAAAGAAAGGGGCAAAGGAGGAGAATGAGTTCTGTCTTGACTGAAAAGTTTAAGTAAATGTATTTTAAAGAAACAGTTGTCAGTCAATGCTTTTATAATGATATCACAAAGGCATTTCAGGGTTTCTCCATAAGAAATAACACTCAAAGGAGTAGCTGAGTATTCAACTGGACAAGCATATGCATGGGCCTATCCAGCTAACGCTTCTCGGAGTTCTTCCTTACTCCAAGCTGATAGTTGTATGGATTTCCCATGTGTAAAGGGCCATTAGGTCCACTGCTCTGGCTTCCTAGCATTGTGAAGGCTAAAACAGTCCATTTGTAATCTAGATATGTTCTCTCCTTTTTTAACTTCTGTGTATTCCAAAAAACATGTAAAAGAGAAATCTTCATTAAAGGAAAAAAAGAAAGAAACCTCAAGCTGTAAGAAGAGTCACGATCCTCCAGGGATGGTAAAGAATTCCTATCGCAGGAGTCTTCTAAGGACAGGTTGGGCTCATTTCTCTCAGGAGTGGTTACGATGAAGTTTTTATAGGGACAGAAGATGTCCTGGGTGACCTCTTGATGACCCTCCAAGTCCTATCTCACCAGAAATTTCATCACTGGAAATCCAGTGAATAAAGCCTCTTTGCAAGAATTTGCATGTTTTAACAGAGGTCAGTGAATTACCAAGTCAGTCAAAAAAGTCCTTCATTTACGAATTGGGAAACTGAGGGAGGACGTCACCTATTTAATGCCAATGGAAGTCAGCGAGTTTAACCCTGACTTAGTCACTCTAGGCTCTTCTGCGCAAAAAAATGAATGTCTCTGGAGGCAGATGCATCTGATCTACCTCAGAACTGATTTTAGGATGCGATTAGGTCTGAAATAGGCATCTAGCTTTTTAACAAAATAACTTAGGGCGGACAAATCTCACTGTCATGATGGGCCCCATCTTTCTTAACCCGAGCAGCTGCAGTCAAAGGTGAACCTAAGAAATGAAACAAACGAAGCAAATAGACATGCTGATTTATATCAGCATATCATCTCAACCAAGGCCCAAGTCAAATTCATCATGGCTCTGAACTCTACTGTGTATTTGTAGCTTATGCCTCACGGATGTCAGGAAAGACATTGTCTCAGCTACTGTCCTTTGCTTTGTTTTGCTGAAATTTCTGGAAATGTGGAATGGCCTGATAGCAACATAGTTAATGTCTCCATCTCCTCTGCACAGAATGCCAGCGATCTCCACACTGAAAACAGAAATCCTACAGTTAATGAGAATAAATACTGGTAAAGAAATGTCTTGGTGAAAATAGTCCCCTAACTTAAATGTCCTTTTACTGCTGCCTGGAGCCTTGGGCAGCTTAATGAGGGTTAACAGTAGTCACTACAGGAAACAAGAGTATTGGGTAAGAAGGTAAACAAAGTCTTACAGTCTTTGGGAAAGGAAGAGGAGCAACAGATGACAGAAGCCAGAGATCAGGCCAATAGCGTCTGGCCTGCTAACCTAGTATGAGTCGGCCTGCCACTTTCTGTACCCAGTGGCACACATGGCAGCAACTTGGCTAGCATCACATTCATGTCCTTTTGTTTCCCTAGCCAAATGGACTACCAGAGGTGACTTAATGCACAAGTCCAAATGAAGAATTGCTGCTGCCTCCTGCTGCAAAATAATTCCCCATAGGGGTGTGCTTAGTGCCAGCAAAGGAGAAAGGTCTTTTCTCCATTTTCATTCCACTTACCTTGGCACCTGGCTCTGGACACCACTATGGCAGCAGGTCATGCTCAGAGGAGCTGTGATTTGGACAAGGAGGGACTGTGCATGGTGAGATGAATGAGGTTTTGCAGCTGGATAGTGAATACTGGCAAGGGGTTTGTTGACAGAGCCATGGTGAATGTGTGTTGTGAATTTGATGATGGGCAGGATGGGGACAAGGCAGGGTGTGGAGGGAAGTTGTGAAACTTGAAATGGATGCTACATGGCCAGGGGCTGTCTTCATGGAGTTTGTGAAATCAGAAGTGCCTGAGGTGTGGTGAGGGACTGTGCTGAAAGATCGTATGAAGTGGCAGGTAATACTGTGGGTGCTAAGCTGTGTTGAAAGACCTTGTGACATCAGAAGCGGACATTGTGTTTTGAAGGGTAACACTAGGAGAGGTTGCAAAATTGTGGCTGCTGAGGTGTCATAAGGCTGGCTAGAGAGTTCAAGGAGACCCTACAGTAGAACAGGTAGTGTGAATAGTAGGGGACAATGTATGGTGACAACTTGTGTTGGGAGAGGTTTTGAGGTCAGAAGAGGACACTCGGTAGTGATGAGTGTGCTAAGGGAGGTTCTGCAGTGACAGTGGACCCTTGGGGAATGAGAAGCTGTGTTGAGGGAGGTTGTGAAATCAGCAGCAGGCATTATGGAAGAGGACTGACAACTTCTCAATCTGTGTGACCCTGAGCAGCAGTAGAGTATCTTCTGCAAGGTCTGTGAAACTAGATCTATGCTGCTGCTATTTGATGCAGGCTTTCATTAATTAGTTTCATTAAGGAAGTAGACTCAGGTTTTGAATATGCTTTGGAGACAAGAGACCAATCTTACCAAAGCCTTATAATAGATATACGAGAAATGTGAGTGACTTTTACAGCTTGCTTTTGCACGGTCTATGGAAGTCATAGGATGGTTACTTGACTTGCATTATATGGAATGCAAAGTTTTTGATGATTCGGCATATCTCCACAGGGCGTCCATTACAACCAGTATGACAGTACATGACAGTACATATCAATGGCCCAGGCTGATGCTATTTAACATTATGAAATCTGTTTGAAATGCCTTAGATAGAAAGCTAATCACCTGACATTCCCTGAATGCCCAATGGAGAGAGAGGCGCCTCCAGAGGATATAAACCACCATCGTAGACCCTCTCAATCACTGACAGTAAGAGACAAGCATTCTCAGAGGTGCCATCTGCCACATGTTTGCAATATATTTCTTGTGGTCCAAAAGAAGTCGGTGATAGGATGACTGCAAGGAATAGGGATCATGTGCAGAATTTTCTGCCCTGAACTAACATTAAGATAGCCAGCCCAGCCTACCATGGAGCATGCCCTCAGCATGTGAGCTATGTTTGTCCTCTGACTTGCTCAGTATCTCTCTGGGAAGATGCCAGGACACAGAGCACTCTAGAAGGTCAGTGGTCATGGCTAAGAAGAATGCGTTCCTCGGGGGCCACCAGCACCCTGTAAAAAAAACACATTTCTGCTTCCCTGGGGACGGTTGAAAGGAGACAGGCAGCCAAGGATGTTAGTGCTGAGTGTGTTCCTCAACATAGTCCCTGTACCAGTGGCATGAGGTGCCTGCAAGGGACACCTGCCGCCCTGAGGGCAGCAAACCTGACTCCACTCATCACAAGAGCTCCTAGACACCAGAGTTTGAAATAGTCTTTATTTTCTCATTGATTGCAACATAAGGCACTCAGGGTACTGTTGGTATTTCTGCAATGTGGTTGAGGTCTGGACGAAGGAATCTGTAGGTGCATATGCGTGTTTCAGAGCAGTCCAATTTTCACCACATGCAGAAGGGTCAGAGAAAAACTAAAAAGACTTGATTTGCTTCCCTTTCCCAAGCCTCTGCCCTCAGTCGTTATCTCCACCCTTCCTTTCCCACAGCTACCCCCTTCTCAACTCCAAGAGCTCCTACTGCAGTCAACCCTCTTCTCTCCCTCACCTCAGCCTACCTCAAACATCAAACAAAAGTAGCAAACAAATGTCACAATATCACAAAATAGGTCTAATTTGTCTAATCAAAGACAATTCCTGACTGGAGAGGCAGAGAGAGAGACCTTTGCTTCTTCACCACGTGATACCCAAAGTCTGAGTGAGATTTGTCCCTCTGGAGCCAACACCTGCCCATTTTGAAGCTTGCACAATCACATTGTTAAAACTCTTTTCTTCCTCTTCATTTTGTAAAGTGGCACACAACAAGCACACTTCTTGCCTGCAGGGTTTCTGTTGCATTACTGCGAATAAATCGCTGTGTTTACTCTTTTTCTAAAGTCCCTTTCAGGTCAAGCTGCTAAAATACTTTAATTCTCTGGGGCCAGAGGTGAACGACGAGTCATCAAATGCTGTTAGAGCCCTGTGCAGTTTGGGGAGACTCCTCCTATCTGCAGGAGAAAGAAATAGGCACCTTTTTACACATGTTGTCAAAGGGAGGCCCAGAAGCATTCAGGGGAGGCAGGCAAAGGCTGATAATGCCCAAAGAGGATAATCGATGCCTAGCACCCAGGCTGTGAAGGCCTCAATGTCTGATCTCCCTTTCCCACCCCACGCGCAGCAGACAAGCCCTTTCTCTTTTGGGGGTCTTGGCAGGATTTGGGGCGAGACATTGCACAGGAAGTGATTTTTGAAGGAAACATTGGAAGAAGGGACATCCTCCTCTGGAATAATCCCATTCCAGCTGACTCTCATATTCCAAGAAAGAAAAAACAAAACAGAATACAGTTACTCTGAAAACTTCCCGCAATCTCTACCGACTGCTCATTTGTACATCTCCTTTATAACAGCATTTGGCCAGAGTACGAACGCACCAAGAGCCTTTCACAGATGCATGCAAAATCCCACAGCATCCCTGGGAATGGAATCCCTGGCAGGTAATTTTCTCCCCACCTACTGTAAAAGCAACCAGAGAAGTAGAGCAGAAATAGGAAACTGCCTCACAACATGAGAGAGCCCCATTCTCATCTGCCGCTGACTTCATCCCAGCCTCCTCAGTACAGTGAAAACACTCCTTCCTGACAACACCTGCTTCATTACACCACAGGAGACAGAAACTGAATCTGCAGGCTGAAAGAACTTCCTTGTCTTTTTCACAGAAACTGTTTCCCAGAAGATCCATGGGATGAATCAGAAACCAAGAGAAAGACACTAGAGCTGATGCCAGGTCCCAGCTTCTCTGAGCAGTCAATTCCGATGCACTGGGGCAGGAAGGTAAGCATTTCTGGGATAGGTTCAGCATTTCCTTGCCATCATTAATGCTTTGGGATGTTCTCTGTCTCTGCTGTTCCATCTTCATGCCCTCTCTCACAGACATCCACACACACACACACGATCACTGCGTAGAGTTACCCCCTCCCCATCTCCTGCTCCTCCCTCTCTACAAGCAGCAATGTTTTCTTCTGCTTCTTTTTTTTACTCTGTTGAACTGCCTCACCCTGTCTTCCTGCTTCAGCCTCTCCAAATTTCTGCATGATTTTGCCTTCTCCTCAGTATGTAGCATCTTGCTGTTACCTTCCCAGACATCAGCCATGCATACTCCGTGAGCGATAGCTGTCCCAGGCCAAAAGGCTGTAAGTATAAAAGCAGTGTATCAGTCACTAAATTCCCCTCTCTCTCTTGCAGAAACAGAGAGAAGAAGAAACTTTCTCCATTTTGGTTATTTCATAGTGACTGATCAGTTCATAATGCTCTCCTTTCAAAGCAGTTCAAGCCTGGCTGAAGGGACTAATTACAGTGGGACTGTGCAAAAGGCAGGGCCATCATATGCTCTCCTCAAGTTCATGGAGAGCTTCTGCCTCATCAGCTCTGCCTCTGGCATGGTGGGAAATGGCATGGTCCTTTGGTACCTCGGCTTCCGCATCCAGAGGAACCGCTTCACTGTCTACATCCTGAACCTGGCTGCCGCTGACTTTGGCTACCTGCTCTGCATTGCCATCAAAACAGTTCAGTGCCTGATGCACTTCAATGTGGGAGTGCAGTTTGGGATATTCCTCTTCCTGGATCTTTTCATGTACAGGACTGGCTTGTATCTCCTGACAGCCATCAGCACTGAGAGGTGCCTGTCTGTCCTCTGTCCCATCTGGTGCCGAAGCCATCGCCCAAAGCACTTGTCTGGCATCATCTCTGGCCTGCTCTGGAGCCTCTCGCTGCAGCTGAACATGCTGGGGTACGTTTCTTGCACTGTTCGCCCCTCTAGCAACTGCCACATACTTCTCATCACCATTGGAGTCCTGGACTTCCTCTTCTGCACGCCCCTCATGCTGGTATTCAGCCTCACCCTCTTCCTCAAAGTCAAGTGCAGCTCCCAGCACCTCCAAACAGGCAGGCTCTTCACCCTGATTATGCTCACCGTCCTCTTCTTCTGCTCGTTCCGAAGGGGAAGGAAACACACAGCCACACCACCAAGTCCATACTTGTCAGTTCCCAGCACACTCTCCTCCCTAAGATGCAGGTGCAAATCCCAGGCTAAGAGGTTTCTGAACCTCTTGAAGCCACAGAGGGCTGCACTGATGCTCCCGTTGTCCGGGGCAAGCGCACTGCATTGGGTAGCGCTGCCCTGCCAGGGAGTGCTGGGCAAGCACCTAGGCAAGCAGCAGCCCCACTCGGAGCACTACCATTCGACACCAGTGCTAGCAGCAAGGAGAGAGAGCAGGAGGGAGGGCTTTTCAAGTGAAAGGGTAGAAGAGGTGGAGGAGCAGGAGCGCCTGGGCAGCAGCCCTCTCTGAGGGGACACAGTGAGTCAAATGTAAAACCACATCAGCAAAGGTTGTGTCCCTTGAGGGATGCTCACAGTTTTAAAGCTCGGGTGGTTGTTTCCTTCGTAAGCGCTTAGCTGCCTTGGAGTTTCTCCAAAGTCTGCGGTAAAGTGTGTGTGGTGCCTTCAGCTGTTCACTCTCGGCTCTTCCTGCTGCATCGCACAGCACTGCACTGCACAAAGGGGAAGGGCAGGAGCGCTCTCTCCTCCCGATTTTCTTGCCTGCTGTTTGCTTGATTTCTGTTTGCAGCGGGCAGAAGCAGGAAAAGAAAGACGACGCTCCCACGGCCGCTTGCTCTGCGATGGACGTCTGCCAACGGCCATCTGCCAGGGCAGCTTTTGGATCTGCGCTCAGAAGGGCAGGCTGTGACCAGCCTCTGGCAGCTCTCCGTTGGAAAGAAGGCCCATTACCGCTGCCGATCCAGGCAAGCAAGCCTGGCAAGGGAGTTACCATTGCCCCAAGCCGATTTCTTGTGTTACAATGCCAGACACGAGCCTTTAAAGCAGTGCAATGAACACGCTGCTCGCATCTGTGGCGAGGGCGCTGAGCCTCGGCGGGGCGAGCAGGAGAGCGCTGGGGAAGAGCAGCGCGCTGGGCTGGAGCGCCGCGGCTGCGGGGCGCGCTAGCACAGGCTGCGGCCGGGCGAGGCGGGCCGGGGCAGCGGCGGGGCAGAGCGCGGGCGCCGGGCGGCGAGGCGTCGGGGCGCGGGGCCGCTGCGCGGAGCCGAGAGCGCGACAGGCGCGGCAGGGGCGAGGGTGCGGGGGCAGCCGGCGCCGTGGGCGCTGCAGCCCCGGGCAGGCTCGCAGCCTCGGCGGGGCTCGGGGGCGCTTCCCGCCGCGAGGGCGGCTCCCGGCGCGGAGCGCGGCTGCCGGCGGCGCTGGGGGTCGCGGCGGGTGGCGGCGGGTGGGGGCCGGGTGGGCGCTGCGGGCGGGGGTGGGCGCCGGGGGAGCCGGGAGCTGGCGCGGCTCGGCTCGGCTCGGCTCGGCTCGGCTCGGCTCGGCTCGGCTCGGCGCGGCTCGGCGCGGCTCGGCGCGGCTCGGCCGCCCGGGCGGAGAGCTGTGCCGGGATAGCCGTGCCCGGCGGCGGAGCGGCTGCCGGGGGCACTGGCGGGCCGAGAAGGGGGGCCGGGGCCGAGGCGAGGGACCGAGAGAGCGCGAGCGCCCCTTGCCGCCGAGCAGGCGGAGGAGAGCTGCTGGGGGGGGCGGCGGGCAGCAGGCAGCGCTGCGGGCTGAGACGTGCCCGGGCGCGGGGCGCCCCGAGCACAGCAAAGTGCCGCTGCCTGGGGAAGAGTTTTCCTCCCCGACGCTTGCTGCAGCTTTGTTTTCCTTCTCTGAGAAGCCCTGGGGGCGCGAGCATGTCCGAAGAAGAATGACCTCTGCGCTGCCTTGCAACGTTGCCTAATAGACAGCGGCATAGGCAGTAGCCCAGGCGACGCCAGAAAAAACGCCTGTCACCGTTTGGGCAAAGATGGTCGAGTTTTCCGTTGCTTTCTTTTGAGAGAGGCACTGAGATTACTTGGAAGACGTCCAGATGTGTGTAGGTCAAAGGCACTGACGACCATTGGTCTCCTAAAAATGCCAGGCACGAGACTTTCAGGCAATGCACATGCAAAAGGAAGGCCAAACACCTCGATGTCAACAGATCATGTATGTATACGCAATAGGTATGGAACACCAACAGCAACAAACAGCCAGTAAGAAAGCTTAAAAGGATTGATATGAGCTTTATTGGTATAGCCTCGCTATATTTGGATATATATACAAACAGATGTCTTTATATGATAACTACAGGCTCTCTTCACTGAATTGTGCACTGAGGACTAAACAGCAAATAATGAAAAAGAATGGCAGAGTAGAAGCATGTTTCCTGTTACTGAGCATGGGAGAAGTTTTCAATTTCTTCCTTCATTTCCTAAAAAAAGATTAAAAAAAAGATAAAAAAGGAATAATAATTGCCACCTAAACACAGGCAAACTTGCTATAAACTGGAATAGAAATGTAAGATCCTGTAGCTAGCTGCTTTGTATAAAATGAAAGTCTGAGTAGATGCCTTCCAGGTGGAAGTCAGCAACTCGTATGTAACACGGACTGCTAAGCAGGAAAGAGGAATAGCGAATAAGCAGGATATCCACTGTGCACAAGGAAGAAGTGCAGAACAGTGACAGGAAGTGCTGTGTAACCAAAGTACCTCTATCAACTGCGTTTTGTCATCGTCTTGCCGATGGCGGTAAACACCCTGGCTGAGCACCAGATGTAGTTTTTCGAGGTGGCGGATGTTGCAGTGCTTTGTTGCGTCGCCAACGACATTCAGCAGTTGCTGAAGAAAAAAGGGAGACAGTACAAGTTTGCGTTAGCACGAGATCATTTGAATAGGCTCTCGATGTGTTCAGACACAAAAGAAAATGGTCCCACACAACTCGCATCCTCCTTCCTTGTATGGCTAAATAAAGAAGGAGTGAAACGTCCAAGAACAGACTAAATATCGCAGCAGATTTCCATGGAGGAAATGAGCTGCTGTGTCCGACTTGCGAGAAAAAGCAAGGCTCCAGTTTCAGCTAGCATCGTGCTGCTCCTCAGGCTATCACCTCCATGATCCTAACTGCAAGTGAACTTCTCTGAGAACAGCGGGAACTGCCATGGCCCGTTTTGTAGTAAAGGACAGCGGCTGCCACAGCAAAGGCCCTCTTGCCTCAAGGGTCGTCAGCAGAGCGGGAAGCAAAGGTGGATCAGTGAGCTCCAACCTACCCTGAGAGAGATGCTGGTTTCCTTCTCAGCAGGGGGTGAGCATTTCCTCCTCTTCTCTGCTAGGCTCTCTGAGGGCGATGCGTTCCTCCTTCGCTTTTGTCTGCAGGCAGCTGCACAGAGATAGGAGAAAAAGCAAGCCAAAGCATTAGCTAAGCAGTTCTGTCTGCAAAATCTAGCACCGTCATCTTACTTGGTGCACAAGGGAAATGGTGAGAGGGACTGAAGTACCATTGTGCTGGCTCACTACATGCATGTGTTGAGGGAGAGAGGGCAGCAAGCGAAGGGGGTCCAATTGTTATTAGAATTAAAAAGCGCAAGAACTATTAGATTATATCATGCATAAAAGAATGCCCTTGAAGATTTTGTGCACAGAGCAGACTGTAGACCGAAGGCATGAGCACAAAGCAGGGTAATAAGCTCAGGTGGCTTCGTCTCTCATCACAGGAAGTAAAAGAGGTGAGAAGCAGAAAAGTCTTTGGAGACAAGCTCTCCTTCCCCTGTGTTCCAAAAGCAGAGGTTGCCTAGGCCTCACAGACAGACGGCCATGACTTGGTGCGGGGGTGGCGGGCAGGAAGGCAAGAGGGAGAGGAAGAGAAAAAGGAAGCAAAAGCAAAGGAAAAATCCTCACTGTTTCCTATTACCATAAGAACTTGTGGAGTGTTCAGCAACTGCTCTAAACAACATGTTACATTTGAGGAGTTAGCCGTTGCGGGGCCATCGAGGCCAGTGTTTTACAGTGTGAGCCAAGCTCTGTGGCTGGGCTTTATTTCATAAGCACATTGAGTGACTGTCCTGGGGACTGACCTCACATGCTGCACCTGATTTGGAAATGGAATGCCTTTGGCATAAAGCCACCAGCATCAGCAAAAGCAGCTATGCCATGACAAGAGGGAAGATATCAATGTCATTGGCACCTTATCCAAAAAAGGAAAAAAGAAAAAAAGAAAAAAGGAAGAAAGGCCTTGCCAGTAGAGAGGGGTGTACTGGACTCTGCAGGCACCGCTGGCCATGTCTCATCCCCTTGCTCCTCGAGCTGCCTCTCTTCCTCCTCTCTCAGCAGTCGAGGCTCAGGTGGTGATGCCGCAGGCAGGAGGACTTCCCGTGCCTGACAAGCTTCAGTCAACCAGAAAAGGTTAGCCAAGTGATGATGCGCGGACACAAGCAGAGTAAACCTTCGTGCCAGGAAATCTATTACCAAAGCAAATGCCGAATGGCTGCTAAGCTAGAGATAGCAACGCTGTGTTTGTAGAATAGGCTCACCTGCTTTCTTTTGTGGTGCAGCAGGCTTAGCAGCTTGCTGGACAAGCAAGTCCTCGAAAAACTTTCTCCCTTCCTCCTCGCTAGGTGACTGGACATTGAAAACTTCTCCGTAAAGCTCAGAAAATAAAGCTCGTACCTGAGGTGGGAGGAGAAAAGACAGCGCAGCCGTAAGCCCCCCCCCCCCCAAATTTGTGTTCTGCTCCACAAAGATGAATTCCTTTTCCAGTGAAGCTGAGGAATGCTTTGAATAAGGGAGAGACTAGAACAAGTTTGCTTCTTGGCCTTAAAGGCGAGATTGTAGTGGGTCAGCAGGGCAATTTAGGGCATCTTCTTTAAGGAACACCTCTAGGATTAAAGCTCTGTGAAGCGACCCGAGGTTCCAGTGCTCCAGGGGAGGACACTGAGCATCTCCTAGGTTGCCTGTTTTGGATTTACTTGCCTTGCTGCCCTTCAGGTTGAAGCCTTGTGGCAACTGCAGAGGGAAGAGATGCCAGCAGGGTGCCCTAGTAATGCCGGTGTTGAATGGCTTAGGAGAGCACAGTATTTGGGTGCTTAATGGAGTGATAAATTAACGTGAGACTGAAAGAAGCCGGGAAGGCAGTGAGAGAAATACCTCGGCGGGAGATCTGCATGGCAAACATCCAATGTAGCGAGCAACAGCACTGGAGCATATGCTGGAATGCCCTCTAGTAATGTTGTGAGCGTAGCTGTCAAGGTGAGTCCAGCAGCCTCCCACCAGGCATGGATATGTGGAATAGAAAGGATGCTCGGTGCTGTCCTCTGGGCTTCTCGGATCAACTAGTCAAAAGGAAGTTTGGAGAAGACTGTTGAAGCGGGTAGCAGAGGCTGCTGCTGAACAACAATGGATCAATCAAAATTGCCTGCAAAACGGGAGTGCACAAAGACAAAGCGTCCAAACAAGCCACCAAGAATAAGGTAACATTGCTGCTTGGACCCAACTCCTTGGACATAGCTACACAGCGAGAGGCAGGCCTGAATCTCTGCCTGATTTCCAAACTGCTTAGATGTCAGGTAACTCGCCCAGAGCCTCACGCCCGGTGCGAGTGGCAGTGTGCTTGAAAAAACAGGCCCAGCCCTTCAGCAGGGTCCACATCAGCCTGGGGCCACTGCTACACCGCTCGAATCCAGCAAGTGTGTTCTTGCCTCTTCCCTGCGGTGTGATGAGAGAAAAGAAACCCTTTTCTTCCCCCCTCCCAAGCCTGGGTTGCATTTCAGTGTTATAAAGAGGGAGGCTAGAGAAAGGGCAGGACGTGCAGTCAGGCTGAGGCAGAGGCGCCTCCTGGGAGCTACAGAGCCTGAAGAGGCAAGGGAAACAGCTCTGGAGAGCCCACTGTCATGAGCAGCAGCTCTTGCCATGCAGAGGGCTTTATCAAGAGCATCTTGGAGCTCTCTGAGCTGCTAGCAACATCCTTACTGTTTAGCCTGGAATGGAAAAGATGCTCATGCACAACGTCCTTCTTCTCCATTGTTCAGCGTACAAGAAAAGTGTTCTTTCAGCGCGAAATAAACACCACAGGAAGCAGAGGAAAGCCAGGCCACCACCATTAACCGCGGGAGGTCTGCTTGCTTCCCCTGAGTCTATTGATCCTGTGAGATTGCAGAGAGAAGAGGTACCTGTGCGCATCTTTCTTCGGGTGAGGTGCTGCTAGCAAAGAGAGCCGGCAGGTCCAGCACGTGAACCGCAAACCTCTCCAGCGCGTGTATTAGTGCAGGCGCCAAGTGGGAACTTTGCCCGTACCCGGGCTCTCCAGCGATTAAGAACCTGGGCCTGTGACATGCTGGCTGGCAACAAGCATTGCTAGGAGCGTAACTGCAAAACAAGAAGTTTGCAAAGGAAGTGATCAGTCAAGACACAGATGTTCAAGGTGTCGTTCTTTGTCCAGCACACACTGGTCTGGATCTCTTCCCCCCGGCTGTGAGGCTCTTATGTTCAGGATGTCTTGACTGAGCAGCCTTGAGGCCTCTGCCTTGGTCAAGTTTAGGTGCAGGGGGTCCACTGGAAATGGAGAAGGTGGTCAGGAAGGAGCAGAAGAACCCTCCTGGGAAAAGAAATGCCGTGGGCTCTGAAAGGCCTTAGCTGTATCTAACAAAGTGCAAAACACATAGAACTGGAGGATATTTATTAGATTCCTTCATTCAGATGGTTTCATCTTTCCTTGTGTGCTCTCTCCTAGATTGCAAATACAACTTTCTCGTGGTTTTTGCTCTGTTATCATGGAACACGTCTGTGAATAGCACCTTTTTTTTCTTTTTTTTTGCCCTCCCAGTACTGCAGGACCTTTTGTGGCTCAGGCCAAGGAGCCTAGAGACTGGACCAAGTTCTGTGGGTCAGAAGCCTTCCTGAGCAGCACGGTAAGAGAGAGTGAGAAAAACTACTGACGCAGCTGGGACCCCATAAGCTAACTTCTCCACTGTGGGATTGAATTAATTTCCCATTGCAATATCAAAATATGAATGTAAGCATAGTGGCTTAAAGATCGCAAATGAAGCCTTTTTTGCAGGGTTTTTATTATGCCCTTTTAGCCGGCCATACCTCAATTTTCTTCCTACGAAGTGAGTCACTCCTGCATTCCCAATCTGGGAAGCTAGGTGACTCCACAAACCCACGTTGCATTTTTTTAGCTAAGAGGAGAGACAACATATTTCTTTGGCCTAATTGTCTGTGGATGTCTTTGGTGGAGGAAAGGAGGCTGTCTCCTTCCAGATGATCGGCTGGAGCTACTTGCTGTCCTACAACTCTAGCACCTAGTTATATCTCCGTGCTTCCTGCTTGCAGTTTTTGATACCAAAGCACCCTGGACTAACTCTTCTGTCCTCCCTCATCTAACGCCCCTCCCACTTGCAACGGCCACGACAGCTTGGAAAGTCCCAGCAATCAGAAGAATTTCAATGAAAGGACACGGGCAGTTACCTGTTACAGTTAAGGAAGGTTTGCTTTTGCTGGCCAGGCCTTGGAGGAAACGGCTCATCTTCAGGACCAGAAGGTGACTCCTCATCACTGTCCATGCAGTCATTTTCTAAGAAATGAGTGGTACCATGAGAAGGCAAGAGAGGCTTATTAACTTTCCCGAAGAGTCTGCAACCTTCTCTTGCGCTAAGACAGCTTCTAAATGTGAGCTGAAACCCGGGGCTTTGTATTTCTTCGTCTGAGGGGCATACGCTGAATGCCATTTTCCAAAGCCTTCAGTCTCTACAGAGCTCTCCTAAGTGTCTGGATTTGCACAAGCTATGTTTTGCTAGCGGTGAAAGCTCCTTTTCTCCTTGCAAACGGGACAGATGATGCTGACAGCCTTCGGAAACTGGATGCTTGAGTGGAGAACATAGAGTTCTGTACTGTGAAGTGGGAGGAGTTCCCGGCTCTGCCCTCTCTACCATTCAGTTTCACCTCCTCCTGACTGAAAGCTTTGTTTCTGTTGCTTGCACAAACTAGCAGTGTTTGCTTTGGGAGAGTTTTATGGCAGTGAAGGCAGTGAAGCCCTACCTGGCTGTTGGTCCTGCTGGAGTGCAAGTGCTGCATGGGGAAATACCCTCTGCAGGCCTTTTAGGAGTCTCTGTAGCGTGTTCTGAAGCAGTGGCTTGGAAAAGGGTGGCAGTGGTTGTCCAGGGGAAGCTGGAGCCCTCTGTGAAGCTGGTGCAGTCTTCTGCATAGCCACAAGAAAATCTGTTGCTGTGATTTCAATGGCAGCAACATCGATGTGCAGCTTGTGACTGCTTGTGTAGATCTGCGGATAGTGTCGATGCAAAGCACAGGGGGCAGCTTCAGCGCAGAGGGCTTGAATATCGGCCCCGCAGTATCCTGAGCAACAAGAGCAGAATCCAAAGGGATGTCAGTCTCAGGCAGCAGAAAGCAGTCAAGGACAGGCTTTGCAGAGGGACACTCGCAAAGTCTTTGCATGTGGCCCGAAGGGGAAGACTTTCATGGGCAATGGCAAAAGAGTTCCTGCACTGCAGAGCAGTGCCCTGCTGGGGAGCTTGCATTACGGGAGGCCCAGCGCCCTACAGCCTGTGCTTCGGAAGTAGGCCTCTGAGCCAACCTTAGCTCCTGAGGAAGACGCCCCCCAGAGCCTTCCATGTTCTCAGAGACAAGGGAAGGCAAGGAGACAGAAGCAGCTTGGGTACTGCCTGGCACAAGCTCAGACGCTGTCAGGAGCCAGGCACAGGCAGGAACTCGGTGCGTTTTTTCATCTTACCGACCCATTTTTCAGCAAGCTCCTCAAGCAGTGCGTCCAGGGGCTTAGGGCTCCAGTCTCTGGTGTGGATCTTGAAAATCTCTTTTCGAGCCTACAAACCAGGTGGCCACACTGTGGTTTGTCTTAAGCCTCTTTCTCAAAAAGCAAATAAGCAATGTGCAGTCCCCCTCCCCCCGTCACATTCCCATAATTGCTTGTCTTCCTCTGCTAAAATTAAGAAATGTTTACATTCTAGTAACACACTGCCTGCTTTTCAAAGCTCAGTACTTTTCAAGTAGATAGGAAGAGTAAGTAGAGTAGTAGGAGCAAGAATTCTGACTCCAGCTGCTATCCTTGAACGAGCAAATGTCAAGCTGTGCCTATGTTCATCGCTGCACTTTGCCAGAGCTTCAGTGAAGTGTTCCTGTTTCTGTCCAGTATAGTGTGTTGTGCATTTTTCCTAGCCTTCAATCCAATAACCTTTTTGTCCTTTTCCCCACAAAATGTGAACTAAAGACAAAAGAATCTGGGGTAGCCAGAAAAAAAAATAACAAAAGAAAGAAAGAAAGCCTGAGCTCCCTGCTAATACCAGTAACAATGTCAGCTCCCTAAATGCTTGTGGGCGGCTCTGAGGATTCCCAGCCCGGCCACACTCAAGCCCAAGTTTCCCCCGAGGCTTTCCCAACTGGAGAACTGAGAACAAGGTGGCAACCTCAGAAGGCAAGAGCCTAGGTGGACTCACTAACTAAGCAAAGAGCAAGCCCTTGGGCAAGGAAGAATGTCCATGTGCTCCAGGCGGAGTGAAACTCCTGTTTGCAGCCTTCCTGCCAGTTCTGTATGGGGAACCGGGAGGTGTGCAGCACGTATACCACTTGTTTCCTTGCTCGCTCTCGGAGATGCTGTGGGGTAAGCCGGTTTTCTTGTCAAGCAAGGCTCTGTGCCAGTAGCAGGAAGGTTGCCGAAACAGCCTTACCTCTTTGTTTGGCAAGGTGAAAAGGAACTCCCTGTCAAAGCGTCCAGGCCTTCGTAAAGCAGGATCCAGGGAGTCTGGCCTGTTGGTGGCTCCAATGACCACGATCTCTCCTCTGCTGTCTAAGCCATCCATAAGCGCCAGGAGTGTTGTGACAATAGAACTACCAAAAAAATGTTAGTAGCTGTTGTTACCTTTGGCATGACTTTCTCCAAAGTCACATCGCTCAGAAAGGAGAAGCTTTTCTGGATGAGCTGTTGTTAGCGAAAGGACTCATGGTAAGACAGAAAAAGCGAGGCAAGGTCTCGAGAGAGACCTTGTCTGGACACCAAGCTTAGTGACCTGATTTCAACTCCTGCCTTTAAACTGCTATGAAGCTCAGTGTCGTTGTACTCGAGTTCAGAGTGTGGGTGTGTGGGTGTGTGTCCTATAAAGGGAAGCAGGTGGGTCTTCTTTTCCTAGAGATGAAGCAGATGACATGGAGATGGAAGCGAAAAGAAGTACCTGTGAATCTGGTCTTGGCGACTGGAGCGCACAGGAGCGAGACCGTCGATCTCATCAAAGAAAATAATCGAAGGCCGCATCTCATAGGCCTGGAAGGGAAGTACAGGTGCAGGCATACTGACGTATGTGAAACAGAGCACCACGCAGCGAGCACATGCAGGATAAACATTATGGCTGCAAAGGCACTGGCACTGTGCTGGACCCAACATCTGCAAGATTTCCAGCCCCTCAGGCAAAGCAGCACGGCACGGGAAAAGGAAACACTGATGTTCCCTTCTCAACAGGAGACACTGCCAAACTGCCCAAGAGGCCAAGTCCTCCTGGAAGACGTCCACCCCGGAAAAGTAGAGGTCCAACTCTGACCCAACCTGCTGCGCATTTCCTCCTTACCTGCTGAAATAATGAGCACAGCTGTCGCTCGGATTCTCCCACCCATTGACGGAGGCAGTCGGCACCTTTTCTCATGAAGAATGCTATTCTCTTGTCTCCCTGCCTACATTCATTTGCGAGCGCTCGAGCCACCAGTGTCTTTCCAGTGCCTGGTGGGCCATAGAACAGACAGCCTCTGCAACATGAAAAGAAGAGATTTACGTAGCTACAACAAAAACATGGAAAAGTGCCCATGACAGCCCCCGTTGTGAAAGCAAAGCGGCCTTCCCTCCTAACCAGAACACTTCCCGTCTTAGACAGATTTGCGAGCAAAGCCTGTCTTTCTCCCTGCCACAGTTGGAGTCTCTTGGACTGTGCCTGCCAGAATTTGTTGGAAGCACTGGGGAGGAAGCCTTCAGCTGGGAGGCCAAAAAAGGTCTTCTGTGTTTCCACACCCTACTTAAAACATCAGCCAGAAAAGGGAATTCCTGTGACCAAAGCAGCAAAGCATCTGAAGATTTGCACACTTTTAAAGGTATGGAAAGGGAAGGATTTCAAGTCATATTTCAACATCCAGTGAGTCAAGCTTTGTTGGCCAAGAATATATAAAGCTAACCATTATGTCTTGAGATATTGCCCCTCCAAAAAAAAAAAGAAAAAAAGAGGAGGATACTTTTCATGTTGAAAAGCATATGGCAGCAGTTAGCTCTGTAGTTCGAATGCACTGCCCGTTACCTGGGGGGTCGGATTTGGAATCTCTGAAAGAATTCTGGGTAAAGCAGTGGGAACAGGACCATCTCCTTTAAGGCTGAAATGTGGTGAGAGAGACCACCCACACCATCAAAGCATACCTAAAGAGACATGCAACAGAAGACATGTCAGAGGCCAGAGAAAGCTGCCACCTGGAAAAAAAAAGGCTTCCTCCAAATTTATCCTATGCCAGCACAAAGGAAAGGCTCAGGACAATCTTGAAGTTCCCTGAGAGGAAAGTGTAAAGCCTGGCAGCTGTCAGCAGCACAGTAGGGAAGGTTTTCATGACCCCTGGAAAAGTCCCCACTGACACAATGAGTTACCACTGCTTACCGAACTCTGGATTTGCACTGGATCAGCTTCCGGCAGGGTGCTTCCGGTTTTCCTTCCATCCACGTGCTTTGCCTTGAATTCGTCTTTCCCAGAGCTTTGGGGAAGACACCAGATGTGAATGGAGGAGAAAGGGAAAGGGGCTTTCTAACTGAACATGCAGTTAGCGGGATTGCTGTGGTTTTCATGTTGGCAAGTGAGTGCAGAAGCGCTTATACACTGGCATAAACTTCCCAAACCATGAAATATTCCCTAGACTTGATTGGCGTTCACTATGCAAGCGTGAAGAAAGGCAGGTGGGCATTTTTATACTGCACGATGAAATCGTCTAATGACAATTCGTGGAAGGGGATTCTGGCTTCAAGTGCAGAACAGAAGAATTGCAGATCCCCAATCTCAGCCAGGACAATCCGCAATCATCTCATCGCTGACCCCCAAATCCTGCCTTTTTAAAAGCTGTGGGCTAATGAAAGTTATCTTCTCTCCCAAAGGAAAAGCCTTGCTTCCTCTAGACCCTCCAGCTGTGCCAGCTACAATGCTGCGATTTTCCCATCACGGCCATCAATCGGAAAATCTTTTCAAGCATTACTGAGTGATGGGAGTGGCACCACTATGGATCCCTGAGAACTATCACTATCCGTACACCAACCTGTTTGTTCTTCTGCAGCATGGGCTTTGCGATGGAGCAGCCCTTTGCCTGTCAGGAGAAGATGGTCCTGAAGAAATTAAAAGCAGCAGTGAGCATGCACACTGGCCAAGAACTGCAGTGTGCGCAGGATACAGGCATCTCGATCCCAAAGGGAGAGTTTTACCTGCAGAATGAAGGCAAGGAATTTAAATGAATGGTATTGGGGGGGGGGGGGTTGGGTGGGAGGTATATGTCTTTTCATTTAGCAACCTCTAGCCCACTATCCACAAGAAATCAGCTCTTCCGAGAAACTGTGCATGGAACCTACTTTCCAGTGGATGCTGGAAGTACATGATGGTCTTCCTGGGTCGAAGGTTATACTCCTTGCAGGGATCTTTGCCATCTTCCCCTTCTTGGCTTTCACCTTCTTGTGTTGCCCCTATGATTATAGAACCTAGCGAGAACTTCTTATTTGTCTGTGCGCGTATAGCTTTTCATTCAACAACGTGTATGCCACTTCTGCACAAGAAATTCGTCCTTCAGAGAGGCTCTGCATATAGCCTACCTTCCAGTGGGGCTTGAGTGTCTTCAGCAGTTTGCCGAAGGTTAGATGGCTTTGGAGTATCTTCGCTGTCATCCTCTTCCTGCTCTTCATCATCCTCTGAGGACCCTGTCATTACAGTACCAAGTCATCATTTCTTGTTTGTCTCTGCATATGCACATTTTCATTCAGGAACTTATAGCTCCCACCCTTAAGCCCAAGGAATCAGCCCTTCTGACAAACTGTGCGCGTAACCCACATTCCAAAGGCTCTTGATACTGGACAACAGTATTCCTGTGCCGAAGGTTATACTCCTTGTGAGCATCTTGGCCATCTTCCCCTTCTTGGTGTCCACCGGCCTTTGATGGCCCTACAGTTACAGAACCTAGACATAGTTTCTGATTGCGCTGTGCGTAGCTACATTTTCGTTTAACATCTTCTATCCCCCTTCTACACGAGAGATTAGCCCTTCCGAGAAGCTGTGCCTATAACCTACTTTCCAGTGGAGCTTGATAGCATACAACAGGCTTCCTTTCTCTCACGCTGTAGCATGCCTATAGGGAGCAAAGATGCAGGTTCTTTTAGACTGTGGTACACTTTGGAGGAAGTTCTTCTCAGCTGAGTGAAAAGTGCACTGGCATCACTGTGCTGTGTGAAATCCATTACTTACCGAAAAGGAGTAAGGTAAAGTCATTTTGACTTCTGCAAGGACTCGCTCAGTCTGCCTGAGGTCCATTCTTCCTCAGAACCTGAACTCAAAGAGCATATGAACCACAAATGAACTTTTGTAAGCACAGAAGTAAAGCTCTTTACTTTTGCAGAAGTTTCTCAGGCAAAGAAAATTGCTGAAGAAGACAAGGTAAATCTCCTGCAAGTGAAGCAAGCGTTTGGTTTACAAGAGAATATGTAAATTACTGAGCCCACAGACATGAAGGGCAGAAGTTGGAAGGTCTGGTTGGAAAGATGATCCAAAACCAAAAAGACAGCAGCAACAGGGAAATACACAGGAGCCGTCTGCAAATTCTTCAGACATGAAGCACCTTTACAAGTGCTCCTCTCATGCACCTTCCCAGTGCTCAAAGACTCCAGTAGCCATGACTGTCCACCTCCAAAACACTCCTGTCAAACCAGGTTGGCTCCACAGTGCCAAGGACCACAGGTGTGACAGCGGCAAAGGAGGAAAGAGTTATTGGAGCAAGGACCAAAGGTCCTATGACCGCAGCTGACAAGGGACTAGTAACACAGGGGTGGACGCGCTGCCGGGGAGCAAAGATTCTAAACGTGCAAGTTCTGCAGCCCTGACAGCGCCATATTATGGAGGGCTCCCGCAGGCAGCAATTCCCAGCAGTACCGAGGACTTCCCTAGGGGCACAGAGGGAATTCCCAGCCTACCGAGTAAGTCCAAAGAGCTCTTGTGGCAGGAAGAAACGCTCCTCTCCAACGACCTGCTGGGAAGGTCACCAAACAGCGTCTCGCACTGTCCCACCACCTCCTCTCGCCTTCTCCTGCTTGCTGCACAGCAGCTGCTCCAGAGCAGAGCAGGGCAGGCCAGTGCAGAGTTGTGGCGAGAGCAGCCCCAAGCACCTGGGCTCAGCTCAGGCTGCCAGGGCCATATGGGGAGGGCGCAGCTGTTGCTGCGATGCACTGCGTGATGCCCCAGGCCATGTCACAGAGGGGCTGCAGGGACCCCTTGACCCCCCAGGTGCTACCAAGGTGGGCCCTGCAAGGGCAAGGGGAGCTGCCTGGGGCACTTTAGGGAGCTGCCCGCACCTCACTGCCCACTCCCCAAGGACAACAGGGGGCACAGGGAGCCACAGGAGGGGTCCCCCAGGCTGGGGCTCACCTCAGGCATGCCACTCCTGCAATGTCCCCAGATCAGGGTTGCGGGGCTACAACTGCTGGCAAGGAGAGGCTCTGCTCAGGAAGGAAGGCCTAAATGAGCAAGTGGATGAATGAAGAGGAAGACTGTGACTGCACTCTCTCAGCCTCTGGGGAGGAAGGGCAAATCCTAGCTGTTGCTTCCCTAGGCCGCAGGCATGGAGATGGCATGGCCTAGTGAAGGAGCAGAGGGGTTTGCTCTCTCACCCTGAAAACTGTGTTAAGGCAAATCCACCATGAATGCCTCCAAACGGTGTCAAAGCCTGGGAAAATCAAGAAAAATAAAAGCGCTTATCGGAAAGGTCATTTCTCTCCCTTGGCACTAAATTCTCTCTGCATTAGAGATGAGGTCTGGGAATCCTGGTCTTGGGGTGGGTTCTAATTGGGGGGGGTTTGAAGATGTGATCCTAACAGGGCAAAACAAAAAGAAGGGTGGCGCCAGGTGGAGATTATCACTGGAGCGCCCAAAGCCCATATCCATTCTAAAGTCACTCGTTTTGCAGAAGAAAAATGTGATGCTCAGATGGAGCCTGCAACACTCGCAGTGCCATCCCACCGCTTGGGTTCCCAGTGGAGGCGACTGAGAGCAGCTTCCCATCTACAGCGTGACAGCGCAGTATCACACACCCGAACGAGGCACGGGAATAATGCCTGCACGCAGTACATTCTGGTGACCCTCTCTGGTTACTTCTCAGTCTGCTCTGAGGGTGGTCCGAGGAGCGGCCGGCCCTCTGGCCTCTTCGGAAGGAAACGATGCCTGAGGTCTTTGCTTTCTCACCTGCTTGGTAAGCACTGCAGGCTGAGAGACCCCTTGCAGAAGCAGAACAGATAGCTGAGATGGCTGCATGGAAAGCAGAGTGGCTTTACACCGAGTGCCTGAAAGGCATCCCCTGCACATTATTTTCCGCCCTGCAAATCTGAGGGAGCCTCAAAGGAAGCAATGGAGTGAGCGAGACAGTGGGAGCAGAGCTGAGTTCCTACTGACCCCCGCGCCCCAACTCTCCAGCTGCAGAGGTCTGTGGAAGGGGCACGGTGCCTTTGGCAGCAGCACTGCCTGCAGAAGAGAGAAGCTGTAGAGGGGAAGTGAGTGTGAGTGGGGGAAAGGGAGGGGATGCGAGCGTGCCGGGAGGTGAATGGAGGGGACGGGAGCACAGAGGGAAGGGAATGGAGGGGCTGAGGGTGCGCGTGGCGAGCAACGGAGGGGATCAGAGGAAGCCTTGGGGGAAATAGAAGGGAGGAGAGTGCTGAGGGCGGGGAAAGCAGGGGGCTCAGGTGCTCACGGAGGGAAACAGAAGGAACCTGAGGATGCAGGGAGAGGACTGGAGGAGACTTTAGCAGGTGTGAGGGGACCAGAGCATCAGAGCATGCATGGAGAAGGGATCTAAGGTCGCACAAAGGAGCCTGGAGTGTGCCAAGGAGGCGATCGAGGAGACTGCAAGGCACACGACTGCACGCCCCCGGAAAGCAGACAGCGACGCACTGGCTGCATAGAGCCCATGGCTTTAAGCTGGCAGGAAGGCAGCGCCCTCAGGGTGCCAGCACCTCGGCTCTGCCACACCAGGGCTGGGCTGGCGGCAGCCACACTCCCAGCATGCCTTGGGGCATCCCCACAGCATGCTGGGAGCAGGGCTGCTATGGGGCACCACGACTCAGCCCAGGGAGACATGGCACCTGCCCCCGTGGAGCCCCGGCCAGCTCTTTCCCCCTGCCCCAAGGCCCCAGCCCAGATCTCCTGCCCCATGGCCCCAGCTGCCACTCACTGCCCCAAGGCCCCAGCTCTGTCCCGGTGCCCCACAGAGCCCAACACAGAGACCTCCTGCCCCATGGCCCCAGCTCGAACCTCCACAGCAGGGGCCCACAGGGACAGTGACTGTGGCAGATTTCGAGCACCGTGCACTCTGGCCTCCGTTCCTGAGACTCTGCCAGGGGCATTGCCAGCACGGCCCCCAAGAAAGCAGCCTCCACGTCAGCCCCTGCTGTTCCTCTCTGCAGAGGAGGCAGGACCTTCTGCCTGAAGCACTGGCTGGGAGCTGCAGATGCTCTGCGGTGCGAAGGAGGTGCCTGGGCAGGAAGAAGCTGGCGCAGGAGGAATTGTGCCCCAAAAGCAGGAATTCCCTCATCCTCCTCTGGCCCACTGGCACGTGTGTTGACACTTGCTGGTGAGTCGTGGGGACATGTCATGTGGCAGGGTTGGACGCCATGGCACAGTGCTCAGGCTTCATGCTTGTCAGGAATGGCAGGCTCCAGGCTGAGGGTGGGAAGTGGAAGGAGAGGCACCCCTCGGTTTTCAGGCATGCCCACATTGCCTACTGCATTGCCACCGTGGCCTCTGTGAAAAGCCCGTGCAGGGAGTGTGCAGCGTGACATGAGCAAGGGCAGGTTTGCAGGGGGGAGTGGGGCTGAGAGGTGAGCATGTAGACAGCTGGGACCAGATGGTGCCAGTGTGCAGGGGTGCACTTCTGTGTCCTTCATCCCTCAGTCAAAGTGATGACTTGTGGTCTCCAAAACCAGCAGACTGGCTTTCACCTGGCAGCCTTTACACCCATTTGAGCACCAGCCAGCACTGTTCCTCTTAGCAGTTCATTGCTTCTGAATAGCAGGCAAGGAGCGTTGTGGGCCAAGGGGGCCGCCCATATGAAATCTGGAGAGCCGCAGTGTTCACAGCAGAGCTTGTCCATTCATGGGTATCCCCAGAGCTCTGCAGATGCAGGAGCCAAAGGGAGTCCTGGGAGGATGCCTTTTGGCTTAATGAAGCTTTGTGTCAGGCAGCCCCTGCCTCGTTCGATCCTAGCTTTGGATCTCAAAGCAAATAGAAAGCTCGGAAGGAGAAGAAAAGTCTTTTTATGCATGCCATACTGCTGTTGAGATTTGCTTAGGCCTCTTCTTTGCACTGTGCATGCTACTGCATTGTGTAACCCTGCAGACTGGTGCTTCCACCGAGGGTCGTTAGCCTTATACCTGAGGAGCCATCACTATGGGGTTTATGCAGGCAGCAGAGGGGCAAGTGTTTGTCTGGAGAAAGGCTTTGTTCAGACCTCTCATGCCACACCAGGACTATGTTCCTGGAGTAATGCCATCAAAGCAATCTGATTTTGACTAATAGTGGGATTAATGAGCTTTGTCAGGTCTTGAGCTGTCCAACTAAGGATGCTCGTTATGAGCCCAGGCCAATTACAGGCTTAGCTGCTGCCTTCAGACATGGGGCTGAGAACGATCCTTTTTTCTTTCATGGCCATTTGTGTTTCAGACATAGAGACAAGATGCTCTGAGGTAGTTCTGTTGCAAGGGAATAATCCCTCCCTGCAGCTCACATTGCAGGTGGGCTCCATCCTCCCTGCTAGGCTCCCTCAGAATGTTCTTTATTCTAAAATTAAATGAAAGATTGTGTTTCTAAGTAAAGGCAGCAAAATTGCCAAGACCCCAACACAGCAGAATCCTAGAAAATTTCAGTGGGGCATAAATGGAGGTGGTCACTGAAGGAGTGGGGCAGGGAAGGAAGAACAGCCCCTCCCCAAACTGGCAATTGTGTCCTTGTGTTTTTCTGTATCCTTAGCAGCGGGTAGTGAATTCCAGCTCTTCAGGGCTGTCCCTGCACAACTCTGTGGCCTCCTTTCAGGTTTGGCAACAAAATTCAACTGCCGAGAAGCCTGTCAGCCAACCCTTCAAGTCTGCCAGTGCAACTCTTATCCTAAACCCTACCCAACAAGCATGCCATAGTTCCATTAAGGATCCCAAATCCTATTTTCCACTGCCATGTTCCCTACGAGATCAAAGATCAAGAATACCTCGAGCCCACCTCCGCCATATGTGTCAACTCACAGACCCAAGTGAGGGCTGCTGCCTACAGACTTGGAAATAGAGAGTTCAGTCCCCTGTCCTGCAAAGACCTTTGGCATCCCAGACTATTTTCACACAATGATGTCAGACCATGCAGACATACCACTTGCCCCCACCCATGAACATGAGCTCTAACCTTATTGTAGTGCAATGCCTTTCAAACTGAAGAACTCAGCACTGAGGATAAGCTGGCTGCTGTTGCAAGGCCATGGCTGAAGAAGGTAGAGTCCAGGGGGTGGGGGAACCTGGATGTGTTGGTGGCCGCACAGGCTACAGCCAACACGGAGGGGGTCTGTGAAGTAAGTGCCAAGGTCTGGCTGAACTCCTGGAGCAAGGGACTCAGCTGAGGAAGACTCCAGGGGCTGTTTGGGGAAAGAATGGTCCCGCTGTGGTGGCCTGGTTAGGTTGTGCGTGAGGACGCTGACTCTGGATGGAGGGAAGGCAAAGGAAGGGAGGAGAGGACTAAAAGGAGACATGGCTCAGCCTAGCAGGAGGAGAAGAAATGAGTAATTGGAGCAAGTGACAGAAGCAAGTGTGAGAAGTGCAGTTCAGGGCATTACCTAGATAAGCTCAAGCAGCTGGAAGTCCAGACTGGCACTCAACCTAGCCTCCACAGGTAACGACACAGACTGTGAATGCTCGTAATGGCAGAACTGAGCTGAGGCCAGGGTTTACCTTGTTTCAAGCAAAGACAGGCTGTGAGGCGATCAGAAATTGCAAAAAAGTCATTTGCGCATCCTCTGCAGACATGTCCCTCGTTTGTAGCTGGCTAACTCTGCTCCTAAATTCACTGTTTCCACCATTCTCTTATTTCTCCCTGAAGTCCAGCTGAGCCCCTTCACTTTTGGGCCATAGCCGCCTGCTGCTATTTCAGTCTGCCCTCACCCCCATGCATATCTGAAGACCTCTTTCCCAAAAGCTGTTCCTGTGAGGTAATTACATACTCAGTTATTTCCAGTTGATAAACCTCGTGTGCTTAGAGATGCATGCGATGGACACACATGCAGAATTCCCACTACCTTAATAGCCCCAGTATTCCTCCACGCATCCCACAGTGCCAGGTCCCCTTCCCGCTTCCAGCACAACATCTCCCAAGGAAAAATAAATAAAAATAAATCATCTCTGTAAGTGCTCCTATTCCCATGTTTTTAGCACTTCCTTTTAAACCAACTGCCCAGCTAGTCAGCTGGTATAGTTTGACTTTGAGCCATCCTTACATTTGAGGTGGAGAAGCACTTCCAGTTTCCAAAGCATTTTTCATACCTACTTTCTTGTCTAGTTTCATTTAATTCAAAACACACTCTATTATTACATACTACATGACTGTATTGCAATGTCTATGGTATACATTCTGAAATATCTAATAATTTCTTTAGTGAAATTAAATGATTCAAAATGATCAAAGTGAAGCATTTTGATTTTTCTCAATTGAAATTTAGCATAGTTGACCCAGAAGACATTTCAATGTTTCAACATTGCTCTCTCATGCAAAAGGAAGATTAGAGAAGTAGGAATTCACCATTGAAGAGAAACACTATTTGCCCAAAGATGGGAGATCTTTGGAGAGCAGCCTCCACCAGGAATATCAATGACTCCCCCACTGCTTCTGATCTTCCTTCTCTTTCTGCAGGTGTGGGAGTGAGGGCAAATTTAAGATAGCATTTAAAATACCAGCAGGAAATGAGTGGAAATGGAAAATGTCCCACTTCCCTGTAAGATGAGTTTGCAAGAGAGAGATGACGAATTATCTTCTTGAATGGCCTGTCTCCTTCCGTTACTACAAAGGCAGCTTAGACAACTAGATTAGATTTAGTCACCTAACTTTTAAATAGCTTAAGTGCAGGGAGATGAATCCCATCTGCTGTATAGACATGTGGCGTGTGCTCAATATCCATGATGGGTCTGGATCTACTGCACAGCTCTGTCCAGGAGATGCATTTCACATTCTCTGAAATATCACACTGAGCTGCACCGTGTGCTGTTCGGACTGTCTTTATGTGCGCAGTAAATTATGCCCATCCCAAAATCTGGGATGCATGGAGCCTAAGCAACATGACATGGAGAAAGCATGTGTGAAATTGCACGTGCATGTGTAAAAACAAAAACAAAAACAAAAACCCTTCCCTGGAAATCCACCAGCCTTACCCTCCCAAGCCTGCAGTTCTGCGCCATGCCATCACACCTTATTTCCATACCACAGCAATGCAGGAGGCCAGGCTCCATGATTACTCTTTCAAATGCTCATAGGTGTGAAACACTTGGGGAAAACATACAGGAAGACTTCCTTGCTGAGCTTTAGCTGTATGCAAGTGACCTATTTAAAGCTAATCAGGCTTCCTCTGTGTTCATCAGAGAGAAAGAAGTTAGCATCTTCACAGAGCGCTTCTTCCTTAGGACAAGTTGAATCATCTCCAGGAACTGCCTGTCTCTCTCCATTGAGTCCAGAGGGGGTTTAGATGACTAGATTAGATTCAGACAAAGCTTCTACATGCTTCCTGGTAGATGACATGAGCGTTTTCACCCACAATCCTCCCTAATTTCTCCCTTTTATCTCTACCGAGAGATCTCCAACCTCCTAGGCACCAGCATGAGGTACTTCAGTAGGATGCCTGAATTTAGGCGAGATGAACTGAATCCTAAGAGTCAGTTACTCTAACACAAACAGATAATGTAACTCCCTGTATTTCTCTTGTTGGCAGATGTTGAACTTTTGACGCATTTAGTGACATAATGAATACATTCATAATGGATAATTTGCTGAAGGAGCACAGTAACTTAATTCCTGCAAGGTGGAAGTTTCACAGTTATTCAATTCACCGCACAGAAGAAAATCCTCTTGTCTTCCCTTTACTCTGCTTCCCCAAATACTTGTGCTGCCTCCCCAGCTATAATACTGGATTGTGTCACTTCCACCTTTACCTATGGATGTCCCCTTGTATGACTTTTCATAATTAACTTGTGCAGGAGAATTATGACAATTTTCAGAAAAGTTTTTTAAAATATAGCGCCCTACTATGGCTAAAGAAAATCCAACAAATAAAATAGCCATCTTCAACTTACCGGAAAACATCAGCACCAGTGTATCCACATTTATATACACTCAGGTTTGTGCCTTCGCCATCTGGTGGCAAAGCACGATCATAGCATGTCCACAGAGCTGAGAAAGTTTTAGGACCCTATCTATTTGTTTGAAAATGAGAATTCGAAATAAGAAAGATGGTTGAGAAAGTTTCCGTTTTTCAACGTTTGTTGATAATATCATCAGTTATATATATATATATATATATACTTGTTTTAATGTATCATCTTGTAATTATATTGTACTGACCAACATTGCATTGCATCATATCTGAGTGTTGTGGCACAAAAATATCCGACATGCTCTTTTCAGATAGTTGACTATGCTTCTAGTCATAGGCTTGAGCAAAAGGCTGTCCCAGCTTATTCCAGTTATAGCTGAGCACATTGATTGATCTTACCCAAATTTAAACCTCTGCAGCAGATTTGAGTTCATCTGACCTCGTCAATCTTATCTTCCTTTAAAGTTAATAAAGAAAAAGGGGGGCACTTCTTGGGCACCATTCATCTTTTCTTAGAAGAGACATCTTCATACCCCGGAATCCATGAATCTTCTTTGTAAACTATGAAGAACACGAGAAGAACAGCTTAGGTGAGGTCGATTACTTCTGAGATCATATATCTTATATCATAGAGAGCCAAAGCACAGACAGCAAGAACCTCACATCTTGTCCTTCCAACTGGGGAATCCAAGTCAGTGAGTGTAATTATAACCTGGTTACTTTCTCATGTATCCTGAAATATTGGAGCTGAGAAAGATATCTGAGCCATATTACACGCTAAGATCAAATTAAAAAAAAAAAAAAGTACTTCTCTTCTTCTTTTTTCTAACTCTTACATTGCATAGGAGGGAATTTACTAGTTGCACTGGAGAGTATGAAATTTGCGTTTTCCTGGCCTTAGAAATTAGTAGCTGAAAGATCTATTTCCCATCTCTAGTTTCTTTGCTATGAAGGATGGCCATTCATTTTCTTACACCCACTGCTTAATCCTGCCTGCTATAACACTGGATTTCAACACAGGTGGAGTTGCTTGCTTTCTCAACTGGGAAATAACATCTGTGTTCACTTTGGAAGTTCTTGTATGATCCAAGCATAAGTTGCTATGTAATTGCTTGCAAGTCTTCTTCTTCTTCTTTTTTTTTTCCAGTAAGGACTGGATTATTTACCAGATTTGCTTATAGACCCTTGATCTCCAGATGTCTATACACACATATAGAAGCTCCATCGTTAACCAGATAGATAAAAGCCTGTTCAGATCTCCTTCTTTTTCAGAGTGCTGGGTATTACCAAGAGTGGAATAAATCCAAATCTTCTCAACATTTTGGAAAGAGACCATCTCTGTTATACAAAACAGAAATAACAGAGATAAAGTCTGTTTCTATTTAAAAGTAGACTGAAATTTAGCAAAACATCGTTTCAGGACAATGTGGAACTAGAAGGTTACAGTCTAGGAATCCTAGAATAACCTCATTTTCACACGTGTTCTTTGTGGCTTGTATGTCCAATTTATTGATAGAATTGATACAGCAGCAGCAGATTGTAGTGATGTATTCTTCCGTGCAAACAAATTGCAGTTACTTACCTTTGGTTTAATAAAGACGTGATAAGTGAAAATGGATATGAATTTAACTCTTTTCATAGTCCTGGAGTTTAAGTGCAGTTGACATCTACTCTGGAATATCATTGTAATCCCATGCAGACAAATGCATGTGAAACCTTATTTTCCCCAGAGATGCTGACCATCCATTTCTGTCTTCACAGGTAACTTTGTATATCCTGCACACCTTCAAAAGTCAGCTCAGGAATTCATACCTCCATGTACCTACTAGTCAGACAGTCAGTTTGTTATGAGCATGAATGGAGCTTGGTTTGGTGCAGGAACGAGCAGAATTAATCAAAGAGTGTTTTCTGTCAGACATTTGTCTAGAAGAATGCCATCAAGTTGACTGGAAAGAGTTGGAATCCAACCAGCAGACTTTAATATCTTTTTCTGAATAAAAAAAAAATATTAGTATCACAGTTATAAATATAGCACTGAAGGAATAGTTGGTTTATTTGTAATAAATCTGGAGAAGCTCTACATACATATGCCTGCTTATGGAATTCATCTCACCTAGAGATATACCTTTAAGCATGCCTTTGTTTCTGTCTTCCATCTTAGTTTCTTCTCAATAGGGAGGGGGAGGAAAAAAAAAGTAACAGGTATTTTTACAGAATGGTTCATGTGAGTATCTTAGACATCTGCTACATGATGAGATGAGTTATGCCATAGAAGTGCCCATTTTTTCCTTCCTTTTCCCTATTCAGGATGTGTAGAATGATAAGCTCAGGAGGCTGCAGCCAGGGCCTGTCCCTCTGGCCCTGAGCCAGGTGGGCAGAGAAGACCTGGAGATGGTAGCCGAGTTCAACCAAGAGTCCAGATGACCAGGAGAGTTCCTGGTGATGAAGCAGGTATGAGGTCAAGCTGAGAAGTCAGCCTGCGGGTCAGAGCCAGGATCAGGCCTGGTGAGGGTAACCAGGGACAGAGAGAGTCCAGTGCCTACTGGCAGGCCCAAAGTGACAAGATAGGTGCAGGGTCAAGCTGGGAGGTCAGTCCACAGGGCAGGGTCCAGAGCAATGGAGTCTGCACGCTGAGCTGAGCTGAGCTGAGCTGAGCTGGAGATCAGTGCTCCTCTAGGGAAGCTCAGACAGAAACTGTAGGCCCAGAGTTGAGCTTAAATGGGGCTCCTTGGCCCATGGGCAGGAGGTGCAAGTGGCTGCCTCAGGCGAGGATGATCAGGCCCATTAAGGCCTGTTAGTGCCCTCAGACCCTGGAAACAGTAGTCATTGAAATGCTCACTAGCATATGTAATTTTGATTTCAGAATTCAAAGAACTGGGAAATGTTACTACCTCTTTAAGGTCTGTCAGAGACTATTTCTTCTCTTTGCAGTCTCATTTAGCCTACTTCCCGCTAACAGCTCTTGAACATTGATACGTATGTATTTACCATTATTAGACTGTGACTTAGTGGCATTCATAGTGCTCCAGCTTCACACTGGAACAATCTAGGTAGATAATGTATGTTACCGCTGGTTTGGGATAACACAGACAAGTGATTACATTTCAGAACGGCATTTTGGATGAAATCAGTATTGTCCTCGTTGACCAAAGGAAGTAAGCTGTTCACCGCTAGCGGGAGCATATGATCATGATCGGTTTTTGCCAGTTGTTCTCCAGAGTGTTTCAAGACAAGATTGCTTACCTAATGTGAACAAATATCTGAGCAAAACGGCAGCAGAAAATTACACCACAGTAGCTGAGTTCCTCCCCCTAGATCTAATCAACAAGGCAGAAGCACAGCCCACTCTCATTGTAATGCTTTTAATTATTTGCCTGATGACTGTAGTTGGAAATCTGGCCTTGACCGCATTGATAAGGATTGTCTCCCCAAACCACCCTCCCAAATAGCTTTTCCTTAGCCATCTGGCAGTCTTAGACCTCTGCTGCTCAGGCATCACCCCCAGGATGGTGGCCAGTCTCTTAGCAGAGAGCAAAGCTGTCTGATTTGGTGGCTGTGCTGCCCAGATGTATTGTTTCTCTACATTTTGCACCAACGAATGTTTCATTCTGGCTGTGATGGCATATGACCAGCTGGAAACCACTGCTATACAAAGCTGTCATGTCATGAAGCCTCAGCATCCAGCTGTGACTTGGTTCTTACTCTTGTGGGTCTCTAATCTCAATGATACACAGCAGCTGTGCCTTTTGGGTGTCCTTCTGCCATTCCAGCATCACCAGTCACTTCTGTGGTGTGGTACCCCTGATGAGCCTCTCCTGCTTTGACATCGGGGTTAACAAGATCATCCTCACAGCATTTTGCATCTTAGGTGACATCTTTGTCATACTGCAGGTATGCATTTTGCTACATCTACATCATCTCTGCTATCCTGGAGTGCCACTCCAGCAAGGGAAGGCACAAAGCCTTCTCCTCCTGTGCACTTGATAGTTTTTGCCATATCCTTTGGCACTCCAGCTACACACCCCACAGTTCTGGCTCCTTGCCTGACCAAGACCAGGTGATGTCTGTGTTTTATACAATGGTAAGCCCCACGGTCTACAGCTTGAGGACCAAGGAGGTCCTCAAAATGAGGCACTGAACGGACTGTTACATGGAGAAAATTGTTTGTCAGTCAATAAAACCTCCAAAGGAGTTGGAACAGGTGCTTAAAAAATTAAAATGATGAGTACAGCTGTTCATGGATGAATTTATTCTGAAATAATTGCTCGTTGTGCAACAGAAGTAGGAGAAAAGTGAATGCGGAAGTGAAGAAAGATATAACTGTAATATTAAAGACTTTTCTGTAATAGCAAGAGCTACAGCTTTACTGTGAGAAAGAATGATTGTGACACTTTTGAAGGCGTTTAGTTTCACCTAAGTTTTTACTTTCAAGTTTGATGCCTTGAAGACATCCCAGCTTTGTTTTCAACTGTTGCTAACTAGTACCAGTTCAGCAGTATCGCTTCCATGTTCTGTTTCCATTCTCTTACCTCATACATCACGTAGCCTTTTTTTTCCTGACTCACAGTCTGAAGGTGATCATTAACCTTTTAGCAATAGTGGGTCACATTCATCAGGCACCATAGACTGTTTACAGCATTAGTGATGTGGGTGACTCGAGTCTTCCATGCAAGAACAAAGTTACCACACAGCACGTGGTCCTGAGGGACAGCCTACCCTCTTTTGTTGTGGGTGAATATCCTTGAATCAATTCACATGCATCGCAGGCTAAAAATGTGCACACAGAAGAATTTTTTACAAATGCTGAGGCTGGGATTCATCTTATTTAAGTTTAGACTTCTGTTAATGAGCTGCCAAAGCATAAACCAATCTTGTAGGCTCTTTCTATAGCTCATGAAGGCAAATAAAAGTCTGTTTGCCTCCATAGTTTGATCACACCTGTCTCTGTCTCCCTTGAAAGGTCTATATTTATATCTATGAATTACAGGAAGAGTGTAGAGTGGCCAGCTCAGGTTTATGGAATTATTTCAAGTCCACGTTAATGCAGCTTAATGCTGCCCTGAGTTCTGGTTTTGGATCACATTCCATCTGACTCAGGGAGCTGGCTTGTAGAGAACAAAAAGCCACTGGCTTCAGTAGAGAAAGACTTCAGTCTCAGCTGCTTTGGCCATGGAAGTAGCACAGAGAAGGAAACGGAACCTGCTATAACACTGCCTCAATACACAGAGTTGTTAGACAAATGGGTGTAAGACCATTTTTCCCTATCCTTAGGAAGGACTGCAAGTAAAGGTCCCATAAAAAGCTACACTCCCTCTCACTGGGTCATCACTCAGAGCAACCCATTCTGCCCATCCTGAACCACTTAGACCCCTTAATGTGTAAACGTAGTGTCTGAGGAAGAAATATGTTCCACTCTTCCATAGCCATAGCTTTATCATTAAGACTGACAGGTGTCATTAAGCAGTAACCAGTCAGTTCCCAGAGCAACTCTGGCAGCATCTAGAAGTACAAATTTTCTGCAAGCAAACATTTTCATGCTTCCTAGAATACCATGGAGGTTGCAGATATTCCTGACTAAACTGTGAGAGAGGACTGCAGGAAAGAAAGATAAATAACCCAGACAAGCAATACCTGTTGATCCACTTTTAACCCAGCTATCTCCTGAACACCACGGCTTTCACATAGTCTAGACGAGAACTCCGGAAGCCATTACATTGCCAGTCTAATGCAGTCTGGAAGAGGACTCGGTCCAATGCAAATACATTGCAGACCTCATGGTGCAGCCCAGACAGACGAGCTTCCCTCACTCATCATCTTACACATGGCACTGCACATTCATTGTCCCAGGAGTCGCCCCCACTCCACAGCACGAGCAGCCACTGTAAGCACAGTCTAACTAAGGCTGCGTTACCTGGGACATTTCTGCCTGCCTAAGCCCCACTGATGACTTTCGCTGCTAGGGACAGTCAGAGCAGATCACTCTTCAGCTGAGTAACCCAATTCAGCTCTCTGCTCTGAAGGCCAACAGTTTGTCGAACAACCTCTAAGCCCTCGAAGTAGCACAAGTAAGCTAGCTTTCCTGGCAGGTAGAGATGTCCTTAAACTCCTGCCAGAATCAGGGGAAGGGGCTTTGTTCATATGTCTCAAAGGCTCCTCAGCTTCCCAGAACAGCTGTCTTCATCATCTTATCGTAAAGTAATTTCAATAAGTGTCCAGTGATATTGCAAGAACAGAGAGAGGTTAATGGCAAACTGTTTACTAAAGCATGATATCTATGTCAACATCTTCCAATAGACCATTATTTTTCTTTTCTTCAAAAGAGTTAATTGTTCAAGGACCTTAGAAGAAAATTATATGTGGGATTAGGTGGAAATGCAAAGGCAGTGTTAAGGCAGAGGCACCAGAACTCTAAGCAAATCACCAGCGATTACCTACTTGAAGAATTTTCTATCTGCATTTGAAGAAAAATCTACCCCGATGGATGGACACATAATCTGAGCCTGGATGGTCCACAGATGAACAGGTTATCACAGCAAAATATCTGCTCCACAGATGAGCAGGCTGCCTGAAACTAGATGGTCCATGAGCCAAAGAGGTTATCTAACAAAGGGCACGAGTCCAAGGGTAGATGTGTTATTAGAGACAACAGGAGTCTTCTGTGGAAAAACCAGCTAACTGTGTATCAGGACTGTGCATTTTAATGAGAGGAAGAATTATCAAGTTTGATCATAATTAATAACAGAGATGGATTCACATTCAGATGGCATTCCTAATGCTTAAACTCCACGGAGTTGCGCTGCAGCTCTTCAGAGTCAGATAAGCAGAACTGATTCCTCTGATATCTTACACTGTACTGCTATTTACGTGAATATGGTCTTGTTATTATTAAAAGAATTTGTATTAAAGTTTGCAGTCTAAAGCTTTGTTAAGCTTTGTTTGTGAGTTGATAGGGACAGACATGACGAGGGTTCACTGAATTTGCTAGGACACTTATGTCATCAGTTTCACTAGTAAAAAGTAGTAAGGGCAGGGAAAGAGATGGGCATGTCCTATGATCAATGACAACAAAGACACCCTTAGAGGATGATTCCTTCTGCTTATCACACTTATCTTAAGATGGGATGAATTGTCCTCTGAAGGTGATATTGCTCCCTTTGTCTAAAGGGGGAGCCCAGAATAGATGTTGACTGGACCCGTAACCAAGGGTAGGGGAAATTAATTCACAGAAAGATTCTTCATTACAGTGCACCTGCTGAGACTCCTAATTAAGGCCTGGTGTCTTGCAGGAGATCTAATTTACAGACATTAAACTGCATCGAGAGTCCTAAATACACCAAGTACTTCAGTAACACGATTTTTCTGAAGAAAGAATTCCAAAGCGGCAAGCTGAGTGTTAGAATATCACACTTAGAATATCACATTTCATATTGAAGTTGTTTCTCAGCGTGTCACTCCACTAATGTTTCACAACGGCCAGGCAGCAGGTCAGCTGCAACATATAGGGAAAAGAATGAGCTGTTGCTCCAAAGGTAGTACTGAGTTGCGTAGTTCTGCAAACATCGAAGCAAAGAACATTTATCTGGGCATTTATCTGGAGCAGGGAGGGGCTCTATTGCAAGTGTGAAGTCCTAAAGTTTTTCTATTTAGATAAATCTTCTGACTTGTTTCAGTAAGATGTCTTTGAAGTGAAGAAGGAAGCTACTCACTATTACGAAGGTACATGAAATGTTTGTAGCTTTTGAAATAAGAGTTTATTTCTGCAACAATACGGCATAAAATATCTCGCACCTTCATGCAAGGAAGGTAGCCCTATTTCTTAATTTCAGAGATCAAAAAGATCATTTTCAATCTGCAGATAGAATCATAGAATAATTTAGGTTGGGAAGGATTTCTGGAGATCATCAAGTCCAACCTCCTCCTCAGAGCAGGTTCAGTCAGATCAGATTGCTCCGGCCCGATCCAGCTGAATTTTAAATGTCAGCACAGATGGAGATTGTACAAATTTGCACCTAATCCAGTGTTTGATCACTCACGTTGGGGCAGGAGAGGGAAATTTCCTCCTTCAGTTTCCCAAGTAGTCCATGGAAGAGAGCAACCTGTTGATAGCAAGCTCATTGAAGCCCTTTTCTGAGAATTAACTGGGCTAGTTGCTCTGCTTTAGGGCACAAAAGGTTGGGTAGGTTGGAGATAAACAACAGCCAGCTATGCAAAGATAACTCAGTGTGTAAAGGCAGTCTGGTCTTCTGTGCACCTAAGCAGGGTAAGCATTTTGCTCACTTAAACTGTGTACCTAACCATTACAGGCTGGTTTTAATCCTGCTGTCTGCTTCTTGAAATGGGCAAGTACTTCTGAAGATATGGCTCAAGGGGGGAATAAACTGGCTTGGTATCCACAGTATCTACTCTTGCCTTTCTGGATGAAACAGGTCAGTAAGAGAATAGTTTTGTACATATGCAATACCTTGAAGCCTATGCTAGAAACAGACCTCAGCAAGAATTGAAACCTCCATTCAGTCACCCACATGATAAGAACTCCGCTTTGAGAGCGTCAGCCAGGTTACTGCTAACCTCCAATAGATTAACAACAATTTTTCATGTGAGGTGAAGCTGGTAGAACCTTTACAGGGATGAGCGATTCCCTTTTTGTTCAGGATTCCTTCCCTTTTAGCATGAGATTTTCCACCCTCTAAATGGAAAGTATTTCATTTGGTGACTCTTCCCAATTTATTCCTGAGCAGAAAATGGCCACTTTTCCTTGACAACGGGGATGCAAGCAAATGAGAAATCCTTTCTCAGCCAAACCTGGAGGATCTTGTGGTATCTCCTCCTCTTTGGGAAGATGCAAAGCTGGGTTTTCCTGCTGCTGTTGCCATTTAGTGCTTGGCACCATTTCTTTCAAGAGAGGAAGCTCTTACTTTCTTCTGCCAGGATGTGGATGTGTTATTTGTATGTTTACAAGTTGCAGTCCCAAAGGTCAGGGTGGTGGAGGTCCATGTAATTAAGGCAGGTCTTAGCAAGTTGGCACAGCTGCAGCCTAACCATTATATTCCTATTTCAGCAAGGCTGAACGGGGGCTGCTTTGCCTTTTTAATGGACTTTTTGGCCCATACTGAGCTCTAACTACCCTGCTACCAATGCCCGGGCGAGTTAGCTAAGAGGCAAAAAATGTATTGGTGATTGCAATACAGGAAGAATGATGTCTGAACTAGAATGATTTCAGGAACAAGCGGGCCATTGTCCTTGGAGTGGGCCATTTGGACGATACTGTACACCCAACCGTGGCCACGAGTGAGGGGAGAAGAGTGCTCCATAGACGTCCTCAAGAAAAGCAGACTTTTTTCCTTAAAAAAGGAGAAAGAGGGCACACGAAAACCATTGTAGTGCTGCTGTTACCTTTTAAATAAATTATTTTATCTTTCTGCGCTTTTTTATCTCACCTGAAAAATAGGAACAGTACTCCCTTGTATCACAAGTCATTTCAATGCGTAATTAAAGAAGTCTAGTCAGAAGCTGTGATGAAAATGCGCCGTACTTCCTTGTGGCTACTGAGACAATCAATTGTGTGTTGCCAGTTTCCCATCACTTCTAGGTGTTGAACCAGTTTCCTGTCAGGAGATAATATGAGTGTGCTAGCAACATGCCTGAGAGGAGTCACTGTGTGGCCATTGAGTTTATCCTCTCTGGACTAACAGAAAGCCAAGAGGTGAAGGTAACCCGCTTTTTTTAAGCACATTAATAGGGAATCTTGGGAGGATCATGTAGATGAATGTTGATCCCCCGGCTTCACACACTGTGTACCTTTCCCTCAGTAACTTGGCTTCTGTGGATTTCTGTTACTCCTCAGCTCTCTCCCCAAGGTTGCTGGTGAACTCTTCAGCAGTGAGGAGAGCCACTTCAGTCAGTGCCTGTGTGGCACAGCTATTCACTTGTCTCCTCATGGCTAGTGCTGTGTGTCTCCTGCTGGCAGTAATGGCATATGACTGCATGTGGCTCTCTGTAAGCCTCTGCTTTATGCAACTGTCATGTCCTCAAAAGCCTGTACACAGATGGTAATCATCTCCTCTTTCACTGGCTTTGTCCAGGCACTTGCGCAAACTATCTCCACCTTCACATTCTCTTTCTGTGACTTTGGTGTTATCGGTCATTATTTCTGTGACATCCCCCTAGGATCCAGCTTTCATGCTCTGACACCTATAGCAAAGAGACGGTACTTCACATTTTTGGTGTGTTTCGTGGCACCTTCACATCTCTGGCAATTCTCATCTCCTCCATCTACCTCATCTCCACCACCCTGAGGATCCACTCCTCCAAGCAGAGATGCAAAGCCTTCTCCACCTGTGCTTCCCATCTGAGAGCTCTCTTCTTGTTTTATGGGAGCACCATTTTTATGTGCGGTAGCCCAACATCCAGCTACTCATTGGACTGAGATAAATGGGCCTCTCTGTTCTCTACAGTGGTGGCTCCAGTGCTGAATCTTACCAGCTACAGCCTAAGGAATAAGGAGGTGAAGGATGCTCTGAGGAGAGTCTTAGGTCATACCAGAGAAATTTCAGCAGACTTGTTAGAAAGAGAACTTTGTTTGGGGAAAATTTATCAAAACCTTGGTACAAAGAGTAGGACTTCCAAGGAAGATTTGATCTCACCCTTCCAAGGGTGAGATTCAGAAAGGTACTTAATTGTTAGAAGTGCTTTTAGGTGGACTTTTAACTGGTTGTATCTGCAACTTCTATCTTGAAAGACTGTGTTCCTCTGCTGCTGAAAGCTGGAGGAATCCTGACTCTTAACTTGCAAGTTCCAAGCACAAACAGGACTCCTGCCTGAGGAGTGCGTGGCACAGAATTGCAGTTCTCTGTTCTACTAGGAACGTTTGCTCATGTAGGAAAACCACCGGTCCGTCAAGATGAGAAAAAGCTTTCAGAGATATTCAAGAGGAGAAAAGAAATGTGATTTGAATTTACGGCCATTTCTGCTACATCTTCAGTATTTGAAAGGAGTAGCCTCTTCCAGTGCAACACACAGAACCTGAAGTTCTGCAAAGGAAATCTTGGAGAACAGACACCCGTGTTTTTGCCCCCCAAACACTAGGGAAAGTAACTGTCCCTCTCCTGTTAAATCTCCCTCTTCTGTCACTCATTACTACCTCCTTTTTCCCCTTCTGCCTGGAAACATGAAAAAACTACAGAAATGCAGAAAAGATTGACTTCTAATTTTGCTACCATTGTGAAGTAACAAGAACTTATTCCTGCTTTTCATCTCCACATATCAGCAATCCACTTGAGGCAACTGAGTGAACCGGTAGTTATTTTAAGGACATTGGACATAATTTGAAAGTTAATCAAGCTGCAGTGTTGTTTCACTTAAAAGAATGCTGAAATAAGATGGTGACTTACCAACAACATGTCTGCCATCAATGTGATTTTGAGAATAAACGACCAATCATTTCTGGGAGATGAGAAAGTTGGGAAAGGCTTTGGAATCCTTTTATCAATTCAACTAAGCTAGCTCTAAGGATAGGTGTTCTAGTGCTAATAGATGTTTCATCCCTTCTGGCTGAGTTTACAAATGCTGTCCCTCAGTTGGCAGAAGGAGTTGAAATCTTTATTGAGCTGAAAGTGACAGAATTAATCTCAGACAGGCGAGAGGTTCCTGCCTCTGCATAAGGTTTACAGTCAAAGGGGGATGGAAAGAGGTCTTGCGGATTCCCTTTGCATTTCACTGCAAGCCTGTTAGGGCTGTTATTTCCCCTGACTTCCTCTCCTTAAAGCTGTGCGTAACTATAGCAAAGACTGTGTCCCTGTGACCATCTATGGCACCCTAAAGAAGGATTTTACAAGTCTCAGGAAAATGTAGCCCTTTGGTCCTGCTAGTTGTCATCTTTCTGTTGCTGCAGAGGCTGAAGCTCAAGGTTTATCTCTTGTTTCTCATCATTAAGTATCATCAGATATGTGAAGATCACAGTTTTTACACGTATCAATGTTGCGTTGTCCTTATCTTGAACAGAGATGTGAGATTTTTAAACCAGATTTCTGAGTTGTCCAAAATTGTCTCTTTCAGTGGACTCCCAGCTCACAGGAAGGAAATAGCTTGAGAAGAAACCACAGGCATCATTTTACTTTACTGTGTATGTTTACAGGTCTCTGGGAAGAGCAATGTACACTACTACTCTTCCAGAAAAAGACAGGTAGGTTGTCATCAAAGAGCTTCCCTGCACAGCAATGAGTCATGTCTGCACACCTCTCTCTGCGCTGATGTTTAAGATAGTCAAAGCCATCTAGAGCTAAGCATCAGCAGAACCAGCAGCATGTTTCAATCAAGAATCACAATCTCAAACCTAAATATGCTTTCTGACAAATATCATCAAAAAGAACAGATTTTCATAAGCCCCGCATTCATCTCAGTCCTGCATTCACCTATCCCTTAGTCTCCACCTGGAGAAACCCAGACAAAATTAGGGAATTTAAAATGTTAAAGAGCTGCTGTCTCTTCAAATCTACAGTTTGCTTTTCTAAGAAAGCCTTCTGATCCACTCTCCAGAATCCTGTTCCTCTTCTTTCCTTCCCCAAATCTCAGTTCCAGGAGGAGATTTGGGAAAATCCCTGCCTTGAATCACTTGTCATGACAGCAATGCTAAAGTAAGTCCATTTGCGGTAGAACAGCATTGCCCAGAGTCAGGAGGTCCTAGGGGCATTTGGGGGTTTCCCTGCTGCAAACAGTTGAGGAAAACTCGATGGATCAAGAACAGTACTGTTAAGAATTTTAGGGAAATTTTCAGTGTTCAGCTAGGAATTAGGTTATATCTTATGGAGTATGGAGAGATATTAGATACCTGTATTTCCACTGAGATGCCTATTCCTTAGATCTTTGTAGTGTAAAGCACCAGACGACTGGCCAAAGTATGAAACTTCATTCAGTCTCTAAATAAAGCGGTGAAAAATGTCCCAACGATTAAACTGGATTGTGGCTCCAACATTGACTATGGTATTTAACCATGCTTGGATTGCTGCTCTGATAGATTATAAAGCTCAGCTATGACATAAGGTCAAGGCCTTGGAAAGGTGTTAGCAGAGCTCCTTTAAATGAAGCGTTCCCAGAGACACCAGGTTGGCACAGACTGATGAAAATCCTAGTTAATGCCTGGCATCGGGGAATGACCTCTGTGTCCAGCAATGTTCCTGGGAGCCTTGGAAAGCCTAGTACAGTGTATGTCACCCTTCACTGTAAGGCAGACACCTAGTGCAGCATCCTGCTCCTCTCATGCTCCTATTTTACCATGCAATGAATCTCAGTCCCCTCAAAGGTCTCTTGCTGTCTTCAGCAGCTCTCTCAAGTTGAGGCACCTCATGTCAGCACACCAATATATGTGAGATGAAACCTGCTTGTGCTGTGCCATCCTGAAGGATTTGCTTTCTCTTGGAAGCTTAGCACCACCATCACTTTTTTTGTGTAGAAACGTGAGCAGACACCACTCTCCGAAGCTCGTAGGAGCTAGTGGGAAAGCATAACCTCTCAAAATACCTAGTTATTCCTCTTAATGCCAGGAGAAGCCTAGACCTGAGACTTACACAGCTCTAAGGTGTCTAAAGGTAAAAGCCCCAATACCACCCCAAAGGCTTGGGTTTGACTGGTGACAATATGCTCACATCCTTTTGACTGACAGTTTCCAAAGAAAGATGAGAGCTATATGAAACCTTGAATTTAGTTTCAGTTCTACTCTGAACAGCCATGCTAAAAATAGAATAACATTCCTGAAAAGTCCCTCCTGATCACTTCTCTTTGCCTCCCCATGGTTTCTTGAGCTACAGTCATCTTACAAACACTCACCCTGTTGTTTCATGTCTCACTGCTCTTTGCTTTTCTGCTCCACAGCTTTTTCAAGGCTTTTTTCATGTCTTCATTTCGGAGGGTGTAAATCAAGGGATTGAGCATAGGCGTGATGATGGTGTAAACCACAGAGATTATCTTGTCTGCTGAAAAGATGGTGGAAGGGCGCATACAGATGAAAATGCATGGCCCAAAGAACAGAAGTGCAAGAGTGATATGGGAGGTGCAGGTAGAGAGTGCTTTGAGACACCCTTTGGAAGAGGGTGTCCTCAAAGAGACCAAAATAATGACGTAGGACACAACAAGAACAAGCAAAGAGCCCGAGGAAATCAGACCACTATTGGCAACCACGATGCAACCAACCACGTAGGTGTCAGTGCAGGCCAGCTTCAACAAAGCGTGTACATCACGGAAGTAGTGGCTGATCTCATTGGGCCCACAATAGCTGAGTGGTGAGCAGGGTCTGCACCAGGGAGTGCACACAGCCTCCCACCCACGAAGCTGCCACCAGCCGGCCACACACATGCTTGTTCATAATGCTTGTGTAATGAAGCGGCTTGCATATAGCAGTGTAACGATCATATGCCATTGCTATGAGCATGAACATCTCCGTGCAGGCAAAGAGATGGACCCCAAAGAGCTGTGCTATGCAGCCCACAAAAGAGATGGTCTTCTTTTCAGCAAGAAGGTCACAAATGAGTTTGGGAACAGTGACAGTAGAGAAACTGATATCTACAAAGGACAAGTAGCTCAGGAAGAAGTACATGGGAGAGTCCAGCTGTTGACTGTTCTGTATAGTGCTGATGATAAGCAGGTTTCCAAGAATAATAGTGGCATAGAAGACTAAGAAGAATGTGAAGCATACTTTTGCTAATGCATCATCTTGTGTGAGTCCCTGGAAGACAAACTCCATCACATTGTTTTTGTTCTTCACATAGGTCACGTAGACAGGACCTGAAGCACAGAATAAAGCCACCTGTGATGGCATTAGAAACACAGTGCTATCAGTACACATCCATGTCGATCACTGGTATGTTCAATATCAATATATTCCCTTTTATGTCTTTTGGGGAAAGTTTCCTTTCAAAGTCAATGCTTCTCTCAAGGAGTGACAGTTGATATCTAACTCAGAATGTATTACTGAAGTGTGTAATAGCGAGCTCCGTTTATTTGTTTGAGGGAGTTGGTGGAAATATCCTCCAGATTCCTATTTCTGATCTTTGCCCCTTTTAAAAAGGAAGACTAGCTGCTAGGCTCCCTAAACATCCACTTTTGAAGTGTTGATTTGGAAACGAAAAACTGACTGAGAAGGATAGTGCATGTTTTGATTTGAGTCTCAACACGTTAGTCATTCCCTAAGGAATTCTGCTCAAGCAGTGAACATACCTTCTTTTTCAACCCTCTGAAGGAATTCAACAGAACTAGTCCTTGCTATTGCTCTCTGACTCTGGTAGAATGTCCATGCATTTTTGTGCAACCATCAGTATTCACATCATGACACAAGGCAGCTGGCTAATTAACATCACTTCAACTCTCAGTGTAGATCCTTCTGGAGGAGGTAAAGTGGACACCTACCTCATGTCTGTTTAGCAGAGATGTGCCTTTAGGCACAAACTGTCTTTAAGGCGCCCTAAGTGAAATCAGACCACGTTCAAGGCATGCCAGGAAACCTGAAGCAGGAGAGTCATTGTCCTATATGTGCTGTACTGGGCTACATCTTGTGTGGATTGGTCCCAGTTATTGCTCATGAGTTTCTGGGTTGCGACCTCAGTCTCCAAAAGAGCAGGCTTGTATTTCCTCAGACCACCTTTCCTACAGTACATGGGTGAATACTGGAGATAATCTGCATTAACGATGTGTCAGTAAGGTTTTTGTACACCTCAGCCAAGTTCTGGACTAGGCATGGAAACGCCCATAAACACACTTGTGATGCCACCGGGGTAATAAATACACCGCTGCTGAATCTCCTTTACTCACCAACACCCTTGTATTCACCTTTGCTGCACTCTAGTGCAGTACGCAAGTATCACTAGTGTTCAGTTTCTACACTGAAAGGATAGACAGCAAGAACTGCATAACAATGTCCACAATACTGGCAAGTCCTTTGGGATCTTAATCCTGTTCCACAATCACAGGTCAATCACTTCCTTCTCACGCGATCTCTGCCTCTTCCACCCTCCAACTTCAGCAGCAGAGGAAATATTCTTTTATGTCTCCGTCCCTATCTCCATGCCACTCCATGGGCAGAGGGAAAGCAATGTGGGGAGGCCCAAACTTACACAGTTTATATTTGCTAGTCTCCAACAGTTTGCCTGCTATTCTCCTCTGATGACCTCTCGGACCACTTCAGGCAGTTTCATCAAAACCTCTCAGCTCCAAGCTGCTTCTTATGTGTCACGAGAGCAGTCCACATCTCTGCCAGGGCTGAAAACTACAGAGGATGAAACGGACAGCCTGAATGTCTAGCTCCATTTCTCATTCTGCAAAAACAACTTCCAAGAGCATCTGCAAGAACAACTCTCTCTCTCTCTCTCTCTCTCTCTCTCCAGATGGGGAAGTTGTGGCAGAAATATTTCAAGTAAATTGCACAGCAGAAGCAAAAGCTTACCAGAAGCGATGAGATCGCAGAGGCATGTGAAGTTTTCTTTGTCAGAAAGAATCAGTGGACGGGGAGCTAAAATATATATTTTGGACAGCTATTAGAGTAATCTCTACAGGGTGACTCTGGAGCGTGATCACCTAGACCATGTCACATTGTGTGGGGGTTTGCTTGCTTTCTTGCTTGCTTTCCAATGCTGTCCAGATAAATGGACTTCATTTAGTATTAGATATGTGCTTCTTTTGGAATGTGCACTGTTGTGCTAGGCGGCGGACAGGCCTTGAGCACAGGAATTATTCCCAAATACCTCTATTTTTTTCATTGACACATAAAATTGTGCCCCCCAGTGCTTTCTTTGGTGGCGACAATTTCCTACGGTGAGCAATTTATCTTTCGCTTGGATCTTTGATTCTCTATTAGTCTAAACAGTAAAATGCAAAATCTGAGGCCGAGATGAAGGGCAGAGGGGATGGTTAGGAAGGAGGGCATTAGTGATAGGTGAACTACTGCAGAAAGGCAGAGAGCTGCACTGGAATGGGAAGGGGAGAAGCTTCTCCTCATATCATCTGCATCAGCAAATGACCCAGCCAGCATCTAATATCAGCAGTTTAACTGCTAACCCATGGATTCAGCATATGACAATGCAGTACTCCTAAGAAGGCATTTACTCCAAAGTAAAGGAGAAGGAAGCCTTTGGTACAATTGCTTCCAGCAGCAGGTGACCAACAGCCTTGCAGACACCCTGGGCCATCATTTCATAGCTGAGTAGACTGCAGAGTAGATGGAGTTTGTCTGACGGAAAGTTTACACCTGGGAGAGCTCGGACTAATGGGATGCTCTGCCTGGAACACATTTTAATATTTTTGATAGCATTCATTTCTTTATTTGCTGGTGTCTCAGCAGTGCTTGGAAGCCCCAGTCCTGGGCCTGTGCTATTCAGAAAGAGAACATAAAGGGAATCCCTGCTAGTCACAGAGTTTACAATGCCATTCCAATCAAAACATGAACTTTCAGTGTCTTCCTAATTACTGCAACAGCTAAAACCAAGCTTTTCTTCAAAAGGGAGCTTTCAGTAAATTTTCCAAAATGGAATTATAGTGAGAGACACTTGATTTTCTCAGCTCCTGAGAAAATGTTACCACAGTTCTACACCTCACCCTTTTCACTCCAGACTTTTCTATTCCACAGTTTTCTCATGGCACTTTTCATCTCCTCATTTCTCAGCGTGTAGATGAGTGGGTTCAGCATGGGTGTGATGATACTGAAAAACACAGCTAACCTCTTGTCCTCCGAGAGACTGCTGGATGGGCATATGTAGGTGAATGTGCATGGCCCAAAGAAGAGAATCACCACAGTAATGTGGGACCCACAGGTGGAGAGGGCTTTGTTCCGCCCTTCAGACGTTCGCCTTCTCAAGGATAACAAAATGACAATGTAGGACGTGACCAGGATGAAGAAAGAGACCAAACAAATCATTCCAGTATTGGCAACGACAATGATGCTCACAACATAGGTGTCGGTACAGGCCAGTTGTAGTAGGGGAAGGACATCACAGAAGTAGTGGTCAATTATGTTGGGGCCGCAAAAAGGGAGGCTAACGGTTATGAAGGTCTGCACCAGGGAGTGCACAGAGCCCCCCACCCATGAACCCATCACCATCCAGCCACACACACGCCTGGTCATGAGCGTGGTGTAGTGCAGGGGTCTGCATATGGCAAAGTAGCGATCATAGGCCATCGCTGTGAGGATGAAGATCTCAGCGCCGCCGAAGACATGTCCCATGAATAGCTGTGCCATGCAACCCCCAAAGGAAATGGTTTTCTTCTCAACCAGGAAGTCAGCAATCATTTTGGGAGCTGAGGCGGAAGAGAAGCAAGTATCTGCAATGGACAGGTGGCAGAGAAAGAAATACATGGGGGAGTTCAGACTTTGACTGCTAATTACAGTGACAACGATGAGCAGATTTCCTGCCACAATAACAATGTAGAAGAACAAAAACACCACAAAACATATTTTCTGCACCCCTTGGTTCTTTGAAAGGCCCAGAAGAATGAATTCCTTCACACTGCTTGCATTCTCCATGTTGATCAGTTGCATGGCAATATGCAATATACAGCTTATTCACCTGGGAAAATAAAGACAGACACATGATTCATCAGCATTTTTTCATTATTAATAAGGAATTCTATATCAGAAGTGGATACAAACCAAGAAAGATATAGCATTAGCATTAAGCTTTTGAAGTGTTTAGTTTCTGTCATGTATTTTTTCACAGCTATTTAATTCTCCACAGTACAAAGCTTCTGCCATGGCTTTGGTGGCACAGAGATAGGAGCACTTTGTGATATGTTCCTTAATCCTGGTCCTCCAGGATCTTGAAGGACTGGCTCCATGGCTGATAGCCTTCCATGCACTAAGGACAAGGCCAGAGTGTTCACCTTGGGCACTACAAGGCAGATAATGCAGCATGTTTGCCCTCAGGGGAGACAAAGTCCCTGACAGCAATCTTTGTAAAATGGGTGTCTTTAAGAATACCTGGAAATATTGCTCAGAATGATGATTTGCTTTATAAGTACACATGATCTTTGAATTCTTGTTTAGAAGGGAAATGTACCCACAGGCAGAGAAAAGAACTCTCTTGTGTTTATACATTTTGAAACGTAAATATGAAATGTCACAGGCTGAAAAATGAGTCCTGGGAAGGTTATCTATCATGGAGGGGAAAAAAATTGCACATATGACTTAATGGAGTATTTCACATTGTTCTAACTCTCAGCATTGTTTCTATCAGAGGAAGGAAGAATGAAAGACTCTTGTGAGATCTTCTGTCCCAGCACTGTACTGATTTTACCTAGTGTGATTTTTGATATGCTCTGAGTGATGCTTTCAAGGGTTAACTTAGCTTAATGAAGCTAATCTAACTAAACTCCTTCAACAGCCAGTATAAGTCTGATTCATAGGCTGATTCAGAATGACTAGATGAGGGTCCTTTGCAGAACCCTTTTTACCTCCACTCACTATGAGGAGCTTAAGCAAATTAGCACCACCAGGTTAGAATGACCTTTGGAGAATAATCCCTTTTGGTGCCTGAAAGTAGCTCAGAGCTTTTTGTAATGCCATCCACCTGTTTTAGGTTATGGCTGAGCTCCTTGTCCCTAGGCATTTCTACATCCATACAGTTTCTCATTCGAGACAAGGTCACATTCCAGCATAAACATGGGACTTCTTTGGTTCACCCTGTATTCCAGCTACAACCCATCGAGCATTACGTGTCACTAATAAATGAGTAGCCTACATCTTTAGAAAGAGTGTAACGTCTCTAGCTTGCCTTTATGCACCCAGACCACCAGAATTCCGTTGGTCAAAGAAGTCTGGGAACCACCAGATGAAGCTCTTCACAGAGAGTTTAAGGTCAGCCAAAAGCAGGCACTCTTTTAATAAAAATATCCACTGTATGGGCTTCCTTCTAGGATCAAAACATTCCCCGTCAGCTGGTGTTAAAATGCACCATTTTAAGTCCTGCAGAATTACATCACAACCAGGTCTTCTCATTTGTCTTGGTGATCTGTGAGCAAATCTGTGGAATGATTCAGTTAAGCCAAGTTATCTACCAACTACTTCAATCTGCAGCATAATCAGAAAGGCTCGTGCAGGCACAAAGGGATCAAGCATCCACAGGAAACATTGAAACTGAGAAAACCCAAGATTAGTTTCAAACCCACAAAGTGAAGCCGAGAGAGGAAGTGGGCAAAGGTAGGGACTTTTCCTATGCTTACAGTTGTACTTACACTAGATGAAAGTTTTTCAAGCAGAAGGGTAAAATTTACATGGATGGTTCCCCTTCAGATATTTCTACAAGGAAAAGGATCAGTAAGAACAACGGGAGGTCAGTTTCTCCCTCGTCTTACCAAGTCGTGATCCTTTCTACCCCTCTTCCTTCTAATGAGCAATGACGTAGACTTCTCAACAGAATAAATGACAGGGATGAAATGAGCACACCTTTATGGCTGTGCAGTACCCAGTCGAAAAGAAATAGCTGGGCTCCATCCAAGCCAGAGCATGACTGGAAGCATACCACAGCAATCGCAGGGCCATATTTAGGCAGTCAGAAAGGAGTGACCAAGAGAGAAATGGTCGGGGGAAACTATATGCCTGAATACCAGCAGATGGCAAATTCCTGAGCTAAAAACAAGGTGTGCATCTACAAAAGGACCGATTCACAATTCAGACAGCTCGGCTATGTATATTGCTTGAAAAGGTCCTTTCCATCACCACCAAACTGCATTTAACAAACTACCCATCTGTCTGATCTCATCTCATCGCCTTAAGTCATGTAGGCACCTGTACCTAAGCTAGGCATATTACACCTGACCAGTCTACTTGTAGATGTGATGAATCATGTGCTGCAGGTACCCGTTTCTTACTGTTGACTCCAAGAGGATTACTAGAATGACTAATTCAGTAGAGGATTGCCACCAGTTATGGCTTATCTCTTCAAGTGCCTTTGCAGGGGTAGACCTGAGCTATATGACATAATGCAATCAGCTGCAAAATAAAATGAATCTCATGTGTACTCTTAACATCTCAGAAAGGGTGAGAAATTGCACCATCTCCTTACTGCATGCATTCTTCCCTAAAATCTCAGGTGGTTATGGGAAACAAAAGAATAATATCGAAGCAATCTAATCTGCGGCTGTAGAACTAGCTCTGTGTATGATTCTAGCCAAAGACAACTAGAGACAGTTGATAACTTCAGTGGAAGTTCCTTTCTGTATTTTCACATTTGTTCAAGAAGAAAGGAAAAGGAAGAGGAAAGCAAAGCAAAGCAAACAAAGCGAAGCAAAGCGAGAAGCCAGAGAAGCTGCAAAACTTACCTCGCCTGTGTTTAGAGATCTAATTTTTTGTGTAAGGGCTGTACAACTTCATCTCCTCAACTTCTGTCTCTCCTGGTATGAATGTGTTAGAACACAGCACCTTTAAAGAACATAGAATGGCTTCTGGAAAGCTTCCAAAACTTGCTTAGGAGGTGGCTGTTAGTGTATAATCCAGTCCCATCTAATTTATTACTTGCTTTCGTGTGTCACAAGTGTATCTTGATGTTTCCTGCCTGTGTGAGAAGTGGTTTAATAGGCTGTGTGGATGATGTGACCTGGGTGTGCTGAATGATGCTTTCATATCCCAGGGCTGAGAAGAAAACCATTTAAGCACCAACCTTTAACCCTCTCACAGGAAATCTTCCACCTGAAGGGCTCTTGGGGCTGCAGGAAGGAGGGGTGGAGGCTTAGTGAAGGGAAGGCGTGAAAGAAAGGGGCAAAGGAGGAGAATGAGTTCTGTCTTGACTGAAAAGTTTAAGTAAATATATTTTAAAGAAACAGTTGTCAGTCAATGCTTTTCTAATGATATCACAAAGGCATTTCAGGGTTTCTCCATAAGAAATAACAGTCAAAGGAGTAGCTGAGTATTCAGCTGGACAAGCATATGCATGGACCTATCCAGCTAACGCTTCTCGGAGTTCTTCCTTACTCCAAGCTGATAGTTGTATGGATTTCCCATGTGTAAAGGGCCATTAGGTCCACTGCTCTGGCTTCCTAGCATTGTGAATGCTAAAACAGTCCATTTGTAATCTAGATATTTTCTCTCCTTTTTTCACTTCTGTGTATTCCAAAACACATGTAAAAGAGAAATCTTCATTAAAGGAAAAAAAGAAAGAAAACTCAAGCTGTAGGAAGAGTCACCATCCTCCAGGGATGGTAAAGAATTCCTATCGCAGGAGTCTTTTAAGGACAGGTTGGGCTCATTTCTCTCAGGAGTGGTTACGATTAAGTTTTTATAGGGACAGAAGATGTCCTGGGTGACCTCTTGATGACCCTCCAAGTCCTATCTCACCAGAAATTTCATCACTGGAAATCCAGTGAATAAAGCCTCTTTGCAAGAATTTGCATGTTTTAACAGAGGTCAGTGAATTACAAAGTCAGTCAAAAAAATCCTTCATTTACGAATTGGGAAACTGGGGGAGGAAGTCACCTATTTAATGCCGATGGAAGTCAGCAAATTTAACCCTGACTTAGTCACTCTAGGCTCTTCTGCGGAAAAAAATGAATGTCTCTGGAGGCAGATGCATCTGATCTACCTCAGAACTGATTTTAGGATGCGATTAGGTGTGAAATAGACGTCTAGCTTTTAAACAAAACAACCTAGGGCGGACAACTCTCAACTGTCATGATGGGCCCCATCTTTCTTAACCTGAGCAGCTGCAGTCAAAGGTGAACCTATGAAATGAAACAAACGAAACAAATAGACATGCTGATTTATAGCAGCATATCATCTCAACCAAGGCCCAAGTCAAATGCATCGTTTCTCTCAACTCTACTGTGTATTTGTAGCTTATGCCTCATGGATGTCAGGAAAGACATTGTCTCAGCTACTGTCCTTTGCTTTGTTTTGCTGAAATTTCTGGAAATGTGGAATGGCCTGATAGCAACATAGTTAATGTCTCCATCTCCTCTGCACAGAATGCCAGCGATCTCCACACTGAAAACAGAAATCCTACAGTTAATGAGAATAAATACTGGTAAAGAAATGCCTTGGTGAAAATAGTCCCCTAACTTAAATGTCCTTTTACTGTCGCCTGGAGTCTTGGGCAGCTTAATGAGGGTTAACAGTAGTCACTACAGGAAACAAGAGTATTGGGTAAGAAGGTAAACAAAGTCTTACAGTCTTTGGGAAAGGAAGAGGACCAACAGATGACAGAAGCCAGAGATCAGGCCAATAGCATCTGGCCTGCTAACCTAGTGTGAGTCAGCCTGCCACTTTCTGTACCCAGTGGCACACATGGCAGCAACTTGGCTAGCATCACATTCATGTCCTTTTGTTTCCCTAGCCAAATGGACTACCAGAGGTGACTTAATGCACAAGTCCAAATGAAGAATTGCTGCTACCTCCTGCTGCAAAATAATTCCCCATTGGGGTGTGCTTAGTGCCAGCAAAGGAGAAAGGTCTTTTCTCCATTTTCATTCCACTTACCTTGGCACCTGGCTCTGGACACCACTATGGCAGCAGGTCATGCTCAGGGGAGCTGTGATTTGGACAAGGAGGGACTGTGCATGGTGAGATGAACGAGGTTTTGCAGCTGGATAGTGAATACTGGCAAGGGGGTTGTTGACAGAGCCATGGTGAATGTGTGTTGTGAATTTGATGATGGGCAGGATGGGGACAAGGCACGGTGTGGAGGGAAGTTGTGAAACTTGAAATGGATGCTACATGGCCAGGGGCTGTCTTCATGGAGTTTGTGAAATCAGAAGTGCCTGAGGTGTGGTGAGGGACTGTGCTGAAAGATAGTATGAAGTGGCAGGTGATACTGTGGGTGTTAAGCTGTGTTGAAAGACCTTGTGACATCAGAAGCGGGCATCGTGTTTTGAAGGGTAACACTAGGAGAGGTTGCAAAATTGTGGCTGCTGAGGTGTCATAAGGCTGGCTAGAGAGTTCAAGGAGACCCTACTGTAGAACAGGTAATGTGAAGTAGTAGGGGACAATGTATGGTGACAGCTTGTGTTGGGAGAGGTTTTACAGTCAGAAGAGGACACTCGGTAGTGATGAGTGTGCTAAGGGAGGTTCTGTAGTGACAGTGGACCCTTGGGAAATGAGAAGCTGTGTTGAGGGAGGTTGTGAAATCAGCAGCAGGCATTAGGGAAGAGGACTGACCATTTCTCAATCTGTGTGACCCTGAGCAGCAGTAGGCCATCTTCTGCAAGGTCTGTGAAACTAGAGCTGCTCATGGATGCAGCTGGGAAGCAAAGCATCAGTGCAAGAGTCAAGCTATAACTTTGGACAGACAGTTCTTGTGTTCTTTATATCGCGAGACTGTCTGAAGAAGGGAGAAGTAGTGAAAAAGCATTACTATTGCATGCCAAACATTGGTAAATTCCCATTTTTGATGGTCCCTGGCTCATCCCTCTGGGACAGCAGCACCAACCCAGTCGTTTACTTCCTCTTCAGGAGCAACTGTCACCACCGGCTCCATGGCTCTGGGAAAGTCACCTTCCGACAAGCGTTTGCAGAGAAAGCAACGTGCGGAGAAGGAAGCCAAGTGCCCAGAGACACTGCTGCAGAGACTGCTGTATAAATCCCTGCTGGCGAGGAGGTGTGGGAGGGTGGGGCAGCCTGCAGAGGGGACTGAGGGGAGGTGGGCAGCAGTGCTCAGCCCCCAGCGGAGCCAGGGCATCTCCACTGCGGTGGGAGCAGCTCAGCTGGTGACGTGCCCCTTCCGAGCAGGGCTGTGCTGGGGACCAGGGAGCTGGCTGAGAGCGATCCTTGTCTGCACACCATGCCAGTGCCTCTTCTCATTACGTGGTCCCCCCTTGTGGAAGGGGACATGGTGCACAGAGCATGGCTATGCAGAGCATGCAGAGCGCAGGGAGGAAGAGTGACCCAGGATGCTGGGCATGTCTTTGGGACCCTGAACCTTACAGGGAGTCTCTTCCCTCACTTTGACTTGAGGCCAAGCCTGCAGGACTCCAGTGCATTCTGGCAGCTCCTGGGAGGCCACTCTCAGCAGGGATGAATTTCATCCTGGCTATTTTGGGCTTGTATAGAAACATCCTTCAGGTCTGAACACCTAGGGGACCGTTCAGCTGGTGCCACAGCTGCTCTGGTCAACACACAGGGGTCCTGGAGTGATGCGTGGTGCTTCTGTGTGTGTAGAGAAGAGCACCAATTCCTCACCTACACCCTGAGCCTCTCCATCGCTGTCCCCAGAGGACATCTCAACTCATCACTCCCAGCTTTCGCCCAAGATGGCCATCTCCAGATGAGTTAGTTGCCCTAGGCTGCCTGTACAGGCAGTGGAGAGAAAGGTGCTTGTAAGGAGCTTTTCCCTTCCCTATGTGGCTGCAGCACACAGCTCCTGCTGAGCCATCAGCCACCCTCCTGTGCCTGTGCCAAATCTCTTCCCCACCACTGTCTTGCCCCACACTGGGGATGCCTCGCTCCCCTTATGCAGTGCCATGCAAGGCCTCTCACCCTAGTGCTTCTGAGAAAGCTTTCAGCTCCCAGCCACAGCACTTTATCTCACTGTCTTCCCAGTAGCTGCTGGGAGGGTCACCTCTCTTCCTGGCACTGGCACTTGCCTGTTGCTGCAGGGCTGAAAGGGCATTTCTCTGCCTCTCCATCCATCTCTCCAGACTTTCTATTTGTTTTTTGGTTTTTTTGGCTCCTGCCCTCAATCCTTCCCTCCTTTGTGTCTCCATTACTCTCTTTCTGGTTTGGCTGGTGCGTGGATCGAATTAACACTAAAACAGTTTGTGAGCAAGTGAAGGGCTGGATTTAAAAGGAATGGATCTAAATCTGATTTTTTGAAATTAAGTTGAAAGCAGAGAAAGAAGGGAAAATGTCTGCACCAGAACATTCAAAGAACTAACAGGGGTCAAAACTTTTCTTTTTTGTTCATTTTAATTCTGTGGAGTAACAGGATTCCTGAAGCCATTTCACAGAATCACAGAATGGTTGAGGTTGGAGGGGACCTCTGGAGATCATCTAGTCCAACCCCCTGCCCAAGCAGGGTCACCTAGAGCAGTTGCCCAAGATCGCGCCCAGGCGGATTTTTGAATATCTCCAGAGAAGGAGACTCCACAACCTCTCTGGGCAACCTGTTCCAGTGCTCTGTCACCCTCACAGCGAAGAAGTTTTTCCTCATGTTCAGATGGAACTGTCTGTGTTTCAGTTTGTGCCCGTTGCCTCGCGTCATGTTGCTGGGCACCACTGAAAAGAGTCTGGCTCCATCCTCTCGACACCCTCCCTTCAGATACTTGTACACGTTATTAAGATCTCCTCTCAGCCTTCTCTTCTCCAAGCTAAACAGGCCAAGCTCTCTCAGCCTTTCCTCATAAGAGAGATGCTCCAGTCCCCTAATCATCTTTGTGGCCCTTCGCTGCACTTGCTCCAGTAGTGCCACATCCCTCTTGTACTGGGGAGCCCAGAACTGGACGCAGTACTTCAGATGTGGCCTCAGCAGGGCTGAGTAGAGGGGGAGGATCACCTCCCTCGACCTGCTGGCAACATTCTTCCTGATGCACCCCAGGATACCATTGGCCTTCTTGGCCACAAGGGCACATTGCTGCCTCATGCTTAACTTGGTGTCCACCAGCACTCCCAGATCCTTCTCCGCAGAGCTGCTTTCCAGCAGGTCTGCCCCCAACCTGTCCTGGTGCATGGGGTTATTCCTCCCTAGGTGCAGGACCCTGCACTTGCCTTTGTTGAGCTTCAGGAGGTTCCTCTCCACCCACCTCTCCAGCCTCTCCAGGTCTCTCTCAATGGCAGCACAGCCCTCTGGGGTATCGGCCACTCCTCCCAGTTTTGTATCCTCAGCAAACTTGCTGAGGGTGCACTCTTTCCCTTCATCCAGGTCACTGATGAAGAAGTTGAACAAGACTGGACCCAGTCCTGACCCCTTGGGGACACCGCTAGCTACAGGCCTCCAACTAGACTCTGTGCCACTGATCACAACTCTCTGAGCTCTGCCATTCAGCCACTTCTCAATCCACCTCACTGTCCACTCATCTAACCCACACTTCCTGAGCCTGTCTATGAGGATGCTATGGGAGACAGTGTCGAAAGCCTTCCTCAAGTCAAGGGAGACAACATCCACTGCTCTCCCCTCATCTACCCAGCCAGTCATTCCATCAGAGAAGGCTATCAGATTGGTTAGGCATGATTTCCCCTTGGCGAAGCCATGCTGACTACTCCTGATCACCTTCTTGTCCTCCACATGCTTGGAGGTGGCCTCCAGGATGAGCTGCTCCATCACCTTTCCAGGGATGCAGGTGAGGCTGACTGGCCTGTAGTTCCCTGGGTCCTCCTTCTTGCCCTTTTTGAAAACCGGGGTGACACTGGCTGTCTTCCAGTCCTCAGGCACCTCTCCTGTTCTCCATGACCTTTCCAAGAGGATGGAGAGTGGCTTAGCAATACCATCCGCCAGCTCCCTCAGCACTCGTGGGTGCATCCCATCGGGGCCCATGGATTTGTGGGCGTCAGGTTTGCTTAAATGATCTCTAACCCGATCCTCCTCCACCAAGGGAAAGTCTTCCTTTCTCCAGACTTTCTCTCTTGCCTCCAGGGTCTGGGGTTCCTGAGGGCTGGCCTGAGCAGGAAGGACTGAAGCAAAGGCGGCATTCAGTAACTCTGCCTTCTCTGCATCCTTCCTCACCAGGGCACCCTCCCCATTCAGCAAAGGGCCCACATTTTCCCTAGTCTTCTTCTTGCTACTGATGTATTTGAAGAAGCCCTTCTTGCTGTCCTTGACATCTCTCGCCAGATGTAATTCCAAACGGGCCTTAGCCTTCCTCGTTGCATCCCTGCATACTCTGACAATGTTCCTATATTCCTCCCAAGTGGCCTGTCCCCCTTTCCACTTTCTGTAGACTTCCTCCTTCTGATTGAGTTTTGCCAGGAGCTCCTTGCTCATCCATGCAGGTCTCCTGCCCCCTTTGCTTGACTTCCTACTCATAGGGATGCACTGATCTTGAGCCTGGAGGAAGTGATGTTTGAATATTAACCAGCTCTCTTGAACGCCCCTTCCTTCTAGGGCCCTAACCCATGGCATTCCTCCAAGTAGGTCCCTGAAGAGGCCCAAGTTTGCTCTCCTCAAGTCCAGGGTCGCGATCCTACTCAGTGCCCTGCCTCCTCCTCGCAGCATCCTCAACTCCACCATCTCATGGTCACTGCAGCCAAGGCTGCCCCCGACCTTCACATCTTCCACCAGTCCTTCTTTGTTTGTTAGTACGAGGTCCAGCAGCACACCTCTCCTTGCTGGCTCCTCCACCACCTGGGTCAAGAAGTTGTCACCAATGCTCTGCAGGAACCTCCGGGACTGTTTGTGCCTAGCTGTGTTGTCTTTCCAGCAGATCTCAGGGTGGTTGAAGTCCCCTATGAGAACCATGGCCTGGGACTGTGAGTCTACTTCCAGCTGTCTGTAGAAGGCCTCATCGACTTCCTCATCCTGATCAGGTGGCCTGTAGTAAACACCCACAGCAGTGTCACCCATGCTAGCCTGCCCTTTGATCCTTACCCATAAGCTCTCGACTCGCTCTTCATCCACCCCTAGGCACAGCTCAATACATTCCAGTTGCTCTCTCATAAAGAGCAACTCCACCACCTCACTTTCCTGGCCTGTCTTTCCTTAAAAGCACGTAGCCATCCATGACAGCATTCCAGTCATGCGAGCTATCCCACTAGTTCAAAGAACTAACAGGGGTCAAAACTTCTCTTTTTTGTTTGTTTTCTACGGAGTAACAGTACTCCTGAAGCCATTTCATGTCAGTTAACAAGGTTTGGAGAAGCCCTTTGACAGTTGATTATAATATTGCTTTAGGAGAGATTTCACTAGAAACCATGAGACCTCTCTGCTGTTCTCCTTCTATATCCAGTTGTTCTTTCGGCTCCACTGACTGCATTTCCTGGATCTCCGTGGTTGTAGTGGGATCCTAGGCACCTGGCACACCTACACTGTGAGGACCCAAAGTCCGGTGACCTAAATCCTACCCTTAGCTTTTACGAAGACTAAAGATAAATCCTTCCCACCCTAAATACTTTACATTTATTTTATCTCTAAATGAAGTTTTCTTGAACAATACGAGAGAAGAGAAAATGACCATAACTAGTAGAAGTGTTGCTCTTTCTTGTGATAGTCTCGGGGGCAATGTGTAGGTTTAGGTAATACCTCTGCACCTTGCTGGAGCTACACAAATGCAGTTCACATGAAAACCTTGCTCTTGTGTGGACCAAGGCAGCCGTAAGAAGCTGTGACCAACAGCCAGGTGTTTACCCAAGCACAAATGTCTGATGAGGTCAGGAGCATGGCACGGGAGGAGCACTTGAGGCCTGGAGTTTATTAAGCACAGGATGGACTGAGGCCGGTATGGTAAAGGTGGAACATGAAGAGCCATCTTGGGGCACAGATCAAACATGTTACAGGGTGGAATTGGGTAACGGGGATGCTATAAATTGTTTGCATGACAAAAGATCCACTTGGGCAGGCCAGCTGCAAGGGAATATGCCAAGCATGCTAAATCCTCATATGTAGTTCATTGAATCACATAGGGACTGGTCCTGCTCCCTCTGAAATCACTGCAGGACATGTTATTCCCTTGCCAAAGAGCAAGTGCAGCTGTGTAGTACCAGACTAGCACGGCTGGAGTTAGCTCTTCTCAAATAACCTTGGCTTTTTGTTTGTCCTTTTTCAGCCCACCGTGAAACTTTCAGCAAAGATTTTTCCTGTGTCTTACATAAAAAAGTATTTACCTGGTCCAGTCACCATTTCCTTTTCCTTTTGTTTTCCCTTTATTTCTTTTCAGTATGATTTGCCTTATATTTAGGGTTCTCTTTGACAGTAGTTTTAATAGTATTCCCTCCACGACACATTGTATGATGAGTGTTCTTGGTTCTTCTCTTATCCCTTTTCTTTGTCAGGAACATCCCACAAAATGGGTGATGCATATGTTGCTACTCTAATGCAAAGCACAGCTATAACGGAAATGCATGCTAAGGCAGCTCCAGAAAATGCAAAATGGACTGAGAAAATCAGATGGATTTTCAGATGGAGAAAATATATTACCAAATACGCATGAGATCCATGAAGAGCAGAGAACAACAACAACAACAACAACAAATCTCACTATTAAGTGGGTGCTAATATTCATCTAATTACTAGGACAGAAACAATCTATACAAAATAGGAATCTCTGTCAGCTAAAAACGTTTTTTTTTTTTTGCCCTGTTTGTCTTCTGAACTTTCTTTCCATGAGTCATTTCCTCTACACAGAGAGGATTAGAAGTCAAGAGCATGGCTGAATGCCCTGAAACTTGCTCCATGTTCAGACAAAACCAGACTTTGTGAGCTCAATTCTCCTTCAGTTTGAGCTGGTGTAGAGCGACCTCTTCACGAAAAGTCCTGAGGGATGTTGAGGGGACAAATTCCAGCTATCATGCAGCTGGGAAATACTAGCTTTCCAAGTGACAAGGTTGCTTAAGGGATGGGAGAGGAAGGCGAAAAGCAGGGACAGAAACACCAGCAAGGAAAGCTTTGTAAGGAGTCCTTGCCTCTGACAGAGACAGGTTTGAGCTGCAGGGATCAATTCACTATGTCAGAACATGACAAAAAGCATCAGTTCTTTTTAAAATTGTTGGACAAATGTGTCCCTAATTCCTCTTTGCATATGTATAATTTGTACAAGGGTTCTAATTTTCATGCTAACAAATGTGTTTGGACTGCACTCTGTCTACAACAGGTAAAAATGGTTTTTGATAGTATCTCTCTCCTGAGATATGGTCTTTAGCAGGCTATTTCCTGTTAGAGATCAGTTTCAAAAGAACGGTAATCCCGATGAGCTCGGAAACCATCTAGTGTTCAGAAAATGTAAGGTTAAGTTGGTGTCCAACCTTGCACAGCCTAGAAAGGACAACCTCTGATAGGATTTGGCTGCTTTTCCTGGAAAGGGCGTTCTGAATGCGGGTAGCCAAGAGCAAACTTCCAGTAAGAATTACGATGAGTTCTTGAGATATACATATACATATATATATATATATATATATATATATAGGGAGTGTGTGGCCAATCCGCTTTAGGCCAGTTTCCATAAGGATGCAATACAGACTGCAGGGTTTCTTGGGGAAAAATGTGAAGGACTGCTGGCCCAAATCTCTGCTTCCTTCTGTGTTTACTGCTCCACTGCCTCTCTCCCTCCCTCACCCTCCAGCACTCTCCTCCCTGCTCTTCCATATCCTTGTATCCTTATGCAGCTGATAAAAATCCCCAGGAAGGGATAAGCAGCAGCTCATAACAGTCCAGATTCCTGACCAGTTAACTGCCAGGGCAGATGTACTTGCACTTTACTAAGCTGAACAGGAAAAGCAGAAAAATAGTATCTGTACTTCTAAGTTTCACGTAATTGTGTCATCTTAAGTAGCATTAGCATATTACTTCCCCTCTCAGCTCACATCTGTTCTTTTAAGGAGAAAGAGAGTGAATGGCCTGTTGGGGATTACCTCTGACATGACAGATGACACGGAAAGTGTACAAGAGACCATGCAGTCAGCTTTGGCCCCCGCTCTCTATTTGGCTGAATTTCTTGCATTAACCCTATCAGCCCATTTTACTGCAGGGATGTGTCACACTACTTGAGAGTCATGCTCAGAGTGAGATGATGTCCTTGACAGGTCGATCCTGCCTGTATTCTCCCTGTGATCCTCCAGAAGATGTTCTGGATTACTTCTGGCCAGGTTTTCACAGGGCCCTCGCGGGTCTTTGGAGCAGACTCCAGGAGAAGGGGACCGCCTGCTGTGTGCCTTCCTTCGCTGCCCCCGCAGGCTCTTGTGTGTCTGATAGAGCCTCACTGCCTCCCCAGCTTGCTGCTGTTTTACAGGAGTGCTTCTGGCCTGCAAGGGGGATTGGCTCTACCCAGCAACCTTTGCCAGCAAATCAGGTGGTCGACCCACTGCACCTCCTACTACCCCCTTTGCAAGGTCAGGGCTAGCCAAGTTCTCTCCTACCTCTAGTGGCTTCTTTGGGATGGGAATTTGTCAGTCTTCCCTTCCCTCTGCCCTGAGGAACTTCCTACACAGTCCTGTGCCCCACAGATGGTGGGAGTTTTGTGGCAGCAGGGGGACTCTCTTCGTTATTCCCTTAGGATTCCTTCCTTTGAACTCTGACACACTCACATCCCTTTTTTCATGTGTATTCTCACAGCCTGCATGCTGCCTCACCCTGCATCTCTTCCTTTTTCAGGGAGAGCTTTCAGTTTGTGGCTGGAGGGAGGTTGGCCTGTTCCTTCTGGTAAGCAGGGACAGCATCCAGGCAGACACCTGGGGAAAAGCACTCAAGCAGAGGAGAACATACATCCCCATATAGCTCTCCCTTCCTTCAATACATTGTGGTCATTCTTCCTTCCACATTTCTTTTAGAAAACCTTCTTTTTTTCCCAAAAATGAATGTTGAGGGGTGGGGAGAGATCCCTTACATGGTTTATTGCCAAAATAATTGTTTTTGAAATTATTTTTGACCAGACACTTTTGACAATATGTGGTCTATGCAATGGCTTTAGGAGCAAGAAAATTGATGGAGAAGGAGCTGAGATTTTTGCTCTCAGTTAACGTGAAGGTTGAAAGCAAGAAGCAAACAAAGACCAGGCTGATACATTTCAAGATGGTGTTTAATAAATTTAGCACCCAAGGACAGTGACAGTAAGCAGAGATAGAAAGCTATGCAGCCTGCTTCTCATGCCATATTGTGCAGGAGTCTAAATGAACAAAGGGCATTTGAATATGGGCTTAATGTAGCAGACTAGCAACATGGCTTGGGATAACCCTAAATTAAAGCCTTATATTCACTTTTTCCCCCCCCCGATTTCTAGAGTCCAATGGTTTAAAGGAATCTTCACAGTCTTCCTCTCTCTTTCCTTTTGTCTCCAATGCAGAAGGTGTTCAGGCAAAAGAAGGGATGAATTTAAGAGGGCATAGTTATTGTTTGTGGCTTTCCCGTTCATCTTTGTCATCTGCTGAATCTTTAAAGGCCCTCTGGAAGGCCAGCCTGAGGGTGAGCCGAATCCTCCGATCCCTGTAGCTGCCCACAATGAAGTAAAGAACTGGACTGAGGCTGCTATTGACGCAGGACAGCACAAAACCAGTCTCTGGGGAGTAGAGAAATTTATAGCCCCAGAAGTCAAAGAGGATCAGGACACTCAGCGGAACAGCAAAAATGAGGAAGAAGAGGACGGTGAGCATAATCAGGGTGAAGAGCCTGCCTGTTTGGAGGTGCTGGGAGCTGCACTTGACTTTGAGGAAGAGGGTGAGGCTGAATACCAGCATGAGGGGCGTGCAGAAGAGGAAGTCCAGGACTCCAATGGTGATGAGGAGTATGTGGCAGTTGCTAGAGGGGCGAACAGTGCAAGAAACGTACCCCAGCATGTTCAGCAGCAGCGAGAGGCTCCAGAGCAGGCCGGAGATGATGCCAGACAAGTGCTTTGGGCGATGGCTTCGGCACCAGATGGGACAGAGGACAGACAGGCACCTCTCAATGCTGATGGCTGTCAGGAGATACAAGCCAGTCCCGTACGTGAAAAGATCCAGGAAGAGGAATATCCCAAACTGCACTCCCACATTGCAGTGCATCAGGCACTGAACTGTTTCGATGGCGATGCAGAGCAGGTAGCCAAAGTCAGCGGCAGCCACGTTCAGGATGCAGACAGTGAAGCAGTTCCTCTGGATGCGGAAGCCAAGGTACCAAAGGACCGTGCCATTTCCCACCATGCCAGAGGCAGAGCTGATGAGGCAGAAGCTCTCCATGAACTTGAGGAGAGCATATGACGGCTCTGCCTTTTGCACAGTCCCACTGTAATTAGCCCCTTCAGCCAGGCTGGTTGTATTTGGAAGGAAGGTTGATGTAGTTTTAGCACTCATAATGAGGGCTTCACTGTGAAGTACTGATCTGTCACTGTCTCTGATTTCACACAGACCTCTAAGCAGAGAGCACAGAGGTGGTAGCTCGTGTGACTTTCTCTCATGATCATCTGGTGGTGTTTGCAATGTCTTTCCAGCTCTTTGTAGCCAGAGGTAGATTCAGGGAAGGATTGCTGTGTTTGGACTTGGAGCCCAGAGCTTCTATGTGTCATTTAAAACACCGTATCTGAGGCCAAATTGTGTGTGGCACGTAGGAAAAGCTAGATTGCAATGTATGTGTCTCTTTTTGAACTTATTTCTTGAGGCTCCTTTTACAGCCAGTGGTGGGAAACAAGTAGGCTAAAATAAAGCAATGTTAGCTCAGATTGATCATACCCGAAAAGTTCCTCATTTTCTTGTCTTAATAAAAAGGGAACCCAGGGATATTAGCTCAGATATAATTGTCTTTGCTTCACATAGCTAGGATTAGGTTAGATGAATATTGTCAAAAGTGTATGAAAGTTGTAGATAGTCAACATACAAATTTAAGCAGCATTAAATCAGACTGAGTTTTTCCTATCCATACTCCCAGAAAACATCGTCGAGTAGTCATATAGCTGGTAGTTTTTATGTTGATGACTGATTTCTATTTTAATGAAATGTAGTTTAATGTGATTGGTTTGGCCTCTGGAGCCTTATGTATAGATAATAATTCAGTCTGACAGAGTCAGGCCTTACTAATTTCTTTCTCAGAAGTTTTAAGAAGCATGTGTAGGAGAAAGTGTCTGACCCTCACATGACATTGGAATTATGGCTTAAATAATCCTTTCACACCGTTCTGTCAATTCACCCTGCTCCCTCCTCCATGATACTGGGATTTGAATGAGAATCTTGCCCCCCAAAAAAACCCCAAAACCAAAGGTCCAGAAATAAAATTCACTCCATTTTTGTGCAATGAGGTCAAACTGTGTGACTCTTTCCTACTCGCCCTGCCAGCTGTTAATTTGGACATGACAAGATAGAGAAGTGCCATGAAAGACAGCAGGAGATAGTCAAAAAGAAGAGAGAAACAAGTCAAAATAAGGACAGTGGTGAAGAGGTGAATCATGGGATAATCTAACCGACACGAATAGTTCCTTACCCCTTTGTCAAATGCCACAGCAAGTGGGGAGACAGACTACCTGAACGGGTGAAATGTGACAAATTGAAACATTATTGTTTCGTCTCAACAACCCACCCTGTCTTCAGTGCTACACGGAAAGACTATGCAGGTAATCTCCTCGTCCAGCTGATAGCTGATAGCTGGCAGTGGGGATAGTTTTGCCGCATGAGTCTGCAACAGGCATATACACTGGCAGTGCTTGGTTGAGAATCCAAGTGGAACCATTGCACCTAACTTTGTCCATTAAGAATACAAACGTCTCATTGCACTTAGCTTTTAGAGCTACCATTAGAATTAATGGAGGTTTAGGAGCACCTGCAAGGGTAATATTTTGGCCCTAAGATAGGTGTCTTAGATGTGCACAGTCAGCTGCCTGTCTTTCTCTGCTGACTGCAGACACATCCCATGGTGCTAGCTTCACCTAGTGGCTTAACATCTGGATGGCTGAAGGCAGGTGAGGTGAACTGCACCCTTAATGTCATCACCACAGCTTGCAGGATGTGTCTTTTAGGGTTGACTGAACCCAGGGAACTTCTGGCACTGCGGCATACTCTTTTGCAGGGAGCTAGAAGATTCCATCCTCAGCCATTATGGGACCTCGAGTATTTCTAACATCAAGCCTTTAGAGACTGTTAGATCCAAGAATATAAGTATGTACTTCTGAAATGGACTAAGGGAAATAAAAAGCATTGTCTCTTTCAGAAAGCAAGGAATGTCTGTTGTAGCACAGTTTGTTTCAGAACAGGTAGGTAAGTCCTGCATGTAACATCTGAGTCCAAACTCACCTTCTGTTTCTTTATCTTAGTAGAGTAGCTTACTGCTTGCCCAACAGCACTCACAAGGCTACCTGCTCCCTGAACATCTGTAGCAAGCCCATTGAAAATATATGGCCTTATGACTGTGTTCACTTCCTCTCCATCTGGTTGTGGGGTCGCAGCAGATCTCCCACAATGAAAAATTATCAGACCTTGATCCACAGTAGAAAGTACCTGAAGCAGCCGCTAATTCTGTGAACCAAGTATGCTGTGAAGAGAAATGAAGAGCCGATGGTTAGTGGTTACCCACCCTTTGGAGAATCCAGTTGCAGCACACTCCTCTGCCACAACCTCTCTGTGTGACCTGAAGCAATTTGCCAACTGATTTAAAGAGGACGCAACTATTTGAGTGGCACCTACCTCTGCCTTTGCCCACTCCAACCTTCTCACCAGGTGCTCACATTAAGAAAGTGGTTGTTTTACCTCCCTGCTGCCATCATCTCCACAAGGCAATTCACCCCACCTGAAATGTGGGTCATCCTCTGGAGGTGCCTCTCTCTCCATTGGCCATTTAGGGAACATCAGGTGATTACGTTTCTAGCTAAAGCATTTCAATCAGATTTCATAATGTTAAATAGCATCAGCCTGGGCCATTGATATGTACTGTCATGTACTGTCATACTGGTTGTAATGGACGCCCTGTGGAGATATGCCGAATCATCAAAAACTTTGCATTCCATATAATGCAAGTGAAGTAACCATCCTATGGTTTCTTCCATAGACCGTGCAAAAGCATGCTGAAAAAGTCACTCACGGTTCTCAAATATCTATTATAAGGCTTTGGTAAGATTGGTCTCCTGTCTCCAAAGCATATTCAAAACCTGAGCCTACTTCCTTAATGAAACTACTTAATGAAAGCCTGCATCAAATAGCAGCAGTCTAGCTGATCTTTCTTTCCCTTGAGATTAAACAGCCTTCCTGTGGTTTACATGCTGAGCACAGTATAGTTCTTGTGGCAGCTGTTAGTCTGAACAAACTTGACACCACAAAGACATCTCATTCTCTGGACACAGAGTTATGCTGTTGTGCTTTCTCAGCTGATCTTAATTGATCATCTAAGACCAAAACTGCTAGTGTTTGATCTCTGAAGAATGCCACCTTCTATGACAGATGGGCAGTTAGGGCAATGCAATAGCATTTGTTCTTGGAAAAAAGATCCCTAGAATGAAGATCTCCTTATCTTGAAGATGATCAAGACAATTGTGTAGCTATAGCCAATTTCTAACCAGCAGGAAAGGAAAATATTGGAGCTCCTTTCCCCCCGTTCTTTTTTCTCCTCCCTTCCCCTCATCATCTCTCCAAAATCATGGCAGAAAGCAAGAGACAGAGGGCAATGGCAAAGATCGTTGCAGCCATCCAGGACTTTCTCACCTTCTTGTGGGTTCCTTGGTATTTCAGGGACTATTTGCAGCAACTGCCTGGTGTGGATCTGCTGGTGAAAATTGTCACCTGAATTCTGTGACTGATGGTCCAGACAAAATCCTTGTGCTGTAAAATCAAATCCTGGTGCTGGGCTATTTAGACACTGTTAAAAAAGCCATGGTCATTTCAATGTGACGTCTGGAGAAACAGCCAATCACTCTCTTGAGGAAGGATCTAGTTTGTTGTATGTGGTCACTTAGATTCCAACCACTTCCCCCTTCCCTCCCAGCACAGAACCTGTCACTGTCATGGCTTAGGAAATGCTTTCTCGCTACTTCTCCCTTCTTCAGACAGTCTCGCGATATAAAGAACACAAGAACTGTCTGTCCAAAGTTATAGCTTGACTCTTGCACTGATGCTTTGCTTCCCAGCTGCATCCATGAGCAGCTCTAGTTTCACAGACCTTGCAGAAGATGCTCTACTGCTGCTCAGGGTCACACAGATCGAGAAATTGTCAGTCCTCTTCCATAATGCCTGCTGCTGATTTCACAACCTCCCTCAACACAACTTCTCCTTCCCCAAGGGTCCACTGTCACTGCAGAACCTCCCTTAGCACACTCACCACTACCGAGTGTCCTCTTCTGACCTCAAAACCTCTCCCAACACAAGTTGTCACCATACATTGTCCCCTACTACTTCGCACAACCTGTTCTACTGTAGGGTCTCCTTGAACTTTCTAGCCAGCCTTATGACACCTCAGCAGCCACAATTTTGCAACCTCTCCTAGTGTTACCCTTCAAAACACGATGCCCGCTTCTGATGTCACAAGGTCTTTCAACACAGCTTAACACCCACAGTATCACCTGCCACTTCATACTATCTTTCAGCACAGTCCCTCACCACACCTCAGGCACTTCTGATTTCACAAACTCCATGAAGACAGCCCCTGGCCATGTAGCATCCATTTCAAGTTTCACAACTTCCCTCCACACCGTGCCTTGTCCCCATCCTGCCCATCATCAAATTCACAACACACATTCACCATGGCTCTGTCAACAACCCCCTTGCCAGTATTCACTATCCAGCTGCAAAACCTCGTTCATCTCACCATGCACAGTCCCTCCTTGTCCAAATCACAGCTCCCCTGAGCATGACCTGCTGCCATAGTGGTGTCCAGAGCCAGGTGCCAAGGTAAGTGGAATGAAAATGGAGAAAAGACCTTTCTCCTTTGCTGGCACTAAGCACACCCCAATGGGGAATTATTTTGCAGCAGGAGGTAGCAGCAATTCTTCATTTGGACTTGTGCATTAAGTCACCTCTGGTAGTCCATTTGGCTAGGGAAACAAAAGGACATGAATGTGATGCTAGCCAAGTTGCTGCCATGTGTGCCACTGGGTACAGAAAGTGGCAGGCTGACTCACACTAGGTTAGCAGGCCAGATGCTATTGGCCTGATCTCTGGCTTCTGTCATCTGTTGTTCCTCTTCCTTTCCCAAAGACTGTAAGACTTTGTTTACCTTCTTACCCAATACTCTTGTTTCCTGTAGTGACTACTGTTAACCCTCATTAAGCTGCCCAAGACTCCAGGCGACAGTAAAAGGACATTTAAGTTAGGGGACTATTTTCACCAAGGCATTTCTTTACCAGTATTTATTCTCATTAACTGTAGGATTTCTGTTTTCACTGTGGAGATCGCTGGCATTCTGTGCAGAGGAGATGGAGACATTAACTATGTTGCTATCAGGCCATTCCACATTTCCAGAAATTTCAGCAAAACAAAGCAAAGGACAGTAGCTGAGACAATGTCTTTCCTGACATCCATGAGGCATAAGCTACAAATACACAGTAGAGTTGAGAGAAATGATGAATTTGACTTGGGCCTTGGTTGAGATGATATGCTGCTATAAATCAGCATGTCTATTTGTTTCGTTTGTTTCATTTCATAGGTTCACCTTTGACTGCAGCTGCTCAGGTTAAGAAAGATGGGGCCCATCATGACAGTTGAGAGTTGTCCGCCCTAGGTTGTTTTGTTTAAAAGCTAGACGTCTATTTCACACCTAATCGCATCCTAAAATCAGTTCTGAGGTAGATCAGATGCATCTGCCTCCAGAGACATTCATTTTTTTCCGCAGAAGAGCCTAGAGTGACTAAGTCAGGGTTAAATTTGCTGACTTCCATCGGCATTAAATAGGTGACTTCCTCCCCCAGTTTCCCAATTCGTAAATGAAGGATTTTTTTGACTGACTTTGTAATTCACTGACCTCTGTTAAAACATGCAAATTCTTGCAAAGAGGCTTTATTCACTGGATTTCCAGTGATGAAATTTCTGGTGAGATAGGACTTGGAGGGTCATCAAGAGGTCACCCAGGACATCTTCTGTCCCTATAAAAACTTAATCGTAACCACTCCTGAGAGAAATGAGCCCAACCTGTCCTTAAAAGACTCCTGCGATAGGAATTCTTTACCATCCCTGGAGGATGGTGACTCTTCCTACAGCTTGAGTTTTCTTTCTTTTTTTCCTTTAATGAAGATTTCTCTTTTACATGTGTTTTGGAATACACAGAAGTGAAAAAAGGAGAGAAAATATCTAGATTACAAATGGACTGTTTTAGCATTCACAATGCTAGGAAGCCAGAGCAGTGGACCTAATGGCCCTTTACACATGGGAAATCCATACAACTATCAGCTTGGAGTAAGGAAGAACTCCGAGAAGCGTTAGCTGGATAGGTCCATGCATATGCTTGTCCAGCTGAATACTCAGCTACTCCTTTGACTGTTATTTCTTATGGAGAAACCCTGAAATGCCTTTGTGATATCATTATAAAAGCATTGACTGACAACTGTTTCTTTAAAATATATTTACTTAAACTTTTCAGTCAAGACAGAACTCATTCTCCTCCTTTGCCCCTTTCTTTCACGCCTTCCCTTCACTAAGCCTCCACCCCTCCTTCCTGCAGCCCCAAGAGCCCTTCAGGTGGAAGATTTCCTGTGAGAGGGTTAAAGGTTGGTGCTTAAATGGTTTTCTTCTCAGCCCTGGGATATGAAAGCATCATTCAGCACACCCAGGTCACATCATCCACACAGCCTATTAAACCACTTCTCACACAGGCAGGAAACATCAAGATACACTTGTGACACACGAAAGCAAGTAATAAATTAGATGGGACTGGATTATACACTAACAGCCACCTCCTAAGCAAGTTTTGGAAGCTTTCCAGAAGCCATTCTATGTTCTTTAAAGGTGCTGTGTTCTAACACATTCATACCAGGAGAGACAGAAGTTGAGGAGATGAAGTTGTACAGCCCTTACACAAAAAATTAGATCTCTAAACACAGGCGAGGTAAGTTTTGCAGCTTCTCTGCCTTCTCGCTTTGCTTCGCTTTGTTTGCTTTGCTTTGCTTTCCTCTTCCTTTTCCTTTCTTCTTGAACAAATGTGAAAATACAGAAAGGAACTTCCACTGAAGTTATCAACTGTCTCTAGTTGTCTTTGGCTAGAATCATACACAGAGCTAGTTCTACAGCCGCAGATTCGATTGCTTCGATATTATTCTTTTGTTTCCCATAACCACCTGAGATTTCAGGGAAGAATGCATGCAGTAAGGAGATGGTGCAATTTCTCACCCTTTTTGAGATGTTAAGAGTACACATGAGATTCATTTTATTTTGCAGCTGATTGCATTATGTCATATAGCTCAGGTCTACCCCTGCAAAGGCACTTGAAGAGATAAGCCATAACTGGTGGCAATCCTCTACTGAATTAGTCATTCTAGTAATCCTCTTGGAGTCAACAGTAAGAAACGGGTACCTGCAGCACATGATTCATCACATCTACAAGTAGGCTGGTCAGGTGTAATATGCCTAGCTTAGGTACAGGTGCCTACATGACTTAAGTCGATGAGATGAGATCAGACAGATGAGATAGTTTGTTAAATGCAGTTTGGTGGTGATGGAAAGGACCTTATCAAGCAAGATACATAGCCGAGCTGTCTGAATTGTGAATCGGTCCTTTTGTAGATGCACACCTTGTTTTTAGCTCAGGAATTTGCCATCTGCTGGCATTCCGGCATATAGTTTCCCCTGACCATTTCTCTCTTGGTCACTCCTTTCTGACTGCCTAAATATGGCCCTGCGATTGCTGTGGTATGCTTCCAGTCATGCTCTGGCTTGGATGGAGCCCAGCTATTTCTTTTCGACTGGGTACTGCACAGCCATAAAGGTGTGCTCATTTCATCCCTGTCATTTATTCTGTTGAGAAGTCTACGTCGTTGCTCATTAGAAGGAAGAGGGGTAGAAAGGATCACGACCTGGTAAGACGAGGGAGAAACTGACCTCCCGTTGTTCTTACTGATCCTTTTCCTTGTAGAAATATCTGAAGGGGAACCATCCATGTAAATTTTACCCTTCTGCTTGAAAAACTTTCATCTAGTGTAAGTACAACTGTAAGCATAGGAAAAGTCCCTAACTTTGCCCACTTCCTCTCTCGGCTTCACTTTGGGGGTTTGAAAGTAATCTTGGCTTTTCTCAGTTTCAGTGTTTCCTGTGGATGCTTGATGACTTTGTGCCTGCATGAGAATTTCTGATTATGCTGCAGATTGAAGTAGTTGGTAGATAACTTGGCTTAACTGAATCATTCCACAGATTTGCTCACAGATCACCAAGACAAATGAGAAGACCTGGTTGTGATGTAATTCTGCAGGACTTAAAATGGTGCATTTTAACACCAGCTGACGGGGAATGTTTTGATCCTAGAAGGAAGCCCATACAGTGGATATTTTTATTAAAAGAGTGCCTGCTTTTGGCTGACCTTAAACTCTCTGTGAAGAGCTTCATCTGGTGGTTCCCAGACTTCTTTGAGCAAGGGAATTCTGGTGGTCTGGGTGCATAATGGCAAGCTAGAGACGTTACACTCTTTCTAAAGATGTAGGCTACTCATTTATTAGTGACATGTAATGCTCGATGGGTTGTAGCTGGAATACAGGGTGAACCAAAGAAGTCCCATGTTTATGCTGGAATGTGACCTTGTCTCAAATGAGAAACTGTATGGATGTAGAAATGCCTAGGGACAAGGAGCTCAGCCATAACCTAATAAAGGTGGATTATTCTCTGAAGTTCATTCTAACCTGGTGGTGCTAATTTGCTTAAGCTCCTCATAGTGAGTGGAGGAAAAAAGGGTTCTGCAAAGGACCCTAATTCAGTCATTCTGAATCAGCCTATGAATCAGACTTATACTGGCTGTTGAAGGAGTTTAGTTAGATTAGCTTCATTAAGCTAAGTTAACCCTTGAAAGCATCACGCAGAGTGTATCAAAAATCACACTAGGTATAATCAGTACAATGCTGGGAGGACAGAAGATCTCACAAGAGTCTTTCATTCTTCCTTCCTCTGATAGAAACAATGCTGAGATTTAGAACAATGTGAAATACTCCATTAAGTCATATGTGCAATTTTTTTCCCCTCCATGATAGATAACCTTCCCAGAACTCGTTTTTCAGCCTGTGACATTTCATATTTACGTTTCAAAATGTATATACACAAGAGAGTTCTTTTCTCTGCCTGTGGGTACATTTCCCTTCTAAACGAGAATTCAAAGATCATGTGTACTTATAAAGCCAATCATCATTCTGAGCAATATTTCCAGGTATTCTTAAAGACACCCATTTTACAAAGATTGCTGTCAGGGACTTTGTCTCCCCTGAGGGCAAACATGCTGCATTATCTGCCTTGTAGTGCCCAAGGTGAACACTCTGGCCTTGTCCTTAGTGCATGGAAGGCTATCAGCCATGGAGCCAGTCCTTCAAAATCCTGGAGGACCAGGATTAAGGAACATATCACAGAGTGCACCTATCTCTGTGCCGCCAAAGCCATGGCAGAAGTTTTGTACTGTGGAGAATTAAATAGCCGTTAAGAAAAATACATGACAGAAACTAAACACTTCAAAAGCTTAATACTAATGCTATATCTTTCTTGGTTTGTATCCACTTCTGATATAGAACTCATCATTAATAATGATAAAATGCTGATGAATCATGTGTCTGTCTTTGTTTTCTCAGGTGTATAAGCTGTATATTGCATATTGGCACCCGTCTGATCAACATGGAGAATGTAAGCAGTGTGAAGGAATTCATTCTTCTGGGCCTTTCAAAGAACCAAGGGGTGCAGAAAATATGTTTTGTGGTGTTTTTGTTCTTCTATATTGTTACTGTGGCAGGAAATCTGCTCATCGTTGTCACTGTAGTTAGCAGTCAAAGTCTGAACTCCCCCATGTATTTCTTTCTCTGCCACCTGTCCATTGCAGATACTTGCTTCTCTTCTGCCACAGCTCCCAAAATGATTGCTGACTTCCTTGTTGAGAAGAAAACCATTTCCTTTGGGGGTTGCATGGCACAGCTATTCATGGGACATGTCTTCGGCGGTGCTGAGATCTTCATCCTCACAGCGATGGCCTATGATCGCTACTTTGCCATATGCAGACCCCTGCACTACACCACCCTCATGACCAGGCGTGTGTGTGGCTGGATGGTGATGGGTTCATGGGTGGGGGGCTCTGTGCACTCCCTGGTGCAGACCCTCATAACCGTTAGCCTCCCTTTTTGCGGTCCCAACAAAATTGACCACTACTCTTGCGATGTCCTTCCTCTACTACAACTGGCCTGTACCGACACCTATGTTGTGGGCATCATTGTCGTTGCCAATACTGGAATGATTTGTTTGGTCTCTTTCTTCATCCTACTCACATCCTACATTGTCATTTTGTTTTCCTTGAAAAGGCGAACATCCGAAGGGAGGCACAAAGCCCTCTCCACCTGTGGGTCCCACATTACTGTGGTGATTCTCTTCTTTGGGCCATGCACATTCACCTACATATGCCCATCCAGCAGTCTCTCGGAGGACAAGAGGTTAGCTGTGTTTTTCAATATCATCACACCCATGCTGAACCCACTCATCTACACGCTGAGAAATGAGGAGATGAAAAGTGCCATGAGAAAACTGTGGAATAGAAAAGTTTGGCGTGAAAAGGGTGAGGTGTAGAACTGTGGTAACATTTTCTCAGGAGCTGAGAAAATCAAGTCTCTCTCACTATAATTCCATTTTGGAAAATTTACTGAAAGCTCCCTTTTGAAGAAAAGCTTGGTTTTAGCTGTTGCAGTAATTAGGAAGACACTGAAAGTTCATGTTTTGATTGGAATGGCATTGTAAACTCTGTGACTAGCAGGGATTCCCTTTATGTTCTCTTTTTGAATAGCACAGGCCCAGGACTGGGGCTTCCAAGCACTGCTGAGACACCAGCAAATAAAGAAATGAATGCTATCAAAAATATTAAAATGTGTTCCAGGCAGAGCATCCCATTAGTCCGAGCTCTCCCAGGTGTAAACTTTCCGTCAGACAAACTCCATCTACTCTGTAATCTACTCAGCTAGGAAACAATGGCCCAAGGTGTCTGCAAGGCTGTTGGTCACCTGCTGCTGGAAGCAATTGTACCAAAGGCTTCCTTCCCCTTTACTTTGGAGTAAATGCCTTCTTAGGAGTACTGCATTGTCATATGCTGAATCCACGGGTTAGCAATTAAACTGCTGATATTAGATGCTGGTTGGGTCATTTGCTGATGCAGATGATATGAGGAGAAGCTTCTCCCCTTCCCATTCCAGTGCAGCAACTCTCTGCCTTTCTGCAGTAGTTCACCTATCACTAATGCCCTCCTTCCTAACCATCCCCTCTGCCCTTCATCTCTGCCTCAGACTTTGCATTTTACTGTTTATTACTAATAGAGAATCAAAGATCCAAGTGAAAGATAAATTGCTCACTGTAGGATATTGTCGCCACCAAAGAAAGCATTGGGGGGCACAATTTTATGTGTCAGTGAAAAAAAAGAGTTGTCTGGGAATAATTCCTTTACGCAGGATAACTCCTAGCACAACAGGGCACATCTACAGGCCCAGGCAAAGGAAGAAACATGTATTCCAAGGGAATAGCTGGAGCAGCTACTGCTGCAGGAGGGAAGAGAAGAAATGTGAAGATGGAAGATTAAATCATCTCAGAGCCAGTCACAGCTGCCACAGGGAGGTTAGTTGTAGCAGCTAAGGTTCTCCACAAGGCCGAAGGAGCCACGAGGAGCCACGGGACCCTGACTCCTACCTTGCCAGGAGGAAAAGAGCAGATCCGCTGCGTGAGGGAGAAAGACATCTGTGTAATGCACTCTGAAAGTAACTAAAGCACTTTCTTTTTTCTTCCTTCACTTCACGTTCCCTATAAACACTTGCTTGCACTTGTGTTGCACCTTAACATGGCTTAAGTGTGGTTCAAGATAAGAAGGTGTTCCCTGCACAGGAGAGCAGCAGATCTACAGACCAAACCCTGGGACAATGTCGCAAATGCTCTGGTTCCCCGAATGTCCTCTGCTCTATGCAGGGGGTGGCAGAGTGGGTTCCCGTTTCACAGGCATGCACCAGTACACTGCGGATGTCTCAGTGTCTTCTCCTCACCGTGGTGGGTTATGTGGATGGCAGCCAGCAGGACGGAACTGGGATAAATCCTGATTCTCAAGGCTTAGAGGGATAGTGTCCCTCAGGCCTGGGCCAGCATGTCCCTCACCCAGCATTCACACTCTGTGGACACAGCTAAAGGTGGGACCATCCCCACCTATTTGTAGCAGTCTAAATTCTTCATGCAATGAAGGACAGTTGTCTAGCTGAGCACCATTGTCAACAGAGAGGGACAGGCGCCTTCAGAGGTTGGTCTGTCTCACCCTAGGTGGGGCAGGTAGAAAGACAGATGGGGCCCAGTGACCCCCTTCATACTGAAACTGCTGAGGGGTTAGGGCACATGGTCAGTTCAAGCTAAGGCTTATAATTTTAAAACTGTTAGTTTGGGTTTTTTTAATGTTTTGGGGAATAACACCATGATTTTTCTGATTTCTCTTCCGGCTGGCGGGTGCTAGCAGGCAACAGTGGGACCATAATTTATGGAAGGCATCAACAACAACAACAACATTTGATTCCTCTACACATTGGCCCAGATCCTTATAATGACTTAATATGAGGACTAACCAGCTGCTTCTGTATTTTGCATTGCCTGAGTAAAAATACCTGGCAAGTAGTGAGGCCTGACCACAAACATTTTTAAAGTCTTGAAATAATTTCCTCGTTTACTTCTTGTTTCAAACGTGTACAGACCAGATGTCTAAGTGCCAACAGTCCTATAGCACAGTTCTGATATTTATTTATGCTGCAAACATGCAATGGTAAGAGCAAGTTAATAAGAAATAAGAAAGCATATGTGAAATATTGTCTTGGAAGGGAAAAAATATCTGACACATGTAAGAGTCATCTTTACTCAAAAAATGTTTGATTGCAAGGGTAATGTGAACACAAACTCTTGCAAATGGTCAGCCATGACATTGATTTTAAATAGAAATGTTTCCAAAAGAAGCACATAGCTAATACTAAATGAAGTCCATTTATCTGGACAGCATTGGAAAGCAAGCAAGAAAGCAAGCAAACCCCTCCACAATGTGACATGGTCTAGGTGATCACGCTCCAGAGTCACCCTGTAGAGATTACTCTAATAGCTGTCCAAAATATATATTTTAGCTCCCCGTCCACTGATTCTTTCTGACAAAGAAAACTTCACATGCCTCTGCGATCTCATTGCTTCTGGTAAGCTTGTGCTTCTGCTGTGCAATTTACTTGAAATATTTCTGCCACAACTTCCCCATCTGGAGAGAGAGAGAGAGAGAGAGAGAGAGAGAGAGAGAGAGAGAGTTGTTCTTGCAGATGCTCTTGGAAGTTGTTTTTGCAGAATGAGAAATGGAGCTGGACATTCAGGCTGTCCGTTTCATCCCCTGTAGTTTTCAGCCCTGGCAGAGATGTGGACTGCTCTCGTGACACACAAGAAGCAGCTTGGAGCTGAGAAGTTTTGATGAACCTGCCTAAAGTGGTCTGAGGGGTCATCAGAGGAGAATAGCAGGCAAACTGTTGCAGACTAGCAAATATAAACTGTGTAAATTTTCTGATTTTGCTTCTTTGTTTTGTTCAAGCATGACTATGAAATCCTGCCTTTGAAAAGAGGCATCGCTGTCGAGTGACTTTTGTGAGGTGCATTTTATGAAGTAGAAAGAACTCAATTTTTTTTTTACCCTTTCTTTTAATTGGTGTTGTCTTTGCTTATTTTTTCAGTTATATGCCATTTCCAGAAATATCTGTCAAAAGGAAGATTCTGGTGTTACAGAGTCAAGGAGTCCACAGGTAGCTGCAGCACTGCCTATGTACTCAGTCTTAATTTGTCCCCTCTAGCTGTACACATCGTGGCAACAATGCTCTTAACACACACGCTTTGGGCTTCCCCATACTGCTTTCCCTCTGCCCACGGAGTGGCATGGAGATAGGGATGGAGACATGAAAGAATATTTCCTCTGTTGGTAAAGTTGGAGGGTGGAAGAGGCAGAGATCTCGTGAGAAAGAACTGATTGACCTGTGATTGTGGAACAGGATTAAGAGCCCAAAGGACTTGCCAGTATTGTAGACACTGTTATGCAGCTCTTGCCGTCTATCTTTTCAGTGTAGAAACTGAACACTAGTGATACTTGCGTACTGCACTAGAGTGCAGCAAAGGTGAATACAAGGGTGTTGGTGAGTAAAGGAGATTCAGCAGCGGTGTATTTATTACCCCGGTGGCATCACAGGTGTGTTTATGGGGGTTTCCATGCCTAGTCCAGAACTTGGCTGAGGTGTACAAAAACCTTACTGACACATCGTTAATGCAGATTATCTCCAGTATTCACCCACGTACTGTAGGAAAGGTGGTCTGAGGAAACACAAGCCTGCTCTTTTGGAGACTGAGGTCGCAACCCAGAAACTCATGAGCAATAACTGGAACCAATCCACACAAGATGTAGCCCAGTACAGCACATATAGGACAATGACTCTCCTGCTTCAGGTTTCCTGGCATGCCTTGAACATGGTCTGATTTCACTTAGGGCGCCTTAAAGACAGTTTGTGCCTAAAGGCACATCTCTGCTAAACAGACATGATACGCTGAGAGTTGAAGTGGTGTTAATTAGCTAGCTGCCTTGTGTCATGAGGTGAATACTGATGGTTGCACAAAAATGCATGGACATTCTACCAGAGTCAGAGAGCAATAGCAAGGACTAGTTCTGTTGAATTCCTTCAGAGGGTTGAAAAAGAAGGTACGTTCACTGCTTGAGCAGAATTCCTTAGGGCATGACTAGCGTGTTGAGACTCAAATCAAAACATGCACTATCCTTCTCAGTCACTTCTTCATTTCCAAATCAACACTTCAAAAGTGGATGTTTAGGGAGCCTAGCAGCTAGTCTTCCTTTTTAAAAGGGGCAAAGATCAGAAATATGAATCTGGAGGATATTTCCACCAACTCCCTCAAACAAATAAATGGAACTCGCTAATACACACTTCAGTAATGCATTCTGAGTTAGATATCAACTGTCACTCCTTGAGAGAAGCATTGACTTTGAAAGGAAATTTTCCCCAAAAGGCATAAAAGGGAATACATTGATATTGAACATACCAGTGATCGACATGGATGTGTACTGATAGCACTGTGTTTCTAATGCCATCACAGGTGGCTTTATTCTGTGCTTCAGGTCCTGTCTATGTGACGTATATGAAGAACAAGAACAATGTGATGGAGTTTATCTTCCAGGGACTCACACAAGATGATGCATTAGCAAAAGTATGCTTCACATTCTTCTTAGTCTTCTATGCCACTGTTATTCTTGGAAACCTGCTTAGCATCATCACTATACAGAACAGTCAACAGCTGGACTCTCCCATGTACTTCTTCCTGAGCTGCTTGTCCTTTGTAGATATCAGTTACTCTACTGTCACAGTTCCCAAACTCATTTCTGACCTTCTTGCTGAAAAGAAGACCATCTCTTTTGTGGGCTGCATAGCACAGCTCTTTGGGGTCCATCTCTTTGCCTGCACGGAGATGTTCATCCTCATAGCAATGGCGTATGATCGTTACACTGCTATATGCAAGCCGCTTCATTACACAAGCATTATGAACAAGCATGTGTGTGGCCGGCTGGTTGCAGTTTCATGGGTGGGAGGCTGTGTGCACTCCCTGGTGCAGACCCTGCTGACCGCTCAGCTATTGTTTTGTGGGCCCAATGAGATCGACCACTGCTTCTGTAATGTACACGCTTTGCTGAAGCTGGCCTGCACTGACACCTACGTGGCTGGTTGCATCGTGGTTGCCAATAGTGGTCTGATTTCCTCAGGCTCTTTGCTTGTTCTTGTTGTGTCCTATGTCATTATTTTGGTCTCTTTGAGGACACCCTCTTCCAAAGGGCGTCTCAAAGCACTCTCTACCTGCACCTCCCATATCACTCTTGCACTTCTGTTCCTTGGGCCATGCATTTTCATCTGTATGCGCCCTTCCACCATCTTTTCAGCAGACAAGATAATCTCTGTGTTTTACACCATCATCACGCCTATGCTCAATCCCTTGATTTACACCCTCCGAAATGAAGACATGAAAAAAGCCTTGAAAAAGCTGTGGAGCAGAAAAGCAAAGAGCAGTGAGACATGAAACAACAGGGTGAGTGTTTGTAAGATGACTGTAGCTCAAGAAACCATGGGGAGGCAAAGAGAAGTGTTCAGGAGGGACTTTTCAGGAATGTTGTTCTATTTTTGGCGTGGCTGTTCAGAATAGAACTGAAAATAAATTCAAAGTTATATGCAGCTCTCATCTTTCTTTGGAAATTGTCGGTCAAAAGGATGTGAGCATATTGTCACCAGTCAAACCCGAGCCTTTGGGGTGGTATTGTGGCTTTTACCTTTAGACACCTTAGAGCTGTGTAAGTCTCAGGTCTAGGCTGGTCAGTCGTCTGGTGCTTTACAGTATAAAAAAATCTAAGGGATAGGTATCTCAGTGGAAATACGGGGATCCAATATCTCTCCATACTCCACACAATATAACCTAATTCCTAGCTGAACACTGAAAATTTCCCTAAAATTCTTAACAGTACTGTTCTCGATTCATTGAGTTTTCCTCAACTGTTTGCAGCAGGGAAACCCCAAATGCCCCTACGACCTCCTGACTCTGGGCAATGCTGTTCTACTGCAAATAGACTTACTTTAGCATTGCTGTCATGACAAGTGATTCAAGGCCGGGATTTTCCCAAATCTCCTCCTGGAACTGAGATTTGGGGAAGGGAAGAAGAGGAACAGGATTCTGGATGTTGGATCAGAAGGCTTTCTTCGAAAAGCAAACTGTAGATTTGAAGAGACAGCAGCTCTTTAACATTTTAAATTCCCTAATTTTGTCTGGGTTTCTCGAGGTGGAGACTAAGGCATAGGTGAATGCAGGGCTTATGAAAATCTGTTCTTTTTGATGATATTTGTCAGAAAGCATATTTAGGTTTGAGATTGTGATTCTTGATTGAAACATGCTGCCGGTTCTGCTGATGCTTAGCTCTGGATGGCTTTGACTATCTTAAACATCAGCGCAGAGAGAGGTGTGCAGACATGACTCATTGCTGTGCAGGGAAGCTCTTTGATGACAACCTACCTGTCTTTCTCTGGAAGAGTAGTAGTGTACATTGCTCTTCCCAGAGACCTGTAAACATACACAGGAAAATAAAATGATGCCTGTGATTTCTTTCCAAGCTATTTCCTTCCTGTGAGCTGGGAGTCCACTGAAAGAGACAATTTTGAACACCTCAGAAATCTGGTTTAAAAATCTCACATCTCTGTTCAAGATAAGGACAACGCAACATTGATACGTGTAAAAACTGTGATCTTCACATATCTGATGATACTTAATAATGAGAAACAAGAGACAAACCTTGAGCTTCAGCCTCTGCAGCAACAGAAAGATGACAACTAGCAGGACCAAAAGGCTACATTTTCCTGAGACTTGTAAAATCCTTCTTTAGGGTGCCATAGATGATCACAGGGACACAATCTTTGCTACAGTTATGCACAGCTTTAAGGAGAGGAAGTCAGGGGAAATAACAGCCCTAACAGGCTTGCAAAGGGAATCCACAAGACCTCTTTCCATCCCCCTTTGACTGTAAACCTTATGCAGAGGCAGGAACCTCTCGCCTGTCTGAGATTAATTCTGTCACTTTCAGCTCAATAAAGATTTCAACTCCTTCTGCCGACTGATTTGTAAACTCAGCCAGAAGGGATGAAACATCGTTTAGCGCTAGAACACCTATCCTTAGAGCTAGCTTAGTTGAATTGATAAAAGGATTCCAAAGCCTTTCCCAACTTTCTCATCTCCCAGAAATGATTGGTCGTTTATTATCAAAATCACATTGATGGCAGACATGTAGTTGGCAAGTCATCATCTTATTCCGTCATTCTTTTAAGTGAAACAACACTTCAGCTTGATTAACTTTCAAATTATGTCCAATGTCCTTAAAATAACTACCAGTTCACTCAGTTGCCTCAAGTGGATTGCTGATATGTGGAGATGAAAAGCAGGAATAAGTTCTCGTTACTTCACAACGGTAGCAAAATAAGAAGTCAATCTTTTCTGCATTTCTGTAGTTTTTTCATGTTTCCAGGCAGAAGGGGAAAAAGGAGGTAGTAATGAGTGACAGAAGAGGGAGATTTAACAGGAGAGGGACAGTTACTTTCCCTAGTGTTTGGGGGGCAAAAACACGGGTGTCTGTTCTCCAAGATTTCCTTTGCAGAACTTCAGGTTCTGTGTGTTGCACTGGAAGAGGCTACTCCTTTCAAATACTGAAGACGTAGCAGAAATGGCCGTAAATTCAAATCACATTTCTTTTCTCCTCTTGAATATCTCTGAAAGCTTTTTCTCATCTTGACGGACCGGTGGTTTTCCTACATGAGCAAACGTTCCTAGTAGAACAGAGAACTGCAATTCTGTGCCATGCACTCCTCAGGCAGGAGTCCTGTTTGTGCTTGGAACTTGCAAGTTAAGAGTCAGGATTCCTCCAGCTTTCAGCGGCAGAGGAACACAGTCTTTCAAGATAGAAGTTGCAGATACAACCAGTTAAAAGTCCACCTAAAATCACTTCTAACAATTAAGTACCTTTCTGAATCTCACCCTTGGAAGCTGATCAAATCTTCCTTGAAAGTCCTACTCTTTGTACCAAGGTTTTGATAAATTTTCCCCAAACAAAGTTCTCTTTCTAACAAGTCTGCTGAAGTTTCTCTAATATGACCTAAAACTCTCCTCAGAGCATCCTTCACCTCCTTATTCCTTAGGCTGTAGCTGGTAAGATTCAGCACTGGAGTCACCACTGTAGAGAACAGAGAGGCCCATTTATCTCAGTCCAATGAGTAGCTGGATGTTGGGCTACCGCACATAAAAACGGTGCTGCCATAAAACAAGAAGAGAGCTCTCAGATGGGAAGCACAGGTGGAGAAGGCTTTGCATCTGCCCTTGGAGGAGTGGATCCTCAGGGTGGTGGAGATGAGGTAGATGGAGGAGATGAGAATTGCCAGAGATGTGAAGGTGCCACGAAACACACCAAAAATGTGAAGTACCGTCTCTTTGCTATAGGTGTCAGAGCATGAAAGCTGGATCCTAGGGGGATGTCACAGAAATAATGACCGATAACACCAAAGTCACAGAAAGAGAATGTGAAGGTGGAGATAGTTTGCGCAAGTGCCTGGACAAAGCCAGTGAAAGAGGAGATGATTACCATCTGTGTACAGGCTTTTGAGGAGATGACAGTTGCATAAAGGAGAGGGTTACAGAGAGCCACATGCAGTCATATGCCATTACTGCCAGCAGGAGACACACAGCACTAGCCATGAGGAGACAAGTAAATAGCTGTGCCACACAGGCACTGACTGAAGTGGCTCTCCTCACTGCTGAAGAGTTCACCAGCAACCTTGGGGAGAGAGCTGAGGAGTAACAGAAATCCACAGAAGCCAAGTTACTGAGGGAAAGGTACACAGTGTGTGAAGCCGGGGGATCAACCTTCATCTACATGATCCTTCCAAGATTCCCTATTAATGTGCTTAAAAAAAACGGGTTACCTTCACCTCTTGGCTTTCTGTTAGTCCAGAGAGGATAAACTCAATGGCCACACAGTGATTCCTCTCAGGCATGTTGCTAGCACACTCATGTTATCTCCCAACAGGAAACTGGTTCAACACCTAGAAGTGATGGGAAACTGGCAACACACAATGGATTGTCTCAGTAGCCACAAGGAAGTACGGAGCATTTTCATCATAGCTTCTGACTAGACTTCTTGAATTACGCATTGAAATGACTTGTGATACAAGGGAGTACTGTTCCTATTTTTCAGGTGAGATAAGAAAGCGCAGAAAGATAAAATAATTTATTCAAAAGGCAGCAGCAGCACTGTGAAACACAAGTCCGAGTTTGGCACTACAATGGTTTTTGTGTGCCCTCTTTCTCCTTATTTAAGGAAAAAAGTCTGCTTTTCTTGAGGACATCTATGGAGCACTCTTCTCCCCTCACTCGTGGCCACGGTTGGGTGTACAGTATCATCCAAATGGCCCACTCCAAGGGCAATGGCCCACTTGTTCCTGAAGATACATGGTCTTGACACTAGTTCAGACATCATTCTTCCTGTATTGCAATCACCAATACGTTTTTTGCCTACTAGCTAACTCCCTTGGGCATTGGTAGCAGGGTAGTTATAGCTCAGTATGGGCCACAAAGTCCATTAAAAGGGCAAAGCAGCCCCCGTTCAGCCTTGCTGAAATAGGAATATAAAGGTTAGGCTGCAGCTGTGCCAACTTGCTAAGACCTGCCTTAATTACATGGACCTCCACCAGCCTGACCTTTGGGACTGCAACTCGTAAACATACAAATAACAAATCCACATCCTGGCAGAAGAAAGTAAGAGTTTCCTCTCTTGAAAGAAATGTCGGTAAGCACTAAATGGCAACAGCAGCAGGAAAACCCAGCTTTGCATCTTCCCAAAGAGGAGCAGATACCACAAGATCCTCCAGGTTTGGCTGAGAAAGGATTTCCCATTTGCTTGCATCCCTGTTGTCAAGGAAAAGTGGCCATCTTCTGCTCAGGAATAAATTGGGAAGAGTCACCAAATGAAATACTTTCCATTTAGAGGGGGAAAAAAGTCGTGCTAAAAGGGAAGGAATCCTGAACAGAAAGGGAATCACTCATCCCTGTAAAGGTTCTACCAGCTTCACCTCACATGAAAAATTATTATTAATCTATTGGAGGTTACCAGTAACCTGGCTGACGCTCTCAAAGCAGAGTTCTTATAATGTGGGTGACTGAATGGAGGTTTCAATTCTTGCTGAGGTCTGTTTCTAGCATAGGCTTCAAGGTATTGCATAGGTACAAAACTATTCTCTTACTGACCTGTTTCATCCAGAAAGGCAAGAGTACATACTGTAGATATCAAGCCAGTTTATTCCCCGCTTGAACCAAATCTTCAGAAGTACTTGCCCATTTCAAGAAGCAGACAGCAGGATTAAAACCAGCCTATAATGGTTAGGTACACAGTTTAAGTGGGCAAAATGCTTACCCTGCTTAGATGCACAAAAGACCAGACTGCCTTTACACACTGAGTTATCCTTGCATAGCTGGCTGTTGTTTATCTCCAACCTACCCAACCTTTTCTGCCCTAAAGCACAGCAACTAGCCCAGTTAATTCTCAGAAAAGGGCTTCAATGAGCTTGCTATCAACAGGTTGCTCTCTTCCATGGACTACTTGGGAAACTGAAGGAGGAAATTTCCCTCTCCTGCCCCAACGTGAGTGATCAAACACTGGATTAGGTGCAAATTTGTAGAATCTCCATCTGTGCTGACATTTAAAATTCAGCTGGATCGGGCCGGAGCAATCTGATCTGACTGAACCTGCTCTGAGGAGGAGGTTGGACTTGATGACCTCCAGAAATCCTTCCCAACCTAAATGACTCTATGATTCTATCTGCAGATTGAAAATGATCTTTTTCATCTCTAAAATGAAGAAATAGGCCTACCTTCCTTGCCTGAAGGTGCGAGATATTTTATGCCGTATTGTTGCAGAAATAAACTCTTATTTCAAAAGCTACAAACTTATGAGGCCTTCTACAGACAGCTGGAAGTAGCCTCACGATCCCAGGCCCTGGTTCTCATGGGGGACTTCAACCACCCTGAGATCTGCTGGAAAGACAACACAGCTAGGCACAAACAGTCCCGGAGGTTCCTGCAGAGCATTGGTGACAACTTCTTGACACAGGTGGTGGAGGAGCCAACAAGGAGAGGTGTGCTGCTGGACCTCGTACTAACAAACAAAGAAGGACTGGTGGAAGATGTGAAGGTTGGGGGCAGCCTTGGCTGCAGTGACCATGAGATGGTGGAGTTCAGGATCCTGCAAGGAGGCAGCAGGGCACTGAGTAGGATCGCAACCCTGGACTTGAGGAGAGCAAACTGTGGCCTCTTCAGGGACCTACTTGGAGGAATGCCATGGGTTAGGGCCCTAGAAGGAAGGGGCATTCAAGAGAGCTGGTCAATATTCAAACATCACTTCCTCCAGGCTCAAGATCGGTGCATCCCTATGAGTAGGAAGTCAAGCAAAGGAGGCAGGAGACCTGCATGGATGAGCAAGGAGCTCCTGGCAAAACTCAACCAGAAGGAGGAAGTCTACAGAGAGTGGAAAGGGGGACAGGCCACTTGGGAGGAATACAGGAACATTGTCAGAGTATGCAGGGATGCAACGAGGAAGGCTAAGGCCCGTTTGGAATTACATCTGGCGAGAGATGTCAAGGACAACAAGAAGGGCTTCTTCAAAGACATCAGTAGCAAGAGGAACACTAGGGAAAATGCGGGCCCTTTGCTGAACGGGGAGGGTGCCCTGGTGAGGAAGGATGCAGAGAAGGCAGAGTTACTGAATGCCGCCTTTGCTTCATTCTTTACTGCTCAGACCAGCCCTCAGGAACCCCAGATCCTGGAGGCAAGAGAGAAAGTCTGGAGAAAGGAAGACTTTCCCTTGGTGGAGGAGGATCGGGTTAGAGATCATTTAAGCAAACTTGACACCCACAAATCCATGGGCCCCGATGGGATGCGCCCACGAGGGCTGAGGGAGCTGGCGGATGGTATTGCTAAGCCACTCTCCATCCTCTTGGAAAAGTCATGGAGAACAGGAGAGGTGCCTGAAGACCGGAAGAAAGCCAGTGTCACCCCAGTCTTCCAAAAGGGCAAGAAGGAGGAGCCAGGGAACTACAGGCCAGTCAGCCTCACCTGCATCCCTGGAAAGGTGATGGAGCAGCTCATCCTGGAGGCCATCTCCAAGCATGTGGAGGACAAGAAAGTGATCAGGAGTAGCCAGCATGGCTTTACCAAGGGGAAATCATGCTTAACCAATCTGATAGCCTTCTGTGATGGAATGACTGGCTGGGTAGATGAGGGGAGAGCAGTGGATGTTGTCTACCTTGACTTCAGCAAGGCTTTTGACACTGTCTCCCATAGCATCCTCATAGACAAGCTCAGGAAGTGTGGGTTAGATGAGTGGACAGTGAGGTGGATTGAGAACTGGCTGAATAGCAGAGCTCAGAGTTGTGATCAGTGGCACAGAGTCTAGTTGGAGGCCTGTAGCTAGCGGTGTCCCCCAGGGGTCAGTACTGGGTCCAGTCTTGTTCAACTTCTTCATCAATGACCTGGATGAAGGCACAGAGCGCACCCTCAGCAAGTTTGCTGAGGATACAAAACTGGGAGGAGTGGCGGATACCCCAGAGGGCTGTGCTGCCATTGAGAGAGACCTGGAGAGGCTGGAGAGGTGGGTGGAGAGGAACCTCCTGAAGCTCAACAAAGGCAAGTGCACGGTCCTGCACCTGGGGAAGAATAACCCCATGCACCAGGACAGGTTGGGGGCTGACCTGCTGGAAAGCAGCTCTGCGGAGAAGGACCTGGGAGTGCTGAAGGACACCAAGTTAAGCATGAGGCAGCAATGTGCCCTTGTGGCCAAGAAGGCCAATGGTATCCTGGGGTGCATCAGGAAGAATGTTGCCAGCAGGTCGAGGGAGGTGATTCTCCCCCTCTACTCAGCCCTGCTGAGGCCACATCTGGAGTACTGCGTCCAGTTCTGGGCTCCCCAGTACAAGAGGGATGTGGCACTACTGGAGCAAGTCCAGCGAAGGGCCACAAAGATGATTAGGGGATTGGAGCATCTCTCTTATGAGGAAAGGCTGAGAGAGCTGGGCCTGTTTAGCTTGGAGAAGAGAAGGCTGAGAGGAGATCTTATTAACGTGTACAAGTATCTGAAGGGAGGGTGTCAAGAGGATGGAGCCAGACTCTTTTCAGTGGTGCCCAGCAACAGGACGCGAGGCAATGGGCACCAACTGAAACACAGGTAGTTCCATCTGAACATGGGAAAAAACTTCTTCACTGTGAGGGTGACAGAGCACTGGAACAGGTTGCCCAGAGAGGTTGTGGAGTCTACTTGTCTGGAGATATTCAAAACGCGCCTGGATGCAATCCTGTGCAATGTGCTGTAGGTGACCCTGCTTGAGCAGGGGGGTTGGACTAGATGATCTCCAGAGGTCCCTTCCAACCTCAACCATTCTGTGATTCTGTGAAACATTTCGTGTACCTTCATAATAGCGAGTTGCTTCCTTCTTCACTACAAAGACATCTTACTGAAACAAATCAGAAGATTTGTCTAAATAGAAAAACTTTAGGACTTCACACTTGCAGTAGAGCCCCTCCCTGCTCCAGACAAATGCCCAGATAAATGTTCTTTGCTTCGATGTTTGCAGAACTATGCAATTCAGTACTGCCTTTGGAGCAACAGCTCATTCTTTTCCCTATATGTTGCAGCTGACCTGCAGCCTGGGCGTTGTGAAACATTAGTGGAGTGACACGCTGAGAAACAACTTCAATATGAAATGTGATATTCTAAATGTGATATTCTAACACTCAGCTTGCCGCTTCAGAATTCTTTCTTCAGAAAAATGGTGTTACTGAAGTACTTGGTGTATTTATGACTCTCGATGCAGTTTAATATCTGTAAATTAGATCTCCTGCAAGACACCAGGCCTTAATTAGGAGTCTCAGCAGGTGCACTGTAATGAAGAATCTTTCTGTGAATTAATTTCCCCTACCCTTGGTTAGGGGTCTCGTCAACATCTATTCTAGGCTCCCCTATAGACAAAGGAAGCAATATCACCTTTAAAGGACAATTCATCCCATCTTAAGATAAGTGTGATAAGCAGAAGGAATCATCCTCTAAGGGTGTCTTTGTTGTCATTGATTATAGGACATGCCCGTCTCATTCCCTGCCCTTACTACTTTTTACTAGTGAAACTGATGACATAAGTATCCTAGCAAATTCAGTGAACCCTCGTCATGCCTGTCCCTATCAACTCTCCAGAAAGCCCAAGTACCTTGGATTTAGATCATTAACTTCCAGATAACTATAGCAAAAGAAGAGTAGTTCCACCTGGCATGGGTAATTCCCTAGCCCATGAGACTAACGGACAGGGTAAGAAATAAGACGTACAAAATAGCTGCACAGTAATTGCATGGTGGAAAGAAAGCCTCAGCAGCCTCAAACTCACCGCTGCTCCTGTTACTGCCTCTCTTTCTTCTCCCCTTGGCATCTCTATCTTCCTTGCTTTTTTGCACCTGATTTATCAGCCAGATCTCAATGGTAAGGAATAAGATCATTGAACACAATTAATAATTCTCATAATTCTCCTGCACAAGTTAATTATGAAAAGTCATACAAGGGGACATCCATAGGTAAAGGAGGAAGTGACACAATCCAGTATCACATCTGGGGAGGCTGCACAAGTATTTGGGGAAGCAGAGTAAAGGGAAGACAAGAGGATTTTCTTCTGTGAGGTGAATTGAATAACTGTGAAACTTCCACCTTGCAGGAATTAAGTTACTGTGCTCCTTCAGCAAATTATCCATTATGAATGTATTCATTATGTCACTAAATGCGTCAAAAGTTCAACATCTGCCAACAAGAGAAATACAGGGAGTTACATTATCTGTTTGTGTTAGAGTAACTGACTCTTAGGATTCAGTTCTTCTCGCCTAAATTCAGGCATCCTACTGAAGGACCTCATGCTGGTGCCTAGGAGGTTGGAGATCTCTCGGTAGAGATAAAAGGGAGAAATTAGGGAGGACTGTGCGTGAAAATGCTCATGTCATCTACCAGGAAGCACCTAAAAGCTTTGTCTGAATCTAATCTAGTCATCTAAACCCCCTCTGGACTCAACAGAGAGAGACAGGCAGTTCCTGGAGATGATTCAACTTGTCCTAAGGAAGAAGCGCTCTGTGAAGATGCTAACTTCTTTCTCTCTGATGAACACAGAGGAAGCCTGATTAGCTTTAAATAGGTCACTTGCATACAGCTAAAGCTCAGCAAGGAAGTCTTCCTGTATGTTTTCCCCAAGTGTTTCACACCTATGAGCATTTGAAAGAGTAATCATGGAGCCTGGCCTCCTGCATTGCTGTGGTATGGAAATATGGTGTGATGGCATGGCGCAGAACTGCAGGCTTGGGAGGGTAAGGCTGGTGGATTTCCAGGGAAGGAGGGGTTTTTTTGTTTTTTTTTTTTTACACATGCATGTGCAATTTCACACATGCTTTCTCCATGTCATGTGGATTAGGCTCCATGCATCCCAGATTTCGGGATGTGCATAGTTTACTGTGTACATAAAGACAGTCAGAACAGCACACGGTGCAGCTCAGTGTGACATTTCAGAGAATGTGAAATGCATCTCCTGGACAGAGCTGTGCAGTAGATCCAGACCCATCATGGGATCTTGAGCACATGCCACATGTCTATACAGCAGTACAGCAGATGGGATTCATCTCCCTGCAGTTAAGCTATTTAAAAGTTAGGTGACTGAATCTAATCTAGTTGTCTAAGCTGCCTTTGTAGCGAAAGAAGGAGACAGGCCATTCAAGAAGATAATTCATCATCTCTCTCTTGCAAACTCATCTTACAGGGACGTGGGACATTTTCCATTTCCACTCATTTCCTGCTGGTATTTTAAATGCTATCTTAAATTTGCCCTCACTCCCACACCTGCAGAAAGAGAAGGAAGGTCAGAAGCAGTGGGGGAGTCATTGGTATTCCTGGTGGAGGCTGCTCTCCAAAGATCTCCCATCTTTGGGCAAATACTGTTTCTCTTCAATGGGGAATTCCTACTTCTCTAATCTTCCTTTTACATGAGAGAGCAATGTTGAAACACTGAAATGTCTTCTGGGTCAATTATGCTAAATTTCAATTGAGAAAAATCAAAATGCTTCACTTTGTTCATTTTGAATCATTTAATTTCAACAAAGAAATTATTAGATATTTCAGAATGTATATCATAGACTTTGTAATACAGTCTCTGCATGGTCTGACATTGTGTGAAAACCGTCTGGGATGCCAAAGGTCTTTGCAGGACAGGGGACTGAACTCTCTATTTCCAAGTCTGTAGGCAGCAGCCCTCACTTGGGTCTGTGAGTTGACACATATGGCGGAGGTGGGCTCGAGGTATTCTTGATCTTTGATCTCGTAGGGAACATGGCAGTGGAAAATAGGATTTGGGATCCTTAATGGAACTATGGGGTGCTTGTCGGGTAGGGTTTAGGATAAGAGTTGCACTGGCAGACTTGAAGGGTTGGCTGACAGGCTTCTCGGCAGTTGAATTTTGTTGCCAAACCCAAAAGGAGGCCACAGAGTTGTGCAGGGACAGCCCTGAAGAGCTGGAATTCACTACCCGCTGCTAAGGATACAGAAAAACACAAGGACACAATTGCCAGTTTGGGGAGGGGCTGTTCTTCCTTCCCTGCCCCACTCCTTCAGTGACCACCTCCATTTATGCCCCACTGAAATTTTCCAGGATTCTGCTCTGCTGGGGTCTTGGCAATTTTGCTGCCATTACTAATCTGCTGCCCAAGGCAACCCCTCTGCTCTGCCTAATAACCTGAGAGATGTGGCAGGAGAGAGAACAAATTGGGCTGGATTATGTATACTGTCAAATTTCAATTATTTTATTATTAAAGTTCTTCTTTTTTTTTTTTTTTTTTTTTTTTTTTCCCGGAAGGGGCAACCTGTTTCATAAATTGTGGAAGTGATGGACTTCAGCACTGGATTCCTCAGTTGCCAGTTTGATTTCTCTCAGCATTAAGATGTATGCCTTTAAGAAGACATTTTGTGCTGGTGAGGCAAAATGGAGAGACTGTGGAAAACAGGCACGTCAGGCTGAAACTTATTAACTGATGACTAGTAATATTTGACAGATGCTAACATAGCCATAAGAACAAAACTGTGGCATTTCAGATTTTTTTTAATTGCTTCATCTGTAATTGTGAAACTGTAATTTCCTAGTTTCTTTTTTTAAGCTTTACCTTTCCTCCAGGGGAAATGTCTGTGATTTCCCTTGCTTTTCTCTGAGGAAACCCTACGCAGATTATTACATGTATTGATTTGAACTAATCACTCTGACTTTGACAAGGAAGCCAAATGCAAATTCCAGGTAGGTTACAGCTTTAAGGAGCCTGTGTCTAAAGACTCAAGGCAAGCAATTTAATATAATTGGTTTGTCTTTCCAGGAAATGACTTAGGATGATTTTAGTAAGGTCTCCGTAGGTACAGTTAAGAAACTCGTGCCTGACAAATTGCAATGATGCAACTTGGCAAGTGAGTCTGCAAGTGTGTTTAAATTGGCTCCAGTGTGCATCATTAAAATCTCAAGTTCTTTCACTCCTTGAAATTAGCAGCTCTCTCATCTTACAGTCAGATGTGATTATTGCTCTAATCTAGGGACAGTGAGAGACCGCCTTGAAGGAAAAGCAGCCTGTGAAAACTGGCAGGATCTCTACAATGCTTTTGCTGTATCTCCAAAAACCCCACAGAGACCCTGGTCTAATCTATTTCATTTAAAGATGATGGGTCAAACAGAGCTGGCTGCATTGCACTAGTGGGGCTGCAGCTTAAAACTGCCTGGACTGAGCTGGTTTTGAACTACTCTGTTTTTTGCTGGGATGATACACAGCTGGCTGACCAATTTGGTCTACATAGCAAAGGCAGTAAACTCAGAAATGGTTTCTGGCAAAGATGAGGCCAATTCACAAGTTTCCCTGTCTTCTTCTGCTGTCCCAGGCCTCCTACTCTGCAGATTTCTTCTTGCTACTCCATCTCCTTTGCAGAACCTGGAAAGTAGGGGACAAAGTTTTCATTAGAAACCCAGTTTTTCATTTAATTTTAGAATAAAGAACATTCTGAGGGAGCCTAGCAGGGAGGATGGAGCCCACCTGCAATGTGAGCTGCAGGGAGGGATTATTCCCTTGCAACAGAACTACCTCAGAGCATCTTGTCTCTATGTCTGAAACACAAATGGCCATGAAAGAAAAAAGGATCGTTCTCAGCCCCATGTCTGAAGGCAGCAGCTAAGTCTGTAATTGGCCTGGGCTCATAACGAGCATCCTTAGTTGGACAGCTCAAGACCTGACAAAGCTCATTAATCCCACTATTAGTCAAAATCAGATTGCTTTGATCACATTGCTCCAGGAACATAGTCCTGGTGTGCCATGAGAGGGCTGAACAAAGCCCTTCTCCAGACAAACACTTGCCCCTCTGATGCCTACATAAACCCCATAGTGACGGCTCCTCAGGTATAAGGCCGACGACCCTCGGTGGAAGCACCAGTCTGCAGGGTTACACAATGCAGTAGCATGCACAGTGCAAAGAAGAGGCCTAAATAAAACAGCAGTATGGCATGCATAAAAAGACTTTTCCTCTCCTTCCGAGCTTTCTATTTGCTTTGAGATCCAAAGCTAGGATTCAAAATCTAGGGAAAAAAAAAAAAAAACAGCCAGGAAGTTGCGATAATAATGAGTGTATAGATGTAAAAGCGTGTGGCTGGGCACCAGGGGAATGGCTGCTTATTTGTCTTGTCCTGGTTGCTGCACTGTGGATCGAGATGAAACTCCAGGAGATTTCAGTTGCCCCAAACATCCTGACCTTAGAGAGGCTTTTGGAGAGCAAGTGCCTTTGGCAGGGCAGGAGTTTGGTAGGGAATCTGCAGTTTGAATGCAGATTGGAGACAGCTGAGAGTTGGAGGGGGACAGTGTGCTGCAGGACTTGGCCAGAGCGAGGCCTCTGAAGTGACAGAGGGAGAGAGACTCTCCTGGTGGGCCAAGAGGGCCAGGGCTGAGTTTTCTGCAACCAAAAATGCCACTGAGAGGTGTTGACCTGGAAAGCAGGGCTCAAAGGAAGAACTATTTTTCCAAGGACTCGCTGAATTCAGAGGCGTGTGTTCAAAACTTTTGATTTAAATTGCTCCCCCAACAGGCCTGCGATTATCTGGGCCCAGCATATCATCAACTAGTGCATGCATGTATTCTCCAAATAGACTCCTGAGATTTTTTTTGTTTTAATTACTATTTCATCATAAAACAAAATGGAAGAACTGTAATTTAAAGTGCACATCCTCAATTAGAAATTTCCTGTGGTGACCATACCAAAATAAGCAGGTTGAGTAGTAGCAGGTGGCTTTGGATGATAGAGCCATTTGGATTAATAAGATCTGGAATAAGGAGTTTACACTGCACTACATATATCCTGCAAGTTAGGCGTATGAAATAGTAACATTTGAGGGAGTTGCACCACCCAAGTACCTCCAAACTACTTTGAAGTATTCATAGGTGAAGAATACTACCTGTGAAATGGGATTTTTATCCAAAGGCAGAATACCCTTTTTACAAGCAATATGTAACATCTACTTGCAACTGGGCTAAAGGCCTCATTTTTTTTTCCTGAGTAATACTTCACAAGTACTGCAATTATTGCATATGGACTGAATATTTCAGTATCTAGAATAGAGAGAGGCTAGTAATGCTATTCTTATGAAATATTTCTCTACTTAGGTAAAATTCACTAGGCCTTGGTAACCATATGACAAAGCTGATAAAAAGAACAGCATAATACAGACACAGCTGAGGACGCTTTTGGTAATTGCTGATATTTTCCTGAGGCCTTAAAGTCAGCATTTGCATTTGGTACATAATAGCGGCACATACAGTTCACAAGCATCTTGAGGATCAGTAACATCATATTCACAAACCTAGACCTTTGTAGTCTTGGGCTAACAACATCACAACCAGCCTGGTTAATTGGAAGGCCTCATTAGATATGGCTAAGAACATATCTCAGACACTGCCCTATGTTTCTACTTTTAATTACCCGGTACAACTAAGAACATGCCTACAATGACACATCTGAAAACTAGAGGTGTCACTGAGAGCCAGCAGCCCAAAGCTCTCTCCATAGTCATGGGAGACTCTCACCTTGAAGGGGCAATGCATCCCAACCTGAAAGAGGTTTCTAAGATACATGACGTGAAGCTCTCCTTGAACTTGTTTATACTTTCACATACAGCTACACCACTACCTTTTAGACATGTGCATTTTGATGAGATAGTTAGCTTTACCACGTACTTCATGCTGATGGCTAGCGATGTATGGTTTAGCAGAATGTTGCATTGTGACAGGATTGGATTATCAGCACTGGGATCTAGATGTAAGGTCTCAGGTTAGAAGGTCCAGAAAGGGAGCATCTCACAGGCAGGAGGTGCATTCGTTTGGCTAGTATTAGCACATCGTCACTTGACTATCTGTACAGCACTGTATTTTGGAGCTGTGTATCACAGAGCGATTTTGTATGAAGTATTGCCCTCTTGTGGCTGTCCAACAAAAGATGGGTAACTCAGAAAGTTTTCAGCTAGTGGAGAGCACATTAAGCCAGTTTGGGAAGATGGAAGGGCACAGCCCTAGTTCTACTCCTAGGCATACATGAAATGTATCCGTTCACTGTGTCCATTTCTGGCATCTGTTGGGTTTATTACCTAATGACTAGCTCCATTCTCTGTTTCAAAACTTCATGGGATACGTGATTTCTGATGGTCCTAGGGCTTACTGCAGTACACACAAAGAGAACTCGACCTCATGCATTTATTCCAGCCAAAAGTCTATGCAAGCATTGCATAAGGTAGACCTGTGTTTGGTAATCCTTGGAGAATACCAGCATATCTTCTAACATATACTTGGGAGTCTTAATTTTGTAAGAGGCACACACTGCAAACATAGAGAAGAGGCTTTAGGAGTGATTGATAAACAATATTATCCACGTTAACACTGCAAAAGTTATTGGTTGGTAGTGTTGGAACAGTAACATATACACCAAGCTGTGCATCCAGAGGGAAAGTGGCATTGCAATAAATAAATGCATGGATGCTTCCTGGAACAAGAGTGGGATTTTTTTGATTGTTCTCCGAAGTAGTGCTGGTAATTTGTGCTCATTCTTATGCCTGGCTACACATGCACTTCAAGTAGCGCATGGATTTCACAAGTGGTTTACCTTTTGTCATTTCTGGAGGGCCTATACAAAATCATAGCTGATCATAGTAATGAATTGCTAGAATGGTTATCAGTAAAGAATTTCCTGCATAAGATTCAGCTAGAATATTCTTGTGAGCTCTCGCTATAGAACCAGTGTGTAAGTCATTCCTGCAAGTACTGAGTTACTGTTTAATATAGTAATGCAAGGAATACGGAAAGATCCTTCAACGCCAAGTCTGCCTAGACTTCTATGCACTGGGAGAGGGGAAAAAATTAAATGTCTGAGTAGATCCTAAAAGTGATAATACCGTTGTTATGAAAGTCTACAGGGCAAAATTTATAGGAAGAAGTGTAGTCTTTTGTCAGATACTGGATTATATTCCATTTTGTATCCCACCAGATAAAGCCAAAAGAACAAAATGCATTCTGGGTACACCATCCCTTCCCTGAGCTTCAGTTTGTGCCCATTGCCTATTTTCCCGTCATTGGGCACCACTGAGAAGAGTCTGGCTCCATCTTCTTCACACCTTCCCATCAGATATTTATAAACATCCATAAGATCCCCCACCATGAGCCCTCTCTTCTCTGGGCTAAACAGTCCTCTGCCTCCCTTTGTAAGAGAGATGCTCCAGTGCCTTAATCAGTTCATGGCCCTTCACTGGACTTGCTCTGGTAAGAGGCAGAGTGCTGTGCAGACTCCTGTGCGTGCGTGTTGTGGTGATAAATCTGGGTGCATCTTAACTATGCTTCTGTGCTGCGATGATGAATGCTCATGGCTGGAGATAGACCTCAGGTTTGTTAAAGCACTGTGCCATGGCATTCCAGCTGTGGTGCCTGGTGCAGAATAATTGAGAGGACTTTGTTGTTTGCACACTGCTCTGTACTGAAACCAAGTGTCAAGGATGTGTTTCTTAGGGGCCTTTTATTGTGGTTGCTGCCTTTCTCTAAAGGCTAAGCTCATGACTGTTTCCTGCTGGAACTCAGCTCTCAGTGCTAATGAATGTGCATTCTTAACAGTAAACCAGTGAAAGTATGAAAGTAGTTTAAGTTTTGTTCACCTTCAGCTGTGGGTCATCATGTTGACAAGGGGTTCATAATGCATTTTCTGATTTTTTTTAAAGTATATTTCAACAACTTTAAAAATAGCATGATTGTCCATTCCTATCCCAAACCATTTAAATTCCAAAGCCAGGCTTTAAGAAGTTGGTAAATGCCTCCATGAATTTTTCATGAAGCTTTTTTTTTTTTTGGGGGGGGGGGGAAGGGGGCTGCCTCTGTTCTCATGTTGACATCACAGCAGAGTTGTTATGGATGGGATTGATGTGAAACAGTGCAGGTGAGGCATCTGTACCAGGGCTTTCTGTGCAGTTCCCTGTGCAGCAGGTGAGGAGAAATCAAGAATTGGCGTTCATCCCATCCCAAAGTAAATATTTCTCCTACGCCAGATGAACTGCACCATCATAGCACCTTTTCTCTCAGCTGAAAAAGAGCCTTGGAGCCACGCACGGATGTGTAATTTCAGGGTCTGAACTAGGCAATTCCTACATCTGCAGTTAAATAAAACCCAGCAGGGCATAGTCTCCAGAACTGGTTTGGTATGACTGTCACTACTTAAATAATACAGGGCCTATCACAGTGTTGGCATGCACCAAATCCATGTCCGTCTATCTCTTTCCCTCCCCCCTCTACCCCCAAGACAATGACAGGATACAGTGCCAAGTGACTGCTCATTAATAGTTTGCCCATGGCTAACCCCTTTTGAAGTGGAAAATGGGAGAAGAGAACTGACCCATTTGGATGTGAGCCATGCTATGCTCCCATGGTTTTGGGGAGCAACAGTCTGCGTTGACAGCTGGAAGACCCTTTCTTACCCTTTTCAGTAAGGTCATACCAATGTAATATTCACCAACAAACTGAGGCAACCAGATCATTGCTTCTGGTACCAACAGGCTGTGCAGTCACCAACAACGTTTACTACCTCTATAAATGGAAGGAATCTCTTACGAATTGTGGACTAAACTAGCACTGTCTGAATACTACGGAAAAGTTTTCTGTAGCTACACCGTCAAAAAACACTTCAGATGTTTCTGAAAGCTACAGGCAAGTTAATGACCATGAATTTCCAAACATTTGCTTCTGAGTTGGGAAATGAAGCAGACAGCTGGGGACTGGACAAACATATCTCTTCTCATTAATCAAGATTTTCAAAATGAATATTAACCCAGATGGATGACCAGCATAAGGCACTTCAGAAGAAAGAGTTTTAGGAAGTGTAAAGAACATTCTGAGAAGGAGTTTCTTTAAAGCATCTAAGATTGAGCTGTTGTGAAAGGTCTGGAACTAGGTTTAATAATATTTTAAAATGATATGTGCGTGCCATTGTTTTGGCCACAAACTATTTCACAGCAGATAAAAGCTTGAGCAAACGTTAGCTGTTTCCAACAGCCTCTTTCTAATCAAAATGATACGCCGGTGACTTTGAACTGCATATCAAATGGTTGTCTGAGAGTGGGAATGGACAGCACTGTCAAGGAAATCCTGATGTAATGGGTTTAAAAAAAAAAAAAAAATCTCTGCTGGGAGCAGAGGCCAAGGCCTTTAGAAGCTGTAGGGATTAGCTTCTTTGTGCTTGAGGTAGGTTTGGTCATTGCTGCTTCTGTTGGGTTTAGCATGGATATCTGTCTCTTTGAATACCTGATCTAGAAGATTGGGGTTTTTTGGAAGGAGATTGTCTGCTGTAGAAACAATAGCCCTACTAAGAGCAGCATGCAGAGATGCAACCAGACTGCAGCACCCTGAAAGCCTTGTGGGATTATACAGGAAAATGCAAAATTCAGAGATGCAAGAAACCTTTCTGACTCTTCTTCTCTGCCTCATATACAGTTGTTTGAGAGTGAGTGGACTAAGGAAAGAAGTTGTGACGGTGTGCTCCTTTCTCCCCCCACTGATGTGCTCTCTCCCCCTCAACCTGACCTCCCTGTAAACAGCACGTATGTAGGGGCTAGTTGAGCATGCACCAGCTAAGACCTGTCTAGCATGCAAATATGACCATGAGTCAATCATCTCCCCCCCATAAATAGGGGGCAGCCCAGAGCCCATTGAGCTCTCCTGCACAGCAGCGGGCTGCACTGCAGAACCTCCTTTTGAGTAGGAGCGCCTCTCAAGGTCACTCCTCGAGGCTGAGAGATTCCTTACCCGCCACAGATCCTCGGTAAGTGATCAACAGCATGCTGAACTTTTGTGAACTTCGCAAAACTTTCCTGAGTTATATCCCTGACTGATAGCACACCTAATTCCTTACCCATAAACCGTTGACCAAGTCTGAGACTAGGACTGGATTCTGCCGCACCTAGGCTTCTCTCCGAAGGAGTTTAGAAAGCAAGGGGGTCCAGTCTGAATCTTGTGACTCAACAGGAGGGTTCCCTTTGCACTCACTCCTTTAGATATGAACTGTTGACCAAGTCTGGGACTAGGACTGGATCCAGCTGCACCTGGGCTTCTCTCCAAAGGAGTTTAGAAAGCAAGGGGGTCCAGTCTGGACCTCGTGACTCAACGGGAGGGTCTCCATTGCACACGCATCTGACCCTGTCCTTCATGCAGTAAATAACTGAGAGAACCTTGCCAATCGAACCTCGTTAAATCGTTCTTATTTACGACTGAACTTTGTTAAGTCGCTGTCTTACTGCAGTAAACATAGTGCTGCTTCCCTCTTACGAGGGAAGTGCATCACTCCTTTCGTGACAGAAGTCTTTTCTCAAACCTTTTGCAACTAAATCATAGGTGGAAGAGACAAAAGGGGCATGTTGTAGAATGTCATGTAGTACACCCCTGTTTTCTTCTCTGCTATGCTGTCGGATATTAGACCAATCACTTGTAAATCCCTATGGATTTCCTATCTATGGAATGAAAGGCCAGTGACGCAAAGGACTTAGAAACTTCTTCCATTACATGCCTGCTTTCCTGTAGTTTTACTCTTGTTGTTTATTTATATCCACCATATTTAATAAATACTGTCTGTATATTAAGATAATTCTCCAAGAATGAAATGAATCACCATCTAAAGGTTCTTCTGTCTCTCTAGTTTAGAGGGAAACATCCAAATCAGAGTCAATATATTCCGCTCCTCAGGCTGACAGTGCAAACAAAATGCATAACGTAAAATACTGAAAATCTTCAGTGGCATCTAAGCACACTGCAGGGGGCTTTCAAAACATCCTGAGGATGCTATCAGCTCACAGAAAAGAATTTCTCCATCTGATAGCAGTCAGCGTGCTATATGCAACAGCTAGGTGCGTTTATGTTCAACCTCAGTGCAACAGCTCACAATGGCAAGGCAAAATTGGAGCACTATTTTATATGATGTCATCCCCAGGCTAAATCTCTTGATCCACAGCCTGAGAAACACAGGTGGAAAGGATGCCCTCATGTCAGCTGTCACTGTCCACCTATCTAGCCTGAACTTCATCAGTTTCTCTAGCAGGATGTCATGAGAGACTGTGTCAAAAGCCTTGTTGCAACTGAGGTGAACAAGTACCTCTCCTCTCCCCTCACCCGCCAAGCCAATCATCTCCTCAGAGCAGGCTGGCAGCTTTGTTAAGCAGAGTTTCCCCTCATAAAGCCATCCTGTCTACCTCCAGCCTATCACCTTTCTTTCATATCTCTGGAAATGATGTCCAGGATTAGTTGCTCCATCACCATCCTAGGGACTGAGGTGAGGCTGACTGGCTTGTAGTTCCCTGAATCCTCCTCCTTGCCCTTCTTGAAGGTAGCAGGGGCATTTGCTCTCTTGCAGTCCTTGGGAATCTCTCCTGTACACTTCCTTGTTAGGTTTGAGGTCAGCCAGGAGCTCCTTGTTCATCCACATAGGCCTCTTGCTACCTCTGCTTGATTTCCTGCTTGTTGGAATGGACCACTCTTGAGCTTGGAGGAGGTGATCCTTGAATATCAGCCAGCTGTCTTGGACCCCTCTTCCCTCCAGGACCATAACATATGGAATCCTTCCCGAGCAGGCCAAATTCTCTTCTCCTCAAGCCCAGGGTATTGATCCTGCCTTTTGCCCTCTGCTCCCTCCTCACAGGATCCTCAGCTCCACCATTTTGTGGTCACTGCAGCTAAGACTGCCCCCGACTTCCACATCTCCAATCAGTCCTTCCTTGTTTGTATGTATGAGATCCAGAGTGCCTCTCCTCCTCAGCTCCTTGATCACCTGTGTTAGAAAGCTGTCATCAATGCACTCCATAAACTCCCTGGATTTCTTGTGCCCTACTCCATTGTCCAGCCAGCCAATATCAGGGTGGATGAAGCTCATAGGACCAGGGCCTATGGACATAAACTTTATTCCAGTTCTCTGAAGAATGCCTCACCTATTTCTTCTTCCTGAAGAGACTGTCTACAGCAGACACCCATTACATGGTCACCAGTGCTGGTCTGCCCCCAGTCCTGACCCATGAGCTCTCAGCTGGCCCCTCACCTGTCCCCAGGGAGAGCTCCATGCATTCCAGCTGCTCATTCAAGTATTTCTCTTCTCTTCACACTTGAAACAGATTGCATTTTAAGCAAGAACCTAAATTTTGTCAAATTTAACTTGATGGCTTCAAGGAAGTACTTCAGCTGCTGCCTTGTACATCATATCCATTCAACTTCATCTGCAACATCTAAGTTGATTGTAGAGAGGGGCACACTATTTCTGTGCTCATCCTGCACCACAGGTGTCTGCCTTCTGACAATATAGAGAAAGAAGACTGAAATCAGTATTCAGAGATATGACATCCCCGCTGTTGAAGGGACCATGTCTGTACTTACCAACAGTTTGTGCCATTAGGGACAGATTCAAAAGACTCTTTTGCTCTTCCCATGAGTCTGAACAATAGTGTACTAAGCTGTCACAGCAGAAAAGTCTGGCAGGTGAGCGTTCCACAGGTCAGCTGGTGACCACTGTTCAAACAGCCTACATAAGACTTCCTCCAGGAAAGCAAAGGTTCTTCCGTGTCAAAACCATGATGCTACAGAGCCTCCCACAGAGTTCAGTGTCCTGACCAACAGGAAGGGTGGGACTCAGTTCTAAGAGACACTCACAGACACTAAGCAGCAGTGGGGTGAAGGGGGTGGTCATGGCCACATATTTTTCATTCCATAGACGCACCCTCCAGTAGCCCACCTCCTGCTTGGGGTCCTCTACATGGCAGCTGGCAGACTCATAACAGACACCCAGGGCCCAGTGGGTTTTGTCTCCTACTTCAGCCTCCCAGTAGCGGCAGCCTGATGAATAGGCAGATGATCCCAGCACACAGGGGCAAGTGGTGAAACACAGAGCTGTGAGGCAGCTCCTGGGGGATGTCAGTGAAATAAACACTCGAGATTCTCTGAGAGCACCACACTGGCATGAGCTGTCTGAGGGTCCAGAGACACATCTCCTTTGGCAGAGCAGAGACTATGAGAAAGCAGGGAAAACCAAGGGGGAGGGAGCAATGGATTCACACACCTCACCCCAGAAGAATCAGCTGGAGAAGAGCAATTACACAGCTATTTGCCCATTGACCACAAGGCAGCTGGGCATCTGTCAACCCTCCATGCCCCATCTCCTCACCATACCACACACTTGAATTGCCTTCTCTGAGTCCCTACCCCAAATTGTCTTAGCTCTATGCTATGCCACCTTTCTCCTGAAGTTGCTTACCTTCCTCTGATAGTCTACACTGTCATCTGTTTCATCTCTCAAGCGCCCCACTCCTGACCCCTTATTCAGGCAGGCACCAACAATACTGGCACCAGGGGTCACTTCTGCACTTTGGCAGAGTGACAGGGGTGCTGTTGAGCACATGCACTGATATAATGGGCTTTCTCCACAAAGGGGCCCACAAATGAGCTCTCAGGTCCATTCATTGGGTTCACCAACAAGACAACCACTTAAATGAGAAGAGTCAAGTCTAGTCACTTCAACATTTTAAACCAGGCCTAGACATACAGGTGAATTCAGAATGCCAAACAGAAGACACTTTTCAGAGCCAAGGACTGGACTCAAGTCCCAGACCTAGGTCTCTATATAGCTTGACTACCAGGGTACTTCTTCAGCATCTTCTTAAGCTGAAATAATGGCCTAGGGAAACAGGCCGTTGCCCTCTTCAGCTCAAGAGGGACAGAAGGTAGCTCCAGGTTCTTAAGTGTTTCATGCCTAAGGAAAGAAGTGACCTCATCTAGTAATCGAATCAATCACAGTGTCTAGAAGATGCCATTCCCTAGTACAAAACACAGCAGCTGTTTCTAGGAATTATTGCTATGCTAAGGTTGAAATGCTGGAAGCTTACCAAAAGTCTATATTCCCACTGAGAAACCATGACAGGAAAAAATTAAGGGGAAGAAGCTGACAGTTCATATATGCTGGGATTTGGCCCAGAGTCAGTATAACTATCCTGGTCTGAGAAAAGGCAAAGGATGGAACTGACCACCAATATATCAGGTTTTATCTTCCAGGGGGATCATTCTATTACAGTGCAATGCAGCCAGTCTCCTAACACTGCACTGAAACATTGGCATGGCATTAATCCCAGAGGAAAGGAGCACTCCTACCAAGCAATTGCATCTTCAACTACTAACGGCTCCTTCCCTATCCCCTCCCCTCCCCCCAGATAGGAAGAGGAATAGGGTACATCACCTCTGCAGAACACTCTACATGTCCTAGAAAAGGAGAGGGAAGACAACAAGTCAGATCCCACCAAACACCCCCCCCCCCCATCAGCATAAATATTGTAGGGTGTGTCTGCATGCCCAGCAATCCTTTTGCCTGTTAGTGCTGGGCTTTATCTAACCCAGGTGTCATTAATTCTGCTAATTATTTGGGGGAAATGGAAAGAAAGGCAGCACTTGTGAGGTTGGCTCATGACATCTGGATGAGTCACACCCCATTTTTACCCTTTGGGTATAAAGTCTTGCTTTTCAAGGTGCAGACCTACCATGACTAAGTTTAAAGCTCAGCCTTTTCCTCACCTCACCAAGAAAGATGAAAGTCATGTTGCTCTCAGCTAGACCACATGGAAGAGATTAAACAGGGAGATCCAGGGCTCCTGGTTGCAGAGGGCCGTACAGATTAATAGTGACCTCTCAAAATGCAAGGCAGAGCTTCAGCCCTGCCCCAGAGAAAGGGACTGCCACAAGAGCTTCTTTGAAAGGCTGTGATCCACACATTGGTGTAGGAAAAGCCCCAGCATACAAACCTTGAGCACCCCTGCTCTGGACTCCAGGCATCTTTCCATGTCCACCATGAGGGTGTTGAGAGAGCAGCACTGCTCCGAGAGGTGTGCTGTGGTGGTCTTCAGCCTCCCCAGCATCTCAATCTCTTCTGCGCTCAGGCAATGCAACTGCTGGTCCTCCTCTTGCTCCGGGAAGGAGTGCAGCTCCTCAAAGTCACAGGTAATGCACTTATGACAGTTCCACACTAACTCCTGTGGGACAGAGAAGTCACCAGGAGATTAGAGAGCATCTCCCAGCTGGGGACTGACCTGAGGCAACACCCCCAGGGAAGAAAGAGCCCCTCTTGTCAACTCTTCTGAGCTCACCACACCACTGCAGTTCACTCCAGCTGGGTGGGCCTAAAGAGAAGGCCCCTACCCCACTCCTCCCAGCTCTGCCCCTTCTTCCACTTACTCTCAGCTCCTTGGGCTTTTTCTCCTCCATGGATAAATGTTCCTTCAAATCCTTTGCTTTTCTGCCCAGATGCTCCACGCAAGCTTGTAGCTTATCCTGGAGAGGGAAGGGCAAGAGATTCTACTCAGGCAAAATGGTCCAAGGCATCAGATGCTGAACCAGCACTGAGAAGGCTTGGATCATACCAGTTGAGAATCATATACCAATTGATCTGACATGTCACTTCATGCACTTTGCTTTCATGGGGTGTCAATTATAAATTCCAGCAATCCTCTGGCTATTCAGACTGAACATCTGCATCAGGTACTACACTGAGTGTTTCTGGGTTAAAGTTCTGAACACCTGTGTGTACAGCAGCAATACAGGCTACAATATTCCTCTGCCTTCAAAATTTAGCTTCTGAACAGCAGCTAGAAGTGCAGACAAGGAGTCAAAGCAAGATAGTTCTACACTGTATAGATTAATTTTTTCTAGGGAGTCAATCACCAGAGCAACTTTCCAGGAAACCTACTGTATCTCTGAATCAAAATGGAACTTCTGACTCCACCCTCAGATATGGGACAGCAGGAATTACTCAGTGGAACATCACAAATTTTGCTCTAACACTCCCTCCTGCCTCTGAAAACGACTAATCGAATCCTAAGTTGAGATTCCTAAAAAAAAAATAAAGAATTGGGGGGGGGGTCCTGAAAAATGCCTCCAACATTTTGGATGCAACTTGTACAGACACCTTGGCTGGGATTCTGTCCAAGATTAAGACATCTACATTTAGATGAATTAGATGAATTAGATGCCTAAATTCCACTAGATGTCAGTATAGTCACAGGAGTATTCTAGAAAGCTAATTAGCTGACTATGCATCTACTGTCCGGTGAAGTGAATAAGCACATTTGTCAGACTGTTGGTTCTAGCCACCAACACAGCTAGCTCAATTGGTTGAGGTTGCCTCAGAGGGTGAAGCACACATCCCACTCAGCTGCTGGAATGTTTCTTCAGCTTCAAGATGGAGAGCCCGTGAGCAGTAACATCAGTTTCTGATGTCGGAATCATTACTGTAGTTTTGGGTGGTCTCACCTCAAGCTGGCCATGAGGTATAGGCACATTTCTACATAGAGCTGCCTTAGTTCCCGTTCCTCCTTGCTCTATCCATTAGACTCCAGTTTCTTTACTGGATCATAGAAACGAAACCCTGAGCCCCCAGCACGTACCCTCCTCCTTCTGTAGCAGGGACTGTCTTTCTCCTCCCTGTTTGCAGAGAAGAGCGGAATCTACTAATAAGTTCTGCTTCGCTGCTTAGAGCGGGTAGGAGCCAGTAGTCATTGGGCCTACACTCAGCTCTTATGCCTAGATTAAACTCCTTCCCAGAACTGGGGAGGCCCTACATCCTCTTTCATAATCTACTCATGTTCTGATCCCTAGGCTCCGCTTCCAAACTGTGGTGCTTGAATACAAATTTCTCTAGAGTTTCTCTAGTCACTAGCACCCTTTTGAAATATTTAGCGTCGAAGTCAAACTAGAGATGCAACACTTGTTCCCAGACTGTTCTGCTGCATTCCTGTGACTTAACAAGTATTGGTGGGTCTGAACTGGCCTACTGCCTTACTTAGGATGAGATGGTTAGAAGTTTAAAGACTGGAGTGGAATGCCAGGTATCTCAAACCTTGTGAAGGAAATGCTTTCTAGCAGTACCTCCGGGAGATACCACTTGCTTTCCTTGTGTTTTTTGAGGGCTTCATCCAGGGGCCCTCCTGTATGAGTGAGATGGCCGTGGGAGACTGCACACACCACACACATGGCTTCCTGGTCCTCCTTGCAGAAGAGACTGATGACCTCATGGTGCCGGCAGCAGAGCTTCTCGTTCTGCATCTTTTCCTTGACAAAAGGCAACTGCCGGGCTGTCTCCACTATGCTGGCCAGCTGCTGGTTGGGGTACATGACTTGCTGAGCACAAACATGCTGACACATTGGGCAGCTGAAGTCCTTGACCACTGGCTCCCAGTAGTGGGTGATGCAGGCTCTACACAAGCTGTGGCCACCGGGAATCATGACAGGGTCCTGCAGGTAGTCAGACTGATGGAGCAAGTGGTGTCCATGTTAAGGACCTCCAAATGACTGAGGCAAGCCATTGGTGGTAGTGCTATGAGATGGGCACAGACTTCGGGAGACAGTTCCTATATCCTCATATAGGAATAGTCACCTGGAGAAAAAAAAAGAAAAAGAAAAAAAAGAAAACCACACCACAGAGCAAATAGATCACATACATGCATTGTGCAGCATGTGGACTCAAGGAAGCCTAAGAATCAGGCCTCATAGATATTCTCTCCTAGCTTGAGTGAGGAGAGAAGACTAGAGAAAAGACATGGGCTATGTAACCCAGACACCTGGTTCAGCTTCATTGTCCTGTTCCTCACTGACCAAGGCAAGCAGTAATTTAAGTAACAAGCATTTATTGAATTCCCCAGTACCTTGCAGGAGGAGTTCTTTCGCCATATCAGACATGGGGGGGGAAGGCAGGCTGGAAATAGCACGCATGTTAGCAAGCGTAGTAGTACTGAATATTTCTGCTCTGTCACCTACGTACAGACTTTTTCCCTTGAACTCAGTACATGGGGACTAGACACACAGAGAAACAGAAATGAGAGGTCCCACTTTCATACATAGCCCCCTGAAGGCAGTCTGGAAGAGGACTTATTAAAAGATAGCCCAGGCCTCATGGCATAGACTAAATAGACTAGCTTCCCCCTCTCACTGTTTACACATGGTGCTTACAAGATGAAAAATTCCAATGCAAACAAGTTTGTTAACAAGGAAAACATTTTTCATCCAGAGGGTGACAAAACACTGGGACAGAAGCCTAGAGAGACTGTGAAATCTTCATACTTGGAGACAGGGAAAAACCAGCTGGATAAGACCCTTAATGTCTTAATCTAATTAGGCCTACTTTGAGCAAAAGACTAAATTAGGAGACCTACAGAGAACTCATTGAACATAAACTAGTCCACAATTTCACAACCCTGTAGATCTCCACTTCAAAAAAGAAAAAGCATACTACAGTTGAAGGAAATCAACAGGAGCAGGACACCCCTAGACAGACTGAAAAAGAACAAGTCTAACCAAGTAAGACCTCTTGATAAAATTTTAAAAGCTAGAAGCACTACGAGTTAGGCATTCAGGGCATCTAAGCTTTTTGGTCACAACACTACCTTGCCAAGGATAACTTCCAAGCTAAAGAATTTGTTAGGCAATACACATCCCAGGTGGACTGCCACAGACCTTTGCTTTCAGCAACTAGAGAACAATTCCCACTCTTCTCCTTTACAGAAAAAAACACAGATGTGGCTAACAATGTCATTTATATAGGAGCAACAGCTGTGATTGCCACCCACATGCCCTTCCCTACCTCACCCTATGAGTATGAATATGAAGCATATTAATTTGTGGGTTTAGGCATTAGTCATGGAATCTCTCTCCTTTCCCTCTACGTTGGATGTATATTCCCTGAGATGTTGCAGAAATCCTCTGCGCCCTCCGGGGTGACCCCTTCATTGATGTTAGGAGAAACAGTGCAGGTTTCCTTGACTGCAGAAGCAACTTGGACACCTGTGGTATGGTCAGAAATACAAGTTTATTGTCCTGTTCCAGGCTGTGTTGATCAGATTCAGGACTAATCAACAGGTACCCACAAGCAGCCCTAATGTCATTAGCTTATATTTCTCTTTCCTCTCTTCCCCTCCCAACTATGCTTTCCCTTTTGACTCCTGTTTTGCTCGTTTCACACCTGTATTTGCTATTTATATGATTATGTTGGTAACTCTAGCCTTCCTGAGCAACTTTGCTAAGACAGCAATCCTATTTCACTGTCTTTCAATATCCTTCACCCATGGGGAGTTCCTGACAAGCCTCTTTCACTCTCTGTAATGTCCAGCAGTTTCTCGTGTTTTTATCCTATTAGTGTAACCTCGGGTCATGGAGAGCCACCTGCCCAGATAGATAAAAGCCTGTTCAGATCTCCTTCTTTTTCAGAGTGCTGGGTATTACCAAGAGTGGAATAAATCCAAATCTTCTCAACATTTTGGAAAGAGACCATCTCTGTTATACAAAACAGAAATAACAGAGATAAAGTCTGTTTCTATTTAAAAGTAGACTGAAATTTAGCAAAACATCATTTCAGGACAATGTGGAACTAGAAGGTTACAGTCTAGGAATCCTAGAATAGCCTCATTTTCACACATGTTCTTTGTGGCTTGTATGTCCAATTTATTGATAGAATTGATACAGCAGCAGAAGATTGTAGTGATGTATTGTTCCGTGCAAACAAATTGCAGTTACTTACCTTTGGTTTAATAAAGACATGGTAAGTGAAAATGGATATGAATTTAACTCTTTTCACAGTCCTGGAGTTTAAGTGCAGCTGACATCTACTCTGGAATATCATTGTAATCCCATGCAGACAAATGCATGTGAAACCTTATTTTCCCCAGAGATGCTGACCATCCATTTCTGTCTTCACAGGTAACTTTGTATATCCTGCACACCTTCAAAAGTCAGCTCATGAATTCATACGCCCATGTACCTACTAGTCAGACAGTCAGTTTGTTATGAGTGTGAATGGAGCTTGGTTTGGTGCAGGAATGAGCAGAATTAATCAAAGAATGTTTTCTATCAGACATTTGTCTAGTAGAATGCTATCAAGTTGACTGGAAACAGTTGGAATCCAACCAGTGGACTTTAATATCCTTTTCTGAATTAAAAAGAAATTAGTATCACAGTTATACATATGGCAGTGAAGGAATAGTTGGTTTATTTGTAATAAAATCTGGAGTAGCTCTACATGCATATGGCTGCTTATGGAATTCATCTCACCTAGAGATATACCTTTAAGCATGCCTTCGTTTCTGTCTTCCATCTTAGTTTCTTCTCAATAGGAAGGGGGAGGAAAAAAAGTAACAGGTATTTTTACAGAATGGTTCATGTGAGTATCTTAGACATCTGCTACATGATGAGATGAGTTATGCCATAGAAGTGCCCATTTTTTCCTTCCTTTTCCCTATTCAGGATGTGTAGAATGATAAGCTCAGGAGGCTGCAGCCAGGGCCTGCCCCTCTGGCCCTGAGCCAGGTGGGCAGAGAAGACCTAGAGGTGGTAGCCGAGTTCAACCAAGAGTCCAGATGACCAGGAGAGTTCCTGGTGATGAAGCAGGTATGAGGTCAAGCTGAGAAGTCAGCCTGCGGGTCAGAGTCAGGATCAGGCCTGGTGAGGGTAACCAGGGGCAGAGAGAGTCCAGTGCCTACTGGGCAGGCCCAAAGTGACAAGATAGGTGCAGGGTCAAGCTGGGAAGTCAGTCCACAGGGCAGGGTCCAGAGCAATGGAGTCTGCACGCTGAGCTGAGCTGAGCTGAGCTGGAGATCAGTGCTCCTCTAGGGAAGCTCAGACAGAAACTGAAGGCCCAGGGTTGAGCATAAATGGGGCTCCTGGGCCCATGGGCAGGAGGTGCAAGTAGCTGCCTCAGGCGAGGATGATCAGGCCCATTAAGGCCTGTTAGTGCCCTCAGACCCTGGAAACAGTAGTAATATTAAATATTAAAAATAAATATTAAATATTAAAAACTTTTCTGTAATAGCAAGAGCTACAGCTTTACTGTGAGAAAGTACAATTGTGACACTTTTGAAGGCGATTATTTTCACCTAAGTTTTTACTTTCAAGTTTGATGCCTTGAAGACATCCCAGCTTTGTTTTCAACTGTTGCTAACTAGTACCACTTCAGCAGTATCGCTTCCATGTTCTGTTTCCATTCCCTTACCTCATACATCCTTGTAGTCTTTTTTTTCCTGACTCCCAGTCTGAAGGTGATCATTAACCTTTTAGCAAAACCGGGTCACATTCATCAGGCACCTTAGACTGTTTACAGTATTAGTGATGTGGGCGACTCGAGTCTTCCATGCAAGAACAAAGTTACCACACAGCAGGTGGTCCTGAGGGACAGCCTACCCTCTTTTGTTGTGGGTGAATATCCTTGAACCAATTCACATTCATCGCAGGCTAAAAATGTGCACACAGAAGAATTTTTTACAAATGCTGAGGCTGGGATTCATCCTACTTAAGTTTAGACTTCTGTTAATGAGCTGCCAAAGCATAAACCAAACTTGTAGGCTCTTGCTATAGCTCATGAAGGCAAATAAAAGTCTGTTTGCCTCCATAGTTTTGGGAGAGAGATTGATCACACCTGTCTCTGTCTCCCTTGAAAGGTCTATATTTCTATCTATGAATTACAGGAAGAGTGTAGAGTGACCAGCTCAGGTTTATGGAATTATTTCAAGTCCACGTTAATGCAGCTTAATGCTGCCCTGAGTTCTGGTTTTGGATCACATTCCATCTGATTCAGGGAGCTGGCTCATAGAGAACAAAAAGCCACTGGCTTCAGTAGGGAAAGACTTCAGTCTCAGCTGCTTTGGCCATGGAAGTAGCACAGAGAAGGAAACGGAACCTGCTATAACACTGCCTCAACACACAGAGTTATTAGACAAATGGGTGTAAGACCATTTTTCCCTATCCTTAGGAAGGACTGCAAGTAAAGGTCCCATAAAAAGCTACACTCCCTCTCACTGGGGGTCATCACTCAGAGCAACCCATTCTGCCCATCCTGAACCACTTAGACCCCTTAATGTGTAAACGTAGTGTCTGAGGAAGAAATATGTTCCACTCTTCCGTATCCATAGCTTTATCATTAAGACTGACAGGTGTCATTAAACAATAACCAGTCAGTTCCCAGAGCAACTCTGGCAGGATCTAGAAGTACAAATTTTCTGCAAGCAAACATTTTCATGCTTCCTAGAATACCATGGAGGTTTCAGATATTCCTGACTAAACTGTGAGAGAGGACTGCAGGAAAGAAAGATAAATAACCCAGACAAGCAATACCTGCTGATCCACTTTTAACCCAGCTATCTCCTGAACACCACGGCTTTCACATAGTCTAGACGAGAACTCCGGAAGCCATTACATTGCCAGTCTAATGCAGTCTGGAAGAGGACTCGGTCCAATGCAAATACATTGCAGACCTCATGGTGCAGCCCAAACAGACGAGCTTCCCTCACTCATCATCTTACACATGGCACTGCACATTCATTGTCCCAGGAGTCACCCCCACTCCACAACACGAGCAGCCACTGTAAGCACAGTCCAACCAAGGCTGCGTTACCTGGGACATTTCTGCCTGCCTAAGCCCCACTGATGACTTTCGCTGCTAGGGACAGTCAGAGCAGATCACTCTTCAGCTGAGTAACCCAATTCAGCTCTCTGCTCTGAAGGCCAACAGTTTGTCAAACAACCTCTAAGCCCTCGAAGTAGCACAAGTAAGCTAGCTTTTCTGGCAGGTAGAGATGTCCTTAAACTCCTGCCAGAATCAGGGGAAGGGTCTTTGTTCGTATGTCTCAAAGGCTCCTCAGCTTCCCAGAACAGCTGTCTTCATCATCTTATCGTAAAGTAATTTCAATAAGTGTCCAGTGATATTGCAAGAACAGAGAGAGGTTGCAAGAACAGAGAGAGACGCACCAGAACTCTAAGCAAATCACCAGCATTTAACTACTTGTAGAACTTTATATCTGCATTTGAAGAAAAATCTACCCCAATGGATGGACACATAATCTGAGCCTGGATGGTCCACAGATGAACAGGTTATCACAGCAAAATATCTGCTCCACAGATGAGCAGGCTGCCTGAAACTAGATGGTCCATGAGCCAAAGAGGTTATCTAACAAAGGGCACGAGTCCAAGGGTAGATGTGTTATTAGAGACAACAGGAGTCTTCTGTGGAAAAACCAGCTAACTGTGTATCAGGACTGTGCATTTTAATGAGAGGAAGAATTATCAAGTTTGATCACAATTAATAACAGAGGTGGATTCACATTCAGATGGCATACTTAATGCTTAAACTCCACGGAGTTGCACTGCAGCTCTTCAGAGTCAGATAAGCAGAACTGATTCCTCTGATATCTTACACTGTACTGCTATTTACATGAATATGGTCTTGTTATTATTAAAAGAATCTATATTAAAGTTTGCAGTCTAAAGCTCTGTTAATTTTTTTCAATAGATCTTATTCCTTACCATTGAGATCTGGCTGATAAATCAGGTGCAAAAAAGCAAGGAAGATAGAGATGCCAAGGTGAGAAGAAAGAATGGCAGTAACAGGAGCAGCGGTGAGTTTGAGGATGCTGAGGCTTTCTTTCCACCGTGCAATTACTGTGCAGCTATTTTGTGCTTCTTATTTCTTACCCTGTCCCTTAGTCTCATGGGCTAGGGAATTACTCATGCCAGGTGAAATTACTCTTCTTTTGCTATAGTTATCTGGAAGTTAATGATCTAAATCCAAGGTACTTGGGCTTTCTGGAGAGTTGATAGGGACAGGCATGACGAGGGTTCACTGAATTTGCTAGGACACTTATGTCATCAGTTTCACTAGTAAAAAGTAGTAAGGGCAGGGAATGAGATGGGCATGTCCTATAATCAATGACAACAAAGACACCCTTAGAGGATGATTCCTTCTGCTTATCACACTTATCTTAAGATGGGATGAATTGTCCTTTGAAGGTGATATTGCTTCCTTTGTCTATAGGGGGAGCCCAGAATAGATGTTGACTAGACCCCTAACCAAGGGTAGGGGAAATTAATTCACAGAAAGATTCTTCATTAGAGTGCATCTGCTGAGACTCCTAATTAAGGCCTGGTGTCTTGCAGGAGATCTAATTTACAGACATTAAACTGCATCGAGAGTCATAAATACACTAAGTACTTCAGTAACACCATTTTTCTGAAGAAAGAGTTCCAAAGCGGCAAGCTGAGTGTTAGAATATCACATTTCATATTGAAGTTGTTTCTCAGCGTGTCACTCCACTAATGTTTCACAACCCCCAGGCTGCAGGTCAGCTGCAACATATAGGGAAAAGAATGAGCTGTTGCTCCAAAGGCAGTACTGAATTGCGTAGTTCTGCAAACATCAAAGCAAAGAACCTTTATCTGGGCATTTACCTGGAGCAGGGAGGGGCTCTATTGCAAATCTGAAGTCCTAAAGTTTTTCTGTTTAGATAAATCTTCTGACTTGTTTCAGTAAGATGTCTTTGTAGTGAAGAAGGAAGCTACTCACTATTACGAAGGTACGTGAAATGTTTGTAGCTTTTGAAGTAAGAGTTTATTTCTGGGATCAATATGGCATAAAATTTCTCGCACCTTCATGCAAGGAAGGTAGGCCTATTTCTTCATTTTAGAGATCAAAAAGATCATTTTCAATCTGCAGATGGAATCATAGAATAATTTAGGTTGGGAAGGATTTCTGGAGGTCATCAAGTCCAACCTCCTCCTCAGAGCAGGTTCAGTCAGATCAGATTGCTCCGGCCCAATCCAGCTGAATTTTAAATGTCAGCACAGATGGAGATTCTACAAATTTGCACCTAATCCAGTGTTTGATCACTCACGTTGGGGCAGGAGAGGGAAATTTCCTCCTTCAGTTTCCCAAGTAGTCCATGGAAGAGAGCAACCTGTTGATAGCCAGCTCATTGAAGCCCTTTTCCGAGAATTAACTGGGCTAGTTGCTCTGCTTTAGGGCACAAAAGGTTGGGTAGGTTGGAGATAAACAACAGCCAGCTATGCAAAGCTAACTCAGTGTGTAAAGGCAGTCTGGTCTTTTGTGCATCTAAGCAGGGTAAGCATTTTCCTCACTTAAACTGTGTACCTAACCATTATAGGCTGGTTTTAATCCTGCTGTCTGCTTCTTGAAATGGGCAAGTACTTCTGAAGATTTGGCTCAAGGGGGGAATAAACTGGCTTGGTATCTACAGTATAGACAGTATCTACAGTATCTACAGTATTGAGTAGATACTCTTGTCTTTCTGGATGAAACAGGTCAGTAAGAGAATAGTTTTGTACATATGCAATACCTTGAAGCCTATGCTAGAAACAGACCTCAGCAAGAACTGAAACCTCCATTCAGTCACCCACATGATAAGAACTCCGCTTTGAGAGTGTCAGCCAGGTTACTGCTAACCTCCAGTAGATTAACAATAATTTTTCATGTGAGGTGAAGCTGGTAGAACCTTTACAGGGATGAGTGATTCCCTTTTTGTTCAGGATTCCTTCCCTTTTAGCATGAGATTTTTCACCCTCTAAATGGAAAGTATTTCATTTGGTGACTCTTCCCAATTTATTCCTGAGCAGAAGATGGCCACTTTTCCTTGACAACAGGGATGCAAGCAAATGAGAAATCCTTTCTCAGCCAAACCTGGAGGATCTTGTGGTATCTCCTCCTCTTTGGGAAGATGCAAAGCTGGGTTTTCCTGCTGCTGTTGCCATTTAGTGCTTGCCGCCATTTCTTTCAAGAGAAGAAGCTCTTACTTTCTTCTGCCAGGATGTGGATTTGTTATTTGTATGTTTACAAGTTGCAGTCCCAAAGGTCAGGGAGGTGGAGGTCCATGTAATTAAGGCAGATCTTAGCAAGTTGGCACAGCTGCAGCCTAACCATTATATTCCTATTTCAGCAAGGCTGAACGGGGGCTGCTTTGTCCCATTAATGGACTTTGTGGCCCATACTGAGCTCTAACTACCCTACTACCAATGCCCCGGGGAGATAGCTAGTAGGCAAAAAATGTATTGGTGATTGCAATACAGGAAGAATGATGTCTGAACTAGTGTCAAGACCATGTATCTTCAGGAACAAGCGGGCCATTGCCCTTGGAGTGGGCCATTTGGATGATACTGTACACCCAACCGTGGCCACGAGTGAGGGGAGAAGAGTGCTCCATAGATGTCCTCAAGAAAAGCAGACTTTTTTCCTTAAAAGAGGAGAAAGAGGGCACACGAAAACCATTGTAGTGCCAGACTAGGACTGGTGTTTCACAGTGCTGCTGCTGCCTTTTGAATAAATTATTTTATCTTTCTGCGCTTTCTTATCTGACCTGAAAAATAGGAACAGTACTCCCTTGTATCACAAGTCATTTCAATGCGTAATTAAAGAAGTCTAGTCAGAAGCTGTGATGAAAATGCGCCGTGCTTCCTTGTGGCTACTGAGACAATCAATTGTGTGTTGCCAGTTTCCCATCACTTCTAGGTGTTAACCAGTTTCTTGTTGGGAGATGATATGAGTGTGCTAGCAACATGCCTGAGAGGAATCACTGTGTGGCCATTGAGTTTATCCTCTCTGGACTAACAGAAAGCCAAGAGGTGAAGGTAACCCGCTTTTTTTAAGCACATTAGTAGGGAATCTTGGAAGGATCATGTAGATGAAGGTTGATCCCCCGGCTTCACACACTGTGTACCTTTCCCTCAGTAACTTGGCTTCTGTGGATTTCTGTTACTCCTCAGCTATCTCCCCAAGGTTGCTGGTGAACTCTTCAGCAGCGAGGAGAGCCATTTCAGTCAGTGCCTGTGTGGCACAGCTATTCACTTGTCTCCTCATGGCTAGTGCTGTGTGTCTCCTGCTGGCAGTAATGGCATATGACTGCATGTGGCTCTCTGTAACCCTCTCCTTTATGCAACTGTCATGTCCTCAAAAGCCTGTACACAGATGGTAATCATCTCCTCTTTCACTGGCTTTGTCCACGCGCTTGCGCAAACTATCTCCACCTTCACATTCTCTTTCTGTGACTTCAGTGTTATCAGTCATTATTTCTGTGACATCCCCCTAGGATCCAGCTTTCATGCTCTGACACCTATAGCAAAGAGACGGTACTTCACATTTTTGGTGTGTTTCATGGCATCTTCACATCTCTGGCAATTCTAATCTCCTCCATCTACCTCATCTCCACCACCCTGAGGATCCACTCCTCCAAGCAGAGATGCAAAGCCTTCTCCACCTGTGCTTCCCATCTGAGAGCTCTCTTCTTGTTTTATGGCAGCACCGTTTTTATGTACGGTAGCCCAACATCCAGCTACTCATTGGACTGAGATAAATGGGCCTCTCTGTTCTCTACAGTGGTGACTCCAGTGCTGAATCTTACCAGCTACAGCCTAAGGAATAAGGAGGTGAAGGATGCTCTGAGGAGACTTTTAGGTCATATCAGAGAAACTTCAGCAGACTTGTTAGAAAGAGAACTTTGTTTGGGGAGAATTTATCAAAACCTTGGTACAAAGAGTAGGACTTCCAAGGAAGATTTGATCAGCTTCCAAGGGTGAGATTCAGAAAGGTACTTAATTGTTAGAAGTGATTTTAGGTGGACTTTTAACTGGTTGTATCTGCAACTTCTATCTTGAAAGACTGTGTTCCTCTGCTGCTGAAAGCTGGAGGAATCCTGACTTTTAACTTGCAAGTTCCAAGCACAAACAGGACTCCTGCCTGAGGAGTGCGTGGCACAGAATTGCAGTTCTCTGTTCTACTAGGAACGTTTGCTCATGTAGGAAAACCACCGGTCCGTCAAGATGAGAAAAAGCTTTCAGAGATATTCAAGAGGAGAAAAGAAATGTGATTTGAATTTACGGCCATTTCTGCTACGTCTTCAGTATTTGAAAGGAGTAGCCTCTTCCAGTGCAACACACAGAACCTGAAGTTCTGGAAAGGAAATCTTGGAGAAGAGACACCCGTGTTTTTGCCCCCCAAACACTAGGGAAAGTAACTGTCCCTCTCCTGTTAAATCTCCCTCTTCTGTCACTCATTACTACCTCCTTTTTCCCCTTCTGCCTGGAAACATGAAAAAACTACAGAAATGCAGAAAAGATTGACTTCTTATTTTGCTACCGTTGTGAAGTAACAAGACCTTATTCCTGCTTTTCATCTCCACATATCAGCAATCCACTTGAGGCAACTGAGTGAACTGGTAGTTATTTTAAGGACATTGGACATAATCTGAAAGTTAATCAAGCTGCAGTGTTCTTTCACTTAAAAGAATGCTGAAATAAGATGGTGACTTACCAACTACATGTCTGCCATCAATGTGATTTTGAGAATAAACGACCAATCATTTCTGGGAGATGAGAAAGTTGGGAAAGGCTTTGGAATCCTTTTATCAATTCAACTAAGCTAGCTCTAAGGATAGGTGTTCTAGCGCTAAACGATGTTTCATCCCTTCTGGCTGAGTTTACAAATGCTGTCCCTCAGTTGGCAGAAGGAGTTGAAATCTTTATTGAGCTGAAAGTGACAGAATTAATCTCAGACAGGCGAGAGGTTCCTGCCTCTGCATAAGGTTTACAATCAAAGGGGGATGGAAAGAGGTCTTGCGGATTCCCTTTGCATTTCACTGCAAGCCTGTTAGGGCTGTTATTTCCCCTGACTTTCTCTCCTTAAAGCTGTGCATAACTATAGCAAAGATTGTGTCCCTGTGATGATCTATGGCACCCTAAAGAAGGATTTTACACGTTTCAGGAAAATACAGTCGTTTGGTCCTGCCAGTTGTCACCTTTCTGTTGCTGCAGAGGCTGAAGCTCATGGGCCAATGCGTAGAGGAATAAAATGTTGTTGTTGTTGACGCCTTCCATAAGCTATGGTCCCGCTGTTGCCTGCTAGCATCCAGCAGCCGGAAGAGAAATCAGAAAAATCATGGCGTTCTTCCCCAAAACATTAAAAAAAAACCCAAACAGTTTTAAAATTATAAGCCTTAGCTTGAACTGGCCGTGTGCCCTAACGCCCTAGCAGTTTCAGTATGAAGGGGGTCAGTGGGCCCCATCTGTCTTTCTACCTGCCCCACCTAGGGTGAGACAGACCAACCTCTGAAGGCGCCTGTCCCTCTCCGTTGACAATGGTGCTGAGCTAGACAACTGTCCTTCATTGCATGAAGAATTTAGATTGATACAAATAGGTGGGGATGATCCCACCTTTAGCTGTGTCCACAGAGTGTGAATGCTGGGTGAGGGACATGCTGGCCCAGGCCTGAGGGACACTATCCCTCTAAGCCTTGAGAATCAGGATTTATCCCAGTTCCGTCCTGCTGGCTGCCATCCACATAACCCACCACGGTGAGGAGAAGACACTGAGACGTCCGCAGTATACTGGTGCATGCCTGTGAAACGGGAACCCACTCTGCCACCCCCTGCATAGAGCAGAGGACATTCGGGGAACCAGAGCATTTGCGACATTGTCCCACGGTTTGGTCTGTAGATCTGCCGCTCTGCTGTGCAGGGAACACCTTCTTATCTTGAATCACACTTAAGCCATGTTAAGGTGCAACACAAGTGCAAGCCAGTGTTTATAGGGAACGTGAAGTGAAGGAAGAAAAAAGAAAGTGCTTTAGTTACTTTCAGAGTGCATTACACAGATGTCTTTCTCCCTCACGCACCTGATTTGCTCTTTTCCTCCTGGCAAGGTAGGAGTCAGGGTCCCGTGGCTCCTCGTGGCTCCTTCGTCCTTGTGGAGAACCTTAGCTGCTATAGCTAACCTCCCTGTGGCAGCTGTGACTGGCTCTGAGATGATTTAATCTTCCATCTTCACATTTCTTCTCTTCCCTCCTGCAGGAGTAGCTGCTCCAGCTATTCCCTTGGAATACATGTTTCTTCCTTTGCCTGGGCCTGTAGATGTGCCCTGTTGGGCTAGGAGTTATCCTGCGTACAGGAATTATTACTGAATAACTCTTTATTTTCACTGACACATAAAATTGTGCCCCCCAATGCTTTCTTTGCCCTGCAATGCTTTCTTTGGTGGCGACAATTTCCTACAGTGAGCAATTTATCTTTCACTTGGATCTTTGATTCTCTATTAGTCTAAACAGTAAAATGCAAAATCTGAGGCAGAGATGAAGGGCAGAGGGGATGGCTAGGAAGGAGGGCATTAGTGACAGGTGAACTACTGCAGAAAGGCAGAAAGCTGTACTGGAATGGGAAGGGGAGAAGCTTCTCCTCATATCATCTGCATCAGCAAATGACCCAACCAGCATCTAATATCAGCAGTGTAATTGCTAACCCATGGATTCAGCATATGACAATGCAGTACTCCAAAGAAGGCATTTACTCCAAAGTAAAGGGGAAGGAAGCCTTTGGTACAATTGCTTCCAGCAGCAGGGGACCTTGCAGGTCTTGCAGACACCTTGGGCCATCATTTCCTAGCAGAGCAGACTGCAGAGTAGATGGAGTTTGTCTGAAAGAAAGTTTACACCCAGGAGAGCTCAGACTAATGGGATGCTCTGCCTGGAACACATTTTAATATTTTTGATAGCATTCATTTATTTATTTGCTGGTGTCTCAGCAGTGCTTGGAAGCCCCAGTCCTGCGCCTGTGCTATTCAAAAAGAGAACATAAAGGGAATCCCTGCTAGTCACAGAGTTTGCAATGCCATTCCAATCAAAACATGAACTTTCAGCGTCTTCCTAATTACTGCAACAGCTAAAACCAAGCTTTTCTTCAAAAGGGAGCTTTCAGTAAACTTTCCAAAATGGAATTATAGTGAGAGAGACTTGATTTTCTCAGCTCCTGAGAAAATGTTACCACAGTTCTACACCTCACCCTTTTCACTCCAGACTTTTCTATTCCACAGTTTTCTCATGGCACTTTTCATCTCCTCATTTCTCAGCGTGTAGATGAGTGGGTTCAGCATGGGCGTGATAATACTGTAAAACAGAGCTACCTTCTTGTCCTCCGAGAGATTGCTGGATGGGCGTATGTAGGTGAATGTGGATGGCCCAAAGAAGAGAATCACCACAGTAATGTGGGACCCACAGGTGGAGAGTGCTTTGTTCCTCCCTTCGGATGTTCGCCTTTTCAAGGATAACAAAATGACAATGTAGGACGTGACCAGGATGAAGAAAGTGACCACAGAAATCATTCCACTATTGGCAACGACAATGATGCCCGCAACATAGGTGTCGGTACAGGCCAGTTGTAGTAGGGGACGGACATCACAGAGGTAGTGGTCAATTTCGTTGGGGCCGCAAAAAGGGAGCCTAACGGTTACGAGGGTCTGCACCAGGGAGTGCACAAAGCCCCCCACCCATGAACCCATCACCATCCAGCCACACACACGCCTGGTCATGAGAGTGGTGTAGTGCAGGGGTCTGCATATGGCAAAGTAGCGATCATAGGCCATCACTGTGAGGATGAAGACCTCAGCGCAGGCAAAGAAATGTAACCCAAATAGCTGTGCAATATACAGCTTATACACCTGGGAAAATAAAGACAGACACATGGTTCATCAGCATTTTTTTCATTATTAATAATGAGTTCTATTTCAGAAGTGGATACAAACCAAGAAAGATATAGCATTGGTATTAAGCTTATGAAGCGTTTAGTTTCTGTCATGTATTTTTTTTTTAACGGCTATTTAATTCTCCACAGTACAAAGCTTCTGCCATGGCTTTGGTGGCACGGAGATAGGTGCACTCTGTGATATGTTCCTTAATCCTGGTGCTCCAGGATTTTGAAGGACTGGCTCCATGGCTGGTAGCCTTCCATGCACTAAGGACAAGGCCAGAGTGTTCACCTTGGGCACTACAAGGCAGATAATGCAGCATGTTTGCCCTCAGGGGAGACAAAGTCCCTGACAGCAATCTTTGTAAAATGGGTGTCTTTAAGAATACCTGGAAATATTGCTCAGAATGATGATTGGCTTTATAAGTACACATGATCTTCGAATTCTTGTTTAGAAGGGAAATGTAACCACAGGCAGAGAAAAGAACTCTCTTGTGTATAGACATTTTGAAACATAAATATGAAATGTCACAGGCTGAAAAATGAGTTCTGGGAAGGTTATCTATCATGGAGAAAAAAAACTGCACATATGACTTAATGGAGTATTTCACATTGTTCTAAATCTCAGCATTGTTTCTATCAGAGGAAGGAAGAATGAAAGACTCTTGTGAGATCTTCTGTCCTCCCAGCATTGTACTGATTATACCTAGTGTGATTTTTGATACACTCTGCGTGATGCTTTCAAGGGTTAACTTAGCTTAATGAAGCTAATCTAACTAAACTCCTTCAACAGCCAGTATTAGTCTCTCTATAGGCTGATTCAGACTGACTGAATTAGGGTCCTTTGCAGAACCCTTTTTTCCTCCACTCACTATGAGGAGCTTAAGCAAATTAGCACCACCAGGTTAGAATGAACTTCAGAGAATAATCCACCTTTATTAGGTTATGGCTGAGCTCCTTGTCCCTAGGCATTTCTACATCCATACAGTTTCTCATTTGAGACAAGGTCACATTCCAGCATAAACATGGGACTTCTTTGGTTCACCCTGTATTCCAGCTACAACCCATCGAGCATTACATGTCACTAATAAATGAGTAGCCTACATCTTTAGAAAGAGTGTAACGTCTCTAGCTTGCCATTATGCACCCAGACCACCAGAATTCCCTTGCTCAAAGAAGTCTGGGAACCACCAGATTAAACTCTTCACAGAGAGTTTAAGGTCAGCCAAAAGCAGGCACTCTTTTAATAAAAATATCCACTGTATGGGCTTCCTTCTAGGATCAAAACATTCCCCATCAGCTGGTGTTAAAATGCACCATTTTAAGTCCTGCAGAATTACATCACAACCAGGTCTTCTCATTTGTGTTGGTGATCTGTGAGCAAATCGGCAGAATGATTCAGTTAAGCCAAGTTATCTACCAACTACTTCCATCTGCAGCATAATCAGAAATTCTCAGGCAGGCACAAAGGGATCAAGCATCCACAGGAAACACTGAAACTGAGAAAACCCAAGATTACTTTCAAACCCACAAAGTGAAGCCAAGATAGGAAGTGGGCAAAGTTAGGGACTTTTCCTATGCTTACAGTTGTACTTACACTAGATGAAAGTTTTTCAAGCAGAAGGGTAAAATTTACATGGATGGTTCCCCTTCAGATATTTCTACAAGGAAAAGGATCAGTAAGAACAACGGGAGGTCAGTTTCTCCCTCGTCTTACCAAGTCGTGATCCTTTCTACCCCTCTTCCTTCCAATGAGCAACGACGTAGACTTCTCAACAAAATAAATGACAGGGATGAAATGAGCACACCTTTATGGCTGTGCAGTACCCAGTCGAAAAGAAATAGCTGGGCTCCATCCAAGCCAGAGCATGACTGGAAGCATACCACAGCAATCGCAGGGCCATATTTAGGCAGTCAGAAAGGAGTGACCAAGAGAGAAATGGTCAGGGGAAACTGTATGCCTGAATACCAGCAGATGGCAAATTCCTGAGCTAAAAACAAGGTGTGCATCTACAAAAGGACCAATTCACAATTCAGACAGCTCAACCATGTATCTTCCTTGATAAGGTCCTTTCCATCACCACCAAACTGCATTTAACAAACTACCCATCTGTCTGATCTCATCTCATCGCCTTAAGTCATGTAGGCACCTGTACCTAAGCTAGGCATATTACACCTGACCAGTCTACTTGTAGATGTGATGAATCGTGCTGCTGGTACCCATTTCTTACTGTTGACTCCAAGAGGATTACTAGAATGACTAATTCAGTAGAGGATTGCCACCAGTTATGGCTTATCTCTTCAAGTGCCTTTGCAGGGGTAGACCTGAGCTATATGACATAATGCAATCAGCTGCAAAATAAAATGAATCTCATGTGTACTCTTAACATCTCAAAAAGGGTGAGAAATTGCACCATCTCCTTACTGCATGCATTCTTCCCTAAAATCTCAGGTGGTTATGGGAAACAAAAGAATAATTTCGAAGCAATCTAATCTGCAGCTGTAGAACTAGCTCTGTATATGATTCTAGCCAAAGATAACTAGAGACAGTTGATAACTTCAGTGGAAGTTCCTTTCTGTATTTTCACATTTGTTCAAGAAGAAAGGAAAAGGAAGAGGAAAGCAAAGCAAAGCAAAGCAAAGCAAAGCGAAGCAAAGCGAGAAGCCAGAGAAGCTGCAAAACTTACCTCGCCTGTGTTTAGAGATCTAATATTTTGTGTAAGGGCTGTACAACTTTATCTCCTCAACTTCTGTCTCCCCTGGTATGAATGTGTTAGAGCACAGCACCTTTAAAGAACATAGAATGGCTTCTGGAAAGCTTCCAAAACTTGCTCAGGAGGTGGCTGTTAGTGTATAATCCAATCCCACCTAATGTATTACTTGCTTTCGTGTGTCACAAGTGTATCTTGATGTTTCCTGCCTGTGTGAGAAGTGGTTTAATAGGCTGTGTGGATGATGTGACCTGGGTGTGCTGAATGACGCTTTCATATCCCAGGGCTGAGAAGAAAACCGTTTAAGTACCAACCTTTAACCCTCTCCCAGGAAATCTTCCACCTGAAGGGCTCTTGGGGCTGGAGGAAGGAGGGGTGGAGGCTTCGTGAAGGCAAGGCGTGAAAGAAAGGGGCAAAGGAGGAGAATGAGTTCTGTCTTGACTGAAAAGTTTAAGTAAATATATTTTAAAGAAACAGTTGTCAGTCAGTGCTTTTATAATGATATCACAAAGGCATTTCAGGGTTTCTCCATAAGAAATAACAGTCAAAGGAGTAGCTGAGTATTCAACTGGACAAGCATATGCATGGGCCTATCCAGCTAACGCTTCTCGGAGTTCTTCCTTACTCCAAGCTGATAGTTGTATGGATTTCCCATGTGTAAAGGGCCATTAGGTCCACTGCTCTGGCTTCCTAGCATTGTGAATGCTAAAACAGTCCGTTTGTAATCTAGATATTTTCTCTCCTTTTTTAACTTCTGTGTATTCCAAAAAACATGTAAAAGAGAAATCTTCATTAAAGGAAAAAAAGAAAGAAACCTCAAGCTGTAAGAAGAGTCACCATCCTCCAGGGATGGTAAAGAATTCCTATCACAGGAGTCTTTTAAGGACAGGTTGGGCTCATTTCTCTCACGAGTGGTTACGATTAAGTTTTTATAGGGACAGAAGATGTCCTGGGTGACCTCTTGATGACCCTCCAAGTCCTATCTCACCAGAAATTTCATCACTGGAAATCCAGTGAATAAAGCCTCTTTGCAAGAATTTGCATGTTTTAACAGAGGTCAGTGAATTACCAAGTCAACCAAAAAAATCCTTCATTTACGCATTGGGAAACTGAGGGAGGAAGTCACCTATTTAATGCCAATGGAAGTCAGCGAATTTAACCCTGACTTAGTCACTCTAGGCTCTTCTGAGGAAAAAAAAAGAATGTCTCTGGAGGCAAAAAATGAATGTCTCTGATCTACCTCAGAACTGATTTTAGGATGCGATTAGGTGTGAAATGGACATCTAGTTTTTAAACAAAATAATTTAGGGCAGACAAATCTCACTGTCACAATGGGCCCCATCTTTCTCAACCTGAGCAGCTGCAGTCAAAGGTGAACCTATGAAATGAAACAAACAAAGCAAATAATAGACATGCTGATTTATATCTGCATATCACCTGAACCAAGGCCCAAGTCAAATTCATCATGGCTCTGAACTCTACTGTGTATTTGTAGCTTATGCCTCATGGATGTCGGGAAAGACATTGTCTCAGCTACTGTCCTTTCCTTTGTTTTGCTGAAATTTCTGGAAATGTGGAATGGCCTGACAGCAACATAGTTAATGTCTCCATCTCCTCTGCACAGAATGCCAGCGATCTCCACAGTGAAAACAGAAATCCTACAGTTAATGAGAATAAATACTGGTAAAGAAATGCCTTGGTGAAAATAGTCCCCTAACATAAATATCCTTTTACTGTCACCTGGAGTCTTGGGCAGCTTAATGAGGGTTAACAGTAGTCACTACAGGAAACAAGAGTATTGGGTAAGAAGGTAAACAAAGTCTTACAGTCTTTGGGAAAGGAAGAGGACCAACAGATGACAGAAGCCAGAGATCAGGCCAGTAGCATCTGGCCTGCTAACCTAGTATGAGTCAGCCTGCCACTTTCTGTACCCAGTGGCACACATGGCAGCAACTTGGCTAGCATCACATTCATGTCCTTTTGTTTCCCTAGCCAAATGGACTACCAGAGGTGACTTAATGCACAAGTCCAAATGAAGAATTGCTGCTACCTCCTGTTGCAAAATAATTCCCCACAGGGCTGTGCTTAGTGCCAGCAAAGGAGAAAGGTCTTTTCTCCATTTTCATTCCACTTACCTCGGCACCTGGCTCTGGACACCACTATGGCAGCAGGTCATGCTCAGGGGAGCTGTGATTTGGACAAGGAGGGACTGTGCATGGTGAGATGAACGAGGTTTTGCAGCTGGATAGTGAATACTGGCAAGGGGTTTGTTGATAGAGCCATGGTGAATGTGTGTTGTGAATTTGATGATGGGCAGGATGGGGACAAGGCACGGTGCAGAGGGAAGTTGTGACACTTGAAATGGATGCTACATGGCCAGGGGCTGTCTTCATGGAGTTTGTGAAATCAGAAGTGCCCGAGGTGTGGTGAGGGACTGTGCTGAAAGACAGTATGAAGTGGCAGGTAATACTGTGGGTGCTAAGCTGTGTTGAAAGACCTTGTGACATCAGAAGCGGACATCGTGTTTTGAAGGGTAACACTAGGAGAGGTTGCAGAATTGTGGCTGCTGAGGTGTCATAAGGCTGGCTACAGAGTTCAAGGAGACCCTACCGTAGAACAGGTTCTGTGAAGTAGTAGGGGACAATGTATGGTGACAACTTGTGTTGGGAGAGATTTTGTGGTCAGAAGATGACACTCGGTAGTGATGAGTGTGCTAAGGGAGGTTCTGCAGTGACAGTGGACCCTTGGGGAAGGAGAAGTTGTGTTGAGGGAGGTTGTGAAATCAGCAGCAGGCATTAGGGAAGAGGACTGACGATTTCTCAATCTGTGTGACCCTGAGCAGCAGTAGAGCATCTTCTGCAAGGTCTGTGAAACTAGAGCTATGCTGCTGCTGTTTGATGCAGGCTTTCATTAATTAGTTTCATTAAGGAAGTAGACTCAGGTTTTGAATATGCTTTGGAGACAAGAGACCAATCTTACCAAAGTCTTATAAGAGCTATACAAGAACTGTGAGTGACTTTTTCAGCATGCTTTTGCATGGTCTATGGAAGTCATAGGATGGTTACTTCACTTGCATTATATGGAATGCAAAGTTTCTGATGATTCGGCATATCTCCACAGGGCGTCCATTACAACCAGTATGACAGTACATGGCAGTACATATCAATGGCCCAGGCTGATGCTATTTAACATTATGAAATCTGTTTGAAATGCCTTAGATAGAAAGCTAATTACCTGACATTCCCTGAATGCCCAATGGAGAGAGAGGCACCTCCAGAGGATGTAAACCACCATCGTAGACCCTCTCAATCACTGACAGTAAGAGATAAGCATTCTCAGAGGTGCCATCTGCCACGTGTTTGCAATATATTTCTTGTGGTCCAAAAGAAGTCGGTGATAGGATGACTGCAAGGAATAGGGATCATGTGCAGAATTTTCTGCCCTGAACTAACATTAAGATAGCCCAGCCTACTATGGAGCATGCCCTCAGCATGTGAGCTATGTTTGTCCTCTGAATTGCTCAGTATCTCTCTGGGAAGATGCCAGGACACAGAGCACTCTAGAAGGTCAGTGGTCATGGCTAAGAAGAATGCGTTCCTCGGGGGCCACCAGCGCCCTGAAAAAAAAACACATTTCTGCTTCCCTGGGGACGGTTGAAAGGAGACAGGCAGCCAAGGATGTTAGTGCTGAGTGTGTTCCTCAACATAGTCCCTGTACCAGTGGCATGAGGTGCCTGCAAGGGACACCTGCCGCCCTGAGGGCAGCAAACCTGACTCCACTCATCACAAGAGCTCCTAGACACCAGCGTTTGAAATAGTCTTTATTTTCTCATTGATTGCAACATAAGGCACTCATGGTACTGTTGGTATTTCTGCAATATGGTTGAGGCCTGGAAGAAGGAATCTGTAGGTGCATATGTGTGTTTCAGAGCAGTCCAATTTTCACCACATGCAGAAGGGTCAGAGAAAAACTCTAAAAAGACTTGATTTGCTTCCCTTTCCCAAGCCTCTGCCCTCAGTAGTTATCCCCACCCTTCCTTTCCCACAGCTACCCCCTTCTCAACTCCAAGAGCTCCTACTGCAGTCAACCCTCTTCTCTCCCTCACCTCAGCCTACCTCAAACATCAAACAAAAGTAGCAAACAAAAGTCACAATATCACAAAATAGGTCTAATTTGTCTAATCAAAGACAATTCCTGACTGTAGAGGCAGAGAGAGACCTTTGCTGCTTCACCACGTGATACCCAAAGTCTGAGTGAGATTTGTCCCTCTGGAGCCAACACCTGCCCATTTTGAAGCTTGCACAATCACACTGTTAAAACTCTTTTCTTCCTCTTCATTTTGTAAGTAAGTGGCACACAACAAGCATACTTCTTGTCTGCAGGGTTTCTGTTGTATTACGGCGAATAAATCGCTGTGTTTACTATTTTTCTAAAGTCCCTTTCAGGTCAAGCTGCTAAAATACTTTAATTCTCTGGGGCCAGAGGTGAACGACGAGTCATCAAATGCTGTTAGAGCCCTGTGCAGTTTGGGGAGACTCCTCCTATCTGCAGGAGAAAGAAATAGGCACCTTTTTACACATGTTGTCAAAGGGAGGCCCAGAAGCATTCGGGGAGGCAGGCAAAGGCTGATAATGCCCAAAGAGGATTATTGATGCCTAGCACCCAGGCTGTGAAGGCCTCAATGTCTGATCTCCCTTTCCCACCCCACGCACAGCAGACAAGCCCTTTCTCTTTTGGGGGTCTTGGCAGGATTTGGGGCGAGACATTGCACAGGAAGTGATTTTTGAAGGAAACATTGGAAGAAGGGACATCCTCCTCTGGAATAATCCCATTCCAGCTGACTCTCATATTCCAAGAAAGAAAAAACAAAACAGAATACAGTTACTCTGAAAACTTCCCGCAATCTCTACTGACTGCTCATTTGTACATCTCCTTTATAGCAGCATTTGGCCAGAGTACGAACGCACCAAGAGCCTTTCACAGATGCATGCAAAATCCCACAGCATCCCTGGGAATGGAATCCCTGGCAGGTAATTTTCTCCCCACCTACTGTAAAAGCAACCAGAGAAGTAGAGCAGAAATAGGAAACTGCCTCACAACATGAGAGAGCCCCATTCTCATCTGCCGCTGACTTCGTCCCAGCCTCCTCAGTACAGTGAAAACACTCCTTCCTGACAACACCTGCTTCATTACGCCACAGGAGACAGAAACTGAATCTGCAGGCTGAAAGAACTTCCTTGTCTTTTTCACAGAAACTGTTTCCCAGAAGATCCATGGGATGAATCAGAAACCAAGAGAAAGACACTAGAGCTGGTGCCAGGTCCCAGCTTCTCTGAGCAGTCAATTCCGATGCACTGGGGCAGGAAGGTAAGCATTTCTGGGAAAGGTTCAGCATTTCCTTGCCATCATTAATGCTTTGGGATGTTCTCTGTCTCTGCTGTTCCATCTTCATGCCCTCTCTCACAGACATCCACACACACACGATCACTGCGCAGAGTTACCTCCTCCTCATCTCCTGCTCCTCCCTCTCTATAAGTAGCAATGTTTTCTTCTGCTTCTTTTTTTTACTCTGTTGAACTGCCTCACCCTGTCTTCCTGCTTCAACCTCTCCAAATTTCTGCATGATTTTGCCTTCTCCTCAATATGTAGCACCTTGCTGTTACCTTCCCAGACATCAGCCATGCATACTCCGTGAGCGATAGCTGTCCCAGGCCGCAAGGCTGTAAGTATAAAAGCAGTGTATCAGTCACTAAATTCCCCTCTGTCTCTTGCAGAAACAGAGAGAAGAAGAAACTTTCTCCATTTTGGTTATTTCATAGTGACTGATCAGTTCATAATGCTCTCCTTTCAAAGCAGCTCAAGCCTGGCTGAAGGGACTAATTACAGTGGGACTGTGCCAAAGTCAGAGCCGTCATATGCTCTCCTCAGGTTCATGGAGAGCTTCTGCCTCATCAGCTCTGCCTCTGGCATGGTGGGAAATGGCACGGTCCTGTGGTACCTCGGCTTCTGCATCCGGAGGAACCGCTTCACTGTCTACATCCTGAACCTGGCTGCCACTGACTTTGGCTACCTGCTCTGCATCGCCATCGAAACAGTTCAGTACCTGATGCAGTTCAATGTGGGAGTGCAGTTTGGGATATTCCTCTTCCTGGATCTTTTCACGTACGGGACTGGCTTGTATCTCCTGACAGCCATCAGCATCGAGAGGTGCCTGTCTGTCCTCTGTCCCATCTGGTGCCGAAGCCATCGCCCAAAGCACTTGTCCGGCATCATTTCCGGCCTGCTCTGGAGCCTCTTGCTGCTGCTGAACATGCTGGGGTACGTTTCTAGCACTGTTTGCCTCTCTAGCAACTGCCACATACTCCTCATCACCATTGGAGTCCTGGACTTCCTCTTCTGCACGCCCCTCATGCTGGTATTCAGCCCCACCCTCTTCCTCAAAGTCAAGGGCAGCTCCCAGCACCTCCAAACAGGCAGGCTCTTCACCGTGATTATGCTCACCGTCCTCTTCTTCTGCTCGTTCTGAAGGGGAAGGAAACACACAGCCACACCATAGAGTTGATACTTGTCAGTTCCCAGCACACTCTCCTCCCTAAGATGCAGGTGCAAATCCCAGGCTAAGAGGCTTCTGAACCTCTTGAAGCCAAAGAGGGCTGCACTGATGCTCCCGTCGTCCGGGGCAAGTGCACTGCATTGGGTAGCGCTGCCCTGCCAGGGTGTGCTGGGCAAGCACCTAGGCAAGCAGCAGCCCTACTCGGAGCACTACCATTCGACACCAGTGCTAGCAGCAAGGAGAGAGAGCAGGAGGGAGGGCTTTTCAAGTGAAAGGGTAGAAGAGGTGGAGGAGCAGGAGCACCTGGGCAGCAGCCCTCTCTGAGAGGACACAGTGAGTCAAATGTAAAACCAGATCAGCAAAGGTTGTGTCCCTTCAGGGATGCTCACAGTTTTACAGCTCGGGTGGTTGTTTCCTTCGTAAGCGCTTAGCTGCCTTGGAGTTTCTCCAAAGTCTGCGGTAAAGTGTGTGTGGCGCCTTCAGCTGTTCGCTCTCGGCTCTTCCTGCTGCATCGCACAGCACTGCCCTGCACAAAGGGGAAGGGCACGAGCGCTCTCTCCTCCTGATTTTCTTGCCTGCTCTTTGCTTGATTTCTGTTTGCAGCGGGCAGAAGCAGGAAAAGAAAGACGACGCTCCCATGGCCGCTTGCTCTGCGATGGACGTCTGCCAACAGCCATCTGCCAGGGCAGCTTTTGGATCTGCGCTCAGAAGGGCAGGCTGTGACCAGCCTCTGGCAGCTCTCCGTTGGGAAAAAGGCCCATTACCGCTGCCGATCCAGGTAAGCAAGCCTGGCAAGGGAGTTACCATTGCCCCAAGCCGATTTCTTGTGTTACAATGCCAGACGCGAGCCTTTAAAGCAGTGCAACGAACACGCCGGTCGCATCCGTGGCGAGGGCGCTGAGCCTTGGCGGGGCGAGCAGGAGAGCACTGGGGAAGAGCAGCGCCCTGGGCTGGAGCGCCGCGGCTGCGGGGCGCGCTAGCACAGGCTGCGGCCGGGCGAGGCGGGCCGGGGCAGCGGCGGGGCAGAGCGCGGGCGCCGGGCGGCGAGGCGTCGGGGCGCGGGGCCGCTGCGCGGAGCCGAGAGCGCGACAGGCGCGGCGGGGGCGAGGGTGCGGGGGCAGCCGGCGCCGTGGGCGCTGCAGCCCCGGGCAGGCTCGCAGCCTCGGCGGGGCTCGGGGGCGCTTCCCGCCGCGAGGGCGGCTCCCGGCGCGGAGCGCGGCTGCCGGCGGCGCTGGGGGTCGCGGCGGGTGGCGGCGGGTGGGGGCCGGGCGGGCGCTGCGGGCGGGGGTGGGCGCCGGGGGAGCCGGGGGCTGGCGCGGCTCGGCTCGGCTCGGCTCGGCTCGGCTTGGCCGCCCGGGCGGAGAGCTGTGCCGGGATAGCCGTGCCCGGGGGCGGAGCGGCTGCCGGGGGCGCTGGCGGGCCGAGAAGGGGGGCCGGGGCCGAGGCGAGGGGCCGAGAGAGCGCGAGCGCCGCTTGCCGCCGAGCGGGCGGAGGAGAGCTGCTGGGGGGGGGGGGGGGCGGCGGGCAGCAGGCAGCGCTGCGGGCTGAGGCGTGCCCGGGCGCGGGGCGCCCCGAGCACAGCAAAGTGCTGCTGCCTGGGGAAGAGTTTTCCTCCCCGACGCTTGCTGCAGCTTTGTTTTCCTTCTCTGAGAATCCCTGGGGGCGCGAGCAGGTCCGAAGAAGAATGACCTCCGCGCTGCCTTGCAACGTTGCCTAATAGACAACGGCATAGGCAGTAGCCCAGGCGGCGCCAGAAAAACCGCCTGCCACCGTTTGGGCAAAGATGGTCGAGTTTTCCGTTGCTTTCTTTTGAGAGAGGCACTGAGATTACTTGGAAGACGTCCAGATGTGTGTAGGTCAAAGGCACTGACAACCATTGGTCTCCTAAAAATGCCAGGCACGAGACTTTCAGGCAATGCACATGTGAAAGGAAGGCCAAACACCTCGATCTCAACAGATCATGTATGTATACGCAATAGGTATGGAACACCAACAGCAACAAACAGCCAGTAAGAAAGCTTAAAAGGATTTATAAGAGCTTTATTGGTATAGCCTCGCTATATTTGGATATATATACAAACAGATGTCTTTCTATTATAACTACAGGCTCTCTTCACTGAATTGTGCACTGAGGACTAAACAGCAAATAATGAAAAAGAATGGCAGAGTAGAAGCACGTTTCCTGTTACTGAGCACGGGAGAAGTTTTCAATTTCTTCCTTCATTTCCTAAAAAAAGATAAAAAAGAGATAAAAAAGGAATAATAATTGCCAACTAAACACAGGCAAACTTGCTATAAGCTGGAATAGAAATGTAAAATCCTGTAGCTAGCTGCTTTGTATGAAACAAAAGTCTGTGTAGATGCCTTCCAGGTGGAAGTCAGCAACTCGTATGTAACACAGACTGCTAAGCAGGAAAGAGAGGAATAGTGAATAAGCAGGATATCCACTGTGCACAAGGAAGAAGTGCAGAACAGTGACAGGAAGTGCTGTGTAAGCAAAGTACCTCTATCAACTGCGTTTTGTCATCGTCTTGCCGATGGCGGTAAACACACTGGCTGAGCACCAGGTGTAGTTTTTCGAGGTGGCGGATGTTGCAGTGCTTTGTTGCGTCGCCAACGACATTCAGCAGTTGCTGAAGAAAAAAGGGAGACAGTACAAGTTTGCGTTAGCACGAGATCATTTGAATAGGCTCTCGATGTGTTCAGACACAAAAGAAAATGGTCCCACACAACTCGCATCCTCCTTCCTTGTATGGCTAAATAAAAAAGGAGTGAAACATCCAAGACCAGACTAAATATCGCAGCAGATTTCCATGGAGGAAATGAGCTGCTGTGTCCGACTTGCGAGAAAAAGCAAGGCTCCAGTTTCAGCTAGCATTGTGCTGCTCCTCAGGCTATCAATCACCTCCACGATCCTAACTGCAAGTGAACTTCTCTGAGAACAGTGGGAACTGCCATGGCCCGTTTTGTAGTAAAGGACAGTGGCTGCCACAACAAAGGCCCTCTTGCCTTGGATGAGCTTCTGTGGCTGCAATGCAGGTGTACTGCGAAATGCATCTTTTGAAGAGAGGCCACAGAGCCTCTAGAAAGAGGGCTGCCAGCTGGCAGTGGGAGCCTCCTGAGGTGCTTCTGTCTCCCCGTTAGCTGAATGTTGCCCATGCCTGCAGCTCTGCTGGCAGAACGGATAGCTCAAGGGTCGTCAGCAGAGCGGGAAGCAAAGGTGGATCAGTGAGCTCCAGCCTACCCTGAGAGAGAGGCTGGTTTCCTTCTCAGCAGGGGGTGAGCATTTCCTCCTCTTCTCTGCTAGGCTCTCTGAGGGCGATGCGTTCCTCCTTCACTTTTGTCTGCAGGCAGCTGCACAGAGATAGGAGAAAAAGCAAGCCAAAGCATTAGCTAAGCAGTTCTGTCTGCAAAATCTAGCACCGTCGTCTTACTTGGTGCACAAGGGAAATGGTGAGAGGGACTGAAGTACCATTGTGCTGGCTCACTACATGCATGTGTTGAGGGAGAAAGGGCAGCAAGCGAAGGGAGTCCAATTGTTATTAGAATTAAAAAGCGCAAGAACTATTAGATTATATCATGCATAAAAGAACGCCCTTGAAGATTTTGTGCACAGAGCAGACTGTAGACCGAAGGCATGAGCACAAAGCAAGGTCATAAGCTCAGGTGGCTTTGCCTCTCATCACAGGAAGTAAAAGAGGTGAGAAGCAGAAAAGTCTTTGGAGACAAGCTCTCCTTCCCCTGTGTTCCAAAAGCAGAGGTTGCCTAAGCCTCACAGACAGACGGCAATGACTTGGTGCGGGGGTAGCGGGCAGGAAGGCAAGAGGGAGAGGAAGAGAAAAAGGAAGCAAAAGCAAAGGAAAAATCCTCACTGTTTCCTGTTACCATAAGAACTTGTGCAGTGTTCAGCAACTGCTCTAAACAACATGTTACATTTGAGGAGTTAGCCGTTGCGGGGCCATCGAGGCCAGTGTTTTACAGTGTGAGCCAAGCTCTGTGGCTGGGCTTTATTTCATAAGCACGTTGAGTGACTGTCCTGGGGACTGACCTCACGTGCTGCACCTAATTTGGAAATGGAATGCCTTTGGCATAAAGCCACCGGCATCACCAAAAGCAGGTATGCCATGACAAGAGGGAAGATATCAATGTCATTGGCACCTTCTCCAAAAAAGGAAAAAAGAAAAAAAGAAAAAAGGAAGAAAGGACTTGCCAGTAGAGAGGGGTGTACTGGACTCTGCAGGCACCGCTGGCCATGTCTCGTCCCCTTGCTCCTTGAGCTGCCTCTCTTCCTCCTCTGTCAGCAGTCGAGGCTCAGTTGGTGATGCCGCAGGCAGGAGGACTTCCCGTGCCTGACAAGCTTCAGTCAACCAGAAAAGGTTAGCCAAGTGATGATGCGCGGACACAAGCAGAGTAAACCTTCGTGCCAGGAAATCTATTACCAAAGCAAATGCCGAATGGCTGCTAAGCTAGAGATAGCAACGCTGTGTTTGTAGAATAGGCTCACCTGCTTTCTTTTGTGGTGCAGCAGGCTTAGCAGCTTGCTGGACAAGCAAGTCCTCGAAAAACTTTCTCCCTTCCTCCTCGCTAGGTGACTGGACATTGAAAACTTCTCCATAAAGCTCAGAAAATAAAGCTCATACCTGAGGTGGGAGGAGAAAAGACAGTGCAGCCGTAAGCCCCCCCCAAATGTGTGTTCTGCTCCACAAAGATGAATTCCTTTTCCAGTGAAGCTGAGGAATGCTTTGAATAAGGGAGAGACTAGAACAAGTTTGCTTCTTGGCCTTAAAGGCGAGATTGCAGTGGTTCGGCAGGGCAATTTAGGGCATCTTGTTTAAGGAACATCTCTAGGATTAAAGCTCTGTGAAGCGACCCGAGGTTCCAGTGCTCCAAGGGAGGACACTGAGCATCTCCTAGGTTGCCTGTTTTGGATTTACTTGCCTTGCTGCCCTTCATGTTGAAGCCTTGTGGCAACTGCAGAGGGAAGAGATGCCAGCAGGGTGCCCTAGTAATGCCGGTGTTGAATGGCTTAGGAGAGCACAGTATTTGGGTGCTTAATGGAGTGATAAATTAACATGAGACTGAAAGAAGCCGGGAAGGCAGTGAGAGAAATACCTCTGCCGGGAGATCTGCATGGCAAACATCCGACGTAGCGAGCAACAGCACTGGAGCATATGCTGGAATGCCCTCTAGTAATGTTGTGAGCGTAGCTGTCAAGGTGAGTCTGGCAGCCTCCCACCAGGCATGGATATGTGGAATAGAAAGGATGCTCGGTGCTGTCCTCTGGGCTTCTCGGATCAACTAGTCAAAAGGAAGTTTGGAGAAGACTGTTGAAGCGGGTAGCAGAGGCTGCTGCTGAACAACAATGGATCAATCAAAATTGCCTGCAAAACGGGAGTGCACAAAGACAAAGTGTCCAAACAAGTCACCAAGAATAAGGTAACATTGCTGCTTGGACCCAGTTCCTTCAGCCTCTCCACAGCGAGAGGCAGGCCTGAATCTCTGCCTGATTTCCAAACTGCTTAGATGTCAGGTAACTCGCCCAGAGCCTCACGCCCGGTGCGAGTGGTAGTGTGCTTGAAAAAACAGGCCCAGCCCTTCAGCAGGGTCCACATCAGCCTGGGGCCACTGCTACACCACTCGAATCCAACAAGCGTGTTCTTGCCTCTTCCCTGCGGTGTGATGAGAGAAAAGAAACCCTTTTCTTCCCCCCTCCCAAGCCTGGGTTGCATTTCAGTGTTATAAAGAGGGAGGCTAGAGAAAGGGCAGGACGTGCAGTCAGGCTGAGGCAGAGGCGCCTCCTGGGAGCTACAGAGCCTGAAGAGGCAAGGGAAACAGCTCTGGAGAGCGCACTGTCATGAGCAGCAGCTCTTGCCATGCAGAGGGCTTTATCAGGAGCATCTTGGAGCTCCCTGAGCTGCTAGCAACATCCTTACTGTTTAGCCTGGAATGGAAAAGATGCTCATGCACAACGTCCTTCTTCTGCATTGTTCAGCGTACAAGAAAAGTGTTCTTTCAGCGCGAAATAAACACCACAGGAAGCAGAGGAAAGCCAGGCCACCACCATTAACCGCGGGAGGTCTGCCTGCTTCCCCTGAGTCTATTCATCCTGTGAGATTGCAGAGAGAAGAGGTACCTGTGCGCATCTTTCTTCGGGTGAGGTGCTGCTAGCAAAGAGAGCCGGCAGGTCCAGCACGTGAACCGCAAACCTCTCCAGCGCGTGTATTAGTGCAGGCGCCAAGTGGGAACTTTGCCCGTACCCGGGCTCTCCAGCGATTAAGAACCTGGGCCTGTGACATGCTGGCTGGCAACAAGCATTGCTAGGAGCGCAACTGCAAAACAAGAAGTTTGCAAAGGAAGTGATTGATCAAGACACAGATGTTCAAGGTGTCTTTCTTTGTCCAGCACACACTGGTCTGGATCTCTTCCCCCCGGCCGTGAGGCTCTTTTGTTCAGGATGTCCTGACTGAGCAGCCTTGAGGCCTCTGCCTTGGTCAAGTTTAGGTGCAGGGGGTCCACTGGAAATGGAGAAGGTGGTCGGGAAGGAGCAGAAGAACCTTGTGGGAAAAGAAATGCCGTGGGCTCTGAAAGGCCTTAGCTGTATCTAACAAAGTGCAAAACATTCCTGTGAGTCCATAGAACTGGAGGATATTTATTAGATCCCTTCATTCAGATGGTTTCATCTTTCCTTGTGTGCTCTCTCCTAGACTACAAATACAACTTTCTCGTGGTTTTTGCTCTGTTATCATGGAATACATCTGTGAATAGCACCTTTTTTTTCTCTTTTTTTGCCCTCCCAGTACTGCAGGACCTTTTCTGGCTCAGGCCAAGGAGCCTAGAGACTGGACCAAGTTCTGTGGGTCAGAAGCCTTCCTGAGCAGCACGGTAAGAGAGAGTGAGAAAAACTACTGATGCAGCTGGGACCCCATAAGCTAACTTCTCCACTGTGGGATTGAATTACTTTCCCATTGCAATATCAAAATATGAATGTAAGCATAGTGGCTTAAAGATCGCAAATGAAGCCTTTTTTGCAGGGTTTTTATTATGCCCTTTTAGCCGGCCATTCCTCAATTTTCTTCCTAGGAAGTGAGTCACTCCTGCATTCCCAATCTGGGAAGCTAGGTGACTCCACAAACCCACGTTGCATTTTTTTAGCTAAGAGGAGAGACAACATGTTTCTTTGGCCTTGAATCCTTGAAGAACAGCATGCATGAAATCAGCGTGCCCTAATTGTCTGTGGATGTCTTTGGTGGAGGAAAAGGAGGCTGGCTCCTTCCGGATGATCGGCTGGAGCTACTTGCTTTCCTACAACTCTAGCACCTAGTTATATCTCCGTGCTTCCTGCTTGCAGTTTTTGATACCAGAGCACCCTGGACTAACTCTTCTGTCCTCCCTCATCTAACGCCCCTCCCACTTGCAACGGCCACGACAGCTTGGAAAGCCCCAGCAATCGGAAGAATTTCAATGAAAGGACACAGGCAGTTACCTGTTACAGTTAAGGAAGGTTTGCTTTTGCTGGCCAGGCCTTGGAGGAAACGGCTCATCTTCAAGACCAGAAGGTGACTCCTCATCACAGTCCATGCAGTCATTTTCTAAGAAATGAGTGGTACCATGAGAAGGCAAAAGACGCTTGTTAACTTTCTCGAAGAGTCTGCAACCCTGTCCTGTGCTAAGACAGCTTCTAAATGTGAGCTGAACCCCGGGGCCTTGTATTTCTTCATCTGAGGTGCATACGCTGAATGCCATTTTCCAAAGCCTTCAGTCTCTACAGAGCTCTCCTAAGTGTCTGGATTTGCGCAAGCTATGTTTTGCTAGCGGTGAAAGCTCCTTTTGTCCTTGCAAACGGGAAAGATGATGCTGACAGCCTTCGGAAACTGGATGCTCGAGTGGAGAACATAGAGTTCTGTACTGTGAAGTGGGAGGAGTTCCCGGCTCTGCCCTCTCTACCATTCAGTTTCACCTCATCCTGACTGAAAGGTTTGTTTCTGTTGCTTGCACAAACTAGCAGTGTTTGCTTTGGGAGAGTTTTACGGCGGTGAAGGCAGTGAAGCCCTACCTGGCTGTTGGTCCTGCTGGAGTGCAAGTGCTGCGTGGGGAAATACCCTCTGCAGGCCTTTTAGGAGTCTCTGTAGCGTGTTCTGAAGCAGTGGCTTGGAAAGGGGTGGCAGTGGTTGTCCAGGGGAAGCCACAGCCCTCTGTGAAGCTGATGCAGTCTTCTGCATAGCCACAAGAAAATCTGTTGCTGTGATTTCAATGGCAGCAACATCGATGTGCAGCTTGTGACTGCTTGTGTAGATCTGCAGATAGTGTCGATGCAAAGCACAGAGGGCAGCTTCAGCGCAGAGGGCTTGAATATCGGCCCCACAGTATCCTGAGCAACAAGAGCAGAATCCAAAGGGATGTCAGTCTCAGGCAGCAGAAAGGAGTCAAGGACAGGCTTTGCTGAGGGACACTCTCAAAGTCTTTGCATGTGGCCCAAAGGGGAAGAGTTTCATGGGCAATGGCAAAAGAGTTCCTGCACTGCAGAGCAGTGCCCTGATGGGGAGCTTGCGTTACGGGAGGCCCAGCGCCCTACAGCCTGTGCTTCGGAAGTAGGCCTCTGAGCCAACCTTAGCTCCTGAGGAAGATGCCCCCCAGAGCCTTCCAATCTCTTTTCGAGCCTACAAACCAGGTGGTCACACTGTGGTTTGTCTTAAGCCTCTTTCTCAAAAAGAAAATAAGCAATGCGCAGTCCCCCTCCCCCCATCACATTCCCATAATTGCTTGTCTTCCTCTGCTAAAATTAAGAAATGTTTACATTCTAGTAACACACTGCCTGCTTTTCAAAGCTCAGTACTTTTCAAGTAGATTGGAAGAGTAAGTACAGTAGCAGGAGCAAGAATTCTGACTCCAGCTGCTATCCTTGAACGAGCAAATGTCAAGTTGTGCCTATGTTCATCGCTGCTCTTTGCCAGAGCTTCAGTGAAGTGTTTCCTGTTTCTGTCCAGTATAGTGTGTTGTGCATTTTTCCTAGCCTTCAATCCAATAACCTTTTTCTCCTTTTCCCCACAAAATGCGAACTAAAGACAAAAGAATCTGGGGTAGCCAGAAAAAAAAAAGAGAAAAAGAAAAAGAGCCCGAGCTCCCTGCTAATACCAGTAACAATGTCAGCTCCCTAAATGCTTTTGGGTGGCTCCGAGGATTCCCAGCCCGGCCACACTCAAGCCCAAGTTTTCCCCCGAGGCTTTCCCAAATGGAGAACTGAGAACAAGGCAGCAACCTCAGAAGGCAAGAACCTAGGTGGACTCACTAACTAAGCAAAGAGCAAGCCCTTGGGCAAGGAAGAATGTCCGTGTGCTCCAGGCGGAGTGAAACTCCTGTTTGCAGCCTTCCTGCCAGCTCTGTGTGGGGAACCGGGAGGTGTGCAGCACGTATGCCACTTGTTTCCTTGCTCACTCTCGGAGATGCTGTGGGGTAAGCCAGTTTTCTTGTCAAGCAAGGCTCTGTGCCAGTAGCAGGAAGGTTGCCGAAACAGCCTTACCTCTTTGTTTGGCAAGGTGAAAAGGAACTCCCTGTCAAAGCGTCCAGGCCTTCGTAAAGCAGGATCCAGGGAGTCTGGCCTGTTGGTGGCTCCAATGACCACGATCTCTCCTCTGCTGTCTAAGCCATCCATAAGCGCCAGGAGCGTTGTGACAATAGAACTACCAAAAAAATGTTGTTTGGATTCCCTGGGTTAGTAGCTGTTGTTACCTTTGGCATGCCTTTCTCCAAAGTCACGTCGCTCAGAAAGGAGAAGCTTTTCTGGATGAGCTGTTGTTAGCGAAAGGACTCATGGTAAGACAGAAAAAGCGAGGCAAGGTCTCGAGAGAGACCTTGTCCGGACACCAAGCTTAGTGACCTGATTTCAACTCCTGCCTTTAAACTGCTATGAAGCTCTGTGTCATTGTACTCGAGGAGTTCAGAGTGTGGGTGTGGGTGTGTGTCCTATAAAGGGAAGCAGGTGGGTCTTCTTTTCCTAGAGATGAAGCAGATGACATGGAGATGGAAGCGAAAGGAAGTACCTGTGAATCTGGTCTTGGCGACTGGAGCGCACAGGAGCGAGACCGTCGATCTCATCAAAGAAAATAATCGAAGGCCGCATCTCATAGGCCTGGACGGGAAGTACAGGTGCAGGCATACTGACACATGTGAAACAGAGCACCACGCAGCGAGAACATGCAGGATAAACATTATGGCTGCAAAGGCACTGGCACTGTGCTGGACCCAACATCTGCAAGATTTCCAGCCCCTCAGGCAAAGCAGCACAGCACGGGAACAGGAAACACTGATGTTCCCTTTTCAACAGGAGACACTGCCAAACTGTCCAAGAGGCCAAGTCCTCCTGGAAGACGTCCACCCCGGAAAAGTAGAGGTCCAACTCTGACCCAACCTACTGCGCATTTCCTCCTTACCTGCCGAAATAATGAGCGCAGCTGTCGCTCGGATTCTCCCACCCATTGACTGAGGCAGTCGGCACCTTTTCTCATGAAGAATGCTATTCTCTTGTCTCCCTGCCTACATTCATTTGCGAGCGCTCGAGCCACCAGTGTCTTTCCAGTGCCTGGTGGGCCGTAGAACAGACAGCCTCTGCAACATGAAAAGAAGAGATTTACGTAGCTACAACAAAAACATGGAAAAGTGCCCATGACAGCCCCCGTTGTGAAAGCAAAGCGGCCTTCCCTCCTAACCAGAACACTTCCCGTCTTAGACAGATTTGCGAGCAAAGCCTGTCTTTCTCCCTGCCACAGTTGGAGTCTCTTGGACTGTGCCTGCCAGAATTTGTTGGAAGCACTGGGGAGGAAGCCTTCAGCTGGGAGGCCAAAAACGGTCTTCTGTGTTTCCACACCCTACTTAAAACATCAGCCAGAAAAGGGAATTCCTGTGAACAAAGCAGCAAAGCATCTGAAGATTTGCACACTTTTAAAGGTATGGAAAGGGAAGGATTTCAAGTCATATTTCAACATCCAGTGAGTCAAGCTTTGTTGGCCAAGAATATATAAAGCTAACCACTACGTCTTGAGATATTATCCCTCCAAAAAAAAAAAAGGGGAAGAAAAAAAAAGGAGGATACTTTTCATGTTGAAAAGCATATTGCAGCAGTTAGCTCTGTAGTTCAAATGCACTGCCCGTTACCTGGGGGGTCGGATTTGGAATCTCTGAAAGAATTCTGGGTAAAGCAGTGGGAACAGCACCATCTCCTTTAAGGCTGAAATGTGGTGAGAGAGACCACGCACACCATCAATTACAGAACCTAGACATAGTTTCTGATTGCACTGAGTGTAGCTACATTTTCGTTTAACATCTTCTATCCCCCTTCTACACGAGAGATTAGCCCTTCCGAGAAGCTGTGCCTATAACCTACTTTCCAGTGGAGCTTGATAGCATACAACAGGCTTCCTTTCTCTCACGCTATAGCGTGCCTGTAGGGAGCAAAGATACAGGTTCTTTTAGACTGTGGTACACTTTGGAGGAAGTTCTTCTCAGCTGAGCGAAAAGTGCACTGGCATCACTGTGCTGTGTGAAATCCATTACTTACCGAAAAGGAGTAAGGTAAAGTCATTTTGACTTCTGCAAGGACTCGCTCAGTCTGCCTGAGGTCCATTCTTCCTCAGAACCTGAACTCAAAGAGCATATGAACAACAAATGGACTTTTGTAAGCATGGAAGTAAAGCTCTTTACTTTTGCAGAAGTTTCTCAGGCAAAGAAAATTGCTGAAGAGGACAAGGTAAATCTCCTGTGAGTGAAGCAAGTGTTTGGTTCACAAGAGAATATGTAAATTACTGAGCCCACAGACATGAGGGGCAGAAGTTGGAAGGTCTGGCTGGAAAGATGATCCAAAACCGAAGACAGCAGCAACAGGGAAATACACAGGAGCCGTCTGCAAATTCTTCAGACATGAAGCACCTTTACAAGTGCTCCTCTCATGCACCTTCCCAGTGCTCAAAGACTCCAGTAGCCATGACTGTCCACCTCCAAAACACTCCTGTCAAACCAGGTTGGCTCCACAGTGCCAAGGACCACAGGTGCGACAGCGGCAAAGGAGGAAAGAGTTATTGGAGCGAGGACCAAAGGTCCTATGACCGCAGCTGACAAGGGACTAGTAACACGGGGGTGGACGCGCTGCCAGGGAGCAAAGATTCTAAACGTGCAAGTTCTGCAGCCCTGACAGCGCCATATTATGGAGGGCTCCCGCAGGCAGCAATTCCCAGCAGCACCGAGGACTTCCCTAGGGGCACAGAGGGAATTCCCAGCCTACCGAGTTAGTCCAAAGAGCTCTTGTGGCAGGAAGAAATGCTCCTCTCCAACGACCTGCTGGGAAGGTCACCAAACAGCGTCTCGCACTGTCCCACCACCTCCTCTTGCCTTCTCCTGCTCGCTGCACAGCAGCTGCTCCAGAGCAGAACAGGGCAGGGCAGAGCTGTGGCGAGAGCAGCCCCAAGCACCTGGGCTCAGCTCAGGCTCCCAGGGCCATATGGGGAGGGCGCAGCTGTTGCTGCGATGCACTGCGTGATGCCCCAGGCCATGTCACAGAGGGGCTGCAGGGTCCCCTTGACCCCCCAGGTGCTGCCAAGGTGGGCCCTGCAAGGGCAAGGGGAGCTGCCTGGGGCACTTTAGGGAGCTGCCTGCACCTCACTGCCCACTCGCCAAGGACAACAGGGGGCACGGGGAGCCACAGGAGGGGTCCCCCAGGCTGGGGCTCACCTCAGGCATGCCACTCCCGCAATGTCCCCAGATCAGGGTTGCGGGGCTACAACTGCTGGCCAGGAGAGGCTCTGCTCAGGAAGGAAGGCCTAAATGAGCAAGTGGATGAATGAAGAGGAAGACTGTGACTGCACTCTCTCAGCCTCTGGGGAGGAAGGGCCAACTCCTAGCTGTTGCTTCCCTAGGCCACAGGCATGGAGATGGCATGGCCTAGTGAAGGAGCAGAGGGGTTTGCTCTCTCACCCTGAAAACTGTGTTAAGGCAAATCCACCATGAATGCCTCCAAACGGTGTCAAAGCCTGGGAAAATCAAGAAAAAAAAAAAGCGCTTATCGGAAAGGTCATTTCTTTCCCTCGGCACTAAATTCTCTCTGCGTTAGAGACGACGTCTGTGAATCCTGGTCTTGGGGTGGGTTCTAATTGGGGGGGGTTTGAAGATCTGATCCTAACAGGGCAAAACCAAAAGAAGGGTGGCGCCAGGTGGAGATTATCACTGGAGCCCCAAAAGCCCATTTCCCTTCTAAAGTCACTCGTTTTGCAGAAGAAAAATGTGATGCTCAGATGGAGCCTGCAACACTCGCAGTGCCATCCCACTGCTTGGGTTCCCAGTGGAGGAGACTGAGAGCAGCTTCCCATCTACAGCGTGACAACGCAGTATCACACACCCGAACGAAGCACGGGAATAATGCCTGCACGCAGTACATTCTGGTGACCCTCTCTGGTTACTTCTCAGTCTGCCCGGAGGGTGGTCCGAGGAGCGGCCAGCCCTCTGGCCTCTTCGGAAGGAAACGATGCCTGAGGTCTTTCCTTTCTCACCTGCTTGGTAAGCACTGCAGGCTGAGAGACCCCTTGCAGAAGCAGAACAGATAGCTGAGATGGCTGCATGGAAAGCAGAGTGGCTTTACACCGAGTGCCTGAAAGGCATCCCCTGCACATTATTTTCCGCCCTGCAAATCTGAGGGAGCCTCAAAGGAAGCAATGGAGTGAGCGAGACAGTGGGAGCAGAGCTGAGTTCCTACTGACCCCCTTGCCCCAACTGTACAGCTGCAGAGGTCTGTGGAAGGGGCACGGTGCCTTCGGCAGCAGCACTGACTGCAGAAGAGAGAAGCTGTAGAGGGGAAGTGAGCGTGAGTGGGGGAAAGGGAGGGGATGCGAGCGTGCCGGGAGGTGAATGGAGGGGATGGGAGCACAGAGGGAAGGGAATGGAGGGGCTGAGGGTGCGCGTGGCGAGCAACGGAGGGGATCAGAGGAAGCCTTGGGGGAAATGGAAGGGAGGAGAGTGCTGAGGGTGGGGAAAGCAGGGGGCTCAGGTGCTCACGGAGGGAAACGGAAGGAACCTGAGGATGCAGGGAGAGGACTGGAGGAGACTTTAGCAGGTGTGAGGGGACCAGAGCATCAGAACATGCATGGAGAAGGGATCTAAGGTCGCACAAAGGAGCCTGGAGTGTGCCAAGGAGGCGATCGAGGAGACTGCAAGGCACACGACTGCACGCCCCCGGAAAGCAGACAGCGACGCACTGGCTGCATAGAGCCCATGGCTTTAAGCTGGCAGGAAGGCAGCGCCCTCAGGGTGCCAGCACCTCGGCTCTGCCACACCAGGGCTGGGCTGGCGGCAGCCACACTCCCAGCATGCCTTGGGGCATCCCCACGGCCTGCTGGGAGCAGGGCTGCTATGGGGCACCACGGCTCAGCCCGGGGAGACGCGGCCCCTGCCCCCGTGGAGCCCCAACCAGCTCTTTCCCCCTGCCCCACAGCCCCAGCCCAGACCTCCTGCCCCATGGCCCCAGCTGCCACTCACTGCCCCAAGGCCCCAGCTCTGTCCCGGTGCCCCACAGAGCCCAGCACAGAGACCTCCTGCCCCATGGCCCCAGCTCGAACCTCCACAGCAGGGGCCCACAGGGGCAGTGACTGTGGCAGATTTCGAGCACCGTGCACTCTGACCTCCGTTCCCGAGACTCTGCCAGGGGCATTACCAGCACGGCCCCCAAGAAAGCAGCCTCCACGTCAGCCCCTGCTGTTCCTCTCTGCAGAGGAGGCAGGACCTTCTGCCTGAAGCACTGGCTGGGGCCCTGGGAGCTGCAGATGCTCTGCGGTGCGAAGGAGGTGCCTGGGCAGGAAGAAGCTGGCGCAGGAGGAATTGTGCCCCAAAAGCAGGAATTCCCTCATCCTCCTCTGGCCCACTGGCACGTGTGTTGACTCTTGCTGGTGAGTCGTGGGGACATGTCATGTGGCAGGGTTGGACGCCATGGCACAGTGCTCAGGCTTCATGCTTGTCAGGAATGGCGGGCTCCAGGCTGGGGGTGGGAAGTGGAAGGAGAGGCACCCCTCGGTTTTCAGGCATGCCCACATTGCCTACTGCATTGCCACCGTGGCCTCTGTGAAAAGCCCGTGCAGGGAGTGTGCAGCGTGACATGAGCAAGGGCAGGTTTGCAGGGGGGAGTGGGGCTGAGAGGTGAGCATGTAGACAGCTGGGACCAGATGGCGCCAGTGTGCAGGGGTGCACTTCTGTGTCCTTCAGCCCCCAGTCAAAGTGATGACTTGTGGTCTCCAAAACCAGCAGACTGGCTTTCACCTGGCAGCCTTTACACCCATTTGAGCACCAGCCAGCACTGTTCCTCTTAGCAGTTCATTGCTCCTGAATAGCAGGCAAGGAGTGTTGTTGGCGAAGGGGGCCGCCCATATGAAATCTGGAGAGCCACAGTGTTCACAGCAGAGCTTGTCCGTTCATGGGTATCCCCAGAGCTCTGTAGATGCAGGAGCCAAAGGGAGTCCTGGGAGGATGCCTTTTGGCTTAACGAAGCTTTGTGTCAGGAAGCCCCTGCCTCGTTTGATCCTAGCTTTGGATCTCAAAGCAAATAGAAAGCTCGGAAGGAGAGGAGAAGTCTTTTTATGCATGCCATGCTGCTGTTGAGATTTGTTTAGGCCTCTTCTTTGCACTGTGCATGCTACTGCATTGTGTAACCCTGCAGACTGGTGCTTCCACCGAGGGTCCTTAGCCTTATACCTGAGGAGCCGTCACTATGGGGTTTATGTAGGCATCAGAGGGGCAAGTGTTTGTGTGGAGAAGGGCTTTGTTCAGCCCTCTCGTGCCACACCAGGACTATGTTCCTGGAGCAATGCGATCAAAGCAATCTGATTTTGACTAATAGTGGGATTAATGAGCTTTGTCAGGTCTTGAGCTGTCCAACTAAGGATGCTCGTTATGAGCCCAGGCCAATTACAGACTTAGCTGCTGCCTTTAGACATGGGGCTGAGAACGATCCTTTTTTCTTTCATGGCCATTTGTGTTTCAGACATAGAGACAAGATGCTCTGAGGTAGTTCTGTTGCAAGGGAATAATCCCTCCCTGCAGCTCACATTGCAGGTGGGCTCCATCCTCCCTGCTAGGCTCCCTCAGAATGTTCTTTATTCTAAAATTAAATGAAAAATTGGGATTCTAAGTAATGGCAGCAAAATTGCCAAGACCCCAACACAGCAGAATCCTGGAAAATTTCAGTGGGGCATAAATGGAGGTGGTCACTGAAGGAGTGGGGCAAGGAAGGAAGAACAGCCCCCTCCCCAAACTGGCAACTGTGTCCTTGTTTTTTTCTGTATCCTTGGTAGCGGGTAGTAAATTCCAGCTCTTCAGGGCTGTCCCTGCACAACTCTGTGGCTTCCTTTGCAAGGCCATGGCTGAAGAAGGTAGAGTCCAGGGGGTGGGGGAACCTGGATGTGTTGGTGGCCGCACAGGCTACAGCCAACACCGAGGGGGTCTGTGAAGTAAGTGCCAAGGTCTGGCTGAGCTTATGGAGCAAGGGACTCAGCTGAGGAAGACTCCAGGGGCTGTTTGGGGAAAGAATGGTCCCGCTGTGGTGGCCTGGTTAGGTTGTGCGTGAGGATGCTGACTCTGGATGGAGGGAAGGCAAAGGAAGGGAGGAGAGGACTAAAAGGAGACATGGCTCAGCCTAGCAGGAGGAGAAGAAACGAGTAATTGGAGCAAGTGACAGAAGCGAGCGTGAGAAGCGCAGTTTAGGGCACTACCCAAGCAGCTGGAAGTCCAGACTGGCACTCAACCTAGCCTCCACAGGTAACGACACAGACTGTGAATGCTCGTAATGGCAGAACTGAGCTGAGGCCAGGGTTTACCTTGTTTCAAGCAAAGACAGGCTGTGAGGCGATCAGAAATTGCAAAAAAGTCATTTGCGCATCCTCTGCAGACATGTCCCTCGTTTGTAGCTGGCTAACTCTGCTCCTAAATTCACTGTTTCCACCATTCTGTTATTTCTCCCTGAAGTCCAGCTGAGCCCCTTCACTTTTGGGCCATAGCCGCCTGCTGCTATTTCAGTCTGCCCTCACCCCCATGCATATCTGAAGACCTCTTTCCCAAAAGCTGTTCCTGTGAGGTAATTACATACTCAGTTATTTCCAGTTGATAAACCTCGTGTGCTTAGAGATGCATGCGATGGACACACATGCAGAATTACCACTACCTTAATAGCCCCAGTATTCCTCCACGCATCCCACAGTGCCAGGTCCCCTTCCCGCTTCCAGCACAACATCTCCCAAGGAAAAATAAATAAAAATAAATCATCTCTGTAAGTGCTCCTATTCCCAGGTTTTTAGCACTTCCTTTTAAACCAACTGCCCAGCTAGTCAGCTGGTATAGTTTGACTTTGATCCATTGTTACATTTGAGGTGGAGAAGCACTTCCAGTTTCCAAAGCATTTTTCATACCTACTTTCTTGTCTGGTTTCATTTAATTCAAAACACACTCTATTATTACATACTATATGACTGTATTGCAATGTCTATGGTATACATTCTGAAATATCTAATAATTTCTTTATTGAAATTAAATGATTCAAAATGATCAAAGTGAAGCATTTTGATTTTTCTCAATTGAAATTTAGCATAATTGACCCAGAAGACATTTCAATGTTTCAACATTGCTCTCTCATGCAAAAGGAAGATTAGAGAAGTAGGAATTCACCATTGAAGAGAAACACTATTTGCCCAAAGATGGGAGATCTTTGGAGAGCAGCCTCCACCAGGAATATCAATGACTCCCCCACTGCTTCTGACCTTCCTTCTCTTTCTGCAGGTGTGGGAGTGAGGGCAAATTTAAGATAGCATTTAAAATACCAGCAGGAAATTAGTGGAAATGGAAAAGGTCCCATGTCCCTGTAAGATGAGTTTGCAAGAGAGAGATGATGAATTATCTTCTTGAATGGCCTGTCTCCTTCCTTTACTACAAAGGCAGCTTAGACAACCAGATTAGATTCAGTCACCTAACTTTTAAATAGCTTAACTGCTGGGAGATGAATCCCATCTGCTGTATAGACATGTGGCATGTGTTCAAGATCCATGATGGGTCTGGATCTACTGCACAGTTCTGTCCAGGAGATGCATTTCACATTCTCTGAAATATCACACTGAGCTGCACCGTGTGCTGTTCTGACTGTCTTTATGTGCACAGTAAACTATGCACATCCCGAAATCTGGGATGCATGGAGCCTAATCAACATGACATGGAGAAAGCATGTATGAAATTGCACGTGCATGTGTAAAAAAAACAAAAACAGAACTCCTGCCCTGGAAATCCACCAGCCTTACCCTCCCAAGCCTGCAGTTCTGCGCCATGCCATCACACCATATTTCCATACCACAGCAATGCAGGAGGCCAGGCTCCATGATTACTCTTTCAAATGCTCATAGGTGTGAAACACTTGGGGAAAACATACGGGAAGACTTCCTTACTGAGCTTTAGCTGTATGCAAGTGACCTATTTAAAGCTAATCAGGCTTCCTCTGTGTTCATCAGAGAGAAAGAAGTTAGCATCTTCACAGAGCGCTTCTTCCTTAGGACAAGTTGAATCATCTCCAGGAGCTGCCTGTCTCTCTCTGTTGAGTCCAGAGGGGGTTTAGATGACTAGATTAGATTCAGACAAAGCTTTTAGGTGCTTCCTGGTAGATGACATGAGTGTTTTCACCCACAATCCTCACCCATTTCTCCCTTTTATCTCTACTGAGAGATCTCCAACCACCCAGGCACCAGCATGAAGTCCTTCAGTAGGATGCCTGAATTTAGGCGAGATGAACTGAATCCTAAGAGTCAGTTACTCTAACACAAACAGATAATGTAACTCCCTGTATTTCTCTTGTTGCCAGATGTTGAACTTTTGACGTATTTGGTGACATAATCAATACGTTCATAATGGATAATTTGCTGAAGGAGCACAGTAACTTAGTTCCTGCAAGGTGGAAGTTTCACAGTTATTCAATTCACCGCACAGAAGAAAATCCTCTTGTCTTCCCTTTACTCTGCTTCCCCAAATACTTGTGCTGCTTCCCCAGCTATAATACTGGATTGTGTCACTTCCTCCTTTACCTATGGATGTCCCCTTGTATGACTTTTCATAATTAACTTGTGTGGGAGAATTATGACAATTTTCAGAAAAGTTTTTTAAAATGTAGCGCCCTACTATGGCTAAAGAAAATCCAACAAATAAAATAGCCATCTTCAACTTACCGGAAAGCATCAGCACCAGTGTATACACATTTATACACACTGAGGTTTGTGCCTTCGCCATCTGGTGGCAAAGCACGATCATAGCATGTCCACAGAGCTGAGAAAGTTTTAGGACCCTATCTATTTGTTTGAAAATGGGGATTCGAAATAAGTAAGATGGTTGAGAAAGTTTCTGTTTTCCAACGTTTGTTGATAATACCATCAGTTATATACACACATCATTTGGAGATCTTCTATTTTGTAAATAGGTGATACTTATTGTTTACTGCTGCTACTTGTTTTAATGTATTACCTTGTATTATATTGTACTGACCAACATTGCATTGCATCATGTCTGAGTGTTGTGGCACAAAAATATCCGACATGCTCTTTTCAGATAGTTGACTATGCATCTAGTCATAGGCTTGAGCAAAAGGCTGTCCCAGCTTATTCCAGTTATAGCTGAGCACATTGATTGATCTTACCCAAATTTAAACCTCTGCAGCAGATTTGAGTTCATATGACCTTGTCAATTTAATCTTCCTTTAAAGTTAATAAAGAAAAAAGGGGGACACTTCTTGGGCACCGTTCATCTTTTCTTAGAAGGGACATCTTCATAGCCCAGGATCCATGAATCTTCTTCGTAAACTATGAAGAACACGAGATGAACAGCTTAGGTGAAGGCGATTACTTCTGAGATCATATACCTTATATCATAGACAGCCATAGCACAGACAGCAAAAACCTCACATCTTGTCCTTCCAACTGGGGAATCCAAGTCAGTGAGTGTAATTATAACCCGGTTACTTTCTCATGTATCCTGAAATATTGGAGCTGAGAAAGATATCTGAGCCATATTACATACTAAGATCAAATTAAAAAAAAAAAAAAAGTACTTCTCTTCTTCTTTTTTCTAACTCTTACATCGCATAGGAGGGAATTTACTAGTTGCACTGGATAGTATGAAATTTGCGTTTTCCTGGCCTTAGAAATTAGTAGCTGAAAGATCTATTTCCCATCTCTAGTTTCTTTGCTATGAAGGATGGCCATTCATTTTCTTACACCCACTGCTTAATCCTGCCTGCTATAACACTGGATTTCAACACAGTTAGAGTTGCTTGCTTTCTCAACTGGGAAGTAACATCTGTGTTCACTTTGGAAGTTCTTGTATGATCCAACCATAAGTTGCTATGTAATTGCTTCTGAGACTTTTTTTTTTTTCTTTCAGTAAGGACTGGATTATTTACCAGATTTGCCTATAGACCCTTGATCTCCAGATGTCTATACATACATATAGAAGCTCCATTGTTAACCAGATGAAAGCCTTTTCAGATCTCCTTCTTTTTCAGAGTGCTGGGTATTACCAAGAGTGGAATAAATCCAAATCTTCTCAACATTTTGGAAAGAGACCATCTCTGTTATACAAAACAGAAATAACAGAGATAAAGTCTGTTTGTATTTAAAAGTAGACTGAAATTTAGCAAAACATCATTTCAGGACAATGTGGAACTAGAAGGTTACAGTCTAGGAATCCTAGAATAGCCTCATTTTCACACGTGTTCTTTGTGGCTTGTATGTCCAATTCATTGATAGAATTGATACAGCAGCAGCAGATTGTAGTGATGTATTCTTCTGTGCAAACAAATTGCAGTTACTTACCTTTGGTTTAATAAAGACGTGATAAGTGAAAATGGATATGAATTTAACTCTTTTCATAGTCGTGGAGTTTAAGTGCAGTTGACATCTACTCTGGAATATCATTGTAACCCCATGCAGACAAATGCATTTGAAACCTTATTTTCCCCAAAGATGCTCTCCATCCATTTCTGTCTTCACAGGTAACTTTGTATATCCTGCACACCTTCAAAAGTCAGCTCAGGAATTCATACGCCCATGTACCTACTAGTCAGACAGTCAGTTTGTTATGAGTGTGAATGGAGCTTGGTTTGGTGCAGGAACGAGCAGAATTAATCAAAGAGTGTTTTCTATCAGACATTTGTCTAGAAGAATGCCATCAAGTTGACTGGAAACAGTTGGAATCCAACCAGCAGACTTTAATATCCTTTTCTGAATACAAAAAAATATTAGTATCACAGTTATAAATATGGCAGTGAAGGAATAGTTGGTTTATTTGTAATAAAATCTGGAGTAGCTCTGCATGCATATGCCTGCTTATGGAATTCATCTCACCTAGAGATATACCTTTAAGCATGCCTTTGTTACTGTCTTCCATCTTAGTTTCTTCTCAATAGGGAGGGGGAGGAAAAAAAGTAACAGGTGTTTTTACAGAATGGTTCATGTGAGTATCTTAGACATCTGCTACATGATGAGATGAGTTATGCCATAGAAGTGCCCATTTTTTCCTTCCTTTTCCCTATTCAGGATGTGTAGAATGATAAGCTCAGGAGGCTGCAGCCAGGGCCTGTCCCTCTGGCCCTGAGCCAGGTGAGCAGAGAAGACTTGGAGATGGTAGCCGAGTTCAACCAAGAGTCCAGATGACCAGGAGAGTTCCTGGTGATGAAGCAGGTATGAGGTCAAGCTGAGAAGTCAGCCTGCGGGTCAGAGCCAGGATCAGGCCTGGTGAGGGTAACCAGGGACAGAGAGAGTCCAGTGCCTACTGGCAGGCCCAAAGTGACAAGATAGGTGCAGGGTCAAGCTGGGAGGTCAGTCCACAGGGCAGGGTCCAGAGCAATGGAGTCTGCACGCTGAGCTGAGCTGAGGTGAGCTGAGCTGAGCTGGAGATCAGTGCTCCTCTAGGGAAGCTCAGACAGAAACTGAAGGCCCAGGGTTGAGCTTAAATGGGGCTCCTTGGCCCATGGGCAGGAGGTGCAAGTGGATGCCTCAGGCGAGGATGATCAGGCCCATTAAGGCCTGTTAGTGCCCTCAGACCCTGGAAACAGTAGTCATTGAAATGCTCACTAGCATATGTAATTTTGATTTCAGAATTCAAAGAACTGGGAAATGTTACTACCTCTTTAAGGTCTGTCAGAGACTATTTCTTCGCTTTGCAGTCTCATTTAGCCTACTTCCCGCTAACAGCTCTTGAACATTGATACGTATGTATTTACCATTATTAGACTGTGACTTAGTGGCATTCATAGTGCTCCAGCTTCACACTGGAACAATCTAGGTAGATAATGTATGTTATGGCTGGTTTGGGATAACACAGACAAGTGATTACATTTCAGAACGGCATTTTGGATGAAATCAGTATTGTCCTCATTGACCAAAGGAAGTAAGCTGTTCACCGCTAGCGGGAGCATATGATCATGATCGTTTTTTGCCAGTTGTTCTCCAGAGTGTATCAAGACAAGATTGCTTACCTAATGTGAACAAATATCTGAGCAAAACGGCAGCAGAAAATTACACCACAGTAGCTGAGTTCCTCCTCCTAGATCTAATCAACAAGGCAGAAGCACAGCCCACTCTCACTGTAATGCTTTTAATTATTTGCCTGATGACTGTAGTTGGAAATCTGGGCTTGACCGCATTGATAAGGATTGTCTCCCCAAACCACCCTCCCAAATAGCTTTTCCTTAGCCATTTGGCAGTCTTAGACCTCTGCTGCTCAGGCATCACCCCCAGGACGGTGGCCAGTCTCTTAGCAGAGAGCAAAGCTGTCTCATTTGGTGGCTGTGCTGCCCAGATGTATTGTTTCTCTACATTTTGCACCAACGAATGTTTCATTCTGGCTGTGATGGCATATGACCAGCTGGAAACCACTGCTATACAAAGCTGTCATGTCATGAAGCCTCAGCATCCAGCTGTGACTTGGTTCTTACTCTTGTGGGTCTCTAATCTCAATGATACACAGCAGCTGTGCCTTTTGGGTGTCCTTCTGCCATTCCAGCATCACCAGTCACTTCTGTGGTGTGGTACCCCTGATGAGCCTCTCCTGCTTTGACATCGGGGTTAACAAGATCATCCTCACAGCATTTTGCATCTTAGGTGACATCTTTGTCATACTGCAGGTACGCATTTCCTACATCTACATCATCTCTGCTATCCTGGAGTGCCACTCCAGCGAGGGAAGGCACAAAGCCTTCTCCTCCTGTGCACTTGATAGTTTTTGCCATATCCTTTGGCACTCCAGCTACACACCCCAGAGCTCTGGCTCCTTGCCTGACCAAGACCAGGTGATGTCTGTGTTTTATACAATGGTAAGCCCCACGGTCTACAGCTTGAGGACCAAGGAGGTCCTCAAAATGAGGCACTGAACAGACTGTTACATGGAGAAAATTGTTTGTCAGTCAATAAAACCTCCAAAGGAGTTGGAACAGGTGCTTAAAAAATTAAAATGATGAGTACAGCTGTTCATGGATGAATTTATTCTGAAATAATTGCTCGTTATGCAACAGAAGTAGGAGAAAAGTGAATGCAGAAGTGAAGAAAGATATAACTGTAATATTAAAGACTTTTCTGTAATAGCAAGAGCTACAGCTTTATTGTGAGAAAGTACAATTGTGACACTTTTGAAGGCATTTAGTTTCACCTAAGTTTTTACTTTCAAGTTTGATGCCTTGAAGACATCCCAGCTTTCTTTTCAACTGTTGCTAACTAGTACCACTTCAGCAGTATCGCTTCCATGTTCTGTTTCCATTCCCTTACCTCATACATCCTTGTAGTCTTTTTTTTCCTGACTCCCAGTCTGAAGGTGATCATTAACCTTTTAGCAATAGTGGGTCACATTCATCAGGCACCATAGACTGTTTACAGTATTAGTGATGTGGGTGACTCGAGTCTTCCATGCAAGAACAAAGTTACCACACAGCAGGTGGTCCTGAGGGACAGCCTACCCTCTTTTGTTGTGGGTGAATATCCTTGAATCAATTCACAAGCATCGCAGGCTAAAAATGTGCACACAGAGGAATTTTTTACAAATGCTGAGGCTGGGATTCATCTTACTTAAGTTTAGACTTTTGTTAATAAGCTGCCAAAGCATAAACCAAACTTGTAGGCTCTTTCTATAGCTCATGAAGGCAAATAAAAGTCTGTTTGCCTCCATAGTTTGATCACACCTGTCTCTGTCTCCCTTGAAAGGTCTATATTTATATCTATGAGTTACAGGAAGAGTGTAGAGTGACCAGCTCAGGTTTATGGAATTATTTCAAGTCCACGTTAATGCAGCTTAAAGCTGCCCTGAGTTCTGGTTTTGGATCACATTCCATCTGACTCAGGGAGCTGGCTCTCAGAGAACAAAAAGCCACTGGCTTCAGTAGAGAAAGACTTCAGTCTCAGCTGCTTTGGCCATGGAAGTAGCACAGAGAAGGAAACGTAACCTGCTATAACACTGCCTCAATACACAGAGTTATTAGACAAATGGGTGTAAGACCATTTTTCCCTATCCTTAGGAAGGACTGCAAGTAAAGGTCCCATAAAAAGCTACACTCCCTCTCACTGGGTCATCACTCAGAGCAACCCATTCTGCCCATCCTGAACCACTTAGACCCCTTAATGTGTAAACGTAGTGTCTGAGGAAGAAATATGTTCCACTCTTCCATATCCTTAGCTTTATCATTAAGACTGACAGGTGTCATTAAGCAGTAACCAGTCAGTTCCCAGAGCAACTCTGGCAGCATCTAGAAGCACAAATTTTCTGCAAGCAAACATTTTCATGCTTCCTAGAATACCATGGATGTTTCAGATATTCCTGACTAAACTGTGAGAGAGGACTGCAGGAAAGAAAGATAAATAACCCAGACAAGCAATACCTGTTGATCCACTTTTAACCCAGCTATCTCCTGAACACCACGGCTTTCTCATAGTCTAGACGAGAACTCCGGGAGCCATTACATTGCCAGTCTAATGCAGTCTGGAAGAGGAATCGGTCCAATGCAAATACATTGCAGACCTCATGGTGCAGCCCAGACAGACGAGCTTCCCTCACTCATGATCTTACACATGGCACTGCACATTCATTGTCCTGGGAGTCGCCCCCACTCCACAACACGAGCAGCCACTGTAAGCACAGTCTAACTAAGGCTGCGTTACCTGGGACATTTCTGCCTGCCTAAGCCCCACTGATGACTTTCCCTGCTAGGGACAGTCAGAGCAGATCACTCTTCAGCTGAGTAACCCAATTCAGCTCTCTGCTCTGAAGGCCAACAGTTTGTCGAACAACCTCACAAGTAAGCTAGCTTTTCTGGCAGGTAGAGATGTCCTTAAACTCCTGCCAGAATCAGGGGAAGGGTCTTTGTTCGTATGTCTCAAAGGCTCCTCAGCTTCCCAGAACAGCTGTCTTCATCATCTTATCGTAAAGTAATTTCAATAAGTGTCCAGTGATATTGCAAGAGCAGAGAGAGGTTAATGGCAAGCTGTTACTAAAGCATGATATCTATGTCAACATCTTCCAATAGACCATTATTTTTCTTTTCTTCAAAAGAGTTAATTATTCAAGGACCTTACAAGAAAATTATATGTGGGATTAGGTGGAAATGCAAAGGCAGTGTTAAGGGAGAGGCACCAGAACTCTAAGCAAATCACCAGCGATCACCTACTTGAAGAATTTTCTATCTGCATTTGAAGAATTTTCTATCTGCATTTGAAGAAAAATCTACCCCGATGGATGGACACATAATCTGAGCCTGGATGGTTCACACACGAACAGGTTATCACAGCAAAATATCTGCTCCACAGATGAGCAGGCTGCCTGAAACTAGATGGTCCATGAGCCAAAGAGGTTATCTAACAAAGGACACGAGTCCAAGGGTAGATGTGTTATTAGAGACAACAGGAGTCTTCTGTGGAAAAACCAGCTAACTGTGTATCAGGACTGTGCATTTTAATGAGAGGAAGAATTATCAAGTTTGATCATAATTAATAACAGAGGTGGATTCACATTCAGATGGCATACTTAATGCTTAAACTCCACGGAGTTGCACTGCAGCTCTTCAGAGTCAGATAAGCAGAATTGATTCCTCTGATATCTTACACTGTACTGCTATTTACGTGAATATGGTCTTGTTATTATTAAAAGAATTTTTATTAAAGTTTGCAGTCTAAAGCTTTGTTAAGCTTTGTTTGTCAGTTGATAGGGACAGACATGACGAGGGTTCACTGAATTTGCTAGGATACTTATGTCATCAGTTTCACTAGTAAAAAGTAGTAAGGGCAGGGAAGGAGACGGGCATGTCCTATGATCAATGACAACAAAGACACCCTTAGAGGATGATTCCTTCTGCTTATCACACTTATCTTAAGATGGGATGAATTGTCCTTTGAAGGTGATATTGCTTCCTTTGTCTATAGGGGGAGCCTAGAATAGATGTTGACTAGACCCCTAACCAAGGGTAGGGGAAATTAATTCACAGAAAGATTCTTCATTACAGTGCACCTGCTGAGACTCCTAATTAAGGCCTGGTGTCTTGCAGGAGATCTAATTTACAGACATTAAACTGTATCGAGAGTCATAAATACACCAAGTACTTCAGTAACACCATTTTTCTGAAGAAAGAATTCCGAAGAGGCAAGCTGAGTGTTAGAATATCACATTTGATATTGAAGTTGTTTCTCAGCGTGTCACTCCACTAATGTTTCACAACGCCCAGGCTGCAGGTCTGCTGCAACATACAGGGAAAAGAATGAGCTGTTGCTCCAAAGGCAGTACTGAATTGCATAGTTCTGTAAACATCAAAGCAAAGAACATTTATCTGGGCATTTACCTGGAGCAGGGAGGGGCTCTATTGTAAATCTGAAGTCCTAAAGTTTTTCTGTTTAGATAAATCTTCTGACTTGTTTCAGTAAGATGTCTTTCAAGTGAAGAAGGAAGCTACTCACTCTTACGAAGGTACATGAAATGTTTGTAGCTTTTGAAATAAGAGTTTATTTCTGGGGTCAATACGGCATAAAATATCTCACACCTTCATGCAAGAAAGGTAGGCCTATTTCTTCATTTTAGAGATGAAAAAGATCATTTTCAATCTGCAGATAGAATCATAGAATCATTTAGGTTGGGAAGGATTTCTGGAGGTCATCAAGTCCAACCTCCTCCTCAGAGCAGGTTCAGTCAGATCAGATTGCTCCGGCCCGATCCAGCTGAATTTTAAATGTCAGCACAGATGGAGATTCTACAAATTTGCACCTAATCCAGTGTTTGATCACTCACGTTGGGGCAGGAGAGGGAAATTTCCTCCTTCAGTTTCCCAAGTAGTCCATGGAAGAGAGCAACCTGTTGATAGCAAGCTCATTGAAGCCCTTTTCTGAGAATTAACTGGGCTAGTTGCTGTGCTTTAGGGCAGAAAAGGTTGGGTAGGTTGGAGATAAACAACAGCCAGCTATGCAAAGATAACTCAGTGTGTAAAGGCAGTCTGGTCTTCTGTGCACCTAAGCAGGGTAAGCATTTTGCTCACTTAAACTGTGTACCTAACCATTATAGGCTGGTTTTAATCCTGCTGTCTGCTTCTTGAAATGGGCAAGTACTTCTGAAGATTTGGCTCAAGGGGGGAATAAACTGGCTTGGTATCTACAGTATCTACTCTTGCCTTTCTGGATGAAACAGGTCAGTAAGAGAATAGTTTTGTACATATGCAATACCTTGAAGCCTATGCTAGAAACAGACCTCAGCAAGAATTGAAACCTCCATTCAGTCACCCACGTGATAAGAACTCCGCTTTGAGAGTGTCAGCCAGGTTACTGGTAACCTCCAATAGATTAACAATAATTTTTCATGTGAGGTGAAGCTGGTAGAACCTTTACAGGGATGACTGATTCCCTTTTTGTTCAGGATTCCTTCCCTTTTAGCATGAGATTTTTCACCCTCTAAATGGAAAGTATTTCATTTGGTGACTCTTCCCAATTTATTCCTGAGCAGAAGATGGCCACTTTTCCTTGACAACAGGGATGCAAGCAAATGAGAAATCCTTTCTCAGCCAAACCTGGAGGATCTTGTGGTATCTCCTCCTTTTTGGGAAGATGCAAAGCTGAGTTTTCCTGCTGCTGTTACCATTTAGTGCTTGCCACCATTTCTTTCAAGAGAGGAAACTCTTACTTTCTTCTGCCAGGATGTGGATTTGTTATTTGTATGTTTACAAGTTGCAGTCCCAAAGGTCAGGGTGGTGGAGGTCCATGTAATGAAGGCAGGTCTTAGCAAGTTGGCACAGCTGCAGCCTAACCATTATATTCCCATTTCAGCAAGGCTGAACAGGGGCTGCTTTGCCCTGTTAATGGACTTTGTGGCCCATACTGAGCTCTAACTACCCTACTACCAATGCCCCGGGGAGATAGCTAGTAGGCAAAAAATGTATTGGTGATTACAATACAGGAAGAATGATGTCTGAACTAGTGTCAAGACCACCTATCTTCAGGAACAAGCGGGCCATTGCCCTTGGAGTGGGCCATTTGGATGATACTGTACACCCAACCGTGGCCACGAGTGAGGGGAGAAGAGTGCTCCATAGATGTCCTCAAGAAAAGCAGACTTTTTTCCTTAAAAAAGGAGAAAGAGGACACACGAAAACCATTGTAGTGCCGGACTAGGAATGGTGTTTCACAGTGCTGCTGCTGCCTTTTGAATAAATTATTTTATCTTTCTGCGCTTTGTTATCTCACCTGAAAAATAGGAACAGTACTCCCTTGTATCACAAGTCATTTCAATGCGTAATTAAAGAAGTCTACTCAGAAGCTATGATGAAAATGCGCCGTACTTCCTTGTGGCTACTGAGACAATCCATTGTGTGTTGCCAGTTTCCCATTACTTCTAGGTGTTGAACCAGTTTCTTGTCGGGAGATAACATGAGTGTGCTAGCAACATGCCTGAGAGGAATCACTGTGTGGCCATTGAGTTTATCCTCTCTGGACTAACAGAAAGCCAAGAGGTGAAGGTAACCCGCTTTTTTTAAGCACATTAATAGGGAATCTTGGAATGATCATGTAGATGAATGTTGATCCCCCGGCTTCACACACTGTGTACCTTTCCCTCACAACTTGGCTTCTGTGGATTTCTGTTACTCCTCAGCTATCTCCCCGAGGTTGCTGGTGAACTCTTCAGCAGTGAGGAGAGCCACTTCAGTCAGTGCCTGTGTGGCACAGCTATTCACTTGTCTCCTCATGGCTAGTGCTGTGTGTCTCCTGCTGGCAGTAAAGGCATATGACTGCATGTGGCTCTCTGTAACCCTCTCCTTCATGCAACTGTCATGTCCTCAAAAGCCTGTACACAGATGGTAATCATCTCCTCTTTCACTGGCTTTGTCCAGGCACTTGCGCAAACTATCTCCACCTTCACATTCTCTTTCTGTGACTTTGGTGTTATCGGTCATTATTTCTGTGACATCCCCCGAGGATCCAGCTTTCATGCTCTGACACCTATAGCAAAGAGACGGTACTTCACATTTTTGGTGTGTTTCGTGGCACCTTCACATCTCTGGCAATTCTCATCTCCTCCATCTACCTCATCTCCACCACCCTGAGGATCCACTCCTCCAAGGGCAGATGCAAAGCCTTCTCCACCTCTGCTTCCCATCTGAGAGCTCTCTTCTTGTTTTATGGCAGCACCGTTTTTATGTGCGGTAGCCCAACATCCTGCTACTCATTGGACTGAGATAAATGGGCCCCTCTGTTCTCTACAGTGGTGACTCCAGTGCTGAATCTTACCAGCTACAGCCTAAGGAATAAGGAGGTGAAGGATGCTCTGAGGAGAGTTTTAGGTCATATCAGAGAAACTTCAGCAGACTTGTTAGAAAGAGAACTTTGTTTGGGGAAAATTTATCAAAACCTTGGTACAAAGAGTAGGACTTCCAAGGAAGATTTGATCAGCTTCCAAGGGTGAGATTCAGAAAGGTACTTAATTGTTAGAAGTGATTTTAGGTGGACTTTATACTGGTTGTATCTGCAACTTCTATCTTGAAAGACTGTGTTCCTCTGCTGCTGAAAGCTGGAGGAATCCTGACTCTTAACTTGCAAGTTCCAAGCACAAACAGGACTCCTGCCTGAGGAGTGCGTGGCACAGAATTGCAGTTCTCTGTTCTTTTAGGAACGTTTGCTCATGTAGGAAAACCACCAGTCCGTCAAGATGAGAAAAAGCTTTCAGAGATATTCAAGAGGAGAAAAGCAATGTGATTTGAATTTATGGCCACTTCTGCTACGTCTTCAGTATTTGAAAGGAGTAGCCTCTTCCAGTGCAACACACAGAACCTGAAGTTCTGGAAAGGAAATCTTGGAGAAGAGACACCCGTGTTTTTGCCCCCCAAACACTAGCGAAAGTAACTGTCCCTCTTCTCTTAAATCTCCCTCTTCTGTCACTCATTACTACCTCCTTTTTCCCCTTCTGCCTGGAAACATGAAAAAACTACAGAAATGCAGAAAAGATTGATTTCTAATTTTGCTACCATTGTGAAGTAACAAGAACTTGTTCCTGCTTTTCATCTCCACATATCAGCAATCCACTTGAGGCAACTGAGTGAACTGGTAGTTATTTTAAGGACATTGGACATAATTTGAAAGTTAATCAAGCTGCAGTGTTCTTTCACTTAAAAAAATGCTGAAATAAGATGGTGACTTACCAACTACATGTCTGCCATCAATGTGATTTTGAGAATAAACGAGCAATCATTTCTGGGAGATGAGAAAGTTGGGAAAGGCTTTGGAATCCTTTTATCAATTCAACTAAGCTAGCTCTAAGGATAGGTGTTCTATCTCTAGTAGATGTTTCATCGCTTCTGGCTGAGTTTACAAATGCTGTCCCTCAGTAGGCAGAAGGAGTTGAAATCTTTATTGAGCTGAAAGTGACAGAATTAATCTCAGACAGGCGAGAGGTTCCTGCCTCTGCATAAGGTTTACAGTCAAAGGGGGATGGAAAGAGGTCTTGCAGATTCCCTTTGCATTTCACTGCAAGCCTGTTAGGGCTGTTATTTCCCCTGACTTCCTCTCCTTAAAGCTGTGCATAACTATAGCAAAGATTGTGTCCCTGTGGTCATCTATGGCACCCTAAAGAAGGATTTTACAAGTCTCAGGAAAATACAGCCTTTTGGTCCTGCTAGTTGTCAGCTTTCTGTTGCTGCAGAGGCTGAAGCTCAAGGTTTATCTCTTATTTCTCATCATTAAGTATCATCAGATATGTGAAGATCACAGTTTTTACACGTATCAATGTTGCACTGTCCTTATCTTGAACAGAGAAGTGAGATTTTTAAACCAGATTTCTGAGGTGTCCAAAATTGTCTCTTTCAGTGGACTCCCAGCTCAAAGGAAGGAAATAGCTTGAGAAGAAATCACAGGCATCATTTTACTTTATTGTGTATGTTTACAGGTCTCTGGGAAGAGCAATGTACACTACTACTCTTCCAGAAAAAGACAGGTAGGTTGTCATCAAAGAGCTTCCCTGCACAGCAATGAGTCATGTCTGCACACCTCTCTCTGCGTTGATGTTTAAGATAGTCAAAGCCATCTCGAGCTAAGCATCAGCAGAACCGGCAGCATGTTTCAATCAAGAATCACAATCTCAAACCTAAATATGCTTTCTGACAAATATCATCAAAAAGAACAGATTTTCATAAGCCCCGCATTCATCTAAGCCGTGCATTCACCTATCCCTTAGTCTCCACCTGAAGAAACCCAGACCCAGATTTGGGAAAATGCCTGCCTTGAATCACTTGTCATGACAGCAATGCTAAAGTAAGTCTATTTGCGGTAGAACAGCATTGTCCAGAGTCAGGAGGTCCTAGGGGCATTTGGGGGTTTCCCTGCTGCAAACAGTTGAGGAAAACTCGATGAATCAAGAACAGTACTGTTAAGAATTTTAGGGAAATTTTCAGTGTTCAGCTAGGAATTAGGTTAGATCTTATGGAGTATGGAGAGATATTGGATCCCTGTATTTCCACTGAGATACCTATTCCTTAGATCTTTATAGTGTAAAGCACCAGACGACTGGCCAAAGTATGAACCTTCATCCAGTCTCTAAATAAAGCGGTGAAAAATGTCCCGACAATTGAACTGGATTGTGGCTCCAACATTGACTATGGTATTTAACCATGCTTGGATTGCTGCTCTGATAGATTATAAAGCTCAGCTATGACATAAGGCCAAGGCCTTGGAAAGGCGTTAGCAGAGCTCCTTTAAATGAAGCGTTCCCAGAGACACCAGGTTGGCACAGACTGATGAAAATCGGAGTGAATGCCTGGCATTGGGAAACGGCCTCTGTGTCCATCAGTGTTCCTGGGAGCCTTGGAAAGCCTAGTACAGTGTATGTCACCCTTCACTGTAAGGCAGACACCTAGTGCAGCATCCTGCTCCTCTCATGCTCCTCTTTTACCATGCAATGAATCTCAGTCCCCTCAAAGGTCTCTTGCTGTCTTCAGCAGCTCTCTCAAGTTGAGGCACCTCATGTCAGCACACCAATATATGTGAGATGAAACCTGCTTGTGCTGTGCCATCCTGAAGGATTTGCTTTCTCTTGGAAGCTTAGCACCACCATCACTTTTTTTGTGTAGAAACATGAGCAGACACCACTCTTCGAAGCTCGTAGGAGCTAGTGGGAAAGCATAACCTCTCAAAATACCTAGTTATTCCTCTTAATGCCAGGAGAAGCCTAGACCTGAGACTTACACAGCTCTAAGGTGTCTAAAGGTAAAAGCCACAATACCACCCCAAAGGCTTGGGTTTGACTGGTGACAATATGCTCACATCCTTTTTACTGACAATTTCCAAAGAAAGATGAGAGCTACATGAAACCTTGAATTTAGTTTCAGTTCTACTCTTGTCTGCTGAGAAGATGGTGGAAGGGCGCATGTAGATGGAAATGCATGGCCCAAGGAACAGAAGTGCAACAGTGATATGGGAGGTGCAGGCAGAGAGTGCTTTGAGACGCCCTTTGGAAGAGCGTGTCCTCAAAGAGACCAAAATAATGACGTAGGACACAACAAGAACAAGCAAAGAGCCTGAGGAAATCAGACCACTATTGGCAACCACGATGCAACCAACCACGTAGGTGTCAGTGCAGGCCAGCTTCAGCAAAGCGTGTACATCACAGAAGTAGTGGTCAATCTCGTTGGGCCCACAAAACAATAGCTGAGCGGTCAGCAGGGTCTGCACCAGGGAGTGCACACAGCCTCCCACCCACGAAGCTGCCACCAGCCGGCCACACACATGCTTGTTCATAATGCTTGTGTAATGAAGCAGCTTGCATATAGCAGTGTAACGATCATACGCCATTGCTATGAGGATGAACATCTCCGTGCAGGCAAAGAGATGGACCCCAAAGAGCTGTGCTATGCAGCCCACAAAAGAGATGGTCTTCTTTTCAGCAAGAAGGTCATAAATGAGTTTGGGAACTGTGACAGTAGAGTAACTGATATCTACAAAGGACAAGTAGCTCAGGAAGAAGTACATGGGAGAGTCCAGCTGTTGACTGTTCCGTTTAGTGCTGATGATAAGCAGGTTTCCAAGAATGACAGTGGCATAGAAGACTAAGAAGAATGTGAAGCATACTTTTGCTAATGTATCATCTTGTGTGAGTCCCTGGAGAACAAACTCCGTCACATTGTTTTTGTTCTTCACATACATCACGTAGGCAGGACCTGAAGCACAGAATAAAGCCGCCTGTGATGGCATTAGAAACACAGTGTTATCAGTACACATCCATGTCGATCACTGGTATGTTCAATATCAATGTATTCCCTTTTATGCCTTTTGGGGAAAGTTTCCTTTCAAAGTCAATGCTTCTCTCAAGGAGTGACAGTTGATATCTAACTCAGAATGTATTACTGAAGTGTGTAATAGCGAGCTCCACTTATTTGCTTGAGGGAGTTGGTGGAAATATCCTCCAGATTCATATTTCTGACCTTTGCCCCTTTTAAAAAGGAAGACTAGTCACTAGGTTGCCTAAACATCCACTTCTGAAGTGTTGATTTGGAAACGAAAAACTGACTGAGAAGGATAGTGCATGTTACCATTTGAGTCTCAACACGTTAGACATCCCCTAAGGAATTCTGCTCAAGCAGTGAACGTACCTTCTTTTTCAACCCTCTGGAGGAATTCAACAGAACTAGTCCTTACTAGTGCTCTCTGGCTCTGGTAGAATGTCCATGCATTTCTGTGCAGCCATCAATATTCACATCATGACACAAGGCAGCTGGCTAATTAACATCACTTCAACTCTCAGTGTAGATCCTTCTGGAGGAGGTAAAGTGGACACCTACCTCATGTCTGTTTAGCAGAGATGTGCCTTTAGGCACAAACTGTCTTTAAGGCGCCCTAAGTGAAATCAGACCATGTTCAAGGCATGCCAGGAAACCTGAAGCAGGAGAGTCATTGTCCTATATGTGCTGTACTGGGCTACATCTTGTGTGGATTGGTTCCGGTTATTGCTCATGAGTTTCTGGGTTGCGACCTCAGCCTCCAAAAGAGCAGGTTTGTATTTCCTCAGACCACCTTTCCTACAGTACATGGGTGAATACTGGAGATAATCTGCATTAGTGATGTGTCAGTAAGGTTTTTGTACACCTCAGCCAAGTTCTGGACTAGGCATGGAAACCCCCATAAACACACCTGTGATGCCCCTGGGGTAATAAATACACCGCTGCTGAATCTCCTTTACTCACCAACACCCTTGTATTCACCTTTGCTGCACTCTAGTGCAGTACGCAAGTATCACTAGTGTTCAGTTTCTACACTGAAAAGATAGATGGCAAGAGCTGCATAACAGTGTCCACAATACTGGCAAGTCCTTTGGGCTCTTAATCCTGTTCCACAATCACAGGTCAATCAGTTCTTTCTCACGAGATCTCTGCCTCTTCCACCCTCCAACTTTAGCAGCAGAGGAAATATTCTTTCGTGTCTCCAGCCCTATCTCCATGCCACTCCGTGGGCAGAGGGAAAGCAGTGTGGGGAGGCCCAAAGCGTGTGTGTTAAGAGCATTGTTGCCACGATGTGTACAGCTAGAGGGGACAAGTTAAGACTGAGTACATAGGCAGTGCTGCAGCTACCTATTGACTCCTTGACTCTGTAACACCAGAAACTTCCTTTTGACAGATATTTCTGGAAATGGCATATAACTGAAAAATAAGCAAAGAAGACACCAATTAAATAAAGGGTAAAAAAAATAGAGTTCTTTCTACTTTCTCACAAAAGTCACTCAACAATAATGTCTCTTTTCAAAGGCAGGATTGCCTGCTATTCTCCTCTGATGACCTTCTTGGACCACTTCAGGCACTTTCATCAAAATCTCTCAGCTCCAAGCTGCTTCTTATGTGTCACGAGAGCAGTCCACATCTCTGCCAGGGCTGAAAACTACAGGGGATGAAACGGACAGCCTGAATGTCTAGCTCCATTTCTCATTTTGCAAAAACAACTTCCAAGAGCATCTGCAAGAACAACTCTCTTTCTCTCCAGATGGGGAAGTTGTGGCAGAAATATTTCAAGTAAATTGCACAGCAGAAGCACAAGCTTACCAGAAGCAATGAGATCGCAGAGGCATGTGAAGTATTCTTTGTCAGAAAGAATCAGTGGACGGGGAGCTAAAATATATGTTTTGGACAGCTATTAGAGTAATCTCTACAGGGTGACTCTGGAGCGTGATCACCTAGACCATGTCACGTTGTGGGGGGGTTTGCTTGCTTTCTTGCTTGCTTTCCAATGCTGTTCAGATAAATGGACTTCATTTAGTATTAGCTATGTGCTTCTTTTGGAAACATTTCTATTTAAAATCAATGTCATGGCTGACCATTTGCAAGATTTTGTGTTCACATTACCCTTGCAATCAAACATTTTTTGAGTAAAGATGTCTCTTACACGTGTCAGATATTTTTTCCCTTCCAAGACAATATTTCACATATGCTTTCTTCTTTCTTATTAACTTGCTCTTACCATTGCATGTTTGCAGCATAAATAAATATCAGAACTGTGCTATATGACTGTTGGCACTTAGACATCTGGTCTGTACACGTTTGAAACAAGAAGTAAACGAGGAAATTATTTCAAGACTTTAAAAATGTTTGTGGTCAGGCCTCACTACTTGCCAGGTATTTTTACTCAGGCAATGCAAAATACAGAAGCAGCTGGTTAGTCCTCATATTAAGTCATTATAAGAATCTGGGCCAATGTGTAGAGGAATAGAATGCTGTTGTTGTTGCTGTTGTTGTTGACGCCTTCCATAAGCTATGGTCCCGCTGTTGCCTGCTAGCATCCAGCAGCCGGAAGAGAAATCAGAAAAATCATGGCGTTCTTCCCCAAAACATTAAAAAAAAAAAACCAAACTAACAGTTTTAAAATTATTAGCCTTAGCTTTAACTGGCCGTGTGCCCTAACCCCTCAGCAGTTTCAGCATGAAGGGGGTCAGTGGGCCCCATCTGTCTTTCTACCTGCCCCACCTAGGGTGAGACAGACCAACCTCTGAAGGCGCCTGTCCCTCTCTGTTGACAAGGGTGCTGAGCTAGACAACTGTCCTTCATTGCATGAAGAATTTAGACTGCTACAAATAGGTGGGGCTGGTCCCACCTTTAGCTGTGTCCACAGAGCGTGAATGCTGGGTGAGGGACATGCTGGCCCAGGCCTGAGGGACACTATCCCTCTAAGCCTTGAGAATCAGGATTTATCCCAGTTCCGTCCTGCTGGCTGCCATCCACATAACCCACCACGGTGAGGAGAAGACACTGAGACGTCCGCAGTGTACTGGTGCATGCCTGTGAAATGGGAACCCACTCTGCCACCCCCTGCATAGAGCAGAGGACATTCGGGGAACCAGAGCATTTGCGACATTGTCCCACGGTTTGGTCTGTAGATCTGCCGCTCTCCTGTGCAGGGAACACCTTCTTATCTTGAACCACACTTAAGCCATGTTAAGGTGCAACACAAGTGCAAGCAAGTGTTTATAGGGAACATGAAGTGAAGGAAGAAAAAAGAAAGTGCTTTAGTTACTTTCAGAGTGCATTACACAGATGTCTTTCTCCCTCACGCAGCTCATTTGCTCTTTTCCTCCTGGCAAGGTAGGAGTCAGGGTCCCGTGGCTCCTTGTGGCTCCTTTGGCCTTGTGGAGAACCTTAGCTGCTATAACTAACCTCCCTGTGGCAGCTTTGGCTGGCTCTGAGATGATTTAATCTTCCATCTTCACATCTCTTCCTTCCTGCAGGAGTAGCTGCTCCAGCTATTCCCTTGGAATACATGTTTCTTCCTTTGCCTGGACTTGTAAATGTGCCCTGTTGGGCTACAAGGCATACAGACCTTGAGTACAGGAATTATTCCCAAATAAATTTTTTTTTCATTGACGCATAAAATTGTGCCCCCCAATGCTTTCTTTGCCCCCCAATGCTTTCCTTGCCCCGCAATGCTTTCTTTGGTGGCGACAATTTCCTACGGTGAGCAATTTATCTTTCACTTGGATCTTTGATTCTCTATTAGTCTAAACAGTAAAATGCAAAATCTGAGGCAGAGATGAAGGGCAGAGGGGATGGCTAGGAAGGAGGGCATTAGTGATAGGTGAACTACTGCAGAAAGGCAGAGAGTTGCTGCACTGGAATGGGAAGGGGAGAAGCTTCTCCTCATATCACCTGCATCAGCAAATGACCCAGCCAGCATCTAATATCAGCAGTTTAACTGCTAACCCATGGATTCAGCATATGACAATGCAGTACTCCTAAGAAGGCATTTACTCCAAAGTAAAGGGGAAGGAAGCCTTTGGTACAATTGCTTCCAGCAGCAGGTGACCAACAGCCTTGCAGACACCTTGGGCCATCATTTCCTAGCTGAGTAGATTACAGAGTAGATGGAGTTTGTCTGACGGAAAGTTTACACCCGGGAGAGCTCAGACTAATGGGATGCTCTGCCTGGAACACATTTTAATATTTTTGATAGCATTCATTTCTTTATTTGCTGGTGTCTCAGCAGTGCTTGGAAGCCCCAGTCCTGGGCCTGTGCTATTCAAAAAGAGAACATAAAGGGAATCCCTGCTAGTCACAGAGTTTACAATGCCATTCCAATCAAATAATGAGCTTTCAGTGTCTTCCTAATTACTGCAACAGCTAAAACCAAGCTTTTCTTCAAAAGGGAGCTTTCAGTAAATTTTCCAAAATGGAATTATAGTGAGAGAGAGACTTGATTTTCTCAGCTCCTGAGAAAATGTTACCACAGTTCTACACCTCACCCTTTTCACTCCAGACTTTTCTATTCCACAGTTTTCTCATGGCACTTTTCATCTCCTCATTTCTCAGTGTGTAGATGAGTGGGTTCAGCATGGGTGTGATGACAGTGTAAAACACAGCCACGCTCTTGTCCTCTGAGAGATTGCTGGATGGGCGTATGTAGATGAATGTGCATGGCCCAAAGAAGAGAATCACCACAGTAATGTGGGACCCACAGGTGGAGAGGGCTTTGTACCGCGCTTCGGACGTTTGCCTTCTCAAGGAAAACAAAATGACAATGTAGGACGTGACCAGGATGAAGAAAGAGACCAAACAAAGCATTCCACCATCGGCAACGACAGTGATGCCCGCAACATAGGGGTCTGTACAGGCCAGTTGTAGTAGGGGATGGACATCACAGAAGTAGTGGTCAATTTCGTTGGGGCCGCAAAAAGGGAGGCTAACAGTTACAAGGGTGTGCACTATGGCATGCACAAAGCCCCCCACCCATGAACCCATCACCATCCAGCCACACACACGCCTGGTCATGAGGGTGGTGTAGTGGAGGGGTCTGCATATGGCAAAGTAGCGATCATAGGCCATCATTGTGAGGATGAAGATCTCAGCGCCGCCGGAGATATGAAACCAAAATAGCTGTGCCATGCAACCCCCAAAGGAAATGGTTTTCTTCTCAACAAGGAAGTCAGCAATCATTTTGGGAGCTGTGGCAGAAGAGAAGCAAAGATCTGCAATGGACAGGTGGCAGAGAAAGAAATACATGGGGGAGTTCAGACGCTGACTGCTAACTACAGTGACAACGATGAGCAGATTTCCTGCAACGATAACAATATAGAAGAACAAAAACACCACAAAACATATTTTCTGCACCCCTTGGTTCTTTGAAAGGCCCAGAAGAATGAATTCCTTCACACTGCTTACGTTCTCCATGTTTATCAGTCGGGTGCCAATATGCAATATACAGCTTATACACCTGGGAAAACAAAGACAGACACATGATTCATCAGCATTTTTTTCATTATTAATAATGAGTTCTATTTCAGAAGTGGATACAAACCAAGAAAGATATAGCATTAGCATTAAGCTTATGAAGTGTTTAGTTTCTGTCATGTATTTTTTCACAGCTATTTAATTCTCCACAGTACAAAGCTTCTGCCATGGCTTTGGTGGCACGGAGATAGGTGCACTCTGTGATATGTTCCTTAATCCTGGTCCTCCAGGATTTTGAAGGACTGGCTCCATGGCTGGTAGCCTTCCGTGCACTAAGGACAAGGCCAGAGTGTTCACCTTGGGCACTACAAGGCAGATAATGCAGCATGTTTGCCCTCAGGGGAGACAAAGTCCCTGACAGCAATCTTTGTAAAATGGGTGTCTTTAAGAATACCTGGAAATATTGCTCAGAATGATGATTTGCTTTATAAGTACACATGATCTTTGAATTCTTGTTTAGAAGGGAAATGTAACCACATGCAGAGAAAAGAACTCTCTTGTGTATAGACATTTTGAAACGTAAATATGAAATGTCACAGGCGGAAAAATGAGTTCTGGGAAGGTTATCTATCATGGAGGGGAAAAAAATTGCACATATGACTTAATGGAGTATTTCACATTGTTCTAAATCTCAGCATTGTTTCTATCAGAGGAAGGAAGAATGAAAGACTCTTGTGAGATCTTCTGTCCCAGCACTGTACTGATTTTACCTAGTATGATTTTTGATACACTCTGCGTGATCCTTTCAAGGGTTAACTTAGCTTAATGAAGCTAATCTAACTAAACTCCTTCAACAGCCAGTATAAGTCTGATTCATAGGCTGATTCAGAATGACTAAATTAGGGTCCTTTGCAGAACCCTTTTTTCTTCCACTCACTATGAGGAGCTTAAGCAAATTAGCACCACCAGGTTAGAATGACCTTTAGAGAATAATCCCTTTTCGTGCCAGAAAGTAGCGCAGAGCTTTTTGCAATGCCATCCACCTTTTTCAGGTTATGGCTGAGCTCCTTGTCCCTAGGCATTTCTACATCCATACAGTTTCTCATTCGAGACAAGGTCACATTCCAGCATAAACATGGGACTTCTTTGGTTCACCCTGTGTTCCAGCTACAACCCATCGAGCATTACATGTCACTAATAAATGAGTAGCCTACATCTTTAGAAAGAGTGTAACATCTCTAGCTTGCCATTATGCACCCAGACCACCAGAATTCCCTTGCTCAAAGAAGTGTGGGAACCACCAGATTAAACTCTTCACAGAGAGTTTAAGGTCAGCCAAAAGCAGGCACTCTTTTAATAAAAATATCCACTGTATGGGCTTCCTTCTAGGATCAAAACATTCCCCGTCAGCTGGTGCCAAAATGCACCATTTTAAGTCCTGCAAAATTCCATCACAACCAGGTCTTCTCATTTGTCTTGGTGATCTGTGAGCAAATCTGTGGAATGATTCAGTTAAGCCAAGTTATCTACCAACTACTTCCATCTGCAGCATAATCAGAAACTCTCGTGCAGGCACAAAGTGATGAAGCATCCACAGGAAACACTGAAACTGAGAAAAGCCAAGATTACTTTCAAACCCACAAAGTGAAGCCAAGATAGGAAGTGGGCAAAGTTAGGGACTTTTCCTATGCTTACAGTTGTACTTACACTAGATGAAAGTTTTTCAAGCAGAAGGGTAAAATTTACATGGATGGTTCCCCTTCAGATATTTCTACAAGGAAAAGGATCAGTAAGAACAACGGGAGGTCAGTTTCTCCCTCGTCTTACCAAGTTGTGATCCTTTCTACCCCTCTTCCTTCTAATGAGCAACGACGTAGACTTCTCAACAAAATAAATGACAGGGATGAAATGAGCACACCTTTATGGTTGTGCAGTACCCAGTCGAAAAGAAATAGCTGGGCTCCATCCAAGCCAGAGCATGACTGGAAGCATACCACAGCAATCGCAGGGCCATATTTAGGCAGTCAGAAAGGAGTGACCAAGAGAGAAATGATCGGGGAAACTATATGCCTGAATACCAGCAGATGGCAAACTCCTGAGCTAAAAACAAGGTGTGCATCTACAAAAGTACTGATTCACAATTCAGACAGCTCGGCTATGTATATTGCTTGAAAAGGTCCTTTCCATCACCACCAAACTGCATTTAACAAACTACCCATCTGTCTGATCTCATCTCATCGACTTAAGTCATGTAGGCACCTGTACCTAAGCTAGGCATATTACACCTGACCAGTCTACTTGTAGATGTGATGAATCATGTGCTGCCGGTACCCGTTTCTTACTGTTGACTCCAAGAGGATTACTAGAATGACTAATTCAGTAGAGGATTGCCACCAGTTATGGCTTATCTCTTCAAGTGCCTTTGCAGGGATAGACCTGAGCTATATGACATAATGCAATCAGCTGCAAAATAAAATGAATCTCATGTGTACTCTTAACATCTCAAAAAGGGTGAGAAATTGCACCATCTCCTTACTGCATGCATTCTTCCCGAAAATCTCAGGTGGTTATGGGAAACAAAAGAATAATATCGAAGCAATCTAATCTGCGGCTGTAGAATTAGCTCTGTATATGATTCTAGCCAAAGATAACTAGAGATAACTTCAGTGGAAGTTCCTTTCTGTATTTTCACGTTTGTGCAAGAAGAAAGGAAAAGGAAGAGGAAAGCAAAGCAAAACAAAGCAAAGCAAAGCAAAGCGAGAAGCCAGAGAAGCTGCAAAACTTACCTCACCTGTGTTTAGAGATCTAATATTTTGTGTAAGGGCTGTACAACTTTATCTCCTCAACTTCTGTCTCTCCTGGTATGAATGTGTTAGAGCACAGCATCTTTAAAGAACATAGAATGGCTTCTGGAAAGCTTCCAAAACTTGCTTAGGAGGTGGCTGTTAGTGTATAATCCAATCCCACCTAATGTATTACTTGCTTTCGTGTGTCACAAGTGTATCTTGATGTTTCCTGCCTGTGTGAGAAGTGGTTTAATAGGCTGTGTGGATGATGTGACCTGGGTGTCCTGAATGATGCTTTCATATCCCAGCAGCTGCACAAAGGGCTGAGAAGAAAACCGTTTAAGTACCAACTTTTAACCCTCTCCCAGGAAATCTTCCACCTGAAGGGCTCTTGGGGCTGGAGGAGGGAGGGGTGGAGGCTTGGTGAAGGGAAGGCGTGAAAGAAAGGGGCAAAGGAGGAGAATGAGTTCTGTCTTGACTGAAAAGTTTAAGTAAATATATTTTAAAGAAACAGTTGTCAGTCAATGCTTTTATAATGATATCACAAAGGCATTTCAGGGTTTCTCCATAAGAAACAACAGTCAAAGGAGTAGCTGAGTATTCAACTGGACAAGCATATGCATGGAACTATCCAGCTAACGCTTCTCGGAGTTCTTCCTTACTCCAAGCTGACAGTTTTATGGATTTCCCCTGTGTAAAGGGCCATTAGGTCCACTGCTCTGGCTTCCTAGCATTGTGAATGCTAAAACAGTCCATTTGTAATCTAGATATTTTCTCTCCTTTTTTCACTTCTGTGTATTCCAAAAAACATGTAAAAGAGAAATCCTCATTAAAGGAAAAAAAGAAAGAAACCTCAAGCTGTAAGAAGAGTCACGATCCTCCAGGGATGGTAAAGAATTCCTATCACAGGAGTCTTTTAAGGACAGGTTGGGCTCATTTCTCTCAGGAGTGGTTACGATTAAGTTTTTATAGGGACAGAAGATGTCCTGGGTGACCTCTTGATGACCCTCCAAGTCCTATCTCACTAGAAATTTCATCACTGGAAATCCAGTGAATAAAGCCTCTTTGCAAGAATTTGCATGTTCTAACAGAGGTCAGTGAATTACCAAGTCAGTCAAAAAAGTCCTTCATTTACGAATTGGGAAACTGAGGGAGGAAGTCACCTATTTAATGCCGATGGAAGTCAGCGAGTTTAACCCTGACTTAGTCACTCTAGGCTCTTCTGCGCAAAAAAATGAATGTCTCTGGAGGCAGATGCATCTGATCTACCTCAGAACTGATTTTAGGATGCGATTAGGTGTGAAATGGACATCTAGCTTTTAAACAAAATAACTTAGGGCGGAGAAATCTCACTGTCATGATGGGCCCCATCTTTCTTAACCTGAGCAGCTGCAGTCAAAGGTGAACCTAAGAAATGAAACAAACGAAGCAAATAGACATGCTGATTTATATCAGCATATCATCTCAACCAAGGCCCAAGTCAAATTCATCGTTTCTCTCAACTCTACTGTGTATTTGTAGCTTATGCCTCACGGATGTCAGGAAAGACATTGTCTCAGCTACTGTCCTTTCCTTTGTTTTGCTGAAATTTCTGGAAATGTGGAATGGCCTGATAGCAACATAGTTAATGTCTCCATCTCCTCTGCACAGAATGCCAGCGATCTCCACACTGAAAACAGAAATCCTACAGTTAATGAGAATAAATACTGGTAAAGAAATGCCTTGGTGAAAATAGTCCCCTAACTTAAATGTCCTTTACTGTCGCCTGGAGTCTTGGGCAGGTTATTGAGGGTTAACAGTAGTCACTGCAGGAAACAAGAGTATTGGGTAGGAAGGTAAACAAAGTCTTCCAGTCCTTGGGAAAGGAAGAGGAACAACAGATGACAGAAGCCAGAGATCAGGCCAATAGCATCTGGCCTGCTAACCTAGTATGAGTCAGCCTGCCACTTTCTGTACCCAGTGGCACACATGGCAGCAACTTGGCTAGCATCACATTCGTGTCCTTTTGTTTCCCTAGCCAAATGGACTACCAGAGGTGACTTAATGCACAAGTCCAAATGAAGAATTGCTGCTACCTCCTGCTGCAAAATAATTCCCCGTAGGGGTGTGCTTAGTGCCAGCAAAGGAGAAAGGTCTTTTCTCCATTTTCATTCCACTTACCTTGGCACCTGGCTCTGGACACCACTATGGCAGCAGGTCATGCTCAGGGGAGCTGTGATTTGGACAAGGAGGGACTGTGCATGGTGAGATGAATGAGGTTTTGCAGCTGGATAGTGAATACTGGCAAGGGGTTTGTTGATAGAGCCATGGTGAATGTGCATTGTGAATTTGATGATGGGCAGGATGGGGACAAGGCACGGTGTAGAGGGAAGTTGTGACTCTTGAAATGGATGCTACATGGCCAGGGGCTGTCTTCATGGAGTTTGTGAAATCAGAAGTGCCTGAGGTGTGGTGAGGGACTGTGCTGAAAGATCGTATGAAGTGGCAGGTAACACTGTGGGTGCTAAGCTGTGTTGAAAGACCTTGTGACATCAGAAGCGGACATCGTGTTTTGAAGGGTAACACTAGGAGAGGTTGCAAAATTGTGGCTGCTGAGGTGTCATAAGGCTGGCTAGAAAGTTCAAGGAGACCCTACAGTAGAACAGGTTGTGCGAAGTAGTAGGGGACAATGTATGGTGACAGCTTGTGTTGGGAGAGGTTTTGAGGTCAGAAGAGGACACTCGGTAGTGATGAGTGTGCTAAGGGAGGTTCTGCAGTGACAGTGGACCCTTGGGGAATGAGAAGCTGTGTTGAGGGAGGTTGTGAAATCAGCAGCAGGCATTATGGAAGAGGACTGACAACTTCTCAATCTGTGTGACCCTGAGCAGCAGTAGGCCATCTTCTGCAAGGTCTATGAAACAAGAGCTGCTCATGGATGCAGCTGGGAAGCAAAGCATCAGTGCAAGAGTCAAGCTATAACTTTGGACAGACAGTTCTTGTGTTCTTTATATCGTGAGACTGTCTGAAGAAGGGAGAAGTAGTGAAAAAGCATTACTATTGCATGCCAAACATTGGTAAATTCCCATTTTTGATGGTCCCTGGCTCATCTCTCTGGGACAGCAGCACCAACCCGGTCATTTACTTCCTCTTCAGGAGCAACCGTCACCACCGGCTCCATGGCTCTGGGAAAGTCACCTTCTGACAAGTGTTTGCAGAGAAAGCAACGTGCGGAGAAGGAAGCCAAGTGCCCAGAGACACTGCTGCAGAGACTGCTGTATAAATCCCTGCTGGGGAGGAGGTGTGGGAGGGTGGGGCAGCCTGCAGAGGGGACTGAGGGGAGGTGGGCAGCAGTGCTCAGCCCCCAGCGGAGCCAGGGCATCTCCACTGCAGTGGGAGCAGCTCAGCTGGTGACGTGCCCCTTCCGAGCAGGGCTGTGCTGGGGACCAGGGAGCTGGGTGAGAGCGATCCTTGTCTGCACACCATGCCAGTGCCTCTTCTCATTACGTGGTCCCCCCCTTGTGGAAGGGGTCATGGTGCACAGAGCATGGCTATGCAGAGCATGCAGAGTGCAGGGAGGAAGAGTGACCCAGGATGTTGGGCATGTCTTTGGGACCCTGAACCTTACAGGGAGTCTCTTCCCTCACTTTGACTTGAGGCCAAGCCTGCAGGACTCCAGGGCATTCTGGCAGCTCCTGGGAGGCCATTCTCAGCAGGGATGAGTTTCATCCTGGCTATTTTGGGCTTGTATAGAAACATCCTTCAGGTCTGAACACCTAGGGGACCGTTCAGCTGGTGCCACGGCTGCTCTGGTCAACACACAGGGGTCCTGGAGTGATGTGTGGTGCTTCTGTGTGTGTAGAGAAGAGCACCAATTCCTCACCTACACCCTGAGCCTCTCCATCGCTGTCCCCAGAGGACATTTCAACTCATCTCTCCCAGCTTTCGCCCAAGATGGCCATCTCCAGATGACTTAGTTGCCCTAGGCTGCCTGTACAGGCAGTGGAGAGAAAGGTGCTTGTAAGGAGCTTTTCCCTTCCCTATGTGGCTGCAGCACACAGCTCCTGCTGAGCCATCAGCCACCCTCCTGTGCCTGTGCCAAATCTCTTCCCCACCACCATCTTGCCCCACACTGGGGATGCCTCGCTCCCCTTACGCAGTGCCATGCAAGGCCTCTCACCCTAGTGCTTCTGAGAAAGCTTTCAGCTCCCAGCCACAGCACCTTATCTCACTGTCTTCCCAGTAGCTGCTGGGAGGGTCACCTCTCTTCCTGGCACTGGCACTTGCCTGTTGCTGCAGGGCTGAAAGGGCATTTCTCTGCCTCTCCATCCAGCTCTCCAGACTTTCTATTTTTTTATTTTTTTTTGGCTCCTGCCCTCAATCCTTCCCTCCTTTGTGTCTCCATTACTCTCTTTCTGGGTTGGCTGGTGCGTGGATCGAATTAACACTAAAACAGTTTGTGAGCAAGTGAAGGGCTGGATTTAAAAGGAATGGATCTAAATCTGATTTTTTGAAATTAAGTTGAAGGCAGAGGAAGAAGGGAAAATGTCTGCACCAGAACATTCAAAGAACTAACGGGCTCAAAACTTTTCTCTTTTGTTCATTTTAATTCTATGGGGTAACAGTATTCCTGAAGCCATTTCACAGAATCACAGAATGGTTGAGGTTGGAAGGGACCTCTGGAGATCATCTAGTCCAACCCCCTGCCCAAGCAGGGTCACCTAGAGCAGTTGCCCAAGATCGCGTCAAGGCGGATTTTTGAATATCTCCAGAGAAGGAGACTCCACAACCTCTCTTGCAACCTGTTCCAGTGCTCTGTCACCCTCACAGCGAAGAAGTTTTTCCTCATGTTCAGATGGAACTGTCTGTGTTTCAGTTTGTGCCCGTTGCCTCGCGTCCTGTCACTGGGCATCACTGAAAAGAGTCTGGCTCCATCTTCTTGATACCCTCCCTTCAGATACTTGTACACGTTAATAAGATCTCCTCTCAGCCTTCTCTTCTCCAAGCTAAACAGGCCCAGCTCTCTCAGCCTTTCTTCATAAGAGAGATGCTCCAGTCCCCTAATCATCTTTGTAGCCCTTCGCTGCACTTGCTCCAATAGTGCCACATCCCTCTTGTACTGGGGAGCCCAGAACTGGACGCAGTACTCCAGATGTGGCCTCAGCAGGGCTGAGGAGAGGGGGAGGATCACCTCCCTCGACCTGCTGGCAACACTCTTCCTGATGCACCCCAGGATACCATTGGCCTTCTTGGCCACAAGGGCACATTGCTGCCTCATGCTTAACTTGGTGTCCACCAGCACTCCCAGGTCCTTCTCGGCAGAGCTGCTTTCCAGCAGGTCAGCCCCAACCTGTACTGGTGCATGGGGTTATTCCTCCCTAGGTGCAGGACCCTGCACTTGCCTTTGTTGAGCTTCAGGAGGTTCCTCTCCACCCACCTCTCCAGCCTCTCCAGGTCTCTCTGAATGGCAGCACAGCCCTCTGGGGTATCCGCCATTCCTCCCAGTTTTGTATCCTCAGCAAACTTGCTGAGGGTGCACTCTTTCCCTTCATCCAGGTCATTGATGAAGAAGCTGAACAAGACTGGAGCCAGGACTGACCCCTGGGGGACACCGCTAGCTACAGGCCTCCAACTAGACTCTGTGCCACTGATCACAACCCTCTGAGCTCTGCCATTCAGCCAGTTCTCAAGCCACCTCATTGTCCACTCATCTAACCCACACTTCCTGAGCTTGTCTATGAGGATGCTATGGGAGACAGTGTCAAAAGCCTTCCTCAAGTCAAGGGAGACAACATCCACTGCTCTCCCCTCATCTACCCAGCCAGTCATTCCATCACAGAAGGCTATCAGATTGGTTAGGCATGATTTCCCCTTGGCGAAGCCATGCTGACTACTCCTGATCACCTTCTTGTCCTCCACATGCTTGGAGACGGCCTCCAGGATGAGTTGCTCCATCACCTTTCCAGGGATGCAGGTGAGGCTGACTGGCCTGTAGTTGCCTGAGTCCTCCTTCTTGCCCTTTTGGAAGACTGGGGTGACACTGGCTTTCTTCCAGTCTTCAGGCACCTCTCCTGTTCTCCAAGACCTTTCAAAGAGGATGGAGAGTGCCTTAGCAATACCATCCGCCAGCTCCCTCAGCACTCGTGGGTGCATCCCATCGGGGCCCATGGATTTGTGGGTGTCAAGTTTGCTTAAATGATCTCTAACCCGATCCTCCTCCACCAAGGGAAAGTCTTCCTTTCTCCAGACTTTCTCTCTTGCCTCCAGGGTCTGGGGTTCCTGAGGGCTGGCCTGAGCAGGAAAGACTGAAGCAAAGGCGGCATTCAGTAACTCTGCCTTCTCTGCATCCTTCGTCACCAGGGCACCCTCCCCGTTCTGCAAAGGGCCCACATTTTCCCTAGTCTTCCTCTTGCTACTGATGTCTTTGAAGAAGCCCTTCTTGTTGTCCTTGACATCCTCTGCCAGATTTAATTCCAAATGGGCCTTAGCCTTCCTCGTCGTATCCCTGCATACTCTGACAATGTTTCTATATTCCTCCCAAGTGGCCTGTCCCCCTTTCCACTCTCTGTAGACTTCCTCCTTCTGGTTGAGTTTTGCCAGGAGCTCCTTGCTCATCCATGCAGGTCTCCTACCTCCTTTGCTTGACTTCCTACTCATAGGGATGCACCGATCTTGAGCCTGGAGGAAGTGATGTTTGAATATTAACCAGCTCTCTTGAACACCCCTTCCTTCTAGGGCCCTAACCCATGGCATTCCTCCAAGTAGGTCCCTGAAGAGGCCACAGTTTGCTCTCCTCAAGTCCAGGGTTGCGATCCTACTCAGTGCCCTGCTGCCTCCTTGCAGGATCCTCAACTCCACCATCTCATGGTCACTGCAGCCAAGGCTGCCCCCGACCTTCACATCTTCCACCAGTCCTTCTTTGTTTGTTAGTACAAGGTCCAGCAGCACACCTCTCCTTGTTGGCTCCTCCACCACCTGTGTCAAGAAGTTGTCACCAATGCTCTGCAGGAACCTCCGGGACTGTTTGTGCCTAGCTGTGCTGTCTTTCCAGCAGATCTCAGGGTAGTTGAAGTCCCCCATGAGAACCAGGGCCTGGGATCGTGAGGCTACTTCCAGCTGTCTGTAGAAGGCCTCATAAGTTTGTAGCTTTTGAAATAAGAGTTTATTTCTGCAACAATACGGCATAAAATATCTCGCACCTTCAGGCAAGGAAGGTAGGCCTATTTCTTCATTTTAGAGATCAAAAAGATCATTTTCAATCTGCAGATAGACTCATAGAATCATTTAGGTTGGGAAGGATTTCTGGAGGTCATCAAGTCCAACCTCCTCCTCAAAGCAGGTTCAGTCAGATCAGATTGCTCCGGCCCGATCCAGCTGAATTTTAAATGTCAGCACAGATGGAGATTGTACAAATTTGCACCTAATCCAGTGTTTGATCACTCACGTTGGGGCAGGAGAGGGAAATTTCCTCCTTCAGTTTCCCAAGTAGTCCATGGAAGAGAGCAACCTGTTGATAGCAAGCTCATTGAAGCCCTTTTCTGAGAATTAACTGGGCTAGTTGCTGTGCTTTAGGGCAGAAAAGGTTGGGTAGGTTGGAGATAAACAACAGCCAGCTATGCAAAGATAACTCAGTGTGTAAAGGCAGTCTGGTCTTCTGTGCATCTAAGCAGGGTAAGCATTTTGCTCACTTAAACTGTGTACCTAACCATTATAGGCTGGTTTTAATCCTGCTGTCTGCTTCTTGAAATGGGCAAGTACTTTTGAAGATATGGCTCAAGGGGGGAATAAACTGGCGTGGTATCCACAGTATTTACTCTTGTCTTTCTGGATGAAACAGGTCAGTAAGAGAATAGTTTTGTACATATGCAATACCTTGAAGCCTATGCTAGAAACAGAGCTCAGCAAGAACTGAAACCTCCATTCAGTCACCCACATGATAAGAGCTCCGCTTTGAGAGCATCAGCCAGGTTACTGGTAACCTCCAGTAGATTAACAATAATTTTTCATGTGAGGTGAAGCTGGTAGAACCTTTACAGGGATGACTGATTCCCTTTTTGTTCAGGATTCCTTCCCTTTTAGCATGAGATTTTTCACCCTCTAAATGGAAAGTATTTCATTTGGTGACTCTTCCCAATTTATTCCTGAGCAGAAAATGGCCACTTTTCCTTGACAACAGGGATGCAAGCAAATGAGAAATCCTTTCTCAGCCAAACCTGGAGGATCCTGTGGTATCTCCTCCTCTTTGGGAAGATGCAAAGCTGAGTTTTCCTGCTGCTGTTGCCATTTAGTGCTTGGCACCTTTCATTCAAGAGAGGAAACTCTTACTTTCTTCTGCCAGGATGTGGATGTGTTATTTGTATGTTTACAAGTTGCAGTCCCAAAGGTCAGGGTGGTGGAGGTCCATGTAATGAAGGCAGGTCTTAGCAAGTTGGCACAGCTGCAGCCTAACCATTATATTCCTATTTCAGCAAGGCTGAACGGGGGCTGCTTTGTCCCATTAATGGACTTTGTGGCCCATACTGAGCTCTAACTACCCTGCTACCAATGCCCCGGGGAGTTAGCTAGTAGGCAAAAAATATATTGGTGATTGCAATACAGGAAGAATGATGTCTGAACTAGTGTCAAGACCATGTATCTTCAGGAACAAGTGGGCCATTGCCCTTGGAGTGGGCCATTTGGATGATACTGTACACCCAACCGTGGCCACAAGTGAGAAGAGAAGAGTGCTCCATAGATGTCCTCAAGAAAAGCAGACTTTTTTCCTTAAAAAAGGAGAAAGAGGACACACGAAAACCATTGTAGTGCCGGACTAGGAATGGTGTTTCACAGTGCTGCTGCTGCCTTTTGAATAAATTATTTTATCTTTCTGCGCTTTCTTATCTCACCTGAAAAATAGGAACAGTACTCCCTTGTATCACAAGTCATTTCAATGCGTAATTAAAGAAGTCTACTCAGAAGCTATGATGAAAATGCGCCGTACTTCCTTGTGGCTACTGAGACAATCCATTGTGTGTTGCCAGTTTCCCATTACTTCTAGGTGTTGAACCAGTTTCTTGTCGGGAGATAGCATGAGTGTGCTAGCAACATGCCTGAGAGGAATCACTGTGTGGCCATTGAGTTTATCCTCTCTGGACTAACAGAAAGCCAAGAGGTGAAGGTAACCCGCTTTTTTTAAGCACATTAATAGGGAATCTTGGGAGGATCATGTAGATGAATGTTGATCCCCCGGCTTCACACACTGTGTACCTTTCCCTCAGTAACTTGGCTTCTGTGGATTTCTGTTACTCCTCAGCTCTCTCCCCAAGGTTGCTGGTGAACTCTTCAGCAGTGAGGAGAGCCACTTCAGTCAGTGCCTGTGTGGCACAGCTATTCACTTGTCTCCTCATGGCTAGTGCTGTGTGTCTCCTGCTGGCAGTAAAGGCATATGACTGCATGTGGCTCTCTGTAACCCTCTCCTTTATGCAACTGTCATCTCCTCAAAAGCCTGTACACAGATGGTAATCATCTCCTCTTTCACTGGCTTTGTCCAGGCACTTGCGCAAACTATCTCCACCTTCACATTCTCTTTCTGTGACGTTGGTGTTATCGGTCATTATTTCTGTGACATCCCCCGAGGATCCAGCTTTCATGCTCTGACACCTATAGCAAAGAGATGGTACTTCACATTTTTGGTGTGTTTCGTGGCATCTTCACATCTCTGGCAATTCTCATCTCCTGCACCTACCTCATCTCCACCACCCTGAGGATCCACTCCTCCAAGGGCAGATGCAAAGCCTTCTCCACCTGTGCTTCCCATCTGAGAGCTCTCTTCTTGTTTTATGGGAGCACCATTTTTATGTGCGGTAGCCCAACATCCAGCTACTCATTGGACTGAGATAAATGGGCCTCTCTGTTCTCTACAGTGGTGACTGCAGTGCTGAATCTTACCAGCTACAGCCTAAAGGAATAAGGAGGTGAAGGATGCTCTGAGGAGAGTTTTAGGTCATATCAGAGAAACTTCAGCAGACTTGTTAGAAAGAGAACTTTGTTTGGGGAAAATTTATCAAAACCTTGGTACAAAGAGTTGGACTTCCAAGGAAGATTTGATCTCACCCTTCCAAGGGTGAGATTCAGAAAGGTACTTAATTGTTAGAAGTGATTTTAGGTGGACTTTTAACTGGTTGTATCTGCAACTTCTATCTTGAAAGACTGTGTTCCTCTGCTGCTGAAAGCTGGAGGAATCCTGACTTTTAACTTGCAAGTTCCAAGCACAAACAGGACTCCTGCCTGAGGAGTGCGTGGCACAGAATTGCAGTTCTCTGTTCTATTAGGAACGTTTGCTCATGTAGGAAAACCACCAGTCCATCAAGATGAGAAAAAGCTTTCAGAGATATTCAAGAGGAGAAAAGCAATGTGATTTGAATTTATGGCCACTTCTGCTACGTCTTCAGTATTTGAAAGGAGTAGCCTCTTCCAGTGCAACACACAGAACCTGAAGTTCTGGAAAGGAAATCTTGGAGAAGAGACACCCGTGTTTTTGCCCCCCAAACACTAGGGAAAGTAACTGTCCCTCTACTCTTAAATCTCCCTCTTCTGTCACTCACTACTACCTCCTTTTTCCCCTTCTGCCTGGAAACATGAAAAAACTACAGCAATGCAGAAAAGATTGACTTCTAATTTTGCTACCGTTGTGAAGTAACAAGACCTTGTTCCTGCTTTTCATCTCCACATATCAGCAATCCACTTGAGGCAACTGAGTGAACTGGTAGTTATTTTAAGGACATTGGACATAATCTGAAAGTTAATCAAGCTGCAGTGTTGTTTCACTTAAAAGAATACTGAAATAAGATGGTGACTTACCAACTACATGTCTGTCATCAGTGTGATTTTGAGAATAAACGACCAATCATTTCTGGGAGATGAGAAAGTTGGGAAAGGCTTTGGAATCCTTTTATCAATTCAACTAAGCTAGCTCTAAGGATAGGTGTTCTTTCAGTAGTAGATGTTTCATCCCTTCTGGCTGAGTTTACAAATGCTGTCCCTCAGTTGGCAGAAGGAGTTGAAATCTTTATTGAGCTGAAAGTGACAGAATTAATCTCAGACAGGTGAGAGGTTCCTGCCTCTGCATAAGGCTTACAGTCAAAGGGGGATGGAAAGAGGTCTTGCGGATTCCCTTTGCATTTCACTGCAAGCCTGTTAGGGCTGTTATTTCCCCTGACTTCCTCTCCTTAAAGCTGTGCATAACTGTAGCAAAGATTGTGTCCCTGTGATCATCTATGGCACCCTAAAGAAGGATTTTACAAGTCTCTTTCTTTCAAACTGCTGCCAGCATATTTTACAGAGAGCTGATATGACTGCGAAACATCATTATTTTTGCCCAAAGACACACGGCTGGGGAGAAAACTTATCTTCAGTATGTTATAGTCTGAATTTTGATCAAGTAGTGATGATTAAAGGCCATCACTATCTCAGAAGACATTTATCTCAGTAACGCCAAAATTAGAATATGCACGGGGTAGTAAAAGCATTTGGACTATATGCACTATTATCCCACTGGCCTGACGGTCCCAAAATGCAGGAAAAAGAATGTGAAAATGTAGCCTTTTGGTCCTGCTAGTTGTCATCTTTCTGTTGCTGCAGAGCCTGAAGCTCAAGGTTTATCTCTTGTTTCTGATTATTAAGTATCATCAGATATGTGAAGTTCACTGTATTTACACGTACCAGTGTTGCGCTGTCCTTATCTTGAACAGAGATGTGAGCTTTTTAAACCAGATTTCTGAGGTGTCCAAAATTGTCTCTTTCAGGGGACTCCCAGCTCACAGGAAGGAAATAGCTTGAGAAGAAATCACAGGCATCATTTTACTTTATTGTGTATGTTTACAGGTCTCTGGGAAGAGCAATGTACACTACTACTCTTCCAGAAAAAGACAGGTAGGTTGTCATCAAAGAGCTTCCCTGCACAGCAATGAGTCATGTCTGCACACCTCTCTCTGCGCTGATGTTTAAGATAGTCAAAGCCATCTAGAGCTAAGCATCAGCAGAACCGGCAGCATGTTTCAATCAAGAATCACAATCTCAAACCTAAATATGCTTTCTGACAAATATCATCAAAAAGAACAGATTTTCATAAGCCCCACATTCATCTCAGTCCTGCATTCACCTATGCCTTAGTCTCCTCCTCGAGAAACCCAGACAAAATTAGGGACTTTAAAATGTTAAAGAGCTGCTGTCTCTTCAAATCTACAGTTTGCTTTTCTAAGAAAGCCTTCTGATCCACCATCCAGAATCCTGTTCCTCTTCTTCCCTTCCCCAAATCTCAGTTCCAGGAGGAGATTTGGGAAAATCCTGGCCTTGAATCACTTGTCATGACAGCAATGCTAAAGTAAGTCTATTTGCAGTAGAACAGCATTGCCCAGAGTCAGGAGGTCCTAGGGGCATTTGGGGGTTTCCCTGCTGCAAACAGTTGAGGAAAACTCGATGGATCAAGAACAGTACTGTTAAGAATTTTAGGGAAATTTTCAGTGTTCAGCTAGGAATTAGGTTATATTGTGTGGAGTATGGAGAGATATTGGATCCCCGTATTTCCACTGAGATACCTATTCCTTAGATTTTTTTTATAGTGTAAAGCACCAGACGACTGGCCAAAGTATGAAACTTCATCCAGTCTCTAAATAAAGCGGTGAAAAATGTCCCGATAATTGAACTGGATTGTGGCTCCATCATTGACTATGGTATTTAACCGTGCTTGGATTGCTGCTCTGATAGATTACAAAGCTCAGCTATGACATAAGGTCAAGGCCTTGGAAAGGTGTTAGCAGAGCTCCTTTAAATGAAGCGTTCCCAGAGACACCAGGCTGGCACAGACTGATGAAAATCGGAGTGAATGCCTGGCATTGGGAAACGGCCTCTGTGTCCATCAGTGTTCCTGGGAGCCTTGGAAAGTCTAGTACAGTGTATGTCACCCTTCACTGTAAGGCAGACACCTAGTGCAGCATCCTGCTCCTCTCATGCTCCTATTTTACCATGCAATGAATCGCAGTCCCCTCAAAGGTCTCTTGCTGTCTTCAGCAGCTCTCTCAAGTTGAGGCACCTCATGTCAGCACACCAATATATGTGAGATGAAACCTGCTTGTGCTGTGCCATTCCAAAGGATTTGCTTTCTCTTGGAAGCTTAGCACCACCATCACTTTTTTTGTGTAGAAATGTGAGCAGACACCACTCTCTGAAGCTCGTAGGAGCTAGTGGGAAAGCATAACCTCTCAAAATACCTAGTTATTCCTCTTAATGCCAGGAGAAGCCTAGACCTGAGACTTACACAGCTCTAAGGTGTCTAAAGGTAAAAGCCCCAATACCACCCCAAAGGCTCGGGTTTGACTGGTGACAATATCCTCACATCCTTATGACCGACAATTTCCAAAGAAAGATGAGAGCTACATGAAACTTTGAATTTAGTTTCAGTTCTCTTCTGAACAGCCATGCTAAAAATAGAACAGCATTCCTGAAAAGTCCCTCCTGAACACTTCTCTTTGCCTCCCCATGGTTTCTTGAGCTACAGTCATCTGACAAACACTCACCCTGTTGTTTCACGTCTCACTCCTCTTTGCTTTTCTGCTCCACAGCTTTTTCAAGGCTTTTTTCATGTCTTCATTTCGGAGGGTGTAAATCAAGGGATTGAGCATAGGCGTGATGATGGTGTAAAACACAGAGATTATCTGAGAAGGTGGTAGAAGGGCGCATATAGATGAAAATGCATGACCCAAAGAACAGAAGTGCAGCAGTGATATGGGAGGTGCAGGTAGAGAGTGCTTTGAGACGCCCTTTGGAAGAGTGTGTCCTCAAAGAGACCAAAATAATGACATAGGACACAACAAGAACAAGCAAAGAGCCCGAGGAAATCAGACCACTATTGGCAACCACGATGCAACCAACCACGTAGGTGTCAGTGCAGGCCAGCTTCAGCAAAGGTGTACATCACAGAAGCAGTGGTCGATCTCATTGGGCCCACAAAACACTAGCTGAGCGGTCAGCAGGGTCTGCACCAGGGAGTGCACACAGCCTCCCACCCACGAAGCTGCCACCAGCCGGCCACACACATGCTTGTTCATAATGCTTGCGTAATGAAGCGGCTTGCATATAGCAGTGTAACGATCATACGCCATTGCTATGAGGATGAACATCTCCGTGCAGGCAAAGAGATGGACCCCAAAGAGCTGTGCTATGCAGCCCACAAAAGAGATGGTCTTCTTTTCAGCAAGAAGGTCATAAATGAGTTTGGGAACTGTGACAGTAGAGTAACTGATATCTACAAAGGACAAGCAGCTCAGGAAGAAGTACATGGGAGAGCCCAGCTGTTGACTGTTCTGTATAGTGATGATGCTAAGCCGGTTTCCAAGAATAACAGTGGCATAGAAGACTAAGAAGAATGTGAAGCATACTTTTGCTAATGTATCATCTTGTGTGAGTCCCTGGAAGACAAACTCCGTCACATTGTTTTTGTTCTTCATATACGTCACGTAGACAGGACCTGAAGCACAGAATAAAGCCACCTGTGATGGCATTAGAAACACAGTGCTATCAGTACACATCCATATCGATCACTGGTATTTTCAGTATCAATGTATTCCCTTTTATGCCTTTTGGGGAAAGTTTCCTTTCAAAGTCAATGCTTCTCTCAAGGAGTGACAGTTGATACCTAACTCAGAATGTATTACTGAAGTGTGTAATAGCGAGCTCCGTTTATCAATTTGAGGGAGTTGGTGGAAATATCCTCCAGATTCATATTTCTGATCTTTGCCCCTTTTAAAAAGGAAGACTAGTCACTAGGTTCCCTAAACATCCACTTTTGAAGTGTTGATTTGGAAACGAAAAACTGACTGAGAAGGATAGTGCATGTTACCATTTGAGACTCAACATGTTAGTCATCCCCTAAGGAATTCTGCTCAAGCAGTGAACGTACCTTCTTTTTCAACCCTCTGAAGGAATTCAACAGAACTAGTCCTTCCTATTGCTCTCTGACTCTGGTAGAATGTCCATGCATTTTTGTGCAACCATCAGTGTTCACATCATGACACAAGGCAGCTAGCTAATTAACATCACTTCAACTATCAGAGTAGATCCTTCTGGAGGAGGTAAAGTGGACACCTACCTCATGTCTGTTTAGCAGAGATGTGCCTTTAGGCACAAACTGTCTTTAAGGCGCCCTAAGTGAAATCAGACCATGTTCAAGGCATGCCAGGAAACCTGAAGCAGGAGAGTCATTGTCCTATATGTGCTGTACTGGGCTACATCTTGTGTGGATTGGTCCCAGTTATTGCTCATGAGTTTCTGGGTTGCGACCTCAGTCTCCAAAAGAGCAGGCTTGTATTTCCTCAGACCACCTTTCCTACAGTACATGGGTGAATACTGGAGATAATCTGCATTAATGATGTGTCAGTAAGGTTTTTGTACACCTCAGCCAAGTTCTGGACTATGGAAATCCCCATAAACACACCTGTGATGCCCCTGGGGTAATAAATACACCGCTGCTGAATCTCCTTTACTCACCAACACCCTTGTATTCACCTTTGCTGCACTCTAGTGCAGTACGCAAGTATCACTAGTGTTCAGTTTCTACACTGAAAAGATAGATGGCAAGAGCTGCATAACAGTGTCTACAATACTGGCAAGTCCTTTGGGCTCTTAATCCTGTTCCACAATCACAGGTCAATCAGTTCTTTCTCACGAGATCTCTGCCTCTTCCACCCTCCAACTTTACCAACACAGGAAATATTCTTTCGTGTCTCCAGCCCTATCTCCATGCCACTCCATGGGCAGAGGGAAAGCAGTGTGGGGAAGCCCAAAGCGTGTGTCTTAAGAGCATTGTTGCCACGATGTGTACAGCTAGAGGGGACAAGTTAAGACTGAGTACTCAGGAAATGCTGCAGCTAGCTATTGAGTCCTTGACTCTGTATCACCAGAAACTTCCTTTTGACAGATATTTCTGGAAATGGCATATAACTGAAAAATAAGCAAAGAAGACACCAATTAAAACAAAGGGTATAAAAATTGGAGTTCTTTCTACTTCATAAAATGCACCTCACAAAAGTCACTCAACAGTGATGCCTCTTTTCAAAGGCAGGATTTCATAGTCATCCTTGAACAAAACAAAGAAGCAAGGTCAGAAAACTTACACAGTTTGTATTTGCTAGTCTCCAACAGTTTGCCTGCTATTCTCCTCTGATGACCTCTCGGACCACTTCAGGCAGTTTCATCAAAACCTCTCAGCTCCAAGCTGCTTCTTGTGTGTCACGAGAGCAGTCCACATCTCTGCCAGGGCTGAAAACTACAGGGGATGAAACGGACAGCCTGAATGTCCCGCTCCATTTCTCATTCTGCTAAAACAACTTCCAAGAGCATCTGCAAGAACAACTTTCTGTCTCTCTCCAGATGGGGAAGTTGTGGCAGAAATATTTCAAGTAAATTGCACAGCAGAAGCACAAGCTTACCAGAAGCAATGAGATCGCAGAGGCATGTGAAGTTTTCTTTGTCAGAAAGAATCAGTGGACGGGGAGCTAAAATATATGTTTTGGACAGCTATTAGAGTAATCTCTACAGGGTGACTCTGGAGCGTGATCACCTAGACCATGTCACGTTGTGGGGGGGTTTGCTTGCTTTCTTGCTTGCTTTCCAATGCTGTCCAGATAAATGGACTTCATTTAGTATTAGCTATGTGCTTCTTTTGGAAACATTTCTATTTAAAATCAATGTCATGGCTGACCATTTGCAAGAGTTTGTGTTCACATTACCCTTGCAATCAAACATTTTTTGAGTAAAGATGTCTCTTACACGTGTCAGATATTTTTTCCCTTCCAAGCCAATATTTGACATATGCTTTCTTATTTCTTATTAACTTGCTCTTACCATTGCATGTTTGCAGCATAAATAAATATCAGAACTGTGCTATATGACTGTTGGCACTTAGACATCTGGTCTGTACACATTTGAAACAAGAAGTAAACGAGGAAATTATTTCAAGACTTTAAAAATGTTTGTGGTCAGGCCTCACTACTTGCCAGGTATTTTTACTCAGGCAATGCAAAATACAGAAGCAGCTGGTTAGTCCTCATATTAAGTCATTATAAGAATCTGGGCCAATGTGTAGAGGAATCAAATGTTGTTGTTGACGCCTTCCATAAGCTATGGTCTCGCTGTTGCCTGCTAGCATGCAGCAGCTGGAAGAGAAATCAGAAAAATCATGGCGTTCTTCCCCAAAACATTAAAAAAAAAAACTAACAGTTTTAAAATTATAAGCCTTAGCTTGAACTGGCCGTGTGCCCTAACCCCTCAGCAGTTTCAGTATGAAGGGGGTCAGTGGGCCCCATCTGTCTTTCTACCTGCCCCACACAGGGTGAGACAGAGCAACCTCTGAAGGCGCCTGTCCCTCTCTGTTGACAATGGTGCTGAGCTAGACAACTGTCCTTCATTGCATGAAGAATTTAGACTGCTACAAATAGGTGGGGATGGTCCCACCTTTAGTTGTGTCCACAGAGTGTGACTGCTGGGTGAGGGACATGCTGGCCCAGGCCTGAGGGACACTATCCCTCTAAGCCTTGAGAATCAGGATTTATCCCAGTTCCGTCCTGCTGGCTGCCATCCACATAACCCACCACGGTGAGGAGAAGACACTGAGACGTCCGCAGTGTACTGGTGCATGCCTGTGAAACGGGAACCCACTCTGCCACCCCCTGCATAGAGCAGAGGACATTTGGGGAACCAGAGCATTTGCGACATTGTCCCACGGTTTGGTCTGTAGATGTGCTGCTCTCCTGTGCAGGGAACACCTTCTTATCTTGAATCACACTTAAGCCATGTTAAGGTGCAACACAAGTGCAAGCAAGTGTTTATAGGGAACATGAAGTGAAGGAAGAAAAAAGAAAGTGCTTTAGTTACTTTCAGAGTGCATTACACAGATGTCTTTCTCCCTCACGCAGCTCATTTGCTCTTTTCCTCCTGGCAAGGTAGGAGTCAGGGTCCCGTGGCTCCTCGTGGCTCCTTTGGCCTTGTGGAGAACCTTAGCTGCTACAACTAACCTCCCTGTGGCAGCTGTGACTGGCTCTGAGATGATTTAATCTTCCATCTTCACATTTCTTCTCTTCCCTCCTGCAGCAGTAGCTGCTCCAGCTATTCCCTTGGAATACATGTTTCTTCCTTTGCCTGGGCCTGTAGATGTGCCCTGTTGGGCTAGGAGTTATCCTGCATACAGGAATTATTTCCAAACAACTCTTTTTTTTCACTGACACATAAAATTGTGCCCCCCAATGCTTTCTTTGCCCCCCAATGCTTTCTCTGGTGGCGACAATATCCTACGGTGAGCAATTTATCTTTCGCTTGGATCTTTGATTCTCTATTAGTCTAAACAGTAAAATGCAAAATCTGAGGCCGAGATGAAGGGCAGAGGGGATGGCTAGGAAGGAGGGCATTAGTGATAGGTGAACTACTGCAGAAAGGAAGAGAGCTGCACTAGAATGGGAAGGGGAGAAGCTTCTCCTCATATCATCTGCATCAGCAAATGACCCAACCAGCATCTAATATCAGCAGTTTAATTGCTAACCCATGGATTCAGCATATGACAATGCAGTACTCCTAAGAAGGCATTTACTCCAAAGTAAAGGGGAAGGAAGCCTTTGGTACAATTGCTTCCAGCAGCAGGTGACCAACAGCCTTGCAGACACCTTGGGCCATTGTTTCCTAGCTGAGTAGATTACAGAGTAGATGGAGTTTGTCTGACGGAAAGTTTACACCTGGGAGAGCTCGGACTAATGGGATGCTCTGCCTGGAACACATTTTAATATTTTTGATAGCATTCATTTATTTATTTGCTGGTGTCTCAGCAGTGCTTGGAAGCCCCAGTCCTGCGCCTGTGCTATTCAAAAAGAGAACATAAAGGGAATCCCTGCTAGTCACAGAGTTTACAATGCCATTCCAATCAAAACATGAACTTTCAGTGTCTTCCCAATTACTGCAACAGCTAAAACCAAGCTTTTCTTCAGAAGGGAGCTTTCAGTAAATTTTCCAAAATGGAATTATAGTGAGAGAGACTTGATTTTCTCAGCTCCTGAGAAAATGTTACCACAGTTCTACACCTCACCCTTTTCACTCCAGACTTTTCTATTCCACAGTTTTCTCATGGCACTTTTCATCTCCTCATTTCTCAGCGTGTAGATGAGTGGGTTCAGCATGGGTGTGATGACAGTGTAAAACACAGCCACGCTCTTGTCCTCCGAGAGATTGCTGGATGGGCGTATGTAGATGAATGTGCATGGCCCAAAGAAGAGAATCACCACAGTAATGTGGGACCCACAGGTGGAGAGGGCTTTGTACCGCCCTTTGGACGTTCGCCTTTTCAAGGATAACAAAATGACAATGTAGGACGTGACCAGGATGATGAAAGAGACCAAAGCAATCATTCCAGTATTGGCAACGACAATGATGCCCACAACATAGGTGTCGGTACAGGCCAGTTGTAGTAGGGGATGGACATCACAACAGTAGTGGTCAATTTTGTTGGGACCACAAAAAGGGAGGCTAACAGTTATGAGGGTCTGCACCAGGGAGTGCACAAAGCCCCCCACCCATGAACCCATCACCATCCAGCCACACACACGCCTGGTCATGAGGGTGGTGTAGTGCAGGGGTCTGCATATGGCAAAGTAGCGATCATAGGCCATCACTGTGAGGATGAAGATCTCAGCGCAGCCAAAGAAATGTCCCATGAATAGCTGTGCCATGCAACCCCCAAAGGAAATGGTTTTCTTCTCAACAAGGAAGTCAGCAATCATTTTGGGAGCTGAGACAGAAGAGAGGCAAAGATCTGCAATGGACAGGTGGCAGAGGAAGAAATACATGGGGGAGTTCAGACTTTGACTGCTAACTACAGTGACAACGATGAGCAGATTTCCTGCCACAATAACAATATAGAAGAACAAAAACACCACAAAACATATTTTCTGCACCCCTTGGTTCTTTGAAAGGCCCAGAAGAATGAATTCCTTCACACTGCTTACGTTCTCCATGTTGATCAGTCAGGTGCCAATATGCAATATACAGCTTATACCCCTGGGAAAATAAAGACAGACACATGATTCATCAGCATTTTTTCATTATTAATAATGAGTTCTATATCAGAAGTGGATGCAAACCAAGCAAGATATAGCATTAATATTAAGCTTATGAAGTGTTTAGTTTCTGTCATGTATTTTTTCACAGCTACTTAATTCTCCACAGTACAAAGCTTCTGCCATGGCTTTGGTTGCACAGAGATAGGTGCACCCTGTGATATGTTCCTTAATCCTGGTCCTCCAGGATTTTGAAGGACTGGCTCCATGGCCGATAGCCTTCCATGCACTAGGGACAAGGCCAGAGTGTTCACCTTGGGCACTACAAGGCAGATAATGCAGCATGTTTGCCCTCAGGGTAGACAAAGTCCCTGACAGCAATCTTTGTAAAATGGGTGTCTTTAAGAATACCTGGAAATATTGCTCAGAATGATGATTTGTTTTATAAGTACACATGATCTTCGAATTCTTGTTTAGAAGGGAAATGTAGAGAAAAGAACATGCAGAACATGCAGAGAAAAGAACTCTCTTGTGTATATACATTTTGAAACGTAAATATGAAATGTCACAGGCGGAAAAATGAGTTCTGGGAAGGTTATCTATCATGGAGGGGAAAAAAATTGCACATATGACTTAATGGAGTATTTCACATTGTTCTAAATCTCAGCATTGTTTCTATCAGAGGAAGGAAGAATGAAAGACTCTTGTGAGATCTTCTGTCCCAGCACTGTACTGATTTTACCTAGTGTGATTTTTGATACACTCTGCGTGACGCTTTCAAGGGTTAACTTAGCTTAATGAAGCTAATCTAACTAAACTCCTTCAACAGCCAGTATAAGTCTCTCTATAGGCTGATTCAGAATGACTAAATTAGGGTCCTTTGCAGAACCCTTTTTTCCTCCATTCACTATGAGGAGCTTAAGCAAATTAGCACCACCAGGTTAGAACGACCCTCAGAGAATAATCCCTTTTGGTGCCTGAAAGTAGCTCAGAGCTTTTTGTAATGCCATCCACCTGTTTTAGGTTATGGCTGAGCTCCTTGTCCCTAGGCATTTCTACATCCATACAGTTTCTCATTCGAGACAAGGTCACATTCCAGCATAAACATGGGACTTCTTTGGTTCACCCTGTATTCCAGCTACAACCCATCGAGCATTACATGTCACTAATAAATGAGTAGCCTACATCTTTAGAAAGAGTGTAACATCTCTAGCTTGCCATTATGCACCCAGACCACCAGAGTTCCTTTGGCAAAGAAGTCTGGGAACCACCAGTTGAAACTCTTCACAGAGAGTTTAAGGTCAGCCAAAAGCAGGCACTCTTTTAATAAAAATATCCACTGTGTGGGCTTCCTTCTAGGATCAAAACATTCCCCGTCAGCTGGTGCCAAAATGCACCATTTTAAGTCCTGCAGAATTACATCACAACCAGGTCTTCTCATTTGTCTTGGTGATCTGTGAGCAAATCTGTGGAATGATTCAGTTAAGCCAAGTTATCTACCAACTACTTCAATCTGCAGCATAATCAGAAACTCTCGTGCAGGCACAAAGGGATCAAGCATCCACAGGAAACACTGAAACTGAGAAAAGCCAAGATTACTTTCAAACCCACAAAGTGAAGCCGAGAGAGGAAGTGGGCAAAGTTAGGGACTTTTCCTATGCTTACAGTTGTACTTACACTAGATGAAAGTTTTTCAAGCAGAACGGTAAACTTTACATGGATGGTTCCCCTTCAGATATTTCTACAAGGAAAAGGATCAGTAAGAACAACGGGAGGTCAGTTTCTCCCTCGTCTTACCAGGTCGTGATCCTTTCTACCCCTCTTCCTTCTACTGAGCAACGACGTAGACTTCTCAACAAAATAAATGACAGGGATGAAATGAGCATACCTTTATGGCTGTGCAGTACCCAGACGAAAAGAAATAGCTGGGCTTCATCCAAGCCAGAGCATGACTGGAAGCATACCACAGCAATCGCAGGGCCATATTTAGGCAGTCAGAAAGGAGCGACCAAGAGAGAAATGGTCAGGGGAAACTATATGCCTGAATACCAGCAGATGGCAAACACCTGAGCTAAAAACAAGGTGTGCATCTACAAAAGGACCGATTCACAATTCAGACAGCTCGGCTATGTATCTTGCTTGATAAGGTCCTTTCCATCACCACCAAACTGCATTTAACAAACTACCCATCTGTCTGACCTGATCTCATCGCCTTAAGTCATGTAGGCATCTGTACCTAAGCTAGGCATATTACACCTGACCAGTCTACTTGTAGATGTGATGAATCATGTGCTGCCGGTACCCGTTTCTTACTGTTGACTCCAAGAGGATTACTAGAATGACTAATTCAGTAGAGGATTGCCACCAGTTATGGCTTATCTCTTCAAGTGCCTTTGCAGGGGTAGACCTGAGCTATATGACATAATGCAATCAGCTGCAAAATAAAAGGAATCTCATGTGTACTCTTAACACCTCAAAAAGGGTGAGAAATTGCACCATCTCCTTACTGCATGCATTCTTCCCTAAAATCTCAGGTGGTTATGGGAAACAAAAGAATAATTTCGAAGCAATCTAATCTGCGGCTGTAGAACTAGCTCTGTATATGATTCTAGCCAAAGACAACTAGAGACAGTTGATAACTTCAGTGGAAGTTCCTTTCTGTATTTTCACTTTTGTTCAAGAAAAAAGGAAAAGGAAAGCAAAGCAAAACAAAGCAAAGCAAAGCAAAGCGAGAAGCCAGAGAAGCTGCAAAACTTACCTCGCCTGTGTTTAGAGATCTAATATTTTGTGTAAGGGCTGTACAGCTTTATCTCCTCAACTTCTGTCTCTCCTGGTATGAATGTGTTAGAGCACAGCGCCTTTAAAGAACATAGAATGGCTTCTGGAAAGCTTCCAAAACTTGCTTAGGAGGTGGCTGTTAGTGTATAATCCAACCCCATCTAATTTATTACTTGCTTTCGTGTGTCACAAGTGTATCTTGATGTTTCCTGCCTGTGTGAGAAGTGGTTTAATAGGCTGTGTGGATGATGTGACCTGGGTGTCCTGAATGATGCTTTCATATCCCAGCAGCTGCACAAAGGGCTGAGAAGTAAACCGTTTAAGTACCAATCTTTAACCCTCTCCCAGGAAATCTTCCACCTGAAGGGCTCTTGGGGCTGGAGGAGGGAGGGGTGGAGGCTTGGTGAAGGGAAGGCGTGAAAGAAAGGGGCAAAGGAGGAGAATGAGTTCTGTCTTGACTGAAAAGTTTAAGTAAATATATTTTAAAGAAACAGTTGTCAGTCAATGCTTTTATAATGATATCACAAAGGCATTTCGGGGTTTCTCCATAAGAAATAACAGTCAAAGGAGTAGCTGAGTATTCAACTGGACAAGCATATGCATGGACCTATCCAGCTAACGCTTCTCGGAGTTCTTCCTTACTCCAAGCTGATAGTTGTATGGATTTCCCATGTGTAAAGGGCCATTAGGTCCACTGCTCTGGCTTCCTAGCATTGCGAATGCTAAAACAGTCCGTTTGTAATCTAGATATTTTCTCTCCTTTTTTAACTTCTGTGTATTCCAAAAAACATGTAAAAGAGAAATCTTCATTAAAGGAAAAAAAGAAAGAAACCTCAAGCTGTAGGAAGAGTCACCATCCTCCAGGGATGTTAAAGAATTCCTATCGCAGGAGTCTTTTAAGGACAGGTTGGGCTCATTTCTCTCAGGAGTGGTTACGATTAAGTTTTTATAGGGACAGAAGATGTCCTGGGTGACCTCTTGATGACCCTCCAAGTCCTATCTCACCAGAAATTTCATCACTGGAAATCCAGTGAATAAAGCCTCTTTGCAAGATTTTGCATGTTTTAACGGAGGTCAGTGAATTACCAAGTCAGTCAAAAAATCCTTCATTTACGAATTGGGAAACTGAGGGAGGACGTCACCTATTTAATGCCGATGGAAGTCAGCGAATTTAACCCTGACTTAGTCACTCTAGGCTCTTCTGCGCAAAAAAATGAATGTCTCTGGAGGCAGATGCATCTGATCTACCTCAGAACTGATTTTAGGATGCGATTAGGTCTGAAATAGACATCTAGCTTTTAAACAAAATAACTTAGGGTGGACAAATCTCACTGTCATGATGGGCCCCATCTTTCTTAACCTGAGCAGCTGCAGTCAAAGGTGAACCTATGAAATGAAACAATTTCATTCAGTACACCCAGGTCACATCATCCACACAGCCTATTAAACCACTTCTCACATAGGCAGGAAACATCAAGATACACTTGTGACACACGAAAGCAAGTAATAAATTAGATGGGGTTGGATTATACACTAACAGCCACCTCCTAAGCAAGTTTTGGAAGCTTTCCAGAAGCCATTCTATGTTCTTTAACATACCAGGAAAGACAGAAGTTGAGGAGATAAAGTTGTACAGCCCTTACACAAAAAATTAGATCTCTAAACACAGGCGAGGTAAGTTTTGCAGCTTCTCTGGCTTCTCGCTTTGCTTTGCTTTGCTTTGTTTTGCTTTGCTTTCCTCTTCCTTTTCCTTTTCCTTTCTTCTTGAACAAATGTGAAAATACAGAAAGAAACTTCCACTGAAGTTATCAACTGTCTCTAGTTGTCTTTGGCTAGAATCATATACAGAGCTAGTTCCACAGCCGCAGATTCGATTGCTTCGATATTATTCTTTTGTTTCCCATAACCACCTGAGATTTTAGGGAAGAATGCATGCAGTAAGGAGATGGTGCAATTTCTCACCCTTTTTGAGATGTTAAGAGTACACATGAGATTCATTTTATTTTGCAGCTGATTGCATTATGTCATATAGCTCAGGTCTACCCCTGCAAAGGCACTTGAAGAGATAAGCCATAACTGGTGGCAATCCTCTACTGAATTAGTCATTCTAGTAATCCTCTTGGAGTCAACAGTAAGAAACGGGTACCGGCAGCACATGATTCATCACATCTACAAGTAGACTGGTCAGGTGTAATATGCCTAGCTTAGGTACAGATGCCTACATGACTTAAGGCGATGAGATCAGGTCAGACAGATGGGTAGTTTGTTAAATGCAGTTTGGTGGTGATGGAAAGGACCTTATCAAGCAAGATACATAGCCGAGCTGTCTGAATTGTGAATCGGTCCTTTTGTAGATGCACACCTTGTTTTTAGCTCAGGTGTTTGCCATCTGCTGGTATTCAGGCATATAGTTTCCCCTGACCATTTCTCTCTTGGTCGCTCCTTTCTGACTGCCTAAATATGGCCCTGCGATTGCTGTGGTATGCTTCCAGTCATGCTCTGGCTTGGATGAAGCCCAGCTATTTCTTTTCGTCTGGGTACTGCACAGCCATAAAGGTGTGCTCATTTCATCCCTGTCATTTATTTTGTTGAGAAGTCTACGTCGTTGCTCAGTAGAAGGAAGAGGGGTAGAAAGGATCACGACCTGGTAAGACGAGGGAGAAACTGACCTCCCGTTGTTCTTACTGATCCTTTTCCTTGTAGAAACATCTGAAGGGGAACCATCCATGTAAAGTTTACCGTTCTGCTTGAAAAACTTTCATCTAGTGTAAGTACAACTGTAAGCATAGGAAAAGTCCCTAACTTTGCCCACTTCCTCTCTCGGCTTCACTTTGTGGGTTTGAAAGTAATCTTGGCTTTTCTCAGTTTCAGTGTTTCCTGTGGATGCTTGATCCCTTTGTGCCTGCACGAGAGTTTCTGATTATGCTGCAGATTGAAGTAGTTGGTAGATAACTTGGCTTAACTGAATCATTCCACAGATTTGCTCACAGATCACCAAGACAAATGAGAAGACCTGGTTGTGATGTAATTCTGCAGGACTTAAAATGGTGCATTTTGGCACCAGCTGACGGGGAATGTTTTGATCCTAGAAGGAAGCCCACACAGTGGATATTTTTATTAAAAGAGTGCCTGCTTTTGGCTGACCTTAAACTCTCTGTGAAGAGTTTCAACTGGTGGTTCCCAGACTTCTTTGCCAAAGGAACTCTGGTGGTCTGGGTGCATAATGGCAAGCTAGAGATGTTACACTCTTTCTAAAGATGTAGGCTACTCATTTATTAGTGACATGTAATGCTCGATGGGTTGTAGCTGGAATACAGGGTGAACCAAAGAAGTCCCATGTTTATGCTGGAATGTGACCTTGTCTCGAATGAGAAACTGTATGGATGTAGAAATGCCTAGGGACAAGGAGCTCAGCCATAACCTAAAACAGGTGGATGGCATTACAAAAAGCTCTGAGCTACTTTCAGGCACCAAAAGGGATTATTCTCTGAGGGTCGTTCTAACCTGGTGGTGCTAATTTGCTTAAGCTCCTCATAGTGAATGGAGGAAAAAAGGGTTCTGCAAAGGACCCTAATTTAGTCATTCTGAATCAGCCTATAGAGAGACTTATACTGGCTGTTGAAGGAGTTTAGTTAGATTAGCTTCATTAAGCTAAGTTAACCCTTGAAAGCGTCACGCAGAGTGTATCAAAAATCACACTAGGTAAAATCAGTACAGTGCTGGGACAGAAGATCTCACAAGAGTCTTTCATTCTTCCTTCCTCTGATAGAAACAATGCTGAGATTTAGAACAATGTGAAATACTCCATTAAGTCATATGTGCAATTTTTTTCCCCTCCATGATAGATAACCTTCCCAGAACTCATTTTTCCGCCTGTGACATTTCATATTTATGTTTCAAAATGTATATACACAAGAGAGTTCTTTTCTCTGCATGTGGGTACATTTCCCTTCTAAACAAGAATTCAAAGATCATGTGTACTTATAAAGCAAATCATCATTCTGAGCAATATTTCCAGGTATTCTTAAAGACACCCATTTTACAAAGATTGCTGTCAGGGACTTTGTCTCCCCTGAGGGCAAACATGCTGCATTATCTGCCTTGTAGTGCCCAAGGTGAACACTCTGGCCTTGTCCCTAGTGCATGGAAGGCTACCAGCCATGGAGACAATCCTTCAAAATCCTGAAGGACTAGGATTAAGGAACATACCACAGAGTGAACCTATCTCTGTGCAACCAAAGCCATGGCAGAAGCTTTGTACTGTGGAGAATTAAGTAGCCGTTAAAAAAAATACATGACAGAAACTAAACACTTCATAAGCTTAATACTAATGCTATATCTTGCTTGGTTTTTATCCACTTCTGATATAGAACTCATCATTAATAATGAAAAAACTGCTGATGAATCATGTGTCTGTCTTTGTTTTCCCAGGGGTATAAGCTGTATATTGCATATTGGCACCTGAATGATCAACATGGAGAACGTAAGCAGTGTGAAGGAATTCATTCTTCTGGGCCTTTCAAAGAACCAAGGGGTGCAGAAAATATGTTTTGTGGTGTTTTTGTTCTTCTATATTGTTATTGTGGCAGGAAATCTGCTCATCGTTGTCACTGTAGTTAGCAGTCAAAGTCTGAACTCCCCCATGTATTTCTTCCTCTGCCACCTGTCCATTGCAGATATTTGCCTCTCTTCTGTCACAGCTCCCAAAATGATTGCTGACTTCCTTGTTGAGAAGAAAACCATTTCCTTTGGGGGTTGCATGGCACAGGTATTCGCGTCACATTTCTTTGGCTGCACTGAGATCTTCATCCTCACAGTGATGGCCTATGATCGCTACTTTGCCATATGCAGACCCCTGCACTACACCACCCTCATGACCAGGCGTGTGTGTGGCTGGATGGTGATGGGTTCATGGGTGGGGGGCTTTGTGCACTCCCTGGTGCAGACCCTCATAACCGTTAGCCTCCCTTTTTGCAGCCCCAACAAAATTGACCACTACCTCTGTGATGTCCATCCCCTACTACAACTGGCCTGTACAGACACCTATGTTGCGGGCATCACTGTCGTTGCCAATAGTGGAATGCTTTGTTTGGTCTCTTTCATCATCCTGCTCACGTCCTACATTGTCATTTTGTTTTCCTTGAAAAGGCAAGCGTCCGAAGCGCGGTACAAAGCCCTCTCCACCTGTGGGTCCCACATTACTGTGGTGATTCTCTTCTTTGGGCCATGCACATTCATCTACATACGCCCATCCAGCAATCTCTCGGAGGACAAGAGCGTGGCTGTGTTTTACACTGTCATCACACCCATGCTGAACCCACTCATCTACACGCTGAGAAATGAGGAGATGAAAAGTGCCATGAGAAAACTGTGGAATAGAAAAGTCTGGAGTGAAAAGGGTGAGGTGTAGAACTGTGGTAACATTTTCTCAGGAGCTGAGAAAATCAAGTCTCTCTCACTATAATTCCATTTTGGAAAATTTACTGAAAGCTCCCTTCTGAAGAAAAGCTTGGTTTTAGCTGTTGCAGTAATTGGGAAGACACTGAAAGTTCATGTTTTGATTGGAATGGCATTGTAAACTCTGTGACTAGCAGGGATTCCCTTTATGTTCTCTTTTTGAATAGCACAGGCCCAGGACTGGGGCTTCCAAGCACTGTCGAGACACCAGCAAATAAGTAAATGAATGCTATCAAAAATATTAAAATGTGTTCCAGGCAGAGCATCCCATTAGTCCGAGTTCTCCCAGGTGTAAACTTTCCATCAAACTCCTTCTACTCTGTAATCTACTCAGCTAGGAAACGATGGCCCAAGGTGTCTGCAAGGCTGTTGGTCACCTGCTGCTGGAAGCAATTGTACCAAAGGCTTCCTTCCCCTTTACTTTGGAGTAAATGCCTTCTTAGGAGCACTGCATTGTCATATGCTGAATCCATGGGTTAGCAATTAAACTGCTGATATTAGATGCTGGCTGGGTCATTTGCTGATGCAGATGATATGAGGAGAAGCTTCTCCCCTTCCCATTCCAGTGCAGCAACTCTCTGCCTTTCTGCAGTAGTTCACCTGTCACTAATGCCCTGCTTCCTAACCATCCCCTCTGCCCTTCATCTCGGCCTCAGATTTTGCATTTTACTGTTTAGACTAATAGAGAATCAAAGATCCAAGTGAAAGATAAATTGCTCACTGTAGGATATTGTCGCCACCAAAGAAAGCATTGGGGGGCACAATTTTATGTGTCAATGAAAAAAAAGAGTTGTTTGGGAATAATTCCTGTATGCAGGATAACTCCTAGCCTAACAGGGCACATCTACAGGCCCAGGCAAAGGAAGAAACATGTATTCCAAGGGAATAGCTGGAGCAGCTACTGCTGCAGGAGGGAAGAGAAGAAATGTGAAGATGGAAGATTAAATCACCTCAGAGCCAGTCACAGCTGCCACAGGGAGGTTAGTTGTAGCAGCTAAGGTTCTCCACAAGGCCAAAGGAGCCACGAGGAGCCACGGGACCCTGACTCCTACCTTGCCAGGAGGAAAAGAGCAAATGAGCTGCGTGAGGGAGAAAGACATCTGTGTAATGCACTCTGAAAGTAACTAAAGCACTTTCTTTTTTCTTCCTTCACTTCACGTTCCCTATAAACACTGGCTTGCACTTGTGTTGCACCTTAACATGGCTTAAGTGTGATTCAAGATAAGAAGGTGTTCCCTGCACAGGAGAGCGGCAGATCTACGGACCAAACCGTGGGACAATGTCGCAAATGCTCTGGTTCCCCAAATGTCCTCTGCTCTATGCAGGGGGTGGCAGAGTGGGTTCCCGTTTCACAGGCATGCACCAGTACACTGCGGACGTCTCAGTGTCTTCTCCTCACCGTGGTGGGTTATGTGGATGGCAGCCAGCAGGACGGAACTGGGATAAATCCTGATTCTCAAGGCTTAGAGGGATAGTGTCCCTCAGGCCTGGGCCAGCATGTCCCTCACCCAGCAGTCACACTCTGTGGACACAGCTAAAGGTGGGAGCATCCCCACCTATTTGTAGCAGTCTAAATTCTTCATGCAATGAAGGACAGTTGTCTAGCTCAGCACCATTGTCAACAGAGAGGGACAGGCGCCTTCAGAGGCTGGCCTGTCTCACCCTGTGTGGGGCAGGTAGACAGATGGGGCCCACTGACCCCCTTCATACTGAAACTGCTGAGGGGTTAGGGCACACGGCCAGTTCAAGCTAAGGCTTATAATTTTAAAACTGTTTGGTTTTTTTTTTAATGTTTTGGGGAAGAACGCCATGATTTTTCTGATTTCTCTTCTGGCTGCTGGATGCTAGCAGGCAACAGCGGGACCATAGCTTATGGAAGGCGTCAACAACAACATTTGATTCCTCTACACATTGGCCCAGATTCTTATAATGACTTAATATGAGGACTAACCAGCTGCTTCTGTATTTTGCATTGCCTGAGTAAAAATACCTGGCAAGTAGTGAGGCCTGACCACAAACATTTTTAAAGTCTTGAAATAATTTCCTCGTTTACTTCTTGTTTCAAATGTGTACAGACCAGATGTCTAAGTGCCAACAGTCATATAGCACATTTCTGATATTTATTTATGCTGCAAACATGCAATGGTAAGAGCAAGTTAATAAGAAAGAAGAAAGCATATGTGAAATATTGGCTTGGAAGGGAAAAAATATCTGACACGTGTAGGAGACATCTTTACTCAAAAAATGTTTGATTGCAAGGGCAATGTGAACACAAAATCTTGCAAATGGTCAGCCGTAACATTGATTTTAAATAGAAATGTTTCCAAAAGAAGCACATAGCTAATACTAAATGAAGTCCATTTATCTGGACAGCATTGGAAAGCAAGCAAGAAAGCAAGCAAACCCCCACACAATGTGACATGGTCTAGGTGATCACGCTCCAGAGTCACCCTGTAGAGATTACTCTAATAGCTGTCCAAAACATATATTTTAGCTCCCCGTCCACTGATTCTTTCTGACAAAGAAAACTTCACATGCCTCTGCGATCTCATTGCTTCTGGTAAGCTTGTGCTTCTGCTGTGCAATTTACTTGAAATATTTCTGCCACAACTTCCCCATCTGGAGAGAAAGAGAGTTGTTCTTGCAGATGCTCTTGGAAGTTGTTTTTGCAAAATGAGAAATGGAGCTAGACATTCAGGCTGTCCGTTTCATCCCCTGTAGTTTTCAGCCCTGGCAGAGATGTGGACTGCTCTCGTGACACATAAGAAGCAGCTTGGAGCTGAGAGGTTTTGATGAAACTGCCTAAAGTGGTCCGAGAGGTCATGACTATGAAATCCTGCCTTTGAAAAGAGGCATTACTCTTGAGTGACTTTTGTGAGGTGCATTTTATGAATTAGAAAGAACTCAATTTTTTTTACCCTTTGTTTTAATTGGTGTCTTCTTTGCTTATTTTTCAGTTATATGCCATTTCCAGAAATATCTGTCAAAAGGAAGTTTCTGGTGTTACAGAGTCAAGGAGTCAATAGGTAGCTGCAGCACTTCCTATGTACTCAATCTTAACTTTGGGATTAAGATCCCAAAGGACTTGCCAGTATTGTGGACATTGTTATGCAGTTCTTCCTGTCTATCTTTTCAATGTAGAAACTGAACACTAGTGATACTTGCGTACTGCACAGAGTACAGCAAAGGTGAATACAAGATGTAGCCCAATACAGCACATATAGGACAATGACTCTCCTGCTTCACGTTTCCTGGCATGCCTTGAACATGGTCTGATTTCACTTAGGGCGCCTTAAAGACAGTTTGTGCCTAAAGGCACATCTCTGCTAAACAGACATGAGGTAGGTGTCCACTTTACCTCCTCCAGAAGGATCTACTCTGATAGTTGAAGTGATGTTAATTAGCTAGCTGCCTTGTGTCATGATGTGAACACTGATGGTTGCACAAAAATGCATGGACATTCTACCAGAGTCAGAGAGCACTAGTAAGGACTAGTTCTGTTGAATTCCTTCAGAGGGTTGAAAAAGAAGGTACGTTCACTGCTTGAGCAGAATTCCTTAGGGGATGACTAACATGTTGAGTCTCAAATGGTAACATGCACTATCCTTCTCAGTCAGTTTTTCGTTTCCAAATCAACACTTCAAAAGTGGATGTTTAGGGAACCTAGTGACTAGTCTTCCTTTTTAAAAGGGGCAAAGATCAGAAATATGAATCTGGAGGATATTTCCACCAACTCCCTCAAATTGATAAACGGAGCTCGCTATTACACACTTCAGTAATACATTCTGAGTTAGGTATCAACTGTCACTCCTTGAGAGAAGCATTGACTTTGAAAGGAAACTTTCCCCAAAAGACATAAAAGGGAATATATTGATATTGAACATACCAGTGATCGACATGGATGTGTACTGATAGCACTGTGTTTCTAATGCCATCACAGGTGGCTTTATTCTGTGCTTCAGGTCCTGTCTACGTGACGTATGTGAAGAAGAAGAACAATGTGACGGAGTTTGTCTTCCAGGGACTCACACAAGATGATATGCTTCACATTCTTCTTAGTCTTCTATGCCACTGTTATTCTTGGAAACCTGCTTAGCATCATCACTATACAGAACAGTCAACAGCTGGACTCTCCCACCCCATGCTTCTTCCTGAGCTGCTTGTCCTTTGTAGATATCAGTTACTCTACTGTCACAGTTCCCAAACTCATTTATGACCTTCTTGCTGAAAAGGAGACCATCTCTTTTGTGGGCTGCATAGCACAGCTCTTTGGGGTCCATCTCAACCATGGGGAGGCAAAGAGAAGTGTTCAGGAGGGACTTTTCAGGAATGTTCTATTTTTAGCATGGCTGTTCAGAGTAGAACTGAAACTAAATTCAAGGTTTCATGTAGCTCTCATCTTTCTTTGGAAACTGTCACTCAAAAGGATGTGAGGATATTGTCACCAGTCAAACCCGAGCCTTTGGGGTGGTATTGTGGCTTTTACCTTTAGACACCTTAGAGCTGTGTAAGTCTCAGGTCTAGGCTTCTCCTGGCATTAAGAGGAATAACTAGGTATTTTGAGAGGTTATGCTTTCCCACTAGCTCCTACGAGCTTCGGAGAGTGGTGTCTGCTCACGTTTCTACACAAAAAAAGTGATGGTGGTGCTAAGCTTCCAAGAGAAAGCAAATCCTTTGGAATGGCACAGCACAAGCAGGTTTCATCTCACATATATTGGTGTGCTGACATGAGGTGCCTCAACTTGAGAGAGCTGCTGAAGACAGCAAGAGACCTTTGAGGGGACTGCGATTCATTGCATGGTAAAATAGGAGCATGAGAGGAGCAGGATGCTGCACTAGGTGTCTGCCTTACAGTGAAGGGTGACATACACTGTACTAGACTTTCCAAGGCTCCCAGGAACACTGATGGACACAGAGGCCGTTCCCCGATGCCAGGCATTCACTCCGATTTTCATCAGTCTGTGCCAGCCTGGTGTCTCTGGGAACGCTTCATTTAAAGGAGCTCTGCTAACACCTTTCCAAGGCCTTGACCTAATGTCACAGCTGAGCTTTATAATCTATCAGAGCAGCAATCCAAGCATGGTTAAATACCATAGTCAATGTTGGAGCCACAATCCAGTTCAATTATCGGGACATTTTTCACCGCTTTATTTAGAGACTGGATGAAGTTTCATACTTTGGCCAGTCGTCTGGTGCTTTACACTATAAAAAAAATCTAAGGAATAGGTATCTCAGTGGAAATACGGGGATCCAATATCTCTCCATACTCCATAAGATATAACCTAATTCCTAGCTGAACACTGAAAATTTCCCTAAAATTCTTAACAGTACTGTTCTTGATCCATCGAGTTTTCCTCAACTGTTTGCAGCAGGGAAACCCCCAAATGCCCCTAGGACCTCCTGACTCTGGGCAATGCTGTTCTACTGCAAATAGACTTACTTTAGCATTGCTGTCATGACAAGTGATTCAAGGCAGGGATTTTCCCAGATCTCCTCCTGGAACTGAGATTTGGGGAAGGGAAGAAGAGGAACAGGATTCTGGATGGTGGATCAGAAGGCTTTCTTAGAAAAGCAAACTGTAGATTTGAAGAGACAGCAGCTCTTTAACATTTTAAAGTCCCTAATTTTGTCTGGGTTTCTCCAGGTGGAGACTAAGGCATAGGTGAATGCAGGGCTTAGATGAATGTGGGGCTTATGAAAATCTGTTCTTTTTGATGATATTTGTCAGAAAGCATATTTAGGTTTGAGATTGTGATTCTTGATTGAAACATGCTGCCGGTTCTGCTGATGCTTAGCTCGAGATGGCTTTGACTATCTTAAACAGCGCAGAGAGAGGCATGCAGACATGACTCATTGCTGTGCAGGGAAGCTCTTTGATGGCGATCTACCTGTCTTTTTCTGGAAGAGTAGTAGTGTACATTGCTCTTCGCAGAGACCTGTAAACATACACAGTAAAGTAAAATGATGCCTGTGGTTTCTTCTCAAGCTATTTCCTTCCTTTGAGCTGGGAGTCCACTGAAAGAGACAATTTTGGACACCTCAGAAATCTGGTTTAAAAATCTCGCATCTCTGTTCAAGATAAGGACAGCGCAACATTGATATGTGTAAAAACAGTGAACTTCACATATCTGATGATACTTTATAATGAGAAACAAGAGATAAACCTTGAGCTTCAGGCTCTGCAGCAACAGAAAGATGACAACTAGCAGCACCAAAAGGCTATATTTTCACATTCTTCTTTACATTTCTGTAGTTTTTTCGTGTTTCCAGGCAGAAGGGGAAAAAGGAGGTAGTAATGAGTGACAGAAGAGGGAGATTTAACAGGAGAGGGACAGTTACTTTCCCTAGTGTTTGGGGGGCAAAAACACGGGTGTCTCTTCTCCAAGATTTCCTTTCCAGAACTTCAGGTTCTGTGTGTTGCACTGGAAGAGGCTACTCCTTTCAAATACTGAAGACGTAGCAGAAATGGCCATAAATTCAAATCACATTTCTTTTCTCCTCTTGAATATCTTTGAAAGCTTTTTCTCATCTTGACGGACTGGTGGTTTTCCTACATGAGATAATGTTCCTAAAAGAACAGAGAACTGCAATTCTGTGCCACGCACTCCTCAGGCAGGAGTCCTGGTTGTGCTTGGAACTTGCACGTTAAGAGTCAGGATTCCTCCAGCTTTCAGCAGCAGAGGAACACAGTCTTTCAAGATAGAAGTTGCAGATACAACCAGTTAAAAGTCCACCTAAAATCCCTTCTAACAATTAAGTACCTTTCTGAATCTCACCCTTGGAAGCTGATCAAATCTTCCTTGGAAGTCCTACTCTTTGTACCAAGGTTTTGATAAATTCTCCCCAAACAAAGTTCTCTTTCTAACAAGTCTGCTGAAGTTTCTCTGATATGACCTAAAACTCTCCTCAGAGCATCCTTCACCTCCTTATTCCTTAGGCTGTAGCTGGTAAGATTCAGCACTGCAGTCACCACTGTAGAGAACAGAGAGGCCCATTTATCTCAGTCCAATGAGTAGCTGGATGTTGGGCTACCGCACATAAAAACGGTGCTCCCATAAAACAAGAAGAGAGCTCTCAGATGGGAAGCACGGGTAGAGAAGGCTTTGCATCTGCCCTTAGAGGAGTGGATCCTCAGGGTGGTGGAGATGAGGTAGATGGAGGAGATGAGAATTGCCAGAGATGTGAAGGTGCCACGAAACACACCAAAAATGTGAAGTACTGCCTCTTTGCTATAGGTGTCAGAGCATGAAAGCTGGATCCTCGGGGGATGTCACAGAAATAATGACCGATAACACCAACGTCACAGAAAGAGAATGTGAAGGTGGAGATAATTTGCGCAAGTGCATGCACAAAGCCAGTGAAATAGGAGATGATTACCATCTGTGTACAGGCTTTTGAGGAGATGACAGTTGCATAAAGGAGAGGGTTACAGAGAGCCACATGCAGTCATATGCCTTTACTGCCAGCAGCAGACGCACAACACTAGCCATGAGGAGACAAGTGAATAGCTGTGCCACACAGGCACTGACTGAAATGGCTCTCCTCACTGCTGAAGAGTTCACCAGCAACCTTGGGGAGATAGCTGAGGAGTAACAGAAATCCACAGAAGCCAAGTTACTGAGGGAAAGGTACACAGTGTGTGAAGCCGGGGGATCAACCTTCATCTACATGATCATTCCAAGATTCCCTATTAATGTGCTTAAAAAAAGCGGGTTACCTTCACCTCTTGGCTTTCTGTTAGTCCAGAGAGGATAAACTCAATGGCCACACAGTGATTCCTCTCAGGCATGTTGCTAGCACACTCATGCTATCTCCCGACAAGAAACTGGTTCAACACCTAGAAGTAATGGGAAACTGGCAACACACAATGGATTGTCTCAGTAGCCACAAGGAAGTATGGCGCATTTTCATCACAGCTTCTGACTAGACTTCTTTAATTACGCATTGAAATGACTTGTGATACAAGGGAGTACTGTTCCTATTTTTCAGGTGAGATAAGAAAGCGCAGAAAGATAAAATAATTTATTCAAAAGGCAGCAGCAGCACTGTGAAACACCACTCCTAGTCTGGCACTACAATGGTTTTCGTGTGTCCTCTTTGTCCTTTTTTAAGGAAAAAAGTCTGCTTTTCTTGAGGACATCTATGGAGCACTCTTCTCCCCTCACTCGTGGCCACGGTTGGGTGTACAGTATCGTCCAAATGGCCCACTCCAAGGACAATGACCCGCTGATTCCTGACATCATTCTAGTTCAGACATCATTCTTCCTGTATTGCAATCACCAATATATTTTTTGCCTACTAGCTAACTCCCCGGGGCATTGGTAGCAGGGTAGTTAGAGCTCAGTATGGGCCACAAAGTCCATTAACAGGGCAAAGCAGCCCCTGTTCAGCCTTGCTGAAATATGCATATAATGGTTAGGCTGCAGCTGTGCCAACTTGCTAAGACCTGCCTTCATTACATGGACCTCCACCACCCTGACCTTTGGGACTGCAACTTGTAAACATACAAATAACACATCCACATCCTGGCAGAAGAAAGTAAGAGTTTCCTCTCTTGAATGAAAGGTGCCAAGCACTAAATGGCAACAGCAGCAGGAAAACTCAGCTTTGCATCTTCCCAAAGAGGAGGAGATACCACAGGATCCTCCAGGTTTGGCTGAGAAAGGATTTCTCATTTGCTTGCATCCCTGTTGTCAAGGAAAAGTGGCCATTTTCTGCTCAGGAATAATTTGGGAAGAGTCACCAAATGAAATACTGATCTGTTTTATCCAGTAAGACAAGAGTAGATACTGTAGATACCAAGCCAGTTTATTCCCCCCTTGAGCCAAATCTTCAGAAGTACTTGCCCATTTCAAGAAGCAGACAGCAGGATTAAAACCAGCCTATAATGGTTAGGTACACAGTTTAAGTGAGCAAAATGCTTACCCTGCTTAGATGCACAGAAGACCAGACTGCCTTTACACACTGAGTTATCTTTGCATAGCTGGCTGTTGTTTATCTCCAACCTACCCAACCTTTTCTGCCCTAAAGCACAGCAACTAGCCCAGTTAATTCTCAGAAAAGGGCTTCAATGAGCTTGCTATCAACAGGTTGCTCTCTTCCATGGACTACTTGGGAAACTGAAGGAGGAAATTTCCCTCTCCTGCCCCAACGTGAGTGATCAAACACTGGATTAGGTGCAAATTTGTACAATCTCCATCTGTGCTGACATTTAAAATTCAGCTGGATCGGGCCGGAGCAATCTGATCTGACTGAACCTGCTCTGAGGAGGAGGTTGGACTTGATGACCTCCAGAAATCCTTCCCAACCTAAATGATTCTATGATTCCATCTGCAGATTGAAAATGATCTTTTTGATCTCTGAAATGAAGAAATAGGCCTACCTTCCTTGCATGAAGGTGCGAGATATTTTATGCCGTATTGTTGCAGAAATAAACTCTTATTTCAAAAGCTACAAACTTATGAGGCCTTCTACAGACAGCTGGAAGTAGCCTCACGATCCCAGGCCCTGGTTCTCATGGGGGACTTCAACCACCCTGAGATCTGCTGGAAAGACAACACAGCTAGGCACAAACAGTCCCGGAGGTTCCTGCAGAGCATTGGTGATAATTTTTTGACACAGGTGGTGGAGAAGCCAACAAGGAGAGGTGTGCTGCTGGACCTCGTACTAACAAACAAAGAAGGACTGGTGGAAGATGTGAAGGTCGGGGGCAGCAATGGCTGCAGTGACCATGAGATGGTGGAGTTCAGGATGCTGCGAGGAGGAGGCAGGGCACTGAGTAGGATCGCAACCCTGGACTTGAGGAGAGCAAACTTTGGCCTCTTCAGGGACCTACTTGGAGGAATGCCATGGGTTAGGGCCCTAGAAGGAAGGGGTGTTCAAGAGAGCTGGTTAATATTCAAACATCACTTCCTCCAGGCTCAAGAACGGTGCATCCCTATGAGTAGAAAGTCAAGCAAAGGAGTTAAGAGACCTGCATGGATGAGCAAGGAGTTCCTGGCAAAACTCAACCAGAAGGAGGAAGTCTACAGAAAGTGGAAAGGGGGACAAGCCACTTGGGAGGAATATAGGAACATTGTCAGAGTATGCAGGGATGCGATGAGGAAGGCTAAGGCCCATTTGGAATTAAATCTGGCAAGGGATGTCAAGGACAACAAGAAGGGCTTCTTCAAAGACATCAGTAGCAAGAGGAAGACTAGGGAAAATGTGGGCCCTTTGCTGAATGGGGAGGGTGCCCTGGTGAGGAAGGATGCAGACAAGGCAGAGTTACTGAATGCCGCCTTTGCTTCATTCTTTACTGCTCAGGCCAGCCCTCAGGAACCCCAGACCCTGGAGGCAAGAGAGAAAGTCTGGAGAAAGGAAGACTTTCCCTTGGTGGAGGAGGATCGGGTTAGAGATCATTTAAGCAAACTTGACACCCACAAATCCATGGGCTCCGATGGGATGCACCCACGAGTGCTGAGGGAGCTGGCGGATGGTATTGCTAAGCCACTCTCCATCCTCTTTGAAAGGTCTTGGAGAACAGGAGAGGTGCCTGAAGACCGGAAGAAAGCCAGTGTCACCCCAGTCTTCCAAAAGGGCAAGAAGGAGGACTCAGGCAACTACAGGCCAGTCAGCCTCACCTGCATCCCTGGAAAGGTGATGGAGCAACTCATCCTGGAGGCCATCTCCAAGCATGTGGAGGACAAGAAGGTGATCAGGAGTAGCCAGCATGGCTTCACCAAGGGGAAATCATGCTTAACCAATCTGATAGCCTTCTGTGATGGAATGACTGGCTGGGTAGATGAGGGGAGAGCAGTGGATGTTGTCTCCCTTGACTTGAGGAAGGCTTTCGACACTGTCTCCCATAGCATCCTCATAGACAGGCTCAGGAAGTGTGGGTTAGATGAGTGGACAGTGAGGTGGCTTGAGAACTGGCTGAATGGCAGAGCTCAGAGAGTTGTGATCAGCGGTGCGGAGTCTAGTTGGAGGCCTGTAGCTAGCGGTGTCCCCCAGGGGTCAGTCCTGGCTCCAGTCTTGTTCAGCTTCTTCATCAATGACCTGGATGAAGGGAAAGAGTGCACCCTCAGCAAGTTTGCTGAGGATACAAAACTGGGAGGAATGGCGGATACCCCAGAGGGCTGTGCTGCCATTCAGAGAGACCTGGAGAGGCTGGAGAGGTGGGCGGAGAGGAACCTCCTGAAGTCCAACAAAGGCAAGTGCAGGTTCGTGCAGCTAGGGAGGAATAACCCCATGCACCAGTACAGGTTGGGGGCTGACCTGCTGGAAAGCAGCTCTGCCGAGAAGGACCTGGGAGTGCTGGTGGACACCAAGTTAAGCATGAGGCAGCAATGTGCCCTTGTGGCCAAGAAGGCCAATGGTATGCTGGGGTGCATCAGGAAGAGTGTGGCCAGCAGGTCGAGGGAGGTGATTCTCCCCCTCTCCTCAGCCCTGCTGAGGCCACATCTGGAGTACTGCGTCCAGTTCTGGGCTCCCCAGTACAAGAGGGATGTGGCACTACTGGAGCAAGTGCAGCGAAGGGCTACAAAGATGATTAGGGGATTGGAGCATCTCTCTTATGAGGAAAGGCTGAGAGAGCTGGGCCTGTTTAGCTTGGAGAAGAGAAGGCTGAGAGGAGATCTTATTAACGTGTACAAGTATCTGAAGGGAGGGTGTCGAGAGGATGGAGCCAGACTCTTTTCAGTGGTGCTGAGCGACAGGACGCGAGGCAACGGGCACAAACTGAAACACAGACAGTTCCATCTGAACATGAGGAAAAACTTCTTCGCTGTGAGGGTGACAGAGCACTGGAACAGGTTGCCCAGAGAGGTTGTGGAGTCTCCTTCTCTGGAGATAATCAAAATGCGCCTGGATGCAATCCTGTGCAATGTGTTCTAGGCAACCCTGCTTGAGCAGGGGGGTTGGACTAGATGATCTCCAGAGGTCCCTTCCAACCTCAACCATTCTGTGATTCTGTGAAACATTTCATGTACCTTCATAATAGCGAGTTGTTTCCTGTTCACTACAAAGACATCTTACTGAAACAAATCAGAAGATTTTTCTAAATAGAAAAACTTTAGGGCTTCAAACTTGCAATACAGCCCCTCCCTGCTCCAGATAAATGCCCAGATAAAGGTTCTTTGCTTCGATGTCTGCAGAACTATGCAATTCGGTACTGCCTTTAGAGCAACAGCTCATTCTTTTCCCTATATGTTGCAGCTGACCTGCAGCCTGGGCGTTGTGAAACATTAGTGGAGTGACACGCTGAGAAACAACTTCAATATGAAATGTGATATTCTAACACTCAGCTTGCCGCTTCAGAATTCTTTCTTCAGAAAAATGGTGTTACTGAAGTACTTGGTGTACTTACGACTCTCGATGCAGTTTAATGTCTGTAAATTAGATCTCCTGCAAGACACCAGGCCTTAATTAGGAGTCTCAGCAGATGCACTGTAATGAAGAATCTTTCTGTGAATTAATTTCCCCTACCCTTGGTTAGGGGTCTAGTCAACTTCTATTCTAGGCTCCCCCTATAGACAAAGGAAGCAATATCACCTTCAAAGGACAATTCATCCCATCTTAAAATAAGTGTGATAAGCAGAAGGAATCATCCTCTAAGGGTGTCTTTGTTGTCATTGATTGTAGGACATGCCCATCTCATTCCCTGCCCTTACTACTTTTTACTAGTGAAACTGATGACATAAGTATCCTAGCAAATTCAGTGAACCCTCGTCATGCCTGTCCCTATCAACTCTCCAGAAAGCCCAAGTACCTTGGAGTTAGAAAATTAACTTCCAGATGACTATAGCAAAAGAGGAGTAATTCCACCTGGCATGAGTAATTCCCTAGCCCATGAGACTAAGGGACAGGGTAAGAAATAAGAAGTACAAAATAGCTGCACAGTAATTGCATGGTGGAAAGAAAGCCTCAGCAGCCTCAAACTCACCGCTGCTCCTGTTACTGCCTCTCTTTCTTCTCCCCTTGGCATCTCTATCTTCCTTGTTTTTTTGCACCCGATTTATCAGCCAGATCTCAAGAGTAAGGAATAAGATCAGTTGAACACAATTAATAATTCTCATAATTCTCCTGCACAAGTTAATTATGAGAAGTCATACAAGGGGACATCCATAGGTAAAGGAGGAAGTGACACAATCCAGTATTATAGCTGGGGAGGCAGCACAAGTATTTGGGGAAGCAGAGTAAAGGGAAGACAAGAGGATTTTCTTCTGTGAGGTGAATTGAATAACTGTGAAACTTCCACCTTGCAGGAATTAAGTTACTGTGCTCCTTCAGCAAATTATCCATTATGAATGTATTAATTATGTCACCAAATACGTCAAAAGTTCAACATCTGGCAACAAGAGAAATACAGGGAGTTACATTATCTGTTTGTGTTAGACTAACTGACTCTTAGGATTCAGTTCTTCTCACCTAAATTCAGGCATCCTACTGAAGGACCTCATGCTGGTGCCTAGGAGGTTGGAGATCTCTCAGTAGAGATAAAAGGGAGAAATTAGGGAGGACTGTGGGTGAAAACGCTCATGTCATCTACCAGGAAGCACGTAAAAGCTTTGTCTGAATCTAATCTAGTCATCTAAACCCCCTCTGGACTCAACAGAGAGAGACAGGCAGTTCCTGGGGATGATTCAACTTGTCCTAAGGAAGAAGCGCTCTGTGAAGATGCTAACTTCTTTCTCTCTGATGAACACAGAGGAAGCCTGACTAGCTTTAAATAGGTCACTTGCATACAGCTAAAGCTCAGCAAGGAAGTCTTCCTGTATGTTTTCCCCAAGTGTTTCACACCTATGAGCATTTGAAAGAGTAATCATGGAGCCTGGCCTCCTGCACTGCTGTGGTATGGAAATATGGTGTGATGGCATGGCGCAGAACTGCAGGCTTGGGAGGGTAAGGCTGGTGGATTTCCAGGGAAGGAGGGGTTTTTTTGTTTTTTTTTTTTTACACATGCATGTGCAATTTCACACATGCTTTCTCCATGTCATGTTGATTAGGCTCCATGCATCCCAGATTTCGGGATGTGCATAGTTTACTGTGCACATAAAGAGAGTCAGAACAGCACACGGTGCAGCTCAGTGTGATATTTCAGAGAATGTGAAATGCATCTCCTGGACAGAGCTGTGCAGTAGATCCAGACCCATCATGGATCTTGAGCACATGCCACATGTCTATACAGCAGTACAGCAGATGGGATTCATCTCCCTGCAGTTAAGCTATTTAAAAGTTAGGTGACTGAATCTAATCTAGTTGTCCAAGGTGCCTTTGTAGCGAAAGAAGGAGACAGGCCATTCAAGAAGATAATTCATCATCTCTCTCTTGCAAACTCATCTTACAAGGACGTGGGACATTTTCCATTTCCACTCATTTCCTGCTGGTATTTTAAATGCTATCTTAAATTTGCCCTCACTCCCACACCTGCAGAAAGAGAAGGAAGGTCAGAAGCAGTGGGGGAGTCATTGGTATTCCTGGTGGAGGCTGCTCTCCAAAGATCTCCCATCTTTGGGCAAATAGTGTTTCTCTTCAATGGGGAATTCCTACTTCTCTAATCTTCCTTTTACATGAGAGAGCAATGTTGAAACACTGAAATGTCTTCTGGGTCAATTATGCTAAATTTCAATTGAGAAAAATCAAAATGCTTCATTTTGATCATTTTGAATCATTTAATTTCAATAAAGAAATTATTAGATATTTCAGAATGTATATCATAGACTTTGTAATACAGTCTCTGCATGGTCTGACATTGTGTGAAAACCGTCTGGGATGCCAAAGGTCTTTGCAGGACAGGGGACTGAACTCTCTATTTCCAAGTCTGTAGGTAGCAGCCCTCACTTGGGTCTGTGAGTTGACACATATGGCAGAGGTGGGCTCGAGGTATTCTTGATCTTTGATCTCGTAGGGAACATGGCAGTGGAAAATAGGATTTGGGATCCTTAATGGAACTATGGCGTGCTTGTCAGGTAGGGTTTAGGATAAGAGTTGCACTGGTAGACTTGAAGGGTTGGCTGACAGGCTTCTCGGCAGTTGAATTTTGTTGCCAAACCCAAAAGGAGGCCACAGAGTTGTGCAGGGACAGCCCTGAAGAGCTGGAATTTACTGCCCGCTGCTAAGGATACAGCAAAAAACAAGGACACAATTGCCAGTTTGGGGAGGGGGCTGTTCTTCCTTCCCTGCCCCACTCCTTCAGTGACCACCTCCATTTATGCCCCACTGAAATTTTCCAGGATTCTGCTCTGCTGGGGTCTTGGCAATTTTGCTGCCATTACTAATCTGCTGCCCAAGGCAACCCCTCTGCTCTGCCTAATAACCTGAGAGAGGTGGCAGGAGAGAGAACAGATTGGGCTAGATTAAGTATACTGTCAATTTTCAATTATTTTATTATTAAAGTTCTTCTTTTTTTTTTTTTTTTTTCTCAGAAGGGGCAACCTGTTTCATAACCTGTGGCAGTGATGGACTTCAGCACTGGATTCCTCAGTTGCCAGTTTGATTTCTCTCAGCATTAAGATGTATGCCTTTAAGAAGACATTTTGTGCTGGTGAGGCAAAATGGAGAGACTGTGGAAAACAGGCACGTCAGGCTGATACTTATTAACTGATGACTAGTAATATTTGACGGATGCTAACATAGCCATAAGAACAAAACTGTGGCATTTCAGATTTTTTTTTTTAATTGCTTCATCTGTAATTGTGAAACTGTAATTTCCTAGTTTCTTTTTTTAAGCTTTACCTTTCCTCCAGGGGAAATGTCTGTGACTTCCTTTGCTTTTCTCTGAGGAAACCCTACGCAGATTATTACGTGTATTGATTTGAACTAATCACTCTGACTTTGACAAGGAAGCCAAATGCAAATTCCAGGTAGGTTACAGCTTTAAGGAGCCTGTGTCTAAAGACTCAAGGCAAGCAATTTAATATAATTGGTTTGTCTCTCCAGGAAATGACTTAGGATGATTTTAGTAAGGTCTCCGTAGGTACAGTTAAGAAACTTGTGCCTGACAAATTGCAATGATGCAACTTGGCAAGTGAGTCTGCGAGTGTGTTTAAATTGGCTCCAGTGTGCATCATTAAAAGCTCAAGTTCTTTCACTCCTTGAAATTAGCAGCTCTCTCATCTTACAGTCAGACGTGATTATTGCTCTAATCTAGGGACAGTGAGAGACCGCCTGGAAGGAAAAGCAGCCTGTGAAAACTGGCAGGATCTCTACAATGCTTTTGCTGTATCTCCAAAAACCCCACAGAGACCCTGGTCTAATCTATTTCATTTAAAGATGATGGGTCAAACAGAGCTGGCTGCATTGCACTAGTGGGGCTGCAGCTTAAAACTGCCTGGACTGAGCTGGTTTTGAACTGCTCTGTTTTTTGCTGGGATGATACACAGCTGGCTGACCAATTTGGTCTACATAGCAAAGGCAGTAAACTCAGAAATGGTTTCTGGCAAAGATGAGGCCAATTCACAAGTTTCCCTGTCTTCTTCTGCTGTCCCAGGCCTCCTACTCTGCAGATTTCTTCTTGCTACTCCATCTCCTTTGCAGAACCTGGAAAGTAGGGGACAAAGTTTTCATTAGAAACCCAGTTTTTCATTTAATTTTAGAATAAAGAACATTCTGAGGGAGCCTAGCAGGGAGGATGGAGCCCACCTGCAATGTGAGCTGCAGGGAGGGGTTATTCCCTTGCAACAGAACTACCTCAGAGCATCTTGTCTCTATGTCTGAAACACAAATGGCCATGAAAGAAAAAAGGATCGTTCTCAGCCCCATGTCTGAAGGCAGCAGCTAAGTCTGTAATTGGCCTGGGCTCATAACGAGCATCCTTAGTTGGACAGCTCAAGACCTGACAAAGCTCATTAATCCCACTATTAGTCAAAATCAGATTGCTTTGATCGCATTACTCCAGGAACATAGTCCTGGTGTGGCATGAGAGGGCTGAACAAAGCCCTTCTCCAGACAAACACTTGCCCCTCTGATGCCTACATAAACCCCATAGTGATGGCTCCTCAGGTATAAGGCTAAGGACCCTCGGTGGAAGCACCAGTCTGCAGGGTTACACAATGCAGTAGCATGCACAGTGCAAAGAAGAGGCCTAAATAAAACAGCAGTATGGCATGCATAAAAAGACTTTTCCTCTCCTTCCGAGCTTTCTATTTGCTTTGAGATCCAAAGCTAGGATTCAAAATCTAGGGGAAAAAAAAAAAAACAGCCAGGAAGTTGCGATAATAATGAGTGTATAGATGTAAAATCGTGTGGCTGGGCACCAGGGGAATGGCTGCTTATTTGTCTTGTCCTGGTTGCTGCACTGTGGATCGAGATGAAACTCCAGGAGATTTCAGTTGCCCCAAACATCCTGACCTTAGAGAGGCTTTTGGAGAGCAAGTGCCTTTGGCAGGGCAGGGGTTTGGTAGGGAATCTGCAGTTTGAATGCAGATTGGAGACAGCTGAGAGTTGGAGGGGGACAGTGTGCTGCAGGACTTGGCCAGAGCGAGGCCTCTGAAGTGACAGAGGGAGAGAGACTCTCCTGGTGGGCCAAGAGGGCCAGGGCTGAGTTTTCTGCAACCAAAAATGCCACTGAGAGGTGTTGACCTGGAAAGCAGGGCTCAAAGGAAGAACTATTTTTCCAAGGACTCACTGAATTCAGAGGTGTGTGTTCAAAACTTTTGATTTAAATTGCTCCCCCAACACGCCTGGGATTATCTGGGCCCAGCATATCATCAACTAGTGCATGCATGTATTCTCCAAATAGACTCCTGAGATTTTTTTTGTTTTAATTACTATTTCATCATAAAACAAAATGGAAGAACTGTAATTTAAAGGGCACATCCTCAATTAGAAATTTCCTGTGGTGAGCATACCAAAATAAGCAGGTTGAGTAGTAGCAGGTGGCTTTGGATGATAGAGCCATTTGGATTAATAAGATCTGGAATAAGGAGTTTACGCTGCACTACATATATCCTGCAAGTTAGGCGTATGAAATAGTAACATTCGAGGGAGTTGCACCACCCAAGTACCTCCAAACTACTTTGAAGTATTCGTAGGTGAAGAATACTACCTGTGAAATGGGATTTTTATCCAAAGGCAGAATGCCCTTTTTACAAGCAATATGTAACATCTACTTGCAACTGGGCCAAAGGCCTCATTTTTTTTTCCTGAGTAATACTTCACAAGTACTGCAATTATTGCATATGGACTGAATATTTCAGTATCTAGAATAGAGAGAGGCTAGTAATGCTATTCTTATGAAATATTTCTCTACTTAGGTAAAATTCACTAGGCCTCGGTAACTGTATGACAAAGCTGATAAAAAGAACAGCATAACACAGACACAGCTGAGGACGCTTTTGGTAATTGCTGATATTTTCCTAAGGCCTTAAAGTCGGCATTTGCATTTGGTACATAATAGTGGCACATACAGTTCACAAGCATCTTGAGGATCAGTAACATCATATGCACAAGCCTAGACCTTTGTAGTCTTGGGCTAACAACATCACAACCAACCTGGTTAGTTGGAAGGCCTCATTAGATTTGGCTAAGAACATATCTCAGACACTGCCCTATGTTTCTACTTTTAATTACCTGGTACAACTGAGAACATGCCTACAATGACACATCTGAAAACTAGAGGTGTCACTGAGAGCCAGCAGCCCAAAGCTCTCTCCATAGTCATGGGAGACTCTCACCTTGAAGGCGCAATGCATCCCAACCTGAAAGAGGTTTCTAAGATACATGACGTGAAGCTCTCCTTGAACTTGTTTATACTTTCACATACAGCTACACCACTACCTTTTAGACATGTGCATTTTGATGAGATAGTTAGCTTTACCACGTACTTCATGCTGATGGCTAGCGATGTATGGTTTAGCAGAATGTTGCATTGTGACAGGATTGGATTATCAGCACTGGGATCTAGATGTAAGGTCTCAGGTTAGAAGGTCCAGAAAGGGAGCATCTCACAGGCAGGAGGTGCATTCGTTTGGCTAGTATTAGCACATCGTCACTTGACTATCTGTACAGCACTGTATTTTGGAGCTGTGTATCACAGAGCGATTTTGTATGAAGTATTGCCCTCTTGTGGCTGTCCAACAAAAGATGGGTAACTCAGAAAGTTTTCAGCTAGTGGAGAGCACATTAAGCCAGTTTGGGAAGATGGAAGGGCACAGCCCTAGTTCTACTCCTAGGCATACATGAAATGTATCCGTTCACTGTGTCCATTTCTGGCATCTGTTGGGTTTATTACCTAATGACTAGCTCCATTCTCTGTTTCAAAACTTCATGGGATACGTGATTTCTGATGGTCCTAGGGCTTACTGCAGTACACACAAAGAGAACTCGACCTCATGCATTTATTCCAGCCAAAAGTCTATGCAAGCATTGCATAAGGTAGACCTGTGTTTGGTAATCCTTGGAGAATACCAGCATATCTTCTAACATATACTTGGGAGTCTTAATTTTGTAAGAGGAACACACTGCAAACATAGAGAAGAGGCTTTAGGAGTGATTGATCAACAATATTATCCACGTTAACACTGCAAAAGTTATTGGTTGGTAGTGTTGGAACAGTAACATATACACCAAGCTGTGCATCCAGAGGGAAAGTGGCATTGCAATAAATAAATGCATGGATGCTTCCTGGAACAAGAGTGGGATTTTTTTGATTGTTCTCCGAAGTAGTGCTGGTAATTTGTGCTCATTCTTATGCCTGGCTACACATGCACTTCAAGTAGCGCATGGATTTCACAAGTGGTTTACCTTTTGTCATTTCTGGAGGGCCTATACAAAATCATAGCTGATCATAGTAATGAATTGCTAGAATGGTTATCAGTAAAGAATTTCCTGCATAAGATTCAGCTAGAATATTCTTGTGAGCTCTCGCTATAGAACCAGTGTGTAAGTCATTCCTGCAAGTACTGAGGTACTGTTTAATATAGTAATGCAAGGAATACGGAAAGATCCTTCAACGCCAAGTCTGCCTAGACTTCTATGCACTGGGAGAGGGGAAAAAATTAAATGTCTGAGTAGATCCTAAAAGTGATAATACCCTTGTTATGAAAGTCTACAGGGCAAAATTTATAGGAAGAAGTGTAGTCTTTTGTCAGATACTGGATTATATTCCATTTTGTATCCCACCAGATAAAGCCAAAAGAACAAAATGCATTCTGGGTACACCATCCCTTCCCTGAGCTTCAGTTTGTGCCCATTGCCTATTTTCCTGTCATTGGGCACCACTGAGAAGAGTCTGGCTCCATCTTCTTCACACCTTCCCATCAGATATTTATAAACATCGATAAGATCCCCCACCATGAGCCCTCTCTTCTCTGGGCTAAACAGTCCTCTGCCTCCCTTTGTAAGAGAGATGCTCCAGTGCCTTAATCAGCTCATGGCCCTTCACTGGACTTGCTCTGGTAAGAGGCAGAGTGCTGTGCAGACTCCTGTGCGTGCGTGTTGTGGTGATAAATCTGGGTGCATCTTACCTATGCTTCTGTGCTGGGATGATGAATGCTCATGGCTGGAGATAGACCTCAGGTTTGTTAAAGCACTGTGCCATGGCATTCCAGCTGTGGTGCCTGGTGCAGAATAATTGAGAGGACTTTGTTGTTTGCACACTGCTCTGTACTGAAACCAAGTGTCAAGGATGTGTTTCTTAGGGGCCTTTTATTGTGGTTGCTGCCTTTCTGTAATGGCTAAGCTCATGACTGTTTCCTGCTGGAACTCAGCTCTCAGTGCTAATGAATGTGCATTCTTAACAGTAAACCAGTGAAAGTATGAAAGTAGTTTAAGTTTTGTTCACCTTCAGCTGTGGGTCATCATGTTGACAAGGGGTTCATAATGCATTTTCTGATTTTTTTTAAAGTATATTTCAACAACTTTAAAAATAGCATGATTGTCCATTCCTATCCCAAACCATTTAAATTCCAAAGCCAGGCTTTAAGAAGTTGGTAAATGCCTCCATGAATTTTTCATGAAGCTTTTTTTTTGGGGGGGGGGGGGAGGGAAGGGGGCTGCCTCTGTTCTCATGTTGACATCACAGCAGAGTTGTTATGGATGGGATTGATGTGAAACAGTGCAGGTGAGGCATCTGTACCAGGGCTTTCTGTGCAGTTCCCTGTGCAGCAGGTGAAGAGAAATCAAGAATTGGCATTCATCCCATCCCAAAGTAAATATTTCTCCTACGCCAGATGAACTGTACCATCATAGCACCTTTTCTCTCGGCTGAAAAAGAGCCTTGGAGCCACGCACGGATGTGCAATTTCAGGGTCCGAACTAGGCAATTCCTACATCTGCAGTTAAATAAAAACCAGCAGGGCATTGTCTCCAGAACTGGTTTGGTATGACTGTCACTACTTAAATAATACAGAGCCTATCACAGCGTTGGCATGCACCAAATCCATGTCCGTCTATCTCTTTCCCTCCCCCCTCTACCCCCAAGACAATGACAGGATACAGTGCCAGGTGACTGCTCATTAATAGTTTGCCCATGGCTAACCCCTTCTGAAGTGGTAAATGGGAGAAGAGAACTGACCCATTTGGATGTGAGCCATGCTATACTCTCATAGTTTTGGGGAACAGTAGTCTGCATTGACAGCTGGAAGACCCTTTCTTACCCTTTTCAGTAAGGTCATACCAATGTAATATTCACCAACAAACTGAGGCAACCAGATCATTGCTTCTGGTACCAACAGGCTGTGCAGTCACCAACAACGTTTACTACCTCTATAAATGGAAGGAATCTCTTATGAACTGTGGACTAAACTAGCACTGTCTGAATACTACAGAAAAGTTCTCTGTAGCTACACCATCAAAAAACACTTCAGATGTTTCTAAAAGCTACAGGTAAGTTAATGACCATGAATTTCCAAGCATTTGCTTCTGAGTTGGGAAATGAAGCAGACAGCTGGGGACTGGACAAACATATCTTTTCTCATTAATCAAGATTTTCAAAATGAATATTAACCCAGACGGATGACCAGCATAAGGCACTACACTTCCTAAAACTCTTTCTTCTGAAAAGAATATTCTGAAAAGAAGTTTCTTTAAAGCATCTAAGACTGAGCTGTTGTGAAAGGTCTGGAACTAGGTTTAATAATATTTTAAAATGATATGTGTGTGCCATTTTTTGGCCACAAACTATTTCACAGCAGATAAAGCTTGAGCAAACGTCAGCTGTTTCTAACAGCCTCTTTCTAATCAAAATGATACACAGGTGACTTTGAACTGCATATCAGACAGTTGTCTGAGAGTGGGAATGGACAGCACTGTCAAGGAAATCCTGATGTAATGGGTTTAAAAAAAAAAAAAAATCTCTGCTGGGAGCAGAGGCCAAGGCCTTTAGAAGCTATAGGGATTAGCTTCTTTGTGCTTGAGGTAGGTTTGGTCATTGCTGCTTCTGTTGGGTTTAGCATGGATATCTGTCTGTTTGAATACCTGATCTAGAAGACTGGTGTGTTTTGGAAGGAGATTGTCTGCTGTAGAAAATATAGCCCTACTAAGAGCAGCATGCAGAGATGCAACCAGACTGCAGCACCCTGAAAGCCTTGTGGGATTATACAGGAAAATGCAAAATTCAGAGATGCAAGAAACTTTTCTGACTCTTCTTCTCTGCCTCATATACAGTTTAAGAGTGAGTGGACCAAGGAAAGAAGTTGTGACAGTGTGCTCCTTTCTGCCCCCACTGATGTGCTCTCTCCCCCTCAACCTGACCTCCCTGTAAACAGCACGTATGTAGGGGCTAGTTGAGCATGCACCAGCTAAGACCTGTCTAGCATGCAAATACGACCATGAGTCAATCATCTCCCCCCCCATAAACAGGGGGCAGCCCAGAGCCCACTGAGCTCTCCTGCACAGCAGCGGGCTGCACTGCAGAACCTCCTTTTGAGTAGGAGCGCCTCTCAAGGTCACTCCTCGAGGCTGAGAGATTCATTACCCGCCACAGATCCTCGGTAAGTGATCAACAGCATGCTGAACTTTTGTGAACTTCGCAAAACTTTCCTGAGTTATATCCCTGACTGATAGCACACCTAATTCCTTACACATAAACCGTTGACCAAGTCTGAGACTAGGACTGGATTCTGCCGCACCTAGGCTTCTCTTTGGAGGAGTTTAGAAAGCAAGGGGGTCCAGTCTGAATCTTGTGACTCAACGGGAGGGTTCCCTTTGCACTCACCCCTTTAGACATCAACTGTTGACCAAGTCTGGGACCAGGACTGGAGCCAGCTGCACCTGGGCTCCTCTCCAAAGGAGTTTAGAAAGCAAGGGGGTCCAGTCTGGAGCTCGTGACTCAACGGGAGGGTCTCCATTGCACACGCATCTGACCCTGTCCTTCATGCAGTAAATAACTGAGAGAACCTTGCCAATCGAACCTCGTTAAATCGTTCTTATTTACAACTGAACTTTGTTAAGTCACTGTCTTACTGCAGTAAACGTAGTGCTGCTTCCCTCTTACGAGGGAAGTGCATCACTCCTTTCGCGACAGAAGTCTTTTCTCAAACCTTTTGCAACTAAATCATAGCTGGAAGAGACAAAAGGGGCATGTTGTAGAATGTCATGTAGTATACTTCTGTTTTCTTCCCTGCTCTGCTGTCGGATATTAGACCAATCACTTGTAAATCCCTATGGATTTCCTATCTATGGAATGAAAGGCCAGTGACGCAAAGGACTTAGAAACTTCTTCCATTACATGCCTGCTTTCCTGTAGTTTTACTCTTGTTGTTTATTTATATCCACCATATTTAATAAATACTGTCTGTATATTAAGATAATTCTCCAAGAATGAAATGAATCAGCATCTAAAGGTTCTTCTGTCTCTCTAGTTTAGAGGGAAACATCCAAATCAGAGTCAATATATTCCGCTCCTCAGGCTGACAGTGCAAACAAAATGCATAACGTAAAATACTGAAAATCTTCAGTGGCATCTAAGCACACTGCAGGGGGCTTTCAAAACATCCTGAGGATGCTATCAGCTCACAGAAAAAGATTTCTCCATCTGATAGCAGTCAGCGTGCTATATGCAACAGCTAGGTGCATTTATGTTCAACCTCAGTGCAACAGCTCACAATGGCAAGGCAAAATTGGAGCACTATTTTATATGATGTTATCCCCATGCTAAATCTCTTGATCCACAGCCTGAGAAACACAGGTGGAAAGGATGCCCTGATGTCAGCTGTCACTGTCCACCTATCTAGCCTGAACTTCATCAGTTTCTCTAGCAGGATGTCATGAGAGACTGTGTCAAAAGCCTTGTTGCAACTGAGGTAAACAAGTACCTCTCCTCTCCCCTCACCCGCCAAGCCAATCATCTCCTCAGAGCAGGCTGGCAGCTTTGTTAAGCAGAGTTTTCCCCTCATAAAGCCATCCTGTCTACCTCCAGCCTATCACCTTTCCTTCCCATGTCTGGAAATGATGCCCAGGATTAGTTGCTCCATCACCATCCTAGGGATTGAGGTGAGGCTGACTGGCTTGTAGTTCCCTGAATCCTCCTCCTTGCCCTTCTTGAAGGTAGCAGGGGCGTTTGCTCTCTTGCAGTCCTTGGGAATCTCTCCTGTACACTTCCTTTTTAGGTTTGAGGTCAGCCAGGAGCTCCTTGTTCATCCACATAAACCTCTTGCTACCTTTGTTTGATTTCCTGCTTGTTGGAATGGACCACTCTTGAGCTTGGAGGAGGTGATCCTTGAATATCAGCCAGCTGTCTTGGACCCCTCTTCCCTCCAGGACCATATCATATGGAACCCTTCCCGAGCAGGCCAAATTCTCTTCTCCTCAAGCCCAGGGTATTGATCCTGCCTTTTGTCCTCTGCTCCCTCCTCACAGGATCCTCAGCTCCACCATTTTGTGGTCACTGCAGCTAAGACTGCCCCCGACTTCCACATCTCCAGTCAGTCCTTCCTTGTTTGTATGTATGAGATCCAGAGTGCCTCTCCTCCTCAGCTCCTTGATCACCTGTGTTAGAAAGTTGTCATCAATGCACTCCATAAACTCCCTGGATTTCTTGTGCCCTACTCCATTGTCCAGCCAGCCAATATCAGGGTGGTTGAAGCTCATAGGACCAGGGCCTGTGGACATAAACTTTATTCCAGTTCTCTGAAGAATGCCTCACCTATTTCTTCTTCCCGAAGAGATTATCTACAGCAGACACCCATTACATGGTCACCAGTGCTGGTCTGCCCCCAGTCCTGACCCATGAGCTCTCAGCTGGCCCCTCACCTGTCCCCAGGGAGAGCTCCATGCATTCCAGCTGCTCATTCAACTATTTCTCTTCTCTTCACACTTGAAACAGATTGCATTTTAAGCAAGAACCTAAATTTTGTCAAATTTAACTTGATGGCTTCAAGGAAGTACTTCAGCTGCTGCCTTGTACATCATACCCATTCAACTTCATCTGCAACATCTAAGTTGATTGTAGAGAGGGGCACACTATTTCTGTGCTCATCCTGCACCACAGGTGTCTGCCTCCTGACAATATAGAGAAAGAAGATTGAAATCAGTATTCAGAGATATGACATCCCCGCTGTTGAAGGGACTATGTCTGTACCACACTGGCATGAGCTGTCTGAGGGTCCAGAGACACATCTCCTTTAGCAGAGCAGAGACTATGAGAAAGCAGGGAAAACCAAGGGGGAGGGAGCAATGGATTCACACACCTCACCCCAGAAGAATCAGCTGGAGAAGAGCAATTACACAGCCATTTGCCCATTGACCACAAGGCGGCTGGGCATCTGTCAACCCTCCATGCCCCATCTCCTCACCATACCGCACGCTTGAATTGCTTTCTCTGAGTCCCTACACCAAATTGTCTTAGCTCTATGCTATGCCACCTTTTTCCTGAAGTTGCTTACCTTCCTCTGATAGTCTGCACTGTCATCTGTTTCATCTCTCAAGTGCCCCACTCCTGACCCCTTATTCAGGCAGGCACCAACAATACTGGCACCAGGGGTCAGTCCTGCACTTTGGCAGAGTGACAGGGGTGCTGTTGAGCACATGCACTGATATAATGGGCTTTCTCCACAAAGGGGCCCACAAATGAGCTCTCAGGTCTGTTCATTGGATTCACCAACAAGATAAACATTTAAATGAGAAGAGTCAAGTCTAGTCACTTCAACATTTTAAACCGGGCCTAGACATACAGGTGAATTCAGAATGCCAAACAGAAGACACTTTTCAGAGCCAAGGACTGGACTCAAGTCCCAGACCTAGGTCTCTATATAGCTTGACTACCAGGGTACTTCTTCAGCATCTTCTTAAGCTGAAATAATGGCCTAGGGAAATAGGCCGTTGCCCTCTTCAGCTCAAGAGGGACAGAAGGTAGCTCCAGGTTCTTAAGTGTTTCATACCTAAGGAAAGAAGTGACCTCATCTAGTAATCGAATCAATCACAGTGTCTAGAAGATGCCATTCCCTAGTACAAAACACAGCAGCTGTTTCTAGGAATTATTGCTATGCTAAGGTTGAAATGCTGGAAGCTTACCAAAAGTCTATATTCCCACTGAGAAACCATGACAGGAAAAAATTAAGGGGAAGAAGCTGACAGTTCATATATGCTGGGATTTGGCCCAGAGTCAGTATAACTATCCTGGTCTGAGAAAAGGCAAAGGATGGAACTGACCACCAACATATCAGGTTTTATCTTCCAGGGGGATCATTCTATTACAGTGCAATGCAGCCAGTCTCCTAACACTGCACTGAAACACTGGCATGGCACTAATCCCAGAGGAAAGGAGCACTCCTACCAAGCAATTGCATCTTCAACTACTAACGGCTCCTTCCCTATCCCCTCCCCTCCCCCCAAATAGGAAGAAGAATAGGGTACATCACCTCTGCAGGACACTCTGCATGTCCTAGAAAAGGAGAGGGAAGACAGCAAGTCAGATCCCACCAAAAAAAACCCCATCAGCATAAATATTGTAGGGTGTGTCTGCATGCCCAGCAATCCTTTTGCCTGTTAGTGCTGGGCTTTATCTAACCCAGGTGTCATTAATTCTGCTAATTATTTGGGGGAAATGGAAAGAAAGGCAGCACTTGTAAGGTCTGGCTCATGACATCTGGATGAGTCACACCCCATTTTTACCCTTTGAGTATAAAGTCTTGCTTTCCAAGGTGCAGACCTACCATGACTAAGTTTAAAGCTCAGCCTTTTCCTCACCTCACCAAGAAAGATGAAAGTCATGTTGCTCTCAGCTAGACCGCATGGAAGAGATTCAACAGGGAGATCCAGGGCTCCTGGTTGCAGAGGGCCATACAGATTAATAGTGACCTCTCAAAATGCCAGGCAGAGCTTCAGCCCTGCCCCAGAGAAAGGGACTGCCACAAGAGCTTCTTTGAAAGGCTGTGATCCACACATTGGTGTAGGAAAAGCCCCAGCATACAAACCTTGAGCACCCCTGCTCTGGACTCCAGGCATCTTTCCATGTCCACCATGAGGGTGTTGAGAGAGCAGCACTGCTCCGAGGGGTGTGCTGTGGTGGTCTTCAGCCTCCCCAGCATCTCAATCTCTTCTGCTCTCAGGCAATGCAACTGCTGGTCCTCCTCTTGCTCCGGGAAGGAGTGCAGCTCCTCAAAGTCACAGGTAATGCGCTTATGACAGTTCCACACTAACTCCTGTGGGACAGAGAAGTCACCAGGAGATTAGAGAGCATCTCCCAGCTGGGGACTGACCTGAGCCAACACCCCCAGGGAAGGGAAGAGCCCCTCTTGTCAACTCTTCTGAGCTCACCACACCACTCCAGTTCACTCCAGCTGGGTGGGCCTAAAGAGAAGGCCCCTACCCCACTCCTCCCAGCTCTGCCCCTTCTTCCACTTACTCTCAGCTCCTTGGGCTTTTTCTCCTCCATGGATAAATGTTCCTTCAAATCCTTTGCTTTTCTGCCCAGATGCTCCACGCAAGCTTGTAGCTTATCCTGGAGAGGGAAGGGCAAGAGATTCTGCTCAGGCAAAATGGTCCAAGGCATCAGATGCTGAACCAGCACTGAGAAGGCTTGGATCATACCAGTTGAGAATCATATACCAATTGATCTGACATGTCACTTCATGCACTTTGCTTTCATGGGGTGTCAATTATAAATTCCAGCAATCCTCTGGCTATTCAGACTGAACATCTGCATCAGGTACTACACTGAGTGTTTCTGGGTTAAAGTTCTGAACACCTGTGTGTACAGCAGCAATACAGGCTACAATATTCCTCTGCCTTCAAAATTTAGCTTCTGAACAGCAGCTAGAAGTGCAGACAAGGAGTCAAAGCAAGATAGTTCTACACTGTATAGATTAATTTTTTCTAGGGAGTCAATCACCAGAGCAACTTTCCAGGAAACCTACTGTATCTCTGAATCAAAATGGAACTTCTGACTCCACCCTCAGATATGGGACAGCAGGAGTTACTCAGTGGAACATCACAAATTTTGCTCTAACACTCCCTCCTGCCTCTGAAAACGACTAATCGAATCCTAAGTTGAGATTCCTAAAAAAAAATAAAGAATTGGGGGGGGGTCCTGAAAAATGCCTCCAACATTTTGGATGCAACTTGTGCAGACACCTTGGCTGGGATTCTGTCCAAGATTAAGACATCTACATTTAGATGAATTAGATGAATTAGATGCCTAAATTCCACTAGATGTCAGTATAGTCACAGGAGTATTCTAGAAAGCTAATTAGCTGACTATGCATCTACTGTCGGGTGAAGTGAATAAGCACATTTGTCAGACTGTTGGTTCTAGCCACCAACACAGCTAGCTCAATTGGTTGAGGTTGCCTCAGAGGGTGAAGCACACATCCCACTCAGCTGCTGGAATGTTTCTTCAGCTTCAAGATGGAGAGCCTGTGAGCAGTAACATCAGTTTCTGATGTCGGAATCATTACTGTAGTTTTGGGTGGTCTCACCTCAAGCTGGCCATGAGGTATAGGCACATTTCTACATAGAGCTGCCTTAGTTCCCGTTCCTCCTTGCTCTATCCATTAGACTCCAGTTTCTTTACTGGATCATAGAAACGAAACCCTGAGCCCCCAGCACGTACCCTCCTCCTTCTGTAGCAGGGACTGTCTTTCTCTTCCCTGTTTGCAGAGAAGAGCGGAATCTACTACTAAGTTCTGCTTCGCTGCTTAGAGCGGGTAGGAGCCAGTAGTCATTGGGCCTACACTCAGCTCTTATGCCTAAATTAAACTCCTTCCCAGAACTGGGGAGGCCCTACATCCTCTTTCATAATCTACTCATGTTCTGATCCCTAGGCTCCACTTCCAAACTGTGGTGCTTGAATACAAATTTCTCTAGAGTTTCTCTAGTCACTAGCACCCTTTTGAAATATTTAGCGTCAAAGTCAAACTAGAGATGCAACACTTGTTCCCAGACTGTTCTGCTGCATTCCTGTGACTTAACAAGTATTGGTGGTTCTGAACTGCCCTACTGCCTTACTTAGGATGAGATGGTTAGAAGTTTAAAGACTGGAGTGGAATGCCAGGTATCTCAAACCTTGTGAAGGAAATGCTTTCTAGCAGTACCTCCGGGAGATACCATTTGCTTTCCTTGTGTTTTTTGAGGGCTTCATCCAGGGGCCCTCCTGTATGAGCGAGATGGCCGTGGGAGACTGCACACACCACACACATGGCTTCCTGGTCCTCCTTGCAGAAGAGACTGATGACCTCATGGTGCCGGCAGCAGAGCTTCTCGTTCTGCATCTTTTCCTTGACAAAAGGCAACTGCCAGGCTGTCTCCACTATGCTGGCCAGCTGCCGAGTGGGGTACATGACTTGCTGAGCACAAACATGCTGACACATTGGGCAGCTGAAGTCCTTGACCGCTGGCTCCCAGTAGTGGGTGATGCAGGCTCTACACAAGCTGTGGCCACCGGGAATCATGACAGGGTCCTGCAGGTAGTCAGACTGATGGAGCAAGTGGTGTCCATGTTAAGGACCTCCAAATGACTGAGGCAAGCCATTGGTGGTAGTGCTATGAGATGGGCACAGACTTCGGGAGACAGTTCCTATATCCTCATATAGGAATAGTCACCTGGAGGGAAAAAAAGAAAAAGAAAAAAAAGAAAACCACACCACAGAGCAAATAGATCACATACATGCATTATGCAGCATGTGGACTCAAGGAAGCCTAAGAATCAGGCCTCATAGATATTCTCTCCTAGCTTGAGTGAGGAGAGAAGACTAGAGAAAAGACATGGGCTATGTAACCCAGACACCTGGTTCAGCTTCATTGTCCTGTTCCTCACTGACCAAGGCAAGCAGTAATTTAAGTAACAAGCATTTATTGAATTCCCCAGTACCTTGCAGGAGGAGTTCTTTCCCCATATCAGACATGGGGGGGGAAGGCAGGCTGGAAATAGCACGCATGTTAGCAAGCGTAGTGGTACTGAATATTTCTGCTCTGTCACCTACATACAGACTTTTTCCCTTGAACTCAGTACATGGGGACTAGACACACAGAGAAACAGAAATGAGAGGTCCCACTTTCATACATAGCCCCCTGAAGGCAGTCTGGAAGAGGACTTATTAAAAGATAGCCCAGGCCTCATGGCATAGACTAAATAGACTAGCTTCCCCCTCTCACTGTTTACACATGGTGCTTACAAGATGAAAAATTCCAATGCAAACAAGTTTGTTAACGAGGAAAACATTTTTCATCCAGAGGGTGACAAAACACTGGGACAGAAGCCTAGAGAGACTGTGATATCTTCATACTTGGAGACAGGGAAAAACCAGCTGGATAAGACCCTTAATGTCTTAATCTAATTAGGCCTACTTTGAGCAAAAGACTAAATTAGGAGACCTACAGAGAACTCATTGAACATAAACTAGTCCACAATTTCACAACCCTGTAGATCTCCACTTCAAAAAAGAAAAAGCATACTACAGTTGAAGGAAATCAACAGGAGCAGAACACCCCTAGACAGACTGAAAAAGAACAAGTCTAACCAAGTAAGACCTCTTGATAAAATTTTAAAAGCCAGAAGCACTACGAGTTAGGCATTCAGGGCATCTAAGCTTTTTGGTCACAACACTACCTTGCCAAGGATAACTTCCAAGCTAAAGAATTTGTTAGGCAATACACATCCCAGGTGGACTGCCACAGACCTTTGCTTTCAGCAACTAGAGAACAATTCCCACTCTTCTCCTTTACAGAAAAAAACACAGATGTGGCTAACAATGGCATTTATATAGGAGCAACAGCTGTGATTGCCACCCACATGCCCTTTCCTACCTCACCCTATGAGTATGAATATGAAGCATATTAATTTGTGGTTTTAGGGATTAGTCATGGAATCTCTCTCCTTTCCCTCTACGTTGGATGTATATTCCCTGAGATGTTGCAGAAATCCTCTGAGCCCTCCGGGGTGACCCCTTCATTGATGTTAGGAGAAACAGTGCAGGTTTCCTTGACTGCAGAAGCAACTTTGACACCTGTGGTATGGTCAGAAATACAAGTTTATTGTCCTGTTCCAGGCTGTGTTGATCAGATTCAGGACTAATCAACAGGTACCCACAAGCAGCTCTAATGTCATTAGCTTATATTTCTCTTTCCTCTCTTCCCCTCCCAACTATGCTTTCCCTTTTGACTCCTGTTTTGCTCGTTTCACACCTGTATTTGCTATTTATATGATTATGTTGGTAACTCTAGCCTTCCTGAGCAACTTTGCTAAGACAGCAATCCTATTTCACTGTCTTTCAATATCCTTCACCCATGGGGAGTTCCTGACAAGCCTCTTTCACTCTCTGTAATGTCCAGCAGTTTCTCGTGTTTTTATCCTATTAGTGTAACCTCGGGTCATGGAGAGCCACCTGTCCAGATAGATAAAAGCCTGTTCAGATCTCCTTCTTTTTCAGAGTGCTGGGTATTACCAAGAGTGGAATAAATCCAAATCTTCTCAACATTTTGGAAAGAGACCATCTCTGTTATACAAAACAGAAATAACAGAGATAAAGTCTGTTTCTATTTGAAAGTAGACTGAAATTTAGCAAAACATTGTTTCAGGACAATGTGGAACTGGAAGGTTACAGTCTAGGAATCCTAGAATAGCCTCATTTTCACACATGTTCTTTGTGGCTTGTATGTCCAATTCATTGATAGAATTGATACAGCAGCAGCAGATTGTAGTGATGTATTGTTCCGTGCAAACAAATTGCAGTTACTTACCTTTGGTTTAATAAAGACATGGTAAGTGAAAATGGATATGAATTTAACTCTTTTCACAGTCCTGGAGTTTAAGTGCAGCTGACATCTACTCTGGAATATCATTGTAATCCCATGCAGACAAATGCATGTGAAACCTTATTTTCCCCAAAGATGCTGACCATCCATTTCTGTCTTCACAGGTAACTTTGTATATCCTGCACACCTTCAAAAGTCAGCTCATGAATTCATACCTCCATGTACCTACTAGTCAGACAGTCAGTTTGTTATGAGTGTGAATGGAGCTTGGTTTGGTGCAGGAATGAGCAGAATTAATCAAAGAATGTTTTCTATCAGACATTTGTCTAGTAGAATGCTATCAAGTTGACTGGAAACAGTTGGAATCCAACCAGTGGACTTTAATATCCTTTTCTGAATTAAAAAGAAATTAGTATCACAGTTATACATATGGCAGTGAAGGAATAGTTGGTTTATTTGTAATAAAATCTGGAGTAGCTCTACATGCATATGGCTGCTTATGGAATTCATCTCACCTAGACATATACCTTTAAGCATGCCTTCGTTTCTGTCTTCCATCTTAGTTTCTTCTCAGTAGGGAGGGGGAGGAAAAAAAGTAACAGGTGTTTTTACAGAATGGTTCATGTGAGTATCTTAGACATCTGCTACATGATGAGATGAGTTATGCCATAGAAGTGCCCATTTTTTCCTTCCTTTTCCCTATTCAGGATGTGTAGAATGATAAGTTCAGGAGGCTGCAGCCAGGGCCTGCCCCTCTGGCCCTGAGCCAGGTGGGCAGAGAAGACCTAGAGGTGGTAGCCGAGTTCAACCAAGAGTCCAGATGACCAGGAGAGTTCCTGGTGATGAAGCAGGTATGAGGTCAAGCTGAGAAGTCAGCCTGCGGGTCAGAGTCAGGATCAGGCCTGGTGAGGGTAACCAGGGGCAGAGAGAGTCCAGTGCCTACTGGGCAGGCCCAAAGTGACAAGATAGGTCCAGGGTCAAGCTGGGAAGTCAGTCCACAGGGCAGGGTCCAGAGCAATGGAGTCTGCACGCTGAGCTGAGCTGAGCTGAGCTGGAGATCAGTGCTCCTCTAGGGAAGCTCAGACAGAAACTGAAGGCCCAGGGTTGAGCATAAATGGGGCTCCTGGGCCCATGGGCAGGAGGTGCAAGTAGCTGCCTCAGGCGAGGATGATCAGGCCCATTAAGGCCTGTTAGTGCCCTCAGACCCTGGAAACAGTAGTAATATTAAATATTAAAAATAAATATTAAATATTAAAAACTTTTCTGTAATAGCAAGAGCTACAGCTTTACTGTGAGAAAGTACAATTGTGACACTTTTGAAGGCGATTATTTTCACCTAAGTTTTTACTTTCAAGTTTGATGCCTTGAAGACATCCCAGCTTTGTTTTCAACTGTTGCTAACTAGTACCAGTTCAGCAGTATCGCTTCCATGTTCTGTTTCCATTCCCTTACCTCATACATCCTTGTAGTCTTTTTTTTCCTGACTCACAGTCTGAAGGTGATCATTAACCTTTTAGCAAAAGTGGGTCACATTCATCAGGCACCTTAGACTGTTTACAGTATTAGTGATGTGGGCGACTCGAGTCTTCCATGCAAGAACAAAGTTACCACACAGCAGGTGGTCCTGAGGGACAGCCTACCCTCTTTTGTTGTGGGTGAATATCCTTGAACCAATTCACATTCATCGCAGGCTAAAAATGTGCACACAGAAGAATTTGTTACAAATGCTGAGGCTGGGATTCATCCTACTTAAGTTTAGACTTCTGTTAATGAGCTGCCAAAGCATAAACCAAACTTGTAGGCTCTTTCTATAGCTCATGAAGGCAAATAAAAGTCTGTTTGCCTCCATAGTTTTGGAAGAGAGATTGATCACACCTGTCTCTGTCTCCCTTGAAAGGTCTATATTTATATCTGGGAATTACAGGAAGAGTGTAGAGTGACCAGCTCAGGTTTATGGAATTATTTCAAGTCCACGTTAATGCAGCTTAATGCTGCCCTGAGTTCTGGTTTTGGATCACATTCCATCTGACTCAGGGAGCTGGCTCATAGAGAACAAAAAGCCACTGGCTTCAGTAGGGAAAGACTTCAGTCTCAGCTGCTTTGGCCATGGAAGTAGCACAGAGAAGGAAACGGAACCTGCTATAACACTGCCTCAACACACAGAGTTATTAGACAAATGGGTGCAAGACCATTTTTCCCTATTCTTAGGAAGGACTGCAAGTAAAGGTCCCATAAAAAGCTACACTCCCTCTCACTGGGGGTCATCACTCAGAGCAACCCATTCTGCCCATCCTGAACCACTTAGACCCCTTAATGTGTAAACGTAGTGTCTGAGGAAGAAATATGTTCCACTCTTCCGTATCCATAGCTTTATCATTAAGACTGACAGGTGTCATTAAACAATAACCAGTCAGTTCCCAGAGCAACTCTGGCAGGATCTAGAAGTACAAATTTTCTGCAAGCAAACATTTTCATGCTTCCTAGAATACCATGGAGGTTTCAGATATTCCTGACTAAACTGTGAGAGAGGACTGCAGGAAAGAAAGATAAATAACCCAGACAAGCAATACCTGCTGATCCACTTTTAACCCAGCTATCTCCTGAACACCACAGCTTTCACATAGTCTAGACGAGAACTCCGGAAGCCATTACATTGCCAGTCTAATGCAGTCTGGAAGAGGACTCGGTCCAATGCAAATACATTGCAGACCTCATGGTGCAGCCCAAACAGACGAGCTTCCCTCACTCATCATCTTACACATGGCACTGCACATTCATTGTCCCAGGAGTCGCCCCCACTCCACAACACGAGCAGCCACTGTAAGCACAGTCCAACCAAGGCTGCGTTACCTGGGACATTTCTGCCTGCCTAAGCCCCACTGCTGACTTTCGCTGCTAGGGACAGTCAGAGCAGATCACTCTTCAGCTGAGTAACCCAATTCAGCTCTCTGCTCTGAAGGCCAACAGTTTGTCAAACAACCTCTAAGCCCTCGAAGTAGCACAAGTAAGCTAGCTTTTCTGGCAGGTAGAGATGTCCTTAAACTCCTGCCAGAATCAGGGGAAGGGTCTTTGTTCGTATGTCTCAAAGGCTCCTCAGCTTCCCAGAACAGCTGTCTTCATCATCTTATCGTAAAGTAATTTCAATAAGTGTCCAGTGATATTGCAAGAACAGAGAGAGGTTAATGGCAAACTGTTTACTAAAGCATGATATCTATGTCAACATCTTCCAATAGACAGTTATTTTTCTTTTCTTCAAAAGAGTTAATTGTTCAAGGACCTTACAAGAAAATTATATGTGGGATTAGGTGGAAATGCAAAGGCAGTGTTAAGGCAGAGGCACCAGAACTCTAAGCAAATCACCAGCGATTACCTACCTGAAGAATTTTCTATCTGCATTTGAAGAAAAATCTACCCCGATGGATGGACACATAATCTGAGCCTGGATGGTCCACACATGAACAGGTTATCACAGCAAAATATCTGCTCCACAGATGAGCAGGCTGCCTGAAACTAGATGGTCCATGAGCCAAAGAGGTTATCTAACAAAGGGCACGAGTCCAAGGGTAGATGTGTTATTAGAGACGACAGGAGTCTTCTGTGGAAAAACCAGCTAACTGTGTATCAGGACTGTACATTTTAATGAGAGGAAGAATTATCAAGTTTGATCACAATTAATAACAGAGGTGGATTCACATTCAGATGGCATACTTAATGCTTAAACTCCACGGAGTTGCACTGCAGCTCTTCAGAGTCAAATAAGCAGAACTGATTCCTCTGATATCTTACACTGTACTGCTATTTACATGAATATGGTCTTGTTTTTATTAAAAGAATTTATATGAAAGTTTGCAGTCTAAAGCTTTGTTAAGCTTTGTTTGTGAGTTGATAGGGACAGACCAGGGTTCACTGAATTTGCTAGGATACTTATGTCATCAGTTTCACTAGTAAAAAGTAGTAAGGGCAGGGAAGGAGACGGGCATGTCCTATAATCAATGACAACAAAGACACCCTTAGAGGATGATTCCTTCTGCTTATCACACTTATCTTAAGATGGGATGAATTGTCCTTTGAAGGTGATATTGCTTCCTTTGTCTATAGGGGGAGCCCAGAATAGATGTTGACTAGACCCCTAACCAAGGGTAGGGGAAATTAATTCACAGAAAGATTCTTCATTACAGTGCACCTGCTGAGACTCCTAATTAAGGCCTGGTGTCTTGCAGGAGATCTAATTTACAGACATTAAACTGCATCAAGAGTCATAAATACACCAAGTACTTCAGTAACACCATTTTTCTGAAGAAAGAATTCCAAAGCGGCAAGCTGAGTGTTAGAATATCACATTTCATATTGAAGTTGTTTCTCAGCGTGTCGCTCCACTAATGTTTCACAACGCCCAGGCTGCAGGTCAGCTGCAACATATCGGCAAAAGAATGAGCTGTTGCTCCAAAGGTAGTACTGAATTGCGTAGTTCTGCAAACATCGAAGCAAAGAACATTTATCTGGGCATTTATCTGGAGCAGGGAGGGGCTCTATTGCAAGTGGGAAGTCCTAAAGTTTTTCTATTTAGATAAATCTTCTGATTTGTTTCAGTAAGATGTCTTTGAAGTGAAGAAGGAAGCTACTCACTCTTACAAAGGTACATGAAATGTTTGTAGCTTTTGAAATAAGAGTTTATTTCTGGGGTCAATATGGCATAAAATATCTCGCACCTTCATGCAAGGAAGGTAGGCCTATTTCTTCATTTTAGAGATGAAAAAGATCATTTTCAATCTGCAGATAGAATCATAGAATCATTTAGGTTGGGAAGGATTTCTGGAGGTCATCAAGTCCAACCTCCTCCTCAGAGCAGGTTCAGTCAGATCAGATTGCTCTGGCCCGATCCAGCTGAATTTTAAATGTCAGCACAGATGGAGATTCTACAAATTTGCACCTAATCCAGTGTTTGATCACTCACGTTGGGGCAGGAGAGGGAAATTTCCTCCTTCAGTTTTTTGGTCTTTTGTGCATCTAAGCAGGGTAAGCATTTTCCTCACTTAAACTGTGTACCTAACCATTATAGGCTGGTTTTAATCCTGCTGTCTGCTTCTTGAAAAGGGCAAGTACTTCTGAAGATTTGGCTCAAGGGGGGAATAAACTGGCTTGGTATCTACAGTACAGACAGTATCTACAGTACAGAGTAGATACTCTTACCTTTCTGGATGAAACAGGTCAGTAAGAGAATAGTTTTGTACCTATGCAATACCTTGAAGCCTGTGCTAGAAACAGACCTCAGCAAGAATTGAAACCTCCATTCAGTCACCCACATGATAAGAACTCCGCTTTGAGAGCGTCAGCCAGGTTACTGGTAACCTCCAATAGATTAAGAATAATTTCTCGTGTGAGGTGAAGCTGGTAGAACCTTTACAGGGATGACTGATTCCCTTTTTGTTCAGGATTCCTTCCCTTTTAGCATGAGATTTTTCCCCCTCTAAATGGAAAGTATTTCATTTGGTGACTCTTCCCAATTAATTCCTGAGCAGAAAATGGCCACTTTCCCTTGACAACAGGGATGCAAGCAAATGAGAAATCCTTTCTCAGCCAAACCTGGAGGATCTTGTGGTATCTCCTCCTCTTTGGGAAGATGCAAAGCTGAGTTTTCCTGCTGCTGTTGCCATTTAGAGCTTGCCGCCATTTCTTTCAAGAGAGGAAACTCTTACTTTCTTCTGCCAGGATGTGGATTTGTTATTTGTATGTTTACAAGTTGCGGTCCCAAAGGTCAGGGTGGTGGAGGTCCATGTAATTAAGGCAGGTCCTACCAAGTTGGCACAGCTGCAGCCTAACCATTATATTCCTATTTCAGCAAGGCTGAACAGGGGCTGCTTTGCCCTTTTAACGGACTTTGTGGCCCATACTGAGCTCTAACTACCCTGCTACCAATGCCCCGGGGAGTTAGCTAGTAGGCAAAAAATGTATTGGTGATTGCAATACAGGAAGAATGATGTCTGAACTAGTGTCAAGACCATGTATCTTCAGGAACAAGTGGGCCATTGCCCTTGGAGTGGGCCATTTGGATGATACTGTACACCCAACCGTGGCCACGAGTGAGGGGAGAAGAGTGCTCCATAGATGTCCTCAAGAAAAGCAGACTTTTTTCCTTAAAAAAGGCACACTAAAAGAGGTCACACAAAAACCATTGTAGTGCCAGACTAGGACTGGTGTTTCACAGTGCTGCTGCTGCCTTTTGAATAAATTATTTTATCTTTCTGCGCTTTCTTATCTCACCTGAAAAATAGGAACAGTACTCCCTTGTATCACAAGTCATTTCAATGCGTAATTAAAGAAGTCTACTCAGAAGCTATGAGGAAAATGCGCCGTACTTCCTTGTGGCTACTGAGACAATCAATTGTGTGTTGCCAGTTTCCCATCACTTCTAGGTGTTCAACCAGTTTCCTGTTGGGAGATGATATGAGTGTGCTAGCAACATGCCTGAGAGGAATCACTGTGTGGCCATTGAGTTTATCCTCTCTGGACTAACAGAAAGCCAAGAGGTGAAGGTAACCCGCTTTTTTTAAGCACATTAATAGGGAATCTTGGAAGGATCATGTAGATGAAGGTTGATCCCCCGGCTTCACACACTGTGTACCTTTCCCTCAGTAACTTGGCTTCTGTGGATTTCTGTTACTCCTCAGCTATCTCCCCGAGGTTGCTGGTGAACTCTTCAGCAGTGAGGAGAGCCACTTCAGTCAGTGCCTGTGTGGCACAGCTATTCACTTGTCTCCTCATGGCTAGTATTAAGTGTCTCCTGCTGGCAGTAATGGCATATGACTGCATGTGGCTCTCTGTAACCCTCTTCTTTATGCAACTCTCATGTCCTCAAAAGCCTGTACACAGATGGTAATCATCTCCTCTTTCTTTGGCTTTGTCCACGCACTTGCGCAAACTATCTCCACCTTCACATTCTCTTTCTGTGACGTTGGTGTTATCGGTCATTATTTCTGTGACATCCCCCGAGGATCCAGCTTTCATGCTCTGACACCTATAGCAAAGAGGCAGTACTTCACATTTTTGGTGTGTTTCGTGGCACCTTCACATCTCTGGCAATTCTAATCTCCTCCATCTACCTCATCTCCACCACCCTGAGGATCCACTCCTCCAAGGGCAGATGCAAAGCCTTCTCCACCTCTGCTTCCCATCTGAGAGCTCTCTTCTTGTTTTATGGGAGCACCGTTTTTATGTACGGTAGCCCAACATCCAGCTACTCATTGGACTGAGATAAATGGGCCTCTCTGTTCTCTACAGTGGTGACTGCAGTGCTGAATCTTACCAGCTACAGCCTAAGGAATAAGGAGGTGAAGGATGCTCTGAGGAGAGTTTTAGGTCATATCAGAGAAACTTCAGCAGACTTGTTAGAAAGAGAACTTTGTTTGGGGAAAATTTATCAAAACCTTGGTACAAAGAGTAGGACTTCCAAGGAAGATTTGATCAGCTTCCAAGGGTGAGATTCAGAAAGGTACTTAATTGTTAGAAGTGATTTTAGGTGGACTTTTAACTGGTTGTATCTGCAACTTCTATCTTGAAAGACTGTGTTCCTCTGCTGCTGAAAGCTGGAGGAATCCTGACTCTTAACTTGCAAGTTCCAAGCACAAACAGGACTCCTGCCTGAGGAGTGCGTGGCACAGAACTGCAGTTCTCTGTTCTACTAGGAACGTTTACTCATGTAGGAAAACCACCAGTCCGTCAAGATGAGAAAAAGCTTTCAGAGATATTCAAGAGGAGAAAAGAAATATGATTTGAATTTATGGCCATTTCTGCTACGTCTTCAGTATTTGAAAGGAGTAGCCTCTTCCAGTGCAACACACAGAACCTGAAGTTCTGCAAAGGAAATCTTGGAGAACAGACACCCGTGTTTTTGCCCCCCAAACACTAGGGAAAGTAACTGTCCCTCTTCTGTTAAATCTCCCTCTTCTGTCACTCATTACTACCTCCTTTTTCCCCTTCTGCCTGGAAACATGAAAAAACTACAGCAATGCAGAAAAGATTGACTTCTAATTTTGCTACCATTGTGAAGTAACAAGAACTTATTCCTGCTTTTCATCTCCACATATCAGCAATCCACTTGAGGCAACTGAGTGAACTGGTAGTTATTTTAAGGACAATGGACATAATCTGAAAGTTAATCAAGCTGCAGTGTTCTTTCACTTAAAAAAATGCCAAAATAAGATGGTGACTTACCAACTACATGTCTGCCATCAATGTGATTTTGAGAATAAATGACCAATCATTTCTGGGAGATGAGAAAGTTGGGAAAGGCTTTGGAATCCTTTTATCAATTCAGCTAAGCTAGCTCTAAGGATAGGTGTTCTAGCACTAGTAGATGTTTCATCCCTTCTGGCTGAGTTTACAAATGCTGTCCCTCAGTTGGCAGAAGGAGTTGAAATCTTTATTGAGCTGAAAGTGACAGAATTAATCTCAGACAGGTGAGAGGTTCCTGCCTCTGCATAAGGCTTACAGTCAAAGGGGGACGGAAAGAGGTCTTGCGGATTCCCTTTGCATTTCACTGCAAGCCTGTTAGGGCTGTTATTTCCCCTGACTTCCTCTCCTTAAAGCTGTGCATAACTATAGCAAAGATTGTGTCCCTGTGATCATCTATGGCACCCTAAAGAAGGATTTTACAAGTCTCTTTTTTTCAAACGGCTGCCAGCATATTTTACAGAGAGCTGATATGACTGCGAAACATCATTATTTCTGCCCAAAGACACACGGCTGGGGAGAAAACTTATCTTCAGTATGTTATAGTCTGAATTTTGATCAAGTAGTGATGATTAAAGGCCATCACTATCTCAGAAGCCGTTTATCTCAGTAACGCTAAAATTAGAATATGCACGGGGTAGTAAAAGCATTTGGACTCTATGCACTATTATCCCACTGGCCTGACAGTCCCAAAATGCAGGAAAAAGAATGTGAAAATGTAGCCTTCTGGTGCTGCTAGTTGTCATCTTTCTGTTGCTGCAGAGGCTGAAGCTCAAGGATTATCTCTTGTTTCTGATTATTAAGTATCATCAGATATGTGAAGTTCACTGTTTTTGCACATATCAATGTTGCGCTGTCCTTATCTTGAACAGAGAAGTGAGATTTTTAAACCAGATTTCTGAGTTGTCCAAAATTGTCTCTTTCAGTGGACTCCCAGCTCACAGGAAGGAAATAGCTTGAAAAGAAATCACAGGCATCATTTTACTTTACTGTGTATGTTTACAGGTCTCTGGGAAGAGCAATGTACACTACTACTCTTCCAGAAAAAGACAGGTAGGTTGTCATCAAAGAGCTTCCCTGCACAGCAATGAGTCATGTCTGCACACCTCTCTCTGCGCTGATGTTTAAGATAGTCAAAGCCATCAAGAGCTAAGCATCAGCAGAACCGGCAGCATGTTTCAATCAGGAATCACAATCACAAACCTAAATATGCTTTCTGACAAATATCATCAAAAAGAACAGATTATCATAAGCCCTGCATTCACCTATCCCTTAGTCCCCACCTGGAGAAACCCAGACAAAATTAGGGAATTTAAAATGTTAAAGAGCTGCTGTCTCTTCAAATCTACAGTTTGCTTTTCTAAGAAAGCCTTCTGATCCAACATCCAGAATCCTGTTCCTCTTCTTCCCTTCCCCAAATCTCAGTTCCAGGAGGAGATTTGGGGAAATCCCTGCCTTGAATCACTTCTCATGACAGCAATGCTAAAGTAAGTCCATTTGCAGTAGAACAGCATTGCCCAGAGTCAGGAGGTCGTAAGGGCATTTGGGGGTTTCCCTGCTGCAAACAGCTGAGGAAAACTCGATGGATCAAGAACAGTACTGTTAAGAATTTTAGGGAAATTTTCAGTGTTCAGCTAGGAATTAGGTTATATCTTATGGAGTATGGAGAGATATTGGATCCCCATATTTCCACTGAGATACCTATTCCTTAGATTTTTATAGTGTAAAGCACCAGACGACTGGCCAAAGTATGAAACTTCATCCAGTCTCTAAATAAAGCGGTGAAAAATGTCCTGACGATTAAACTGGATTGTGGCTCCATCATTGACTATGGTATTTAACCGTGCTTGGATTGCTGCTCTGATAGATTACAAAGCTCAGCTATGACATAAGGTCAAGGCCTTGGAAAGGTGTTAGCAGAGCTCCTTTAAATGAAGCGTTCCCAGAGACACCAGGCTGGCACAGACTGATGAAAATCGGAGTGAATGCCTGGCATTGGGGAACGGCCTGTGTGTCCATCAGTGTTCCTGGGAGCCTTGGAAAGTCTAGTACAGTGTATGTCACCCTTCACTGTAAGGCAGACACCTAGTGCAGCATCCTGCTCCTCTCATGCTCCTATTTTACCATGCAATGAATCTCAGTCCCCTCAAAGGTCTCTTGCTGTCTTCAGCAGCTCTCTCAAGTTGAGGCACCTCATGTCAGCACACCAATATATGTGAGATGAAACCTGCTTGTGCTGTGCCACACTGAAGGATTTGCTTTCTCTTGGAAGCTTAGCACCACCATCACTTTTTTTGTGTAGAAACGTGAGCAGACACCACTCTCTGAAGCTCGTAGGAGCTAGTGGGAAAGCATAACCTCTCAAAATACCTAGTTATTCCTCTTAATGCCAGGAGAAGCCTAGACCTGAGACTTACACAGCTCTAAGGTGTCTAAAGGTAAAAGCCACAATACCACCCCAAAGGCTCGGGTTTGACTGGTGACAATATCCTCACATCCTTTTTACTGACAATTTCCAAAGAAAGATGAGAGCTACATATAACTTTGAATTTAGTTTCAGTTCTATTCTGAACAGCCATGCCAAAAATAGAACAACATTCCTGAAAAGTCCCTCCTGAACACTTCTCTTTGCCTCCCCGTGGTTGAGATGGACCCCAAAGAGCTGTGCTATGCAGCCCGCAGAAGAGATGGTCTTCTTTTCAGCAAGAAGGTCAGAAATGAGTTTGGGAACTGTGACAGTAGAGTAACTGATATCTACAAAGGACAAGCAGCTCAGGAAGAAGCATGGGGTGGGAGAGTCCAGCTGTTGACTGTTCTGTATAGTGATGATGCTAAGCAGGTTTCCAAGAATAACAGTGGCATAGAAGACTAAGAAGAATGTGAAGCATACTTTTGCTAATGTATCATCTTGTGTGAGTCCCTGGAAGATAAACTATGTCACATTGTTTTTGTTCTTCATATATGTCACGTAGACAGGACCTGAAGCACAGAATAAAGCCACCTGTGATGGCATTAGAAACACAGTGTTATCAGTACACATCCATGTCGATCACTGGTATGTTCAATATCAATGTATTCCCTTTTATGCCTTTTGGGGAAAGTTTCCTTTCAAAGTCAATGCTTCTCTCAAGGAGTGACAGTTGATATCTAACTCAGAATGTATTACTGAAGTGTGTAATAGCGAGCTCCGTTCATTTATTTGAGGGAGTTGGTGGAAATATCCTCCAGATTCATATTTCTGATCTTTGCCCCTTTTAAAAAGGAAGACTAGTCACTAGGTTGCCTAAACATCCACTTTTGAAGTGTTGATTTGGAAACGAAAAACTGACTGAGAAGGGTAGTGCATGTTTTGATTTGAGTCTCAACACGTTAGTCATCCCCTAAGGAATTCTGCTCAAGCAGTGAACGTACCTTCTTTTTCAACCCTCTGAAGGAATTCAACAGAACTAGTCCTTACTAGTGCTCTCTGACTCTGGTAGAATGTCCATGCATTTCTGTGCAACCATCAGTATTCACATCATGACACAAGGCAGCTGGCTAATTAACATCACTTCAACTATCAGTGTAGATCCTTCTGGAGGAGGTAAAGTGGACACCTACCTCATGTCTGTTTAGCAGAGATGTGCCTTTAGGCACAAACTGTCTTTAAGGCGCCCTAAGTGAAATCAGACCATGTTCAAGGCATGCCAGGAAACCTGAAGCAGGAGAGTCATTGTCCTATATGTGCTGTACTGGGCTACATCTTGTGTGGATTGGTTCCAGTTATTGCTCAGGAGTTTCTGGGTTGTGACCTCAGTCTCCAAAAGAGCAGGCTTGTATTTCCTCAGACCACCTTTCCTACAGCACATGGGTGAATATTGGAGATAATTTGCATTAACGATGTGTCAGTAAGGTTTTTGTACACCTCAGCCAAGTTCTGGACTAGGCATGGAAACCCCCATAAACACACCTGTGATGCCACCGGGGTAATAAATACACCACTGCTGAATCTCCTTTACTCACCAACACCCTTGTATTCACCTTTGCTGCACTCTAGTGCAGTACGCAAGTATCACTAGTGTTCAGTTTCTACACTGAAAAGATAGATGGCAAGAGCTGCATAACAATGTCCACAATACTGGCAAATCCTTTGGGATCTTAATCCTGTTCCACAATCACAGGTCAATCAGTTCTTTCTCACGAGATCTCTGCCTCTTCCACCCTCCAACTTCAGCAGCAGAGGAAATATTCTTTCATGTCTCCAGCCCTATCTCCATGCCACTCCGTGGGCAGAGGGAAAGCAGTGTGGGGAGGCCCAAAGCGTGTGTGTTAAGAGCATTGTTGCCACGATGTGTACAGCTAGAGGGGACAAGTTAAGACTGAGTACATAGGCAGTGCTGCAGCTACCTATTGACTCCTTGACTCTGTAACACCAGAAACTTCCTTTTGACAGATATTTCTGGAAATGGCATATAACTGAAAAATAAGCAAAGAAGACACCAATTAAATAAAGGGTAAAAAAAATAGAGTTCTTTCTACTTCATAAAATGCACCTCACAAAAGTCACTCAACAGTAATGCCTCTTTTCAAAGGCAGGATTTCCTTCTATTCTCCTCTGATGGCCTTCTCAGACCACTTCAGGCGGTTTCATCAAAACCTCTCGGCTCCAAACTGATTCTTATGTGTCACGAGAGCAGTCCACATCTCTGCCAGGGCTGAAAACTACAGAGGATGAAACGGACAGCCTGAATGTCTAGCTCCATTTCTCATTCTGCAAAAACAACTTCCAAGAGCATCTGCAAGAACAACTCTCTCTCTCTCTCTCTCTCTCTCTCTCTCTCTCTCTCTCTCCAGATGGGGAAGTTGTGGCAGAAATATTTCAAGTAAATTGCACAGCAGAAGCACAAGCTTACCAGAAGCAATGAGATCGCAGAGGCATGTGAAGTTTTCTTTGTCAGAAAGAATCAGTGGACAGGGAGCTAAAATATGTATTTTGGACAGCTATTAGAGTAATCTCTACAGGGTGACTCTGGAGCGTGATCACCTAGACCATGTCACATTGTGTGGAGGTTTGCTTGCTTTCTTGCTTGCTTTCCAATGCTGTCCAGATAAATGGACTTCATTTAGTATTAGCTATGTGCTTCTTTTGGAAACATTTCTATTTAAAATCAATGTCATGGCTGACCATTTGCAAGAGTTTGTGTTCACATTACCCTTGCAATCAAACATTTTTTGAGTAAAGATGTCTCCTACACGTGTCAGATATTTTTTCCCTTCGAAGACAATATTTCACATATGCTTTCTTATTTCTTATTAACTTGCTCTTACCATTGCACGTTTGCAGCATAAGTAGATATCATAACTGTGCTATATGACTGTTGGCACTTAGACATCTGGTCTGTACACGTTTGAAACAAGAAGTAAACGAGGAAATTATTTCAAGACTTTAAAAATGTTTGTGGTCAGGCCTCACTACTTGCCAGGTATTTTTACTCAGGCAATGCAAAATACAGAAGCAGCTGGTTAGTCCTCATATTAAGTCATTATAAGAATCTGGGCCAATGTGTAGAGGAATAGAATGCTGTTGTTGTTGCTGTTGTTGTTGTTGACGCCTTCCATAAGCTATGGTCTCGCTGTTGCCTGCTAGCATCCAGCAGCCAGAAGAGAAATCAGAAAAATCATGGCGTTCTTCCCCAAAACATTAAAAAAAAAAACAAACTAACAGTTTTAAAATTATTAGCCTTAGCTTGAACTGGCCGTGTGCCCTAACGCCCTAGCAGTTTCAGTATGAAGGGGGTCAGTGGGCCCCATCTGTCTTTCTACCTGCCCCACCCCGGGTGAGACAGACCAACCTCTGAAGGTGCCTGTTCCTCTCTGTTGACAATGGTGCTCAGCTAGACAACTGTCCTTCATTGCATGAAGAATTTAGACTGCTACAAATAGGTGGGGATGGTCCCACCTTTAGCTGTGTCCACAGAGTGTGAATGCTGGGTGAGGGACATGCTGACCCGGGCCTGAGGGACACTATCCCTCTAAGCCTTGAGAATCAGGATTTATCCCAGTTCCGTCCTGCTGGCTGCCATCCACATAACCCACCACGGTGAGGAGAAGACTCTGAGACGTCCGCAGTGTACTGGTGCATGCCTGTGAAACGGGAACCCACTCTGCCACTCCCTGCATAGAGCAGAGGACATTCGGGGAACCAGAGCATTTCTGACATTGTGCCAGGGTTTGGTCTGTAGATGTGCCGCTCTCCGTGCAGGGAACACCTTCTTATCTTGAATCGCACTTAAGCCATGTTAAGGTGCAACACAAGTGCAAGCAAGTGTTTATAGGGAACATGAAGTGAAGGAAGGAAAAAGAAAGTGCTTTAGTTACTTTCAGAGTGCATTACACAGATGTCTTTCTCCCTCACGCAGCTGATTTGCTCTTTTCCTCCAGGCAAGGTAGGAGTCAGGGTCCCGTGGCTCCTCGTGGCTCCTTCGTCCTTGTGGAGAACCTTAGCTGCTACAACTAACCTCCCTGTGGCAGCTGTGACTGGCTCTGAGATGATTTAATCTTCCATCTTCACATCTCTTCCTTCCTGCAGGAGTAGCTGCTCCAGCTATTCCCTTGGAATACATGTTTCTTCCTTTGCCTGGGCCTGTAGATGTGCCCTGTTGGGCTAGGAGTTATCCTGCGTACAGGAATTATTCCCAAACAACTCTTTTTTTTCACTGACACATAAAATTGTGCCCCCCAATGCGTCCTTTGGTGGCGACAATTTCCTATGGTGAGCAATTTATCTTTCACTTGGATCTTTGATTCTCTATTAGTCTAAACAGTAAAATGCAAAATCTGAGGCAGAGATGAAGGGCAGAGGGGATGGCTAGGAAGGAGGGCATTAGTGAAAGGTGAACTACTGCAGAAAGGCAGAGAGCTGCACTGGAATGGGAAGGGGAGAAGCTTCTCCTGATATCATCTGCATCAGCAAATGACCCAGCCAGCATCTAATATCAGCAGTGTAATTGCTAACCCATGGATTCAGCATATGACAATGCAGTACTCCTAAGAAGGCATTTACTCCAAAGTAAAGGGGAAGGAAGCCTTTGGTACAATTGCTTCCAGCAGCAGGGGACCTTGCAGGTCTTGCAGACACCTTGGGCCATCGTTTCCTAGCTGAGTAGATTACAGAGTAGAAGGAGTTTGTCTGACGGAAAGTTTACACCTGGGAGAGCTCGGACTAATGGGATGCTCTGCCTGGAACACATTTTAATATTTTTGATAGCATTCATGTATTTATTTGCTGGTGTCTCAGCAGTGCTTGGAAGCCCCAGTCCTGGGCCTGTGCTATTCAAAAAGAGAACATAAAGGGAATCCCTGCTAGTCACAGAGTTTACAATGCCATTCCAGTCAAAACATGAACTTTCAGTGTCTTCCTAATTACTGCAACAGCTAAAACCAAGCTTTTCTTCAAAAGGGAGCTTTCAGTAAATTTTCCAAAATGGAATTATAGTGAGAGAGACTTGATTTTCTCAGCTCCTGAGAAAATGTTACCACAGTTCTACACCTCACCCTTTTCACTCCAGACTTTTCTATTCCACAATTTTCTCATGGCACTTTTCATCTCCTCATTTCTCAGTGTGTAGATGAGTGGGTTCAGCATGGGCGTGATGACAGTGCAAAACACAGCTAACCTCTTCTCCTCCGAGAGACTGCTGGATGGGCGTATGTAGGTGAATGTGCATGGCCCAAAGAAGAGAATCACCACAGTAATGTGGGACCCACAGGTGGAGAGGGCTTTGTACCGCGCTTCGGACGTTCGCCTTTTCAAGGAAAACAAAATGACAATGTAGGACGTGACCAGGATGATGAAAGAGACCAAACAAATCATTCCACCATTGGCAACGACAATGATGCCCGCAACATAGGTGTCTGTACAGGCCAGTTGCAGTAGGGGACGGACATCACAGAGGTAGTGGTCAATTTTGTTGGGGCCGCAAAAAGGGAGGCTAACGGTTACGAGGGTCTGCACCAGGGAGTGCACAAAGGCCCCCACCCATGAACCCATCACCATCCAGCCACACACACGCCTGGTCATGAGGGTGGTGTAGTGCAGGGGTCTGCATATGGCAAAGTAGCGATCATAGGCCATCACTGTGAGGATGAAGACCTCAGCGCCGCCGGAGATATGTAACCCAAATAGCTGTGCCATGCAACCCCCAAAGGAAATGGTTTTCTTCTCAACAAGGAAGTCAGCAATCATTTTGGGAGCTGTGGCAGAAGAGAAGCAAAGATCTGCAATGGACAGGTGGCAGAGAAAGAAATACATGGGGGAGTTCAGACTCTGACTGCTAACTACAGTGACAACGATGAGCAGATTTCCTGCCACAGTAACAGTATAGAAGAACAAAAACACCACAAAATATATTTTCTGCACCCCTTGGTTCTTTGAAAGGCCCAGAAGAATGAATTCCTTCACACTGCTTACGTTCTCCATGTTGATCAGTCGGGTGGCAATATGCAATATACAGCTTATACACCTGAGAAAATAAAAACAGACACATGATTCATCGGCATTTTTTCATTATTAGTAATGAATTCTATATCAGAAGTGGATGCAAACCAAGAAAGATATAGCATTAGTATTAAGCTTATGAAGTGTTTAGTTTCTGTCATTTATTTTTTTTTAACGGCTATTTAATTCTCCACAGTACAAAGCTTCTGCCATGGCTTTGGTGGCACGGAGATAGGTGCACTCTGTGATATGTTCCTTAATCCTGGTCCTCCAGGATTTTGAAGGACTGGCTCCATGGCTGATAGCCTTCCATGCACTAAGGACAAAGCCAGAGTGTTCACCTTGGGCACTACAAGGCAGATAATGCAGCATGTTTGCCCTCAGGGTAGACAAAGTCCCTCACAGCAATCTTTGTAAAATGGGTGTCTTTAAGAATACCTGGAAATATTGCTCAGAATGATGATTTGCTTTATAAGTACACATGATCTTTGAATTCTTGTTTAGAAGGGAAATGTACCCACATGCAGAGAAAAGAACTCTCTTGTGTATATACATTTTGAAACGTAAATATGAAATGTCACAGGCTGAAAAATGAGTTCTGGGAAGGTTATCTATCATGGAGGGGAAAAAAATTGCACATATGACTTAATGGAGTACTTCACATTGTTCTAAATCTCAGCATTGTTTCTATCAGAGGAAGGAAGAATGAAAGACTCTTGTGAGATCTTCTGTCCCAGCATTGTACTGATTTTACCTAGTATGATTTTTTTACACTCTGCGTGATCCTTTCAAGGGTTAACTTAGCTTAATGAAGCTAATCTAACTAAACTCCTTCAACAGCCAGTATAGGTCTGATTCATAGGCTGATTCAGAATGGCTGAATTAGGGTCCTTTGCAGAACCCTTTTTTCCTCCACTCACTATGAGGAGCTTAAGCAAATTAGCACCACCAGGTTAGAATGACCTTTACAGAATAATCCCTTTTGGTCCCTGAAAGTAGCTCAGAGCTTTTTGTAATGCCATCCACCTGTTTTAGGTTATGGCTGAGCTCCTTGTCCCTAGGCATTTCTACATCCATACAGTTTCTCATTCGAGACAAGGTCACATTCCAGCATAAACATGGGACTTCTTTGGTTCACCCTGTATTCCAGCTACAACCCATCAAGCATTACATGTCACTAATAAATGAGTAGCCTACATCTTTAGAAAGAGTGTAACGTCTCTAGCTTGCCTTTATGCACCCAGACCACCAGAGTTCCTTTGGTCAAAGAAGTCTGGGAACCACCAGATTAAACTCTTCACAGAGAGTTTAAGGTCAGCCAAAAGCAGGCACTCTTTTAATAAAAATATCCACTGTATGGGCTTCCTTCTAGGATCAAAACATTCCCCGTCAGCTGGTGTTAAAATGCACCATTTTAAGTCCTGAAGAATTACATCACAACCAGGTCTTCTCATTTGTCTTGGTGATCTGTGAGCAAATCTGTGGAATGATTCAGTTAAGCCAAGTTATCTACCAACTACTTCCATCTGCAGCATAATCAGAAATTCTCAGGCAGGCACAAAGTGATCAAGCATCCACAGGAAACACTGAAACTGAGAAAACCCAAGATTACTTTCAAACCCACAAAGTGAAGCCGAGAGAGGAAGTGGGCAAAGGTAGGGACTTTTCCTATGCTTACAGTTGTACTTACACTAGATGAAAGTTTTTCAAGCAGAAGGGTAAAATTTACATGGATGGTTCCCCTTCAGATATTTCTACAAGGAAAAGGATCAGTAAGAACAATGGGAGGTCAGTTTCTCCCTCATCTTACCAGGTCGTGATCCTTTCTACCCCTCTTCCTTCTACTGAGCAACGACGTAGACTTCTCAACAAAATAAATGACAGGGATGAAATGAGCACACCTTTATGGCTGTGCAGTACCCAGTTGAAAAGAAATAGCTGGGCTCCATCCAAGCCAGAGCATCACTGGAAGCATACCACAGCAATCACAGGGCCATATTTAGGCAGTCAGAAAGGAGTGACCAAGAGAGAAATGATCGGGGAAACTATATGCCTGAATGCCAGCAGATGGCAAACTCCTGAGCTAAAAACAAGGTGTGCTTCTACAAAAGGACCGATTCACAATTCAGACAGCTCGACTATGTGTCTTCCTTGATAAGGTCCTTTCCATCACCACCAAACTGCATTTAACAAACTACCCATCTGTCTGATCTCATCTCATCGCCTTAAGTCATGTAGGCACCTGTACCTAAGCTAGGCATATTACACCTGACCAGTCTACTTGTAGATGTGATGAATCATGTGCTGCAGGTAACCGTTTCTCACTTTTGACTTTAAGAGAGTTACTAGAATGACTAATTCAGTAGAGGATTGCCACCAGTTATGGCTTATCTCTTCAAGTGCCTTTGCAGGGGTAGACCTGAGCTATATGACATAATGCAATCAGCTGCAAAATAAAATGAATCTCATGTGTACTCTTACCATCTCAAAAAGGGTGAGAAATTGCACCATCTCCTTACTGCATGCATTCTTCCTTAAAATCTCAGGTGGTTATGGGAAACAAAAGAATAATTTCGAAGCAATCTAATCTGCGGCTGTGGAACTAGCTCTGTGTATGATTCTAGCCAAAGATAACTAGATATAACTTTAGTGGAAGTTCCTTTCTGTATTTTCACATTTGTTCAAGAAGAAAGGAAAAGGAAGGGGAAAGCAAAGCAAAACAAAGCAAAGCAAAGCAAAGCAAGAAGCCAGAGAAGCTGCAAAACTTACCTCGCCTGTGTTTAGAGATCTAATATTTTGTGTAAGGGCTGTACAGCTTTATCTCCTCAACTTCTGTCTCTCCTGGTATGAATGTGTTAGAGCACAGCGCCTTTAAAGAACATAGAATGGCTTCTGGAAAGCTTCCAAAACTTGCTTAGGAGGTGGCTGTCAGTGTATAATCCAACCCCATCTAATTTATTACTTGCTTTCGTGTGTCACAAGTGTATCTTGATGTTTCCTGCCTGTGTGAGAAGTGGTTTAATAGGCTGTGTGGATGATGTGACCTGGGTGTGCTGAATGATGCTTTCATATCCCAGCAGCTGCAAAAAGGGCTGAGAAGAAAACCGTTTAAGTACCAATCTTTAACCCTCTCCCAGGAAATCTTCCACCTGAAGGGCTCTTGGGGCTGGAGGAGGGAGGGGTGGAGGCTTGGTGAAGGGAAGGCGTGAAAGAAAGGGGCAAAGGAGGAGAATGAGTTCTGTCTTGACTGAAAAGTTTAAGTAAATATATTTTAAAGAAACAGTTGTCAGTCAATGCTTTTCTAATGATATCACAAAGGCATTTCAGGGTTTCTCCATAAGAAATAACAGTCAAAGGAGTAGCTGAGTATTCAACTGGACAAGCATATGCATGGAACCATCCAGCTAACGCTTCTCGGAGTTCTTCCTTACTCCAAGCTGATAGTTGTATGGATTTCCCATGTGTAAAGGGCCATTAGGTCCACTGCTCTGGCTTCCTAGCATTGTGAATGCTAAAACAGTCCATTTGTAATCTAGATATTTCCTTTCCTTTTTTAACTTCTGTGTATTCCAAAAAACATGTAAAAGAGAAATCTTCATTAAAGGAAAAAAAGAAAGAAACCTCAAGCTGTAGGAAGAGTCACCATCCTCCAGGGATGGTAAAGAATTCCGATCACAGGAGTCTTTTAAGGACAGGTTGGGCTCATTTCTCTCAGGAGTGGTTACGATGAAGTTTTTATAGGGACAGAAGATGTCCTGGGTGACCTCTTGATGACCCTCCAAGTCCTATCTCACCAGAAATTTCATCACTGGAAATCCAGTGAATAAAGCCTCTTTGCAAGAATTTGCATGTTTTAACAGAGGTCAGTGAATTACCAAGTCAGTCAAAAAAGTCCTTCATTTACGCATTGGGAAACTGAGGGAGGAAGTCACCTATTTAATGCCGATGGAAGTCAGCGAGTTTAACCCTGACTTAGTCACTCTAGGCTCTTCTGCAGAAAAAAATGAATGTCTCTGGAGGCAGATGCATCTGATCTACCTCAGAACTGATTTTAGGATGCGATTAGGTCTGAAATGGACATCTAGCTTTTAAACAAAGTAACTTAGGGCAGACAAATCTCACTGTCATGATGGGTCCCATCTTTCTCAACCTGAGCAGCTGCAGTCAAAGGTGAACCTATGAAATGAAACAAACGAAGCAAATAGACATGCTGATTTATATCAGCATATCATCTCAACCAAGGCCCAAGTCAAATTCATCGTTTCTCTCAACTCTACTGTGTATTTGTAGCTTATGCCTCATGGATGTCAGGAAAGACATTGTCTCAGCTACTGTCCTTTGCTTTGTTTTGCTGAAATTTCTGGAAATGTGGAATGGCCTGATAGCAACATAGTTAATGTCTCCATCTCCTCTGCACAGAATGCCAGCGATCTCCACAGTGAAAACAGAAATCCTACAGTTAATGAGAATAAATACTGGTAAAGAAATGCCTTGGTGAAAATAGTCCCCTAACTTAAATGTCCTTTTACTGTCACCTGGAGTCTTGGGCAGCTTAATGAGGGTTATCAGCAGTCACTACAGGAAACAAGAGTATTGGGTAAGAAGGTAAACAAAGTCTTACAGTCTTTGGGAAAGGAAGAGGAGCAACAGATGACAGAAGCCAGAGATCAGGCCAATAGCATCTGGCCTGCTAACCTAGTATGAGTCAGCCTGCCACTTTCTGTACCCAGTGGCACACATGGCAGCAACTTGGCTAGCATCACATTCATGTCCTTTTGTTTCCCTAGCCAAATGGACTACCAGAGGTGACTTAATGCACAAGTCCAAATGAAGAATTGCTGCTACCTCCTGCTGCAAAATAATTCCCCATAGGGGTGTGCTTAGTGCCAGCAAAGGAGAAAGGTCTTTTCTCCATTTTCATTCCACTTACCTTGGCACCTGGCTCTGGACACCACTATGGCAGCAGGTCATGCTTGGGGAGCTGTGATTTGGACAAGGAGGGACTGTGCATGGTGAGATGAATGAGGTTTTGCAGCTGGATAGTGAATACTGGCAAGGGGTTTGTTGGCAGAGCCATGGTGAACGTGTGTTGTGAATTTGATGATGGGCAGGATGGGGACAAGGCACGGTGTAGAGGGAAGTTGTGAAACTTGAAATGGATGCTACATGGCCGGGGACTGTCTTCATGGATTTTGTGAAATCAGAAGTGCCTGAGGTGTGGTGAGGGACTGTGCTGAAAGACAGTATGAAGTGGCAGGTAATACTGTGGGTGTTAAGCTGTGTTGAAAGACCTTGTGACATCAGAAGCGGACATCGTGTTTTGAAGGGTAACACTAGGAGAGGTTGCAGAATTGTGGCTGCTGAGGTGTCATAAGGCTGGCTAGAGAGTTCAAGGAGACCCTACCGTAGAACAGGTAGTGTGAAGTAGGAGGGGACAATGTATGGTGACAGCTTGTGTTGGGAGAGGTTTTGAGGTCAGAAGAGGACACTCGGTAGTGAGGAATGTGCTAGGGGAAGTTCTGCAGTGACAGTGGACCCTTGGGGAATGAGAAGCTGTGTTGAGGGAGGTTGTGAAATCAGCAGCAGGCATTAGGGAAGAGGACTGACCATTTCTCAATCTGTGTGACCCTGAGCAGCAGTAGGCCATCTTCTGCAAGGTCTATGAAACTAGAGCTGCTCATGAATGCAGCTGGGAAGCAAAGCATCAGTGCAAGAGTCAAGCTATAACTTTGGACAGACAGTTCTTGTGTTCTTTATATCGTGAGACTGTCTGAAGAAGGGAGAAGTACTGAAAAAGCATTACTATTGCATGCCAAACATTTGCAAATTCCCATTTTTGATGGTCCCTGGCTCATCCCTCTGGGACAGCAGCACCAACCCGGTCATTTACTTCCTCTTCAGGAGCAACCGTCACCACCAGCTCCATGGCTCTGCGAAAGTCACCTTCTGACAAGTGTTTCCAGAGAAAGCAACGTGCGGAGAAGGAAGCCAAGTGCCCAGAGACACTGCTGCAGAGACTGCTGTATAAATCCCTGCTGGCGAGGAGGTGTGGGAGGGTGGGGCAGCCTGCAGAGGGGACTGAGGGGAGGTGGGCAGCAGTGCTCAGCCCCCAGCGGAGCCAGGGCATCTCCACTGCGGTGGGAGCAGCTCAGCTGGTGACGTGCCCCTTCCGAGCAGGGCTGTGCTGGGGACCAGGGAGCTGGCTGAGAGCGATCCTTGTCTGCACACCATGCCAGTGCCTCTTCTCATTACATGGTCCCCCCTTGTGGAAGGGGACATGGTGCACAGAGCATGGCTATGCAGAGCATGCAGAGCGCGGGGAGGAAGAGTGACCCAGGATGCTGGGCATGTCTTTGGGACCCTGAACCTTACAGGGAGTCTTTTCCCTCACTTTGACTTGAGGTCAGGCCTGCAGGACTCCAGTGCATTCTGGCAGCTCCTGGGAGGCCACTCTCAGCAGGCATGAGTTTCATCCTGGCTATTTTGGGCTTGTATAGAAACATCCTTCAGGTCTGAACACCTAGGGGACCGTTCAGCTGGTGCCACGGCTGCTCTGGTCAACACACAGGGGTCCTGGAGTGATGCGTGGTGCTTCTGTGTGTGTAGAGAAGAGCACCAATTCCTCACCTACACCCTGAGCCTCTCCATCGCTGTCCCCAGAGGACATCTCAACTCATCTCTCCCAACTTTCGCCCAAGATGGCCATCTCCAGATGAGTTAGTTGCCCTAGGCTGCCTGTACAGGCAGTGGAGAGAAAGGTGCTTGTAAGGAGCTTTTCCCTTCCCTATGTGGCTGCAGCACACAGCTCCTGCTGAGCCATCAGCCACCCTCCTGTCCCTGTGCCAAATCTCTTCCCCACCACCATCTTGCCCCACACTGGGGATGCCTCGCTCCCCTTATGCAGTGCCATGCAAGGCCTCTCACCCTAGTGCTTCTGAGAAAGCTTTCAGCTCCCAGCCACAGCACCTTATCTCACTGTCTTCCCAGCAGCTGCTGTGAGGGTCACCTCTCTTCCTGGCACTGGCACTTGCCTGTTGCTGCAGGGCTGAAAGGGCATTTCTCTGCCTCTCCATCCAGCTCTCCAGACTTTCTATTTTTTATTTTTTATTTTTGGCTCCTGCCCTCAATCCTTCCCTCCTTTGTTTCTCCATTACTCTTTTTCTGGGTTGGCTGGTGCGTGTATCTAATTAACACTAAAACAGTTTATGAGCAAGTGAAGGGCTGGATTTAAAAGGAATGGATCTAAATCTGATTTTTTGAAATTAAGTTGAGGGCAGAGAAAGAAGGGAAAAATGTCTGCACCAGAACATTGAAAGAACTAACAGGGGTCAAAACTTTTCTTTTTTGTTCATTTTAATTCTATGGGGTAACAGTATTCCTGAAGTCATTTCACAGAATCAGAGAATGGTTGAGGTTGGAAGGGACCTCTGGAGATCATCTAGTCCAACCCCCTGCCCAAGCAGGGTCACCTAGAGCAGTTGCCCAAGATCGCATCCAGGCGGGTTTTGAATATCTCCAGAGAAGGAGACTCCACAGCCTCTCTGGGCAACCTGTTCCAGTGCTCTGTCACCCTCACAGCGAAGAAGTTTTTCCTCATGTTCAGATGGAACTGTCTGTGTTTCAGTTTGTGCCCGTTGCCTCGCGTCCTGTCGCTCAGCACCACTGAAAAGAGTCTGGCTCCATCCTCTCGACACCCTCCCTTCAGATACTTGTACACGTTAATAAGATCTCCTCTCAGCCTTCTCTTCTCCAAGCTAAACAGGCCCAGCTCTCTCAGCCTTTCCTCATAAGAGAGATGCTCCAGTCCCCTAATCATCTTTGTAGCCCTTCGCTGGACTTCCTCCAGTAGTGCCACATCCCTCTTGTACTGGGGAGCCCAGAACTGGACACAGTACTCCAGATGGGGCCTCAGCAGGGCTGAGGAGAGGGGAGAATCACCTCCCTCGACCTGCTGGCAATATTCTTCCTGATGCACCCCAGCATACCATTGGCCTTCCTGGCCACAAGGGCACATTGCTGCCTCATGCTTAACTTGGTGTCCACCAGCACTCCCAGGTCCTTCTCCGCAGAGCTGCTTTCCAGCAGGTCAGCCCCCAACCTGTACTGCTGCATGGGGTTATTCCTCCCTAGGTGAAGGACCCTGCACTTGCCTTTGTTGAGCTTCAGGAGGTTCCTCTCCGCCCACCTCTCCAGCCTCTCCAGGTCTCTCTCAATGGCAGCACAGCCCTCTGGGGTATCTGCCACTCCTCCCAGTTTTGTATCCTCAGCAAACTTGCTGAGGGTGCACTCTTTCCCTTCATCCAGGTCATTGATGAAGAAGTTGAACAAGACTGGACCCAGTCCTGACCCCTGGGGGACACCGCTAGCTACAGGCCTCCAACTAGACTCTGTGCCACTGATCACAACCCTCGGAGCTCTGCCATTCAGCCAGTTCTCAAGCCACCTCACTGTCCACTCATCTAACCCACACTTCCTGAGCCTGTCTATGAGGATGCTATGGGAGACAGTGTCGAAAGCCTTCCTCAAGTCAAGGGAGACAACATCCACTGCTCTCCCCTCATCTACCCAGCCAGTCATTCCATCACAGAAGGCTATCAGATTGGTTAAGCATGATTTCCCCTTGGTGAAGCCATGCTGACTACTCCTGATCACTTTCTTGTCCTCCACATGCTTGGAGACGGCCTCCAGGATGAGCTGCTCCATCACCTTTCCAGGGATGCAGGTGAGGCTGACTGGCCTGTAGTTCCCTGGGTCCTCCTTCTTGCCCTTTTTGAAAACCGGGGTGACACTGGCTTTCTTCCAGTCTTCAGGCACCTCTCCTGTTCTCCATGACCTGTCAAAGAGGATGGAGAGTGGCTTAGCAATACCATCCGCCAGCTCCCTCAGCACTCGTGGGTGCATCCCATTGGGGCCCATGGATTTGTGGGAGTCAAGTTTGCTTAAATGATCTCTAACCCGATCCTCCTCCACCAAGGGAAAGTCTTCCTTTCTCCAGACTTTCTCTCTTGCCTCCAGGGTCTGGGGTTCCTGAGGGCTGGCCTGAGCAGTAAAGACTGAAGCAAAGGCGGCATTCAGTAACTCTGCCTTCTCTGCATCCTTTGTCACCAGGGCACCCTCCCCGTTCAGCAAAGGGCCCACATTTTCCCTAGTCTTCCTCTTGCCACTGATGTATTTGAAGAAGCCCTTCTTGCTGTCCTTGACATCTCTCGCCAGATGTAATTCCAAACGGATCTTAGCCTTCCTCGTTGCATCCCTGCATACTCTGACAATGTTCCTATATTCCTCCCAAGTGGCCTGTCCCCCTTTCCACTTTCTGTAGACTTCCTCCTTCTGGTTGAGTTTTGCCAGGAGCTCCTTGCTCATCCATGCAGGTCTCCTGCCTCCTTTGCTTGACTTCCTACTCATAGGGATGCACTGATCTTGAGCCTGGAGGAAGTGATGTTTGAATATTAACCAGCTCTCTTGAATGCCCCTTCCTTCTAGGGCCCTAACCCATGGCATTCCTCCAAGTAGGTCCCTGAAGAGGCCAAAGTTTGCTCTCCTGAAGTCCAGGGTTGCGATCCTACTCAGTGCCCTGCTGCCTCCTCGCAGCATCCTGAACTCCACCACCTCATGGTCACTGCAGCCAAGGCTGCCCCCGACCTTCACTTCTTCCACCAGTCCTTCTTTGTTTGTTAGTACGAGGTCCAGCAGCACACCTCTCCTTGTTGGCTCCTCCACCACCTGTGTCAAGAAGTTGTCACCAATGCTCTGCAGGAACCTCCGGGACTGTTTGTGCCTAGCTGTGCTGTCTTTCCAGCAGATCTCAGGGTAGTTGAAGTCCCCCATGAGAACCAGGGCCTGGGATCGTGAGGCTACTTCCAGCTGTCTCTGGAAGGCCTCATAAGTTCGTAGCTTTTGAAATAAGAGTTTATTTCTGCAACAATACGGCATAAAATATCTCGCACCTTCATGCAAGGAAGGTAGGCCTATTTCTTCATTTTAGAGATCAAAAAGATCATTTTCAATCTGCAGATAGACTCATAGAATCATTTAGGTTGGGAAGGATTTCTGGAGGTCATCAAGTCCAACCTCCTCCTCAAAGCAGGTTCAGTCAGATCAGATTGCTCCGGCCCGATCCAGCTGAATTTTAAACGTCAGCACAGATGGAGATTCTACAAATTTGCACCTAATCCAGTGTTTGATCACTCACGTTGGGGCAGGAGAGGGAAATTTCCTCCTTCAGTTTCCCAAGTAGTCCATGGAAGAGAGCAACCTGTTGATAGCAAGCTCATTGAAGCCCTTTTCTGAGAATTAACTGGGCTAGTTGCTGTGCTTTAGGGCAGAAAAGGTTGGGTAGGTTGGAGATAAACAACAGCCAGCTATGCAAAGATAACTCAGTGTGTAAAGGCAGTCTGGTCTTTTGTGCATCTAAGCAGGGTAAGCATTTTGCTCACTTAAACTGTGTACCTAACCATTATAGGCTGGTTTTAATCCTGCTGTCTGCTTCTTGAAATGGGCAAGTACTTTTGAAGATATGGCTCACGGGGGGAATAAACTGGCGTGGTATCCACAGTATTTACTCTTGTCTTTCTGGATGAAACAGGTCAGTAAGAGAATAGTTTTGTACCTATGCAATACCTTGAAGCCTATGCTAGAAACAGACCTCAGCAAGAACTGAAACCTCCATTCAGTCACCCACATGATAAGAGCTCCGCTTTGAGAGCATCAGCCAGGTTACTGCTAACCTCCAGTAGATTAACAATAATTTTTCATGTGAGGTGAAGCTGGTAGAACCTTTACAGGGATGACTGATTCCCTTCTTGTTCAGGATTCCTTCCCTTTTAGCATGAGATTTTCCACCCTCTAAATGGAAAGTATTCCATTTGGTGACTCTTCCCAATTTATTCCCGAGCAGAAGATGGCCACTTTCCCTTGACAACAGGGATGCAAGCAAATGAGAAATCCTTTCTCAGCCAAACCTGGAGGATCTTGTGGTATCTCCTCCTCTTTGGGAAGATGCAAAGCTGAGTTTTCCTGCTGCTGTTGCCATTTAGTGCTTGCCGCCATTTCTTTCAAGAGAGGAAACTCTTACTTTCTTCTGCCAGGATGTGGATTTGTTATTTGTATGTTTACAAGTTGCAGTCCCAAAGGTCAGGGTGGTGGAGGTCCATGTAATTAAGGCAGGTCTTAGCAAGTTGGCACAGCTGCAGCCTAACCATTATATTCCTATTTCAGCAAGGCTGAACGGGGGCTGCTTTGCCCTGTTAATGGACTTTGTGGCCCATACTGAGCTCTAACTACCCTGCTACCAATGCCCGGGGGAGTTAGCTAATAGGCAAAAAATGTATTGGTGATTGCAATACAGGAAGAATGATGTCTGAACTAGTGTCAAGACCATGTATCTTCAGGAACAAGTGGGCCATTGCCCTTGGAGTGGGCCATTTGGATGATACTGTACACCCAACCGTGGCCAGGAGTGAGGGGAGAAGGGTGCTCCATAGATGTCCTCAAGAAAAGCAGACTTTTTTCCTTAAAAGAGGAGAAAGAGGGCACACGAAAACCATTGTAGTGCCAGACTAGGACTTGTTTTTCACAGTGCTGCTGCTGCCTTTTGAATAAATTATTTTATCTTTCTGCGCTTTCTTAGCTCACCTGAAAAATAGGAACAGTACTCCCTTGTATCACAAGTCATTTCAATGCGTAATTAAAGAAGTCTAGTCAGAAGCTATGAAGAAAATGCTCCATACTTCCTTGTGGCTACCAAGACAATCAATTGTGTGTTGCCAGTTTCCCATCACTTCTAGGTGTTGAACCAGTTTCTTGTCGGGAGATAGCATGAGTGTGCTAGCAACATGCCTGAGAGGAATCACTGTGTGGCCATTGAGTTTATCCTCTCTGGACTAACAGAAAGCCAAGAGGTGAAGGTAACCCGCTTTTTTAAGCACATTAATAGGGAATCTTGGGAGGATCATGTAGATGAAGGTTGATCCCCCGGCTTCACACACTGTGTACCTTTCCCTCAGTAACTTGGCTTCTGTGGATTTCTGTTACTCCTCAGCTATCTCCCCAAGGTTGCTGGTGAACTCTTCAGCAGTGAGGAGAGCCATTTCAGTCAGTGCCTGTGTGGCACAGCTATTCACTTGTCTCCTCATGGCTAGTGCTGTGTGTCTCCTGCTGGCAGTAAAGGCATATGACTGCATGTGGCTCTCTGTAACCCTCTCCTTTATGCAACTGTCATCTCCTCAAAAGCCTGTACACAGATGGTAATCATCTCCTGTTTTACTGGCTTTGTCCACACACTTGCGCAAACTATCTCCACCTTCACATTCTCTTTCTGTGACTTTGGTGTTATCGGTCATTATTTCTGTGACATCCCCCTAGGATCCAGCTTTCATGCTCTGACACCTATAGCAAAGAGATGGTACTTCACATTTTTGGTGTGTTTCGTGGCACCTTCACATCTCTGGCAATTCTCATCTCCTCCATCTACCTCATCTCCACCACCCTGAGGATCCACTCCTCCAAGGGCAGATGCAAAGCCTTCTCCACCTGTGCTTCCCATCTGAGAGCTCTCTTCTTGTTTTATGGCAGCACCGTTTTTATGTACGGTAGCCCAACATCCAGCTACTCATTGGACTGAGATAAATGGGCCTCTCTGTTCTCTACAGTGGTGGCTCCAGTGCTGAATCTTACCAGCTACAGCCTAAGGAATAAGGAGGTGAAGGATGCTCTGAGGAGAGTTTTAGGTCATATCAGAGAAACTTCAGCAGACTTGTTAGAAAGAGAACTTTGTTTGGGGAGAATTTATCAAAACCTTGGTACAAAGAGTAGGACTTCCAAGGAAGATTTGATCAGCTTCCAAGGGTGAGATTCAGAAAGGTACTTAATTGTTAGAAGTGATTTTAGGTGGACTTTTAACTGGTTGTATCTGCAACTTCTATCTTGAAAGACTGTGTTCCTCTGCTGCTGAAAGCTGGAGGAATCCTGACTTTTAACTTGCAAGTTCCAAGCACAAACAGGACTCCTGCCTGAGGAGTGCGTGGCACAGAATTGCAGTTCTCTGTTCTACTAGGAACGTTTGCTCATGTAGGAAAACCACCGGTCCGTCAAGATGAGAAAAAGCTTTCAGAGATATTCAAGAGGAGAAAAGAAATGTGATTTGAATTTACGGCCATTTCTGCTACATCTTCAGTATTTGAAAGGAGTAGCCTCTTCCAGTGCAACACACAGAACCTGAAGTCCTGGAAAGGAAATCTTGGAGAACACACACCCGTGTTTTTGCCCCCCAAACACTAGGGAAAGTAACTGTCCCTCTCCTGTTAAATCCCCCTCTTCTGTCACTCATTACTACCTCCTTTTTCCCCTTCTGCCTGGAAACATGAAAAAACTACAGAAATGCAGAAAAGATTGACTTCTAATTTTGCTACCGTTGTGAAGTAACAAGAACTTATTCCTGCTTTTCATCTCCACATATCAGCAATCCACTTGAGGCAACTGAGTGAATTGGTAGTTATTTTAAGGACATTGGACATAATCTGAAAGTTAATCAAGCTGCAGTGTTGTTTCACTTAAAAGAATGACGGAATAAGATGGTGACTTACCAACACCATGTCTGTCATCAATGTGATTTTGAGAATAAACGAGCAATCATTTCTGGGAGATAAGAAAGCTGGGAAAGGCTTTGGAATCCTTTTATCAATTCAACTAAGCTAGCTCTAAGGATAGGTGTTCTAGCGCTAAACGATGTTTCATCCCTTCTGGCTGAGTTTACAAATGCTGTCCCTCAGTTGGCAGAAGGAGTTGAAATCTTTATTGAGCTGAAAGTGACAGAATTAATCTCAGACAGGCGAGAGGTTCCTGCCTCTGCATAAGGTTTAGAGTCAAAGGGGGATGGAAAGAGGTCTTGTGGATTCCCTTTGCAAGCCTGTTAGGGCTGTTATTTCCCCTGACTTCCTCTCCTTAAAGCTGTGCATAACTGTAGCAAAGATTGTGTCCCTGTGATCATCTATGGCACCCTAAAGAAGGATTTTACAAGTCTCAGGAAAATGTAGCCCTTTGGTCCTGCTAGTTGTCATCTTTCTGTTGCTGCAGAGGCTGAAGCTCAAGGTTTGTCTCTCGTTTCTCATTATTAAGTATCATCAGATATGTGAAGATCACTGTTTTTACACGTATCAATGTTGCGTTGTCCTTATCTTGAACAGAGATGTGAGATTTTTAAACCAGATTTCTGAGGTGTCCAAAATTGTCTCTTTCAGTGGACTCCCAGCTCACAGGAAGGAAATAGCTTGAAAAGAAATCACAGGCATCATTTTATTTTCCTGTGTATGTTTACAGGTCTCTGGGAAGAGCAATGTACACTACTACTCTTCCAGAGAAAGACAGGTAGGTTGTCATCAAAGAGCTTCCCTGCACAGCAATGAGTCATGTCTGCACACCTCTCTCTGCGCTGATGTTTAAGATAGTCAAAGCCATCTCGAGCTAAGCATCAGCAGAACCGGCAGCATGTTTCAATCAAGAATCACAATCTCAAACCTAAATATGCTTTCTGACAAATATCATCAAAAAGAACAGATTTTCATAAGCCCTGCATTCATCTAAGCCGTGCATTCACCTATGCCTTAGTCTCCACCTCGAGAAACCCAGACAAAATTAGGGAATTTAAAATGTTAAAGAGCTGCTGTCTCTTCAAATCTACAGTTTGCTTTTCTAAGAAAGCCTTCTGATCCACCATCCAGAATCCTGTTCCTCTTCTTCCCTTCCCCAAATCTCAGTTCCAGGAGGAGATTTGGGAAAATCCCTGCCTTGAATCACTTGTCATGACAGCAATGCTAAAGTAAGTCCATTTGCAGTAGAACAGCATTGCCCAGAGTCAGGAGGTCCTAGGGGCATTTGGGGTTTCCCTGCTGCAAACAGTTGAGGAAAACTCGATGAATCAAGAACAGTACTGTTAAGAATTTTAGGGAAATTTTCAGTGTTCAGCTAGGAATTAGGTTATATTGTGTGGAGTATGGAGAGATATTGGATCCCCGTATTTCCACTGAGATACCTATCCCTTAGATTTTTTTATAGTGTAAAGCACCAGACGACTGACCAGCCTAGACCTGAGACTTACACAGCTCTAAGGTGTCTAAAGGTAAAAGCCACAATACCACCCCAAAGGCTCGGGTTTGACTGGTGACAATATGCTCACATCCTTTTGACCGACAATTTCCAAAGAAAGATGAGAGCTGCATATAACTTTGAATTTATTTTCAGTTCTATTCTGAACAGCCACGCCAAAAATAGAACAACATTCCTGAAAAGTCCCTCCTGAACACTTCTCTTTGCCTCCCCATGGTTTCTTGAGCTACAGTCATCTTACAAACACTCACCCTGTTGTTTCATGTCTCACTCCTCTTTGCTTTTCTGCTCCACAGCTTTTTCAAGGCTTTTTTCATGTCTTCATTTCGGAGGGTGTAAATCAAGGGATTGAGCATAGGCGTGATGATGGTGTAAACCACAGAGATTATCTTGTCTGCTGAAAAGATGGTGGAAGGGCGCATACAGATGAAAATGCATGGCCCAAGGAACAGAAGTGCAAGAGTGATATGGGAGGTGCAGGTAGAGAGTGCTTTGAGACGCCCTTTGGAAGAGTGTGTCCTCAAAGAGACCAAAACAATGACATAGGACACAACAAGAACCACAAAAGAGCCCAAGGAAATCAGACCACTATTGGCAACCACGATGCAACCAATCACGTAGGTGTCAGTGCAGGCCAGCTTCAGCAAAGGTGTACATCACAGAAGTAGTGGTCGATCTCATTGGGCCCACAAAACAATAGCTGAGCGGTCAGCAGGGTCTGCACCAGGGAGTGCACACAGCCTCCCACCCACGAAGCTGCCACCAGCCAGCCACACACATGCTTGTTCATAATGCTTGTGTAATGAAGCGGCTTGCATATAGCAGTGTAACGATCATACACCATTGCTATGAGGATGAACATCTCCGTGCAGGCAAAGAGATGGACCCCACAGAGCTGTGCTATGCAGCCCACAAAAGAGATGGTCTTCTTTTCAGCAAGAAGGTCATAAATGAGTTTGGGAACTGTGACAGTAGAGTAACTGATATCTACAAAGGACAAGCAGCTCAGGAAGAAGTACATGGGAGAGTCCAGCTGTTGACTGTTCTGTATAGTGATGATGCTAAGCAGGTTTCCAAGAATAACAGTGGCATAGAAGACTAAGAAGAATGTGAAGCATGCTTTTGCTAATGTATCATCTTGTGTGAGTCCCTGGAAGACAAACTCCGTCACATTGTTTTTGTTCTTCACATACGTCACGTAGACAGGACCTGAAGCACAGAATAAAGCCACCTGTGATGGCATTAGAAACACAGTGTTATCAGTACACATCCATATCGATCACTGGTATGTTCAATATCAATGTATTCCCTTTTATGCCTTTTGGGGAAAGTTTCCTTTCAAAGTCAATGCTTCTCTCAAGGAGTGACAGTTGATATCTAACTCAGAATGTATTACTGAAGTGCGTAATAGCGAGCTCCGTTTATTTATTTGAGGGAGTTGGTGGAAATATCCTCCAGATTCATATTTCTGATCTTTGCCCCTTTTAAAAAGGAAGAGTAGTCACTAGGCTCCCTAAACATCCACTTTTGAAGTGTTGATTTGGAAATGAAAAACTGACTGAGAAGGATAGCGCATGTTTTGATTTGAGTCTCAACACGTTAGTCATCCCCTAAGGAATTCTGCTCAAGCAGTGAACGTACCTTCTTTTTCAACCCTCTGAAGGAATTCAACAGAACTAGTCCTTACTAGTGCTCTCTGACTCTGGTAGAATGTCCATGCATTTTTGTGCAACCATCAGTGTTCACATCATGACACAAGGCAGCTGGCTAATTAACACCACTTCAACTATCAGTGTAGATCCTTCTGGAGGAGGTAAAGTGGACACCTACCTCATGTCTGTCTAGCAGAGATGTGCCTTTAGGCACAAATTGTCTTTAAGGTGCCCTAAGTGAAATCAGACCATGTTCAAGGGATGCCAGGAAACCTGAAGCAGGAGAGTCATTGTCCTATATGTGCTGTACTGGGCTACATCTTGTGTGGATTGGTTCCAGTTATTGCTTATGAGTTTCTGGGTTGCGACCTCAGTCTCCAAAAGAGCGGGCTTGTATTTTCTCAGACCACCTTTCCTACAGCACATGGGTGAATACTGGAGATAATCTGCATTAATGATGTGTCAGTAAGGTTTTTGTACACCTCAGCCAAGTTCTGGACTAGGCATGGAAACCCCCATAAACACACCTGTGATGCCCCTGGGGTAATAAATACACCACTGCTGAATCTCCTTTACTCACCAACACCCTTGTATTCACCTTTGCTGCACTCTAGTGCAGTACGCAAGTATCACTAGTGTTCCGTTTCTACACTGAAAAGATAGATGGCAAGAGCTGCATAACAGTGTCCACAATACTGGCAAGTCCTTTGGGCTCTTAATCCTGTTCCACAATCACAGGTCAATCACTTCCTTCTCACGAGATCTCTGCCTCTTCCACCCTCCAACTTCAGCAGCAGAGGAAATATTCTTTCATGTCTCCGTCCCTATCTCCATGCCACTCCGTGGGCAGAGGGAAAGCAGTGTGGGGAGGCCCAAAGCGTGTGTGTTAAGAGCATTGTTGCCACGATGTGTACAGCTAGAGGGGACAAGTTAAGACTGAGTACATAGGCAGTGCTGCAGCTACCTATTGACTCCTTGACTCTGTAACACCAGAAACTTCCTTTTGACAGATATTTCTGGAAATGGCATATAACTGAAAAATAAGCAAAGAAGACACCAATTAAAACAAAGGGTAAAAAAAAAATTAGAGTTCTTTCTACTTCATAAAATGCACCTCACAAAAGCCACTCAACAGTAATGCCTCTTTTCAAAGGCAGGATTTCATAGTCACGCTTGAACAAAGCAAAGAAGCAAGATCAGAAAACTTACACAGTTTATATTTGCTAGTCTCCAACAGTTTGCCTGCTATTCTCCTCTGATGACCTCTCAGACCACTTCAGGCAGTTTCATCAAAACCTCTCAGCTCCAAGCTGCTTCTTATGTGTCACGAGAGCAGTCCACATCTCTGCCAGGGCTGAAAACTACAGAGGATGAAACGGACAGCCTGAATGTCTAGCTCCATTTCTCATTCTGCAAAAACAACTTCCAAGAGCATCTGCAAGAACAACTCTCTCTCTCTCTCTCTCTCTCTCTCTCTCTCTCTCTCTCTCTCTCCAGATGGGGAAGTTGTGGCAGAAATATTTCAAGTAAATTGCACAGCAGAAGCAAAAGCTTACCAGAAGCAATGAGATCGCAGAGGCATGTGAAGTTTTCTTTGTCAGAAAGAATCAGTGGACGGGGAGCTAAAATATATGTTTTGGACAGCTATTAGAGTAATCTCTACAGGGTGACTCTGGAGCGTGATCACCTAGACCATGTCACATTGTGTGGGGGTTTGCTTGCTTTCTTGCTTGCTTTCCAATGCTGTCCAGATAAATGGACTTCATTTAGTATTAGATATGTGCTTCTTTTGGAATGTGCACTGTTGTGCTAGGCGGCGGACAGGCCTTGAGCACAGGAATTATTCCCAAATACCTCTATTTTTTTCATTGACACATAAAATTGTGCCCCCCAATGCTTTCTTTGGTGGCGACAATTTCCTACAGTGAGCAATTTATCTTTCGCTTGGATCTTTGATTCTCTGTTAGTCTAAACAGTAAAATGCAAAATCTGAGGCCGAGATGAAGGGCAGAGGGGATGGTTAGGAAGGAGGGCATTAGTGATATGTGAACTACTGCAGAAAGGCAGAGAGTTGCTGCACTGGAATGGGAAGGGGAGAAGCTTCTCCTCATATCATCTGCATCAGCAAATGACCCAGCCAGCATCTAATATCAGCAGTTTAACTGCTAACCCATGGATTCAGCATATGACAATGCAGTACTCCTAAGAAGGCATTTACTCCAAAGTAAAGGAGAAGGAAGCCTTTGGTACAATTGCTTCCAGCAGCAGGTGACCAACAGCCTTGCAGACACCCTGGGCCATCATTTCCTAGCTGAGTAGACTGCAGAGTAGATGGAGTTTGTCTGACGGAAAGTTTACACCTGGGAGAGCTCGGACTAATGGGATGCTCTGCCTGGAACACATTTTAATATTTTTGATAGCATTCATTTATTTATTTGCTGGTGTCTCAGCAGTGCTTGGAAGCCCCAGTCCTGGGCCTGTGCTATTCAGAAAGAGAACATAAAGGGAATCCCTGCTAGTCACAGAGTTTACAATGCCATTCCAATCAAAACATGAACTTTCAGTGTCTTCCTAATTACTGCAACAGCTAAAACCAAGCTTTTCTTCAAAAGGGAGCTTTCAGTAAATTTTCCAAAATGGAATTATAGTGAGAGACACTTGATTTTCTCAGCTCCTGAGAAAATGTTACCACAGTTCTACACCTCACCCTTTTCACTCCAGACTTTTCTATTCCACAGTTTTCTCATGGCACTTTTCATCTCCTCATTTCTCAGTGTGTAGATGAGTGGGTTCAGCATGGGTGTGATGATACTGAAAAACACAGCTAACCTCTTGTCCTCCGAGAGACTGCTGGATGGGCATATGTAGGTGAATGTGCATGGCCCAAAGAAGAGAATCACCACAGTAATGTGGGACCCACAGGTGGAGAGGGCTTTGTTCCGCCCTTCAGACGTTCGCCTTCTCAAGGATAACAAAATGACAATGTAGGACGTGACCAGGATGAAGAAAGAGACCAAACAAATCATTCCAGTATTGGCAACGACAATGATGCTCACAACATAGGTGTCGGTACAGGCCAGTTGTAGTAGGGGAAGGACATCACAGAAGTAGTGGTCAATTATGTTGGGGCCGCAAAAAGGGAGGCTAATGGTTATGAGGGTCTGCACCAGGGAGTGCACAGAGCCCCCCACCCATGAACCCATCACCATCCAGCCACACACACGCCTGGTCATGAGCGTGGTGTAGTGCAGGGGTCTGCATATGGCAAAGTAGCGATCATAGGCCATCGCTGTGAGGATGAAGATCTCAGCGCCGCCGAAGACATGTCCCATGAATAGCTGTGCCATGCAACCCCCAAAGGAAATGGTTTTCTTCTCAACAAGGAAGTCAGCAATCATTTTGGGAGCTGAGGCGGAAGAGAAGCAAATATCTGCAATGGACAGGTGGCAGAGAAAGAAATACATGGGGGAGTTCAGACTTTGACTGCTAATTACAGTGACAACGATGAGCAGATTTCCTGCCACAATAACAATGTAGAAGAACAAAAACACCACAAAACATATTTTCTGCACCCCTTGGTTCTTTGAAAGGCCCAGAAGAATGAATTCCTTCACACTGCTTGCATTCTCCATGTTGATCAGTTGCATGGCAATATGCAATATACAGCTTATTCACCTGGGAAAATAAAGACAGACACATGATTCATCAGCATTTTTTCATTATTAATAATGAATTCTATATCAGAAGTGGATAAAAACCAAGCAAGATATAGCATTAGTATTAAGCTTATAAAGTTTTTAGTTTCTGTCATGTATTTTTTCACAGCTATTTAATTCTCCACAGTACAAAGCTTCTGCCATGGCTTTGGTGGCACAGAGATAGGAGCACTTTGTGATATGTTCCTTAATCCTGGTCCTCCAGGATCTTGAAGGACTGGCTCCATGGCTGATAGCCTTCCATGCACTAAGGACAAGGCCAGAGTGTTCACCTTGGGCACTACAAGGCAGATAATGCAGCATGTTTGCCCTCAGGGGAGACAAAGTCCCTGACAGCAATCTTTGTAAAATGGGTGTCTTTAAGAATACCTGGAAATATTGCTCAGAATGATGATTTGCTTTATAAGTACACATGATCTTTGAATTCTTGTTTAGAAGGGAAATGTACCCACAGGCAGAGAAAAGAACTCTCTTGTGTTTATACATTTTGAAACGTAAATATGAAATGTCACAGGCTGAAAAATGAGTCCTGGGAAGGTTATCTATCATGGAGGGGAAAAAAATTGCACCTATGACTTAATGTAGTATTTGACATTGTTCTAAATCTCAGCATTGTTTCTATCAGAGGAAGGAAGAATGAAAGACTCTTGTGAGATCTTCTGTCCCAGCACTGTACTGATTTTACCTAGTGTGATTTTTGATATGCTCTGCGTGATGCTTTCAAGGGTTAACTTAGCTTAATGAAGCTAATCTAACTAAACTCCTTCAACAGCCAGTATAAGTCTCTCTATAGGCTGATTCAGAATGACTAGATGAGGGTCCTTTGCAGAACCCTTTTTTCCTCCACTCACTATGAGGAGCTTAAGCAAATTAGCACCACCAGGTTAGAATGACCTTTGGAGAATAATCCCTTTTGGTCCCTGAAAGTAGCTCAGAGCTTTTTGCAATGCCATCCACCTTTTTCAGGTTATGGCTGAGCTCCTTGTCCCTAGGCATTTCTACATCCATACAGTTTCTCATTCGAGACAAGGTCACATTCCAGCATAAACATGGGACTTCTTTGGTTCACCCTGTGTTCCACCTACAACCCATCGAGCATTACATGTCACTAATAAATGAGTAGCCTACATCTTTAGAAAGAGTGTAACGTCTCTAGCTTGCCATTATGCACCCAGACCACCAGAGTTCCTTTGGTCAAAGAAGTCTGGGAACCACCAGATTAAACTCTTCACAGAGAGTTTAAGGTCAGCCAAAAGCAGGCACTCTTTTAATAAAAATATCCACTGTATGGGCTTCCTTCTAGCATCAAAACATTCCCCGTCAGCTGGTGTTAAAATGCACCATTTTAAGTCCTGCAGAATTACATCACAACCAGGTCTTCTCATTTGTCTTGGTGATCTGTGAGCAAATCTGTGGAATGATTCAGTTAAGCCAAGTTATCTACCAACTACTTCAATCTGCAGCATAATCAGAAATTCTCGTGCAGGCACAAAGGGATCAAGCATCCACAGGAAACACTGAAACTGAGAAAACCCAAGATTACTTTCAAACCCACAAAGTGAAGCCGAGAGAGGAAGTGGGCAAAGGTAGGGACTTTTCCTATGCTTACAGTTGTACTTACACTAGATGAAAGTTTTTCAAGCAGAAGGGTAAAATTTACATGGATGGTTCCCCTTCAGATATTTCTACAAGGAAAAGGATCAGTAAGAACAACGGGAGGTCAGTTTCTCCCTCGTCTTACCAGGTCGTGATCCTTTCTACCCCTCTTCCTTCTACTGAGCAACGACGTAGACTTCTCAACAAAATAAATGACAGGGATGAAATGAGCACACCTTTATGGCTGTGCAGTACCCAGTCGAAAAGAAATAGCTGGGCTCCATCCAAGCCAGAGCATGACTGGAAGCATACCACAGCAATCGCAGGGCCATATTTAGGCAGTCAGAAAGGAGTGACCAAGAGAGAAATGGTCGGGGGAAACTATATGCCTGAATACCAGCAGATGGCAAATTCCTGAGCTAAAAACAAGGTGTGCATCTACAAAAGGACCGATTCACAATTCAGACAGCTCGGCTATGTATATTGCTTGAAAAGGTCCTTTCCATCACCACCAAACTGCATTTAACAAACTACCCATCTGTCTGATCTCATCTCATCGCCTTAAGTCATGTAGGCACCTGTACCTAAGCTAGGCATATTACACCTGACCAGTCTACTTGTAGATGTGATGAATCATGTGCTGCAGGTACCCGTTTCTTACTGTTGACTCCAAGAGGATTACTAGAATGACTAATTCAGTAGAGGATTGCCACCAGTTATGGCTTATCTCTTCAAGTGCCTTTGCAGGGGTAGACCTGAGCTATATGACATAATGCAATCAGCTGCAAAATAAAATGAATCTCACGTGTACTCTTAACATCTCAAAAAGGGTGAGAAATTGCACCATCTCCTTACTGCATGCATTCTTCCCTGAAATCTCAGGTGGTTATGGGAAACAAAAGAATAATATCGAAGCAATCGAATCTGCGGCTGTAGAACTAGCTCTGTATATGATTCTAGCCAAAGACAACTAGAGACAGTTGATAACTTCAGTGGAAGTTCCTTTCTGTATTTTCACATTTGTGCAAGAAGAAAGGAAAAGGAAAAGGAAGAGGAAAGAAAAGCGAGCAAGGGAAAGCAAAGCGAGAAGCCAGAGAAGCTGCAAAACTTACCTCACCTGTGTTTAGAGATCTAATTTTTTGTGTAAGGGCTGTACAACTTTATCTCCTCAACTTCTGTCTCTCCTGGTATGAATGTGTTAGAGCACAGCACCTTTAAAGAACACAGAATGGCTTCTGGAAAGCTTCCAAAACTTGCTTAGGAGGTGGCTGTTAGTGTATAATCCAGTCCCATCTAATTTATTACTTGCTTTCGTGTGTCACAAGTGTATCTTGATGTTTCCTGCCTGTGTGAGAAGTGGTTTAATAGGCTGTGTGGATGATGTGACCTGGGTGTGCTGAATGACGCTTTCATATCCCAGCAGCTGCACAAAGGGCTGAGAAGAAAACCATTTAAGTACCAACCTTTAACCCTCTCCCAGGAAATCTTCCACCTGAAGGGCTCTTGGGGCTGCAGGAGGGAGGGGTGGAGGCTTCGTGAAGGGAAGGCGTGAAAGAAAGGGGCAAAGGAGGAGAATGAGTTCTGTCTTGACTGAAAAGTTTAAGTAAATATATTTTAAAGAAACAGTTGTCAGTCAATGCTTTTATAATGATATCACAAAGGCATTTCAGGGTTTCTCCATAAGAAATAACAGTCAAAGGAGTAGCTGAGTATTCAACTGGACAAGCATATGCATGGAACTATCCAGCTAATGCTTCTCGGAGTTCTTCCTTACTCCAAGCTGATAGTTGTATGGATTTCCCATGTGTAAAGGGCCATTAGGTCCACTGCTCTGGCTTCCTAGTATTGTGAATGCTAAAACAGTCCATTTGTAATCTAGATATTTTCTCTCCTTTTTTCACTTCTGTGTATTCCAAAAAACATGTAAAAGAGAAATCTTCATTAAAGGAAAAAAAGAAAGAAACCTCAAGCTGTAGGAAGAGTCACCATCCTCCAGGGATGGTAAAGAATTCCTATCACAGGAGTCTTTTAAGGACAGGTTGGGCTCATTTCTCTCAGGAGTGGTTACGATTAAGTTTTTATAGGGACAGAAGATGTCCTGGGTGACCTCTTGATGACCCTCCAAGTCCTATCTCACCAGAAATTTCATCACTGGAAATCCAGTGAATAAAGCCTCTTTGCAAGAATTTGCATGTTTTAACAGAGGTCAGTGAATTACCAAGTCAGTCAAAAAAGTCCTTCATTTACGCATTGGGAAACTGAGGGAGGAAGTCACCTATTTAATGCCGATGGAAGTCAGCGAGTTTAACCCTGACTTAGTCACTCTAGGCTCTTCTGCAGAAAAAAATGAATGTCTCTGGAGGCAGATGCATCTGATCTACCTCAGAACTGATTTTAGGATGCGATTAGGTGTGAAATAGACATCTAGCTTTTAAACAAAATAACTTAGGGCGGAAAAATCTCAACTGTCATGATGGGCCCCATCTTTCTTAACCCGAGCAGCTGCAGTCAAAGGTGAACCTATGAAATGAAACAAACGAAGCAAATAGACATGCTGATTTATATCAGCATATCATCTCAACCAAGGCCCAAGTCAAATTCATCTTTTCTCTCAACTCTACTGTGTATTTGTAGCTTATGCCTCATGGATGTCAGGAAAGACATTGTCTCAGCTACCGTCCTTTACTTTGTTTTGCTGAAATTTCTGGAAATGTGGAATGGCAACATAGTTAATGTCTCCATCTCCTCTGCACAGAATGCCAGCGATCTCCACAGTGAAAACAGAAATCCTACAGTTAATGAGAATAAATACTGGTAAAGAAATGTCTTGGTGAAAATAGTCCCCTAACTTCAATGTCCTTTTACTGTCGCCTGGAGTCTTGGGCAGCTTAATGAGGGTTAACAGTAGTCACTACAGGAAACAAGAGTATTGGGTAAGAAGGTAAACAAAGTCTTACAGTCTTTGGGAAAGGAAGAGGACCAACAGATGACAGAAGCGAGAGATCAGGCCAATAGCATCTGGTCTGCTAACCTAGTATGAATCAGCCTGCCACTTTCTGTACCCAGTGGCACACATGGCAGCAACTTGGCTAGCATCACATTCATGTCCTTTTGTTTCCCTAGCCAAATGGACTACCAGAGGTGACTTAATGCACAAGTCCAAATGAAGAATTGCTGCTACCTCCTGCTGCAAAATAATTCCCCGTAGGGGTGTGCTTAGTGCCAGCAAAGGAGAAAGGTCTTTTCTCCATTTTCATTCCACTTACCTTGGCACCTGGCTCTGGACACCACTATGGCAGCAGGTCATGCTTGGGGAGCTGTGATTTGGACAAGGAGGGACTGTGCATGGTGAGATGAATGAGGTTTTGCAGCTGGATAGTGAATACTGGCAAGGGGTTTGTTGACAGAGCCATGGTGAATGTGTGTTGTGAATTTGATGATGGGCACGATGGGGACAAGGCACGGTGTGGAGGGAAGTTGTGAAACTTGAAATGGATGCTACATGGCCAGGGACTGTCTTCGTGGAGTTTGTGAAATCAGAAGTGCCTGAGGTGTGGTGAGGGACTGTGCTGAAAGACAGTATGAAGTGGCAGGTAATACTGTGGGTGTTAAGCTGTGTTGAAAGACCTTGTGACATCAGAAGCGGACATCGTGTTTTGAAGGGTAACACTAGGAGAGGTTGCAGAATTGTGGCTGCTGAGGTGTCATAAGGCTGGCTAGAGAGTTCAAGGAGACCCTACCGTAGAACAGGTAGTGTGAAGTAGGAGGGGACAATGTATGGTGACAGCTTGTGTTGGGAGAGGTTTTGAGGTCAGAAGAGGACACTCGGTAGTGAGGAATGTGCTAGGGGAGGTTCTGCAGTGACAGTGGACCTTGGGGAATGAGAAGCTGTGTTGAGGGAGGTTGTGAAATCAGCAGCAGGCATTAGGGAAGAGGACTGACCATTTCTCAATCTGTGTGACCCTGAGCAGCAGTAGGCCATCTTCTGCAAGGTCTATGAAACTAGAGCTGCTCATGGATGCATCTGGGAAGCAAAGCATCAGTGCAAGAGTCAAGCTATAACTTTGGACAGACAGTTCTTGTGTTCTTTATATCGCGAGACTGTCTGAAGAAGGGAGAAGTAGTGAAAAAGCATTACTATTGCCTGCCAAACATTGGTAAATTCCCATTTTTGATGGTCCCTGGCTCATCCCTCTGGGACAGCAGCACCAACCCGGTCATTTACTTCCTCTTCAGGAGCAACCGTCACCACCAGCTCCATGGCTCTGCGAAAGTCACCTTCTGACAAGTGTTTCCAGAGAAAGCAACGTGCGGAGAAGGAAGCCAAGTGCCCAGAGACACTGCTGCAGAGACTGCTGTATAAATCCCTGCTGGCGAGGAGGTGTGGGAGGGTGGGGCAGCCTGCAGAGGGGACTGAGGGGAGGTGGGCAGCAGTGCTCAGCCCCCAGCGGAGCCAGGGCATCTCCACTGCGGTGGGAGCAGCTCAGCTGGTGACGTGCCCCTTCCGAGCAGGGCTGTGCTGGGGACCAGGGAGCTGGCTGAGAGCGATCCTTGTCTGCACACCATGCCAGTGCCTCTTCTCATTACATGGTCCCCCCTTGTGGAAGGGGACATGGTGCACAGAGCATGGCTATGCAGAGCATGCAGAGCGCGGGGAGGAAGAGTGACCCAGGATGCTGGGCATGTCTTTGGGACCCTGAACCTTACAGGGAGTCTTTTCCCTCACTTTGACTTGAGGTCAGGCCTGCAGGACTCCAGTGCATTCTGGCAGCTCCTGGGAGGCCACTCTCAGCAGGGATGAGTTTCATCCTGGCTATTTTGGGCTTGTATAGAAACATCCTTCAGGCCTGAACACCTAGGGGACCGTTCAGCTGGTGCCACGGCTGCTCTGGTCAACACACAGGGGTCCTGGAGTGATGCGTGGTGCTTCTGTGTGTGTAGAAAGAGCACCAATTCCTCACCTACACCCTGAGCCTCTCCATCGCTGTCCCCAGAGGACATCTCAACTCATCACTCCCAGCTTTCGCCCAAGATGGCCATCTCCAGATGAGTTAGTTGCCCTAGGCTGCCTGTACAGGCAGTGGAGAGAAAGGTGCTTGTAAGGAGCTTTTCCCTTCCCTATGTGGCTGCAGCACGCAGCTCCTGCTGAGCCATCAGCCACCCTCCTGTCCCTGTGCCAAATCTCTTCCCCACCACCGTCTCGCCCCACACTGCGGATGCCTCGCTCCCCTTACGCAGTGCCATGCAAGGCCTCTCACCCTAGTGCTTCTGAGAAAGCTTTCAGCTCCCAGCCACAGCACCTTATCTCACTGTCTTCCCAGTAGCTGCTGGGAGGGTCACCTCTCTTCCTGGCACTGGCACTTGCCTGTTGCTGCAGGGCTGAAAGGGCATTTCTCTGCCTCTCCATCCAGCTCTCCAGACTTTCTATTTGTTTTTTGGTTTTTTTGGCTCCTGCCCTCAATCCTTCCCTCCTTTGTGTCTCCATTACTCTCTTTCTGGGTTGGCTGGTGCGTGGATCGAATTAACACTAAAACAGTTTGTGAGCAAGTGAAGGGCTGGATTTAAAAGGAATGGATCTAAATCTGATTTTTTGAAATTAAGTTGAAGGCAGAGGAAGAAGGGAAAATGTCTGCACCAGAACATTCAAAGAACTAACAGGGGTCAAAACTTTTCTCTTTTGTTCATTTTAATTCTATGGGGTAACAGTATTCCTGAAGCCATTTCACAGAATCACAGAATGGTTGAGGTTGGAAGGGACCTCTGGAGATCATCTAGTCCAACCCCCTGCCCAAGCAGGGTCACCTACAGCAGTTGCCCAAGATCGCGTCCAGGTGGATTTTTGAATATCTCCAGAGAAGGAGACTCCACAACCTCTCTGGGCAACCTGTTCCAGTGCTCTGTCACCCTCACAGCGAAGAAGATTTTCCTCATGTTCAGATGGAAGTGTCTGTGTTTCAGTTTGTGCCCGTTGCCTCGCGTCATGTTGCTGGGCACCACTGAAAAGAGTCTGGCTCCATCTTCTTGATACCCTCCCTTCAGATACTTGTACACGTTAATAAGATCTCCTCTCAGCCTTCTCTTCTCCAAGCTAAACAGGCCCAGCTCTCTCAGCCTTTCCTCATAAGAGAGATGCTTCAATCCCCTAATCATCTTTGTAGCCCTTCGCTGCACTTGCTCCAGTAGTGCCACATCCCTCTTGTACTGGGGAGCCCAGAACTGGACACAGTACTCCAGATGTGGCCTCAGCAGGGCTGAGTAGAGGGGGAGAATCACCTCCCTCGACCTGCTGGCCACACTCTTCCTGATGCACCCCAGGATACCATTGGCCTTCTTGGCCACAAGGGCACATTGCTGCCTCAGGCTTAACTTGGTGTCCACCAGCACTCCCAGGTCCTTCTCCGCAGAGCTGCTTTCCAGCAGGTCAGCTCCCAACCTGTACTGCTGCATGGGGTTATTCCTCCCCAGGTGCAGGACCCTGCACTTGCCTTTGTTGAGCTTCAGGAGGTTCCTCTCCACCCACCTCTCCAGCCTCTCCAGGTCTCTCTGAATGGCAGCACAGCCCTCTGGCGTATCTGCCACTCCTCCCAGTTTTGTATCCTCAGCAAACTTGCTGAGGGTGCACTCTGTCCCTTCATCCAGGTCACTGATGAAGAAGTTGAACAAGACTGGACCCAGTCCTGACCCCTGGGGGACACCGCTAGCTACAGGCCTCCAGCTAGACTCTGCGCCACTGATCACAACCCTCTGAGCTCTGCCATTCAGCCAGTTCTCAATCCACCTCACTGTCCACTCATCTAACCCACACTTCCTGAGCTTGTCTATGAGGATGCTATGGGAGACAGTGTCGAAAGCCTTCCTCAAGTCTAGGTAGACAACATCCACTGCTCTCCCCTCATCTACCCAGCCAGTCATTCCATCACAGAAGGCTATCAGATTGGTTAAGCATGATTTCCCCTTGGTGAAGCCATGCTGACTACTCCTGATCACTTTCTTGTCCTCCACATGCTTGGAGACGGCCTCCAGGATGAGCTGCTCCATCACCTTTCCAGGGATGCAGGTGAGGCTGACTGGCCTGTAGTTGCCTGGGTCCTCCTTCTTGCCCTTTTGGAAGACTGGGGTGACATTGGCTTTCTTCCAGTCTTCAGGCACCTCTCCTGTTCTCCATGACCTTTCAAAGAGGATGGAGAGTGGCTTAGCAATACCATCCGCCAGCTCCCTCAGCACTCGTGGGTGCATCCCATCGGGGCCCATTGATTTGTGGGTGCCAAGTTTGCTTAAATGATCTCTAACCTGATCCTCCTCCACCAAGGGAAAGTCTTCCTTTCTCCAGACTTTCTCTCTTGCCTCCAGGGTCTGGGGTTCCTGAGGGCTGGCCTGAGCAGGAAAGACTGAAGCAAAGGCGGCATTCAGTAACTCTGCCTTCTCTGCATCCTTCGTCACCAGGGCACCCTCCCCGTTCTGCAAAGGGCCCACATTTTCCCTAGTCTTCCTCTTGCTACTGATGTCTTTGAAGAAGCCCTTCTTGTTGTCCTTGACATCTCTCGCCAGATTTAATTCCAAATGGGCCTTAGCCTTCCTCATCGCATCCCTGCATACTCTGACAATGTTCCTATATTCCTCCCAAGTGGCCTGTCCCCCTTTCCACTTTCTGTATGCTTCCTTCTTCTGGTTGAGTTTTGCCAGGAGCTCCTTGCTCATCCATGCAGGTCTCCTACCTCCTTTGCTTGACTTCCAACTCATAGGGATGCACCGATCTTGAGCCTGGAGGAAGTGATGTTTGAATATTAACCAGCTCTCTTGAACACCCCTTCCTTCTAGGACCCTAACCCATGGCATTCCTCCAAGTAGGTCCCTGAAGAGGCCAAAGTTTGCTCTCCTCAAGTCCAGGGTTGCGATCCTACTCAGTGCCCTGCCTCCTCCTCGCAGCATCCTGAACTCCACCATCTCATGGTCACTGCAGCCAAGGCTGCCCCCGACCTTCACATCTTCCACCAGTCCTTCTTTGTTTGTTAGTACAAAGTCCAGCAGCACACCTCTCCTTGTTGGCTCCTCCACCACCTGTGTCAAGAAGTTGTCACCAATGCTCTGCAGGAACCTCCGGGACTGTTTGTGCCTAGCTGTGCTGTCTTTCCAGCAGATCTCAGGGTAGTTGAAGTCCCCCATGAGAACCAGGGCCTGGGATCGTGAGGCTACTTCCAGCTGTCTGTAGAAGGCCTCATAAGTTTGTAGCTTTTGAAATAAGAGTTTATTTCTGCAACAATACGGCATAAAATATCTCGCACCTTCAGGCAAGGAAGGTAGGCCTATTTCTTCATTTTAGAGATCAAAAAGATCATTTTCAATCTGCAGATAGAATCATAGAGTCATTTAGGTTGGGAAGGATTTCTGGAGGTCATCAAGTCCAACCTCCTCCTCAGAGCAGGTTCAGTCAGATCAGATTGCTCCGGCCCGATCCAGCTGAATTTTAAATGTCAGCACAGATGGAGATTCTACAAATTTGCACCTAATCCAGTGTTTGATCACTCACGTTGGGGCAGGAGAGGGAAATTTCCTCCTTCAGTTTCCCAAGTAGTCCATGGAAGAGAGCAACCTGTTGATAGCAAGCTCATTGAAGCCCTTTTCTGAGAATTAACTGGGCTACTTGCTGTGCTTTAGGGCAGAAAAGGTTGGGTAGGTTGGGGATAAACAACAGCCAGCTATGCAAAGATAACTCAGTGTGTAAAGGCAGTCTGGTCTTTTGTGCATCTAAGCAGGGTAAGCATTTTGCTCACTTAAACTGTGTACCTAACCATTATAGGCTGGTTTTAATCCTGCTGTCTGCTTCTTGAAATGGGCAAGTACTTTTGAAGATATGGCTCACGGGGGGAATAAACTGGCGTGGTATCCACAGTATTTACTCTTGTCTTTCTGGATGAAACAGGTCAGTAAGAGAATAGTTTTGTACCTATGCAATACCTTGAAGCCTATGCTAGAAACAGACCTCAGCAAGAACTGAAACCTCCATTCAGTCACCCACATGATAAGAACTCCGCTTTGAGAGCATCAGCCAGGTTACTGGTAACCTCCAATAGATTAACAATAATTTTTCATGTGAGGTGAAGCTGGTAGAACCTTTACAGGGATGACTGATTCCCTTCTTGTTCAGGATTCCTTCCCTTTTAGCATGAGATTTTCCACCCTCTAAATGGAAAGTATTCCATTTGGTGACTCTTCCCAATTTATTCCCGAGCAGAAGATGGCCACTTTTCCTTGACAACAGGGATGCAAGCAAATGAGAAATCCTTTCTCAGCCAAACCTGGAGGATCTTGTGGTATCTGCTCCTCTTTGGGAAGATGCAAAGCTGGGTTTTCCTGCTGCTGTTGCCATTTAGTGCTTGCCAGCATTTCTTTCAAGAGAGGAAACTCTTACTTTCTTCTGCCAGGATGTGGATTTGTTATTTGTATGTTTACAAGTTGCAGTCCCAAAGGTCAGGCTGGTGGAGGTCCATGTAATTAAGGCAGGTCTTAGCAAGTTGGCACAGCTGCAGCCTAACCATTATATTCCTATTTCAGCAAGGCTGAACGGGGGCTGCTTTGCCCTGTTAATGGACTTTGTGGCCCATACTGAGCTCTAACTACCCTGCTACCAATGCCCGGGGAGTTAGCTAGTAGGCAAAAAATGTATTGGTGATTGCAATACAGGAAGAATGATGTCTGAACTAGTGTCAAGACCATGTATCTTCAGGAACAAGCGGGCCATTGCCCTTGGAGTGGGCCATTTGGATGATCCTGTACACGCAACCGTGGCCACGAGTGAGGGGAGAAGAGTGCTCCATAGATGTCCTCAAGAAAAGCAGACTTTTTTCCTTAAAAAAGGAGAAAGAGGGCACACGAAAACCATTGTAGTGCCAGACTAGGACTGGTGTTTCACAGTGCTGCTGCTTCCTTTTGAATAAATTATTTTATCTTTCTGCGCTTTCTTATCTCACCTGAAAAATAGGAACAGTACTCCCTTGTATCACAAGTCATTTCAATGCGTAATTAAAGAAGTCTAGTCAGAAGCTATGATGAAAATGCTCCGTACTTCCTTGTGGCTACTGAGACAATCCATTGTGTGTTGCCAGTTTCCCATTACTTCTAGGTGTTGAACCAGTTTCTTGTCGGGAGATAGCATGAGTGTGCTAGCAACATGCCTGAGAGGAATCACTGTGTGGCCATTGAGTTTATCCTCTCTGGACTAACAGAAAGCCAAGAGGTGAAGGTAACCCGCTTTTTTTAAGCACATTAATAGGGAATCTTGGAAGGATCATGTAGATGAATGTTGATCCCCCGGCTTCACACACTGTGTACCTTTCCCTCAGTAACTTGGCTTCTGTGGATTTCTGTTACTCCTCAGCTATCTCCCCAAGGTTGCTGGTGAACTCTTCAGCAGTGAGGCGAGCCACTTCAGTCAGTGCCTGTGTGGCACAGCTATTCACTTGTCTCCTCATGGCTAGTGCTGTGTGTCTCCTGCTGGCAGTAATGGCATATGACTGCATGTGGCTCTCTGTAACCCTCTCCTTTATGCAACTGTCATGTCCTCAAAAGCCTGTACACAGATGGTAATCATCTCCTCTTTCTTTGGCTTTGTCCACGCACTTGCGCAAACTATCTCCACCTTCACATTCTCTTTCTGTGACTTTGGTGTTATCGGTCATTATTTCTTTGACATCCCCCTAGGATCCAGCTTTCATGCTCTGACACCTACAGCAAAGAGACGGTACTTCACATTTTTGGTGTGTTTCGTGGCATCTTCACATCTCTGGCAATTCTCATCTCCTCCATCTACCTCATCTCCACCACCCTGAGGATCCACTCCTCCAAGGGCAGATGCAAAGCCTTCTCCACCTCTGCTTCCCATCTGAGAGCTCTCTTCTTGTTTTATGGCAGCACCGTTTTTATGTGCGGTAGCCCAACATCCAGCTACTCATTGGACTGAGATAAATGGGCCTCTCTGTTCTCTACAGTGGTGACTCCAGTGCTGAATCTTATCAGCTACAGCCTAAGGAATAAGGAGGTGAAGGATGCTCTGAGGAGAGTTTTAGGTCATATCAGAGAAACTTCAGCAGACTTGTTAGAAAGAGAACTTTGTTTGGGGAGAATTTATCAAAACCTTGGTACAAAGAGTAGGACTTCCAAGGAAGATTTGATCAGCTTCCAAGGGTGAGATTCAGAAAGGTACTTAATTGTTAGAAGTGATTTTAGGTGGACTTTTAACTGGTTGTATCTGCAACTTCTATCTTGAAAGACTGTGTTCCTCTGCTGCTGAAAGCTGGAGGAATCCTGACTTTTAACTTGCAAGTTCCAAGCACAAACAGGACTCCTGCCTGAGGAGTGCGTGGCACAGAATTGCAGTTCTCTGTTCTACTAGGAACGTTTGCTCATGTAGGAAAACCACCAGTCCGTCAAGATGAGAAAAAGCTTTCAGAGATATTCAAGAGGAGAAAAGAAATATGATTTGAATTTACGGCCATTTCTGCTACGTCTTCAGTATTTGAAAGGAGTAGCCTCTTCCAGTGCAACACACAGAACCTGAAGTTCTGGAAAGGAAATCTTGGAGAACAGACACCCGTGTTTTTGCCCCCCAAACACTAGGGAAAGTAACTGTCCCTCTTCTGTTAAATCTCCCTCTTCTGTCACTCATTACTACCTCCTTTTTTCCCCTTCTGCCTGGAAACATGAAAAAACTACAGAAATGCAGAAAAGATTGACTTCTAATTTTGCTACCATTGTGAAGTAACAAGAACTTATTCCTGCTTTTCATCTCCACATATCAGCAATCCACTTGAGGCAACTGAGTGAATTGGTGGTTATTTCAAGGACATTGGACATAATCTGAAAGTTAATCAAGCTGCAATGTTCTTTCACTTAAAAGAATGACGGAATAAGATGGTGACTTACCAACTACATGTCTGGCATCAATGTGATTTTGAGAATAAACGACCAATCATTTCTGGGAGATGAGAAAGTTGGGAAAGGTTTTGGAATCCTTTTATCAATTCAACTAAGCTAGCTCTAAGGATAGGTGTTCTAGCGCTAAACGATGTTTCATCCCTTCTGGCTGAGTTTACAAATGCTGTCCCTCAGTTGGCAGAAAGAGTTGAAATCTTTATTGAGCTGAAAGTGACAGAATTAATCTCAGACAGGTGAGAGGTTCCTGCCTCTGCATAAGGCTTACAGTCAAAGGGGGATGGAAAGAGGTCTTGCGGATTCCCTTTGCATTTCACTGCAAGCCTGTTAGGGCTGTTATTTCCCCTGACTTCCTCTCCTTAAAGCTGTGCATAACTCTAGCAAAGATTGTGTCCCTGTGATCATCTATGGCACCCTAAAGAAGGATTTTACAAGTCTCAGGAAAATGTAGCCCTTTGGTCCTGCTAGTTGTCATCTTTCTGTTGCTGCAGAGGCTGAAGCTCAAGGTTTATCTCTTGTTTCTCATCATTAAGTATCATCAGATATGTGAAGTTCACAGTTTTTACACGTATCAATGTTGCGTTGTCCTTATCTTGAACAGAGAAGTGAGCTTTTTAAACCAGATTTCTGAGGTGTCCAAAATTGTCTCTTTCAGTGGACTCCCAGCTTACAGGAAGGAAATAGCTTGAAAAGAAATCACAGGCATCATTTTATTTTCCTGTGTATGTTTACAGGTCTCTGGGAAGAGCAATGTACACTACTACTCTTCCAGAAAAAGACAGGTAGGTTGTCATCAAAGAGCTTCCCTGCACAGCAATGAGTCATGTCTGCACACCTCTCTCTGCGCTGATGTTTAAGATGATAGTCAAAGCCATCTAGAGCTAAGCATCAGCAGAACCGGCAGCATGTTTCAATCAAGAATCACAATCTCAAACCTAAATATGCTTTCTGACAAATATCATCAAAAAGAACAGATTTTCCGAAGCCCCACATTCATCTAAGCCCTGCATTCACCTATCCCTTAGTCTCCACCTCGAGAAACCCAGACAAAATTAGGGAATTTAAAATGTTAAAGAGCTGCTGTCTCTTCAAATCTACAGTTTGCTTTTCTAAGAAAGCCTTCTGATCCAACATCCAGAATCCTGTTCCTCTTCTTCCCTTCCCCAAATCTCAGTTCCAGGAGGAGATCTGGGAAAATCCCGGCCTTGAATCACTTCTCATGACAGCAATGCTAAAGTAAGTCCATTTGCGGTAGAACAGCATTGCCCAGAGTCAGGAGGTCGTAGGGGCATTTGGGGGTTTCCCTGCTGCAAACAGTTGAGGAAAACTCGATGGATCAAGAACAGTACTGTTAAGAATTTTAGGGAAATTTTCAGTGTTCAGCTAGGATTTAGGTTATATCTTATGGAGTATGGAGAGATATTAGATACCCATATTTCCACTGAGATACCTATTCCTTAGATCTTTATAGTGTAAAGCACCAGACGACTGGCCAAAGTATGAAACTTCATCCAGTCTCTAAATAAAGCGGTGAAAAATGTCCCGACAATTGAACTGGATTGTGGCTCCATCATTGACTATGGTATTTAACCGTGCTTGGATTGCTGCTCTGATAGATTATAAAGCTCAGCTATGACATAAGGTCAAGGCCTTGGAAAGGTGTTAGCAGAGCTCCTTTAAATGAAGCGTTCCCAGAGACACCAGGTTGGCACAGACTGATGAAAATCGGAGTGAATGCCTGGCATCGGGGAACGGCCTCTGTGTCCATCAGTGTTCCTGGGAGCCTTGGAAAGTCTAGTACGGTGTATGTCACCCTTCACTGTAAGGCAGACACCTAGTGCAGCATCCTGCTCCTCTCATGCTCCTATTTTACCATGCAATGAATCTTAGTCCCCTCAAAGGTCTCTTGCTGTCTTCAGCAGCTCTCTCAAGTTGAGGCACCTCATGTCAGCACACCAATATATGTGAGATGAAACCTGCTTGTGCTGTGCCATCCTGAAGGATTTGCTTTCTCTTGGAAGTTTAGCACCACCATCACTTTTTTTGTGTGGAAACGTGAGCAGACACCACTCTCTGAAGCTCGTAGGAGCTAGTGGGAAAGCATAACCTCTCAAAATACCTAGTTATTCCTCTTAATGCCAGGAGAAGCCTAGACCTGAGACTTACACAGCTCTAAGGTGTCTAAAGGTAAAAGCCACAATACCACCCCAAAGGCTCGGGTTTGACTGGTGACAATATCCTCACATCCTTGTGACTGACAATTTCCAAAGAAAGATGAGAGCTACATGAAACCTTGAATTTAGTTTCAGTTCTACTCTTGTCTTCTGAGAAGATGGTGGAAGGGCGCATAGAGATGAAAATGCATGGCCCAAGGAACAGAAGTGCAACAGTGATATGGGAGGTGCAGGTAGAGAGTGCTTTGAGACGCCCTTTGGAAGAGTGTGTCCTCAAGGAGACCAAAATAATGACATAGGACACAACAAGAACAAGCAAAGAGCCCGAGGAAATCAGACCACTATTGGCAACCACGATGCAACTAACCACGTAGGTGTCAGTGCAGGCCAGCTTCAGCAAAGCGTGTACATCACGGAAGTAGTGGTCGATCTCATTGGGCCCACAAAACAATAGCTGAGCGGTCAGCAGGGTCTGCACCAGGGAGTGCACACAGCCTCCCACCCACGAAGCTGCCACCAGCCGGCCACACACATGCTTGTTCATAATGCTTGTGTAATGAAGTGGCTTGCATATAGCAGTGTAACGATCATACGCCATTGCTGTGAGGATGAACATCTCCGTGCAGGCAAAGAGATGGACCCCAAAGAGCTGTGCTATGCAGCCCACAAAAGAGATGGTCTTCTTTTCAGCAAGAAGGTCATAAATGAGTTTGGGAACTGTGACAGTAGAGTAACTGATATCTACAAAGGACAAGTAGCTCAGGAAGAAGCATGCGGTGGGAGAGTCCAGCTGTTGACTGTTCCGTATAGTGATGATGATAAGCAGGTTTCCAAGAATGATAGTGGCATAGAAGACTAAGAAGAATGTGAAGCATACTTTTGCTAATGTATCATCTTGTGTGAGTCCCTGGAGGACAAACTCCGTCACATTGTTTTTGTTCTTCATATATGTCACGTAGACAGGACCTGAAGCACAGAATAAAGCCACCTGTGATGGCATTAGAAACACAGTGTTATCAGTACACATCCATATTGATCACTGGTATGTTCAATATCAATGTATTCCCTTTTATGCCTTTTGGGGAAAGTTTCCTTTCAAAGTCAATGCTTCTCTCAAGGAGTGACAGTTGATATCTGACTCAGAATGTATTACTGAAGTGTGTAACAGCGAGCTCCATTTATTTGTTTGAGGGAGTTGGTGGAAATATCCTCCAGATTCATATTTCTGATTTTTGCCCTTTTAAAAGGGAAGACTAGCTGCTAGGCTCCCTAAACATTCACTTTTGAAGTGTTGATTTGGAAATGAAAAACTGACTGAGAAGGATAGCGCATGTTTTGATTTGAGTCTCAACATGTTAGTCATGCCCTAAGGAATTCTGCTCAAGCAGTGAATGTACCTTCTTTTTCAACCCTCTGAGGGAATTCAACAGAACTAGTCCTTACTAGTGCTCTCTGACTCTGGTAGAATGTCCATGCATTTCTGTGCAGCCATCAATATTCACATCATGACACAAGGCAGCTGGCTAATTAACATCACTTCAACTCTCAGTGTAGATCCTTCTGGAGGAGGTAAAGTGGACACCTACCTCATGTCTGTTTAGCAGAGATGTGCCTTTAGGCACCAACTGTCTTTAAGGCACCCTAAGTGAAATCAGACCATGTTCAAGGCATGCCAGGAAACCTGAAGCAGGAGAGTCATTGTCCTATATGTGCTGTACTGGGCTACATCTTGTATTCACCTTTGCTGCACTCTGTGCAGTACGCAAGTATCACTAGTGTTCAGTTTCTACATTGAAAAGATAGACAGCAAGAACTGCATAACAATGTCCACAATACTGGCAAGTCCTCTGGGATCTTAATCCCAAAGTTAAGATTGAGTACATAGGAAGTGCTGCAGCTACCTATTGACTCCTTGACTCTGTAACACCAGAAACTTCCTTTTGACAGATATTTCTGGAAATGGCATATAACTGAAAAAAAAGCAAAGAAGACGCCAATTAAAACAAAGGGTAAAAAAAATTGAGTTCTTTCTACTTCATAAAATGCACCTCACAATAGTCACTCAACAGTCATGCCTCTTTTCAAAGGCAGGATTTCATAGTCATGCTTGAACAAAACAAAGAAGCAAGATCAGAAAACTTACACAGTTTATATTTGCTAGTCTCCAACAGTTTGCCTGCTATTCTCTGATGACCTTCTAGGACCACTTTAGGCAGTTTCATCAAAACCTCTCAGCTCCAAGCTGCTTCTTATGTGTCACGAGAGCAGTCCACATCTCTGCCAGGGCTGAAAACTACAGGGGATGAAACGGACAGCCTGAATGTCTAGCTCCATTTCTCATTCTGCAAAAACAACTTCCAAGAGCATCTGCAAGAAAAATCTTTCTCTCCAGATGGGGAAGTTGTGGCAGAAATATTTCAAGTAAATTGCACAGCAGAAGCACAAGCTTACCAGAAGCAATGAGATCGCAGAGGCATGTGAAGTATTCTTTGTCAGAAAGAATCAGTGGACGGGGAGCTAAAATATATATTTTGGACAGCTATTAGAGTAATCTCTACAGGGTGACTCTGGAGCGTGATCACCTAGACCATGTCACATTGTGTGGGGGTTTGCTTGCTTTCTTGCTTGCTTTCCAATGCTGTCCAGATAAATGGACTTCATTTAGTATTAGCTATGTGCTTCTTTTGGAAACATTTCTATTTAAAATCAATGTCATGGCTGACCATTTGCAAGAGTTTGTGTTCACATTGCCCTTGCAATCAAACATTTTTTGAGTAAAGATGTCTCTTACACGTGTCAGATATTTTTTCCCTTCCAAGACAATATTTCACATATGCTTTCTTATTTCTTATTAACTTGCTCTTACCATTGCATGTTTGCAGCATAAATAAATATCAGAAATGTGCTATATGACTGTTGGCACTTAGACATCTGGTCTGTACACGTTTGAAACAAGAAGTAAACGAGGAAATTATTTCAAGACTTTAAAAATGTTTGTGGTCAGGCCTCACTACTTGCCAGGTATTTTTACTCAGGCAATGCAAAATATAGAAGCAGCTGTTTAGTCCTCATATTAAGTCATTATAAGAATCTGGGCCAATGTGTAGAGGAATCAAATGTTGTTGTTGACGCCTTCCATAAGCTATGGTCCCGCTGTTGCCTGCTAGCATCCAGCAGCCGGAAGAGAAATCAGAAAAATCATGGCGTTCTTCCCCAAAAGATTTAAAAAAAAAAAAACAGTTTTAAAATTATAAGCCTTAGCTTGAACTGGCCGTGTGCCCTAACCCCTCAGCAGTTTCAGTATGAAGGGGGTCAGTGGGCCCCATCTGTCTTTCTACCTGCCCCACCCCGGGTGAGACAGACCAGCCTCTGAAGGCACCTGTCCCTCTCTGTTGACAATGGTGCTCAGCTAGACAACTGTCCTTCATTGCATGAAGAATTTAGACTGCTACAAATAGGTGGGGCTGGTCCCACCTTTAGCTGTGTCCACAGAGTGTGAATGCTGGGTGAGGGACATGCTGGCCCAGGCCTGAGGGACACTATCCCTCTAAGCCTTGAGAATCAGGATTTATCCCAGTTCCGTCCTGCTGGCTGCCATCCACATAACCCACCACGGTGAGGAGAAGACACTGAGATGTCCGCAGTGTACTGGTGCATGCCTGTGAAATGGGAACCCACTCTGCGACCCCCTGCATAGAGCAGAGGACATTCGGGGAACCAGAGCATTTGCGACATTGTCCCAGGGTTTGGTCTGTAGATCTGCCGCTCTGCTGTGCAGGGAACACCTTCTTATCTTGAATCACACTTAAGCCATGTTAAGGTGCAACACAAGTGCAAGCCAGTGTTTATAGGGAACGTGAAGTGAAGGAAGAAAAAAGAAAGTGCTTTAGTTACTTTCAGAGTGCATTACACAGATGTCTTTCTCCCTCACGCAGCTCATTTGCTCTTTTCCTCCTGGCAAGGTAGGAGTCAGGGTCCCGTGGCTCCTCGTGGCTCCTTCGTCCTTGTGGAGAACCTTAGCTGCTACAACTAACCTCCCTGTGGCAGCTGTGACTGGCTCTGAGATGATTTAATCTTCCATCTTCACATTTCTTCTCTTCCCTCCTGCAGGAGTAGCTGCTCCAGCTATTCCCTTGGAATACATGTTTCTTCCTTTGCCTGGGCCTGTAGATGTGCCCTGTTGGGCTAGGAGTTATCCTGCGTACAGGAATTATTCCCAAACAACTCTTTTTTTTCATTGACACATAAAATTGTGCCCCCCAATGCTTTCTTTGCCCCCAAATGCTTTCTTTGGTGGCGACAATTTCCTACAGTGAGCAATTTATCTTTCACTTGGATCTTTGATTCTCTATTAGTCTAAACATTAAAATGCAAAATCTGAGGCAGAGATGAAGGGCAGAGGGGATGGCTAGGAAGGAGGGCATTAGTGACAGGTGAACTACTGCAGAAAGGCAGAGAGTTGCTGCACTGGAATGGGAAGGGGAGAAGCTTCTCCTCATATCATCTGCATCAGCAAATGACCCAACCAGCATCTAGTATCAGCAGTTTAATTGCTAACCCATGGATTCAGCATATGACAATGCAGTACTCCTAAGAAGGCATTTACTCCAAAGTAAAGGGGAAGGAAGCCTTTGGTACAATTGCTTCCAGCAGCAGGGGACCAACAGCCTTGCAGACACCTTGGGCCATCGTTTCCTAGCTGAGTAGATTACAGAGTAGATGGAGTTTGTCTGACGGAAAGTTTACACCTGGGAGAGCTCGGACTAATGGGATGCTCTGCCTGGAACACATTTTAATATTTTTGATAGCATTCATTTATTTATTTGCTGGTGTCTCAGCAGTGCTTGGAAGCCCCAGTCCTGCGCCTGTGCTATTCAAAAAGAGAACATAAAGGGAATCCCTGCTAGTCACAGAGTTTACAATGCCATTCCAATCAAAACATGAGCTTTCAGTGTCTTCCTAATTACTGCAACAGCTAAAACCAAGCTTTTCTTCAAAAGGGAGCTTTCAGTAAATTTTCCAAAATGGAATTATAGTGAGAGAGACTTGATTTTCTCAGCTCCTGAGAAAATGTTACCACAGTTCTACACCTCACCCTTTTCACTCCAGACTTTTCTATTCCACAGTTTTCTCATGGCACTTTTCATCTCCTCATTTCTCAGTGTGTAGATGAGTGGGTTCAGCATGGGCGTGATGATACTGAAAAACACAGCTAACCTCTTGTCCTCCGAGAGACTGCTGGATGGGCGTATGTAGGTGAATGTGCATGGCCCAAAGAAGAGAATCACCACAGTAATGTGGGACCCACAGGTGGAGAGGGCTTTGTACCGCGCTTCGGACGTTCGCCTTTTCAAGGAAAACAAAATGACAATGTAGGACGTGACCAGGATGAAGAAAGAGACCAAACAAATCATTCCAGTATTGGCAACAACAATGATGCCCGCAACATAGGTGTCTGTACAGGCCAGTTGTAGTAGGGGACGGACATCACAGAAGTAGTGGTCAATTTTGTTGGGGCCGCAAAAAGGGAGGCTAACGGTTATGAGGGTCTGCACCAGGGAGTGCACAAAGGCCCCCACCCATGAACCCATCACCATCCAGCCACACACACGCCTGGTCATGAGGGTGGTGTAGTGCAGGGGTCTGCATATGGCAAAGTAGCGATCATAGGCCATCACTGTGAGGATGAAGATCTCAGCGCCGCCGGAGATATGAAACCCAAATAGCTGTGCCATGCAACCCCCAAAGGAAATGGTTTTCTTCTCAACAAGGAAGTCAGCAATCATTTTGGGAGCTGTGACAGAAGAGAAGCAAGTATCTGCAATGGACAGGTGGCAGAGAAAGAAATACATGGGGGAGTTCAGACTCTGACTGCTAACTACAGTGACAACGATGAGCAGATTTCCTGCCACAGTAACAATATAGAAGAACAAAAACGCCACAAAACATATTTTCTGCACCCCTTGGTTCTTTGAAAGGCCCAGAAGAATGAATTCCTTCACACTGCTTACGTTCTCCATGTTGATCAGACGGGTGCCAATATGCAATATACAGCTTATACACCTGGGAAAACAAAGACAGACACATGGTTCATCAGCATTTTTTTCATTATTAATAATGAGTTCTATATCAGAAGTGGATACAAACCAAGAAAGATATAGCATTGGTATTAAGCTTATGAAGTGTTTAGTTTCTGTCATGTATTTTTTTTTAACGGCTATTTAATTCTCCACGGTACAAAGCTTCTGCCATGGCTTTGGTGGCACAGAGATAGGTGCACTCTGTGATATGTTCCTTAATCTTGGTCCTCCAGGATTTTGAAGGACTGGCTCCATGGCCAATAGCCTTCCATGCACTAAGGACACGGCCAGAGTGTTCACCTTGGGCACTACAAGGCAGATAATGCAGCATGTTTGCCCTCAGGGGAGACAAAGTCCCTGACAGCAATCTTTGTAAAATGGGTGTCTTTAAGAATACCTGGAAATATTGCTCAGAATGATGATTTGCTTTATAAGTACACATGATCTTTGAATTCTTGTTTAGAAGGGAAATGTACCCACAGGCAGGGAAAAGCACTCTCTTGTGTATATACATTTTGAAACGTAAATATGAAATGTCACAGGCTGAAAAAGGAGTTCTGGGAAGGTTATCTATCATGGAGGGGAAAAAAATTGCACATATGACTTAATGGAGTATTTCACATTGTTCTAAATCTCAGCATTGTTTCTATCAGAGGAAGGAAGAATGAAAGACTCTTGTGAGATCTTCTGTCCCAGCGTTGTACTGATTTTACCTAGTATGATTTTTGATACACTCTGCGTGATGCTTTCAAGGGTTAACTTAGCTTAATGAAGCTAATCTAACTAAACTCCTTCAACAGCCAGTATAAGTCTCTCTGTAGGCTGATTCAGAATGACTGAATTAGGGTCCTTTGCAGAACCCTTTTTTCCTCCATTCACGATGAGGAGCTTAAGCAAATTAGCACCACCAGGTTAGAATGACCTTTAGAGAATAATCCCTTTTGGTGCCAGAAAGTAGCGCAGAGCTTTTTGCAATGCCATCCACCTTTTTCAGGTTATGGCTGAGCTCCTTGTCCCTAGGCATTTCTACATCCATACAGTTTCTCATTCGAGACAAGGTCACATTCCAGCATAAACATGGGACTTCTTTGGTTCACCCTGTATTCCAGCTACAACCCATAGAGCATTACATGTCACTAATAAATGAGTAGCCCACATCTTTAGAAAGAGTGTAACGTCTCTAGCTTGCCATTATGCACCCAGACCACCAGAATTCCCTTGCTCAAAGAAGTCTGGGAACCACCAGATGAAGCTCTTCACAGAGAGTTTAAGGTCAGCCAAAAGCAGGCACTCTTTTAATAAAAATATCCACTGTATGGGCTTCCTTCTAGCATCAAAACATTCCCCGTCAGCTGGTGTTAAAATGCACCATTTTAAGTCCTGCAGAATTACATCACAACGAGGTCTTCTCATTTGTCTTGGTGATCTGTGAGCAAATCTGTGGAATGATTCAGTTAAGCCAAGTTATCTACCAACTACTTCAATCTGCAGCATAATCAGAAATTCTCGTGCAGGCACAAAGGGATCAAGCATCCACAGGAAACACTGAAACTGAGAAAACCCAAGATTACTTTCAAACCCACAAAGTGAAGCCGAGAGAGGAAGTGGGCAAAGGTAGGGACTTTTCCTATGCTTACAGTTGTACTTACACTAGATGAAAGTTTTTCAAGCAGAAGGGTAAAATTTACATGGATGGTTCCCCTTCAGATATTTCTACAAGGAAAAGGATCAGTAAGAACAACGGGAGGTCAGTTTCTCCCTCGTCTTACCAGGTCGTGATCCTTTCTACCCCTCTTCCTTCTACTGAGCAACGACGTAGACTTCTCAACAAAATAAATGACAGGGATGAAATGAGCACACCTTTATGGCTGTGCAGTACCCAGTCGAAAAGAAATAGCTGGGCTCCATCCAAGCCAGAGCATGACTGGAAGCATACCACAGCAATCGCAGGGCCATATTTAGGCAGTCAGAAAGGAGTGACCAAGAGAGAAATGGTCGGGGGAAACTATATGCCTGAATACCAGCAGATGGCAAATTCCTGAGCTAAAAACAAGGTGTGCATCTACAAAAGGACCGATTCACAATTCAGACAGCTCGGCTATGTATATTGCTTGAAAAGGTCCTTTCCATCACCACCAAACTGCATTTAACAAACTACCCATCTGTCTGATCTCATCTCATCGCCTTAAGTCATGTAGGCACCTGTACCTAAGCTAGGCATATTACACCTGACCAGTCTACTTGTAGATGTGATGAATCATGTGCTGCAGGTACCCGTTTCTTACTGTTGACTCCAAGAGGATTACTAGAATGACTAATTCAGTAGAGGATTGCCACCAGTTATGGCTTATCTCTTCAAGTGCCTTTGCAGGGGTAGACCTGAGCTATATGACATAATGCAATCAGCTGCAAAATAAAATGAATCTCACGTGTACTCTTAACATCTCAAAAAGGGTGAGAAATTGCACCATCTCCTTACTGCATGCATTCTTCCCGAAAATCTCAGGTGGTTATGGGAAACAAAAGAATAATTTCGAAGCAATCTAATCTGCGGCTGTAGAACTAGCTCTGTATATGATTCTAGCCAAAGATAACTAGAGACAGTTGATAACTTCAGTGGAAGTTCCTTTCTGTATTTTCACATTTGTGCAAGAAGAAAGGAAAAGGAAGAGGAAAGCAAAGCAAAGCAAACAAAGCGAAGCAAAGCGAGAAGCCAGAGAAGCTGCAAAACTTACCTCGCCTGTATTTAGAGATCTAATATTTTGTGTAAGGGCTGTACAGCTTTATCTCCTCAACTTCTGTCTCTCCTGGTATGAATGTGTTAGAGCACAGCACCTTTAAAGAACATAGAATGGCTTCTGAAAACCTTCCAAAACTTGCTTAGGAGGTGGCTGTTAGTGTATAATCCAATCCCACCTAATGTATTACTTGCTTTCGTGTGTCACAAGTGTATCTTGATGTTTCCTGCCTGTGTGAGAAGTGGTTTAATAGGCTGTGTGGATGATGTGACCTGGGTGTGCTGAATGACACTTTCATATCCCAGGGCTGAGAAGAAAACCATTTAAGTACCAACCTTTAACCCTCTCCCAGGAAATCTTCCACCTGAAGGGCTCTTGGGGCTGGAGGAGGGAGGGGTGGAGGCTTGGTGAAGGGAAGGCGTGAAAGAAAGGGGCAAAGGAGGAGAATGAGTTCTGTCTTGACTGAAAAGTTTAAGTAAATATATTTTAAAGAAACAGTTGTCAGTCAATGCTTTTATAATGATATCACAAAGGCATTTCAGGGTTTCTCCATAAGAAATAACAGTCAAAGGAGTAGCTGAGTATTCAACTGGACAAGCATATGCATGGACCTATCCAGCTAACGCTTCTCGGAGTTCTTCCTTACTCCAAGCTGATAGTTGTATGGATTTCCCATGTGTAAAGGGCCATTAGGTCCACTGCTCTGGCTTCCTAGCATTGTGAATGCTAAAACAGTCCATTTGTAATCCAGATATTTTCTCTCCTTTTTTAACTTCTGTGTATTCCAAAAAAACATGTAAAAGAGAAATCTTCATTAAAGAAAAAAAGAAAGAAAACTCAAGCTGTAGGAAGTGTCACCATCCTCCAGGGATGGTAAAGAATTCCTATCACAGGAGTCTTTTAAGGACAGGTTGGGCTCATTTCTCTCAGGAGTGGTTACGATTAAGTTTTGATAGGGACAGAAGATGTCCTGGGTGACCTCTTGATGACCCTCCAAGTCCTATCTCACCAGAAATTTCATCACTGGAAATCCAGTGAATAAAGCCTCTTTGCAAGAATTTGCATGTTTTAACAGAGGTCAGTGAATTACCAAGTCAACCAAAAAAATCCTTCATTTACGAATTGGGAAACTGAGGGAGGAAGTCACCTATTTAATGCCAGTGGAAGTCAGCAAATTTAACCCTGACTTAGTCACTCTAGGCTCTTCTGCGCAAAAAAATGAATGTCTCTGGAGGCAGATGCATCTGATCTACCTCAGAACTGATTTTAGGATGCGATTAGGTGTGAAATAGACGTCTAGCTTTTAAACAAAACAACCTAGGGTGGACAACTCTCAAATGTCATGATGGGCCCCATCTTTCTTAACCCGAGCAGCTGCAGTCAAAGGTAAACGTATGAAATGAAACAAACGAAACAAATAGACATGCTGATTTATAGCAGCATATCATCTCAACCAAGGCCCAAGTCAAATTCATCATGGCTCTGAACTCTACCGTGTATTTGTAGCTTATGCCTCATGGATGTCAGGAAAGACATTGTCTCAGCTACTGTCCTTTGCTTTGTTTTGCTGAAATTTCTGGAAATGTGGAATGGCCTGATAGCAACATAGTTAATGTCTCCATCTCCTCTGCACAGAATGCCAGCGATCTCCACAGTGAAAACAGAAATCCTACAGTTAATGAGAATAAAAACTGGTAAAGAAATGCCCTGGTGAAAATAGTCCCCTAACTTAAATGTCCTTTTACTGTCACCTGGAGTCTTGGGCAGCTTAATGAGGGTTATCAGCAGTCACTACAGGAAACAAGAGTATTGGGTAAGAAGGTAAACAAAGTCTTACAGTCTTTGGGAAAGGAAGAGGAGCAACAGATGACAGAAGCCAGAGATCAGGCCAATAGCATCTGGCCTGCTAACCTAGTATGAGTCAGCCTGCCACTTTCTGTACCCAGTGGCACACATGGCAGCAACTTGGCTAGCATCACATTCATGTCCTTTTGTTTCCCTAGCCAAATGGACTACCAGAGGTGACTTAATGCACAACTCCAAATGAAGAATTGCTGCTACCTCCTGCTGCAAAATAATTCCCCGTTGGGGTGCGCTTAGTGCCAGGAAAGGAGAAAGGTCTTTTCTCCATTTTCATTCCACTTACCTTGGCACCTGGCTCTGGACACCACTATGGCAGCAGGTCATGCTCAGGGGAGCTGTGATTTGGACAAGGAGGGACTGTGCATGGTGAGATGAACGAGGTTTTGCAGCTGGATAGTGAATACTGGCAAGGGGGTTGTTGACAGAGCCATGGTGAATGTGTGTTGTGAATTTGATGATGGGCAGGATGGGGACAAGGCACGGTGTGGAGGGAAGTTGTGAAACTTGAAATGGATGCTACATGGCCAGGGGCTGTCTTCATGGAGTTTGTGAAATCAGAAGTGCCTGAGGTGTGGTGAGGGACTGTGCTGAAAGATAGTATGAAGTGGCAGGTGATACTGTGGGTGTTAAGCTGTGTTGAAAGACCTTGTGACATCAGAAGCGGGCATCGTGTTTTGAAGGGTAACACTAGGGGAGGTTGCAAAATTGTGGCTGCTGAGGTGTCATAAGGCTGGCTAGAGAGTTCAAGGAGACCCTACTGTAGAACAGGTAATGTGAAGTAGTAGGGGACAATGTATGGTGACAGCTTGTGTTGGGAGAGGTTTTGAGGTCAGAAGAGGACACTCGGTAGTGAGGAATGTGCTAGGGGAGGTTCTGCAGTGACAGTGGACCCTTGGGGAATGAGAAGCTGTGTTGAGGGAGGTTGTGAAATCAGCAGCAGGCATTATGGAAGAGGACTGACCATTTCTCAATCTGTGTGACCCTGAGCAGCAGTAGGCCATCTTCTGCAAGGTCTATGAAACTAGAGCTGCTCATGGATGCATCTGGGAAGCAAAGCATCAGTGCAAGAGTCAAGCTATAACTTTGGACATACAGTTCTTGTGTTCTTTATATCGTGAGACTGTCTGAAGAAGGGAGAAGTAGTGAAAAAGCATTACTATTGCATGCCAAACATTGGTAAATTCCCATTTTTGATGGTCCCTGGCTCATCTCTCTGGGACAGCAGCACCAACCCGGTCATTTACTTCCTCTTCAGGAGCAACCGTCACCACCAGCTCCATGGCTCTGGGAAAGTCACCTTCTGAAAAGCGTTTGCAGAGAAAGCAACATGCAGAGAAGGAGGCCAAGAGCCCAGAGACACTGCTGCAGAGACTGCTGTATAAATCCCTGCTGGCGAGGAGGTGTGGGAGGGTGGGGCAGCCTGCAGAGGGGACTGAGGGGAGGTGGGCAGCAGTGCTCAGCCCCCAGCAGAGCCAGGGCATCTCCACTGCAGTGGGAGCAGCTCAGCTGGTGACGTGCCCCTTGCGAGCAGGGCTGTGCTGGGGACCAGGGAGCTGGGTGAGAGCGAGCCTTGTCTGCACACCATGCCAGGGCCTCTTCTCATTACGTGGTCCCCCCTTGTGGAAGGGGACATGGTGCACAGAGCATGGCTAGGCAGAGTGGAGGGAGGAAGAGTGACCCAGGATGCTGGGCATGTCTTTGGGACCCTGAACCTTACAGGGAGTCTCTTCCCTCACTTTGACTTGAGGCCAAGCCTGCAGGACTCCAGTGCATTCTGGCAGCTCCTGGGAGGCCACTCTCAGCAGGGATGAATTTCATCCTGGCTATTTTGGGCTTGTATAGAAACATCCTTCAGGTCTGAACACCTAGGGGACCGTTCAGCTGGTGCCACGGCTGCTCTGGTCAACACACAGGGGTCCTGGAGTGATGCGTGGTGCTTCTGTGTGTGTAGAGAAGAGCACCAATTCCTCACCTACACCCTGAGCCTCTCCATCGCTGTCCCCAGAGGACATCTCAACTCATCTCTCCCAGCTTTCGCCCAAGATGGCCATCTCCAGATGACTTAGTTGCCCTAGGCTGCCTGTACAGGCAGTGGAGAGAAAGGTGCTTGTAAGGAGCTTTTCCCTTCCCTATGTGGCTGCAGCACACAGCTCCTGCTGAGCCATCAGCCACCCTCCTGTCCCTGTGCCAAATCTCTTCCCCACCACCGTCTCGCCCCACACTGCGGATGCCTCGCTCCCCTTACGCAGTGCCATGCAAGGCCTCTCACCCTAGTGCTTCTGAGAAAGCTTTCAGCTCCCAGCCACAGCACCTTATCTCACTGTCTTCCCAGTAGCTGCTGGGAGGGTCACCTCTCTTCCTGGCACTGGCACTTGCCTGTTGCTGCAGGGCTGAAAGGGCATTTCTCTGCCTCTCCATCCAGCTCTCCAGACTTTCTATTTGTTTTTTGGTTTTTTTGGCTCCTGCCCTCAATCCTTCCCTCCTTTGTGTCTCCATTACTCTCTTTCTGGGTTGGCTGGTGCGTGGATCGAATTAACACTAAAACAGTTTGTGAGCAAGTGAAGGGCTGGATTTAAAAGGAATGGATCTAAATCTGATTTTTTGAAATTAAGTTGAAAGCAGAGAAAGAAGGGAAAATGTCTGCACCAGAACATTCAAAGAACTAACAGGGGTCAAAACTTTTCTTTTTTGTTCATTTTAATTCTGTGGGGTAACAGTATTCCTGAAGCCATTTCACAGAATCACAGAATGGTTGAGGTTGGAAGGGACCTCTGGAGATCATCTAGTCCAACCCCCTGCCCAAGCAGGGTCACCTAGAGCAGTTGCCCAAGATCGCGCCCAGGCGGATTTTTGAATATCTCCAGAGAAGGAGACTCCACAACCTCTCTGGGCAACCTGTTCCAGTGCTCTGTCACCCTCACAGCGAAGAAGTTTTTCCTCATGTTCAGATGGAACTGTCTGTGTTTCAGTTTGTGCCCGTTGCCTCGCGTCATGTTGCTGGGCACCACTGAAAAGAGTCTGGCTCCATCCTCTCGACACCCTCCCTTCAGATACTTGTACACGTTATTAAGATCTCCTCTCAGCCTTCTCTTCTCCAAGCTAAACAGGCCAAGCTCTCTCAGCCTTTCCTCATAAGAGAGATGCTCCAGTCCCCTAATCATCTTTGTGGCCCTTCGCTGCACTTGCTCCAGTAGTGCCACATCCCTCTTGTACTGGGGAGCCCAGAACTGGACGCAGTACTTCAGATGTGGCCTCAGCAGGGCTGAGTAGAGGGGGAGGATCACCTCCCTCGACCTGCTGGCAACACTCTTCCTGATGCACCCCAGGATACCATTGGCCTTCTTGGCCACAAGGGCACATTGCTGCCTCATGCTTAACTTGGTGTCCACCAGCACTCCCAGATCCTTCTCCGCAGAGCTGCTTTCCAGCAGGTCTGCCCCCAACCTGTCCTGGTGCATGGGGTTATTCCTCCCTAGGTGCAGGACCCTGCACTTGCCTTTGTTGAGCTTCAGGAGGTTCCTCTCCACCCACCTCTCCAGCCTCTCCAGGTCTCTCTCAATGGCAGCACAGCCCTCTGGGGTATCCGCCACTCCTCCCAGTTTTGTATCGTCAGCAAACTTGCTGAGGGTGCACTCTTTCCCTTCATCCAGGTCACTGTTGAAGAAGTTGAACAAGACTGGACCCAGTCCTGACCCCTTGGGGACACCGCTAGCTACAGGCCTCCAACTAGACTCTGTGCCACTGATCACAACCCTCTGAGCTCTGCCATTCAGCCAGTTCTCAAGCCACCTCACTGTCCACTCATCTAACCCACACTTCCTGAGCCTGTCTATGAGGATGCTATGGGAGACAGTGTCGAAAGCCTTCCTCAAGTCAAGGGAGACAACATCCACTGCTCTCCCCTCATCTACCCAGCCAGTCATTCCATCAGAGAAGGCTATCAGATTGGTTAGGCATGATTTCCCCTTGGCGAAGCCATGCTGACTACTCCTGATCACCTTCTTGTCCTCCACATGCTTGGAGGTGGCCTCCAGGATGAGCTGCTCCATCACCTTTCCAGGGATGCAGGTGAGGCTGACTGGCCTGTAGTTCCCTGGGTCCTCCTTCTTGCCCTTTTTGAAAACCGGGGTGACACTGGCTGTCTTCCGGTCTTCAGGCACCTCTCCTGTTCTCCAAGACCTTTCAAAGAGGATGGAGAGTGGCTTAGCAATACCATCTGCCAGCTCCCTCAGCACTCGTGGGTGCATCCCATCGGAGCCCATGGATTTGTGGGTGTCAGGTTTGCTTAAATGATCTCTAGCCCGATCCTCCTCCACCAAGGGAAAGTCTTCCTTTCTCCAGACTTTCTCTCTTGCCTCCAGGGTCTGGGGTTCCTGAGGGCTGGCCTGAGCAGGAAAGACTGAAGCAAAGGCGGCATTCAGTAACTCTGCCTTCTCTGCATCCTTCCTCACCAGGGCACCCTCCCCATTCAGCAAAGGGCCCACATTTTCCCTAGTCTTCTTCTTGCTACTGATGTATTTGAAGAAGCCCTTCTTGCTGTCCTTGACATCTCTCGCCAGATGTAATTCCAAACGGGCCTTAGCCTTCCTCGTTGCATCCCTGCATACTCTGACAATGTTCCTATATTCCTCCCAAGTGGCCTGTCCCCCTTTCCACTTTCTGTAGACTTCCTCCTTCTGATTGAGTTTTGCCAGGAACTCCTTGCTCATCCATGCAGGTCTCCTGCCCCCTTTGCTTGACTTGCTACTCATAGGGATGCACCGCTCTTGAGCCTGGAGGAAGTGATGTTTGAATATTAACCAGCTCTCTTGAACGCCCCTTCCTTCTAGGGCCCTAACCCATGGCATTCCTCCAAGTAGGTCCCTGAAGAGGCCCAAGTTTGCTCTCCTCAAGTCCAGGGTCGCGATCCTACTCAGTGCCCTGCCTCCTCCTCTCAGCATCCTCAACTCCACCATCTCATGGTCACTGCAGCCAAGGCAGCCCCCGACCTTCACATCTTCCACCAGTCCTTCTTTGTTTGTTAGTACGAGGTCCAGCAGCACACCTCTCCTTGTTGGCTCCTCCACCACCTGTGTCAAGAAGTTGTCACCAATGCTCTGCAGGAACCTCCGGGACTGTTTGTGCCTAGCTGTGTTGTCTTTCCAGCAGATCTCAGGGTGGTTGAAGTCCCCTATGAGAACCATGGCCTGGGACTGTGAGTCTACTTCCAGCTGTCTGTAGAAGGCCTCATCGACTTCCTCATCCTGATCAGGTGGCCTGTAGTAAACACCCACAACAGTGTCACCCATGCTAGCCTGCCCTTTGATCCTTACCCATAAGCTCTCGACTCGCTCTTCATCCACCCCTAGGCACAGCTCAATACATTCCAGTTGCTCTCTCACATAAAGAGCAACTCCACCACCTCGCTGTCCTGGCCTGTCTTTCCTAAAAAGCACGTAGCCATCCATGACAGCATTCCAGTCATGCGAGCTATCCCACTAGTTCAAAGAACTAACAGGGGTCAAAACTTCTCTTTTTTGTTTGTTTTAATTCTATGGAGTAACAGTACTCCTGAAGCCATTTCATGTCAGTTAACAAGGTTTGGAGAAGCCCTTTGACAGTTAATTATAATATTGCTTTAGCAGAGATTTCACTAGAAACCATGAGACCTCTCTGCTGTTCTCCTTCTATATCCACTTGTTCTTTCGGCTCCACTGACTGCATTTCCTGGATCTCTGTGGTTGTAGTGGGATCCTAGGCACCTGGCACACCTACACTGTGAGGACCCAAAGTCCGGTGACCTAAATCCTACCCTTAGCTTTTACCAAGACTAAAGATAAATCCTTCCCACCCTAAATACTTTACATTTATTTTATCTCTAAATGACGTTTTCTTGAACAATACGAGAGAAGGGAAAATGACCATAACTAGTAGAAGTGTTGCTCTTTCTTGTGATAGTCTTGGGGGGGACTTGTAGGTTTAGGTAATACCTCTGCATCTTGCTGGAGCTCACACAAATGCAGTTCACAGGAAAGCCTTGCTCTTGTGTGGACCAAGGCAGCCGTAAGAAGCTGTGACCAACAGCCAGGTGTTTACCCAAGCACAAATGTCTGATGAGGTCAGGAGCATGGCACGGGAGGAGCACTTGAGGCCTGGAGTTTATTAAGCACAGGATGGACTGAGGCCGGTATGGTAAAGGTGGAACATGAAGAGCCATCTTGGGACCCAGATCAAACATGTTACAGGGTGGAATTGGGTAACAGGGATGCTATAAATTGTTTGCATGACAAAAGATCCACTTGGGCAGGCCAGCTGCAAGGGAATAGGCCAAGCATGCTAAATCCTCATATGTAGTTCATTGAATCACATAGGGACTGGTCCTGCTCCCTCTGAAATCACTGCAGGACATGTTATTCCCTTGCCAAAGAGCAAGTGCAGCTGTTTAGTACCAGACTAGCATGGCTGGAGTTAGCTCTTCTCAAATAACCTTGGCTTTTTGTTTGTCCTTTTTCAGCCCACACTGAATCTTTCAGCAAAGATTTTTCCTGTGTCTTACATAAAAAAGTATTTACCTGGTCCAGTCACCATTTCCTTTTCCTTTTGTTTTCCCTTTATTTCTTTTCAGTATGATTTGCCTTATATTTAGGGTTCTCTTTGACAGTAGTTTTAATAGTATTCCCTCCACCACACATTGTACGATGGGTATTCTCGATTCTTCTCAGATCCCTTTTCTTTGTCAGGAACATCCCACAAAATGGGTGATGCATATGTTGCTACTCTAATGCAAAGCACAGCTATAACGGAAACACATCCTAAGGCAGCTCCAGAAAATGCAAAATGGACTGAGAAAATCAGATGGATTTTCAGATGGAGAAAATATATTACCAAATATGCATGAGATCCATGAAGAGCAGAGAACACCACCACCACCACCACCAAATCTCACTATTAAGTGGGTGCTAATATTCATCTGATTACCAGGACAGAAACAATCTATACAAAATAGGAATCTCTGTCAGCTAAATTTTTTTTTTTTTTTTTTGCCCTGTTTGTCTTCTGAACTTTCTTTCCATGAGTCATTTCCTCTACACAGAGAGGATTAGAAGTCAAGAGCATGGCTGAATGCCCTGAAACTTGCTCCATGTTCAGACAAAACCAGACTTTGTGAGCTCAATTCTCCTTCAGTTTGAGCTGGTGTAGAGCGACCTCTTCATGAAAAGTCCTGAGGGATGTTGAGGGGACAAATTCCAGCTATCATGCAGCTGGGAAATACTAGCTTTCCAAGTGACAAGGTTGCTTAAGGGATGGGAGAGGAAGGGGAAAAGCAGGGCCAGAAACACCAGCAAGGAAAGCTTTGTAAGGAGTCCTTGCCTCTGACAGAGACAGGTTTGAGCTGCAGGGATCGATTCACTATGTCAGAACATGACAAAAAGCATCAGTTCTTTTTAAAATTGTTGGACAAATGTGTCCCTAATTCCTCTTTGCATATGTATAATTTGTACAAGGGTTCTAATTTTCATGCTAACAAATGTGTTTGGACTGCACTCTGTCTACAACAGGTAAAAATGGTTTTTGATAGTATCTCTCTCCTGAGATATGGTCTTTAGCAGGCTATTTCCTGTTAGAGATCAGTTTCAAAAGAACGGTAATCCTGATGAGCTCGGAAACCATCTAGTGTTCAGAAAATGTAGGGTTAAGTTGGTGTCCAACCTTGCACAGCTTAGAAAGGACAACCACGATAGGATTTGGCTGCTTTTCCTGGAAAGGGTATTCTGAATGTGGGTAGCCAAGAGCAACCTTCCAGTAAGAATTACGATGAGTTCTTGAGATATATAGGGAGTGTGTGGCCAATCCACTTTAGGCCAGTTTCCATAAGGATGCAATACAGACTGCAGGGTTTCTTGGGGAAAAATGTGAAGGACTGCTGGCCCAAGTCTGGGCTTCTTTCTGTGTTTACTGCTCCACTGCCTCTCTCCCTCCCTCACCCTCCAGCACTCTCCTCCCTGCTCTTCCATATCCTTGTATCCTTACACAACTGATAAAAATCCCCAGGAAGGGATAAGCAGCAGCTCATAACAGTCCAGATTCCTGACCAGTTAACTGCCAGGGCAGATGTACTCGCACTTTACTAAGCTGAACAGGAAAAGCAGAAAAATAGTATCTGTACTTTTAAGTTTCGCGTAATTGTGTCATCTTAAGTAGCATTAGCATATTACTTCCCCTCTCAGATCACATCTGTTCTTTTAAGAAGAAAGAGAGTGAATGGCCTATTGAGGATTACCTCTGACATGACGGATGACATGGAAAGTGTACAAGAGACCATGCAGTCAGCTTTGGCCCCAGCTCTCTATTTGGCTGAATTTCTTGCATTAACCCTATCAGCCCATTTTACTGCAGGGATGTGTCACACTACTTGAGAGTCATGATGAGCTCAGAGTGAGATGATGTCCTTGACAGGTCAATCCTGCCTGTATTCTCCAACACCTTGTTCTTCCCCCTGTGATCCTTCAAAAGATGTTCTGGATTACTTCTGGCCAGGTTTTCACAGGGCCCTCGCGGGTCTTTGGAGCAGATTCCAGGAGAAAGGGGACCGCCTGCTGTGTGCCTTCCTTCGCTGCCCCCGCAGGCTCTTGTGTGTCTGATAGAGCCTCACTGCCTCCCCAGCTTGCTGCTGTTTTACAGGAGTGCTTCTGGCCTGCAAGGGGGCTTGGCTCTACCCAGCAACCTTTGCCAGCAAATCAGGTGGTCGACCCACTGCACCTCCTGCTACCTCCTTTGCAAGGTCAGGGCTAGCCAAGTTCTCTCCTACCTCTAGTGGCTTCTTTGGGATGGGAATTTGTCAGTCTTCCCTTCTCTCTGCCCTGAGGAACTTCCTACACAGTCCTGTGCCCCACAGATGGTGGGAGTTTTGTGGCAGCAGGGGGACTCTTCGTTATTCCCTTAGGATTCCTTCCTTTGAACTCTGACACACTCACATCCCTTTTTTCATGTGTATTCTCACAGCCTGCATGCTGCCTCACCCTGCATCTCTTCCTTTTTCAGGGAGAGCTTTCAGTTTGTGGCTGGAGGGAGGTTGGCCTGTTCCTTCTGGTAAGCAGGGACAGCATCCAGGCAGACACCTAGGGAAAAGCACTCAAGCAGAGGAGAACATGCATCCCCATATAGCTCTCCCTTCCTTCAATACATTGTGGTCATTCTTCCTTCCACATTTCTTTTAGAAAACCTTCTTTTTTTCCCAAAAATGAATGTTGAGGGGTGGGGAGAGATCCCTTATATGGTTTATTGCCAAAAATAATTGTTTTTGAAATTATTTTTGACCAGACACTTTTGACAATATGTGGTCTATGCAATGGCTTTAGGAGCAAGAAAATTGATGGAGGAGCTGAGATTTTTGCTCTCAATTAGCGTGAAGGCTGAAAGCAAGAAGCAAACAAAGACCAGGCTGATACATTTTAAAAAGGTGTTTAATAAATTTAGCACCCAAGGACAGTGACAGTAAGCAGAGATAGAAAGCTATGCAGCCTGCTTCTCATGCCATATTGTGCAGGAGTCTAAATGAACAAAGGGCATTTGAATATGGGCTTAATGTAGCGGACTAGCAACATGGCTTGGGATAACCCTAAATTAAAGCCTTATGTTCACTTCCCCCCCGCCCCGATTTCTAGAGTCCAATGGTTTAAAGGAATCTTCACAGTCTTCCTCTCTCTTTCCTTTTGTCTCCAATGCAGAAGGTGTTCAGGCAAAAGAAGGGATGAATTTAAGAGGGCATAGTTATTGTTTTGTGGCTTTCCCATTCATCTTTGTCATCTGCTGAATCTTCAAGGATTGGCCAGCCTGGAAGGGTGAGCCGAATCCTCCGATCCCTGTAGCTGCCCACAATGAAGTAAAGAACTGGACTGAGGCTGCTATTGACGCAGGACAGCACAAAACCAGTCTCTGGGGAGTAGAGAAATTTATAGCCCCAGAAGTCAAAGAGGATCAGGACGTTCAGCGGAACAGCAAAAATGAGGAAGAAGAGGACGGTGAGCATAATCAGGGTGAAGAGCCTGCCTGTTTGGAGGTGCTGGGAGCTGCAGTTGACTTTGAGGAAGAGGGTGAGGCTGAATACCAGCATGAGGGGCGTGCAGAAGAGGAAGTCCAGGACTCCAATGGTGATGAGGAGTATGTGGCAGTTGCTAGAGGGGCGAACAGTGCAAGAAACGTACCCCAGCATGTTCAGCAGCAGCGAGAGGCTCCAGAGCAGGCCGGAGATGATGCCGGACAAGTGCTTTGGGCGATGGCTTCGGCACCAGATGGGACAGAGGACAGACAGGCACCTCTCAATGCTGATGGCTGTCAGGAGATACAAGCCAGTTCCGTACGTGAAAAGATCCAGGAAGAGGAATATCCCAAACTGCACTCCCACATTGAAGTGCATCAAGTACTGAACTGTTTCGATGGCAATGCAGAGTAGGTAGCCAAAGTCAGCGGCAGCCAGCTTCAGGATGTAGACAGTGAAGTGGTTCCTCCGGATGCGGAAGCCGAGGTACCACAGAACCATGCCATTTCCCACCATGCCAGAGGCAGAGCTGATGAGGCAGAAGCTCTCCATGAACTTGAGGAGAGCCTATGACGGCTCTGCCTTTTGCACAGTCCCACTGTAATTAGCCCCTTCAGCCAGGCTGGTTGTATTTGGAAGGAAGGCTGATGTAGTTTTAGCACTCATAATGAGGGCTTCACTGTGAAGTACTGATCTGTCACTGTCTCTGATTTCACACAGACCTGTAAGCAGAGAGCACAGAGGTGGTAGCTCGTGTGACTTTCTCTCGTGATCATCTGGTGGTGTTTGCAATGCCTTTCCAGCTCTTTGTAGCCAGAGGTAGATTCAGGAAAGGATTGCTGTGTTTGGACTTGGAGCCCAGAGCTTCTATGTGTCATTTAAAACACCGTATCTGAGGCCAAATTGTGTGTGGCATGTAGGAAAAGCTAGATTACAATGTATGTGTCTCTTTTTGAACTTATTTCTTGAGGCTCCTTTTACAGCCAGTGGTGGGAAACAAGTAGGCTAAAATAAAGCAATGTTAGCTCAGATTGATCATACCCAAAAAGTTCCTCATTTTCTTGTCTTAATAAAAAGAGAACCCAGGGATATTAGCCCAGATATAATTGTCTTTGCTTCATAGAGCTACGATTAGGTGAGATGAATATTGTCAAAAGTGTATGAAAGTTGTAGATAGTCAACATACAAATTTAGGCAGCTTTAAATCAGACCGAGTTTTTCCTATCCATACTCCCAGAAAACATCATCGAGTAGTCATGTAGCTGGTAGTTTTTTATGTTGATGACTGATTTCTATTTTAATGAAATGTAGTTTAATGTGATTGGTTTGGCCTCTGGAACCTTATGTATAGATAATAATTCAGCCTGACAGAGTCAGGCCTTACTAATTTCTTTCTCAGAAGTTTTAAGAAGCATGTGTAGGAGAAAGTGTCTGACCCTCACATGACATTGGAATTGTGGCTTAAATAATTCTTTCACACTGTTCTGTCAATTCACCCTGCTCCCTCCCCCATGATACTGGGATTTGAATGAGAATCTTGCCCTCCCAAAACCCCCCAAAACCAAAGGTCCAGAAATAAAATTCACTCCATTTTTGTCCCATGAGGTCAAACTGTGTGACTCTTTCCTACTCGCCCTGCCAGCTGTTAATTTGGACATGACAAGATAGAGAAGTGCCATGAAAGACAGCAGGAGATAGTCAAAAAGAAGAGAGAAACAAGTCAAAATAAGGACAGCGGTGAAGAGGTGAATCATGGGATATCTAACCGGCATGAATAGTTCCTTACCTTGTTAGTAATAGTTCCTTGTCAAATGCCACAGCATGTGGGGGGACAGACTGCCTGAATGGGTGAAATGTGACAAATTGAAACATTATTGTTTCATCTGAACAGCCCACCCTGTCTCCAGTGCTACATGGAAAGACTATGCAGGTAATCTCCTCGTCCAGCTGATGGCCGGGGCAGCGGGGATAGTTTTGCCGCATGAGTCTGCGACAGGCATATACACCGGCAGTGCTTGGTTGGGAATCCAAGTGGAACCATTGCACCTAACTTTATGCATTAAGAATACAAACGTCTCATTGCACTTAGCTTTTAAAGCTACCATTAGAATTAATGGAGGTTTAGGAGCACCTGCAAGGGTAATATTTTGGCCCTAAGATAGGTGTCTTAGGTGTGCACAGTCAGCTGCCTGTCTTTCTCTGCTGACTGCAGACACATCCCATGGTGCTAGCTTCACCTAGTGGCTTAACATCTGGATGGCTGAAGGCAGGTGAGGTGAACTGCACCCTTAATGTCATCACCACAGCTTGCAGGATGTGTCTTTTAGGGTTGACTGAACCCAGGGAACTTCTGGCACTGCAGCATACTCTTTTGTAGGGAGCTAGAAGATTCCATCCTCAGCCATTATGGGACCTCAAGTGTTTCTAACATCAAGCCTTTAGAGCCTGTTAGATCCAAGAAAGAATTTAAGTATGTACTTCTGAAACGGACTAAGGGAAATAAAAAGCATTGTCTCTTTCAGAAAGCAAGGAATGTCTGTTGTAGCACAGTTTGTTTCAGAACAGGTTGGTAAGTGCTGCATATAACATCTGAGTCCAAACTCACCTTCTGTTTCTTTATCTTAGTAGAGTAGCTTACTGCTTGCCCAACAGCACTCACAAGGCTACCTGCTCCCTGAACATCTGTAGCAAGCCCACTGAAAATACATGGCCTTATGACTGTGTCCACTTCCTCTCCATCTGGTTGTGGGGTGGCAGCAGATCTCCCACAATGAAAAATTATCAGACCTTGATCCACAGTAGAAAGTACCTGAAGCAGTTGCTAATTCTGTGAACCAAGTCTGCTGTGAGGAGAAAGGAAGACCCGATGGTTAGTGGTTACCTACGCTTTGGAGAATCCAGTTGCAGCACACTCCTCTGCCCCAACCTCTCTGTGTGACCTGAAGCAATTTGCCAACTGATTTAAAGAGGACGCAACTATTTGAGTGGCACCTACCTCTGCCTTTGCCCACTCCAAACTTCTGACCAGGTGCTCACATTAAGAAAGTGGTGGTTTTACCTCCCTGCTGCCATCATCTCCACAAGGCAATTCACCCCACCTGAAATGTGGGTCAGGCTCTGGAGGTGCCTCTCTCTCCATTGGGCATTCAGGGAATGTCAGGTGATTACGTTTCTCTCTAAGGCATTTCAATCAGATTTCATAATGTTAAATAGCATCAGCCTGGGCCATTGATAGTGTACTGTCACGTAGTGTCATACTGGTTGTAATGGATGCCCTGTGGAGATATGCCGAATCATCAAAAACTTTGCATTCCATATAATGCAAGTGAAGTAACCATCCTTTGACTTCCATAGACCATGCAAAAGCAAGTGGAAAAGTTGCTCACAGTTCTCGTATATCTCTTATAAGACTTTGGTAGACTCCTTTGGTAAGACTCCTGCCTCCAAAGCATATTCAAAACCTGAGTCTACTTCCTTAATGAAACTAATTAATGAAAGCCTGCATCAAATAGCAGCAGTCTAGCTGGTCTTTCTTTCCCTTGAGATTAAACATCCTTCCTGTGGTTTGCATGCTGAGTACAGGATAGTTCTTGTGGCAGCTGTTAGTCTGAACAAACTTGACACCACAAAGACATCTCCTTGTCTGGACACAGAGTTATGCTGTTGTGTTTTCTCAGCTAATCTTAATTGATCATCTAAGACCAAAACTGCTAGTGTTTGATCTCTGAAGAATGCCACCTTCTATGACAGATGGGCAGTTAGGGCAATGCAATAGCATTTGTTCTTGGAAAAAGATCCCTAGAATGAAGATCTCCTTATCTTGAAGATGATCAAGACAATTGTGTAGCTATAGCCAATTTCTAACCAGCAGGAAAGGAAAATATTGGAGCTCCTTTCCCCCAGTTCTTTTTTCTCCTCCCTTCCCCTCACCATCTCTCCAAAATCATGGCAGAAAGCAAGAGACAGAGGGCAATGGCAAAGACCGCTGCAGCCATCCAGGAGTTTCTCACCTTCTTGTGGGTTCCTTGGTATTTCAGGGACTATTTGCAGCAACTGCCTGGTGTGGATCTGCTGGTGAAAATTGTCACCTGAATTCTGTGACTGATGGTCCAGATAAAATCCTTGTGCTGTAAAATCAAATCCTGGTGCTGGGCTGTTTAGACACTGTTAAAAAAGCCATGGTCATTTCAATGTGACATCTGGAGAAAGAGCCAGTCACTCTCTTGAGGAAGTATCTAGTTTTTCGCATGTGGTCACTTAGATTTCAACCACCTCCCCCTTCCCTCCCAGCACAGAACCTGTCACTGTCATGGCTTAGGAAATGCTTTTTCACTACTTCTCCCTTCTTCAGACAGTCTCACGATATAAAGAACTCAAGAACTGTCTGTCCAAAGTTATAGCTTGACTCTTGCACTGATGCTTTGCTTCCCAGCTGCATCCATGAGCAGCTCTAGTTTCACAGACCTTGCAGAAGATGCTCTACTGCTGCTCAGGGTCACACAGATTGAGAAGTTGTCAGTCCTCTTCCATAATGCCTGCTGCTGATTTCACAACCTCCCTCAACACAGCTTCTCATTCCCCAAGGGTCCACTGTCACTGCAGAACCTCCCTTAGCACATTCCTCACTACCGAGTGTCCTCTTCTGACCTCAAAGCCTCTCCCAACACAAGCTGTCACCATACATTGTCCCCTACTACTTCACACTACCTGTTCTACTGTAGGGTCTCCTTGAACTCTGAAGCCAGCCTTATGACACCTCAGCAGCCACAATTTTGCAACCTCCCCTAGTGTTACCCTTCAATACATGATGTCCGCTTCTGATGTCACAAGGTCTTTCAACACAGCTTAGCACCCACAGTATTGCCTGCCACTTCATACTGTCTTTCAGCACAGTCCCTCACCACACCTCAGGCACTTCTGATTTCACAAACTCCACGAAGACAGCCCCTGGCCATGTAGCATCCATTTCAAGTTTCACAACTTCCCTCCACACCCTGCCTTGTCCCCATCCTGCCCATCATCAAATTCACAACACACACTCACCATGGCTCTATGAACAACCCCCTTGCCAGTATTCACTATCCAGCTGCAAAACCTCATTCATCTCATCATGCACAGTCCCTCCTTGTCCAAATCACAGCTCCCCAAGCATGACCTGCTGCCATAGTGGTGTCCAGAGCCAGGTGCCAAGGTAAGTGGAATGAAAATGGAGAAAAGACCTTTCTCCTTTCCTGGCACTAAGCGCACCCCAACGGGGAATTATTTTGCAGCAGGAGGTAGCAGCAATTCTTCATTTGGAGTTGTGCATTAAGTCACCTCTGGTAGTCCATTTGGCTAGGGAAACAAAAGGACATGAATGTGATGCTAGCCAAGTTGCTGCCATGTGTGCCACTGGGTACAGAAAGTGGCAGGCTGACTCATACTAGGTTAGCAGGCCAGATGCTATTGGCCTGATCTCTGGCTTCTGTCATCTGCTGTTCCTCTTCCCTTCCCAAAGACTGTAAGACTTTGTTTACCTTCTTACCCAATACTCTTGTTTCCTGTAGTGACTACTGTTAACCCTCATTAAGCTGCCCAAGACTCCAGGTGACAGTAAAAGGATATTTAAGTTAGGGGACTATTTTCACCAAGGCATTTCTTTACCAGTATTTATTCTCATTAACTGTAGGATTTCTGTTTTCAGTGTGGAGATCGCTGGCATTCTGTGCAGAGGAGATGGAGACATTAACTATGTTGCTATCAGGCCATTCCACATTTCCAGAAATTTCAGCAAAACAAAGCAAAGGACAGTAGCTGAGACAATGTCTTTCCTGACATCCATGAGGCATAAGCTACAAATACACGGTAGAGTTCAGAGCCATGATGAATTTGACTTGGGCCTTGGTTGAGATGATATGCTGATATAAATCAGCATGTCTATTTGCTTCGTTGGTTTCATTTCATAGGTTCACCTTTGACTGCAGCTGCTCGGGTTAAGAAAGATGGGGCCCATCATGACAGTTGAGAGTTGTCCGCCCTAGGTTGTTTTCTTTAAAAGCTAGATGTCTATTTCACACCTAATCGCATCCTAAAATCAGTTCTGAGGTAGATCAGATGCATCTGCCTCCAGAGACATTCATTTTTTTCCACAGAAGAGCCTAGAGTGACTAAGTCAGGGTTAAACTCGCTGACTTCCATCGGCATTAAATAGGTGACTTCCTCCCTCAGTTTCCCAACTAGTAAATGAAGGATTTTTTTGACTGACTTGGTAATTCACTGACCTCTGTTAAAACATGCAAATTCTTGCAAAGAGGCTTTATTCACTGGATTTTCAGTGATGAAATTTCTGGTGAGATAGGACTTGGAGGGTCATCAAGAGGTCACCCAGGACATCTTCTGTCCCTATAAAAGCTTAATTGTACCACTCCTGAGAGAAATGAGCCCAAGCTGTCCTTAAAAGACTCCTGCGATAGGAATTCTTTACCATCCCTGGAGGATGGTGACTCTTCCTACAGCTTGAGGTTTCTTTCTTTTTTTCCTTTAATGAGGATTTCTCTTTTACATGTTTTTTGGAACACACAGAAGTGAAAAAAGGAGAGAAAATATCTAGATTACAAATGGACTGTTTTAGCATTCACAATGCTAGGAAGCCAGAGCAGTGGACCTAATGGCCCTTTACACATGGGAAATCCATACAACTATCAGCTTGGAGTAAGGAAGAACTCCGAGAAGTGTTAACTGGATAGGTCCATGCATATGCTTGTCCAGCTGAATACTCAGCTACTCCTTTGAGTGTTATTTCTTATGGAGAAACCCTGAAATGCCTTTGTGATATCATTATAAAAGCATTGACTGACCACTGTTTCTTTAAAATGTATTTACTTAAACTTTTCAGTCAAGACAGAACTCATTCTCCTCCTTTGCCTCTTTCTTTCACGCCTTCCCTTCACTAAGCCTCCACCCCTCCCTCCTCCAGCCACAAGAGCCCTTCAGGTGGAAGATTTCCTGGGAGAGGGTTAAAGGTTGGTGCTTAAATGGTTTTCTTCTCAGTCCTGGGATATGAAAGCATCATTCAGCACACCCAGGTCACATCATCCACACAGCCTATTAAACCACTTCTCACACAGGCAGGAAACATCAAGATACACTTGTGACACACGAAAGCAAGTAATAAATTAGATGGGGTTGGATTATACACTGACAGCCACCTCCTAAGCAAGTTTTGGAAGCTTTCCAGAAGCCATTCTATGTTCTTTAAAGGTGCTGTGCTCTAACACATTCATATCAGGGAACACAGAAGTTGAGGAGATAAAGCTGTACAGCCCTTACACAAAAAATTAGATCTCTAAACACAGGCGAGGTAAGTTTTGCAGCTTCTCTGGCTTCTCGCTTTGCTTTGCTTTGCTTTGTTTTGCTTTGCTTTCCTCTTCCTTTTCCTTTCTTCTTGCACAAATGTGAAAATACAGAAAGGAACTTCCACTGAAGTTATCAACTGTCTCTAGTTGTCTTTGGCTAGAATCATACACAGAGCTAGTTCTACAGCCGCAGATTAGATTGCTTCGAAATTATTCTTTTGTTTCCCATAACCACCTGAGATTTTAGGGAAGAATGCATGCAGTAAGGAGATGGTGCAATTTCTCACCCTTTTTGAGATGTTAAGAGTACACATGAGATTCATTTTATTTTGCAGCTGATTGCATTATGTCATATAGCTCAGGTCTACCCCTGCAAAGGCACTTGAAGAGATAAGCCATAACTGGTGGCAATCCTCTACTGAATTAGTCATTCTAGTAATCCTCTTGGAGTCAACAGTAAGAAATGGGTACCTGCAGCACATGATTCATCACATCTACAAGTAGACTGGTCAGGTGTAATATGCCTAGCTTAGGTACAGGTGCCTACATGACTTAAGGCGATGAGATGAGATCAGACAGATGGGTAGTTTGTTAAATGCAGTTTGGTGGTGATGGAAAGGACTTTATCAAGCAAGATACATAGTCGAGCTGTCTGAATTGTGAATCGGTCCTTTTGTAGATGCACACCATGTTTCTAGCTCAGGAATTTGCCATCTGCTGGTATTCAGGCACATAGTTTCCCCTGACCATTTCTCTCTTGGTCGCTCCTTTCTGACTGCCTAAATATGGCCCTGCGATTGCTGTGGTATGCTTCCAGTCATGCTCTGGCTTGGATGGAGCCCAGCTATTTCTTTTCGACTGGGTACTGCACAGCCATAAAGGTGTGCTCATTTCATCCCTGTCATTTATTCTGTTGAGAAGTCTACGTCGTTGCTCAGTAGAAGGAAGAGGGGTAGAAAGGATCACGACTTGATACGACGAGGGAGAAACTGACCTCCCGTTGTTCTTACTGATCCTTTTCCTTGTTGAAATATCTGAAAGGGAACCATCCATGTAAAGTTTACCCTTCTGCTTGAAAAACTTTCATCTAGTGTAAGTACAACTGTAAGCATAGGAAAAGTCCCTACTTTTCTCCACTTCCTCTCTCGGCTTCACTTTGTGGGTTTGAAAGTAATCTTGGGTTTTCTCAGTTTCAGTGTTTCCTGTGGATGCTTCATCACTTTGTGCCTGCACGAGAATTTCTGATTATGCTGCAGATGGAAGTAGTTGGTAGATAACTTGGATTAACTGAATCATTCTGCCGATTTGCTCACAGATCACCAAGACAAATGAGAAGACCTCGTTGTGATGTAATTCTGCAGGACTTAAAATGGTGCATTTTAACACCAGCTGACGGGGAATGTTTTGATGCTAGAAGGAAGCCCATACAGTGGATATTTTTATTAAAAGAGTGCCTGCTTTTGGCTGACCTTAAACTCTCTGTGAAGAGTTTAATCTGGTGGTTCCCAGACTTCTTTGACCAAAGGAACTCTGGTGGTCTGGGTGCATAATGGCAAGCTAGAGACATTACACTCTTTCTAAAGATGTGGGCTATTCATTTATTAGTGACATGTAATGCTTGATGGGTTGTAGGTGGAACACAGGGTGAACCAAAGAAGTCCCATGTTTATGCTGGAATGTGACCTTGTCTCGAATGAGAAACTGTATGGATGTAGAAATGCCTAGGGACAAGGAGCTCAGCCATAACCTGAAAAAGGTGGATGGCATTACAAAAAGCTCTGAGCTACTTTCAGGCACCAAAAGGGATTATTCTCCAAAGGTCATTCTAACCTGGTGGTGCTAATTTGCTTAAGCTCCTCATAGTGAGTGGAGGAAAAAAGGGTTCTGCAAAGGACCCTCATTTAGTCATTCTGAATCAGCCTATGAATCAGACTTATACTGGCTGTTGAAGGAGTTTAGTTAGATTAGCTTCATTAAGCTAAGTTAACCCTTGAAAGCATCACGCAGAGCGTATCAAAAATCATACTAGGTAAAATCAGTACAATGCTGCTACAGAAGATCTCACAAGAGTCTTTCATTCTTCCTTCCTCTGATAGAAACAATGCTGAGATTTAGAACAATGTGAAATACTACATTAAGTCATATGTGCAATTTTTTTCCCCTCCATGATAGATAACCTTCCCAGAATTCATTTTTCAGCCTGTGACATTTCATATTTACGTTTCAAAATGTCTATACACAAGAGAGTTCTTTTCTCTGCATGTGGTTACATTTCCCTTCTAAACAAGAATTCAAAGATCACGTGTACTTATAAAGCAAATCATCATTCTGAGCAATATTTCCAGGTACTCTTAAAGACACCCATTTTACAAAGATTGCTGTCAGGAACTTTGTCTACCCTGAGGGCAAACATGCTGCATTATCTGCCTTGTAGTGCCCAAGGTGAACACTCTGGCCGTGTCCTTAGTGCATGGAAGGCTACCAGCCATGGAGCCAGTCCTTCAAAATCCTGGAGGACCAGGATTAAGGAACATATCACAGAGTGCACCTATCTCCATGCCACCAAAGCCATGGCAGAAGCTTTGTACTGTGGAGAATTAAATAGCTGTGAAAAAATACATGACAGAAACTAAACATTTCATAAGCTTAATACTAATGCTATATCTTTCTTGGTTTGTATCCACTTCTGATATAGAATTCATTATTAATAATGAAAAAATGCTGATGAATCATGTGTCTGTCTTTGTTTTCCCAGGTGTATAAGGTGTATATTGCATATTGGCACCTGACTGATCAACATGGAGAATGTAAGCAGTGTGAAGGAATTCATTCTTCTGGGCCTTTCAAAGAACCAAGGGGTGCAGAAAATGTTTTGTGGTGTTTTTGTTCTTCTATATTGTTACTGTGGCAGGAAATCTGCTCATCGTTGTCACTGTAGTTAGCAGTCAACGTCTGAACTCCCCCATGTATTTCTTTCTCTGCCACCTGTCCATTGCAGATATTTGCCTCTCTTCTGTCACAGCTCCCAAAATGATTGCTGACTTCCTTGTTGAGAAGAAAACCATTTCCTTTGGGGGTTGCATGGCACAGCTTTTTGGGTTTCATATCTTTGGCGGCGCTGAGATCTTCATCCTCACAATGATGGCCTATGATCGCTACTTTGCCATATGCAGACCCCTGCACTACACCACCCTCATGACCAGGCGTGTGTGTGGCTGGATGGCGATGGGTTCATGGGTGGGGGGCTTTGTGCACTCCCTGGTGCAGACCCTCATAACCATTAGCCTCCCTTTTTGCGGCCCCAACAAAATTGACCACTACTTCTGTGATGTCCATCCCCTACTACAACTGGCCTGTACCGACACCTATGTTGTGGGCATCATTGTCGTTGCCAACAGTGGAATGATTTCTTTGGTCTCTTTCTTCATCCTGGTCACGTCCTACATTGTCATTTTGTTATCCTTGAAAAGGCAAACGTCCGAAGCGCGGTACAAAGCCCTCTCCACCTGTGGGTCCCACATTGCTGTGGTGATTCTCTTCTTTGGGCCATGCACATTCACCTACATACGCCCATCCAGCAGTCTCTCGGAGGAGAAGAGGGTAGCTGTCTTTTACACTGTCATCACGCCCATGCTGAACCCACTCATCTACACGCTGAGAAATGAGGAGGTGAAAAGTGCCATGAGAAAACTGTGGAATAGAAAAGTCTGGAGTGAAAAGGGTGAGGTGTAGAACTGTGGTAACATTTTCTCAGGAGCTGAGAAAATCAAGTCTCTCTCACTATAATTCCATTTTGGAAAATTTACTGAAAGCTCCCTTTTGAAGAAAAGCTTGGTTTTAGCTGTTGCAGTAATTAGGAAGACGCTGAAAGTTCATGTTTTGATTGGAATGGCATTGTAAACTCTGTGACTAGCAGGGATTCCCTTTATGTTCTCTTTTTGAATAGCACAGGCCCAGGACTGGGGCTTCCAAGCACTGTCGAGACACCAGCAAATAAATAAATGAATGCCTTCTTATGAGTACTGCATTGTCATATGCTGAATCCATGGGTTAGCAGTTAAACTGCTGATATTAGATGTGGGTTGGGTCATTTGCTGATGCAGATGATATGAGGAGAAGCTTCTCCCCTTCCCATTCCAGTGCAGCAACTCTATGCCTTTCTGCAGCAGTTCAGCTATCACTAATGCCCTCCTTCCTAACCATCCCCTCTGCCCTTCATCTCTGCCTCAGATTTTGCATTTTACTGTTTAGACTAATAGAGAATCAAAGGTCCAAGTGAAAGATAAATTGCTCACTGTAGGAAATTGTCGCCACCAAAGAAAGCATTTGGGGGCACAATTTTATGTGTCAGTGAAAAAAAAGAGTTGTTTGGGAATAATTCCTGTACGCAGGATAACTCCTAGCCCAACAGGGCACATCTACAGGCCCAGGCAAAGGAAGAAACATGTATTCCAAGGGAATAGCTGGAGCAGCTACTCCTGCAGGAGGGAAGAGAAGAAATGTGAAGATGGAAGATTAAATCATCTCAGAGCCAGTCACAGCTGCCACAGGGAGGTTAGTTGTAGCAGCTAAGGTTCTCCACAAGGACGAAGGAGCCACGAGGAGCCACGGGACCCTGACTTCTACCTTGCCAGGAGGAAAAGAGCAGATCAGCTGCGTGAGGGAGAAAGACATCTGTGTAATGCACTCTGAAAGTAACTAAAGCACTTTCTTTTTCCTTCCTTCACTTCATGTTCCCTATAAACACTTGCTTGCACTTGTGTTGCACCTTAACATGGCTTAAGTGTGGTTCAAGATAAGAAGGTGTTCCCTGCACAGGAGAGCGGCAGATCTACAGACCAAACCCTGGGACAATGTCAGAAATGCTCTGCTTCCCTGAATGTCCTCTGCTCTATGCAGGGGGTGGCAGAGTGGGTTCCCATTTCACAGGCACGCACCAGCACACTGCAGACGTCTCAGTGTCTTCTCCTCACCGTGGTGGGTTATGTGGGTGGCAGCCAGCAGGACGGAACTGGGATAAATCCTGATTCTCAAGGCTTAGAGGGATAGTGTCCCTCAGGCCCGGGTCAGCATGTCCCTCACCCAGCATTCACACTCTGTGGGCACAGCTAAAGGTGGGACCAGCCCCACCTATTTGTAGCAGTCTAAATTCTTCATGCAATGAAGGACAGTTGTATAGCTCAGCACCCTTGTCAACAGAGAGGGACAGGCGCCTTCAGAGGTTGGTCTGTCTCACCCGGGGTGGGGCAGGTAGAAAGACAGATGGGGCCCACTGACCCCCTTCATACTGAAACTGCTGAGGGGTTAGGGCACACGGCCAGTTCAAGCTAAGGCTTATAATTTTAAAACTGTTTTTTTTTTTTTAAATCTTTTGGGGAAGAACGCCATGATTTTTCTGATTTCTCTTCCGGCTGCTGGATGCTAGCAGGCAACAGCGGGACCATAGCTTATGGAAGGCGTCAACAACAACATTTGATTCCTCTACACATTGGCCCAGATTCTTATAATGACTTAATATGAGGACTAAACAGCTGCTTCTATATTTTGCATTGCCTGAGTAAAAATACCTGGCAAGTAGTGAGGCCTGACCACAAACATTTTTAAAGTCTTGAAATAATTTCCTCGTTTACTTCTTGTTTCAAACGTGTACAGACCAGATGTCTAAGTGCCAACAGTCATATAGCACATTTCTGATATTTATTTATGCTGCAAACATGCAATGGTAAGAGCAAGTTAATAAGAAATAAGAAAGCATATGTGAAATATTGTTTTGGAAGGGAAAAAATATCTGACACGTGTAAGAGACATCTTTACTCAAAAAATGTTTGATTGCAAGGGCAATGTGAACACAAACTCTTGCAAATGGTCAGCCATGACATTGATTTTAAATAGAAATGTTTCCAAAAGAAGCACATAGCTAATACTAAATGAAGTCCATTTATCTGGACAGCATTGGAAAGCAAGCAAGAAAGCAAGCAAACCCCCACACAATGTGACATGGTCTAGGTGATCACGCTCCAGAGTCACCCTGTAGAGATTACTCTAATAGCTGTCCAAAATATATATTTTAGCTCCCCGTCCACTGATTCTTTCTGACAAAGAAAACTTCACATGCCTCTGCGATCTCATTGCTTCTGGTAAGCTTGTGCTTCTGCTGTGCAATTTACTTGAAATATTTCTGCCACAACTTCCCCATCTGGAGAGAGAGAGTTGTTCTTGCAGATGCTCTTGGAAGTTGTTTTAGCAGAATGAGAAATGGAGCTAGACATTCAGGCTGTCCGTTTCATCCTCTGCAGTTTTCAGCCCTGGCAGAGATGTGGACTGCTCTCGTGACACATAAGAAGCAGCTTGGAGCTGAGAGGTTTTGATGAAACTGCCTGAAGTGGTCCGAGAAGGTCATCAGAGGAGAATAGCAGGCAAACTGTTGGAGACTAGCAAATATAAACTGTGCAAGTTTTCTGATCTTGCTTCTTTGCTTTGTTCAAGCATGACTATGAAATCCTGCCTTTGAAAAGAGGCGTTATTGTTGAGTGACTTTTGTGAGGTGCATTTTATGAAGTAGAAAGAACTCAATTTTTTTTTACCCTTTCTTTTAATTGGTGTCGTCTTTGCTTATTTTTCAGTTATATGCCATTTCCAGAAATATCTGTCAAAAGGAAGTTTCTGGTGTTACAGAGTCAAGGAGTCAATAGGTAGCTGCAGCACTGCCTATGTACTCAGTCTTAACTTGTCCCCTCTAGCTGTACACATCGTGGCAACAATGCTCTTAACACACACGCTTTGGGCCTCCCCACACTGCTTTCCCTCTGCCCACGGAGTGGCATGGAGATAGGGACGGAGACATGAAAGAATATTTCCTCTGCTGCTGAAGTTGGAGGGTGGAAGAGGCAGAGATCTCGTGAGAAGGAAGTGATTGACCTGTGATTGTGGAACAGGATTAAGAGCCCAAAGGACTTGCCAGTATTGTGGACACTGTTATGCAGCTCTTGCCATCTATCTTTTCAGTGTAGAAACGGAACACTAGTGATACTTGCGTACTGCACTAGAGTGCAGCAAAGGTGAATACAAGGGTGTTGGTGAGTAAAGGAGATTCAGCAGTGGTGTATTTATTACCCCAGGGGCATCACAGGTGTGTTTATGGGGGTTTCCATGCCTAGTCCAGAACTTGGCTGAGGTGTACAAAAACCTTACTGACACATCATTAATGCAGATTATCTCCAGTATTCACCCATGTGCTGTAGGAAAGGTGGTCTGAGAAAATACAAGCCCGCTCTTTTGGAGACTGAGGTCGCAACCCAGAAACTCATAAGCAATAACTGGAACCAATCCACACAAGATGTAGCCCAGTACAGCACTTATAGGACAATGACTCTCCTGCTTCAGGTTTCCTGGCATCCCTTGAACATGGTCTGATTTCACTTAGGGCACCTTAAAGACAATTTGTGCCTAAAGGCACATCTCTGCTAGACAGACATGAGGTAGGTGTCCACTTTACCTCCTCCAGAAGGATCTACACTGATAGTTGAAGTGATGTTAATTAGCCAGCTGCCTTGTGTCATGATGTGAATACTGATGGTTGCACAAAAATGCATGGACATTCTACCAGAGTCAGAGAGCAATAGCAAGGACTAGTTCTGTTGAATTCCCTCAGAGGGTTGAAAAAGAAGGTACATTCACTGCTTGAGCAGAATTCCTTAGGGCATGACTAATGTGTTGAGACTCAAATCAAAACATGCACTACCCTTCTCAGTCAGTTTTTCGTTTCCAAATCAACACAACAAAAGTGGATGTTTAGGTAACCTAGTAGGTAGTCTTCCTTTTTAAAAGGGGCAAAGATCAGAAATATGAATCTGGAGGATATTTCCACCAACTCCCTCAAGCAAATAAGTGGAGCTCACTAATACACACTTCAGTAATACATTCTGAGTTAGATATCAACTGTCACTCCTTGAGAGAAGCATTGACTTTGAAAGGAAACTTTCCCCAAAAGGCATAAAAGGGAATACATTGATATTGAACATACCAGTGATCGACATGGATGTGTACTGATAACACTGTGTTTCTAATGCCATCACAGGTGGCTTTATTCTGTGCTTCAGGTCCTGTCTACGTGATGTACATGAAGAACAAGAACAATGTGATGGAGTTTGTATTCCAGGGACTCACACAAGATGATACATTAGCAAAAGTATGCTTCACATTCTTCTTAGTCTTCTATGCCACTATTATTCTTGGAAACCTGCTTATCATCATCACTATACAGAACAGTCAACAGCTGGACTCTCCCACCCCATGCTTCTTCCTGAGCTGCTTGTCCTTTGTAGATATCAGTTACTCTACTGTCACAGTTCCCAAACTCATTTATCACCTTCTTGCTGAAAAGAAGACCATCTCTTTTGTGGGCTGCATAGCACAGCTCTTTGGGGTCCATCTCTTTGCCTGCACGGAGATGTTCATCCTCATAGCAATGGCGTATGATCGTTACGCTGCTATATGCAAGCCGCTTCATTACACAGGCATTATGAACAAGCATGTGTGTGGCCGGCTGGTGGCAGCTTCGTGGGTGGGAGGCTGTGTGCACTCCCCGGTGCAGACCCTGCTGACCGCTCAGCTAGTGTTTTGTGGGCCCAATGAGATCAACCACTACTTCTGTGATGTACACGCTTTGCTGAAGCTGGCCTGCACTGACACCTACGTGGTTGGTTGCATAGTGGTTGCCAATAGTGGTCTGATTTCCTCGGGCTCTTTGCTTGTTCTTGTTGTGTCCTGTGTCATTATTTTGGTCTCTTTGAGGACACACTCTTCCAAAGGGCGTCTCAAAGCACTCTCTACCTGCACCTCCCATATCACTGTTGCACTTCTGTTCTTTGGGCCATGCGTTTTCATCTATATGCGCCCTTCCACCATCTTCTCAGAAGACAAGAGTAGAACTGAAACTAAATTCAAGGTTTCATGTAGCTCTCATCTTTCTTTGGAAATTGTCAGTCAAAACGATGTGAGCATATTGTCACCAGTCAAACCCAAGCCTTTGGGGTGGTATTGTGGCTTTTACCTTTAGACACCTTAGAGCTGTGTAAGTCTCAGGTCTAGGCTTCTCCTGGCATTAAGAGGAATAACTAGGTATTTTGAGAGGGTATGCTTTCCCACTAGCTCCTACGAGCTTCAGAGAGTGGTGTCTGCTCACGTTTCTACACAAAAAAAGTGATGGTGGTGCTAAGCTTCCAAGAGAAAGCAAATCCTTCAGGATGGCACAGCACAAGCAGGTTTCATCTCACATATATTGGTGTGCTGACATGAGGTGCCTCAACTTGAGAGAGCTGCTGAAGACAGCAAGAGATCTTTGAGGGGACTGCGATTCATTGCATAGTAAATAGGAGCATGAGAGGAGCAGGATGCTGCACTAGGTGTCTGCCTTACAGTGAAGGGTGACATACACTGTACTAGACTTTCCAAGGCTCCCAGGAACACTGGTGGGCACAGAGGCCGTTCCCCGATGCCAGGCATTCACTCCGATTTTCATCAGTCTGTGCCAACCTGGTGTCTCCGGGAACGCTTCATTTAAAGGAGCTCTGCTAACACCTTTCCAAGGCCTTGACCTTATGTCATAGCTGAGCTTTGTAATCTATCAGAGCAGCAATCCAAGCATGGTTAAATACCATAGTCAATGTTGGAGCCACAATCCAGTTCAATTATCGGGACATTTTTCACGGCTTTATTTAGAGACTGGATGAAGTTTCATACTTTGGCCAGTCGTCTGGTGCTTTACACTATAAAGATCTAAGGAATAGGTATCTCAGTGGAAATACGGGGATCCAATATCTCTCCATACTCCACACAATATAACCTAATTCCTAGCTGAACACTGAAAATTTCCCTAAAATTCTTAACAGTACTGTTCTTGATCCATCGAGTTTTCCTCAGCTGTTTGCAGCAGGGAAACCCCCAAATGCCCCTACGACCTCCTGACTCTGGGCAATGCTGTTCTACCGCAAATGGACTTACTTTAGCATTGCTGTCATGACAAGTGATTCAAGGCAGGGATTTTCCCAATTCTCCTCCTGGAACTGAGATTTGGGGAAGGAAAGAAGAGGAACAGGATTCTGGATGGTGGATCAGAAGGCTTTCTTAGAAAAGCAAACTGTAGATTTGAAGAGACAGCAGCTCTTTAACTTTTTAAATTCCCTAATTTTGTCTGGGTTTCTCGAGGTGGAGACTAAGGGATAGGTGAATGCAGGACTTAGATGAATGTGGGGCTTATGAAAATCTGTTCTTTTTGATGATATTTGTCAGAAAGCATATTTAGGTTTGAGATTGTGATTCTTGATTGAAACATGCTGCCGGTTCTGCTGATGCTTAGCTCTAGATGGCTTTGACTATCTTAAACATCAGCGCAGAGAGAGGTGTGCAGACATGACTCATTGCTGTGCAGGGAAGCTCTTTGATGACAATCTACCTGTCTTTTTCTGGAAGAGTAGTATTGTACATTGCTCTTCCCAGAGACCTGTAAACATACACAGTAAAGTAAAATGATGCCTGTGGTTTTTTCTCAAGCTATTTCCTTCCTGTAAGCTGGGAGTCCACTGAAAGAGACAATTTTGGACACCTCAGAAATCTGGTTTAAAAATCTCACTTCTCTGTTCAAGATAAGGAAAGCACAACATTGATACGTGTAAAAACTGTGATCTTCACATATCTGATGATACTTAATAATCAGAAACAAGAGATAAACCTTGAGCTTCAGCCTCTGCAGCAACAGAAAGATGGCAACTAGCAGGACCAAAAGGCTACATTTTCCTGAGACTTGTAAAATCCTTCTTTAGGGTGCCATAGATGATCACAGGGACACAATCTTTGCTACAGTTATGCACAGCTTTAAGGAGAGGAAGTCAGGGGAAATAACAGCCCTAACAGGCTTGCAGTGAAATGCAAAGGGAATCCGCAAGACTTCTTTCCATCCCCCTTTGATTGTAAACCTTATGCAGAGGCAGGAACCTCTCACCTGTCTGAGATTAATTCTGTCACTTTCAGCTCAATAAAGATTTCAACTCCTTCTGCCAACTGAGGGACAGCATTTGTAAACTCAGCCAGAAGGGATGAAACATCTACTAGTGATAGAACACCTATCCTTAGAGCTAGCTTAGTTGAATTGATAAAAGGATTCCAAAGCCTTTCCCAACTTTCTCATCTCCCAGAAATGATTGGTCGTTTATTCTCAAAATCACATTTACGACAGACATGTAGTTGGTAAGTCACCATCTTATTCCGTCATTCTTTTAAGTGAAAGAACACTGCAGCTTGATTAACTTTCAGATTATGTCCAATGTCCTTAAAATAACTACCAGTTCACTCAGTTGCCTCAAGTGGATTGCTGATATGTGGAGATGAAAAGCAGGAATAAGTTCTTGTTACTTCACAATGGTAGCAAAATTAGAAGTCAGTCTTTTTTGCATTTCTGTAGTTTTTTCATGTTTCCAGGCAGAAGGGGAAAAAGGAGGTAGTAATGAGTGACAGAAGAGGGAGATTTAACAGAAGAGGGACAGTTACTTTCCCTAGTGTTTGGGGGGCAAAACCACGGGTGTCTCCTCTCCAAGATTTCCTTTCCAGAACTTCAGGTTCTGTGTGTTGCACTGGAAGAGGCTACTCCTTTCAAATACTGAAGATGTAGGAGAAGTGGCCATAAATTCAAATCACATTGCTTTTCTCCTCTTGAATATCTTTGAAAGCTTTTTCTCATCTTGACAGAGTGGTGTTTTTCCTACATGAGCAAACGTTCCTAAAAGAACAGAGAACTGCAATTCTGTGCCACGCACTCCTCAGGCAGGAGTCCTGGTTGTGCTTGGAACTTGCAAGTTAAGAGTCAGGATTCCTCCAGCTTTCAGCAGCAGAGGAACACAGTCTTTCAAGATAGAAGTTGCAGATACAACCAGTTAAAAGTCCACCTAAAAGCACTTCTAACAATTAAGTACCTTTCTGAATCTCACCCTTGGAAGCGGATCAAATCTTCCTTGGAAGTCCTACTCTTTGTACCAAGGTTTTGATAAATTTTCCCCAAACAAAGTTCTCTTTCTAACAAGTCTGCTGAAGTTTCTCTGATATGACCTAAAACTCTCCTCAGAGCATCCTTCACCTCCTTATTCCTTAGGCTGTAGCTGATAAGATTCAGCACTGGAGTCACCACTGTAGAGAAAAGAGGGGCCCATTTATCTCAGTCCAATGAGTAGCTGCATATTGGGCTACCGCACATAAAAACGGTGCTCCCATAAAACAAGAAGAGAGCTCTCAGATGGGAAGCACAGGTGGAGAAGGCTTTGCATCTGCCCTTGGAGGAGTGGATCCTCAGGGTGGTGGAGATGAGGTAGATGGAGGAGATGAGAATTGCCAGAGATGTGAAGATGCCACGAAACACACCAAAAATGTGAAGTACCATCTCTTTGCTATAGGTGTCAGAGCATGAAAGCTGGATCCTAGGGGGATGTCACAGAAATAATGACTGATAACACTGAAGTCACAGAAAGAGAATGTGAAGGTGGAGATAGTTTGTGCAAGTGTGTGGACAAAGCCAATGAAACAGGAGATGATTACCATCTCTGTACAGGCTTTTGAGGACATGACAGTTGCATGAAGGAGAGGGTTACAGAGAGCCACATGCAGTCATATGCCATTACTGCCAGCAGGAGACACACAGCACTAGCCATGAGGAGACAAGTGAATAGCTGTGCCACACAGGCACTGACTGAAGTGGCTCTCCTCACTGCTGAAGAGTTCACCAGCAGCCTTGGGGAGATAGCTGAGGAGTAACAGAAATCCACAGAAGCCAAGTTACTGAGGGAAAGGTACACAGTGTGTGAAGCCGGGGGATCAACCTTCATCTACATGATCCTTCCAAGATTCCCTATTAATGTGCTTAAAAAAAGCGGGTTACCTTCACCTCTTGGCTTTCTGTTAGTCCAGAGAGGATAAAATCAATGGCCACACAGTGATTCCTCTCAGGCATGTTGCTAGCACACTCATATAATCTCCCGACAAGAAACTGCTTCAACACCTAGAAGTAATGGGAAACTGGCAACACACAATTGATTGTCTCAGTAGGCACAAGGAAGTACGGTGCATTTTCTTCATAGCTTCTGACTAGACTTCTTTAATTACACATTGAAATGACTTGTGATACAAGGGAGTACTGTTCCTATTTTTCAGGTGAGATAAGAAAGCGCAGAAAGATAAAATAATTTATTCAAAAGGCAGCAGCAGCACTGTGAAACACCACTCCTAGTCTGGCACTACAATGGTTTTCGTGTGCCCTCTTTCTCCTCTTTTAAGGAAAAAAGTCTGCTTTTCTTGAGGACATCTATGGAGCACTCTTCTCCCCTCACTCGTGGCCACGGTTGCGTGTACAGGATCATCCAAATGGCCCACTCCAAGGGCAATGGCCCGCTTGTTCCTGAAGATACATGGTCTTGACACTAGTTCAGACATCATTCTTCCTGTATTGCAATCACCAATACATTTTTTGCCTCTTAGCTAACTCCCCCGGGCATTGGTAGCAGTGTAGTTATAGCTCAGTATCGGCCACAAAGTCCATTAAAAGGGCAAAGCAGCCCCTGTTCAGCCTTGCTGAAATAGGAATATAATGGTTAGGCTGCAGCTGTGCCAAGTTGGTAGGACCTGCCTTAATTACATGGACCTCCACCAGCCTGACCTTTGGGACTGCAACTTGTAAACATACAAATAACAAATCCACAACCTGGCAGAAGAAAGTAAGAGTTTCCTCTTTTGAAAGAAATGGCGGCAAGCACTAAATGGCAACAGCAGCAGGAAAACTCAGCTTTGCATCTTCCCAAAGAGGAGGAGATACCACAAGATCGTTCAGGTTTGGCTGAGAAAGGATTTCTCATTTGCTTGCATCCCCGTTGTCAAGGAAAAGTGGCCATTTTCTGCTCAGGAATAAATTGGGAAGAGTCACCAAATGAAATACTGAGCTGTTTTATCCAGTAAGACAAGAGTAGATACTGTACATACCAAGCCAGTTTATTCCCTGCTTGAACCAAATCTTCAGAAGTACTTGCCCATTTCAAGACAGCAGGATTAAAACCAGCCTATAATGGTTAGGTACACAGTTTAAGTGAGCAAAATGCTTACCCTGCTTAGATGCACAAAAGACCAGACTGCCTTTACACACTGAGTTATCTTTGCATAGCTGGCTGTTGTTTATCTCCAACCTACCCAACCTTTTCTGCCCTAAAGCACAGCAACTAGCCCAGTTAATTCTCAGAAAAGGGCTTCAATGAGCTTGCTATCAACAGGTTGCTCTCTTCCATGGACTACTTGGGAAACTGAAGGAGGAAATTTCCCTCTCCTGCCCCAACGTGAGTGATCAAACACTGGATTAGGTGCAAATTTGTAGAATCTCCATCTGTGCTGACATTTAAAATTCAGCTGGATCGGGCCGGAGCAATCTGATCTGACTGAACCTGCTCTGAGGAGGAGGTTGGACTTGATGACCTCCAGAAATCCTTCCCAACCTAAATGATTCTATGATTCTATCTGCAGATTGAAAATGATCTTTTTGATCTCTAAAATGAAGAAATAGGCCTACCTTCCTTGCATGAAGGTGCGAGATATTTTAGGCAGTATTGATCCCAGAAATAAACTCTTATTTCAAAAGCTACAAACATTTCATGTACCTTCGTAGGAGGAGTAGCTTCCTTCTTCACTTCAAAGACATCTTAATGAAACAAATCAGAAGATTTATCTAAACAGAAAAACTTTAGGACTTCACACTTGCAGTAGAGCCCCTCCCTGCTCCAGATAAATGCCCAGATAAATGTTCTTTGCTTCGATGTTTGCAGAACTATGCAATTCAGTACTGCCTTTAGAGCAAGAGCTCATTCTTTTCCCTGTATGTTGCAGCTGACCTGCAGCCTGGGCGTTGTGAAACATTAGTGGAGTGACATGCTGAGAAACAACTTCAATATGAAATGTGATATTCTAAATGTGATATTCTAACACTCAGCTTGCCGCTTCGGAATTCTTTCTTCAGAAAAATGGTGTTACTGAAGTACTTGGTGTATTTATGACTCTCGATGCAGTTTATTGTCTGTAAATTAGATCTCCTGCAAGACACCAGGCCTTAATTAGGAGTCTCAGCAGATGCACTCTAATGAAGAATCTTTCTGTGAATTAATTTCCCCTACCCTTGGTTAGGGGTCTAGTCAACATCTATTCTGGGCTCCTCCTATAGACAAAGGAAGCAATATCACCTTCAAAGGACAATTCATCCCATCTTAAGATAAGTGTGATAAGCAGAAGGAATCATCCTCTAAGGGTGTCTTTGTTGTCATTGATTACAGGACATGCCCATCTCATTCCCTGCCCTTACCACTTTTTACTAGTGAAACTGATGACATAAGTGTCCTAGCAAATTCAGTGAACCCTAGTCTGTCCCTATCAACTCACAAAAAAAGCTTAACAAAGCTTTAGACTGCAAACTTTAATACAAATTTTTTTAATAATAACAAGACCATATTCACGTAAATAGCAGTACAGTGTAAGATATCAGAGGAATCAGTTCTGCTTATCTGACTCTGAAGAGCTGCAGTGCAACTCTGTGGAGTTTAAGCATTAAGTATGCCATCTGAATGTGAATCCACCTCTGTTATTAATTATGATCAAACTTGATAATTCTTCCTCTCATTAAAATGCACAGTCCTGATACACAATTAGCTGGTTTTTCCACAGAAGACTCCTGTTGTCTCTAATAACACATCTACCCTTGGACTCGTGTCCTTTGTTAGATAACCTCTTTGGCTCATGGACCATCTAGTTTCAGGCAGCCTGCTCATCTGTGGAGCAGATATTTTGCTGTGATAACCTGTTCATCTGTGGACCATCCAGGCTCAGATTATGTGTCCATCCATCGGCGTAGATTTTTCTTCAAATGCAGATAGAAAATTCTTCAGGTAGGTAATCGCTGGTGATTTGCTTAGAGTTCTGGTGCCTCTGCCTTAACACTGCCTTTGCACTTGCACCCAATCCCACATATATTTTTCTTCTAAGGTCCTTGAATAATTAACTCTTTTAAGGAAAAGAAAAATAATGGTCTATTGGAAGATGTTGACATAGATATCATGCTTTAGTAACAGCTTGCCATTAACCTCTCTCTGTTCTTGCAATATCACTGGACACTTATTGAAATTACTTTACGATAAGATGATGAAGAAAGCTGTTCTGCGAAGCTGAGGAGCCTTTGAGACATACGAACAAAGACCCTTCCCCTGATTCTGGCAGGAGTTTAAGGACATCTCTACCTGCCAGAAAAGCTAGCTTACTTGTGCTACTTCGAGGGCTTAGAGGTTGTTCGACAAACTGTTGGCCTTCAGAGCAGAGAGCTGAATTGGGTTACTCAGCTGAAGAGTGATCTGCTCTGACCGTCCCTAGCAGGGAAAGTCATCAGTGGGGCTTAGGCAGGCAGAAATGTCCCAGGTAACGCAGCCTTAGTTAGACTGTGCTTACAGTGGCTGCTCGTGTTGTGGAGTGGGGGCGACTCCCGGGACAAGGAATGTGCAGTGCCATGTGTAAGATGATGAGTGAGGGAAGCTCGTCTCTTTGGGCTGCACCATGAGGTCTGCAATGTATTTGCACTGGACTGAGTCCTCTTCCAGACTGCATTAGACTGGCAATGTAATGGCTCCCGGAGTTCTCGTCTAGACTATGAGAAAGCCATGGTGTTCAGAAGATAGCTGGGTTAAAAGTGGATCAACAGGTATTGCTTGTCTGGGTTATTTATCTTTCTTTCCTGTAGTCCTCTCTCACAGTTTAGTCAGGAATATCTGAAACCTCCATGGTATTCTAGGAAGCATGAAAATGTTTGCTTGCAGAAAATTTGTGCTTCTAGATCCTGCCAGAGTTGCTCTGGGAACTGACTGGTTATTGTTTAATGACACCTGTCAGTCTTAATGATAAAGCTAAGGATATGGAAGAGTGGAACATATTTCTTCCTCAGACACTACGTTTACACATTAAGGGGTCTAAGTGGTTCAGGATGGGCAGAATGGGTTGCTCTGAGTGATGACCCCCAGTGAGAGGGAGTGTAGCTTTTTATGGGACCTTTACTTGCAGTCCTTCCTAAGGATAGGGAAAAATGGTCTTACACCCATTTGTCCAATAACTCTGTGTGTTGAGGCAGTGTTATAGCAGGTTCCGTTTCCTTCTCTGTGCTACTTCCATGGCCAAAGCAGCTGAGACTGAAGTCTTTCTCTACTGAAGCCAGTGGCTTTTTGTTCTCTGAGAGCCAGCTCCCTGAGTCAGATGGAATGCGATCCAAAACCAGAACTCAGGGCAGCATTAAGCTGCATTAACGTGGACTTGAAATAATTCCATAAACCTGAGCTGGTCACTCTACACTCTTCCTGTAATTCATAGATATAAATATAGACCTTTCAAGGGAGACAGAGACAGGTGTGATCAACCTCTCTTCCAAAACTATGGAGGCAAACAGACTTTTATTTGCCTTCATGAGCTATAGAAAGAGCCTACAAGTTTGGTTTATGCTTTGGCAGCTCATTAACAGAAGTCTAAACTTAAGTAAGATGAATCCCAGCCTCAGCATTTGTAAAAAATTCTTCTGTGTGCACATTTTTAGCCTGCGATGAATGTGAATTGGTTCAAGGATATTCACCCACAACAAAAGAGGGTAGGCTGTCCCTCAGGACCATCTGCTGTGTGGTAACTTTGTTCTTGCATGGAAGACTCGAGTCACCCACATCACTAATACTGTAAACAGTCTAAGGTGCCTGATGAATGTGACCCACTATTGCTAAAAGGTTAATGATCACCTTCAGACTGGGAGTCAGGAAAAAAAAGACTACAAGGATGTATGAGGTAAGGGAATGGAAACAGAACATGGAAGCAATACTGCTGAACTGGTACTAGTTAGCAACAGTTGAAAACAAAGCTGGGATATCTTCAAGGCATCAAACTTGAAAGTAAAAACTTAGGTGAAACTAATCACCGTCAAAAGTGTCACAATTGTACTTTCTCACAGTAAAGCTGTAGCTCTTGCTATTACAGAAAAGTTTTTAATATTTAATATTTATTTTTAATATTTCATATTTAATATTACTACTGTTTTCAGGGTCTGAGGGCACTAACAGGCCTTAATGGGCCTGATCATCCTCGCCTGTGGCAGCTACTTGCACCTCCTGCCCCATGAGCCCAGGAGCCCCATTTAAGCTCAACCCTGGGCCTTCAGTTTCTGTCTGAGCTTCCCTAGAGGAGCACTGATCTCCAGCTCAGCTCAGCGTGCAGGCTCCATTGCTGTGGACCCTGCCCTGTGGACTGACTTCCCAGCTTGACCCTGGACCTATCTTGTCACTTTGGGCCTGCCCAGTAGGCACTGGACTCTCTCTGTCCCTGGTTACCCTCACCAGGCCTGATCCTGACTCTGACCCGCAGGCTGACTTCTCAGCTTGACCTCATACCTGCTTCATCACCAGGAACTCTCCTGGTCATCTGGACTCTTGGTTGAACTCGGCTACCATCTCTAGGTCTTCTCTGCCCACCTGGCTCAGGGCCAGAGGGACAGGCCCTGGCTGCAGCCTCCTGAACTTATCATTCTACACATCCTGAACAGGGAAAAGGAAGAAAAAATGGGCACTTCTGTGGCATAACTCATCTCATCAGGTAGCAGATGTCTAAGATACTCACATGAACCATTCTGTAAAAACACCTGTTACTTTTTTTTTCCTCCCCCTCCCTATTGAGAAGAAACTAAGATGGAAGACAGAAACAAAGGCATGCTTAAAGGTATATCTCTAGGTGAGATGAATTCCATAAGCAGGCATATGCATGTAGAGCTACTCCAGATTTATTACAAATAAACCAACTATTCCTTCAGTGCCTTACTTATAACTGTGATACTAATATTTTTTTTGTATTCAGAAAAAGATATTAAAGTCCGCTGTTTGGATTCCAACTGTTTCCAGTCAACTTGATGGCATTCTACTAGACAAATGTCTGATAGAAAACACTCTTTGATTAATTCTGCTCGTTCCTGCACCAAACCAAGCTCCATTCTCACTCATAACAAACTGACTGTCTACTAGTAGGTAAATGGATGTATGAATTCATGAGCTGACTTTTGAAGGTGTGCAGGATATACAGAGTTACCTGTGAAGACAGAAATGGATGGTCAGCATCTCTGGGGAAAATAAGGTTTCACATGCATTTGTCTGCATGGGATTACAATGATATTCCAGAGTAGATGTCAGCTGCACTTAAACTCCAGGACTATGAAAAGAGTTAAATTCATATCCATTTTCACTTATCATGTCTTTATTAAACCAAAGGTAAGTAACTGCAATTTGTTTGCACAGAAGAATACATCACTACAGTCTGCTGCTGCTGCTGCTGTATCAATTCTATCAATAAATTGGACATAGAAGCCACAAAGAACACGTGTGAAAATGAGGCTATTCTAGGATTCCTATACTGTAGTATTCTACTTCCACATTGTCCTGACATGATGTTTTGCTAAATTTCAGTCTACTTTTAAATAGAAACAGACTTTATCTCTGTTATTTCAGTTTTGTATAACAGAGATGGTCTCTTTCCAAAATGTTGAGAAGATTTGGATTTATTCCACTCTTGGTAATACCCAGCACTCTGAAAAAGAAGGAGATCTGAACAGGCTTTCATCTGGTTAACGATGGAGCTTCTATATGTATGTATAGACATCTGGAGATCAAGGGTCTATAAGCAAATCTGGTAAATAATCCAGTCCTTATTGGGGGAAAATAAAAAAGAAGAAGAAGACTTGCAAGCAATTACATAGCAACTTATGCTTGGATCATACAAGAACTTCCAAAGTGAACACAGATGTTACTTCCCAGCTGAGAAAGCAAGCAACTCCACCTGTGTTGAAATCCAGTGTTGTAGCAGGCAGGATTAAGCAGTGGGTGTAAGAAAATGAATGGCCATCCTTCATAGCAAAGAAACTAGAGATGGGAAATAGATCTTTCAGCTACCAATTTCTAAGGCCAGGCAAATGCAAATTTCATACTAACCAGTGCAACTAGTAAATCCCCTCCTACATAATGTAAGAGTTAGAAAAAAGAAGAAGTAATTTTTTTTTAAATTTGATCTTAGTATGTAATATGGCTCAGATATCTTTCTCAGCTCCAATATTTCAGGATACATGAGAAAGTAACCAGGTTATAATTACACTCACTGACTTGGATTCCCCAGTTGGAAGGACAAGATGTGAGGTTTTTGCTGTATGCGCTTTGGCTCTCTATGATGTAAGAGATATGATCTCAGAAGTAATCGCCTTCACCTAAGCTGTTCATCTCGTGTTCTTCATAGTTTACAAAGAAGATTCATGGATCCCGGGGTATGAAGATGTCTCTTCTAAGAAAAGATGAACAGTGCCCAAGAAGTGCCCTTTTTTTTTACACCTTAAAGGAAGATTAGATTGGTGAGGTCAGATGAACTCAAATCTTCTGCGGAGGTTTAAATTTGGGTAAGATAAATCAATGTGCTCAGCTCTAACTGCAATAAGCTGGGACAGCCTTTTGCTCAAGCCTATGACTAGATGCATAGTCAACTATCTGAAAAGAGCATGTCGGATATTTTTGTGCCACAATGCTCAGATATGATGCAATGCAATGTTGGTCAGTACAATATAATTACAAGATAATACATTAAAACAAGTAGCAGCAGTAAACAATAAGTATCACCTATTTACAAAATAGAAGATCTCCAAATGATGTGTATATATAACTGATGGTATTATCAATAAACGTTGAAAAACGGAAACTTTCTCAACCATCTTACTTATTAATTTAGAATCCCTATTTTCAAACAAATATATACGGTCCAAAAACTTTCTCAGCTCTATGGACATGCTATGATCGTGCTTTGCCACCAGATGGCGAAGGCACAAACCTGAGTGTATGTAAACGCGTATACGCTGGTGCTGATGTTTTCTGGTAAGTTGAAGATGGCTATTTTATTTGTTGGATTTTCTTTAGCCATAGTAGGGCACTATATTTTAAAAAACTTTTCTGAAAATTGTCATAATTCTCCTGCACAAGTTAATTATGAAAAGTCATACCAGGGGACATCCATAGGTAAAGGAGGAAGTGACACAATCCAGTATTATAGCTGGGGAGGCAGCACAAGTATTTGGGGAAGCAGAGTAAAGGGAAGACAAGAGGATTTTCTTCTGTGAGGTGAATTGAATAACTGTGAAACTTCTGCCTTGCAGTAATTACGTTACTGTGCTCCTTCAGCAAATTATCCATTATGAACGTATTAATTAAGTCACCAAATAACGTCAAAAGTTCAATATCTGGCAACAAGAGAAATACAGGGAGTTACATTATCTGTTTGTGTTAGAGTAAGTGACTCTTAGGATTCAGTTCATCTCGCCTAAATTCAGGCATCCTACTGAAGGACCTCGTGCTGGTGCCTGGGTGGTTGGAGATTTCTCGGTAGAGATAAAAGGGAGAAATTAGGGAGGGTTGTGGGTGAAAACGCTCATGTCATCTACCAGGAAGCACCTAAAAGCTTTGTCTGAATCTAATCTAGTCATCTAAACCCCCTCTGGACTCAACGGAGAGAGATAGGCAGTTCCTGGAGATGATTCAACCAACCCTAAGGAAGAAGCGCTCTGTGAAGATGCTAACTTCTTTCTCTCTGATGAACACAGAGGAAGCCTGATTAGCTTTAAATAGGTCACTTGCATACAGCTAAAGCTCAGCAAGGAAGTCTTCCCGTATGTTTTCCCCAAGTGTTTCACACCTATGAGCATTTGAAAGAGTAATCATGGAGCCTGGCCTCCTGCATTGCTGTGGTATGGAAATATGGTGTGATGGCATGGTGCAGAACTGCAGGCTGGGAGGGTAAGGCTGGTGGATTTCCAGGGCAGGATTTTTTTGCTTGTTTTTTTACACATGCACGTGCAATTTCACACATGCTTTCTCCATGTCATGTTGATTAGGTTCAGTGCATCCCAGATTTCGGGATGTGCATAGTTTACTGTGCACATAAAGACAGTCAGAACAGCACACGGTGCAGCTCAGTGTGATATTTCAGAGAATGTGAAATGCATCTCCTGGACAGAGCTGTGCAGTAGATCCAGACCCATCATGGATCTTGAGCACATGCCACATGTCTATACAGCAGATGGGATTCATCTCCCCGCAGTTAAGCTATTTAAAAGTTAGGTGACTGAATCTAATCTAGTTGTCTAAGGCGCCTTTGTAGTAAAGGAAGGAGACAGGCCATTCAAGAAGATAATTCATCATCTCTCTCTTGCAAACTCATCTTACAGGGACGTGGGACATTTTCCATTGCCACTCATTTCCTGCTGGTATTTTAAATGCTATCTTAAATTTGCCCTCACTCCCACACCTGCAGAAAGAGAAGGAAGGTCAGAAGCAGTGGGGGAGTCATTGATATTCCTGGTGGAGGCTGCTCTCCAAGGATCTCCCATCTTTGGCAAACAGTGTTTCTCTTCAATGGTGAATTCCTACTTCTCTAATCTTCCTTTTGCATGAGAGAGCAATGTTGAAACACTAAAACGTCTTCTGGGTCAATTATGCTAAATTTCAATTGAGAAAAATCAAAATGCTTCACTTTGATCATTTTGAATCATTTAATTTCAATAAAGAAATTATTAGATATTTCAGAATGTATACCATAGACATTGCAATACAGTCATATAATATGTAATAACAGAGTGTATTTCAAATTAAATGAAACCAGACAAGAAAGTAGGTTTGAAAAATGCTTTGGAAACTGGAAGTGCTGCTCCATCTCAAATGTAACAATGGCTCAAAGTCAAACTATACCAGCTGACTAGCTGGGCAGTTGGTTTAAAAGGAAGTGCTAAAAACATGGGAATAGAAGCACTTACAGAGATGATTTGTTTATTTATTTATTTATTTATTTATTTATTTATTTATTTTTCCTTGGGAGATGTTGTGCTGGAAGCAGGAAGGGGACCTGTGGGAAGATGGAGGCACTGTGGGATCGTGGAGGAATACCGGGGCTATTAAGGTAGTGGGAATTCTGCATGTGTGTCCATCACATGCAGCTCTAAGCACACGAGGTTTATCAGCTGGAACTAACTGAGTATGTAATTACCTCACAGGAACAGCTTTTGCGAAAGAGGTCTTCAGATATGCATGGGGGTGAGGGCAGACTGAAATAGCAGCAGGTGGCTATGGCCCAAAAGTGAAGGGGCTCAGCTGGACTTCAGGGAGAAATAACAGAATGGTGGAAACAGTGAATTTAGGAGCAGAGTTAGCCAGCTACAAACGAGGGACATGTCTGCAGAGGATGCGCAAATGACTTTTTTGCAATTTCTGATCGCCTCACAGCCTGTCTTTGCTTGAAACAAGGTAAACCCTGGCCTCAGCTCAGTTCTGCCATTACGAGCATTCACAGTCTGTGTCGTTACCTGTGGAGGCTAGGTTGAGTGCCAGTCTGGACTTCCAGCTGCTTGAGCTTATCTAGGTAATGCCCTAAACTGCGCTTCTCACGCTCGCTTCTGTCACTTGCTCCAATTACTCATTTCTTCTCCTCCTGCTAGGCTGAGCCATGTCTCCTTTTAGTCCTCTCCTCCCTTCCTTTGCCTTCCCTCCATCCAGAGTCAGCGTCCTCACGCACAACCTAACCAGGCCACCACAGCGGGACCATTCTTTCCCCAAACAGCCCCTGGAGTCTTCCTCAGCTGAGTCCCTTGCTCCAGGAGTTCAGCCAGACCTTGGCACTTACTTCACAGACCCCCTCCGTGTTGGCTGTAGCCTGTGCGGCCACCAACACATCCAGGTTCCCCCACCCCCTGGACTCTACCTTCTTCAGCCATGGCCTTGCAACAGCAGCCAGCTTATCCTCAGTGCTGAGTTCTTCAGTTTGAAAGGCATTGCACTATAAAAAGGTTAGAGCTCATGATCATGGGTGGGGGCAAGTGGTATGTCTGCACGGTCTGACATTGTGTGAAAATAGTCTGGGATGCCAAAGGTCTTTGCAGGACAGGGGACTGAACTCTCTATTTCCAAGTCTGTAGGTAGCAGCCCTCACTTGGGTCTGTGAGTTGACACATATGGCGGAGGTGGGCTGGAGGTATTCTTGATCTTTGATCTCGTAGGGAACATGGCAGTGGAAAATAGGATTTGGGATCCTTAATGGAACTATGGCGTGCTTGTCGGGTAGGGTTTAGGATAAGAGTTGCACTGGCAGACTTGAAGGGCTGGCTGACAGGCTTCTCGGCAGTTGAATTTTGTTGCCAAACCCGAAAGGAGGCCACAGAGTTGTGCAGGGACAGCCCTTAAGAGCTGGAATTCACTACCCGCTGCTAAGGACACAGAAAAAAACAAGGACACAATTGCCAGTTTGGGGAGGGGGCTGTTCTTCCTTCCCTGCCCCACTCCTTCAGTGACCACCTCCATTTATGCCCCACTGAAATTTTCCAGGATTCTGCTCTGTTGGGGTCTTGGCAATTTTGCCGCCATTACTTAGAAACACAATTTTTCATTTAATTTTAGAATAAAGAACATTCTGAGGGAGCCTAGCAGGGAGGATGGAGCCCACCTGCAATGTCAGCTGCAGGGAGGGATTATTCCCTTGCAACAGAACTACCTCAGAGCATCTTGTCTCTATGTCTGAAACACAAATGGCCATGAAAGAAAAAAGGATCGTTCTCAGCCCCATGTCTAAATGCAGCAGCTAAGTCTGTAGTTGGCCTGGGCTCGTAACGAGCATCCTTAGTTGGACAGCTCAAGACCTGACAAAGCTCATTAATCCCACTATTAGTCAAAATCAGATTGCTTTGATCACATTACTCCAGGAACATAGTCCTGGTGTGGAGGCCAGAGTGCACGGTGCTCGCAATCTGCCACAGTCACTGCCCCTGTGGGCACCTGCTGTGGAGGTTCGAGCTGGGGCCATGGGGCAGGAGGTCTCTGTGTTGGGCTCTGTGGGGCACCGGGACAGAGCTGGGGCCTTGGGGCAGTGAGTGGCAGCTGGGGCCATGGGGCAGGAGGACTCGGTGTTGGGCTCTGTGGGGCACCGGGACAGAGCTGGGGCCTTGGGGCAGTCAGTGGCAGCTGGGGCCATGGGCCAGGAGATCTGGGCTGGGGCTGTGGGGCAGGGGGAAAGAGATGGCCGGGGCTCCACGGGGGCAGGGGCCGCGTCTCCCCGGGCTGAGCCATGGTGCCCCACAGCAGCCCTGCTCCCAGCATGCCGTGGGGATGCCCCAAGGCATGCTGGGAGGGTGGCTGCCGCCAGCCCAGACCTGGTGTGGCAGAGCCGAGGTGCTGGCACCCTGAGGGCGCTGCCTTCCTGCCAGCTTAAAGCCATGGGCTCTATGCAGCCAGTGCGTCGCTGTCTGCTTTCCGGGGGCGTGCAGCCGTGTGCCTTGCAACCTCCTCGATCGCCTCCTTGGCGCACTCCAGGCTCCTTTGTGCGACCTTAGATCCCTTCTCCATGCATGCGCTGATGCTCTGGTCCCCTCACACCTGCTAAAGTCTCCTCCAGTCCTCTCCCTGCATCCTCAGGTTCCTTCTGTTTCCCTCCGTGAGCACCTGAGCCCCCTGCTTTCCCCGCCCGCAGCACTCTCCTCCCTTCCATTTCCCCCAAGGCTTCCTCTGATCCCCTCCGTTGCTCGCCACGCGCACCCTCAGCCCCTCCATTCCCTTCCCTCTGTGCTCCCGTCCCCTCCATTCACCTCCCGGCATGCTTGCATCCCCTCCCTTTCCCCCACTCACACTCACTTCCCCTCTACAGCTTCTCTCTTCTGCAGTCAGTGCTGCTGCCAAAGGCACTGTGCCCCTTCCACAGACCTCTGCAGCTGTACAGTTGGGGCGCGGGGGTCAGTAGGAACTCAGCTCTGCTCCCACTGTCTCGCTCACTCCATTGCTTCCTTTGAGGCTCCCTCAGATTTGCAGGGCAGAAAATAATGTGCAGGGGATACCTTTCAGGCACTCGGTGTAAAGCCACTCTGCTTTCCATGCAGCCATCTCAGCTATCTGTTCTGCTTCTGCAAGGGGTCTCTCAGCCTGCAGTGCTTACCAGGCAGGTGAGAAAGCAAAGACCTCAGGCATCGTTTCCTTCCGAAGAGGCCAGAGGGCCGGCCGCTCCTCGGACCACCCTCAGGGCAGACTGAGAAGTAACCAGAGAGGGTCACCAGAATGTACTGCGTGCAGGCACTATTCCCGTGCCTCGTTCGGGTGTGTGATACTGCGTTGTCACGCTGTAGATGGGAAGCTGCTCTCAGTCTCCTCCACTGGGAACCCAAGTGGTGGGATGGCACTGCGAGTGTTGCAGGCTCCATCTGAGCATCACATTTTTCTTCTGCAAAACGAGTGACTTTCGAATGGAAATGGGCTTTTGGGGCTCCAGTGATAATCTCCACCTGGCGCCACCCTTCTTTTGGTTTTGCCCTGTTAGGATCACATCTTCAAAACCCCCCCCAATTAGAACTCACCCCGAGACCAGGATTCACAGACGTCATCTCTAATGCAGAGAGAATTTAGTGCCAAGGGAGAGAAATGACCTTTCCAATAAGCGCTTTTTTTTTTTCTTGATTTTGCCAGGCTTTGACACTGTTTGGAGGCATTCATGGTGGATTTGCCTTAATACAGTTTTCAGGGTGAGAGAGCAAACCCCTCTGCTCCTTCGCTAGGCCATGCCATCTCCATGCCTGTGGCCTAGGGAAGCAACAGCTAGGAGTTGGCCCTTCCTCCCCAGAGGCTGAGAGAGTGCAGTCACAGTCTTCCTCTTTATTCATTCACTAGCTCATTTAGGCCTTCCTTCCCGAGCAGAGCCTCTCCTTGCCAGCAGTTGTAGCCCCGCAACCCTGATCTGGGGACATTGCGGGAGTGGCACGCCTGAGGTGAGCCCCAGCCTGGGGGACCCCTCCTGTGGCTCCCCGTGCCCCCTGTTGTCCTTGGGGAGTGGGCAGTGAGGTGCGGGCAGCTCCCTAAAGTGCCCCAGGCAGCTCCCCTTGCCCTTGCAGGGCCCACCTTGGCAACACCTGGGGGGTCAAGGAGTCCCTGCAGCCCCTCTGTGACATGGCCTGGGGCATCACGCAGTGCATCGCAGCAACAGCTGCGCCCTCCCCATATGGCCCTGGGAGCCTGAGCTGAGCCCAGGCGCTTGGGGCTGCTCTCACCACAGCTCTGCCCTGCCCTGCTCTGCTCTGGAGCAGCTGCTGTGCAGCGAGCAGGAGAAGGCCAGAGGAGGTGGTGGGACAGTGCGAGACGCTGTTTGGTGACCTTCCCAGCAGGTCGTTGGAGAGGAGCATTTCTTCCTGCCACAAGAGCTCTTTGGACTAACTCGGTAGGCTGGGAATTCCCTCTGTGCCCCTAGGGAAGTCCTCGGTGCTGCTGGGAATTGCTGCCTGCGGGAGCCCTCCATAATATGGCACTGTCAGGGCTGCAGAACTTGCATGTTTAGGATCTTTGCTCCCCGGCAGTGCGTCCAGCCCCGTTTTACTAGTCCCTTGTCAGCTGCGGTCATAGGACCTTTGGTCCTCGCTCCAATAACTCTTTCCTCCTTTGCTGCTGTCACACCTGTGGTCCTTGGCACTGTGGAGCCAACCTGGTTTGACAGGAGTGTTTTGGAGGTGGGCAGTCATGGCTACTGGAGTCTTTGAGCACTGGGAAGGTGCATGAGAGGAGCACTTGTAAAGGTGCTTCATGTCTGAAGAATTTGCAGACGGCTCCTGTGTATTTCCCTGCTGCTGCTGTCTTCAGTTTTGGATCATCTTTCCAACCAGACCTTCCAACTTCTGCCCCTCATGTCTGTGGGCTCAGTAATTTACGTATTCTCTTGTGAACCAAACGCTTGCTTCACTCACAGGAGATTTACCTTGTCCTCTTCAGCAATTTTCTTTGCCTGAGAAACTTCTGCAAAAGTAAAGAGCTTTACTTCTGTGCTTACAAAAGTTCATTTGTGGTTCATATGCTCTTTGAGTTCAGGTTCTGAGGAAGAATGGACCTCAGGCAGACTGAGCGAGTCCTTGCAGAAGTCAAAATGACTTTACCTTACTCCTTTTCGGTAAGTAATGGATTTCACACAGCACAGTGATGCCAGTGCACTTTTCGCTCAGCTGAGAAGAACTTCCTCCAAAGTGTACCACAGTCTAAAAGAACCTGTATCTTTGCTCCCTATAGGCACGCTATAGCGTGAGAGAAAGGAAGCCTGTTGTATGCTATCAAGCTCCACTGGAAAGTAGGTTATAGGCACAGCTTCTCGGAAGAGCTAATCTCTCGTATAGAAGGGGGATAGAAGATGTTAAACGAAAATGTAGCTACGCACAGCGCAATCAGAAACTATGTCTAGGTTCTGTAATTGTAGGGCCATCAAAGGCCGGTGGACACCAAGAAGGGGAAGATGGCCAAGATGCTCACAAGGAGTATAACCTTCGGCGCAGGAATACTGTTGTCCAGTATCAAGAGCCTTTGGAATGTGGGTTACGCGCGCAGTTTGTCAGAAGGCCTGATTCCTTGTGCTTAAGGGTGGGAGCTATAAGTTCTTGAATGAAAATGTGCATATGCAGAGACAAACAAGAAATGATGACTTGGTACTGTAATGACAGGGTCCTCAGAGGACGATGAAGAGCAGGAAGAGGATGACGGCGAAGATACTCCAAAGCCATCTAACCTGCGGCAAACTGCTGAAGACACTCAAGCCCCACTGGAAGGTAGGCTATATGCAGAGCCTCTCTGAAGGGCTAATTTCTTGTGCGGGAGTGGCATACAGGGTGTTGAATGGAAAGCTATACGCGCACAGACAAATAAGAAGTTCTCGCCAGGTTCTATAATCATAGGGGCAACACAAGAAGGTGAAGGCCGAGAAGGGGAAGATGACAAAGATCTCTGCAAGGAGTATAACCTTCGACCCAGGAAGACCATCACGTACTTCCAGCATCCACTGGAAAGTAGGTTCCATACACAGTTTCTTGGAAGAGCTGATTTCTTGTGGATAGTGGGCTAGAGGTTGCTAAATGAAAAGACGTATACCTCCCACCCAACCCCCCTCCCACACACACACACACACACACACCTTTCATTTAAATTCCTTGCCTTCATTCTGCAGGTAAAACTCTCCCTTTGGGATCGAGATGCCTGTATCCTGCGCACACTGCAGTTCTTGGCCAGTGTGCATGCTCACTGCTGCTTTTCATTTCTTCACGGCCATCTTCTCCTGACAGGCAAAGGGCTGCTCCGTCACAAAGCCCATGCTGCAGAAGAACAAACAGGTTGGTGTACGGATAGTGATAGTTCTCAGGGATCCATAGCGGTGCCACTCCCATCACTCAGTAATGCTTGAAAAGATTTTCCGATTGATGGCCGTGATGGGAAAATCGCAGCATTGTAGCTGGCACAGCTGGAGGGTCTAGAGAAAGCAAGGCTTTTCCTTTGGGAGAGAAGATAACTTTCATTAGCCCACAGCTTTTAAAAAGGCAGGATTTAGGGGTCAGCGATGAGATGATTGCGGATTGTCCTGGCTGAGATTGGGGATCTGCAATTCTTCTGTTCCGCACTTGAAGCCAGAATCCCCTTCCACAAATTGTCATTAGACGATTTCATTGTGCAGCATAAAAATGTCCACCTGCCTTTCTTCACGCTTGCATAGTGAACGCCAATCAAGACTAGGGAATATTTCATGGTTTGGGAAGTTTATGCCAGTGCATAAGCGCTTCTGCACTCACTTGCCAACATGAAAACCACAGCAATCCCGCTAACTGCATGTTCAGTTAGAAAGCCCCTTTCCCTTTCTCCTCCATTCACATCAGGTGTCTTCCCCAAAGCTCTGGGAAAGACGAATTCAAGGCAAAGCACGTGTATGGAAGGAAAAGCAGAACCACCCTGCCGGAAGCTGATCCAGTGCAAATCTAGAGTTCGGTAAGCAGTGGTAACTCATTGTGTCAGTGGGGACTTTTCCAGGGGTCATGAAAACCTTCCCTACTGGGCTGCCGACAGCTCCCGGGCTTTACACTTTCCTCTCAGGGAACTTCAAGATCGTCCTGAGCCTTTCCATAGGATAAATTTGGAGGAAGCCTTTTTTTTCCAGGTGGCAGCTTTCTCTGGCCTCTGACATGTCTTCTGTTGCATGTCTCTTTAGGTATGCTTTGATGGTGTGGGTGGTCTCTCTCACCACATTTCAGCCTTAAAGGAGATGGTCCTGTTCCCACTGCTTTACCCAGAATTCTTTCAGAGATTCCAAATCCGACCCCCCAGGTAACGGGCAGTGCATTCAAACTACAGAACTAACTGCTGCAACATGCTTTTCAACATGAAAAGTATCCTCCTTTTTTTTTCTTTCTTTTTTTTTTTTGGAGGGGCAATATCTCAAGACGTAATGGTTAGCTTTATATATTCTTGGCCAACAAAGCTTGACTCACTGGATGTTGAAATATGACTTGAAATCCTTCCCTTTCCATACCTTTAAAAGTGTGCAAATCTTCAGATGCTTTGCTGCTTTGGTCACAGGAATTCCCTTTTCTGGCTGATGTTTTAAGGAGGGTGTGGAAACACAGAAGACCTTTTTGGCCTCCCAGCTGAAGGCTTCCTCCCCAGTGCTTCCAACAAATTCTGGCAGGCACAGTCCAAGAGACTCCAACTGTGGCAAGGGAGAAAGACAGGCTTTGCTCTCAAATCTGTCTAAGACGGGAAGTGTTCTGGTTAGGAGGGAAGGCCGCTTTGCTTTCACAACGGGGGCTGTCATGGGCACTTTTCCATGTTTTTGTTGTAGCTACGTACATCTCTTTTTTTCATGTTGCAGAGGCTGTCTGTTCTATGGCCCACCAGGCACTGGAAAGACACTGGTGGCTCGAGCGCTCGCAAATGAATGTAGGCAGGGAGACAAGAGAATAGCGTTCTTCGTGAGAAAAGGTGCCGACTGCCTCAGTCAATGGGTGGGAGAATCCGAGCGACAGCTGCGCTCATTATTTCGGCAGGTAAGGAGGAAATGCGCAGTAGGTTGGGTCAGAGTTGGACCTCTACTTTTCCGGGTTGGACGTCTTCCAGGAGGACTTGGCCTCTTGGGCAGTTTGGCAGTGTCTCCTGTTGAAAAGGAAACATCAGTGTTTCCTTTTCCCATGCCGTGCTGCTTTGCCTGAGGGGCTGGAAATCTTGCAGATGTTGGGTCCAGCACAGTGCCAGTGCCTTTGCAGCCATAATGTTTATCCTGCATGTTCTCGCTGCGTGGTGCTCTGTTTCACATACGTCAGTATGCCTGCATCTGCACTTCCCTTCCAGGCCTATGAGATGCGGCCTTCGATTATTTTCTTTGATGAGATCGACGGTCTCGCTCCTGTGTGCTCCAGTCGCCAAGACCAGATTCACAGGTACTTCCTTTCGCTTCCATTTCCATGTCATCTGCTTCATCTCTAGGAAAAGAAGACCCACCTGCTTCCCTTTATACAACACACCCACACACACCCACACTCTGAACTCCTCGAGTACAATGACACAGAGCTTCACAGCAGTTTAAAGGCAGGAGTTGAAATCAGGTCACTAAGCTTGGTGTCCGGACAAGGTCTCTCTCGAGACCTTGCCTCGCTTTTTCTGTCTTACCATGAGTCCTTTCGCTAACAACAGCTCATCCAGAAAAGCTTTTCCTTTCTGAGCGACGTGACTTTGGAGAAAGTCATGCCAAAGGTAACAACAGCTACTAACCCAGGGAATCCAAACAACATTTTTTTGGTAGTTCTATTGTCACAACGCTCCTGGCGCTTATGGATGGCTTAGACGGCAGAGGAGAGATCGTGGTCATTGGAGCCACCAACAGGCCAGACTCCCTGGATCCTGCTTTACGAAGGCCTGGACGCTTTGACAGGGAGTTCCTTTTCACCTTGCCAGACAAAGAGGTAAGGCTGTTTCGTCAACCTTCCTGCTACTGGCACAAAGCCTTGCTCGACAAGAAAACCGGCTTACCCCACAGCATCTCCGAGAGCGAGCAAGGAAACAAGTGGCATACGTGCTGCACACCTCCCGGTTCCCCACACAGAACTGGCAGGAAGGCTGCAAACAGGAGTTTCACTCCGCCTGGAGCACATGGACATTCTTCCTTGCCCAAGGGCTTGCTCTTTGCTTAGTTAGTGAGTCCACCTAGGCTCTTGCCTTCTGAGGTTGCCGCCTTGTTCTCAGTTCTCCAGTTGGGAAAGCCTCGGGGGAAAACTTGGGCTTGAGTGTGGCTGGGCTGGGAATCCTGGGAGCCGCCCAAAAGCATTTAGGGAGCTGACATTGTTACTGGTATTAGCAGGGAGCTCGGGCTCTTTTTCTTTTTCTTTATCTTTCTTTTTTTTTTTTTTTCTGGCTACCCCAGATTCTTTTGTCTTTAGTTCGCATTTTGTGGGGAAAAGGAGAAAAAGGTTATTGGATTGAAGGCTAGGAAAAATGCACAACACACTATACTGGACAGAAACAGGAAACACTTCACTGAAGCTCTGGCAAAGAGCAGCGATGAACATAGGCACAGCTTGACATTTGCTCGTTCAAGGATAGCAGCTGGAGTCAGAATTCTTGCTCCTACTACTGTACTTACTCTTCCTATCTACTTGAAAAGTACTGAGCTTTGAAAAGCAGGCAGTGTGTTACTAGAATGTAAACATTTCTTAACTTTAGCAGAGGAAGACAAGCAATTATGGGAATGTGACGGGGGGAGGGGGACTGCGCATTGCTTATTTTCTTTTTGAGAAAGAGGCTTAAGACAAACCACAGTGTGACCACCTGGTTTGTAGGCTCGAAAAGAGATTTTCAAGATCCACACCAGAGACTGGAGCCCTAAGGCCCTGGACGCACTGCTTGAGGAGCTTGCTGAAAAATGGGTCGGTAAGATGAAAAAACGCACCGAGTTCCTGCCTGTGCCTGGCTCCTGACAGCGTCTGAGCTTGTGCCAGGCAGTACCCAAGCTGCTTCTGTCTCCTTGCCTTCCCTTGCCTCTGAGAACATGGAAGGCTCTGGGGGGGGGGTCTTCCTCAGGAGCTAAGGTTGGCTCAGAGGCCTACTTCCGAAGCACAGGCTGTAGGGCGCTGGGCCTCCCGTAATGCAAGCTCCCCATCAGGGCACTGCTCTGCAGTGCAGGAACTCTTTTGCCATTGCCCATGAAACTCTTCCCCTTTGGGCCACATGCAAAGACTTTGAGAGTGTCCCTTTGCAAAGCCTGTCCTTGACTCCTTTCTGCTGCCTGAATTCTGCTCTTGTTGCTCAGGATACTGCAGGGCCGATATTCAAGCCCTCTGCGCTGAAGCTGCCCTCTGTGCTTTGCATCGACACTATCCGCAGATCTACACAAGCAGTCACAAGCTGCACATCGATATTGCTGCCATTGAAATCACAGCAACAGATTTTCTTGTGGCTATGCAGAAGACTGCACCAGCTTCACAGAGGGCTGTGGCTTCCCCTGGACAACCACTGCCACCCCTTTCCAAGCCACTGCTTCAGAACACGCTACAGAGACTCCTAAAAGGCCTCCAGAGGGTATTTCGCCACGCAGCACTTGCACTCCAGCAGGACCAATGGCCAGGCAGGGCTTCACTGCCTTCACTGCCGTAAAACTCTCCCAAAGCAAACACTGCTAGTTTGTGCAAGCAACAGAAACAAACCTTTCAGTCAGGAGGAGGTGAAACTGAATGGTAGAGAGGGCAGAGCCGGGAACTCCTCCCACTTCACAGTACAGAACTCTATGTTCTCCACTCGAGCATCCAGTTTCCGAAGGCTGTCAGCATCATCTTTCCCGTTTGCAAGGACAAAAGGAGCTTTCACCACTAGCAAAACATAGCTTGCGCAAATCCAGACACTTAGGAGAGCTCTGTAGAGACTGAAGGCTTTGGAAAATGGCATTCAGTGTATGCCCCGCAGACAAAGAAATACAAGGCCCCGGGTTTCAGCTCACATTTAGAAGCTGTCTTAGCACAAGACAGGGTTGCAGACTCTTCGGAAAAGTTAACAAGCTTCTTTTGCCTTCTCATGGTACCACTCATTTCTTAGAAAATGACTGCATGGACAGTGATGAGGAGTCACCTTCTGGTCCTGAAGATGAGCCGTTTCCTCCAAGGCCTGGCCAGCAAAAGCAAACCTTCCTTAACTGTAACAGGTAACTGCCCGTGTCCTTTCATTGAAATTCTTCCGATTGCTGGGGCTTTCCAAGCTGTCATGGCCGTTGCAAGTGGGAGGGGCGTTAGATGAGGGAGGACAGAAGACTTAGTCCAGGGTGCTTTGGTATCAAAAACTGCAAGCAGGAAGCACGGAGATATAACTAGGTGCTACAGTTGTAGGAAAGCAAGTAGCTCCAGCCGATCATCCGGAAGGAGACAGCCTCCTTTTCCTCCACCAAAGACATCCACAGACAATTAGGGCATGCTGATTTCATGCATGCTGTTCTTCAAGGATTCAAGGCCAAAGAAATGTGTTGTCTCTCCTCTTAGCTAAAGAAATGCAACGTGGGTTTGTGGAGTCACCTAGCTTCCCAGATTAGGAATGCAGGAGTGACTCAAGAAAATTGAGGAATGGCCAGCTAAAAGAGCATAATAAAAACCCTGCAAAGAAGGGCTTCATTTGCGATCTTTAAGCCACTATGCTTACATTCATATTTTGATAGTGCAATGTGAAAGTAATTCAATCCCACAGTGGAGAAGTTAGCTTATGGGGTCCCAGCTGCATCAGTAGTTTTTCTCACTCTCTCTTACCGTGCTGCTCAGGAAGGCTTCTGACCCACAGAACTTGGTCCAGTCTCTAGGCTCCTTGGCCTGAGCCAGAAAAGGTCCTGCAGTACTGGGAGGGCAAAAAAAAAGAAAAAAAAAGGTGCTGTTCACAGATGTATTCCATGATAACAGAGCAAAAACCATGAGAAAGTTGTATTTGCAATCTAGGAGAGAGCACACAAGGAAAGATGAAACTATCTGAATGAAGGGATCCTCCAGTTCTGTGGACTCACAGGAATGTTTTGCACTTTGTTAGATACAGCAAAGGCCTTTCAGAGCCCACAGCATTTGTTTTCCCACAAGGTTCTTCTGCTCCTTCCTGACCACCTTCTCCATTTCCAGTGGACCCCCTGCACCTAAACTTGACCAAGGCAGAGGCCTCAAGGCTGCTCAGTCAAGACATATTGAACATAAAAGCCGCGCGGCCGGGGGGAAGAGATCCAGACCAGCGTGTGCTGGACAAAGAAAGACACCTTGAACATCTGTGTCTTGACTGATCACTTCCTTTGCAAACTTCTTGTTTTGCAGTTACGCTCCTAGCAATGCTTGTTGCCAGCCAACATGTCACAGGCCCAGGTTCTTAATCGCTGGAGAGCCCGGGTACGGGCAAAGTTCCCACTTGGCACCTGCACTAATACACGCGCTGGAGAGGTTTGCGGTTCACGTGCTGGACCTGCCGGTTCTCTTTGCTAGCAGCACCTCACCCGAAGAAAGATGCGCACAGGTACCTCTTCTCTCTGCAATCTCACAGGATCAATAGACTCAGGGGAAGCAGGCAGACCTCCTGCGGTTAATGGTGGTGGCCTGGCTTTCCTCTGCTTCCTGTGGTGTTTATTTCGCGCTGAAAGAACACTTTTCTTGTACGCTGAACAATGCAGAAGAAGGACGTTGTGCATGAGCATCTTTTCCATTCCAGGCTAAACAGTAAGGATGTTGCTAGCAGCTCAGGGAGCTCCAAGATGCTCTTGATAAAGCCCTCTGCATGGCAAGAGCTGCTGCTCATGACAGTGGGCTCTCCAGAGTTGTTTCCCTTGCCTCTTCAGGCTCTGTAGCTCCCAGGAGGCGCCTCTGCCTCAGCCTGACTGCACGTCATGCCCTTTCTCTAGCCTCCCTCTTTATAACACTGAAATGCAACCCAGGCTTGGGAGGGGGGAAGAAAAGGGTTTCTCTTCTCTCATCATACCGCAGGGAAGAGGCAAGAACACACTTGCTGGATTCGAGCGGTGTAGCAGTGGCCCCACGCTGATGTGGACCCTGCTGAAGGGCTGGGCCTGTTTTTTCAAGCACACTACCACTCGCACCGGGCATGAGGCTCTGGGCGAGTTACCTGACATCTAAGCAGTTTGGAAATCAGGCAGAGATTCAGGCCTGCCTCTTGCTGTGTAGCTATGTCCAAGGAGTTGGGTCCAAGCAGCAATGTTACCTTATTCTTGGTGGCTTGTTTGGACGCTTTGTCTTTGTGCACTCCCGTTTTGCAGGCAATTTTGATTGATCCATTGTTGTTCAGCAGCAGCCTCTGCTACCCGCTTCAACAGTCTTCTCCAAACTTCCTTTTGACTACTTGATCCGAGAAGCCCAGAGGACAGCACCGAGCATCCTTTCTATTCCACATATCCATGCCTGGGGGGAGGCTGCCGGACTCACCTTGAGAGCTATGCTCACAACATTACTAGAGGGCATTCCAGCATATGCTCCAGTGCTGTTGCTCGCTACGTCGGATGTTTGCCATGCAGATCTCCCGGCAGAGGTATTTCTCTCACTGCCTTCCCGGCTTCTTTCAGTCTCATGTTAATTTATCACTCCATTAAGCACCCAAATACTGTGCTCTCCTAAGCCATTCAACACCGGCATTACTAGGGCACCCTGCTGGCATCTCTTCCCTCTGCAGTTGCCACAAGGCTTCAACATGAAGGGCAGCAAGGCAAGTAAATCCAAAACAGGCAACCTAGGAGATGCTCAGTGTCCTCCCTTGGAGCACTGGAACCTCGGGTCGCTTCACAGAGCTTTAATCCTAGAGGTGTTCCTTAAAGAAGATGCCCTACATTGCCCTGCCGACCCACTACAATCTCGCCTTTAAGGCCAAGAAGCAAACTTGTTCTAGTCTCTCCCTTATTCAAAGCATTCCTCAGCTTCACTGGAAAAGGAATTCATCTTTGTGGAGCAGAACACAAATTTGGGGGGGGGGGGGCTTACGGCTGCGCTGTCTTTTCTCCTCCCACCTCAGGTACGAGCTTTATTTTCTGAGCTTTACGGAGAAGTTTTCAATGTCCAGTCACCTAGCGAGGAGGAAGGGAGAAAGTTTTTCGAGGACTTGCTTGTCCAGCAAGCTGCTAAGCCTGCTGCACCACAAAAGAAAGCAGGTGAGCCTATTCTACAAACACAGCGTTGCTACCTCTAGCTTAGCAGCCATTCGGCATTTGCTTTGGTAATAGATTTCCTGGCACGAAGGTTTACTCTGCTTGTGTCCGAGTATCATCACTTGGCTAACCTTTTCTGGTTGACTGAAGCTTGTCAGGCACGGGAAGTCCTCCTGCCTGTGGCATCACCACCTGAGCCTCGACTGCTGAGAGAGGAGGAGGAGAGGCAGCTCGAGGAGCAAGGGGACGAGACATGGCCAGCGGTGCCTGCAGAGTCCAGTACACCCCTCTCTACTGGCAAGTCCTTTCTTCCTTTTTTCTTTTTTCCTTTTTTGGAGAAGGTGCCAATGACATTGATATCTTCCCTCTTGTCATGGCATACCTGCTTTTGCTGATGCCGGTGGCTTTATGCCAAAGGCATTCCATTTCCAAATTAGGTGCAGCATGTGAGGTCAGTCCCCAGGACAGTCACTCAACATGCTTATGAAATAAAGCCCAGCCACAGAGCTTGGCTCACACTGTAAAACACTGGCCTCGATGGCCCCGCAACGGCTAACTTCTCAAATGTAACATGTTGTTTAGAGCAGTTGCTGAACACTCCACAAGTTCTTATGGTAATAGGAAACAGTGAGGATTTTTCCTTTGCTTTTGTTTCCTTTTTCTCTTCCTCTCCCTCTTGCCTTCCTGGCCACCACCCCCATACCAAGTCATTGCCATCTGTCTGTGAGGCTTAGGCAACCTCTGCTTTTGGAAGACAGGGGAAGGAGAGCTTGTCTCCAAAGACTTTTCTGCTTCTCACCTCTTTTACTTCCTGTGATGAGAGGCAAAGCCACCTGAGCTTATGACCTTGCTTTGTGCTCATGCCTTCGGTCTACAGTCTGCTCTGTGCACAAAATCTTCAAGGGCGTTCTTTTATGCATGATATAGTCTATTAGTTCTTGCGCTTTTTAATTCTAATAACAATTGGACCCCCTTCGCTTGCTGCCCTCTCTCCCTCAACACATGCATGTAGTGAGCCAGCACAACGGTACTTCAGTCCCTCTCACCATTTCCCTTGTGCACCAAGTAAGACGACGGTGCTAGATTTTGCAGACAGAACTGCTTAGCTAATGCTTTGGCTTGCTTTTTCTCCTATCTCTGTGCAGCTGCCTGCAGACAAAAGCGAAGGAGGAACGCATCGCCCTCAGAGAGCCTAGCAGAGAAGAGGAGGAAATGCTCACCCCCTGCTGAGAAGGAAACCAGCATCTCTCTCAGGGTAGGTTGGAGCTCACTGATCCACCTTTGCTTCCCGCTCTGCTGACGACCCTTGAGCTATCCATTCTGCCAGCAGAGCTGCAGGCATGGGCAACATTCAGCTAACGGGGAGACAGAAGCACCTCAGGAGGCTCCCACTGCCAGCTGGCAGCCCTCTTTCTAGAGGCTCTGTGGCCTCTCTTCAAAAGATGCATTTCGCAGGGCCCTGCATTGCAGCCACAGAAGCTCATCCAAGGCAAGAGGGCCTTTGCTGTGGCAGCCGCTGTTCTTTACTACAAAACGGGCCATGGCAGTTCCCGCTGTTCTCAGAGAAGTTCACTTGCAGTTAGGATCATGGAGGTGATAGCCTGAGGAGCAGCACGATGCTAGCTGAAACTGGAGCCTTGCTTTTTCTCGCAAGTCGGACACAGCAGCTCATTTCCTCCATGGAAATCTGCTGCGATAGTTAGTCTGTTCTTGGACGTTTCACTCCTTTTTTATTTAGCCATACAAGGAAGGAGGATGCGAGTTGTGGGGGACCATTTTCTTTTGTGTCTGAACACATCGAGAGCCTATTCAAATGATCTCATGCTAACGTAAACTTGTACTGTCTCCCTTTTTTCTTCAGCAACTTTTGAAGGTCGTTGGCGATGCAACAAAGCACTGCAACATCCGCCACCTCGAAAAACTACACCTGGTGCTCAGCCAGTGTGTTTACCGCCATCGGCAAGACGATGACAAAACGCAGTTGATAGAGGTATTTTGGTTACACAGCACTTCCTGTCACTGTTCTGCACCTCTTTCTTGCGCACAGTGGATATCCTGCTTATTCGCTATTCCTCTCTTTCCTGCTTAGCAGTCCGTGTTACATATGAGTTGCTGACTTCCACCTGGAAGGCATCTACACAGACTTTCATTTTATACAAAGCAGCTAGCTACAGGATTTTACATTTCTATTCCAGCTTATAGCAAGTTTGCCTGTGTTTAGCTGGCAATTATTATTCCTTTTTTATCTTTTTTTATCTTTTTTTAGGAAATGAAGGAAGAAATTGAAAACTTCTCCCGTGCTCAGTAACAGGAAACGTGCTTCTACTCTGCCATTCTTTTTCATTATTTGCTGTTTAGTCCTCAGTGCACAATTCAGTGAAGAGAGCCTGTAGTTATCATATAAAGACATCTGTTTGTATATATATCCAAATATAGCGAGGCTATACCAATAAAGCTCGTATAAATCCTTTCAAGCTTTCTTACTGGCTGTTTGTTGCTGTTGTTGTTCCATACCTATTGCGTATACATACACGATCTGTTGACATAGAGGCATTTGGCCTTCCTTTCGCATGTGCATTGCCTGAAAGTCTCGTGCCTGGCATTTTTAGGAGACCAATGGTCGTCAGTGCCTTTGACCTACACACATCTGGACATCTCCAAGTAATCTCAGTGCCTCTCTCAAAAGAAAGCAACGGAAAACTCGACCATCTTTGCCCAAACGGTGACAGGCGGTTTTTCTGGCGTCGCCTGCGCTACTGCCTATGCCGTTGTCTATTAGGCAACGTTGCAAGGCAGCGCAGAGGTCATTCTTCTTTGGACCTGCTCGCGCCCCCAGGGATTCTCAGAGAAGGAAAACAAAGCTGCAGCAAGCGTCGGGGAGGAAAACTCTTCCCCAGGCAGCGGCACTTTGCTGTGCTCGGGGCGCCCCGCACCCGGGCACGTCTCAGCCCGCAGCACTGCCTGCTGCCCGCCGCCCCCCCCCAGCAGCTCTCCTCCGCCTGCTCGGCGGCAAGCGGCGCTCGCGCTCTCTCGGCCCCTCGCCTCGGCCCTGGCCCCCCTTCTCGGCCTGCCAGCGCCCCTGGCAGCCGCTCCGCCGCCGGGCACGGCTATCCCGGCACAGCTCTCCGCCCGGGCGGCTGAGCCGAGCCGAGCCGAGCCGAGCCGCGCCAGCCCCCGGCTCCCCCGGCGCCCACTCCCACCCGCAGCGCCCGCCCGGCACCCACCCGCCGCCACCCGCCGCGACCCCCAGCGCCGCCGGCAGCCGTGCTCCGCGCCGGGAGCCGCCCTCGCGGCGGGAAGCGCCCCCGAGCCCCCCCGAGGCTGCGAGCCTGCCCGGGGCTGCAGCGCCCACGGCGCCGGCTGCCCCCGCACCCTTGCCCCCACCGCGCCTGTCGCGCTCTCGGCTCCGCGCAGCGGCCCCGCGCCCCGACGCCTCGCCGCCCGGCGCCCGCGCTCTGCCCCGCCGCTGCCCCGGCCCGCCTCACCCGGCCGCAGCCTGGGCTAGCGCGCCCCGCAGCCGCGGCACTCCAGCCCAGGGCGCTGCTCTTCCCCCGCGCTCTCCTGCTCGCCCCGCCGAGGCTCAGCGCCTTCGCCCCAGATGCTAGCAGCGTGTTCATTGCACTGCTTTAAAGGCTCGCGTCTGGCATTGTAACACAAGAAATCGGCTTGGGGCAATGGAAACTCCCTTGCCAGGCTTGCTTGCCTGGATCGGCAGCGGTAATGGGCCTTCTTCCCAACGGAGAGCTGCCAGAGGCTGGTCACAGCCTGCCCTTCTGAGCGCAGATCCAAAAGCTGCCCTGGCAGATGGCCGTTGGCAGACGTCCGTCGCAGAGCAAGCGGCCATGGGAGCGTCGTCTTTCTTTTCCTGCTTCTGCCTGCTGCAAACAGAAATCAAGCAAACAGCAGGCAAGAAAATCAGGAGGAGAGAGCGCTTCTGCCCTTCCCCTTTGTGCAGTGCAGTGCTGTGCGATGCAGCAGCAAGATCCGAGAGTGAACAGCTGAAGGCGCCACACACACTTTACCCCAGACTTTGGAGAAACTCCAAGGCAGCTAAGCGCTTACGAAGGAAACAACCACCCGAGCTGTAAAACTGTGAGCATCCCTCAAGGGACACAGCCTTTGCTGATCTGGTTTTACATTTGACTCACTGTGTCCCCTCAGAGAGGGCTGCTGCCCAGGTGCTCCTGCTCCTCTGCATCTTCTACCCTTTCACTTGAAAAGCCCTCCCTCCTGCTCTCTCTCCTTGCTGCTAGCACTGGTATTGAATGGTAGTGCTCCGAGTGGGGCTGCTGCTTGCCTAGGTGCTTGCCCAGCACTCCCTGGCAGGGCAGCGCTACCCAATGCAGTGCACTTGCCCCGGACGACGGGAGCATCAGTGCAGCCCTCTTTGGCTTCAAGAGGTTCAGAAACCTCTTAGCCTGGGATTTGCACCTGCATCTTAGGGAGGAGAGTGTGCTGGGAACTGACAAGGATGGACTTGGTGGTGTGGCTGTGTGTTTCCTTCCCCTTCGGAACGAGCAGAAGAAGAGGATGGTGAGCATAGTCACGGTGAAGAGCCTGCCTGTTTGGAGGTGCTGGGAGCTGCACTTGACTTTGAGGAAGAGGGTGAGGCTGAATACCAGCATGAGGGGCGTGCAGAAGAGGAAGTCCAGGACTCCAATGGTGATGAGGAGTATGTGGCAGTTGCTGGAGGGGCGAACAGTGCAAGAAACGTACCCCAGCATGTTCAGCAGCAGCGAGAGGCTCCAGAGCAGGCCGGAGATGATGCCGGACAAGTGCTTTGGGCGATGGCTTCAGCACCAGATGGGACAGAGGACAGACAGGCACCTCTCAATGCTGATGGCTGTCAGGAGATACAAGCCAGTCCCGTACGTGAAAAGATCCAGGAAGAGGAATATCCCAAACTGCACTCCCACATTGAAGTGCATCAGGCACTGAACTGTTTCGATGGCAATGCAGAGCAGGTAGCCAAAGTCAGCGGCAGCCACGTTCAGGATGTAGACAGTGAAGCGGTTCCTCCGGATGCGGAAGCCGAGGTACCACAGGACCATGCCATTTCCCAACATGCCACAGGCAGAGCTGATGAGGCAGAAGCTCTCCATGAACTTGAGGAGAGCATATGACGGCCCTGCCTTTTGCACAGTCCCACTGTAATTAGTCCCTTCAGCCAGGCTTGAACTGCTTTGAAAGGAGAGCATTATGAACTGATCAGTCACTATGAAATAACCAAAATGGAGAAAGTTTCTTCTTCTCTCTGTTTCTGCAAGAGACAGAGGGGAATTTAGTGACTGATACACTGCTTTTATACTTACAGCCTTGTGGCCTGGGACAGCTATCGCTCATGGAGTATGCATGGCTGATGTGTGGGAAGGTAACAGCAAGGTGCTACATATTGAGGAGAAGGCAAAATCATGCAGAAATTTGGAGAGGTTGAAGCAGGAAGACAGGGTGAGGCAGTTCAACAGAGTAAAAAAGAGAAGCAGAAGGAAATATTGCTACTTATAGAGAGGGAGGAGCAGGAGATGAGGAGGGGGTAACTCTACGCAGTGATCGAGTGTGTGTGTGGATGTCTGTGAGAGAGGACATGAAGATGGAACAGCAGAGACAGAGAACATCCCAAAGCATTAATGATGGCAAGGAAATGCTGAACCTTTCCCAGAAATGCTTACCTTCCTGCCCCAGTGCATCGGAATTGACTGCTCAGAGAAGCTGGGACCTGGCATCAGCTCTAGTGTCTTTCTCTTGGTTTCTGATTCATCCCATGGATCTTCCGGGAAACAGTTTCTGTGAAAAAGACAAGGAAGTTGTTTCAGCCTGCAGATTCAGTTTCTGTCTCCTGTGGCGTAATGAAGCAGGTGTTGTCAGGAAGGAGTGTTTTCACTGTACTGAGGAGGCTGGGATGAAGTCAGCGGCAGATGAGAATGGGGCTCTCTCATGTTGTGAGGCAGTTTCCTATTTCTGCTCTACTTCTCTGGTTGCTTTTACAGTAGGTGGGGAGAAAATTACCTGCCAGGGATTCCATTCCCAGGGATGCTGTGGGATTTTGCATGCATCTGTGAAAGGCTCTTGGTGCGTTCGTACTCTGGCCAAATGCTGTTATAAAGGAGATGTACAAATGAGCAGTCAGTAGAGATTGCGGGAAGTTGTCAGAGTAACTGTATTCTGTTTTGTTTTTTCTTTCTTGGAATATGAGAATCAGCTGGAATGGGATTATTCCAGAGGAGGATGTTCCTTCTTCCAATGTTTCCTTCAAAAATCACTTCCTGTGCAATGTCTCGCCCCAAATCCTGCCAAGACCCCCAAAAGAGAAAGGGCTTGTCTGCTGTGCGTGGAGTGGGAAAGGGAGATCAGACATTGAGGCCTTCACAGCCTGGGTGCTAGGCATCAATAATCCTCTTTGGGCATTATCAGCCTTTGCCTGCCTCCCCTGAATGCTTCTGGGCCTCCCTTTGACAACATGTGTAAAAAGGTGCCTATTTCTTTCTCCTGCAGATAGGAGGAGTCTCCCCAAACTGCACAGGGCTCTAACAGCATCTGATGACTCGTTGTTCACCTCCGGCCCCGGAGAATTAAAGTATTTTAGCAGCTTGACATGAAAGGGACTTTATAAAAATAGTAAACACAGCGATTTATTCGCAGTAATACAACAGAAACCCTGCAGACAAGAAGTATGCTTGTTGTGTGCCACTTATTTACAAAATGAAGAGGAAGAAAAGAGTTTTAACAGTGTGATTGTGCAAGCTTCAAAATGGGCAGGTGTTGGCTCCAGAGGGACAAATCTCACTCAGACTTCGGGTATCACGTGGTGAAGCAGCAAAGGTCTCTCTCTCTCTGCCTCTACAGTCAGGAATTGTCTTTGATTAGACAAATTAGACCTATTTTGTGATACTGTGACTTTTGTTTGCTACTTTTGTTTGATGTTTGAGGTAGGCTGAGGTGAGGGAGAGAAGAGGGTTGACTGCAGTAGGAGCTCTTGGAGTTGAGAGGGGGGTAGCTGTGGGAAAGGAAGGGTGGGGATAACTACTGAGGGCAGAGGCTTGGGAAAGTGAAGCAAATCAAGTCTTTTTAGAGTTTGACCCTTCTGCATGTGGTGAAAATTGGACTGCTCTGAAACACACATATGCACCTACAGATTCCTTCCTCCAGGCCTCAACCACATTACAGAAATACCAACAGTACCGTGAGTGCCTTATGTTGCAATCAATGAGAAAATAAAGACTATTTCAAACGCTGGTGTCTAGGAGCTCTTGTGATGAGTGGAGTCAGGTTTGCTGACCTCAGGGCGGCAGGTGTCCCTTGCAGGCACCTCATGCCACTGGTACATGGACTATGTTGAGGAACACACTCAGCACTAACATCCTTGGCTGCCTGTCTCCTTTCAACCGTCCCCAGGGAAGCAGAAATGTGGTTTTTTTACAGGGTGCTGGTGGCCCCCGAGGAATGCATTCTTCTTAGCCATGACCACTGACCTTCTAGAGTGCTCTGTGTCCTGGCATCTTCCCAGAGAGATACTGAGCAAGTCAGAGGACAAACATAGCTCACATGCTGAGGGCATGCTCCATGGTAGGCTGGGCTGGCTATCTTAATGTTAGTTCAGGGCAGAAGATTCTGCACATGATCCCTATTCCTTGCAGTCATCCTATCACCGACTTCTTTTGGACCACAAGAAATATATTGCAAACATGTGGCAGATGGCACCTCTGAGAAAGCTTGTCTCTTACTGTCAGTGATTGAGAGGGTCTACGATGGTGGTTTACATCCTCTGGAGGTGCCTCTCACTCCATTGGGCATTCAGGGAATGTCAGGTGATTAGCTTTCTATCTAAGGCATTTCAAACAGATTTCATAATGTTAAATAGCATCAGCCTGGGCCATTGATATGTACTGTCATGTACTGTCATACTGGTTGTAATGGACGCCCTGTGGAGATATGCCGAATCATCAAAAACTTTGCATTCCATATAATGCAAGTGAAGTAACCATCCTATGACTTCCATAGACCGTGCAAAAGCATGCCGAAAAAGTCACTCACATTTCTCGTATATCTATTATAAGGCTTTGGTAAGATTGGTCTCTTGTCTCCAAAGCATATTCAAAACCTGAGTCTACTTCCTTAATGAAACTAATTAATGAAAGCCTGCATCAAATAGCAGCAGCATAGCTCTAGTTTCACAGACCTTGCAGAAGATGCTCTACTGCTGCTCAGGGTCACACAGATTGAGAAATTGTCAGTCCTCTCCCCTAATGCCTGCTGCTGATTTCACAACCTCCCTCAACACAACTTCTCATTCCCCAAGGGTCCACTGTCACTGCAGAACCTCCCTTAGCACACTCACCACTACCGAGTGTCCTCTTCTGACCTCAAAACCTCTCCCAACACAAGTTGTCACCATACCTTGTCCCCTACTACTTCGCACAACCTGTTCTACTGTAGGGTCTCCTTGAACTCTGTAGCCAGCCTTATGACACCTCAGCAGCCACAATTTTGCAACCTCTCCTAGTGTTACCCTTCAAAACATGATGCCCGCTTCTGATGTCACAAGGTCTTTCAACACAGCTTAGCACCCACAGTATTACCTGCCACTTCATGCTATCTTTCAGCACAGTCCCTCACCACACCTCAGGCACTTCTGATTTCACAAACTCCATGAAGACAGTCCCTGGCCATGTAGCATCCATTTCAAGTGTCACAACTTCCCTCCACACCCTGCCTTGTCCCCATCCTGCCCATCATCAAATTCACAACACACATTCACCATGGCTCTATCAACAACCCCCTTGCCAGTATTCACTATCCAGCTGCAAAACCTCGTTCATCTCACCATGCACAGTCCCTCCTTGTCCAAATCACAGCTCCCCTGAGCATGACCTGCTGCCATAGTGGTGTCCAGAGCCAGGTGCCAAGGGAAGTGGAATGAAAATGGAGAAAAGACCTTTCTCCTTTGCTGGCACTAAGCACACCCCAACGGGGAATAATTTTGCAGCAGGAGGCAGCAGCAATTCTTCATTTGGACTTGTGCATTAAGTCACCTCTGGTAGTCCATTTGGCTAGGGAAACAAAAGGACATGAATGTGATGCTAGCCAAGTTGCTGCCATGTGTGCCACTGGGTACAGAAAGTGGCAGGCTGACTCATACTAGGTTAGCAGGCCAGATGCTATTGGCCTGATCTCTGGCTTCTGTCATCTGTTGCTCCTCTTCCTTTCCCAAAGACTGTAAGACTTTGTTTACCTTCCTACCCAATACTCTTGTTTCCTGTAGTGACTACTGTTAACCCTCATTAAGCTGCCCAAGACTCCAGGTGACAGTAAAAGGATATTTAAGTTAGGGGACTATTTTCACCAAGACATTTCTTTACCAGTATTTATTCTCATTAACTGTAGGATTTCTGTTTTCACTGTGGAGATCGCTGGCATTCTGTGCAGAGGAGATGGAGACATTAACTATGTTGCTCTCAGGCCATTCCACATTTCCAGAAATTTCAGCAAAACAAAGCAAAGGACAGTAGCTGAGACAATGTCTTTCCTGACATCCATGAGGCATAAGCTGCAAATACACAGTAGAGTTGAGAGAAATGATGAATTTGACTTGGGCCTTGGTTGAGATGATATGCTGATATAAATCAGCATGTCTATTTGCTTCGTTTGTTTCATTTCTTAGGTTCACCTTTGACTGCAGCTGCTCAGGTTAAGAAAGATGGGGCCTGTCATGACAGTGAGATTTGTCCGCCCTCAGTTATTTTGTTTAAAAGCTAGATGTCCATTTCAGACCTAATCGCATCCTAAAATCAGTTCTGAGGTAGATCAGATGCATCTGCCTCCAGAGACATTCATTTTTTTCTGCAGAAGAGCCTAGAGTGACTAAGTCAGGGTTAAATTTGCTGACTTCCATTGGCATTAAATAGGTGACGTCCTCCCTCAGTTTCCCAGTTCGTATATGAAGGATTTTTTTGACTGACTTGGTAATTCACTGACCTCTGTTAAAACATGCAAATTCTTGCAAAGAGGCTTTATTCACTGGATTTCCAGTGATGAAATTTCTGGTGAGATAGGACTTGGAGGGTCATCAAGAGGTCACCCAGGACATCTTCTGTCCCTATAAAAACTTAATCGTAACCACTCCTGAGAGAAATGAGCCCAACCTGTCCTTAAAAGACTCCTGTGATAGGAATTCTTGACCATCCCTGGAGGATGGTGACTCTTCCTACAGCTTGAGGTTTCTTTCTTTGTTTCCTTTAATGAGGATTTCTCTTTTACATGTTTTTTGGAATACACAGAAGTTACAAAAGGAGAAAAAATATCTAGATTACCAATGGACTGTTTTAGCCTTCACAATGCTAGGAAGCCAGAGCAGTGGACCTAATGGCCCTTTACACATGGGAAATCCATACAACTATCAGCTTGGAGTAAGGAAGAACTCCGAGAAGCGTTAACTGGATAGGCCCATGCATATGCTTGTCCAGTTGAATACTTAGCTACTCCTTTGACTGTTATTTCTTATGGAGAAACCCTGAAATGCCTTTGTGATATCATTATAAAAGCACTGACTGACAACTGTTTCTTTAAAATATATTTACTTAAACTTTTCAGTCAAGACAGAACTCATTCTCCTCCTTTGCCTCTTTCTTTCACGCCTTCCCTTCACTAAGCCTCCACCCCTCCCTCCTCCAGCCACAAGAGCCCTTCAGGTGGAAGATTTCCTGGGAGAGGGTTAAAGGTTGGTACTTAAACGGTTTTCTTCTCAGCCCTTTTTTCAGCTGCTGGGATATGAAAGCATCATTCAGCACACCCAGGTCACATCATCCACACAGCCTATTAAACCACTTCTCACACAGGCAGGAAACATCAAGATACACTTGTGACACACGAAAGCAAGTAATGAATTAGATGGGGTTGGATTATACACTAACAGCCACCTCCTAAGCAAGTTTTGGAAGCTTTCCAGAAGCCATTCTATGTTCTTTAAAGGTGCTGTGCTCTAACACATTCATACTAGGAGAGACAGAAGTTGAGGAGATAAAGCTGTACAGCCCTTACACAAAATATTAGATCTCTAAAGACAGGCGAGGTAAGTTTTGCAGCTTCTCTGGCTTCTCGCTTTGCTTCGCTTTGTTTGCTTTGCTTTGCTTTCCTCTTCCTTTTCCTTTCTTCTTGCACAAATGTGAAAATACAGAAAGGAACTTCCACTGAAGTTATCAACTGTCTCTAGTTATCTTTGGCTAGAATCATATACAGAGCTAGTTCTACAGCCGCAGATTCTATTGCTTCGATATTATTCTTTTGTTTCCCATAACCACCTGAGATTTTAGGGAAGAATGCATGCAGTAAGGAGATGGTGCAATTTCTCACCCTTTTTGAGATGTTAAGAGTACACATGAGATTCATTTTATTTTGCAGCTGATTGCATTATGTCATATAGCTCAGGTCTACCCCTGCAAAGGCACTTGAAGAGATAAGCCATAACTGGTGGCAATCCTCTACTGAATTAGTCATTCTAGTAATCCTCTTGGAGTCAGCAGTAAGAAACGGGTACCTGCAGCACATGATTCATCACATCTACAAGTAGACTGGTCAGGTGTAATATGCCTAGCTTAGGTACAGGTGCCTACATGACTTAAGGCGATGAGATGAGATCAGACAGATGGGTAGTTTGTTAAATGCAGTTTGGTGGTGATGGAAAGGACTTTATCAAGCAAGATACATAGTCGAGCTGTCTGAATTGTGAATCGGTCCTTTTGTAGATGCACACCATGTTTCTAGCTCAGGAATTTGCCATCTGCTGGTATTCAGGCACATAGTTTCCCCTGACCATTTCTCTCTTGGTCGCTCCTTTCTGACTGCCTAAATATGGCCCTGCGATTGCTGTGGTATGCTTCCAGTCATGCTCTGGCTTGGATGGAGCCCAGCTATTTCTTTTCGACTGGGTACTGCACAGCCATAAAGGTGTGCTCATTTCATCCCTGTCATTTATTCTGTTGAGAAGTCTACGTCGTTGCTCAGTAGAAGGAAGAGGGGTAGAAAGGATCACGACTTGATACGACGAGGGAGAAACTGACCTCCCGTTGTTCTTACTGATCCTTTTCCTTGTTGAAATATCTGAAAGGGAACCATCCATGTAAAGTTTACCCTTCTGCTTGAAAAACTTTCATCTAGTGTAAGTACAACTGTAAGCATAGGAAAAGTCCCTACTTTTCTCCACTTCCTCTCTCGGCTTCACTTTGTGGGTTTGAAAGTAATCTTGGGTTTTCTCAGTTTCAGTGTTTCCTGTGGATGCTTCATCACTTTGTGCCTGCACGAGAATTTCTGATTATGCTGCAGATGGAAGTAGTTGGTAGATAACTTGGATTAACTGAATCATTCTGCCGATTTGCTCACAGATCACCAAGACAAATGAGAAGACCTCGTTGTGATGTAATTCTGCAGGACTTAAAATGGTGCATTTTAACACCAGCTGACGGGGAATGTTTTGATGCTAGAAGGAAGCCCATACAGTGGATATTTTTATTAAAAGAGTGCCTGCTTTTGGCTGACCTTAAACTCTCTGTGAAGAGTTTCATCTGGTGGTTCCCAGACTTCTTTGACCAAGGGAATTCTGGTGGTCTGGGTGCATAATGGCAAGCTAGAGACGTTACACTCTTTCTAAAGATGTAGGCTACTCATTTATTAGTGACATGTAATGCTCGATGGGTTATAGCTGGAACACAGGGTGAACCAAAGAAGTCCCATGTTTATGCTGGAATGTGACCTTGTCTCGAATGAGAAACTGTATGGATGTACAAATGCCTAGGGACAAGGAGCTCAGGCATAACCTAAAACAGGTGGATGGCATACAAAAAGCTCTGAGCTACTTTCTGGAACCAAAAGGGATTATTCTCTAAAGGTCATTCTAACCTGGTGGTGCTAATTTGCTTAAGCTCCTCATCGTGAATGGAGAAAAAAAGGGTTCTGCAAAGGACCCTAATTCAGTCATTCTGAATCAGCCTATAGAGAGACTTATACTGGCTGTTGAAGGAGTTTAGTTAGATTAGCTTCATTAAGCTAAGTTAACCCTTGAAAGCATCATGCAGAGAGTATCAAAAATCATACTAGGTAAAAGCAGTACAGTGATGGGACAGAAGATCTCACACGATTCTTTCATTCTTCCTTCCTCTGATAGAAACAATGCTGAGATTTAGAACAATGTGAAATACTACATTAAGTCATATGTGCAATTTTTTTCCCCTCCATGATAGATAACCTTCCCAGAACTCCTTTTTCAGCCTGTGACATTTCATATTTACGTTTCAAAATGTATATACACAAGAGAGTTCTTTTCTCTGCATGTGGTTACATTTCCCTTCTAAACAAGAATTCAAAGATCACGTGTACTTATAAAGCAAATCATCATTCTGAGCAATATTTCCAGGTATTCTTAAAGACACCCATTTTACAAAGATTGCTGTCAGGGACTTTGTCTCCCCTGAGGGCAAACATACTGCATTATCTGCCTTGTAGTGCCCAAGGTGAACACTCTGGCCTTGTCCTTAGTGCATGGAAGGCTACCAGCCATGGAGCCAGTCCTTCAAAATCCTGGAGCACCAGGATTAAGGAGTATACCACAGAGTGCACCTATCTCTATGCCACCAAAGCCATGGCAGAAGCTTTGTACTGTGGAGAATTAAGTAGCTGTGAAAAAATACATGACAGAAACTAAACACTTCATAAACTTAATACTAATGCTATATTTTTCTTGGTTTGTATCCACTTCCGATATAGAACTCATTATTAATAATGAAAAAATGCTGATGAATCATGTGTCTCTCTTTGTTTTCCCAGGTGTGTAAGCTGTATATTGCATATTGCCACCCGGCTGATCAACATGGAGAACGTAAGCAGCGTGAAGGAATTCATTCTTCTGGGCCTTTCAAAGAACCAAGGGATGCAGAAAATATGTTTTGTGGTGTTTTTGTTCTTCTATATTGTTACTGTGGCAGGAAATCTGCTCATCGTTGTCACTGTAATTAGCAGTCAACGTCTGAACTCCCCCATGTATTTCTTTCTCTGCCACCTGTCCATTGCAGATATTTGCTTCTCTTCTGTCACAGCTCCCAAAATGATTGCTGACTTCCTTGTTGAGAAGAAAACCATTTCCTTTGGGGGTTGCATGGCACAGCTATTTGGGTTTCATATCTTTGCCTGCGCTGAGATCTTCATCCTCACAATGATGGCCTATGATCGCTACTTTGCCATATGCAGACCCCTGCACTACACCACCCTCATGACCAGGCGTGTGTGTGGCTGGATGGTGATGGGTTCATGGGTGGGGGGCTTTGTGCACTCCCTGGTGCAGACCCTCATAACCGTTAGCCTCCCTTTTTGTGGCCCCAACAAAATTGACCACTACTTCTGTGATGTCCATCCCCTACTACAACTGGCCTGTACCGACACCTATGTTGTGGGCATCATTGTCGTTGCCAACAGTGGAATGATTACTTTGGTCTCTTTCGTCATCCTGGTCACGTCCTACATTGTCATTTTGTTATCCTTGAAAAGGCGAACGTCCGAAGGGCGGTACAAAGCCCTCTCCACCTGTGGGTCCCACATTACTGTGGTGATTCTCTTCTTTGGGCCATGCACATTCACCTACATACGCCCATCCAGTAGTCTCTCGGAGGACAAGAGCGTAGCTGTCTTTTACACAGTCATCACACCCATGCTGAACCCACTCATCTACACGCTGAGAAATGAGGAGGTGAAAAGTGCCATGAGAAAACTGTGGAATAGAAAAGTTTGGCATGAAAAGGGTGAGGTGTAGAACTGTGGTAACATTTTCTCAGGAGCTGAGAGAATCAAGTGTCTCTCACTATAATTCCATTTCGAAAAATTTACTGAAAGCTCCCTTTTGAAGAAAAGCTTGGTTTTAGCTGTTGCAGTAATTGGGAAGACGCTGAAAGTTCATGTTTTGATTGGAATGGCATTGTAAACTCTGTGACTAGCAGGGATTCCCTTTATGTTCTCTTTTTGAATAGCACAGGCCCAGGACTGGGGCTTCCAAGCACTGCTGAGACACCAGCAAATAAAGAAATGAATGCTATGAAAAATATTAAAATGTGTTCCAGGCAGAGCATCCCATTAGTCCGAGCTCTCCCAGGTGTAAACTTTCCGTCAGACAAACTCCATCTGCTCTGTAATCTACTCAGCTAGGAAACGATGGCCCAAGGTGTCTGCAAGGCTGTTGGTCCCCTGCTGCTGGAAGCAATTGTACCAAAGGCTTCCTTCCCCTTTACTTTGGAGTAAATGCCTTCTTAGGAGTACTGCATTGTCATATGCTGAATCCATGGGTTAGCAGTTAAACTGCTGATATTAGATGCTGGTTGGGTCATTTGCTGATGCAGATGATATGAGGAGAAGCTTCTCCCCTTCCCATTCCAGTGCAGCTCTCTGCCTTTCTGCAGTAGTTCACATATCACTAATGCCCTCCTTCCTGACCATCCCCTCTGCCCTTCATCTCTGCCTCAGATTTTGCATTTTAATGTTTATTACTAATAGAGAATCAAAGATCCAAGTGAAAGATAAATTGCTCACTGTAGGAAATTGTCGCCACCAAAGAAAGCATTTGGGGGCAAAGAAAGCATTGGGGGGCACAATTTTACATGTCAATGAAAAAAAAGAGTTATTCAGTAATAATTCCTGTACGCAGGATAACTCCTAGCCCAACAGGGCACATCTACAGGCCCAGGCAAAGGAAGAAACATGTATTCCAAGGGAATAGCTGGAGCAGCTACTCCTGCAGGAAGGAAGAGATGTGAAGATGGAAGATTAAATCATCTCAGAGCCAGTCACAGCTGCCACAGGGAGGTTAGTTCTAGCAGCTAAGGTTCTCCACAAGGACGAAGGAGCCACGAGGAGCCACAGGACCCTGACTTCTACCTTGCCAGGAGGAAAAGAGCAAATGAGCTGCGTGAGGGAGAAAGACATCTGTGTAATGCACTCTGAAAGTAACTAAAGCACTTTCTTTTTTCTTCCTTCACTTCATGTTCCCTATAAACCCTTGCTTGCACTTGTGTTGCACCTTAACATGGCTTAAGTGTGGTTCAAGATAAGAAGGTGTTCCCTGCACAGGAGAGCGGCACATCTACGGACCAAACCCTGGGACAATGTCGCAAATGCTCTGGTTCCCCGAATGTCCTCTGCTCTATGCAGGGGGTGGCAGAGTGGGTTCCCATTTCACAGGCATGCACCAGTACACCGCGGACGTCTCAGTGTCTTCTCCTCACCGTGGTGGGTTATGTGGATGGCAGCCAGCAGGACGGAACTGGGATAAATCCTGATTCTCAAGGCTTAGAGGGATAGTGTCCCTCAGGCCTGGGCCAGCATGTCCCTCACCCAGCATTCACACTCTGTGGACACAGCTAAAGGTGGGACCAGCCCCACCTATTTGTAGCAGTCTAAATTCTTCATGCAATGAAGGACAGTTGTCTAGCTCAGCACCACTGTCAACAGAGAGGGACAGGCGCCTTCAGAGGTTGCTCTGTCTCATCCTGTGTGGGGCACGTAGAAAGACAGATGGGGCCCACTGACCCCCTTCATACTGAAACTGCTGAGGGGTTAGGGCACTCGGCCAGTTCAAGCTAAGGCTTATAATTTAAAAACTGTTTGTTTGTTTGTTTGTTTAATGTTTTGGGGAAGAACGCCATGATTTTTCTGATTTCTCTTCCGGCTGCTGGATGCTAGCAGGCAACAGTGGGACCATAGCTTATGGAAGGCATCAACAACAGCAACAACAACATTTGATTCCTCTACACATTGGCCCAGATTCTTATAATGACTTAATATGAGGACTAAACAGCTGCTTCTATATTTTGCATTGCCTGAGTAAAAATACCTGGCAAGTAGTGAGGCCTGACCACAAACATTTTTAAAGTCTTGAAATAATTTCCTCGTTTACTTCTTGTTTCAAACGTGTACAGACCAGATGTCTAAGTGCCAACAGTCATATAGCACAGTTATGATATTTATTTATGCTGCAAACATGCAATGGTAAGAGCAAGTTAATAAGAAATAAGAAAGCATATGTGAAATATTGGCTTAGAAGGGAAAAATATCTGACACGTGTAAGAGACATCTTTACTCAAAAAATGTTTGATTGCAAGGGTAATGTGAACACAAACTCTTGCAAATGGTCAGCCATGACATTGATTTTAAATAGAAATGTTTCCAAAAGAAGCACATAGCTAATAATAAATGAAGTCCATTTATCTGGACAGCATTGGAAAGCAAGCAAGAAAGCAAGCAAACCCCCACACAATGTGACATGGTCTAGGTGATCACGCTCCAGAGTCACCCTGTAGAGATTACTCTAATAGCTGTCCAAAATATATATTTTAGCTCCCCGTCCACTGATTCTTTCTGACAAAGAAAACTTCACATGCCTCTGGGATCTCGTTGCTTCTGGTAAGCTTGTGCTTCTGCTGTGCAATTTACTTGAAATATTTCTGCCACAACTTCCCCATCTGGAGAGAGAGAGTTGTTCTTGCAGATGCTCTTGGAAGTTGTTTTAGCAGAATGAGAAATGGAGCTAGACATTCAGGCTGTCCGTTTCATCCTCTGCAGTTTTCAGCCCTGGCAGAGATGTGGACTGCTCTCGTGACACATAAGAAGCAGCTTGGAGCTGAGAGGTTTTGATGAAACTGCCTGAAGTGGTCCGAGAAGGTCATCAGAGGAGAATAGCAGGCAAACTGTTGGAGACTAGCAAATATAAACTGTGCAAGTTTTCTGATCTTGCTTCTTTGCTTTGTTCAAGCATGACTATGAAATCCTGCCTTTGAAAAGAGGCGTTATTGTTGAGTGACTTTTGTGAGGTGCATTTTATGAAGTAGAAAGAACTCAATTTTTTTTTACCCTTTCTTTTAATTGGTGTCGTCTTTGCTTATTTTTCAGTTATATGCCATTTCCAGAAATATCTGTCAAAAGGAAGTTTCTGGTGTTACAGAGTCAAGGAGTCAATAGGTAGCTGCAGCACTGCCTATGTACTCAGTCTTAACTTGTCCCCTCTAGATGCACACATCGTGGCAACAATGCTCTTAACACACACGCTTTGGGCCTCCCCACACTGCTTTCCCTCTGCCCACGGAGTGGCATGGAGATAGGGACGGAGACATGAAAGAATATTTCCTCTGCTGCTGAAGTTGGAGGGTGGAAGAGGCAGAGATCTCGTGAGAAAGAACTGATTGACCTGTGATTGTGGAACAGGATTAAGGTCCCAAAGGACTTGCCAGTATTGTAGACACTGTTATGCAGCTCTTGCCGTCTATCTTTTCAGTGTAGAAACTGAACACTAGTGATACTTGCGTACTGCACTAGAGTGCAGCAAAGGTGAATACAAGGGTGTTGGTGAGTAAAGGAGATTCAGCAGCGGTGTATTTATTACCCCAGGGGCATCACAGGTGTGTTTATGGGGGTTTCCATGCCCAGTCCAGAACTTGGCTGAGGTGTACAAAAACCTTACTGACACATCATTAATGCAGATTATCTCCAGTATTCACCCATGTACTGTAGGAAAGGTGGTCTGAGGAAACACAAGCCCGCTCTTTTGGAGACTGAGGTCGCAACCCAGAAACTCATGAGCAATAACTGGAACCAATCCACACAAGATGTAGCCCAGTACAGCACATATAGCACAATGACTCTCCTGCTTCAGGTTTCCTGGCATCCCTTGAACATGGTCTGATTTCACTTAGGGCGCCTTAAAGACAGTTGGTGCCTAAAGGCACATCTCTGCTAGACAGACATGAGGTAGGTGTCCACTTTACCTCCTCCAGAAGGATCTACACTGATAGTTGAAGTGATGTTAATTAGCCAGCTGCCTTGTGTCATGATGTGAATACTGACGGTTGCACAAAAATGCATGGACATTCTACCAGAGTCAGAGAGCACTAGTAAGGACTAGTTCTGTTGAATTCCCTCAGAGGGTTGAAAAAGAAGGTACGTTCACTGCTTGAGCAGAATTCCTTAGGGCATGACTAATGTGTTGAGACTCAAATGGTAACATGTACTATCCGTCTCAGTCAGTTTTTCATTTCCAAATCAACACTTCAAAAGTGGATGTTTAGGGAGCCTAGCAGCTAGTCTTCCTTTTTAAAAGGGGCAAAGATCAGAAATATGAATCTGGAGGATATTTCCACCAACTCCCTCAAGCAAATAAACGGACCTCCCTATTACACACTTCAGTAATACATTCTGAGTTAGGTATCAACTGTCACTCCTTGAGAGAAGCATTGATTTTGAAAGGAAACTTTCCCCAAAAGACATAAAAGGGAATACATTGATATTGAACATACCAGTGATCGACATGGATGTGTACTGATAACACTGTGTTTCTAATGCCATCACAGGTGGCTTTATTCTGTGCTTCAGGTCCTGTCTACGTGACATATATGAAGAACAAAAACAATGTGACAGAGTTTGTCCTCCAGGGACTCACACAAGATGATACATTAGCAAAAGTATGCTTCACATTCTTCTTAGTCTTCTATGCCACTGTTATTCTTGGAAACCTGCTTATCATCCTCACTATACAGAACAGTCAACAGCTGGACTCTCCCACCCCATACTTCTTCCTGAGTTGCTTGTCCTTTGTAGATATCAGTTACTCTACTGTCACTGTTCCCAAACTCATTTATGACCTTCTTGCTGAAAAGAAGACCATCTCTTTTGTGGGCTGCATAGCACAGCTCTTTGGGGTCCTTCTCTTTGCCTGCACCGAGATGTTCATCCTCATAGCAATGGCGTATGATTGTTACACTGCTATATGCAAGCCGCTTCATTATACAAGAATTATGAACAAGCATGGTGTGGCCGGCTGGTGGCAGCTTCGTGGGTGGGAGGCTGTGTGCACTCCCTGGTGCAGACCCTGCTCACCACTCAGCTATTGTTTTGTGGGCCCAATGAGATCGACCACTACTTCTGTGATGTACACCTTTGCTGAAGCTGGCCTGCACTGACACCTACGTGGTTGGTTGCATAGTGGTTGCCAATAGTGGTCTGATTTCCTCGGGCTCTTTTGTGGTTCTTGTTGTGTCCTATGTCATTATTTTGGTCTCCTTGAGGACACACTCTTCCAAAGGGCGTCTCAAAGCACTCTCTACCTGCACCTCCCATATCACTGTTGCACTTCTGTTCCTTGGGTCATGCATTTTCATCTATATGCGCCCTTCCACCATCTTCTCAGCAGACAAGAGTAGAACTGAAACTAAATTCAAGGTTTCATGTAGCTCTCATCTTTCTTTGGAAATTGTCAGTCAAAAGGATGTGAGCATATTATCACCAGTCAAACCCGAGCCTTTGGGGTGGTAGTGGGGCTTTTACCTTTAGACACCTTAGAGCTGTGTAAGTCTCAGGTCTAGGCTTCTCCTGGCATTAAGAGGAATAACTAGGTATTTTGAGAGGGTATGCTTTCCCACTAGCTCCTACGAGCTTCGGAGAGTGGTGTCTGCTCACGTTTCTACACAAAAAAAGTGATGGTGGTGCTAAGCTTCCAAGAGAAAGCAAATCCTTCAGGATGGCACAGCACAAGCAGGTTTCATCTCACATATACTGGTGTGCTGACATGAGGTGCCTCAACTTGAGAGAGCTGCTGAAGACAGCAAGAGACCTTTGAGGGGACTGCGATTCATTGCATGGTAAAATAGGAGCATGAGAGGAGCAGGATGCTGCACTAGGTGTCTGCCTTACAGTGAAGGGTGACATACACCGTACTAGACTTTCCAAGGCTCCCAGGAACACTGATGGACACAGAGGCCGTTCCCCAATGCCAGGCATTCACTCCGATTTTCATCAGTCTGTGCCAACCTGGTGTCTCTGGGAACGCTTCATTTAAAGGAGCTCTGCTAACACCTTTCCAAGGCCTTGGCCTTATGTCACAGCTGAGCTTTATAATCTATCAGAGCAGCAATCCAAGCATGGTTAAATACCATAGTCAATGTTGGAGCCACAATCCAGTTTAATCGTCAGGTCATTTTTCACCGCTTTATTTAGAGACTGGATGAAGTTTCATACTTTGGCCCTGTCGTCTGGTGCTTTACACTATAAAGATCTAAGGAACAGGTATCTCAGTGGAAATATGGGGATCCAATATCTCTCCATACTCCATAAGATATAACCTAATTCCTAGCTGAACACTGAAAATTTCCCTAAAATTCTTAACAGTACTGTTCTTGATCCATCAAGTTTTCCTCAACTGTTTGCAGCAGGGAAACCCCCAAATGCCCTTACGACCTCCTGACTCTGGGCAATGCTGTTCTACTGCAAATGGACTTACTTTAGCATTGCTGTCATGACAAGTGATTCAAGGCAGGGATTTTCCCAAATCTCCTCCTGGAACTGAGATTTGGGGAAGGGAAGAAGAGGAACAGGATTCTGGATGGTGGATCAGAAGGCTTTCTTAGAAAAGCAAACTGTAGATTTGAAGAGACAGCAGCTCTTTAACATTTTAAGTTCCCTAATTTTGTCTGGGTTTCTCGAGGTGGAGACTAAGGCATAGGTGAATGCAGGACTGAGATGAATGTGGGGCTTATGAAAATCTGTTCTTTTTGATGATATTTGTCAGAAAGCATATTTAGGTTTGAGATTGTGATTCTTGATTGAAACATGCTGCCGGTTCTGCTGATGCTTAGCTCGAGATGGCTTTGACTATCATCTTAAACATCAGCGCAGAGAGAGGTGTGCAGACATGACTCATTGCTGTGCAGGGAAGCTCTCTGATGACAACCTACCTGTCTTTTTCTGGAAGAGTAGTAGTGTACATTGCTCTTCCCAGAGACCTGTAAACATACACAGGAAAATAAAATGATGCCTGTGATTTCTTTTCAAGCTATTTCCTTCCTTTGAGCTGGGAGTCCAGTGAAAGAGACAATTTTGGACACCTCAGAAATCTGGTTTAAAAAGCTCACTTCTCTGTTCAAGATAAGGACAACGCAACATTGGTATGTGCAAAAACGGTGAACTTCACATATCTGATGATACGTAATGATGAGAAATGAGTCACCAAATGAAATACTGATCTGTTTTATCCAGTAAGACAAGAGTAGATACTGTAGATACCAAGCCAGTTTATTCCCCCCTTGAGCCATATCTTCAGAAGTACTTGCCCATTTCAAGAAGCAGACAGCAGGATTAAAACCAGCCTATAATGGTTAGGTACACAGTTTAAGTGAGCAAAATGCTTACCCTGCTTAGATGCACAAAAGACCAGACTGCCTTTACACACTGAGTTATCTTTGCATAGTTGGCTGTTGTTTATCTCCAACCTACCCAACCTTTTCTGCCCTAAAGCACAGCAACTAGCCCAGTTAATTCTCAGAAAAGGGCTTCAATGAGCTTGCTATCAACAGGTTGCTCTCTTCCATGGACTACTTGGGAAACTGAAGGAGGAAATTTCCCTCTCCTGCCCCAACGTGAGGAATCAAACACTGGATTAGGTGCAAATTTGTAGAATCTCCATCTGTGCTGACATTTAAAGTTCAGCTGGATCGAGCCGGAGCAATCTGATCTGACTGAACCTGCTCTGAGGAGGAGGTTGGACTTGATGACCTCCAGAAATCCTTCCCAACCTAAATGATTCTATGATTCTATCTGCAGATTGAAAATGATCTTTTTGATCTCTAAAATGAAGAAATAGGGCTACCTTCCTTGCCTGAAGGTGTGAGATATTTTATGCCGTATTGACCCCAGAAATAAACTCTTATTTCAAAAGCTACAGACATTTCATGTACCTTCGTAAGAGTGAGTAGCTTCCTTCTTCACTTCAAAGACATCTTACTGAAACAAATCAGAAGATTTATCTAAATAGAAAAACTTTAGGACTTCACACTTGCAATAGAGCCCCTCCCTGCTCCACCTGCCCAGATAAAGTTTATTTGCTTCGATGTTTGCAGAACTATGCAATTCAGTACTGCCTTTAGAGCAACAGCTCATTCTTTTCACTGTATGTTGCAGCTGACCTGCAGCCTGGGCGTTGTGAAACATTAATGGAGTGACACGCTGAGAAACAACTTCAATATGAAATGTGATATTCTAACACTCAGCTTGCAGCTTCGGAATTCTTTCTTCAGAAAAATGGTGTTACTTGGAAGTACTTGGTGTATTTATGCCTCTCGATGCAGTTTAATGTCTGTAAATTAGATCTCCTGCAAGACACCAGGCCTTAATTAGGAGTCTCAGCAGATGCACTGTAATGAAGAATCTTTCTGTGAATTAATTTCCCCTACCCTTGGTTAGGGGTCTAGTCAACATCTATTCTGGGCTCCTCCTATAGACAAAGGAAGCAATATCACCTTCAAAGGACAATTCATCCCATCTTAAGATAAGTGTGATAAGCAGAAGGAATCATCCTCTAAGGGTGTCTTTGTTGTCATTGATTATAGGACATGCCTGTCTCCTTCCCTGCCCTTACTACTTTTTACTAGTGATACTGATGACATAAGTGTCCTAGCAAATTCAGTGAACCCTAGTCTGTCCCTATCAACTGACAAACAAGGCTTAACAAAGCTTTAGACTGCAAACTTTCATATAAATTCTTTTAATAATAATAAGACCATATTCACGTAAATAGCAGTACAGTGTAAGATATCAGAGGAATCAGTTCTGCTTATCTGACTCTGAAGAGCTGCAGTGCAACTCTGTGGAGTTTAAGCATTAAGTATGCCATCTGAATGTGAATCCACCTCTGTTATTAATTATGATCAAACTTGATAATTCTTCCTCTCATTAAAATCCACAGTCCTGATACACAATTAGCTGGTTTTTCCACAGAAGACTCCTGTTGTCTCTAATAACACATCTACCCTTGGACTCGTGTCCTTTGTTAGATAACCTCTTTGGCTCATGGACCATCTAGTTTCAGGCAGCCTGCTCATCTGTGGAGCAGATATTTTGCTGTGATAACCTGTTCATCTGTGGACCATCCAGGCTCAGATTATGTGTCCATCCATCGGGGTAGATTTTTCTTCAAATGCAGATAGAAAATTCTTCAAGTAGGTAATCGCTGGTGATTTGCTTAGAGTTCTGGTGCCTCTGCCTTAACACTGCCTTTGCACTTTCACCTAATCCCACATATAATTTTCTTCTAAGGTCCTTGAACAATTAACTCTTTTGAAGAAAAGAAAAATAATGGTCTATTGGAAGATGTTGACATAGGTATCATGTTTTAGTAAACAGTTTGCCATTAACCTCTCTCTGTTCTTGCAATATCACTGGACACTTATTGAAATTACTTTACGATAAGATGATGAAGACAGCTGTTCTGGGAAGCTGAGGAGCCTTTGAGACATACGAACAAAGACCCTTCCCCTGATTCTGGCAGGAGTTTAAGGACATCTCTACCTGCCAGGAAATCTAGCTTATTTGTGCTACTTCGAGGGCTTAGAGGTTGTTCGACAAACTGTTGGCCTTCAGAGCAGAGAGCTGAATTGGGTTACTCAGCTGAAGAGTGATCTGCTCTGACTGTCCCTAGCAGCGAAAGTCATCAGCGGGGCTTAGGCAGGCAGAAATGTCCCAGGTAACGCAGCCTTAGTTAGACTGTGCTTACAGTGGCTGCTCGTGTTGTGGAGTGGGGGCGACTCCCGGGACAAGGAATGTGCAGTGCCATGTGTAAGATGATGAGTGAGGGAAGCTCGTCTGTCTGGGCTGCACCATGAGGTCTGCAATGTATTTGCATTGGACTGAGTCCTCTTCCAGACTGCATTAGACTGGCAATGTAATGGCTTCCAGAGTTCTCGTCTAGACTATGAGAAAGCCATGGTGTTCAGAAGATAGCTGGGTTAAAAGTGGATCAACAGGTATTGCTTGTCTGCGTTATTTATCTTTCTTTGCTGTAGTCCTCTCTCACAGTTTAGTCAGGAATATCTGAAACCCACATGGTATTCTAGGAAGCATGAAAATGTTTGCTTGCAGAAAATTTGTACTTCTAGATGCTGCCAGAGTTGCTCTGGGAACTGACTGGTTATTGCTTAATGACACCTGTCAGTCTTAATGATAAAGCTATGGCTATGGAAGAGTGGAACATATTTCTTCCTCAGACACTACGTTTACACATTAAAGGGTCTAAGTGGTTCAGGATGGGCAGAATGGGTTGCTCTGAGTGATGACCCCCAGTGAGAGGGAGTGTAGCTTTTTATGGGACCTTTACTTGCAGTCCTTCCTAAGGATAGGGAAAAATGGTCTTGCACCCATTTGTCCAATAACTCTGTGTATTGAAGCAGTGTTATAGCAGGTTCCGTTTCCTTCTCTGTGCTACTTCCATGGCCAAAGCAGCTGAGACTGAAGTCTTTCTCTACTGAAGCCAGTGGCTTTTTGTTCTCTGAGAGCCAGCTCCCTGAGTCAGATGGAATGTGATCCAAAACCAGAACTCAGGGCAGCATTAAGCTGCATTAACGTGGACTTGAAATAATTCCATAAACCTGAGCTGGTCACTCTACACTCTTCCTGTAATTCCCAGATATAAATATAGACCTTTCAGGGGAGACAGAGACAGGTGTGATCAATCTCTCTCCCAAAACTATGGAGGCAAACAGACTTTTATTTGCCTTCATGAGCTATAGAAAGAGCCTACAAGTTTGGTTTATGCTTTGGCAGCTCATTAACAGAAGTCTAAACTTAAGTAAGATGAATCCCAGCCTCAGCATTTGTAAAAAATTCTTCTGTGCGCACATTTTTAGCCTGCGATGAATGTGAATTGGTTCAAGGATATTCACCCACAACAAAAGAGGGTAGGCTGTGCCTCAGGACCACCTGCTGTGTGGTGACTTTGTTCTTGCATGGAAGACTCGAGTCGCCCACATCACTAATACTGTAAACAGTCTAAGGTGCCTGATGAATGTGACCCACTTTTGCTGAAAGGTTAATGATCACCTTCAGACTGTGAGTCAGGAAAAAAAAGACTACAAGGATGTATGAGGTAAGGGAATGGAAACAGAACATGGAAGCGATACTGCTGAACTGGTACTAGTTAGCAACAGTCGAAAACAAAGCTGGGATGTCTTCAAGGCATCAAACTTGAAAGTAAACCTTAGGTGAAACTAAACGCCTTCAAAAGTGTCACAATCGTTCTTTCTCAAGGTAAAGCTGTAGCTCTTGCTATTACAGAAAAGTCTTTAATATTACAGTTATTTCTTTCTTCGCTTCTGCATTCACTTTTCTCCTACTTCTGTTGCATAACGAGCAATTATTTCAGAATAAATTCATCCATGAACAGCTGTACTCATCATTTTAATTTTTTAAGCACCTGTTCCAACTCCTTTGGAGGTTTTATTGACTGACAAACAATTTTCTCCATGTAACAGTCTGTTCAGTGCCTCATTTTGAGGACCTCCTTGGTCCTCAAGCTGTAGACTGTGGGGCTTACCATTGTATAAAACACATATATCACCTGATCTTGGTCAGGCAAGGAGCCAGAGCTGTGGGGTGTGTAGCTGGAGTGCCAAAGAATATGGCAAAAACTATCAAGTGCACAGGATGCACAGGTGGAGAAGGCTTTGGGTCTTCCCTCGCTGGAGTGGCACCTCAGGATGGCAGAGATGATGTAGATGTAGGAAATGCGTACCTCCAGTATGACAAAGATGTCACCTAAGATGCAAAATGCTATGATGATGATCTTGTTAACCCCGATGTCAGAGCAGGAGAGGCTCATCAGGGGTACCACACCACAGAAGTGACTGGTGATGCTGGAATGGCAGAAGGACACCCCAAAGGCACAGCTGCTGTGTATCATTGAGATTAGAGACCCACAAGAATAAGAACCAAGTCACAGCTGGATGCTGAGACTTCATGACATGACGACTTTGAATAGCAGTGGTTTACAGCTGGTCATACGCCATCACAGCCAGAATGAAACATTTGTTGGTGCAAAATGTAGAGAAACAGTACATCTGGGCAGCACAGCCACCAAACAAGACAGCTTTGCTCTCTGCTAAGAGACTGGCCACCGTCCTGGGGGTGATGCCTGAGCAGCAGAGGTCTAAGACTGCCAAATGGCTAAGGAAAAGCTATTTGGGAGGGTGGTTTGGGGAGACAATCCTTATTAATGCAGTCAAGGCCAGATTTCCAACTACAGTCATCAGGCAAATAATTAAAAGCATTACAATGAGAGTGGGCTGTGCTTCTGCCTTGTTTATTAGATCTAGGAGGAGGAACTCAGCTACTGTGGTGTAATTTTCTGCTGCCGTTTTGCTCAGATATTTGTTCACATTAGGTAAGCAAGCTTGTCTTGATACACTCTGGAGAACAACTGGCAAAAAACGATCATGATCATATGCTCCCGCTAGCAGTGACCAGCTTACTTCCTTTGGTCAACGAGGACAATACTGATTTCATCCAAAATGCCATTCTGAAATGGAATCACTTGTCTGTGTTATCCCAAACCAGCTGCAACACACATTATCTACCTAGATTGTTCCAGTGTGAAGCTGGAGCACTATGAATGCCACTAAGTCACAGTCTAATAATGGTAAATACATAGGTATCAATGTTCAAGAGCTGTTAGTGGCAAGTAGGCTAAATGAGACTGGAAGCAGAAGAAATAGTCTCTGACAGATCTTAAAGAGGTAGGAACATTTCCCAGTTCTTTGAATTCTTAAATCAACATTACATATGCTAGTGAGCATTTCAATGACTACTGTTTCCAGGGTCTGAGGGCGCTAACAGGCCTTAATGGGCCTGATCATCCTCGCCTGAGGCAGCCACTTGCACCTCCTGCCCATGGGCCCAGGAGCCCCATTTAAGCTCAACCCTGGGCCTTCAGTTTCTGTCTGAGCTTCCCTAGAGGAGCACTGATCTCCAGCTCAGCTCAGCGTGCAGACTCCATTGCTGTGGACCCTGCCCTGTGGACTGACTTCCCAGCTTGACCCTGGATCTATCTTGTCACTTTGGGCCTGCCCAGTAGGCACTGGACTCTCTCTGTCCCTGGTTACCTGATCCTGGCTCTGACCCGCAGGCTGACTTCTCAGCTTGACCTCATACCTGCTTCATCACCAGGAACTCTCCTGGTCATCTGGACTCTTGGTTGAACTCGGCTACCATCTCTAGGTCTTCTCTGCCCACCTGGCTCAGGGCCAGAGGGACAGGCCCTGGCTGCAGCCTCCTGAACTTATCATTCTACACATCCTGAATAGGGAAAAGGAAGGAAAAAATGGGCACTTCTATGGCGTAACTCATCTCATCATGTAGCAGATGTCTAAGATACTTAGATGAACCATTCTGTAAAAACACCTGTTACTTTTTTTTCCTCCCCCTCCCTATTGAGAAGAAACTAAGATGGAAGACAGAAACGAAGGCATGCTTAAAGGTATATCTCTAGGTGAGATGAATTCCATAAGCAGGCATATGCATGTAGAGCTACTCCAGATTTATTACAAATAAACCAACTATTCCTTCAGTGCCTTACTTATAACTGTGATACTAATATTTTTTAAATTCAGAAAAGGGTATAAAAGTCCACTGGTTGGATTCCAACTGTTTCCAGTCAACTTGATAGCATTCTACTAGACAAATGTCTGATAGAAAACACTCTTTGATTAATTCTGCTCGTTCCTGCACCAAACCAAGCTCCATTCACACTCATAACAAACTGACTGTCTACTAGTAGGTAAATGGATGTATGAATTCATGAGCTGACTTTTGAAGGTGTGCAGGATATACAGAGTTACCTGTGAAGACAGAAATGGATGGTCAGCATCTTTGGGGAAAATAAGGTTTCAAATGCATTTGTCTGCATGGAATTACAATGATATTCCATAGCAGATGTCAACTGCACTTAAACTCCACGACTATGAAAAGAGTTAAATTCATATCCATTTTCACTTATCATGTCTTTGTTAAACCAAAGGTAAGTAACTGCAATTTATTTGCACGGAAGAATACATCACTACAGTCTGCTGCTGCTGTATCAATTCTATCAATAAATTGGACATACAAGCCACAAAGAACACGTGTGAAAATGAGGCTATTCTAGGATTCCTAGACTGTAACATTCTAGTTCCACATTGTCCTGAAACGATGTTTTGCTAAATTTCAGTCTACTTCTAAATAGAAACAGACTTTATCTCTGTTATTTCAGTTTTGTATAACAGAGATGGTCTCTTTCCAAAATGTTGAGAAGATTTGGATTTATTCCACTCTTGGTAATACCCAGCACTCTGAAAAAGAAGGAGATCTGAACAGGCTTTTATCTATCTGGTTAACGATGGAGCTTCTATATGTGTGTATAGACATCTGGAGATCAAGGGTCTATAAGCAAATCTGGTAAATAGTCCAGTCCTTACTGGAAAACAAAAAAAAAAGCTTGCAAGCAATTACATAGCAACTTATGCTTGGATCATACAAGAACTTCCAAAGTGAACACAGATGTTACTTCCCAGTTGAGAAAGCAAGCAACTCCACCTGTGTTGAAATCCACTGTTGTAGCAGGCAGGATTAAGCAGTGGGTGTAAGAAAATGAATGGCCATCCTTCATAGCAAAGAAACTAGAGATGGGAAATAGATCTTTCAGCTACTAATTTCTAAGGCCAGGCAAATGCAAATTTCATACTATCCAGTGCAACTAGTAAACTCCCTCCTATGCAATGTAAGAGTTAGAAAAAAGAAAACAAGAAGTACTTTTTTTTTTAATTTGATCTTAGCGTGTAATATGGCTTAGATATCTTTCTCAGCTCCAACATTTCAGGATACATGAGAAAGTAACCGGGTTATAATTACACTCACTGACTTGGATTCCCCAGTTGGAAGGACAAGATGTGAGGTTTTTTGCTGTCTGTGCTTTGGCTGTCTATGATGTAAGAGATATGATCTCAGAAGTAATCGCCTTCACCTAAGCTGTTCATCTCATGTTCTTCATAGTTTACGAAGAAGATTCATGGATCCCGGGGTATGAAGACGTCTCTTCTAAGAAAAGATGAACAGTGCTCAAGAAGTGCCCCCCCCTTTTTTTTTTAACCTTAAAGCAAGATTAGATTGACAAGGTCAGATGGACTCAAATCTGCTGCAGAGGTTTAAATTTGGGTAAGACAAATCCATGCGCTCAGCTATAACTGGAATAAGCTGGGACAGCCTTTTGCTCAAGCCTGTGACTAGATGCATAGTCAACTATCTGAAAAGAGCATGTCGGATATTTTTGTGCCACAACACTCAGATATGATGCAGTGCAATGTTGTTCAGTACAATATAATACAAGATGATACAGTAAAACAAGTAGCAGCAGTAAACAATAAGTATCACCTATTTACAAAATAGAAGCTCTCCAAATGATGTATGTATATAGCTGATGATATTATCAACAAACGTTGGAAAATGGAAACTTTCTCAACAATCTTACTTATTAATTTAGAATCCCCATTTTCAAACAAATAGATAGGGTCCAAAAACTTTCTGTTCTGTGGACATGCTATGATCGTGCTTTGCCACCAGATGGCGAAGGCACAAACCTGAGTGTATGTAAACGCGTATACGCTGGTGCTGATGTTTTCCGGTAAGTTGAAGATGGCTATTTTATTTGTTGGATTTTCTTTAGCCATAGTAGGGCGCTATATTTTAAAAAACTTTTCTGAAAATTGTCATAATTCTCCTGCACAAGTTAATTATGAAAAGTCATACCAGGGGACATCCATAGGTAAAGGAGGAAGTGACACAATCCAGTATTATAGCTGGGGAGGCAGTACAAGTATTTGGGGAAGCAGAGTAAAGGGAAGACAACAGGATTTTCTTCTGTGAGGTGAATTGAATAACTGTGAAACTTCCACCTTGCAGGAACTAAGTTACTGTGCTCCTTCAGCAAATTGTCCATTATGAACGTATTAATTATGTCACCAAATACATCAAAAGTTCAACATCTGGCAACAAGAGAAATACAGGGAGTTACATTATCTGTTTGTGTTAGAGTAACTGACTCTTAGGATTCAGTTCATCTCGCCTAAATTCAGGCATCCTACTGAAGGACCTCATGCTGGTGCCTAGGAGGTTGGAGATCTCTCGGTAGAGATAAAAGGGAGAAATTAGGGAGGACTGTGGGTGAAAACACTCATGTCATCTACCAGGAAGCACCTAAAAGCTTTGTCTGAATCTAATCTAGTCATCTAAACCCCCTCTGGACTCAACGGAGAGAGACAGGCAGTTCCTGGGGATGATTCAACCAACCCTAAGGAAGAAGCGCTCTGTGAAGATGCTAACTTCTTTCTCTCTGATGAACACAGAGGAAGCCTGATTAGCTTTAAATAGGTCACTTGCATACAGCTAAAGCTCAGTAAGGAAGTCTTCCTGTATGTTTTCCCCAAGTGTTTCACACCTATGAGCATTTGAAAGAGTAATCATGGAGCCTGGCCTCCTGCATTGCTGTGATATGGAAATATGGTGTGATGGCATGGCGCAGAACTGCAGGCTTGGGAGGGTAAGGCTGGGGGATTTCCAGGGAAGGGTTTTTGGTTTTGTTTTTGTTTTTGCACATGCACGTGCAATTTCACACATGCTTTCTCCATGTCATGTTGATTAGGCTCCATGCATCCCAGATTTTGGGATGTGCATAGTTTACTGTGCACATAAAGTGAGTCAGAACAGCACAGGGTGCAGCTCAGTGTGATATTTCAGAGAATGTGAAATGCATCTCCTGGACAGAGCTGTGCAGTAGATCCAGACCCATCATGGATCTTGAGCACATGCCACATGTCTCTACAGCAGATGGGATTCATCTCCCTGCAGTTAAGCTATTTAAAAGTTAGGTGACTGAATCTAATCTAGTTGTCTAAGGTGCCTTTGTAGTAAAGGAAGGAGACAGGCCATTCAAGAAGATAATTCATCATCTCTCTCTTGCAAACTCATCTTACAGGGACGTGGGACATTTTCCATTTCCACTCATTTCCTGCTGGTATTTTAAATGCTATTTTAAATTTGCCCTCACTCCCACACCTGCAGAAAGAGAAGGAAGGTCAGAAGCAGTGGGGGAGTCATTGACATTCCTGGTGGAGGCTGCTCTCCAGAGATCTCCCATCTTTGGGCAAATAGTGTTTCTCTTCAATGGTGAATTCCTACTTCTCTAATCTTCCTTTTGCATGAGAGAGCAATGTTGAAACACTGAAATGTCTTCTGGGTCAATTATGCTAAATTTCAATTGAGAAAAATCAAAATGCTTCACTTTGATCATTTTGAATCATTTAATTTCAATAAAGAAATTATTAGATATTTCGGAATGTATATCATAAAACATTGTGATACAGTCATATAATATGTAATAACAGAGTGTGTTTTAAATTAAATGAAACCAGACAAGAAAGTAGGTATGAAAAATGCTTTGGAAACTGGAAGTGCTTCTCCATCTCAAATGTAACAATGGATCAAAGTCAAACTATACCAGCTGACTAGCTGGGCAGTTGGTTTAAAAGGAAGTGCTAAAAACATGGGACTAGGAGCACTTACAGAGATGATTTATTGATTGATTGATTGATTGATTGATTGATTGATTTTTCCTTGGGAGATGTTGTGCTGGAAGCGGGAAGGGGACCTGTGGGAAGATGGAGGCACTGTGGGATGCGTGGAGGAATACCGGGGCTATTAAGGTAGTGGGAATTCTGCATGTGTGTCCATCGCATGCCTCTCTAAGCACACGAGGTTTATCAACTGGAAATAACTGAGTATGTAATTACCTCACAGGAACAGCTTTTGGGAAAGAGGTCTTCAGATATGCATGGGTTTGAGGGCAGACTGAAATAGCAGCAGGTGGCTATGGCCCAGAAGTGAGGGGGCTCAGCTGGACTTCAGGGAGAAATAAAAGAATGGTGGAAACAGTGAATTTAGGAGCAGAGTTAGCCAGCTACAAACGAGGGACATATCTGCAGAGGATGCGCAAATGACTTTTTTGCAATTTCTGATTGCCTCACAGCCTGTCATTGCTTGAAACAAGGTAAACCCTGGCCTCAGCTCAGTTCTGCCATTACCAGCATTCACAGTATGTGTCGTTACCTGTGGAGGCTAGGTTGAGTGCCAGTCTGGATTTCCAGCTGCTTGAGCTTATCTAGGTAGTGCCCTGAACTGCGCTTCTCACGCTCGCTTCTGTCACTTGCTCCAATTACTCATTTCTTCTCCTCCTGCTAGGCTGAGCCATGTCTCCTTTTAGTCCTCTCCTCCCTTCCTTTGCCTTCCCTCCATCCAGAGTCAGCGTCCTCACGCACAACCTAACCAGGCCACCACAGCGGGACCATTCTTTCCCCAAACAGCCCCTGGAGTCTTCCTCAGCTGAGTCCCTTGCTCCAGGAGTTCAGCCAGGCCTTGGCACTTACTTCGCAGACCCCCTCCGTGTTGGCTGTAGCCTGTGCGGCCACCAACACATCCAGGTTCCCCCACCCCCCAGACTCTACCTTCTTCAGCCATGGCCTTGCAACAGCAGCCAGCTTATCCTCAGTGCTGAGTTCTTCAGTTTGAAAGGCATTGCACTATAATAAGGTTAGAGCTCATGATCACGGGTGGGGGAAGTGGTATGTCTGCATGGTATGACATTGTGTGAAAACCATCTGGGATGCCAAAGGTCTTTGCAGGACAGGGGACTGAACTCTCTATTTCCAAGTCTGTAGGTAGCAGCTCTCACTTGGGTCTGTGAGTTGACACATATGGCGGAGGTGGGCTCGAGGTATTCTTGATCTTTGATCTCGTAGGGAACATGGCAGTGGAAAATAGGATTTGGGATCCTTAATGGAACTATGGCGTGCTTGTCGGGTAGGGTTTAGGATAAGAGTTGCACTGGCAGACTTGAAGGGTTGGCTGACAGGCTTCTTGGCAGTTGAATTTTGTTGCCAAACCCGAAAGGAGGCCACAGAGTTGTGCAGGGACAGCCTTGAAGAGCTGGAATTCACTACCCGCTGCTAAGGATACAGAAGAAAACAAGGACACAATTGCCAGTTTGGGGAGGGGGCTGTTCTTCCTTCCCTGCCCCACTCCTTCAGTGACCACCTCCATTTATGCCCCACTGAAATTTTCCAGGATTCTGCTCTGCTGGGGTCTTGGCAATCTTGCTGCCATTACTAATCTGCTGCCCAAGGCAACCCCTCTGCTCTGCCTAATAACCTGAGAGAGGTGGCAGGAGAGAGAACAAATTGGGCTGGATTATGTATACTGTCAAATTTCAATTATTTTATTATTAAAGTTCTTTTTTTTTTTTTTTTTTTTTTTTCCGGAAGGGGCAACCTGTTTCATAAATTGTGGAAGTGATGGACTTCAGCACTGGATTCCTCTGTTGCCAGCTTGATTTCTCTCAGCATTAAGATGTATGCCTTTAAGAAGACATTTTGTGCTGGTGGGCAAAATGGAGAGACTGTGGAAAACAGGCACGTCAGGCTGATACTTATTAACTGATGACTAGTAATATTTGACGGATGCTAACATAGCCATAAGAACAAAACTGTGGCATTTCAGATTTTTTTTTTAATTGCTTCATCTGTAATTGTGAAACTGTAATTTCCTAGTTTCTTTTTTTAAGCTTTACCTTTCCTCCAGGGGAAATGTCTGTGATTTCCTTTGCTTTTCTCTGAGGAAACCCTACGCAGATTATTACGTGTATTGATTTGAACTAATCACTCTGACTTTGACAAGGAAGCCAAATGCAAATTCCAGGTAGGTTACAGCTTTAAGGAGCCTGTGTCTAAAGACTCAAGGCAAGCAATTTAATATAATTGGTTGTCTCTCCAGGAAATGACTTAGGATGATTTTAGTAAGGTCTCCGTAGGTACAGTTAAGAAACTCGTGCCTGACAAATTGCAATGATGCAACTTGGCAAGTGAGTTTGCGAGTGTGTTTAAATTGGCTCCAGTGTGCATCATTAAAAGCTCAAGTTCTTTCACTCCTTGAAATTAGCAGCTCTCTCATCTTACAGTCAGACGTGATTATTGCTCTAATCTAGGGACAGTGAGAGACCGCCTTGAAGGAAAAGCAGCCTGTGAAAACTGGCAGGATCTCTACAATGCTTTTGCTGTATCTCAAAAACCCCACAGAGACCCCGGTCTAATCTATTTCATTTAAAGATGATGGGTCAAACAGAGCTGGCTGCATTGCACTAGTGGGGCTGCAGCTTAAAACTGCCTGGACTGAGCTGGTTTTGAACTACTCTGTTTTATGCTGGGATGATACACAGCTGACTGACCAATTTGGTCTACATAGCAAAGGCAGTAAACTCAGAAATGGTTTCTGGCAAAGATAAGGCCAATTCACAAGTTTCCCTGTCTTCTTCTGCTGTCCCAGGCCTCCTACTCTGCAGATTTCTTCTTGCTACTCCATCTCCTTTGCAGAACCTGGAAAACAGGGGACAAAGTTTTCATTAGAAACCCAGTTTTTAATTTAATTTTAGAATAAAGAACATTCTGAGGGAGCCTAGCAGGGAGGATGGAGCCCACCTGCAATGTGAGCTGCAGGGAGGGATTATTCCCTTGCAACAGAACTACCTCAGAGCATCTTGTCTCTATGTCTGAAACACAAATGGCCATGAAAGAAAAAAGGATCGTTCTCAGCCCCATGTCTGAAGGCAGCAGCTAAGTCTGTAATTGGCCTGGGCTCATAACGAGCATCCTTAGTTGGACAGCTCAAGACCTGACAAAGCTCATTAATCCCACTATTAGTCAAAATCAGATTGCTTTGATCGCATTACTCCAGGAACATAGTCCTGGTGTGGCATGAGAGGGCTGAACAAAGCCCTTCTCCAGACACACATTTGCCCTTCTGATGCCTACATAAACCCCATAGTAACAGCTCCTCAGGTATAAGGCTAAGGACCCTCGGTGGAAGCACCAGTCTGCAGGGTTACACAATGCAGTAGCATGCACAGTGCAAAGAAGAGGCCTAAACAAATCTCAACAGTAGTATGGCATGCATAAAAAGACTTTTCCTCTCCTTCCGAGCTTTCTATTTGCTTTGAGATCCAAAGCTAGGATTCAAAATCTAGGAAAAAAAAAAAAAACAGCCAGGAAATTGCGATAATAATGAGTGTATAGATGTAAAAGCATGTGGCTGGGCACCAGGGGGAATGGCTGCTTATTTGTCTTGTCCTGGTTGCTGCACTGTGGATCGAGATGAAACTCCAGGAGATTTCAGTTGCCCCAAACATCCTGACCTTTGAGAGCCTTCTGGAGAGCAAGTGCCTTTGGCAGGGCAGGAGTTTGGTAGGGAATCTGCAGTTTGAATGCAGATTAGAGACAGCTGAGAGTTGCAGGGGGGGCAGTGTGCTGCAGGACTTGGCCAGAGCGAAGCCTCTGAAGTGACAGAGGGAGAGAGACTCTCCTAGCGGGCCAGGGCTGAGTTTTCTGCAACCAAAAAAGCCACTGAGAGGTGTTGACCTGGAAAGCAGGCCTCAAAGGAAGAACTATTTTTCCAAGGACTCACTGAATTCAGAGGCGTGTGTTCAAAACTTTTGATTTAAATTGCTCCCCCAACAGGCCTGCAATTATCTGGGCCCAGCATATCATCAACTAGTGCATGCATGTATTCTCCAAATAGACTCCTGAGATTTTTTATTTTTTTTGCTGGGCGAACGAATATCCTTTTTACAAGCAATATGTAACATCTACTTGCAACTGGCCTAAAGGCCTCATTTTTTTTTCCTGAGTAATGCTTCACAAGTACTGCAATTATTGCATATGGACTGAATATTTCAGTATCTAGAATAGAGAGAGGCTAGTAATGCTATTGTTGTGAAATATTTCTCTACTTAGGTAAAATTCACTAGGCCTTGGTAACCGTATGACAAAGCTGATAAAAAGAACAGCATAATACAGACACAGCTGAGGACGCTTTTGGTAATTGCTGATATTTTCCTGAGGCCTTAAAGTCGGCATTTGCATTTGGTACATAATAGTGGCACATACAGTTCACAAGCATCGTGAGGATCAGTAACATCATATGCACAAGCCTAGACCTTTGTAGTCTTGGGCTAACAACATCACAACCAACCTGGTTAATTGGAAGGCCTCATTAGATTTGGCTAAGAACATATCTCAGACACTGCCCTATGTTTCTACTTTTAATTATCCGGTACAACTAAGAACATGCCTACAATGACACATCTGAAAACTAGAGGTGTCACTGAGAGCCAGCAGCCCAAAGCTCTCTCCATAGTCATGGGAGACTCTCACCTTGAAGGCGCAATGCATCCCAACCTGAAAGAGGTTTCTAAGATACATGATGTGAAGCTCTCCTTGAACTTGTTTATACTTTCACATACAACTACACCACTACCTTTTAGACGTGTGCATTTTGATGAGATAGTTAGCTTTACCACATACTTCATGCTGATGGCTAGCAATGTATGGTTTAGCAGAATGTCAGACGTTGCATTGTGACAGGATTGGATTATCAGCACTGGGATCTAGATGTAAGGTCTCAGGTTAGAAGTTCCAGAAAGGGAGCATCTCACAGGCAGGAGGTGCATTCGTTTGGCTAGTATTAGCACATCATCACTTGGCTATCTGTACAGCACTGTATTTTGGAGCCGTGTATCACAGAGAGATTTTGTATGAAGTATTGTCCTCTTGTGGCTGTCCAACAAAAGATGGGTAACTCGGAAAGTTTTCAGCTAGTGGAGAGCACATTAAGCCAGTTTGGGAAGACGGAAGGGCACAGCCCTAGTTCTACTCCTAGGCATACATGAAATGTATCTGTTCACTGTGTCCATTTCTGGCATCTGTTGGGTTTATTACCTAATGATTAGCTCCATTCTCTGTTTCAAAATTTCATGGGATACGTGATTTCTGATGGTCCTAGGGCTTACTGCAGTACACACAAAGAGAACTGGACCTCATGCATTTTTTCCAGCCAAAGGTCTATGCAAGCATTGCATAGGGTAGACCTGTGTTTGGTAATCCTTGGAGAATACCAGCATATCTTCTAACATATACTTGGGAGTCTTAATTTTGTAAGAGGCACACACTGCAAACATAGAGAAGAGGCTTTAGGAGTGATTGATAAACAATATTATCCACGTTAACACTGCAAAAGTTATTGGTTGGTAGTGTTGGAACAGTAACATATACACCAAGCTGTGCATCCAGAGGGAAAGTGGCATTGCAATAAATAAATGCATGGATGCTTCCTGGAACAAGAGTGGGATTTTTTTGATTGTTCTCTGAAGTAGTGCTGGTAATTTGTGCTCATTCTTATGCCTGGCTACACATGCACTTCAAGTAGTGCATGGATTTCACAAGTGGTTTACCTTTTGTCATTTCTGGAGGGCCTATACAAAATCATAGCTGATCATAGTAATGAATTGCTAGAATGGTTATCAGTAAAGAATTTCCTGCATAAGATTCAGCTAGAATATTCTTGTGAGCTCTCGCTATAGAACCAGTGTGTAAGTCATTCCTGCAAGTACTGAGGTACTGTTTAATATAGTAATGCAAGGTATACGGAAAGATCCTTCAATGCCAAGTCTGCCTAGACTTCTATGCACTGGGAGAGGGGAAAAAATTAAATGTCTGAGTAGATCCTAAAAGTGATAATACCGTTGTTATGAAAGTCTACAGGGCAAAATTTATAGGAAGAAGTGTAGTCTTTTATCAGATACTGGATTATATTCCATTTTGTATCCCACCAGATAAAGCCAAAAGAACAAAATGCATTCTGGGTACACCATCCCTTCCCTGAGCTTCAGTTTGTGCCCATTGCCTATTTTCCTGTCATTGGGCACCACTGAGAAGAGTCTGGCTCCATCTTCTTCACACCTTCCCATCAGATATTTATAAACATCGATAAGATCCCCCACCATGAGCCCTCTCTTCTCTGGGCTAAACAGTCCTCTGCCTCCCTTTGTAAGAGAGATGCTCCAGTGCCTTAATCAGTTCATGGCCCTTCACTGGACTTGCTCTGGTAAGAGGCAGAGTGCTGTGCAGACTCCTGGGCGTGCATGTTGTGGTGATAAATCTGGGTGCATCTTAACTATGCTTCTGTGCTGCGATGATGAACACTCATGGCTGGAGATAGACCTCAGGTTTGTTAAAGCACTATGGCATGGCATTCCAGCTGTGGTGCCTGGTGCAGAATAATTGAGAGGACTTTGTTGTTTGCACACTGCTCTGTACTGAAACCAAGTGTCAAGGATGTGTTTCTTAGGGGCCTTTTATTGTGGTTGCTGCCTTTCTGTAAAGGCTAAGCTCATGACTGTTTCCTGCTGGAACTCAGCTCTCAGTGCTAATGAATGTGCATTCTTAACAGTAAACCAGTGAAAGTATGAAAGTAGTTTAAGTTTTGTTCACCTTCAGCTGTGGGTCATCATGTTGACAAGGGGTTCATAATGCATTTTCTGATTTTTTTTAAAGTATATTTCAACAACTTTAAAAATAGCATGATTGTCCATTCCTATCCCAAACCATTTAAATTCCAAAGCCAGGCTTTAAGAAGTTGGTAAATGCCTCCATGAATTTTTCATGAAGCTTTTTTTTTTGGGGGGGGGGGGAGGGAAGGGGGCTGCCTCTGTTCTCATGTTGACATCACAGCAGAGTTGTTATGGATGGGATTGATGTGAAACAGTGCAGGTGAGGCATCTGTACCAGGGCTTTCTGTGTAGTTCCCTGTGCAGCAGGTGAAGAGAAATCAAGAATTGGCATTCATCCCATCCCAAAGTAAATATTTCTCCTACGCCAGATGAACTGCACCATCATAGCACCTTTTCTCTCAGCTGAAAAAGAGCCTCGGAGCCACGCACGGATGTGTAATTTCAGGGTCCAAACTAGGCAATTCCTACATCTGCAGTTAAATAAAAACCAGCAGGGCATTGTCTCCAGAACTGGTTTGGTATGACTGTCACTACTTAAATAATACAGAGCCTATCACAGCGTTGGCATGCACCAAATCCATGTCCGTCTATCTCTTTCCCTCCCCCCTCTACCCCCAAGACAATGACAGGATACAGTGCCAGGTGACTGCTCATTAATAGTTTGCCCATGGCTAACCGCTTCTGAAGTGGTAAATGGGAGAAGAGAACTGACCCATTTGGATGTGAGCCATGCTATACTCTCATAGTTTTGGGGAACAGTAGTCTGCATTGACAGCTGGAAGACCCTTTCTTACCCTTTTCAGTAAGGTCATACCAATGTAATATTCACCAACAAACTGAGGCAACCAGATCATTGCTTCTGGTACCAACAGGCTGTGCAGTCACCAACAACGTTTACTACCTCTATAAATGGAAGGAATCTCTTACGAATTGTGGACTAAACTAGCACTGTCTGAATACTACGGAAAAGTTTTCTGTAGCTACACCGTCAAAAAACATTTCAGATGTTTCTGAAAGCTACAGGCAAGTTAATGACCATGAATTTCCAAACATTTGCTTCCGAGTTGGGAAATGAAGCAGACAGCTGGGGACTGGACAAACATATCTTTTCTCATTAATCAAGATTTTCAAAATGAATATTAACCCAGATGGATGACCAGCATAAGGCACTTCAGAAGAAAGAGTTTTAGGAAGTGTAAAGAACATTCTGAGAAGGAGTTTCTTTAAAGCATCTAAGATTGAGCTGTTGTGAAAGGTCTGGAACTAGGTTTAATAATATTTTAAAATGATATGTGCGTGCCATTGTTTTGGCCACAAACTATTTCACAGCAGATAAAAGCTTGAGCAAACGTTAGCTGTTTCCAACAGCCTCTTTCTAATCAAAATGATACGCAGGTGACTTTGAACTGCATATCAAATGGTTGTCTGAGAGTGGGAATGGACAGCACTGTCAAGGAAATCCTGATGTAATGGGTTTAAAAAAAAAAAAAAAAATCTCTGCTGGGAGCAGAGGCCAAGACCTTTAGAAGCTGTAGGGATTAGCTTCTTTGTGCTTGAGGTAGGTTTGGTCATTGCTGCTTCTGTTGGGTTTAGCATGGATATCTGTCTGTTTGAATACCTGATCTAGAAGATTGGGTTTTTTTGGAAGGAGATTGTCTGCTGTAGAAAATATAGCCCTACTAAGAGCAGCATGCAGAGATGCAACCAGACTGCAGCACCCTGAAAGCCTTGTGGGATTATACAGGAAAATGCAAAATTCAGAGATGCAAGAAACTTCTGACTCTTCTTCTCTGCCTCATATACAGTTTAAGAGTGAGTGGACCAAGGAAAGAAGTTGTGACAGTGTGCTCCTTTCTCCCCCCACTGATGTGCTCTCTCCCCCTCAACCTGACCTCCCTGTAAACAGCACGTATGTAGGGGCTAGTTGAGCATGCACCAGCTAAGACCTGTCTAGCATGCAAATACAACCATGAGTCAATCATCTCCCCCCCATAAATAGGGGGCAGCCCAGAGACCATTGAGCTCTCCTGAACAGCAGCGGGCTGCACTGCAGAACCTCCTTTTGAGTAGGAGCGCCTCTCAAGGTCACTCCTCGAGGCTGAGAGATTCATTACCCGCCACAGATCCTTGGTAAGTGATCAACAGCATGCTGAACTTTTGTGAACTTCGCAAAACTTTCCTGAGTTATATCCCTGACTGATAGCACACCTAATTCCTTACACATAAACCGTTGACCAAGTCTGAGACTAGGACTGGATTCTGCCGCACCTAGGCTTCTCTTCGGAGGAGTTTAGAAAGCAAGGGGGTCCAGTCTGAATCTTGTGACTCAACGGGAGGGTTCCCTTTGCACTCACCCCTTTAGACATCAACTGTTGACCAAGTCTGGGACCAGGACTGGAGCCAGCTGCACCTGGGCTCCTCTCCAAAGGAGTTTAGAAAGCAAGGGGGTCCAGTCTGGACCTCGTGACTCAACGGGAGGGTCTCCATTGCACACGCATCTGACCCTGTCCTTCATGCAGTAAATAACTGAGAGAACCTTGCCAATCGAACCTCGTTAAATCGTTCTTATTTACGACTGAACTTTGTTAAGTCGCTGTTTTACTGCAGTAAACGTAGTGCTGCTTCCTTCTTACAAGGGAAGTGCATCACTCCTTTCGCGACAGAAGTCTTTTCTCAAACCTTTTGCAACTAAATCATAGGTGGAAGAGACAAAAGGGGCATGTTGTAGAATGTCATGTAGTACACCTCTGTTTTCTTCCCTGCTCTGCTGTCAGATATTAGACCAATCACTTGTAAATCCCTATGGATTTCCTATCTATGGAATGAAAGGCCAGTGACGCAAAGGACTTAGAAACTTCTTCCATTACATGCCTGCTTTCCTGTAGTTTTACTCTTGTTGTTTATTTATATCCACCATATTTAATAAATACTGTCTGTATATTAAGATAATTCTCCAAGAATGAAATGAATCACCATCTAAAGGTTCTTCTGTCTCTCTAGTTTAGAGGGAAACATCCAAATCAGAGTCAATATATTCCGCTCCTCAGGCTGACAGTGCAAACAAAATGCATAACGTAAAATACTGAAAATCTTCAGTGGCATCTAAGCACACTGCAGGGGGCTTTCAAAACATCCTGAGGATGCTATCAGCTCACAGAAAAGAATTTCTCCATCTGATAGCAGTCAGCGTGCTATATGCAACAGCTAGGTGCGTTTATGTTCAACCTCAGTGCAACAGCTCACAATGGCAAGGCAAAATTGGAGCACTATTTTATATGATGTCATCCCCAGGCTAAATCTCTTGATCCACAGCCTGAGAAACACAGGTGGAAAGGATGCCCTGATGTCAGCTGTCACTGTCCACCTATCTAGCCTGAACTTCATCAGTTTCTCTAGCAGGATGTCATGAGAGACTGTGTCAAAAGCCTTGTTGCAACTGAGGTAAACAAGTACCTCTCCTCTCCCCTCACCCGCCAAGCCAATCATCTCCTCAGAGCAGGCTGGCAGCTTTGTTAAGCAGAGTTTTCCCCTCATAAAGCCATCCTGTCTACCTCCAGCCTATCACCTTTCCTTCCCATGTCTGGAAATGACGTCCAGGATTAGTTGCTCCATCACCATCCTAGGGACTGAGGTGAGGCTGACTGGCTTGTAGTTCCCTGAATCCTCCTCCTTGCCCTTCTTGAAGGTAGCAGGGGCATTTGCTCTCTTGCAGTCCTTGGGAATCTCTCCTGTACACTTCCTTTTTATGTTTGAGGTCAGCCAGGAGCTCCTTGCTCATCCACATAGGCCTCTTGCTACCTTTGCTTGATTTCCTGCTTGTTGGAATGGACCACTCTTGAGCTTGGAGGAGGTGATCCTTGAATATCAGCCAGCTGTCTTGGACCCCTCTTCCCTCCAGGACCATAACTTATGGAATCCTTCCCGAGCAGGCCAAATTCTCTTCTCCTCAAGCCCAGGGTATTGATCCTGCCTTTTGTCCTCTGCTCCCTCCTCACAGGATCCTCAGCTCCACCATTTTGTGGTCACTGCAGCTAAGACTGCCCCCGACTTCCACATCTCCAGTCAGTCCTTCCTTGTTTGTATGTATGAGATCCAGAGTGCCTCTCCTCCTCAGCTCCTTGATCACCTGTGTTAGAAAGTTGTCATCAATGCACTCCATAAACTCCCTGGATTTCTTGTGCCCTACTCCATTGTCCAGCCAGCCAATATCAGGGTGGTTGAAGCTCATAGGACCAGGGCCTGTGGACATAAACTTTATTCCAGTTCTCTGAAGAATGCCTCACCTATTTCTTCTTCCCGAAGAGATTATCTACAGCAGACACCCATTACATGGTCACCAGTGCTGGTCTGCCCCCAGTCCTGACCCATGAGCTCTCAGCTGGCCTCTCACCTGTCACCACAGAGAGCTCCATGCATTCCAGCTGCTCATTCAACTATTTCTCTTCTCTTCACACTTGAAACAGATTGCATTTTAAGCAAGAACCTAAATTTTGTCAAATTTAACTTGATGGCTTCAAGGAAGTACTTCAGCTGCTGCCTTGTACATCATACCCATTCAACTTCACCTGCAACATCTAAGTTGATTGTAGAGAGGGGCACACTATTTCTGTGCTCATCCTGCACCACAGGTGTCTGCCTCCTGACAATATAGAGAAAGAAGATTGAAATCAGTATTCAGAGATATGACATCCCCGCTGTTGAAGGGACCATGTCTGTACCACACTGGCATGAGCTGTCTGAGGGTCCAGAGACACATCTCCTTTAGCAGAGCAGAGACTATGAGAAAGCAGGGAAAACCAAGGGGGAGGGAGCAATGGATTCACACACCTCACCCCAGAAGAATCAGCTGGAGAAGAGCAATTACACAGCCATTTGCCCATTGACCACAAGGCGGCTGGGCATCTGTCAACCCTCCATGCCCCATCTCCTCACCATACCGCACGCTTGAATTGCCTTCTCTGAGTCCCTACCCCAAATTGTCTTAGCTCTATGCTATGCCACCTTTTTCCTGAAGCTGCTTACCTTCCTCTGATAGTCTGCACTGTCATCTGTTTCATCTCTCAAGTGCCCCACTCCTGACCCCTTATTCAGGCAGGCACCAACAATACTGGCACCAGGGGTCACTTCTGCACTTTGGCAGAGTTACAGGGGTGCTGTTGAGCACATGCACTGATATAATGGGCTTTCTCCACAAAGGGGCCCACAAATGAGCTCTCAGGTCCATTCATTGGGTTCACCAACAAGATAACCATTTAAATGAGAAGAGTCAAGTCTAGTCACTTAAACATTTTAAACCAGGCCTAGACATACAGGTGAATTCAGAATGCCAAACAGAAGACACTTTTCAGAGCCAAGGACTGGACTCAAGTCCCAGACCTAGGTCTCTATATAGCTTGACTACCAGTGTACTTCTTCAGCATCTGCTTAAGCCGAAATAATGGCCTAGGGAAACAGGCCGTTGCCCTCTTCAGCTCAAGAGGGACAGAAGGTAGCTCCAGGTTCTTAAGTGTTTCATGCCTAAGGAAAGAAGTGACCTCATCTAGTAATCGAATCAATCACAGTGTCTAGAAGATGCCATTCCCTAGTACAAAACACAGCAGCTGTTTCTAGGAATTATTGCTATGCTAAGGTTGAAATGCTGGAAGCTTACCAAAAGTCTATATTCCCACTGAGAAACCATGAGAGGAAAAAATTAAGGGGAAGAAGCTGACAGTTCATATATATTGGGATTTGGCCCAGAGTCAGTATAACTATCCTGGTCTGAGAAAAGGCAAAGGATGGAACTGACCACCAATATATCAGGTTTTATCTTCCAGGGGGATCATTCTATTACAGTGCAATGCAGCCAGTCTCCTAACACTGCACTGAAACACTGGCATGGCATTAATCCCAGAGGAAAGGAGCACTCCTACCAAGCAATTGCATCTTCAACTACTAACGGCTCCTTCCCTATCCCCTCCCCTCCCCCCAGATAGGAAGAGGAATAGGGTACATCACCTCTGCAGAACACTCTGCATGTCCTAGAAAAGGAGAGGGAAGACAACAAGTCAGATCCCACCAACCCCCCCCCCCCCATCAGCATAAATATTGTAGGGTGTGTCTGCATGCCCAGCAATCCTTTTGCCTGTTAGTGCTGGGCTTTATCTAACCCAGGTGTCATTAATTCTGCTAATTATTTGGGGGAAATGGAAAGAAAGGCAGCACTTGTAAGGTCTGGCTCATGACATCTGGATGAGTCACACCCCATTTTTACCCTTTGAGTATAAAGTCTTGCTTTCCAAGGTGCAGACCTACCATGACTAAGTTTAAAGCTCAGCCTTTTCCTCACCTCACCAAGAAAGATGAAAGTCATGTTGCTCTCAGCTAGACCACATGGAAGAGATTAAACGGGGAGATCCAGGGCTCCTGGTTGCAGAGGGCTATACAGATTAATAGTGACCTCTCAAAATGCAAGGCAGAGCTTCAGCCCTGCCCCAGAGAAAGGGACTGCCACAAGAGCTTCTTTGAAAGGCTGTGACAGAGAAGTCACCAGGAGATTAGAGAGCATCTCCCAGCTGGGGACTGACCTGAGGCAACACCCCTAGGGAAGAAAGAGCCCCTCTTGTCAACTCTTCTGAGCTCACCACACCACTCCAGTTCACTCCAGCTGGGTGGGCCTAAAGAGAAGGCCGCTACCCCACTCCTCTCAGCTCTGCCCCTTCTTCCACTTACTCTCAGCTCCTTGGGCTTTTTCTCCTCCATGGATAAATGTTCCTTCAAATCCTTTGCTTTTCTGCCCAGATGCTCCACGCAAGCTTGTAGCTTATCCTGGAGAGGGAAGGGCAAGAGATTCTGCTCAGGCAAAATGGTCCAAGGCATCAGATGCTGAAGCAGCACTGAGAAGGCTTGGATCATACCAGCTGAGAATCATATACCAATTGATCTGACATGTCACTTCATGCACTTTGCTTTCATGGGATGTCAATTATAAATTCCAGCAATCCTCTGGCTATTCACACTGAACATCTGCATCAGGTACTACACTGAGTGTTTCTGGGTTAAAGTTCTGAACACCTGTGTGTACAGCAGCAATACAGGTTACAATATTCCTCTGCCTTCAAAATTTAGCTTCTGAACAGCAGCTAGAAGTGCAGACAAGGAGTCAAAGCAAGATAGTTCTACACTGTATAGCTTAATTTTTTCTAGGGAGTCAATCACCAGAGCAACTTTCCAGGAAACCTACTGTATCTCTGAATCAAAATGGAACTTCTGACTCCACCCTCAGATACGGGACAGCAGGAGTTACTCAGTGGAACATCACAAATTTTGCTCTAACACTCCCTCCTGCCTCTGAAAACGACTAATCGAATCCTAAGTTGAGATTCCTAAAAAAAAAATAAAGAATTGGGGGGGGGTCCTGAAAAATGCCTCCAACATTTTGGATGCAACTTGTGCAGACACCTTGGCTGGGATTCTGTCCAAGATTAAGACATCTACATTTAGATGAATTAGATGAATTAGATGCCTAAATTCCACTAGATGTCAGTATAGTCACAGGAGTATTCTAGAAAGCTAATTAGCTGACTATGCATCTACTGTCCGGTGAAGTGAATAAGCACATTTGTCAGACTGTTGGTTCTAGCCACCAACACAGCTAGCTCAATTGGTTGAGGTTGCCTCAGAGGGTGAAGCACGCATCCCACTCAGCTGCTGGAATGTTTCTTCAGCTTCAAGATGGAGAGCCCATGAGCAGTAACATCAGTTTCTGATGTCGGAATCATTACTGTAGTTTTGGGTGGTCTCACCTCAAGCTGGCCATGAGGTATAGGCACATTTCTACATAGAGCTGCCTTAGTTCCCGTTCCTCCTTGCTCTATCCATTAGACTCCAGTTTCTTTACTGGATCATAGAAACGAAACCCTGAGCCCCCAGCACGTACCCTCCTCCTTCTGTAGCAGGGACTGTCTTTCTCCTCCCTTTTTGCAGAGAAGAGCGGAATCTACTAATAAGTTCTGCTTCGCTGCTTAGAGCGGGTAGGAGCCAGTAGTCATTGGGCCTACACTCAGCTCTTATGCCTAGATTAAACTCCTTCCCAGAACTGGGGAGGCCCTACATCCTCTTTCATAATCTACTCATGTTCTGATCCCTAGGCTCCGCTTCCAAACTGTGGTGCTTGAATACAAATTTCTCTAGAGTTTCTCTGGTCACCAGCACCCTTTTGAAATATTTAGCGTCAAAGTCAAACTAGAGATGCAACACTTGTTCCCAGACTGTTCTGCTGCATTCCTGTGACTTAACAAGTATTGGTGGGTCTGAACTGCCCTACTGCCTTACTTAGGATGAGATGGTTAGAAGTTTAAAGACTGGAGTGGAATGCCAGGTATCTCAAACCTTGTGAAGGAAATGCTTTCTAGCAGTACCTCCGGGAGATACCACTTGCTTACCTTGTGTTTTTTGAGGGCTTCATCCAGGGGCCCTCCTGTATGAGTGAGATGGCCGTGGGAGACTGCACACACCACACACATGGCTTCCTGGTCCTCCTTGCAGAAGAGACTGATGACCTCATGGTGCCGGCAGCAGAGCTTCTCGTTCTGCATCTTTTCCTTGACAAAAGGCAACTGCCGGGCTGTCTCCACTATGCTGGCCAGCTGCCGGTTGGGGTACATGACTTGCTGAGCACAAACATGCTGACACATTGGGCAGCTGAAGTCCTTGACCACTGGCTCCCAGTAGTGGGTGATGCAGGCTCTACACAAGCTGTGGCCACCAGGAATCATGACAGGGTCCTGCAGGTAGTCAGACTGATGGAGCAAGTGGTGTCCATGTTAAGGACCTCCAAATGACTGAGGCAAGCCATTGGTGGTAGTGCTATGAGATGGGCACAGACTTCGGGAGACAGTTCCTATATCCTCATATAGGAATAGTCACCTGGAGGGAAAAAAAGAAAAAGAAAAAAAAGAAAACCACACCACAGAGCAAATAGATCACATACATGCATTATGCAGCATGTGGACTCAAGGAAGCCTAAGAATCAGGCCTCATAGATATTCTCTCCTAGCTTGAGTGAGGAGAGAAGACTAGAGAAAAGACATGGGCTATGTAACCCAGACACCTGGTTCAGCTTCATTGTCCTGTTCCTCACTGACCAAGGCAAGCAGTAATTTAAGTAACAAGCATTTATTGAATTCCCCAGTACCTTGCAGGAGGAGTTCTTTCCCCATATCAGACATGGGGGGGGAAGGCAGGCTGGAAATAGCACGCATGTTAGCAAGCGTAGTAGTACTGAATATTTCTGCTCTGTCACCTACATACAGACTTTTTCCCTTGAACTCAGTACATGGGGACTAGACACACAGAGAAACAGAAATGAGAGGTCCCACTTTCATACATAGCCCCCTGAAGGCAGTCTGGAAGAGGACTTATTAAAAGATAGCCCAGGCCTCATGGCATAGACTAAATAGACTAGCTTCCCCCTCTCACTGTTTACACATGGTGCTTACAAGATGAAAAATTCCAATGCAAACAAGTTTGTTAACAAGGAAAACATTTTTCATCCAGAGGGTGACAAAACACTGGGACAGAAGCCTAGAGAGACTGTGATATCTTCATACTTGGAGACAGGGAAAAACCAGCTGGATAAGACCCTTAATGTCTTAATCTAATTAGGCCTACTTTGAGCAAAAGACTAAATTAGGAGACCTACAGAGAACTCATTGAACATAAACTAGTCCACAATTTCACAACCCTGTAGATCTCCACTTCAAAAAAGAAAAAGCATACTACAGTTGAAGGAAATCAACAGGAGCAGGACACCCCTAGACAGACTGAAAAAGAACAAGTCTAACCAAGTAAGACCTCTTGATAAAATTTTAAAAGCTAGAAGCACTACGAGTTAGGCATTCAGGGCATCTAAGCTTTTTGGTCACAACACTACCTTGCCAAGGATAACTTCCAAGCTAAAGAATTTGTTAGGCAATACACATCCCAGGTGGACTGCCACAGACCTTTGCTTTCAGCAACTAGAGAACCATTCCCACTCTTCTGCTTTACGGAAAAAAACACAGATGTGGCTAACAATGGCATTTATATAGGAGCAACAGCTGTGATTGCCACCCACATGCCCTTTCCTACCTCACCCTATGAGTATGAATATGAACCATATTAATTTGTGGGTTTAGGCATTAGTCATGGAATCTCTCTCCTTTCCCTCTACGTTGGATGTATATTCCCTGAGATGTTGCAGAAATCCTCTGCGCCCTCCGGGGTGACCCCTTCATTGATGTTAGGAGAAACAGTGCAGGTTTCCTTGACTGCAGAAGCAACTTGGACACCTGTGGTATGGTCAGAAATACAAGTTTATTGTCCTGTTCCAGGCTGTGTTGATCAGATTCAGGACTAATCAACAGGTACCCACAAGCAGCCCTAATGTCATTAGCTTATATTTCTCTTTCCTCTCTTCCCCTCCCAACTATGCTTTCCCTTTTGACTCCTGTTTTGCTCGTTTCACACCTGTATTTGCTATTTATATGATTATGTTGGTAACTCTAGCCTTCCTGAGCAACTTTGCTAAGACAGCAATCCTATTTCACTGTCTTTCAATATCCTTCACCCATGGGGAGTTCCTGACAAGCCTCTTTCACTCTCTGTAATGTCCAGCAGTTTCTCCTGTTTTTATCCTATTAGTGTAACCTCGGGTCATGGAGAGCCACCTGCCCAGATAGATAAAAGCCTGTTCAGATCTCCTTCTTTTTCAGAGTGCTGGGTATTACCAAGAGTGGAATAAATCCAAATCTTCTCAACATTTTGGAAAGAGACCATCTCTGTTATACAAAACTGAAATAACAGAGATAAAGTCTGTTTCTATTTAAAAGTAGACTGAAATTTAGCAAAACATCATTTCAGGACAATGTGGAACTGGAAGGTTACAGTCTAGGAATCCTAGAATAGCCTCATTTTCACACGTGTTCTTTGTGGCTTGTATGTCCAATTTATTGATAGAATTGATACAGCAGCAGCAGATTGTAGTGATGTATTGTTCCGTGCAAACAAATTGCAGTTACTTGCCTTTGGTTTAATAAAGACATGATAAGTGAAAATGGATATGAATTTAACTCTTTTCATAGTCGTGGAGTTTAAGTGCAGCTGACATCTACTCTGGAATATCATTGTAATCCCAGGCAGACAAATGCATTTGAAACCTTAATTTCCCCAAAGATGCTGACCATCCATTTCTGTCTTCACAGGTAACTCTGTATATCCTGCACACCTTCAAAAGTCAGCTCAGGAATTCATACGTCCATGTACCTACTAGTCAGACAGTCAGTTTGTTATGAGTGTGAATGGAGCTTGGTTTGGTGCAGGAATGAGCAGAATTAATCAAAGAGTGTTTTCTATCAGACATTTGTCTAGTAGAATGCCATCAAAGTTGGCTGGAAAGAGTTGGAATCCAACCAGCAGACTTTAATGTCTTTTTCTGAATAAAAAAAAAATATATATTAGTATCACAGTTATAAATATGGCAGTGAAGGAATAGTTGGTTTATTTGTAATAAATCTGGAGTAGCTCTACATGCATATGCCTGCTTATGGAATTCATCTCACCTAGAGATATACCTTTAAGCATGCCTTTGTTACTGTCTTCCATCTTAGTTTCTTCTCAATAGGGAGGGGGAGGAAAAAAAAAGTAACAGGTGTTTTTACAGAATGGTTCATGTGAGTATCTTAGACATCTGCTACATGATGAGATGAGTTATGCCATAGAAGTGCCCATTTTTTCCTTCCTTTTCCCTATTCAGGATGTGTAGAATGATAAGTTCAGGAGGCTGCAGCCAGGGCCTGTCCCTCTGGCCCTGAGCCAGGTGGGCAGAGAAGACCTAGAGGTGGTAGCCGAGTTCAACCAAGAGTCCAGATGACCAGGAGAGTTCCTGGTGATGAAGCAGGTATGAGGTCAAGCTGAGAAGTCAGCCTGCGGGTCAGAGCCAGGATCAGGCCTGGTGAGGGTAACCAGGGACAGAGACAGTCCAGTGCCTACTGGCAGGCCCAAAGTGACAAGATAGGTGCAGGGTCAAGCTGGGAAGTCAGTCCACAGGGCAGGGTCCAGAGCAATGGAGTCTGCACGCTGAGCTGAGCTGAGCTGGAGATCAGTGCTCCTCTAGGGTAGCTCAGACAGAAACTGAAGGCCCAGGGTTGAGCTTAAATGGGGCTCCTGGGCCCATGGGCAGGAGGTGCCAGTGGCTGCCTCAGGCGAGGATGATCAGGCCCATTAAGGCCTATTAGTGCCCTCAGACCCTGAAAACAGTAGTAATATTACATATTAAAAATAAATATTAAATATTAAAAACTTTTCTGTAATAGCAAGAGCTACAGCTTTACTGTGAGAAAGTACAATTGTGACACTTTTGACGGTGATTATTTTCACCTAAGTTTTTACTTTCAAATTTGATGCCTTGAAGATATCCCAGCTTTGTTTTCAACTGTTTCTAACTAGTACCGGTTCAGCAGTATCGCCTCCACGTTCTGTTTCCATTCCCTTACCTCATACATCCTTGTAGTCTTTTTTTTCCTGACTCACAGTCTGAAGGTGATCATTAACCTTTCAGCAAAAGTGGGTCACATTCATCAGGCACCTTAGACTGTTTACAGTATTAGTGATGTGGGCGACTCGAGTCTTCCATGCAAGAACAAAGTCACCACACAGCAGGTGGTCCTGAGGGACAGCCTACCCTCTTTTGTTGTGGGTGAATATCCTTGAACCAATTCACATTCATCGCAGGCTAAAAATGTGCGCACAGAAGAATTTTTTACAAATGCTGAGGCTGGGATTCATCTTACTTAAGTTTAGACTTCTGTTAATGAGCTGCCAAAGCATAAACCAAACTTGTAGGCTCTTTCTATAGCTCATGAAGGCAAATAAAAGTCTGTTTGCCTCCATAGTTTTGGAAGAGAGATTGATCACACCTGTCTCTGTCTCCCTTGAAAGGTCTATATTTATATCTATGAATTACAGGAAGAGTGTAGAGTGACCAGCTCAGGTTTATGGAATTATTTCAAGTCCCCGTTAATGCAGCTTAATGCTGCCCTGAGTTCTGGTTTTGGATCACATTCCATCTGACTCAGGGAGCTGGCTCTCAGAGAACAAAAAGCCACTGGCTTCAGTAGGGAAAGACTTCAGTCTCAGCTGCTTTGGCCATGGAAGCAGCACAGAGAAGGAAACGGAACCTGCTATAACACTGCCTCAACACACAGAGTTATTAGACAAATGGGTGTAAGACGATTTTTCCCTATCCTTAGGAAGGACTGCAAGTAAAGGTCCCATAAAAAGCTACACTCCCTCTCACTGGGGGTCATCACTCAGAGCAACCCATTCTGCCCATCCTGAACCACTTAGACCCCTTAATGTGTAAACATAGTGTCTGAGGAAGAAATATGTTCCACTCTTCCATAGCCATAGCTTTATCATTAAGACTGACAGGTGTCATTAAGCAATAACCAGTCAGTTCCCAGAGCAACTCTGGCAGGATCTAGAAGTACAAATTTTCTGCAAGCAAACATTTTCATGCTTCCTAGAATACTGTGGATGTTTCAGATATTCCTGACTAAACTGTGAGAGAGGACTACAGCAAAGAAAAATAAATAACCCAGACAAGCAATACCTGTTGATCCACTTTTAACCCAGCTATCTCCTGAACACCACGGCTTTCACATAGTCTAGACGAGAACTCCGGAAGCCATTACATTGCCAGTCTAATGCAGTCTGGAAGAGGACTCGGTCCAGTGCAAATACATTGCAGACCTCATGGTGCAGCCCAGACAGACGAGCTTCCCTCACTCATCATCTTACACATGGCACTGCACATTCATTGTCCCAGGAGTCGCCCCCACTCCACAACATGAGCAGCCACTGTAAGCACAGTCTAACTAAGGCTGCGTTACCTGGGACATTTCTGCCTGCCTAAGCCCCGCTGATGACTTTCGCTGCTAGGGACAGTCAGAGCAGATCACTCTTCAGCTGAGTAACCCAATTCAGCTCTCTGCTCTGAAGGCCAACAGTTTGTCAAACAACCTCTAAGCCCTCAAAGTAGCACAAGTAAGCTAGCTTTTCTGGCAGGTAGAGATGTCCTTAAAGTCCTGCCAGAATCAGGGGAAGGGTCTTTGTTCGTATGTCTCAAAGGCTCCTCAGCTTCCCAGAACAGCTGTCTTCATCATCTTATCGTAAAGTAATTTCAATAAGTGTCCAGTGATATTGCAAGAACAGAGAGAGGTTAATGGCAAACTGTTTACTAAAGCATGATATCTATGTCAACATCTTCCAATAGACCATTATTTTTCTTTTCTTCAAAAGAGTTAATTATTCAAGGACCTTACAAGAAAATTATATGTGGGATTAGGTGGAAATGCAAAGGCAGTGTTAAGGCAGAGGCACCAGAACTCTAAGCAAATCACCAGCGATTACCTACTTGAAGAATTTTCTATCTGCATTTGAAGAAAAATCTACGCCGATGGATGGACACATAATCTGAGCCTGGATGGTCCACAGATGAACAGGTTATCACAGCAAAATATCTGCTCCACAGATGAGCAGGCTGCCTGAAACTAGATGGTCCATGAGCCAAAGAGGTTATCTAACAAAGGACACGAGTCCAAGGGTAGATGTGTTATTAGAGACAACAGGAGTCTTCTGTGGAAAAACCAGCTAACTGTGTATCAGGACTGTGCATTTTAATTAGAAGAAGAATTATCAAGTTTGATCATAATTAGTAACAGAGATGGTTTCACATTCAGATGGCATACTTAAACTCCACAGAGTTGCACTGCAGCTCTTCAGAGTCAGATAAGCAGAACTGATTCCTCTGATATCTTACACTGTACTGCTATTTACATGAATATGGTCTTGTTATTATTAAAAAAATTTGTATTAAAGTTTGCAGTCTAAAGCTTTGTTAAGCTTTGTTTGTGAGTTGATAGGGACAGACCAGGGTTCACTGAACTTGCTAGGACACTTATGTCATCAGTTTCACTAGTAAAAAGTAGTAAGGGCAGGGAATGAGATGGGCATGTCCTATGATCAATGACAACAAAGACACCCTTAGAGGATGATTCCTTCTGCTTATCACACTTATCTGAAGATGGGGTGAATTGTCCTTTGAAGGTGATATTGCTTCCTTTGTCTATAGGGGGAGCCTAGAATAGATGTTGACTAGACCCCTAACCAAGGGTAGGGGAGATTAATTCACAGAAAGATTCTTCATTAGAGTGCACCTGCTGCGACTCCTGATTAAGGCCTGGTGTCTTGCAGGAGATCTAATTTACAGACATTAAACTGCATCGAGAGTCATAAATACACCAAGTACTTCCAAGTAACACCATTTTTCTGAAGAAAGAATTCCAAAGTGGCAAGCTGAGTGTTAGAATATCACATTTCATAATGAAGTTGTTTCTCAGCGTGTCGCTCCACTAATGTTTCACAACGCCCAGGCTGCAGGTCAGCTGCAACATATAGGGAAAAGAATGAGCTGTTGCTCTAAAGGCAGTACCGAATTGCAGAGTTCTGCAAACATCGAAGCAAAGAACATTTATCTGCGCATTTATCTGGAGCAGGGAGGGGCTCTACTGCAAGTTTGAAGTCCTAAAGTTTTTCTATTTAGACAAATCTTCTGATTTGTTTCAGTAAGATGTCTTTGTAGTGAACAGGAAACAACTCGCTATTATGAAGGTACATGAAATGTTTCACAGAATCACAGAATGGTTGAGGTTGGAAGGGACCTCTGGAGATCATCTAGTCCAACCCCCTGCCCAAGCAGGGTCACCTACAGCAGTTGCCCAAGATCGCGTCCAGGCGGGTTTTGAATATCTCCAGAGAAGGAGACTCCACAGCCTCTCTGGGCAACCTGTTCCAGTGCTCTGTCACCCTCACAGTGAAGAAGTCTTTCCTCATGTTCAGATGGAAGCGTCTGTGTTTCAGTTTGTGCCCGTTGCCTCGCGTCCTGTCACTCGGCACCACTGCAAAGAGTTTGGTCCCATCTTCTCTACACCCTCCCTTCAGATACTTGTACACATTGATAAGATCTCCTCTCAGCCTTCTCTTCTCCAAGCTAAACAGGCCCAGCTCTCTCAGCCTTTCCTCATAAGAGAGATGCTCCAATCCCCTAATCATCTTTGTAGCCCTTCGCTGCACTTGCTCCAGTAGTGCCACATCCCTCTTGTACTGGGGAGCCCAGAACTGGACGCAGTACTCCAGATGTGGCCTCAGCAGGGCTGAGTAGAGGGGGAGAATCACCTCCCTCGACCTGCTGGCAACACTCTTCCTGATGCAGCCCAGGATACCATTGGCCTTCTTGGCCACAAGGGCACATTGCTGCCTCATGCTTAACTTGGTGTCCTTCAGCACTCCCAGGTCCTTCTCCGCAGAGCTGCTTTCCAGCAGGTCAACCCCCAACCTGTACTGCTGCATGGGGTTATTCCTCCCCAGGTGCAGGACCCTGCACTTGCCTTTGTTGAACTTCTTGAGGTTCCTCTCCACCCACCTCTCCAGCCTCTCCAGGTCTCTCTGAATGGCAGCACAGCCCTCTGGTGTATCGGCCACTCCTCCCAGTTTTGTATCCTCAGCAAACTTGCTGAGGGTGCACTCTGTCCCTTCATCCAGGTCATTGATGAAAAAGTTGAACAAGACTGGACCCAGTCCTGACCCCTGGGGGACACCACTAGCTACAGGCCTCCAACTAGACTCCACACCACTGATCACAACTCTCTGAGCTCTGCCATTCAGCCAGTTCTCAATCCACCTCACTGTCCACTCATCTAACCCACACTTCCTGAGCTTGTCTATGAGGATGCTATGGGAGACAGTGTCAAAAGCCTTCCTCAAGTCAAGGGAGACAACATCCACTGCTCTCCCCTCATCTACCCAGCCAGTCATTCCATCACAGAAGGCTATCAGATTGGTTAGGCATGATTTCCCCTTGGCGAAGCCATGCTGGCTACTTGTGATCACTTTCTTGTCCTCCACATGCTTGGAGATGGCCTCCAGGATGAGCTGCTCCATCACCTTTCCAGGGATGCAGGTGAGGCTGACTGGCCTGTAGTTGCCTGAGTCCTCCTTCTTGCCCTTTTGGAAGACTGGGGTGACACTGGCTTTCTTCCAGTCTTCAGGCACCTCTCCTGTTCTCCATGACCTTTCAAAGAGGATGGAGAGTGGCTTAGCAATACCATCCGCCAGCTCCCTCAGCACTCGTGGGTGCATCCCATCGGGGCCCATTGATTTGTGGGTGCCAAGTTTGCTTAAATGATCTCTAACCTGATCCTCCTCCACAAAGGGAAAGTCTTCCTTTCTCCAGACTTTCTCTCTTGCCTCCAGGGTCTGGGGTTCCTGAGGGCTGGCCTGAGCAGGAAAGACTGAAGCAAAGGCGGCATTCAGTAACTCTGCCTTCTCTGCATCCTTCGTCACCAGGGCACCCTCCCCGTTCTGCAAAGGGCCCACATTTTCCCTAGTCTTCCTCTTGCTACTGATGTCTTTGAAGAAGCCCTTCTTGTTGTCCTTGACATCCTCTGCCAGATTTAATTCCAAATGGGCCTTAGCCTTCCTCATCGCATCCCTGCATACTCTGACAATGTTCCTGTATTCCTCCCAAGTGGCCTGTCCCCCTTTCCACTTTCTGTATGCTTCCTTCTTCTGGTTGAGTTTTGCCAGGAGCTCCTTGCTCATCCATGCAGGTCTCCTACCTCCTTTGCTTGACTTCCAACTCATAGGGATGCACCGATCTTGAGCCTGGAGGAAGTGATGTTTGAATATTAACCAGCTCTCTTGAACACCCCTTCCTTCTAGGGCCCTAACCCATGGCATTCCTCCAAGTAGGTCCCTGAAGGGGCCAAAGTTTGCTCTCCTCAAGTCCAGGGTTGCGATCCTACTCAGTGCCCTGCCTCCTCCTCGCAGCATCCTGAACTCCACCATCTCATGGTCACTGCAGCCAAGGCTGCCCCCGACCTTCACATCTTCCACCAGTCCTTCTTTGTCTGTTAGTACGAGGTCCAGCAGCACACCTCTCCTTGTTGGCTCCTCCACCACCTGTGTCAAGAAGTTGTCACCAATGCTCTGCAGGAACCTCCGGGACTGTTTGTGCCTAGCTGTGCTGTCTTTCCAGCAGATCTCAGGGTAGTTGAAGTCCCCCATGAGAACCAGGGCCTGGGATCGTGAGGCTACTTCCAGCTGTCTGTAGAAGGCCTCATAAGTTTGTAGCTTTTGAAATAAGAGTTTATTTCTGCAACAATACGGCATAAAATATCTCGCACCTTCAGGCAAGGAAGGTAGGCCTATTTCTTCATTTTAGAGATCAAAAAGATCATTTTCAATCTGCAGATAGAATCATAGAGTCATTTAGGTTGGGAAGGATTTCTGGAGGTCATCAAGTCCAACCTCCTCCTCAGAGCAGGTTCAGTCAGATCAGATTGCTCCGGCCCGATCCAGCTGAATTTTAAATGTCAGCACAGATGGAGATTCTACAAATTTGCACCTAATCCAGTGTTTGATCACTCACGTTGGGGCAGGAGAGGGAAATTTCCTCCTTCAGTTTCCCAAGTAGTCCATGGAAGAGAGCAACCTGTTGATAGCAAGCTCATTGAAGCCCTTTTCTGAGAATTAACTGGGCTACTTGCTGTGCTTTAGGGCAGAAAAGGTTGGGTAGGTTGGGGATAAACAACAGCCAGCTATGCAAAGATAACTCAGTGTGTAAAGGCAGTCTGGTCTTTTGTGCATCTAAGCAGGGTAAGCATTTTGCTCACTTAAACTGTGTACCTAACCATTATAGGCTGGTTTTAATCCTGCTGTCTGCTTCTTGAAATGGGCAAGTACTTCTGAAGATATGGCTCAAGGGGGGAATAAACTGGCGTGGTATCCACAGTATTTACTCTTGTCTTTCTGGATGAAACAGGTCAGTAAGAGAATAGTTTTGTACCTATGCAATACCTTGAAGCCTGTGCTAGAAACAGACCTCAGCAAGAACTGAAACCTCCATTCAGTCACCCACATGATAAGAACTCCGCTTTGAGAGCGTCAGCCAGGTTACTGGTAACCTCCAATAGATTAACAATAATTTTTCATGTGAGGTGAAGCTGGTAGAACCTTTACAGGGATGACTGATTCCCTTCTTGTTCAGGATTCCTTCCCTTTTAGCATGAGATTTTCCACCCTCTAAATGGAAAGTATTCCATTTGGTGACTCTTCCCGATTTATTCCTGAGCAGAAGATGGCCACTTTTCCTTGGCAACGGGGATGCAAGCAAATGAGAAATCCTTTCTCAGCCAAACCTGGAGGATCTTGTGGTATCTCCTCCTCTTTGGGAAGATGCAAAGCTGGGTTTTCCTGCTGCTGTTGCCATTTAGTGCTTGGCACCTTTCATTCAAGAGAGGAAACTCTTACTTTCTTCTGCCAGGTTGTGGATTTGTTATTTGTATGTTTACAAGTTGCAGTCCCAAAGGTCAGGCTGGTGGAGGTCCATGTAATGAAGGCAGGTCTTAGCAAGTTGGCACAGCTGCAGCCTAACCATTATATTCCTATTTCAGCAAGGCTGAACGGGGGCTGCTTTGCCCTGTTAATGGACTTTGTGGCCCATACTGAGCTCTAACTACCCTGCTACCAATGCCCGGGGAGTTAGCTAGTAGGCAAAAAATGTATTGGTGATTGCAATACAGGAAGAATGATGTCTGAACTAGTGTCAAGACCATGTATCTTCAGGAACAAGCGGGCCATTGCCCTTGGAGTGGGCCATTTGGATGATACTGTACGCCCAACCGTGGCCACGAGTGAGGGGAGAAGAGTGCTCCATAGATGTCCTCAAGAAAAGCAGACTTTTTTCCTTAAATAAGGAGAAAGAGGGCACACAAAAACCATTGTAGTGCCAAACTCGGACTTGTGTTTCACAGTGCTGCTGCTGCCTTTTGAATAAATTATTTTGTCTTTCTGGGCTTTCTTATCTCACCTGAAAAATAGGAACAGTACTCCCTTGTTTCACAAGTCATTTCAATGCGTAATTAAAGAAGTCTAGTCAGAAGCTATGATGAAAATGCGCCGTACTTCCTTGTGGCTACTGAGACAATCCATTGTGTGTTGCCAGTTTCCCATCACTTCTAGGTGTTGAACCAGATTCCTGTTGGGAGATGATATGAGTGTGCTAGCAACATGCCTGAGAGGAATCACTGTGTGGCCATTGAGTTTATCCTCTCTGGACTAACAGAAAGCCAAGAGGTGAAGGTAACCTGCTTTTTTTAAGCACATTAATAGGGAATCTTGGAATGATCATGTAGATGAAGGTTGATCCCCGGGCTTCATGCACTGTGTACCTTTCCCTCAGTAACTTGGCTTCTGTGGATTTCTGTTACTCCTCAGCTATCTCCCCAAGGTTGCTGGTGAACTCTTCAGCAGTGAGGCGAGCCACTTCAGTCAGTGCCTGTGTGGCACAGCTATTCACTTGTCTCCTCATGGCTAGTGCTGTGTGTCTCCTGCTGGCAGTAATGGCATATGACTGCATGTGGCTCTCTGTAACCCTCTCCTTTATGCAACTGTCATGTCCTCAAAAGCCTGTGCACAGATGGTAATCATCTCCTCTTTCACTGGCTTTGTCCACACACTTGCGCAAACTATCTCCACCTTCACATTCTCTTTCTGTGACTTTGGTGTTATCGGTCATTATTTCTTTGACATCCCCCTAGGATCCTGCTTTCATGCTCTGACACCTACAGCAAAGAGACGGTACTTCACATTTTTGGTGTGTTTCGTGGTATCTCCACATCTCTGGCAATTCTCATCTCCTCCATCTAACTCATCTCCATCACCCTGAGGATCCACTCCTCCAAGGGCAGATGCAAAGCCTTCTCCACCTCTGCTTCCCATCTGAGAGCTCTCTTCTTGTTTTATGGCAGCACCGTTTTTATGTGCGGTAGCCCAATATGCAGCTACTCATTGGACTGAGATAAATGGGCCTCTCTGTTCTCTACAGTGGCGACTCCAGTGCTGAATCTTACCAGCTACAGCCTAAGGAATAAGGAGGTGAAGGATGCTCTGAGGAGAGTTTTAGGTCATATCAGAGAAACTTCAGCAGACTTGTTAGAAAGAGAACTTTGTTTGGGGAAAATTTATCAAAACCTTGGTACAAAGAGTTGGACTTCCAAGGAAGATTTGATCTCACCCTTCCAAGGGTGAGATTCAGAAAGGTACTTAATTGTTAGAAGTGATTTTAGGTGGACTTTTAACTGGTTGTATCTGCAACTTCTATCTTGAAAGACTGTGTTCCTCTGCTGCTGAAAGCTGGAGGAATCCTGACTCTTAACTTGCAAGTTCCAAGCACAAACAGGACTCCTGCCTGAGGAGTGCGTGGCACAGAATTGCAGTTCTCTGTTCTACTAGGAATGTTTGCTCATGTAGGAAAACCACCAGTCCGTCAAGATGAGAAAAAGCTTTCAGAGATATTCAAGAGGAGAAAAGAAATGTGATTTGAATTTACGGCCATTTCTGCTACGTCTTCAGTATTTGAAAGGAGTAGCCTCTTCCAGTGCAACACACAGAACCTGAAGTTCTGGAAAGGAAATCTTGGAGAACAGACACCCGTGTTTTTGTCCCCCAAACACTAGGGAAAGTAACTGTCCCTCTTCTGTTAAATCTCCCTCTTCTGTCACTCATTACTACCTCCTTTTTTCCCCTTCTGCCTGGAAACATGAAAAAACTACAGAAATGCAAAAAAGATTGACTTCTAATTTTGCTACCATTGTGAAGTAACAAGACCTTATTCCTGCTTTTCATCTCCACATATCATCAATCCACTTGAGGCAACTGAGTGAACTGGTAGTTATTTCAAGGACATTGGACATAATCTGAAAGTTAATCAAGCTGCAGTGTTCTTTCACTTAAAAGAATGCCGAAATAAGATGGTGACTTACCAACAACGTGTCTGCCATCAATGTGATTTTGAGAATAAACGACCAATCATTTCTGGGAGATGAGAAAGTTGGGAAAGGCTTTGGAATCCTTTTATCAATTCAACTAAGCTAGCTCTAAGGATAGGTGTTCTATCACTAGTAGATGTTTCAACCCTTCTGGCTGAGTTTACAAATGCTGTCCCTCAGTTGGCAGAAGGAGTTGAAATCTTTATTGAGCTGAAAGTGACAGAATTAATCTCAGACAGGCGAGAGGTTCCTGCCTCTGCATAAGGTTCACAGTCAAAGGGGGATGGAAAGAGGTCTTGCGGATTCCATTTGCATTTCACTGCAAGCTTGTTAGGGCTGTTATTTCCCCTGACTTCCTCTCCTTAAAGCTGTGCATAACTGTAGCAAAGATTGTGTCCCTGTGATCATCTATGGCACCCTAAAGAAGGATTTTACACGTCTCAGGAAAATGTAGCCTTTTGGTCCTGCTAGTTGTCATCTTTCTGTTGCTGCAGAGGCTGAAGCTCATGGGCCAATGTGTAGAGGAATCGAATGTTGTTGTTGTTGTTGACGCCTTCCATAAGCTATGGTCCAGCTGTTGCCTGCTAGCATCCAGCAGCCGGAAGAGAAATCAGAAAAATCATGGCGTTCTTCCCCAAAATATTAAAAAACAAAACAAAAACAGTTTTTAAATTATAAGCCTTAGCTTGAACTGGTCGTGTGCCCTAACCCCTCAGCAGTTTCAGTATGAAGGGGGTCAGTGGGCCCCATCTGTCTTTCTACCTGCCCCACCCCGGGTGAGACAGACCAGCCTCTGAAGGCACCTGTCCCTCTCTGTTGACAATGGTGCTGAGCTAGACAACTGTCCTTCATTGCATGAAGAATTTAGACTGCTACAAATAGGTGGGGCTGGTCCCACCTTTAGCTGTGTCCACAGAGTGTGAATGCTGGGTGAGGGACATGCTGGCCCAGGCCTGAGGGACACTATCCCTCTAAGCCTTGAGAATCAGGATTTATCCCAGTTCCGTCCTGCTGGCTGCCATCCACATAACCCACCATGGTGAGGAGAAGACACTGAGACGTCCGCAGTATACTGGTGCATGCCTGTGAAACGGGAACCCACTCTGCCACCCCCTGCATAGAGCAGAGGACATTCGGGGAAGCAGAGCATTTCCGACATTGTCCCAGGGTTTGGTCTGTAGATGTGCCGCTCTCCTCTGCAGGGAACACCTTCTTATCTTGAATCACACTTAAGCCATGTTAAGGTGCAACACAAGTGCAAGCCAGTGTTTATAGGGAACATGAAGTGAAGGAAGAAAAAAGAAAGTGCTTTAGTTACTTTCAGAGTGCATTACACAGATGTCTTTCTCCCTCACGCAGCTCATTTGCTCTTTTCCTCCTGGCAAGGTAGGAGTCAGGGTCCCGTGGCTCCTCGTGGCTCCTTCGGCCTTGTGGAGAACCTTAGCTGCTACAACTAACCTCCCTGTGGCAGCTGTGACTGGCTCTGAGATGATTTAATCTTCCATCTTCACATTTCTTCTCTTCCCTCCTGCAGGAGTAGCTGCTCCAGCTGTTCCCTTGGAATACATGTTTCTTCCTTTGCCTGGGCCTGTAGATGTGCCCTGTTGGGCTAGGAGTTATCCTGCGTACAGGAATTATTCCCAAACAACTCTTTTTTTTCACTGACACATAAAATTGTGCCCCCCAATGCTTTCTCTGGTGGCGACAATTTCCTACAGTGAGCAATTTATCTTTCACTTGGATCTTTGATTCTCTATTAGTCTAAACATTAAAATGCAAAATCTGAGGCAGAGATGAAGGGCAGAGGGGATGGCTAGGAAGGAGGGCATTAGTGACAGGTGAACTACTGCAGAAAGGCAGAGAGTTGCTGCACTGGAATGGGAAGGGGAGAAGCTTCTCCTCATATCATCTGCATCAGCAAATGACCCAACCAGCATCTAATATCAGCAGTTTAATTGCTAACCCATGGATTCAGCATATGACAATGCAGTACTCCTAAGAAGGCATTTACTCCAAAGTAAAGGGGAAGGAAGCCTTTGGTACAATTGCTTCCAGCAGCAGGGGACCAACAGCCTTGCAGACACCTTGGGCCATCGTTTCCTAGCTGAGTAGATTACAGAGTAGATGGAGTTTGTCTGACGGAAAGTTTACACCTGGGAGAGCTTGGACTAATGGGATGCTCTGCCTGGAACACATTTTAATATTTTTCATAGCATTCATTTCTTTATTTGCTGGTGTCTCAGCAGTGCTTGGAAGCCCCAGTCCTGGGCCTGTGCTATTCAAAAAGAGAACATAAAGGGAATCCCTGCTAGTCACAGAGTTTACAATGCCATTCCAATCAAAACATGAGCTTTCAGTGTCTTCCTAATTACTGCAACAGCTAAAACCAAGCTTTTCTTCAAAAGGGAGCTTTCAGTAAATTTTCCAAAATGGAATTATAGTGAGAGAGACTTGATTTTCTCAGCTCCTGAGAAAATGTTACCACAGTTCTACACCTCACCCTTTTCACTCCAGACTTTTCTATTCCACAGTTTTCTCATGGCACTTTTCATCTCCTCATTTCTCAGTGTGTAGATGAGTGGGTTCAGCATGGGCGTGATGACAGTGTAAAACACAGCTAACCTCTTGTCCTCCGAGAGACTGCTGGATGGGCGTGTGTAGGTGAATATGCATGGCCCAAAGAAGAGAATCACCACAGTAATGTGGGACCCACAGGTGGAGAGGACTTTGTACCGCGCTTCGGACGTTCGGCTTTTCAAGGAAAACAAAATGACAATGTAGGACGTGACCAGGATGAAGAAAGAGACCAAACAAATCATTCCAGTATTGGCAACGACAATGATGCCCACAACATAGGTGTCGGTACAGGCCAGTTGCAGTAGGGGACGGACATCACAGAGGTAGTGGTCAATTTCGTTGGGGCCACAAAAAGGGAGGCTAACGGTTATGAGGGTCTGCACCAGGGAGTGCACAAAGCCCCCCACCCATGAACCCATCACCATCCAGCCACACACACGCCTGGTCATGAGGGTGGTGTAGTGCAGGGGTCTGCATATGGCAAAGTAGCGATCATAGGCCATCACTGTGAGGATGAAGACCTCAGCGCCGCCGAAGATATGAAACCCAAATAGCTGTGCCATGCAACCCCCAAAGGAAATGGTTTTCTTCTCAACAAGGAAGTCAGCAATCATTTTGGGAGCTGTGACAGAAGAGAGGCAAAGATCTGCAATGGACAGGTGGCAGAAAAAGAAATACATGGGGGAGTTCAGACTCTGACTGCTAACTACAGTGACAACAATGAGCAGATTTCCTGCCAGAGTAACAATATAGAAGAACAAAAACACCACAAAACATATTTTCTGCACCCCTTGGTTCTTTGAAAGGCCCAGAAGAATGAATTCCTTCACACTGCTTACATTCTCCATGTTGGTCAGCCGGGTGGCAATATGCAATATACAGCTTACACACCTGGGAAAACAAAGACAGACACATGATTCATCAGCATTTTTTCATTATTAATAATGAGTTCTATATCAGAAGTGGATACAAACCAAGAAAGATATAGCATTAGTATTAAGCTTATGAAGTGTTTAGTTTCTGTCATGTATTTTTTCACAGCTATTTAATTCTCCACAGTACAAAGCTTCTGCCATGGCTTTGGTGGCACAGAGATAGGTGCACTCTGTGATATGTTCCTTAATCCTGGTCCTCCAGGATTTTGAAGGACTGGCTCCATGGCTGATAGCCTTCCATGCACTAAAGACAAGGCCAGAGTGTTCACCTTGGGCACTACAAGGCAGATAATGCAGCATGTTTGCCCTCAGGGGAGACAAAGTCCCTGACAGCAATCTTTGTAAAATGGGTGTCTTTAAGAATACCTGGAAATATTGCTCAGAATGATGATTTGCTTTATAAGTACACATGATCTTTGAATTCTTGTTTAGAAGGGAAATGTACCCACAGGCAGGGAAAAGCACTCTCTTGTGTATATACATTTTGAAACGTAAATATGAAATGTCACAGGCTGAAAAAGGAGTTCTGGGAAGGTTATCTATCATGGAGGGGAAAAAAATTGCACATATGACTTAATGGAGTATTTCACATTGTTCTAAATCTCAGCATTGTTTCTATCAGAGGAAGGAAGAATGAAAGACTCTTGTGAGATCTTCTGTCCCAGCGTTGTACTGATTTTACCTAGTATGATTTTTGATACACTCTGTGTGATCCTTTCAAGGGTTAACTTAGCTTAATGAAGCTAGTCTAACTAAACTCCTTCAACAGCCAGTATAAGTCTGATTCATAGGCTGATTCAGAATGACTAAATTAGGGTCCTTTGCAGAACCCTTTTTTCCTCCATTCACTGTGAGGAGCAAATTAGCACCACCAGGTTAGAATGACCTTTAGAGAATAATCCCTTTTGGTGCCTGAAAGTAGCTCAGAGCTTTTTGTGATGCCATCCACCTGTTTTAGGTTATGGCTGAGCTCCTTGTCCCTAGGCATTTCTACATCCATACAGTTTCTCATTCGAGACAAGGTCACATTCCAGCATAAACATGGGACTTCTTTGGTTCACCCTGTATTCCAGCTACAACCCATCGAGCATTACGTGTCACTAATAAATGAGTAGCCTACACCTTTAGAAAGAGTGTAACGTCTCTAGCTTGCCATTATGCACCCAGACCACCAGAATTCCCTTGCTCAAAGAAGTCTGGGAACCACCAGATGAAGCTCTTCACAGAGAGTTTAAGGTCAGCCAAAAGCAGGCACTCTTTTAATAAAAATATCCACTGTATGGGCTTCCTTCTAGGATCCAAACATTTCCCGTCAGCTGGTGTTAAAATGCACCATTTTAAGTCCTGCAAAATTCCATCACAACCAGGTCTTCTCATTTGTCTTGGTGATCTGTGAGCAAATCTGTGGAATGATTCAGTTAAGCCAAGTTATCTACCAACTACTTCCATCTGCAGCATAATCAGAAATTCTCAGGCAGGCACAAAGTGATCAAGCATCCACAGGAAACACTGAAACTGAGAAAAGCCAAGATTACTTTCAAACCCACAAAGTGAAGCCGAGAGAGGAAGTGGGCAAAGTTAGGGACTTTTCCTATGCTTACAGTTGTACTTACACTAGATGAAAGTTTTTCAAGCAGAAGGGTAAAATTTACATGGATGGTTCCCCTTCAGATATTTCTACAAGGAAAAGGATCAGTAAGAACAATGTGAGGTCAGTTTCTCCCTCGTCTTACCAGGTCGTGATCCTTTCTACCCCTCTTCCTTCTACTGAGCAACGACGTAGACCTCTCAACAAAATAAATGACAGGGATGAAATGAGCACACCTTTATGGCTGTGCAGTACCCAGTTGAAAAGAAATAGCTGGGCTCCATCCAAGCCAGAGCATCACTGGAAGCATACCACAGCAATCACAGGGCCATATTTAGGCAGTCAGAAAGGAGTGACCAAGAGAGAAATGGTCAGGGGAAACTATATGCCTGAATGCCAGCAGATGGCAAATTCCTGAACTAAAAACAAGGTGTGCATCTACAAAAGGACCGATTCACAATTCAGACAGCTCGACTATGTGTCTTGCTTGATAAGGTCCTTTCCATCACCACCAAACTGCATTTAACAAACTACCCATCTGTCTGATCTCATCTCATCGCCTTAAGTCATGTAGGCACCTGTACCTAAGCTAGGCATATTACACCTGACCAGTCTACTTGTAGATGTGATGAATCATGTGCTGCCGGTACCCGTTTCTTACTGTTGACTCCAAGAGGATTACTAGAATGACTAATTCAGTAGAGGATTGCCACCAGTTATGGCTTATCTCTTCAAGTGCCTTTGCAGGGATAGACCTGAGGTATATGACATAATGCAGTCAGCTGCAAAATAAAATGAATCTCATGTGTACTCTTAACATCTCAAAAAGGGTGAGAAATTGCACCATCTCCTTACTGCATGCATTCTTCCCTGAAATCTCAGGTGGTTATGGGAAACAAAAGAATAATATCGAAGCAATCGAATCTGCGGCTGTAGAACTAGCTCTGTATATGATTCTAGCCAAAGACAACTAGAGACAGTTGATAACTTCAGTGGAAGTTCCTTTCTGTATTTTCACATTTGTGCAAGAAGAAAGGAAAAGGAAGAGGAAAGCAAAGCAAATCAAACAAAGCGCAGCAAAGCGAGAAGCCAGAGAAGCTGCAAAACTTACCTCGCCTGTGTTTAGAGATCTAATTTTTTGTGTAAGGGCTGTACAACTTTATCTCCTCAACTTCTGTCTTCCCTGGTATGAATGTGTTAGAGCACAGCACCTTTAAAGAACATAGAATGGCTTCTGGAAAGCTTCCAAAACTTGCTTAGGAGGTGGCTGTTAGTGTATAATCCAATCCCACCTAATGTATTACTTGCTTTCGTGTGTCACAAGTGTATCTTGATGTTTCCTGCCTGTGTGAGAAGTGGTTTAATAGGCTGTGTGGATGATGTGACCTGGGTGTGTTGAAGGATGCTTTCATACCCCAGCAGCTGCAAAAAGGGCTGAGAAGAAAACCGTTTAAGTACCAATCTTTAACCCTCTCCCAGGAAATCTTCCACCTGAAGGGCTCTTGGGGCTGCAGGAGGGAGGGGTGGAGGCTTAGTGAAGGGAAGGCGTGAAAGAAAGTGGCAAAGGAGGAGAATGAGTTCTGTCTTGACTGAAAAGTTTAAGTAAATATATTATAAAGAAACAGTTGTCAGTCAATGCTTTTATAATGATATCACAAAGGCATTTCAGGGTTTCTCCATAAGAAATAACAGTCAAAGGAATAGCCGAATATTCAACTGGACAAGCATATGCATGGACCTATCCAGCTAATGCTTCTCGGAGTTCTTCCTTACTCCAAGCTGATAGTTGTATGGATTTCCCATGTGTAAAGGGCCATTAGGTCCACTGCTCTGGCTTCCTAGCATTGTGAATGCTAAAACAGTCCATTTGTAATCTAGATATTTTCTCTCACTGTCATGATGGGCCCCATCTTTCTTAACCTGAGCAGCTGCAGTCAAAGGTGAACCTATGAAATGAAACAAACGAAGCAAATAGACATGCTGATTTATATCAGCATATCATCTCAACCAAGGCCCAAGTCAAATTCATCATTTCTCTCAACTCTACTGTGTATTTGTAGCTTATGCCTCATGGATGTCAGGAAAGACATTGTCTCAGCTACTGTCCTTTGCTTTGTTTTGCTGAAATTTCTGGAAATGTGGAATGGCAACATAGTTAATGTCTCCATCTCCTCTGCACAGAATGCCAGCGATCTCCACAGTGAAAACAGAAATCCTACAGTTAATGAGAATAAATACTGGTAAAGAAATGTCTTGGTGAAAATAGTCCCCTAACTTCAATGTCCTTTTACTGTCGCCTGGAGTCTTGGGCAGCTTAATGAGGGTTAACAGTAGTCACTACAGGAAACAAGAGTATTGGGTAAGAAGGTAAACAAAGTCTTACAGTCTTTGGGAAAGGAAGAGGACCAACAGATGACAGAAGCGAGAGATCAGGCCAATAGCATCTGGTCTGCTAACCTAGTATGAATCAGCCTGCCACTTTCTGTACCCAGTGGCACACATGGCAGCAACTTGGCTAGCATCACATTCATGTCCTTTTGTTTCCCTAGCCAAATGGACTACCAGAGGTGACTTAATGCACAAGTCCAAATGAAGAATTGCTGCTACCTCCTGCTGCAAAATAATTCCCCGTAGGGGTGTGCTTAGTGCCAGCAAAGGAGAAAGGTCTTTTCTCCATTTTCATTCCACTTACCTTGGCACCTGGCTCTGGACACCACTATGGCAGCAGGTCATGCTTGGGGAGCTGTGATTTGGACAAGGAGGGACTGTGCATGGTGAGATGAATGAGGTTTTGCAGCTGGATAGTGAATACTGGCAAGGGGTTTGTTGACAGAGCCATGGTGAATGTGTGTTGTGAATTTGATGATGGGCACGATGGGGACAAGGCACGGTGTGGAGGGAAGTTGTGAAACTTGAAATGGATGCTACATGGCCAGGGACTGTCTTCGTGGAGTTTGTGAAATCAGAAGTGCCTGAGGTGTGGTGAGGGACTGTGCTGAAAGACAGTATGAAGTGGCAGGTAATACTGTGGGTGTTAAGCTGTGTTGAAAGACCTTGTGACATCAGAAGCGGACATCGTGTTTTGAAGGGTAACACTAGGAGAGGTTGCAGAATTGTGGCTGCTGAGGTGTCATAAGGCTGGCTAGAGAGTTCAAGGAGACCCTACCGTAGAACAGGTAGTGTGAAGTAGGAGGGGACAATGTATGGTGACAGCTTGTGTTGGGAGAGGTTTTGAGGTCAGAAGAGGACACTCGGTAGTGAGGAATGTGCTAGGGGAGGTTCTGCAGTGACAGTGGACCTTGGGGAATGAGAAGCTGTGTTGAGGGAGGTTGTGAAATCAGCAGCAGGCATTAGGGAAGAGGACTGACAATTTCTCAATCTGTGTGACCCTGAGCAGCAGTAGGCCATCTTCTGCAAGGTCTATGAAACTAGAGCTGCTCATGGATGCATCTGGGAAGCAAAGCATCAGTGCAAGAGTCAAGCTATAACTTTGGACAGACAGTTCTTGTGTTCTTTATATCGCGAGACTGTCTGAAGAAGGGAGAAGTAGTGAAAAAGCATTACTATTGCCTGCCAAACATTGGTAAATTCCCATTTTTGATGGTCCCTGGCTCATCCCTCTGGGACAGCAGCACCAACCCGGTCATTTACTTCCTCTTCAGGAGCAACCGTCACCACCGGCTCCATGGCTCTGCGAAAGTCACCTTCTGACAAGTGTTTCCAGAGAAAGCAACGTGCGGAGAAGGAAGCCAAGTGCCCAGAGACACTGCTGCAGAGACTGCTGTATAAATCCCTGCTGGCGAGGAGGTGTGGAAGGGTGGGGCAGCATGCAGAGGGGACTGAGGGGAGGTGGGCAGCAGTGCTCAGCCCCCAGCGGAGCCAGGGCATCTCCACTGCGGTGGGAGCAGCTCAGCTGGTGACGTGCCCCTTCCGAGCAGGGCTGTGCTGGGGACCAGGGAGCTGGGTGAGAGCGATCCTTGTCTGCACACCATGCCAGTGCCTCTTCTCATTACATGGTCCCCCCTTGTGGAAGGGGACATGGTGCACAGAGCATGGCTATGCAGAGCATGCAGAGCGCGGGGAGGAAGAGTGACCCAGGATGCTGGGCATGTCTTTGGGACCCTGAACCTTACAGGGAGTCTTTTCCCTCACTTTGACTTGAGGTCAGGCCTGCAGGACTCCAGGGCATTCTGGCAGCTCCTGGGAGGCCACTCTCAGCAGGGATGAGTTTCATCCTGGCTATTTTGGGCTTGTATAGAAACATCCTTCAGGCCTGAACACCTAGGGGACCGTTCAGCTGGTGCCACGGCTGCTCTGGTCAACACACAGGGGTCCTGGAGTGATGCGTGGTGCTTCTGTGTGTGTAGAAAGAGCACCAATTCCTCACCTACACCCTGAGCCTCTCCATCGCTGTCCCCAGAGGACATCTCAACTCATCTCTCCCAGCTTTCGCCCAAGATGGCCATCTCCAGATGAGTTAGTTGCCCTAGCCTGTCTGTACAGGCAGTGGAGAGAAAGGTGCTTGTAAGGAGCTTTTCCCTTCCCTATGTGGCTGCAGCACACAGCTCCTGCTGAGCCATCAGCCACCCTCCTGTCCCTGTGCCAAATCTCTTCCCCACCACCGTCTCGCCCCACACTGGGGATGCCTCGCTCCCCTTACGCAGTGCCATGCAAGGCCTCTCACCCTAGTGCTTCTGAGAAAGCTTTCAGCTCCCAGCCACAGCACCTTATCTCACTGTCTTCCCAGTAGCTGCTGGGAGGGTCACCTCTCTTCCTGGCACTGGCACTTGCCTGTTGCTGCAGGGCTGAAAGGGCATTTCTCTGCCTCTCCATCTAGCTCTCCAGACTTTCTATTTGTTTTTTGTTTTTTTTGGCTCCTGCCCTCAATCCTTCCCTCCTTTGTGTCTCCATTACTCTCTTTCTGGGTTGGCTGGTGGGTGGATCGAATTAACACTAAAACAGTTTGTGAGCAAGTGAAGGGCTGGATTTAAAAGGAATGGATCTAAATCTGATTTTTTGAAATTAAGTTGAAAGCAGAGAAAGAAGGGAAAATGTCTGCACCAGAACATTCAAAGAACTAACAGGGGTCTAAACTTTTCTCTTTTGTTCATTTTAATTCTATGGGGTAACAGTATTCCTGAAGCCATTTCACAGAATCACAGAATGGTTGAGGTTGGAAGGGACCTCTGGAGATCATCTAGTCCAACCCCCTGCCCAAGCAGGGTCACCTAGAGCAGTTGCCCAGGATCGCGTCCAGGCGGATTTTGAATATCTCCAGAGAAGGAGACTCCACAGCCTCTCTGGGCAACCTGTTCCAGTGCTCTGTCACCCTCACAGCGAAGAAGTTTTTCCTCATGTTCAGATGGAAGCGTCTGTGTTTCAGTTTGTGCCCGTTGCCTCGCGTCATGTTGCTGGGCACCACTGAAAAGAGTCTGGCTCCATCTTCTTGATACCCTCCCTTCAGATACTTGTACACGTTAATAAGATCTCCTCTCAGCCTTCTCTTCTCCAAGCTAAACAGGCCCAGCTCTCTCAGCCTTTCCTCATAAGAGAGATGCTCCAATCCCCTAATCATCTTTGTAGCCCTTCGCTGCACTTGCTCCAGTAGTGCCACATCCCTCTTGTACTGGGGAGCCCAGAACTGGACGCAGTACTCCAGATGTGGCCTCAGCAGGGCTGAGTAGAGGGGGAGAATCACCTCCCTCGACCTGCTGGCAACACTCTTCCTGATGCAGCCCAGGATACCATTGGCCTTCTTGGCCACAAGGGCACATTGCTGCCTCATGCTTAACTTGGTGTCCTTCAGCACTCCCAGGTCCTTCTCCGCAGAGCTGCTTTCCAGCAGGTCAACCCCCAACCTGTACTGCTGCATGGGGTTATTCCTCCCCAGGTGCAGGACCGTGCACTTGCCTTTGTTGAGCTTCAGGAGGTTCCTCTCCACCCACCTCTCCAGCCTCTCCAGGTCTCTCGGAATGGCAGCACAGCCCTCTGGTGTATCCGCCACTCCTCCCAGTTTTGTATCATCAGCAAACTTGCTGAGGGTGCACTCTTTCCCTTCATCCAGGTCATTGATGAAAAAGTTGAACAAGACTGGACCCAGTCCTGACCCCTGGGGGACACCACTAGCTACAGGCCTCCAACTAGACTCCGCACCGCTGATCACAACTCTCTGAGCTCTGCCATTCAGCCAGTTCTCAATCCACCTCACTGTCCACTCATCTAACCCACACTTCCTGAGCTTGTCTATGAGGATGCTATGGGAGACAGTGTCAAAAGCCTTCCTCAAGTCAAGGGAGACAACATCCACTGCTCTCCCCTCATCTACCCAGCCAGTCATTCCATCACAGAAGGCTATCAGATTGGTTAAGCATGATTTCCCCTTGGTGAAGCCATGCTGACTACTCCTGATCACCTTCTTGTCCTCCACATGCTTGGAGATGGCCTCCAGGATGAGCTGCTCCATCACCTTTCCAGGGATGCAGGTGAGGCTGACTGGCCTGTAGTTGCCTGGGTCCTCCTTCTTGCCCTTTTGGAAGACTGGGGTGACACTGGCTTTCTTCCAGTCTTCAGGCACCTCTCCTGTTCTCCAAGACCTTTCAAAGAGGATGGAGAGTGGCTTAGCAATAATGTCCACCAGCTCCCTCAGCACTCGTGGGTGCATCCCATCGGGGCCCATGGATTTGTGGGTGTCAAGTTTGCTTAAATGATCTCTAACCTGATCCTCCTCCACCAAGGGAAAGTCTTCCTTCCTCCAGACTTTCTCTCTTGCCTCCAGGGTCTGGGGTTCCTGAGGGCTGGCCTGAGCAGGAAAGACTGAAGCAAAGGCGGCATTCAGTAACTCTGCCTTCTCTGCATCCTTCGTCACCAGGGCACCCTCCCCGTTCTGCAAAGGGCCCACATTTTCCCTAGTCTTCCTCTTGCTACTGATGTCTTTGAAGAAGCCCTTCTTGTTGTCCTTGACATCCTCTGCCAGATTTAATTCCAAATGGGCCTTAGCCTTCCTCATCGCATCCCTGCATACTCTGACAATGTTCCTGTATTCCTCCCAAGTGGCCTGTCCCCCTTTCCACTTTCTGTATGCTTCCTTCTTCTGGTTGAGTTTTGCCAGGAGCTCCTTGCTCATCCATGCAGGTCTCCTACCTCCTTTGCTTGACTTCCAACTCATAGGGATGCACCGATCTTGAGCCTGGAGGAAGTGATGTTTGAATATTAACCAGCTCTCTTGAACACCCCTTCCTTCTAGGGCCCTAACCCATGGCATTCCTCCAAGTAGGTCCCTGAAGGGGCCAAAGTTTGCTCTCCTCAAGTCCAGGGTTGCGATCCTACTCAGTGCCCTGCCTCCTCCTCGCAGCATCCTGAACTCCACCATCTCATGGTCACTGCAGCCAAGGCTGCCCCCGACCTTCACATCTTCCACCAGTCCTTCTTTGTCTGTTAGTACGAGGTCCAGCAGCACACCTCTCCTTGTTGGCTCCTCCACCACCTGTGTCAAGAAGTTGTCACCAATGCTCTGCAGGAACCTCCGGGACTGTTTGTGCCTAGCTGTGCTGTCTTTCCAGCAGATCTCAGGGTAGTTGAAGTCCCCCATGAGAACCAGGGCCTGGGATCGTGAGGCTACTTCCAGCTGTCTGTAGAAGGCCTCATAAGTTTGTAGCTTTTGAAATAAGAGTTTATTTCTGCAACAATATGGCATAAAATATCTCGCACCTTCAGGCAAGGAAGGTAGGCCTATTTCTTCATTTTAGAGATCAAAAAGATCATTTTCAATCTGCAGATAGAATCATAGAGTCATTTAGGTTGGGAAGGATTTCTGGAGGTCATCAAGTCCAACCTCCTCCTCAGAGCAGGTTCAGTCAGATCAGATTGCTCCGGCCCGATCCAGCTGAATTTTAAATGTCAGCACAGATGGAGATTCTACAAATTTGCACCTAATCCAGTGTTTGATTCCTCACGTTGGGGCAGGAGAGGGAAATTTCCTCCTTCAGTTTCCCAAGTAGTCCATGGAAGAGAGCAACCTGTTGATAGCAAGCTCATTGAAGCCCTTTTCTGAGAATTAACTGGGCTACTTGCTGTGCTTTAGGGCAGAAAAGGTTGGGTAGGTTGGGGATAAACAACAGCCAGCTATGCAAAGATAACTCAGTGTGTAAAGGCAGTCTGGTCTTTTGTGCATCTAAGCAGGGTAAGCATTTTGCTCACTTAAACTGTGTACCTAACCATTATAGGCTGGTTTTAATCCTGCTGTCTGCTTCTTGAAATGGGCAAGTACTTCTGAAGATATGGCTCAAGGGGGGAATAAACTGGCGTGGTATCTACAGTACAGACAGTATCTACAGTACAGAGTAGATACTCTTGTCTTTCTGGATGAAACAGGTCAGTAAGAGAATAGTTTTGTACCTATGCAATACCTTGAAGCCTATGCTAGAAACAGACCTCAGCAAGAATTGAAACCTCCATTCAGTCACACACATGATAAGAACTCTGCTTTGAGAGTGTCAGCCAGGTTACTGGTAACCTCCAATAGATTAACAACAATTTTTCATGTGAGGTGAAGCTGGTAGAACCTTTACAGGGATGAGTGATTCCCTTCTTCTTCAGGATTCCTTCCCTTTTAGCATGAGATTTTTCCCCCTCTAAATGGAAAGTATTTCATTTAGTGACTCTTCCCAATTTATTCCTGAGCAGAAAATGGCCACTTTTCCTTGACAACAGGGATGCAAGCAAATGAGAAATCCTTTCTCAGCCAAACCTGGAGGATCTTGTGGTATCTGCTCCTCTTTGGGAAGATGCAAAGCTGGGTTTTCCTGCTGCTGTTGCCATTTAGTGCTTGCCAGCATTTCTTTCAAGAGAGGAAACTCTTACTTTCTTCTGCCAGGATGTGGATTTGTTATTTGTATGTTTACAAGTTGCAGTCCCAAAGGTCAGGCTGGTGGAGGTCCATGTAATTAAGGCAGGTCTTAGCAAGTTGGCACAGCTGCAGCCTAACCATTATATTCCTATTTCAGCAAGGCTGAACGGGGGCTGCTTTGCCCTGTTAATGGACTTTGTGGCCCATACTGAGCTCTAACTACCCTGCTACCAATGACCGGGGGAGTTAGCTAGTAGGCAAAAAATGTATTGGTGATTGCAATACAGGAAGAATGATGTCTGAACTAGTGTCAAGACCATGTATCTTCAGGAACAAGCGGGCCATTGCCCTTGGAGTGGGCCATTTGGATGATACTGTACACCCAACCGTGGCCACGAGTGAGGGGAGAAGAGTGCTCCATAGATGTCCTCAAGAAAAGCAGACTTTTTTCCTTAAAAAAGGAGAAAGAGGGCACACGAAAACCATTGTAGTGCCAGACTAGGACTGGTGTTTCACAGTGCTGCTGCTTCCTTTTGAATAAATTATTTTATCTTTCTGCGCTTTCTTATCTCACCTGAAAAATAGGAACAGTACTCCCTTGTATCACAAGTCATTTCAATGCGTAATTAAAGAAGTCTAGTCAGAAGCTATGATGAAAATGCTCCGTACTTCCTTGTGGCTACTGAGACAATCCATTGTGTGTTGCCAGTTTCCCATTACTTCTAGGTGTTGAACCAGTTTCTTGTCGGGAGATAGCATGAGTGTGCTAGCAACATGCCTGAGAGGAATCACTGTGTGGCCATTGAGTTTATCCTCTCTGGACTAACAGAAAGCCAAGAGGTGAAGGTAACCCGCTTTTTTTAAGCACATTAATAGGGAATCTTGGAAGGATCATGTAGATGAATGTTGATCCCCCGGCTTCACACACTGTGTACCTTTCCCTCAGTAACTTGGCTCCTGTGGATTTCTGTTACTCCTCAGCTATCTCCCCAAGGTTGCTGGTGAACTCTTCAGCAGTGAGGCGAGCCACTTCAGTCAGTGCCTGTGTGGCACAGCTATTCACTTGTCTCCTCATGGCTAGTGCTGTGTGTCTCCTGCTGGCAGTAAAGGCATATGACTGCATGTGGCTCTCTGTAACCCTCTCCTTTATGCAACTGTCATGTCCTCAAAAGCCTGTACACAGATGGTAATCATCTCCTCTTTCTTTGGCTTTGTCCACGCACTTGCGCAAACTATCTCCACCTTCACATTCTCTTTCTGTGACTTTGGTGTTATCGGTCATTATTTCTTTGACATCCCCCTAGGATCCAGCTTTCATGCTCTGACACCTACAGCAAAGAGACGGTACTTCACATTTTTGGTGTGTTTCGTGGCACCTTCACATCTCTGGCAATTCTCATCTCCTCCATCTACCTCATCTCCACCACCCTGAGGATCCACTCCTCCAAGGGCAGATGCAAAGCCTTCTCCACCTCTGCTTCCCATCTGAGAGCTCTCTTCTTGTTTTATGGCAGCACCGTTTTTATGTACGGTAGCCCAACATCCAGCTACTCATTGGACTGAGATAAATGGGCCTCTCTGTTCTCTACAGTGGTGGCTCCAGTGCTGAATCTTACCAGCTACAGCCTAAGGAATAAGGAGGTGAAGGATGCTCTGAGGAGAGTTTTAGGTCATATTAGAGAAACTTCAGCAGACTTGTTAGAAAGAGAACTTTGTTTGGGGAGAATTTATCAAAACCTTGGTACAAAGAGTAGGACTTCCAAGGAAGATTTGATCAGCTTCCAAGGGTGAGATTCAGAAAGGTACTCAATTGTTAGAAGTGCTTTTAGGTGGACTTTTAACTGGTTGTATCTGCAACTTCTATCTTGAAAGACTGTCTTCCTCTGCTGCTGAAAGCTGGAGGAATCCTGACTTTTAACTTGCAAGTTCCAAGCACAAACAGGACTCCTGCCTGAGGAGTGCGTGGCACAGAATTGCAGTTCTCTGTTCTACTAGGAACGTTTGCTCATGTAGGAAAACCACCAGTCCGTCAAGATGAGAAAAAGCTTTCAGAGATATTCAAGAGGAGAAAAGAAATGTGATTTGAATTTACGGCCATTTCTGCTACATCTTCAGTATTTGAAAGGAGTAGCCTCTTCCAGTGCAACACACAGAACCTGAAGTCCTGGAAAGGAAATCTTGGAGAACACACACCCGTGTTTTTGCCCCCCAAACACTAGGGAAAGTAACTGTCCCTCTTCTGTTAAATCTCCCTCTTCTGTCACTCATTACTACCTCCTTTTTTCCCCTTCTGCCTGGAAACATGAAAAAACTACAGAAATGCAGAAAAGATTGACTTCTAAATTTGCTACCATTGTGAAGTAACAAGAACTTATTCCTGCTTTTCATCTCCACATATCATCAATCCACTTGAGGCAACTGAGTGAATTGGTGGTTATTTCAAGGACATTGGACATAATCTGAAAGTTAATCAAGCTGCAATGTTCTTTCACTTAAAAGAATGACGGAATAAGATGGTGACTTACCAACTACATGTCTGGCATCAATGTGATTTTGAGAATAAACGACCAATCATTTCTGGGAGATGAGAAAGTTGGGAAAGGTTTTGGAATCCTTTTATCAATTCAACTAAGCTAGCTCTAAGGATAGGTGTTCTAGCGCTAAACGATGTTTCATCCCTTCTGGCTGAGTTTACAAATGCTGTCCCTCAGTTGGCAGAAGGAGTTGAAATCTTTATTGAGCTGAAAGTGACAGAATTAATCTCAGACAGGCGAGAGGTTCCTGCCTCTGCATAAGGTTTACAGTCAAAGGGGGATGGAAAGAGGTCTTGCGGATTCCATTTGCATTTCACTGCAAGCTTGTTAGGGCTGTTATTTCACCTGACTTCCTCTCCTTAAAGCTGTGCATAACTCTAGCAAAGATTGTGTCCCTGTGGTCATCTATGGCACCCTAAAGAAGGATTTTACAAGTCTCAGGAAAATGTAGCCCTTTGGTCCTGCTAGTTGTCATCTTTCTGTTGCTGCAGAGGCTGAAGCTCAAGGTTTATCTCTTGTTTCTCATCATTAAGTATCATCAGATATGTGAAGTTCACAGTTTTTACACGTATCAATGTTGCGTTGTCCTTATCTTGAACAGAGAAGTGAGATTTTTAAACCAGATTTCTGAGGTGTCCAAAATTGTCTCTTTCAGTGGACTCCCAGCTCACAGGAAGGAAATAGCTTGAGAAGAAATCACAGGCATCATTTTATTTTCCTGTGTATGTTTACAGGTCTCTGGGAAGAGCAATGTACACTACTACTCTTCCAGAAAAAGACAGGTAGGTTGTCATCAAAGAGCTTCCCTGCACAGCAATGAGTCATGTCTGCACACCTCTCTCTGCGCTGATGTTTAAGATAGTCAAAGCCATCTCGAGCTAAGCATCAGCAGAACCGGCAGCATGTTTCAATCAAGAATCACAATCTCAAACCTAAATATGCTTTCTGACAAATATCATCAAAAAGAACAGATTTTCCAAAGCCCCACATTCATCTAAGCCCTGCATTCACCTATCCCTTAGTCTCCACCTCGAGAAACCCAGACAAAATTAGGGAATTTAAAATGTTAAAGAGCTGCTGTCTCTTCAAATCTACAGTTTGCTTTTCGAAGAAAGCCTTCTGATCCAACATCCAGAATCCTGTTCCTCTTCTTCCCTTCCCCAAATCTCAGTTCCAGGAGGAGATCTGGGAAAATCCCGGCCTTGAATCACTTCTCATGACAGCAATGCTAAAGTAAGTCCATTTGCGGTAGAACAGCATTGCCCAGAGTCAGGAGGTCGTAGGGGCATTTGGGGGTTTCCCTGCTGCAAACAGTTGAGGAAAACTCGATGGATCAAGAACAGTACTGTTAAGAATTTTAGGGAAATTTTCAGTGTTCAGCTAGGATTTAGGTTATATCTTATGGAGTATGGAGAGATATTAGATACCCATATTTCCACTGAGATACCTATTCCTTAGATCTTTATAGTGTAAAGCACCAGACGACTGGCCAAAGTATGAAACTTCATCCAGTCTCTAAATAAAGCGGTGAAAAATGTCCCGACAATTGAACTGGATTGTGGCTCCATCATTGACTATGGTATTTAACCGTGCTTGGATTGCTGCTCTGATAGATTATAAAGCTCAGCTATGACATAAGGCCAAGACCTTGGAAAGGTGTTAGCAGAGCTCCTTTAAATGAAGCGTTCCCAGAGACACCAGGTTGGCACAGACTGATGAAAATCGGAGTGAATGCCTGGCATTGGGGAACGGCCTCTGTGTCCATCAGTGTTCCTGGGAGCCTTGGAAAGTCTAGTACGGTGTATGTCACCCTTCACTGTAAGGCAGACACCTAGTGCAGCATCCTGCTCCTCTCATGCTCCTATTTTACCATGCAATGAATCTCAGTCCCCTCAAAGGTCTCTTGCTGTCTTCAGCAGCTCTCTCAAGTTGAGGCACCTCATGTCAGCACACCAATATATGTGAGATGAAACCTGCTTGTGCTGTGCCATCCTGAAGGATTTGCTTTCTCTTGGAAGTTTAGCACCACCATCACTTTTTTTGTGTGGAAACGTGAGCAGACACCACTCTCTGAAGCTCGTAGGAGCTAATGGGAAAGCATAACCTCTCAAAATACCTAGTTATTCCTCTTAATGCCAGGAGAAGCCTAGACCTGAGACTTACACAGCTCTAAGGTGTCTAAAGGTAAAAGCCACAATACCACCCCAAAGGCTCGGGTTTGACTGGTGACAATATCCTCACATCCTTGTGACTGACAATTTCCAAAGAAAGATGAGAGCTACATGAAACCTTGAATTTAGTTTCAGTTCTACTCTTGTCTTCTGAGAAGATGGTGGAAGGGCGCATATAGATGAAAATGCATGGCCCAAGGAACAGAAGTGCAACAGTGATATGGGAGGTGCAGGTAGAGAGTGCTTTGAGACGCCCTTTGGAAGAGTGTGTCCTCAAAGAGACCAAAATAATGACGTAGGACACAACAAGAACAAGCAAAGAGCCTGAGGAAATCAGACCACTATTGGCAACCACGATGCAAGCAACCATGTAGGTGTCAGTGCAGGCCAGCTTCAGCAAAGCGTGTACATCACGGAAGTAGTGGTCGATCTCATTGGGCCCACAAAACAATAGCTGAGCGGTCAGCAGGGTCTGCACCAGGGAGTGCACACAGCCTCCCACCCACGAAGCTGCCACCAGCCGGCCACACACATGCTTGTTCATAATGCTTGTGTAATGAAGCGGCTTGCATATAGCAGTGTAACGATCATACGCCATTGCTGTGAGGATGAACATCTCCGTGCAGGCAAAGAGATGGACCCCAAAGAGCTGTGCTAGGCAGCCCACAAAAGAGATGGTCTTCTTTTCAGCAAGAAGGTCATAAATGAGTTTGGGAACTGTGACAGTAGAGTAACTGATATCTACAAAGGACAAGCAGCTCAGGAAGAAGTACATGGGAGAGTCCAGCTGTTGACTGTTCTGTATAGTGATGATGCTAAGCAGGTTTCCAAGAATAACAGTGGCATAGAAGACTAAGAAGAATGTGAAGGATACTTTTGCTAATGCATCATCTTGTGTGAGTCCCTGGAAGACAAACTCCGTCACATTGTTCTTGTTCTTCACATACGTCACGTAGACAGGACCTGAAGCACAGAATAAAGCCACCTGTGAGGGCATCAGAGACACAGTGTTATCAGTACACATCCATATTGATCACTGGTATGTTCAATATCAATGTATTCCCTTTTATGCCTTTTGGGGAAAGTTTCCTTTCAAAGTCAATGCTTCTCTCAAGGAGTGACAGTTGATGTCTAACCCAGAATGTATTACTGATGTGTGTAATAGCGAGTTCCGTTTATTTGTTTGAGGGAGTTGGTGGAAATATCCTCCAGATTCATATTTCTGATCTTTGCCCCTTTTAAAAAGGAAGACTAGTTACTAGGTTCCCTAAACATCCACTTTTGAAGTGTTGATTTGGAAATGAAAAACTGACTGAGAAGGATAGTGCATGTTATCATTTGAGTCTCAACACGTTAGTCATGCCCTAAGGAATTCTGCTCAAGCAGTGAATGTACCTTCTGTTTCAACCCTCTGAAGGAATTCAACAGAACTAGTCCTTACTAGTGCTCTCTGACTCTGGTAGAATGTCCATGCATTTCTGTGCAACCATCAGTGTTCACATCATGACACAAGGCAGCTGGCTAATTAACATCACTTCAACTATCAGTGTAGATCCTTCTGGAGGAGGTAAAGTGGACACCTACCTCATGTCTGTTTAGCAGAGATGTGCCTTTAGGCACCAACTCTCTTTAAGGGGCCCTAAGTGAAATCAGACCATGTTCAAGGCATGCCAGGAAACCTGAAGCAGGAGAGTCATTGTCCTATATGTGCTGTACTGGGCTACATCTTGTGTGGATTGGTTCCAGTTATTGCTCATGAGTTTCTGGGTTGCGACCACAGTCTCCAAAAGAGCAGGCTTGTATTTCCTCAGACCACCTTTCCTACAGTACGTGGGTGAATACTGGAGATAATCTGCATTAACGATGTGTCAGTAAGGTTTTTGTACACCTCAGCCAAGTTCTGGACCATGGAAATCCCCATAAACACACCTGTGATGCCCCTGGGGTAATAAATACACCGCTGCTGAATCTCCTTTACTCACCAACACCCTTGTATTCACCTTTGCTGCACTCTAGTGCAGTACGCAAGTATCTCTAGTGTTCAGTTTCTACACTGAAAAGATAGATGGCAAGAGCTGCATAACAATGTCCACAATACTGGCAAGTCCTTTGGGATCTTAATCCTGTTCCACAATCACAGGTCAATCACTTCCTTCTCACGCGATCTCTGCCTCTTCCACCCTCCAAGTTCAGCAGCAGAGGAAATATTCTTTTATGTCTCCAGCCCTATCTCCATGCCACTCCATGGGCAGAGGGAAAGCAGTGTGGGGAGGCCCAAAGCGTGTGTGTTAAGAGCATTGTTGCCACGATGTGTACAGCTAGAGGGGACAAGTTAAGACTGAGTACATAGGCAGTGCTGCAGCTACCTATTGACTCCTTGACTCTGTAACACCAGAAACTTCCTTTTGACAGATATTTCTGGAAATGGCATATAACTGAAAAATAAGCAAAGAAGACACCAATTAAATAAAGGGTAAAAAAAATAGAGTTCTTTCTACTTCATAAAATGCACCTCACAAAAGTCACTCAACAATAATGTCTCTTTTCAAAGGCAGGATTGCCTGCTATTCTCCTCTGATGACCTTCCTGGACCACTTCAGGCACTTTCATCAAAACCTCTCAGCTCCAAGCTGCTTCTTATGTGTCACGAGAGCAGTCCACATCTCTGCCAGGGCTGAAAACTACAGAGGATGAAACGGACAGCCTGAATGTCTAGCTCCATTTCTCATTCTGCAAAAGCAACTTCCAAGAGCATCTGCAAGAACAACTCTCTCTCTCCAGATGGGGAAGTTGTGGCAGAAATATTTCAAGTAAATTGCACAGCAGAAGCACAAGCTTACCAGAAGCAATGAGATCGCAGAGGCATGTGAAGTTTTCTTTGTCAGAAAGAATCAGTGGACGGGGAGCTAAAATATATATTTTGGACAGCTATTAGAGTAATCTCTACAGGGTGACTCTGGAGTGTGATCACCTAGACCATGTCACATTATGTGGGGGTTTGCTTGCTTTCTTGCTTGCTTTCCAATGCTGTCCAGATAAATGGACTTCATTTAGTATTAGCTATGTGCTTCTTTTGGAAACATTTCTATTTAAAATCAACGTCATGGCTGACCATGTGCAAGATTTTGCAAATGCACCCCCTGCATAGAACAGAGGACATTCAGGGAACCAGAGCATTTGCGACATTGTCCCAGGGTTTGGTCTGTAGATCTGCCGCTCTCCTGTGCAGGGAACACCTTCTTATCTTGAATCACACTTAAGCCATGTTAAGGTGCAACACAAGTGCAAGCAAGTGTTTATAGGGAACATGAAGTGAAGGAAGGAAAAAGAAAGTGCTTTAGTTACTTTCAGAGTGCATTACACAGATGTCTTTCCCCCTCACGCAGCTGATTTGCTCTTTTCCTCCTGGCAAGGTAGGAGTCAGGGTCCCGTGGCTCCTCGTGGCTCCTTTGGCCTTGTGGAGAACCTTAGCTGCTAGAACCAACCTCCCTGTGGCAGCTTTGGCTGGCTCTGAGATGATTTAATCTTCCATATTCACATTTCTTCTCTTCCTTCCTGCAGCAGTAGCTGCTCCAGCTATTCCCTTGGAATACATGTTTCTTCCTTTGCCTGGGCCTGTAGATGTGCCCTGTTGGGCTAGGCGTTATCCTGCGTACAGGAATTATTCCCAAACAGCTTTTTTTTCATTGACACATAAAATTGTGCCCCCCAATGCTTTCTTTGCCCCCCAATGCTTTCCTTGCCCCGCAATGCTTTCTTTGGCGGCGACAATTTCCTACGGTGAGCAATTTATCTTTCACTTGGATCTTTGATTCTGTTTTAGTAATAAAAATTAAAATGCAAAATCTGAGGCAGAGATGAAGGGCAGAGGGGATGGCTAGGAAGGAGGGCATTAGTGACAGGTGAACTACTGCAGAAAGGCAGAGAGTTGCTGCACTGGAATGGGAAGGGGAGAAGCTTCTCCTCATATCACCTGCATCAGCAAATGACCCAGCCAGCATCTAATATCAGCAGTTTAATTGCTAACCCATGGATTCAGCATATGACAATGCAGTACTCCTAAGAAGGCATTTACTCCAAAGTAAAGGGGAAGGAAGCCTTTGGTACAATTGCTTCCAGCAGCAGGGGACCAACAGCCTTGCAGACACCTTGGGCCATCGTTTCCTAGCTGAGTAGATTACAGAGTAGATGGAGTTTGTCTGACGGAAAGTTTACACCTGGGAGAGCTCGGACTAATGGGATGCTCTGCCTGGAACACATTTTAATATTTTTCATAGCATTCATTTATTTATTTGCTGGTGTCTCAGCAGTGCTTGGAAGCCCCAGTCCTGGGCCTGTGCTATTCAAAAAGAGAACATAAAGGGAATCCCTGCTAGTCACAGAGTTTACAATGCCATTCCAATCAAAACATGAACTTTCAGTGTCTTCCTAATTACTGCAACAGCTAAAACCAAGCTTTTCTTCAAAAGGGAGCTTTCAGTAAATTTTCCAAAATGGAATTATAGTGAGAGAGACTTGATTTTCTCAGCTCCTGAGAAAATGTTACCACAGTTCTACACCTCACCCTTTTCACGCCAAACTTTTCTATTCCACAGTTTTCTCATGGCACTTTTCATCTCCTCATTTCTCAGCGTGTAGATGAGTGGGTTCAGCATGGGCGTGATGACAGTGTAAAACACAGCTAACCTCTTCTCCTCCGAGAGACTGCTGGATGGGCGTATGTAGGTGAATGTGGATGGCCCAAAGAAGAGAATCACCACAGTAATGTGGGACCCACAGGTGGAGAGGGCTTTGTACCGCGCTTCGGACGTTCGCCTTTTCAAGGAAAACAAAATGACAATGTAGGACGTGACCAGGATGAAGAAAGAGACCAAACAAATCATTCCAGTATTGGCAACAACAATGATGCCCGCAACATAGGTGTCTGTACAGGCCAGTTGTAGTAGGGGACGGACATCACAGAAGTAGTGGTCAATTTTGTTGGGGCCGCAAAAAGGGAGGCTAACGGTTATGAGGGTCTGCACCAGGGAGTGCACAAAGGCCCCCACCCATGAACCCATCACCATCCAGCCACACACACGCCTGGTCATGAGGGTGGTGTAGTGCAGGGGTCTGCATATGGCAAAGTAGCGATCATAGGCCATCACTGTGAGGATGAAGATCTCAGCGCCGCCGGAGATATGAAACCCAAATAGCTGTGCCATGCAACCCCCAAAGGAAATGGTTTTCTTCTCAACAAGGAAGTCAGCAATCATTTTGGGAGCTGTGACAGAAGAGAAGCAAATATCTGCAATGGACAGGTGGCAGAGAAAGAAATACATGGGGGAGTTCAGACGCTGACTGCTAACTACAGTGACAACGATGAGCAGATTTCCTGCCACAGTAACAATATAGAAGAACAAAAACGCCACAAAACATATTTTCTGCACCCCTTGGTTCTTTGAAAGGCCCAGAAGAATGAATTCCTTCACACTGCTTACGTTCTCCATGTTGATCAGACGGGTGCCAATATGCAATATACAGCTTATACACCTGGGAAAACAAAGACAGACACATGGTTCATCAGCATTTTTTTCATTATTAATAATGAGTTCTATATCAGAAGTGGATACAAACCAAGAAAGATATAGCATTGGTATTAAGCTTATGAAGTGTTTAGTTTCTGTCATGTATTTTTTTTTAACGGCTATTTAATTCTCCACGGTACAAAGCTTCTGCCATGGCTTTGGTGGCACAGAGATAGGTGCACTCTGTGATATGTTCCTTAATCTTGGTCCTCCAGGATTTTGAAGGACTGGCTCCATGGCCAATAGCCTTCCATGCACTAAGGACACGGCCAGAGTGTTCACCTTGGGCACTACAAGGCAGATAATGCAGCATGTTTGCCCTCAGGGGAGACAAAGTCCCTGACAGCAATCTTTGTAAAATGGGTGTCTTTAAGAATACCTGGAAATATTGCTCAGAATGATGATTTGCTTTATAAGTACACATGATCTTTGAATTCTTGTTTAGAAGGGAAATGTACCCACAGGCAGAGAAAAGCACTCTCTTGTGTATATACATTTTGAAACGTAAATATGAAATGTCACAGGCTGAAAAAGGAGTTCTGGGAAGGTTATCTATCATGGAGGGGAAAAAAATTGCACATATGACTTAATGGAGTATTTCACATTGTTCTAAATCTCAGCATTGTTTCTATCAGAGGAAGGAAGAATGAAAGACGCTTGTGAGATCTTCTGTCCCAGCGTTGTACTGATTTTACCTAGTATGATTTTTGATACACTCTGAGTGATCCTTTCAAGGGTTAACTTAGCTTAATGAAGCTAATCTAACTAAACTCCTTCAACAGCCAGTATAAGTCTCTCTATAGGCTGATTCAGAATGACTAAATTAGGGTCCTTTGCAGAACCCTTTTTTCCTCCACTCACTATGAGGAGCTTAAGCAAATTAGCACCACCAGGTTAGAATGACCTTTAGAGAATAATCCCTTTTGGTCCCTGAAAGTAGCGCAGAGCTTTTTGCAATGCCATCCACCTTTTTCAGGTTATGGCTGAGCTCCTTGTCCCTAGGCATTTCTACATCCATACAGTTTCTCATTCGAGACAAGGTCACATTCCAGCATAAACATGGGACTTCTTTGGTTCACCCTGTATTCCAGCTACAACCCATAGAGCATTACATGTCACTAATAAATGAGTAGCCTACACCTTTAGAAAGAGTGTAACGTTTCTAGCTTGCCTTTATGCACCCAGACCACCAGAGTTCCTTTGGTCAAAGAAGTCTGGGAACCACCAGATTAAACTCTTCACAGAGAGTTTAAGGTCAGCCAAAAGCAGGCACTCTTTTAATAAAAATATCCACTGTATGGGCTTCCTTCTAGGATCCAAACATTCCCCGTCAGCTGGTGTTAAAATGCACCATTTTAAGTCCTGCAGAATTACATCACAACCAGGTCTTCTCATTTGTATTCGTGATCTGTGAGCAAATCTGTGGAATGATTCAGTTAAGCCAATTTATCTACCAACTACTTCCATCTGCAGCATAATCAGAAACTCTCATGCAGGCACAAAGTGATGAAGCATCCACAGGAAACACTGAAACTGAGAAAAGCCAAGATTAGTTTCAAACCCACAAAGTGAAGCCGAGAGAGGAAGTGGGCAAAGTTAGGGACTTTTCCTATGCTTACAGTTGTACTTACACTAGATGAAAGTTTTTCAAGCAGAACGGTAAACTTTGCATGGATGGTTCCCCTTCAGATATTTCTACAAGGAAAAGGATCAGTAAGAACAATGGGAGGTCATTTTCTCCCTCGTCTTATCAAGTCATGATCCTTTCTTCCCCTATTCCTTCCATTGAGCAACAACGTAGCCAGAGCATGACTGGAAGCATACCACAGCAATCGCAGGGCCATATTTGGGCAGTCAGAAAGGAGTGACCAAGAGAGAAATGGTCAGGGGAAACTACATGCCTGAATACCAGCAGATGGCAAATTCCTGAACTAAAAACAAGGTGTGCATCTACAAAAGGACCGATTCACAATTCAGACAGCTCGACTATGTGTCTTGCTTGATAAGGTCCTTTCCATCACCACCAAACTGCATTTAACAAACTACCCATCTGTCTGATCTCATCTCATCGACCTAAGCCAGGTAGGCACCTGTACCTAAGCTAGGCATATTACACCTGACCAGTCTACTTGTAGATGTGATGAATCATGTGCTGCAGGTACCTGTTTCTCACTGTTGACTTTAAGAGGATTACTAGAATGACTAATTCAGTAGAGGATTGCCACCAGTTATGGCTTATCTCTTCAAGTGCCTTTGCAGGGGTAGACCTGAGCTATATGACATAATGCAATCAGCTGCAAAATAAAATGAATCTCATGTGTACTCTTAACATCTCAAAAAGGGTGAGAAATTGCACCATCTCCTTACTGCATGCATTCTTCCCTAAAATCTCAGGTGGTTATGGGAAACAAAAGAATAATATCGAAGCAATCGAATCTGCGGCTGTAGAACTAGCTCTGTATATGATTCTAGCCAAAGATAACTAGAGACAGTTGATAACTTCAGTGGAAGTTTCTTTCTGTATTATCACATTTGTTCAAGAAGAAAGGAAAGGGAAGAGGAAAGCAAAGCGAGCAAAGCAAAGCAAAGCGAGAAGCCAGAGAAGCTGCAAAACTTACCTCACCTGTGTTTAGAGATCTAATTTTTTGTGTAAGGGCTGTACAACTTTATCTCCTCAACTTCTGTCTTCCCTGGTATGAATGTGTTAGAGCACAGCACCTTTAAAGAACATAGAATGGCTTCTGGAAAGCTTCCAAAACTTGCTTAGGAGGTGGCTGTTAGTGTATAATCCAATCCCATCTAATTTATTACTTGCTTTCATGTGTCACAAGTGTATCTTGATGTTTCCTGCCTGTGTGAGAAGTGGTTTAATAGGCTGTGTGGATGATGTGACCTGGGTGTGCTGAATGACACTTTCATATCCCAGCAGCTGCACAAAGGGCTGAGAAGAAAACCGTTTAAGTACCAACTTTTAACCCTCTCCCAGGAAATCTTCCACCTGAAGGGCTCTTGGGGCTGGAGGAGGGAGGGGTGGAGGCTTCGTGAAGGCAAGGCGTGAAAGAAAGGGGCAAAGGAGGAGAATGAGTTCTGTCTTGACTGAAAAGTTTAAGTAAATATATTTTAAAGAAACAGTTGTCAGTCAATGCTTTTATAATGATATCACAAAGGCATTTCAGGGTTTCTCCATAAGAAATAACAGTCAAAGGAGTAGCTGAGTATTCAACTGGACAAGCATATGCATGGACCTATGCAGTTAACGCTTCTCGGAGTTCTTCCTTACTCCAAGCTGATAGTTGTATGGATTTCCCATGTGTAAAGGGCCATTAGGTCCACTGCTCTGGCTTCCTAGCATTGTGAATGCTAAAACAGTCCATTTGTAATCTAGATATTTTCTCTCCTTTTTTCACTTCTGTGTATTCCAAAACACATGTAAAAGAGAAATCTTCATTAAAGGAAAAAAAGAAAGAAACCTCAAGCTGTAGGAAGAGTCACCATCCTCCAGGGATGGTAAAGAATTCCTATCACAGGAGTCTTTTAAGGACAGGTTGGGCTCATTTCTCTCAGGAGTGGTTACGATGAAGTTTTTATAGGGACAGAAGATGTCCTGGGTGACCTCTTGATGACCCTCCAAGTCCTATCTCACCAGAAATTTCATCACTGGAAATCCAGTGAATAAAGCCTCTTTGCAAGAATTTGCATGTTTTAACAGAGGTCAGTGAATTACCAAGTCAGTCAAAAAAGTCCTTCATTTACGCATTGGGAAACTGAGGGAGGAAGTCACCTATTTAATGCCAATGGAAGTCAGCAAATTTAACCCTGACTTAGTCACTCTAGGCTCTTCTGCGGAAAAAAATGAATGTCTCTGGAGGCAGATGCATCTGATCTACCTCAGAACTGATTTTAGGATGCGATTAGGTCTTAAATGGACATCTAGCTTTTAAACAAAATAACTTAGGGCGGACAAATCTCACTGTCATGATGGGCCCCATCTTTCTTAACCTGAGCAGCTGCAGTCAAAGGTGAACCTATGAAATGAAACCAACGAAGGAGGACAGCAGAGAGGTCTCATGGTTTCTAGTGAAATCTCTGCTAAAGCAATATTGTAATCAACCATTAAAGGGCTTCTCCAAACCTTGTTAACTGGCATGAAATGGCTTCAGGAATACTGCTACTCCGTAGAATTAAAACAAACAAAAAAGAAAAGTTTAGACCCCTGTTAGTTCTTTGAATGTTCTGGTGCAGACATTTTCCCTTCTTTCTCTGCCCTCAACTTAATTTCAAAAAATCAGATTTAGATCCATTCCTTTTAAATCCAGCCCTTCACTTGCTCACAAACTGTTTTAGTGTTAATTCGATCCACGCACCAGCCAACCCAGAAAGAGAGTAATGGAGACACAAAGGAGGGAAGGATTGAGGGCAGGAGCCAAAAAAAACAAAAAACAAATAGAAAGTCTGGAGAGCTGGATGGAGAGGCAGAGAAATGCCCTTTCAGCCCTGCAGCAACAGGCAAGTGCCAGTGCCAGGAAGAGAGGTGACCCTCACAGCAGCTACTGGGAAGACAGTGAGATAAGGTGCTGTGGCTGGGAGCTGAAAGCTTTCTCAGAAGCACTAGGGTGAGAGGCCTTGCATGGCACTGCGTAAGGGGAGCGAGGCATCCCCAGTGTGGGGCGAGACGGTGGTGGGGAAGAGATTTGGCACAGGGACAGGAGGGTGGCTGATGGCTCAGCAGGAGCTGCGTGCTGCAGCCACATAGGGAAGGGAAAAGCTCCTTACAAGCACCTTTCTCTCCACTGCCTGTACAGGCAGCCTAGGGCAACTAACTCATCTGGAGATGGCCATCTTGGGCGAAAGCTGGGAGTGATGAGTTGAGATGTCCTCTGGGGACAGCGATGGAGAGGCTCAGGGTGTAGGTGAGGAATTGGTGCTCTTTCTACACACACAGAAGCACCACGCATCACTCCAGGACCCCTGTGTGTTGACCAGAGCAGCCGTGGCACCAGCTGAACGGTCCCCTAGGTGTTCAGGCCTGAAGGATGTTTCTATACAAGCCCAAAATAGCCAGGATGAAACTCATCCCTGCTGAGAGTGGCCTCCCAGGAGCTGCCAGAATGCACTGGAGTCCTGCAGGCTTGGCCTCAAGTCAAAGTGAGGGAAGAGACTCCCTGTAAGGTTCAGGGTCCCAAAGACATGCCCAGCATCCTGGGTCACTCTTCCTCCCCGCGCTCTGCATGCTCTGCATAGCCATGCTCTGTGCACCATGTCCCCTTCCACAAGGGGAACCACGTAATGAGAAGAGGCACTGGCACGGTGTGCAGAGAAGGATCGCTCTCACCCAGCTCCCTGGTCCCCAGCACAGCCCTGCTCGGAAGGGGCACATCACCAGCTGAGCTGCTCCCACTGCAGTGGAGATGCCCTGGCTCCGCTGGGGGCTGAGCACTGCTGCCCACCTCCCCTCAGTCCCCTCTGCAGGCTGCCCCACCCTCCCACACCTCCTCCCCAGCAGGGATTTATACAGCAGTCTCTGCAGCAGTGTCTCTGGGCACTTGGCTTCCTTCTCCGCACATTGCTTTCTATGGAAACACTTGTCAGAAGGTGACTTTCCCAGAGCCATGGAGCCGGTGGTGACGGTTGCTCCGGACCAGAAAGTAAATGACTGGGTTGGTGCTGCTGTCCCAGAGAGATGAGCCAGGGACCACCAAAAAGGGGAATTTACCAATGTTTGGCATGCAACAGCACAAGGGCTTCATCCACTGATTCTAATCCCATTCCCGGCATGAACATGTTGCCTCAGAGATTAAATGTCGTGGAGTACAGAGGGCTGCAAATGAGCTTTTCTCTGCAAGAGATTCTTGTCTCACAGAATCTCATCCATCAGCCTTATGGAGACTGCATCTTTACTGCTCACTTGTCTTTCCTTCCTTCCCTTCCTTCCTTTCCTTTACTCCTTCTTTCTGAGGTGTTTCCTGGGGAAAGACGGAGATCTCGAGAGGCTGCACACACACTACACGTGCCGCAGGCCCTGCTCACCCCCCAGCACAGCAACACCATGGGAGAACTGGGAAAGGCACCAAGACAGGAAACAAGGGCAGGCAAAGGAGAGCACCACCTTCCCTGGCAGGGGCTGCTCTGCAGAGCGAGGGGGACATGCCCAGGCTGGGGGAGAGAAGACAAAGACCTCTGAGTGAGGGCTGCACACTTCTGTGGGAGGGAAAGAGGGAACACTTCTTCCCTGCTTCAAATTTGACGAGGACACGGCGTCAGAAAAAGACGTGATCTGGGGGCAGGTTCAAAACACAGCTCTGGGGACTTTCTCATACAGCCGGTCACTGCCCGTGGAAATCACAGCTGTGGGGTGCTGAGGGTGCCGGATGTGTGCGAGAGGCTCAGACCCCGCCTGCTGAGCTCAAGGGAGAAAGACCTCGGGACATCTTCTTCACAGGGGTGTGTGCGCAGCCAAGGAGGTGCCGGGGGTGCAGAGCCTGGCAGACCACAAGAGACGGCCTGCAAACTGACCCCCAGCTGTGCTGCTGGGGCCGGGGCCTGCCTGCAGTGAGCCAGCCCAGCCGCTCACCTGCTCTTCACACCAGCAAAGGGGGGCTGCAGCGGAGAACCCCGTGCCGGGGCAGCAGGGTGGGCACAGAGAGCAGCTCTCGCAGCAGACGCTGCTCCCTGGGCCCGAGGGAGGTGACCGCTGACCAAATGCTGACCCAGCTGCATTTCTGCTTCCTGCTGGCAGGGTTCCCCTCCAGTTCTTGCTCAGCCTTGCACTTCAGCACAGGGACAGCAGGAAGAGGCAATCCCCCTCTGGTGGTCCACCACCACCACCACCACCACCACCACGTGTTGGCATTGCCGCTTTCACCCTGCCTGAAAACTTGTTTCCCCGAGTCGGCCAAAGCTCCACCAGAGCCTTCCTGTGAATGTGGCTCACTTCTCCTGAGCGAGAGAGCCCCAAGAAGACCACAAGGGCTTGTTTGCTGGCAGAAGAAAGCCAAAGTTTATTGGGCGAGGACCAGGACCGTGGTGGAGGTTGCAAAGGGGAATACAGGCAGTGCTTGGGGACCAAGTCCAGCAGAGCAGCACTATGCCAGGCTTGTGGCCCTGTCCCCACACCCAGCTTTGGTCACCTCCCTGGTGGCAAGAGGGCCACCAGCCATGGCATGGGGCTCTCCGTCTCCTCCCGGGCTGCCTGTGGAGATCAGCATCTCCACTCCTGCCTTGCCAGCAGGGATCTACACAGTGGTCTCCACAGCAGTGTCGCCGGGGCCTTGGCTGCCCTCCTCACATGTTGCTTTCTCTGCAAACACTCGCCGGAAGGCCACTTTCACAGAGCCCTGCAACCGGTGCTGACGGCAGCTCCTGACAAGGAAGTAAATGACAGGATTGATGCTACTGTTCAGAGACGCCAGCAAGAAAGACAGATTTTCAGGAAATAATTCTTTTGAATAAGCAACCCTGAGTATTATTTCTACACTGTAAGGAAACCCAAAGGCAAAGAAGAAGAGGATGTTGAGCAAGATCGCAACAAACAGTCTCCCAGGGTGACGCCTCTGTGAGCCATATCAAAGTCTGATGAGCAGGATCAGGTTGGAAAGGAACGGGAAGAAAGAAAATGAAGAAATTCACAATGCCTAGTTGTAGAAATATATGTCAACAGTTCATATTAAAGGGGGAATAACAACCCAGAAAAAACAAGCAAACAAAAAGTCCAGAAAGAAACCAGATTACCCCCCCCACAATTCCGGACAAGCACTTTGGGCGACGGCATCGGTGCCAGACTGGGAATAAAACAGACAGACACCTCTCCATGCTCATTGCTGCCAGGAGATACATGCTGGTAAAGTACCCCAGGAGAAACAGATCCATCAGGAGATATTTGGAAAAGATATAGTTATATAATGGAGAACAAGAGATTTCTATAACCATGTCTAGCGGTAATATAACAAGAAGAAAGAGGAGCAAAGAGAAGTCGGTGATGGCCAGGTTCAGAATGTAGACGGTGAAGGGGCTCTTCTTCATGTGAAAGCCCAGGAACCACACAACCATCCCGTTCCCCACTAGCACACACAGAGACACTTGAAATTATCACCGCTCTGTAATCTCTTATGCACTGAGATTCTGCAGTCCTCTGAGAGTTTGTGTATCCTGTGGCCGTGTAGCTCAGAGAAAGGGCTGTTGTGTTGGTGTCCACCATGGTGAAGCCCCTGCTGTCGGTGTCGTCTTGTCCCTCTCCCCTCTCCCGCCACCTCCTAGGAGAGACAAGGAAGGAGAGAGGAGATCAGGGGCATCAGCACTCCCAGCACTCGCCTTCCCTCCCCACTCCCCCATGCCAAGCCCCGGGCTGGGGTGGGAAGGAACACCTCCCCCCGTGAGTAACCGGGAAAGGCCTGAAAAGAGCCTGTCTTGGGGCAGCAGGGAGAGGTGGAGACAGGCTGGAGGTTCGGGGCAAGAGACATCTGGGAGAAAAAGAGAGACAGAGAGCAGTGCGGATGGGGTGGAATCGCTGCAAACAGGGGATGTCAAAAAGGAGGGGTCTTGGAAAGTCCCAAGAGCAATGGAGAGCTGCTCCCACAAGATCCAGCTAAGTCCACAGCCTCCTCCAGGCACAGAGAGCCCATCTGTAAACATGTAGAGCTCCCTGAGCTGCTTAGCCATGAGCTTGCAAATTGACACCAGCCTCATCTAGCTGTCACCACGGCTCACTTTGGCCTCCATTGAAAAGGGAAAGCTGCTTTTTCCTCTGCTGGAAGCAGGTAGAGCAGCAGGACTGAGTACATGGCAGAGAGGGGCTTGCCGTGAGCACAGCTGGATTCCTGCCTGCTGCAGGATGTCTTGCAGTGTGGGATAGCACTTTTAAACCTTCTGCTGCCTTGCAGGAGAGAGGGAAAAGAAGGGCTTGGTATTACAGAGCTCCGCCTTTGTCCATTGCCTGTGCTACATGGAAACATCACCTGGTAGATGCCTTGTGTTTTCTGCACATCACTGCTCCAGGGGCAAGCAGAGTGACCAGACTTCCCTCAGTTAAGCTCCTTGCGTTGGAGGTAAGCCACTAGAATCGTGTGCCTTTACAGTTCCCTCCGCACCAGCAGAGTGACTTTGGAAAGCAGTGATTTCTAAAATGAAGCACCACATGCATTTCCCACGTGCAGTCTTTGTTCTCTTGCCTAGTCAACGATAGGAAGTGCCAGGACCATGGAGACTTTGCCTGAGTGCCAGGCAAAGGTGAGCAGTCCATCTGCTCCAGCAGATTCCTGCAGTGCACTGGTGTGCGGGATCTTAGCAAATTGCAGTCAGCTTCTGCAGGAGAGTAAATTGGCCCTGCCTGGGGGGAGCTCAGGGGAGCCAGCTGGCAGGCAGCAGCGCAGGAACCCCATGGCGCTGCCTGCTGCCTGCAGGGACACCGCACCGATGGATAGCGCCAAATCAAAGGGGAATCTGGACAGCCAAGGGAAAAATGTGTTGGACTTTGTGCGAGTAGCAAACATGTACCGAGGCTGCAGGGGAGTTTTGCTAGGGAAGATGGAAGAAGGGGTCTGAATGCATGGAGACAGATGCCACTTGCTCCCTGGAGGAGCCTGGGAGGAAGTCTCATGTGCAGAGGCAGAGAGGCCAGGCGGGCAGCGTGCCCCACCTCTTCCTCGGTCAGATTGCTTGTGCCTGGCTGTGGCTTCACTGGATCAGAGCAGCAGCCTAAGAGAGCCCTGGAGTGATGGCCCACTGGGCAGGTGCCGGGTCACTGGATGCAGCACAACCCGTTGCAACAAACCTCCCTGCGGCATATAGAGCCACAGCTTCCTTCCTGGGCCCAGGAGTCTCTCCAGCACATGCTTGGCTCTCTCCGCTTTTTCCCTGGAGCCTCTCCCAGATTTCTGCGTGGCTGATGCTGCTCACTGGTGGCCCTTACTGCTGAGAGGCTGCACTGTAACCATGACAGGTTTCTTGCAGGCCAGCAGGTGGAAATGCCCTCCCTTGCTCCCACCGGGCAGAGAAGATGGACTCCAGAGCAAGGAAACCCTCTTGGCAGCAGCAGCAGCAGCAGCAGCGCTTGCTTTCTCTGGCCGTGACAAGTCTCTGCTACAGCCAGCAACTTGGAAGAGACGGTCAGCAAGGCAGGGCCAGATGTGGAGGAAGCTGTCATGGCATACTCACTTCCAGAGCATCAGAAGCAGGAAAAGAGAAATTATTTTGCAGAGACATGGCTTGGAACCCTTCTCTCTGCAGGACCTGTGTTGAGCCACAACTAGAGGTGCTGAGAGCTTCCTCTTGGTGTGGGACAATTTCATTCTGGGGCAGTGGTGGATGCCTTCTGCCGAGGAGGCAAGTGCTTTTGAAGGCCCTCCAGCAAGAGGATTCATCTGTTGCTCGTTCCGAAGGGGAAGGAAACACACAGCCACACCAGAGAGTCCATACTTGTCAGTTCCCAGCACACTCTCCTCCCTAAGATGCAGGTGCAAATCCCAGGCTAAGAGGTTTCTGAACCTCTTGAAGCCAAAGAGGGCTGCACTGATGCTCCCGTCGTCCGGGGCAAGTGCACTGCATTGAGTAGCGCTACGCTGCCAGGGAGTGCTGGGCAAGCACCTAGGCAAGCAGCAGCCCCACTCAGAGCACTACCATTCGACACCAGTGCTAGCAGCAAGGAGAGAGAGCAGGAGGGAGGGCTTTTCAAGTGAAAGGGTAGAAGATGAGAAGGAGCAGGAGCACCTGGGCAGCAGCCCTCTCTGAGGGGACACAGTGAGTCAAATGTAAAACCACATCAGCAAAGGTTGTGTCCCTTGAGGGAGGGATGCTCACAGTTTTACAGCTTGGGTGGTTGTTTCCTTCGTAAGCTCTTAGCTGCCTTGGAGTTTCTCCAAAGTCTGGGGTAAAGTGTGTGTGGCGCCTTCAGCTGTTCGCTCTCGGCTCTTCCTGCTGCATCGCACAGCACTGCACTGCACAAAGGGGAAGGGCAGGAGCGCTCTCTCCTCCTGATTTTCTTGCCTGCTGTTTGCTTGATTTCTGTTTGCAGCGGGCAGAAGCAGGAAAAGAAAGATGACGCTCCCACGGCAGCTTGCTCTGCGATGGACGTCTGCCAACGGCCATCTGCCAGGGCAGCTTTTGGATCTGCGCTCAGAAGGGCAGGCTGTGACCAGCCTCTGGCAGCTCTCCGTTGGGAAGAAGGCCCATTACCGCTGCCGATCCAGGCAAGCAAGCCTGGCAAGGGAGTTACCATTGCCCCAAGCCGATTTCTTGTGTTACAATGCCAGACGCGAGCCTTTAAAGCAGTGCAATGAACACGCTGGTCGCATCTGTGGCGAAGGCGCTGAGCCTTGGCAGGGGCGAGCAGGAGAGCGCTGGGGAAGAGCAGCGCCCTGGGCTGGAGCGCCGCGGCTGCGGGGCGCGCTAGCACAGGCTGCGGCCGGGCGAGGCGGGCCGGGGCAGCGGCGGGGCAGAGCGCGGGCGCCGGGCGGCGAGGCGTCGGGGCGCGGGGCCGCTGCGCGGAGCCGAGAGCGCGACAGGCGCGGCGGGGGCGAGGGTGCGGGGGCAGCCGGCGCCGTGGGCGCTGCAGCCCCGGGCAGGCTCGCAGCCTCGGCGGGGCTCGGGGGCGCTTCCCGCCGCGAGGGCGGCTGCCGGCGCGGAGCGCGGCTGCCGGCGGCGCTGGGGGTGGCGGCGGGTGGCTGCGGGTGGGCGCCGGGCGGGCGCTGCGGGCGGGGGTGGGCGCCGGGGGAGCCGGGGGCTGGCGCGGCTCGGCGCGGCTCGGCTCGGCGCGGCTCGGCTCGGCCGCCCGGGCGGAGAGCTGTGCCGGGAGAGCCGTGCCCGGCGGCGGAGCGGCTGCCGGGGGCGCTGGCGGGCCGAGAAGGGGGCCGGGGCCGAGGCGAGGGGCCAAGAGAGCGCGAGCGCCGCTTGCCGCCGAGCGGGCGGAGGAGAGCTGCTGGGGGGGGGCGGCGGGCAGCAGGCAGCGCTGCGGGCTGAGACGTGCCCGGGCGCGGGGCGCCCCGAGCACAGCAAAGTGCCGCTGCCTGGGGAAGAGTTTTCCTCCCCGACGCTTGCTGCAGCTTTGTTTTCCTTCTCTGAGAAGCCCTGGGGGCGCGAGCAGGTCCGAAGAAGAATGACCTCTGCGCTGCCTTGCAACGTTGCCTAATAGACAACGGCATAGGCAGTAGCCCAGGCGACGCCAGAAAAAACGCCTGTCACCGTTTGGGCAAAGATGGTCGAGTTTTCCGTTGCTTTCTTTTGAGAGAGGCACTGAGATTACTTGGAAGACGTCCAGATGTGTGTAGGTCAAAGGCACTGACGACCATTGGTCTCCTAAAAATGCCAGGCACGAGACTTTCAGGCAATGCACATGCAAAAGGAAGGCCAAACACCTCGATGTCAACAGATCATGTATGTATACGCAATAGGTATGGAACAACAACAGCAACAAACAGCCAGTAAGAAAGCTTAAAAGGATTTATACGAGCTTTATTGGTATAGCCTCGCTATATTTGGATATATATACAAACAGATGTCTTTATATGATAACTACAGGCTCTCTTCACTGAATTGTGCACTGAGGACTAAACAGCAAATAATGAAAAAGAATGGCAGAGTAGTAACATTGTGTTGCTCCTCAGGCTATCAATCACCTCCACGATCCTAACTGCAAGTGAACTTCTCTGAGAACAGCGGGAACTGCCATGGCCCGTTTTGTAGTAAAGGAGAGTGGCTACCACAGCAAAGGCCCTCTTGCCTTGGATGAGCTTCTGTGGCTGCAATGCAGGGCCCTGCGAAATGCATCTTTTGAAGAGAGGCCACAGAGCCTCTAGAAAGAGGGCTGCCAGCTGGCAGTGGGAGCCTCCTCAGGTGCTTCTGTCTCGCCGTTAGCTGAATGTTGCCCATGCCTGCAGCTCTGCTGGCAGAATGGATAGCTCAAGGGTCGTTAGCAGAGCGGGAAGCAAAGGTGGATCAGTGAGCTCCAACCTACCCTGAGAGAGATGCTGGTTTCCTTCTCAGCAGGGGGTGAGCATTTCCTCCTCTTCTCTGCTAGGCTCTCTGAGGGCGATGCGTTCCTCCTTCGCTTTTGTCTGCAGGCAGCTGCACAGAGATAGGAGAAAAAGCAAGCCAAAGCATTAGCTAAGCAGTTCTGTCTGCAAAATCTAGCACCGTCGTCTTACTTGGTGCACAAGGGAAATGGTGAGAGGGACTGAAGTACCGTTGTGCTGGCTCACTACATGCATGTGTTGAGGGAGAGAGGGCAGCAAGCGAAGGGGGTCCAATTGTTATTAGAATTAAAAAGCGCAAGAACTAATAGACTATATCATGCATAAAAGAATGCCCTTGAAGATTTTGTGCACAGAGCAGACTGTAGACCGAAGGCATGAGCACAAAGCAGGGTCATAAGCTCAGGTGGCTTTGCCTCTCATCACAGGAAGTAAAAGAGGTGAGAAGCAGAAAAGTCTTTGGAGACAAGCTCTCCTTCCCCTGTGTTCCAAAAGCAGAGGTTGCCTAAGCCTCACAGACAGACGGCCATTACTTGGTGCGGGGGTGGCGGGCAGGAAGGCAAGAGGGAGAGGAAGAGAAAAAGGAAGCAAAAGCACAGGAAAAATCCTCACTGTTTCCTATTACCATAAGAACTTGTGGAGTGTTCAGCAACTGCTCTAAACAACATGTTACATTTGAGGAGTTAGCCGTTGCGGGGCCATCGAGGCCAGTGTTTTACAGTGTGAGCCAAGCTCTGTGGCTGGGCTTTATTTCATAAGCACATTGAGTGACTGTCCTGGGGACTGACCTCACGTGCTGCACCTAATTTGGAAATGGAATGCCTTTGGCATAAAGCCACCGGCATCACCAAAACCAGGTATGCCATGACAAGAGGGAAGATATCAATGTCATTGGCACCTTCTCCAAAAAAGGAAAAAAGAAAAAGGAAGAAAGGACTTGCCAGTAGAGAGGGGTGTACTGGACTCTGCAGGCACCGCTGGCCATGTCTCATCCCCTTGCTCCTCAAGCTGCCTCTCTTCCTCCTCTGTCAGCAGTCGAGGCTCAGGTGGTGATGCTGCAGGCAGGAGGACTTCCCGTGCCTGACAAGCTTCAGTCAACCAGAAAAGGTTAGCCAAGTGATGATACTCGGACACAAGCAGAGTAAACCTTCGTGCCAGGAAATCTATTACCAAAGCAAATGCCGAATGGCTGCTAAGCTAGAGATAGCAACGCTGTGTTTGTAGAATAGGCTCACCTGCTTTCTTTTGTGGTGCAGCAGGCTTAGCAGCTTGCTGGACAAGCAAGTCCTCGAAAAACTTTCTCCCTTCCTCCTCGCTAGGTGACTGGACATTGAAAACTTCTCCGTAAAGCTCAGAAAATAAAGCTCGTACCTGAGGTGGGAGGAGAAAAGACAGCGCAGCCGTAAGCCCCCCCCCCCCCCAAAATTTGTGTTCTGCTCCACAAAGATGAATTCCTTTTCCAGTGAAGCTGAGGAATGCTTTGAATAAGGGAGAGACTAGAACAAGTTTGCTTCTTGGCCTTAAAGGCGAGATTGTAGTGGGTCGGCAGGGCAATTTAGGGCATCTTCTTTAAGGAACACCTCTAGGATTAAAGCTCTGTGAAGCGACCCGAGGTTCCAGTGCTCCAAGGGAGGACACTGAGCATCTCCTAGGTTGCCTGTTTTGGATTTACTTGCCTTGCTGCCCTTCATGTTGAAGCCTTGTGGCAACTGCAGAGGGAAGAGATGCCAGCAGGGTGCCCTAGTAATGCCGGTGTTGAATGGCTTAGGAGAGCACAGTATTTGGGTGCTTAATGGAGTGATAAATTAACATGAGACTGAAAGAAGCCGGGAAGGCAGTGAGAGAAATACCTCTGGCGGGAGATCTGCATGGCAAACATCCGACGTAGCGAGCAACAGCACTGGAGCATATGCTGGAATGCCCTCTAGTAATGTTGTGAGCGTAGCTGTCAAGGTGAGTCTGGCAGCCTCCCACCAGGCATGGATATGTGGAATAGAAAGGATGCTCGGTGCTGTCCTCTGGGCTTCTCGGATCAACTAGTCAAAAGGAAGTTTGGAGAAGATTGTTGAAGCGGGTAGCAGAGGCTGCTGCTGAACAACAATGGATCAATCAAAATTGCCTGCAAAACGGGAGTGCACAAAGACAAAGCGTCCAAACAAGCCACCAAGAATAAGGTAACATTGCTGCTTGGAGCCAGTTCCTTCAGCCTCTCCACAGCGAGAGGCAGGCCTGAATCTCTGCCTGATTTCCAAACTGCTTAGATGTCAGGTAACTCGCCCAGAGCCTCACGCCCGGTGCGAGTGGCAGTGTGCTTGAAAAAACAGGCCCAGCCCTTCAGCAGGGTCCACATCAGCCTGGGGCCACTGCTACACCGCTCGAATCCAGCAAGTGTGTTCTTGCCTCTTCCCTGCGGTATGATGAGAGAAAAGAAACCCTTTTCTTCCCCCCTCCCAAGCCTGGGTTGCATTTCAGTGTTATAAAGAGGGAGGCTAGAGAAAGGGCATGACGTGCAGTCAGGCTGAGGCAGAGGCGCCTCCTGGGAGCTACAGAGCCTGAAGAGGCAAGGGAAACAACTCTGGAGAGCCCACTGTCATGAGCAGCAGCTTTTGCCATGCAGAGGGCTTTATCAAGAGCGTCTTGGAGCTCCCTGAGCTGCTAGCAACATCCTTACTGTTTAGCCTGGAATGGAAAAGATGCTCATGCACAACGTCCTTCTTCTGCATTGTTCAGCGTACAAGAAAAGTGTTCTTTCAGCGCGAAATAAACACCACAGGAAGCAGAGGAAAGCCAGGCCACCACCATTAACCGCAGGAGGTCTGCCTGCTTCCCCTGAGTCTATTGATCCTGTGAGATTGCGGAGAGAAGAGGTACCTGTGCGCATCTTTCTTCGGGTGAGGTGCTGCTAGCAAAGAGAGCCGGCAGGTCCAGCACGTGAACCGCAAACCTCTCCAGCGCGTGTATTAGTGCAGGCGCCAAGTGGGAACTTTGCCCGTACCCGGGCTCTCCAGCGATTAAGAACCTGGGCCTGTGACATGCTGGCTGGCAACAAGCATTGCTAGGAGCGTAACTGCAAAACAAGAAGTTTGCAAAGGAAGTGATCGATCAAGACACAGATGTTCAAGGTGTCGTTCTTTGTCCAGCACACACTGGTCTGGATCTCTTCCCCCCGGCTGTGAGGCTCTTATGTTCAGGATGTCTTGACTGAGCAGCCTTGAGGCCTCTGCCTTGGTCAAGTTTAGGTGCAGGGGGTCCACTGGAAATGGAGAAGGTGGTCAGGAAGGAGCAGAAGAACCCTCCTGGGAAAAGAAATGCCGTGGGCTCTGAAAGGCCTTAGCTGTATCTAACAAAGTGCAAAACACATAGAACTGGAGGATATTTATTAGATTCCTTCATTCAGATGGTTTCATCTTTCCTTGTGTGCTGTCTCCTAGATTGCAAATACAACTTTCTCGTGGTTTTTGCTCTGTTATCATGGAACACGTCTGTGAATAGCACCTTTTTTTTCTTTTTTTTTGCCATCCCAGTACTGCAGGACCTTTTGTGGCTCAGGCCAAGGAGCCTAGAGACTGGACCAAGTTCTGTGGGTCAGAAGCCTTCCTGAGCAGCACGGTAAGAGAGAGTGAGAAAAACTACTGACGCAGCTGGGACCCCATAAGCTAACTTCTCCATTGTGGGATTGAATTAATTTCCCATTGCAATATCAAAATATGAATGTAAGCATAGTGGCTTAAAGATCGCAAATGAAGCCTTTTTTGCAGGGTTTTTATTATGTTCTTTTAGCCGGCCATTCCTCAATTTTCTTCCTACGAAGTGAGTCACTCCTGCATTCCCAATCTGGGAAGCTAGGTGACTCCACAAACCCACGTTGCATTTTTTTAGCTAAGAGGAGAGACAACATATTTCTTTGGCCTTATTGTCTGTGGATGTCTTTGGTGGAGGAAAAGGAGGCTGGCTCCTTCCGGATGATAGGCTGGAGCTACTTGCTTTCCTACAACTGTAGCACCTAGTTATATCTCCGTGCTTCCTGCTTGCAGTTTTTGATACCAAAGCACCCTGGACTAACTCTTCTGTCCTCCCTCATCTAACGCCCCTCCCACTTGCAACGGCCACGACAGCTTGGAAAGTCCCAGCAATCAGAAGAATTTCAATGAAAGGACACGGGCAGTTACCCGTTACAGTTAAGGAAGGTTTGCTTTTGCTGGCCAGGCCTTGGAGGAAACGGCTCATCTTCAGGACCAGAAGGTGACTCCTCATCACTGTCCATGCAGTCATTTTCTAAGAAATGAGTGGTACCATGAGAAGGCAAGAGAGGCTTGTTAACTTTCCCGAAGAGTCTGCAACCTTCTCTTGTGCTAAGACAGCTTCTAAATGTGAGCTGAAACCTGGGGCCTTGTATTTCTTTGTCTGCGGGGCATACACTGAATGCCATTTTCCAAAGCCTTCAGTCTCTACAGAGCTCTCCTAAGTGTCTGGATTTGCGCAAGCTATGTTTTGCTAGCGGTGAAAGCTCCTTTTCTCCTTGCAAACGGGACAGATGATGCTGACAGCCTTTGGAAACTGGATGCTTGAGTGGAGAACATAGAGTTCTGTACTGTGAAGTGGGAGGAGTTCCCGGCTCTGCCCTCTCTACCATTCAGTTTCACCTCCTCCTGACTGAAAGGTTTGTTTCTGTTGCTTGCACAAACTAGCAGTGTTTGCTTTGGGAGAGTTTTACGGCGGTGAAGGCAGTGAAGCCCTACCTGGCTGTTGGTCCTGCTGGAGTGCAAGTGCTGCGTGGGGAAATACCCTCTGCAGGCCTTTTAGGAGTCTCTGTAGCGTGTTCTGAAGCAGTGGCTTGGAAAAGGGTGGCAGTGGTTGTCCAGGGGAAGCTGGAGCCCTCTGTGAAGCTGGTGCAGTCTTCTGCATAGCCACAAGAAAATCTGTTGCTGTGATTTCAATGGCAGCAACATCGATGTGCAGCTTGTGACTGCTTGTGTAGATCTGCGGATAGTGTCGATGCAAAGCACAGGGGGCAGCTTCAGCGCAGAGGGCTTGAATATCGGCCCCGCAGTATCCTGAGCAACAAGAGCAGAATCCAAAGGGATGTCAGTCTCAGGCAGCAGAAAGCAGTCAAGGACAGGCTTTGCAGAGGGACACTCGCAAAGTCTTTGCATGTGGCCCAAAGGGGAAGAGTTTCATGGGCAATGGCAAAAGAGTTGCTGCACTGCAGAGCAGTGCCCTGATGGGGAGCTTGCATTACGGGAGGCCCAGCGCCCTACAGCCTGTGCTTCGGAAGTAGGCCTCTGAGCCAACCTTAGCTCCAGAGGAAGATGCCCCCCCCAAAGCCTTCCATGTTCTCAGAGACAAGGGAAGGCAAGGAGACAGAAGCAGCTTGGGTACTGCCTGGCACGAGCTCAGACGCTGTCAGGAGCCAGGCACAGGCAGGAACTCGGTGCGTTTTTTCATCTTACTGACGCATTTTTCAGCAAGCTCCTCAAGCAGTGCATCCAGGGCCTTAGGGCACCAGTCTCTGGTGTGGATCTTGAAAATCTCTTTTCGAGCCTACAAACGAGGTGGTCACACTGTGGTTTGTCTTAAGCCTCTTTCTCAAAAAGAAAATAAGCAATGCGCAGTCCCCCTCCCCCCATCACATTCCCGTAATTGCTTGTCTTCCTCTGCTAAAATTAAGAAATGTTTACATTCTAGTAACACACTGCCTGCTTTTCAAAGCTCAGTACTTTTCAAGTAGATAGGAAGAGTAAGTAGAGTAGTAGGAGCAAGAATTCTGACTCCAGCTGCTGTCCTTGAACGAGCAAATGTCAAGCTGTGCCTATGTTCATCGCTGCTCTTTGCCAGAGCTTCGGTGAAGTGTTTCCTGTTTCTGTCCAGTATAGTGTGTTGTGCATTTTTCCTAGCCTTCAATCCAATAACCTTTTTCTCCTTTTCCCCACAAAATGCAAACTAAAGACAAAACAATCTGGGGTAGCCAGAAAAAAAAAAAGAAAAAGAAAAAGAAAAAGAAAAAGAAAAAGAGAAAAAGAAAAAGAAAGAGAGCCCGAGCTCCCTGCTAATACCAGTAACAATGTCAGCTCCCTAAATGCTTATGGGCGGCTCCCAGGATTCCCAGCCCGGCCACACTCAAGCCCAAGTTTTCCCCCGAGGCTTTCCCAACTGGAGAACTGAGAACAAGGCAGCAACCTCAGAAGGCCAGAGCCTAGGTGGACTCACTAACTAAGCAAAGAGCAAGCCCTTGGGCAAGGAAGAATGTCTGTGTGCTCCAGGCGGAGTGAAACTCCTGTTTGCAGCCTTCCTGCCAGTTCTGTATGGGGAACCGGGAGGTGTGGAGCACGTATGCCACTTGTTTCCTTGCTCGCTCTCAGAGATGCTGTGGGGCAAGCTGGTTTTTTTGTCAAGCAAGGCTTTGTGCCAGTAGCAGGAAGGTTGCGGAAACAGCCTTACCTCTTTGTTTGGCAAGGTGAAAAGGAACTCCCTGTCAAAGCGTCCAGGCCTTCGTAAAGCAGGATCCAGGGAGTCTGGCTGTTGGTGGCTCCAATGACCACGATCTCTCCTCTGCTGTCTAAGCCATCCATAAGCGCCAGGAGCGTTGTGACAATAGAACTACCAAAAAAATGTTGTTTGGATTCCCTGGGTTAGTAGCTGTTGTTACCTTTGGCATGCCTTTCTCCAAAGTCACGTCGCTCAGAAAGGAGAAGCTTTTCTGGATGAGCTGTTGTTAGCGAAAGGACTCATGGTAAGACAGAAAAAGCGAGGCAAGGTCTCGAGAGAGACCTTGTCCGGACACCAAGCTTAGTGACCTGATTTCAACTCCTGCCTTTAAACTGCTATGAAGCTCTGTGTCATTGTACTCGAGGAGTTCAGAGTGTGGGGGTGGGTGTGTGTCCTATAAAGGGAAGCAGGTGGGTCTTCTTTTCCTAGAGATGAAGCAGATGACATGGAGATGGAAGCGAAAAGAAGTACCTGTGAATCTGGTCTTGGCGACTGGAGCGCACAGGAGCGAGACCGTCGATCTCATCAAAGAAAATAATCGAAGGCCGCATCTCATAGGCCTGGAAGGGAAGTACAGATACAGGCATACTGACGTATGTGAAACAGAGCACCACGCAGCGAGAACATGCAGGATAAACATTATGGCTGCAAAGGCACTGGCACTGTGCTGGACCCAACATCTGCAAGATTTCCAGCCCCTCAGGCAAAGCAGCACGGCACGGGAAAAGGAAACCCTGATGTTCCCTTCTCAACAGGAGACACTGCCAAACTGCCCAAGAGGCCAAGTCCTCCTGGAAGACGTCCACCCTGGAAAAGTAGAGGTCCAACTCTGACCCAACCTGCTGCGCATTTCCTCCTTACCTGCTGAAATAATGAGCGCAGCTGACGCTCGGATTCTCCCACCCATTGACGGAGGCAGTCGGCACCTTTTCTCATGAAGAATGCTATTCTCTTGTCTCCCTGCCTACATTCATTTGCGAGCGCTCGAGCCACCAGTGTCTTTCCAGTGCCTGGTGGGCCATAGAACAGACAGCCTCTGCAACATGAAAAAAAGAGATTTACGTAGCTACAACAAAAACATGGAAAAGTGCCCATGACAGCCCCCGTTGTGAAAGCAAAGCAGCCTTCCCTCCTAACCAGAACACTTCCCGTCTTAGACAGATTTGCGAGCAAAGCCTGTCTTTCTCCCTGCCACAGTTGGAGTCTCTTGGACTGTGCCTCCCAGAATTTGTTGGAAGCACTGGGGAGGAAGCCTTCAGCTGGGAGGCCAAAAAAGGTCTTCTGTGTTTCCACACCCTACTTAAAACATCAGCCAGAAAAGGGAATTCCTGTGACCAAAGCAGCAAAGCATCTGAAGATTTGCACACTTTTAAAGGTATGGAAAGGGAAGGATTTCAAGTCATATTTCAACATCCAGTGAGTCAAGCTTTGTTGGCCAAGAATATATAAAGCTAACCATTACGTCTTGAGATATTGCCCCTCCAAAAAAAAAAAAAAGGAAGAAAACAAAAGGAGAATACTTTTCATGTTGAAAAGCATATTGCAGCAGTTAGCTCTGTAGTTCGAATGCACTGCCCGTTACCTGGGGGGTCAGATTTGGAATCTCTGAAAGAATTCTGGGTAAAGCAGTGGGAACAGGACCATCTCCTTTAAGGCTGAAATGTGGTGAGAGAGACCACCCACACCATCAAAGCATACCTAAAGAGACATGCAACAGAAGACATGTCAGAGGCCAGAGAAAGCTGCCACCTGGAAAAAAAAGGCTTCCTCCAAATTTATCCTGTGGAAAGGCTCAGGACGATCTTGAAGTTCCCTGAGAGGAAAGTGTAAAGCCTGGGAGCTGTCGGCAGCACAGTAGGGAAGGTTTTCATGACCCCTGGAAAAGTCCCCACTGATACAATGAGTTACCACTGCTTACTGAACTCTGGATTTGCACTGGATCAGCTTCCGGCAGGGTGGTTCCGCTTTTCCTTCCATCCACGTGCTTTGCCTTGAATTTGTCTTTCCCAGAGCTTTGGGGAAGACACCAGATGTGAATGAAGGAGAAAGGGAAAGGGGCTTTCTAACTGAACATGCAGTTAGCGGGATTGCTGTGGTTTTCATGTTGGCAAGTGAGTGCAGAAGCGCTTATGCACTGGCATAAACTTCCCAAACCATGAAATATTCCCTAGACGTGATTGGCGTTCACTATGCAAGCGTGAAGAAAGGCAGGTGGACATTTTTATACTGCACGATGAAATTGTCTAATGACAATTTGTGGAAGGGGATTCTGGCTTCAAGTGCAGAACAGAAGAATTGCAGATCCCCAATCTCAGCCAGGACAATCCGCAATCATCTCATCGCTGACCCCTAAATCCTGCCTTTTTAAAAGCTGTGGGCTAATGAAAGTTATCTTCTCTCCCAAAGGAAAAGCCTTGCTTTCTCTAGACCCTCCAGCTGTGCCAGCTACAATGCTGCGATTTTCCCATCACGGCCATCAATCGGAAAATCTTTTCAAGCATTACTGAGTGATGGGAGTGGCACCGCTATGGATTCCTGAGAACTATCACTATCTGTACACCAACCTGTTTGTTCTTCTGCAGCATGGGCTTTGCGACGGAGCAGCCCTTTGCCTGTCCGGAGAAGATGGCCCTGAAGAAATGAAAAGCAGCAGTGAGCCTGCACACTGGCCAAGAACTGCAGTGTGCGCAGGATACAGGCATCTCGATCCCAAAGGGAGAGTTTTACCTGCAGAATGAAGGCAAGGAATTTAAATGAAAGGTGTGTGTGTGTGTGGGAGGGGGGTTGGGTGGGAGGTATATGTCTTTTCATTTAGCAACCTCTAGCCCACTATCCACAAGAAATCAGCTCTTCCAAGAAACTGTGTATGGAACCTACTTTCCAGTGGATCCTGGAAGTACGTGATGGTCTTCCTGGGTCGAAGGTTATACTCCTTGCAGGGATCTTTGCCATCTTCCCCTTCTCGGCCTTCACCTTCTTGTGTTGCCCCTATGATTATAGAACCTAGCGAGAACTTCTTATTTGTCTGTGCGCGTATAGCTTTTCATTCAACACCCTGTATGCCACTTCTGCACAAGAAATTAGCCCTTCAGAGAGGCTCTGCATATAGCCTACCTTCCAGTGGGGCTTGAGTGTCTTCAGCAGTTTGCCGCAGGTTAGATGGCTTTGGAGTATCTTCGCCGTCATCCTCTTCCTGCTCTTCATCGTCCTCTGAGGACCCTGTCATTACAGTACCAAGTCATCATTTCTTTTTTGTCTCTGCATATGCACATTTTCATTCAAGAACTTATAGCTCCCACCCTTAAGCACAAGGAATCAGGCCTTCTGACAAACTGCGCGCGTAACCCACATTCCAAAGGCTCTTGATACTGGACAACAGTATTCCTGCGCCGAAGGTTATACTCCTTGTGAGCATCTTGGCCATCTTCCCCTTCTTGGTGTCCACCGGCCTTTGATGGCCCTACAATTACAGAACCTAGACATAGTTTCTGATTGCGCTGTGCGTAGCTACATTTTCGTTTAACATCTTCTATCCCCCTTCTATACGAGAGATTAGCTCTTCCGAGAAGCTGTGCCTATAACCTACTTTCCAGTGGAGCTTGATAGCATACAACAGGCTTCCTTTCTCTCACGCTATAGCGTGCCTATAGGGAGCAAAGATACAGGTTCTTTTAGACTGTGGTACACTTTGGAGGAAGTTCTTCTCAGCTGAGCGAAAAGTGCACTGGCATCACTGTGCTGTGTGAAATCCATTACTTACCGAAAAGGAGTAAGGTAAAGTCATTTTGACTTCTGCAAGGACTCGCTCAGTCTGCCTGAGGTCCATTCTTCCTCAGAACCTGAACTCAAAGAGTATATGAACCACAAATGGACTTTTGTAAGCACAGAAGTAAAGCTCTTTACTTTTGCAGAAGTTTCTCAGGCAAAGAAAATTGCTGAAGAGGACAAGGTAAATCTCCTGCAAGTGAAGCAAGCGTTTGGTTCACAAGAGAATACGTAAATTACTGAGCCCACAGACATGAGGGGCAGAAGTTGGAAGGTCTGGTTGCAAAGATGATCCAAAACCAAAAACAGCAGCAACAGGGAAATACACAGGAGCCGTCTGCAAATTCTTCAGACATGAAGCACCTTTACAAGTGCTCCTCTCATGCACCTTCCCAGTGCTCAAAGACTCCAGTAGCCATGACTGTCCACCTCCAAAACACTCCTGTCAAACCAGGTTGGCTCCACAGTGCCAAGGACCACAGGTGTGACAGCGGCAAAGGAGGAAAGAGTTATTGGAGCGAGGACCAAAGGTCCTATGACTGCAGCTGACAAGGAACTAGTAACACAGGGGTGGACGCGCTGCCAGGGAGCAAAGATTCTAAACGTGCAAGTTCTGCAGCCCTGACAGCGCCATATTATGGAGGGCTCCCGCAGGCAGCAATTCCCAGCAGCACCGAGGACTTCCCTAGGGGCACAGAGGGAATTCCCAGCCTACCGAGTTAGTCCAAAGAGCTCTTGTGGCAGGAAGAAACGCTCCTCTCCAACAACCTGCTGGGAAGGTCAACAAACAGCGTCTCGCACTGTCCCACCACCTCCTCTCGCCTTCTCCTGCTCGCTGCACAACAGCTGCTCCAGAGCAGAGCAGAGCAGGGCAGGGCAGAGCTGTAGCGAGAGCAGCCCCAAGCACCTGGGCTCAGCTCAGGCTGCCAGGGCCATATGGGGAGGGCGCAGCTGTTGCTGCGATGCACTGCGTGATGCCCCAGGCCATGTCACAGAGGGGCTGCAGGGACTCCTTGACCCCCCAGGTGCTGCCAAGGTGGGCCCTGCAAGGGCAAGGGGAGCTGCCTGGGGCACTTTAGGGAGCTGCCTGCACCTCACTGCCCACTCCCCAAGGACAACAGGGGGCACGGGGAGCCACAGGAGGGGTCCCCCAGGCTGGGGCTCACCTCAGGCATGCCACTCCCGCAATGTCCCCAGATCAGGGTTGCGGGGCTACAGTTGCTGGCAAGGAGAGGCTCTGCTCAGGAAGGAAGGCCTAAATGAGCAAGTGAATGAATAAAGAGGAAGACTGTGACTGCACTCTCTCAGCCTCTGGGGAGGAAGGGCCAAGTCCTAGCTGTTGCTTCCCTAGGCCACAGGCATGGAGATGGCATGGCCTAGCGAAGGAGCAGAGGGGTTTGCTCTCTCACCCTGAAAACTGTATTAAGGCAAATCCACCATGAATGCCTCCAAACGGTGTCAAAGCCTGGGAAAATCAAGAAAAATAAAAGTGCTTATCGGAAAGGTCATTTCTTTCCCTCGGCACTAAATTCTCTCTGTGTTAGAGATGACGTCTGTGAATCCTGGTCTTGGGGTGGGTTCTAATTGGGGGGGGGGTTTGAAGATGTGATCCTAACAGGGCAAAACCAAAAGAAGGGTGGCGCCAGGTGGAGATTGTCACTGGATCCCCAAAAGCCCATTTCCCTTCTAAAGTCACTCGTTTTGCAGAAGAAAAATGTGATGCTCAGATGGAGCCTGCAACACTCGCAGTGCCATCCCACCGCTTGGGTTCCCAGTGGAGGAGACTGAGAGCAGCTTCCCATCTACAGCATGACAACGCAGTATCACACACCCGATCGAGGCACGGGAATAATGCCTGCACGCAGTACATTCTGGTGACCCTCTCTGGTTACTTCTCAGTCTGCCCTGAGGGTGGTCAAGGAGCGGCCGGCCCTCTGGCCTCTTCGGAAGGAAACGATGCCTGAGGTCTTTCCTTTCTCACCTGCCTGGTAAGCACTGCAGGCTGAGAGACCCCTTGCAGAAGCAGAGCAGATAGCTGAGATGGCTGCATGGAAAGCAGAGTGGCTTTACACCAAGTGCCTGAAAGGTATCCCCTGCACATTATTTTCCGCCCTGCAAATCTGAGGGAGCCTCAAAGGAAGCAACGGACTGAGCGAGACAGTGGGAGCAGAGCTGAGTTCTTGTTGATCCCCCTTGCCCCACCTGTACAGCGGCAGAGGTCTGTGGAAGGGGCACGGTGCCTTCGGCAGCAGCACTGACTGCAGAAGAGAGAAGCTGTAGAGGGGAAGTGAGTGTGAGTGGGGGAAAGGGAGGGGATGCAAGCGTGCCAGGAGGTGAATGGAGGGGATGGGAGCACAGAGGGAAGGGGATGGAGGGGCTGAGGGTGCGCGTGGTGAGCAACGGAGGGGATCAGAGGAAGCCTTGGGGGAAATGGAAGGGAGGAGAGTGCTGAGGGTGGGGAAAGCAGGGGGCTCAGGTGCTCACGGAGGGAAACAGAAGGAACCTGAGGATGCAGGGAGAGGACTGGAGGAGACTTTAGCAGGTGTGAGGGGACCAGAGCATCAGCGCATGCATGGAGAAGGGATCTAAGGTCGCACAAAGGAGCCTGGAGTGTGCCAAGGAGGCGATCGAGGAGACTGCAAGGCACATGACTGCACGCCCCCGGAAAGCAGACAGCGACGCACTGGCTGCATAGAGCCCATGGCTTTAAGCTGGCAGGAAGGCAGCGCCCTCAGGGTGCCAGCACCTCGGCTCTGCCACACCAGGGCTGGGCTGGCGGCAGCCACACTCCCAGCATGCCTTGGGGCATCCCCACGGCATGCTGGGAGCAGGGCTGCTATGGGGCACCACGGCTCCGCCCGGGGAGACGTGGCCCCTGCCCCCGTGGAGCCCCGGGGGCCAGCTCTTTCCCCCTGCCCCACAGCCCCAGCCCAGACCTGCTGCCCCATGGCCCCCGCTGCCACTCACTGCCCCAAGGCCCCAGCTCTGTCCCGGTGCCCCACAGAGCCCAACACAGAGACCTCCTGCCCCATGGCCCCAGCTCGAACCTCCACAGCAGGGGCCCACAGGGGCAGTGACTGTGGCAGATTTCGAGCACCGTGCACTCTGGCCTCCGTTCCCGAGACTCTGCCAGGGGGATTGCCAGCACGGCCCCCAAGAAAGCAGCCTCCACGTCAGCCCCTGCTGTTCCTCTCTGCAGAGGAGGCAGGACCTTCTGCCTGAAGCACTGGCTGGGGCCCCGGGAGCTGCAGATGCTCTGCGGTGCGAAGGAGGTGCCTGGGCATGAAGAAGCTGGCGGAGGAGGAATTGTGCCCCAAAAGCAGGAATTCCCTCATCCTCCTCTGGCCCACTGGCACGTGTGTTGACACTTGCTGGTGAGTCGTGGGGACATGTCATGTGGCAGGGTTGGACGCCATGGCACAGTGCTCAGGCTTCATGCTTGTCAGGAATGGCAGGCTCCAGGCTGAGGGTGGGAAGTGGAAGGAGAGGCACCCCTCGGTTTTCAGGCATGCCCACATTGCCTGCTGCATTGCCACCGTGGCCTCTGTGAAAAGCCCGTGCAGGGAGTGTGCAGCGTGACATGAGCAAGGGCAGGTTTGCAGGGGGGGGAGTGGGGCTGAGAGGTGAGCATGTAGACAGCTGGGACCAGATGGCACCGGTGTGCAGGGGTGCACTTCTGCATCCTTCAGCCCCCAGTCAAAGTGATGACTTGTGGTCTCCAAAACCGGCAGACTGGCTTTCACCTGGCAGCCTTTACACCCATTTGAGCACCAGCCAGCACTGTTCCTCTTAGCAGTTCATTGCTCCTGAATAGCAGGCAAGGAGTGTTGTTGGCGAAGGGGGCCGCCCATATGAAATCTGGAGAGCCACAGTGTTCACAGCAGAGCTTGTCCGTTCATGGGTATCCCCAGAGCTCTGTAGATGCAGGAGCCAAAGGGAGTCCTGGGAGGATGCTTTTTGGCTTAACGAAGCTTTGTGTCAGGAAGCCCCTGCCTCGTTTGATCCTAGCTTTGGATCTCAAAGCAAATAGAAAGCTCGGAAGGAGAGGAAAAGTCTTTTTATGCATGCCATACTGCTGTTTTATTTAGGCCTCTTCTTTGCACTGTGCATGCTACTGCATTGTGTAACCCTGCAGACTGGTGCTTCCACCGAGGGTCCTTAGCCTTATACCGGAGGAGCCGTCACTATGGGGTTTATGTAGGCATCAGAGGGGCAAGTGTTTGTCTGGAGAAGGGCTTTGTTCAGACCTCTCATGGCACACCAGGACTATGTTCCTGGAGTAATGCCATCAAAGCAATCTGATTTTGACTAATAGTGGGATTAATGAGCTTTGTCAGGTCTTGAGCTGTCCAACTAAGGATGCTCGTTATGAGCCCAGGCCAATTACAGACTTAGCTGCTGCCTTCAGACATGGGGCTGAGAACGATCCTTTTTTCTTTCGTGGCCATTTGTGTTTCAGACATAGAGACAAGATGCTCTGAGGTAGTTCTGTTGCAAGGGAATAATCCCTCCCTGCAGCTCACATTGCAGGTAGGCTCCATCCTCCCTGCTAGGCTCCCTCAGAATGTTCTTTATTCTAAAATTAAATGAAAAATTGGGTTTCTAAGTAAAGGCAGCAAAATTGCCAAGACCCCAACACAGCAGAATCCTAGAAAATTTCAGTGGGGCATAAATGGAGGTGGTCACTGAAGGAGTGGGGCAGGGAAGGAAGAACAGCCCCTCCCCGAACTGGCAATTGTGTCCTTGTGTTTTTCTGTATCCTTAGCAGCGGGTAGTGAATTCCAGCTCTTCAGGGCTGTCCCTGCACAACTCTGTGGCCTCCTTTTGGGTTTGGCAACAAAATTCAACTGCCGAGAAGCCTGTCAGCCAACCCTTCAAGTCTGCCAGTGCAACTCTTATCCTAAACCCTACCCGACAAGCACGCCATAGTTCCATTAAGGATCCCAAATCCTATTTTCCACTGCCATGTTCCCTACGAGATCCAAGATCAAGAATACCTCCAGCCCACCTCCGCCATATGTGTCAACTCACAGACCCAAGTGAGGGCTGCTGCCTACAGACTTGGAAATAGAGAGTTCAGTCCCCTGTCCTGCAAAGACCTTTGGCATCCCAGACTATTTTCACACAATGATGTCAGACCGTGCAGACATACCACTTGCCCCCACCCGTGATCATGAGCTCTAACCTTATTGTAGTGCAATGCCTTTCAAACTGAAGAACTCAGCACTGAGGATAAGCTGGCTGCTGTTGCAAGGCCATGGCTGAAGAAGGTAGAGTCCAGGGGGTGGGGGAACCTGGATGTGTTGGTGGCCGCACAGGCTACAGCCAACACGGAGGGGGTCTGTGAAGTAAGTGCCAAGGTCTGGCTGAACTCCTGGAGCAAGGGACTCAGCTGAGGAAGACTCCAGGGGCTGTTTGGGGAAAGAATGGTCCCGCTGTGGTGGCCTGGTTAGGTTGTGCGTGAGGACGCTGACTCTGGATGGAGGGAAGGCAAAGGAAGGGAGGAGAGGACTAAAAGGAGACATGGCTCAGCCTAGCAGGAGGAGAAGAAATGAGTAATTGGAGCAAGTGACAGAAGCAAGTGTGAGAAGTGCAGTTCAGGGCATTACCTAGATAAGCTCAAGCAGCTGGAAGTCCAGACTGGCACTCAACCTAGCCTCCACAGGTAACGACACAGACTGTGAATGCTCGTAAGGGCAGAACTGAGCTGAGGCCAGGGTTTACCTTGTTTCAAGCAAAGACAGGCTGTGAGGCGATCAGAAATTGCAAAAAAGTCATTTGCGCATCCTCTGCAGACATGTCCCTCGTTTGTAGCTGGCTAACTCTGCTCCTAAATTCACTGTTTCCACCATTCTGTTATTTCTCCCTGAAGTCCAGCTGAGCCCCTTCACTTCTGGGCCATAGCCACCTGCTGCTATTTCAGTCTGCCCTCACCCCCATGCATATCTGAAGATCTCTTTCCCAAAAGCTGTTCCTGTGAGGTGATTACATACTCAGTTATTTCCAGTTGATAAACCTCGTGCGCTTAGAGATGCATGCGATGGACACACATGCAGAATTACCACTACCTTAACAGCCCCGGTATTCCTCCACGCATCCCACAGTGCCTCCGTCTTCCCACAGGTCCCCTTCCCGCTTCCAGCACAACATCTCCCAAGGAAAAATAAATAAATAAATAAATAACTCATCTCTGTAAATGCTCCTATTCCCAGGTTTTTAGCATTTCCTTTTAAACCAACTGCCCAGCTAGTCAGCTGGTATAGTTTGACTTTGATCCATTGTTACATTTGAGGTGGAGAAGCACTTCCAGTTTCCAAAGCATTTTTCATACCTACTTTCTTGTCTAGCTTCATTTAATTCAAAACACACTCTATTATTACATATTATATGACTGTATTGCAATGTCTATGGTATACATTCTGAAATATCTAATAATTTCTTTATTGAAATTAAATGTTTCAAAATGATCAAAATGAAGCATTTTGATTTTTCTCAATTGAAATTTAGCATAATTGACCCAGAAGACATTTCAGTGTTTCAACATTGCTCTCTCATGCAAAAGGAAGATTAGAGAAGTAGGAATTCACCATTGAAGAGAAACACTATTTGCCCAAAGATGGGAGATCTTTGGAGAGCAGCCTCCACCAGGAATATCAATGACTCCCCCACTGCTTCTGACCTTCCTTCTCTTTCTGCAGGTGTGGGAGTGAGGGCAAATTTAAGATAGCATTTAAAATACCAGCAGGAAATGAGTGGAAATGGAAAATGTCCCACGTCCCTGTAAGATGAGTTTGCAAGAGAGAGAGATGATGAATTATCTTCTTGAATGGCCTGTCTCCTTCCTTTACTACAAAGGCAGCTTAGACAACCAGATTAGATTCAGTCACCTAACTTTTAAATAGCTTAACTGCAGGGAGATGAATCCCATCTGCTGTAGAGACATGTGGCATGTGCTCAAGATCCATGATGGGTCTGGATCTACTGCACAGCTATGTCCAGGAGATGCATTTCACATTCTCTGAAATATCACACTGAGCTGCACCGTGTGCTGTTCTGGCTGTCTTTATGTGCGCAGTAAACTATGCACATCCCGAAATCTGGGATGCATGGAGCCTAATCAACATGTCATGGAGAAAGCATGTATGAAATTGCATGTGCATGTGTAAAAAAAACACAAAAAAAACAACTCCTGCCCTGGAAATCCACCAGCCTTACCCTCCCAAGCCTGCAGTTCTGTGCCATGCCATCACACCGTATTTCCATACCACAGCAATGCAGGAGGCCAGGCTCCATGATTACTCTTTCAAATGCTCATAGGTGTGAAACACTTGGGGAAAACATACGGGAAGACTTCCTTACTGAGCTTTAGCTGTATGCAAGTGACCTATTTAAAGCTAATCAGGCTTCCTCTGTGTTCATCAGAGAGAAAGAAGTTAGCATCTTCACAGAGCGCTTCTTCCTTAGGACAAGTTGAATCATCTCCAGGAGCTGCCTGTCTCTCTCCATTGAGTACAGAGGGGGTTTAGATGACTAGATTAGATTCAGACAAAGCTTTTACATGCTTCCTGGTAGATGACATGAACGTTTTCACCCACACCCCTCCCTAATTTCTCCCTTTTATCTCTACTGAGAGATCTCAAACCTCCTAGGCGCCAGCATGAGGTACTTCAGTAGGATGCCTGAATTTAGGTGAGAAGAACTGAATCCTAAGAGTCAGTTACTCTAACACAAACAGATAATGTAACTCCCTGTATTTATCTTGTTGCCAGATGTTGAACTTTTGATGTATTTGGTGACATAATTAATACATTCATAATGGATAATTTGCTGAAGGAGCACAGTAACTTAATTCCTGCAAGGTGGAAGTTTCACAGTTATTCAATTCACCTCACAGAAGAAAATCCTCTTGTCTTCCCTTTACTCTGCTTCCCCAAATACTTGTGCTGCCTCCCCAGCTATAATACTGGATTGTGTCACTTCCACCTTTACCTATGGATGTCCCCTTGTATGACTTTTCATAATTAACTTGTGCAGGAGAATTATGACAATTTTCAGAAAAGTTTTTTAAAATATAGCGCCCTACTATGGCTAAAGAAAATCCAACAAATAAAATAGCCATCTTCAACTTACCGGAAAACATCAGCACCAGTGTATACACATTTATATACACTCAGGTTTGTGCCTTCGCCATCTGGTGGCAAGGCACGATCATAGCATGTCCACAGAGCTGAGAAAGTTTTTGGACCCTATCTATTTGTTTGAAAATGAGAATTCGAAATTAGTAAGATGGTTGAGAAAGTTTCCGTTTTTCAACGTTTGTTGATAATATCATCAGTTATACATATATATATATATATATATACACACTTGTTTTAATGTATCATCTTGTAATTATATTGTACTGACCAACATTGCATTGCATCATATCTGAGTGTTGTGGCACAAAAATATCCAACATGCTCTTTTCAGATAGTTGACTATGCATCTAGTCATAGGCTTGAGCAAAAGGCTGTCCCAGCTTATTCCAGTTAGAGCTGAGCACATTGATTGATCTTACCCAAATTTAAATCTCTGCAGCAGATTTGAGTTCATCTGACCTCATCAAACTAATCTTCCTTTAAAGTTAATAAAGAAAAAAGGGGGACACTTCTTGGGCACTGTTCATCTTTTCTTAGAAGGGACATCTTCATAGCCCGGGATCCATGAATCTTCTTTGTAAACTATGAAGAACACGAGATGAACAGCTTAGGTGAAGGCGATTACTTCTGAGATCATATACCTTATATCATAGACAGCCAAAGCGCAGACAGCAAAAACCTCACATCTTGTCCTTCCAACTGGGGAATCCAAGTCAGTGAGTGTAATTAGAACCCGGTTACTTTCTCATGTATCCTGAAATATTGGAGCTGAGAAAGATATCTGAGCCATATTACATGCTAAGATCAAATTAAAAAAAAAAAGTACTTCTCGTTTTCTTTTTTCTCACTCTTACATTGCATAGGAGGGGATTTACTAGTTACACTGGTTAGTATGAAATTTGCATTTTCCTGGCCTTAGAAATTAGTGGTTGAAAGATCTATTTCCCATATCTAGTTTCTTTGCTATGAAGGATGGCCATTCATTTTCTTACACCCACTGCTTAATCCTGCCTGCTACAACACTGGATTTCAACACAGGTGGAGTTGCTTGCTTTCTCAACTAGGAAGTAACATCTGTTTTCACTTTGGAAGTTCTTGTATGATCCAAGCATAAGTTGCTATGTAATTGCTTGCAAGCTTTTTTTTTTTTTTTTTTCCCAGTAAGGACTGGACTATTTACCAGATTTGCTTATAGACTCTTGATCTCCAGATGTCTATACACACATATAGAAGCTCCATCGTTAACCAGATAGATAAAAGCCTGTTCTCCTTCTTTTTCAGAGTGCTGGGTATTACCAAGAGTGGAATAAATCCAGATCTTCTCAACATTTTGGAAAGAGACCATCTCTGTTATACAAAACAGAAATAACAGAGATAAAGTCTGTTTGTATTTAAAAGTAGACTGAAATTTAGCAAAACATCATTTCAGGACAATGTGGAACTAGAATGTTACAGTCTAGGAATCCTAGAATAGCCTCATTTTCACACGTGTTCTTTGTGGCTTGTATGTCCAATTTATTGATAGAATTGATACAGCAGCAGCAGATTGTAGTCATGTATTCTTCCGTGCAAACAAATTGCAGTTACTTACCTTTGGTTTAATAAAGACGTGATAAGTGAAAATGGATATGAATTTAATTCTTTTCATAGTTGTGGAGTTTAAGTGCAGTTGACATCTACTCTGGAATATCATTGTAATCCCATGCAGACAAATGCATTTGAAACCTTAATTTCCCCAGAGATGCTGACCATCCATTTCTGTCTTCACAGGTAACTTTGTATATCCTGCACACCTTCAAAAGTCAGCTCATGAATTCATACGCCCGTTTACCTACTAGTCAGACAGTCAGTTTGTTATGAGTGTGAATGGAGCTTGGTTTGGTGCAGGAATGAGCAGAATTAATCAAAGAGTGTTTTCTATCAGACATTTGTCTAGTAGAATGCCATCAAGCTGACTGGAAACAGTTGGAATCCAACCAGTGGACTTTAATATCCTTTTCTGAATTAAAAAAATATTAGTATCACAGTTATAAATACGGCACTGAAGGAATAGTTGGTTTATTTGTAATAAATCTGGAGTAGCTCTACATGCATATGCCTGCTTATGGAATTCATCTCACCTAGAGATATACCTTTAAGCATGCCTTCGTTTCTGTCTTCCATCTTAGTTTCTTCTCAATAGGGAGGGGGAGGGAAAAAAAGTAACAGGTGTTTTTACAGAATGGTTCATGTGAATATCTTAGACATCTGCTACATGATGAGATGAGTTATGCCATAGAAGTGCCCATTTTTTCCTTCCTTTTCCCTGTTCAGGATGTGTAGAATGATAAGTTCAGGAGGCTGCAGCCAGGGCCTGTCCCTCTGGCCCTGAGCCAGGTGGGCAGAGAAGACCTGGAGATGGTAGCCAAGTTCAACCAAGAGTCCAGATGACCAGGAGAGTTCCTGGTGATGAAGCAGGTATGAGGTCAAGCTGAGAAGTCAGCCTGCGGGTCAGAGCCAGGATCAGGCCTGGTGAGGGTAACCAGGGGCAGAGAGAGTCCAGTGCCTACTGGGCAGGCCCAAAGTGACAAGATAGGTCCAGGTCAAACTGGGAAGTCAGCCCACAGGGCAGGGTCCAGAGCAATGGAGTCTGCACGCTGAGCTGAGCTGAGCTGGAGATCAGTGCTCCTCTAGGGAAGCTCAGACAGAAACTGAAGGCCCAGGGTTGAGCATAAATGGGGCTCCTGGGCCCATGGGGCAGGAGGTGCAAGTAGCTGCCTCAGGCGAGGATCATCAGGCCCATTAAGGCCTGTTAGTGGCCTCAGACCCTGAAAACAGTAGTAATATTAAATATTAAAAATAAATATTAAATATTAAAAACTTTTCTGTAATAGCAAGAGCTACAGCTTTACTGTGAGAAAGTACAATTGTGGCACTTTTGACGGTGATTATTTTCACCTAAGTTTTTACTTTCAAGTTTGATGTCTTGAAGATATCCCAGCTTTGTTTTCGACTGTTGCTAACTAGTACCACTTCAGCAGTATCGCTTCCATGTTCTGTTTCCATTCCCTTACCTCATACATCCTTGTAGCCTTTTTTTTCCTGACTCACAGTCTGAAGGTGATCATTAACCTTTCAGTAAAACCAGGTCACATTCATCAGGCACCTTAAACTCTTTACAGTATTAGTGATGTGGGCGACTCGAGTCTTCCATGCAAGAACAAAGTTACCACACAGCAGGTGGTCCTGAGGGACAGCCTACCCTCTTTTGTTGTGGGTGAATATCCTTGAACCAATTCACATGCATCGCAGGCTAAAAATGTGCACACAGAAGAATTTTTTACAAATGCTGAGGCTGGGATTCATCCTACTTAAGTTTAGACTTCTGTTAATAAGCTGCCAAAGCATAAACCAAACTTGTAGGCTCTTTCTATAGCTCATGAAGGCAAATAAAAGTCTGTTTGCCTCCATAGTTTTGGAAGAGAGGTTGATCACACCTGTCTCTGTCTCCCTTGAAAGGTCTATATTTATATCTATGAATTACAGGAAGAGTGTAGAGTGACCAGCTCAGGTTTATGGAATTATTTCAAGTCCCCGTTAATGCAGCTTAATGCTGCCCTGAGTTCTGGTTTTGGATCGCATTCCATCTGACTCAGGGAGCTGGCTCTCAGAGAACAAAAAGCCACTGGCTTCAGTAGAGAAAGACTTCAGTCTCAGCTGCTTTGGCCATGGAAGTAGCACAGAGAAGGAAACGGAACCTGCTATAACACTGCCTCAACACACAGAGTTATTGGACAAATGGGTGTAAGACCATTTTTCCCTATCCTTAGGAAGGACTGCAAGTAAAGGTCCCATAAAAAGCTACACTCCCTCTCACTGGGGGTCATCACTCAGAGCAACCCATTCTGCCCATCCTGAACCACTTAGACCCCTTAATGTGTAAACGTAGTGTCTGAGGAAGAAATATGTTCCACTCTTCCATATCCTTAGCTTTATCATTAAGACTGACAGGTGTCATTAAACAATAACCAGTCAGTTCCCAGAGCAACTCTGGCAGGATCTAGAAGCACAAATTTTCTGCAAGCAAACATTTTCATGCTTCCTAGAATACCATGGAGGTTTCAGATATTCCTGACTAAACTGTGAGAGAGGACTACAGGAAAGAAAGATAAATAACCCAGACAAGCAATACCTGTTGATCCACTTTTAACCCAGCTATCTCCTGAACACCACGGCTTTCACATAGTCTAGACGAGAACTCCGGGAGCCATTACATTGCCAGTCTAATGCAGTCTGGAAGAGGACTCAGTCCAGTGCAAATACATTGCAGACCTCATGGTGCAGCCCAAAGAGACGAGCTTCCCTCACTCATCATCTTACACATGGCACTGCACATTCATTGTCCCAGGAGTTGCCCCCACTCCACAACATGAGCAGCCACTGTAAGCACAGTCTAACCAAGGCTGCGTTACCTGGGACATTTCTGCCTGCCTAAGCCCCACTGATGACTTTCGCTGCTAGGGACAGTCAGAGCAGATCACTCTTCAGCTGAGTAACCCAATTCAGCTCTCTGCTCTGAAGGCCAACAGTTTGTCGAACAACCTCTAAGCCCTTGAAGTAGCACAAGTAAGCTAGCTTTTCTGGCAGGTAGAGATGTCCTTAAACTCCTGCCAGAATCAGGGGAAGGGTCTTCGTTCATATGTCTCAAAGGCTCCTCAGCTTCCCAGAACAGCTGTCTTCATCATCTTATCATAAAGTAATTTCAATAAGTGTCCAGTGATATTGCAAGAACAGAGAGAGGTTAATGGCAAACTGTTTACTAAAGCATGATATCTATGTCAACATCTTCCAATAGACCATTATTTTTCTTTTCTTCAAAAGAGTTAATTATTCAAGGACCTTACAAGAAAATTATATGTGGGATTAGGTGGAAATGCAAAGGCAGTGTTAAGGCAGAGGCACCAGAACTCTAAGCAAATCACCAGCGATTACCTACTTGAAGAATTTTCTATCTGCATTTGAAGAAAAATCTACGCCGATGGATGGACACATAATCTGAGCCTGGATGGTCCACAGATGAACAGGTTATCACAGCAAAATATCTGCTCCACAGATGAGCAGGCAGCCTGAAACTAGATGGTCCATGAGACAAAGAGGTTATCTAACAAAGGACACGAGTCCAAGGGTAGATGTGTTATTAGAGACAACAGGAATCTTCTGTGGAAAAACCAGCTAACTGTGTATCAGGACTGTGCATTTTAATTAGAAGAAGAATTATCAAGTTTGATCATAATTAGTAACAGAGGTGGATTCACATTCAGATGGCATTCCTAATGCTTAAACTCCACAGAGTTGCACTGCAGCTCTTCAGAGTCAGATAAGCAGAACTGATTCCTCTGATATCTTACACTGTACTGCTATTTACATGAATATGGTCTTGTTATTATTAAAAGAATTTGTATTAAAGTTTGCAGTCTAAAGCTTTGTTAAGCTTTGTTTGTGAGTTGATAGGGACAGACATGACGAGGGTTCACTGAGTTTGCTAGGACACTTATGTCATCAGTTTCACTAGTAAAAAGTAGTAAGGGCAGGGAATGAGATGGGCATGTCCTGTAATCAATGACAACAAAGACACCCTTAGAGGATGATTCCTTCTGCTTATCACACTTATCTTAAGATGGGATGAATTGTCCTTTGAAGGTGATATTGCTTCCTTTGTCTATAGGGGGAGCCTAGAATAGATGTTGACTAGACCCCTAACCAAGGGTAGGGGAGATTAATTCACAGAAAGATTCTTCATTACAGTGCACCTGCTGAGACTCCTGATTAAGGCCTGGTGTCTTGCAGGAGATCTAATTTACAGACAATAAACTGCATCGAGAGTCATAAGTACACCAAGTACTTCAGTAACACCATTTTTCTGAAGAAAGAATTCTGAAGCAGCAAGCTGAGTGTTAGAATATCACATTTCATATTGAAGTTGTTTCTCAGCGTGTCGCTCCACTAATGTTTCACAACGCCCAGGCTGCAGGTCAGCTGCAACATATAGGGAAAAGAATGAGCTGTTGCTCTAAAGGCAGTACCGAATTGCAGAGTTCTGCAAACATCGAAGCAAAGAACATTTATCTGGGCATTTATCTGGAGCAGGGAGGGGCTCTACTGCAAGTTTGAAGTCCTAAAGTTTTTCTATTTAGATAAATCTTCTGATTTGTTTCAGTAAGATGTCTTTGTAGTGAACAGGAAACAACTCGCTATTATGAAGGTACATGAAATGTTTCACAGAATCACAGAATGGTTGAGGTTGGAAGGGACCTCTGGAGATCATCTAGTCCAACCCCCTGCCCAAGCAGGGTCACCTACAGCAGTTGCCCAAGATTGCGTCCAGGCGGGTTTTGAATATCTCCAGAGAAGCAGACTCCACAACCTCTCTGGGCAACCTGTTCCAGTGCTCTGTCACCCTCACAGTGAAGAAGTTTTTCCTCATGTTCAGATGGAAGCGTCTGTGTTTCAGTTTGTGCCCGTTGCCTCGCGTCCTGTCACTCGGCACCACTGCAAAGAGTTTGGTCCCATCTTCTCTACACCCTCCCTTCAGATACTTGTACACGTTGATAAGATCTCCTCTCAGCCTTCTCTTCTCCAGGCTAAACAGGCCCAGCTCTCTCAGCCTTTCCTCATAAGAGAGATGTTCCAGTCCCCTAATCATCTTTGTAGCCCTTCGCTGCACTTGCTCCAGTAGTGCCACATCCCTCTTGTACTGGGGAGCCCAGAACTGGACACAGTACTCCAGATGTGGCCTCAGCAGGGCTGAGTAGAGGGGGAGAATCACCTCCCTCGACCTGCTGGCAACATTCTTCCTGATGCACCCCAGGATACCATTGGCCTTCTTGGCCACAAGGGCACATTGCTGCCTCAGGCTTAACTTGGTGTCCACCAGCACTCCCAGATCCTTCTCCGCAGAGCTGCTTTCCAGCAGGTCAGCCCCAACCTGTCCTGGTGCATGGGGTTATTCCTCCCTAGGTGAAGGACCCTGCACTTGCCTTTGTTGAGCTTCATGAGGTTCCTCTCCGCCCACCTCTCCAGCCTCTCCAGGTCTCTCTGAATGGCAGCACAGCCCTCTGGGGTATCCACCACTCCTCCCAGTTTTGTATCGTCAGCAAACTTGCTGAGGGTGCACTCTGTGCCTTCATCCAGGTCATTGATGAAGAAGTTGAACAAGACTGGACCCAGTCCTGACCCCTGGGGGACACCGCTAGCTACAGGCCTCCAACTAGACTCTGTGCCACTGATCACAACCCTCTGAGCTCTGCCATTCAGCCAGTTCTCAAGCCACCTCACTGTCCACTCATCTAACCCACACTTCCTGAGCTTGTCTATGAGGATGTTATGGGAGACAGTGTCAAAAGCCTTCCTCAAGTCAAGGGAGACAACATCCACTGCTCTCCCCTCATCTACCCAGCCAGTCATTCCATCAGAGAAGGCTATCAGATTGGTTAAGCATGATTTCCCCTTGGCGAAGCCATGCTGACTACTCCTGATCACCTTCTTGTCCTCCACATGCTTGGAGATGGCCTCCAGGATGAGCTGCTCCATCACCTTTCCAGGGATGCAGGTGAGGCTGACTGGCCTGTAGTTCCCTGAGTCCTCCTTCTTGCCCTTTTTGAAAACCGGGGTGACACTGGCTTTCTTCCAGTCTTCAGGCACCTCTCCTGTTCTCCATGACCTGTCAAAGAGGATGGAGAGTGGCTTAGCAATACCATCCGCCAGCTCCCTCAGCACTCGTGGGTGCATCCCATTGGGGCCCATGGATTTGTGGGAGTCAAGTTTGCTTAAACGATCTCTAACCCGATCCTCCTCCACCAAGGGAAAGTCTTCCTTTCTCCAGACTTTCTCTCTTGCCTCCAGGGTCTGGGGTTCCTGAGGGCTGGCCTGACCAGTAAAGACTGAAGCAAAGGCGGCATTCAGTAACTCTGCCTTCTCTGCATCCTTTGTCACCAGGGCACCCTCCCCGTTCAGCAAAGGGCCCACATTTTCCCTAGTCTTCCTCTTGCCACTGATGTATTTGAAGAAGACCTTCTTGCTGTCCTTGACATCTCTTGTCAGATTTAATTCCAAACGGATCTTAGCCTTCCTCGTTGCATCCCTGCATACTCTGACAATGTTCCTGTATTCCTCCCAAGTGGCCTGTCCCCCTTTCCACTTTCTGTAGACTTCCTCCTTCTGGTTGAGTTTTGCCAGGAGCTCCTTGCTCATCCATGCAGGTCTCCTACCTCCTTTGCTTGACTTCCTACTCATAGGGATGCACTGATCTTGAGCCTGGAGGAAGTGATGTTTGAATATTAACCAGCTCTCTTGAACGCCCCTTCCTTCTAGGGCCCTAACCCATGGCATTCCTCCAAGTAGGTCCCTGAAGAGGCCAAAGTTTGCTCTCCTGAAGTCCAGGGTTGCGATCCTACTCAGTGCCCTGCTGCCTCCTCGCAGCATCCTGAACTCCACCACCTCATGGTCACTGCAGCCAAGGCTGCCCCCGACCTTCACTTCTTCCACCAGTCCTTCTTTGTCTGTTAGTACGAGGTCCAGCAGCACACCTCTCCTTGTTGGCTCCTCCACCACCTGTGTCAAGAAGTTGTCACCAATGCTCTGCAGGAACCTCCGGGACTGTTTGTGCCTAGCTGTGTTGTCTTTCCAGCAGATCTCAGGGTAGTTGAAGTCCCCCATGAGAACCAGGGCCTGGGATCGTGAGGCTACTTCCAGCTGTCTCTGGAAGGCCTCATAAGTTTGTAGCTTTTGAAATAAGAGTTTATTTCTGCAACAATACGGCATAAAATATCTCGCACCTTCATGCAAGGAAGGTAGGCCTATTTCTTCATTTTAGAGATCAAAAAGATCATTTTCAATCTGCAGATAGACTCATAGAATCATTTAGGTTGGGAAGGATTTCTGGAGGTCATCAAGTCCAACCTCCTCCTCAAAGCAGGTTCAGTCAGATCAGATTGCTCCGGCCCGATCCAGCTGAATTTTAAACGTCAGCACAGATGGAGATTCTACAAATTTGCACCTAATCCAGTGTTTGATCACTCACGTTGGGGCAGGAGAGGGAAATTTCCTCCTTCAGTTTCCCAAGTAGTCCATGGAAGAGAGCAACCTGTTGATAGCAAGCTCATTGAAGCCCTTTTCTGAGAATTAACTGGGCTAGTTGCTGTGCTTTAGGGCAGAAAAGGTTGGGTAGGTTGGAGATAAACAACAGCCAGCTATGCAAGGATAACTCAGTGTGTAAAGGCAGTCTGGTCTTTTGTGCATCTAAGCAGGGTAAGCATTTTGCCCACTTAAACTCTGTACCTAACCATTACAGGCAGGTTTTAATCCTGCTGTCTGCTTCTTGAAATGGGCAAGTACTTCTGAAGATTTGGCTCAAGGGGGGAATAAACTGGCTTGGTATTTACAGTATCTACTCTTGCCTTTCTGGATGAAACAGGTCAGTAAGAGAATAGTTTTGTACCTATGCAATACCTTGAAGCCTATGCTAGAAACAGACCTCAGCAAGAATTGAAACCTCCATTCAGTCACCCACATGATAAGAACTCTGCTTTGAGAGCATCAGCCAGGTTACTGGTAACCTCCAATAGATTAATAATAATTTTTCATGTGAGGTGAAGCTGGTAGAACCTTTACAGGGATGAGTGATTCCCTTTCTGTTCAGGATTCCTTCCCTTTTAGCACGACTTTTTTCCCCCTCTAAATGGAAAGTATTTCATTTGGTGACTCTTCCCAATTTATTCCTGAGCAGAAGATGGCCACTTTTCCTTGACAACAGGGATGCAAGCAAATGAGAAATCCTTTCTCAGTCAAACCTGGAGGATCTTGTGGTATCTCCTCCTCTTTGGGAAGATGCAAAGCTGGGTTTTCCTGCTGCTGTTGCCATTTAGTGCTTGCCGCCATTTCTTTCAAGAGAGGAAACTCTTACTTTCTTCTGCCAGGATGTGGATTTGTTATTTGTATGTTTACAAGTTGCAGTCCCAAAGGTCAGGGTGGTGGAGGTCCATGTAATTAAGGCAGGTCTTAGCAAGTTGGCACAGCTGCAGCCTAACCATTATATTCCTATTTCAGCAAGGCTGAACGGGGGCTGCTTTGTCCCATTAATGGACTTTGTGGCCCATACTGAGCTCTAACTACCCTGCTACCAATGCCCGGGGGAGTTAGCTAATAGGCAAAAAATGTATTGGTGATTGCAATACAGGAAGAATGATGTCTGAACTAGTGTCAAGACCATGTATCTTCAGGAACAAGCGGGCCATTGCCCTTGGAGTGGGCCATTTGGATGATACTGTACACCCAACCGTGGCCACGAGTGAGGGGAGAAGGGTGCTCCATAGATGTCCTCAAGAAAAGCAGACTTTTTTCCTTAAAAGAGGAGAAAGAGGGCACACGAAAACCATTGTAGTGCCAGACTAGGACTTGTTTTTCACAGTGCTGCTGCTGCCTTTTGAATAAATTATTTTATCTTTCTGCGCTTTCTTATCTCACCTGAAAAATAGGAACAGTACTCCCTTGTATCACAAGTCATTTCAATGCGTAATTAAAGAAGTCTAGTCAGAAGCTATGAAGAAAATGCTCCATACTTCCTTGTGGCTACCAAGACAATCAATTGTGTGTTGCCAGTTTCCCATCACTTCTAGGTGTTGAACCAGTTTCTTGTCGGGAGATAGCATGAGTGTGCTAGCAACATGCCTGAGAGGAATCACTGTGTGGCCATTGAGTTTATCCTCTCTGGACTAACAGAAAGCCAAGAGGTGAAGGTAACCCGCTTTTTTAAAGCACATTAATAGGGAATCTTGGAATGATCATGTAGATGAAGGTTGATCCCCCGGCTTCACACACTGTGTACCTTTCCCTCAGTAACTTGGCTTCTGTGGATTTCTGTTACTCCTCAGCTATCTCCCCAAGGTTGCTGGTGAACTCTTCAGCAGTGAGGAGAGCCATTTCAGTCAGTGCCTGTGTGGCACAGCTATTCACTTGTCTCCTCATGGCTAGTGCTGTGTGTCTCCTGCTGGCAGTAAAGGCATATGACTGCATGTGGCTCTCTGTAACTCTCTCCTTTATGCAACTGTCATCTCCTCAAAAGCCTGTACACAGATGGTAATCATCTCCTCTTTCACTGGCTTTGTCCACACACTTGCGCAAACTATCTCCACCTTCACATTCTCTTTCTGTGACTTTGGTGTTATCGGTCATTATTTCTGTGACATCCCCCTAGGATCCAGCTTTCATGCTCTGACACCTGCAGCAAAGAGACGGTACTTCACATTTTTGGTGTGTTTCGTGGCACCTTCACATCTCTGGCAATTCTCATCTCCTCCATCTACCTCATCTCCACCACCCTGAGGATCCACTCCTCCAAGGGCAGATGCAAAGCCTTCTCCACCTGTGCTTCCCATCTGAGAGCTCTCTTCTTGTTTTATGGCAGCACCGTTTTTATGTACGGTAGCCCAACATCCAGCTACTCATTGGACTGAGATAAATGGGCCTCTCTGTTCTCTACAGTGGTGGCTCCAGTGCTGAATCTTACCAGCTACAGCCTAAGGAATAAGGAGGTGAAGGATGCTCTGAGGAGAGTTTTAGGTCATATCAGAGAAACTTCAGCAGACTTGTTAGAAAGAGAACTTTGTTTGGGGAGAATTTATCAAAACCTTGGTACAAAGAGTAGGACTTCCAAGGAAGATTTGATCAGCTTCCAAGGGTGAGATTCAGAAAGGTACTTAATTGTTAGAAGTGATTTTAGGTGGACTTTTAACTGGTTGTATCTGCAGCTTCTATCTTGAAAGACTGTGTTCCTCTGCTACTGAAAGCTGGAGGAATCCTGACTTTTAACTTGCAAGTTCCAAGCACAAACAGGACTCCTGCCTGAGGAGTGCGTGGCACAGAATTGCAGTTCTCTGTTCTACTAGGAACGTTTGCTCATGTAGGAAAACCACCGGTCCGTCAAGATGAGAAAAAGCTTTCAGAGATATTCAAGAGGAGAAAAGAAATGTGATTTGAATTTACGGCCATTTCTGCTACGTCTTCAGTATTTGAAAGGAGTAGCCTCTTCCAGTGCAACACACAGAACCTGAAGTTCTGGAAAGGAAATCTTGGAGAAGAGACACCCGTGTTTTTGCCCCCCAAACACTAGGGAAAGTAACTGTCCCTCTTCTGTTAAATCTCCCTCTTCTGTCACTCATTACTACCTCCTTTTCCCCCTTCTGCCTGGAAACATGAAAAAACTACAGAAATGCAAAAAAGATTGACTTCTAATTTTGCTACCATTGTGAAGTAACAAGAACTTATTCCTGCTTTTCATCTCCACATATCAGCAATCCACTTGAGGCAACTGAGTGAATTGGTGGTTATTTTAAGGACATTGGACATAATCTGAAAGTTAATCAAGCTGCAGTGTTGTTTCACTTAAAAGAATGCTGAAATAAGATGGTGACTTACCAACACCATGTCTGTCATCAATGTGATTTTGAGAATAAACGACCAATCTTTTCTGGGAGATAAGAAAGCTGGGAAAGGCTTTGGAATCCTTTTATCAATTCAACTAAGCTAGCTCTAAGGATAGGTGTTCTAGCACTAAACGATGTTTCATCCCTTCTGGCTGAGTTTACAAATGCTGTCCCTCAGTTGGCAGAAGGAGTTGAAATCTTTATTGAGCTGAAAGTGACAGAATTAATCTCAGACAGGTGAGAGGTTCCTGCCTCTGCATAAGGTTTAGAGTCAAAGGGGGATGGAAAGAGGTCTTGTGGATTCCCTTTGCAAGCCTGTTAGGGCTGTTATTTCCCCTGACTTCCTCTCCTTAAAGCTGTGCATAACTGTAGCAAAGATTGTGTCCCTGTGATCATCTATGGCACCCTAAAGAAGGATTTTACAAGTCTCAGGAAAATGTAGCCTTTTGGTCCTGCTAGTTGTCATCTTTCTGTTGCTGCAGAGGCTGAAGCTCAAGGTTTGTCTCTCGTTTCTCATTATTAAGTATCATCAGATATGTGAAGATCACTGTTTTTACACGTATCAATGTTGCGTTGTCCTTATCTTGAACAGAGATGTGAGATTTTTAAACCAGATTTCTGAGGTGTCCAAAATTGTCTCTTTCAGTGGACTCCCAGCTCACAGGAAAGAAATAGCTTGGAAACAAATCACAGGCATCATTTTATTTTCCTGTGTATGTTTACAGGTCTCTGGGAAGAGCAATGTACACTACTACTCTTCCAGAAAAAGACAGGTAGGTTGTCATCAAAGAGCTTCCCTGCACAGCAATGAGTCATGTCTGCACACCTCTCTCTGCGCTGATGTTTAAGATGATAGTCAAAGCCATCTCGAGCTAAGCATCAGCAGAACCGGCAGCATGTTTCAATCAAGAATCACAATCTCAAACCTAAATATGCTTTCTGACAAATATCATCAAAAAGAACAGATTTTCATAAGCCCCGCATTCATCTAAGCCGTGCATTCACCTATGCCTTAGTCTCCACCTCGAGAAACCCAGACAAAATTAGGGAATTTAAAATGTTAAAGAGCTGCTGTCTCTTCAAATCTACAGTTTGCTTTTCTAAGAAAGCCTTCTGATCCACCATCCAGAATCCTGTTCCTCTTCTTCCCTTCCCCAAATCTCAGTTCCAGGAGGAGATCTGGGAAAATCCCGGCCTTGAATCACTTCTCATGACAGCAATGCTAAAGTAAGTCCATTTGCAGTAGAACAGCATTGCCCAGAGTCAGGAGGTCCTAGGGGCATTTGGGGTTTCCCTGCTGCAAACAGTTGAGGAAAACTCGATGAATCAAGAACAGTACTGTTAAGAATTTTAGGGAAATTTTCAGTGTTCAGCTAGGAATTAGGTTATATTGTGTGGAGTATGGAGAGATATTGGATCCCCGTATTTCCACTGAGATACCTATCCCTTAGATTTTTTTATAGTGTAAAGCACCAGACGACTGACCAGCCTAGACCTGAGACTTACACAGCTCTAAGGTGTCTAAAGGTAAAAGCCACAATACCACCCCAAAGGCTCGGGTTTGACTGGTGACAATATGCTCACATCCTTTTGACCGACAATTTCCAAAGAAAGATGAGAGCTGCATATAACTTTGAATTTATTTTCAGTTCTATTCTGAACAGCCATGCCAAAAATAGAACAACATTCCTGAAAAGTCCCTCCTGAACACTTCTCTTTGCCTCCCCATGGTTTCTTGAGCTACAGTCATCTTACAAACACTCACCCTGTTGTTTCATGTCTCACTCCTCTTTGCTTTTCTGCTCCACAGCTTTTTCAAGGCTTTTTTCATGTCTTCATTTCGGAGGGTGTAAATCAAGGGATTGAGCATAGGCGTGATGATGGTGTAAACCACAGAGATTATCTTGTCTGCTGAAAAGATGGTGGAAGGGCGCATACAGATGAAAATGCATGGCCCAAGGAACAGAAGTGCAACAGTGATATGGGAGGTGCAGGTAGAGAGTGCTTTGAGACGCCCTTTGGAAGAGTGTGTCCTCAAAGAGACCAAAACAATGACATAGGACACAACAAGAACCACAAAAGAGCCCAAGGAAATCAGACCACTATTGGCAACCACGATGCAACCAATCACGTAGGTGTCAGTGCAGGCCAGCTTCAGCAAAGGTGTACATCACAGAAGTAGTGGTCGATCTCATTGGGCCCACAAAACAATAGCTGAGCGGTCAGCAGGGTCTGCACCAGGGAGTGCACACAGCCTCCCACCCACGAAGCTGCCACCAGCCAGCCACACACATGCTTGTTCATAATGCTTGTGTAATGAAGCGGCTTGCATATAGCAGTGTAACGATCATACGCCATTGCTATGAGGATGAACATCTCCGTGCAGGCAAAGAGATGGACCCCACAGAGCTGTGCTATGCAGCACACAAAAGAGATGGTCTTCTTTTCAGCAAGAAGGTCATAAATGAGTTTGGGAACTGTGACAGTAGAGTAACTGATATCTACAAAGGACAAGCAGCTCAGGAAGAAGTACATGGGAGAGTCCAGCTGTTGACTGTTCTGTATAGTGATGATGCTAAGCAGGTTTCCAAGAATAACAGTGGCATAGAAGACTAAGAAGAATGTGAAGCATGCTTTTGCTAATGTATCATCTTGTGTGAGTCCCTGGAAGACAAACTCCGTCACATTGTTTTTGTTCTTCACATACGTCACGTAGACAGGACCTGAAGCACAGAATAAAGCCACCTGTGATGGCATTAGAAACACAGTGTTATCAGTACACATCCATATCGATCACTGGTATGTTCAATATCAATGTATTCCCTTTTATGCCTTTTGGGGAAAGTTTCCTTTCAAAGTCAATGCTTCTCTCAAGGAGTGACAGTTGATATCTAACTCAGAATGTATTACTGAAGTGCGTAATAGCGAGCTCCGTTTATTTATTTGAGGGAGTTGGTGGAAATATCCTCCAGATTCATATTTCTGATCTTTGCCCCTTTTAAAAAGGAAGAGTAGTCACTAGGTTGCCTAAACATCCACTTTTGAAGTGTTGATTTGGAAATGAAAAACTGACTGAGAAGGATAGCGCATGTTTTGATTTGAGTCTCAACACGTTAGTCATCCCCTAAGGAATTCTGCTCAAGCAGTGAACGTACCTTCTTTTTCAACCCTCTGAAGGAATTCAACAGAACTAGTCCTTACTAGTGCTCTCTGACTCTGGTAGAATGTCCATGCATTTTTGTGCAACCATCAGTGTTCACATCATGACACAAGGCAGCTGGCTAATTAACACCACTTCAACTATCAGTGTAGATCCTTCTGGAGGAGGTAAAGTGGACACCTACCTCATGTCTGTTTAGCAGAGATGTCTTTAAACAGACAAACTGTCTTTAAGGCGCCCTAAGTGAAATCAGACCATGTTCAAGGCATGCCAGGAAACCTGAAGCAGGAGAGTCATTGTCCTATATGTGCTGTACTGGGCTACATCTTGTGTCGATTGATTCCAGTTATTGCTCATGAGTTTCTGGGTTGCGACCTCAGTCTCCAAAAGAGCAGGCTTGTATTTCCTCAGACCACCTTTCCTACAGTACATGGGTGAATACTGGAGATAATCTGCATTAACGATGTGTCAGTAAGGTTTTTGTACACCTCAGCCAAGTTCTGGACTAGGCATGGAAACCCCCATAAACACACTTGTGATGCCACCGGGGTAATAAATACACCGCTGCTGAATCTCCTTTACTCACCAACACCCTTGTATTCACCTTTGCTGCACTCTAGTGCAGTACGCAAGTATCACTAGTGTTCAGTTTCTACACTGAAAAGATAGATGGCAAGAGCTGCATAACAGTGTCTACAATACTGGCAAGTCCTTTGGGCTCTTAATCCTGCTCCACAATCACAGGTCAATCAGTTCTTTCTCACGAGATCTCTGCCTCTTCCACCCTCCAACTTCAGCAGCAGAGGAAATATTCTTTCGTGTCTCCGTCCCTATCTCCATGCCGCTCCATGGGCAGCGGGAAAGCAGTGTGGGGAAGCCCAAAGCGTGTGTGTTAAGAGCATTGTTGCCACGATGTGTACAGCTAGAGGGGACAAGTTAAGACTGAGTACATAGGCAGTGCTGCAGCTACCTATTGACTCCTTGACTCTGTAACACCAGAAACTTCCTTTTGACAGATATTTCTGGAAATGGCATATAACTGAAAAATAAGCAAAGAAGACACCAATTAAAACAAAGGGTAAAAAAAATTGAGTTCTTTCTAATTCATAAAATGCACCTCACAAAAGTCACTCGACAGTGATGCCTCTTTTCAAAGGCAGGATTTCATAGTCATGCTTGAACAAAACAAAGAAGCAAGATCAGAAAACTTACACAGTTTATATTTGCTAGTCTCCAACAGTTTGCCTGCTATTCTCTGATGACCTTCTAGGACCACTTTAGGCAGTTTCACCAAAACCTCTCAGCTCCAAGCTGCTTCTTATGTGTCACGAGAGCAGTCCACATCTCTGCCAGGGCTGAAAACTACAGAGGATGAAACGGACAGCCTGAATGTCTAGCTCCATTTCTCATTCTGCAAAAACAACTTCCAAGAGCATCTGCAAGAACAACTCTTTCTCTCCAGATGGGGAAGTTGTGGCAGAAATATTTCAAGTAAATTGCACAGCAGAAGCACAAGCTTACCAGAAGCAATGAGATCCCAGAGGCATGTGAAGTTTTCTTTGTCAGAAAGAATCAGTGGACGGGGAGCTAAAATATATATTTTGGACAGCTATTAGAGTAATCTCTACAGGGTGACTCTGGAGCGTGATCACCTAGACCATGTCACATTATGTGGGGGTTTGCTTGCTTTCTTGCTTGCTTTCCAATGCTGTCTAGATAAATGGACTTCATTTAGTATTAGCTATGTGCTTCTTTTGGAAACATTTCTATTTAAAATCAATGTCACGGCTGACCATTTGCAAGATTTTGTGTTCACATTGCCCTTGCAATCAAACATTTTTTGAGTAAAGATGACTCTTACACGTCTCAGATATTTTTTCCCTTCCAAGCCAATATTTCACATATGCTTTCTTATTTCTTATTAACTTGCTCTTACCATTGCACGTTTGCAGCATAAATAAATATCATAACTGTGCTATATGACTGTTGGCACTTAGACATCTGGTCTGTACACGTTTGAAACAAGAAGTAAACGAGGAAATTATTTCAAGACTTTAAAAATGTTTGTGGTCAGGCCTCACTACTTGCCAGGTATTTTTACTCAGGCAATGCAAAATACAGAAGCAGCTGTTTAGTCCTCATATTAAGTCATTATAAGAATCTGGGCCAATGTGTAGAGGAATCAAATGTTGTTGTTGTTGTTGTTGTTGACGCCTTCCATAAGCTATGGTCCCGCTGTTGCCTGCTAGCATCCAGCAGCCGGAAGAGAAATCAGAAAAATCATGGCGTTCTTCTCCAAAACATTAAAAAACAATCAAACAAACAGTTTTAAAATTATAAGCCTTAGCTTGAACTGGCCGTGTGCCCTAACCCCTCAGCAGTTTCAGTATGAAGGGGGTCAGTGGGCCCCATCTGTCTTTCTACCTGCCCCACCCCGGGTGAGACAGAGCAACCTCTGAAGGCGCCTGTCCCTCTCTGTTGACAAGGGAGCTGAGCTAGACAACTGTCCTTCATTGCATGAAGAATTTAGACTGCTACAAATAGGTGGGGCTGGTCCCACCTTTAGCTGTGTCCACAGAGTGTGAATGCTGGGTGAGGGACATGCTGGCCCAGGCCTGAGGGACACTATCCCTCTAAGCCTTGAGAATCAGGATTTATCCCAGTTCCGTCCTGCTGGCTGCCATCCACATAACCCACCACGGTGAGGAGAAGACACTGAGACGTCCGCAGTGTACTGGTGCATGCCTGTGAAATGGGAACCCACTCTGCCACCCCCTGCATAGAGCAGAGGACATTCGGGGAACCAGAGCATTTGCGACATTGTCCCAGGGTTTGGTCTGTAGATCTGCCGCTCTCCTGTGCAGGGAACACCTTCTTATCTTGAATCACACTTAAGCCATGTTAAGGTGCAACACAAGTGCAAGCAAGTGTTTATAGGGAACGTGAAGTGAAGGAAGAAAAAAGAAAGTGCTTTAGTTACTTTCAGAGTGCATTACACAGATGTCTTTCTCCCTCACGCAGCTCATTTGCTCTTTTCCTCCTGGCAAGGTAGGAGTCAGGGTCCCGTGGCTCCTCGTGGCTCCTTTGGCCTTGTGGAGAACCTTAGCTGCTACAACTAACCTCCCTGTGGCAGCTGTGACTGGCTCTGAGATGATTTAATCTTCCATCTTCACATCTCTTCCCTCCTGCAGGAGTAGCTGCTCCAGCTATTCCCTTGGAATACATGTTTCTTCCTTCGCCTGGACTTGTAAATGTGCCCTGTTGGGCTACAAGGCATACAGACCTTGAGTATAGGAATTATTCCCAAATAAATTTTTTTTTCACTGACGCATAAAATTGTGCCCCCCAATGCTTTCTTTGCCCCCCAATGCTTTCCTTGCCCCGCAATGCTTTCTTTGGTGGTGACAATTTCCTACGGTGAGCAATTTATCTTTCACTTGGATCTTTGATTCTTTATTAGTCTAAACAGTAAAATGCAAAATCTGAGGCAGAGATGAAGGGCAGAGGGGATGGCTAGGAAGGAGGGCATTAGTGACAGGTGAACTACTGCAGAAAGGCAGAGAGTTGCTGCACTGGAATGGGAAGGGGAGAAGCTTCTCCTCATATCACCTGCATCAGCAAATGACCCAGCCAGCATCTAATATCAGCAGTTTAATTGCTAACCCATGGATTCAGCATATGACAATGCAGTACTCCTAAGAAGGCATTTACTCCAAAGTAAAGGGGAAGGAAGCCTTTGGTACAATTGCTTCCAGCAGCAGGGGACCTTGAAGGTCTTGCAGACACCTTGGGCCATCGTTTCCTAGCTGAGTAGATTACAGAGTAGATGGAGTTTGTCTGACGGAAAGTTTACACCTGGGAGAGCTCGGACTAATGGAATGCTCTGCCTGGAACACATTTTAATATTTTTGATAGCATTCATTTATTTATTTGCTGGTGTCTCAGCAGTGCTTGGAAGCCCCGGTCCTGGGCCTGTGCTATTCAAAAAGAGAACATAAAGGGAATCCCTGCTAGTCACAGAGTTTACAATGCCATTCCAATCAAAACATGAACTTTCAGTGTCTTCCTAATTACTGCAACAGCTAAAACCAAGCTTTTCTTCAAAAGGGAGCTTTCAGTAAATTTTCCAAAATGGAATTATAGTGAGAGAGACTCGATTTTCTCAGCTCCTGAGAAAATGTTACCACAGTTCTACACCTCACCCTTTTCACTCCAGACTTTTCTATTCCACAGTTTTCTCATGGCACTTTTCATCTCCTCATTTCTCAGTGTGTAGATGAGTGGGTTCAGCATGGGTGTGATGACAGTGTAAAACACAGCCACGCTCTTGTCCTCCGAGAGATTGCTGGATGGGCGTATGTAGATGAATGTGCATGGCCCAAAGAAGAGAATCACCACAGTAATGTGGGACCCACAGGTGGAGAGGGCTTTGTACCGCGCTTCGGACGTTTGCCTTCTCAAGGAAAACAAAATGACAATGTAGGACGTGACCAGGATGAAGAAAGAGACCAAACAAAGCATTCCACCATCGGCAACGACAGTGATGCCCGCAACATAGGTGTCGGTACAGGCCAGTTGCAGTAGGGGATGGACATCACAGAAGTAGTGGTCAATTTCGTTGGGGCCGCAAAAAGGGAGGCTAACAGTTACAAGGGTGTGCACTATGGCATGCACAAAGCCCCCCACCCATGAACCCATCACCATCCAGCCACACACACGCCTGGTCATGAGGGTGGTGTAGTGCAGGGGTCTGCATATGGCAAAGTAGCGATCATAGGCCATCATTGTGAGGATGAAGATCTCAGCGCCGCCGGAGATATGAAACCAAAATAGCTGTGCCATGCAACCCCCAAAGGAAATGGTTTTCTTCTCAACAAGGAAGTCAGCAATCATTTTGGGAGCTGTGGCAGAAGAGAAGCAAAGATCTGCAATGGACAGGTGGCAGAGAAAGAAATACATGGGGGAGTTCAGACGTTGACTGCTAACTACAGTGACAACGATGAGCAGATTTCCTGCCACGATAACAATATAGAAGAACAAAAACACCACAAAACATATTTTCTGCACCCCTTGGTTCTTTGAAAGGCCCAGAAGAATGAATTCCTTCACACTGCTTACATTCTCCATGTTTATCAGTCGGGTGCCAATATGCAATATACAGCTTATACACCTGGGAAAACAAAGACAGACACATGATTCATCAGCATTTTTTTCATTATTAATAATGAGTTCTATTTCAGAAGTGGATACAAACCAAGAAAGATATAGCATTAGCATTAAGCTTTTGAAGTGTTTAGTTTCTGTCATGTATTTTTTCACAGCTATTTAATTCTCCACAGTACAAAGCTTCTGCCATGGCTTTGGTGGCACGGAGATAGGTGCACTCTGTGATATGTTCCTTAATCCTGGTCCTCCAGGATTTTGAAGGACTGGCTCCATGGCTGGTAGCCTTCCGTGCACTAAGGACAAGGCCAGAGTGTTCACCTTGGGCACTACAAGGCAGATAATGCAGCACGTTTGCCCTCAGGGGAGACAAAGTCCCTGACAGCAATCTTTGTAAAATGGATGTCTTTAAGAATACCTGGAAATATTGCTCAGAATGATGATTTGCTTTATAAGTACACATGATCTTTGAATTCTTGTTTAGAAGGGAAATGTACCCACATGCAGAGAAAAGAACTCTCTTGTGTATTTGAAACGTAAATATGAAATGTCACAGGCGGAAAAATGAGTTCTGGGAAGGTTATCTATCATGGAGGGGAAAAAAATTGCACATATGACTTAATGTAGTATTTCACATTGTTCTAAATCTCAGCATTGTTTCTATCAGAGGAAGGAAGAATGAAAGACTCTTGTGAGATCTTCTGTCCCAGCACTGTACTGATTTTACCTAGTGTGATTTTTGATACACTCTGCGTGATGCTTTCAAGGGTTAACTTAGCTTAATGAAGCTAATCTAACTAAACTCCTTCAACAGCCAGTATAAGTCTCTCTATAGGCTGATTCAGAATGACTAAATTAGGGTCCTTTGCAGAACCCTTTTTTCCTCCACTCACTATGAGGAGCTTAAGCAAATTAGCACCACCAGGTTAGAATGACCCTCAGAGAATAATCCCTTTTGGTGCCTGAAAGTAGCTCAGAGCTTTTTGCAATGCCATCCACCTGTTTCAGGTTATGGCTGAGCTCCTTGTCCCTAGGCATTTCTACATCCATACAGTTTCTCATTCGAGACAAGGTCACATTCCAGCATAAACATGGGACTTCTTTGGTTCACCCTGTATTCCAGCTACAACCCATCGAGCATTACGTGTCACTAATAAATGAGTAGCCTACATCTTTAGAAAGAGTGTAACGTTTCTAGCTTGCCATTATGCACCCAGACCACCAGAATTCCCTTGGTCAAAGAAGTGTGGGAACCACCAGATGAAACTCTTCACAGAGAGTTTAAGGTCAGCCAAAAGCAGGCACTCTTTTAATAAAAATATCCACTGTATGGGCTTCCTTCTAGGATCAAAACATTCCCCGTCAGCTGGTGTTAAAATGCACCATTTTAAGTCCTGCAGAATTACATCACAACCAGGTCTTCTCATTTGTCTTGGTGATCTGTGAGCAAATCTGTGGAATGATTCAGTTAAGCCAATTTATCTACCAACTACTTCAGTCTGCAGCATAATCAGAAACTCTCGTGCAGGCACGAAGTGATGAAGCATCCACAGGAAACACTGAAACTGAGAAAACCCAAGATTACTTTCAAACCCACAAAGTGAAGCCGAGAGAGGAAGTGGGCAAAGTTAGGGACTTTTCCTATGCTTACAGTTGTACTTACACTAGATGAAAGTTTTTCAAGCAGAAGGGTAAAATTTACATGGATGGTTCCCCTTCAGATATTTCTACAAGGAAAAGGATCAGTAAGAACAACGGGAGGTCAGTTTCTCCCTCGTCTTACCAGGTCATGATCCTTTCTACCCCTCTTCCTTCTACTGAGCAACGACGTAGACTTCTCAACAAAATAAATGACAGGGATGAAATGAGCACACCTTTATGGTTGTGCAGTACCCAGTCGAAAAGAAATAGCTGGGCTCCATCCAAGCCAGAGCATGACTGGAAGCATACCACAGCAATCGCAGGGCCATATTTAGGCAGTCAGAAAGGAGTGACCAAGAGAGAAATGGTCAGGGGAATCTATATGCCTGAATACCAGCAGATGGCAAACTCCTGAGCTAAAAACAAGGTGTGCATCTACAAAAGGACCGATTCACAATTCAGACAGCTCGGCTATGTATATTGCTTGAAAAGGTCCTTTCCATCACCACCAAACTGCATTTAACAAACTACCCATCTGTCTGATCTCATCTCATCGCCTTAAGTCATGTAGGCACCTGTACCTAAGCTAGGCATATTACACCTGACCAGTCTACTTGTAGATGTGATGAATCATGTGCTGCCGGTACCCGTTTCTTACTGTTGACTCCAAGAGGATTACTAGAATGACTAATTCAGTAGAGGATTGCCACCAGTTATGGCTTATCTCTTCAAGTGCCTTTGCAGGGGTAGACCTGAGCTATATGACATAATGCAATCAGCTGCAAAATAAAATGAATCTCATGTGTACTCTTAACATCTCAAAAAGGGTGAGAAATTGCACCATCTCCTTACTGCATGCATTCTTCCCGAAAATCTCAGGTGGTTATGGGAAACAAAAGAATAATATCGAAGCAATCTAATCTGCGGCTGTAGAACTAGCTCTGTATATGATTCTAGCCAAAGACAACTAGAGACAGTTGATAACTTCAGTGGAAGTTCCTTTCTGTATTTTCACATTTGTTCAAGAAGAAAGGAAAAGGAAGAGGAAAGCAAAGCAAAACAAAGCAAAGCAAAGCAAAGCAAGAAGCCAGAGAAGCTGCAAAACTTACCTTGCCTGTGTTTAGAGATCTAATTTTTTGTGTAAGGGCTGTACAACTTTATCTCCTCAACTTCTGTCTCCCCTGGTATGAATGTGTTAGAGCACAGCACCTTTAAAGAACATAGAATGGCTTCTGGAAAGCTTCCAAAACTTGCTCAGGAGGTGGCTGTTAGTGTATAATCCAATCCCACCTAATGTATTACTTGCTTTCATGTGTCACAAGTGTGTCTTGATGTTTCCTGCCTGTGTGAGAAGTGGTTTAATAGGCTGTGTGGATGATGTGACCTGGGTGTGTTGAATGACGCTTTCATATCCCAGCAGCTGCACAAAGGGCTGAGAAGAAAACCTTTTAAGTACCAACTTTTAACCCTCTCCCAGGAAATCTTCCACCTGAAGGGCTCTTGGGGCTGCAGGAGGGAGGGGTGGAGGCTTAGTGAAGGGAAGGCGTGAAAGAAGGGGGCAAAGGAGGAGAATGAGTTCTATCTTGACTGAAAAGTTTAAGTAAATATATTTTAAAGAAACAGTTGTCAGTCAATGCTTTTATAATGATATCACAAAGGCATTTCAGGGTTTCTCCATAAGAAATAACAGTCAAAGGAGTAGCTGAGTACTCAACTGGACAAGCATATGCATGGAACTATCCAGCTAACGCTTCTCGGAGTTCTTCCTTACTCCAAGCTGATAGTTGTATGGATTTCCCATGTGTAAAGGGCCATTAGGTCCACTGCTCTGGCTTCCTAGCATTGTGAATGCTAAAACAGTCCATTTGTAATCTAGATATTTTCTCTCCTTTTTTAACTTCTGTGTATTCCAAAAAACATGTCAAAGAGAAATCCTCATTAAAGGAAAAAAAGAAAGAAACCTCAAGCTGTAAGAAGAGTCACGATCCTCCAGGGATGGTAAAGAATTCCTATCACAGGAGTCTTCTAAGGACAGGTTGGGCTCATTTCTCTCAGGAGTGATTACGATTAAGTTTTTATAGGGACAGAAGATGTCCTGGGTGACCTCTTGATGACCCTCCAAGTCCTATCTCACCAGAAATTTCATCACTGGAAATCCAGTGAATAAAGCCTCTTTGCAAGAATTTGCATGTTTTAACAGAGGTCAGTGAATTACCAAGTCAGTCAAAAAAAGTCCTTCATTTACGAATTGGGAAACTGAGGGAGGACGTCACCTATTTAATGCCGATGGAAGTCAGCGAGTTTAACCCTGACTTAGTCACTCTAGGTTCTTCTGCGGAAAAAAATGAATGTCTCTGGAGGCAGATGCATCTGATCTACCTCAGAACTGATTTTAGGATGCGATTAGGTGTGAAATGGACATCTAGCTTTTAAACAAAATAACTTAGGGCGGACAAATCTCACTGTCATGATGGGCCCCATCTTTCTTAACCTGAGCAGCTGCAGTCAAAGGTGAACCTAAGAAATGAAACAAACGAAGCAAATAGACATGCTGATTTATATCAGCATATCATCTCAACCAAGGCCATATCAAATTCATCGTTTCTCTCAACTCTACTGTGTATTTGTAGCTTATGCCTCACGGATGTCAGGAAAGACATTGTCTCAGCTACTGTCCTTTCCTTTGTTTTGCTGAAATTTCTGGAAATGTGGAATGGCCTGATAGCAACATAGTTATTGTCTCCATCTCCTCTGCACAGAATGCCAGCGATCTCCACACTGAAAACAGAAATCCTACAGTTAATGAGAATAAATACTGGTAAAGAAATGCCTTGGTGAAAATAGTCCCCTAACTTAAATATCCTTTTACTGTCGCCTGGAGTCTTGGGCAGCTTAATGAGGGTTATCAGCAGTCACTACAGGAAACAAGAGTATTGGGTAGGAAGGTAAACAAAGTCTTACAGTCTTTGGGAAAGGAAGAGGAACAACAGATGACAGAAGCCAGAGATCAGGCCAATAGCATCTGGCCTGCTAACCTAGTATGAGTCAGCCTGCCACTTTCTGTACCCAGTGGCACACATGGCAGCAACTTGGCTAGCATCACATTCATGTCCTTTTGTTTCCCTAGCCAAATGGACTACCAGAGGTGACTTAATGCACAAGTCCAAATGAAGAATTGCTGCTACCTCCTGCTGCAAAATAATTCCCCGTAGGGGTGTGCTTAGTGCCAGCAAAGGAGAAAGGTCTTTTCTCCATTTTCATTCCACTTACCTCGGCACCTGGCTCTGGACACCACTATGGCAGCAGGTCATGCTCAGGGGAGCTGTGATTTGGACAAGGAGGGACTGTGCATGGTGAGATGAACGAGGTTTTGCAGCTGGATAGTGAATACTGGCAAGGGGGTTGTTCATAGAGCCATGGTGAATGTGTGTTGTGAATTTGATGATGGGCAGGATGGGGACAAGGCACAGTGTGGAGGGAAGTTGTGAAACTTGAAATGGATGCTACATAGCTAGGAGCTGTCTTCATGGAGTTTGTGAAATCAGAAGTGCCTGAGGTGTGGTGAGGGACTGTGCTGAAAGATCGTATGAAGTGGCAGGTAATACTGTGGGTGCTAAGCTGTGTTGAAAGACCTTGTGACATCAGAAGCGGACATCGTGTTTTGAAGGGTAACACTAGGAGAGGTTGCAAAATTGTGGCTGCTGAGGTGTCATAAGGCTGGCTAGAGAGTTCAAGGAGACCCTACTGTAGAACAGGTAATGTGAAGTAGTAGGGGACAATGTATGGTGTTGGGAGAGGTTTTGAGGTCAGAAGAGGACACTCGGTAGTGAGGAATGTGCTAGGGGAGGTTCTGCAGTGACAGTGGACCTTGGGGAATGAGAAGCTGTGTTGAGGGAGGTTGTGAAATCAGCAGCAGGCATTAGGGAAGAGGACTGACCATTTCTCAATCTGTGTGACCCTGAGCAGCAGTAGGCCATCTTCTGCAAGGTCTATGAAACTAGAGCTGCTCATGGATGCATCTGGGAAGCAAAGCATCAGTGCAAGAGTCAAGCTATAACTTTGGACAGACAGTTCTTGTGTTCTTTATATCATGAGACTGTCTGAAGAAGGGAGAAGTAGTGAAAAAGCATTACTATTGCCTGCCAAACATTGGTAAATTCCCATTTTTGATGGTCCCTGGCTCATCCCTCTGGGACAGCAGCACCAACCCGGTCATTTACTTCCTCTTCAGGAGCAACCGTCACCACCGGCTCCATGGCTCTGGGAAAGTCACCTTCTGACAAGTGTTTGCAGAGAAAGCAACATGTGGAGAAGGAAGCCAAGTGCCCAGAGACACTGCTGCAGAGACTGCTGTATAAATCCCTGCTGGCGAGGAGGTGTGGGAGGGTGGGGCAGCCTGCAGAGGGGACTGAGGGGAGGTGGGCAGCAGTGCTCAGCCCCCAGCGGAGCCAGGGCATCTCCACTGCGGTGGGAGCAGCTCAGCTGGTGACGTGCCCCTTCCGAGCAGGGCTGTGCTGGGGACCAGGGAGCTGGCTGAGAGCGATCCTTGTCTGCACACCATGCCAGTGCCTCTTCTCATTACGTGGTCCCCCCTTGTGGAAGGGGACATGGTGCACAGAGCATGGCTATGCAGAGCATGCAGAGCGCAGGGAGGAAGAGTGACCCAGGATGTTGGGCATGTCTTTGGGACCCTGAACCTTACAGGGAGTCTCTTCCCTCACTTTGACTTGAGGTCAGGCCTGCAGGACTCCAGGGCATTCTGGCAGCTCCTGGGAGGCCATTATCAGCAGGCATGAGTTTCATCCTGGCTATTTTGGGCTTGTATAGAAACATCCTTCAGGTCTGAACACCTAGGGGACCGTTCAGCTGGTGCCACGGCTGCTCTGGTCAACACACAGGGGTCCTGGAGTGATGCGTGGTGCTTCTGTGTGTGTAGAGAAGAGCACCAATTCCTCACCTACACCCTGAGCCTCTCCATCGCTGTCCCCAGAGGACATCTCAACTCATCACTCCCAGCTTTCGCCCAAGATGGCCATCTCCAGATGAGTTAGTTGCCCTAGGCTGCCTGTACAGGCAGTGGAGAGAAAGGTGCTTGTAAGGAGCTTTTCCCTTCCCTATGTGGCTGCAGCACACAGCTCCTGCTGAGCCATCAGCCACCCTCCTGTGCCTGTGCCAAATCTCTTCCCCACCACCGTCTCGCCCCACACTGGGGATGCCTTGCTCCCCTTACGCAGTGCCATGCAAGGCCTCTCACCCTAGTGCTTCTGAGAAAGCTTTCAGCTCCCAGCCACAGCACCTTATCTCACTGTCTTCCCAGTAGCTGCTGGGAGGGTCACCTCTCTTCCTGGCACTGGCACTTGCCTGTTGCTGCAGGGCTGAAAGGGCATTTCTCTGCCTCTCCATCTAGCTCTCCAGACTTTCTATTTTTTTATTTTTTTTTGGCTCCTGCCCTCAATCCTTCCCTCCTTTGTGTCTCCATTACTCTCTTTCTGGGTTGGCTGGTGCATGGATCGAATTAACACTAAAACAGTTTGTGAGCAAATGAAGGGCTGGATTTAAAAGGAATGGATCTAAATCTGATTTTTTGAAATTAAGTTGAGAGCAGAGAAAGAAGGGAAAATGTCTGCACCAGAACATTCAAAGAACTAACGGGGTCAAAACTTTTCTCTTTTGTTCATTTTAATTCTATGGGGTAACAGTATTCCTGAAGCCATTCACAGAATCACAGAATGGTTGAGGTTGGAAGGGACCTCTGGAGATCATCTAGTCCAACCCCCTGCCCAAGCAGGGTCACCTAGAGCAGTTGCCCAAGATCGCGTCAAGGCGGATTTTTGAATATCTCCAGAGAAGCAGACTCCACAGCCTCTCTGGGCAACCTGTTCCAGTGCTCTGTCACCCTCACAGCGAAGAAGTTTTTCCTCATGTTCAGATGGAACTGTCTGTGTTTCAGTTTGTGCCCGTTGCCTCGCGTCCTGTCACTGGGCATCACTGAAAAGAGTCTGGCTCCATCTTCTTGATACCCTCCCTTCAGATACTTGTACACGTTAATAAGATCTCCTCTCAGCCTTCTCTTCTCCAGGCTGAACAGGCCCAGCTCTCTCAGCCTTTCCTCCTAAGAGAGATGCTCCAGTCCCCTAATCATCTTTGTAGCCCTTCGCTGGACTTCCTCCAGTAGTGCCACATCCCTCTTGTCCTGGGGAGCCCAGAACTGGACGCAGTACTCCAGATGTGGCCTCACCAGGGCTGAGTAGAGGGGGAGGATCACCTCCCTCGACCTGCTGGCAACATTCTTCCTGATGCACCCCAGGATACCATTGGCCTTCTTGGCCACAAGGGCACATTGCTGCCTCATGCTTAACTTGGTGTCCACCAGCACTCCCAGGTCCTTCTCCGCAGAGCTGCTTTCCAGCAGGTCAGCCCCAACCTGTCCTGGTGCATGGGGTTATTCCTCCCTAGGTGCAGGACCCTGCACTTGCCTTTGTTGAGCTTCATGAGGTTCCTCTCCACCCACCTCTCCAGCCTCTCCAGGTCTCTCTCAATGGCAGCACAGCCCTCTGGGGTATCCGCCACTCCTCCCAGTTTTGTATCGTCAGCAAACTTGCTGAGGGTGCACTCTGTGCCTTCATCCAGGTCATTGATGAAGAAGTTGAACAAGACTGGACCCAGTCCTGACCCCTGGGGGGACACCGCTAGCTACAGGCCTCCAACTAGACTCTGTGCCACTGATCACAACCCTCTGAGCTCTGCCATTCAGCCAGTTCTCAAGCCACCTCACTGTCCACTCATCTAACCCACACTTCCTGAGCTTGTCTATGAGGATGCTATGGGAGACAGTGTCAAAAGCCTTCCTCAAGTCAAGGGAGACAACATCCACTGCTCTCCCCTCATCTACCCAGCCAGTCATTCCATCAGAGAAGGCTATCAGATTGGTTAAGCATGATTTCCCCTTGGCGAAGCCATGCTGACTACTCCTGATCACCTTCTTGTCCTCCACATGCTTGGAGATGGCCTCCAGGATGAGCTGCTCCATCACCTTTCCAGGGATGCAGGTGAGGCTGACTGGCCTGTAGTTCCCTGAGTCCTCCTTCTTGTCCTTTTGGAAGACTGGGGTGACACTGGCTTTCTTCCAGTCTTCAGGCACCTCTCCTGTTCTCCAAGACCTTTCAAAGATGACGGAGAATGGCTTAGCAATACAATCTGCCAGCTCCCTCAGCACTCGTGGGTGCATCTCATCGGGGCCCATGGATTTGTGGGTGTCAAGTTTGCTTAAATGATCTCTAACCCAATCCTCCTCCACCAAGGGAAAGTCTTCCTTTCTCCAGACTTTCTCTCTTGCCTCCAGGGTCTGGGGTTCCTGAGGGCTGGCCTGAGCAGGAAAGACTGAAGCAAAGGCGGCATTCAGTAACTCTGCCTTCTCTGCATCCTTTGTCACCAGGGCACCCTCCCCATTCAGCAAAGGGCCCGCATTTTCCCTAGTCTTCCTCTTGCTACCGATGTCTTTGAAGAAGCCCTTCTTGCTGTCCTTGATATCTCTTGTCAGATTTAATTCCAAACGGATCTTAGCCTTCCTCGTTGCATCCCTGCATACTCTGACAATGTTCCTATATTCCTCCCAAGTGGCCTGTCCCCCTTTCCACTTTCTGTAGACTTCCTTCTTCTGGTTGAGTTTTGCCAGGAGCTCCTTGCTCATCCATGCAGGTCTCCTACCTCCTTTGCTTGACTTCCAACTCATAGGGATGCACTGATCTTGAGCCTGGAGGAAGTGATGTTTGAATATTAACCAGCTCTCTTGAACGCCCCTTCCTTCTAGGGCCCTAACCCATGGCATTCCTCCAAGTAGGTCCCTGAAGAGGCCAAAGTTTGTTCTCCTCAAGTCCAGGGTTGCGATCCTACTCAGTGCCCTGCTGCCTCCTCGCAGGATCCTGAACTCCACCATCTCATGGTCACTGCAGCCAAGGCTGCCCCCGACCTTCACATCTTCCACCAGTCCTTCTTTGTTTGTTAGTACGAGGTCCAGCAGCACACCTCTCCTTGTTGGCTCCTCCACCACCTGTGCCAAGAAGTTGTCACCAATGCTCTGCAGGAACCTCCGGGACTGTTTGTGCCTAGCTGTGTTGTCTTTCCAGCAAATCTCAGGGTGGTTGAAGTCCCCTATGAGAACCAGGGCCTGGGATCATGAGGCTACTTCCAGCTGTCTGTAGAAGGCCTCATCGACTTCCTCATCCTGATCAGGCGGCCTGTAGTAAACATCCACAACAGTGTCACCCATGCTAGCCTGCCCTTTAATCCTTACCCATAAGCTCTCGACTCGCTCTTCATCCACCCCTAGGCACAGCTCAATACATTCCAGTTGCTCTCTCATAAAGAGCAACTCCACCACCTCACTTTCCTGGCCTGTCTTTCCTAAAAAGCACGTAGCCATCCATGACAGCATTCCAGTCATGCGAGCTATCCCACTAGTTCAAAGAACTAACAGGGGTCAAAACTTCTCTTTTTTGTTTGTTTTAATTCTACGGAGTAACAGTACTCCTGAAGCCATTTCATGTCAGTTAACAAGGTTTGGAGAAGCCCTTTGACAGTTGATTATAATATTGCTTTAGGAGAGATTTCACTAGAAACCATGAGACCTCTCTGCTGTTCTCCTTCTATATCCACTTGTTCTTTCGGCTCCACTGACTGCATTTCCTGGATCTCCGTGGTTGTAGTGGGATCCTAGGCACCTGGCACACCTACACTGTGAGGACCCAAAGTCCGGTGACCTAAATCCTACCCTTAGCTTTTACCAAGACTAAAGATAAATCCTTCCCACCCTAAATACTTTACATTTATTTTATCTCTAAATGAAGTTTTCTTGAACAATACGAGAGAAGAGAAAATGACCATAACTAGTAGAAGTGTTGCTCTTTCTTGTGATAGTCTCGGGGGCAATGTGTAGGTTTAGGTAATACCTCTGCACCTTGCTGGAGCTACACAAATGCAGTTCACATGAAAACCTTGCTCTTGTGTGGACCAAGGCAGCCGTAAGAAGCTGTGACCAACAGCCAGGTGTTTACCCAAGCACAAATGTCTGATGAGGTCAGGAGCATGGCACGGGAGGAGCACTTGAGGCCTGGAGTTTATTAAGCACAGGATGGACTGAGGCCGGTATGGTAAAGGTGGAACATGAAGAGCCATCTTGGGGCACAGATCAAACATGTTACAGGGTGGAATTGGGTAACGGGGATGCTATAAATTGTTTGCATGACAAAAGATCCACTTGGGCAGGCCAGCTGCAAGGGAATATGCCAAGCATGCTAAATCCTCATATGTAGTTCATTGAATCACATAGGGACTGGTCCTGCTCCCTCTGAAATCACTGCAGGACATGTTATTCCCTTGCCAAAGAGCAAGTGCAGCTGTGTAGTACCAGACTAGCACGGCTGGAGTTAGCTCTTCTCAAATAACCTTGGCTTTTTGTTTGTCCTTTTTCAGCCCACCGTGAAACTTTCAGCAAAGATTTTTCCTGTGTCTTACATAAAAAAGTATTTACCTGGTCCAGTCCCCATTTCCTTTTCCTTTTGTTTTCCCTTTATTTCTTTTCAGTATGATTTGCCTTATATTTAGGGTTCTCTTTGACAGTAGTTTTAATAGTATTCCCTCCACGACACATTGTATGATGAGTGTTCTTGGTTCTTCTCTTATCCCTTTTCTTTGTCAGGAACATCCCACAAAATGGGTGATGCATATGTTGCTACTCTAATGCAAAGCACAGCTATAACGGAAATGCATCCTAAGGCAGCTCCAGAAAATGCAAAATGGACTGAGAAAATCAGATGGATTTTCAGATGGAGAAAATATATTACCAAATACGCATGAGATCCATGAAGAGCAGAGAACAACAACAACAACAACAACAAATCTCACAATTAAGTGGGTGCTAATATTCATCTGATTACCAGGACAGAAACAATCTATACAAAATAGGAATCTCTGTCAGCTAAATACTTTTTTTTTTTTTTTTTGCCCTGTTTGTCTCCTGAAATTTCTTTCCATGAGTCATTTCCTCTACACAGAGAGGATTAGAAGTCAAGAGCATGGCTGAATGCCCTGAAACTTGCTCCATGTTCAGACAAAACCAGACTTTGTGAGCTCAATTCTCCTTCAGTTTGAGCTGGTGTAGAGCGACCTCTTCACAAAAAGTCCTGAGGGATGTTGAGGGGACAAATTCCAGCTATCATGCAGCTGGGAAATACTAGCTTTCCAAGTGACAAGGTTGCTTAAGGGATGGGAGAGGAAGGCGAAAAGCAGGGACAGAAACACCAGCAAAGAAAGCTTTGTAAGGAGTCCTTGCCTCTGACAGAGACAGGTTTGAGCTGCAGGGATCAATTCACTATGTCAGAACATGACAAAAAGCATCAGTTCTTTTTAAAATTGTTGGACAAATGTGTCCCTAATTCCTCTTTGCATATGTATAATTTGTACAAGGGTTCTAATTTTCATGCTAACAAATGTGTTTGGACTGCACTCTGTCTACAACAGGTAAAAACGGTTTTTGATAGTATCTCTCTCCTGAGATATGGTCTTTAGCAGGCTATTTCCTGTTAGAGATCAGTTTCAAAAGAACGGTAATCCCGATGAGCTCGGAAACCATCTAGTGTTCAGAAAATGTAAGGTTAAGTTGGTGTCCAACCTTGCACAGCTTAGAAAGGACAACCTCTGATAGGATTTGGCTGCTTTTCCTGGAAAGGGCGTTCTGAATGCGGGTAGCCAAGAGCAAACTTCCAGTAAGAATTACGATGAGTTCTTGAGATATACATATATATATATATATATATATAGGGAGTGTGTGGCCAATCCGCTTTAGGCCAGTTTCCATAAGGATGCAATACAGACTGCAGGGTTTCTTGGGGAAAAATGTGAAGGACTGCTGGCCCAAATCTCTGCTTCCTTCTGTGTTTACTGCTCCACTGCCTCTCTCCCTCCCTCACCCTCCAGCACTCTCCTCCCTGCTCTTCCATATCCTTGTATCCTTATGCAGCTGATAAAAATCCCCAGGAAGGGAGAAGCAGCAGCTCATAACAGTCCAGATTCCTGACCAGTTAACTGCCAGGGCAGATGTACTCGCACTTTACAAAGCTGAACAGGAAAAGCAGAAAAATAGTATCTGTACTTCTAAGTTTCATGTAATTGTGTCATCTTAAGTAGCATTAGCATATTACTTCCCCTCTCAGCTCACATCTGTTCTTTTAAGAAGAAAGAGAGTGAATGGCCTGTTGGGGATTACCTCTGACATGACGGATGACATGGAAAGTGTACAAGAGACCATGCAGTCAGCTTTGGCCCCAGCTCTCTATTTGGCTGAATTTCTTGCGTTAACCCTATCAGCCCGTTTCACTGCAGGGATGTGTCACACTACTTGAGAGTCATGCTCAGAGTGAGATGATGTCCTTGACAGGTCGATCCTGCCTGTATTCTCCCTGTGATCCTCCAGAAGATGTTCTGGATTACTTCTGGCCAGGTTTTCACAGGGCCCTCGCGGGTCTTTGGAGCAGATTCCAGGAGAAAGGGGACCGCCTGCTGTGTGCCTTCCTTCGCTGCCCCCGCAGGCTCTTGTGTGTCTGATAGAGCCTCACTGCCTCCCCAGCTTGCTGCTGTTTTACAGGAGTGCTTCTGGCCTGCAAGGGGGCTTGGCTCTACCCAGCAACCTTTGCCAGCAAATCAGGTGGTCGACCCACTGCACCTCCTGCTACCTCCTTTGCAAGGTCAGGGCTAGCCAAGTTCTCTCCTACCTCTAGTGGCTTCTTTGGGATGGGAATTTGTCAGTCTTCCCTTCTCTCTGCCCTGAGGAACTTCCTACACAGTCCTGTGCCCCACAGATGGTGGGAGTTTTGTGGCAGCAGGGGGACTCTTCGTTATTCCCTTAGGATTCCTTCCTTTGAACTCTGACACACTCACATCCCTTTTTTCATGTGTATTCTCACAGCCTGCATGCTGCCTCACCCTGCATCTCTTCCTTTTTCAGGGAGAGCTTTCAGTTTGTGGCTGGAGGGAGGTTGGCCTGTTCCTTCTGGTAAGCAGGGACAGCATCCAGGCAGACACCTAGGGAAAAGCACTCAAGCAGAGGAGAACATGCATCCCCATATAGCTCTCCCTTCCTTCAATACATTGTGGTCATTCTTCCTTCCACATTTCTTTTAGAAAACCTTCTTTTTTTCCCAAAAATGAATGTTGAGGGGTGGGGAGAGATCCCTTATATGGTTTATTGCCAAAAATAATTGTTTTTGAAATTATTTTTGACCAGACACTTTTGACAATATGTGGTCTATGCAATGGCTTTAGGAGCAAGAAAATTGATGGAGGAGCTGAGATTTTTGCTCTCAATTAGCGTGAAGGCTGAAAGCAAGAAGCAAACAAAGACCAGGCTGATACATTTTAAAAAGGTGTTTAATAAATTTAGCACCCAAGGACAGTGACAGTAAGCAGAGATAGAAAGCTATGCAGCCTGCTTCTCATGCCATATTGTGCAGGAGTCTAAATGAACAAAGGGCATTTGAATATGGGCTTAATGTAGCGGACTAGCAACATGGCTTGGGATAACCCTAAATTAAAGCCTTATGTTCACTTCCCCCCCGCCCCGATTTCTAGAGTCCAATGGTTTAAAGGAATCTTCACAGTCTTCCTCTCTCTTTCCTTTTGTCTCCAATGCAGAAGGTGTTCAGGCAAAAGAAGGGATGAATTTAAGAGGGCATAGTTATTGTTTTGTGGCTTTCCCATTCATCTTTGTCATCTGCTGAATCTTCAAGGATTGGCCAGCCTGGAAGGGTGAGCCGAATCCTCCGATCCCTGTAGCTGCCCACAATGAAGTAAAGAACTGGACTGAGGCTGCTATTGACGCAGGACAGCACAAAACCAGTCTCTGGGGAGTAGAGAAATTTATAGCCCCAGAAGTCAAAGAGGATCAGGACGTTCAGCGGAACAGCAAAAATGAGGAAGAAGAGGACGGTGAGCATAATCAGGGTGAAGAGCCTGCCTGTTTGGAGGTGCTGGGAGCTGCAGTTGACTTTGAGGAAGAGGGTGAGGCTGAATACCAGCATGAGGGGCGTGCAGAAGAGGAAGTCCAGGACTCCAATGGTGATGAGGAGTATGTGGCAGTTGCTAGAGGGGCGAACAGTGCAAGAAACGTACCCCAGCATGTTCAGCAGCAGCGAGAGGCTCCAGAGCAGGCCGGAGATGATGCCGGACAAGTGCTTTGGGCGATGGCTTCGGCACCAGATGGGACAGAGGACAGACAGGCACCTCTCAATGCTGATGGCTGTCAGGAGATACAAGCCAGTTCCGTACGTGAAAAGATCCAGGAAGAGGAATATCCCAAACTGCACTCCCACATTGAAGTGCATCAAGTACTGAACTGTTTCGATGGCAATGCAGAGTAGGTAGCCAAAGTCAGCGGCAGCCAGCTTCAGGATGTAGACAGTGAAGTGGTTCCTCCGGATGCGGAAGCCGAGGTACCACAGAACCATGCCATTTCCCACCATGCCAGAGGCAGAGCTGATGAGGCAGAAGCTCTCCATGAACTTGAGGAGAGCCTATGACGGCTCTGCCTTTTGCACAGTCCCACTGTAATTAGCCCCTTCAGCCAGGCTGGTTGTATTTGGAAGGAAGGCTGATGTAGTTTTAGCACTCATAATGAGGGCTTCACTGTGAAGTACTGATCTGTCACTGTCTCTGATTTCACACAGACCTGTAAGCAGAGAGCACAGAGGTGGTAGCTCGTGTGACTTTCTCTCGTGATCATCTGGTGGTGTTTGCAATGCCTTTCCAGCTCTTTGTAGCCAGAGGTAGATTCAGGAAAGGATTGCTGTGTTTGGACTTGGAGCCCAGAGCTTCTATGTGTCATTTAAAACACCGTATCTGAGGCCAAATTGTGTGTGGCATGTAGGAAAAGCTAGATTACAATGTATGTGTCTCTTTTTGAACTTATTTCTTGAGGCTCCTTTTACAGCCAGTGGTGGGAAACAAGTAGGCTAAAATAAAGCAATGTTAGCTCAGATTGATCATACCCAAAAAGTTCCTCATTTTCTTGTCTTAATAAAAAGAGAACCCAGGGATATTAGCCCAGATATAATTGTCTTTGCTTCATAGAGCTACGATTAGGTGAGATGAATATTGTCAAAAGTGTATGAAAGTTGTAGATAGTCAACATACAAATTTAGGCAGCTTTAAATCAGACCGAGTTTTTCCTATCCATACTCCCAGAAAACATCATCGAGTAGTCATGTAGCTGGTAGTTTTTTATGTTGATGACTGATTTCTATTTTAATGAAATGTAGTTTAATGTGATTGGTTTGGCCTCTGGAACCTTATGTATAGATAATAATTCAGCCTGACAGAGTCAGGCCTTACTAATTTCTTTCTCAGAAGTTTTAAGAAGCATGTGTAGGAGAAAGTGTCTGACCCTCACATGACATTGGAATTGTGGCTTAAATAATTCTTTCACACTGTTCTGTCAATTCACCCTGCTCCCTCCCCCATGATACTGGGATTTGAATGAGAATCTTGCCCTCCCAAAACCCCCCAAAACCAAAGGTCCAGAAATAAAATTCACTCCATTTTTGTCCCATGAGGTCAAACTGTGTGACTCTTTCCTACTCGCCCTGCCAGCTGTTAATTTGGACATGACAAGATAGAGAAGTGCCATGAAAGACAGCAGGAGATAGTCAAAAAGAAGAGAGAAACAAGTCAAAATAAGGACAGCGGTGAAGAGGTGAATCATGGGATATCTAACCGGCATGAATAGTTCCTTACCTTGTTAGTAATAGTTCCTTGTCAAATGCCACAGCATGTGGGGGGACAGACTGCCTGAATGGGTGAAATGTGACAAATTGAAACATTATTGTTTCATCTGAACAGCCCACCCTGTCTCCAGTGCTACATGGAAAGACTATGCAGGTAATCTCCTCGTCCAGCTGATGGCCGGGGCAGCGGGGATAGTTTTGCCGCATGAGTCTGCGACAGGCATATACACCGGCAGTGCTTGGTTGGGAATCCAAGTGGAACCATTGCACCTAACTTTATGCATTAAGAATACAAACGTCTCATTGCACTTAGCTTTTAAAGCTACCATTAGAATTAATGGAGGTTTAGGAGCACCTGCAAGGGTAATATTTTGGCCCTAAGATAGGTGTCTTAGGTGTGCACAGTCAGCTGCCTGTCTTTCTCTGCTGACTGCAGACACATCCCATGGTGCTAGCTTCACCTAGTGGCTTAACATCTGGATGGCTGAAGGCAGGTGAGGTGAACTGCACCCTTAATGTCATCACCACAGCTTGCAGGATGTGTCTTTTAGGGTTGACTGAACCCAGGGAACTTCTGGCACTGCGGCATACTCTTTTGTAGGGAGCTAGAAGATTCCATCCTCAGCCATTATGGGACCTCAAGTGTTTCTAACATCAAGCCTTTAGAGCCTGTTAGATCCAAGAAAGAATTTAAGTATGTACTTCTGAAACGGACTAAGGGAAATAAAAAGCATTGTCTCTTTCAGAAAGCAAGGAATGTCTGTTGTAGCACAGTTTGTTTCAGAACAGGTTGGTAAGTGCTGCATATAACATCTGAGTCCAAACTCACCTTCTGTTTCTTTATCTTAGTAGAGTAGCTTACTGCTTGCCCAACAGCACTCACAAGGCTACCTGCTCCCTGAACATCTGTAGCAAGCCCACTGAAAATACATGGCCTTATGACTGTGTCCACTTCCTCTCCATCTGGTTGTGGGGTGGCAGCAGATCTCCCACAATGAAAAATTATCAGACCTTGATCCACAGTAGAAAGTACCTGAAGCAGCCGCTAATTCTGTGAACCAAGTATGCTGTGAGGAGAAAGGAAGAGCCGATGGTTAGTGGTTACCCATCCTTTGGAGAATCCAGTTGCAGCACACTCCTCTGCCACAACCTCTCTGTGTGACCTGAAGCAATTTGCCAACTGATTTAAAGAGGACGCAACTATTTGAGTGGCACCTACCTCTGCCTTTGCCCACTCCAAACTTCTGACCAGGTGCTCACATTAAGAAAGTGGTGGTTTTACCTCCCTGCTGCCATCATCTCCACAAGGCAATTCACCCCACCTGAAATGTGGGTCAGGCTCTGGAGGTGCCTCTCTCTCCATTGGGCATTCAGGGAATGTCAGGTGATTACGTTTCTCTCTAAGGCATTTCAATCAGATTTCATAATGTTAAATAGCATCAGCCTGGGCCATTGATAGTGTACTGTCACGTAGTGTCATACTGGTTGTAATGGACGCCCTGTGGAGATATGCCGAATCATCAAAAACTTTGCATTCCATATAATGCAAGTGAAGTAACCATCCTTTGACTTCCATAGACCATGCAAAAGCAAGTGGAAAAGTTGCTCACAGTTCTCGTATATCTCTTATAAGACTTTGGTAGACTCCTTTGGTAAGACTCCTGCCTCCAAAGCATATTCAAAACCTGAGTCTACTTCCTTAATGAAACTAATTAATGAAAGCCTGCATCAAATAGCAGCAGTCTAGCTGGTCTTTCTTTCCCTTGAGATTAAACATCCTTCCTGTGGTTTGCATGCTGAGTACAGGATAGTTCTTGTGGCAGCTGTTAGTCTGAACAAACTTGACACCACAAAGACATCTCCTTGTCTGGACACAGAGTTATGCTGTTGTGTTTTCTCAGCTAATCTTAATTGATCATCTAAGACCAAAACTGCTAGTGTTTGATCTCTGAAGAATGCCACCTTCTATGACAGATGGGCAGTTAGGGCAATGCAATAGCATTTGTTCTTGGAAAAAGATCCCTAGAATGAAGATCTCCTTATCTTGAAGATGATCAAGACAATTGTGTAGCTATAGCCAATTTCTAACCAGCAGGAAAGGAAAATATTGGAGCTCCTTTCCCCCAGTTCTTTTTTCTCCTCCCTTCCCCTCACCATCTCTCCAAAATCATGGCAGAAAGCAAGAGACAGAGGGCAATGGCAAAGACCGCTGCAGCCATCCAGGACTTTCTCACCTTCTTGTGGGTTCCTTGGTATTTCAGGGACTATTTGCAGCAACTGCCTGGTGTGGATCTGCTGGTGAAAATTGTCACCTGAATTCTGTGACTGATGGTCCAGATAAAATCCTTGTGCTGTAAAATCAAATCCTGGTGCTGGGCTGTTTAGACACTGTTAAAAAAGCCATGGTCATTTCAATGTGACATCTGGAGAAAGAGCCAGTCACTCTCTTGAGGAAGTATCTAGTTTTTCGCATGTGGTCACTTAGATTTCAACCACCTCCCCCTTCCCTCCCAGGACAGAACCTGTCACTGTCATGGCTTAGGAAATGCTTTTTCACTACTTCTCCCTTCTTCAGACAGTCTCACGATATAAAGAACTCAAGAACTGTCTGTCCAAAGTTATAGCTTGACTCTTGCACTGATGCTTTGCTTCCCAGCTGCATCCATGAGCAGCTCTAGTTTCACAGACCTTGCAGAAGATGCTCTACTGCTGCTCAGGGTCACACAGATTGAGAAGTTGTCAGTCCTCTTCCATAATGCCTGCTGCTGATTTCACAACCTCCCTCAACACAGCTTCTCATTCCCCAAGGGTCCACTGTCACTGCAGAACCTCCCTTAGCACACTCACCACTACCGAGTGTCCTCTTCTGACCTCAAAGCCTCTCCCAACACAAGCTGTCACCATACATTGTCCCCTACTACTTCACACTACCTGTTCTACTGTAGGGTCTCCTTGAACTCTGAAGCCAGCCTTATGACACCTCAGCAGCCACAATTTTGCAACCTCCCCTAGTGTTACCCTTCAATACATGATGTCCGCTTCTGATGTCACAAGGTCTTCCAACACAGCTTAGCACCCACAGTATTGCCTGCCACTTCATACTGTCTTTCAGCACAGTCCCTCACCACACCTCAGGCACTTCTGATTTCACAAACTCCACGAAGACAGCCCCTGGCCATGTAGCATCCATTTCAAGTTTCACAACTTCCCTCCACACCCTGCCTTGTCCCCATCCTGCTCATCATCAAATTCACAACACACATTCACCATGGCTCTGTCAACAACCCCCTTGCCAGTATTCACTATCCAGCTGCAAAACCTCATTCATCTCATCATGCACAGTCCCTCCTTGTCCAAATCACAGCTCCCCAAGCATGACCTGCTGCCATAGTGGTGTCCAGAGCCAGGTGCCAAGGTAAGTGGAATGAAAATGGAGAAATGACCTTTCTCCTTTCCTGGCACTAAGCGCACCCCAACGGGGAATTATTTTGCAGCAGGAGGTAGCAGCAATTCTTCATTTGGAGTTGTGCATTAAGTCACCTCTGGTAGTCCATTTGGCTAGGGAAACAAAAGGACATGAATGTGATGCTAGCCAAGTTGCTGCCATGTGTGCCACTGGGTACAGAAAGTGGCAGGCTGACTCATACTAGGTTAGCAGGCCAGATGCTATTGGCCTGATCTCTGGCTTCTGTCATCTGCTGTTCCTCTTCCCTTCCCAAAGACTGTAAGACTTTGTTTACCTTCTTACCCAATACTCTTGTTTCCTGTAGTGACTACTGTTAACCCTCATTAAGCTGCCCAAGACTCCAGGTGACAGTAAAAGGATATTTAAGTTAGGGGACTATTTTCACCAAGGCATTTCTTTACCAGTATTTATTCTCATTAACTGAAGGATTTCTGTTTTCACTGTGGAGATCGCTGGCATTCTGTGCAGAGGAGATGGAGACATTAACTATGTTGCTATCAGGCCATTCCACATTTCCAGAAATTTCAGCAAAACAAAGCAAAGGACAGTAGCTGAGACAATGTCTTTCCTGACATCCATGAGGCATAAGCTACAAATACACGGTAGAGTTCAGAGCCATGATGAATTTGACTTGGGCCTTGGTTGAGATGATATGCTGATATAAATCAGCATGTCTATTTGCTTCGTTGGTTTCATTTCATAGGTTCACCTTTGACTGCAGCTGCTCAGGTTAAGAAAGATGGGGCCCATCATGACAGTTGAGAGTTGTCCGCCCTAGGTTGTTTTCTTTAAAAGCTAGACGTCTATTTCACACCTAATCGCATCCTAAAATCAGTTCTGAGGTAGATCAGATGCATCTGCCTCCAGAGACATTCATTTTTTTCCGCAGAAGAGCCTAGAGTGACTAAGTCAGGGTTAAATTCGCTGACTTCCATTGGCGTTAAATAGGTGACTTCCTCCCTCAGTTTCCCAACTAGTAAATGAAGGATTTTTTTTACTGACTTGGTAATTGACTGACCTCTGTTAAAACATGCAAATTCTTGCAAAGAGGCTTTATTCACTGGATTTTCAGTGATGAAATTTCTGGTGAGATAGGACTTGGAGGGTCATCAAGAGGTCACCCAGGACATCTTCTGTCCCTATAAAAGCTTAATTGTACCACTCCTGAGAGAAATGAGCCCAAGCTGTCCTTAAAAGACTCCTGCGATAGGAATTCTTTACCATCCCTGGAGGATGGTGACTCTTCCTACAGCTTGAGGTTTCTTTCTTTTTTTCCTTTAATGAGGATTTCTCTTTTACATGTTTTTTGGAACACACAGAAGTGAAAAAAGGAGAGAAAATATCTAGATTACAAATGGACTGTTTTAGCATTCACAATGCTAGGAAGCCAGAGCAGTGGACCTAATGGCCCTTTACACATGGGAAATCCATACAACTATCAGCTTGGAGTAAGGAAGAACTCCGAGAAGCGTTAGCTGGATAGGTCCATGCATATGCTTGTCCAGTTGAATACTCAGCTACTCCTTTGACTGTTATTTCTTATGGAGAAACCCTGAAATGCCTTTGTGATATCATTATAAAAGCATTGACTGACAACTGTTTCTTTAAAATATATTTACTTAAACTTTTCAGTCAAGACAGAACTCATTCTCCTCCTTTGCCCCTTTCTTTCACGCCTTCCCTTCACCAAGCCTCCACACCTCCCTCCTCCAGCCCCAAGAGCCCTTCAGGTGGAAGATTTCCTGGGAGAGGGTTAAAGGTTGGTACTTAAATGGTTTTCTTCTCAGCCCTGTTTGCAGCTGCTGGGATATGAAAGCGTCATTCAACACACCCAGGTCACATCATCCACACAGCCTATTAAACCACTTCTCACACAGGCAGGAAACATCAAGATACACTTGTGACACACGAAAGCAAGTAATACATTAGATGGGACTGGATTATACACTAACAGCCACCTCCTAAGCAAGTTTTTGAAGCTTTCCAGAAGTCATTCTACGTTCTTTAAAGGTGCTGTGCTCTAACACATTCGTACCAGGGGAGACAGAAGTTGAGGAGATAAAGCTGTACAGCCCTTACACAAAATATTAGATCTCTAAACACAGGCGAGGTAAGTTTTGCAGCTTCTCTGGCTTCTTGCTTTGCTTCGCTTTGCTCGCTTTTCTTTCCTCTTCCTTTCCCTTTTCCTTTCTTCTTGCACAAATGTGAAAATACAGAAAGGAACTTCCACTGAAGTTATCAACTGTCTCTAGTTATCTTTGGCTAGAATCATACACAGAGCTAGTTCTACAGCCGCAGATTAGATTGCTTCGAAATTATTCTTTTGTTTCCCATAACCACCTGAGATTTTCGGGAAGAATGCATGCAGTAAGGAGATGGTGCAATTTCTCACCCTTTTTGAGATGTTAAGAGTACACATGAGATTCATTTTATTTTGCAGCTGATTGCATTATGTCATATAGCTCAGGTCTACCCCTGCAAAGGCACTTGAAGAGATAAGCCATAACTGGTGGCAATCCTCTACTGAATTAGTCATTCTAGTAATCCTCTTGGAGTCAACAGTAAGAAACGGGTACCTGCAGCACATGATTCATCACATCTACAAGTAGACTGGTCAGGTGTAATATGCCTAGCTTAGGTACAGGTGCCTACATGACTTAAGTCAATGAGATGAGATCAGACAGATGGGTAGTTTGTTAAATGCAGTTTGGTGGTGATGGAAAGGACCTTATCAAGCAAGATACATAGTTGAGCTGTCTGAATTGTAAATCGGTCCTTTTGTAGATGCACACCTTGTTTTTAGCTCAGGTGTTTGCCATCTGCTGGTATTCAGGCATATAGTTTCCCCTGACCATTTCTCTCTTGGTCGCTCCTTTCTGACTGCCTAAATATGGCCCTGCGATTGCTGTGGTATGCTTCCAGTCATGCTCTGGCTTGGATGGAGCCCAGCTATTTCTTTTCGACTGGGTACTGCACAGCCATAAAGGTGTGCTCATTTCATCCCTGTCATTTATTTTGTTGAGAAGTCTACGTCGTTGCTCAGTAGAAGGAAGAGGGGTAGAAAGGATCACGACCTGGTAAGACGAGGGAGAAACTGACCTCCCGTTGTTCTTACTGATCCTTTTCCTTGTAGAAATATCTGAAGGGGAACCATCCATGTAAATTTTACCCTTCTGCTTGAAAAACTTTCATCTAGTGTAAGTACAACTGTAAGCATAGGAAAAGTCCCTACCTTTGCCCACTTCCTCTCTCGGCTTCACTTTGTGGGTTTGAAACTAATCTGGGCTTTTCTCAGTTTCAGTGTTTCCTGTGGATGCTTGATCCCTTTGTGCCTGCACGAGCCTTTCTGATTATGCTGCAGATTGAAGTAGTTGGTAGATAACTTGGCTTAACTGAATCATTCCACAGATTTGCTCACAGATCACCAAGACAAATGAGAAGACCTGGTTGTGATGTAATTCTGCAGGACTTAAAATGGTGCATTTTAACACCAGCTGACGGGGAATGTTTTGATCCTAGAAGGAAGCCCATACAGTGGATATTTTTATTAAAAGAGTGCCTGCTTTTGGCTGACCTTAAACTCTCTGTGAAGAGTTTCATCTGGTGGTTCCCAGACTTCTTTGACCAAAGGAACTCTGGTGGTCTGGGTGCATAATGGCAAGCTAGAGACGTTACACTCTTTCTAAAGATGTAGGCTACTCATTTATTAGTGACATGTAATGCTCGATGGGTTGTAGGTGGAACACAGGGTGAACCAAAGAAGTCTCATGTTTATGCTGGAATGTGACCTTGTCTCAAATGAGAAACTGTATGGATGTAGAAATGCCTAGGGACAAGGAGCTCAGCCATAACCTGAAAAAGGTGGATGGCATTACAAAAAGCTCTGAGCTACTTTCAGGCACCAAAAGGGATTATTCTCCAAAGGTCATTCTAACCTGGTGGTGCTAATTTGCTTAAGCTCCTCATAGTGAGTGGAGGAAAAAAGGGTTCTGCAAAGGACCCTCATTTAGTCATTCTGAATCAGCCTATAGAGAGACTTATACTGGCTGTTGAAGGAGTTTAGTTAGATTAGCTTCATTAAGCTAAGTTAACCCTTGAAAGCATCATGCAGAGCATATCAAAAATCACACTAGGTAAAATCAGTACAACGCTGGGACAGAAGATCTCACAAGAGTCTTTCATTCTTCCTTCCTCTGATAGAAACAATGCTGAGATTTAGAACAATGTGAAATACTACATTAAGTCATATGTGCAATTTTTTTCCCCTCCATGATAGATAACCTTCCCAGAACTCGTTTTTCAGCCTGTGACATTTCATATTTACGTTTCAAAATGTCTACACACAAGAGAGTTCTTTTCTCTGCATGTGGTTACATTTCCCTTCTAAACAAGAATTCGAAGATCATGTGTACTTATAAAACAAATCATCATTCTGAGCAATATTTCCAGGTATTCTAAAAGACACCCATTTTACAAAGATTGCTGTCAGGGACTTTGTCTCCCCTGAGGGCAAACATGCTGCATTATCTGCCTTGTAGTGCCCAAGGTGAACACTCTGGCCTTGTCCTTAGTGCATGGAAGGCTACCAGCCATGGAGCCAGTCCTTCAAGATCCTGGAGGACCAGGATTAAGGAACATATCACAGAGTGCACCCATCTCTATGCCACCAAAGCCATGGTAGAAGCTTTGTACTGTGGAGAATTAAATAGCTGTGAAAAAATACATGACAGAAACTAAACACTTCATAAGCTTAATACTAATGCTATATCTTTCTTGGTTTGTATCCACTTCTGATATAGAATTCATTATTAATAATGAAAAAATGCTGATGAATCATGTGTCTGTCTTTATTTTCCCAGGTGTATAAGCTGTATATTGCATATTGCCACCCAACGGATCAACATGGAGAATATAAGCAGTGTGAAGGAATTCATTCTTCTGGGCCTTTCAAAGAACCAAGGGGTGCAGAAAATATGTTTTGTGGTGTTTTTGCTCTTCTATATTGTTACTGTGGCAGGAAATCTGCTCATCGTTGTCACTGTAGTTAGCAGTCAGCGTCTGAACTCCCCCATGTATTTCTTTCTCTGCCACCTGTCCATTGCAGATCTTTGCTTCTCTTCTGCCACAGCTCCCAGAATGATTGCTGACTTCCTTGTCGAAAAGAAAACCATTTCCTTTGGGGGTTGCATGGCACAGCTATTTGGGTTTCATATCTTCGGTGGCGCTGAGATCTTCATCCTCACAGCGATGGCCTATGATCGCTACTTTGCCATATGCAGACCCCTGCACTACACCACGCTCATGACCAGGCGTGTGTGTGGCTGGATGGTGATGGGTTCATGGGTGGGGGGCTTTGTGCACTCCCTGGTGCAGACCCTCATAACCGTTAGCCTCCCTTTTTGCGGTCCCAACAAAATTGACCACTACTTCTGTGATGTCCATCCCCTACTGCAACTGGCCTGTACCGACACCTATGTTGCAGGCATCATTGTTGTTGCCAATGGTGGAATGATTGCTTTAGTCTCTTTCTTCATCCTGGTCACGTCCTACATTGTCATTTTGTTATCCTTGAAAAGGCGAACGTCCGAGGCGCGGTACAAAGCCCTCTCCACCTGTGGGTCCCACATTGCTGTGGTGATTCTCTTCTTTGGGCCATCCACATTCACCTACATACGCCCATCCAGCAATCTCTCAGAGGACAAGAGGGTAGCTGTGTTTTACAATGTCATCACGCCCATGCTGAACCCACTCATCTACACACTGAGAAATGAGGAGATGAAAAGTGCCATGAGAAAACTGTGGAATAGAAAAGTTTGGCGTGAAAAGGGTGAGGTGTAGAACTGTGGTAACATTTTCTCAGGAGCTGAGAAAATCAAGTCTCTCTCACTATAATTCCATTTTGGAAAATTTACTGAAAGCTCCCTTTTGAAGAAAAGCTTGGTTTTAGCTGTTGCAGTAATTAGGAAGACACTGAAAGTTCATGTTTTGATTGGAATGGCATTGTAAACTCTGTGACTAGCAGGGATTCCCTTTATGTTCTCTTTCTGAATAGCACAGGCCCAGGACTGGGGCTTCCAAGCACTGCTGAGACACCAGCAAATAAATAAATGAATGCTATCAAAAATATTAAAATGTGTTCCAGGCAGAGCATTCCATTAGTCCGAGCTCTCCCAGGTGTAAACTTTCCGTCAGACAAACTCCATCTACTCTGTAATCTACTTAGCTAGGAAACGATGGCCCAAGGTGTCTGCAAGGCTGTTGGTCACCTGCTGCTGGAAGCAATTGTACCAAAGGCTTCCTTCCCCTTTACTTTGGAGTAAATGCCTTCTTAGGAGTACTGCATTGTCATATGCTGAATCCATGGGTTAGCAATTAAACTGCTGATATTAGATGCTGGCTGGGTCATTTGCTGATGCAGGTGATATGAGGAGAAGCTTCTCCCCTTCTCATTCCAGTGCAACTCTCTGCCTTTCTGCAGTAGTTCACCTTTCACTAATGCCCTCCTTCCTAGCCATCCCCTCTGCCCTTCACCTCTGCCTCAGATTTTGCATTTTACTGTTTAGACTAATAGCGAATCAAAGATCCAAGTGAAAGTTAAATTGCTCACCATAGGAAATTGTCGCCACCAAAGAAAGCATTTGGGGACAAAGAAAGCATTGGGGGGCACAATTTTATGTGTCAGTGAAAAAAAAGAGTTGTTTGGGAATAATTCCTGTACGCAGGATAACTCCTAGCCCAACAGGGCACATTTACAGGCCCAGGCAAAGGAAGAAACATGTATTCCAAGGGAATAGCTGGAACAGCTACTCCTGCAGGAGGGAAGAGAAGAAATGTGAAGATGGAAGATTAAATCATCTCAGAGCCAGTCACAGCTGCCACAGGGAGGTTAGTTGTAGCAGCTAAGGTTCTCCACAAGGACGAAGGAGCCACGAGGAGCCACGGGACCCTGACTCCTACCTTGCCAGGAGGAAAAGAGCAGACCAGCTGCCTGAGGGAGAAAGACATCTGTGTAATGCACTCTGAAAGTAACTAAAGCACTTTCTTTTTCCTTCCTTCACTTCACGTTCCCTATAAACACTTGCTTGCACTTGTGTTGCACCTTAACATGGCTTAAGTGTGATTCAAGATAAGAAGGTGTTGCCTGCACAGGAGAGCGGCAGATCTACAGACCAAACCCTGGGACAATGTCGCAAATGCTCTGGTTCCCCGAATGTCCTCTGCTCTATGCAGGGGGTCGCAGAGTGGGTTCCCGTTTCACAGGCATGCACCAGTACACTGCGGACGTCTCAGTGTCTTCTCCTCACCGTGGTGGGTTATGTGGATGGCAGCCAGCAGGACGGAACTGGGATAAATCCTGATTCTCAAGGCTTAGAGGGATAGTGTCCCTCAGGCCTGGGCCAGCATGTCCCTCACCCAGCATTCACACTCTGTGGACACAGCTAAAGGTGGGACCAGCCCCACCTATTTGTAGCAGTCTAAATTCTTCATGCAATGAAGGACAGTTGTCTAGCTCAGCACCACTGTCAACAGAGAGGGACAGGCGCCTTCAGAGGTTGCTCTGTCTCACCCGGGGTGGGGCAGGTAGAAAGACAGATGGGGCCCACTGACCCCCTTCATACTGAAACTGCGAAGGGGTTAGGGCACACGGCCAGTTCAAGCTAAGGCTTATAATTTTAAAACTGTTTGTTTGATTGTTTTTTAATGTTTTGGAGAAGAACGCCATGATTTTTCTGATTTCTCTTCCGGCTGCCGGGTGCTAGCAGGCAACAGCGGGACCATAGCTTATGGAAGGTGTCAAAAACAACAACATTTGATTCCTCTACACATTGGCCCAGATTCTTATAATGACTTAATATGAGGACTAAACAGCTGCTTCTATATTTTGCATTGCCTGAGTAAAAATACCTGGCAAGTAGTGAGGCCTGACCACAAACATTTTTAAAGTCTTGAAATAATTTCCTCGTTTACTTCTTGTTTCAAACTTGTACAGACCAGATGTCTAAGTGCCAACAGTCATATAGCACAGTTATGATATCTATTTATGCTGCAAACGTGCAATGGTAAGAGCAAGTTAATAAGAAATAAGAAAGCATATGTGAAATATTGGCTTAGAAGGGAAAAATATCTGACACGTGTAAGAGACATCTTTACGCAAAAAATGTTTGATTGCAAGGGTAATGTGAACACAAACTCTTGCAAATGGTCAGCCATGATATTGATTTTAAACAGAAATGTTTCCAAAAGAAGCACATAGCTAATACTAAATGAAGTCCATTTATCTGGACAGCATTGGAAAGCAAGCAAGAAAGCAAGCAAACCCCCCCCACAATGTGACATGGTCTAGGTGATCACGCTCCAGAGTCACCCTGTAGAGATTACTCTAATAGCTGTCCAAAACATATATTTTAGCTCCCCGTCCACTGATTCTTTCTGACAAAGAAAACTTCACATGCCTCTGCGATCTCATTGCTTCTGGTAAGCTTGTGCTTCTGCTGTGCAATTTACTTGAAATATTTCTGCCACAACTTCCCCATCTGGAGAGAGAGAGAGAGAGAGAGAGAGAGAGAGAGAGAGTTGCTCTTGCAGATGCTCTTGGAAGTTGTTTTTGCAGAATGAGAAATGGAGCTAGACATTCAGGCTGTCCGTTCCATCCCCTGTAGCTTCCAGCCCTGGCAGAGATGTGGACTGCTCTCGTGACACGTAAGAAGCAGCTTGGAGCTGAGAGGTTTTGGTGAAACTGCCTGAAGTGGTCCTAGAAGGTCATCAGAGAATAGCAGGCAAACTGTTGGAGACTAGCAAATATAAACTGTGTAAGTTTTCTGATCTTGCTTCTTTGTTTTGTTCAAGCATGACTATGAAATCCTGCCTTTGAAAAGAGGCATTACTGTTGAGTGACTTTTGTGAGATGCATTTTATTAAGTAGAAAGAACTCAATTTTTTTTTACCCTTTGTTTTAATTGGTGTCGTCTTTGCTTATTTTTCAGTTATATGCCATTTCCAGAAATATCTGTCAAAAGGAAGTTTCTGGTGTTACAGAGTCAAGGAGTCAATAGGTAGCTGCAGCACTTCCTATGTACTCAATCTTAACTTTGGGATTAAGATCCCAAAGGACTTGCCAGTATTGTGGACATTGTTATGCAGCTCTTGCCGTCTATCTTTTCAGTGTAGAAACTGAACACTAGTGATACTTGCGTACTGCACTAGAGTGCAGCAAAGGTGAATACAAGGGTGTTGGTGAGTAAAGGAGATTCAGCAGCGGTGTATTTATTACCCCAGTGGCATCACAAGTGTGTTTATGGGGGTTTCCATGCCTAGTCCAGAACTTGGCTGAGGTGTACAAAAACCTTACTGACACATCGTTAATGCAGATTATCTCCAGTATTCACCCATGTACTGTGTGAAAGGTGGTCTGAGGAAATACAAGCCTGCTCTTTTGGAGACTGAGGTCGCAACCCAGAAACTCATGAGCAATAACTGGAACCAATCCACACAAGATGTAGCCCAGTACAGCACATATAGGACAATGACTCTCCTGCTTCAGGTTTCCTGGCATGCCTTGAACATGGTCTGATTTCACTTAGGGCGCCTTAAAGACAGTTTGTGCCTAAAGGCACATCTCTGCTAAACAGACATGAGGTAGGTGTCCACTTTACCTCCTCCAGAAGGATCTACACTGAGAGTTGAAGTGATGTTAATTAGCCAGCTGCCTTGTGTCATGATGTGAATACTGATGGTTGCACAAAAATGCATGGACATTCTACCAGAGTCAGAGAGCAATAGCAAGGACTAGTTCTGTTGAATTCCCTCAGAGGGCTGAAAAAGAAGGTACGTTCACTGCTTGAGCAGAATTCCTTAGGGAATGACTAGCGTGTTGAGACTCAAATCAAAACATGCACTATCCTTCTCAGTCAGTTTTTCATTTCCAAACCAACACTTCAAAAGTGGATGTTTAGGGAGCCTAGCAGCTACTCTTCCTTTTTAAAAGGGGCAAAGATCAGAAATATGAATCTGGAGGATATTTCCACCAACTCCCTCAAACAAATAAACGGAGCTCGCTATTACACACTTCAGTAATACATTCTGAGTTAGGTATCAACTGTCACTCCTTGAGAGAAGCATTGACTTTGAAAGGAAACTTTCCCCAAAAGGCATAAAAGGGAATACACTGATATTGAACATACCAGTGATCGACATGGATGTGTACTGATAACACTGTGTTTCTAATGCCATCACAGGTGGCTTTATTCTGTGCTTCAGGTCCTGTCTACGTGACATATATGAAGAACAAGAACAATGTGACGGAGTTTGTCTTCCAGGGACTCACACAAGATGATACATTAGCAAAAGTATGCTTCACATTCTTCTTAGTCTTCTATGCCACTGTTATTCTTGGAAACCTGCTTATCATCAGCACTATACAGAACAGTCAACAGCTGGACTCTCCCACCCCATATTTCTTCCTGAGCTACTTGTCCATTGTAGATATCAGTTACTCTACTGTCACAGTTCCCAAACTCATTTGTGACCTTCTTGCTGAAAAGAAGACCATCTCTTTTGTGGGCTGCATAGCACAGCTCTTTGCGGTCCATCTCAACCATGGGGAGGCAAAGAGAAGTGTTCAGGAGGGACTTTCCAGGAATGTTGCTCTATTTTTAGCATGGCTGTTCAGAATAGAACTGAAACTAAATTCAAAGTTTTATGTAGCTCTCATCTTTCTTTGGAAACTGTCAGTCAAAAGGATGTGAGCATACTGTCACCAGTCAAACCCGAGCCTTTGGGGTGGTATTGTGGCTTTTACCTTTAGACACCTTAGAGCTGTGTAAGTCTCAGGTCTAGGCTTCTCCTGGCATTAAGAGGAATAACTAGGTATTTTGAGAGGTTATGCTTTCCCACTAGCTCCTACGAGCTTCGAAGAGTGGTGTCTGCTCACGTTTCTACACAAAAAAAAGTGATGGTGGTGCTAAGCTTCCAAGAGAAGGCAAATCCTTCAGGATGGCGCAGCACAAGCAGGTTTCATCTCACATATATTGGTGTGCTGACATGAGGTGCCTCAACTTGAGAGAGCTGCTGAAGACAGCAAGAGACCTTTGAGGGGACTGAGATTCATTGCATGGTAAAATAGGAGCATGAGAGGAGCAGGATGCTGCACTAGGTGTCTGCCTTACAGTGAAGGGTGACATACACTGTACTAGGCTTTCCAAGGCTCCCAGGAACATTGCTGGACACAGAGGTCATTCCCCGATGCCAGGCATTAACTAGGATTTTCATCAGTCTGTGCCAACCTGGTGTCTCTGGGAACGCTTCATTTAAAGGAGCTCTGCTAACACCTTTCCAAGGCCTTGACCTTATGTCATAGCTGAGCTTTGTAATCTATCAGAGCAGCAATCAGTGCAGAGAGAGGTGTGCAGACATGACTTATTGCTGTGCAGGGAAGCTCTTTGATGACAACCTACCTGTCTTTTTCTGGAAGAGTAGTAGTGTACATTGCTCTTCCCAGAAACCTGTAAACATACACAGTAAAGTAAAATGATGCCTGTGGTTTCTTCTCAAGCTATTTCCTTCCTGTGAGCTGGGAGTCCACTGAAAGAGACAATTTTGGACAACTCAGAAATCTGGTTTAAAAAGCTCACATCTCTGTCCGAAGATAAGGACAGGACAACATTGATATGTGTAAAAACTGTGAACTTCACATATCTGATGATACTTAATAATCAGAAACAAGAGATAAACCTTGAGCTTCAGCCTCTGCAGCAACAGAAAGATGACAACTAGCAGCACCAAAAGGCTACATTTTCACATTCTTTTTCCTGCATTTTGGGACCGTCAGGCCAGTGGGATAATAGTGCATACAGTCCAAATGCTTTTACTACCCCGTGCATATTCTAATTTTAGCGTTACTGAGATAAACGGCTTCTGAGACAGTGATGGCCTTTAATCATCACTACTTGATCAAAATTCAGACTATAACATACTGAAGACAAGTTTTCTCCCCAGCCGTGTGTCTTTGGGCAGAAATAATGATGTTTCGCAGTCATATCAGCTCTCTGTAAAATATGCTGGCAGCAGTTTGAAAGAAAGAGACTTGTAAAATCCTTCTTTAGGGTGCCATAGATGATCACAGGGACACAATCTTTGCTATAGTTATGCACAGCTTTAAGGAGAGGAAGTCAGGGGAAATAACAGCCCTAACAGGCTTGCAGTGAAATGCAAAGGGAATCCGCAAGACCTCTTTCCATCCCCCTTTGACTGTAAACCTTATGCAGAGGCAGGAACCTCTCACCTGTCTGAGATTAATTCTGTCACTTTCAGCTCAATAAAGATTTCAACTCCTTCTGCCAACTGAGGGACAGCATTTGTAAACTCAGCCAGAAGGGATGAAACATCGTTTAGCGCTAGAACACCCATCCTTAGAGCTAGCTTAGCTGAATTGATAAAAGGATTCCAAAGCCTTTCCCAACTTTCTCATCTCCCAGAAATGATTGGTCATTTATTCTCAAAATCACATTGATGGCAGACATGTAGTTGGTAAGTCACCATCTTATTTCGGCATTCTTTTAAGTGAAAGAACACTGCAGCTTGATTAACTTTCAAATTATGTCCATTGTCCTTAAAATAACTACCGGTTCACTCAGTTGCCTCAAGTGGATTGCTGATATGTGGAGATGAAAAGCAGGAATAAGGTCTTGTTACTTCACAATGGTAGCAAAATTAGAAGTCAATCTTTTCTGCATTTCTGTAGTTTTTTCATGTTTCCAGGCAGAAGGGGAAAAAGGAGGTAGTAATGAGTGACAGAAGAGGGAGATTTAACAGAAGAGGGACAGTTACTTTCCCTAGTGTTTGGGGGGCAAAAACACGGGTGTCTGTTCTCCAAGATTTCCTTTGCAGAACTTCAGGTTCTGTGTGTTGCACTGGAAGAGGCTACTCCTTTCAAATACTGAAGATGTAGCAGAAATGGCCATAAATTCAAATCACATTGCTTTTCCCCTCTTGAATATCTCTGAAAGCTTTTTCTCATCTTGACGGACTGGTGGTTTTCCTACATGAGCAAACGTTCCTAATAGAACAGAGAACTGCAGTTCTGTGCCACGCACTCCTCAGGCAGGAGTCCTGTTTGTGCTTGGAACTTGCAAGTTAAAAGTCAGGATTCCTCCAGCTTTCAGCAGCAGAGGAACACAGTCTTTCAAGATAGAAGTTGCAGATACAACCAGTTAAAAGTCCACCTAAAAGCACTTCTAACAATTGAGTACCTTTCTGAATCTCACCCTTGGAAGCTGATCAAATCTTCCTTGGAAGTCCTACTCTTTGTACCAAGGTTTTGATAAATTTTCCCCAAACAAAGTTCTCTTTCTAACAAGTCTGCTGAAGTTTCTCTGATATGACCTAAAACTCTCCTCAGAGCATCCTTCACCTCCTTATTCCTTAGGCTGTAGCTGGTAAGATTCAGCACTGGAGTCGCCACTGTAGAGAACAGAGAGGCCCATTTATCTCAGTCCAATGAGTAGCTGCATATTGGGCTACTGTACATAAAAACGGTGCTCCCATAAAACAAGAAGAGAGCTCTCAGATGGGAAGCACAGGTGGAGAAGGCTTTGCATCTGCCCTTGGAGGAGTGGATCCTCAGGGTTTTGGAGATGAGGTAGATGGAGGAGATGAGAATTGCCAGAGATGTGAAGATGCCACGAAACACACCAAAAATGTGAAGTACCATCTCTTTGCTATAGGTGTCAGAGCATGAAAGCTGGATCCTAGGGGGATGTCACAGAAATAAGGACTGATAACACCAAAGTCACAGAAAGAGAATGTGAAGGTGGAGATAGTTTGCGCAAGTGCGTGGACAAAGCCAGTGAAACAGGAGATGATTACCATCTGTGTACAGGCTTTTGAGGACATGACAGTTGCATAAAGGAGAGGGTTACAGAGAGCCACATGCAGTCATATGCCATTACTGCCAGCAGCAGACACACAACACTAGCCATGAGGAGACAAGTGAATAGCTGTGCCACACAGGCACTGACTGAAGTGGCTCTCCTCACTGCTGAAGAGTTCACCAGCAACCTTGGGGAGATAGCTGAGGAGTAACAGAAATCCACAGGAGCCAAGTTACTGAGGGAAAGGTACACAGTGTGTGAAGCCCGGGGATCAACCTTCATCTACATGATCCTTCCAAGATTCCCTATTAATGTGCTTAAAAAAAGCGGGTTACCTTCACCTCTTGGCTTCCTGTTAGTCCAGAGAGGATGAACTCAATGGCCACACAGTGATTCCTCTCAGGCATGTTGCTAGCACACTCATGTTATCTCCCGACAAGAAACTGGTTCAACACCTAGAAGTAATGGGAAACTGGCAACACACAATTGATTGTCTCAGTAGCCACAAGGAAGTACGGAGCATTTTCATCACAGCTTCTGACTAGACTTCTTTAATTATGCATTGAAATGACTTGTGATACAAGGGAGTACTGTTCCTATTTTTCAGGTGAGATAAGAAAGCGCAGAAAGATAAAATTATTTATTCAAAAGGCAGCAGCAGCACTGTGAAAAACAAGTCCTAGTCTGGCACTACAATGGTTTTCGTGTGCCCTCTTTCTCCTCTTTTAAGGAAAAAAGTCTGCTTTTCTTGAGGACATCTATGGAGCACCCTTCTCCCCTCACTCCTGGCCACGGTTGGGTGTACAGTATCATCCAAATGGCCCACTCCAAGGGCAATGGCCCACTTGTTCCTGAAGATACATGGTCTTGACACTAGTTCAGACATCATTCTTTCTGTATTGCAATCACCAATACATTTTTTGCCTACTAGCTAACTCTCCCGGGCATTGGTAGCAGGGTAGTTAGAGCTCAGTATGGGCCACAAAGTCCATTAATGGGACAAAGCAGCCCCCGTTCAGCCTTGCTGAAATAGGAATATAATGGTTAGGCTGCAGCTGTGCCAACTTGCTAAGACCTGCCTTCATTACATGGACCTCCACCAGCCTGACCTTTGGGACTGCAACTTGTAAACATACAAATAACAAATCCACATCCTGCCAGAAGAAAGTAAGATTTTCCTCTCTTGAAAGAAATGGCGGCAAGCACTAAATGGCAACAGCAGCAGGAAAACCCAGCTTTGCATCTTCCCAAAGAGGAGGAGATACCACCAGATCCTCCAGGTTTGGCTGAGAAAGGATTTCTCATTTGCTTGCATCCCTGTTGTCAAGGAAAAGTGGCCATCTTCTGCTCAGGAATAAACTGGGAAGAGTCACCAAATGAAATACTTTCCATTTAGAGGGGGAAAAATCTCATGCTAAAAGGGAAGGAATCCTGAACAAAAAGGGAATCACTCATCCCTGTAAAGGTTCTACCAGCTTCACCTCACATGAAAAATTATTGTTAATCTATTGGAGGTTACCAGTAACCTGGCTGACGCTCTCAAAGCAGAGTTCTTATCACGTGGGTGACTGAATGGAGGTTTCAATTCTTGCTGAGGTCTGTTTCTAGCATAGGCTTCAAGGTATTGCATAGGTACAAAACTATTCTCTTACTGACCTGTTTCATCCAGAAAGACAAGAGTAGATACTGTAGATACCAAGCCAGTTTATTCCCCGCTTGAGCCAAATCTTCAGAAGTACTTGCCCATTTCAAGAAGCAGACAGCAGGATTAAAACCAGCCTATAATGGTTAGGTACACAGTTTAAGTGAGCAAAATGCTTACCCTGCTTAGATGCACAAAAGACCAGACTGCCTTTACACACTGAGTTATCTTTGCATAGCTGGCTGTTGTTTATCTCCAACCTACCCAACCTTTTCTGCCCTAAAGCACAGCAAGTAGCCCAGTTAATTCTCAGAAAAGGGCTTCAATGAGCTTGCTATCAACAGGTTGCTCTCTTCCATGGACTACTTGGGAAACTGAAGGAGGAAATTTCCCTCTCCTGCCCCAACGTGAGTGATCAAACACTGGATTAGGTGCAAATTTGTAGAATCTCCATCTGTGCTGACATTTAAAATTCAGCTGGATCGGGCTGGAGCAATCTGATCTGACTGAACCTGCTCTGAGGAGGAGGTTGGACTTGATGACCTCCAGAAATCCTTCCCAACCTAAATGATTCTATGATTCTATCTGCAGATTGAAAATGATCTTTTTGATCTCTAAAATGAAGAAATAGGCCTACCTTCCTTGCCTGAAGGTGCGAGATATTTTATGCCGTATTGACCCCAGAAATAAACTCTTATTTCAAAAGCTACAAACATTTCATGTACCTTCGTAAGAGTGAGTAGCTTCCTTCTTCACTACAAAGACATCTTACTGAAACAAATCAGAAGATTTATCTAAATAGAAAAACTTTAGGACTTCAAACTTGCAGTAGAGCCCCTCCCTGCTCCAGATAAATGCCCAGATAAATGTTCTTTGCTTCAATGTTTGCAGAAATCTGCAATTCAGTACTGCCTTTAGAGCAACAGCTCATTCTTTTCCCTATATGTTGCAGCTGACCTGCAGCCTGGGGGTTGTGAAACATTAGTGGAGTGACATGCTGAGAAACAACTTCAGTATGAAATGTGATATTCTAAATGTGATATTCTAAAATTCAGCTTGCCGCTTCGGAATTCTTTCTTCAGAAAAATGGTGTTACTGAAGTACTTGGTGTATTTAGGACCCTCGATGCAGTTTAATGTCTGTAAATTAGATCTCCTGCAAGACACCAGGCCTTAATTAGGAGTCTCAGCAGATGCACTCTAATGAAGAATCTTTCTGTGAATTAATTTCCCCTACCCTTGGTTAGGGGTCTAGTCAACTTCTATTCTAGGCTCCCCCTATAGACAAAGGGAGCAATATCACCTTCAGAGGACAATTCATCCCATCTTAAGATAAGTGTGATAAGCAGAAGGAATCATCCTCTAAGGGTGTCTTTGTTGTCATTGATGATAGGACATGCCCGTCTCATTCCCTGCCCTTACTACTTTTTACTAGTGAAACTGATGACATAAGTGTCCTAGCAAATTCAGTGAACCCTCGTCATGTCTGTCCCTATCAACTCACAAACAAAGCTTAACAAAGCTTTAGACTGCAAACTTTCATATAAATTCTTTTAATAATAACAAGACCATATTCATGTAAATAGCAGTACAGTGTAAGATATCAGAGGAATCAGTTCTGCTTATCTGACTCTGAAGAGCTGCAGTGCAACTCTGTGGAGTTTAAGCATTAGGAATGCCATCTGAATGTGAATCCACCTCTGTTATTAATTATGTTCAAACTTGATAATTCTTCCTCTCATTAAAATGCACAGTCCTGATACACAGTTAGCTGGTTTTTCCACAGAAGACTCCTGTTGTCTCTAATAACACATCTACCCTTGGACTCGTGTCCTTTGTTAGATAACCTCTTTGGCTCATGGACCATCTAGTTTCAGGCAGCCTGCTCATCTGTGGAGCAGATATTTTGCTGTGATAACCTGTTCATCTGTGGACCATCCAGGCTCAGATTATGTGTCCATCCATCGGGGTAGATTTTTCTTCAAATGCAGATAGAAAATTCTTCAAGTAGGTAATCGCTGGTGATTTGCTTAGAGTTCTGGTGCCTCTGGCTTAACATTGCCTTTGTACTTCCACCCAATCCCACATATATTTTTTCTTCTAAGATCCTTGAATAATTAACTCTTTTGAAGAAAAGAAAAATAACGGTCTATTGGAAGATGTTGACATAGATATCATGCTTTAGTAACAGCTTGCCATTAACCTCTCTCTGTTCTTGCAATATCACTGGACGCTTATTGAAATTACTTTACGATAAGATGATGAAGACAGCTGTTCTGGGAAGCTGAGGAGCCTTTGAGACATATGAACAAAGACCCTTCCCCTGATTCTGGCAGGAGTTTAAGGACATCTCTACCTGCCAGAAAAGCTAGCTTACTTGTGCTACTTCGAGGGCTTAGAGTTTGTTTGACAAACTGTTGGCCTTCAGAGCAGAGAGCTGAATTGGGTTACTCAGCTGAAGAGTGATCTGCTCTGACTGTCCCTAGCAGGGAAAGTCATCAGTGGGGCTTAGGCAGGCAGAAATGTCCCAGGTAACGCAGCCTTAGTGTGGGAACAAGAGAGAATTCAGGGAGAAAGATAAGGGGGCACAAGGGAAAAACAGTACGTGGTAGCCAAAGCGCACCACCCTTTGCAACATGAGTAACGAACTAGCTGGTGAAGGCCAGACAGTTTGTTCCAGCTGCACGGCAGAGGAGGGAGCGATATGGAGGTATCTCGGTCCACCCCGACCACAGGGGGTTGCATCCCAAAAAATAATTGCTGCTCACAGACTAACTGTTGACCTACAGTACCCCAGCCTCATTATCCCTGCTTACCATATTAAAAATCACGCCCTTTGCTGCATAATGATATGTAAATAAGGGGGGCATACCCCCAACAACCGCGCAGATGGCAATCTGGCCAATGAAGTATGTCGGCCATGCTTCCACATCCCACCTTCAGCAACTATAAAACAGAGGATAGCTCACTAAAGTTTTTGGAAGGGAAGAAAATTGAACCGCCGACCTGGTCACTGGAGATTGCTGACGAGCGAGCCTCCTTCTCCCCTCCCCCAAACAGGGACGCCTCCTTGGTAAGACTTGCGCCTCCGACAAACGTCGGATGTTACCCGGGAAAATATATTATTATTGAAAGCACTTAATTGTTAGTTTGAGCTCATAGAAAGAAAATTTGTAGCAGCAAGTGCTTTTATCAACGGCAATTCCGAACCTGTTGTATCTGTTGCTTTAAAAAAATCTTATTCTTTTTCTTTGCAAAACTGTCTCAGGGAAAGTCCTCAAACAGGGGGGCTCTGGCAGGCAAACGTAGATTATAAAGATAAGGAAGGGCCTTCCGTCCCTCCCTTTCACGCAACACTCAATTCAGGTGGGTACAGTGAAGGCAGAGGTCCAGTCAATTTATCAAAGGATTCAACTTCAGCCTTTAGAAGAGAAATTGAAGGGGAGGCCTATTTGTAGACTTCAGCTACTTAGTGCGAGGTTATAAAGATGAAGTCAGACTCTTAGAGATGCACAGAGAAAGGAGAAGAGGCAACAGGAACAAACTGCAGCAAGGGCAATTCCAACCAGAAATAAGAAACAAGAAATTCACCAGAGTGCTACAATGTTGGAAGCAGTGCCCAGAGAGGTGGTGGCCTCTTCATCCTTGGAGCTGTTCCAAACTCAGTTAGACAAGGCCCTGAGCAACCCAATATGGCTTGGAAGGTAGCCCTGCTCTGAACAGGGGGATTAGAATACAGACCTCTAGAAGTCCTTTCAGCTTCAATTATGTCATGATGCTGATATCGTCAGAGGAGGTTAGATGACTAGCTGAAACTAGAGACCTGATGTTTACATGAAGTAATGCTAGCACAGAGGAATCCCACCCCCAGTAATCGCTGGAAGGGGTGGTGTACCCAGAATGCATTTTGTTCTTTCGGCTTTATCTGGTGGGATACAAAATGGAATATAATCCAGTATCTGATAAAAGACTACACTTCTTCCTATAAATTTTGCCCTGTAGACTTTCATAACAACGGTATTATCACTTTTAGGATCTACTCAGACATTTAATTTTTTCCCCTCTCCCAGTGCATAGAAGTCTAGGCAGACTCGGCGTTGAAGGATCTTTCCGTATTCCTTGCATTACTATATTAAACAGTAACTCAGTACTTGCAGGAATGACTTACACACTGGTTCTATAGCGAGAGCTCACAAGAATACTCTAGCTGAATCTTATGCAGGAAATTCTTTACTGATAACCATTCTAGCAATTCATTACTATGATCAGCTATGATTTTGTATAGGCCCTCCAGAAATGACAAAAGGTAAACCACTTGTGAAATCCATGTGCTACTTGAAGTGCATGTGTAGCCAGGCATAAGAATGAACACAAATTACCAGCACTACTTTGGAGAACATCAAAAAATCCCACTCTTGTTCCAGGAAGCATCCATGCATTTATTTATTGCAATGCCACTTTCCCTCTGGATGCACAGCTTGGTGTATATGTTACTGTTCCAACACTACCAACCAATAACTTTTGCAGTGTTAACGTGGATAATATTGTTGATCAATCACTCCTAAAGCCTCTTCTCTATGTTTGCAGTGTGTGCCTCTTACAAAATTAAGACTCCCAAGTATATGTTAGAAGATATGCTGGTATTCTGCAAGGATTACCAAACACAGGTCTACCTTATGCAATGCTTGCATAGACCTTTGGCTGGAATAAATGCATGAGGTCCAGTTCTCTGTGTGTGTACTGCAGTAAGCCCTAGGACCATCAGAAATCATGTATCCCATGAAATTTTGAAACAGAGAATGGAGCTAATCATTATGTAATAAAACCAAGAGATGCCAGAAATGGACACAGTGAACAGATACATTTCATGTATGCCTAGGAGTAGAACTAGGGCTGTGCCCTTCCGTCTTCCCAAATGGCTTAATGTGCTCTCCACTAGCTGAAAACTTTCCGAGTTACCCATCTTTTGTTGGACAGCCACAAGAGGGCAATACTTCATACAAAATCTCTGTGATACACGGCTCCAAAATACAGTGCTGTACAGATAGCCAAGTGATGATGTGCTAATACTAGCCAAACGAATGCACCTCCTGCCTGTGAGATGCTCCCTTTCTGGACCTTCTAACCTGAGACCTTACATCTAGATCCCAGTGCTGATAATCCAATCCTGTCACAATGCAACGTCTGACATTCTGCTAAACCATACATCGCTAGCCATCAGCATGAAGTACGTGGTAAAGCTAACTATCTCATCAAAATGCACACGTCTAAAAGGTAGTGGTGTAGTTGTATGTGAAAGTATAAACAAGTTCAAGGAGAGCTTCACGTCATGTATCTTAGAAACCTCTTTCAGGTTGGGATGCATTGCCCCTTCAAGGTGAGAATCTCCCATGACTATGGAGAGAGCTTTGGGCTGCTGGCTCTCAGTGACACCTCTAGTTTTCAGATGTGTCATTGTAGGCATGTTCTTAGTTGTACCGGGTAATTAAAAGTAGAAACATAGGGCAGTGTCTGAGATATGTTCTTAGCCATATCTAATGAGGCCTTCCAACTAACCAGGTTGGTTGTGATGTGTTAGCCCAAGACTACAAAGGTCTAGGCTTGTGCATATGATGTTACTGATCCTCAAGATGCTTGTGAACTGTATGTGCCACTATTATGTACCAAATGCAAATGCTGACTTTAAGGCCTTAGGAAAATATCAGCAATTACCAAAAGCGTCCTCAGCTGTGTCTGTGTTATGCTGTTCTTTTTATCAGCTTTGTCATACGGTTACCAAGGCCTAGTGAATTTTACCTAAGTAGAGAAATATTTCATAAGAATAGCATTACTAGCCTCTCTCTATTCTAGATACTGAAATATTCAGTCCATATGCAATAATTGCAGTACTTGTGAAGTATTACTCAGGAAAAAAAAAGAGGCCTTTAGCCCAGTTGCAAGTAGATGTTACATATTGCTTGTAAAAAGGGCATTCTGCCTTTGGATAAAAATCCCATTTCACAGGTAGTATTCTTCACCTACAAATACTTCAAAGTAGTTTGGAGGTACTTGGGTGGTGCAACTCCCTCAAATGTTACTATTTCATACGCCTAACTTGCAGGATATATGTAGTGCAGCGTAAACTCCTTATTCCAGATCTTATTAATCCAAATGGCTCTATCATCCAAAGCCACCTGCTACTACTCAACCTGCTTATTTTGGTATGCTCACCACAGGAAATTTCTAATTGAGGATGTGCCCTTTAAATTACAGTTCTTCCATTTTGTTTTATGATGAAATAGTAATTAAAACAAAAAAAATCTCAGGAGTCTATTTGGAGAATACATGCATGCACTAGTTGATGATATGCTGGGCCCAGATAATCCCAGGCGTGTTGGGGGAGCAATTTAAATCAAAAGTTTTGAACACACGCATCTGAATTCAGTGAGTCCTTGGAAAAAATAGTTCTTCCTTTGAGCCCTGCTTTCCAGGTCAACACCTCTCAGTGGCTTTTTTGGTTGCAGAAAACTCAGCCCTGGCCCTCTTGGCCCACCAGGAGAGTCTCTCTCCCTCTGTCACTTCAGAGGCCTCGCTCTGGCCAAGTCCTGCAGCACACTGCCCCCCTGCAACTCTCAGCTGTCTCCAATCTGCATTCAAACTGCAGATTCCCTACCAAACTCCTGCCCTGCCAAAGGCACTTGCTCTCCAAAAGGCTCTCTAAGGTCAGGATGTTTGGGGCAACTGAAATCTCCTGGAGTTTCATCTCGATCCACAGTGCAGCAACCAGGACAAGACAAATAAGCAGCCATTCCCCCTGGTGCCCAGCCACATGCTTTTACATCTATACACTCATTATTATCGCAGTTTCCTGGCTGTTTTTTTTTTTTTCCCCCCTAGATTTTGAGTCCTAGCTTTGCATCTCAAAGCAAATAGAAAGCTTGGAAGGAGAGGAGAAGTCTTTTTATGCATGCCATGCTGCTGTTGAGATTTGTTTAGGCCTCTTCTTTGCACTGTGCATGCTACGGCATTGTGTAGCCCTGCAGACTGGTGCTTCCACCGAGGGTCGTCGGCCTTACACCGGAGGAGCCGTCACTATGGGGTTTATGTAGGCAGCAGAGCAGCAGGTGTTTGTGTGGAGAAGGGCTTTGTTCAGCCCTCTCATGCCACACCAGGACTATGTTCCTGGAGCAATGCGATCAAAGCAATCTGATTTTGACTAATAGTGGGATTAATGAGCTTTGTCAGGTCTTGAGCTGTCCAACTAAGGATGCTCGTTATGAGCCCAGGCCAATTACAGACTTAGCTGCTGCCTTCAGACATGGGGCTGAGAACGATCCTTTTTTCTTTCGTGGCCATTTGTGTTTCAGACATAGAGACAAGATGCTCTGAGGTAGTTCTGTTGCAAGGGAATAATCCCTCCCTGCAGCTCACATTGCAGGTGGGCTCCATCCTCCCTGCTAGGCTCCCTCAGAATGTTCTTTATTCTAAAATTAAATGAAAAACTGGGTTTCTAATGAAAACTTTGTCCCCTACTTTCCAGGTTCTGCAAAGGAGATGGAGTAGCAAGAAGAAATCTGCAGAGTAGGAGGCTGGGACAGCAGAAGAAGACAGGGAAACTTGTGAATTGGCCTTATCTTTGCCAGAAACCATTTCTGAGTTTACTGCCTTTGCTATGTAGACCAAATTGGTCAGTCAGCTGTGTATCATCCCAGCAAAAAACAGAGCAGTTCAAAACCAGCTCAGTCCAGGCAGTTTTAAAGCTGCAGCCCCACTAGTGCAATGCAGCCAGCTCTGTTTGACCCATCATCTTTAAATGAAATAGATTAGACCAGGGTCTCTGTGGGGTTTTTGAGATACAGCAAAAGCATTGTAGAGATCCTGCCAGTTTTCACAGGCTGCGTTTCCTTCAAGGCGGTCTCTCACTGTCCCTAGATTAGAGCAATAATCACGTCTGACTGTAAGATGAGAGAGCTGCTAATTTCAAGGAGTGAAAGATCTTGAGCTTTTAATGATGCACACTGGAGCCAATTTAAACACACTCGCAAACTCACTTGCCAAGTTGCATCATTGCAATTTGTCAGGCACAAGTTTCTTAACTGTACCTACGGAGACCTTACTAAAATCATCCTAAGTCATTTCCTGGAAAGACAAACCAATTATATTAAATTGCTTGCCTTGAGTCTTTAGACACAGGCTCCTTAAAGCTGTAACCTACCTGGAATTTGCATTTGGCTTCCTTGTCAAAGTCAGAGTGATTAGTTCAAATCAATACATGTAATAATCTGCGTAGGGTTTCCTCAGAGAAAAGCAAAGGAAATCACAGACATTTCCCCTGGAGGAAAGGTAAAGCTTAAAAAAAGAAACTAGGAAATTACAGTTTCACAATTACAGATGAAGCAATTAAAAAAAAAAATCTGAAATGCCACAGTTTTGTTCTTATGGCTATGTTAGCATCCATCAAATATTACTAGTCATCAGTTAATAAGTATCAGCCTGACGTGCCTGTTTTCCACAGTCTCTCTATTTTGCCTCACCAGCACAAAATGTCTTCTTAAAGGCATACATCTTAATGCTGAGAGAAATCAAACTGGCAACTGAGGAATCCAGTGCTGAAGTCCATCACTGCCACAGGTTATGAAACAGCTTGCCCCTTCTGAGGAAAAAAAAAAAAAAAAGAAGAAGAACTTTAATAATAAAATAATTGAAAATTGACAGTATACATAATCCAGCCCAATCTGTTCTCTCTCCTGCCACCTCTCTCAGGTTATTAGGCAGAGCAGAGGGGTTGCCTTGGGCAGCAGATTAGTAATGGCAGCAAAATTGCCAAGACCCCAGCAGAGCAGAATCCTGGAAAATTTCAGTGGGGCATAAATGGAGGTGGTCACTGAAGGAGTGGGGCAGGGAAGGAAGAACAGCCCCTCCCCGAACTGGCAATTGTGTCCTTGTGTTTTTCTGTATCCTTAGCAGCGGGTAGTGAATTCCAGCTCTTCAGGGCTGTCCCTGCACAACTCTGTGGCCTCCTTTTGGGTTTGGCAACAAAATTCAACTGCCGAGAAGCCTGTCAGCCAACCCTTCAAGTCTGCCAGTGCAACTCTTATCCTAAACCCTACCCGACAAGCACGCCATAGTTCCATTAAGGATCCCAAATCCTATTTTCCACTGCCATGTTCCCTACAAGATCAAAGATCAAGAATACCTCCAGCCCACCTCCGCCATATGTGTCAGCTCACAGACCCAAGTGAGGGCTGCTACCTACAGACTTGGAAATAGAGAGTTCAGTCCCCTGTCCTGCAAAGACCTTTGGCATCCCAGACTATTTTCACACAATGTCAGACCATGCAGAGACTGTATTACAAAGTCTATGATATACATTCTGAAGTATCTAATAATTTCTTTAGTGAAATTAAATGATTCAAAATGATCAAAATGAAGCATTTTGATTTTTCTCAATTGAAATTTAGCATAATTGACCCAGAAGACATTTCAGTGTTTCAACATTGCTCTCTCATGCAAAAGGAAGATTAGAGAAGTAGGAATTCACCATTGAAGAGAAACACTATTTGCCCAAAGATGAGAGAGGTTTGGAGAGCAGACTCCACCAGGAATATCAATGACTCCCCCACTGCTTCTGATCTTCCTTCTCTTTCTGCAGGTGTGGGAGTGAGGGCAAATTTAAGATAGCATTTAAAATACCAGCAGAAAATGAGTGGAAATGGAAAAGGTCCCACGTCCCTGTAAGATGAGTTTGCAAGAGAGAGATGATGAATTATCTTCTTGAGTGGCCTGTCTCCTTCCTTTACTACAAAGGCACCTTAGACAACTAGATTAGATTTAGTCACCTAACTTTTAAATAGCTTAACTGCAGGGAGATGAATCCCATCTGCTGTATAGACATGTGGCATGTGCTCAAGATCCATGATGGGTCTGGATCTACTGCACAGCTCTGTCCAGGAGATGCATTTCACATTCTCTGAAATATCACACTGAGCTGCACCGTGTGCTGTTCTGACTGTCTTTATGTGCACAGTAAACTATGCACATCCCGAAATCTGGGATGCATTGAGCCTAATCCACATGACATGGAGAAAGCATGTGTGAAATTGCACGTGCATGTGTAAAAAAACAAAACCAAAAACCCTTCCCTGGAAATCCACCAGCCTTACCCTCCCAAGCCTGCAGTTCTGCACCATGCCATCACACCATATTTCCATACCACAGCAATGCAGGAGGCCAGGCTCCATGATTACTCTTTCAAATGCTCATGGGTGTGAAATGCTTGGGGAAAACATACGGGAAGACTTCCTTGCTGAGCTTTAGCTGTATGCAAGTGACCTATTTAAAGCTAATCAGGCTTCCTCTGTGTTCATCAGAGAGAAAGAAGTTAGCATCTTCACAGAGCGCTTCTTCCTTAGGGTTGGTTGAATCATCCCCAGGAACTGCCTGTCTCTCTCCGTTGAGTCCAGAGGGGGTTTAGATGACTAGATTAGATTCAGACAAAGCTTTTAGGTGCTTCCTGGTAGATGACATGAGCGTTTTCACCCACAATCCTCCCTAATTTCTCCCTTTTATCTCTACCGAGAGATCTCCAACCACCCAGGCACCAGCATGAGGTCCTTCAGTAGGATGCCTGAATTTAGGTGAGATGAACTGAATCCTAAGAGTCAGTTAGTCTAACACAAACAGATAATGTAACTCCCTGTATTTCTCTTGTTGGCAGATGTTGAACTTTTGATGTATTTGGTGACATAATTAATACATTCATAATGGATAATTTGCTGAAGGAGCACAATAACTTAATTACTGCAAGGTGGAAGTTTCACAGTTATTCAGTTCACCTCACAGAAGAAAATCCTCTTGTCTTCCCTTTACTCTGCTTCCCCAAATACTTGTGCTGCCTCCCCAGCTATAATACTGGATTGTGTCACTTCCTCCTTTACCTATGGATGTCCCCTTGTATGACTTTTCATAATTAACTTGTGCAGGAGAACTATGACAATTTTCAGAAAAGTTTTTTAAAACGTAGCGCCCTACTATGGCTAAAGAAAATCCAACAAATAAAATAGCCATCTTCAACTTACCGGAAAGCATCAGCACCAGTGTATACACATTTATATACACTCAGGTTTGTGCCTTCGCCATCTGGTGGCAAAGCACGATCATAGCGTGTCCACAGAGCTGAGAAAGTTTTTGGACCCTATCTATTTGTTTGAAAATGGGGATTCTAAATAAGTAAGATGGTTGAGAAAGTTTCCATTTTCCGACGTTTGTTCATAATATCATCAGTTATATACATACATCATTTGGAGAGCTTCTATTTTGTAAATAGGTGATACTTATTGTTTACTGCTGCTACTTGTTTTAATGTATCATCTTGTATTATATTGTACTGACCAACATTGCATTGCATCATATCTGAGTGTTGTGGCACAAAAATATCCGACATGCTCTTTTCAGATAGTTGACTATGCATCTAGTCATAAGCTTCAGCAAAAGGCTGTCCCAGCTTATTCCAGTTATAGCTGAGCACACTGATTTATCTTACCCAAATTTAAACCTCTGCAGCAGATTTGAGTCCATCTGACCTCCCCAATCTAATCTTCCTTTAAGGTTAATAAAGAAAAAGGGGGGCACTTCTTGGGCACTGTTCATCTTTTCTTAGAAGAGACATCTTCATAGCCCGGGATCCATGAATCTTCTTTGTAAACTATGAAGAACACGAGATGCGGAGCTTAGGTGAAGGCGATTACTTCTGAGATCATATACCTTATATCTTAGACAGCCAAAGCACAGACAGCAAAAAACCTCACATCTTGTCCTTCAGACTGGGGAATCCAAGTCAGTGAGTGTAATTAGAACCCGGTTACTTTCTCATGTATCCTGAAATATTGGAGCTGAGAAAGATATCTGAGCCATATTACATACTAAGATCAAATTAAAAAAAAAGTACTTCTCTTCTTCTTTTTTCTAACTCTTACATTGTGTAGGAGGGAATTTACTAGTTGCACTGGTTAGTATGAAATTTGCGTTTTCCTGGCCTTAGAAATTAGTAGCTGAAAGATCTATTTCCCATCTCTAGTTTCTTTGCTATGAAGGATGGCCATTCATTTTCTTACACCCACTGCTTAATCCTGCCTGCTATAATACTGGATTTCAACACAGGTGGAGTTGCTTGCTTTCTCAACTGGGAAGTAACATCTGTGTTCACTTTGGAAGTTCTTGTATGATCCAGTGAGTGTAATTATAACCTGGTTACTTTCTCATGTATCCTGAAATATTGGAGCTGAGAAAGATATCTGAGCCATATGACCCTTGATCTCCAGATGTCTATACACACATATAGAAGCTCCATCGTTAACCAGATAGACAAAAGCCTGTTCTCCTTCTTTTTCAGAGTGCTGGGTATTACCAAGAGTGGAATAAATCCAAATCTTCCCAACATTTTGGAAAGAGACCATCTCTGTTACACAAAACAGAAATAACAGAGATAGATAAAGTCTGTTTCTATTTAAAAGTAGACTGAAATTTAGCAAAACATCATTTCAGGACAATGTGGAACTAGAAGGTTACAGTCTAGGAATCCTAGAATAGCCTCATTTTCACACGTGTTCTTTGTGGCTTGTATGTCCAATTCATTGATAGAATTGATACAGCAGCAGAAGATAGTAGTGATGTATTCTTCTGTGCAAACAAATTGCAGTTACTTACCTTTGGTTTAATAAAGACATGATAAGTGAAAATGGATATGCATTTAACTCTTTTCATAGTCCTGGAGTTTAAGTGCAGTTGACATCTACTCTGGAATATCATTGTAATCCCATGCAGACAAATGCATTTGAAACCTTATTTTCCCCAGAGATGCTGACCATCCATTTCTGTCTTCACAGGTAACTCTGTATATCCTGCACACCTTCAAAAGTCAGCTCATGAATTCATACCTCCATGTACCTACTAGTCAGACAGTCAGTTTGTTATGAGTGAGAATGGAGCTTGGTTTGGTGCAGGAACGAGCAGAATTAATCAAAGAGTGTTTTCTATCAGACATTTGTCTAGAAGAATGCCATCAAGTTGACTGGAAACAGTTGGAATCCAACCAGCGGACTTTAATATCCTTTTCTGAATTAAAAAAATATTAGTATCACAGTTATAAGTAAGGCACTGAAGGAATAGTTGGTTTATTTGTAATAAATCTGGAGTAGCTCTGCATGCATATGGCTGCTTATGGAATTCATCTCACCTACAGATATACCTTTAAGCATGCCTTCGTTTCTGTCTTCCATCTTAGTTTCTTCTCAATAGGGAGGGGGAGGAAAAAAAAGTAACAGGTGTTTTTACAGAATGGTTCATGTGAATATCTTAGACATCTGCTACATGATGAGATGAGTTATGCCATAGAAGTGCCCATTTTTTCCTTCCTTTTCCCTGTTCAGGATGTGTAGAATGATAAGTTCAGGAGGCTGCAGCCAGGGCCTGTCCCTCTGGCCCTGAGCCAGGTGGGCAGAGAAGACCTGGAGATGGTAGCCGAGTTCAACCAAGAGTCCAGATGACCAGGAGAGTTCCTGGTGATGAAGCAGGTATGAGGTCAAGCTGAGAAGTCAGCCTGTGGGTCAGAGCCAGGATCAGGCCTGGTGAGGGTAACCAGGGACAGAGAGAGTCCAGTGCCTACTGGGCAGGCCCAAAGTGACAAGATAGGTCCAGGTCAAGCTGGGAAGTCAGTCCACAGGGCAGGGTCCAGAGCAATGGAGTCTGCACGCTGAGCTGAGCTGAGCTGAGCTGAGCTGAGCTGGAGATCAATGCTCCTCTAGGGAAGCTCAGACAGAAACTGAAGGCCCAGGGTTGAGCTTAAATGGGGCTCCTGGGCTCATGGGGCAGGAGGTGCAAGTGGCTGCCTCAGGCAAGGATGATCAGGCCCATTAAGGCCTGTTAGTGCCCTCAGACCCTGGAAACAGTAGTCATTGAAATGCTCACTAGCATATGTAATTTTGATTTAAGAATTCAAAGAACTGGGAAATGTTCCTACCTCTTTAAGATCTGTCAGAGACTATTTCTTCTCTTTGCAGTCTCATTTAGCCTACTTCCCACTAACAGCTCTTGAACATTGATACGTATGTATTTACCATTATTAGACTGTGACTTAGTGGCATTCATAGTGCTCCAGCTTCACACTGGCACAATCTAGGTAGATAATGTATGTTACAGCTGGTTTGGGATAACACAGACAAGTGATTACGTTTCAGAATGGCATTTTGGATGAAATCAGTATGGTCCTCATTGACCAAAGGAAGTAAGCTGCTCACCGCTAGTGGGAGCATATGATCATGATCGGTTTTTGCCAGTTGTTCTCCAGAGTGTATCAAGACAAGATTGCTTACCTAATGTGAACAAATATCTGAGCAAAACGGCAGCAGAAAATTACACCACAGTAGCTGAGTTCCTCCTCCTAGATCTAATGAACAAGGCAGAAGCACAGCCCACTCTCATTGTAATGCTTTCAGTTATTTACCTGATGACTGTAGTTGGAAATCTGGGCTTGACTGCATTGATAAGGATTGTCTCCCCAAACCACCCTCCCAAATAGCTTTTCCTTAGCCATTTGGCAGTCTTAGACCTCTGCTGCTCAGGCATCACCCCCAGGACGGTGGCCAGTCTCTTAGCAGAGAGCAAAGCTGTCTCATTTGGTGGCTGTGCTGCCCAGATGTATTGTTTCTCTACATTTTGCACCAACGAATGTTTCATTCTGGCTGTGATGGCATATGACCAGCTGGAAACCAGTGCTATTCAAAGCTGTCATGTCATGAAGCCTCAGCATCCAGCTGTGACTTGGTTCTTACTCTTGTGGGTCTCTAATCTCAATGATACACAGCAGCTGTGCCTTTTGGGTGTCCTTCTGCCATTCCAGCATCACCAGTCACTTCTGTGGTGTGGTACCCCTGATCTGTGGTATCTCCTGCTCTGACATCGGGGTTAACAAGATCATCCTCGCAGCATTTTGCATCTTAGGTGACATCTTTGTCATACTGGAGGTACGCATTTTGCTACATCTACATCATCTCTGCCATCCTGGGGTGTCACTTCAGCGAGGGAAGGCACAAAGCCTTCTCCACCTGTGCATCCTGTGCACTTGATAGTTTTTGCCATATCCTTTGGCACTCCAGCTACACAGCCCACAGCTCTGGCTCCTTGCCTGACCAAGACCAGGTGATATGTGTGTTTTATACAATGGTAAGCCCCACAGTCTACAGCTTGAGGACCAAGGAGGTCCTCAAAATGAGGCACTGAACAGACTGTTACATGGAGAAAATTGTTTGTCAGTCAACAAAACCTCCAGAGGAGTTGGAACAGGTGCTATTGAAGGGTAACACTAGGAGAGGTTGCAGAATTGTGGCTGCTGAGGTGTCATAAGGCTGGCTACAGAGTTCAAGGAGACCCTACAGCGGAACAGGTTGTGCGAAGTAGTAGGGGACAATGTATGGTGACAACCTGTGTTGGGAGAGGTTTTGCGGTCAGAAGAGGACACTCGGTAGTGATGAGTGTGCTAAGGGAGGTTCTGCAGTGACAGTGGACCCTTGGGGAATGAGAAGTTGTGTTGAGGGAGGTTGTGAAATCAGCAGCAGGCATTATGGAAGAGGACTGATAATTTCTCAATCTGTGTGACCCTGAGCAGCAGTAGAGCATCTTCTGCAAGGCTTGTGAAACTAGAGCTGCTCATGGATGGAGCTGGGAAGCAAAGCATCAGTGCAAGAGTCAAGCTATAACTTTGGACAGACAGTTCTTGTGTTCCTTATATCGTGAGACTGTCTGAAGAAGGGAGAAGTAGTGAAAAAGCATTACTATTGCATGCCAAACATTGGTAAATTCCCATTTTTGATGGTCCCTGGCTCATCTCTCTGGGACAGCAGCACCAACCCGGTCATTTACTTCCTCTTCAGGAGCAACCGTCACCACCGGCTCCATGGCTCTGGGAAAGTCACCTTCCGACAAGCGTTTGCAGAGAAAGCAACGTGCGGAGAAGGAAGCCAAGTGCCCAGAGACACTGCTGCAGAGACTGCTGTATAAATCCCTGCTGGCGAGGAGGTGTGGGAGGGTGGGGCAGCCTGCAGAGGGGACTGAGGGGAGGTGGGCAGCAGTGCTCAGCCCCCAGCAGAGCCAGGGCATCTCCACTGAGGTGGGAGCAGCTCAGCTGGTGACATGCCCCTTCCGAGCAGGGCTGTGCTGGGGACCAGGGAGCTGGGTGAGAGCGATCCTTGTCTGCACACCATGCCAGGGCCTCTTCTCATTACGTGGTCCCCCCTTGTGGAAGGGGACGTGGTGCACAGAGCATGGCTATGCAGAGTGCAGGGAGGAAGAGTGACCCAGGACGTTGGGCATGTCTTTGGGACCCTGAACCTTACAGGGAGTCTTTTCCCTCACTTTGACTTGAGGCCAAGCCTGCAGGACTCCAGTGCATTCTGGCAGCTCCTGGGAGGCCACTCTCAGCAGGGATGAGTTTCATCCTGGCTATTTTGGGCTTGTATAGAAACATCCTTCAGGCCTGAACACCTAGGGGACCGTTCAGCTGGTGCCACGGCTGCTCTGGTCAACACACAGGGGTCCTGGAGTGATGCGTGGTGCTTCTGTGTGTGTAGAGAAGAGCACCAATTCCTCACCTACACCCTGAGTCTCTCCATCGCTGTCCCCAGGGGGCTGGAGGGGGAACTCATCTCTCCCAGCTTTCGCCCAAGATGGCCATCTCCAGATGAGTTAGTTGCCCTAGGCTGTCTGTACAGGCAGTGGAGAGAAAGGTGCTTGTAAGGAGCTTTTCCCTTCCCTATGTGGCTGCAGCACACAGCTCCTGCTGAGCCATCAGCCACCCTCCTGTGCCTGTGCCAAATCTCTTCCCCACCACTGTCTCGCCCCACACTGGGGATGCCTCGCTCCCCTTACGCAGTGCCATGCAAGGCCTCTCACCCTAGTGCTTCTGAGAAAGCTTTCAGCTCCCAGCCACAGCACCTTATCTCACTGTCTTCCCAGTAGCTGCTGGGAGGGTCACCTCTCTTCCTGGCACTGGCACTTGCCTGTTGCTGCAGGGCTGAAAGGGCATTTCTCTGCCTCTCCATCCAGCTCTCCACACTTTCTATTTTTTATTTTTATTTTTGGCTCCTGCCCTCAATCCTTCCCTCCTTTGTTTCTCCATTACTCTCTTTCTGGGTTGGCTGGTGCGTGGATCTAATTAACACTAAAACAGTTTATGAGCAAGTGAAGGGCTGGATTTAAAAGGAATGGATCTAAATCTGATTTTTTGAAATTAAGTTGAGAGCAGAGAAAGAAGGGAAAATGTCTGCACCAGAACATTCAAAGAACTAACAGGGGTCAAAACTTTTCTTTTTTGTTCATTTTAATTCTATGGGGTAACAGTATTCCTGAAGTCATTTCACAGAATCACAGAATGGTTGAGGTTGGAAGGGACCTCTGGAGATCATCTAGTCCAACCCCCTGCCCAAGCAGGGTCACCTAGAGCAGTTGCCCAAGATCGCATCCAGGCGGGTTTTGAATATCTCCAGAGAAGGAGACTCCACAGCCTCTCTGGGCAACCTGTTCCAGTGCTCTGTCACCCTCACAGCGAAGAAGTTTTTCCTCATGTTCAGATGGAACTGTCTGTGTTTCAGTTTGTGCCCATTGCCTCGCGTCCTGTTGCTGGGCACCACTGAAAAGAGTCTGGCTCCATCCTCTTGACACCCTCCCTTCAGATACTTGTACACGTTAATAAGATCTCGTCTCAGCCTTCTCTTCTCCAAGCTAAACAGGCCCAGCTCTCTCAGCCTTTCCTCCTAAGAGAGATGCTCCAGTCCCCTAATCATCTTTGTAGCCCTTCGCTGGACTTCCTCCAGTAGTGCCACATCCCTCTTGTCCTGGGGAGCCCAGAACTGGACGCAGTACTCCAGATGTGGCCTCACCAGGGCTGAGTAGAGGGGGAGGATCACCTCCCTCGACCTGCTGGCAACATTCTTCCTGATGCACCCCAGGATACCATTGGCCTTCTTGGCCACAAGGGCACATTGCTGCCTCATGCTTAACTTGGTGTCCACCAGCACTCCCAGATCCTTCTCAGCAGAGCTGCTTTCCAACAGGTCAGCCCCAACCTGTCCTGGTGCATGGGGTTATTCCTCCCTAGGTGCAGGACCCTGCACTTGCCTTTGTTGAGCTTCAGGAGGTTCCTCTCCGCCCATCTCTCCAGCCTCTCCAGGTCTCTCTGAATGGCAGCACAGCCCTCTGGGGTATCCGCCACTCCTCCCAGTTTTGTACCGTCAGCAAACTTGCTGAGGGTGCACTCTGTCCCTTCATCCAGGTCATTGATGAAGAAGTTGAACAAGACTGGACCCAGTCCTGACCCCTGGGGGACACCGCTAGCTACAGGCCTCCAACTAGACTCCACACCACTGATCACAACCCTCTGAGCTCTGCCATTCAGCCAGTTCTCAATCCACCTCACTGTCCACTCATCTAACCCACACTTCCTGAGCCTGTCTATGAGGATGCTATGGGAGACAGTGTCAAAAGCCTTCCTCAAGTCAAGGGAGACAACATCCACTGCTCTCCCCTCATCTACCCAGACAGTCATCCCATTGTAGAAGGCTATCAGATTGGTTAAGCATGATTTCCCCTTGGCGAAGCCATGCTGACTACTCCTGATCACCTTCTTGTCCTCCACATGCTTGGAGATGGCCTCCAGGATGAGCTGCTCCATCACCTTTCCAGGGATGCAGGTGAGGCTGACTGGCCTGTAGTTGCCTGAGTCCTCCTTCTTGCCCATTTTGAAAACCGGGGTGACACTGGCTTTCTTCCAGTCCTCAGGCACCTCTCCTGTTCTCCATGACCTTTCAAAGAGGATGGAGAGTGGCTTAGCAATACCATCCGCCAGCTCCCTCAGCACTCGTGGGTGCATCCCATTGGGGCCCATGGATCTGTGGGTGTCAAGTTTGCTTAAATGATCTCTAACCCGATCCTCCTCCACCAAGGGAAAGTCTTCCTTTCTCCAGACTTTCTCTCTTGCCTCCAGTGTCTGGGGTTCCTGAGGGCTGGCCTGAGCAGGAAAGAATGAAGCAAAGGCGGCATTCAGTAACTCTGCCTTCTCTGCATCTTTCGTCACCAGGGCACCCTCCCCATTCAGCAAAGGGCCCACATTTTCCCTAGTCTTCCTCTTGCTACTGATGTCTTTGAAGAAGCCCTTCTTGCTGTCCTTGACATCTCTCACCAGATTTAATTCCAAACGGGTCTTAGCCTTCCTCGTTGCATCCCTGCATACTCTGACAATGTTCCTGTATTCCTCCCAAATGGCCTGTCCCCCTTTCCACTTTCTGTAGACTTCCTCCTTCTGGTTGAGTTTTGCCAGGAGCTCCTTGCTCATCCATTCAGGTCTCCTACCTCCTTTGCTTGACTTCCTACTCATAGGGATGCACTGATCTTGAGCCTGGAGGAAGTGATGTTTGAATATTAACCAGCTCTCTTGAACACCCCTTCCTTCTAGGGCCCTAACCCATGGCATTCCTCCAAGTAGGTCCCTGAAGAGGCCAAAGTTTGCTCTCCTCAAGTCCAGGGTTGCGATCCTACTCAGTGCCCTGCTGCCTCCTCGCAGCATCCTGAACTCCACCATCTCATGGTCACTGCAGCCAAGGCTGCCCCCGACCTTCACATCTTCCACCAGTCCTTCTTTGTCTGTTAGTACGAGGTCCAGCAGCACACCTCTCCTTGTTGGCTCCTCCACCACCTGTGTCAAGAAGTTGTCACCAATGCTCTGCAGGAACCTCCGGGACTGTTTGTGCCTAGCTGTGTTGTCTTTCCAGCAGATCTCAGGGTGGTTGAAGTCCCCTATGAGAACCAAGGCCTGGGATCGTGAGGCTACTTCCAGCTGTCTGTAGAAGGCCTCATCGACTTCCTCTTCCTGATCAGGCGGCCTGTAGTAAACACCCACAACAGTGTCACCCATGCTAGCCTGCCCTTTGATCCTTACCCATAAGCTCTCGACTCGCTCTTCATCCACCCCTAGGCACAGCTCAATACATTCCAGTTGCTCTCTCACATAAAGAGCAACTCCACCACCTCGCTTTCCTGGCCTGTCTTTCCTAAAAAGCACGTAGCCATCCATGACAGCATTCCAGTCATGCGAGCTATCCCATTAGTTCAAAGAACTAACAGGGGTCAAAACTTCTCTTTTTTGTTTGTTTTAATTCTATGGAGTAACAGTACTCCTGAAGCCATTTCATGTCAGTTAACAAGGTTTGGAGAAGCCCTTTGACAGTTAATTATAATATTGCTTTAGCAGAGATTTCACTAGAAACCATGAGACCTCTCTGCTGTTCTCCTTCTATATCCAGTTGTTCTTTTGGCTCCACTGACTGCATTTCCTGGATCTCCATGGTTGTAGTGGGATCCTAGGCACCTGGCACACCTACAGTGTGAGGACCCAAAGTCTGGTGACCTAAATCCTACCCTTAGCTTTTACCAAGACTAAAGATAAATCCTTCCCACCCTAAATACTTTACATTTATTTTATCTCTAAATGAAGTTTTCTTGAACAATGCAAGAGAAGAGAAAATGACCATAACTAGTAGAAACATTGCTGTTTCTTGTGATAGTCTCGGGGGGAATGTGTAGGTTTAGGTAATACCTCTGCACCTTGCTGGAGCTCACACAAACGCAGTTCACATGAAAGCCTTGCTCTTGTGTGGACCAAGGCAGCCATAAGAAGCTGTGACCAACAGCCAGGTGTTTACCCAAGCACAAATGTCTGATGAGGTCAGGAGCATGGCACGGGAGGAGCACTTGAGGCCTGGAGTTTATTAAGCACAGGATGGACTGAGGCCGGTATGGTAAAGGTGGAACATGAAGAGCCATCTTGGGGCACAGATCAAACATGTTACAGGGTGGAATTGGGTAACGGGGATGCTATAAATTGTTTGCATGACAAAAGATCCACTTGGGCAGGCCAGCTGCAAGGGAGTATGCCAAGCATGCTAAATCCTCATATGTAGTTCATTGAATCACATAGGGACTGGTCCTGCTCCCTCTGAAATCACTGCAGGACATGTTATTCCCTTGCCAAAGAGCAAGTGCAGCTGTGTAATACCAGACTAGCATGGCTGGAATTAGCTCTTCTCAAATAACCTTGGCTTTTTTTTGTCCTTTTTCAGCCCACACTGAATCTTTCAGCAAAGATTTTTCCTGTGTCTTACATAAAAAAGTATTTACCTGGTCCAGTCACCATTTCCTTTTCCTTTTGTTTTCCCTTTATTTCTTTTCATTATGATTTGCCTTATATTTAGGGTTCTCTTTGACAGTAGTTTTAATAGTATTCCCTCCACCACACATTGTATGATGGGTATTCTCGGTTCTTCTCAGATCCCTTTTCTTTGTCAGGAACATCCCACAAAATGGGTGATGCATATGTTGCTACTCTAATGCAAAGCACAGCTATAACGGAAACGCATCCTAAGGCAGCTCCAGAAAATGCAAAATGGACTGAGAAAATCAGATGGATTTTCAGATGGAGAAAATATATTACCAAATGTGCACAAGATCCATGAAGAGCAGAGAACAACAACGACAACAACAACAAATCTCACAATTAAGTGGGTGCTAATATTCATCTGATTACCAGGACAGAAACAATCTATACAAAATAGGAATCTCTGTCAGCTAAATACTTTTTTTTTTTTTTTTTGCCCTGTTTGTCTCCTGAAATTTCTTTCCATGAGTCATTTCCTCTACACAGAGAGGATTAGAAGTCAAGAGCATGGCTGAATGCCCTGAAACTTGCTCCATGTTCAGACAAAACCAGACTTTGTGAGCTCAATTCTCCTTCAGTTTGAGCTGGTGTAGAGCGACCTCTTCACAAAAAGTCCTGAGGGATGTTGAGGGGACAAATTCCAGCTATCATGCAGCTGGGAAATACTAGCTTTCCAAGTGACAAGGTTGCTTAAGGGATGGGAGAGGAAGGCGAAAAGCAGGGACAGAAACACCAGCAAAGAAAGCTTTGTAAGGAGTCCTTGCCTCTGACAGAGACAGGTTTGAGCTGCAGGGATCAATTCACTATGTCAGAACATGACAAAAAGCATCAGTTCTTTTTAAAATTGTTGGACAAATGTGTCCCTAATTCCTCTTTGCATATGTATAATTTGTACAAGGGTTCTAATTTTCATGCTAACAAATGTGTTTGGACTGCACTCTGTCTACAACAGGTAAAAACGGTTTTTGATAGTATCTCTCTCCTGAGATATGGTCTTTAGCAGGCTATTTCCTGTTAGAGATCAGTTTCAAAAGAACGGTAATCCTGATGAGCTCGGAAACCATCTAGTGTTCAGAAAATGTAAGGTTAAGTTGGTGTCCAACCTTGCACAGCCTAGAAAGGACAACCCCTGATAGGATTTGGCTGCTTTTCCTGGAAAGGGCGTTCTGAATGCGGGTAGCCAAGAGGAAACTTCCAGTAAGAATTACGATGAGTTCTTGAGATATATATATAGGGAGTGTGTGGCCAACCCGCTTTAGGCCAGTTTCCATAAGGATGCAATACAGACTGCAGGGTTTCTTGGGGAAAAATGTGAAGGACTGCTGGCCCAAATCTCTGCTTCCTTCTGTGTTTACTGCTCCACTGCCTCTCTCCCTCCCTCACCCTCCAGCACTCTCCTCCCTGCTCTTCCATATCCTTGTATCCTTACACAGCTGAGAAAAATCCCCAGGAAGGGATAAGCAGCAGCTCATAACAGTCCAGATTCCTGACCAGTTAACTGCCAGGGCGGATGTACTCGCACTTTACAAAGCTGAACAGGAAAAGCAGAAAAATAGTATCTGTACTTCTAAGTTTCATGTAATTGTGTCATCTTAAGTAGCATTAGCATATTACTTCCCCTCTCAGATCACATCTGTTCTTTTAAGAAGAAAGAGAGTGAGTGGCCTGTTGGGGATTACCTCTGACATGACGGATGACATGGAAAGTGTACAAGAGACCATGCAGTCAGCTTTGGCCCCAGCTCTCTATTTGGCTGAATTTCTTGCATTAACCCTATCAGCCCGTTTCACTGCAGGGATGTGTCACACTACTTGAGAGTCATGCTCAGAGTGAGATGATGTCCTTGACAGGTCGATCCTGCCTGTATTCTCCCTCTGATCCTCCAGAAGATGTTCTGGATTACTTCTGGCCAGGTTTTCACAGGGCCCTCGCGGGTCTTTGGAGCAGACTCCAGGAGAAGGGGACCGCCTGCTGTGTGCCTTCCTTCGCTGCCCCCGCAGGCTCTTGTGTGTCTGATAGAGCCTCACTGCCTCCCCAGCTTGCTGCTGTTTTACAGGAGTGCTTCTGGCCTGCAAGGGGGCTTGGCTCTACCCAGCAACCTTTGCCAGCAAATCAGGTGGTCGACCCACTGCACCTCCTACTACCTCCTTTGCAAGGTCAGGGCTAGCCAAGTTCTCTCCTACCTCTAGTGGCTTCTTTGGGATGGGAATTTGTCAGTCTTCCCTTCTCTCTGCCCTGAGGAACTTCCTACACAGTCCTGTGCCTCACAGATGGTGGGAGTTTTGTGGCAGCAGGGGGACTCTCTTCATTATTCCCTTAGGATTCCTTCCTTTGAACTCTGACACACTCACATCCCTTTTCTCATTTGTATTTCCACAGCCTGCACCCTGCCCCACCCTGAATCTCTTCCTTTTTCAGGGAGAGCTTTCAGTTTGTGGCTGGAGGGAGGTTGGCCTGTTCCTTCTGGTAAGCAGGGACAGCATCCAGGCAGACACCTCAAGCAGAGGAGAACATACATCCCCATATAGCTCTCCCTTCCTTCAATACATTGCGGTCATTCTTTCTTCCACGATTCTTTTAGAAAAACTGTTGTTGTTTTTTTTAACAAAAAATTGAATGTTAAGGTGTGGGGAGAGATCCCTTATATGGTTTATTGCCAAAAATAATTGTTTTTGAAATTATTTTTGACCAGACACTTTTGACAATATGTGATCTATGCAATGGCTTTAGGAGCAAGAAAGTTGATGGAGAAGGAGCTGAGATTTTTGCTCTCAGTTAACGTGAAGGCTGAAAGCAAGAAGCAAACAAAGACCAGGCTGATACATTTTAAAAAGGTGTTTAATAAATTTAGCACACAAGGACAGTGACAGTAAGCAGAGTTAGAAAGCTATGCAGCCTGCTTCTCATGCCATATTGTGCAGGAGTCTAAATGAACAAAGGGCATTTGAATATGGGTTAATATAGGGGACTAGCAACATGGCTTGGGATAACCCTAGATTAAAGCGTTATATTCACTTTTCCCCCCCCGATTTCTAGAGTCCAATGGTTTAAAGGAATCTTCATAGTCTTCCTCTCTCTTTCCTTTTGTCTCCAATGCAGAAGGGGTTCAGGCAAAAGAAGGGATGAATTTAAGAGGGCATAGTTATAGTTTTGTGGCTTTCCCGTTCATCTTTGTCATCTGCTGAATCTTTAAAGGCCCTCTGGAAGGCCAGCCTGAGGGTGAGCTGAATCCTCCGATCCCTGCAGCTGCCCACGATGAAGTAAAGAGCTGGACTGAGGCTGCTATTGATGCAGGACAGCACAAAACCAAACTCTGGGGAGTAGAGAAATTTATAGCCCCAGAAGTCAAAGAGGATCAGGATGCTCAGCGGAACAGCAAAAATGAGGAAGAAGAGGACGGTGAGCATAATCAGGGTGAAGAGCCTGCCTGTTTGGAGGTGCTGGGAGCTGCAGTTGACTTTGAGGAAGAGGGTGAGGCTGAATACCAGCATGAGGGGCGTGCAGAAGAGGAAGTCCAGGACTCCAATGGTGATGAGGAGTATGTGGCAGTTGCTAGAGGGGCGAACAGTGCTAGAAACTTACCCCAGCATGTTCAGCAGCAGCGAGAGGCTCCAGAGCAGGCCGGAGATGATGCCGGACAAGTGCTTTGGGCGATGGCTTCGGCACCAGATGGGACAGAGGACAGACAGGCACCTCTCAATGCTGATGGCTGTCAGGAGATACAAGCCAGTCCCGTACGTGAAAAGATCCAGGAAGAGGAATATCCCAAACTGCACTCCCACATTGCAGTGCATCAGGCACTGAACTGTTTCGATGGCGATGCAGAGCAGGTAGCCAAAGTCAGCGGCAGCCACGTTCAGGATGCAGACAGTGAAGCAGTTCCTCTGGATGCGGAAGCCAAGGTACCAAAGGACCGTGCCATTTCCCACCATGCCAGAGGCAGAGCTGATGAGGCAGAAGCTCTCCATGAACTTGAGGAGAGCATATGACGGCTCTGCCTTTTGCACAGTCCCACTGTAATTAGCCCCTTCAGCCAGGCTGGTTGTATTTGGAAGGAAGGCTGATGTAGTTTTAGCACTCATAATGAGGGCTTCACTGTGAAGTACTGATCTGTCACTGTCTCTGATTTCACACAGACCTGTAAGCAGAGAGCACAGAGGTGGTAGCTCGTGTGACTTTCTCTCCTGATCATCTGGTGGTGTTTGCAATGCCTTTCCAGCTCTTTGTAGCCAGAGGTAGATTCAGGGAAGGATTGCTGTGTTTGGACTTGGAGCCCAGAGCTTCTATGTGTCATTTAAAACACCGTATCTGAGGCCAAATTGTGTGTGGCATGTAGGAAAAGCTAGACTGCAATGTACGTGTCTCTTTTTGAACTTATTTCTTGAGGATCCTTTTACAGCCAGTGGTGGGAACAAGTACGTTAAAATAAAGCAGTGTTAGCTCAGATTGATCATACCCAAAAAGTTCCTCATTTTCTTGTCTTAATAAAGAGGGAACCCAGGGATATTAGCTCAGATATAATTGTCTTTGCTTCATAGAGCTAGGATTAGGTGAGATGAATATTGTCAAAAGTGTATAAAAACTGTAGATAGTCAACATACAAATTTAAGCAGCATTAAATCAGACTTCTTCAGACTTCTTCAGACATTCTTCCACACTGTTCTGTCAATTCACCCTGCTCCCTCCCCCATGATACTGGGATTTGAATGAGAATCTTGCCCCCCAAAAAAACCCCAAAACCAAAGGTCCAGAAATAAAATTCACTCCATTTTTGTCCCATGAGGTCAAACTGTGTGACTCTTTCCTACTCGCCCTGCCAGCTGTTAATTTGGACGTGACAAGATAGAGAAGTGCCATGAAAGACAGCAGGAGATAGTCAAAAAGAAGAGAGAAACAAGTCAAAATAAGGACAGTGGTGAAGAGGTGAATCATGGGATAATCTAACCGACATGAATAGTTCCTTACCCCTTTGTCAAATGCCACAGCAAGTGGGGAGACAGACTACCTGAATGGGTGAAATGTGACAAATTGAAACATTATTGTTTCATCTGAACAGCCCACCCTGTCTCCAGTGCTACACGGAAGGACTATGCAGGTAATCTCCTCGTCCAGCTGATAGCCGGGGCAGTGGGGATAGTTTTGCCGCATGAGTCTGTGACAGGCATATACACCGGCAGTGCTTGGTTGGGAATCCGAGTGGAACCATTGCACCTAACTTTGTCCATTAAGAATACAAACGTCTCATTGCACTTAGCTTATAAAGCTACCATTAGAATTAATGGAGGTTTAGGAGCACCTGCAAGGGTAATATTTTGGCCCTAAGATAGGTGTCTTAGGTGTGCACAGTCAGCTGCCTGTCTTTCTCTGCTGACTGCAGACACATCCCATGGTGCTAGTTTCACCTAGTGGCTTAACATCTGGATGGCTGAAGGCAGGTGAGGTGAACTGCACCCTTAATGTCATCACCACAGCTTGCAGGATGTGTCTGTTAGGGCTGACTGAACCCAGGGAACTTCTGGCACTGCAGCATACTCTTTTGTAGGGAGCTAGAAGGTTCCATCCTCAGCCATTATGAGACCTCGAGTGTTTCTAACATCAAGCCTTTAGAGCCTGTTAGATCCAAGAAAGAATTTAAGTATGTACTTCTGAAACGGACTAAGGGAAATAAAAAGCATTGTCTCTTTCAGAAAGCAAGGAATGTCTGTTGTAGCACAGTTTGTTTCAGAACAGGTAGGTAAGTGCTGCATGTAACATCTGAGTCCAAACTCACCTTCTGTTTCTTTATCTTAGTAGAGTAGCTTACTGCTTGCCCAACAGCACTCACAAGGCTACCTGCTCCCTGAACATCTGTAGCAAGCCCACTGAAAATATATGGCCTTATGACTGTGTTCACTTCCTCTCCATCTGGTTGTGGGGTCGCAGCAGATCTCCCACAGTGAAAAATTATCAGACCTTGATCCACAGTAGAAAGTACCTGAAGCAGTTGCTAATTCTGTGAACCAAGTCTGCTGTGAGGAGAAAGGAAGACCCGATGGTTAGTGGTTACCCGCCCTTTGGAGAATCCAGTTGCAGCACACTCCTCTGCCACAACCTCTCTATGTGACCTGAAGCAATTTGCCAACCGATTTAAAGAGGACGCAACTATTTGAGTAGCACCTACCTCTGCCTTTGCCCACTCCAACCTTCTCACCAGGTGCTCACATTAAGAAAGCGGTGGTTTTACCTCCCTGCTGCCATCATCTCCACAAGGCAATTCACCCCACCTGAAATGTGGGTCATCCTCTGGAGGTGCCTCTCTCTCCATTGGCCATTTAGGGAACATCAGGTGATTACGTTTCTAGCTAAGGCATTTCAATCAGATTTCATAATGTTAAACAGCATCACCCTGGGCCACTGATAGTGTACTGTCATGTACTGTCATACTGGTTGTAATGGACGCCCTGTGGAGATATGCCGAATCATCAAAAACTTTGCATTCCATATAATGCAAGTGAAGTAACCATCCTATGACTTCCATAGACCGTGCAAAAGCATGCTGAAAAAGTCACTCACAGTTCTCATACATCTATTATAAGACTTTGGTAAGACTGATCTCCTGCCTCCGAAGCATATTCAAAACCTGAGTCTACTTCCTTAACGAAACTAATTAATGAAAGCCTGCATCAAATAGCAGCAGTCTAGCTGGTCTTTCTTTCCCTTGAGATTAAACATCCTTCCTGTGGTTTACATGCTGAGTATAGTTCTTGTGGCATCTGTTAGTCTGAACAAACTTGTCACCACAAAGACATCTCATTCTCTGGACACAGAGTTATGCTGTTGTGCTTTCTCAGCTGATCTTAATTGATCATCTAAGACCAAAACTGCTAGTGTTTGATCTCTGAAGAATGCCACCTTCTATGACGGATGGGCAGTTAGGGCAATGCAATAGCATTTGTTCTTGGAAAAAGATCCCCAGAAAGAAGATCTCCTTATCTTGAAGATGATCAAGACAATTGTGTAGCTATAGCCATTTTCTAACCAGCAGGAAAGGAAAATATTGGGGCTCCTTTCCCCCCGTTCTTTTTTCTCCTCCCTTCCCCTCACCATCTCTCCAAAATCATGGCAGAAAGCAAGAGACAGAGGGCAATGGCAAAGACCGCTGCAGCCATCCAGGACTTTCTCACCTTCTTGTGGGTTCCTTGGTATTTCAGGGACTATTTGCAGCAACTGCCTGGTGTGGATCTGCTGGTGAAAATTGTCACCTGAATTCTGTGACTGATGGTCCAGACAAAATCCTTGTGCTGTAAAATCAAATCCTGGTGCTGGGCTATTTAGACACTGTTAAAAAAGCCATGGTCATTTCAATGTGACATCTGGAGAAAGAGCCAGTCACTCTCTTGAGGAAGGGTCTAGTTTGTTGCATGTGGTCACTTAGATTTCAACCACCTCCCCCTTCCCTCCCAGCACAGAACCTGTCACTGTCATGGCTTAGGAAATGCTTTCTCGCTACTTCTCCCTTCTTCAGACAGTCTCGCGATATAAAGAACACAAGAACTGTCTGTCCAGAGTTATAGCTTGACTCTTGCACTGATGCTTTGCTTCCCAGCTCCATCCATGAGCAGCTCTAGTTTCACAAGCCTTGCAGAAGATGCTCTACTGCTGCTCAGGGTCACACAGACTGAGAAATTGACAGTCCTCTTCCCTAATGCCTGCTGTTGATTTCACAACCTCCCTCAACACAACTTCTCATTCCCCAAGGGTCCACTGTCACTGCAGAAACTCCCTTAGCACACTCACCACTACCGAGTGTCCTCTTCTGACCTCAAAACCTCTCCCAACACAGGTTGTCACCATACATTGTCCCCTACTACTTCGCACAACCTGTTCCGCTGTAGGGTCTCCTTGAACTCTGTAGCCAGCCTTATGACACCTCAGCAGCCACAATTTTGCAACCTCTCCTAGTGTTACCCTTCAAAACACGATGTCCGCTTCTGGTGTCACAAGGTCTTTCAACACAGCTTGGCACCCACAGTATTACCTGCCACTTCATACGATCTTTCAGCACAGTCCCTCACCACACCTCAGGCACTTCTGATTTCACAAACTCCATGAAGACAGCCCCTGGCCATGTAGCATCCATTTCAAGTTTCACAACTTCCCTCCACACCGTGCCTTGTCCCCATCCTGCTCATCATCAAATTCACAACACACATTCACCATGGCTCTGTCAACAAACCCCTTGCCAGTATTCACTATCCAGCTGCAAAACCTCGTTCATCTCACCATGCACAGTCCCTCCTTGTCCAAATCACAGCTCCCCTGAGCATGACCTGCTGCCATAGTGATGTCCAGAGCCAGGTGCCGAGGTAAGTGGAATGAAAATGGAGAAAAGACCTTTCTCCTTTGCTGGCACTAAGCGCACCCCTACGGGGAATTATTTTGCAGCAGGAGGTAACAGCAATTCTTCATTTGGACTTGTGCATTAAGTCACCTCTGGTAGTCCATTTGGCTAGGGAAACAAAAGGACATGAATGTGATGCTAGCCAAGTTGCTGCCATGTGTGCCACTGGGTACAGAAAGTGGCAGGCCGACTCATACTAGGTTAGCAGGCCAGACGCTATTGGCCTGATCTCTGGCTTCTGTCATCTGTTGCTCCTCTTCCTTTCCCAAAGACTGTAAGACTTTGTTTACCTTCCTACCCAATACTCTTGTTTCCTGCAGTGACTACTGTTAACCCTCAATAACCTGCCCAAGACTCCAGGCGACAGTAAAAGGACATTTAAGTTAGGGGACTATTTTCACCAAGGCATTTCTTTACCAGTATTTATTCTCATTAACTGTAGGATTTCTGTTTTCACTGTGGAGATCGCTGGCATTCTGTGCAGAGGAGATGGAGACATTAACTATGTTGCTATCAGGCCATTCCACATTTCCAGAAATTTCAGCAAAACAAAGGAAAGGACAGTAGCTGAGACAATGTCTTTCCTGACATCCATGAGGCATAAGCTACAAATACACAGTAGAGTTGAGAGAAATGATGAATTTGACTTGGGCCTTGGTTGAGATGATATGCTGATATAAATCAGCATGTCTATTTGCTTCGTTTGTTTCATTTCTTAGGTTCACCTTTGACTGCAGCTGCTCAGGTTAAGAAAGATGGGGCCATCATGACAGTGAGATTTGTCTGCCCTAAGTTATTTTGTTTAAAAGCTAGATGTCCATTTCAGACCTAATCGCATCCTAAAATCAGTTCTGAGGTAGATCAGATGCATCTGCCTCCAGAGACATTCATTTTTTAACGCAGAAGAGCCTAGAGTGACTAAGTCAGGGTTAAATTTGCTGACTTCCATCTGAATTAAATAGGTGACGTCCTCCCTCAGTTTCCCAATTCGTAAATGAAGGATTTTTTTGACTGACTTGGTAATTGACTGACCTCTGTCAAAACATGCAAATTCTTGCAAAGAGGCTTTATTCACTGGATTTCCAGTGATGAAATTTCTGGTGAGATAGGACTTGGAGGGTCATCAAGAGGTCACCCAGGACATCTTCTGTCCCTATCAAAACTTCATCGTAACCACTCCTGAGAGAAATGAGCCCAACCTGTCCTTAAAAGACTCCTGTGATAGGAATTCTTGACCATCCCTGGAGGATGGTGACTCTTCCTACAGCTTGAGGTTTCTTTCTTTTTTTCCTTTAATGAAGATTTCTCTTTTACATGTGTTTTGGAATACACAGAAGTGAAAAAAGGAGAGAAAATATCTAGATTACAAATGGACTGTTTTAGCATTCACAATGCTAGGAAGCCAGAGCAGTGGACCTAATGGCCCTTTACACATGGGAAATCCATAAAACTGTCAGCTTGGAGTAAGGAAGAACTCCGAGAAGCATTAACTGGATAGTTCCATGCATATGCTTGTCCAGCTGAATACTCAGCTACTCCTTTGACTGTTATTTCTTATGGAGAAACCCTGAAATGCCTTTGTGATATCATTAGAAAAGCATTGACTGACAACTGTTTCTTTAAAATATATTTACTTAAACTTTTCAGTCAAGACAGAACTCATTCTCCTCCGTTGCCCCTTTCTTTCATGCCTTCCCTTCACCAAGCCTCCACCCCTCCCTCCTCCAGCCCCAAGAGCCCTTCAGGTGGAAGATTTCCTGGGAGAGGGTTAAAGGTTGGTACTTAAATGGTTTTCTTCTCAGCCCTTTGTGCAGCTGCTGGGATATGAAAGCATCATTCAGCACACCCAGGTCACATCATCCACACAGCCTATTAAACCACTTCTCACACAGGCAGGAAACATCAAGATGCACTTGTGACACACGAAAGCAAGTAATGAATTAGATGGGGTTGGATTATACACTAACAGCCACCTCCTAAGCAAGTTTTGGAAGCTTTCCAGAAGCCATTCTATGTTCTTTAAAGACGCTGTGCTCTAACACATTCATACCAGGAGAGACAGAAGTTGAGGAGATAAAGCTGTACAGCCCTTACACAAAATATTAGATCTCTAAACACAGGCGAGGTAAGTTTTGCAGCTTCTCTGGCTTCTCACTTTGCTTCACTTTGCTTTGCTTTGCTTTGCTTTCCTCTTCCTTTTCCTTTCTTCTTGCACAAATGTGAAAATACAGAAAGGAACTTCCACTGAAGTTATCAACTGTCTCTAGTTATCTTTGGCTAGAATCATATACAGAGCTAGTTCTACAGCCGCAGATTAGATTGCTTCGAAATTATTCTTTTGTTTCCCATAACCACCTGAGATTTTAGGGAAGAATGCATGCAGTAAGGAGATGGTGCAATTTCTCACCCTTTTTGAGATGTTAAGAGTACACATGAGATTCATTTTATTTTGCAGCTGATTGCATTATGTCATATAGCTCAGGTCTACCCCTGCAAAGGCACTTGAAGAGATAAGCCATAACTGGTGGCAATCCTCTACTGAATTAGTCATTCTAGTAACCCTCTTAAAGTCAACAGTGAGAAACGGGTACCTGCAGCACATGATTCATCACATCTACAAGTAGACTGGTCAGGTTTAATATGCCTAGCTTAGGTACAGGTGCCTACATGACTTAAGGCGATGAGATGAGATCAGACAGATGAGAGAGTTTGTTAAATGCAGTTTGGTGGTGATGGAAAGGACCTTTTCAAGCAAGATACATGGTCGAGCTGTCTGAATTGTGAATCGGTCCTTTTGTAGATGCACACCTTGTTTTTAGCTCAGGAATTTGCCATCTGCTGGTATTCAGGCATATAGTTTCCCCTGACCATTTCTCTCTTGGTCACTCCTTTCTGACTGCCTAAATACAGCCCTGCGATTGCTGTGGTATGCTTCCAGTCATGCTCTGGCTTGGATGGAGCCCAGCTATTTCTTTTCGACTGGGTACTGCACAGCCATAAAGGTGTGCTCATTTCATCCCTGTCATTTATTCTGTTGAGAAGTCTACGTCGTTGCTCAGTAGAAGGAAGAGGGGTAGAAAGGATCACGACCTGGTAAGACGAGGGAGAAACTGACCTCACGTTGTTCTTACTGATCCTTTTCCTTGTTGAAATATCTGAAAGGAACCATCCATGTAAAGTTTACCCTTCTGCTTGAAAAACTTTCATCTAGTGTAAGTACAACTGTAAGCATAGGAAAAGTCCCTACCTTTGCCCACTTCCTCTCTCGGCTTCACTTTTTGGGTTTGAAAGTAATCTTGGCTTTTCTCAGTTTCAGTGTTTCCTGTGGATGCTTCATCACTTTGTGCCTGCACAAAAGTTTCTGATTATGCTGCAGATTGAAGTAGTTGGTAGATAACTTGGCTTAACTGAATCATTCCACCGATTTGCTCACAGATCACCAACACAAATGAGAAGACCTGGTTGTGATGGCATTCTGCAGGACTTAAAATGGTGCATTTTAACACCAGCTGACGGGGAATGTTTTGATCCTAGAAGGAAGCCCATACAGTGGATATTTTTATTAAAAGAGTGCCTGCTTTTGGCTGACCTTAAACGCTCTGTGAAGAGTTTAATCTGGTGGTTCCCAGACTTCTTTGACCAAGGGAATTCTGGTGGTCTGGGTGCATAATGGCAAGCTAGGGACGTTACACTCTTTCTAAAGAAGTAGGCTACTCATTTATTAGTGACACGTAATGCTTGATGGGTTGTAGCTGGAATGCAGGGTGAACCAAAGAAGTCCCTTGTTTATGCTGGAATGTGACCTTGTCTCGAATGAGAAACTGTATGGATGTAGAAATGCCTAGGGACAAGGAGCTCAGCCATAACCTAAAACAGGTGGATGGCATTACAAAAAGCTCTGAGCTACTTTCAGGGACCAAAAGGGATTATTCTCTAAAGGTCATTCTAACCTGGTGGTGCTAATTTGCTTAAGCTCCTCATAGTGAATGGAGGAAAAAAGGGTTCTGCAAAGGACCCTAATTTAGTCATTCTGAATCAGCCTATGAATCAGACTTATACTGGCTGTTGAAGGAGTTTAGTTAGATTAGCTTCATTGAGCTAAGTTAACCCTTGAAAATCACACTAGGTAAAATCAGTACAGTGCTGGGACAGAAGATCTCACAAGAGTCTTTCATTCTTCCTTCCTCTGATAGAAACAATGCTGAGATTTAGAACAATGTGAAATACTACCTTAAGTCATATGTGCTATTTTTTTCCCCTCCATGGTAGGTAACCTTCCCAGAACTCATTTTTCCGCCTGTGACATTTCATATTTACGTTTCAAAATGTCTATACACAAGAGAGTTCTTTTCTCTGCATGTGGGTACATTTCCCTTCTAAACAAGAATTCAAAGATCATGTGTACTTATAAAGCAAATCATCATTCTGAGCAATATTTCCAGGTATTCTTAAAGACACCCATTTTACAAAGATTGCTGTCAGGGACTTTGTCTCCCCTGAGGGCAAACATGCTGCATTATCTGCCTTGTAGTGCCCAAGGTGAACACTCTGGCCGTGTCCTTAGTGCATGGAAGGCTATCAGCCATGGAGCCAGTCCTTCAAAATCCTGGAGGACCAGGATTAAGGAACATATCACAGAGTGCACCTATCTCCGTGCCACCAAAGCCATGGTAGAAGCTTGGTACCGTGGAGAATTAAATAGCTGTGAAAAAATACATGACAGAAACTAAACACTTCATAAGCTTAATACTAATGCTATATCTTTCTTGGTTTGTATCCACTTCTGATATAGAACTCATCATTAATAATGAAAAAATGCTGATGAATCATGTGTCTGTCTTTATTTTCCCAGGGGTATAAGCTGTATATTGCATATTGGCACCCAACTGATCAACATGGAGAATGCAAGCAGTGTGAAGGAATTCATTCTTCTGGGCCTTTCAAAGAACCAAGGGGTGCAGAAAATATGTTTTGTGGTGTTTTTGTTCTTCTATATTGTTACTGTGGCAGGAAATCTGCTCATCGTTGTCACTGTAGTTAGCAGTCAGCGTCTGAACTCCCCCATGTATTTCTTTCTCTGCCACCTGTCCATTGCAGATCTTTGCTACTCTTCTGCCACAGCTCCCAAAATGATTGCTGACTTCCTTGTTGAGAAGAAAACCATTTCCTTTGGGGGTTGCATGGCACAGCTGTTTGGGTTACATATCTCCGGCGGTGCTGAGGTCTTCATACTCACAGCGATGGCCTATGATCGCTACTTTGCCATATGCAGACCCCTGCACTACACCACCCTCATGACCAGGCGTGTGTGTGGCTGGATGGTGATGGGTTCATGGGTGGGGGGCTTTGTGCACTCCCTGGTGCAGACCCTCGTAACCGTTAGCCTCCCTTTTTGTGGTCCCAACAAAATTGACCACTACTGTTGTGAGGTCCATCCCCTACTACAACTGGCCTGTACAGACACCTATGTTGTGGGCATCATTGTCGTTGCCAACAGTGGAATGATTTGTTTGGTCTCTTTCACAATCCTGGTCACGTCCTACATTGTCATTTTGTTATCCTTGAAAAGGCAAACGTCCGAAGCGCGGTACAAAGCCCTCTCCACCTGTGGGTCCCACATTACTGTGGTGATTCTCTTCTTTGGGCCATGCACATTCACCTACATACGCCCATCCAGCAGTCTCTCGGAGGAGAAGAGGGTAGCTGTCTTTTACACTGTCATCACGCCCATGCTGAACCCACTCATCTACACGCTGAGAAATGAGGAGATGAAAAGTGCCATGAGAAAACTGTGGAATAGGAAAGTCTGGAGTGAAAAGGGTGAGGTGTAGAACTGTGGTAACATTTTCTCAGGAGCTGAGAAAATCAAGTCTCTCTCACTATAATTCCATTTTGGAAAATTTACTGAAAGCTCCCTTTTGAAGAAAAGCTTGGTTTTAGCTGTTGCAGTAATTAGGAAGACGCTGAAAGTTCATGTTTTGATTGGAATGGCATTGTAAACTCTGTGACTAGCAGGGATTCCCTTTATGTTCTCTTTTTGAATAGCACAGGCCCAGGACTGGGGCTTCCAAGCACTGCTGAGACACCAGCAAATAAATACATGAATGCTGTCAAAAATATTAAAATGTGTTCCAGGCAGAGCATCCCATTAGTCCGAGCTCTCCCGGGTGTAAACTTTCCGTCAGACAAACTCCATCTACTCTGTAATCTACTCAGCTAGGAAACGATGGCCCAAGGTGTCTGCAAGGGCTGTTGGTCACCTGCTGCTGGAAGCAATTGTGCCAAAGGCTTCCTTCCCCTTTACTTTGGAGTAAATGCCTTCTTAGGAGTACTGCATTGTCATATGCTGAATCCATGGGTTAGCAATTAAACTGCTGATATTAGATGCTGGCTGGGTCATTTGCTGATGCAGATGATATGAGGAGAAGCTTCTCCCCTTCCCATTCCAGTGCAACTCTCTGCCTTTCTGCAGTAGTTCACCTTTCACTAATGCCCTCCTTCCTAGCCATCCCCTCTGCCCTTCATCTCTGCCTCAGATTTTGCATTTTAATGTTTATTACTAATGGAGAATCAAAGATCCAAGTGAAAGATAAATTGCTCACTGTAAGAAATTGTCGCCACCAAAGAAAGCATTTGGGGGCAAAGAAAGCATTTGGGGGCACAATTTTATGTGTCAGTGAAAAAAAAGAGTTGTTTGGGAATAATTCCTGTACGCAGGATAACTCCTAGCCCAACAGGGCACATCTACAGGCCCAGGCAAAGGAAGAAACATGTATTCCAAGGGAATAGCTGGAGCAGCTACTCCTGCAGGAGGGAAGAGAAGAAATGTGAAGATGGAAGATTAAATCATCTCAGAGCCAGCCAAAGCTGCCACAGGGAGGTTAGTTGTAGCAGCTAAGGTTCTCCACAAGGCCAAAGGAGCCACGAGGAGCCACGGGACCCTGACTCCTACCTTGCCAGGAGGAAAAGAGCAAATGAGCTGCGTGAGGGAGAAAGACATCTGTGTAATGCACTCTGAAAGTAACTAAAGCACTTTCTTTTTTCTTCCTTCACTTCACGTTCCCTATAAACACTGGCTTGCACTTGTGTTGCACCTTAACATGGCTTAAGTGTGACTCAAGATAAGAAGGTGTTCCCTGCACAGGAGAGCAGCAGATCTACGGACCAAACCGTGGGACAATGTCAGAAATGCTCTGCTTCCCCGAATGTCCTCTGCTCTATGCAGGGGGTGGTAGAGTGGGTTCCCATTTCACAGGCATGCACCAGTACACTGCGGACGTCTCAGTGTCTTCTCCTCACCGTGCTGGGTCATGTGGATGGCAGCCAGCAGGACGGAACTGGGATAAATCCTGATTCTCAAGGCTTAGAGGGATAGTGTCCCTCAGGCCTGGGCCAGCATGTCCCTCACCCAGCATTCACACTCTGTGGACACAGCTAAAGGTGGGACCAGCCCCACCTATTTGTAGCAGTCTAAATTCTTCATGCAATGAAGGACAGTTTTCTAGCTCAGCACCACTGTCAACAGAGAGGGACAGGCGCCTTCAGAGGTTGCTCTGTCTCACCCTGTGTGGGGCAGGTAGAAAGACAGATGGGGCCCACTGACCCCCTTCATACTGAAACTGCTGAGGGGTTAGGGCACATGGCCAGTTCAAGCTAAGGCTTCTAATTTAAAAACTGTTTGTTTTTTTTCTAAATGTTTTGGGGAAGAACGCCATGATTTTTCAGATTTCTCTTCTGGCTGCCGGGTGCTAGCAGGCAACAGTGGGACCATAGTTTACAGAAAGCGTCAACAACAACAACAACAACAACAAAAACAACATTTGATTCCTCTACACATTGGCCCAGATTCTTATAATGACTTAATATGAGGACTAACCAGCTGCTTCTATATTTTGCATTCTCTGAGTAAAAATACCTGGCAAGTAGTGAGGCCTGACCACAAACTTTTTTAAAGTCTTGAAATAATTTCCTCGTTTACTTCTTGTTTCAAACTTGTACAGACCAGATGTCTAAGTGCCAACAGTCATATAGCACAGTTCTGATATTTAGTTATGCTGCAAGCATGCAATGGTAAGAGCAAGTTAAGAAAGAAGAAAGCATATGTGAAATATTGTCTTGGAAGGGAAAAAATATCTGAGACGTATAAGAGACATCTTTACTCAAAAAATGTTTGATTGCAAGGGTAATGTGAACACAAACTCTGGCAAATGGTCAGCCGTGACATTGATTTTAAATAGAAATGTTTCCAAAAGAAGCACATCGATAATACTAAATGAAGTCCATTTATCTGGACAGCATTGGAAAGCAAGCAAGAAAGCAAGCAAACCTCCACACAATGTGACATTGTCTAGGTGATCACGCTCCAGAGTCACCCTGTAGAGATTACTCTAATAGCTGTCCAAAATACATATTTTAGCTCCCTGTCCACTGATTCTTTCTGACAAAGAAAACTTCACATGCCTCTGCAATCTCATTGCTTCTGGTAAGCTTGTGCTTCTGCTGTGCAATTTACTTGAAATATTTCTGCCACAACTTCCCCATCTGGAGAGAGAGAGAGAGAGAGAGAGAGAGAGAGAAAGAGAGAGAGAGAGAGAGTTGTTCTTGCAGATGCTCTTGGAAGTTGTTTTAGCAGAATGAGAAATGGAGCTAGACATTCAGGCTGTCCGTTTCATCCTCTGCAGTTTTCAGCCCTGGCAGAGATGTGGACTGCTCTCGTGACACATAAGAAGCAGCTTGGAGCTGAGAGGTTTTGATGAAACTGCCTGAAGTGGTCCGAGAAGGTCATCAGAGGAGAATAGCAGGCAAACTGTTGGAGACTAGCAAATATAAACTGTGTAAGTTTTCTGATCTTGCTTCTTTGTTTTGTTCAAGCATGACTATGAAATCCTGCCTTTGAAAAGAGGCGTTATTGTTGAGTGACTTTTGTGAGGTGCATTTTATGAATTAGAAAGAACTCAATTTTTTTTTACCCTTTCTTTTAATTGGTGTCTTCTTTGCTTATTTTTCAGTTATATGCCATTTCCAGAAATATCTGTCAAAAGGAAGTTTCTGGTGTTACAGAGTCAAGGAGTCAATAGGTAGCTGCAGCACTTCCTATGTACTCATTCTTAACTTTGGGATTAAGATCCCAAAGGACTTGCCAGTATTGTGGACATTGTTATGCAGCTCTTGCCCTCTGTCTTTTCAGTGTAGAAACGGAACACTAGTGATTCTTGCGTACTGCACTAGAGTGCAGCAAAGGTGAATACAAGGGTGTTGGTGAATAAAGGAGATTCAGCAGCGGTGTATTTATTACCCCAGGGGCATCACAGGTGTGTTTATGGGGGTTTCCATGCCTAGTCCAGAACTTGGCTGAGGTGTACAAAAACCTTACTGACACATCGTTAATGCAGATTATCTCCAGTATTCACCCATGTACTGTGTGAAAGGTGGTCTGAGGAAATACAAGCCCGCTCTTTTGGAGACTGAGGTCGCAACCCAGAAACTCATGAGCAATAACTGGAACCAATCCACACAAGATGTAGCCCAGTACAGCACATATAGGACAATGACTCTCCTGCTTCAGGTTTCCTGGCATGCCTTGAACATGGTCTGATTTCACTTAGGGCACCTTAAAGACAATTTGTGCCTAAAGGCACATCTCTGCTAAACAGACATGAGGTAGGTGTCCACTTTACCTCCTCCAGAAGGATCTACACTGATAGCTGAAGTGATGTTAATTAGGCAGCTGCCTTGTGTCATGATGTGAACACTGATGGTTGCACAAAAATGCATGGACATTCTACCAGAGTCAGAGAGCAATAGCAAGGACTAGTTCTGTTGAATTCCCTCAGAGGGTTGAAAAAGAAGGTACATTCACTGCTTGAGCAGAATTCCTTAGGGGATGACTAGTGTGTTGAGACTCAAATCAAAACATGCACTATCCTTCTCAGTCACTTTTTCATTTCCAAATCAACACTTCAAAAGTGGATGTTTAGGTAACCTAGTAGGTAGTCTTCCTTTTTAAAAGGGGCAAAGATCAGAAATATGAATCTGGAGGATATTTCCACCAACTCCCTCAAGCAAATAAGTGGAGCTCACTAATACACACTTCAGTAATACATTCTGAGTCAGATATCAACTGTCACTCCTTGAGAGAAGCATTGACTTTGAAAGGAAACTTTCCCCAAAAGACATAAAAGGGAATACATTGATATTGAACATACCAGTGATCGACATGGATGTGTACTGATAACACTGTGTTTCTAATGCCATCACAGGTGGCTTTATTCTGTGCTTCAGGTCCTGTCTACGTGACGTATGTGAAGAACAAGAACAATGTGACAGAGTTTATCTTCCAGGGACTCACACAAGATGATGCATTAGCAAAAGTATGCTTCACATTCTTCTTAGTCTTCTATGCCACTGTTATTCTTGGAAACCTGCTTATCATCAGCACTATACAGAACAGTCAACAGCTGGACTCTCCCACCCCATGCTTCTTCCTGAGCTGCTTGTCCTTTGTAGATATCAGTTACTCTACTGTCACAGTTCCCAAACTCATTTATCACCTTCTTGCTGAAAAGAAGACCATCTCTTTTGTGGGCTGCATAGCACAGCTCTTTGGGGTCCATCTCAACCATGGGGAGGCAAAGAGAAGTGTTCAGGAGGGACTTTTCAGGAATGTTGTTCTATTTTTGGCGTGGCTGTTCAGAATAGAACTGAAACGAAATTCAAAGTTATATGTAGCTCTCATCTTTCTTTGGAAATTGTCAGTCCAAAGGATGTGAGCATATTGTCACCAGTCAAACCCAAGCCTTTGGGGTAGTATTGTGGCTTTTACCTTTAGACACCTTAGAGCTGTCTCAGTCTCAGGTCTAGGCTTCTCCTGGCATTAAGAGGAATAAGAGGAGTGAGATGATGTCCTTGACAGGTCGATCCTGCCTGTATTCTCCCTCTGATCCTCCAGAAGATGTTCTGGATTACTTCTGGCCAGGTTTTCACAGGGCCCTCGCGGGTCTTTGGAGCAGACTCCAGGAGAAGGGGACCGCCTGCTGTGTGCCTTCCTTCGCTGCCCCCGCAGGCTCTTGTGTGTCTGATAGAGCCTCACTGCCTCCCCAGCTTGCTGCTGTTTTACAGGAGTGCTTCTGGCCTGCAAGGGGGCTTGGCTCTACCCAGCAACCTTTGCCAGCAAATCAGGTGGTCGACCCACTGCACCTCCTGCTACCTCCTTTTCAAGGTCAGGGCTAGCCAAGTTCTCTCTTACCTCTAGTGGCTTCTTTGGGACGGGAATTTGTCAGTCTTCCCTTCTCTCTGCCCGGAGGAACTTCCTACACAGTCCTGTGCCCCACAGATGGTGGGAGTTTTGTGGCAGCAGGGGAACTCTCTTCATTATTCCCTTAGGATTCCTTCCTTTGAACTCTGACACACTCACATCCCTTTTTTCATTTGTATTTTCACAGCCTGCACCCTGCCTCACCCTGAATCTCTTCCTTTTTCAGGGAGAGCTTTCAGTTTGTGGCTGGAGGGAGGTTGGCCTGTTCCTTCTGGTAAGCAGGGACAGCATCCAGGCAGACACCTGGGGGAAAGCACTCAAGCAGAGGAGAACATGCATACCCATATAGCTCTCCCTTCCTTCAATACATTGCGGTCATTCTTCCTTCCACGTTTCTTTTAGAAAACCTTTTTTTTTTTCCAAAAATGAATGTTGAGGGGTGGGGAGAGATCCCTTATATGGTTTATTGCCAAAAATAATTGTTTTTGAAATTATTTTTGACCAGACACTCTTGACAATATGTGATCTATGCAATGGCTTTAGGAGCAAGAAAATTGATGGAGAAGGAGCTGAGATTTTTGCTCTCAATTAGCGTGAAGGTTGAAAGCAAGAAGCAAACAAAGACCAAGCTGACACATTTCAAGATGGTGTTTAAAAAATTTAGCACCCAAGGACAGTGACAGTAAGCAGAGTTAGAAAGCTATGCAGCCTGCTTCTCATGCCATATTGTGCAGGAGTCTAAATGAACAAAGGGCATTTGAATATGGGCTTAATGTAGCAGACTAGCAACATGGCTTGGGATAACCCTAAATTAAAGCCTTATATTCACTTCTCCCCCCCCCCCGCCCCGATTTCTAGAGTCCAATGGTTTAAAGGAATCTTCATAGTCTTCCTCTCTCTTTCCTTTTGTCTCCAATGCAGAAGGTGTTCAGGCAAAAGAAGGGATGAATTTAAGAGGGCATAGTTATTGTTTTGTGGCTTTCCCGTTCATCTTTGTCATCTGCTGAATCTTTAAAGGCCCTCTGGAAGGCCAGCCTGAGGGTGAGCTGAATCCTCCGATCCCTGCAGCTGCCCACGATGAAGTAAAGAGCTGGACTGAGGCTGCTATTGATGCAGGACAGCACAAAACCAAACTCTGGGGAGTAGAGAAATTTATAGCCCCAGAAGTCAAAGAGGATCAGGATGCTCAGCGGAACAGCAAAAATGAGGAAGAAGAGGACGGTGAGCATAATCAGGGTGAAGAGCCTGCCTGTTTGGAGGTGCTGGGAGCTGCAGTTGACTTTGAGGAAGAGGGTGAGGCTGAATACCAGCATGAGGGGCGTGCAGAAGAGGAAGTCCAGGACTCCAATGGTGATGAGGAGTATGTGGCAGTTGCTAGAGGGGCGAACAGTGCTAGAAACTTACCCCAGCATGTTCAGCAGCAGCGAGAGGCTCCAGAGCAGGCCGGAGATGATGCCGGACAAGTGCTTTGGGCGATGGCTTCGGCACCAGATGGGACAGAGGACAGACAGGCACCTCTCAATGCTGATGGCTGTCAGGAGATACAAGCCAGTCCCGTACGTGAAAAGATCCAGGAAGAGGAATATCCCAAACTGCACTCCCACATTAAAGTGCATCAGGTACTGAACTGTTTCAATGGCAATGCAGAGCAGGTAGCCAAAGTCAGCGGCAGCCACGTTCAGGATGCAGACAGTGAAGCAGTTCCTCCGGATGCGGAAGCCAAGGTACCAAAGGACCGTGCCATTTCCCACCATGCCAGAGGCAGAGCTGATGAGGCAGAAGCTCTCCATGAACTTGAGGAGAGCATATGACGGCTCTGCCTTTTGCACAGTCCCACTGTAATTAGCCCCTTCAGCCAGGCTGGTTGTATTTGGAAGGAAGGTTGATGTAGTTTTAGCACTCATAATGAGGGCTTCACTGTGAAGTACTGATCTGTCACTGTCTCTGATTTCACACAGACCTGTAAGCAGAGAGCACAGAGGTGGTAGCTCGTGTGACTTTCTCTCCTGATCATCTGGTGGTGTTTGCAATGCCTTTCCAGCTCTTTGTAGCCAGAGGTAGATTCAGGGAAGGATTGCTGTGTTTGGACTTGGAGCCCAGAGCTTCTATGTGTCATTTAAAACACCGTATCTGAGGCCAAATTGTGTGTGGCATGTAGGAAAAGCTAGATTACAACGTATGTGTCTCTTTTTGAACTTATTTCTTGAGGATCCTTTTACAGCCAGTGGTGGGAACAAGTACGTTAAAATAAAGCAATATTAGCTCAGATTGATCATACCCAAAAAGTTCCTCATTTTCCTGTCTTAATAAAGAGGGAACCCAGGGATATTAGCTCAGATATAATTGTCTTTGCTTCATAGAGCTAGGATTAGGTGAGATGAGTATTGTCAAAAGTGTATAAAAATTGTAGACAATCAACATACAAATTAAGGTAGCATTAAATCAGACCGAGTTTTTCCTATCCATACTCCCAGAAAACATCGTCGAGTAGTCATAATAGCTGGTAGATTTTTATGTTGATGACTGATTTCTATTTTAATGAAATGTAGTTTAATGTGATTGGTTTGGCCTCTGGAGCCTTATATATAGATAATAATTCAGTCTGACAGAGTCAGGCCTTACTAATTTCTTTCTCAGAAATTTTAAGCACCATGTGTAGGAGAAAGTGTCTGACCCTCACATGACATTGGAATTATGGCTTAAATAACTGTTTCACACCGTTCTGTCAATTCACCCTGCTCCCTCCCCCATGATACTGGGATTTGAATGAGAATATTGCCCCCCAAAAAAACCCCAAAACCAAAGGTCCAGAAATAAAATTCACTCCATTTTTGTCCCATGAGGTCAAACTGTGTGACTCTTTCCTACTCGCCCTGCCAGCTGTTAATTTGGACGTGACAAGATAGAGAAGTGCCATGAAAGACAGCAGGAGATAGTCAAAAAGAAGAGAGAAACAAGTCAAAATAAGGACAGTGGTGAAGAGGTGAATCATGGGATAATCTAACCGACACGAATAGTTCCTTACCCCTTTGTCAAATGCCACAGCAAGTGGGGAGACAGACTACCTGAATGGGTGAAATCTGACAAATTGAAACATTATTGTTTCGTCTGAACAGCCCACCCTGTCTCCAGTGCTACACGGAAAGACTATGCAGGTAATCTCCTCGTCCAGCTGATAGCCGGGGCAGTGGGGACAGTTTTGCCGCATGAGTCTGTGACAGGCATATACACCGGCAGTGCTTGGTTGAGAATCCGAGTGGAACCATTGCACCTAACTTTGTCCATTAAGAATACAAACGTCTCATTGCACTTAGCTTATAAAGCTACCATTAGAATTAATGGAGGTTTAGGAGCACCTGCAAGGGTAATATTTTGGCCCTAAGATAGGTGTCTTAGGTGTGCACAGTCAGCTGCCTGTCTTTCTCTGCTGACTGCAGACACATCCCATGGTGCTAGCTTCACCTAGTGGCTTAACATCTGGATGGCTAAAGACAGGTAAGGTGAATTGCACCCTTAATGTCATCACCACAGCTTGCAGGATGTGTCTGTTAGGGTTGACTGAACCCAGGGAACTTCTGGCACTGCAGCATACTCTTTTGTAGGGAGCTAGAAGATTCCATCCTCAGCCATTATGAGACCTCGAGTGTTTCTAACATCAAGCCTTTAGAGCCTGTTAGATCCAAGAAAGAATTTAAGTATGTGCTTCTGAAACGGACTAAGGGAAATAAAAAGCATTGTCTCTTTCAGAAAGCAAGGAATGTCTGTTGTAGCACAGTTTGTTTCAGAACAGGCAGGTAAGTGCTGCATGTAACATCTGAGTCCAAACTCACCTTCTGTTTCTTTATCTTAGTAGAGTAGCTTACTGCTTGCCCAACAGCACTCACAAGGCTACCTGCTCCCTGAACATCTGTAGCAAGCCCATTGAAAATATATGGCCTTATGACTGCGTCCACTTCCTCTCCATCTGGTTGTGGGGTGGCAGCAGATCTCCCACAGTGAAAAATTATCAGAACTTGATCCACAGTAGAAAGTACCTGAAGTAGCCGCTAATTCTGTGAACCAAGTCTGCTGTGAGGAGAAAGGAAGACCCGATGGTTAGTGGTTACCCGCCCTTTGGAGAATCCAGTTGCAGCACACTCCTCTGCCACAACCTCTCTGTGTGACCTGAAGCAATTTGCCAACCAATTTAAAGAGGACGCAACTATTTGAGTAGCACCTACCTCTGCCTTTGCCCACTCCAACCTTCTCACCAGGTGCTCACATTAAGAAAGCGGTGGTTTTACCTCCCTGCTGCCATCATCTCCACAAGGCAATTCACCCCACCTGAAATGTGGGTCATCCTCTGGAGGTGCCTCTCTCTCCATTGGCCATTTAGGGAACATCAGGTGATTACGTTTCTAGCTAAGGCATTTCAATCAGATTTCATAATGCTAAATAGCATCAACCTGGGCCATTGATATGTACTGTCATGTACTGTCATACTGGTTGTAATGGACGCCCTGTGGAGATATGCCGAATCATCAAAAACTTTGCATTCCATACAATGCAAGTGAAGTAACCATCCTATGACTTCCATAGACCGTGCAAAAGAATGCTGAAAAAGTCACTCACAATTCTCGTATAGCTCTTATAAGACTTTGGTAGACTCCTTTGGTAAGACTCCTGCCTCCAAAGCATATTCAAAACCTGAGTCTACTTCCTTAATGAAACTAATTAATGAAAGCCTGCATCAAACAGCAGCAGTCTAGCTGGTCTTTCTTTCCCTTGAGATTAAACAGCCTTCCTGTGGTTTGCATGCTGAGTACAGTATAGTTCTTGTGGCAGCTGTTAGTCTGAACAAACTTGACACCACAAAGACATCTCATTCTCTGGACACAGAGTTATGCTGTTGTGCTTTCTCAGCTGATCTTAATTGATCATCTAAGACCAAAACTGCTAGTGTTTGATCTCTGAAGAATGCCACCTTCTATGACGGATGGGCAGTTAGGGCAATGCAATAGCATTTGTTCTTGGAAAAAAGATCCCTAGAATGAAGATCTCCTTATCTTGAAGATGATCAAGACAATTGTGTAGCTATAGCCAATTTCTAACCAGCAGGAAAGGAAAATATTGGGGCTCCTTTCCCCCCGTTATTTTTCTCCTCCCTTCCCCTCACCATCTCTCCAAAATCATGGCAGAAAGCAAGAGACAGAGGGCAATGGCAAAGATCGTTGCAGCCATCCAGGACTTTCTCACCTTCTTGTGGGTTCGTTGGTATTTCAGGGACTATTTGCAGCAACTGCCTGGTGTGGATCTGCTGGTGAAAATTGTCACCTGAATTCTGTGACTGATGGTCCAGATAAAATCCTTGTGCTGTAAAATCAAATCCTGGTGCTGGGCTATTTAGACACTGTTAAAAAAGCCATGGTCATTTCAATGTGACGTCTGGAGAAACAGCCAATCACTCTCTTGAGGAAGGGTCTAGTTTGTTGTATGTGGTCACTTAGATTCCAACCACTTCCCCCTTCCCTCCCAGCACAGAACCTGTCACTGTCATGGCTTAGGAAATGCTTTTTCACTACTTCTCCCTTCTTCAGACAGTCTCACGATATAAAGAACACAAGAACTGTCTGTCCAGAGTTATAGCTTGACTCTTGCACTGATGCTTTGCTTCCCAGCTGCATCCATGAGCAGCTCTAGTTTCACAAGCCTTGCAGAAGATGCTCTACTGCTGTTCAGGGTCACACAGATTGAGAAATTGTCAGTCCTCTTCCATAATGCCTGCTGCTGATTTCACAACCTCCCTCAACACAACTTCTCCTTCCCCAAGGGTCCACTGTCACTGCAGAACCTCCCTTAGCACACTCACCACTACCGAGTGTCCTCTTCTGACCTCAAAACCTCTCCCAACACAAGTTGTCACCATACATTGTCCCCTACTACTTCGCACAACCTGTTCTACTGTAGGGTCTCCTTGAACTTTCTAGCCAGCCTTATGACACCTCAGCAGCCACAATTTTGCAACCTCTCCTAGTGTTACCCTTCAAAACACGATGTCCGCTTCTGATGTCACAAGGTCTTTCAACACAGCTTGGCACCCACAGTATTACCTGCCACTTCATACGATCTTTCAGCACAGTCCCTCACCACACCTCAGGCACTTCTGATTTCACAAACTCCACAAAGACAGTCCCTGGCCATGTAGCATCCATTTCAAGTTTCACAACTTCCCTCCACACCGTGCCTTGTCCCCATCCTGCTCATCATCAAATTCACAACACACATTCACCATGGCTCTGTCAACAACCCCCTTGCCAGTATTCACTATCCAGCTGCAAAACCTCGTTCATCTCACCATGCACAGTCCCTCCTTGTCCAAATCACAGCTCCCCTGAGCATGACCTGCTGCCATAGTGATGTCCAGAGCCAGGTGCCGAGGTAAGTGGAATGAAAATGGAGAAAAGACCTTTCTCCTTTGCTGGCACTAAGCGCACCCCTACGGGGAATTATTTTGCAGCAGGAGGTAACAGCAATTCTTCATTTGGACTTGTGCATTAAGTCACCTCTGGTAGTCCATTTGGCTAGGGAAACAAAAGGACATGAATGTGATGCTAGCCAAGTTGCTGCCATGTGTGCCACTGGGTACAGAAAGTGGCAGGCCGACTCATACTAGGTTAGCAGGCCAGACGCTATTGGCCTGATCTCTGGCTTCTGTCATCTGTTGCTCCTCTTCCTTTCCCAAAGACTGTAAGACTTTGTTTACCTTCCTACCCAATACTCTTGTTTCCTGCAGTGACTACTGTTAACCCTCAATAACCTGCCCAAGACTCCAGGCGACAGTAAAAGGACATTTAAGTTAGGGGACTATTTTCACCAAGGCATTTCTTTACCAGTATTTATTCTCATTAACTGTAGGATTTCTGTTTTCACTGTGGAGATCGCTGGCATTCTGTGCAGAGGAGATGGAGACATTAACTATGTTGCTATCAGGCCATTCCACATTTCCAGAAATTTCAGCAAAACAAAGCAAAGGACAGTAGCTGAGACAATGTCTTTCCTGACATCCATGAGGCATAAGCTACAAATACACAGTAGAGTTGAGAGAAATGATGAATTTGACTTGGGCCTTGGTTGAGATGATATGCTGATATAAATCAGCATGTCTATTTGCTTCGTTTGTTTCATTTCTTAGGTTCACCTTTGACTGCAGCTGCTCAGGTTAAGAAAGATGGGGCCTGTCATGACAGTGAGATTTGTCCGCCCTAAGTTATTTTGTTTAAAAGCTAGATGTCCATTTCAGACCTAATCGCATCCTAAAATCAGTTCTGAGGTAGATCAGATGCATCTGCCTCCAGAGACATTCATTTTTTAACGCAGAAGAGCCTAGAGTGACTAAGTCAGGGTTAAATTTGCTGACTTCCATCTGAATTAAATAGGTGACGTCCTCCCTCAGTTTCCCAATTCGTAAATGAAGGATTTTTTTGACTGACTTGGTAATTGACTGACCTCTGTCAAAACATGCAAATTCTTGCAAAGAGGCTTTATTCACTGGATTTCCAGTGATGAAATTTCTGGTGAGATAGGACTTGGAAGGTCATCAAGAGGTCACCCAGGACATCTTCTGTCCCTATCAAAACTTCATCGTAACCACTCCTGAGAGAAATGAGCCCAACCTGTCCTTAAAAGACTCCTGTGATAGGAATTCTTTACCATCCCTGGAGGATGGTGACTCTTCCTACAGCTTGAGGTTTCTTTCTTTGTTTCCTTTAATGAGGATTTCTCTTTTACATGTTTTTTGGAATACACAGAAGTTAAAAAAGAAGAGAAAATATCTAGATTACAAATGGACTGTTTTAGCATTCACAATGCTAGGAAGCCAGAGCAGTGGACCTAATGGCCCTTTACACATGGGAAATCCATACAACTATCAGCTTGGAGTAAGGAAGAACTCCGAGAAGTGTTAACTGCATAGGTCCATGCATATGCTTGTCCAGTTGAATACTCAGCTACTCCTTTGAGTGTTATTTCTTATGGAGAAACCCTGAAATGCCTTTGTGATATCATTATAAAAGCATTGACTGACCACTGTTTCTTTAAAATGTATTTACTTAAACTTTTCAGTCAAGACAGAACTCATTCTCCTCCTTTGCCTCTTTCTTTCACGCCTTCCCTTCACTAAGCCTCCACCCCTCCCTCCTCCAGCCACAAGAGCCCTTCAGGTGGAAGATTTCCTGGGAGAGGGTTAAAGGTTGGTGCTTAAATGGTTTTCTTCTCAGTCCTGGGATATGAAAGCATCATTCAGCACACCCAGGTCACATCATCCACACAGCCTATTAAACCACTTCTCACACAGGCAGGAAACATCAAGATACACTTGTGACACACGAAAGCAAGTAATAAATTAGATGGGGTTGGATTATACACTGACAGCCACCTCCTAAGCAAGTTTTGGAAGCTTTCCAGAAGCCATTCTATGTTCTTTAAAGGTGCTGTGCTCTAACACATTCATATCAGGGAACACAGAAGTTGAGGAGATAAAGCTGTACAGCCCTTACACAAAAAATTAGATCTCTAAAGACAGGCGAGGTAAGTTTTGCAGCTTCTCTGGCTTCTCGCTTTGCTTTGCTTTGCTTTGTTTTGCTTTGCTTTCCTCTTCCTTTTCCTTTCTTCTTGCACAAATGTGAAAATACAGAAAGGAACTTCCACTGAAGTTATCAACTGTCTCTAGTTGTCTTTGGCTAGAATCATATACAGAGCTAGTTCTACAGCCGCAGATTAGATTGCTTCGAAATTATTCTTTTGTTTCCCATAACCACCTGAGATTTTAGGGAAGAATGCATGCAGTAAGGAGATGGTGCAATTTCTCACCCTTTTTGAGATGTTAAGAGTACACATGAGATTCATTTTATTTTGCAGCTGATTGCATTATGTCATATAGCTCAGGTCTACCCCTGCAAAGGCACTTGAAGAGATAAGCCATAACTGGTGGCAATCCTCTACTGAATTAGTCATTCTAGTAATCCTCTTGGAGTCAACAGTAAGAAATGGGTACCTGCAGCACATGATTCATCACATCTACAAGTAGACTGGTCAGGTGTAATATGCCTAGCTTAGGTACAGGTGCCTACATGACTTAAGGCGATGAGATGAGATCAGACAGATGGGTAGTTTGTTAAATGCAGTTTGGTGGTGATGGAAAGCAAGATACATAGCCGAGCTGTCTGAATTGTGAATCGGTCCTTTTGTAGATGCACACCTTGTTTTTAGCTCAGGAGTTTGCCACCTGCTGGTATTCAGGCATATAGATTCCCCTGACCATTTCTCTCTCGGTCACTCCTTTCTGACTGCCTAAATATGGCCCTGCGATTGCTGTGGTATGCTTCCAGTCATGCTCTGGCTTGGATGGAGCCCAGCTATTTCTTTTCGACTGGGTACTGCACAGCCATAAAGGTGTGCTCATTTCATCCCTGTCATTTATTCTGTTGAGAAGTCTACGTCGTTGCTCAGTAGAAGGAAGAGGGGTAGAAAGGATCACGACTTGATACGACGAGGGAGAAACTGACCTCCCGTTGTTCTTACTGATCCTTTTCCTTGTTGAAATATCTGAAAGGGAACCATCCATGTAAAGTTTACCCTTCTGCTTGAAAAACTTTCATCTAGTGTAAGTACAACTGTAAGCATAGGAAAAGTCCCTAACTTTGCCCACTTCCTCTCTCGGCTTCACTTTGTGGGTTTGAAAGTAATCTTGGGTTTTGTCAGTTTCAGTGTTTCCTGTGGATGCTTGATCATTTTGTGCCTGCACGAGAATTTCTGATTATGCTGCAGATTGAAGTAGTTGGTAGATAACTTGGCTTAACTGAATCATTCCACAGATTTGCTCACAGATCACCAACACAAATGAGAAGACCTGGTTGTGGTGTAATTCTGCAGGACTTAAAATGGTGCATTTTAACACCAGCTGACGGGGAATGTTTTGATCCTAGAAGGAAGCCCATACAGTGGATATTTTTATTAAAAGAGTGCCTGCTTTTGGCTGACCTTAAACTCTCTGTGAAGAGTTTAATCTGGTGGTTCCCAGGCTTCTTTGACCAAAGGAACTCTGGTGGTCTGGGTGCATAATGGCAAGCTAGAGACATTACACTCTTTCTAAAGATGTGGGCTATTCATTTATTAGTGACATGTAATGCTTGATGGGTTGTAGGTGGAACACAGGGTGAACCAAAGAAGTCCCATGTTTATGCTGGAATGTGACCTTGTCTCGAATGAGAAACTGTATGGATGTAGAAATGCCTAGGGACAAGGAGCTCAGCCATAACCTGAAAAAGGTGGATGGCATTACAGAAAGCCCTGAGCTACTTTCAGGGACCAAAAGGGATTATTCTCTAAAGGTCATTCTAACCTGGTGGTGCTAATTTGCTTAAGCTCCTCATAGTGAGTGGAGGAAAAAAGGGTTCTGCAAAGGACCCTAATTTAGTCATTCTGAATCAGCCTATGAATCAGACTTATACTGGCTGTTGAAGGAGTTTAGTTAGATTAGCTTCATTAAGCTAAGTTAACCCTTGAAAGCATCACGCAGAGCGTATCAAAAATCATACTAGGTAAAATCAGTACAATGCTGCTACAGAAGATCTCACAAGAGTCTTTCATTCTTCCTTCCTCTGATAGAAACAATGCTGAGATTTAGAACAATGTGAAATACTACATTAAGTCATATGTGCAATTTTTTTCCCCTCCATGATAGATAACCTTCCCAGAACTCATTTTTCCGCCTGTGACATTTCATATTTACGTTTCAAAATGTCTATACACAAGAGAGTTCTTTTCTCTGCATGTGGTTACATTTCCCTTCTAAACAAGAATTCAAAGATCACGTGTACTTATAAAGCAAATCATCATTCTGAGCAATATTTCCAGGTACTCTTAAAGACACCCATTTTACAAAGATTGCTGTCAGGGACTTTGTCTCCCCTGAGGGCAAACATGCTGCATTATCTGCCTTGTAGTGCCCAAGGTGAACACTCTGGCCGTGTCCTTAGTGCATGGAAGGCTACCAGCCATGGAGCCAGTCCTTCAAAATCCTGGAGGACCAGGATTAAGGAACATATCACAGAGTGCACCTATCTCCATGCCACCAAAGCCATGGTAGAAGCTTTGTACTGTGGAGAATTAAATAGCTGTGAAAAAATACATGACAGAAACTAAACATTTCATAAGCTTAATACTAATGCTATATCTTTCTTGGTTTGTATCCACTTCTGATATAGAATTCATTATTAATAATGAAAAAATGCTGATGAATCATGTGTCTGTCTTTGTTTTCCCAGGTGTATAAGGTGTATATTGCATATTGGCACCTGACTGATCAACATGGAGAATGTAAGCAGTGTGAAGGAATTCATTCTTCTGGGCCTTTCAAAGAACCAAGGGGTGCAGAAAATGTTTTGTGGTGTTTTTGTTCTTCTATATTGTTACTGTGGCAGGAAATCTGCTCATCGTTGTCACTGTAGTTAGCAGTCAGCGTCTGAACTCCCCCATGTATTTCTTTCTCTGCCACCTGTCCATTGCAGATACTTGCTTCTCTTCTGTCACAGCTCCCAAAATGATTGCTGACTTCCTTGTTGAGAAGAAAACCATTTCCTTTGGGGGTTGCATGGCACAGCTATTTGGGTTTCATATCTCCGGCGGCGCTGAGATCTTCATCCTCACAGTGATGGCCTATGATCGCTACTTTGCCATATGCAGACCCCTGCACTACACCACCCTCATGACCAGGCGTGTGTGTGGCTGGATGGCGATGGGTTCATGGGTGGGGGGCTTTGTGCACTCCCTGGTGCAGACCCTCATAACCATTAGCCTCCCTTTTTGCGGCCCCAACAAAATTGACCACTACTTCTGTGATGTCCATCCCCTACTACAACTGGCCTGTACCGACACCTATGTTGTGGGCATCATTGTCGTTGCCAACAGTGGAATGATTTCTTTGGGCTCTTTCTTCATCCTGGTCACGTCCTACATTGTCATTTTGTTATCCTTGAAAAGGCAAACGTCCGAAGCGCGGTACAAAGCCCTCTCCACCTGTGGGTCCCACATTGCTGTGGTGATTCTCTTCTTTGGGCCATGCGCATTCACCTACATACGCCCATCCAGCAGTCTCTCGGAGGAGAAGAGGGTAGCTGTCTTTTACACTGTCATCACGCCCATGCTGAACCCACTCATCTACACGCTGAGAAATGAGGAGATGAAAAGTGCCATGAGAAAACTGTGGAATAGGAAAGTCTGGAGTGAAAAGGGTGAGGTGTAGAACTGGGGTAACATTTTCTCAGGAGCTGAGAAAATCAAGTCTCTCTCACTATAATTCCATTTTGGAAAATTTACTGAAAGCTCCCTTTTGAAGAAAAGCTTGGTTTTAGCTGTTGCAGTAATTAGGAAGACGCTGAAAGTTCATGTTTTGATTGGAATGGCATTGTAAACTCTGTGACTAGCAGGGATTCCCTTTATGTTCTCTTTTTGAATAGCACAGGCCCAGGACTGGGGCTTCCAAGCACTGTCGAGACACCAGCAAATAAATAAATGAATGCCTTCTTATGAGTACTGCATTGTCATATGCTGAATCCATGGGTTAGCAGTTAAACTGCTGATATTAGATGTGGGTTGGGTCATTTGCTGATGCAGGTGATATGAGGAGAAGCTTCTCCCCTTCCCATTCCAGTGCAGCAACTCTATGCCTTTCTGCAGCAGTTCAGCTATCACTAATGCCCTCCTTCCTAACCATCCCCTCTGCCCTTCATCTCTGCCTCAGATTTTGCATTTTACTGTTTAGACTAATAGAGAATCAAAGGTCCAAGTGAAAGATAAATTGCTCACTGTAGGAAATTGTCACCACCAAAGAAAGCATTGGGGGGCACAATTTTATGTGTCAGTGAAAAAAAAGAGTTGTTTGGGAATAATTCCTGTACGCAGGATAACTCCTAGCCCAACAGGGCACATCTACAGGCCCAGGCAAAGGAAGAAACACGTATTCCAAGGGAATAGCTGGAGCAGCTACTCCTGCAGGAGGGAAGAGAAGAAATGTGAAGATGGAAGATTAAATCATCTCAGAGCCAGTCACAGCTGCCACAGGGAGGTTAGTTGTAGCAGCTAAGGTTCTCCACAAGGACGAAGGAGCCACGAGGAGCCACGGGACCCTGACTTCTACCTTGCCAGGAGGAAAAGAGCAGATCAGCTGCGTGAGGGAGAAAGACATCTGTGTAATGCACTCTGAAAGTAACTAAAGCACTTTCTTTTTCCTTCCTTCACTTCATGTTCCCTATAAACACTTGCTTGCACTTGTGTTGCACCTTAACATGGCTTAAGTGTGGTTCAAGATAAGAAGGTGTTCCCTGCACAGGAGAGCGGCAGATCTACAGACCAAACCCTGGGACAATGTCAGAAATGCTCTGCTTCCCTGAATGTCCTCTGCTCTATGCAGGGGGTGGCAGAGTGGGTTCCCATTTCACAGGCATGCACCAGCACACTGCAGACGTCTCAGTGTCTTCTCCTCACCGTGGTGGGTTATGTGGGTGGCAGCCAGCAGGACGGAACTGGGATAAATCCTGATTCTCAAGGCTTAGAGGGATAGTGTCCCTCAGGCCCGGGTCAGCATGTCCCTCACCCAGCATTCACACTCTGTGGGCACAGCTAAAGGTGGGACCAGCCCCACCTATTTGTAGCAGTCTAAATTCTTCATGCAATGAAGGACAGTTGTATAGCTCAGCACCCTTGTCAACAGAGAGGGACAGGCGCCTTCAGAGGTTGGTCTGTCTCACCCGGGGTGGGGCAGGTAGAAAGACAGATGGGACCCACTGACCCCCTTCATACTGAAACTGCTGAGGGGTTAGGGCACACGGCCAGTTCAAGCTAAGGCTTATAATTTAAAAACTGTTTTTTTTTTTTAAATGTTTTGGGGAAGAACGCCATGATTTTTCTGATTTCTCTTCCGGCTGCTGGATGCTAGCAGGCAACAGCGGGACCATAGTTTATGGAAGGTGAATACAACAACAACAACAACATTTGATTCCTCTACACATTGGCCCAGATTCTTATAATGACTTAATATGAGGACTAAACAGCTGCTTCTGTATTTTGCATTGCCTGAGTAAAAATACCTGGCAAGTAGTGAGGCCTGACCACAAACATTTTTAAAGTCTTGAAATAATTTCCTCGTTTACTTCTTGTTTCAAACGTGTACAGACCAGATGTCTAAGTGCCAACAGTCATATAGCACAGTTATGATATTTATTTATGCTGCAAACATGCAATGGTAAGAGCAAGTTAATAAGAAATAAGAAAGCATATGTGAAATATTGGCTTAGAAGGGAAAAATATCTGACACGTGTAAGAGACATCTTTACTCAAAAAATGTTTGATTGCAAGGGTAATGTGAACACAAACTCTTGCAAATGGTCAGCCATGACATTGATTTTAAATAGAAATGTTTCCAAAAGAAGCACATAGCTAATAATAAATGAAGTCCATTTATCTGGACAGCATTGGAAAGCAAGCAAGAACGCAAGCAAACCCCCCCACAATGTGACATGGTCTAGGTGATCACGCTCCAGAGTCACCCTGTAGAGATTACTCTAATAGCTGTCCAAAATATATATTTTAGCTCCCCGTCCACTGATTCTTTCTGACAAAGAAAACTTCACATGCCTCTGGGATCTCGTTGCTTCTGGTAAGCTTGTGCTTCTGCTGTGCAATTTACTTGAAATATTTCTGCCACAACTTCCCCATCTGGAGAGAGAGAGTTGTTCTTGCAGATGCTCTTGGAAGTTGTTTTAGCAGAATGAGAAATGGAGCTAGACATTCAGGCTGTCCGTTTCATCCTCTGCAGTTTTCAGCCCTGGCAGAGATGTGGACTGCTCTCGTGACACATAAGAAGCAGCTTGGAGCTGAGAGGTTTTGATGAAACTGCCTGAAGTGGTCCGAGAAGGTCATCAGAGGAGAATAGCAGGCAAACTGTTGGAGACTAGCAAATATAAACTGTGCAAGTTTTCTGATCTTGCTTCTTTGCTTTGTTCAAGCATGACTATGAAATCCTGCCTTTGAAAAGAGGCGTTATTGTTGAGTGACTTTTGTGAGGTGCATTTTATGAAGTAGAAAGAACTCAATTTTTTTTTACCCTTTCTTTTAATTGGTGTCGTCTTTGCTTATTTTTCAGTTATATGCCATTTCCAGAAATATCTGTCAAAAGGAAGTTTCTGGTGTTACAGAGTCAAGGAGTCAATAGGTAGCTGCAGCACTGCCTATGTACTCAGTCTTAACTTGTCCCCTCTAGCTGTACACATCGTGGCAACAATGCTCTTAACACACACGCTTTGGGCCTCCCCACACTGCTTTCCCTCTGCCCACGGAGTGGCATGGAGATAGGGACGGAGACATGAAAGAATATTTCCTCTGCTGCTGAAGTTGGAGGGTGGAAGAGGCAGAGATCTCGTGAGAAGGAAGTGATTGACCTGTGATTGTGGAACAGGATTAAGAGCCCAAAGGACTTGCCAGTATTGTGGACACTGTTATGCAGCTCTTGCCATCTATCTTTTCAGTGTAGAAACGGAACACTAGTGATACTTGCGTACTGCACTAGAGTGCAGCAAAGGTGAATACAAGGGTGTTGGTGAGTAAAGGAGATTCAGCAGTGGTGTATTTATTACCCCAGGGGCATCACAGGTGTGTTTATGGGGGTTTCCATGCCTAGTCCAGAACTTGGCTGAGGTGTACAAAAACCTTACTGACACATCGTTAATGCAGATTATCTCCAGTATTCACCCATGTGCTGTAGGAAAGGTGGTCTGAGAAAATACAAGCCCGCTCTTTTGGAGACTGAGGTCGCAACCCAGAAACTCATAAGCTATAACTGGAACCAATCCACACAAGATGTAGCCCAGTACAGCACTTATAGGACAATGACTCTCCTGCTTCAGGTTTCCTGGCATCCCTTGAACATGGTCTGATTTCACTTAGGGCACCTTAAAGACAATTTGTGCCTAAAGGCACATCTCTGCTAGACAGACATGAGGTAGGTGTCCACTTTACCTCCTCCAGAAGGATCTACACTGATAGTTGAAGTGATGTTAATTAGGCAGCTGCCTTGTGTCATGATGTGAATACTGATGGTTGCACAAAAATGCATGGACATTCTACCAGAGTCAGAGAGCAATAGCAAGGACTAGTTCTGTTGAATTCCCTCAGAGGGTTGAAAAAGAAGGTACATTCACTGCTTGAGCAGAATTCCTTAGGGCATGACTAATGTGTTGAGACTCAAATCAAAACATGCACTACCCTTCTCAGTCAGTTTTTCGTTTCCAAATCAACACAACAAAAGTGGATGTTTAGGTAACCTAGTAGGTAGTCTTCCTTTTTAAAAGGGGCAAAGATCAGAAATATGAATCTGGAGGATATTTCCACCAACTCCCTCAAGCAAATAAGTGGAGCTCACTAATACACACTTCAGTAATACATTCTGAGTTAGATATCAACTGTCACTCCTTGAGAGAAGCATTGACTTTGAAAGGAAACTTTCCCCAAAAGACATAAAAGGGAATACATTGATATTGAACATACCAGTGATCGACATGGATGTGTACTGATAACACTGTGTTTCTAATGCCATCACAGGTGGCTTTATTCTGTGCTTCAGGTCCTGTCTACGTGATGTATATGAAGAACAAGAACAATGTGATGGAGTTTGTATTCCAGGGACTCACACAAGATGATACATTAGCAAAAGTATGCTTCACATTCTTCTTAGTCTTCTATGCCACTATTATTCTTGGAAACCTGCTTATCATCATCACTATACAGAACAGTCAACAGCTGGACTCTCCCACCCCATGCTTCTTCCTGAGTTGCTTGTCCTTTGTAGATATCAGTTACTCTACTGTCACTGTTCCCAAACTCATTTATGACCTTCTTGCTGAAAAGAAGACCATCTCTTTTGTGGGCTGCATAGCACAGCTCTTTGGGGTCCATCTCTTTGCCTGCACGGAGATGTTCATCCTCATAGCAATGGCGTATGATCGTTACGCTGCTATATGCAAGCCGCTTCATTACACAGGCATTATGAACAAGCATGTGTGTGGCCGGCTGGTGGCAGCTTCGTGGGTGGGAGGCTGTGTGCACTCCCCGGTGCAGACCCTGCTGACCGCTCAGCTAGTGTTTTGTGGGCCCAATGAGATCAACCACTACTTCTGTGATGTACACGCTTTGCTGAAGCTGGCCTGCACTGACACCTACGTGGTTGGTTGCATAGTGGTTGCCAATAGTGGTCTGACTTCCTCGGGCTCTTTGCTTGTTCTTGTTGTGTCCTGTGTCATTATTTTGGTCTCTTTGAGGACACACTCTTCCAAAGGGCGTCTCAAAGCACTCTCTACCTGCACCTCCCATATCACTGTTGCACTTCTGTTCTTTGGGCCATGCGTTTTCATCTATATGCGCCCTTCCACCATCTTCTCAGCAGACAAGAGTAGAACTGAAACTAAATTCAAGGTTTCATGTAGCTCTCATCTTTCTTTGGAAATTGTCAGTCAAAACGATGTGAGCATATTGTCACCAGTCAAACCCAAGCCTTTGGGGTGGTATTGTGGCTTTTACCTTTAGACACCTTAGAGCTGTGTAAGTCTCAGGTCTAGGCTTCTCCTGGCATTAAGAGGAATAACTAGGTATTTTGAGAGGGTATGCTTTCCCACTAGCTCCTACGAGCTTCAGAGAGTGGTGTCTGCTCACGTTTCTACACAAAAAAAGTGATGGTGGTGCTAAGCTTCCAAGAGAAAGCAAATCCTTCAGGATGGCACAGCACAAGCAGGTTTCATCTCACATATATTGGTGTGCTGACATGAGGTGCCTCAACTTGAGAGAGCTGCTGAAGACAGCAAGAGATCTTTGAGGGGACTGCGATTCATTGCATAGTAAATAGGAGCATGAGAGGAGCAGGATGCTGCACTAGGTGTCTGCCTTACAGTGAAGGGTGACATACACTGTACTAGACTTTCCAAGGCTCCCAGGAACACTGGTGGGCACAGAGGCCGTTCCCCGATGCCAGGCATTCACTCCGATTTTCATCAGTCTGTGCCAACCTGGTGTCTCCGGGAACGCTTCATTTAAAGGAGCTCTGCTAACACCTTTCCAAGGCCTTGACCTTATGTCATAGCTGAGCTTTGTAATCTATCAGAGCAGCAATCCAAGCATGGTTAAATACCATAGTCAATGTTGGAGCCACAATCCAGTTCAATTATCGGGACATTTTTCACCGCTTTATTTAGAGACTGGATGAAGTTTCATACTTTGGCCAGTCGTCTGGTGCTTTACACTATAAAGATCTAAGGAATAGGTATCTCAGTGGAAATACGGGGATCCAATATCTCTCCATACTCCACACAATATAACCTAATTCCTAGCTGAACACTGAAAATTTCCCTAAAATTCTTAACAGTACTGTTCTTGATCCATCGAGTTTTCCTCAGCTGTTTGCAGCAGGGAAACCCCCAAATGCCCCTACGACCTCCTGACTCTGGGCAATGCTGTTCTACCGCAAATGGACTTACTTTAGCATTGCTGTCATGACAAGTGATTCAAGGCAAGGATTTTCCCAATTCTCCTCCTGGAACTGAGATTTGGGGAAGGAAAGAAGAGGAACAGGATTCTGGATGGTGGATCAGAAGGCTTTCTTAGAAAAGCAAACTGTAGATTTGAAGAGACAGCAGCTCTTTAACTTTTTAAATTCCCTAATTTTGTCTGGGTTTCTCGAGGTGGAGACTAAGGGATAGGTGAATGCAGGACTTAGATGAATGTGGGGCTTATGAAAATCTGTTCTTTTTGATGATATTTGTCAGAAAGCATATTTAGGTTTGAGATTGTGATTCTTGATTGAAACATGCTGCCGGTTCTGCTGATGCTTAGCTCTAGATGGCTTTGACTATCTTAAACATCAGCGCAGAGAGAGGTGTGCAGACATGACTCATTGCTGTGCAGGGAAGCTCTTTGATGACAATCTACCTGTCTTTTTCTGGAAGAGTAGTATTGTACATTGCTCTTCCCAGAGACCTGTAAACATACACAGTAAAGTAAAATGATGCCTGTGGTTTTTTCTCAAGCTATTTCCTTCCTGTGAGCTGGGAGTCCACTGAAAGAGACAATTTTGGACACCTCAGAAATCTGGTTTAAAAATCTCACTTCTCTGTTGAAGATAAGGAAAGCACAACATTGATACGTGTAAAAACTGTGATCTTCACATATCTGATGATACTTAATAATCAGAAACAAGAGATAAACCTTGAGCTTCAGCCTCTGCAGCAACAGAAAGATGGCAACTAGCAGGACCAAAAGGCTACATTTTCCTGAGACTTGTAAAATCCTTCTTTAGGGTGCCATAGATGATCACAGGGACACAATCTTTGCTACAGTTATGCACAGCTTTAAGGAGAGGAAGTCAGGGGAAATAACAGCCCTAACAGGCTTGCAGTGAAATGCAAAGGGAATCCGCAAGACCTCTTTCCATCCCCCTTTGACTGTAAACCTTATGCAGAGGCAGGAACCTCTCACCTGTCTGAGATTAATTCTGTCACTTTCAGCTCAATAAAGATTTCAACTCCTTCTGCCAACTGAGGGACAGCATTTGTAAACTCAGCCAGAAGGGATGAAACATCGTTTAGCGCTAGAACACCTATCCTTAGAGCTAGCTTAGTTGAATTGATAAAAGGATTCCAAAGCCTTTCCCAACTTTCTCATCTCCCAGAAATGATTGGTCGTTTATTCTCAAAATCACATTTACGACAGACATGTAGTTGGTAAGTCACCATCTTATTCCGTCATTCTTTTAAGTGAAAGAACACTGCAGCTTGATTAACTTTCAGATTATGTCCAATGTCCTTAAAATAACTACCAGTTCACTCAGTTGCCTCAAGTGGATTGCTGATATGTGGAGATGAAAAGCAGGAATAAGTTCTTGTTACTTCACAATGGTAGCAAAATTAGAAGTCAGTCTTTTTTGCATTTCTGTAGTTTTTTCATGTTTCCAGGCAGAAGGGGAAAAAGGAGGTAGTAATGAGTGACAGAAGAGGGAGATTTAACAGAAGAGGGACAGTTACTTTCCCTAGTGTTTGGGGGGCAAAACCACGGGTGTCTCCTCTCCAAGATTTCCTTTCCAGAACTTCAGGTTCTGTGTGTTGCACTGGAAGAGGCTACTCCTTTCAAATACTGAAGATGTAGGAGAAGTGGCCATAAATTCAAATCACATTGCTTTTCTCCTCTTGAATATCTTTGAAAGCTTTTTCTCATCTTGACAGACTGGTGTTTTTCCTACATGAGCAAACGTTCCTAAAAGAACAGAGAACTGCAATTCTGTGCCACGCACTCCTCAGGCAGGAGTCCTGGTTGTGCTTGGAACTTGCAAGTTAAGAGTCAGGATTCCTCCAGCTTTCAGCAGCAGAGGAACACAGTCTTTCAAGATAGAAGTTGCAGATACAACCAGTTAAAAGTCCACCTAAAAGCACTTCTAACAATTAAGTACCTTTCTGAATCTCACCCTTGGAAGCGGATCAAATCTTCCTTGGAAGTCCTACTCTTTGTACCAAGGTTTTGATAAATTTTCCCCAAACAAAGTTCTCTTTCTAACAAGTCTGCTGAAGTTTCTCTGATATGACCTAAAACTCTCCTCAGAGCATCCTTCACCTCCTTATTCCTTAGGCTGTAGCTGATAAGATTCAGCACTGGAGTCACCACTGTAGAGAAAAGAGGGGCCCATTTATCTCAGTCCAATGAGTAGCTGCATATTGGGCTACCGCACATAAAAACGGTGCTCCCATAAAACAAGAAGAGAGCTCTCAGATGGGAAGCACAGGTGGAGAAGGCTTTGCATCTGCCCTTGGAGGAGTGGATCCTCAGGGTGGTGGAGATGAGGTAGATGGAGGAGATGAGAATTGCCAGAGATGTGAAGATGCCACGAAACACACCAAAAATGTGAAGTACCATCTCTTTGCTATAGGTGTCAGAGCATGAAAGCTGGATCCTAGGGGGATGTCACAGAAATAATGACTGATAACACTGAAGTCACAGAAAGAGAATGTGAAGGTGGAGATAGTTTGTGCAAGTGCGTGGACAAAGCCAATGAAACAGGAGATGATTACCATCTCTGTACAGGCTTTTGAGGACATGACAGTTGCATGAAGGAGAGGGTTACAGAGAGCCACATGCAGTCATATGCCATTACTGCCAGCAGGAGACACACAGCACTAGCCATGAGGAGACAAGTGAATAGCTGTGCCACACAGGCACTGACTGAAATGGCTCTCCTCACTGCTGAAGAGTTCACCAGCCACCTTGGGGAGATAGCTGAGGAGTAACAGAAATCCACAGAAGCCAAGTTACTGAGGGAAAGGTACATAGTGTGTGAAGCCGGGGGATCAACCTTCATCTACATGATCCTTCCAAGATTCCCTATTAATGTGCTTAAAAAAAGCGGGTTACCTTCACCTCTTGGCTATCTGTTAGTCCAGAGAGGATAAAATCAATGGCCACACAGTGATTCCTCTCAGGCATGTTGCTAGCACACTCATATAATCTCCCGACAAGAAACTGCTTCAACACCTAGAAGTAATGGGAAACTGGCAACACACAATTGATTGTCTCAGTAGGCACAAGGAAGTACGGTGCATTTTCTTCATAGCTTCTGACTAGACTTCTTTAATTACACATTGAAATGACTTGTGATACAAGGGAGTACTGTTCCTATTTTTCAGGTGAGATAAGAAAGCGCAGAAAGATAAAATAATTTATTCAAAAGGCAGCAGCAGCACTGTGAAACACCACTCCTAGTCTGGCACTACAATGGTTTTCGTGTGCCCTCTTTCTCCTCTTTTAAGGAAAAAAGTCTGCTTTTCTTGAGGACATCTATGGAGCACTCTTCTCCCCTCACTCGTGGCCACGGTTGCGTGTACAGGATCATCCAAATGGCCCACTCCAAGGGCAATGGCCCGCTTGTTCCTGAAGATACATGGTCTTGACACTAGTTCAGACATCATTCTTCCTGTATTGCAATCACCAATACATTTTTTGCCTATTAGCTAACTCCCCCGGGCATTGGTAGCAGTGTAGTTATAGCTCAGTATCGGCCACAAAGTCCATTAAAAGGGCAAAGCAGCCCCTGTTCAGCCTTGCTGAAATAGGAATATAATGGTTAGGCTGCAGCTGTGCCAAGTTGGTAGGACCTGCCTTAATTACATGGACCTCCACCAGCCTGACCTTTGGGACTGCAACTTGTAAACATACAAATAACAAATCCACAACCTGGCAGAAGAAAGTAAGAGTTTCCTCTTTTGAAAGAAATGGCGGCAAGCACTAAATGGCAACAGCAGCAGGAAAACTCAGCTTTGCATCTTCCCAAAGAGGAGGAGATACCACAAGATCGTTCAGGTTTGGCTGAGAAAGGATTTCTCATTTGCTTGCATCCCCGTTGTCAAGGAAAAGTGGCCATTTTCTGCTCAGGAATAAATTGGGAAGAGTCACCAAATGAAATACTGATCTGTTTTATCCAGTAAGACAAGAGTAGATACTGTACATACCAAGCCAGTTTATTCCCTGCTTGAACCAAATCTTCAGAAGTACTTGCCCATTTCAAGACAGCAGGATTAAAACCAGCCTATAATGGTTAGGTACACAGTTTAAGTGAGCAAAATGCTTACCCTGCTTAGATGCACAAAAGACCAGACTGCCTTTACACACTGAGTTATCTTTGCATAGCTGGCTGTTGTTTATCTCCAACCTACCCAACCTTTTCTGCCCTAAAGCACAGCAACTAGCCCAGTTAATTCTCAGAAAAGGGCTTCAATGAGCTTGCTATCAACAGGTTGCTCTCTTCCATGGACTACTTGGGAAACTGAAGGAGGAAATTTCCCTCTCCTGCCCCAACGTGAGTGATCAAACACTGGATTAGGTGCAAATTTGTAGAATCTCCATCTGTGCTGACATTTAAAATTCAGCTGGATCGGGCCGGAGCAATCTGATCTGACTGAACCTGCTGTGAGGAGGAGGTTGGACTTGATGACCTCCAGAAATCCTTCCCAACCTAAATGATTCTATGATTCTATCTGCAGATTGAAAATGATCTTTTTGATCTCTAAAATGAAGAAATAGGCCTACCTTCCTTGCATGAAGGTGCGAGATATTTTAGGCAGTATTGATCCCAGAAATAAACTCTTATTTCAAAAGCTACAAACATTTCATGTACCTTCGTAAGAGGAGTAGCTTCCTTCTTCACTTCAAAGACATCTTACTGAAATAAATCAGAAGATTTATCTAAACAGAAAAACTTTAGGACTTCACACTTGCAGTAGAGCCCCTCCCTGCTCCAGATAAATGCCCAGATAAATGTTCTTTGCTTCGATGTTTGCAGAACTATGCAATTCAGTACTGCCTTTAGAGCAAGAGCTCATTCTTTTCCCTGTATGTTGCAGCTGACCTGCAGCCTGGGCGTTGTGAAACATTAGTGGAGTGACATGCTGAGAAACAACTTCAATATGAAATGTGATATTCTAAATGTGATATTCTAACACTCAGCTTGCCGCTTCGGAATTCTTTCTTCAGAAAAATGGTGTTACTGAAGTACTTGGTGTATTTATGACTCTCGATGCAGTTTATTGTCTGTAAATTAGATCTCCTGCAAGACACCAGGCCTTAATTAGGAGTCTCAGCAGATGCACTCTAATGAAGAATCTTTCTGTGAATTAATTTCCCCTACCCTTGGTTAGGGGTCTAGTCAACTTCTATTCTAGGCTCCCCCTATAGACAAAGGAAGCAATATCACCTTCAAAGGACAATTCATCCCATCTTAAGATAAGTGTGATAAGCAGAAGGAATCATCCTCTAAGGGTGTCTTTGTTGTCATTGATTACAGGACATGCCCATCTCATTCCCTGCCCTTACCACTTTTTACTAGTGAAACTGATGACATAAGTGTCCTAGCAAATTCAGTGAACCCTAGTCTGTCCCTATCAACTCACAAAAAAAGCTCAACAAAGCTTTAGACTGCAAACTTTAATACAAATTATTTTAATAATAACAAGACCATATTCACGTAAATAGCAGTACAGTGTAAGATATCAGAGGAATCAGTTCTGCTTATCTGACTCTGAAGAGCTGCAGTGCAACTCTGTGGAGTTTAAGCATTAAGTATGCCATCTGAATGTGAATCCACCTCTGTTATTAATTATGATCAAACTTGATAATTCTTCCTCTCATTAAAATGCACAGTCCTGATACACAATTAGCTGGTTTTTCCACAGAAGACTCCTGTTGTCTCTAATAACACATCTACCCTTGGACTCGTGTCCTTTGTTAGATAACCTCTTTGGCTCATGGACCATCTAGTTTCAGGCAGCCTGCTCATCTGTGGAGCAGATATTTTGCTGTGATAACCTGTTCATCTGTGGACCATCCAGGCTCAGATTATGTGTCCATCCATCGGCGTAGATTTTTCTTCAAATGCAGATAGAAAATTCTTCAAGTAGGTAATCGCTGGTGATTTGCTTAGAGTTCTGGTGCCTCTGCCTTAACACTGCCTTTGCACTTCCACCCAATCCCACATATATTTTTCTTCTAAGGTCCTTGAATAATTAACTCTTTTAAGGAAAAGAAAAATAATGGTCTATTGGAAGATGTTGACATAGATATCATGCTTTAGTAACAGCTTGCCATTAACCTCTCTCTGTTCTTGCAATATCACTGGACACTTATTGAAATTACTTTACGATAAGATGATGAAGACAGCTGTTCTGCGAAGCTGAGGAGCCTTTGAGACATACGAACAAAGACCCTTCCCCTGATTCTGGCAGGAGTTTAAGGACATCTCTACCTGCCAGGAAATCTAGCTTACTTGTGCTACTTCGAGGGCTTAGAGGTTGTTCGACAAACTGTTGGCCTTCAGAGCAGAGAGCTGAATTGGGTTACTCAGCTGAAGAGTGATCTGCTCTGACCGTCCCTAGCAGCGAAAGTCATCAGTGGGGCTTAGGCAGGCAGAAATGTCCCAGGTAACGCAGCCTTAGTTAGACTGTGCTTACAGTGGCTGCTCGTGTTGTGGAGTGGGGGCGACTCCCGGGACAAGGAATGTGCAGTGCCATGTGTAAGATGATGAGTGAGGGAAGCTCGTCTGTTTGGGCTGCACCGTGAGGTCTGCAATGTATTTGCATTGGACCGAGTCCTCTTCCAGACTGCATTAGACTGGCAATGTAATGGCTTCCAGAGTTCTCGTCTAGACTATGTGAAAGCTGTGGTGTTCAGGAGATAGCTGGGTTAAAAGTGGATCAACAGGTATTGCTTGTCTGGGTTATTTATCGTTCTTTCCTGCAGTCCTCTCTCACAGTTTAGTCAGGAATATCTGACACCTCCATGGTATTCTAGGAAGCATGAAAATGTTTGCTTGCAGAAAATTTGTACTTCTAGATGCTGCCAGAGTTGCTCTGGGAACTGACTGCTTATTGCTTAATGACACCTGTCAGTCTTAATGATAAAGCTATGGCTATGGAAGAGTGGAACATATTTCTTCCTCAGACACTATGTTTACACATTAAGGGGTCTAAGTGGTTCAGGATGGGCAGAATGGGTTGCTCTGAGTGATGACCCCCAGTGAGAGGGAGTGTAGCTTTTTATGGGACCTTTACTTGCAGTCCTTCCTAAGGATAGGGAAAAATGGTCTTACACCCATTTGTCTAATAACTCTGTGTATTGAGGCAGTGTTATAGCAGGTTCCATTTCCTTCTCTGTGCTACTTCCATGGCCAAAGCAGCTGAGACTGAAGTCTTTCCCTACTGAAGCCAGTGGTTTTTTGTTCTCTGAGAGCCAGCTCCCTGAGTCAGATGGAATGTGATCCAAAACCAGAACTCAGGGCAGCATTAAGCTGCATTAACGTGGACTTGAAATAATTCCATAAACCTGAGCTGGTCACTCTACACTCTTCCTGTAATTCCCAGATAAAATATAGACCTTTCAAGGGAGACAGAGACAGGTGTGATCAAACTATGGAGGCAAACAGACTTTTATTTGCCTTCATGAGCTATAGAAAGAGCCTACAAGTTTGGTTTATGCTTTGGCAGCTTATTAACAGAAGTCTAAACTTAAGTAAGATGAATCCCAGCCTCAGCATTTGTAAAAAATTCTTCTGTGTGCACATTTTTAGCCTGCGATGAATGTGAATTGGTTCAAGGATATTCACCCACAACAAAAGAGGGTAGGCTGTCCCTCAGGACCATCTGCTGTGTGGTAACTTTGTTCTTGCATGGAAGACTCGAGTCACCCACATCACTAATACTGTAAACAGTCTAAGGTGCCTGATGAATGTGACCCACTATTGCTAAAAGGTTAATGATCACCTTCAGACTGGGAGTCAGGAAAAAAAAGACTACAAGGATGTATGAGGTAAGGGAATGGAAACAGAACATGGAAGCAATACTGCTGAACTGGTACTAGTTAGCAACAGTTGAAAACAAAGCTGGGATATCTTCAAGGCATCAAACTTGAAAGTAAAAACTTAGGTGAAACTAATCACCGTCAAAAGTGTCACAATTGTACTTTCTCACAGTAAAGCTGTAGCTCTTGCTATTACAGAAAAGTTTTTAATATTTAATATTTATTTTTAATATTTCATATTTAATATTACTACTGTTTTCAGGGTCTGAGGGCACTAACAGGCCTTAATGGGCCTGATCATCCTCGCCTGTGGCAGCTACTTGCACCTCCTGCCCCATGAGCCCAGGAGCCCCATTTAAGCTCAACCCTGGGCCTTCAGTTTCTGTCTGAGCTTCCCTAGAGGAGCACTGATCTCCAGCTCAGCTCAGCGTGCAGGCTCCATTGCTGTGGACCCTGCCCTGTGGACTGACTTCCCAGCTTGACCCTGGACCTATCTTGTCACTTTGGGCCTGCCCAGTAGGCACTGGACTCTCTCTGTCCCTGGTTACCTGATCCTGGCTCTGACCCGCAGGCTGACTTCTCAGCTTGACCTCATACCTGCTTCATCACCAGGAACTCTCCTGGTCATCTGGACTCTTGGTTGAACTCGGCTACCATCTCTAGGTCTTCTCTGCCCACCTGGCTCAGGGCCAGAGGGACAGGCCCTGGCTGCAGCCTCCTGAACTTATCATTCTACACATCCTGAACAGGGAAAAGGAAGAAAAAATGGGCACTTCTGTGGCATAACTCATCTCATCATGTAGCAGATGTCTAAGATACTTAGATGAACCATTCTGTAAAAACACCTGTTACTTTTTTTTTCCTCCCCCTCCCTATTGAGAAGAAACTAAGATGGAAGACAGAAACAAAGGCATGCTTAAAGGTATATCTCTAGGTGAGATGAATTCCATAAGCAGGCATATGCATGTAGAGATACTCCAGATTTATTACAAATAAACCAACTATTCCTTCAGTGCCTTACTTATAACTGTGATACTAATATTTTTTTTGTATTCAGAAAAAGATATTAAAGTCCGCTGGTTGGATTCCAACTGTTTCCAGTCAACTTGATGGCATTCTACTAGACAAATGTCTGATAGAAAACACTCTTTGATTAATTCTGCTCGTTCCTGCACCAAACCAAGCTCCATTCTCACTCATAACAAACTGACTGTCTACTAGTAGGTAAATGGATGTATGAATTCATGAGCTGACTTTTGAAGGTGTGCAGGATATACAGAGTTACCTGTGAAGACAGAAATGGATGGTCAGCATCTCTGGGGAAAATAAGGTTTCACATGCATTTGTCTGCATGGGATTACAATGATATTCCAGAGTAGATGTCAGCTGCACTTAAACTCCAGGACTATGAAAAGAGTTAAATTCATATCCATTTTCACTTATCATGTCTTTATTAAACCAAAGGTAAGTAACTGCAATTTGTTTGCACAGAAGAATACATCACTACAGTCTGCTGCTGCTGCTGTATCAATTCTATCAATAAATTGGACATAGAAGCCACAAAGAACACGTGTGAAAATGAGGCTATTCTAGGATTCCTATACTGTAGTATTCTACTTCCACATTGTCCTGACATGATGTTTTGCTAAATTTCAGTCTACTTTTAAATAGAAACAGACTTTATCTCTGTTATTTCAGTTTTGTATAACAGAGATGGTCTCTTTCCAAAATGTTGAGAAGATTTGGATTTATTCCACTCTTGGTAATACCCAGCACTCTGAAAAAGAAGGAGATCTGAACAGGCTTTCATCTGGTTAACGATGGAGCTTCTATATGTATGTATAGACATCTGGAGATCAAGGGTCTATAAGCAAATCTGGTAAATAATCCAGTCCTTATTGGGGGAAAATAAAAAAGAAGAAGAAGACTTGCAAGCAATTACATAGCAACTTATGCTTGGATCATACAAGAACTTCCAAAGTGAACACAGATGTTACTTCCCAGCTGAGAAAGCAAGCAACTCCACCTGTGTTGAAATCCAGTGTTGTAGCAGGCAGGATTAAGCAGTGGGTGTAAGAAAATGAATGGCCATCCTTCATAGCAAAGAAACTAGAGATGGGAAATAGATCTTTCAGCTACCAATTTCTAAGGCCAGGCAAATGCAAATTTCATACTAACCAGTGCAACTAGTAAATCCCCTCCTACATAATGTAAGAGTTAGAAAAAAGAAGAAGTAATTTTTTTTTAAATTTGATCTTAGTATGTAATATGGCTCAGATATCTTTCTCAGCTCCAATATTTCAGGATACATGAGAAAGTAACCAGGTTATAATTACACTCACTGACTTGGATTCCCCAGTTGGAAGGACAAGATGTGAGGTTTTTGCTGTATGCGCTTTGGCTCTCTATGATGTAAGAGATATGATCTCAGAAGTAATCGCCTTCACCTAAGCTGTTCATCTCGTGTTCTTCATAGTTTACGAAGAAGATTCATGGATCCCGGGGTATGAAGATGTCTCTTCTAAGAAAAGATGAACAGTGCCCAAGAAGTGCCCTTTTTTTTTACACCTTAAAGGAAGATTAGATTGGTGAGGTCAGATGAACTCAAATCTTCTGCGGAGGTTTAAATTTGGGTAAGATAAATCAATGTGCTCAGCTCTAACTGCAATAAGCTGGGACAGCCTTTTGCTCAAGCCTATGACTAGATGCATAGTCAACTATCTGAAAAGAGCATGTCGGATATTTTTGTGCCACAATGCTCAGATATGATGCAATGCAATGTTGGTCAGTACAATATAATTACAAGATAATACATTAAAACAAGTAGCAGCAGTAAACAATAAGTATCACCTATTTACAAAATAGAAGATCTCCAAATGATGTGTATATATAACTGATGGTATTATCAATAAACGTTGAAAAACGGAAACTTTCTCAACCATCTTACTTATTAATTTAGAATCCCTATTTTCAAACAAATATATACGGTCCAAAAACTTTCTCAGCTCTATGGACATGCTATGATCGTGCTTTGCCACCAGATGGCGAAGGCACAAACCTGAGTGTGTAAAAATGTGTATTCACTGGTGCTGATGTTTTCTGGTAAGTTGAAGATGGCTATTTTATTTGTTGGATTTTCTTTAGCCATAGTAGGGCACTATATTTTAAAAAACTTTTCTGAAAATTGTCATAATTCTCCTGCACAAGTTAATTATGAAAAGTCATACCAGGGGACATCCATAGGTAAAGGAGGAAGTGACACAATCCAGTATTATAGCTGGGGAGGCAGCACAAGTATTTGGGGAAGCAGAGTAAAGGGAAGACAAGAGGATTTTCTTCTGTGAGGTGAATTGAATAACTGTGAAACTTCCGCCTTGCAGTAATTACGTTACTGTGCTCCTTCAGCAAATTATCCATTATGAACGTATTAATTAAGTCACCAAATAACGTCAAAAGTTCAATATCTGGCAACAAGAGAAATACAGGGAGTTACATTATCTGTTTGTGTTAGAGTAAGTGACTCTTAGGATTCAGTTCATCTCGCCTAAATTCAGGCATCCTACTGAAGGACCTCGTGCTGGTGCCTGGGTGGTTGGAGATTTCTCGGTAGAGATAAAAGGGAGAAATTAGGGAGGGTTGTGGGTGAAAACGCTCATGTCATCTACCAGGAAGCACCTAAAAGCTTTGTCTGAATCTAATCTAGTCATCTAAACCCCCTCTGGACTCAACGGAGAGAGATAGGCAGTTCCTGGAGATGATTCAACCAACCCTAAGGAAGAAGCGCTCTGTGAAGATGCTAACTTCTTTCTCTCTGATGAACACAGAGGAAGCCTGATTAGCTTTAAATAGGTCACTTGCATACAGCTAAAGCTCAGCAAGGAAGTCTTCCCGTATGTTTTCCCCAAGTGTTTCACACCTATGAGCATTTGAAAGAGTAATCATGGAGCCTGGCCTCCTGCATTGCTGTGGTATGGAAATATGGTGTGATGGCATGGTGCAGAACTGCAGGCTGGGAGGGTAAGGCTGGTGGATTTCCAGGGCAGGATTTTTTTGCTTGTTTTTTTACACATGCACGTGCAATTTCACACATGCTTTCTCCATGTCATGTTGATTAGGTTCAGTGCATCCCAGATTTTGGGATGTGCATAGTTTACTGTGCACATAAAGACAGTCAGAACAGCACACGGTGCAGCTCAGTGTGATATTTCAGAGAATGTGAAATGCATCTCCTGGACAGAGCTGTGCAGTAGATCCAGACCCATCATGGATCTTGAGCACATGCCACATGTCTATACAGCAGATGGGATTCATCTCCCCGCAGTTAAGCTATTTAAAAGTTAGGTGACTGAATCTAATCTAGTTGTCTAAGGCGCCTTTGTAGTAAAGGAAGGAGACAGGCCATTCAAGAAGATAATTCATCATCTCTCTCTTGCAAACTCATCTTACAGGGACGTGGGACATTTTCCATTGCCACTCATTTCCTGCTGGTATTTTAAATGCTATCTTAAATTTGCCCTCACTCCCACACCTGCAGAAAGAGAAGGAAGGTCAGAAGCAGTGGGGGAGTCATTGATATTCCTGGTGGAGGCTGCTCTCCAAGGATCTCCCATCTTTGGCAAACAGTGTTTCTCTTCAATGGTGAATTCCTACTTCTCTAATCTTCCTTTTGCATGAGAGAGCAATGTTGAAACACTAAAACGTCTTCTGGGTCAATTATGCTAAATTTCAATTGAGAAAAATCAAAATGCTTCACTTTGATCATTTTGAATCATTTAATTTCAATAAAGAAATTATTAGATATTTCAGAATGTATACCATAGACATTGCAATACAGTCATATAATATGTAATAACAGAGTGTATTTCAAATTAAATGAAACCAGACAAGAAAGTAGGTTTGAAAAATGCTTTGGAAACTGGAAGTGCTGCTCCATCTCAAATGTAACAATGGATCAAAGTCAAACTATACCAGCTGACTAGCTGGGCAGTTGGTTTAAAAGGAAGTGCTAAAAACATGGGAATAGAAGCACTTACAGAGATGATTTGTTTATTTATTTATTTATTTATTTATTTATTTTTCCTTGGGAGATGTTGTGCTGGAAGCAGGAAGGGGACCTGTGGGAAGATGGAGGCACTGTTGGATCGTGGAGGAATACCGGGGCTATTAAGGTAGTGGGAATTCTGCATGTGTGTCCATCACATGCAGCTCTAAGCACACGAGGTTTATCAGCTGGAACTAACTGAGTATGTAATTACCTCACAGGAACAGCTTTTGCGAAAGAGGTCTTCAGATATGCATGGGGGTGAGGGCAGACTGAAATAGCAGCAGGTGGCTATGGCCCAAAAGTGAAGGGGCTCAGCTGGACTTCAGGGAGAAATAACAGAATGGTGGAAACAGTGAATTTAGGAGCAGAGTTAGCCAGCTACAAACGAGGGACATGTCTGCAGAGGATGCGCAAATGACTTTTTTGCAATTTCTGATCGCCTCACAGCCTGTCTTTGCTTGAAACAAGGTAAACCCTGGCCTCAGCTCAGTTCTGCCATTACGAGCATTCACAGTCTGTGTCGTTACCTGTGGAAGCTAGGTTGAGTGCCAGTCTGGACTTCCAGCTGCTTGAGCTTATCTAGGTAATGCCCTAAACTGCGCTTCTCACGCTCGCTTCTGTCACTTGCTCCAATTACTCATTTCTTCTCCTCCTGCTAGGCTGAGCCATGTCTCCTTTTAGTCCTCTCCTCCCTTCCTTTGCCTTCCCTCCATCCAGAGTCAGCGTCCTCACGCACAACCTAACCAGGCCACCACAGCGGGACCATTCTTTCCCCAAACAGCCCCTGGAGTCTTCCTCAGCTGAGTCCCTTGCTCCAGGAGTTCAGCCAGACCTTGGCACTTACTTCACAGACCCCCTCGGTGTTGGCTGTAGCCTGTGCGGCCACCAACACATCCAGGTTCCCCCACCCCCTGGACTCTACCTTCTTCAGCCATGGCCTTGCAACAGCAGCCAGCTTATCCTCAGTGCTGAGTTCTTCAGTTTGAAAGGCATTGCACTATAAAAAGGTTAGAGCTCATGATCATGGGTGGGGGCAAGTGGTATGTCTGCACGGTCTGACATTGTGTGAAAATAGTCTGGGATGCCAAAGGTCTTTGCAGGACAGGGGACTGAACTCTCTATTTCCAAGTCTGTAGGTAGCAGCCCTCACTTGGGTCTGTGAGTTGACACATATGGCGGAGGTGGGCTGGAGGTATTCTTGATCTTTGATCTCATAGGGAACATGGCAGTGGAAAATAGGATTTGGGATCCTTAATGGAACTATGGCGTGCTTGTCGGGTAGGGTTTAGGATAAGAGTTGCACTGGCAGACTTGAAGGGCTGGCTGACAGGCTTCTCGGCAGTTGAATTTTGTTGCCAAACCCGAAAGGAGGCCACAGAGTTGTGCAGGGACAGCCCTTAAGAGCTGGAATTCACTACCCGCTGCTAAGGACACAGAAAAAAACAAGGACACAATTGCCAGTTTGGGGAGGGGGCTGTTCTTCCTTCCCTGCCCCACTCCTTCAGTGACCACCTCCATTTATGCCCCACTGAAATTTTCCAGGATTCTGCTCTGTTGGGGTCTTGGCAATTTTGCTGTCATTACTTAGAAACGCACTTTTTCAGTTAATTTTAGAATAAAGAACATTCTGAGGGAGCCTAGCAGGGAGGATGGAGCCCACCTGCAATGTGAGCTGCAGGGAGGGATTATTCCCTTGCAACAGAACTACCTCAGAGCATCTTGTCTCTATGTCTGAAACACAAATGGCCATGAAAGAAAAAAGGATCGTTCTCAGCCCCATGTCTAAATGCAGCAGCTAAGTCTGTAGTTGGCCTGGGCTCGTAACGAGCATCCTTAGTTGGACAGCTCAAGACCTGACAAAGCTCATTAATCCCACTATTAGTCAAAATCAGATTGCTTTGATCACATTACTCCAGGAACATAGTCCTGGTGTGGAGGCCAGAGTGCACGGTGCTCGCAATCTGCCACAGTCACTGCCCCTGTGGGCACCTGCTGTGGAGGTTCGAGCTGGGGCCATGGGGCAGGAGGTCTCTGTGTTGGGCTCTGTGGGGCACCGGGACAGAGCTGGGGCCTTGGGGCAGTGAGTGGCAGCTGGGGCCATGGGGCAGGAGGACTCGGTGTTGGGCTCTGTGGGGCACCGGGACAGAGCTGGGGCCTTGGGGCAGTCAGTGGCAGCTGGGGCCATGGGCCAGGAGATCTGGGCTGGGGCTGTGGGGCAGGGGGAAAGAGATGGCCGGGGCTCCACGGGGGCAGGGGCCGCGTCTCCCCGGGCTGAGCCATGGTGCCCCACAGCAGCCCTGCTCCCAGCATGCCGTGGGGATGCCCCAAGGCATGCTGGGAGGGTGGCTGCCGCCAGCCCAGACCTGGTGTGGCAGAGCCGAGGTGCTGGCACCCTGAGGGCGCTGCCTTCCTGCCAGCTTAAAGCCATGGGCTCTATGCAGCCAGTGCGTCGCTGTCTGCTTTCCGGGGGCGTGCAGCCGTGTGCCTTGCAACCTCCTCGATCGCCTCCTTGGCGCACTCCAGGCTCCTTTGTGCGACCTTAGATCCCTTCTCCATGCATGCGCTGATGCTCTGGTCCCCTCACACCTGCTAAAGTCTCCTCCAGTCCTCTCCCTGCATCCTCAGGTTCCTTCTGTTTCCCTCCGTGAGCACCTGAGCCCCCTGCTTTCCCCGCCCGCAGCACTCTCCTCCCTTCCATTTCCCCCAAGGCTTCCTCTGATCCCCTCCGTTGCTCGCCACGCGCACCCTCAGCCCCTCCATTCCCTTCCCTCTGTGCTCCCGTCCCCTCCATTCACCTCCCGGCATGCTTGCATCCCCTCCCTTTCCCCCACTCACACTCACTTCCCCTCTCCAGCTTCTCTCTTCTGCAGTCAGTGCTGCTGCCAAAGGCACCGTGCCCCTTCCACAGACCTCTGCAGCTGTACAGTTGGGGCGCGGGGGTCAGTAGGAACTCAGCTCTGCTCCCACTGTCTCGCTCACTCCATTGCTTCCTTTGAGGCTCCCTCAGATTTGCAGGGCAGAAAATAATGTGCAGGGGATGCCTTTCAGGCACTCGGTGTAAAGCCACTCTGCTTTCCATGCAGCCATCTCAGCTATCTGTTCTGCTTCTGCAAGGGGTCTCTCAGCCTGCAGTGCTTACCAGGCAGGTGAGAAAGCAAAGACCTCAGGCATCGTTTCCTTCCGAAGAGGCCAGAGGGCCGGCCGCTCCTCGGACCACCCTCAGGGCAGACTGAGAAGTAACCAGAGAGGGTCACCAGAATGTACTGCGTGCAGGCACTATTCCCGTGCCTCGTTCGGGTGTGTGATACTGCGTTGTCACGCTGTAGATGGGAAGCTGCTCTCAGTCTCCTCCACTGGGAACCCAAGTGGTGGGATGGCACTGCGAGTGTTGCAGGCTCCATCTGAGCATCACATTTTTCTTCTGCAAAACGAGTGACTTTCGAATGGAAATGGGCTTTTGGGGCTCCAATGATAATCTCCACCTGGCGCCACCCTTCTTTTGGTTTTGCCCTGTTAGGATCACATCTTCAAAACCCCCCCCAATTAGAACTCACCCCGAGACCAGGATTCACAGACGTCATCTCTAATGCAGAGAGAATTTAGTGCCAAGGGAGAGAAATGACCTTTCCAATAAGCGCTTTTTTTTTTTCTTGATTTTGCCAGGCTTTGACACTGTTTGGAGGCATTCATGGTGGATTTGCCTTAATACAGTTTTCAGGGTGAGAGAGCAAACCCCTCTGCTCCTTCGCTAGGCCATGCCATCTCCATGCCTGTGGCCTAGGGAAGCAACAGCTAGGAGTTGGCCCTTCCTCCCCAGAGGCTGAGAGAGTGCAGTCACAGTCTTCCTCTTTATTCATTCACTAGCTCATTTAGGCCTTCCTTCCCGAGCAGAGCCTCTCCTTGCCAGCAGTTGTAGCCCCGCAACCCTGATCTGGGGACATTGCGGGAGTGGCACGCCTGAGGTGAGCCCCAGCCTGGGGGACCCCTCCTGTGGCTGCCCGTGCCCCCTGTTGTCCTTGGGGAGTGGGCAGTGAGGTGCGGGCAGCTCCCTAAAGTGCCCCAGGCAGCTCCCCTTGCCCTTGCAGGGCCCACCTTGGCAACACCTGGGGGGTCAAGGAGTCCCTGCAGCCCCTCTGTGACATGGCCTGGGGCATCACGCAGTGCATCGCAGCAACAGCTGCGCCCTCCCCATATGGCCCTGGGAGCCTGAGCTGAGCCCAGGCGCTTGGGGCTGCTCTCACCACAGCTCTGCCCTGCCCTGCTCTGCTCTGGAGCAGCTGCTGTGCAGCGAGCAGGAGAAGGCCAGAGGAGGTGGTGGGACAGTGCGAGACGCTGTTTGGTGACCTTCCCAGCAGGTCGTTGGAGAGGAGCGTTTCTTCCTGCCACAAGAGCTCTTTGGACTAACTCGGTAGGCTGGGAATTCCCTCTGTGCCCCTAGGGAAGTCCTCGGTGCTGCTGGGAATTGCTGCCTGCGGGAGCCCTCCATAATATGGCACTGTCAGGGCTGCAGAACTTGCATGTTTAGGATCTTTGCTCCCCGGCAGTGCGTCCAGCCCCGTGTTACTAGTCCCTTGTCAGCTGCGGTCATAGGACCTTTGGTCCTCGCTCCAATAACTCTTTCCTCCTTTGCTGCTGTCACACCTGTGGTCCTTGGCACTGTGGAGCCAACCTGGTTTGACAGGAGTGTTTTGGAGGTGGGCAGTCATGGCTACTGGAGTCTTTGAGCACTGGGAAGGTGCATGAGAGGAGCACTTGTAAAGGTGCTTCATGTCTGAAGAATTTGCAGACGGCTCCTGTGTATTTCCCTGTTGCTGCTGTCTTCAGTTTTGGATCATCTTTCCAACCAGACCTTCCAACTTCTGCCCCTCATGTCTGTGGGCTCAGTAATTTACGTATTCTCTTGTGAACCAAACGCTTGCTTCACTCACAGGAGATTTACCTTGTCCTCTTCAGCAATTTTCTTTGCCTGAGAAACTTCTGCAAAAGTAAAGAGCTTTACTTCTGTGCTTACAAAAGTTCATTTGTGGTTCATATGCTCTTTGAGTTCAGGTTCTGAGGAAGAATGGACCTCAGGCAGACTGAGCGAGTCCTTGCAGAAGTCAAAATGACTTTACCTTACTCCTTTTCGGTAAGTAATGGATTTCACACAGCACAGTGATGCCAGTGCACTTTTCGCTCAGCTGAGAAGAACTTCCTCCAAAGTGTACCACAGTCTAAAAGAACCTGTATCTTTGCTCCCTATAGGCACGCTATAGCGTGAGAGAAAGGAAGCCTGTTGTATGCTACCAAGCTCCACTGGAAAGTAGGTTATAGGCACAGCTTCTCGGAAGGGCTAATCTCTCGTGTAGAAGGGGGATAGAAGATGTTAAACGAAAATGTAGCTACGCACAGCGCAATCAGAAACTATGTCTAGGTTCTGTAATTGTAGGGCCATCAAAGGCCGGTGGACACCAAGAAGGGGAAGATGGCCAAGATGCTCACAAGGAGTATAACCTTCGGCGCAGGAATACTGTTGTCCAGTATCAAGAGCCTTTGGAATGTGGGTTACGCGCACAGTTTGTCAGAAGGGCTGATTCCTTGTGCTTAAGGGTGGGAGCTATAAGTTCTTGAATGAAAATGTGCATATGCAGAGACAAACAAGAAATGATGACTTGGTACTGTAATGACAGGGTCCTCAGAGGACGATGAAGAGCAGGAAGAGGATGACGGCGAAGATACTCCAAAGCCATCTAACCTGCGGCAAACTGCTGAAGACACTCAAGCCCCACTGGAAGGTAGGCTATATGCAGAGCCTCTCTGAAGGGCTAATTTCTTGTGCGGGAGTGGCATACAGGGTGTTGAATGGAAAGCTATACGCGCACAGACAAATAAGAAGTTCTCGCTAGGTTCTATAATCATAGGGGCAACACAAGAAGGTGAAGGCCGAGAAGGGGAAGATGACAAAGATCTCTGCAAGGAGTATAACCTTCGACCCAGGAAGACCATCACGTACTTCCAGCATCCACTGGAAAGTAGGTTCCATACACAGTTTCTTGGAAGAGCTGATTTCTTGTGGATAGTGGGCTAGAGGTTGCTAAATGAAAAGACGTATACCTCCCACCCAACCCCCCTCCCACACACACACACACACACACCTTTCATTTAAATTCCTTGCCTTCATTCTGCAGGTAAAACTCTCCCTTTGGGATCGAGATGCCTGTATCCTGCGCACACTGCAGTTCTTGGCCAGTGTGCATGCTCACTGCTGCTTTTCATTTCTTCAGGGCCATCTTCTCCTGACAGGCAAAGGGCTGCTCCGTCACAAAGCCCATGCTGCAGAAGAACAAACAGGTTGGTGTACGGATAGTGATAGTTCTCAGGGATCCATAGCGGTGCCACTCCCATCACTCAGTAATGCTTGAAAAGATTTTCCGATTGATGGCCGTGATGGGAAAATCGCAGCATTGTAGCTGGCACAGCTGGAGGGTCTAGAGAAAGCAAGGCTTTTCCTTTGGGAGAGAAGATAACTTTCATTAGCCCACAGCTTTTAAAAAGGCAGGATTTAGGGGTCAGCGATGAGATGATTGCGGATTGTCCTGGCTGAGATTGGGGATCTGCAATTCTTCTGTTCTGCACTTGAAGCCAGAATCCCCTTCCACAAATTGTCATTAGACGATTTCATTGTGCAGCATAAAAATGTCCACCTGCCTTTCTTCACGCTTGCATAGTGAACGCCAATCAAGACTAGGGAATATTTCATGGTTTGGGAAGTTTATGCCAGTGTATAAGCGCTTCTGCACTCACTTGCCAACATGAAAACCACAGCAATCCCGCTAACTGCATGTTCAGTTAGAAAGCCCCTTTCCCTTTCTCCTCCATTCACATCAGGTGTCTTCCCCAAAGCTCTGGGAAAGACGAATTCAAGGCAAAGCACGTGTATGGAAGGAAAAGCAGAACCACCCTGCCGGAAGCTGATCCAGTGCAAATCTAGAGTTCGGTAAGCAGTGGTAACTCATTGTGTCAGTGGGGACTTTTCCAGGGGTCATGAAAACCTTCCCTACTGGGCTGCCGACAGCTCCCGGGCTTTACACTTTCCTCTCAGGGAACTTCAAGATCGTCCTGAGCCTTTCCATAGGATAAATTTGGAGGAAGCCTTTTTTTTCCAGGTGGCAGCTTTCTCTGGCCTCTGACATGTCTTCTGTTGCATGTCTCTTTAGGTATGCTTTGATGGTGTGGGTGGTCTCTCTCACCACATTTCAGCCTTAAAGGAGATGGTCCTGTTCCCACTGCTTTACCCAGAATTCTTTCAGAGATTCCAAATCCGACCCCCCAGGTAACGGGCAGTGCATTCGAACTACAGAGCTAACTGCTGCAATATGCTTTTCAACATGAAAAGTATTCTTTTTTTTTTCTTTTTTTTTTGGAGGGGCAATATCTCAAGACGTAATGGTTAGCTTTATATATTCTTGGCCAACAAAGCTTGACTCACTGGATGTTGAAATATGACTTGAAATCCTTCCCTTTCCATACCTTTAAAAGTGTGCAAATCTTCAGATGCTTTGCTGCTTTGGTCACAGGAATTCCCTTTTCTGGCTGATGTTTTAAGGAGGGTGTGGAAACACAGAAGACCTTTTTTGGCCTCCCAGCTGAAGGCTTCCTCCCCAGTGCTTCCAACAAATTCTGGCAGGCACAGTCCAAGAGACTCCAACTGTGGCAGGGAGAAAGACAGGCTTTGCTCTCAAATCTGTCTAAGACGGGAAGTGTTCTGGTTAGGAGGGAAGGCCGCTTTGCTTTCACAACGGGGGCTGTCATGGGCACTTTTCCATGTTTTTGTTGTAGCTACGTACATCTCTTTTTTTCATGTTGCAGAGGCTGTCTGTTCTATGGCCCACCAGGCACTGGAAAGACACTGGTGGCTCGAGCGCTCGCAAATGAATGTAGGCAAGGAGACAAGAGAATAGCATTCTTCATGAGAAAAGGTGCCGACTGCCTCAGCCAATGGGTGGGAGAATCCGAGCGACAGCTGCGCTCATTATTTCGGCAGGTAAGGAGGAAATGCGCAGTAGGTTGGGTCAGAGTTGGACCTCTACTTTTCCGGGGTGGACGTCTTCCAGGAGGACTTGGCCTCTTGGGCAGTTTGGCAGTGTCTCCTGTTGAAAAGGGAACATCAGTGTTTCCTTTTCCTTGTGCTCTGCTGCTTTGCCTGAGGGGCTGGAAATCTTGCAGATGTTGGGTCCAGCACAGTGCCAGTGCCTTTGCAGCCATAATGTTTATCCTGCATGTGCTCGCTGCGTGGTGCTCTGTTTCACATACGTCAGTATGCCTGCATCTGTACTTCCCTTCCAGGCCTATGAGATGCGGCCTTCGATTATTTTCTTTGATGAGATCGACGGTCTCGCTCCTGTGCACTCCAGTCGCCAAGACCAGATTCACAGGTACTTCCTTTCGCTTCCATCTCCATGTCATCTGCTTCATCTCTAGGAAAAGAAGACCCACCTGCTTCCCTTTATAGGACACACACTCACACTCTGAACTCCTCGAGTACAATGACACAGAGCTTCATAGCAGTTTAAAGGCAGGAGTTGAAATCAGGTCACTAAGCTTGGTGTCCGGACAAGGTCTCTCTCGAGACCTTGCCTTGCTTTTTCTGTCTTACCATGAGTCCTTTTGCTAACAACAGCTCATCCAGAAAAGCTTCTCCTTTCTGAGCGACGTGACTTTGGAGAAAGTCGTGCCAAAGGTAACAACAGCTACTAACCCAGGGAATCCAAACAATATTTGTTTGGTAGTTCTATTGTCACAACGCTCCTGGCGCTTATGGATGGCTTAGACAGCAGAGGAGAGATCGTGGTCATTGGAGCCACCAACAGGCCAGACTCCCTGGATCCTGCTTCACGAAGGCCTGGACGCTTTGACAGGGAGTTCCTTTTCACCTTGCCAAACAAAGAGGTAAGGCTGTTTCGGCAACCTTCCTGCTACTGGCACAGAGCCTTGCTTGACAAGAAAACCGGCTTACCCCACAGCATCTCCGAGAGCGAGCAAGGAAACAAGTGGCATACGTGCTCCACACCTCCCGGTTCCCCACACAGAACTGGCAGGAAGGCTGCAAACAGGAGTTTCACTCCGCCTGGAGCACACGGACATTCTTCCTTGCCCAAGGGCTTGCTCTTTGCTTAGTTAGTGAGTCCACCTAGGCTCTTGCCTTCTGAGGTTGCCGCCTTGTTCTCAGTTCTCCAGTTGGGAAAGCCTCGGGGGAAAACTTGGGCTTGAGTGTGGCTGGGCTGGGAATCCTGGGAGCCGCCCAAAAGCATTTAGGGAGCTGACATTGTTACTGGTATTAGCAGGGAGCTCAGGCTCTTTTTCTTTCTTTCTTTTTTTTTCTGCCTACCCCAGATTCTTTTGTCTTTAGTTCGCATTTTGTGGGGAAAAGGAGAAAAAGGTTATTGGATTGAAGGCTAGGAAAAATGCGCAACACACTATACTGGACAGAAACAGGAAACACTTCACTGAAGCTCTGGCAAAGAGCAGCCATGAACATAGGCACAGCTTGACATTTGCTCGTTCAAGGACAGCAGCTGGAGTCAGAATTCTTGCTCCTACTACTGTACTTACTCTTCCTATCTACTTGAAAAGTACTGAGCTTTGAAAAGCAGGCAGTGTGTTACTAGAATGTAAACATTTCTTAACTTTAGCAGAGGAAGACAAGCAATTACGGGAATGTGACGGGGGGAGGGGGACTGCGCATTGCTTATTTTGTTTTTGAGAAAGAGGCTTAAGACAAACCACAGTGTGACCACCTGGTTTGTAGGCTCGAAAAGAGATTTTCAAGATCCACACCAGAGACTGGAGCCCTAAGGCCCTGGACGCACTGCTTGAGGAGCTTGCTGAAAAATGCGTCGGTAAGATGAAAAAACGCACCGAGTTCCTGCCTGTGCCTGGCTCCTGACAGCGTCTGAGCTTGTGCCAGGCAGTACCCAAGCTGCTTCTGTCTCCTTGCCTTCCCTTGCCTCTGAGAACATGGAAGGCTCTGGGGGGCGTCTTCCTCAGGAGCTAAGGTTGGCTCAGAGGCCTACTTCTGAAGCACAGGCTGTAGGGCGCTGGGCCTCCCGTAATGCAAGCTCCCCATCAGGGCACTGCTCTGCAGTGCAGGAACTCTTTTGCCATTGCCCATGAAACTCTTCCCCTTCGGGCCACATGCAAAGACTTTGAGAGTGTCCCTTTGCAAAGCCTGTCCTTGACTGCTTTCTGCTGCCTGAGACTGACATCCCTTTGGATTCTGCTCTTGTTGCTCAGGATACTGCGGGGCCGATATTCAAGCCCTCTGCGCTGAAGCTGCCCTCTGTGCTTTGCATCGACACTATCCGCAGATCTACACAAGCAGTCACAAGCTGCACATCGATGTTGCTGCCATTGAAATCACAGCAACAGATTTTCTTGTGGCTATGCAGAAGACTGCACCAGCTTCACAGAGGGCTGTGGCTTCCCCTGGACAACCACTGCCACCCCTTTCCAAGCCACTGCTTCAGAACACGCTACAGAGACTCCTAAAAGGCCTCCAGAGGGTATTTCGCCACGCAGCACTTGCACTCCAGCAGGACCAACAGCCAGGTAGGGCTTCACTGCCTTCACCGCCATAAAACTCTCCCAAAGCAAACACTGCTTGCTAGTTTGTGCAAGCAACAGAAACAAACCTTTCAGTCAGGATGAGGTGAAACTGAATGGTAGAGAGGGCAGAGCCGGGAACTCCTCCCACTTCACAGTACAGAACTCTATGTTCTCCACTCAAGCATCCAGTTTCCAAAGGCTGTCAGCATCATCTGTCCTGTTTGCAAGGAGAAAAGGAGCTTTCACCACTAGCAAAACATAGCTTGCGCAAATCGAGACACTTAGGAGAGCTCTGTAGAGACTGAAGGCTTTGGAAAATGGCATTCAGCGTATGCCCCGCAGACAAAGAAATACAAGGCCCCGGGTTTCAGCTCACATTTAGAAGCTGTCTTAGCACAAGACAGGGTTGCAGACTCTTCGGAAAAGTTAACAAGCGTCTTTTGCCTTCTCATGGTACCACTCATTTCTTAGAAAATGACTGCATGGACAGTGATGAGGAGTCACCTTCTGGTCTTGAAGATGAGCCGTTTCCTCCAAGGCCTGGCCAGCAAAAGCAAACCTTCCTTAACTGTAACAGGTAACTGCCCATGTCCTTTCATTGAAATTCTTCCGATTGCTGAGGCTTTCCAAGCTGTCGTGGCCGTTGCAAGTGGGAGGGGCGTTAGATGAGGGAGGACAGAAGAGTTAGTCCAGGGTGCTTTGGTATCAAAAACTGCAAGCAGGAAGCACGGAGATATAACTAGGTGCTACAGTTGTAGGAAAGCAAGTAGCTCCAGCCGATCATCAAGAAGGAGACAGCCTCCTTTTCCTCCACCAAAGACATCCACAGACAGTTAGGGCATGCTGATTTCACGCATGCTGTTCTTCAAGGATTCAAGGCCAAAGAAATGTGTTGTCTCTCCTCTTAGCTAAAGAAATGCAATGTGGGTTTGTGGAGTCACCTAGCTTCCCAGATTGGGAATGCAGGAGTGACTCAAGAAAATTGAGGAATGGCCGGCTAAAAGAGCATAATAAAAACCCTGCAAAAAAGGCTTCATTTGCGATCTTTAAGCCACTATGCTTACATTCATATTTTGATAGTGCAATGTGAAAGTAATTCAATCCCACAGTGGAGAAGTTAGCTTATGGGGTCCCAGCTGCATCAGTAATTTTTCTCACTCTCTCTTACTGTGCTGCTCAGGAAGGCTTCTGACCCACAGAACTTGGTCCAGTCTCTAGGCTCCTTGGCCTGAGCCAGAAAAGGTCCTGCAGTACTGGGAGGGCAAAAAAAGATTTAAAAAAAGGTGCTATTCACAGATGTATTCCATGATAACAGAGCAAAAACCACGAGAAAGTTGTATCTGTAGTCTAGGAGAGAGCACACAAGGGAAGATGAAACCATCTGAATGAAGGGATCTAATAAATATCCTCCAGTTCTATGGACTCACAGGAATGTTTTGCACTTTGTTAGATACAGCTAAGGCCTTTCAGAGCCCACGGCATTTCTTTTCCCACAAGGTTCTTCTGCTCTTTCCCGACCACCTTCTCCATTTCCAGTGGATCCCTTGCACCTAAATTTGACCAAGGCAGAGGCCTCAAAGCTGCTCAGTCAAGACATACTGAACATAAGAGCCTCACGGCCGGGGGGAAGAGATCCAGACCAGTGTGTGCTGGACAAAGAACGACACCTTGAACATTTGTGTCTTGACTGATCACTTCCTTTGCAAACTTCTTGTTTTGCAGTTACGCTCCTAGCAATGCTTGTTGCCAGCCAGCACGTCACAGGCCCAGGTTCTTAATCGCTGGAGAGCCCAGGTACGGGCAAAGTTCCCACTTGGGGGAGGGGGGAAGAAAAGGGTTTCTCTTCTCTCATCACACTGCAGGGAAGAGGCAAGAACACACTTGCTGGATTCGAGCGGTGTAGCAGTGGCCCCACGCTGATGTGGACCCTGCTGAAGGGCTGGGCCTGTTTTTTCAAGCACACTACCACTCGCACCGGGCGTGAGGCTCTGGGCGAGTTACCTGACATCTAAGCAGTTTGGAAATCAGGCAGAGATTCAGGCCTGCCTCTTGCTGTGGAGAGGCTGAAGGAACTGGGTCCAAGCAGCAATGTTACCTTATTCTTGGTGGCTTGTTTGGACGCTTTGTCTTTGTGCACTCCCGTTTTGCAGGCAATTTTGATTGATCCATTGTTGTTCAGCAGCAGCCTCTGCTACCCGCTTCAACAGTCTTCTCCAAACTTCCTTTTGACTAGTTGATCCGAGAAGCCCAGAGGACAGCACCGAGCATCCTTTCTATTCCACATATCCATGCCTGGTGGGAGGCTGCTGGACTCACCTTGAGAGCTATGCTCACAACATTGCTAGAGGGCATTCCAGCACATGCTCCAGGGCTGTTGCTCGCTACATCAGATGTTTGCCATGCAGATCTCCCGCCGAGGTATTTCTCTCACTGCCTTCCCGGCTTCTTTCAGTCTCATGTTAATTTATCACTCCATTAAGCACCCAAATACTGTGCTCTCCTAAGCCATTCAACACCGGCATTACTAGGGCACCCTGCTGGCATCTCTTCCCTCTGCAGTTGCCACAAGGCTTCAACATGAAGGGCAGCAAGGCAAGTAAATCCAAAACAGGCAACCTAGGAGATGCTCAGTGTCCTCCCTTGGAGCACTGGAACCTCGGGTCGCTTCACAGAGCTTTAATCCTAGAGGTGTTCCTTAAAGAAAATGCCCTAAATTGCCCTGCCGACCCACTGCAATCTCGCCTTTAAGGCCAAGAAGCAAACTTGTTCTAGTCTCTCCCTTATTCAAAGCATTCCTCAGCTTCACTGGAAAAGGAATTCATCTTTGTGGAGCAGAACACAAATTTGGGGGGGGGGGGGCTTACGGCTGCGCTGTCTTTTCTCCTCCCACCTCAGGTACGAGCTTTATTTTCTGAGCTTTACGGAGAAGTTTTCAATGTCCAGTCACCTAGCGAGGAGGAAGGGAGAAAGTTTTTCGAGGACTTGCTTGTCCAGCAAGCTGCTAAGCCTGCTGCACCACAAAAGAAAGCAGGTGAGCCTCTTCTACAAACACAGCGTTGCTACCTCTAGCTTAGCAGCCATTCGGCATTTGCTTTGGTAATAGATTTCCTGGCACGAAGGTTTACTCTGCTTGTGTCCACGTATCATCACTTGGCTAACCTTTTCTGGTTGACTGAAGCTTGTCAGGCACGGGAAGTCCTCCTGCCTGTGGCATCACCACCTGAGCCTCGACTGCTCACAGAGGAGGAGGAGAGGCAGCTCGAGGAGCAAGGGGACGAGACATGGCCAGCGGTGCCTGCAGAGTCCAGTACACCCCTCTCTACTGGCAAGTCCTTTCTTCCTTTTTTCTTTTTTTCTTTTTTCCTTTTTTGGATAAGGTGCCAATGACATTGATATCTTCCCTCTTGTCATGGCATACCTGGTTTTGGTGATGCCGGTGGCTTTATGCCAAAGGCATTCCATTTCCAAATTAGGTGCAGCACGTGAGGTCAGTCCCCAGGACAGTCACTCAACATGCTTATGAAATAAAGCCCAGCCACAGAGCTTGGCTCACACTGTAAAACACTGGCCTCGATGGCCCCGCAACGGCTAACTCCTCAAATGTAACATGTTGTTTAGAGCAGTTGCTGAACACTCCACAAGTTCGTATGGTAATAGGAAACAGTGAGGATCTTTCCTTTGCTTTTGCTTCCTTTTTCTCTTCCTCTCCCTCTTGCCTTCCTGCCCGCCACCCCCGCACCAAGTCATTGCCATCTGTCTGTGAGGCTTAGGCAACCTCTGCTTTTGGAACACAGGGGAAGGAGAGCTTGTCTCCAAAGACTTTTCTGCTTCTCACCTCTTTTACTTCCTGTGATGAGAGACGAAGCCACCTGAGCTTATGACCCTGCTTTGTGCTCATGCCTTCAGTCTACAGTCTGCTCTGTGCACAAAGTCTTCAAGGGCATTCTTTTATGCATGATATAGTCTATTAGTTCTTGTGCTTTTTAATTCTAATAACAATTGGACCCCCTTCACTTGCTGCCCTCTCTCCCTCAACACATGCATGTAGTGAGCCAGCACAATGGTACTTCAGTCCCTCTCACCATTTCCCTTGTGCACCAAGTAAGACGACGGTGCTAGATTGTGCAGACAGAACTGCTTAGCTAATGCTTTGGCTTGCTTTTTCTCCTATCTCTGTGCAGCTGCCTGCAGACAAAAGCGAAGGAGGAACGCATCGCCCTCAGAGAGCCTAGCAGAGAAGAGGAGGAAATGCTCACCCCCTGCTGAGAAGGAAACCAGCATCTCTCTCAGGGTAGGTTGGAGCTCACTGATCCACCTTTGCTTCCCGCTCTGCTGACGACCCTTGAGCTATCCGTTCTGCCAGCAGAGCTGCAGGCATGGGCAACATTCAGCTAACGGGGAGACAGAAGCACCTCAGGAGGCTCCCACTGCCAGCTGGCAGCCCTCTTTCTGGAGGCTCTGTGGCCTCTCTTCAAAAGATGCATTTCGCAGTACACCTGCATTGCAGCCACAGAAGCTCATCCAAGGCAAGAGGGCCTTTGTTGTGGCAGCCGCCGTCCTTTACTACAAAACGGGCCATGGCAGTTCCTGCTGCTCTCAGAGAAGTTCACTTGCAGTTAGGATCGTGGAGGTGATTGATAGCCTGAGGAGCAGCACAATGCTAGCTGAAACTGGAGCCTTGCTTTTTCTCGCAAGTCGGACACAGCAGCTCATTTCCTCCATGGAAATCTGCTGCGATATTTAGTCTGTTCTTGGACGTTTCACTCCTTTTTTATTTAGCCATACAAGGAAGGAGGATGCGAGTTGTGTGGGACCATTTTCTTTTGTGTCTGAACACATCGAGAGCCTATTCAAATGATCTCGTGCTAACGCAAACTTGTACTGTCTCCCTTTTTTCTTCAGCAACTGCTGAAGGTCGTTGGCGACGCAACAAAGGATTGCAACATCCGCCACCTCGAAAAACTACACCTGGTGCTCAGCCAGTGTGTTTACCGCCATCGGCAAGACGATGACAAAATGCAGTTGATAGAGGTACTTTGGTTACACAGCACTTCCTGTCACTGTTCTGCACTTCTTCCTTGTGCACAGTGGATATCCTGCTTATTCGCTATTCCTCTCTTTCCTGCTTAGCAGTCCGTGTTACATACGAGTTGCTGACTTCCACCTGGAAGGCATCTACACAGACTTTTGTTTCATACAAAGCAGCTAGCTACAGGATTTTACATTTCTATTCCAGCTTATAGCAAGTTTGCCTGTGTTTAGTTGGCAATTATTATTCCTTTTTTATCTTTTTTTAAATCTTTTTTTAGGAAATGAAGGAAGAAATTGAAAACTTCTCCCGTGCTCAGTAACAGGAAACGTGCTTCTACTCTGCCATTCTTTTTCATTATTTGCTGTTTAGTCCTCAGTGCACAATTCAGTGAAGAGAGCCTGTAGTTATAATAGAAAGACATCTGTTTGTATATATATCCAAATATAGCGAGGCTATACCAATAAAGCTCTTATAAATCCTTTTAAGCTTTCTTATTGGCTGTTTGTTGCTGTTGGTGTTCCATACCTACTGCGTATACATACATGATCTGTTGAGATAATGTGTTCGGCCTTCCCTTCGCATGTGCATTGCCTGAAAGTCTCGTGCCTGGCATTTTTAGGAGACCAATGGTTGTCAGTGCCTTTGACCTACACACATCTGGACGTCTTCCAAGTAATCTCAGTGCCTCTCTCAAAAGAAAGCAACGGAAAACTCGACCATCTTTGCCCAAACGGTGACAGGCGGTTTTTCTGGCGTCGCCTGGGCTACTGCCTATGCCGTTGTCTATTAGGCAACGTTGCAAGGCAGCGCAGAGGTCATTCTTCTTCGGACCTGCTCGCGCCCCCAGGGGTTCTCAGAGAAGGAAAACAAACCTGCAGCAAGCGTCGGGGAGGAAAACTCTTCCCCAGGCAGCGGCACTTTGCTGTGCTCGGGGCGCCCCGCGCCGGGCACGTCTCAGCCCGCAGCGCTGCCTGCTGCCCGCCGCCCCCCCCCAGCAGCTCTCCTCCGCCCGCTCGGCGGCAAGCGGCGCTCGCGCTCTCTCGGCCTCTCGCCTCGGCCCCGGCCCCCCTTCTCGGCCCGCCAGCGCCCCCGGCAGCCGCTCCGCCGCCGGGCACGGCTCTCCCGGCACAGCTCTCCGCCCGGGCGGCCAAGCCGAGCCGCGCCGAGCTCAGCCGAGCCGAGCCGAGTCGAGCCGCGCCGAGCCGCGCCAGCCCCCGGCTCCCCCGGCGCCCAACCCCGCCCGCAGCGCCCGCCCGGCCCCCACCCGCCGCCACCCGCCGCGACCCCCAGCGCCGCCGGCAGCCGCGCTCTGCGCCGGGAGCCGCCCTCGCGGCGGGAAGCGCCCCCGAGCCCCGCCGAGGCTGCGAGCCTGCCCGGGGCTGCAGCGCCCACGGCGCCGGCTGCCCCCGCACCCTCGCCCCTGCCGCGCCTGTCGCGCTCTCGGCTCCGCGCAGCGGCCCCGCGCCCCGACACCTCGCCGCCCAGCGCCCGCGCTCTGCCCCGCCGCTGCCCCGGCCCGCCTCGCCCGGCCGCAGCCTGTGCTAGCGCGCCCCGCAGCCACGGCGCTCCAGCCCAGGGCGCTGCTCTTCCCCAGCGCTCTCTTGCTCGCCCCCGCCGAGGCTCAGCGCCTTCGCCACAGATGCGAGCAGCGTGTTCATTGCACTGCTTTAAAGGCTCGCGTCTGGCATTGTAACACAAGAAATCGGCTTGGGGCAATGGAAACTCCCTTGCCAGGCTTGCTTGGATCGGCAGCGGTAATGGGCCTTCTTCCCAACGGAGAGCTGCCGGAGGCTGGTCACAGCCTGCCCTTCTGAGCGCAGATCCAAAAGCTGCCCTGGCAGATGGCCATTGGCAGACGTCCATTGCAGAGCAAGCGGCCATGGGAGCATCGTCTTTCTTTTCCTGCTTCTGCCCACTGCAAACAGAAATCAAGCAAAGAGCAGGCAAGAAAATCAGGAGGAGAGAGCGCTCCTGCCCTTCCCCTTTGTGCAGTGCAGTGCTGTGCGATGCAGCAGGAAGAGCCGAGAGCGAACAGCTGAAGGCGCCACACACACTTTACCCCAGACTTTGGAGAAACTCCAAGGCAGCTAAGCACTTACGAAGGAAACAACCACCCGAGCTGTAAAACTGTGAGCATCCCTCAAGGGACACAGCCTTTGCTGATCTGGTTTTACATTTGACTCTCTGTGTCTCCTCAGAGAGGGCTGCTGCCCAGGCGCTCCTGCTCCTCCACCTCTTCTACCCTTTCACTTGAAAAGCCCTCCCTCCTGCTCTCTCTCCTTGCTGCTAGCACTGGTGTCGAATGGTAGTGCTCCGAGTGGGGCTGCTGCTTGCCTAGGTGCTTGCCCAGCACTCCCTGGCAGGGCAGCGCTACCCAATGCAGTGCACTTGCCCCAGACGACGGGAGCATCAGTGCAGCCCTCTGTGGCTTCAAGAGGTTCAGAAACCTCTTAGCCTGGGATTTGCACCTGCATCTTAGGGAGGAGAGTGTGCTGGGAACTGACAAGTATGGACTCTCTGGTGTGGCTGTGTGTTTCCTTCCCCTTCGGAACGAGCAACAGATGAATCCTCTTGCTGGAGGGCCTTCAAAAGCACTTGCCTCCTCCGCAGAAGGCATCCACCACTGCCCCAGAATGAAATTGTCCCACACCAAGAGGAAGTTCTCAGCACCTCTATTTGTGGCTCAGCACAGGTCCTGCAGAGAGAAGGGTTCCAAGCCATGTCTCTGCAAAATAATTTCTCTTTTCCTGCTTCTGATGCTCTGGAAGTGAGTATGCCATGACAGCTTCCTCCACATCTGGCCCTGCCTTGCTGACCGTCTCTTCCAAGTTGCTGGCTGTAGCAGAGACTTGGCACGGCCAGAGAAAACAAGCCCTGCTGCTGGTGCTGCTGCCAAGAGGGTTTCCTTGCTCTGGAGTCCATCTTCACTGCCCGGTGGGAGCAAGGGAGGGCATTTCCACCTGCTGGCCTGCAAGAAACCTGTCATGCTTACAGTGCAGCCTCTCAGCAGTAAGGGCCACCAGTGAGCAGCATCAGCCACTCAGAAATCTGGGAGAGGCTCCAGGGAAAAAGCGGAGAGAGCCAAGCATGTGCTGGAGAGACTCCTGGGCCCAGGAAGGAAGCTGTGGCTCTACATGCCGCAGGGAGGTTTGTCTCAACGGGTTGTGCTGCATCCAGCGACCCGGCACCTGCCCAGTGGGCCATCACTCCAGGGCTCTCTTAGGCTGCTGCTCTGATCCAGTGAAGCCACAGCCAGGCACAAGCAATCTGACCAAGGAAGAGGTGGGGCACGCTGCCCGCCTGGCCTCTCTGCCTCTGCACATGAGACTTCCTCCCAGGCTCCTCCAGGGAGCAAGTGGCATCTGTCTCCATGCATTCAGATCCCTTCTTCCATCTTCCCTAGCAAAACTCCCCTGCAGCCTCGGTACATGTTTGCTACTCACACAAAGTCCACCACATTTTTCCCTTGGCTGTCCAGATTCCCCTTTGATTGGTGCTATCCATCGCGGTGTCCCTGCAGGCAGCAGGCAGCGCCATGGGGTTCCTGCGCTGCTGCCTGCCAGCTGGCTCCCCTGAGTTCCCCCCAGGCAGGGCCAAGTTACTCTCCTGCAGGAGCTGACTGCAATTTGCTAAGATCCCGCATACCAGTGCACTGCAGGAATCTGCTGGAGCAGATGGACTGCTGACCTTTGCCTGGCACTCAGGCAAAGTCTGCGTGGTCCTGGCACTTCCTATCATTGACTAGGCAAGAGAACAAAGACTGCACGTGGGAAATGCATGTGGTGCTTCGTTTTAGAAATCACTGCTTTCCAAAGTCACTCTGCTGGTGCGGAGGGAACTGTAAAGGCACACCATTCTAGTGGCTTACCTCCAAGCCAAGGAGCTTAATTGAGGGAAGTCTGGTCACTCTGCTTGCCCCTGGAGCAGTGATGTGCAGACAACACAAGGCATCTACCAGGTGATGTTTCCATGTAGCACAGGCAATGGACAAAGGCGGAGCTCTGTAATACCAAGCCCTTCTTTTCCCTCTCTCCTGCAAGGCAGCAGAAGGTTTAAAAGTGCTGTCCCACACTGCAAGACATCCTGCAGCAGGCAGGAATCCAGCTGTGCTCATGGCAAGCCCCTCTCTGCCATGTACTCAGTCCTGCTGCTCTACCTGCTTCCAGCAGAGGAAAAAGCAGCTTTCCCTTTTCAGTGCAGGCCAAAGTGAGCCGTGGTGACAGCTAGATGAGGCTGGTGTCAATTTGCAAGCTCATGGCTAAGCAGCTCAGGGAGCTCTGCATGTTTACACATGGGCTCTCTGTGCCCGGAGGAGGCTGTGGACTTAGGTGGATCTTGTGGGAGCAGCTCTCCATTGCTCTTGGGACTCTCCAGGACCCCTCCTTTTTGACATCCCCTGTTTGCAGCGATTCCACCCCATCCCCACCGCTCTCTGTCTCTCTTTTTCTCCCAGATGTCTCTTGCCCCGAACCTCCAGCCTGTCTCCACCTCTCCCGGCTGCCCCAGGACAGTCTCTCTCCAGGCCTTTCCCAATCACTCATTGAGGTGGTCCTTCCTGCCCCAGCCCGGGGCTTGGTGTGGGGCAGTGGGGAGGGAAGGCGAGTGCTGGGAGTGCTGATGCCCCTGATCTCCTCTCTCCTTCCTTGTCTCTCCTAGGAGGTGGCGGGAGAGGGGAGAGGGACAAGACGACACTGACAGCAGGGGCTTCACCATGGTGGACACCAACACAACAGCCCTTTCTCTGAGCTACACGGCCACAGGATACACAAACTCTCAGAGGACTGCAGAATCTCAGTGCATAAGAGATTACAGAGCGGTGATAATTTTGAGTGTCTCTGTGTGGGCTAGTGGGGAACGGGATGGTTGTGTGGTTCCTGGGCTTTCACATGAAGAAGAGCCCCTTCACCATCTACATTCTGAACCTGGCCATCACCGACTTCTCTTTGCTCCTCTTTCTTCTTGTTATATTACCGCTAGACATGGTTATAGAAATCTCTTGTTCTCCATTATATAACTATATCTTTTCCAAATATCTCCTGATGGATCTGTTTCTCTTGTGGTACTTTACCAGCATGTATCTCCTGGCAGCAATGAGCATGGAGAGGTGTTTGTCTGTTTTATTCCCAGTCTCGCATCGATGCCGTCGCCCAAAGTGCTTGTCCGGAATTGTGTGTGGGGTAATCTGGTTTCTTTCCGGACTTTTTGTTTGCTTGTTTTTTCTGGGTTGTTATTCCCCCTTTAATATGAACTGTTGACATATATTTCTACAACTAGGCATTGTGAATTCCTTCATTTTCTCTTTCTTCCTGTTCCTTTCCAACCTGATCCTGCTCATCAGACTTCAATATGGCTCACAGAGGCGTCACCCTGGAAGACTTTTTGTTGCGATCTTACTCAACAGCCTCTTCTTCTTTGCCTTTGGGTTTCCTTACAGTGTAGAAATAATACTCAGTGTTGCTTATTCAAAAGAATTATTTCCTGAAAATCTGTCTTTCTTGCTGGCGTCTCTGAACAGTAGCATCAATCCTGTCATTTACTTCCTTGTCGGGAGATGCCGTCAGCGCCGGTTTCAGGGCTCTGTGAAAGTGGCCTTCCGGCGAGTGTTTGCAGAGAAGCAACATGTGAGGAGGGCAGCCAAGGCCCCGGCGACACTGCTGTGGAGACCACTGTGTAGATCCCTGCTGGCAAGGCAGGAGTGGAGATGCTGATCTCCAAGGCAGCCCGGGAGGAGACGGAGAGCCCCACGCCATGGCTGGTGGCCCTCTTGCCACCAGGGAGGTGACCAAAGCTGGGTGTGGGGACAGGGCCACAAGCCTGGCATAGTGCTGCTCTGCTGGACTTGGTCCCCAAGCACTGCCTGTATTCCCCTTTGCAACCTCCGCCACGGTCCTGGTCCTCGCCCAATAAACTTTGGCTTTCTTCTGCCAGCAAACAAGCCCTTGTGGTCTTCTTGGGGCTCTCTCGCTCAGGAGAAGTGAGCCACACTCACAGGAAGGCTCTGGTGGAGCTTTGGCCAACTCGGGGAAGCAAGTTTTCAGGCAGGGTGAAAGCGGCAATGCCAACACGTGGTGGTGGTGGACCACCAGAGGGGGATTGCCTCTTCCTGCTGTCCCTGTGCTGAAGTGCAAGGCTGAGCAAGAACTAGAGGGGAACCCTGCCAGCAGGAAGCAGAAATGCAGCTGGGTCAGCATTTGGTCAGCGGTCACCTCCCTCGGGAATAGGCAGCAGCGTCTGCTGCGAGAGCTGCTCCCTGTGCCCACCCTGCTGCCCCGGCACGGGGTTCTCCGCTGCAGCCCCCCTTTGCTGGTGTAAAGAGCAGGTGAGCGGCTGGGCTGGCTCACTGCAGGCAGGCCTGGCCGCAGCAGCACGGCTGGGGGTCTTGCAGGCCGTCTCTTGTGGTCTGCCAGGCTCTGCACCCCCTTGGCTGTGCACACACCCCGGTGAAGAAAATGTCCCAGGGTCTTTCTCCCTTGAGCTCGGCAGGCAGGGTCTGGGCCTCTCGCACACATCCGGCACCCTCAGCACCCCACGGCTGTGATTTCCACGGGCAGGGACTGACTGTATGAGAAAGTCCCCAGAGCTGTGTTTTGAACCTGCCCCCAGATCACGTCTTTTTCTGACGCTGTGTCCTTGTCAAATTTGAAGCAGCGAAGAAGTGTTCCCTCTTTCCCTCCCACAGAAGTGTGCAGCCCTCACTCAGAGGTCTTTGTCTTCTCTCCCCCAGCCTGGGCACGTCCCCCTCGCTCTGCAGAGCAGCCCCTTCCAGGGAAGGTGGTGCTCTCCTTTGCCTGCCCTTGTTTCCTGTCTTGTTGCCTTTCCCACTTCTCCCATGGCGTTGCTGTGCTGGGGGGGTGAGCAGGGCCTGCGGCACATGTAGTGTGTGTGCAGCCTCTCGAGATCTCCATCTTTCCCCAGGAAACACCTCAGAAAGAAGGGGTAAAGGAAAGGAAGGAAGGGAAGGAAAGGAAAGAAGGACAAGTGAGCAGTAAAGATGCAGTCTCCATAAGGCTGATGGATGAGATTCTGTGAGACAAGAATCTCTTGCAGAGAAAAGCTCATTTGCAGCCCTCTGTATTACACAAGATGTAATCTCTGAGGCAACATGTTCATGCCGGGAATGGGATTAGAACCAGTGGATGAAGCCCTTGTGCTGTTGCATGCCAAACATTGGTAAATTCCCATTTTTGATGGTCTCTGGCTCATCTCTCTGGGACAGCAGCACCAACCCGGTCGTTTACTTCCTCTTCAGGAGCAACCGTCACCACCGGCTCCATGGCTCTGGGAAAGTCACCTTCTGACAAGCGTTTGCAGAGAAAGCAACGTGCGGAGAAGGAAGCCAAGTGCCCAGAGACACTGCTGCAGAGACTGCTGTATAAATCCCTGCTGGCGAGGAGGTGTGGGAGGGTGGGGCAGCCTGCAGAGGGGACTGAGGGGAGGTGGGCAGCAGTGCTCAGACCCCAGCAGAGCCAGGGCATCTCCACTGCAGTGGGAGCAGCTCAGCTGGTGATGTGCCCCTTCCGAGCAGGGCTGTGCTGGGGACCAGGGAGCTGGGTGAGAGCGATCCTTGTCTGCACACCCTGCCAGGGCCTCTTCTCATTACGTGGTCCCCCTTGGGGAAGGGGACATGGTGCACAGAGCATGGCTATGCAGAGCATGCAGAGCGCGGGGAGGAAGAGTGACCCAGGATGCTGGGCATGTCTTTGGGACCCTGAACCTTACAGGGAGTCTTTTCCCTCACTTTGACTTGAGGCCAAGCCTGCAGGACTCCAGTGCATTCTGGCAGCTCCTGGGAGGCCACTCTCAGCAGGGATGAGTTTCATCCTGGCTATTTTGGGCTTGTATAGAAACATCCTTCAGGCCTGAACACCTAGGGGACCATTCAGCTGGTGCCACGGCTGCTCTGGTCAACACACAGGGGTCCTGGAGTGATGCGTGGTGCTTCTGTGTGTGTAGAGAAGAGCACCAATTCCTCACCTACACCCTGAGCCTCTCCATCGCTGTCCCCAGAGGACATCTCAACTCATCTCTCCCAGCTTTCGCCCAAGATGGCCATCTCCAGATGAGTTAGTTGCCCTAGGCTGCCTGTACAGGCAGTGGAGAGAAAGGTGCTTGTAAGGAGCTTTTCCCTTCCCTATGTGACTGCAGCACACAGCTCCTGCTGAGCCATCAGCCACCCTCCTGTCCCTGTGCCAAATCTCTTCCCCACCACCGTCTCGCCCCACACTGGGGATGCCTCGCTCCCCTTATGCAGTGCCATGCAAGGCCTCTCACCCTAGTGCTTCTGAGAAAGCTTTCAGCTCCCAGCCACAGCACCTTATCTCACTGTCTTCCCAGTAGCTGCTGGGAGGGTCACCTCTCTTCCTGGCACTGGCACTTGCCTGCTGCTGCAGGGCTGAAAGGGCATTTCTCTGCCTCTCCATCCAGCTCTCCTGACTTTCTATTTTTTATTTTTTATTTTTGGCTCCTGCCCTCAATCCTTCCCTCCTTTGTTTCTCCATTACTCTTTCTGGGTTGGCTGGTGCGTGGAGCTAATTAACACTAAACAGTTTGTGAGCAAGTGAAGGGCTGGATTTAAAAGGAATGGATCTAAATCTGATTTTTTGAAATTAAGTTGAGGGCAGAGAAAGAAGGGAAAATGTCTGCACCAGAACATTCAAAGAACTAACAGGGGTCAAAACTTTTCTTTTTTGTTTGTTTTAATTCTATGGGGTAACAGTATTCCTGAAGCCATTTCATGCCAGTAAACAAGGTTTGGAGAAGCCCTTTAATGGTTGATTACAATACTGCTTTAGCAGAGATTTCACTAGAAACCATGAGACCTCTCTGCTGTCCTCCTTCGTTGGTTTCATTTCATAGGTTCACCTTTGACTGCAGCTGCTCAGGTTAAGAAAGATGGGGCCCATCATGACAGTGAGATTTGTCCGCCCTCAGTTATTTTGTTTAAAAGCTAGATGTCTATTTCAGACCTAATCGCATCCTAAAATCAGTTCTGAGGTAGATCAGATGCATCTGCCTCCAGAGACATTCATTTTTTTGCGCAGAAGAGCCTAGAGTGACTAAGTCAGGGTTAAATTCGCTGGCTTCCATCGGCATTAAATAGGTGACTTCCTCCCTCAGTTTCCCAATGCGTAAATGAAGGATTTTTTTGACTGACTTGGTAATTCACTGACCTCTGTTAAAACATGCAAATTCTTGCACAGAGGCTTTATTCACTGGATTTCCAGTGATGAAATTTCTGGTGAGATAGGACTTGGAGGGTCATCAAGAGGTCACCCAGGACATCTTCTGTCCCTATCAAAACTTCATCGTAACCACTCGTGAGAGAAATGAGCCCAACCTGTCCTTAGAAGACTCCTGCGATAGGAATTCTTTACCATCCCTGGAGGATGGTGACTCTTCCTACAGCTTGAGGTTTCTTTCTTTTTTTCCTTTAATGAAGATTTCTCTTTTACATGTGTTTTGGAATACACAGAAGTGAAAAAAGGAGAGAAAATATCTAGATTACAAACGGACTGTTTTAGCATTCACAATGCTAGGAAGCCAGAGCAGTGGACCTAATGGCCCTTTACACATGGGAAATCCATACAACTATCAGCTTGGAGTAAGGAAGAACTCCGAGAAGCGTTAGCTGGATAGGTCCATGCATATGCTTGTCCAGTTGAATACTCAGCTACTCCTTTGACTGTTATTTCTTATGGAGAAACCCTGAAATGCCTTTGTGATATCATTATAAAAGCACTGACTGACAACTGTTTCTTTAAAATATATTTACTTAAACTTTTCAGTCAAGACAGAACTCATTCTCCTCCTTTGCCCCTTTCTTTCACGCCTTCCCTTCACCAAGCCTCCACCCCTCCCTCCTCCAGCCCCAAGAGCCCTTCAGGTGGAAGATTTCCTGGGAGAGGGTTAAAGATTGGTACTTAAACGGTTTTCTTCTCAGCCCTTTTTGCAGCTGCTGGGGTATGAAAGCATCATTCAGCACACCCAGGTCACATCATCCACACAGCCTATTAAACCACTTCTCACACAGGCAGGAAACATCAAGATACACTTGTGACACACGAAAGCAAGTAATAAATTAGATGGGATTGGATTATACACTAACAGCCACCTCCTAAGCAAGTTTTGGAAGGTTTTCAGAAGCCATTCTATGTTCTTTAAAAGTGCTGTGCTCTAACACATTCATACCAGGGAAGACAGAAGTTGAGGAGATAAAGTTGTACAGCCCTTACACAAAAAATTAGATCTCTAAACACAGGCGAGGTAAGTTTTACAGCTTCTCTGGTTTCTCGCTTTGATGCGCTTTGCTTTGCTTTGCTTTGCTTTGCTTTGCTTTGCTCTTCCCTTTCCTTTCTTCTTGCACAAATGTGAAAATACAGAAAGGAACTTCCACTGAAGTTATCAACTGTCTCTAGTTATCTTTGGCTAGAATCATATACAGAGCTAGTTCTACAGCCACAGATTCAATTGCTTCGATATTATTCTTTTGTTTCCCATAACCACCTGAGATTTTAGGGAAGAATGCATGCAGTAAGGAGATGGTGCAATTTCTCACCCTTTTTGAGATGTTAAGAGTACACATGAGATTCATTTTATTTTGCAGCTGATTGCATTATGTCATATAGCTCAGGTCTACCCCTGCAAAGGCACTTGAAGAGATAAGCCATAACTGGTGGCAATCCTCTACTGAATTAGTCATTCTAGTAACCCTCTTAAAGTCAACAGTGAGAAACCGGTACCTGCAGCACATGATTCATCACATCTACAAGTAGACTGGTCAGGTGTAATATGCCTAGCTTAGGTACAGGTGCCTACATGACTTAAGGCGATGAGATGAGATCAGACAGATGAGAGAGTTTGTTAAATGCAGTTTGGTGGTGATGGAAAGGACCTTATCAAGCAAGGTACATAACCGAGCTGTCTGAATTGTGAATCGGTCCTTTTGTAGATACACACCTTGTTTTTAGCTCAGGAATTTGCCATCTGCTGGTATTCAGGCACATAGTTTCCCCTGACCATTTCTCTCTTGGTCACTCCTTTCTGACTGCCTTAATATGGCCCTGCGATTGCTGTGGTATGCTTCCAGTCCTGCTCTGGCTTGGATGGAGCCCAGCTATTTCTTTTCGACTGGGTACTGCACAGCCATAAAGGTGTGCTCATTTCATCCCTGTCATTTATTTTGTTGAGAAGTCTACGTCGTTGCTCAGTAGAAGGAAGAGGGGTAGAAAGGATCACGACCTGGTAAGACGAGGGAGAAACTGACCTCCCGTTGTTCTTACTGATCCTTTTCCTTGTAGAAATATCTGAAGGGGAACCATCCATGTAAATTTTACCCTTCTGCTTGAAAAACTTTCATCTAGTGTAAGTACAACTGCAAGCATAGGAAAAGTCCCTACCTTTCCCCACCTCCTCTCTCGGCTTCACTTTGTGGGTTTGAAAGTAATCTTGGCTTTTCTCAGTTTCAGTGTTTCCTGTGGATGCTTGATCACTTCGTGCCTGCACGAGAATTTCTGATTATGCTGCAGATTGAAGTAGTTGGTAGATAACTTGGCTTAACTGAATCATTCCACAGATTTGCTCACAGATCACCAAGACAAATGAGAAGACCTGGTTGTGATGTAATTCTGCAGGACTTAAAATGGTGCATTTTAACACCAGCTGATGGGGAATGTTTTGATCCTAGAAGGAAGCCCATACAGTGGATATTTTTATTAAAAGAGTGCCTGCTTTTGGCTGACCTTAAACTCTCTGTGAAGAGTTTCATCTGGTGGTTCCCAGACTTCTTTGACCAAGGGAATTCTGGTGGTCTGGGTGCATAAAGGCAAGCTAGAGACGTTACACTCTTTCTAAAGATGTAGGCTACTCATTTATTAGTGACACGTAATGCTCGATGGGTTGTAGCTGGAATACGGGGTGAACCAAAGAAGTCCCATGTTTATGCTGGAATGTGACCTTGTCTCGAATGAGAAACTGTATGGATGTAGAAATGCCTAGGGACAAGGAGCTCAGCCATAACCTAAAACAGGTGGATGGCATTACAAAAAGCTCTGAGCTACTTTCAGGCACCAAAAGGGATTATTCTCTAAAGGTCATTCTAACCTGGTGGTGCTAATTTGCTTAAGCTCCTCATAGTGAGTGGAGGAAAAAAGGGTTCTGCAAAGGACCCTAATTCAGTCATTCTGAATCAGCCTATAGAGAGACTTATACTGGCTGTTGAAGGAGTTTAGTTAGATTAGCTTCATTAAGCTAAGTTAACCCTTGAAAGCATCATGCAGAGCGTATCAAAAATCACACTAGGTAAAATCAGTACAGTGCTGGGACAGAAGATCTCACAAGAGTCTTTCATTCTTCCTTCCTCTGACAGAAACAATGCTGAGATTTAGAACAATGTGAAATGCTGCATTAAGTCATATGTGCAATTTTTTCTCCTCCATGATAGATAACCTTCCCAGAACTCATTTTTCAGCCTGTGACATTTCATATTTACGTTTCAAAATGTATATACACAAGAGAGTTCTTTTCTCTGCATGTGGTTACATTTTCCCTATAAGTGGGTACTTATAAAACAAATCATCATTCTGAGCAATATTTCCAGGTATTCTTAAAGACACCCATTTTACAAAGATTGCTGTCAGGGACTTTGTCTACCCTGAGGGCAAACATGCTGCATTATCTGCCTTGTAGTGCCCAAGGTGAACACTCTGGCCTTGTCCTTAGTGCATGGAAGGCTACCAGCCATGGAGCCAGTCCTTCAAAATCCTGGAGGACCAGGATTAAGGAACATATCACAAAGTGCACCTATCTCTGTGCCACCAAAGCCATGGCACAAGTTTTGTACTGTGGAGAATTAAATAGCCGCTAAAAAAAAATACATGACAGAAACTAAACACATCATAAGCTTAATACTAATGCTATATCTTTCTTGGTTTGTATCCACTTCTGATATAGAACTCATCATTAATAATGAAAAAATGCTGATGAATCATGTGTCTGTCTTTATTTTCCCAGGTGTATAAGCTGTATATTGCATATTGGCACCCAACTGATCAACATGGAGAATGCAAGCAGTGTGAAGGAATTCATTCTTCTGGGCCTTTCAAAGAACCAAGGGGTGCAAAAAATATGTTTTGTGGTGTTTTTGTTCTTCTATATTGTTACTGTGGCAGGAAATCTGCTCATCGTTGTCACTGTAGTTAGCAGTCAACGTCTGAACTCCCCCATGTATTTCTTTCTCTGCCACCTGTCCATTGCAGATACTTGCTTCTCTTCTGTCACAGCTCCCAAAATGATTGCTGACTTCCTTGTTGAGAAGAAAACCATTTCCTTTGGGGGTTGCATGGCACAGCTATTTGGGTTTCATATCTCCGGCGGCGCTGAGATCTTCATCCTCACAGTGATGGCCTATGATCGCTACTTTGCCATATGCAGACCCCTGCACTACACCACCCTCATGACCAGGCGTGTGTGTGGCTGGATGGTGATGGGTTCATGGGTGGGGGGCTTTGTGCACTCCCTGGTGCAGACCCTCATAACCGTTAGCCTCCCTTTTTGCGGCCCCAACAAAATTGACCACTACTTCTGTGAAGTCAATCCCCTACTACAACTGGCCTGTACCGACACCTATGTTGCAGGCATCATTGTTGTTGCCAATGGTGGAATGATTTGTTTGGTCTCTTTCATCATCCTGCTCACATCCTACATTGTCATTTTGTTTTCCTTGAGAAGGCAAACGTCCGAAGCGCGGTACAAAGCCCTCTCCACCTGTGGGTCCCACATTACTGTGGTGATTCTCTTCTTTGGGCCATGCACATTCACCTACTTACGCCCATCCAGCAGTCTCTCGGAGGACAAGAGGTTAGCTGTGTTTTTCAGTATCATCACGCCCATGCTGAACCCACTCATCTACACGCTGAGAAATGAGGAGGTGAAAAGTGCCATGAGAAAACTGTGGAATAGAAAAGTTTGGAGAGAAAAGGGTGAGGTGTAGAACTGTGGTAACATTTTCTCAGGAGCTGAGAAAATCAAGTGTCTCTCACTATAATTCCATTTTGGAAAATTTACTGAAAGCTCCCTTTTGAAGAAAAGCTTGGTTTTAGCTGTTGCAGTAATTGGGAAGACGCTGAAAGTTCATGTTTTGATTGGAATGGCATTGTAAACTCTGTGACTAGCAGGGATTCCCTTTATGTTCTCTTTTTGAATAGCACAGGCCCAGGACTGGGGCTTCCAAGCACTGTCGAGACACCAGCAAATAAAGAAATGAATGCTATGAAAAATATTAAAATGTGTTCCAGGCAGAGCATCCCATTAGTCCGAGCTCTCCCAGGTGTAAACTTTCCGTCAGACAAACTCCATCTACTCTGTAATCTACTCAGCTAGGAAACAATGGCCCATGGTGTCTGCAAGGCTGTTGGTCACCTGCTGCTGGAAGCAATTGTACCAAAGGCTTCCTTCCCCTTTACTTTGGAGTAAATGCCTTCTTAGGAGTACTGCATTGTCATATGCTGAATCCATGGGTTAGCAGTTAAACTGCTGGTATTAGATGCTGGCTGGGTCATTTGCTGATGCAGATGATATGAGGAGAAGCTTCTCCCCTTCCCATTCCAGTGCAGCAACTCTCTGCCTTTCTGCAGTAGTTCACCTATCACTAATGCCCTCCTTCCTAGCCATCCCCTCTGCCCTTCATCTCTGCCTCAGATTTTGCATTTTACTGTTTAGACTAATAGAGAATCAAAGATCCAAGTGAAAGATAAATTGCTCACCGTAGGAAATTGTCGCCACCAAAGAAAGCATTGGGGGGCACAATTTTATGTGTCAATGAAAAAAAAGAGTTGTTTGGGAATAATTCCTGTACGCAGGATAACTCCTAGCCCAACAGGGCACATCTACGGGCCCAGGCAAAGGAAGAAACATGTATTCCAAGGGAATAGCTGGAGCAGCTACTGCTGCAGGAGGGAAGAGAAGAAATGTGAAGATGGAAGATTAAATCACCTCAGAGCCAGTCACAGCTGCCACAGGGAGGTTAGTTGTAGCAGCTAAGGTTCTCCACAAGGCCAAAGGAGCCACGAGGAGCCACGGGACCCTGACTCCTACCTTGCCAGGAGGAAAAGAGCAAATGAGCTGCGTGAGGGAGAAAGACATCTGTGTAATGCACTCTCAAAGTAAATAAAGCACTTTCTTTTTCCTTCCTTCACTTCATGTTCCCTGTAAACACTGGCTTGCACTTGTGTTGCACCTTAACATGGCTTAAGTGTGATTCAAGATAAGAAGGTGTTCCCTGCACAGGAGAGCGGCACATCTACAGACCAAACCGTGGGACAATGTCGCAAATGCTCTGGTTCCCCAAATGTCCTCTGCTCTATGCAGGGGGTGGCAGAGTGGGTTCCCGTTTCACAGGCATGCACCAGTACACTGCGGACATCTCAGTGTCTTCTCCTCACCGTGGTGGGTTATGTGGATGGCAGCCAGCAGGACGGAACTGGGATAAATCCTGATTCTCAAGGCTTAGAGGGATAGTGTCCCTCAGGCCTGGGCCAGCATGTCCCTCACCCAGCATTCACACTCTGTGGACACAGCTAAAGGTGGGACCAGCCCCACCTATTTGTATCAATCTAAATTCTTCATGCAATGAAGGACAGTTGTCTAGCTCAGCACCATTGTCAACAGAGAGAGACAGGCGCCTTCAGAGGTTGGTCTGTCTCACCCGGGGTGGGGCAGGTAGAAAGACAGATGGGGCCCACTGACCCCCTTCATACTGAAACTGCGAAGGGGTTAGGGCACACGGCCAGTTCAAGCTAAGGCTTATCATTTTAAAACTGTTTTTTTTCTTTTAAATGCTTTGGGGAAGAACGCCATGATTTTTCTGATTTCTCTTCTGGCTGCCGGATGCTAGCAGGCAACAGTGGGACCATAGCTTATGGAAAGCGACTACAACAACAACAACAACATTTGATTCCTCTACACATTGGCCCAGATTCTTAGAATGACTTAATATGAGGACTAAACAGCTGCTTCTGTATTTTGCATTGCCTGAGTAAAAATACCTGGCAAGTAGTGAGGCCTGACCACAAACATTTTTAAAGTCTTGAAATGATTTCCTCGTTTACTTCTTGTTTCAAACGTGTACAGACCAGATGTCTAAGTGCCAACAGTCATATAGCACAGTTATGATATCTATTTATGCTGCAAACGTGCAATGGTAAGAGCAAGTTAATAAGAAAGAAGAAAGCATATGTGAAATATTGTCTTCGAAGGGAAAAAATATCTGACACATGTAAGAGTCATCTTTACTCAAAAAATGTTTGATTGCAAGGGTAATGTGAACACAAACTCTTGCAAATGGTCAGCCATGACATTGATTTTAAATAGAAATGTTTCCAAAAGAAGCACATCGATAATACTAAATGAAGTCCATTTATCTGGACAGCATTGGAAAGCAAGCAAGAAAGCAAGCAAACCCCCACACAATGTGACATGGTCTAGGTGATCACGCTCCAGAGTCACCCTGTAGAGATTACTCTAATAGCTGTCCAAAATATATATTTTAGCTCCCCGTCCACTGATTCTTTCTGACAAAGAAAACTTCACATGCCTCTGCGATCTCATTGCTTCTGGTAAGCTTGTGCTTCTGCTGTGCAATTTACTTGAAATATTTCTGCCACAACTTCCCCATCTGGAGAGAGAGAGAGAGAGAGAGAGAGAGAGAGAGAGAGTTGTTCTTGCAGATGCTCTTGGAAGTTGTTTTTGCAGAATGAGAAATGGAGCTAGACATTCAGGCTGTCCGTTTCATCCTCTGTAGTTTTCAGCCCTGGCAGAGATGTGGACTGCTCTCGTGACACACAAGAAGAAGCTTGGAGCTGAGAGGTTTTGATGAAACTGCCTGAAGTGCTCCGAGAGGTCATCAGAGGAGAATAGCAGGCAAACTGTTGGAGACTAGCAAATACAAACTGTGTAAGTTTTCTGATCTTGCTTCTTTGTTTTGTTCAAGCGTGACTATGAAATCCTGCCTTTGAAAAGAGGCATTACTGTTGAGTGGCTTTTGTGAGGTGCATTTTATGAAGTAAAAAGAACTCCAATTTTTTTACCCTTTGTTTTAATTGGTGTCTTCTTTGCTTATTTTTCAGTTATATGCCATTTCCAGAAATATCTGTCAAAAGGAAGTTTCTGGTGATACAGAGTCAAGGACTCAATAGGTAGCTGCAGCATTTCCTGTGTACTCAATCTTAACTTGTCCCCTCTAGCTGTACACATCGTGGCAACAATGCTCTTAAGACACACGCTTTGGGCTTCCCCACACTGCTTTCCCTCTGCCCATGGAGTGGCATGGAGATAGGGCTGGAGACACGAAAGAATATTTCCTCTGCTGCTAAAGTTGGAGGGTGGAAGAGGCAGAGATCTCGTGAGAAAGAACTGATTGACCTGTGTTTGTGGAACAGGATTAAGGTCCCAAAGGACTTGCCAGTATTGTGGACATTGTTATGCAGCTCTTGCCGTCTATCTTTTCAGTGTAGAAACTGAACACTAGTGATACTTGCGTACTGCACTAGAGTGCAGCAAAGGTGAATACAAGGGTGTTGGTGAGTAAAGGAGATTCAGCAGCGGTGTATTTATAGTCCAGAACTTGGCTGAGGTGTACAAAAAATTTACTAACACATCGTTAATGCAGATTACCTCCAGTATGCACCCATGTACTGTAGGAAAGGTGGTCTGAGGAAACACAAGCCCGCTCTTTTGGAGACTGAGGTCACAACCCAGAAACTCATGAGCAATAACTGGAACCAATCCACACAAGATGTAGCCCAGTACAGCACATATAGGACAATGACTCTCCTGCTTCAGGTTTCCTGGCATGCCTTGAACATGGTCTGATTTCACTTAGGGCGCCTTAAAGACAGTTTGTGCCTAAAGGCACATCTCTGCTAAACAGACATGAGGTAGGTGTCCACTTTACCTCCTCCAGAAGGATCTACACTGATAGCTGAAGTGATATTAATTAGCCAGCTGCCTTGTGTCATGATGTGAACACTGATGGTTGCACAGAAATGCATGGACATTCTACCAGAGTCAGAGAGCAATAGCAAGGACTAGTTCTGTTGAATTCCCTCAGAGGGTTGAAAAAGAACGTACGTTCACTGCTTGAGCAGAATTCCTTAGGGCATGACTAGTGTGTTGAGACTCAAATCAAAACATGCACTATCCTTCTCAGTCAGTTTTTCATTTCCAAATCAACACAACAAAAGTGGATGTTTAGGGAACCTAGTAACTAGTCTTCCTTTTTAAAAGGGGCAAAGATCAGAAATATGAATCTGGAGGATATTTCCACCAACTCCCTCAAACAAACAAACGGAACTCGCTATTACACACATCAGTAATACATTCTGGGTTAGACATCAACTGTCACTCCTTGAGAGAAGCATTGACTTTGAAAGGAAACTTTCCCCAAAAGGCATAAAAGGGAATACATTGATATTGAACATACCAGTGATCAATATGGATGTGTACTGATAACACTGTGTTTCTAATGCCATCACAGGTGGCTTTATTCTGTGCTTCAGGTCCTGTATATGTGACGTATGTGAAGAACAAGAAAAATGTGACGGAGTTTGTCTTCCAGGGACTCACACAAGACGATGCATTAGCAAAAGTATGCTTCACATTCTTCTTAGTCTTCTATGCCACTGTTATTCTTGGAAACCTGCTTAGCATCATCACTATACAGAACAGTCAACAGCTGGGCTCTCCCATGTACTTCTTCCTGAGCTACTTGTCCTTTGTAGATATCAGTTACTCTACTGTCACAGTTCCCAAACTCATTTATGACCTTCTTGCTGAAAAGAAGACCATCTCTTTTGTGGGCTGCATAGCACAGCTCTTTGGGGTCCATCTCTTTGCCTGCACGGAGATGTTCATCCTCATAGCAATGGCGTATGATCGTTACGCTGCTATATGCAAGCCGCTTCATTACGCAAGCATTATAAACAAGCATGTGTGTGGCCAGCTGGTGGCAGCTTCGTGGGTGGGAGGCTGTGTGCACTCCCTGGTACAGACCCTGCTGACCGCTCAGCTATTGTTTTGTGGGCCCAATGAGATCGACCACTACTTCTGTGATGTACACGCTTTGCTGAAGCTGGCCTGCACTGACACCTACGTGGTTGGTTGCATCGTGGTTGCCAATAGTGGTCTGATTTCCTCGGGCTCTTTTGTGGTTCTTGTTGTGTCCTACGTCATTATTTTGGTCTCTTTGAGGACACACTCTTCCAAAGGGCGTCTGATAGCACTCTCTATCTGCACCTCCCATATCACTGTTGCACTTCTGTTCCTTGGGCCATGCATTTTCATCTATATGCGCCCTTCCACCATCTTCTCAGCAGACAAGAGTAGAACTGAAACTAAATCCAAGGTTTCATGTAGCTCTCATCTTTCTTTGGAAATTGTCAGTCACAAGGATGTGAGCATATTGTCACCAGTCAAACCCGAGCCTTTGGGGTGGTATTGTGGCTTTTACCTTTAGACACCTTAGAGCTGTGTAAGTCTCAGGTCTAGGCTTCTCCTGGCATTAAGAGGAATAACTAGGTATTTTGAGAGGGTATGCTTTCCCACTAGCTCCTACGAGCTTCAGAGAGTGGTGTCTGCTCACGTTTCTACACAAAAAAAGTGATGGTGGTGCTAAGCTTCCAAGAGAAAGCAAATCCTTCAGGATGGCACAGCACAAGCAGGTTTCATCTCACATATATTGGTGTGCTGACATGAGGTGCCTCAACTTGAGAGAGCTGCTGAAGACAGCAAGAGACCTTTGAGGGGACTGCGATTCATTGCATGGTAAAATAGGAGCATGAGAGGAGCAGGATGCTGCACTAGGTGTCTGCCTTACAGTGAAGGGTGACATACACTGTACTAGACTTTCCAAGGCTCCCAGGAACACTGATGGACACAGAGGCCGTTCCCCGATGCCAGGCATTCACTCCGATTTTCATCAGTCTGTGCCAACCTGGTGTCTCCGGGAACGCTTCATTTAAAGGAGCTCTGCTAACACCTTTCCAAGGTCTTGACCTTATGTCATAGCTGAGCTTTATAATCTATCAATATAACCTAATTCCTAGCTGAACACTGATAATTTCCCTAAAATTCTTAACAGTACTGTTCTTGATTCATCGAGTTTTCCTCAACTGTTTGCAGCAGGGAAACCCCCAAATGCCCCTAGGACGTCCTGACTCTGGGCAATGCTGTTCTACTGCAAACAGACTTACTTTAGCATTGCTGTCATGACAAGTGATTCAAGGCAGGGATTTTCCCAGATCTCCTCCTGGAACTGAGATTTGGGGAAGGGAAGAAGAGGAACAGGATTCTGGATGGTGGATCAGAAGGCTTTCTTAGAAAAGCAAACTGTAGATTTGAAGAGACAGCAGCTCTTTAACTTTTTAAATTCCCTAATTTTGTCTGGGTTTCTCGAGGTGGAGACTAAGGGATAGGTGAATGCAGGACTTAGATGAATGCGGGGCTTATGAAAATCTGTTCTTTTTGATGATATTTGTCAGAAAGCATACTTAGGTTTGAGACTGTGATTCTTGATTGAAACATGCTGCTGGTTCTGCTGATGCTTAGCTCTAGATGGCTTTGACTATCTTAAACATCAGTGCAGAGAGAGGTGTGCAGACATGACTCATTGCTGTGCAGGGAAGCTCTCTGATGACAACCTACCTGTCTTTTTCTGGAAGAGTAGTAGTGTACATTGCTCTTCCCAGAGACCTGTAAACATACACAGGAAAATAAAATGATGCCTGTGATTTCTTTTCAAGCTATTTCCTTCCTTTGAGCTGGGAGTCCACTGAAAGAGACAATTTTGGACACCTCAGAAATCTGGTTTAAAAATCTCACATCTCTGTTCAAGATAAGGACAGCGCAACACTGATACATGTAAAAACAGTGAACTTCACATATCTGATGATATATAATAATGAGAAACAAGAGATAAACCTTGAGCTTCAGGCTCTGCAGCAACAGAAAGATGACAACTAGCAGCACCAAAAGGCTACATTTTCACATTCTTTTTCCTGCGTTTTGACTGTCAGGCCAGTGGGATAATAGTGCATATAGTCCAAATGCTTTTACTACCCCGTACATATTCTAATTTTGGCGTTACCGAGATAAATGTCTTCTGAGATAGTGATGGCCTTTAATCATCACTACTTGATCAAAATTCAGACTATAACATACTGAAGATAAATTTTCTCCCCAGCCGTGTGTCTTTGGGCAAAAATAATGATGTTTCACAGTCATATCAGCTCTCTGTAAAATATGCTGGCAGCAGTTTGAAAGAAAGATACTTGTAAAATCCTTCTTTAGGGTGCCATAGATGATCACAGGGACACAATCTTTGCTAGAGTTATGCACAGCTTTAAGGAGAGGAAGTCAGGGGAAATAACAGCCCTAACAGGCTTGCAGTGAAATGCAAAGGGAATCCGCAAGACCTCTTTCCATCCCCCTTTGACTGTAAGCCTTATGCAGAGGCAGGAACCTCTCACCTGTCTGAGATTAATTCTGTCACTTTCAGCTCAATAAAGATTTCAACTCCTTCTGCCAACTGAGGGACAGCATTTGTAAACTCAGCCAGAAGGGATGAAACATCGTTTAGCGCTAGAACACCTATCCTTAGAGCTAGCTTAGTTGAATTGATAAAAGGATTCCAAAGCCTTTCCCAACTTTCTCATCTCCCAGAAATGATTGCTCGTTTATTCTCAAAATCACATTGATGGCAGACATGTTGTTGGTAAGTCACCATCTTATTTCGGCATTCTTTTAAGTGAAAGAACACTGCAGCTTGATTAACTTTCAGATTATGTCCAGTGTCCTTAAAATAACTACCAATTCACTCAGTTGCCTCAAGTGGATTGATGATATGTGGAGATGAAAAGCAGGAATAAGTTCTTGTTACTTCACAATGGTAGCAAAATTAGAAGTCAATCTTTTCTGCATTGCTGTAGTTTTTTCATGTTTCCAGGCAGAAGGGGAAAAAGGAGGTAGTAATGAGTGACAGAAGAGGGGGATTTAACAGGAGAGGGACAGTTACTTTCCCTAGTGTTTGGGGGGCAAAAACACGGGTGTCTCTTCTCCAAGATTTCCTTTCCAGGACTTCAGGTTCTGTGTGTTGCACTGGAAGAGGCTACTCCTTTCAAATAATGAAGACGTAGCAGAAAAGGCCATAAATTCAAATCACATTGCTTTTCTCCTCTTGAATGTCTCTGAAAGCTTTTTCTCATCTTGACGGACTGGTGTTTTTCCTACATGAGCAAACGTTCCTAATAGAACAGAGAACTGCAATTCTGTGCCACGCACTCCTCAGGCAGGAGTCCTGTTTGTGCTTGGAACTTGCAAGTTAAGAGTCAGGATTCCTCCAGCTTTCAGCAGCAGAGGAACACAGTCTTTCAGGATAGAAGTTGCAGATACAACCAGTTAAAAGTCCACCTAAAATCACTTCTAACAATTAAGTACCTTTCTGAATCTCACCCTTGGAAGCTGATCAAATCTTCCTTGGAAGTCCTACTCTTTGTACCAAGGTTTTGATAAATTTTCCCCAAACAAAGTTCTCTTTCTAACAAGTCTGCTGAAGTTTCTCTGATATGACCTAAAACTCTCCTCAGAGCATCCTTCACCTCCTTATTCCTTAGGCTGTAGCTGGTAAGATTCAGCACTGGAGTCACCACTGTAGAGAACAGAGAGGCCCATTTATCTCAGTCCAATGAGTAGCTGGATGTTGGGCTACCGCACATAAAAACGGTGCTGCCATAAAACAAGAAGAGAGCTCTCAGATGGGAAGCAGAGGTGGAGAAGGCTTTGCATCTGCCCTTGGAGGAGTGGATCCTCAGGGTGGTGGAGATGAGGTAGATGGAGGAGATTAGAATTGCCAGAGATGTGAAGGTGCCACGAAACACACCAAAAATGTGAAGTACCATCTCTTTGCTATAGGTGTCAGAGCATGAAAGCTGGATCCTAGGGGGATGCCACAGAAATAATGACCGATAACACCAAAGTCACAGAAAGAGAATGTGAAGGTGGAGATAATTTGCGCAAGTGTGTGGACACTGGACAAAGCCAGTGAAACAGGAGATGATTACCATCTGTGAACAGGCTTTTGAGGACATGACAGTTGCATAAAGGAGAGGGTTAGAGAGAGCCACGTGCAGTCATATGCCATTACTGCCAGCAGCAGACACACAAACTAGCCATGAGGAGACAAGTGAATAGCTGTGCCACACAGGCACTGACTGAAATGGCTCTCCTCACTGCTGAAGAGTTCACCAGCCACCTTGGGGAGATAGCTGAGGAGTAACAGAAATCCACAGAAGCCAAGTTACTGAGGGAAAGGTACACAGTGTGTGAAGCCGGGGGATCAAGCTTCATCTACATGATCATTCCAAGATTCCCTATTAATGTGCTTAAAAAAAGCAGGTTACCTTCACCTCTTGGCTATCTGTTAGTCCAGAGAGGATAAACTCGGTGGCCACATAGTGATTCCTCTCAGGCATGTTGCTAGCACACCCATGTTATCTTCCGACAAGAAACTGGTTCAACACCTAGAAGTAATGGGAAACTGGCAACACACAATTGATTGTCTCAGTAGCCACAAGGAAGTATGGAGCATTTTCATCACAGCTTCTGACTAGACTTCTTTAATTACGCATTGAAATGACTTGTGATACAAGGGAGTACTGTTCCTATTTTTCAGGTGAGATAAGAAAGCGCAGAAAGATAAAATAATTTATTCAAAAGGCAGCAGCAGCACTGTGAAACACCACTCCTAGTCTGGCACTACAATGGTTTTCGTGTGCCCTCTTTCTCCTCTTTTAAGGAAAAAAGTCTGCTTTTCTTGAGGACATCTATGGAGCACTCTTCTCCCCTCACTCGTGGCCACGGTTGGGTGTACAGTATCATCCAAATGGCCCACTCCAAGGGCAATGGCCCGCTTGTTCCTGAAGATACATGGTCTTGACACTAGTTCAGACATCATTCTTCCTGTATTGCAATCACCAATACATTTTTTGCCTATTAGCTAACTTCCCCGGGCATTGGTAGCAGTGTAGTTATAGCTCAGTATCGGCCACAAAGTCCATTAAAAGGGCAAAGCAGCCCCTGTTCAGCCTTGCTGAAATAGGAATATAATGGTTAGGCTGCAGCTGTGCCAAGTTGGTAGGACCTGCCTTAATTACATGGACCTCCACCACCCTGACCTTTGGGACTGCAACTCGTAAACATACAAATAACACATCCACATCCTGGCAGAAGAAAGTAAGAGTTTCCTCTCTTGAATGAAAGGTGCCAAGCACTAAATGACAACAGCAGGAGGAAAACTCAGCTTTGCATCTTCCCAAAGAGGAGGAGATACCACAAGATCCTCCAGGTTTGCCTGAGAAAGCATTTCTCATTTGCTTGCATCCCCGTTGTCAAGGAAAAGTGGCCATTTTCTGCTCAGGAATAAATTGGGAAGAGTCACCAAATGAAATACTGATCTGTTTTATCCAGTAAGACAAGAGTAGATACTGTACATACCAAGCCAGTTTATTCCCTGCTTGAACCAAATCTTCAGAAGTACTTGCCCATTTCAAGACAGCAGGATTAAAACCAGCCTATAATGGTTAGGTACACAGTTTAAGTGAGCAAAATGCTTACCCTGCTTAGATGCACAAAAGACCAGACTGCCTTTACACACTGAGTTATCTTTGCATAGCTGGCTGTTGTTTATCTCCAACCTACCCAACCTTTTCTGCCCTAAAGCACAGCAACTAGCCCAGTTAATTCTCAGAAAAGGGCTTCAATGAGCTTGCTATCAACAGGTTGCTCTCTTCCATGGACTACTTGGGAAACTGAAGGAGGAAATTTCCCTCTCCTGCCCCAACGTGAGTGATCAAACACTGGATTAGGTGCAAATTTGTAGAATCTCCATCTGTGCTGACATTTAAAATTCAGCTGGATCGGGCCGGAGCAATCTGATCTGACTGAACCTGCTCTGAGGAGGAGGTTGGACTTGATGACCTCCAGAAATCCTTCCCAACCTAAATGATTCTATGATTCTATCTGCAGATTGAAAATGATCTTTTTGATCTCTAAAATGAAGAAATAGGCCTACCTTCCTTGCATGAAGGTGCGAGATATTTTAGGCAGTATTGATCCCAGAAATAAACTCTTATTTCAAAAGCTACAAACATTTCATGTACCTTCGTAAGAGGAGTAGCTTCCTTCTTCACTTCAAAGACATCTTACTGAAATAAATCAGAAGATTTATCTAAACAGAAAAACTTTAGGACTTCACACTTGCAGTAGAGCCCCTCCCTGCTCCAGATAAATGCCCAGATAAATGTTCTTTGCTTCGATGTTTGCAGAACTATGCAATTCAGTACTGCCTTTAGAGCAAGAGCTCATTCTTTTCCCTGTATGTTGCAGCTGACCTGCAGCCTGGGCGTTGTGAAACATTAGTGGAGTGACATGCTGAGAAACAACTTCAATATGAAATGTGATATTCTAAATGTGATATTCTAACACTCAGCTTGCCGCTTCGGAATTCTTTCTTCAGAAAAATGGTGTTACTGAAGTACTTGGTGTATTTATGACTCTCGATGCAGTTTATTGTCTGTAAATTAGATCTCCTGCAAGACACCAGGCCTTAATTAGGAGTCTCAGCAGATGCACTGTAATGAAGACTCTTTCTGTGAATTAATTTCCCCTACCCTTGGTTAGGGGTCCAGTCAACATCTATTCTAGGCTCCCCCTATAGACAAAGGAAGCACTATCACCTTTAAAGGACAATTCATCCCATCTTAAGATAAGTGTGATAAGCAGAAGGAATCATCCTCTAAGGGTGTCTTTGTTGTCATTGATTACAGGACATGCCCATCTCATTCCCTGCCCTTACCACTTTTTACTAGTGAAACTGATGACATAAGTGTCCTAGCAAATTCAGTGAACCCTAGTCTGTCCCTATCAACTCACAAAAAAAGCTCAACAAAGCTTTAGACTGCAAACTTTAATACAAATTATTTTAATAATAACAAGACCATATTCACGTAAATAGCAGTACAGTGTAAGATATCAGAGGAATCAGTTCTGCTTATCTGACTCTGAAGAGCTGCAGTGCAGCTCTGTGGAGTTTAAGCATTAAGTATGCCATCTGAATGTGAATCCACCTCTGTTATTAATTATGATCAAACTTGATAATTCTTCCTCTCATTAAAATCCACAGTCCTGATACACAATTAGCTGGTTTTTCCACAGAAGACTCCTGTTGTCTCTAATAACACATCTACCCTTGGACTCGTGTCCTTTGTTAGATAACCTCTTTGGCTCATGGACCATCTAGTTTCAGGCAGCCTGCTCATCTGTGGAGCAGATATTTTGCTGTGATAACCTGTTCATCTGTGGACCATCCAGGCTCAGATTATGTGTCCATCCATCGGCGTAGATTTTTCTTCAAATGCAGATAGAAAATTCTTCAAGTAGGTAATCGCTGGTGATTTGCTTAGAGTTCTGGTGCCTCTGCCTTAACACTGCCTTTGCACTTCCACCCAATCCCACATATATTTTTCTTCTAAGGTCCTTGAATAATTAACTCTTTTAAGGAAAAGAAAAATAATGGTCTATTGGAAGATGTTGACATAGATATCATGCTTTAGTAACAGCTTGCCATTAACCTCTCTCTGTTCTTGCAATATCACTGGACACTTATTGAAATTACTTTACGATAAGATGATGAAGACAGCTGTTCTGGGAAGCTGAGGAGCCTTTGAGACATACGAACAAAGACCCTTCCCCTGATTCTGGCAGGAGTTTAAGGACATCTCTACCTGCCAGAAAAGCTAGCTTACTTGTGCTACTTCGAGGGCTTAGAGGTTGTTCGACAAACTGTTGGCCTTCAGAGCAGAGAGCTGAATTGGGTTACTCAGCTGAAGAGTGATCTGCTCTGACCGTCCCTAGCAGCGAAAGTCATCAGTGGGGCTTAGGCAGGCAGAAATGTCCCAGGTAACGCAGCCTTAGTTAGACTGTGCTTACAGTGGCTGCTCGTGTTGTGGAGTGGGGGCGACTCCCGGGACAAGGAATGTGCAGTGCCATGTGTAAGATGATGAGTGAGGGAAGCTCGTCTGTTTGGGCTGCACCGTGAGGTCTGCAATGTATTTGCATTGGACCGATTCCTCTTCCAGACTGCATTAGACTGGCAATGTAATGGCTTCCAGAGTTCTCGTCTAGACTATGTGAAAGCTGTGGTGTTCAGGAGATAGCTGGGTTAAAAGTGGATCAACAGGTATTGCTTGTCTGGGTTATTTATCGTTCTTTCCTGCAGTCCTCTCTCACAGTTTAGTCAGGAATATCTGACACCTCCATGGTATTCTAGGAAGCATGAAAATGTTTGCTTGCAGAAAATTTGTACTTCTAGATGCTGCCAGAGTTGCTCTGGGAACTGACTGCTTATTGCTTAATGACACCTGTCAGTCTTAATGATAAAGCTATGGATATGGAAGAGTGGAACATATTTCTTCCTCAGACACTATGTTTACACATTAAGGGGTCTAAGTGGTTCAGGATGGGCAGAATGGGTTGCTCTGAGTGATGACCCCCAGTGAGAGGGAGTGTAGCTTTTTATGGGACCTTTACTTGCAGTCCTTCCTAAGGATAGGGAAAAATGGTCTTACACCCATTTGTCTAATAACTCTGTGTATTGAGGCAGTGTTATAGCAGGTTCCATTTCCTTCTCTGTGCTACTTCCATGGCCAAAGCAGCTGAGACTGAAGTCTTTCCCTACTGAAGCCAGTGGTTTTTTGTTCTCTGAGAGCCAGCTCCCTGAGTCAGATGGAATGTGATCCAAAACCAGAACTCAGGGCAGCATTAAGCTGCATTAACGTGGACTTGAAATAATTCCATAAACCTGAGCTGGTCACTCTACACTCTTCCTGTAATTCCCAGATAAAATATAGACCTTTCAAGGGAGACAGAGACAGGTGTGATCAAACTATGGAGGCAAACAGACTTTTATTTGCCTTCATGAGCTATAGAAAGAGCCTACAAGTTTGGTTTATGCTTTGGCAGCTTATTAACAGAAGTCTAAACTTAAGTAAGATGAATCCCAGCCTCAGCATTTGTAAAAAATTCTTCTGTGTGCACATTTTTAGCCTGCGATGAATGTGAATTGGTTCAAGGATATTCACCCACAACAAAAGAGGGTAGGCTGTCCCTCAGGACCATCTGCTGTGTGGTAACTTTGTTCTTGCATGGAAGACTCGAGTCACCCACATCACTAATACTGTAAACAGTCTAAGGTGCCTGATGAATGTGACCCACTATTGCTAAAAGGTTAATGATCACCTTCAGACTGGGAGTCAGGAAAAAAAAGACTACAAGGATGTATGAGGTAAGGGAATGGAAACAGAACATGGAAGCAATACTGCTGAACTGGTACTAGTTAGCAACAGTTGAAAACAAAGCTGGGATATCTTCAAGGCATCAAACTTGAAAGTAAAAACTTAGGTGAAAATAATCACCGTCAAAAGTGTCACAATTGTACTTTCTCACAGTAAAGCTGTAGCTCTTGCTATTACAGAAAAGTTTTTAATATTTAATATTTATTTTTAATATTTCATATTTAATATTACTACTGTTTTCAGGGTCTGAGGGCACTAACAGGCCTTAATGGGCCTGATCATCCTCGCCTGTGGCAGCTACTTGCACCTCCTGCCCCATGAGCCCAGGAGCCCCATTTAAGCTCAACCCTGGGCCTTCAGTTTCTGTCTGAGCTTCCCTAGAGGAGCACTGATCTCCAGCTCAGCTCAGCGTGCAGACTCCATTGCTGTGGACCCTGCCCTGTGGACTGACTTCCCAGCTTGACCCTGGACCTATCTTGTCACTTTGGGCCTGCCCAGTAGGCACTGGACTCTCTCTGCCCCTGGTTACCCTCACCAGGCCTGATCCTGACTCTGACCCGCAGGCTGACTTCTCAGCTTGACCTCATACCTGCTTCATCACCAGGAACTCTCCTGGTCATCTGGACTCTTGGTTGAACTCGGCTACCATCTCTAGGTCTTCTCTGCCCACCTGGCTCAGGGCCAGAGGGACAGGCCCTGGCTGCAGCCTCCTGAACTTATCATTCTACACATCCTGAACAGGGAAAAGGAAGAAAAAATGGGCACTTCTGTGGCATAACTCATCTCATCATGTAGCAGATGTCTAAGATACTTAGATGAACCATTCTGTAAAAACACCTGTTACTTTTTTTTTCCTCCCCCTCCCTATTGAGAAGAAACTAAGATGGAAGACAGAAACAAAGGCATGCTTAAAGGTATATCTCTAGGTGAGATGAATTCCATAAGCAGGCATATGCATGTAGAGATACTCCAGATTTATTACAAATAAACCAACTATTCCTTCAGTGCCTTACTTATAACTGTGATACTAATATTTTTTTTGTATTCAGAAAAAGATATTAAAGTCCGCTGGTTGGATTCCAGCTGTTTCCAGTCAACTTGATGGCATTCTACTAGACAAATGTCTGATAGAAAACACTCTTTGATTAATTCTGCTCGTTCCTGCACCAAACCAAGCTCCATTCTCACTCATAACAAACTGACTGTCTACTAGTAGGTAAATGGATGTATGAATTCCTGAGCTGACTTTTGAAGGTGTGCAGGATATACAGAGTTACCTGTGAAGACAGAAATGGATGGTCAGCATCTCTGGGGAAAATAAGGTTTCACATGCATTTGTCTGCATGGGATTACAATGATATTCCAGAGTAGATGTCAGCTGCACTTAAACTCCAGGACTATGAAAAGAGTTAAATTCATATCCATTTTCACTTATCATGTCTTTATTAAACCAAAGGTAAGTAACTGCAATTTGTTTGCACAGAAGAATACATCACTACAGTCTGCTGCTGCTGCTGTATCAATTCTATCAATAAATTGGACATAGAAGCCACAAAGAACACGTGTGAAAATGAGGCTATTCTAGGATTCCTATACTGTAGTATTCTACTTCCACATTGTCCTGACATGATGTTTTGCTAAATTTCAGTCTACTTTTAAATAGAAACAGACTTTATCTCTGTTATTTCAGTTTTGTATAACAGAGATGGTCTCTTTCCAAAATGTTGAGAAGATTTGGATTTATTCCACTCTTGGTAATACCCAGCACTCTGAAAAAGAAGGAGATCTGAACAGGCTTTCATCTGGTTAACGATGGAGCTTCTGTATGTATGTATAGACATCTGGAGATCAAGGGTCTATAAGCAAATCTGGTAAATAATCCAGTCCTTATTGGGGGAAAATAAAAAAGAAGAAGAAGACTTGCAAGCAATTACATAGCAACTTATGCTTGGATCATACAAGAACTTCCAAAGTGAACACAGATGTTACTTCCCAGTTGAGAAAGCAAGCAACTCCACCTGTGTTGAAATCCACTGTTGTAGCAGGCAGGATTAAGCAGTGGGTGTAAGAAAATGAATGGCCATCCTTCATAGCAAAGAAACTAGAGATGGGAAATAGATCTTTCAGCTACTAATTTCTAAGGCCAGGCAAATGCAAATTTCATACTAACCAGTGCAACTAGTAAATCCCCTCCTACATAATGTAAGAGTTAGAAAAAAGAAGAAGTAATTTTTTTTTAAATTTGATCTTAGTATGTAATATGGCTCAGATATCTTTCTCAGCTCCAATATTTCAGGATACATGAGAAAGTAACCAGGTTATAATTACACTCACTGACTTGGATTCCCCAGTTGGAAGGACAAGATGTGAGGTTTTTGCTGTATGCGCTTTGGCTCTCTATGATGTAAGAGATATGATCTCAGAAGTAATCACCTTCACCTAAGCTGTTCATCTCGTGTTCTTCATAGTTTACGAAGAAGATTCATGGATCCCGGGGTATGAAGATGTCTCTTCTAAGAAAAGATGAACAGTGCCCAAGAAGTGCCCTTTTTTTTTACACCTTAAAGGAAGATTAGATTGGTGAGGTCAGATGAACTCAAATCTTCTGCGGAGGTTTAAATTTGGGTAAGATAAATCAATGTGCTCAGCTCTAACTGCAATAAGCTGGGACAGCCTTTTGCTCAAGCCTATGACTAGATGCATAGTCAACTATCTGAAAAGAGCATGTCGGATATTTTTGTGCCACAATGCTCAGATATGATGCAATGCAATGTTGGTCAGTACAATATAATTACAAGATAATACATTAAAACAAGTAGCAGCAGTAAACAATAAGTATCACCTATTTACAAAATAGAAGATCTCCAAATGATGTGTATATATAACTGATGGTATTATCAATAAACGTTGAAAAACGGAAACTTTCTCAACCATCTTACTTATTAATTTAGAATCCCTATTTTCAAACAAATATATACGGTCCAAAAACTTTCTCAGCTCTATGGACATGCTATGATCGTGCTTTGCCACCAGATGGCGAAGGCACAAACCTGAGTGTGTAAAAATGTGTATTCACTGGTGCTGATGTTTTCTGGTAAGTTGAAGATGGCTATTTTATTTGTTGGATTTTCTTTAGCCATAGTAGGGCACTATATTTTAAAAAACTTTTCTGAAAATTGTCATAATTCTCCTGCACAAGTTAATTATGAAAAGTCATACCAGGGGACATCCATAGGTAAAGGAGGAAGTGACACAATCCAGTATTATAGCTGGGGAGGCAGCACAAGTATTTGGGGAAGCAGAGTAAAGGGAAGACAAGAGGATTTTCTTCTGTGAGGTGAATTGAATAACTGTGAAACTTCCGCCTTGCAGTAATTACGTTACTGTGCTCCTTCAGCAAATTATCCATTATGAACGTATTAATTAAGTCACCAAATAACGTCAAAAGTTCAATATCTGGCAACAAGAGAAATACAGGGAGTTACATTATCTGTTTGTGTTAGAGTAAGTGACTCTTAGGATTCAGTTCATCTCGCCTAAATTCAGGCATCCTACTGAAGGACCTCGTGCTGGTGCCTGGGTGGTTGGAGATTTCTCGGTAGAGATAAAAGGGAGAAATTAGGGAGGGTTGTGGGTGAAAACGCTCATGTCATCTACCAGGAAGCACCTAAAAGCTTTGTCTGAATCTAATCTAGTCATCTAAACCCCCTCTGGACTCAACGGAGAGAGATAGGCAGTTCCTGGAGATGATTCAACCAACCCTAAGGAAGAAGCGCTCTGTGAAGATGCTAACTTCTTTCTCTCTGATGAACACAGAGGAAGCCTGATTAGCTTTAAATAGGTCACTTGCATACAGCTAAAGCTCAGCAAGGAAGTCTTCCCGTATGTTTTCCCCAAGTGTTTCACACCTATGAGCATTTGAAAGAGTAATCATGGAGCCTGGCCTCCTGCATTGCTGTGGTATGGAAATATGGTGTGATGGCATGGTGCAGAACTGCAGGCTGGGAGGGTAAGGCTGGTGGATTTCCAGGGCAGGATTTTTTTGCTTGTTTTTTTACACATGCACGTGCAATTTCACACATGCTTTCTCCATGTCATGTTGATTAGGTTCAGTGCATCCCAGATTTTGGGATGTGCATAGTTTACTGTGCACATAAAGACAGTCAGAACAGCACACGGTGCAGCTCAGTGTGATATTTCAGAGAATGTGAAATGCATCTCCTGGACAGAGCTGTGCAGTAGATCCAGACCCATCATGGATCTTGAGCACATGCCACATGTCTATACAGCAGATGGGATTCATCTCCCCGCAGTTAAGCTATTTAAAAGTTAGGTGACTGAATCTAATCTAGTTGTCTAAGGCGCCTTTGTAGTAAAGGAAGGAGACAGGCCATTCAAGAAGATAATTCATCATCTCTCTCTTGCAAACTCATCTTACAGGGACGTGGGACATTTTCCATTGCCACTCATTTCCTGCTGGTATTTTAAATGCTATCTTAAATTTGCCCTCACTCCCACACCTGCAGAAAGAGAAGGAAGGTCAGAAGCAGTGGGGGAGTCATTGATATTCCTGGTGGAGGCTGCTCTCCAAGGATCTCCCATCTTTGGCAAACAGTGTTTCTCTTCAATGGTGAATTCCTACTTCTCTAATCTTCCTTTTGCATGAGAGAGCAATGTTGAAACACTAAAACGTCTTCTGGGTCAATTATGCTAAATTTCAATTGAGAAAAATCAAAATGCTTCACTTTGATCATTTTGAATCATTTAATTTCAATAAAGAAATTATTAGATATTTCAGAATGTATGCCATAGACATTGCAATACAGTCATATAATATGTAATAACAGAGTGTATTTCAAATTAAATGAAACCAGACAAGAAAGTAGGTTTGAAAAATGCTTTGGAAACTGGAAGTGCTGCTCCATCTCAAATGTAACAATGGATCAAAGTCAAACTATACCAGCTGACTAGCTGGGCAGTTGGTTTAAAAGGAAGTGCTAAAAACATGGGAATAGAAGCACTTACAGAGATGATTTGTTTATTTATTTATTTATTTATTTATTTATTTATTTTTCCTTGGGAGATGTTGTGCTGGAAGCAGGAAGGGGACCTGTGGGAAGATGGAGGCACTGTGGGATCGTGGAGGAATACCGGGGCTATTAAGGTAGTGGGAATTCTGCATGTGTGTCCATCACATGCAGCTCTAAGCACACGAGGTTTATCAGCTGGAAATAACTGAGTATGTAATTACCTCACAGGAACAGCTTTTGCGAAAGAGGTCTTCAGATATGCATGGGGGTGAGGGCAGACTGAAATAGCAGCAGGTGGCTATGGCCCAAAAGTGAAGGGGCTCAGCTGGACTTCAGGGAGAAATAACAGAATGGTGGAAACAGTGAATTTAGGAGCAGAGTTAGCCAGCTACAAACGAGGGACATGTCTGCAGAGGATGCGCAAATGACTTTTTTGCAATTTCTGATCGCCTCACAGCCTGTCTTTGCTTGAAACAAGGTAAACCCTGGCCTCAGCTCAGTTCTGCCATTACGAGCATTCACAGTCTGTGTCGTTACCTGTGGAGGCTAGGTTGAGTGCCAGTCTGGACTTCCAGCTGCTTGAGCTTATCTAGGTAGTGCCCTGAACTGCGCTTCTCACGCTCGCTTCTGTCACTTGCTCCAATTACTCATTTCTTCTCCTCCTGCTAGGCTGAGCCATGTCTCCTTTTAGTCCTCTCCTCCCTTCCTTTGCCTTCCCTCCATCCAGAGTCAGCGTCCTCACGCACAACCTAACCAGGCCACCACAGCGGGACCATTCTTTCCCCAAACAGCCCCTGGAGTCTTCCTCAGCTGAGTCCCTTGCTCCAGGAGTTCAGCCAGACCTTGGCACTTACTTCACAGACCCCCTCGGTGTTGGCTGTAGCCTGTGCGGCCACCAACACATCCAGGTTCCCCCACCCCCTGGACTCTACCTTCTTCAGCCATGGCCTTGCAACAGCAGCCAGCTTATCCTCAGTGCTGAGTTCTTCAGTTTGAAAGGCATTGCACTATAAAAAGGTTAGAGCTCATGATCATGGGTGGGGGCAAGTGGTATGTCTGCACGGTCTGACATTGTGTGAAAATAGTCTGGGATGCCAAAGGTCTTTGCAGGACAGGGGACTGAACTCTCTATTTCCAAGTCTGTAGGTAGCAGCCCTCACTTGGGTCTGTGAGTTGACACATATGGCGGAGGTGGGCTGGAGGTATTCTTGATCTTTGATCTCATAGGGAACATGGCAGTGGAAAATAGGATTTGGGATCCTTAATGGAACTATGGCGTGCTTGTCGGGTAGGGTTTAGGATAAGAGTTGCACTGGCAGACTTGAAGGGCTGGCTGACAGGCTTCTCGGCAGTTGAATTTTGTTGCCAAACCCGAAAGGAGGCCACAGAGTTGTGCAGGGACAGCCCTGAAGAGCTGGAATTCACTACCCGCTGCTAAGGACACAGAAAAAAACAAGGACACAATTGCCAGTTTGGGGAGGGGGCTGTTCTTCCTTCCCTGCCCCACTCCTTCAGTGACCACCTCCATTTATGCCCCACTGAAATTTTCCAGGATTCTGCTCTGTTGGGGTCTTGGCAATTTTGCTGTCATTACTTAGAAACGCACTTTTTCAGTTAATTTTAGAATAAAGAACATTCTGAGGGAGCCTAGCAGGGAGGATGGAGCCCACCTGCAATGTGAGCTGCAGGGAGGGATTATTCCCTTGCAACAGAACTACCTCAGAGCATCTTGTCTCTATGTCTGAAACACAAATGGCCATGAAAGAAAAAAGGATCGTTCTCAGCCCCATGTCTAAATGCAGCAGCTAAGTCTGTAGTTGGCCTGGGCTCGTAACGAGCATCCTTAGTTGGACAGCTCAAGACCTGACAAAGCTCATTAATCCCACTATTAGTCAAAATCAGATTGCTTTGATCACATTACTCCAGGAACATAGTCCTGGTGTGGAGGCCAGAGTGCACGGTGCTCGCAATCTGCCACAGTCACTGCCCCTGTGGGCACCTGCTGTGGAGGTTCGAGCTAGGGCCATGGGGCAGGAGGTCTCTGTGTTGGGCTCTGTGGGGCACCGGGACAGAGCTGGGGCCTTGGGGCAGTGAGTGGCAGCTGGGGCCATGGGGCAGGAGGACTCGGTGTTGGGCTCTGTGGGGCACCGGGACAGAGCTGGGGCCTTGGGGCAGTCAGTGGCAGCTGGGGCCATGGGCCAGGAGATCTGGGCTGGGGCTGTGGGGCAGGGGGAAAGAGATGGCCGGGGCTCCACGGGGGCAGGGGCCGCGTCTCCCCGGGCTGAGCCATGGTGCCCCACAGCAGCCCTGCTCCCAGCATGCCGTGGGGATGCCCCAAGGCATGCTGGGAGGGTGGCTGCCGCCAGCCCAGACCTGGTGTGGCAGAGCCGAGGTGCTGGCACCCTGAGGGCGCTGCCTTCCTGCCAGCTTAAAGCCATGGGCTCTATGCAGCCAGTGCGTCGCTGTCTGCTTTCCGGGGGCGTGCAGCCGTGTGCCTTGCAACCTCCTCGATCGCCTCCTTGGCGCACTCCAGGCTCCTTTGTGCGACCTTAGATCCCTTCTCCATGCATGCGCTGATGCTCTGGTCCCCTCACACCTGCTAAAGTCTCCTCCAGTCCTCTCCCTGCATCCTCAGGTTCCTTCTGTTTCCCTCCGTGAGCACCTGAGCCCCCTGCTTTCCCCGCCCGCAGCACTCTCCTCCCTTCCATTTCCCCCAAGGCTTCCTCTGATCCCCTCCGTTGCTCGCCACGCGCACCCTCAGCCCCTCCATTCCCTTCCCTCTGTGCTCCCGTCCCCTCCATTCACCTCCCGGCATGCTTGCATCCCCTCCCTTTCCCCCACTCACACTCACTTCCCCTCTCCAGCTTCTCTCTTCTGCAGTCAGTGCTGCTGCCAAAGGCACCGTGCCCCTTCCACAGACCTCTGCAGCTGTACAGTTGGGGCGCGGGGGTCAGTAGGAACTCAGCTCTGCTCCCACTGTCTCGCTCACTCCATTGCTTCCTTTGAGGCTCCCTCAGATTTGCAGGGCAGAAAATAATGTGCAGGGGATGCCTTTCAGGCACTCGGTGTAAAGCCACTCTGCTTTCCATGCAGCCATCTCAGCTATCTGTTCTGCTTCTGCAAGGGGTCTCTCAGCCTGCAGTGCTTACCAGGCAGGTGAGAAAGCAAAGACCTCAGGCATCGTTTCCTTCCGAAGAGGCCAGAGGGCCGGCCGCTCCTCGGACCACCCTCAGGGCAGACTGAGAAGTAACCAGAGAGGGTCACCAGAATGTACTGCGTGCAGGCACTATTCCCGTGCCTCGTTCGGGTGTGTGATACTGCGTTGTCACGCTGTAGATGGGAAGCTGCTCTCAGTCTCCTCCACTGGGAACCCAAGTGGTGGGATGGCACTGCGAGTGTTGCAGGCTCCATCTGAGCATCACATTTTTCTTCTGCAAAACGAGTGACTTTCGAATGGAAATGGGCTTTTGGGGCTCCAGTGATAATCTCCACCTGGCGCCACCCTTCTTTTGGTTTTGCCCTGTTAGGATCACATCTTCAAAACCCCCCCCAATTAGAACTCACCCCGAGACCAGGATTCACAGACGTCATCTCTAACGCAGAGAGAATTTAGTGCCAAGGGAGAGAAATGACCTTTCCAATAAGCGCTTTTTTTTTTTCTTGATTTTCCCAGGCTTTGACACTGTTTGGAGGCATTCATGGTGGATTTGCCTTAATACAGTTTTCAGGGTGAGAGAGCAAACCCCTCTGCTCCTTCGCTAGGCCATGCCATCTCCATGCCTGTGGCCTAGGGAAGCAACAGCTAGGAGTTGGCCCTTCCTCCCCAGAGGCTGAGAGAGTGCAGTCACAGTCTTCCTCTTTATTCATTCACTAGCTCATTTAGGCCTTCCTTCCCGAGCAGAGCCTCTCCTTGCCAGCAGTTGTAGCCCCGCAACCCTGATCTGGGGACATTGCGGGAGTGGCACGCCTGAGGTGAGCCCCAGCCTGGGGGACCCCTCCTGTGGCTCCCCGTGCCCCCTGTTGTCCTTGGGGAGTGGGCAGTGAGGTGCGGGCAGCTCCCTAAAGTGCCCCAGGCAGCTCCCCTTGCCCTTGCAGGGCCCACCTTGGCAACACCTGGGGGGTCAAGGAGTCCCTGCAGCCCCTCTGTGACATGGCCTGGGGCATCACGCAGTGCATCGCAGCAACAGCTGCGCCCTCCCCATATGGCCCTGGGAGCCTGAGCTGAGCCCAGGCGCTTGGGGCTGCTCTCACCACAGCTCTGCCCTGCCCTGCTCTGCTCTGGAGCAGCTGCTGTGCAGCGAGCAGGAGAAGGCCAGAGGAGGTGGTGGGACAGTGCGAGACGCTGTTTGGTGACCTTCCCAGCAGGTCGTTGGAGAGGAGCGTTTCTTCCTGCCACAAGAGCTCTTTGGACTAACTCGGTAGGCTGGGAATTCCCTCTGTGCCCCTAGGGAAGTCCTCGGTGCTGCTGGGAATTGCTGCCTGCGGGAGCCCTCCATAATATGGCACTGTCAGGGCTGCAGAACTTGCATGTTTAGGATCTTTGCTCCCCGGCAGTGCGTCCAGCCCCGTGTTACTAGTCCCTTGTCAGCTGCGGTCATAGGACCTTTGGTCCTCGCTCCAATAACTCTTTCCTCCTTTGCTGCTGTCACACCTGTGGTCCTTGGCACTGTGGAGCCAACCTGGTTTGACAGGAGTGTTTTGGAGGTGGGCAGTCATGGCTACTGGAGTCTTTGAGCACTGGGAAGGTGCATGAGAGGAGCACTTGTAAAGGTGCTTCATGTCTGAAGAATTTGCAGACGGCTCCTGTGTATTTCCCTGTTGCTGCTGTCTTCAGTTTTGGATCATCTTTCCAACCAGACCTTCCAACTTCTGCCCCTCATGTCTGTGGGCTCAGTAATTTACGTATTCTCTTGTGAACCAAACGCTTGCTTCACTCACAGGAGATTTACCTTGTCCTCTTCAGCAATTTTCTTTGCCTGAGAAACTTCTGCAAAAGTAAAGAGCTTTACTTCTGTGCTTACAAAAGTTCATTTGTGGTTCATATGCTCTTTGAGTTCAGGTTCTGAGGAAGAATGGACCTCAGGCAGACTGAGCGAGTCCTTGCAGAAGTCAAAATGACTTTACCTTACTCCTTTTCGGTAAGTAATGGATTTCACACAGCACAGTGATGCCAGTGCACTTTTCGCTCAGCTGAGAAGAACTTCCTCCAAAGTGTACCACAGTCTAAAAGAACCTGTATCTTTGCTCCCTATAGGCACGCTATAGCGTGAGAGAAAGGAAGCCTGTTGTATGCTATCAAGCTCCACTGGAAAGTAGGTTATAGGCACAGCTTCTCGGAAGGGCTAATCTCTCGTGTAGAAGGGGGATAGAAGATGTTAAACGAAAATGTAGCTACGCACAGCACAATCAGAAACTATGTCTAGGTTCTGTAATTGTAGGGCCATCAAAGGCCGGTGGACACCAAGAAGGGGAAGATGGCCAAGATGCTCACAAGGAGTATAACCTTCGGCGCAGGAATACTGTTGTCCAGTATCAAGAGCCTTTGGAACGTGGGTTACGCACGCAGTTTGTCAGCAGGGCTGATTCCTTGTGCTTAAGGGTGGGAGCTATAAGTTCTTGAATGAAAATGTGCATATGCAGAGACAAACAAGAAATGATGACTTGGTACTGTAATGACAGGGTCCTCAGAGGACGATGAAGAGCAGGAAGAGGATGACGGCGAAGATACTCCAAAGCCATCTAACCTGCGGCAAACTGCTGAAGACACTCAAGCCCCACTGGAAGGTAGGCTATATGCAGAGCCTCTCTGAAGGGCTAATTTCTTGTGCGGGAGTGGCATACAGGGTGTTGAATGGAAAGCTATACGCGCACAGACAAATAAGAAGTTCTCGCTAGGTTCTATAATCATAGGGGCAACACAAGAAGGTGAAGGCCGAGAAGGGGAAGATGACAAAGATCTCTGCAAGGAGTATAACCTTCGACCCAGGAAGACCATCACGTACTTCCAGCATCCACTGGAAAGTAGGTTCCATACACAGTTTCTTGGAAGAGCTGATTTCTTGTGGATAGTGGGCTAGAGGTTGCTAAATGAAAAGACGTATACCTCCCACCCAACCCCCCTCCCACACACACACACACACACACCTTTCATTTAAATTCCTTGCCTTCATTCTGCAGGTAAAACTCTCCCTTTGGGATCGAGATGCCTGTATCCTGCGCACACTGCAGTTCTTGGCCAGTGTGCATGCTCACTGCTGCTTTTCATTTCTTCAGGGCCATCTTCTCCTGACAGGCAAAGGGCTGCTCCGTCACAAAGCCCATGCTGCAGAAGAACAAACAGGTTGGTGTACGGATAGTGATAGTTCTCAGGGATCCATAGCGGTGCCACTCCCATCACTCAGTAATGCTTGAAAAGATTTTCCGATTGATGGCCGTGATGGGAAAATCGCAGCATTGTAGCTGGCACAGCTGGAGGGTCTAGAGAAAGCAAGGCTTTTCCTTTGGGAGAGAAGATAACTTTCATTAGCCCACAGCTTTTAAAAAGGCAGGATTTAGGGGTCAGCGATGAGATGATTGCGGATTGTCCTGGCTGAGATTGGGGATCTGCAATTCTTCTGTTCTGCACTTGAAGCCAGAATCCCCTTCCACAAATTGTCATTAGACGATTTCATTGTGCAGCATAAAAATGTCCACCTGCCTTTCTTCACGCTTGCATAGTGAACGCCAATCAAGACTAGGGAATATTTCATGGTTTGGGAAGTTTATGCCAGTGTATAAGCGCTTCTGCACTCACTTGCCAACATGAAAACCACAGCAATCCCGCTAACTGCATGTTCAGTTAGAAAGCCCCTTTCCCTTTCTCCTCCATTCACATCAGGTGTCTTCCCCAAAGCTCTGGGAAAGACGAATTCAAGGCAAAGCACGTGTATGGAAGGAAAAGCAGAACCACCCTGCCGGAAGCTGATCCAGTGCAAATCTAGAGTTCGGTAAGCAGTGGTAACTCATTGTGTCAGTGGGGACTTTTCCAGGGGTCATGAAAACCTTCCCTACTGTGCTGCCGACAGCTCCCAGGCTTTACACTTTCCTCTCAGGGAACTTCAAGATCGTCCTGAGCCTTTCCATAGGATAAATTTGGAGGAAGCCTTTTTTTTCCAGGTGGCAGCTTTCTCTGGCCTCTGACATGTCTTCTGTTGCATGTCTCTTTAGGTATGCTTTGATGGTGTGGGTGGTCTCTCTCACCACATTTCAGCCTTAAAGGAGATGGTCCTGTTCCCACTGCTTTACCCAGAATTCTTTCAGAGATTCCAAATCCGACCCCCCAGGTAACGGGCAGTGCATTCGAACTACAGAACTAACTGCTGCAACATGCTTTTCAACATGAAAAGTATCCTCCTTTTTTTTTCTTTCTTTTTTTTTTTTTGGAGGGGCAATATCTCAAGACGTAATGGTTAGCTTTATATATTCTTGGCCAACAAAGCTTGACTCACTGGATGTTGAAATATGACTTGAAATCCTTCCCTTTCCATACCTTTAAAAGTGTGCAAATCTTCAGATGCTTTGCTGCTTTGGTCACAGGAATTCCCTTTTCTGGCTGATGTTTTAAGGAGGGTGTGGAAACACAGAAGACCTTTTTGGCCTCCCAGCTGAAGGCTTCCTCCCCAGTGCTTCCAACAAATTCTGGCAGGCACAGTCCAAGAGACTCCAACTGTGGCAAGGGAGAAAGACAGGCTTTGCTCTCAAATCTGTCTAAGACGGGAAGTGTTCTGGTTAGGAGGGAAGGCCGCTTTGCTTTCACAACGGGGGCTGTCATGGGCACTTTTCCATGTTTTTGTTGTAGCTACGTACATCTCTTTTTTTCATGTTGCAGAGGCTGTCTGTTCTATGGCCCACCAGGCACTGGAAAGACACTGGTGGCTCGAGCGCTCGCAAATGAATGTAGGCAGGGAGACAAGAGAATAGCGTTCTTCGTGAGAAAAGGTGCCGACTGCCTCAGTCAATGGGTGGGAGAATCCGAGCGACAGCTGCGCTCATTATTTCGGCAGGTAAGGAGGAAATGCGCAGTAGGTTGGGTCAGAGTTGGACCTCTACTTTTCCGGGTTGGACGTCTTCCAGGAGGACTTGGCCTCTTGGGCAGTTTGGCAGTGTCTCCTGTTGAAAAGGAAACATCAGTGTTTCCTTTTCCCATGCCGTGCTGCTTTGCCTGAGGGGCTGGAAATCTTGCAGATGTTGGGTCCAGCACAGTGCCAGTGCCTTTGCAGCCATAATGTTTATCCTGCATGTTCTCGCTGCGTGGTGCTCTGTTTCACATACGTCAGTATGCCTGCATCTGCACTTCCCTTCCAGGCCTATGAGATGCGGCCTTCGATTATTTTCTTTGATGAGATCGACGGTCTCGCTCCTGTGTGCTCCAGTCGCCAAGACCAGATTCACAGGTACTTCCTTTCGCTTCCATCTCCATGTCATCTGCTTCATCTCTAGGAAAAGAAGACCCACCTGCTTCCCTTTATACAACACACCCACACACACCCACACTCTGAACTCCTCGAGTACAATGACACAGAGCTTCACAGCAGTTTAAAGGCAGGAGTTGAAATCAGGTCACTAAGCTTGGTGTCCGGACAAGGTCTCTCTCGAGACCTTGCCTCGCTTTTTCTGTCTTACCATGAGTCCTTTCGCTAACAACAGCTCATCCAGAAAAGCTTTTCCTTTCTGAGCGACGTGACTTTGGAGAAAGTCATGCCAAAGTTAACAACAGCTACTAACCCAGGGAATCCAAACAACATTTTTTTGGTAGTTCTATTGTCACAACGCTCCTGGCGCTTATGGATGGCTTAGACGGCAGAGGAGAGATCGTGGTCATTGGAGCCACCAACAGGCCAGACTCCCTGGATCCTGCTTCACGAAGGCCTGGACGCTTTGACAGGGAGTTCCTTTTCACCTTGCCAAACAAAGAGGTAAGGCTGTTTCGGCAACCTTCCTGCTACTGGCACAGAGCCTTGCTTGACAAGAAAACCGGCTTACCCCACAGCATCTCCGAGAGCGAGCAAGGAAACAAGTGGCATACGTGCTCCACACCTCCCGGTTCCCCACACAGAACTGGCAGGAAGGCTGCAAACAGGAGTTTCACTCCGCCTGGAGCACATGGACATTCTTCCTTGCCCAAGGGCTTGCTCTTTGCTTAGTTAGTGAGTCCACCTAGGCTCTTGCCTTCTGAGGTTGCCGCCTTGTTCTCAGTTCTCCAGTTGGGAAAGCCTTGGGGGCAAACTTGGGCTTGAGTGTGGCTGGGCTGGGAATCCTGGGAGCCGCCCAAAAGCATTTAGGGAGCTGACATTGTTACTGGTATTAGCAGGGAGCTCGGGCTCTTTTTCTTTTTCTTTATCTTTCTTTTTTTTTTTTTTTCTGGCTACCCCAGATTCTTTTGTCTTTAGTTCGCATTTTGTGGGGAAAAGGAGAAAAAGGTTATTGGATTGAAGGCTAGGAAAAATGCACAACACACTATACTGGACAGAAACAGGAAACACTTCACTGAAGCTCTGGCAAAGAGCAGCGATGAACATAGGCACAGCTTGACATTTGCTCGTTCAAGGATAGCAGCTGGAGTCAGAATTCTTGCTCCTACTACTGTACTTACTCTTCCTATCTACTTGAAAAGTACTGAGCTTTGAAAAGCAGGCAGTGTGTTACTAGAATGTAAACATTTCTTAACTTTAGCAGAGGAAGACAAGCAATTATGGGAATGTGATGGGGGGAGGGGGACTGCGCATTGCTTATTTTGTTTTTGAGAAAGAGGCTTAAGACAAACCACAGTGTGACCACCTGGTTTGTAGGCTCGAAAAGAGATTTTCAAGATCCACACCAGAGACTGGAGCCCTAAGGCCCTGGACGCACTGCTTGAGGAGCTTGCTGAAAAATGCGTCGGTAAGATGAAAAAACGCACCGAGTTCCTGCCTGTGCCTGGCTCCTGACAGCGTCTGAGCTTGTGCCAGGCAGTACCCAAGCTGCTTCTGTCTCCTTGCCTTCCCTTGCCTCTGAGAACATGGAAGGCTCTGGGGGGGGGGTCTTCCTCAGGAGCTAAGGTTGGCTCAGAGGCCTACTTCCGAAGCACAGGCTGTAGGGCGCTGGGCCTCCCGTAATGCAAGCTCCCCATCAGGGCACTGCTCTGCAGTGCAGGAACTCTTTTGCCATTGCCCATGAAACTCTTCCCCTTTGGGCCACATGCAAAGACTTTGAGAGTGTCCCTTTGCAAAGCCTGTCCTTGACTCCTTTCTGCTGCCTGAATTCTGCTCTTGTTGCTCAGGATACTGCGGGGCCGATATTCAAGCCCTCTGCGCTGAAGCTGCCCTCTGTGCTTTGCATCGACACTATCCGCAGATCTACACAAGCAGTCACAAGCTGCACATCGATATTGCTGCCATTGAAATCACAGCAACAGATTTTCTTGTGGCTATGCAGAAGACTGCACCAGCTTCACAGAGGGCTGTGGCTTCCCCTGGACAACCACTGCCACCCCTTTCCAAGCCACTGCTTCAGAACACGCTACAGAGACTCCTAAAAGGCCTGCAGAGGGTATTTCGCCACGCAGCACTTGCACTCCAGCAGGACCAACAGCCAGGCAGGGCTTCACTGCCTTCACTGCCGTAAAACTCTCCCAAAGCAAACACTGCTAGTTTGTGCAAGCAACAGAAACAAACCTTTCAGTCAGGAGGAGGTGAAACTGAATGGTAGAGAGGGCAGAGCCGGGAACTCCTCCCACTTCACAGTACAGAACTCTATGTTCTCCACTCGAGCATCCAGTTTCCGAAGGCTGTCAGCATCATCTTTCCCGTTTGCAAGGACAAAAGGAGCTTTCACCACTAGCAAAACATAGCTTGCGCAAATCCAGACACTTAGGAGAGCTCTGTAGAGACTGAAGGCTTTGGAAAATGGCATTCAGTGTATGCCCCGCAGACAAAGAAATACAAGGCCCCGGGTTTCAGCTCACATTTAGAAGCTGTCTTAGCACAAGACAGGGTTGCAGACTCTTCGGAAAAGTTAACAAGCTTCTTTTGCCTTCTCATGGTACCACTCATTTCTTAGAAAATGACTGCATGGACAGTGATGAGGAGTCACCTTCTGGTCCTGAAGATGAGCCGTTTCCTCCAAGGCCTGGCCAGCAAAAGCAAACCTTCCTTAACTGTAACAGGTAACTGCCCGTGTCCTTTCATTGAAATTCTTCCGATTGCTGGGGCTTTCCAAGCTGTCATGGCCGTTGCAAGTGGGAGGGGCGTTAGATGAGGGAGGACAGAAGACTTAGTCCAGGGTGCTTTGGTATCAAAAACTGCAAGCAGGAAGCACGGAGATATAACTAGGTGCTACAGTTGTAGGAAAGCAAGTAGCTCCAGCCGATCATCAAGAAGGAGACAGCCTCCTTTTCCTCCACCAAAGACATCCACAGACAATTAGGGCATGCTGATTTCATGCATGCTGTTCTTCAAGGATTCAAGGCCAAAGAAATGTGTTGTCTCTCCTCTTAGCTAAAGAAATGCAACGTGGGTTTGTGGAGTCACCTAGCTTCCCAGATTAGGAATGCAGGAGTGACTCAAGAAAATTGAGGAATGGCCAGCTAAAAGAGCATAATAAAAACCCTGCAAAGAAGGGCTTCATTTGCGATCTTTAAGCCACTATGCTTACATTCATATTTTGATAGTGCAATGTGAAAGTAATTCAATCCCACAGTGGAGAAGTTAGCTTATGGGGTCCCAGCTGCATCAGTAGTTTTTCTCACTGTCTCTTACCGTGCTGCTCAGGAAGGCTTCTGACCCACAGAACTTGGTCCAGTCTCTAGGCTCCTTGGCCTGAGCCAGAAAAGGTCCTGCAGTACTGGGAGGGCAAAAAAAAAGAAAAAAAAAGGTGCTGTTCACAGATGTATTCCATGATAACAGAGCAAAAACCATGAGAAAGTTGTATTTGCAATCTAGGAGAGAGCACACAAGGAAAGATGAAACTATCTGAATGAAGGGATCCTCCAGTTCTGTGGACTCACAGGAATGTTTTGCACTTTGTTAGATACAGCTAAGGCCTTTCAGAGCCCACAGCATTTGTTTTCCCACAAGGTTCTTCTGCTCCTTCCTGACCACCTTCTCCATTTCCAGTGGACCCCCTGCACCTAAACTTGACCAAGGCAAAGGCCTCAAGGCTGCTCAGTCAAGACATATTGAACATAAAAGCCGCGCGGCCGGGGGGAAGAGATCCAGACCAGCGTGTGCTGGACAAAGAAAGACACCTTGAACATCTGTGTCTTGACTGATCACTTCCTTTGCAAACTTCTTGTTTTGCAGTTACGCTCCTAGCAATGCTTGTTGCCAGCCAGCATGTCACAGGCCCAGGTTCTTAATTGCTGGAGAGCCCGGGTACGGGCAAAGTTCCCACTTGGCGCCTGCACTAATACACGCGCTGGAGAGGTTTGCGGTTCACGTGCTGGACCTGCCGGCTCTCTTTGCTAGCAGCACCTCACCCGAAGAAAGATGCGCACAGGTACCTCTTCTCTCTGCAATCTCACAGGATGAATAGACTCAGGGGAAGCAAGCAGACCTCCCGCGGTTAATGGTGGTGGCCTGGCTTTCCTCTGCTTCCTGTGGTGTTTATTTCGCGCTGAAAGAACACTTTTCTTGTACGCTGAACAATGGAGAAGAAGGACGTTGTGCATGAGCATCTTTTCCATTCCAGGCTAAACAGTAAGGATGTTGCTAGCAGCTCAGGGAGCTCCAAGATGCTCTTGATAAAGCCCTCTGCATGGCAAGAGCTGCTGCTCATGACAGTGGGCTCTCCAGAGCTGTTTCCCTTGCCTCTTCAGGCTCTGTAGCTCCCAGGAGGCGCCTCTGCCTCAGCCTGACTGCACGTCCTGCCCTTTCTCTAGCCTCCCTCTTTATAACACTGAAATGCAACCCAGGCTTGGGAGGGGGGAAGAAAAGGGTTTCTTTTCTCTCATCACACCGCAGGGAAGAGGCAAGAACACACTTGCTGGATTCGAGCGGTGTAGCAGTGGCCCCAGGCTGATGTGGACCCTGCTGAAGGGCTGGGCCTGTTTTTTCAAGCACACTGCCACTCGCACCGGGGGTGAGGCTCTGGGCGAGTTACCTGACATCTAAGCAGTTTGGAAATCAGGCAGAGATTCAGGCCTGCCTCTTGCTGTGTAGCTATGTCCAAGGAGTTGGGTCCAAGCAGCAATGTTACCTTATTCTTGGTGGCTTGTTTGGACGCTTTGTCTTTGTGCACTCCCGTTTTGCAGGCAATTTTGATTGATCCATTGTTGTTCAGCAGCAGCCTCTGCTACCCGCTTCAACAGTCTTCTCCAAACTTCCTTTTGACTACTTGATCCGAGAAGCCCAGAGGACAGCACCGAGCATCCTTTCTATTCCACATATCCATGCCTGGGGGGAGGCTGCCGGACTCACCTTGAGAGCTATGCTCACAACATTACTAGAGGGCATTCCAGCATATGCTCCAGTGCTGTTGCTCGCTACGTCGGATGTTTGCCATGCAGATCTCCCGGCAGAGGTATTTCTCTCACTGCCTTCCCGGCTTCTTTCAGTCTCATGTTAATTTATCACTCCATTAAGCACCCAAATACTGTGCTCTCCTAAGCCATTCAACACCGGCATTACTAGGGCACCCTGCTGGCATCTCTTCCCTCTGCAGTTGCCACAAGGCTTCAACCTGAAGGGCAGCAAGGCAAGTAAATCCAAAACAGGCAACCTAGGAGATGCTCAGTGTCCTCCCTTGGAGCACTGGAACCTCGGGTCGCTTCACAGAGCTTTAATCCTAGAGGTGTTCCTTAAAGAAGATGCCCTACATTGCCCTGCCGACCCACTACAATCTCGCCTTTAAGGCCAAGAAGCAAACTTGTTCTAGTCTCTCCCTTATTCAAAGCATTCCTCAGCTTCACTGGAAAAGGAATTCATCTTTGTGGAGCAGAACACAAATTTGGGGGGGGGGCTTACGGCTGCGCTGTCTTTTCTCCTCCCACCTCAGGTACGAGCTTTATTTTCTGAGCTTTACGGAGAAGTTTTCAATGTCCAGTCACCTAGCGAGGAGGAAGGGAGAAAGTTTTTCGAGGACTTGCTTGTCCAGCAAGCTGCTAAGCCTGCTGCACCACAAAAGAAAGCAGGTGAGCCTCTTCTACAAACACAGCGTTGCTACCTCTAGCTTAGCAGCCATTCGGCATTTGCTTTGGTAATAGATTTCCTGGCACGAAGGTTTACTCTGCTTGTGTCCGAGTATCATCACTTGGCTAACCTTTTCTGGTTGACTGAAGCTTGTCAGGCACGGGAAGTCCTCCTGCCTGTGGCATCACCACCTGAGCCTCGACTGCTGAGAGAGGAGGAGGAGAGGCAGCTCGAGGAGCAAGGGGACGAGACATGGCCAGCGGTGCCTGCAGAGTCCAGTACACCCCTCTCTACTGGCAAGTCCTTTCTTCCTTTTTTCTTTTTTCCTTTTTTGGAGAAGGTGCCAATGACATTGATATCTTCCCTCTTGTCATGGCATACCTGCTTTTGCTGATGCCGGTGGCTTTATGCCAAAGGCATTCCATTTCCAAATTAGGTGCAGCATGTGAGGTCAGTCCCCAGGACAGTCACTCAACATGCTTATGAAATAAAGCCCAGCCACAGAGCTTGGCTCACACTGTAAAACACTGGCCTCGATGGCCCCGCAACGGCTAACTTCTCAAATGTAACATGTTGTTTAGAGCAGTTGCTGAACACTCCACAAGTTCTTATGGTAATAGGAAACAGTGAGGATTTTTCCTTTGCTTTTGTTTCCTTTTTCTCTTCCTCTCCCTCTTGCCTTCCTGGCCACCACCCCCATACCAAGTCATTGCCATCTGTCTGTGAGGCTTAGGCAACCTCTGCTTTTGGAACACAGGGGAAGGAGAGCTTGTCTCCAAAGACTTTTCTGCTTCTCACCTCTTTTACTTCCTGTGATGAGAGGCAAAGCCACCTGAGCTTATGACCTTGCTTTGTGCTCATGCCTTCGGTCTACAGTCTGCTCTGTGCACAAAATCTTCAAGGGCATTCTTTTATGCATGATATAATCTAATAGTTCTTGCGCTTTTTAATTCTAATAACAATTGGACCCCCTTCGCTTGCTGCCCTCTCTCCCTCAACACATGCATGTAGTGAGCCAGCACAATGGTACTTCAGTCCCTCTCACCATTTCCCTTGTGCACCAAGTAAGACGCCGGTGCTAGATTTTGCAGACAGAACTGCTTAGCTAATGCTTTGGCTTGCTTTTTCTCCTATCTCTGTGCAGCTGCCTGCAGACAAAAGCGAAGGAGGAACGCATCGCCCTCAGAGAGCCTAGCAGAGAAGAGGAGGAAATGCTCACCCCCTGCTGAGAAGGAAACCAGCATCTCTCTCAGGGTAGGTTGGAGCTCACTGATCCACCTTTGCTTCCCGCTCTGCTGACGACCCTTGAGCTATCCATTCTGCCAGCAGAGCTGCAGGCATGGGCAACATTCAGCTAACGGGGAGACAGAAGCACCTCAGGAGGCTCCCACTGCCAGCTGGCAGCCCTCTTTCTAGAGGCTCTGTGGCCTCTCTTCAAAAGATGCATTTCGCAGGGCCCTGCATTGCAGCCACAGAAGCTCATCCAAGGCAAGAGGGCCTTTGCTGTGGCAGCCGCTGTTCTTTACTACAAAACGGGCCATGGCAGTTCCCGCTGTTCTCAGAGAAGTTCACTTGCAGTTAGGATCATGGAGGTGATAGCCTGAGGAGCAGCACGATGCTAGCTGAAACTGGAGCCTTGCTTTTTCTCGCAAGTCGGACACAGCAGCTCATTTCCTCCATGGAAATCTGCTGCGATAGTTAGTCTGTTCTTGGACGTTTCACTCCTTTTTTATTTAGCCATACAAGGAAGGAGGATGCGAGTTGTGGGGGACCATTTTCTTTTGTGTCTGAACACATCGAGAGCCTATTCAAATGATCTCGTGCTAACGCAAACTTGTACTGTCTCCCTTTTTTCTTCAGCAACTTTTGAAGGTCGTTGGCGATGCAACAAAGCACTGCAACATCCGCCACCTCGAAAAACTACACCTGGTGCTCAGCCAGTGTGTTTACCGCCATCGGCAAGACGATGACAAAACGCAGTTGATAGAGGTATTTTGGTTACACAGCACTTCCTGTCACTGTTCTGCACCTCTTTCTTGCGCACAGTGGATATCCTGCTTATTCGCTATTCCTCTCTTTCCTGCTTAGCAGTCCGTGTTACATATGAGTTGCTGACTTCCACCTGGAAGGCATCTACACAGACTTTCATTTTATACAAAGCAGCTAGCTACAGGATTTTACATTTCTATTCCAGCTTATAGCAAGTTTGCCTGTGTTTAGCTGGCAATTATTATTCCTTTTTTATCTTTTTTTATCTTTTTTTAGGAAATGAAGGAAGAAATTGAAAACTTCTCCCGTGCTCAGTAACAGGAAACGTGCTTCTACTCTGCCATTCTTTTTCATTATTTGCTGTTTAGTCCTCAGTGCACAATTCAGTGAAGAGAGCCTGTAGTTATCATATAAAGACATCTGTTTGTATATATATCCAAATATAGCGAGGCTATACCAATAAAGCTCGTATAAATCCTTTCAAGCTTTCTTATTGGCTGTTTGTTGCTGTTGTTGTTCCATACCTATTGCGTATACATACACGATCTGTTGACATAGAGGCATTTGGCCTTCCTTTCGCATGTGCATTGCCTGAAAGTCTCGTGCCTGGCATTTTTAGGAGACCAATGGTCGTCAGTGCCTTTGACCTACACACATCTGGACATCTCCAAGTAATCTCAGTGCCTCTCTCAAAAGAAAGCAACGGAAAACTCGACCATCTTTGCCCAAACGGTGACAGGCGGTTTTTCTGGCGTCGCCTGCGCTACTGCCTATGCCGTTGTCTATTAGGCAACGTTGCAAGGCAGCGCAGAGGTCATTCTTCTTTGGACCTGCTCGCGCCCCCAGGGATTCTCAGAGAAGGAAAACAAAGCTGCAGCAAGCGTCGGGGAGGAAAACTCTTCCCCAGGCAGCGGCACTTTGCTGTGCTCAGGGCGCCCCGCACCCGGGCACGTCTCAGCCCGCAGCACTGCCTGCTGCCCGCCGCCCCCCCCCAGCAGCTCTCCTCCGCCTGCTCGGCGGCAAGCGGCGCTCGCGCTCTCTCGGCCCCTCGCCTCGGCCCTGGCCCCCCTTCTCGGCCTGCCAGCGCCCCTGGCAGCCGCTCCGCCGCCGGGCACGGCTCTCCCGGCACAGCTCTCCGCCCGGGCGGCTGAGCCGAGCCGAGCCGAGCCGAGCCGCGCCAGCCCCCGGCTCCCCCGGCGCCCACTCCCACCCGCAGCGCCCGCCCGGCACCCACCCGCCGCCACCCGCCGCGACCCCCAGCGCCGCCGGCAGCCGTGCTCCGCGCCGGGAGCCGCCCTCGCGGCGGGAAGCGCCCCCGAGCCCCGCCGAGGCTGCGAGCCTGCCCGGGGCTGCAGCGCCCACGGCGCCGGCTGCCCCCGCACCCTTGCCCCCACCGCGCCTGTCGCGCTCTCGGCTCCGCGCAGCGGCCCCGCGCCCCGACGCCTCGCTGCCCGGCGCCCGCGCTCTGCCCCGCCGCTGCCCCGGCCCGCCTCACCCGGCCGCAGCCTGGGCTAGCGCGCCCCGCAGCCGCGGCACTCCAGCCCAGGGCGCTGCTCTTCCCCCGCGCTCTCCTGCTCGCCCCGCCGAGGCTCAGCGCCTTCGCCCCAGATGCTAGCAGCGTGTTCATTGCACTGCTTTAAAGGCTCGCGTCTGGCATTGTAACACAAGAAATCGGCTTGGGGCAATGGAAACTCCCTTGCCAGGCTTGCTTGCCTGGATCGGCAGCGGTAATGGGCCTTCTTCCCAACGGAGAGCTGCCAGAGGCTGGTCACAGCCTGCCCTTCTGAGCGCAGATCCAAAAGCTGCCCTGGCAGATGGCCGTTGGCAGACGTCCGTCGCAGAGCAAGCGGCCATGGGAGCGTCGTCTTTCTTTTCCTGCTTCTGCCTGCTGCAAACAGAAATCAAGCAAACAGCAGGCAAGAAAATCAGGAGGAGAGAGCGCTTCTGCCCTTCCCCTTTGTGCAGTGCAGTGCTGTGCGATGCAGCAGCAAGATCCGAGAGTGAACAGCTGAAGGCGCCACACACACTTTACCCCAGACTTTGGAGAAACTCCAAGGCAGCTAAGCGCTTACGAAGGAAACAACCACCCGAGCTGTAAAACTGTGAGCATCCCTCAAGGGACACAGCCTTTGCTGATCTGGTTTTACATTTGACTCACTGTGTCCCCTCAGAGAGGGCTGCTGCCCAGGTGCTCCTGCTCCTCTGCATCTTCTACCCTTTCACTTGAAAAGCCCTCCCTCCTGCTCTCTCTCCTTGCTGCTAGCACTGGTATTGAATGGTAGTGCTCCGAGTGGGGCTGCTGCTTGCCTAGGTGCTTGCCCAGCACTCCCTGGCAGGGCAGCGCTACCCAATGCAGTGCACTTGCCCCGGACGACGGGAGCATCAGTGCAGCCCTCTGTGGCTTCAAGAGATTCAGAAACCTCTTAGCCTGGGATTTGCACCTGCATCTTAGGGAGGAGAGTGTGCTGGGAACTGACAAGGATGGACTTGGTGGTGTGGCTGTGTGTTTCCTTCCCCTTCGGAACGAGCAGAAGAAGAGGATGGTGAGCATAGTCACGGTGAAGAGCCTGCCTGTTTGGAGGTGCTGGGAGCTGCACTTGACTTTGAGGAAGAGGGTGAGGCTGAATACCAGCATGAGGGGCGTGCAGAAGAGGAAGTCCAGGACTCCAATGGTGATGAGGAGTATGTGGCAGTTGCTGGAGGGGCGAACAGTGCAAGAAACGTACCCCAGCATGTTCAGCAGCAGCGAGAGGCTCCAGAGCAGGCCGGAGATGATGCCGGACAAGTGCTTTGGGCGATGGCTTCAGCACCAGATGGGACAGAGGACAGACAGGCACCTCTCAATGCTGATGGCTGTCAGGAGATACAAGCCAGTCCCGTACGTGAAAAGATCCAGGAAGAGGAATATCCCAAACTGCACTCCCACATTGAAGTGCATCAGGCACTGAACTGTTTCGATGGCAATGCAGAGCAGGTAGCCAAAGTCAGCGGCAGCCAGGTTCAGGATGTAGACAGTGAAGCGGTTCCTCCGGATGCGGAAGCCGAGGTACCACAGGACCATGCCATTTCCCAACATGCCACAGGCAGAGCTGATGAGGCAGAAGCTCTCCATGAACTTGAGGAGAGCATATGACGGCCCTGCCTTTTGCACAGTCCCACTGTAATTAGTCCCTTCAGCCAGGCTTGAACTGCTTTGAAAGGAGAGCATTATGAACTGATCAGTCACTATGAAATAACCAAAATGGAGAAAGTTTCTTCTTCTCTCTGTTTCTGCAAGAGACAGAGGGGAATTTAGTGACTGATACACTGCTTTTATACTTACAGCCTTGTGGCCTGGGACAGCTATCGCTCATGGAGTATGCATGGCTGATGTGTGGGAAGGTAACAGCAAGGTGCTACATATTGAGGAGAAGGCAAAATCATGCAGAAATTTGGAGAGGTTGAAGCAGGAAGACAGGGTGAGGCAGTTCAACAGAGTAAAAAAGAGAAGCAGAAGGAAATATTGCTACTTATAGAGAGGGAGGAGCAGGAGATGAGGAGGGGGTAACTCTACGCAGTGATCGAGTGTGTGTGTGGATGTCTGTGAGAGAGGACATGAAGATGGAACAGCAGAGACAGAGAACATCCCAAAGCATTAATGATGGCAAGGAAATGCTGAACCTTTCCCAGAAATGCTTACCTTCCTGCCCCAGTGCATCGGAATTGACTGCTCAGAGAAGCTGGGACCTGGCATCAGCTCTAGTGTCTTTCTCTTGGTTTCTGATTCATCCCATGGATCTTCCGGGAAACAGTTTCTGTGAAAAAGACAAGGAAGTTGTTTCAGCCTGCAGATTCAGTTTCTGTCTCCTGTGGCGTAATGAAGCAGGTGTTGTCAGGAAGGAGTGTTTTCACTGTACTGAGGAGGCTGGGATGAAGTCAGCGGCAGATGAGAATGGGGCTCTCTCATGTTGTGAGGCAGTTTCCTATTTCTGCTCTACTTCTCTGGTTGCTTTTACAGTAGGTGGGGAGAAAATTACCTGCCAGGGATTCCATTCCCAGGGATGCTGTGGGATTTTGCATGCATCTGTGAAAGGCTCTTGGTGCGTTCGTACTCTGGCCAAATGCTGTTATAAAGGAGATGTACAAATGAGCAGTCAGTAGAGATTGCGGGAAGTTGTCAGAGTAACTGTATTCTGTTTTGTTTTTTCTTTCTTGGAATATGAGAATCAGCTGGAATGGCATTATTCCAGAGGAGGATGTTCCTTCTTCCAATGTTTCCTTCAAAAATCACTTCCTGTGCAATGTCTCGCCCCAAATCCTGCCAAGACCCCCAAAAGAGAAAGGGCTTGTCTGCTGTGCGTGGAGTGGGAAAGGGAGATCAGACATTGAGGCCTTCACAGCCTGGGTGCTAGGCATCAATAATCCTCTTTGGGCATTATCAGCCTTTGCCTGCCTCCCCTGAATGCTTCTGGGCCTCCCTTTGACAACATGTGTAAAAAGGTGCCTATTTCTTTCTCCTGCAGATAGGAGGAGTCTCCCCAAACTGCACAGGGCTCTAACAGCATTTGATGACTCGTTGTTCACCTCCGGCCCCGGAGAATTAAAGTATTTTAGCAGCTTGACATGAAAGGGACTTTATAAAAATAGTAAACACAGCGATTTATTCGCAGTAATACAACAGAAACCCTGCAGACAAGAAGTATGCTTGTTGTGTGCCACTTACTTACAAAATGAAGAGGAAGAAAAGAGTTTTAACAGTGTGATTGTGCAAGCTTCAAAATGGGCAGGTGTTGGCTCCAGAGGGACAAATCTCACTCAGACTTCGGGTATCACGTGGTGAAGCAGCAAAGGTCTCTCTCTCTCTGCCTCTACAGTCAGGAATTGTCTTTGATTAGACAAATTAGACCTATTTTGTGATACTGTGACTTTTGTTTGCTACTTTTGTTTGATGTTTGAGGTAGGCTGAGGTGAGGGAGAGAAGAGGGTTGACTGCAGTAGGAGCTCTTGGAGTTGAGAGGGGGGTAGCTGTGGGAAAGGAAGGGTGGGGATAACTACTGAGGGCAGAGGCTTGGGAAAGTGAAGCAAATCAAGTCTTTTTAGAGTTTGACCCTTCTGCATGTGGTGAAAATTGGACTGCTCTGAAACACACATATGCACCTACAGATTCCTTCCTCCAGGCCTCAACCACATTACAGAAATACCAACAGTACCGTGAGTGCCTTATGTTGCAATCAATGAGAAAATAAAGACTATTTCAAACGCTGGTGTCTAGGAGCTCTTGTGATGAGTGGAGTCAGGTTTGCTGACCTCAGGGCGGCAGGTGTCCCTTGCAGGCACCTCATGCCACTGGTACATGGACTATGTTGAGGAACACACTCAGCACTAACATCCTTGGCTGCCTGTCTCCTTTCAACCGTCCCCAGGGAAGCAGAAATGTGGTTTTTTTACAGGGTGCTGGTGGCCCCCGAGGAATGCATTCTTCTTAGCCATGACCACTGACCTTCTAGAGTGCTCTGTGTCCTGGCATCTTCCCAGAGAGATACTGAGCAAGTCAGAGGACAAACATAGCTCCCATGCTGAGGGCATGCTCCATGGTAGGCTGGGCTGGCTATCTTAATGTTAGTTCAGGGCAGAAGATTCTGCACATGATCCCTATTCCTTGCAGTCATCCTATCACCGACTTCTTTTGGACCACAAGAAATATATTGCAAACATGTGGCAGATGGCACCTCTGAGAAAGCTTGTCTCTTACTGTCAGTGATTGAGAGGGTCTACGATGGTGGTTTACATCCTCTGGAGGTGCCTCTCACTCCATTGGGCATTCAGGGAATGTCAGGTGATTAGCTTTCTATCTAAGGCATTTCAAACAGATTTCATAATGTTAAATAGCATCAGCCTGGGCCATTGATATGTACTGTCATGTACTGTCATACTGGTTGTAATGGACGCCCTGTGGAGATATGCCGAATCATCAAAAACTTTGCATTCCATATAATGCAAGTGAAGTAACCATCCTATGACTTCCATAGACCGTGCAAAAGCATGCTGAAAAAGTCACTCACATTTCTCGTATATCTATTATAAGGCTTTGGTAAGATTGGTCTCTTGTCTCCAAAGCATATTCAAAACCTGAGTCTACTTCCTTAATGAAACTAATTAATGAAAGCCTGCATCAAATAGCAGCAGCATAGCTCTAGTTTCACAGACCTTGCAGAAGATGCTCTACTGCTGCTCAGGGTCACACAGATTGAGAAATTGTCAGTCCTCTCCCCTAATGCCTGCTGCTGATTTCACAACCTCCCTCAACACAACTTCTCATTCCCCAAGGGTCCACTGTCACTGCAGAACCTCCCTTAGCACACTCACCACTACCGAGTGTCCTCTTCTGACCTCAAAACCTCTCCCAACACAAGTTGTCACCATACCTTGTCCCCTACTACTTCGCACAACCTGTTCTACTGTAGGGTCTCCTTGAACTCTGTAGCCAGCCTTATGACACCTCAGCAGCCACAATTTTGCAACCTCTCCTAGTGTTAACCTTCAAAACACGATGCCCGCTTCTGATGTCACAAGGTCTTTCAACACAGCTTAGCACCCACAGTATTACCTGCCACTTCATGCTATCTTTCAGCACAGTCCCTCACCACACCTCAGGCACTTCTGATTTCACAAACTCCACAAAGACAGTCCCTGGCCATGTAGCATCCATTTCAAGTGTCACAACTTCCCTCCACACCGTGCCTTGTCCCCATCGTGCCCATCATCAAATTCACAACACACATTCACCATGGCTCTATCAACAACCCCCTTGCCAGTATTCACTATCCAGCTGCAAAACCTCGTTCATCTCACCATGCACAGTCCCTCCTTGTCCAAATCACAGCTCCCCTGAGCATGACCTGCTGCCATAGTGGTGTCCAGAGCCAGGTGCCAAGGGAAGTGGAATGAAAATGGAGAAAAGACCTTTCTCCTTTCCTGGCACTAAGCACACCCCAACGGGGAATAATTTTGCAGCAGGAGGCAGCAGCAATTCTTCATTTGGACTTGTGCATTAAGTCACCTCTGGTAGTCCATTTGGCTAGGGAAACAAAAGGACATGAATGTGATGCTAGCCAAGTTGCTGCCATGTGTGCCACTGGGTACAGAAAGTGGCAGGCTGACTCATACTAGGTTAGCAGGCCAGATGCTATTGGCCTGATCTCTGGCTTCTGTCATCTGTTGCTCCTCTTCCTTTCCCAAAGACTGTAAGACTTTGTTTACCTTCCTACCCAATACTCTTGTTTCCTGTAGTGACTACTGTTAACCCTCATTAAGCTGCCCAAGACTCCAGGTGACAGTAAAAGGATATTTAAGTTAGGGGACTATTTTCACCAAGACATTTCTTTACCAGTATTTATTCTCATTAACTGTAGGATTTCTGTTTTCACTGTGGAGATCGCTGGCATTCTGTGCAGAGGAGATGGAGACATTAACTATGTTGCTCTCAGGCCATTCCACATTTCCAGAAATTTCAGCAAAACAAAGGAAAGGACAGTAGCTGAGACAATGTCTTTCCTGACATCCATGAGGCATAAGCTACAAATACACAGTAGAGTTGAGAGAAATGATGAATTTGACTTGGGCCTTGGTTGAGATGATATGCTGATATAAATCAGCATGTCTATTTGCTTCGTTTGTTTCATTTCTTAGGTTCACCTTTGACTGCAGCTGCTCAGGTTAAGAAAGATGGGGCCTGTCATGACAGTGAGATTTGTCCGCCCTCAGTTATTTTGTTTAAAAGCTAGATGTCCATTTCAGACCTAATCGCATCCTAAAATCAGTTCTGAGGTAGATCAGATGCATCTGCCTCCAGAGACATTCATTTTTTTCTGCAGAAGAGCCTAGAGTGACTAAGTCAGGGTTAAATTTGCTGACTTCCATTGGCATTAAATAGGTGACGTCCTCCCTCAGTTTCCCAGTTCGTATATGAAGGATTTTTTTGACTGACTTGGTAATTCACTGACCTCTGTTAAAACATGCAAATTCTTGCAAAGAGGCTTTATTCACTGGATTTCCAGTGATGAAATTTCTGGTGAGATAGGACTTGGAGGGTCATCAAGAGGTCACCCAGGACATCTTCTGTCCCTATAAAAACTTAATCGTAACCACTCCTGAGAGAAATGAGCCCAACCTGTCCTTAAAAGACTCCTGTGATAGGAATTCTTGACCATCCCTGGAGGATGGTGACTCTTCCTACAGCTTGAGGTTTCTTTCTTTGTTTCCTTTAATGAGGATTTCTCTTTTACATGTTTTTTGGAATACACAGAAGTTACAAAAGGAGAAAAAATATCTAGATTACCAATGGACTGTTTTAGCCTTCACAATGCTAGGAAGCCAGAGCAGTGGACCTAATGGCCCTTTACACATGGGAAATCCATACAACTATCAGCTTGGAGTAAGGAAGAACTCCGAGAAGCGTTAACTGGATAGGCCCATGCATATGCTTGTCCAGTTGAATACTCAGCTACTCCTTTGAGTGTTATTTCTTATGGAGAAACCCTGAAATGCCTTTGTGATATCATTATAAAAGCATTGACTGACCACTGTTTCTTTAAAATGTATTTACTTAAACTTTTCAGTCAAGACAGAACTCATTCTCCTCCTTTGCCTCTTTCTTTCACGCCTTCCCTTCACTAAGCCTCCACCCCTCCCTCCTCCAGCCACAAGAGCCCTTCAGGTGGAAGATTTCCTGGGAGAGGGTTAAAGGTTGGTGCTTAAATGGTTTTCTTCTCAGTCCTGGGATATGAAAGCATCATTCAGCACACCCAGGTCACATCATCCACACAGCCTATTAAACCACTTCTCACACAGGCAGGAAACATCAAGATACACTTGTGACACACGAAAGCAAGTAATGAATTAGATGGGGTTGGATTATACACTAACAGCCACCTCCTAAGCAAGTTTTGGAAGCTTTCCAGAAGCCATTCTATGTTCTTTAAAGGTGCTGTGCTCTAACACATTCATACTAGGAGAGACAGAAGTTGAGGAGATAAAGCTGTACAGCCCTTACACAAAATATTAGATCTCTAAACACAGGCGAGGTAAGTTTTGCAGCTTCTCTGGCTTCTCGCTTTGCTTCGCTTTGTTTGCTTTGCTTTGCTTTCCTCTTCCTTTTCCTTTCTTCTTGCACAAATGTGAAAATACAGAAAGGAACTTCCACTGAAGTTATCAACTGTCTCTAGTTATCTTTGGCTAGAATCATATACAGAGCTAGTTCTACAGCCGCAGATTCTATTGCTTCGATATTATTCTTTTGTTTCCCATAACCACCTGAGATTTTAGGGAAGAATGCATGCAGTAAGGAGATGGTGCAATTTCTCACCCTTTTTGAGATGTTAAGAGTACACATGAGATTCATTTTATTTTGCAGCTGATTGCATTATGTCATATAGCTCAGGTCTACCCCTGCAAAGGCACTTGAAGAGATAAGCCATAACTGGTGGCAATCCTCTACTGAATTAGTCATTCTAGTAATCCTCTTGGAGTCAGCAGTAAGAAACGGGTACCTGCAGCACATGATTCATCACATCTACAAGTAGACTGGTCAGGTGTAATATGCCTAGCTTAGGTACAGGTGCCTACATGACTTAAGGCGATGAGATGAGATCAGACAGATGGGTAGTTTGTTAAATGCAGTTTGGTGGTGATGGAAAGGACTTTATCAAGCAAGATACATAGTCGAGCTGTCTGAATTGTGAATCGGTCCTTTTGTAGATGCACACCATGTTTCTAGCTCAGGAATTTGCCATCTGCTGGTATTCAGGCACATAGTTTCCCCTGACCATTTCTCTCTTGGTCGCTCCTTTCTGACTGCCTAAATATGGCCCTGCGATTGCTGTGGTATGCTTCCAGTCATGCTCTGGCTTGGATGGAGCCCAGCTATTTCTTTTCGACTGGGTACTGCACAGCCATAAAGGTGTGCTCATTTCATCCCTGTCATTTATTCTGTTGAGAAGTCTACGTCGTTGCTCAGTAGAAGGAAGAGGGGTAGAAAGGATCACGACTTGATACGACGAGGGAGAAACTGACCTCCCGTTGTTCTTACTGATCCTTTTCCTTGTTGAAATATCTGAAAGGGAACCATCCATGTAAAGTTTACCCTTCTGCTTGAAAAACTTTCATCTAGTGTAAGTACAACTGTAAGCATAGGAAAAGTCCCTACTTTTCTCCACTTCCTCTCTCGGCTTCACTTTGTGGGTTTGAAAGTAATCTTGGGTTTTCTCAGTTTCAGTGTTTCCTGTGGATGCTTCATCACTTTGTGCCTGCACGAGAATTTCTGATTATGCTGCAGATGGAAGTAGTTGGTAGATAACTTGGCTTAACTGAATCATTCCACAGATTTGCTCACAGATCACGAATACAAATGAGAAGACCTGGTTGTGATGTAATTCTGCAGGACTTAAAATGGTGCATTTTAACACCAGCTGACGGGGAATGTTTTGATCCTAGAAGGAAGCCCATACAGTGGATATTTTTATTAAAAGAGTGCCTGCTTTTGGCTGACCTTAAACTCTCTGTGAAGAGTTTCATCTGGTGGTTCCCAGACTTCTTTGACCAAGGGAATTCTGGTGGTCTGGGTGCATAATGGCAAGCTAGAGACGTTACACTCTTTCTAAAGATGTAGGCTACTCATTTATTAGTGACATGTAATGCTCGATGGGTTATAGCTGGAACACAGGGTGAACCAAAGAAGTCCCATGTTTATGCTGGAATGTGACCTTGTCTCGAATGAGAAACTGTATGGATGTACAAATGCCTAGGGACAAGGAGCTCAGGCATAACCTAAAACAGGTGGATGGCATACAAAAAGCTCTGAGCTACTTTCTGGAACCAAAAGGGATTATTCTCTAAAGGTCATTCTAACCTGGTGGTGCTAATTTGCTTAAGCTCCTCATCGTGAATGGAGAAAAAAAGGGTTCTGCAAAGGACCCTAATTCAGTCATTCTGAATCAGCCTATAGAGAGACTTATACTGGCTGTTGAAGGAGTTTAGTTAGATTAGCTTCATTAAGCTAAGTTAACCCTTGAAAGCGTCACGCAGAGAGTATCAAAAATCATACTAGGTAAAAGCAGTACAGTGATGGGACAGAAGATCTCACACGATTCTTTCATTCTTCCTTCCTCTGATAGAAACAATGCTGAGATTTAGAACAATGTGAAATACTACATTAAGTCATATGTGCAATTTTTTTCCCCTCCATGATAGATAACCTTCCCAGAACTCCTTTTTCAGCCTGTGACATTTCATATTTACGTTTCAAAATGTATATACACAAGAGAGTTCTTTTCTCTGCATGTGGTTACATTTCCCTTCTAAACAAGAATTCAAAGATCACGTGTACTTATAAAGCAAATCATCATTCTGAGCAATATTTCCAGGTATTCTTAAAGACACCCATTTTACAAAGATTGCTGTCAGGGACTTTGTCTCCCCTGAGGGCAAACATACTGCATTATCTGCCTTGTAGTGCCCAAGGTGAACACTCTGGCCTTGTCCTTAGTGCATGGAAGGCTACCAGCCATGGAGCCAGTCCTTCAAAATCCTGGAGCACCAGGATTAAGGAGTATACCACAGAGTGCACCTATCTCTATGCCACCAAAGCCATGGCAGAAGCTTTGTACTGTGGAGAATTAAGTAGCTGTGAAAAAATACATGACAGAAACTAAACACTTCATAAACTTAATACTAATGCTATATTTTTCTTGGTTTGTATCCACTTCCGATATAGAACTCATTATTAATAATGAAAAAATGCTGATGAATCATGTGTCTCTCTTTGTTTTCCCAGGTGTGTAAGCTGTATATTGCATATTGCCACCCGGCTGATCAACATGGAGAACGTAAGCAGCGTGAAGGAATTCATTCTTCTGGGCCTTTCAAAGAACCAAGGGATGCAGAAAATATGTTTTGTGGTGTTTTTGTTCTTCTATATTGTTACTGTGGCAGGAAATCTGCTCATCGTTGTCACTGTAATTAGCAGTCAACGTCTGAACTCCCCCATGTATTTCTTTCTCTGCCACCTGTCCATTGCAGATATTTGCTTCTCTTCTGTCACAGCTCCCAAAATGATTGCTGACTTCCTTGTTGAGAAGAAAACCATTTCCTTTGGGGGTTGCATGGCACAGCTATTTGGGTTTCATATCTTTGCCTGCGCTGAGATCTTCATCCTCACAATGATGGCCTATGATCGCTACTTTGCCATATGCAGACCCCTGCACTACACCACCCTCATGACCAGGCGTGTGTGTGGCTGGATGGTGATGGGTTCATGGGTGGGGGGCTTTGTGCACTCCCTGGTGCAGACCCTCATAACCGTTAGCCTCCCTTTTTGTGGCCCCAACAAAATTGACCACTACTTCTGTGATGTCCATCCCCTACTACAACTGGCCTGTACCGACACCTATGTTGTGGGCATCATTGTCGTTGCCAACAGTGGAATGATTACTTTGGTCTCTTTCGTCATCCTGGTCACGTCCTACATTGTCATTTTGTTATCCTTGAAAAGGCGAACGTCCGAAGGGCGGTACAAAGCCCTCTCCACCTGTGGGTCCCACATTACTGTGGTGATTCTCTTCTTTGGGCCATGCACATTCACCTACATACGCCCATCCAGTAGTCTCTCGGAGGACAAGAGCGTAGCTGTCTTTTACACAGTCATCACACCCATGCTGAACCCACTCATCTACACGCTGAGAAATGAGGAGGTGAAAAGTGCCATGAGAAAACTGTGGAATAGAAAAGTTTGGCATGAAAAGGGTGAGGTGTAGAACTGTGGTAACATTTTCTCAGGAGCTGAGAAAATCAAGTCTCTCTCACTATAATTCCATTTCGAAAAATTTACTGAAAGCTCCCTTTTGAAGAAAAGCTTGGTTTTAGCTGTTGCAGTAATTGGGAAGACGCTGAAAGTTCATGTTTTGATTGGAATGGCATTGTAAACTCTGTGACTAGCAGGGATTCCCTTTATGTTCTCTTTTTGAATAGCACAGGCCCAGGACTGGGGCTTCCAAGCACTGCTGAGACACCAGCAAATAAAGAAATGAATGCTATGAAAAATATTAAAATGTGTTCCAGGCAGAGCATCCCATTAGTCCGAGCTCTCCCAGGTGTAAACTTTCCGTCAGACAAACTCCATCTGCTCTGTAATCTACTCAGCTAGGAAACGATGGCCCAAGGTGTCTGCAAGGCTGTTGGTCCCCTGCTGCTGGAAGCAATTGTACCAAAGGCTTCCTTCCCCTTTACTTTGGAGTAAATGCCTTCTTAGGAGTACTGCATTGTCATATGCTGAATCCATGGGTTAGCAGTTAAACTGCTGATATTAGATGCTGGTTGGGTCATTTGCTGATGCAGATGATATGAGGAGAAGCTTCTCCCCTTCCCATTCCAGTGCAGCAACTCTCTGCCTTTCTGCAGTAGTTCACCTGTCACTAATGCCCTCCTTCCTGACCATCCCCTCTGCCCTTCATCTCTGCCTCAGATTTTGCATTTTAATGTTTATTACTAATAGAGAATCAAAGATCCAAGTGAAAGATAAATTGCTCACTGTAGGAAATTGTCGCCACCAAAGAAAGCATTTGGGGGCAAAGAAAGCATTGGGGGGCACAATTTTACATGTCAATGAAAAAAAAGAGTTATTCAGTAATAATTCCTGTACGCAGGATAACTCCTAGCCCAACAGGGCACATCTACAGGCCCAGGCAAAGGAAGAAACATGTATTCCAAGGGAATAGCTGGAGCAGCTACTCCTGCAGGAAGGAAGAGATGTGAAGATGGAAGATTAAATCATCTCAGAGCCAGTCACAGCTGCCACAGGGAGGTTAGTTCTAGCAGCTAAGGTTCTCCACAAGGACGAAGGAGCCACGAGGAGCCACGGGACCCTGACTTCTACCTTGCCAGGAGGAAAAGAGCAAATCAGCTGCGTGAGGGAGAAAGACATCTGTGTAATGCACTCTGAAAGTAACTAAAGCACTTTCTTTTTTCTTCCTTCACTTCATGTTCCCTATAAACACTGGCTTGCACTTGTGTTGCACCTTAACATGGCTTAAGTGTGGTTCAAGATAAGAAGGTGTTCCCTGCACAGCAGAGCGGCAGATCTACAGACCAAACCCTGGGACAATGTCGCAAATGCTCTGGTTCCCCGAATGTCCTCTGCTCTATGCAGGGGGTGGCAGAGTGGGTTCCCATTTCACAGGCATGCACCAGTACACCGCGGACGTCTCAGTGTCTTCTCCTCACCGTGGTGGGTTATGTGGATGGCAGCCAGCAGGACGGAACTGGGATAAATCCTGATTCTCAAGGCTTAGAGGGATAGTGTCCCTCAGGCCTGGGCCAGCATGTCCCTCACCCAGCATTCACACTCTGTGGACACAGCTAAAGGTGGGACCAGCCCCACCTATTTGTAGCAGTCTAAATTCTTCATGCAATGAAGGACAGTTGTCTAGCTCAGCACCACTGTCAACAGAGAGGGACAGGCGCCTTCAGAGGTTGCTCTGTCTCATCCTGTGTGGGGCACGTAGAAAGACAGATGGGGCCCACTGACCCCCTTCATACTGAAACTGCTGAGGGGTTAGGGCACTCGGCCAGTTCAAGCTAAGGCTTATAATTTAAAAACTGTTTGTTTGTTTGTTTGTTTAATGTTTTGGGGAAGAACGCCATGATTTTTCTGATTTCTCTTCCGGCTGCTGGATGCTAGCAGGCAACAGTGGGACCATAGCTTATGGAAGGCATCAACAACAGCAACAACAACATTTGATTCCTCTACACATTGGCCCAGATTCTTATAATGACTTAATATGAGGACTAACCAGCTGCTTCTATATTTTGCATTGCCTGAGTAAAAATACCTGGCAAGTAGTGAGGCCTGACCACAAACATTTTTAAAGTCTTGAAATAATTTCCTCGTTTACTTCTTGTTTCAAACGTGTACAGACCAGATGTCTAAGTGCCAACAGTCATATAGCACAGTTCTGATATTTATTTATGCTGCAAACGTGCAATGGTAAGAGCAAGTTAATAAGAAAGAAGAAAGCATATGTGAAATATTGGCTTGGAAGGGAAAAATATCTGACACGTGTAAGAGACATCTTTACTCAAAAAATGTTTGATTGCAAGGGTAATGTGAACACAAACTCTTGCAAATGGTCAGCCATGACATTGATTTTAAATAGAAATGTTTCCAAAAGAAGTACATAGCTAATACTAAATGAAGTCCATTTATCTGGACAGCATTGGAAAGCAAGCAAGAAAGCAAGCAAACCCCCCCACAATGTGACATGGTCTAGGTGATCACGCTCCAGAGTCACCCTGTAGAGATTACTCTAATAGCTGTCCAAAATATATATTTTAGCTCCCTGTCCACTGATTCTTTCTGACAAAGAAAATTTCACATGCCTCTGGGATCTCGTTGCTTCTGGTAAGCTTGTGCTTCTGCTGTGCAATTTACTTGAAATATTTCTGCCACAACTTCCCCATCTGGAGAGAGAAAGAGAGTTGTTCTTGCAGATACTCTTGGAAGTTGTTTTTGCAGAATGAGAAATGGAGCTAGACATTCAGGCTGTCCGTTTCATCCTCTGTAGTTTTCAGCCCTGGCAGAGATGTGGACTGCTCTCGTGACACACAAGAAGCAGCTTGGAGCTGAGAGGTTTTGATGAAACTGCCTGAAGTGGTCCAAGAAGGTCATCAGAGAATAGCAGGCAAACTGTTGGAGACTAGCAAATATAAACTGTGTAAGTTTTCTGATCTTGCTTCTTTGTTTTGTTCAAGCGTGACTATGAAATCCTGCCTTTGAAAAGAGGCATTATTGTTGAGTGACTTTTGTGAGGTGCATTTTATGAAGTAGAAAGAACTCTTTTTTTTTTTTTTTTACCCTTTGTTTTAATTGGTGTCTTCTTTGCTTATTTTTCAGTTATATGCCATTTCCAGAAATATCTGTCAAAAGGAAGTTTCTGGTGTTACAGAGTCAAGGAGTCAATAGGTAGCTGCAGCACTGCCTATGTACTCAGTCTTAACTTGTCCCCTCTAGCTGTACACATCGTGGCAACAATGCTCTTAACACACACGCTTTGGGCCTCCCCACACTGCTTTCCCTCTGCCCACGGAGTGGCATGGAGATAGGGACGGAGACATGAAAGAATATTTCCTCTGCTGCTGAAGTTGGAGGGTGGAAGAGGCAGAGATCTCGTGAGAAAGAACTGATTGACCTGTGATTGTGGAACAGGATTAAGGTCCCAAAGGACTTGCCAGTATTGTAGACACTGTTATGCAGCTCTTGCCGTCTATCTTTTCAGTGTAGAAACTGAACACTAGTGATACTTGCGTACTGCACTAGAGTGCAGCAAAGGTGAATACAAGGGTGTTGGTGAGTAAAGGAGATTCAGCAGCGGTGTATTTATTACCCCAGGGGCATCACAGGTGTGTTTATGGGGGTTTCCATGCCCAGTCCAGAACTTGGCTGAGGTGTACAAAAACCTTACTGACACATCATTAATGCAGATTATCTCCAGTATTCACCCATGTACTGTAGGAAAGGTGGTCTGAGGAAACACAAGCCCGCTCTTTTGGAGACTGAGGTCGCAACCCAGAAACTCATGAGCAATAACTGGAACCAATCCACACAAGATGTAGCCCAGTACAGCACATATAGCACAATGACTCTCCTGCTTCAGGTTTCCTGGCATCCCTTGAACATGGTCTGATTTCACTTAGGGCGCCTTAAAGACAGTTGGTGCCTAAAGGCACATCTCTGCTAGACAGACATGAGGTAGGTGTCCACTTTACCTCCTCCAGAAGGATCTACGCTGATAGCTGAAGTGATGTTAATTAGCCAGCTGCCTTGTGTCATGATGTGAACACTGACGGTTGCACAAAAATGCATGGACATTCTACCAGAGTCAGAGAGCACTAGTAAGGACTAGTTCTGTTGAATTCCCTCAGAGGGTTGAAAAAGAAGGTACGTTCACTGCTTGAGCAGAATTCCTTAGGGCATGACTAATGTGTTGAGACTCAAATGGTAACATGTACTATCCGTCTCAGTCAGTTTTTCATTTCCAAATCAACACTTCAAAAGTGGATGTTTAGGGAGCCTAGCAGCTAGTCTTCCTTTTTAAAAGGGGCAAAGATCAGAAATATGAATCTGGAGGATATTTCCACCAACTCCCTCAAGCAAATAAACGGACCTCCCTATTACACACTTCAGTAATACATTCTGAGTTAGGTATCAACTGTCACTCCTTGAGAGAAGCATTGATTTTGAAAGGAAACTTTCCCCAAAAGACATAAAAGGGAATACATTGATATTGAACATACCAGTGATCGACATGGATGTGTACTGATAACACTGTGTTTCTAATGCCATCACAGGTGGCTTTATTCTGTGCTTCAGGTCCTGTCTACGTGACATATATGAAGAACAAAAACAATGTGACAGAGTTTGTCCTCCAGGGACTCACACAAGATGATACATTAGCAAAAGTATGCTTCACATTCTTCTTAGTCTTCTATGCCACTGTTATTCTTGGAAACCTGCTTATCATCCTCACTATACAGAACAGTCAACAGCTGGACTCTCCCACCCCATACTTCTTCCTGAGTTGCTTGTCCTTTGTAGATATCAGTTACTCTACTGTCACTGTTCCCAAACTCATTTATGACCTTCTTGCTGAAAAGAAGACCATCTCTTTTGTGGGCTGCATAGCACAGCTCTTTGGGGTCCTTCTCTTTGCCTGCACGGAGATGTTCATCCTCATAGCAATGGCGTATGATTGTTACACTGCTATATGCAAGCCGCTTCATTATACAAGAATTATGAACAAGCATGGTGTGGCCGGCTGGTGGCAGCTTCGTGGGTGGGAGGCTGTGTGCACTCCCTGGTGCAGACCCTGCTCACCACTCAGCTAGTGTTTTGTGGGCCCAATGAGATCGACCACTACTTCTGTGATGTACACCTTTGCTGAAGCTGGCCTGCACTGACACCTACGTGGTTGGTTGCATCGTGGTTGCCAATAGTGGTCTGATTTCCTCGGGCTCTTTTGTGGTTCTTGTTGTGTCCTATGTCATTATTTTGGTCTCTTTGAGGACACGCTCTTCCAAAGGGCGTCTCAAAGCACTCTCTAACTGCACCTCCCATATCACTGTTGCACTTCTGTTCCTTGGGTCATGCATTTTCATCTATATGCGCCCTTCCACCATCTTCTCAGCAGACAAGAGTAGAACTGAAACTAAATTCAAGGTTTCATGTAGCTCTCATCTTTCTTTGGAAATTGTCAGTCAAAAGGATGTGAGCATATTATCACCAGTCAAACCCGAGCCTTTGGGGTGGTAGTGGGGCTTTTACCTTTAGACACCTTAGAGCTGTGTAAGTCTCAGGTCTAGGCTTCTCCTGGCATTAAGAGGAATAACTAGGTATTTTGAGAGGGTATGCTTTCCCACTAGCTCCTACGAGCTTCAGAGAGTGGTGTCTGCTCACGTTTCCACACAAAAAAAGTGATGGTGGTGCTAAACTTCCAAGAGAAAGCAAATCCTTCAGGATGGCACAGCACAAGCAGGTTTCATCTCACATATATTGGTGTGCTGACATGAGGTGCCTCAACTTGAGAGAGCTGCTGAAGACAGCAAGAGACCTTTGAGGGGACTGCGATTCATTGCATGGTAAAATAGGAGCATGAGAGGAGCAGGATGCTGCACTAGGTGTCTGCCTTACAGTGAAGGGTGACATACACCGTACTAGACTTTCCAAGGCTCCCAGGAACACTGATGGACACAGAGGCCGTTCCCCGATGCCAGGCATTCACTCCGATTTTCATCAGTCTGTGCCAACCTGGTGTCTCTGGGAACGCTTCATTTAAAGGAGCTCTGCTAACACCTTTCCAAGGCCTTGGCCTTATGTCACAGCTGAGCTTTATAATCTATCAGAGCAGCAATCCAAGCATGGTTAAATACCATAGTCAATGTTGGAGCCACAATCCAGTTTAATCGTCAGGTCATTTTTCACCGCTTTATTTAGAGACTGGATGAAGTTTCATACTTTGGCCAGTCGTCTGGTGCTTTACACTATAAAGATCTAAGGAACAGGTATCTCAGTGGAAATATGGGGATCCAATATCTCTCCATACTCCATAAGATATAACCTAATTCCTAGCTGAACACTGAAAATTTCCCTAAAATTCTTAACAGTACTGTTCTTGATCCATCAAGTTTTCCTCAACTGTTTGCAGCAGGGAAACCCCCAAATGCCCTTACGACCTCCTGACTCTGGGCAATGCTGTTCTACTGCAAATGGACTTACTTTAGCATTGCTGTCATGACAAGTGATTCAAGGCAGGGATTTTCCCAAATCTCCTCCTGGAACTGAGATTTGGGGAAGGGAAGAAGAGGAACAGGATTCTGGATGGTGGATCAGAAGGCTTTCTTAGAAAAGCAAACTGTAGATTTGAAGAGACAGCAGCTCTTTAACATTTTAAGTTCCCTAATTTTGTCTGGGTTTCTCGAGGTGGAGACTAAGGCATAGGTGAATGCAGGACTGAGATGAATGTGGGGCTTATGAAAATCTGTTCTTTTTGATGATATTTGTCAGAAAGCATATTTAGGTTTGAGATTGTGATTCTTGATTGAAACATGCTGCCGGTTCTGCTGATGCTTAGCTCGAGATGGCTTTGACTATCATCTTAAACATCAGCGCAGAGAGAGGTGTGCAGACATGACTCATTGCTGTGCAGGGAAGCTCTCTGATGACAACCTACCTGTCTTTTTCTGGAAGAGTAGTAGTGTACATTGCTCTTCCCAGAGACCTGTAAACATACACAGGAAAATAAAATGATGCCTGTGATTTCTTTTCAAGCTATTTCCTTCCTTTGAGCTGGGAGTCCAGTGAAAGAGACAATTTTGGACAACTCAGAAATCTGGTTTAAAAATCTCACATCTCTGTTCAAGATAAGGACAGCGCAACATTGGTATGTGCTAAAACGGTGAACTTCACATATCTGATGATACGTAATGATGAGAAATGAGTCACCAAATGAAATACTGATCTGTTTTATCCAGTAAGACAAGAGTAGATACTGTACATACCAAGCCAGTTTATTCCCCCCGTGAGCCATATCTTCAGAAGTACTTGCCCATTTCAAGAAGCAGACAGCAGGATTAAAACCAGCCTATAATGGTTAGGTACACAGTTTAAGTGAGCAAAATGCTTACCCTGCTTAGATGCACAAAAGACCAGACTGCCTTTACACACTGAGTTATCTTTGCATAGTTGGCTGTTGTTTATCTCCAACCTACCCAACCTTTTCTGCCCTAAAGCACAGCAACTAGCCCAGTTAATTCTCAGAAAAGGGCTTCAATGAGCTTGCTATCAACAGGTTGCTCTCTTCCATGGACTACTTGGGAAACTGAAGGAGGAAATTTCCCTCTCCTGCCCCAACGTGAGGAATCAAACACTGGATTAGGTGCAAATTTGTAGAATCTCCATCTGTGCTGACATTTAAAGTTCAGCTGGATCGAGCCGGAGCAATCTGATCTGACTGAACCTGCTGTGAGGAGGAGGTTGGACTTGATGACCTCCAGAAATCCTTCCCAACCTAAATGATTCTATGATTCTATCTGCAGATTGAAAATGATCTTTTTGATCTCTAAAATGAAGAAATAGGGCTACCTTCCTTGCCTGAAGGTGTGAGATATTTTATGCCGTATTGACCCCAGAAATAAACTCTTATTTCAAAAGCTACAGACATTTCATGTACCTTCGTAAGAGTGAGTAGCTTCCTTCTTCACTTCAAAGACATCTTACTGAAACAAATCAGAAGATTTATCTAAATAGAAAAACTTTAGGACTTCACACTTGCAATAGAGCCCCTCCCTGCTCCACCTGCCCAGATAAAGTTTATTTGCTTCGATGTTTGCAGAACTATGCAATTCAGTACTGCCTTTAGAGCAACAGCTCATTCTTTTCACTGTATGTTGCAGCTGACCTGCAGCCTGGGCGTTGTGAAACATTAATGGAGTGACACGCTGAGAAACAACTTCAATATGAAATGTGATATTCTAACACTCAGCTTGCAGCTTCGGAATTCTTTCTTCAGAAAAATGGTGTTACTTGGAAGTACTTGGTGTATTTATGCCTCTCGATGCAGTTTAATGTCTGTAAATTAGATCTCCTGCAAGACACCAGGCCTTAATTAGGAGTCTCAGCAGATGCACTGTAATGAAGAATCTTTCTGTGAATTAATTTCCCCTACCCTTGGTTAGGGGTCTAGTCAACATCTATTCTGGGCTCCTCCTATAGACAAAGGAAGCAATATCACCTTCAAAGGACAATTCATCCCATCTTAAGATAAGTGTGATAAGCAGAAGGAATCATCCTCTAAGGGTGTCTTTGTTGTCATTGATTACAGGACATGCCCATCTCATTCCCTGCCCTTACCACTTTTTACTAGTGAAACTGATGACATAAGTGTCCTAGCAAATTCAGTGAACCCTAGTCTGTCCCTATCAACTCACAAAAAAAGCTCAACAAAGCTTTAGACTGCAAACTTTAATACAAATTATTTTAATAATAACAAGACCATATTCACGTAAATAGCAGTACAGTGTAAGATATCAGAGGAATCAGTTCTGCTTATCTGACTCTGAAGAGCTGCAGTGCAGCTCTGTGGAGTTTAAGCATTAAGTATGCCATCTGAATGTGAATCCACCTCTGTTATTAATTATGATCAAACTTGATAATTCTTCCTCTCATTAAAATCCACAGTCCTGATACACAATTAGCTGGTTTTTCCACAGAAGACTCCTGTTGTCTCTAATAACACATCTACCCTTGGACTCGTGTCCTTTGTTAGATAACCTCTTTGGCTCATGGACCATCTAGTTTCAGGCAGCCTGCTCATCTGTGGAGCAGATATTTTGCTGTGATAACCTGTTCATCTGTGGACCATCCAGGCTCAGATTATGTGTCCATCCATCGGCGTAGATTTTTCTTCAAATGCAGATAGAAAATTCTTCAAGTAGGTAATCGCTGGTGATTTGCTTAGAGTTCTGGTGCCTCTGCCTTAACACTGCCTTTGCACTTTCACCTAATCCCACATATAATTTTCTTCTAAGGTCCTTGAACAATTAACTCTTTTGAAGAAAAGAAAAATAATGGTCTATTGGAAGATGTTGACATAGGTATCATGTTTTAGTAAACAGTTTGCCATTAACCTCTCTCTGTTCTTGCAATATCACTGGACACTTATTGAAATTACTTTACGATAAGATGATGAAGACAGCTGTTCTGGGAAGCTGAGGAGCCTTTGAGACATACGAACAAAGACCCTTCCCCTGATTCTGGCAGGACTTTAAGGACATCTCTACCTGCCAGGAAATCTAGCTTATTTGTGCTACTTCGAGGGCTTAGAGGTTGTTCGACAAACTGTTGGCCTTCAGAGCAGAGAGCTGAATTGGGTTACTCAGCTGAAGAGTGATCTGCTCTGACTGTCCCTAGCAGCGAAAGTCATCAGTGGGGCTTAGGCAGGCAGAAATGTCCCAGGTAACGCAGCCTTAGTTAGACTGTGCTTACAGTGGCTGCTCGTGTTGTGGAGTGGGGGCGACTCCCGGGACAATGAATGTGCAGTGCCATGTGTAAGATGATGAGTGAGGGAAGCTCGTCTGTCTGGGCTGCACCATGAGGTCTGCAATGTATTTGCATTGGACTGAGTCCTCTTCCAGACTGCATTAGACTGGCAATGTAATGGCTTCCAGAGTTCTCGTCTAGACTATGAGAAAGCCATGGTGTTCAGAAGATAGCTGGGTTAAAAGTGGATCAACAGGTATTGCTTGTCTGCGTTATTTATCTTTCTTTGCTGTAGTCCTCTCTCACAGTTTAGTCAGGAATATCTGAAACCCACATGGTATTCTAGGAAGCATGAAAATGTTTGCTTGCAGAAAATTTGTACTTCTAGATGCTGCCAGAGTTGCTCTGGGAACTGACTGGTTATTGCTTAATGACACCTGTCAGTCTTAATGATAAAGCTATGGCTATGGAAGAGTGGAACATATTTCTTCCTCAGACACTACGTTTACACATTAAAGGGTCTAAGTGGTTCAGGATGGGCAGAATGGGTTGCTCTGAGTGATGACCCCCAGTGAGAGGGAGTGTAGCTTTTTATGGGACCTTTACTTGCAGTCCTTCCTAAGGATAGGGAAAAATGGTCTTGCACCCATTTGTCCAATAACTCTGTGTATTGAAGCAGTGTTATAGCAGGTTCCGTTTCCTTCTCTGTGCTACTTCCATGGCCAAAGCAGCTGAGACTGAAGTCTTTCTCTACTGAAGCCAGTGGCTTTTTGTTCTCTGAGAGCCAGCTCCCTGAGTCAGATGGAATGTGATCCAAAACCAGAACTCAGGGCAGCATTAAGCTGCATTAACGTGGACTTGAAATAATTCCATAAACCTGAGCTGGTCACTCTACACTCTTCCTGTAATTCCCAGATATAAATATAGACCTTTCAGGGGAGACAGAGACAGGTGTGATCAATCTCTCTCCCAAAACTATGGAGGCAAACAGACTTTTATTTGCCTTCATGAGCTATAGAAAGAGCCTACAAGTTTGGTTTATGCTTTGGCAGCTCATTAACAGAAGTCTAAACTTAAGTAAGATGAATCCCAGCCTCAGCATTTGTAAAAAATTCTTCTGTGCGCACATTTTTAGCCTGCGATGAATGTGAATTGGTTCAAGGATATTCACCCACAACAAAAGAGGGTAGGCTGTCCCTCAGGACCACCTGCTGTGTGGTGACTTTGTTCTTGCATGGAAGACTCGAGTCGCCCACATCACTAATACTGTAAACAGTCTAAGGTGCCTGATGAATGTGACCCACTTTTGCTGAAAGGTTAATGATCACCTTCAGACTGTGAGTCAGGAAAAAAAAGACTACAAGGATGTATGAGGTAAGGGAATGGAAACAGAACATGGAGGTGATACTGCTGAACTGGTACTAGTTAGCAACAGTCGAAAACAAAGCTGGGATGTCTTCAAGGCATCAAACTTGAAAGTAAACCTTAGGTGAAACTAAACGCCTTCAAAAGTGTCACAATCGTTCTTTCTCAAGGTAAAGCTGTAGCTCTTGCTATTACAGAAAAGTCTTTAATATTACAGTTATTTCTTTCTTCGCTTCTGCATTCACTTTTCTCCTACTTCTGTTGCATAACGAGCAATTATTTCAGAATAAATTCATCCATGAACAGCTGTACTCATCATTTTAATTTTTTAAGCACCTGTTCCAACTCCTTTGGAGGTTTTATTGACTGACAAACAATTTTCTCCATGTAACAGTCTGTTCAGTGCCTCATTTTGAGGACCTCCTTGGTCCTCAAGCTGTAGACTGTGGGGCTTACCATTGTATAAAACACATATATCACCTGATCTTGGTCAGGCAAGGAGCCAGAGCTGTGGGGTGTGTAGCTGGAGTGCCAAAGAATATGGCAAAAACTATCAAGTGCACAGGATGCACAGGTGGAGAAGGCTTTGGGTCTTCCCTCGCTGGAGTGGCACCTCAGGATGGCAGAGATGATGTAGATGTAGCAAAATGCGTACCTCCAGTATGACAAAGATGTCACCTAAGATGCAAAATGCTATGATGATGATCTTGTTAACCCCGATGTCAGAGCAGGAGAGGCTCATCAGGGGTACCACACCACAGAAGTGACTGGTGATGCTGGAATGGCAGAAGGACACCCCAAAGGCACAGCTGCTGTGTATCATTGAGATTAGAGACCCACAAGAGTAAGAACCAAGTCACAGCTGGATGCTGAGACTTCATGACATGACGGCTTTGAATAGCAGTGGTTTACAGCTGGTCATACGCCATCACAGCCAGAATGAAACATTTGTTGGTGCAAAATGTAGAGAAACAATACATCTGGGCAGCACAGCCACCAAATGAGACAGCTTTGCTCTCTGCTAAGAGACTGGCCACCATCCTGGGGGTGATGCCTGAGCAGCAGAGGTCTAAGACTGCCAAATGGCTAAGGAAAAGCTATTTGGGAGGGTGGTTTGGGGAGACAATCCTTATTAATGCAGTCAAGGCCAGATTTCCAACTACAGTCATCAGGCAAATAATTAAAAGCATTACAATGAGAGTGGGCTGTGCTTCTGCCTTGTTTATTAGATCTAGGAGGAGGAACTCAGCTACTGTGGTGTAATTTTCTGCTGCCGTTTTGCTCAGATATTTGTTCACATTAGGTAAGCAAGCTTGTCTTGATACACTCTGGAGAACAACTGGCAAAAAACGATCATGATCATATGCTCCCGCTAGCAGTGACCAGCTTACTTCCTTTGGTCAACGAGGACAATACTGATTTCATCCAAAATGCCATTCTGAAATGGAATCACTTGTCTGTGTTATCCCAAACCAGCTGCAACACACATTATCTACCTAGATTGTTCCAGTGTGAAGCTGGAGCACTATGAATGCCACTAAGTCACAGTCTAATAATGGTAAATACATAGGTATCAATGTTCAAGAGCTGTTAGTGGCAAGTAGGCTAAATGAGACTGGAAACAGAAGAAATAGTCTCTGACAGATCTTAAAGAGGTAGGAACATTTCCCAGTTCTTTGAATTCTTAAATCAACATTACATATGCTAGTGAGCATTTCAATGACTACTGTTTCCAGGGTCTGAGGGCGCTAACAGGCCTTAATGGGCCTGATCATCCTCGCCTGAGGCAGCCACTTGCACCTCCTGCCCATGGGCCCAGGAGCCCCATTTAAGCTCAACCCTGGGCCTTCAGTTTCTGTCTGAGCTTCCCTAGAGGAGCACTGATCTCCAGCTCAGCTCAGCGTGCAGGCTCCATTGCTGTGGACCCTGCCCTGTGGACTGACTTCCCAGCTTGACCCTGGATCTATCTTGTCACTTTGGGCCTGCCCAGTAGGCACTGGACTGTCTCTGTCCCTGGTTACCTGATCCTGGCTCTGACCCGCAGGCTGACTTCTCAGCTTGACCTCATACCTGCTTCATCACCAGGAACTCTCCTGGTCATCTGGACTCTTGGTTGAACTCGGCTACCATCTCTAGGTCTTCTCTGCCCACCTGGCTCAGGGCCAGAGGGACAGGCCCTGGCTGCAGCCTCCTGAACTTATCATTCTACACATCCTGAACAGGGAAAAGGAAGGAAAAAATGGGCACTTCTATGGCATAACTCATCTCATCATGTAGCAGATGTCTAAGATACTCACATGAACCATTCTGTAAAAACACCTGTTACTTTTTTTTCCTCCCCCTCCCTATTGAGAAGAAACTAAGATGGAAGACAGAAACGAAGGCATGCTTAAAGGTATATCTCTAGGTGAGATGAATTCCATAAGCAGGCATATGCATGTAGAGCTACTCCAGATTTATTACAAATAAACCAACTATTCCTTCAGTGCCTTACTTATAACTGTGATACTAATATTTTTTAAATTCAGAAAAGGGTATAAAAGTCCACTGGTTGGATTCCAACTGTTTCCAGTCAACTTGATAGCATTCTACTAGACAAATGTCTGATAGAAAACACTCTTTGATTAATTCTGCTCGTTCCTGCACCAAACCAAGCTCCATTCACACTCATAACAAACTGACTGTCTACTAGTAGGTAAATGGATGTATGAATTCATGAGCTGACTTTTGAAGGTGTGCAGGATATACAGAGTTACCTGTGAAGACAGAAATGGATGGTCAGCATCTTTGGGGAAAATAAGGTTTCAAATGCATTTGTCTGCATGGAATTACAATGATATTCCATAGCAGATGTCAACTGCACTTAAACTCCACGACTATGAAAAGAGTTAAATTCATATCCATTTTCACTTATCATGTCTTTGTTAAACCAAAGGTAAGTAACTGCAATTTATTTGCACGGAAGAATACATCACTACAGTCTGCTGCTGCTGTATCAATTCTATCAATAAATTGGACATACAAGCCACAAAGAACACGTGTGAAAATGAGGCTATTCTAGGATTCCTAGACCGTAACATTCTAGTTCCACATTGTCCTGAAACGATGTTTTGCTAAATTTCAGTCTACTTCTAAATAGAAACAGACTTTATCTCTGTTATTTCAGTTTTGTATAACAGAGATGGTCTCTTTCCAAAATGTTGAGAAGATTTGGATTTATTCCACTCTTGGTAATACCCAGCACTCTGAAAAAGAAGGAGATCTGAACAGGCTTTTATCTATCTGGTTAACGATGGAGCTTCTATATGTGTGTATAGACATCTGGAGATCAAGGGTCTATAAGCAAATCTGGTAAATAGTCCAGTCCTTACTGGAAAAAAAAAAAAAAAGCTTGCAAGCAATTACATAGCAACTTATGCTTGGATCATACAAGAACTTCCAAAGTGAACACAGATGTTACTTCCCAGTTGAGAAAGCAAGCAACTCCACCTGTGTTGAAATCCACTGTTGTAGCAGGCAGGATTAAGCAGTGGGTGTAAGAAAATGAATGGCCATCCTTCATAGCAAAGAAACTAGAGATGGGAAATAGATCTTTCAGCTACTAATTTCTAAGGCCAGGCAAATGCAAATTTCATACTATCCAGTGCAACTAGTAAACTCCCTCCTATGCAATGTAAGAGTTAGAAAAAAGAAAACAAGAAGTACTTTTTTTTTTAATTTGATCTTAGCGTGTAATATGGCTTAGATATCTTTCTCAGCTCCAACATTTCAGGATACATGAGAAAGTAACCGGGTTATAATTACACTCACTGACTTGGATTCCCCAGTTGGAAGGACAAGATGTGAGGTTTTTTGCTGTCTGTGCTTTGGCTGTCTATGATGTAAGAGATATGATCTCAGAAGTAATCGCCTTCACCTAAGCTGTTCATCTCATGTTCTTCATAGTTTACGAAGAAGATTCATGGATCCCGGGGTATGAAGACGTCTCTTCTAAGAAAAGATGAACAGTGCTCAAGAAGTGCCCCCCCCTTTTTTTTTTAACCTTAAAGCAAGATTAGATTGACAAGGTCAGATGAACTCAAATCTGCTGCAGAGGTTTAAATTTGGGTAAGACAAATCCATGCGCTCAGCTATAACTGGAATAAGCTGGGACAGCCTTTTGCTCAAGCCTGTGACTAGATGCATAGTCAACTATCTGAAAAGAGCATGTCGGATATTTTTGTGCCAGAACACTCAGATATGATGCAGTGCAATGTTGTTCAGTACAATATAATACAAGATGATACAGTAAAACAAGTAGCAGCAGTAAACAATAAGTATCACCTATTTACAAAATAGAAGCTCTCCAAATGATGTATGTATATAGCTGATGATATTATCAACAAACGTTGGAAAATGGAAACTTTCTCAACAATCTTACTTATTAATTTAGAATCCCCATTTTCAAACAAATAGATAGGGTCCAAAAACTTTCTGTTCTGTGGACATGCTATGATCGTGCTTTGCCACCAGATGGCGAAGGCACAAACCTGAGTGTATGTAAATGCGTATAGGCTGGTGCTGATGTTTTCCGGTAAGTTGAAGATGGCTATTTTATTTGTTGGATTTTCTTTAGCCATAGTAGGGCGCTATATTTTAAAAAACTTTTCTGAAAATTGTCATAATTCTCCTGCACAAGTTAATTATGAAAAGTCATACCAGGGGACATCCATAGGTAAAGGAGGAAGTGACACAATCCAGTATTATAGCTGGGGAGGCAGTACAAGTATTTGGGGAAGCAGAGTAAAGGGAAGACAAGAGGATTTTCTTCTGTGAGGTGAACTGAATAACTGTGAAACTTCCACCTTGCAGCAATTAAGTTACTGTGCTCCTTCAGCAAATTATCCATTATGAATGTATTCATTATGTCACCAAATACATCAAAAGTTCAACATCTGGCAACAAGAGAAATACAGGGAGTTACATTATCTGTTTGTGTTAGAGTAACTGACTCTTAGGATTCAGTTCATCTCGCCTAAATTCAGGCATCCTACTGAAGGACCTCATGCTGGTGCCTAGGAGGTTGGAGATCTCTCGGTAGAGATAAAAGGGAGAAATTAGGGAGGACTGTGGGTGAAAACACTCATGTCATCTACCAGGAAGCACCTAAAAGCTTTGTCTGAATCTAATCTAGTCATCTAAACCCCCTCTGGACTCAACGGAGAGAGACAGGCAGTTCCTGGGGATGATTCAACCAACCCTAAGGAAGAAGCGCTCTGTGAAGATGCTAACTTCTTTCTCTCTGATGAACACAGAGGAAGCCTGATTAGCTTTAAATAGGTCACTTGCATACAGCTAAAGCTCAGTAAGGAAGTCTTCCTGTATGTTTTCCCCAAGTGTTTCACACCTATGAGCATTTGAAAGAGTAATCATGGAGCCTGGCCTCCTGCATTGCTGTGATATGGAAATATGGTGTGATGGCATGGCGCAGAACTGCAGGCTTGGGAGGGTAAGGCTGGTGGATTTCCGGGGAAGGGTTTTTGTTTTTTACACATGCACGTGCAATTTCACACATGCTTTCTCCATGTCATGTTGCTGAGGCTCCATGCATCCCAGATTTTGGGATGTGCATAGTTTACTGTGCACATAAAGACAGTCAGAACAGCACACGGTGCAGCTCAGTGTGATATTTCAGAGAATGTGAAATGCATCTCCTGGACAGAGCTGTGCAGTAGATCCAGACCCATCATGGATCTTGAGCACATGCCACATGTCTATACAGCAGATGGGATTCATCTCCCTGCAGTTAAGCTATTTAAAAGTTAGGTGACCAAATTTAATCTAGTTGTCTAAGGTGCCTTTGTAGTAAAGGAAGGAGACAGGCCATTCAAGAAGATAATTCATCATCTCTCTCTTGCAAACTCATCTTACAGGGACGTGGGACATTTTCCATTTCCACTCATTTCCTGCTGGTATTTTAAATGCTATTTTAAATTTGCCCTCACTCCCACACCTGCAGAAAGAGAAGGAAGGTCAGAAGCAGTGGGGGAGTCATTGACATTCCTGGTGGAGGCTGCTCTCCAGAGATCTCCCATCTTTGGGCAAATAGTGTTTCTCTTCAATGGTGAATTCCTACTTCTCTAATCTTCCTTTTGCATGAGAGAGCAATGTTGAAACATTGAAATGTCTTCTGGGTCAATTATGCTAAATTTCAATTGAGAAAAATCAAAAAGCTTCCTTTTGATCGTTTTGTATCACTTAACTTCAACAAAGAAATTATTAGATATTTCAGAATGTATATCATAGACATTGTGGTGCAGTCATATAATATGTAATAATAGAGTGTGTTTTAAATTAAATGAAATTGGACAAGAAAGTAGGTATGAAAAATGCTTTGGAAACTGGAAGTGCTTCTCCACCTCAAATGTAAGGATGGCTCAAAGTCAAACTATACCAGCTGACTAGCTGGGCAGTTGGTTTAAAAGGAAGTGCTAAAAACCTGGGAATAGGAGCACTTACAGAGATGTTTTATTTATTTATTTATTTATTTATTTATTTATTTTTCCTTGGGAGATGTTGTGCTGGAAGCAGGAAGGGGACCTGTGGGAAGATGGAGGCACTGTTGGATCGTGGAGGAATACCGGGGCTATTAAGGTAGTGGGAATTCTGCATGTGTGTCCATCACATGCAGCTCTAAGCACACGAGGTTTATCAACTGGAAATAACTGAGTATGTAATTACCTCACAGGAACAGCTTTTGGGAAAGAGGTCTTCAGATATGCATGGGTTTGAGGGCAGACTGAAATAGCAGCAGGTGGCTATGGCCCAGAAGTGAGGGGGCTCAGCTGGACTTCAGGGAGAAATAAAAGAATGGTGGAAACAGTGAATTTAGGAGCAGAGTTAGCCAGCTACAAACGAGGGACATATCTGCAGAGGATGCGCAAATGACTTTTTTGCAATTTCTGATTGCCTCACAGCCTGTCATTGCTTGAAACAAGGTAAACCCTGGCCTCAGCTCAGTTCTGCCATTACGAGCATTCACAGTCTGTGTCGTTACCTGTGGAGGCTAGGTTGAGTGCCAGTCTGGATTTCCAGCTGCTTGAGCTTATCTAGGTAGTGCCCTGAACTGCGCTTCTCACGCTCGCTTCTGTCACTTGCTCCAATTACTCATTTCTTCTCCTCCTGCTAGGCTGAGCCATGTCTCCTTTTAGTCCTCTCCTCCCTTCCTTTGCCTTCCCTCCATCCAGAGTCAGCGTCCTCACGCACAACCTAACCAGGCCACCACAGCGGGACCATTCTTTCCCCAAACAGCCCCTGGAGTCTTCCTCAGCTGAGTCCCTTGCTCCAGGAGTTCAGCCAGGCCTTGGCACTTACTTCACAGACCCCCTCCGTGTTGGCTGTAGCCTGTGCGGCCACCAACACATCCAGGTTCCCCCACCCCCCGGACTCTACCTTCTTCAGCCATGGCCTTGCAACAGCAGCCAGCTTATCCTCAGTGCTGAGTTCTTCAGTTTGAAAGGCATTGCACTATAATAAGGTTAGAGCTCATGATCACGGGTGGGGGAAGTGGTATGTCTGCATGGTATGACATTGTGTGAAAACCATCTGGGATGCCAAAGGTCTTTGCAGGACAGGGGACTGAACTCTCTATTTCCAAGTCTGTAGGTAGCAGCTCTCACTTGGGTCTGTGAGTTGACACATATGGCGGAGGTGGGCTGGAGGTATTCTTGATCTTGGATCTCGTAGGGAACATGGCAGTGGAAAATAGGATTTGGGATCCTTAATGGAACTATGGCGTGCTTGTCGGGTAGGGTTTAGGATAAGAGTTGCACTGGCAGACTTGAAGGGCTGGCTGACAGGCTTCTTGGCAGTTGAATTTTGTTGCCAAACCCGAAAGGAGGCCACAGAGTTGTGCAGGGACAGCCTTGAAGAGCTGGAATTCACTACCCGCTGCTAAGGATACAGAAGAAAACAAGGACACAATTGCCAGTTTGGGGAGGGGGCTGTTCTTCCTTCCCTGCCCCACTCCTTCAGTGACCACCTCCATTTATGCCCCACTGAAATTTTCTGGGATTCTGCTCTGCTGGGGTCTTGGCAATCTTGCTGCCATTACTAATCTGCTGCCCAAGGCAACCCCTCTGCTCTGCCTAATAACCTGAGAGAGGTGGCAGGAGAGAGAACAAATTGGGCTGGATTATGTATACTGTCAAATTTCAATTATTTTATTATTAAAGTTCTTTTTTTTTTTTTTTTTTTTTTTTCCGGAAGGGGCAACCTGTTTCATAAATTGTGGAAGTGATGGACTTCAGCACTGGATTCCTCTGTTGCCAGCTTGATTTCTCTCAGCATTAAGATGTATGCCTTTAAGAAGACATTTTGTGCTGGTGGGCAAAATGGAGAGACTGTGGAAAACAGGCACGTCAGGCTGATACTTATTAACTGATGACTAGTAATATTTGACGGATGCTAACATAGCCATAAGAACAAAACTGTGGCATTTCAGATTTTTTTTTTAATTGCTTCATCTGTAATTGTGAAACTGTAATTTCCTAGTTTCTTTTTTTAAGCTTTACCTTTCCTCCAGGGGAAATGTCTGTGATTTCCTTTGCTTTTCTCTGAGGAAACCCTACGCAGATTATTACGTGTATTGATTTGAACTAATCACTCTGACTTTGACAAGGAAGCCAAATGCAAATTCCAGGTAGGTTACAGCTTTAAGGAGCCTGTGTCTAAAGACTCAAGGCAAGCAATTTAATATAATTGGTTGTCTCTCCAGGAAATGACTTAGGATGATTTTAGTAAGGTCTCCGTAGGTACAGTTAAGAAACTCGTGCCTGACAAATTGCAATGATGCAACTTGGCAAGTGAGTTTGCGAGTGTGTTTAAATTGGCTCCAGTGTGCATCATTAAAAGCTCAAGTTCTTTCACTCCTTGAAATTAGCAGCTCTCTCATCTTACAGTCAGACGTGATTATTGCTCTAATCTAGGGACAGTGAGAGACCGCCTTGAAGGAAAAGCAGCCTGTGAAAACTGGCAGGATCTCTACAATGCTTTTGCTGTATCTCAAAAACCCCACAGAGACCCCGGTCTAATCTATTTCATTTAAAGATGATGGGTCAAACAGAGCTGGCTGCATTGCACTAGTGGGGCTGCAGCTTAAAACTGCCTGGACTGAGCTGGTTTTGAACTACTCTGTTTTATGCTGGGATGATACACAGCTGACTGACCAATTTGGTCTACATAGCAAAGGCAGTAAACTCAGAAATGGTTTCTGGCAAAGATAAGGCCAATTCACAAGTTTCCCTGTCTTCTTCTGCTGTCCCAGGCCTCCTACTCTGCAGATTTCTTCTTGCTACTCCATCTCCTTTGCAGAACCTGGAAAACAGGGGACAAAGTTTTCATTAGAAACCCAGTTTTTAATTTAATTTTAGAATAAAGAACATTCTGAGGGAGCCTAGCAGGGAGGATGGAGCCCACCTGCAATGTGAGCTGCAGGGAGGGATTATTCCCTTGCAACAGAACTACCTCAGAGCATCTTGTCTCTATGTCTGAAACACAAATGGCCATGAAAGAAAAAAGGATCGTTCTCAGCCCCATGTCTGAAGGCAGCAGCTAAGTCTGTAATTGGCCTGGGCTCATAACGAGCATCCTTAGTTGGACAGCTCAAGACCTGACAAAGCTCATTAATCCCACTATTAGTCAAAATCAGATTGCTTTGATCGCATTACTCCAGGAACATAGTCCTGGTGTGGCATGAGAGGGCTGAACAAAGCCCTTCTCCAGACACACATTTGCCCTTCTGATGCCTACATAAACCCCATAGTAACAGCTCCTCAGGTATAAGGCTAAGGACCCTCGGTGGAAGCACCAGTCTGCAGGGTTACACAATGCAGTAGCATGCACAGTGCAAAGAAGAGGCCTAAACAAATCTCAACAGTAGTATGGCATGCATAAAAAGACTTTTCCTCTCCTTCCGAGCTTTCTATTTGCTTTGAGATCCAAAGCTAGGATTCAAAATCTAGGAAAAAAAAAAAAAACAGCCAGGAAATTGCGATAATAATGAGTGTATAGATGTAAAAGCATGTGGCTGGGCACCAGGGGGAATGGCTGCTTATTTGTCTTGTCCTGGTTGCTGCACTGTGGATCGAGATGAAACTCCAGGAGATTTCAGTTGCCCCAAACATCCTGACCTTTGAGAGCCTTCTGGAGAGCAAGTGCCTTTGGCAGGGCAGGAGTTTGGTAGGGAATCTGCAGTTTGAATGCAGATTAGAGACAGCTGAGAGTTGCAGGGGGGGCAGTGTGCTGCAGGACTTGGCCAGAGCGAAGCCTCTGAAGTGACAGAGGGAGAGAGACTCTCCTAGCGGGCCAGGGCTGAGTTTTCTGCAACCAAAAAAGCCACTGAGAGGTGTTGACCTGGAAAGCAGGGCTCAAAGGAAGAACTATTTTTCCAAGGACTCACTGAATTCAGAGGCGTGTGTTCAAAACTTTTGATTTAAATTGCTCCCCCAACAGGCCTGCAATTATCTGGGCCCAGCATATCATCAACTAGTGCATGCATGTATTCTCCAAATAGACTCCTGAGATTTTTTATTTTTTTTGCTGGGCGAACGAATATCCTTTTTACAAGCAATATGTAACATCTACTTGCAACTGGCCTAAAGGCCTCATTTTTTTTTCCTGAGTAATGCTTCACAAGTACTGCAATTATTGCATATGGACTGAATATTTCAGTATCTAGAATAGAGAGAGGCTAGTAATGCTATTGTTGTGAAATATTTCTCTACTTAGGTAAAATTCACTAGGCCTTGGTAACCGTATGACAAAGCTGATAAAAAGAACAGCATAATACAGACACAGCTGAGGACGCTTTTGGTAATTGCTGATATTTTCCTGAGGCCTTAAAGTCGGCATTTGCATTTGGTACATAATAGTGGCACATACAGTTCACAAGCATCGTGAGGATCAGTAACATCATATGCACAAGCCTAGACCTTTGTAGTCTTGGGCTAACAACATCACAACCAACCTGGTTAATTGGAAGGCCTCATTAGATTTGGCTAAGAACATATCTCAGACACTGCCCTATGTTTCTACTTTTAATTATCCGGTACAACTAAGAACATGCCTACAATGACACATCTGAAAACTAGAGGTGTCACTGAGAGCCAGCAGCCCAAAGCTCTCTCCATAGTCATGGGAGACTCTCACCTTGAAGGCGCAATGCATCCCAACCTGAAAGAGGTTTCTAAGATACATGATGTGAAGCTCTCCTTGAACTTGTTTATACTTTCACATACAACTACACCACTACCTTTTAGACGTGTGCATTTTGATGAGATAGTTAGCTTTACCACATACTTCATGCTGATGGCTAGCAATGTATGGTTTAGCAGAATGTCAGACGTTGCATTGTGACAGGATTGGATTATCAGCACTGGGATCTAGATGTAAGGTCTCAGGTTAGAAGTTCCAGAAAGGGAGCATCTCACAGGCAGGAGGTGCATTCGTTTGGCTAGTATTAGCACCTCATCACTTGGCTATCTGTACAGCACTGTATTTTGGAGCCGTGTATCACAGAGAGATTTTGTATGAAGTATTGTCCTCTTGTGGCTGTCCAACAAAAGATGGGTAACTCGGAAAGTTTTCAGCTAGTGGAGAGCACATTAAGCCAGTTTGGGAACACGGAAGGGCACAGCCCTAGTTCTACTCCTAGGCATACATGAAATGTATCTGTTCACTGTGTCCATTTCTGGCATCTGTTGGGTTTATTACCTAATGATTAGCTCCATTCTCTGTTTCAAAATTTCATGGGATACGTGATTTCTGATGGTCCTAGGGCTTACTGCAGTACACACAAAGAGAACTGGACCTCATGCATTTATTCCAGCCAAAGGTCTATGCAAGCATTGCATAGGGTAGACCTGTGTTTGGTAATCCTTGGAGAATACCAGCATATCTTCTAACATATACTTGGGAGTCTTAATTTTGTAAGAGGCACACACTGCAAACATAGAGAAGAGGCTTTAGGAGTGATTGATAAACAATATTATCCACGTTAACACTGCAAAAGTTATTGGTTGGTAGTGTTGGAACAGTAAATTATACACCAAGCTGTGCATCCAGAGGGAAAGTGGTATTGCAATAAATAAATGCATGGATGCTTCCTGGAACAAGAGTGGGATTTTTTTGATTGTTCTCTGAAGTAGTGCTGGTAATTTGTGCTCATTCTTATGCCTGGCTACACATGCACTTCAAGTAGTGCATGGATTTCACAAGTGGTTTACCTTTTGTCATTTCTGGAGGGCCTATACAAAATCATAGCTGATCATAGTAATGAATTGCTAGAATGGTTATCAGTAAAGAATTTCCTGCATAAGATTCAGCTAGAATATTCTTGTGAGCTCTCGCTATAGAACCAGTGTGTAAGTCATTCCTGCAAGTACTGAGGTACTGTTTAATATAGTAATGCAAGGTATACGGAAAGATCCTTCAATGCCAAGTCTGCCTAGACTTCTATGCACTGGGAGAGGGGAAAAAATTAAATGTCTGAGTAGATCCTAAAAGTGATAATACCGTTGTTATGAAAGTCTACAGGGCAAAATTTATAGGAAGAAGTGTAGTCTTTTATCAGATACTGGATTATATTCCATTTTGTATCCCACCAGATAAAGCCAAAAGAACAAAATGCATTCTGGGTACACCATCCCTTCCCTGAGCTTCAGTTTGTGCCCATTGCCTATTTTCCTGTCATTGGGCACCACTGAGAAGAGTCTGGCTCCATCTTCTTCACACCTTCCCATCAGATATTTATAAACATCGATAAGATCCCCCACCATGAGCCCTCTCTTCTCTGGGCTAAACAGTCCTCTGCCTCCCTTTGTAAGAGAGATGCTCCAGTGCCTTAATCATTTCATGGCCCTTCACTGGACTTGCTCTGGTAAGAGGCAGAGTGCTGTGCAGACTCCTGGGCGTGCATGTTGTGGTGATAAATCTGGGTGCATCTTAACTATGCTTCTGTGCTGCGATGATGAACACTCATGGCTGGAGATAGACCTCAGGTTTGTTAAAGCACTATGGCATGGCATTCCAGCTGTGGTGCCTGGTGCAGAATAATTGAGAGGACTTTGTTGTTTGCACACTGCTCTGTACTGAAACCAAGTGTCAAGGATGTGTTTCTTAGGGGCCTTTTATTGTGGTTGCTGCCTTTCTGTAAAGGCTAAGCTCATGACTGTTTCCTGCTGGAACTCAGCTCTCAGTGCTAATGAATGTGCATTCTTAACAGTAAACCAGTGAAAGTATGAAAGTAGTTTAAGTTTTGTTCACCTTCAGCTGTGGGTCATCATGTTGACAAGGGGTTCATAATGCATTTTCTGATTTTTTTTAAAGTATATTTCAACAACTTTAAAAATAGCATGATTGTCCATTCCTATCCCAAACCATTTAAATTCCAAAGCCAGGCTTTAAGAAGTTGGTAAATGCCTCCATGAATTTTTCATGAAGCTTTTTTTTTTGGGGGGGGGGGGAGGGAAGGGGGCTGCCTCTGTTCTCATGTTGACATCACAGCAGAGTTGTTATGGATGGGATTGATGTGAAACAGTGCAGGTGAGGCATCTGTACCAGGGCTTTCTGTGTAGTTCCCTGTGCAGCAGGTGAAGAGAAATCAAGAATTGGCATTCATCCCATCCCAAAGTAAATATTTCTCCTACGCCAGATGAACTGCACCATCATAGCACCTTTTCTCTCAGCTGAAAAAGAGCCTCGGAGCCACGCACGGATGTGTAATTTCAGGGTCCAAACTAGGCAATTCCTACATCTGCAGTTAAATAAAAACCAGCAGGGCATTGTCTCCAGAACTGGTTTGGTATGACTGTCACTACTTAAATAATACAGAGCCTATCACAGCGTTGGCATGCACCAAATCCATGTCCGTCTATCTCTTTCCCTCCCCCCTCTACCCCCAAGACAATGACAGGATACAGTGCCAGGTGACTGCTCATTAATAGTTTGCCCATGGCTAACCGCTTCTGAAGTGGTAAATGGGAGAAGAGAACTGACCCATTTGGATGTGAGCCATGCTATACTCTCATAGTTTTGGGGAACAGTAGTCTGCATTGACAGCTGGAAGACCCTTTCTTACCCTTTTCAGTAAGGTCATACCAATGTAATATTCACCAACAAACTGAGGCAACCAGATCATTGCTTCTGGTACCAACAGGCTGTGCAGTCACCAACAACGTTTACTACCTCTATAAATGGAAGGAATCTCTTACGAATTGTGGACTAAACTAGCACTGTCTGAATACTACGGAAAAGTTTTCTGTAGCTACACCGTCAAAAAACATTTCAGATGTTTCTGAAAGCTACAGGCAAGTTAATGACCATGAATTTCCAAACATTTGCTTCCGAGTTGGGAAATGAAGCAGACAGCTGGGGACTGGACAAACATATCTTTTCTCATTAATCAAGATTTTCAAAATGAATATTAACCCAGATGGATGACCAGCATAAGGCACTTCAGAAGAAAGAGTTTTAGGAAGTGTAAAGAACATTCTGAGAAGGAGTTTCTTTAAAGCATCTAAGATTGAGCTGTTGTGAAAGGTCTGGAACTAGGTTTAATAATATTTTAAAATGATATGTGCGTGCCATTGTTTTGGCCACAAACTATTTCACAGCAGATAAAAGCTTGAGCAAACGTTAGCTGTTTCCAACAGCCTCTTTCTAATCAAAATGATACGCAGGTGACTTTGAACTGCATATCAAATGGTTGTCTGAGAGTGGGAATGGACAGCACTGTCAAGGAAATCCTGATGTAATGGGTTTAAAAAAAAAAAAAAAAATCTCTGCTGGGAGCAGAGGCCAAGACCTTTAGAAGCTGTAGGGATTAGCTTCTTTGTGCTTGAGGTAGGTTTGGTCATTGCTGCTTCTGTTGGGTTTAGCATGGATATCTGTCTGTTTGAATACCTGATCTAGAAGATTGGGTTTTTTTGGAAGGAGATTGTCTGCTGTAGAAACAATAGCCCTACTAAGAGCAGCATGCAGAGATGCAACCAGACTGCAGCACCCTGAAAGCCTTGTGGGATTATACAGGAAAATGCAAAATTCAGAGATGCAAGAAACTTCTGACTCTTCTTCTCTGCCTCATATACAGTTTAAGAGTGAGTGGACCAAGGAAAGAAGTTGTGACAGTGTGCTCCTTTCTCCCCCCACTGATGTGCTCTCTCCCCCTCAACCTGACCTCCCTGTAAACAGCACGTATGTAGGGGCTAGTTGAGCATGCACCAGCTAAGACCTGTCTAGCATGCAAATACAACCATGAGTCAATCATCTCCCCCCCATAAATAGGGGGCAGCCCAGAGACCATTGAGCTCTCCTGAACAGCAGCGGGCTGCACTGCAGAACCTCCTTTTGAGTAGGAGCGCCTCTCAAGGTCACTCCTCGAGGCTGAGAGATTCATTACCCGCCACAGATCCTTGGTAAGTGATCAACAGCATGCTGAACTTTTGTGAACTTCGCAAAACTTTCCTGAGTTATATCCCTGACTGATAGCACACCTAATTCCTTACACATAAACCGTTGACCAAGTCTGAGACTAGGACTGGATTCTGCCGCACCTAGGCTTCTCTTCGGAGGAGTTTAGAAAGCAAGGGGGTCCAGTCTGAATCTTGTGACTCAACGGGAGGGTTCCCTTTGCACTCACCCCTTTAGACATCAACTGTTGACCAAGTCTGGGACCAGGACTGGAGCCAGCTGCACCTGGGCTCCTCTCCAAAGGAGTTTAGAAAGCAAGGGGGTCCAGTCTGGACCTCGTGACTCAACGGGAGGGTCTCCATTGCACACGCATCTGACCCTGTCCTTCATGCAGTAAATAACTGAGAGAACCTTGCCAATCGAACCTCGTTAAATCGTTCTTATTTACGACTGAACTTTGTTAAGTCGCTGTTTTACTGCAGTAAACGTAGTGCTGCTTCCTTCTTACAAGGGAAGTGCATCACTCCTTTCGCGACAGAAGTCTTTTCTCAAACCTTTTGCAACTAAATCATAGGTGGAAGAGACAAAAGGGGCATGTTGTAGAATGTCATGTAGTACACCTCTGTTTTCTTCCCTGCTCTGCTGTCAGATATTAGACCAATCACTTGTAAATCCCTATGGATTTCCTATCTATGGAATGAAAGGCCAGTGACGCAAAGGACTTAGAAACTTCTTCCATTACATGCCTGCTTTCCTGTAGTTTTACTCTTGTTGTTTATTTATATCCACCATATTTAATAAATACTGTCTGTATATTAAGATAATTCTCCAAGAATGAAATGAATCACCATCTAAAGGTTCTTCTGTCTCTCTAGTTTAGAGGGAAACATCCAAATCAGAGTCAATATATTCCGCTCCTCAGGCTGACAGTGCAAACAAAATGCATAACGTAAAATACTGAAAATCTTCAGTGGCATCTAAGCACACTGCAGGGGGCTTTCAAAACATCCTGAGGATGCTATCAGCTCACAGAAAAGAATTTCTCCATCTGATAGCAGTCAGCGTGCTATATGCAACAGCTAGGTGCGTTTATGTTCAACCTCAGTGCAACAGCTCACAATGGCAAGGCAAAATTGGAGCACTATTTTATATGATGTCATCCCCAGGCTAAATCTCTTGATCCACAGCCTGAGAAACACAGGTGGAAAGGATGCCCTGATGTCAGCTGTCACTGTCCACCTATCTAGCCTGAACTTCATCAGTTTCTCTAGCAGGATGTCATGAGAGACTGTGTCAAAAGCCTTGTTGCAACTGAGGTAAACAAGTACCTCTCCTCTCCCCTCACCCGCCAAGCCAATCATCTCCTCAGAGCAGGCTGGCAGCTTTGTTAAGCAGAGTTTTCCCCTCATAAAGCCATCCTGTCTACCTCCAGCCTATCACCTTTCCTTCCCATGTCTGGAAATGACGTCCAGGATTAGTTGCTCCATCACCATCCTAGGGACTGAGGTGAGGCTGACTGGCTTGTAGTTCCCTGAATCCTCCTCCTTGCCCTTCTTGAAGGTAGCAGGGGCATTTGCTCTCTTGCAGTCCTTGGGAATCTCTCCTGTACACTTCCTTTTTATGTTTGAGGTCAGCCAGGAGCTCCTTGCTCATCCACATAGGCCTCTTGCTACCTTTGCTTGATTTCCTGCTTGTTGGAATGGACCACTCTTGAGCTTGGAGGAGGTGATCCTTGAATATCAGCCAGCTGTCTTGGACCCCTCTTCCCTCCAGGACCATAACTTATGGAATCCTTCCCGAGCAGGCCAAATTCTCTTCTCCTCAAGCCCAGGGTATTGATCCTGCCTTTTGTCCTCTGCTCCCTCCTCACAGGATCCTCAGCTCCACCATTTTGTGGTCACTGCAGCTAAGACTGCCCCCGACTTCCACATCTCCAGTCAGTCCTTCCTTGTTTGTATGTATGAGATCCAGAGTGCCTCTCCTCCTCAGCTCCTTGATCACCTGTGTTAGAAAGTTGTCATCAATGCACTCCATAAACTCCCTGGATTTCTTGTGCCCTACTCCATTGTCCAGCCAGCCAATATCAGGGTGGTTGAAGCTCATAGGACCAGGGCCTGTGGACATAAACTTTATTCCAGTTCTCTGAAGAATGCCTCACCTATTTCTTCTTCCCGAAGAGATTATCTACAGCAGACACCCATTACATGGTCACCAGTGCTGGTCTGCCCCCAGTCCTGACCCATGAGCTCTCAGCTGGCCTCTCACCTGTCACCACAGAGAGCTCCATGCATTCCAGCTGCTCATTCAACTATTTCTCTTCTCTTCACACTTGAAACAGATTGCATTTTAAGCAAGAACCTAAATTTTGTCAAATTTAACTTGATGGCTTCAAGGAAGTACTTCAGCTGCTGCCTTGTACATCATACCCATTCAACTTCACCTGCAACATCTAAGTTGATTGTAGAGAGGGGCACACTATTTCTGTGCTCATCCTGCACCACAGGTGTCTGCCTCCTGACAATATAGAGAAAGAAGATTGAAATCAGTATTCAGAGATATGACATCCCCGCTGTTGAAGGGACCATGTCTGTACCACACTGGCATGAGCTGTCTGAGGGTCCAGAGACACATCTCCTTTAGCAGAGCAGAGACTATGAGAAAGCAGGGAAAACCAAGGGGGAGGGAGCAATGGATTCACACACCTCACCCCAGAAGAATCAGCTGGAGAAGAGCAATTACACAGCCATTTGCCCATTGACCACAAGGCGGCTGGGCATCTGTCAACCCTCCATGCCCCATCTCCTCACCATACCGCACGCTTGAATTGCCTTCTCTGAGTCCCTACCCCAAATTGTCTTAGCTCTATGCTATGCCACCTTTTTCCTGAAGCTGCTTACCTTCCTCTGATAGTCTGCACTGTCATCTGTTTCATCTCTCAAGTGCCCCACTCCTGACCCCTTATTCAGGCAGGCACCAACAATACTGGCACCAGGGGTCACTTCTGCACTTTGGCAGAGTGACAGGGGTGCTGTTGAGCACATGCACTGATATAATGGGCTTTCTCCACAAAGGGGCCCACAAATGAGCTCTCAGGTCCATTCATTGGGTTCACCAACAAGATAACCATTTAAATGAGAAGAGTCAAGTCTAGTCACTTAAACATTTTAAACCAGGCCTAGACATACAGGTGAATTCAGAATGCCAAACAGAAGACACTTTTCAGAGCCAAGGACTGGACTCAAGTCCCAGACCTAGGTCTCTATATAGCTTGACTACCAGTGTACTTCTTCAGCATCTGCTTAAGCCGAAATAATGGCCTAGGGAAACAGGCCGTTGCCCTCTTCAGCTCAAGAGGGACAGAAGGTAGCTCCAGGTTCTTAAGTGTTTCATGCCTAAGGAAAGAAGTGACCTCATCTAGTAATCGAATCAATCACAGTGTCTAGAAGATGCCATTCCCTAGTACAAAACACAGCAGCTGTTTCTAGGAATTATTGCTATGCTAAGGTTGAAATGCTGGAAGCTTACCAAAAGTCTATATTCCCACTGAGAAACCATGAGAGGAAAAAATTAAGGGGAAGAAGCTGACAGTTCATATATATTGGGATTTGGCCCAGAGTCAGTATAACTATCCTGGTCTGAGAAAAGGCAAAGGATGGAACTGACCACCAATATATCAGGTTTTATCTTCCAGGGGGATCATTCTATTACAGTGCAATGCAGCCAGTCTCCTAACACTGCACTGAAACACTGGCATGGCATTAATCCCAGAGGAAAGGAGCACTCCTACCAAGCAATTGCATCTTCAACTACTAACGGCTCCTTCCCTATCCCCTCCCCTCCCCCCAGATAGGAAGAGGAATAGGGTACATCACCTCTGCAGAACACTCTGCATGTCCTAGAAAAGGAGAGGGAAGACAACAAGTCAGATCCCACCAAACCCCCCCCCCCCCCCCCCATCAGCATAAATATTGTAGGGTGTGTCTGCATGCCCAGCAATCCTTTTGCCTGTTAGTGCTGGGCTTTATCTAACCCAGGTGTCATTAATTCTGCTAATTATTTGGGGGAAATGGAAAGAAAGGCAGCACTTGTAAGGTCTGGCTCATGACATCTGGATGAGTCACACCCCATTTTTACCCTTTGAGTATAAAGTCTTGCTTTCCAAGGTGCAGACCTACCATGACTAAGTTTAAAGCTCAGCCTTTTCCTCACCTCACCAAGAAAGATGAAAGTCATGTTGCTCTCAGCTAGACCACATGGAAGAGATTAAACGGGGAGATCCAGGGCTCCTGGTTGCAGAGGGCTATACAGATTAATAGTGACCTCTCAAAATGCAAGGCAGAGCTTCAGCCCTGCCCCAGAGAAAGGGACTGCCACAAGAGCTTCTTTGAAAGGCTGTGACAGAGAAGTCACCAGGAGATTAGAGAGCATCTCCCAGCTGGGGACTGACCTGAGGCAACACCCCTAGGGAAGAAAGAGCCCCTCTTGTCAACTCTTCTGAGCTCACCACACCACTCCAGTTCACTCCAGCTGGGTGGGCCTAAAGAGAAGGCCCCTACCCCACTCCTCTCAGCTCTGCCCCTTCTTCCACTTACTCTCAGCTCCTTGGGCTTTTTCTCCTCCATGGATAAATGTTCCTTCAAATCCTTTGCTTTTCTGCCCAGATGCTCCACGCAAGCTTGTAGCTTATCCTGGAGAGGGAAGGGCAAGAGATTCTGCTCAGGCAAAATGGTCCAAGGCATCAGATGCTGAAGCAGCACTGAGAAGGCTTGGATCATACCAGCTGAGAATCATATACCAATTGATCTGACATGTCACTTCATGCACTTTGCTTTCATGGGATGTCAGTTATAAATTCCAGCAATCCTCTGGCTATTCACACTGAACATCTGCATCAGGTACTACACTGAGTGTTTCTGGGTTAAAGTTCTGAACACCTGTGTGTACAGCAGCAATACAGGTTACAATATTCCTCTGCCTTCAAAATTTAGCTTCTGAACAGCAGCTAGAAGTGCAGACAAGGAGTCAAAGCAAGATAGTTCTACACTGTATAGCTTAATTTTTTCTAGGGAGTCAATCACCAGAGCAACTTTCCAGGAAACCTACTGTATCTCTGAATCAAAATGGAACTTCTGACTCCACCCTCAGATACAGGACAGCAGGAGTTACTCAGTGGAACATCACAAATTTTGCTCTAACACTCCCTCCTGCCTCTGAAAACGACTAATCGAATCCTAAGTTGAGATTCCTAAAAAAAAAATAAAGAATTGGGGGGGGGTCCTGAAAAATGCCTCCAACATTTTGGATGCAACTTGTGCAGACACCTTGGCTGGGATTCTGTCCAAGATTAAGACATCTACATTTAGATGAATTAGATGAATTAGATGCCTAAATTCCACTAGATGTCAGTATAGTCACAGGAGTATTCTAGAAAGCTAATTAGCTGACTATGCATCTACTGTCCGGTGAAGTGAATAAGCACATTTGTCAGACTGTTGGTTCTAGCCACCAACACAGCTAGCTCAATTGGTTGAGGTTGCCTCAGAGGGTGAAGCACGCATCCCACTCAGCTGCTGGAATGTTTCTTCAGCTTCAAGATGGAGAGCCCATGAGCAGTAACATCAGTTTCTGATGTCGGAATCATTACTGTAGTTTTGGGTGGTCTCACCTCAAGCTGGCCATGAGGTATAGGCACATTTCTACACAGAGCTGCCTTAGTTCCCGTTCCTCCTTGCTCTATCCATTAGACTCCAGTTTCTTTACTGGATCATAGAAACGAAACCCTGAGCCCCCAGCACGTACCCTCCTCCTTCTGTAGCAGGGACTGTCTTTCTCCTCCCTTTTTGCAGAGAAGAGCGGAATCTACTAATAAGTTCTGCTTCGCTGCTTAGAGCGGGTAGGAGCCAGTAGTCATTGGGCCTACACTCAGCTCTTATGCCTAGATTAAACTCCTTCCCAGAACTGGGGAGGCCCTACATCCTCTTTCATAATCTACTCATGTTCTGATCCCTAGGCTCCGCTTCCAAACTGTGGTGCTTGAATACAAATTTCTCTAGAGTTTCTCTGGTCACCAGCACCCTTTTGAAATATTTAGCGTCAAAGTCAAACTAGAGATGCAACACTTGTTCCCAGACTGTTCTGCTGCATTCCTGTGACTTAACAAGTATTGGTGGGTCTGAACTGCCCTACTGCCTTACTTAGGATGAGATGGTTAGAAGTTTAAAGACTGGAGTGGAATGCCAGGTATCTCAAACCTTGTGAAGGAAATGCTTTCTAGCAGTACCTCCGGGAGATACCACTTGCTTACCTTGTGTTTTTTGAGGGCTTCATCCAGGGGCCCTCCTGTATGAGTGAGATGGCCGTGGGAGACTGCACACACCACACACATGGCTTCCTGGTCCTCCTTGCAGAAGAGATTGATGACCTCATGGTGCCGGCAGCAGAGCTTCTCGTTCTGCATCTTTTCCTTGACAAAAGGCAACTGCCGGGCTGTCTCCACTATGCTGGCCAGCTGCCGGTTGGGGTACATGACTTGCTGAGCACAAACATGCTGACACATTGGGCAGCTGAAGTCCTTGACCACTGGCTCCCAGTAGTGGGTGATGCAGGCTCTACACAAGCTGTGGCCACCAGGAATCATGACAGGGTCCTGCAGGTAGTCAGACTGATGGAGCAAGTGGTGTCCATGTTAAGGACCTCCAAATGACTGAGGCAAGCCATTGGTGGTAGTGCTATGAGATGGGCACAGACTTCGGGAGACAGTTCCTATATCCTCATATAGGAATAGTCACCTGGAGGGAAAAAAAGAAAAAGAAAAAAAAGAAAACCACACCACAGAGCAAATAGATCACATACATGCATTATGCAGCATGTGGACTCAAGGAAGCCTAAGAATCAGGCCTCATAGATATTCTCTCCTAGCTTGAGTGAGGAGAGAAGACTAGAGAAAAGACATGGGCTATGTAACCCAGACACCTGGTTCAGCTTCATTGTCCTGTTCCTCACTGACCAAGGCAAGCAGTAATTTAAGTAACAAGCATTTATTGAATTCCCCAGTACCTTGCAGGAGGAGTTCTTTCCCCATATCAGACATGGGGGGGGAAGGCAGGCTGGAAATAGCACGCATGTTAGCAAGCGTAGTAGTACTGAATATTTCTGCTCTGTCACCTACATACAGACTTTTTCCCTTGAACTCAGTACATGGGGACTAGACACACAGAGAAACAGAAATGAGAGGTCCCACTTTCATACATAGCCCCCTGAAGGCAGTCTGGAAGAGGACTTATTAAAAGATAGCCCAGGCCTCATGGCATAGACTAAATAGACTAGCTTCCCCCTCTCACTGTTTACACATGGTGCTTACAAGATGAAAAATTCCAATGCAAACAAGTTTGTTAACAAGGAAAACATTTTTCATCCAGAGGGTGACAAAACACTGGGACAGAAGCCTAGAGAGACTGTGATATCTTCATACTTGGAGACAGGGAAAAACCAGCTGGATAAGACCCTTAATGTCTTAATCTAATTAGGCCTACTTTGAGCAAAAGACTAAATTAGGAGACCTACAGAGAACTCATTGAACATAAACTAGTCCACAATTTCACAACCCTGTAGATCTCCACTTCAAAAAAGAAAAAGCATACTACAGTTGAAGGAAATCAACAGGAGCAGGACACCCCTAGACAGACTGAAAAAGAACAAGTCTAACCAAGTAAGACCTCTTGATAAAATTTTAAAAGCTAGAAGCACTACGAGTTAGGCATTCAGGGCATCTAAGCTTTTTGGTCACAACACTACCTTGCCAAGGATAACTTCCAAGCTAAAGAATTTGTTAGGCAATACACATCCCAGGTGGACTGCCACAGACCTTTGCTTTCAGCAACTAGAGAACAATTCCCACTCTTCTGCTTTACGGAAAAAAACACAGATGTGGCTAACAATGGCATTTACATAGGAGCAACAGCTGTGATTGCCACCCACATGCCCTTTCCTACCTCACCCTATGAGTATGAATATGAACCATATTAATTTGTGGGTTTAGGCATTAGTCATGGAATCTCTCTCCTTTCCCTCTACGTTGGATGTATATTCCCTGAGATGTTGCAGAAATCCTCTGCGCCCTCCGGGGTGACCCCTTCATTGATGTTAGGAGAAACAGTGCAGGTTTCCTTGACTGCAGAAGCAACTTGGACACCTGTGGTATGGTCAGAAATACAAGTTTATTGTCCTGTTCCAGGCTGTGTTGATCAGATTCAGGACTAATCAACAGGTACCCACAAGCAGCCCTAATGTCATTAGCTTATATTTCTCTTTCCTCTCTTCCCCTCCCAACTATGCTTTCCCTTTTGACTCCTGTTTTGCTCGTTTCACACCTGTATTTGCTATTTATATGATTATGTTGGTAACTCTAGCCTTCCTGAGCAACTTTGCTAAGACAGCAATCCTATTTCACTGTCTTTCAATATCCTTCACCCATGGGGAGTTCCTGACAAGCCTCTTTCACTCTCTGTAATGTCCAGCAGTTTCTCCTGTTTTTATCCTATTAGTGTAACCTCGGGTCATGGAGAGCCACCTGCCCAGATAGATAAAAGCCTGTTCAGATCTCCTTCTTTTTCAGAGTGCTGGGTATTACCAAGAGTGGAATAAATCCAAATCTTCTCAACATTTTGGAAAGAGACCATCTCTGTTATACAAAACTGAAATAACAGAGATAAAGTCTGTTTCTATTTAAAAGTAGACTGAAATTTAGCAAAACATCATTTCAGGACAATGTGGAACTGGAAGGTTACAGTCTAGGAATCCTAGAATAGCCTCATTTTCACACGTGTTCTTTGTGGCTTGTATGTCCAATTTATTGATAGAATTGATACAGCAGCAGCAGATTGTAGTGATGTATTGTTCCGTGCAAACAAATTGCAGTTACTTACCTTTGGTTTAATAAAGACATGATAAGTGAAAATGGATATGAATTTAACTCTTTTCATAGTCGTGGAGTTTAAGTGCAGCTGACATCTACTCTGGAATATCATTGTAATCCCAGGCAGACAAATGCATTTGAAACCTTAATTTCCCCAAAGATGCTGACCATCCATTTCTGTCTTCACAGGTAACTCTGTATATCCTGCACACCTTCAAAAGTCAGCTCAGGAATTCATACGTCCATGTACCTACTAGTCAGACAGTCAGTTTGTTATGAGTGTGAATGGAGCTTGGTTTGGTGCAGGAATGAGCAGAATTAATCAAAGAGTGTTTTCTATCAGACATTTGTCTAGTAGAATGCCATCAAAGTTGGCTGGAAAGAGTTGGAATCCAACCAGCAGACTTTAATGTCTTTTTCTGAATAAAAAAAAAATATATATTAGTATCACAGTTATAAATATGGCAGTGAAGGAATAGTTGGTTTATTTGTAATAAATCTGGAGTAGCTCTACATGCATATGCCTGCTTATGGAATTCATCTCACCTAGAGATATACCTTTAAGCATGCCTTTGTTACTGTCTTCCATCTTAGTTTCTTCTCAATAGGGAGGGGGAGGAAAAAAAAAGTAACAGGTGTTTTTACAGAATGGTTCATGTGAGTATCTTAGACATCTGCTACATGATGAGATGAGTTATGCCATAGAAGTGCCCATTTTTTCCTTCCTTTTCCCTATTCAGGATGTGTAGAATGATAAGTTCAGGAGGCTGCAGCCAGGGCCTGTCCCTCTGGCCCTGAGCCAGGTGGGCAGAGAAGACCTAGAGGTGGTAGCCGAGTTCAACCAAGAGTCCAGATGACCAGGAGAGTTCCTGGTGATGAAGCAGGTATGAGGTCAAGCTGAGAAGTCAGCCTGCGGGTCAGAGCCAGGATCAGGCCTGGTGAGGGTAACCAGGGACAGAGACAGTCCAGTGCCTACTGGCAGGCCCAAAGTGACAAGATAGGTGCAGGGTCAAGCTGGGAAGTCAGTCCACAGGGCAGGGTCCACAGCAATGGAGTCTGCACGCTGAGCTGAGCTGAGCTGGAGATCAGTGCTCCTCTAGGGTAGCTCAGACAGAAACTGAAGGCCCAGGGTTGAGCTTAAATGGGGCTCCTGGGCCCATGGGCAGGAGGTGCCAGTGGCTGCCTCAGGCGAGGATGATCAGGCCCATTAAGGCCTATTAGTGCCCTCAGACCCTGAAAACAGTAGTAATATTACATATTAAAAATAAATATTAAATATTAAAAACTTTTCTGTAATAGCAAGAGCTACAGCTTTACTGTGAGAAAGTACAATTGTGACACTTTTGACGGTGATTATTTTCACCTAAGTTTTTACTTTCAAATTTGATGCCTTGAAGATATCCCAGCTTTGTTTTCGACTGTTGCTAACTAGTACCGGTTCAGCAGTATCGCCTCCACGTTCTGTTTCCATTCCCTTACCTCATACATCCTTGTAGTCTTTTTTTTCCTGACTCACAGTCTGAAGGTGATCATTAACCTTTTAGCAATAGTGGGTCACATTCATCAGGCACCATAGACTGTTTACAGCATTAGTGATGTGGGCGACTCGAGTCTTCCATGCAAGAACAAAGTTACCACACAGCAGGTGGTGCTGAGGGACAGCCTACCCTCTTTTGTTGTGGGTGAATATCCTTGAACCAATTCACATTCATCGCAGGCTAAAAGTGTGCAGACAGAAGAATTTTTTACAAATGCTGAGGCTGGGATTCATCTTACTTAAGTTTAGACTTCTGTTAATGAGCTGCCAAAGCATAAACCAAACTTGTAGGCTCTTTCTATAGCTCATGAAGGCAAATAAAAGTCTGTTTGCCTCCATAGTTTTGGAAGAGAGATTGATCACACCTGTCTCTGTCTCCCTTGAAAGGTCTATATTTATATCTATGAATTACAGGAAGAGTGTAGAGTGACCAGCTCAGGTTTATGGAATTATTTCAAGTCCCCGTTAATGCAGCTTAATGCTGCCCTGAGTTCTGGTTTTGGATCACATTCCATCTGACTCAGGGAGCTGGCTCTCAGAGAACAAAAAGCCACTGGCTTCAGTAGGGAAAGACTTCAGTCTCAGCTGCTTTGGCCATGGAAGCAGCACAGAGAAGGAAACGGAACCTGCTATAACACTGCCTCAACACACAGAGTTATTAGACAAATGGGTGTAAGACGATTTTTCCCTATCCTTAGGAAGGACTGCAAGTAAAGGTCCCATAAAAAGCTACACTCCCTCTCACTGGGGGTCATCACTCAGAGCAACCCATTCTGCCCATCCTGAACCACTTAGACCCCTTAATGTGTAAACATAGTGTCTGAGGAAGAAATATGTTCCACTCTTCCATAGCCATAGCTTTATCATTAAGACTGACAGGTGTCATTAAGCAATAACCAGTCAGTTCCCAGAGCAACTCTGGCAGGATCTAGAAGTACAAATTTTCTGCAAGCAAACATTTTCATGCTTCCTAGAATACTGTGGATGTTTCAGATATTCCTGACTAAACTGTGAGAGAGGACTACAGCAAAGAAAAATAAATAACCCAGACAAGCAATACCTGTTGATCCACTTTTAACCCAGCTATCTCCTGAACACCACGGCTTTCACATAGTCTAGACGAGAACTCCGGAAGCCATTACATTGCCAGTCTAATGCAGTCTGGAAGAGGACTCGGTCCAATGCAAATACATTGCAGACCTCATGGTGCAGCCCAGACAGACGAGCTTCCCTCACTCATCATCTTACACATGGCACTGCACATTCATTGTCCCAGGAGTCGCCCCCACTCCACAACATGAGCAGCCACTGTAAGCACAGTCTAACCAAGGCTGCGTTACCTGGGACATTTCTGCCTGCCTAAGCCCCGCTGATGACTTTCGCTGCTAGGGACAGTCAGAGCAGATCACTCTTCAGCTGAGTAACCCAATTCAGCTCTCTGCTCTGAAGGCCAACAGTTTGTCAAACAACCTCTAAGCCCTCAAAGTAGCACAAATAAGCTAGCTTTTCTGGCAGGTAGAGATGTCCTTAAACTCCTGCCAGAATCAGGGGAAGGGTCTTTGTTCGTATGTCTCAAAGGCTCCTCAGCTTCCCAGAACAGCTGTCTTCATCATCTTATCGTAAAGTAATTTCAATAAGTGTCCAGTGATATTGCAAGAACAGAGAGAGGTTAATGGCAAACTGTTTACTAAAGCATGATATCTATGTCAACATCTTCCAACAGACCATTATTTTTCTTTTCTTCAAAAGAGTTAATTATTCAAGGACCTTACAAGAAAATTATATGTGGGATTAGGTGAAAGTGCAAAGGCAGTGTTAAGGCAGAGGCACCAGAACTCTAAGCAAATCACCAGCGATTACCTACTTGAAGAATTTTCTATCTGCATTTGAAGAAAAATCTACGCCGATGGATGGACACATAATCTGAGCCTGGATGGTCCACAGATGAACAGGTTATCACAGCAAAATATCTGCTCCACAGATGAGCAGGCTGCCTGAAACTAGATGGTCCATGAGCCAAAGAGGTTATCTAACAAAGGACACGAGTCCAAGGGTAGATGTGTTATTAGAGACAACAGGAGTCTTCTGTGGAAAAACCAGCTAACTGTGTATCAGGACTGTGCATTTTAATTAGAAGAAGAATTATCAAGTTTGATCATAATTAGTAACAGAGATGGTTTCACATTCAGATGGCATACTTAAACTCCACAGAGTTGCACTGCAGCTCTTCAGAGTCAGATAAGCAGAACTGATTCCTCTGATATCTTACACTGTACTGCTATTTACATGAATATGGTCTTGTTATTATTAAAAAAATTTGTATTAAAGTTTGCAGTCTAAAGCTTTGTTAAGCTTTGTTTGTGAGTTGATAGGGACAGACCAGGGTTCACTGAACTTGCTAGGACACTTATGTCATCAGTTTCACTAGTAAAAAGTAGTAAGGGCAGGGAATGAGATGGGCATGTCCTATGATCAATGACAACAAAGACACCCTTAGAGGATGATTCCTTCTGCTTATCACACTTATCTGAAGATGGGGTGAATTGTCCTTTGAAGGTGATATTGCTTCCTTTGTCTATAGGGGGAGCCTAGAATAGATGTTGACTAGACCCCTAACCAAGGGTAGGGGAGATTAATTCACAGAAAGATTCTTCATTAGAGTGCACCTGCTGCGACTCCTGATTAAGGCCTGGTGTCTTGCAGGAGATCTAATTTACAGACATTAAACTGCATCGAGAGTCATAAATACACCAAGTACTTCCAAGTAACACCATTTTTCTGAAGAAAGAATTCCAAAGTGGCAAGCTGAGTGTTAGAATATCACATTTCATAATGAAGTTGTTTCTCAGCGTGTCGCTCCACTAATGTTTCACAACGCCCAGGCTGCAGGTCAGCTGCAACATATAGGGAAAAGAATGAGCTGTTGCTCTAAAGGCAGTACCGAATTGCAGAGTTCTGCAAACATCGAAGCAAAGAACATTTATCTGCGCATTTATCTGGAGCAGGGAGGGGCTCTACTGCAAGTTTGAAGTCCTAAAGTTTTTCTATTTAGATAAATCTTCTGATTTGTTTCAGTAAGATGTCTTTGTAGTGAACAGGAAACAACTCGCTATTATGAAGGTACATGAAATGTTTCACAGAATCACAGAATGGTTGAGGTTGGAAGGGACCTCTGGAGATCATCTAGTCCAACCCCCTGCCCAAGCAGGGTCACCTACAGCAGTTGCCCAAGATCGCGTCCAGGCGGGTTTTGAATATCTCCAGAGAAGGAGACTCCACAGCCTCTCTGGGCAACCTGTTCCAGTGCTCTGTCACCCTCACAGTGAAGAAGTCTTTCCTCATGTTCAGATGGAAGCGTCTGTGTTTCAGTTTGTGCCCGTTGCCTCGCGTCCTGTCACTCGGCACCACTGCAAAGAGTTTGGTCCCATCTTCTCTACACCCTCCCTTCAGATACTTGTACACATTGATAAGATCTCCTCTCAGCCTTCTCTTCTCCAAGCTAAACAGGCCCAGCTCTCTCAGCCTTTCCTCATAAGAGAGATGCTCCAATCCCCTAATCATCTTTGTAGCCCTTCGCTGCACTTGCTCCAGTAGTGCCACATCCCTCTTGTACTGGGGAGCCCAGAACTGGACGCAGTACTCCAGATGTGGCCTCAGCAGGGCTGAGGAGAGGGGGAGGATCATCTCCCTCGACCTGCTGGCAACACTCTTCCTGATGCACCCCAGGATACCATTGGCCTTCTTGGCCACAAGGGCACATTGCTGCCTCATGCTTAACTTGGTGTCCTTCAGCACTCCCAGGTCCTTCTCCGCAGAGCTGCTTTCCAGCAGGTCAACCCCCAACCTGTACTGCTGCATGGGGTTATTCCTCCCCAGGTGCAGGACCGTGCACTTGCCTTTGTTGAGCTTCAGGAGGTTCCTCTCCACCCACCTCTCCAGCCTCTCCAGGTCTCTCTGAATGGCAGCACAGCCCTCTGGTGTATCGGCCACTCCTCCCAGTTTTGTATCCTCAGCAAACTTGCTGAGGGTGCACTCTGTCCCTTCATCCAGGTCATTGATGAAAAAGTTGAACAAGACTGGACCCAGTCCTGACCCCTGGGGGACACCACTAGCTACAGGCCTCCAACTAGACTCCACACCACTGATCACAACTCTCTGAGCTCTGCCATTCAGCCAGTTCTCAATCCACCTCACTGTCCACTCATCTAACCCACACTTCCTGAGCTTGTCTATGAGGATGCTATGGGAGACAGTGTCAAAAGCCTTCCTCAAGTCAAGGGAGACAACATCCACTGCTCTCCCCTCATCTACCCAGCCAGTCATTCCATCACAGAAGGCTATCAGATTGGTTAGGCATGATTTCCCCTTGGCGAAGCCATGCTGGCTACTTGTGATCACTTTCTTGTCCTCCACATGCTTGGAGATGGCCTCCAGGATGAGCTGCTCCATCACCTTTCCAGGGATGCAGGTGAGGCTGACTGGCCTGTAGTTGCCTGAGTCCTCCTTCTTGCCCTTTTGGAAGACTGGGGTGACACTGGCTTTCTTCCAGTCTTCAGGCACCTCTCCTGTTCTCCATGACCTTTCAAAGAGGATGGAGAGTGGCTTAGCAATACCATCCGCCAGCTCCCTCAGCACTCGTGGGTGCATCCCATCGGGGCCCATTGATTTGTGGGTGCCAAGTTTGCTTAAATGATCTCTAACCTGATCCTCCTCCACCAAGGGAAAGTCTTCCTTTCTCCAGACTTTCTCTCTTGCCTCCAGGGTCTGGGGTTCCTGAGGGCTGGCCTGAGCAGGAAAGACTGAAGCAAAGGCGGCATTCAGTAACTCTGCCTTCTCTGCATCCTTCGTCACCAGGGCACCCTCCCCGTTCTGCAAAGGGCCCACATTTTCCCTAGTCTTCCTCTTGCTACCGATGTCTTTGAAGAAGCCCTTCTTGTTGTCCTTGACATCCTCTGCCAGATTTAATTCCAAATGGGCCTTAGCCTTCCTCATCGCATCCCTGCATACTCTGACAATGTTCCTGTATTCCTCCCAAGTGGCCTGTCCCCCTTTCCACTTTCTGTATGCTTCCTTCTTCTGGTTGAGTTTTGCCAGGAGCTCCTTGCTCATCCATGCAGGTCTCCTACCTCCTTTGCTTGACTTCCAACTCATAGGGATGCACCGATCTTGAGCCTGGAGGAAGTGATGTTTGAATATTAACCAGCTCTCTTGAACACCCCTTCCTTCTAGGACCCTAACCCATGGCATTCCTCCAAGTAGGTCCCTGAAGAGGCCAAAGTTTGCTCTCCTCAAGTCCAGGGTTGCGATCCTACTCAGTGCCCTGCCTCCTCCTCGCAGCATCCTGAACTCCACCATCTCATGGTCACTGCAGCCAAGGCTGCCCCCGACCTTCACATCTTCCACCAGTCCTTCTTTGTCTGTTAATACAAAGTCCAGCAGCACACCTCTCCTTGTTGGCTCCTCCACCACCTGTGTCAAGAAGTTGTCACCAATGCTCTGCAGGAACCTCCGGGACTGTTTGTGCCTAGCTGTGCTGTCTTTCCAGCAGATCTCAGGGTAGTTGAAGTCCCCCATGAGAACCAGGGCCTGGGATCGTGAGGCTACTTCCAGCTGTCTGTAGAAGGCCTCATAAGTTTGTAGCTTTTGAAATAAGAGTTTATTTCTGCAACAATACGGCATAAAATATCTCGCACCTTCAGGCAAGGAAGGTAGGCCTATTTCTTCATTTTAGAGATCAAAAAGATCATTTTCAATCTGCAGATAGAATCATAGAGTCATTTAGGTTGGGAAGGATTTCTGGAGGTCATCAAGTCCAACCTCCTCCTCAGAGCAGGTTCAGTCAGATCAGATTGCTCCGGCCCGATCCAGCTGAATTTTAAATGTCAGCACAGATGGAGATTCTACAAATTTGCACCTAATCCAGTGTTTGATCACTCACGTTGGGGCAGGAGAGGGAAATTTCCTCCTTCAGTTTCCCAAGTAGTCCATGGAAGAGAGCAACCTGTTGATAGCAAGCTCATTGAAGCCCTTTTCTGAGAATTAACTGGGCTACTTGCTGTGCTTTAGGGCAGAAAAGGTTGGGTAGGTTGGGGATAAACAACAGCCAGCTATGCAAAGATAACTCAGTGTGTAAAGGCAGTCTGGTCTTTTGTGCATCTAAGCAGGGTAAGCATTTTGCTCACTTAAACTGTGTACCTAACCATTATAGGCTGGTTTTAATCCTGCTGTCTGCTTCTTGAAATGGGCAAGTACTTCTGAAGATATGGCTCAAGGGGGGAATAAACTGGCGTGGTATCCACAGTATTTACTCTTGTCTTTCTGGATGAAACAGGTCAGTAAGAGAATAGTTTTGTACCTATGCAATACCTTGAAGCCTGTGCTAGAAACAGACCTCAGCAAGAACTGAAACCTCCATTCAGTCACCCACATGATAAGAACTCCGCTTTGAGAGCGTCAGCCAGGTTACTGGTAACCTCCAATAGATTAACAATAATTTTTCATGTGAGGTGAAGCTGGTAGAACCTTTACAGGGATGACTGATTCCCTTCTTGTTCAGGATTCCTTCCCTTTTAGCATGAGATTTTCCACCCTCTAAATGGAAAGTATTCCATTTGGTGACTCTTCCCAATTTATTCCTGAGCAGAAGATGGCCACTTTTCCTTGGCAACGGGGATGCAAGCAAATGAGAAATCCTTTCTCAGCCAAACCTGGAGGATCTTGTGGTATCTCCTCCTCTTTGGGAAGATGCAAAGCTGGGTTTTCCTGCTGCTGTTGCCATTTAGTGCTTGGCACCTTTCATTCAAGAGAGGAAACTCTTACTTTCTTCTGCCAGGTTGTGGATTTGTTATTTGTATGTTTACAAGTTGCAGTCCCAAAGGTCAGGCTGGTGGAGGTCCATGTAATGAAGGCAGGTCTTAGCAAGTTGGCACAGCTGCAGCCTAACCATTATATTCCTATTTCAGCAAGGCTGAACGGGGGCTGCTTTGCCCTGTTAATGGACTTTGTGGCCCATACTGAGCTCTAACTACCCTGCTACCAATGCCCGGGGAGTTAGCTAGTAGGCAAAAAATGTATTGGTGATTGCAATACAGGAAGAATGATGTCTGAACTAGTGTCAAGACCATGTATCTTCAGGAACAAGCAGGCCATTGCCCTTGGAGTGGGCCATTTGGATGATACTGTACACCCAACCGTGGCCACGAGTGAGGGGAGAAGAGTGCTCCATAGATGTCCTCAAGAAAAGCAGACTTTTTTCCTTAAATAAGGAGAAAGAGGGCACACAAAAACCATTGTAGTGCCAAACTCGGACTTGTGTTTCACAGTGCTGCTGCTGCCTTTTGAATAAATTATTTTGTCTTTCTGGGCTTTCTTATCTCACCTGAAAAATAGGAACAGTACTCCCTTGTTTCACAAGTCATTTCAATGCGTAATTAAAGAAGTCTAGTCAGAAGCTATGATGAAAATGCGCCGTACTTCCTTGTGGCTACTGAGACAATCCATTGTGTGTTGCCAGTTTCCCATCACTTCTAGGTGTTGAACCAGATTCCTGTTGGGAGATGATATGAGTGTGCTAGCAACATGCCTGAGAGGAATCACTGTGTGGCCATTGAGTTTATCCTCTCTGGACTAACAGAAAGCCAAGAGGTGAAGGTAACCCGCTTTTTTTAAGCACATTAATAGGGAATCTTGGAATGATCATGTAGATGAAGGTTGATCCCCGGGCTTCATGCACTGTGTACCTTTCCCTCAGTAACTTGGCTTCTGTGGATTTCTGTTACTCCTCAGCTATCTCCCCGAGGTTGCTGGTGAACTCTTCAGCAGTGAGGCGAGCCACTTCAGTCAGTGCCTGTGTGGCACAGCTATTCACTTGTCTCCTCATGGCTAGTGCTGTGTGTCTCCTGCTGGCAGTAATGGCATATGACTGCATGTGGCTCTCTGTAACCCTCTCCTTTATGCAACTGTCATGTCCTCAAAAGCCTGTACACAGATGGTAATCATCTCCTCTTTCTTTGGCTTTGTCCACGCACTTGCGCAAACTATCTCCACCTTCACATTCTCTTTCTGTGACTTTGGTGTTATCGGTCATTATTTCTTTGACATCCCCCTAGGATCCAGCTTTCATGCTCTGACACCTACAGCAAAGAGACGGTACTTCACATTTTTGGTGTGTTTCGTGGTATCTCCACATCTCTGGCAATTCTCATCTCCTCCATCTAACTCATCTCCATCACCCTGAGGATCCACTCCTCCAAGGGCAGATGCAAAGCCTTCTCCACCTCTGCTTCCCATCTGAGAGCTCTCTTCTTGTTTTATGGCAGCACCGTTTTTATGTGCGGTAGCCCAATATGCAGCTACTCATTGGACTGAGATAAATGGGCCTCTCTGTTCTCTACAGTGGCGACTCCAGTGCTGAATCTTACCAGCTACAGCCTAAGGAATAAGGAGGTGAAGGATGCTCTGAGGAGAGTTTTAGGTCATATTAGAGAAACTTCAGCAGACTTGTTAGAAAGAGAACTTTGTTTGGGGAGAATTTATCAAAACCTTGGTACAAAGAGTAGGACTTCCAAGGAAGATTTGATCAGCTTCCAAGGGTGAGATTCAGAAAGGTACTCAATTGTTAGAAGTGCTTTTAGGTGGACTTTTAACTGGTTGTATCTGCAACTTCTATCTTGAAAGACTGTGTTCCTCTGCTGCTGAAAGCTGGAGGAATCCTGACTCTTAACTTGCAAGTTCCAAGCACAAACAGGACTCCTGCCTGAGGAGTGCGTGGCACAGAATTGCAGTTCTCTGTTCTACTAGGAACGTTTGCTCATGTAGGAAAACCACCAGTCCGTCAAGATGAGAAAAAGCTTTCAGAGATATTCAAGAGGAGAAAAGAAATGTGATTTGAATTTACGGCCATTTCTGCTACGTCTTCAGTATTTGAAAGGAGTAGCCTCTTCCAGTGCAACACACAGAACCTGAAGTTCTGGAAAGGAAATCTTGGAGAACAGACACCCGTGTTTTTGCCCCCCAAACACTAGGGAAAGTAACTGTCCCTCTTCTGTTAAATCTCCCTCTTCTGTCACTCATTACTACCTCCTTTTTTCCCCTTCTGCCTGGAAACATGAAAAAACTACAGAAATGCAAAAAAGATTGACTTCTAATTTTGCTACCATTGTGAAGTAACAAGACCTTATTCCTGCTTTTCATCTCCACATATCATCAATCCACTTGAGGCAACTGAGTGAACTGGTAGTTATTTCAAGGACATTGGACATAATCTGAAAGTTAATCAAGCTGCAGTGTTCTTTCACTTAAAAGAATGCCGAAATAAGATGGTGACTTACCAACAACGTGTCTGCCATCAATGTGATTTTGAGAATAAACGACCAATCATTTCTGGGAGATGAGAAAGTTGGGAAAGGCTTTGGAATCCTTTTATCAATTCAACTAAGCTAGCTCTAAGGATAGGTGTTCTATCACTAGTAGATGTTTCAACCCTTCTGGCTGAGTTTACAAATGCTGTCCCTCAGTTGGCAGAAGGAGTTGAAATCTTTATTGAGCTGAAAGTGACAGAATTAATCTCAGACAGGCGAGAGGTTCCTGCCTCTGCATAAGGTTCACAGTCAAAGGGGGATGGAAAGAGGTCTTGCGGATTCCCTTTGCATTTCACTGCAAGCCTGTTAGGGCTGTTATTTCCCCTGACTTCCTCTCCTTAAAGCTGTGCATAACTGTAGCAAAGATTGTGTCCCTGTGATCATCTATGGCACCCTAAAGAAGGATTTTACACGTCTCAGGAAAATGTAGCCTTTTGGTCCTGCTAGTTGTCATCTTTCTGTTGCTGCAGAGGCTGAAGCTCATGGGCCAATGTGTAGAGGAATCGAATGTTGTTGTTGTTGTTGACGCCTTCCATAAGCTATGGTCCCGCTGTTGCCTGCTAGCATCCAGCAGCCGGAAGAGAAATCAGAAAAATCATGGCGTTCTTCCCCAAAACATTAAAAAACAAAACAAAAACAGTTTTAAAATTATAAGCCTTAGCTTGAACTGGCCGTGTGCCCTAACCCCTCAGCAGTTTCAGTATGAAGGGGGTCAGTGGGCCCCATCTGTCTTTCTACCTGCCCCACCCCGGGTGAGACAGACCAGCCTCTGAAGGCACCTGTCCCTCTCTGTTGACAATGGTGCTCAGCTAGACAACTGTCCTTCATTGCATGAAGAATTTAGACTGCTACAAATAGGTGGGGCTGGTCCCACCTTTAGCTGTGTCCACAGAGTGTGAATGCTGGGTGAGGGACATGCTGGCCCAGGCCTGAGGGACACTATCCCTCTAAGCCTTGAGAATCAGGATTTATCCCAGTTCCGTCCTGCTGGCTGCCATCCACATAACCCACCATGGTGAGGAGAAGACACTGAGACGTCCGCAGTATACTGGTGCATGCCTGTGAAACGGGAACCCACTCTGCCACCCCCTGCATAGAGCAGAGGACATTCGGGGAAGCAGAGCATTTCCGACATTGTCCCAGGGTTTGGTCTGTAGATGTGCCGCTCTCCTCTGCAGGGAACACCTTCTTATCTTGAATCACACTTAAGCCATGTTAAGGTGCAACACAAGTGCAAGCCAGTGTTTATAGGGAACATGAAGTGAAGGAAGAAAAAAGAAAGTGCTTTAGTTACTTTCAGAGTGCATTACACAGATGTCTTTCTCCCTCACGCAGCTCATTTGCTCTTTTCCTCCTGGCAAGGTAGGAGTCAGGGTCCCGTGGCTCCTCGTGGCTCCTTCGGCCTTGTGGAGAACCTTAGCTGCTACAACTAACCTCCCTGTGGCAGCTGTGACTGGCTCTGAGATGATTTAATCTTCCATCTTCACATTTCTTCTCTTCCCTCCTGCAGGAGTAGCTGCTCCAGCTGTTCCCTTGGAATACATGTTTCTTCCTTTGCCTGGGCCTGTAGATGTGCCCTGTTGGGCTAGGAGTTATCCTGCATACAGGAATTATTCCCAGATAACTCTTTTTTTTCATTAACACATAAAATTGTGCCCCCCAATGCTTTCTCTGGTGGCGACAATTTCCTACAGTGAGCAATTTATCTTTCACTTGGATCTTTGATTCTCTATTAGTCTAAACAGTAAAATGCAAAATCTGAGGCAGAGATGAAGGGCAGAGGGGATGGCTAGGAAGGAGGGCATTAGTGACAGGTGAACTACTGCAGAAAGGCAGAGAGTTGCTGCACTGGAATGGGAAGGGGAGAAGCTTCTCCTCATATCATCTGCATCAGCAAATGACCCAACCAGCATCTAATATCAGCAGTTTAATTGCTAACCCATGGATTCAGCATATGACAATGCAGTACTCCTAAGAAGGCATTTACTCCAAAGTAAAGGGGAAGGAAGCCTTTGGTACAATTGCTTCCAGCAGCAGGGGACCAACAGCCTTGCAGACACCTTGGGCCATCGTTTCCTAGCTGAGTAGATTACAGAGTAGATGGAGTTTGTCTGACGGAAAGTTTACACCTGGGAGAGCTCGGACTAATGGGATGCTCTGCCTGGAACACATTTTAATATTTTTCATAGCATTCATGTATTTATTTGCTGGTGTCTCAGCAGTGCTTGGAAGCCCCAGTCCTGGGCCTGTGCTATTCAAAAAGAGAACATAAAGGGAATCCCTGCTAGTCACAGAGTTTACAATGCCATTCCAATCAAAACATGAGCTTTCAGTGTCTTCCTAATTACTGCAACAGCTAAAACCAAGCTTTTCTTCAAAAGGGAGCTTTCAGTAAATTTTCCAAAATGGAATTATAGTGAGAGAGACTTGATTTTCTCAGCTCCTGAGAAAATGTTACCACAGTTCTACACCTCACCCTTTTCACTCCAGACTTTTCTATTCCACAGTTTTCTCATGGCACTTTTCATCTCCTCATTTCTCAGTGTGTAGATGAGTGGGTTCAGCATGGGCGTGATGACAGTGTAAAACACAGCTAACCTCTTGTCCTCCGAGAGACTGCTGGATGGGCGTGTGTAGGTGAATATGCATGGCCCAAAGAAGAGAATCACCACAGTAATGTGGGACCCACAGGTGGAGAGGGCTTTGTACCGCGCTTTGGACGTTCGGCTTTTCAAGGAAAACAAAATGACAATGTAGGACGTGACCAGGATGAAGAAAGAGACCAAAGCAATCATTCCACTGTTGGCAACGACAATGATGCCTGCAACATAGGTGTCTGTACAGGCCACTTGTAGTAGGGGATGGACATCACAGAAGTAGTGGTCAATTTTGTTGGGGCCGCAAAAAGGGAGGCTAACGGTTATGAGGGTCTGCACCAGGGAGTGCACAAAGCCCCCCACCCATGAACCCATCGCCATCCAGCCACACACACGCCTGGTCATGAGGGTGGTGTAGTGCAGGGGTCTGCATATGGCAAAGTAGCGATCATAGGCCATCACTGTGAGGATGAAGACCTCAGCGCCGCCGAAGATATGAAACCCAAATAGCTCTGCCATGCAACCCCCAAAGGAAATGGTTTTCTTCTCAACAAGGAAGTCAGCAATCATTTTGGGAGCTGTGACAGAAGAGAGGCAAAGATCTGCAATGGACAGGTGGCAGAAAAAGAAATACATGGGGGAGTTCAGACTCTGACTGCTAACTACAGTGACAACAATGAGCAGATTTCCTGCCAGAGTAACAATATAGAAGAACAAAAACACCACAAAACATATTTTCTGCACCCCTTGGTTCTTTGAAAGGCCCAGAAGAATGAATTCCTTCACACTGCTTACATTCTCCATGTTGGTCAGTCGGGTGGCAATATGCAATATACAGCTTACACACCTGGGAAAACAAAGACAGACACATGATTCATCAGCATTTTTTCATTATTAATGATGAGTTCTATATCAGAAGTGGATACAAACCAAGAAAGATATAGCATTAGTATTAAGCTTATGAAGTGTTTAGTTTCTGTCATGTATTTTTTCACAGCTATTTAATTCTCCACAGTACAAAGCTTCTGCCATGGCTTTGGTGGCACAGAGATAGGTGCACTCTGTGATATGTTCCTTAATCCTGGTCCTCCAGGATTTTGAAGGACTGGCTCCATGGCTGGTAGCCTTCCATGCACTAAGGACACGGCCAGAGTGTTCACCTTGGGCACTACAAGGCAGATAATGCAGCATGTTTGCCCTCAGGGGAGACAAAGTCCCTGACAGCAATCTTTGTAAAATGGGTGTCTTTAAGAATACCTGGAAATATTGCTCAGAATGATGATTTGCTTTATAAGTACACATGATCTTTGAATTCTTGTTTAGAAGGGAAATGTACCCACAGGCAGGGAAAAGCACTCTCTTGTGTATATACATTTTGAAACGTAAATATGAAATGTCACAGGCTGAAAAAGGAGTTCTGGGAAGGTTATCTATCATGGAGGGGAAAAAAATTGCACATATGACTTAATGGAGTATTTCACATTGTTCTAAATCTCAGCATTGTTTCTATCAGAGGAAGGAAGAATGAAAGACTCTTGTGAGATCTTCTGTCCCAGCGTTGTACTGATTTTACCTAGTATGATTTTTGATACACTCTGTGTGATCCTTTCAAGGGTTAACTTAGCTTAATGAAGCTAGTCTAACTAAACTCCTTCAACAGCCAGTATAAGTCTGATTCATAGGCTGATTCAGAATGACTAAATTAGGGTCCTTTGCAGAACCCTTTTTTCCTCCATTCACTGTGAGGAGCAAATTAGCACCACCAGGTTAGAATGACCTTTAGAGAATAATCCCTTTTGGTGCCTGAAAGTAGCTCAGAGCTTTTTGTGATGCCATCCACCTGTTTTAGGTTATGGCTGAGCTCCTTGTCCCTAGGCATTTCTACATCCATACAGTTTCTCATTCGAGACAAGGTCACATTCCAGCATAAACATGGGACTTCTTTGGTTCACCCTGTATTCCAGCTACAACCCATCGAGCATTACGTGTCACTAATAAATGAGTAGCCTACACCTTTAGAAAGAGTGTAACGTCTCTAGCTTGCCATTATGCACCCAGACCACCAGAATTCCCTTGCTCAAAGAAGTCTGGGAACCACCAGATGAAGCTCTTCACAGAGAGTTTAAGGTCAGCCAAAAGCAGGCACTCTTTTAATAAAAATATCCACTGTATGGGCTTCCTTCTAGGATCCAAACATTTCCCGTCAGCTGGTGTTAAAATGCACCATTTTAAGTCCTGCAAAATTCCATCACAACGAGGTCTTCTCATTTGTCTTGGTGATCTGTGAGCAAATCTGTGGAATGATTCAGTTAAGCCAAGTTATCTACCAACTACTTCCATCTGCAGCATAATCAGAAATTCTCAGGCAGGCACAAAGTGATCAAGCATCCACAGGAAACACTGAAACTGAGAAAAGCCAAGATTACTTTCAAACCCACAAAGTGAAGCCGAGAGAGGAAGTGGGCAAAGTTAGGGACTTTTCCTATGCTTACAGTTGTACTTACACTAGATGAAAGTTTTTCAAGCAGAAGGGTAAAATTTACATGGATGGTTCCCCTTCAGATATTTCTACAAGGAAAAGGATCAGTAAGAACAATGTGAGGTCAGTTTCTCCCTCGTCTTACCAGGTCGTGATCCTTTCTACCCCTCTTCCTTCTACTGAGCAACGACGTAGACCTCTCAACAAAATAAATGACAGGGATGAAATGAGCACACCTTTATGGCTGTGCAGTACCCAGTTGAAAAGAAATAGCTGGGCTCCATCCAAGCCAGAGCATCACTGGAAGCATACCACAGCAATCACAGGGCCATATTTAGGCAGTCAGAAAGGAGTGACCAAGAGAGAAATGGTCAGGGGAAACTATATGCCTGAATGCCAGCAGATGGCAAATTCCTGAGCTAAAAACAAGGTGTGCATCTACAAAAGGACCGATTCACAATTCAGACAGCTCGGCTATGTATATTGCTTGAAAAGGTCCTTTCCATCACCACCAAACTGCATCTAACAAACTACCCATCTGTCTGATCTCATCTCATCGCCTTAAGTCATGTAGGCACCTGTACCTAAGCTAGGCATATTACACCTGACCAGTCTACTTGTAGATGTGATGAATCATGTGCTGCCGGTACCCGTTTCTTACTGTTGACTCCAAGAGGATTACTAGGATGACTAATTCAGTAGAGGATTGCCACCAGTTATGGCTTATCTCTTCAAGTGCCTTTGCAGGGGTAGACCTGAGCTATATGACATAATGCAATCAGCTGCAAAATAAAATGAATCTCATGTGTACTCTTAACATCTCAAAAAGGGTGAGAAATTGCACCATCTCCTTACTGCATGCATTCTTCCCTGAAATCTCAGGTGGTTATGGGAAACAAAAGAATAATATCGAAGCAATCGAATCTGCGGCTGTAGAACTAGCTCTGTATATGATTCTAGCCAAAGACAACTAGAGACAGTTGATAACTTCAGTGGAAGTTCCTTTCTGTATTTTCACATTTGTGCAAGAAGAAAGGAAAAGGAAGAGGAAAGCAAAGCAAATCAAACAAAGCGCAGCAAAGCGAGAAGCCAGAGAAGCTGCAAAACTTACCTCGCCTGTGTTTAGAGATCTAATTTTTTGTGTAAGGGCTGTACAACTTTATCTCCTCAACTTCTGTCTTCCCTGGTATGAATGTGTTAGAGCACAGCACCTTTAAAGAACATAGAATGGCTTCTGGAAAGCTTCCAAAACTTGCTTAGGAGGTGGCTGTTAGTGTATAATCCAATCCCACCTAATGTATTACTTGCTTTCGTGTGTCACAAGTGTATCTTGATGTTTCCTGCCTGTGTGAGAAGTGGTTTAATAGGCTGTGTGGATGATGTGACCTGGGTGTGTTGAAGGATGCTTTCATACCCCAGCAGCTGCAAAAAGGGCTGAGAAGAAAACCGTTTAAGTACCAATCTTTAACCCTCTCCCAGGAAATCTTCCACCTGAAGGGCTCTTGGGGCTGGAGGAGGGAGGGGTGGAGGCTTAGTGAAGGGAAGGCGTGAAAGAAAGGGGCAAAGGAGGAGAATGAGTTCTGTCTTGACTGAAAAGTTTAAGTAAATATATTATAAAGAAACAGTTGTCAGTCAATGCTTTTCTAATGATATCACAAAGGCATTTCAGGGTTTCTCCATAAGAAATAACAGTCAAAGGAATAGCCGAATATTCAACTGGACAAGCATATGCATGGAACTATCCAGCTAACGCTTCTCGGAGTTCTTCCTTACTCCAAGCTGATAGTTGTATGGATTTCCCATGTGTAAAGGGCCATTAGGTCCACTGCTCTGGCTTCCTAGCATTGTGAATGCTAAAACAGTCCATTTGTAATCTAGATATTTTCTCTCACTGTCATGATGGGCCCCATCTTTCTTAACCTGAGCAGCTGCAGTCAAAGGTGAACCTATGAAATGAAACAAACGAAGCAAATAGACATGCTGATTTATATCAGCATATCATCTCAACCAAGGCCCAAGTCAAATTCAGCATGGCTCTGAACTCTACTGTGTATTTGTAGCTTATGCCTCATGGATGTCAGGAAAGACATTGTCTCAGCTACTGTCCTTTCCTTTGTTTTGCTGAAATTTCTGGAAATGTGGAATGGCCTGATAGCAACATAGTTAATGTCTCCATCTCCTCTGCACAGAATGCCAGCGATCTCCACACTGAAAACAGAAATCCTACAGTTAATGAGAATAAATACTGGTAAAGAAATGTCTTGGTGAAAATAGTCCCCTAACTTCAATGTCCTTTTACTGTCGCCTGGAGTCTTGGGCAGCTTAATGAGGGTTAACAGTAGTCACTACAGGAAACAAGAGTATTGGGTAAGAAGGTAAACAAAGTCTTACAGTCTTTGGGAAAGGAAGAGGACCAACAGATGACAGAAGCGAGAGATCAGGCCAATAGCATCTGGTCTGCTAACCTAGTATGAATCAGCCTGCCACTTTCTGTACCCAGTGGCACACATGGCAGCAACTTGGCTAGCATCACATTCATGTCCTTTTGTTTCCCTAGCCAAATGGACTACCAGAGGTGACTTAATGCACAAGTCCAAATGAAGAATTGCTGCTACCTCCTGCTGCAAAATAATTCCCCGTAGGGGTGTGCTTAGTGCCAGCAAAGGAGAAAGGTCTTTTCTCCATTTTCATTCCACTTACCTTGGCACCTGGCTCTGGACACCACTATGGCAGCAGGTCATGCTTGGGGAGCTGTGATTTGGACAAGGAGGGACTGTGCATGGTGAGATGAATGAGGTTTTGCAGCTGGATAGTGAATACTGGCAAGGGGTTTGTTGACAGAGCCATGGTGAATGTGTGTTGTGAATTTGATGATGGGCACGATGGGGACAAGGCACGGTGCAGAGGGAAGTTGTGAAACTTGAAATGGATGCTACATGGCCAGGGACTGTCTTCGTGGAGTTTGTGAAATCAGAAGTGCCTGAGGTGTGGTGAGGGACTGTGCTGAAAGACAGTATGAAGTGGCAGGTAATACTGTGGGTGTTAAGCTGTGTTGAAAGACCTTGTGACATCAGAAGCGGACATCGTGTTTTGAAGGGTAACACTAGGAGAGGTTGCAGAATTGTGGCTGCTGAGGTGTCATAAGGCTGGCTAGAGAGTTCAAGGAGACCCTACCGTAGAACAGGTAGTGTGAAGTAGGAGGGGACAATGTATGGTGACAGCTTGTGTTGGGAGAGGTTTTGAGGTCAGAAGAGGACACTCGGTAGTGAGGAATGTGCTAGGGGAGGTTCTGCAGTGACAGTGGACCTTGGGGAATGAGAAGCTGTGTTGAGGGAGGTTGTGAAATCAGCAGCAGGCATTAGGGAAGAGGACTGACCATTTCTCAATCTGTGTGACCCTGAGCAGCAGTAGGCCATCTTCTGCAAGGTCTATGAAACTAGAGCTGCTCATGGATGCATCTGGGAAGCAAAGCATCAGTGCAAGAGTCAAGCTATAACTTTGGACAGACAGTTCTTGTGTTCTTTATATCGCGAGACTGTCTGAAGAAGGGAGAAGTAGTGAAAAAGCATTACTATTGCATGCCAAACATTGGTAAATTCCCATTTTTGATGGTCCCTGGCTCATCCCTCTGGGACAGCAGCACCAACCCGGTCATTTACTTCCTCTTCAGGAGCAACCGTCACCACCAGCTCCATGGCTCTGCGAAAGTCACCTTCTGACAAGTGTTTCCAGAGAAAGCAACGTGCGGAGAAGGAAGCCAAGTGCCCAGAGACACTGCTGCAGAGACTGCTGTATAAATCCCTGCTGGCGAGGAGGTGTGGGAGGGTGGGGCAGCCTGCAGAGGGGACTGAGGGGAGGTGGGCAGCAGTGCTCAGCCCCCAGCGGAGCCAGGGCATCTCCACTGCGGTGGGAGCAGCTCAGCTGGTGACGTGCCCCTTCCGAGCAGGGCTGTGCTGGGGACCAGGGAGCTGGGTGAGAGCGATCCTTGTCTGCACACCATGCCAGTGCCTCTTCTCATTACATGGTCCCCCCTTGTGGAAGGGGACATGGTGCACAGAGCATGGCTATGCAGAGCATGCAGAGCGCGGGGAGGAAGAGTGACCCAGGATGCTGGGCATGTCTTTGGGACCCTGAACCTTACAGGGAGTCTTTTCCCTCACTTTGACTTGAGGTCAGGCCTGCAGGACTCCAGTGCATTCTGGCAGCTCCTGGGAGGCCACTCTCAGCAGGGATGAGTTTCATCCTGGCTATTTTGGGCTTGTATAGAAACATCCTTCAGGCCTGAACACCTAGGGGACCGTTCAGCTGGTGCCACGGCTGCTCTGGTCAACACACAGGGGTCCTGGAGTGATGCGTGGTGCTTCTGTGTGTGTAGAAAGAGCACCAATTCCTCACCTACACCCTGAGCCTCTCCATCGCTGTCCCCAGAGGACATCTCAACTCATCACTCCCAGCTTTCGCCCAAGATGGCCATCTCCAGATGAGTTAGTTGCCCTAGGCTGCCTGTACAGGCAGTGGAGAGAAAGGTGCTTGTAAGGAGCTTTTCCCTTCCCTATGTGGCTGCAGCACGCAGCTCCTGCTGAGCCATCAGCCACCCTCCTGTCCCTGTGCCAAATCTCTTCCCCACCACCGTCTCGCCCCACACTGGGGATGCCTCGCTCCCCTTACGCAGTGCCATGCAAGGCCTCTCACCCTAGTGCTTCTGAGAAAGCTTTCAGCTCCCAGCCACAGCACCTTATCTCACTGTCTTCCCAGTAGCTGCTGGGAGGGTCACCTCTCTTCCTGGCACTGGCACTTGCCTGTTGCTGCAGGGCTGAAAGGGCATTTCTCTGCCTCTCCATCCAGCTCTCCAGACTTTCTATTTGTTTTTTGTTTTTTTTGGCTCCTGCCCTCAATCCTTCCCTCCTTTGTGTCTCCATTACTCTCTTTCTGGGTTGGCTGGTGCGTGGATCGAATTAACACTAAAACAGTTTGTGAGCAAGTGAAGGGCTGGATTTAAAAGGAATGGATCTAAATCTGATTTTTTGAAATTAAGTTGAAGGCAGAGGAAGAAGGGAAAATGTCTGCACCAGAACATTCAAAGAACTAACAGGGGTCAAAACTTTTCTCTTTTGTTCATTTTAATTCTATGGGGTAACAGTATTCCTGAAGCCATTTCACAGAATCACAGAATGGTTGAGGTTGGAAGGGACCTCTGGAGATCATCTAGTCCAACCCCCTGCCCAAGCATGGTCACCTACAGCAGTTGCCCAAGATCGCGTCCAGGTGGATTTTTGAATATCTCCAGAGAAGGAGACTCCACAACCTCTCTGGGCAACCTGTTCCAGTGCTCTGTCACCCTCACAGCGAAGAAGATTTTCCTCATGTTCAGATGGAAGTGTCTGTGTTTCAGTTTGTGCCCGTTGCCTCGCGTCATGTTGCTGGGCACCACTGAAAAGAGTCTGGCTCCATCTTCTTGATACCCTCCCTTCAGATACTTGTACACGTTAATAAGATCTCCTCTCAGCCTTCTCTTCTCCAAGCTAAACAGGCCCAGCTCTCTCAGCCTTTCCTCATAAGAGAGATGCTCCAATCCCCTAATCATCTTTGTAGCCCTTCGCTGCACTTGCTCCAGTAGTGCCACATCCCTCTTGTACTGGGGAGCCCAGAACTGGACACAGTACTCCAGATGTGGCCTCAGCAGGGCTGAGTAGAGGGGGAGAATCACCTCCCTCGACCTGCTGGCCACACTCTTCCTGATGCACCCCAGGATACCATTGGCCTTCTTGGCCACAAGGGCACATTGCTGCCTCAGGCTTAACTTGGTGTCCACCAGCACTCCCAGATCCTTCTCCACAGAGCTGCTTTCCAGCAGGTCAGCCCCCAACCTGTACTGCTGCATGGGGTTATTCCTCCCCAGGTGCAGGACCCTGCACTTGCCTTTGTTGAGCTTCAGGAGGTTCCTCTCCACCCACCTCTCCAGCCTCTCCAGGTCTCTCTGAATGGCAGCACAGCCCTCTGGCGTATCTGCCACTCCTCCCAGTTTTGTATCCTCAGCAAACTTGCTGAGGGTGCACTCTGTCCCTTCATCCAGGTCACTGATGAAGAAGTTGAACAAGACTGGACCCAGTCCTGACCCCTGGGGGACACCGCTAGCTACAGGCCTCCAGCTAGACTCTGCGCCACTGATCACAACCCTCTGAGCTCTGCCATTCAGCCAGTTCTCAATCCACCTCACTGTCCACTCATCTAACCCACACTTCCTGAGCTTGTCTATGAGGATGCTATGGGAGACAGTGTCGAAAGCCTTCCTCAAGTCAAGGGAGACAACATCCACTGCTCTCCCCTCATCTACCCAGCCAGTCATTCCATCAGAGAAGGCTATCAGATTGGTTAAGCATGATTTCCCCTTGGTGAAGCCATGCTGACTACTCCTGATCACTTTCTTGTCCTCCACATGCTTGGAGACGGCCTCCAGGATGAGCTGCTCCATCACCTTTCCAGGGATGCAGGTGAGGCTGACTGGCCTGTAGTTGCCTGGGTCCTCCTTCTTGCCCTTTTGGAAGACTGGGGTGACATTGGCTTTCTTCCAGTCTTCAGGCACCTCTCCTGTTCTCCAAGACCTTTCAAAGAGGATGGAGAGTGGCTTAGCAATAATGTCCACCAGCTCCCTCAGCACTCGTGGGTGCATCCCATTGGGGCCCATTGATTTGTGGGTGCCAAGTTTGCTTAAATGATCTCTAACCTGATCCTCCTCCACCAAGGGAAAGTCTTCCTTTCTCCAGACTTTCTCTCTTGCCTCCAGGGTCTGGGGTTCCTGAGGGCTGGCCTGAGCAGGAAAGACTGAAGCAAAGGCGGCATTCAGTAACTCTGCCTTCTCTGCATCCTTCCTCACCAGGGCACCCTCCCCATTCAGCAAAGGGCCCGCATTTTCCCTAGTCTTCCTCTTGCTACCGATGTCTTTGAAGAAGCCCTTCTTGTTGTCCTTGACATCCTCTGCCAGATTTAATTCCAAATGGGCCTTAGCCTTCCTCGTCGTATCCCTGCATACTCTGACAATGTTCCTGTATTCCTCCCAAGTGGCCTGTCCCCCTTTCCACTTTCTGTATGCTTCCTTCTTCTGGTTGAGTTTTGCCAGGAGCTCCTTGCTCATCCATGCAGGTCTCCTACCTCCTTTGCTTGACTTCCAACTCATAGGGATGCACCGATCTTGAGCCTGGAGGAAGTGATGTTTGAATATTAACCAGCTCTCTTGAACACCCCTTCCTTCTAGGACCCTAACCCATGGCATTCCTCCAAGTAGGTCCCTGAAGAGGCCAAAGTTTGCTCTCCTCAAGTCCAGGGTTGCGATCCTACTCAGTGCCCTGCCTCCTCCTCGCAGCATCCTGAACTCCACCATCTCATGGTCACTGCAGCCAAGGCTGCCCCCGACCTTCACATCTTCCACCAGTCCTTCTTTGTCTGTTAGTACAAAGTCCAGCAGCACACCTCTCCTTGTTGGCTCCTCCACCACCTGTGTCAAGAAGTTGTCACCAATGCTCTGCAGGAACCTCCGGGACTGTTTGTGCCTAGCTGTGCTGTCTTTCCAGCAGATCTCAGGGTAGTTGAAGTCCCCCATGAGAACCAGGGCCTGGGATCGTGAGGCTACTTCCAGCTGTCTGTAGAAGGCCTCATAAGTTTGTAGCTTTTGAAATAAGAGTTTATTTCTGCAACAATACGGCATAAAATATCTCGCACCTTCAGGCAAGGAAGGTAGGCCTATTTCTTCATTTTAGAGATCAAAAAGATCATTTTCAATCTGCAGATAGAATCATAGAGTCATTTAGGTTGGGAAGGATTTCTGGAGGTCATCAAGTCCAACCTCCTCCTCAGAGCAGGTTCAGTCAGATCAGATTGCTCCGGCCCGATCCAGCTGAATTTTAAATGTCAGCACAGATGGAGATTCTACAAATTTGCACCTAATCCAGTGTTTGATCACTCACGTTGGGGCAGGAGAGGGAAATTTCCTCCTTCAGTTTCCCAAGTAGTCCATGGAAGAGAGCAACCTGTTGATAGCAAGCTCATTGAAGCCCTTTTCTGAGAATTAACTGGGCTACTTGCTGTGCTTTAGGGCAGAAAAGGTTGGGTAGGTTGGGGATAAACAACAGCCAGCTATGCAAAGATAACTCAGTGTGTAAAGGCAGTCTGGTCTTTTGTGCATCTAAGCAGGGTAAGCATTTTGCTCACTTAAACTGTGTACCTAACCATTATAGGCTGGTTTTAATCCTGCTGTCTGCTTCTTGAAATGGGCAAGTACTTCTGAAGATATGGCTCAAGGGGGGAATAAACTGGCGTGGTATCCACAGTATTTACTCTTGTCTTTCTGGATGAAACAGGTCAGTAAGAGAATAGTTTTGTACCTATGCAATACCTTGAAGCCTGTGCTAGAAACAGACCTCAGCAAGAACTGAAACCTCCATTCAGTCACCCACATGATAAGAACTCCGCTTTGAGAGCATCAGCCAGGTTACTGGTAACCTCCAATAGATTAACAATAATTTTTCATGTGAGGTGAAGCTGGTAGAACCTTTACAGGGATGACTGATTCCCTTCTTGTTCAGGATTCCTTCCCTTTTAGCATGAGATTTTCCACCCTCTAAATGGAAAGTATTCCATTTGGTGACTCTTCCCAATTTATTCCCGAGCAGAAGATGGCCACTTTTCCTTGACAACAGGGATGCAAGCAAATGAGAAATCCTTTCTCAGCCAAACCTGGAGGATCTTGTGGTATCTGCTCCTCTTTGGGAAGATGCAAAGCTGGGTTTTCCTGCTGCTGTTGCCATTTAGTGCTTGCCAGCATTTCTTTCAAGAGAGGAAACTCTTACTTTCTTCTGCCAGGATGTGGATTTGTTATTTGTATGTTTACAAGTTGCAGTCCCAAAGGTCAGGCTGGTGGAGGTCCATGTAATGAAGGCAGGTCTTAGCAAGTTGGCACAGCTGCAGCCTAACCATTATATTCCTATTTCAGCAAGGCTGAACGGGGGCTGCTTTGCCCTGTTAATGGACTTTGTGGCCCATACTGAGCTCTAACTACCCTGCTACCAATGCCCGGGGAGTTAGCTAGTAGGCAAAAAATGTATTGGTGATTGCAATACAGGAAGAATGATGTCTGAACTAGTGTCAAGACCATGTATCTTCAGGAACAAGCGGGCCATTGCCCTTGGAGTGGGCCATTTGGATGATACTGTACACCCAACCGTGGCCACGAGTGAGGGGAGAAGAGTGCTCCATAGATGTCCTCAAGAAAAGCAGACTTTTTTCCTTAAAAAAGGAGAAAGAGGGCACACGAAAACCATTGTAGTGCCAGACTAGGACTGGTGTTTCACAGTGCTGCTGCTTCCTTTTGAATAAATTATTTTATCTTTCTGCGCTTTCTTATCTCACCTGAAAAATAGGAACAGTACTCCCTTGTATCACAAGTCATTTCAATGCGTAATTAAAGAAGTCTAGTCAGAAGCTATGAGGAAAATGCTCCGTACTTCCTTGTGGCTACTGAGACAATCCATTGTGTGTTGCCAGTTTCCCATTACTTCTAGGTGTTGAACCAGTTTCTTGTCGGGAGATAGCATGAGTGTGCTAGCAACATGCCTGAGAGGAATCACTGTGTGGCCATTGAGTTTATCCTCTCTGGACTAACAGAAAGCCAAGAGGTGAAGGTAACCCGCTTTTTTTAAGCACATTAATAGGGAATCTTGGAAGGATCATGTAGATGAATGTTGATCCCCCGGCTTCACACACTGTGTACCTTTCCCTCAGTAACTTGGCTTCTGTGGATTTCTGTTACTCCTCAGCTATCTCCCCAAGGTTGCTGGTGAACTCTTCAGCAGTGAGGCGAGCCACTTCAGTCAGTGCCTGTGTGGCACAGCTATTCACTTGTCTCCTCATGGCTAGTGCTGTGTGTCTCCTGCTGGCAGTAATGGCATATGACTGCATGTGGCTCTCTGTAACCCTCTCCTTTATGCAACTGTCATGTCCTCAAAAGCCTGTACACAGATGGTAATCATCTCCTCTTTCTTTGGCTTTGTCCACGCACTTGCGCAAACTATCTCCACCTTCACATTCTCTTTCTGTGACTTTGGTGTTATCGGTCATTATTTCTTTGACATCCCCCTAGGATCCAGCTTTCATGCTCTGACACCTACAGCAAAGAGACGGTACTTCACATTTTTGGTGTGTTTCGTGGCATCTTCACATCTCTGGCAATTCTAATCTCCTCCATCTACCTCATCTCCACCACCCTGAGGATCCACTCCTCCAAGGGCAGATGCAAAGCCTTCTCCACCTCTGCTTCCCATCTGAGAGCTCTCTTCTTGTTTTATGGCAGCACCGTTTTTATGTGCGGTAGCCCAACATCCAGCTACTCATTGGACTGAGATAAATGGGCCTCTCTGTTCTCTACAGTGGTGACTCCAGTGCTGAATCTTATCAGCTACAGCCTAAGGAATAAGGAGGTGAAGGATGCTCTGAGGAGAGTTTTAGGTCATATCAGAGAAACTTCAGCAGACTTGTTAGAAAGAGAACTTTGTTTGGGGAGAATTTATCAAAACCTTGGTACAAAGAGTAGGACTTCCAAGGAAGATTTGATCAGCTTCCAAGGGTGAGATTCAGAAAGGTACTCAATTGTTAGAAGTGCTTTTAGGTGGACTTTTAACTGGTTGTATCTGCAACTTCTATCTTGAAAGACTGTGTTCCTCTGCTGCTGAAAGCTGGAGGAATCCTGACTTTTAACTTGCAAGTTCCAAGCACAAACAGGACTCCTGCCTGAGGAGTGCGTGGCACAGAATTGCAGTTCTCTGTTCTACTAGGAACGTTTGCTCATGTAGGAAAACCACCAGTCCGTCAAGATGAGAAAAAGCTTTCAGAGATATTCAAGAGGAGAAAAGAAATATGATTTGAATTTACGGCCATTTCTGCTACGTCTTCAGTATTTGAAAGGAGTAGCCTCTTCCAGTGCAACACACAGAACCTGAAGTTCTGGAAAGGAAATCTTGGAGAACAGACACCCGTGTTTTTGCCCCCCAAACACTAGGGAAAGTAACTGTCCCTCTTCTGTTAAATCTCCCTCTTCTGTCACTCATTACTACCTCCTTTTTTCCCCTTCTGCCTGGAAACATGAAAAAACTACAGAAATGCAGAAAAGATTGACTTCTAAATTTGCTACCATTGTGAAGTAACAAGAACTTATTCCTGCTTTTCATCTCCACATATCAGCAATCCACTTGAGGCAACTGAGTGAATTGGTGGTTATTTCAAGGACATTGGACATAATCTGAAAGTTAATCAAGCTGCAATGTTCTTTCACTTAAAAGAATGACGGAATAAGATGGTGACTTACCAACTACATGTCTGGCATCAATGTGATTTTGAGAATAAACGACCAATCATTTCTGGGAGATGAGAAAGTTGGGAAAGGTTTTGGAATCCTTTTATCAATTCAACTAAGCTAGCTCTAAGGATAGGTGTTCTAGCGCTAAACGATGTTTCATCCCTTCTGGCTGAGTTTACAAATGCTGTCCCTCAGTTGGCAGAAAGAGTTGAAATCTTTATTGAGCTGAAAGTGACAGAATTAATCTCAGACAGGTGAGAGGTTCCTGCCTCTGCATAAGGTTTACAGTCAAAGGGGGATGGAAAGAGGTCTTGCGGATTCCCTTTGCATTTCACTGCAAGCCTGTTAGGGCTGTTATTTCCCCTGACTTCCTCTCCTTAAAGCTGTGCATAACTCTAGCAAAGATTGTGTCCCTGTGATCATCTATGGCACCCTAAAGAAGGATTTTACAAGTCTCAGGAAAATGTAGCCCTTTGGTCCTGCTAGTTGTCATCTTTCTGTTGCTGCAGAGGCTGAAGCTCAAGGTTTATCTCTTGTTTCTCATCATTAAGTATCATCAGATATGTGAAGTTCACAGTTTTTACACGTATCAATGTTGCGTTGTCCTTATCTTGAACAGAGAAGTGAGCTTTTTAAACCAGATTTCTGAGGTGTCCAAAATTGTCTCTTTCAGTGGACTCCCAGCTTACAGGAAGGAAATAGCTTGAAAAGAAATCACAGGCATCATTTTATTTTCCTGTGTATGTTTACAGGTCTCTGGGAAGAGCAATGTACACTACTACTCTTCCAGAAAAAGACAGGTAGGTTGTCATCAAAGAGCTTCCCTGCACAGCAATGAGTCATGTCTGCACACCTCTCTCTGCGCTGATGTTTAAGATGATAGTCAAAGCCATCTAGAGCTAAGCATCAGCAGAACCGGCAGCATGTTTCAATCAAGAATCACAATCTCAAACCTAAATATGCTTTCTGACAAATATCATCAAAAAGAACAGATTTTCCGAAGCCCCACATTCATCTAAGCCCTGCATTCACCTATCCCTTAGTCTCCACCTCGAGAAACCCAGACAAAATTAGGGAATTTAAAATGTTAAAGAGCTGCTGTCTCTTCAAATCTACAGTTTGCTTTTCTAAGAAAGCCTTCTGATCCACCATCCAGAATCCTGTTCCTCTTCTTCCCTTCCCCAAATCTCAGTTCCAGGAGGAGATCTGGGAAAATCCCGGCCTTGAATCACTTGTCATGACAGCAATGCTAAAGTAAGTCCATTTGCGGTAGAACAGCATTGCCCAGAGTCAGGAGGTCGTAGGGGCATTTGGGGGTTTCCCTGCTGCAAACAGTTGAGGAAAACTCGATGGATCAAGAACAGTACTGTTAAGAATTTTAGGGAAATTTTCAGTGTTCAGCTAGGATTTAGGTTATATCTTATGGAGTATGGAGAGATATTAGATACCCATATTTCCACTGAGATACCTATTCCTTAGATCTTTATAGTGTAAAGCACCAGACGACTGGCCAAAGTATGAAACTTCATCCAGTCTCTAAATAAAGCGGTGAAAAATGTCCCGACAATTGAACTGGATTGTGGCTCCATCATTGACTATGGTATTTAACCGTGCTTGGATTGCTGCTCTGATAGATTATAAAGCTCAGCTATGACATAAGGTCAAGGCCTTGGAAAGGTGTTAGCAGAGCTCCTTTAAATGAAGCGTTCCCAGAGACACCAGGTTGGCACAGACTGATGAAAATCGGAGTGAATGCCTGGCATCGGGGAACGGCCTCTGTGTCCATCAGTGTTCCTGGGAGCCTTGGAAAGTCTAGTACGGTGTATGTCACCCTTCACTGTAAGGCAGACACCTAGTGCAGCATCCTGCTCCTCTCATGCTCCTATTTTACCATGCAATGAATCTTAGTCCCCTCAAAGGTCTCTTGCTGTCTTCAGCAGCTCTCTCAAGTTGAGGCACCTCATGTCAGCACACCAATATATGTGAGATGAAACCTGCTTGTGCTGTGCCATCCTGAAGGATTTGCTTTCTCTTGGAAGTTTAGCACCACCATCACTTTTTTTGTGTGGAAACGTGAGCAGACACCACTCTCTGAAGCTCGTAGGAGCTAATGGGAAAGCATAACCTCTCAAAATACCTAGTTATTCCTCTTAATGCCAGGAGAAGCCTAGACCTGAGACTTACACAGCTCTAAGGTGTCTAAAGGTAAAAGCCACAATACCACCCCAAAGGCTCGGGTTTGACTGGTGACAATATCCTCACATCCTTGTGACTGACAATTTCCAAAGAAAGATGAGAGCTACATGAAACCTTGAATTTAGTTTCAGTTCTACTCTTGTCTGCTGAGAAGATGGTGGAAGGGCGCATAGAGATGAAAATGCATGGCCCAAGGAACAGAAGTGCAACAGTGATATGGGAGGTGCAGGTAGAGAGTGCTTTGAGACGCCCTTTGGAAGAGTGTGTCCTCAAGGAGACCAAAATAATGACATAGGACACAACAAGAACAAGCAAAGAGCCCGAGGAAATCAGACCACTATTGGCAACCACGATGCAACTAACCACGTAGGTGTCAGTGCAGGCCAGCTTCAGCAAAGCGTGTACATCACGGAAGTAGTGGTCGATCTCATTGGGCCCACAAAACAATAGCTGAGCGGTCAGCAGGGTCTGCACCAGGGAGTGCACACAGCCTCCCACCCACGAAGCTGCCACCAGCCGGCCACACACATGCTTGTTCATAATGCTTGTGTAATGAAGTGGCTTGCATATAGCAGTGTAACGATCATACGCCATTGCTGTGAGGATGAACATCTCGGTGCAGGCAAAGAGATGGACCCCAAAGAGCTGTGCTATGCAGCCCACAAAAGAGATGGTCTTCTTTTCAGCAAGAAGGTCATAAATGAGTTTGGGAACTGTGACAGTAGAGTAACTGATATCTACAAAGGACAAGTAGCTCAGGAAGAAGCATGCGGTGGGAGAGTCCAGCTGTTGACTGTTCCGTATAGTGATGATGATAAGCAGGTTTCCAAGAATGATAGTGGCATAGAAGACTAAGAAGAATGTGAAGCATACTTTTGCTAATGTATCATCTTGTGTGAGTCCCTGGAGGACAAACTCCGTCACATTGTTTTTGTTCTTCATATATGTCACGTAGACAGGACCTGAAGCACAGAATAAAGCCACCTGTGATGGCATTAGAAACACAGTGTTATCAGTACACATCCATATTGATCACTGGTATGTTCAATATCAATGTATTCCCTTTTATGCCTTTTGGGGAAAGTTTCCTTTCAAAGTCAATGCTTCTCTCAAGGAGTGACAGTTGATATCTGACTCAGAATGTATTACTGAAGTGTGTAACAGCGAGCTCCATTTATTTGTTTGAGGGAGTTGGTGGAAATATCCTCCAGATTCATATTTCTGATTTTTGCCCTTTTAAAAGGGAAGACTAGCTGCTAGGCTCCCTAAACATTCACTTTTGAAGTGTTGATTTGGAAATGAAAAACTGACTGAGAAGGACAGCGCATGTTTTGATTTGAGTCTCAACATGTTAGTCATGCCCTAAGGAATTCTGCTCAAGCAGTGAATGTACCTTCTTTTTCAACCCTCTGAGGGAATTCAACAGAACTAGTCCTTACTAGTGCTCTCTGACTCTGGTAGAATGTCCATGCATTTCTGTGCAGCCATCAATATTCACATCATGACACAAGGCAGCTGGCTAATTAACATCACTTCAACTCTCAGTGTAGATCCTTCTGGAGGAGGTAAAGTGGACACCTACCTCATGTCTGTTTAGCAGAGATGTGCCTTTAGGCACCAACTGTCTTTAAGGCACCCTAAGTGAAATCAGACCATGTTCAAGGCATGCCAGGAAACCTGAAGCAGGAGAGTCATTGTCCTATATGTGCTGTACTGGGCTACATCTTGTATTCACCTTTGCTGCACTCTGTGCAGTACGCAAGTATCACTAGTGTTCAGTTTCTACATTGAAAAGATAGACAGCAAGAACTGCATAACAATGTCCACAATACTGGCAAGTCCTCTGGGATCTTAATCCCAAAGTTAAGATTGAGTACATAGGAAGTGCTGCAGCTACCTATTGACTCCTTGACTCTGTAACACCAGAAACTTCCTTTTGACAGATATTTCTGGAAATGGCATATAACTGAAAAAAAAGCAAAGAAGACGCCAATTAAAACAAAGGGTAAAAAAAATTGAGTTCTTTCTACTTCATAAAATGCACCTCACAATAGTCACTCAACAGTCATGCCTCTTTTCAAAGGCAGGATTTCATAGTCATGCTTGAACAAAACAAAGAAGCAAGATCAGAAAACTTACACAGTTTATATTTGCTAGTCTCCAACAGTTTGCCTGCTATTCTCTGATGACCTTCTAGGACCACTTTAGGCAGTTTCATCAAAACCTCTCAGCTCCAAGCTGCTTCTTATGTGTCACGAGAGCAGTCCACATCTCTGCCAGGGCTGAAAACTACAGGGGATGAAACGGACAGCCTGAATGTCTAGCTCCATTTCTCATTCTGCAAAAACAACTTCCAAGAGCATCTGCAAGAAAAATCTTTCTCTCCAGATGGGGAAGTTGTGGCAGAAATATTTCAAGTAAATTGCACAGCAGAAGCACAAGCTTACCAGAAGCAATGAGATCGCAGAGGCATGTGAAGTATTCTTTGTCAGAAAGAATCAGTGGACGGGGAGCTAAAATATATATTTTGGACAGCTATTAGAGTAATCTCTACAGGGTGACTCTGGAGCGTGATCACCTAGACCATGTCACATTGTGGGGGGGGTTTGCTTGCTTTCTTGCTTGCTTTCCAATGCTGTCCAGATAAATGGACTTCATTTAGTATTAGCTATGTGCTTCTTTTGGAAACATTTCTATTTAAAATCAATGTCATGGCTGACCATTTGCAAGAGTTTGTGTTCACATTGCCCTTGCAATCAAACATTTTTTGAGTAAAGATGTCTCTTACACGTGTCAGATATTTTTTCCCTTCCAAGACAATATTTCACATATGCTTTCTTATTTCTTATTAACTTGCTCTTACCATTGCATGTTTGCAGCATAAATAAATATCAGAAATGTGCTATATGACTGTTGGCACTTAGACATCTGGTCTGTACACGTTTGAAACAAGAAGTAAACGACGAAATTATTTCAAGACTTTAAAAATGTTTGTGGTCAGGCCTCACTACTTGCCAGGTATTTTTACTCAGGCAATGCAAAATATAGAAGCAGCTGTTTAGTCCTCATATTAAGTCATTATAAGAATCTGGGCCAATGTGTAGAGGAATCAAATGTTGTTGTTGACGCCTTCCATAAGCTATGGTCCCGCTGTTGCCTGCTAGCATCCAGCAGCCGGAAGAGAAATCAGAAAAATCATGGCGTTCTTCCCCAAAAGATTTAAAAAAAAAAAAACAGTTTTAAAATTATAAGCCTTAGCTTGAACTGGCCGTGTGCCCTAACCCCTCAGCAGTTTCAGTATGAAGGGGGTCAGTGGGCCCCATCTGTCTTTCTACCTGCCCCACCCCGGGTGAGACAGACCAGCCTCTGAAGGCACCTGTCCCTCTCTGTTGACAATGGTGCTCAGCTAGACAACTGTCCTTCATTGCATGAAGAATTTAGACTGCTACAAATAGGTGGGGCTGGTCCCACCTTTAGCTGTGTCCACAGAGTGTGAATGCTGGGTGAGGGACATGCTGGCCCAGGCCTGAGGGACACTATCCCTCTAAGCCTTGAGAATCAGGATTTATCCCAGTTCCGTCCTGCTGGCTGCCATCCACATAACCCACCACGGTGAGGAGAAGACACTGAGATGTCCGCAGTGTACTGGTGCATGCCTGTGAAATGGGAACCCACTCTGCCACCCCCTGCATAGAGCAGAGGACATTCGGGGAACCAGAGCATTTGCGACATTGTCCCAGGGTTTGGTCTGTAGATCTGCCGCTCTGCTGTGCAGGGAACACCTTCTTATCTTGAATCACACTTAAGCCATGTTAAGGTGCAACACAAGTGCAAGCCAGTGTTTATAGGGAACGTGAAGTGAAGGAAGAAAAAAGAAAGTGCTTTAGTTACTTTCAGAGTGCATTACACAGATGTCTTTCTCCCTCACGCAGCTCATTTGCTCTTTTCCTCCTGGCAAGGTAGGAGTCAGGGTCCCGTGGCTCCTCGTGGCTCCTTCGTCCTTGTGGAGAACCTTAGCTGCTACAACTAACCTCCCTGTGGCAGCTGTGACTGGCTCTGAGATGATTTAATCTTCCATCTTCACATTTCTTCTCTTCCCTCCTGCAGGAGTAGGTGCTCCAGCTATTCCCTTGGAATACATGTTTCTTCCTTTGCCTGGGCCTGTAGATGTGCCCTGTTGGGCTAGGAGTTATCCTGCGTACAGGAATTATTCCCAAACAACTCTTTTTTTTCATTGACACATAAAATTGTGCCCCCCAATGCTTTCTTTGCCCCCAAATGCTTTCTTTGGTGGTGACAATTTCCTACAGTGAGCAATTTATCTTTCACTTGGATCTTTGATTCTCTATTAGTCTAAACATTAAAATGCAAAATCTGAGGCAGAGATGAAGGGCAGAGGGGATGGCTAGGAAGGAGGGCATTAGTGACAGGTGAACTACTGCAGAAAGGCAGAGAGTTGCTGCACTGGAATGGGAAGGGGAGAAGCTTCTCCTCATATCATCTGCATCAGCAAATGACCCAACCAGCATCTAATATCAGCAGTTTAATTGCTAACCCATGGATTCAGCATATGACAATGCAGTACTCCTAAGAAGGCATTTACTCCAAAGTAAAGGGGAAGGAAGCCTTTGGTACAATTGCTTCCAGCAGCAGGGGACCAACAGCCTTGCAGACACCTTGGGCCATCGTTTCCTAGCTGAGTAGATTACAGAGTAGATGGAGTTTGTCTGACGGAAAGTTTACACCTGGGAGAGCTCGGACTAATGGGATGCTCTGCCTGGAACACATTTTAATATTTTTGATAGCATTCATTTATTTATTTGCTGGTGTCTCAGCAGTGCTTGGAAGCCCCAGTCCTGCGCCTGTGCTATTCAAAAAGAGAACATAAAGGGAATCCCTGCTAGTCACAGAGTTTACAATGCCATTCCAATCAAAACATGAGCTTTCAGTGTCTTCCTAATTACTGCAACAGCTAAAACCAAGCTTTTCTTCAAAAGGGAGTTTTCAGTAAATTTTCCAAAATGGAATTATAGTGAGAGAGACTTGATTTTCTCAGCTCCTGAGAAAATGTTACCACAGTTCTACACCTCACCCTTTTCACTCCAGACTTTTCTATTCCACAGTTTTCTCATGGCACTTTTCATCTCCTCATTTCTCAGTGTGTAGATGAGTGGGTTCAGCATGGGCGTGATGATACTGAAAAACACAGCTAACCTCTTGTCCTCCGAGAGACTGCTGGATGGGCGTATGTAGGTGAATGTGCATGGCCCAAAGAAGAGAATCACCACAGTAATGTGGGACCCACAGGTGGAGAGGGCTTTCTTCCGCCCTTCGGACGTTCGGCTTTTCAAGGAAAACAAAATGACAATGTAGGATGTGAGCAGGATGATGAAAGAGACCAAACAAATCATTCCAGTATTGGCAACGACAATGATGCCCACAACATAGGTGTCTGTACAGGCCAGTTGTAGTAGGGGACGGACATCACAGAGGTAGTGGTCAATTTCGTTGGGGCCACAAAAAGGGAGGCTAATGGTTATGAGGGTCTGCACCAGGGAGTGCACAAAGGCCCCCACCCATGAACCCATCACCATCCAGCCACACACACGCCTGGTCATGAGCGTGGTGTAGTGCAGGGGTCTGCATATGGCAAAGTAGCGATCATAGGCCATCACTGTGAGGATGAAGACCTCAGCGCCACCGGAGATATGTAACCCAAATAGCTGTGCCATGCAACCCCCAAAGGAAATGGTTTTCTTCTCAACAAGGAAGTCAGCAATCATTTTGGGAGCTGTGGCAGAAGAGAAGCAAGTATCTGCAATGGACAGGTGGCAGAGAAAGAAATACATGGGGGAGTTCAGACTCTGACTGCTAACTACAGTGACAACAATGAGCAGATTTCCTGCCAGAGTAACAATATAGAAGAACAAAAACACCACAAAACATATTTTCTGCACCCCTTGGTTCTTTGAAAGGCCCAGAAGAATGAATTCCTTCACACTGCTTACATTCTCCATGTTGATCAGTTGGGTGGCAATATGCAATATACAGCTTATACACCTGGGAAAATAAAGACAGACACATGATTCATCAGCATTTTTTCATTATTAATGATGAGTTCTATATCAGAAGTGGATACAAACCAAGAAAGATATAGCATTAGTATTAAGCTTTTGAAGTGTTTAGTTTCTCTCATGTATTTTTTAACGGCTATTTAATCCTCCACAGTACAAAACTTCTGCCATGGCTTTGGTGGCACGGAGATAGGTGCACTTTGTGATATGTTCCTTAATCCTGGTCCTCCAGGATTTTGAAGGACTGGCTCCATGGCTGGTAGCCTTCCATGCACTAAGGACACGGCCAGAGTGTTCACCTTGGGCACTACAAGGCAGATAATGCAGCATGTTTGCCCTCAGGGGAGACAAAGTCCCTGACAGCAATCTTTGTAAAATGGGTGTCTTTAAGAATACCTGGAAATATTGCTCAGAATGATGATTTGCTTTATAAGTACACATGATCTTTGAATTCTTGTTTAGAAGGGAAATGTACCCACAGGCAGGGAAAAGCACTCTCTTGTGTATATACATTTTGAAACGTAAATATGAAATGTCACAGGCTGAAAAAGGAGTTCTGGGAAGGTTATCTATCATGGAGGGGAAAAAAATTGCACATATGACTTAATGGAGTATTTCACATTGTTCTAAATCTCAGCATTGTTTCTATCAGAGGAAGGAAGAATGAAAGACTCTTGTGAGATCTTCTGTCCCAGCGTTGTACTGATTTTACCTAGTATGATTTTTGATACGCTCTGCGTGATGCTTTCAAGGGTTAACTTAGCTTAATGAAGCTAATCTAACTAAACTCCTTCAACAGCCAGTATAAGTCTCTCTGTAGGCTGATTCAGAATGACTGAATTAGGGTCCTTTGCAGAACCCTTTTTTCCTCCATTCACGATGAGGAGCTTAAGCAAATTAGCACCACCAGGTTAGAATGACCTTTAGAGAATAATCCCTTTTGGTGCCAGAAAGTAGCGCAGAGCTTTTTGCAATGCCATCCACCTTTTTCAGGTTATGGCTGAGCTCCTTGTCCCTAGGCATTTCTACATCCATACAGTTTCTCATTCGAGACAAGGTCACATTCCAGCATAAACATGGGACTTCTTTGGTTCACCCTGTATTCCAGCTACAACCCATAGAGCATTACATGTCACTAATAAATGAGTAGCCCACATCTTTAGAAAGAGTGTAACGTCTCTAGCTTGCCATTATGCACCCAGACCACCAGAATTCCCTTGCTCAAAGAAGTCTGGGAACCACCAGATGAAGCTCTTCACAGAGAGTTTAAGGTCAGCCAAAAGCAGGCACTCTTTTAATAAAAATATCCACTGTATGGGCTTCCTTCTAGCATCAAAACATTCCCCGTCAGCTGGTGTTAAAATGCACCATTTTAAGTCCTGCAGAATTACATCACAACCAGGTCTTCTCATTTGTCTTGGTGATCTGTGAGCAAATCTGTGGAATGATTCAGTTAAGCCAAGTTATCTACCAACTACTTCAATCTGCAGCATAATCAGAAATTCTCGTGCAGGCACAAAGGGATCAAGCATCCACAGGAAACACTGAAACTGAGAAAAGCCAAGATTACTTTCAAACCCACAAAGTGAAGCCGAGAGAGGAAGTGGGCAAAGGTAGGGACTTTTCCTATGCTTACAGTTGTACTTACACTAGATGAAAGTTTTTCAAGCAGAACGGTAAAATTTACATGGATGGTTCCCCTTCAGATATTTCTACAAGGAAAAGGATCAGTAAGAACAACGGGAGGTCAGTTTCTCCCTCGTCTTACCAGGTCGTGATCCTTTCTACCCCTCTTCCTTCTACTGAGCAACGACGTAGACTTCTCAACAAAATAAATGACAGGGATGAAATGAGCACACCTTTATGGCTGTGCAGTACCCAGTCGAAAAGAAATAGCTGGGCTCCATCCAAGCCAGAGCATGACTGGAAGCATACCACAGCAATCGCAGGGCCATATTTAGGCAGTCAGAAAGGAGTGACCAAGAGAGAAATGGTCGGGGGAAACTATATGCCTGAATACCAGCAGATGGCAAATTCCTGAGCTAAAAACAAGGTGTGCATCTACAAAAGGACCGATTCACAATTCAGACAGCTCGGCTATGTATATTGCTTGAAAAGGTCCTTTCCATCACCACCAAACTGCATTTAACAAACTACCCATCTGTCTGATCTCATCTCATCGCCTTAAGTCATGTAGGCACCTGTACCTAAGCTAGGCATATTACACCTGACCAGTCTACTTGTAGATGTGATGAATCATGTGCTGCAGGTACCCGTTTCTTACTGTTGACTCCAAGAGGATTACTAGAATGACTAATTCAGTAGAGGATTGCCACCAGTTATGGCTTATCTCTTCAAGTGCCTTTGCAGGGATAGACCTGAGCTATATGACATAATGCAGTCAGCTGCAAAATAAAATGAATCTCATGTGTACTCTTAACATCTCAAAAAGGGTGAGAAATTGCACCATCTCCTTACTGCATGCATTCTTCCCTGAAATCTCAGGTGGTTATGGGAAACAAAAGAATAATATCGAAGCAATCGAATCTGCGGCTGTAGAACTAGCTCTGTATATGATTCTAGCCAAAGACAACTAGAGACAGTTGATAACTTCAGTGGAAGTTCCTTTCTGTATTTTCACATTTGTGCAAGAAGAAAGGAAAAGGAAAAGGAAGAGGAAAGAAAAGCGAGCAAGGGAAAGCAAAGCGAGAAGCCAGAGAAGCTGCAAAACTTACCTCACCTGTGTTTAGAGATCTAATTTTTTGTGTAAGGGCTGTACAACTTTATCTCCTAAACTTCTGTCTCTCCTGGTATGAATGTGTTAGAGCACAGCACCTTTAAAGAACACAGAATGGCTTCTGGAAAGCTTCCAAAACTTGCTTAGGAGGTGGCTGTTAGTGTATAATCCAGTCCCATCTAATTTATTGCTTGCTTTCATGTGTCACAAGTGTATCTTGATGTTTCCTGCCTGTGTGAGAAGTGGTTTAATAGGCTGTGTGGATGATGTGACCTGGGTGTGCTGAATGACGCTTTCATATCCCAGCAGCTGCACAAAGGGCTGAGAAGAAAACCATTTAAGTACCAACCTTTAACCCTCTCCCAGGAAATCTTCCACCTGAAGGGCTCTTGGGGCTGCAGGAGGGAGGGGTGGAGGCTTCGTGAAGGGAAGGCGTGAAAGAAAGGGGCAAAGGAGGAGAATGAGTTCTGTCTTGACTGAAAAGTTTAAGTAAATATATTTTAAAGAAACAGTTGTCAGTCAATGCTTTTATAATGATATCACAAAGGCATTTCAGGGTTTCTCCATAAGAAATAACAGTCAAAGGAGTAGCTGAGTATTCAACTGGACAAGCATATGCATGGAACTATCCAGCTAATGCTTCTCGGAGTTCTTCCTTACTCCAAGCTGATAGTTGTATGGATTTCCCCTGTGTAAAGGGCCATTAGGTCCACTGCTCTGGCTTCCTAGTATTGTGAATGCTAAAACAGTCCATTTGTAATCTAGATATTTTCTCTCCTTTTTTCACTTCTGTGTATTCCAAAAAACATGTAAAAGAGAAATCTTCATTAAAGGAAAAAAAGAAAGAAACCTCAAGCTGTAGGAAGAGTCACCATCCTCCAGGGATGGTAAAGAATTCCTATCACAGGAGTCTTTTAAGGACAGGTTGGGCTCATTTCTCTCAGGAGTGGTTACGATTAAGTTTTTATAGGGACAGAAGATGTCCTGGGTGACCTCTTGATGACCCTCCAAGTCCTATCTCACCAGAAATTTCATCACTGGAAATCCAGTGAATAAAGCCTCTTTGCAAGAATTTGCATGTTTTAACAGAGGTCAGTGAATTACCAAGTCAGTCAAAAAAGTCCTTCATTTACGCATTGGGAAACTGAGGGAGGAAGTCACCTATTTAATGCCGATGGAAGTCAGCGAGTTTAACCCTGACTTAGTCACTCTAGGCTCTTCTGTGGAAAAAAATGAATGTCTCTGGAGGCAGATGCATCTGATCTACCTCAGAACTGATTTTAGGATGCGATTAGGTGTGAAATAGACATCTAGCTTTTAAACAAAATAACTTAGGGCGGAAAAATCTCAACTGTCATGATGGGCCCCATCTTTCTTAACCCGAGCAGCTGCAGTCAAAGGTGAACCTATGAAATGAAACAAACGAAGCAAATAGACATGCTGATTTATATCAGCATATCATCTCAACCAAGGCCCAAGTCAAATTCATCTTTTCTCTCAACTCTACTGTGTATTTGTAGCTTATGCCTCATGGATGTCAGGAAAGACATTGTCTCAGCTACCGTCCTTTACTTTGTTTTGCTGAAATTTCTGGAAATGTGGAATGGCAACATAGTTAATGTCTCCATCTCCTCTGCACAGAATGCCAGCGATCTCCACAGTGAAAACAGAAATCCTACAGTTAATGAGAATAAATACTGGTAAAGAAATGTCTTGGTGAAAATAGTCCCCTAACTTCAATGTCCTTTTACTGTCGCCTGGAGTCTTGGGCAGCTTAATGAGGGTTAACAGTAGTCACTACAGGAAACAAGAGTATTGGGTAAGAAGGTAAACAAAGTCTTACAGTCTTTGGGAAAGGAAGAGGACCAACAGATGACAGAAGCGAGAGATCAGGCCAATAGCATCTGGTCTGCTAACCTAGTATGAATCAGCCTGCCACTTTCTGTACCCAGTGGCACACATGGCAGCAACTTGGCTAGCATCACATTCATGTCCTTTTGTTTCCCTAGCCAAATGGACTACCAGAGGTGACTTAATGCACAAGTCCAAATGAAGAATTGCTGCTACCTCCTGCTGCAAAATAATTCCCCGTAGGGGTGTGCTTAGTGCCAGCAAAGGAGAAAGGTCTTTTCTCCATTTTCATTCCACTTACCTTGGCACCTGGCTCTGGACACCACTATGGCAGCAGGTCATGCTTGGGGAGCTGTGATTTGGACAAGGAGGGACTGTGCATGGTGAGATGAATGAGGTTTTGCAGCTGGATAGTGAATACTGGCAAGGGGTTTGTTGACAGAGCCATGGTGAATGTGTGTTGTGAATTTGATGATGGGCACGATGGGGACAAGGCACGGTGTGGAGGGAAGTTGTGAAACTTGAAATGGATGCTACATGGCCAGGGACTGTCTTCGTGGAGTTTGTGAAATCAGAAGTGCCTGAGGTGTGGTGAGGGACTGTGCTGAAAGACAGTATGAAGTGGCAGGTAATACTGTGGGTGTTAAGCTGTGTTGAAAGACCTTGTGACATCAGAAGCGGACATCGTGTTTTGAAGGGTAACACTAGGAGAGGTTGCAGAATTGTGGCTGCTGAGGTGTCATAAGGCTGGCTAGAGAGTTCAAGGAGACCCTACCGTAGAACAGGTAGTGTGAAGTAGGAGGGGACAATGTATGGTGACAGCTTGTGTTGGGAGAGGTTTTGAGGTCAGAAGAGGACACTCGGTAGTGAGGAATGTGCTAGGGGAGGTTCTGCAGTGACAGTGGACCTTGGGGAATGAGAAGCTGTGTTGAGGGAGGTTGTGAAATCAGCAGCAGGCATTAGGGAAGAGGACTGACCATTTCTCAATCTGTGTGACCCTGAGCAGCAGTAGGCCATCTTCTGCAAGGTCTATGAAACTAGAGCTGCTCATGGATGCATCTGGGAAGCAAAGCATCAGTGCAAGAGTCAAGCTATAACTTTGGACAGACAGTTCTTGTGTTCTTTATATCGCGAGACTGTCTGAAGAAGGGAGAAGTAGTGAAAAAGCATTACTATTGCATGCCAAACATTGGTAAATTCCCATTTTTGATGGTCCCTGGCTCATCCCTCTGGGACAGCAGCACCAACCCGGTCATTTACTTCCTCTTCAGGAGCAACCGTCACCACCAGCTCCATGGCTCTGCGAAAGTCACCTTCTGACAAGTGTTTCCAGAGAAAGCAACGTGCGGAGAAGGAAGCCAAGTGCCCAGAGACACTGCTGCAGAGACTGCTGTATAAATCCCTGCTGGCGAGGAGGTGTGGGAGGGTGGGGCAGCCTGCAGAGGGGACTGAGGGGAGGTGGGCAGCAGTGCTCAGCCCCCAGCGGAGCCAGGGCATCTCCACTGCGGTGGGAGCAGCTCAGCTGGTGACGTGCCCCTTCCGAGCAGGGCTGTGCTGGGGACCAGGGAGCTGGGTGAGAGCGATCCTTGTCTGCACACCATGCCAGTGCCTCTTCTCATTACATGGTCCCCCCTTGTGGAAGGGGACATGGTGCACAGAGCATGGCTATGCAGAGCATGCAGAGCGCGGGGAGGAAGAGTGACCCAGGATGCTGGGCATGTCTTTGGGACCCTGAACCTTACAGGGAGTCTTTTCCCTCACTTTGACTTGAGGTCAGGCCTGCAGGACTCCAGTGCATTCTGGCAGCTCCTGGGAGGCCACTCTCAGCAGGGATGAGTTTCATCCTGGCTATTTTGGGCTTGTATAGAAACATCCTTCAGGCCTGAACACCTAGGGGACCGTTCAGCTGGTGCCACGGCTGCTCTGGTCAACACACAGGGGTCCTGGAGTGATGCGTGGTGCTTCTGTGTGTGTAGAAAGAGCACCAATTCCTCACCTACACCCTGAGCCTCTCCATCGCTGTCCCCAGAGGACATCTCAACTCATCACTCCCAGCTTTCGCCCAAGATGGCCATCTCCAGATGAGTTAGTTGCCCTAGGCTGCCTGTACAGGCAGTGGAGAGAAAGGTGCTTGTAAGGAGCTTTTCCCTTCCCTATGTGGCTGCAGCACGCAGCTCCTGCTGAGCCATCAGCCACCCTCCTGTCCCTGTGCCAAATCTCTTCCCCACCACCGTCTCGCCCCACACTGGGGATGCCTCGCTCCCCTTACGCAGTGTCATGCAAGGCCTCTCTGCAAGGCGTGTCATGCAAGGCGTGGATCGAATTAACACTAAAACAGTTTGTGAGCAAGTGAAGGGCTGGATTTAAAAGGAATGGATCTAAATCTGATTTTTTGAAATTAAGTTGAAGGCAGAGGAAGAAGGGAAAATGTCTGCACCAGAACATTCAAAGAACTAACAGGGGTCAAAACTTTTCTCTTTTGTTCATTTTAATTCTATGGGGTAACAGTATTCCTGAAGCCATTTCACAGAATCACAGAATGGTTGAGGTTGGAAGGGACCTCTGGAGATCATCTAGTCCAACCCCCTGCCCAAGCAGGGTCACCTAGAGCAGTTGCCCAAGATCGCGTCCAGGTGGATTTTTGAATATCTCCAGAGAAGGAGACTCCACAACCTCTCTGGGCAACCTGTTCCAGTGCTCTGTCACCCTCACAGCGAAGAAGATTTTCCTCATGTTCAGATGGAACTGTCTGTGTTTCAGTTTGTGCCCGTTGCCTCGCGTCATGTTGCTGGGCACCACTGAAAAGAGTCTGGCTCCATCTTCTTGATACCCTCCCTTCAGATACTTGTACACGTTAATAAGATCTCCTCTCAGCCTTCTCTTCTCCAAGCTAAACAGGCCCAGCTCTCTCAGCCTTTCCTCATAAGAGAGATGCTCCAATCCCCTAATCATCTTTGTAGCCCTTCGCTGCACTTGCTCCAGTAGTGCCACATCCCTCTTGTACTGGGGAGCCCAGAACTGGACACAGTACTCCAGATGTGGCCTCAGCAGGGCTGAGTAGAGGGGGAGAATCACCTCCCTCGACCTGCTGGCCACACTCTTCCTGATGCACCCCAGGATACCATTGGCCTTCTTGGCCACAAGGGCACATTGCTGCCTCAGGCTTAACTTGGTGTCCACCAGCACTCCCAGATCCTTCTCCACAGAGCTGCTTTCCAGCAGGTCAGCCCCCAACCTGTACTGCTGCATGGGGTTATTCCTCCCCAGGTGCAGGACCCTGCACTTGCCTTTGTTGAGCTTCAGGAGGTTCCTCTCCACCCACCTCTCCAGCCTCTCCAGGTCTCTCTCAATGGCAGCACAGCCCTCTGGCGTATCGGCCACTCCTCCCAGTTTTGTATCCTCAGCAAACTTGCTGAGGGTGCACTCTGTCCCTTCATCCAGGTCACTGATGAAGAAGTTGAACAAGACTGGACCCAGTCCTGACCCCTGGGGGACACCGCTAGCTACAGGCCTCCAGCTAGACTCTGCGCCACTGATCACAACCCTCTGAGCTCTGCCATTCAGCCAGTTCTCAATCCACCTCACTGTCCACTCATCTAACCCACACTTCCTGAGCCTGTCTATGAGGATGCTATGGGAGACAGTGTCGAAAGCCTTCCTCAAGTCAAGGGAGACAACATCCACTGCTCTCCCCTCATCTACCCAGCCAGTCATTCCATCAGAGAAGGCTATCAGATTGGTTAAGCATGATTTCCCCTTGGTGAAGCCATGCTGACTACTCCTGATCACTTTCTTGTCCTCCACATGCTTGGAGACGGCCTCCAGGATGAGCTGCTCCATCACCTTTCCAGGGATGCAGGTGAGGCTGACTGGCCTGTAGTTGCCTGGGTCCTCCTTCTTGCCCTTTTGGAAGACTGGGGTGACATTGGCTTTCTTCCAGTCTTCAGGCACCTCTCCTGTTCTCCATGACCTTTCAAAGAGGATGGAGAGTGGCTTAGCAATACCATCCGCCAGCTCCCTCAGCACTCGTGGGTGCATCCCATCGGGGCCCATTGATTTGTGGGTGCCAAGTTTGCTTAAATGATCTCTAACCTGATCCTCCTCCACCAAGGGAAAGTCTTCCTTTCTCCAGACTTTCTCTCTTGCCTCCAGGGTCTGGGGTTCCTGAGGGCTGGCCTGAGCAGGAAAGACTGAAGCAAAGGCGGCATTCAGTAACTCTGCCTTCTCTGCATCCTTCGTCACCAGGGCACCCTCCCCGTTCTGCAAAGGGCCCACATTTTCCCTAGTCTTCCTCTTGCTACTGATGTCTTTGAAGAAGCCCTTCTTGTTGTCCTTGACATCTCTCGCCAGATTTAATTCCAAATGGGCCTTAGCCTTCCTCATCGCATCCCTGCATACTCTGACAATGTTCCTATATTCCTCCCAAGTGGCCTGTCCCCCTTTCCACTTTCTGTATGCTTCCTTCTTCTGGTTGAGTTTTGCCAGGAGCTCCTTGCTCATCCATGCAGGTCTCCTACCTCCTTTGCTTGACTTCCAACTCATAGGGATGCACCGATCTTGAGCCTGGAGGAAGTGATGTTTGAATATTAACCAGCTCTCTTGAACACCCCTTCCTTCTAGGACCCTAACCCATGGCATTCCTCCAAGTAGGTCCCTGAAGAGGCCAAAGTTTGCTCTCCTCAAGTCCAGGGTTGCGATCCTACTCAGTGCCCTGCCTCCTCCTCGCAGCATCCTGAACTCCACCATCTCATGGTCACTGCAGCCAAGGCTGCCCCCGACCTTCACATCTTCCACCAGTCCTTCTTTGTTTGTTAGTACAAAGTCCAGCAGCACACCTCTCCTTGTTGGCTCCTCCACCACCTGTGTCAAGAAGTTGTCACCAATGCTCTGCAGGAACCTCCGGGACTGTTTGTGCCTAGCTGTGCTGTCTTTCCAGCAGATCTCAGGGTAGTTGAAGTCCCCCATGAGAACCAGGGCCTGGGATCGTGAGGCTACTTCCAGCTGTCTGTAGAAGGCCTCATAAGTTTGTAGCTTTTGAAATAAGAGTTTATTTCTGCAACAATACGGCATAAAATATCTCGCACCTTCAGGCAAGGAAGGTAGGCCTATTTCTTCATTTTAGAGATCAAAAAGATCATTTTCAATCTGCAGATAGAATCATAGAGTCATTTAGGTTGGGAAGGATTTCTGGAGGTCATCAAGTCCAACCTCCTCCTCAGAGCAGGTTCAGTCAGATCAGATTGCTCCGGCCCGATCCAGCTGAATTTTAAATGTCAGCACAGATGGAGATTCTACAAATTTGCACCTAATCCAGTGTTTGATCACTCACGTTGGGGCAGGAGAGGGAAATTTCCTCCTTCAGTTTCCCAAGTAGTCCATGGAAGAGAGCAACCTGTTGATAGCAAGCTCATTGAAGCCCTTTTCTGAGAATTAACTGGGCTACTTGCTGTGCTTTAGGGCAGAAAAGGTTGGGTAGGTTGGGGATAAACAACAGCCAGCTATGCAAAGATAACTCAGTGTGTAAAGGCAGTCTGGTCTTTTGTGCATCTAAGCAGGGTAAGCATTTTGCTCACTTAAACTGTGTACCTAACCATTATAGGCTGGTTTTAATCCTGCTGTCTGCTTCTTGAAATGGGCAAGTACTTCTGAAGATATGGCTCAAGGGGGGAATAAACTGGCGTGGTATCCACAGTATTTACTCTTGTCTTTCTGGATGAAACAGGTCAGTAAGAGAATAGTTTTGTACCTATGCAATACCTTGAAGCCTGTGCTAGAAACAGACCTCAGCAAGAACTGAAACCTCCATTCAGTCACCCACATGATAAGAACTCCGCTTTGAGAGCATCAGCCAGGTTACTGGTAACCTCCAATAGATTAACAATAATTTTTCATGTGAGGTGAAGCTGGTAGAACCTTTACAGGGATGACTGATTCCCTTCTTGTTCAGGATTCCTTCCCTTTTAGCATGAGATTTTCCACCCTCTAAATGGAAAGTATTCCATTTGGTGACTCTTCCCAATTTATTCCCGAGCAGAAGATGGCCACTTTTCCTTGACAACAGGGATGCAAGCAAATGAGAAATCCTTTCTCAGCCAAACCTGGAGGATCTTGTGGTATCTGCTCCTCTTTGGGAAGATGCAAAGCTGGGTTTTCCTGCTGCTGTTGCCATTTAGTGCTTGCCAGCATTTCTTTCAAGAGAGGAAACTCTTACTTTCTTCTGCCAGGATGTGGATTTGTTATTTGTATGTTTACAAGTTGCAGTCCCAAAGGTCAGGCTGGTGGAGGTCCATGTAATGAAGGCAGGTCTTAGCAAGTTGGCACAGCTGCAGCCTAACCATTATATTCCTATTTCAGCAAGGCTGAACGGGGGCTGCTTTGCCCTGTTAATGGACTTTGTGGCCCATACTGAGCTCTAACTACCCTGCTACCAATGCCCGGGGAGTTAGCTAGTAGGCAAAAAATGTATTGGTGATTGCAATACAGGAAGAATGATGTCTGAACTAGTGTCAAGACCATGTATCTTCAGGAACAAGCGGGCCATTGCCCTTGGAGTGGGCCATTTGGATGATACTGTACACCCAACCGTGGCCACGAGTGAGGGGAGAAGAGTGCTCCATAGATGTCCTCAAGAAAAGCAGACTTTTTTCCTTAAAAAAGGAGAAAGAGGGCACACGAAAACCATTGTAGTGCCAGACTAGGACTGGTGTTTCACAGTGCTGCTGCTTCCTTTTGAATAAATTATTTTATCTTTCTGCGCTTTCTTATCTCACCTGAAAAATAGGAACAGTACTCCCTTGTATCACAAGTCATTTCAATGCGTAATTAAAGAAGTCTAGTCAGAAGCTATGAGGAAAATGCTCCGTACTTCCTTGTGGCTACTGAGACAATCCATTGTGTGTTGCCAGTTTCCCATTACTTCTAGGTGTTGAACCAGTTTCTTGTCGGGAGATAGCATGAGTGTGCTAGCAACATGCCTGAGAGGAATCACTGTGTGGCCATTGAGTTTATCCTCTCTGGACTAACAGAAAGCCAAGAGGTGAAGGTAACCCGCTTTTTTTAAGCACATTAATAGGGAATCTTGGAAGGATCATGTAGATGAATGTTGATCCCCCGGCTTCACACACTGTGTACCTTTCCCTCAGTAACTTGGCTTCTGTGGATTTCTGTTACTCCTCAGCTATCTCCCCAAGGTTGCTGGTGAACTCTTCAGCAGTGAGGCGAGCCACTTCAGTCAGTGCCTGTGTGGCACAGCTATTCACTTGTCTCCTCATGGCTAGTGCTGTGTGTCTCCTGCTGGCAGTAATGGCATATGACTGCATGTGGCTCTCTGTAACCCTCTCCTTTATGCAACTGTCATGTCCTCAAAAGCCTGTACACAGATGGTAATCATCTCCTCTTTCTTTGGCTTTGTCCACGCACTTGCGCAAACTATCTCCACCTTCACATTCTCTTTCTGTGACTTTGGTGTTATCGGTCATTATTTCTTTGACATCCCCCTAGGATCCAGCTTTCATGCTCTGACACCTACAGCAAAGAGACGGTACTTCACATTTTTGGTGTGTTTCGTGGCATCTTCACATCTCTGGCAATTCTAATCTCCTCCATCTACCTCATCTCCACCACCCTGAGGATCCACTCCTCCAAGGGCAGATGCAAAGCCTTCTCCACCTCTGCTTCCCATCTGAGAGCTCTCTTCTTGTTTTATGGCAGCACCGTTTTTATGTGCGGTAGCCCAACATCCAGCTACTCATTGGACTGAGATAAATGGGCCTCTCTGTTCTCTACAGTGGTGACTCCAGTGCTGAATCTTATCAGCTACAGCCTAAGGAATAAGGAGGTGAAGGATGCTCTGAGGAGAGTTTTAGGTCATATCAGAGAAACTTCAGCAGACTTGTTAGAAAGAGAACTTTGTTTGGGGAGAATTTATCAAAACCTTGGTACAAAGAGTAGGACTTCCAAGGAAGATTTGATCAGCTTCCAAGGGTGAGATTCAGAAAGGTACTCAATTGTTAGAAGTGCTTTTAGGTGGACTTTTAACTGGTTGTATCTGCAACTTCTATCTTGAAAGACTGTGTTCCTCTGCTGCTGAAAGCTGGAGGAATCCTGACTTTTAACTTGCAAGTTCCAAGCACAAACAGGACTCCTGCCTGAGGAGTGCGTGGCACAGAATTGCAGTTCTCTGTTCTACTAGGAACGTTTGCTCATGTAGGAAAACCACCAGTCCGTCAAGATGAGAAAAAGCTTTCAGAGATATTCAAGAGGAGAAAAGAAATATGATTTGAATTTACGACCATTTCTGCTACGTCTTCAGTATTTGAAAGGAGTAGCCTCTTCCAGTGCAACACACAGAACCTGAAGTTCTGGAAAGGAAATCTTGGAGAACAGACACCCGTGTTTTTGCCCCCCAAACACTAGGGAAAGTAACTGTCCCTCTTCTGTTAAATCTCCCTCTTCTGTCACTCATTACTACCTCCTTTTTTCCCCTTCTGCCTGGAAACATGAAAAAACTACAGAAATGCAGAAAAGATTGACTTCTAAATTTGCTACCATTGTGAAGTAACAAGAACTTATTCCTGCTTTTCATCTCCACATATCAGCAATCCACTTGAGGCAACTGAGTGAATTGGTGGTTATTTCAAGGACATTGGACATAATCTGAAAGTTAATCAAGCTGCAATGTTCTTTCACTTAAAAGAATGACGGAATAAGATGGTGACTTACCAACTACATGTCTGGCATCAATGTGATTTTGAGAATAAACGACCAATCATTTCTGGGAGATGAGAAAGTTGGGAAAGGTTTTGGAATCCTTTTATCAATTCAACTAAGCTAGCTCTAAGGATAGGTGTTCTAGCGCTAAACGATGTTTCATCCCTTCTGGCTGAGTTTACAAATGCTGTCCCTCAGTTGGCAGAAAGAGTTGAAATCTTTATTGAGCTGAAAGTGACAGAATTAATCTCAGACAGGTGAGAGGTTCCTGCCTCTGCATAAGGTTTACAGTCAAAGGGGGATGGAAAGAGGTCTTGCGGATTCCCTTTGCATTTCACTGCAAGCCTGTTAGGGCTGTTATTTCCCCTGACTTCCTCTCCTTAAAGCTGTGCATAACTCTAGCAAAGATTGTGTCCCTGTGATCATCTATGGCACCCTAAAGAAGGATTTTACAAGTCTCAGGAAAATGTAGCCCTTTGGTCCTGCTAGTTGTCATCTTTCTGTTGCTGCAGAGGCTGAAGCTCAAGGTTTATCTCTTGTTTCTCATCATTAAGTATCATCAGATATGTGAAGTTCACAGTTTTTACACGTATCAATGTTGCGTTGTCCTTATCTTGAACAGAGAAGTGAGCTTTTTAAACCAGATTTCTGAGGTGTCCAAAATTGTCTCTTTCAGTGGACTCCCAGCTTACAGGAAGGAAATAGCTTGAAAAGAAATCACAGGCATCATTTTATTTTCCTGTGTATGTTTACAGGTCTCTGGGAAGAGCAATGTACACTACTACTCTTCCAGAAAAAGACAGGTAGGTTGTCATCAAAGAGCTTCCCTGCACAGCAATGAGTCATGTCTGCACACCTCTCTCTGCGCTGATGTTTAAGATGATAGTCAAAGCCATCTAGAGCTAAGCATCAGCAGAACCGGCAGCATGTTTCAATCAAGAATCACAATCTCAAACCTAAATATGCTTTCTGACAAATATCATCAAAAAGAACAGATTTTCCGAAGCCCCACATTCATCTAAGCCCTGCATTCACCTATCCCTTAGTCTCCACCTCGAGAAACCCAGACAAAATTAGGGAATTTAAAATGTTAAAGAGCTGCTGTCTCTTCAAATCTACAGTTTGCTTTTCTAAGAAAGCCTTCTGATCCACCATCCAGAATCCTGTTCCTCTTCTTCCCTTCCCCAAATCTCAGTTCCAGGAGGAGATCTGGGAAAATCCCGGCCTTGAATCACTTGTCATGACAGCAATGCTAAAGTAAGTCCATTTGCGGTAGAACAGCATTGCCCAGAGTCAGGAGGTCGTAGGGGCATTTGGGGGTTTCCCTGCTGCAAACAGTTGAGGAAAACTCGATGGATCAAGAACAGTACTGTTAAGAATTTTAGGGAAATTTTCAGTGTTCAGCTAGGATTTAGGTTATATCTTATGGAGTATGGAGAGATATTAGATACCCATATTTCCACTGAGATACCTATTCCTTAGATCTTTATAGTGTAAAGCACCAGACGACTGGCCAAAGTATGAAACTTCATCCAGTCTCTAAATAAAGCGGTGAAAAATGTCCCGACAATTGAACTGGATTGTGGCTCCATCATTGACTATGGTATTTAACCGTGCTTGGATTGCTGCTCTGATAGATTATAAAGCTCAGCTATGACATAAGGTCAAGGCCTTGGAAAGGTGTTAGCAGAGCTCCTTTAAATGAAGCGTTCCCAGAGACACCAGGTTGGCACAGACTGATGAAAATCGGAGTGAATGCCTGGCATCGGGGAACGGCCTCTGTGTCCATCAGTGTTCCTGGGAGCCTTGGAAAGTCTAGTACGGTGTATGTCACCCTTCACTGTAAGGCAGACACCTAGTGCAGCATCCTGCTCCTCTCATGCTCCTATTTTACCATGCAATGAATCTTAGTCCCCTCAAAGGTCTCTTGCTGTCTTCAGCAGCTCTCTCAAGTTGAGGCACCTCATGTCAGCACACCAATATATGTGAGATGAAACCTGCTTGTGCTGTGCCATCCTGAAGGATTTGCTTTCTCTTGGAAGTTTAGCACCACCATCACTTTTTTTGTGTGGAAACGTGAGCAGACACCACTCTCTGAAGCTCGTAGGAGCTAGTGGGAAAGCATAACCTCTCAAAATACCTAGTTATTCCTCTTAATGCCAGGAGAAGCCTAGACCTGAGACTTACACAGCTCTAAGGTGTCTAAAGGTAAAAGCCACAATACCACCCCAAAGGCTCGGGTTTGACTGGTGACAATATCCTCACATCCTTGTGACTGACAATTTCCAAAGAAAGATGAGAGCTACATGAAACCTTGAATTTAGTTTCAGTTCTACTCTTGTCTGCTGAGAAGATGGTGGAAGGGCGCATAGAGATGAAAATGCATGGCCCAAGGAACAGAAGTGCAACAGTGATATGGGAGGTGCAGGTAGAGAGTGCTTTGAGACGCCCTTTGGAAGAGTGTGTCCTCAAGGAGACCAAAATAATGACATAGGACACAACAAGAACAAGCAAAGAGCCCGAGGAAATCAGACCACTATTGGCAACCACGATGCAACTAACCACGTAGGTGTCAGTGCAGGCCAGCTTCAGCAAAGCGTGTACATCACGGAAGTAGTGGTCGATCTCATTGGGCCCACAAAACAATAGCTGAGCGGTCAGCAGGGTCTGCACCAGGGAGTGCACACAGCCTCCCACCCACGAAGCTGCCACCAGCCGGCCACACACATGCTTGTTCATAATGCTTGTGTAATGAAGTGGCTTGCATATAGCAGTGTAACGATCATACGCCATTGCTGTGAGGATGAACATCTCGGTGCAGGCAAAGAGATGGACCCCAAAGAGCTGTGCTATGCAGCCCACAAAAGAGATGGTCTTCTTTTCAGCAAGAAGGTCATAAATGAGTTTGGGAACTGTGACAGTAGAGTAACTGATATCTACAAAGGACAAGTAGCTCAGGAAGAAGCATGCGGTGGGAGAGTCCAGCTGTTGACTGTTCCGTATAGTGATGATGATAAGCAGGTTTCCAAGAATGATAGTGGCATAGAAGACTAAGAAGAATGTGAAGCATACTTTTGCTAATGTATCATCTTGTGTGAGTCCCTGGAGGACAAACTCCGTCACATTGTTTTTGTTCTTCATATATGTCACGTAGACAGGACCTGAAGCACAGAATAAAGCCACCTGTGATGGCATTAGAAACACAGTGTTATCAGTACACATCCATATTGATCACTGGTATGTTCAATATCAATGTATTCCCTTTTATGCCTTTTGGGGAAAGTTTCCTTTCAAAGTCAATGCTTCTCTCAAGGAGTGACAGTTGATATCTGACTCAGAATGTATTACTGAAGTGTGTAACAGCGAGCTCCATTTATTTGTTTGAGGGAGTTGGTGGAAATATCCTCCAGATTCATATTTCTGATTTTTGCCCTTTTAAAAGGGAAGACTAGCTGCTAGGCTCCCTAAACATTCACTTTTGAAGTGTTGATTTGGAAATGAAAAACTGACTGAGAAGGATAGCGCATGTTTTGATTTGAGTCTCAACATGTTAGTCATGCCCTAAGGAATTCTGCTCAAGCAGTGAATGTACCTTCTTTTTCAACCCTCTGAGGGAGTTCAACAGAACTAGTCCTTACTAGTGCTCTCTGACTCTGGTAGAATGTCCATGCATTTCTGTGCAGCCATCAATATTCACATCATGACACAAGGCAGCTGGCTAATTAACATCACTTCAACTCTCAGTGTAGATCCTTCTGGAGGAGGTAAAGTGGACACCTACCTCATGTCTGTTTAGCAGAGATGTGCCTTTAGGCACCAACTGTCTTTAAGGCACCCTAAGTGAAATCAGACCATGTTCAAGGCATGCCAGGAAACCTGAAGCAGGAGAGTCATTGTCCTATATGTGCTGTACTGGGCTACATCTTGTATTCACCTTTGCTGCACTCTGTGCAGTACGCAAGTATCACTAGTGTTCAGTTTCTACATTGAAAAGATAGACAGCAAGAACTGCATAACAATGTCCACAATACTGGCAAGTCCTCTGGGATCTTAATCCCAAAGTTAAGATTGAGTACATAGGAAGTGCTGCAGCTACCTATTGACTCCTTGACTCTGTAACACCAGAAACTTCCTTTTGACAGATATTTCTGGAAATGGCATATAACTGAAAAAAAAGCAAAGAAGACGCCAATTAAAACAAAGGGTAAAAAAAATTGAGTTCTTTCTACTTCATAAAATGCACCTCACAATAGTCACTCAACAGTCATGCCTCTTTTCAAAGGCAGGATTTCATAGTCATGCTTGAACAAAACAAAGAAGCAAGATCAGAAAACTTACACAGTTTATATTTGCTAGTCTCCAACAGTTTGCCTGCTATTCTCTGATGACCTTCTAGGACCACTTTAGGCAGTTTCATCAAAACCTCTCAGCTCCAAGCTGCTTCTTATGTGTCACGAGAGCAGTCCACATCTCTGCCAGGGCTGAAAACTACAGGGGATGAAACGGACAGCCTGAATGTCTAGCTCCATTTCTCATTCTGCAAAAACAACTTCCAAGAGCATCTGCAAGAAAAATCTTTCTCTCCAGATGGGGAAGTTGTGGCAGAAATATTTCAAGTAAATTGCACAGCAGAAGCACAAGCTTACCAGAAGCAATGAGATCGCAGAGGCATGTGAAGTTTTCTTTGTCAGAAAGAATCAGTGGACGGGGAGCTAAAATATATGTTTTGGACAGCTATTAGAGTAATCTCTACAAGGTGACTCTGGAGCATGATCACCTAGACCATGTCACATTGTGTGGGGGTTTGCTTGCTTTCTTGCTTGCTTTCCAATGCTGTCCAGATAAATGGACTTCATTTAGTATTAGCTATGTGCTTCTTTTGGAAACATTTCTATTTAAAATCAATGTCACGGCTGACCATTTGCAAGAGTTTGTGTTCACATTGCCCTTGCAATCAAACATTTTTTGAGTAAAGATGTCTCTTACACGTGTCAGATATTTTTTCCCTTCCAAGACAATATTTCACATATGCTTTCTTATTTCTTATTAACTTGCTCTTACCATTGCATGTTTGCAGCATAACTAAATATCAGAACTGTGCTATATGACTGTTGGCACTTAAACATCTGGTCTGTACACGTTTGAAACAAGAAGTAAACGACGAAATTATTTCAAGACTTTAAAAATGTTTGTGGTCAGGCCTCACTACTTGCCAGGTATTTTTACTCAGGCAATGCAAAATATAGAAGCAGCTGTTTAGTCCTCATATTAAGTCATTATAAGAATCTGGGCCAATGTGTAGAGGAATCAAATGTTGTTGTTGACACCTTCCATAAGCTATGGTCCCGCTGTTGCCTGCTAGCATGCAGCAGCCGGAAGAGAAATCAGAAAAATCATGGCGTTCTTCCCCAAAAGATTAAAAAAAAAAAAAAACAGTTTTAAAATTATAAGCCTTAGCTTGAACTGGCCGTGTGCCCTAACCCCTTCGCAGTTTCAGTATGAAGGGGGTCAGTGGGCCCCATCTGTCTTTCTACCTGCCCCACACAGGGTGAGACAGACCAGCCTCTGAAGGCGCCTGTCCCTCTCTGTTGACAATGGTGCTGAGCTAGACAACTGTCCTTCATTGCATGAAGAATTTAGACTGCTACAAACAGGTGGGGATGATCCCACCTTTAGCTGTGTCCACAGAGTGTGAATGCTGGGTGAGGGACATGCTGGCCCAGGCCTGAGGGACACTATCCCTCTAAGCCTTGAGAATCAGGATTTATCCCAGTTCCGTCCTGCTGGCTGCCATCCACATAACCCACCACGGTGAGGAGAAGACACTGAGACGTCCGCAGTGTACTGGTGCATGCCTGTGAAACGGGAACCCACTCTGCCACCCCCTGCATAGAGCAGAGGACATTCGGGGAACCAGAGCATTTGCGACATTGTCCCACGGTTTGGTCTGTAGATCTGCCGCTCTCCTGTGCAGGCAACAACTTCTTATCTTGAACCACACTTAAGCCATGTTAAGGTGCAACACAAGTGCAAGCAAGTGTTTCTAGGGAACGTGAAGTGAAGGAAGAAAAAAGAAAGTGCTTTAGTTACCTTCAGAGTGCATTACACAGATGTCTTTCTCCCTCACGCAGCTGATTTGCTCTTTTCCTCCTGGCAAGGTAGGAGTCAGGGTCCCGTGGCTCCTCGTGGCTCCTTTGGCCTTGTGGAGAACCTTAGCTGCTACAACTAACCTCCCTGTGGCAGCTTTGGCTGGCTCTGAGATGATTTAATCTTCCATCTTCACATTTCTTCTCTTCCCTCCTGCAGGAGTAGCTGCTCCAGCTATTCCCTTGGAATACATGTTTCTTCCTTTGCCTGGGCCTGTAGATGTGCCCTGTTGTGCTAGGAGTTATCCTGCGTACAGGAATTATTCCCAAATAACTCTTTTTTTTTCACTGACACATAAAATTGTGCCCCCCAATGCTTTCTTTGGTGGCGACAATTTCCTACGGTGAGCAATTTATCTTTCACTTGGATCTTTGATTCTCTATTAGTCTAAACAGTAAAATGCAAAATCTGAGGCAGAGATGAAGGGCAGAGGGGATGGCTAGGAAGGAGGGCATTAGTGACAGGTGAACTACTGCAGAAAGGCAGAGAGTTGCTGCACTGGAATGGGAAGGGGAGAAGCTTCTCCTCATATCATCTGCATCAGCAAATGACCCAACCAGCATCTAATATCAGCAGTTTAATTGCTAACCCATGGATTCAGCATATGACAATGCAGTACTCCTAAGAAGGCATTTACTCCAAAGTAAAGGGGAAGGAAGCCTTTGGTACAATTGCTTCCAGCAGCAGGTGACCAACAGCCTTGCAGACACCTTGGGCCATCGTTTCCTAGCTGAGTAGATTACAGAGTAGATGGAGTTTGTCTGACGGAAAGTTTACACCCGGGAGAGCTCGGACTAATGGGATGCTCTGCCTGGAACACATTTTAATATTTTTGATAGCATTCATTTCTTTATTTGCTGGTGTCTCGACAGTGCTTGGAAGCCCCAGTCCTGGGCCTGTGCTATTCAAAAAGAGAACATAAAGGGAATCCCTGCTAGTCACAGAGTTTACAATGCCATTCCAATCAAAACATGAACTTTCAGCGTCTTCCTAATTACTGCAACAGCTAAAACCAAGCTTTTCTTCAAAAGGGAGCTTTCAGTAAATTTTCCAAAATGGAATTATAGTGAGAGAGACTTGATTTTCTCAGCTCCTGAGAAAATGTTACCACAGTTCTACACCTCACCCTTTTCACTCCAGACTTTTCTATTCCACAGTTTTCTCATGGCACTTTTCATCTCCTCATTTCTCAGTGTGTAGATGAGTGGGTTCAGCATGGGCATGATGACAGTGTAAAACACAGCTATCCTCTTCTCCTCCGAGAGACTGCTGAATGGGCGTATGTAGGTGAATGTGCATGGCCCAAAGAAGAGAATCACCACAGTAATGTGGGACCCACAGGTGGAGAGGGCTTTGTACCGCGCTTCGGATGTTTGCCTTTTCAAGGATAACAAAATGACAATGTAGGACGTGACCAGGATTGTGAAAGAGACCAAACAAATCATTCCACTATTGGCAACGACAATGATGCCCACAACATAGGTGTCTGTACAGGCCAGTTGTAGTAGGGGACGGACATCACAGAGGTAGTGGTCAATTTTGTTGGGACCACAAAAAGGGAGGCTAACGGTTACGAGGGTCTGCACCAGGGAGTGCACAAAGCCCCCCACCCATGAACCCATCACCATCCAGCCACACACACGCCTGGTCATGAGGGTGGTGTAGTGGAGGGGTCTGCATATGGCAAAGTAGCGATCATAGGCCATCGCTGTGAGGATGAAGACCTCAGCACCGCCGGAGATATGTAACCCGAACAGCTGTGCCATGCAACCCCCAAAGGAAATGGTTTTCTTCTCAACAAGGAAGTCAGCAATCATTTTGGGAGCTGTGGCAGAAGAGTAGCAAATATCTGCAATGGACAGGTGGCAGAGAAAGAAATACATGGGGGAGTTCAGACGCTGACTGCTAACTACAGTGACAACGATGAGCAGATTTCCTGCCACAGTAACAATATTTTGAATTCTTTGAATTCTTGTTTAGAAGGGAAATGTACCCACATGCAGAGAAAAGAACTCTCTTGTGTTCATACATTTGGAAACGTAAATATGAAATGTCACAGGCGGAAAAATGAGTTCTGGGAAGGTTATCTATCATGGAGGGGAAAAAAATTGCACATATGACTTAATGGAGTATTTCACATTGTTCTAAATCTCAGCATTGTTTCTATCAGAGGAAGGAAGAATGAAAGACTCTTGTGAGATCTTCTGTCCCAGCATTGTACTGATTTTACCTAGTGTGATTTTCAAGGGTTAACTTAGCTTAATGAAGCTAATCTAACTAAACTCCTTCAACAGCCAGTTTAAGTCTGATTCATAGGCTGATACAGAATGACTAAATTAGGGTCCTTTGCAGAACCCTTTTTTCCTCCACTCCCTATGAGGAGCTTAAGCAAATTAGCACCACCAGGTTAGAATGACCTTTGGAGAATAATCCCTTTTGGTGCCTGAAAGTAGCTCAGAGATTTTTTTTTAATGCCATCCACCTGTTTTAGGTTATGGCTGAGCTCCTTGTCCCTAGGCATTTCTACATCCATACAGTTTCTCATTTGAGACAAGGTCACATTCCAGCATAAACATGGGACTTCTTTGGTTCACCCTGCATTCCAGCTACAACCCATCGAGCATTACGTGTCACTAATAAATGAGTAGCCTACATCTTTAGAAAGAGTGTAACGTCCCTAGCTTGCCATTATGCACCCAGACCACCAGAATTCCCTTGGTCAAAGAAGTCTGGGAACCACCAGATTAAACTCTTCACAGAGAGTTTAAGGTCAGCCAAAAGCAGGCACTCTTTTAATAAAAATATCCCCTGTATGAGCTTCCTTCTAGGATCAAAACATTCCCTGTCAGCTGGTGTTAAAATGCACCATTTTAAGTCCTGCAGAATTACATCACAACCAGGTCTTCTCATTTCTATTCGTGATCTGTGAGCAAATCTGTGGAATGATTCAGTTAAGCCAAGTTATCTATCCTATCTGGCTCCATCCAAGCCAGAGCATCACTGGAAGCATACCACAGCAATCGCAGGGCCATATTTAGGCAGTCAGAAAGGAGTGACCAAGAGAGAAAGGGTCAGGGGAAACTATATGCCTGAATGCCAGCAGATGGCAAACTCCTGAGCTAAAAACACGGTGTGCATCTACAAAAGGACCGATTCACAATTCAGACAGCTCGGCTATGTATATTGCTTGAAAAGGTCCTTTCCATCACCACCAAACTGCATTTAACAAACTACCCATCTGTGTGATCTCATCTCATCGACTTAAGTCATGTAGGCACCTGTACCTAAGCTAGGCATATTACACCTGACCAGTCTACTTGTAGATGTGATGAATCATGTGCTGCCAGTACCCGTTTCTTACTGTTGACTCCAAGAGGATTACTCGAATGACTAATTCAGTAGAGGATTGCCACCAGTTATGGCTTATCTCTTCAAGTGCCTTTGCAGGGGTAGACCTGAGCTATATGACATAATGCAATCAGCTGCAAAATAAAATGAATCTCATGTGTACTCTTAACATCTCAAAAAGGGTGAGAAATTGCACCATCTCCTTACTGCATGCATTCTTCCCTAAAATCTCAGGTGGTTATGGGAAACAAAAGAATAATATTGAAGCAATCGAATCTGCGGCTGTAGAACTAGCTCTGTGTATGATTCTAGCCAAAGATAACTAGAGACAGTTGATAACTTCAGTGGAAGTTCCTTTCTGTATTTTCACATTTGTTCAAGAAGAAAGGAAAGGGAAGAGGAAAGCAAAGCAAAGCGAAGCAAAGCGAGAAGCCAGAGAAGCTGCAAAACTTACCTCGCCTGTGTTTAGAGATCTAATATTTTGTGTAAGGGCTGTACAACTTTATCTCCTCAACTTCTGTCTCCCCTGGTATGAATGTGTTAGAGCACAGCGCATTTAAAGAACATAGAATGGCTTCTGGAAAGCTTCCAAAACTTGCTTAGGAGGTGGCTGTTAGTGTATAATCCAACCCCATCTAATTCATTACTTGCTTTCGTGTGTCACAAGTGTATCTTGATGTTTCCTGCCTGTGTGAGAAGTGGTTTAATAGGCTGTGTGGATGATGTGACCTGGGTGTGCTGAATGATGCTTTCATATCCCAGCAGCTGCAAAAAGGGCTGAGAAGAAAACCGTTTAAGTACCAACCTTTAACCCTCTCGCAGGAAATCTTCCACCTGAAGGGCTCTTGGGGCTGGAGAAGGGAGGGCTGGAGGCTTAGTGAAGGGAAGGCGTGAAAGAAAGGGGCAAAGGAGGAGAATGAGTTCTGTCTTGACTGAAAAGTTTAAGTAAATATATTTTAAAGAAACAGTTGTCAGTCAATGCTTTTCTAATGATATCACAAAGGCATTTCAGGGTTTCTCCATAAGAAATAACAGTCAAAGGAGTAGCTGAGTATTCAACTGGACAAGCATATGCATGGAACTATCCAGTTAACGCTTCTCGGAGTTCTTCCTTACTCCAAGCTGATAGTTGTATGGATTTCCCCTGTGTAAAGGGCCATTAGGTCCACTGCTCTGGCTTCCTAGCATTGTGAATGCTAAAACAGTCCATTTGTAATCTAGATATTTTCTCTCCTTTTTTCACTTCTGTGTATTCCAAAAAACATGTAAAAGAGATACCTTCATTAAAGAAAAACAGAAAGAAACCTCAAGCTGTAGGAAGAGTCACCATCCTCCAGGGATGGTAAAGAATTCCTGTCTCAGGAGTCTTTTAAGGACAGCTTGGGCTCATTTCTCTCAGGAGTGGTAAAATTAAGCTTTTATAGGGACAGAAGATGTCCTGGGTGACCTCTTGATGACCCTCCAAGTCCTATCTCACCAGAAATTTCATCACTGGAAATCCAGTGAATAAAGCCTCTTTGCAAGATTTTGCATGTTTTAACAGAGGTCAGTGAATTACAAAGTCAGTCAAAAAAATCCTTCATTTACAAATTGGGAAACTGAGGGAGGAAGTCACCTATTTAATGCCAGTGGAAGTCAGCAAATTTAACCCTGACTTAGTCGCTCTAGGCTCTTCTGCGGAAAAAAATGAATGTCTCTGGAGGCAGATGCATCTGATCTACCTCAGAACTGATTTTAGGATGCGATTAGGTCTGAAATAGACATCTAGCTTTTAAACAAAATAACTTAGGGCAGACAAATCTCACTGTCACGATGGGCCCCATCTTTCTTAACCTGAGCAGCTGCAGTCAAAGGTGAACCTATGAAATGAAACCAACGAAGGAGGACAGCAGAGAGGTCTCATGGTTTCTAGTGAAATCTCTGCTAAAGCAATATTGTAATCAACCATTAAAGGGCTTCTCCAAACCTTGTTAACTGACATGAAATGGCTTCAGGAATACTGTTACTCCGTAGAATTAAAACAAACAAAAAAGAAAAGTTTTGACCCCTGTTAGTTCTTTGAATGTTCTGGTGCAGACATTTTCCCTTCTTTCTCTGCCTTCAACTTAATTTCAAAAAATCAGATTTAGATCCATTCCTTTTAAATCCAGCCCTTCACTTGCTCACAAACTGTTTTGGTGTTAATTAGATCCACGCACCAGCCAACCCAGAAAGAGAGTAATGGAGACACAAAGGAGGGAAGGATTGAGGGCAGGAGCCAAAAAAAACAAAAAACAAATAGAAAGTCTGGAGAGCTGGATGGAGAGGCAGAGAAATGCCCTTTCAGCCCTGCAGCAACAGGCAAGTGCCAGTGCCAGAAGAGAGGTGACCCTCCCAGCAGCTACTGGGAAGACAGTGAGATAAGGTGCTGTGGCTGGGAGCTGAAAGCTTTCTCAGAAGCACTAGGGTGAGAGGCCTTGCATGGCACTGCGTAAGGGGAGCGAGGCATCCCCAGTGTGGGGCGAGACGGTGGTGGGGGAGAGATTTGGCACAGGGACAGGAGGGTGGCTGATGGCTCAGCAGGAGCTGTGTGCTGCAGCCACATAGGGAAGGGAAAAGCTCCTTACAAGCACCTTTCTCTCCACTGCCTGTACAGACAGGCTAGGGCAACTAAGTCATCTGGAGATGGCCATCTTGGGCGAAAGCTGGGAGAGATGAGTTGAGATGTCCTCTGGGGACAGCGATGGAGAGGCTCAGGGTGTAGGTGAGGAATTGGTGCTCTTCTCTACACACACAGAAGCACCACGCATCACTCCAGGACCCCTGTGTGTTGACCAGAGCAGCCGTGGCACCAGCTGAACGGTCCCCTAGGTGTTCAGGCCTGAAGGATGTTTCTATACAAGCCCAAAATAGCCAGGATGAAACTCATGCCTGCTGAGAATGGCCTCCCAGGAGCTGCCAGAATGCACTGGAGTCCTGCAGGCTTGGCCTCAAGTCAAAGTGAGGGAAAAGACTCCCTGTATGGTTCAGGGTCCCAAAGACATGCCCAACATCCTGGGTCACTCTTCCTCCCCGCGCTCTGCATGCTCTGCATAGCCATGCTCTGTGCACCATGTCCCCTTCCACAAGGGGGGACCACGTAATGAGAAGAGGCACTGGCATGGTGTGCAGACAAGGATCGCTCTCACCCAGCTCCCTGGTCCCCAGCACAGCCCTGCTCGGAAGGGGCACGTCACCAGCTGAGCTGCTCCCACCGCAGTGGAGATGCCCTGGCTCTGCTGGGGGCTGAGCACTGCTGCCCACCTCCCCTCAGTCCCCTCTGCAGGCTGCCCCACCCTCCCACACCTCCTCGCCAGCAGGGATTTATACAGCAGTCTCTGCAGCAGTGTCTCTGGGCACTTGGCTTCCTTCTCCGCACGTTGCTTTCTCTGCAAACACTTGTCAGAAGGTGACTTTCCCAGAGCCATGGAGCCAGTGGTGACGGTTGCTCCTGCCCAGGAAGTAAATGACCGGGTTGGTGCTGCTGTCCCAGAGAGATGAGCCAGGGACCATCAAAAATGGGAATTTACCAATGTTTGGCATGCAATAGTAATGCTTTTTCACTACTTCTCCCTTCTTCAGACAGTCTCACGATATAAAGAACACAAGAACTGTCTGTCCAGAGTTATAGCTTGACTCTTGTACTGATGCTTTGCTTCCCAGCTGCATCCATGAGCAGCTCTCGTTTCACAGACCTTGCAGAAGATGGCCTACTGCTGCTCAGGGTCACACAGATTGAGAAGTTGTCAGTCCTCTTCCCTAATGCCTGCTGCTGATTTCACAACCTCCCTCAACACAGCTTCTCATTTCCCAAGGGTCCACTGTCACTGCAGAACCTCCCCTAGCACATTCCTCACTACCGAGTGTCCTCTTCTGACCTCAAAACCTCTCCCAACACAAGCTGTCACCATACATTGTCCCCTACTACTTCACAGAACCTGTTCTACAGTAGGGTCTCCTTGAACTCTCTAGCCAGCCTTATGACACCTCAGCAGCCACAATTTTGCAACCTCTCCTAGTGTTACCCTTCAAAACACGATGCCCGCTTCTGATGTCACAAGGTCTTTCAACACAGCTTAGCACCCACAGTATTACCTGCCACTTCATACTATCTTTCAGCACAGTCCCTCACCACACCTCAGGCACTTCTGATTTCACAAACTCCATGAAGACAGCTCCTAGCTATGTAGCATCCATTTCAAGTTTCACAACTTCCCTCCACACCGTGCCTTGTCCCCATCGTGCCCATCATCAAATTCACAACACACATTCACCATGGCTCTGTCAACAACCCCCTTGCCAGTATTCACTATCCAGCTGCAAAACCTCATTCATCTCACCATGCACAGTCCCTCCTTGTCCAAATCACAGCTCCCCTGAGCATGACCTGCTGCCATAGTGGTGTCCAGAGCCAGGTGCCAAGGTAAGTGGAATGAAAATGGAGAAAAGACCTTTCTCCTTTGCTGGCAGTAAGCACACCCCAACAGGGAATTATTTTGCAGCAGGAGGTAGCAGCAATTCTTCATTTGGACTTGTGCATTAAGTCACCTCTGGTAGTCCATTTGGCTAGGGAAACAAAAGGACATGAATGTGATGCTAGCCAAGTTGCTGCCATGTGTGCCACTGGGTACAGAAAGTGGCAGGCTGACTCATACTAGGTTAGCAGGCCAGACGCTATTGGCCTGATCTCTGGCTTCTGTCATCTGTTGCTCCTCTTCCTTTCCCAAAGACTGTAAGACTTTGTTTACCTTCTTACCCAATACTCTTGTTTCCTGTAGTGACTACTGTTAACCCTCATTAAGCTGCCCAAGGCTCCAGGCAGCAGTAAAAGGACATTTAAGTTAGGGGACTATTTTCACCAAGGCATTTCTTTACCAGTATTTATTCTCATTAACTGTAGGATTTCTGTTTTCACTGTGGAGATCGCTGGCATTCTGTGCAGAGGAGATGGAGACATTAACTATGTTGCCATTCCACATTTCCAGAAATTTCAGCAAAACAAAGGAAAGGACGGTAGCTGAGACAATGTCTTTCCTGACATCCGTGAGGCATAAGCTACAAATACACAGTAGAGTTGAGAGAAACAATGAATTTGACTTGGGCCTTGTTGAGATGATATGCTGATATAAATCAGCATGTCTATTTGCTTCGTTTGTTTCATTTCATAGGTTCACCTTTGACTGCAGCTGCTCAGGTTAAGAAAGATGGGGCCCATCGTGACAGTGAGATTTGTCTGCCCTAAGTTATTTTGTTTAAAAGCTAGATGTCTATTTCACACCTAATCGCATCCTAAAATCAGTTCTGAGGTAGATCAGATGCATCTGCCTCCAGAGACATTCATTTTTTTCCGCAGAAGAGCCTAGCGTGACTAAGTCAGGGTTAAATTTGCTGACTTCCATTGGCATTAAATAGGTGACGTCCTCCCTCAGTTTCCCAATTCGTAAATGAAGGACTTTTTTGACTGACTTTGTAATTCACTGACCTCTGTTAGAACATGCAAAATCTTGCAAAGAGGCTTTATTCACTGGATTTCCAGTGATGAAATTTCTGGTGAGATAGGACTTGGAAGGTCATCAAGAGGTCACCCAGGACATCTTCTGTCCCTATAAAAGCTTAATTTTACCACTCCTGAGAGAAATGAGCCCAAGCTGTCCTTAAAAGACTCCTGAGACAGGAATTCTTTACCATCCCTGGAGGATGGTGACTCTTCCTACAGCTTGAGGTTTCTTTCTGTTTTTCTTTAATGAAGGTATCTCTTTTACATGTTTTTTGGAATACACAGAAGTTAAAAAAGGAGAGAAAATATCTAGATTACAAATGGACTGTTTTAGCATTCCCAATGCTAGGAAGCCAGAGCAGTGGACCTAATGGCCCTTTACACAGGGGAAATCCATACAACTATCAGCTTGGAGTAAGGAAGAACTCCGAGAAGCGTTAACTGCATAGGTCCATGCATATGCTTGTCCAGTTGAATACTCAGCTACTCCTTTGACTGTTATTTCTTATGGAGAAACCCTGAAATGCCTTTGTGATATCATTATAAAAGCATTGACTGACAACTGTTTCTTTAAAATATATTTACTTAAACTTTTCAGTCAAGACAGAACTCATTCTCCTCCTTTGCCCCTTTCTTTCACGCCTTCCCTTCACGAAGCCTCCACCCCTCCCTTCTCCAGCCCCAAGAGCCCTTCAGGTGGAAGATTTCCTGGGAGAGGGTTAAAGGTTGGTACTTAAACGGTTTTCTTCTCAGCCCTTTTTGCAGCTGCTGGGATATGAAAGCATCATTCAGCACACCCGGGTCACATCATCCACACAGCCTATTAAACCACTTCTCACACAGGCAGGAAACATCAAGATACACTTGTGACACACGAAAGCAAGTAATGAATTAGATGGGGTTGGATTATACACTAACAGCCACCTCCTAAGCAAGTTTTGGAAGCTTTCCAGAAGCCATTCTATGTTCTTTAAATGCGCTGTGCTCTAACACATTCATACCAGGGGAGACAGAAGTTGAGGAGATAAAGTTGTACAGCCCTTACACAAAATATTAGATCTCTAAACACAGGCGAGGTAAGTTTTGCAGCTTCTCTGCCTTCTCGCTTTGCTTCGCTTTGCTTTGCTTTGCTTTGCTTTCCTCTTCCCTTTCCTTTCTTCTTGAACAAATGTGAAAATACGGAAAGGAACTTCCACTGAAGTTATCAACTGTCTCTAGTTATCTTTGGCTAGAATCATATACAGAGCTAGTTCTACAGCCCCAGCTTAGATTGCTTCAATATTATACTTTTGTTTCCCATAACCACCTGAGATTTTAGGGAAGAATGCATGCAGTAAGGAGATGGTGCAATTTCTCACCCTTTTTGAGATGTTAAGAGTACACATGAGATTCATTTTATTTTGCAGCTGATTGCATTATGTCATATAGCTCAGGTCTACCCCTGCAAAGGCACTTGAAGAGATAAGCCATAACTGGTGGCAATCCTCTACTGAATTAGTCATTCTAGTAATCCTCTTGGAGTCAACAGTAAGAAACGGGTACCTGCAGCACATGATTCATCACATCTACAAGTAGACTGGTCAGGTGTAATCTGCCTAGCTTAGGTACAGGTGCCTACATGACTTAAGGCGATGAGATGAGATCAGAGAGATGGGTAGTTTGTTAAATGCAGTTTGGTGGTGATGGAAAGGACCTTTTCAAGCAAGATACATGGTCGAGCTGTCTGAATTGTGAATCGGTCCTTTTGTAGATGCACACCTTGTTTTTAGCTCAGGAGTTTGCCATCTGCTGGCATTCAGGCATGCAGTTTCCCCTGACCATTTCTCTCTTGGTCACTCCTTTCTGACTGCCTAAATACGGCCCTGCGATTGCTGTGGTATGCTTCCAGTCATGCTCTGGCTTGGATGGAGCCCAGCTATTTCTTTTGGACTGGGTACTGCACAGCCATAAAGGTGTGCTCATTTCATCCCTGTCATTTATTCTGTTGAGAAGTCTACGTCGTTGCTCATTAGAAGGAAGAGGGGTAGAAAGGATCACGACTTGGTAAGACGAGGGAGAAACTGACCTCCCATTGTTCTTACTGATCCTTTTCCTTGTAGAAATATCTGAAGGGGAACCATCCATGCAAAGTTTACCGTTCTGCTTGAAAAACTTTCATCTAGTGTAAGTACAACTGTAAGCATAGGAAAAGTCCCTAACTTTGCCCACTTCCTCTCTCGGCTTCACTTTGTGGGTTTGAAAGTAATCTTGGCTTTTCTCAGTTTCAGTGTTTCCTGTGGATGCTTCATCACTTTGTGCCTGCACGAGAGTTTCTGATTATGCTGCAGATGGAAGTAGTTGGTAGATAACTTGGCTTAACTGAATCATTCCACAGATTTGCTCACAGATCACGAATAGAAATGAGAAGACCTGGTTGTGATGTAATTCTGCAGGACTTAAAATGGTGCATTTTAACACCAGCTGACAGGGAATGTTTTGATCCTAGAAGGAAGCTCATACAGTGGATATTTTTATTAAAAGAGTGCCTGCTTTTGGCTGACCTTAAACTCTCTGTGAAGAGTTTAATCTGGTGGTTCCCAGACTTCTTTGACCAAGGGAATTCTGGTGGTCTGGGTGCATAAAGGCAAGCTAGAAACGTTACACTCTTTCTAAAGATGTAGGCTACTCATTTATTAGTGACACGTAATGCTCGATGGGTTGTAGCTGGAATGCAGGGTGAACCAAAGAAGTCCCATGTTTATGCTGGAATGTGACCTTGTCTCGAATGAGAAACTGTATGGATGTAGAAATGCCTAGGGACAAGGAGCTCAGCCATAACCTGAAAAAGGTGGATGGCATTAAAAAAAAATCTCTGAGCTACTTTCAGGCACCAAAAGGGATTATTCTCCAAAGGTCATTCTAACCTGGTGGTGCTAATTTGCTTAAGCTCCTCATAGGGAGTGGAGGAAAAAAGGGTTCTGCAAAGGACCCTAATTTAGTCATTCTGTATCAGCCTATGAATCAGACTTAAACTGGCTGTTGAAGGAGTTTAGTTAGATTAGCTTCATTAAGCTAAGTTAACCCTTGAAAATCACACTAGGTAAAATCAGTACAATGCTGGGACAGAAGATCTCACAAGAGTCTTTCATTCTTCCTTCCTCTGATAGAAACAATGCTGAGATTTAGAACAATGTGAAATACTCCATTAAGTCATATGTGCAATTTTTTTCCCCTCCATGATAGATAACCTTCCCAGAACTCATTTTTCCGCCTGTGACATTTCATATTTACGTTTCCAAATGTATGAACACAAGAGAGTTCTTTTCTCTGCATGTGGGTACATTTCCCTTCTAAACAAGAATTCAAAGATCATGTGTACTTATAAAGCAAATCATCATTCTGAGCAATATTTCCAGGTATTCTTAAAGACACCCATTTTACAAAGATTGCTGTCAGGGACTTTGTCTCCCCTGAGGGCAAACATACTGCATTATCTGCCTTGTAGTGCCCAAGGTGAACACTCTGGCTGTGTCCTTAGTGCATGGAAGGCTATCGGCCATGGAGCCAGTCCTTCAAAATCCTGGAGGACCAGGATTAAGGAACATATCACAGAGTGCACCTATCTCTGTGCTGCCAAAGCCATGGCAGAAGCTTTGTACTGTGGAGAATTAAATAGCTGTGAAAAAATACATGACAGAAACTAAACACTTCATAAGCTTAATACTAATGCTATATCTTTCTTGGTTTGTATCCACTTCTGATATAGAACTCATTACTAATAATGAAAAAAATGCTGATTAACCATGTGTCTCTCTTTGTTTTCCCAGGGGTATAAGCTGTATATTGCATATTGCCATGCAACTGACCAACATGGAGAATGTAAGCAGTGTGAAGGAATTCATTCTTCTGGGCCTTTCAAAGAACCAAGTGGTGCAGAAAATATGTTTTGTGGTGTTTTTGTTCTTCTATATTGTTACTGTGGCAGGAAATCTGCTCATCGTTGTCACTGTAGTTAGCAGTCAGCGTCTGAACTCCCCCATGTATTTCTTTCTCTGCCACCTGTCCATTGCAGATATTTGCTACTCTTCTGCCACAGCTCCCAAAATGATTGCTGACTTCCTTGTTGAGAAGAAAACCATTTCCTTTGGGGGTTGCATGGCACAGCTGTTCGGGTTACATATCTCCGGCGGTGCTGAGGTCTTCATCCTCACAGCGATGGCCTATGATCGCTACTTTGCCATATGCAGACCCCTGCACTACACCACCCTCATGACCAGGCGTGTGTGTGGCTGGATGGTGATGGGTTCATGGGTGGGGGGCTTTGTGCACTCCCTGGTGCAGACCCTCGTAACCGTTAGCCTCCCTTTTTGTGGTCCCAACAAAATTGACCACTACCTCTGTGATGTCCGTCCCCTACTACAACTGGCCTGTACAGACACCTATGTTGTGGGCATCATTGTCGTTGCCAATAGTGGAATGATTTGTTTGGTCTCTTTCACAATCCTGGTCACGTCCTACATTGTCATTTTGTTATCCTTGAAAAGGCAAACATCCGAAGCGCGGTACAAAGCCCTCTCCACCTGTGGGTCCCACATTACTGTGGTGATTCTCTTCTTTGGGCCATGCACATTCACCTACATACGCCCATTCAGCAGTCTCTCGGAGGAGAAGAGGATAGCTGTGTTTTACACTGTCATCATGCCCATGCTGAACCCACTCATCTACACACTGAGAAATGAGGAGATGAAAAGTGCCATGAGAAAACTGTGGAATAGAAAAGTCTGGAGTGAAAAGGGTGAGGTGTAGAACTGTGGTAACATTTTCTCAGGAGCTGAGAAAATCAAGTCTCTCTCACTATAATTCCATTTTGGAAAATTTACTGAAAGCTCCCTTTTGAAGAAAAGCTTGGTTTTAGCTATTGCAGTAATTAGGAAGACCCTGAAAGTTCATGTTTTGATTGGAATGGCATTGTAAACTCTGTGACTAGCAGGGATTCCCTTTATGTTCTCTTTTTGAATAGCACAGGCCCAGGACTGGGGCTTCCAAGCACTGTCGAGACACCAGCAAATAAAGAAATGAATGCTATCAAAAATATTAAAATGTGTTCCAGGCAGAGCATCCCATTAGTCCGAGCTCTCCCGGGTGTAAACTTTCCGTCAGACAAACTCCATCTACTCTGTAATCTACTCAGCTAGGAAACGATGGCCCAGGGTGTCTGCAAGGCTGTTGGTCACCTGCTGCTGGAAGCAATTGTACCAAAGGCTTCCTTCCCCTTTACTTTGGAGTAAATGCCTTCTTAGGAGTACTGCATTGTCATATGCTGAATCCATGGGTTAGCAATTAAACTGCTGATATTAGATGCTGGTTGGGTCATTTGCTGATGCAGATGATATGAGGAGAAGCTTCTCCCCTTCCCATTCCAGTGCAGCAACTCTCTGCCTTTCTGCAGTAGTTCACCTGTCACTAATGCCCTCCTTCCTAGCCATCCCCTCTGCCCTTCATCTCTGCCTCAGATTTTGCATTTTAATGTTTAGACTAATAGAGAATCAAAGATCCAAGTGAAAGATAAATTGCTCACCGTAGGAAATTGTCGCCACCAAAGAAAGCATTGGGGGGCACAATTTTATGTGTCAGTGAAAAAAAAAGAGTTATTTGGGAATAATTCCTGTACGCAGGATAACTCCTAGCACAACAGGGCACATCTACAGGCCCAGGCAAAGGAAGAAACATGTATTCCAAGGGAATAGCTGGAGCAGCTACTCCTGCAGGAGGGAAGAGAAGAAATGTGAAGATGGAAGATTAAATCATCTCAGAGCCAGCCACAGCTGCCACAGGGAGGTTAGTTGTAGCAGCTAAGGTTCTCCACAAGGCCAAAGGAGCCACGAGGAGCCACGGGACCCTGACTCCTACCTTGCTAGGAGGAAAAGAGCAAATCAGCTGCGTGAGGGAGAAAGACATCTGTGTAATGCACTCTGAAGGTAACTAAAGCACTTTCTTTTTTCTTCCTTCACTTCACGTTCCCTAGAAACACTGGCTTGCACTTGTGTTGCACCTTAACATGGCTTAAGTGTGATTCAAGATAAGAAGGTGTTCCCTGCACAGGAGAGCAGCACATCTACGGACCAAACCGTGGGACAATGTCGCAAATGCTCTGGTTCCCCGAATGTCCTCTGCTCTATGCAGGGGGTGGCAGAGTGGGTTTCCGTTTCACAGGCATGCACCAGTACACTGCGGACGTCTCAGTGTCTTCTCCTCACCGTGGTGGGTTATGTGGATGGCAGCCAGCAGGACGGAACTGGGATAAATCCTGATTCTCAAGGCTTAGAGGGATAGTGTCCCTCAGGCCTGGGCCAGCATGTCCCTCACCCAGCATTCACACTCTGTGGACACAGCTAAAGGTGGCACCAGCCCCACCTATTTGTAGCAGTCTAAATTCTTCATGCAATGAAGGACAGTTGTCTAGCTCAGCACCATTGTCAACAGAGAGAGACAGGCGCCTTCAGAGGTTGGTCTGTCTCACCCGGGGTGGGGCAGGTAGAAAGACAGATGGGGCCCACTGACCCCCTTCATACTGAAACTGCTGAGGGGTTAGGGCACACGGCCAGTTCAAGCTAAGGCTAATAATTTTAAAACTGTTAGTTTGGGGTTTTTTAATCTTTTGGGGAATAACACCATGATTTTTCTGATTTCTCTTCCGGCTGGCGGGTGCTAGCAGGCAACAGTGGGACCATAGTTTATGGAAGGCATCAACAACAACAACAACATTTGATTCCTCTACGCATTGGCCCAGATCCTTATAATGACTTAATATGAGGACTAAACAGCTGCTTCTGTATTTTGCATTGCCTGAGTAAAAATACCTGGCAAGTAGTGAGGCCTGACCACAAACATTTTTAAAGTCTTGAAATAATTTCCTCGTTTACTTCTTGTTTCAAACGTGTACAGACCAGATGTCTAAGTGCCAACAGTCATATAGCACAGTTCTGATATTTATTTCTGCTGCAAACATGCAATGGTAAGAGCAAGTTAATAAGAAAGAAGAAAGCATATGTGAAATATTGTCTTCGAAGGGAAAAAATATCTGACACATGTAAGAGTCATCTTTACTCAAAAAATGTTTGATTGCAAGGGCAATGTGAACACAAACTCTTGCAAATGGTCAGCCATGACATTGATTTTAAATAGAAATGTTTCCAAAAGAAGCACATAGCTAATACTAAATGAAGTCCATTTATCTGAACAGCATTGGAAAGCAAGCAAGAAAGCAAGCAAACCCCCCCACAACGTGACATTGTCTAGGTGATCACGCTCCAGAGTCACCCTGTAGAGATTACTCTAATAGCTGTCCAAAACATATATTTTAGCTCCCCGTCCACTGATTCTTTCTGACAAAGAATACTTCACATGCCTCTGCGATCTCATTGCTTCTGGTAAGCTTGTGCTTCTGCTGTGCAATTTACTTGAAATATTTCTGCCACAACTTCCCCATCTGGAGAGAGAGAGAGAGAGAGAGAGAGAGAGAGAGAGAGTTGTTCTTGCAGATGCTCTTGGAAGTTGTTTTTGCAGAATGAGAAATGGAGCTAGACATTCAGGCTGTCCGTTTCATCCCCTGTAGTTTTCAGCCCTGGCAGAGATGTGGACTGCTCTCGTGACACATAAGAAGCAGCTTGGAGCTGAGAGGTTTTGATGAACCTGCCTAAAGTGGTCCGAGGGGTCATCAGAGGAGAATAGCAGGCAAACTGTTGGAGACTAGCAAATATAAACTGTGTAAATTTTCTGATTTTGCTTCTTTGTTTTGTTCAAGCATGACTATGAAATCCTGCCTTTGAAAAGAGGCATCGCTGTCGAGTGACTTTTGTGAGGTGCATTTTATGAAGTAGAAAGAACTCAATTTTTTTTTTACCCTTTCTTTTAATTGGTGTCGTCTTTGCTTATTTTTTCAGTTATATGCCATTTCCAGAAATATCTGTCAAGAGGAAGATTCTGGTGTTACAGAGTCAAGGAGTCCACAGGTAGCTGCAGCACTGCCTATGTACTCAGACTTAACTTGTCCCCTCTAGCTGTACACATCGTGGCAACAATGCTCTTAACACACACGCTTTGGGCCTCCCCACACTGCTTTCCCTCTGCCCACGGAGTGGCATGGAGATAGGGACGGAGACATGAAAGAATATTTCCTCTGCTGCTGAAGTTGGAGGGTGGAAGAGGCAGAGATCTCGTGAGAAAGAACTGGTTGACCTGTGATTGTGGAACAGGATTAAGAGCCCAAAGGACTTGCCAGTATTGTAGACACTGTTATGCAGCTCTTGCCGTCTATCTTTTCAGTGTAGAAACTGAACACTAGTGATACTTGCGTACTGCACTAGAGTGCAGCAAAGGTGAATACAAGGGTGTTGGTGAGTAAAGGAGATTCAGCAGCGGTGTATTTATTACCCCAGGGGCATCACAGGTGTGTTTATGGGGGTTTCCATGCCTAGTCCAGAACTTGGCTGAGGTGTACAAAAACCTTACTGACACATCGTTAATGCAGATTATCTCCAGTATTCACCCACGTACTGTAGGAAAGGTGGTCTGAGGAAATACAAGCCTGCTCTTTTGGAGACTGAGGTCGCAACCCAGAAACTCATGAGCAATAACTGGAACCAATCGACACAAGATGTAGCCCAGTACAGCACATATAGGACAATGACTCTCCTGCTTCAGGTTTCCTGGCATGCCTTGAACATGGTCTGATTTCACTTAGGGTGCCTTAGAGACAGTTTGTGCCTAAAGGCACATCTCTGCTAAACAGACATGAGGTAGGTGTCCACTTTACGTCCCCCAGAAGGATCTACGCTGATAGTTGAAGTGACGTTAATTAGCCAGCTGCCTTGTGTCATGAGGTGAATACTGATGGTTGCACAAAAATGCATGGACATTCTACCAGAGTCAGAGAGCACTAGTAAGGACTAGTTCTGTTGAATTCCTTCAGAGGGTTGCAAAAGAAGGTACGTTCACTGCTTGAGCAGAATTCCTTAGGGGATGACTAGCGTGTTGAGACTCAAATCAAAACATGCACTATCCTTCTCAGTCACTTCTTCATTTCCAAATCAACACTTCAAAAGTGGATGTTTAGGGAGCCTAGCAGCTAGTCTTCCTTTTTAAAAGGGGCAAAGATCAGAAATATGAATCTGGAGGATATTTCCACCAACTCCCTCAAACAAATAAATGGAACTCGCTAATACACACTTCAGTAATGCATTCTGAGTTAGATATCAACTGTCACTCCTTGAGAGAAGCATTGACTTTGAAAGGAAATTTTCCCCAAAAGGCATAAAAGGGAATACATTGATATTGAACATACCAGTGATCGACATGGATGTGTACTGATAGCACTGTGTTTCTAATGCCATCACAGGTGGCTTTATTCTGTGCTTCAGGTCCTGTCTATGTGACGTATATGAAGAACAAGAACAATGTGATGGAGTTTATCTTCCAGGGACTCACACAAGATGATGCATTAACAAAAGTATGCTTCACATTCTTCTTAGTCTTCTATGCCACTGTTATTCTTGGAAACCTGCTTAGCATCATCACTATACAGAACAGTCAACAGCTGGGCTCTCCCATGTACTTCTTCCTGAGCTGCTTGTCCTTTGTAGATATCAGTTACTCTACTGTCACAGTTCCCAAACTCATTTATGACCTTCTTGCTGAAAAGAAGACCATCTCTTTTGTGGGCTGCATAGCACAGCTCTTTGGGGTCCATCTCTTTGCCTGCACGGAGATGTTCATCCTCATAGCAATGGCGTATGATCGTTACACTGCTATATGCAAGCTGCTTCATTACACAAGCATTATGAACAAGCATGTGTGTGGCCGGCTGGTGGCAGCTTCGTGGGTGGGAGGCTGTGTGCACTCCCTGGTGCAGACCCTGCTGACCGCTCAGCTATTGTTTTGTGGGCCCAATGAGATCGACCACTGCTTCTGTGATGTACACGCTTTGCTGAAGCTGGCCTGCACTGACACCTACGTGGTTGGTTGCATCGTGGTTGCCAATAGTGGTCTGATTTCCTCGGGCTCTTTGCTTGTTCTTGTTGTGTCCTATGTCATTATTTTGGTCTCTTTGAGGACACCCTCTTCCAAAGGGCGTCTGATAGGACTCTCTACCTGCACCTCCCATATCACTCTTGCACTTCTGTTCCTTGGGCCATGCATTTTCATCTCTATGCGCCCTTCCACCATCTTTTCAGCAGACAAGATAATCTCTGTGGTTTACACCATCATCACGCCTATGCTCAATCCCTTGATTTACACCCTCCGAAATGAAGACATGAAAAAAGCCTTGAACAAGCTGTGGAGCAGAAAAGCAAAGAGGAGTGAGACATGAAACAACAGGGTGAGTGTTTGTAAGATGACTGTAGCTCAAGAAACCATGGGGAGGCAAAGAGAAGTGTTCAGGAGGGACTTTTCAGGAATGTTGTTCTATTTTTGGCGTGGCTGTTCAGAATAGAACTGAAAATAAATTCAAAGTTATATGCAGCTCTCATCTTTCTTTGGAAATTGTCGGTCAAAAGGATGTGAGCATATTGTCACCAGTCAAACCCGAGCCTTTGGGGTGGTATTGGGGCTTTTACCTTTAGACACCTTAGAGCTGTGTAAGTCTCAGATCTAGGCTGGTCAGTCGTCTGGTGCTTTACACTATAAAAAAATCTAAGGGATAGGTATCTCAGTGGAAATACGGGGATCCAATATCTCTCCATACTCCACACAATATAACCTAATTCCTAGCTGAACACTGAAAATTTCCCTAAAATTCTTAACAGTACTGTTCTTGATTCATTGAGTTTTCCTCAACTGTTTGCAGCAGGGAAACCCCAAATGCCCCTAGGACCTCCTGACTCTGGGCAATGCTGTTCTACCGCAAATAGACTTACTTTAGCATTGCTGTCATGACAAGTGATTCAAGGCCGGGATTTTCCCAAATCTCCTCCTGGAACTGAGATTTGGGGAAGGGAAGAAGAGGAACAGGATTCTGGATGGTGGATCAGAAGGCTTTCTTAGAAAAGCAAACTGTAGATTTGAAGAGACAGCAGCTCTTTAACATTTTAAAGTCCCTAATTTTGTCTGGGTTTCTCGAGGTGGAGACTAAGGCATAGGTGAATGCAGGGCTTATGAAAATCTGTTCTTTTTGATGATATTTGTCAGAAAGCATATTTAGGTTTGAGATTGTGATTCTTGATTGAAACATGCTGCCGGTTGTGCTGATGCTTAGCTCTGGATGGCTTTGACTATCTTAAACATCAGCGCAGAGAGAGGTGTGCAGACATGACTCATTGCTGTGCAGGGAAGCTCTCTGATGACAACCTACCTGTCTTTCTCTGGAAGAGTAGTAGCGTACATTGCTCTTCCCAGAGACCTGTAAACATACACAGGAAAATAAAATGATGCCTGTGATTTCTTTCCAAGCTATTTCCTTCCTGTGAGCTGGGAGTCCACTGAAAGAGACAATTTTGAACACCTCAGAAATCTGGTTTAAAAATCTCACATCTCTGTTCAAGATAAGGACAACGCAACATTGATACGTGTAAAAACTGTGATCTTCACATATCTGATGATACTTAATAATGAGAAACGAGAGACAAACCTTGAGCTTCAGGCTCTGCAGCAACAGAAAGATGACAACTAGCAGGACCAAAAGGCTACATTTTCCTGAGACTTGTAAAATCCTTCTTTAGGGTGCCATAGATGATCACAGGGACACAATCTTTGCTACAGTTATGCACAGCTTTAAGGAGAGGAAGTCAGGGGAAATAACAGCCCTAACAGGCTTGCAAAGGGAATCCACAAGACCTCTTTCCATCCCCCTTTGACTGTAAACCTTATGCAGAGGCAGGAACCTCTCACCTGTCTGAGATTAATTCTGTCACTTTCAGCTCAATAAAGATTTCAACTCCTTCTGCCAACTGAGGGACAGCATTTGTAAACTCAGCCAGAAGGGATGAAACATCTAGTAGCGCTAGAAAACCTATCCTTAGAGCTAGCTTAGTTGAATTGATAAAAGGATTCCAAAGCCTTTCCCAACTTTCTCATCTCCCAGAAATGATTGGACGTTTATTCTCAAAATCACATTGATGGCAGACATGTTGTTGGTAAGTCACCATCTTATTCCGTCATTCCTTTAAGTGAAAGAACACTGCAGCTTGATTAACTTTCAAATTATGTCCAATGTCCTTAAAATAACTACCAGTTCACTCAGTTGCCTCAAGTGGATTGCTGATATGTGGAGATGAAAAGCAGGAATAAGTTCTTGTTACTTCACAACAGTAGCAAAATTAGAAGTCAATCTTTTCTGCATTTCTGTAGTTTTTTCATGTTTCCAGGCAGAAGGGGAAAAAGGAGGTAGTAATGAGTGACAGAAGAGGGAGATTTAACAGAAGAGGGACAGTTACTTTCCCTAGTGTTTGGGGGGCAAAAACATGGGTGTCTCTTCTCCAAGATTTCCTTTCCAGAACTTCAGGTTCTGTGTGTTGCACTGGAAGAGGCTACTCCTTTCAAATACTGAAGACGTAGCAGAAAAGGCCATAAATTCAAATCACATTTCTTTTCTCCTCTTGAATATCTCTGAAAGCTTTTTCTCATCTTCACGGACTGGTGGTTTTCCTACATGAGCAAATGTTCCTAAAAGAACAGAGAACTGCAATTCTGTGCCACGCACTCCTCAGGCAGGAGTCCTGTTTGTGCTTGGAACTTGCAAGTTAAGAGTCAGGATTCCTCCAGCTTTCAGCAGCAGAGGAACACAGTCTTTCAAGATAGAAGTTGCAGATACAACCAGTTAAAAGTCCACGTAAAATCACTTCTAACAATTAAGTACCTTTCTGAATCTCACCCTTGGAAGCTGATCAAATCTTCCTTGGAAGTCCTACTCTTTGTACCAAGGTTTTGATAAATTCTCCCCAAACAAAGTTCTCTTTCTAACAAGTCTGCTGAAGTTTCTCTGATATGACCTAAAACTCTCCTCAGAGCATCCTTCACCTCCTTATTCCTTAGGCTGTAGCTGGTAAGATTCAGCACTGCAGTCACCACTGTAGAGAACAGAGAGGCCCATTTATCTCAGTCCAATGAGTAGCTGCATATCGGGCTACCGCACATAAAAATGGTGCTCCCATAAAACAAGAAGAGAGCTCTCAGATGGGAAGCACAGGTGGAGAAGGCTTTGCATCTGCCCTTGGAGGAGTGGATCCTCAGGGTGGTGGAGATGAGGTAGATAGAGCAGATGAGAATTGCCAGAGATGTGAAGATGCCACGAAACACACCAAAAATGTGAAGTACCATCTCTTTGCTATAGGTGTCAGAGCATGAAAGCTGGATCCTAGGGGGATGTCACAGAAATAATGACCGATAACACCGAAGTCACAGAAAGAGAATGTGAAGGTGGAGATAGTTTGCGCAAGTGCGTGGACAAAGCCAGTGAAAGAGGAGATGATTACCATCTGTGTACAGGCTTTTGAGGACATGACAGTTGCATAAAGGAGAGGGTTACAGAGAGCCACATGCAGTCATATGCCATTACTGCCAGCAGGAGACACACAGCACTAGCCATGAGGAGACAAGTGAATAGCTGTGCCACACAGGCACTGACTGAAGTGGCTCTCCTCACTGCTGAAGAGTTCACCAGCAACCTCGGGGAGATAGCTGAGGAGTAACAGAAATCCACAGAAGCCAAGTTACTGAGGGAAAGGTACACAGTGTGTGAAGCCGGGGGATCAACATTCATCTACATGATCCTTCCAAGATTCCCTATTAATGTGCTTAAAAAAAGCGGGTTACCTTCACCTCTTGGCTTTCTGTTAGTCCAGAGAGGATAAACTCAATGGCCACACAGTGATTCCTCTCAGGCATGTTGCTAGCACACTCACGTTATCTCCCGACAAGAAACTGGTTCAACACCTAGAAGTGATGGGAAACTGGCAACACACAATGGATTGTCTCAGTAGCCACAAGGAAGTATGGAGCATTTTCATCATAGCTTCTGACTAGACTTCTTTAATTACGCATTGAAATGACTTGTGATACAAGGGAGTACTGTTCCTATTTTTCAGGTGAGATAAGAAAGCGCAGAAAGATAAAATAATTTATTCAAAAGGCAGCAGCAGCACTGTGAAACACCACTCCTAGTCTGGCACTACAATGGTTTTTCGTGTGCCCTCTTTCTCCTTTTTTAAGGAAAAAAGTCTGCTTTTCTTGAGGACATCTATGGAGCACTCTTCTCCCCTCTCTCGTGGCCACGGTTGGGTGTACAGTATCATCCAAATGGCCCACTCCAAGGGCAATGGCCCACTTGTTCCTGAAGATACATGGTCTTGACACTAGTTCAGACATCATTCTTCCTGTATTGCAATCACCAATACATTTTTTGCCTATTAGCTAACTCCCCTGGGCATTGGTAGCAGGGTAGTTAGAGCTCAGTATGGGCCCCAAAGTCCATTAATGGGACAAAGCTGCCCCCGTTCAGCCTTGCTGAAATAGGAATATAATGGTTAGGCTGCAGCTGTGCCAACTTGGTAAGACCTGCCTTAATTACATGGACCTCCACCACCCTGACCTTTGGGACTGCAACTCGTAAACATACAAATAACAAATCCACATCCCGGCAGAAGAAAGTAAGAGTTTCCTCTCTTGAAAGAAATGGCGGCAAGCACTAAATGGCAACAGCAGCAGGAAAACCCAGCTTTGCATCTTCCCAAAGAGGAGCAGATACCACAAGATCCTCCAGGTTTGGCTGAGAAAGGATTTCCCATTTGCTTGCACCCCTGTTGTCAAGGAAAAGTGGCCATCTTCTGCTCAGGAATAAATTGGGAAGAGTCACCAAATGAAATACTTTCCATTTAGAGGGGGAAAAATCTCATGCTAAAAGGGAAGGAATCCTGAACAAAAAGGGAATCAGTCATCCCTGCAAAGGTTCTACCAGCTTCACCTCACATGAAAAATTATTGTTAATCTATTGGAGGTTACCAGTAACCTGGCTGACGCTCTCAAAGCGGAGTTCTTATCACGTGGGTGACTGAATGGAGGTTTCAATTCTTGCTGAGGTCTGTTTCTAGCATAGGCTTCAAGGTATTGCATAGGTACAAAACTATTCTCTTACTGACCTGTTTCATCCAGAAAGGCAAGAGTAGATACTGTGGATACCAAGCCAGTTTATTCCCCCCTTGAGCCAAATCTTCAGAAGTACTTGCCCATTTCAAGAAGCAGACAGCAGGATTAAAACCAGCCTATAATGGTTAGGTACACAGTTTAAGTGGGCAAAATGCTTACCCTGCTTAGATGCACAAAAGACCAGACTGCCTTTACACACTGAGTCATCTTTGCATAGCTGGCTGTTGTTTATCTCCAACCTACCCAACCTTTTCTGCCCTGAAGCACAGCAACTAGCCCAGTTAATTCTCAGAAAAGGGCTTCAATGAGCTTGCTATCAACAGGTTGCTCTCTTCCATGGACTACTTGGGAAACTGAAGGAGGAAATTTCCCTCTCCTGCCCCAACGTGAGTGATCAAACACTGGATTAGGTGCAAATTTGTAGAATCTCCATCTGTGCTGACATTTAAAATTCAGCTGGATTGGGCCGGAGCAATCTGATCTGACTGAACCTGCTCTGAGGAGGAGGTTGGACTTGGTGACCTCCAGAAATCCTTCCCAACCTAAATTATTCTATGATTCTATCTGCAGATTGAAAATGATCTTTTTCATCTCTAAAATGAAGAAATAGGCCTACCTTCCTTGCATGAAGGTGCGAGATATTTTATGCCATATTGTTCCCAGAAATAAACTCTTATTTCAAAAGCTACAAACTTATGAGGCCTTCTACAGACAGCTGGAAGTAGCCTCACGATCCCAGGCCCTGGTTCTCAAGGGGGACTTCAACTACCCTGAGATCTGCTGGAAAGACAGCACAGCTAGGCACAAACAGTCCCGGAGGTTCCTGCAGAGCATTGGTGACAACTTCTTGACACAGGTGGTGGAGGAGCCAACAAGGAGAGGTGTGCTGCTGGACCTCGTACTAACAAACAAAGAAGGACTGGTGGAAGATGTGAAGGTCGGGGGCAGCCTTGGCTGCAGTGACCATGAGATGGTGGAGTTGAGGATCCTGCAAGGAGGCAGCAGGGCACTGAGTAGGATCGCAACCCTGGACTTGAGGAGAGCAAACTGTGGCCTCTTCAGGGACCTACTTGGAGGAATGCCATGGGTTAGGGCCCTAGAAGGAAGGGGCGTTCAAGAGAGCTGGTTAATATTCAAACATCACTTCCTCCAGGCTCAAGATCAGTGCATCCCTATGAGTAGGAAGTCAAGCAAAGGGGGCAGGAGACCTGCATGGATGAGCAAGGAGCTCCTGGCAAAACTCAACCAGAAGGAGGAAGTCTACAGAAAGTGGAAAGGGGGACAGGCCACTTGGGAGGAATACAGGAACATTGTCAGAGTATGCAGGGATGCAACGAGGAAGGCTAAGGCCCGTTTGGAATTACATCTGGCGAGAGATGTCAAGGACAACAAGAAGGGCTTCTTCAAAGACATCAGTAGCAAGAGGAAGACTAGGGAAAATGCGGGCCCTTTGCTGAACGGGGAGGGTGCCCTGGTGAGGAAGGATGCAGAGAAGGCAGAGTTACTGAATGCCGCCTTTGCTTCAGTCTTTCCTGCTCAGGCCAGCCCTCAGGAACCCCAGACCCTGGAGGCAAGAGAGAAAGTCTGGAGAAAGGAAGACTTTCCCTTGGTGGAGGAGGATCGGGTTGGAGATCATTTAAGCAAACTTGACACCCACAAATCCATGGGCCCCGATGGGATGCGCCCACGAGTGCTGAGGGAGCTGGCAGATGGTATTGCTAAGCCACTCTCCATCCTCTTTGAAAGGTCTTGGAGAACAGGAGAGGTGCCTGAGGACTGGAAGAAAGCCAGTGTCACCCCAGTCTTCCAAAAGGGCAAGAAGGAGGACTCAGGCAACTACAGGCCAGTCAGCCTCACCTGCATCCCTGGAAAGGTGATGGAGCAGCTCATCCTGGAGGCCATCTCCAAGCATGTGGAGGAAAAGAAGGTGATCAGGAGGAGTCAGCATGGCTTCGCCAAGGGGAAATCATGCTTAACCAATCTGATAGCCTTCTCTGATGGAATGACTGGCTGGGTAGATGAGGGGAGAGCAGTGGATGTTGTCTCCCTTGACTTGAGGAAGGCTTTTGACACTGTCTCCCATAGCATCCTCATAGACAGGCTCAGGAAGTGTGGGTTAGATGAGTGGACAGTGAGGTGGCTTGAGAACTGGCTGAATGGCAGAGCTCAGAGAGTTGTGATCAGCGGTGCGGAGTCCAGTTGGAGGCCTGTAGCTAGCGGTGTCCCCCAGGGGTCAGTACTGGGTCCAGTCTTGTTCAACTTCTTCATCAGTGACCTGGATGAAGGGACAGAGTGCACCCTCAGCAAGTTTGCTGAGGATACAAAACTGGGAGGAGTGGTGGATACCCCAGAGGGCTGTGCTGCCATTGAGAGAGACCTGGAGAGGCTGGAGAGGTGGGTGGAGAGGAACCTCCTGAAGCTCAACAAAGGCAAGTGCAGGGTCCTGCACCTAGGGAGGAATAACCCCATGCACCAGGACAGGTTGGGGGCTGACCTGCTGGAAAGCAGCTCTGCTGAGAAGGATCTGGGAGTGCTGGTGGACACCAAGTTAAGCATGAGGCAGCAATGTGCCCTTGTGGCCAAGAAGGCCAATGGTATGCTGGGGTGCATCAGGAAGAATGTTGCCAGCAGGTCGAGGGAGGTGATCCTCCCCCTCTACTCAGCCCTGCTGAGGCCACATCTGGAGTACTGCATCCAGTTCTGGGCTCCCCAGTACAAGAGGGATGTGGCACTACTGGAGCAAGTCCAGCGAAGGGCTACAAAGATGATTAGGGGACTGGAGCATCTCTCTTATGAGGAAAGGCTGAGAGAGCTGGGCCTGTTTAGCTTGGAGAAGAGAAGGCTGAGAGGAGATCTTATTAACGTGTACAAGTATCTGAAGGGAGGGTATCAAGAAGATGGAGCCAGACTCTTTTCAGTGGTGCCCAGTGACAGGACGCGAGGCAACGGGCACAAACTGAAACACAGACAGTTCCATCTGAACATGAGGAAAAACTTCTTCCCTATGAGGGTGACAGAGCACTGGAACAGGTTGCCCAGAGAGGCTGTGGAGTCTGCTTCTCTGGAGATATTCAAAAATCCGCCTGGACGCGATCTTGGGCAACTGCTCTAGGTGACCATGCTTGGGCAGGGGGTTGGACTAGATGATCTCCAGAGGTCCCTTCCAACCTCAAGCATTCTGTGATTCTGTGAAACGGCTTCAGGAATACTGTTACCCCATAGAATTAAAATGAACAAAAAAGAAAAGTTTTGACCCCTGTTAGTTCTTCGAATGTTTTGGTGCAGACATTTTCCCTTCTTTCTCTGCTTTCAACTTAATTTCAAAAAATCAGATTTAGATCCATTCCTTTTAAATCCAGCCCTTCACTTGCTCACAAACTGTTTTAGTGTTAATTCGATCCACGCACCAGCCAACCCAGAAAGAGAGTAATGGAGACACAAAGGAGGGAAGGATTGAGGGCAGGAGCCAAAAAAACCAAAAAACAAATAGAAAGTCTGGAGAGCTGGATGGAGAGGCAGAGAAATGCCCTTTCAGCCCTGCAGCAACAGGCAAGTGCCAGTGCCAGGAAGAGAGGTGACCCTCACAGCAGCTACTGGGAAGACAGTGAGATAAGGTGCTGTGGCTGGGAGCTGAAAGTTTTCTCAGAAGCACTAGGGTGAGAGGCCTTGCATGGCACTGCGTAAGGGGAGCGAGGCATCCCCAGTGTGGGGCGAGACGGTGGTGGGGAAGAGATTTGGCACAGGGACAGGAGGGTGGCTGATGGCTCAGCAGGAGCTGTGTGCTGCAGCCACACAGGGAAGGGAAAAGCTCCTTACAAGCACCTTTCTCTCCACTGCCTGTACAGGCAGCCTAGGGCAACTAAGTCATCTGGAGATGGCCATCTTGGGCGAAAGCTGGGAGTGATGAGTTGAGATGTCCTCTGGGGACAGCGATGGAGAGGCTCAGGGTGTAGGTGAGGAATTGGTGCTCTTCTCTACACACACAGAAGCACCACGCATCGCTCCAGGACCCCTGTGTGTTGACCAGAGCAGCCATGGCACCAGCTGAACGGTCCCCTAGGTGTTCAGGCCTGAAGGATGTTTCTATACAAGCCCAAAATAGCCAGGATGAAACTCATGCCTGCTGAGAATGGCCTCCCAGGAGCTGCCAGAATGCACTGGAGTCCTGCAGGCTTGGCCTCAAGTCAAAGTGAGGGAAAAGACTCCCTGTATGGTTCAGGGTCCCAAAGACATGCCCAACATCCTGGGTCACTCTTCCTCCCCGCGCTCTGCATGCTCTGCATAGCCATGCTCTGTGCACCATGTCCCCTTCCACAAGGGGGGACCACGTAATGAGAAGAGGCACTGGCATGGTGTGCAGACAAGGATCGCTCTCACCCAGCTCCCTGGTCCCCAGCACAGCCCTGCTCGGAAGGGGCACGTCACCAGCTGAGCTGCTCCCACCGCAGTGGAGATGCCCTGGCTCTGCTGGGGGCTGAGCACTGCTGCCCACCTCCCCTCAGTCCCCTCTGCAGGCTGCCCCACCCTCCCACACCTCCTCGCCAGCAGGGATTTATACAGCAGTCTCTGCAGCAGTGTCTCTGGGCACTTGGCTTCCTTCTCCGCACGTTGCTTTCTCTGCAAACACTTGTCAGAAGGTGACTTTCCCAGAGCCATGGAGCCAGTGGTGACGGTTGCTCCTGCCCAGGAAGTAAATGACCGGGTTGGTGCTGCTGTCCCAGAGAGATGAGCCAGGGACCATCAAAAATGGGAATTTACCAATGTTTGGCATGCAATAGTAATGCTTTTTCACTACTTCTCCCTTCTTCAGACAGTCTCACGATATAAAGAACACAAGAACTGTCTGTCCAGAGTTATAGCTTGACTCTTGTACTGATGCTTTGCTTCCCAGCTGCATCCATGAGCAGCTCTCGTTTCACAGACCTTGCAGAAGATGGCCTACTGCTGCTCAGGGTCACACAGATTGAGAAGTTGTCAGTCCTCTTCCCTAATGCCTGCTGCTGATTTCACAACCTCCCTCAACACAGCTTCTCATTTCCCAAGGGTCCACTGTCACTGCAGAACCTCCCCTAGCACATTCCTCACTACCGAGTGTCCTCTTCTGACCTCAAAACCTCTCCCAACACAAGCTGTCACCATACATTGTCCCCTACTACTTCACAGAACCTGTTCTACAGTAGGGTCTCCTTGAACTCTCTAGCCAGCCTTATGACACCTCAGCAGCCACAATTTTGCAACCTCTCCTAGTGTTACCCTTCAAAACACGATGCCCGCTTCTGATGTCACAAGGTCTTTCAACACAGCTTAGCACCCACAGTATTACCTGCCACTTCATACGATCTTTCAGCACAGTCCCTCACCACACCTCAGGCACTTCTGATTTCACAAACTCCATGAAGACAGCTCCTAGCTATGTAGCATCCATTTCAAGTTTCACAACTTCCCTCCACACCGTGCCTTGTCCCCATCGTGCCCATCATCAAATTCACAACACACATTCACCATGGCTCTGTCAACAACCCCCTTGCCAGTATTCACTATCCAGCTGCAAAACCTCATTCATCTCACCATGCACAGTCCCTCCTTGTCCAAATAACGGCTCCCCTGAGCATGACCTGCTGCCATAGTGGTGTCCAGAGCCAGGTGCCAAGGTAAGTGGAATGAAAATGGAGAAAAGACCTTTCTCCTTTGCTGGCACTAAGCGCACCCCAACGGGGAATTATTTTGCAGCAGGAGGTAGCAGCAATTCTTCATTTGGACTTGTGCATTAAGTCACCTCTGGTAGTCCATTTGGCTAGGGAAACAAAAGGACATGAATGTGATGCTAGCCAAGTTGCTGCCATGTGTGCCACTGGGTACAGAAAGTGGCAGGCTGACTCATACTAGGTTAGCAGGCCAGATGCTATTGGCCTGATCTCTGGCTTCTGTCATCTGTTGCTCCTCTTCCTTTCCCAAAGACTGGAAGACTTTGTTTACCTTCCTACCCAATACTCTTGTTTCCTGCAGTGACTACTGTTAACCCTCAATAACCTGCCCAAGACTCCAGGTGACAGTAAAAGGACATTTAAGTTAGGGGACTATTTTCACCAAGGCATTTCTTTACCAGTATTTATTCTCATTAACTGTAGGATTTCTGTTTTCACTGTGGAGATCGCTGGCATTCTGTGCAGAGGAGATGGAGACATTAACTATGTTGCTATCAGGCCATTCCACATTTCCAGAAATTTCAGCAAAACAAAGGAAAGGACAGTAGCTGAGACAATGTCTTTCCTGACATCCGTGAGGCATAAGCTACAAATACACAGTAGAGTTCAGAGCCATGATAAATTTGACTTGGGCCTTGGTTGAGATGATATGCTGATATAAATCAGCATGTCTATTTGCTTCGTTTGTTTCATTTCATAGGTTCACCTTTGACTGCAGCTGCTCAGGTTAAGAAAGATGGGGCCCATCATGACAGTTGAGAGTTGTCCGCCCTAAGTTATTTTGTTTAAAAGCTAGACGTCTATTTCACACCTAATCGCATCCTAAAATCAGTTCTGAGGTAGATCAGATGCATCTGCCTCCAGAGACATTCATTTTTTTGCGCAGAAGAGCCTAGAGTGACTAAGTCAGGGTTAAATTTGCTGACTTCCATCGGCATTAAATAGGTGACTTCCTCCCCCAGTTTCCCAGTTCATATATGAAGGATTTTTTTGACTGACTTGGTAATTCACTGACCTCTGTTAAAACATGCAAAATCTTGCAAAGAGGCTTTATTCACTGGATTTCCAGTGATGAAATTTCTGGTGAGATAGGACTTGGAAGGTCATCAAGAGGTCACCCAGGACATCTTCTGTCCCTATAAAAACTTCATCGTAACCACTCCTGAGAGAAATGAGCCCAACCTGTCCTTAAAAGACTCCTGTGATAGGAATTCTTTACCATCCCTGGAGGATGGTGACACTTCCTACAGCTTGAGGTTTCTTTCTTTTTTTCTTTAATGAGGATTTCTCTTTTACATGTTTTTTGGAATACACAGAAGTTAAAAAAGGAGAGAAAATATCTAGATTACAAATGGACTGTTTTAGCATTCACAATGCTAGGAAGCCAGAGCAGTGGACCTAATGGCCCTTTACACAGGGGAAATCCATACAACTATCAGCTTGGAGTAAGGAAGAACTCCGAGAAGCATTAACTGGATAGTTCCATGCATATGCTTGTCCAGCTGAATACTCAGCTACTCCTTTGAGTGTTATTTCTTATGGAGAAACCCTGAAATGCCTTTGTGATATCATTATAAAAGCATTGACTGACAACTGTTTCTTTAAAATATATTTACTTAAACTTTTCAGTCGAGACAGAACTCATTTTCCTCCTTTGCCCCTTTCTTTCACGCCTTCCCTTCACTAAGCCTCCACCCCTCCCTCCTGCAGCCCCAAGAGCCCTTCAGGTGGAAGATTTCCTGCGAGAGGGTTAAAGGTTGGTACTTAAATGGTTTTCTTCTCAGCCCTTTTTGCAGCTGCTGGGATATGAAAGCATCATTCAGCACACCCGGGTCACATCATCCACACAGCCTATTAAACCACTTCTCACACAGGCAGGAAACATCAAGATACACTTGTGACACATGAAAGCAAGTAATAAATTAGATGGGGTTGGATTATACACTAACAGCCACCTCCTAAGCAAGTTTTGGAAGCTTTCCAGAAGCCATTCTATGTTCTTTAAAGGTGCTGTGCTCTAACACATTCATACCAGGAGAGACAGAAGTTGAGGAGATAAAGTTGTACAGCCCTTACACAAAAAATTAGATCTCTAAACACAGGCGAGGTAAGTTTTGCAGCTTCTCTGGCTTCTTGCTTTGCTTCGCTTTGTTTGCTTTGCTTTGCTTTCCTCTTCCTTTTCCTTTCTTCTTGAACAAATGTGAAAATACAGAAAGGAACTTCCACTGAAGTTATCAACTGTCTCTAGTTATCTTTGGCTAGAATCATACACAGAGCTAGTTCTACAGCCGCAGATTAGATTGCTTCAATATTATTCTTTTGTTTCCCATAACCACCTGAGATTTTAGGGAAGAATGCATGCAGTAAGGAGATGGTGCAATTTCTCACCCTTTTTGAGATGTTAAGAGTACACACGAGATTCATTTTATTTTGCAGCTGATTGCATTATGTCATATAGCTCAGGTCTACCCCTGCAAAGGCACTTGAAGAGATAAGCCATAACTGGTGGCAATCCTCTACTGAATTAGTCATTCTAGTAATCCTCTTGGAGTCAACAGTAAGAAACGGGTACCGGCAGCTCATGATTCATCACATCTACAAGTAGACTGGTCAGGTGTAATATGCCTAGCTTAGGTACAGGTGCCTACATGACTTAAGTCGATGAGATGAGATCAGACAGATGGGTAGTTTGTTAAATGCAGTTTGGTGGTGATGGAAAGGACCTTATCAAGCAAGATACATAGTCAAGCTGTCTGAATTGTGAATCGGTCCTTTTGTAGATGCACACCGTGTTTTTAGCTCAGGAGTTTGCCATCTGCTGGCATTCAGGCATATAGTTTCCCCTGACCCTTTCTCTCTTGGTCACTCCTTTCTGACTGCCTAAATATGGCCCTGCGATTGCTGTGGTATGCTTCCAGTCATGCTCTGGCTTGGATGGAGCCCAGCTATTTCTTTTCGACTGGGTACTGCACAGCCATAAAGGTGTGCTCATTTCATCCCTGTCATTTATTCTGTTGAGAAGTCTACGTCGTTGCTCAGTAGAAGGAAGAGGGGTAGAAAGGATCATGACCTGGTAAGACGAGGGAGAAACTGACCTCCCGTTGTTCTTACTGATCCTTTTCCTTGTAGAAATATCTGAAGGGGAACCATCCATGTAAATTTTACCCTTCTGCTTGAAAAACTTTCATCTAGTGTAAGTACAACTGTAAGCATAGGAAAAGTCCCTAACTTTGCCCACTTCCTCTCTCGGCTTCACTTTGTGGGTTTGAAAGTAATCTTGGCTTTTCTCAGTTTCAGTGTTTCCTGTGGATGCTTCATCACTTCGTGCCTGCACGAGAGTTTCTGATTATGCTGCAGATGGAAGTAGTTGGTAGATAACTTGGATTAACTGAATCATTCTGCCGATTTGCTCACAGATCACCAACACAAATGAGAAGACCTGGTTGTGGTGTAATTCTGCAGGACTTAAAATGGTGCATTTTAACACCAGTTGACTGGGAATGTTTTGATCCTAGAAGGAAGCCCATACAGTGGATATTTTTATTAAAAGAGTGCCTGCTTTTGGCTGACCTTAAACTCTCTGTGAAGAGTTTCATCTGGTGGTTCCCAGACTTCTTTGACCAAAGGAACTCTGGTGGTCTGGGTGCATAATGGCAAGCTAGAGACGTTACACTCTTTCTAAAGATGTGGGCTATTCATTTATTAGTGACATGTAATGCTCGATGGGTTGTAGCTGGAGTACAGGGTGAACCAAAGAAGTCCCATGTTTATGCTGGAATGTGACCTTGTCTCGAATGAGAAACTGTATGGGTGTAGAAATGCCTAGGGACAAGGAGCTCAGCCATAACCTGAAACAGGTGAATGGCATTACAAAAAGCTCTGAGCTACTTTCAGGCACCAAAAGGGATTATTCTCTAAAGGTCATTCTAACCTGGTGGTGCTAATTTGCTTAAGCTCCTCATAGTGAGTGGAGGAAAAAAGGGTTCTGCAAAGGACCCTAATTTAGTCATTCTGAATCAGCCTATGAATCAGACCTATACTGGCTGTTGAAGGAGTTTAGTTAGATTAGCTTCATTAAGCTAAGTTAACCCTTGAAAGCATCACGCAGAGTGTATCAAAAATCACACTAGGTAAAATCAGTACAGTGCTGGGACAGAAGATCTCACAAGAGTCTTTCATTCTTCCTTCCTCTGATAGAAACAATGCTGAGATTTAGAACAATGTGAAATACTCCATTAAGTCATATGTGCAATTTTTTTCCCCTCCATGATAGATAACCTTCCCAGAACTCATTTTTCCGCCTGTGACATTTCATATTTACGTTTCAAAATGTATATACACAAGAGAGTTCTTTTCTCTGCATGTGGGTACATTTCCCTTCTAAACAAGAATTCAAAGATCATGTGTACTTATAAAGCCAATCATCATTCTGAGCAATATTTCCAGGTATTCTAAAAGACACCCATTTTACAAAGATTGCTGTCAGGGACTTTGTCTCCCCTGAGGGCAAACATGCTGCATTATCTGCCTTGTAGTGCCCAAGGTGAACACTCTGGCCTTGTCCTTAGTGCATGGAAGGCTACCAGCCATGGAGCCAGTCCTTCAAAATCCTGGAGGACCAGGATTAAGGAACATATCACAGAGTGCACCTATCTCCGTGCCACCAAAGCCATGGTAGAAGTTTTGTACTGTGGAGAATTAAATAGCCGTTAAAAAAAAGTACATGACAGAAACTAAACACTTCAAAAGCTTAATACTAATGCTATATCTTTCTTGGTTTGTATCCACTTCTGATATAGAATTCATTATTAATAATGAAAAAATGCTGATGAATCATGTGTCTGTCTTTATTTTCCCAGGTGTATAAGCTATATATTGCATATTGCCACCCGACTGATCAACATGGAGAACGTAAGCAATGTGAAGGAATTCATTCTTCTGGGCCTTTCAAAGAATCAAGGGGTGCAGAAAATGTGTTTTGTGGTGTTTTTGTTCTTCTATATTGTTGTTGTGGCAGGAAATCTGCTCATCGTTGTCACTGTAGTTAGCAGTCAGCGTCTGAACTCCCCCATGTATTTCTTTCTCTGCCACCTGTCCATTGCAGATCTTTGCCTCTCTTCTGTCACAGCTCCCAAAATGATTGCTGACTTCCTTGTTGAAAAGAAAACCATTTCCTTTGGGGGCTGCATGGCACAGCTATTCGGGTTACATTTCTTTGGCGGCGCTGAGATCTTCATCCTCACGATGATGGCCTATGATCGCTACTTTGCCATATGCAGACCCCTGCACTACACCACCCTCATGACCAGGCGTGTGTGTGGCTGGATGGTGATGGGTTCATGGGTGGGGGGCTTTGTGCACTCCCTGGTGCAGACCCTCATAACCGTTAGCCTCCCTTTTTGCGGCCCCAACAAAATTGACCACTACTTCTGTGAAGTCAATCCCCTACTACAACTGGCCTGTACAGACACCTATGTTGTGGGCATCATTGTCGTTGCCAGTAGCGGAATGATTACTTTGGTCTCTTTCGTCATCCTGGTCACGTCCTACATTATCATTTTGTTATCCTTGAAAAGGCGAACATCCGAAGGGAGGAACAAAGCCCTCTCCACCTGTGGGTCCCACATTACTGTGGTGATTCTCTTCCTTGGGCCATGCATATTCACCTACGTACGCCCATCCAGCAATCTCTCGGAGGACAAGAGCGTAGCTGTGTTTTACACTGTCATCACGTCCATGCTGAACCCACTCATCTACACGCTGAGAAATGAGGAGGTAAAAAGTGCCATGAGAAAACTGTGGAATAGAAAAGTTTGGCGTGAAAAGGGTGAGGTGTAGAACTGTGGTAACATTTTCTCAGGAGCTGAGAAAATCAAGTCTCTCTCACTATAATTCCATTTTGGAAAATTTACTGAAAACTCCCTTTTGAAGAAAAGCTTGGTTTTAGCTATTGCAGTAATTAGGAAGACACTGAAAGTTCATGTTTTGATTGGAATGGCATTGTAAACTCTGTGACTAGCAGGGATTCCCTTTATGTTCTCTTTTTGAATAGCACAGGCCCAGGACTGGGGCTTCCAAGCACTGCTGAGACACCAGCAAATAAAGAAATGAATGCTATCAAAAATATTAAAATGTGTTCCAGGCAGAGCATCCCATTAGTCCGAGCTCTCCCGGGTGTAAACTTTCTGTCAGACAAACTCCATCTACTCTGTAATCTACTCAGCTAGGAAACGATGGCCCAAGGTGTCTGCAAGGCTGTTGGTCACCTGCTGCTGGAAGCAATTGTACCAAAGGCTTCCTTCCCCTTTACTTTGGAGTAAATGCCTTCTTATGAGCACTGCACTGTCGTATGCTGAATCCATGGGATAGCAATGACACTGCTGATATTAGATGCTGGTTGGGTCATTTGCTGATGCAGATGATATGAGGAGAAGCTTCTCCCCTTCCCATTCCAGTGCAGCAACTCTCTGCCTTTCTGCAGTAGTTCACCTATCACTAATGCCCTCCTTTCTAACCATCCCCTCTGCCCTTCATCTCTGCCTCAGACTTTGCATTTTACTGTTTATTACTAATAGAGAATCAAAGATCCAAGTGAAAGATAAATTGCTCACTGTAGGATATTGTCGCCACCAAAGAAAGCATTGGGGGGCACAATTTTATGTGTCAGTGAAAAAAAAGAGTTGTTTGGGAATAATTCCTGTACGCAGGATAACTCCTAGCCCAACAGGGCACATCTACAGGCCCAGGCAAAGGAAGAAACATGTATTCCAAGGGAATAGCTGGAGCAGCTACTCCTGCAGGAGGGAAGAGAAGAAATGTGAAGATGGAAGATTAAATCATCTCAGAGCCAGCCAAAGCTGCCACAAGGAGGTTAGTTGTAGCAGCTAAGGTTCTCCACAAGGACGAAGGAGCCACGAGGAGCAACGGGACCCTGACTACTACCTTGCCAGGAGGAAAAGAGCAAATCAGCTGCGTGAGGGAGAAAGACATCTGTGTAATGCACTCTGAAAGTAACTAAAGCACTTTCTTTTTTCTTCCTTCACTTCACGTTCCCTAGAAACACTGGCTTGCACTTGTGTTGCACCTTAACATGGCTTAAGTGTGATTCAAGATAAGAAGGTGTTCCCTGCACAGGAGAGCGGCAGATCTACAGACCAAACCGTGGGACAATGTCGCAAATGCTCTGGTTCCCCGAATGTCCTCTGCTCTATGCAGGGGGTGGCAGAGTGGGTTCCCGTTTCACAGGCATGCACCAGTACACTGCGGACGTCTCAGTGTCTTCTCCTCACTGTGGTGGGTTATGTGGATGGCAGCCAGCAGGACGGAACTGGGATAAATCCTGATTCTCAAGGCTTAGAGGGATAGTGTCCCTCAGGCCTGGGCCAGCATGTCCCTCACCCAGCATTCACACTCTGTGGACACAGCTAAAGGTGGGATCATCCCCACCTGTTTGTAGCAGTCTAAATTCTTCATGCAATGAAGGACAGTTGTCTAGCTCAGCACCATTGTCAACAGAGAGGGACAGGCGCCTTCAGAGGCTGGTCTGTCTCACCCGGGGTGGGGCAGGTAGAAAGACAGATGGGGCCCACTGACCCCCTTCATACTGAAACTGCGAAGGGGTTAGGGCACACGGCCAGTTCAAGCTAAGGCTTATAATTTTAAAACTGTTTTTTTTTTTTTTTAATCTTTTGGGGAAGAACGCCATGATTTTTCTGATTTCTCTTCCGGCTGCTGCATGCTAGCAGGCAACAGCGGGACCATAGCTTATGGAAGGTGTCAACAACAACATTTGATTCCTCTACACATTGGCCCAGATTCTTATAATGACTTAATATGAGGACTAAACAGCTGCTTCTGTATTTTGCATTGCCTGAGTAAAAATACCTGGCAAGTAGTGAGGCCTGACCACAAACATTTTTAAAGTCTTGAAATAATTTCCTCGTTTACTTCTTGTTTCAAACGTGTACAGACCAGATGTCTAAGTGCCAACAGTCATATAGCACAGTTCTGATATTTATTTCTGCTGCAAACATGCAATGGTAAGAGCAAGTTAATAAGAAAGAAGAAAGCATATGTGAAATATTGTCTTCGAAGGGAAAAAATATCTGACACATGTAAGAGTCATCTTTACTCAAAAAATGTTTGATTGCAAGGGCAATGTGAACACAAACTCTTGCAAATGGTCAGCCATGACATTGATTTTAAATAGAAATGTTTCCAAAAGAAGCACATAGCTAATACTAAATGAAGTCCATTTATCTAGACAGCTCTGGAAAGCAAGCAAGATAGCAAGCAAACCCCCACACAATGTGACATGGTCTAGGTGATCACACTCCAGAGTCACCCTGTAGAGATTACTCTAATAGCTGTCCAAAATATATATTTTAGCTCCCCGTCCACTGATTCTTTCTGACAAAGAAAACTTCACATGCCTCTGCGATCTCATTGCTTCTGGTAAGCTTGTGCTTCTGCTGTGCAATTTACTTGAAATATTTCTGCCACAACTTCCCCATCTGGAGAGAGAGAGAGAGAGAGAGAGAGAGAGAGAGAGAGTTGTTCTTGCAGATGCTCTTGGAAGTTGTTTTTGCAGAATGAGAAATGGAGCTAGACATTCAGGCTGTCCGTTTCATCCCCTGTAGTTTTCAGCCCTGGCAGAGATGTGGACTGCTCTCGTGACACATAAGAAGCAGCTTGGAGCTGAGAGGTTTTGATGAACCTGCCTAAAGTGGTCCGAGGGGTCATCAGAGGAGAATAGCAGGCAAACTGTTGGAGACTAGCAAATATAAACTGTGTAAATTTTCTGATTTTGCTTCTTTGTTTTGTTCAAGCATGACTATGAAATCCTGCCTTTGAAAAGAGGCATCGCTGTCGAGTGACTTTTGTGAGGTGCATTTTATGAAGTAGAAAGAACTCAATTTTTTTTTTACCCTTTCTTTTAATTGGTGTCTTCTTTGCTTATTTTTTCAGTTATATGCCATTTCCAGAAATATCTGTCAAAAGGAAGATTCTGGTGATACAGAGTCAAGGAGTCAATAGGTAGCTGCAGCACTGCCTATGTACTCAGTCTTAACTTGTCCCCTCTAGCTGTACACATCGTGGCAACAATGCTCTTAACACACACGCTTTGGGCTTCCCCATACTGCTTTCCCTCTGCCCACGGAGTGGCATGGAGATAGGGATGGAGACATGAAAGAATATTTCCTCTGCTGCTGAAGTTGGAGGGTGGAAGAGGCAGAGATCTCGTGAGAAAGAACTGGTTGACCTGTGATTGTGGAACAGGATTAAGAGCCCAAAGGTCTTGCCAGTATTGTAGACACTGTTATGCAGCTCTTGCCGTCTATCTTTTCAGTGTAGAAACTGAACACTAGTGATACTTGCGTACTGCACTAGAGTGCAGCAAAGGTGAATACAAGGGTGTTGGTGAGTAAAGGAGATTCAGCAGCGGTGTATTTATTACCCCAGGGGCATCACAGGTGTGTTTATGGGGGTTTCCATGCCTAGTCCAGAACTTGGCTGAGGTGTACAAAAACCTTACTGACACATCGTTAATGCAGATTATCTCCAGTATTCACCCACGTACTGTAGGAAAGGTGGTCTGAGGAAATACAAGCCTGCTCTTTTGGAGACTGAGGTCGCAACCCAGAAACTCATGAGCAATAACTGGAACCAATCCACACAAGATGTAGCCCAGTACAGCACATATAGGACAATGACTCTCCTGCTTCAGGTTTCCTGGCATGCCTTGAACATGGTCTGATTTCACTTAGGGTGCCTTAGAGACAGTTTGTGCCTAAAGGCACATCTCTGCTAAACAGACATGAGGTAGGTGTCCACTTTACGTCCCCCAGAAGGATCTACGCTGATAGTTGAAGTGGTGTTAATTAGCTAGCTGCCTTGTGTCATGAGGTGAATACTGATGGTTGCACAAAAATGCATGGACATTCTACCAGAGTCAGAGAGCACTAGTAAGGACTAGTTCTGTTGAATTCCTTCAGAGGGTTGCAAAAGAAGGTACGTTCACTGCTTGAGCAGAATTCCTTAGGGGATGACTAGCGTGTTGAGACTCAAATCAAAACATGCACTATCCTTCTCAGTCACTTCTTCATTTCCAAATCAACACTTCAAAAGTGGATGTTTAGGGAGCCTAGCAGCTAGTCTTCCTTTTTAAAAGGGGCAAAGATCAGAAATATGAATCTGGAGGATATTTCCACCAACTCCCTCAAACAAATAAATGGAACTCGCTAATACACACTTCAGTAATGCATTCTGAGTTAGATATCAACTGTCACTCCTTGAGAGAAGCATTGACTTTGAAAGGAAATTTTCCCCAAAAGGCATAAAAGGGAATACATTGATATTGAACATACCAGTGATCGACATGGATGTGTACTGATAGCACTGTGTTTCTAATGCCATCACAGGTGGCTTTATTCTGTGCTTCAGGTCCTGTCTATGTGACGTATATGAAGAACAAGAACAATGTGATGGAGTTTATCTTCCAGGGACTCACACAAGATGATGCATTAGCAAAAGTATGCTTCACATTCTTCTTAGTCTTCTATGCCACTGTTATTCTTGGAAACCTGCTTAGCATCATCACTATACAGAACAGTCAACAGCTGGGCTCTCCCATGTACTTCTTCCTGAGCTGCTTGTCCTTTGTAGATATCAGTTACTCTACTGTCACAGTTCCCAAACTCATTCATGACCTTCTTGCTGAAAAGAAGACCATCTCTTTTGTGGGCTGCATAGCACAGCTCTTTGGGGTCCATCTCTTTGCCTGCACGGAGATGTTCATCCTCACAGCAATGGCGTATGATCGTTACACTGCTATATGCAAGCCGCTTCATTACGCAAGCATTATGAACAAGCATGTGTGTGGCCGGCTGGTGGCAGCTTCGTGGGTGGGAGGCTGTGTGCACTCCCTGGTGCAGACCCTGCTGACCGCTCAGCTATTGTTTTGTGGGCCCAATGAGATCGACCACTGCTTCTGTGATGTACACGCTTTGCTGAAGCTGGCCTGCACTGACACCTACGTGGCTGGTTGCATCGTGGTTGCCAATAGTGGTCTGATTTCCTCGGGCTCTTTGCTTGTTCTTGTTGTGTCCTATGTCATTATTTTGGTCTCTTTGAGGACACGCTCTTCCAAAGGGCGTCTCAAAGCACTCTCTACCTGCACCTCCCATATCACTCTTGCACTTCTGTTCCTTGCGCCATGCATTTTCATCTCTATGCGCCCTTCCACCATCTTTTCAGCAGACAAGATAATCTCTGTGGTTTACACCATCATCACGCCTATGCTCAATCCCTTGATTTACACCCTCCGAAATGAAGACATGAAAAAAGCCTTGAACAAGCTGTGGAGCAGAAAAGCAAAGAGGAGTGAGACATGAAACAACAGGGTGAGTGTTTGTAAGATGACTGTAGCTCAAGAAACCATGGGGAGGCAAAGAGAAGTGTTCAGGAGGGACTTTTCAGGAATGTTGTTCTATTTTTGGCGTGGCTGTTCAGAATAGAACTGAAAATAAATTCAAAGTTATATGCAGCTCTCATCTTTCTTTGGAAATTGTCGGTCAAAAGGATGTGAGCATATTGTCACCAGTCAAACCCGAGCCTTTGGGGTGGTATTGGGGCTTTTACCTTTAGACACCTTAGAGCTGTGTAAGTCTCAGATCTAGGCTGGTCAGTCGTCTGGTGCTTTACACTATAAAAAAATCTAAGGGATAGGTATCTCAGTGGAAATACGGGGATCCAATATCTCTCCATACTCCACACAATATAACCTAATTCCTAGCTGAACACTGAAAATTTCCCTAAAATTCTTAACAGTACTGTTCTTGATTCATTGAGTTTTCCTCAACTGTTTGCAGCAGGGAAACCCCAAATGCCCCTAGGACCTCCTGACTCTGGGCAATGCTGTTCTACCGCAAATAGACTTACTTTAGCATTGCTGTCATGACAAGTGATTCAAGGCCGGGATTTTCCCAAATCTCCTCCTGGAACTGAGATTTGGGGAAGGGAAGAAGAGGAACAGGATTCTGGATGGTGGATCAGAAGGCTTTCTTAGAAAAGCAAACTGTAGATTTGAAGAGACAGCAGCTCTTTAACATTTTAAATTCCCTAATTTTGTCTGGGTTTCTCGAGGTGGAGACTAAGGCATAGGTGAATGCAGGGCTTATGAAAATCTGTTCTTTTTGATGATATTTGTCAGAAAGCATATTTAGGTTTGAGATTGTGATTCTTGATTGAAACATGCTGCCGGTTGTGCTGATGCTTAGCTCTGGATGGCTTTGACTATCTTAAACATCAGCGCAGAGAGAGGTGTGCAGACATGACTCATTGCTGTGCAGGGAAGCTCTCTGATGACAACCTACCTGTCTTTCTCTGGAAGAGTAGTAGCGTACATTGCTCTTCCCAGAGACCTGTAAACATACACAGGAAAATAAAATGATGCCTGTGATTTCTTTCCAAGCTATTTCCTTCCTGTGAGCTGGGAGTCCACTGAAAGAGACAATTTTGAACACCTCAGAAATCTGGTTTAAAAATCTCACATCTCTGTTCAAGATAAGGACAACGCAACATTGATACGTGTAAAAACTGTGATCTTCACATATCTGATGATACTTAATAATGAGAAACGAGAGACAAACCTTGAGCTTCAGGCTCTGCAGCAACAGAAAGATGACAACTAGCAGGACCAAAAGGCTACATTTTCCTGAGACTTGTAAAATCCTTCTTTAGGGTGCCATAGATGATCACAGGGACACAATCTTTGCTACAGTTATGCACAGCTTTAAGGAGAGGAAGTCAGGGGAAATAACAGCCCTAACAGGCTTGCAAAGGGAATCCACAAGACCTCTTTCCATCCCCCTTTGACTGTAAACCTTATGCAGAGGCAGGAACCTCTCACCTGTCTGAGATTAATTCTGTCACTTTCAGCTCAATAAAGATTTCAACTCCTTCTGCCAACTGAGGGACAGCATTTGTAAACTCAGCCAGAAGGGATGAAACATCTAGTAGCGCTAGAAAACCTATCCTTAGAGCTAGCTTAGTTGAATTGATAAAAGGATTCCAAAGCCTTTCCCAACTTTCTCATCTCCCAGAAATGATTGGTCGTTTATTCTCAAAATCACATTGATGGCAGACATGTTGTTGGTAAGTCACCATCTTATTCCGTCATTCCTTTAAGTGAAAGAACACTGCAGCTTGATTAACTTTCAGATTATGTCCAATGTCCTTAAAATAACTACCAGTTCACTCAGTTGCCTCAAGTGGATTGCTGATATGTGGAGATGAAAAGCAGGAATAAGTTCTTGTTACTTCACAACAGTAGCAAAATTAGAAGTCAATCTTTTCTGCATTTCTGTAGTTTTTTCATGTTTCCAGGCAGAAGGGGAAAAAGGAGGTAGTAATGAGTGACAGAAGAGGGAGATTTAACAGAAGAGGGACAGTTACTTTCCCTAGTGTTTGGGGGGCAAAAACATGGGTGTCTCTTCTCCAAGATTTCCTTTCCAGAACTTCAGGTTCTGTGTGTTGCACTGGAAGAGGCTACTCCTTTCAAATACTGAAGACGTAGCAGAAAAGGCCATAAATTCAAATCACATTTCTTTTCTCCTCTTGAATATCTCTGAAAGCTTTTTCTCATCTTCACGGACTGGTGGTTTTCCTACATGAGCAAATGTTCCTAAAAGAACAGAGAACTGCAATTCTGTGCCACGCACTCCTCAGGCAGGAGTCCTGTTTGTGCTTGGAACTTGCAAGTTAAGAGTCAGGATTCCTCCAGCTTTCAGCAGCAGAGGAACACAGTCTTTCAAGATAGAAGTTGCAGATACAACCAGTTAAAAGTCCACGTAAAATCACTTCTAACAATTAAGTACCTTTCTGAATCTCACCCTTGGAAGCTGATCAAATCTTCCTTGGAAGTCCTACTCTTTGTACCAAGGTTTTGATAAATTCTCCCCAAACAAAGTTCTCTTTCTAACAAGTCTGCTGAAGTTTCTCTGATATGACCTAAAACTCTCCTCAGAGCATCCTTCACCTCCTTATTCCTTAGGCTGTAGCTGGTAAGATTCAGCACTGCAGTCACCACTGTAGAGAACAGAGAGGCCCATTTATCTCAGTCCAATGAGTAGCTGCATATCGGGCTACCGCACATAAAAATGGTGCTCCCATAAAACAAGAAGAGAGCTCTCAGATGGGAAGCACAGGTGGAGAAGGCTTTGCATCTGCCCTTGGAGGAGTGGATCCTCAGGGTGGTGGAGATGAGGTAGATAGAGCAGATGAGAATTGCCAGAGATGTGAAGATGCCACGAAACACACCAAAAATGTGAAGTACCATCTCTTTGCTATAGGTGTCAGAGCATGAAAGCTGGATCCTAGGGGGATGTCACAGAAATAATGACCGATAACACCGAAGTCACAGAAAGAGAATGTGAAGGTGGAGATAGTTTGCGCAAGTGCGTGGACAAAGCCAGTGAAAGAGGAGATGATTACCATCTGTGTACAGGCTTTTGAGGACATGACAGTTGCATAAAGGAGAGGGTTACAGAGAGCCACATGCAGTCATATGCCATTACTGCCAGCAGGAGACACACAGCACTAGCCATGAGGAGACAAGTGAATAGCTGTGCCACACAGGCACTGACTGAAGTGGCTCTCCTCACTGCTGAAGAGTTCACCAGCAACCTCGGGGAGATAGCTGAGGAGTAACAGAAATCCACAGAAGCCAAGTTACTGAGGGAAAGGTACACAGTGTGTGAAGCCGGGGGATCAACATTCATCTACATGATCCTTCCAAGATTCCCTATTAATGTGCTTAAAAAAAGCGGGTTACCTTCACCTCTTGGCTTTCTGTTAGTCCAGAGAGGATAAACTCAATGGCCACACAGTGATTCCTCTCAGGCATGTTGCTAGCACACTCACGTTATCTCCCGACAAGAAACTGGTTCAACACCTAGAAGTAATGGGAAACTGGCAACACACAATTGATTGTCTTGGTAGCCACAAGGAAGTATGGAGCATTTTCATCATAGCTTCTGACTAGACTTCTTTAATTATGCATTGAAATGACTTGTGATACAAGGGAGTACTGTTCCTATTTTTCAGGTGAGATAAGAAAGCGCAGAAAGATAAAATAATTTATTCAAAAGGCAGCAGCAGCACTGTGAAACACCACTCCTAGTCTGGCACTACAATGGTTTTTCGTGTGCCCTCTTTCTCCTTTTTTAAGGAAAAAAGTCTGCTTTTCTTGAGGACATCTATGGAGCACTCTTCTCCCCTCTCTCGTGGCCACGGTTGGGTGTACAGTATCATCCAAATGGCCCACTCCAAGGGCAATGGCCCACTTGTTCCTGAAGATACATGGTCTTGACACTAGTTCAGACATCATTCTTCCTGTATTGCAATCACCAATACATTTTTTGCCTATTAGCTAACTCCCCTGGGCATTGGTAGCAGGGTAGTTAGAGCTCAGTATGGGCCCCAAAGTCCATTAATGGGACAAAGCTGCCCCCGTTCAGCCTTGCTGAAATAGGAATATAATGGTTAGGCTGCAGCTGTGCCAACTTGGTAAGACCTGCCTTAATTACATGGACCTCCACCACCCTGACCTTTGGGACTGCAACTCGTAAACATACAAATAACAAATCCACATCCCGGCAGAAGAAAGTAAGAGTTTCCTCTCTTGAAAGAAATGGCGGCAAGCACTAAATGGCAACAGCAGCAGGAAAACCCAGCTTTGCATCTTCCCAAAGAGGAGCAGATACCACAAGATCCTCCAGGTTTGGCTGAGAAAGGATTTCCCATTTGCTTGCACCCCTGTTGTCAAGGAAAAGTGGCCATCTTCTGCTCAGGAATAAATTGGGAAGAGTCACCAAATGAAATACTTTCCATTTAGAGGGGGAAAAATCTCATGCTAAAAGGGAAGGAATCCTGAACAAAAAGGGAATCAGTCATCCCTGCAAAGGTTCTACCAGCTTCACCTCACATGAAAAATTATTGTTAATCTATTGGAGGTTACCAGTAACCTGGCTGACGCTCTCAAAGCGGAGTTCTTATCACGTGGGTGACTGAATGGAGGTTTCAATTCTTGCTGAGGTCTGTTTCTAGCATAGGCTTCAAGGTATTGCATAGGTACAAAACTATTCTCTTACTGACCTGTTTCATCCAGAAAGGCAAGAGTAGATACTGTGGATACCAAGCCAGTTTATTCCCCCCTTGAGCCAAATCTTCAGAAGTACTTGCCCATTTCAAGAAGCAGACAGCAGGATTAAAACCAGCCTATAATGGTTAGGTACACAGTTTAAGTGGGCAAAATGCTTACCCTGCTTAGATGCACAAAAGACCAGACTGCCTTTACACACTGAGTCATCTTTGCATAGCTGGCTGTTGTTTATCTCCAACCTACCCAACCTTTTCTGCCCTGAAGCACAGCAACTAGCCCAGTTAATTCTCAGAAAAGGGCTTCAATGAGCTTGCTATCAACAGGTTGCTCTCTTCCATGGACTACTTGGGAAACTGAAGGAGGAAATTTCCCTCTCCTGCCCCAACGTGAGTGATCAAACACTGGATTAGGTGCAAATTTGTAGAATCTCCATCTGTGCTGACATTTAAAATTCAGCTGGATTGGGCCGGAGCAATCTGATCTGACTGAACCTGCTCTGAGGAGGAGGTTGGACTTGATGACCTCCAGAAATCCTTCCCAACCTAAATTATTCTATGATTCTATCTGCAGATTGAAAATGATCTTTTTCATCTCTAAAATGAAGAAATAGGCCTACCTTCCTTGCATGAAGGTGCGAGATATTTTATGCCATATTGTTCCCAGAAATAAACTCTTATTTCAAAAGCTACAAACTTATGAGGCCTTCTACAGACAGCTGGAAGTAGCCTCACGATCCCAGGCCCTGGTTCTCAAGGGGGACTTCAACTACCCTGAGATCTGCTGGAAAGACAGCACAGCTAGGCACAAACAGTCCCGGAGGTTCCTGCAGAGCATTGGTGACAACTTCTTGACACAGGTGGTGGAGGAGCCAACAAGGAGAGGTGTGCTGCTGGACCTCGTACTAACAAACAAAGAAGGACTGGTGGAAGATGTGAAGGTCGGGGGCAGCCTTGGCTGCAGTGACCATGAGATGGTGGAGTTGAGGATCCTGCGAGGAGGCAGCAGGGCACTGAGTAGGATCGCAACCCTGGACTTGAGGAGAGCAAACTGTGGCCTCTTCAGGGACCTACTTGGAGGAATGCCATGGGTTAGGGCCCTAGAAGGAAGGGGCGTTCAAGAGAGCTGGTTAATATTCAAACATCACTTCCTCCAGGCTCAAGATCAGTGCATCCCTATGAGTAGGAAGTCAAGCAAAGGGGGCAGGAGACCTGCATGGATGAGCAAGGAGCTCCTGGCAAAACTCAACCAGAAGGAGGAAGTCTACAGAAAGTGGAAAGGGGGACAGGCCACTTGGGAGGAATACAGGAACATTGTCAGAGTATGCAGGGATGCAACGAGGAAGGCTAAGGCCCGTTTGGAATTACATCTGGCGAGAGATGTCAAGGACAACAAGAAGGGCTTCTTCAAAGACATCAGTAGCAAGAGGAAGACTAGGGAAAATGCGGGCCCTTTGCTGAACGGGGAGGGTGCCCTGGTGAGGAAGGATGCAGAGAAGGCAGAGTTACTGAATGCCGCCTTTGCTTCAGTCTTTCCTGCTCAGGCCAGCCCTCAGGAACCCCAGACCCTGGAGGCAAGAGAGAAAGTCTGGAGAAAGGAAGACTTTCCCTTGGTGGAGGAGGATCGGGTTGGAGATCATTTAAGCAAACTTGACACCCACAAATCCATGGGCCCCGATGGGATGCGCCCACGAGTGCTGAGGGAGCTGGCAGATGGTATTGCTAAGCCACTCTCCATCCTCTTTGAAAGGTCTTGGAGAACAGGAGAGGTGCCTGAGGACTGGAAGAAAGCCAGTGTCACCCCAGTCTTCCAAAAGGGCAAGAAGGAGGACTCAGGCAACTACAGGCCAGTCAGCCTCACCTGCATCCCTGGAAAGGTGATGGAGCAGCTCATCCTGGAGGCCATCTCCAAGCATGTGGAGGAAAAGAAGGTGATCAGGAGGAGTCAGCATGGCTTCGCCAAGGGGAAATCATGCTTAACCAATCTGATAGCCTTCTCTGATGGAATGACTGGCTGGGTAGATGAGGGGAGAGCAGTGGATGTTGTCTCCCTTGACTTGAGGAAGGCTTTTGACACTGTCTCCCATAGCATCCTCATAGACAGGCTCAGGAAGTGTGGGTTAGATGAGTGGACAGTGAGGTGGCTTGAGAACTGGCTGAATGGCAGAGCTCAGAGAGTTGTGATCAGCGGTGCGGAGTCCAGTTGGAGGCCTGTAGCTAGCGGTGTCCCCCAGGGGTCAGTACTGGGTCCAGTCTTGTTCAACTTCTTCATCAGTGACCTGGATGAAGGGACAGAGTGCACCCTCAGCAAGTTTGCTGAGGATACAAAACTGGGAGGAGTGGTGGATACACCAGAGGGCTGTGCTGCCATTGAGAGAGACCTGGAGAGGCTGGAGAGGTGGGTGGAGAGGAACCTCCTGAAGCTCAACAAAGGCAAGTGCAGGGTCCTGCACCTAGGGAGGAATAACCCCATGCACCAGGACAGGTTGGGGGCTGACCTGCTGGAAAGCAGCTCTGCTGAGAAGGATCTGGGAGTGCTGGTGGACACCAAGTTAAGCATGAGGCAGCAATGTGCCCTTGTGGCCAAGAAGGCCAATGGTATGCTGGGGTGCATCAGGAAGAATGTTGCCAGCAGGTCGAGGGAGGTGATCCTCCCCCTCTCCTCAGCCCTGCTGAGGCCACATCTGGAGTACTGCGTCCAGTTCTGGGCTCCCCAGTACAAGAGGGATGTGGCACTACTGGAGCAAGTCCAGCGAAGGGCCACAAAGATGATTAGGGGACTGGAGCATCTCTCTTATGAGGAAAGGCTGAGAGAGCTGGGCCTGTTTAGCTTGGAGAAGAGAAGGCTGAGAGGAGATCTTATTAACGTGTACAAGTATCTGAAGGGAGGGTATCAAGAAGATGGAGCCAGACTCTTTTCAGTGGTGCCCAGTGACAGGACGCGAGGCAACGGGCACAAACTGAAACACAGACAGTTCCATCTGAACATGAGGAAAAACTTCTTCCCTATGAGGGTGACAGAGCACTGGAACAGGTTGCCCAGAGAGGCTGTGGAGTCTGCTTCTCTGGAGATATTCAAAAATCCGCCTGGACGCGATCTTGGGCAACTGCTCTAGGTGACCATGCTTGGGCAGGGGGTTGGACTAGATGATCTCCAGAGGTCCCTTCCAACCTCAAGCATTCTGTGATTCTGTGAAACGGCTTCAGGAATACTGTTACCCCATAGAATTAAAATGAACAAAAAAGAAAAGTTTTGACCCCTGTTAATTCTTCGAATGTTTTGGTGCAGACATTTTCCCTTCTTTCTCTGCTTTCAACTTAATTTCAAAAAATCAGATTTAGATCCATTCCTTTTAAATCCAGCCCTTCACTTGCTCACAAACTGTTTTGGTGTTAATTAGATCCACGCACCAGCCAACCCAGAAAGAGAGTAATGGAGACACAAAGGAGGGAAGGATTGAGGGCAGGAGCCAAAAAAACCAAAAAACAAATAGAAAGTCTGGAGAGCTGGATGGAGAGGCAGAGAAATGCCCTTTCAGCCCTGCAGCAACAGGCAAGTGCCAGTGCCAGGAAGAGAGGTGACCCTCACAGCAGCTACTGGGAAGACAGTGAGATAAGGTGCTGTGGCTGGGAGCTGAAAGTTTTCTCAGAAGCACTAGGGTGAGAGGCCTTGCATGGCACTGCGTAAGGGGAGCGAGGCATCCCCAGTGTGGGGCGAGACGGTGGTGGGGAAGAGATTTGGCACAGGGACAGGAGGGTGGCTGATGGCTCAGCAGGAGCTGTGTGCTGCAGCCACACAGGGAAGGGAAAAGCTCCTTACAAGCACCTTTCTCTCCACTGCCTGTACAGGCAGCCTAGGGCAACTAACTCATCTGGAGATGGCCATCTTGGGCGAAAGCTGGGAGAGATGAGTTGAGATGTCCTCTGGGGACAGCGATGGAGAGGCTCAGGGTGTAGGTGAGGAATTGGTGCTCTTCTCTACACACACAGAAGCACCACGCATCGCTCCAGGACCCCTGTGTGTTGACCAGAGCAGCCATGGCACCAGCTGAACGGTCCCCTAGGTGTTCAGACCTGAAGGATGTTTCTATACAAGCCCAAAATAGCCAGGATGAAACTCATCCCTGCTGAGAATGGCCTCCCAGGAGCTGCCAGAATGCACTGGAGTCCTGCAGGCTTGGCCTCAAGTCAAAGTGAGGGAAAAGACTCCCTGTATGGTTCAGGGTCCCAAAGACATGCCCAACATCCTGGGTCACTCTTCCTCCCCGCGCTCTGCATGCTCTGCATAGCCATGCTCTGTGCACCATGTCCCCTTCCACAAGGGGGGACCACGTAATGAGAAGAGGCACTGGCATGGTGTGCAGACAAGGATCGCTCTCACCCAGCTCCCTGGTCCCCAGCACAGCCCTGCTCGGAAGGGGCACGTCACCAGCTGAGCTGCTCCCACCGCAGTGGAGATGCCCTGGCTCTGCTGGGGGCTGAGCACTGCTGCCCACCTCCCCTCAGTCCCCTCTGCAGGCTGCCCCACCCTCCCACACCTCCTCGCCAGCAGGGATTTATACAGCAGTCTCTGCAGCAGTGTCTCTGGGCACTTGGCTTCCTTCTCCGCACGTTGCTTTCTCTGCAAACACTTGTCAGAAGGTGACTTTCCCAGAGCCATGGAGCCAGTGGTGACGGTTGCTCCTGCCCAGGAAGTAAATGACCGGGTTGGTGCTGCTGTCCCAGAGAGATGAGCCAGGGACCATCAAAAATGGGAATTTACCAATGTTTGGCATGCAATAGTAATGCTTTTTCACTACTTCTCCCTTCTTCAGACAGTCTCACGATATAAAGAACACAAGAACTGTCTGTCCAGAGTTATAGCTTGACTCTTGTACTGATGCTTTGCTTCCCAGCTGCATCCATGAGCAGCTCTCGTTTCACAGACCTTGCAGAAGATGGCCTACTGCTGCTCAGGGTCACACAGATTGAGAAGTTGTCAGTCCTCTTCCCTAATGCCTGCTGCTGATTTCACAACCTCCCTCAACACAGCTTCTCATTTCCCAAGGGTCCACTGTCACTGCAGAACCTCCCCTAGCACATTCCTCACTACCGAGTGTCCTCTTCTGACCTCAAAACCTCTCCCAACACAAGCTGTCACCATACATTGTCCCCTACTACTTCACAGAACCTGTTCTACAGTAGGGTCTCCTTGAACTCTCTAGCCAGCCTTATGACACCTCAGCAGCCACAATTTTGCAACCTCTCCTAGTGTTACCCTTCAAAACACGATGCCCGCTTCTGATGTCACAAGGTCTTTCAACACAGCTTAGCACCCACAGTATTACCTGCCACTTCATACGATCTTTCAGCACAGTCCCTCACCACACCTCAGGCACTTCTGATTTCACAAACTCCATGAAGACAGCTCCTAGCTATGTAGCATCCATTTCAAGTTTCACAACTTCCCTCCACACCGTGCCTTGTCCCCATCCTGCCCATCATCAAATTCACAACAAACATTCACCATGGCTCTGTCAACAACCCCCTTGCCAGTATTCACTATCCAGCTGCAAAACCTCATTCATCTCACCATGCACAGTCCCTCCTTGTCCAAATAACAGCTCCCCTGAGCATGACCTGCTGCCATAGTGGTGTCCAGAGCCAGGTGCCAAGGTAAGTGGAATGAAAATGGAGAAAAGACCTTTCTCCTTTGCTGGCACTAAGCGCACCCCAACGGGGAATTATTTTGCAGCAGGAGGTAGCAGCAATTCTTCATTTGGACTTGTGCATTAAGTCACCTCTGGTAGTCCATTTGGCTAGGGAAACAAAAGGACATGAATGTGATGCTAGCCAAGTTGCTGCCATGTGTGCCACTGGGTACAGAAAGTGGCAGGCTGACTCATACTAGGTTAGCAGGCCAGATGCTATTGGCCTGATCTCTGGCTTCTGTCATCTGTTGCTCCTCTTCCTTTCCCAAAGACTGGAAGACTTTGTTTACCTTCCTACCCAATACTCTTGTTTCCTGCAGTGACTACTGTTAACCCTCAATAACCTGCCCAAGACTCCAGGTGACAGTAAAAGGACATTTAAGTTAGGGGACTATTTTCACCAAGGCATTTCTTTACCAGTATTTATTCTCATTAACTGTAGGATTTCTGTTTTCACTGTGGAGATCGCTGGCATTCTGTGCAGAGGAGATGGAGACATTAACTATGTTGCTATCAGGCCATTCCACATTTCCAGAAATTTCAGCAAAACAAAGGAAAGGACAGTAGCTGAGACAATGTCTTTCCTGACATCCGTGAGGCATAAGCTACAAATACACAGTAGAGTTCAGAGCCATGATAAATTTGACTTGGGCCTTGGTTGAGATGATATGCTGATATAAATCAGCATGTCTATTTGCTTCGTTTGTTTCATTTCATAGGTTCACCTTTGACTGCAGCTGCTCAGGTTAAGAAAGATGGGGCCCATCATGACAGTTGAGAGTTGTCCGCCCTAAGTTATTTTGTTTAAAAGCTAGACGTCTATTTCAGACCTAATCGCATCCTAAAATCAGTTCTGAGGTAGATCAGATGCATCTGCCTCCAGAGACATTCATTTTTTTGCGCAGAAGAGCCTAGAGTGACTAAGTCAGGGTTAAATTTGCTGACTTCCATTGGCATTAAATAGGTGACTTCCTCCCCCAGTTTCCCAGTTCATATATGAAGGATTTTTTTGACTGACTTTGTAATTCACTGACCTCTGTTAAAACATGCAAATTCTTGCAAAGAGGCTTTATTCACTGGATTTCCAGTGATGAAATTTCTGGTGAGATAGGACTTGGAGGGTCATCAAGAGGTCACCCAGGACATCTTCTGTCCCTATCAAAACTTCATCGTAACCACTCCTGAGAGAAATGAGCCCAACCTGTCCTTAGAAGACTCCTGTGATAGGAATTCTTTACCATCCCTGGAGGATGGTGACACTTCCTACAGCTTGAGGTTTCTTTCTGTTTTTCTTTAATGAAGGTATCTCTTTTACATGTTTTTTGGAATACACAGAAGTTAAAAAAGGAGAGAAAATATCTAGATTACAAATGGACTGTTTTAGCATTCACAATGCTAGGAAGCCAGAGCAGTGGACCTAATGGCCCTTTACACAGGGGAAATCCATACAACTATCAGCTTGGAGTAAGGAAGAACTCCGAGAAGCGTTAACTGCATAGGTCCATGCATATGCTTGTCCAGTTGAATACTCAGCTACTCCTTTGACTGTTATTTCTTATGGAGAAACCCTGAAATGCCTTTGTGATATCATTATAAAAGCATTGACTGACAACTGTTTCTTTAAAATATATTTACTTAAACTTTTCAGTCAAGACAGAACTCATTCTCCTCCTTTGCCCCTTTCTTTCACGCCTTCCCTTCACGAAGCCTCCACCCCTCCTTCCTGCAGCCCCAAGAGCCCTTCAGGTGGAAGATTTCCTGCGAGAGGGTTAAAGGTTGGTGCTTAAATGGTTTTCTTCTCAGCCCTGGGATATGAAAGCATCATTCAGCACACCCAGGTCACATCATCCACACAGCCTATTAAACCACTTCTCACACAGGCAGGAAACATCAAGATACACTTGTGACACACGAAAGCAAGTAATAAATTAGATGAGATTGGATTATACACTAACAGCCACCTCCTAAGCAAGTTTTGGAAGCTTTCCAGAAGCCATTCTATGTTCTTTAAAGGTGCTGTGCTCTAACACATTCATGCCAGGAGAGACAGAAGTTGAGGAGATAAAGTTGTACAGCCCTTACACAAAAAATTAGATCTCTAAACACAGGCGAGGTAAGTTTTGCAGCTTCTCTGGCTTCTCGCTTTGCTTCGCTTTGTTTGCTTTGCTTTGCTTTCCTCTTCCTTTTCCTTTCTTCTTGAACAAATGTGAAAATACAGAAAGGAACTTCCACTGAAGTTATCAACTGTCTCTAGTTATCTTTGGCTAGAATCATATACAGAGCTAGTTCTACAGCCGCAGATTAGATTGCTTCAATATTATTCTTTTGTTTCCCATAACCACTTGAGATTTTAGGGAAGAATGCATGCAGTAAGGAGATGGTGCAATTTCTCACCCTTTTTGAGATGTTAAGAGTACACATGAGATTCATTTTATTTTGCAGCTGATTGCACTATGTCATATAGCTCAGGTCTATCCCTGCAAAGGCACTTGAAGAGATAAGCCATAACTGGTGGCAATCCTCTACTGAATTAGTCATTCTAGTAATCCTCTTGGAGTCAGCAGTAAGAAACGGGTACCGGCAGCACATGATTCATCACATCTACAAGTAGACTGGTCAGGTGTAATCTGCCTAGCTTAGGTACAGGTGCCTACATGACTTAAGGCGATGAGATGAGATCAGACAGATGAGATAGTTTGTTAAATGCAGTTTGGTGGTGATGGAAAGGACCTTATCAAGCAAGATACATAGCCGAGCTGTCTGAATTGTGAATCGGTCCTTTTGTAGATGCACACCTTGTTTTTAGCTCAGGAATTTGCCATCTGCTGGCATTCCGGCATATAGTTTCCCCTGACCATTTCTCTCTTGGTCACTCCTTTCTGACTGCCTAAATATGGCCCTGCGATTGCTGTGGTATGCCTCCAGTCATGCTCTGGCTTGGATGGAGCCCAGCTATTTCTTTTCAACTGGGTACTGCACAGCCATAAAGGTGTGCTCATTTCATCCCTGTCATTTATTCTGTTGAGAAGTCTACGTCGTTGCTCATTAGAAGGAAGAGGGGTAGAAAGGATCACGACCTGGTAAGACAAGGGAGAAACTGACCTCCCGTTGTTCTTACTGATCCTTTTCATGTAGAAATAGCTGAAAGGGAACCATCCATGTAAATTTTACCCTTCTGCTTGAAAAACTTTCATCTAGTGTAAGTACAACTGTAAGCATAGGAAAAGTCCCTACCTTTCCCGACTTCCTCTCTCGGCTTCACTTTGTGGGTCTGAAAGTAATCTTGGGTTTTCTCAGTTTCAGTGTTTCCTGTGGATGCTTGATCACTTTGTGCCTGCACGAGAATTTCTGATTATGCTGCAGATGGAAGTAGTTGGTAGATAACTTGGAATAATTGAATCATTCCACAGATTTGCTCACAGATCACCAACACAAATGAGAAGACCTGGTTGTGATGTAACTCTGCAGGACTTAAAATGATGCATTTTAACACCAGCTGACGGGGAATGTTTTGATCCTAGAAGGAAGCCCATACAGTGGATATTTTTATTAAAAGAGTGCCTGCTTTTGGCTGACCTTAAACTCTCTGTGAAGAGTTTAATCTGGTAGTTCCCAGACTTCTTTGACCAAAGGAACTCTGGTGGTCTGGGTGCATAAAGGCAAGCTAGAGACGTTACACTCTTTCTAAAGATGTAGGCTACTCATTTATTAGTGACATGTAATGCTCGATGGGTTGTAGCTGGAATGCAGGGTGAACCAAAGAAGTCCCATGTTTATGCTGGAATGTGACCTTGTCTCGAATGAGAAACTGTATGGATGTAGAAATGCCTAGGGACAAGGAGCTCAGCCATAACCTGAAAAAGGTGGATGGCATTGCAAAAAGCTCTGAGCTGCTTTCTGGCACCAAAAGGGATTATTCTCTAAAGGTCATTCTAACCTGGTGGTGCTAATTTGCTTAAGCTCCTCATAGTGAATGGAGGAAAAAAGGGTTCTGCAAAGGACCCTAATTTAGTCATTCTGAATCAGCCTATGAATCAGACTTATACTGGCTGTTGAAGGAGTTTAGTTAGATTAGCTTCATTAAGCTAAGTTAACCCTTGAAAGCATCACGCAGAGTGTATCAAAAATCACACTAGGTAAAATCAGTACAGTGCTGGGACAGAAGATCTCACAAGAGTCTTTCATTCTTCCTTCCTCTGATAGAAACAATGCTGAGATTTAGAACAATGTGAAATACTCCATTAAGTCATATGTGCAATTTTTTTCCCCTCCATGATAGATAACCTTCCCAGAACTCGTTTTTCAGCCTGTGACATTTCATATTTACATTTCAAAATGTATATACACAAGAGAGTTCTTTTCTCTGCATGTGGGTACATTTCCCTTCTAAACGAGAATTCAAAGATCATGTGTACTTATAAAGCCAATCATCATTCTGAGCAATATTTCCAGGTATTCTTAAAGACACCCATTTTACAAAGATTGCTGTGAGGGACTTTGTCTACCCTGAGGGCAAACATGCTGCATTATCTGCCTTGTAGTGCCCATGGTGAACACTCTGGCCTTGTCCTTAGTGCATGGAAGGCTACCAGCCATGGAGCCAGTCCTTCAAAATCCTGGAGCACCAGGATTAAGGAAAATATTACAGAGTGCACCTATCTCCGTGCCACCAAAGCCATGGCAGAAGTTTTGTACTGTGGAGAATTAAATAGCCGTTAAAAAAAAATACATGACAGAAACTAAACACTTCAAAAGCTTAATACTAATGCTATATCTTTCTTGGTTTGTATCCACTTCTGATATAGAACTCATCATTAATAATGATAAAATGCTGATGAATCATGTGTCTGTCTTTGTTTTCCCAGGTGTATAAGCTGTATATTGCATATTGGCACCCGTCTGATCAACATGGAGAACGTAAGCAGTGTGAAGGAATTCATTCTTCTGGGCCTTTCAAAGAACCAAGGGGTGCAGAAAATATGTTTTGTGGTGTTTTTGTTCTTCTATATTGTTACTCTGGCAGGAAATCTGCTCATCGTTGTCACTGTAGTTAGCAGTCAACGTCTGAACTCCCCCATGTATTTCTTTCTCTGCCACCTGTCCATTGCAGATCTTTGCTTCTCTTCTGCCACAGCTCCCAAAATGATTGCTGACTTCCTTGTTGAGAAGAAAACCATTTCCTTTGGGGGTTGCATGGCACAGCTATTCATGGGACATGTCTTCGGCGGTGCTGAGATCTTCATCCTCACAATGATGGCCTATGATCGCTACTTTGCCATATGCAGACCCCTGCACTACACCACCCTCATGACCAGGCGTGTGTGTGGCTGGATGGTGATGGGTTCATGGGTGGGGGGCTCTGTGCACTCCCTGGTGCAGACCCTCATAACCGTTAGCCTCCCTTTTTGCGGCCCCAACAAAATTGACCACTACTCTTGCGATGTCCTTCCTCTACTACAACTGGCCTGTACCGACACCTATGTTGTGGGCATCATTGTCGTTGCCAATACTGGAATGCTTTGTTTGGTCTCTTTCTTCATCCTGGTCACGTCCTACATTGTCATTTTGTTTTCCTTGAAAAGGCGAACATCCGAAGGGAGGCACAAAGCCCTCTCCACCTGTGGGTCCCACATTACTGTGGTGATTCTCTTCTTTGGGCCATGCACATTCACCTACATATGCCCATCCAGCAGTCTCTCGGAGGACAAGAGCGTGGCTGTGTTTTTCAATATCATCACACCCATGCTGAACCCACTCATCTACACACTGAGAAATGAGGAGATGAAAAGTGCCATGAGAAAACTGTGGAATAGAAAAGTCTGGAGTGAAAAGGGTGAGGTGTAGAACTGTGGTAACATTTTCTCAGGAGCTGAGAAAATCAAGTCTCTCTCACTATAATTCCATTTTGGAAAATTTACTGAAAACTCCCTTTTGAAGAAAAGCTTGGTTTTAGCTGTTGCAGTAATTAGGAAGACACTGAAAGTTCATGTTTTGATTGGAATGGCATTGTAAACTCTGTGACTAGCAGGGCTTCCCTTTATGTTCTCTTTTTGAATAGCACAGGCCCAGGGCTGGGGCTTCCAAGCACTGCTGAGACACCAGCAAATAAAGAAATGAATGCTATCAAAAATATTAAAATGTGTTCCAGGCAGAGCATCCCATTAGTCCGAGCTCTCCCAGGTGTAAACTTTCCGTCAGACAAACTCCATCTACTCTGTAATCTACTCAGCTAGGAAATGATGGCCCAGGGTGTCTGCAAGGCTGTTGGTCACCTGCTGCTGGAAGCAATTGTACCAAAGGCTTCCTTCCCCTTTACTTTGGAGTAAATGCCTTCTTAGGAGTACTGCATTGTCATATGCTGAATCCATGGGTTAGCAATTAAACTGCTGATATTAGATGCTGGTTGGGTCATTTGCTGATGCAGATGATATGAGGAGAAGCTTCTCCCCTTCCCATTCCAGTGCAGCAACTCTCTGCCTTTCTGCAGTAGTTCACCTGTCACTAATGCCCTCCTTCCTAGCCATCCCCTCTGCCCTTCATCTCTGCCTCAGATTTTGCATTTTAATGTTTAGACTAATAGAGAATCAAAGATCCAAGTGAAAGATAAATTGCTCACTGTAGGAAATTGTCGCCACCAGAGAAAGCATTGGGGGGCAAAGAAAGCATTGGGGGGCACAGTTTTATGTGTCAATGAAAAAAAAGAGTTGTTTGGGAATAATTCCTGTACGCAGGATAACTCCTAGCCCAACAGGGCACATCTACAGGCCCAGGCAAAGGAAGAAACATGTATTCCAAGGGAATAGCTGGAGCAGCTACTCCTGCAGGAGGGAAGAGAAGAAATGTGAAGATGGAAGATTAAATCATCTCAGAGCCAGTCACAGCTGCCACAGGGAGGTTAGTTGTAGCAGCTAAGGTTCTCCACAAGGACGAAGGAGCCACGAGGAGCCACGGGACCCTGACTCCTACCTTGCCAGGAGGAAAAGAGCAAATCAGCTGCGTGAGGGAGAAAGACATCTGTGTAATGCACTCTGAAAGTAACTAAAGCACTTTCTTTTTTCTTCCTTCACTTCACGTTCCCTATAAATACTGGCTTGCACTTGTGTTGCACCGTAACATGGCTTAAGTGTGATTCAAGATAAGAAGGTGTTCCCTGCACAGCAGAGCGGCAGATCTACAGACCAAATCCTGGGACAATGTCACAAATGCTCTGGTTCCCCGAATGTCCTCTGCTCTATGCAGGCGGTGCATTTGCAAAATCTTGCACATGGTCAGCCATGACATTGATTTTAAATAGAAATGTTTCCAAAAGAAGCACATAGCTAATACTAAATGAAGTCCATTTATCTAGACAGCTCTGGAAAGCAAGCAAGATAGCAAGCAAACCCCCACATAATGTGACATGGTCTAGGTGATCACGCTCCAGAGTCACCCTGTAGAGATTACTCTAATAGCTGTCCAAAATATATATTTTAGCTCCCCATCCACTGATTCTTTCTGACAAAGAAAACTTCACATGCCTCTGGAATCTCATTGCTTCTGGTAAGCTTGTGCTTCTGCTGTGCAATTTACTTGAAATATTTCTGCCACAACTTCCCCATCTGGAGAGAGAGAGAGGGAGAGAGAGAGAGTTGTTCTTGCAGATGCTCTTGGAAGTTGTTTTTGCAGAATGAGAAATGGAGCTAGACATTCAGGCTGTCCGTTTCATCCCCTGTAGTTTCCAGCCCTGGCAGAGATGTGGACTGTTCTCGTGACACACAAGAAGCAGCTTGGAGCTGAGAGGTTTTGATGAAACTGCCTGAAGTGGTCCGAGAGGTCATCAGAGGAGAATAGCAGGCAAACTGTTGGAGACTAGCAAATATAAACTGTGTAAGTTTTCTGATCTTGCTTCTTTGCTTTGTTCAAGCATGACTATGAAATCCTGCCTTTGAAAAGAGGCATTACTGTTGAGTGACTTTTGTGAGGTGCATTTTATGAAGTAGAAAGAACTCAATTTTTTTTTTACCCTTTCTTTTAATTGGTGTCTTCTTTGCTTATTTTTTCAGTTATATGCCATTTCCAGAAATATCTGTCAAAAGGAAGATTCTGGTGATACAGAGTCAAGGAGTCAATAGGTAGCTGCAGCACTGCCTATGTACTCAGTCTTAACTTGTCCCCTCTAGCTGTACACATCGTGGCAACAATGCTCTTAACACACACGCTTTGGGCCTCCCCACACTGCTTTCCCTCTGCCCATGGAGTGGCATGGAGATAGGGCTGGAGACACGAAAGAATATTTCCTCTGCTGCTAAAGTTGGAGGGTGGAAGAGGCAGAGATCTCGTGAGAAAGAACTGATTGACCTGTGATTGTGGAACAGGATTAAGAGCCCAAAGGACTTGCCAGTATTGTGGACACTGTTATGCAGCTCTTGCCATCTATCTTTTCAGTGTAGAAACTGAACACTAGTGATACTTGCGTACTGCACTAGAGTGCAGCAAAGGTGAATACAAGGGTGTTGGTGAGTAAAGGAGATTCAGCAGCGGTGTATTTATTACCCCGGTGGCATCACAGGTGTGTTTATGGGGGTTTCCATGCCTAGTCCAGAACTTGGCTGAGGTGTACAAAAACCTTACTGACACATCACTAATGCAGATTATCTCCAGTATTCACCCATGTACTGTAGGAAAGGTGGTCTGAGGAAATACAAACCTGCTCTTTTGGAGACTGAGGTCTCAACCCAGAAACTCATGAGCAATAACTGGAACCAATCGACACAAGATGTAGCCCAGTACAGCACATATAGGACAATGACTCTCCTGCTTCAGGTTTCCTGGCATGCCTTGAACATGGTCTGATTTCACTTAGGGTGCCTTAGAGACAGTTTGTGCCTAAAGGCACATCTCTGCTAAACAGACATGAGGTAGGTGTCCACTTTACCGCCTCCAGAAGGATCTACACTGATAGTTGAAGTGGTGTTAATTAGCCAGCTGCCTTGTGTCATGATGTGAACACTGATGGTTGCACAGAAATGCATGGACATTCTACCAGAGTCAGAGAGCACTAGTAAGGACTAGTTCTGTTGAATTCCTTCAGAGGGTTGCAAAAGAAGGTACGTTCACTGCTTGAGCAGAATTCCTTAGGGGATGACTAGTGTGTTGAGACTCAAATGGTAACATGCACTATCCGTCTCAGTCAGTTTTTCGTTTCCAAATCAACACTTCAAAAGTGGATGTTTAGGGAACCTAGTAACTAGTCTTCCTTTTTAAAAGGGGCAAAGATCAGAAATATGAATCTGGAGGATATTTCCACCAACTCCCTCAAATCAATAAACGGAGCTCGCTATTACACACTTCAGTAATGCATTCTGAGTCAGATATCAACTGTCACTCCTTGAGAGAAGCATTGACTTTGAAAGGAAACTTTCCCCAAAAGGCATAAAAGGGAATACATTGATATTGAACATACCAGTGATCAATATGGATGTGTACTGATAACACTGTGTTTCTAATGCCATCACAGGTGGCTTTATTCTGTGCTTCAGGTCCTGTCTACGTGATGTATATGAAGAACAAGAACAATGTGATGGAGTTTATCTTCCAGGGACTCACACAAGATGATACATTAGCAAAAGTATGCTTCACATTCTTCTTAGTCTTCTATGCCACTGTTATTCTTGGAAACCTGCTTAGCATCATCACTATACAGAACAGTCAACAGCTGGACTCTCCCATGTACTTCTTCCTGAGCTACTTGTCCTTTGTAGATATCAGTTACTCTACTGTCACAGTTCCCAAACTCATTTATGACCTTCTTGCTGAAAAGAAGACCATCTCTTTTGTGGGCTGCATAGCACAGCTCTTTGGGGTCCATCTCTTTGCCTGCACGGAGATGTTCATCCTCATAGCAATGGCGTATGATCGTTACACTGCTATATGCAAGCCGCTTCATTACACAAGCATTATGAACAAGCATGTGTGTGGCCGGCTGGTGGCAGCTTCGTGGGTGGGAGGCTGTGTGCACTCCCTGGTGCAGACCCTGCTGACCGCTCAGCTATTGTTTTGTGGGCCCAATGAGATCGACCACTGCTTCTGTGATGTACACGCTTTGCTGAAGCTGGCCTGCACTGACACCTACGTGGCTGGTTGCATCGTGGTTGCCAATAGTGGTCTGATTTCCTCGGGCTCTTTGCTTGTTCTTGTTGTGTCCTATGTCATTATTTTGGTCTCTTTGAGGACACGCTCTTCCAAAGGGCGTCTCAAAGCACTCTCTACCTGCACCTCCCATATCACTCTTGCACTTCTGTTCCTTGCGCCATGCATTTTCATCTCTATGCGCCCTTCCACCATCTTTTCAGCAGACAAGATAATCTCTGTGTTTTACACCATCATCACGCCTATGCTCAATCCCTTGATTTACACCCTCCAAAATGAAGACATGAAAAAAGCCTTGAACAAGCTGTGGAGCAGAAAAGCAAAGAGGAGTGAGACATGAAACAACAGGGTGAGTGTTTGTAAGATGACTGTAGCTCAAGAAACCATGGGGAGGCAAAGAGAAGTGTTCAGGAGGGACTTTTCAGGAATGTTGTTCTATTTTTGGCGTGGCTGTTCAGAATAGAACTGAAAATAAATTCAAAGTTATATGCAGCTCTCATCTTTCTTTGGAAATTGTCGGTCAAAAGGATGTGAGCATATTGTCACCAGTCAAACCCGAGCCTTTGGGGTGGTATTGGGGCTTTTACCTTTAGACACCTTAGAGCTGTGTAAGTCTCAGATCTAGGCTGGTCAGTCGTCTGGTGCTTTACACTATAAAAAAATCTAAGGGATAGGTATCTCAGTGGAAATATGGGGATCCAATATCTCTCCATACTCCACACAATATAACCTAATTCCTAGCTGAACACTGAAAATTTCCCTAAAATTCTTAACAGTACTGTTCTTGATTCATTGAGTTTTCCTCAACTGTTTGCAGCAGGGAAACCCCAAATGCCCCTAGGACCTCCTGACTCTGGGCAATGCTGTTCTACCGCAAATAGACTTACTTTAGCATTGCTGTCATGACAAGTGATTCAAGGCCGGGATTTTCCCAAATCTCCTCCTGGAACTGAGATTTGGGGAAGGGAAGAAGAGGAACAGGATTCTGGATGGTGGATCAGAAGGCTTTCTTAGAAAAGCAAACTGTAGATTTGAAGAGACAGCAGCTCTTTAACTTTTTAAATTCCCTAATTTTGTCTGGGTTTCTCGAGGTGGAGACTAAGGCATAGGTGAATGCAGGGCTTATGAAAATCTGTTCTTTTTGATGATATTTGTCAGAAAACATATTTAGGTTTGAGATTGTGATTCTTGATTGAAACATGCTGCCGGTTGTGCTGATGCTTAGCTCTGGATGGCTTTGACTATCTTAAACATCAGCGCAGAGAGAGGTGTGCAGACATGACTCATTGCTGTGCAGGGAAGCTCTCTGATGACAACCTACCTGTCTTTCTCTGGAAGAGTAGTAGTGTACATTGCTCTTCCCAGAGACCTGTAAACATACACAGGAAAATAAAATGATGCCTGTGATTTCTTTCCAAGCTATTTCCTTCCTGTGAGCTGGGAGTCCACTGAAAGAGACAATTTTGGACAACTCAGAAATCTGGTTTAAAAATCTCACATCTCTGTTCAAGATAAGGACAACGCAACATTGATACGTGTAAAAACTGTGATCTTCACATATCTGATGATACTTAATAATGAGAAACGAGAGACAAACCTTGAGCTTCAGGCTCTGCAGCAACAGAAAGATGACAACTAGCAGGACCAAAAGGCTACATTTTCCTGAGACTTGTAAAATCCTTCTTTAGGGTGCCATAGACGATCACAGGGACACAATCTTTGCTACAGTTATGCACAGCTTTAAGGAGAGGAAGTCAGAGGAAATAACAGCCCTAACAGGCTTGCAAAGGGAATCCACAAGACCTCTTTCCATCCCCCTTTGACTGTAAGCCTTATGCAGAGGCAGGAACCTCTCGCCTGTCTGAGATTAATTCTGTCACTTTCAGCTCAATAAAGATTTCAACTCCTTCTGCCAACTGAGGGACAGCATTTGTAAACTCAGCCAGAAGGGATGAAACATCGTTTAGCGCTAGAACACCCATCCTTAGAGCTAGCTTAGCTGAATTGATAAAAGGATTCCAAAGCCTTTCCCAACTTTCTCATCTCCCAGAAATGATTGCTCGTTTATTCTCAAAATCACATTGATGGCAGACATGTAGTTGGTAAGTCATAATCTTATTCCGTCATTCTTTTAAGTGAAAGAACACTGCAGCTTGATTAACTTTCAGATTATGTCCAATGTCCTTAAAATAACTGCCAGTTCACTCAGTTGCCTCAAGTGGATTGCTGATATGTGGAGATGAAAAGCAGGAATAAGTTCTTGTTACTTCACAACAGTAGCAAAATTAGAAGTCAATCTTTTCTGCATTTCTGTAGTTTTTTCATGTTTCCAGGCAGAAGGGGAAAAAGGAGGTAGTAATGAGTGACAGAAGAGGGAGATTTAACAGAAGAGGGACAGTTACTTTCGCTAGTGTTTGGGGGGCAAAAACACGGGTGTCTCTTCTCCAAGATTTCCTTTCCAGAACTTCAGGTTCTGTGTGTTGCACTGGAAGAGGCTACTCCTTTCAAATAATGAAGACATAGCAGAAAAGGCCATAAATTCAAATCACATTTCTTTTCTCCTCTTGAATATCTCTGAAAGCTTTTTCTCATCTTCACGGACTGGTGGTTTTCCTACATGAGCAAACGTTCCTAATAGAACAGAGAACTGCAATTCTGTGCCACGCACTCCTCAGGCCGGAGTCCTGTTTGTGCTTGGAACTTGCAAGTTAAGAGTCAGGATTCCTCCAGCTTTCAGCAGCAGAGGAACACAGTCTTTCAAGATAGAAGTTGCAGATACAACCAGTTAAAAGTCCACGTAAAATCACTTCTAACAATTAAGTACCTTTCTGAATCTCACCCTTGGAAGCTGATCAAATCTTCCTTGGAAGTCCTACTCTTTGTACCAAGGTTTTGATAAATTCTCCCCAAACAAAGTTCTCTTTCTAACAAGTCTGCTGAAGTTTCTCTGATATGACCTAAAACTCTCCTCAGAGCATCCTTCACCTCCTTATTCCTTAGGCTGTAGCTGGTAAGATTCAGCACTGCAGTCACCACTGTAGAGAACAGAGAGGCCCATTTATCTCAGTCCAATGAGTAGCTGCATATCGGGCTACCGCACATAAAAACGGTGCTGCCATAAAACAAGAAGAGAGCTCTCAGATGGGAAGCAGAGGTGGAGAAGGCTTTGCATCTGCGCTTGGAGGAGTGGATCCTCAGGGTGGTGGAGATGAGGTAGATGGAGGAGATGAGAATTGCCAGAGATGTGAAGATGCCATGAAACACACCAAAAATGTGAAGTACCGTCTCTTTGCTATAGGTGTCAGAGCATGAAAGCTGGATCCTAGGGGGATGTCACAGAAATAATGACCGATAACACCGAAGTCACAGAAAGAGAATGTGAAGGTGGAGATAGTTTGCGCAAGTGCGTGGACAAAGCCAATGAAAGAGGAGATGATTACCATCTGTGTACAGGCTTTTGAGGACATGAGAGTTGCATAAAGGAGAGGGTTGCAGAGAGCCACATGCAGTCATATGCCTTTACTCCCAGCAGCAGACACTTAACACTAGCCATGAGGAGACAAGTGAATAGCTGTGCCACACAGGCACTGACTGAAGTGGCTCTCCTCACTGCTGAAGAGTTCACCAGCAACCTCGGGGAGATAGCTGAGGAGTAACAGAAATCCACAGAAGCCAAGTTACTGAGGGAAAGGTACACAGTGTGTGAAGCCGGGGGATCAACATTCATCTACATGATCCTTCCAAGATTCCCTATTAATGTGCTTAAAAAAAGCGGGTTACCTTCACCTCTTGGCTTTCTGTTAGTCCAGAGAGGATAAACTCAATGGCCACACACTGATTCCTCTCAGGCATGTTGCTAGCACACTCACGTTATCTCCCGACAAGAAACTGAATCAATGCCTGGAAGTAATGGGAAACTGTCAACACACAATTGATTGTCTCAGTAGCCACAAGGAAGTACGGCGCATTTTCATCATAGCTTCTGACTAGACTTCTTTAATTACGCATTGAAATGACTTGTGATACAAGGGAGTACTGTTCCTATTTTTCAGGTGAGATAAGAAAGCGCAGAAAGATAAAATAATTTATTCAAAAGGCAGCAGCAGCACTGTGAAACACCAGTCCTAGTCTGGCACTACAATGGTTTTCGTGTGCCCTCTTTCTCCTTTTTTAAGGAAAAAAGTCTGCTTTTCTTGAGGACATCTATGGAGCACTCTTCTCCCCTCACTCCTGGCCACGGTTGGGTGTACAGTATCATCCAAATGGCCCACTCCAAGGGCAATGGCCCGCTTGTTCCTGAAGATACATGGTCTTGACACTAGTTCAGACATCATTCTTCCTGTATTGCAATCACCAATACATTTTTTGCCTATTAGCTAACTCTCCTGGGCATTGGTAGCAGTGTAGTTACAGCTCAGTATGGGCCACAAAGTCCATTAACAGGGCAAAGCAGCCCCTGTTCAGCCTTGCTGAAATAGGAATATAATGGTTAGGCTGCAGCTGTGCCAACTTGGTAAGACCTGCCTTAATTACATGGACCTCCACCACCCTGACCTTTGGGACTGCAACTCGTAAACATACAAATAACAAATCCACATCCTGGCAGAAGAAAGTAAGAGTTTCCTCTCTTGAAAGAAATGGCGGCAAGCACTAAATGGCAACAGCAGCAGGAAAACCCAGCTTTGCATCTTCCCAAAGAGGAGGAGATACCACAAGATCCTCCAGGTTTGGCTGAGAAAGGATTTCCCATTTGCTTGCACCCCTGTTGTCAAGGAAAAGTGGCCATCTTCTGCTCAGGAATAAATTGGGAAGAGTCACCAAATGAAATACTTTCCATTTAGAGGGGGAAAAATCTCATGCTAAAAGGGAAGGAATCCTGAACAAAAAGGGAATCAGTCATCCCTGTAAAGGTTCTACCAGCTTCACCTCACATGAAAAATTATTGTTAATCTCTTGGAGGTTAGCAGTAACCTGGCTGACGCTCTCAAAGCGGAGTTCTTATCACGTGGGTGACTGAATGGAGGTTTCAATTCTTGCTGAGGTCTGTTTCTAGCATAGGCTTCAAGGTATTGCATAGGTACAAAACTATTCTCTTACTGACCTGTTTCATCCAGAAAGACAAGAGTAGATACTGTAGATACCAAGCCAGTTTATTCCCCGCTTGAGCCAAATCTTCAGAAGTACTTGCCCATTTCAAGAAGCAGACAGCAGGATTAAAACCAGCCTATAATGGTTAGGTACACAGTTTAAGTGGGCAAAATGCTTACCCTGCTTAGATGCACAAAAGACCAGACTGCCTTTACACACTGAGTTATCTTTGCATAGCTGGCTGTTGTTTATCTCCAACCTACCCAACGTTTTCTGCCCTGAAGCACAGCAACTAGCCCAGTTAATTCTCAGAAAAGGGCTTCAATGAGCTTGCTATCAACAGGTTGCTCTCTTCCATGGACTACTTGGGAAACTGAAGGAGGAAATTGCCCTCTCCTGCCCCAACGTGAGTGATCAAACACTGGATTAGGTGCAAATTTGTAGAATCTCCATCTGTGCTGACATTTAAAATTCAGCTGGATCGAGCCGGAGCAATCTGATCTGACTGAACCTGCTCTGAGGAGGAGGTTGGACTTGATGACCTCCAGAAATCCTTCCCAACCTAAATTATTCTATGATTCTATCTGCAGATTGAAAATGATCTTTTTGATCTCTAAAATGAAGAAATAGGCCTACCTTCCTTGCATGAAGGTGCGAAATATTTTATGCCGTATTGTTGCAGAAATAAACTCTTATTTCAAAAGCTACAAACTTATGAGGCCTTCTACAGACAGCTGGAAGTAGCCTCACGATCCCAGGCCCTGGTTCTCATGGGGGACTTCAGCTACCCTGAGATCTGCTGGAAAGACAGCACAGCTAGGCACAAACAGTCCCGGAGGTTCCTGCAGAGCATTGGTGACAACTTCTTGACACAGGTGGTGGAGGAGCCAACAAGGAGAGGTGTGCTGCTGGACCTTGTACTAACAAACAAAAAAGGACTGGTGGAAGATGTGAAGGTCGGGGGCAGCCTTGGCTGCAGTGACCATGAGATGGTGGAGTTGAGGATCCTGCAAGGAGGCAGCAGGGCACTGAGTAGGATCGCAACCCTGGACTTGAGGAGAGCAAACTGTGGCCTCTTCAGGGACCTACTTGGAGGAATGCCATGGGTTAGGGCCCTAGAAGGAAGGGGCGTTCAAGAGAGCTGGTTAATATTCAAACATCACTTCCTCCAGGCTCAAGATCAGTGCATCCCTATGAGTAGGAAGTCAAGCAAAGGGGGCAGGAGACCTGCATGGATGAGCAAGGAGCTCCTGGCAAAACTCAACCAGAAGGAGGAAGTCTACAGAAAGTGGAAAGGGCGACAGGCCACTTGGGAGGAATATAGGAACATTGTCAGAGTATGCAGGGATGCAACGAGGAAGGCTAAGGCCCGTTTGGAATTAAATCTGGCGAGAGATGTCAAGGACAACAAGAAGGGCTTCTTCAAAGACATCGGTAGCAAGAGGAAGACTAGGGAAAATGCGGGCCCTTTGCTGAACGGGGAGGGTGCCCTGGTGAGGAAGGATGCAGAGAAGGCAGAGTTACTGAATGCCGCCTTTGCTTCAGTCTTTCCTGCTCAGACCAGCCCTCAGGAACCCCAGACCCTGGAGGCAAGAGAGAAAGTCTGGAGAAAGGAAGACTTTCCCTTGGTGGAGGAGGATCGGGTTGGAGATCATTTAAGCAAACTTGACACCCACAAATCCATGGGCCCTGATGGGATGCGCCCACGAGTGCTGAGGGAGCTGGCAGATGGTATTGCTAAGCCACTCTCCATCCTCTTTGAAAGGTCTTGGAGAACAGGAGAGGTGCCTGAGGACTGGAAGAAAGCCAGTGTCACCCCAGTTTTCCAAAAGGGCAAGAAGGAGGACTCAGGCAACTACAGGCCAGTCAGCCTCACCTGCATCCCTGGAAAGGTGATGGAGCAGCTCATCCTGGAGGCCACCTCCAAGCATGTGGAGGACAAGAAGGTGATCAGGAGTCGTCAGCATGGCTTCGCCAAGGGGAAATCATGCTTAACCAATCTGATAGCCTTCTCTGATGGAATGACTGGTTGGGTAGATGAGGGGAGAGCAGTGGATGTTGTCTCCCTTGACTTGAGGAAGGCTTTTGACACTGTCTCCCATAGCATCCTCATAGACAGGCTCAGGAAGTGTGGGTTAGATGAGTGGACAGTGAGGTGGCTTGAGAGCTGGCTGAATGGCAGAGCTCAGAGAGTTGTGATCAGCGGTGCGGAGTCCAGTTGGAGGCCTGTAGCTAGCGGTGTCCCCCAGGGGTCAGGACTGGGTCCAGTCTTGTTCAACTTCTTCATCAATGACCTGGATGAAGGCACAGAGTGCACACTCAGCAAGTTTGCTGAGGATACAAAACTGGGAGGAGTGGTGGATACACCAGAGGGCTGTGCTGCCATTGAGAGAGACCTGGAGAGGCTGGAGAGGTGGGTGTAGAGGAACCTCCTGAAGCTCAACAAAGGCAAGTGCAGGGTCCTGCACCTAGGGAGGAATAACCCCATGCACCAGGACAGGTTGGGGGTTGACCTGCTGGAAAGCAGCTCTGCTGGGAAGGACCTGGGAGTGCTGGTGGACACCAAGTTAAGCATGAGGCAGCAATGTGCCCTTGTGGCCAAGAAGGCCAATGGTATCCTGGGGTGCATCAGGAAGAGTGTTGCCAGCAGGTTGAGGGAGGTGATTCTCCCCCTCTACTCAGCCCTGGTGAGGCCACATCTGGAGTACTGTGTCCAGTTCTGGGCTCCCCAGTACAAGAGGGATGTGGCACTACTGGAGCAAGTCCAGCGAAGGGCTACAAAGATGATTAGGGGACTGGAGCATCTCTCTTATGAGGAAAGGCTGAGAGAGCTGGGCCTGTTTAGCTTGGAGAAGAGAAGGCTGAGAGGAGATCTTATCAACGTGTACAAGTATCTGAAGGGAGGGTATCAAGAAGATGGAGCCAGACTCTTTTCAGTGGTGCCCAGCAACATGACGCGAGGCAACAGGCACAAACTGAAACACAGACAGTTCCATCTGAACATGAGGAAAAACTTCTTCGCTGTGAGGGTGACAGAGCACTGGAACAGGTTGCCCCGAGAGGCTGTGGAGTCTGCTTCTCTGGAGATATTCAAAACCCGCCTGGACGCGATCTTGGGCAACTGCTCTAGGTGACCCTGCTTGGGCAGGGGGTTGGACTAGATGATCTCCAGAGGTCCCTTCCAACCTCAACCATTCTGTGATTCTGTGAAATGGCTTCAGGAATACTGTTACCCCATAGAATTAAAATGAACAAAAGAGAAAAGTTTTGACCCCTGTTAGTTCTTTGAATGTTCTGGTGCAGACATTTTCCCTTCTTCCTCTGCCCTCAACTTAATTTCAAAAAATCAGATTTAGATCCATTCCTTTTAAATCCAGCCCTTCATTTGCTCACAAACTGTTTTAGTGTTAATTCGATCCATGCACCAGCCAACCCAGAAAGAGAGTAATGGAGAAACAAAGGAGGGAAGGATTGAGGGCAGGAGCCAAAAAAACCAAAAACAAATAGAAAGTCTGGAGAGCTGGATGGAGAGGCAGAGAAATGCCCTTTCAGCCCTGCAGCAATAGGCAAGTGCCAGTGCCAGGAAGAGAGGTGACCCTCCCAGCAGCTACTGGGAAGACAGTGAGATAAGGTGCTGTGGCTGGGAGCTGAAAGCTTTCTCAGAAGCACTAGGGTGAGAGGCCTTGCATGGCACTGCGTAAGGGGAGCGAGGCATCCCCAGTGTGGGGCGAGAGGGTGGTGGGGAAGAGATTTGGCACAGGCACAGGAGGGTGGCTGATGGCTCAGCAGGAGCTGTGTGCTGCAGCCACATAGGGAAGGGAAAAGCTCCTTACAAGCACCTTTCTCTCCACTGCCTGTACAGACAGGCTAGGGCAACTAACTCATCTGGAGATGGCCATCTTGGGCGAAAGCTGGGAGAGATGAGTTGAGATGTCCTCTGGGGACAGCGATGGAGAGGCTCAGGGTGTAGGTGAGGAATTGGTGCTCTTCTCTACACACACAGAAGCACCACGCATCACTCCAGGACCCCTGTGTGTTGACCAGAGCAGCCGTGGCACCAGCTGAACGGTCCCCTAGGTGTTCAGGCCTGAAGGATGTTTCTATACAAGCCCAAAATAGCCAGGATGAAACTCATCCCTGCTGAGAATGGCCTCCCAGGAGCTGCCAGAATGCACTGGAGTCCTGCAGGCTTGACCTCAAGTCAAAGTGAGGGAAGAGACTCCCTGTAAGGTTCAGGGTCCCAAAGACATGCCCAACATCCTGGGTCACTCTTCCTCCCCGCGCTCTGCATGCTCTGCGTAGCCATGCTCTGTGCACCATGTCCCCTTCCACAAGGGGGGACCACATAATGAGAAGAGGCACTGGCATGGTGTGCAGACAAGGATCGCTCTCACCCAGCTCCCTGGTCCCCAGCACAGCCCTGCTCGGAAGGGGCACGTCACCAGCTGAGCTGCTCCCACCGCAGTGGAGATGCCCTGGCTCTGCTGGGGGCTGAGCACTGCTGCCCACCTCCCCTCAGTCCCCTCTGCAGGCTGCCCCACCCTCCCACACCTCCTCGCCAGCAGGGATTTATACAGCAGTCTCTGCAGCAGTGTCTCTGGGCACTTGGCTTCCTTCTCCGCACGTTGCTTTCTCTGCAAACACTTGTCAGAAGGTGACTTTCCCAGAGCCATGGAGCCAGTGGTGACGGTTGCTCCTGCCCAGGAAGTAAATGACCGGGTTGGTGCTGCTGTCCCAGAGAGATGAGCCAGGGACCATCAAAAATGGGAATTTACCAATGTTTGGCATGCAATAGTAATGCTTTTTCACTACTTCTCCCTTCTTCAGACAGTCTCACGATATAAAGAACACAAGAACTGTCTGTCCAGAGTTATAGCTTGACTCTTGTACTGATGCTTTGCTTCCCAGCTGCATCCATGAGCAGCTCTCGTTTCACAGACCTTGCAGAAGATGGCCTACTGCTGCTCAGGGTCACACAGATTGAGAAGTTGTCAGTCCTCTTCCCTAATGCCTGCTGCTGATTTCACAACCTCCCTCAACACAGCTTCTCATTTCCCAAGGGTCCACTGTCACTGCAGAACCTCCCCTAGCACATTCCTCACTACCGAGTGTCCTCTTCTGACCTCAAAACCTCTCCCAACACAAGCTGTCACCATACATTGTCCCCTACTACTTCACAGAACCTGTTCTACAGTAGGGTCTCCTTGAACTCTCTAGCCAGCCTTATGACACCTCAGCAGCCACAATTTTGCAACCTCTCCTAGTGTTACCCTTCAAAACACGATGCCCGCTTCTGATGTCACAAGGTCTTTCAACACAGCTTAGCACCCACAGTATTACCTGCCACTTCATACGATCTTTCAGCACAGTCCCTCACCACACCTCAGGCACTTCTGATTTCACAAACTCCATGAAGACAGCTCCTAGCTATGTAGCATCCATTTCAAGTTTCACAACTTCCCTCCACACCGTGCCTTGTCCCCATCCTGCCCATCATCAAATTCACAACAAACATTCACCATGGCTCTGTCAACAACCCCCTTGCCAGTATTCACTATCCAGCTGCAAAACCTCATTCATCTCACCATGCACAGTCCCTCCTTGTCCAAATAACAGCTCCCCTGAGCATGACCTGCTGCCATAGTGGTGTCCAGAGCCAGGTGCCAAGGTAAGTGGAATGAAAATGGAGAAAAGACCTTTCTCCTTTGCTGGCACTAAGCGCACCCCAACGGGGAATTATTTTGCAGCAGGAGGTAGCAGCAATTCTTCATTTGGACTTGTGCATTAAGTCACCTCTGGTAGTCCATTTGGCTAGGGAAACAAAAGGACATGAATGTGATGCTAGCCAAGTTGCTGCCATGTGTGCCACTGGGTACAGAAAGTGGCAGGCTGACTCATACTAGGTTAGCAGGCCAGATGCTATTGGCCTGATCTCTGGCTTCTGTCATCTGTTGCTCCTCTTCCTTTCCCAAAGACTGTAAGACTTTGTTTACCTTCTTACCCAATACTCTCGTTTCCTGTAGTGACTACTGTTAACCCTCATTAAGCTGCCCAAGACTCCAGGCGACAGTAAAAGGACATTTAAGTTAGGGGACTATTTTCACCAAGGCATTTCTTTACCAGTATTTATTCTCATTAACTGTAGGATTTCTGTTTTCACTGTGGAGATCGCTGGCATTCTGTGCAGAGGAGATGGAGACATTAACTATGTTGCTATCAGGCCATTCCACATTTCCAGAAATTTCAGCAAAACAAAGGAAAGGACAGTAGCTGAGACAATGTCTTTCCTGACATCCGTGAGGCATAAGCTACAAATACACAGTAGAGTTGAGAGAAACGATGAATTTGACTTGGGCCTTGGTTGAGATGATACGCTGATATAAATCAGCATGTCTATTTGCTTCGTTTGTTTCATTTCATAGGTTCACCTTTGACTGCAGCTGCTCAGGTTAAGAAAGATGGGGCCCATCATGACAGTTGAGAGTTGTCCGCCCTAGGTTGTTTTGTTTAAAAGCTAGACGTCTATTTCAGACCTAATCGCATCCTAAAATCAGTTCTGAGGTAGATCAGATGCATCTGCCTCCAGAGACATTCATTTTTTTCCGCAGAAGAGCCTAGAGTGACTAAGTCAGGGTTAAATTCGCTGACTTCCATTGGCATTAAATAGGTGACGTCCTCCCTCAGTTTCCCAATTCGTAAATGAAGGATTTTTTGACTGACTTGGTAATTCACTGACCTCTGTTAGAACATGCAAAATCTTGCAAAGAGGCTTTATTCACTGGATTTCCAGTGATGAAATTTCTGGTGAGATAGGACTTGGAGGGTCATCAAGAGGTCACCCAGGACATCTTCTGTCCCTATCAAAACTTCATCGTAACCACTCCTGAGAGAAATGAGCCCAACCTGTCCTTAGAAGACTCCTGTGATAGGAATTCTTTACCATCCCTGGAGGATCGTGACTCTTCTTACAGCTTGAGGTTTCTTTCTTTTTTTCCTTTAAAGAGGATTTCTCTTTTACATGTTTTTTGGAATACACAGAAGTTAAAAAAGGAGAGAAAATATCTGGATTACAAATGGACTGTTTTAGCATTCACAATGCTAGGAAGCCAGAGCAGTGGACCTAATGGCCCTTTACACATGGGAAATCCATACAACCATCAGCTTGGAGTAAGGAAGAACTCCGAGAAGCGTTAGCTGGATAGGCCCATGCATATGCTTGTCCAGCTGAATACTCAGCTACTCCTTTGACTGTTATTTCTTATGGAGAAACCCTGAAATGCCTTTGTGATATCATTATAAAAGCATTGACTGACAACTGTTTCTTTAAAATATATTTACTTAAACTTTTCAGTCGAGACAGAACTCATTCTCCTCCTTTGCCCCTTTCTTTCACGCCTTCCCTTCACCAAGCCTCCACCCCTCCCTCCTGCAGCCCCAAGAGCCCTTCAGGTGGAAGATTTCCTGGGAGAGGGTTAAAGGTTGGTACTTAAACGGTTTTCTTCTCAGCCCTTTGTGCAGCTGCTGGGGTATGAACGCATCATTCAGCACACCCAGGTCGCATCATCCACACAGCCTATTAAACCACTTCTCACACAGGCAGGAAACATCAAGATACACTTGTGACACATGAAAGCAAGTAATCAATTAGATGGGGTTGGATTATACACTAACAGCCACCTCCTAAGCAAGTTTTGGAAGCTTTCCAGAAGCCATTCTATGTTCTTTAAAGGTGCTGTGCTCTAACACATTCATACCAGGAGAGACAGAAGTTGAGGAGATAAAGTTGTACAGCCCTTACACAAAAAATTAGATCTCTAAACACAGGCGAGGTAAGTTTTGCAGCTTCTCTGGCTTCTTGCTTTGCTTCGCTTTGTTTGCTTTGCTTTTCTTTCCTCTTCCTTTTCCTTTCTTCTTGAACAAATGTGAAAATACAGAAAGGAACTTCCACTGAAGTTATCAACTGTCTCTAGTTATCTTTGGCTAGAATCATACACAGAGCTAGTTCTACAGCCGCAGATTCGATTGCTTCAATATTATTCTTTTGTTTCCCATAACCACCTGAGATTTTAGGGAAGAATGCATGCAGTAAGGAGATGGTGCAATTTCTCACCCTTTTTGAGATGTTAAGAGTACACATGAGATTCATTTTATTTTGCAGCTGATTGCATTATGTCATATAGCTCAGGTCTATCCCTGCAAAGGCACTTGAAGAGATAAGCCATAACTGGTGGGAATCCTCTACTGAATTAGTCATTCTAGTAATCCTCTTGGAGTCAACAGTAAGAAACGGGTACTGGCAGCACATGATTCATCACATCTACAAGTAGACTGGTCAGGTGTAATATGCCTAGCTTAGGTACAGGTGCCTACATGACTTAAGGCGATGAGATGAGATCAGACAGATGGGTAGTTTGTTAAATGCAGTTTGGTGGTGATGGAAAGGACCTTTTCAAGCAAGATACATGGTTGAGCTGTCTGAATTGTGAATCGGTCCTTTTGTAGATGCACACCTTGTTTTTAGCTCAGGAGTTTGCCATCTGCTGGTATTCAGGCATATAGATTCCCCTGACCATTTCTCTCTTGGTCACTCCTTTCTGACTGCCTTAATATGGCCCTGCGATTGCTGTGGTATGCTTCCAGTCATGCTCTGGCTTGGATGGAGCCCAGCTATTTCTTTTCGACTGGGTACTGCACAACCATAAAGGTGTGCTCATTTCATCCCTGTCATTTATTCTGTTGAGAAGTCTACGTCGTTGCTCAGTAGAAGGAAGAGGGGTAGAAAGGATCATGACCTGGTAAGACGAGGGAGAAACTGACCTCCCGTTGTTCTTACTGATCCTTTTCCTTGTAGAAATATCTGAAGGGGAACCATCCATGTAAATTTTACCCTTCTGCTTGAAAAACTTTCATCTAGTGTAAGTACAACTGTAAGCATAGGAAAAGTCCCTAACTTTGCCCACTTCCTCTCTCGGCTTCACTTTGTGGGTCTGAAAGTAATCTTGGGTTTTCTCAGTTTCAGTGTTTCCTGTGGATGCTTCATCACTTCGTGCCTGCACGAGAGTTTCTGATTATGCTGCAGATGGAAGTAGTTGGTAGATAACTTGGCTTAACTGAATCATTCCACAGATTTGCTCACAGATCACCAACACAAATGAGAAGACCTGGTTGTGATGGAATTCTGCAGGACTTAAAATGGTGCATTTTAACACCAGCTGACGGGGAATGTTTTGATCCTAGAAGGAAGCCCATACAGTGGATATTTTTATTAAAAGAGTGCCTGCTTTTGGCTGACCTTAAACTCTCTGTGAAGAGTTTAATCTGGTGGTTCCCACACTTCTTTGAGCAAGGGAATTCTGGTGGTCTGGGTGCATAAAGGCAAGCTAGAAACGTTACACTCTTTCTAAAGATGTAGGCTACTCATTTATTAGTGACACGTAATGCTCGATGGGTTGTAGCTGGAATGCAGGGTGAACCAAAGAAGTCCCATGTTTATGCTGGAATGTGACCTTGTCTCGAATGAGAAACTGTATGGATGTAGAAATGCCTAGGGACAAGGAGCTCAGCCATAACCTGAAAAAGGTGGATGGCATTGCAAAAAGCTCTGAGCTACTTTCAGGGACCAAAAGGGATTATTCTCTAAAGGTCATTCTAACCTGGTGGTGCTAATTTGCTTAAGCTCCTCATAGTGAATGGAGGAAAAAAGGGTTCTGCAAAGGACCCTAATTTAGTCATTCTGAATCAGCCTATGAATCAGACCTATACTGGCTGTTGAAGGAGTTTAGTTAGATTAGCTTCATTAAGCTAAGTTAACCCTTGAAAGCATCACGCAGAGTGTATCAAAAATCATACTAGGTAAAATCAGTACAGTGCTGGGAAAGAAGATCTCACAAGAGTCTTTCATTCTTCCTTCCTCTGATAGAAACAATGCTGAGATTTAGAACAATGTGAAATACTCCATTAAGTCATATGTGCAATTTTTTTCCCCTCCATGATAGATAACCTTCCCAGAACTCGTTTTTCAGCCTGTGACATTTCATATTTACATTTCAAAATGTATATACACAAGAGAGTTCTTTTCTCTGCATGTGGGTACATTTCCCTTCTAAACGAGAATTCAAAGATCATGTGTACTTATAAAGCCAATCATCATTCTGAGCAATATTTCCAGGTATTCTTAAAGACACCCATTTTACAAAGATTGCTGTGAGGGACTTTGTCTCCCCTGAGGGCAAACATGCTGCATTATCTGCCTTGTAGTGCCCAAGGTGAACACTCTGGCCTTGTCCTTAGTGCATGGAAGGCTACCAGCCATGGAGCCAGTCCTTCAAAATCCTGGAGGACCAGGATTAAGGAACATATCACAGAGTGCACCTATCTCCGTGCCACCAAAGCCATGGCAGAAGCTTTGTACTGTGGAGAATTAAATAGCTGTGAAAAAATACATGACAGAAACTAAACGCTTCAAAAGCTTAATGCTAATGCTATATCTTTCTTGGTTTGTATCCACTTCTGATATAGAACTCATTATTAATAATGAAAAAAATGCTGATGAATCATGTGTCTGTCTTTGTTTTCCCAGGTGTATAAGCTGTATATTGCATAATGGCACCCGTCTGATCAACATGGAGAACGTAAGCAGTGTGAAGGAATTCATTCTTCTGGGCCTTTCAAAGAACCAAGGGGTGCAGAAAATATGTTTTGTGGTGTTTTTGTTCTTCTATATTGTTACTCTGGCAGGAAATCTGCTCATCGTTGTCACTGTAGTTAGCAGTCAGCGTCTGAACTCCCCCATGTATTTCTTCCTCTGCCACCTGTCCATTGCAGATCTTTGCTTCTCTTCTGCCACAGCTCCCAAAATGATTGCTGACTTCCTTGTTGAGAAGAAAACCATTTCCTTTGGGTGTTGCATGGCACAGCTATTTGGGTTTCATATCTCCGGCGGCGCTGAGATCTTCATCCTCACAATGATGGCCTATGATCGCTACTTTGCCATATGCAGACCCCTGCACTACACCACCCTCATGACCAGGCGTGTGTGTGGCTGGATGGTGATGGGTTCATGGGTGGGGGGCTTTGTGCATGCCATAGTGCACACCCTTGTAACTGTTAGCCTCCCTTTTTGGGGCCCCAACAAAATTGACCACTACCTCTGTGATGTCCGTCCCCTACTACAACTGGCCTGTACCGACACCTATGTTGCGGGCAGCATTGTCGTTGCCAATAGTGGAATGATTTGTTTGGTCTCTTTCTTCATCCTGGTCACGTCCTACATTGTCATTTTGTTTTCCTTGAAAAGGCGGACGTCCGAAGGGCGATACAAAGCCCTCTCCACCTGTGGGTCCCACATTACTGTGGTGATTCTCTTCTTTGGGCCATGCATATTCACCTACATACGCCCATCCAGCAGTCTCTTGGAGGAGAAGAGGATAGCTGTGTTTTACACTGTCATCACGCCCATGCTGAACCCACTCATCTACACACTGAGAAATGAGGAGGTGAAAAGTGCCATGAGAAAACTGTGGAATAGAAAAGTCTGGAGTGAAAAGGGTGAGGTGTAGAACTGTGGTAACATTTTCTCAGGAGCTGAGAAAATCAAGTCTCTCTCACTATAATTCCATTTTGGAAAATTTACTGAAAGCTCCCTTTTGAAGAAAAGCTTGGTTTTAGCTGTTGCAGTAATTAGGAAGACACTGAAAGTTCATGTTTTGATTGGAATGGCATTGCAAACTCTGTGACTAGCAGGGATTCCCTTGATATTGTCTTTTTGAATAGCACAGGCCCAGGACTGGGGCTTCCAAGCACTGCTGAGACACCAGCAAATAAATAAATGAATGCTATCAAAAATATTAAAATGTGTTCCAGGCAGAGCATCCCATTAGTCCGAGCTCTCCCAGGTGTAAACTTTCCGTCAGACAAACTCCATCTACTCTGTAATCTACTCTGCTAGGAAATGATGGCCCAAGGTGTCTGCAAGACCTTCAAGGTCCCCTGCTGCTGGAAGCAATTGTACCAAAGGCTTCCTTCCCCTTTACTTTGGAGTAAATGCCTTCTTAGGAGTACTGCATTGTCATATGCTGAATCCATGGGTTAGCAATTAAACTGCTGATATTAGATGCTGGTTGGGTCATTTGCTGATGCAGATGATATGAGGAGAAGCTTCTCCCCTTCCCATTCCAGTGCAGCAACTCTCTGCCTTTCTGCAGTAGTTCACCTGTCACTAATGCCCTCCTTCCTAGCCATCCCCTCTGCCCTTCATCTCTGCCTCAGATTTTGCATTTTACTGTTTAGACTAATAGAGAATCAAAGATCCAAGTGAAAGATAAATTGCTCACTGTAGGAAATTGTCACCACCAGAGAAAGCATTGGGGGGCACAATTTTATGTCAATGAAAAAAAAGAGTTGTTGGGGAATAATTCCTGTACGCAGGATAACTCCTAGCCCAACAGGGCACATCTACAGGCCCAGGCAAAGGAAGAAACATGTATTCCAAGGGAATAGCTGGAGCAGCTACTCCTGCAGGAGGGAAGAGAAGAAATGTGAAGATGGAAGATTAAATCATCTCAGAGCCAGTCACAGCTGCCACAGGGAGGTTAGTTGTAGCAGCTAAGGTTCTCCACAAGGATGAAGGAGCCACGAGGAGCCACGGGACCCTGACTCCTACCTTGCCAGGAGGAAAAGAGCAAATCAGCTGTGTGAGAGAGAAAGACATCTGTGTAATGCACTCTGAAAGTAACTAAAGCACTTTCTTTTTTCTTCCTTCACTTCACGTTCCCTAGAAACACTTTCTTGCACTTGTGTTGCACCTTAACATGGCTTAAGTGTGATTCAAGATAAGAAGGTGTTCCCTGCACAGGAGAGCGGCAGATCTACAGACCAAATCCTGGGACAATGTCGCAAATGCTCTGGTTCCCCGAATGTCCTCTGCTCTATGCAGGGGGTGCATTTGCAAAATCTTGCACATGGACAGCCATGACATTGATTTTAAAGAGAAATGTTTCCAAAAGAAGCACATAGCTAATACTAAATGAAGTCCATTTATCTGGACAGCATTGGAAAGCAAGCAAGAAGGCAAGCAAACCCCCCCACAATGTGACATGGTCTAGGTGATCACGCTCCACAGTCACCCTGTAGAGATTACTCTAATAGCTGTCCAAAATACATATTTTAGCTCCCCGTCCACTGATTCTTTCTGACAAAGAAAACTTCACGTGCCTCTGCGATCTCATTGCTTCTGGTAAGCTTGTGCTTCTGCTGTGCAATTTACTTGAAATATTTCTGCCACAACTTCCCCATCTGGAGAGAAAGAGTTGTTCTTGCAGATGCTCTTGGAAGTTGTTTTTGCAGAATGAGAAATGGAGCTAGACATTCAGGCTGTCCGTTTCATCCCCTGTAGTTTTCAGCCCTGGCAGAGATGTGGACTGCTCTCGTGACACATAAGAAGCAGCTTGGAGCTGAGAGGTTTTGATGAAACTGCCTAAAGTGGTCCTAGAAGGTCATCAGAGAATAGCAGGCAAACTGTTGGAGACTAGCAAATATAAACTGTGTAAGTTTTCTGATCTTGCTTCTTTGCTTTGTTCAAGCATGACTATGAAATCCTGCCTTTGAAAAGAGGCATTACTGTTGAGTGACTATTGTGAGGTGCATTTTATGAATTAGAAAGAACTCTATTTTTTTTACCCTTTGTTTTAATTGGTGTCTTCTTTGCTTATTTTTCAGTTATATGCCATTTCCAGAAATATCTGTCAAAAGGAAGTTTCTGGTGTTACAGAGTCAAGGAGTCAATAGGTAGCTGCAGCACTGCCTATGTACTCAGTCTTAACTTGTCCCCTCTAGCTGTACACATCGTGGCAACAATGCTCTTAACACACACGCTTTGGGCTTCCCCACACTGCTTTCCCTCTGCCCATGGAGCGGCATGGAGATAGGGACGGAGACACGAAAGAATATTTCCTCTGCTGCTGAAGTTGGAGGGTGGAAGAGGCAGAGATCTCGTGAGAAAGAACTGATTGACCTGTGATTGTGGAACAGGATTAAGGTCCCAAAGGTCTTGCCAGTATTGTGGACACTGTTATGCAGCTCTTGCCGTCTATCTTTTCAGTGTAGAAACTGAACACTAGTGATACTTGCGTACTGCACTAGAGTGCAGCAAAGGTGAATACAAGGGTGTTGGTGAGTAAAGGAGATTCAGCAGCGGTGTATTTATTACCCCAGGGGCATCACAGGTGTGTTTATGGGGGTTTCCATGCCCAGTCCAGAACTTGGCTGAGGTGTACAAAAACCTTACTGACACATCGTTAATGCAGATTATCTCCAGTATTCACCCATGTACTGTAGGAAAGGTGGTCTGAGGAAATACAAGCCTGCTCTTTTGGAGACTGAGGTCTCAACCCAGAAACTCATGAGCAATAACTGGAACCAATCGACACAAGATGTAGCCCAGTACAGCACATATAGGAAAATGACTCTCCTGCTTCAGGTTTCCTGGCATCCCTTGAACATGGTCTGATTTCACTTAGGGTGCCTTAGAGACAGTTTGTGCCTAAAGGCACATCTCTGCTAAACAGACATGAGGTAGGTGTCCACTTTACCTCCTCCAGAAGGATCTACACTGATAGTTGAAGTGATGTTAATTAGCCAGCTGCCTTGTGTCATGATGTGAATATTGATGGCTGCACAAAAATGCATGGACATTCTACCAGAGTCAGAGAGCAATAGCAAGGAAAGTTCTGTTGAATTCCCTCAGAGGGTTGAAACAGAAGGTACATTCACTGCTTGAGCAGAATTCCTTAGGGCATGACTAGCGTGTTGAGACTCAAATCAAAACATGCACTATCCTTTTCAGTCAGTTTTTCGTTTCCAAATCAACACTTCAGAAGTGGATGTTTAGGGAGCCTAGTGACTAGTCTTCCTTTTTAAAAGGGGCAAAGGTCAGAAATATGAATCTGGAGGATATTTCCACCAACTCCCTCAAATAAATAAACGGAGCTCGCTATTACACACTTCAGTAATACATTCTGAGTCAGATATCAACTGTCACTCCTTGAGAGAAGCATTGACTTTGAAAGGAAACTTTCCCCAAAAGGCATAAAAGGGAATACATTGATATTGAACATACCAGTGATCAATATGGATGTGTACTGATAACACTGTGTTTCTAATGCCATCACAGGTGGCTTTATTCTGTGCTTCAGGTCCTGTCTACGTGACGTATGTGAAGAACAAAAACAATGTGACATAGTTTTTCTTCCAGGGACTCACACAAGATGATACATTAGCAAAAGTATGCTTCACATTCTTCTTAGTCTTCTATGCCACTGTTATTCTTGGAAACCTGCTTATCATCATCACTATACGGAACAGTCAACAGCTGGACTCTCCCATGTACTTCTTCCTGAGCTGCTTGTCCTTTGTAGATATCAGTTACTCTACTGTCACAGTTCCCAAACTCATTTGTGACCTTCTTGCTGAAAAGAAGACCATCTCTTTTGTGGGCTGCATAGCACAGCTCTTTGGGGTCCATCTCAACCATGGGGAGGCAAAGAGAAGTGTTCAGGAGGGACTTTTCAGGAATGTTGTTCTATTTTTAGCATGGCTGTTCAGAATAGAACTGAAACTAAATTCAAAGTTTTATGTAGCTCTCATCTTTCTTTGGAAACTGTCAGTCAAAAGGATGTGAGCATATTGTCACCAAACCCGAGCCTTTGGGGTGGTATTGGGGCTTTTACCTTTAGACACCTTAGAGCTGTGTAAGTCTCAGCAAGAGACCTTTGAGGGGACTGCGATTCATTGCATGGTAAAATAGGAGCATGAGAGGAGCAGGATGCTGCACTAGGTGTCTGCCTTACAGTGAAGGGTGACATACACTGTACTAGGCTTTCCAAGGCTCCCAGGAACACTGATGGACACAGAGGTCGTTCCCCGATGCCAGGCATTCACTCCGATTTTCATCAGTCTGTGCCAACCTGGTGTCTCTGGGAACGCTTCATTTAAAGGAGCTCTGCTAACACCTTTCCAAGGCCTTGACCTAATGTCATAGCTGAGCTTTATAATCTATCAGAGCAGCAATCCAAGCATGGTTAAATACCATAGTCAATGTTGGAGCCACAATCCAGTTCAATTGTCGGGACATTTTTCACCGCTTTATTTAGAGACTGGATGAAGTTTCATACTTTGGCCAGTCGTCTGGTGCTTTACACTATAAAAATCTAAGGAATAGGTGTCTCAGTGGAAATATGGGGATCCAATATCTCTCCATACTCCATAAGATATAACCTAATTCCTAGCTGAACACTGAAAATTTCCCTAAAATTCTTAACAGTACTGTTCTTGATTCATCGAGTTTTCCTCAACTGTTTGCAGCAGGGAAACCCCCAAATGCCCCTACGACCTCCTGACTCTGGGCAATGCTGTTCTACCACAAATAGACTTACTTTAGCATTGCTGTCATGACAGGTGATTCAAGGCAGGGATTTTCCCAAATCTCCTCCTGGAACTGAGATTTGGGGAAGGGAAGAAGAGGAACAGGATTCTGGATGTTGGATCAGAAGGCTTTCTTAGAAAAGCAAACTGTAGATTTGAAGAGACAGCAGCTCTTTAACATTTTAAATTCCCTAATTTTGTCTGGGTTTCTCGAGGTGGAGACTAAGGCATAGGTGAATGCACGGCTTAGATGAATGCGGGGCTTATGAAAATCTGTTCTTTTTGATGATATTTGTCAGAAAGCATATTTAGGTTTGAGATTGTGATTCTTGATTGAAACATGCTGCCGGTTCTGCTGATGCTTAGCTCGAGATGGCTTTGACTATCATCTTAAACATCAGCGCAGAGAGAGGTGTGCAGACATGACTCATTGCTGTGCAGGGAAGCTCTTTGATGACAACCTACCTGTCTTTTTCTGGAAGAGTAGTAGTGTACATTGCTCTTCCCAGAGACCTGTAAACATACACAGTAAAGTAAAATGATGCCTGTGGTTTTTTCTCAAGCTATTTCCTTCCTTTGAGCTGGGAGTCCACTGAAAGAGACAATTTTGGACAACTCAGAAATCTGGTTTAAAAAATCTCACATCTCTGTCCAAGATAAGGACAGCGCAACATTGATATGTGTAAAAACTGTGATCTTCACATATCTGATGATACTTAATGATGAGAAACAAGAGATAAACCTTGAGCTTCAGCCTCTGCAGCAACAGAAAGATGACAACTAGCAGCACCAAAAGGCTACATTTTCACATTCTTTTTCCTGTATTTTGGGACCGTCAGGCCAGTGGGATAATAGTGCATATAGTCCAAATGCTTGTACTACCCCGTGCATATTCTAATTTTAGCGTTACTGAGATAAATGGCTTCTGAGATAGTGATGGCCTTTAATCATCACTACTTGATCAAAATTCAGACTATAACATACTGAAGATAAGTTTTCTCCCCAGCCGTGTGTCTTTGGGCAGAAATAATGATGTTTCGCAGTCATATCAGCTCTCTGTAAAATATGCTGGCAGCCATTTGAAGAAAAGAGACTTGTAAAATCCTTCTTTAGGGTGCCATAGATGATCACAGGGACACAATCTTTGCTATAGTTATGCACAGCTTTAAGGAGAGGAAGTCAGGGGAAATAACAGCCCTAACAGGCTTGCAGTGAAATGCAAAGGGAATCCGCAAGACCTCTTTCCATCCCCCTTTGACTGTAAACCTTATGCAGAGGCAGGAACCTCTCACCTGTCTGAGATTAATTCTGTCACTTTCAGCTCAATAAAGATTTCGACTCCTTCTGCCAACTGAGGGACAGCATTTGTAAACTCAGCCAGAAGGGATGAAACATCTACTAGTGACAGAACACCTATCCCTAGAGCTAGCTTAGTTGAATTGATAAAAGGATTCCAAAGCCTTTCCCAACTTTCTCATCTCCCAGAAATGACTGGTCATTTATTCTCAAAACCACATTGTTGACAGACACATAGTTGGTAAGTCACCATCTTATTCCATCATTCTTTTAAGTGAAAGAACACTGCATCTTGATTAACTTTCAGATTATGTCCAATGTCCTTAAAATAACTACCAGTTCACTCAGTTGCCTCAAGTGGATTGCTGATATGTGGAGATGAAAAGCAGGAATAAGGTCTTGTTACTTCACAATGGTAGCAAAATTAGAAGTCAATCTTTTTGCATTTCTGTAGTTTTTTCATGTTTCCAGGCAGAAGGGGAAAAAGGAGGTAGTAGTGAGTGACAGAAGAGGGAGATTTAACAGGAGAGGGACAGTTACTTTCGCTAGTGTTTGGGGGGCAAAAACACGGGTGTCTCTTCTCCAAGATTTCCTTTCCAGAACTTCAGGTTCTGTGTGTTGCACTGGAAGAGGCTACTCCTTTCAAATACCGAAGACGTAGCAGAAATGGCCATAAATTCAAATCACATTGCTTTTCTCCTCTTGAATATCTTTGAAAGCTTTTTCTCATCTTGACGGACTGGTGGTTTTCCTACATGAGCAAACGTTCCTAATAGAACAGAGAACTGAAATTCTGTGCCACACACTCCTCAGGCAGGAGTCCTGTTTGTGCTTGGAACTTGCAAGTTAAGAGTCAGGATTCCTCCAGCTTTCAGCAGCAGAGGAACACAGTCTTTCAAGATAGAAGTTGCAGATACAACCAGTTAAAAGTCCACCTAAAATCACTTCTAACAATTAAGTACCTTTCTGAATCTCACCCTTGGAAGCTGATCAAATCTTCCTTGGAAGTCCTACTCTTTGTACCAAGGTTTTGATAAGTTTTCCCCAAACAAAGTTCTCTTTCTAACAAGTCTGCTGAAGTTTCTCTGATATGACCTAAAACTCTCCTCAGAGCATCCTTCACCTCCTTATTCCTTAGGCTGTAGCTGATAAGATTCAGCACTGGAGTCACCACTGTAGAGAACAGAGAGGCCCATTTATCTCAGTCCAATGAGTAGCTGGATGTTGGGCTACCGTACATAAAAACGGTGCTCCCATAAAACAAGAAGAGAGCTCTCAGATGGGAAGCACAGGTGGAGAAGGCTTTGCATCTGCCCTTGGAGGAGTGGATCCTCAGGGTGGTGGAGATGAGGTAGATGGAGGAGATTAGAATTGCCAGAGATGTGAAGGTGCCACGAAACACACCAAAAATGTGAAGTACCGTCTCTTTGCTATAGGTGTCAGAGCATGAAAGCTGGATCCTAGGGGGATGTCACAGAAATAATGACCGATAATACCAAAGTCACAGAAAGAGAATGTGAAGGTGGAAATAGTTTGCGCAAGTGCGTGGACACTGGACAAAGCCAGTGAAACAGGAGATGATTACCATCTGTGTACAGGCTTTTGAGGAGATGACAGTTGCATGAAGGAGAGGGTTACAGAGAGCCACATGCAGTCATATGCCATTACTGCCAGCAGCAGACACACAACACTAGCCATGAGGAGACAAGTGTATAGCTGTGCCACACAGGCACTGACTGAAGTGGCTCTCCTCACTGCTGAAGAGTTCACCAGCAACCTTGGGGAGAGAGCTGAGGAGTAACAGAAATCCACAGAAGCCAAGTTACTGAGGGAAAGGTACACAGTGTGTGAAGCCGGGGGATCAACCTTCATCTACATGATCATTCCAAGATTCCCTATTAATGTGCTTAAAAAAAGCGGGTTACCTTCACCTCTTGGCTTTCTGTTAGTCCAGAGAGGATAAACTCAATGGCCACACACTGATTCCTCTCAGGCATGTTGCTAGCACACTCATATCATCTCCCGACAAGAAACTGGTTCAACACCTAGAAGTGATGGGAAACTGGCAACACACAATGGATTGTCTCAGTAGCCACAAGGAAGTACGGAGCATTTTCATCATAGCTTCTGACTAGACATCTTTAATTACGCATTGAAATGACTTGTGATACAAGGGAGTACTGTTCCTATTTTTCAGGTGAGATAAGAAAGTGCAGAAAGATAAAATAATTTATTCAAAAGGCAGCAGCAGCACTGTGAAACACCAGTCCTAGTCTGGCACTACAATGGTTTTCGTGTGCCCTCTTTCTCCTTTTTTAAGGAAAAAAGTCTGCTTTTCTTGAGGACATCTACGGAGCACTCTTCTCCCCTCACTCATGGCCACGGTTGGGTGTACAGTATCATCCAAATGGCCCACTCCAAGGGCAATGGCCCACTTGTTCCTGAAGATACATGGTCTTGACACTAGTTCAGACATCATTCTTCCTGTATTGCAATCACCAATATATTTTTTGCCTACTAGCTAACTCCCCCGGGCATTGGTAGCAGGGTAGTTAGAGCTCAGTATGGGCCACAAAGTCCATTAACAGGGCAAAGCAGCCCCCGTTCAGCCTTCCTGAAATAGGAATATAATGGTTAGGCTGCAGCTGTGCCAACTTGCTAAGACCTGCCTTCATTACATGGACCTCCACCACCCTGACCTTTGGGACTGCAACTTGTAAACATACAAATAACACATCCACATCCTGGCAGAAGAAAGTAAGAGTTTCCTCTCTTGAAAGAAATGGCGGCAAGCACTAAATGGCAACAGCAGCAGGAAAACCCAGCTTTGCATCTTCCCAAAGAGGAGGAGATACCACAAGATCCTCCAGGTTTGGCTGAGAAAGGATTTCTCATTTGCTTGCATCCCTGTTGTCAAGGGAAAGTGGCCATTTTCTGCTCAGGAATAAATTGGGAAGAGTCACCAAATGAAATACTTTCCATTTAGAGGGGGAAAAATCTCATGCTAAAAGGGAAGGAATCCTGAACAAAAAGGGAATCAGTCATCCCTGTAAAGGTTCTACCAGCTTCACCTCACATGAAAAATTATTGTTAATCTACTGGAGGTTACCAGTAACCTGGCTGATGCTCTCAAAGCAGAGTTCTTATCATATGGGTGACTGAATGGAGGTTTCAGTTCTTGCTGAGGTCTGTTTCTAGCATAGGCTTCAAGGTATTGCATAGGTACAAAACTATTCTCTTACTGACCTGTTTCATCCAGAAAGGCAAGAGTAGATACTGTAGATACCAAGCCAGTTTATTCCCCCCTTGAGCCAAATCTTCAGAAGTACTTGCCCATTTCAAGAAGCAGACAGCAGGATTAAAACCTGCCTGTAATGGTTAGGTACAGAGTTTAAGTGGGCAAAATGCTTACCCTGCTTAGGTGCACAAAAGACCGGACTGCCTTTACACACTGAGTTATCTTTGCATAGCTGGCTGTTGTTTATCCCCAACCTACCCAACCTTTTCTGCCCTAAAGCACAGCAACTAGCCCAGTTAATTCTCAGAAAAGGGCTTCAATGAGCTTGCTATCAACAGGTTGCTCTCTTCCATGGACTACTTGGGAAACTGAAGGAGGAAATTTCCCTCTCCTGCCCCAACGTGAGTGATCAAACACTGGATTAGGTGCAAATTTGTACAATCTCCATCTGTGCTGACATTTAAAATTCAGCTGGATTGGGCCGGAGCAATCTGATCTGACTGAACCTGCTTTGAGGAGGAGGTTGGACTTGATGACCTCCAGAAATCCTTCCCAACCTAAATGATTCTATGATTCTATCTGCAGATTGAAAATGATCTTTTTCATCTCTAAAATGAAGAAATAGGCCTACCTTCCTTGCATGAAGGTGCGAGATATTTTATGCCGTATTGACCCCAGAAATAAACTCTTATTTCAAAAGCTACAAACATTCCATGTACCTTCGTAATAGTGAGTAGCTTCCTTCTTCACTTCAAAGACATCTTACTGAAACAAATCAGAAGATTTATCTAAATAGAAAAACTTTAGGACTTCAGACTTGCAGTAGAGCCCCTCCCTGCTCCAGATAAATGCCCAGATAAATGTTCTTTGCTTCGATGTTTGCAGAACTATGCAATTCAGTACTGCCTTTAGAGCAACAGCTCATTCTTTTCCCTATATGTTGCAGCTGACCTGCAGCCTGGGCGTTGTGAAACATTAGTGGAGTGACACGCTGAGAAACAACTTCAATATGAAATGTGATATTCTAACACTCAGCTTGCCGCTTCAGAATTCTTTCTCCAGAAAAATGGTGTTACTTGGAAGTACTTGGTGTACTTATGACTCTCGATGCAGTTTAATGTCTGTAAATTAGATCTCCTGCAAGACACCAGGCCTTAATTAGGAGTCTCAGCAGATGCACTGTAATGAAGAATCTTTCTGTGAATTAATTTCCCCTACCCTTGGTTAGGGGTCTAGTCAACATCTATTCTAGGCTCCCCCTATAGACAAAGGAAGCAATATCACCTTCAAAGGACAATTCATCCCATCTTAAGATAAGTGTGATAAGCAGAAGGAATCATCCTCTAAGGGTGTCTTTGTTGTCATTGATTACAGGACATGCCCGTCTCATTCCCTGCCCTTACTACTTTTTGCTAGTGAAACTGATGACATAAGTGTCCTAGCAAATTCAGTGAACCCTGGTCATGCCTGTCCCTATCAACTCTCCAGAAAGCCCAAGTACCTTAGATTTAGATCATTAACTTCCAGATAACTATAGCAAAAGAAGAGTAATTTCACCTGGCATGAGTAATTCCCTAGCCCATGAGACTAAGGGACAGGGTAAGAAATAAGAAGCACAAAATAGCTGCACAGTAATTGCACGGTGGAAAGAAAGCCTCAGCATCCTCAAACTCATCGCTGCTCCTGTTACTGCCTCTCTTTCTTCTCACCTTGGCATCTCTATCTTCCTTGCTTTTTTGCACCTGATTTATCAGCCAGATCTCAAGGGTACGGAATAAGATCAATTGAACACAATTAACAAAGCTTTAGACTGCAAACTTTAATATAAATTCTTTTAATAATAACAAGACCATATTCACGTAAATAGCAGTACAGTGTAAGATATCAGAGGAATCAGTTCTGCTTATCTGACTCTGAAGAGCTGCAGTGCAACTCCGTGGAGTTTAAGCATTAAGTATGCCATCTGAATGTGAATCTATCTCTGTTACTAATTATGATCAAACTTGATAATTCTTCCTCTCATTAAAATGCACAGTCCTGATACACAGTTAGCTGGTTTTTCCACAGAAGACTCCTGTTGTCTCTAATAATGCATCTACCCTTGGACTCGTGTCCTTTGTTAGATAACCTCTTTGGCTCATGGACCATCTAGTTTCAGGCAGCCTGCTCATCTGTGGAGCAGATATTTTGCTGTGATAACCTGTTCATCTGTGGACCATCCAGGCTCAGATTCTGTGTCCATCCATCGGGGTAGATTTTTCTTCAAATGCAGATAGAAAATTCTTCAAGTAGGTAATCGCTGGTGATTTGCTTAGAGTTCTGGTGCCTCTGCCTTAACACTGCCTTTGTACTTGCACCCAATCCCACATATATTTTTCTTCTAAGGTCCTTGAATAATTAACTCTTTTGAAGAAAAGAAAAATAATGGTCTATTGGAAGATGTTGACATAGATATCATGCTTTAGTAACAGCTTGCCATTAACCTCTCTCTGTTCTTGCAATATCACTGGACACTTATTGAAATTACTTTACGATAAGATGATGAAGACAGCTGTTCTGGGAAGCTGAGGAGCCTTTGAGACATACGAACAAAGACCCTTCCCCTGATTCTGGCAGGAGTTTAAGGACATCTCTACCTGCCAGAAAAGCTAGCTTACTTGTGCTACTTCGAGGGCTTAGAGGTTGTTCGACAAACTGTTGGCCTTCAGAGCAGAGAGCTGAATTGGGTTACTCAGCTGAAGAGTGATCTGCTCTGACTGTCCCTAGCAGCGAAAGTCATCAGTGGGGCTTAGGCAGGCAGAAATGTCCCAGGTAACGCAGCCTTGGTTAGACTGTGCTTACAGTGGCTGCTCGTGTTGTGGAGTGGGGGCGACTCCTGGGACAGCGAATGTGCAGTGCCATGTGTAAGATGATGAGTGAGGGAAGCTCGTCTCTTTGGGCTGCACCATGAGGTCTGCAATGTATTTGCATTGGACTGAGTCCTCTTCCAGACTGCATTAGACTGGCAATGTAATGGCTCCCGGAGTTCTCGTCTAGACTATGAAAAAGCCGTGGTGTTCAGGAGATAGCTGGGTTAAAAGTGGATCAACAGGTATTGCTTGTCTGGGTTATTTACCTTTCTTTGCTGTAGTCCTCTCTCACAGTTTAGTCAGGAATATTTGAAACCTCCATGGTATTCTAGGAAGCATGAAAATGTTTGCTTGCAGAAAATTTGTACTTCTAGATGCTGCCAGAGTTGCTCTGGGAACTGACTGGTTATTGTTTAATAACACCTGTCAAGTCTTAATGATAAAGCTATGGATATGGAAGAGTGGAACATATTTCTTCCTCAGACACTATGTTTACACATTAAGGGGTCTAAGTGGGTCAGGATGGGCAGAATGGGTTGCTCTGAGTGATGACCCCCAGTGAGAGGGAGTGTAGCTTTTTATGGGACCTTTACTTGCAGTCCTTCCTAAGGATAGGGAAAAATGGTCGTGCACCCATTTGTCTAATAACTCTGTGTATTGAGGCAGTGTTATAGCAGGTTCCGTTTCCTTCTCTGTGCTACTTCCATGGCCAAAGCAGCTGAGACTGAAGTCTTTCTCTACTGAAGCCAGTGGCTTTTTGTTCTCTACGAGCCAGCTCCCTGAGTCAGATTGAATGTGATCCAAAACCAGAACTCAGGGCAGCATTAAGCTGCATTAACGTGGACTTGAAATAATTCCATAAACCTGAGCTGGTCACTCTACACTCTTCCTGTAATTCATAGATATAAATATAGACCTTTCAAGGGAGACAGAGACAGGTGTGATCAATCTCTCTCCCAAAACTATGGAGGCAAACAGACTTTTATTTGCCTTCATGAGCTATAGAAAGAGCCTACAAGTTTGGTTTATGCTTTGGCAGCTCATTAACAGAACTCTAAACTTAGGTAAGATGAATCCCAGCCTCAGCATTTGTAAAAAATTCTTCTGTGTGCACATTTTTAGCCTGCGATGCATGTGAATTGGTTCAAGGATATTCACCCACAACAAAAGAGGGTAGGCTGTCCATCAGGACCACCTGCTGTGTGGTAACTTTGTTCTTGCATGGAAGACTCGAGTCACCCACATCACTAATACTGTAAACAGTCTAAGGTGCCTGATGAATGTGACCCGGTTTTACTGAAAGGTTAATGATCACCTTCAGACTGTGAGTCAGGAAAAAAAAGACTACAAGGATGTATGAGGTAAGGGAATGGAAACAGAACATGGAAGCGATACTGCTGAACTGGTACTAGTTAGCAACAGTCGAAAACAAAGCTGGGATGTCTTCAAGGCATCAAACTTGAAAGTAAAAACTTAGGTGAAACTAAACGCCTTCAAAAGTGTCACAATCGTTCTTTCTCACAGTAAAGCTGTAGCTCTTGCTATTACAGAAAAGTCTTTAATATTACAGTTATATCTTTCTTCAATTCTGCATTCACTTTTCTCCTACTTCTGTTGCATAACAAGCAATTATTTCAGAATAAATTCATCCATGAACAGCTGTACTCATCATTTTAATTTTTTAAGCACCTGTTCCAACTCCTTTGGAGGTTTTATTGACTGACAAACAATTTTCTCCATGTAACAGTCCGTTCAGTGCCTCATTTTGAGGACCTCCTTGGTCCTCAAGCTGTAGACTGTGGGGCTTACCATTGTATAAAACACAGACATCACCTGGTCTTGGTCAGGCAAGGAGCCAGAACTGTGGGGTGTGTAGCTGGAGTGCCAAAGAATATGGCAAAAACTATCAAGTGCACAGGATGCACTGGTGGAGAAGGCTTTGGGTCTTCCCTCGCTGGAGTGGCACCTCAGGATGGCAGAGATGATGTAGATGTAGGAAATGCGTACCTCCAGTATGACAAAGATGTCACCTAAGATGCAAAATGCTATGATGATGATCTTGTTAACCCCGATGTCAGAGCAGGAGAGGCTCATCAGGGGTACCACACCACAGAAGTGACTGGTGATGCTGGAATGGCAGAAGGACACCCAAAAGGCACAGCTGCTGTGTATCATTGAGATTAGAGACCCACAAGAATAAGAACAAAGTCACAGCTGGATGCTGAGACTTCATGACATGACGGCTTTGAATAGCAGTGGTTTACAGCTGGTCATACGCCATCACAGCCAGAATGAAACATTCGTTGGTGCAAAATGTAGAGAAACAATACATCTGGGCAGCACAGCCACCAAATGAGACAGCTTTGCTCTCTGCTAAGAGACTGGCCACCATCCTGGGGGTGATGCCTGAGCAGCAGAGGTCTAAGACTGCCAAATGGCTAAGGAAAAGCTATTTGGGAGGGTGGTTTGGGGAGACAATCCTTATTAATGCGGTCAAGGCCAGATTTCCAACTACAGTCATCAGGCAAATAATTAAAAGCATTACAATGAGAGTGGGCTGTGCTTCTGCCTTGTTGATTAGATCTAGGAGGAGGAACTCAGCTACTGTGGTGTAATTTTCTGCTGCCGTTTTGCTCAGATATTTGTTCACATTAGGTAAGCAAGCTTGTCTTGATACACTCTGGAGAACAACTGGCAAAAAACGATCATGATCATATGCTCCCGCTAGCAGTGACCAGCTTACTTCCTTTGGTCAACGAGGACAATACTGATTTTGTCCAAAATGCCATTCTGAAATGGAATCACTTGTCTGTGTTATCCCAAACCAGCTGTAACATACATTATCTACCTAGATTGTTCCAGTGTGAAGCTGGAGCACTATGAATGCCACTAAGTCACAGTCTAATAATGGTAAATACATACGTATCAATGTTCAAGAGCTGTTAGTGGCAAGTAGGCTAAATGAGACTGGAAAGAGAAGAAATAGTCTCTGACAGATCTTAAAGAGGTACGAACATTTCCCAGTTCTTTGAATTCTTAAATCAAAATTACATATGCTAGTGAGCATTTCAATTACTACTGTTTCCAGGGTCTGAGGGCACTAACAGGCCTTAATGGGCCTGATCATCCTCGCCTGAGGCAGCCACTTGCACCTCCTGCCCATGGGCCCAGGAGCCCCATTTAAGCTCAACCCTGGGCCTTCAGTTTCTGTCTGAGCTACCCTGGAGGAGCACTGATCTCCAGCTCAGCTCAGCGTGCAGACTCCATTGCTCTGGACCCTGCCCTGTGGACTGACTTCCCAGCTTGACCCTGGACCTATCTTGTCACTTTGGGCCTGCCCAGTAGGCACTGGACTCTCTCTGTCCCTGGTTACCTGATCCTGGCTCTGACCTGCAGGCTGACTTCTCAGCTTGACCTCATACCTGCTTCATCACCAGGAACTCTCCTGGTCATCTGGACTCTTGGTTGAACTTGGCTACCATCTCTAGGTCTTCTCTGCCCACCTGGCTCAGGGCCAGAGGGACAGGCCCTGGCTGCAGCCTCCTGAGCTTATCATTCTACACATCCTGAATAGGGAAAAGGAAGGAAAAAATGGGCACTTCTATGGCATAACTCATCTCATCATGTAGCAGATGTCTAAGATATTCACATGAACCATTCTGTAAAAACACCTGTTACTTTTTTTTCCTCCCCCTCCCTATTGAGAAGAAACTAAGATGGAAGACAGAAATGAAGGCATGCTTAAAGGTATATCTCTAGGTGAGATGAATTCCATAAGCAGGCATATGCATGTAGAGCTACTCCAGATTTATTACAAATAAACCAACTATTCCTTCAGTGCCTTACTTATAACTGTGATACTAATATTTTTTAAATTCAGAAAAGGGTATAAAAGTCCACTGGTTGGATTCCAACTCTTTCCAGCCAACTTTGATGGCATTCTACTAGACAAATGCCTGATAGAAAACATTCTTTGATTAATTCTGCTCGTTCCTGCACCAAACCAAGCTCCATTCTCACTCATAACAAACTGACTGTCTGACTAGTAGGTAAACGGGCGTATGAATTCCTGAGCTGACTTTTGAAGGTGTGCAGGATATACAGAGTTACCTGTGAAGACAGAAATGGATGGTCAGCATCTCTGGGGAAAATAAGGTTTCAAATGCATTTGTCTGCATGGAATTACAATGATATTCCATAGCAGATGTCAGCTGCACTTAAACTCCACAACTATGAAAAGAGTTAAATTCATATCCATTTTCACTTATCATGTCTTTATTAAACCAAAGGTAAGTAACTGCAATTTATTTGCACAGAAGAATACATCACTACAGTCTGCTGCTGCTGCTGTATCAATTCTATCAATAAATTGGACATACAAGCCACAAAGAACACGTGTGAAAATGAGGCTATTCTAGGATTCCTAGACTGTAACATTCCCGTTCCACATTGTCCTGAAATGATGTTTTGCTAAATTTCAGTCTACTTTTAAATAGAAACAGACTTTATCTCTGTTATTTCAGTTTTGTATAACAGAGATGGTCTCTTTCCAAAATGTTGAGAAGATTTGGGTTTATTCCACTCTTGGTAATACCCAGCACTCTGAAAAAGAAGGAGATCTGAAAAGGCTTTCATCTGGTTAACAATGGAGCTTCTATATGTATGTATAGACATCTGGAGATCAAGGGTCTATAGGCAAATCTGGTAAATAATCCAGTCCTTACTGAAAGAAAAAAAAAAAAGTCTCAGAAGCAATTACATAGCAACTTATGGTTGGATCATACAAGAACTTCCAAAGTGAACACAGATGTTACTTCCCAGCTGAGAAAGCAAGCAACTCCACCTGTGTTGAAATCCAGTGTTGTAGCAGGCAGGATTAAGCAGTGGGTGTAAGAAAATGAATGGCCATCCTTCATAGCAAAGAAACTAGAGATGGGAAATAGATCTTTCAGCTACTAATTTCTAAGGCCAGGAAAACGCAAATTTCATACTATCCAGTGCAACTAGTAAATTCCCTCCTATGCAATGTAAGAGTTAGAAAAAAGAAAACAAGAAGTACTTTTTTTTTTAATTTGGTCTTAGCGTGTAATATGGCTTAGATATCTTTCTCAGCTCCAACATTTCAGGATACATGAGAAAGTAACCGGGTTATAATTACACTCACTGACTTGGATTCCCCAGTCTGAAGGACAAGATGTGAGGTTTTTGCTGTCTGTGCTTTGGCTCTCTATGATGTAAGAGATATGATCTCAGAAGTAATCGCCTTCACCTAAGCTGTTCATCTCGTGTTCTTCATAGTTTACAAAGAAGATTCATGGATCCTGGGCTATGAAGATGTCTCTTCTAAGAAAAGATGAACGGTGCCCAAGAAGTGCCCCCTTTTTTCTTTATTAACTTTAAAGGAAGATTAGCTTGATGAGGTCAGATGAACTCAAATCTTCTGCAGAGGTTTAAATTTGCGTAAGACAAATCAATGTGCCCACCTATGACTGGAATAAGCTCGGACAGCCTTTTGCTCAAGCCTATGACTAGATGCATAGTCAACTATCTGAAAAGAGCATGTCGGATATTTTTGTGCCACAACACTCAGATATGATGCAATGCAATGTTGTTCAGTACAATATAATACAAGATAATACATTAAAACAAGTAGCAGCAGTAAACAATAAGTATCACCTATTTACAAAATAGAAGCTCTCCAAATGATGTGTGTATATAACTGATGGTATTATCAACAAACGTTGAAAAACGGAAACTTTCTCAACCATCTTACTTATTTCGAATTCTCATTTTCAAACAAATAGATAGGGTCCAAAAACTTTCCCAGCTCTGTGGACACACTATGATCGTGCTTTGCCACCAGATGGCGAAGGCACAAACCTCAGTGTATATAAATGCGTATACACTGGTGCTGATGTTTTCCGGTAAGTTGAAGATGGCTATTTTATTTGTTGGATTTTCTTTAGCCATAGTAGGGCGCTATATTTTAAAAAACTTTTCTGAAAATTGTCATAGTTCTCCTGCACAAGTTAATTATGAAAAGTCATACAAGGGGACATCCATAGGTAAAGGAGGAAGTGACACAATCCAGTATTATAGCTGGGGAGGCAGCACAAGTATTTGGGGAAGCAGAGTAAAGGGAAGACAACAGGATTTTCTTCTGTGAGGTGAATTGAATAACTGTGAAACTTCCACCTTGCAGGAATTAAGTTGCTGTGCTCCTTCAGCAAATTATCCATTATGAACGTATTGATTATGTCACCAAATACATCAAAAGTTCAACATCTTCCAGCAAGATAAATACAGGGAGTTGCATTATCTGTTTGTGTTAGACTAACTGACTCTTAGGATTCAGTTCTTCTCGCCTAAATTCAGGCATCCTACTGAAGGACCTCATGCTGGTGCCTGGGTGGTTGGAGATCTCTCAGTAGAGATAAAAGGGAGAAATGGGTGAGGATTGTGGGTGAAGACACTCATGTCATCTACCAGGAAGCATGAAGAAGCTTTGTCTGAATCTAATCTAGTCATCTAAACCCCCTCTGGACTCAACGGAGAGAGACAGGCAGTTCCTGGGGATGATTCAACCAACCCTAAGGAAGAAGCGCTCTGTGAAGATGCTAACTTCTTTCTCTCTGATGAACACAGAGGAAGCCTGATTAGCTTTAAATAGGTCACTTGCATACAGCTAAAGCTCAGCAAGGAAGTCTTCCCGTATGTTTTCCCCAAGTGTTTCACACCTATGAGCATTTGAAAGAGTAATCATGGAGCCTGGCCTCCTGCATTGCTGTGGTATGGAAATACGGTGTGATGGCATGGCGCAGAACTGCAGGCTTGGGAGGGTAAGGCTGGTGGATTTCCGGGGAAGGGTTTTTGTTTTTGTTTTTACACATGCACGTGCAATTTCACACATGCTTTCTCCATGTCATGTGGATTAGGCTCCATGCATCCCAGATTTCGGGATGTGCATAGTTTACCGTGCACATAAAGACAGTCAGAACAGCACACGGTGCAGCTCAGTGTGATATTTCAGAGAATGTGAAATGCATCTCCTGGACAGAGCTGTGCAGTAGATCCAGACCCATCATGGATCTTGAGCACATGCCACATGTCTATACAGCAGATGGGATTCATCTCCATGCAGTTAAGCTATTTAAAAGTTAGGTGACTGAATCTAATCTAGTTGTCTAAGCTGCCTTTGTAGTAAAGGAAGGAGACAGGCCATTCAAGAAGATAATTCATCATCTCTCTCTTGCAAACTCATCTTACAGGGACGTGGGACATTTTCCATTTCCACTCATTTCCTGCTGGTATTTTAAATGCTGTCTTAAATTTGCCCTCACTCCCACACCTGCAGAAAGAGAAGGAAGGTCAGAAGCAGTGGGGGAGTCATTGATATTCCTGGTGGAGGCTGCTCTCTGAAGATCTCCCATCTTTGGGCAAATAGTATTTCTCTTCAATGGTGAATTCCTACTTCTCTAATCTTCCTTTTGCATGAGAGAGCAATGTTGAAACACTGAAATGTCTTCTGGGTCAATTATGCTAAATTTCAATTGAGAAAAATCAAAAAGCTTCATTTTGATCGTTTTGTATCACTTAACTTCAACAAAGAAATTATTAGATATTTCAGAATGTATATCATAGACATTGTGGTGCAGTCATATAATATGTAATAATAGAGTGTGTTTTAAATTAAATGAAATTGGACAAGAAAGTAGGTATGAAAAATGCTTTGGAAACTGGAAGTGCTTCTCCACCTCAAATGTAAGGATGGCTCAAAGTCAAACTATACCAGCTGACTAGCTGGGCAGTTGGTTTAAAAGGAAGTGCTAAAAACATGGGAATAGCAGCACTTACAGAGATGATTTATTTATTTATTTATTTATTTATTTATTTTTCCTTGGGAGATGTGCTGGAAGCGGGAAGGGAACCTGTGGGAAGACGGAGGCACTGTGGGATGCATGGAGGAATACTGGGGCTTTTAAGTTAGTGGTAGTTCTGCATGCGTGTCCATCTCATGCACCTCTAAGCGCATGAAGTTTATCAACTGGAAATAACTGAGTATGTAATTACCTCACAGGAACAGCTTTTGGGAAAGAGGTCTTCAGATATGCATGGGGGTGAGGGCAGACTGAAATAGCAGCAGGTGGCTATGGCCCAAAAGTGAAGGGGCTCAGCTGGACTTCAGGGAGAAATAACAGAATGGTGGAAACAGTGAATTTAGGAGCAGAGTTAGCCAGCTACAAACGAGGGACATGTCTGCAGAGGATGCGCAAATGACTTTTTTGCAATTGCTGATCGCCTCACAGTCTGTCATTGCGTGAAACAAGGTAAACCCTGGCCTCAGCTCAGTTCTGCCATTACGAGCATTCACAGTCTGTGTCGTTACCTGTGGAGGCTAGGTTGAGTGCCAGTCTGGACTTCCAGCTGCTTGAGCTTATCTAGGTAATGCCCTAAACTGCACTTCCCACGCTTGCTTCTGTCACTTGCTCCAATTACTCATTTCTTCTCCTCCTGCTAGGCTGAGCCATGTCTCCTTTTAGTCCTCTCCTCACTTCCTTTGCCTTCCCTCCATCCAGAGTCAGCGTCCTCACGCACAGCCTAACCAGGCCACCACAGCGGGACCATTCCTTCCCCAAACAGCCCCTGGAGTCTTCCTCAGCTGAGTCCCTTGCTCCAGGAGTTCAGCCAGACCTTGGCACTTCCTTCACAGACCCCCTCCGTGTTGGCTGTAGCCTGTGCGGCCACCAACACATCCAGGTTCCCCCACCCCCTGGACTCTACCTTCTTCAGCCATGGCCTTGCAACAGCAGCCAGCTTATCCTCAGTGCTGAGTTCTTCAGTTTGAAAGGCATTGCACTACAATAAGGTTAGAGCTCATGATCACAGGTGGGGGCAAGTGGTATGTCTGCATGGTCTGACATTGTGTGAAAACCATCTGGGATGCCAAAGGTCTTTGCAGGACAGGGGACTGAACTCTCTATTTCCAAGTCTGTAGGTAGCAGCCCTCACCTGGGTCTGTGAGTTGACACATATGGCGGAGGTGGGCTGGAGGTATTCTTGATCTTTGATCTCGTAGGGAACATGGCAGTGGAAAATAGGATTTGGGATCCTTAATGGAACTATGGGGTGCTTGTCGGGTAGGGTTTAGGATAAGAGTTGCACTGGCAGACTTGAAGGGTTGGCTGACAGGCTTCTCGGCAGTTGAATTTTGTTGCCAAACCCAAAAGGAGGCCACAGAGTTGTGCAGGGACAGCCCTGAAGAGCTGGAATTCACTACCCGCTGCTAAGGATACAGAAAAAAACCAAGGACACAATTGCCAGTTTGGGGAGGGGGGCTGTTCTTCCTTCCCTGCCCCACTCCTTCAGTGACCACCTCCATTTATGCCCCACTGAAATTTTCCAGGATTCTGCTCTGTTTGGTCTTGGCAATTTTGCTGCCATTACTTAGAAACACAATTTTTCATTTAATTTTAGAACAAAGAACATTCTGAGGGAGCCTAGCAGGGAGGATGGAGCCCACCTGCAATGTGAGCTGCAGGGAGGGATTATTCCCTTGCAACAGAACTACCTCAGAGCATCTTGTCTCTATGTCTGAAACACAAATGGCCATGAAAGAAAAAAGGATCGTTCTCAGCCCCATGTCTGAAGGCAGCAGCTAAGTTTGTAATTGGCCTGGGCTCATAACGAGCATCCTTAGTTGGACAGCTCAAGACCTGACAAAGCTCATTAATCCCACTATTAGTCAAAATCAGATTGCTTTGATGGCATTACTCCAGCAACATAGTCCTGGTGTGGCATGAGAGGGCTGAACAAAGCCCTTCTCCAGACAAACACTTGCCCCTCTGATGCCTACATAAACCCCATAGTGACGGCTCCTCCGGTATAAGGCCGACAACCCTCGGTGGAAGCACCAGTCTGCAGGGTTACACAATGCAGTAGCATGCACAGTGCAAAGAAGAGGCCTAAACAAATCTCAACAGCAGTATGGCATGCATAAAAAGACTTTTCCTCTCCTTCCGAGCTTTCTATTTGCTTTGAGATCCAAAGCTAGGATTCAGAATCTAGGAAAAAAAAAAAAACAGCCAGGAAATTGCGATAATAATGAGTGTATAGATGTAAAAGCGTGTGGCTGTGCACCAGGGGGAATGGCTGCTTATTTGTCTTGTCCTGGTTGCTGCACTGTGGATCGAGATGAAACTCCAGGAGATTTCAGTTGCCCCAAACATCCTGACCTTTGAGAGCCTTCTGGAGAGCAAGTGCCTTTGGCAGGGCAGGAGTTTGGTAGGGAATCTGCAGTTTGAATGCAGATTAGAGACAGCTGAGAGTTGCAGGGGGGGCAGTGTGCTGCAGGACTTGGCCAGAGGGAGGCCTCTGAAGTGACAGAGGGAGAGAGACTCTCCTGGTGGGCCAAGAGGGCCAGGGCTGAGTTTTCTGCAACCAAAAAAGCCACTGAGAGGTGTTGACCTGGAAAGCAGGGCTCAAAGGAAGAACTATTTTTCCAAGGACTCACTGAATTCAGAGGTGTGCATTCAAAACTTTTGATTTAAATTGCTCCCCCAACAGGCCTGCAATTATCTGGGCCCAGCATATCATCAACTAGTGCATGCATGTATTCTCCAAATAGACTCCTGAGATTTTTTTTTTTTTTTTTGCTGGGCGAACGAATATCCTTTTTACAAGCAATATGTAACATCTACTTGCAACTGGCCTAAAGGCCTCCTTTTTTTTTCCTGAGTAATACTTCACAAGTACTGCAATTATTGCATATGGACTGAATATTTCAGTATCTAGAATAGAGAGAGGCTAGTAATGCTATTGTTATGAAATATTTCTCTACTTAGGTAAAATTCACTAGGCCTTGGTAACCGTATGACAAAGCTGATAAAAAGAACAGCATAATACAGACACAGCTGAGGACGCTTTTGGTAATTGCTGATATTTTCCTGAGGCCTTAAAGTCGGCATTTGCATTTGGTACATAATAGTGGCACATACAGTTCACAAGCATCTTGAGGATCAGTAACATCATATGCACAAGCCTAGACCTTTGTAGTCTTGGGCTAACACATCACAACCAACCTGGTTAATTGGAAGGCCTCATTGGATATGGCTAAGAACATATCTCAGACACTGCCCTATGTTTCTACTTTTAATTACCCGGTACAACTAAGAACATGCCTACAATGACACATCTGAAAACTAGAGGTGTCACTGAGAGCCAGCAGCCCAAAGCTCTCTCCATAGTCATGGGAGACTCTCACCTTGAAGGGGCAATGCATCCCAACCTGAAAGAGGTTTCTAAGATACATGACGTGAAGCTCTCCTTGAACTTGTTTATACTTTCACATACAACTACACCACTACCTTTTAGACGTGTGCATTTTGGTGAGATAGTTAGCTTTACCACGTACTTCATGCTGATGGCTAGCAATGTATGGTTTAGCAGAATGTCAGACGTTGCATTGTAACAAGATTGGATTATCAGCACTGGGATCTAGATGTAAGGTCTCAGGTTAGAAGTTCCAGAAAGGGAGCATCTCACAGGCAGGAGGTCCGTTCGTTTGGCTAGTATTAGCACATCGTCACTTGGCTGTCTGTACAGCACTGTATTTTGGAGCCGTGTATCACAGAGAGATTTTGTATGAAGTATTGCCCTCTTGTGGCTGTCCAACAAAAGAGGGGTAACTTGGAAAGTTTTCAGCTAGTGGAGAGCACATTAAGCCAGTTTGGGAAGACGGAAGGGCACAGCCCTAGTTCTACTCCTAGGCATACATGAAATGTATCTGTTCACTGTGTCCATTTCTGGCATCTGTTGGGTTTATTACCTAATGACTAGCTCCATTCTCTGTTTCAAAACTTCATGGGATACGTGATTTCTGATGGTCCTGGGGCTTACTGCAGTACACACAAAGAGAACTGGACCTCATGCATTTATTCCAGCCAAAGGTCTATGCAAGCATTGCATAAGGTAGACCTGTGTTTGGTAATCCTTGGAGAATACCAGCATATCTTCTAACATATACATGGGAGTCTTAATTTTGTAAGAGGCACACACTGCAAACATAGAGAAGAGGCTTTAGGAGTGATTGATCAACAATATTATCCACGTTAACACTGTAAAAGTTATTGGTTGGTAGTGTTGGAACAGTAACATATACACCAAGCTGTGCATCCAGAGGGAAAGTGGCATTGCAATAAATAAATGCATGGATGCTTCCTGGAACAAGAGTGGGATTTTTTTTGATTGTTCTCTGAAGTAGTGCTGGTAATTTGTGCTCATTCTTATGCCTGGCTACACATGCACTTCAAGTAGCGCATGGATTTCACAAGTGGTTTACCTTTTGTCATTTCTGGAGGGCCTATACAAAATCATAGCTGATCATAGTAATGAATTGCTAGAATGGTTATCAGTAAAGAATTTCCTGCATAAGATTCAGCTAGAATATTCTTGTGAGCTCTCGCTATAGAACCAGTGTGTAAGTCATTCCTGCAAGTACTGAGTTACTGTTTAATATAGTAATGCAAGGTATACAGAAAGATCCTTCAACGCCAAGTCTGCCTAGACTTCTATGCACTGGGAGAGGGGAAAAAATTAAATGTCTGAGTAGATCCTAAAAGTGATAATACCGTTGTTATGAAAGTCTACAGGGCAAAATTTATAGGAAGAAGTGTAGTCTTTTATCAGATACTGGATTATATTCCATTTTGTATCCCCCCAGATAAAGCCAAAAGAACAAAATGCATTCTGGGTACACCATCCCTTCCCTGAGCTTCAGTTTGTGCCCATTGCCTATTTTCCTGTCATTGGGCACCACTGAGAAGAGTCTGGCTCCATCTTCTTCACACCTTCCCATCAGATATTTAAAACCATCAATAAGATCCCCCACCATGAGCCCTCTCTTCTCTGGGCTAAACAGTCCTCTGCCTCCCTTTGTAAGAGAGATGCTCCAGTGCCTTAATCATTTCATGGCCCTTCACTGGACTTGCTCTGGTAAGAGGCAGAGTGCTGTGCAGACTCCTGTGCGTGCGTGTTGTGGTGATAAATCTGGGTGCATCTTAACTATGCTTCTGTGCTGCGATGATGAACACTCATGGCTGGAGATAGACCTCAGGTTTGTTAAAGCACTGTGCCATGGCATTCCAGCTGTGGTGCCTGGTGCAGAATAATTGAGAGGACTTTGTTGTTTGCACACTGCTCTGTACTGAAACCAAGTGTCAAGGATGTGTTTCTCAGGGGCCTTTTATTGTGGTTGCTGCCTTTCTGTAAAGGCTAAGCTAATGACTGTTTCCTGCTGGAACTCAGCTCTCAGTGCTAATGAATGTGCATTCTTAACAGTAAATCAGTGAAAGTATGAAAGTAATTTAAGTTTTGTTCACCCTCAGCTGTGGGTCATCATGTTGACAAGGGGTTCATAATGCATTTTCTGATTTTTTTTAAAGTATATTTCAACAACTTTAAAAATAGCATGATTGTCCATTCCTATCCCAAACCATTTAAATTCCAAAGCCAAGCTTTAAGAAGTTGGTAAATGCCTCCATGAATTTTTCATGAAGCTTTTTTTTTTTTGGGGGGGGGGGGGGAGGGAAGGGGGCTGCCTCTGTTCTCATGTTGACATCACAGCAGAGTTGTTATGGATGGGATTGATGGGAAACAGTGCAGGTGAGGCATCTGTACCAGGGCTTTCTGTGCAGTTCCCTGTGCAGCAGGTGAACAGAAATCAAGAATTGGCATTCATCCCATCCCAAAGTAAATATTTCTCCTACGCCAGATGAACTGCACCATCATAGCACCTTTTCTCTCAGCTGAAAAAGAGCCTTGGAGCCACGCACGGATGTGTAATTTCAGGGTCCGAACTAGGCAATTCCTACATCTGCAGTTAAATAAAACCCAGCAGGGCATTGTCTCCAGAACTGGTTTGGTATGACTGTCACTACTTAAATAATACAGAGCCTATCACAGCGTTGGCATGCACCAAATCCATGTCCGTCTATCTCTTCCCCTTCCCCCTCTACCCCCAAGACAATGACAGGATACAGTGCCGGGTGACTGCTCATTAATAGTTTGCCCATGGCTAACCCCTTCTAAAGTGGTAAATGGGAGAAGAGAACTGACCCATTTGGATGTGAGCCATGCTATACTCTCATAGTTTTGGCGAACAATAGTCTGCATGGACAGCTGGAAGACCCTTTCTTACCCTTTTCAGTAAGGTTATACCAATGTAATATTCACCAACAAACTGAGGCAACCAGATCATTGCTTCTGGTACCAACAGGCTGCGCAGTCACCAACAACGTTTACTACCTCTATAAATGGAAGGAATCTCTTACGAATTGTGGACTAAACTAGCACTGTCTGAATACTATGGAAAAGTTTTCTGTAGCTACACCATCAAAAAACACTTCAGATGTTTCTGAAAGCTACAGGCAAGTTAATGACCATGAATTTCCAAACATTTGCTTCTGAGTTGGGAAATGAAGCAGACAGCTGGGGACTGGACAAACATATCTCTTCTCGTTAATCAAGATTTTCAAAATGAATATTAACCCAGATGGATGACCAGCATAAGGCACTACACTTCCTAAAACTCTTTCTTCTGAAAAGAATATTCTGAAAAGAAATTTCTTTAAAGCATCTAAGACTGAGCTGTTGTGAAAGGTCTGGAACTAGGTTTAATAATATTTTAAAATGATATGTGCGTTCCATTGTTTTGGCCACAAACTATTTCACAGCAGATAAAAGCTTGAGCAAATGTCAGCTGTTTCTAACAGCCTCTTTCTAATCAAAATGATATGCAGGTGACTTTGAACTGCATATCAAACAGTTGTCTGAGAGTGGGAATGGACAGCACTGTCAAGGAAATCCTGATGTAATGGGTTAAAAAAAAAAAAAAAAAAATCTCTGCTGGGAGCAGAGGCCAAGGCCTTTAGAAGCTGTAGGGATTAGCTTCTTTGTGCTTGAGGTAGGTTTGGTCATTGCTGCTTCTGTTGGGTTTAGCATGGATATCTGTCTCTTTGAATACCTGATCTAGAAGATTGGGGTTTTTTTGGAAGGAGATTGTCTGCTGTAGAAACAATAGCCCTAATAAGAGCAGCATGCAGAGATGCAACCAGACTGCAGCACCCTGAAAGCCTTGTGGGATTATACAGGAAAATGCAAAATTCAGAGATGCAAGAAACCTTTCTGACTCTTCTTCTCTGCCTCATATACAGTTGTTTGAGAGTGAGTGGACTAAGGAAAGAAGTTGTGACGGTGTGCTCCTTTCTCCCCCCACTGATGTGCTCTCTCCCCCTCAACCTGACCTCCCTGTAAACAGCACGTATGTAGGGGCTAGTTGAGCATGCACCAGCTAAGACCTGTCTAGCATGCAAATATGACCATGAGTCAATCATCTCCCCCCCATAAATAGGGGGCAGCCCAGAGCCCATTGAGCTCTCCTGCACAGCAGCGGGCTGCACTGCAGAACCTCCTTTTGAGTAGGAGCGCCTCTCAAGGTCACTCCTCGAGGCTGAGAGATTCATTACCCGCCACAGATCCTCGGTAAGTGATCAACAGCATGCTGAACTTTTGTGAACTTCGCAAAACTTTCCTGAGTTATATCCCTGATGATAGCACACCTAATTCCTTACACATAAACCGTTGACCAAGTCTGAGACTAGGACTGGATTCTGCCGCACCTAGGCTTCTCTTCGGAGGAGTTTAGAAAGCAAGGGGGTCCAGTCTGAATCTTGTGACTCAACGGGAGGGTTCCCTTTGCACTCACCCCTTTAGACATCAACCGTTGACCAAGTCTGGGACCAGGACTGGAGCCAGCTGCACCTGGGCTCCTCTCCAAAGGAGTTTAGAAAGCAAGGGGGTCCAGTCTGGACCTCGTGACTCAACGGGAGGGTCTCCATTGCACACGCATCTGACCCTGTCCTTCATGCAGTAAATAACTGAGAGAACCTTGCCAATCGAACCTCGTTAAATCGTTCTTATTTACGACTGAACTTTGTTAAGTCGCTGTCTTACTGCAGTAAACATAGTGCTGCTTCCCTCTTACGAGGGAAGTGCATCACTCCTTTCGCGACAGAAGTCTTTTCTCAAACCTTTTGCAACTAAATCATAGGTGGAAGAGACAAAAGGGGCATGTTGTAGAATGTCGTGTAGTACACCTCTGTTTTCTTCTCTGCTCTGCTGTCGGATATTAGACCAATCACTTGTAAACCCCTATGGATTTCCTATCTATGGAATGAAAGGCCAGTGACGCAAAGCACTTAGAAACTTCTTCCATTACATGCCTGCTTTCCAAGTAGTTTTACTCTTGTTGTTTATTTATATCCACCATATTTAATAAATACTGTCTGTATATTAAGATAATTCTCCAAGAATGAAATGAATCAGCATCTAAAGGTTCTTCTGTCTCTCTAGTTTAGAGGGAAACATCCAAATCAGAGTCAATATATTCCGCTCCTCAGGCTGACAGTGCAAACAAAATGCATAACGTAAAATACTGAAAATCTTCAGTGGCATCTAAGCACACTGCAGGGGGCTTTCAAAGCATCCTGAGGATGCTATCAGTTCACAGAAAATAATTTCTCCATCTGATAGCAGTCAGCGTGCTATATGCAACAGCTAGTTGTGTTTATGTTCAACCTCAGTGCAACAGCTCACAGTGCTCCAATTTTGCCTTGCCATTATTTTATATGATGTCATCCCCATGCTAAATCTCTTGATCCACAGCCTGAGAAACATAGGTGGAAAGGATGCCCTGATGTCAGCTGTCACTGTCCACCTATCTAGCCTGAACTTCATCAGTTTCTCTAGCAGGATGTCATGAGAGACTGTGTCAAAAGCCTTGTTGCAACTGAGGTAAACAAGTACCTCTCCTCTCCCCTCACCCGCCAAGCCAATCATCTCCTCAGAGCAGGCTGGCAGCTTTGTTAAGCAGAGTTTTCCCCTCATAAAGCCATCCTGTCTACCTCCAGCCTATCACCTTTCCTTCCCATGTCTGGAAATGATGTCCAGGATTAGTTGCTCCATCACCATCCTAGGGATTGAGGTGAGGCTGACTGGCTTGTAGTTCCCTGAATCCTCCTCCTTGCCCTTCTTGAAGGTAGCAGGGGCGTTTGCTCTCTTGCAGTCCTTGGGAATCTCTCCTGTACACTTCCTTTTTAGGTTTGAGGTCAGCCAGGAGCTCCTTGTTCATCCACATAAACCTCTTGCTACCTTTGCTTGATTTCCTGCTTGTTGGAATGGACCACTCTTGAGCTTGGAGGAGGTGATCCTTGAATATCAGCCAGCTGTCTTGGACCCCTCTTCCCTCCAGGACCATATCATATGGAACCCTTCCCGAGCAGGCCAAATTCTCTTCTCCTCAAGCCCAGGGTATTGATCCTGCCTTTTGTCCTCTGCTCCCTCCTCACAGGATCCTCAGCTCCACCATTTTGTGGTCACTGCAGCTAAGACTGCCCCCGACTTCCACATCTCCAGTCAATTCTTCCTTGTTTGTATGTATGAGATCCAGAGTGCCTCTCCTCCTCAGCTCCTTGATCACCTGTGTTAGAAAGTTGTCATCAATGCACTCCATAAACTCCCTGGATTTCTTGTGCCCTACTCCATTGTCCAGCCAGCCAATATCAGGGTGGTTTGAAGCTCATAGGACCAGGGCCTGTGGACATAAACTTTATTCCAGTTCTCTGAAGAATGCCTCACCTATTTCTTCTTCCCGAAGAGATTATCTACAGCAGACACCCATTACATGGTCACCAGTGCTGGTCTGCCCCCAGTCCTGACCCATGAGCTCTCAGCTGGCCTCTCACCTGTCACCACAGAGAGCTCCATGCATTCCAGCTGCTCATTCAACTATTTCTCTTCTCTTCACACTTGAAACAGATTGCATTTTAAGCAAGAGCCTAAATTTTGTCAAATTTAACTTGATGGCTTCAAGGAAGTACTTCAGCTGCTGCCTTGTACATCATACCCATTCAACTTCACCTGCAACATCTAAGTTGATTGTAGAGAGGGGCACACTATTTCTGTGCTCATCCTGCACCACAGGTGTCTGCCTCCTGACAATATAGAGAAAGAAGATTGAAATCAGTATTCAGAGATATGACATCCCCGCTGTTGAAGGGACCATGTCTGTACCACACTGGCATGAGCTGTCTGAGGGTCCAGAGACACATCTCCTTTAGCAGAGCAGAGACTATGAGAAAGCAGGGAAAACCAAGGGGGAGGGAGCAATGGATTCACACACCTCACCCCAGAAGAATCAGCTGGAGAAGAGCAATTACACAGCCATTTGCCCATTGACCACAAGGCGGCTGGGCATCTGTCAACCCTCCATGCCCCATCTCCTCACCATACCGCACGCTTGAATTGCCTTCTCTGAGTCCCTACCCCAAATTGTCTTAGCTCTATGCTATGCCACCTTTTTCCTGAAGTTGCTTACCTTCCTCTGATAGTCTGCACTGTCATCTGTTTCATCTCTCAAGTGCCCCACTCCTGACCCCTTATTCAGGCAGGCACCAACAATACTGGCACCAGGGGGCACTTCTGCACTTTGGCAGAGTGACAGGGGTGCTGTTGAGCACATGCACTGATATAATGGGCTTTCTCCACAAAGGGGCCCACAAATGAGCTCTCAGGTCCGTTCATTGGGTTCACCAACAAGATAACCATTTAAATGAGAAGAGTCAAGTCTAGTCACTTCAACATTTTAAACCAGGCCTAGACATACAGGTGAATTCAGAATGCCAAACAGAAGACACTTTTCAGAGCCAAGGACTGGACTCAAGTCCCAGACCTAGGTCTCTATATAGCTTGACTACCAGGGTACTTCTTCAGCATCTTCTTAAGCTGAAATAATGGCCTAGGGAAACAGGCCGTTGCCCTCTTCAGCTCAAGAGGGACAGAAGGTAGCTTCAGGTTCTTAAGTGTTTCATGCCTAAGGAAAGAAGTGACCTCATCTAGTAATCGAATCAATCACAGTGTCTAGAAGATGCCATTCCCTAGTACAAAACACAGCAGCTGTTTCTAGGAATTATTGCTATGCTAAGGTTGAAATGCTGGAAGCTTACCAAAAGTCTATATTCCCACTGAGAAACCATGACAGGAAAAAATTAAGGGGAAGAAGCTGACAGTTCATATATATTGGGATTTGGCCCAGAGTCAGTATAACTATCCTGGTCTGAGAAAAGGCAAAGGATGGAACTGACCACCAATATATCAGGTTTTATCTTCCAGGGGGATCATTCTGGCTGCAATGCAGCCAGTCTCCTAACACTGCACTGAAACACTGGCATGGCATTAATCCCAGAGGAAAGGAGCACTCCTACCAAGCAATTGCATCTTCAACTACTAACGGCTCCTTCCCTATCCCCTCCCCTCCCCCCAGATAGGAAGAGGAATAGGGTACATCACCTCTGCAGAACACTCTGCATGTCCTAGAAAAGGAGAGGGAAGACAACAAGTCAGATCCCACCAAACCCCCCCCCCCCCATCAGCATAAATATTGTAGGGTGTGTCTGCATGCCCAGCAATCCTTTTGCCTGTTAGTGCTGGGCTTTATCTAACCCAGGTGTCATTAATTCTGCTAATTATTTGGGGGAAATGGAAAGAAAGGCAGCACTTGTAAGGTCTGGCTCATGACATCTGGATGAGTCACACCCCATTTTTACCCTTTGAGTATAAAGTCTTGCTTTCCAAGGTGCAGACCTACCATGACTAAGTTTAAAGCTCAGCCTTTTCCTCACCTCACCAAGAAAGATGAAAGTCATGTTGCTCTCAGCTAGACCACATGGAAGAGATTAAACAGGGAGATCCAGGGCTCCTGGTTGCAGAGGGCCATACAGATTAATAGTGACCTCTCAAAATGCAAGGCAGAGCTTCAGCCCTGCCCCAGAGAAAGCGACTGCCACAAGAGCTTCTTTGAAAGGCTGTGACAGAGAAGTCACCAGGAGATTAGAGAGCATCTCCCAGCTGGGGACTGACCTGAGGCAACACCCCTAGGGAAGAAAGAGCCCCTCTTGTCAACTCTTCTGAGCTCACCACACCACTCCAGTTCACTCCAGCTGGGTGGGCCTAAAGAGAAGGCCCCTACCCCACTCCTCTCAGCTCTGCCCCTTCTTCCACTTACTCTCAGCTCCTTGGGCTTTTTCTCCTCCATGGATAAATGTTCCTTCAAATCCTTTGCTTTTCTGCCCAGATGCTCCACGCAAGCTTGTAGCTTATCCTGGAGAGGGAAGGGCAAGAGATTCTGCTCAGGCAAAATGGTCCAAGGCATCAGATGCTGAAGCAGCACTGAGAAGGCTTGGATCATACCAGCTGAGAATCATATACCAATTGATCTGACATGTCACTTCATGCACTTTGCTTTCATGGGGTGTCAATTATAAATTCCAGCAATCCTCTGGCTATTCACACTGAACATCTGCATCAGGTACTACACTGAGTGTTTCTGGGTTAAAGTTCTGAACACCTGTGTGTACAGCAGCAATACAGGCTACAATATTCCTCTGCCTTCCAAATTTAGCTTCTGAACAGCAGCTAGAAGTGCAGACAAGGAGTCAAAGCAAGATAGTTCTATACTGTATAGCTTAATTTTTTCTAGGGAGTCAATCACCAGAGCAACTTTCCAGGAAACCTACTGTATCTCTGAATCAAAATGGAACTTCTGACTCCACCCTCAGATATGGGACAGCAGGAATTACTCAGTGGAACATCACAAATTTTGCTCTAACACTCCCTCCTGCCTCTGAAAACGACTAATCGAATCCTAAGTTGTGATTCCGAGAAAAAAAAAAAAAAAAAGAATGGGCGGGGGGCCTCAAAAATGCCTCCAACATTTTGGATGCAACTTGTGCAGACACCTTGGCTGGGATTCTGTCCAAGATTAAGACATCTAAATTTGGATGAATTAGATGCCTAAATTCCACTAGATGTCAGTATAGTCACAGGAGTATTCTAGAAAGCTAATTAGCTGACCATGCATCTACTGTCGGATGAAGTGAATAAGTACACTTGTCAGACTGCTGGTTCTAGCCACCAACACAGCTAGCTCAATTGGTTGAGGTTGCTTCAGAGGGTGAAGCACACATCCCACTCAGCTGCTGGAATGTTTCTTCAGCTTCAAGATGGAGAGCCCGTGAGCAGTAACATCAGTTTCTGATGTCGGAATCATTACTGTAGTTTTGGGTGGTCTCACCTCAAGCTGGCCATGAGGTATAGGCACATTTCTACATACAGCTGCCTTAGTTCCCGTTCCTCCTTGCTCTATCCATTAGACTGCAGTTTCTTTACTGGATCATAGAAACGAAACCCTGAGCCCCCAGCACGTACCCTCCTCCTTCTGTAGCAGGGACTGTCTTTCTCCTCCCTGTTTGCAGAGAAGAGCGGAATCTACTACTAAGTTCTGCTTCGCTGCTTAGAGCGGGTAGGAGCCAGTAGTCATTGGGCCTACACTCAGCTCTTATGCCTAGATTAAACTCCTTCCCAGAACTGGGGAGGCCCTACATCCTCTTTCATAATCTACTCATGTTCTGATCCCTAGGCTCCACTTCCAAACTGTGGTGCTTGAATACAAATTTCTCTAGAGCTTCTCTGGTCACTAGCACCCTTTTGAAATATTTAGCGTCAAAGTCAAACTAGAGATGCAACACTTGTTCCCAGACTGTTCTGCTGCATTCCTGTGACTTAACAAGTATTGGTGGGTCTGAACTGCCCTACTGCCTTACTTAGGATGAGATGGTTAGAAGTTTAAAGACTGGAGTGGAATGCCAGGTATCTCAAACCTTGTGAAGGAAATGCTTTCTAGCAGTACCTCCGGGAGATACCACTTGCTTTCCTTGTGTTGTTTGAGGGCTTCATCCAGGGGCCCTCCTGTATGAGCGAGATGGCCGTGGGAGACTGCACACACCACACACATGGCTTCCTGGTCCTCCTTGCAGAAGAGACTGATGACCTCATGGTGCCGGCAGCAGAGCTTCTCGTTCTGCATCTTTTCCTTGACAAAAGGCAACTGCCGGGCTGTCTCCGCTATGCTGGCCAGCTGCCGGTTGGGGTACATGACTTGCTGAGCACAAACATGCTGACACATTGGGCAGCTGAAGTCCTTGACCACTGGCTCCCAGTAGTGGGTGATGCAGGCTCTACACAAGCTGTGGCCACCGGGAATCATGACAGGGTCCTGCAGGTAGTCAGACTGATGGAGCAAGTGGTGTCTATGTTAAAGACCTCCAAATGACTGAGGCAAGCCATTGGTGGTAGTGCTATGAGATGGGCACAGACTTCGGGAGACAGTTCCTATGTCCTGATATAGGAATAGTCACCTGGAGGGAAAAAAAGAAGAAGAAAAAAAAGAAAACCACACCACAGAGCCAATAGATCACATACATGCATTATGCAGCATGTGGACTCAAGGAAGCCTAAGAATCAGGCCTCATAGATATTCTCTCCTAGCTTGAGTGAGGAGAGAAGACTAGAGAAAAGACATGGGCTATGTAACCCAGACACCTGGTTCAGCTTCATTGTCCTGTTCCTCACTGACCAAGGCAAGCAGTAATTTAAGTAACAAGCATTTATTGAATTCCCCAGTACCTTGCAGGAGAAGGAGTTCTTTCCCCATATCAGACATGGGGGGGGTTGAAGGCAGGCTGGAAATAGCACGCATGTTAGCAAGCATAGTAGTACTGAATATTTCTGCTCTGTCACCTACATACAGACTTTTTCCCTTGAACACACAGAGAAACAGAAATGAGAGGTCCCACTTTCATACATAGCCCCCTGAAGGCAGTCTGGAAGAGGACTTATTAAAAGATAGCCCAGGCCTCATGGCGTAGACTAAATAGACTAGCTTCCCCCTCTCACTGTTTACATATGGTGCTTACAAGATGAAAAATTCCAATGCTAACAAGTTTGTTAACAAGGAAAACATTTTTCATCCAGAGGGTGACAAAACGCTGGGACAGAAGCCTAGAGAGACTGTGATATCTTCATACTTGGAGACAGGGAAAAACCAGCTGGATAAGACCCTTAATGTCTTAATCTAATTAGGCCTACTTTGAGCAAAAGACTAAATTAGGAGACCTACAGAGAACTCATCGAACATAAACTAGTCCACAATTTCCCAACCCTGTAGATCTCCACTTCAAAAAAGAAAAAGCATACTACAGTTGAAGGAAATCAACAGGAGCAGAACACCCCTAGACAGACTGAGAAAGAACAAGGCTAACCAAGTAAGACCTCTTGATAAAATTTTAAAAGCTAGAAGCACTACGAGCTAGGCATTCAGGGCATCTAAGCTTTTTGGTCACAACACTACCTTGCCAAGGATAACTTCCAAGCTAAAGAATTTGTTAGGCAATACACATCCCAGGTGGACTGCCACAGACCTTTGCTTTCAGCAACTAGAGAACAATTCCCACTCTTCTCCTTTACAGAAAAAAACACAGATGTGGCTAACAATGGCATTTATATAGGAGCAACAGCTGTGATTGCCACCCACATGCCCTTTCCTACCTCACCCTATGAGTATGAATATGAAGCATATTAATTTGTGGTTTTAGGGATTAGTCATGGAATCTCTCTCCTTTCCCTCTACGTTGGATGTATATTCCCTGAGATGTTGCAGAAATCCTCTGCGCCCTCCGGGGTGACCCCTTCATTGATGTTAGGAGAAACAGTGCAGGTTTCCTTGACTGCAGAAGCAACTTTGACACCTGTGGTATGGTCAGAAATACAAGTTTATTGTCCTGTTCCAGGCTGTGTTGATCAGATTCAGGACTAATCAACAGGTACCCACAAGCAGCCCTAATGTCATTAGCTTATATTTCTCTTTCCTCTCTTCCCCTCCCAACTATGCTTTCCCTTTTGACTCCTGTTTTGCTCGTTTCACACCTGTATTTGCTATTTATATGATTATGTTGGTAACTCTAGCCTTCCTGAGCAACTTTGCTAAGACAGCAATCCTATTTCACTGTCTTTCAATATCCTTCACCCATGGGGAGTTCCTGACAAGCCTCTTTCACTCTCTGTAATGTCCAGCAGTTTCTCCTGTTTTTATCCTATTAGTGTAACCTCGGGTCATGGAGAGCCACCTGCCCAGACAGATAAAAGCCTGTTCAGATCTCCTTCTTTTTCAGAGTGCTGGGTATTACCAAGAGTGGAATAAATCCAAATCTTCTCAACATTTTGGAAAGAGACCATCTCTGTTATACAAAACAGAAATAACAGAGATAAAGTCTGTTTCTATTTTTAAGTAGACTGAAATTTAGCAAAACATCATTTCAGGACAATGTGGAACTGGAAGGTTACAGTCTAGGAATCCTAGAATAGCCTCATTTTCACACGTGTTCTTTGTGGCTTGTAGGTCCAATTTATTGATAGAATTGATACAGCAGCAGCAGACTGTAGTGATGTATTCTTCCGTGCAAACAAATTGCAGTTACTTACCTTTGGTTTAATAAAGACATGATAAGTGAAAATGGATATGAATTTAACTCTTTTCATAGTCGTGGAGTTTAAGTGCAGCTGACATCTGCTATGGAATATCATTGTAATCCCATGCAGACAAATGCATTTGAAACCTTAATTTCCCCAGAGATGCTGACCATCCATTTCTGTCTTCACAGGTAACTTTGTATATCCTGCACACCTTCAAAAGTCAGCTCATGAATTCATACATCCGTGTACCTACTAGTCAGACAGTCAGTTTGTTATGAGTGTGAATGGAGCTTGGTTTGGTGCAGGAACGAGCAGAATTAATCAAAGAATGTTTTCTATCAGGCATTTGTCTAGTAGAATGCCATCAAAGTTGGCTGGAAAGAGTTGGAATCCAACCAGTGGACTTTAATATCTTTTTCTGAATAAAAAAAAAATATATTAGTTTCACAGTTATAACTATGGCAGTGAAGGAATAGTTGGTTTATTTGTAATAAATCTGGAGTAGCTCTACATGCATATGGCTGCTTATGGAATTCATCTCACCTAGAGATATACCTTTAAGCATGCCTTTGTTTCTGTCTTCCATCTTAGTTTCTTCTCAATAGGGAGGGGGAGGAAAAAAAAGTAACAGGTATTTTTACAGAATGGTTCATCTAAGTATCTTAGACATCTGCTACATGATGAGATGAGTTATGCCATAGAAGTGCCCATTTTTTCCTTCCTTTTCCCTGTTCAGGATGTGTAGAATGATAAGTTCAGGAGGCTGCAGCCAGGGCCTGTCCCTCTGGCCCTGAGCCAGGTGGGCAGAGAAGACCTGGAGATGGTAGCCGAGTTCAACCAAGAGTGCAGATGACCAGGAGAGTTCCTGGTGATGAAGCAGGTATGAGGTCAAGCTGAGAAGTCAGCCTGCGGGTCAGAGCCAGGATCAGGCCTGGTGAGGGTAACCAGGGACAGAGAGAGTCCAGTGCCTACTGGGCAGGCCCAAAGTGACAAGATAGGTGCAGGGTCAAGCTGGGAAGTCAGCCCACAGGGCAGGGTCCAGAGCAATGGAGTCTGCACGCTGAGCTGAGCTGAGCTGAGCTGGAGATCAGTGCTCCTCTAGGGCAGCTCAGACAGAAACTGAAGGCCCGGGGTTGAGCTTGAATGGGGCTCCTGGGCCCATGGGCAGGAGGTGCAAGTGGCTGCCTCAGGCGAGGATGATCAGGCCCATTAAGGCCTGTTAGTGCCCTCAGACCCTGGAAACAGTAGTAATATTAAATATTAAATATTAAAAATAAATATTAAATATTAAAAACTTTTCTGTAATAGCAAGAGCCACATCTTTACTGTGAGAAAGTACAATTGTGACACTTTTGACGGTGATTATTTTCACGTAAGTTTTTACTTTCAAGTTTGATGCCTTGAAGATATCCCAGCTTTGTTTTCAACTGTTGCTAACTAGTACCAGTTCAGCAGTATCACCTCCATGTTCTGTTTCCATTCCCTTACCTCATACATCCTTGTAGTCTTTTTTTTCCTGACTCACAGTCTGAAGGTGATCATTAACCTTTCAGCAATAGTGGGTCACATTCATCAGGCACCTTAGACTGTTTACAGTATTAGTGATGTGGGCGACTCGAGTCTTCCATGCAAGAACAAAGTTACCACACAGCAGGTGGTCCTGAGGGACAGCCTACCCTCTTTTGTTGTGGGTGAATATCCTTGAACCAATTCACATTCATCGCAGGCTAAAAATGTGCACACAGAAGAATTTTTTACAAATGATGAGGCTGGGATTCATCTTACCTAAGTTTAGACTTCTGTTAATAAGCTGCCAAAGCATAAACCAAACTTGTAGACTATTTCTATAGCTCATGAAGGCAAATAAAAGTCTGCTTGCCTCCATAGTTTTGGAAGAGAGATTGATCACACCTGTCTCTGTCTCCCTTGAAAGGTCTATATTTATATCTATGAATTACAGGAAGAGTGTAGAGTGACCAGCTCAGGTTTATGGAATTATTTCAAGTCCACGTTAATGCAGCTTAATGCTGCCCTGAGTTCTGGTTTTGGATCACATTCCATCTGACTCAGGGAGCTGGCTCATAGAGAACAAAAAGCCACTGGCTTCAGTAGAGAAAGACTTCAGTCTCAGCTGCTTTGGCCATGGAAGTAGCACAGAGAAGGAAACGGAACCTGCTAAAACACTGCCTCAACACACAGAGTTATTGGACAAATGGGTGTAAGACCATTTTTCCCTATCCTTAGGAAGGACTGCAAGTAAAGGTCCCATAAAAAGCTACACTCCCTCTCACTGGGGGTCATCACTCAGAGCAACCCATTCTGCCCATCCTGAACCACTTAGACCCCTTAATGTGTAAACGTAGTGTCTGAGGAGGAAATATGTTCCACTCTTCCATATCCATAGCTTTATCGTTAAGACTGACAGGTGTCACTAAGCAGTAACCAGTCAGTTCCCAGAGCAACTCTGGCAGGATCTAGAAGTACAAATTTTCTGCAAGCAAACATTTTCATGCTTCCTAGAATACCATGGAGGTTGCAGATATTGCTGACTAAACTGTGAGAGAGGACAACAGCAAAGAAAGATAAATAACCCAGACAAGCAATACCTGTTGATCCACTTTTAACCCAGCTATCTCCTGAACACCACGGCTTTTTCATAGTCTAGACGAGAACTCCGGGAGCCATTACATTGCCAGTCTAATGCAGTCTGGAAGAGGACTCAGTCCAATGCAAATACATTGCAGACCTCATGGTGCAGCCCAGACAGACGAGCTTCCCTCACTCATCATCTTAGACATGGCACTGCACATTCATTGTCCCAGGAGTCGCCCCCACTCCACAACACGAGCAGCCACTGTAAGCACAGTCTAACCAAGGCTGCGTTACCTGGGACATTTCTGCCTGCCTAAGCCCCACTGATGACTTTCGCTGCTAGGGACAGTCAGAGCAGATCACTCTTCAGCTGAGTAACCCAATTCAGCTCTCTGCTCTGAAGGCCAACAGTTTGTCGAACAACCTCTAAGCCCTCGAAGTAGCACAAGTAAGCTAGCTTTTCTGGCAGGTAGAGATGTCCTTAAACTCCTGCCAGAATCAGGGGAAGGGTCTTTGTTCGTATGTCTCAAAGGCTCCTCAGCTTCCCAGAACAGCTGTCTTCATCATCTAATCGTAAAGTAATTTCAATAAGTGTCCAGTGATATTGCAAGAGCAGAGAAAGGTTAATGGCAAGCTGTTACTAAAGCATGATATCTATGTCAACATCTTCCAACAGACCATTATTTTTCTTTTCTTCAAAAGAGTTAACTATTCAAGGACCTTAGAAGAAAATTATATGTGGGATTGGGTGCAAGTGCAAAGGCAGTGTTAAGGCAGAGGCACCAGAACTCTAAGCAAATCAGCAGCGACTACCTACTTGAAGAATTTTCTATCTGCATTTGAAGAAAAATCTACCCCGATGGATGGACACATAATCTGAGCCTAGATGGTGCACAGATGAACAGGTTATCACAGCAAAATATCTGCTCCACAGATGAGCAGGCTGCCTGAAACTAGATGGTCCATGAGCCAAAGAGGTTATCTAACAAAGGGCACGAGTCCAAGGGTAGATGTGTTATTAGAGACAATAGGAGTCTTCTGTGGAAAAACCAGCTAACTGTGTATCAGGACTGTGCATTTTAATGAGAGGAAGAATTATCAAGTTTGATCATAATTAATAACAGAGGTGGATTCACATTCAGATGGCATACTTAATGCTTAAACTCCATGGAGCTGCACTGCAGCTCTTCAGAGTCAGATAAGCAGAACTGATTCCTATGATATCTTACACTGTACTGCTATTTACATGAATATGGTCTTATTATTATTAAAAGAATTTGTATTAAAGTTTGCAGTCTAAAGCTTTGTTAAGCTTTGTTTGTGAGTTGATAGGGACAGACATGACGAGGGTTCACTGAATTTGCTAGGATACTTATGTCATCAGTTTCACTAGTAAAAAGTAGTAAGGGCAGGGAATGAGACGGGCATGTCCTACAATCAATGACAACAAAGACACCCTTAGAGGATGATTCCTTCTGCTTATCACACTTATCTTAAGATGGGATGAATTGTCCTTTAAAGGTGATATTGCTTCCTTTGTCTATAGGGGGAGCCTAGAATAGAAGTTGACTAGACCCCTAAACAAGGGTAGGGGAAATTAATTCACAGAAAGATTCTTCATTACAGTGCACCTGCTGAGACTCCTAATTAAGGCCTGGTGTCTTGCAGGAGATCTAATTTACAGACATTAAACTGCATCGAGAGTCCTAAATACACCAAGTACTTCAGTAACACCATTTTTCTGAAGAAAGAATTCCAAAGCGGCAAGCTGAGTGTTAGAATATCACATTTAGAATATCACATTTCATATTGAAGTTGTTTCTCAGCGTGTCACTCCACTAATGTTTCACAACGCCCAGGCTGCAGGTCAGCTGCAACATACAGGGAAAAGAATGAGCTGTTGCTCCAAAGGCAGTACTGAATTGCATAGTTTTGCAAACATCGAAGCAAAGAACATTTATCTGGGCATTTATCTGGAGCAGGGAGGGGCTCTATTGCAAGTTTAAAGTCCTAAAGTTTTTTTATTTAGATAAATCTTCTGACTTGTTTCAGTAAGATGTCTTTGAAGTGAAGAAGGAAGCTACTCACTCTTACGAAGATACATGAAATGTTTGTAGCTTTTGAAATAAGAGTTTATCTCTGGGGTCAATACTGCCTAAAATATCTCGCACCTTCATGCAAGGAGGGTAGGCCTATTTCTTCATTTTAGAGATCAAAAAGATCATTTTCAATCTGCAGATAGAATCATAGAATCATTTAGGTTGGGAAAGATTTCTGGAGGTCATCAAGTCCAACCTCCTCCTCAGAGCAGGTTCAGTCAGATCAGATTGCTCCGGCCCGATCCAGCTGAATTTTAAATGTCAGCACAGATGGAGATTCTACAAATTTGCACCTAATCCAGTGTTTGATCACTCACGTTGGGGCAGGAGAGGGAAATTTCCTCCTTCAGTTTTTTGGTCTTTTGTGCATCTAAGCAGGGTAAGCATTTTCCTCACTTAAACTGTGTACCTAACCATTATAGGCTGGTTTTAATCCTGCTGTCTGCTTCTTGAAATGGGCAAGTACTTCTGAAGATTTGGCTCAAGGGGGGAATAAACTGGCTTGGTATGTACAGTATCTACTCTTGTCTTACTGGATAAAACAGGTCAGTATTTCATTTGGTGACTCTTCCCAATTTATTCCTGAGCAGAAAGGCCACTTTTCCTTGACAACAAGGATGCAAGGAAATGAGAAATCCTTTCTCAGCCAAACCTGGAGGATCTTGTGGTATCTCCTCCTCTTTGGGAAGATGCAAAGCTGAGTTTTCCTGCTGCTGTTGCCATTTAGTGCTTGCCATCATTTCATTCAAGAGAGGAAACTCTTACTTTCTTCTGCCAGGATGTGGATTTGTTATTTGTATGTTTACAAGTTGCAGTCCCAAAGGTCAGGGTGGTGGAGGTCCATGTATTTAAGGCAGGTCCTACCAAGTTGGCACAGCTGCAGCCTAACCATTATATTCCTATTTCAGCAAGGCTGAACAGGGGCTGCTTTGTCCTGTTAATGGACTTTGTGGCCCATACTGAGCTCTAACTACCCTGCTACCAATGCCCCGGGGAGTTAGCTAATAGGCAAAAAATGTATTGGTGATTGCAATACAGGAAGAATGATGTCTGAACTAATGTCAAGACCATGTATCTTCAGGAACAAGCGGGCCATTGCCCTTGGAGTGGGCCGTTTGGACGACACTGTGCACCCAACCCTGGCCACGAGTGAGGGGAGAAGAGTGCTCCATAGATGTCCTCAAGAAAAGCAGACTTTTTTCCTTAAAAAAGGAGAAAGAGGACACACGAAAGCCATTGTAGTGCCAGATTAGGACTGGTGTTTCACAGTGCTGCTGCTGCCTTTTGAATAAATTATTTTATCTTTCTGCGCTTTCTTATCTCACCTGAAAAATAGGAACAGTACTCCCTTGTATCACAAGTCATTTCAATGCGTAATTAAAGAAGTCTAGTCAGAAGCTATGATGAAAATGCGCCGTACTTCCTTGTGGCTACTGAGACAATCAATTGTGTGTTGCCAGTTTCCCATTACTTCTAGGTGTTGAACCAGTTTCTTGTCGGGAGGCAATATGAGTGTGCTAGCAACATGCCTGAGAGGAATCACTGCGTGGCCACTGAGTTTATCCTCTCTGGACTAACGGAAAGCCAAGAGGTGAAGGTAACCCGCTTTTTTTAAGCACATTAATAGGGAATCTTGGGATGATCATGCAGATCAAGGTTGATCCCCCAGCTTCACACACTGTGTACCTTTCCCTCAGTAACTTGGCTTCTGTGGATTTCTGTTACTCCTCAGCTATCTCCCCAAGGTTGCTGGTGAACTCTTCAGCAGTGAGGAGAGCCACTTCAGTCAGTGCCTGTGTGGCACAGCTATTCACTTGTCTCCTCATGGCTAGTGCTGTGTGTCTCCTGCTGGCAGTAATGGCATATGACTGCATGTGGCTCTCTGTAACCCTCTCCTTTATGCAACTGTCATGTCCTCAAAAGCCTGTACACAGATGGTAATCATCTCCTCTTTCATTGGCTTTGTCCACACACTTGCACAAACTATCTCCACTTTCACATTCTCTTTCTGTGTCTTCAGTGTTATCAGTCATTATTTCTGTGACATCCCCCGAGGATCCTGCTTTCATGCTCTGACACCTATAGCAAAGAGATGGTACTTCACATTTTTGGTGTGTTTCGTGGCACCTTCACATCTCTGGCAATTCTAATCTCCTCCATCTACCTCATCTCCACCACCCTGAGGATCCACTCCTCCAAGGGCAGATGCAAAGCCTTCTCCACCTCTGCTTCCCATCTGAGAGCTCTCTTCTTGTTTTATGGGAGCACCGTTTTTATGTGCGGTAGCCCGATATGCAGCTACTCATTGGACTGAGATAAATGGGCCTCTCTGTTCTCTACAGTGGTGACTCCAGTGCTGAATCTTACCAGCTACAGCCTAAGGAATAAGGAGGTGAAGGATGCTCTGAGGAGAGTTTTAGGTCATATCAGAGAAACTTCAGCAGACTTGTTAGAAAGAGAACTTTGTTTGGGGAGAATTTATCAAAACCTTGATACAAAGAGTAGGACTTCCAAGGAAGATTTGTTCAGCTTCCAAGGGTGAGATTCAGAAAGGTACTTAATTGTTAGAAGTGATTTTAGGTGGACTTTTAACTGGTTGTATCTGCAACTTCTATCTTGAAAGACTGTGTTCCTCTGCCGCTGAAAGCTGGAGGAATCCTGACTTTTAACTTGCAAGTTCCAAGCACAAACAGGACTCCTGCCTGAGGAGTGCGTGGCACAGAATTGCAGTTCTCTGTTCTATTAGGAACGTTTGCTCATGTAGGAAAAACACCAGTCTGTCAAGATGAAAAAAGCTTTCAGAGACATTCAAGAGAAGAAAAGCAATGTGATTTGAATTTATGGCCTTTTCTGCTACATCTTCAGTATTTGAAAGGAGTAGCCTCTTCCAGTGCAACACACAGAACCTGAAGTTCTGGAAAGGAAATCTTGGAGAAGAGACACCCGTGTTTTTGCCCCCCAAACACTAGGGAAAGTAACTGTCCCTCTCCTGTTAAATCTCCCTCTTCTGTCACTCATTACTACCTCCTTTTTCCCCTTCTGCCTGGAAACATGAAAAAACTACAGAAATGCAAAAAAGATTGACTTTAATTTTGTTACCATTGTGAAATAACAAGACCTTATTCTTGCTTTTCATCTCCACATATCAGCAATCCACTTGAGGCAACTGAGTGAACTGGTAGTTATTTTAAGGACATTGGACATAATTTGAAAGTTAATCAAGCTGCAGTGTTCTTTCACTTAAAAGAATGCCGAAATAAGATGGTGACTTACCAACTACATGTCTGCCATCAATGTGATTTTGAGAATAAACAACCAATCATTTCTGGGAGATGAGAAAGTTGGGAAAGGCTTTGGAATCCTTTTATCAATTCAACTAAGCTAGCTCTAAGGATAGGTGTTCTAGCGCTAAACGATGTTTCATCCCTTCTGGCTGAGTTTACAAATGCTGTCCCTCAGGCGGCAGAAGGAGTTGAAATCTTTATCGAGCTGAAAGTGACAGAATTAATCTCAGACAGGCGAGAGGTTCCTGCCTCTGCATAAGGTTCACAGTCAAAGGGGGATGGAAAGAGGTCTTGCGGATTCCCTTTGCATTTCACTGCAAGCCTGTTAGGGCTGTTATTTCCCCTGACTTCCTCTCCTTAAAGCTGTGCATAACTATAGCAAAGATTGTGTCCCTGTGATCATCTATGGCACCCTAAAGAAGGATTTTACAAGTCTCTTTCTTTCAAACGGCTGCCAGCATATTTTACAGAGAGCTGATATGACTGCGAAACATTATTTTTGCCCAAAGACACACGGCTGGGGAGAAAACTGATCTTCAGTATGTTATAGTCTGAATTTTGATCAAGTAGTGATGATTAAAGGCCATCACTATCTCAGAAGCCGTTTATCTCAGTAACGCTAAAATTAGAATATGTACAGGGTAGTAAAAGCATTTGGACTATATGCACTATTATCCCACTGGCCTGACGGTCCCAAAACGCAGGAAAAAGAATGTGAAAATGTAGCCTTTTGGTGCTGCTAGTTGTCATCTTTCTGTTGCTGCAGAGCCTGAAGCTCAAGGTTTATCTCTTGTTTCTGATTATTAAGTATCATCAGATATGTGAAGTTCACACTTTTTACACATATCAGTTTTGCGTTGTCCTTATCTAGGACAGAGAAGTGAGATTTTTAAACCAGATTTCTGAGTTGTCCAAAATTGTCTCTTTCAGTGGACTCCCAGCTCACAGGAAGGAAATAGCTTGAGAAGAAACCACAGGCATCATTTTATTTTCCTGTGTATGTTTACAGGTCTCTGGGAAGAGCAATGTACACTACTACTCTTCCAGAAAAAGACAGGTAGGTTGTCAGCAAAGAGCTTCCCTGCACAGCAATGAGTCATGTCTGCACACCTCTCTCTGCGCTGATGTTTAAGATAGTCAAAGCCATCTAGAGCTAAGCATCAGCAGAACCGGCAGCATGTTTCAATCAAGAATCACAATCTCAAACCTAAATATGCTTTCTGACAAATATCATCAAAAAGAACAGATTTTCATAAGCCCCACATTCATCTAAGTCCTGCATTCACCTATCCCTTAGTCTCCACCTCGAGAAACCCAGACAAAATTAGGGAATTTAAAATGTTAAAGAGCTGAAGTCTCTTCAAATCTACAGTTTGCTTTTCTAAGAAAGTCTTCTGATCCAACATCCAGAATCCTGTTCCTCTTCTTTCCTTCCCCAAATCTCAGTTCCAGGAGGAGATTTGGGAAAATCCCTGCCTTGGATGACTTGTCATGACAGCAATGCTAAAGTAAGTCTCAAAATACTTAGTTATTCCTCTTAATGCCAGGAGAAACCTAGACCTGAGACTTACACAGCTCTAAGGTGTCTAAAGGTAAAAGCCACAATACCACCCCAAAGGCTCGGGTTTGACTGGTGACAATATGCTCACATCCTTTTGACTGACAGTTTCCAAAGTAAGATGAGAGCTACATGAAACCTTGAATTTAGTTTCAGTTCTACTCTGAACAGCCATGCTAAAAATAGAACAACATTCCTGAAAAGTCCCTCCTGAACACTTCTCTTTGCCTCCCCATGGCTGAGATGGACCCCAAAGAGCTGTGCTATGCAGCCCACAAAAGAGATGGTCTTCTTTTCAGCAAGAAGGTCATAAATGAGTTTGGGAACTGTGACAGTAGAGTAACTGATATCTACAAAGGACAAGCAGCTCAGGAAGAAGTATGGGGTGGGAGAGTCCAGCTGTTGACTGTTCTGTATAGTGATGATGCTAAGCAGGTTTCCAAGAATAACAGTGGCATAGAAGACTAAGAAGAATGTGAGGCATACTTTTGCTAATGCATCATCTTGTGTGAGTCCCTGGAGGACAAACTCTGTCACATTGTTCTTGTTCTTCATATACGTCACATAGACAGGACCTGAAGCACAGAATAAAGCCACCTGTGATGGCATTAGAAACACAGTGCTATCAGTACACATCCATATCGATCACTGGTATGTTCAATATCAATGTATTCCCTTTTATGCCTTTTGGGGAAAGTTTCCTTTCAAAGTCAATGCTTCTCTCAAGGAGTGACAGTTGATATCTAACTCAGAATGTATTACTGAAGTGTGTAACAGCGAGCTCCGTTTATTTGTTTGAGGGAGTTGGTGGAAATATCCTCCAGATTCTTATTTCTGATCTTTGCCCCTTTTAAAAAGGAAGACTAGTCACTAGGTTCCCTAAACATCCACTTTTGAAGTGTTGATTTGGAAACGAAAAACTGACTGAGAAGGATAGTGCATGTTTTGATTTGAGTCTCAACACGCTAGTCATCCCCTAAGGAATTCTGCTCAAGCAGTGAACGTACCTTCTTTTTCAACCCTCTGAAGGAATTCAACAGAACTAGTCCTTACTATTGCTCTCTGACTCTGGTAGAATGTCCATGCATTTTTGTGCAACCGTCAGTATTCACATCATGACACAAGGCAGCTGGCTAATTAACGTCACTTCAACTATCAGTGTAGATCCTTCTGGAGGAGGTAAAGTGGACACCTACCTCATGTCTGTCTAGCAGAGATGTGCCTTTAGGCACAAACTGTCTTTAAGGCGCCCTAAGTGAAATCAGACCATGTTCAAGGCATGCCAGGAAACCTGAAGCAGGAGAGTCATTGTCCTATATGTGCTGTACTGGGCTACATCTTGTGTCGATTGGTTCCAGTTATTGCTCATGAGTTTCTGGGTTGCGACCTCAGTCTCCAAAAGAGCGGGCTTGTATTTCCTCAGACCACCTTTCCTACAGTACATGGGTGAATACTGGAGATAATCTGCATTAACGATGTGTCAGTAAGGTTTTTGTACACCTCAGCCAAGTTCTGGACTAGGCATGGAAACCCCCATAAACACACCTGTGATGCCCCTGGGGTAATAAATACACCACTGCTGAATCTCCTTTACTCACCAACACCCTTGTATTCACCTTTGCTGCACTCTAGTGCAGTACGCAAGTATCACTAGTGTTCAGTTTCTACACTGAAAAGATAGACGGCAAGAGCTGCATAACAATGTCCACAATACTGGCAAGTCCTTTGGGATCTTAATCCCAAAGTTAAGATTGAGTACATAGGAAGTGCTGCAGCTACCTATTGAGTCCTTGACTCTGTAACACCAGAATCTTCCTTTTGACAGATATTTCTGGAAATGGCATATAACTGAAAAATAAGCAAAGAAGACACCAATTAAAACAAAGGGTAAAAAAAAAATTGAGTTCTTTCTACTTCATAAAATGCACCTCACAAAAGTCACTCGACAGCGATGACTCTTTTCAAAGGCAGGATTTCATAGTCATGCTTGAACAAAGCAAAGAAGCAAGATCAGAAAACTTACACAGTTTATATTTGCTAGTCTCCAACAGTTTGCCTGCTATTCTCCTCTGATGACCTCTCGGACCACTTTAGGCAGTTTCATCAAAACCTCTCAGCTCCAAACTGCTTCTTGTGTGTCACGAGAGCAGTCCACACCTCTGCCAGGGCTGAAAACTACAGAGGATGAAACGGACAGCCTGAATGTCTAGCTCCATTTCTCATTCTGCAAAAACAACTTCCAAGAGCATCTGCAAGAACAACTCTCTCTCTCTCCAGATGGGGAAGTTGTGGCAGAAATATTTCAAGTAAATTGCACAGCAGAAGCACAAGCTTACCAGAAGCAATGAGATCCCAGAGGCATGTGAAGTTTTCTTTGTCAGAAAGAATCAGTGGACAGGGAGCTAAAATATATGTTTTGGACAGCTATTAGAGTAATCTCCACAGGGTGACTCTGGAGCGTGATCACCTAGACCATGTCACATTGTGGGGGGGTTTGCTTGCTTTCTTGCTTGCTTTCCAATGCTGTCCAGATAAATGGACTTCATTTAGTATTAGCTATGTGCTTCTTTTGGAAACATTTCTATTTAAAATCAATGTCATGGCTGACCATTTGCAAGATTTTGTGTTCACATTGCCCTTGCAATCAAAAGTTTTTTGAGTAAAAATGATTCTTACACGTGTCAGACACTTACACTTGCTCTTACCATTGCACGTTTGCAGCATAAATAAATATCATAACTGTGCTATATGACTGTTGGCACTTAGACATCTGGTCTGTACACGTTTGAAACAAGAAGTAAACGAGGAAATTATTTCAAGACTTTAAAAATGTTTGTGGTCAGGCCTCACTACTTGCCAGGTATTTTTACTCAGACAATGCAAAATACAGAAGCAGCTGGTTAGTCCTCATATTAAATCATTATAAGAATCTGGGCCAATGTGTTAAGGAATACAATGCTGTTGTTGTTGTTGATGCCTTCCATAAGCTTTGGTCCCGCTGTTGCCTGCTAGCATCCAGCAGCCAGAAGAGAAATCAGAAAAATCATGGCATTCTTCCCCAAAACATTAAAAAAAAAAAACAGTTTTTAAATAATAAGCCTTAGCTTGAACTGGCCGTGTTCCCTAACCCCTCAGCAGTTTCAGTATGAAGGGGGTCAGTGGGCCCCATCTGTCTTTCTACCTGCCCCACCCCGGGTGAGACAGAGCAACCTCTGAAGGCGCCTGTCACTCTCTGTTGACAATGGTGCTGAGCTAGACAACTGTCCTTCATTGTATGAAGAATTTAGACTGCTACAAATAGGTGGGGCTGGTCCCACCTTTAGCTGTGTCCACAGAGTGTGAATGCTGGGTGAGGGACATGCTGGCCCAGGCCTGAGGGACACTATCCCTCTAAGCCTTGAGAATCAGGATTTATCCCAGTTCCGTCCTGCTGGCTGCCATCCACATAACCCACCATGGTGAGGAGAAGACACTGAGATGTCCGCAGTGTACTGGTGCATGCCTCTGAAATGGGAACCCACTCTGCCACCCCCTGCATAGAGCAGAGGACATTTGGGGAACCAGAGCATTTCTGACATTGTCCCAGGGTTTGGTCTGTAGATCTGCTGCTCTCCTGTGCAGGGAACACCTTCTTATCTTGAACCACACTTAAGCCATGTTAAGGTGCAACACAAGTGCAAGCCAGTGTTTATAGGGAACGTGAAGTGAAGGAAGGAAAAAGAAAGTGCTTTAGTTACTTTCAGAGTGCATTACACAGATGTCTTTCTCCCTCACGCAGCTGATTTGCTCTTTTCCTCCTGGCAAGGTAGGAGTCAGGGTCCCGTGGCTCCTCGTGGCTCCTTTGGCCTTGTGGAGAACCTTAGCTGCTACAACTAACCTCCCTGTGGCAGCTGTGACTGGCTCTGAGATGATTTAATCTTCCATCTTCACATCTCTTCCCTCCTGCAGGGGTAGCTGCTCCAGCTATTCCCTTGGAATACATGTTTCTTCCTTTGCCTGGGCCTGTAGATGTGCCCTGTTGGGCTAGGAGTTATCCTGCGTACAGGAATTATTCCCAAACAACTCTTTTTTTTCATTGACTCATAAAATTGTGCCCCCCAATGCTTTCTTTGGTGGCGACAATTTCCTACGGTGAGCAATTTATCTTTCACTTGGATCTTTGATTCTCTATTAGTCTAAACAGTAAAATGCAAAATCTGAGGCAGAGATGAAGGGCAGAGGGGATGGCTAGGAAGGAGGGCATTAGTGATAGGTGAACTACTGCAGAAAGGCAGAGAGTTGCTGCACTGGAATGGGAAGGGGAGAAGCTTCTCCTCATATCATCTGCATCAGCAAATGACCCAACCAGCATCTAATATCAGCAGTTTAATTGCTAACCCATGGATTCAGCATATGACAGTGCAGTACTCCTAAGAAGGCATTTACTCCAAAGTAAAGGGGAAGGAAGCCTTTGGTACAATTGCTTCCAGCAGCAGGGGACCAACAGCCTTGCAGACACCTTTGGCCATCATTTCCTAGCTGAGTAGATTACAGAGTAGATGGAGTTTGTCTGACGGAAAGTTTACACCTGGGAGAGCTCGGACTAATGGGATGCTCTGCCTGGAACACATTTTAATATTTTTGACAGCATTCATTTCTTTATTTGCTGGTGTCTCGACAGTGCTTGGAAGCCCCAGTCCTGGGCCTGTGCTATTCAAAAAGAGAACATAAAGGGAAGCCCTGCTAGTCACAGAGTTTACAATGCCATTCCAATCAAAACATGAACTTTCAGTGTCTTCCTAATTACTGCAACAGCTAAAACCAAGCTTTTCTTCAAAAGAGAGCTTTCAGTAAATTTTCCAAAATGGAATTATAGTGAGAGAGACTTGATTTTCTCAGCTCCTGAGAAAATGTTACCACGGTTCTACACCTCACCCTTTTCACTCCAAACTTTTCTATTCCACAGTTTTCTCATGGCACTTTTCATCTCCTCATTTCTCAGCATGTAGATGAGTGGGTTCAGCATGGGTGTGATGACAGTGTAAAACACAGCCACGCTCTTGTCCTCTGAGAGATTGCTGGATGGGCGTATGTAGACGAATGTGCATGGCCCAAAGAAGAGAATCACCACAGTAATGTGGGACCCACAGGTGGAGAGGGCTTTGTACCGCCCTTCGGACGTTCGCCTTTTCAAGGAAAACAAAATGACAATGTAGGACGTGACCAGGATGATGAAAGAGACCAAAGTAATCATTCCGCTATTGGCAACAACAATGATGCCTGCAACATAGGTGTCTGTACAGGCCAGTTGTAGTAGGGGATGGACATCACAGAGGTAGTGGTCAATTTTGTTGGGGCCACAAAAAGGGAGGCTAACGGTTATGAGGGTCTGCACCAGGGAGTGCACAAAGCCCCCCACCCATGAACCCATCACCATCCAGCCACACACACGCCTGGTCATGAGGGTGGTGTAGTGCAGGGGTCTGCATATGGCAAAGTAGCGATCACAGGCCATCACTGTGAGGATGAAGATCTCAGCGCAGCCAAAGAAGTGTCCCATGAATAGCTGTGCCATGCAACCCCCAAAGGAAATGGTTTTCTTTTCAACACGGAAGTCAGCAATCATTTTGGGAGCTGAGACAGAAGAGAGGCAAAGATCTGCAATGGACATGTGGCAGAGAAAGAAATACATGGGGGAGTTCAGACGTTGACTGCTAACTACAGTGACAACGATGAGCAGATTTCCTGCCACAGTAACAATATAGAAGAACAAAAACACCACAAAACATATTTTCTGCACCCCTTGGTTCTTTGAAAGGCCCAGAAGAATGAATTCCTTCACACTGCTTACGTTCTCCATGTTGATCAGTCGGGTGCCAATATGCAATATACAGCTTATACACCCGGGAAAATAAAGACAGACACATGATTCATTAGCATTTTTTCATTATTAATGATGAGTTCTATATCAGAAGTGGATGCAAACCAAGAAAGATATAGCATTAGTATTAAGCTTATGAAGTGTTTAGTTTCTGTCATGTATTTTTTCACAGCTACTTAGTTCTCCACAGTACAAAGCTTCTGCCATGGCTTTGGTGGCACAGAGATAGGTGCACTCTGTGATATGTTCCTTAATCCTGGTCCTCCAGGATTTTGAAGGACTGGCTCCATGGCTGGTAGCCTTCCATGCACTAAGGACAAGGCCAGAGTGTTCACCTTGGGCACTACAAGGCAGATAATGCAGCATGTTTGCCCTCAGGGGAGACAAAGTCCCTCACAGCAATCTTTGTAAAATGAGTGTCTTTAAGAATACCTGGAAATATTGCTCAGAATGATGATTTGCTTTATAAGTACACGTGATCTTTGAATTCTTGTTTAGAAGGGAAATGTACCCACAGGCAGAGAAAAGAACTCTCTTGTGTATATACATTTTGAAACGTAAATATGAAATGTCACAGGCTGAAAAATGAGTCCTGGGAAGGTTATCTATCATGGAGGGGAAAAAAATTGCACATATGACTTAATGGAGTATTTGACATTGTTCTAAATCTCAGCATTGTTTCTATCAGAGGAAGGAAGAATGAAAGACTCTTGTGAGATCTTCTGTCCCAGCATTGTACTGATTTTACCTAGTATGATTTTTGATACACTCTGCGTGATCCTTTCAAGGGTTAGCTTAGCTTAATGAAGCTAATCTAACTAAACTCCTTCAACAGCCAGTATAAGTCTCTCTATAGGCTGATTCAGAATGACTAAATGAGGGTCCTTTGCAGAACCATTTTTTCCTCCATTCACTATGAGGAGCTTAAGCAAATTAGCACCACCAGGTTAGAATGACCTTTAGAGAACAATCCCTTTTGGTGCCTGAAAGTAGCTCAGAGATTTTTGTAATGCCATCCACCTGTTTTAGGTTATGGCTGAGCTCCTTGTCCCTAGGCATTTCTACATCCATACAGTTTCTCATTTGAGACAAGGTCACATTCCAGCATAAACATGGGACTTCTTTGGTTCACCCTGCATTCCAGCTACAACCCATCGAGCATTACGTGTCACTAATAAATGAGTAGCCTACATCTTTAGAAAGAGTGTAACGCTTCTAGCTTGCCATTATGCACCCAGACCACCAGAATTCCCTTGGTCAAAGAAGTGTGGGAACCACCAGATGAAACTCTTCACAGAGAGTTTAAGGTCAGCCAAAAGCAGGCACTCTTTTAATAAAAATATCCACTGTATGGGATTCCTTCTAGGATCAAAACATTCCCAGTCAACTGGTGTTAAAATGCACCATTTTAAGTCCTGCAGAATTCCATCACAACCAGGTCTTCTCATTTGTGTTGGTGATCTGTGAGCAAATCGGCAGAATGATTCAGTTAAGCCAAGTTATCTACCAACTACTTCCATCTGCAGCATAATCAGAAACTCTCGTGCAGGCACGAAGTGATGAAGCATCCACAGGAAACACTGAAACTGAGAAAACCCAAGATTACTTTCAAACCCACAAAGTGAAGCCGAGAGAGGAAGTGGGCAAAGGTAGGGACTTTTCCTATGCTTACAGTTGTACTTACACTAGATGAAAGTTTTTCAAGCAGAAGGGTAAAATTTACATGGATGGTTCCCTTTCAGATATTTCTACATGGAAAAGGATCAGTAAGAACAATGGGAGGTCAGTTTCTCCCTCATCTTACCAGGTCGTGATCCTTTCTACCCCTCTTCCTTCTAATGAGCAACGACGTAGACTTCTCAACAAAATAAATGACAGGGATGAAATGAGCACACCTTTATGGCTGTGCAGTACCCAGTCGAAAAGAAATAGCTGGGCTCCATCCAAGCCAGAGCACGACTGGAAGCATACCACAGCAATTGCAGGGCCATATTTAGGCAGTCAGAAAGGAGTGACCAAGAGAGAAATGGTCGGGGGAAACTATATGCCTGAATACCAGTAGGTGGCAAATTCCTGAGCTAAAAACAAGGTGTGCATCTACAAAAGGACCGATTCACAATTCAGACAGCTCGACTATGTATATTGCTTGAAAAGGTCCTTTCCATCACCACCAAACTGCGTTTAACACACTACCCATCTGTCTGATCTCATCTCATCGCCTTAAGTCATGTAGGCACCTGTACCTAAGCTAGGCATATTACACCTGACCAGTCTACTTGTAGATGTGATGAATCATGTGCTGCAGGTACCCGTTTCTTACTATTGACTCCAAGAGGATTACTAGAATGACTAATTCAGTAGAGGATTACCACCAGTTATGGCTTATCTCTTCAAGTGCCTTTGCAGGGGTAGACCTGAGCTATATGACATAATGCAATCAGCTGCAAAATAAAATGAATCTCATGTGTACTCTTAACACCTCAAAAAGGGTGAGAAATTGCACCATCTCCTTACTGCATGCATTCTTCCCTAAAATCTCAGGTGGTTATGGGAAACAAAAGAATAATATCGAAGCAATCTAATCTGTGGCTGTGGAACTAGCTCTGTATATGATTCTAGCCAAAGATAACTAGAGACAGTTAATAACTTCAGTGGAAGTTCCTTTCTGTATTTTCACATTTGTTCAAGAAGAAAGGAAAAGGAAAGCAAAGCAAAACAAAGCAAAGCAAAGCAAAGCGAGAAGGCAGAGAAGCTGCAAAACTTACCTCGCCTGTGTTTAGAGATCTAATATTTTGTGTAAGGGCTGTACAACTTTATCTCCTCAACTTCTGTCTCCCCTGGTATGAATGTGTTAGAGCACAGCGCCTTTAAAGAACATAGAATGGCTTCTGGAAAGCTTCCAAAACTTGCTTAGGAGGTGGCTGTTAGTGTATAATCCAACCCCATCTAATTTATTACTTGCTTTCGTGTGTCACAAGTGTATCTTGATGTTTCCTGCCTATGTGAGAAGTGGTTTAATAGGCTGTGTGGATGATGTGACCTGGGTGTGCTGAATGATGTTTTCATACCCCAGCAGCTGCAAAAAGGGCTGAGAAGAAAACCATTTAAGCACCAACCTTTAACCCTCTCCAAGGAAAGCTTCCACCTGAAGGGCTCTTGGGGCTGGAGGAGGGAGGGGTGGAGGCTTGGTGAAGGGAAGGCGTGAAAGAAAGGGGCAAAGGAGGAGAATGAGTTCTGTCTTGACTGAAAAGTTTAAGTAAATATATTTTAAAGAAACAGTTGTCAGTCAATGCTTTTCTAATGATATCACAAAGGCATTTCAGGGTTTCTCCATAAGAAATAACAGTCAAAGGAGTAGCTGAGTATTCAACTGGACAAGCATATGCATGGACCTATCCAGCTAACGCTTCTCGGAGTTCTTCCTTACTCCAAGCTGATAGTTGTATGGATTTCCCATGTGTAAAGGGCCATTAGGTCCACTGCTCTGGCTTCCTAGCATTGTGAATGCTAAAACAGTCCATTTGTAATCTAGATATTTTCTCTCCTTTTTTAACTTCTGTGTGTTCCAAAAAACATGTAAAAGAGAAATCTTCATTAAAGAAAAAAAGAAAGAAACCTCAAGCTGTAGGAAGAGTCACCATCCTCCAGGGATGGTAAAGAATTCCTATCACAGGAGTCTTTTAAGGACAGGTTGGGCTCATTTCTCTCAGGAGTGGTACAATTAAGCTTTTATAGGGACAGAAGATGTCCTGGGTGACCTCTTGATGACCCTCCAAGTCCTATCTCACCAGAAATTTCATCACTGGAAATCCAGTGAATAAAGCCTCTTTGCAAGAATTTGCATGTTTTAACAGAGGTCAGTGAATTACCAAGTCAGTCAAAAAAATCCTTCATTTACGAACTGGGAAACTGAGGGAGGAAGTCACCTATTTAACGCCGATGGAAGTCAGCGAATTTAACCCTGACTTAGTCACTCTAGGCTCTTCTGCAGAAAAAAATGAATGTCTCTGGAGGCAGATGCATCTGATCTACCTCAGAACTGATTTTAGGATGCGATTAGGTGTGAAATAGACATCTAGCTTTTAAAGAAAACAACCTAGGGCGGACAACTCTCAACTGTCATGATGGGCCCCATCTTTCTTAACCTGAGCGGTTGCAGTCAAAGGTGAACCTATGAAATGAAACCAACGAAGCAAATAGACATGCTGATTTATATCAGCATATCATCTCAACCAAGGCCCAAGTCAAATTCATCATGGCTCTGAACTCTACTGTGTATTTGTAGCTTATGCCTCATGGATGTCAGGAAAGACATTGTCTCAGCTACTGTCCTTTGCTTTGTTTTGCTGAAATTTCTGGAAATGTGGAATGGCCTGATAGCAACATAGTTAATGTCTCCATCTCCTCTGCACAGAATGCCAGCAATCTCCACAGTGAAAACAGAAATCCTACAGTTAATGAGAATAAATACTGGTAAAGAAATGTCTTGGTGAAAATAGTCCCCTAACTTAAATGTCCTTTTACTGTCGCCTGGAGTCTTGGGCAGCTTAATGAGGGTTAACAGTAGTCACTGCAGGAAACAAGAGTATTGGGTAAGAAGGTAAACAAAGTCTTACAGTCTTTGGGAAAGGAAGAGGAACAGCAGATGACAGAAGCCAGAGATCAGGCCAATAGCATCTGGCCTGCTAACCTAGTATGAGTCAGCCTGCCACTTTCTGTACCCAGTGGCACACATGGCAGCAACTTGGCTAGCATCACATTCATGTCCTTTTGTTTCCCTAGCCAAATGGACTACCAGAGGTGACTTAATGCACAAGTCCAAATGAAGAATTGCTGCTACCTCCTGCTGCAAAATAATTCCCCGTTGGGGTGCGCTTAGTGCCAGCAAAGGAGAAAGGTCTTTTCTCCATTTTCATTCCACTTACCTCGGCACCTGGCTCTGGACACCACTATGGCAGCAGGTCATGCTCAGGGGAGCTTTGATTTGGACAAGGAGGGACTGTGCATGGTGAGATGAACGAGGTTTTGCAGCTGGATAGTGAATACTGGCAAGGGGTTTGTTGACAGAGCCATGGTGAGTGTGTGTTGTGAATTTGATGATGGGCAGGATGGGGACAAGGCACGGTGTGGAGAGAAGTTGTGAAACTTGAAATGGATGCTACGTGGCCAGGGGCTGTCTTTGTGGAGTTTGTGAAATCAGAAGTGCCTGAGGTGTGGTGAGGGACTGTGCTGAAAGATCGTATGAAGTGGCAGGTAATACTGTGGGTGCTAAGCTGTGTTGAAAGACCTTGTGACATCAGAAGCGGACATCGTGTTTTGAAGGGTAACACTAGGGGAGGTTGCAAAATTGTGGCTGCGGAGGTGTCATAAGGCTGGCTAGAGAGTTCAAGGAGACCCTACTGTAGAACAGGTTCTGTGAAGTAGGAGGGGACAATGTATGGTGACAGCTTGTGTTGGGAGAGGTTTTGAGGTCAGAAGAGGACACTCGGTAGTGATGAGTGTGCTAAGGGAGGTTCTGTAGTGACAGTGGACCCTTGGGGAAGGAGAAGTTGTGTTGAGGGAGGTTGTGAAATCAGCAGCAGGCATTATGGAAGAGGACTGTCAATTTCTCAATCTGTGTGACCCTGAGCAGCAGTAGAGCATCTTCTGCAAGGTCTGTGAAACTAGAGCTGCTCATGGATGCAGCTGGGAAGCAAAGCATCAGTGCAAGAGTCAAGCTATAACTTTGGACAGACAGTTCTTGTGTTCTTTATATCGTGAGACTGTCTGAAGAAGGGAGAAGTAGTGAAAAAGCATTTCCTAAGCCATGACAGTGACAGGTTCTGTGCTGGGAGGGAAGGGGGTAGTGGCTGAAATCTAAGTGACCACATGCAAAAAACTAGATACTTCCTCAAGAGAGTGACTGGCTGTTTCTCCAGACGTCACATTGAAATGACCATGGCTTTTTTAACAGTGTCTAAATAGCCCAGCACCAGGATTTGATTTTACAGCACAAGGATTTTGTCTGGACACAGAATTCAGGTGACCATTTTCACCAGCAGATCCACACCAGGCAGTTACTGCAAATAGTCCCTGAAATACCAAGGAACCCACAAGAAGGTGAGAAAGTCATGGATGGCTGCAGCGGTCTTTGCCATTGCCCTCTGTCTCTTGCTTTCTGCCATGATTTTGGAGAGATGGTGAGGGGAAGGGAGGAGAAAAAAGAACGGGGGGAAAGGAGCTCCAATATTTTCCTTTCCTGCTGGTTAGAAAATGGCTATAGCTACACAATTGTCTTGATCATCTTCAAGATAAGGAGATCTTCATTCTAGGGATCTTTTTCCAAGAACAAATGCTATTGCATTGCCCTAAATGCCCATCCGTCATAGAAGGTGGCATTCTTCAGAGATCAAACACTAGCAGTTTTGGTCTTAGATGATCAATTAAGATTAGCTGAGAAAACACAACAGCATAACTCTGTGTCCAGACAAGGAGATGTCTTTGTGGTGTCAAGTTTGTTCAGACTAACAGCTGCCACAAGAACTATACTGTACTCAGCATGCAAACCACAGGAAGGCTGTTTAATCTCAAGGGAAAGAAAGACCAGCTAGACTGCTGCTATTTGATGCAGGCTTTCATTAATTAGTTTCATTAAGGAAGTAGACTCAGGTTTTGAATATGCTTTGGAGGCAGCAGTCTTACCAAAGGAGTCTACCAAAGTCTTATAAGAGATATACGAGAACTGTGAGCAACTTTTCCACTTGCTTTTGCACGGTCTATGGAAGTCATAGGATGGTTACTTGACTTGCATTATATGGAATGCAAAGTTTTTGATGATTCGGCATATCTCCACAGGGCGTCCATTACAACCAGTATGACACTACGTGACAGTACACTATCAGTGGCCCAGGCTGATGCTGTTTAACATTACGAAATCTGATTGAAATGCCTTAGCTAGAAACGTAATCACCTGATGTTCCCTAAATGGCCAATGGAGAGAGAGGCACCTCCAGAGGATGACCCACATTTCAGGTGGGGTGAATTGCCTTGTGGAGATGATGGCAGCAGGGAGGTAAAACAACCACTTTCTTAATGTGAGCACCTGGTCAGAAGGTTGGAGTGGGCAAAGGCAGAGGTAGGTGCCACTCAAATAGTTGTGTCCTCTTTAAATCAGTTGGCAAATTGCTTCAGGTCACACAGAGAGGTTGTGGCAGAGGAGTGTGCTGCAACTGGATTCTCCAAAGGGTGGGTAACCACTAACCATCGGGTCTTCCTTTCTCCTCACAGCAGACTTGGTTCACAGAATTAGCAGCTGCTTCAGGTACTTTCTACTGTGGATCAAGGTCTGATAATTTTTCATTGTGGGAGATCTGCTGCCACCCCACAACCAGATGGAGAGGAAGTGAACACAGTCATAAGGCCATATATTTTCAATGGGCTTGCTACAGATGTTCAGGGAGGAGGTAGCCTTCTGAGTGTTATTGGGCAAGCAGTAAGCTACTCTACTAAGATAAAGAAACAGAAGGTGAGTTTGGACTCAGATGTTACATGCAGGACTTACCTATCTGTTCTGAAACAAACTGTGCTACAACAGACATTCCTTGCTTTCTGAAAGAGACAATGCTTTTTATTTCCCTTAGTCCGTTTCAGAAGTACATACTTAAATTCTTTCTTGGATCTAACAGGCTCTAAAGGCTTGATGTTAGAAACACTCGAGGTCCCATAATGGCTGAGGATGGAATCTTCTAGCTCCCTACAAAAGAGTATGCCGCAGTGCCAGAAGTTCCCTGGGTTCAGTCAACCCTAAAAGACACATCCTGCAAGCTGTGGTGATGACATTAAGGGTGCAGTTCACCTCACCTGCCTTCAGCCATCCAGATGTTAAGCCACTAGGTGAAGCTAGCACCATGGGATGTGTCTGCAGTCAGCAGAGAAAGACAGGCAGCTGACTGTGCACACCTAAGACACCTATCTTAGGGCCAAAATATTACCCTTGCAGGTGCTCCTAAACCTCCATTAATTCTAATGGTAGCTTTAAAAGCTAAGTGCAATGAGACGTTTGTATTCTTAATGGACAAAGTTAGGTGCAATGGTTCCACTCGGATTCCCAACCAAGCACTGCCGGTGTATATGCCTGTCACAGACTCATGCGGCAAAATTATCCCCACTGCCCCAGCTATCAGCTGGACGAGGAGATTACCTGCATAGTTTTTCCGTGTAGCACTGGAGACAGGGTGGGCTGTTGAGATGAAACAATAATGTTTCAATTTGTCACATTTCACCCGTTCAGGTAGTCTGTCTCCCCACTTGCTGTGGCATTTGACAAAGGGGTAAGGAACTATTCGTGTCGGTTAGGTTATCCCATGATTCACCTCTTCACCACTGTCCTTATTTTGACTTGTTTCTCTCTTCTTTTTGACTATCTCCTGCTGTCTTTCATGGCACTTCTCTATCTTGTCATGTCCAAATTAACAGCTGGCAGGGCGAGTAGGAAAGAGTCACACAGTTTGACCTCATTGCACAAAAATGGAGTGAATTTTATTTCTGGACCTTTGGTTTTGGGGTTTTTTTGGGGGGCAAGATTCTCATTCAAATCCCAGTATCATGGAGGAGGGAGCAGGGTGAATTGACAGAACGGTGTGAAAGGATTATTTAAGCCATAATTCCAATGTCATGTGAGGGTCAGACACTTCCTCCTACACATGGTGCTTAAAACTTCTGAGAAAGAAATTAGTAAGGCCTGACTCTGTCAGACTGAATTATTATCTATACATAAGGCTCCAGAGGCCAAACCAATCACATTAAACTACATTTCATTAAAATAGAAATCAGTCATCAACATAAAAAACTACCAGCTATTATGACTACTCGACGATGTTTTCTGGGAGTATGGATAGGAAAAACTCGGTCTGATTTAATGCTACCTTAATTTGTATGTTGACTATCTACAACTTTCATACACTTTTGACAATATTCATCTCACCTAATCGTAGCTATATGAAGCAAAGACAATTATATCTGAGCTAATATCCCTGGGTTCCCTCTTTATTAAGACAGGAAAATGAGGAACTTTTTGGGTATGATCAATCTGAGCTAACATTGCTTTATTTTAACGTACTTGTTCCCACCACTGGCTGTAAAAGGATCCTCAAGAAATAAGTTCAAAAAGAGACACATACATTGCAATCTAGCTTTTCCTACATGCCACACACAATTTGGCCTCAGATACGGTGTTTTAAATGACACATAGAAGCTCTGGGCTCCAAGTCCAAACACAGCAATCCTTCCCTGAATCTACCTCTGGCTACAAAGAGCTGGAAAGGCATTGCAAACACCACCAGATGATCAGGAGAGAAAGTCACATGAGCTACCACCTCTGTGCTCTCTGCTTACAGGTCTGTGTGAAATCAGAGACAGTGACAGATCAGTACTTCACAGTGAAGCCCTCATTATGAGTGCTAAAACTACATCAACCTTCCTTCCAAATACAACCAGCCTGGCTGAAGGGGCTAATTACAGTGGGATTGTGCAAAAGGCAGAGCCGTCATAGGCTCTCCTCAAGTTCATGGAGAGCTTCTGCCTCATCAGCTCTGCCTCTGGCATGGTGGGAAATGGCACGGTCCTGCGGTACCTCGGCTTCTGCATCCGGAGGAACCGCTTCACTGTCTACATCCTGAACCTGGCTGCCGCTGACTTTGGCTACCTGCTCTGCATTGCCATCGAAACAGTTCAGTGCCTGATGCACTTCAATGTGGGAGTGCAGTTTGGGATATTCCTCTTCCTGGATCTTTTCACGTACGGGACTGGCTTGTATCTCCTGACAGCCATCAGCATTGAGAGGTGCCTGTCTGTCCTCTGTCCCATCTGGTGCCGAAGCCATCGCCCAAAGCACTTGTCCGGCATCATTTCCGGCCTGCTCTGGAGCCTCTCGCTGCTGCTGAACATGCTGGGGTACGTTTCTTGCACTGTTCGCCCCTCCAGCAACTGCCACATACTCCTCATCACCATTGGAGTCCTGGACTTCCTCTTCTGCACGCCCCTCATGCTGGTATTCAGCCTCACCCTCTTCCTCAAAGTCAAGTGCAGCTCCCAGCACCTCCAAACAGGCAGGCTCTTCACCCTGATTATGCTCACCGTCCTCTTCTTCCTCATTTTTGCTGTTCCGCTGAGCGTCCTGATCCTCTTTGACTTCTGGGGTTATAAATTTCTCTACTCCCCAGAGACTGGTTTTGTGCTGTCCTGTGTCAATAGCAGCCTCAGTCCAGTTCTTTACTTCATTGTGGGCAGCTACAGGGATCGGAGGATTCGGCTCACCCTTCCAGGCTGGCCAATCCTTGAAGATTCAGCAGATGACAAAGATGAATGGGAAAGCCACAAAACAATAACTATGCCCTCTTAAATTCATCCCTTCTTTTGCCTGAACCCCTTCTGCATTGGAGACAAAAGGAAAGAGAGAGGAAGACTATGAAGATTCCTTTAAACCATTGGACTCTAGAAATCGGGGCGGGGGGGAAGTGAACATAAGGCTTTAATTTAGGGTTATCCCAAGCCATGTTGCTAGTCCGCTACATTAAGCCCATATTCAAATGCCCTTTGTTCATTTAGACTCCTGCACAACATGGCATGAGAAGCAGGCTGCATAGCTTTCTATCTCTGCTTACTGTCACTGTCCTTGGGTGCTAAATTTATTAAACACCTTTTTAAAATGTATCAGCCTGGTCTTTGTTTGCTTCTTGCTTTCAACCTTCACGCTAATTGAGAGCAAAAATCTCAGCTCCTTCTCCATCAATTTTCTTGCTCCTAAAGCCATTGCATAGACCACATATTGTCAAAAGTGTCTGGTCAAAAATAATTTCAAAAACAATTATTTTTGGCAATAAACCATATAAGGGATCTCTCCCCACCCCTCAACATTCATTTTTGGGAAAAAAAGAAGGTTTTCTAAAAGAAATGTGGAAGGAAGAATGACCACAATGTATTGAAGGAAGGGAGAGCTATATGGGGATGCATGTTCTCCTCTGCTTGAGTGCTTTTCCCTAGGTGTCTGCCTGGATGCTGTCCCTGCTTACCAGAAGGAACTGGCCAACCTCCCTCCAGCCACAAACTGACAGCTCTCCCTGAAAAAGGAAGAGATGCAGGGTGAGGCAGCATGCAGGCTGTGAGAATACACATGAAAAAAGGGATGTGAGTGTGTCAGAGTTCAAAGGAAGGAATCCTAAGGGAATAACGAAGAGAGTCCCCCTGCTGCCACAAAACTCCCACCACCTGTGGGGCACAGGACTGTGTAGGAAGTTCCTCAGGGCAGAGAGAAGGGAAGACTGACAAATTCCCATCCCAAAGAAGCCACTAGAGGTAGGAGAGAACTTGGCTAGCCCTGACCTTGCAAAGGAGGTGCAGTGGGTCGACCACCTGATTTGCTGGGAAAGGTTGCTGGGTAGAGCCAAGCCCCCTTGCAGGCCAGAAGCACTCCTGTAAAACAGCAGCAAGCTGGGGAGGCAGTGAGGCTCTATCAGACACACAAGAGCCTGCGGGGGCAGCGAAGGAAGGCACACAGCAGGCGGTCCCCTTTCTCCTGGAATCTGCTCCAAAGACTTGTGAGGGCCCTGTGAAAACCTGGCCAGAAGTAATCCAGAACATCTTTTGAAGGATCACAGGGGGAAGAACAAGGTGTTGGAGAATACAGGCAGGATTGACCTGTCAAGGACATCATCTCACTCTGAGCTCACCATGACTCTCAAGTAGTGTGACACATCCCTGCAGTGAAATGGGCTGATAGGGTTAATGCAAGAAATTCAGCCAAATAGAGAGCTGGGGCCAAAGCTGACTGCATGGTCTCTTGTACACTTTCCATGTCATCCATCATGTCAGAGGTAATCCTCAATAGGCCATTCACTCTCTTTCTTCTTAAAAGAACAGATGTGATCTGAGAGGGGAAGTAATATGCTAATGCTACTTAAGATGACACAATTACATGAAACTTAGAAGTACAGATACTATTTTTCTGCTTTTCCTGTTCAGCTTAGTAAAGTGCGAGTACATCTGCCCTGGCAGTTAACTGGTCAGGAATCTGGACTGTTATGAGCTGCTGCTTATCCCTTCCTGGGGATTTTTATCAGCTGTGTAAGGATACAAGGATATGGAAGAGCAGGGAGGAAAGTGCTGGAGGGTGAGGGAGGGAGAGAGGCAGTGGAGCAGTAAACACAGAAGGAAGCAGAGATTTGGGCCAGCAGTCCTTCACATTTTTCCCCAAGAAACCCTGCAGTCTGTATTGCATCCTTATGGAAACTGGCCTAAAGCGGATTGGCCACACACTCCCTATATATATCTATAGATCTATATCTATATCTATATCTCAAGAACTCATCGTAATTCTTACTGGAAGGTTGCTCTTGGCTACCCGCATTCAGAACGCCCTTTCCAGGAAAAGCAGCCAAATCCTATCAGGGGTTGTCCTTTCTAGGCTGTGCAAGGTTGGACACCAACTTAACCTTACATTTTCTGAACACTAGATGGTTTCCGAGCTCATCGGGATTACCGTTCTTTTGAAACTGATCTCTAACAGGAAATAGCCTGCTAAAGACCATATCTCAGGAGAGAGATACTATCAAAAACCATTTTTACCTGTTGTAGACAGAGTGCAGTCCAAACACATTTGTTAGCATGAAAATTAGAACCCTTGTACAAATTATACATATGCAAAGAGGAATTAGGGACACATTTGTCCAACAATTTTAAAAAGAACTGATGCTTTTTGTCATGTTCTGACATAGTGAATTGATCCCTGCAGCTCAAACCTGTCTCTGTCAGAGGCAAGGACTCCTTACAAAGCTTTCCTTGCTGGTGTTTCTGGCCCTGCTTTTCGCCTTCCTCTCCCATCCCTTAAGCAACCTTGTCACTTGGAAAGCTAGTATTTCCCAGCTGCATGATAGCTGGAATTTGTCCCCTCAACATCCCTCAGGACTTTTCGTGAAGAGGTCGCTCTACACCAGCTCAAACTGAAGGAGAATTGAGCTCACAAAGTCTGGTTTTGTCTGAACATGGAGCAAGTTTCAGGGCATTCAGCCATGCTCTTGACTTCTAATCCTCTCTGTGTAGAGGAAATGACTCATGGAAAGAAAGTTCAGAAGACAAACAGGGCAAAAAAAAAAAAAAAAAAAATTTAGCTGACAGAGATTCCTATTTTGTATAGATTGTTTCTGTCCTGGTAATCAGATGAATATTAGCACCCACTTAATTGTGAGATTTGGTGGTGGTGGTGGTGGTGTTCTCTGCTCTTCATGGATCTCATGCATATTTCATAATATATTTTCTCCATCTGAAAATCCATCTGATTTTCTCAGTCCATTTTGCATTTTCTGGAGCTGCCTTAGGATGCATTTCCGTTATAGCTGTGCTTTGCATTAGAGTAGCAACATATGCATCACCCATTTTGTGGGATGTTCCTGACAAAGAAAAGGGATATGAGAAGAACCAAGAACACTCATCATACAATGTGTCGTGGAGGGAATACTATTAAAACTACTGTCAAAGAGAACCCTAAATATAAGGCAAATCATACTGAAAAGAAATAAAGGGAAAACAAAAGGAAAAGGAAATGGTGACTGGACCAGGTAAATACTTTTTTATGTAAGACACAGGAAAAATCTTTGCTGAAAGCTTCAGTGTGGGCTGAAAAAGGACAAACAAAAAGCCAAGGTTATTTGAGAAGAGCTAACTCCAGCCGTGCTAGTCTGGTACTACACAGCTGCACTTGCTCTTTGGCAAGGGAATAACATGTCCTGCAGTGATTTCAGAGGGAGCAGGACCAGTCCCTATGTGATTCAATGAACTACATATGAGGAGTTAGCATGCTTGGCATATTCCCTTGCAGCTGGCCTGCCCAAGTGGATCTTTTGTCATGCAAACAATTTATAGCATCCCCGTTACCCAATTCCACCCTGTAACATGTTTGATCTGTGCCCCAAGATGGCTCTTCATGTTCCACCTTTACCATACCGGCCTCAGTCCATCCTGTGCTTAATAAACTCCAGGCCTCAAGTGCTCCTCCCGTGCCATGCTCCTGACCTCATCAGACATTTGTGCTTGGGTAAACACCTGGCTGTTGGTCACAGCTTCTTACGGCTGCCTTGGTCCACACAAGAGCAAGGTTTTCATGTGAACTGCATTTGTGTAGCTCCAGCAAGGTGCAGAGGTATTACCTAAACCTACACATTGCCCCCGAGACTATCACAAGAAAGAGCAACACTTCTACTAGTTATGGTCATTTTCTCTTCTCTCGTATTGTTCAAGAAAACTTCATTTAGAGATAAAATAAATGTAAAGCATTTAGGGTGGGAAGGATTTATCTTTAGTCTTGGTAAAAGCTAAGGGTAGGATTTAGGTCACCGGACTTTGGGTCCTCACAGTGTAGGTGTGCCAGGTGCCTAGGATCCCACTACAACCACGGAGATCCAGGAAATGCAGTCAGTGGAGCCGAAAGAACAAGTGGATATAGAAGGAGAACAGCAGAGAGGTCTCATGGTTTCTAGTGAAATCTCTGCTAAAGCAATATTATAATCAACTGTCAAAGGGCTTCTCCAAACCTTGTTAACTGACATGAAATGGCTTCAGGAGTACTGTTACTCCGTAGAAAACAAACAAAAAAGAGAAGTTTTGACCCCTGTTAGTTCTTTGAACTACTGGGATAGCTCGCATGACTGGAATGCTGTCATGGATGGCTACGTGCTTTTTAGGAAAGACAGGCCAGGAAAGCGAGGTTGTGGAGTTGCTCTTTATGTGAGAAAGCAACTGGAATGTATTGAGCTGTGCCTAGGGGTGGATGAAGAGCGAGTCGAGAGCTTATGGGTAAGGATTAAAGGGCAGGCTAGCATGGGTGACACTGTTGTGGGTGTTTACTACAGGCCGCCTGATCAGGAAGAGGAAGTCAATGAGGCCTTCTACAGACAGCTGGAAGTAGCCTCACGATCCCAGGCCCTGGTTCTCATGGGGGACTTCAACCACCCTGAGATCTGCTGGAAAGACAACACAGCTAGGCACAAACAGTCCTGGAGGTTCCTGCAGAGCATTGGTGACAATTTCTTGACACAGGTGGTGGAGGAGCCAACAAGGAGAGGTGTGCTGCTGGACCTCGTACTAACAAACAAAGAAGGACTGGTGGAAGATGTGAAGGTCGGGGGCAGCCTTGGCTGCAGTGACCATGAGATGGTGGAGTTCAGGATCCTGCGAGGAGGAGGCAGGGCACCAAATAGGATCGCAACCCTGGACTTGAGGAGAGCAAACTTTGGCTTCTTCAGGGACCTACTTGGAGGAATCCCATGGGTTAGGGCCCTAGAAGGAAGGAGTGTTCAAGAGAGCTGGTTAATATTCAAACATCACTTCCTCCAGGCTCAAGAACGGTGCATCCCTATGAGTAGGAAGTCAAGCAAAGGAGGCAGGAGACCTGCATGGATGAGCAAGGAGCTCCTGGCAAAACTCAACCAGAAGAAGGAAGTCTACAGAAAGTGGAAAGGGGGACAGGCCACTTGGGAGGAATATAGGAACATTGTCAGAGTATGCAGGGATGCAACGAGGAAGGCTAAGGCCCGTTTGGAATTAAATCTGGCAAGCGATGTCAAGGACAACAAGAAGGGCTTCTTCAAAGACATCAGTAGCAAGAGGAAGACTAGGGAAAATGTGGGCCCTTTGCTGAATGGGGTGGGAGCCCTGGTGACGAAGGATGCAGAGAAGGCAGAGTTACTGAATGCCGCCTTTGCTTCAGTCTTTCCTGCTCAGGCCAGCCCTCAGGAACCCCAGACCCTGGAGGCAAGAGAGAAAGTCTGGAGAAAGGAAGACTTTCCCTTGGTGGAGGAGGATCGGGTTAGAGATCATTTAAGCAAACTTGACACCCACAAATCCATGGGCCCCGATGGGCTGCACCCACGAGTGCTGAGGGAGCTGGCGGATGGTATTGCTAAGCCACTCTCCATCCTCTTTGACAGGTCATGGAGAACAGGAGAGGTGCCTGAGGACTGGAAGAAAGCCAGTGTCACCCCAGTCTTCCAAAAGGACAAGAAGGAGGACCCAGGGAACTACAGGCCAGTCAGCCTCACCTGCATCCCTGGAAAGGTGATGGAGCAGCTCATCCTGGAGGCCATCTCCAAGCATGTGGAGGACAAGAAAGTGATCAGGAGTAGTCAGCATGGCTTCGCCAAGGGGAAATCATGCTTAACCAATCTGATAGCCTTCTGTGATGGAATGACTGGCTGGGTAGATGAGGGGAGAGCAGTGGATGTTGTCTCCCTTGACTTGAGGAAGGCTTTCGACACTGTCTCCCATAGCATCCTCATAGACAGGCTCAGGAAGTGTGGGTTAGATGAGTGGACAGTGAGGTGGATTGAGAACTGGCTGAATGGCAGAGCTCAGAGAGTTGTGATCAGCGGTGCGGAGTCTAGTTGGAGGCCTGTAGCTAGCGGTGTCCCCCAGGGGTCAGTCCTGGCTCCAGTCTTGTTCAGCTTCTTCATCAATGACCTGGATGAAGGCACAGAGTGCACCCTCAGCAAGTTTGCTGAGGATACAAAACTGGGAGGAGTGGCCGATACACCAGAGGGCTGTGCTGCCATTCTGAGAGACCTGGAGAGGCTGGAGAGGTGGGCGGAGAGGAACCTCCTAAAGTTCAACAAAGGCAAGTGCAGGGTCCTGCACCTAGGGAGGAATAACCCCTGGCACCAGTATAGGTTGGGGGTTGACCTGCTGGAAAGCAGCTCTGCCGAGAAGGATCTGGGAGTGCTGGTGGACACCAAGTTAAGCATGAGGCAGCAATGTGCCCTTGTGGCCAGGAAGGCAAATGGTATCCTGGGGTGCATCAGGAAGAATGTTGCCAGCAGGTCGAGGGAGGTGATTCTCCCCTCTACTCAGCCCTGCTGAGGCCACATCTGGAGTACTGCGTCCAGTTCTGGGCTCCCCAGTACAAGAGGGATGTGGCACTACTGGAGCAAGTCCAGCGAAGGGCTACAAAGATGATTAGGGGACTGGAGCATCTCTCTTATGAGGAAAGGCTGAGAGAGCTTGGCCTGTTTAGCTTGGAGAAGAGAAGGCTGAGAGGAGATCTTATTAACGTGTACAAGTATCTGAAGGGAGGGTGTCAAGAGGATGGAGCCAGACTCTTTTCAGTGGTGCCCAGCAACAGGACGCGAGGCAACGGGCACAAACTGAAACACAGACAGTTCCATCTGAACATGAGGAAAAACTTCTTCACTGCGAGGGTGACAGAGCACTGGAACAGGTTGCCCAGAGAGGCTGTGGAGTCTGCTTCTCTGGAGATATTCAAAAATCCGCCTGGACGCGATCTTGGGCAACTGCTCTAGGTGACCCTGCTTGGGCAGGGGGTTGGACTAGATGATCTCCAGAGGTCCCTTCCAACCTCAACCATTCTCTGATTCTGTGAAATGACTTCAGGAATACTGTTACCCCATAGAATTAAAATGAACAAAAAAGAAAAGTTTTGACCCCTGTTAGTTCTTTGAATGTTCTGGTGCAGACATTTTCCCTTCTTCCTCTGCCCTCAACTTAATTTCAAAAAATCAGATTTAGATCCATTCCTTTTAAATCCAGCCCTTCACTTGCTCATAAACTGTTTTAGTGTTAATTAGATCCACGCACCAGCCAACCCAGAAAGAGAGTAATGGAGAAACAAAGGAGGGAAGGATTGAGGGCAGGAGCCAAAAATAAAAAATAAAAAATAGGAAGTCTGGAGAGCTGGATGGAGAGGCAGAGAAATGCCCTTTCAGCCCTGCAGCAACAGGCAAGTGCCAGTGCCAGGAAGAGAGGTGACCCTCCCAGCAGCTACTGGGAAGACAGTGAGATAAGGTGCTGTGGCTGGGAGCTGAAAGCTTTCTCAGAAGCACTAGGGTGAGAGGCCTTGCATGGCACTGCGTAAGGGGAGCGAGGCATCCCCAGTGTGGGGCGAGACGGTGGTGGGGAAGAGATTTGGCACAGGGACAGGAGGGTGGCTGATGGCTCAGCAGGAGCTGTGTGCTGCAGCCACATAGGGAAGGGAAAAGCTCCTTACAAGCACCTTTCTCTCCACTGCCTGTACAGGCAGCCTAGGGCAACTAACTCATCTGGAGATGGCCATCTTGGGCGAAAGCTGGGAGAGATGAGTTGAGATGTCCTCTGGGGACAGCGATGGAGAGGCTCAGGGTGTAGGTGAGGAATTGGTGCTCTTCTCTACACACACAGAAGCACCACGCATCACTCCAGGACCCCTGTGTGTTGACCAGAGCAGCCGTGGCACCAGCTGAACGGTCCCCTAGGTGTTCAGACCTGAAGGATGTTTCTATACAAGCCCAAAATAGCCAGGATGAAACTCATCCCTGCTGAGAATGGCCTCCCAGGAGCTGCCAGAATGCACTGGAGTCCTGCAGGCTTGGCCTCAAGTCAAAGTGAGGGAAAAGACTCCCTGTAAGGTTCAGGGTCCCAAAGACATGCCCAGCATCCTGGGTCACTCTGCCTCCCTGTGCTCTGCATGCTCTGCATAGCCATGCTCTGTGCACCATGTCCCCTTCCACAAGGGGGGACCACGTAATGAGAAGAGGCACTGGCATGGTGTGCAGACAAGGATCGCTCTCACCCAGCTCCCTGGTCCCCAGCACAGCCCTGCTCGGAAGGGGCACGTCACCAGCTGAGCTGCTCCCACTGCAGTGGAGATGCCCTGGCTCCGCTGGGGGCTGAGCACTGCTGCCCACCTCCCCTCAGTCCCCTCTGCAGGCTGCCCCACCCTCCCACACCTCCTCGCCAGCAGGGATTTATACAGCAGTCTCTGCAGCAGTGTCTCTGGGCACTTGGCTTCCTTCTCCGCACGTTGCTTTCTCTGCAAACGCTTGTCGGAAGGTGACTTTCCCAGAGCCATGGAGCCGGTGGTGACGGTTGCTCCTGAAGAGGAAGTAAATGACCGGGTTGGTGCTGCTGTCCCAGAGAGATGAGCCAGGGACCATCAAAAATGGGAATTTACCAATGTTTGGCATGCAATAGTAATGCTTTTTCACTACTTCTCCCTTCTTCAGACAGTCTCACGATATAAAGAACACAAGAACTGTCTGTCCAAAGTTATAGCTTGACTCTTGCACTGATGCTTTGCTTCCCAGCTGCATTCATGAGCAGCTCTAGCTTCATAGACCTTGCAGAAGATGGCCTACTGCTGCTCAGGGTCACACAGATTGAGAAATGGTCAGTCCTCTTCCATAATGCCTGCTGCTGATTTCACAACCTCCCTCAACACAGCTTCTCATTCCCCAAGGGTCCACTGTCACTGCAGAACCTCCCCTAGCACATTCCTCACTACCAAGTGTCCTCTTCTGACCTCAAAACCTCTCCCAACACAAGCTGTCACCATACATTGTCCCCTACTACTTCACATTACCTGTTCTACTGTAGGGTCTCCTTGAACTCTCTAGCCAGCCTTATGACACCTCAGCAGCCACAATTTTGCAACCTCTCCTAGTGTTACCCTTCAAAACACGATGTCCGCTTCTGATGTCACAAGGTCTTTCAACACAGCTTAGCACCCACAGTATTACCTGCCACTTCATACAGTCTTTCAGCACAGTCCCTCACCACACCTCAGGCACTTCTGATTTCACAAACTCCATGAAGACAGCTCCTAGCTATGTAGCAGCCATTTCAAGTTTCACAACTTCCCTCCACACCATGCCTTGTCCCCATCCTGCCCATCATCAAATTCACAACACACACTCACCATGGCTCTGTCAACAAACCCCTTGCCAGTATTCACTATCCAGCTGCAAAACCTCGTTCATCTCACCATGCACAGTCCCTCCTTGTCCAAATCAAAGCTCCCCTGAGCATGACCTGCTGCCATAGTGGTGTCCAGAGCCAGGTGCCGAGGTAAGTGGAATGAAAATGGAGAAAAGACCTTTCTCCTTTGCTGGCACTAAGCGCACCCCAACGGGGAATTATTTTGCAGCAGGAGGTAGCAGCAATTCTTCATTTGGACTTGTGCATTAAGTCACCTCTGGTAGTCCATTTGGCTAGGGAAACAAAAGGACATGAATGTGATGCTAGCCAAGTTGCTGCCATGTGTGCCACTGGGTACAGAAAGTGGCAGGCTGACTCATACTAGGTTAGCAGGCCAGATGCTATTGGCCTGATCTCTGGCTTCTGTCATCTGCTGTTCCTCTTCCTTTCCCAAAGACTGTAAGACTTTGTTTACCTTCTTACCCAATACTCTTGTTTCCTGCAGTGACTACTGTTAACCCTCATTAAGCTGCCCAAGACTCCAGGCGACAGTAAAAGGACATTTAAGTTAGGGGACTATTTTCACCAAGACATTTCTTTACCAGTATTTATTCTCATTAACTGTAGGATTTCTGTTTTCACTGTGGAGATTGCTGGCATTCTGTGCAGAGGAGATGGAGACATTAACTATGTTGCTATCAGGCCATTCCACATTTCCAGAAATTTCAGCAAAACAAAGCAAAGGACAGTAGCTGAGACAATGTCTTTCCTGACATCCATGAGGCATAAGCTACAAATACACAGTAGAGTTCAGAGCCATGATGAATTTGACTTGGGCCTTGGTTGAGATGATATGCTGATATAAATCAGCATGTCTATTTGCTTCGTTTGTTTCATTTCATAGGTTCACCTTTGACTGCAGCTGCTCAGGTTAAGAAAGATGGGGCCCATCATGACAGTTGAGAGTTGTCCGCCCTAGGTTGTTTTCTTTAAAAGCTAGATGTCTATTTCAGACCTAATTGCATCCTAAAATCAGTTCTGAGGTAGATCAGATGCATCTGCCTCCAGAGACATTCATTTTTTTCCACAGAAGAGCCTAGAGTGACTAAGTCAGGGTTAAATTTGCTGACTTCCATTGGCATTAAATAGGTGACTTCCTCCCTCAGTTTCCCAATTCGTAAATGAAGGATTTTTTTGACTGACTTGGTAATTCACTGACCTCTGTTAAAACATGCAAATTCTTGCAAAGAGGCTTTATTCACTGGATTTCCAGTGATGAAATTTCTGGTGAGATAGGACTTGGAGGGTCATCAAGAGGTCACCCAGGACATCTTCTGTCCCTATAAAAACTTAATCGTAACCACTCCTGAGAGAAATGAGCCCAAGCTGTCCTTAAAAGACTCCTGTGATAGGAATTCTTTACCATCCCTGGAGGATGGTGACACTTCCTACAGCTTGAGGTTTCTTTTTTTTTTTTTCCTTTAATGAGGATTTCTCTTTTACATGTTTTTTGGAACACACAGAAGTTAAAAAAGGAGAGAAAATATCTGGATTACAAATGGACTGTTTTAGCATTCACAATGCTAGGAAGCCAGAGCAGTGGACCTAATGGCCCTTTACACATGGGAAATCCATACAACTATCAGCTTGGAGTAAGGAAGAACTCCGAGAAGCGTTAGCTGGATAGTTCCATGCATGTGCTTGTCCAGTTGAATACTCAGCTACTCCTTTGACTGTTATTTCTTATGGAGAAACCCTGAAATGCCTTTGTGATATCATTAGAAAAGCATTGACTGACAACTGTTTCTTTAAAATATATTTACTTAAACTTTTCAGTCAAGACAGAACTCATTCTCCTCCTTTGCCCCTTTCTTTCATGCCTTCCCTTCACTAAGCCTCCACCCCTCCCTCCTCCAGCCCCAAGAGCCCTTCAGGTGGAAGCTTTCCTTGGAGAGGGTTAAAGGTTGGTACTTAAACGGTTTTCTTCTCAGCCCTTTTTGCAGCTGCTGGGGTATGAAAGCATCATTCAGCACACCCAGGTCACATCATCCACACAGCCTATTAAACCACTTCTCACACAGGCAGGAAACATCAAGATACACTTGTGACACACGAAAGCAAGTAATAAATTAGATGGGGTTGGATTATACACTGACAGCCACCTCCTAAGCAAGTTTTGGAAGCTTTCCAGAAGCCATTCTATGTTCTTTAAAGGCGCTGTGCTCTAACACATTCATACCAGGGGAGACAGAAGTTGAGGAGATAAAGTTGTACAGCCCTTACACAAAATATTAGATCTCTAAACACAGGCGAGGTAAGTTTTGCAGCTTCTCTGGCTTCTCGCTTTGCTTTGCTTTGCTTTGTTTTGCTTTGCTTTCCTCTTCCTTTTCCTTTCTTCTTGAACAAATGTGAAAATACAGAAAGGAACTTCCACTGAAGTTATATCTAGTTATCTTTCGCTAGAATCATATACAGAGCTAGTTCCACAGCCGCAGATTCGATTGCTTCGATATTATTCTTTTGTTTCCCATAACCACCTGAGATTTTAGGGAAGAATGCATGCAGTAAGGAGATGGTGCAATTTCTCACCCTTTTTGAGGTGTTAAGAGTACACATGAGATTCATTTTATTTTGCAGCTGATTGCATTATGTCATATAGCTCAGGTCTACCCCTGCAAAGGCACTTGAAGAGATAAGCCATAACTGGTGGGAATCCTCTACTGAATTAGTCATTCTAGTAATCCTCTTGGAGTCAATAGTAAGAAACGGGTACCTGCAGCACATGATCATCACATCTACAAGTAGACTGGTCAGGTGTAATATGCCTAGCTTAGGTACAGGTGCCTACCTGGCTTAGGTCGATGAGATGAGATCAGACAGATGGGTAGTTTGTTAAATGCAGTTTGGTGGTGATGGAAAGGACCTTATCAAGCAATATACATAGCCAGGCTGTCTGAATTGTGAATCGGTCCTTTTGTAGATGCACACCTTGTTTCTAGCTCAGGAATTTGCCACCTGCTGGTATTCAGGCATATAGTTTCCCCTGACCATTTCTCTCTTGGTCACTCCTTTCTGACTGCCTAAATATGGCCCTGCGATTGCTGTGGTATGCTTCCAGTGATGCTCTGGCTTGGATGGAGCCCAGCTATTTCTTTTGGACTGGGTACTGCACAGCCATAAAGGTGTGCTCATTTCATCCCTGTCACTTATTTTGTTGAGAAGTCTACGTCGTTGCTCATTAGAAGGAAGAGGGGTAGAAAGGATCACGACCTGGTAAGACGAGGGAGAAACTGACCTCCCATTGTTCTTACTGATCCTTTTCCTTGTAGAAATATCTGAAGGGGAACCATCCATGTAAATTTTACCCTTCTGCTTGAAAAACTTTCATCTAGTGTAAGTACAACTGTAAGCATAGGAAAAGTCCCTAACTTTGCCCACTTCCTCTCTCGGCTTCACTTTGTGGGTTTGAAAGTAATCTTGGGTTTTCTCAGTTTCAGTGTTTCCTGTGGATGCTTCATCCCTTTGTGCCTGCACGAGAATTTCTGATTATGCTGCAGATGGAAGTAGTTGGTAGATAACTTGGCTTAACTGAATCATTCCGCCGATTTGCTCACAGATCACCAAGACAAATGAGAAGACCTGGTTGTGATGTAATTCTGCAGGACTTAAAATGGTGCATTTTAACACCAGCTGACGGGGAATGTTTTGATGCTAGAAGGAAGCCCACACAGTGGATATTTTTATTAAAAGAGTGCCTGCTTTTGGCTGACCTTAAACTCTCTGTGAAGAGTTTAATCTGGTGGTTCCCACACTTCTTTGACCAAAGGAACTCTGGTGGTCTGGGTGCATAAAGGGAAGCTAGAGACGTTACACTCTTTCTAAAGATGTAGGCTACTCATTTATTAGTGACATGTAATGCTTGATGGGTTGTAGCTGGAATACAGGGTGAACCAAAGAAGTCCCATGTTTATGCTGGAATGTGACCTTGTCTCGAATGAGAAACTGTATGGATGTAGAAATGCCTAGGGACAAGGAGCTCAGCCATAACCTAAAACAGGTGGATGGCATTACAGAAAGCTCTGAGCTACTTTCAGGCACCAAAAGGGATTATTCTGTAAAGGTCATTCTAACCTGGTGGTGCTAATTTGCTTAAGCTCCTCATAGTGAGTGGAGGAAAAAAGGGTTCTGCAAAGGACCCTAATTCAGCCATTCTGAATCAGCCTATGAATCAGACCTATACTGGCTGTTGAAGGAGTTTAGTTAGATTAGCTTCATTAAGCTAAGCTAACCCTTGAAAGGATCACGCAGAGTGTATCAAAAATCATACTAGGTAAAATCAGTACAATGCTGGGACAGAAGATCTCACAAGAGTCTTTCATTCTTCCTTCCTCTGATAGAAACAATGCTGAGATTTAGAACAATGTGAAGTACTCCATTAAGTCATATGTGCAATTTTTTTCCCCTCCATGATAGATAACCTTCCCAGAACTCATTTTTCAGCCTGTGACATTTCATATTTACATTTCAAAATGTATAAACACAAGAGAGTTCTTTTCTCTGCATGTGGTTACATTTCCCTTCTAAACAAGAATTCAAAGATCATGTGTACTTATAAAGCAAATCATCATTCTGAGCAATATTTCCAGGTATTCTTAAAGACACCCATTTTACAAAGATTGCTGTCAGGGACTTTGTCTACCCTAAGGGCAAACATGCTGCATTATCTGCCTTGTAGTGCCCAAGGTGAACACTCTGGCCTTGTCCTTAGTGCATGGAAGGCTACCAGCCATGGAGCCAGTCCTTCAAAATCCTGGAGGACCAGGATTAAGGAACATATCACAGAGTGCACCTATCTCCGTGCCACCAAAGCCATGGCAGAAGCTTTGTACTGTGGAGAATTAAATAGCTGTGAAAAAAAAATACATGACAGAAACCAAACACTTCATAAGCTTAATACTAATGCTATATCTTTCTTGGTTTGCATCCACTTCTGATATAGAATTCATTACTAATACTGAAAAAATGCCGATGAATCATGTGTCTGTCTTTATTTTCCCAGGTGTATAAGCTATATATTGCATATTGCCACCCGACTGATCAACATGGAGAACGTAAGCAGTGTGAAGGAATTCATTCTTCTGGGCCTTTCAAAGAACCAAGGGGTGCAGAAAATATATTTTGTGGTGTTTTTGTTCTTCTATATTGTTACTGTGGCAGGAAATCTGCTCATCGTTGTCACTGTAGTTAGCAGTCAGAGTCTGAACTCCCCCATGTATTTCTTTCTCTGCCACATGTCCATTGCAGATATTTGCTTCTCTTCTGCCACAGCTCCCAAAATGATTGCTGACTTCCTTGTTGAGAAGAAAACCATTTCCTTTGGGGGTTGCATGGCACAGCTATTTGGGTTACATATTTCCGGCGGCGCTGAGGTCTTCATCCTCACAGTGATGGCCTATGATCGCTACTTTGCCATATGCAGACCCCTGCACTACACCACCCTCATGACCAGGCGTGTGTGTGGCTGGATGGTGATGGGTTCATGGGTGGGGGCCTTTGTGCACTCCCTGGTGCAGACCCTCATAACCATTAGCCTCCCTTTTTGCGGCCCCAACGAAATTGACCACTACCTCTGTGATGTCCGTCCCCTACTACAACTGGCCTGTACAGACACCTATGTTGTGGACATCATTGTCGTTGCCAATGGTGGAATGATTTGTTTGGTCTCTTTCATCATCCTGGTCACGTCCTACATTGTCATTTTGATTTCCTTGAAAAGGCGAACGTCCGAAGGGCGGAAGAAAGCCCTCTCCACCTGTGGGTCCCACATTACTGTGGTGATTCTCTTCTTTGGGCCATGCACATTCACCTACATACGCCCATCCAGCAGCCTCTCGGAGGACAAGAGCGTAGCTGTGTTTTACACTGTCATCACACCCATGCTGAACCCACTCATCTACACGCTGAGAAATGAGGAGATGAAAAGTGCCATGAGAAAATTGTGGAATAGTAAAGTTTGGCGTGAAAGGGTGAGGTGTAGAACTGTGGTAACATTTTCTCAGGAGCTGAGAAAATCAAGTCTCTCTCACTATAATTCCATTTTGGAAAATTTACTGAAAGCTCCCTTTTGAAGAAAAGCTTGGTTTTAGCTGTTGCAGTAATTAGGAAGAAGCTGAAAGTTCATGTTTTGATTGGAATGGCATTGTAAACTCTGTGACTAGCAGGGATTCCCTTTATGTTCTCTTTTTGAATAGCACAGGCCCAGGACTGGGGCTTCCAAGCACTGCTGAGACACCAGCAAATAAAGAAATGAATGCTATCAAAAATATTAAAATGTGTTCCAGGCAGAGCATCCCATTAGTCCGAGCTCTCCCAGGTGTAAACTTTCCGTCAGACAAACTCCTTCTACTCTGTAATCTACTCAGCTGGGAAACAATGGCCCAAGGTGTCTGCAAGGCTGTTGGTCCCCTGCTGCTGGAAGCAATTGTACCAAAGGCTTCCTTCCCCTTTACTTTGGAGTAAATGCCTTCTTAGGAGTACTGCATTGTCATATGCTGAATCCATGGGTTAGCAAGTAAACTGCTGATATTAGATGCTGGCTGGGTCATTTGCTGATGCAGATGATATGAGGAGAAGCTTCTCCCCTTCCCATTCCAGTGCAGCAACTCTCTGCCTTTCTGCAGTAGTTCACCTATCACTAATGCCCTCCTTCCTAGCCATCCCCTCTGCCCTTCATCTCTGCCTCAGATTTTGCATTTTACTGTTTATTACTAAAACAGAATCAAAGATCCAAGTGAAAGATAAATTGCTCACCGTAGGAAATTGTCGCCACCAAAGAAAGCATTGGGGGGCACAATTTTATGAGTCAATGAAAAAAAAGAGTTGTTTGGGAATAATTCCTGTACGCAGGATAACTCCTAGCCCAACAGGGCACATCTACAGGCCCAGGCAAAGGAAGAAACATGTATTCCAAGGGAATAGCTGGAGCAGCTACCCCTGCAGGAGGGAAGAGAAGAAATGTGAAGATGGAAGATTAAATCATCTCAGAGCCAGTCACAGCTGCCACAGGGAGGTTAGTTGTAGCAGTTAAGGTTCTCCACAAGGCCAAAGCAGCCACGAGGAGCCACGGGACCCTGACTCCTACCTTGCCAGGAGGAAAAGAGCAAATCAGCTGCGTGAGGGAGAAAGACATCTGTGTAATGCACTCTGAAAGTAACTAAAGCACTTTCTTTTTCCTTCCTTCACTTCACGTTCCCTATAAACACTTTCTTGCACTTGTGTTGCACCTTAACATGGCTTAAGTGTGGTTCAAGATAAGAAGGTGTTCCCTGCACAGGAGAGCGGCACATCTACGGACCAAACCCTGGGACAATGTCAGAAATGCTCTGCTTCCCCAAATGTCCTCTGCTCTATGCAGGGGGTGGCAGAGTGGGTTCCCATTTCACAGGCATGCACCAGTACACTGCGGACATCTCAGTGTCTTCTCCTCACCATGGTGGGTTATGTGGATGGCAGCCAGCAGGACGGAACTGGGATAAATCCTGATTCTCAAGGCTTAGAGGGATAGTATCCCTCAGGCCTGGGCCAGCATGTCCCTCACTCAGCATTCACACTCTGTGGACACAGCTAAAGGTGGGACCAGCCCCACCTGTTTGTAGCAGTCTAAATTCTTCATGCAATGAAGGACAGTTGTCTAGCTCAGCACCCTTGTCAACAGAGAGGGACAGGCGCCTTCAGAGGTTGCTCTGTCTCACCCGGGGTGGGGCAGGTAGAAAGACAGATGGGGCCCACTGACCCCCTTCATACTGAAACTGCTAAGGGGTTAGGGCACACGGCCAGTTCAAGCTAAGGCTTATAATCTAAAAACTGTTTTTTTTTTTTTAATGTTTTGGGGAAGAACGCCATGATTTTTCTGATTTCTCTTCCGCTTGCCGGATGCTAGCAGGCAACAGCAGGACCATAGTTTATGGAAGGCGTCAACAACAACAACAACATTTGATTCCTCTATACATTGGCCCAGACTCTTATAATGACTTAATATGAGGACTAACCAGCTGCTTCTATATTTTGCATTGCCTGAGTAAAAATACCTGGCAAGTAGTGAGGCCTGACCACAAACATTTTTAAAGTCTTGAAATGATTTCCTCGTTTACTTCTTGTTTCAAACGTGTACAGACCAGATGTCTAAGTGCCAAAGTCATATAGCACAGTTATGATATTTATTTATGCTGCAAACATGCAATGGTAAGAGCAAGTTAATAAGAAAGAAGAAAGCATATGTGAAATATTGGCTTAGAAGGGAAAAATATCTGAGATGTGTAAGAGACATCTTTACTCAAAAAATGTTTGATTGCAAGGGCAATGTGAACACAAACTCTTGCAAATGGTCAGCTGTGACATTGATTTTAAATAGAAATGTTTCCAAAAGAAGCACATAGCTAATACTAAATGAAGTCCATTTATCTGGACAGCATTGGAAAGCAAGCAAGAAAGCAAGCAAACCCCCCCACAATGTGACATGGTCTAGGTGATCACGCTCCAGAGTCACCCTGTAGAGATTACTCTAATAGCTGTCCAAAACATATATTTTAGCTCCCTGTCCACTGATTCTTTCTGACAAAGAAAACTTCACATGCCTCTGGGATCTCATTGCTTCTGGTAAGCTTGTGCTTCTGCTGTGCAATTTACTTGAAATATTTCTGCCACAACTTCCCCATCTGGAGAGAGAAAGAGAGTTGTTCTTGCAGATGCTCTTGGAAGTTGTTTTTGCAGAAGGAGAAATGGAGCTAGACATTCAGGCTGTCCGTTTCATCCTCTGTAGTTTTCAGCCCTGGCAGAGGTGTGGACTGCTCTCGTGTCACATAAGAAGCAGCTTGGAGCTGAGAGGTTTTGATGAAACTGCCTGAAGTGGTCCGAGAGGTCATCAGAGGAGAATAGCAGGCAAACTGTTGGAGACTAGCAAATACAAACTGTGTAAGTTTTCTGATCTTGCTTCTTTGTTTTGTTCAAGCATGACTATGAAATCCTGCCTTTGAAAAGAGGCATTACTGTTGAGTGGCTTTTGTGAGGTGCATTTTATGAAGTAGAAAGTACTCAATTTTTTTTTACCCTTTGTTTTAATTGGTGTCTTCTTTGCTTATTTTTCAGTTATATGCCATTTCCAGAAATATCTGTCAAAAGGAAGATTCTGGTGTTACAGAGTCAAGGAGTCAATAGGTAGCTGCAGCACTTCCTATGTACTCAGTCTTAACTTGTCCCCTCTAGCTGTACACATCGTGGCAACAATGCTCTTAACACACACGCTTTGGGCCTCCCCACACTGCTTTCCTTCTGCCCATGGAGTGGCATGGAGATAGGGCTGGAGACACGAAAGAATATTTCCTCTGCTGCTGAAGTTGGAGGGTGGAAGAGGCAGAGATCTCATGAGAAAGAACTGATTGACCTGTGATTGTGGAACAGGATTAAGAGCCCAAAGGACTTGCCAGTATTGTAGACGCTGTTATGCAGTTCTTGCCATCTCTTTTCAGTGTAGAAACTGAACACTAGTGTTACTTGCGTACTGCACTAGAGTGCAGCAAAGGTGAATACAAGGGTGTTGGTGAGTAAAGGAGATTCAGCAGTGGTGTATTTATTACCCCAGGGGCATCACAGGTGTGTTTATGGGGGTTTCCATGCCTAGTCCAGAACTTGGCTGAGGTGTACAAAAACCTTACTGACACATCGTTAATGCAGATTATCTCCAGTATTCACCCATGTACTGTAGGAAAGGTGGTCTGAGGAAATACAAGCCTGCTCTTTTGGAGACTGAGGTCACAACCCAGAAACTCATGAGCAATAACTGGAACCAATCCACACAAGATGTAGCCCAGTACAGCACATATAGGACAATGACTCTCCTGCTTCAGGTTTCCTGGCATGCCTTGAACATGGTCTGATTTCACTTAGGGCGCCTTAAAGACAGTTTGTGCCTAAAGGCACATCTCTGCTAGACAGACATGAGGTAGGTGTCCACTTTACCTCCTCCAGAAGGATCTACACTGATAGTTGAAGTGACGTTAATTAGCCAGCTGCCTTGTGTCATGATGTGAATACTGACGGTTGCACAAAAATGCATGGACATTCTACCAGAGTCAGAGAGCAATAGCAAGGGAAGTTCTGTTGAATTCCCTCAGAGGGTTGAAAAAGAAGGTACGTTCACTGCCTGAGCAGAATTCCTTAGGGCATGACTAGCGTGTTGAGACTCAAATGGTAACATGCACTATCCTTCTCAGTCACTTTTTCGTTTCCAAATCAACACTTCAAAAGTGGATGTTTAGGGAACCTAGTGACTAGTCTTCCTTTTTAAAAGGGGCAAAGATCAGAAATATGAATCTGGAGGATATTTCCACCAACTCCCTCAAACAAATAAATGGAACTCGCTAATACACACTTCAGTAATGCATTCTGAGTTAGATATCAACTGTCACTCCTTGAGAGAAGCATTGACTTTGAAAGGAAACTTTCCCCAAAAGACATAAAAGGGAATACATTGATATTGAACATACCAGTGATCGACATGGATGTGTACTGATAGCACTGTGTTTCTAATGCCATCACAGGTGGCTTTATTCTGTGCTTCAGGTCCTGTCTACGTGACATATATGAAGAACAACAACAATGTGACGGAGTTTGTCCTCCAGGGACTCACACAAGATGATACATTAGCAAAAGTATGCTTCACATTCTTCTTAGTCTTCTATGCCACTGTTATTCTTGGAAACCTGCTTAGCATCATCACTATACAGAACAGTCAACAGCTGGACTCTCCCACCCCATGCTTCTTCCTGAGCTGCTTGTCCTTTGTAGATATCAGTTACTCTACTGTCACAGTTCCCAAACTCATTTATGACCTTCTTGCTGAAAAGAAGACCATCTCTTTTGTGGGCTGCATAGCACAGCTCTTTGGGGTCCATCTCAACCATGGGGAGGCAAAGAGAAGTGTTCAGGAGGGACTTTCCAGGAATGTTGTTCTATTTTTAGCATGGCTGTTCAGAATAGAACTGAAACTAAATTCAAAGTTATATGTAGCTCTCATCTTTCTTTGGAAACTGTCAGTCAAAAGGATGTGAGCATATTGTCACCAGTCAAACCCGAGCCTTTGGGGTGCTATTGTGGCTTTTACCTTTAGACACCTTAGAGCTGTGTAAGTCTCAGGTCTAGGCTTCTCCTGGCATTAAGAGGAATAACTAGGTATTTTGAGAGGTTATGCTTTCCCACTAGCTCCTACAAGCTTCAGAGAGTGGTGTCTGCTCACGTTTCTACGCAAAAAAAGTGATGGTGGTGCTAAGCTTCCAAGAGAAAGCAAATCCTTCAGGATGGCACAGCACAAGCAGGTTTCATCTCACATATATTGGTGTGCTGACATGAGGTGCCTCAACTTGAGAGAGCTGCTGAAGACAGCAAGAGACCTTTGAGGGGACTGCGATTCATTGCATGGTAAAATAGGAGCATGAGAGGAGCAGGATGCTGCACTAGGTGTCTGCCTTACAGTGAAGGGTGACATACACCGTACTAGACTTTCCAAGGCTCCCAGGAACACTGATGGACACAGAGGTCGTTCCCTGATGCCAGGCATTCACTCCGATTTTCATTAGTCTGTGCCAACCTGGTGTCTCTGGGAACGCTTCATTTAAAGGAGCTCTGCTAACACCTTTCCAAGGCCTTGGCCTTATGTCACAGCTGAGCTTTATAATCTATCAGAGCAGCAATCCAAGCATGGTTAAATACCATAGTCAATGCTGGCGCCACAATCCAGTTTAATCGTCGGGACATTTTTCACCGCTTTATTTAGAGACTGGATGAAGGTTCATACTTTGGCCAGTCGTCTGGTGCTTTACACTATAAAGATCTAAGGAATAGGCATCTCAGTGGAAATACGGGGATCCAATATCTCTCCATACTCCATAAGATATAACCTAATTCCTAGCTGAACACTGAAAATTTCCCTAAAATTCTTAACAGTACTGTTCTTGATTCATCGAGTTTTCCTCAACTGTTTGCAGGAGGGAAACCCCCAAATGCCCCTAGGACCTCCTGACTCTGGGCAATGCTGTTCTACTGCAAATAGACTTACTTTAGCATTGCTGTCATGACAAGTGATTCAAGGCAGGGATTTCCCCAAATCTCCTCCTGGAACTGAGATTTGGGGAAGGAAAGAAGAGGAACAGGATTCTGGATGTTGGATCAGAAGGCTTTCTTAGAAAAGCAAACTGTAGATTTGAAGAGACTTCAGCTCTTTAACATTTTAAATTCCCTAATTTTGTCTGGGTTTCTCGAGGTGGAGACTAAGGGATAGGTGAATGCAGGACTTAGATGAATGCGGGGCTTCTGAAAATCTGTTCTTTTTGATGATATTTGTCAGAAAGCATATTTAGCTTTGAGATTGTGATTCCTGATTGAACCATGCTGCCGGTTCTGCTGATGCTTAGCTCTAGATGGCTTTGACTATCTTAAACATCAGCGCAGAGAGAGGTGTGCAGACATGACTCATTGCTGTGCAGGGAAGCTCTTTGCTGACAACCTACCTGTCTTTTTCTGGAAGAGTAGTAGTGTACATTGCTCTTCCCAGAGACCTGTAAACATACACAGGAAAATAAAATGATGCCTGTGATTTCTTCTCAAGCTATTTCCTTCCTGTGAGCTGGGAGTCCACTGAAAGAGACAATTTTGGACACCTCAGAAATCTGGTTTAAAAATCTCACTTCTCTGTTCAAGATAAGGACAGCACAACAATGATACGTGTAAAAACTGTGAACTTCACATACCTGATGATACTTAATGATGAGAAACAAGAGATAAACCTTGAGCTTCAGGCTCTGCAGCAACAGAAAGATGACAACTAGCAGCACCAAAAGGCTACATTTTCACATTCTTTTTCCTGTGTTTTGGGACCGTCAGGCCAGTGGGATAACAGTGCATATAGTCCAAGTGCTTTTACTGCCCTGCACATATTCTAATTTTAGCGTTACTGAGATAAACGGCTTCTGAGATAGTGACGGCCTTTAATCATCACTACTTGATCAAAATTCAGACTATAACATACTGAAGATCAGTTTTCTCCCCAGCCGTGTGTCTTTGGGCAAAAATAATGTTTCGCAGTCATATCAGCTCTCTGTAAAATATGCTGGCAGCCGTTTGAAAGAAAGAGACTTGTAAAATCCTTCTTTAGGGTGCCATAGATGACCACAGGGACACAATCTTTGCTATAGTTATGCACAGCTTTAAGGAGAGGAAGTCAGGGGAAATAACAGCCCTAACAGGCTTGCAGTGAAATGCAAAGGGAATCCGCAAGACCTCTTTCCATCCCCCTTTGACTGTGAACCTTATGCAGAGGCAGGAACCTCTCACCTGTCTGAGATTAATTCTGTCACTTTCAGCTCAATAAAGATTTCAACTCCTTCTGCCAACTGAGGGACAGCATTTGTAAACTCAGCCAGAAGGGATGAAACATCGTTTAGCGCTAGAACACCTATCCTTAGAGCTAGCTTAGTTGAATTGATAAAAGGATTCCAAAGCCTTTCCCAACTTTCTCGTCTCCCAGAAATGATTGGTCATTTATTATCAAAATCACATTGATGGCAGACATGTAGTTGGCAAGTCATCATCTTATTCCGTCATTCTTTTAAGTGAAAGAACACTGCAGCTTGATTAACTTTCAAATTATGTCCAATGTCCTTAAAATAACTACCGGTTCACTCAGTTGCCTCAAGTGGATTGCTGATATGTGGAGATGAAAAGCAGGAATAAGTTCTTGTTACTTCACAATGGTAGCAAAATTAGAAGTCAATCTTTTTTGCATTTCTGTAGTTTTTTCATGTTTCCAGGCAGAAGGGGAAAAAGGAGGTAGTAATGAGTGACAGAAGAGGGAGATTTAACAGGAGAGGGACAGTTACTTTCCCTAGTGTTTGGGGGGCAAAAACACGGGTGTCTCTTCTCCAAGATTTCCTTTCCAGAACTTCAGGTTCTGTGTGTTGCACTGGAAGAGGCTACTCCTTTCAAATACTGAAGACGTAGCAGAAGTGGCCATGAATTCAAATCACATTGCTTTTCTCCTCTTGAATATCCTTGAAAGCTTTTTCTCATCTTGACGGACTGGTGGTTTTCCTACATGAGCAAACGTTCCTAAAAGAACAGAGAACTGCAATTCTGTGCCACGCACTCCTCAGGCAGGAGTCCTGTTTGTGCTTGGAACTTGCAAGTTAAGAGTCAGGATTCCTCCAGCTTTCAGCAGCAGAGGAACACAGTCTTTCAAGATAGAAGTTGCAGATACAACCAGTTAAAAGTCCACCTAAAATCACTTCTAACAATTAAGTACCTTTCTGAATCTCACCCTTGGAAGGGTGAGATCAAATCTTCCTTGGAAGTCCTACTCTTTGTACCAAGGTTTTGATAAATTTTCCCCAAACAAAGTTCTCTTTCTAACAAGTTTTCTGAAGTTTCTCTGATATGACCTAAAACTCTCCTCAGAGCATCCTTCACCTCCTTATTCCTTAGGCTGTAGCTGATAAGATTCAGCACTGCAGTCACCACTGTAGAGAACAGAGAGGCCCATTTATCTCAGTCCAATGAGTAGGAGGATGTTGGGCTACCGCACATAAAAACGGTGCTCCCATAAAACAAGAAGAGAGCTCTCAGATGGGAAGCACAGGTGGAGAAGGCTTTGCATCTGTGCTTGGAGGAGTGGATCCTCAGGGTGGTGGAGATGAGGTAGATGGAGGAGATGAGAATTGCCAGAGATGTGAAGATGCCGCGAAACACACCAAAAACGTCAAGTACCGTCTCTTTGCTACAGGTGTCAGAGCATGAAAGCTGGATCCTAGGGGGATGTCACAGAAATAATGACCGATAACACCAAAGTCACAGAAAGAGAATGTGAAGGTGGAGATAGTTTGCGCAAGTGCGTGGACAAAGCCAATGAAACAGGGGATGATTACCGTCTGTGTACAGGCTTTTGAGGACATGACAATTGCATGAAGAAGAGGGTTACAGAGAGCCACATGCAGTCATATGTCGTTACTGCCAGCAGGAGACACTTAACACTAGCCATGAGGAGACAAGTGAATAGCTGTGCCACACAGGCACTGACTGAAGTGGCTCTCCTCACTGCTGAAGAGTTCACCAGCAACCTCGGGGAGAGAGCTGAGGAGTAACAGAAATCCACAGAAGCCAAGTTACTGAGGGAAAGGTACACAGTGTGTGAAGCCGGGGGATCAACCTTCATCTACATGATCCTTCCAAGATTCCCTATTAATGTGCTTAAAAAAAGCAGGTTACCTTCACCTCTTGGCTTTCTGTTAGTCCAGAGAGGATAAACTCAATGGCCACACAGTGATTCCTCTCAGGCATGTTGCTAGCACACTCATGTTATCTCCTGACTGGTTCAACACCTAGAAGTGATGGGAAACTGGCAACACACTATTGATTGTCTCAGTAGCCACAAGGAAGCACGGTGCATTTTCATCATAGCTTCTGACTAGACTTCTTTAATTACGCATTGAAATGACTTGTGATACAAGGGAGTACTGTTCGTATTTTTCAGGTGAGATAAGAAAGCGCAGAAAGATAAAATAATTTATTCAAAAGGCAACAGCAGCACTGTGAAACACAAGTCCTAGTTTGGCACTACAATGGTTTTTGTGTGCCCTCTTTCTCCTCTTTTAAGGAAAAAAGTCTGCTTTTCTTGAGGACATCTATGGAGCACTCTTCTCCCCTCACTCGTGGCCACGGTTGGGTGTACAGTATCATCCAAATGGCCCACTCCAAGGGCAATGGCCCACTTGTTCCTGAAGATAGGTGGTCTTGACACTAGTTCAGACATCATTCTTCCTGTATTGCAATCACCAATACATTTTTTGCCTATTAGCTAACTCCCCCGGGCATTGGTAGCAGGGTAGTTAGAGCTCAGTATGGGCCACAAAGTCCATTAATGGGACAAAGCAGCCCCTGTTCAGCCTTGCTGAAATATGCATATAATGGTTAGGCTGCAGCTGTGCCAACTTGCTAAGACCTGCCTTCATTACATGGACCTCCACCAAACTGACCTTTGGGACTGCAACTTGTAAACATACAAATAACAAATCCACATCCTGGCAGAAGAAAGTAAGAGTTTCCTCTCTTGAATGAAATGATGGCAAGCACTAAATGGCAACAGCAGCAGGAAAACTCAGCTTTGCATCTTCCCAAAGAGGAGGAGATACCACAAGATCCTCCAGGTTTGGCTGAGAAAGGATTTCTCATTTCCTTGCATCCTTGTTGTCAAGGAAAAGTGGCCTTTCTGCTCAGGAATAAATTGGGAAGAGTCACCAAATGAAATACTGACCTGTTTTATCCAGTAAGACAAGAGTAGATACTGTAGATACCAAGCCAGTTTATTCCCCCCTTGAGCCAAATCTTCAGAAGTACTTGCCCATTTCAAGAAGCAGACAGCAGGATTAAAACCAGCCTATAATGGTTAGGTACACAGTTTAAGTGAGCAAAATGCTTACCCTGCTTAGATGCACAAAAGACCAGACTGCCTTTACACACTGAGTCATCTTTGCATAGCTGGCTGTTGTTTATCTCCAACCTACCCAACCTTTTCTACCCTAAAGCACAGCAACTAGCCCAGTTAATTCTCAGAAAAGGGCTTCAATGAGCTTGCTATCAACAGGTTGCTCTCTTCCATGGACTACTTGGGAAACTGAAGGAGGAAATTTCCCTCTCCTGCCCTAACGTGAGTGATCAAACACTGGATTAGGTGCAAATTTGTACAATCTCCATCTGTGCTGACATTTAAAATTCAGCTGGATCGGGCTGGAGCAATCTGATCTGACTGAACCTGCTTTCACAGAATCACAGAATAGTTGAGGTTGGAAGGGACCTCTGGAGATCATCTAGTCCAACCCCCCTGCTCAGGCAGGGTCACCTAGAGGAATTTGCATAGGATCGCGTCCAGGCGGGTTTTGAATATCTCCAGAGAAGGACACTCCACAACCTCTCTGGGCAACCTGTTCCAGTGCTCTGTCACCCTCACAGTGAAGAAGTTTTCCTCATGTTCAGCTGGAACTGTGTGTGTTTCCTGGCACATTGCTGTCTCAGGCTTTACTTGGTGTCCACCAGCACTCCCAGGTCCTTCTCCGCAGAGCTGCTTTCCAGCAGGTCAACCCCCAACCTATACTGGTGCCGGGGGTTATTCCTCCCTAGGTGCAAGACCCTGCACTTGCCTTTGTTGAACTTCAGGAGGTTCCTCTCTGCCCACCTCTCCAGCCTGTCCAGGACTCTCTGAATGGCAGCACAGCCCTCTGGGCCACTCCTCCCAATTTTGTATCATCGGCAAACTTGATGAGGGTGCACTCTGTGTCTTCATCCAGGTCACTGATGAAGAAGTTGAACAAGACTGGACCCAGTACTGACCCCTGGGGGACACCGCTAGCTACAGGCCTCCAACTAAACTCCGCACCGCTGATCACAACTCTCTGAGCTCTGCCATTCAGCCAGTTCTCAATCCACCTCACTGTCCACTCATCTAACCCACACTTCCTGAGCTTCTCTATGAGGATGCTATGGGAGACAGTGTCAAAAGCCTTCCTCAAGTCAAGGGAGACAACATCCACTGCTCTTCCCTCATCTACCCAGACAGTCATTCCATCACAGAAGGCTATCAGATTGGTTAAGCATGATTTCCCCTTGGCGAAGCCATGCTGACTACTCCTGATCACCTTCTTATCCTCCAAATGCTTGGAGATGGCCTCCAGGATGAGCTGCTCTATCACCTTTCCAGGGATGGAGGTGAGGCTGACTGGCCTGTAGTTGCCTGAGTCCTCCTTCTTGCCCTTTTGGAAGACTGGGGTGACACTGGCTTTCTTCCAGTCTTCAGGCACCTCTCCTGTTCTCCATGACCTTTCAAAGATGATGGAGAGTGGCTCTGCAATATCATCTACCAGCTCCCTCAACACTCGTAACTCAACACTTTGAGGAGGAGGTTGGACTTGATGACCTCCAGAAATCCTTCCCAACCTAAATTATTCTATGATTCTATCTGCAGATTGAAAATGATCTTTTTCATCTCTAAAATGAAGAAATAGGCCTACCTTCCTTGCATGAAGGTGCGAGAAATTTTATGCCATATTGTTCCCAGAAATAAACTCTTATTTCAAAAGCTACAAACATTTCATGTACCTTCGTAAGAGTGAGCAGCTTCCTTCTTCACTACAAAGACATCTTACTGAAACAAATCAGAAGATTTATCTAAATAGAAAAACTTTAGGACTTCACACTTGCAATAGAGCCCCTCCCTGCTCCAGATAAATGCCCAGATAAATGTTCTTTGCTTCGATGTTTGCAGAACTACGCAATTCAGTACTGCCTTTGGAGCAACAGCTCATTCTTTTCCCTATATGTTGCAGCTGACCTGCAGCCTGGGCGTTGTGAAACATTAGTGGAGTGATACGCTGAGAAACAACTTCAATATGAAATGTGATATTCTAACACTCAGCTTGCCGCTTTGGAATTCTTTCTTCAGAAAAATGGTGTTACTGAAGTACTTGGTGTATTTATGACTCTCGATGCAGTTTAATGTCTGTAAATTAGATCTCCTGCAAGACACCAGGCCTTAATTAGGAGTCTCAGCAGATGCACTCTAATGAAGAATCTTTCTGTGAATTAATTTCCCCTACCCTTGGTTAGGGGTCCAGTCAACATCTATTCTAGGCTCCCCCTATAGACAAAGGAAGCAATATCACCTTTAAAGGACAATTCATCCCATCTTCAGATAAGTGTGATAAGCAGAAGGAATCATCCTCTAAGGGTGTCTTTGTTGTCATTGATCATAGGACATGCCCGTCTCATTCCCTGCCCTTACTACTTTTTACTAGTGAAACTGATGACATAAGTGTCCTAGCAAATTCAGTGAACCCTGGTCTGTCCCTATCAACTCACAAACAAAGCTTAACAAAGCTTTAGACTGCAAACTCTCATATAAATTTTTTTAATAAAAACAAGACCTTATTCATGTAAATAGCAGTACAGTGTAAGATATCAGAGGAATCAGTTCTGCTTATCTGACTCTGAAGAGCTGCAGTGCAACTCTGTGGAGTTTAAGAATTAAGTATGCCATCTGAATGTGAATCTATCTCTGTTATTAATTATGGTCAAACTTGATAATTCTTCCTCTCATTAAAATGCACAGTCCTGATACACAGTTAGCTGGTTTTTCCACAGAAGACTCCTGTTGTCTCTAATAACACATCTACCCTTGGACTCGTGTCCTTTGTTAGATAACCTCTTTGGCTCATGGACCATCTAGTTTCAGGCAGCCTGCTCATCTGTGGAGCAGATATTTTGCTGTGATAACCTCTTCATCTGTGGACCATCCAGGCTCAGATTATGTGTCCATCCATCGGGGTAGATTTTTCTTCAAATGCAGATAGAAAATTCTTCAAGTAGGTGATCGCTGGTGATTTGCTTAGAGTTCTGGTGCCTCTGCCTTAACACTGCCTTTGCACTTGCACCCAATCCCACATATAATTTTCTTCTAAGGTCCTTGAATAATTAGCTCTTTTGAAGAAAAGAAAAATAATGGTCTGTTGGAAGATGTTGACATAGATATCATGCTTTAGTAACAGCTTGCCATTAACCTTTCTCTGTTCTTGCAATATCACTGGACACTTATTGAAATTACTTTACGATAAGATGATGAAGACAGCTCTTCTGGGAAGCTGAGGAGCCTTTGAGACATACGAACAAAGACCCTTCCCCTGATTCTGGCAGGAGTTTAAGGACATCTCTACCTGCCAGGAAAGCTAGCTTACTTGTGCTACTTCGAGGGCTTAGAGGTTGTTCGAGAAACTGTTGGCCTTCAGAGCAGAGAGCTGAATTGGGTTACTCAGCTGAAGAGTGATCTGCTCTGACTGTCCCTAGCAGCGAAAGTCATCAGTGGGGCTTAGGCAGGCAGAAATGTCCCAGGTAACGCAGCCTTGGTTAGACTGTGCTTACAGTGGCTGCTCGTGTTGTGGAGTGGGGGCGACTCCTGGGACAATGAATGTGCAGTGACATGTGTAAGATGATGAGTGAGGGAAGCTCGTCTGTTTGGGCTGCACCATGAGGTCTGCAATGTATTTGCATTGGACCGAGTCCTCTTCCAGACTGCATTAGACTGGCAATGTAATGGCTTCCGGAGTTCTCGTCTAGACTATGTGAAAGCTGTGGTGTTCAGGAGATAGCTGGGTTAAAAGTGGATCAACAGGTATTGCTTGTCTGGGTTATTTATCTTTCTTTCCTGCAGTCCTCTCTCACAGTTTAGTCAGGAATATCTGAAACCTCCATGGTATTCTAGGAAGCATGAAAATGTTTGCTTGCAGAAAATTTGCACTTCTAGATGCTGCCAGAGTTGCTCTGGGAACTGACTGCTTATTGTTTAATAGCACCTGTCAGTCTTAATGATAAAGCTATGGCTATGGAAGAGTGGAACATATTTCTTCCTCAGACACTACGTTTACACATTAAGGGGTCTAAGTGGTTCAGGATGGGCAGAATGGGTTGCTCTGAGTGATGACCCCCAGTGAGAGGGAGTGTAGCTTTTTATGGGACCTTTACTTGCAGTCCTTCCTAAGGATAGGGAAAAATCGTCTTACACCCATTTGTCCAATAACTCTGTGTGTTGAGGCAGTGTTATAGCAGGTTCCGTTTCCTTCTCTGTGCTACTTCCATGGCCAAAGCAGCTGAGACTGAAGTCTTTCTCTACTGAAGCCAGTGGCTTTTTGTTCTCTGAGAGCCAGCTCCCTGAGTCAGATGGAATGTGATCCAAAACCAGAACTCAGGGCAGCATTAAGCTGCATTAATGTGGACTTGAAATAATTCCATAAACCTGAGCTGGTCACTCTACACTCTTCCTGTAATTCATAGATATAAATATAGACCTTTCAAGGGAGACAGAGACAGGTGTGATCAAACTATGGAGGCAAACAGACTTTTATTTGCCTTCATGAGCTATAGAAAGAGCCTACAAGTTTGGTTTATGCCTTGGCAGCTTATTAACAGAAGTCTAAACTTAAGTAGGATGAATCCCAGCCTCAGCATTTGTAAAAAATTCCTCTGTGTGCACATTTTTAGCCTGCGATGCATGTGAATTGGTTCAAGGATATTCACCCACAACAAAAGAGGGTAGGCTGTCCCTCAGGACCACCTGCTGTGTGGTAACTTTGTTCTTGCATGGAAGACTCGAGTTGCCCACATCACTAATACTGTAAACAGTCTAAGGTGCCTGATGAATGTGACCCGGTTTTACTGAAAGGTTAATGATCGCCTTCAGACTGGGAGTCAGGAAAAAAAAGACTACAAGGATGCATGAGGTAAGGGAATGGAAACAGAACATGGAAGCGATACTGCTGAAGTGGTACTAGTTAGCAACAGTTGAAAACAAAGCTGGGATGTCTTCAAGGCATCAAACTTGAAAGTAAAAACTTAGGTGAAACTAATGGCCTTCAAAAGTGTCACAATTGTACTTTCTCACAGTAAAGCTGTAGCTCTTGCTATTACAGAAAAGCTTTCAATATAACAATTATTTCTTTCTTCACTTCTGCATTCACTTTTCTCCTACTTCTATTGCATAACGAGCAATTATTTCAGAATAAATTCATCCATGAACAGCTGTACTCATCATTTTACTTTTTTAAGCACCTGTTCCAACTCCTTTGGAGGTTTTATTGACTGACAAACAATTTTCTCCATGTAACAGTCTGTTCAGTGCCTCATTTACCTCCTTGGTCCTCAAGCTGTAGACTGTGGGGCTTACCATTGTATAAAACACAGATATCACCTGATCTTGGTCAGGCAAGGAGCCAGAGCTGTGGGGTGTGTAGCTGGAGTGCCAAAGGATATGGCAAAAACTATCAAGTGCACAGGTGGAGAACGCTTTGTGTCTTCCCTCGCTGGAGTGACACCCCAGGATGGCAGAGATGATGTAGATGTAGCAAAATGCGTACCTGCAGTATGACAAAGATGTCACCTAAGATGCAAAATGCTGCGAGGATGATCTTGTTAACCCTGATGTCAGAGCAGCAGATACCAGAGATAAGGGGTACCACACCACAGAAGTGACTGGTGATGCTGGAATGGCAGAAGGACACCCAAAAGGCACAGCTGCTGTGTATCATTGAGATTAGAGACCCACAAGAGTAAGAACCAAGTCACAGCTGGATGCTGAGGCTTCATGACATGACAGCTTTGTATAGCAGTGTTTTCCAGCTGGTCATATGCCATCACAGCCAGAATGAAACATTCGTTGGTGCAAAATGTAGAGAAACAATACGTCTGGGCAGCACAGCCACCAAACGAGACAGCTTTGCTCTCTGCTAAGAGACTGGCCACCGTCCTGGGGGTGATGCCTGAGCAGCAGAGGTCTAAGACTGCCAAATGGCTAAGGAAAAGCTATTTGGGAGGGTGGTTTGGGGAAACAATCCTTCTCAATGCGGTCAAGGCCAGATTTCCAACTACAGTTATCAGGTAAATAATTAAAAGCATTACAATGAGAGTGGGCTGTGCTTCTGCCTTGTTGATTAGATCTAGGAGGAGGAACTCAGCTACTGTGGTGTAATTTTCTCCTGCCGTTTTGCTCAGATATTTGTTGACATTAGGTAAGCAATCTTGTCTTGATACACTCTGGAGAACAACTGGCAAAAACCGATCATGATCATATGCTCCCACTAGCAGTGAACAGCATACTTCCTTTGGTCAATGAGGACAATACTGATTTTGTCCAAAATGCCATTCTGAAATGTAATCACTTGTCTGTGTTATCCCAAACCAGCTGTAACACACATTATCTACCTAGATTGTTCCAGTGTGAAGCTGGAGCACTATGAATGCCACTAAGTCACAGTCTAATACATAGGTATCAATGTTCAAGAGCTGTTAGTGGCAAGTAGGCTAAATGAGACTGGAAAGAGAAGAAATAGTCTCTGACAGATCTTAAAGAGGTACGAACATTTCCCAGTTCTTTGAATTCTTAAATCAAAATTACATATGCTAGTGAGCATTTCAATTACTACTGTTTCCAGGGTCTGAGGGCACTAACAGGCCTTAATGGGCCTGATCATCCTCGCCTGAGGCAGCCACTTGCACCTCCTGCCCATGGGCCCAGGAGCCCCATTTAAGCTCAACCCTGGGCCTTCAGTTTCTGTCTGAGCTACCCTAGAGGAGCACTGATCTCCAGCTCAACTCAGCTCAGCTCAGCTCAGCTCAGCGTGCAGACTCCATTGCTCTGGACCCTGCCCTGCGGACTGACTTCCCAGCTTGACCCTGCACCTATCTTGTCACTTTGGGCCTGCCCAGTAGGCACTGGACTCTCTCTGTCCCTGGTTACCCTCACCAGGCCTGATCCTGACTTTGACCCGCAGGCTGACTTCTCAGCTTGACCTCACACCTGCTTCATCACCAGGAACTCTCCTGGTCATCTGGACTCTTGGTTGAACTCGGCTACCATCTCTAGGTCTTCTCTGCCCACCTGGCTCAGGGCCAGAGGGACAGGCCCTGGCTGCAGCCTCCTGAACTTATCATTCTACACATCCTGAACAGGGAAAAGGAAGGAAAAAATGGGCACTTCTATGGCATAACTCATCTCATCATGTAGCAGATGTCTAAGATACTCACATGAACCATTCTGTAAAAACACCTGTTACTTTTTTTTTCCTCCCCCTCCCTATTGAGAAGAAACTAAGATGGAAGACAGAAACGAAGGCATGCTTAAAGGTATATCTCTAGGTGAGATGAATTCCATAAGCAGCCATATGTATGTAGAGCTACTCCAGATTTATTACAAATAAACCAACTATTCCTTCAGTGCTGTATTTATAACTGTGATACTAATATTTTTTTAATTCAGAAAAGGATATTAAAGTCCACTGGTTGGATTCCAACTGTTTCCAGTCAACTTGATGGCATTCTACTAGACAAATGTCTGATAGAAAACACTCTTTGATTAATTCTGTTCATTCCTGCACCAAACCAAGCTCCATTCTCACTCATAACAAACTGACTGTCTGACTAGTAGGTACATGGACGTATGAATTCCTGAGATGACTTTTGAAGGTGTGCAGGATATACAAAGTTACCTGTGAAGACAGAAATGGATGGTCAGCATCTCTGGGGAAATTAAGGTTTCAAATGCATTTGTCTGCATGGGCTTACAATGATATTCCAGAGTAGATGTCAACTGCACTTAAACTCCACGACTATGAAAAGAGTTAAATTCATATCCATTTTCACTTACCATGTCTTTATTAAATCAAAGGTAAGTAACTGCAATTTGTTTGCACGGAAGAATACATCACTACAATCTGCTGCTGCTGTATCAATTCTATCAATAAATTGGACATACAAGCCACAAAGAACACGTGTGAAAATGAGGCTATTCTAGGATTCCTAGACTGTAACCTTCTAGTTCCACATTGTCCTGAAATGATGTTTTGCTAAATTTAAGTCTACTTTTAAATAGAAACAGACTTTATCTCTGTTATTTCAGTTTTGTATAACAGAGATGGTCTCTTTCCAAAATGTTGAGAAGATTTGGATTTATTCCACTCTTGGTAATACCCAGCACTCTGAAAAAGAAGGAGATCTGAACAGGCTTTTATCTATCTGGTTAACGATGGAGCTTCTATATGTGTGTATAGACATCTGGAGATCAAGGGTCTATAAGCAAATCTGGTAAATAATCCAGTCCTTACTGGAAAAAAAAAAGAAGAAGAAGAAGACTTGCAAGCAATTACATAGCAACTTATGCTTGGATCATACAAGAACTTCCAAAGTGAACACAGATGTTACTTCCCAGCTGAGAAAGCAAGCAACTCCACCTGTGTTGAAATCCAGTGTTGTAGCAGGCAGGATTAAGCAGTGGGTGTAAGAAAATGAATGGCCATCCTTCATAGCAAAGAAACTAGAGATGGGAAATAGATCTTTCAGGTACTAATTTCTAAGGCCAGGAAAATGCAAATTTCATACTATCCGGTGCAACTAGTAAATTCCCTCCTACACAATGTAAGAGTTAGAAAAAAGAAAAAGAGAAGTTTGTTTTTTTTTTAATTTGATCTTAGTATGTAATATGGCTCAGATATCTTTCTCAGCTCCAATATTTCAGGATACGTGAGAAAGTAACCGGGTTATAATTACACTCACTGACTTGGATTCCCCAGTTTGAAGGACAAGATGTGAGGTTTTTGCTGTCTGTGCTTTGGCTGTCTATGATATAAGGTATATGATCTCAGAAGTAATCGCCTTCACCTAAGCTCTGCATCTCATGTTCTTCATAGTTTACAAAGAAGATTCATGGATCCCAGGCTATGAAGATGTCTCTTCTAAGAAAAGATGAACGGTGCCCAAGAAGTGCTTTTTTTTTTTTTTTTTTTTTATTAACCTTAAAGGAAGATTAGATTGGTGAGGTCAGATGGACTCAAATCTGCTGCAGAGGTTTAAATTTGGGTAAGATAAATCCATGTGCTCAGCTATGACTGGAATAAGCTGGGACAGCCTTTTGCTCAAGCCTGTGACTAGATGCATAGTCAACTATCTGAAAAGAGCATGTCGGATATTTTTGTGCCACAACACTCAGATATGATGCAATGCAATGTTGTTCAGTACAATATAATACAAGATGATACATTAAAACAAGTAGCAGCAGTAAACAATAAGTATCACCTATTTACAGAATAGAAGCTCTCCAAATGATGTGTGTATATAACTGATGGTATTATCAACAAACGTTGAAAAACGGAAACTTTCTCAACCATCTTACTTATTTCGAATTCTCATTTTCAAACAAATAGATAGGGTCCAAAAACTTTCTCAGCTCTGTGGACACGCTATGATCGTGCTTTGCCACCAGATGGCGAAGGCACAAACCTGAGTGTATGTAAACGCGTAAACGCTGGTGCTGATGTTTTCCGGTAAGTTGAAGATGGCTATTTTATTTGCTGGATTTTCTTTAGCCATAGTAGGGCGCTACATTTTAAAAAACTTTTCTGAAAATTGTCATAATTCTCCTGCACAAGTTAATTATGAAAAGTCATACAAGGGGACATCCATAGGTAAAGGAGGAAGTGACACAATGCAGTATTATAGCTGGGGAGGCAGCACAAGTATTTGGGGAAGCAGAGTAAAGGGAAGACAAGAGGATTTTCTTCTGTGAGGTGAATTGAATAACTGTGAAACTTCCACCTTGCAGTAATTAAGTTACTGTGCTCCTTCAGCAAATTATCCATTATGAACGTATTAATTATGTCACCAAATGTGTCAAAAGTTCAACATCTGGCAACAAGAGAAATACAGGGAGTTACATTATCTGTTTGTGTTAGACTAACTGACTCTTAGGATTCAGTTCTTCTCACCTAAATTCAGGCATCCTACTGAAGTACCTCATGCTGGTGCCTGGGTGGTTTGAGATCTCTTAGTAGAGATAAAAGGGAGAAATTAGGGAGGATTGTGGGTGAAAACGCTCATGTTGTGATAGGTGCTAGTTTGTTACATCAAATCGGGAAGTGATTTTACGGTGAAACGAGGCGCTAATTACGGGCTAAACCCACAACATCCTGCAATAAGGGCATGTACCCCGCCTGAGACAATTAAGTGGAGCCAGCGAGGCGGCGATGTTAGTTTAGATAGCCTAATATGGCAATGGCGAGGTCACACAATTGTAAAATATATGCATGACCTGAGGGTCACCACACACAACGCAGAGGAAGACTCCAGCCTTCATCCCCACGACCACCAGAAGGCTGAAGACCCTCTAGCAACAGCCGGCGCAGCCGCAGAAGTTACAGGAAGTGCCACATATACCCGGGGCTGGAATCGCATATAAGGAGACTGTGAGGGGGGGATCGTGCGCGCCGTTGGTGGAGCAGGAGACTCCCCGGCCGCCCAGCGCTGTTTTGCTTACTTGTGACTTGCTCAATTATTTTATTAAATTGGAATTTATGCAACCCGGCCCGAGTGGTTGTCAATTTGTCGCGTTTACCCATAACAATTTGGTGCCGTGACTCGGATACAGGCTTCCCTGGTTTCGGGACTCTGACTCAGGGGAGGCGCCCCATCCCGTCTTCGGATGGCCCCTGAGTGGGTAGTTCCCCTACCAGAACCTGTATTTCCGAACCCTAAATCAGGACAAGTAAGCAAAAGAACTGCAGTATCCCGTAAACTTTGTGCACGAAGATCCGGACGAAGACTCAGGACTGAGTGAGTATATGTATGCGGTTCCGTTCGGTTGGGGTGGGATACCCGGAGCACGTGAGAAGTCCCCAGGGGAGTGCGGACCCTCCAGGAGAGGGGGTCCTTGGTGCGGACCCTCCAGGAGAGGGGGTCCTTGCGTAACAGGGGACGGTGTGAGTGCGGACCCTCCAGGAGAGGGGGTCCTTGTGTACGGTGTGAGTGCGGACCCTCCAGGAGAAGGGGTCCTTGTGTACGGTGTGAGTGCGGACCCTCCAGGAGAGGGGGTCCTTGTGTAATAGGGGACCGAAAAGGGGCACCCGTCGGCCAACTGGGCCGCCCTCTGCGAAGGGACAACTGTCCTAGCAGATAAAGACTCGGGTGGTGTGAGTGCGGTCCCCTGCAGAAAGAGAGAGAGTTGTAATAGGGGACCGAAAAGGGGCACCCGTCGGCCAACTGGGCCGCCCTCTGCGAAGGGACAACTGTCCTAGCAGATAAAGACTCGGGTGGTGTGAGTGCGGTCCCCTGCGGAGAGAAAGAGAGTGACTGAGGGGAGTGCTCCGGAAGATGGGACAGAAAAAGAGCAAGTCTTCTGATCCCATAGAGGTTACCCTAATGATTAAGCATTAGGATGATTGGCCTTCTAGGAAAGGCAAAAGTAAAAAAGAAAAATGGTATATTACCCCCTTTACTGGCCAATATATGGGTCTTTTGAAAATTGGATATGACAGGCTCTAAATATATATGTGAATTCAAAGGAGCCTTTTAGTTTAGAAGAAAGTGAGTATGCTAGTTTACGGATAAGACCAGATACTCAAACCATGATATTTACCCTGAAAGAGAAGGGTTCGAGGAAGAAAAGCAAAATATTGGAGGAACTTCCCGTTTCTCCTCCCCCCTATATTCCCTCAGCTCCAGCTCAAAACCCAATACCAGCTCCTCCTCGTAGCCCCCCCCCCCCCCCAACGACCCCGGACTGGGATCTAGACCCTCCTAGTTCCCCAGAAGAAACCCGAAGGGTCACGAGGAGTCAAACGAGGGGAGGTGGGCGACCTGATCAGCTGTACCCCTTGCGAGAAACCCCTATGGGAGGACCACAACCAGGAATGGGTTTTGTGTCCATGCCCCTGAGTTCAGGGGACGTACGGGATTTAAGAAGGAAATGGGGAATTTATTAGAAGATCCTTTAGGGGTGGCTGAAAAATTAGATCATTTTTTAGGTCCTAGCCTTTATACATGGGAGGAAATACAATCCATCTTAAGCATATTATTTACAGTGGAAGAAAGGAAAAATCTGCAACTTTATTTCGAGGTAGACCCCAGTACCCCTGTGGGACAGGCTCTATTGAAAACATAGTTTGTAGCAAAGGCCTTTCCAGATATCAGAAGAAAGCTAGAGAAGTTTTCTTACAGCAAAAAGTGCATAGCTTCATTTTTAAGATGAGCTTGAAGAGGCACTTTCAAAGAGTTGATGTAGGAGGGGTCAGAGTCTTCTGTGTATTTTTCTGCTGCTCTGAGTGGCAGTGCAGCACAAAGCAGATAAAAAATGAACTGGGCTTTCCTGTGATTCAGGCTTGGAACGCTTTCCAAAAGTCCTCTTCCCCATGACTCCTCCTAAATTATGGGTTGGGTATCAGAGGGAGAATAGGGTGCTCCATAGCACCCATCATAGAGTCAGGTGGTGGGTCAGAATCTTGACCCTTTTGAAAGAGTATTGGGTTGAGCTTTGGATACAGTGAGTCAATTTCTGTTTTAACCATGCAATGGCAAAAAAAAAAAAAAAAAAAAAAAAAAATCACCACGGGCCACTGATGGCAGAGGGGAGCCAGCCTCACCAGCACTGATGATTCCACCCTCACTGCTTGTGTCGTGTGGAATTGCTGTTGCTGGAGACAGCCCTCATCAAATTCAAGGTAATTTTGCAAAGCTGACATCTCTTTGAGCTGCAGCCACTGTTCATGGCCTTTGGAAGGCTAAATGAAAAAGCCTCTCAATGAAGCGGTGTTGATTTCATTTTTCATTAAATTGCAGCTCTGCGTATTTTACCTGCTTACTGACTCTTTTAGCTAGCTGAGGCATCACAGTATTGCACTCAAATTATTGCGAAAATATTTGCATTCTAATGCTATGAGGACTTGTGTCCCTATGTAGGATATAATGTAGCTGTGTGCTTTGTAAACAGAAAAACAGCAACTCCATTACCAGAAAATTTCTTTTTGAAGCAAATTCCCATTTTATATTGTAGAGGGTAAAATATTTCTGAGATGCTAACAGCTAGACCACTGGCAAGAGTAAGGGTTTGATAGCAAATTTTATCCCTTGCTGTGTAAAGAAACAGTTGTTAAGGCTTTTAGAAATGTGGAGCCAAAAGGAGGGGGAAGAATGCAGTAAAAATACATTTCTTTTGGGAGGCTTCTTGACTTCCTTTCTGTGCATGCTATCAGGGTACGCTATTGTAGATGGGAAGTCTCTAGAGTTAATAGAATCAAGGCCCCTAGACAAAACTTGGTCGGCCCAGGCTTGTGAATTGTATGCGGTTTTTAGAGCCTTAGAAATTTTAAAAGGCAAAATAGGGACTATATACACCGACTCCAAATACGCTTATGGAGTAGTACATACATTTGGGAAAATATGGGAAGAAAGAGGACTGATTAATTCACAAGGGAAGAATTTAGTGCACGAAAAATTAATCAGAAAAACCTTAGAAGCTCTGAGGGGACCTCGGAGAATCGCGGTAGTACACGTTAGGGGCCATCAAAAGGGCACATCTTACCACATAAGGGGAAATAATCTAGTAGATGAAGAGGCAAGAAAGGCAGCTTTACACCTATTGTCTGAAGGAAAAGAGGGCCAAGATAAGCTAGATACCAGGATGAGTTTTACTAAACAGGAAATAGATAAATTACGACAAATAGGAGCCATAGAAAAAGAAGGTAAATGGGTGCTGCCCGATGATAGAGAAATTGTATCCAAAGGCGTGGCTTGGAGAATAATGAAAGAATTCCACCGACAGACTCATTGGGGAGTGCAAGCATTAGTGGACCAGTTTGGAACCAAGTACATGTGCATTGGAATATATGACATAGCAAAAAGACTAGTGGAAGAATGTTTGACCTGTCAGAAGGTTAACAAGCAACACCTCAGAGAAAAATTCCCAGGGGGACGATCAATAGCCAAGAGGCCGTTTGAGAAAATACAGGTTGACTTTACAGAACTCCCAAAAGTGGGCAGGTATAAACACCTATTAGTTATAGTAGATCATTTAACTTACTTTGTAGAAGCTTTTCCCGTAGCCCGAGAAACTGCGAAATCAGTAGCTAAGATATTGTTAGAAAATATTGTACCCCGGTATGGGAATGTAGTAGTCATAGACTCAGACAGGGGACCACATTTCACATCCAAAGTCATTAAAGAAACATTAGATCCTTTAGGAATCAAGTGGGAGTATCACACTCCTTGGCATCCTCAAAGTTCAGGACAGGTAGAGAGGATGAATGGGGAAATAAAAAAAAAAACAGTTAACGAAGCTAATGATGGAAACCCAGATGAATTGGATTAAGTGTCTACCTTTAGCTTTGTTGAATATACGAACTCAGCCCAGAACTGACACAGGAGTCTCCCCTTTTGAAATGTTATATGGGATGCCATATGACAGAGCTTATAAAGAGAAGACAAGAATTGATAAAGAAAGGACTAATAGTACAGAGACCTCCACTGGATGTAGCCATTCACCGAGTTAACCCTGGAGACAAGGTTTTAATTAAAACCTGGAAAGACTCATCCTTGACTCCCCACTGGGAGGGACCTTTTCTTGTCTTGCTTACCACAGACACTGCTATTCGCACCGCAGAGCGAGGATGGACACATGCCAGCAGAATTAAAGGGCCGATCTCAGAAACATCGTGGGAAGCCTTTGGAAACCCGGACAGTTTAAAAGTAACCTTTAAGAAGAAACCTAGAAACCTCGATAAGTAAGACCACATTTTGTAAAACCTCACATTGTATTTGTTATCCCTTTGTGTGTTATGAATGTAGGATTTGTAAAGAGAAGTAGTGGACTCATTGGTAGTACGGGTACCTCCCTAGCGGCAGTTGTCGCCTTTGTTATGGCAAATTGACCTATTTGACATTAAAAGGGATCTCAAGAAAAGATCGGTGGAATGGTGGGAAGCTTTTGCTAAAGGGGTACAACCAGAGAAAGGTTGTACCTACGCCAACCACCCCGATCACATAAGGCCAAATTGAAAACACCAATTGTAGGTGGACCGTGCCATATGTTGAGTGTCACTCTGGAGAACTGGGAAGCCTTTAAAAATCCAAAAAGCTCATACAGGAGGTTCCCCTGAAGAATACGGCTGCTGTCGAGAAGACGGTACACCCTGCTGCTCTGAGCAAAAGAGTAGGCAGAGGAGACAGAGACGTATGGAAACTGTGGGGATTGAGGCTGATAAGCCACCTCCTAAGCAGGGATACCCAAAATTGTAAGGCCCAGACTCTTTAAAGTCCCAGAGGCACTTGGCATCACGGATCGCCCCTCCAAGACATTAAGGGTTCGTAAAATATCCGTTAGCCAAGCCATGGGTCCACTACTCCTCTGGAAGATGATTGTGCTGGGCTTAATAGGAAGACGAATCAAAGGGGAAAATAATATACACCAACCCCTTAAGTGGTCATTAATAAGGTGGGAGGATCAAACAGTGATCCAAGTACGAAATGTACCCGGGAGTCCTACATTCACTGCTACTTTATGTGAGTTGGTGCCTATTGAACCATGTCTAAATCATATGGGGTTTTACTTTTGTCCTAGTTCTAATCCTGGGCGAGGATACTGTAACTACCCAAACTCTTATTATTGTGCTTATTGGGGATGTGAAACTATAGCCTCTGATTGGACTCCAGAAGCAGGGTTAGATAAGTTTTTATCAGTAAAATGGGGGCCTTCTGGGTGTACCCCCCCCCCCCAAAAAGGATTTCCAGCTGGGGTATCGGGGAAATCCCCACTATACCCCCCCCAGGAACTTGTAAACATTTAGTGATAAATATCACCCATCCAGAAGATCCGGGATGGTTTTTGGGAAAGACCTGGGGAGTCCGGTACTGGGAGTCCGGGACCGATAGAGGTGGATTAATTTTCATAAGGAAAGAAAGTGTGCAATCCATTCCTCAAGCAATAGGGCCGAATCTAGTTATAGCAGAAACTGGAATTTCCTCCCTAATGAAGCAACAGCAAGACCTTAGCACCCTACGGGCGGCTGTAGATGAAGACTTGAAACGAATAGAAAAATCCATCACAGCCTTAGAAAAGTCGTTAATATCACTATCAGAAGTGGTGTTACAAAACAGAAGAGGGATGGACCTCTTATTTTTACAACAGGGAAGACTGTGTGCAGCCCTAGGAGAAGAATGTTGCTCTTATGCAGATCATACAGGAGTTGTCAGGGATACTATGGCAAAGGTGAGAGAAGGCCTTGAAAGACGTAAAAAAGAAAGAGAAGCCCAGCAAGGGTGGTATGAGTCATGGTTCAGTCATGCTCCCTGGCTAACAACCTTATTGTCTACCAATGCGGGTCTATTGGCTTTATTAGTACTTGTGTTCACCTTTGGACTGTGTATAGTAAATAGAATAATTAACTTAGCAAAAAGCAGACTCGAAGCCGCCCACCTACTGTTGATAAGAGGTCAATATGAACAACTAAACGAAGATGAGAGTAAGCATAACCCTGTGCTCTCCCTGGCACAGGAGGCTGTTGTTCGATTTGATGAACAAACTAGAAAGGACCAAAACAAAAAGGGGGGATTGTGATAGGTGCTAGTTTGTTACATCAAATCGGGAAGTGATTTTACGGTGAAACGAGGCGCTAATTACGGGCTAAAACCACAACATCCTGCAATGAGGGCATGTACCCCGCCTGAGATAATTAAGTGGAGCCAGCGAGGCGGCGATGTTAGTTTAGATAGCCTAATATGGCAATGGCGAGGTCACACAATTGTAAAATATATGCATGACCTGAGGGTCACCACACACAACGCAGAGGAAGACTCCAGCCTTCATCCCCACGACCACCAGAAGGCTGAAGAAGACCCCCTAGCAACAGCCGGCGCAACCGCAGAAGTTACAGGAAGTGCCACATATACCCGGGGCTGGAATAGCATATAAGGAGACTGTGAGGGGGGGATCGCGCGCGCCGTTGGTGGAGCAGGAGACTCCCCGGCCGCCCAGCGCTGTTTTGCTTACTTGTGACTTGCTCAATTATTTTATTAAATTGGAGTTTATGCAACCCGGCCCGAGTGGTTGTCAATTTGTCGCGTTTACCTATAACACTGCCCTTCCCCTTTCTGCAGTGCAGTGCTGTGCGATGCAGCAGGAAGAGCCGAGAGCGAACAGCTGAAGGCGCCACACACACTTTACCCCAGACTTTGGAGAAACTCCAAGGCAGCTAAGCGCTTACGAAGGAAACAACCACCCGAGCTGTAAAACTGTGAGCATCCCTCAAGGGACACAGCCTTTGCTGATCTGGTTTTACATTTGACTCACTGTGTCCCCTCAGAGAGGGCTGCTGCCCAGGCGCTCCTGCTCCTTCTCATCTTCTACCCTTTCACTTGAAAAGCCCTCCCTCCTGCTCTCTCTCCTTGCTGCTAGCACTGGTGTCGAATGGTAGAGCTCCAAGTGGGGCTGCTGCTTGCCTAGGTGCTTGCCCAGCACTCCCTGGCAGGGCAGCGCTACCCAATGCAGTGCACTTGCCCTGGACGACGGGAGCATCAGTGCAGCCCTCTTTGGCTTCAAGAGGTTCAGAAACCTCTTAGCCTGGGATTTGCACCTGCATCTTAGGGAGGAGAGTGTGCTGGGAACTGACAAGTATCGACTCTCTGGTGTGGCTGTGTGTTTCCTTCCCCTTCGGAACGAGCAACAGATGAATCCTCTTGCTGGAGGGCCTTCAAAAGCACTTGTCTCCTCCGCAGAAGGCATCCACCACTGCCCCAGAATGAAATTGTCCCACACCAAGAGGAAGCTCTCAGCACCTCTAGTTGTGGCTCAGCACAGGTCCTGCAGAGAGAAGGGTTCCAAGCCATGTCTCTGCAAAATAATTTCTCTTTTCCTGCTTCTGATGCTCTGGAAGTGAGTATGCCATGACAGCTTCCTCCACATCTGGCCCTGCCATGCTGACCGTCTCTTCCAAGTTGCTGGCTGTAGCAGAGACTTGGCACAGACAGAGAAAACAAGTCCTGCTGCTGCTGGTGCTGCTGCCAAGAGGGTTTCCTTGCTCTGGAGTCCATCTTCACTGCCCGGTGGGAGCAAGGGAGGGCATTTCCACCTGCTGGCCTGCAAGAAACTGTCGTGCTTACAGTGCAGCCTCTCAGCAGTAAGGGCCACCAGTGAGCAGCATCAGCCACTCAGAAATCTGGGAGAGGCTCCAGGGAAAAAGCAGAGAGAGCCAAGCATGTGCTGGAGAGAATCCTGGGCCCAGGAAGGAAGCTGTGGCTCTATATGCCGCAGGGAGGTTTGTCCCAATGGGTTGTGCTGCATCCATTTTGGTGGTCAAGGGTCTGGGAACCCAGGTCATTTTCTCCTCAATCCTGCCAGTGAGGGGGATGGATGAGAGGAAGAGGAGACGGACTTTCCAAGTTAACGACTGGCTGTGCCACTGGTGTTGGCAACAGGGTTTTGGTTTCTGCGACCATGGGACCCTGTTTGAAGATCGACAACTGCTGGGGAGAGATGGGATCCACCTCACTAAGTGGGGCACATGTGTCTTTGCCAACAGGTTGGCCAACCTGATAAGGAGGGCCTTAAACTAGGAAAGATGGGGGAAGGGGAGAGTTATAGTGCCAGGGTAGTTGGCAAAACACACCTCAAGTCGGGACACCTCCAGCAGGTGAATGCAGCCAGGGAAGTGCGCATGGGATGTGGCTATGGGGGATCCTATTGTATCCCTCCTGGGAAACCTGCATGCTCGATCACCTCTCTGAAATGCCTGTACACCAATGCACGCAGCATGGGGAATAAACAGGAAGAACTAGAGAGGTGTGTGCGGTCGCAGGGCCACGATCTCATTGCCATTCCAGAGACATGGTGGGATAGCTCGCATGACTGGAGTGCCGTCATGGATGGCTACGTGCTTTTTTAGGAAAGACAGACCAGGAAAGCGAGGTGGTGGAGTTGCTCTTTATGTGAGAGAGCACTGGAATGTATTGAGCTGTGCCTAGGGGTGGATGAAGAGCGAGTCGAGAGCTTATGGGTAAGGATTAAAGGGCAGGCTAGCATGGGTGGCACTGTTGTGGGTGTTTACTACAGGCCACCTGATCAGGAAGAGGAAGTCGATGAGGCCTTCTACAGACAGCTGGAAGCAGCCTCACAATCCCAGGCCCTGGTTCTCATGGGGGACTTCAGCCACCCTGAGATCTGCTGGAAAGACAACACAGCTAGGCACAAACAGTCCCAGAGGGTCCTGCAGAGCATTGGTGACAACTTCTTGACACAGGTGGTGGAGGAGCCAGCAAGGAGAGGTGTGCTGCTGGACCTGGTACTAACAAACAAAGAAGGACTGGTGGAAGATGTGAAGGTTGGGGGCAGCCTTGGCTGCAGTGACCATGAGATGGTGGAGTTCAGGATCCTGCAAGGAGGCAGCAGGGCACTAAGTAGGATCGCAACCCTGGACTTGAGGAGAACAAACTTTGGCCTCTTCAGGGACCTACTTGGAGGAATGCCATGGGTTAGGGCCCTAGAAGGAAGGGGCGTTCAAGAGAGCTGGTTAATATTCAAACATCACTTCCTCCAGGCTCAAGATCAGTGCATCCCTATGAGTAGGAAGTCAAGCAAAGGGGGCAGGAGACCTGCATGGATGAGCAAGGAGCTCCTGGCAAAACTCAACCAGAAGAAGGAAGTCTACAGAAAGTGGAAAGGGGGACAGGCCACTTGGGAGGAATATAGGAACATTGTCAGAGTATGCAGGGATGTGACGAGGAAGGCTAAGGCCCGTTTGGAATTACATCTGGCGAGAGATGTCAAGGACAACAAGAAGGGCTTCTTCAAAGACATCGGTAGCAAGAGGAAGACTAGGGAAAATGTGGGCCCTTTGCTGAATGGGGAGGGTGCCCTGGTGACGAAAGATGCAGAGAAGGCAGAGTTACTGAATGCCGCCTTTGATTCAGTCTTTCCTGCTCAGGCCAGCCCTCAGGAACCCCAGACCCTGGAGGCAAGAGAGAAAGTCTGGAGAAAGGAAGACTTTCCCTTGGTGGAGGAGGATCGGGTTAGAGATCATTTAAGCAAACTTGACACCCACAAATCCATGGGCCCCGATGGGATGCACCCACGAGTGCTGAGGGAGCTGGCAGATGGTATTGCTAAGCCACTCTCCATCCTCTTTGAAAGGTCATGGAGAACAGGAGAGGTGCCTGAGGACTGGAAGAAAGCCAGTGTCACCCCAGTCTTCCAAAAGGGCAAGAAGGAGGACCCAGGGAACTACAGGCCAGTCAGCCTCACCTCTATCCCTGGAAAGGTGATGGAGCAGCTCATCCTGGAGGCCATCTCCAAGCATGTGGAGGACAAGAAAGTGATCAGGAGTAGTCAGCATGGCTTCGCCAAGGGGAAATCCTGCTTAACCAATCTGATAGCCTTCTCTGATGGAATGACTGGCTGGGTAGATGAGGGGAGAGCAGTGGATGTTGTCTCCCTTGACTTGAGGAAGGCTTTCGACACTGTCTCCCATAGCATCCTCATAGACAGGCTCAGGAAGTGTGGGTTAGATGAGTGGACAGTGAGGTGGATTGAGAACTGGCTGAATGGCAGAGCTCAGAGAGTTGTGATCAGCGGTGCGGAGTCTAGTTGGAGGCCTGTAGCTAGCGGTGTCCCCCAGGGGTCAGGACTGGGTCCAGTCTTGTTCAACTTCTTCATCAGTGACCTGGATGAAGGGACAGAGTGCACCCTCAGCAAGTTTGCTGAGGATACAAAACTGGGAGGAGTGGCCGATACACCAGAGGACTGTGCTGCCATTCAGAGAGACCTGGAGAGGCTGAAGAGGTGGGCGGAGAGGAACCTCATGAAGTTCAACAAAGGCAAGTGCAGGGTCCTGCACCTGGGGAGGAATAACCCCAGGCACCAGGACAGGTTGGGGGCTGACCTGCTGGAAAGCAGCTCTGCGGAGAAGGACCTGGGAGTGCTGGTGGACACCAAGTTAAGCATGAGGCAGCAATGTGCCCTTGTGGCCAAGAAGGCCAATGGTATGCTGGGGTGCATCAGGAAGAGTGTGGCCAGCAGGTCGAGGGAGGTGATTCTCCCCCTCTACTCAGCCCTTCTGAGGCCCCATCTGGAGTACTGCGTCCAGTTCTGGGCTCCCCAGTACAAGAGGGATGTGGCACTACTGGAGCAAGTCCAGCGAAGGGCTACAAAGATGATTAGGGGATTGGAGCATCTCTCTTATGAGGAAAGGCTGAGAGAGCTTGGCCTGTTTAGCTTGGAGAAGAGAAGGCTGAGGGGGGATCTTATTAACGTGTAAAAGTATCTGAAGGGAGGGTATCAAGAAGATGGAGCCAGACTCTTTTCAGTGGTGCCTAGCAACAGGACACGAGGGAACGGGCACAAACTGAAACACAGACGCTTCCATCTGAACATGAGGAAAAACTTTTTCACTGTGAGGGTGACAGAGCACTGGAACAGGTTGCCCAGAGAGGTTGTAGAGTCTCCTTCTCTGGAGATATTCAAAAATCCGCCTTGACGCGATCTTGGGCAACTGCTCTAGGTGACCCTGCTTGGGCAGGGGGTTGGACTAGATGATCTCCAGAGGTCCCTTCCAACCTCAACCATTCTGTGATTCTGTGATCCATTCAGCTTATCACACTTATCTTAAGATGGGATGAATTGTCCTTTGAAGGTGATATTGCTTCCTTTGTCTGTAGGGGGAGCCTAGAATAGATGTTGACTGGACCCCTAACCAAGGGTAGGGGAAATTAATTCACAGAAAGATTCTTCATTACAGTGCATCTGCTGAGACTCCTAATTAAGGCCTGGTGTCTTGCAGGAGATCTAATTTACAGACATTAAACTGCATCGAGAGTCATAAATACACCAAGTACTTCAGTAACACCATTTTTCTGAAGAAAGAGTTCCAAAGCGGCAAGCTGAGTGTTAGAATATCACATTTAATATTGAAGTTGTTTCTCAGCGTATCACTCCACTAATGTTTCACAACGCCCAGGCTGCAGGTCAGCTGCAACATATAGGGAAAAGAATGAGCTGTTGCTCCAAAGGCAGTACTGAATTGCGTAGTTCTGCAAACATCGAAGCAAAGAACATTTATCTGGGCATTTATCTGGAGCAGGGAGGGGCTCTATTGCAAGTTTGAAGCCCTAAAGTTTTTCTATTTAGATAAATCTTCTGATTTGTTTCAGTAAGATGTCTTTGAAGTGAAGAAGGAAGCTACTCACTCTTACGAAGGTACATGAAATGTTTGTAGCTTTTGAAATAAGAGTTTATTTCTGGGAACAATATGGCATAAAATATCTCGCACCTTCATGCAAGGAAGGTAGGCCTATTTCTTCATTTTAGAGATGAAAAAGATCATTTTCAATCTGCAGATAGAATCATAGAATCATTTAGGTTGGGAAGGATTTCTGGAGGTCATCAAGTCCAACGTCCTCCTCAGAGCAGGTTCAGTCAGATCAGATTGCTCCGGCCCGATCCAGCTGAATTTTAAATGTCAGCACAGATGGAGATTGTACAAATTTGCACCTAATCCGGTGTTTGATCACTCACGTTGGGGCAGGAGAGGGAAATTTCCTCCTTCAGTTTCCCAAGTAGTCCATGGAAGAGGGCAACCTGTTGATAGCAAGCTCATTGAAGCCCTTTTCTGAGAATTAACTGGGCTAGTTGCTCTGCTTTAGAGCAGAAAAGGATGTGTAGGTTGGAGATAAAGAGCAGCCAACTATGCAAAGATGACTCACTGTGTAAAGGCAGTCTGGTCTTTTGTGCATCTAAGCAGGGTAGGCATTTTGCTCACTTAAACTGTGTACCTAACCATTATAGGCTGGTTTTAATCCTGCTGTCTGCTTCTTGAAATGGGCAAGTACTTCTGAAGATTTGGCTCAAGGGGGGAATAAACTGGCTTGATATCTACAGTATAGACAGTATCTACAGTATCTAAAGTATTGAGTAGATACTCTTGTCTTTCTGGATGAAACAGGTCAGTAAGAGAATAGTTTTGTACCTATGCAATACCTTGAAGCCTATGCTAGAAACAGACCTCAGCAAGAATTGAAACCTCCATTCAGTCACCCACATGATAAGAACTCCGCTTTGAGAGCGTCAGCCAGGTTACTGGTAACCTCCAATAGATTAACAATAATTTTTCATGTGAGCTGAAGCTGGTAGAACCTTTACAGGGATGACTGATTCCCTTTTTGTTCAGGATTCCTTCCCTTTTAGCATGAGATTTTTCACCCTCTAAATGGAAAGTATTTCATTTGGTGACTCTTCCCAATTTATTCCTGAGCAGAAGATGGCCACTTTTCCTTGACAACAGGGATGCATGCAAATGAGAAATCCTTTCTCAGCCAAACCTGGAGGATCTTGTGGTATCTCCTCCTCTTTGGGAAGATGCAAAGCTGGGTTTTCCTGCTGCTGTTGCCATTTAGTGCTTGCCGACATTTCTTTCAAGAGAGGAAACTCTTACTTTCTTCTGCCAGGATGTGGATTTGTTATTTGTATGTTTACGAGTTGCAGTCCCAAAGGTCAGGCTGGTGGAGGTCCATGTAATTAAGGCAGGCCTTAGCAAGTTGGCACAGCTGCAGCCTAACCATTATATTCCTATTTCAGCAAGGCTGAACAGGGGCTGCTTTGTCCTGTTAATGGACTTTGTGGCCCATACTGAGCTCTAACTACCCTACTACCAATGCCCCGGGGAGATAGCTAATAGGCAAAAAATGTATTGGTGATTGCAATACAGGAAGAATGATGTCTGAACTAGTGTCAAGACCATGTATCTTCAGGAACAAGTGGGCCATTGCCCTTGGAGTGGGCCATTTGGATGATACTGTACACCTAACCGTGGCTATGAGTGAGGGGAGAAGAGTGCTCCATAGATGTCCTCAAGAAAAGCAGACTTTTTTCCTTAAAAGAGGAGAAAGAGGGCACACGAAAACCATTGTAGTGCCAGACTAGGACTGGTGTTTCACAGTGCTGCTGCTGCCTTTTGAATAAATTATTTTATCTTTCTGCGCTTTCTTATCTCACCTGAAAAATAGGAACAGTACTCCCTTGTATCACAAGTCATTTCAATGCGTAATTAAAGAAGTCTAGTCAGAAGCTATGAAGAAAATGCGCCGTAATTCCTTGTGGCTACTGAGATAATCCATTGTGTGTTGCCAGTTTCCCATTACTTCTAGGTGTTGAACCAGTTTCTTGTCGGGAGATAACATCAGTGTGCTAGCAACATGCCTGAGAGGAATCACTGTGTGGCCATTGAGTTTATCCTCTCTGGACTAACGGAAAGCCAAGAGGTGAAGGTAACCCGCTTTTTTTAAGCACATTAATAGGGAATCTTGGAAGGATCATGTAGATGAAGGTTGATCCCCCAGCTTCACACACTGTGTACCTTTCCCTCAGTAACTTGGCTTCTGTGGATTTCTGTTACTCCTCAGCTATCTCCCCGAGGTTGCTGGTGAACTCTTCAGCAGTGAGGAGAGCCACTTCAGTCAGTGCCTGTGTGGCACAGCTATTCACTTGTCTCCTCATGGCTAGTGCTGTGTGTCTCCTGCTGGCAGTAACAACATATGACTGCATGTGGCTCTCTGTAACCCTCTCCTTCATGCAACTGTCATGTCCTCAAAAGCCTGTACACAGATGGTAATCATCTCCTCTTTCTTTGGCTTTGTCCACGCACTTGCGCAAACTATCTCCACCTTCACATTCTCTTTCTGTGACTTTGGTATTATTGGTCATTATTTCTGTGACATCCCCCGAGGATCCAGCTTTCATGCTCTGACACCTAGAGCAAAGAGATGGTACTTCACATTTTTGGTGTGTTTCGTGGCACCTTCACATCTCTGGCAATTCTCATCTCCATCTACCTCATCTCCACCACCCTGAGGATCCACTCCTCCAAGGGCAGATGCAAAGCCTTCTCCACCTCTGCTTCCCATCTGAGAGCTCTCTTCTTGTTTTATGGCAGCACCGTTTTTATGTGCGGTAGCCCAACATCCAGCTACTCATTGGACTGAAATAAATGGGCCCCTCTGTTCTCTACAGTGGTGACTCCAGTGCTGAATCTTATCAGCTACAGCCTAAGGAATAAGGAGGTGAAGGATGCTCTGAGGAGAGTTTTAGGTCATATTAGAGAAACTTCAGCAGACTTGTTAGAAAGAGAACTTTGTTTGGGGAAAATTTATCAAAACCTTGGTACAAAGAGTAGGACTTCCAAGGAAGATTTGATCAGCTTCCAAGGGTGAGATTCAGAAAGGTACTTAATTGTTAGAAGGGATTTTAGGTGGACTTTTAACTGGTTGTATCTGCAACTTCTATCTTGAAAGACTGTGTTCCTCTGCTGCTGAAAGCTGGAGGAATGCTGACTTTTAACTTGCAAGTTCCAAGCACAAACAGGACTCCTGCCTGAGGAGTGCGTGGCACAGAATTGCAGTTCTCTGTTCTTTTAGGAACGTTTGCTCATGTAGGAAAACCACCAGTCCGTCAAGATGAGAAAAAGCTTTCAGAGACATTCAAGAGGAGAAAAGCAATGTGATTTGAATTTATGGCCACTTCTGCTACGTCTTCAGTATTTGAAAGGAGTAGCCTCTTCCAGTGCAACACACAGAACCTGAAGTTCTGCAAAGGAAATCTTGGAGAAGAGACACCCGTGTTTTTGCCCCCCAAACACTAGGGAAAGTAACTGTCCCTCTTCTGTTAAATCTCCCTCTTCTGTCACTCATTACTACCTCCTTTTTCCCCTTCTGCCTGGAAACATGAAAAAACTACAGAAATGCAAAAAGATTGACTTCTAATTTTGCTACCATTGTGAAGTAAAAAGAACTTATTCTTGCTTTTCATCTCCACATATCAGCAATCCACTTGAGGCAACTGAGTGAACCGGTAGTTATTTTAAGGACATTGGACATAATCTGAAAGTTAATCCAGCTGTAGTGTTCTTTCACTTAAAAGAATGCCGAAATAAGATGGTGACTTACCAACTACATGTCTGCCATCAATGTGATTTTGAGAATAAATGACCAATCATTTCTGGGAGATGAGAAAGTTGGGAAAGGCTTTGGAATCCTTTTATCAATTCAACTAAGCTAGCTCTAAGGATAGGTGTTCTAGTGCTAAACGATGTTTCATCCCTTCTGGCTGAGTTTACAAATGCTGTCCCTCAGTTGGCAGAAGGAGCTGAAATCTTTATTGAGCTGAAAGTGACAGAATTAATCTCAGACAGGTGAGAGGTTCCTGCCTCTGCATAAGGCTTACAGTCAAAGGGGGATGGAAAGAGGTCTCGCGGATTCCCTTTGCATTTCACTGCAAGCCTGTTAGGGCTGTTATTTCCCCTGACTTCCTCTCCTTAAAGCTGTGCATAACTATAGCAAAGATTGTGTCCCTGTGATCATCTATGGCACCCTAAAGAAGGATTTTACAAGTCTCTTTCTTTCAAACTGCTGCCAGCATATTTTACAGAGAGCTGATATGACTGCGAAACATCATTATTTTTGCCCAAAGACACACAGCTGGGGAGAAAACTTATCTTCATATGTTATAGTCTGAATTTTGATCAAGTAGTGATGATTAAAGGCCATCACTATCTCAGAAGCGTTTATCTCAGTAACGCTAAAATTAGAATACGCACGGGGTAGTAAAAGCATTTGGACTATATGCACTGTTATCCCACTGGCCTGACGGTCCCAAAATGCAGGAAAAAGAATGTGAAAATGTAGCCTTTTGGTGCTGCTAGTTGTCATCTTTCTGTTGCTGCAGAGCCTGAAGCTCAAGGTTTATCTCTTGTTTCTCATTATTAAGTATCATCAGATATGTGAAGTTCACCGTTTTTGCACATATCAATGTTGTGCTGTCCTTATCTTGAACAGAGAAGTGAGATTTTTAAACCAGATTTCTGAGGTGTCCAAAATTGTCTCTTTCAGTGGACTCCCAGCTCACAGGAAGGAAATAGCTTGAGAAGAAATCACAGGCATCATTTTATTTTCCTGTGTATGTTTACAGGTCTCTGGGAAGAGCAATGTACACTACTACTCTTCCAGAAAAAGACAGGTAGATCGCCATCAAAGAGCTTCCCTGCACAGCAATGAGTCATGTCTGCACACCTCTCTCTGCGCTGATGTTTAAGATAGTCAAAGCCATCTAGAGCTAAGCATCAGCAGAACCGGCAGCATGGTTCAATCAAGAATCACAATCTCAAACCTAAATATGCTTTCTGACAAATATCATCAAAAAGAACAGATTTTCAGAAGCCCCGCATTCATCTTAGTCCTGCATTCACCTATCCGTTAGTCTCCACCTCAAGAAACCCAGACAAAATTAGGGAATTTAAAATGTTAAAGAGCTGCTGTCTCTTCAAATCTACAGTTTGCTTTTCTAAGAAAGCCTTCTGATCCAACATCCAGAATCCTGTTCCTCTTCTTCCCTTCCCCAAATCTCAGTTCCAGGAGGAGATTTGGGAAAATCCCGGCCTTGAATCACTTCTCATGACGGCAATGCTAAAGTAAGTCCATTTGCAGTAGAACAGCATTGCCCAGAGTCAGGAGGTCCTAGGGGCATTTGGGGGTTTCCCTGCTGCAAACAGTTGAGGAAAACTCGATGAATCAAGAACAGTACTGTTAAGAATTTTAGGGAAATTTTCAGGGTTCAGCTAGGAATTAGGTTATATCTTATGGAGTATGGAGAGATATTGGATCCCCATATTTCCACTGAGATACCTATTCCTTAGCCTTTTATAGTGTAAAGCACCAGACGACTGGCCAAAGTATGAAACTTCATCCAGTCTCTAAATAAAGCGGTGAAAAATGTCCTGATAACTGAACTGGATTGTGGCTCCAACATTGACTATGGTATTTAACCATGCTTGGATTGCTGCTCTGATAGATTATAAAGCTCAGCTATGACATTAGGTCAAGGCCTTGGAAAGGTGTTAGCAGAGCTCCTTTAAATGAAGCGTTCCCAGAGATACCAGGCTGGCACAGACTGATGAAAATCGGAGTTAATGCCTGGCATTGGGGAACGGCCTCTGTGTCCATCAGTGTTCCTGGGAGCCTTGGAAAGCCTAGTACAGTGTATGTCACCCTTCACTGTAAGGCAGACACCTAGTGCAGCATCCTGCTCCTCTCATGCTCCTATTTTACCATGCAATGAATCGCAGTCCCCTCAAAGGTCTCTTGCTGTCTTCAGCAGCTCTCTCAAGTTGAGGCACCTCATGTCAGCACACCAATATATGTGAGATGAAACCTGCTTGTGCTGTGCCATCCTGAAGGATTTGCTTTCTCTTGGAAGCTTAGCACCACCATCACTTTTTTTGTGTAGAAACGTGAGCAGACACCACTCTCCGAAGCTCATAGGAGCTAGTGGGAAAGCATAACCTCTCAAAATGCCTAGTTATTCCTCTTAATGCCAGGAGAAGCCTAGACCTGAGACTTACACAGCTCTAAGGTGTCTAAAGGTAAAAGCCACAATACCACCCCAAAGACTCGGGTTTGACTGGTGACAATATCCTCACATCCTTTTGACCGACAATTTCCAAAGAAAGATGAGAGCTACATATAACTTTGAATTTATTTTCAGTTCTATTCTGAACAGCCATGCTAAAAATAGAACAACATTCCTGAAAAGTCCCTCCTGAACACTTCTCTTTGCCTCCCCATGGTTTCTTGAGCTACAGTCATCCTAGAAACACTCACCCTGTCGTTTCATGTCTCACTCCTCTTTGATTTTCTGCTTCATAGCTTTTTCAAGGCTTTTTTCATGTCTTCATTTCAGAGGGTGTAAATCAAGGGATTGAGCATAGGCATGATGATGGTGTAAACCACAGAGATTATCTTGTCTGCTGAAAAGATGGTGGAAGGGCGCATAGAGATGAAAATGCATGGCCCAAAGAACAGAAGTGCAACAGTGATATGGGAGGTGCAGGTAGAGAGTGCTTTGAGACACCCTTTGGAAGAGGGTGTCCTCAAAGAGACCAAAATAATGACGTAGGACACAACAAGAACAAGCAAAGAGCCCGAGGAAATCAGACCACTATTGGCAACCACGATGCAACCAACCATGTAGGTGTCAGTGCAGGCCAGCTTCAGCAAAGCGTGTACATCACAGAAGTAGTGGTCGATCTCACTGGGCCCACAAAACAATAGCTGAGCGGTCAGCAGGGTCTGCACCAGGGAGTGCACACAGCCTCCCACCCACGAAGCTGCCACCAGCCGGCCACACACATGCTTGTTCATAATGCTTGCGTAATGAAGCGGCTTGCATATAGCAGTGTAACGATCATACACCATTGCTATGAGGATGAACATCTCCGTGCAGGCAAAGAGATGGACCCCAAAGAGCTGTGCTATGCAGCCCACAAAAGAGATGGTCTTCTTTTCAGCAAGAAGGTCATAAATGAGTTTGGGAACTGTGACAGTAGAGTAACTGATATCTACAAAGGACAAGCAGCTCAGGAAGAAGCATGGGGTGGGAGAGTCCAGCTGTTGACTGTTCTGCATAGTGCTGATGCTAAGCAGGTTTCCAAGAATAACAGTGGCATAGAAGACTAAGAAGAATGTGAAGCATACTTTTGCTAATGTATCATCTTGTGTGAGTCCCTGGAAGACAAACTCCGTCACATTGTTTTTGTTCTTCATATACGTCACGTAGACAGGACCTGAAGCACAGAATAAAGCCACCTGTGATGGCATTAGAAACACAGTGTTATCAGTACACATCCATATCGATCACCGGTATGTTCAATATCAATATATTCGCTTTTATGTCTTTTGGGGAAAGTTTCCTTTCAAAGTCAATGCTTCTCTCAAGGAGTGACAGTTGATATCTGACTCAGAATGTATTACTGAAGTGTGTAATAGCGAGCTCCGTTTATTTATTTGAGGGAGTTGGTGGAAATATCCTCCAGATTCATATTTCTGATCTTTGCCCCTTTTAAAAAGGAAGGCTAGTCACTAGGTTCCCTAAACATCCACTTTTGAAGTGTTGATTTGGAAACGAAAAACTGACTGAGAAGGATAGTGCATGTTTTGATTTGAGTCTCAACACACTAGTCATGCCCTAAGGAATTCTGCTCAAGCAGTGAACGTACCTTCTGTTTCAACCCTCTGAAGGAATTCAACAGAACTTTCCTTGCTATTGCTCTCTGACTCTGGTAGAATGTCCATGCATTTTTGTGCAACCATCAGTGTTCACATCATGACACAAGGCAGCTGGCTAATTAACATCACTTCAACTCTCAGTGTAGATCCTTCTGGAGGAGGTAAAGTGGACACCTACCTCATGTCTGTTTAGCAGAGATGTGCCTTTAGGCACAAACTGTCTTTAAGGCGCCCTAAGTGAAATCAGACCATGTTCAAGGCATGCCAGGAAACCTGAAGCAGGAGAGTCATTGTCCTATATGTGCTGTACTGGGCTACATCTTGTGTGGATGGGTTCCAGTTATTGCTCATGAGTTTCTGGGTTGCGACCTCAGTCTCCAAAAGAGCAGGCTTGTATTTCCTCAGACCACCTTTCCTACAGTACGTGGGTGAATACTGGAGATAATCTGCATTAACGATGTGTCAGTAAGGTTTTTGTACACCTCAGCCAAGTTCTGGACTGGGCATGGAAACCCTCATTGAGCTGAAAGTGAGAGAATTAATCTCAGACAGGCGAGAGGTTCCTGCCTCTGCATAAGGTTCACAGTCAAAGGGGGATGGAAAGAGGTCTTGCGGATTCCCTTTGCATTTCACTGCAAGCCTGTTAGGGCTTTTATTTCCCCTGACTTTCTCTCCTTAAAGCTGTGCATAACTATAGCAAAGATTGTGTCCCTATGATCATCTATGGCACCCTAAAGAAGGATTTTACACGTTTCAGGAAAATACAGTCGTTTGGTCCTGCCAGTTGTCACCTTTCTGTTGCTGCAGAGGCTGAAGCTCATGGGCCAATGCGTAGAGGAATAAAACGTTGTTGTTGTTGACGCCTTCCATAAGCTATGCTCCCACTGCTGCCTGCTAGCATCCAGCAGCCGGAAGAGAAATCAGAAAAATCATGGCGTTCTTCCCCAAAACATTAAAAAACCCAAACAGTTTTAAAATTATAAGCCTTAGCTTGAACTGGCTGTGTGCCCTAACCCCTCAGCAGTTTCAGTATGAAGGGGGTCAGTGGGCCCCATCTGTCTTTCTACCTGCCCCACCTACGGTGAGACAGACCAGCCTCTGAAGGCGCCTGTCCCTCTCTGTTGACAGTGGTGCTGAGCTAGACAACTGTCCTTCATTGCATGAAGAATTTAGACTGCTACAAACAGGTGGGGATGATCCCACCTTTAGCTGTGTCCACAGAGTGTGAATGCTGGGTGAGGGACATGCTGGCCCAGGCCTGAGGGACACTATCCCTCTAAGCCTTGAGAATCAGGATTTATCCCAGTTCCGTCCTGCTGGCTGCCAACCACATAACCCACCACGGTGAGGAGAAGACACTGAGACGTCCGCAGTGTACTGGTGCATGCCTGTGAAACGGGAACCCACTCTGCCACCCCCTGCATAGAGCAGAGGACATTCGGGGAACCAGAGCATTTCTGACATTGTCCCACCATTTGGTCCGTAGATCTGCCACTCTCCTGTGCAGGGAACACCTTCTTATCTTGAATCACACTTAAGCCATGTTAAGGTGCAACACAAGTGCAAGCCAGTGTTTATAGGGAACATGAAGTGAAGGAAGAAAAAGGAAAATGCTTTAGTTACTTTCAGAGTGCATTACACAGATGTCTTTCTCCCTCACGCAGCTCATTTGCTCTTTTCCTCCTGGCAAGGTAGGAGTCAGGGTCCCGTGGCTCCTCGTGGCTCCTTTGGCCTTGTGGAGAACCTTAGCTGCTACAACTAACCTCCCTGTGGCAGCTTTGGCTGGCTCTGAGATGATTTAATCTTCCATCTTCACATTTCTTCTCTTCCTTCCTGCAGGAGTAGCTGCTCCAGCTATTCCCTTGGAATACTTTTTTCTTCCTTTGCCTGGGCCTGTAAATATGCCCTGTTGGGCTAGGAGTTATCCTGCATACAGGAATTATTCCCAAAGAACTCTTTATTTTCACTGACACATAAAACTGTGCCCCCCAATGCTTTCTTTGTCCTCAAATGCTTTCTTTGGTGGCGACAATTTCCTACGGTGAGCAATTTATCTTTCACTTGGATCTTTGATTCTCTATTAGTCTAAACATTAAAATGCAAAATCTGAGGCAGAGATGAAGGGCAGAGGGGATGGCTAGGAAGGAGGGCATTAGTGACAGGTGAACTACTGCAGAAAGGCAGAGAGTTGCTGCACTGGAATGGGAAGGGGAGAAGCTTCTCCTCATATCATCTGCATCAGCAAATGACCCAGCCAGCATCTAATATCAGCAGTTTAATTGCTAACCCGTGGATTCAGCATATGACAATGCAGTACTCCTAAGAAGGCATTTACTCCAAAGTAAAGGGGAAGGAAGCCTTTGGCACAGTTGCTTCCAGCAGCAGGTGACCAACAGCCTTGCAGACACCTTGGGCCATCATTTCCTAGCTGAGTAAATTACAGAGTAGATGGAGTTTGTCTGACGGAAAGTTTACACCCGGGAGAGCTCGGACTAATGGGATGCTCTGCCTGGAACACATTTTAATATTTTTGATAGCATTCATTTCTTTATTTGCTGGTGTCTCAGCAGTGCTTGGAAGCCCCAGTCCTGGGCCTGTGCTATTCAGAAAGAGAACATAAAGGGAATCCCTGCTAGTCACAGAGTTTACAATGCCATTCCAGTCAAAACATGAACTTTCAGGGTCTTCCTAATTACTGCAACAGCTAAAACCAAGCTTTTCTTCAAAAGGGAGCTTTCAGTAAATTTTCCAAAATGGAATTATAGTGAGAGAGACTCGATTTTCTCAGCTCCTGAGAAAATGTTACCACAGTTCTACACCTCACCCTTTTCACTCCAGACTTTTCTATTCCACAGTTTTCTCATGGCACTTTTCATCTCCTCATTTCTCAGTGTGTAGATGAGTGGGTTCAGCATGGGCGTGATGACATTGTAAAACACAGCTACGCTCTCGTCCTCCGAGAGACTGCTGGATGGGCGTATGTAGATGAATGTGCATGGCCCAAAGAAGAGAATCACCACAGTAATGTGGGACCCACAGGTGGAGAGGGCTTTGTACCGCCCTTCGGACGTTTGCCTTTTCAAGGAAAACAAAATGACAATGTAGGACGTGACCAGGATGATGAAAGAGACCAAACAAAGCATTCCACCATTGGCAATGACAATGATGCCCGCAACATAGGTGTCGGCACAGGCCAGTTGTAGTAGGGGATGGACATCACAGAAGTAGAGGTCAATTTTGTTGGGACCGCAAAAAGGGAGGCTAACGGTTATGAGGGTCTGCACCAGGGAGTGCACAAAGCCCCCCACCCATGAACCCATCACCATCCAGCCACACACACGCCTGGTCATGAGGGTGGTGTAGTGCAGGGGTCTGCATATGGCAAAGTAGCGATCATAGGCCATCATTGTGAGGATGAAGACCTCAGCGCCGCCGAAGAAATGTACGCCAAAAAGCTGTGCCATGCAACCCCCAAAGGAAATGGTTTTCTTCTCAACAAGGAAGTCAGCAATCATTTTGGGAGCTGTGACAGAAGAGAGGCAAAGATCTGCAATGGACAGTTGGCAGAGAAAGAAATACATGGGGGAGTTCAGACGTTGACTGCTAACTACAGTGACAACGATGAGCAGATTTCCTGCCACAGTAACAATATAGAAGAACAAAAACACCACAAAACATATTTTCTGCACCCCTTGGTTCTTTGAAAGGCCCAGAAGAATGAATTCCTTCACACTGCTTGCATTCTCCATGTTGATCAGTTGGGTGCCAATATGCAATATACAGCTTATACACCTGGGAAAATAAAGACAGACACATGATTCATCAGCATTTTTTCATTATTAATAATGAGTTCTATATCAGAAGTGGATACAAACCAAGAAAGATATAGCATTAGTATTAAGCTTATGAAGTGTTTAGTTTCTGTCATGTATTTTTTTTTTCACAGCTATTTAATTCTCCACAGTACAAAGCTTCTGCCATGGCTTTGGTGGCATGGAGATAGGTGCACTCTGTGATATGTTCCTTAATCCTGGTCTTCCAGGATTTTGAAGGACTGGCTCCATGGCTGGTAGCCTTCCATGCACTAAGGACACGGCCAGAGTGTTCACCTTGGGCACTACAAGGCAGATAATGCAGCATGTTTGCCCTCAGGGGAGACAAAGTCCCTGACAGCAATCTTTGTAAAATGGGTGTCTTTAAGAATACCCGGAAATATTGCTCAGAATGATGATTTGCTTTATAAGTACACATGATCTTTGAATTCTTGTTTAGAAGGGAAATGTACCCACATGCAGAGAAAAGAACTCTCTTGTGTATATACATTTTGAAACGTAAATATGAAATGTCACAGGCTGAAAAATGAGTTCTGGGAAGGTTATCTATCATGGAGGGGAAAAAAATTGCACATATGACTTAATGGAGTATTTCACATTGTTCTAAATCTCAGCATTGTTTCTATCAGAGGAAGGAAGAATGAAAGACTCTTGTGAGATCTTCTGTCCCAGCACTGTACTGATTTTACCTAGTGTGATTTTTGATACACTCTGCGTGATGCTTTCAAGGGTTAACTTAGCTTAATGAAGCTAATCTAACTAAACTCCTTCAACAGCCAGTATAAGTCTGATTCATAGGCTGATTCAGAATGACTGAATTAGGGTCCTTTGCAGAACCCTTTTTTCCTCCACTCACTATGAGGAGCTTAAGAAAATTAGCACCACCAGGTTAGAATGACCTTCAGAGAATAATCCCTTTTGGTGCCTGAAAGTAGCTCAGAGCTTTTTGTAATGCCATCCACCTGTTTCAGGTTATGGCTGAGCTCCTTGTCCCTAGGCATTTCTACATCCATACAGTTTCTCATTCGAGACAAGGTCACATTCCAGCATAAACATGGGACTTCTTTGGTTCACCCTGTACTCCAGCTACAACCCATCGAGCATTACATGTCACTAATAAATGAATAGCCCACAGCTTTAGAAAGAGTGTAACGTCTCTAGCTTGCCATTATGCACCCAGACCACCAGAGTTCCTTTGGTCAAAGAAGTCTGGGAACCACCAGATTAAACTCTTCACAGAGAGTTTAAGGTCAGCCAAAAGCAGGCACTCTTTTAATAAAAATATCCACTGTATGGGCTTCCTTCTAGGATCAAAACATTCCCAGTCAACTGGTGTTAAAATGCACCATTTTAAGTCCTGCAGAATTACACCACAACCAGGTTTTCTCATTTGTCTTGGTGATCTGTGAGCAAATCTGTGGAACGATTCAGTTAAGCCAAGTTATCTACCAACTACTTCAATCTGCAGCATAATCAGAAACTCTCGTGCAGGCACAAAGGGATCAAGCATCCACAGGAAACACTGAAACTGAGAAAACCCAAGATTACTTTCAAACCCACAAAGTGAAGCCGAGAGAGGAAGTGGGCAAAGGTAGGGACTTTTCCTATGCTTACAGTTGTACTTACACTAGATGAAAGTTTTTCAAGCAGAAGGGTAAACTTTACATGGATGGTTCCCCTTCAGATATTTCTACAAGGAAAAGGATCAGTAAGAACAACGGGAGGTCAGTTTCTCCCTCGTCTTACCAAGTTGTGATCCTTTCTACCCCTCTTCCTTCTACTGAGCAACGACGTAGACTTCTCAACAAAATAAATGACAGGGATGAAATGAGCACACCTTTATGGCTGTGCAGTACCCAGTCGAAAAGAAATAGCTGGGCTCCATCCAAGCCAGAGCATGACTGGAAGCATACCACAGCAATCGCAGGGCCATATTTAGGCAGTCAGAAAGGAGTGACCAAGAGAGAAATGGTCAGGGGAAACTGTATGCCTGAATACCAGCAGGTGGCAAACTCCTGAGCTAGAAACAAGGTGTGCATCTACAAAAGGACCGATTCACAATTCAGACAGCTCGGCTATGTGTCTTTCTTGACAAGGTCCTTTCCATCACCACCAAACTGCATTTAACAAACTACCCATCTGTCTGATCTCATCTCATCACCTTAAGTCATGTAGGCACCTGTACCTAAGCTAGGCATATTACACCTGACCAGTCTACTTGTAGATGTGATGAATCATGAGCTGCAGGTACCCGTTTCTTACTGTTGACTCCAAGAGGATTACTAAATGACTAATTCAGTAGAGGATTGCCACCAGTTATGGCTTATCTCTTCAAGTGCCTTTGCAGGGGTAGACCTGAGCTATATGACATAATGCAATCAGCTGCAAAATAAAATGAATCTCATGTGTACTCTTAACATCTCAGAAAGGGTGAGAAATTGCACCATCTCCTTACTGCATGCATTCTTCCCTAAAATCTCCGGTGGTTATGGGAAACAAAAGAATAATATCGAAGCAATCTAATCTGTGGCTGCAGAACTAGCTCTGTATATGATTCTAGCCAAAGATAACTAGAGACAGTTGATAACTTCAGTGGAAGTTCCTTCCTGTATTTTCACATTTGTGCAAGAAGAAAGGAAAAGGAAGAGGAAAGCAAAGCAAAACAAAGCAAAGCAAAGCAAAGCAAGAAGCCAGAGAAGCTGCAAAACTTACCTCACCTGTGTTTAGAGATCTAATTTTTTGTGTAAGGGCTGTACAGCTTTATCTCCTCAACTTCTGTCTCTCCTGGTATGAATGTGTTAGAGCACAGCGCCTTTAAAGAACATAGAATGGCTTCTGGAAAGCTTCCAAAACTTGCTTAGGAGGTGGCTGTCAGTGTATAATCCAATCCCACCTAATGTATTACTTGCTTTCGTGTGTCACAAGTGTATCTTGATGTTTCCTGCCTGTGTGAGAAGTGGTTTAATAGGCTGTGTGGATGATGTGACCTGGGTGTGTTGAATGATGCTTTCATATCCCAGCAGCTGCAAAAAGGGCTGAGAAGAAAACCGTTTAAGTACCAATCTTTAACCCTCTCGCAGGAAATCTTCCACCTGAAGGGCTCTTGGGGCTGGAGGAGGGAGGGGTGGAGGCTTAGTGAAGGGAAGGCGTGAAAGAAAGGGGCAAAGGAGGAGAATGAGTTCTGTCTTGACTGAAAAGTTTAAGTAAATGTATTTTAAAGAAACAGTTGTCAGTCAATGCTTTTATAATGATATCACAAAGGCATTTCAGGGTTTCTCCATAAGAAACAACAGTCAAAGGAGTAGCTGAGTATTCAAGTGGACAAGCATATGCATGGGCCTATCCAGCTAACGCTTCTCGGAGTTCTTCCTTACTCCAAGCTGATAGTTGTATGGATTTCCCATGTGTAAAGGGCCATTAGGTCCACTGCTCTGGCTTCCTAGCGTTGTGAAGGCTAAAACACTCCATATGTAATCTAGATATTTTCTCTCCTTTTTTAACTTCTGTGTATTCCAAAAAACATGTAAAAGAGAAATCTTCATTAAAGGAAAAAAAGAAAGAAACCTCAAGCTGTAAGAAGAGTCACGATCCTCCAGGGATGGTAAAGAATTCCTATCGCAGGAGTCTTCTAAGGACAGGTTGGGCTCATTTCTCTCAGGAGTGGTTACGATGAAGTTTTTATAGGGACAGAAGATGTCCTGGGTGACCTCTTGATGACCCTCCAAGTCCTATCTCACCAGAAATTTCATCACTGGAAATCCAGTGAATAAAGCCTCTTTGCAAGAATTTGCATGTTTTAACAGAGGTCAGTGAATTACCAAGTCAGTCAAAAAAATCCTTCATTTACGAATTGGGAAACTGAGGGAGGAAGTCACCTATTTAATGCCGATGGAAGTCAGCAAATTTAACCCTGACTTAGTCACTCTAGGCTCTTCTGCGGAAAAAAATGAATGTCTCTGGAGGCAGATGCATCTGATCTACCTCAGAACTGATTTTAGGATGCGATTAGGTCTGAAATAGGCATCTAGCTTTTAAATAAAATAACTGAGGGCGGACAAATCTCACTGTCATGATGGGCCCCATCTTTCTTAACCTGAGCAGCTGCAGTCAAAGGTGAACCTAAGAAATGAAACAAACGAAGCAAATAGACATGCTGATTTATAGCAGCATATCATCTCAACCAAGGCCCAAGTCAAATTCATCATGGCTCTGAACTCTACTGTGTATTTGTAGCTTATGCCTCACGGATGTCAGGAAAGACATTGTCTCAGCTACTGTCCTTTCCTTTGTTTTGCTGAAATTTCTGGAAATGTGGAATGGCCTGATAGCAACATAGTTAATGTCTCCATCTCCTCTGCACAGAATGCCAGCGATCTCCACAGTGAAAACAGAAATCCTACAGTTAATGAGAATAAATACTGGTAAAGAAATGTCTTGGTGAAAATAGTCCCCTAACTTAAATGTCCTTTTACTGCTGCCTGGAGCCTTGGGCAGCTTAATGAGGGTTAACAGTAGTCACTACAGGAAACAAGAGTATTGGGTAAGAAGGTAAACAAAGTCTTCCAGTCTTTGGGAAAGGAAGAGGAGCAACAGATGACAGAAGCCAGAGATCAGGCCAATAGCATCTGGCCTGCTAACCTAGTATGAGTTGGCCTGCCACTTTCTGTACCCAGTGGCACACATGGCAGCAACTTGGCTAGCATCACATTCATGTCCTTTTGTTTCCCTAGCCAAATGGACTACCAGAGGTGACTTAATGCACAAGTCCAAATGAAGAATTGCTGCTGCCTCCTGCTGCAAAATAATTCCCCATAGGGGTGTGCTTAGTGCCAGGAAAGGAGAAAGGTCTTTTCTCCATTTTCATTCCACTTACCTTGGCACCTGGCTCTGGACACCACTATGGCAGCAGGTCATGCTCAGGGGAGCTGTGATTTGGACAAGGAGGGACTGTGCATGGTGAGATGAATGAGGTTTTGCAGCTGGATAGTGAATACTGGCAAGGGGTTTGTTGACAGAGCCATGGTGAATGTGTGTTGTGAATTTGATGATGGGCAGGATGGGGACAAGGCACGGTGTGGAGGGAAGTTGTGAAGCTTGAAATGAATGCTACATGGCCAGGGGCTGTCTTCATCGAGTTTGTGAAATCAGAAGTGCCTGAGGTGTGGTGAGGGACTGTGCTGAAAGATCGTATGAAGTGGCAGGTAATACTGTGGGTGCTAAGCTGTGTTGAAAGACCTTGTGACATCAGAAGCGGACATCGTGTTTTGAAGGGTAACACTAGGAGAGGTTGCAAAATTGTGGCTGCTGAGGTGTCATAAGGCTGGCTAGAGAGTTCAAGGAGACCCTACAGTAGAACAGGTAGTGTGAATAGTAGGGGACAATGTATGGTGACAACTTGTGTTGGGAGAGATTTTGTGGTCAGAAGAGGACACTCGGTAGTGATGAGTGTGCTAAGGGAGGTTCTGCAGTGACAGTGGACCCTTGGGGAATGAGAAGCTGTGTTGAGGGAGGTTGTGAAATCAGCAGCAGGCATTATGGAAGAGGACTGACAACTTCTCAATCTGTGTGACCCTGAGCAGCAGTAGAGTATCTTCTGCAAGGTCTGTGAAACTAGATCTATGCTGCTGCTATTTGATGCAGGCTTTCATTAATTAGTTTCATTAAGGAAGTAGACTCAGGTTTTGAATATGCTTTGGAGACAAGAGACCAATCTTACCAAAGCCTTATAATAGATATACGAGAAATGTGAGTGACTTTTACAGCTTGCTTTTGCACGGTCTATGGAAGTCATAGGATGGTTACTTGACTTGCATTATATGGAATGCAAAGTTTTTGATGATTCGGCATATCTCCACAGGGCGTCCATTACAACCAGTATGACAGTACATGACAGTACATATCAATGGCCCAGGCTGATGCTATTTAACATTATGAAATCTGATCGAAATGCCTTAGATAGAAAGCTAATCACCTGACATTCCCTGAATGCCCAATGGAGAGAGAGGCACCTCCAGAGGATGTAAACCACCATCGTAGACCCTCTCAATCACTGACAGTAAGAGACAAGCATTCTCAGAGGTGCCATCTGCCACATGTTTGCAATATATTTCTTGTGGTCCAAAAGAAGTCGGTGATAGGATGACTGCAAGGAATAGGGATCATGTGCAGAATTTTCTGCCCTGAACTAACATTAAGATAGCCAGCCCAGCCTACCATGGAGCATGCCCTCAGCATGTGAGCTATGTTTGTCCTCTGACTTGCTCAGTATCTCTCTGGGAAGATGCCAGGACACAGAGCACTCTAGAAGGTCAGTGGTCATGGCTAAGAAGAATGCGTTCCTCGGGGGCCACCAGCACCCTGTAAAAAAAACACATTTCTGCTTCCCTGGGGACGGTTGAAAGGAGACAGGCAGCCAAGGATGTTAGTGCTGAGTGTGTTCCTCAACATAGTCCATGTACTAGTGGCATGAGGTGCCTGCAAGGGACACCTGCCGCCCTGAGGGCAGCAAACCTGACTCCACTCATCACAAGAGCTCCTAGACACCAGAGTTTGAAATAGTCTTTATTTTCTCATTGATTGCAACATAAGGCACTCAGGGTACTGTTGGTATTTCTGCAATGTGGTTGAGGTCTGGACGAAGGAATCTGTAGGTGCATATGCGTGTTTCAGAGCAGTCCAATTTTCACCACATGCAGAAGGGTCAGAGAAAAACTAAAAAGACTTGATTTGCTTCCCTTTCCCAAGCCTCTGCCCTCAGTCGTTATCTCCACCCTTCCTTTCCCACAGCTACCCCCTTCTCAACTCCAAGAGCTCCTACTGCAGTCAACCCTCTTCTCTCCCTCACCTCAGCCTACCTCAAACATCAAACAAAAGTAGCAAACAAAAGTCACAATATCACAAAATAGGTCTAATTTGTCTAATCAAAGACAATTCCTGACTGGAGAGGCAGAGAGAGAGACCTTTGCTTCTTCACCACGTGATACCCAAAGTCTGAGTGAGATTTGTCCCTCTGGAGCCAACACCTACCCATTTTGAAGCTTGCACAATCACATTGTTAAAACTCTTTTCTTCCTCTTCATTTTGTAAAGTGGCACACAACAAGCACACTTCTTGTCTGCAGGGTTTCTGTTGTATTACTGCGAATAAATCGCTGTGTTTACTATTTTTCTAAAGTCCCTTTCAGGTCAAGCTGCTAAAATACTTTAATTCTCTGGGGCCAGAGGTGAACGACGAGTCATCAAATGCTGTTAGAGCCCTGTGCAGTTTGGGGAGACTCCTCCTATCTGCAGGAGAAAGAAATAGGCACCTTTTTACACATGTTGTCAAAGGGAGGCCCAGAAGCATTCAGGGGAGGCAGGCAAAGGCTGATAATGCCCAAAGAGGATTATTGATGCCTAGCACCCAGGCTGTGAAGGCCTCAATGTCTGTTCTCCCTTTCCCACCCCACACGCAGCAGACAAGCCGTTTCTCTTTTGGGGGTCTTGGCAGGATTTGGGGCGAGACATTGCACAGGAAGTGATTTTTGAAGGAAACATTGGAAGAAGGGACATCCTCCTCTGGAATAATCCCATTCCAGCTGATTCTCATGTTCCAAGAAAGAAAAAACAAAACAGAATACAGTTACTCTGACATCTTCCCGCAATCTCTACTGACTGCTCATTTGTACATCTCCTTTATAACAGCATTTGGCCAGAGTACGAACGCACCAAGAGCCTTTCACAGATGCATGCAAAATCCCACAGCATCCCTGGGAATGGAATCCCTGGCAGGTAATTTTCTCCCCACCTACTGTAAAAGCAACCAGAGAAGTAGAGCAGAAATAGGAAACTGCCTCACAACATGAAAGAGCCCCATTCTCATCTGCCGCTGACTTCATCCCAGCCTCCTCAGTACAGTGAAAACACTCCTTCCTGACAACACCTGTTTCGTTACGCCACAGGAGACAGGAACTGAATCTGCAGGCTGAAAGAACTTCCTTGTCTTTTTCACAGAAACTGTTTCCCAGAAGATCCATGGGATGAATCAGAAACCAAGAGAAAGACACTAGAGCTGATGCCAGGTCCCAGCTTCTCTGAGCAGTCAATTCCGATGCACTGGGGCAGGAAGGTAAGCATTTCTGGGATAGGTTCAGCATTTCCTTGCCATCATTAATGCTTTGGGATGTTCTCTGTCTCTGCTGTTCCATCTTCATGCCCTCTCTCACAGACATCCACACACACACACACGATCACTGCATAGAGTTACCCCCTCCCCATCTCCTGCTCCTCCCTCTCTACAAGCAGCAATGTTTTCTTCTGCTTCTTTTTTTTACTCTGTTGAACTGCCTCACCCTGTCTTCCTGCTTCAACCTCTCCAAATTTCTGCATGATTTTGCCTTCTCCTCAGTATGTAGCATCTTGCTGTTACCTTCCCAGACATCAGCCATGCATACTCCGTGAGCGATAGCTGTCCCAGGCCACAAGGCTGTAAGTATAAAAGCAGTGTATCAGTCACTAAATTCCCCTCTGTCTCTTGCAGAAACAGAGAGAAGAAGAAACTTTCTCCATTTTGGTTATTTCATAGTGACTGATCAGTTCATAATGCTCTCCTTTCAAAGCAGTTCAAGCCTGACTGAAGGGACTAATTACAGTGGGACTGTGCAAAAGGCAGAGCCGTCATATGCTCTCCTCAAGTTCATGGAGAGCTTCTGTCTCATCAGCTCTGCCTCTGGCATGGTGGGAAATGGCATGGTTCTGTGGTACCTCGGCTTCCACATCCGGAGGAACTGTTTCACTGTCTACATCCTGAACGTGGCTGCCGCTGACTTTGGCTACCTGCTCTGCATCGCCATCGAAACAGTTCAGTGCCTGATGCACTGCAATGTGGGAGTGCAGTTTGGGATATTCCTCTTCCTGGATCTTTTCACGTATGGGACTGGCTTGTATCTCCTGACAGCCATCAGCATTGAGAGGTGCCTGTCTGTCCTCTGTCCCATCTGGTGCTGAAGCCATCGCCCAAAGCACTTGTCCGGCATCATCTCCGGCCTGCTCTGGAGCCTCTCGCTGCTGCTGAACATGCTGGGGTACGTTTCTAGCACTGTTGCCCCTCCAGCAACTGCCACATACTCCTCATCACCATTGGAGTCCTGGACTTCCTCTTCTGCACGCCCCTCATGCTGGTATTCAGCCTCACCCTCTTCCTCAAAGGCAAGTGCAGCTCCCAGCACCTCCAAACAGGCAGGCTCTTCACCCTGATTATGCTCACCATCCTCTTCTTCTGCTTGTTCCGAAGGGGAAGGAAACACACAGCCACACCACCAAGTCCATACTTGTCAGTTCCCAGCACACTCTCCTCCCTAAGATGCAGGTGCAAATCCCAGGCTAAGAGGTTTCGGAACCTCTTGAAGCCAAAGAGGGCTGCACTGATGCTCCCGTCGTCTGGGGCAAGTGCACTGCATTGGGTAGCGCTGCCCTGCCAGGGAGTGCTGGGCAAGCACCTAGGCAAGCAGCAGCCCTACTCGGAGCACTACCATTTGACACCAGTGCTAGCAGCAAGGAGAGGGAGCAGGAGGGAGGGCTTTTCAAGTGAAAGGGTAGAGGAGGTGGAGGAGCAGGAGCACCTGGGCAGCAGCCCTCTCTGAGGGGACACAGTGAGTCAAATGTAAAACCAGATCAGCAAAGGCTGTGTCCCTTGAGGGATGCTCACAGTTTTACAGCTCGGGTGGTTGTTTCCTTCGTAAGCGCTTAGCTGCCTTGGAGTTTCTCCAAAGTCTGGGGTAAAGTGTGTGTGGCGCCCTCAGCTGTTCGCTCTCGGCTCTTCCTGCTGCATCGCACAGCACTGCACTGCACAAAGGGGAAGGGCAGGAGCGCTCTCTCCTCCTGATTTTCTTGCCTGCTCTTTGCTTGATTTCTGTTTGCAGCGGGCAGAAGCAGGAAAAGAAAGACGACGCTCCCATGGCTGCTTGCTCTGCGATGGACGTCTGCCAGCGGCCATCTGCCAGGGCAGCTTTTGGATCTGCGCTCAGAAGGGCAGGCTGTGACCAGCCTCTGGCAGCTCTCCGTTGGGAAGAAGGCCCATTACCGCTGCCGATCCAGGTAAGCAAGCCTGACAAGGGTGTTGGGGCCCTTGCAGTGCTTCAGAACAATAATCTATATGAGAGAATATTGAACTGAAGCTGTTTAGAATTAATTGCTTAGCATAACTTGCTTAGCATTAGTTGCTAAATTTGCTGAACCCTTAGGCCTCAGGCTGTGAACTTGCTGTGAACTTTTACATAGATAAGTAAAAGGGGGCCCCAGAGCCGGTTCAAGCTAGAGAGATAAAGAAGTTGCATGGACAGCAGGAATAGCCAACCTTGAAGATAAGAAGCAAGTTCCCCATAGGTAGCCAATCATATTATAGCCACTGCTGCGTGCTTTAAAGTAGCCAACCAATCAGATTGTAGAAGTGCCGCGTGCTTCAATGCAGCAAACCAATCAGAATAACCGAAGTGCCGCGTGCTTGCATGCCATGACTGCACAAACATATATAAGATAGGCAAATTGCTGAATAAAGTTGGAATTGAATCTGCATTCTGTGACTGCGTCTGATTCATTCTCGCTACTCCCGCGGACTGCGACACAAGGAAGTTACCATTGCCCCAACCCGATTTCTTGTGTTACAATGCCAGACGCGAGCCTTTAAAGCAGTGCAATGAACACGCTGCTCGCATCTGTGGCGAGGGCGCTGAGCCTCGGCGGGGGCGAGCAGGAGAGCGCTGGGGAAGAGCAGCGCCCTGGGCTGGAGCGCCGCGGCTGCGGGGCGCGCTAGCGCAGGCTGCGGCCGGGCGAGGCGGGCCGGGGCAGCGGCGGGGCAGAGCGCGGGCGCCGGGCGGCGAGGCGTCGGGGCGCGGGGCCGCTGCGCGGAGCCGAGAGCGCGACAGGCGCGGCGGGGGCGAGGGTGCGGGGGCAGCGGGCGCCGTGGGCGCTGCAGCCCCGGGCAGGCTCGCAGCCTCGGGGGGGCTCGGGGGCGCTTCCCGCCGCGAGGGCGGCTCCCGGCGCGGAGCGCGGCTGCCGGCGGCGCTGGGGGTCGCGGCGGGTCGTGGCGGGTGGGGGCCGGGCGGGCGCTGCGGGCGGGGGTGGGCGCCGGGGGAGCCGGGGGCTGGCGCGGCTCGGCTCGGCTCGGCTTGGCGCGGCTCGGCCTCCCGGGCGGAGAGCTGTGCCGGGAGAGCCGTGCCCGGCGGCGGAGCGGCTGCCGGGGGCGCTGGCGGGCCGAGAAGGGGGGCCGGGGCCGAGGCGAGGGGCCGAGAGAGCGCGAGCGCCGCTTGCCGCCGAGCGGGCGGAGGAGAGCTGCTGGGGGGGGCGGCGGGCAGCAGGCAGCGCTGCGGGCTGAGACGTGCCCGGCGCGGGGCGCCCCGAGCACAGCAAAGTGCCGCTGCCTGGGGAAGAGTTTTCCTCCCCTCCCCTGCTTGCTGCAGGTTTGTTTTCCTTCTCTGAGAACCCCTGGGGGCGCGAGCAGGTCCGAAGAAGAATGACCTCTGCGCTGCCTTGCAACGTTGCCTAATAGACAACGGCATAGGCAGTAGCCCAGGCGACGCCAGAAAAAACGCCTGTCACCGTTTGGGCAAAGATGGTCGAGTTTTCCGTTGCTTTCTTTTGAGAGAGGCACTGAGATTACTTGGAAGACGTCCAGATGTGTGTAGGTCAAAGGCACTGACGACCACTGGTCTCCTAAAAATGCCAGGCACGAGACTTTCAGGCAATGCACATGCGAAAGGAAGGCCAAACACCTCGATCTCAACAGATCATGTATGTATACGCAATAGGTTTGGAACACCAACAGCAACAAACAGCCATATAAAAGGATTTATATGAGCTTTATTGGTATAGCCTCGCTATATTTGGATATATATACAAACAGATGTCTTTATATTATAACTACAGGCTTTCTTTACTGAATTGAGCACTGAGGACTAAACAGCAAATAATGAAAAAGAATGGCAGAGTAGAAGCACGTTTCCTGTTACTGAGCACGGGAGAAGTTTTCAATTTCTTCCTTCATTTCCTAAAAAAAGACTAAAAAAAAAGATAAAAAAGGAATAATAATTGCCAACTAAGCACAGGCAAACTTGCTATAAGCTGGAATAGAAATGTAAAATCCTGTAGCTAGCTGCTTTGTATAAAATGAAAGTCTGAGTAGATGCCTTCCAGGTGGAAGTCAGCAACTCGTATGTAACACAGACTGCTAAGCAGGAAAGAGAGGAATAGCGAATAAGCAGGATACCCACTGTGCACAAGGAAGAAGTGCAGAACAGTGACAGGAAGTGCTGTGTAACCAAAGTACCTCTATCAACTGCGTTTTGTCATCGTCTTGCCAATGGCGGTAAACACACTGGCTGAGCACCAGATGTAGTTTTTTGAGGTGGCGGATGTTACAGTGCTTTGTTGCATCGCCAACGACATTCAGCAGTTGCTGAAGAAAAAAGGGAGACAGTACAAGTTTACGTTAGCATGAGATCATTTGAATAGGCTCTCGATGTGTTCAGACACAAAAGAAAATGGTCCCCCACAACTCGCATCCTCCTTCCTTGTATGGCTAAATAAAGAAGGAGTGAAACGTCCAAGACCAGACTAAATATCGCAGCAGATTTCCATGGAGGAAATGAGCTGCTGTGTCCGACTTGCGAGAAAAAGCAAGGCTCCAGTTTCAGCTAGCATTGTGCTGCTCCTCAGGCTATCAATCACCTCCACGATCCTAACTGCAAGTGAACTTCTCTGAGAACAGTGGGAACTGCCATGGCCCGTTTTGTAGTAAAGGACAGCGGCTGCCACAGCAAAGGCCCTCTTGCCTTGGATGAGCTTCTGTGGCTGCAATGCAGGGCCCTGCGAAATGCATCTTTTGAAGAGAGGCCACAGAGCCTCTAGAAAGAGGGCTGCCAGCTGGCAGTGGGAGCCTCCTGAGGTGCTTCTGTCTCCCCGTTAGCTGAATGTTGCCCATGCCTGCAGCTCTGCTGGCAGAATGGATAGCTCAAGGGTCGTCAGCAGAGCGGGAAGCAAAGGTGGATCAGTGAGCTCCAACCTACCCTGAGAGAGATGCTGGTTTCCTTCTCAGCAGGGGGTGAGCATTTCCTCCTCTTCTCTGCTAGGCTCTCTGAGGGCGATGCGTTCCTCCTTCGCTTTTGTCTGCAGGCAGCTGCACAGAGATAGGAGAAAAAGCAAGCCAAAGCATTAGCTAAGCAGTTCTGTCTGCACAATCTAGCACCGTCGTCTTACTTGGTGCACAAGGGAAATGGTGAGAGGGACTGAAGTACCATTGTGCTGGCTCACTACATGCATGTGTTGAGGGAGAGAGGGCAGCAAGCGAAGGGGGTCCAATTGTTATTAGAATTAAAAAGCGCAAGAACTATTAGATTATATCATGCATAAAAGAACGCCCTTGACGATTTTGTGCACAGAGCAGACTGTAGACCGCAGGCATGAGCACAAAGCAAGGTCATAAGCTCAGGTGGCTTCGTCTCTCATCACAGGAAGTAAAAGAGGTGAGAAGCAGAAAAGTCTTTGGAGACAAGCTCTCCTTCCCCTGTCTTCCAAAAACAGAGGTTGCCTAAACCTCACAGACAGACGGCAATGACTTGGTGCGGGGGTGGCGGGCAGGAAGGCAAGAGGGAGAGGAAGAGAAAAAGGAAGCAAAAGCACAGGAAAAGTCCTCACTGTTTCCTATTACCATAAGAACTTGTGCAGTGTTCAGCAACTGCTCTAAACAACATGTTACATTTGAGGAGTTAGCCGTTGCGGGGCCATCGAGGCCAGTGTTTTACAGTGTGAGCCAAGCTCTGTGGCTGGGCTTTATTTCATAAGCACGTTGAGTGACTGTCCTGGGGACTGACCTCACATGCTGCACCTAATTTGGAAATGGAATGCCTTTGGCATAAAGCCACCAGCATCAGCAAAAGCAGGTATTCCATGACAAGAGGGAAGATATCAATGTCATTGGCACCTTATCCAAAAAAGGAAAAAGAAAAAAAGAACAAAGGAAGAAAGGACTTGCCAGTAGAGAGGGGTGTACTGGACTCTGCAGGCACCGCTGGCCATGTCTCGTCCCCTTGCTCCTCGAGCTGCCTCTCCTCCTCCTCTCTCAGCAGTCGAGGCTCAGGTGGTGATGCCACAGGCAGGAGGACTTCCCGTGCCTGACAAGCTTCAGTCAACCAGAAAAGGTTAGCCAAGTGATGATGCGCGGACACAAGCAGAGTAAACCTTCGTGCCAGGAAATCTATTACCAAAGCAAATGCCGAATGGCTGCTAAGCTAGAGATAGCAACGCTGTGTTTGTAGAATAGGCTCACCTGCTTTCTTTTGTGGTGCAGCAGGCTTAGCAGCTTGCTGGACAAGCAAGTCCTCGAAAAACTTTCTCCCTTCCTCCTCGCTAGGTGACTGGACGTTGAAAACTTCTCCGTAAAGCTCAGAAAATAAAGCTCGTACCTGAGGTGGGAGGAGAAAAGACAGCGCAGCCGTAAGCCCCCCCCAAAAAAAATTTGTGTTCTGCTCCACAAAGATGAATTCCTTTTCCAGTGAAGCTGAGGAATGCTTTGAATAAGGGAGAGACTAGAACAAGTTTGCTTCTTGGCCTTAAAGGCGAGATTGTAGTGGGTCGGCAGGGCAATTTAGGGCATCTTCTTTAAGGAACACCTCTAGGATTAAAGCTCTGTGAAGCGACCCGAGGTTCCAGTGCTCCAAGGGAGGACACTGAGCATCTCCTAGGTTGCCTGTTTTGGATTTACTTGCCTTGCTGCCCTTCAGGTTGAAGCCTTGTGGCAACTGCAGAGGGAAGAGATGCCAGCAGGGTGCCCTAGTAATGCCGGTGTTGAATGGCTTAGGAGAGCACAGTATTTGGGTGCTTAATGGAGTGATAAATTAACATGAGACTGAAAGAAGCCAGGAAGGCAGTGAGAGAAATACCTCTGGCGGGAGATCTGCATGGCAAACATCCGACGTAGCGAGCAACAGCACTGGAGCATATGCTGGAATGCCCTCTAGTAATGTTGTGAGCGTAGCTGTCAAGGTGAGTCTGGCAGCCTCCCACCAGGCATGGATATGTGGAATAGAAAGGATGCTCGGTGCTGTCCTCTGGGCTTCTCGGATCAACTAGTCAAAAGGAAGTTTGGAGAAGACTGTTGAAGCGGGTAGCAGAGGCTGCTGCTGAACAACAATGGATCAATCAAAATTGCCTGCAAAACGGGAGTGCACCAAGACAAAGCGTCCAAACAAGCCACCAAGAATAAGGTAACACTGCTGCTTGGACCCAGTTCCTTCAGCCTCTCCACAGCGAGAGGCAGGCCTGAATCTCTGCCTGATTTCCAAACTGCTTAGATGTCAGGTAACTCGCCCAGAGCCTCACGCCCGGTGCGAGTGGTAGTGTGCTTGAAAAAACAGGCCCAGCCCTTCAGCAGGGTCCACATCAGCGTGGGGCCACTGCTACACCGCTCGAATCCAGCAAGTGTGTTCTTGCCTCTTCCCTGCGGTATGATGAGAGAAGAGAAACCCTTTTCTTCCCCCCTCCGCCAAGTGGGAACTTTGCCCGTACCCGGGCTCTCCAGCGATTAAGAACCCGGGCCTGTGACGTGCTGGCTGGCAACAAGCATTGCTAGGAGCGTAACTGCAAAACAAGAAGTTTGCAAAGGAAGTGATCGATCAAGACACAGATGTTCAAGGTGTCGTTCTTTGTCCAGCACACACTGGTCTGGATCTCTTCCCCCCGGCCGTGAGGCTCTTATGTTCAGTATGTCTTGACTGAGCAGCTTTGAGGCCTCTGCCTTGGTCAAGTTTAGGTGCAAGGGATCCACTGGAAATGGAGAAGGTGGTCAGGAAGGAGCAGAAGAACCTTGTGGGAAAAGAAATGCCGTGGGCTCTGAAAGGCCTTAGCTGTATCTAACAAAGTGCAAAACACATAGAACTGGAGGATATTTATTAGATTCCTTCATTCAGATGGTTTCATCTTTCCTTGTGTGCTCTCTCCTAGACTACAGATACAACTTTCTCGTGGTTTTTGCTCTGTTATCATGGAATACATCTGTGAACAGCACCTTTTTTTTCTTTTTTTTTGCCATCCCAGTACTGCAGGACCTTTTGTGGCTCAGGCCAAGGAGCCTAGAGACTGGACCAAGTTCTGTGGGTCAGAAGCCTTCCTGAGCAGCACAGTAAGAGAGAGTGAGAAAAATTACTGATGCAGCTGGGACCCCATAAGCTAACTTCTCCACTGTGGGATTGAATTACTTTCACATTGCACTATCAAAATATGAATGTAAGCATAGTGGCTTAAAGATCACAAATGAAGCCCTTTTTTGCAGGGTTTTTATTATGCTCTTTTAGCTGGCCATTCCTCAATTTTCTTGAGTCACTCCTGCATTCCCAATCTGGGAAGCTAGGTGACTCCACAAACCCACATTGCATTTCTTTAGCTAAGAGGAGAGACAACACATTTCTTTGGCCTTGAATCCTTGAAGAACAGCATGCGTGAAATCAGCATGCCCTAACTGTCTGTGGATGTCTTTGGTGGAGGAAAAGGAGGCTGGCTCCTTCCGGATGATCGGCTGGAGCTACTTGCTTTCCTACAACTGTAGCACCTAGTTATATCTCCGTGCTTCCTGCTTGCAGTTTTTGATACCAGAGCACCCTGGACTAACTCTTCTGTCCTCCCTCATCTAACGCCCCTCCCACTTGCAATGGCCACGACAGCTTGGAAAGCCCCAGCAATCGGAAGAATTTCAATGAAAGGACACGGGCAGTTACCTGTTACAGTTAAGGAAGGTTTGCTTTTGCTGGCCAGGCCTTGGAGGAAACGGCTCATCTTCAGGACCAGAAGGTGACTCCTCATCACAGTCCATGCAGTCATTTTCTAAGAAATGAGTGGTACCATGAGAAGGCAAAAGACGCTTGTTAACTTTCCCGAAGAGTCTGCAACCCTGTCTTGTGCTAAGACAGCTTCTAAATGTGAGCTGAAACCCGGGGCCTTGTATTTCTTCGTCTGAGGGGCATACACTGAATGCCATTTTCCAAAGCCTTCAGTCTCTACAGAGCTCTCCTAAGTGTCTCGATTTGCGCAAGCTATGTTTTGCTAGCGGTGAAAGCTCCTTTTCTCCTTGCAAACAGGACAGATGATGCTGACAGCCTTCGGAAACTGGATGCTTGAGTGGAGAACATAGAGTTCTGTAGTGTGAAGTGGGAGGAGTTCCCGGCTCTGCCCTCTCTACCATTCAATTTCACCTCATCCTGACTGAAAGGTTTGTTTCTGTTGCTTGCACAAACTAGCAAGCAGTGTTTGCTTTGGGAGAGTTTTATGGCGGTGAAGGCAGTGAAGCCCTACCTGGCTGTTGGTCCTGCTGGAGTGCAAGTGCTGCGTGGGGAAATACCCTCTGGAGGCCTTTTAGGAGTCTCTGTAGCGTGTTCTGAAGCAGTGGCTTGGAAAGGGGTGGCAGTGGTTGTCCAGGGGAAGCCACAGCCCTCTGTGAAGCTGGTGCAGTCTTCTGCATAGCCACAAGAAAATCTGTTGCTGTGATTTCAATGGCAGCAACATCGATGTGCAACTTGTGACTGCTTGCGTAGATCTGCGGATAGTGTCGATGCAAAGCACAGAGGGCAGCTTCAGCGCGGAGGGCTTGAATATCAGCCCCGCAGTATCCTGAGCAACAAGAGCAGAATCCAAAGGGATGTCAGTCTCAGGCAGCAGAAAGCAGTCAAGGACAGGCTTTGCAGAGGGACACTCGCAAAGTCTTTGCATGTGGCCCAAAGGGGAAGAGTTTCATGCGCAATGGCAAAAGAGTTCCTGCACTGCAGAGCAGTGCCCTGATGGGGAGCTTGCATTACGGGAGGCCCAGCGCCCTACAGCCTGTGCTTCGGAAGTAGGCCTCTGAGCCAACCTTAGCTCCTGAGGAAGACGCCCCCCCAGAGCCTTCCATGTTCTCAGAGGCAAGGGAAGGCAAGGAGACAGAAGCAGCTTGGGTACTGCCTGGCACAAGCTCAGACGCTGTCAGGAGCCAGGCACAGGCAGGAACTCGGTGTGTTTTTTCATCTTACTGACGCATTTTTCAGCAAGCTCCTCAAGCAGTGCGTCCAGGGGCTTAGGGCTCCAGTCTCTGGTGTGGATCTTGAAAATCTTTTTTTGAGCCTACAAACGTGGTGGCCACACTGTGGTTTGTCTTAAGCCTCTTTCTCAAAAAGAAAATAAGCAATGCGCAGTCCCCCTCCCCCCGTCACATTCCCGTAATTGCTTGTCTTCCTCTGCTAAAATTAAGAAATGTTTACATTCTAGTAACACACTGCCTGCTTTTCAAAGCTCAGTACTTTTCAAGTAGATTGGAAGAGTAAGTAGAGTAGTAGGAGCAAGAATTCTGACTCCAGCTGCTGTCCTTGAACGAGCAAATGTCAAGCTGTGCCTATGTTCATCGCTGCTCTTTGCCAGAGCTTCAGTGAAGTGTTTCCTGTTTCTGTCCAGTATAGCGTGTTGTGCATTTTTCCTAGCCTTCAATCCAATAACCTTTTTCTCCTTTTCCCCACAAAATGCGAACTAAAGACAAAAGAATCTGGGGTAGCCAGAAGAAAACAAGAAAAAAGAAAAAGAAAAAGAGCCCGAGCTCCCTGCTAATACCAGTAACAATGTCAGCTCCCTAAATGCTTATGGGTGGCTCCGAGGATTCCCAGCCCGGCCACGCTCAATCCCAAGTTTTCCCCCAAGGCTTTCCCAACTGGAGAACTGAAAACAAGGCGGCAACCTCAGAAGGCAAGAGCCTAGGTGGACTCACTAACTAAGCAAAGAGCAAGCCCTTGGGCAAGGAAGAATGTCCGTGTGCTCCAGGCGGAGTGAAACTCCTGTTTGCAGCCTTCCTGCCAGTTCTGTATGGGGAACCGGGAGGTGTGCAGCACGTATACCACTTGTTTCCTTGCTTACTCTCGGAGATGCTGTGGGGTAAGCCGGTTTTCTTGTCAAGCAAGGCTCTGTGCCAGTAGCAGGAAGGTTGATGAAACAGCCTTACCTCTTTGTTTGGCAAGGTGAAAAGGAACTCCCTGTCAAAGCGTCCAGGCCTTCGTAAAGCAGGATCCAGGGAGTCTGGCCTGTTGGTGGCTCCAATGACCACGATCTCTCCTCTGCTGTCTAAGCCATCCATAAGCGCCAGGAGCGTTGTGACAATAGAACTACCAAAAAAATGTTGTTTGGATTCCCTGGGTTAGTAGCTGTTGTTACCTTTGGCATGACTTTCTCCAAAGTCACGTCGCTCAGAAAGGAGAAGCTTTTCTGGATGAGCTGTTGTTAGCGAAAGGACTCATGGTAAGACAGAAAAAGCGAGGCAAGGTCTCGAGAGAGACCTTGTCCGGACACCAAGCTTAGTGACCTGATTTCAACTCCTGCCTTTAAACTGCTATGAAGCTCTGTGTCATTGTACTCGAGGAGTTCAGAGTGTGGGTGTGTGGGGGTGTGTCGTATAAAGGGAAGCAGGTGGGTCTTCTTTTCCTAGAGATGAAGCAGATGACATGGAAGTGGAAGCGAAAGGAAGTACCTGTGAATCTGGTCTTGGTGACTGGAGCGCACAGGAGCGAGACCGTCGATCTCATCAAAGAAAATAATCGAAGGCCGCATCTCATAGGCCTGGAAGGGAAGTACAGATACAGGCATACTGACGTATGTGAAACAGAGCACCACGCAGCGAGCACATGCAGGATAAACATTATGGCTGCAAAGGCACTGGCACTGTGCTGGACCCAACATCTGCAAGATTTCCAGCCCCTCAGGCAAAGCAGCACGGCACGGGAAAAGGAAACCCTGATGTTCCCTTCTCAACAGGAGACACTGCCAAACTGTCCAAGAGGCCAAGTCCTCCTGGAAGATGTCCACCCCGGAAAAGTAGAGGTCCAACTCTGACCCAACCTACTGCGCATTTCCTCCTTACCTGCCGAAATAATGAGCGCAGCTGTCGCTCGGATTCTCCCACCCATTGGCTGAGGCAGTCGGCACCTTTTCTCATGAAGAACGCTATTCTCTTGTCTCCCTGCCTACATTCATTTGCGAGCGCTCGAGCCACCAGTGTCTTTCCAGTGCCTGGTGGGCCGTAGAACAGACAGCCTCTGCAACATGAAAAAAAGAGATTAACGTAGCTACAACAAAAACATGGAAAAGTGCCCATGACAGCCCCCGTTGTGAAAGCAAAGCGGCCTTCCCTCCTAACCAGAACACTTCCCGTCTTAGACAGATTTGCGAGCAAAGCCTGTCTTTCTCCCTGCCACAGTTGGAGTCTCTTGGACTGTGCCTGCCAGAATTTGTTGGAAGCACTGGGGAGGAAGCCTTCAGCTGGGAGGCCAAAAAAGGTCTTCTGTGTTTCCACACCCTACTTAAAACATCAGCCAGAAAAGGGAATTCCTGTGACCAAAGCAGCAAAGCATCTGAAGATTTGCACACTTTTAAAGGTATGGAAAGGGAAGGATTTCAAGTCATATTTCAACATCCAGTGAGTCAAGCTTTGTTGGCCAAGAATATATAAAGCTAACCATTACGTCTTGAGATATTGGAATCTCTGAAAGAATTCTGGGTAAAGCAGTGGGAACAGCACCATCTCCTTTAAGGCTGAAATGTGGTGAGAGAGACCACCCACACCATCAAAGCATACCTAAAGAGACATGCAACAGAAGACATGTCAGAGGCCAGAGAAAGCTGCCACCTGGAAAAAAAAGGCTTCCTCCAAATTTTTCCTATGCCAGCACAAAGGAAAGGCTCAGGACGATCTTGAAGTTCCCTGAGAGGAAAGTGTAAAGCCCGGGAGCTGTCGGCAGCACAGTAGGGAAGGTTTTCATGACCCCTGGAAAAGTCCCCACTGACACAATGAGTTACCACTGCTTACCGAACTCTGGATTTGCACTGGATCAGCTTCCGGCAGGGTGGTTCCGCTTTTCCTTCCATCCACGTGCTTTGCCTTGAATTCGTCTTTCCCAGAGCTTTGGGGAAGACACCAGATGTGAATGGAGGAGAAAGGGAAAGGGGCTTTCTAACTGAACATGCAGTTAGCGGGATTGCTGTGGTTTTCATGTTGGCAAGTGAGTGCAGAAGCGCTTATACACTGGCATAAACTTCCCAAACCATGAAATATTCCCTGGTCTTGATTGGCGTTCACTATGCAAGCGTGAAGAAAGGCAGGTGGACATTTTTATACTGCACGATGAAATCGTCTAATGACAATTTGTGGAAGGGGATTCTGGCTTTAAGTGCAGAACAGAAGAATTGCAGATCCCCAACCTCAGCCAGGACAATCCGCAATCATCTCATCGCTGACCCCCAAATCCTGCCTTTTTAAAAGCTGTGGGCTAATGAAAGTTATCTTCTCTCCCAAAGGAAAAGCCTTGCTTCCTCTAGACCCTCCAGCTGTGCCAGCTACAATGCTGCGATTTTCCCATCACGGCCATCAATCGAAAAATCTTTTCAAGCATTACTGAGTGATGGGAGTGGCACCACTATGGATCCCTGAGAACTATCACTATCCGTACACCAACCTGTTTGTTCTTCTGCAGCATGGGCTTTGTGACGGAGCAGCCCTTTGCCTGTCAGGAGAAGATGGCCCTGAAGAAATGAAAAGCAGCAGTGAGCATGCACACTGGCCAAGAACTGCAGTGTGCGCAGGATACAGGCATCTCGATCCCAAAGGGAGAGTTTTACCTGCAGAATGAAGGCAAGGAATTTAAATGAAAGGTATTGGGGGGGGGGGGTTGGGTGGGAGGTATATGTCTTTTCATTTAGCAACCTCTAGCCCACTATCCACAAGAAATCAGCTCTTCCAAGAAACTGTGCATGGAACCTACTTTCCAGTGGATGCTGGAAGTACATGATGGTCTTCCTGGGTCGAAGGTTATACTCCTTGCAGGGATCTTTGCCATCTTCCCCTTCTCGGCCTTCACCTTCTTGTGTTGCCCCTATGATTATAGAACCTAGCGAGAACTTCTTATTTGTCTGTGCGCGTATAGCTTTTCATTCAACACCCTGTATGCCACTTCTGCACAAGAAATTAGCCCTTCAGAGAGGCTCTGCATATAGCCTACCTTCCAGTGGGGCTTGAGTGTCTTCAGCAGTTTGCCGCAGGTTAGATGGCTTTGGAGTATCTTCGCCGTCATCCTCTTCCTGCTCTTCATCGTCCTCTGAGGACCCTGTCATTACAGTACCAAGTCATCATTTCTTGTTTGTCTCTGCATATGCACATTTTCATTCAAGAACTTATAGCTCCCACCCTTAAGCCCAAGGAATCAGCCCTTCTGACAAACTGTGCGCGTAACCCACGTTCCAAAGGCTCTTGATACTGGACAACAGTATTCCTGCGCCGAAGGTTATACTCCTTGTGAGCATCTTGGCCATCTTCCCCTTCTTGGTGTCCACCGGCCTTTGATGGCCCTACAATTACAGAACCTAGACATAGTTTCTGATTGCGCTGTGCGTAGCTACATTTTCATTTAACATCTTCTATCCCCCTTCTACACGAGAGATTAGCCCTTCCGAGAAGCTGTGCCTATAACCTACTTTCCAGTGGAGCTTGATAGCATACAACAGGCTTCCTTTCTCTCACGCTATAGCGTGCCTATAGGGAGCAAAGATGCAGGTTCTTTTAGACTGTGGCACACTTTGGAGGAAGTTCTTCTCAGCTGAGCGAAAAGTGCACTGGCATCACTGTGCTGTGTGAAATCCATTACTTACCGAAAAGGAGTAAGGTAAAGTCATTTTGACTTCTGCAAGGACTCGCTCAGTCTGCCTGAGGTCCATTCTTCCTCAGAACCTGAACTCAAAGAGTATATGAACCACAAATGGACTTTTGTAAGCACAGAAGTAAAGCTCTTTACTTTTGCAGAAGTTTCTCAGGCAAAGAAAATTGCTGAAGAGGACAAGGTAAATCTCCTGTGAGTGAAGCAAGCGTTTGGTTCACAGGAGAATACGTAAATTACTGAGCCCACAGACATGAGGGGCAGAAGTTGGAAGGTCTGGTTGGAAAGATGATCCAAAACCGAAAACAGCAGCAACAGGGAAATACACAGGAGCCGTCTGCAAATTCTTCAGACATGAAGCACCTTTACAAGTGCTCCTCTCATGCACCTTCCCAGTGCTCAAAGACTCCAGTAGCCATGACTGTCCACCTCCAAAACACTCCTGTCAAACCAGGTTGGCTCCACAGTGCCAAGGACTACAGGTGTGACAGCGGCAAAGGAGGAAAGAGTTATTGGAGCGAGGAGCAAAGGTCCTATGACCGCAGCTGACAAGGAACTAGTAACACAGGGGTGGACGCGCTGCCGGGGAGCAAAGATTCTAAACGTGCAAGTTCTGCAGCCCTGACAGCGCCATATTATGGAGGGCTCCCGCAGGCAGCAATTCCCAGCAGCACCGAGGACTTCCCTAGGGGCACAGAGGGAATTCCCAGCCTACCGAGTTAGTCCAAAGAGCTCTTGTGGCAGGAAGAAACGCTCCTCTCCAACGACCTGCTGGGAAGGTCACCAAACAGCGTCTCGCACTGTCCCACCACCTCCTCTCGCCTTCTCCTGCTCGCTGCACAGCAGCTGCTCCAGAGCAGAGCACAGCAGGGCAGGGCAGAGCTGTAGCGAGAGCAGCCCCAAGCACCTGGGCTCAGCTCAGGCTGCCAGGGCCATATGGGGAGGGCGCAGCTGTTGCTGCGATGCACTGCGTGATGCCCCAGGCCATGTCACAGAGGGGCTGCAGGGACTCCTTGACCCCCCAGGTGCTGCCAAGGTGGGCCCTGCAAGGGCAAGGGGAGCTGCCTGGGGCACTTTAGGGAGCTGCCCGCACCTCACTGCCCACTCGCCAAGGACAACAGGGGGCACGGGGAGCCACAGGAGGGGTCCCCCAGGCTGGGGCTTACCTCAGGCATGCCACTCCCGCAATGTCCCCAGATCAGGGTTGCGGGGCTACAACTGCTGGCAAGGAGAGGCTCTGCTGAGGAAGGAAGGCCTAAATGAGCAAGTGAATGAATAAAGAGGAAGACTGTGACTGCACTCTCTCAGCCTCTGGGGAGGAAGGGCCAAGTCCTAGCTGTTGCTTCCCTAGGCCACAGGCATGGAGATGGCATGGCCTAGCGAAGGAGCAGAGGGGTTTGCTCTCTCACCCTGAAAACTGTGTTAAGGCAAATCCACCATGAATGCCTCCAAAGGGTGTCAAAGCCTGGGAAAATCAAGAAAAATAAAAGTGCTTATCGGAAAGGTCATTTCTTTCCCTCGGCACTAAATTCTCTCTGCGTTAGAGACGACGTCTGTGAATCCTGGTCTTGGGGTGGGTTCTAACTGGGGGGTTTTTGAAGATGTGATCCTAACAGGGCAAAACCAAAAGAAGGGTGGCGCCAGGTGGAGATTATCACTGGAGCCCCAAAAGCCCATTTCCCTTCTAAAGTCACTCGTTTTGCAGAAGAAAAATGTGATGCTCAGATGGAGCCTGCAACACTCGCAGTGCCATCCCACCGCTTGGGTTCCCAGTGGAGGAGACTGAGAGCAGCTTCCCATCTACAGCGTGACAACGCAGTATCACACACCCAAACGAGGCACGGGAATAATGCCTGCACGCAGTACATTCTGGTGACCCTCTCTGGTTACTTCTCAGTCTGCCCTGAGGGTGGTCCGTGGAGCGGCCGGCCCTCTGGCCTCTTCGGAAGGAAACGATGCCTGAGGTCTTTCCTTTCTCACCTGCTTGGTAAGCACTGCAGGCTGAGAGACCCCTTGCAGAAGCAGAACAGATAGCTGAGATGGCTGCATGGAAAGCAGAGTGGCTTTACACCGAGTGCCTGAAAGGCATCCCCTGCACATTATTTTCCGCCCTGCAAATCTGAGGGAGCCTCAAAGGAAGCAACGGAGTGAGCGAGACAGTGGGAGCAGAGCTGACTTCTTGTTGATCCCCCTTGCCCCACCTGTACAGCGGCAGAGGTCTGTGGAAGGGGCACGGTGCCTTCAGCAGCAGCACTGACTGCAGAAGAGAGAAGCTGTAGAGGGGAAGTGAGTGTGAGTGGGGGAAAGGGAGGGGATGCGAGCGTGCCAGGAGGTGAATGGAGGGGACGGGAGCACAGAGGGAAGGGAATGGAGGGGCTGAGGGTGCGCGTGGTGAGCAACGGAGGGGATCAGAGGAAGCCTTGGGGGAAATGGAAGGGAGGAGAGTGCTGAGGGTGGGGAAAGCAGGGGGCTCAGGTGCTCACGGAGGGAAACAGAAGGAACCTGAGGATGCAGGGAGAGGACTGGAGGAGACTTTAGCAGGTGTGAGGGGACCAGAGCATCAGAACATGCATGGAGAAGGGATCTAAGGTCGCACAAAGGAGCCTGGAGTGTGCCAAGGCGGCGATCGAGGAGACTGCAAGGCACACGACTGCACGCCCCCGGAAAGCAGACAGCGACGCACTGGCTGCATAGAGCCCATGGCTTTAAGCTGGCAGGAAGGCAGCGCCCTCAGGCTGCCAGCACCTCGGCTCTGCCACACCAGGGCTGGGCTGGCGGCAGCCACACTCCCAGCATGCCTTGGGGCATCCCCACGGCATGCTGGGAGCAGGGCTGCTATGGGGCACCACGGCTCAGCCCGGGGAGACGCGGCCCCTGCCTCCGTGGAGCCCCGGGGGCCAGCTCTTTCCCCCTGCCCCACAGCCCCAGCCCAGACCTGCTGCCCCATGGCCCCCGCTGCCACTCACTGCCCCAAGGCCCCAGCTCTGTCCCGGTGCCCCACAGAGCCCAGCACAGAGACCTCCTGCCCCATGGTCCCAGCTCAAACCTCCACAGCAGGGGCCCACAGGGGCAGTGACTGTGGCAGATTTCGAGCACCGTGCACTCTGGCCTCCGTTCCCGAGACTCTGCCAGGGGGATTGCCAGCACGGCCCCCAAGAAAGCAGCCTCCACGTCAGCCCCTGCTGTTCCTCTCTGCAGAGGAGGCAGGACCTTCTGCCTGAAGCACTGGCTGGGGCCCCGGGAGCTGCAGATGCTCTGCGGTGCGAAGGAGGTGCCTGGGCAGGAAGAAGCTGGCGGAGGAGGAATTGTGCCCCAAAAGCAGGAATTCCCTCATCCTCCTCTGGCCCACTGGCACGTGTGTTGACACTTGCTGGTGAGTCGTGGGGACATGTCATGTGGCAGGGTTGGACGCCATGGCACAGTGCTCAGGCTTCATGCTTGTCAGGAATGGCAGGCTCCAGGCTGAGGGTGGGAAGTGGAAGGAGAGGCACCCCTCGGTTTTCAGGCATGCCCACATTGCCTGCTGCATTGCCACCGTGGCCTCTGTGAAAAGCCCGTGCAGGGAGTGTGCAGCGTGACATGAGCAAGGGCAGGTTTGCAGGGGGGAGTGGGGCTGAGAGGTGAGCATGTAGACAGCTGGGACCAGATGGCGCCAGTGTGCAGGGGTGCACTTCTGGATCCTTCAGCCCCCAGTCAAAGTGATGACTTGTGGTCTCCAAAACCAGCAGACTGGCTTTCACCTGGCAGCCTTTACACCCATTTGAGCACCAGCCAGCACTGTTCCTCTTAGCAGTTCATTGCTCCTGAATAGCAGGCAAGGAGTGTTGTTGGCGAAGGGGGCCGCCCATATGAAATCTGGAGAGCCACAGTGTTCACAGCAGAGCTTGTCCGTTCATGGGTATCCCCAGAGCTCTGTAGATGCAGGAGCCAAAGGGAGTCCTGGGAGGATGCTTTTTGGCTTAACGAAGCTTTGTGTCAGGAAGCCCCTGCCTCGTTTGATCCTAGCTTTGGATCTCAAAGCAAATAGAAAGCTCGGAAGGAGAGGAAAAGTCTTTTTATGCATGCCATGCTGCTGTTGAGATTTGTTTAGGCCTCTTCTTTGCACTGTGCATGCTACTGCATTGTGTAACCCTGCAGACTGGTGCTTCCACCGAGGGTCCTTAGCCTTATACCTGAGGAGCCGTCACTATGGGGTTTATGTAGGCATCAGAGGGGCAAGTGTTTGTGTGGAGAAGGGCTTTGTTCAGCCCTCTCATGCCACACCAGGACTATGTTCCTGGAGTAATGCCATCAAAGCAATCTGATTTTGACTAATAGTGGGATTAATGAGCTTTGTCAGGTCTTGAGCTGTCCAACTAAGGATGCTCGTTATGAGCCCAGGCCAATTACAGACTTAGCTGCTGCCTTCAGACATGGGGCTGAGAACGATCCTTTTTTCTTTCATGGCCATTTGTGTTTCGGACATAGAGACAAGATGCTCTGAGGTAGTTCTGTTGCAAGGGAATAATCCCTCCCTGCAGCTCACATTGCAGGTGGGCTCCATCCTCCCTGCTAGGCTCCCTCAGAATGTTCTTTATTCTAAAATTAAATTAAAAATTGGGTTTCTAAGTAATGGCAGCAAAATTGCCAAGACCCCAACACAGCAGAATCCTAGAAAATTTCAGTGGGGCATAAATGGAGGTGGTCACTGAAGGAGTGGGGCAGGGAAGGAAGAACAGCCCCTCCCCGAACTGGCAATTGTGTCCTTGTGTTTTTCTGTATCCTTAGCAGCGGGTAGTGAATTCCAGCTCTTCAGGGCTGTCCCTGCACAACTCTGTGGCCTCCTTTTGGGTTTGGCAACAAAATTCAACTGCCGAGAAGCCTGTCAGCCAACCCTTCAAGTCTGCCAGTGCAACTCTTATCCTAAACCCTACCCGACAAGCACGCCATAGTTCCATTAAGGATCCCAAATCCTGTTTTCCACTGCCATGTTCCCTACGAGATCAAAGATCAAGAATACCTCGAGCCCACCTCCGCCATATGTGTCAACTCACAGACCCAAGTGAGGGCTGCTGCCTACAGACTTGGAAATAGAGAGTTCAGTCCCCTGTCCTGCAAAGACCTTTGGCATCCCAGACTATTTTCACACAATGATGTCAAACCATGCAGACATACCACTTGCCCCCACCCATGAACATGAGCTCTAACCTTATTGTAGTGCAATGCCTTTCAAACTGAAGAACTCAGCACTGAGGATAAGCTGGCTGCTGTTGCAAGGCCATGGCTGAAGAAGGTAGAGTCCAGGGGGTGGGGGAACCTGGATGTGTTGGTGGCCGCACAGGCTACAGCCAACACCGAGGGGGTCTGTGAAGTAAGTGCCAAGGTCTGGCTGAACTCCTGGAGCAAGGGACTCAGCTGAGGAAGACTCCAGGGGCTGTTTGGGGAAAGAATGGTCCCGCTGTGGTGGCCTGGTTAGGTTGTGCGTGAGGACGCTGACTCTGGATGGAGGGAAGGCAAAGGAAGGGAGGAGAGGACTAAAAGGAGACATGGCTCAGCGTAGCAGGAGGAGAAGAAATGAGTAATTGGAGGAAGTGACAGAAGCAAGCGTGAGAAGCGCAGTTCAGGGCATTACCTAGATAAGCTCAAGCAGCTGGAAGTCCAGACTGGCACTCAACCTAGCCTCCACAGGTAACGACACAGACTGTGAATGCTCGTAATGGCAGAACTGAGCTGAGGCCAGGGTTTACCTTGTTTCAAGCAAAGACAGGCTGTGAGGCGATCAGAAATTGCAAAAAAGTCATTTGCGCATCCTCTGCAGACGTGTCCCTCGTTTGTAGCTGGCTAACTCTGCTCCTAAATTCACTGTTTCCACCATTCTGTTATTTCTCCCTGAAGTCCAGCTGAGCCCCTTCACTTCTGGGCCATAGCCACCTGCTGCTATTTCAGTCTGCCCTCACCCCCATGCATATCTGAAGACCTCTTTCCCAAAAGCTGTTCCTGTGAGGTAATTACATACTCAGTTATTTCCAGTTGATAAACCTCGTGTGCTTAGAGATGCATGCGATGGACACACATGCAGAATTCCCACTACCTTAATAGCCCCGGTATTCCTCCATGCATCCCACAGTGCCTCCATCTTCCCACAGGTCCCCTTCCTGCTTCCAGCACAACATCTCCCAAGGAAAAATAAATAAATAAATAAATAAATAAATAAATCATCTCTGTAAGTGCTCCTATTCCCATGTTTTTAGCACTTCCTTTTAAACCAACTGCCCAGCTAGTCAGCTGGTATAGTTTGACTTTGAGCCATCCTTACATTTGAGGTGGAGAAGCACTTCCAGTTTCCAAAGCATTTTTCATACCTACTTTCTTGTCTGGTTTCATTTAATTCAAAACACACTCTATTATTACATACTATATGACTGTATTGCAATGTCTATGGTATACATTCCGAAATATCTAATAATTTCTTTATTGAAATTAAATGATTCAAAATGATCAAAGTGAAACATTTTGATTTTTCTCAATTGAAATTTAGCATAATTGACCCAGAAGACGTTTTAGTGTTTCAACATTGCTCTCTCATGCAAAAGGAAGATTAGAGAAGTAGGAATTCACCATTGAAGAGAAACACTATTTGCCCAAAGATGGGAGATCTTTGGAGAGCAGCCTCCACCAGGAATACCAATGACTCCCCCACTGCTTCTGATCTTCCTTCTCTTTCTGCAGGTGTGGGAGTGAGGACAAATTTAAGATAGCATTTAAAATACCAGCAGGAAATTAGTGGAAATGGAAAATGTCCCACTTCCCTGTAAGATGAGTTTGCAAGAGAGAGATGATGAATTATCTTCTTGAATGGCCTGTCTCCTTCCGTTACTACAAAGGCAGCTTAGACAACTAGATTAGATTTGGTCACCTAACTTTTAAATAGCTTAACTGCAGGGAGATGAATCCCATCTGCTGTATAGACATGTGGCATGTGTTCAAGATCCATGATGGGTCTGGATCTACTGCACAGCTCTGTCCAGGAGATGCATTTCACATTCTCTGAAATATCACACTGAGCTGCACCGTGTGCTGTTTGGACTGTCTTTATGTGCGCAGTAAATTATGCACATCCCAAAATCTGGGATGCATGGAGCCTAAGCAACATGACATGGAGAAAGCATGTGTGAAATTGCACGTGCATGTGTAAAAACAAAAACAAAAACCCTTCCCTGGAAATCCACCAGCCTTACCCTCCCAAGCCTGCAGTTCTGCGCCATGCCATCACACCATATTTCCATACCACAGCAATGCAGGAGGCCAGGCTCCATGATTACTCTTTCAAATGCTCATAGGTGTGAAACACTTGGGGAAAACATACAGGAAGACTTCCTTACTGAGCTTTAGCTGTATGCAAGTGACCTATTTAAAGCTAATCAGGCTTCCTCTGTGTTCATCAGAGAGAAAGAAGTTAGCATCTTCACAGAGCGCTTCTTCCTTAGGACAAGTTGAATCATCTCCAGGAACTGCCTGTCTCTCTCCGTTGAGTCCAGAGGGGGTTTAGATGACTAGATTAGATTCAGACAAAGCTTTTAGGTGCTTCCTGGTAGATGACATGAGCGTTTTCACCCACAATCCTCCCTAATTTCTCCCTTTTATCTCTACCGAGAGATCTCCAACCTCCTAGGCACCAGCATGAGGTCCTTCAGTAGGATGCCTGAATTTAGGCGAGATGAACTGAATCCTAAGAGTCAGTTACTCTAACACAAACAGATAATGTAACTCCCTGTATTTCTCTTGCTGGCAGATGTTGAACTTTTGATGTATTTGGTGACATAATGAATACATTCATAATGGATAATTTGCTGAAGGAGCACAGTAACTTAATTACTGCAAGGTGGAAGTTTCACAGTTATTCAATTCACCTCACAGAAGAAAATCTTACTGTCTTCCCTTTACTCTGCTTCCCCAAATACTTGTGCTGCCTCCCCAGCTATAATGCTGGATTGTGTCACTTCCTCCTTCACCTATGGATGTCCCCTTGTATGACTTTTCATAATTAACTTGTGCAGGAGAATTATGACAATTTTCAGAAAAGTTTTTTAAAATATAGCGCCCTACTATGGCTAAAGAAAATCCAACAAATAAAATAGCCATCTTCAACTTACCGGAAAGCATCAGCACCAGTGTATACACATTTATACACACTGAGGTTTGTGCCTTCGCCATCTGGTGGCAAAGCACGATCATAGCATGTCCACAGAGCTGAGAAAGTTTTAGGACCCTATCTATTTGTTTGAAAATGAGAATTCGAAATAAGAAAGATGGTTGAGAAAGTTTCTGTTTTTCAACGTTTGTTGATAATATCATCAGTTATATATATATATATATGTACTTGTTTTAATGTATCATCTTGTAATTATATTGTACTGACCAACATTGCATTGCATCATATCTGAGTGTTGTGGCACAAAAATATCCGACATGCTCTTTTCAGATAGTTGACTATGCTTCTAGTCATAGGCTTGAGCAAAAGGCTGTCCCAGCTTATTCCAGTTATAGCTGAGCGCATGGATTTGTCTTACCCAAATTTAAACCTCTGCAGAAGATTTGAGTTCATCTGACCTTGTCAATCTAATCTTGCTTTAAGGTTAAAAAAAAAAAAAGGGGGGGGGCACTTCTTGGGCACTGTTCATCTTTTCTTAGAAGAGACGTCTTCATAGCCCGGGATCCATGAATCTTCTTTGTAAACTATGAAGAACACGAGATGAACAGCTTAGGTGAAGGCAATTACTTCTGAGATCATATCTCTTACATCATAGAGAGCCAAAGTGCAGACAGCAAAAACCTCACATCTTGTCCTTCCAACTGGGGAATCCAAGTCACTGAGTGTAATTATAACCCGGTTACTTTCTCATGTATCCTGAAATATTGGAGCTGAGAAAGATATCTGAGCCATACTACATACTAAGATCAAATTAAAAAAAAAGTACTTCTCTTCTTCTTTTTTCTAACTCTTACACTGTGTAGGAGAGGATTTACTAGTTGCACTGGTTAGTATGAAATTTGCGTTTTCCTGGCCTTAGAAATTAGTACCTGAAAGATCTATTTCCCATCTCTAGTTTCTTTGCTATGAAGGATGGCCATTCATTTTCTTACACCCACTGCTTAATCCTGCCTGCTACAACACTGGATTTCAACACAGGTGGAGTTGCTTGCTTTCTCAGCTGGGAAGTAACATCTGTGTTCACTTTGGAAGTTCTTGTATGATCCAAGCATAAGTTGCTATGTAATTGCTTGCAAGTCTTCTTCTTCTTCTTTTTTTTTTCCAGTAAGGACTGGATTATTTACCAGATTTGCTTATAGACCCTTGATCTCCAGATGTCTATACATACATATAGAAGCTCCATCGTTAACCAGATAGATAAAAGCCTGTTCAGATCTCCTTCTTTTTCAGAGTGCTGGGTATTACCAAGAGTGGAATAAATCCAAATCTTCTCAACATTTTGGAAAGAGACCATCTCTGTTATACAAAACAGAAATAACAGAGATAAAGTCTGTTTCTATTTAAAAGTAGACTGAAATTTAGCAAAACATCATGTCAGGACAATGTGGAACTAGAATGTTACAGTCTAGGAATCCTAGAATAGCCTCATTTTCACACGTGTTCTTTGTGGCTTCTATGCTCAATTTATTGATAGAATTGATACAGCAGCAGCAGACTGTAGTGATGTATTCTTCCGTGCAAACAAATTGCAGTTACTTACCTTTGGTTTAATAAAGACATGATAAGTGAAAATGGATATGAATTTAACTCTTTTCATAGTCGTGGAGTTTAAGTGCAGCTGACATCTACTCTGGAATATCATTGTAATTCCATGCAGACAAATGCATTTGAAACCTTAATTTCCCCAAAGATGCTGACCATCCATTTCTGTCTTCACAGGTAACTCTGTATATCCTGCACACCTTCAAAAGTCAGCTCAGGAATTCATACGTCCATGTACCTACTAGTCAGACAGTCAGTTTGTTATGAGTGTGAATGGAGCTTAGTTTGGTGCAGGAACGAGCAGAATTAATCAAAGAGTGTTTTCTATCAGACATTTGTCTAGTAGAATGCCATCAAAGTTGACTGGAAACAGTTGGAATCCAACCAGTGGACTTTAATATCCTTTTCTGAATTAAAAAAATATTAGTATCACAGTTATAAATATGGCAGTGAAGGAATAGTTGGTTTATTTGTAATAAATCTGGAGAAGCTCTACATACATATGCCTGCTTATGGAATTCATCTCACCTAGAGATATACCTTTAAGCATGCCTTCGTTTCTGTCTTCCATCTTAGTTTCTTCTCAATAGGGAGGGGGAGGAAAAAAAAAGTAACAGGTATTTTTACAGAATGGTTCATGTGAGTATCTTAGACATCTGCTACATGATGAGATGAGTTATGCCATAGAAGTGCCCATTTTTTCCTTCCTTTTCCCTATTCAGGATGTGTAGAATGATAAGCTCAGGAGGCTGCAGCCAGGGCCTGTCCCTCTGGCCCTGAGCCAGGTGGGCAGAGAAGACTTGGAGATGGTAGCCGAGTTCAACCAAGAGTCCAGATGACCAGGAGAGTTCCTGGTGATGAAGCAGGTATGAGGTCAAGCTGAGAAGTCAGCCTGCGGGTCAGAGCCAGGATCAGGCCTGGTGAGGGTAACCAGGGACAGAGAGAGTCCAGTGCCTACTGGCAGGCCCAAAGTGACAAGATAGGTCCAGGGTCAAGCTGGGAGGTCAGTCCACAGGGCAGGGTCCAGAGCAATGGAGTCTGCACGCTGAGCTGAGCTGAGGTGAGCTGAGCTGAGCTGGAGATCAGTGCTCCTCTAGGGAAGCTCAGACAGAAACTGAAGGCCCAGGGTTGAGCTTAAATGGGGCTCCTTGGCCCATGGGCAGGAGGTGCAAGTGGATGCCTCAGGCGAGGATGATCAGGCCCATTAAGGCCTGTTAGTGCCCTCAGACCCTGGAAACAGTAGTCATTGAAATGCTCACTAGCATATGTAATTTTGATTTCAGAATTCAAAGAACTGGGAAATGTTACTACCTCTTTAAGGTCTGTCAGAGACTATTTCTTCTCTTTGCAGTCTCATTTAGCCTACTTCCCGCTAACAGCTCTTGAACATTGATACGTATGTATTTACCATTATTAGACTGTGACTTAGTGGCATTCATAGTGCTCCAGCTTCACACTGGAACAATCTAGGTAGATAATGTATGTTAGGGTTGGTTTGGGATAACACAGACAAGTGATTACATTTCAGAACGGCATTTTGGATGAAATCAGTATTGTCCTCGTTGACCAAAGGAAGTAAGCTGTTCACCGCTAGCGGGAGCATATGATCATGATCGTTTTTTGCCAGTTGTTCTCCAGAGTGTTTCAAGACAAGATTGCTTACCTAATGTGAACAAATATCTGAGCAAAACGGCAGCAGAAAATTACACCACAGTAGCTGAGTTCCTCCTCCTAGATCTAATCAACAAGGCAGAAGCACAGCCCACTCTCATTGTAATGCTTTTAATTATTTACCTGATGACTGTACTTGGAAATCTGGCCTTGACCGCATTGATAAGGATTGTCTCCCCAAACCACCCTCCCAAATAGCTTTTCCTTAGCCATTTGGCAGTCTTAGAGCTCTGCTGCTCAGGCATCACCCCCAGGACAGCGGCCAGTCTCTTAGCAGAGAGCAAAGCTGTCTCATTTGGTGGCTGTGCTGCCCAGATGTATTGTTTCTCTACATTTTGCACCAATGAATGTTTCATTCTGGCTGTGATGGCATATGACCAGCTGGAAACCACTGCTATACAAAGCTGTCATGTCATGAAGCCTCAGCATCCAGCTGTGACTTGGTTCTTACTCTTGTGGGTCTCTAATCTCAATGATACACAGCAGCTGTGCCTTTTGGGTGTCCTTCTGCCATTCCAGCATCACCAGTCACTTCTGTGGTGTGGTACCCCTGATCTGTGGTATCTCCTGCTCTGACATCGGGGTTAACAAGATCATCCTCACAGCATTTTGCATCTTAGGTGACATCTTTGTCATACTGCAGGTACGCATTTTGCTACATCTACATCATCTCTGCCATCCTGGAGTGTCACTCCAGCAAGGGAAGGCACAAAGCCTTCTCCACCTGTGCACTTGATAGTTTTTGCCATATCCTTTGGCACTCCAGCTACACACCCCACAGCTCTGGCTCCTTGCCTGACCAAGACCAGGTGATGTCTGTGTTTTATACAATGGTAAGCCCCACGGTCTACAGCTTGAGGACCAAGGAGGTCCTCAAAATGAGGCACTGAACGGACTGTTACATGGAGAAAATTGTTTGTCAGTCAATAAAACCTCCAAAGGAGTTGGAACAGGTGCTTAAAAAATTAAAATGATGAGTACAGCTGTTCATGGATGAATTTATTCTGAAATAATTGCTCGTTATGCAACAGAAGTAGGAGAAAAGTGAATGCAGAAGTGAAGAAAGATATAACTGTAATATTAAAGACTTTTCTGTAATAGCAAGAGCTACAGCTTTACTGTGAGAAAGAACGATTGTGACACTTTTGAAGGCGTTTAGTTTCACCTAAGTTTTTACTTTCAAGTTTGATGCCTTAAAGACATCCCAGCTTTGTTTTCAACTGTTGCTAACTAGTACCACTTCAGCAGTATCGCTTCCATGTTCTGTTTCCATTCTCTTACCTCATACATCACGTAGCCTTTTTTTTCCTGACTCCCAGTCTGAAGGTGATCATTAACCTTTTAGCAAAACCGGGTCACATTCATCAGGCACCATAGACTGTTTACAGTATTAGTGATGTGGGTGACTCGAGTCTTCCATGCAAGAACAAAGTTACCACACAGCACGTGGTCCTGAGGGACAGCCTACCCTCTTTTGTTGTGGGTGAATATCCTTGAATCAATTCACATTCATCGCAGGCTAAAAATGTGCACACAGAGGAATTTTTTACAAATGCTGAGGCTGGGATTCATCTTACTTAAGTTTAGACTTTTGTTAATAAGCTGCCAAAGCATAAACCAAACTTGTAGGCTCTTTCTATAGCTCATGAAGGCAAATAAAAGTCTGTTTGCCTCCATAGTTTGATCACACCTGTCTCTGTCTCCCTTGAAAGGTCTATATTTATATCTATGAATTACAGGAAGAGTGTAGAGTGACCAGCTCAGGTTTATGGAATTATTTCAAGTCCACGTTAATGCAGCTTAATGCTGCCCTGAGTTCTGGTTTTGGATCACATTCCATCTGACTCAGGGAGCTGGCTCATAGAGAAAAAAAAGCCACTGGCTTCAGTAGAGAAAGACTTCAGTCTCAGCTGCTTTGGCCATGGAAGTAGCACAGAGAAGGAAACGGAACCTGCTATAACACTGCCTCAACACACAGAGTTATTAGACAAATGGGTGTAAGACGATTTTTCCCTATCCTTAGGAAGGACTGCAAGTAAAGGTCCCATAAAAAGCTACACTCCCTCTCACTGGGGGTCATCACTCAGAGCAACCCATTCTGCCCATCCTGAACCACTTAGACCCCTTAATGTGTAAACGTAGTGTCTGAGGAAGAAATATGTTCCACTCTTCCATATCCATAGCTTTATCATTAAGACTGACAGGTGTCATTAAGCAGTAACCAGTCAGTTCCCAGAGCAACTCTGGCAGCATCTAGAAGTACAAATTTTCTGCAAGCAAACATTTTCATGCTTCCTAGAATACTGTGGATGTTTCAGATATTCCTGACTAAACTGTGAGAGAGGACTGCAGGAAAGAAAGATAAATAACCCAGACAAGCAATACCTGTTGATCCACTTTTAACCCAGCTATCTCCTGAACACCACGGCTTTCACATAGTCTAGACGAGAACTCCGGAAGCCATTACATTGCCAGTCTAATGCAGTCTGGAAGAGGAATCGGTCCAATGCAAATACATTGCAGACCTCATGGTGCAGCCCAGACAGACGAGCTTCCCTCACTCATCATCTTACACATGGCACTGCACATTGATTGTCCCAGGAGTCGCCCCCACTCCACAGCACGAGCAGCCACTGTAAGCACAGTCTAACTAAGGCTGCGTTACCTGGGACATTTCTGCCTGCCTAAGCCCCACTGATGACTTTCGCTGCTAGGGACAGTCAGAGCAGATCACTCTTCAGCTGAGTAACCCAATTCAGCTCTCTGCTCTGAAGGCCAACAGTTTGTCGAACAACCTCTAAGCCCTCGAAGTAGCACAAGTAAGCTAGCTTTCCTGGCAGGTAGAGATGTCCTTAAACTCCTGCCAGAATCAGGGGAAGGGGCTTTGTTCATATGTCTCAAAGGCTCCTCAGCTTCCCAGAACAGCTGTCTTCATCATCTTATCGTAAAGTAATTTCAATAAGTGTCCAGTGATATTGCAAGAGCAGAGAGAGGTTAATGGCAAGCTGTTACTAAAGCATGATATCTATGTCAACATCTTCCAATAGACCATTATTTTTCTTTTCTTCAAAAGAGTTAATTATTCAAGGACCTTAGAAGAAAAATATATGTGGGATTGGGTGCAAGTACAAAGGCAGTGTTAAGGCAGAGGCACCAGAACTCTAAGCAAATCACCAGTGATTACCTACTTGAAGAATTTTCTATCTGCATTTGAAGAAAAATCTACCCCGATGGATGGACACAGAATCTGAGCCTGGATGGTCCACAGATGAACAGGTTATCACAGCAAAATATCTGCTCCACAGATGAGCAGGCTGCCTGAAACTAGATGGTCCATGAGCCAAAGAGGTTATCTAACAAAGGGCACGAGTCCAAGGGTAGATGTGTTATTAGAGACAACAGGAGTCTTCTGTGGAAAAACCAGCTAACTGTGTATCAGGACTGTGCATTTTAATGAGAGGAAGAATTATCAAGTTTGATCATAATTAATAACAGAGGTGGATTCACATTCAGATGGCATACTTCAACTCCACAGAGTTGCACTGCAGCTCTTCAGAGTCAGATAAGCAGAACTGATTCCTCTGATATCTTACACTGTACTGCTATTTACATGAATATGGTCTTGTTATTATTAAAAGAATTTTTATTAAAGTTTGCAGTCTAAAGCTTTGTTAAGCTTTGTTTGTGAGTTGATAGGGACAGACCAGGGTTCACTGAATTTGCTAGGATACTTATGTCATCAGTTTCACTAGTAAAAAGTAGTAAGGGCAGGGAAGGAGACGGGCATGTCCTATGATCAATGACAACAAAGACACCCTTAGAGGATGATTCCTTCTGCTTATCACACTCATCTTAAGATGGGATGAATTGTCCTTTGAAGGTGATATTGCTCCCTTTGTCTATAGGGGGAGCCTAGAATAGATGTTGTCTGGACCCCTAACCAAGGGTAGGGGAAATTAATTCACAGAAAGATTCTTCATTAGAGTGCATCTGCTGAGACTCCTAATTAAGGCCTGGTGTCTTGCAGGAGATCTAATTTACAGACATTAAACTGCATCGAGAGTCATAAATACACCAAGTACTTCAGTAACACCATTTTTCTGAAGAAAGAGTTCCAAAGCGGCAAGCTGAGTGTTAGAATATCACATTTCATATTGAAGTTGTTTCTCAGCGTGTCACTCCACTAATGTTTCACAACGCCCAGGCTGCAGGTCAGCTGCAACATACAGGGAAAAGAATGAGCTGTTGCTCCAAAGGCAGTACTGAATTGCGTAGTTCTGCAAACCTATAAGCAAAGAACATTTATCTGGGCATTTATCTGGAGCAGGGAGGGGCTCTACTGCAAGTTTGAAGTCCTAAAGTTTTTCTGTTTAGATAAATCTTCTGATTTGTTTCAGTAAGATGTCTTTGAAGTGAAGAAGGAAGCTGCTCACTCTTACAAAGGTACATGAAATGTTTGTAGCTTTTGAAATAAGAGTTTATTTCTGGGAACAATACAGCATAAAATATCTCGCACCTTCATGCAAGGAAGGTAGGCCTATTTCTTCATTTTAGAGATAAAAAAGATCATTTTCAATCTGCAGATAGAATCATAGAATCATTCAGGTTGGGAAGGATTTCTGGAGGTCATGAAGTCCAACCTCCTCCTCAAAGTGCTGAGTTACGAGTGTTGAGGGAGCTGGTAGACGATATAGCAGAGGCACTCTCCATCATCTTTGAAAGTTCATGGAGAACAGGAGAGGTGCCTGAAGACTGGAAGAAAGCCAGTGTCACCCTGTGTCTTCAAAAAGGGCAAGAAGGAGGACTCAGGCAACTACAGGCCAGTCAGCCTCACCTGCATCCCTGGAAAGGTGATAGAGCAGCTCATCCTGGAGGCCATCTCCAAGCATTTGGAGGACAAGAAGGTGATCAGGAGTAGTCAGCATGGCTTCGCCAAGGGGAAATCATGCCTAACCAATCTGATAGCCTTCTCTGATGGAATGACTGGCTAGGTAGATGAGGGGAGAGCAGTGGATATTGTCTCCCTTGACTTCAGCAAGGCTTTTGACACTGTCTCCCATAACATCCTCATAGTCAAGCTCAGGAAGTGTGGGTTAGATGAGTGGACAATGAGGTGGCTTGAGAACTGGCTGAATGGCAGAGCTCAGAGAGTTGTGATCAGCGGTGCGGAGTTTAGTTGGAGGCCTGTAGCTAGCGGTGTCCCCCAGGGGTCAGGACTGGGTCCAGTCTTGTTCAACTTCTTCATCAGTGACCTGGATGAAGACACAGAGTGCACCCTCATCAAGTTTGCCGATGATACAAAATTGGGAGGAGTGGCCCAGAGGGCTGTGCTGCCATTCAGAGAGACCTGGAGAGGCTGAAGAGGTGGGCAGAGAGGAACCTCCTGAAGTTCAAAAAAGGCAAGTGCAGGGTCTTGCACCTAGGGAGGAATAACCCCCGGCACCAGTATAGGTTGGGGGTTGACCTGCTGGAAAGCAGCTCTGTGGAGAAGGACCTGGGAGTGCTGAAGGACACCAGGTAAAGCCTGAGACAGCAATGTGCCAGGAAACACACACAGTTCCAGCTGAACATGAGGAAAACTTCTTCACTGTGAGGGTGACAGAGCACTGGAACAGGTTGCCCAGAGAGGTTGTGGAGTGTCCTTCTCTGGAGATATTCAAAACCCGCCTGGACGCGATCCTGTGCAACGTCCTCTAGGTGACCCTGCTTGAGCAGGGGGGTTGGACTAGATGATCTCCAGAGGTCCCTTCCAACCTCAACTATTCTGTGATTCTGTGAAAGCAGGTTCAGTCAGATCAGATTGCTCCGCCCGATCCAGCTGAATTTTAAATGTCAGCACAGATGGAGATTCTACAAATTTGCACCTAATCCGGTGTTTGATCACTCACGTTGGGGCAGGAGAAGGAAATTTCCTCCTTCAGTTTCCCAAGTAGTCCATGGAAGAGGGCAACCTGTTGATAGCAAGCTCATTGAAGCCCTTTTCTGAGAATTAACTGGGCTAGTTGCTGTGCTTTAGGGCACAAAAGGTTGGGTAGGTTGGAGATAAACAACAGTCAGCTATGCAAAGATGACTCAGTGTGTAAAGGCAGTCTGGTCTTTTGTGCATCTAAGCAGGGTAAGCATTTTGCTCACTTAAACTGTGTACCTAACCATTATAGGCTGGTTTTAATCCTGCTGTCTGCTTCTTGAAATGGGCAAGTACTTCTGAAGATTTGGCTCAAGGGGGGAATAAACTGGCTTGGTATCCACAGTATCTTCTCTTGTCTTGCTGGATAAAACTGATCAGTATTTCATTTGGTGACTCTTCCCAATTTATTCCTGAGCAGAAAATGGCCACTTTCCCTTGACAACAGGGATGCAAGCAAATGAGAAATCCTTTCTCAGCCAAACCTGGAGGATCTTGTGGTATCTCCTCCTCTTTGGGAAGATGCAAAGCTGAGTTTCCTGCTGCTGTTGCCATTTAGTGCTTGCCGACATTTCTTTCAAGAGAGGAAACTCTTACTTTCTTCTGACAGGATGTGGATTTGTTATTTGTATGTTTACAAGTTGCAGTCCCAAAGGTCAGGGTGGTGGAGGTCCATGTAATTAAGGCAGGTCTTAGCAAGTTGGCACAGCTGCAGCCTAACCATTATATTCCTATTTCAGCAAGGCTGAACAGGGGCTGCTTTGCCCTGTTAATGGACTTTGTGGCCCATACTGAGCTCTGACTACACTTTTACCAATGCCCACGGGAGTTAGTTAATAGGCAAAAATGTATTGGTGATTGCAATACAGAAAGAATGATGTCTGAACTAGTGTCAAGACCATGTATCTTCAGGAACAAGCGGGCCATTGCCCTTGGAGTGGGCCATTTGGATGATACTGTACACCCAACCGTGGCCACGAGTGAGGGGAGAAGAGTGCTCCATAGATGTCCTCAAGAAAAGCAGACTTTTTTCCTTAAAAGAGGAGAAAGAGGGCACACGAAAACCATTGTAGTGCCAGACTAGGACTGGTGTTTCACAGTGCTGCTGTTGCCTTTTGAATAAATTATTTTATCTTTCTGCGCTTTCTTTTCTCACCTGAAAAATAGGAACAGTACTCCCTTGTATCACAAGTCATTTCAATGCGTAATTAAAGAAGTCTAGTCAGAAACTATGAAGAAAATGCGCCGTGCTTCCTTGTGGCTACTGAGACAATCAATTGTATGTTGCCAGTTTCCCATCACTTCTAGGTGTTGAACCAGTTTCTTGTCGGGAGATAACATGAGTGTGCTAGCAACATGCCTGAGAGGAATCACTGTGTGGCCATTGAGTTTATCCTCTCTGGACTAACAGAAAGCCAAGAGGTGAAGGTAACCCACTTTTTTTAAGCACATTAATAGGGAATCTTGGAAGGATCATGTAGATGAAGGTTGATCCCCTGGCTTCACACACTGTGTACCTTTCCCTCAGTAACTTGGCTTCTGTGGATTTCTGTTACTCCTCAGCTATCTCCCCGAGGTTGCTGGTGAACTCTTCAGCAGTGAGGAGAGCCACTTCAGTCAGTGCCTGTGTGGCACAGCTATTCACTTGTCTCCTCATGGCTAGTGCTGTGTGTCTCCTGCTGGCAGTAATGGCATATGACTGCATGTGGCTCTCTGTAACCCTCTCCTTTATGCAACTGTCATGTCCTCAAAAGCCTGTGCACAGATGGTAATCATCTCCTGTTTCATTGGCTTTGTCCATGCACTTGCGCAAACTATCTCCACCTTCACATTCTCTTTCTGTGACTTTGGTGTTATTGGTCATTATTTCTGTGACATCCCCCTAGGATCCAGCTTTCATGCTCTGACACCTATAGCAAAGAGACGGTACTTCACATTTTTGGTGTGTTTCGTGGCATCTTCACATCTCTGGCAATTCTCATCTCCTCCATCTACCTCATCTCCACCACCCTGAGGATCCACTCCTCCAAGGGCAGATGCAAAGCCTTCTCCACCTCTGCTTCCCATCTGAGAGCTCTCTTCTTGTTTTATGGGAGCACCATTTTTATGTGCAGTAGCCCAACATCCAGCTACTCATTGGACTGAGATAAATGGGCCTCTCTGTTCTCTACAGTGGTGGCTCCAGTGCTGAATCTTATCAGCTACAGCCTAAGGAATAAGGAGGTGAAGGATGCTCTGAGGAGAGTTTTAGGTCATATCAGAGAAACTTCAGCAGACTTGTTAGAAAGAGAACTTTGTTTGGGGAAAACTTATCAAAACCTTGGTACAAAGAGTAGGACTTCCAAGGAAGATTTGATCAGCTTCCAAGGGTGAGATTCAGAAAGGTACTTAATTGTTAGAAGTGCTTTTAGGTGGACTTTTAACTGGTTGTATCTGCAGCTTCTATCTTGAAAGACTGTGTTCCTCTGCTGCTGAAAGCTGGAGGAATCCTGACTTTTAACTTGCAAGTTCCAAGCACAACCAGGACTCCTGCCTGAGGAGTGCGTGGCACAGAACTGCAGTTCTCTGTTCTTTTAGGAACGTTTGCTCATGTAGGAAAACCACCAGTCCGTCAAGATGAGAAAAAGCTTTCAGAAACATTCAAGAGGAGAAAAGCAATGTGATTTGAATTTATGGCCATTTCTGCTACGTCTTCAGTATTTGAAAGGAGTAGCCTCTTCCAGTGCAACACACAGAACCTGAAGTTCTGGAAAGGAAATCTTGGAGAACAGACACCCGTGTTTTTGCCCCCCAAACACTAGGGAAAGTAACTGTCCCTCTTCTGTTAAATCTCCCTCTTCTGTCACTCATTACTACCTCCTTTTTCCCCTTCTGCCTGGAAACATGAAAAAACTACAGAAATGCAGAAAAGATTGACTTCTAATTTTGCTACCATTGTGAAGTAACAAGAACTTATTCCTGCTTTTCATCTCCGCATATCATCAATCCACTTGAGGCAACTGAGTGAACTGGTAGTTATTTTAAGGACATTGGACAAAATCTGAAAGTTAATCAAGCTGCAGTGTTCTTTCACTTAAAAGAATGCCGAAATAAGATGGTGACTTACCAACAACATGTCTGTCATCAATGTGATTTTGAGAATAAACGACCAATCATTTCTGGGAGATGAGAAAGTTGGGAAAGGCTTTGGAATCCTTTTATCAATTCAACTAAGCTAGCTCTAAGGATAGGTGTTCTAGCGCTAAACGATGTTTCATCGCTTCTGGCTGAGTTTACAAATGCTGTCCCTCAGTTGGCAGAAGGAGTTGAGATCTTTATTGAGCGGAAAGTGACAGAATTAATCTCAGACAGGTGAGAGGTTCCTGCCTCTGCATAAGGTTTACAGTCAAAGGGGGATGGAAAGAGGTCTTGCGGATTCCCTTTGCATTTCACTGCAAGCCTGTTAGGGCTGTTATTTCCCCTGACTTCCTCTCCTTAAAGCTGTGCATAACTCTAGCAAAGATTGTGTCCCTATGATCATCTATGGCACCTTAAAGAAGGATTTTACAAGTCTCTTTCTTTCAAACTGCTGCCAGCATATTTTACAGAGAGCTGATATGACTGCGAAACATCATTATTTTTGCCCAAAGACACACAGCTGGGGAGAAAACTGATCTTCAGTATGTTATAGTCTGAATTTTGATCAAGTAGTGATGATTAAAGGCCATCACTATCTCAGAAGCCGTTTATCTCAGTAACGCTAAAATTAGAATATGCACGGGGTAGTAAAAGCATTTGGACTATATGCACTATTATCCCACTGGCCTGACGGTCCTAAAAAGCGGGAAAAAGAATGTGAAAATGTAGCCTTTTGGTGCTGCTAGTTGTCATCTTTCTGTTGCTGCAGAGCCTGAAGCTCAAGGTTTATCTCTTGTTTCTCATTATTAAGTATCATCATACATGTGAAGTTCACCGTTTTTGCACATATCAATGTTGCGCTGTCCTTATCTTGAACAGAGATGAGAGATTTTTAAATCAGATTTCTGAGGTGTCCAAAATTGTCTTTTTCAGTGGTCTCCCAGCTCAAAGGAAGGAAATAGCTTGAAAAGAAATCACAGGCATCATTTTATTTTCCTGTGTATGTTTACAGGTCTCTGGGAAGAGCAATGTACACTACTACTCTTCCAGAAAAAGACAGGTAGGTTGTCATCAAAGAGCTTCCCTGCACAGCAATGAGTCATGTCTGCACACCTCTCTCTGCGCTGATGTTTAAGATAGTCAAAGCCATCTAGAGCTAAGCATCAGCAGAACTGGCAGCATGTTTCAATCAAGAATCACAATCTCAAACCTAAATATGCTTTCTGACAAATATCATCAAAAAGAACAGATTTTCATAAGCCCCGCATTCGTCTTAGTCCTGCATTCACCTATCCCTTAGTCTCCACCTCGAGAAACCCAGACAAAATTAGGGAATTTAAAATGTTAAAGAGCTGCTCTCTCTTCAAATCCAGTCTCTAAATAAAGCGGTGAAAAATGTCCCGACAATTGAACTGGATTGTGGCTCCAACACTGACTATGGTATTTAACCATGCTTGGATTGCTGCTCTGATAGATTATAAAGCTCAGCTATGACATAAGGTCAAGGCCTTGGAAAGGTGTTAGCAGAGCTCCTTTAAATGAAGCGTTCCCAGAGACACCAGGCTGGCACAGTTTAATGAAAATCGGAGTGAATGCCTGGCATTGGGAAATGGCCTCTGTGTCCATCAGTGTTCCTGGGAGCCTTGGAAAGTCTAGTACAGTGTATGTCACCCTTCACTGTAAGGCAGACACCTAGTGCAGCATCCTGCTCCTCTCATGCTCCTCTTTTACCATGCAATGAATCGCAGTCCCCTCAAAGGTCTCTTGCTGTCTTCAGCAGCTCTCTCAAGTTGAGGCACCTCATGTCAGCACACCAATATATGTGAGATGAAACCTGCTTGTGCTGTGCCACACTGAAGGATTTGCTTTCTCTTGGAAGCTTAGCACCACCATCACTTTTTTTGTGTAGAAACGTGAGCAGACACCACTCTCCGAAGCTCGTAGGAGCTAGTGGGAAAGCATAACCTCTCAAAATACCTAGTTATTCCTCTTAATGCCAGGAGAAGCCTAGACCTGAGACTTACACAGCTCTAAGGTGTCTAAAGGTAAAAGCCCCAATACCACCCCAAAGGCTCGGGTTTGACTGGTGACAATATGCTCACATCCTTTTGACTGACAGTTTCCAAAGAAAGATGAGAGCTACATGAAACCTTGAATTTAGTTTCAGTTCTATTCTTGTCTGCTGAGAAGATGGTGGAAGGGCGCATATAGATGAAAATGCATGACCCAAAGAACAGAAGTGCAACAGTGATATGGGAGGTGCAGGTAGAGAGTGCTTTGAGACGCCCTTTGGAAGAGTGTGTCCTCAAAGAGACCAAAACAATGACATAGGACACAACAAGAACCACAAAAGAGCCCAAGGAAATCAGACCACTATTGGCAACCACGATGCAACCAATCACGTAGGTGTCAGTGCAGGCCAGCTTCAGCAAAGCGTGTACATCACAGAAGTAGTGGTCGATCTCATTGGGCCCACAAAACAATAGCTGAGCGGTCAGCAGGGTCTGCACCAGGGAGTGCACACAGCCTCCCACCCACGAAGCTGCCACCAGCCGGCCACACACATGCTTGTTCATAATGCTTGCGTAATGAAGCGGCTTGCATATAGCAGTGTAACGATCATACACCATTGCTATGAGGATGAACATCTCCGTGCAGGCAAAGAGATGGACCCCAAAGAGCTGTGCTATGCAGCCCACAAAAGAGATGGTCTTCCTTTCAGCAAGAAGGTCACAAATGAGTTTGGGAACAGTGACAGTAGAGTAACTGATATCTACAAAGGACAAGTAGCTCAGGAAGAAGTACATGGGAGAGTCCAGCTGTTGACTGTTCTGTATAGTGCTGATGCTAAGCAGGTTTCCAAGAATAACAGTGGCATAGAAGACTAAGAAGAATGTGAAGCATACTTTTGCTAATGTATCATCTTGTGTCCCTGGAAGTCCCTGGAAGACAAACTCCGTCACATTGTTCTTGTTCTTCATATATGTCACGTAGACAGGACCTGAAGCACAGAATAAAGCCACCTGTGATGGCATTAGAAACACAGTGTTATCAGTACACATCCATATCGATCACCGGTATGTTCAATATCAATATATTCGCTTTTATGTCTTTTGGGGAAAGTTTCCTTTCAAAGTCAATGCTTCTCTCAAGGAGTGACAGTTGATATCTAACTCAGAATGTATTACTGAAGTGTGTAATAGCGAGCTCCACTTATTTGTTTGAGGGAGTTGGTGGAAATATCCTCCAGATTCATATTTCTGACCTTTGCCCCTTTTAAAAAGGAAGACTAGTTACTAGGTTCCCTAAACATCCACTTTTGAAGTGCTGATTTGGAAATGCAAAACCGACTGAGAAGGATAGTGCATGTTTTGATTTGAGTCTCAACACGCTAGTCATCCCCTAAGGAATTCTGCTCAAGCAGTGAACGTACCTTCTTTTTCAACCCTCTGAAGGAATTCAACAGAACTAGTCCTTACTAGTGCTCTCTGACTCTGGTAGAATGGCCATGCATTTTTGTGCAACCATCAGTGTTCACATCATGACACAAGGCAGCTGGCTAATTAACATCACTTCAACTATCGAGGAGGTAAAGTGGACACCTACCTCATGTCTGTTTAGCAGAGATGTGCCTTTAGGCACAAACTGTCTTTAAGGCGCCCTAAGTGAAATCAGACCATGTTCAAGGGATGCCAGGAAACCTGAAGCAGGAGAGTCATTTTCCTATATGTGCTGTACTGGGCTACATCTTGTGTGGATTGGTTCCAGTTATTGCTCATGAGTTTCTGGGTTGTGACCTCAGTCTCCAAAAGAGCAGGCTTGTGTTTCCTCAGACCACCTTTCCTACAGTACATGGGTGAATACTGGAGATAATCTGCATTAACGATGTGTTAGTAAGGTTTTTGTACACCTCAGCCAAGTTCTGGACTGGGCATGGAAACCCCCATAAACACACCTGTGATGCCCCTGGGGTAATAAATACACCGCTGCTGAATCTCCTTTACTCACCAACACCCTTGTATTCACCTTTGCTGCACTCTAGTGCAGTACGCAAGTATCACTAGTGTTCAGTTTCTACACTGAAAAGATAGATGGCAAGAGCTGCATAACAGTGTCCACAATACTGGCAAGTCCTTTGGGCTCTTAATCCTGTTCCACAATCACAGGTCAATCAGTTCTTTCTCACGAGATCTCTGCCTCTTCCACCCTCCAACTTCAGCAGCAGAGGAAATATTCTTTTGTGTCTCTAGCCCTATCTCCATGCCACTCCATGGGCAGAGGGAAAGCAATGTGGGGAGGCCCAAACTTACACAGTTTATATTTGCTAGTCTCCAACAGTTTGCCTGCTATTCTCCTCTGATGACCTCTCGGACCATTTCAGGCACTTTCATCAAAACCTCTCAGCTCCAAGCTGCTTCTTATGTGTCACGAGAGCAGTCCACATCTCTGCCAGGGCTGAAAACTACAGGGGATGAAACGGACAGCCTGAATGTCTAGCTCCATTTCTCATTCTGCAAAAACAACTTCCAAGAGCATCTGCAAGAACAACTCTCTCTCTCCAGATGGGGAAGTTGTGGCAGAAATATTTCAAGTAAATTGCACAGCAGAAGCACAAGCTTACCAGAAGCAATGAGATCCCAGAGGCATGTGAAGTTTTCTTTGTCAGAAAGAATCAGTGGACGGGGAGCTAAAATATATATTTTGGACAGCTATTAGAGTAATCTCTACAGGGTGACTCTGGAGCGTGATCACCTAGACCATGTCACGTTGTGGGGGGTTTGCTGGCTTTCTTGCTTGCTTTCCAATGCTGTCCAGATAAATGGACTTCATTTAGTATTAGCTATGTGCTTCTTTTGGAAACATTTCTATTTAAAATCAATGTCATGGCTGACCATTTGCAAGAGTTTGTGTTCACATTGCCCTTGCAATCAAACATTTTTTGCGTAAAGATGTCTCTTACACGTGTCAGATATTTTTCCCTTCTAAGCCAATATTTCACATATGCTTTCTTCTTTCTTATTAACTTGCTCTTACCATTGCATGTTTGCAGCATAAATAAATATCAGAACTGTGCTATATGACTGTTGGCACTTAGACATCTGGTCTGTACACGTTTGAAACAAGAAGTAAACGAGGAAATTATTTCAAGACTTTAAAAATGTTTGTGGTCAGGCCTCACTACTTGCCAGGTATTTTTACTCAGGCAATGCAAAATATAGAAGCAGCTGGTTAGTCCTCATATTAAGTCATTATAAGAATCTGGGCCAATGTGTAGAGGAATCAAATGTTGTTGCTGTTGTTGATGCCTTCCATAAGCTATGGTCCCACTGTTGCCTGCTAGCATCCAGCAGCCGGAAGAGAAATCAGAAAAATCATGGCGTTCTTCCCCAAAACATTAAACAAACAAACAAACAAACAGTTTTTAAATTATAAGCCTTAGCTTGAACTGGCCGAGTGCCCTAACCCCTCAGCAGTTTCAGTATGAAGGGGGTCAGTGGGCCCCATCTGTCTTTCTACCTGTCCCACCCCGGGTGAGACAGAGCAACCTCTGAAGGCACCTGTCCCTCTCTGTTGACAATGGTGCTGAGCTAGACAACTGTCCTTCATTGCATGAAGAATTTAGACTGCTACAAATAGGTGGGGCTGGTCCCACCTTTAGCTGTGTCCACAGAGTGTGAATGCTGGGTGAGGGACATGCTGGCCCAGGCCTGAGGGACACTATCCCTCTAAGCCTTGAGAATCAGGATTTATCCCAGTTCCGTCCTGCTGGCTGCCATCCACATAACCCACCACGGTGAGGAGAAGACACTGAGATGTCCGCAGTGTACTGGTGCGTGCCTGTGAAATGGGAACCCACTCTGCCACCCCCTGCATAGAGCAGAGGACATTCGGGGAACCAGAGCATTTCCGACATTGTCCCAGGGTTTGGTCTGTAGATCTGCCGCTCTCCTGTGCAGGGAACACCTTCTTATCTTGAATCACACTTAAGCCATGTTAAGGTGCAACACAAGTGCAAGCCAGTGTTTATAGGGAACATGAAGTGAAGGAAGAAAAAAGAAAGTGCTTTAGTTACTTTCAGAGTGCATTACACAGATGTCTTTCTCCCTCACGCACCTGATTTGCTCTTTTCCTCCTGGCAAGGTAGGAGTCAGGATCCCGTGGCTCCTCGTGGCTCCTTTGGCCTTGTGGAGAACCTTAGCTGCTAGAACTAACCTCCCTGTGGCAGCTGTGACTGGCTCTGAGATGATTTAATCTTCCATCTTCACATCTCTTCCTTCCTGCAGAAGTAGCTGTTCCAGCTATTCCCTTGGAATACATGTTTCTTCCTTTGCCTGGACTTGTAAATGTGCCCTGTTGGGCTACAAGGCATACAGACCTTGAGTACAGGAATTATTCCCAAATAAATTTTTTTTTCATTGACACATAAAATTGTGCCCCCCAATGCTTTCTTTGCCCCCCAATGCTTTCCTTGCCCCGCAATGCTTTCTTTGGTGGCGACAATTTCCTACGGTGAGCAATTTATCTTTCACTTGGATCTTTGATTCTGTTTTAGTAATAAACAGTAAAATGCAAAATCTGAGGCAGAGATGAAGGGCAGAGGGGATGGCTAGGAAGGAGGGCATTAGTGACAGGTGAACTACTGCAGAAAGGCAGAGAGTTGCTGCACTGGAATGGGAAGGGGAGAAGCTTCTCCTCATATCAACTGCATCAGCAAATGACCCAGCCAGCATCTAATATCAGCAGTTTAATTGCTAACCCATGGATTCAGCATATGACAATGCAGTACTCCTAAGAAAGCATTTACTCCAAAGTAAAGGGGAAGGAAGCCTTTGGTACAATTGCTTCCAGCAGCAGGTGACCAACAGCCTTGCAGACATCTTGGGCCATCGTTTCCTAGCTGAGTAGATTACAGAGTAGATGGAGTTTGTCTGACGGAAAGTTTACACCTGGGAGAGCTCGGACTAATGGGATGCTCTGCCTGGAACACATTTTAATATTTTTGATAGCATTCATTTCTTTATTTGCTGGTGTCTCAGCAGTGCTTGGAAGCCCCAGTCCTGGGCCTGTGCTATTCAAAAAGAGAACATAAAGGGAATCCCTGCTAGTCACAGAGTTTACAATGCCATTCCAATCAAAACATGAACTTTCAGCGTCTTCCTAATTACTGCAACAGCTAAAACCAAGCTTTTCTTCAAAAGGGAGCTTTCAGTAAATTTTCCAAAATGGAATTATAGTGAGAGAGACTTGATTTTCTCAGCTCCTGAGAAAATGTTACCACAGTTCTACACCTCACCCTTTTCACTCCAGACTTTTCTATTCCACAGTTTTCTCATGGCACTTTTCACCTCCTCATTTCTCAGCGTGTAGATGAATGGGTTCAGCATGGATGTGATGACAGTGTTAAACACAGCTACGCTCTCGTCCTCCGAGAGACTGCTGGATGGGCGTATGTAGATGAATGTGCATGGCCCAAAGAAGAGAATCACCACAGTAATGTGGGACCCACAGGTGGAGAGGGCTTTCTTCCGCCCTTTGGACGTATGCCTTCTCAAGGAAAATAAAATGACAATGTAGGACGTGACCAGGATTGTGAAAGAGACCAAACAAAGCATTCCACCATCGGCAACGACAATGATGCCCGCAACATAGGTGTCTGTACAGGCCAGTTGTAGTAGGGGATGGACATCACAGAAGTAGTGGTCAATTTTGTTGGGGCCACAAAAAGGGAGGCTAACAGTTATGAGGGTCTGCACCATGGCATGCACAAAGCCCCCCACCCATGAACCCATCACCATCCAGCCACACACACGCCTGGTCATGAGGGTGGTGTAGTGCAGGGGTCTGCATATGGCAAAGTAGCGATCATAGGCCATCATTGTGAGGATGAAGATCTCAGCGCAGCCAAAGAAATGTAACCCAAATAGCTGTGCCATGCAACCCCCAAAGGAAATGGTTTTCTTCTCAACAAGGAAGTCAGCAATCATTTTGGGAGCTGTGACAGAAGAGAAGCAAATATCTGCAATGGACAGGTGGCAGAGAAAGAAATACATGGGGGAGTTCAGACGTTGACTGCTAACTACAGTGACAACGATGAGCAGATTTCCTGCCACAGTAACAATATAGAAGAACAAAAACACCACAAAACATATTTTCTGCACCCCTTGGTTCTTTGAAAGGCCCAGAAGAATGAATTCCTTCACACTGCTTACATTCTCCATGTTGATCAGTTGGGTGGCAATATGCAATATACAGCTTATACCCCTGGGAAAACAAAGACAGACACATGGTTAATCAGCATTTTTTTCATTATTAGTAATGAGTTCTATATCAGAAGTGGATACAAACCAAGAAAGATATAGCATTAGTATTAAGCTTATGAAGTGTTTAGTTTCTGTCATGTATTTTTTCACAGCTATTTAATTCTCCACAGTACAAAGCTTCTGCCATGGCTTTGGTGACACGGAGATAGGTGCACTCTGTGATATGTTCCTTAATCCTGGTCCTCCAGGATTTTGAAGGACTGGCTCCATGGCCGATAGCCTTCCATGCACTAAGGACAAGGCCAGAGTGTTCACCTTGGGCACTACAAGGCAGATAATGCAGCATGTTTGCCCTCAGGGGAGACAAAGTCCCTGACAGCAATCTTTGTAAAATGGGTGTCTTTAAGAATACCTGGAAACATTTCTCAGAATGATGATTTGTTTTATAAGTACAAATGATCTTTGAATTCTTGTTTAGAAGGGAAATGTACCCACATGCAGAGAAAAGAACTCTCTTGTGTATATACATTTTGAAACGTAAATATGAAATGTCACAGGCGGAAAAATGAGTTCTTGGAAGGTTATCTATCATGGAGGGAAAAAAAAATAGCACATATGACTTAATGTAGTATTTCACATTGTTCTAAATCTCAGCATTGTTTCTATCAGAGGAAGGAAGAATGAAAGACTCTTGTGAGATCTTCTGTCCCAGCGTTGTACTGATTTTACCTAGTATGATTTTTGATACTCTCTGCATGATGCTTTCAAGGGTTAACTTAGCTTAATGAAGCTAATCTAACTAAACTCCTTCAACAGCCAGTATAAGTCTCTCTGTAGGCTGATTCAGAATGACTGAATTAGGGTCCTTTGCAGAACCCTTTTTTCCTCCATTCACGATGAGGAGCTTAAGCAAATTAGCACCACCAGGTTAGAATGACCTTCAGAGAATAATCCCTTTTGGTCCCTGAAAGTAGCTCAGAACTTTTTGTATGCCATCCACCTGTTTTAGGTTATGGCTGAGCTCCTTGTCCCTAGGCATTTCTACATCCATACAGTTTCTCATTCGAGACAAGGTCACATTCCAGCATAAACATGGGACTTCTTTGGTTCACCCTGTGTTCCACCTACAACCCATCGAGCATTACATGTCACTAATAAATGAGTAGCCTACATCTTTAGAAAGAGTGTAACGTCTCTAGCTTGCCATTATGCACCCAGACCACCAGAGTTCCCTTGGTCAAAGAAGTGTGGGAACCACCAGATTAAACTCTTCACAGAGAGTTTAAGGTCAGCCAAAAGCAGGCACTCTTTTAATAAAAATATCCACTGTATGGGCTTCCTTCTAGGATCAAAACATTCCCCGTCAGCTGGTGTTAAAATGCACCATTTTAAGTCCTGCAGAATTACATCACAACCAGGTCTTCTCATTTGTCTTGGTGATCTGTGAGCAAATCTGTGGAATGATTCAGTTAAGCCAAGTTATCTACCAACTACTTCCATCTGCAGCATAATCAGAAACTCTCGTGCAGGCACGAAGTGATGAAGCATCCACAGGAAACACTGAAACTGAGAAAACCCAAGATTACTTTCAAACCCACAAAGTGAAGCCGAGAGAGGAAGTGGGCAAAGGTAGGGACTTTTCCTATGCTTACAGTTGTACTTACACTAGATGAAAGTTTTTCAAGCAGAAGGGTAAAATTTACATGGATGGTTCCCTTTCAGATATTTCTACAAGGAAAAGGATCAGTAAGAACAATGTGAGGTCAGTTTCTCCCTCGTCTTACCAAGTCATGATCCTTTCTACCCCTCTTCCTTCTACTGAGCAACGACGTAGACTTCTCAACAAAATAAATGACAGGGATGAAATGAGCACACCTTTATGGCTGTGCAGTACCCAGTCGAAAAGAAATAGCTGGGCTCCATCCAAGCCAGAGCATCACTGGAAGCATACCACAGCAATCGCAGGGCCATATTAAGGCAGTCAGAAAGGAGTGACCAAGAGAGAAATGGTCAGGGGAAACTGTATGCCTGAATACCAGCAGGTGGCAAATTCCTGAGCTAAAAACAAGGTGTGCATCTACAAAAGGACCGATTCACAATTCAGACAGCTCAACTATGTGTCTTGCTTGATAAGGTCCTTTCCATCACCACCAGACTGCATTTAACAAACTACCCATCTGTCTGATCTCATCTCATCGACTTAAGTCATGTAGGCACCTGTACCTAAGCTAGGCATATTACACCTGACCAGTCTACTTGTAGATGTGATGAATCATGTGCTGCCGGTACCCGTTTCTAGACCGTTGACTCCAAGAGGCTTACTAGAATGACTAATTCAGTAGAGGATTGCCACCAGTTATGGCTTATCTCTTCAAGTGCCTTTGCAGGGGTAGACCTGAGCTATATGACATAATGCAATCAGCTGCAAAATAAAATGAATCTCATGTGTACTCTTAACATCTCAAAAAGGGTGAGAAATTGCACCATCTCCTTACTGCATGCATTCTTCCCTAAAATCTCAGGTGGTTATGGGAAACAAAAGAATAATATCGAAGCAATCGAATCTGCGGCTGTAGAACTAGCTCTGTATATGATTCTAGCCAAAGATAACTAGAGACAGTTGATAACTTCAGTGGAAGTTCCTTTCTGTATTTTCACATTTGTTCAAGAAGAAAGGAAAAGGAAGAGGAAAGCAAAGCAAAACATAGCAAAGCAAAGCGAAGGAAAGCGAGAAGCCAGAGAAGCTGCAAAACTTACCTCGCCTGTGTTTAGAGATCTAATATTTTGTGTAAGGGCTGTACAGCTTTATCTCCTCAACTTCTGTCTCCCCTGGTATGAATGTGTTAGAGCACAGCATCTTTAAAGAACATAGAATGGCTTCTGGAAAGCTTCCAAAACTTGCTTAGGAGGTGGCTGTCAGTGTATAATCCAATCCCACCTAATGTATTACTTGCTTTCGTGTGTCACAAGTGTATCTTGATGTTTCCTGCCTGTGTGAGAAGTGGTTTAATAGGCTGTGTGGATGATGTGACCTGGGTGTGTTGAATGACGCTTTCATATCCCAGCAGCTGCAAAAAGGGCTGAGAAGAAAACCGTTTAAGTACCAACATTTAACCCTCTCCCAGGAAATCTTCCACCTGAAGGGCTCTTGGGGCTGCAGGAGGGAGAGGTGGAGGCTTAGTGAAGGGAAGGCGTGAAAGAAAGGGGCAAAGGAGGAGAATGAGTTCTGTCTTGACTGAAAAGTTTAAGTAGATATATTTTAAAGAAACAGTTGTCAGTCAATGCTTTTATAATGATATCACAAAGGCATTTCAGGGTTTCTCCATAAGAAATAACAGTCAAAGGAGTAGCTGAGTATTCAGCTGGACAAGCATATGCATGGACCTATGCAGTTAACGCTTCTCGGAGTTCTTCCTTACTCCAAGCTGATAGTTGTATGGATTTCCCCTGTGTAAAGGGCCATTAGGTCCACTGCTCTGGCTTCCTAGCATTGTGAATGCTAAAACAGTCCATTTGTAATCTAGATATTTTCTCTCCTTTTTTAACTTCTGTGTATTCCAAAACACATGTAAAAGAGAAATCTTCATTAAAGGAAAAAAAGAAAGAAACCTCAAGCTGTAGGAAGAGTCACCATCCTCCAGGGATGGTAAAGAATTCCTATCACAGGAGTCTTTTAAGGACAGGTTGGGCTCATTTCTCTCAGGAGTGGTTACGATGAAGTTTTTATAGGGACAGAAGATGTCCTGGGTGACCTCTTGATGACCCTCCAAGTCCTATCTCACCAGAAATTTCATCACTGGAAATCCAGTGAATAAAGCCTCTTTGCAAGAATTTGCATGTTCTAACAGAGGTCAGTGAATTACCAAGTCAGTCAAAAAAATCCTTCATTTACGAACTGGGAAACTGAGGGAGGACATCACCTATTTAATGCCGATGGAAGTCAGCAAATTTAACCCTGACTTAGTCACTCTAGGCTCTTCTGCGGAAAAAAATGAATGTCTCTGGAGGCAGATGCATCTGATCTACCTCAGAACTGATTTTAGGATGCGATTAGGTCTGAAATAGGCATCTAGCTTTTAAATAAAATAACTGAGGGCGGACAAATCTCACTGTCATGATGGGCCCCATCTTTCTTAACCTGAGCAGCTGCAGTCAAAGGTGAACCTAAGAAATGAAACAAACGAAGCAAATAGACATGCTGATTTATAGCAGCATATCATCTCAACCAAGGCCCAAGTCAAATTCATCGTTTCTCTCAACTCTACTGTGTATTTGTAGCTTATGCCTCATGGATGTCAGGAAAGACATTGTCTCAGCTACTGTCCTTTCCTTTGTTTTGCTGAAATTTCTGGAAATGTGGAATGGCCTGATAGCAACATAGTTAATGTCTCCATCTCCTCTGCACAGAATGCCAGCGATCTCCACAGTGAAAACAGAAATCCTACAGTTAATGAGAATAAATACTGGTAAAGAAATGTCTTGGTGAAAATAGTCCCCTAACTTAAATGTCCTTTTACTGCTGCCTGGAGCCTTGGGCAGCTTAATGAGGGTTAACAGTAGTCACTACAGGAAACAAGAGTATTGGGTAAGAAGGTAAACAAAGTCTTCCAGTCTTTGGGAAAGGAAGAGGAGCAACAGATGACAGAAGCCAGAGATCAGGCCAATAGCATCTGGCCTGCTAACCTAGTATGAGTTGGCCTGCCACTTTCTGTACCCAGTGGCACACATGGCAGCAACTTGGCTAGCATCACATTCATGTCCTTTTGTTTCCCTAGCCAAATGGACTACCAGAGGTGACTTAATGCACAAGTCCAAATGAAGAATTGCTGCTGCCTCCTGCTGCAAAATAATTCCCCATAGGGGTGTGCTTAGTGCCAGGAAAGGAGAAAGGTCTTTTCTCCATTTTCATTCCACTTACCTTGGCACCTGGCTCTGGACACCACTATGGCAGCAGGTCATGCTCAGAGGAGCTGTGATTTGGACAAGGAGGGACTGTGCATGGTGAGATGAATGAGGTTTTGCAGCTGGATAGTGAATACTGGCAAGGGGTTTGTTGACAGAGCCATGGTGAATGTGTGCTGTGAATTTGATGATGGGCAGGATGGGGACAAGGCACGGTGTGGAGGGAAGTTGTGAAGCTTGAAATGAATGCTACATGGCCAGGGGCTGTCTTCATGGAGTTTGTGAAACCAGAAGTGCCTGAGGTGTGGTGAGGGACTGTGCTGAAAGATCGTATGAAGTGGCAGGTAATACTGTGGGTGCTAAGCTGTGTTGAAAGACCTTGTGACATCAGAAGCGGACATCGTGTTTTGAAGGGTAACACTAGGAGAGGTTGCAGAATTGTGGCTGCTGAGGTGTCATAAGGCTGGCTAGAGAGTTCAAGGAGACCCTACCGTAGAACAGGTAGTGTGAATAGTAGGGGACAATGTATGGTGACAGCTTGTGTTGGGAGAGGTTTTGAGGTCAGAAGAGGACACTCGGTAGTGATGAATGTGCTAGGGGAGGTTCTGCAGTGACAGTGGACCCTTGGGGAATGAGAAGCTGTGTTGAGGGAGGTTGTGAAATCAGCAGCAGGCATTATGGAAGAGGACTGACAACTTCTCAGTCTGTGTGACCCTGAGCAGCAGTAGGCCATCTTCTGCAAGGTCTGTGAAACTAGAGCTGCTCATGGATGCAGCTGGGAAGCAAAGCATCAGTGCAAGAGTCAAGCTATAACTTTGGACAGACAGTTCTTGTGTTCTTTATATCGTGAGACTGTCTGAAGAAGGGAGAAGTAGTGAAAAAGCATTACTATTGCATGCCAAACATTGGTAAATTCCCATTTTTGATGGTCCCTGGCTCATCCCTCTGGGACAGCAGCACCAACCCCATCATTTACTTCCTCTTCAGGAGCAACCGTCACCACCGGCTCCATGGCTCTGGGAAAGTCACCTTCTGACAAGTGTTTGCAGAGAAAGCAACATGCGGAGAAGGAAGTATCTGAAGGGAGGGTGTCGAGAGGATGGGGCCAGACTCTTTTCAGTGGTGCCGAGCGACAGGACGCGAGGCAATGGGCACAAACTGAAACACAGACACTTCCATCTGAACATGAGGAAAAACTTTTTCACTGTGAGGGTGACAGAGCACTGGAACAGGTTGCCCCGAGAGGTGGTGGAGTCTCCTTCTCTGGAGATATTCAAAATGCGTCTGGATGCAATCCTGTGCAATATGCTCTAGGTGACCCTGCTTGAGCAGGGGGGTTGGACTAGATGATCTCCAGAGGTCCCTTCCAACCTCAGTGATTCTGTGATTCTGTGAAGCCAAGTGCCCAGAGACACTGCTGCAGAGACTGCTGTATAAATCCCTGCTGGCGAGGAGGTGTGGGAGGGTGGGGCAGCCTGCAGAGGGGACTGAGGGGAGGTGGGCAGCAGTGCTCAGCCCCCAGCGGAGCCAGGGCATCTCCACTGCAGTGGGAGCAGCTCAGCTGGTGACGTGCCCCTTCCGAGCAGGGCTGTGCTGGGGACCAGGGAGCTGGGTGAGAGCGAGCCTTGTCTGCACACCGTGCCAGTGCCTCTTCTCATTACGTGGTCTCCCTTGTGGAAGGGGACATGGTGCACAGAGCATGGCTATGCAGAGCATGCAGAGCGCGGGGAGGAAGAGTGACCCAGGATGTTGGGCATGTCTTTGGGACCCTGAACCTTACAGGGAGTCTCTTCCCTCACTTTGACTTGAGGCCAAGCCTGCAGGACTCCAGGGCATTCTGGCAGCTCCTGGGAGGCCATTATCAGCAGGGATGAGTTTCATCCTGGCTATTTTGGGCTTGTATAGAAACATCCTTCAGGCCTGAACACCTAGGGGACCGTTCAGCTGGTGCCACGGCTGCTCTGGTCAACACACAGGGGTCCTGGAGTGATGTGTGGTGCTTCTGTGTGTGTAGAAAGAGCACCAATTCCTCACCTACACCCTGAGCCTCTCCATCGCTGTCCCCAGAGGACATCTCAACTCATCACTCCCAGCTTTCGCCCAAGATGGCCATCTCCAGATGAGTTAGTTGCCCTAGGCTGCCTGTACAGGCAGTGGAGAGAAAGGTGCTTGTAAGGAGCTTTTCCCTTCCCTATGTGGCTGCAGCACACAGCTCCTGCTGAGCCATCAGCCACCCTCCTGTCCCTGTGCCAAATCTCTTCCCCACCACCGTCTCGCCCCACACTGGGGATGCCTCGCTCCCCTTACGCAGTGCCATGCAAGGCCTCTCACCCTAGTGCTTCTGAGAAAGCTTTCAGCTCCCAGCCACAGCACCTTATCTCACTGTCTTCCCAGTAGCTGCTGGGAGGGTCACCTCTCTTCCTGGCACTGGCACTTGCCTGTTGCTGCAGGGCTGAAAGGGCATTTCTCTGCCTCTCCATCCAGCACCCAGACTTTCTATTTTTTTTTTTTTTTTTTGGCTCCTGCCCTCAATCCTTCCCTCCTTTGTTTCCCCATTACTCTCTTTCTGGGTTGGCTGGTGCGTGGATCGAATTAACACTAAAACAGTTTGTGAGCAAATGAAGGGCTGGATTTAAAAGGAATGGATCTAAATCTGATTTTTTGAAATTAAGTTGAAGGCAGAGGAAGAAGGGAAAATGTCTGCACCAGAACATTCAACGAACTAACAGGGGTCAAAACTTTTCTCTTTTGTTCATTTTAATTCTATGGGGTAACAGTATTCCTGAAGCCATTTCACAGAATCACAGAATGGTTGAGGTTGGAAGGGACCTCTGGAGATCATCTAGTCCAACCCCCTGCCCAAGCAGGGTCACCTAGAGCAGTTGCCCAAGATCGCGTCCAGGCGGATTTTTGAATATCTCCAGAGAAGGAGACTCCACAACCTCTCTTGCAACCTGTTCCAGTGCTCTGTCACCCTCACAGTGAAGAAGTTTTTCCTCATGTTCAGATGGAACTGTCTGTGTTTCAGTTTGTGCCCGTTGCCTCGCGTCATGTCACTGGGCACCACTGAAAAGAGTCTGGCTCCATCTTCTTGATACCCTCCCTTCAGATACTTGTACACGTTAATAAGATCTCCTCTCAGCCTTCTCTTCTCCAAGCTAAACAGGCCCAGCTCTCTCAGCCTTTCTTCATAAGAGAGATGCTCCAGTCCCCTAATCATCTTTGTAGCCCTTCGCTGGACTTGCTCCAGTAGTGCCACATCCCTCTTGTACTGGGGAGCCCAGAACTGGACACAGTACTCCAGATGTGGCCTCAGCAGGGCTGAGTAGAGGGGGAGGATCACCTCCCTCCACCTGCTGGCAACATTCTTCCTGATGCACCCCAGGATACCATTGGCCTTCTTGGCCACAAGGGCACATTGCTGCCTCAGGCTTAACTTGGTGTCCACCAGCACTCCCAGATCCTTCTCCACAGAGCTGCTTTCCAGCAGGTCAGCCCCCAACCTGTACTGCTGCATGGGGTTATTCCTCCCTAGGTGCAGGACCCTGCACTTGCCTTTGTTGAGCTTCAGGAGGTTCCTCTCCACCCACCTCTCCAGCCTCTCCAGGTCTCTCTGAATGGCAGCACAGCCCTCTGGCGTATCAGCCACTCCTCCCAGTTTTGTATCATCAGCAAACTTGCTGAGGGTGCACTCTGTCCCTTCATCCAGGTCATTGATGAAGAAGTTGAACAAGACTGGACCCACTACTGACCCCTGGGGGACACCACTAGCTACAGGCCTCCAACTAAACTCCGCACCGCTGATCACAACTCTCTGAGCTCTGCCATTCAGCCAGTTCTCAATCCACCTCACTGTCCACTCATCTAACCCACACTTCCTGAGCTTGTCTATGAGGATGCTATGGGAGACAGTGTCAAAAGCCTTCCTCAAGTCAAGGGAGACAACATCCACTGCTCTCCCCTCATCTACCCAGCCAGTCATTCCATCACAGAAGGCTATCAGATTGGTTAAGCATGATTTCCCCTTGGTGAAGCCATGCTGACTACTCCTGATCACCTTCTTGTCCTCCACATGCTTGGAGATGGCCTCCAGGATGAGCTGCTCCATCACCTTTCCAGGGATGCAGGTGAGGCTGACTGGCCTGTAGTTGCCTGGGTCCTCCTTCTTGCCCTTTTGGAAGACTGGGGCGACACTGGCTTTCTTCCAGTCTTCAGGCACCTCTCCTGTTCTCCAAGACCTTTCAAAGAGGATGGAGAGTGGCTTAGCAATAATGTCCGCCAGCTCCCTCAGCACTCGTGGGTGCATCCCATTGGGGCCCATGGATTTGTGGGTGTCAAGTTGGCTTAAATGATCTCTAACGCGGTCCTCCTCCACCAAGGGAAAGTCTTCCTTTCTCCAGACTTTCTCTCTTGCCTCCAGGGTCTGGGGTTCCTGAGGGCTGGCCTGAGCAGGAAAGACTGAAGCAAAGGCGGCATTCAGTAACTCTGCCTTCTCTGCATCCTTCCTCACCAGGGCACCCTCCCCGTTCTGCAAAGGGCCCACATTTTCCCTAGCCTTCCTCTTGCTACTGATGTCTTTGAAGAAGCCCTTCTTGTTGTCCTTGACATCTCTCGCCAGATTTAATTCCAAATGGGCCTTAGCCTTCCTCGTCACATCCCTGCATACTCTGACAATGTTCCTATATTCCTCCCAAGTGGCCTGTCCCCCTTTCCACTCTCTGTAGACTTCCACCTTCTGGTTGAGTTTTGCCAGGAGCTCCTTGCTCATCCATGCAGGTCTCCTACCTCCTTTGCTTGACTTCCAACTCATAGGGATGCACCGATCTTGAGCCTGGAGGAAGTGATGTTTGAATATTAACCAGCTCTCTTGAACACCCCTTCCTTCTAGGGCCCTAACCCATGGCATTCCTCCAAGTAGGTCCCTGAAGAGGCCAAAGTTTGCTCTCCTCAAGTCCAGGGTTGCGATCCTACTCAGTGCCCTGCCTCCTCCTCGCAGCATCCTGAACTCCACCATCTCATGGTCACTGCAGCCAAGGCTGCCCCCGACCTTCACATCTTCCACCAGTCCTTCTTTGTTTGTTAGTACGAAGTCCAGCAGCACACCTCTCCTTGTTGGCTCCTCCACCACCTGTGTCAAGAAGTTGTCACCAATGCTCTGCAGGAACCTCCGGGACTGTTTGTGCCTAGCTGTGCTGTCTTTCCAGCAGATCTCAGGGTAGTTGAAGTCCCCCATGAGAACCAGGGCCTGGGATCGTGAGGCTACTTCCAGCTGTCTGTAGAAGGCCTCATAAGTTTGTAGCTTTTGAAATAAGAGTTTATTTCTGCAACAATACGGCATAAAATATCTCGCACCTTCAGGCAAGGAAGGTAGGCCTATTTCTTCATTTTAGAGATCAAAAAGATCATTTTCAATCTGCAGATAGAATCATAGAGTCATTTAGGTTGGGAAGGATTTCTGGAGGTCATCAAGTCCAACCTCCTCCTCAGAGCAGGTTCAGTCAGATCAGATTGCTCCGGCCCGATCCAGCTGAATTTTAAATGTCAGCACAGATGGAGATTCTACAAATTTGCACCTAATCCAGTGTTTGATCACTCACGTTGGGGCAGGAGAGGGAAATTTCCTCCTTCAGTTTCCCAAGTAGTCCATGGAAGAGAGCAACCTGTTGATAGCAAGCTCATTGAAGTCCTTTTCTGAGAATTAACTGGGCTACTTGCTGTGCTTTAGGGCAGAAAAGGTTGGGTAGGTTGGGGATAAACAACAGCCAGCTATGCAAAGATAACTCAGTGTGTAAAGGCAGTCTGGTCTTTTGTGCATCTAAGCAGGGTAAGCATTTTGCTCACTTAAACTGTGTACCTAACCATTATAGGCTGGTTTTAATCCTGCTGTCTGCTTCTTGAAATGGGCAAGTACTTCTGAAGATTTGGCTCAAGGGGGGAATAAACTGGCTTGTTACCTACAGTACAGACAGTATCTACAGTACAGAGTAGATACTCTTGTCTTTCTGGATGAAACAGGTCAGTAAGAGAATAGTTTTGTACCTATGCGATACCTTGAAGCCTATGCTAGAAACAGACCTCAGCAAGAATTGAAACCTCCATTCAGTCACACACATGATAAGAACTCTGCTTTGAGAGTGTCAGCCAGGTTACTGGTAACCTCCAATAGATTAACAACAATTTTTCATGTGAGGTGAAGCTGGTAGAACCTTTACAGGGATGAGTGATTCCCTTCTTGTTCAGGATTCCTTCCCTTTTAGCATGAGATTTTTCCCCCTCTAAATGGAAAGTATTTCATTTAGTGACTCTTCCCAATTTATTCCTGAGCAGAAAATGGCCACTTTTCCTTGACAACAGGGATGCAAGCAAATGAGAAATCCTTTCTCAGCCAAACCTGGAGGATCTTGTGGTATCTGCTCCTCTTTGGGAAGATGCAAAGCTGAGTTTTCCTGCTGCTGTTGCCATTAAGTGCTTGGCACCTTTCATTCAAGAGAGGAAACTCTTACTTTCTTCTGCCAGGATGTGGATTTGTTATTTGTATGTTTACAAGTTGCAGTCCCAAAGGTCAGGCTGGTGGAGGTCCATGTAATTAAGGCAGGTCTTACCAAGTTGGCACAGCTGCAGCCTAACCTTTATATTCCTATTTCAGCAAGGCTGAACGGGGGCTGCTTTGTCCTGTTAATGGACTTTGTGGCCCATACTGAGCTATAACTACACTTTTACCAATGCCCACGGGAGTTAGTTAATAGGCAAAAATATATTGGTGATTGCAATACAGAAAGCATGATGTCTGAACTAATGTCAAGACCATGTATCTTCAGGAACAAGCGGGCCATTGCCCTTGGAGTGGGCCATTTGGATGATACTGTACACCCAACCGTGGCCACGAGTGAGGGGAGAAGAGTGCTCCATAGATGTCCTCAAGAAAAGCAGACTTTTTTCCTTAAAAGAGGAGAAAGAGGGCACACAAAAACCATTGTAGTGCCAAACTCGGACTTGTGTTTCACAGTGCTGCTGCTGCCTTTTGAATAAATTATTTTATCTTTCTGCGCTTTCTTATCTCACCTGAAAAATAGGAACAGTACTCCCTTGTATCACAAGTCATTTCAATGCGTAATTAAAGAAGTCTAGTCAGAAGCTATGAGGAAAATGCTCCGTACTTCCTTGTGGCTACTGAGACAATCCATTGTGTGTTGACAGTTTCCCATTACTTCTAGATGTTGAACCAGTTTCTTGTCAGAAGATAACATGAGTGTGCTAGCAACATGCCTGAGAGGAATCACTGTGTGGCCATTGAGTTTATCCTCTCTGGACTAACAGAAAGCCAAGAGGTGAAGGTAACCTGCTTTTTTTAAGCACATTAATAGGGAATCTTAGAATGATCATGTAGATGAAGGTTGATCCCCCGGCTTCATGCACTGTGTACCTTTCCCTCAGTAACTTGGCTCCTGTGGATTTCTGTTACTCCTCAGCTATCTCCCCAAGGTTGCTGGTGAACTCTTCAGCAGTGAGGCGAGCCACTTCAGTCAGTGCCTGTGTGGCACAGCTCTTCACTTGTCTCCTCATGGCTAGTGTTGTGTGTCTCCTGCTGGCAGTAATGGCTTATGACTGCATGTGGCTCTCTGTAACCCTCTCCTTCATGCAACTGTCATGTCCTCAAAAGCCTGTACAGAGACAGTAATCATCTCCTGTTTCATTGGCTTTGGGCATGCACTTGTGCAAACTATCTCCACCTTCACATTCTCTTTCTGTGACTTTGGTGTTATCGGTCATTATTTCTTTGACATCCCCCTAGGATCCAGCTTTCATGCTCTGACACCTACAGCAAAGAGATGGTACTTCACATTTTTGGTGTGTTTCGTGGCATCTTCACATCTCTGGCAATTCTCATCTCCTCCATCTACCTCATCTCCACCACCCTGAGGATCCACTCCTCCAAGGGCAGATGCAAAGCCTTCTCCACCTCTGCTTCCCATCTGAGAGCTCTCTTCTTGTTTTATGGCAGCACCGTTTTTATGTGCGGTAGCCCAACATCCAGCTACTCATTGGACTGAGATAAATGGGCCTCTCTGTTCTCTACAGTGGTGACTCCAGTGCTGAATCTTATCAGCTACAGCCTAAGGAATAAGGAGGTGAAGGATGCTCTGAGGAGAGTTTTAGGTCATATCAGAGAAACTTCAGCAGACTTGTTAGAAAGAGAACTTTGTTTGGGGAAAATTTATCAAAACCTTGGTACAAAGAGTAGGACTTCCAAGGAAGATTTGATCAGCTTCCAAGGGTGAGATTCAGAAAGGTACTTAATTGCTAGAAGTGATTTTAGGTGGACTTTTAACTGGTTGTATCTGCAACTTCTATCTTGAAAGACTGTCTTCCTCTGCTGCTGAAAGCTGGAGGAATCCTGACTCTTAACTTGCAAGTTCCAAGCACAAACAGGACTCCTGCCTGAGGAGTGCGTGGCACAGATTTCAGTTCTCTGTTCTTTTAGGAACGTTTGCTCATGTAGGAAAACCACCAGTCCGTCAAGATGAGAAAAAGCTTTCAAGGATATTCAAGAGGAGAAAAGAAATATGATTTGAATTTATGGCCATTTCTGCTATGTCTTCAGTGTTTGAAAGGAGTAGCCTCTTCCAGTGCAACACACAGAACCTGAAGTCCTGGAAAGGAAATCTTGGAGAACAGACACCCGTGTTTTTGCCCCCCAAACACTAGGGAAAGTAACTGTCCCTCTTCTGTTAAATCTCCCTCTTCTGTCACTCATTACTACCTCCTTTTTCCCCTTCTGCCTGGAAACATGAAAAAACTACAGAAATGCAGAAAAGATTGACTTCTAATTTTGCTACCATTGTGAAGTAACAAGAACTTATTCCTGCTTTTCATCTCCACATATCAGCAATCCACTTGAGGCAACTGAGTGAACTGGTAGTTATTTTAAGGACATTGGACATAATCTGAAAGTTAATCAAGCTGCAGTGTTCTTTCACTTAAAAGAATGCCGAAATAAGATGGTGACTTACCAACAACGTGTCTGCCATCAATGTGATTTTGAGAATAAACGACCAATCATTTCTGGGAGATGAGGAAGCTGGGAAAGGCTTTGGAATCCTTTTATCAATTCAACTAAGCTAGCTCTAAGGATAGGTGTTCTAGCGCTAAACGATGTTTCATCCCTTCTGGCTGAGTTTATAAATGCTGTCCCTCAGTTGGCAGAAGGAGTTGAAATCTTTATTGAGCTGAAAGTGACAGAATTAATCTCAGACAGGTGAGAGGTTCCTGCCTCTGCATAAGGTTTACAGTCAAAGGGGGATGGAAAGAGGTCTTGCGGATTCCCTTTGCATTTCACTGCAAGCCTGTTAGGGCTGTTATTTCCCCTGACTTCCTCTCCTTAAAGCTGTGCATAACTCTAGCAAAGATTGTGTCCCTGTGATCATCTATGGCACCCTAAAGAAGGAATTTACAAGTCTCTTTTCTTCAAACGGCTGCCAGCATATTTTACAGAGAGCTGATATGACTGTGAAACATCATTATTTCTGCCCAAAGACACACGGCTGGGGAGAAAACTTATCTTCAGTATGTTATAGTCTGAATTTTGATCAAGTAGTGATGATTAAAGGCCATCACTATCTCAGAAGCCATTTATCTCAGTAACGCTAAAATTAGAATATGCACGGGGTAGTAAAAGCATTTGGACTATATGCACTATTATCCCACTGGCCTAACGGTCCTAAAATGCAGGAAAAAGAATGTGAAAATGTAGCCTTTTGGTGCTGCTAGTTGTCATCTTTCTGTTGCTGCAGAGGCTGAAGCTCAAGGTTTATCTCTTGTTTCTGATTATTAAGTATCAGCAGATATGTGAAGTTCACAGTTTTTACACGTATCAATGTTGCGTTGTCCTTATCTTGAACAGAGATGTGAGATTTTTAAACCAGATTTCTGAGGTGTCCAAAATTGTCTCTTTCAGTGGACTCCCAGCTCACAGGAAGGAAATAGCTTGAGAAGAAATCACAGGCATCATTTTATTTTCCTGTGTATGTTTACAGGTCTCTGGGAAGAGCAATGTACACTACTACTCTTCCAGAAAAAGACAGGTAGGTTGTCATCAAAGAGCTTCCCTGCACAGCAATGAGTCATGTCTGCACACCTCTCTCTGCGCTGATGTTTAAGATGATAGTCAAAGCCATCTCGAGCTAAGCATCAGCAGAACCGGCAGCATGTTTCAATCAAGAATCACAATCTCAAACCCAAATATGCTTTCTGACAAATATCATCAAAAAGAACAGATTTTCATAAGCCCCGCATTCATCTAAGTCCTGCATTCACCTATGCCTTAGTCTCCACCTCGAGAAACCCAGACAAAATTAGGGAATTTAAAATGTTAAAGAGCTGCTGTCTCTTCAAATCTACAGTTTGCTTTTCTAAGAAAGCCTTCTGATCCACCATCCAGAATCCTGTTCCTCTTCTTCCCTTCCCCAAATCTCAGTTCCAGGAGGAGATTTGGGAAAATCCTGGCCTTGAATCACTTGTCATGACAGCAATGCTAAAGTAAGTCTATTTGCGGTAGAACAGCATTGCCCAGAGTCAGGAGGTTGTAGGGGCATTTGGGGGTTTCCCTGCTGCAAACAGTTGAGGAAAACTCGATGGATCAAGAACAGTACTGTTAAGAATTTTAGGGAAATTTTCAGTGTTCAGCTAGGATTTAGGTTATATCTTATGGAGTATGGAGAGATATTGGATCCCCATATTTCCACTGCGATGTCTATTCCTTAGATCTTTATAGTGTAAAGCACCAGACGACTGGCCAAAGTATGAAACTTCATCCAGTCTCTAAATAAAGCGGTGAAAAATGTCCCGACAATTGAACTGGATTGTGGCTCCAGCATTGACTATGGTATTTAACCATGCTTGGATTGCTGCTCTGATAGATTATAAAGCTCAGCTATGACATAAGGCCAAGGCCTTGGAAAGGTGTTAGCAGAGCTCCTTTAAATGAAGCGTTCCCAGAGACACCAGGTTGGCACAGACCGATGAAAATCGGAGTGAATGCCTGGCATTGGGGAACGGCCTCTGTGTCCATCAGTGTTCCTGGGAGCCTTGGAAAGTCTAGTACAGTGTATGTCACCCTTCACTGTAAGGCAGACACCTAGTGCAGCATCCTGCTCCTCTCATGCTCCTATTTTACCATGCAATGAATCTCGGTCCCCTCAAAGGTCTCTTGCTGTCTTCAGCAGCTCTCTCAAGTTGAGGCACCTCATGTCAGCACACCAATATATGTGAGATGAAACCTGCTTGTGCTGTGCCATCCTGAAGGATTTGCTTTCTCTTGGAAGTTTAGCACCACCATCACTTTTTTTGTGTGGAAACGTGAGCAGACACCACTCTCTGAAGCTCGTAGGAGCTAATGGGAAAGCATAACCTCTCAAAATACCTAGTTATTCCTCTTAATGCCAGGAGAAGCCTAGACCTGAGACTTACACAGCTCTAAGGTGTCTAAAGGTAAAAGCCACAATACCACCCCAAAGGCTCGGGTTTGACTGGTGACAATATCCTCACATCCTTGTGACTGACAATTTCCAAAGAAAGATGAGAGCTACATGAAACCTTGAATTTAGTTTCAGTTCTACTCTTGTCTGCTGAGAAGATGGTGGAAGGGCGCATAGAGATGAAAATGCATGGCCCAAGGAACAGAAGTGCAACAGTGATATGGGAGGTGCAGGTAGAGAGTGCTTTGAGATGCCCTTTGGAAGAGTGTGTCCTCAAAGAGACCAAAATAATGACGTAGGACACAACAAGAACAAGCAAAGAGCCTGAGGAAATCAGACCACTATTGGCAACCACGATGCAAGCAACCACGTAGGTGTCAGTGCAGGCCAGCTTCAGCAAAGCGTGTACATCACGGAAGTAGTGGTCGATCTCATTGGGCCCACAAAACAATAGCTGAGCGGTCAGCAGGGTCTGCACCAGGGAGTGCACACAGCCTCCCACCCACGAAGCTGCCACCAGCCGGCCACACACATGCTTGTTCATAATGCTTGCGTAATGAAGCGGCTTGCATATAGCAGTGTAACGATCATACGCCATTGCTATGAGGATGAACATCTCCGTGCAGGCAAAGAGATGGACCCCAAAGAGCTGTGCTATGCAGCCCACAAAAGAGATGGTCTTCTTTTCAGCAAGAAGGTCATAAATGAGTTTGGGAACTGTGACAGTAGAGTAACTGATATCTACAAAGGACAAGTAGCTCAGGAAGAAGTACGTGGGAGAGTCCAGCTGTTGACTGTTCTGTATAGTGATGATGCTAAGCAGGTTTCCAAGAATAACAGTGGCATAGAAGACTAAGAAGAATGTGAAGGATACTTTTGCTAATGCATCATCTTGTGTGAGTCCCTGGAAGATAAACTCCGTCACATTGTTCTTGTTCTTCACATACGTCACGTAGACAGGACCTGAAGCACAGAATAAAGCCACCTGTGAGGGCATCAGAGACACAGTGTTATCAGTACACATCCATATTGATCACTGGTATGTTCAATATCAATGTATTCCCTTTTATGCCTTTTGGGGAAAGTTTCCTTTCAAAGTCAATGCTTCTCTCAAGGAGTGACAGTTGATGTCTAACCCAGAATGTATTACTGATGTGTGTAATAGCGAGTTCCGTTTATTTGTTTGAGGGAGTTGGTGGAAATATCCTCCAGATTCATATTTCTGATTTTTGCCCTTTTAAAAGGGAAGACTAGCTGCTAGGCTCCCTAAACATTCACTTTTGAAGTGTTGATTTGGAAATGAAAAACTGACTGAGAAGGATAGTGCATGTTTTGATTTGAGTCTCAACATGTTAGTCATGCCCTAAGGAATTCTGCTCAAGCAGTGAATGTACCTTCTTTTTCAACCCTCTGAGGGAATTCAACAGAACTAGTCCTTACTAGTGCTCTCTGACTCTGGTAGAATGTCCATGCATTTCTGTGCAGCCATCAATATTCACATCATGACACAAGGCAGCTGGCTAATTAACATCACTTCAACTCTCAGTGTAGATCCTTCTGGAGGAGGTAAAGTGGACACCTACCTCATGTCTGTTTAGCAGAGATGTGCCTTTAGGCACCAACTGTCTTTAAGGCGCCCTAAGTGAAATCAGACCATGTTCAAGGGATGCCAGGAAACCTGAAGCAGGAGAGTCATTGTCCTATATGTGCTGTACTGGGCTACATCTTGTGTGGATTGGTTCCAGTTATTGCTCATGAGTTTCTGGGTTGTGACCTCAGTCTCCATAAGAGCGGGCTTGTGTTTCCTCAGACCACCTTTCCTACAGTACATGGGTGAATACTGGAGATAATCTGCATTAACGATGTGTCAGTAAGGTTTTTGTACACCTCAGCCAAGTTCTGGACTATGGAAATCCCCATAAACACACCTGTGATGCCCCTGGGGTAATAAATACACCGCTGCTGAATCTCCTTTACTCACCAACACCCTTGTATTCACCTTTGCTGCACTCTAGTGCAGTACGCAAGTATCTCTAGTGTTCAGTTTCTACACTGAAAAGATAGACGGCAAGAGCTGCATAACAATGTCCACAATACTGGCAAGTCCTTTGGGACCTTAATCCTGTTCCACAAACACAGGTCAATCAGTTCTTTCTCACAAGATCTCTGCCTCTTCCACCCTCCAGCTTTAGCAGCAGAGGAAATATTCTTTCGTGTCTCCAGCCCTATCTCCATGCCACTCCATGGGCAGAGGGAAAGCAGTGTGGGGAAGCCCAAAGCGTGTGTGTTAAGAGCATTGTTGCCACGATGTGTACAGCTAGAGGGGACAAGTTAAGACTGAGTACATAGGCAGTGCTGCAGCTACCTATTGACTCCTTGACTCTGTAACACCAGAAACTTCCTTTTGACAGATATTTCTGGAAATGGCATATAACTGAAAAATAAGCAAAGAAGACACCAATTAAATAAAGGGTAAAAAAAATAGAGTTCTTTCTACTTCATAAAATGCACCTCACAAAAGTCACTCAACAATAATGTCTCTTTTCAAAGGCAGGATTGCCTGCTATTCTCCTCTGATGACCTTCCTGGACCACTTCAGGCACTTTCATCAAAATCTCTCAGCTCCAAGCTGCTTCTTATGTGTCACGAGAGCAGTCCACATCTCTGCCAGGGCTGAAAACTACAGAGGATGAAACGGACAGCCTGAATGTCTAGCTCCATTTCTCATTCTGCAAAAGCAACTTCCAAGAGCATCTGCAAGAACAACTCTCTCTCTCCAGATGGGGAAGTTGTGGCAGAAATATTTCAAGTAAATTGCACAGCAGAAGCACAAGCTTACCAGAAGCAATGAGATCCCAGAGGCATGTGAAGTTTTCTTTGTCAGAAAGAATCAGTGGACGGGGAGCTAAAATATATATTTTGGACAGCTATTAGAGTAATCTCTACAGGGTGACTCTGGAGTGTGATCACCTAGACCATGTCACATTATGTGGGGGTTTGCTTGCTTTCTTGCTTGCTTTCCAATGCTGTCCAGATAAATGGACTTCATTTAGTATTAGCTATGTGCTTCTTTTGGAAACATTTCTATTTAAAATCAACGTCATGGCTGACCATGTGCAAGATTTTGCAAATGCACCCCCTGCATAGAACAGAGGACATTCAGGGAACCAGAGCATTTCTGACATTGTCCCAGGGTTTGGTCTGTAGATCTGCCGCTCTCCTGTGCAGGGAACACCTTCTTATCTTGAATCACACTTAAGCCATGTTAAGGTGCAACACAAGTGCAAGCAAGTGTTTATAGGGAACATGAAGTGAAGGAAGGAAAAAGAAAGTGCTTTAGTTACTTTCAGAGTGCATTACACAGATGTCTTTCCCCCTCACGCAGCTCATTTGCTCTTTTCCTCCTGGCAAGGTAGGAGTCAGGGTCCCGTGGCTCCTCGTGGCTCCTTTGGCCTTGTGGAGAACCTTAGCTGCTAGAACCAACCTCCCTGTGGCAGCTTTGGCTGGCTCTGAGATGATTTAATCTTCCATATTCACATTTCTTCTCTTCCTTCCTGCAGGAGTAGCTACTCCAGCTATTCCCTTGGAATACATGTTTCTTCCTTTGCCTGGGCCTGTAGATGTGCCCTGTTGGGCTAGGCGTTATCCTGCGTACAGGAATTATTCCCAAACAGCTTTTTTTTCATTGACACATAAAATTGTGCCCCCCAATGCTTTCTTTGCCCCCCAATGCTTTCCTTGCCCCGCAATGCTTTCTTTGGTGGCGACAATTTCCTACGGTGAGCAATTTATCTTTCACTTGGATCTTTGATTCTGTTTTAGTAATAAACATTAAAATGCAAAATCTGAGGCAGAGATGAAGGGCAGAGGGGATGGCTAGGAAGGAGGGCATTAGTGACAGGTGAACTACTGCAGAAAGGCAGAGAGTTGCTGCACTGGAATGGGAAGGGGAGAAGCTTCTCCTCATATCACCTGCATCAGCAAATGACCCAACCAGCATCTAATATCAGCAGTTTAATTGCTAACCCATGGATTCAGCATATGACAATGCAGTACTCCTAAGAAGGCATTTACTCCAAAGTAAAGGGGAAGGAAGCCTTTGGTACAATTGCTTCCAGCAGCAGGGGACCAACAGCCTTGCAGACACCTTGGGCCATCGTTTCCTAGCTGAGTAGATTACAGAGTAGATGGAGTTTGTCTGACGGAAAGTTTACACCTGGGAGAGCTCGGACTAATGGGATGCTCTGCCTGGAACACATTTTAATATTTTTGATAGCATTCATTTCTTTATTTGCTGGTGTCTCAGCAGTGCTTGGAAGCCCCAGTCCTGCGCCTGTGCTATTCAAAAAGAGAACATAAAGGGAATCCCTGCTAGTCACAGAGTTTACAATGCCATTCCAATCAAAACATGAACTTTCAGTGTCTTCCTAATTACTGCAACAGCTAAAACCAAGCTTTTCTTCAAAAGGGAGCTTTCAGTAAATTTTCCAAAATGGAATTATAGTGAGAGAGACTTGATTTTCTCAGCTCCTGAGAAAATGTTACCACAGTTCTACACCTCACCCTTTTCACGCCAAACTTTTCTATTCCACAGTTTTCTCATGGCACTTTTCATCTCCTCATTTCTCAGTGTGTAGATGAGTGGGTTCAGCATGGGCGTGATGACAGTGTAAAACACAGCTAACCTCTTCTCCTCCGAGAGACTGCTGGATGGGCGTGTGTAGGTGAATGTGGATGGCCCAAAGAAGAGAATCACCACAGTAATGTGGGACCCACAGGTGGAGAGGGCTTTGTACCGCGCTTCGGACGTTCGCCTTTTCAAGGAAAACAAAATGACAATGTAGGACGTGACCAGGATGAAGAAAGAGACCAAACAAATCATTCCAGTATTGGCAACAACAATGATGCCCGCAACATAGGTGTCTGTACAGGCCAGTTGTAGTAGGGGACGGACATCACAGAAGTAGTGGTCAATTTTGTTGGGGCCACAAAAAGGGAGGCTAACGGTTATGAGGGTCTGCACCAGGGAGTGCACAAAGGCCCCCACCCATGAACCCATCACCATCCAGCCACACACACGCCTGGTCATGAGGGTGGTGTAGTGCAGGGGTCTGCATATGGCAAAGTAGCGATCATAGGCCATCACTGTGAGGATGAAGACCTCAGCGCCGCCGGAGATATGAAACCCAAATAGCTGTGCCATGCAACCCCCAAAGGAAATGGTTTTCTTCTCAACAAGGAAGTCAGCAATCATTTTGGGAGCTGTGACAGAAGAGAAGCAAATATCTGCAATGGACAGGTGGCAGAGAAAGAAATACATGGGGGAGTTCAGACGCTGACTGCTAACTACAGTGACAACGATGAGCAGATTTCCTGCCACAGTAATAATATAGAAGAACAAAAACACCACAAAACACATTTTCTGCACCCCTTGGTTCTTTGAAAGGCCCAGAAGAATGAATTCCTTCACACTGCTTACGTTCTCCATGTTGATCAGACGGGTGCCAATATGCAATATACAGCTTATACACCTGGGAAAACAAAGACAGACACATGGTTCATCAGCATTTTTTTCATTATTAATAATGAGTTCTATATCAGAAGTGGATACAAACCAAGAAAGATATAGCATTGGTATTAAGCTTATGAAGTGTTTAGTTTCTGTCATGTATTTTTTTTTAACGGCTATTTAATTCTCCACGGTACAAAGCTTCTGCCATGGCTTTGGTGGCACAGAGATAGGTGCACTCTGTGATATGTTCCTTAATCCTGGTCCTCCAGGATTTTGAAGGACTGGCTCCATGGCTGGTAGCCTTCCGTGCACTAAGGACAAGGCCAGAGTGTTCACCTTGGGCACTACAAGGCAGATAATGCAGCATGTTTGCCCTCGGGGGAGACAAAGTCCCTGACAGCAATCTTTGTAAAATGGGTGTCTTTAAGAATACCTGGAAATATTGCTCAGAATGATGATTTGCTTTATAAGTACACATGATCTTTGAATTCTTGTTTAGAAGGGAAATGTACCCACATGCAGAGAAAAGAACTCTCTTGTGTATATACATTTTGAAACGTAAATATGAAATGTCACAGGCTGAAAAATGAGTCCTGGGAAGGTTATCTATCATGGAGGGGAAAAAAATTGCACATATGACTTAATGGAGTATTTCACATTGTTCTAAATCTCAGCATTGTTTCTATCAGAGGAAGGAAGAATGAAAGACGCTTGTGAGATCTTCTGTCCCAGCGTTGTACTGATTTTACCTAGTATGATTTTTGATACACTCTGCGTGATGCTTTCAAGGGTTAACTTAGCTTAATGAAGCTAATCTAACTAAACTCCTTCAACAGCCAGTATAAGTCTCTCTATAGGCTGATTCAGAATGACTAAATTAGGGTCCTTTGCAGAACCCTTTTTTCCTCCACTCACTATGAGGAGCTTAAGCAAATTAGCACCACCAGGTTAGAATGACCTTTAGAGAATAATCCCTTTTGGTGCCAGAAAGTAGCGCAGAGCTTTTTGCAATGCCATCCACCTTTTTCAGGTTATGGCTGAGCTCCTTGTCCCTAGGCATTTCTACATCCATACAATTTCTCATTCGAGACAAGGTCACATTCCAGCATAAACATGGGACTTCTTTGGTTCACCCTGTATTCCAGCTACAACCCATCGAGCATTACATGTCACTAATAAATGAGTAGCCTACACCTTTAGAAAGAGTGTAACGTTTCTAGCTTGCCTTTATGCACCCAGACCACCAGAGTTCCTTTGGTCAAAGAAGTGTGGGAACCACCAGATTAAACTCTTCACAGAGAGTTTAAGGTCAGCCAAAAGCAGGCACTCTTTTAATAAAAATATCCACTGTATGGGCTTCCTTCTAGGATCCAAACATTCCCCGTCAGCTGGTGTTAAAATGCACCATTTTAAGTCCTGCAGAATTATATCACAACCAGGTCTTCTCATTTGTATTCGTGATCTGTGAGCAAATCTGTGGAATGATTCAGTTAAGCCAATTTATCTACCAACTACTTCAATCTGCAGCATAATCAGAAACTTTTGTGCAGGCACAAAGTGATGAAGCATCCACAGGAAACACTGAAACTGAGAAAACCCAAGATTACTTTCAAACCCACAAAGTGAAGCCGAGAGAGGAAGTGGGCAAAGTTAGGGACTTTTCCTATGCTTACAGTTGTACTTACACTAGATGAAAGTTTTTCAAGCAGAAGGGTAAAATTTACATGGATGGTTCCTTTTCAGATATTTCTACAAGGAAAAGGATCAGTAAGAACAATGGGAGGTCATTTTCTCCCTCGTCTTATCAAGTCATGATCCTTTCTTCCCCTATTCCTTCCATTGAGCAACAACGTAGCCAGAGCATGACTGGAAGCATACCACAGCAATCGCAGGCCATATTTGGGCAGTCAGAAAGGAGTGACCAAGAGAGAAATGGTCAGGGGAAACTACATGCTTGAATACCAGCAGATGGCAAATTCCTGAACTAAAAACAAGGTGTGCATCTACAAAAGGACCGATTCACAATTCAGACAGCTCGACTATGTGTTTTGCTTGATAAGGTCCTTTCCATCACCACCAAACTGCATTTAACAAACTACCCATCTGTCTGATCTCATCTCATCGACCTAAGCCAGGTAGGCACCTGTACCTAAGCTAGGCATATTACACCTGACCAGTCTACTTGTAGATGTGATGAATCATGTGCTGCAGGTACCTGTTTCTCACTGTTGACTTTAAGAGGGTTACTAGAATGACTAATTCAGTAGAGGATTGCCACCAGTTATGGCTTATCTCTTCAAGTGCCTTTGCAGGGGTAGACCTGAGCTATATGACATAATGCAATCAGCTGCAAAATAAAATGAATCTCATGTGTACTCTTAACATCTCAAAAAGGGTGAGAAATTGCACCATCTCCTTACTGCATGCATTCTTCCCTAAAATCTCCGGTTGTTATGGGAAACAAAAGAATAATATCGAAGCAATCGAATCTGCGGCTGTGGAACTAGCTCTGTGTATGATTCTAGCCAAAGATAACTAGAGACAGTTGATAACTTCAGTGGAAGTTTCTTTCTGTATTATCACATTTGTTCAAGAAGAAAGGAAAAGGAAGAGGAAAGCAAAGCGAGCAAAGCAAAGCAAAGCGAGAAGCCAGAGAAGCTGCAAAACTTACCTCACCTGTGTTTAGAGATCTAATTTTTTGTGTAAGGGCTGTACAACTTTATCTCCTCAACTTCTGTCTTCCCTGGTATGAATGTGTTAGAGCACAGCACCTTTAAAGAACATAGAATGGCTTCTGGAAAGCTTCCAAAACTTGCTTAGGAGGTGGCTGTTAGTGTATAATCCAATCCCATCTAATTTATTACTTGCTTTCTTGTGTCACAAGTGTATCTTGACGTTTCCTGCCTGTGTGAGAAGTGGTTTAATAGGCTGTGTGGATGATGTGACCTGGGTGTGCTGAATGACGCTTTCATATCCCAGCAGCTGCACAAAGGGCTGAGAAGAAAACCGTTTAAGTACCAACTTTTAACCCTCTCCCAGGAAATCTTCCACCTGAAGGGCTCTTGGGGCTGCAGGAGGGAGGGGTGGAGGCTTAGTGAAGGGAAGGCGTGAAAGAAAGGGGCAAAGGAGGAGAATGAGTTCTGTCTTGACTGAAAAGTTTAAGTAAATATATTTTAAAGAAACAGTTGTCAGTCAATGCTTTTATAATGATATCACAAAGGCATTTCAGGGTTTCTCCATAAGAAATAACAGTCAAAGGAGTAGCTGAGTATTCAACTGGACAAGCATATGCATGGACCTATCCAGTTAACGCTTCTTGGAGTTCTTCCTTACTCCAAGCTGATAGTTGTATGGATTTCCCCTGTGTAAAGGGCCATTAGGTCCACTGCTCTGGCTTCCTAGCATTGTGAATGCTAAAACAGTCCATTTGTAATCTAGATATTTTCTCTCCTTTTTTCACTTCTGTGTATTCCAAAAAACATGTCAAAGAGAAATCTTCATTAAAGGAAACAAAGAAAGAAACCTCAAGCTGTAGGAAGAGTCACCATCCTCCAGGGATGGTAAAGAATTCCTATCGCAGGAGTCTTTTAAGGACAGGTTGGGCTCATTTCTCTCAGGAGTGGTCACGATTAAGTTTTTATAGGGACAGAAGATGTCCTGGGTGACCTCTTGATGACCCTCCAAGTCCTATCTCACCAGAAATTTCATCACTGGAAATCCAGTGAATAAAGCCTCTTTGCAAGAATTTGCATGTTTTAAGAGAGGTCAGTGAATTACCAAGTCAGTCAAAAAAATCCTTCATTTACGCATTGGGAAACTGAGGGAGGACGTCACCTATTTAATGCCAATGGAAGTCAGCAAATTTAACCCTGACTTAGTCACTCTAGGCTCTTCTGCGGAAAAAAATGAATGTCTCTGGAGGCAGATGCATCTGATCTACCTCAGAACTGATTTTAGGATGCGATTAGGTCTGAAATGGACATCTAGCTTTTAAACAAAATAACTTAGGGCAGACAAATCTCACTGTCACGATGGGCCCCATCTTTCTTAACCTGAGCAGCTGCAGTCAAAGGTGAACCTATGAAATGAAACCAACGAAGGAGGACAGCAGAGAGGTCTCATGGTTTCTAGTGAAATCTCTGCTAAAGCAATATTGTAATCAACCATTAAAGGGCTTCTCCAAACCTTGTTAACTGGCATGAAATGGCTTCAGGAATACTGCTACTCCGTAGAATTAAAACAAACAAAAAAGAAAAGTTTAGACCCCTGTTAGTTCTTTGAATGTTCTGGTGCAGACATTTTCCCTTCTTTCTCTGCCCTCAACTTAATTTCAAAAAATCAGATTTAGATCCATTCCTTTTAAATCCAGCCCTTCACTTGCTCACAAACTGTTTTAGTGTTAATTCGATCCACCCACCAGCCAACCCAGAAAGAGAGTAATGGAGACACAAAGGAGGGAAGGATTGAGGGCAGGAGCCAAAAAAAACAAAAAACAAATAGAAAGTCTGGAGAGCTAGATGGAGAGGCAGAGAAATGCCCTTTCAGCCCTGCAGCAACAGGCAAGTGCCAGTGCCAGGAAGAGAGGTGACCCTCCCAGCAGCTACTGGGAAGACAGTGAGATAAGGTGCTGTGGCTGGGAGCTGAAAGCTTTCTCAGAAGCACTAGGGTGAGAGGCCTTGCATGGCACTGCGTAAGGGGAGCGAGGCATCCCCAGTGTGGGGCGAGACGGTGGTGGGGAAGAGATTTGGCACAGGGACAGGAGGGTGGCTGATGGCTCAGCAGGAGCTGCGTGCTGCAGCCACATAGGGAAGGGAAAAGCTCCTTACAAGCACCTTTCTCTCCACTGCCTGTACAGGCAGCCTAGGGCAACTAACTCATCTGGAGATGGCCATCTTGGGCGAAAGCTGGGAGTGATGAGTTGAGATGTCCTCTGGGGACAGCGATGGAGAGGCTCAGGGTGTAGGTGAGGAATTGGTGCTCTTTCTACACACACAGAAGCACCACGCATCACTCCAGGACCCCTGTGTGTTGACCAGAGCAGCCGTGGCACCAGCTGAACGGTCCCCTAGGTGTTCAGGCCTGAAGGATGTTTCTATACAAGCCCAAAATAGCCAGGATGAAACTCATCCCTGCTGAGAGTGGCCTCCCAGAAGCTGCCAGAATGCCCTGGAGTCCTGCAGGCCTGACCTCAAGTCAAAGTGAGGGAAAAGACTCCCTGTAAGGTTCAGGGTCCCAAAGACATGCCCAACATCCTGGGTCACTCTTCCTCCCCGCGCTCTGCATGCTCTGCATAGCCATGCTCTGTGCACCATGTCCCCTTCCACAAGGGGAACCACGTAATGAGAAGAGGCACTGGCACGGTGTGCAGAGAAGGATCGCTCTCACCCAGCTCCCTGGTCCCCAGCACAGCCCTGCTCGGAAGGGGCACATCACCAGCTGAGCTGCTCCCACTGCAGTGGAGATGCCCTGGCTCCGCTGGGGGCTGAGCACTGCTGCCCACCTCCCCTCAGTCCCCTCTGCAGGCTGCCCCACCCTCCCACACCTCCTCGCCAGCAGGGATTTATACAGCAGTCTCTGCAGCAGTGTCTCTGGGCACTTGGCTTCCTTCTCCGCACATTGCTTTCTCTGCAAACACTTGTCAGAAGGTGACTTTCCCAGAGCCATGGAGCCGGTGGTGACGGTTGCTCCGGACCAGAAAGTAAATGACTGGGTTGGTGCTGCTGTCCCAGAGAGATGAGCCAGGGACCACCAAAAAGGGGAATTTACCAATGTTTGGCATGCAACAGCACAAGGGCTTCATCCACTGATTATAATCCCATTCCCGGCATGAACATGTTGCCTCAGAGATTAAATGTCGTGGAGTACAGAGGGCTGCAAATGAGCTTTTCTCTGCAAGAGATTCTTGTCTCACAGAATCTCATCCATCAGCCTTATGGAGACTGCATCTTTACTGCTCACTTGTCTTTCCTTCCCTTCCTTCCTTTCCTTTACTCCTTCTTTCTGAGGTGTTTCCTGGGGAAAGACGGAGATCTCGAGAGGCTGCACACACACTACATGTGCCGCAGGCCCTCCTCACCCCCCCAGCACAGCAGCGCCATGGGAGAAGTGGGAAAGGCACCAAGACAGGAAACAAGGGCAGGCAAAGGAGAGCACCACCTTCCCTGGCAGGGGCTGCTCTGCAGAGCGAGGGGGACATGCCCAGGCTGGGGGAGAGAAGACAAAGACCTCTGAGTGAGGGCTGCACACTTCTGTGGGAGGGAAAGAGGGAACACTTCTTCCCTGCTTCAAATTTGACGAGGACACGGCGTCAGAAAAAGACGTGATCTGGGGGCAGGTTCAAAACACAGCTCTGGGGACTTTCTCATACAGCCGGTCACTGCCCGTGGAAATCACAGCTGTGGGGTGCTGAGGGTGCCGGATGTGTGCGAGAGGCTCAGACCCCGCCTGCCGAGCTCAAGGGAGAAAGACCTCGGGACATCTTCTTCACAGGGGTGTGTGCGCAGCCAAGGAGGTGCCGGGGGTGCAGAGCCTGGCAGACCACAAGAGACGGCCTGCAAACTGACCCCCAGCTGTGCTGCTGGGGCCGGGGCCTGCCTGCAGTGAGCCAGCCCAGCCGCTCACCTGCTCTTCACACCAGCAAAGGGGGGCTGCAGCGGAGAACCCCGTGCCGGGGCAGCAGGGTGGGCACAGAGAGCAGCTCTCGCAGCAGACGCTGCTGCCTGGGCCCGAGGGAGGTGACCGCTGACCAAATGCTGACCCAGCTGCATTTCTGCTTCCTGCTGGCAGGGTTCCCCTCCAGTTCTTGCTCAGCCTTGCACTTCAGCACAGGGACAGCAGGAAGAGGCAATCCCCCTCTGATGGTCCACCACCACCACCACCACCACCACCACGTGTTGGCATTGCCGCTTTCACCCTGCCTGAAAACTTGTTTCCCCGAGTCGGCCAAAGCTCCACCAGAGCCTTCCTGTGAATGTGGCTCACTTCTCCTGAGCGAGAGAGCCCCAAGAAGACCACAAGGGCTTGTTTGCTGGCAGAAGAAAGCCAAAGTTTATTGGGCGAGGACCAGGACCGTGGTGGAGGTTGCAAAGGGGAATACAGGCAGTGCTTGGGGACCAAGTCCAGCAGAGCAGCACTATGCCAGGCTTGTGGCCCTGTCCCCACACCCAGCTTTGGTCACCTCCCTGGCGGCAAGAGGGCCACCAGCCATGGCGTGGGGCTCTCCGTCTCCTCCCGGGCTGCCTGTGGAGATCAGCATCTCCACTCCTGCCTTGCCAGCAGGGATCTACACAGTGGTCTCCACAGCAGTGTCGCCGGGGCCTTGGCTGCCCTCCTCACATGTTGCTTTCTCTGCAAACACTCGCCGGAAGGCCACTTTCACAGAGCCCTGCAACCGGCGCTGACGGCAGCTCCTGACAAGGAAGTAAATGACAGGATTGATGCTACTGTTCAGAGACGCCAGCAAGAAAGACAGATTTTCAGGAAATAATTCTTTTGAATAAGCAACACTGAGTATTATTTCTACACTGTAAGGAAACCCAAAGGCAAAGAAGAAGAGGATGTTGAGCAAGATCGCAACAAACAGTCTCCCAGGGTGACGCCTCTGTGAGCCATATCAAAGTCTGATGAGCAGGATCAGGTTGGAAAGGAACGGGAAGAAAGAAAATGAAGAAATTCACAATGCCTAGTTGTAGAAATATATGTCAACAGTTCATATTAAAGGGGGAATAACAACCCAGAAAAAACAAGCAAACAAAAAGTCCAGAAAGAAACCAGATTACCCCCCCCACAATTCCGGACAAGCACTTTGGGCGACGGCATCGGTGCCAGACTGGGAATAAAACAGACAGACACCTCTCCATGCTCATTGCTGCCAGGAGATACATGCTGGTAAAGTACCCCAGGAGAAACAGATCCATCAGGAGATATTTGGAAAAGATATAGTTATATAATGGAGAACAAGAGATTTCTATAACCATGTCTAGCGGTAATATAACAAGAAGAAAGAGGAGCAAAGAGAAGTCGGTGATGGCCAGGTTCAGAATGTAGACGGTGAAGGGGCTCTTCTTCATGTGAAAGCCCAGGAACCACACAACCATCCCGTTCCCCACTAGCACACACAGAGACACTTGAAATTATCACCGCTCTGTAATCTCTTATGCACTGAGATTCTGCAGTCCTCTGAGAGTTTGTGTATCCTGTGGCCGTGTAGCTCAGAGAAAGGGCTGTTGTGTTGGTGTCCACCATGGTGAAGCCCCTGCTGTCGGTGTCGTCTTGTCCCTCTCCCCTGTCCCGCCACCTCCTAGGAGAGACAAGGAAGGATAGAGGAGATCAGGGGCATCAGCACTCCCAGCACTCGCCTTCCCTCCCCACTCCCCAACGCCAAGCCCCGGGCTGGGGCAGGAAGGACCACCTCAATGAGTGATTGGGAAAGGCCTGGAGAGAGTGTTCTGGGGCAGCAGGGAGAGGTGGAGACAGGCTGGAGGTTCGGGGCAAGAGACATCTGGGAGAAAAAGAGAGACAGAGAGTGGTGGGGATGGGGTGGAATCGCTGCAAACAGGGGATGTCAAAAAGGAGGGGTCCTGGAAAGTCCCAAGAGCAATGGAGAGCTGCTCCCACAAGATCCACCTAAGTCCACAGCCTCCTCCAGGCACAGAGAGCCCATCTGTAAACATGTAGAGCTCCCTGAGCTGCTTAGCCATGAGCTTGCAAATTGACACCAGCCTCATCTAGCTGTCACCACGGCTCACTTTGGCCTCCATTGAAAAGGGAAAGCTGCTTTTTCCTCTGCTGGAAGCAGGTAGAGCAGCAGGACTGAGTACATGGCAGAGAGGGGCTTGCCGTGAGCACAGCTGGATTCCTGCCTGCTGCAGGATGTCTTGCAGTGTGGGATAGCACTTTTAAACCTTCTGCTGCCTTGCAGGAGAGAGGGAAAAGAAGGGCTTGGTATTACAGAGCTCCGCCTTTGTCCATTGCCTGTGCTACATGGAAACATCACCTGGTAGATGCCTTGTGTTTTCTGCACATCACTGCTCCAGGGGCAAGCAGAGTGACCAGACTTCCCTCAGTTAAGCTCCTTGCGTTGGAGGTAAGCCACTAGAATCGTGTGCCTTTACAGTTCCCTCCGCACCAGCAGAGTGACTTTGGAAAGCAGTGATTTCTAAAATGAAGCACCACATGCATTTCCCACGTGCAGTCTTTGTTCTCTTGCCTAGTCAACGATAGGAAGTGCCAGGACCATGGAGACTTTGCCTGAGTGCCAGGCAAAGGTGAGCAGTCCATCTGCTCCAGCAGATTCCTGCAGTGCACTGGTGTGCGGGATCTTAGCAAATTGCAGTCAGCTTCTGCAGGAGAGTAAATTGGCCCTGCCTGGGGGGAGCTCAGGGGAGCCAGCTGGCAGGCAGCAGCGCAGGAACCCCATGGCGCTGCCTGCTGCCTGCAGGGACACCGCACCGATGGATAGCGCCAAATCAAAGGGGAATCTGGACAGCCAAGGGAAAAATGTGTTGGACTTTGTGCGAGTAGCAAACATGTACCGAGGCTGCAGGGGAGTTTTGCTAGGGAAGATGGAAGAAGGGGTCTGAATGCATGGAGACAGATGCCACTTGCTCCCTGGAGGAGCCTGGGAGGAAGTCTCATGTGCAGAGGCAGAGAGGCCAGGCGGGCAGCGTGCCCCACCTCTTCCTCGGTCAGATTGCTTGTGCCTGGCTGTGGCTTCACTGGATCAGAGCAGCAGCCTAAGAGAGCCCTGGAGTGATGGCCCACTGGGCAGGTGCCGGGTCACTGGATGCAGCACAACCCGTTGCAACAAACCTCCCTGCGGCATATAGAGCCACAGCTTCCTTCCTGGGCCCAGGAGTCTCTCCAGCACATGCTTGGCTCTCTCCGCTTTTTCCCTGGAGCCTCTCCCAGATTTCTGCGTGGCTGATGCTGCTCACTGGTGGCCCTTACTGCTGAGAGGCTGCACTGTAACCATGACAGGTTTCTTGCAGGCCAGCAGGTGGAAATGCCCTCCCTTGCTCCCACCGGGCAGAGAAGATGGACTCCAGAGCAAGGAAACCCTCTTGGCAGCAGCAGCAGCAGCAGCAGCGCTTGCTTTCTCTGGCCGTGACAAGTCTCTGCTACAGCCAGCAACTTGGAAGAGACGGTCAGCAAGGCAGGGCCAGATGTGGAGGAAGCTGTCATGGCATACTCACTTCCAGAGCATCAGAAGCAGGAAAAGAGAAATTATTTTGCAGAGACATGGCTTGGAACCCTTCTCTCTGCAGGACCTGTGTTGAGCCACAACTAGAGGTGCTGAGAGCTTCCTCTTGGTGTGGGACAATTTCATTCTGGGGCAGTGGTGGATGCCTTCTGCGGAGGAGGCAAGTGCTTTTGAAGGCCCTCCAGCAAGAGGATTCATCTGTTGCTCGTTCCGAAGGGGAAGGAAACACACAGCCACACCACCAAGTCCATACTTGTCAGTTCCCAGCGCACTCTCCTCCCTAAGATGCAGGTGCAAATCCCAGGCTAAGAGGTTTCTGAACCTCTTGAAGCCAAAGAGGGCTGCACTGATGCTCCCGTCGTCCGGGGCAAGTGCACTGCATTGAGTAGCGCTACGCTGCCAGGGAGTGCTGGGCAAGCACCTAGGCAAGCAGCAGCCCCACTCAGAGCACTACCATTCGACACCAGTGCTAGCAGCAAGGAGAGAGAGCAGGAGGGAGGGCTTTTCAAGTGAAAGGGTAGAAGATGAGAAGGAGCAGGAGCACCTGGGCAGCAGCCCTCTCTGAGGGGACACAGTGAGTCAAATGTAAAACCACATCAGCAAAGGTTGTGTCCCTTGAGGGAGGGATGCTCACAGTTTTACAGCTTGGGTGGTTGTTTCCTTCGTAAGCTCTTAGCTGCCTTGGAGTTTCTCCAAAGTCTGGGGTAAAGTGTGTGTGGCGCCTTCAGCTGTTCGCTCTCGGATCTTGCTGCTGCATCGCACAGCACTGCACTGCACAAAGGGGAAGGGCAGGAGCGCTCTCTCCTCCTGATTTTCTTGCCTGCTGTTTGCTTGATTTCTGTTTGCAGCGGGCAGAAGCAGGAAAAGAAAGATGACGCTCCCACGGCAGCTTGCTCTGCGATGGACGTCTGCCAACGGCCATCTGCCAGGGCAGCTTTTGGATCTGCGCTCAGAAGGGCAGGCTGTGACCAGCCTCTGGCAGCTCTCCGTTGGGAAGAAGGCCCATTACCGCTGCCGATCCAGGCAAGCAAGCCTGGCAAGGGAGTTACCATTGCCCCAAGCCGATTTCTTGTGTTACAATGCCAGACGCGAGCCTTTAAAGCAGTGCAATGAACACGCTGGTCGCATCTGTGGCGAAGGCGCTGAGCCTTGGCAGGGGCGAGCAGGAGAGCGCTGGGGAAGAGCAGCGCCCTGGGCTGGAGCGCCGCGGCTGCGGGGCGCGCTAGCACAGGCTGCGGCCGGGCGAGGCGGGCCGGGGCAGCGGCGGGGCAGAGCGCGGGCGCCGGGCGGCGAGGCGTCGGGGCGCGGGGCCGCTGCGCGGAGCCGAGAGCGCGACAGGCGCGGCGGGGGCGAGGGTGCGGAGGCAGCCGGCGCCGTGGGCGCTGCAGCCCCGGGCAGGCTCGCAGCCTCGGCGGGGCTCGGGGGCGCTTCCTGCCGCGAGGGCGGCTGCCGGCGCGGAGCGCGGCTGCCGGCGGCGCTGGGGGTGGCGGCGGGTGGCTGCGGGTGGGCGCCGGGCGGGCGCTGCGGGCGGGGGTGGGCGCCGGGGGAGCCGGGGGCTGGCGCGGCTCGGCGCGGCTCGGCTCGGCGCGGCTCGGCTCGGCCGCCCGGGCGGAGAGCTGTGCCGGGAGAGCCGTGCCCGGCGGCGGAGCGGCTGCCGGGGGCGCTGGCGGGCCGAGAAGGGGGCCGGGGCCGAGGCGAGGGGCCAAGAGAGCGCGAGCGCCGCTTGCCGCCGAGCGGGCGGAGGAGAGCTGCTGGGGGGGGGCGGCGGGCAGCAGGCAGCGCTGCGGGCTGAGACGTGCCCGGGCGCGGGGCGCCCCGAGCACAGCAAAGTGCCGCTGCCTGGGGAAGAGTTTTCCTCCCCGACGCTTGCTGCAGCTTTGTTTTCCTTCTCTGAGAAGCCCTGGGGGCGCGAGCAGGTCCGAAGAAGAATGACCTCTGCGCTGCCTTGCAACGTTGCCTAATAGACAACGGCATAGGCAGTAGCCCAGGCGACGCCAGAAAAAACGCCTGTCACCGTTTGGGCAAAGATGGTCGAGTTTTCCGTTGCTTTCTTTTGAGAGAGGCACTGAGATTACTTGGAAGACGTCCAGATGTGTGTAGGTCAAAGGCACTGACGACCATTGGTCTCCTAAAAATGCCAGGCACGAGACTTTCAGGCAATGCACATGCAAAAGGAAGGCCAAACACCTCGATGTCAACAGATCATGTATGTATACGCAATAGGTATGGAACAACAACAGCAACAAACAGCCAGTAAGAAAGCTTAAAAGGATTTATACGAGCTTTATTGGTATAGCCTCGCTATATTTGGATATATATACAAACAGATGTCTTTATATGATAACTACAGGCTCTCTTCACTGAATTGTGCACTGAGGACTAAACAGCAAATAATGAAAAAGAATGGCAGAGTAGTAACATTGTGTTGCTCCTCAGGCTATCAATCACCTCCACGATCCTAACTGCAAGTGAACTTCTCTGAGAACAGCGGGAACTGCCATGGCCCGTTTTGTAGTAAAGGAGAGTGGCTACCACAGCAAAGGCCCTCTTGCCTTGGATGAGCTTCTGTGGCTGCAATGCAGGGCCCTGCGAAATGCATCTTTTGAAGAGAGGCCACAGAGCCTCTAGAAAGAGGGCTGCCAGCTGGCAGTGGGAGCCTCCTCAGGTGCTTCTGTCTCGCCGTTAGCTGAATGTTGCCCATGCCTGCAGCTCTGCTGGCAGAATGGATAGCTCAAGGGTCGTCAGCAGAGCGGGAAGCAAAGGTGGATCAGTGAGCTCCAACCTACCCTGAGAGAGATGCTGGTTTCCTTCTCAGCAGGGGGTGAGCATTTCCTCCTCTTCTCTGCTAGGCTCTCTGAGGGCGATGCGTTCCTCCTTCGCTTTTGTCTGCAGGCAGCTGCACAGAGATAGGAGAAAAAGCAAGCCAAAGCATTAGCTAAGCAGTTCTGTCTGCAAAATCTAGCACCGTCGTCTTACTTGGTGCACAAGGGAAATGGTGAGAGGGACTGAAGTACCGTTGTGCTGGCTCACTACATGCATGTGTTGAGGGAGAGAGGGCAGCAAGCGAAGGGGGTCCAATTGTTATTAGAATTAAAAAGCGCAAGAACTAATAGACTATATCATGCATAAAAGAATGCCCTTGAAGATTTTGTGCACAGAGCAGACTGTAGACCGAAGGCATGAGCACAAAGCAGGGTCATAAGCTCAGGTGGCTTTGCCTCTCATCACAGGAAGTAAAAGAGGTGAGAAGCAGAAAAGTCTTTGGAGACAAGCTCTCCTTCCCCTGTGTTCCAAAAGCAGAGGTTGCCTAAGCCTCACAGACAGACGGCCATTACTTGGTGCGGGGGTGGCGGGCAGGAAGGCAAGAGGGAGAGGAAGAGAAAAAGGAAGCAAAAGCACAGGAAAAATCCTCACTGTTTCCTATTACCATAAGAACTTGTGGAGTGTTCAGCAACTGCTCTAAACAACATGTTACATTTGAGGAGTTAGCCGTTGCGGGGCCATCGAGGCCAGTGTTTTACAGTGTGAGCCAAGCTCTGTGGCTGGGCTTTATTTCATAAGCACATTGAGTGACTGTCCTGGGGACTGACCTCACGTGCTGCACCTAATTTGGAAATGGAATGCCTTTGGCATAAAGCCACCGGCATCACCAAAACCAGGTATGCCATGACAAGAGGGAAGATATCAATGTCATTGGCACCTTCTCCAAAAAAGGAAAAAAGAAAAAGGAAGAAAGGACTTGCCAGTAGAGAGGGGTGTACTGGACTCTGCAGGCACCGCTGGCCATGTCTCATCCCCTTGCTCCTCAAGCTGCCTCTCTTCCTCCTCTGTCAGCAGTCGAGGCTCAGGTGGTGATGCTGCAGGCAGGAGGACTTCCCGTGCCTGACAAGCTTCAGTCAACCAGAAAAGGTTAGCCAAGTGATGATACTCGGACACAAGCAGAGTAAACCTTCGTGCCAGGAAATCTATTACCAAAGCAAATGCCGAATGGCTGCTAAGCTAGAGATAGCAACGCTGTGTTTGTAGAATAGGCTCACCTGCTTTCTTTTGTGGTGCAGCAGGCTTAGCAGCTTGCTGGACAAGCAAGTCCTCGAAAAACTTTCTCCCTTCCTCCTCGCTAGGTGACTGGACATTGAAAACTTCTCCGTAAAGCTCAGAAAATAAAGCTCGTACCTGAGGTGGGAGGAGAAAAGACAGCGCAGCCGTAAGCCCCCCCCCCCCCCCCAAAATTTGTGTTCTGCTCCACAAAGATGAATTCCTTTTCCAGTGAAGCTGAGGAATGCTTTGAATAAGGGAGAGACTAGAACAAGTTTGCTTCTTGGCCTTAAAGGCGAGATTGTAGTGGGTCGGCAGGGCAATTTAGGGCATCTTCTTTAAGGAACACCTCTAGGATTAAAGCTCTGTGAAGCGACCCGAGGTTCCAGTGCTCCAAGGGAGGACACTGAGCATCTCCTAGGTTGCCTGTTTTGGATTTACTTGCCTTGCTGCCCTTCATGTTGAAGCCTTGTGGCAACTGCAGAGGGAAGAGATGCCAGCAGGGTGCCCTAGTAATGCCGGTGTTGAATGGCTTAGGAGAGCACAGTATTTGGGTGCTTAATGGAGTGATAAATTAACATGAGACTGAAAGAAGCCGGGAAGGCAGTGAGAGAAATACCTCTGGCGGGAGATCTGCATGGCAAACATCCGACGTAGCGAGCAACAGCACTGGAGCATATGCTGGAATGCCCTCTAGTAATGTTGTGAGCGTAGCTGTCAAGGTGAGTCTGGCAGCCTCCCACCAGGCATGGATATGTGGAATAGAAAGGATGCTCGGTGCTGTCCTCTGGGCTTCTCGGATCAACTAGTCAAAAGGAAGTTTGGAGAAGATTGTTGAAGCGGGTAGCAGAGGCTGCTGCTGAACAACAATGGATCAATCAAAATTGCCTGCAAAACGGGAGTGCACAAAGACAAAGCGTCCAAACAAGCCACCAAGAATAAGGTAACATTGCTGCTTGGAGCCAGTTCCTTCAGCCTCTCCACAGCGAGAGGCAGGCCTGAATCTCTGCCTGATTTCCAAACTGCTTAGATGTCAGGTAACTCGCCCAGAGCCTCACGCCCGGTGCGAGTGGCAGTGTGCTTGAAAAAACAGGCCCAGCCCTTCAGCAGGGTCCACATCAGCCTGGGGCCACTGCTACACCGCTCGAATCCAGCAAGTGTGTTCTTGCCTCTTCCCTGCGGTATGATGAGAGAAAAGAAACCCTTTTCTTCCCCCCTCCCAAGCCTGGGTTGCATTTCAGTGTTATAAAGAGGGAGGCTAGAGAAAGGGCATGACGTGCAGTCAGGCTGAGGCAGAGGCGCCTCCTGGGAGCTACAGAGCCTGAAGAGGCAAGGGAAACAACTCTGGAGAGCCCACTGTCATGAGCAGCAGCTCTTGCCATGCAGAGGGCTTTATCAAGAGCGTCTTGGAGCTCCCTGAGCTGCTAGCAACATCCTTACTGTTTAGCCTGGAATGGAAAAGATGCTCATGCACAACGTCCTTCTTCTGCATTGTTCAGCGTACAAGAAAAGTGTTCTTTCAGCGCGAAATAAACACCACAGGAAGCAGAGGAAAGCCAGGCCACCACCATTAACCGCAGGAGGTCTGCCTGCTTCCCCTGAGTCTATTGATCCTGTGAGATTGCGGAGAGAAGAGGTACCTGTGCGCATCTTTCTTCGGGTGAGGTGCTGCTAGCAAAGAGAGCCGGCAGGTCCAGCACGTGAACCGCAAACCTCTCCAGCGCGTGTATTAGTGCAGGCGCCAAGTGGGAACTTTGCCCGTACCCGGGCTCTCCAGCGATTAAGAACCTGGGCCTGTGACATGCTGGCTGGCAACAAGCATTGCTAGGAGCGTAACTGCAAAACAAGAAGTTTGCAAAGGAAGTGATCGATCAAGACACAGATGTTCAAGGTGTCGTTCTTTGTCCAGCACACACTGGTCTGGATCTCTTCCCCCCGGCTGTGAGGCTCTTATGTTCAGGATGTCTTGACTGAGCAGCCTTGAGGCCTCTGCCTTGGTCAAGTTTAGGTGCAGGGGGTCCACTGGAAATGGAGAAGGTGGTCAGGAAGGAGCAGAAGAACCCTCCTGGGAAAAGAAATGCCGTGGGCTCTGAAAGGCCTTAGCTGTATCTAACAAAGTGCAAAACACATAGAACTGGAGGATATTTATTAGATTCCTTCATTCAGATGGTTTCATCTTTCCTTGTGTGCTGTCTCCTAGATTGCAAATACAACTTTCTCGTGGTTTTTGCTCTGTTATCATGGAACACGTCTGTGAATAGCACCTTTTTTTTCTTTTTTTTTGCCATCCCAGTACTGCAGGACCTTTTGTGGCTCAGGCCAAGGAGCCTAGAGACTGGACCAAGTTCTGTGGGTCAGAAGCCTTCCTGAGCAGCACGGTAAGAGAGAGTGAGAAAAACTACTGACGCAGCTGGGACCCCATAAGCTAACTTCTCCATTGTGGGATTGAATTAATTTCCCATTGCAATATCAAAATATGAATGTAAGCATAGTGGCTTAAAGATCGCAAATGAAGCCTTTTTTGCAGGGTTTTTATTATGTTCTTTTAGCCGGCCATTCCTCAATTTTCTTCCTACGAAGTGAGTCACTCCTGCATTCCCAATCTGGGAAGCTAGGTGACTCCACAAACCCACGTTGCATTTTTTTAGCTAAGAGGAGAGACAACATATTTCTTTGGCCTTATTGTCTGTGGATGTCTTTGGTGGAGGAAAAGGAGGCTGGCTCCTTCCGGATGATAGGCTGGAGCTACTTGCTTTCCTACAACTGTAGCACCTAGTTATATCTCCGTGCTTCCTGCTTGCAGTTTTTGATACCAAAGCACCCTGGACTAACTCTTCTGTCCTCCCTCATCTAACGCCCCTCCCACTTGCAACGGCCACGACAGCTTGGAAAGTCCCAGCAATCAGAAGAATTTCAATGAAAGGACACGGGCAGTTACCCGTTACAGTTAAGGAAGGTTTGCTTTTGCTGGCCAGGCCTTGGAGGAAACGGCTCATCTTCAGGACCAGAAGGTGACTCCTCATCACTGTCCATGCAGTCATTTTCTAAGAAATGAGTGGTACCATGAGAAGGCAAGAGAGGCTTGTTAACTTTCCCGAAGAGTCTGCAACCTTCTCTTGTGCTAAGACAGCTTCTAAATGTGAGCTGAAACCTGGGGCCTTGTATTTCTTTGTCTGCGGGGCATACACTGAATGCCATTTTCCAAAGCCTTCAGTCTCTACAGAGCTCTCCTAAGTGTCTGGATTTGCGCAAGCTATGTTTTGCTAGCGGTGAAAGCTCCTTTTCTCCTTGCAAACGGGACAGATGATGCTGACAGCTTTCAGAAACTGGATGCTTGAGTGGAGAACATAGAGTTCTGTACTGTGAAGTGGGAGGAGTTCCCGGCTCTGCCCTCTCTACCATTCAGTTTCACCTCCTCCTGACTGAAAGGTTTGTTTCTGTTGCTTGCACAAACTAGCAGTGTTTGCTTTGGGAGAGTTTTACGGCGGTGAAGGCAGTGAAGCCCTACCTGGCTGTTGGTCCTGCTGGAGTGCAAGTGCTGCGTGGGGAAATACCCTCTGCAGGCCTTTTAGGAGTCTCTGTAGCGTGTTCTGAAGCAGTGGCTTGGAAAAGGGTGGCAGTGGTTGTCCAGGGGAAGCTGGAGCCCTCTGTGAAGCTGGTGCAGTCTTCTGCATAGCCACAAGAAAATCTGTTGCTGTGATTTCAATGGCAGCAACATCGATGTGCAGCTTGTGACTGCTTGTGTAGATCTGCGGATAGTGTCGATGCAAAGCACAGGGGGCAGCTTCAGCGCAGAGGGCTTGAATATCGGCCCCGCAGTATCCTGAGCAACAAGAGCAGAATCCAAAGGGATGTCAGTCTCAGGCAGCAGAAAGCAGTCAAGGACAGGCTTTGCAGAGGGACACTCGCAAAGTCTTTGCATGTGGCCCAAAGGGGAAGAGTTTCATGGGCAATGGCAAAAGAGTTGCTGCACTGCAGAGCAGTGCCCTGATGGGGAGCTTGCATTACGGGAGGCCCAGCGCCCTACAGCCTGTGCTTCGGAAGTAGGCCTCTGAGCCAACCTTAGCTCCAGAGGAAGATGCCCCCCCCAAAGCCTTCCATGTTCTCAGAGACAAGGGAAGGCAAGGAGACAGAAGCAGCTTGGGTACTGCCTGGCACGAGCTCAGACGCTGTCAGGAGCCAGGCACAGGCAGGAACTCGGTGCGTTTTTTCATCTTACTGACGCATTTTTCAGCAAGCTCCTCAAGCGGTGCATCCAGGGCCTTAGGGCTCCAGTCTCTGGTGTGGATCTTGAAAATCTCTTTTCGAGCCTACAAACGAGGTGGTCACACTGTGGTTTGTCTTAAGCCTCTTTCTCAAAAAGAAAATAAGCAATGCGCAGTCCCCCTCCCCCCATCACATTCCCGTAATTGCTTGTCTTCCTCTGCTAAAATTAAGAAATGTTTACATTCTAGTAACACACTGCCTGCTTTTCAAAGCTCAGTACTTTTCAAGTAGATAGGAAGAGTAAGTAGAGTAGTAGGAGCAAGAATTCTGACTCCAGCTGCTGTCCTTGAACGAGCAAATGTCAAGCTGTGCCTATGTTCATCGCTGCTCTTTGCCAGAGCTTCGGTGAAGTGTTTCCTGTTTCTGTCCAGTATAGTGTGTTGTGCATTTTTCCTAGCCTTCAATCCAATAACCTTTTTCTCCTTTTCCCCACAAAATGCAAACTAAAGACAAAACAATCTGGGGTAGCCAGAAAAAAAAAAAGAAAAAGAAAAAGAAAAAGAAAAAGAGAAAAAGAAAAAGAAAGAGAGCCCGAGCTCCCTGCTAATACCAGTAACAATGTCAGCTCCCTAAATGCTTATGGGCGGCTCCCAGGATTCCCAGCCCGGCCACACTCAAGCCCAAGTTTTCCCCCGAGGCTTTCCCAACTGGAGAACTGAGAACAAGGCAGCAACCTCAGAAGGCCAGAGCCTAGGTGGACTCACTAACTAAGCAAAGAGCAAGCCCTTGGGCAAGGAAGAATGTCTGTGTGCTCCAGGCGGAGTGAAACTCCTGTTTGCAGCCTTCCTGCCAGTTCTGTATGGGGAACCGGGAGGTGTGGAGCACGTATGCCACTTGTTTCCTTGCTCGCTCTCAGAGATGCTGTGGGGCAAGCTGGTTTTTTTGTCAAGCAAGGCTTTGTGCCAGTAGCAGGAAGGTTGCGGAAACAGCCTTACCTCTTTGTTTGGCAAGGTGAAAAGGAACTCCCTGTCAAAGCGTCCAGGCCTTCGTAAAGCAGGATCCAGGGAGTCTGGCTGTTGGTGGCTCCAATGACCACGATCTCTCCTCTGCTGTCTAAGCCATCCATAAGCGCCAGGAGCGTTGTGACAATAGAACTACCAAAAAAATGTTGTTTGGATTCCCTGGGTTAGTAGCTGTTGTTACCTTTGGCATGCCTTTCTCCAAAGTCACGTCGCTCAGAAAGGAGAAGCTTTTCTGGATGAGCTGTTGTTAGCAAAAGGACTCATGGTAAGACAGAAAAAGCGAGGCAAGGTCTCGAGAGAGACCTTGTCCGGACACCAAGCTTAGTGACCTGATTTCAACTCCTGCCTTTAAACTGCTATGAAGCTCTGTGTCATTGTACTCGAGGAGTTCAGAGTGTGGGGGTGGGTGTGTGTCCTATAAAGGGAAGCAGGTGGGTCTTCTTTTCCTAGAGATGAAGCAGATGACATGGAGATGGAAGCGAAAAGAAGTACCTGTGAATCTGGTCTTGGCGACTGGAGCGCACAGGAGCGAGACCGTCGATCTCATCAAAGAAAATAATCGAAGGCCGCATCTCATAGGCCTGGAAGGGAAGTACAGATACAGGCATACTGACGTATGTGAAACAGAGCACCACGCAGCGAGAACATGCAGGATAAACATTATGGCTGCAAAGGCACTGGCACTGTGCTGGACCCAACATCTGCAAGATTTCCAGCCCCTCAGGCAAAGCAGCACGGCACGGGAAAAGGAAACCCTGATGTTCCCTTCTCAACAGGAGACACTGCCAAACTGCCCAAGAGGCCAAGTCCTCCTGGAAGACGTCCACCCTGGAAAAGTAGAGGTCCAACTCTGACCCAACCTGCTGCGCATTTCCTCCTTACCTGCTGAAATAATGAGCGCAGCTGACGCTCGGATTCTCCCACCCATTGACGGAGGCAGTCGGCACCTTTTCTCATGAAGAATGCTATTCTCTTGTCTCCCTGCCTACATTCATTTGCGAGCGCTCGAGCCACCAGTGTCTTTCCAGTGCCTGGTGGGCCATAGAACAGACAGCCTCTGCAACATGAAAAAAAGAGATTTACGTAGCTACAACAAAAACATGGAAAAGTGCCCATGACAGCCCCCGTTGTGAAAGCAAAGCAGCCTTCCCTCCTAACCAGAACACTTCCCGTCTTAGACAGATTTGCGAGCAAAGCCTGTCTTTCTCCCTGCCACAGTTGGAGTCTCTTGGACTGTGCCTGCCAGAATTTGTTGGAAGCACTGGGGAGGAAGCCTTCAGCTGGGAGGCCAAAAAAGGTCTTCTGTGTTTCCACACCCTACTTAAAACATCAGCCAGAAAAGGGAATTCCTGTGACCAAAGCAGCAAAGCATCTGAAGATTTGCACACTTTTAAAGGTATGGAAAGGGAAGGATTTCAAGTCATATTTCAACATCCAGTGAGTCAAGCTTTGTTGGCCAAGAATATATAAAGCTAACCATTACGTCTTGAGATATTGCCCCTCCAAAAAAAAAAAAAAGGAAGAAAACAAAAGGAGAATACTTTTCATGTTGAAAAGCATATTGCAGCAGTTAGCTCTGTAGTTCGAATGCACTGCCCGTTACCTGGGGGGTCAGATTTGGAATCTCTGAAAGAATTCTGGGTAAAGCAGTGGGAACAGCACCATCTCCTTTAAGGCTGAAATGTGGTGAGAGAGACCACCCACACCATCAAAGCATACCTAAAGAGACATGCAACAGAAGACATGTCAGAGGCCAGAGAAAGCTGCCACCTGGAAAAAAAAGGCTTCCTCCAAATTTATCCTGTGGAAAGGCTCAGGACGATCTTGAAGTTCCCTGAGAGGAAAGTGTAAAGCCTGGGAGCTGTCGGCAGCACAGTAGGGAAGGTTTTCATGACCCCTGGAAAAGTCCCCACTGATACAATGAGTTACCACTGCTTACTGAACTCTGGATTTGCACTGGATCAGCTTCCGGCAGGGTGGTTCCGCTTTTCCTTCCATCCACGTGCTTTGCCTTGAATTTGTCTTTCCCAGAGCTTTGGGGAAGACACCAGATGTGAATGAAGGAGAAAGGGAAAGGGGCTTTCTAACTGAACATGCAGTTAGCGGGATTGCTGTGGTTTTCATGTTGGCAAGTGAGTGCAGAAGCGCTTATGCACTGGCATAAACTTCCCAAACCATGAAATATTCCCTAGACGTGATTGGCGTTCACTATGCAAGCGTGAAGAAAGGCAGGTGGACATTTTTATACTGCACGATGAAATCGTCTAATGACAATTTGTGGAAGGGGATTCTGGCTTCAAGTGCAGAACAGAAGAATTGCAGATCCCCAATCTCAGCCAGGACAATCCGCAATCATCTCATCGCTGACCCCCAAATCCTGCCTTTTTAAAAGCTGTGGGCTAATGAAAGTTATCTTCTCTCCCAAAGGAAAAGCCTTGCTTCCTCTAGACCCTCCAGCTGTGCCAGCTACAATGCTGCGATGTTCCCATCACGGCCATCAATCGGAAAATCTTTTCAAGCATTACTGAGTGATGGGAGTGGCACCGCTATGGATTCCTGAGAACTATCACTATCTGTACACCAACCTGTTTGTTCTTCTGCAGCATGGGCTTTGCGACGGAGCAGCCCTTTGCCTGTCCGGAGAAGATGGCCCTGAAGAAATGAAAAGCAGCAGTGAGCCTGCACACTGGCCAAGAACTGCAGTGTGCGCAGGATACAGGCATCTCGATCCCAAAGGGAGAGTTTTACCTGCAGAATGAAGGCAAGGAATTTAAATGAAAGGTGTGTGTGTGTGTGGGAGGGGGGTTGGGTGGGAGGTATATGTCTTTTCATTTAGCAACCTCTAGCCCACTATCCACAAGAAATCAGCTCTTCCAAGAAACTGTGTATGGAACCTACTTTCCAGTGGATCCTGGAAGTACGTGATGGTCTTCCTGGGTCGAAGGTTATACTCCTTGCAGGGATCTTTGCCATCTTCCCCTTCTCGGCCTTCACCTTCTTGTGTTGCCCCTATGATTATAGAACCTAGCGAGAACTTCTTATTTGTCTGTGCGCGTATAGCTTTTCATTCAACACCCTGTATGCCACTTCTGCACAAGAAATTAGCCCTTCAGAGAGGCTCTGCATATAGCCTACCTTCCAGTGGGGCTTGAGTGTCTTCAGCAGTTTGCCGCAGGTTAGATGGCTTTGGAGTATCTTCGCCGTCATCCTCTTCCTGCTCTTCATCGTCCTCTGAGGACCCTGTCATTACAGTACCAAGTCATCATTTCTTGTTTGTCTCTGCATATGCACATTTTCATTCAAGAACTTATAGCTCCCACCCTTAAGCACAAGGAATCAGGCCTTCTGACAAACTGCGCGCGTAACCCACATTCCAAAGGCTCTTGATACTGGACAACAGTATTCCTGCGCCGAAGGTTATACTCCTTGTGAGCATCTTGGCCATCTTCCCCTTCTTGGTGTCCACCGGCCTTTGATGGCCCTACAATTACAGAACCTAGACATAGTTTCTGATTGCGCTGTGCGTAGCTACATTTTCGTTTAACATCTTCTATCCCCCTTCTATACGAGAGATTAGCTCTTCCGAGAAGCTGTGCCTATAACCTACTTTCCAGTGGAGCTTGATAGCATACAACAGGCTTCCTTTCTCTCACGCTATAGCGTGCCTATAGGGAGCAAAGATACAGGTTCTTTTAGACTGTGGTACACTTTGGAGGAAGTTCTTCTCAGCTGAGCGAAAAGTGCACTGGCATCACTGTGCTGTGTGAAATCCATTACTTACCGAAAAGGAGTAAGGTAAAGTCATTTTGACTTCTGCAAGGACTCGCTCAGTCTGCCTGAGGTCCATTCTTCCTCAGAACCTGAACTCAAAGAGTATATGAACCACAAATGGACTTTTGTAAGCACAGAAGTAAAGCTCTTTACTTTTGCAGAAGTTTCTCAGGCAAAGAAAATTGCTGAAGAGGACAAGGTAAATCTCCTGCAAGTGAAGCAAGCGTTTGGTTCACAAGAGAATACGTAAATTACTGAGCCCACAGACATGAGGGGCAGAAGTTGGAAGGTCTGGTTGCAAAGATGATCCAAAACCAAAAACAGCAGCAACAGGGAAATACACAGGAGCCGTCTGCAAATTCTTCAGACATGAAGCACCTTTACAAGTGCTCCTCTCATGCACCTTCCCAGTGCTCAAAGACTCCAGTAGCCATGACTGTCCACCTCCAAAACACTCCTGTCAAACCAGGTTGGCTCCACAGTGCCAAGGACCACAGGTGTGACAGCGGCAAAGGAGGAAAGAGTTATTGGAGCGAGGACCAAAGGTCCTATGACTGCAGCTGACAAGGAACTAGTAACACAGGGGTGGACGCGCTGCCAGGGAGCAAAGATTCTAAACGTGCAAGTTCTGCAGCCCTGACAGCGCCATATTATGGAGGGCTCCCGCAGGCAGCAATTCCCAGCAGCACCGAGGACTTCCCTAGGGGCAGAGAGGGAATTCCCAGCCTACCGAGTTAGTCCAAAGAGCTCTTGTGGCAGGAAGAAACGCTCCTCTCCAACAACCTGCTGGGAAGGTCAACAAACAGCGTCTCGCACTGTCCCACCACCTCCTCTCGCCTTCTCCTGCTCGCTGCACAACAGCTGCTCCAGAGCAGAGCAGAGCAGGGCAGGGCAGAGCTGTAGCGAGAGCAGCCCCAAGCACCTGGGCTCAGCTCAGGCTGCCAGGGCCATATGGGGAGGGCGCAGCTGTTGCTGCGATGCACTGCGTGATGCCCCAGGCCATGTCACAGAGGGGCTGCAGGGACTCCTTGACCCCCCAGGTGCTGCCAAGGTGGGCCCTGCAAGGGCAAGGGGAGCTGCCTGGGGCACTTTAGGGAGCTGCCTGCACCTCACTGCCCACTCCCCAAGGACAACAGGGGGCACGGGGAGCCACAGGAGGGGTCCCCCAGGCTGGGGCTCACCTCAGGCATGCCACTCCCGCAATGTCCCCAGATCAGGGTTGCGGGGCTACAGTTGCTGGCAAGGAGAGGCTCTGCTGAGGAAGGAAGGCCTAAATGAGCAAGTGAATGAATAAAGAGGAAGACTGTGACTGCACTCTCTCAGCCTCTGGGGAGGAAGGGCCAAGTCCTAGCTGTTGCTTCCCTAGGCCACAGGCATGGAGATGGCATGGCCTAGCGAAGGAGCAGAGGGGTTTGCTCTCTCACCCTGAAAACTGTATTAAGGCAAATCCACCATGAATGCCTCCAAACGGTGTCAAAGCCTGGGAAAATCAAGAAAAATAAAAGTGCTTATCGGAAAGGTCATTTCTTTCCCTCGGCACTGAATTCTCTCTGTGTTAGAGATGACGTCTGTGAATCCTGGTCTTGGGGTGGGTTCTAATTGGGGGGGGGGTTTGAAGATGTGATCCTAACAGGGCAAAACCAAAAGAAGGGTGGCGCCAGGTGGAGATTGTCACTGGATCCCCAAAAGCCCATTTCCCTTCTAAAGTCACTCGTTTTGCAGAAGAAAAATGTGATGCTCAGATGGAGCCTGCAACACTCGCAGTGCCATCCCACCGCTTGGGTTCCCAGTGGAGGAGACTGAGAGCAGCTTCCCATCTACAGCATGACAACGCAGTATCACACACCCGAACGAGGCACGGGAATAATGCCTGCACGCAGTACATTCTGGTGACCCTCTCTGGTTACTTCTCAGTCTGCCCTGAGGGTGGTCAAGGAGCGGCCGGCCCTCTGGCCTCTTCGGAAGGAAACGATGCCTGAGGTCTTTCCTTTCTCACCTGCCTGGTAAGCACTGCAGGCTGAGAGACCCCTTGCAGAAGCAGAGCAGATAGCTGAGATGGCTGCATGGAAAGCAGAGTGGCTTTACACCAAGTGCCTGAAAGGTATCCCCTGCACATTATTTTCCGCCCTGCAAATCTGAGGGAGCCTCAAAGGAAGCAACGGACTGAGCGAGACAGTGGGAGCAGAGCTGAGTTCTTGTTGATCCCCCTTGCCCCACCTGTACAGCGGCAGAGGTCTGTGGAAGGGGCACGGTGCCTTCGGCAGCAGCACTGACTGCAGAAGAGAGAAGCTGTAGAGGGGAAGTGAGTGTGAGTGGGGGAAAGGGAGGGGATGCGAGCGTGCCAGGAGGTGAATGGAGGGGATGGGAGCACAGAGGGAAGGGGATGGAGGGGCTGAGGGTGCGCGTGGTGAGCAACGGAGGGGATCAGAGGAAGCCTTGGGGGAAATGGAAGGGAGGAGAGTGCTGAGGGTGGGGAAAGCAGGGGGCTCAGGTGCTCACGGAGGGAAACAGAAGGAACCTGAGGATGCAGGGAGAGGACTGGAGGAGACTTTAGCAGGTGTGAGGGGACCAGAGCATCAGCGCATGCATGGAGAAGGGATCTAAGGTCGCACAAAGGAGCCTGGAGTGTGCCAAGGAGGCGATCGAGGAGACTGCAAGGCACACGACTGCACGCCCCCGGAAAGCAGACAGCGACGCACTGGCTGCATAGAGCCCATGGCTTTAAGCTGGCAGGAAGGCAGCGCCCTCAGGGTGCCAGCACCTCGGCTCTGCCACACCAGGGCTGGGCTGGCGGCAGCCACACTCCCAGCATGCCTTGGGGCATCCCCACGGCATGCTGGGAGCAGGGCTGCTATGGGGCACCACGGCTCCGCCCGGGGAGACGTGGCCCCTGCCCCCGTGGAGCCCCGGGGGCCAGCTCTTTCCCCCTGCCCCACAGCCCCAGCCCAGACCTGCTGCCCCATGGCCCCCGCTGCCACTCACTGCCCCAAGGCCCCAGCTCTGTCCCGGTGCCCCACAGAGCCCAACACAGAGACCTCCTGCCCCATGGCCCCAGCTCGAACCTCCACAGCAGGGGCCCACAGGGGCAGTGACTGTGGCAGATTTCGAGCACCGTGCACTCTGGCCTCCGTTCCCGAGACTCTGCCAGGGGGATTGCCAGCACGGCCCCCAAGAAAGCAGCCTCCACGTCAGCCCCTGCTGTTCCTCTCTGCAGAGGAGGCAGGACCTTCTGCCTGAAGCACTGGCTGGGGCCCCGGGAGCTGCAGATGCTCTGCGGTGCGAAGGAGGTGCCTGGGCATGAAGAAGCTGGCGGCGGAGGAATTGTGCCCCAAAAGCAGGAATTCCCTCATCCTCCTCTGGCCCACTGGCACGTGTGTTGACACTTGCTGGTGAGTCGTGGGGACATGTCATGTGGCAGGGTTGGACGCCATGGCACAGTGCTCAGGCTTCATGCTTGTCAGGAATGGCAGGCTCCAGGCTGAGGGTGGGAAGTGGAAGGAGAGGCACCCCTCGGTTTTCAGGCATGCCCACATTGCCTGCTGCATTGCCACCGTGGCCTCTGTGAAAAGCCCGTGCAGGGAGTGTGCAGCGTGACATGAGCAAGGGCAGGTTTGCAGGGGGGGGAGTGGGGCTGAGAGGTGAGCATGTAGACAGCTGGGACCAGATGGCACCGGTGTGCAGGGGTGCACTTCTGCATCCTTCAGCCCCCAGTCAAAGTGATGACTTGTGGTCTCCAAAACCGGCAGACTGGCTTTCACCTGGCAGCCTTTACACCCATTTGAGCACCAGCCAGCACTGTTCCTCTTAGCAGTTCATTGCTCCTGAATAGCAGGCAAGGAGTGTTGTTGGCGAAGGGGGCCGCCCATATGAAATCTGGAGAGCCACAGTGTTCACAGCAGAGCTTGTCCGTTCATGGGTATCCCCAGAGCTCTGTAGATGCAGGAGCCAAAGGGAGTCCTGGGAGGATGCTTTTTGGCTTAACGAAGCTTTGTGTCAGGAAGCCCCTGCCTCGTTTGATCCTAGCTTTGGATCTCAAAGCAAATAGAAAGCTCGGAAGGAGAGGAAAAGTCTTTTTATGCATGCCATACTGCTGTTTTATTTAGGCCTCTTCTTTGCACTGTGCATGCTACTGCATTGTGTAACCCTGCAGACTGGTGCTTCCACCGAGGGTCCTTAGCCTTATACCGGAGGAGCCGTCACTATGGGGTTTATGTAGGCATCAGAGGGGCAAGTGTTTGTCTGGAGAAGGGCTTTGTTCAGACCTCTCATGGCACACCAGGACTATGTTCCTGGAGTAATGCCATCAAAGCAATCTGATTTTGACTAATAGTGGGATTAATGAGCTTTGTCAGGTCTTGAGCTGTCCAACTAAGGATGCTCGTTATGAGCCCAGGCCAATTACAGACTTAGCTGCTGCCTTCAGACATGGGGCTGAGAACGATCCTTTTTTCTTTCGTGGCCATTTGTGTTTCAGACATAGAGACAAGATGCTCTGAGGTAGTTCTGTTGCAAGGGAATAATCCCTCCCTGCAGCTCACATTGCAGGTAGGCTCCATCCTCCCTGCTAGGCTCCCTCAGAATGTTCTTTATTCTAAAATTAAATGAAAAATTGGGTTTCTAAGTAAAGGCAGCAAAATTGCCAAGACCCCAACACAGCAGAATCCTAGAAAATTTCAGTGGGGCATAAATGGAGGTGGTCACTGAAGGAGTGGGGCAGGGAAGGAAGAACAGCCCCTCCCCGAACTGGCAATTGTGTCCTTGTGTTTTTCTGTATCCTTAGCAGCGGGTAGTGAATTCCAGCTCTTCAGGGCTGTCCCTGCACAACTCTGTGGCCTCCTTTTGGGTTTGGCAACAAAATTCAACTGCCGAGAAGCCTGTCAGCCAACCCTTCAAGTCTGCCAGTGCAACTCTTATCCTAAACCCTACCCGACAAGCACGCCATAGTTCCATTAAGGATCCCAAATCCTATTTTCCACTGCCATGTTCCCTACGAGATCCAAGATCAAGAATACCTCCAGCCCACCTCCGCCATATGTGTCAACTCACAGACCCAAGTGAGGGCTGCTGCCTACAGACTTGGAAATAGAGAGTTCAGTCCCCTGTCCTGCAAAGACCTTTGGCATCCCAGACTATTTTCACACAATGATGTCAGACCGTGCAGACATACCACTTGCCCCCACCCGTGATCATGAGCTCTAACCTTATTGTAGTGCAATGCCTTTCAAACTGAAGAACTCAGCACTGAGGATAAGCTGGCTGCTGTTGCAAGGCCATGGCTGAAGAAGGTAGAGTCCAGGGGGTGGGGGAACCTGGATGTGTTGGTGGCCGCACAGGCTACAGCCAACACGGAGGGGGTCTGTGAAGTAAGTGCCAAGGTCTGGCTGAACTCCTGGAGCAAGGGACTCAGCTGAGGAAGACTCCAGGGGCTGTTTGGGGAAAGAATGGTCCCGCTGTGGTGGCCTGGTTAGGTTGTGCGTGAGGACGCTGACTCTGGATGGAGGGAAGGCAAAGGAAGGGAGGAGAGGACTAAAAGGAGACATGGCTCAGCCTAGCAGGAGGAGAAGAAATGAGTAATTGGAGCAAGTGACAGAAGCAAGTGTGAGAAGTGCAGTTCAGGGCATTACCTAGATAAGCTCAAGCAGCTGGAAGTCCAGACTGGCACTCAACCTAGCCTCCACAGGTAACGACACAGACTGTGAATGCTCGTAAGAGCAGAACTGAGCTGAGGCCAGGGTTTACCTTGTTTCAAGCAAAGACAGGCTGTGAGGCGATCAGAAATTGCAAAAAAGTCATTTGCGCATCCTCTGCAGACATGTCCCTCGTTTGTAGCTGGCTAACTCTGCTCCTAAATTCACTGTTTCCACCATTCTGTTATTTCTCCCTGAAGTCCAGCTGAGCCCCTTCCCTTTTGGGCCATAGCCACCTGCTGCTATTTCAGTGTGCCCTCACCCCCATGCATATCTGAAGACCTCTTTCCCAAAAGCTGTTCCTGTGAGGTAATTACATACTCAGTTATTTCCAGTTGATAAACCTCGTGTGCTTAGAGATGCATGCGATGGACACACATGCAGAATTCCCACTACCTTAATAGCCCCGGTATTCCTCCACGCATCCCACAGTGCCTCCATCTTCCCACAGGTCCCCTTCCCGCTTCCAGCACAACATCTCCCAAGGAAAAATAAATAAATAAATAAATAAATAAATAAATAAATCATCTCTGTAAGTGCTGCTATTCCCATGTTTTTAGCACTTCCTTTTAAACCAACTGCCCAGCTAGTCAGCCTGTGTAGTTTGACTTTGATCCATTGTTACATTTGAGGTGGAGAAGCACTTCCAGTTTCCAAAGCATTTTTCATACCTACTTTCTTGTCTAGCTTCATTTAATTCAAAACACACTCTATTATTACATATTATATGACTGTATTGCAATGTCTATGGTATACATTCTGAAATATCTAATAATTTCTTTATTGAAATTAAATGTTTCAAAATGATCAAAGTGAAGCATTTTGATTTTTCTCAATTGAAATTTAGCATAATTGACCCAGAAGACATTTCAGTGTTTCAACATTGCTCTCTCATGCAAAAGGAAGATTAGAGAAGTAGGAATTCACCATTGAAGAGAAACACTATTTGCCCAAAGATGGGAGATCTTTGGAGAGCAGCCTCCACCAGGAATATCAATGACTCCCCCACTGCTTCTGACCTTCCTTCTCTTTCTGCAGGTGTGGGAGTGAGGGCAAATTTAAGATAGCATTTAAAATACCAGCAGGAAATGAGTGGAAATGGAAAATGTCCCACGTCCCTGTAAGATGAGTTTGCAAGAGAGAGAGATGATGAATTATCTTCTTGAATGGCCTGTCTCCTTCCTTTACTACAAAGGCAGCTTAGACAACCAGATTAGATTCAGTCACCTAACTTTTAAATAGCTTAACTGCAGGGAGATGAATCCCATCTGCTGTATAGACATGTGGCATGTGCTCAAGATCCATGATGGGTCTGGATCTACTGCACAGCTATGTCCAGGAGATGCATTTCACATTCTCTGAAATATCACACTGAGCTGCACCGTGTGCTGTTCTGGCTGTCTTTATGTGCGCAGTAAACTATGCACATCCCGAAATCTGGGATGCATGGAGCCTAATCAACATGTCATGGAGAAAGCATGTATGAAATTGCATGTGCATGTGTAAAAAAAACACAAAAAAAACAACTCCTGCCCTGGAAATCCACCAGCCTTACCCTCCCAAGCCTGCAGTTCTGTGCCATGCCATCACACCGTATTTCCATACCACAGCAATGCAGGAGGCCAGGCTCCATGATTACTCTTTCAAATGCTCATAGGTGTGAAACACTTGGGGAAAACATACGGGAAGACTTCCTTACTGAGCTTTAGCTGTATGCAAGTGACCTATTTAAAGCTAATCAGGCTTCCTCTGTGTTCATCAGAGAGAAAGAAGTTAGCATCTTCACAGAGCGCTTCTTCCTTAGGACAAGTTGAATCATCTCCAGGAGCTGCCTGTCTCTCTCCATTGAGTACAGAGGGGGTTTAGATGACTAGATTAGATTCAGACAAAGCTTTTACATGCTTCCTGGTAGATGACATGAACGTTTTCACCCACACCCCTCCCTAATTTCTCCCTTTTATCTCTACTGAGAGATCTCAAACCTCCTAGGCGCCAGCATGAGGTACTTCAGTAGGATGCCTGAATTTAGGTGAGAAGAACTGAATCCTAAGAGTCAGTTACTCTAACACAAACTGATAATGTAACTCCCTGTATTTATCTTGTTGCCAGATGTTGAACTTTTGATGTATTTGGTGACATAATTAATACATTCATAATGGATAATTTGCTGAAGGAGCACAGTAACTTAATTCCTGCAAGGTGGAAGTTTCACGGTTATTCAATTCACCTCACAGAAGAAAATCCTCTTGTCTTCCCTTTACTCTGCTTCCCCAAATACTTGTGCTGCCTCCCCAGCTATAATACTGGATTGTGTCACTTCCACCTTTACCTATGGATGTCCCCTTGTATGACTTTTCATAATTAACTTGTGCAGGAGAATTATGACAATTTTCAGAAAAGTTTTTTAAAATATAGCGCCCTACTATGGCTAAAGAAAATCCAACAAATAAAATAGCCATCTTCAACTTACCGGAAAACATCAGCACCAGTGTATACACATTTATATACACTCAGGTTTGTGCCTTCGCCATCTGGTGGCAAGGCACGATCATAGCATGTCCACAGAGCTGAGAAAGTTTTTGGACCCTATCTATTTGTTTGAAAATGAGAATTCGAAATTAGTAAGATGGTTGAGAAAGTTTCCGTTTTTCAACGTTTGTTGATAATATCATCAGTTATACATATATATATATATATATATACACACTTGTTTTAATGTATCATCTTGTAATTATATTGTACTGACCAACATTGCATTGCATCATATCTGAGTGTTGTGGCACAAAAATATCCAACATGCTCTTTTCAGATAGTTGACTATGCATCTAGTCATAGGCTTGAGCAAAAGGCTGTCCCAGCTTATTCCAGTTAGAGCTGAGCACATTGATTGATCTTACCCAAATTTAAATCTCTGCAGCAGATTTGAGTTCATCTGACCTCATCAAACTAATCTTCCTTTAAAGTTAATAAAGAAAAAAGGGGGACACTTCTTGGGCACTGTTCATCTTTTCTTAGAAGGGACATCTTCATAGCCCGGGATCCATGAATCTTCTTTGTAAACTATGAAGAACACGAGATGAACATCTTAGGTGAAGGCGATTACTTCTGAGATCATATACCTTATATCATAGACAGCCAAAGCGCAGACAGCAAAAACCTCACATCTTGTCCTTCCAACTGGGGAATCCAAGTCAGTGAGTGTAATTAGAACCCGGTTACTTTCTCATGTATCCTGAAATATTGGAGCTGAGAAAGATATCTGAGCCATATTACATGCTAAGATCAAATTAAAAAAAAAAAGTACTTCTTGTTTTCTTTTTTCTCACTCTTACATTGCATAGGAGGGGATTTACTAGTTACACTGGTTAGTATGAAATTTGCATTTTCCTGGCCTTAGAAATTAGTGGTTGAAAGATCTATTTCCCATATCTAGTTTCTTTGCTATGAAGGATGGCCATTCATTTTCTTACACCCACTGCTTAATCCTCTCTGCTATAACACTGGATTTCAACACAGGTGGAGTTGCTTGCTTTCTCAACTAGGAAGTAACATCTGTTTTCACTTTGGAAGTTCTTGTATGATCCAAGCATAAGTTGCTATGTAATTGCTTGCAAGCTTTTTTTTTTTTTTTTTTCCCAGTAAGGACTGGACTATTTACCAGATTTGCTTATAGACTCTTGATCTCCAGATGTCTATACACACATATAGAAGCTCCATCGTTAACCAGATAGATAAAAGCCTGTTCTCCTTCTTTTTCAGAGTGCTGGGTATTACCAAGAGTGGAATAAATCCAGATCTTCTCAACATTTTGGAAAGAGACCATCTCTGTTATACAAAACAGAAATAACAGAGATAAAGTCTGTTTGTATTTAAAAGTAGACTGAAATTTAGCAAAACATCATTTCAGGACAATGTGGAACTAGAATGTTACAGTCTAGGAATCCTAGAATAGCCTCATTTTCACACGTGTTCTTTGTGGCTTGTATGTCCAATTTATTGATAGAATTGATACAGCAGCAGCAGATTGTAGTCATGTATTCTTCCGTGCAAACAAATTGCAGTTACTTACCTTTGGTTTAATAAAGACGTGATAAGTGAAAATGGATATGAATTTAATTCTTTTCATAGTTGTGGAGTTTAAGTGCAGTTGACATCTACTCTGGAATATCATTGTAATCCCATGCAGACAAATGCATTTGAAACCTTAATTTCCCCAGAGATGCTGACCATCCATTTCTGTCTTCACAGGTAACTTTGTATATCCTGCACACCTTCAAAAGTCAGCTCATGAATTCATACGCCCGTTTACCTACTAGTCAGACAGTCAGTTTGTTATGAGTGTGAATGGAGCTTGGTTTGGTGCAGGAATGAGCAGAATTAATCAAAGAGTGTTTTCTATCAGACATTTGTCTAGTAGAATGCCATCAAGCTGACTGGAAACAGTTGGAATCCAACCAGTGGACTTTAATATCCTTTTCTGAATTAAAAAAATATTAGTATCACAGTTATAAATACGGCACTGAAGGAATAGTTGGTTTATTTGTAATAAATCTGGAGTAGCTCTACATGCATATGCCTGCTTATGGAATTCATCTCACCTAGAGATATACCTTTAAGCATGCCTTCGTTTCTGTCTTCCATCTTAGTTTCTTCTCAATAGGGAGGGGGAGGGAAAAAAAGTAACAGGTGTTTTTACAGAATGGTTCATCTAAGTATCTCAGACATCTGCTACATGATGAGATGAGTTATGCCATAGAAGTGCCCATTTTTTCCTTCCTTTTCCCTATTCAGGATGTGTAGAATGATAAGTTCAGGAGGCTGCAGCCAGGGCCTGTCCCTCTGGCCCTGAGCCAGGTGGGCAGAGAAGACCTGGAGATGGTAGCCAAGTTCAACCAAGAGTCCAGATGACCAGGAGAGTTCCTGGTGATGAAGCAGGTATGAGGTCAAGCTGAGAAGTCAGCCTGCGGGTCAGAGCCAGGATCAGGCCTGGTGAGGGTAACCAGGGGCAGAGAGAGTCCAGTGCCTACTGGGCAGGCCCAAAGTGACAAGATAGGTCCAGGTCAAACTGGGAAGTCAGCCCACAGGGCAGGGTCCAGAGCAATGGAGTCTGCACGCTGAGCTGAGCTGAGCTGGAGATCAGTGCTCCTCTAGGGAAGCTCAGACAGAAACTGAAGGCCCAGGGTTGAGCATAAATGGGGCTCCTGGGCCCATGGGGCAGGAGGTGCAAGTAGCTGCCTCAGGCGAGGATCATCAGGCCCATTAAGGCCTGTTAGTGGCCTCAGACCCTGAAAACAGTAGTAATATTAAATATTAAAAATAAATATTAAATATTAAAAACTTTTCTGTAATAGCAAGAGCTACAGCTTTACTGTGAGAAAGTACAATTGTGGCACTTTTGACGGTGATTATTTTCACCTAAGTTTTTACTTTCAAGTTTGATGTCTTGAAGATATCCCAGCTTTGTTTTCGACTGTTGCTAACTAGTACCACTTCAGCAGTATCGCTTCCATGTTCTGTTTCCATTCCCTTACCTCATACATCCTTGTAGCCTTTTTTTTCCTGACTCACAGTCTGAAGGTGATCATTAACCTTTCAGTAAAACCGGGTCACATTCATCAGGCACCTTAAACTCTTTACAGTATTAGTGATGTGGGCGACTCGAGTCTTCCATGCAAGAACAAAGTTACCACACAGCAGGTGGTCCTGAGGGACAGCCTACCCTCTTTTGTTGTGGGTGAATATCCTTGAACCAATTCACATGCATCGCAGGCTAAAAATGTGCACACAGAAGAATTTTTTACAAATGCTGAGGCTGGGATTCATCCTACTTAAGTTTAGACTTCTGTTAATAAGCTGCCAAAGCATAAACCAAACTTGTAGGCTCTTTCTATAGCTCATGAAGGCAAATAAAAGTCTGTTTGCCTCCATAGTTTTGGAAGAGAGGTTGATCACACCTGTCTCTGTCTCCCTTGAAAGGTCTATATTTATATCTATGAATTACAGGAAGAGTGTAGAGTGACCAGCTCAGGTTTATGGAATTATTTCAAGTCCACGTTAATGCAGCTTAATGCTGCCCTGAGTTCTGGTTTTGGATCGCATTCCATCTGACTCAGGGAGCTGGCTCTCAGAGAACAAAAAGCCACTGGCTTCAGTAGAGAAAGACTTCAGTCTCAGCTGCTTTGGCCATGGAAGTAGCACAGAGAAGGAAACGGAACCTGCTATAACACTGCCTCAACACACAGAGTTATTGGACAAATGGGTGTAAGACCATTTTTCCCTATCCTTAGGAAGGACTGCAAGTAAAGGTCCCATAAAAAGCTACACTCCCTCTCACTGGGGGTCATCACTCAGAGCAACCCATTCTGCCCATCCTGAACCACTTAGACCCCTTAATGTGTAAACGTAGTGTCTGAGGAAGAAATATGTTCCACTCTTCCATATCCTTAGCTTTATCATTAAGACTGACAGGTGTCATTAAGCAATAACCAGTCAGTTCCCAGAGCAACTCTGGCAGGATCTAGAAGCACAAATTTTCTGCAAGCAAACATTTTCATGCTTCCTAGAATACCATGGAGGTTTCAGATATTCCTGACTAAACTGTGAGAGAGGACTACAGGAAAGAAAGATAAATAACCCAGACAAGCAATACCTGTTGATCCACTTTTAACCCAGCTATCTCCTGAACACCACGGCTTTCACATAGTCTAGACGAGAACTCCGGGAGCCATTACATTGCCAGTCTAATGCAGTCTGGAAGAGGACTCAGTCCAGTGCAAATACATTGCAGACCTCATGGTGCAGCCCAAAGAGACGAGCTTCCCTCACTCATCATCTTACACATGGCACTGCACATTCATTGTCCCAGGAGTTGCCCCCACTCCACAACATGAGCAGCCACTGTAAGCACAGTCTAACCAAGGCTGCGTTACCTGGGACATTTCTGCCTGCCTAAGCCCCACTGATGACTTTCGCTGCTAGGGACAGTCAGAGCAGATCACTCTTCAGCTGAGTAACCCAATTCAGCTCTCTGCTCTGAAGGCCAACAGTTTGTCGAACAACCTCTAAGCCCTCGAAGTAGCACAAGTAAGCTAGCTTTTCTGGCAGGTAGAGATGTCCTTAAACTCCTGCCAGAATCAGGGGAAGGGTCTTCGTTCATATGTCTCAAAGGCTCCTCAGCTTCCCAGAACAGCTGTCTTCATCATCTTATCATAAAGTAATTTCAATAAGTGTCCAGTGATATTGCAAGAACAGAGAGAGGTTAATGGCAAACTGTTTACTAAAGCATGATATCTATGTCAACATCTTCCAATAGACCATTATTTTTCTTTTCTTCAAAAGAGTTAATTATTCAAGGACCTTACAAGAAAATTATATGTGGGATTAGGTGGAAATGCAAAGGCAGTGTTAAGGCAGAGGCACCAGAACTCTAAGCAAATCACCAGCGATTACCTACTTGAAGAATTTTCTATCTGCATTTGAAGAAAAATCTACGCCGATGGATGGACACATAATCTGAGCCTGGATGGTCCACAGATGAACAGGTTATCACAGCAAAATATCTGCTCCACAGATGAGCAGGCAGCCTGAAACTAGATGGTCCATGAGACAAAGAGGTTATCTAACAAAGGACACGAGTCCAAGGGTAGATGTGTTATTAGAGACAACAGGAATCTTCTGTGGAAAAACCAGCTAACTGTGTATCAGGACTGTGCATTTTAATTAGAAGAAGAATTATCAAGTTTGATCATAATTAGTAACAGAGGTGGATTCACATTCAGATGGCATTCCTAATGCTTAAACTCCACAGAGTTGCACTGCAGCTCTTCAGAGTCAGATAAGCAGAACTGATTCCTCTGATATCTTACACTGTACTGCTATTTACATGAATATGGTCTTGTTATTATTAAAAGAATTTGTATTAAAGTTTGCAGTCTAAAGCTTTGTTAAGCTTTGTTTGTGAGTTGATAGGGACAGACATGACGAGGGTTCACTGAGTTTGCTAGGACACTTATGTCATCAGTTTCACTAGTAAAAAGTAGTAAGGGCAGGGAATGAGATGGGCATGTCCTGTAATCAATGACAACAAAGACACCCTTAGAGGATGATTCCTTCTGCTTATCACACTTATCTGAAGATGGGATGAATTGTCCTTTGAAGGTGATATTGCTTCCTTTGTCTATAGGGGGAGCCTAGAATAGAAGTTGACTAGACCCCTAACCAAGGGTAGGGGAGATTAATTCACAGAAAGATTCTTCATTACAGTGCACCTGCTGAGACTCCTGATTAAGGCCTGGTGTCTTGCAGGAGATCTAATTTACAGACAATAAACTGCATCGAGAGTCATAAGTACACCAAGTACTTCAGTAACACCATTTTTCTGAAGAAAGAATTCTGAAGCAGCAAGCTGAGTGTTAGAATATCACATTTCATATTGAAGTTGTTTCTCAGCGTGTCGCTCCACTAATGTTTCACAACGCCCAGGCTGCAGGTCAGCTGCAACATATAGGGAAAAGAATGAGCTGTTGCTCTAAAGGCAGTACCGAATTGCAGAGTTCTGCAAACATCGAAGCAAAGAACATTTATCTGGGCATTTATCTGGAGCAGGGAGGGGCTCTACTGCAAGTTTGAAGTCCTAAAGTTTTTCTATTTAGATAAATCTTCTGATTTGTTTCAGTAAGATGTCTTTGTAGTGAACAGGAAACAACTCGCTATTATGAAGGTACATGAAATGTTTCACAGAATCACAGAATGGTTGAGGTTGGAAGGGACCTCTGGAGATCATCTAGTCCAACCCCCTGCCCAAGCAGGGTCACCTACAGCAGTTGCCCAAGATTGCGTCCAGGCGGGTTTTGAATATCTCCAGAGAAGCAGACTCCACAACCTCTCTGGGCAACCTGTTCCAGTGCTCTGTCACCCTCACAGTGAAGAAGTTTTTCCTCATGTTCAGATGGAAGCGTCTGTGTTTCAGTTTGTGCCCGTTGCCTCGCGTCCTGTCACTCGGCACCACTGCAAAGAGTTTGGTCCCATCTTCTCTACACCCTCCCTTCAGATACTTGTACACATTGATAAGATCTCCTCTCAGCCTTCTCTACTCCAAGCTAAACAGGCCCAGCTCTCTCAGCCTTTCCTCATAAGAGAGATGTTCCAGTCCCCTAATCATCTTTGTAGCCCTTCGCTGCACTTGCTCCAGTAGTGCCACATCCCTCTTGTACTGGGGAGCCCAGAACTGGACACAGTACTCCAGATGTGGCCTCAGCAGGGCTGAGTAGAGGGGGAGAATCACCTCCCTCGACCTGCTGGCAACACTCTTCCTGATGCACCCCAGGATACCATTGGCCTTCTTGGCCACAAGGGCACATTGCTGCCTCAGGCTTAACTTGGTGTCCACCAGCACTCCCAGATCCTTCTCCGCAGAGCTGCTTTCCAGCAGGTCAGCCCCAACCTGTCCTGGTGCATGGGGTTATTCCTCCCTAGGTGCAGGACCCTGCACTTGCCTTTGTTGAGCTTCATGAGGTTCCTCTCCGCCCACCTCTCCAGCCTCTCCAGGTCTCTCTGAATGGCAGCACAGCCCTCTGGGGTATCCGCCACTCCTCCCAGTTTTGTATCCTCAGCAAACTTGCTGAGGGTGCACTCTGTCCCTTCATCCAGGTCATTGATGAAGAAGTTGAACAAGACTGGACCCAGTCCTGACCCCTGGGGGACACCGCTAGCTACAGGCCTCCAACTAGACTCTGTGCCACTGATCACAACCCTCTGAGCTCTGCCATTCAGCCAGTTCTCAAGCCACCTCACTGTCCACTCATCTAACCCACACTTCCTGAGCTTGTCTATGAGGATGCTATGGGAGACAGTGTCAAAAGCCTTCCTCAAGTCAAGGGAGACAACATCCACTGCTCTCCCCTCATCTACCCAGCCAGTCATTCCATCACAGAAGGCTATCAGATTGGTTAAGCATGATTTCCCCTTGGCGAAGCCATGCTGACTACTCCTGATCACCTTCTTGTCCTCCACATGCTTGGAGATGGCCTCCAGGATGAGCTGCTCCATCACCTTTCCAGGGATGCAGGTGAGGCTGACTGGCCTGTAGTTCCCTGAGTCCTCCTTCTTGCCCTTTTTGAAAACCGGGGTGACACTGGCTTTCTTCCAGTCTTCAGGCACCTCTCCTGTTCTCCATGACCTGTCAAAGAGGATGGAGAGTGGCTTAGCAATACCATCCGCCAGCTCCCTCAGCACTCGTGGGTGCATCCCATTGGGGCCCATGGATTTGTGGGAGTCAAGTTTGCTTAAATGATCTCTAACCCGATCCTCCTCCACCAAGGGAAAGTCTTCCTTTCTCCAGACTTTCTCTCTTGCCTCCAGGGTCTGGGGTTCCTGAGGGCTGGCCTGACCAGTAAAGACTGAAGCAAAGAAGGCATTCAGTAACTCTGCCTTCTCTGCATCCTTTGTCACCAGGGCACCCTCCCCGTTCAGCAAAGGGCCCACATTTTCCCTAGTCTTCCTCTTGCCACTGATGTATTTGAAGAAGACCTTCTTGCTGTCCTTGACATCTCTTGTCAGATTTAATTCCAAACGGATCTTAGCCTTCCTCGTTGCATCCCTGCATACTCTGACAATGTTCCTGTATTCCTCCCAAGTGGCCTGTCCCCCTTTCCACTTTCTGTAGACTTCCTTCTTCTGGTTGAGTTTTGCCAGGAGCTCCTTGCTCATCCATGCAGGTCTCCTACCTCCTTTGCTTGACTTCCTACTCATAGGGATGCACTGATCTTGAGCCTGGAGGAAGTGATGTTTGAATATTAACCAGCTCTCTTGAACGCCCCTTCCTTCTAGGGCCCTAACCCATGGCATTCCTCCAAGTAGGTCCCTGAAGAGGCCAAAGTTTGCTCTCCTGAAGTCCAGGGTTGCGATCCTACTCAGTGCCCTGCTGCCTCCTCGCAGCATCCTGAACTCCACCACCTCATGGTCACTGCAGCCAAGGCTGCCCCCGACCTTCACTTCTTCCACCAGTCCTTCTTTGTTTGTTAGTACGAGGTCCAGCAGCACACCTCTCCTTGTTGGCTCCTCCACCACCTGTGTCAAGAAGTTGTCACCAATGCTCTGCAGGAACCTCCGGGACTGTTTGTGCCTAGCTGTGTTGTCTTTCCAGCAGATCTCAGGGTAGTTGAAGTCCCCCATGAGAACCAGGGCCTGGGATCGTGAGGCTACTTCCAGCTGTCTCTGGAAGGCCTCATAAGTTTGTAGCTTTTGAAATAAGAGTTTATTTCTGCAACAATACGGCATAAAATATCTCGCACCTTCATGCAAGGAAGGTAGGCCTATTTCTTCATTTTAGAGATCAAAAAGATCATTTTCAATCTGCAGATAGAATCATAGAATCATTTAGGTTGGGAAGGATTTCTGGAGGTCATCAAGTCCAACCTCCTCCTCAAAGCAGGTTCAGTCAGATCAGATTGCTCCGGCCCGATCCAGCTGAATTTTAAACGTCAGCACAGATGGAGATTCTACAAATTTGCACCTAATCCAGTGTTTGATCACTCACGTTGGGGCAGGAGAGGGAAATTTCCTCCTTCAGTTTCCCAAGTAGTCCATGGAAGAGAGCAACCTGTTGATAGCAAGCTCATTGAAGCCCTTTTCTGAGAATTAACTGGGCTAGTTGCTGTGCTTTAGGGCAGAAAAGGTTGGGTAGGTTGGAGATAAACAACAGCCAGCTATGCAAGGATAACTCAGTGTGTAAAGGCAGTCTGGTCTTTTGTGCATCTAAGCAGGGTAAGCATTTTGCCCACTTAAACTCTGTACCTAACCATTACAGGCAGGTTTTAATCCTGCTGTCTGCTTCTTGAAATGGGCAAGTACTTCTGAAGATTTGGCTCAAGGGGGGAATAAACTGGCTTGGTATTTACAGTATCTACTCTTGCCTTTCTGGATGAAACAGGTCAGTAAGAGAATAGTTTTGTACCTATGCGATACCTTGAAGCCTATGCTAGAAACAGACCTCAGCAAGAATTGAAACCTCCATTCAGTCACACACATGATAAGAACTCTGCTTTGAGAGCATCAGCCAGGTTACTGGTAACCTCCAATAGATTAATAATAATTTTTCATGTGAGGTGAAGCTGGTAGAACCTTTACAGGGATGAGTGATTCCCTTTCTGTTCAGGATTCCTTCCCTTTTAGCACGACTTTTTTCCCCCTCTAAATGGAAAGTATTTCATTTGGTGACTCTTCCCAATTTATTCCTGAGCAGAAGATGGCCACTTTTCCTTGACAACAGGGATGCAAGCAAATGAGAAATCCTTTCTCAGTCAAACCTGGAGGATCTTGTGGTATCTCCTCCTCTTTGGGAAGATGCAAAGCTGAGTTTTCCTGCTGCTGTTGCCATTTAGTGCTTGCCGCCATTTCTTTCAAGAGAGGAAACTCTTACTTTCTTCTGCCAGGATGTGGATTTGTTATTTGTATGTTTACAAGTTGCAGTCCCAAAGGTCAGGCTGGTGGAGGTCCATGTAATTAAGGCAGGTCTTAGCAAGTTGGCACAGCTGCAGCCTAACCATTATATTCCTATTTCAGCAAGGCTGAACGGGGGCTGCTTTGTCCCATTAATGGACTTTGTGGCCCATACTGAGCTCTAACTACCCTGCTACCAATGCCCGGGGGAGTTAGCTAATAGGCAAAAAATGTATTGGTGATTGCAATACAGGAAGAATGATGTCTGAACTAGTGTCAAGACCATGTATCTTCAGGAACAAGCGGGCCATTGCCCTTGGAGTGGGCCATTTGGATGATACTGTACACCCAACCGTGGCCACGAGTGAGGGGAGAAGGGTGCTCCATAGATGTCCTCAAGAAAAGCAGACTTTTTTCCTTAAAAGAGGAGAAAGAGGGCACACGAAAACCATTGTAGTGCCAGACTAGGACTTGTTTTTCACAGTGCTGCTGCTGCCTTTTGAATAAATTATTTTATCTTTCTGCGCTTTCTTATCTCACCTGAAAAATAGGAACAGTACTCCCTTGTATCACAAGTCATTTCAATGCGTAATTAAAGAAGTCTAGTCAGAAGCTATGAAGAAAATGCTCCATACTTCCTTGTGGCTACCAAGACAATCAATTGTGTGTTGCCAGTTTCCCATCACTTCTAGGTGTTGAACCAGTTTCTTGTCGGGAGATAGCATGAGTGTGCTAGCAACATGCCTGAGAGGAATCACTGTGTGGCCATTGAGTTTATCCTCTCTGGACTAACAGAAAGCCAAGAGGTGAAGGTAACCCGCTTTTTTAAAGCACATTAATAGGGAATCTTGGAATGATCATGTAGATGAAGGTTGATCCCCCGGCTTCACACACTGTGTACCTTTCCCTCAGTAACTTGGCTTCTGTGGATTTCTGTTACTCCTCAGCTATCTCCCCAAGGTTGCTGGTGAACTCTTCAGCAGTGAGGAGAGCCATTTCAGTCAGTGCCTGTGTGGCACAGCTATTCACTTGTCTCCTCATGGCTAGTGCTGTGTGTCTCCTGCTGGCAGTAAAGGCATATGACTGCATGTGGCTCTCTGTAACTCTCTCCTTTATGCAACTGTCATCTCCTCAAAAGCCTGTACACAGATGGTAATCATCTCCTCTTTCACTGGCTTTGTCCACACACTTGCGCAAACTATCTCCACCTTCACATTCTCTTTCTGTGACTTTGGTGTTATCGGTCATTATTTCTGTGACATCCCCCTAGGATCCAGCTTTCATGCTCTGACACCTATAGCAAAGAGACGGTACTTCACATTTTTGGTGTGTTTCGTGGCACCTTCACATCTCTGGCAATTCTCATCTCCTCCATCTACCTCATCTCCACCACCCTGAGGATCCACTCCTCCAAGGGCAGATGCAAAGCCTTCTCCACCTCTGCTTCCCATCTGAGAGCTCTCTTCTTGTTTTATGGCAGCACCGTTTTTATGTACGGTAGCCCAACATCCAGCTACTCATTGGACTGAGATAAATGGGCCTCTCTGTTCTCTACAGTGGTGGCTCCAGTGCTGAATCTTACCAGCTACAGCCTAAGGAATAAGGAGGTGAAGGATGCTCTGAGGAGAGTTTTAGGTCATATCAGAGAAACTTCAGCAGACTTGTTAGAAAGAGAACTTTGTTTGGGGAGAATTTATCAAAACCTTGGTACAAAGAGTAGGACTTCCAAGGAAGATTTGATCAGCTTCCAAGGGTGAGATTCAGAAAGGTACTTAATTGTTAGAAGTGATTTTAGGTGGACTTTTAACTGGTTGTATCTGCAACTTCTATCTTGAAAGACTGTGTTCCTCTGCTACTGAAAGCTGGAGGAATCCTGACTTTTAACTTGCAAGTTCCAAGCACAAACAGGACTCCTGCCTGAGGAGTGCGTGGCACAGAATTGCAGTTCTCTGTTCTACTAGGAACGTTTGCTCATGTAGGAAAACCACCGGTCCGTCAAGATGAGAAAAAGCTTTCAGAGATATTCAAGAGGAGAAAAGAAATGTGATTTGAATTTATGGCCATTTCTGCTACGTCTTCAGTATTTGAAAGGAGTAGCCTCTTCCAGTGCAACACACAGAACCTGAAGTTCTGGAAAGGAAATCTTGGAGAAGAGACACCCGTGTTTTTGCCCCCCAAACACTAGGGAAAGTAACTGTCCCTCTACTCTTAAATCTCCCTCTTCTGTCACTCACTACTACCTCCTTTTTCCCCTTCTGCCTGGAAACATGAAAAAACTACAGCAATGCAGAAAAGATTGACTTCTAATTTTGCTACCGTTGTGAAGTAACAAGACCTTGTTCCTGCTTTTCATCTCCACATATCAGCAATCCACTTGAGGCAACTGAGTGAACTGGTAGTTATTTTAAGGACATTGGACATAATCTGAAAGTTAATCAAGCTGCAGTGTTGTTTCACTTAAAAGAATACTGAAATAAGATGGTGACTTACCAACTACATGTCTGTCATCAGTGTGATTTTGAGAATAAACGACCAATCATTTCTGGGAGATGAGAAAGTTGGGAAAGGCTTTGGAATCCTTTTATCAATTCAACTAAGCTAGCTCTAAGGATAGGTGTTCTTTCAGTAGTAGATGTTTCATCCCTTCTGGCTGAGTTTACAAATGCTGTCCCTCAGTTGGCAGAAGGAGTTGAAATCTTTATTGAGCTGAAAGTGACAGAATTAATCTCAGACAGGTGAGAGGTTCCTGCCTCTGCATAAGGTTTAGAGTCAAAGGGGGATGGAAAGAGGTCTTGTGGATTCCCTTTGCAAGCCTGTTAGGGCTGTTATTTCCCCTGACTTCCTCTCCTTAAAGCTGTGCATAACTGTAGCAAAGATTGTGTCCCTGTGATCATCTATGGCACCCTAAAGAAGGATTTTACAAGTCTCAGGAAAATGTAGCCTTTTGGTCCTGCTAGTTGTCATCTTTCTGTTGCTGCAGAGGCTGAAGCTCAAGGTTTGTCTCTCGTTTCTCATTATTAAGTATCATCAGATATGTGAAGATCACTGTTTTTACACGTATCAATGTTGCGTTGTCCTTATCTTGAACAGAGATGTGAGATTTTTAAACCAGATTTCTGAGGTGTCCAAAATTGTCTCTTTCAGTGGACTCCCAGCTCACAGGAAAGAAATAGCTTGGAAACAAATCACAGGCATCATTTTATTTTCCTGTGTATGTTTACAGGTCTCTGGGAAGAGCAATGTACACTACAACTCTTCCAGAGAAAGACAGGTAGGTTGTCATCAAAGAGCTTCCCTGCACAGCAATGAGTCATGTCTGCACACCTCTCTCTGCGCTGATGTTTAAGATGATAGTCAAAGCCATCTCGAGCTAAGCATCAGCAGAACCGGCAGCATGTTTCAATCAAGAATCACAATCTCAAACCTAAATATGCTTTCTGACAAATATCATCAAAAAGAACAGATTTTCATAAGCCCCGCATTCATCTAAGCCGTGCATTCACCTATGCCTTAGTCTCCACCTCGAGAAACCCAGACAAAATTAGGGAATTTAAAATGTTAAAGAGCTGCTGTCTCTTCAAATCTACAGTTTGCTTTTCTAAGAAAGCCTTCTGATCCACCATCCAGAATCCTGTTCCTCTTCTTCCCTTCCCCAAATCTCAGTTCCAGGAGGAGATTTGGGAAAATCCCTGCCTTGAATCACTTCTCATGACAGCAATGCTAAAGTAAGTCCATTTGCAGTAGAACAGCATTGCCCAGAGTCAGGAGGTCCTAGGGGCATTTGGGGTTTCCCTGCTGCAAACAGTTGAGGAAAACTCGATGAATCAAGAACAGTACTGTTAAGAATTTTAGGGAAATTTTCAGTGTTCAGCTAGGAATTAGGTTATATTGTGTGGAGTATGGAGAGATATTGGATCCCCGTATTTCCACTGAGATACCTATCCCTTAGATTTTTTTATAGTGTAAAGCACCAGACGACTGACCAGCCTAGACCTGAGACTTACACAGCTCTAAGGTGTCTAAAGGTAAAAGCCCCAATACCACCCCAAAGGCTCGGGTTTGACTGGTGACAATATGCTCACATCCTTTTGACCGACAATTTCCAAAGAAAGATGAGAGCTGCATATAACTTTGAATTTATTTTCAGTTCTATTCTGAACAGCCATGCCAAAAATAGAACAACATTCCTGAAAAGTCCCTCCTGAACACTTCTCTTTGCCTCCCCATGGTTTCTTGAGCTACAGTCATCTTACAAACACTCACCCTGTTGTTTCATGTCTCACTCCTCTTTGCTTTTCTGCTCCACAGCTTTTTCAAGGCTTTTTTCATGTCTTCATTTCGGAGGGTGTAAATCAAGGGATTGAGCATAGGCGTGATGATGGTGTAAACCACAGAGATTATCTTGTCTGCTGAAAAGATGGTGGAAGGGCGCATACAGATGAAAATGCATGGCCCAAGGAACAGAAGTGCAACAGTGATATGGGAGGTGCAGGTAGAGAGTGCTTTGAGACGCCCTTTGGAAGAGTGTGTCCTCAAAGAGACCAAAACAATGACATAGGACACAACAAGAACCACAAAAGAGCCCAAGGAAATCAGACCACTATTGGCAACCACGATGCAACCAATCACGTAGGTGTCAGTGCAGGCCAGCTTCAGCAAAGGTGTACATCACAGAAGTAGTGGTCGATCTCATTGGGCCCACAAAACAATAGCTGAGCGGTCAGCAGGGTCTGCACCAGGGAGTGCACACAGCCTCCCACCCACGAAGCTGCCACCAGCCGGCCACACACATGCTTGTTCATAATGCTTGTGTAATGAAGCGGCTTGCATATAGCAGTGTAACGATCATACGCCATTGCTATGAGGATGAACATCTCCGTGCAGGCAAAGAGATGGACCCCACAGAGCTGTGCTATGCAGCACACAAAAGAGATGGTCTTCTTTTCAGCAAGAAGGTCATAAATGAGTTTGGGAACTGTGACAGTAGAGTAACTGATATCTACAAAGGACAAGCAGCTCAGGAAGAAGTACATGGGAGAGTCCAGCTGTTGACTGTTCTGTATAGTGATGATGCTAAGCAGGTTTCCAAGAATAACAGTGGCATAGAAGACTAAGAAGAATGTGAAGCATGCTTTTGCTAATGTATCATCTTGTGTGAGTCCCTGGAAGACAAACTCCGTCACATTGTTTTTGTTCTTCACATACGTCACGTAGACAGGACCTGAAGCACAGAATAAAGCCACCTGTGATGGCATTAGAAACACAGTGTTATCAGTACACATCCATATCGATCACTGGTATGTTCAATATCAATGTATTCCCTTTTATGCCTTTTGGGGAAAGTTTCCTTTCAAAGTCAATGCTTCTCTCAAGGAGTGACAGTTGATATCTAACTCAGAATGTATTACTGAAGTGCGTAATAGCGAGCTCCGTTTATTTATTTGAGGGAGTTGGTGGAAATATCCTCCAGATTCATATTTCTGATCTTTGCCCCTTTTAAAAAGGAAGAGTAGTCACTAGGTTGCCTAAACATCCACTTTTGAAGTGTTGATTTGGAAATGAAAAACTGACTGAGAAGGATAGCGCATGTTTTGATTTGAGTCTCAACACGTTAGTCATCCCCTAAGGAATTCTGCTCAAGCAGTGAACGTACCTTCTTTTTCAACCCTCTGAAGGAATTCAACAGAACTAGTCCTTACTAGTGCTCTCTGACTCTGGTAGAATGTCCATGCATTTTTGTGCAACCATCAGTGTTCACATCATGACACAAGGCAGCTGGCTAATTAACACCACTTCAACTATCAGTGTAGATCCTTCTGGAGGAGGTAAAGTGGACACCTACCTCATGTCTGTTTAGCAGAGATGTCTTTAAACAGACAAACTGTCTTTAAGGCGCCCTAAGTGAAATCAGACCATGTTCAAGGCATGCCAGGAAACCTGAAGCAGGAGAGTCATTGTCCTATATGTGCTGTACTGGGCTACATCTTGTGTCGATTGATTCCAGTTATTGCTCATGAGTTTCTGGGTTGCGACCTCAGTCTCCAAAAGAGCAGGCTTGTATTTCCTCAGACCACCTTTCCTACAGTACATGGGTGAATACTGGAGATAATCTGCATTAACGATGTGTCAGTAAGGTTTTTGTACACCTCAGCCAAGTTCTGGACTAGGCATGGAAACCCCCATAAACACACTTGTGATGCCACCGGGGTAATAAATACACCGCTGCTGAATCTCCTTTACTCACCAACACCCTTGTATTCACCTTTGCTGCACTCTAGTGCAGTACGCAAGTATCACTAGTGTTCAGTTTCTACACTGAAAAGATAGATGGCAAGAGCTGCATGACAGTGTCTACAATACTGGCAAGTCCTTTGGGCTCTTAATCCTGCTCCACAATCACAGGTCAATCAGTTCTTTCTCACGAGATCTCTGCCTCTTCCACCCTCCAACTTCAGCAGCAGAGGAAATATTCTTTCGTGTCTCCGTCCCTATCTCCATGCCGCTCCATGGGCAGCGGGAAAGCAGTGTGGGGAAGCCCAAAGCGTGTGTGTTAAGAGCATTGTTGCCACGATGTGTACAGCTAGAGGGGACAAGTTAAGACTGAGTACATAGGCAGTGCTGCAGCTACCTATTGACTCCTTGACTCTGTAACACCAGAAACTTCCTTTTGACAGATATTTCTGGAAATGGCATATAACTGAAAAATAAGCAAAGAAGACACCAATTAAAACAAAGGGTAAAAAAAATTGAGTTCTTTCTAATTCATAAAATGCACCTCACAAAAGTCACTCGACAGTGATGCCTCTTTTCAAAGGCAGGATTTCATAGTCATGCTTGAACAAAACAAAGAAGCAAGATCAGAAAACTTACACAGTTTATATTTGCTAGTCTCCAACAGTTTGCCTGCTATTCTCTGATGACCTTCTAGGACCACTTTAGGCAGTTTCACCAAAACCTCTCAGCTCCAAGCTGCTTCTTATGTGTCACGAGAGCAGTCCACATCTCTGCCAGGGCTGAAAACTACAGGGGATGAAACGGACAGCCTGAATGTCTAGCTCCATTTCTCATTCTGCAAAAACAACTTCCAAGAGCATCTGCAAGAACAACTCTTTCTCTCCAGATGGGGAAGTTGTGGCAGAAATATTTCAAGTAAATTGCACAGCAGAAGCACAAGCTTACCAGAAGCAATGAGATCCCAGAGGCATGTGAAGTTTTCTTTGTCAGAAAGAATCAGTGGACGGGGAGCTAAAATATATATTTTGGACAGCTATTAGAGTAATCTCTACAGGGTGACTCTGGAGCGTGATCACCTAGACCATGTCACATTATGTGGGGGTTTGCTTGCTATCTTGCTTGCTTTCCAATGCTGTCTAGATAAATGGACTTCATTTAGTATTAGCTATGTGCTTCTTTTGGAAACATTTCTATTTAAAATCAATGTCACGGCTGACCATTTGCAAGATTTTGTGTTCACATTGCCCTTGCAATCAAACATTTTTTGAGTAAAGATGACTCTTACACGTCTCAGATATTTTTTCCCTTCCAAGCCAATATTTCACATATGCTTTCTTATTTCTTATTAACTTGCTCTTACCATTGCACGTTTGCAGCATAAATAAATATCATAACTGTGCTATATGACTGTTGGCACTTAGACATCTGGTCTGTACACGTTTGAAACAAGAAGTAAACGAGGAAATTATTTCAAGACTTTAAAAATGTTTGTGGTCAGGCCTCACTACTTGCCAGGTATTTTTACTCAGGCAATGCAAAATACAGAAGCAGCTGTTTAGTCCTCATATTAAGTCATTATAAGAATCTGGGCCAATGTGTAGAGGAATCAAATGTTGTTGTTGTTGTTGTTGTTGACGCCTTCCATAAGCTATGGTCCCGCTGTTGCCTGCTAGCATCCAGCAGCCGGAAGAGAAATCAGAAAAATCATGGCGTTCTTCTCCAAAACATTAAAAAACAATCAAACAAACAGTTTTAAAATTATAAGCCTTAGCTTGAACTGGCCGTGTGCCCTAACCCCTCAGCAGTTTCAGTATGAAGGGGGTCAGTGGGCCCCATCTGTCTTTCTACCTGCCCCACCCCGGGTGAGACAGACCAGCCTCTGAAGGCGCCTGTCCCTCTCTGTTGACAAGGGAGCTGAGCTAGACAACTGTCCTTCATTGCATGAAGAATTTAGACTGCTACAAATAGGTGGGGATGGTCCCACCTTTAGCTGTGTCCACAGAGTGTGAATGCTGCGTGAGGGACATGCTGGCCCAGGCCTGAGGGACACTATCCCTCTAAGCCTTGAGAATCAGGATTTATCCCAGTTCCGTCCTGCTGGCTGCCATCCACATAACCCACCACGGTGAGGAGAAGACACTGAGACGTCCGCAGTGTACTGGTGCATGCCTGTGAAATGGGAACCCACTCTGCCACCCCCTGCATAGAGCAGAGGACATTCGGGGAACCAGAGCATTTGCGACATTGTCCCAGGGTTTGGTCTGTAGATCTGCCGCTCTCCTGTGCAGGGAACACCTTCTTATCTTGAATCACACTTAAGCCATGTTAAGGTGCAACACAAGTGCAAGCAAGTGTTTATAGGGAACGTGAAGTGAAGGAAGAAAAAAGAAAGTGCTTTAGTTACTTTCAGAGTGCATTACACAGATGTCTTTCCCCCTCACGCAGCTCATTTGCTCTTTTCCTCCTGGCAAGGTAGGAGTCAGGGTCCCGTGGCTCCTCGTGGCTCCTTTGGCCTTGTGGAGAACCTTAGCTGCTACAACTAACCTCCCTGTGGCAGCTGTGACTGGCTCTGAGATGATTTAATCTTCCATCTTCACATCTCTTCCCTCCTGCAGGAGTAGCTGCTCCAGCTATTCCCTTGGAATACATGTTTCTTCCTTCGCCTGGACTTGTAAATGTGCCCTGTTGGGCTACAAGGCATACAGACCTTGAGTACAGGAATTATTCCCAAATAAATTTTTTTTTCACTGACGCATAAAATTGTGCCCCCCAATGCTTTCTTTGCCCCCCAATGCTTTCCTTGCCCCGCAATGCTTTCTTTGGTGGCGACAATTTCCTACGGTGAGCAATTTATCTTTCACTTGGATCTTTGATTCTTTATTAGTCTAAACAGTAAAATGCAAAATCTGAGGCAGAGATGAAGGGCAGAGGGGATGGCTAGGAAGGAGGGCATTAGTGACAGGTGAACTACTGCAGAAAGGCAGAGAGTTGCTGCACTGGAATGGGAAGGGGAGAAGCTTCTCCTCATATCACCTGCATCAGCAAATGACCCAGCCAGCATCTAATATCAGCAGTTTAATTGCTAACCCATGGATTCAGCATATGACAATGCAGTACTCCTAAGAAGGCATTTACTCCAAAGTAAAGGGGAAGGAAGCCTTTGGTACAATTGCTTCCAGCAGCAGGGGACCTTGAAGGTCTTGCAGACACCTTGGGCCATCGTTTCCTAGCTGAGTAGATTACAGAGTAGATGGAGTTTGTCTGACGGAAAGTTTACACCTGGGAGAGCTCGGACTAATGGAATGCTCTGCCTGGAACACATTTTAATATTTTTGATAGCATTCATTTATTTATTTGCTGGTGTCTCAGCAGTGCTTGGAAGCCCCGGTCCTGGGCCTGTGCTATTCAAAAAGAGAACATAAAGGGAATCCCTGCTAGTCACAGAGTTTACAATGCCATTCCAATCAAAACATGAACTTTCAGTGTCTTCCTAATTACTGCAACAGCTAAAACCAAGCTTTTCTTCAAAAGGGAGCTTTCAGTAAATTTTCCAAAATGGAATTATAGTGAGAGAGACTCGATTTTCTCAGCTCCTGAGAAAATGTTACCACAGTTCTACACCTCACCCTTTTCACTCCAGACTTTTCTATTCCACAGTTTTCTCATGGCACTTTTCATCTCCTCATTTCTCAGTGTGTAGATGAGTGGGTTCAGCATGGGTGTGATGACAGTGTAAAACACAGCCACGCTCTTGTCCTCTGAGAGATTGCTGGATGGGCGTATGTAGATGAATGTGCATGGCCCAAAGAAGAGAATCACCACAGTAATGTGGGACCCACAGGTGGAGAGGGCTTTGTACCGCGCTTCGGATGTTTGCCTTCTCAAGGAAAACAAAATGACAATGTAGGACGTGACCAGGATGAAGAAAGAGACCAAACAAAGCATTCCACCATCGGCAACGACAGTGATGCCCGCAACATAGGTGTCGGTACAGGCCAGTTGCAGTAGGGGATGGACATCACAGAAGTAGTGGTCAATTTCGTTGGGGCCGCAAAAAGGGAGGCTAACAGTTACAAGGGTCTGCACCAGGGAGTGCACAAAGCCCCCCACCCATGAACCCATCACCATCCAGCCACACACACGCCTGGTCATGAGGGTGGTGTAGTGCAGGGGTCTGCATATGGCAAAGTAGCGATCATAGGCCATCATTGTGAGGATGAAGACCTCAGCGCCGCCGAAGAAATGTACGCCAAAAAGCTGTGCCATGCAACCCCCAAAGGAAATGGTTTTCTTCTCAACAAGGAAGTCAGCAATCATTTTGGGAGCTGTGACAGAAGAGAGGCAAAGATCTGCAATGGACAGTTGGCAGAGAAAGAAATACATGGGGGAGTTCAGACGTTGACTGCTAACTACAGTGACAACGATGAGCAGATTTCCTGCCACAGTAACAATATAGAAGAACAAAAACACCACAAAACATATTTTCTGCACCCCTTGGTTCTTTGAAAGGCCCAGAAGAATGAATTCCTTCACACTGCTTGCATTCTCCATGTTGATCAGTTGGGTGCCAATATGCAATATACAGCTTATACACCTGGGAAAATAAAGACAGACACATGATTCATCAGCATTTTTTCATTATTAATAATGAGTTCTATATCAGAAGTGGATACAAACCAAGAAAGATATAGCATTAGTATTAAGCTTATGAAGTGTTTAGTTTCTGTCATGTATTTTTTTTTTCACAGCTATTTAATTCTCCACAGTACAAAGCTTCTGCCATGGCTTTGGTGGCATGGAGATAGGTGCACTCTGTGATATGTTCCTTAATCCTGGTCTTCCAGGATTTTGAAGGACTGGCTCCATGGCTGGTAGCCTTCCATGCACTAAGGACACGGCCAGAGTGTTCACCTTGGGCACTACAAGGCAGATAATGCAGCATGTTTGCCCTCAGGGGAGACAAAGTCCCTGACAGCAATCTTTGTAAAATGGGTGTCTTTAAGAATACCCGGAAATATTGCTCAGAATGATGATTTGCTTTATAAGTACACATGATCTTTGAATTCTTGTTTAGAAGGGAAATGTACCCACATGCAGAGAAAAGAACTCTCTTGTGTATAGACGTTTTGAAACGTAAATATGAAATGTCACAGGCGGAAAAATGAGTTCTGGGAAGGTTATCTATCATGGAGGGGAAAAAAATTGCACATATGACTTAATGGAGTATTTCACATTGTTCTAAATCTCAGCATTGTTTCTATCAGAGGAAGGAAGAATGAAAGACTCTTGTGAGATCTTCTGTCCCAGCACTGTACTGATTTTACCTAGTGTGATTTTTGATACACTCTGCATGACGCTTTCAAGGGTTAACTTAGCTTAATGAAGCTAATCTAACTAAACTCCTTCAACAGCCAGTATAAGTCTGATTCATAGGCTGATTCAGAATGACTGAATTAGGGTCCTTTGCAGAACCCTTTTTTCCTCCACTCACTATGAGGAGCTTAAGAAAATTAGCACCACCAGGTTAGAACGACCCTCAGAGAATAATCCCTTTTGGTGCCTGAAAGTAGCTCAGAGCTTTTTGTAATGCCATCCACCTGTTTCAGGTTATGGCTGAGCTCCTTGTCCCTAGGCATTTCTACATCCATACAGTTTCTCATTCGAGACAAGGTCACATTCCAGCATAAACATGGGACTTCTTTGGTTCACCCTGTACTCCAGCTACAACCCATCGAGCATTACATGTCACTAATAAATGAATAGCCTACATCTTTAGAAAGAGTGTAACGTCTCTAGCTTGCCATTATGCACCCAGACCACCAGAGTTCCTTTGGTCAAAGAAGTCTGGGAACCACCAGATTAAACTCTTCACAGAGAGTTTAAGGTCAGCCAAAAGCAGGCACTCTTTTAATAAAAATATCCACTGTATGGGCTTCCTTCTAGGATCAAAACATTCCCAGTCAACTGGTGTTAAAATGCACCATTTTAAGTCCTGCAGAATTACACCACAACCAGGTTTTCTCATTTGTCTTGGTGATCTGTGAGCAAATCTGTGGAATGATTCTGTTAAGCCAAGTTATCTACCAACTACTTCAATCTGCAGCATAATCAGAAACTCTCGTGCAGGCACAAAGTGATGAAGCATCCACAGGAAACACTGAAACTGAGAAAAGCCAAGATTAGTTTCAAACCCACAAAGTGAAGCCGAGAGAGGAAGTGGGCAAAGGTAGGGACTTTTCCTATGCTTACAGTTGTACTTACACTAGATGAAAGTTTTTCAAGCAGAACGGTAAACTTTACATGGATGGTTCCCCTTCAGATGTTTCTACAAGGAAAAGGATCAGTAAGAACAACGGGAGGTCAGTTTCTCCCTCGTCTTACCAAGTCATGATCCTTTCTACCCCTCTTCCTTCTACTGAGCAACGACGTAGACTTCTCAACAAAATAAATGACAGGGATGAAATGAGCACACCTTTATGGCTGTGCAGTACCCAGTCGAAAAGAAATAGCTGGGCTCCATCCAAGCCAGAGCATGACTGGAAGCATACCACAGCAATCGCAGGGCCATATTTAGGCAGTCAGAAAGGAGTGACCAAGAGAGAAATGGTCAGGGGAAACTGTATGCCTGAATACCAGCAGATGGCAAACACCTGAGCTAAAAACAAGGTGTGCATCTACAAAAGGACCGATTCACAATTCAGACAGCTCGGCTATGTATATTGCTTGAAAAGGTCCTTTCCATCACCACCAAACTGCATTTAACAAACTACCCATCTGTCTGATCTCATCTCATCGCCTTAAGTCATGTAGGCACCTGTACCTAAGCTAGGCATATTACACCTGACCAGTCTACTTGTAGATGTGATGAATCATGAGCTGCCGGTACCCGTTTCTTACTGTTGACTCCAAGAGGATTACTAGAATGACTAATTCAGTAGAGGATTCCCACCAGTTATGGCTTATCTCTTCAAGTGCCTTTGCAGGGGTAGACCTGAGCTATATGACATAATGCAATCAGCTGCAAAATAAAATGAATCTCGTGTGTACTCTTAACATCTCAGAAAGGGTGAGAAATTGCACCATCTCCTTACTGCATGCATTCTTCCCTAAAATCTCCGGTGGTTATGGGAAACAAAAGAATAATATCGAAGCAATCTAATCTGTGGCTGCAGAACTAGCTCTGTATATGATTCTAGCCAAAGATAACTAGAGACAGTTGATAACTTCAGTGGAAGTTCCTTCCTGTATTTTCACATTTGTGCAAGAAGAAAGGAAAAGGAAGAGGAAAGCAAAGCAAAACAAAGCAAAGCAAAGCAAAGCAAGAAGCCAGAGAAGCTGCAAAACTTACCTCACCTGTGTTTAGAGATCTAATTTTCTGTGTAAGGGCTGTACAGCTTTATCTCCTCAACTTCTGTCTCTCCTGGTATGAATGTGTTAGAGCACAGCGCCTTTAAAGAACATAGAATGGCTTCTGGAAAGCTTCCAAAACTTGCTTAGGAGGTGGCTGTTAGTGTATAATCCAATCCCACCTAATGTATTACTTGCTTTCGTGTGTCACAAGTGTATCTTGATGTTTCCTGCCTGTGTGAGAAGTGGTTTAATAGGCTGTGTGGATGATGTGACCTGGGTGTGTTGAATGATGCTTTCATATCCCAGCAGCTGCAAAAAGGGCTGAGAAGAAAACCGTTTAAGTACCAATCTTTAACCCTCTCCCAGGAAATCTTCCACCTGAAGGGCTCTTGGGGCTGGAGGAGGGAGGGGTGGAGGCTTAGTGAAGGGAAGGCGTGAAAGAAAGGGGCAAAGGAGGAGAATGAGTTCTGTCTTGACTGAAAAGTTTAAGTAAATGTATTTTAAAGAAACAGTTGTCAGTCAATGCTTTTATAATGATATCACAAAGGCATTTCAGGGTTTCTCCATAAGAAACAACAGTCAAAGGAGTAGCTGAGTATTCAACTGGACAAGCATATGCATGGGCCTATCCAGCTAACGCTTCTCGGAGTTCTTCCTTACTCCAAGCTGATAGTTGTATGGATTTCCCATGTGTAAAGGGCCATTAGGTCCACTGCTCTGGCTTCCTAGCGTTGTGAAGGCTAAAACACTCCATATGTAATCTAGATATTTTCTCTCCTTTTTTAACTTCTGTGTATTCCAAAAAACATGTAAAAGAGAAATCTTCATTAAAGGAAAAAAAGAAAGAAACCTCAAGCTGTAAGAAGAGTCACGATCCTCCAGGGATGGTAAAGAATTCCTATCGCAGGAGTCTTCTAAGGACAGGTTGGGCTCATTTCTCTCAGGAGTGGTTACGATGAAGTTTTTATAGGGACAGAAGATGTCCTGGGTGACCTCTTGTTGACCCTCCAAGTCCTATCTCACCAGAAATTTCATCACTGGAAATCCAGTGAATAAAGCCTCTTTGCAAGAATTTGCATGTTTTAACAGAGGTCAGTGAATTACAAAGTCAGTCAAAAAAATCCTTCATTTACGAATTGGGAAACTGAGGGAGGACGTCACCTATTTAATGCCAATGGAAGTCAGCGAGTTTAACCCTGACTTAGTCACTCTAGGCTCTTCTGCGGAAAAAAATGAATGTCTCTGGAGGCAGATGCATCTGATCTACCTCAGAACTGATTTTAGGATGCGATTAGGTCTGAAATAGGCATCTAGCTTTTAAATAAAATAACTGAGGGCGGACAAATCTCACTGTCATGATGGGCCCCATCTTTCTTAACCTGAGCAGCTGCAGTCAAAGGTGAACCTAAGAAATGAAACAAACGAAGCAAATAGACATGCTGATTTATAGCAGCATATCATCTCAACCAAGGCCCAAGTCAAATTCATCATGGCTCTGAACTCTACTGTGTATTTGTAGCTTATGCCTCACGGATGTCAGGAAAGACATTGTCTCAGCTACTGTCCTTTCCTTTGTTTTGCTGAAATTTCTGGAAATGTGGAATGGCCTGATAGCAACATAGTTAATGTCTCCATCTCCTCTGCACAGAATGCCAGCGATCTCCACAGTGAAGACAGAAATCCTACAGTTAATGAGAATAAATACTGGTAAAGAAATGTCTTGGTGAAAATAGTCCCCTAACTTAAATGTCCTTTTACTGCTGCCTGGAGCCTTGGGCAGCTTAATGAGGGTTAACAGTAGTCACTACAGGAAACAAGAGTATTGGGTAAGAAGGTAAACAAAGTCTTACAGTCTTTGGGAAAGGAAGAGGAGCAACAGATGACAGAAGCCAGAGATCAGGCCAATAGCGTCTGGCCTGCTAACCTAGTATGAGTCGGCCTGCCACTTTCTGTACCCAGTGGCACACATGGCAGCAACTTGGCTAGCATCACATTCATGTCCTTTTGTTTCCCTAGCCAAATGGACTACCAGAGGTGACTTAATGCACAAGTCCAAATGAAGAATTGCTGCTGCCTCCTGCTGCAAAATAATTCCCCGTAGGGGTGTGCTTAGTGCCAGCAAAGGAGAAAGGTCTTTTCTCCATTTTCATTCCACTTACCTTGGCACCTGGCTCTGGACACCACTATGGCAGCAGGTCATGCTCAGGGGAGCTGTGATTTGGACAAGGAGGGACTGTGCATGGTGAGATGAATGAGGTTTTGCAGCTGGATAGTGAATACTGGCAAGGGGTTTGTTGACAGAGCCATGGTGAATGTGTGTTGTGAATTTGATGATGGGCAGGATGGGGACAAGGCACGGTGTGGAGGGAAGTTGTGAAGCTTGAAATGAATGCTACATGGCCAGGGGCTGTCTTCATGGAGTTTGTGAAATCAGAAGTGCCTGAGGTGTGGTGAGGGACTGTGCTGAAAGATCGTATGAAGTGGCAGGTAATACTGTGGGTGCTAAGCTGTGTTGAAAGACCTTGTGACATCAGAAGCGGACATCGTGTTTTGAAGGGTAACACTAGGAGAGGTTGCAAAATTGTGGCTGCTGAGGTGTCATAAGGCTGGCTAGAGAGTTCAAGGAGACCCTACCGTAGAACAGGTAGTGTGAAGTAGTAGGGGACAATGTATGGTGACAACTTGTGTTGGGAGAGATTTTGTGGTCAGAAGAGGACACTCGGTAGTGATGAGTGTGCTAAGGGAGGTTCTGCAGTGACAGTGGACCCTTGGGGAATGAGAAGCTGTGTTGAGGGAGGTTGTGAAATCAGCAGCAGGCATTAGGGAAGAGGACTGACAACTTCTCAATCTGTGTGACCCTGAGCAGCAGTAGAGTATCTTCTGCAAGGTCTGTGAAACTAGATCTATGCTGCTGCTATTTGATGCAGGCTTTCATTAATTAGTTTCATTAAGGAAGTAGACTCAGGTTTTGAATATGCTTTGGAGACAAGAGACCAATCTTACCAAAGCCTTATAATAGATATACGAGAAATGTGAGTGACTTTTACAGCTTGCTTTTGCACGGTCTATGGAAGTCATAGGATGGTTACTTGACTTGCATTATATGGAATGCAAAGTTTTTGATGATTCGGCATATCTCCACAGGGCGTCCATTACAACCAGTATGACAGTACATGACAGTACATATCAATGGCCCAGGCTGATGCTATTTAACATTATGAAATCTGATCGAAATGCCTTAGATAGAAAGCTAATCACCTGACATTCCCTGAATGCCCAATGGAGAGAGAGGCGCCTCCAGAGGATATAAACCACCATCGTAGACCCTCTCAATCACTGACAGTAAGAGACAAGCATTCTCAGAGGTGCCATCTGCCACATGTTTGCAATATATTTCTTGTGGTCCAAAAGAAGTCGGTGATAGGATGACTGCAAGGAATAGGGATCATGTGCAGAATTTTCTGCCCTGAACTAACATTAAGATAGCCAGCCCAGCCTACCATGGAGCATGCCCTCAGCATGTGAGCTATGTTTGTCCTCTGACTTGCTCAGTATCTCTCTGGGAAGATGCCAGGACACAGAGCACTCTAGAAGGTCAGTGGTCATGGCTAAGAAGAATGCGTTCCTCGGGGGCCACCAGCACCCTGTAAAAAAAACACATTTCTGCTTCCCTGGGGACGGTTGAAAGGAGACAGGCAGCCAAGGATGTTAGTGCTGAGTGTGTTCCTCAACATAGTCCATGTACTAGTGGCATGAGGTGCCTGCAAGGGACACCTGCCGCCCTGAGGGCAGCAAACCTGACTCCACTCATCACAAGAGCTCCTAGACACCAGAGTTTGAAATAGTCTTTATTTTCTCATTGATTGCAACATAAGGCACTCATGGTACTGTTGGTATTTCTGCAATGTGGTTGAGGCCTGGAAGAAGGAATCTGTAGGTGCATATGAGTGTTTCAGAGCAGTCCAATTTTCACCACATGCAGAAGGGTCAGAGAAAAACTAAAAAGACTTGATTTGCTTCCCTTTCCCAAGCCTCTGCCCTCAGTCGTTATCTCCACCCTTCCTTTCCCACAGCTACCCCCTTCTCAACTCCAAGAGCTCCTACTGCAGTCAACCCTCTTCTCTCCCTCACCTCAGCCTACCTCAAACATCAAACAAAAGTAGCAAACAAAAGTCACAATATCACAAAATAGGTCTAATTTGTCTAATCAAAGACAATTCCTGACTGGAGAGGCAGAGAGAGAGACCTTTGCTTCTTCACCACGTGATACCCAAAGTCTGAGTGAGATTTGTCCCTCTGGAGCCAACACCTACCCATTTTGAAGCTTGCACAATCACACTGTTAAAACTCTTTTCTTCCTCTTCATTTTGTAAGTAAGTGGCACACAACAAGCACACTTCTTGCCTGCAGGGTTTCTGTTGCATTACTGCGAATAAATCGCTGTGTTTACTATTTTTCTAAAGTCCCTTTCAGGTCAAGCTGCTAAAATACTTTAATTCTCTGGGGCCAGAGGTGAACGACGAGTCATCAAATGCTGTTAGAGCCCTGTGCAGTTTGGGGAGACTCCTCCTATCTGCAGGAGAAAGAAATAGGCACCTTTTTACACATGTTGTCAAAGGGAGGCCCAGAAGCGTTCAGGGGAGGCAGGCAAAGGCTGATAATGCCCAAAGAGGATAATCGATGCCTAGCACCCAGGCTGTGAAGGCCTCAATGTCTGATCTCCCTTTCCCACCCCACGCGCAGCAGACAAGCCGTTTCTCTTTTGGGGGTCTTGGCAGGATTTGGGGCGAGACATTGCACAGGAAGTGATTTTTGAAGGAAACATTGGAAGAAGGGACATCCTCCTCTGGAATAATCCCATTCCAGCTGACTCTCATATTCCAAGAAAGAAAAAACAAAACAGAATACAGTTACTCTGAAAACTTCCCGCAATCTCTACTGACTGCTCATTTGTACATCTCCTTTATAACAGCATTTGGCCAGAGTACGAACGCACCAAGAGCCTTTCACAGATGCATGCAAAATCCCACAGCATCCCTGGGAATGGAATCCCTGGCAGGTAATTTTCTCCCCACCTACTGTAAAAGCAACCAGAGAAGTAGAGCAGAAATAGGAAACTGCCTCACAACATGAGAGAGCCCCATTCTCATCTGCCGCTGACTTCGTCCCAGCCTCCTCAGTACAGTGAAAACACTCCTTCCTGACAACGCCCGCTTCATTACGCCACAGGAGACAGAAACTGAATCTGCAGGCTGAAAGAACTTCCTTGTCTTTTTCACAGAAAATGTTTCCCAGAAGATCCATGGGATGAATCAGAAACCAAGAGAAAGACACTAGAGCTGATGCCAGGTCCCAGCTTCTCTGAGCAGTCAATTCCGATGCACTGGGGCAGGAAGGTAAGCATTTCTGAGATAGATTCAGCATTTCCTAGCTATCATTAATGCTTTGGGATGTTCTCTGTTTCTGCTGTTCCATCTTCATGTCCTCTCACAGACATCCACACACACACGATCACTGCGTAGAGTTACCCCCTCCCCATCTCCTGCTCCTCCCTCTCTATAAGCAGCAATGTTTTCTTCTGCTTCTTTTTTTTACTCTGTTGAACTGCCTCACCCTGTCTTCCTGCTTCAGCCTCTCCAAATTTCTGCATGATTTTGCCTTCTCCTCAATATGTAGCACCTTGCTGTTACCTTCCCAGACATCAGCCATGCATACTCCGTGAGCGATAGCTGTCCCAGGCCACAAGGCTGTAAGTATAAAAGCAGTGTATCAGTCACTAAATTCCCCTCTCTCTCTTGCAGAAACAGAGAGAAGAAGAAACTTTCTCCATTTTGGTTATTTCATAGTGACTGATCAGTTCATAATGCTCTCCTTTCAAAGCAGTTCAAGCCTGGCTGAAGGGACTAATTACAGTGGGACTGTGCAAAAGGCAGAGCCGTCATATGCTCTCCTCAAGTTCATGGAGAGCTTCTGTCTCATCAGCTCTGCCTCTGGCATGGTGGGAAATGGCATGGTTCTGTGGTACCTCGGCTTCCACATCCGGAGGAACTGTAGACAGTGAAAGTCTACATCCTGAACCTGGCTGCCGCTGACTTTGGCTACCTGCTCTGCATTGCCATCGAAACAGTTCAGTGCCTGATGCACTGCAATGTGGGAGTGCAGTTTGGGATATTCCTCTTCCTGGATCTTTTCACGTACGGGACTGGCTTGTATCTCCTGACAGCCATCAGCATTGAGAGGTGCCTGTCTGTCCTCTGTCCCATCTGGTGCCGAAGCCATCGCCCAAAGCACTTGTCCGGCATCATCTCCGGCCTGCTCTGGAGCCTCTCGCTGCTGCTGAACATGCTGGGGTACGTTTCTTGCACTGTTTGCCCCTCTAGCAACTGCCACATACTCCTCATCACCATTGGAGTCCTGGACTTCCTCTTCTGCACGCCCCTCATGCTGGTATTCAGCCTCACCCTCTTCCTCAAAGGCAAGTGCAGCTTCCAGCACCTCCAAACAGGCAGGCTCTTCACCCTGATTATGCTCACCGTCCTCTTCTTCTGCTTGTTCCGAAGGGGAAGGAAACACACAGCCACACCACCAAGTCCATACTTGTCAGTTCCCAGCACACTCTCCTCCCTAAGATGCAGGTGCAAATCCCAGGCTAAGAGGTTTCGGAACCTCTTGAAGCCAAAGAGGGCTGCACTGATGCTCCCGTCGTCTGGGGCAAGTGCACTGCATTGGGTAGCGCTGCCCTGCCAGGGAGTGCTGGGCAAGCACCTAGGCAAGCAGCAGCCCTACTCGGAGCACTACCATTTGACACCAGTGCTAGCAGCAAGGAGAGGGAGAAGGAGGGAGGGCTTTTCAAGTGAAAGGGTAGAGGAGGTGGAGGAGCAGGAGCACCTGGGCAGCAGCCCTCTCTGAGGGGACACAGTGAGTCAAATGTAAAACCAGATCAGCAAAGGCTGTGTCCCTTGAGGGATGCTCACAGTTTTACAGCTCGGGTGGTTGTTTCCTTCGTAAGCGCTTAGCTGCCTTGGAGTTTCTCCAAAGTCTGGGGTAAAGTGTGTGTGGCGCCCTCAGCTGTTCGCTCTCGGCTCTTCCTGCTGCATCGCACAGCACTGCACTGCACAAAGGGGAAGGGCAGGAGCGCTCTCTCCTCCTGATTTTCTTGCCTGCTCTTTGCTTGATTTCTGTTTGCAGCGGGCAGAAGCAGGAAAAGAAAGACGACGCTCCCATGGCTGCTTGCTCTGCGATGGACGTCTGCCAGCGGCCATCTGCCAGGGCAGCTTTTGGATCTGCGCTCAGAAGGGCAGGCTGTGACCAGCCTCTGGCAGCTCTCCGTTGGGAAGAAGGCCCATTACCGCTGCCGATCCAGGTAAGCAAGCCTGACAAGGGTGTTGGGGCCCTTGCAGTGCTTCAGAACAATAATCTATATGAGAGAATATTGAACTGAAGCTGTTTAGAATTAATTGCTTAGCATAACTTGCTTAGCATTAGTTGCTAAATTTGCTGAACCCTTAGGCCTCAGGCTGTGAACTTGCTGTGAACTTTTACATAGATAAGTAAAAGGGGGCCCCAGAGCCGGTTCAAGCTAGAGAGATAAAGAAGTTGCATGGACAGCAGGAATAGCCAACCTTGAAGATAAGAAGCAAGTTCCCCATAGGTAGCCAATCATATTATAGCCACTGCTGCGTGCTTTAAAGTAGCCAACCAATCAGATTGTAGAAGTGCCGCGTGCTTCAATGCAGCAAACCAATCAGAATAACCGAAGTGCCGCGTGCTTGCATGCCATGACTGCACAAACATATATAAGATAGGCAAATTGCTGAATAAAGTTGGAATTGAATCTGCATTCTGTGACTGCGTCTGATTCATTCTCGCTACTCCCGCGGACTGCGACACAAGGAAGTTACCATTGCCCCAAGCCGATTTCTTGTGTTACAATGCCAGACGCGAGCCTTTAAAGCAGTGCAATGAACACGCTGCTCGCATCTGTGGCGAGGGCACTGAGCCTCGGCGGGGGCGAGCAGGAGAGCGCTGGGGAAGAGCAGCGCCCTGGGCTGGAGCGCCGCGGCTGCGGGGCGCGCTAGCGCAGGCTGCGGCCGGGCGAGGCGGGCCGGGGCAGCGGCGGGGCAGAGCGCGGGCGCCGGGCGGCGAGGCGTCGGGGCGCGGGGCCGCTGCGCGGAGCCGGGAGCGCGACAGGCGCGGGGGGGGCGAGGGTGCGGGGGCAGCCGGCGCCGTGGGCGCTGCAGCCCCGGGCAGGCTCGCAGCCTCGGCGGGGCTCGGGGGCGCTTCCCGCCGCGAGGGCGGCTGCCGGCGGCGCTGGGGGTCGCGGCGGGTCGTGGCGGGTGGGGGCCGGGCGGGCGCTGCGGGCGGGGGTGGGCGCCGGGGGAGCCGGGGGCTGGCGCGGCTCGGCTCGGCTCGGCTTGGCGCGGCTCGGCCTCCCGGGCGGAGAGCTGTGCCGGGAGAGCCGTGCCCGGCGGCGGAGCGGCTGCCGGGGGCGCTGGCGGGCCGAGAAGGGGGGCCGGGGCCGAGGCGAGGGGCCGAGAGAGCGCGAGCGCCGCTTGCCGCCGAGCGGGCGGAGGAGAGCTGCTGGGGGGGGCGGCGGGCAGCAGGCAGCGCTGCGGGCTGAGACGTGCCCGGCGCGGGGCGCCCCGAGCACAGCAAAGTGCTGCTGCCTGGGGAAGAGTTTTCCTCCCCTCCCCTGCTTGCTGCAGGTTTGTTTTCCTTCTCTGAGAACCCCTGGGGGCGCGAGCAGGTCCGAAGAAGAATGACCTCTGCGCTGCCTTGCAACGTTGCCTAATAGACAACGGCATAGGCAGTAGCCCAGGCGACGCCAGAAAAAACGCCTGTCACCGTTTGGGCAAAGATGGTCGAGTTTTCCGTTGCTTTCTTTTGAGAGAGGCACTGAGATTACTTGGAAGACGTCCAGATGTGTGTAGGTCAAAGGCACTGACGACCACTGGTCTCCTAAAAATGCCAGGCACGAGACTTTCAGGCAATGCACATGCGAAAGGAAGGCCAAACACCTCGATCTCAACAGATCATGTATGTATACGCAATAGGTTTGGAACACCAACAGCAACAAACAGCCATATAAAAGGATTTATATGAGCTTTATTGGTATAGCCTCGCTATATTTGGATATATATACAAACAGATGTCTTTATATTATAACTACAGGCTTTCTTTACTGAATTGAGCACTGAGGACTAAACAGCAAATAATGAAAAAGAATGGCAGAGTAGAAGCACGTTTCCTGTTACTGAGCACGGGAGAAGTTTTCAATTTCTTCCTTCATTTCCTAAAAAAATACTAAAAAAAAAGATAAAAAAGGAATAATAATTGCCAACTAAGCACAGGCAAACTTGCTATAAGCTGGAATAGAAATGTAAAATCCTGTAGCTAGCTGCTTTGTATAAAATGAAAGTCTGAGTAGATGCCTTCCAGGTGGAAGTCAGCAACTCGTATGTAACACAGACTGCTAAGCAGGAAAGAGAGGAATAGCGAATAAGCAGGATACCCACTGTGCACAAGGAAGAAGTGCAGAACAGTGACAGGAAGTGCTGTGTAACCAAAGTACCTCTATCAACTGCGTTTTGTCATCGTCTTGCCAATGGCGGTAAACACACTGGCTGAGCACCAGATGTAGTTTTTTGAGGTGGCGGATGTTACAGTGCTTTGTTGCATCGCCAACGACATTCAGCAGTTGCTGAAGAAAAAAGGGAGACAGTACAAGTTTACGTTAGCATGAGATCATTTGAATAGGCTCTCGATGTGTTCAGACACAAAAGAAAATGGTCCCCCACAACTCGCATCCTCCTTCCTTGTATGGCTAAATAAAAAAGGAGTGAAACGTCCAAGAACAGACTAAATATCGCAGCAGATTTCCATGGAGGAAATGAGCTCCTGTGTCCGACTTGCGAGAAAAAGCAAGGCTCCAGTTTCAGCTAGCATTGTGCTGCTCCTCAGGCTATCAGTCACCTCCATGATCCTAACTGCAAGTGAACTTCTCTGAGAACAGCGGGAACTGCCACGGCCCGTTTTGTAGTAAAGGACAGCGGCTGCCACAGCAAAGCCCCTCTTGCCTTGCATGAGCTTCTGTGGCTGCAGCGCAGGGCCCTGCGAAATGCATCTTTTGAAGAGAGGCCACAGAGCCTCTAGAAAGAGGGCTGCCAGCTGGCAGTGGGAGCCTCCTCAGGTGCTTCTGTCTCCCCGTTAGCTGAATGTTGCCCATGCCTGCAGCTCTGCTGGCAGAACGGATAGCTCAAGGGTTGTCAGCAGAGCGGGAAGCAAAGGTGGATCAGTGAGCTCCAACCTACCCTGAGAGAGATGCTGGTTTCCTTCTCAGCAGGGGGTGAGCATTTCCTCCTCTTCTCTGCTAGGCTCTCTGAGGGCGATGCGTTCCTCCTTCGCTTTTGTCTGCAGGCAGCTGCACAGAGATAGGAGAAAAAGCAAGCCAAAGCATTAGCTAAGCAGTTCTGTCTGCACAATCTAGCACCGTCGTCTTACTTGGTGCACAAGGGAAATGGTGAGAGGGACTGAAGTACCATTGTGCTGGCTCACTACATGCATGTGTTGAGGGAGAGAGGGCAGCAAGCGAAGGGGGTCCAACTGTTATTAGAATTAAAAAGCGCAAGAACTGGTTAGATTATATCATGCATAAAAGAATGCCCTTGACGATTTTGTGCACAGAGCAGACTGTAGACCGCAGGCATGAGCACAAAGCAAGGGCTTAAGCTCAGGTGGCTTCGTCTCTCATCACAGGAAGTAAAAGAGGTGAGAAGCAGAAAAGTCTTTGGAGACAAGCTCTCCTTCCCCTGTGTTCCAAAAACAGAGGTTGCCTAAACCTCACAGACAGACGGCAATGACTTGGTGCGGGGGTGGCGGGCAGGAAGGCAAGAGGGAGAGGAAGAGAAAAAGGAAGCAAAAGCACAGGAAAAGTCCTCACTGTTTCCTATTACCATAAGAACTTGTGCAGTGTTCAGCAACTGCTCTAAACAACATGTTACATTTGAGGAGTTAGCCGTTGCGGGGCCATCGAGGCCAGTGTTTTACAGTGTGAGCCAAGCTCTGTGGCTGGGCTTTATTTCATAAGCACGTTGAGTGACTGTCCTGGGGACTGACCTCACATGCTGCACCTAATTTGGAAATGGAATGCCTTTGGCATAAAGCCACCAGCATCAGCAAAAGCAGGTATTCCATGACAAGAGGGAAGATATCAATGTCATTGGCACCTTATCCAAAAAAGGAAAAAGAAAAAAAGAACAAAGGAAGAAAGGACTTGCCAGTAGAGAGGGGTGTACTGGACTCTGCAGGCACCGCTGGCCATCTCTCATCCCCTTGCTCCTTGAGCTGCCTCTCTTCCTCCTCTGTCAGCAGTCGAGGCTCAGGTGGTGATGCCGCAGGCAGGAGGACTTCCCGTGCCTGACAAGCTTCAGTCAACCAGAAAAGGTTAGCCAAGTGATGATACTCAGACACAAGCAGAGTAAACCTTCGTGCCAGGAAATCTATTACCAAAGCAAATGCCGAATGTCTGCTAAGCTAGAGATAGCAACGCTGTGTTTGTAGAATAGGCTCACCTGCTTTCTTTTGTGGTGCAGCAGGCTTAGCAGCTTGCTGGACAAGCAAGTCCTCGAAAAACTTTCTCCCTTCCTCCTCGCTAGGTGACTGGACATTGAAAACTTCTCCGTAAAGCTCAGAAAATAAAGCTCGTACCTGAGGTGGGAGGAGAAAAGACAGCGCAGCCGTAAGCCCCCCCCCAAAAAAATTTGTGTTCTGCTCCACAAAGATGAATTCCTTTTCCAGTGAAGCTGAGGAATGCTTTGAATAAGGGAGAGACTAGAACAAGTTTGCTTCTTGGCCTTAAAGGTGAGATTGTAGTGGGTCGGCAGGGCAATTTAGGGCATCTTCTTTAAGGAACACCTCTAGGATTAAAGCTCTGTGAAGCGACCCGAGGTTCCAGTGCTCCAAGGGAGGACACTGAGCATCTCCTAGGTTGCCTGTTTTGGATTTACTTGCCTTGCTGCCCTTCAGGTTGAAGCCTTGTGGCAACTGCAGAGGGAAGAGATGCCAGCAGGGTGCCCTAGTAATGCCGGTGTTGAATGGCTTAGGAGAGCACAGTATTTGGGTGCTTAATGGAGTGATAAATTAACATGAGACTGAAAGAAGCCAGGAAGGCAGTGAGAGAAATACCTCTGGCGGGAGATCTGCATGGCAAACATCCGACGTAGCGAGCAACAGCACTGGAGCATATGCTGGAATGCCCTCTAGTAATGTTGTGAGCGTAGCTCTCAAGGTGAGTCCAGCAGCCTCCCACCAGGCATGGATATGTGGAATAGAAAGGATGCTCGGTGCTGTCCTCTGGGCTTCTCGGATCAACTAGTCAAAAGGAAGTTTGGAGAAGACTGTTGAAGCGGGTAGCAGAGGCTGCTGCTGAACAACAATGGATCAATCAAAATTGCCTGCAAAACGGGAGTGCACAAAGACAAAGCGTCCAAACAAGCCACCAAGAATAAGGTAACATTGCTGCTTGGAGCCAGTTCCTTCAGCCTCTCCACAGCGAGAGGCAGGCCTGAATCTCTGCCTGATTTCCAAACTGCTTAGATGTCAGGTAACTCGCCCAGAGCCTCACGCCCGGTGCGAGTGGTAGTGTGCTTGAAAAAACAGGCCCAGCCCTTCAGCAGGGTCCACATCAGCGTGGGGCCACTGCTACACCGCTCGAATCCAGCAAGTGTGTTCTTGCCTCTTCCCTGCGGTGTGATGAGAGAAGAGAAACCCTTTTCTTCCCCCCTCCCAAGCCTGGGTTGCATTTCAGTGTTATAAAGAGGGAGGCTAGAGAAAGGGCATGACGTGCAGTCAGGCTGAGGCAGAGGCGCCTCCTGGGAGCTACAGAGCCTGAAGAGGCAAGGGAAACAACTCTGGAGAGCCTGCTGTCGTGAGCAGCAGCTCTTGCCATGCAGAGGGCTTTATCAGGAGCATCTTGGAGCTCCCTGAGCTGCTAGCAACATCCTTACTGTTTAGCCTGGAATGGAAAAGGTGCTCATGCACAACGTCCTTCTTCTGCATTGTTCAGTGTACAAGAAAAGTGTTCTTTCAGCACGAAATAAACACCACAGGAAGCAGAGGAAAGCCAGGCCACCACCATTAACCGCGGGAGGTCTGCCTGCTTCCCCTGAGTCTATTCATCCTGTGAGATTGCAGAGAGAAGAGGTACCTGTGCGCATCTTTCTTCGGGTGAGGTGCTGCTAGCAAAGAGAGCCGGCAGGTCCAGCACGTGAACCGCAAACCTCTCCAGCGCGTGTATTAGTGCAGGCGCCAAGTGGGAACTTTGCCCGTACCCGGGCTCTCCAGAGATTAAGAACCTGGGCCTGTGACATGTTGGCTGGCAACAAGCATTGCTAGGAGCGCAACTGCAAAACAAGAAGTTTGCAAAGGAAGTGATCGATCAAGACACAGATGTTCAAGGTGTCTTTCTTTGTCCAGCACACACTGGTCTGGATCTCTTCCCCCCGGCCGTGAGGCTCTTATGTTCAGGATGTCTTGACTGAGCAGCCTTGAGGCCTCTGCCTTGGTCAAGTTTAGGTGCAGGGGGTCCACTGGAAATGGAGAAGGTGGTCGGGAAGGAGCAGAAGAACCTTGTGGGAAAAGAAATGCCGTGGGCTCTGAAAGGCCTTAGCTGTATCTAACAAAGTGCAAAACACATAGAACTGGAGGATATTTATTAGATTCCTTCATTCAGATGGTTTCATCTTTCCTTGTGTGCTGTCTCCTAGACTACAGATACAACTTTCTCGTGGTTTTTGCTCTGTTATCATGGAATACGTCTGTGAATAGCACCTTTTTTTTTCTTTTTTTTTGCCCTCCCAGTACTGCAGGACCTTTTGTGGCTCAGGCCAAGGAGCCTAGAGACTGGACCAAGTTCTGTGGGTCAGAAGCCTTCCTGAGCAGCACGGTAAGACAGAGTGAGAAAAACTACTGATGCAGCTGGGACCCCATAAGCTAACTTCTCCACTGTGGGATTGAATTACTTTCCCATTGCACTATCAAAATATGAATGTAAGCATAGTGGCTTAAAGATCGCAAATGAAGCCTTTTTTGCAGGGTTTTTATTATGCCCTTTTAGCCGGCCATTCCTCAGTTTTCTTGAGTCACTCCTGCATTCCCAATCTGGGAAGCTAGGTGACTGCACAAACCCACACTGCATTTTTTTAGCTAAGAGGAGAGACATCACATTTCTTTGGCCTTGAATCCTTGAAGAACAGCATGCATGAAATCAGCATGCCCTAATTGTCTGTGGATGTCTTTGGTGGAGGAAAAGGAGGCTGGCTCCTTCTTGATGATCGACTGGAGCTACTTGCTTTCCTACAACTCTAGCACCTAGTTATATCTCCGTGCTTCCTGCTTGCAGTTTTTGATACCAGAGCACCCTGGACTAACTCTTCTGTCCTCCCTCATCTAATGCCCCTCCCACTTGCAACGGCCACGACAGCTTGGAAAGCCCCAGCAATCAGAAGAATTTCAATCAAAGGACACGGGCAGTTACCTGTTAGAGTTAAGGAAGGTTTGCTTTTGCTGGCCAGGCCTTGGAGGAAACGGCTCATCTTCAGGACCAGAAGGTGACTCCTCATCACTGTCCATGCAGTCATTTTCTAAGAAATGAGTGGTACCATGAGAAGGCAAGAGAGGCTTGTTAACTTTCCCGAAGAGTCTGCAACCTTCTCTTGTGCTAAGACAGCTTCTAAATGCGAGCTGAAACCCGGGGCCTTGTATTTCTTCGTCTGAGGGGCATACGCTGAATGCCATTTTCCAAAGCCTTCAGTCTCTACAGAGCTCTCCTAAGTGTCTGGATTTGCACAAGCTATGTTTTGCTAGCGGTGAAAGCTCCTTTTCTCCTTACAAACGAGACAGATGATGCTGACAGCCTTCAGAAACTGGATGCTTGAGTGGAGAACATAGAGTTCTGTACTGTGAAGTGGGAGGAGTTCCCGGCTCTGCCCTCTCTACCATTCAATTTCACCTCATCCTGACTGAAAGGTTTGTTTCTGTTGCTTGCACAAACTAGCAAGCAGTGTTTGCTTTGGGAGAGTTTTATGGCGGTGAAGGCAGTGAAGCCCTACCTGGCTGTTGGTCCTGCTGGAGTGCAAGTGCTGCGTGGGGAAATACCCTCTGCAGGCCCTTTAGGAGTCTCTGTAGCGTGTTCTGAAGCAGTGGCTTGGAAAGGGGTGGCAGTGGTTGTCCAGGGGAAGCCACAGCCCTCTGTGAAGCTGGTGCAGTCTTCTGCATAGCCACAAGAAAATCTGTTGCTGTGATTTCAATGGCAGCAACATCGATGTGCAGCTTGTGACTGCTTGTGTAGATCTGCGGATAGTGTCGACGCAAAGCACAGAGGGCAGCTTCAGCGCAGAGGGCTTGAATATCGGCCCCGCAGTATCCTGAGCAACAAGAGCAGAATCCAAAGGGATGTCAGCCTCAGGCAGCAGAAAGCAGTCAAGGACAGGCTTTGCAAAGGGACACTCTCAAAGTCTTTGCATGTGGCCCAAAGGGGAAGAGTTTCATGCGCAATGGCAAAAGAGTTCCTGCACTGCAGAGCAGTGCCCTGATGGGGAGCTTGCATTACGGGAGGCCCAGCGCCCTACAGCCTGTGCTTTGGAAGTAGGCCTCTGAGCCAACCTTAGCTCCTGAGGAAGACGCCCCCCAGAGCCTTCCATGTTCTCAGAGGCAAGGGAAGGCAAGGAGACAGAAGCAGCTTGGGTACTGCCTGGCACAAGCTCAGACGCTGTCAGGAGCCAGGCACAGGCAGGAACTCGGTGCGTTTTTTCATCTTACCGACGCATTTTTCAGCAAGCTCCTCAAGCAATGCGTCCAGGGGCTTAGGGCTCCAGTCTCTGGTGTGGATCTTGAAAATCTCTTTTCGAGCCTACAAACCAGGTAGTCACACTGTGGTTTGTCTTAAGCCTCTTTCTCAAAAAGAAAATAAGCAATGCGCAGTCCCCCTCCCCCCGTCACATTCCCGTAATTGCTTGTCTTCCTCTGCTAAAATTAAGAAATGTTTACATTCTAGTAACACACTGCCTGCTTTTCAAAGCTCAGTACTTTTCAAGTAGATAGGAAGAGTAAGTAGAGTAGTAGGAGCAAGAATTCTGACTCCAGCTGCTGTCCTTGAACGAGCAAATGTCAAGCTGTGCCTATGTTCATCGCTGCTCTTTGCCAGAGCTTCAGTGAAGTGTTTCCTGTTTCTGTCCAGTATAGTGTGTTGTGCATTTTTCCTAGCCTTCAATCCAATAACCTTTTTCTCCTTTTCCCCACAAAATGCAAACTAAAGACAAAAGAATCTGGGGTAACCAGAAAAAAAAAAGAGAAAAAGAAAAAGAAAAAGAAAAAGAAAAAGAAAAAGAAAAAGAAAAAGAAAAAGAAAAAGAAAAAGAGAGCCGGAGCTCCCTGCTAATACCAGTAACAATGTCAGCTCCCTAAATGCTTTTGGGTGGCTCCCAGGATTCCCAGCCCGGCCACACTCAAGCCCAAGTTTTCCCCCGAGGCTTTCCCAACTGGAGAACTGAGAACAAGGCAGCAACCTCAGAAGGCAAGAGCCTAGGTGGACTCACTAACTAAGCAAAGAGCAAGCCCTTGGGCAAGGAAGAATGTCCATGTGCTCCAGGCGGAGTGAAACTCCTGTTTGCAGCCTTCCTGCCAGTTCTGTATGGGGAACCGGGAGGTGTGCAGCACGTATGCCACTTGTTTCCTTGCTCGCTCTCGGAGATGCTGTGGGGTAAGCCGGTTTTCTTGTCGAGCAAGGCTCTGTGCCAGTAGCAGGAAGGTTGCTGAAACAGCCTTACCTCTTTGTTTGGCAAGGTGAAAAGGAACTCCCTGTCAAAGCGTCCAGGCCTTCGTAAAGCAGGATCCAGGGAGTCTGGCCTGTTGGTGGCTCCAATGACCACAATCTCTCCTCTGCTGTCTAAGCCATCCATAAGCGCCAGGAGCGTTGTGACAATAGAACTACCAAAAAAATGTTGTTTGGATTCCCTGGGTTAGTAGCTGTTGTTACCTTTGGCATGACTTTCTCCAAAGTCATGTCGCTCAGAAGGGAGAAGCTTTTCTGGATGAGCTGTTGTTAGCGAAAGGACTCATGGTAAGACAGAAAAAGCGAGGCAAGGTCTCGAGAGAGACCTTGTCCGGACACCAAGCTTAGTGACCTGATTTCAACTGCTGCCTTTAAACTGCTATGAAGCTCTGTGTCATTGTACTCGAGGAGTTCAGAGTGTGGGTGTGTGGGTGTGTGTCCTATAAAGGGAAGCAGGTGGGTCTTCTTTTCCTAGAGATGAAGCAGATGACGTGGAGATGGAAGCGAAAGGAAGTACCTGTGAATCTGGTCTTGGCGACTGGAGCGCACAGGAGCGAGACCGTTGATCTCATCAAAGAAAATAATCGAAGGCCGCATCTCATAGGCCTGGAAGGGAAGTACAGATGCAGGCATACTGACACATGTGAAACAGAGCACCACGCAGCGAGAACATGCAGGATAAACATTATGGCTGCAAAGGCACTGGCACTGTGCTGGACCCAACATCTGCAAGATTTCCAGCCCCTCAGGCAAAGCAGCACAGCACGGGAACAGGAAACACTGATGTTCCCTTTTCAACAGGAGACACTGCCAAACTGCCCAAGAGGCCAAGTCCTCCTGGAAGACGTCCACCCCGGAAAAGTAGAGGTCCAACTCTGACCCAACCTACTGCGCATTTCCTCCTTACCTGCCGAAATAATGAGCGCAGCTGTCGCTCGGATTCTCCCACCCATTGACTGAGGCAGTCGGCACCTTTTCTCATGAAGAATGCTATTCTCTTGTCTCCCTGCCTACATTCATTTGCGAGCGCTCGAGCCACCAGTGTCTTTCCAGTGCCTGGTGGGCCGTAGAACAGACAGCCTCTGCAACATGAAAAAAAGAGATGTACGTAGCTACAACAAAGACATGGAAAAGTGCCCATGACAGCCCCCGTTGTGAAAGCAAAGCGGCCTTCCCTCCTAACCAGAACACTTCCCGTCTTAGACAGATTTGCGAGCAAAGCCTGTCTTTCTCCCTGCCACAGTTGGAGTCTCTTGGACTGTGCCTCCCAGAATTTGTTGGAAGCACTGGGGAGGAAGCCTTCAGCTGGGAGGCCAAAAAAGGTCTTCTGTGTTTCCACACCCTACTTAAAACATCAGCCAGAAAAGGGAATTCCTGTGACCAAAGCAGCAAAACATCTGAAGATTTGCACACTTTTAAAGGTATGGAAAGGGAAGGATTTCAAGTCATATTTCAACATCCAGTGAGTCAAGCTTTGTTGGCCAAGAATATATAAAGCTAACCACTACGTCTTGAGATATTATCCCTCCAAAAAAAAAAAAGGGGAAGAAAAAAAAAGGAGGATACTTTTCATGTTGAAAAGCATATTGCAGCAGTTAGCTCTGTAGTTCAAATGCACTGCCTGTTACCTGGGGGGTTGGATTTGGAATCTCTGAAAGAATTCTGGGTAAAGCAGTGGGAACAGCACCATCTCCTTTAAGGCTGAAATGTGGTGAGAGAGACCACGCACACCATCAATTACAGAACCTAGACATAGTTTCTGATTGCACTGAGTGTAGCTACATTTTCGTTTAACATCTTCTATCCCCCTTATACACGAGAGATTAGCCCTTCCGAGAAGCTGTGCCTATAACCTACTTTCCAGTGGAGCTTGATAGCATACAACAGGCTTCCTTTCTCTCACGCTATAGCGTGCCTGTAGGGAGCAAAGATACAGGTTCTTTTAGACTGTGGTACACTTTGGAGGAAGTTCTTCTCAGCTGAGCGAAAAGTGCACTGGCATCACTGTGCTGTGTGAAATCCATTACTTACCGAAAAGGAGTAAGGTAAAGTCATTTTGACTTCTGCAAGGACTCGCTCAGTCTGCCTGAGGTCCATTCTTCCTCAGAACCTGAACTCAAAGAGCATATGAACAACAAATGGACTTTTGTAAGCATGGAAGTAAAGCTCTTTACTTTTGCAGAAGTTTCTCAGGCAAAGAAAATTGCTGAAGAGGACAAGGTAAATCTCCTGTGAGTGAAGCAAGCGTTTGGTTCACAGGAGAATACGTAAATTACTGAGCCCACAGAGATGAGGGGCAGAAGTTGGAAGGTCTGGCTGGAAAGATGATCCAAAACCGAAAACAGCAGCAACAGGGAAATACACAGGAGCCGTCTGCAAATTCTTCAGACATGAAGCACCTTTACAAGTGCTCCTCTCATGCACCTTCCCAGTGCTCAAAGACTCCAGTAGCCATGACTGTCCACCTCCAAAACACTCCTGTCAAACCAGGTTGGCTCCACAGTGCCAAGGACCACAGGTGTGACAGCGGCAAAGGAGGAAAGAGTTATTGGAGCGAGGACCAAAGGTCCTATGACCGCAGCTGACAAGGGACTAGTAACACGGGGGTGGACGCGCTGCCAGGGAGCAAAGATTCTAAACGTGCAAGTTCTGCAGCCCTGACAGCGCCATATTATGGAGGGCTCCCGCAGGCAGCAATTCCCAGCAGCACCGAGGACTTCCCTAGGGGCACAGAGGGAATTCCCAGCCTACCGAGTTAGTCCAAAGAGCTCTTGTGGCAGGAAGAAATGCTCCTCTCCAACGACCTGCTGGGAAGGTCACCAAACAGCGTCTCGCACTGTCCCACCACCTCCTCTGGCCTTCTCCTGCTCGCTGCACAGCAGCTGCTCCAGAGCAGAACAGGGCAGGGCAGAGCTGTGGCGAGAGCAGCCCCAAGCACCTGGGCTCAGCTCAGGCTCCCAGGGCCATATGGGGAGGGCGCAGCTGTTGCTGCGATGCACTGCGTGATGCCCCAGGCCATGTCACAGAGGGGCTGCAGGGTCCCCTTGACCCCCCAGGTGCTGCCAAGGTGGGCCCTGCAAGGGCAAGGGGAGCTGCCTGGGGCACTTTAGGGAGCTGCCTGCACCTCACTGCCCACTCCCCAAGGACAACAGGGGGCACGGGGAGCCACAGGAGGGGTCCCCCAGGCTGGGGCTCACCTCAGGCATGCCACTCCCGCAATGTCCCCAGATCAGGGTTGCGGGGCTACAACTGCTGGCCAGGAGAGGCTCTGCTCAGGAAGGAAGGCCTAAATGAGCAAGTGGATGAATGAAGAGGAAGACTGTGACTGCACTCTCTCAGCCTCTGGGGAGGAAGGGCCAACTCCTAGCTGTTGCTTCCCTAGGCCACAGGCATGGAGATGGCATGGCCTAGTGAAGGAGCAGAGGGGTTTGCTCTCTCACCCTGAAAACTGTGTTAAGGCAAATCCACCATGAATGCCTCCAAACGGTGTCAAAGCCTGGGAAAATCAAGAAAAATAAAAGTGCTTATCGGAAAGGTCATTTCTTTCCCTCGGCACTAAATTCTCTCTGCGTTAGAGACGACGTCTGTGAATCCTGGTCTTGGGGTGGGTTCTAACTGGGGGGTTTTTGAAGATGTGATCCTAACAGGGCAAAACCAAAAGAAGGGTGGCGCCAGGTGGAGATTATCACTGGAGCCCCAAAAGCCCATTTCCCTTCTAAAGTCACTCGTTTTGCAGAAGAAAAATGTGATGCTCAGATGGAGCCTGCAACACTCGCAGTGCCATCCCACCGCTTGGGTTCCCAGTGGAGGAGACTGAGAGCAGCTTCCCATCTACAGCGTGACAACGCAGTATCACACACCCAAACGAGGCACGGGAATAATGCCTGCACGCAGTACATTCTGGTGACCCTCTCTGGTTACTTCTCAGTCTGCCCGGAGGGTGGTCCGAGGAGCGGCCGGCCCTCTGGCCTCTTCGGAAGGAAACGATGCCTGAGGTCTTTGCTTTCTCACCTGCTTGGTAAGCACTGCAGGCTGAGAGACCCCTTGCAGAAGCAGAACAGATAGCTGAGATGGCTGCATGGAAAGCAGAGTGGCTTTACACCGAGTGCCTGAAAGGCATCCCCTGCACATTATTTTCCGCCCTGCAAATCTGAGGGAGCCTCAAAGGAAGCAATGGAGTGAGCGAGACAGTGGGAGCAGAGCTGAGTTCCTACTGACCCCCGTGCCCCAACTCTCCAGCTGCAGAGGTCTGTGGAAGGGGCACGGTGCCTTCGGCAGCAGCACTGACTGCAGAAGAGAGAAGCTGTAGAGGGGAAGTGAGTGTGAGTGGGGGAAAGGGAGGGGATGCGAGCGTGCCGGGAGGTGAATGGAGGGGATGGGAGCACAGAGGGAAGGTAATGGAGGGGCTGAGGGTGCGCGTGGTGAGCAACGGAGGGGATCAGAGGAAGCCTTGGGGGAAATGGAAGGGAGGAGAGTGCTGAGGGTGGGGAAAGCAGGGGGCTCAGGTGCTCACGGAGGGAAACAGAAGGAACCTGAGGATGCAGGGAGAGGACTGGAGGAGACTTTAGCAGGTGTGAGGGGACCAGAGCATCAGCGCATGCATAGAGAAGGGATCTAAGGTCGCACAAAGGAGCCTGGAGTGTGCCAAGGAGGCGATCGAGGAGACTGCAAGGCACACGACTGCACGCCCCCGGAAAGCAGACAGCGACGCACTGGCTGCATAGAGCCCATGGCTTTAAGCTGGCAGGAAGGCAGCGCCCTCAGGGTGCCAGCACCTCGGCTCTGCCACACCAGGGCTGGGCTGGCGGCAGCCACACTCCCAGCATGCCTTGGGGCATCCCCACGGCATGCTGGGAGCAGGGCTGCTATGGGGCACCACGGCTCAGCCCGGGGAGACGCGGCCCCTGCCCCCGTGGAGCCCCAACCAGCTCTTTCCCCCTGCCCCACAGCCCCAGCCCAGACCTCCTGCCCCATGGCCCCAGCTGCCACTCACTGCCCCAAGGCCCCAGCTCTGTCCCGGTGCCCCACAGAGCCCAACACAGAGACCTCCTGCCCCATGGCCCCAGCTCGAACCTCCACAGCAGGGGCCCACAGGGGCAGTGACTGTGGCAGATTTCGAGCACCGTGCACTCTGACCTCCGTTCCCGAGACTCTGCCAGGGGCATTACCAGCACGGCCCCCAAGAAAGCAGCCTCCACGTCAGCCCCTGCTGTTCCTCTCTGCAGAGGAGGCAGGACCTTCTGCCTGAAGCACTGGCTGGGGCCCTGGGAGCTGCAGATGCTCTGTGGTGCGAAGGAGGTGCCTGGGCAGGAAGAAGCTGGCGGAGGAGGAATTGTGCCCCAAAAGCAGGAATTCCCTCATCCTCCTCTGGCCCACTGGCACGTGTGTTGACACTTGCTGGTGAGTCGTGGGGACATGTCATGTGGCAGGGTTGGACGCCATGGCACAGTGCTCAGGCTTCATGCTTGTCAGGAATGGCGGGCTCCAGGCTGGGGGTGGGAAGTGGAAGGAGAGGCACCCCTCGGTTTTCAGGCATGCCCACATTGCCTACTGCATTGCCACCGTGGCCTCTGTGAAAAGCCCGTGCAGGGAGTGTGCAGCGTGACATGAGCAAGGGCAGGTTTGCAGGGGGGAGTGGGGCTGAGAGGTGAGCATGCAGACAGCTGGGACCAGATGGCACCAGTGTGCAGGGGTGCACTTCTGTGTCCTTCAGCCCCCGGTCAAAGTGATGACTTGTGGTCTCCAAAACCAGCAGACTGGCTTTCACCTGGCAGCCTTTACACCCATTTGAGCACCAGCCAGCACTGTTCCTCTTAGCAGTTCATTGCTCCTGAATAGCAGGCAAGGAGTGTTGTTGGCGAAGGGGGCCGCCCATATGAAATCTGGAGAGCCACAGTGTTCACAGCAGAGCTTGTCCGTTCATGGGTATCCCCAGAGCTCTGTAGATGCAGGAGCCAAAGGGAGTCCTGGGAGGATGCCTTTTGGCTTAACGAAGCTTTGTGTCAGGCAGCCCCTGCCTCGTTTGATCCTAGCTTTGGATCTCAAAGCAAATAGAAAGCTCGGAAGGAGAGGAGAAGTCTTTTTATGCATGCCATGCTGCTGTTGAGATTTGTTTAGGCCTCTTCTTTGCACTGTGCATGCTACTGCATTGTGTAACCCTGCAGACTGGTGCTTCCACCGAGGGTCCTTAGCCTTATACCTGAGGAGCCGTCACTATGGGGTTTATGTAGGCATCAGAGGGGCAAGTGTTTGTGTGGAGAAGGGCTTTGTTCAGCCCTCTCGTGCCACACCAGGACTATGTTCCTGGAGCAATGCGATCAAAGCAATCTGATTTTGACTAATAGTGGGATTAATGAGCTTTGTCAGGTCTTGAGCTGTCCAACTAAGGATGCTCGTTATGAGCCCAGGCCAATTACAGACTTAGCTGCTGCCTTTAGACATGGGGCTGAGAACGATCCTTTTTTCTTTCATGGCCATTTGTGTTTCAGACATAGAGACAAGATGCTCTGAGGTAGTTCTGTTGCAAGGGAATAATCCCTCCCTGCAGCTCACATTGCAGGTGGGCTCCATCCTCCCTGCTAGGCTCCCTCAGAATGTTCTTTATTCTAAAATTAAATGAAAAATTGGGATTCTAAGTAATGGCAGCAAAATTGCCAAGACCCCAACACAGCAGAATCCTGGAAAATTTCAGTGGGGCATAAATGGAGGTGGTCACTGAAGGAGTGGGGCAAGGAAGGAAGAACAGCCCCCTCCCCAAACTGGCAACTGTGTCCTTGTTTTTTTCTGTATCCTTGGTAGCGGGTAGTAAATTCCAGCTCTTCAGGGCTGTCCCTGCACAACTCTGTGGCTTCCTTTGCAAGGCCATGGCTGAAGAAGGTAGAGTCCAGGGGGTGGGGGAACCTGGATGTGTTGGTGGCCGCACAGGCTACAGCCAACACCGAGGGGGTCTGTGAAGTAAGTGCCAAGGTCTGGCTGAGCTTATGGAGCAAGGGACTCAGCTGAGGAAGACTCCAGGGGCTGTTTGGGGAAAGAATGGTCCCGCTGTGGTGGCCTGGTTAGGTTGTGCGTGAGGATGCTGACTCTGGATGGAGGGAAGGCAAAGGAAGGGAGGAGAGGACTAAAAGGAGACATGGCTCAGCCTAGCAGGAGGAGAAGAAACGAGTAATTGGAGCAAGTGACAGAAGCGAGCGTGAGAAGCGCAGTTTAGGGCACTACCCAAGCAGCTGGAAGTCCAGACTGGCACTCAACCTAGCCTCCACAGGTAACGACACAGACTGTGAATGCTCGTAATGGCAGAACTGAGCTGAGGCCAGGGTTTACCTTGTTTCAAGCAAAGACAGGCTGTGAGGCGATCAGAAATTGCAAAAAAGTCATTTGCGCATCCTCTGCAGACATGTCCCTCGTTTGTAGCTGGCTAACTCTGCTCCTAAATTCACTGTTTCCACCATTCTGTTATTTCTCCCTGAAGTCCAGCTGAGCCCCTTCACTTTTGGGCCATAGCCGCCTGCTGCTATTTCAGTCTGCCCTCACCCCCATGCATATCTGAAGACCTCTTTCCCAAAAGCTGTTCCTGTGAGGTAATTACATACTCAGTTATTTCCAGTTGATAAACCTCGTGTGCTTAGAGATGCATGCGATGGACACACATGCAGAATTACCACTACCTTAATAGCCCCAGTATTCCTCCACGCATCCCACAGTGCCAGGTCCCCTTCCCGCTTCCAGCACAACATCTCCCAAGGAAAAATAAATAAAAATAAATCATCTCTGTAAGTGCTCCTATTCCCAGGTTTTTAGCACTTCCTTTTAAACCAACTGCCCAGCTAGTCAGCTGGTATAGTTTGACTTTGATCCATTGTTACATTTGAGGTGGAGAAGCACTTCCAGTTTCCAAAGCATTTTTCATACCTACTTTCTTGTCTGGTTTCATTTAATTCAAAACACACTCTATTATTACATACTATATGACTGTATTGCAATGTCTATGGTATACATTCTGAAATATCTAATAATTTCTTTATTGAAATTAAATGATTCAAAATGATCAAAGTGAAGCATTTTGATTTTTCTCAATTGAAATTTAGCATAATTGACCCAGAAGACATTTCAATGTTTCAACATTGCTCTCTCATGCAAAAGGAAGATTAGAGAAGTAGGAATTCACCATTGAAGAGAAACACTATTTGCCCAAAGATGGGAGAGCTTTGGAGAGCAGCCTCCACCAGGAATATCAATGACTCCCCCACTGCTTCTGACCTTCCTTCTCTTTCTGCAGGTGTGGGAGTGAGGGCAAATTTAAGATAGCATTTAAAATACCAGCAGGAAATTAGTGGAAATGGAAAAGGTCCCATGTCCCTGTAAGATGAGTTTGCAAGAGAGAGATGATGAATTATCTTCTTGAATGGCCTGTCTCCTTCCTTTACTACAAAGGCAGCTTAGACAACCAGATTAGATTCAGTCACCTAACTTTTAAATAGCTTAACTGCTGGGAGATGAATCCCATCTGCTGTATAGACATGTGGCATGTGTTCAAGATCCATGATGGGTCTGGATCTACTGCACAGTTCTGTCCAGGAGATGCATTTCACATTCTCTGAAATATCACACTGAGCTGCACCGTGTGCTGTTCTGACTGTCTTTATGTGCACAGTAAACTATGCACATCCCGAAATCTGGGATGCATGGAGCCTAATCAACATGACATGGAGAAAGCATGTGTGAAATTGCACGTGCATGTGTAAAAAAAACAAAACCAGAACTCCTGCCCTGGAAATCCACCAGCCTTACCCTCCCAAGCCTGCAGTTCTGCGCCATGCCATCACACCATATTTCCATACCACAGCAATGCAGGAGGCCAGGCTCCATGATTACTCTTTCAAATGCTCATAGGTGTGAAACACTTGGGGAAAACATACGGGAAGACTTCCTTACTGAGCTTTAGCTGTATGCAAGTGACCTATTTAAAGCTAATCAGGCTTCCTCTGTGTTCATCAGAGAGAAAGAAGTTAGCATCTTCACAGAGCGCTTCTTCCTTAGGACAAGTTGAATCATCTCCAGGAGCTGCCTGTCTCTCTCTGTTGAGTCCAGAGGGGGTTTAGATGACTAGATTAGATTCAGACAAAGCTTTTAGGTGCTTCCTGGTAGATGACATGAGCGTTTTCACCCACAGTCCTCCCTAATTTCTCCCTTTTATCTCTACTGAGAGATCTCCAACCACCCAGGCACCAGCATGAAGTCCTTCAGTAGGATGCCTGAATTTAGGCGAGATGAACTGAATCCTAAGAGTCAGTTACTCTAACACAAACAGATAATGTAACTCCCTGTATTTCTCTTGTTGCCAGATGTTGAACTTTTGACGTATTTGGTGACATAATCAATACGTTCATAATGGATAATTTGCTGAAGGAGCACAGTAACTTAGTTCCTGCAAGGTGGAAGTTTCACAGTTATTCAATTCACCGCACAGAAGAAAATCCTCTTGTCTTCCCTTTACTCTGCTTCCCCAAATACTTGTGCTGCTTCCCCAGCTATAATACTGGATTGTGTCACTTCCTCCTTTACCTATGGATGTCCCCTTGTATGACTTTTCATAATTAACTTGTGTGGGAGAATTATGACAATTTTCAGAAAAGTTTTTTAAAATGTAGCGCCCTACTATGGCTAAAGAAAATCCAACAAATAAAATAGCCATCTTCAACTTACCGGAAAGCATCAGCACCAGTGTATACACATTTATACACACTGAGGTTTGTGCCTTCGCCATCTGGTGGCAAAGCACGATCATAGCATGTCCACAGAGCTGAGAAAGTTTTTGGACCCTATCTATTTGTTTGAAAATGGGGATTCGAAATAAGTAAGATGGTTGAGAAAGTTTCTGTTTTCCAACGTTTGTTGATAATACCATCAGTTATATACACACATCATTTGGAGATCTTCTATTTTGTAAATAGGTGATACTTATTGTTTACTGCTGCTACTTGTTTTAATGTATTACCTTGTATTATATTGTACTGACCAACATTGCATTGCATCATGTCTGAGTGTTGTGGCACAAAAATATCCGACATGCTCTTTTCAGATAGTTGACTATGCATCTAGTCATAGGCTTGAGCAAAAGTCTGTCCCAGCTTATTCCAGTTATAGCTGAGCACATTGATTGATCTTACCCAAATTTAAACCTCTGCAGCAGATTTGAGTTCATATGACCTTGTCAATTTAATCTTCCTTTAAAGTTAATAAAGAAAAAAGGGGGACACTTCTTGGGCACCGTTCATCTTTTCTTAGAAGGGACATCTTCATAGCCCAGGATCCATGAATCTTCTTCGTAAACTATGAAGAACACGAGATGAACAGCTTAGGTGAAGGCGATTACTTCTGAGATCATATACCTTATATCATAGACAGCCATAGCACAGACAGCAAAAACCTCACATCTTGTCCTTCCAACTGGGGAATCCAAGTCAGTGAGTGTAATTATAACCCGGTTACTTTCTCGTGTATCCTGAAATATTGGAGCTGAGAAAGATATCTGAGCCATATTACATACTAAGATCAAATTAAAAAAAAAAAAAAAGTACTTCTCTTCTTCTTTTTTCTAACTCTTACATCGCATAGGAGGGAATTTACTAGTTGCACTGGATAGTATGAAATTTGCGTTTTCCTGGCCTTAGAAATTAGTAGCTGAAAGATCTATTTCCCATCTCTAGTTTCTTTGCTATGAAGGATGGCCATTCATTTTCTTACACCCACTGCTTAATCCTGCCTGCTATAACACTGGATTTCAACACAGTTAGAGTTGCTTGCTTTCTCAACTGGGAAGTAACATCTGTGTTCACTTTGGAAGTTCTTGTATGATCCAACCATAAGTTGCTATGTAATTGCTTCTGAGACTTTTTTTTTTTTCTTTCAGTAAGGACTGGATTATTTACCAGATTTGCCTATAGACCCTTGATCTCCAGATGTCTATACATACATATAGAAGCTCCATTGTTAACCAGATGAAAGCCTTTTCAGATCTCCTTCTTTTTCAGAGTGCTGGGTATTACCAAGAGTGGAATAAATCCAAATCTTCTCAACATTTTGGAAAGAGACCATCTCTGTTATACAAAACAGAAATAACAGAGATAAAGTCTGTTTGTATTTAAAAGTAGACTGAAATTTAGCAAAACATCATTTCAGGACAATGTGGAACTAGAAGGTTACAGTCTAGGAATCCTAGAATAGCCTCATTTTCACACGTGTTCTTTGTGGCTTGTATGTCCAATTCATTGATAGAATTGATACAGCAGCAGCAGATTGTAGTGATGTATTCTTCTGTGCAAACAAATTGCAGTTACTTACCTTTGGTTTAATAAAGACGTGATAAGTGAAAATGGATATGAATTTAACTCTTTTCATAGTCGTGGAGTTTAAGTGCAGTTGACATCTACTCTGGAATATCATTGTAACCCCATGCAGACAAATGCATTTGAAACCTTAATTTCCCCAAAGATGCTCTCCATCCATTTCTGTCTTCACAGGTAACTTTGTATATCCTGCACACCTTCAAAAGTCAGCTCAGGAATTCATACGCCCATGTACCTACTAGTCAGACAGTCAGTTTGTTATGAGTGTGAATGGAGCTTGGTTTGGTGCAGGAACGAGCAGAATTAATCAAAGAGTGTTTTCTGTCAGACATTTGTCTAGAAGAATGCCATCAAGTTGACTGGAAACAGTTGGAATCCAACCAGCAGACTTTAATATCCTTTTCTGAATACAAAAAAATATTAGTATCACAGTTATAAATATGGCAGTGAAGGAATAGTTGGTTTATTTGTAATAAAATCTGGAGTAGCTCTGCATGCATATGCCTGCTTATGGAATTCATCTCACCTAGAGATATACCTTTAAGCATGCCTTTGTTACTGTCTTCCATCTTAGTTTCTTCTCAATAGGGAGGGGGAGGAAAAAAAGTAACAGGTGTTTTTACAGAATGGTTCATGTGAGTATCTTAGACATCTGCTACATGATGAGATGAGTTATGCCATAGAAGTGCCCATTTTTTCCTTCCTTTTCCCTATTCAGGATGTGTAGAATGATAAGCTCAGGAGGCTGCAGCCAGGCAGCCCTGAGCAAGGTGAGCAGAGAAGACTTGGAGATGGTAGCCGAGTTCAACCAAGAGTCCAGATGACCAGGAGAGTTCCTGGTGATGAAGCAGGTATGAGGTCAAGCTGAGAAGTCAGCCTGCGGGTCAGAGCCAGGATCAGGCCTGGTGAGGGTAACCAGGGACAGAGAGAGTCCAGTGCCTACTGGCAGGCCCAAAGTGACAAGATAGGTGCAGGGTCAAGCTGGGAGGTCAGTCCACAGGGCAGGGTCCAGAGCAATGGAGTCTGCACGCTGAGCTGAGCTGAGGTGAGCTGAGCTGAGCTGGAGATCAGTGCTCCTCTAGGGAAGCTCAGACAGAAACTGAAGGCCCAGGGTTGAGCTTAAATGGGGCTCCTTGGCCCATGGGCAGGAGGTGCAAGTGGATGCCTCAGGCGAGGATGATCAGGCCCATTAAGGCCTGTTAGTGCCCTCAGACCCTGGAAACAGTAGTCATTGAAATGCTCACTAGCATATGTAATTTTGATTTCAGAATTCAAAGAACTGGGAAATGTTACTACCTCTTTAAGGTCTGTCAGAGACTATTTCTTCGCTTTGCAGTCTCATTTAGCCTACTTCCCGCTAACAGCTCTTGAACATTGATACGTATGTATTTACCATTATTAGACTGTGACTTAGTGGCATTCATAGTGCTCCAGCTTCACACTGGAACAATCTAGGTAGATAATGTATGTTATGGCTGGTTTGGGATAACACAGACAAGTGATTACATTTCAGAACGGCATTTTGGATGAAATCAGTATTGTCCTCATTGACCAAAGGAAGTAAGCTGTTCACCGCTAGCGGGAGCATATGATCATGATCGTTTTTTGCCAGTTGTTCTCCAGAGTGTTTCAAGACAAGATTGCTTACCTAATGTGAACAAATATCTGAGCAAAACGGCAGCAGAAAATTACACCACAGTAGCTGAGTTCCTCCTCCTAGATCTAATCAACAAGGCAGAAGCACAGCCCACTCTCACTGTAATGCTTTTAATTATTTGCCTGATGACTGTAGTTGGAAATCTGGGCTTGACCGCATTGATAAGGATTGTCTCCCCAAACCACCCTCCCAAATAGCTTTTCCTTAGCCATTTGGCAGTCTTAGACCTCTGCTGCTCAGGCATCACCCCCAGGACGGTGGCCAGTCTCTTAGCAGAGAGCAAAGCTGTCTCATTTGGTGGCTGTGCTGCCCAGATGTATTGTTTCTCTACATTTTGCACCAACGAATGTTTCATTCTGGCTGTGATGGCATATGACCAGCTGGAAACCACTGCTATACAAAGCTGTCATGTCATGAAGCCTCAGCATCCAGCTGTGACTTGGTTCTTACTCTTGTGGGTCTCTAATCTCAATGATACACAGCAGCTGTGCCTTTTGGGTGTCCTTCTGCCATTCCAGCATCACCAGTCACTTCTGTGGTGTGGTACCCCTGATGAGCCTCTCCTGCTTTGACATCGGGGTTAACAAGATCATCCTCACAGCATTTTGCATCTTAGGTGACATCTTTGTCATACTGGAGGTACGCATTTCCTACATCTACATCATCTCTGCTATCCTGGAGTGCCACTCCAGCGAGGGAAGGCACAAAGCCTTCTCCTCCTGTGCACTTGATAGTTTTTGCCATATCCTTTGGCACTCCAGCTACACACCCCAGAGCTCTGGCTCCTTGCCTGACCAAGACCAGGTGATGTCTGTGTTTTATACAATGGTAAGCCCCACGGTCTACAGCTTGAGGACCAAGGAGGTCCTCAAAATGAGGCACTGAACAGACTGTTACATGGAGAAAATTGTTTGTCAGTCAATAAAACCTCCAAAGGAGTTGGAACAGGTGCTTAAAAAATTAAAATGATGAGTACAGCTGTTCATGGATGAATTTATTCTGAAATAATTGCTCGTTATGCAACAGAAGTAGGAGAAAAGTGAATGCAGAAGTGAAGAAAGATATAACTGTAATATTAAAGACTTTTCTGTAATAGCAAGAGCTACAGCTTTATTGTGAGAAAGTACAATTGTGACACTTTTGAAGGCATTTAGTTTCACCTAAGTTTTTACTTTCAAGTTTGATGCCTTGAAGACATCCCAGCTTTCTTTTCAACTGTTGCTAACTAGTACCACTTCAGCAGTATCGCTTCCATGTTCTGTTTCCATTCCCTTACCTCATACATCCTTGTAGTCTTTTTTTTCCTGACTCCCAGTCTGAAGGTGATCATTAACCTTTTAGCAATAGTGGGTCACATTCATCAGGCACCATAGACTGTTTACAGTATTAGTGATGTGGGTGACTCGAGTCTTCCATGCAAGAACAAAGTTACCACACAGCAGGTGGTCCTGAGGGACAGCCTACCCTCTTTTGTTGTGGGTGAATATCCTTGAATCAATTCACAAGCATCGCAGGCTAAAAATGTGCACACAGAGGAATTTTTTACAAATGCTGAGGCTGGGATTCATCTTACTTAAGTTTAGACTTTTGTTAATAAGCTGCCAAAGCATAAACCAAACTTGTAGGCTCTTTCTATAGCTCATGAAGGCAAATAAAAGTCTGTTTGCCTCCATAGTTTGATCACACCTGTCTCTGTCTCCCTTGAAAGGTCTATATTTATATCTATGAGTTACAGGAAGAGTGTAGAGTGACCAGCTCAGGTTTATGGAATTATTTCAAGTCCACGTTAATGCAGCTTAAAGCTGCCCTGAGTTCTGGTTTTGGATCACATTCCATCTGACTCAGGGAGCTGGCTCTCAGAGAACAAAAAGCCACTGGCTTCAGTAGAGAAAGACTTCAGTCTCAGCTGCTTTGGCCATGGAAGTAGCACAGAGAAGGAAACGTAACCTGCTATAACACTGCCTCAATACACAGAGTTATTAGACAAATGGGTGTAAGACCATTTTTCCCTATCCTTAGGAAGGACTGCAAGTAAAGGTCCCATAAAAAGCTACACTCCCTCTCACTGGGTCATCACTCAGAGCAACCCATTCTGCCCATCCTGAACCACTTAGACCCCTTAATGTGTAAACGTAGTGTCTGAGGAAGAAATATGTTCCACTCTTCCATATCCTTAGCTTTATCATTAAGACTGACAGGTGTCATTAAGCAGTAACCAGTCAGTTCCCAGAGCAACTCTGGCAGCATCTAGAAGCACAAATTTTCTGCAAGCAAACATTTTCATGCTTCCTAGAATACCATGGATGTTTCAGATATTGCTGACTAAACTGTGAGAGAGGACTGCAGGAAAGAAAGATAAATAACCCAGACAAGCAATACCTGTTGATCCACTTTTAACCCAGCTATCTCCTGAACACCACGGCTTTCTCATAGTCTAGACGAGAACTCCGGGAGCCATTACATTGCCAGTCTAATGCAGTCTGGAAGAGGAATCGGTCCAATGCAAATACATTGCAGACCTCATGGTGCAGCCCAGACAGACGAGCTTCCCTCACTCATGATCTTACACATGGCACTGCACATTCATTGTCCTGGGAGTCGCCCCCACTCCACAACACGAGCAGCCACTGTAAGCACAGTCTAACTAAGGCTGCGTTACCTGGGACATTTCTGCCTGCCTAAGCCCCACTGATGACTTTCCCTGCTAGGGACAGTCAGAGCAGATCACTCTTCAGCTGAGTAACCCAATTCAGCTCTCTGCTCTGAAGGCCAACAGTTTGTCGAACAACCTCTAAGCCCTCGAAGTAGCACAAGTAAGCTAGCTTTCCTGGCAGGTAGAGATGTCCTTAAACTCCTGCCAGAATCAGGGGAAGGGTCTTTGTTCATATGTCTCAAAGGCTCCTCAGCTTCCCAGAACAGCTGTCTTCATCATCTTATCGTAAAGTAATTTCAATAAGTGTCCAGTGATATTGCAAGAGCAGAGAGAGGTTAATGGCAAGCTGTTACTAAAGCATGATATCTATGTCAACATCTTCCAATAGACCATTATTTTTCTTTTCTTCAAAAGAGTTAATTATTCAAGGACCTTACAAGAAAATTATATGTGGGATTAGGTGGAAATGCAAAGGCAGTGTTAAGGCAGAGGCACCAGAACTCTAAGCAAATCACCAGCGATCACCTACTTGAAGAATTTTCTATCTGCATTTGAAGAATTTTCTATCTGCATTTGAAGAAAAATCTACCCCGATGGATGGACACATAATCTGAGCCTGGATGGTTCACACACGAACAGGTTATCACAGCAAAATATCTGCTCCACAGATGAGCAGGCTGCCTGAAACTAGATGGTCCATGAGCCAAAGAGGTTATCTAACAAAGGACACGAGTCCAAGGGTAGATGTGTTATTAGAGACAACAGGAGTCTTCTGTGGAAAAACCAGCTAACTGTGTATCAGGACTGTGCATTTTAATGAGAGGAAGAATTATCAAGTTTGATCATAATTAATAACAGAGGTGGATTCACATTCAGATGGCATACTTAATGCTTAAACTCCACGGAGTTGCACTGCAGCTCTTCAGAGTCAGATAAGCAGAATTGATTCCTCTGATATCTTACACTGTACTGCTATTTACGTGAATATGGTCTTATTATTATTAAAAGAATTTTTATTAAAGTTTGCAGTCTAAAGCTTTGTTAAGCTTTGTTTGTCAGTTGATAGGGACAGACATGACGAGGGTTCACTGAATTTGCTAGGATACTTATGTCATCAGTTTCACTAGTAAAAAGTAGTAAGGGCAGGGAAGGAGACGGGCATGTCCTATGATCAATGACAACAAAGACACCCTTAGAGGATGATTCCTTCTGCTTATCACACTTATCTTAAGATGGGATGAATTGTCCTTTGAAGGTGATATTGCTTCCTTTGTCTATAGGGGGAGCCTAGAATAGATGTTGACTAGACCCCTAACCAAGGGTAGGGGAAATTAATTCACAGAAAGATTCTTCATTACAGTGCACCTGCTGAGACTCCTAATTAAGGCCTGGTGTCTTGCAGGAGATCTAATTTACAGACATTAAACTGTATCGAGAGTCATAAATACACCAAGTACTTCAGTAACACCATTTTTCTGAAGAAAGAATTCCGAAGAGGCAAGCTGAGTGTTAGAATATCACATTTGATATTGAAGTTGTTTCTCAGCGTGTCACTCCACTAATGTTTCACAACGCCCAGGCTGCAGGTCTGCTGCAACATACAGGGAAAAGAATGAGCTGTTGCTCCAAAGGCAGTACTGAATTGCATAGTTCTGTAAACATCAAAGCAAAGAACATTTATCTGGGCATTTACCTGGAGCAGGGAGGGGCTCTATTGTAAATCTGAAGTCCTAAAGTTTTTCTGTTTAGATAAATCTTCTGACTTGTTTCAGTAAGATGTCTTTGAAGTGAAGAAGGAAGCTACTCACTCTTACGAAGGTACATGAAATGTTTGTAGCTTTTGAAATAAGAGTTTATTTCTGGGGTCAATACGGCATAAAATATCTCACACCTTCATGCAAGAAAGGTAGGCCTATTTCTTCATTTTAGAGATGAAAAAGATCATTTTCAATCTGCAGATAGAATCATAGAATCATTTAGGTTGGGAAGGATTTCTGGAGGTCATCAAGTCCAACCTCCTCCTCAGAGCAGGTTCAGTCAGATCAGATTGCTCCGGCCCGATCCAGCTGAATTTTAAATGTCAGCACAGATGGAGATTGTACAAATTTGCACCTAATCCAGTGTTTGATCACTCACGTTGGGGCAGGAGAGGGAAATTTCCTCCTTCAGTTTCCCAAGTAGTCCATGGAAGAGAGCAACCTGTTGATAGCAAGCTCATTGAAGCCCTTTTCTGAGAATTAACTGGGCTAGTTGCTGTGCTTTAGGGCAGAAAAGGTTGGGTAGGTTGGAGATAAACAACAGCCAGCTATGCAAAGATAACTCAGTGTGTAAAGGCAGTCTGGTCTTCTGTGCACCTAAGCAGGGTAAGCATTTTGCTCACTTAAACTGTGTACCTAACCATTATAGGCTGGTTTTAATCCTGCTGTCTGCTTCTTGAAATGGGCAAGTACTTCTGAAGATTTGGCTCAAGGGGGGAATAAACTGGCTTGGTATCTACAGTATCTACTCTTGCCTTTCTGGATGAAACAGGTCAGTAAGAGAATAGTTTTGTACATATGCAATACCTTGAAGCCTATGCTAGAAACAGACCTCAGCAAGAATTGAAACCTCCATTCAGTCACCCACGTGATAAGAACTCCGCTTTGAGAGTGTCAGCCAGGTTACTGGTAACCTCCAATAGATTAACAATAATTTTTCATGTGAGGTGAAGCTGGTAGAACCTTTACAGGGATGACTGATTCCCTTTTTGTTCAGGATTCCTTCCCTTTTAGCATGAGATTTTTCACCCTCTAAATGGAAAGTATTTCATTTGGTGACTCTTCCCAATTTATTCCTGAGCAGAAAATGGCCACTTTTCCTTGACAACAGGGATGCAAGCAAATGAGAAATCCTTTCTCAGCCAAACCTGGAGGATCCTGTGGTATCTCCTCCTCTTTGGGAAGATGCAAAGCTGAGTTTTCCTGCTGCTGTTGCCATTTAGTGCTTGCCACCATTTCTTTCAAGAGAGGAAACTCTTACTTTCTTCTGCCAGGATGTGGATTTGTTCTTTGTATGTTTACAAGTTGCAGTCCCAAAGGTCAGGGTGGTGGAGGTCCATGTAATGAAGGCAGGTCTTAGCAAGTTGGCACAGCTGCAGCCTAACCATTATATTCCCATTTCAGCAAGGCTGAACAGGGGCTGCTTTGCCCTGTTAATGGACTTTGTGGCCCATACTGAGCTCTAACTACCCTACTACCAATGCCCCGGGGAGTTAGCTAGTAGGCAAAAAATGTATTGGTGATTACAATACAGGAAGAATGATGTCTGAACTAGTGTCAAGACCACCTATCTTCAGGAACAAGCGGGCCATTGCCCTTGGAGTGGGCCATTTGGATGATACTGTACACCCAACCGTGGCCACGAGTGAGGGGAGAAGAGTGCTCCATAGATGTCCTCAAGAAAAGCAGACTTTTTTCCTTAAAAAAGGAGAAAGAGGACACACGAAAACCATTGTAGTGCCGGACTAGGAATGGTGTTTCACAGTGCTGCTGCTGCCTTTTGAATAAATTATTTTATCTTTCTGCGCTTTCTTATCTCACCTGAAAAATAGGAACAGTACTCCCTTGTATCACAAGTCATTTCAATGCGTAATTAAAGAAGTCTACTCAGAAGCTATGATGAAAATGCGCCGTACTTCCTTGTGGCTACTGAGACAATCCATTGTGTGTTGCCAGTTTCCCATTACTTCTAGGTGTTGAACCAGTTTCTTGTCGGGAGATAACATGAGTGTGCTAGCAACATGCCTGAGAGGAATCACTGTGTGGCCATTGAGTTTATCCTCTCTGGACTAACAGAAAGCCAAGAGGTGAAGGTAACCCGCTTTTTTTAAGCACATTAATAGGGAATCTTGGAATGATCATGTAGATGAATGTTGATCCCCCGGCTTCACACACTGTGTACCTTTCCCTCACAACTTGGCTTCTGTGGATTTCTGTTACTCCTCAGCTATCTCCCCGAGGTTGCTGGTGAACTCTTCAGCAGTGAGGAGAGCCATTTCAGTCAGTGCCTGTGTGGCACAGCTATTCACTTGTCTCCTCATGGCTAGTGCTGTGTGTCTCCTGCTGGCAGTAATGGCATATGACTGCATGTGGCTCTCTGTAACCCTCTCCTTTATGCAACTGTCATGTCCTCAAAAGCCTGTACACAGATGGTAATCATCTCCTCTTTCACTGGCTTTGTCCAGGCACTTGCGCAAACTATCTCCACCTTCACATTCTCTTTCTGTGACTTTGGTGTTATCGGTCATTATTTCTGTGACATCCCCCTAGGATCCAGCTTTCATGCTCTGACACCTATAGCAAAGAGACGGTACTTCACATTTTTGGTGTGTTTCGTGGCACCTTCACATCTCTGGCAATTCTCATCTCCTCCATCTACCTCATCTCCACCACCCTGAGGATCCACTCCTCCAAGGGCAGATGCAAAGCCTTCTCCACCTCTGCTTCCCATCTGAGAGCTCTCTTCTTGTTTTATGGCAGCACCGTTTTTATGTGCGGTAGCCCAACATCCTGCTACTCATTGGACTGAGATAAATGGGCCCCTCTGTTCTCTACAGTGGTGACTCCAGTGCTGAATCTTACCAGCTACAGCCTAAGGAATAAGGAGGTGAAGGATGCTCTGAGGAGAGTTTTAGGTCATATCAGAGAAACTTCAGCAGACTTGTTAGAAAGAGAACTTTGTTTGGGGAAAATTTATCAAAACCTTGGTACAAAGAGTAGGACTTCCAAGGAAGATTTGATCAGCTTCCAAGGGTGAGATTCAGAAAGGTACTTAATTGTTAGAAGTGATTTTAGGTGGACTTTATACTGGTTGTATCTGCAACTTCTATCTTGAAAGACTGTGTTCCTCTGCTGCTGAAAGCTGGAGGAATCCTGACTCTTAACTTGCAAGTTCCAAGCACAAACAGGACTCCTGCCTGAGGAGTGCGTGGCACAGAATTGCAGTTCTCTGTTCTTTTAGGAACGTTTGCTCATGTAGGAAAACCACCAGTCCGTCAAGATGAGAAAAAGCTTTCAGAGATATTCAAGAGGAGAAAAGAAATGTGATTTGAATTTATGGCCACTTCTGCTACGTCTTCAGTATTTGAAAGGAGTAGCCTCTTCCAGTGCAACACACAGAACCTGAAGTTCTGGAAAGGAAATCTTGGAGAAGAGACACCCGTGTTTTTGCCCCCCAAACACTAGCGAAAGTAACTGTCCCTCTTCTCTTAAATCTCCCTCTTCTGTCACTCATTACTACCTCCTTTTTCCCCTTCTGCCTGGAAACATGAAAAAACTACAGAAATGCAGAAAAGATTGACTTCTAATTTTGCTACCATTGTGAAGTAACAAGAACTTGTTCCTGCTTTTCATCTCCACATATCAGCAATCCACTTGAGGCAACTGAGTGAACTGGTAGTTATTTTAAGGACATTGGACATAATTTGAAAGTTAATCAAGCTGCAGTGTTCTTTCACTTAAAAAAATGCTGAAATAAGATGGTGACTTACCAACTACATGTCTGCCATCAATGTGATTTTGAGAATAAACGAGCAATCATTTCTGGGAGATGAGAAAGTTGGGAAAGGCTTTGGAATCCTTTTATCAATTCAACTAAGCTAGCTCTAAGGATAGGTGTTCTATCTCTAGTAGATGTTTCATCGCTTCTGGCTGAGTTTACAAATGCTGTCCCTCAGTTGGCAGAAGGAGTTGAAATCTTTATTGAGCTGAAAGTGACAGAATTAATCTCAGACAGGCGAGAGGTTCCTGCCTCTGCATAAGGTTTACAGTCAAAGGGGGATGGAAAGAGGTCTTGCAGATTCCCTTTGCATTTCACTGCAAGCCTGTTAGGGCTGTTATTTCCCCTGACTTCCTCTCCTTAAAGCTGTGCATAACTATAGCAAAGATTGTGTCCCTGTGGTCATCTATGGCACCCTAAAGAAGGATTTTACAAGTCTCAGGAAAATACAGCCTTTTGGTCCTGCTAGTTGTCAGCTTTCTGTTGCTGCAGAGGCTGAAGCTCAAGGTTTATCTCTTATTTCTCATCATTAAGTATCATCAGATATGTGAAGATCACAGTTTTTACACGTATCAATGTTGCACTGTCCTTATCTTGAACAGAGAAGTGAGATTTTTAAACCAGATTTCTGAGGTGTCCAAAATTGTCTCTTTCAGTGGACTCCCAGCTCAAAGGAAGGAAATAGCTTGAGAAGAAATCACAGGCATCATTTTACTTTATTGTGTATGTTTACAGGTCTCTGGGAAGAGCAATGTACACTACTACTCTTCCAGAAAAAGACAGGTAGGTTGTCATCAAAGAGCTTCCCTGCACAGCAATGAGTCATGTCTGCACACCTCTCTCTGCGTTGATGTTTAAGATAGTCAAAGCCATCTCGAGCTAAGCATCAGCAGAACCGGCAGCATGTTTCAATCAAGAATCACAATCTCAAACCTAAATATGCTTTCTGACAAATATCATCAAAAAGAACAGATTTTCATAAGCCCCGCATTCATCTAAGCCGTGCATTCACCTATCCCTTAGTCTCCACCTGAAGAAACCCAGACCCAGATTTGGGAAAATGCCTGCCTTGAATCACTTGTCATGACAGCAATGCTAAAGTAAGTCTATTTGCGGTAGAACAGCATTGTCCAGAGTCAGGAGGTCCTAGGGGCATTTGGGGGTTTCCCTGCTGCAAACAGTTGAGGAAAACTCGATGAATCAAGAACAGTACTGTTAAGAATTTTAGGGAAATTTTCAGTGTTCAGCTAGGAATTAGGTTAGATCTTATGGAGTATGGAGAGATATTGGATCCCTGTATTTCCACTGAGATACCTATTCCTTAGATCTTTATAGTGTAAAGCACCAGACGACTGGCCAAAGTATGAACCTTCATCCAGTCTCTTAATAAAGCGGTGAAAAATGTCCCGACAATTGAACTGGATTGTGGCTCCAACATTGACTATGGTATTTAACCGTGCTTGGATTGCTGCTCTGATAGATTACAAAGCTCAGCTATGACATAAGGTCAAGGCCTTGGAAAGGTGTTAGCAGAGCTCCTTTAAATGAAGCGTTCCCAGAGACACCAGGTTGGCACAGACTGATGAAAATCGGAGTGAATGCCTGGCATTGGGAAACGGCCTCTGTGTCCATCAGTGTTCCTGGGAGCCTTGGAAAGCCTAGTACAGTGTATGTCACCCTTCACTGTAAGGCAGACACCTAGTGCAGCATCCTGCTCCTCTCATGCTCCTATTTTACCATGCAATGAATCTCAGTCCCCTCAAAGGTCTCTTGCTGTCTTCAGCAGCTCTCTCAAGTTGAGGCACCTCATGTCAGCACACCAATATATGTGAGATGAAACCTGCTTGTGCTGTGCCATCCTGAAGGATTTGCTTTCTCTTGGAAGCTTAGCACCACCATCACTTTTTTTGTGTAGAAACATGAGCAGACACCACTCTTCGAAGCTCGTAGGAGCTATTGGGAAAGCATAACCTCTCAAAATACCTAGTTATTCCTCTTAATGCCAGGAGAAGCCTAGACCTGAGACTTACACAGCTCTAAGGTGTCTAAAGGTAAAAGCCACAATACCACCCCAAAGACTCGGGTTTGACTGGTGACAATATGCTCACATCCTTTTTACTGACAATTTCCAAAGAAAGATGAGAGCTACATGAAACCTTGAATTTAGTTTCAGTTCTACTCTTGTCTGCTGAGAAGATGGTGGAAGGGCGCATGTAGATGGAAATGCATGGCCCAAGGAACAGAAGTGCAACAGTGATATGGGAGGTGCAGGCAGAGAGTGCTTTGAGACGCCCTTTGGAAGAGCGTGTCCTCAAAGAGACCAAAATAATGACGTAGGACACAACAAGAACAAGCAAAGAGCCTGAGGAAATCAGACCACTATTGGCAACCACGATGCAACCAACCACGTAGGTGTCAGTGCAGGCCAGCTTCAGCAAAGCGTGTACATCACAGAAGTAGTGGTCAATCTCGTTGGGCCCACAAAACAATAGCTGAGCGGTCAGCAGGGTCTGCACCAGGGAGTGCACACAGCCTCCCACCCACGAAGCTGCCACCAGCCGGCCACACACATGCTTGTTCATAATGCTTGTGTAATGAAGCAGCTTGCATATAGCAGTGTAACGATCATACGCCATTGCTATGAGGATGAACATCTCCGTGCAGGCAAAGAGATGGACCCCAAAGAGCTGTGCTATGCAGCCCACAAAAGAGATGGTCTTCTTTTCAGCAAGAAGGTCATAAATGAGTTTGGGAACTGTGACAGTAGAGTAACTGATATCTACAAAGGACAAGTAGCTCAGGAAGAAGTACATGGGAGAGTCCAGCTGTTGACTGTTCCGTTTAGTGCTGATGATAAGCAGGTTTCCAAGAATGACAGTGGCATAGAAGACTAAGAAGAATGTGAAGCATACTTTTGCTAATGTATCATCTTGTGTGAGTCCCTGGAGAACAAACTCCGTCACATTGTTTTTGTTCTTCACATACATCACGTAGGCAGGACCTGAAGCACAGAATAAAGCCACCTGTGATGGCATTAGAAACACAGTGTTATCAGTACACATCCATGTCGATCACTGGTATGTTCAATATCAATGTATTCCCTTTTATGCCTTTTGGGGAAAGTTTCCTTTCAAAGTCAATGCTTCTCTCAAGGAGTGACAGTTGATATCTAACTCAGAATGTATTACTGAAGTGTGTAATAGCGAGCTCCACTTATTTGCTTGAGGGAGTTGGTGGAAATATCCTCCAGATTCATATTTCTGACCTTTGCCCCTTTTAAAAAGGAAGACTAGTCACTAGGTTGCCTAAACATCCACTTCTGAAGTGTTGATTTGGAAACGAAAAACTGACTGAGAAGGATAGTGCATGTTACCATTTGAGTCTCAACACGTTAGACATCCCCTAAGGAATTCTGCTCAAGCAGTGAACGTACCTTCTTTTTCAACCCTCTGGAGGAATTCAACAGAACTAGTCCTTACTAGTGCTCTCTGGCTCTGGTAGAATGTCCATGCATTTCTGTGCAGCCATCAATATTCACATCATGACACAAGGCAGCTGGCTAATTAACATCACTTCAACTATCAGTGTAGATCCTTCTGGAGGAGGTAAAGTGGACACCTACCTCATGTCTGTTTAGCAGAGATGTGCCTTTAGGCACAAACTGTCTTTAAGGCGCCCTAAGTGAAATCAGACCATGTTCAAGGCATGCCAGGAAACCTGAAGCAGGAGAGTCATTGTCCTATATGTGCTGTACTGGGCTACATCTTGTGTGGATTGGTTCCGGTTATTGCTCATGAGTTTCTGGGTTGCGACCTCAGCCTCCAAAAGAGCAGGTTTGTATTTCCTCAGACCACCTTTCCTACAGTACATGGGTGAATACTGGAGATAATCTGCATTAGTGATGTGTCAGTAAGGTTTTTGTACACCTCAGCCAAGTTCTGGACTAGGCATGGAAACCCCCATAAACACACCTGTGATGCCCCTGGGGTAATAAATACACCGCTGCTGAATCTCCTTTACTCACCAACACCCTTGTATTCACCTTTGCTGCACTCTAGTGTAGTACGCAAGTATCACTAGTGTTCAGTTTCTACACTGAAAAGATAGATGGCAAGAGCTGCATAACAGTGTCCACAATACTGGCAAGTCCTTTGGGCTCTTAATCCTGTTCCACAATCACAGGTCAATCAGTTCTTTCTCACGAGATCTCTGCCTCTTCCACCCTCCAACTTTAGCAGCAGAGGAAATATTCTTTCGTGTCTCCAGCCCTATCTCCATGCCACTCCGTGGGCAGAGGGAAAGCAGTGTGGGGAGGCCCAAAGCGTGTGTGTTAAGAGCATTGTTGCCACGATGTGTACAGCTAGAGGGGACAAGTTAAGACTGAGTACATAGGCAGTGCTGCAGCTACCTATTGACTCCTTGACTCTGCAACACCAGAAACTTCCTTTTGACAGATATTTCTGGAAATGGCATATAACTGAAAAATAAGCAAAGAAGACACCAATTAAATAAAGGGTAAAAAAAATAGAGTTCTTTCTACTTTCTCACAAAAGTCACTCAACAATAATGTCTCTTTTCAAAGGCAGGATTGCCTGCTATTCTCCTCTGATGACCTTCTTGGACCACTTCAGGCACTTTCATCAAAATCTCTCAGCTCCAAGCTGCTTCTTATGTGTCACGAGAGCAGTCCACATCTCTGCCAGGGCTGAAAACTACAGAGGATGAAACGGACAGCCTGAATGTCTAGCTCCATTTCTCATTCTGCAAAAACAACTTCCAAGAGCATCTGCAAGAACAACTCTCTTTCTCTCCAGATGGGGAAGTTGTGGCAGAAATATTTCAAGTAAATTGCACAGCAGAAGCACAAGCTTACCAGAAGCAATGAGATCGCAGAGGCATGTGAAGTATTCTTTGTCAGAAAGAATCAGTGGACGGGGAGCTAAAATATATGTTTTGGACAGCTATTAGAGTAATCTCTACAGGGTGACTGTGGAGCGTGATCACCTAGACCATGTCACATTGTGTGGGGGTTTGCTTGCTTTCTTGCTTGCTTTCCAATGCTGTCCAGATAAATGGACTTCATTTAGTATTAGCTATGTGCTTCTTTTGGAAACATTTCTATTTAAAATCAATGTCATGGCTGACCATTTGCAAGATTTTGTGTTCACATTACCCTTGCAATCAAACATTTTTTGAGTAAAGATGTCTCTTACACGTGTCACATATTTTTTCCCTTCCAAGACAATATTTCACATATGCTTTCTTATTTCTTATTAACTTGCTCTTACCATTGCATGTTTGCAGCATAAATAAATATCAGAACTGTGCTATATGACTGTTGGCACTTAGACATCTGGTCTGTACACGTTTGAAACAAGAAGTAAACGAGGAAATTATTTCAAGACTTTAAAAATGTTTGTGGTCAGGCCTCACTACTTGCCAGGTATTTTTACTCAGGCAATGCAAAATACAGAAGCAGCTGGTTAGTCCTCATATTAAGTCATTATAAGAATCTGGGCCAATGTGTAGAGGAATAGAATGCTGTTGTTGTTGCTGTTGTTGTTGACGCCTTCCATAAGCTATGGTCCCGCTGTTGCCTGCTAGCATCCAGCAGCCGGAAGAGAAATCAGAAAAATCATGGCGTTCTTCCCCAAAACATTAAAAAAAAAAAACCAAACTAACAGTTTTAAAATTATTAGCCTTAGCTTTAACTGGCCGTGTGCCCTAACCCCTCAGCAGTTTCAGCATGAAGGGGGTCAGTGGGCCCCATCTGTCTTTCTACCTGCCCCACCTAGGGTGAGACAGACCAACCTCTGAAGGCACCTGTCCCTCTCTGTTGACAAGGGTGCTGAGCTAGACAACTGTCCTTCATTGCATGAAGAATTTAGACTGCTACAAATAGGTGGGGATGGTCCCACCTTTAGCTGTGTCCACAGAGCGTGAATGCTGGGTGAGGGACATGCTGGCCCAGGCCTGAGGGACACTATCCCTCTAAGCCTTGAGAATCAGGATTTATCCCAGTTCCGTCCTGCTGGCTGCCATCCACATAACCCACCACGGTGAGGAGAAGACACTGAGACGTCCGCAGTGTACTGGTGCATGCCTGTGAAATGGGAACCCACTCTGCCACCCCCTGCATAGAGCAGAGGACATTCGGGGAAGCAGAGCATTTGCGACATTGTCCCACGGTTTGGTCTGTAGATCTGCCGCTCTCCTGTGCAGGGAACACCTTCTTATCTTGAACCACACTTAAGCCATGTTAAGGTGCAACACAAGTGCAAGCAAGTGTTTATAGGGAACATGAAGTGAAGGAAGAAAAAAGAAAGTGCTTTAGTTACTTTCAGAGTGCATTACACAGATGTCTTTCTCCCTCACGCAGCTCATTTGCTCTTTTCCTCCTGGCAAGGTAGGAGTCAGGGTCCCGTGGCTCCTTGTGGCTCCTTTGGCCTTGTGGAGAACCTTAGCTGCTATAACTAACCTCCCTGTGGCAGCTTTGGCTGGCTCTGAGATGATTTAATCTTCCATCTTCACATCTCTTCCTTCCTGCAGGAGTAGCTGCTCCAGCTATTCCCTTGGAATACATGTTTCTTCCTTTGCCTGGACTTGTAAATGTGCCCTGTTGGGCTACAAGGCATACAGACCTTGAGTACAGGAATTATTCCCAAATAAATTTTTTTTTCATTGACGCATAAAATTGTGCCCCCCAATGCTTTCTTTGCCCCCCAATGCTTTCCTTGCCCCGCAATGCTTTCTTTGGTGGCGACAATTTCCTACGGTGAGCAATTTATCTTTCACTTGGATCTTTGATTCTCTATTAGTCTAAACAGTAAAATGCAAAATCTGAGGCAGAGATGAAGGGCAGAGGGGATGGCTAGGAAGGAGGGCATTAGTGACAGGTGAACTACTGCAGAAAGGCAGAGAGTTGCTGCACTGGAATGGGAAGGGGAGAAGCTTCTCCTCATATCACCTGCATCAGCAAATGACCCAGCCAGCATCTAATATCAGCAGTTTAACTGCTAACCCATGGATTCAGCATATGACAATGCAGTACTCCTAAGAAGGCATTTACTCCAAAGTAAAGGGGAAGGAAGCCTTTGGTACAATTGCTTCCAGCAGCAGGTGACCAACAGCCTTGCAGACACCTTGGGCCATCATTTCCTAGCTGAGTAGATTACAGAGTAGATGGAGTTTGTCTGACGGAAAGTTTACACCCGGGAGAGCTCAGACTAATGGGATGCTCTGCCTGGAACACATTTTAATATTTTTGATAGCATTCATTTCTTTATTTTCTGGTGTCTCAGCAGTGCTTGGAAGCCCCAGTCCTGGGCCTGTGCTATTCAAAAAGAGAACATAAAGGGAATCCCTGCTAGTCACAGAGTTTACAATGCCATTCCAATCAAAACATGAACTTTCAGTGTCTTCCTAATTACTGCAACAGCTAAAACCAAGCTTTTCTTCAAAAGGGAGCTTTCAGTAAATTTTCCAAAATGGAATTATAGTGAGAGAGAGACTTGATTTTCTCAGCTCCTGAGAAAATGTTACCACAGTTCTACACCTCACCCTTTTCACTCCAGACTTTTCTATTCCACAGTTTTCTCATGGCACTTTTCATCTCCTCATTTCTCAGTGTGTAGATGAGTGGGTTCAGCATGGGTGTGATGACAGTGTAAAACACAGCCACGCTCTTGTCCTCTGAGAGATTGCTGGATGGGCGTATGTAGATGAATGTGCATGGCCCAAAGAAGAGAATCACCACAGTAATGTGGGACCCACAGGTGGAGAGGGCTTTGTACCGCGCTTCGGACGTTTGCCTTCTCAAGGAAAACAAAATGACAATGTAGGACGTGACCAGGATGAAGAAAGAGACCAAACAAAGCATTCCACCATCGGCAACGACAGTGATGCCCGCAACATAGGGGTCTGTACAGGCCAGTTGTAGTAGGGGATGGACATCACAGAAGTAGTGGTCAATTTCGTTGGGGCCGCAAAAAGGGAGGCTAACAGTTACAAGGGTGTGCACTATGGCATGCACAAAGCCCCCCACCCATGAACCCATCACCATCCAGCCACACACACGCCTGGTCATGAGGGTGGTGTAGTGCAGGGGTCTGCATATGGCAAAGTAGCGATCATAGGCCATCATTGTGAGGATGAAGATCTCAGCGCCGCCGGAGATATGAAACCAAAATAGCTGTGCCATGCAACCCCCAAAGGAAATGGTTTTCTTCTCAACAAGGAAGTCAGCAATCATTTTGGGAGCTGTGGCAGAAGAGAAGCAAAGATCTGCAATGGACAGGTGGCAGAGAAAGAAATACATGGGGGAGTTCAGACGCTGACTGCTAACTACAGTGACAACGATGAGCAGATTTCCTGCCACGATAACAATATAGAAGAACAAAAACACCACAAAACATATTTTCTGCACCCCTTGGTTCTTTGAAAGGCCCAGAAGAATGAATTCCTTCACACTGCTTACGTTCTCCATGTTTATCAGTCGGGTGCCAATATGCAATATACAGCTTATACACCTGGGAAAACAAAGACAGACACATGATTCATCAGCATTTTTTTCATTATTAATAATGAGTTCTATTTCAGAAGTGGATACAAACCAAGAAAGATATAGCATTAGCATTAAGCTTATGAAGTGTTTAGTTTCTGTCATGTATTTTTTCACAGCTATTTAATTCTCCACAGTACAAAGCTTCTGCCATGGCTTTGGTGGCACGGAGATAGGTGCACTCTGTGATATGTTCCTTAATCCTGGTCCTCCAGGATTTTGAAGGACTGGCTCCATGGCCGATAGCCTTCCGTGCACTAAGGACAAGGCCAGAGTGTTCACCTTGGGCACTACAAGGCAGATAATGCAGCATGTTTGCCCTCAGGGGAGACAAAGTCCCTGACAGCAATCTTTGTAAAATGGGTGTCTTTAAGAATACCTGGAAATATTGCTCAGAATGATGATTTGCTTTATAAGTACACATGATCTTTGAATTCTTGTTTAGAAGGGAAATGTAACCACATGCAGAGAAAAGAACTCTCTTGTGTATAGACATTTTGAAACGTAAATATGAAATGTCACAGGCGGAAAAATGAGTTCTGGGAAGGTTATCTATCATGGAGGGGAAAAAAATTGCACATATGACTTAATGGAGTATTTCACATTGTTCTAAATCTCAGCATTGTTTCTATCAGAGGAAGGAAGAATGAAAGACTCTTGTGAGATCTTCTGTCCCAGCACTGTACTGATTTTACCTAGTATGATTTTTGATACACTCTGCGTGATCCTTTCAAGGGTTAACTTAGCTTAATGAAGCTAATCTAACTAAACTCCTTCAACAGCCAGTATAAGTCTGATTCATAGGCTGATTCAGAATGACTAAATTAGGGTCCTTTGCAGAACCCTTTTTTCTTCCACTCACTATGAGGAGCTTAAGCAAATTAGCACCACCAGGTTAGAATGACCTTTAGAGAATAATCCCTTTTCGTGCCAGAAAGTAGCGCAGAGCTTTTTGCAATGCCATCCACCTTTTTCAGGTTATGGCTGAGCTCCTTGTCCCTAGGCATTTCTACATCCATACAGTTTCTCATTCGAGACAAGGTCACATTCCAGCATAAACATGGGACTTCTTTGGTTCACCCTGTGTTCCAGCTACAACCCATCGAGCATTACATGTCACTAATAAATGAGTAGCCTACATCTTTAGAAAGAGTGTAACATCTCTAGCTTGCCATTATGCACCCAGACCACCAGAATTCCCTTGCTCAAAGAAGTGTGGGAACCACCAGATTAAACTCTTCACAGAGAGTTTAAGGTCAGCCAAAAGCAGGCACTCTTTTAATAAAAATATCCACTGTATGGGCTTCCTTCTAGGATCAAAACATTCCCCGTCAGCTGGTGTTAAAATGCACCATTTTAAGTCCTGCAAAATTCCATCACAACCAGGTCTTCTCATTTGTCTTGGTGATCTGTGAGCAAATCTGTGGAATGATTCAGTTAAGCCAAGTTATCTACCAACTACTTCCATCTGCAGCATAATCAGAAACTCTCGTGCAGGCACAAAGTGATGAAGCATCCACAGGAAACACTGAAACTGAGAAAAGCCAAGATTACTTTCAAACCCACAAAGTGAAGCCGAGAGAGGAAGTGGGCAAAGTTAGGGACTTTTCCTATGCTTACAGTTGTACTTACACTAGATGAAAGTTTTTCAAGCAGAAGGGTAAAATTTACATGGATGGTTCCCCTTCAGATATTTCTACAAGGAAAAGGATCAGTAAGAACAACGGGAGGTCAGTTTCTCCCTCGTCTTACCAAGTTGTGATCCTTTCTACCCCTCTTCCTTCTAATGAGCAACGACGTAGACTTCTCAACAAAATAAATGACAGGGATGAAATGAGCACACCTTTATGGTTGTGCAGTACCCAGTCGAAAAGAAATAGCTGGGCTCCATCCAAGCCAGAGCATGACTGGAAGCATACCACAGCAATCGCAGGGCCATATTTAGGCAGTCAGAAAGGAGTGACCAAGAGAGAAATGATCGGGGAAACTATATGCCTGAATACCAGCAGATGGCAAACTCCTGAGCTAAAAACAAGGTGTGCATCTACAAAAGTACTGATTCACAATTCAGACAGCTCGGCTATGTATATTGCTTGAAAAGGTCCTTTCCATCACCACCAAACTGCATTTAACAAACTACCCATCTGTCTGATCTCATCTCATCGCCTTAAGTCATGTAGGCACCTGTACCTAAGCTAGGCATATTACACCTGACCAGTCTACTTGTAGATGTGATGAATCATGTGCTGCCGGTACCCGTTTCTTACTGTTGACTCCAAGAGGATTACTAGAATGACTAATTCAGTAGAGGATTCCCACCAGTTATGGCTTATCTCTTCAAGTGCCTTTGCAGGGGTAGACCTGAGCTATATGACATAATGCAATCAGCTGCAAAATAAAATGAATCTCATGTGTACTCTTAACATCTCAAAAAGGGTGAGAAATTGCACCATCTCCTTACTGCATGCATTCTTCCCGAAAATCTCAGGTGGTTATGGGAAACAAAAGAATAATATCGAAGCAATCTAATCTGCGGCTGTAGAATTAGCTCTGTATATGATTCTAGCCAAAGATAACTAGAGATAACTTCAGTGGAAGTTCCTTTCTGTATTTTCACGTTTGTGCAAGAAGAAAGGAAAAGGAAGAGGAAAGCAAAGCAAAACAAAGCAAAGCAAAGCAAAGCGAGAAGCCAGAGAAGCTGCAAAACTTACCTCGCCTGTGTTTAGAGATCTAATATTTTGTGTAAGGGCTGTACAACTTTATCTCCTCAACTTCTGTCTCTCCTGGTATGAATGTGTTAGAGCACAGCATCTTTAAAGAACATAGAATGGCTTCTGGAAAGCTTCCAAAACTTGCTTAGGAGGTGGCTGTTAGTGTATAATCCAATCCCACCTAATGTATTACTTGCTTTCGTGTGTCACAAGTGTATCTTGATGTTTCCTGCCTGTGTGAGAAGTGGTTTAATAGGCTGTGTGGATGATGTGACCTGGGTGTGCTGAATGACGCTTTCATATCCCAGCAGCTGCACAAAGGGCTGAGAAGAAAACCGTTTAAGTACCAACTTTTAACCCTCTCCCAGGAAATCTTCCACCTGAAGGGCTCTTGGGGCTGGAGGAGGGAGGGGTGGAGGCTTGGTGAAGGGAAGGCGTGAAAGAAAGGGGCAAAGGAGGAGAATGAGTTCTGTCTTGACTGAAAAGTTTAAGTAAATATATTTTAAAGAAACAGTTGTCAGTCAATGCTTTTATAATGATATCACAAAGGCATTTCAGGGTTTCTCCATAAGAAATAACAGTCAAAGGAGTAGCTGAGTATTCAACTGGACAAGCATATGCATGGAACTATCCAGCTAACGCTTCTCGGAGTTCTTCCTTACTCCAAGCTGACAGTTTTATGGATTTCCCCTGTGTAAAGGGCCATTAGGTCCACTGCTCTGGCTTCCTAGCATTGTGAATGCTAAAACAGTCCATTTGTAATCTAGATATTTTCTCTCCTTTTTTCACTTCTGTGTATTCCAAAAAACATGTAAAAGAGAAATCCTCATTAAAGGAAAAAAAGAAAGAAACCTCAAGCTGTAAGAAGAGTCACGATCCTCCAGGGATGGTAAAGAATTCCTATCACAGGAGTCTTTTAAGGACAGGTTGGGCTCATTTCTCTCAGGAGTGGTTACGATTAAGTTTTTATAGGGACAGAAGATGTCCTGGGTGACCTCTTGATGACCCTCCAAGTCCTATCTCACTAGAAATTTCATCACTGGAAATCCAGTGAATAAAGCCTCTTTGCAAGAATTTGCATGTTCTAACAGAGGTCAGTGAATTACCAAGTCAGTCAAAAAAGTCCTTCATTTACGAATTGGGAAACTGAGGGAGGAAGTCACCTATTTAATGCCGATGGAAGTCAGCGAGTTTAACCCTGACTTAGTCACTCTAGGCTCTTCTGCGCAAAAAAATGAATGTCTCTGGAGGCAGATGCATCTGATCTACCTCAGAACTGATTTTAGGATGCGATTAGGTGTGAAATGGACATCTAGCTTTTAAACAAAATAACTTAGGGCGGAGAAATCTCACTGTCATGATGGGCCCCATCTTTCTTAACCTGAGCAGCTGCAGTCAAAGGTGAACCTAAGAAATGAAACAAACGAAGCAAATAGACATGCTGATTTATATCAGCATATCATCTCAACCAAGGCCCAAGTCAAATTCATCGTTTCTCTCAACTCTACTGTGTATTTGTAGCTTATGCCTCACGGATGTCAGGAAAGACATTGTCTCAGCTACTGTCCTTTCCTTTGTTTTGCTGAAATTTCTGGAAATGTGGAATGGCCTGATAGCAACATAGTTAATGTCTCCATCTCCTCTGCACAGAATGCCAGCGATCTCCACACTGAAAACAGAAATCCTACAGTTAATGAGAATAAATACTGGTAAAGAAATGCCTTGGTGAAAATAGTCCCCTAACTTAAATGTCCTTTACTGTCGCCTGGAGTCTTGGGCAGGTTATTGAGGGTTAACAGTAGTCACTGCAGGAAACAAGAGTATTGGGTAGGAAGGTAAACAAAGTCTTACAGTCCTTGGGAAAGGAAGAGGAACAACAGATGACAGAAGCCAGAGATCAGGCCAATAGCATCTGGCCTGCTAACCTAGTATGAGTCAGCCTGCCACTTTCTGTACCCAGTGGCACACATGGCAGCAACTTGGCTAGCATCACATTCATGTCCTTTTGTTTCCCTAGCCAAATGGACTACCAGAGGTGACTTAATGCACAAGTCCAAATGAAGAATTGCTGCTACCTCCTGCTGCAAAATAATTCCCCGTAGGGGTGTGCTTAGTGCCAGCAAAGGAGAAAGGTCTTTTCTCCATTTTCATTCCACTTACCTTGGCACCTGGCTCTGGACACCACTATGGCAGCAGGTCATGCTCAGGGGAGCTGTGATTTGGACAAGGAGGGACTGTGCATGGTGAGATGAATGAGGTTTTGCAGCTGGATAGTGAATACTGGCAAGGGGTTTGTTGATAGAGCCATGGTGAATGTGCATTGTGAATTTGATGATGGGCAGGATGGGGACAAGGCACGGTGTAGAGGGAAGTTGTGACTCTTGAAATGGATGCTACATGGCCAGGGGCTGTCTTCATGGAGTTTGTGAAATCAGAAGTGCCTGAGGTGTGGTGAGGGACTGTGCTGAAAGATCGTATGAAGTGGCAGGTAACACTGTGGGTGCTAAGCTGTGTTGAAAGACCTTGTGACATCAGAAGCGGACATCGTGTTTTGAAGGGTAACACTAGGAGAGGTTGCAAAATTGTGGCTGCTGAGGTGTCATAAGGCTGGCTACAGAGTTCAAGGAGACCCTACTGTAGAACAGGTAGTGTGAAGTAGTAGGGGACAATGTATGGTGACAGCTTGTGTTGGGAGAGGTTTTGAGGTCAGAAGAGGACACTCGGTAGTGATGAGTGTGCTAAGGGAGGTTCTGCAGTGACAGTGGACCCTTGGGGAATGAGAAGCTGTGTTGAGGGAGGTTGTGAAATCAGCAGCAGGCATTATGGAAGAGGACTGACAACTTCTCAATCTGTGTGACCCTGAGCAGCAGTAGGCCATCTTCTGCAAGGTCTATGAAACAAGAGCTGCTCATGGATGCAGCTGGGAAGCAAAGCATCAGTGCAAGAGTCAAGCTATAACTTTGGACAGACAGTTCTTGTGTTCTTTATATCGTGAGACTGTCTGAAGAAGGGAGAAGTAGTGAAAAAGCATTACTATTGCATGCCAAACATTGGTAAATTCCCATTTTTGATGGTCCCTGGCTCATCTCTCTGGGACAGCAGCACCAACCCGGTCATTTACTTCCTCTTCAGGAGCAACCGTCACCACCGGCTCCATGGCTCTGGGAAAGTCACCTTCTGACAAGTGTTTGCAGAGAAAGCAACGTGCGGAGAAGGAAGCCAAGTGCCCAGAGACACTGCTGCAGAGACTGCTGTATAAATCCCTGCTGGGGAGGAGGTGTGGGAGGGTGGGGCAGCCTGCAGAGGGGACTGAGGGGAGGTGGGCAGCAGTGCTCAGCCCCCAGCGGAGCCAGGGCATCTCCACTGCAGTGGGAGCAGCTCAGCTGGTGACGTGCCCCTTCCGAGCAGGGCTGTGCTGGGGACCAGGGAGCTGGGTGAGAGCGATCCTTGTCTGCACACCATGCCAGTGCCTCTTCTCATTACGTGGTCCCCCCCTTGTGGAAGGGGTCATGGTGCACAGAGCATGGCTATGCAGAGCATGCAGAGTGCAGGGAGGAAGAGTGACCCAGGATGTTGGGCATGTCTTTGGGACCCTGAACCTTACAGGGAGTCTCTTCCCTCACTTTGACTTGAGGCCAAGCCTGCAGGACTCCAGGGCATTCTGGCAGCTCCTGGGAGGCCATTCTCAGCAGGGATGAGTTTCATCCTGGCTATTTTGGGCTTGTATAGAAACATCCTTGAGGTCTGAACACCTAGGGGACCGTTCAGCTGGTGCCACGGCTGCTCTGGTCAACACACAGGGGTCCTGGAGTGATGTGTGGTGCTTCTGTGTGTGTAGAGAAGAGCACCAATTCCTCACCTACACCCTGAGCCTCTCCATCGCTGTCCCCAGAGGACATTTCAACTCATCTCTCCCAGCTTTCGCCCAAGATGGCCATCTCCAGATGACTTAGTTGCCCTAGGCTGCCTGTACAGGCAGTGGAGAGAAAGGTGCTTGTAAGGAGCTTTTCCCTTCCCTATGTGGCTGCAGCACACAGCTCCTGCTGAGCCATCAGCCACCCTCCTGTGCCTGTGCCAAATCTCTTCCCCACCACCATCTTGCCCCACACTGGGGATGCCTCGCTCCCCTTACGCAGTGCCATGCAAGGCCTCTCACCCTAGTGCTTCTGAGAAAGCTTTCAGCTCCCAGCCACAGCACCTTATCTCACTGTCTTCCCAGTAGCTGCTGGGAGGGTCACCTCTCTTCCTGGCACTGGCACTTGCCTGTTGCTGCAGGGCTGAAAGGGCATTTCTCTGCCTCTCCATCCAGCTCTCCAGACTTTCTATTTTTTTATTTTTTTTTGGCTCCTGCCCTCAATCCTTCCCTCCTTTGTGTCTCCATTACTCTCTTTCTGGGTTGGCTGGTGCGTGGATCGAATTAACACTAAAACAGTTTGTGAGCAAGTGAAGGGCTGGATTTAAAAGGAATGGATCTAAATCTGATTTTTTGAAATTAAGTTGAAGGCAGAGGAAGAAGGGAAAATGTCTGCACCAGAACATTCAAAGAACTAACGGGGTCAAAACTTTTCTCTTTTGTTCATTTTAATTCTATGGGGTAACAGTATTCCTGAAGCCATTTCACAGAATCACAGAATGGTTGAGGTTGGAAGGGACCTCTGGAGATCATCTAGTCCAACCCCCTGCCCAAGCAGGGTCACCTAGAGCAGTTGCCCAAGATCGCGTCAAGGCGGATTTTTGAATATCTCCAGAGAAGGAGACTCCACAACCTCTCTTGCAACCTGTTCCAGTGCTCTGTCACCCTCACAGCGAAGAAGTTTTTCCTCATGTTCAGATGGAACTGTCTGTGTTTCAGTTTGTGCCCGTTGCCTCGCGTCCTGTCACTGGGCATCACTGAAAAGAGTCTGGCTCCATCTTCTTGATACCCTCCCTTCAGATACTTGTACACGTTAATAAGATCTCCTCTCAGCCTTCTCTTCTCCAAGCTAAACAGGCCCAGCTCTCTCAGCCTTTCTTCATAAGAGAGATGCTCCAGTCCCCTAATCATCTTTGTAGCCCTTCACTGCACTTGCTCCAATAGTGCCACATCCCTCTTGTACTGGGGAGCCCAGAACTGGACGCAGTACTCCAGATGTGGCCTCAGCAGGGCTGAGGAGAGGGGGAGGATCACCTCCCTCGACCTGCTGGCAACACTCTTCCTGATGCACCCCAGGATACCATTGGCCTTCTTGGCCACAAGGGCACATTGCTGCCTCATGCTTAACTTGGTGTCCACCAGCACTCCCAGGTCCTTCTCCGCAGAGCTGCTTTCCAGCAGGTCAGCCCCCAACCTGTACTGGTGCATGGGGTTATTCCTCCCTAGGTGCAGGACCCTGCACTTGCCTTTGTTGAGCTTCAGGAGGTTCCTCTCCACCCACCTCTCCAGCCTCTCCAGGTCTCTCTGAATGGCAGCACAGCCCTCTGGGGTATCCGCCACTCCTCCCAGTTTTGTATCCTCAGCAAACTTGCTGAGGGTGCACTCTGTCCCTTCATCCAGGTCATTGGTGAAGAAGTTGAACAAGACTGGACCCACTACTGACCCCTGGGGGACACCGCTAGCTACAGGCCTCCAACTAGACTCTGTGCCACTGATCACAACCCTCTGAGCTCTGCCATTCAGCCAGTTCTCAATCCACCTCACTGTCCACTCATCTAACCCACACTTCCTGAGCTTCTCTATGAGGATGCTATGGGAGACAGTGTCGAAAGCCTTCCTCAAGTCAAGGGAGACAACATCCACTGCTCTCCCCTCATCTACCCAGCCAGTCATTCCATCATAGAAGGCTATCAGATTGGTTAAGCATGATTTCCCCTTGGCGAAGCCATGCTGACTACTCCTGATCACTTTCTTGTCCTCCACATGCTTGGAGGTGGCCTCCAGGATGAGCTGCTCCATCACCTTTCCAGGGATGCAGGTGAGGCTGACTGGCCTGTAGTTGCCTGAGTCCTCCTTCTTGCCCTTTTTGAAAACCGGGGTGACACTGGCTGTCTTCCGGTCTTCAGGCACCTCTCCTGTTCTCCAAGACCTTTCAAAGAGGATGGAGAGTGGCTTAGCAATACCATCCGCCAGCTCCCTCAGCACTCGTGGGTGCATCCCATTGGGGCCCATGGATTTGTGGGAGTCAAGTTTGCTTAAATGATCTCTAACCCGATCCTCCTCCACCAAGGGAAAGTCTTCCTTTCTCCAGACTTTCTCTCTTGCCTCCAGGGTCTGGGGTTCCTGAGGGCTGGCCTGAGCAGTAAAGAATGAAGCAAAGGCGGCATTCAGTAACTCTGCCATCTCTGCATCCTTTGTCACCAGGGCACCCTCCCCGTTCAGCAAAGGGCCCACATTTTCCCTAGTCTTCCTCTTGCCACTGATGTCTTTGAAGAAGCCCTTCTTGCTGTCCTTGACATCGCTCGCCAGATTTAATTCCAAACGGGCCTTAGCCTTCCTCGTTGCATCCCTGCATACTCTGACAATGTTCCTGTATTCCTCCCAAGTGGCCTGTCCCCCTTTCCACTTTCTGTAGACTTCCTCCTTCTGGTTGAGTTTTGCCAGGAGCTCCTTGCTCATCCATGCAGGTCTCCTGCCTCCTTTGCTTGACTTCCTACTCATAGGGATGCACTGATCTTGAGCCTGGAGGAAGTGATGTTTGAATATTAACCAGCTCTCTTGAACACCCCTTCCTTCTAGGGCCCTAACCCATGGCATTCCTCCAAGTAGGTCCCTGAAGAGGCCACAGTTTGCTCTCCTCAAGTCCAGGGTTGCGATCCTACTCAGTGCCCTGCTGCCTCCTTGCAGGATCCTCAACTCCACCATCTCATGGTCACTGCAGCCAAGGCTGCCCCCGACCTTCACATCTTCCACCAGTCCTTCTTTGTTTGTTAGTACAAGGTCCAGCAGCACACCTCTCCTTGTTGGCTCCTCCACCACCTGTGTCAAGAAGTTGTCACCAATGCTCTGCAGGAACCTCCGGGACTGTTTGTGCCTAGCTGTGCTGTCTTTCCAGCAGATCTCAGGGTAGTTGAAGTCCCCCATGAGAACCAGGGCCTGGGATCGTGAGGCTACTTCCAGCTGTCTGTAGAAGGCCTCATAAGTTTGTAGCTTTTGAAATAAGAGTTTATTTCTGCAACAATACGGCATAAAATATCTCGCATCTTCATGCAAGGAAGGTAGGCCTATTTCTTCATTTTAGAGATCAAAAAGATCATTTTCAATCTGCAGATAGACTCATAGAATCATTTAGGTTGGGAAGGATTTCTGGAGGTCATCAAGTCCAACCTCCTCCTCAAAGCAGGTTCAGTCAGATCAGATTGCTCCGGCCCGATCCAGCTGAATTTTAAATGTCAGCACAGATGGAGATTGTACAAATTTGCACCTAATCCAGTGTTTGATCACTCACGTTGGGGCAGGAGAGGGAAATTTCCTCCTTCAGTTTCCCAAGTAGTCCATGGAAGAGAGCAACCTGTTGATAGCAAGCTCATTGAAGCCCTTTTCTGAGAATTAACTGGGCTAGTTGCTGTGCTTTAGGGCAGAAAAGGTTGGGTAGGTTGGAGATAAACAACAGCCAGCTATGCAAAGATAACTCAGTGTGTAAAGGCAGTCTGGTCTTCTGTGCATCTAAGCAGGGTAAGCATTTTGCTCACTTAAACTGTGTACCTAACCATTATAGGCTGGTTTTAATCCTGCTGTCTGCTTCTTGAAATGGGCAAGTACTTTTGAAGATATGGCTCAAGGGGGGAATAAACTGGCGTGGTATCCACAGTATTTACTCTTGTCTTTCTGGATGAAACAGGTCAGTAAGAGAATAGTTTTGTACATATGCAATACCTTGAAGCCTATGCTAGAAACAGAGCTCAGCAAGAACTGAAACCTCCATTCAGTCACCCACATGATAAGAGCTCCGCTTTGAGAGCATCAGCCAGGTTACTGGTAACCTCCAGTAGATTAACAATAATTTTTCATGTGAGGTGAAGCTGGTAGAACCTTTACAGGGATGAGTGATTCCCTTTTTGTTCAGGATTCCTTCCCTTTTAGCATGAGATTTTTCACCCTCTAAATGGAAAGTATTTCATTTGGTGACTCTTCCCAATTTATTCCTGAGCAGAAAATGGCCACTTTTCCTTGACAACAGGGATGCAAGCAAATGAGAAATCCTTTCTCAGCCAAACCTGGAGGATCCTGTGGTATCTCCTCCTCTTTGGGAAGATGCAAAGCTGAGTTTTCCTGCTGCTGTTGCCATTTAGTGCTTGGCACCTTTCATTCAAGAGAGGAAACTCTTACTTTCTTCTGCCAGGATGTGGATGTGTTATTTGTATGTTTACAAGTTGCAGTCCCAAAGGTCAGGGTGGTGGAGGTCCATGTAATGAAGGCAGGTCTTAGCAAGTTGGCACAGCTGCAGCCTAACCATTATATTCCCATTTCAGCAAGGCTGAACAGGGGCTGCTTTGCCCTGTTAATGGACTTTGTGGCCCATACTGAGCTCTAACTACCCTACTACCAATGCCCCGGGGAGTTAGCTAGTAGGCAAAAAATGTATTGGTGATTACAATACAGGAAGAATGATGTCTGAACTAGTGTCAAGACCATGTATCTTCAGGAACAAGTGGGCCATTGCCCTTGGAGTGGGCCATTTGGACGATACTGTACACCCAACCGTGGCCACAAGTGAGAAGAGAAGAGTGCTCCATAGATGTCCTCAAGAAAAGCAGACTTTTTTCCTTAAAAAAGGAGAAAGAGGACACACGAAAACCATTGTAGTGCCGGACTAGGAATGGTGTTTCACAGTGCTGCTGCTGCCTTTTGAATAAATTATTTTATCTTTCTGCGCTTTCTTATCTCACCTGAAAGATAGGAACAGTACTCCCTTGTATCACAAGTCATTTCAATGCGTAATTAAAGAAGTCTACTCAGAAGCTATGATGAAAATGCGCCGTACTTCCTTGTGGCTACTGAGACAATCCATTGTGTGTTGCCAGTTTCCCATTACTTCTAGGTGTTGAACCAGTTTCTTGTCGGGAGATAGCATGAGTGTGCTAGCAACATGCCTGAGAGGAATCACTGTGTGGCCATTGAGTTTATCCTCTCTGGACTAACAGAAAGCCAAGAGGTGAAGGTAACCCGCTTTTTTTAAGCACATTAATAGGGAATCTTGGGAGGATCATGTAGATGAATGTTGATCCCCCGGCTTCACACACTGTGTACCTTTCCCTCAGTAACTTGGCTTCTGTGGATTTCTGTTACTCCTCAGCTCTCTCCCCAAGGTTGCTGGTGAACTCTTCAGCAGTGAGGAGAGCCACTTCAGTCAGTGCCTGTGTGGCACAGCTATTCACTTGTCTCCTCATGGCTAGTGCTGTGTGTCTCCTGCTGGCAGTAAAGGCATATGACTGCATGTGGCTCTCTGTAACCCTCTCCTTTATGCAACTGTCATCTCCTCAAAAGCCTGTACACAGATGGTAATCATCTCCTCTTTCACTGGCTTTGTCCAGGCACTTGCGCAAACTATCTCCACCTTCACATTCTCTTTCTGTGACTTTGGTGTTATCGGTCATTATTTCTGTGACATCCCCCTAGGATCCAGCTTTCATGCTCTGACACCTATAGCAAAGAGATGGTACTTCACATTTTTGGTGTGTTTCGTGGCATCTTCACATCTCTGGCAATTCTCATCTCCTGCACCTACCTCATCTCCACCACCCTGAGGATCCACTCCTCCAAGGGCAGATGCAAAGCCTTCTCCACCTGTGCTTCCCATCTGAGAGCTCTCTTCTTGTTTTATGGGAGCACCATTTTTATGTGCGGTAGCCCAACATCCAGCTACTCATTGGACTGAGATAAATGGGCCTCTCTGTTCTCTACAGTGGTGACTCCAGTGCTGAATCTTACCAGCTACAGCCTAAAGGAATAAGGAGGTGAAGGATGCTCTGAGGAGAGTTTTAGGTCATATCAGAGAAACTTCAGCAGACTTGTTAGAAAGAGAACTTTGTTTGGGGAAAATTTATCAAAACCTTGGTACAAAGAGTTGGACTTCCAAGGAAGATTTGATCTCACCCTTCCAAGGGTGAGATTCAGAAAGGTACTTAATTGTTAGAAGTGATTTTAGGTGGACTTTTAACTGGTTGTATCTGCAACTTCTATCTTGAAAGACTGTGTTCCTCTGCTGCTGAAAGCTGGAGGAATCCTGACTTTTAACTTGCAAGTTCCAAGCACAAACAGGACTCCTGCCTGAGGAGTGCGTGGCACAGAATTGCAGTTCTCTGTTCTATTAGGAACGTTTGCTCATGTAGGAAAACCACCAGTCCATCAAGATGAGAAAAAGCTTTCAGAGATATTCAAGAGGAGAAAAGAAATGTGATTTGAATTTATGGCCACTTCTGCTACGTCTTCAGTATTTGAAAGGAGTAGCCTCTTCCAGTGCAACACACAGAACCTGAAGTTCTGGAAAGGAAATCTTGGAGAAGAGACACCCGTGTTTTTGCCCCCCAAACACTAGGGAAAGTAACTGTCCCTCTACTCTTAAATCTCCCTCTTCTGTCACTCACTACTACCTCCTTTTTCCCCTTCTGCCTGGAAACATGAAAAAACTACAGCAATGCAGAAAAGATTGACTTCTAATTTTGCTACCGTTGTGAAGTAACAAGAACTTGTTCCTGCTTTTCATCTCCACATATCAGCAATCCACTTGAGGCAACTGAGTGAACTGGTAGTTATTTTAAGGACATTGGACATAATCTGAAAGTTAATCAAGCTGCAGTGTTGTTTCACTTAAAAGAATACTGAAATAAGATGGTGACTTACCAACTACATGTCTGTCATCAGTGTGATTTTGAGAATAAACGACCAATCATTTCTGGGAGATGAGAAAGTTGGGAAAGGCTTTGGAATCCTTTTATCAATTCAACTAAGCTAGCTCTAAGGATAGGTGTTCTTTCAGTAGTAGATGTTTCATCCCTTCTGGCTGAGTTTACAAATGCTGTCCCTCAGTTGGCAGAAGGAGTTGAAATCTTTATTGAGCTGAAAGTGACAGAATTAATCTCAGACAGGTGAGAGGTTCCTGCCTCTGCATAAGGCTTACAGTCAAAGGGGGATGGAAAGAGGTCTTGCGGATTCCCTTTGCATTTCACTGCAAGCCTGTTAGGGCTGTTATTTCCCCTGACTTCCTCTCCTTAAAGCTGTGCATAACTGTAGCAAAGATTGTGTCCCTGTGATCATCTATGGCACCCTAAAGAAGGATTTTACAAGTCTCTTTCTTTCAAACTGCTGCCAGCATATTTTACAGAGAGCTGATATGACTGCGAAACATCATTATTTTTGCCCAAAGACACACGGCTGGGGAGAAAACTTATCTTCAGTATGTTATAGTCTGAATTTTGATCAAGTAGTGATGATTAAAGGCCATCACTATCTCAGAAGACATTTATCTCAGTAACGCCAAAATTAGAATATGCACGGGGTAGTAAAAGCATTTGGACTATATGCACTATTATCCCACTGGCCTGACGGTCCCAAAATGCAGGAAAAAGAATGTGAAAATGTAGCCTTTTGGTCCTGCTAGTTGTCATCTTTCTGTTGCTGCAGAGCCTGAAGCTCAAGGTTTATCTCTTGTTTCTGATTATTAAGTATCATCAGATATGTGAAGTTCACTGTATTTACACGTACCAGTGTTGCGCTGTCCTTATCTTGAACAGAGATGTGAGCTTTTTAAACCAGATTTCTGAGGTGTCCAAAATTGTCTCTTTCAGGGGACTCCCAGCTCACAGGAAGGAAATAGCTTGAGAAGAAATCACAGGCATCATTTTATTTTCCTGTGTATGTTTACAGGTCTCTGCGAAGAGCAATGTACACTACTACTCTTCCAGAAAAAGACAGGTAGGTTGTCATCAAAGAGCTTCCCTGCACAGCAATGAGTCATGTCTGCACACCTCTCTCTGCGCTGATGTTTAAGATAGTCAAAGCCATCTAGAGCTAAGCATCAGCAGAACCGGCAGCATGTTTCAATCAAGAATCACAATCTCAAACCTAAATATGCTTTCTGACAAATATCATCAAAAAGAACAGATTTTCATAAGCCCCACATTCATCTCAGTCCTGCATTCACCTATGCCTTAGTCTCCACCTCGAGAAACCCAGACAAAATTAGGGACTTTAAAATGTTAAAGAGCTGCTGTCTCTTCAAATCTACAGTTTGCTTTTCTAAGAAAGCCTTCTGATCCACCATCCAGAATCCTGTTCCTCTTCTTCCCTTCCCCAAATCTCAGTTCCAGGAGGAGATTTGGGAAAATCCTGGCCTTGAATCACTTGTCATGACAGCAATGCTAAAGTAAGTCTATTTGCAGTAGAACAGCATTGCCCAGAGTCAGGAGGTCCTAGGGGCATTTGGGGGTTTCCCTGCTGCAAACAGTTGAGGAAAACTCGATGGATCAAGAACAGTACTGTTAAGAATTTTAGGGAAATTTTCAGTGTTCAGCTAGGAATTAGGTTATATTGTGTGGAGTATGGAGAGATATTGGATCCCCGTATTTCCACTGAGATACCTATTCCTTAGATTTTTTTTATAGTGTAAAGCACCAGACGACTGGCCAAAGTATGAAACTTCATCCAGTCTCTAAATAAAGCGGTGAAAAATGTCCCGATAATTGAACTGGATTGTGGCTCCAACATTGACTGTGGTATTTAACCATGCTTGGATTGCTGCTCTGATAGATTATAAAGCTCAGCTGTGACATTAGGTCAAGGCCTTGGAAAGGTGTTAGCAGAGCTCCTTTAAATGAAGCGTTCCCAGAGACACCAGGCTGGCACAGACTGATGAAAATCGGAGTGAATGCCTGGCATTGGGAAACGGCCTCTGTGTCCATCAGTGTTCCTGGGAGCCTTGGAAAGTCTAGTACAGTGTATGTCACCCTTCACTGTAAGGCAGACACCTAGTGCAGCATCCTGCTCCTCTCATGCTCCTATTTTACCATGCAATGAATCGCAGTCCCCTCAAAGGTCTCTTGCTGTCTTCAGCAGCTCTCTCAAGTTGAGGCACCTCATGTCAGCACACCAATATATGTGAGATGAAACCTGCTTGTGCTGTGCCATTCCAAAGGATTTGCTTTCTCTTGGAAGCTTAGCACCACCATCACTTTTTTTGTGTAGAAATGTGAGCAGACACCACTCTCTGAAGCTCGTAGGAGCTAGTGGGAAAGCATAACCTCTCAAAATACCTAGTTATTCCTCTTAATGCCAGGAGAAGCCTAGACCTGAGACTTACACAGCTCTAAGGTGTCTAAAGGTAAAAGCCCCAATACCACCCCAAAGGCTCGGGTTTGACTGGTGACAATATCCTCACATCCTTATGACCGACAATTTCCAAAGAAAGATGAGAGCTACATGAAACTTTGAATTTAGTTTCAGTTCTCTTCTGAACAGCCATGCTAAAAATAGAACAGCATTCCTGAAAAGTCCCTCCTGAACACTTCTCTTTGCCTCCCCATGGTTTCTTGAGCTACAGTCATCTGACAAACACTCACCCTGTTGTTTCACGTCTCACTCCTCTTTGCTTTTCTGCTCCACAGCTTTTTCAAGGCTTTTTTCATGTCTTCATTTCGGAGGGTGTAAATCAAGGGATTGAGCATAGGCGTGATGATGGTGTAAAACACAGAGATTATCTGAGAAGGTGGTAGAAGGGCGCATATAGATGAAAATGCATGACCCAAAGAACAGAAGTGCAGCAGTGATATGGGAGGTGCAGGTAGAGAGTGCTTTGAGACGCCCTTTGGAAGAGTGTGTCCTCAAAGAGACCAAAATAATGACATAGGACACAACAAGAACAAGCAAAGAGCCCGAGGAAATCAGACCACTATTGGCAACCACGATGCAACCAACCACGTAGGTGTCAGTGCAAGCCAGCTTCAGCAAAGGTGTACATCACAGAAGCAGTGGTCGATCTCATTGGGCCCACAAAACACTAGCTGAGCGGTCAGCAGGGTCTGCACCAGGGAGTGCACACAGCCTCCCACCCACGAAGCTGCCACCAGCCGGCCACACACATGCTTGTTCATAATGCTTGCGTAATGAAGCGGCTTGCATATAGCAGTGTAACGATCATACGCCATTGCTATGAGGATGAACATCTCCGTGCAGGCAAAGAGATGGACCCCAAAGAGCTGTGCTATGCAGCCCACAAAAGAGATGGTCTTCTTTTCAGCAAGAAGGTCATAAATGAGTTTGGGAACTGTGACAGTAGAGTAACTGATATCTACAAAGGACAAGCAGCTCAGGAAGAAGTACATGGGAGAGTCCAGCTGTTGACTGTTCTGTATAGTGATGATGCTAAGCCGGTTTCCAAGAATAACAGTGGCATAGAAGACTAAGAAGAATGTGAAGCATACTTTTGCTAATGTATCATCTTGTGTGAGTCCCTGGAAGACAAACTCCGTCACATTGTTTTTGTTCTTCATATACGTCACGTAGACAGGACCTGAAGCACAGAATAAAGCCACCTGTGATGGCATTAGAAACACAGTGTTATCAGTACACATCCATATCGATCACTGGTATTTTCAGTATCAATGTATTCCCTTTTATGCCTTTTGGGGAAAGTTTCCTTTCAAAGTCAATGCTTCTCTCAAGGAGTGACAGTTGATACCTAACTCAGAATGTATTACTGAAGTGTGTAATAGCGAGCTCCGTTTATCAATTTGAGGGAGTTGGTGGAAATATCCTCCAGATTCATATTTCTGATCTTTGCCCCTTTTAAAAAGGAAGACTAGTCACTAGGTTCCCTAAACATCCACTTTTGAAGTGTTGATTTGGAAACGAAAAACTGACTGAGAAGGATAGTGCATGTTACCATTTGAGACTCAACATGTTAGTCATCCCCTAAGGAATTCTGCTCAAGCAGTGAACGTACCTTCTTTTTCAACCCTCTGAAGGAATTCAACAGAACTAGTCCTTCCTATTGCTCTCTGACTCTGGTAGAATGTCCATGCATTTTTGTGCAACCATCAGTGTTCACATCATGACACAAGGCAGCTAGCTAATTAACATCACTTCAACTATCAGAGTAGATCCTTCTGGAGGAGGTAAAGTGGACACCTACCTCATGTCTGTTTAGCAGAGATGTGCCTTTAGGCACAAACTGTCTTTAAGGCGCCCTAAGTGAAATCAGACCATGTTCAAGGCATGCCAGGAAACCTGAAGCAGGAGAGTCATTGTCCTATATGTGCTGTACTGGGCTACATCTTGTGTGGATTGGTCCCAGTTATTGCTCATGAGTTTCTGGGTTGCGACCTCAGTCTCCAAAAGAGCAGGCTTGTATTTCCTCAGACCACCTTTCCTACAGTACATGGGTGAATACTGGAGATAATCTGCATTAATGATGTGTCAGTAAGGTTTTTGTACACCTCAGCCAAGTTCTGGACTATGGAAACCCCCATAAACACACCTGTGATGCCACCGTGGTAATAAATACACCGCTGCTGAATCTCCTTTACTCACCAACACCCTTGTATTCACCTTTGCTGCACTCTAGTGCAGTACGCAAGTATCACTAGTGTTCAGTTTCTACACTGAAAAGATAGATGGCAAGAGCTGCATAACAGTGTCTACAATACTGGCAAGTCCTTTGGGCTCTTAATCCTGTTCCACAATCACAGGTCAATCAGTTCTTTCTCACGAGATCTCTGCCTCTTCCACCCTCCAACTTTACCAACACAGGAAATATTCTTTCGTGTCTCCAGCCCTATCTCCATGCCACTCCATGGGCAGAGGGAAAGCAGTGTGGGGAAGCCCAAAGCGTGTGTCTTAAGAGCATTGTTGCCACGATGTGTACAGCTAGAGGGGACAAGTTAAGACTGAGTACTCAGGAAATGCTGCAGCTAGCTATTGAGTCCTTGACTCTGTATCACCAGAAACTTCCTTTTGACAGATATTTCTGGAAATGGCATATAACTGAAAAATAAGCAAAGAAGACACCAATTAAAACAAAGGGTATAAAAATTGGAGTTCTTTCTACTTCATAAAATGCACCTCACAAAAGTCACTCAACAGTGATGCCTCTTTTCAAAGGCAGGATTTCATAGTCATCCTTGAACAAAACAAAGAAGCAAGGTCAGAAAACTTACACAGTTTGTATTTGCTAGTCTCCAACAGTTTGCCTGCTATTCTCCTCTGATGACCTCTCGGACCACTTCAGGCAGTTTCATCAAAACCTCTCAGCTCCAAGCTGCTTCTTGTGTGTCACGAGAGCAGTCCACATCTCTGCCAGGGCTGAAAACTACAGGGGATGAAACGGACAGCCTGAATGTCCCGCTCCATTTCTCATTCTGCTAAAACAACTTCCAAGAGCATCTGCAAGAACAACTCTCTGTCTCTCTCCAGATGGGGAAGTTGTGGCAGAAATATTTCAAGTAAATTGCACAGCAGAAGCACAAGCTTACCAGAAGCAATGAGATCGCAGAGGCATGTGAAGTTTTCTTTGTCAGAAAGAATCAGTGGACGGGGAGCTAAAATATATGTTTTGGACAGCTATTAGAGTAATCTCTACAGGGTGACTCTGGAGCGTGATCACCTAGACCATGTCACATTGTGGGGGGGTTTGCTTGCTTTCTTGCTTGCTTTCCAATGCTGTCCAGATAAATGGACTTCATTTAGTATTAGCTATGTGCTTCTTTTGGAAACATTTCTATTTAAAATCAATGTCATGGCTGACCATTTGCAAGAGTTTGTGTTCACATTACCCTTGCAATCAAACATTTTTTGAGTAAAGATGTCTCTTACACGTGTCAGATATTTTTTCCCTTCCAAGCCAATATTTGACATATGCTTTCTTATTTCTTATTAACTTGCTCTTACCATTGCATGTTTGCAGCATAAATAAATATCAGAACTGTGCTATATGACTGTTGGCACTTAGACATCTGGTCTGTACACATTTGAAACAAGAAGTAAACGAGGAAATTATTTCAAGACTTTAAAAATGTTTGTGGTCAGGCCTCACTACTTGCCAGGTATTTTTACTCAGGCAATGCAAAATACAGAAGCAGCTGGTTAGTCCTCATATTAAGTCATTATAAGAATCTGGGCCAATGTGTAGAGGAATCAAATGTTGTTGTTGACGCCTTCCATAAGCTATGGTCTCGCTGTTGCCTGCTAGCATGCAGCAGCTGGAAGAGAAATCAGAAAAATCATGGCGTTCTTCCCCAAAACATTAAAAAAAAAAACTAACAGTTTTAAAATTATAAGCCTTAGCTTGAACTGGCCGTGTGCCCTAACCCCTCAGCAGTTTCAGTATGAAGGGGGTCAGTGGGCCCCATCTGTCTTTCTACCTGCCCCACACAGGGTGAGACAGAGCAACCTCTGAAGGCGCCTGTCCCTCTCTGTTGACAATGGTGCTGAGCTAGACAACTGTCCTTCATTGCATGAAGAATTTAGACTGCTACAAATAGGTGGGGATGGTCCCACCTTTAGTTGTGTCCACAGAGTGTGACTGCTGGGTGAGGGACATGCTGGCCCAGGCCTGAGGGACACTATCCCTCTAAGCCTTGAGAATCAGGATTTATCCCAGTTCCGTCCTGCTGGCTGCCATCCACATAACCCACCACGGTGAGGAGAAGACACTGAGACGTCCGCAGTGTACTGGTGCATGCCTGTGAAACGGGAACCCACTCTGCCACCCCCTGCATAGAGCAGAGGACATTCGGGGAACCAGAGCATTTGCGACATTGTCCCACGGTTTGGTCTGTAGATGTGCTGCTCTCCTGTGCAGGGAACACCTTCTTATCTTGAATCACACTTAAGCCATGTTAAGGTGCAACACAAGTGCAAGCAAGTGTTTATAGGGAACATGAAGTGAAGGAAGAAAAAAGAAAGTGCTTTAGTTACTTTCAGAGTGCATTACACAGATGTCTTTCTCCCTCACGCAGCTCATTTGCTCTTTTCCTCCTGGCAAGGTAGGAGTCAGGGTCCCGTGGCTCCTCGTGGCTCCTTTGGCCTTGTGGAGAACCTTAGCTGCTACAACTAAACTCCCTGTGGCAGCTGTGACTGGCTCTGAGATGATTTAATCTTCCATCTTCACATTTCTTCTCTTCCCTCCTGCAGCAGTAGCTGCTCCAGCTATTCCCTTGGAATACATGTTTCTTCCTTTGCCTGGGCCTGTAGATGTGCCCTGTTGGGCTAGGAGTTATCCTGCATACAGGAATTATTTCCAAACAACTCTTTTTTTTCATTGACACATAAAATTGTGCCCCCCAATGCTTTCTTTGCCCCCCAATGCTTTCTCTGGTGGCGACAATATCCTACGGTGAGCAATTTATCTTTCGCTTGGATCTTTGATTCTCTATTAGTCTAAACAGTAAAATGCAAAATCTGAGGCCGAGATGAAGGGCAGAGGGGATGGCTAGGAAGGAGGGCATTAGTGATAGGTGAACTACTGCAGAAAGGAAGAGAGCTGCACTAGAATGGGAAGGGGAGAAGCTTCTCCTCATATCATCTGCATCAGCAAATGACCCAACCAGCATCTAATATCAGCAGTTTAATTGCTAACCCATGGATTCAGCATATGACAATGCAGTACTCCTAAGAAGGCATTTACTCCAAAGTAAAGGGGAAGGAAGCCTTTGGTACAATTGCTTCCAGCAGCAGGTGACCAACAGCCTTGCAGACACCTTGGGCCATTGTTTCCTAGCTGAGTAGATTACAGAGTAGATGGAGTTTGTCTGACGGAAAGTTTACACCTGGGAGAGCTCGGACTAATGGGATGCTCTGCCTGGAACACATTTTAATATTTTTGATAGCATTCATTTCTTTATTTGCTGGTGTCTCAGCAGTGCTTGGAAGCCCCAGTCCTGGGCCTGTGCTATTCAAAAAGAGAACATAAAGGGAATCCCTGCTAGTCACAGAGTTTACAATGCCATTCCAATCAAAACATGAACTTTCAGTGTCTTCCCAATTACTGCAACAGCTAAAACCAAGCTTTTCTTCAGAAGGGAGCTTTCAGTAAATTTTCCAAAATGGAATTATAGTGAGAGAGACTTGATTTTCTCAGCTCCTGAGAAAATGTTACCACAGTTCTACACCTCACCCTTTTCACTCCAGACTTTTCTATTCCACAGTTTTCTCATGGCACTTTTCATCTCCTCATTTCTCAGCGTGTAGATGAGTGGGTTCAGCATGGGTGTGATGACAGTGTAAAACACAGCCACGCTCTTGTCCTCCGAGAGATTGCTGGATGGGCGTATGTAGATGAATGTGCACGGCCCAAAGAAGAGAATCACCACAGTAATGTGGGACCCACAGGTGGAGAGGGCTTTGTACCGCCCTTTGGACGTTCGCCTTTTCAAGGATAACAAAATGACAATGTAGGACGTGACCAGGATGATGAAAGAGACCAAAGCAATCATTCCAGTATTGGCAACGACAATGATGCCCACAACATAGGTGTCGGTACAGGCCAGTTGTAGTAGGGGATGGACATCACAACAGTAGTGGTCAATTTTGTTGGGACCACAAAAAGGGAGGCTAACGGTTATGAGGGTCTGCACCAGGGAGTGCACAAAGCCCCCCACCCATGAACCCATCACCATCCAGCCACACACACGCCTGGTCATGAGGGTGGTGTAGTGCAGGGGTCTGCATATGGCAAAGTAGCGATCATAGGCCATCACTGTGAGGATGAAGATCTCAGCGCAGCCAAAGAAATGTCCCATGAATAGCTGTGCCATGCAACCCCCAAAGGAAATGGTTTTCTTCTCAACAAGGAAGTCAGCAATCATTTTGGGAGCTGAGACAGAAGAGAGGCAAAGATCTGCAATGGACAGGTGGCAGAGGAAGAAATACATGGGGGAGTTCAGACTTTGACTGCTAACTACAGTGACAACGATGAGCAGATTTCCTGCCACAATAACAATATAGAAGAACAAAAACACCACAAAACATATTTTCTGCACCCCTTGGTTCTTTGAAAGGCCCAGAAGAATGAATTCCTTCACACTGCTTACGTTCTCCATGTTGATCAGTCAGGTGCCAATATGCAATATACAGCTTATACCCCTGGGAAAATAAAGACAGACACATGATTCATCAGCATTTTTTCATTATTAATAATGAGTTCTATATCAGAAGTGGATGCAAACCAAGCAAGATATAGCATTAATATTAAGCTTATGAAGTGTTTAGTTTCTGTCATGTATTTTTTCACAGCTACTTAATTCTCCACAGTACAAAGCTTCTGCCATGGCTTTGGTTGCACAGAGATAGGTGCACCCTGTGATATGTTCCTTAATCCTGGTCCTCCAGGATTTTGAAGGATTGTCTCCATGGCTGGTAGCCTTCCATGCACTAGGGACAAGGCCAGAGTGTTCACCTTGGGCACTACAAGGCAGATAATGCAGCATGTTTGCCCTCAGGGGAGACAAAGTCCCTGACAGCAATCTTTGTAAAATGGGTGTCTTTAAGAATACCTGGAAATATTGCTCAGAATGATGATTTGTTTTATAAGTACACATGATCTTCGAATTCTTGTTTAGAAGGGAAATGTAGAGAAAAGAACATGCAGAACATGCAGAGAAAAGAACTCTCTTGTGTATATACATTTTGAAACGTAAATATGAAATGTCACAGGCGGAAAAATGAGTTCTGGGAAGGTTATCTATCATGGAGGGGAAAAAAATTGCACATATGACTTAATGTAGTATTTCACATTGTTCTAAATCTCAGCATTGTTTCTATCAGAGGAAGGAAGAATGAAAGACTCTTGTGAGATCTTCTGTCCCAGCACTGTACTGATTTTACCTAGTGTGATTTTTGATACACTCTGCGTGACGCTTTCAAGGGTTAACTTAGCTTAATGAAGCTAATCTAACTAAACTCCTTCAACAGCCAGTATAAGTCTCTCTATAGGCTGATTCAGAATGACTAAATTAGGGTCCTTTGCAGAACCCTTTTTTCCTCCATTCACTATGAGGAGCTTAAGCAAATTAGCACCACCAGGTTAGAACGACCCTCAGAGAATAATCCCTTTTGGTGCCTGAAAGTAGCTCAGAGCTTTTTGTAATGCCATCCACCTGTTTTAGGTTATGGCTGAGCTCCTTGTCCCTAGGCATTTCTACATCCATACAGTTTCTCATTCGAGACAAGGTCACATTCCAGCATAAACATGGGACTTCTTTGGTTCACCCTGTATTCCAGCTACAACCCATCGAGCATTACATGTCACTAATAAATGAGTAGCCTACATCTTTAGAAAGAGTGTAACATCTCTAGCTTGCCATTATGCACCCAGACCACCAGAGTTCCTTTGGCAAAGAAGTCTGGGAACCACCAGTTGAAACTCTTCACAGAGAGTTTAAGGTCAGCCAAAAGCAGGCACTCTTTTAATAAAAATATCCACTGTGTGGGCTTCCTTCTAGGATCAAAACATTCCCCGTCAGCTGGTGCCAAAATGCACCATTTTAAGTCCTGCAGAATTACATCACAACCAGGTCTTCTCATTTGTCTTGGTGATCTGTGAGCAAATCTGTGGAATGATTCAGTTAAGCCAAGTTATCTACCAACTACTTCAATCTGCAGCATAATCAGAAACTCTCGTGCAGGCACAAAGGGATCAAGCATCCACAGGAAACACTGAAACTGAGAAAAGCCAAGATTACTTTCAAACCCACAAAGTGAAGCCGAGAGAGGAAGTGGGCAAAGTTAGGGACTTTTCCTATGCTTACAGTTGTACTTACACTAGATGAAAGTTTTTCAAGCAGAACGGTAAACTTTACATGGATGGTTCCCCTTCAGATGTTTCTACAAGGAAAAGGATCAGTAAGAACAACGGGAGGTCAGTTTCTCCCTCGTCTTACCAGGTCGTGATCCTTTCTACCCCTCTTCCTTCTACTGAGCAACGACGTAGACTTCTCAACAAAATAAATGACAGGGATGAAATGAGCACACCTTTATGGCTGTGCAGTACCCAGACGAAAAGAAATAGCTGGGCTTCATCCAAGCCAGAGCATGACTGGAAGCATACCACAGCAATCGCAGGGCCATATTTAGGCAGTCAGAAAGGAGCGACCAAGAGAGAAATGGTCAGGGGAAACTATATGCCTGAATACCAGCAGATGGCAAACACCTGAGCTAAAAACAAGGTGTGCATCTACAAAAGGACCGATTCACAATTCAGACAGCTCGGCTATGTATCTTGCTTGATAAGGTCCTTTCCATCACCACCAAACTGCATTTAACAAACTACCCATCTGTCTGACCTGATCTCATCGCCTTAAGTCATGTAGGCATCTGTACCTAAGCTAGGCATATTACACCTGACCAGTCTACTTGTAGATGTGATGAATCATGTGCTGCCGGTACCCGTTTCTTACTGTTGACTCCAAGAGGATTACTAGAATGACTAATTCAGTAGAGGATTGCCACCAGTTATGGCTTATCTCTTCAAGTGCCTTTGCAGGGGTAGACCTGAGCTATATGACATAATGCAATCAGCTGCAAAATAAAAGGAATCTCATGTGTACTCTTAACACCTCAAAAAGGGTGAGAAATTGCACCATCTCCTTACTGCATGCATTCTTCCCTAAAATCTCAGGTGGTTATGGGAAACAAAAGAATAATTTCGAAGCAATCGAATCTGCGGCTGTAGAACTAGCTCTGTATATGATTCTAGCCAAAGACAACTAGAGACAGTTGATAACTTCAGTGGAAGTTTCTTTCTGTATTTTCACTTTTGTTCAAGAAAAAAGGAAAAGGAAAGCAAAGCAAAACAAAGCAAAGCAAAGCAAAGCGAGAAGCCAGAGAAGCTGCAAAACTTACCTCGCCTGTGTTTAGAGATCTAATATTTTGTGTAAGGGCTGTACAGCTTTATCTCCTCAACTTCTGTCTCTCCTGGTATGAATGTGTTAGAGCACAGCGCCTTTAAAGAACATAGAATGGCTTCTGGAAAGCTTCCAAAACTTGCTTAGGAGGTGGCTGTTAGTGTATAATCCAACCCCATCTAATTTATTACTTGCTTTCGTGTGTCACAAGTGTATCTTGATGTTTCCTGCCTGTGTGAGAAGTGGTTTAATAGGCTGTGTGGATGATGTGACCTGGGTGTCCTGAATGATGCTTTCATATCCCAGCAGCTGCACAAAGGGCTGAGAAGTAAACCGTTTAAGTACCAATCTTTAACCCTCTCCCAGGAAATCTTCCACCTGAAGGGCTCTTGGGGCTGCAGGAGGGAGGGGTGGAGGCTTGGTGAAGGGAAGGCGTGAAAGAAAGGGGCAAAGGAGGAGAATGAGTTCTGTCTTGACTGAAAAGTTTAAGTAAATATATTTTAAAGAAACAGTTGTCAGTCAATGCTTTTATAATGATATCACAAAGGCATTTCGGGGTTTCTCCATAAGAAATAACAGTCAAAGGAGTAGCTGAGTATTCAACTGGACAAGCATATGCATGGACCTATCCAGCTAACGCTTCTCGGAGTTCTTCCTTACTCCAAGCTGATAGTTGTATGGATTTCCCATGTGTAAAGGGCCATTAGGTCCACTGCTCTGGCTTCCTAGCATTGCGAATGCTAAAACAGTCCGTTTGTAATCTAGATATTTTCTCTCCTTTTTTAACTTCTGTGTATTCCAAAAAACATGTAAAAGAGAAATCTTCATTAAAGGAAAAAAAGAAAGAAACCTCAAGCTGTAGGAAGAGTCACCATCCTCCAGGGATGGTAAAGAATTCCTATCGCAGGAGTCTTTTAAGGACAGGTTGGGCTCATTTCTCTCAGGAGTGGTTACGATGAAGTTTTTATAGGGACAGAAGATGTCCTGGGTGACCTCTTGATGACCCTCCAAGTCCTATCTCACCAGAAATTTCATCACTGGAAATCCAGTGAATAAAGCCTCTTTGCAAGATTTTGCATGTTTTAACGGAGGTCAGTGAATTACCAAGTCAGTCAAAAAATCCTTCATTTACGAATTGGGAAACTGAGGGAGGACGTCACCTATTTAATGCCGATGGAAGTCAGCGAATTTAACCCTGACTTAGTCACTCTAGGCTCTTCTGCGCAAAAAAATGAATGTCTCTGGAGGCAGATGCATCTGATCTACCTCAGAACTGATTTTAGGATGCGATTAGGTCTGAAATAGACATCTAGCTTTTAAACAAAATAACTTAGGGTGGACAAATCTCACTGTCATGATGGGCCCCATCTTTCTTAACCTGAGCAGCTGCAGTCAAAGGTGAACCTATGAAATGAAACAATTTCATTCAGTACACCCAGGTCACATCATCCACACAGCCTATTAAACCACTTCTCACATAGGCAGGAAACATCAAGATACACTTGTGACACACGAAAGCAAGTAATAAATTAGATGGGGTTGGATTATAAACTAACAGCCACCTCCTAAGCAAGTTTTGGAAGCTTTCCAGAAGCCATTCTATGTTCTTTAACATACCAGGAAAGACAGAAGTTGAGGAGATAAAGTTGTACAGCCCTTACACAAAAAATTAGATCTCTAAACACAGGCGAGGTAAGTTTTGCAGCTTCTCTGGCTTCTCGCTTTGCTTTGCTTTGCTTTGTTTTGCTTTGCTTTCCTCTTCCTTTTCCTTTTCCTTTCTTCTTGAACAAATGTGAAAATACAGAAAGAAACTTCCACTGAAGTTATCAACTGTCTCTAGTTGTCTTTGGCTAGAATCATATACAGAGCTAGTTCCACAGCCGCAGATTCGATTGCTTCGATATTATTCTTTTGTTTCCCATAACCACCTGAGATTTTAGGGAAGAATGCATGCAGTAAGGAGATGGTGCAATTTCTCACCCTTTTTGAGATGTTAAGAGTACACATGAGATTCATTTTATTTTGCAGCTGATTGCATTATGTCATATAGCTCAGGTCTACCCCTGCAAAGGCACTTGAAGAGATAAGCCATAACTGGTGGCAATCCTCTACTGAATTAGTCATTCTAGTAATCCTCTTGGAGTCAGCAGTGAGAAACGGGTACCTGCAGCACATGATTCATCACATCTACAAGTAGACTGGTCAGGTGTAATATGCCTAGCTTAGGTACAGGTGCCTACCTGGCTTAGGTCGATGAGATGAGATCAGACAGATGGGTAGTTTGTTAAATGCGGTTTGGTGGTGATGGAAAGGACCTTATCAAGCAAGATACATAGCCGAGCTGTCTGAATTGTGAATCGGTCCTTTTGTAGATGCACACCTTGTTTTTAGCTCAGGTGTTTGCCATCTGCTGGTATTCAGGCATATAGTTTCCCCTGACCATTTCTCTCTTGGTCGCTCCTTTCTGACTGCCTAAATATGGCCCTGCGATTGCTGTGGTATGCTTCCAGTCATGCTCTGGCTTGGATGAAGCCCAGCTATTTCTTTTCGTCTGGGTACTGCACAGCCATAAAGGTGTGCTCATTTCATCCCTGTCATTTATTTTGTTGAGAAGTCTACGTCGTTGCTCAGTAGAAGGAAGAGGGGTAGAAAGGATCACGACCTGGTAAGACGAGGGAGAAACTGACCTCCCGTTGTTCTTACTGATCCTTTTCCTTGTAGAAACATCTGAAGGGGAACCATCCATGTAAAGTTTACCGTTCTGCTTGAAAAACTTTCATCTAGTGTAAGTACAACTGTAAGCATAGGAAAAGTCCCTAACTTTGCCCACTTCCTCTCTCGGCTTCACTTTGTGGGTTTGAAAGTAATCTTGGCTTTTCTCAGTTTCAGTGTTTCCTGTGGATGCTTGATCCCTTTGTGCCTGCACGAGAGTTTCTGATTATGCTGCAGATTGAAGTAGTTGGTAGATAACTTGGCTTAACTGAATCATTCCACAGATTTGCTCACAGATCACCAAGACAAATGAGAAGACCTGGTTGTGATGTAATTCTGCAGGACTTAAAATGGTGCATTTTGGCACCAGCTGACGGGGAATGTTTTGATCCTAGAAGGAAGCCCACACAGTGGATATTTTTATTAAAAGAGTGCCTGCTTTTGGCTGACCTTAAACTCTCTGTGAAGAGTTTCAACTGGTGGTTCCCAGACTTCTTTGCCAAAGGAACTCTGGTGGTCTGGGTGCATAATGGCAAGCTAGAGATGTTACACTCTTTCTAAAGATGTAGGCTACTCATTTATTAGTGACATGTAATGCTCGATGGGTTGTAGCTGGAATACAGGGTGAACCAAAGAAGTCCCATGTTTATGCTGGAATGTGACCTTGTCTCGAATGAGAAACTGTATGGATGTAGAAATGCCTAGGGACAAGGAGCTCAGCCATAACCTAAAACAGGTGGATGGCATTACAAAAAGCTCTGAGCTACTTTCAGGCACCAAAAGGGATTATTCTCTGAGGGTCGTTCTAACCTGGTGGTGCTAATTTGCTTAAGCTCCTCATAGTGAATGGAGGAAAAAAGGGTTCTGCAAAGGACCCTAATTTAGTCATTCTGAATCAGCCTATAGAGAGACTTATACTGGCTGTTGAAGGAGTTTAGTTAGATTAGCTTCATTAAGCTAAGTTAACCCTTGAAAGCGTCACGCAGAGTGTATCAAAAATCACACTAGGTAAAATCAGTACAGTGCTGGGACAGAAGATCTCACAAGAGTCTTTCATTCTTCCTTCCTCTGATAGAAACAATGCTGAGATTTAGAACAATGTGAAATACTACATTAAGTCATATGTGCAATTTTTTTCCCCTCCATGATAGATAACCTTCCCAGAACTCATTTTTCCGCCTGTGACATTTCATATTTACGTTTCAAAATGTATATACACAAGAGAGTTCTTTTCTCTGCATGTGGGTACATTTCCCTTCTAAACAAGAATTCAAAGATCATGTGTACTTATAAAGCAAATCATCATTCTGAGCAATATTTCCAGGTATTCTTAAAGACACCCATTTTACAAAGATTGCTGTCAGGGACTTTGTCTCCCCTGAGGGCAAACATGCTGCATTATCTGCCTTGTAGTGCCCAAGGTGAACACTCTGGCCTTGTCCCTAGTGCATGGAAGGCTACCAGCCATGGAGACAATCCTTCAAAATCCTGAAGGACTAGGATTAAGGAACATACCACAGAGTGAACCTATCTCTGTGCAACCAAAGCCATGGCAGAAGCTTTGTACTGTGGAGAATTAAGTAGCCGTTAAAAAAAATACATGACAGAAACTAAACACTTCATAAGCTTAATACTAATGCTATATCTTTCTTGGTTTTTATCCACTTCTGATATAGAACTCATCATTAATAATGAAAAAACTGCTGATGAATCATGTGTCTGTCTTTGTTTTCCCAGGGGTATAAGCTGTATATTGCATATTGGCACCTGAATGATCAACATGGAGAACGTAAGCAGTGTGAAGGAATGCATTCTTCTGGGCCTTTCAAAGAACCAAGGGGTGCAGAAAATATGTTTTGTGGTGTTTTTGTTCTTCTATATTGTTATTGTGGCAGGAAATCTGCTCATCGTTGTCACTGTAGTTAGCAGTCAAAGTCTGAACTCCCCCATGTATTTCTTCCTCTGCCACCTGTCCATTGCAGATATTTGCCTCTCTTCTGTCACAGCTCCCAAAATGATTGCTGACTTCCTTGTTGAGAAGAAAACCATTTCCTTTGGGGGTTGCATGGCACAGGTATTCGCGTCACATTTCTTTGGCTGCACTGAGATCTTCATCCTCACAATGATGGCCTATGATCGCTACTTTGCCATATGCAGACCCCTGCACTACACCACCCTCATGACCAGGCGTGTGTGTGGCTGGATGGTGATGGGTTCATGGGTGGGGGGCTTTGTGCACTCCCTGGTGCAGACCCTCATAACCGTTAGCCTCCCTTTTTGCAGCCCCAACAAAATTGACCACTACCTCTGTGATGTCCATCCCCTACTACAACTGGCCTGTACAGACACCTATGTTGCGGGCATCATTGTCGTTGCCAATAGTGGAATGATTTGTTTGGTCTCTTTCATCATCCTGCTCACGTCCTACATTGTCATTTTGTTTTCCTTGAAAAGGCAAGCGTCCGAAGCGCGGTACAAAGCCCTCTCCACCTGTGGGTCCCACATTACTGTGGTGATTCTCTTCTTTGGGCCATGCACATTCATCTACATACGCCCATCCAGCAATCTCTCGGAGGACAAGAGCGTGGCTGTGTTTTACACTGTCATCACACCCATGCTGAACCCACTCATCTACACGCTGAGAAATGAGGAGATGAAAAGTGCCATGAGAAAACTGTGGAATAGAAAAGTCTGGAGTGAAAAGGGTGAGGTGTAGAACTGTGGTAACATTTTCTCAGGAGCTGAGAAAATCAAGTCTCTCTCACTATAATTCCATTTTGGAAAATTTACTGAAAGCTCCCTTCTGAAGAAAAGCTTGGTTTTAGCTGTTGCAGTAATTGGGAAGACACTGAAAGTTCATGTTTTGATTGGAATGGCATTGTAAACTCTGTGACTAGCAGGGATTCCCTTTATGTTCTCTTTTTGAATAGCACAGGCCCAGGACTGGGGCTTCCAAGCACTGTCGAGACACCAGCAAATAAGTAAATGAATGCTATCAAAAATATTAAAATGTGTTCCAGGCAGAGCATCCCATTAGTCCGAGTTCTCCCAGGTGTAAACTTTCCATCAGACAAACTCCTTCTACTCTGTAATCTACTCAGCTAGGAAACGATGGCCCAAGGTGTCTGCAAGGCTGTTGGTCACCTGCTGCTGGAAGCAATTGTACCAAAGGCTTCCTTCCCCTTTACTTTGGAGTAAATGCCTTCTTAGGAGCACTGCATTGTCATATGCTGAATCCATGGGTTAGCAATTAAACTGCTGATATTAGATGCTGGCTGGGTCATTTGCTGATGCAGATGATATGAGGAGAAGCTTCTCCCCTTCCCATTCCAGTGCAGCAACTCTCTGCCTTTCTGCAGTAGTTCACCTGTCACTAATGCCCTGCTTCCTAACCATCCCCTCTGCCCTTCATCTCGGCCTCAGATTTTGCATTTTACTGTTTAGACTAATAGAGAATCAAAGATCCAAGTGAAAGATAAATTGCTCACTGTAGGATATTGTCGCCACCAAAGAAAGCATTGGGGGGCACAATTTTATGTGTCAATGAAAAAAAAGAGTTGTTTGGGAATAATTCCTGTATGCAGGATAACTCCTAGCCTAACAGGGCACATCTACAGGCCCAGGCAAAGGAAGAAACATGTATTCCAAGGGAATAGCTGGAGCAGCTACTGCTGCAGGAGGGAAGAGAAGAAATGTGAAGATGGAAGATTAAATCACCTCAGAGCCAGTCACAGCTGCCACAGGGAGGTTAGTTGTAGCAGCTAAGGTTCTCCACAAGGCCAAAGGAGCCACGAGGAGCCACGGGACCCTGACTCCTACCTTGCCAGGAGGAAAAGAGCAAATGAGCTGCGTGAGGGAGAAAGACATCTGTGTAATGCACTCTGAAAGTAACTAAAGCACTTTCTTTTTTCTTCCTTCACTTCACGTTCCCTATAAACACTGGCTTGCACTTGTGTTGCACCTTAACATGGCTTAAGTGTGATTCAAGATAAGAAGGTGTTCCCTGCACAGGAGAGCGGCAGATCTACAGACCAAACCGTGGGACAATGTCGCAAATGCTCTGGTTCCCCAAATGTCCTCTGCTCTATGCAGGGGGTGGCAGAGTGGGTTCCCGTTTCACAGGCATGCACCAGTACACTGCGGACGTCTCAGTGTCTTCTCCTCACCGTGGTGGGTTATGTGGATGGCAGCCAGCAGGACGGAACTGGGATAAATCCTGATTCTCAAGGCTTAGAGGGATAGTGTCCCTCAGGCCTGGGCCAGCATGTCCCTCACCCAGCAGTCACACTCTGTGGACACAGCTAAAGGTGGGAGCATCCCCACCTATTTGTAGCAGTCTAAATTCTTCATGCAATGAAGGACAGTTGTCTAGCTCAGCACCATTGTCAACAGAGAGGGACAGGCGCCTTCAGAGGCTGGCCTGTCTCACCCTGTGTGGGGCAGGTAGACAGATGGGGCCCACTGACCCCCTTCATACTGAAACTGCTGAGGGGTTAGGGCACACGGCCAGTTCAAGCTAAGGCTTATAATTTTAAAACTGTTTGGGTTTTTTTTTAATGTTTTGGGGAAGAACGCCATGATTTTTCTGATTTCTCTTCTGGCTGCTGGATGCTAGCAGGCAACAGCGGGACCATAGCTTATGGAAGGCGTCAACAACAACATTTGATTCCTCTACACATTGGCCCAGATTCTTATAATGACTTAATATGAGGACTAACCAGCTGCTTCTGTATTTTGCATTGCCTGAGTAAAAATACCTGGCAAGTAGTGAGGCCTGACCACAAACATTTTTAAAGTCTTGAAATAATTTCCTCGTTTACTTCTTGTTTCAAATGTGTACAGACCAGATGTCTAAGTGCCAACAGTCATATAGCACAGTTCTGATATTTATTTATGCTGCAAACATGCAATGGTAAGAGCAAGTTAATAAGAAAGAAGAAAGCATATGTGAAATATTGGCTTGGAAGGGAAAAAATATCTGACACGTGTAGGAGACATCTTTACTCAAAAAATGTTTGATTGCAAGGGCAATGTGAACACAAAATCTTGCAAATGGTCAGCCGTAACATTGATTTTAAATAGAAATGTTTCCAAAAGAAGCACATAGCTAATACTAAATGAAGTCCATTTATCTGGACAGCATTGGAAAGCAAGCAAGAAAGCAAGCAAACCCCCACACAATGTGACATGGTCTAGGTGATCACGCTCCACAGTCACCCTGTAGAGATTACTCTAATAGCTGTCCAAAATATATATTTTAGCTCCCCGTCCACTGATTCTTTCTGACAAAGAAAACTTCACATGCCTCTGCGATCTCATTGCTTCTGGTAAGCTTGTGCTTCTGCTGTGCAATTTACTTGAAATATTTTTGCCACAACTTCCCCATCTGGAGAGAGACAGAGAGTTGTTCTTGCAGATGCTCTTGGAAGTTGTTTTAGCAGAATGAGAAATGGAGCGGGACATTCAGGCTGTCCGTTTCATCCCCTGTAGTTTTCAGCCCTGGCAGAGATGTGGACTGCTCTCGTGACACATAAGAAGCAGCTTGGAGCTGAGAGGTTTTGATGAAACTGCCTAAAGTGGTCCGAGAGGTCATGACTATGAAATCCTGCCTTTGAAAAGAGGCATTACTCTTGAGTGACTTTTGTGAGGTGCATTTTATGAATTAGAAAGAACTCAATTTTTTTTACCCTTTGTTTTAATTGGTGTCTTCTTTGCTTATTTTTCAGTTATATGCCATTTCCAGAAATATCTGTCAAAAGGAAGTTTCTGGTGTTACAGAGTCAAGGAGTCAATAGGTAGCTGCAGCACTTCCTATGTACTCAATCTTAACTTTGGGATTAAGATCCCAAAGGACTTGCCAGTATTGTGGACATTGTTATGCAGTTCTTCCTGTCTATCTTTTCAATGTAGAAACTGAACACTAGTGATACTTGCGTACTGCACAGAGTACAGCAAAGGTGAATACAAGATGTAGCCCAATACAGCACATATAGGACAATGACTCTCCTGCTTCACGTTTCCTGGCATGCCTTGAACATGGTCTGATTTCACTTAGGGCGCCTTAAAGACAGTTTGTGCCTAAAGGCACATCTCTGCTAAACAGACATGAGGTAGGTGTCCACTTTACCTCCTCCAGAAGGATCTACTCTGATAGTTGAAGTGATGTTAATTAGCTAGCTGCCTTGTGTCATGATGTGAACACTGATGGTTGCACAAAAATGCATGGACATTCTACCAGAGTCAGAGAGCAATAGGAAGGACTAGTTCTGTTGAATTCCTTCAGAGGGTTGAAAAAGAAGGTACGTTCACTGCTTGAACAGAATTCCTTAGGGGATGACTAGTGTGTTGAGACTCAAATCAAAACATGCACTATCCTTCTCAGTCAGTTTTTCGTTTCCAAATCAACACTTCAAAAGTGGATGTTTAGGGAACCTAGTGACTAGTCTTCCTTTTTAAAAGGGGCAAAGATCAGAAATATGAATCTGGAGGATATTTCCACCAACTCCCTCAAATCAATAAACGGAGCTCGCTATTACACACTTCAGTAATACATTCTGAGTTAGATATCAACTGTCACTCCTTGAGAGAAGCATTGACTTTGAAAGGAAACTTTCCCCAAAAGACATAAAAGGGAATATATTGATATTGAACATACCAGTGATCGACATGGATGTGTACTGATAGCACTGTGTTTCTAATGCCATCACAGGTGGCTTTATTCTGTGCTTCAGGTCCTGTCTACGTGACGTATGTGAAGAAGAAGAACAATGTGACGGAGTTTGTCTTCCAGGGACTCACACAAGATGATATGCTTCACATTCTTCTTAGTCTTCTATGCCACTGTTATTCTTGGAAACCTGCTTATCATCATCACTATACAGAACAGTCAACAGCTGGACTCTCCCACCCCATGCTTCTTCCTGAGCTGCTTGTCCTTTGTAGATATCAGTTACTCTACTGTCACAGTTCCCAAACTCATTTATGACCTTCTTGCTGAAAAGGAGACCATCTCTTTTGTGGGCTGCATAGCACAGCTCTTTGGGGTCCATCTCAACCATGGGGAGGCAAAGAGAAGTGTTCAGGAGGGACTTTTCAGGAATGTTCTATTTTTAGCATGGCTGTTCGGAGTAGAACTGAAACTAAATTCAAGGTTTCATGTAGCTCTCATCTTTCTTTGGAAACTGTCACTCAAAAGGATGTGAGGATATTGTCACCAGTCAAACCCGAGCCTTTGGGGTGGTATTGTGGCTTTTACCTTTAGACACCTTAGAGCTGTGTAAGTCTCAGGTCTAGGCTTCTCCTGGCATTAAGAGGAATAACTAGGTATTTTGAGAGGTTATGCTTTCCCACTAGCTCCTACGAGCTTCGGAGAGTGGTGTCTGCTCACGTTTCTACACAAAAAAAGTGATGGTGGTGCTAAGCTTCCAAGAGAAAGCAAATCCTTTGGAATGGCACAGCACAAGCAGGTTTCATCTCACATATATTGGTGTGCTGACATGAGGTGCCTCAACTTGAGAGAGCTGCTGAAGACAGCAAGAGACCTTTGAGGGGACTGCGATTCATTGCATGGTAAAATAGGAGCATGAGAGGAGCAGGATGCTGCACTAGGTGTCTGCCTTACAGTGAAGGGTGACATACACTGTACTAGACTTTCCAAGGCTCCCAGGAACACTGATGGACACAGAGGCCGTTTCCCAATGCCAGGCATTCACTCCGATTTTCATCAGTCTGTGCCAGCCTGGTGTCTCTGGGAACGCTTCATTTAAAGGAGCTCTGCTAACACCTTTCCAAGGCCTTGACCTAATGTCACAGCTGAGCTTTATAATCTATCAGAGCAGCAATCCAAGCATGGTTAAATACCATAGTCAATGTTGGAGCCACAATCCAGTTCAATTATCGGGACATTTTTCACCGCTTTATTTAGAGACTGGATGAAGTTTCATACTTTGGCCAGTCGTCTGGTGCTTTACACTATAAAAAAAATCTAAGGAATAGGTATCTCAGTGGAAATACGGGGATCCAATATCTCTCCATACTCCATACGATATAACCTAATTCCTAGCTGAACACTGAAAATTTCCCTAAAATTCTTAACAGTACTGTTCTTGATCCATCGAGTTTTCCTCAACTGTTTGCAGCAGGGAAACCCCCAAATGCCCCTAGGACCTCCTGACTCTGGGCAATGCTGTTCTACTGCAAATAGACTTACTTTAGCATTGCTGTCATGACAAGTGATTCAAGGCAGGGATTTTCCCAGATCTCCTCCTGGAACTGAGATTTGGGGAAGGGAAGAAGAGGAACAGGATTCTGGATGGTGGATCAGAAGGCTTTCTTAGAAAAGCAAACTGTAGATTTGAAGAGACAGCAGCTCTTTAACATTTTAAAGTCCCTAATTTTGTCTGGGTTTCTCCAGGTGGAGACTAAGGCATAGGTGAATGCAGGGCTTAGATGAATGTGGGGCTTATGAAAATCTGTTCTTTTTGATGATATTTGTCAGAAAGCATATTTAGGTTTGAGATTGTGATTCTTGATTGAAACATGCTGCCGGTTCTGCTGATGCTTAGCTCGAGATGGCTTTGACTATCTTAAACAGCGCAGAGAGAGGCATGCAGACATGACTCATTGCTGTGCAGGGAAGCTCTTTGATGGCGATCTACCTGTCTTTTTCTGGAAGAGTAGTAGTGTACATTGCTCTTCGCAGAGACCTGTAAACATACACAGTAAAGTAAAATGATGCCTGTGGTTTCTTCTCAAGCTATTTCCTTCCTTTGAGCTGGGAGTCCACTGAAAGAGACAATTTTGGACACCTCAGAAATCTGGTTTAAAAATCTCGCATCTCTGTTCAAGATAAGGACAGCGCAACATTGATATGTGTAAAAACAGTGAACTTCACATATCTGATGATACTTTATAATGAGAAACAAGAGATAAACCTTGAGCTTCAGGCTCTGCAGCAACAGAAAGATGACAACTAGCAGCACCAAAAGGCTATATTTTCACATTCTTCTTTACATTTCTGTAGTTTTTTCGTGTTTCCAGGCAGAAGGGGAAAAAGGAGGTAGTAATGAGTGACAGAAGAGGGAGATTTAACAGGAGAGGGACAGTTACTTTCCCTAGTGTTTGGGGGGCAAAAACACGGGTGTCTCTTCTCCAAGATTTCCTTTCCAGAACTTCAGGTTCTGTGTGTTGCACTGGAAGAGGCTACTCCTTTCAAATACTGAAGACGTAGCAGAAATGGCCATAAATTCAAATCACATTTCTTTTCTCCTCTTGAATATCTTTGAAAGCTTTTTCTCATCTTGACGGACTGGTGGTTTTCCTACATGAGATAATGTTCCTAAAAGAACAGAGAACTGCAATTCTGTGCCACGCACTCCTCAGGCAGGAGTCCTGGTTGTGCTTGGAACTTGCACGTTAAGAGTCAGGATTCCTCCAGCTTTCAGCAGCAGAGGAACACAGTCTTTCAAGATAGAAGTTGCAGATACAACCAGTTAAAAGTCCACCTAAAATCACTTCTAACAATTAAGTACCTTTCTGAATCTCACCCTTGGAAGCTGATCAAATCTTCCTTGGAAGTCCTACTCTTTGTACCAAGGTTTTGATAAATTCTCCCCAAACAAAGTTCTCTTTCTAACAAGTCTGCTGAAGTTTCTCTGATATGACCTAAAACTCTCCTCAGAGCATCCTTCACCTCCTTATTCCTTAGGCTGTAGCTGGTAAGATTCAGCACTGCAGTCACCACTGTAGAGAACAGAGAGGCCCATTTATCTCAGTCCAATGAGTAGCTGGATGTTGGGCTACCGCACATAAAAACGGTGCTCCCATAAAACAAGAAGAGAGCTCTCAGATGGGAAGCACGGGTAGAGAAGGCTTTGCATCTGCCCTTAGAGGAGTGGATCCTCAGGGTGGTGGAGATGAGGTAGATGGAGGAGATGAGAATTGCCAGAGATGTGAAGGTGCCACGAAACACACCAAAAATGTGAAGTACTGCCTCTTTGCTATAGGTGTCAGAGCATGAAAGCTGGATCCTCGGGGGATGTCACAGAAATAATGACCGATAACACCAACGTCACAGAAAGAGAATGTGAAGGTGGAGATAATTTGCGCAAGTGCATGCACAAAGCCAGTGAAATAGGAGATGATTACCATCTGTGTACAGGCTTTTGAGGAGATGACAGTTGCATAAAGGAGAGGGTTACAGAGAGCCACATGCAGTCATATGCCTTTACTGCCAGCAGCAGACGCACAACACTAGCCATGAGGAGACAAGTGAATAGCTGTGCCACACAGGCACTGACTGAAATGGCTCTCCTCACTGCTGAAGAGTTCACCAGCAACCTTGGGGAGATAGCTGAGGAGTAACAGAAATCCACAGAAGCCAAGTTACTGAGGGAAAGGTACACAGTGTGTGAAGCCGGGGGATCAACCTTCATCTACATGATCATTCCAAGATTCCCTATTAATGTGCTTAAAAAAAGCGGGTTACCTTCACCTCTTGGCTTTCTGTTAGTCCAGAGAGGATAAACTCAATGGCCACACAGTGATTCCTCTCAGGCATGTTGCTAGCACACTCATGCTATCTCCCGACAAGAAACTGGTTCAACACCTAGAAGTAATGGGAAACTGGCAACACACAATGGATTGTCTCAGTAGCCACAAGGAAGTATGGCGCATTTTCATCACAGCTTCTGACTAGACTTCTTTAATTACGCATTGAAATGACTTGTGATACAAGGGAGTACTGTTCCTATTTTTCAGGTGAGATAAGAAAGCGCAGAAAGATAAAATAATTTATTCAAAAGGCAGCAGCAGCACTGTGAAACACCATTCCTAGTCCGGCACTACAATGGTTTTCGTGTGTCCTCTTTCTCCTTTTTTAAGGAAAAAAGTCTGCTTTTCTTGAGGACATCTATGGAGCACTCTTCTCCCCTCACTCGTGGCCACGGTTGGGTGTACAGTATCATCCAAATGGCCCACTCCAAGGGCAATGGCCCGCTTGTTCCTGAAGATAGGTGGTCTTGACACTAGTTCAGACATCATTCTTCCTGTATTGTAATCACCAATACATTTTTTGCCTACTAGCTAACTCCCCGGGGCATTGGTAGTAGGGTAGTTAGAGCTCAGTATGGGCCACAAAGTCCATTAACAGGGCAAAGCAGCCCCTGTTCAGCCTTGCTGAAATGGGAATATAATGGTTAGGCTGCAGCTGTGCCAACTTGCTAAGACCTGCCTTCATTACATGGACCTCCACCACCCTGACCTTTGGGACTGCAACTTGTAAACATACAAATAACACATCCACATCCTGGCAGAAGAAAGTAAGAGTTTCCTCTCTTGAATGAAAGGTGCCAAGCACTAAATGGCAACAGCAGCAGGAAAACTCAGCTTTGCATCTTCCCAAAGAGGAGGAGATACCACAGGATCCTCCAGGTTTGGCTGAGAAAGGATTTCTCATTTGCTTGCATCCCTGTTGTCAAGGAAAAGTGGCCATTTTCTGCTCAGGAATAATTTGGGAAGAGTCACCAAATGAAATACTGATCTGTTTTATCCAGTAAGACAAGAGTAGATACTGTAGATACCAAGCCAGTTTATTCCCCCCTTGAGCCAAATCTTCAGAAGTACTTGCCCATTTCAAGAAGCAGACAGCAGGATTAAAACCAGCCTATAATGGTTAGGTACACAGTTTAAGTGAGCAAAATGCTTACCCTGCTTAGGTGCACAAAAGACCAGACTGCCTTTAGACACTGAGTTATCTTTGCATAGCTGGCTGTTGTTTATCTCCAACCTACCCAACCTTTTCTGCCCTAAAGCACAGCAACTAGCCCAGTTAATTCTCAGAAAAGGGCTTCAATGAGCTTGCTATCAACAGGTTGCTCTCTTCCATGGACTACTTGGGAAACTGAAGGAGGAAATTTCCCTCTCCTGCCCCAACGTGAGTGATCAAACACTGGATTAGGTGCAAATTTGTACAATCTCCATCTGTGCTGACATTTAAAATTCAGCTGGATCGGGCCGGAGCAATCTGATCTGACTGAACCTGCTCTGAGGAGGAGGTTGGACTTGATGACCTCCAGAAATCCTTCCCAACCTAAATGATTCTATGATTCCATCTGCAGATTGAAAATGATCTTTTTGATCTCTGAAATGAAGAAATAGGCCTACCTTCCTTGCATGAAGGTGCGAGATATTTTATGCCGTATTGTTGCAGAAATAAACTCTTATTTCAAAAGCTACAAACTTATGAGGCCTTCTACAGACAGCTGGAAGTAGCCTCACGATCCCAGGCCCTGGTTCTCATGGGGGACTTCAACCACCCTGAGATCTGCTGGAAAGACAACACAGCTAGGCACAAACAGTCCCGGAGGTTCCTGCAGAGCATTGGTGATAATTTTTTGACACAGGTGGTGGAGAAGCCAACAAGGAGAGGTGTGCTGCTGGACCTCGTACTAACAAACAAAGAAGGACTGGTGGAAGATGTGAAGGTCGGGGGCAGCAATGGCTGCAGTGACCATGAGATGGTGGAGTTCAGGATGCTGCGAGGAGGAGGCAGGGCACTGAGTAGGATCGCAACCCTGGACTTGAGGAGAGCAAACTTTGGCCTCTTCAGGGACCTACTTGGAGGAATGCCATGGGTTAGGGCCCTAGAAGGAAGGGGTGTTCAAGAGAGCTGGTTAATATTCAAACATCACTTCCTCCAGGCTCAAGAACGGTGCATCCCTATGAGTAGAAAGTCAAGCAAAGGAGTTAAGAGACCTGCATGGATGAGCAAGGAGTTCCTGGCAAAACTCAACCAGAAGGAGGAAGTCTACAGAAAGTGGAAAGGGGGACAAGCCACTTGGGAGGAATATAGGAACATTGTCAGAGTATGCAGGGATGCGATGAGGAAGGCTAAGGCCCGTTTGGAATTAAATCTGGCAAGGGATGTCAAGGACAACAAGAAGGGCTTCTTCAAAGACATCAGTAGCAAGAGGAAGACTAGGGAAAATGTGGGCCCTTTGCTGAATGGGGAGGGTGCCCTGGTGAGGAAGGATGCAGACAAGGCAGAGTTACTGAATGCCGCCTTTGCTTCATTCTTTACTGCTCAGGCCAGCCCTCAGGAACCCCAGACCCTGGAGGCAAGAGAGAAAGTCTGGAGAAAGGAAGACTTTCCCTTGGTGGAGGAGGATCGGGTTAGAGATCATTTAAGCAAACTTGACACCCACAAATCCATGGGCCCCGATGGGATGCACCCACGAGTGCTGAGGGAGCTGGCGGATGGTATTGCTAAGCCACTCTCCATCCTCTTTGAAAGGTCTTGGAGAACAGGAGAGGTGCCTGAAGACCGGAAGAAAGCCAGTGTCACCCCAGTCTTCCAAAAGGGCAAGAAGGAGGACTCAGGCAACTACAGGCCAGTCAGCCTCACCTGCATCCCTGGAAAGGTGATGGAGCAACTCATCCTGGAGGCCATCTCCAAGCATGTGGAGGACAAGAAGGTGATCAGGAGTAGCCAGCATGGCTTCGCCAAGGGGAAATCATGCTTAACCAATCTGATAGCCTTCTGTGATGGAATGACTGGCTGGGTAGATGAGGGGAGAGCAGTGGATGTTGTCTCCCTTGACTTGAGGAAGGCTTTCGACACTGTCTCCCATAGCATCCTCATAGACAGGCTCAGGAAGTGTGGGTTAGATGAGTGGACAGTGAGGTGGCTTGAGAACTGGCTGAATGGCAGAGCTCAGAGAGTTGTGATCAGCGGTGCGGAGTCTAGTTGGAGGCCTGTAGCTAGCGGTGTCCCCCAGGGGTCAGTCCTGGCTCCAGTCTTGTTCAGCTTCTTCATCAATGACCTGGATGAAGGCACAGAGTGCACCCTCAGCAAGTTTGCTGAGGATACAAAACTGGGAGGAATGGCGGATACCCCAGAGGGCTGTGCTGCCATTCAGAGAGACCTGGAGAGGCTGGAGAGGTGGGCGGAGAGGAACCTCCTGAAGCTCAACAAAGGCAAGTGCAGGTTCGTGCAGCTAGGGAGGAATAACCCCATGCACCAGTACAGGTTGGGGGCTGACCTGCTGGAAAGCAGCTCTGCGGAGAAGGACCTGGGAGTGCTGGTGGACACCAAGTTAAGCATGAGGCAGCAATGTGCCCTTGTGGCCAAGAAGGCCAATGGTATCCTGGGGTGCATCAGGAAGAGTGTGGCCAGCAGGTCGAGGGAGGTGATTCTCCCCCTCTCCTCAGCCCTGCTGAGGCCACATCTGGAGTACTGCGTCCAGTTCTGGGCTCCCCAGTACAAGAGGGATGTGGCACTATTGGAGCAAGTGCAGCGAAGGGCTACAAAGATGATTAGGGGATTGGAGCATCTCTCTTATGAGGAAAGGCTGAGAGAGCTGGGCCTGTTTAGCTTGGAGAAGAGAAGGCTGAGAGGAGATCTTATTAACGTGTACAAGTATCTGAAGGGAGGGTGTCGAGAGGATGGAGCCAGACTCTTTTCAGTGGTGCTGAGCGACAGGACGCGAGGCAACGGGCACAAACTGAAACACAGACAGTTCCATCTGAACATGAGGAAAAACTTCTTCGCTGTGAGGGTGACAGAGCACTGGAACAGGTTGCCCAGAGAGGTTGTGGAGTCTCCTTCTCTGGAGATAATCAAAATGCGCCTGGATGCAATCCTGTGCAATGTGTTCTAGGCAACCCTGCTTGAGCAGGGGGGTTGGACTAGATGATCTCCAGAGGTCCCTTCCAACCTCAACCATTCTGTGATTCTGTGAAACATTTCATGTACCTTCATAATAGCGAGTTGTTTCCTGTTCACTACAAAGACATCTTACTGAAACAAATCAGAAGATTTTTCTAAATAGAAAAACTTTAGGGCTTCAAACTTGCAATACAGCCCCTCCCTGCTCCAGATAAATGCCCAGATAAAGGTTCTTTGCTTCGATGTCTGCAGAACTATGCAATTCGGTACTGCCTTTAGAGCAACAGCTCATTCTTTTCCCTATATGTTGCAGCTGACCTGCAGCCTGGGCGTTGTGAAACATTAGTGGAGTGACACGCTGAGAAACAACTTCAATATGAAATGTGATATTCTAACACTCAGCTTGCCGCTTCAGAATTCTTTCTTCAGAAAAATGGTGTTACTGAAGTACTTGGTGTACTTACGACTCTCGATGCAGTTTAATGTCTGTAAATTAGATCTCCTGCAAGACACCAGGCCTTAATTAGGAGTCTCAGCAGATGCACTGTAATGAAGAATCTTTCTGTGAATTAATTTCCCCTACCCTTGGTTAGGGGTCTAGTCAACTTCTATTCTAGGCTCCCCCTATAGACAAAGGAAGCAATATCACCTTCAAAGGACAATTCATCCCATCTTAAGATAAGTGTGATAAGCAGAAGGAATCATCCTCTAAGGGTGTCTTTGTTGTCATTGATTGTAGGACATGCCCATCTCATTCCCTGCCCTTACTACTTTTTACTAGTGAAACTGATGACATAAGTATCCTAGCAAATTCAGTGAACCCTCGTCATGCCTGTCCCTATCAACTCTCCAGAAAGCCCAAGTACCTTGGAGTTAGAAAATTAACTTCCAGATGACTATAGCAAAAGAGGAGTAATTCCACCTGGCATGAGTAATTCCCTAGCCCATGAGACTAAGGGACAGGGTAAGAAATAAGAAGTACAAAATAGCTGCACAGTAATTGCATGGTGGAAAGAAAGCCTCAGCAGCCTCAAACTCACCGCTGCTCCTGTTACTGCCTCTCTTTCTTCTCCCCTTGGCATCTCTATCTTCCTTGTTTTTTTGCACCCGATTTATCAGCCAGATCTCAAGAGTAAGGAATAAGATCAGTTGAACACAATTAATAATTCTCATAATTCTCCTGCACAAGTTAATTATGAGAAGTCATACAAGGGGACATCCATAGGTAAAGGAGGAAGTGACACAATCCAGTATTATAGCTGGGGAGGCAGCACAAGTATTTGGGGAAGCAGAGTAAAGGGAAGACAAGAGGATTTTCTTCTGTGAGGTGAATTGAATAACTGTGAAACTTCCACCTTGCAGGAATTAAGTTACTGTGCTCCTTCAGCAAATTATCCATTATGAATGTATTAATTATGTCACCAAATACGTCAAAAGTTCAACATCTGCCAACAAGAGAAATACAGGGAGTTACATTATCTGTTTGTGTTAGACTAACTGACTCTTAGGATTCAGTTCTTCTCACCTAAATTCAGGCATCCTACTGAAGGACCTCATGCTGGTGCCTAGGAGGTTGGAGATCTCTCAGTAGAGATAAAAGGGAGAAATTAGGGAGGACTGTGGGTGAAAACGCTCATGTCATCTACCAGGAAGCACGTAAAAGCTTTGTCTGAATCTAATCTAGTCATCTAAACCCCCTCTGGACTCAACAGAGAGAGACAGGCAGTTCCTGGGGATGATTCAACTTGTCCTAAGGAAGAAGCGCTCTGTGAAGATGCTAACTTCTTTCTCTCTGATGAACACAGAGGAAGCCTGACTAGCTTTAAATAGGTCACTTGCATACAGCTAAAGCTCAGCAAGGAAGTCTTCCTGTATGTTTTCCCCAAGTGTTTCACACCTATGAGCATTTGAAAGAGTAATCATGGAGCCTGGCCTCCTGCACTGCTGTGGTATGGAAATACGGTGTGATGGCATGGCGCAGAACTGCAGGCTTGGGAGGGTAAGGCTGGTGGATTTCCAGGGAAGGAGGGGTTTTTTTGTTTTTTTTTTTTTACACATGCATGTGCAATTTCACACATGCTTTCTCCATGTCATGTTGATTAGGCTCCATGCATCCCAGATTTCGGGATGTGCATAGTTTACTGTGCACATAAAGAGAGTCAGAACAGCACACGGTGCAGCTCAGTGTGATATTTCAGAGAATGTGAAATGCATCTCCTGGACAGAGCTGTGCAGTAGATCCAGACCCATCATGGATCTTGAGCACATGCCACATGTCTATACAGCAGTACAGCAGATGGGATTCATCTCCCTGCAGTTAAGCTATTTAAAAGTTAGGTGACTGAATCTAATCTAGTTGTCCAAGGTGCCTTTGTAGCGAAAGAAGGAGACAGGCCATTCAAGAAGATAATTCATCATCTCTCTCTTGCAAACTCATCTTACAAGGACGTGGGACATTTTCCATTTCCACTCATTTCCTGCTGGTATTTTAAATGCTATCTTAAATTTGCCCTCACTCCCACACCTGCAGAAAGAGAAGGAAGGTCAGAAGCAGTGGGGGAGTCATTGGTATTCCTGGTGGAGGCTGCTCTCCAAAGATCTCCCATCTTTGGGCAAATAGTGTTTCTCTTCAATGGGGAATTCCTACTTCTCTAATCTTCCTTTTACATGAGAGAGCAATGTTGAAACACTGAAATGTCTTCTGGGTCAATTATGCTAAATTTCAATTGAGAAAAATCAAAATGCTTCATTTTGATCATTTTGAATCATTTAATTTCAATAAAGAAATTATTAGATATTTCAGAATGTATATCATAGACTTTGTAATACAGTCTCTGCATGGTCTGACATTGTGTGAAAACCGTCTGGGATGCCAAAGGTCTTTGCAGGACAGGGGACTGAACTCTCTATTTCCAAGTCTGTAGGTAGCAGCCCTCACTTGGGTCTGTGAGTTGACACATATGGCAGAGGTGGGCTGGAGGTATTCTTGATCTTTGATCTCGTAGGGAACATGGCAGTGGAAAATAGGATTTGGGATCCTTAATGGAACTATGGCGTGCTTGTCAGGTAGGGTTTAGGATAAGAGTTGCACTGGTAGACTTGAAGGGTTGGCTGACAGGCTTCTCGGCAGTTGAATTTTGTTGCCAAACCCAAAAGGAGGCCACAGAGTTGTGCAGGGACAGCCCTGAAGAGCTGGAATTTACTGCCCGCTGCTAAGGATACAGCAAAAAACAAGGACACAATTGCCAGTTTGGGGAGGGGGCTGTTCTTCCTTCCCTGCCCCACTCCTTCAGTGACCACCTCCATTTATGCCCCACTGAAATTTTCCAGGATTCTGCTCTGCTGGGGTCTTGGCAATTTTGCTGCCATTACTAATCTGCTGCCCAAGGCAACCCCTCTGCTCTGCCTAATAACCTGAGAGAGGTGGCAGGAGAGAGAACAGATTGGGCTGGATTAAGTATACTGTCAATTTTCAATTATTTTATTATTAAAGTTCTTCTTTTTTTTTTTTTTTTTTCTCAGAAGGGGCAAGCTATTTCATAACCTGTGGCAGTGATGGACTTCAGCACTGGATTCCTCAGTTGCCAGTTTGATTTCTCTCAGCATTAAGATGTATGCCTTTAAGAAGACATTTTGTGCTGGTGAGGCAAAATGGAGAGACTGTGGAAAACAGGCACGTCAGGCTGATACTTATTAACTGATGACTAGTAATATTTGACGGATGCTAACATAGCCATAAGAACAAAACTGTGGCATTTCAGATTTTTTTTTTTAATTGCTTCATCTGTAATTGTGAAACTGTAATTTCCTAGTTTCTTTTTTTAAGCTTTACCTTTCCTCCAGGGGAAATGTCTGTGACTTCCTTTGCTTTTCTCTGAGGAAACCCTACGCAGATTATTACGTGTATTGATTTGAACTAATCACTCTGACTTTGACAAGGAAGCCAAATGCAAATTCCAGGTAGGTTACAGCTTTAAGGAGCCTGTGTCTAAAGACTCAAGGCAAGCAATTTAATATAATTGGTTTGTCTCTCCAGGAAATGACTTAGGATGATTTTAGTAAGGTCTCCGTAGGTACAGTTAAGAAACTTGTGCCTGACAAATTGCAATGATGCAACTTGGCAAGTGAGTCTGCGAGTGTGTTTAAATTGGCTCCAGTGTGCATCATTAAAAGCTCAAGTTCTTTCACTCCTTGAAATTAGCAGCTCTCTCATCTTACAGTCAGACGTGATTATTGCTCTAATCTAGGGACAGTGAGAGACCGCCTGGAAGGAAAAGCAGCCTGTGAAAACTGGCAGGATCTCTACAATGCTTTTGCTGTATCTCCAAAAACCCCACAGAGACCCTGGTCTAATCTATTTCATTTAAAGATGATGGGTCAAACAGAGCTGGCTGCATTGCACTAGTGGGGCTGCAGCTTAAAACTGCCTGGACTGAGCTGGTTTTGAACTGCTCTGTTTTTTGCTGGGATGATACACAGCTGGCTGACCAATTTGGTCTACATAGCAAAGGCAGTAAACTCAGAAATGGTTTCTGGCAAAGATGAGGCCAATTCACAAGTTTCCCTGTCTTCTTCTGCTGTCCCAGGCCTCCTACTCTGCAGATTTCTTCTTGCTACTCCATCTCCTTTGCAGAACCTGGAAAGTAGGGGACAAAGTTTTCATTAGAAACCCAGTTTTTAATTTAATTTTAGAATAAAGAACATTCTGAGGGAGCCTAGCAGGGAGGATGGAGCCCACCTGCAATGTGAGCTGCAGGGAGGGATTATTCCCTTGCAACAGAACTACCTCAGAGCATCTTGTCTCTATGTCTGAAACACAAATGGCCATGAAAGAAAAAAGGATCGTTCTCAGCCCCATGTCTGAAGGCAGCAGCTAAGTCTGTAATTGGCCTGGGCTCATAACGAGCATCCTTAGTTGGACAGCTCAAGACCTGACAAAGCTCATTAATCCCACTATTAGTCAAAATCAGATTGCTTTGATCGCATTACTCCAGGAACATAGTCCTGGTGTGGCATGAGAGGTCTGAACAAAGCCCTTCTCCAGACAAACACTTGCCCCTCTGATGCCTACATAAACCCCATAGTGATGGCTCCTCAGGTATAAGGCTAAGGACCCTCGGTGGAAGCACCAGTCTGCAGGGTTACACAATGCAGTAGCATGCACAGTGCAAAGAAGAGGCCTAAATAAAACAGCAGTATGGCATGCATAAAAAGACTTTTCCTCTCCTTCCGAGCTTTCTATTTGCTTTGAGATCCAAAGCTAGGATTCAAAATCTAGGGGAAAAAAAAAAAAACAGCCAGGAAGTTGCGATAATAATGAGTGTATAGATGTAAAAGCATGTGGCTGGGCACCAGGGGGAATGGCTGCTTATTTGTCTTGTCCTGGTTGCTGCACTGTGGATCGAGATGAAACTCCAGGAGATTTCAGTTGCCCCAAACATCCTGACCTTAGAGAGGCTTTTGGAGAGCAAGTGCCTTTGGCAGGGCAGGGGTTTGGTAGGGAATCTGCAGTTTGAATGCAGATTGGAGACAGCTGAGAGTTGGAGGGGGACAGTGTGCTGCAGGACTTGGCCAGAGCGAGGCCTCTGAAGTGACAGAGGGAGAGAGACTCTCCTGGTGGGCCAAGAGGGCCAGGGCTGAGTTTTCTGCAACCAAAAATGCCACTGAGAGGTGTTGACCTGGAAAGCAGGGCTCAAAGGAAGAACTATTTTTCCAAGGACTCACTGAATTCAGAGGTGTGTGTTCAAAACTTTTGATTTAAATTGCTCCCCCAACACGCCTGGGATTATCTGGGCCCAGCATATCATCAACTAGTGCATGCATGTATTCTCCAAATAGACTCCTGAGATTTTTTTTGTTTTAATTACTATTTCATCATAAAACAAAATGGAAGAACTGTAATTTAAAGGGCACATCCTCAATTAGAAATTTCCTGTGGTGAGCATACCAAAATAAGCAGGTTGAGTAGTAGCAGGTGGCTTTGGATGATAGAGCCATTTGGATTAATAAGATCTGGAATAAGGAGTTTACGCTGCACTACATATATCCTGCAAGTTAGGCGTATGAAATAGTAACATTCGAGGGAGTTGCACCACCCAAGTACCTCCAAACTACTTTGAAGTATTCGTAGGTGAAGAATACTACCTGTGAAATGGGATTTTTATCCAAAGGCAGAATGCCCTTTTTACAAGCAATATGTAACATCTACTTGCAACTGGGCCAAAGGCCTCATTTTTTTTTCCTGAGTAATACTTCACAAGTACTGCAATTATTGCATATGGACTGAATATTTCAGTATCTAGAATAGAGAGAGGCTAGTAATGCTATTCTTATGAAATATTTCTCTACTTAGGTAAAATTCACTAGGCCTCGGTAACTGTATGACAAAGCTGATAAAAAGAACAGCATAACACAGACACAGCTGAGGACGCTTTTGGTAATTGCTGATATTTTCCTAAGGCCTTAAAGTCGGCATTTGCATTTGGTACATAATAGTGGCACATACAGTTCACAAGCATCTTGAGGATCAGTAACATCATATGCACAAGCCTAGACCTTTGTAGTCTTGGGCTAACAACATCACAACCAACCTGGTTAGTTGGAAGGCCTCATTAGATTTGGCTAAGAACATATCTCAGACACTGCCCTATGTTTCTACTTTTAATTACCTGGTACAACTGAGAACATGCCTACAATGACACATCTGAAAACTAGAGGTGTCACTGAGAGCCAGCAGCCCAAAGCTCTCTCCATAGTCATGGGAGACTCTCACCTTGAAGGGGCAATGCATCCCAACCTGAAAGAGGTTTCTAAGATACATGACGTGAAGCTCTCCTTGAACTTGTTTATACTTTCACATACAGCTACACCACTACCTTTTAGACATGTGCATTTTGATGAGATAGTTAGCTTTACCACGTACTTCATGCTGATGGCTAGCGATGTATGGTTTAGCAGAATGTTGCATTGTGACAGGATTGGATTATCAGCACTGGGATCTAGATGTAAGGTCTCAGGTTAGAAGTTCCAGAAAGGGAGCATCTCACAGGCAGGAGGTGCATTCGTTTGGCTAGTATTAGCACATCGTCACTTGACTATCTGTACAGCACTGTATTTTGGAGCTGTGTATCACAGAGCGATTTTGTATGAAGTATTGCCCTCTTGTGGCTGTCCAACAAAAGATGGGTAACTCAGAAAGTTTTCAGCTAGTGGAGAGCACATTAAGCCAGTTTGGGAAGATGGAAGGGCACAGCCCTAGTTCTACTCCTAGGCATACATGAAATGTATCCGTTCACTGTGTCCATTTCTGGCATCTGTTGGGTTTATTACCTAATGACTAGCTCCATTCTCTGTTTCAAAACTTCATGGGATACGTGATTTCTGATGGTCCTAGGGCTTACTGCAGTACACACAAAGAGAACTCGACCTCATGCATTTATTCCAGCCAAAAGTCTATGCAAGCATTGCATAAGGTAGACCTGTGTTTGGTAATCCTTGGAGAATACCAGCATATCTTCTAACATATACTTGGGAGTCTTAATTTTGTAAGAGGCACACACTGCAAACATAGAGAAGAGGCTTTAGGAGTGATTGATCAACAATATTATCCACGTTAACACTGCAAAAGTTATTGGTTGGTAGTGTTGGAACAGTAACATATACACCAAGCTGTGCATCCAGAGGGAAAGTGGCATTGCAATAAATAAATGCATGGATGCTTCCTGGAACAAGAGTGGGATTTTTTTGATTGTTCTCCGAAGTAGTGCTGGTAATTTGTGCTCATTCTTATGCCTGGCTACACATGCACTTCAAGTAGCGCATGGATTTCACAAGTGGTTTACCTTTTGTCATTTCTGGAGGGCCTATACAAAATCATAGCTGATCATAGTAATGAATTGCTAGAATGGTTATCAGTAAAGAATTTCCTGCATAAGATTCAGCTAGAATATTCTTGTGAGCTCTCGCTATAGAACCAGTGTGTAAGTCATTCCTGCAAGTACTGAGTTACTGTTTAATATAGTAAGGCAAGGAATACGGAAAGATCCTTCAACGCCAAGTCTGCCTAGACTTCTATGCACTGGGAGAGGGGAAAAAATTAAATGTCTGAGTAGATCCTAAAAGTGATAATACCCTTGTTATGAAAGTCTACAGGGCAAAATTTATAGGAAGAAGTGTAGTCTTTTGTCAGATACTGGATTATATTCCATTTTGTATCCCACCAGATAAAGCCAAAAGAACAAAATGCATTCTGGGTACACCATCCCTTCCCTGAGCTTCAGTTTGTGCCCATTGCCTATTTTCCTGTCATTGGGCACCACTGAGAAGAGTCTGGCTCCATCTTCTTCACACCTTCCCATCAGATATTTATAAACATCGATAAGATCCCCCACCATGAGCCCTCTCTTCTCTGGGCTAAACAGTCCTCTGCCTCCCTTTGTAAGAGAGATGCTCCAGTGCCTTAATCAGTTCATGGCCCTTCACTGGACTTGCTCTGGTAAGAGGCAGAGTGCTGTGCAGACTCCTGTGCGTGCGTGTTGTGGTGATAAATCTGGGTGCATCTTACCTATGCTTCTGTGCTGCGATGATGAATGCTCATGGCTGGAGATAGACCTCAGGTTTGTTAAAGCACTGTGCCATGGCATTCCAGCTGTGGTGCCTGGTGCAGAATAATTGAGAGGACTTTGTTGTTTGCACACTGCTCTGTACTGAAACCAAGTGTCAAGGATGTGTTTCTTAGGGGCCTTTTATTGTGGTTGCTGCCTTTCTGTAATGGCTAAGCTCATGACTGTTTCCTGCTGGAACTCAGCTCTCAGTGCTAATGAATGTGCATTCTTAACAGTAAACCAGTGAAAGTATGAAAGTAGTTTAAGTTTTGTTCACCTTCAGCTGTGGGTCATCATGTTGACAAGGGGTTCATAATGCATTTTCTGATTTTTTTTAAAGTATATTTCAACAACTTTAAAAATAGCATGATTGTCCATTCCTATCCCAAACCATTTAAATTCCAAAGCCAGGCTTTAAGAAGTTGGTAAATGCCTCCATGAATTTTTCATGAAGCTTTTTTTTTGGGGGGGGGGGGGAGGGAAGGGGGCTGCCTCTGTTCTCATGTTGACATCACAGCAGAGTTGTTATGGATGGGATTGATGTGAAACAGTGCAGGTGAGGCATCTGTACCAGGGCTTTCTGTGCAGTTCCCTGTGCAGCAGGTGAAGAGAAATCAAGAATTGGCATTCATCCCATCCCAAAGTAAATATTTCTCCTACGCCAGATGAACTGTACCATCATAGCACCTTTTCTCTCGGCTGAAAAAGAGCCTTGGAGCCACGCACGGATGTGCAATTTCAGGGTCCGAACTAGGCAATTCCTACATCTGCAGTTAAATAAAAACCAGCAGGGCATTGTCTCCAGAACTGGTTTGGTATGACTGTCACTACTTAAATAATACAGAGCCTATCACAGCGTTGGCATGCACCAAATCCATGTCCGTCTATCTCTTTCCCTCCCCCCTCTACCCCCAAGACAATGACAGGATACAGTGCCAGGTGACTGCTCATTAATAGTTTGCCCATGGCTAACCCCTTCTGAAGTGGTAAATGGGAGAAGAGAACTGACCCATTTGGATGTGAGCCATGCTATACTCTCATAGTTTTGGGGAACAGTAGTCTGCATTGACAGCTGGAAGACCCTTTCTTACCCTTTTCAGTAAGGTCATACCAATGTAATATTCACCAACAAACTGAGGCAACCAGATCATTGCTTCTGGTACCAACAGGCTGTGCAGTCACCAACAACGTTTACTACCTCTATAAATGGAAGGAATCTCTTATGAACTGTGGACTAAACTAGCACTGTCTGAATACTACAGAAAAGTTCTCTGTAGCTACACCATCAAAAAACACTTCAGATGTTTCTAAAAGCTACAGGTAAGTTAATGACCATGAATTTCCAAGCATTTGCTTCTGAGTTGGGAAATGAAGCAGACAGCTGGGGACTGGACAAACATATCTTTTCTCATTAATCAAGATTTTCAAAATGAATATTAACCCAGACGGATGACCAGCATAAGGCACTACACTTCCTAAAACTCTTTCTTCTGAAAAGAATATTCTGAAAAGAAGTTTCTTTAAAGCATCTAAGACTGAGCTGTTGTGAAAGGTCTGGAACTAGGTTTAATAATATTTTAAAATGATATGTGTGTGCCATTTTTTGGCCACAAACTATTTCACAGCAGATAAAGCTTGAGCAAACGTCAGCTGTTTCTAACAGCCTCTTTCTAATCAAAATGATACACAGGTGACTTTGAACTGCATATCAGACAGTTGTCTGAGAGTGGGAATGGACAGCACTGTCAAGGAAATCCTGATGTAATGGGTTTAAAAAAAAAAAAAAATCTCTGCTGGGAGCAGAGGCCAAGGCCTTTAGAAGCTATAGGGATTAGCTTCTTTGTGCTTGAGGTAGGTTTGGTCATTGCTGCTTCTGTTGGGTTTAGCATGGATATCTGTCTGTTTGAATACCTGATCTAGAAGACTGGTGTGTTTTGGAAGGAGATTGTCTGCTGTAGAAAATATAGCCCTACTAAGAGCAGCATGCAGAGATGCAACCAGACTGCAGCACCCTGAAAGCCTTGTGGGATTATACAGGAAAATGCAAAATTCAGAGATGCAAGAAACTTTTCTGACTCTTCTTCTCTGCCTCATATACAGTTTAAGAGTGAGTGGACCAAGGAAAGAAGTTGTGACAGTGTGCTCCTTTCTGCCCCCACTGATGTGCTCTCTCCCCCTCAACCTGACCTCCCTGTAAACAGCACGTATGTAGGGGCTAGTTGAGCATGCACCAGCTAAGACCTGTCTAGCATGCAAATACGACCATGAGTCAATCATCTCCCCCCCCATAAACAGGGGGCAGCCCAGAGCCCACTGAGCTCTCCTGCACAGCAGCGGGCTGCACTGCAGAACCTCCTTTTGAGTAGGAGCGCCTCTCAAGGTCACTCCTCGAGGCTGAGAGATTCCTTACCCGCCACAGATCCTCGGTAAGTGATCAACAGCATGCTGAACTTTTGTGAACTTCGCAAAACTTTCCTGAGTTATATCCCTGACTGATAGCACACCTAATTCCTTACACATAAACCGTTGACCAAGTCTGAGACTAGGACTGGATTCTGCCGCACCTAGGCTTCTCTCCGAAGGAGTTTAGAAAGCAAGGGGGTCCAGTCTGGAGCTCGTGACTCAACGGGAGGGTCTCCATTGCACACGCATCTGACCCTGTCCTTCATGCAGTAAATAACTGAGAGAACCTTGCCAATCGAACCTCGTTAAATCGTTCTTATTTACAACTGAACTTTGTTAAGTCACTGTCTTACTGCAGTAAACGTAGTGCTGCTTCCCTCTTACGAGGGAAGTGCATCACTCCTTTCGCGACAGAAGTCTTTTCTCAAACCTTTTGCAACTAAATCATAGCTGGAAGAGACAAAAGGGGCATGTTGTAGAATGTCATGTAGTATACTTCTGTTTTCTTCCCTGCTCTGCTGTCGGATATTAGACCAATCACTTGTAAATCCCTATGGATTTCCTATCTATGGAATGAAAGGCCAGTGACGCAAAGGACTTAGAAACTTCTTCCATTACATGCCTGCTTTCCAAGTAGTTTTACTCTTGTTGTTTATTTATATCCACCATATTTAATAAATACTGTCTGTATATTAAGATAATTCTCCAAGAATGAAATGAATCAGCATCTAAAGGTTCTTCTGTCTCTCTAGTTTAGAGGGAAACATCCAAATCAGAGTCAATATATTCCGCTCCTCAGGCTGACAGTGCAAACAAAATGCATAACGTAAAATACTGAAAATCTTCAGTGGCATCTAAGCACACTGCAGGGGGCTTTCAAAACATCCTGAGGATGCTATCAGCTCACAGAAAAAGATTTCTCCATCTGATAGCAGTCAGCGTGCTATATGCAACAGCTAGGTGCATTTATGTTCAACCTCAGTGCAACAGCTCACAATGGCAAGGCAAAATTGGAGCACTATTTTATATGATGTTATCCCCATGCTAAATCTCTTGATCCACAGCCTGAGAAACACAGGTGGAAAGGATGCCCTGATGTCAGCTGTCACTGTCCACCTATCTAGCCTGAACTTCATCAGTTTCTCTAGCAGGATGTCATGAGAGACTGTGTCAAAAGCCTTGTTGCAACTGAGGTAAACAAGTACCTCTCCTCTCCCCTCACCCGCCAAGCCAATCATCTCCTCAGAGCAGGCTGGCAGCTTTGTTAAGCAGAGTTTTCCCCTCATAAAGCCATCCTGTCTACCTCCAGCCTATCACCTTTCCTTCCCATGTCTGGAAATGATGCCCAGGATTAGTTGCTCCATCACCATCCTAGGGATTGAGGTGAGGCTGACTGGCTTGTAGTTCCCTGAATCCTCCTCCTTGCCCTTCTTGAAGGTAGCAGGGGCGTTTGCTCTCTTGCAGTCCTTGGGAATCTCTCCTGTACACTTCCTTGTTAGGTTTGAGGTCAGCCAGGAGCTCCTTGCTCATCCACATAAACCTCTTGCTACCTTTGTTTGATTTCCTGCTTGTTGGAATGGACCACTCTTGAGCTTGGAGGAGGTGATCCTTGAATATCAGCCAGCTGTCTTGGACCCCTCTTCCCTCCAGGACCATATCATATGGAACCCTTCCCGAGCAGGCCAAATTCTCTTCTCCTCAAGCCCAGGGTATTGATCCTGCCTTTTGTCCTCTGCTCCCTCCTCACAGGATCCTCAGCTCCACCATTTTGTGGTCACTGCAGCTAAGACTGCCCCCGACTTCCACATCTCCAGTCAGTCCTTCCTTGTTTGTATGTATGAGATCCAGAGTGCCTCTCCTCCTCAGCTCCTTGATCACCTGTGTTAGAAAGTTGTCATCAATGCACTCCATAAACTCCCTGAATTTCTTGTGCCCTACTCCATTGTCCAGCCAGCCAATATCAGGGTGGTTGAAGCTCATAGGACCAGGGCCTGTGGACATAAACTTTATTCCAGTTCTCTGAAGAATGCCTCACCTATTTCTTCTTCCCGAAGAGATTATCTACAGCAGACACCCATTACATGGTCACCAGTGCTGGTCTGCCCCCAGTCCTGACCCATGAGCTCTCAGCTGGCCCCTCACCTGTCCCCAGGGAGAGCTCCATGCATTCCAGCTGCTCATTCAACTATTTCTCTTCTCTTCACACTTGAAACAGATTGCATTTTAAGCAAGAGCCTAAATTTTGTCAAATTTAACTTGATGGCTTCAAGGAAGTACTTCAGCTGCTGCCTTGTACATCATACCCATTCAACTTCATCTGCAACATCTAAGTTGATTGTAGAGAGGGGCACACTATTTCTGTGCTCATCCTGCACCACAGGTGTCTGCCTCCTGACAATATAGAGAAAGAAGATTGAAATCAGTATTCAGAGATATGACATCCCCGCTGTTGAAGGGACTATGTCTGTACCACACTGGCATGAGCTGTCTGAGGGTCCAGAGACACATCTCCTTTAGCAGAGCAGAGACTATGAGAAAGCAGGGAAAACCAAGGGGGAGGGAGCAATGGATTCACACACCTCACCCCAGAAGAATCAGCTGGAGAAGAGCAATTACACAGCCATTTGCCCATTGACCACAAGGCGGCTGGGCATCTGTCAACCCTCCATGCCCCATCTCCTCACCATACCGCACGCTTGAATTGCTTTCTCTGAGTCCCTACACCAAATTGTCTTAGCTCTATGCTATGCCACCTTTTTCCTGAAGTTGCTTACCTTCCTCTGATAGTCTGCACTGTCATCTGTTTCATCTCTCAAGTGCCCCACTCCTGACCCCTTATTCAGGCAGGCACCAACAATACTGGCACCAGGGGTCAGTCCTGCACTTTGGCAGAGTGACAGGGGTGCTGTTGAGCACATGCACTGATATAATGGGCTTTCTCCACAAAGGGGCCCACAAATGAGCTCTCAGGTCTGTTCATTGGATTCACCAACAAGATAAACATTTAAATGAGAAGAGTCAAGTCTAGTCACTTCAACATTTTAAACCGGGCCTAGACATACAGGTGAATTCAGAATGCCAAACAGAAGACACTTTTCAGAGCCAAGGACTGGACTCAAGTCCCAGACCTAGGTCTCTATATAGCTTGACTACCAGGGTACTTCTTCAGCATCTTCTTAAGCTGAAATAATGGCCTAGGGAAATAGGCCGTTGCCCTCTTCAGCTCAAGAGGGACAGAAGGTAGCTCCAGGTTCTTAAGTGTTTCATACCTAAGGAAAGAAGTGACCTCATCTAGTAATCGAATCAATCACAGTGTCTAGAAGATGCCATTCCCTAGTACAAAACACAGCAGCTGTTTCTAGGAATTATTGCTATGCTAAGGTTGAAATGCTGGAAGCTTACCAAAAGTCTATATTCCCACTGAGAAACCATGACAGGAAAAAATTAAGGGGAAGAAGCTGACAGTTCATATATATTGGGATTTGGCCCAGAGTCAGTATAACTATCCTGGTCTGAGAAAAGGCAAAGGATGGAACTGACCACCAACATATCAGGTTTTATCTTCCAGGGGGATCATTCTATTACAGTGCAATGCAGCCAGTCTCCTAACACTGCACTGAAACACTGGCATGGCACTAATCCCAGAGGAAAGGAGCACTCCTACCAAGCAATTGCATCTTCAACTACTAACGGCTCCTTCCCTATCCCCTCCCCTCCCCCCAAATAGGAAGAAGAATAGGGTACATCACCTCTGCAGGACACTCTGCATGTCCTAGAAAAGGAGAGGGAAGACAGCAAGTCAGATCCCACCAAAAAAAACCCCATCAGCATAAATATTGTAGGGTGTGTCTGCATGCCCAGCAATCCTTTTGCCTGTTAGTGCTGGGCTTTATCTAACCCAGGTGTCATTAATTCTGCTAATTATTTGGGGGAAATGGAAAGAAAGGCAGCACTTGTAAGGTCTGGCTCATGACATCTGGATGAGTCACACCCCATTTTTACCCTTTGAGTATAAAGTCTTGCTTTCCAAGGTGCAGACCTACCATGACTAAGTTTAAAGCTCAGCCTTTTCCTCACCTCACCAAGAAAGATGAAAGTCATGTTGCTCTCAGCTAGACCACATGGAAGAGATTCAACAGGGAGATCCAGGGCTCCTGGTTGCAGAGGGCCATACAGATTAATAGTGACCTCTCAAAATGCCAGGCAGAGCTTCAGCCCTGCCCCAGAGAAAGGGACTGCCACAAGAGCTTCTTTGAAAGGCTGTGATCCACACATTGGTGTAGGAAAAGCCCCAGCATACAAACCTTGAGCACCCCTGCTCTGGACTCCAGGCATCTTTCCATGTCCACCATGAGGGTGTTGAGAGAGCAGCACTGCTCCGAGGGGTGTGCTGTGGTGGTCTTCAGCCTCCCCAGCATCTCAATCTCTTCTGCTCTCAGGCAATGCAACTGCTGGTCCTCCTCTTGCTCCGGGAAGGAGTGCAGCTCCTCAAAGTCACAGGTAATGCGCTTATGACAGTTCCACACTAACTCCTGTGGGACAGAGAAGTCACCAGGAGATTAGAGAGCATCTCCCAGCTGGGGACTGACCTGAGCCAACACCCCCAGGGAAGGGAAGAGCCCCTCTTGTCAACTCTTCTGAGCTCACCACACCACTCCAGTTCACTCCAGCTGGGTGGGCCTAAAGAGAAGGCCCCTACCCCACTCCTCCCAGCTCTGCCCCTTCTTCCACTTACTCTCAGCTCCTTGGGCTTTTTCTCCTCCATGGATAAATGTTCCTTCAAATCCTTTGCTTTTCTGCCCAGATGCTCCACGCAAGCTTGTAGCTTATCCTGGAGAGGGAAGGGCAAGAGATTCTGCTCAGGCAAAATGGTCCAAGGCATCATATGCTGAAGCAGCACTGAGAAGGCTTGGATCATACCAGCTGAGAATCATATACCAATTGATCTGACATGTCACTTCATGCACTTTGCTTTCATGGGATGTCAATTATAAATTCCAGCAATCCTCTGGCTATTCACACTGAACATCTGCATCAGGTACTACACTGAGTGTTTCTGGGTTAAAGTTCTGAACACCTGTGTGTACAGCAGCAATACAGGCTACAATATTCCTCTGCCTTCAAAATTTAGCTTCTGAACAGCAGCTAGAAGTGCAGACAAGGAGTCAAAGCAAGATAGTTCTACACTGTATAGATTAATTTTTTCTAGGGAGTCAATCACCAGAGCAACTTTCCAGGAAACCTACTGTATCTCTGAATCAAAATGGAACTTCTGACTCCACCCTCAGATATGGGACAGCAGGAGTTACTCAGTGGAACATCACAAATTTTGCTCTAACACTCCCTCCTGCCTCTGAAAACGACTAATCGAATCCTAAGTTGAGATTCCTAAAAAAAAATAAAGAATTGGGGGGGGGTCCTGAAAAATGCCTCCAACATTTTGGATGCAACTTGTGCAGACACCTTGGCTGGGATTCTGTCCAAGATTAAGACATCTAAATTTAGATGAATTAGATGAATTAGATGCCTAAATTCCACTAGATGTCAGTATAGTCACAGGAGTATTCTAGAAAGCTAATTAGCTGACTATGCATCTACTGTCGGGTGAAGTGAATAAGCACATTTGTCAGACTGTTGGTTCTAGCCACCAACACAGCTAGCTCAATTGGTTGAGGTTGCCTCAGAGGGTGAAGCACACATCCCACTCAGCTGCTGGAATGTTTCTTCAGCTTCAAGATGGAGAGCCCATGAGCAGTAACATCAGTTTCTGATGTCGGAATCATTACTGTAGTTTTGGGTGGTCTCACCTCAAGCTGGCCATGAGGTATAGGCACATTTCTACATAGAGCTGCCTTAGTTCCCGTTCCTCCTTGCTCTATCCATTAGACTCCAGTTTCTTTACTGGATCATAGAAACGAAACCCTGAGCCCCCAGCACGTACCCTCCTCCTTCTGTAGCAGGGACTGTCTTTCTCCTCCCTTTTTGCAGAGAAGAGCGGAATCTACTAATAAGTTCTGCTTCGCTGCTTAGAGCGGGTAGGAGCCAGTAGTCATTGGGCCTACACTCAGCTCTTATGCCTAGATTAAACTCCTTCCCAGAACTGGGGAGGCCCTACATCCTCTTTCATAATCTACTCATGTTCTGATCCCTAGGCTCCGCTTCCAAACTGTGGTGCTTGAATACAAATTTCTCTAGAGTTTCTCTGGTCACCAGCACCCTTTTGAAATATTTAGCGTCAAAGTCAAACTAGAGATGCAACACTTGTTCCCAGACTGTTCTGCTGCATTCCTGTGACTTAACAAGTATTGGTGGGTCTGAACTGCCCTACTGCCTTACTTAGGATGAGATGGTTAGAAGTTTAAAGACTGGAGTGGAAGGCCAGGTATCTCAAACCTTGTGAAGGAAATGCTTTCTAGCAGTACCTCCGGGAGATACCACTTGCTTACCTTGTGTTTTTTGAGGGCTTCATCCAGGGGCCCTCCTGTATGAGTGAGATGGCCGTGGGAGACTGCACACACCACACACATGGCTTCCTGGTCCTCCTTGCAGAAGAGATTGATGACCTCATGGTGCCGGCAGCAGAGCTTCTCGTTCTGCATCTTTTCCTTGACAAAAGGCAACTGCCGGGCTGTCTCCACTATGCTGGCCAGCTGCCGGTTGGGGTACATGACTTGCTGAGCACAAACATGCTGACACATTGGGCAGCTGAAGTCCTTGACCACTGGCTCCCAGTAGTGGGTGATGCAGGCTCTACACAAGCTGTGGCCACCAGGAATCATGACAGGGTCCTGCAGGTAGTCAGACTGATGGAGCAAGTGGTGTCCATGTTAAGGACCTCCAAATGACTGAGGCAAGCCATTGGTGGTAGTGCTATGAGATGGGCACAGACTTCGGGAGACAGTTCCTATATCCTCATATAGGAATAGTCACCTGGAGGGAAAAAAAGAAAAAGAAAAAAAAGAAAACCACACCACAGAGCAAATAGATCACATACATGCATTATGCAGCATGTGGACTCAAGGAAGCCTAAGAATCAGGCCTCATAGATATTCTCTCCTAGCTTGAGTGAGGAGAGAAGACTAGAGAAAAGACATGGGCTATGTAACCCAGACACCTGGTTCAGCTTCATTGTCCTGTTCCTCACTGACCAAGGCAAGCAGTAATTTAAGTAACAAGCATTTATTGAATTCCCCAGTACCTTGCAGGAGGAGTTCTTTCCCCATATCAGACATGGGGGGGGGAAGGCAGGCTGGAAATAGCACGCATGTTAGCAAGCGTAGTAGTACTGAATATTTCTGCTCTGTCACCTACATACAGACTTTTTCCCTTGAACTCAGTACATGGGGACTAGACACACAGAGAAACAGAAATGAGAGGTCCCACTTTCATACATAGCCCCCTGAAGGCAGTCTGGAAGAGGACTTATTAAAAGATAGCCCAGGCCTCATGGCATAGACTAAATAGACTAGCTTCCCCCTCTCACTGTTTACACATGGTGCTTACAAGATGAAAAATTCCAATGCAAACAAGTTTGTTAACAAGGAAAACATTTTTCATCCAGAGGGTGACAAAACACTGGGACAGAAGCCTAGAGAGACTGTGATATCTTCATACTTGGAGACAGGGAAAAACCAGCTGGATAAGACCCTTAATGTCTTAATCTAATTAGGCCTACTTTGAGCAAAAGACTAAATTAGGAGACCTACAGAGAACTCATTGAACATAAACTAGTCCACAATTTCACAACCCTGTAGATCTCCACTTCAAAAAAGAAAAAGCATACTACAGTTGAAGGAAATCAACAGGAGCAGGACACCCCTAGACAGACTGAAAAAGAACAAGTCTAACCAAGTAAGACCTCTTGATAAAATTTTAAAAGCTAGAAGCACTACGGGTTAGGCATTCAGGGCATCTAAGCTTTTTGGTCACAACACTACCTTGCCAAGGATAACTTCCAAGCTAAAGAATTTGTTAGGCAATACACATCCCAGGTGGACTGCCACAGACCTTTGCTTTCAGCAACTAGAGAACAATTCCCACTCTTCTGCTTTACGGAAAAAAACACAGATGTGGCTAACAATGGCATTTATATAGGAGCAACAGCTGTGATTGCCACCCACATGCCCTTTCCTACCTCACCCTATGAGTATGAATATGAACCATATTAATTTGTGGGTTTAGGCATTAGTCATGGAATCTCTCTCCTTTCCCTCTACGTTGGATGTATATTCCCTGAGATGTTGCAGAAATCCTCTGCGCCCTCCGGGGTGACCCCTTCATTGATGTTAGGAGAAACAGTGCAGGTTTCCTTGACTGCAGAAGCAACTTGGACACCTGTGGTATGGTCAGAAATACAAGTTTATTGTCCTGTTCCAGGCTGTGTTGATCAGATTCAGGACTAATCAACAGGTACCCACAAGCAGCCCTAATGTCATTAGCTTATATTTCTCTTTCCTCTCTTCCCCTCCCAACTATGCTTTCCCTTTTGACTCCTGTTTTGCTCGTTTCACACCTGTATTTGCTATTTATATGATTATGTTGGTAACTCTAGCCTTCCTGAGCAACTTTGCTAAGACAGCAATCCTATTTCACTGTCTTTCAATATCCTTCACCCATGGGGAGTTCCTGACAAGCCTCTTTCACTCTCTGTAATGTCCAGCAGTTTCTCCTGTTTTTATCCTATTAGTGTAACCTCGGGTCATGGAGAGCCACCTGCCCAGATAGATAAAAGCCTGTTCAGATCTCCTTCTTTTTCAGAGTGCTGGGTATTACCAAGAGTGGAATAAATCCAAATCTTCTCAACATTTTGGAAAGAGACCATCTCTGTTATACAAAACTGAAATAACAGAGATAAAGTCTGTTTCTATTTAAAAGTAGACTGAAATTTAGCAAAACATCATTTCAGGACAATGTGGAACTGGAAGGTTACAGTCTAGGAATCCTAGAATAGCCTCATTTTCACACGTGTTCTTTGTGGCTTGTATGTCCAATTTATTGATAGAATTGATACAGCAGCAGCAGATTGTAGTGATGTATTGTTCCGTGCAAACAAATTGCAGTTACTTACCTTTGGTTTAATAAAGACATGATAAGTGAAAATGGATATGAATTTAACTCTTTTCATAGTCGTGGAGTTTAAGTGCAGCTGACATCTACTCTGGAATATCATTGTAATCCCAGGCAGACAAATGCATTTGAAACCTTAATTTCCCCAAAGATGCTGACCATCCATTTCTGTCTTCACAGGTAACTCTGTATATCCTGCACACCTTCAAAAGTCAGCTCAGGAATTCATACGTCCATGTACCTACTAGTCAGACAGTCAGTTTGTTATGAGTGTGAATGGAGCTTGGTTTGGTGCAGGAATGAGCAGAATTAATCAAAGAGTGTTTTCTATCAGACATTTGTCTAGTAGAATGCCATCAAAGTTGGCTGGAAAGAGTTGGAATCCAACCAGCAGACTTTAATGTCTTTTTCTGAATAAAAAAAAAATATATATTAGTATCACAGTTATAAATATGGCAGTGAAGGAATAGTTGGTTTATTTGTAATAAATCTGGAGTAGCTCTACATGCATATGCCTGCTTATGGAATTCATCTCACCTAGAGATATACCTTTAAGCATGCCTTCGTTTCTGTCTTCCATCTTAGTTTCTTCTCAATAGGGAGGGGGAGGAAAAAAAAAGTAACAGGTGTTTTTACAGAATGGTTCATGTGAGTATCTTAGACATCTGCTACATGATGAGATGAGTTATGCCATAGAAGTGCCCATTTTTTCCTTCCTTTTCCCTATTCAGGATGTGTAGAATGATAAGTTCAGGAGGCTGCAGCCAGGGCCTGTCCCTCTGGCCCTGAGCCAGGTGGGCAGAGAAGACCTAGAGGTGGTAGCCGAGTTCAACCAAGAGTCCAGATGACCAGGAGAGTTCCTGGTGATGAAGCAGGTATGAGGTCAAGCTGAGAAGTCAGCCTGCGGGTCAGAGCCAGGATCAGGCCTGGTGAGGGTAACCAGGGACAGAGACAGTCCAGTGCCTACTGGCAGGCCCAAAGTGACAAGATAGGTGCAGGGTCAAGCTGGGAAGTCAGTCCACAGGGCAGGGTCCACAGCAATGGAGTCTGCACGCTGAGCTGAGCTGAGCTGGAGATCAGTGCTCCTCTAGGGTAGCTCAGACAGAAACTGAAGGCCCAGGGTTGAGCTTAAATGGGGCTCCTGGGCCCATGGGCAGGAGGTGCCAGTGGCTGCCTCAGGCGAGGATGATCAGGCCCATTAAGGCCTATTAGTGCCCTCAGACCCTGAAAACAGTAGTAATATTACATATTAAAAATAAATATTAAATATTAAAAACTTTTCTGTAATAGCAAGAGCTACAGCTTTACTGTGAGAAAGTACAATTGTGACACTTTTGACGGTGATTATTTTCACCTAAGTTTTTACTTTCAAGTTTGATGCCTTGAAGATATCCCAGCTTTGTTTTCAACTGTTTCTAACTAGTACCGGTTCAGCAGTATCGCCTCCACGTTCTGTTTCCATTCCCTTACCTCATACATCCTTGTAGTCTTTTTTTTCCTGACTCACAGTCTGAAGGTGATCATTAACCTTTTAGCAATAGTGGGTCACATTCATCAGGCACCATAGACTGTTTACAGCATTAGTGATGTGGGCGACTCGAGTCTTCCATGCAAGAACAAAGTTACCACACAGCAGGTGGTCCTGAGGGACAGCCTACCCTCTTTTGTTGTGGGTGAATATCCTTGAACCAATTCACATTCATCGCAGGCTAAAAGTGTGCAGACAGAAGAATTTTTTACAAATGCTGAGGCTGGGATTCATCTTACTTAAGTTTAGACTTCTGTTAATGAGCTGCCAAAGCATAAACCAAACTTGTAGGCTCTTTCTATAGCTCATGAAGGCAAATAAAAGTCTGTTTGCCTCCATAGTTTTGGAAGAGAGATTGATCACACCTGTCTCTGTCTCCCTTGAAAGGTCTATATTTATATCTATGAATTACAGGAAGAGTGTAGAGTGACCAGCTCAGGTTTATGGAATTATTTCAAGTCCCCGTTAATGCAGCTTAATGCTGCCCTGAGTTCTGGTTTTGGATCACATTCCATCTGACTCAGGGAGCTGGCTCTCAGAGAACAAAAAGCCACTGGCTTCAGTAGGGAAAGACTTCAGTCTCAGCTGCTTTGGCCATGGAAGCAGCACAGAGAAGGAAACGGAACCTGCTATAACACTGCCTCAACACACAGAGTTATTAGACAAATGGGTGTAAGACGATTTTTCCCTATCCTTAGGAAGGACTGCAAGTAAAGGTCCCATAAAAAGCTACACTCCCTCTCACTGGGGGTCATCACTCAGAGCAACCCATTCTGCCCATCCTGAACCACTTAGGCCCCTTAATGTGTAAACATAGTGTCTGAGGAAGAAATATGTTCCACTCTTCCATAGCCATAGCTTTATCATTAAGACTGACAGGTGTCATTAAGCAATAACCAGTCAGTTCCCAGAGCAACTCTGGCAGGATCTAGAAGTACAAATTTTCTGCAAGCAAACATTTTCATGCTTCCTAGAATACTGTGGATGTTTCAGATATTCCTGACTAAACTGTGAGAGAGGACTACAGCAAAGAAAAATAAATAACCCAGACAAGCAATACCTGTTGATCCACTTTTAACCCAGCTATCTCCTGAACACCACGGCTTTCACATAGTCTAGACGAGAACTCCGGAAGCCATTACATTGCCAGTCTAATGCAGTCTGGAAGAGGACTCGGTCCAATGCAAATACATTGCAGACCTCATGGTGCAGCCCAGACAGACGAGCTTCCCTCACTCATCATCTTACACATGGCACTGCACATTCATTGTCCCAGGAGTCGCCCCCACTCCACAACATGAGCAGCCACTGTAAGCACAGTCTAACCAAGGCTGCGTTACCTGGGACATTTCTGCCTGCCTAAGCCCCGCTGATGACTTTCGCTGCTAGGGACAGTCAGAGCAGATCACTCTTCAGCTGAGTAACCCAATTCAGCTCTCTGCTCTGAAGGCCAACAGTTTGTCAAACAACCTCTAAGCCCTCAAAGTAGCACAAATAAGCTAGCTTTTCTGGCAGGTAGAGATGTCCTTAAACTCCTGCCAGAATCAGGGGAAGGGTCTTTGTTCGTATGTCTCAAAGGCTCCTCAGCTTCCCAGAACAGCTGTCTTCATCATCTTATCGTAAAGTAATTTCAATAAGTGTCCAGTGATATTGCAAGAACAGAGAGAGGTTAATGGCAAACTGTTTACTAAAACATGATACCTATGTCAACATCTTCCAATAGACCATTATTTTTCTTTTCTTCAAAAGAGTTAATTGTTCAAGGACCTTAGAAGAAAATTATATGTGGGATTAGGTGGAAATGCAAAGGCAGTGTTAAGGCAGAGGCACCAGAACTCTAAGCAAATCACCAGCGATTACCTACTTGAAGAATTTTCTATCTGCATTTGAAGAAAAATCTACGCCGATGGATGGACACATAATCTGAGCCTGGATGGTCCACAGATGAACAGGTTATCACAGCAAAATATCTGCTCCACAGATGAGCAGGCTGCCTGAAACTAGATGGTCCATGAGCCAAAGAGGTTATCTAACAAAGGACACGAGTCCAAGGGTAGATGTGTTATTAGAGACAACAGGAGTCTTCTGTGGAAAAACCAGCTAACTGTGTATCAGGACTGTGCATTTTAATTAGAAGAAGAATTATCAAGTTTGATCATAATTAGTAACAGAGATGGTTTCACATTCAGATGGCATACTTAAACTCCACAGAGTTGCACTGCAGCTCTTCAGAGTCAGATAAGCAGAACTGATTCCTCTGATATCTTACACTGTACTGCTATTTACATGAATATGGTCTTGTTATTATTAAAAAAATTTGTATTAAAGTTTGCAGTCTAAAGCTTTGTTAAGCTTTGTTTGTGAGTTGATAGGGACAGACCAGGGTTCACTGAACTTGCTAGGACACTTATGTCATCAGTTTCACTAGTAAAAAGTAGTAAGGGCAGGGAATGAGATGGGCATGTCCTATGATCAATGACAACAAAGACACCCTTAGAGGATGATTCCTTCTGCTTATCACACTTATCTGAAGATGGGGTGAATTGTCCTTTGAAGGTGATATTGCTTCCTTTGTCTATAGGGGGAGCCTAGAATAGATGTTGACTAGACCCCTAACCAAGGGTAGGGGAGATTAATTCACAGAAAGATTCTTCATTAGAGTGCACCTGCTGCGACTCCTGATTAAGGCCTGGTGTCTTGCAGGAGATCTAATTTACAGACATTAAACTGCATCGAGAGTCATAAATACACCAAGTACTTCCAAGTAACACCATTTTTCTGAAGAAAGAATTCCAAAGTGGCAAGCTGAGTGTTAGAATATCACATTTCATAATGAAGTTGTTTCTCAGCGTGTCGCTCCACTAATGTTTCACAACGCCCAGGCTGCAGGTCAGCTGCAACATATAGGGAAAAGAATGAGCTGTTGCTCTAAAGGCAGTACCGAATTGCAGAGTTCTGCAAACATCGAAGCAAAGAACATTTATCTGGGCATTTATCTGGAGCAGGGAGGGGCTCTACTGCAAGTTTGAAGTCCTAAAGTTTTTCTATTTAGATAAATCTTCTGATTTGTTTCAGTAAGATGTCTTTGTAGTGAACAGGAAACAACTCGCTATTATGAAGGTACATGAAATGTTTCACAGAATCACAGAATGGTTGAGGTTGGAAGGGACCTCTGGAGATCATCTAGTCCAACCCCCTGCCCAAGCAGGGTCACCTACAGCAGTTGCCCAAGATCGCGTCCAGGCGGGTTTTGAATATCTCCAGAGAAGGAGACTCCACAGCCTCTCTGGGCAACCTGTTCCAGTGCTCTGTCACCCTCACAGTGAAGAAGTCTTTCCTCATGTTCAGATGGAAGCGTCTGTGTTTCAGTTTGTGCCCGTTGCCTCGCGTCCTGTCACTCGGCACCACTGCAAAGAGTTTGGTCCCATCTTCTCTACACCCTCCCTTCAGATACTTGTACACATTGATAAGATCTCCTCTCAGCCTTCTCTTCTCCAAGCTAAACAGGCCCAGCTCTCTCAGCCTTTCCTCATAAGAGAGATGCTCCAATCCCCTAATCATCTTTGTAGCCCTTCGCTGCACTTGCTCCAGTAGTGCCACATCCCTCTTGTACTGGGGAGCCCAGAACTGGACGCAGTACTCCAGATGTGGCCTCAGCAGGGCTGAGGAGAGGGGGAGAATCACCTCCCTCGACCTGCTGGCCACACTCTTCCTGATGCACCCCAGCATACCATTGGCCTTCTTGGCCACAAGGGCACATTGCTGCCTCATGCTTAACTTGGTGTCCACCAGCACTCCCAGATCCTTCTCCACAGAGCTGCTTTCCAGCAGGTCAGCCCCCAACCTGTACTGCTGCATGGGGTTATTCCTCCCCAGGTGCAGGACCCTGCACTTGCCTTTGTTGAGCTTCAGGAGGTTCCTCTCCACCCACCTCTCCAGCCTCTCCAGGTCTCTCTGAATGGCAGCACAGCCCTCTGGTGTATCGGCCACTCCTCCCAGTTTTGTATCCTCAGCAAACTTGCTGAGGGTGCACTCTGTCCCTTCATCCAGGTCATTGATGAAAAAGTTGAACAAGACTGGACCCAGTCCTGACCCCTGGGGGACACCACTAGCTACAGGCCTCCAACTAGACTCCACACCACTGATCACAACTCTCTGAGCTCTGCCATTCAGCCAGTTCTCAATCCACCTCACTGTCCACTCATCTAACCCACACTTCCTGAGCTTGTCTATGAGGATGCTATGGGAGACAGTGTCAAAAGCCTTCCTCAAGTCAAGGGAGACAACATCCACTGCTCTCCCCTCATCTACCCAGCCAGTCATTCCATCACAGAAGGCTATCAGATTGGTTAGGCATGATTTCCCCTTGGCGAAGCCATGCTGGCTACTTGTGATCACTTTCTTGTCCTCCACATGCTTGGAGATGGCCTCCAGGATGAGCTGCTCCATCACCTTTCCAGGGATGCAGGTGAGGCTGACTGGCCTGTAGTTGCCTGAGTCCTCCTTCTTGCCCTTTTGGAAGACTGGGGTGACACTGGCTTTCTTCCAGTCTTCAGGCACCTCTCCTGTTCTCCATGACCTTTCAAAGAGGATGGAGAGTGGCTTAGCAATACCATCCGCCAGCTCCCTCAGCACTCGTGGGTGCATCCCATTGGGGCCCATGGATTTGTGGGTGCCAAGTTTGCTTAAATGATCTCTAACCTGATCCTCCTCCACCAAGGGAAAGTCTTCCTTTCTCCAGACTTTCTCTCTTGCCTCCAGGGTCTGGGGTTCCTGAGGGCTGGCCTGAGCAGGAAAGACTGAAGCAAAGGCGGCATTCAGTAACTCTGCCTTCTCTGCATCCTTCCTCACCAGGGCACCCTCCCCGTTCTGCAAAGGGCCCACATTTTCCCTAGTCTTCCTCTTGCTACTGATGTCTTTGAAGAAGCCCTTCTTGTTGTCCTTGACATCCTCTGCCAGATTTAATTCCAAATGGGCCTTAGCCTTCCTCATCGCATCCCTGCATACTCTGACAATGTTCCTGTATTCCTCCCAAGTGGCCTGTCCCCCTTTCCACTTTCTGTATGCTTCCTTCTTCTGGTTGAGTTTTGCCAGGAGCTCCTTGCTCATCCATGCAGGTCTCCTACCTCCTTTGCTTGACTTCCAACTCATAGGGATGCACCGATCTTGAGCCTGGAGGAAGTGATGTTTGAATATTAACCAGCTCTCTTGAACACCCCTTCCTTCTAGGACCCTAACCCATGGCATTCCTCCAAGTAGGTCCCTGAAGAGGCCAAAGTTTGCTCTCCTCAAGTCCAGGGTTGCGATCCTACTCAGTGCCCTGCCTCCTCCTCGCAGCATCCTGAACTCCACCATCTCATGGTCACTGCAGCCAAGGCTGCCCCCGACCTTCACATCTTCCACCAGTCCTTCTTTGTCTGTTAGTACAAAGTCCAGCAGCACACCTCTCCTTGTTGGCTCCTCCACCACCTGTGTCAAGAAGTTGTCACCAATGCTCTGCAGGAACCTCCGGGACTGTTTGTGCCTAGCTGTGCTGTCTTTCCAGCAGATCTCAGGGTAGTTGAAGTCCCCCATGAGAACCAGGGCCTGGGATCGTGAGGCTACTTCCAGCTGTCTGTAGAAGGCCTCATAAGTTTGTAGCTTTTGAAATAAGAGTTTATTTCTGCAACAATACGGCATAAAATATCTCGCACCTTCAGGCAAGGAAGGTAGGCCTATTTCTTCATTTTAGAGATCAAAAAGATCATTTTCAATCTGCAGATAGAATCATAGAGTCATTTAGGTTGGGAAGGATTTCTGGAGGTCATCAAGTCCAACCTCCTCCTCAGAGCAGGTTCAGTCAGATCAGATTGCTCCGGCCCGATCCAGCTGAATTTTAAATGTCAGCACAGATGGAGATTGTACAAATTTGCACCTAATCCGGTGTTTGATCACTCACGTTGGGGCAGGAGAGGGAAATTTCCTCCTTCAGTTTCCCAAGTAGTCCATGGAAGAGAGCAACCTGTTGATAGCAAGCTCATTGAAGCCCTTTTCTGAGAATTAACTGGGCTACTTGCTGTGCTTTAGGGCAGAAAAGGTTGGGTAGGTTGGGGATAAACAACAGCCAGCTATGCAAAGATAACTCAGTGTGTAAAGGCAGTCTGGTCTTTTGTGCATCTAAGCAGGGTAAGCATTTTGCTCACTTAAACTGTGTACCTAACCATTATAGGCTGGTTTTAATCCTGCTGTCTGCTTCTTGAAATGGGCAAGTACTTCTGAAGATATGGCTCAAGGGGGGAATAAACTGGCGTGGTATCCACAGTATTTACTCTTGTCTTTCTGGATGAAACAGGTCAGTAAGAGAATAGTTTTGTACCTATGCAATACCTTGAAGCCTGTGCTAGAAACAGACCTCAGCAAGAACTGAAACCTCCATTCAGTCACCCACATGATAAGAACTCCGCTTTGAGAGCGTCAGCCAGGTTACTGGTAACCTCCAATAGATTAACAATAATTTTTCATGTGAGGTGAAGCTGGTAGAACCTTTACAGGGATGACTGATTCCCTTCTTGTTCAGGATTCCTTCCCTTTTAGCATGAGATTTTCCACCCTCTAAATGGAAAGTATTCCATTTGGTGACTCTTCCCAATTTATTCCTGAGCAGAAGATGGCCACTTTTCCTTGGCAACGGGGATGCAAGCAAATGAGAAATCCTTTCTCAGCCAAACCTGGAGGATCTTGTGGTATCTCCTCCTCTTTGGGAAGATGCAAAGCTGGGTTTTCCTGCTGCTGTTGCCATTTAGTGCTTGGCACCTTTCATTCAAGAGAGGAAACTCTTACTTTCTTCTGCCAGGTTGTGGATTTGTTATTTGTATGTTTACAAGTTGCAGTCCCAAAGGTCAGGCTGGTGGAGGTCCATGTAATTAAGGCAGGTCTTAGCAAGTTGGCACAGCTGCAGCCTAACCATTATATTCCTATTTCAGCAAGGCTGAACGGGGGCTGCTTTGCCCTGTTAATGGACTTTGTGGCCCATACTGAGCTCTAACTACCCTGCTACCAATGCCCGGGGAGTTAGCTAGTAGGCAAAAAATGTATTGGTGATTGCAATACAGGAAGAATGATGTCTGAACTAGTGTCAAGACCATGTATCTTCAGGAACAAGCGGGCCATTGCCCTTGGAGTGGGCCATTTGGATGATACTGTACACCCAACCGTGGCCACGAGTGAGGGGAGAAGAGTGCTCCATAGATGTCCTCAAGAAAAGCAGACTTTTTTCCTTAAAAAAGGAGAAAGAGGGCACACGAAAACCATTGTAGTGCCAGACTAGGACTGGTGTTTCACAGTGCTGCTGCTTCCTTTTGAATAAATTATTTTATCTTTCTGCGCTTTCTTATCTCACCTGAAAAATAGGAACAGTACTCCCTTGTATCACAAGTCATTTCAATGCGTAATTAAAGAAGTCTAGTCAGAAGCTATGAGGAAAATGCTCCGTACTTCCTTGTGGCTACTGAGACAATCCATTGTGTGTTGCCAGTTTCCCATTACTTCTAGGTGTTGAACCAGTTTCTTGTCGGGAGATAGCATGAGTGTGCTAGCAACATGCCTGAGAGGAATCACTGTGTGGCCATTGAGTTTATCCTCTCTGGACTAACAGAAAGCCAAGAGGTGAAGGTAACCTGCTTTTTTTAAGCACATTAATAGGGAATCTTGGAATGATCATGTAGATGAAGGTTGATCCCCGGGCTTCATGCACTGTGTACCTTTCCCTCAGTAACTTGGCTTCTGTGGATTTCTGTTACTCCTCAGCTATCTCCCCAAGGTTGCTGGTGAACTCTTCAGCAGTGAGGCGAGCCACTTCAGTCAGTGCCTGTGTGGCACAGCTATTCACTTGTCTCCTCATGGCTAGTGCTGTGTGTCTCCTGCTGGCAGTAATGGCATATGACTGCATGTGGCTCTCTGTAACCCTCTCCTTTATGCAACTGTCATGTCCTCAAAAGCCTGTGCACAGATGGTAATCATCTCCTCTTTCACTGGCTTTGTCCACACACTTGCGCAAACTATCTCCACCTTCACATTCTCTTTCTGTGACTTTGGTGTTATCGGTCATTATTTCTTTGACATCCCCCTAGGATCCTGCTTTCATGCTCTGACACCTACAGCAAAGAGACGGTACTTCACATTTTTGGTGTGTTTCGTGGTATCTCCACATCTCTGGCAATTCTCATCTCCTCCATCTAACTCATCTCCATCACCCTGAGGATCCACTCCTCCAAGGGCAGATGCAAAGCCTTCTCCACCTCTGCTTCCCATCTGAGAGCTCTCTTCTTGTTTTATGGCAGCACCGTTTTTATGTGCGGTAGCCCAATATGCAGCTACTCATTGGACTGAGATAAATGGGCCTCTCTGTTCTCTACAGTGGTGACTCCAGTGCTGAATCTTATCAGCTACAGCCTAAGGAATAAGGAGGTGAAGGATGCTCTGAGGAGAGTTTTAGGTCATATTAGAGAAACTTCAGCAGACTTGTTAGAAAGAGAACTTTGTTTGGGGAGAATTTATCAAAACCTTGGTACAAAGAGTAGGACTTCCAAGGAAGATTTGATCAGCTTCCAAGGGTGAGATTCAGAAAGGTACTCAATTGTTAGAAGTGCTTTTAGGTGGACTTTTAACTGGTTGTATCTGCAACTTCTATCTTGAAAGACTGTGTTCCTCTGCTGCTGAAAGCTGGAGGAATCCTGACTCTTAACTTGCAAGTTCCAAGCACAAACAGGACTCCTGCCTGAGGAGTGCGTGGCACAGAATTGCAGTTCTCTGTTCTACTAGGAATGTTTGCTCATGTAGGAAAACCACCAGTCCGTCAAGATGAGAAAAAGCTTTCAGAGATATTCAAGAGGAGAAAAGAAATGTGATTTGAATTTACGGCCACTTCTGCTACGTCTTCAGTATTTGAAAGGAGTAGCCTCTTCCAGTGCAACACACAGAACCTGAAGTTCTGGAAAGGAAATCTTGGAGAACAGACACCCGTGTTTTTGCCCCCCAAACACTAGGGAAAGTAACTGTCCCTCTTCTGTTAAATCTCCCTCTTCTGTCACTCATTACTACCTCCTTTTTTCCCCTTCTGCCTGGAAACATGAAAAAACTACAGAAATGCAAAAAAGATTGACTTCTAATTTTGCTACCATTGTGAAGTAACAAGACCTTATTCCTGCTTTTCATCTCCACATATCATCAATCCACTTGAGGCAACTGAGTGAACTGGTAGTTATTTCAAGGACATTGGACATAATCTGAAAGTTAATCAAGCTGCAGTGTTCTTTCACTTAAAAGAATGCCGAAATAAGATGGTGACTTACCAACAACGTGTCTGCCATCAATGTGATTTTGAGAATAAACGACCAATCATTTCTGGGAGATGAGAAAGTTGGGAAAGGCTTTGGAATCCTTTTATCAATTCAACTAAGCTAGCTCTAAGGATAGGTGTTCTATCACTAGTAGATGTTTCAACCCTTCTGGCTGAGTTTACAAATGCTGTCCCTCAGTTGGCAGAAGGAGTTGAAATCTTTATTGAGCTGAAAGTGACAGAATTAATCTCAGACAGGCGAGAGGTTCCTGCCTCTGCATAAGGTTCACAGTCAAAGGGGGATGGAAAGAGGTCTTGCGGATTCCCTTTGCATTTCACTGCAAGCCTGTTAGGGCTGTTATTTCCCCTGACTTCCTCTCCTTAAAGCTGTGCATAACTGTAGCAAAGATTGTGTCCCTGTGATCATCTATGGCACCCTAAAGAAGGATTTTACAAGTCTCAGGAAAATGTAGCCTTTTGGTCCTGCTAGTTGTCATCTTTCTGTTGCTGCAGAGGCTGAAGCTCATGGGCCAATGTGTAGAGGAATCGAATGTTGTTGTTGTTGTTGACGCCTTCCATAAGCTATGGTCCAGCTGTTGCCTGCTAGCATGCAGCAGCCGGAAGAGAAATCAGAAAAATCATGGCGTTCTTCCCCAAAACATTAAAAAACAAAACAAAAACAGTTTTTAAATTATAAGCCTTAGCTTGAACTGGTCGTGTGCCCTAACCCCTCAGCAGTTTCAGTATGAAGGGGGTCAGTGGGCCCCATCTGTCTTTCTACCTGCCCCACCCCGGGTGAGACAGACCAGCCTCTGAAGGCACCTGTCCCTCTCTGTTGACAATGGTGCTCAGCTAGACAACTGTCCTTCATTGCATGAAGAATTTAGACTGCTACAAATAGGTGGGGCTGGTCCCACCTTTAGCTGTGTCCACAGAGTGTGAATGCTGGGTGAGGGACATGCTGGCCCAGGCCTGAGGGACACTATCCCTCTAAGCCTTGAGAATCAGGATTTATCCCAGTTCCGTCCTGCTGGCTGCCATCCACATAACCCACCATGGTGAGGAGAAGACACTGAGACGTCCGCAGTATACTGGTGCATGCCTGTGAAACGGGAACCCACTCTGCCACCCCCTGCATAGAGCAGAGGACATTCGGGGAAGCAGAGCATTTGCGACATTGTCCCAGGGTTTGGTCTGTAGATGTGCCGCTCTCCTGTGCAGGGAACACCTTCTTATCTTGAATCACACTTAAGCCATGTTAAGGTGCAACACAAGTGCAAGCCAGTGTTTATAGGGAACATGAAGTGAAGGAAGAAAAAAGAAAGTGCTTTAGTTACTTTCAGAGTGCATTACACAGATGTCTTTCTCCCTCACGCAGCTCATTTGCTCTTTTCCTCCTGGCAAGGTAGGAGTCAGGGTCCCGCGGCTCCTCGTGGCTCCTTCGTCCTTGTGGAGAACCTTAGCTGCTACAACTAACCTCCCTGTGGCAGCTGTGACTGGCTCTGAGATGATTTAATCTTCCATCTTCACATTTCTTCTCTTCCCTCCTGCAGGAGTAGCTGCTCCAGCTGTTCCCTTAGAATACATGTTTCTTCCTTTGCCTGGGCCTGTAGATGTGCCCTGTTGGGCTAGGAGTTATCCTGCGTACAGGAATTATTCCCAGATAACTCTTTTTTTTCATTAACACATAAAATTGTGCCCCCCAATGCTTTCTCTGGTGGCGACAATTTCCTACAGTGAGCAATTTATCTTTCACTTGGATCTTTGATTCTGTTTTAGTAATAAAAATTAAAATGCAAAATCTGAGGCAGAGATGAAGGGCAGAGGGGATGGCTAGGAAGGAGGGCATTAGTGACAGGTGAACTACTGCAGAAAGGCAGAGAGTTGCTGCACTGGAATGGGAAGGGGAGAAGCTTCTCCTCATATCATCTGCATCAGCAAATGACCCAACCAGCATCTAATATCAGCAGTTTAATTGCTAACCCATGGATTCAGCATATGACAATGCAGTACTCCTAAGAAGGCATTTACTCCAAAGTAAAGGGGAAGGAAGCCTTTGGTACAATTGCTTCCAGCAGCAGGGGACCAACAGCCTTGCAGACACCTTGGGCCATCGTTTCCTAGCTGAGTAGATTACAGAGTAGATGGAGTTTGTCTGACGGAAAGTTTACACCTGGGAGAGCTCGGACTAATGGGATGCTCTGCCTGGAACACATTTTAATATTTTTCATAGCATTCATTTATTTATTTGCTGGTGTCTCAGCAGTGCTTGGAAGCCCCAGTCCTGGGCCTGTGCTATTCAAAAAGAGAACATAAAGGGAATCCCTGCTAGTCACAGAGTTTACAATGCCATTCCAATCAAAACATGAACTTTCAGTGTCTTCCTAATTACTGCAACAGCTAAAACCAAGCTTTTCTTCAAAAGGGAGCTTTCAGTAAATTTTCCAAAATGGAATTATAGTGAGAGAGACTTGATTTTCTCAGCTCCTGAGAAAATGTTACCACAGTTCTACACCTCACCCTTTTCACGCCAAACTTTTCTATTCCACAGTTTTCTCATGGCACTTTTCATCTCCTCATTTCTCAGTGTGTAGATGAGTGGGTTCAGCATGGGCGTGATGACAGTGTAAAACACAGCTAACCTCTTGTCCTCCGAGAGACTGCTGGATGGGCGTGTGTAGGTGAATATGCATGGCCCAAAGAAGAGAATCACCACAGTAATGTGGGACCCACAGGTGGAGAGGGCTTTGTACCGCGCTTCGGACGTTCGCCTTTTCAAGGAAAACAAAATGACAATGTAGGACGTGACCAGGATGAAGAAAGAGACCAAAGCAATCATTCCACTGTTGGCAACGACAATGATGCCTGCAACATAGGTGTCTGTACAGGCCACTTGTAGTAGGGGATGGACGTCACAGAAGTAGTGGTCAATTTTGTTGGGGCCGCAAAAAGGGAGGCTAACGGTTATGAGGGTCTGCACCAGGGAGTGCACAAAGCCCCCCACCCATGAACCCATCACCATCCAGCCACACACACGCCTGGTCATGAGGGTGGTGTAGTGCAGGGGTCTGCATATGGCAAAGTAGCGATCATAGGCCATCACTGTGAGGATGAAGACCTCAGCGCCGCCGAAGATATGAAACCCAAATAGCTCTGCCATGCAACCCCCAAAGGAAATGGTTTTCTTCTCAACAAGGAAGTCAGCAATCATTTTGGGAGCTGTGACAGAAGAGAGGCAAATATCTGCAATGGACAGGTGGCAGAGAAAGAAATACATGGGGGAGTTCAGACTCTGACTGCTAACTACAGTGACAACAATGAGCAGATTTCCTGCCAGAGTAACAATATAGAAGAACAAAAACACCACAAAACATATTTTCTGCACCCCTTGGTTCTTTGAAAGGCCCAGAAGAATGAATTCCTTCACACTGCTTACATTCTCCACGTTGGTCAGTCGGGTGGCAATATGCAATATACAGCTTACACACCTGGGAAAACAAAGACAGACACATGATTCATCAGCATTTTTTCATTATTAATGATGAGTTCTATATCAGAAGTGGATACAAACCAAGAAAGATATAGCATTAGTATTAAGCTTATGAAGTGTTTAGTTTCTGTCATGTATTTTTTCACAGCTATTTAATTCTCCACAGTACAAAGCTTCTGCCATGGCTTTGGTGGCACAGAGATAGGTGCACTCTGTGATATGTTCCTTAATCCTGGTCCTCCAGGATTTTGAAGGACTGGCTCCATGGCTGGTAGCCTTCCATGCACTAAGGACACGGCCAGAGTGTTCACCTTGGGCACTACAAGGCAGATAATGCAGCATGTTTGCCCTCAGGGGAGACAAAGTCCCTGACAGCAATCTTTGTAAAATGGGTGTCTTTAAGAATACCCGGAAATATTGCTCAGAATGATGATTTGCTTTATAAGTACACATGATCTTTGAATTCTTGTTTAGAAGGGAAATGTACCCACATGCAGAGAAAAGAACTCTCTTGTGTATAGACGTTTTGAAACGTAAATATGAAATGTCACAGGCTGAAAAATGAGTTCTGGGAAGGTTATCTATCATGGAGAAAAAAAACTGCACATATGACTTAATGGAGTATTTCACATTGTTCTAAATCTCAGCATTGTTTCTATCAGAGGAAGGAAGAATGAAAGACTCTTGTGAGATCTTCTGTCCCAGCGTTGTACTGATTTTACCTAGTATGATTTTTGATACACTCTGTGTGATCCTTTCAAGGGTTAACTTAGCTTAATGAAGCTAGTCTAACTAAACTCCTTCAACAGCCAGTATAAGTCTGATTCATAGGCTGATTCAGAATGACTAAATTAGGGTCCTTTGCAGAACCCTTTTTTCCTCCATTCACTGTGAGGAGCAAATTAGCACCACCAGGTTAGAATGACCTTTAGAGAATAATCCCTTTTGGTGCCTGAAAGTAGCTCAGAGCTTTTTGTGATGCCATCCACCTGTTTTAGGTTATGGCTGAGCTCCTTGTCCCTAGGCATTTCTACATCCATACAGTTTCTCATTCGAGACAAGGTCACATTCCAGCATAAACATGGGACTTCTTTGGTTCACCCTGTATTCCAGCTACAACCCATCGAGCATTACGTGTCACTAATAAATGAGTAGCCTACACCTTTAGAAAGAGTGTAACGTCTCTAGCTTGCCATTATGCACCCAGACCACCAGAATTCCCTTGCTCAAAGAAGTCTGGGAACCACCAGATGAAGCTCTTCACAGAGAGTTTAAGGTCAGCCAAAAGCAGGCACTCTTTTAATAAAAATATCCACTGTATGGGCTTCCTTCTAGGATCCAAACATTTCCCGTCAGCTGGTGTTAAAATGCACCATTTTAAGTCCTGCAAAATTCCATCACAACCAGGTCTTCTCATTTGTCTTGGTGATCTGTGAGCAAATCTGTGGAATGATTCAGTTAAGCCAAGTTATCTACCAACTACTTCCATCTGCAGCATAATCAGAAATTCTCAGGCAGGCACAAAGTGATCAAGCATCCACAGGAAACACTGAAACTGAGAAAACCCAAGATTACTTTCAAACCCACAAAGTGAAGCCGAGAGAGGAAGTGGGCAAAGTTAGGGACTTTTCCTATGCTTACAGTTGTACTTACACTAGATGAAAGTTTTTCAAGCAGAAGGGTAAAATTTACATGGATGGTTCCCCTTCAGATATTTCTACAAGGAAAAGGATCAGTAAGAACAATGTGAGGTCAGTTTCTCCCTCGTCTTACCAGGTCGTGATCCTTTCTACCCCTCTTCCTTCTACTGAGCAATGACCTAGATTTCTCAACAAAATAAATGACAGGGATGAAATGAGCACACCTTTATGGCTGTGCAGTACCCAGTTGAAAAGAAATAGCTGGGCTCCATCCAAGCCAGAGCATCACTGGAAGCATACCACAGCAATCACAGGGCCATATTTAGGCAGTCAGAAAGGAGTGACCAAGAGAGAAATGGTCAGGGGAAACTATATGCCTGAATGCCAGCAGATGGCAAATTCCTGAGCTAAAAACAAGGTGTGCATCTACAAAAGGACCGATTCACAATTCAGACAGCTCGACTATGTGTCTTGCTTGATAAGGTCCTTTCCATCACCACCAAACTGCATTTAACAAACTATCTCATCTGTCTGATCTCATCTCATCGACTTAAGTCATGTAGGCACCTGTACCTAAGCTAGGCATATTACACCTGACCAGCCTACTTGTAGATGTGATGAATCATGTGCTGCCGGTACCCGTTTCTTACTGTTGACTCCAAGAGGATTACTAGAATGACTAATTCAGTAGAGGATTGCCACCAGTTATGGCTTATCTCTTCAAGTGCCTTTGCAGGGGTAGACCTGAGCTATATGACATAATGCAATCAGCTGCAAAATAAAATGAATCTCATGTGTACTCTTAACATCTCAAAAAGGGTGAGAAATTGCACCATCTCCTTACTGCATGCATTCTTCCCTGAAATCTCAGGTGGTTATGGGAAACAAAAGAATAATATCGAAGCAATCGAATCTGCGGCTGTAGAACTAGCTCTGTATATGATTCTAGCCAAAGACAACTAGAGACAGTTGATAACTTCAGTGGAAGTTCCTTTCTGTATTTTCACATTTGTGCAAGAAGAAAGGAAAAGGAAGAGGAAAGCAAAGCAAATCAAACAAAGCGCAGCAAAGCGAGAAGCCAGAGAAGCTGCAAAACTTACCTCGCCTGTGTTTAGAGATCTAATTTTTTGTGTAAGGGCTGTACAACTTTATCTCCTCAACTTCTGTCTTCCCTGGTATGAATGTGTTAGAGCACAGCACCTTTAAAGAACATAGAATGGCTTCTGGAAAGCTTCCAAAACTTGCTTAGGAGGTGGCTGTTAGTGTATAATCCAATCCCACCTAATGTATTACTTGCTTTCGTGTGTCACAAGTGTATCTTGATGTTTCCTGCCTGTGTGAGAAGTGGTTTAATAGGCTGTGTGGATGATGTGACCTGGGTGTGTTGAAGGATGCTTTCATACCCCAGCAGCTGCAAAAAGGGCTGAGAAGAAAACCGTTTAAGTACCAATCTTTAACCCTCTCCCAGGAAATCTTCCACCTGAAGGGCTCTTGGGGCTGCAGGAGGGAGGGGTGGAGGCTTAGTGAAGGGAAGGCGTGAAAGAAAGTGGCAAAGGAGGAGAATGAGTTCTGTCTTGACTGAAAAGTTTAAGTAAATATATTATAAAGAAACAGTTGTCAGTCAATGCTTTTATAATGATATCACAAAGGCATTTCAGGGTTTCTCCATAAGAAATAACAGTCAAAGGAATAGCCGAATATTCAACTGGACAAGCATATGCATGGACCTATCCAGCTAACGCTTCTCGGAGTTCTTCCTTACTCCAAGCTGATAGTTGTATGGATTTCCCATGTGTAAAGGGCCATTAGGTCCACTGCTCTGGCTTCCTAGCATTGTGAATGCTAAAACAGTCCATTTGTAATCTAGATATTTTCTCTCACTGTCATGATGGGCCCCATCTTTCTTAACCTGAGCAGCTGCAGTCAAAGGTGAACCTATGAAATGAAACAAACGAAGCAAATAGACATGCTGATTTATATCAGCATATCATCTCAACCAAGGCCCAAGTCAAATTCATCATGGCTCTGAACTCTACTGTGTATTTGTAGCTTATGCCTCATGGATGTCAGGAAAGACATTGTCTCAGCTACTGTCCTTTCCTTTGTTTTGCTGAAATTTCTGGAAATGTGGAATGGCCTGATAGCAACATAGTTAATGTCTCCATCTCCTCTGCACAGAATGCCAGCGATCTCCACAGTGAAAACAGAAATCCTACAGTTAATGAGAATAAATACTGGTAAAGAAATGTCTTGGTGAAAATAGTCCCCTAACTTCAATGTCCTTTTACTGTCGCCTGGAGTCTTGGGCAGCTTAATGAGGGTTAACAGTAGTCACTACAGGAAACAAGAGTATTGGGTAAGAAGGTAAACAAAGTCTTACAGTCTTTGGGAAAGGAAGAGGACCAACAGATGACAGAAGCGAGAGATCAGGCCAATAGCATCTGGTCTGCTAACCTAGTATGAATCAGCCTGCCACTTTCTGTACCCAGTGGCACACATGGCAGCAACTTGGCTAGCATCACATTCATGTCCTTTTGTTTCCCTAGCCAAATGGACTACCAGAGGTGACTTAATGCACAAGTCCAAATGAAGAATTGCTGCTACCTCCTGCTGCAAAATAATTCCCCGTAGGGGTGTGCTTAGTGCCAGCAAAGGAGAAAGGTCTTTTCTCCATTTTCATTCCACTTACCTTGGCACCTGGCTCTGGACACCACTATGGCAGCAGGTCATGCTTGGGGAGCTGTGATTTGGACAAGGAGGGACTGTGCATGGTGAGATGAATGAGGTTTTGCAGCTGGATAGTGAATACTGGCAAGGGGTTTGTTGACAGAGCCATGGTGAATGTGTGTTGTGAATTTGATGATGGGCACGATGGGGACAAGGCACGGTGTGGAGGGAAGTTGTGAAACTTGAAATGGATGCTACATGGCCAGGGACTGTCTTCGTGGAGTTTGTGAAATCAGAAGTGCCTGAGGTGTGGTGAGGGACTGTGCTGAAAGACAGTATGAAGTGGCAGGTAATACTGTGGGTGTTAAGCTGTGTTGAAAGACCTTGTGACATCAGAAGCGGACATCGTGTTTTGAAGGGTAACACTAGGAGAGGTTGCAGAATTGTGGCTGCTGAGGTGTCATAAGGCTGGCTAGAGAGTTCAAGGAGACCCTACCGTAGAACAGGTAGTGTGAAGTAGGAGGGGACAATGTATGGTGACAGCTTGTGTTGGGAGAGGTTTTGAGGTCAGAAGAGGACACTCGGTAGTGAGGAATGTGCTAGGGGAGGTTCTGCAGTGACAGTGGACCTTGGGGAATGAGAAGCTGTGTTGAGGGAGGTTGTGAAATCAGCAGCAGGCATTAGGGAAGAGGACTGACCATTTCTCAATCTGTGTGACCCTGAGCAGCAGTAGGCCATCTTCTGCAAGGTCTATGAAACTAGAGCTGCTCATGGATGCATCTGGGAAGCAAAGCATCAGTGCAAGAGTCAAGCTATAACTTTGGACAGACAGTTCTTGTGTTCTTTATATCGCGAGACTGTCTGAAGAAGGGAGAAGTAGTGAAAAAGCATTACTATTGCCTGCCAAACATTGGTAAATTCCCATTTTTGATGGTCCCTGGCTCATCCCTCTGGGACAGCAGCACCAACCCGGTCATTTACTTCCTCTTCAGGAGCAACCGTCACCACCAGCTCCATGGCTCTGCGAAAGTCACCTTCTGACAAGTGTTTCCAGAGAAAGCAACGTGCGGAGAAGGAAGCCAAGTGCCCAGAGACACTGCTGCAGAGACTGCTGTATAAATCCCTGCTGGCGAGGAGGTGTGGGAGGGTGGGGCAGCCTGCAGAGGGGACTGAGGGGAGGTGGGCAGCAGTGCTCAGCCCCCAGCGGAGCCAGGGCATCTCCACTGCGGTGGGAGCAGCTCAGCTGGTGACGTGCCCCTTCCGAGCAGGGCTGTGCTGGGGACCAGGGAGCTGGGTGAGAGCGATCCTTGTCTGCACACCATGCCAGTGCCTCTTCTCATTACATGGTCCCCCCTTGTGGAAGGGGACATGGTGCACAGAGCATGGCTATGCAGAGCATGCAGAGCGCGGGGAGGAAGAGTGACCCAGGATGCTGGGCATGTCTTTGGGACCCTGAACCTTACAGGGAGTCTTTTCCCTCACTTTGACTTGAGGTCAGGCCTGCAGGACTCCAGTGCATTCTGGCAGCTCCTGGGAGGCCACTCTCAGCAGGGATGAGTTTCATCCTGGCTATTTTGGGCTTGTATAGAAACATCCTTCAGGCCTGAACACCTAGGGGACCGTTCAGCTGGTGCCACGGCTGCTCTGGTCAACACACAGGGGTCCTGGAGTGATGCGTGGTGCTTCTGTGTGTGTAGAAAGAGCACCAATTCCTCACCTACACCCTGAGCCTCTCCATCGCTGTCCCCAGAGGACATCTCAACTCATCACTCCCAGCTTTCGCCCAAGATGGCCATCTCCAGATGAGTTAGTTGCCCTAGGCTGCCTGTACAGGCAGTGGAGAGAAAGGTGCTTGTAAGGAGCTTTTCCCTTCCCTATGTGGCTGCAGCACGCAGCTCCTGCTGAGCCATCAGCCACCCTCCTGTCCCTGTGCCAAATCTCTTCCCCACCACCGTCTCGCCCCACACTGGGGATGCCTCGCTCCCCTTACGCAGTGCCATGCAAGGCCTCTCACCCTAGTGCTTCTGAGAAAGCTTTCAGCTCCCAGCCACAGCACCTTATCTCACTGTCTTCCCAGTAGCTGCTGGGAGGGTCACCTCTCTTCCTGGCACTGGCACTTGCCTGTTGCTGCAGGGCTGAAAGGGCATTTCTCTGCCTCTCCATCCAGCTCTCCAGACTTTCTATTTGTTTTTTGTTTTTTTTGGCTCCTGCCCTCAATCCTTCCCTCCTTTGTGTCTCCATTACTCTCTTTCTGGGTTGGCTGGTGCGTGGATCGAATTAACACTAAAACAGTTTGTGAGCAAGTGAAGGGCTGGATTTAAAAGGAATGGATCTAAATCTGATTTTTTGAAATTAAGTTGAAGGCAGAGGAAGAAGGGAAAATGTCTGCACCAGAACATTCAAAGAACTAACAGGGGTCAAAACTTTTCTCTTTTGTTCATTTTAATTCTATGGGGTAACAGTATTCCTGAAGCCATTTCACAGAATCACAGAATGGTTGAGGTTGGAAGGGACCTCTGGAGATCATCTAGTCCAACCCCCTGCCCAAGCAGGGTCACCTAGAGCAGTTGCCCAAGATCGCGTCCAGGTGGATTTTTGAATATCTCCAGAGAAGGAGACTCCACAACCTCTCTGGGCAACCTGTTCCAGTGCTCTGTCACCCTCACAGCGAAGAAGATTTTCCTCATGTTCAGATGGAAGTGTCTGTGTTTCAGTTTGTGCCCGTTGCCTCGCGTCATGTTGCTGGGCACCACTGAAAAGAGTCTGGCTCCATCTTCTTGATACCCTCCCTTCAGATACTTGTACACGTTAATAAGATCTCCTCTCAGCCTTCTCTTCTCCAAGCTAAACAGGCCCAGCTCTCTCAGCCTTTCCTCATAAGAGAGATGCTCCAATCCCCTAATCATCTTTGTAGCCCTTCGCTGCACTTGCTCCAGTAGTGCCACATCCCTCTTGTACTGGGGAGCCCAGAACTGGACACAGTACTCCAGATGTGGCCTCAGCAGGGCTGAGTAGAGGGGGAGAATCACCTCCCTCGACCTGCTGGCCACACTCTTCCTGATGCACCCCAGGATACCATTGGCCTTCTTGGCCACAAGGGCACATTGCTGCCTCAGGCTTAACTTGGTGTCCACCAGCACTCCCAGATCCTTCTCCACAGAGCTGCTTTCCAGCAGGTCAGCCCCCAACCTGTACTGCTGCATGGGGTTATTCCTCCCCAGGTGCAGGACCCTGCACTTGCCTTTGTTGAGCTTCAGGAGGTTCCTCTCCACCCACCTCTCCAGCCTCTCCAGGTCTCTCTGAATGGCAGCACAGCCCTCTGGCGTATCTGCCACTCCTCCCAGTTTTGTATCCTCAGCAAACTTGCTGAGGGTGCACTCTGTCCCTTCATCCAGGTCACTGATGAAGAAGTTGAACAAGACTGGACCCAGTCCTGACCCCTGGGGGACACCGCTAGCTACAGGCCTCCAGCTAGACTCTGCGCCACTGATCACAACCCTCTGAGCTCTGCCATTCAGCCAGTTCTCAATCCACCTCACTGTCCACTCATCTAACCCACACTTCCTGAGCTTGTCTATGAGGATGCTATGGGAGACAGTGTCGAAAGCCTTCCTCAAGTCAAGGGAGACAACATCCACTGCTCTCCCCTCATCTACCCAGCCAGTCATTCCATCACAGAAGGCTATCAGATTGGTTAAGCATGATTTCCCCTTGGTGAAGCCATGCTGACTACTCCTGATCACTTTCTTGTCCTCCACATGCTTGGAGACGGCCTCCAGGATGAGCTGCTCCATCACCTTTCCAGGGATGCAGGTGAGGCTGACTGGCCTGTAGTTGCCTGGGTCCTCCTTCTTGCCCTTTTGGAAGACTGGGGTGACATTGGCTTTCTTCCAGTCTTCAGGCACCTCTCCTGTTCTCCAAGACCTTTCAAAGAGGATGGAGAGTGGCTTAGCAATAATGTCCACCAGCTCCCTCAGCACTCGTGGGTGCATCCCATTGGGGCCCATGGATTTGTGGGTGCCAAGTTTGCTTAAATGATCTCTAACCTGATCCTCCTCCACCAAGGGAAAGTCTTCCTTTCTCCAGACTTTCTCTCTTGCCTCCAGGGTCTGGGGTTCCTGAGGGCTGGCCTGAGCAGGAAAGACTGAAGCAAAGGCGGCATTCAGTAACTCTGCCTTCTCTGCATCCTTCCTCACCAGGGCACCCTCCCCATTCAGCAAAGGGCCCGCATTTTCCCTAGTCTTCCTCTTGCTACCGATGTCTTTGAAGAAGCCCTTCTTGTTGTCCTTGACATCCTCTGCCAGATTTAATTCCAAATGGGCCTTAGCCTTCCTCGTCGTATCCCTGCATACTCTGACAATGTTCCTGTATTCCTCCCAAGTGGCCTGTCCCCCTTTCCACTTTCTGTATGCTTCCTTCTTCTGGTTGAGTTTTGCCAGGAGCTCCTTGCTCATCCATGCAGGTCTCCTACCTCCTTTGCTTGACTTCCAACTCATAGGGATGCACCGATCTTGAGCCTGGAGGAAGTGATGTTTGAATATTAACCAGCTCTCTTGAACACCCCTTCCTTCTAGGACCCTAACCCATGGCATTCCTCCAAGTAGGTCCCTGAAGAGGCCAAAGTTTGCTCTCCTCAAGTCCAGGGTTGCGATCCTACTCAGTGCCCTGCCTCCTCCTCGCAGCATCCTGAACTCCACCATCTCATGGTCACTGCAGCCAAGGCTGCCCCCGACCTTCACATCTTCCACCAGTCCTTCTTTGTCTGTTAGTACAAAGTCCAGCAGCACACCTCTCCTTGTTGGCTCCTCCACCACCTGTGTCAAGAAGTTGTCACCAATGCTCTGCAGGAACCTCCGGGACTGTTTGTGCCTAGCTGTGCTGTCTTTCCAGCAGATCTCAGGGTAGTTGAAGTCCCCCATGAGAACCAGGGCCTGGGATCGTGAGGCTACTTCCAGCTGTCTGTAGAAGGCCTCATAAGTTTGTAGCTTTTGAAATAAGAGTTTATTTCTGCAACAATACGGCATAAAATATCTCGCACCTTCAGGCAAGGAAGGTAGGCCTATTTCTTCATTTTAGAGATCAAAAAGATCATTTTCAATCTGCAGATAGAATCATAGAGTCATTTAGGTTGGGAAGGATTTCTGGAGGTCATCAAGTCCAACCTCCTCCTCAGAGCAGGTTCAGTCAGATCAGATTGCTCCGGCCCGATCCAGCTGAATTTTAAATGTCAGCACAGATGGAGATTCTACAAATTTGCACCTAATCCAGTGTTTGATCACTCACGTTGGGGCAGGAGAGGGAAATTTCCTCCTTCAGTTTCCCAAGTAGTCCATGGAAGAGAGCAACCTGTTGATAGCAAGCTCATTGAAGCCCTTTTCTGAGAATTAACTGGGCTACTTGCTGTGCTTTAGGGCAGAAAAGGTTGGGTAGGTTGGGGATAAACAACAGCCAGCTATGCAAAGATAACTCAGTGTGTAAAGGCAGTCTGGTCTTTTGTGCATCTAAGCAGGGTAAGCATTTTGCTCACTTAAACTGTGTACCTAACCATTATAGGCTGGTTTTAATCCTGCTGTCTGCTTCTTGAAATGGGCAAGTACTTCTGAAGATATGGCTCAAGGGGGGAATAAACTGGCGTGGTATCCACAGTATTTACTCTTGTCTTTCTGGATGAAACAGGTCAGTAAGAGAATAGTTTTGTACCTATGCAATACCTTGAAGCCTGTGCTAGAAACAGACCTCAGCAAGAACTGAAACCTCCATTCAGTCACCCACATGATAAGAACTCCGCTTTGAGAGCGTCAGCCAGGTTACTGGTAACCTCCAATAGATTAACAATAATTTTTCATGTGAGGTGAAGCTGGTAGAACCTTTACAGGGATGACTGATTCCCTTCTTGTTCAGGATTCCTTCCCTTTTAGCATGAGATTTTCCACCCTCTAAATGGAAAGTATTTCATTTGGTGACTCTTCCCAATTTATTCCTGAGCAGAAGATGGCCACTTTTCCTTGGCAACGGGGATGCAAGCAAATGAGAAATCCTTTCTCAGCCAAACCTGGAGGATCTTGTGGTATCTCCTCCTCTTTGGGAAGATGCAAAGCTGGGTTTTCCTGCTGCTGTTGCCATTTAGTGCTTGGCACCTTTCATTCAAGAGAGGAAACTCTTACTTTCTTCTGCCAGGTTGTGGATTTGTTATTTGTATGTTTACAAGTTGCAGTCCCAAAGGTCAGGCTGGTGGAGGTCCATGTAATGAAGGCAGGTCTTAGCAAGTTGGCACAGCTGCAGCCTAACCATTATATTCCTATTTCAGCAAGGCTGAACAGGGGCTGCTTTGCCCTGTTAATGGACTTTGTGGCCCATACTGAGCTCTAACTACCCTGCTACCAATGCCCGGGGAGTTAGCTAGTAGGCAAAAAATGTATTGGTGATTGCAATACAGGAAGAATGATGTCTGAACTAGTGTCAAGACCATGTATCTTCAGGAACAAGCGGGCCATTGCCCTTGGAGTGGGCCATTTGGATGATACTGTACACCCAACCGTGGCCACGAGTGAGGGGAGAAGAGTGCTCCATAGATGTCCTCAAGAAAAGCAGACTTTTTTCCTTAAATAAGGAGAAAGAGGGCACACAAAAACCATTGTAGTGCCAAACTCGGACTTGTGTTTCACAGTGCTGCTGCTGCCTTTTGAATAAATTATTTTGTCTTTCTGGGCTTTCTTATCTCACCTGAAAAATAGGAACAGTACTCCCTTGTTTCACAAGTCATTTCAATGCGTAATTAAAGAAGTCTAGTCAGAAGCTATGATGAAAATGCGCCGTACTTCCTTGTGGCTACTGAGACAATCCATTGTGTGTTGCCAGTTTCCCATCACTTCTAGGTGTTGAACCAGATTCCTGTTGGGAGATGATATGAGTGTGCTAGCAACATGCCTGAGAGGAATCACTGTGTGGCCATTGAGTTTATCCTCTCTGGACTAACAGAAAGCCAAGAGGTGAAGGTAACCTGCTTTTTTTAAGCACATTAATAGGGAATCTTGGAATGATCATGTAGATGAAGGTTGATCCCCCGGCTTCATGCACTGTGTACCTTTCCCTCAGTAACTTGGCTTCTGTGGATTTCTGTTACTCCTCAGCTATCTCCCCAAGGTTGCTGGTGAACTCTTCAGCAGTGAGGCGAGCCACTTCAGTCAGTGCCTGTGTGGCACAGCTATTCACTTGTCTCCTCATGGCTAGTGCTGTGTGTCTCCTGCTGGCAGTAATGGCATATGACTGCATGTGGCTCTCTGTAACCCTCTCCTTTATGCAACTGTCATGTCCTCAAAAGCCTGTACACAGATGGTAATCATCTCCTCTTTCTTTGGCTTTGTCCACGCACTTGCGCAAACTATCTCCACCTTCACATTCTCTTTCTGTGACTTTGGTGTTATCGGTCATTATTTCTTTGACATCCCCCTAGGATCCAGCTTTCATGCTCTGACACCTACAGCAAAGAGACGGTACTTCACATTTTTGGTGTGTTTCGTGGCATCTTCACATCTCTGGCAATTCTAATCTCCTCCATCTACCTCATCTCCACCACCCTGAGGATCCACTCCTCCAAGGGCAGATGCAAAGCCTTCTCCACCTCTGCTTCCCATCTGAGAGCTCTCTTCTTGTTTTATGGCAGCACCGTTTTTATGTACGGTAGCCCAACATCCAGCTACTCATTGGACTGAGATAAATGGGCCTCTCTGTTCTCTACAGTGGTGGCTCCAGTGCTGAATCTTACCAGCTACAGCCTAAGGAATAAGGAGGTGAAGGATGCTCTGAGGAGAGTTTTAGGTCATATTAGAGAAACTTCAGCAGACTTGTTAGAAAGAGAACTTTGTTTGGGGAGAATTTATCAAAACCTTGGTACAAAGAGTAGGACTTCCAAGGAAGATTTGATCAGCTTCCAAGGGTGAGATTCAGAAAGGTACTTAATTGTTAGAAGGGATTTTAGGTGGACTTTTAACTGGTTGTATCTGCAGCTTCTATCTTGAAAGACTGTGTTCCTCTGCTGCTGAAAGCTGGAGGAATCCTGACTTTTAACTTGCAAGTTCCAAGCACAAACAGGACTCCTGCCTGAGGAGTGCGTGGCACAGAATTGCAGTTCTCTGTTCTACTAGGAACGTTTGCTCATGTAGGAAAACCACCAGTCCGTCAAGATGAGAAAAAGCTTTCAGAGATATTCAAGAGGAGAAAAGAAATATGATTTGAATTTACGGCCATTTCTGCTACGTCTTCAGTATTTGAAAGGAGTAGCCTCTTCCAGTGCAACACACAGAACCTGAAGTTCTGGAAAGGAAATCTTGGAGAACAGACACCCGTGTTTTTGCCCCCCAAACACTAGGGAAAGTAACTGTCCCTCTTCTGTTAAATCTCCCTCTTCTGTCACTCATTACTACCTCCTTTTTTCCCCTTCTGCCTGGAAACATGAAAAAACTACAGAAATGCAAAAAAGATTGACTTCTAATTTTGCTACCATTGTGAAGTAACAAGAACTTATTCCTGCTTTTCATCTCCACATATCAGCAATCCACTTGAGGCAACTGAGTGAATTGGTGGTTATTTCAAGGACATTGGACATAATCTGAAAGTTAATCAAGCTGCAATGTTCTTTCACTTAAAAGAATGACGGAATAAGATGGTGACTTACCAACTACATGTCTGGCATCAATGTGATTTTGAGAATAAACGACCAATCATTTCTGGGAGATGAGAAAGTTGGGAAAGGTTTTGGAATCCTTTTATCAATTCAACTAAGCTAGCTCTAAGGATAGGTGTTCTAGCGCTAAACGATGTTTCATCCCTTCTGGCTGAGTTTACAAATGCTGTCCCTCAGTTGGCAGAAAGAGTTGAAATCTTTATTGAGCTGAAAGTGACAGAATTAATCTCAGACAGGTGAGAGGTTCCTGCCTCTGCATAAGGTTTACAGTCAAAGGGGGATGGAAAGAGGTCTTGCGGATTCCCTTTGCATTTCACTGCAAGCCTGTTAGGGCTGTTATTTCCCCTGACTTCCTCTCCTTAAAGCTGTGCATAACTCTAGCAAAGATTGTGTCCCTGTGATCATCTATGGCACCCTAAAGAAGGATTTTACAAGTCTCAGGAAAATGTAGCCCTTTGGTCCTGCTAGTTGTCATCTTTCTGTTGCTGCAGAGGCTGAAGCTCAAGGTTTATCTCTTGTTTCTCATCATTAAGTATCATCAGATATGTGAAGTTCACAGTTTTTACACGTATCAATGTTGCGTTGTCCTTATCTTGAACAGAGAAGTGAGCTTCTAAACCAGATTTCTGAGGTGTCCAAAATTGTCTCTTTCAGTGGACTCCCAGCTTACAGGAAGGAAATAGCTTGAAAAGAAATCACAGGCATCATTTTATTTTCCTGTGTATGTTTACAGGTCTCTGGGAAGAGCAATGTACACTACTACTCTTCCAGAAAAAGACAGGTAGGTTGTCATCAAAGAGCTTCCCTGCACAGCAATGAGTCATGTCTGCACACCTCTCTCTGCGCTGATGTTTAAGATGATAGTCAAAGCCATCTAGAGCTAAGCATCAGCAGAACCGGCAGCATGTTTCAATCAAGAATCACAATTTCAAACCTAAATATGCTTTCTGACAAATATCATCAAAAAGAACAGATTTTCCGAAGCCCCACATTCATCTAAGCCCTGCATTCACCTATCCCTTAGTCTCCACCTCGAGAAACCCAGACAAAATTAGGGAATTTAAAATGTTAAAGAGCTGCTGTCTCTTCAAATCTACAGTTTGCTTTTCTAAGAAAGCCTTCTGATCCACCATCCAGAATCCTGTTCCTCTTCTTCCCTTCCCCAAATCTCAGTTCCAGGAGGAGATCTGGGAAAATCCCGGCCTTGAATCACTTGTCATGACAGCAATGCTAAAGTAAGTCCATTTGCGGTAGAACAGCATTGCCCAGAGTCAGGAGGTCGTAGGGGCATTTGGGGGTTTCCCTGCTGCAAACAGTTGAGGAAAACTCGATGGATCAAGAACAGTACTGTTAAGAATTTTAGGGAAATTTTCAGTGTTCAGCTAGGATTTAGGTTATATCTTATGGAGTATGGAGAGATATTAGATACCCATATTTCCACTGAGATACCTATTCCTTAGATCTTTATAGTGTAAAGCACCAGACGACTGGCCAAAGTATGAAACTTCATCCAGTCTCTAAATAAAGCGGTGAAAAATGTCCCGACAATTGAACTGGATTGTGGCTCCATCATTGACTATGGTATTTAACCGTGCTTGGATTGCTGCTCTGATAGATTATAAAGCTCAGCTATGACATAAGGTCAAGGCCTTGGAAAGGTGTTAGCAGAGCTCCTTTAAATGAAGCGTTCCCAGAGACACCAGGTTGGCACAGACTGATGAAAATCGGAGTGAATGCCTGGCATCGGGGAACGGCCTCTGTGTCCATCAGTGTTCCTGGGAGCCTTGGAAAGTCTAGTACGGTGTATGTCACCCTTCACTGTAAGGCAGACACCTAGTGCAGCATCCTGCTCCTCTCATGCTCCTATTTTACCATGCAATGAATCTTAGTCCCCTCAAAGGTCTCTTGCTGTCTTCAGCAGCTCTCTCAAGTTGAGGCACCTCATGTCAGCACACCAATATATGTGAGATGAAACCTGCTTGTGCTGTGCCATCCTGAAGGATTTGCTTTCTCTTGGAAGTTTAGCACCACCATCACTTTTTTTGTGTGGAAACGTGAGCAGACACCACTCTCTGAAGCTCGTAGGAGCTAATGGGAAAGCATAACCTCTCAAAATACCTAGTTATTCCTCTTAATGCCAGGAGAAGCCTAGACCTGAGACTTACACAGCTCTAAGGTGTCTAAAGGTAAAAGCCACAATACCACCCCAAAGGCTCGGGTTTGACTGGTGACAATATCCTCACATCCTTGTGACTGACAATTTCCAAAGAAAGATGAGAGCTACATGAAACCTTGAATTTAGTTTCAGTTCTACTCTTGTCTGCTGAGAAGATGGTGGAAGGGCGCATAGAGATGAAAATGCATGGCCCAAGGAACAGAAGTGCAACAGTGATATGGGAGGTGCAGGTAGAGAGTGCTTTGAGACGCCCTTTGGAAGAGTGTGTCCTCAAGGAGACCAAAATAATGACATAGGACACAACAAGAACAAGCAAAGAGCCCGAGGAAATCAGACCACTATTGGCAACCACGATGCAACTAACCACGTAGGTGTCAGTGCAGGCCAGCTTCAGCAAAGCGTGTACATCACGGAAGTAGTGGTCGATCTCATTGGGCCCACAAAACAATAGCTGAGCGGTCAGCAGGGTCTGCACCAGGGAGTGCACACAGCCTCCCACCCACGAAGCTGCCACCAGCCGGCCACACACATGCTTGTTCATAATGCTTGTGTAATGAAGTGGCTTGCATATAGCAGTGTAACGATCATACGCCATTGCTGTGAGGATGAACATCTCGGTGCAGGCAAAGAGATGGACCCCAAAGAGCTGTGCTATGCAGCCCACAAAAGAGATGGTCTTCTTTTCAGCAAGAAGGTCATAAATGAGTTTGGGAACTGTGACAGTAGAGTAACTGATATCTACAAAGGACAAGTAGCTCAGGAAGAAGCATGCGGTGGGAGAGTCCAGCTGTTGACTGTTCCGTATAGTGATGATGATAAGCAGGTTTCCAAGAATGATAGTGGCATAGAAGACTAAGAAGAATGTGAAGCATACTTTTGCTAATGTATCATCTTGTGTGAGTCCCTGGAGGACAAACTCCGTCACATTGTTTTTGTTCTTCATATATGTCACGTAGACAGGACCTGAAGCACAGAATAAAGCCACCTGTGATGGCATTAGAAACACAGTGTTATCAGTACACATCCATATTGATCACTGGTATGTTCAATATCAATGTATTCCCTTTTATGCCTTTTGGGGAAAGTTTCCTTTCAAAGTCAATGCTTCTCTCAAGGAGTGACAGTTGATATCTGACTCAGAATGTATTACTGAAGTGTGTAACAGCGAGCTCCATTTATTTGTTTGAGGGAGTTGGTGGAAATATCCTCCAGATTCATATTTCTGATTTTTGCCCTTTTAAAAGGGAAGACTAGCTGCTAGGCTCCCTAAACATTCACTTTTGAAGTGTTGATTTGGAAATGAAAAACTGACTGAGAAGGATAGCGCATGTTTTGATTTGAGTCTCAACATGTTAGTCATGCCCTAAGGAATTCTGCTCAAGCAGTGAATGTACCTTCTTTTTCAACCCTCTGAGGGAATTCAACAGAACTAGTCCTTACTAGTGCTCTCTGACTCTGGTAGAATGTCCATGCATTTCTGTGCAGCCATCAATATTCACATCATGACACAAGGCAGCTGGCTAATTAACATCACTTCAACTCTCAGTGTAGATCCTTCTGGAGGAGGTAAAGTGGACACCTACCTCATGTCTGTTTAGCAGAGATGTGCCTTTAGGCACCAACTGTCTTTAAGGCACCCTAAGTGAAATCAGACCATGTTCAAGGCATGCCAGGAAACCTGAAGCAGGAGAGTCATTGTCCTATATGTGCTGTACTGGGCTACATCTTGTATTCACCTTTGCTGCACTCTGTGCAGTACGCAAGTATCACTAGTGTTCAGTTTCTACATTGAAAAGATAGACAGCAAGAACTGCATAACAATGTCCACAATACTGGCAAGTCCTCTGGGATCTTAATCCCAAAGTTAAGATTGAGTACATAGGAAGTGCTGCAGCTACCTATTGACTCCTTGACTCTGTAACACCAGAAACTTCCTTTTGACAGATATTTCTGGAAATGGCATATAACTGAAAAAAAAGCAAAGAAGACGCCAATTAAAACAAAGGGTAAAAAAAATTGAGTTCTTTCTACTTCATAAAATGCACCTCACAATAGTCACTCAACAGTCATGCCTCTTTTCAAAGGCAGGATTTCATAGTCATGCTTGAACAAAACAAAGAAGCAAGATCAGAAAACTTACACAGTTTATATTTGCTAGTCTCCAACAGTTTGCCTGCTATTCTCTGATGACCTTCTAGGACCACTTTAGGCAGTTTCATCAAAACCTCTCAGCTCCAAGCTGCTTCTTATGTGTCACGAGAGCAGTCCACATCTCTGCCAGGGCTGAAAACTACAGGGGATGAAACGGACAGCCTGAATGTCTAGCTCCATTTCTCATTCTGCAAAAACAACTTCCAAGAGCATCTGCAAGAAAAATCTTTCTCTCCAGATGGGGAAGTTGTGGCAGAAATATTTCAAGTAAATTGCACAGCAGAAGCACAAGCTTACCAGAAGCAATGAGATCGCAGAGGCATGTGAAGTATTCTTTGTCAGAAAGAATCAGTGGACGGGGAGCTAAAATATATATTTTGGACAGCTATTAGAGTAATCTCTACAGGGTGACTCTGGAGCGTGATCACCTAGACCATGTCACATTGTGGGGGGGGTTTGCTTGCTTTCTTGCTTGCTTTCCAATGCTGTCCAGATAAATGGACTTCATTTAGTATTAGCTATGTGCTTCTTTTGGAAACATTTCTATTTAAAATCAATGTCATGGCTGACCATTTGCAAGAGTTTGTGTTCACATTGCCCTTGCAATCAAACATTTTTTGAGTAAAGATGTCTCTTACACGTGTCAGATATTTTTTCCCTTCCAAGACAATATTTCACATATGCTTTCTTATTTCTTATTAACTTGCTCTTACCATTGCATGTTTGCAGCATAAATAAATATCAGAAATGTGCTATATGACTGTTGGCACTTAGACATCTGGTCTGTACACGTTTGAAACAAGAAGTAAACGAGGAAATTATTTCAAGACTTTAAAAATGTTTGTGGTCAGGCCTCACTACTTGCCAGGTATTTTTACTCAGGCAATGCAAAATATAGAAGCAGCTGTTTAGTCCTCATATTAAGTCATTATAAGAATCTGGGCCAATGTGTAGAGGAATCAAATGTTGTTGTTGACGCCTTCCATAAGCTATGGTCCCGCTGTTGCCTGCTAGCATCCAGCAGCCGGAAGAGAAATCAGAAAAATCATGGCGTTCTTCCCCAAAAGATTTAAAAAAAAAAAAACAGTTTTAAAATTATAAGCCTTAGCTTGAACTGGCCGTGTGCCCTAACCCCTCAGCAGTTTCAGTATGAAGGGGGTCAGTGGGCCCCATCTGTCTTTCTACCTGCCCCACCCCGGGTGAGACAGACCAGCCTCTGAAGGCACCTGTCCCTCTCTGTTGACAATGGTGCTCAGCTAGACAACTGTCCTTCATTGCATGAAGAATTTAGACTGCTACAAATAGGTGGGGCTGGTCCCACCTTTAGCTGTGTCCACAGAGTGTGAATGCTGGGTGAGGGACATGCTGGCCCAGGCCTGAGGGACACTATCCCTCTAAGCCTTGAGAATCAGGATTTATCCCAGTTCCGTCCTGCTGGCTGCCATCCACATAACCCACCACGGTGAGGAGAAGACACTGAGATGTCCGCAGTGTACTGGTGCATGCCTGTGAAATGGGAACCCACTCTGCCACCCCCTGCATAGAGCAGAGGACATTCGGGGAACCAGAGCATTTGCGACATTGTCCCAGGGTTTGGTCTGTAGATCTGCCGCTCTGCTGTGCAGGGAACACCTTCTTATCTTGAATCACACTTAAGCCATGTTAAGGTGCAACACAAGTGCAAGCCAGTGTTTATAGGGAACGTGAAGTGAAGGAAGAAAAAAGAAAGTGCTTTAGTTACTTTCAGAGTGCATTACACAGATGTCTTTCTCCCTCACGCAGCTCATTTGCTCTTTTCCTCCTGGCAAGGTAGGAGTCAGGGTCCCGTGGCTCCTCGTGGCTCCTTTGGCCTTGTGGAGAACCTTAGCTGCTACAACTAACCTCCCTGTGGCAGCTGTGACTGGCTCTGAGATGATTTAATCTTCCATCTTCACATTTCTTCTCTTCCCTCCTGCAGCAGTAGCTGCTCCAGCTATTCCCTTGGAATACATGTTTCTTCCTTTGCCTGGGCCTGTAGATGTGCCCTGTTGGGCTAGGAGTTATCCTGCGTACAGGAATTATTCCCAAACAACTCTTTTTTTTCATTGACACATAAAATTGTGCCCCCCAATGCTTTCTTTGCCCCCAAATGCTTTCTTTGGTGGTGACAATTTCCTACAGTGAGCAATTTATCTTTCACTTGGATCTTTGATTCTCTATTAGTCTAAACATTAAAATGCAAAATCTGAGGCAGAGATGAAGGGCAGAGGGGATGGCTAGGAAGGAGGGCATTAGTGACAGGTGAACTACTGCAGAAAGGCAGAGAGTTGCTGCACTGGAATGGGAAGGGGAGAAGCTTCTCCTCATATCATCTGCATCAGCAAATGACCCAACCAGCATCTAATATCAGCAGTTTAATTGCTAACCCATGGATTCAGCATATGACAATGCAGTACTCCTAAGAAGGCATTTACTCCAAAGTAAAGGGGAAGGAAGCCTTTGGTACAATTGCTTCCAGCAGCAGGGGACCAACAGCCTTGCAGACACCTTGGGCCATCGTTTCCTAGCTGAGTAGATTACAGAGTAGATGGAGTTTGTCTGACGGAAAGTTTACACCTGGGAGAGCTCGGACTAATGGGATGCTCTGCCTGGAACACATTTTAATATTTTTGATAGCATTCATTTATTTATTTGCTGGTGTCTCAGCAGTGCTTGGAAGCCCCAGTCCTGCGCCTGTGCTATTCAAAAAGAGAACATAAAGGGAATCCCTGCTAGTCACAGAGTTTACAATGCCATTCCAATCAAAACATGAGCTTTCAGTGTCTTCCTAATTACTGCAACAGCTAAAACCAAGCTTTTCTTCAAAAGGGAGCTTTCAGTAAATTTTCCAAAATGGAATTATAGTGAGAGAGACTTGATTTTCTCAGCTCCTGAGAAAATGTTACCACAGTTCTACACCTCACCCTTTTCACTCCAGACTTTTCTATTCCACAGTTTTCTCATGGCACTTTTCATCTCCTCATTTCTCAGTGTGTAGATGAGTGGGTTCAGCATGGGCGTGATGATACTGAAAAACACAGCTAACCTCTTGTCCTCCGAGAGACTGCTGGATGGGCGTATGTAGGTGAATGTGCATGGCCCAAAGAAGAGAATCACCACAGTAATGTGGGACCCACAGGTGGAGAGGGCTTTCTTCCGCCCTTCGGACGTTCGGCTTTTCAAGGAAAACAAAATGACAATGTAGGATGTGAGCAGGATGATGAAAGAGACCAAACAAATCATTCCAGTATTGGCAACGACAATGATGCCCACAACATAGGTGTCTGTACAGGCCAGTTGTAGTAGGGGACGGACATCACAGAGGTAGTGGTCAATTTCGTTGGGGCCACAAAAAGGGAGGCTAATGGTTATGAGGGTCTGCACCAGGGAGTGCACAAAGGCCCCCACCCATGAACCCATCACCATCCAGCCACACACACGCCTGGTCATGAGGGTGGTGTAGTGCAGGGGTCTGCATATGGCAAAGTAGCGATCATAGGCCATCACTGTGAGGATGAAGACCTCAGCGCCACCGGAGATATGTAACCCAAATAGCTGTGCCATGCAACCCCCAAAGGAAATGGTTTTCTTCTCAACAAGGAAGTCAGCAATCATTTTGGGAGCTGTGACAGAAGAGAAGCAAGTATCTGCAATGGACAGGTGGCAGAGAAAGAAATACATGGGGGAGTTCAGACTCTGACTGCTAACTACAGTGACAACAATGAGCAGATTTCCTGCCAGAGTAACAATATAGAAGAACAAAAACACCACAAAACATATTTTCTGCACCCCTTGGTTCTTTGAAAGGCCCAGAAGAATGAATTCCTTCACACTGCTTACATTCTCCATGTTGATCAGTTGGGTGGCAATATGCAATATACAGCTTATACACCTGGGAAAATAAAGACAGACACATGATTCATCAGCATTTTTTCATTATTAATGATGAGTTCTATATCAGAAGTGGATACAAACCAAGAAAGATATAGCATTAGTATTAAGCTTTTGAAGTGTTTAGTTTCTCTCATGTATTTTTTAACGGCTATTTAATCCTCCACAGTACAAAACTTCTGCCATGGCTTTGGTGGCACGGAGATAGGTGCACTTTGTGATATGTTCCTTAATCCTGGTCCTCCAGGATTTTGAAGGACTGGCTCCATGGCTGGTAGCCTTCCATGCACTAAGGACACGGCCAGAGTGTTCACCTTGGGCACTACAAGGCAGATAATGCAGCATGTTTGCCCTCAGGGGAGACAAAGTCCCTGACAGCAATCTTTGTAAAATGGGTGTCTTTAAGAATACCTGGAAATATTGCTCAGAATGATGATTTGCTTTATAAGTACACATGATCTTTGAATTCTTGTTTAGAAGGGAAATGTACCCACAGGCAGAGAAAAGAACTCTCTTGTGTATAGACGTTTTGAAACGTAAATATGAAATGTCACAGGCTGAAAAATGAGTCCTGGGAAGGTTATCTATCATGGAGGGGAAAAAAATTGCACATATGACTTAATGTAGTATTTCACATTGTTCTAAATCTCAGCATTGTTTCTATCAGAGGAAGGAAGAATGAAAGACTCTTGTGAGATCTTCTGTCCCAGCACTGTACTGATTTTACCTAGTGTGATTTTTGATACACTCTGCGTGATGCTTTCAAGGGTTAACTTAGCTTAATGAAGCTAATCTAACTAAACTCCTTCAACAGCCAGTATAAGTCTCTCTATAGGTGATTCAGAATGACTAAATGAGGGTCCTTTGCAGAACCCTTTTTTCCTCCACTCACTATGAGGAGCTTAAGCAAATTAGCACCACCAGGTTAGAATGACCTTTGGAGAATAATCCCTTTTCGTGCCAGAAAGTAGCGCAGAGCTTTTTGCAATGCCATCCACCTTTTTCAGGTTATGGCTGAGCTCCTTGTCCCTAGGCATTTCTACATCCATACAGTTTCTCATTCGAGACAAGGTCACATTCCAGCATAAACATGGGACTTCTTTGGTTCACCCTCTATTCCAGCTACAACCCATAGAGCATTACATGTCACTAATAAATGACTAGCCCACATCTTTAGAAAGAGTGTAACGTCTCTAGCTTGCCATTATGCACCCAGACCACCAGAATTCCCTTGCTCAAAGAAGTCTGGGAACCACCAGATGAAGCTCTTCACAGAGAGTTTAAGGTCAGCCAAAAGCAGGCACTCTTTTAATAAAAATATCCACTGTATGGGCTTCCTTCTAGCATCAAAACATTCCCCGTCAGCTGGTGTTAAAATGCACCATTTTAAGTCCTGCAGAATTACATCACAACCAGGTCTTCTCATTTGTATTCGTGATCTGTGAGCAAATCTGTGGAATGATTCAGTTAAGCCAAGTTATCTACCAACTACTTCAATCTGCAGCATAATCAGAAATTCTCGTGCAGGCACAAAGGGATCAAGCATCCACAGGAAACACTGAAACTGAGAAAACCCAAGATTACTTTCAAACCCACAAAGTGAAGCCGAGAGAGGAAGTGGGCAAAGGTAGGGACTTTTCCTATGCTTACAGTTGTACTTACACTAGATGAAAGTTTTTCAAGCAGAACGGTAAAATTTACATGGATGGTTCCCCTTCAGATATTTCTACAAGGAAAAGGATCAGTAAGAACAACGGGAGGTCAGTTTCTCCCTCGTCTTACCAGGTCGTGATCCTTTCTACCCCTCTTCCTTCTACTGAGCAACGACGTAGACTTCTCAACAAAATAAATGACAGGGATGAAATGAGCACACCTTTATGGCTGTGCAGTACCCAGTCGAAAAGAAATAGCTGGGCTCCATCCAAGCCAGAGCATGACTGGAAGCATACCACAGCAATCGCAGGGCCATATTTAGGCAGTCAGAAAGGAGTGACCAAGAGAGAAATGGTCGGGGGAAACTATATGCCTGAATACCAGCAGATGGCAAATTCCTGAGCTAAAAACAAGGTGTGCATCTACAAAAGGACCGATTCACAATTCAGACAGCTCGGCTATGTATATTGCTTGAAAAGGTCCTTTCCATCACCACCAAACTGCATTTAACAAACTACCCATCTGTCTGATCTCATCTCATCGCCTTAAGTCATGTAGGCACCTGTACCTAAGCTAGGCATATTACACCTGACCAGTCTACTTGTAGATGTGATGAATCATGTGCTGCAGGTACCCGTTTCTTACTGTTGACTCCAAGAGGATTACTAGAATGACTAATTCAGTAGAGGATTGCCACCAGTTATGGCTTATCTCTTCAAGTGCCTTTGCAGGGGTAGACCTGAGCTATATGACATAATGCAGTCAGCTGCAAAATAAAATGAATCTCATGTGTACTCTTAACATCTCAAAAAGGGTGAGAAATTGCACCATCTCCTTACTGCATGCATTCTTCCCTGAAATCTCAGGTGGTTATGGGAAACAAAAGAATAATATCGAAGCAATCGAATCTGCGGCTGTAGAACTAGCTCTGTATATGATTCTAGCCAAAGACAACTAGAGACAGTTGATAACTTCAGTGGAAGTTCCTTTCTGTATTTTCACATTTGTGCAAGAAGAAAGGAAAAGGAAAAGGAAGAGGAAAGAAAAGCGAGCAAGGGAAAGCAAAGCGAGAAGCCAGAGAAGCTGCAAAACTTACCTCACCTGTGTTTAGAGATCTAATTTTTTGTGTAAGGGCTGTACAACTTTATCTCCTCAACTTCTGTCTCTCCTGGTATGAATGTGTTAGAGCACAGCACCTTTAAAGAACACAGAATGGCTTCTGGAAAGCTTCCAAAACTTGCTTAGGAGGTGGCTGTTAGTGTATAATCCAGTCCCATCTAATTTATTACTTGCTTTCATGTGTCACAAGTGTATCTTGATGTTTCCTGCCTGTGTGAGAAGTGGTTTAATAGGCTGTGTGGATGATGTGACCTGGGTGTGCTGAATGACGCTTTCATATCCCAGCAGCTGCACAAAGGGCTGAGAAGAAAACCATTTAAGTACCAACCTTTAACCCTCTCCCAGGAAATCTTCCACCTGAAGGGCTCTTGGGGCTGCAGGAGGGAGGGGTGGAGGCTTCGTGAAGGGAAGGCGTGAAAGAAAGGGGCAAAGGAGGAGAATGAGTTCTGTCTTGACTGAAAAGTTTAAGTAAATATATTTTAAAGAAACAGTTGTCAGTCAATGCTTTTATAATGATATCACAAAGGCATTTCAGGGTTTCTCCATAAGAAATAACAGTCAAAGGAGTAGCTGAGTATTCAACTGGACAAGCATATGCATGGAACTATCCAGCTAATGCTTCTCGGAGTTCTTCCTTACTCCAAGCTGATAGTTGTATGGATTTCCCATGTGTAAAGGGCAATTAGGTCCACTGCTCTGGCTTCCTAGTATTGTGAATGCTAAAACAGTCCATTTGTAATCTAGATATTTTCTCTCCTTTTTTCACTTCTGTGTATTCCAAAAAACATGTAAAAGAGAAATCTTCATTAAAGGAAAAAAAGAAAGAAACCTCAAGCTGTAGGAAGAGTCACCATCCTCCAGGGATGGTAAAGAATTCCTATCACAGGAGTCTTTTAAGGACAGGTTGGCCTCATTTCTCTCAGGAGTGGTTACGATTAAGTTTTTATAGGGACAGAAGATGTCCTGGGTGACCTCTTGATGACCCTCCAAGTCCTATCTCACCAGAAATTTCATCACTGGAAATCCAGTGAATAAAGCCTCTTTGCAAGAATTTGCATGTTTTAACAGAGGTCAGTGAATTACCAAGTCAGTCAAAAAAGTCCTTCATTTACGCATTGGGAAACTGAGGGAGGAAGTCACCTATTTAATGCCGATGGAAGTCAGCGAGTTTAACCCTGACTTAGTCACTCTAGGCTCTTCTGTGGAAAAAAATGAATGTCTCTGGAGGCAGATGCATCTGATCTACCTCAGAACTGATTTTAGGATGCGATTAGGTGTGAAATAGACATCTAGCTTTTAAACAAAATAACTTAGGGCGGAAAAATCTCAACTGTCATGATGGGCCCCATCTTTCTTAACCCGAGCAGCTGCAGTCAAAGGTGAACCTATGAAATGAAACAAACGAAGCAAATAGACATGCTGATTTATATCAGCATATCATCTCAACCAAGGCCCAAGTCAAATTCATCTTTTCTCTCAACTCTACTGTGTATTTGTAGCTTATGCCTCATGGATGTCAGGAAAGACATTGTCTCAGCTACCGTCCTTTACTTTGTTTTGCTGAAATTTCTGGAAATGTGGAATGGCAACATAGTTAATGTCTCCATCTCCTCTGCACAGAATGCCAGCGATCTCCACAGTGAAAACAGAAATCCTACAGTTAATGAGAATAAATACTGGTAAAGAAATGTCTTGGTGAAAATAGTCCCCTAACTTCAATGTCCTTTTACTGTCGCCTGGAGTCTTGGGCAGCTTAATGAGGGTTAACAGTAGTCACTACAGGAAACAAGAGTATTGGGTAAGAAGGTAAACAAAGTCTTACAGTCTTTGGGAAAGGAAGAGGACCAACAGATGACAGAAGCGAGAGATCAGGCCAATAGCATCTGGTCTGCTAACCTAGTATGAATCAGCCTGCCACTTTCTGTACCCAGTGGCACACATGGCAGCAACTTGGCTAGCATCACATTCATGTCCTTTTGTTTCCCTAGCCAAATGGACTACCAGAGGTGACTTAATGCACAAGTCCAAATGAAGAATTGCTGCTACCTCCTGCTGCAAAATAATTCCCCGTAGGGGTGTGCTTAGTGCCAGCAAAGGAGAAAGGTCTTTTCTCCATTTTCATTCCACTTACCTTGGCACCTGGCCCTGGACACCACTATGGCAGCAGGTCATGCTTGGGGAGCTGTGATTTGGACAAGGAGGGACTGTGCATGGTGAGATGAATGAGGTTTTGCAGCTGGATAGTGAATACTGGCAAGGGGTTTGTTGACAGAGCCATGGTGAATGTGTGTTGTGAATTTGATGATGGGCACGATGGGGACAAGGCACGGTGTGGAGGGAAGTTGTGAAACTTGAAATGGATGCTACATGGCCAGGGACTGTCTTCGTGGAGTTTGTGAAATCAGAAGTGCCTGAGGTGTGGTGAGGGACTGTGCTGAAAGACAGTATGAAGTGGCAGGTAATACTGTGGGTGTTAAGCTGTGTTGAAAGACCTTGTGACATCAGAAGCGGACATCGTGTTTTGAAGGGTAACACTAGGAGAGGTTGCAGAATTGTGGCTGCTGAGGTGTCATAAGGCTGGCTAGAGAGTTCAAGGAGACCCTACCGTAGAACAGGTAGTGTGAAGTAGGAGGGGACAATGTATGGTGACAGCTTGTGTTGGGAGAGGTTTTGAGGTCAGAAGAGGACACTCGGTAGTGAGGAATGTGCTAGGGGAGGTTCTGCAGTGACAGTGGACCTTGGGGAATGAGAAGCTGTGTTGAGGGAGGTTGTGAAATCAGCAGCAGGCATTAGGGAAGAGGACTGACCATTTCTCAATCTGTGTGACCCTGAGCAGCAGTAGGCCATCTTCTGCAAGGTCTATGAAACTAGAGCTGCTCATGGATGCATCTGGGAAGCAAAGCATCAGTGCAAGAGTCAAGCTATAACTTTGGACAGACAGTTCTTGTGTTCTTTATATCGCGAGACTGTCTGAAGAAGGGAGAAGTAGTGAAAAAGCATTACTATTGCATGCCAAACATTGGTAAATTCCCATTTTTGATGGTCCCTGGCTCATCCCTCTGGGACAGCAGCACCAACCCGGTCATTTACTTCCTCTTCAGGAGCAACCGTCACCACCAGCTCCATGGCTCTGCGAAAGTCACCTTCTGACAAGTGTTTCCAGAGAAAGCAACGTGCGGAGAAGGAAGCCAAGTGCCCAGAGACACTGCTGCAGAGACTGCTGTATAAATCCCTGCTGGCGAGGAGGTGTGGGAGGGTGGGGCAGCCTGCAGAGGGGACTGAGGGGAGGTGGGCAGCAGTGCTCAGCCCCCAGCGGAGCCAGGGCATCTCCACTGCGGTGGGAGCAGCTCAGCTGGTGACGTGCCCCTTCCGAGCAGGGCTGTGCTGGGGACCAGGGAGCTGGGTGAGAGCGATCCTTGTCTGCACACCATGCCAGTGCCTCTTCTCATTACATGGTCCCCCCTTGTGGAAGGGGACATGGTGCACAGAGCATGGCTATGCAGAGCATGCAGAGCGCGGGGAGGAAGAGTGACCCAGGATGCTGGGCATGTCTTTGGGACCCTGAACCTTACAGGGAGTCTTTTCCCTCACTTTGACTTGAGGTCAGGCCTGCAGGACTCCAGTGCATTCTGGCAGCTCCTGGGAGGCCACTCTCAGCAGGGATGAGTTTCATCCTGGCTATTTTGGGCTTGTATAGAAACATCCTTCAGGCCTGAACACCTAGGGGACCGTTCAGCTGGTGCCACGGCTGCTCTGGTCAACACACAGGGGTCCTGGAGTGATGCGTGGTGCTTCTGTGTGTGTAGAAAGAGCACCAATTCCTCACCTACACCCTGAGCCTCTCCATCGCTGTCCCCAGAGGACATCTCAACTCATCACTCCCAGCTTTCGCCCAAGATGGCCATCTCCAGATGAGTTAGTTGCCCTAGGCTGCCTGTACAGGCAGTGGAGAGAAAGGTGCTTGTAAGGAGCTTTTCCCTTCCCTATGTGGCTGCAGCACGCAGCTCCTGCTGAGCCATCAGCCACCCTCCTGTCCCTGTGCCAAATCTCTTCCCCACCACCGTCTCGCCCCACACTGGGGATGCCTCGCTCCCCTTACGCAGTGCCATGCAAGGCCTCTCACCCTAGTGCTTCTGAGAAAGCTTTCAGCTCCCAGCCACAGCACCTTATCTCACTGTCTTCCCAGTAGCTGCTGGGAGGGTCACCTCTCTTCCTGGCACTGGCACTTGCCTGTTGCTGCAGGGCTGAAAGGGCATTTCTCTGCCTCTCCATCCAGCTCTCCAGACTTTCTATTTGTTTTTTGTTTTTTTTGGCTCCTGCCCTCAATCCTTCCCTCCTTTGTGTCTCCATTACTCTCTTTCTGGGTTGGCTGGTGCGTGGATCGAATTAACACTAAAACAGTTTGTGAGCAAGTGAAGGGCTGGATTTAAAAGGAATGGATCTAAATCTGATTTTTTGAAATTAAGTTGAAGGCAGAGGAAGAAGGGAAAATGTCTGCACCAGAACATTCAAAGAACTAACAGGGGTCAAAACTTTTCTCTTTTGTTCATTTTAATTCTATGGGGTAACAGTATTCCTGAAGCCATTTCACAGAATCACAGAATGGTTGAGGTTGGAAGGGACCTCTGGAGATCATCTAGTCCAACCCCCTGCCCAAGCAGGGTCACCTAGAGCAGTTGCCCAAGATCGCGTCCAGGTGGATTTTTGAATATCTCCAGAGAAGGAGACTCCACAACCTCTCTGGGCAACCTGTTCCAGTGCTCTGTCACCCTCACAGCGAAGAAGATTTTCCTCGTGTTCAGATGGAAGTGTCTGTGTTTCAGTTTGTGCCCGTTGCCTCGCGTCATGTTGCTGGGCACCACTGAAAAGAGTCTGGCTCCATCTTCTTGATACCCTCCCTTCAGATACTTGTACACGTTAATAAGATCTCCTCTCAGCCTTCTCTTCTCCAAGCTAAACAGGCCCAGCTCTCTCAGCCTTTCCTCATAAGAGAGATGCTTCAATCCCCTAATCATCTTTGTAGCCCTTCGCTGCACTTGCTCCAGTAGTGCCACATCCCTCTTGTACTGGGGAGCCCAGAACTGGACACAGTACTCCAGATGTGGCCTCAGCAGGGCTGAGTAGAGGGGGAGAATCACCTCCCTCGACCTGCTGGCCACACTCTTCCTGATGCACCCCAGGATACCATTGGCCTTCTTGGCCACAAGGGCACATTGCTGCCTCAGGCTTAACTTGGTGTCCACCAGCACTCCCAGATCCTTCTCCACAGAGCTGCTTTCCAGCAGGTCAGCCCCCAACCTGTACTGCTGCATGGGGTTATTCCTCCCCAGGTGCAGGACCCTGCACTTGCCTTTGTTGAGCTTCAGGAGGTTCCTCTCCACCCACCTCTCCAGCCTCTCCAGGTCTCTCTCAATGGCAGCACAGCCCTCTGGCGTATCTGCCACTCCTCCCAGTTTTGTATCCTCAGCAAACTTGCTGAGGGTGCACTCTGTCCCTTCATCCAGGTCACTGATGAAGAAGTTGAACAAGACTGGACCCAGTCCTGACCCCTGGGGGACACCGCTAGCTACAGGCCTCCAGCTAGACTCTGCGCCACTGATCACAACCCTCTGAGCTCTGCCATTCAGCCAGTTCTCAATCCACCTCACTGTCCACTCATCTAACCCACACTTCCTGAGCCTGTCTATGAGGATGCTATGGGAGACAGTGTCGAAAGCCTTCCTCAAGTCAAGGGAGACAACATCCACTGCTCTCCCCTCATCTACCCAGCCAGTCATTCCATCACAGAAGGCTATCAGATTGGTTAAGCATGATTTCCCCTTGGTGAAGCCATGCTGACTACTCCTGATCACTTTCTTGTCCTCCACATGCTTGGAGACGGCCTCCAGGATGAGCTGCTCCATCACCTTTCCAGGGATGCAGGTGAGGCTGACTGGCCTGTAGTTGCCTGGGTCCTCCTTCTTGCCCTTTTGGAAGACTGGGGTGACATTGGCTTTCTTCCAGTCTTCAGGCACCTCTCCTGTTCTCCATGACCTTTCAAAGAGGATGGAGAGTGGCTTAGCAATACCATCCGCCAGCTCCCTCAGCACTCGTGGGTGCATCCCATCGGGGCCCATTGATTTGTGGGTGCCAAGTTTGCTTAAATGATCTCTAACCTGATCCTCCTCCACCAAGGGAAAGTCTTCCTTTCTCCAGACTTTCTCTCTTGCCTCCAGGGTCTGGGGTTCCTGAGGGCTGGCCTGAGCAGGAAAGACTGAAGCAAAGGCGGCATTCAGTAACTCTGCCTTCTCTGCATCCTTCGTCACCAGGGCACCCTCCCCGTTCTGCAAAGGGCCCACATTTTCCCTAGTCTTCCTCTTGCTACTGATGTCTTTGAAGAAGCCCTTCTTGTTGTCCTTGACATCTCTCGCCAGATTTAATTCCAAATGGGCCTTAGCCTTCCTCATCGCATCCCTGCATACTCTGACAATGTTCCTATATTCCTCCCAAGTGGCCTGTCCCCCTTTCCACTTTCTGTATGCTTCCTTCTTCTGGTTGAGTTTTGCCAGGAGCTCCTTGCTCATCCATGCAGGTCTCCTACCTCCTTTGCTTGACTTCCAACTCATAGGGATGCACCGATCTTGAGCCTGGAGGAAGTGATGTTTGAATATTAACCAGCTCTCTTGAACACCCCTTCCTTCTAGGACCCTAACCCATGGCATTCCTCCAAGTAGGTCCCTGAAGAGGCCAAAGTTTGCTCTCCTCAAGTCCAGGGTTGCGATCCTACTCAGTGCCCTGCCTCCTCCTCGCAGCATCCTGAACTCCACCATCTCATGGTCACTGCAGCCAAGGCTGCCCCCGACCTTCACATCTTCCACCAGTCCTTCTTTGTTTGTTAGTACAAAGTCCAGCAGCACACCTCTCCTTGTTGGCTCCTCCACCACCTGTGTCAAGAAGTTGTCACCAATGCTCTGCAGGAACCTCCGGGACTGTTTGTGCCTAGCTGTGCTGTCTTTCCAGCAGATCTCAGGGTAGTTGAAGTCCCCCATGAGAACCAGGGCCTGGGATCGTGAGGCTACTTCCAGCTGTCTGTAGAAGGCCTCATAAGTTTGTAGCTTTTGAAATAAGAGTTTATTTCTGCAACAATACGGCATAAAATATCTCGCACCTTCAGGCAAGGAAGGTAGGCCTATTTCTTCATTTTAGAGATCAAAAAGATCATTTTCAATCTGCAGATAGAATCATAGAGTCATTTAGGTTGGGAAGGATTTCTGGAGGTCATCAAGTCCAACCTCCTCCTCAGAGCAGGTTCAGTCAGATCAGATTGCTCCGGCCCGATCCAGCTGAATTTTAAATGTCAGCACAGATGGAGATTCTACAAATTTGCACCTAATCCAGTGTTTGATCACTCACGTTGGGGCAGGAGAGGGAAATTTCCTCCTTCAGTTTCCCAAGTAGTCCATGGAAGAGAGCAACCTGTTGATAGCAAGCTCATTGAAGCCCTTTTCTGAGAATTAACTGGGCTACTTGCTGTGCTTTAGGGCAGAAAAGGTTGGGTAGGTTGGGGATAAACAACAGCCAGCTATGCAAAGATAACTCAGTGTGTAAAGGCAGTCTGGTCTTTTGTGCATCTAAGCAGGGTAAGCATTTTGCTCACTTAAACTGTGTACCTAACCATTATAGGCTGGTTTTAATCCTGCTGTCTGCTTCTTGAAATGGGCAAGTACTTCTGAAGATATGGCTCAAGGGGGGAATAAACTGGCGTGGTATCCACAGTATTTACTCTTGTCTTTCTGGATGAAACAGGTCAGTAAGAGAATAGTTTTGTACCTATGCAATACCTTGAAGCCTGTGCTAGAAACAGACCTCAGCAAGAACTGAAACCTCCATTCAGTCACCCACATGATAAGAACTCCGCTTTGAGAGCATCAGCCAGGTTACTGGTAACCTCCAATAGATTAACAATAATTTTTCATGTGAGGTGAAGCTGGTAGAACCTTTACAGGGATGACTGATTCCCTTCTTGTTCAGGATTCCTTCCCTTTTAGCATGAGATTTTCCACCCTCTAAATGGAAAGTATTCCATTTGGTGACTCTTCCCAATTTATTCCTGAGCAGAAGATGGCCACTTTTCCTTGACAACAGGGATGCAAGCAAATGAGAAATCCTTTCTCAGCCAAACCTGGAGGATCTTGTGGTATCTGCTCCTCTTTGGGAAGATGCAAAGCTGGGTTTTCCTGCTGCTGTTGCCATTTAGTGCTTGCCAGCATTTCTTTCAAGAGAGGAAACTCTTACTTTCTTCTGCCAGGATGTGGATTTGTTATTTGTATGTTTACAAGTTGCAGTCCCAAAGGTCAGGCTGGTGGAGGTCCATGTAATTAAGGCAGGTCTTAGCAAGTTGGCACAGCTGCAGCCTAACCATTATATTCCTATTTCAGCAAGGCTGAACGGGGGCTGCTTTGCCCTGTTAATGGACTTTGTGGCCCATACTGAGCTCTAACTACCCTGCTACCAATGCCCGGGGAGTTAGCTAGTAGGCAAAAAATGTATTGGTGATTGCAATACAGGAAGAATGATGTCTGAACTAGTGTCAAGACCATGTATCTTCAGGAACAAGCGGGCCATTGCCCTTGGAGTGGGCCATTTGGATGATACTGTACACCCAACCGTGGCCACGAGTGAGGGGAGAAGAGTGCTCCATAGATGTCCTCAAGAAAAGCAGACTTTTTTCCTTAAAAAAGGAGAAAGAGGGCACACGAAAACCATTGTAGTGCCAGACTAGGACTGGTGTTTCACAGTGCTGCTGCTTCCTTTTGAATAAATTATTTTATCTTTCTGCGCTTTCTTATCTCACCTGAAAAATAGGAACAGTACTCCCTTGTATCACAAGTCATTTCAATGCGTAATTAAAGAAGTCTAGTCAGAAGCTATGAGGAAAATGCTCCGTACTTCCTTGTGGCTACTGAGACAATCCATTGTGTGTTGCCAGTTTCCCATTACTTCTAGGTGTTGAACCAGTTTCTTGTCGGGAGATAGCATGAGTGTGCTAGCAACATGCCTGAGAGGAATCACTGTGTGGCCATTGAGTTTATCCTCTCTGGACTAACAGAAAGCCAAGAGGTGAAGGTAACCCGCTTTTTTTAAGCACATTAATAGGGAATCTTGGAAGGATCATGTAGATGAATGTTGATCCCCCGGCTTCACACACTGTGTACCTTTCCCTCAGTAACTTGGCTTCTGTGGATTTCTGTTACTCCTCAGCTATCTCCCCAAGGTTGCTGGTGAACTCTTCAGCAGTGAGGCGAGCCACTTCAGTCAGTGCCTGTGTGGCACAGCTATTCACTTGTCTCCTCATGGCTAGTGCTGTGTGTCTCCTGCTGGCAGTAATGGCATATGACTGCATGTGGCTCTCTGTAACCCTCTCCTTTATGCAACTGTCATGTCCTCAAAAGCCTGTACACAGATGGTAATCATCTCCTCTTTCTTTGGCTTTGTCCACGCACTTGCGCAAACTATCTCCACCTTCACATTCTCTTTCTGTGACTTTGGTGTTATCGGTCATTATTTCTTTGACATCCCCCTAGGATCCAGCTTTCATGCTCTGACACCTACAGCAAAGAGACGGTACTTCACATTTTTGGTGTGTTTCGTGGCATCTTCACATCTCTGGCAATTCTAATCTCCTCCATCTACCTCATCTCCACCACCCTGAGGATCCACTCCTCCAAGGGCAGATGCAAAGCCTTCTCCACCTCTGCTTCCCATCTGAGAGCTCTCTTCTTGTTTTATGGGAGCACCGTTTTTATGTGCGGTAGCCCAACATCCAGCTACTCATTGGACTGAGATAAATGGGCCTCTCTGTTCTCTACAGTGGTGACTCCAGTGCTGAATCTTATCAGCTACAGCCTAAGGAATAAGGAGGTGAAGGATGCTCTGAGGAGAGTTTTAGGTCATATCAGAGAAACTTCAGCAGACTTGTTAGAAAGAGAACTTTGTTTGGGGAGAATTTATCAAAACCTTGGTACAAAGAGTAGGACTTCCAAGGAAGATTTGATCAGCTTCCAAGGGTGAGATTCAGAAAGGTACTCAATTGTTAGAAGTGCTTTTAGGTGGACTTTTAACTGGTTGTATCTGCAACTTCTATCTTGAAAGACTGTGTTCCTCTGCTGCTGAAAGCTGGAGGAATCCTGACTTTTAACTTGCAAGTTCCAAGCACAAACAGGACTCCTGCCTGAGGAGTGCGTGGCACAGAATTGCAGTTCTCTGTTCTACTAGGAACGTTTGCTCATGTAGGAAAACCACCAGTCCGTCAAGATGAGAAAAAGCTTTCAGAGATATTCAAGAGGAGAAAAGAAATATGATTTGAATTTACGGCCATTTCTGCTACGTCTTCAGTATTTGAAAGGAGTAGCCTCTTCCAGTGCAACACACAGAACCTGAAGTTCTGGAAAGGAAATCTTGGAGAACAGACACCCGTGTTTTTGCCCCCCAAACACTAGGGAAAGTAACTGTCCCTCTTCTGTTAAATCTCCCTCTTCTGTCACTCATTACTACCTCCTTTTTTCCCCTTCTGCCTGGAAACATGAAAAAACTACAGAAATGCAGAAAAGATTGACTTCTAAATTTGCTACCATTGTGAAGTAACAAGAACTTATTCCTGCTTTTCATCTCCACATATCAGCAATCCACTTGAGGCAACTGAGTGAATTGGTGGTTATTTCAAGGACATTGGACATAATCTGAAAGTTAATCAAGCTGCAATGTTCTTTCACTTAAAAGAATGACGGAATAAGATGGTGACTTACCAACTACATGTCTGGCATCAATGTGATTTTGAGAATAAACGACCAATCATTTCTGGGAGATGAGAAAGTTGGGAAAGGTTTTGGAATCCTTTTATCAATTCAACTAAGCTAGCTCTAAGGATAGGTGTTCTAGCGCTAAACGATGTTTCATCCCTTCTGGCTGAGTTTACAAATGCTGTCCCTCAGTTGGCAGAAAGAGTTGAAATCTTTATTGAGCTGAAAGTGACAGAATTAATCTCAGACAGGTGAGAGGTTCCTGCCTCTGCATAAGGTTTACAGTCAAAGGGGGATGGAAAGAGGTCTTGCGGATTCCCTTTGCATTTCACTGCAAGCCTGTTAGGGCTGTTATTTCCCCTGACTTCCTCTCCTTAAAGCTGTGCATAACTCTAGCAAAGATTGTGTCCCTGTGATCATCTATGGCACCCTAAAGAAGGATTTTACAAGTCTCAGGAAAATGTAGCCCTTTGGTCCTGCTAGTTGTCATCTTTCTGTTGCTGCAGAGGCTGAAGCTCAAGGTTTATCTCTTGTTTCTCATCATTAAGTATCATCAGATATGTGAAGTTCACAGTTTTTACACGTATCAATGTTGCGTTGTCCTTATCTTGAACAGAGAAGTGAGCTTTTTAAACCAGATTTCTGAGGTGTCCAAAATTGTCTCTTTCAGTGGACTCCCAGCTTACAGGAAGGAAATAGCTTGAAAAGAAATCACAGGCATCATTTTATTTTCCTGTGTATGTTTACAGGTCTCTGGGAAGAGCAATGTACACTACTACTCTTCCAGAAAAAGACAGGTAGGTTGTCATCAAAGAGCTTCCCTGCACAGCAATGAGTCATGTCTGCACACCTCTCTCTGCGCTGATGTTTAAGATGATAGTCAAAGCCATCTAGAGCTAAGCATCAGCAGAACCGGCAGCATGTTTCAATCAAGAATCACAATCTCAAACCTAAATATGCTTTCTGACAAATATCATCAAAAAGAACAGATTTTCCGAAGCCCCACATTCATCTAAGCCCTGCATTCACCTATCCCTTAGTCTCCACCTCGAGAAACCCAGACAAAATTAGGGAATTTAAAATGTTAAAGAGCTGCTGTCTCTTCAAATCTACAGTTTGCTTTTCTAAGAAAGCCTTCTGATCCACCATCCAGAATCCTGTTCCTCTTCTTCCCTTCCCCAAATCTCAGTTCCAGGAGGAGATCTGGGAAAATCCCGGCCTTGAATCACTTGTCATGACAGCAATGCTAAAGTAAGTCCATTTGCGGTAGAACAGCATTGCCCAGAGTCAGGAGGTCGTAGGGGCATTTGGGGGTTTCCCTGCTGCAAACAGTTGAGGAAAACTCGATGGATCAAGAACAGTACTGTTAAGAATTTTAGGGAAATTTTCAGTGTTCAGCTAGGATTTAGGTTATATCTTATGGAGTATGGAGAGATATTAGATACCCATATTTCCACTGAGATACCTATTCCTTAGATCTTTATAGTGTAAAGCACCAGACGACTGGCCAAAGTATGAAACTTCATCCAGTCTCTAAATAAAGCGGTGAAAAATGTCCCGACAATTGAACTGGATTGTGGCTCCATCATTGACTATGGTATTTAACCGTGCTTGGATTGCTGCTCTGATAGATTATAAAGCTCAGCTATGACATAAGGTCAAGGCCTTGGAAAGGTGTTAGCAGAGCTCCTTTAAATGAAGCGTTCCCAGAGACACCAGGTTGGCACAGACTGATGAAAATCGGAGTGAATGCCTGGCATCGGGGAACGGCCTCTGTGTCCATCAGTGTTCCTGGGAGCCTTGGAAAGTCTAGTACGGTGTATGTCACCCTTCACTGTAAGGCAGACACCTAGTGCAGCATCCTGCTCCTCTCATGCTCCTATTTTACCATGCAATGAATCTTAGTCCCCTCAAAGGTCTCTTGCTGTCTTCAGCAGCTCTCTCAAGTTGAGGCACCTCATGTCAGCACACCAATATATGTGAGATGAAACCTGCTTGTGCTGTGCCATCCTGAAGGATTTGCTTTCTCTTGGAAGTTTAGCACCACCATCACTTTTTTTGTGTGGAAACGTGAGCAGACACCACTCTCTGAAGCTCGTAGGAGCTAGTGGGAAAGCATAACCTCTCAAAATACCTAGTTATTCCTCTTAATGCCAGGAGAAGCCTAGACCTGAGACTTACACAGCTCTAAGGTGTCTAAAGGTAAAAGCCACAATACCACCCCAAAGGCTCGGGTTTGACTGGTGACAATATCCTCACATCCTTGTGACTGACAATTTCCAAAGAAAGATGAGAGCTACATGAAACCTTGAATTTAGTTTCAGTTCTACTCTTGTCTGCTGAGAAGATGGTGGAAGGGCGCATAGAGATGAAAATGCATGGCCCAAGGAACAGAAGTGCAACAGTGATATGGGAGGTGCAGGTAGAGAGTGCTTTGAGACGCCCTTTGGAAGAGTGTGTCCTCAAGGAGACCAAAATAATGACATAGGACACAACAAGAACAAGCAAAGAGCCCGAGGAAATCAGACCACTATTGGCAACCACGATGCAACTAACCACGTAGGTGTCAGTGCAGGCCAGCTTCAGCAAAGCGTGTACATCACGGAAGTAGTGGTCGATCTCATTGGGCCCACAAAACAATAGCTGAGCGGTCAGCAGGGTCTGCACCAGGGAGTGCACACAGCCTCCCACCCACGAAGCTGCCACCAGCCGGCCACACACATGCTTGTTCATAATGCTTGTGTAATGAAGTGGCTTGCATATAGCAGTGTAACGATCATACGCCATTGCTGTGAGGATGAACATCTCGGTGCAGGCAAAGAGATGGACCCCAAAGAGCTGTGCTATGCAGCCCACAAAAGAGATGGTCTTCTTTTCAGCAAGAAGGTCATAAATGAGTTTGGGAACTGTGACAGTAGAGTAACTGATATCTACAAAGGACAAGTAGCTCAGGAAGAAGCATGCGGTGGGAGAGTCCAGCTGTTGACTGTTCCGTATAGTGATGATGATAAGCAGGTTTCCAAGAATGATAGTGGCATAGAAGACTAAGAAGAATGTGAAGCATACTTTTGCTAATGTATCATCTTGTGTGAGTCCCTGGAGGACAAACTCCGTCACATTGTTTTTGTTCTTCATATATGTCACGTAGACAGGACCTGAAGCACAGAATAAAGCCACCTGTGATGGCATTAGAAACACAGTGTTATCAGTACACATCCATATTGATCACTGGTATGTTCAATATCAATGTATTCCCTTTTATGCCTTTTGGGGAAAGTTTCCTTTCAAAGTCAATGCTTCTCTCAAGGAGTGACAGTTGATATCTGACTCAGAATGTATTACTGAAGTGTGTAACAGCGAGCTCCATTTATTTGTTTGAGGGAGTTGGTGGAAATATCCTCCAGATTCATATTTCTGATTTTTGCCCTTTTAAAAGGGAAGACTAGCTGCTAGGCTCCCTAAACATTCACTTTTGAAGTGTTGATTTGGAAATGAAAAACTGACTGAGAAGGATAGCGCATGTTTTGATTTGAGTCTCAACATGTTAGTCATGCCCTAAGGAATTCTGCTCAAGCAGTGAATGTACCTTCTTTTTCAACCCTCTGAGGGAATTCAACAGAACTAGTCCTTACTAGTGCTCTCTGACTCTGGTAGAATGTCCATGCATTTCTGTGCAGCCATCAATATTCACATCATGACACAAGGCAGCTGGCTAATTAACATCACTTCAACTCTCAGTGTAGATCCTTCTGGAGGAGGTAAAGTGGACACCTACCTCATGTCTGTTTAGCAGAGACGTGCCTTTAGGCACAAACTGTCTTTAAGGCGCCCTAAGTGAAATCAGACCATGTTCAAGGCATGCCAGGAAACCTGAAGCAGGAGAGTCATTGTCCTATATGTGCTGTACTGGGCTACATCTTGTATTCACCTTTGCTGCACTCTGTGCAGTACGCAAGTATCACTAGTGTTCAGTTTCTACATTGAAAAGATAGACAGCAAGAACTGCATAACAATGTCCACAATACTGGCAAGTCCTCTGGGATCTTAATCCCAAAGTTAAGATTGAGTACATAGGAAGTGCTGCAGCTACCTATTGACTCCTTGACTCTGTAACACCAGAAACTTCCTTTTGACAGATATTTCTGGAAATGGCATATAACTGAAAAAAAAGCAAAGAAGACGCCAATTAAAACAAAGGGTAAAAAAAATTGAGTTCTTTCTACTTCATAAAATGCACCTCACAATAGTCACTCAACAGTCATGCCTCTTTTCAAAGGCAGGATTTCATAGTCATGCTTGAACAAAACAAAGAAGCAAGATCAGAAAACTTACACAGTTTATATTTGCTAGTCTCCAACAGTTTGCCTGCTATTCTCTGATGACCTTCTAGGACCACTTTAGGCAGTTTCATCAAAACCTCTCAGCTCCAAGCTGCTTCTTATGTGTCACGAGAGCAGTCCACATCTCTGCCAGGGCTGAAAACTACAGGGGATGAAACGGACAGCCTGAATGTCTAGCTCCATTTCTCATTCTGCAAAAACAACTTCCAAGAGCATCTGCAAGAAAAATCTTTCTCTCCAGATGGGGAAGTTGTGGCAGAAATATTTCAAGTAAATTGCACAGCAGAAGCACAAGCTTACCAGAAGCAATGAGATCGCAGAGGCATGTGAAGTATTCTTTGTCAGAAAGAATCAGTGGACGGGGAGCTAAAATATATATTTTGGACAGCTATTAGAGTAATCTCTACAGGGTGACTCTGGAGCGTGATCACCTAGACCATGTCACATTGTGGGGGGGGTTTGCTTGCTTTCTTGCTTGCTTTCCAATGCTGTCCAGATAAATGGACTTCATTTAGTATTAGCTATGTGCTTCTTTTGGAAACATTTCTATTTAAAATCAATGTCATGGCTGACCATTTGCAAGAGTTTGTGTTCACATTGCCCTTGCAATCAAACATTTTTTGAGTAAAGATGTCTCTTACACGTGTCAGATATTTTTTCCCTTCCAAGACAATATTTCACATATGCTTTCTTATTAACTTGCTCTTACCATTGCATGTTTGCAGCATAAATAAATATCAGAAATGTGCTATATGACTGTTGGCACTTAGACATCTGGTCTGTACACGTTTGAAACAAGAAGTAAACGAGGAAATTATTTCAAGACTTTAAAAATGTTTGTGGTCAGGCCTCACTACTTGCCAGGTATTTTTACTCAGGCAATGCAAAATATAGAAGCAGCTGTTTAGTCCTCATATTAAGTCATTATAAGAATCTGGGCCAATGTGTAGAGGAATCAAATGTTGTTGTTGACGCCTTCCATAAGCTATGGTCCCGCTGTTGCCTGCTAGCATCCAGCAGCCGGAAGAGAAATCAGAAAAATCATGGCGTTCTTCCCCAAAAGATTTAAAAAAAAAAAAACAGTTTTAAAATTATAAGCCTTAGCTTGAACTGGCCGTGTGCCCTAACCCCTCAGCAGTTTCAGTATGAAGGGGGTCAGTGGGCCCCATCTGTCTTTCTACCTGCCCCACCCCGGGTGAGACAGACCAGCCTCTGAAGGCACCTGTCCCTCTCTGTTGACAATGGTGCTCAGCTAGACAACTGTCCTTCATTGCATGAAGAATTTAGACTGCTACAAATAGGTGGGGCTGGTCCCACCTTTAGCTGTGTCCACAGAGTGTGAATGCTGGGTGAGGGACATGCTGGCCCAGGCCTGAGGGACACTATCCCTCTAAGCCTTGAGAATCAGGATTTATCCCAGTTCCGTCCTGCTGGCTGCCATCCACATAACCCACCACGGTGAGGAGAAGACACTGAGATGTCCGCAGTGTACTGGTGCATGCCTGTGAAATGGGAACCCACTCTGCCACCCCCTGCATAGAGCAGAGGACATTCGGGGAACCAGAGCATTTGCGACATTGTCCCAGGGTTTGGTCTGTAGATCTGCCGCTCTGCTGTGCAGGGAACACCTTCTTATCTTGAATCACACTTAAGCCATGTTAAGGTGCAACACAAGTGCAAGCCAGTGTTTATAGGGAACGTGAAGTGAAGGAAGAAAAAAGAAAGTGCTTTAGTTACTTTCAGAGTGCATTACACAGATGTCTTTCTCCCTCACGCAGCTCATTTGCTCTTTTCCTCCTGGCAAGGTAGGAGTCAGGGTCCCGTGGCTCCTCGTGGCTCCTTCGTCCTTGTGGAGAACCTTAGCTGCTACAACTAACCTCCCTGTGGCAGCTGTGACTGGCTCTGAGATGATTTAATCTTCCATCTTCACATTTCTTCTCTTCCCTCCTGCAGGAGTAGCTGCTCCAGCTATTCCCTTGGAATACATGTTTCTTCCTTTGCCTGGGCCTGTAGATGTGCCCTGTTGGGCTAGGAGTTATCCTGCGTACAGGAATTATTCCCAAACAACTCTTTTTTTTCATTGACACATAAAATTGTGCCCCCCAATGCTTTCTTTGCCCCCAAATGCTTTCTTTGGTGGTGACAATTTCCTACAGTGAGCAATTTATCTTTCACTTGGATCTTTGATTCTCTATTAGTCTAAACATTAAAATGCAAAATCTGAGGCAGAGATGAAGGGCAGAGGGGATGGCTAGGAAGGAGGGCATTAGTGACAGGTGAACTACTGCAGAAAGGCAGAGAGTTGCTGCACTGGAATGGGAAGGGGAGAAGCTTCTCCTCATATCATCTGCATCAGCAAATGACCCAACCAGCATCTAATATCAGCAGTTTAATTGCTAACCCATGGATTCAGCATATGACAATGCAGTACTCCTAAGAAGGCATTTACTCCAAAGTAAAGGGGAAGGAAGCCTTTGGTACAATTGCTTCCAGCAGCAGGGGACCAACAGCCTTGCAGACACCTTGGGCCATCGTTTCCTAGCTGAGTAGATTACAGAGTAGATGGAGTTTGTCTGACGGAAAGTTTACACCTGGGAGAGCTCGGACTAATGGGATGCTCTGCCTGGAACACATTTTAATATTTTTGATAGCATTCATTTATTTATTTGCTGGTGTCTCAGCAGTGCTTGGAAGCCCCAGTCCTGCGCCTGTGCTATTCAAAAAGAGAACATAAAGGGAATCCCTGCTAGTCACAGAGTTTACAATGCCATTCCAATCAAAACATGAGCTTTCAGGGTCTTCCTAATTACTGCAACAGCTAAAACCAAGCTTTTCTTCAAAAGGGAGCTTTCAGTAAATTTTCCAAAATGGAATTATAGTGAGAGAGACTTGATTTTCTCAGCTCCTGAGAAAATGTTACCACAGTTCTACACCTCACCCTTTTCACTCCAGACTTTTCTATTCCACAGTTTTCTCATGGCACTTTTCATCTCCTCATTTCTCAGTGTGTAGATGAGTGGGTTCAGCATGGGCGTGATGATACTGAAAAACACAGCTAACCTCTTGTCCTCCGAGAGACTGCTGGATGGGCGTATGTAGGTGAATGTGCATGGCCCAAAGAAGAGAATCACCACAGTAATGTGGGACCCACAGGTGGAGAGGGCTTTCTTCCGCCCTTCGGACGTTCGGCTTTTCAAGGAAAACAAAATGACAATGTAGGATGTGAGCAGGATGATGAAAGAGACCAAACAAATCATTCCAGTATTGGCAACGACAATGATGCCCACAACATAGGTGTCTGTACAGGCCAGTTGTAGTAGGGGACGGACATCACAGAGGTAGTGGTCAATTTCGTTGGGGCCACAAAAAGGGAGGCTAATGGTTATGAGGGTCTGCACCAGGGAGTGCACAAAGGCCCCCACCCATGAACCCATCACCATCCAGCCACACACACGCCTGGTCATGAGGGTGGTGTAGTGCAGGGGTCTGCATATGGCAAAGTAGCGATCATAGGCCATCACTGTGAGGATGAAGACCTCAGCGCCACCGGAGATATGTAACCCAAATAGCTGTGCCATGCAACCCCCAAAGGAAATGGTTTTCTTCTCAACAAGGAAGTCAGCAATCATTTTGGGAGCTGTGACAGAAGAGAAGCAAGTATCTGCAATGGACAGGTGGCAGAGAAAGAAATACATGGGGGAGTTCAGACTCTGACTGCTAACTACAGTGACAACAATGAGCAGATTTCCTGCCAGAGTAACAATATAGAAGAACAAAAACACCACAAAACATATTTTCTGCACCCCTTGGTTCTTTGAAAGGCCCAGAAGAATGAATTCCTTCACACTGCTTACATTCTCCATGTTGATCAGTTGGGTGGCAATATGCAATATACAGCTTATACACCTGGGAAAATAAAGACAGACACATGATTCATCAGCATTTTTTCATTATTAATGATGAGTTCTATATCAGAAGTGGATACAAACCAAGAAAGATATAGCATTAGTATTAAGCTTTTGAAGTGTTTAGTTTCTCTCATGTATTTTTTAACGGCTATTTAATCCTCCACAGTACAAAACTTCTGCCATGGCTTTGGTGGCACGGAGATAGGTGCACTTTGTGATATGTTCCTTAATCCTGGTCCTCCAGGATTTTGAAGGACTGGCTCCATGGCTGGTAGCCTTCCATGCACTAAGGACACGGCCAGAGTGTTCACCTTGGGCACTACAAGGCAGATAATGCAGCATGTTTGCCCTCAGGGGAGACAAAGTCCCTGACAGCAATCTTTGTAAAATGGGTGTCTTTAAGAATACCTGGAAATATTGCTCAGAATGATGATTTGCTTTATAAGTACACATGATCTTTGAATTCTTGTTTAGAAGGGAAATGTACCCACAGGCAGGGAAAAGCACTCTCTTGTGTATATACATTTTGAAACGTAAATATGAAATGTCACAGGCTGAAAAAGGAGTTCTGGGAAGGTTATCTATCATGGAGGGGAAAAAAATTGCACATATGACTTAATGGAGTATTTCACATTGTTCTAAATCTCAGCATTGTTTCTATCAGAGGAAGGAAGAATGAAAGACTCTTGTGAGATCTTCTGTCCCAGCGTTGTACTGATTTTACCTAGTATGATTTTTGATACACTCTGCGTGATGCTTTCAAGGGTTAACTTAGCTTAATGAAGCTAATCTAACTAAACTCCTTCAACAGCCAGTATAAGTCTCTCTGTAGGCTGATTCAGAATGACTGAATTAGGGTCCTTTGCAGAACCCTTTTTTCCTCCATTCACGATGAGGAGCTTAAGCAAATTAGCACCACCAGGTTAGAATGACCTTTAGAGAATAATCCCTTTTGGTGCCAGAAAGTAGCGCAGAGCTTTTTGCAATGCCATCCACCTTTTTCAGGTTATGGCTGAGCTCCTTGTCCCTAGGCATTTCTACATCCATACAGTTTCTCATTCGAGACAAGGTCACATTCCAGCATAAACATGGGACTTCTTTGGTTCACCCTGTATTCCAGCTACAACCCATAGAGCATTACATGTCACTAATAAATGACTAGCCCACATCTTTAGAAAGAGTGTAACGTCTCTAGCTTGCCATTATGCACCCAGACCACCAGAATTCCCTTGCTCAAAGAAGTCTGGGAACCACCAGATGAAGCTCTTCACAGAGAGTTTAAGGTCAGCCAAAAGCAGGCACTCTTTTAATAAAAATATCCACTGTATGGGCTTCCTTCTAGCATCAAAACATTCCCCGTCAGCTGGTGTTAAAATGCACCATTTTAAGTCCTGCAGAATTACATCACAACCAGGTCTTCTCATTTGTATTCGTGATCTGTGAGCAAATCTGTGGAATGATTCAGTTAAGCCAAGTTATCTACCAACTACTTCAATCTGCAGCATAATCAGAAATTCTCGTGCAGGCACAAAGGGATCAAGCATCCACAGGAAACACTGAAACTGAGAAAACCCAAGATTACTTTCAAACCCACAAAGTGAAGCCGAGAGAGGAAGTGGGCAAAGGTAGGGACTTTTCCTATGCTTACAGTTGTACTTACACTAGATGAAAGTTTTTCAAGCAGAACGGTAAAATTTACATGGATGGTTCCCCTTCAGATATTTCTACAAGGAAAAGGATCAGTAAGAACAACGGGAGGTCAGTTTCTCCCTCGTCTTACCAGGTCGTGATCCTTTCTACCCCTCTTCCTTCTACTGAGCAACGACGTAGACTTCTCAACAAAATAAATGACAGGGATGAAATGAGCACACCTTTATGGCTGTGCAGTACCCAGTCGAAAAGAAATAGCTGGGCTCCATCCAAGCCAGAGCATGACTGGAAGCATACCACAGCAATCGCAGGGCCATATTTAGGCAGTCAGAAAGGAGTGACCAAGAGAGAAATGGTCGGGGGAAACTATATGCCTGAATACCAGCAGATGGCAAATTCCTGAGCTAAAAACAAGGTGTGCATCTACAAAAGGACCGATTCACAATTCAGACAGCTCGGCTATGTATATTGCTTGAAAAGGTCCTTTCCATCACCACCAAACTGCATTTAACAAACTACCCATCTGTCTGATCTCATCTCATCGCCTTAAGTCATGTAGGCACCTGTACCTAAGCTAGGCATATTACACCTGACCAGTCTACTTGTAGATGTGATGAATCATGTGCTGCAGGTACCCGTTTCTTACTGTTGACTCCAAGAGGATTACTAGAATGACTAATTCAGTAGAGGATTGCCACCAGTTATGGCTTATCTCTTCAAGTGCCTTTGCAGGGATAGACCTGAGGTATATGACATAATGCAGTCAGCTGCAAAATAAAATGAATCTCATGTGTACTCTTAACATCTCAAAAAGGGTGAGAAATTGCACCATCTCCTTACTGCATGCATTCTTCCCTGAAATCTCAGGTGGTTATGGGAAACAAAAGAATAATATCGAAGCAATCGAATCTGCGGCTGTAGAACTAGCTCTGTATATGATTCTAGCCAAAGACAACTAGAGACAGTTGATAACTTCAGTGGAAGTTCCTTTCTGTATTTTCACATTTGTGCAAGAAGAAAGGAAAAGGAAAAGGAAGAGGAAAGAAAAGCGAGCAAGGGAAAGCAAAGCGAGAAGCCAGAGAAGCTGCAAAACTTACCTCACCTGTGTTTAGAGATCTAATTTTTTGTGTAAGGGCTGTACAACTTTATCTCCTCAACTTCTGTCTCTCCTGGTATGAATGTGTTAGAGCACAGCACCTTTAAAGAACACAGAATGGCTTCTGGAAAGCTTCCAAAACTTGCTTAGGAGGTGGCTGTTAGTGTATAATCCAGTCCCATCTAATTTATTACTTGCTTTCATGTGTCACAAGTGTATCTTGATGTTTCCTGCCTGTGTGAGAAGTGGTTTAATAGGCTGTGTGGATGATGTGACCTGGGTGTGCTGAATGACGCTTTCATATCCCAGCAGCTGCACAAAGGGCTGAGAAGAAAACCATTTAAGTACCAACCTTTAACCCTCTCCCAGGAAATCTTCCACCTGAAGGGCTCTTGGGGCTGCAGGAGGGAGGGGTGGAGGCTTCGTGAAGGGAAGGCGTGAAAGAAAGGGGCAAAGGAGGAGAATGAGTTCTGTCTTGACTGAAAAGTTTAAGTAAATATATTTTAAAGAAACAGTTGTCAGTCAATGCTTTTATAATGATATCACAAAGGCATTTCAGGGTTTCTCCATAAGAAATAACAGTCAAAGGAGTAGCTGAGTATTCAACTGGACAAGCATATGCATGGAACTATCCAGCTAATGCTTCTCGGAGTTCTTCCTTACTCCAAGCTGATAGTTGTATGGATTTCCCATGTGTAAAGGGCCATTAGGTCCACTGCTCTGGCTTCCTAGTATTGTGAATGCTAAAACAGTCCATTTGTAATCTAGATATTTTCTCTCCTTTTTTCACTTCTGTGTATTCCAAAAAACATGTAAAAGAGAAATCTTCATTAAAGGAAAAAAAGAAAGAAACCTCAAGCTGTAGGAAGAGTCACCATCCTCCAGGGATGGTAAAGAATTCCTATCACAGGAGTCTTTTAAGGACAGGTTGGCCTCATTTCTCTCAGGAGTGGTTACGATTAAGTTTTTATAGGGACAGAAGATGTCCTGGGTGACCTCTTGATGACCCTCCAAGTCCTATCTCACCAGAAATTTCATCACTGGAAATCCAGTGAATAAAGCCTCTTTGCAAGAATTTGCATGTTTTAACAGAGGTCAGTGAATTACCAAGTCAGTCAAAAAAGTCCTTCATTTACGCATTGGGAAACTGAGGGAGGAAGTCACCTATTTAATGCCGATGGAAGTCAGCGAGTTTAACCCTGACTTAGTCACTCTAGGCTCTTCTGTGGAAAAAAATGAATGTCTCTGGAGGCAGATGCATCTGATCTACCTCAGAACTGATTTTAGGATGCGATTAGGTGTGAAATAGACATCTAGCTTTTAAACAAAATAACTTAGGGCGGAAAAATCTCAACTGTCATGATGGGCCCCATCTTTCTTAACCCGAGCAGCTGCAGTCAAAGGTGAACCTATGAAATGAAACAAACGAAGCAAATAGACATGCTGATTTATATCAGCATATCATCTCAACCAAGGCCCAAGTCAAATTCATCTTTTCTCTCAACTCTACTGTGTATTTGTAGCTTATGCCTCATGGATGTCAGGAAAGACATTGTCTCAGCTACCGTCCTTTACTTTGTTTTGCTGAAATTTCTGGAAATGTGGAATGGCAACATAGTTAATGTCTCCATCTCCTCTGCACAGAATGCCAGCGATCTCCACACGGAAAACAGAAATCCTACAGTTAATGAGAATAAATACTGGTAAAGAAATGTCTTGGTGAAAATAGTCCCCTAACTTCAATGTCCTTTTACTGTCGCCTGGAGTCTTGGGCAGCTTAATGAGGGTTAACAGTAGTCACTACAGGAAACAAGAGTATTGGGTAAGAAGGTAAACAAAGTCTTACAGTCTTTGGGAAAGGAAGAGGACCAACAGATGACAGAAGCGAGAGATCAGGCCAATAGCATCTGGTCTGCTAACCTAGTATGAATCAGCCTGCCACTTTCTGTACCCAGTGGCACACATGGCAGCAACTTGGCTAGCATCACATTCGTGTCCTTTTGTTTCCCTAGCCAAATGGACTACCAGAGGTGACTTAATGCACAAGTCCAAATGAAGAATTGCTGCTACCTCCTGCTGCAAAATAATTCCCCGTAGGGGTGTGCTTAGTGCCAGCAAAGGAGAAAGGTCTTTTCTCCATTTTCATTCCACTTACCTTGGCACCTGGCCCTGGACACCACTATGGCAGCAGGTCATGCTTGGGGAGCTGTGATTTGGACAAGGAGGGACTGTGCATGGTGAGATGAATGAGGTTTTGCAGCTGGATAGTGAATACTGGCAAGGGGTTTGTTGACAGAGCCATGGTGAATGTGTGTTGTGAATTTGATGATGGGCACGATGGGGACAAGGCACGGTGTGGAGGGAAGTTGTGAAACTTGAAATGGATGCTACATGGCCAGGGACTGTCTTCGTGGAGTTTGTGAAATCAGAAGTGCCTGAGGTGTGGTGAGGGACTGTGCTGAAAGACAGTATGAAGTGGCAGGTAATACTGTGGGTGTTAAGCTGTGTTGAAAGACCTTGTGACATCAGAAGCGGACATCGTGTTTTGAAGGGTAACACTAGGAGAGGTTGCAGAATTGTGGCTGCTGAGGTGTCATAAGGCTGGCTAGAGAGTTCAAGGAGACCCTACCGTAGAACAGGTAGTGTGAAGTAGGAGGGGACAATGTATGGTGACAGCTTGTGTTGGGAGAGGTTTTGAGGTCAGAAGAGGACACTCGGTAGTGAGGAATGTGCTAGGGGAGGTTCTGCAGTGACAGTGGACCTTGGGGAATGAGAAGCTGTGTTGAGGGAGGTTGTGAAATCAGCAGCAGGCATTAGGGAAGAGGACTGACCATTTCTCAATCTGTGTGACCCTGAGCAGCAGTAGGCCATCTTCTGCAAGGTCTATGAAACTAGAGCTGCTCATGGATGCATCTGGGAAGCAAAGCATCAGTGCAAGAGTCAAGCTATAACTTTGGACAGACAGTTCTTGTGTTCTTTATATCGCGAGACTGTCTGAAGAAGGGAGAAGTAGTGAAAAAGCATTACTATTGCCTGCCAAACATTGGTAAATTCCCATTTTTGATGGTCCCTGGCTCATCCCTCTGGGACAGCAGCACCAACCCGGTCATTTACTTCCTCTTCAGGAGCAACCGTCACCACCAGCTCCATGGCTCTGCGAAAGTCACCTTCTGACAAGTGTTTCCATAGAAAGCAACGTGCGGAGAAGGAAGCCAAGTGCCCAGAGACACTGCTGCAGAGACTGCTGTATAAATCCCTGCTGGCGAGGAGGTGTGGGAGGGTGGGGCAGCCTGCAGAGGGGACTGAGGGGAGGTGGGCAGCAGTGCTCAGCCCCCAGCGGAGCCAGGGCATCTCCACTGCGGTGGGAGCAGCTCAGCTGGTGACGTGCCCCTTCCGAGCAGGGCTGTGCTGGGGACCAGGGAGCTGGCTGAGAGCGATCCTTGTCTGCACACCATGCCAGTGCCTCTTCTCATTACATGGTCCCCCCTTGTGGAAGGGGACATGGTGCACAGAGCATGGCTATGCAGAGCATGCAGAGCGCGGGGAGGAAGAGTGACCCAGGATGCTGGGCATGTCTTTGGGACCCTGAACCTTACAGGGAGTCTTTTCCCTCACTTTGACTTGAGGTCAGGCCTGCAGGACTCCAGTGCATTCTGGCAGCTCCTGGGAGGCCACTCTCAGCAGGGATGAGTTTCATCCTGGCTATTTTGGGCTTGTATAGAAACATCCTTCAGGCCTGAACACCTAGGGGACCGTTCAGCTGGTGCCACGGCTGCTCTGGTCAACACACAGGGGTCCTGGAGTGATGCGTGGTGCTTCTGTGTGTGTAGAAAGAGCACCAATTCCTCACCTACACCCTGAGCCTCTCCATCGCTGTCCCCAGAGGACATCTCAACTCATCACTCCCAGCTTTCGCCCAAGATGGCCATCTCCAGATGAGTTAGTTGCCCTAGGCTGCCTGTACAGGCAGTGGAGAGAAAGGTGCTTGTAAGGAGCTTTTCCCTTCCCTATGTGGCTGCAGCACGCAGCTCCTGCTGAGCCATCAGCCACCCTCCTGTCCCTGTGCCAAATCTCTTCCCCACCACCGTCTCGCCCCACACTGGGGATGCCTCGCTCCCCTTACGCAGTGCCATGCAAGGCCTCTCACCCTAGTGCTTCTGAGAAAGCTTTCAGCTCCCAGCCACAGCACCTTATCTCACTGTCTTCCCAGTAGCTGCTGGGAGGGTCACCTCTCTTCCTGGCACTGGCACTTGCCTGTTGCTGCAGGGCTGAAAGGGCATTTCTCTGCCTCTCCATCCAGCTCTCCAGACTTTCTATTTGTTTTTTGTTTTTTTTGGCTCCTGCCCTCAATCCTTCCCTCCTTTGTGTCTCCATTACTCTCTTTCTGGGTTGGCTGGTGCGTGGATCGAATTAACACTAAAACAGTTTGTGAGCAAGTGAAGGGCTGGATTTAAAAGGAATGGATCTAAATCTGATTTTTTGAAATTAAGTTGAAGGCAGAGGAAGAAGGGAAAATGTCTGCACCAGAACATTCAAAGAACTAACAGGGGTCAAAACTTTTCTCTTTTGTTCATTTTAATTCTATGGGGTAACAGTATTCCTGAAGCCATTTCACAGAATCACAGAATGGTTGAGGTTGGAAGGGACCTCTGGAGATCATCTAGTCCAACCCCCTGCCCAAGCAGGGTCACCTAGAGCAGTTGCCCAAGATCGCGTCCAGGTGGATTTTTGAATATCTCCAGAGAAGGAGACTCCACAACCTCTCTGGGCAACCTGTTCCAGTGCTCTGTCACCCTCACAGCGAAGAAGATTTTCCTCGTGTTCAGATGGAAGTGTCTGTGTTTCAGTTTGTGCCCGTTGCCTCGCGTCATGTTGCTGGGCACCACTGAAAAGAGTCTGGCTCCATCTTCTTGATACCCTCCCTTCAGATACTTGTACACGTTAATAAGATCTCCTCTCAGCCTTCTCTTCTCCAAGCTAAACAGGCCCAGCTCTCTCAGCCTTTCCTCATAAGAGAGATGCTTCAATCCCCTAATCATCTTTGTAGCCCTTCGCTGCACTTGCTCCAGTAGTGCCACATCCCTCTTGTACTGGGGAGCCCAGAACTGGACACAGTACTCCAGATGTGGCCTCAGCAGGGCTGAGTAGAGGGGGAGAATCACCTCCCTCGACCTGCTGGCCACACTCTTCCTGATGCACCCCAGGATACCATTGGCCTTCTTGGCCACAAGGGCACATTGCTGCCTCAGGCTTAACTTGGTGTCCACCAGCACTCCCAGATCCTTCTCCACAGAGCTGCTTTCCAGCAGGTCAGCCCCCAACCTGTACTGCTGCATGGGGTTATTCCTCCCCAGGTGCAGGACCCTGCACTTGCCTTTGTTGAGCTTCAGGAGGTTCCTCTCCACCCACCTCTCCAGCCTCTCCAGGTCTCTCTCAATGGCAGCACAGCCCTCTGGCGTATCTGCCACTCCTCCCAGTTTTGTATCCTCAGCAAACTTGCTGAGGGTGCACTCTGTCCCTTCATCCAGGTCACTGATGAAGAAGTTGAACAAGACTGGACCCAGTCCTGACCCCTGGGGGACACCGCTAGCTACAGGCCTCCAGCTAGACTCTGCGCCACTGATCACAACCCTCTGAGCTCTGCCATTCAGCCAGTTCTCAATCCACCTCACTGTCCACTCATCTAACCCACACTTCCTGAGCCTGTCTATGAGGATGCTATGGGAGACAGTGTCGAAAGCCTTCCTCAAGTCAAGGGAGACAACATCCACTGCTCTCCCCTCATCTACCCAGCCAGTCATTCCATCACAGAAGGCTATCAGATTGGTTAAGCATGATTTCCCCTTGGTGAAGCCATGCTGACTACTCCTGATCACTTTCTTGTCCTCCACATGCTTGGAGACGGCCTCCAGGATGAGCTGCTCCATCACCTTTCCAGGGATGCAGGTGAGGCTGACTGGCCTGTAGTTGCCTGGGTCCTCCTTCTTGCCCTTTTGGAAGACTGGGGTGACACTGGCTGTCTTCCGGTCTTCAGGCACCTCTCCTGTTCTCCAAGACCTTTCAAAGAGGATGGAGAGTGGCTTAGCAATACCATCCGCCAGCTCCCTCAGCACTCGTGGGTGCATCCCATCGGAGCCCATGGATTTGTGGGTGTCAGGTTTGCTTAAATGATCTCTAGCCCGATCCTCCTCCACCAAGGGAAAGTCTTCCTTTCTCCAGACTTTCTCTCTTGCCTCCAGGGTCTGGGGTTCCTGAGGGCTGGCCTGAGCAGGAAAGACTGAAGCAAAGGCGGCATTCAGTAACTCTGCCTTCTCTGCATCCTTTGTCACCAGGGCACCCTCCCCGTTCTGCAAAGGGCCCACATTTTCCCTAGTCTTCCTCTTGCTACTGATGTCTTTGAAGAAGCCCTTCTTGTTGTCCTTGACATCTCTCGCCAGATTTAATTCCAAACGGGCCTTAGCCTTCCTCGTCGCATCCCTGCATACTCTGACAATGTTCCTATATTCCTCCCAAGTGGCCTGTCCCCCTTTCCACTCTCTGTAGACTTCCTCCTTCTGGTTGAGTTTTGCCAGGAGCTCCTTGCTCATCCATGCAGGTCTCCTACCTCCTTTGCTTGACTTCCAACTCATAGGGATGCACCGATCTTGAGCCTGGAGGAAGTGATGTTTGAATATTAACCAGCTCTCTTGAACACCCCTTCCTTCTAGGACCCTAACCCATGGCATTCCTCCAAGTAGGTCCCTGAAGAGGCCCAAGTTTGCTCTCCTCAAGTCCAGGGTTGCGATCCTACTCAGTGCCCTGCTGCCTCCTCGCAGGATCCTGAACTCCACCATCTCATGGTCACTGCAGCCAAGGCTGCCCCCAACCTTCACATCTTCCACCAGTCCTTCTTTGTTTGTTAGTACGAGGTCCAGCAGCACACCTCTCCTTGTTGGCTCCTCCACCACCTGTGTCAAGAAGTTGTCACCAATGCTCTGCAGGAACCTCCGGGACTGTTTGTGCCTAGCTGTGCTGTCTTTCCAGCAGATCTCAGGGTAGTTGAAGTCCCCCATGAGAACCAGGGCCTGGGATCGTGAGGCTACTTCCAGCTGTCTGTAGAAGGCCTCATAAGTTTGTAGCTTTTGAAATAAGAGTTTATTTCTGCAACAATACGGCATAAAATATCTCGCACCTTCAGGCAAGGAAGGTAGGCCTATTTCTTCATTTTAGAGATCAAAAAGATCATTTTCAATCTGCAGATAGAATCATAGAGTCATTTAGGTTGGGAAGGATTTCTGGAGGTCATCAAGTCCAACCTCCTCCTCAGAGCAGGTTCAGTCAGATCAGATTGCTCCGGCCCGATCCAGCTGAATTTTAAATGTCAGCACAGATGGAGATTCTACAAATTTGCACCTAATCCAGTGTTTGATCACTCACGTTGGGGCAGGAGAGGGAAATTTCCTCCTTCAGTTTCCCAAGTAGTCCATGGAAGAGAGCAACCTGTTGATAGCAAGCTCATTGAAGCCCTTTTCTGAGAATTAACTGGGCTACTTGCTGTGCTTTAGGGCAGAAAAGGTTGGGTAGGTTGGGGATAAACAACAGCCAGCTATGCAAAGATAACTCAGTGTGTAAAGGCAGTCTGGTCTTTTGTGCATCTAAGCAGGGTAAGCATTTTGCTCACTTAAACTGTGTACCTAACCATTATAGGCTGGTTTTAATCCTGCTGTCTGCTTCTTGAAATGGGCAAGTACTTCTGAAGATATGGCTCAAGGGGGGAATAAACTGGCGTGGTATCCACAGTATTTACTCTTGTCTTTCTGGATGAAACAGGTCAGTAAGAGAATAGATTTGTACCTATGCAATACCTTGAAGCCTATGCTAGAAACAGACCTCAGCAAGAACTGAAACCTCCATTCAGTCACCCACATGATAAGAACTCCGCTTTGAGAGCATCAGCCAGGTTACTGGTAACCTCCAATAGATTAACAATAATTTTTCATGTGAGGTGAAGCTGGTAGAACCTTTACAGGGATGACTGATTCCCTTCTTGTTCAGGATTCCTTCCCTTTTAGCATGAGATTTTCCACCCTCTAAATGGAAAGTATTCCATTTGGTGACTCTTCCCAATTTATTCCCGAGCAGAAGATGGCCACTTTTCCTTGACAACAGGGATGCAAGCAAATGAGAAATCCTTTCTCAGCCAAACCTGGAGGATCTTGTGGTATCTGCTCCTCTTTGGGAAGATGCAAAGCTGGGTTTTCCTGCTGCTGTTGCCATTTAGTGCTTGCCAGCATTTCTTTCAAGAGAGGAAACTCTTACTTTCTTCTGCCAGGATGTGGATTTGTTATTTGTATGTTTACAAGTTGCAGTCCCAAAGGTCAGGCTGGTGGAGGTCCATGTAATTAAGGCAGGTCTTAGCAAGTTGGCACAGCTGCAGCCTAACCATTATATTCCTATTTCAGCAAGGCTGAACGGGGGCTGCTTTGCCCTGTTAATGGACTTTGTGGCCCATACTGAGCTCTAACTACCCTGCTACCAATGCCCGGGGAGTTAGCTAGTAGGCAAAAAATGTATTGGTGATTGCAATACAGGAAGAATGATGTCTGAACTAGTGTCAAGACCATGTATCTTCAGGAACAAGCGGGCCATTGCCCTTGGAGTGGGCCATTTGGATGATACTGTACACCCAACCGTGGCCACGAGTGAGGGGAGAAGAGTGCTCCATAGATGTCCTCAAGAAAAGCAGACTTTTTTCCTTAAAAAAGGAGAAAGAGGGCACACGAAAACCATTGTAGTGCCAGACTAGGACTGGTGTTTCACAGTGCTGCTGCTTCCTTTTGAATAAATTATTTTATCTTTCTGCGCTTTCTTATCTCACCTGAAAAATAGGAACAGTACTCCCTTGTATCACAAGTCATTTCAATGCGTAATTAAAGAAGTCTAGTCAGAAGCTATGAGGAAAATGCTCCGTACTTCCTTGTGGCTACTGAGACAATCCATTGTGTGTTGCCAGTTTCCCATTACTTCTAGGTGTTGAACCAGTTTCTTGTCGGGAGATAGCATGAGTGTGCTAGCAACATGCCTGAGAGGAATCACTGTGTGGCCATTGAGTTTATCCTCTCTGGACTAACAGAAAGCCAAGAGGTGAAGGTAACCCGCTTTTTTTAAGCACATTAATAGGGAATCTTGGAAGGATCATGTAGATGAATGTTGATCCCCCGGCTTCACACACTGTGTACCTTTCCCTCAGTAACTTGGCTTCTGTGGATTTCTGTTACTCCTCAGCTATCTCCCCAAGGTTGCTGGTGAACTCTTCAGCAGTGAGGCGAGCCACTTCAGTCAGTGCCTGTGTGGCACAGCTATTCACTTGTCTCCTCATGGCTAGTGCTGTGTGTCTCCTGCTGGCAGTAATGGCATATGACTGCATGTGGCTCTCTGTAACCCTCTCCTTTATGCAACTGTCATGTCCTCAAAAGCCTGTACACAGATGGTAATCATCTCCTCTTTCACTGGCTTTGTCCACGCACTTGTGCAAACTATCTCCACCTTCACATTCTCTTTCTGTGACTTTGGTGTTATCGGTCATTATTTCTGTGACATCCCCCTAGGATCCAGCTTTCATGCTCTGACACCTATAGCAAAGAGATGGTACTTCACATTTTTGGTGTGTTTCGTGGCACCTTCACATCTCTGGCAATTCTCATCTCCTCCATCTACCTCATCTCCACCACCCTGAGGATCCACTCCTCCAAGGGCAGATGCAAAGCCTTCTCCACCTCTGCTTCCCATCTGAGAGCTCTCTTCTTGTTTTATGGGAGCACCGTTTTTATGTGCGGTAGCCCAACATCCAGCTACTCATTGGACTGAGATAAATGGGCCTCTCTGTTCTCTACAGTGGTGACTCCAGTGCTGAATCTTATCAGCTACAGCCTAAGGAATAAGGAGGTGAAGGATGCTCTGAGGAGAGTTTTAGGTCATATCAGAGAAACTTCAGCAGACTTGTTAGAAAGAGAACTTTGTTTGGGGAGAATTTATCAAAACCTTGGTACAAAGAGTAGGACTTCCAAGGAAGATTTGATCAGCTTCCAAGGGTGAGATTCAGAAAGGTACTCAATTGTTAGAAGTGCTTTTAGGTGGACTTTTAACTGGTTGTATCTGCAACTTCTATCTTGAAAGACTGTGTTCCTCTGCTGCTGAAAGCTGGAGGAATCCTGACTTTTAACTTGCAAGTTCCAAGCACAAACAAGACTCCTGCCTGAGGAGTGCGTGGCACAGAATTGCAGTTCTCTGTTCTACTAGGAACGTTTGCTCATGTAGGAAAACCACCAGTCCGTCAAGATGAGAAAAAGCTTTCAGAGATATTCAAGAGGAGAAAAGAAATGTGATTTGAATTTACGGCCATTTCTGCTACATCTTCAGTATTTGAAAGGAGTAGCCTCTTCCAGTGCAACACACAGAACCTGAAGTCCTGGAAAGGAAATCTTGGAGAACACACACCCGTGTTTTTGCCCCCCAAACACTAGGGAAAGTAACTGTCCCTCTTCTGTTAAATCTCCCTCTTCTGTCACTCATTACTACCTCCTTTTTTCCCCTTCTGCCTGGAAACATGAAAAAACTACAGAAATGCAGAAAAGATTGACTTCTAAATTTGCTACCATTGTGAAGTAACAAGAACTTATTCCTGCTTTTCATCTCCACATATCAGCAATCCACTTGAGGCAACTGAGTGAATTGGTGGTTATTTCAAGGACATTGGACATAATCTGAAAGTTAATCAAGCTGCAATGTTCTTTCACTTAAAAGAATGACGGAATAAGATGGTGACTTACCAACTACATGTCTGGCATCAATGTGATTTTGAGAATAAACGACCAATCATTTCTGGGAGATGAGAAAGTTGGGAAAGGTTTTGGAATCCTTTTATCAATTCAACTAAGCTAGCTCTAAGGATAGGTGTTCTAGCGCTAAACGATGTTTCATCCCTTCTGGCTGAGTTTACAAATGCTGTCCCTCAGTTGGCAGAAGGAGTTGAAATCTTTATTGAGCTGAAAGTGACAGAATTAATCTCAGACAGGCGAGAGGTTCCTGCCTCTGCATAAGGTTTACAGTCAAAGGGGGATGGAAAGAGGTCTTGCGGATTCCCTTTGCATTTCACTGCAAGCCTGTTAGGGCTGTTATTTCCCCTGACTTCCTCTCCTTAAAGCTGTGCATAACTCTAGCAAAGATTGTGTCCCTGTGATCATCTATGGCACCCTAAAGAAGGATTTTACAAGTCTCAGGAAAATGTAGCCCTTTGGTCCTGCTAGTTGTCATCTTTCTGTTGCTGCAGAGGCTGAAGCTCAAGGTTTATCTCTTGTTTCTCATCATTAAGTATCATCAGATATGTGAAGTTCACAGTTTTTACACGTATCAATGTTGCATTGTCCTTATCTTGAACAGAGAAGTGAGCTTTTTAAACCAGATTTCTGAGGTGTCCAAAATTGTCTCTTTCAGTGGACTCCCAGCTTACAGGAAGGAAATAGCTTGAAAAGAAATCACAGGCATCATTTTATTTTCCTGTGTATGTTTACAGGTCTCTGGGAAGAGCAATGTACACTACTACTCTTCCAGAAAAAGACAGGTAGGTTGTCATCAAAGAGCTTCCCTGCACAGCAATGAGTCATGTCTGCACACCTCTCTCTGCGCTGATGTTTAAGATGATAGTCAAAGCCATCTAGAGCTAAGCATCAGCAGAACCGGCAGCATGTTTCAATCAAGAATCACAATCTCAAACCTAAATATGCTTTCTGACAAATATCATCAAAAAGAACAGATTTTCCGAAGCCCCACATTCATCTAAGCCCTGCATTCACCTATCCCTTAGTCTCCACCTCGAGAAACCCAGACAAAATTAGGGAATTTAAAATGTTAAAGAGCTGCTGTCTCTTCAAATCTACAGTTTGCTTTTCTAAGAAAGCCTTCTGATCCACCATCCAGAATCCTGTTCCTCTTCTTCCCTTCCCCAAATCTCAGTTCCAGGAGGAGATCTGGGAAAATCCCGGCCTTGAATCACTTGTCATGACAGCAATGCTAAAGTAAGTCCATTTGCGGTAGAACAGCATTGCCCAGAGTCAGGAGGTCGTAGGGGCATTTGGGGGTTTCCCTGCTGCAAACAGTTGAGGAAAACTCGATGGATCAAGAACAGTACTGTTAAGAATTTTAGGGAAATTTTCAGTGTTCAGCTAGGATTTAGGTTATATCTTATGGAGTATGGAGAGATATTAGATACCCATATTTCCACTGAGATACCTATTCCTTAGATCTTTATAGTGTAAAGCACCAGACGACTGGCCAAAGTATGAAACTTCATCCAGTCTCTAAATAAAGCGGTGAAAAATGTCCCGACAATTGAACTGGATTGTGGCTCCATCATTGACTATGGTATTTAACCGTGCTTGGATTGCTGCTCTGATAGATTATAAAGCTCAGCTATGACATAAGGCCAAGACCTTGGAAAGGTGTTAGCAGAGCTCCTTTAAATGAAGCGTTCCCAGAGACACCAGGTTGGCACAGACTGATGAAAATCGGAGTTAATGCCTGGCATCAGGGAACGGCCTCTGTGTCCATCAGTGTTCCTGGGAGCCTTGGAAAGTCTAGTACGGTGTATGTCACCCTTCACTGTAAGGCAGACACCTAGTGCAGCATCCTGCTCCTCTCATGCTCCTATTTTACCATGCAATGAATCGCAGTCCCCTCAAAGGTCTCTTGCTGTCTTCAGCAGCTCTCTCAAGTTGAGGCACCTCATGTCAGCACACCAATATATGTGAGATGAAACCTGCTTGTGCTGTGCCATCCTGAAGGATTTGCTTTCTCTTGGAAGTTTAGCACCACCATCACTTTTTTTGTGTGGAAACGTGAGCAGACACCACTCTCTGAAGCTCGTAGGAGCTAATGGGAAAGCATAACCTCTCAAAATACCTAGTTATTCCTCTTAATGCCAGGAGAAGCCTAGACCTGAGACTTACACAGCTCTAAGGTGTCTAAAGGTAAAAGCCACAATACCACCCCAAAGGCTCGGGTTTGACTGGTGACAATATCCTCACATCCTTGTGACTGACAATTTCCAAAGAAAGATGAGAGCTACATGAAACCTTGAATTTAGTTTCAGTTCTACTCTTGTCTTCTGAGAAGATGGTGGAAGGGCGCATATAGATGAAAATGCATGGCCCAAGGAACAGAAGTGCAACAGTGATATGGGAGGTGCAGGTAGAGAGTGCTTTGAGACGCCCTTTGGAAGAGTGTGTCCTCAAAGAGACCAAAATAATGACGTAGGACACAACAAGAACAAGCAAAGAGCCTGAGGAAATCAGACCACTATTGGCAACCACGATGCAAGCAACCATGTAGGTGTCAGTGCAGGCCAGCTTCAGCAAAGCGTGTACATCACGGAAGTAGTGGTCGATCTCATTGGGCCCACAAAACAATAGCTGAGCGGTCAGCAGGGTCTGCACCAGGGAGTGCACACAGCCTCCCACCCACGAAGCTGCCACCAGCCGGCCACACACATGCTTGTTCATAATGCTTGTGTAATGAAGCGGCTTGCATATAGCAGTGTAACGATCATACGCCATTGCTGTGAGGATGAACATCTCCGTGCAGGCAAAGAGATGGACCCCAAAGAGCTGTGCTAGGCAGCCCACAAAAGAGATGGTCTTCTTTTCAGCAAGAAGGTCATAAATGAGTTTGGGAACTGTGACAGTAGAGTAACTGATATCTACAAAGGACAAGCAGCTCAGGAAGAAGTACATGGGAGAGTCCAGCTGTTGACTGTTCTGTATAGTGATGATGCTAAGCAGGTTTCCAAGAATAACAGTGGCATAGAAGACTAAGAAGAATGTGAAGGATACTTTTGCTAATGCATCATCTTGTGTGAGTCCCTGGAAGACAAACTCCGTCACATTGTTCTTGTTCTTCACATACGTCACGTAGACAGGACCTGAAGCACAGAATAAAGCCACCTGTGAGGGCATCAGAGACACAGTGTTATCAGTACACATCCATATTGATCACTGGTATGTTCAATATCAATGTATTCCCTTTTATGCCTTTTGGGGAAAGTTTCCTTTCAAAGTCAATGCTTCTCTCAAGGAGTGACAGTTGATGTCTAACCCAGAATGTATTACTGATGTGTGTAATAGCGAGTTCCGTTTATTTGTTTGAGGGAGTTGGTGGAAATATCCTCCAGATTCATATTTCTGATCTTTGCCCCTTTTAAAAAGGAAGACTAGTTACTAGGTTCCCTAAACATCCACTTTTGAAGTGTTGATTTGGAAATGAAAAACTGACTGAGAAGGATAGTGCATGTTATCATTTGAGTCTCAACACGTTAGTCATGCCCTAAGGAATTCTGCTCAAGCAGTGAACGTACCTTCTGTTTCAACCCTCTGAAGGAATTCAACAGAACTAGTCCTTACTAGTGCTCTCTGACTCTGGTAGAATGTCCATGCATTTCTGTGCAACCATCAGTGTTCACATCATGACACAAGGCAGCTGGCTAATTAACATCACTTCAACTATCAGTGTAGATCCTTCTGGAGGAGGTAAAGTGGACACCTACCTCATGTCTGTTTAGCAGAGATGTGCCTTTAGGCACCAACTGTCTTTAAGGCGCCCTAAGTGAAATCAGACCATGTTCAAGGCATGCCAGGAAACCTGAAGCAGGAGAGTCATTGTCCTATATGTGCTGTACTGGGCTACATCTTGTGTGGATTGGTTCCAGTTATTGCTCATGAGTTTCTGGGTTGCGACCACAGTCTCCAAAAGAGCAGGCTTGTATTTCCTCAGACCACCTTTCCTACAGTACGTGGGTGAATACTGGAGATAATCTGCATTAACGATGTGTCAGTAAGGTTTTTGTACACCTCAGCCAAGTTCTGGACCATGGAAATCCCCATAAACACACCTGTGATGCCCCTGGGGTAATAAATACACCGCTGCTGAATCTCCTTTACTCACCAACACCCTTGTATTCACCTTTGCTGCACTCTAGTGCAGTACGCAAGTATCTCTAGTGTTCAGTTTCTACACTGAAAAGATAGATGGCAAGAGCTGCATAACAATGTCCACAATACTGGCAAGTCCTTTGGGATCTTAATCCTGTTCCACAATCACAGGTCAATCACTTCCTTCTCACGCGATCTCTGCCTCTTCCACCCTCCAAGTTCAGCAGCAGAGGAAATATTCTTTTATGTCTCCAGCCCTATCTCCATGCCACTCCATGGGCAGAGGGAAAGCAGTGTGGGGAGGCCCAAAGCGTGTGTGTTAAGAGCATTGTTGCCACGATGTGTACAGCTAGAGGGGACAAGTTAAGACTGAGTACATAGGCAGTGCTGCAGCTACCTATTGACTCCTTGACTCTGTAACACCAGAAACTTCCTTTTGACAGATATTTCTGGAAATGGCATATAACTGAAAAATAAGCAAAGAAGACACCAATTAAATAAAGGGTAAAAAAAATAGAGTTCTTTCTACTTCATAAAATGCACCTCACAAAAGTCACTCAACAATAATGTCTCTTTTCAAAGGCAGGATTGCCTGCTATTCTCCTCTGATGACCTTCCTGGACCACTTCAGGCACTTTCATCAAAACCTCTCAGCTCCAAGCTGCTTCTTATGTGTCACGAGAGCAGTCCACATCTCTGCCAGGGCTGAAAACTACAGAGGATGAAACGGACAGCCTGAATGTCTAGCTCCATTTCTCATTCTGCAAAAACAACTTCCAAGAGCATCTGCAAGAACAACTCTCTCTCTCCAGATGGGGAAGTTGTGGCAGAAATATTTCAAGTAAATTGCACAGCAGAAGCACAAGCTTACCAGAAGCAATGAGATCGCAGAGGCATGTGAAGTTTTCTTTGTCAGAAAGAATCAGTGGACGGGGAGCTAAAATATATATTTTGGACAGCTATTAGAGTAATCTCTACAGGGTGACTCTGGAGTGTGATCACCTAGACCATGTCACATTATGTGGGGGTTTGCTTGCTTTCTTGCTTGCTTTCCAATGCTGTCCAGATAAATGGACTTCATTTAGTATTAGCTATGTGCTTCTTTTGGAAACATTTCTATTTAAAATCAACGTCATGGCTGACCATGTGCAAGATTTTGCAAATGCACCCCCTGCATAGAACAGAGGACATTCAGGGAACCAGAGCATTTGCGACATTGTCCCAGGGTTTGGTCTGTAGATCTGCCGCTCTGCTGTGCAGGGAACACCTTCTTATCTTGAATCACACTTAAGCCATGTTAAGGTGCAACACAAGTGCAAGCAAGTGTTTATAGGGAACATGAAGTGAAGGAAGGAAAAAGAAAGTGCTTTAGTTACTTTCAGAGTGCATTACACAGATGTCTTTCCCCCTCACGCAGCTGATTTGCTCTTTTCCTCCTGGCAAGGTAGGAGTCAGGGCCCCGTGGCTCCTCGTGGCTCCTTTGGCCTTGTGGAGAACCTTAGCTGCTAGAACCAACCTCCCTGTGGCAGCTTTGGCTGGCTCTGAGATGATTTAATCTTCCATATTCACATTTCTTCTCTTCCTTCCTGCAGCAGTAGCTGCTCCAGCTATTCCCTTGGAATACATGTTTCTTCCTTTGCCTGGGCCTGTAGATGTGCCCTGTTGGGCTAGGCGTTATCCTGCGTACAGGAATTATTCCCAAACAGCTTTTTTTTCATTGACACATAAAATTGTGCCCCCCAATGCTTTCTTTGCCCCCCAATGCTTTCCTTGCCCCGCAATGCTTTCTTTGGTGGCGACAATTTCCTACGGTGAGCAATTTATCTTTCACTTGGATCTTTGATTCTGTTTTAGTAATAAAAATTAAAATGCAAAATCTGAGGCAGAGATGAAGGGCAGAGGGGATGGCTAGGAAGGAGGGCATTAGTGACAGGTGAACTACTGCAGAAAGGCAGAGAGTTGCTGCACTGGAATGGGAAGGGGAGAAGCTTCTCCTCATATCACCTGCATCAGCAAATGACCCAACCAGCATCTAATATCAGCAGTTTAATTGCTAACCCATGGATTCAGCATATGACAATGCAGTACTCCTAAGAAGGCATTTACTCCAAAGTAAAGGGGAAGGAAGCCTTTGGTACAATTGCTTCCAGCAGCAGGGGACCAACAGCCTTGCAGACACCTTGGGCCATCGTTTCCTAGCTGAGTAGATTACAGAGTAGATGGAGTTTGTCTGACGGAAAGTTTACACCTGGGAGAGCTCGGACTAATGGGATGCTCTGCCTGGAACACATTTTAATATTTTTGATAGCATTCATTTATTTATTTGCTGGTGTCTCAGCAGTGCTTGGAAGCCCCAGTCCTGGGCCTGTGCTATTCAAAAAGAGAACATAAAGGGAATCCCTGCTAGTCACAGAGTTTACAATGCCATTCCAATCAAAACATGAACTTTCAGTGTCTTCCTAATTACTGCAACAGCTAAAACCAAGCTTTTCTTCAAAAGGGAGCTTTCAGTAAATTTTCCAAAATGGAATTATAGTGAGAGAGACTTGATTTTCTCAGCTCCTGAGAAAATGTTACCACAGTTCTACACCTCACCCTTTTCACGCCAAACTTTTCTATTCCACAGTTTTCTCATGGCACTTTTCATCTCCTCATTTCTCAGCGTGTAGATGAGTGGGTTCAGCATGGGCGTGATGACAGTGTAAAACACAGCTAACCTCTTCTCCTCCGAGAGACTGCTGGATGGGCGTATGTAGGTGAATGTGGATGGCCCAAAGAAGAGAATCACCACAGTAATGTGGGACCCACAGGTGGAGAGGGCTTTGTACCGCGCTTCGGACGTTCGCCTTTTCAAGGAAAACAAAATGACAATGTAGGACGTGACCAGGATGAAGAAAGAGACCAAACAAATCATTCCAGTATTGGCAACAACAATGATGCCCGCAACATAGGTGTCTGTACAGGCCAGTTGTAGTAGGGGACGGACATCACAGAAGTAGTGGTCAATTTTGTTGGGGCCGCAAAAAGGGAGGCTAACGGTTATGAGGGTCTGCACCAGGGAGTGCACAAAGGCCCCCACCCATGAACCCATCACCATCCAGCCACACACACGCCTGGTCATGAGCGTGGTGTAGTGCAGGGGTCTGCATATGGCAAAGTAGCGATCATAGGCCATCACTGTGAGGATGAAGATCTCAGCGCCGCCGGAGATATGAAACCCAAATAGCTGTGCCATGCAACCCCCAAAGGAAATGGTTTTCTTCTCAACAAGGAAGTCAGCAATCATTTTGGGAGCTGTGACAGAAGAGAAGCAAATATCTGCAATGGACAGGTGGCAGAGAAAGAAATACATGGGGGAGTTCAGACGCTGACTGCTAACTACAGTGACAACGATGAGCAGATTTCCTGCCACAGTAACAATATAGAAGAACAAAAACGCCACAAAACATATTTTCTGCACCCCTTGGTTCTTTGAAAGGCCCAGAAGAATGAATTCCTTCACACTGCTTACGTTCTCCATGTTGATCAGACGGGTGCCAATATGCAATATACAGCTTATACACCTGGGAAAACAAAGACAGACACATGGTTCATCAGCATTTTTTTCATTATTAATAATGAGTTCTATATCAGAAGTGGATACAAACCAAGAAAGATATAGCATTGGTATTAAGCTTATGAAGTGTTTAGTTTCTGTCATGTATTTTTTTTTAACGGCTATTTAATTCTCCACGGTACAAAGCTTCTGCCATGGCTTTGGTGGCACAGAGATAGGTGCACTCTGTGATATGTTCCTTAATCTTGGTCCTCCAGGATTTTGAAGGACTGGCTCCATGGCCAATAGCCTTCCATGCACTAAGGACACGGCCAGAGTGTTCACCTTGGGCACTACAAGGCAGATAATGCAGCATGTTTGCCCTCAGGGGAGACAAAGTCCCTGACAGCAATCTTTGTAAAATGGGTGTCTTTAAGAATACCTGGAAATATTGCTCAGAATGATGATTTGCTTTATAAGTACACATGATCTTTGAATTCTTGTTTAGAAGGGAAATGTACCCACAGGCAGGGAAAAGCACTCTCTTGTGTATATACATTTTGAAACGTAAATATGAAATGTCACAGGCTGAAAAAGGAGTTCTGGGAAGGTTATCTATCATGGAGGGGAAAAAAATTGCACATATGACTTAATGGAGTATTTCACATTGTTCTAAATCTCAGCATTGTTTCTATCAGAGGAAGGAAGAATGAAAGACGCTTGTGAGATCTTCTGTCCCAGCGTTGTACTGATTTTACCTAGTATGATTTTTGATACACTCTGCGTGATGCTTTCAAGGGTTAACTTAGCTTAATGAAGCTAATCTAACTAAACTCCTTCAACAGCCAGTATAAGTCTCTCTATAGGCTGATTCAGAATGACTAAATTAGGGTCCTTTGCAGAACCCTTTTTTCCTCCACTCACTATGAGGAGCTTAAGCAAATTAGCACCACCAGGTTAGAATGACCTTTAGAGAATAATCCCTTTTGGTCCCTGAAAGTAGCACAGAGCTTTTTGCAATGCCATCCACCTTTTTCAGGTTATGGCTGAGCTCCTTGTCCCTAGGCATTTCTACATCCATACAGTTTCTCATTCGAGACAAGGTCACATTCCAGCATAAACATGGGACTTCTTTGGTTCACCCTGTATTCCAGCTACAACCCATAGAGCATTACATGTCACTAATAAATGAGTAGCCTACACCTTTAGAAAGAGTGTAACGTTTCTAGCTTGCCTTTATGCACCCAGACCACCAGAGTTCCTTTGGTCAAAGAAGTCTGGGAACCACCAGATTAAACTCTTCACAGAGAGTTTAAGGTCAGCCAAAAGCAGGCACTCTTTTAATAAAAATATCCACTGTATGGGCTTCCTTCTAGCATCAAAACATTCCCCGTCAGCTGGTGTTAAAATGCACCATTTTAAGTCCTGCAGAATTACATCACAACCAGGTCTTCTCATTTGTATTCGTGATCTGTGAGCAAATCTGTGGAATGATTCAGTTAAGCCAATTTATCTACCAACTACTTCAGTCTGCAGCATAATCAGAAACTCTCATGCAGGCACAAAGTGATGAAGCATCCACAGGAAACACTGAAACTGAGAAAAGCCAAGATTAGTTTCAAACCCACAAAGTGAAGCCGAGAGAGGAAGTGGGCAAAGTTAGGGACTTTTCCTATGCTTACAGTTGTACTTACACTAGATGAAAGTTTTTCAAGCAGAACGGTAAACTTTGCATGGATGGTTCCCCTTCAGATATTTCTACAAGGAAAAGGATCAGTAAGAACAATGGGAGGTCATTTTCTCCCTCGTCTTATCAAGTCATGATCCTTTCTTCCCCTATTCCTTCCATTGAGCAACAACGTAGCCAGAGCATGACTGGAAGCATACCACAGCAATCGCAGGGCCATATTTGGGCAGTCAGAAAGGAGTGACCAAGAGAGAAATGGTCAGGGGAAACTACATGCCTGAATACCAGCAGATGGCAAATTCCTGAACTAAAAACAAGGTGTGCATCTACAAAAGGACCGATTCACAATTCAGACAGCTCGACTATGTGTCTTGCTTGATAAGGTCCTTTCCATCACCACCAAACTGCATTTAACAAACTACCCATCTGTCTGATCTCATCTCATCGACCTAAGCCAGGTAGGCACCTGTACCTAAGCTAGGCATATTACACCTGACCAGTCTACTTGTAGATGTGATGAATCATGTGCTGCAGGTACCTGTTTCTCACTGTTGACTTTAAGAGGATTACTAGAATGACTAATTCAGTAGAGGATTGCCACCAGTTATGGCTTATCTCTTCAAGTGCCTTTGCAGGGGTAGACCTGAGCTATATGACATAATGCAATCAGCTGCAAAATAAAATGAATCTCATGTGTACTCTTAACATCTCAAAAAGGGTGAGAAATTGCACCATCTCCTTACTGCATGCATTCTTCCCTAAAATCTCAGGTGGTTATGGGAAACAAAAGAATAATATCGAAGCAATCGAATCTGCGGCTGTAGAACTAGCTCTGTATATGATTCTAGCCAAAGATAACTAGAGACAGTTGATAACTTCAGTGGAAGTTTCTTTCTGTATTATCACATTTGTTCAAGAAGAAAGGAAAGGGAAGAGGAAAGCAAAGCGAGCAAAGCAAAGCAAAGCGAGAAGCCAGAGAAGCTGCAAAACTTACCTCACCTGTGTTTAGAGATCTAATTTTTTGTGTAAGGGCTGTACAACTTTATCTCCTCAACTTCTGTCTTCCCTGGTATGAATGTGTTAGAGCACAGCACCTTTAAAGAACATAGAATGGCTTCTGGAAAGCTTCCAAAACTTGCTTAGGAGGTGGCTGTTAGTGTATAATCCAATCCCATCTAATTTATTACTTGCTTTCATGTGTCACAAGTGTATCTTGATGTTTCCTGCCTGTGTGAGAAGTGGTTTAATAGGCTGTGTGGATGATGTGACCTGGGTGTGCTGAATGACACTTTCATATCCCAGCAGCTGCACAAAGGGCTGAGAAGAAAACCATTTAAGTACCAACTTTTAACCCTCTCCCAGGAAATCTTCCACCTGAAGGGCTCTTGGGGCTGGAGGAGGGAGGGGTGGAGGCTTCGTGAAGGCAAGGCGTGAAAGAAAGGGGCAAAGGAGGAGAATGAGTTCTGTCTTGACTGAAAAGTTTAAGTAAATATATTTTAAAGAAACAGTTGTCAGTCAATGCTTTTATAATGATATCACAAAGGCATTTCAGGGTTTCTCCATAAGAAATAACAGTCAAAGGAGTAGCTGAGTATTCAACTGGACAAGCATATGCATGGACCTATGCAGTTAACGCTTCTCGGAGTTCTTCCTTACTCCGAGCTGATAGTTGTATGGATTTCCCATGTGTAAAGGGCCATTAGGTCCACTGCTCTGGCTTCCTAGCATTGTGAATGCTAAAACAGTCCATTTGTAATCTAGATATTTTCTCTCCTTTTTTCACTTCTGTGTATTCCAAAACACATGTAAAAGAGAAATCTTCATTAAAGGAAAAAAAGAAAGAAACCTCAAGCTGTAGGAAGAGTCACCATCCTCCAGGGATGGTAAAGAATTCCTATCACAGGAGTCTTTTAAGGACAGGTTGGCCTCATTTCTCTCAGGAGTGGTTACGATGAAGTTTTTATAGGGACAGAAGATGTCCTGGGTGACCTCTTGATGACCCTCCAAGTCCTATCTCACCAGAAATTTCATCACTGGAAATCCAGTGAATAAAGCCTCTTTGCAAGAATTTGCATGTTTTAACAGAGGTCAGTGAATTACCAAGTCAGTCAAAAAAGTCCTTCATTTACGCATTGGGAAACTGAGGGAGGAAGTCACCTATTTAATGCCAATGGAAGTCAGCAAATTTAACCCTGACTTAGTCACTCTAGGCTCTTCTGCGGAAAAAAATGAATGTCTCTGGAGGCAGATGCATCTGATCTACCTCAGAACTGATTTTAGGATGCGATTAGGTCTTAAATGGACATCTAGCTTTTAAACAAAATAACTTAGGGCGGACAAATCTCACTGTCATGATGGGCCCCATCTTTCTTAACCTGAGCAGCTGCAGTCAAAGGTGAACCTATGAAATGAAACCAACGAAGGAGGACAGCAGAGAGGTCTCATGGTTTCTAGTGAAATCTCTGCTAAAGCAATATTGTAATCAACCATTAAAGGGCTTCTCCAAACCTTGTTAACTGGCATGAAATGGCTTCAGGAATACTGCTACTCCGTAGAATTAAAACAAACAAAAAAGAAAAGTTTAGACCCCTGTTAGTTCTTTGAATGTTCTGGTGCAGACATTTTCCCTTCTTTCTCTGCCCTCAACTTAATTTCAAAAAATCAGATTTAGATCCATTCCTTTTAAATCCAGCCCTTCACTTGCTCACAAACTGTTTTAGTGTTAATTCGATCCACGCACCAGCCAACCCAGAAAGAGAGTAATGGAGACACAAAGGAGGGAAGGATTGAGGGCAGGAGCCAAAAAAAACAAAAAACAAATAGAAAGTCTGGAGAGCTGGATGGAGAGGCAGAGAAATGCCCTTTCAGCCCTGCAGCAACAGGCAAGTGCCAGTGCCAGGAAGAGAGGTGACCCTCACAGCAGCTACTGGGAAGACAGTGAGATAAGGTGCTGTGGCTGGGAGCTGAAAGCTTTCTCAGAAGCACTAGGGTGAGAGGCCTTGCATGGCACTGCGTAAGGGGAGCGAGGCATCCCCAGTGTGGGGCGAGACGGTGGTGGGGAAGAGATTTGGCACAGGGACAGGAGGGTGGCTGATGGCTCAGCAGGAGCTGCGTGCTGCAGCCACATAGGGAAGGGAAAAGCTCCTTACAAGCACCTTTCTCTCCACTGCCTGTACAGGCAGCCTAGGGCAACTAACTCATCTGGAGATGGCCATCTTGGGCGAAAGCTGGGAGTGATGAGTTGAGATGTCCTCTGGGGACAGCGATGGAGAGGCTCAGGGTGTAGGTGAGGAATTGGTGCTCTTTCTACACACACAGAAGCACCACGCATCACTCCAGGACCCCTGTGTGTTGACCAGAGCAGCCGTGGCACCAGCTGAACGGTCCCCTAGGTGTTCAGGCCTGAAGGATGTTTCTATACAAGCCCAAAATAGCCAGGATGAAACTCATGCCTGCTGAGAATGGCCTCCCAGGAGCTGCCAGAATGCACTGGAGTCCTGCAGGCTTGGCCTCAAGTCAAAGTGAGGGAAGAAACTCCCTGTAAGGTTCAGGGTCCCAAAGACATGCCCAGCATCCTGGGTCACTCTTCCTCCCCGCGCTCTGCATGCTCTGCATAGCCATGCTCTGTGCACCATGTCCCCTTCCACAAGGGGAACCACGTAATGAGAAGAGGCACTGGCACGGTGTGCAGAGAAGGATCGCTCTCACCCAGCTCCCTGGTCCCCAGCACAGCCCTGCTCGGAAGGGGCACATCACCAGCTGAGCTGCTCCCACTGCAGTGGAGATGCCCTGGCTCTGCTGGGGGCTGAGCACTGCTGCCCACCTCCCCTCAGTCCCCTCTGCAGGCTGCCCCACCCTCCCACACCTCCTCCCCAGCAGGGATTTATACAGCAGTCTCTGCAGCAGTGTCTCTGGGCACTTGGCTTCCTTCTCCGCACATTGCTTTCTATGGAAACACTTGTCAGAAGGTGACTTTCCCAGAGCCATGGAGCCGGTGGTGACGGTTGCTCCGGACCAGAAAGTAAATGACTGGGTTGGTGCTGCTGTCCCAGAGAGATGAGCCAGGGACCACCAAAAAGGGGAATTTACCAATGTTTGGCATGCAACAGCACAAGGGCTTCATCCACTGATTCTAATCCCATTCCCGGCATGAACATGTTGCCTCAGAGATTAAATGTCGTGGAGTACAGAGGGCTGCAAATGAGCTTTTCTCTGCAAGAGATTCTTGTCTCACAGAATCTCATCCATCAGCCTTATGGAGACTGCATCTTTACTGCTCACTTGTCTTTCCTTCCTTCCCTTCCTTCCTTTCCTTTACTCCTTCTTTCTGAGGTGTTTCCTGGGGAAAGACGGAGATCTCGAGAGGCTGCACACACACTACACGTGCCGCAGGCCCTGCTCACCCCCCAGCACAGCAACACCATGGGAGAACTGGGAAAGGCACCAAGACAGGAAACAAGGGCAGGCAAAGGAGAGCACCACCTTCCCTGGCAGGGGCTGCTCTGCAGAGCGAGGGGGACATGCCCAGGCTGGGGGAGAGAAGACAAAGACCTCTGAGTGAGGGCTGCACACTTCTGTGGGAGGGAAAGAGGGAACACTTCTTCCCTGCTTCAAATTTGACGAGGACACGGCGTCAGAAAAAGACGTGATCTGGGGGCAGGTTCAAAACACAGCTCTGGGGACTTTCTCATACAGCCGGTCACTGCCCGTGGAAATCACAGCTGTGGGGTGCTGAGGGTGCCGGATGTGTGCGAGAGGCTCAGACCCCGCCTGCTGAGCTCAAGGGAGAAAGACCTCGGGACATCTTCTTCACAGGGGTGTGTGCGCAGCCAAGGAGGTGCCGGGGGTGCAGAGCCTGGCAGACCACAAGAGACGGCCTGCAAACTGACCCCCAGCTGTGCTGCTGGGGCCGGGGCCTGCCTGCAGTGAGCCAGCCCAGCCGCTCACCTGCTCTTCACACCAGCAAAGGGGGGCTGCAGCGGAGAACCCCGTGCCGGGGCAGCAGGGTGGGCACAGAGAGCAGCTCTCGCAGCAGACGCTGCTCCCTGGGCCCGAGGGAGGTGACCGCTGACCAAATGCTGACCCAGCTGCATTTCTGCTTCCTGCTGGCAGGGTTCCCCTCCAGTTCTTGCTCAGCCTTGCACTTCAGCACAGGGACAGCAGGAAGAGGCAATCCCCCTCTGGTGGTCCACCACCACCACCACCACCACCACCACGTGTTGGCATTGCCGCTTTCACCCTGCCTGAAAACTTGTTTCCCCGAGTCGGCCAAAGCTCCACCAGAGCCTTCCTGTGAATGTGGCTCACTTCTCCTGAGCGAGAGAGCCCCAAGAAGACCACAAGGGCTTGTTTGCTGGCAGAAGAAAGCCAAAGTTTATTGGGCGAGGACCAGGACCGTGGTGGAGGTTGCAAAGGGGAATACAGGCAGTGCTTGGGGACCAAGTCCAGCAGAGCAGCACTATGCCAGGCTTGTGGCCCTGTCCCCACACCCAGCTTTGGTCACCTCCCTGGTGGCAAGAGGGCCACCAGCCATGGCGTGGGGCTCTCCGTCTCCTCCCGGGCTGCCTGTGGAGATCAGCATCTCCACTCCTGCCTTGCCAGCAGGGATCTACACAGTGGTCTCCACAGCAGTGTCGCCGGGGCCTTGGCTGCCCTCCTCACATGTTGCTTTCTCTGCAAACACTCGCCGGAAGGCCACTTTCACAGAGCCCTGCAACCGGTGCTGACGGCAGCTCCTGACAAGGAAGTAAATGACAGGATTGATGCTACTGTTCAGAGACGCCAGCAAGAAAGACAGATTTTCAGGAAATAATTCTTTTGAATAAGCAACCCTGAGTATTATTTCTACACTGTAAGGAAACCCAAAGGCAAAGAAGAAGAGGATGTTGAGCAAGATCTCAACAAACAGTCTCCCAGGGTGACGCCTCTGTGAGCCATATCAAAGTCTGATGAGCAGGATCAGGTTGGAAAGGAACGGGAAGAAAGAAAATGAAGAAATTCACAATGCCTAGTTGTAGAAATATATGTCAACAGTTCATATTAAAGGGGGAATAACAACCCAGAAAAAACAAGCAAACAAAAAGTCCAGAAAGAAACCAGATTACCCCACACCCAATTCCGGACAAGCACTTTGGGCGACGGCATCGGTGCCAGACTGGGAATAAAACAGACAGACACCTCTCCATGCTCATTGCTGCCAGGAGATACATGCTGGTAAAGTACCCCAGGAGAAACAGATCCATCAGGAGATATTTGGAAAAGATATAGTTATATAATGGAGAACAAGAGATTTCTATAACCATGTCTAGCGGTAATATAACAAGAAGAAAGAGGAGCAAAGAGAAGTCGGTGATGGCCAGGTTCAGAATGTAGACGGTGAAGGGGCTCTTCTTCATGTGAAAGCCCAGGAACCACACAACCATCCCGTTCCCCACTAGCACACACAGAGACACTTGAAATTATCACCGCTCTGTAATCTCTTATGCACTGAGATTCTGCAGTCCTCTGAGAGTTTGTGTATCCTGTGGCCGTGTAGCTCAGAGAAAGGGCTGTTGTGTTGGTGTCCACCATGGTGAAGCCCCTGCTGTCGGTGTCGTCTTGTCCCTCTCCCCTCTCCCGCCACCTCCTAGGAGAGACAAGGAAGGAGAGAGGAGATCAGGGGCATCAGCACTCCCAGCACTCGCCTTCCCTCCCCACTCCCCCATGCCAAGCCCCGGGCTGGGGTGGGAAGGAACACCTCCCCCCGTGAGTAACCGGGAAAGGCCTGAAAAGAGCCTGTCTTGGGGCAGCAGGGAGAGGTGGAGACAGGCTGGAGGTTCGGGGCAAGAGACATCTGGGAGAAAAAGAGAGACAGAGAGCAGTGCGGATGGGGTGGAATCGCTGCAAACAGGGGATGTCAAAAAGGAGGGGTCTTGGAAAGTCCCAAGAGCAATGGAGAGCTGCTCCCACAAGATCCACCTAAGTCCACAGCCTCCTCCGGGCACAGAGAGCCCATGTGTAAACATGCAGAGCTCCCTGAGCTGCTTAGCCATGAGCTTGCAAATTGACACCAGCCTCATCTAGCTGTCACCACGGCTCACTTTGGCCTCCATTGAAAAGGGAAAGCTGCTTTTTCCTCTGCTGGAAGCAGGTAGAGTAGCAGGACTGAGTACATGGCAGAGAGGGGCTTGCCGTGAGCACAGCTGGATTCCTGCCTGCTGCAGGATGTCTTGCAGTGTGGGATAGCACTTTTAAACCTTCTGCTGCCTTGCAGGAGAGAGGGAAAAGAAGAGCTTGGTATTACAGATCTCCGCCTTTGTCCATTGCCTGTGTTACATGGAAACATCACCTGGTAGATGCCTTGTGTTTTCTGCACATCACTGCTCCAGGGGCAACCAGAGTGACCAGACTTCCCTCAATTAAGCTCCTTGCGTTGGAGGTAAGCCACTAGAATCGTGTGCCTTTACAGTTCCCTCCGCACCAGCAGAGTGACTTTGGAAAGCAGTGATTTCTAAAATGAAGCACCACATGCATTTCCCACGCGCAGTCTTTGTTCTCTTGCCTAGTCAACGATAGGAAGTGCCAGGACCATGGAGACTTTGCCTGAGTGCCAGGCAAAGGTGAGCAGTCCATTTGCTCCAGCAGATTCCTGCAGTGCACTGGTATGCGGGATCTTAGCAAATTGCAGTCAGCTTCTGCAGGAGAGTAACTTGGCCCTGCCTGGGGGGAGCTCAGGGGAGCCAGCTGGCAGGCAGCAGCGCAGGAACCCCATGGCGCTGCCTGCTGCCTGCAGGGACACTGCGATGGATAGCGCCAAATCAAAGGGGAATCTGGACAGCCAAGGGAAAAATGTGTTGGACTTTGTGCGAGTAGCAAACATGTACCGAGGCTGCAGGGGAGTTTTGCTAGGGAAGATGGAAGAAGGGGTCTGAATGCATGGAGACAGATGCCACTTGCTCCCTGGAGGAGCCTGGGAGGAAGTCTCATGTGCAGAGGCAGAGAGGCCAGGCGGGCAGCGTGCCCCACCTCTTCCTCGGTCAGATTGCTTGTGCCTGGCTGTGGCTTCACTGGATCAGAGCAGCAGCCTAAGACAGCCCTGGAGTGATGGCCCACTGGGCAGGTGCCGGGTCACTGGATGCAGCACAACCCGTTGCAACAAACCTCCCTGCGGCATATAGAGCCACAGCTTCCTTCCTGGGCCCAGGAGTCTCTCCAGCACATGCTTGGCTCTCTCCGCTTTTTCCCTGGAGCCTCTCCCAGATTTCTGCGTGGCTGATGCTGCTCACTGGTGGCCCTTACTGCTGAGAGGCTGCACTGTAACCATGACAGGTTTCTTGCAGGCCAGCAGGTGGAAATGCCCTCCCTTGCTCCCACCGGGCAGAGAAGATGGACTCCAGAGCAAGGAAACCCTCTTGGCAGCAGCAGCAGCAGCAGCAGCGCTTGCTTTCTCTGGCCGTGCCAAGTCTCTGCTACAGCCAGCAACTTGGAAGAGACGGTCAGCAAGGCAGGGCCAGATGTGGAGGAAGCTGTCATGGCATACTCACTTCCAGAGCATCAGAAGCAGGAAAAGAGAAATTATTTTGCAGAGACATGGCTTGGAACCCTTCTATCTGCAGGACCTGTGTTGAGCCACAAATAGAGGTGCTGAGAGCTTCCTCTTGGTGTGGGACAATTTCATTCTGGGGCAGTGGTGGATGCCTTCTGCGGAGGAGGCAAGTGCTTTTGAAGGCCCTCCAGCAAGAGGATTCATCTGTTGCTCGTTCCGAAGTGGAAGGAAACACACAGCCACACCACCAAGTCCATCCTTGTCAGTTCCCAGCACACTCTCCTCCCTAAGATGCAGGTGCAAATCCCAGGCTAAGAGGTTTCTGAACCTCTTGAAGCCACAGAGGGCTGCACTGATGCTCCCATTGTCCGGGGCAAGCGCACTGCATTGGGTAGCGCTGCCCTGCCAGGGAGTGCTGGGCAAGCACCTAGGCAAGCAGCAGCCCCACTCGGAGCACTACCATTCGACACCAGTGCTAGCAGCAAGGAGAGAGAGCAGGAGGGAGGACTTTTCAAGTGAAAGGGTAGAAGAGGTGGAGGAGCAGGAGCGCCTGGGCAGCAGCCCTCTCTGAGGGGACACAGTGAGTCAAATGTAAAACCACATCAGCAAAGGTTGTGTCCCTTGAGGGATGCTCACAGTTTTAAAGCTCGGGTGGTTGTTTCCTTCGTAAGCGCTTAGCTGCCTTGGAGTTTCTCCAAAGTCTGCGGTAAAGTGTGTGTGGTGCCTTCAGCTGTTCACTCTCGGCTCTTCCTGCTGCATCGCACAGCACTGCACTGCACAAAGGGGAAGGGCAGGAGCGCTCTCTCCTCCCGATTTTCTTGCCTGCTGTTTGCTTGATTTCTGTTTGCAGCGGGCAGAAGCAGGAAAAGAAAGACGACGCTCCCACGGCCGCTTCCTCTGCGATGGACATCTGCCAACGGCCATCTGCCAGGGCAGCTTTTGGATCTGCGCTCAGAAGGGCAGGCTGTGACCAGCCTCTGGCAGCTCTCCGTTGGGAAGAAGGCCCATTACCGCTGCCGATCCAGGCAAGCAAGCCTGGCAAGGGAGTTACCATTGCCCCAAGCCGATTTCTTGTGTTACAATGCCAGACGCGAGCCTTTAAAGCAGTGCAATGAACACGCTGCTCGCATCTGTGGCGAGGGCGCTGAGCCTCGGCGGGGCGAGCAGGAGAGCGCTGGGGAAGAGCAGCGCGCTGGGCTGGAGCGCCGCGGCTGCGGGGCGCGCTAGCACAGGCTGCGGCCGGGCGAGGCGGGCCGGGGCAGCGGCGGGGCAGAGCGCGGGCGCCGGGCGGCGAGGCGTCGGGGCGCGGGGCCGCTGCGCGGAGCCGAGAGCGCGACAGGCGCGGCAGGGGCGAGGGTGCGGGGGCAGCCGGCGCCGTGGGCGCTGCAGCCCCGGGCAGGCTCGCAGCCTCGGCGGGGCTCGGGGGCGCTTCCCGCCGCGAGGGCGGCTCCCGGCGCGGAGCGCGGCTGCCGGCGGCGCTGGGGGTCGCGGCGGGTGGCGGCGGGTGGGGGCCGGGTGGGCGCTGCGGGCGGGGGTGGGCGCCGGGGGAGCCGGGAGCTGGCGCGGCTCGGCTCGGCTCGGCTCGGCTCGGCTCGGCTCGGCTCGGCTCGGCTCGGCGCGGCTCGGCGCGGCTCGGCCGCCCGGGCGGAGAGCTGTGCCGGGATAGCCGTGCCCGGCGGCGGAGCGGCTGCCGGGGGCACTGGCGGGCCGAGAAGGGGGGCCGGGGCCGAGGCGAGGGACCGAGAGAGCGCGAGCGCCCCTTGCCGCCGAGCGGGCGGAGGAGAGCTGCTGGGGGGGGCGGCGGGCAGCAGGCAGCGCTGCGGGCTGAGACGTGCCCGGCGCGGGGCGCCCCGAGCACAGCAAAGTGCCGCTGCCTGGGGAAGAGTTTTCCTCCCCGACGCTTGCTGCAGCTTTGTTTTCCTTCTCTGAGAAGCCCTGGGGGCGCGAGCATGTCCGAAGAAGAATGACCTCTGCGCTGCCTTGCAACGTTGCCTAAATGACAGCGGCATAGGCAGTAGCCCAGGCGACACCAGAAAAAACGCCTGTCACCGTTTGGGCAAAGATGGTCGAGTTTTCCGTTGCTTTCTTTTGAGAGAGGCACTGAGATTACTTGGAAGACGTCCAGATGTGTGTAGGTCAAAGGCACTGACGACCATTGGTCTCCTAAAAATGCCAGGCACGAGACTTTCAGGCAATGCACATGCGAAAGGAAGGCCAAACACCTCGATGTCAACAGATCATGTATGTATACGCAATAGGTATGGAACACCAACAGCAACAAACAGCCAGTAAGAAAGCTTAAAAGGATTGATATGAGCTTTATTGGTATAGCCTCGCTATATTTGGATATATATACAAACAGATGTCTTTATATTATAACTACAGGCTCTCTTCACTGAATTGTGCACTGAGGACTAAACAGCAAATAATGAAAAAGAATGGCAGAGTAGAAGCATGTTTCCTGTTACTGAGCATGGGAGAAGTTTTCAATTTCTTCCTTCATTTCCTAAAAAAAGATTAAAAAAAAGATAAAAAAGGAATAATAATTGCCACCTAAACACAGGCAAACTTGCTATAAACTGGAATAGAAATGTAAGATCCTGTAGCTAGCTGCTTTGTATAAAATGAAAGTCTGAGTAGATGCCTTCCAGGTGGAAGTCAGCAACTCGTATGTAACACGGACTGCTAAGCAGGAAAGAGGAATAGCGAATAAGCAGGATACCCACTGTGCACAAGGAAGAAGTGCAGAACAGTGACAGGAAGTGCTGTGTAACCAAAGTACCTCTATCAACTGCGTTTTGTCATCGTCTTGCCGATGGCGGTAAACACACTGGCTGAGCACCAGATGTAGTTTTTCGAGGTGGCGGATGTTGCAGTGCTTTGTTGCGTCGCCAACGACATTCAGCAGTTGCTGAAGAAAAAAGGGAGACAGTACAAGTTTGCGTTAGCACGAGATCATTTGAATAGGCTCTCGATGTGTTCAGACACAAAAGAAAATGGTCCCACACAACTCGCATCCTCCTTCCTTGTATGGCTAAATAAAGAAGGAGTGAAACGTCCAAGAACAGACTAAATATCGCAGCAGATTTCCATGGAGGAAATGAGCTGCTGTGTCCGACTTGCGAGAAAAAGCAAGGCTCCAGTTTCAGCTAGCATCGTGCTGCTCCTCAGGCTATCACCTCCATGATCCTAACTGCAAGTGAACTTCTCTGAGAACAGCGGGAACTGCCATGGCCCGTTTTGTAGTAAAGGAGAGCGGCTGCCACAGCAAAGGCCCTCTTGCCTCAAGGGTCGTCAGCAGAGCGGGAAGCAAAGGTGGATCAGTGAGCTCCAACCTACCCAGAGAGAGATGCTGGTTTCCTTCTCAGCAGGGGGTGAGCATTTCCTCCTCTTCTCTGCTAGGCTCTCTGAGGGCGATGCGTTCCTCCTTCGCTTTTGTCTGCAGGCAGCTGCACAGAGATAGGAGAAAAAGCAAGCCAAAGCATTAGCTAAGCAGTTCTGTCTGCAAAATCTAGCACCGTCATCTTACTTGGTGCACAAGGGAAATGGTGAGAGGGACTGAAGTACCATTGTGCTGGCTCACTACATGCATGTGTTGAGGGAGAGAGGGCAGCAAGCGAAGGGGGTCCAATTGTTATTAGAATTAAAAAGCGCAAGAACTATTAGATTATATCATGCATAAAAGAATGCCCTTGAAGATTTTGTGCACAGAGCAGACTGTAGACCGAAGGCATGAGCACAAAGCAGGGTAATAAGCTCAGGTGGCTTCGTCTCTCATCACAGGAAGTAAAAGAGGTGAGAAGCAGAAAAGTCTTTGGAGACAAGCTCTCCTTCCCCTGTCTTCCAAAAACAGAGGTTGCCTAGGCCTCACAGACAGACGGCCATGACTTGGTGCGGGGGTGGCGGGCAGGAAGGCAAGAGGGAGAGGAAGAGAAAAAGGAAGCAAAAGCAAAGGAAAAATCCTCACTGTTTCCTATTACCATAAGAACTTGTGGAGTGTTCAGCAACTGCTCTAAACAACATGTTACATTTGAGGAGTTAGCCGTTGCGGGGCCATCGAGGCCAGTGTTTTACAGTGTGAGCCAAGCTCTGTGGCTGGGCTTTATTTCATAAGCACATTGAGTGACTGTCCTGGGGACTGACCTCACATGCTGCACCTAATTTGGAAATGGAATGCCTTTGGCATAAAGCCACCAGCATCAGCAAAAGCAGGTATTCCATGACAAGAGGGAAGATATCAATGTCATTGGCACCTTATCCAAAAAAGGAAAAAAGAAAAAAAGAAAAAAGGAAGAAAGGCCTTGCCAGTAGAGAGGGGTGTACTGGACTCTGCAGGCACCGCTGGCCATGTCTCATCCCCTTGCTCCTCGAGCTGCCTCTCTTCCTCCTCTGTCAGCAGTCGAGGCTCAGGTGGTGATGCCACAGGCAGGAGGACTTCCCGTGCCTGACAAGCTTCAGTCAACCAGAAAAGGTTAGCCAAGTGATGATGCGCGGACACAAGCAGAGTAAACCTTCGTGCCAGGAAATCTATTACCAAAGCAAATGCCGAATGGCTGCTAAGCTAGAGATAGCAACGCTGTGTTTGTAGAATAGGCTCACCTGCTTTCTTTTGTGGTGCAGCAGGCTTAGCAGCTTGCTGGACAAGCAAGTCCTCGAAAAACTTTCTCCCTTCCTCCTCGCTAGGTGACTGGACATTGAAAACTTCTCCGTAAAGCTCAGAAAATAAAGCTCGTACCTGAGGTGGGAGGAGAAAAGACAGCGCAGCCGTAAGCCCCCCCCCCCCAAATTTGTGTTCTGCTCCACAAAGATGAATTCCTTTTCCAGTGAAGCTGAGGAATGCTTTGAATAAGGGAGAGACTAGAACAAGTTTGCTTCTTGGCCTTAAAGGCGAGATTGTAGTGGGTCAGCAGGGCAATTTAGGGCATCTTCTTTAAGGAACACCTCTAGGATTAAAGCTCTGTGAAGCGACCCGAGGTTCCAGTGCTCCAAGGGAGGACACTGAGCATCTCCTAGGTTGCCTGTTTTGGATTTACTTGCCTTGCTGCCCTTCATGTTGAAGCCTTGTGGCAACTGCAGAGGGAAGAGATGCCAGCAGGGTGCCCTAGTAATGCCGGTGTTGAATGGCTTAGGAGAGCACAGTATTTGGGTGCTTAATGGAGTGATAAATTAACATGAGACTGAAAGAAGCCGGGAAGGCAGTGAGAGAAATACCTCGGCGGGAGATCTGCATGGCAAACATCCAATGTAGCGAGCAACAGCACTGGAGCATATGCTGGAATGCCCTCTAGTAATGTTGTGAGCGTAGCTGTCAAGGTGAGTCCAGCAGCCTCCCACCAGGCATGGACATGTGGAATAGAAAGGATGCTCGGTGCTGTCCTCTGGGCTTCTCGGATCAACTAGTCAAAAGGAAGTTTGGAGAAGACTGTTGAAGCGGGTAGCAGAGGCTGCTGCTGAACAACAATGGATCAATCAAAATTGCCTGCAAAACGGGAGTGCACAAAGACAAAGCGTCCAAACAAGCCACCAAGAATAAGGTAACATTGCTGCTTGGACCCAACTCCTTGGACATAGCTACACAGCGAGAGGCAGGCCTGAATCTCTGCCTGATTTCCAAACTGCTTAGATGTCAGGTAACTCGCCCAGAGCCTCACGCCCGGTGCGAGTGGCAGTGTGCTTGAAAAAACAGGCCCAGCCCTTCAGCAGGGTCCACATCAGCCTGGGGCCACTGCTACACCGCTCGAATCCAGCAAGTGTGTTCTTGCCTCTTCCCTGCGGTATGATGAGAGAAGAGAAACCCTTTTCTTCCCCCCTCCCAAGCCTGGGTTGCATTTCAGTGTTATAAAGAGGGAGGCTAGAGAAAGGGCAGGACGTGCAGTCAGGCTGAGGCAGAGGCGCCTCCTGGGAGCTACAGAGCCTGAAGAGGCAAGGGAAACAACTCTGGAGAGCCCACTGTCATGAGCAGCAGCTCTTGCCATGCAGAGGGCTTTATCAAGAGCGTCTTGGAGCTCCCTGAGCTGCTAGCAACATCCTTACTGTTTAGCCTGGAATGGAAAAGATGCTCATGCACAACGTCCTTCTTCTGCATTGTTCAGCGTACAAGAAAAGTGTTCTTTCAGCGCGAAATAAACACCACAGGAAGCAGAGGAAAGCCAGGCCACCACCATTAACCGCGGGAGGTCTGCCTGCTTCCCCTGAGTCTATTCATCCTGTGAGATTGCAGAGAGAAGAGGTACCTGTGCGCATCTTTCTTCGGGTGAGGTGCTGCTAGCAAAGAGAGCCGGCAGGTCCAGCACGTGAACCGCAAACCTCTCCAGCGCGTGTATTAGTGCAGGCGCCAAGTGGGAACTTTGCCCGTACCCGGGCTCTCCAGCGATTAAGAACCTGGGCCTGTGACATGCTGGCTGGCAACAAGCATTGCTAGGAGCGTAACTGCAAAACAAGAAGTTTGCAAAGGAAGTGATCAGTCAAGACACAGATGTTCAAGGTGTCGTTCTTTGTCCAGCACACACTGGTCTGGATCTCTTCCCCCCGGCTGTGAGGCTCTTATGTTCAGGATGTCTTGACTGAGCAGCCTTGAGGCCTCTGCCTTGGTCAAGTTTAGGTGCAGGGGGTCCACTGGAAATGGAGAAGGTGGTCAGGAAGGAGCAGAAGAACCCTCCTGGGAAAAGAAATGCCGTGGGCTCTGAAAGGCCTTAGCTGTATCTAACAAAGTGCAAAACACATAGAACTGGAGGATATTTATTAGATTCCTTCATTCAGATGGTTTCATCTTTCCTTGTGTGCTCTCTCCTAGATTGCAAATACAACTTTCTCGTGGTTTTTGCTCTGTTATCATGGAACACGTCTGTGAATAGCACCTTTTTTTTCTTTTTTTTTGCCATCCCAGTACTGCAGGACCTTTTGTGGCTCAGGCCAAGGAGCCTAGAGACTGGACCAAGTTCTGTGGGTCAGAAGCCTTCCTGAGCAGCACGGTAAGAGAGAGTGAGAAAAACTACTGACGCAGCTGGGACCCCATAAGCTAACTTCTCCATTGTGGGATTGAATTAATTTCCCATTGCAATATCAAAATATGAATGTAAGCATAGTGGCTTAAAGATCGCAAATGAAGCCTTTTTTGCAGGGTTTTTATTATGCCCTTTTAGCCGGCCATTCCTCAATTTTCTTCCTACGAAGTGAGTCACTCCTGCATTCCCAATCTGGGAAGCTAGGTGACTCCACAAACCCACGTTGCATTTTTTTAGCTAAGAGGAGAGACAACATATTTCTTTGGCCTAATTGTCTGTGGATGTCTTTGGTGGAGGAAAGGAGGCTGTCTCCTTCCAGATGATCGGCTGGAGCTACTTGCTGTCCTACAACTCTAGCACCTAGTTATATCTCCGTGCTTCCTGCTTGCAGTTTTTGATACCAAAGCACCCTGGACTAACTCTTCTGTCCTCCCTCATCTAACGCCCCTCCCACTTGCAACGGCCACGACAGCTTGGAAAGTCCCAGCAATCAGAAGAATTTCAATGAAAGGACACGGGCAGTTACCTGTTACAGTTAAGGAAGGTTTGCTTTTGCTGGCCAGGCCTTGGAGGAAACGGCTCATCTTCAGGACCAGAAGGTGACTCCTCATCACTGTCCATGCAGTCATTTTCTAAGAAATGAGTGGTACCATGAGAAGGCAAGAGAGGCTTGTTAACTTTCCCGAAGAGTCTGCAACCTTCTCTTGCGCTAAGACAGCTTCTAAATGTGAGCTGAAACCTGGGGCCTTGTATTTCTTCGTCTGAGGGGCATACGCTGAATGCCATTTTCCAAAGCCTTCAGTCTCTACAGAGCTCTCCTAAGTGTCTGGATTTGCGCAAGCTATGTTTTGCTAGCGGTGAAAGCTCCTTTTCTCCTTGCAAACGGGACAGATGATGCTGACAGCCTTTGGAAACTGGATGCTTGAGTGGAGAACATAGAGTTCTGTACTGTGAAGTGGGAGGAGTTCCCGGCTCTGCCCTCTCTACCATTCAGTTTCACCTCCTCCTGACTGAAAGGTTTGTTTCTGTTGCTTGCACAAACTAGCAGTGTTTGCTTTGGGAGAGTTTTATGGCAGTGAAGGCAGTGAAGCCCTACCTGGCTGTTGGTCCTGCTGGAGTGCAAGTGCTGCATGGGGAAATACCCTCTGCAGGCCTTTTAGGAGTCTCTGTAGCGTGTTCTGAAGCAGTGGCTTGGAAAAGGGTGGCAGTGGTTGTCCAGGGGAAGCCACAGCCCTCTGTGAAGCTGGTGCAGTCTTCTGCATAGCCACAAGAAAATCTGTTGCTGTGATTTCAATGGCAGCAACATCGATGTGCAGCTTGTGACTGCTTGTGTAGATCTGCGGATAGTGTCGATGCAAAGCACAGGGGGCAGCTTCAGCGCAGAGGGCTTGAATATCGGCCCCGCAGTATCCTGAGCAACAAGAGCAGAATCCAAAGGGATGTCAGTCTCAGGCAGCAGAAAGCAGTCAAGGACAGGCTTTGCAGAGGGACACTCGCAAAGTCTTTGCATGTGGCCCGAAGGGGAAGAGTTTCATGGGCAATGGCAAAAGAGTTCCTGCACTGCAGAGCAGTGCCCTGCTGGGGAGCTTGCATTACGGGAGGCCCAGCGCCCTACAGCCTGTGCTTCGGAAGTAGGCCTCTGAGCCAACCTTAGCTCCTGAGGAAGACGCCCCCCAGAGCCTTCCATGTTCTCAGAGACAAGGGAAGGCAAGGAGATAGAAGCAGCTTGGGTACTGCCTGGCACAAGCTCAGACGCTGTCAGGAGCCAGGCACAGGCAGGAACTCGGTGCGTTTTTTCATCTTACCGACCCATTTTTCAGCAAGCTCCTCAAGCAGTGCGTCCAGGGGCTTAGGGCTCCAGTCTCTGGTGTGGATCTTGAAAATCTCTTTTCGAGCCTACAAACCAGGTGGTCACACTGTGGTTTGTCTTAAGCCTCTTTCTCAAAAAGCAAATAAGCAATGTGCAGTCCCCCTCCCCCCGTCACATTCCCATAATTGCTTGTCTTCCTCTGCTAAAATTAAGAAATGTTTACATTCTAGTAACACACTGCCTGCTTTTCAAAGCTCAGTACTTTTCAAGTAGATAGGAAGAGTAAGTAGAGTAGTAGGAGCAAGAATTCTGACTCCAGCTGCTATCCTTGAACGAGCAAATGTCAAGCTGTGCCTATGTTCATCGCTGCTCTTTGCCAGAGCTTCAGTGAAGTGTTCCTGTTTCTGTCCAGTATAGTGTGTTGTGCATTTTTCCTAGCCTTCAATCCAATAACCTTTTTCTCCTTTTCCCCACAAAATGCGAACTAAAGACAAAAGAATCTGGGGTAGCCAGAAAAAAAAATAACAAAAGAAAGAAAGAAAGCCTGAGCTCCCTGCTAATACCAGTAACAATGTCAGCTCCCTAAATGCTTGTGGGCGGCTCTGAGGATTCCCAGCCCGGCCACACTCAAGCCCAAGTTTCCCCCGAGGCTTTCCCAACTGGAGAACTGAGAACAAGGTGGCAACCTCAGAAGGCAAGAGCCTAGGTGGACTCACTAACTAAGCAAAGAGCAAGCCCTTGGGCAAGGAAGAATGTCCATGTGCTCCAGGCGGAGTGAAACTCCTGTTTGCAGCCTTCCTGCCAGTTGTGTGTGGGGAACCGGGAGGTGTGCAGCACGTATACCACTTGTTTCCTTGCTCGCTCTCGGAGATGCTGTGGGGTAAGCCGGTTTTCTTGTCAAGCAAGGCTCTGTGCCAGTAGCAGGAAGGTTGCCGAAACAGCCTTACCTCTTTGTTTGGCAAGGTGAAAAGGAACTCCCTGTCAAAGCGTCCAGGCCTTCGTAAAGCAGGATCCAGGGAGTCTGGCCTGTTGGTGGCTCCAATGACCACGATCTCTCCTCTGCTGTCTAAGCCATCCATAAGCGCCAGGAGTGTTGTGACAATAGAACTACCAAAAAAATGTTAGTAGCTGTTGTTACCTTTGGCATGACTTTCTCCAAAGTCACGTCGCTCAGAAAGGAGAAGCTTTTCTGGATGAGCTGTTGTTAGCGAAAGGACTCATGGTAAGACAGAAAAAGCGAGGCAAGGTCTCGAGAGAGACCTTGTCTGGACACCAAGCTTAGTGACCTGATTTCAACTCCTGCCTTTAAACTGCTATGAAGCTCAGTGTCGTTGTACTCGAGTTCAGAGTGTGGGTGTGTGGGTGTGTGTCCTATAAAGGGAAGCAGGTGGGTCTTCTTTTCCTAGAGATGAAGCAGATGACATGGAGATGGAAGCGAAAAGAAGTACCTGTGAATCTGGTCTTGGCGACTGGAGCGCACAGGAGCGAGACCGTCGATCTCATCAAAGAAAATAATCGAAGGCCGCATCTCATAGGCCTGGAAGGGAAGTACAGGTGCAGGCATACTGACGTATGTGAAACAGAGCACCACGCAGCGAGCACATGCAGGATAAACATTATGGCTGCAAAGGCACTGGCACTGTGCTGGACCCAACATCTGCAAGATTTCCAGCCCCTCAGGCAAAACAGCACGGCACGGGAAAAGGAAACACTGATGTTCCCTTTTCAACAGGAGACACTGCCAAACTGCCCAAGAGGCCAAGTCCTCCTGGAAGACGTCCACCCCGGAAAAGTAGAGGTCCAACTCTGACCCAACCTGCTGCGCATTTCCTCCTTACCTGCTGAAATAATGAGCACAGCTGTCGCTCGGATTCTCCCACCCATTGACGGAGGCAGTCGGCACCTTTTCTCATGAAGAATGCTATTCTCTTGTCTCCCTGCCTACATTCATTTGCGAGCGCTCGAGCCACCAGTGTCTTTCCAGTGCCTGGTGGGCCATAGAACAGACAGCCTCTGCAACATGAAAAAAAGAGATGTACGTAGCTACAACAAAAACATGGAAAAGTGCCCATGACAGCCCCCGTTGTGAAAGCAAAGTGGCCTTCCCTCCTAACCAGAACACTTCCCGTCTTAGACAGATTCGAGAGCAAAGCCTGTCTTTCTCCCTGCCACAGTTGGAGTCTCTTGGACTGTGCCTGCCAGAATTTGTTGGAAGCACTGGGGAGGAAGCCTTCAGCTGGGAGGCCAAAAACGGTCTTCTGTGTTTCCACACCCTACTTAAAACATCAGCCAGAAAAGGGAATTCCTGTGACCAAAGCAGCAAAGCATCTGAAGATTTGCACACTTGAGATATTGCCCCTCCAAAAAAAAAGGGGAAAAAAAAAATACTTTTCATGTTGAAATGCATATTGCAGCAGTTAGCTCTGTAGTTCGAATGCACTGCCCGTTACCTGGGGGGTCGGATTTGGAATCTCTGAAAGAATTCTGGGTAAAGCAGTGGGAACAGGACCATCTCCTTTAAGGCTGAAATGTGGTGAGAGAGACCACCCACACCATCAAAGCATACCTAAAGAGACATGCAACAGAAGACATGTCAGAGGCCAGAGAAAGCTGCCACCTGGAAAAAAAAGGCTTCCTCCAAATTCTTCCTATGCCAGCACAAAGGAAAGGCTCAGGACGATCTCGAAGTTCCCTGAGAGGAAAGTGTAAAGCCCGGGAGCTGTCGGCAGCACAGTAGGGAAGGTTTTCATGACCCCTGGAAAAGTCCCCACTGACACAATGAGTTACCACTGCTTACCGAACTCTGGATTTGCACTGGATCAGCTTCCGGCAGGGTGCTTCCGCTTTTCCTTCCATCCACGTGCTTTGCCTTGAATTTGTCTTTCCCAGAGCTTTGGGGAAGACACCTGATGTGAATGGAGGAGAAAGGGAAAGGGGCTTTCTAACTGAACATGCAGTTAGCGGGATTGCTGTGGTTTTCATGTTGGCAAGTGAGTGCAGAAGCGCTTATACACTGGCATAAACTTCCCAAACCATGAAATATTCCCTGGTCTTGATTGGCGTTCACTATGCAAGCGTGAAGAAAGGCAGGTGGGCATTTTTATACTGCACGATGAAATCGTCTAATGACAATTTGTGGAAGGGGATTCTGGCTTCAAGTGCAGAACAGAAGAATTGCAGATCCCCAATCTCAGCCAGGACAATCCGCAATCATCTCATCGCTGACCCCCAAATCCTGCCTTTTTAAAAGCTGTGGGCTAATGAAAGTTATCTTCTCTCCCAAAGGAAAAGCCTTGCTTCCTCTAGACCCTCCAGCTGTGCCAGCTACAATGCTGCGATTTTCACATCACGGCCATCAATCGGAAAATCTTTTCAAGCATTACTGAGTGATGGGAGTGGCACCGCTATGGATCCCTGAGAACTATCACTATCCGTACACCAACCTGTTTGTTCTTCTGCAGCATGGGCTTTGCGACGGAGCAGCCCTTTGCCTGTCAGGAGAAGATGGCCCTGAAGAAATGAAAAGCTGCAGTGAGCATGCACACTGGCCAAGAACTGCAGTGTGCGCAGGATACAGGCATCTCGATCCCAAAGGGAGAGTTTTACCTGCAGAATGAAGGCAAGGAATTTAAATGAAAGGTGTGTGTGTGGGGGGGAGGTATATGTCTTTTCATTTAGCAACCTCTAGCCCACTATCCACAAGAAATCAGCTCTTCCGAGAAACTATGCATGGAACCTACTTTCCAGTGGATGCTGGAAGTACATGATGGTCTTCCTGGGTCGAAGGTTATACTCCTTGCAGGGATCTTTGCCATCTTCCCCTTCTTGGCCTTCACCTTCTTGTGTTGCCCCTATGATTATAGAACCTAGCGAGAACTTCTTATTTGTCTGTGCGCGTATAGCTTTTCATTCAACACCCTGTATGCCACTTCTGCACAAGAAATTAGCCCTTCAGAGAGGCTCTGCATATAGCCTACCTTCCAGTGGGGCTTGAGTGTCTTCAGCAGTTTGCCGCAGGTTAGATGGCTTTGGAGTATCTTCGCTGTCATCCTCTTCCTGCTCTTCATCATCCTCTGAGGACCTTGTCATTACAGTACCAAGTCATCATTTCTTGTTTGTCTCTGCATATGCACATTTTCATTCAGGAACTTATAGCTCCCACCCTTAAGCACAAGGAATCAGCCCTTCTGACAAACTGTGCGCGTAACCCACATTCCAAAGGCTCTTGATACTGGACAACAGTATTCCTGTGCTGAAGGTCATACTCCTTGTGAGCATCTTGGCCATCTTCCCCTTCTTGGTGTCCACCGGCCTTTGATGGCCCTACAATTACAGACCTAGACATAGTTTCTGATTGCGCTGTGCGTAGCTACATTTTCGTTTAACATCTTCTATCCCCCTTCTACACGAGAGATTAGCCCTTCCGAGAAGCTGTGCCTATAACCTACTTTCCAGTGGAGCTTGATAGCATACAACAGGCTTCCTTTCTCTCACGCTATAGTGTGCCTATAGGGAGCAAAGATACAGGTTCTTTTAGACTGTGGTACACTTTGGAGGAAGTTCTTCTCAGCTGAGTGAAAAGTGCACTGGCATCATTGTGCTGTGTGAAATCCATTACTTACCGAAAAGGAGTAAGGTAAAGTCATTTTGACTTCTGCAAGGACTCGCTCAGTCTGCCTGAGGTCCATTCTTCCTCAGAACCTGAACTCAAAGAGCATATGAACCACAAATGAACTTTTGTAAGCACAGAAGTAAAGCTCTTTACTTTTGGAGAAGTTTCTCAGGCAAAGAAAATTGCTGAAGAAGACAAGGTAAATCTCCTGCAAGTGAAGCAAGCGTTTGGTTCACAAGAGAATACGTAAATTACTGAGCCCACAGACATGAGGGGCAGAAGTTGGAAGGTCTGGCTGGAAAGATGATCCAAAACTGAAGACAGAAGCAACAGGGAAATACACAGGAGCTGTCTGCAAATTCTTCAGACATGAAGCACCTTTACAAGTGCTCCTCTCATGCACCTTCCCAGTGCTCAAAGACTCCAGTAGCCATGACTGTCCACCTCCAAAACACTCCTGTCAAACCAGGTTGGCTCCACAGTGCCAAGGACCACAGGTGTGACAGCAGCAAAGGAGGAAAGAGTTATTGGAGCGAGGACCAAAAGTTCTATGACCGCAGCTGACAAGGGAATAGTAACACGGGGGTGGACGCGCTGCCGGGGAGCAAAGATTCTAAACGTGCAAGTTCTGCAGCCCTGACAGCGCCATATTATGGAGGGCTCCCGCAGGCAGCAATTCCCAGCAGCACCGAGGACTTCCCTAGGGGCGCAGAGGGAATTCCCAGCCTACGGAGTTAGTCCAAAGAGCTCTTGTGGCCAGGAAGAAACGCTCCTCTCCAACGACCTGCTGGGAAGGTCACCAAACAGCGTCTCGCACTGTCCCACCACCTCCTCTCGCCTTCTCCTGCTCGCTGCACAGCAGCTGCTCCAGAGCAGAGCAGGGCAGGGCAGGGCAGAGTCGTGGCGAGAGCAGCCCCAAGCACCTGGGCTCAGCTCAGGCTGCCAGGGCCATATGGGGAGGGCGCAGCTGTTGCTGCGATGCACTGCGTGATGCCCCAGGCCATGTCACAGAGGGGCTGCAGGGACCCCTTGACCCCCCAGGTGCTGCCAAGGTGGGCCCTGCAAGGGCAAGGGGAGCTGCCTGGGGCACTTTAGGGAGCTGCCCGCACCTCACTGCCCACTCCCCAAGGACAACAGGGGGCACGGGGAGCCACAGGAGGGGTCCCCCAGGCTGGGGCTCACCTCAGGCATGCCACTCCCGCAATGTCCCCAGATCAGGGTTGCGGGGCTACAACTGCTGGCAGGGAGAGGCTCTGCTGAGGAAGGAAGGCCTAAATGAGCAAGTGAATGAATGAAGAGGAAGACTGTGACTGCACTCTCTCAGCCTCTGGGGAGGAAGGGCCAACTCCTAGCTGTTGCTTCCCTAGGCCACAGGCATGGAGATGGCATGGCCTAGTGAAGGAGCAGAGGGGTTTGCTCTCTCACCCGGAAAACTGTGTTAAGGCAAATCCACCATGAATGCCTCCAAACGGTGTCAAAGCCTGGGAAAATCAAGGAAAAAAAAAAGCGCTTATTGGAAAGGTCATTTCTTTCCCTCGGCACTAAATTCTCTCTGCGTTAGAGACGATGTCTGTGAATCCTGGTCTTGGGGTGGGTTCTAACTGGGGGGGTTTTGAAGATGTGATCCTAACAGGGCAAAACCAAAAGAAGGGTGGCGCCAGGTGGAGATTATCACTGGAGCCCCAAAAGCCCATTTCCCTTCTAAAGTCACTTGTTTTGCAGAAGAAAAATGTGATGCTCAGATGGAGCCTGCAACACTCGCAGTGCCATCCCACCGCTTGGGTTCCCAGCGGAGGAGACTGAGAGCAGCTTCCCATCTACAGCGTGACAACGCAGTATCACACACCCGAACGAGGCGCGGGAATAATGCCTGCACGCAGTACATTCTGGTGACCCTCTCTGGTTACTTCTCAGTCTGCCCTGAGGGTGGTCCGAGGAGCGGCCGGCCCTCTGGCCTCTTCGGAAGGAAACGATGCCTGAGGTCTTTCCTTTCTCACCTGCTTGGTAAGCACTGCAGGCTGAGAGACCCCTTGCAGAAGCAGAACAGATAGCTGAGATGGCTGCATGGCAAGCAGAGTGGCTTTACACCGAGTGCCTGAAAGGCATCTCCTGCACATTATTTTCCGCCCTGCAAATCTGAGGGAGCCTCAAAGGAAGCAATGGAGTGAGCGAGACAGTGGGAGCAGAGCTGAGTTCCTACTGACCCCCTTGCCCCAACTGTACAGCTGCAGAGGTCTGTGGAAGGGGCACGGTGCCTTCGGCAGCAGCACTGACTGCAGAAGAGAGAAGCTGTAGAGGGGAAGTGAGTGTGAGTGGGGGAAAGGGAGGGGATGCGAGCGTGCCGGGAGGTGAATGGAGGGGACGGGAGCACAGAGGGAAGGGAATGGAGGGGCTGAGGGTGCGCGTGGCGAGCAACAGAGGGGATCAGAGGAAGCCTTTGGGGGAAATAGAAGGGAGGAGAGTGCTGAGGGCAGGGAAAGCAGGGGGCTCAGGTGCTCACGGAGGGAAACAGAAGGAACCTGAGGATGCAGGGAGAGGACTGGAGGAGACTTTAGCAGGTGTGAGGGGACCAGAGCATCAGCGCATGCATGGAGAAGGGATCTAAGGTCGCACAAAGGAGCCTGGAGTGTGCCAAGGAGGCGATCGAGGTGGTTGCAAGGCACATGACAGCACGCCCCCAGAAAGTAGTCAGCGACGCACTGGCTGCATAGAGCCCATGGCTTTAAGCTGGCAGGAAGGCAGCGCCCTCAGGGTGCCAGCACCTCGGCTCTGCCACACCAGGGCTGGGCTGGCGGCAGCCACACTCCCAGCATGCCTTGGGGCATCCCCATGGCAGATGTGGCAGATTGCGAGCACCGTGCACTCTGGCCTCCACAGCAGGACTATGTTCCTGGAGTAATGCGATCAAAGCAATCTGATTTTGACTAATAGTGGGATTAATGAGCTTTGTCAGGTCTTGAGCTGTCCAACTAAGGATGCTCGTTATGAGCCCAGGCCAACTACAGACTTAGCTGCTGCCTTTAGACATGGGGCTGAGAACGATCCTTTTTTCTTTCATGGCCGTTTGTGTTTCAGACATAGAGACAAGATGCTCTGAGGTAATTCTGTTGCAAGGGAATAATCCCTCCCTGCAGCTCACATTGCAGGTGGGCTCCATCCTCCCTGCTAGGCTCCCTCAGAATGTTCTTTATTCTAAAATTAAATGAAAAATTGGGTTTCTAAGTAATGGCAGCAAAATTGCCAAGACCCCAACAGAGCAGAATCCTGGAAAATTTCAGTGGGGCATAAATGGAGGTGGTCACTGAAGGAGTGGGGCAGGGAAGGAAGAACAGCCCCCTCCCCAAACTGGCAATTGTGTCCTTGTTTTTTTCTGTGTCCTTAGCAGCGGGTAGTGAATTCCAGCTCTTCAAGGCTGTCCCTGCACAACTCTGTGGCCTCCTTTTGGGTTTGGCAACAAAATTCAACTGCCGAGAAGCCTGTCAGCCAACCCTTCAAGTCTGCCAGTACAACTCTTATCCTAAACCCTACCCGCCAAGCACCCCATAGTTCCATTAAGGATCCCAAATCCTATTTTCCACTGCCATGTTCCCTACGAGATCAAAGATCAAGAATACCTCGAGCCCACCTCCACCATATGTGTCAACTCACAGACCCAAGTGAGGGCTGCTACCTACAGACTTGGAAATAGAGAGTTCAGTCCCCTGTCCTGCAAAGACCTTTGGCATCCCAGACTATTTTCACACAATGTCAGACCGTGCAGACATACCACTTGCCCCCACCCGTGATCATGAGCTCTAACCTGATTATAGTGCAATGCCTTTCAAACTGAAGAACTCAGCACTGAGGATAAGCTGGCTGCTGTTGCAAGGCCATGGCTGAAGAAGGTAGAGTCCGGGGGGTGGGGGAACCTGGATGTGTTGGTGGCCGCACAGGCTACAGCCAACACCGAGGGGGTCTGTGAAGTAAGTGCCAAGGTCTGGCTGAACTCCTGGAGCAAGGGACTCAGCTGAGGAAGACTCCAGGGGCTGTTTGGGGAAAGAATGGTCCCGCTGTGGTGGCCTGGTTAGGTTGTGCGTGAGGACTCTGACTCTGGATGGAGGGAAGGCAAAGGAAGGGAGGAGAGGACTAAAAGGAGACATGGCTCAGCCTAGCAGGAGGAGAAGAAATGAGTAATTGGAGCAAGTGACAGAAGCGAGCGTGAGAAGCGCAGTTCAGGGCACTACCTAGATAAGCTCAAGCAGCTGGAAGTCCACACTGGCACTCAACCTAGCCTCCACAGGTAACGACACAGACTGTGAATGCTCGTAATGGCCGAACTGAGCTGAGGCCAGGGTTTACCTTGTTTCAAGCAAAGACAGGCTGTGAGGCGATCAGCAATTGCAAAAAAGTCATTTATGCATCCTCTGCAGACATGTCCCTCGTTTGTAGCTGGCTAACTCTGCTCCTAAATTCACTGCTTCCACCATTCTGTTATTTCTCCCTGAAGTCCAGCTGAGCCCCTTCACTTTTGGGCCATAGCCACCTGCTGCTATTTCAGTCTGCCCTCACCCCCATGCATATCTGAAGACCTCTTTCCCAAAAGCTGTTCCTGTGAGGTAATTACATACTCAGTTATTTCCAGTTGATAAACCTCCTGTGCTTAGAGATGCATGCGATGGACACACATGCAGAATTACCACTACCTTAATAGCTCCGGTATTCCTCCACGCATCCCACAGTGCCTCCATCTTCCCACAGGTCCCCTTCCTGCTTCCAGCACAACATCTCCCAAGGAAAAATAAATAAATAAATAAATAAATAAATAATCTCTGTAAGTGCTTCTATTCCCATGTTTTTAGCACTTCCTTTTAAACCAACTGCCCAGCTAGTCAGCTGGTATAGTTTGACTTTGATCCATTGTTACATTTGAGATGGAGCAGCACTTCCAGTTTCCAAAGCATTTTTCATACCTACTTTCTTGTCTAGCTTCATTTAATTCAAAACACACTCTATTATTACATACTACATGACTGTATTGCAATGTCTATGATATACATTCTGAAATATCTAATAATTTCTTTATTGAAATTAAATTATTCAAAATGATCAAAGTGAAGCATTTTGATTTTTCTCAATTGAAATTTAGCATAATTGACCCAAAAGACATTTCAATGTTTCAACATTGCTCTCTCATGCAAAAGGAAGATTAGAGAAGTAGGAATTCACCATTGAAGAGAAACACTGTTTGCCAAAGATGGGAGATCCTTGGAGAGCAGCCTCCACCAGGAATATCAACGACTCCCCCACTGCTTCTGACCTTCCTTCTCTTTCTGCAGGTGTGGGAGTGAGGGCAAATTTAAGATAGCATTTAAAATACCAGCAGGAAATGAGTGGCAATGGAAAATGTCCCACGTCCCTGTAAGATGAGTTTGCAAGAGAGAGATGATGAATTATCTTCTTGAATGGCCTGTCTCCTTCCTTTACTACAAAGGCACCTTAGACAACTAGATTAGATTCAGTCACCTAACTTTTAAATAGCTTAACTGCAGGGAGATGAATCCCATCTGCTGTATAGACATGTGGCATGTGCTCAAGATCCATGATGGGTCTGGATCTACTGCACAGCTCTGTCCAGGAGATGCATTTCACATTCTCTGAAATATCACACTGAGCTGCACCCTGTGCTGTTCTGACTGTCTTTATGTGCACGGTAAACTATGCACATCCCGAAATCTGGGATGCACTGAACCTAATCTACATGACATGGAGAAAGCATGTGTGAAATTGCACGTGCATGTGTAAAAAAACAAAACCAAAAACCCTTCCCTGGAAATCCACCAGCCTTACCCTCCCAAGCCTGCAGTTCTGCACCATGCCATCACACCATATTTCCATACCACAGCAATGCAGGAGGCCAGGCTCCATGATTACTCTTTCAAATGCTCATGGGTGTGAAATGCTTGGGGAAAACATACGGGAAGACTTCCTTGCTGAGCTTTAGCTGTATGCAAGTGACCTATTTAAAGCTAATCAGGCTTCCTCTGTGTTCATCAGAGAGAAAGAAGTTAGCATCTTCACAGAGCGCTTCTTCCTTAGGGTTGGTTGAATCATCTCCAGGAACTGCCTGTCTCTCTCCATTGAGTCCAGAGGGGGTTTAGATGACTAGATTAGATTCAGACAAATCTTTTAGGTGCTTCCTGGTAGATGACATGAGCGTTTTCACCCACACCCCTCCCTAATTTCTCCCTTTTATCTCTACTGAGAGATCTCCAACCACCTAGGCACCAGCATGAGGTCCTTCAGTAGGATGCCTGAATTTAGGCGAGATGAACTGAATCCTAAGAGTCAGTTACTCTAACACAAACAGATAATGTAACTCCCTGTATTTCTCTTGTTGGCAGATGTTGAATTTTTGATGTATTTGGTGACATAATTAATATGTTCATAATGGATAATTTGCTGAAGGAGCACAGTAACTTAATTCCTGCAAGGTGGAAGTTTCACAGTTATTCAATTCACCTCACAGAAGAAAATCCTCTTGTCTTCCCTTTACTCTGCTTCCCCAAATACTTGTGCTGCCTCCCCAGCTATAATACTGGATTGTGTCACTTCCTCCTTTACCTATGGATGTCCCCTTGTATGATTTTTTCATAATTAACTTGTGCAGGAGAATTATGACAATTTTCAGAAAAGTTTTTTAAAATATAGCGCCCTACTATGGCTAAAGAAAATCCAACAAATAAAATAGCCATCTTCAACTTACCGGAAAACATCAGCACCAGCCTATACGCGTTTACATACACTCAGGTGTGTGCCTTCGCCATCTGGTGGCAAAGCACGATCATAGCATGTCCACAGAGCTGAGAAAGTTTTTGGACCCTATCTATTTGTTTGAAAACGAGAATTCGAAATAAGTAAGATGGTTGGGAAAGTTTCCGTTTTTCAACGTTTGTTGATAATACCATCAGTTATATACACACATCATTTGGAGAGCTTCTATTTTGTAAATAGGTGATACTTATTGTTTACTGCTGCTACTTGTTTTAATGTATTATCTTGTATTATATTGTAGTGAACAACATTGCATTGCATCATATCTGAGTGTTGTGGCACAAAAATATCCGACATGCTCTTTTCAGATAGTTGACTGTGCATCTAGTCACAGGCTTGAGCAAAAGGCTGTCCCAGCTTATTCCAGTTATAGATGAGCACATTGATTTATCTTACCCAGATTTAAACCTCTGCAGAAGATTTGAGTCCATCTGACCTCACCAATCTAATCTTCCTTTAAGGTTAATTAAAAAAAAAAAAAAAAAAAAAAGCACTTCTTGGGCACTGTTCATCTTTTCTTAGAAGAGATGTCTTCATACCCCGGGATCCATGAATCTTCTTTGTAAACTATGAAGAACACGAGATGAACAGCTTAGGTGAAGGCAATTACTTCTGAGGTCATATGTCTTACACCATAGAGAGCCAAAGTGCAGACAGCAAAAACCTCACATCTTGTCCTTCCAACTGGGGAATCCAAGTCAGTGAGTGTAATTAGAACCCGGTTACTTTCTCATGTATCCTGAAATATTGGAGCTGAGAAAGATATCTGAGCCATATTACATACTAAGATCAAATTAAAAAGAAAAAACCTTCTCGTTTTCTTTTTTCTCACTCTTACATTGTGTAGGAGGGAATTTACTAGTTACACTGGTTAGTATGAAATTTGCATTTTCCTGGCCTTAGAAATTAGTGGCTGAAAGATCTATTTCCCATCTCTAGTTTCTTTGCTATGAAGGATGGCCATGCATTTTCTTACACCCACTACTTAATCCTGCCTGCTATAACACTGGATTTCAACACAGGTTGAGTTGCTTGCTTTCTCAACTGGGAAGTAACATCTGTGTTCACTTTGGAAGTTCTTGTATGATCCAACCATAAGTTGCTATGTAATTGCTTCTGAGACTTTTTTTTTTTTTTCAAATAAGGACTGGATTATTTACCAGATTTGCTTATAGACCCTTGATCTCCAGATGTCTATACATACGTATAGAAGCTCCATCGTTAACCAGATAGATAAAAGCCTGTTCAGATCTCCTTCTTTTTCAGAGTGCTGGGTATTACCAAGAGTGGAATAAATCCAAATCTTCTCAACATTTTGGAAAGAGACCATCTCTGTTATACAAAACTGAAATAACAGAGACAAAGTCTGTTTCTATTTAAAAGTAGACTGAAATTTAGCAAAACATCGTTTCAGGACAATGTGGAACTAGAAGGTTACAGTCTAGGAATCCTAGAATAGCCTCATTTTCACACGTGTTCTTTGTGGCTTCTATGTCCAATTTATTGATAGAATTGATACAGCAGCAGCAGATTGTAGTGATGTATTGTTCCGTGCAAACAAATTGCAGTTACTTACCTTTGGTTTAATAAAGACATGATAAGTGAAAATGGATATGAATTTAACTCTTTTCATAGTCGTGGAGTTTAAGTGCAGTTGATATCTACTCTGGAATATCATTGTAATCCCATGCAGACAAATGCTTTTGAAACCTTATTTTCCCCAGAGATGCTGACCATCCATTTCTGTCTTCACAGGTAACTCTGTATATCCTGCACACCTTCAAAAGTCAGCTCATGAATTCATACGCCCGTTTACCTACTAGTCAGACAGTCAGTTTGTTATGAGAGTGAATGGAGCTTGGTTTGGTGCAGGAATGAGCAGAATTAATCAAAGAGTATTTTCTATCAGACATTTGTCTAGTAGAATGCCATCAAGTTGACTGGAAACAGTTGGAATCCAACCAGTGGACTTTAATATCCTTTTCTGAATTAAAAAAATATTAGTATCACAGTTATAAATATGGCACTGAAGGAATAGTTGGTTTATTTGTAATAAATCTGGAGTAGCTCTGCATGCATATGGCTGCTTATGGAATTCATCTCACCTAGAGATATACCTTTAAGCATGCCTTCGTTTCTGTCTTCCATCTTAGTTTCTTCTCAATAGGGAGGGGAGGAAAAAAAAGTAACAGGTGTTTTTACAGAATGGTTCATGTGAGTATCTTAGACATCTGCTACATGATGAGATGAGTTATGCCATAGAAGTGCCCATTTTTTCCTTCCTTTTCCCTATTCAGGATGTGTAGAATGATAAGTTCAGGAGGCTGCAGCCAGGGCCTGTCCCTCTGGCCCTGAGCCAGGTGGGCAGAGAAGACCTAGAGATGGTAGCCGAGTTCAACCAAGAGTCCAGATGACCAGGAGAGTTCCTGGTGATGAAGCAGGTATGAGGTCAAGCTGAGAAGTCAGCCTGTGGGTCAGAGCCAGGATCAGGCCTGGTGAGGGTAACCAGGGACAGAGAGAGTCCAGTGCCTACTGGGCAGGCCCAAAGTGACAAGATAGGTCCAGGGTCAAGCTGGGAAGTCAGTCCACAGGGCAGGGTCCAGAGCAATGGAGTCTGCACGCTGAGCTGAGCTGAGCTGAGCTGAGCTGGAGATCAGTGCTCCTCTAGGGTAGCTCAGACAGAAACTGAAGGCCCAGGGTTGAGCTTAAATGGGGCTCCTGGGCCCATGGGGCAGGAGGTGCAAGTGGATGCCTCAGGCGAGGATGATCAGGCCCATTAAGGCCTATTAGTGCCCTCAGACCCTGGAAACAGTAGTAATTGAAATGCTCACTAGCATATGTAATTTTGATTTAAGAATTCAAAGAACTGGGAAATGTTCCTACCTCTTTAAGATCTGTAAGAGACTATTTCTTCTCTTTGCAGTCTCATTTAGCCTACTTGCCACTAACAACTCTTGAACATTGATACCTATGTATTTACCATTATTAGACTGTGACTTAGTGTCATTCATAGTGCTCCAGCTTCACACTGGAACAATCTAGGTAGATAATGTATGTTACAGCTGGTTTGGGATAACACAGACAAGTGATTCCATTTCAGAATGGCATTTTGGACGAAATCAGTATTGTCCTCATTGACCAAAGGAAGTAAGCTGGTCACTGCTAGCGGGAGCATATGATCATGATCGGTTTTTGCCAGTTGTTCTCCAGAGTGTATCAAGACAAGATTGCTTACCTAATGTGAACAAATATCTGAGCAAAACGGCAGGAGAAAATTACACCACAGTAGCTGAGTTCCTCCTCCTAGATCTAATCAAGAAGGCAGAAGCACAGCCCACTCTCATTGTAATGCTTTTAATTATTTGTCTGATGACTGTAGTTGGAAATCTGGGCTTGACCGCATTGATAAGGATTGTCTCCCCAAACCATCCTCCCAAATAGCTTTTCCTTAGCCATTTGGCAGTCTTAGACCTCTGCTGCTCAGGCATCACCCCCAGGACGGTGGCCAGTCTCTTAGCAGAGAGCAAAGCTGTCTCATTTGGTGGCTGTGCTGCCCAGATGTATTGTTTCTCTACATTTTGCACCAACGAATGTTTCATTCTGGCTGTGATGGCATATGACCAGCTGTAAACCACTGCTATACAAAGCCGTCATGTCATGAAGTCTCAGCATCCAGCTGTGACTCGGTTCTTACTTTTGTGGGTCTCTAATCTCAATGATACACAGCAGCTGTGCCTTTTGGGTGTCCTTCTGCCATTCCAGCATCACCAGTCACTTCTGTGGTGTGGTACCCCTGATCTGTGGTATCTCCTGCTCTGACATCAGGGTTAACAAGATCATCCTCGCAGCATTTTGCATCTTAGGTGACATCTTTGTCATATTGCAGGTACGCATTTTGCTACATCTACATCATCTCTGCCATCTTGGGGTGTCACTTCAGCGAGGGAAGGCACAAAGCCTTCTCCACCTGTGCATCCTCTGCACTTGATAGTTTTTGCCATATCCTTTGGCACTCCAGCTACACACCCCACAGCTCTGGCTCCTTGCCTGACCAAGACCAGGTGATATCTATGTTTTATACAATGGTAAGCCCGACAGTCTACAGCTTGAGGACAAGGAGGTCCTCAAAATCAGGCACTGAATAGACTGCTACATGGAGAAAATTGTTTGTCAGTCAATAAAACCTCCAAAGGAGTTGGAACAGGTGCTATTGAAGGGTAACACTAGGAGAGGTTGCAGAATTGTGGCTGCTGAGGTGTCATAAGGCTGGCTAGAGAGTTCAAGGAGACCCTACAGTAGAACAGGTTGTGCGAAGTAGTAGGGGACAATGTATGGTGACAACCTGTGTTGGGAGAGGTTTTGAGGTCAGAAGAGGACACTCGGTAGTGATGAGTGTGCTAAGGGAGGTTCTGCAGTGACAGTGGACCCTTGGGGAAGGAGAAGTTGTGTTGAGTGAGGTTATGAAATCAGCAGCAGGCATTATGGAAGAGGACTGACCATTTCTCAATCTGTGTGACCCTGAGCAGCAGTAGAGCATCTTCTGCAAGGTCTGTGAAACTAGAGCTGCTCATGGATGCAGCTGGGAAGCAAAGCATCAGTGCAAGAGTCAAGCTATAACTTTGGACAGACAGTTCTTGTGTTCTTTATATCACGAGACTGTCTGAAGAAGGGAGAAGTAGTGAAAAAGCATTACCATAGCATGCCAAACATTGTTAAATTCCCATTTTTGATGGTCCCTGGCTCATCTCTCTGGGACAGCAGCACCAACCCGGCCATTTACTTCCTCTTCAGGAGCAACCATCACCACCGGCTCCATGGCTCTGGGAAAGTCACCTTCCGACAAGCGTTTGCAGAGAAAGCAACATGCGGAGAAGGAAGCCAAGTGCCCAGAGACACTGCTGCAGAGACTGCTGTATAAATCCCTGCTGGGGAGGAGGTGTGGGAGGGTGGGGCAGCCTGCAGAGGGGACTGAGGGGAGGTGGGCAGCAGTGCTCAGCCCCCAGCAGAGCCAGGGCATCTCCACTGAGGTGGGAGCAGCTCAGCTGGTGATGTGCCCCTTCCGAGCAGGGCTGTGCTGGGGACCAGGGAGCTGGGTGAGAGCGATCCTTGTCTGCACACCATGCCAGGGCCTCTTCTCATTACGTGGTCCCCCCTTGTGGAAGGGGACGTGGTGCACAGAGCATGGCTATGCAGAGTGCAGGGAGGAAGAGTGACCCAGGATGTTGGGCATGTCTTTGGGACCCTGAACCTTACAGGGAGTCTTTTCCCTCACTTTGACTTGAGGCCAAGCCTGCAGGACTCCAGTGCATTCTGGCAGCTCCTGGGAGGCCATTCTCAGCAGGCATGAGTTTCATCCTGGCTATTTTGGGCTTGTATAGAAACATCCTTCAGGTCTGAACACCTAGGGGACCGTTCAGCTGGTGCCACGGCTGCTCTGGTCAACACACAGGGGTCCTGGAGTGATGCGTGGTGCTTCTGTGTGTGTAGAGAAGAGCACCAATTCCTCACCTACACCCTGAGTCTCTCCATCGCTGTCCCCAGAGGACATCTCAACTCATCTCTCCCAGCTTTCGCCCAAGATGGCCATCTCCAGATGAGTTAGTTGCCCTAGGCTGCCTGTACAGGCAGTGGAGAGAAAGGTGCTTGTAAGGAGCTTTTCCCTTCCCTGTGTGGCTGCAGCACACAGCTCCTGCTGAGCCATCAGCCACCCTCCTGTGCCTGTGCCAAATCTCTTCCCCACCACCGTCTCGCCCCACACTGGGGATGCCTCGCTCCCCTTACGCAGTGCCATGCAAGGCCTCTCACCCTAGTGCTTCTGAGAAAGCTTTCAGCTCCCAGCCACAGCACCTTATCTCACTGTCTTCCCAGTAGCTGCTGGGAGGGTCACCTCTCTTCCTGGCACTGGCACTTGCCTGTTGCTGCAGAGCTGAAAGGGCATTTCTCTGCCTCTCCATCCAGCTCTCCAGACTTTCTATTTTTTTTTTTTATTTTTGGCTCCTGCCCTCAATCTTTCCCTCCTTTGTTTCTCCATTACTCTCTTTCTGGGTTGGCTGGTGGGTGGATCTAATTAACACTAAAACAGTTTATGAGCAAGTGAAGGGCTGGATTTAAAAGGAATGGATCTAAATCTGATTTTTTGAAATTAAGTTGAGGGCAGAGAAAGAAGGGAAAATGTCTGCACCAGAACATTCAAAGAACTAACAGGGGTCAAAACTTTTCTTTTTTGTTCATTTTAATTCTATGGGGTAACAGTATTCCTGAAGTCATTTCACAGAATCACAGAATGGTTGAGGTTGGAAGGGACCTCTGGAGATCATCTAGTCCAACCCCCTGCCCAAGCAGGGTCACCTAGAGCAGTTGCCCAAGATCGCATCCAGGCGGGTTTTGAATATCTCCAGAGAAGGAGACTCCACAACCTCTCTGGGCAACCTGTTCCAGTGCTCTGTCACCCTCACAGTGAAAAAGTTTTTCCTCATGTTCAGATGGAAATGTCTGTGTTTCAATTTGTGCCCGTTGCCTCGCGTCATGTTGCTGGGCACCACTGAAAAGAGTCTGGCTCCATCCTCTTGATACCCTCCCTTCAGATACTTGTACACGTTAATAAGATCTCCTCTCAGCCTTCTCTTCTCCAAGCTAAACAGGCCCAGCTCTCTCAGCCTTTCCTCATAAGAGAGATGCTCCAGTCCCCTAATCATCTTTGTAGCCCTTCGCTGCACTTGCTCCAGTAGTGCCACATCCCTCTTGTACTGGGGAGCCCAGAACTGGATGCAGTACTCCAGATGTGGCCTCAGCAGGGCTGAGTAGAGGGGGAGGATCACCTCCCTCGACCTGCTGGCAACATTCTTCCTGATGCACCCCAGGATACCATTGGCCTTCTTGGCCACAAGGGCACATTGCTGCCTCATGCTTAACTTGGTGTCCACCAGCACTCCCAGATCCTTCTCCACAGAGCTGCTTTCCAGCAGGTCTGCCCCCAACCTGTCCTGGTGCATGGGGTTATTCCTCCCTAGGTGCAGGACCCTGCACTTGCCTTTGTTGAGCTTCAGGAGGTTCCTCTCCACCCACCTCTCCAGCCTCTCCAGGTCTCTCTGAATGGCAGCACAGCCCTCTGGGGTATCGGCCACTCCTCCCAGTTTTGTATCGTCAGCAAACTTGCTGAGGGTGCACTCTTTCCCTTCATCCAGGTCACTGATGAAGAAGTTGAACAAGACTGGACCCAGTCCTGACCCCTGGGGGACACCGCTAGCTACAGGCCTCCAACTAGACTCTGTGCCACTGATCACAACCCTCTGAGCTCTGCCATTCAGCCAGGTCTCAATCCACCTCACTGTCCACTCATCTAACCCACACTTCCTGAGCTTGTCTATGAGGATGCTATGGGAGACAGTGTCGAAAGCCTTCCTCAAGTCAAGGGAGACAACATCCACTGCTCTCCCCTCATCTACCCAGCCAGTCATTCCATCAGAGAAGGCTATCAGATTGGTTAAGCATGATTTCCCCTTGGCGAAGCCATGCTGACTACTCCTGATCACCTTCTTGTCCTCCACATGCTTGGAGATGGCCTCCAGGATGAGCTGCTCCATCACCTTTCCAGGGATGCAGGTGAGGCTGACTGGCCTGTAGTTCCCTGGGTCCTCCTTCTTGCCCTTTTTGAAAACCGGGGTGACACTGGCTGTCTTCCGGTCTTCAGGCACCTCTCCTGTTCTCCAAGACCTTTCAAAGAGGATGGAGAGTGGCTTAGCAATACCATCTGCCAGCTCCCTCAGCACTCGTGGGTGCATCCCATCGGAGCCCATGGATTTGTGGGTGTCAGGTTTGCTTAAATGATCTCTAACCCGATCCTCCTCCACCAAGGGAAAGTCTTCCTTCCTCCAGACTTTCTCTCTTGCCTCCAGGGTCTGGGGTTCCTGAGGGCTGGCCTGAGCAGGAAAGACCGAAGCAAAGGCGGCATTCAGTAACTCTGCCTTCTCTGCATCCTTCCTCACCAGGGCACCCTCCCCATTCAGCAAAGGGCCCACATTTTCCCTAGTCTTCTTCTTGCTACTGATGTATTTGAAGAAGCCCTTCTTGTTGTCCTTGACATCTCTCGCCAGATTTAATTCCAAACGGGCCTTAGCCTTCCTCGTTGCATCCCTGCATACTCTGACAATGTTCCTGTATTCCTCCCAAGTGGCCTGTCCCCCTTTCCACTTTCTGTATACTTCCTCCTTCTGGTTGAGTTTTGCCAGGAGCTCCTTGCTCATCCATGCAGGTCTCCTGCCCCCTTTGCTCGACTTCCTACTCATAGGGATGCACCGATCTTGAGCCTGGAGGAAGTGATGTTTGAATATTAACCAGCTCTCTTGAACACCCCTTCCTTCTAGGACCCTAACCCATGGCATTCCTCCAAGTAGGTCCCTGAAGAGGCCAAAGTTTGCTCTCCTCAAGTCCAGGGCTGCGATCCTACTTAGTGCCCTGCCTCCTCCTCGCAGGATCCTCAACTCCACCATCTCATGGTCACTGCAGCCAAGGCTGCCCCCAACCTTCACATCTTCCACCAGTCCTTCTTTGTCTGTTAGTACGAGGTCCAGCAGCACACCTCTCCTTGTTGGCTCCTCCACCACCTGTGTCAAGAAGTTGTCACCAATGCTCTGCAGGAACCTCCGGGACTGTTTGTGCCTAGCTGTGCTGTCTTTCCAGCAGATCTCAGGGTAGTTGAAGTCCCCCATGAGAACCAGGGCCTGGGATCGTGAGGCTACTTCCAGCTGTCTGTAGAAGGCCTCATAAGTTTGTAGCTTTTGAAATAAGAGTTTATTTCTGGGAACAATACTGCCTAAAATATCTCACACCTTCAGGCAAGGAAGGTAGGCCTATTTCTTAATTTCAGAGATGAAAAAGATCATTTTCAATCTGCAGATAGAATCATAGAGTCATTTAGGTTGGGAAGGATTTCTGGAGGTCATCAAGTCCAACCTCCTCCTCAAAGCAGGTTCAGTCAGATCAGATTGCTCCGGCCCAATCCAGCCGAATTTTAAATGTCAGCACAGATGGAGATTCTACAAATTTGCACCTAATCCAGTGTTTGATCACTCACGTTGGGGCAGGAGAGGGAAATTTCCTCCTCAGTTTCCCAAGTAGTCCATGGAAGAGAGCAACCTGTTGATAGCAAGCTCGTTGAAGCCCTTTTCTGAGAATTAACTGGGCTAGTTGCTGTGCTTTAGGGCAGAAAAGGTTGGGTAGGTTGGAGATAAACAACAGCCAGCTATGCAAAGATAACTCAGTGTGTAAAGGCAGTCTGGTCTTTTGTGCATCTAAGCAGGGTAAGCATTTTGCTCACTTAAACTGTGTACCTAACCATTATAGGCTGGTTTTAATCCTGCTGTCTGCTTCTTGAAATGGGCAAGTACTTCTGAAGATATGGCTCAAGGGGGGAATAAACTGGCGTGGTATCCACAGTATTTACTCTTGTCTTTCTGGATGAAACAGGTCAGTAAAAGAGTAGTTTTGTACCTATGCAATACCTTGAAGCCTATGCTAGAAACAGACCTCAGCAAGAACTGAAACCTCCATTCACTCACCCACATGATAAGAACTCCACTTTGAGAGTGTCAGCCAGGTTACTGGTAACCTCCAATAGATTAACAATAATTTCTCGTGTGAGGTGAAGCTGGTAGAACCTTTACAGGGATGACTGATTCCCTTTTTGTTCAGGATTCCTTCCCTTTTAGCATGAGATTTTTCCCCCTCTAAATGGAAAGTATTTCATTTGGTGACTCTTCCCAATTAATTCCTGAGCAGAAGATGGCCACTTTTCCTTGACAACAGGGATGCAAGCAAATGAGAAATCCTTTCTCAGCCAAACCTGGAGGATCTTGTGGTATCTCCTCCTCTTTGGGAAGATGCAAAGCTGGGTTTTCCTGCTGCTGTTGCCATTTAGTGCTTGCCACCATTTCTTTCAAGAGAGGAAACTCTTACTTTCTTCTGCCAGGATGTGGATTTGTTATTTGTATGTTTACAAGTTGCAGTCCCAAAGGTCAGGCTGGTGGAGGTCCATGTAATGAAGGCAGGTCTTAGCAAATTGGCACAGCTGCAGCCTAACCATTATATTCCTATTTCAGCAAGGCTGAACAGGGGCTGCTTTGTCCCATTAATGGACTTTGTGGCCCATACTGAGCTCTAACTACCCTGCTACCAATGCCCGGGAGAGTTAGCTAGTAGGCAAAAAATGTGTTGGTGATTGCAATACAGGAAGAATGATGTCTGAACTAGTGTCAAGACCATGTATCTTCAGGAACAAGCGGGCCATTGCCCTTGGAGTGGGCCATTTGGATGATACTGTACACCCAACAGTGGGCACGAGTGAGGGGAGAAGAGTGCTCCATAGATGTCTTCAAGAAAAGCAGACTTTTTTCCTTAAAAAAGGAGAAAGAGGGCACACGAAAACCATTGTAGTGCCAGACTAGGAGTGGTGTTTCACAGTGCTGCTGCCGCCTTTTGAATAAATTATTTTATCTTTCTGCGCTTTCTTATCTCACCTGAAAAATAGGAAGAGTACTCCCTTGTATCACAAGTCATTTCAATGCGTAATTAAAGAAGTCTAGTCAGAAGCTATGATGAAAATGCGCCATACTTCCTTGTGGCTACTGAGACAATCAATTGTGTGTTGCCAGTTTCCCATTACTTCTAGGTGTTGAACCAGTTTCTTGTCGGGAGATAGCATGAGTGTGCTAGCAACATGCCTGAGAGGAATCACTGTGTGGCCATTGAGTTTATCCTCTCTGGACTAACAGAAAGCCAAGAGGTGAAGGTAACCCGCTTATTTTAAGCACATTAATAGGGAATCTTGGAAGGATCATGTAGATGAATGTTGATCCCCCAGCTTCACACACTGTGTACCTTTCCCTCAGTAACTTGGCTCCTGTGGATTTCTGTTACTCCTCAGCTATCTCCCCGAGGTTGCTGGTGAACTCTTCAGCAGTGAGGAGAGCCACTTCAGTCAGTGCCTGTGTGGCACAGCTATTCACTTGTCTCCTCATGGCTAGTGCTGTGTGTCTCCTGCTGGCAGTAATGGCATATGACTGCATGTGGCTCTGTGTAACCCTCTCCTTTATGCAACTGTCATGTCCTCAAAAGCCTGTACACAGATGGTAATCATCTCCTCTTTCACTGGCTTTGTCCACACACTTGCGCAAACTATCTCCACCTTCACATTCTCTTCCTGTGACTTTGGTGTTATCGGTCATCATTTCTGTGACATCCCCCTAGGATCCAGCTTTCATGCTCTGACACCTATAGCAAAGAGATGGTACTTCACATTTTTGGTGTGTTTCGTGGCATCTTCACATCTCTGGCAATTCTCATCTCCTCCATCTACCTCATCTGCACCACCCTGAGGATCCACTCCTCCAAGGGCAGATGCAAAGCCTTCTCCACCTGTGCTTCCCATCTGAGAGCTCTCTTCTTGTTTTATGGGAGCACCATTTTTATGTGCGGTAGCCCAACATCCAGCTACTCATTGGACTGAGATAAATGGGCCTCTCTGTTCTCTACAGTGGTGACTGCAGTGCTGAATCTTACCAGCTACAGCCTAAGGAATAAGGAGGTGAAGGATGCTCTGAGGAGAGTTTTAGGTCATATCAGAGAAATTTCAGCAGACTTGTTAGAAAGAAAACTTTGTTTGGGGAAAATTTATCAAAACCTTGGTACAAAGAGTAGGACTTCCAAGGAAGATTTGATCAGCTTCCAAGGGTGAGATTCAGAAAGGTACTTAATTGTTAGAAGTGCTTTTAGGTGGACTTTTAACTGGTTGTATCTGCAACTTCTATCTTGAAAGACTGTGTTCCTCTGCTGCTGAAAGCTGGAGGAATCCTGACTCTTAACTTGCAAGTTCCAAGCACAAACAGGACTCCTGCCTGAGGAGTGCGTGGCACAGAATTGCAGTTCTCTGTTCTTTTAGGAACGTTTGCTCATGTAGGAAAACCACCAGTCCATCAAGATGAGAAAAAGCTTTCAGAGATATTCAAGAGGAGAAAAGCAATGTGATTTGAATTTATGGCCACTTCTGCTACGTCTTCAGTATTTGAAAGGAGTAGCCTCTTCCAGTGCAACACACAGAACCTGAAGTTCTGGAAAGGAAATCTTGGAGAAGAGACACCCGTGTTTTTGCCCCCCAAACACTAGGGAAAGTAACTGTCCCTCTTCTGTTAAATCTCCCTCTTCTGTCACTCATTACTACCTCCTTTTTCCCCTTCTGCCTGGAAACATGAAAAAACTACAGAAATGCAGAAAAGATTGACTTCTAATTTTGCTGCCATTGTGAAGTAACAAGAACTTATTCCTGCGTTTCATCTCCACATATCAGCAATCCACTTGAGGCAACTGAGTGAACTGGTAGTTATTTTAAGGACATTGGACATAACCTGAAAGTTAATCAAGCTGCAGTGTTGTTTCACTTAAAAGAATGATGGAATAAGATGGTGACTTACCAACTACATGTCTGCCATCAATGTGATTTTGAGAATAAACGACCAATCATTTCTGGGAGAGGAGAAAGTTGGGAAAGGCTTTGGAATCCTTTTATCAATTCAACTAAGCTAGCTCTAAGGATAGGTGTTCTATCACTAGTAGATGTTTCATCCCTTCTGGCTGAGTTTACAAATGCTGTCCCTCAGTTGGCAGAAGGAGTTGAAATCTTTATTGAGCTGAAAGTGACAGAATTAATCTCAGACAGGCGAGAGGTTCCTGCCTCTGCATAAGGTTTACAGTCAAAGGGGGATGGAAAGAGGTCTCGCGGATTCCCTTTGCATTTCACTGCAAGCCTGTTAGGGCTGTTATTTCCTCTGACTTCCTCTCCTTAAAGCTGTGCATAACTATAGCAAAGATTGTGTCCCTGTGATCATCTATGGCACCCTAAAGAAGGATTTTACAAGTCTCTTTCTTTCAAACTGCTGCCAGCATATTTTACAGAGAGCTGATATGACTGCGAAACATCATTATTTTTGCCCAAAGACACACGGCTGGGGAGAAAACTTATCTTCAGTATGTTATAGTCTGAATTTTGATCAAGTAGTGATGATTAAAGGCCATCACTCTCTCAGAAGCCATTTATCTCAGTAACGCTAAAATTAGAATATGCACGGGTAGTAAAAGCATTTGGACTATATGCACTATTATCCCACTGGCCTGACGGTCCTAAAAAGCGGGAAAAAGAAATTGAAAATGTAGCCTTTTGGTCGTGCTAGTTGTCATCTTTCTGTTGCTGCAGAGCCTGAAGCTCAAGGTTTATCTCTTGTTTCTCATCATTAAGTATCATCAGATATGTGAAGTTCACCGTTTTTGCACATATCAATGTTGCGCTGTCCTTATCTTGAACAGAGAAGTGAGCTTTTTAAACCAGATTTCTGAGGTGTCCAAAACTGTCTCTTTCAGTGGACTCCCAGCTCACAGGAAGGAAATAGCTTGAGAAGAAATCACAGGCATCATTTTATTTTCCTGTGTATGTTTACAGGTCTCTGGGAAGAGCAATGTACACTACTACTCTTCCAGAAAAAGACAGGTAGGTTGTCATCAAAGAGCTTCCCTGCACAGCAATGAGTCATGTCTGCACACCTCTCTCTGCGCTGATGTTTAAGATGATAGTCAAAGCCATCTCGAGCTAAGCATCAGCAGAACTGGCAGCATGTTTCAATCAAGAATCACAATCTCAAACCTAAATATGCTTTCTGATAAATACCATCAAAAAGAACAGATTTTCATAAGCCCCACATTCATCTCAGTCCTGCATTCACCTATGCCTTAGTCTCCACCTCGAGAAACCCAGACAAAATTAGGGAATTTAAAATGTTAAAGAGCTGCTGTCTCTTCAAACCTACAGTTTGCTTTTCTAAGAAAGCCTTCTGATCCACCATGCAGAATCCTGTTCCTCTTCTTCCCTTCCCCAAATCTCAGTTCCAGGAGGAGATTTGGGAAAATCCCTGCCTTGAATCACTTGTCATGACAGCAATGCTAAAGTAAGTCCATTTGCAGTAGAACAGCATTGCCCGGAGTCAGGAGGTCATAGGGGCATTTGGGGTTTCCCTGCTGCAAACAGCTGAGGAAAACTCGATGGATCAAGAACAGTACTGTTAAGAATTTTAGGGAAATTTTCAGTGTTCAGCTAGGAATTAGGTTATATCTTATGGAGTATGGAGAGATATTAGATACCTGTATTTCCACTGAGATACCTATTCCTTAGATCTTTATAGTGTAAAGCACCAGACGACTGGCCAAAGTATGAAACTTCATCCAGTCTCTAAATAAAGCGGTGAAAAATGTCCCGACAATTGAACTGGATTGTGGCTCCAACATTGACTATGGTATTTAACCGTGCTTGGATTGCTGCTCTGATAGATTATAAAGCTCAGCTATGACATAAGGCCAAGGCCTTGGAAAGGTGTTAGCAGAGCTCCTTTAAATGAAGCGTTGCCAGAGACACCAGGTTGGCACAGACTGATGAAAATCCGAGTTAATGCCTGGCACTGGGGAACGGCCTCTGTGTCCATCAGTGTTCCTGGGAGCCTTGGAAAGTCTAGTACAGTGTATGTCACCCTTCACTGTAAGGCAGACACCTAGTGCAGCATCCTGCTCCTCTCATGCTCCTATTTTACCATGCAATGAATCGCAGTCCCCTCAAAGGTCTCTTGCTGTCTTCAGCAGCTCTCTCAAGTTGAGGCACCTCATGTCAGCACACCAATATATGTGAGATGAAACCTGCTTGTGCTGTGCCACACTGAAGGATTTGCTTTCTCTTGGAAGCTTAGCACCACCATCACTTTTTTTGTGTAGAAACGTGAGCAGACACCACTCTCCGAAGCTCGTAGGAGCTAGTGGGATAGCATAACCTCTCAAAATACCTAGTTATTCCTCTTAATGCCAGGAGAAGCCTAGACCTGAGACTTACACAGCTCTAAGGTGTCTAAAGGTAAAAGCCACAATACCACCCCAAAGGCTTGGGTTTGACTGGTGACAATATGCTCACATCCTTTTGACTGACAGTTTCCAAAGAAAGATGAGAGCTACATGAAATCTTGAACTTAGTTTCAGTTCTACTCTTGTCTGCTGAGAAGATGGTGGAAGGGCGCATATAGATGAAAATGCATGACCCAAGGAACAGAAGTGCAACAGTGATATGGGAGGTGCAGGTAGAGAGTGCTATCAGACGCCCTTTGGAAGAGTGTGTCCTCAAAGAGACCAAAATAATGACATAGGACACAACAAGAACAAGCAAAAGAGCCCGAGGAAATCAGACCACTATTGGCAACCACGATGCAACCAATCACGTAGGTGTCAGTGCAGGCCAGCTTCAGCAAAGGTGTACATCACAGAAGTAGTGGTCGATCTCATTGGGCCCACAAAACACTAGCTGAGCGGTCAGCAGGGTCTGTACCAGGGAGTGCACACAGCCTCCCACCCACGAAGCTGCCACCAGCCAGCCACACACATGCTTGTTCATAATGCTTGTGTAATGAAGCGGCTTGCATATAGCAGTGTAACGATCATACGCCATTGCTATGAGGATGAACATCTCCGTGCAGGCAAAGAGATGGACCCCAAAGAGCTGTGCTATGCAGCCCACAAAAGAGATGGTCTTCTTTTCAGCAAGAAGGTCAGAAATGAGTTTGGGAACTGTGACAGTAGAGTAACTGATATCTACAAAGGACAAGCAGCTCAGGAAGAAGTACATGGGAGAGTCCAGCTGTTGACTGTTCTGTATAGTGATGATGCTAAGCAGGTTTCCAAGAATGATAGTGGCATAGAAGACTAAGAAGAATGTGAAGCATACTTTTGCTAATGTATCATCTTGTGTGAGTCCCTGGAGGACAAACTCCATCACATTGTTCTTGTTCTTCACATAGGTCACGTAGACAGGACCTGAAGCACAGAATAAAGCCACCTGTGATGGCATTAGAAACACAGTGTTATCAGTACACATCCATGTCGATCACTGGTATGTTCAATATCAATGTATTCCCTTTTATGCCTTTTGGGGAAAGTTTCCTTTCAAAGTCAATGCTTCTCTCAAGGAGTGACAGTTGATATCTGACTCAGAATGTATTACTGAAGTGTGTAATAGGGAGCTCCGTTTATTGATTTGAGGGAGTTGGTGGAAATATCCTCCAGATTCATATTTCTGATCTTTGCCCCTTTTAAAAAGGAAGACTAGTCATTAGGTTGCCTAAACATCCACTTTTGAAGTGTTGATTTGGAAACGAAAAACTGACTGAGAAGGGTAGTGCATGTTTTGATTTGAGTCTCAACACATTAGTCATGCCCTAAGGAATTCTGCTCAGGCAGTGAACGTACCTTCTTTTTCAACCCTCTGAGGGAATTCAACAGAACTAGTCCTTACTAGTGCTCTCTGACTCTGGTAGAATGTCCATGCATTTCTGTGCAGCCATCAATATTCACATCATGACACAAGGCAGCTGGCTAATTAACATCACTTCAGCTATCAGTGTAGATCCTTCTGGAGGAGCTAAAGTGGACACCTACCTCATGTCTGTCTAGCAGAGATGTGCCTTTAGGCACAAACTGTCTTTAAGGCGCCCTAAGTGAAATCAGACCATGTTCAAGGCATGCCAGGAAACCTGAAGCAGGAGAGTCATTGTCCTATATGTGCTGTACTGGGCTACATCTTGTATTCACCTTTGCTGCACTCTGTGCAGTACGCAAGTATCACTAGTGTTCAGTTTCTACATTGAAAAGATAGACAGCAAGAACTGCATAACAATGTCCACAATACTGGCAAGTCCTCTGGGATCTTAATCCCAAAGTTAAGATTGAGTACATAGGAAGTGCTGCAGCTACCTATTGACTCCTTGACTCTGTAACACCAGAAACTTCCTTTTGACAGATATTTCTGGAAATGGCATATAACTGAAAAATAAGCAAAGAAGACACCAATTAAAACAAAGGGTAAAAAAAATTGAGTTCTTTCTAATTCATAAAATGCACCTCACAAAAGTCACTCAACAGTAATGCCTCTTTTCAAAGGCAGGATTTCATAGTCATGCTTGAACAAAACAAAGAAGCAAGACCAGAAAACTTGCACAGTTTATATTTGCTAGTCTCCAACAGTTTGCCTGCTATTCTCTGATGACCTTCTAGGACCACTTTAGGCAGTTTCATCAAAACCTCTCAGCTCCAAGCTGCTTCTTGTGTGTCACGAGAGCAGTCCACATCTCTGCCAGGGCTGAAAACTACAGGGGATGAAACGGACAGCCTGAATGTCTAGCTCCATTTCTCATTCTGCAAAAACAACTTCCAAGAGCATCTGCAAGAACAACTCTCTGTCTCTCTCCAGATGGGGAAGTTATGGCAGAAATATTTCAAGTAAATTGCACAGCAGAAGCACAAGCTTACCAGAAGCAATGAGATTGCAGAGGCATGTGAAGTTTTCTTTGTCAGAAAGAATCAGTGGACGGGGAGATAAAATATATGTTTTGGACAGCTATTAGAGTAATCTCTACAGGGTGACTCTGGAGCGTGATCACCTAGACCATGTCACATTGTGTGGAGGTTTGCTTGCTTTCTTGCTTGCTTTCCAATGCTGTCCAGATAAATGGACTTCATTTAGTATTAGCTATGTGCTTCTTTTGGAAACATTTCTATTTAAAATCAATGTCATGGCTGACCATTTGCAAGAGTTTGTGTTCACATTGCCCTTGCAATCAAATATTTTTTGAGTAAAGATGTCTCTTACACGTCTCAGATATTTTTTCCCTTCCAAGCCAATATTTCACATATGCTTTCTTCTTTCTTATTAACTTGCTCTTACCATTGCATGTTTGCAGCATAAATAAATATCAGAACTGTGCTATAGGACTGTTGGCACTTAGACATCTGGTCTGTACACGTTTGAAACAAGAAGTAAACGAGGAAATTATTTCAAGACTTTAAAAATGTTTGTGGTCAGGCCTCACTACTTGCCAGGTATTTTTACTCAGGCAATGCAAAATATAGAAGCAGCTGTTTAGTCCTCATATTAAGTCATTATAAGAATCTGGGCCAATGTGTAGAGGAATCAAATGTTGTTGTTGACACCTTCCATAAGCTATGGTCCCGCTGTTGCCTGCTAGCATCCAGCAGCCGGAAGAGAAATCAGAAAAATCATGGCGTTCTTCCCCAAAACATTAAAAAAAAAAAAAAGCAGTTTTAAAATTATAAGCCTTAGCTTGAACTGGCCGTGTGCCCTAACCCCTCAGCAGTTTCAGTATGAAGGGGGTCAGTGGGCCCCATCTGTCTTTCTACCTGCCCCACCCCGGGTGAGACAGACCAACCTCTGAAGGCGCCTGTCCCTCTCTGTTGACAGTGGTGCTGAGCTAGAAAACTGTCCTTCATTGCATGAAGAATTTAGACTGCTACAAATAGGTGGGGCTGGTCCCACCTTTAGCTGTGTCCACAGAGTGTGAATGCTGGGTGAGGGACATGCTGGCCCAGGCCTGAGGGACACTATCCCTCTAAGCCTTGAGAATCAGGATTTATCCCAGTTCCGTCCTGCTGGCTGCCATCCACATAACCCACCACGGTGAGGAGAAGACACTGAGACATCTTCAGTGTACTGGTGCATGCCTGTGAAATGGGAACCCACTCTGCCACCCCCTGCATAGAGCAGAGGACATTCGGGGAACCAGAGCATTTCTGACATTGTCCCAGGGTTTGGTCTGTAGATCTGCCGCTCTCCTGTGCAGGGAACACCTTCTTATCTTGAATCACACTTAAGCCATGTTAAGGTGCAACACAAGTGCAAGCCAGTGTTTATAGGGAACATGAAGTGAAGGAAGAAAAAAGAAAGTGCTTTAGTTACTTTCAGAGTGCATTACACAGATGTCTTTCTCCCTCACGCAGCTCATTTGCTCTTTTCCTCCTGGCAAGGTAGGAGTCAGGGTCCCGTGGCTCCTCGTGGCTCCTTCGTCCTTGTGGAGAACCTTAGCTGCTACAACTAACCTCCCTGTGGCAGCTGTGACTGGCTCTGAGATGATTTAATCTTCCATCTTCACATTTCTTCTCTTCCCTCCTGCAGGAGTAGCTGCTCCAGCTATTCCCTTGGAATACATGTTTCTTCCTTTGCCTGGGCCTGTAGATGTGCCCTGTTGGGCTAGGAGTTATCCTGCGTACAGGAATTATTCCCAAACAACTCTTTTTTTTCATTGACACATAAAATTGTGCCCCCCAATGCTTTCTTGGGTGGCGACAATTTCCTACAGTAAGCAATTTATCTTTCACTTGGATCTTTGATTCTCTATTAGTCTAAACATTAAAATGCAAAATCTGAGGCAGAGATGAAGGGCAGAGGGGATGGCTAGGAAGGAGGGCATTAGTGACAGGTGAACTACTGCAGAAAGGCAGAGAGTTGCTGCACTGGAATGGGAAGGGGAGAAGCTTCTCCTCATATCATCTGCATCAGCAAATGACCCAGCCAGCATCTAATATCAGCAGTTTAATTGCTAACCCATGGATTCAGCATATGACAATGCAGTACTCCTAAGAAGGCATTTACTCCAAAGTAAAGGGGAAGGAAGCCTTTGGTACAATTGCTTCCAGCAGCAGGGGACCAAGAGCCTTGCAGACACCTTGGGCCATCGTTTCCTAGCTGAGTAGATTACAGAGTAGATGGAGTTTGTCTGACGGAAAGTTTACACCCGGGAGAGCTCGGACTAATGGGATGCTCTGCCTGGAACACATTTTAATATTTTTCATAGCATTCATTTCTTTATTTGCTGGTGTCTCAGCAGTGCTTGGAAGCCCCAGTCCTGCGCCTGTGCTGTTCAAAAAGAGAACATAAAGGGAATCCTTGCTAGTCACAGAGTTTACAATGCCATTCCAATCAAAACATGAACTTTCAGCGTCTTCCTAATTACTGCAACAGCTAAAACCAAGCTTTTCTTCAAAAGGGAGCTTTCAGTAAATTTTCCAAAATGGAATTATAGTGAGAGAGACTTGATTTTCTCAGCTCCTGAGAAAATGTTACCACAGTTCTACACCTCACCCTTTTCACTCCAAACTTTTCTATTCCACAGTTTTCTCATGGCCCCTTTTCATCTCCTCATTTTTCAGCGTGTAGATGAGTGGGTTCAGCATGGGTGTGATAATACTGAAAAACACAGCTAACCTCTTGTCCTCCGAGAGACTGCTGGATGGGCGTATGTAGGTGAATGTGCATGGCCCAAAGAAGAGAATCACCACAGTAATGTGGGACCCACAGGTGGAGAGGGCTTTCTTCCGCCCTTCGGACGTTCGGCTTTTCAAGGAAAACAAAATGACAATGTAGGATGTGAGCAGGATGATGAAAGAGACCAAACAAATCATTCCAGTATTGGCAACGACAATGACGCCCACAACATAGGTGTCGGTACAGGCCAGTTGTAGTAGGGGATGGACATCACAGAAGTAGTGGTCAATTTCATTGGGGCCGCAAAAAGGGAGGCTAATGGTTATGAGGGTCTGCACCAGGGAGTGCACAAAGGCCCCCACCCATGAACCCATCACCATCCAGCCACACACACGCCTGGTCATGAGGGTGGTGTAGTGCAGGGGTCTGCATATGGCAAAGTAGCGATCATAGGCCATCACTGTGAGGATGAAGATTTCAGCGCAGCCAAAGAAGTGTAACCCAAATAGCTGTGCCATGCAACCCCCAAAGGAAATGGTTTTCTTCTCAACAAGGAAGTCAGCAATCATTTTGGGAGCTGTGGCAGAAGAGAGGCAAAGATCTGCAATGGACAGGTGGCAGAAAAAGAAATACATGGGGGAGTTCAGACTCTGACTGCTGACTACAGTGACAACGATGAGCAGATTTCCTGCCAGAGTAACAATATAGAAGAACAAAAACACCACAAAACATATTTTCTGCACCCCTTGGTTCTTTGAAAGGCCCAGAAGAATGAATTCCTTCACACTGCTTACGTTCTCCATGTTGATCAGTCAGGTGGCAATATGCAATATACAGCTTATACACCTGGGAAAACAAAGACAGACACATGATTCATCACCATTTTTTTCATTATTAATAATGAGTTCTATATCAGAAGTGGATACAAACCAAGAAAGAAATAGCGTTAGTATTAAGCTTATGAAGTGTTTAGTTTCTGTCATGTATTTTTTAACGGCTATTTAATCCTCCACAGTACAAAACTTCTGCCATGGCTTTGGAGGCACGGAGATAGGTGCACTCTGTGATATGTTCCTTAATCCTGGTCTTCCAGGATCTTGAAGGACTGGCTCCATGGCTGATAGCCTTCCATGCACTAAGGACAAGGCCAGAGTGTTCACCTTGGGCACTACAAGGCAGATAATGCAGCATGTTTGCCCTCAGGGGAGACAAAGTCCCTGACAGCAATCTTTGTAAAATGGGTGTCTTTAAGAGTACCTGGAAATATTGCTCAGAATGATGATTTCTTTTGTAAGTAAAAATGATCTTCGAATTCTTGTTTAGAAGGGAAATGTACCCACAGGCAGAGAAAAGAACTCTCTTGTGTATAGACATTTTGAAACGTAAATATGAAATGTCACAGGCTGAAAAATGAGTTCTGGGAAGGTTATCTATCATGGAGGGGAAAAAAATTGCACATATGACTTAATGTAGTATTTCACATTGTTCTAAATCTCAGCATTGTTTCTATCAGAGGAAGGAAGAATGAAAGACTCTTGTGAGATCTTCTGTCCCAGCACTGTACTGATTTTACCTAGTGTGATTTTTGATACGCTCTGCGTGATCCTTTCAAGGCTTAACTTAGCTTAATGAAGCTAATCTAACTAAACTCCTAAAACAGCCAGTATAAGTCTGATTCATAGGCTGATTCAGAATGGCTAAATTAGGGTCCTTTGCAGAACCCTTTTTTCCTCCATTCACTATGAGGAGCTTAAGCAAATTAGCACCACCAGGTTAGAATGACCTTTGGAGAATAATCCCTTTTGGTGCCTGAAAGTAGCTCAGAGCTTTTTGTAATGCCATCCACCTGTTTTAGGTTATGGCTGAGCTCCTTGTCCCTAGGCATTTCTACATCCATACAGTTTCTCATTCGAGACAAGGTCACATTCCAGCATAAACATGGGACTTCTTTGGTTCACCCTGTATTCCAGCTACAACCCATCGAGCATTACATGTCACTAATAAATGAGTAGCCTACATCTTTAGAAAGAGTGTAACGTCTCTAGCTTGCCTTTATGCACCCAGACCACCAGAGTTCCTTTGGTCAAAGAAGTCTGGGAACCACCAGATTAAACTCTTCACAGAGAGTTTAAGGTCAGCCAAAAGCAGGCACTCTTTTAATAAAAATATCCACTGTATGGGCTTCCTTCTAGCATCAAAACATTCCCCGTCAGCTGGTGTTAAAATGCACCATTTTAAGTCCTGCAGAACGCCATCACAACCAGGTCTTCTCATTTGTGTTGGTGATCTGTGAGCAAATCTGTGGAATGATTCAGTTAAGCCAAGTTATCTACCAACTACTTCAATCTGCAGCATAATCAGAAATTCTCGTGCAGGCACAAAGTGATCAAGCATCCACAGGAAACACTGAAACTGAGAAAAACCAAGATTACTTTCAAACCCACAAAGTGAAGCCGAGAGAGGAAGTGGGCAAAGTTAGGGACTTTTCCTATGCTTACAGTTGTACTTACACTAGATGAAAGTTTTTCAAGCAGAAGGGTAAAATTTACATGGATGGTTCCTTTTCAGATATTTCTACAAGGAAAAGGATCAGTAAGAACAACGGGAGGTCAGTTTCTCCCTCGTCTTACCAGGTCGTGATCCTTTCTACCCCTCTTCCTTCTACTGAGCAACGACATAGACTTCTCAACAAAATAAATGACAGGGATGAAATGAGCACACCTTTATGGCTGTGCAGTACCCAGTCGAAAAGAAATAGCTGGGCTCCATCCAAGCCAGAGCATGACTGGAAGCATACCACAGCAATCGCAGGGCCATATTTAGCCAGTCAGAAAGGAGTGACCAAGAGAGAAATGGTCAGGGGAAACTATATGCCGGAATACCAGCAGATGGCAAACACCTGAGCTAAAAACAAGGTGTGCATCTACAAAAGGACCGATTCACAATTCAGACAGCTCGACTATGTATCTTGCTTGATAAGGTCCTTTCCATCACCACCAAACTGCATTTAACAAACTACCCATCTGTCTGATCTCATCTCATTGACTTAAGTCATGTAGGCACCTGTACCTAAGCTAGGCATATTACACCTGACCAGTCTACTTGTAGATGTGATGAATCATGTGCTGCAGGTACCCGTTTCTTACTGTTGACTCCAAGAGGATTACTAGAATGACTAATTCAGTAGAGGATTGCCACCAGTTATGGCTTATCTCTTCAAGTGCCTTTGCAGGGGTAGACCTGAGCTATATGACATAATGCAATCAGCTGCAAAATAAAATGAATCTCATGTGTACTCTTAACATCTCAAAAAGGGAGAGAAATTGCACCATCTCCTTACTGCATGCATTCTTCCCTAAAATCTCAGGTGGTTATGGGAAACAAAAGAATAATATCGAAGCAATCGAATCTGCGGCTGTAGAACTAGCTCTGTATATGATTCTAGCCAAAGACAACTAGAGACAGTTGATAACTTCAGTGGAAGTTCCTTTCTGTATTTTCACATTTGTTCAAGAAGAAAGGAAAGGGAAGAGGAAAGCAAAGCAAAGCAAAGCAAAACAAAACAAAGCAAAGCGAGAAGGCAGAGAAGCTGCAAAACTTACCTCGCCAGTGTTTAGAGATCTAATTTTTTGTGTAAGGGCTGTACAGCTTTATCTCCTCAACTTCTGTCTCCCCTGGTATGAATGTGTTAGAGCACAGCGCCTTTAAAGAACATAGAATGGCTTCTGGAAAGCTTCCAAAACTTGCTTAGGAGGTGGCTGTCAGTGTATAATCCAACCCCATCTAATGTATTACTTGCTTTCGTGTGTCACAAGTGTATCTTGATGTTTCCTGCCTGTGTGAGAAGTGGTTTAATAGGCTGTGTGGATGATGTGACCTGGGTGTGCTGAATGATGCTTTCATATCCCAGGGCTGAGAAGAAAACCATTTAAGCACCAACCTTTAACCCTCTCCCAGGAAATCTTCCACCTGAAGGGCTCTTGGGGCTGGAGGAAGGAGGGGTGGAGGCTTCGTGAAGGGAAGGCGTGAAAGAAAGCGGCAAAGGAGGAGAATGAGTTCTGTCTTGACTGAAAAGTTTAAGTAAATATATTTTAAAGAAACAGTTGTCAGTCAATGCTTTTATAATGATAACACAAAGGCATTTCAGGGTTTCTCCATAAGAAATAACACTCAAAGGAGTAGCTGAATATTCAACTGGACAAGCATATGCATGGACCTATGCAGTTAACGCTTCTCGGAGTTCTTCCTTACTCCAAGATGATAGTTGTATAGATTTCCCATGTGTAAAGGGCCATTAGGTCCACTGCTCTGGCTTCCTAGCATTGTGAATACTAAAACAGTCCATTTGTAATCTAGATATTTTCTCTCCTTTTTTAACTTCTGTGTATTCCAAAAAACATGTAAAAGAGAAATCTTCATTAAAGGAAAAAAAAGAAAGAAACCTCAAGCTGTAAGAAGAGTCACCATCCTCCAGGGATGGTAAAGAATTCCTATCACAGGAGTCTTTTAAGGACAGGTTGGGCTCATTTCTCTCAGGAGTGGTTACGATGAAGTTTTTATAGGGACAGAAGATGTCCTGGGTGACCTCTTGATGACCTTCCAAGTCCTATCTCACCAGAAATTTCATCACTGGAAATCCAGTGAATAAAGCCTCTTTGCAAGAATTTGCATGTTTTAACAGAGGTCAGTGAATTACCAAGTCAGTCAAAAAAATCCTTCATTTACGAATTGGGAAACTGAGGGAGGAAGTCACCTATTTAATGCCAATGGAAGTCAGCGAGTTTAACCCTGACTTAGTCACTCTAGGCTCTTCTGCGCAAAAAAATGAATGTCTCTGGAGGCAGATGCATCTGATCTACCTCAGAACTGATTTTAGGATGCAATTAGGTCTGAAACAGACATCTAGCTTTTAAACAAAATAACTTGGGGCGGACAAATCTCACTGTCATGATGGGCCCCATCTTTCTTAACCTGAGCAGCTGCAGTCAAAGGTGAACCTATGAAATGAAACCAACGAAGCAAATAGACATGCTGATTTATAGCAGCATATCATCTCAACCAAGGCCCAAGTCAAATTCATCGTTTCTCTCAACTCTACTGTGTATTTGTAGCTTATGCCTCACGGATGTCAGGAAAGACATTGTCTCAGCTACTGTCCTTTGCTTTGTTTTGCTGAAATTTCTGGAAATGTGGAATGGCCTGATAGCAACATAGTTAATGTCTCCATCTCCTCTGCACAGAATGCCAGCGATCTCCACAGTGAAAACAGAAATCCTACAGTTAATGAGAATAAAAACTGGTAAAGAAATGCCTTGGTGAAAATAGTCCCCTAACTTAAATATCCTTTTACTGTCACCTGGAGTCTTGGGCAGCTTAATGAGGGTTAACAGTAGTCACTACAGGAAACAAGAGTATTGGGTAAGAAGGTAAACAAAGTCTTACAGTCTTTGGGAAAGGAAGAGGAACAACAGATGACAGAAGCCAGAGATCAGGCCAATAGCATCTGGCCTGCTAACCTAGTATGAGTCAGCCTGCCACTTTCTGTACCCAGTGGCACACATGGCAGCAACTTGGCTAGCATCGTATTCATGTCCTTTTGTTTCCCTAGCCAAATGGACTACCAGAGGTGACTTAATGCACAAGTCCAAATGAAGAATTGCTGCTACCTCCTGCTGCAAAATAATTCCCCGTAGGGGCTGTGCTTAGTGCCAGCAAAGGAGAAAGGTCTTTTCTCCATTTTCTTTCCACTTACCGTGGCACCTGGCTCTGGACACCACTATGGCAGCAGGTCATGATCAGGGGAGCTGTGATTTGGACAAGGAGGGACTGTGCACGGTGGGATGAACGAGGTTTTGCAGCTGGATAGTGAATACTGGCAAGGGGTTTGTTGACAGAGCCATGGTGAATGTGTGTTGTGAATTTGATGATGGGCAGGATGGGGACAAGGCAGGGTGTGGAGGGAAGTTGTGAAACTTGAAATGGATGCTACATGGCCAGGGACTGTCTTCATGGAGTTTGTGAAATCAGAAGTGCCTGAGGTGTGGTGAGGGCCTGTTCTGAAAGATATCATGAAGTGGCAGGTAATACTGTGGGTGCTAAGCTGTGTTGAAAGACCTTGTGACATCAGAAGCGGGCATCGTGTTTTGAAGGGTAACACTAGGAGAGGTTGCAGAATTGTGGCTGCTGAGGTGTCATAAGGCTGGCTACAGAGTTCAAGGAGACCCTACCGTAGAACAGGTAATGTGAAGTAGGAGGGGACAATGTATGGTGACAGCTTGTGTTGGGAGAGGTTTTGAGGTCAGAAGAGGACACGCGGTAGTGATGAGTGTGCTAAGGGGGGTTCTGCAGTGACAGTGGACCCTTGGGGAATGAGAAGTTGTGTTGAGGGAGGTTGTGAAATCAGCAGCAGGCATTATGGAAGAGGACTGACAACTTCTCAGTCTGTGTGACCCTGAGCAGCAGTAGAGCATCTTCTGCAAGGTCTGTGAAACTAGAGCTGCTCATGGATGCAGCTGGGAAGCAAAGCATCAGTGCAAGAGTCAAGCTATAACTTTGGACAGACAGTTCTTGTGTTCTTTATATCGTGAGACTGTCTGAAGAAGGGAGAAGTAGCGAAAAAACATTTCCTAAGCCATGACAGTGACAGGTTCTGTGCTGGGAGGGAAGGGGGAAGTGGTTGAAATCTAAGTGACCACATGCAACAGACTAGATATTTCCCCAAGAGAGTGATTGGCTGTTTCTCCAGACGTCACATTGAAATGACCGTGGCTTTTTTAACAGTGTCTAAATAGCCCAGCACCAGGATTTGATTTTACAGCACAAGGATTTTATCTGGACCATCACTCACAGAATTCAGGTGACAATTTTCACCAGCAGATCCACCCCAGGCAGTTGCTGCAAATAGTCCCTGAAATACCAAGGAACCCACAAGAAGGTGAGAAAGTCCTGGATGGCTGCAGTGGTCTTTGCCATTGCCCTCTGTCTCTTGCTTTCTGCCATGATTTTGGAGAGATGGTGAGGGGAAGGGAGGAGAAAAAAGAACTGGAGGAAAGGAGCTCAAATATTTTCCTTTCCTGCTGGTTAGAAATTGGCTATAGCTACACAATTGTCTCGATCATCTTCAAGATAAGGAGATCTTCTTTCTAGGGATCTTTTTCCAAGAACAAATGCTATTGCATTGCCCTAAATGCCCATCCGTCATAGAAGGTGGCATTCTTCAGAGATCAAACACTAGCAGTTTTGGTCTTAGATGATCAATTAAGATTAGCTGAGAAAACACAACAGCATAACTCTGTGTCCAGACAAGGAGATGTCTTTGTGGTGTCAAGTTTGTTCAGACTAACAGCTGCCACAAGAACTATACTGTACTCAGCATGTAAGCCATAGGAAGGATGTTTAATCTCAAGGGAAAGAAAGACCAGCTAGACTGCTGCTGTTTGATGCAGGCTTTCATTAATTAGTTTCATTAAGGAAGTAGACTCAGGTTTTGAATATGCTTTGGAGGCAGCAGTCTTACCAAAGGAGTCTACCAAAGTCTTATAAGAGATATACGAGAACTGTGAGCAACTTTTCCACTTGCTTTTGCATGGTCTATGGAAGTCATAGGATGGTTACTTCACTTGCATTATATGGAATGCAAAGTTTTTGATGATTCGGCATATCTCCACAGGGCGTCCATTACAACCAGTATGACACTACGTGACAGTACACTATCAGTCGCCCAGGGTGATGCTGTTTAACATTACGAAATCTGATTGAAATGCCTTAGCTAGAAACGTAATCACCTGATGTTCCCTAAATGGCCAATGGAGAGAGAGGCACCTCCAGAGGATGACCCACATTTCAGGTGCGGTGAATTGCCTTGTGGAGATGATGGCAGCAGGGAGGTAAAACAACCACTTTCTTAATGTGAGCACCTGGTCAGAAGGTTGGAGTGGGCAAAGGCAGAGGTAGGTGCCACTCAAATAGTTGTGTCCTCTTTAAATCAGTTGGCAAATTACTTCAGGTCACACAGAGAGGTTGTGGCAGAGGAGTGTGCTGCAACTGGATTCTCCAAAGGGTGGGTAACCACTAACCATCGGGTCTTCCTTTCTCCTCACAGCAGACTTGGTTCACAGAATTAGCGGCTACTTCAGGTACTTTCTACTGTGGATCAAGGTCTGATAATTTTTCACTGTGGGAGATCTGCTGCGACCCCACAACCAGATGGAGAGGAAGTGGACACAGTCATAAGGCCATATATTTTCAGTGGGCTTGCTACAGATGTTCAGGGAGCAGGTAGCCTTGTGAGTGCTGTTGGGCAAGCAGTAAGCTACTCTACTAAGATAAAGAAACAGAAGGTGAGTTTGGACTCAGATGTTACATGCAGGACTTACCTGCCTGTTCTGAAACAAACTGTGCTACAACAGACATTCCTTGCTTTCTGAAAGAGACAATGCTTTTTATTTCCCTTAGTCCGTTTCAGAAGTACATACTTAAATTCTTTCTGGGATCTAACAGGCTCTAAAGGCTTGATGTTAGAAATACTCGAGGTCCCATAATGGCTGAGGATGGAATCTTCTAGCTCCCTACAAAAGAGTATGCCGCAGTGCCAGAAGTTCCCTGGGTTCAGTCAACCCTAAAAGACACATCCTGCAAGCTGTGGTGATGACATTAAGGGTGCAATTCACCTTACCTGTCTTTAGCCATCCAGATGTTAAGCTGCTAGATGAAGCTAGCACCATGGGATGTGTCTGCAGTCAGCAGAGAAAGACAGGCAGCTGACTGTGCACACCTAAGACACCTATCTTAGGGCCAAAATATTACCCTTGCAGGTGCTCCTAAACCTCCATTAATTCTAATGGTAGCTTTAAAAGCTAAGTGCAATGAGACGTTTGTATTCTTAATGGATAAAGTTAGGTGCAATGGTTCCACTTGGATTCTCAACCAAGCACTGCCAGTGTATATGCCTGTCGCAGACTCATGCGGCAAAACTATCCCCACTGCCCCGGCTATCAGCTGGACGAGGAGATTACCTGCATAGTCTTTTCGTGTAGCACTGGAGACAGGGTGGGTTGTTGAGACGAAACAATAATGTTTCAATTTGTCACATTTCACCCGTTCAGGCAGTCTGTCTCCCCACTTGCTGTGGCATTTGACAAAGGGATAAGGAACTATTCGTGTCGGTTAGATTATCCCATGATTCACCTCTTCACCACTGTCCTTATTTTGACTTGTTTCTCTCTTCTTTTTGACTATCTCCTGCTGTCTTTCATGGCACTTCTCTATCTTATCATGTCCAAATTAACAGCTGGCAGGGCGAGTAGGAAAGAGTCACACAGTTTGACCTCATTGCACAAAAATGGAGTGAATTTTATTTCTGGACCTTTGGTTTTGGGGTTTTTTTGGGGGGCAAGATTCTCATTCAAATCCCAGTATCATGGAGGAGGGAGCAGGGTGAATTGACAGAACGGTGTGAAAGGATTATTTAAGCCATAATTCCAATGTCATGTGAGGGTCAGACACTTTCTCCTACACATGCTTCTTAAAACTTCTGAGAAAGAAATTAGTAAGGCCTGACTCTGTCAGACTGAATTATTATCTATACATAAGGCTCCAGAGGCCAAACCAATCACATTAAACTACATTTCATTAAAATAGAAATCAGTCATCAACATAAAAACTACCAGCTATATGACTACTCGACGATGTTTTCTGGGAGTATGGATAGGAAAAACTCAGTCTGATTTAATGCTGCTTAAATTTGTATGTTGACTATCTACAACTTTCATACACTTTTGACAATATTCATCTAACCTAATCCTAGCTATGTGAAGCAAAGACAATTATATCTGAGCTAATATCCCTGGGTTCCCTTTTTATTAAGACAAGAAAATGAGGAACTTTTCGGGTATGATCAATCTGAGCTAACATTGCTTTATTTTAGCCTACTTGTTTCCCACCACTGGCTGTAAAAGGAGCCTCAAGAAATAAGTTCAAAAAGAGACACATACATTGCAATCTAGCTTTTCCTACGTGCCACACACAATTTGGCCTCAGATACGGTGTTTTAAATGACACATAGAAGCTCTGGGCTCCAAGTCCAAACACAGCAATCCTTCCCTGAATCTACCTCTGGCTACAAAGAGCTGGAAAGACATTGCAAACACCACCAGATGATCATGAGAGAAAGTCACACGAGCTACCACCTCTGTGCTCTCTGCTTACAGGTCTGTGTGAAATCAGAGACAGTGACAGATCAGTACTTCACAGTGAAGCCCTCATTATGAGTGCTAAAACTACATCAACCTTCCTTCCAAATACAACCAGCCTGGCTGAAGGGGCTAATTACAGTGGGACTGTGCAAAAGGCAGAGCCGTCATATGCTCTCCTCAAGTTCATGGAGAGCTTCTGCCTCATCAGCTCTGCCTCTGGCATGGTGGGAAATGGCATGGTTCTGTGGTACCTCGGCTTCCGCATCTGGAGGAACCACTTCACCGTCTACATCCTGAACGTGGCTGCCGCTGACTTTGGCTACCTGCTCTGCATCGCCATCGAAACAGTTCAGTACCTGATGCAGTTCAATGTGGGAGTGCAGTTTGGGATATTCCTCTTCCTGGATCTTTTCACGTACGGAACTGGCTTGTATCTCCTGACAGCCATCAGCATTGAGAGGTGCCTGTCTGTCCTCTGTCCCATCTGATGCCGAAGCCATCGCCCAAAGCACTTGTCCGGCATCATCTCCGGCCTGCTCTGGAGCCTCTCGCTGCTGCTGAACATGCTGGGGTACGTTTCTAGCACTGTTCGCCCCTCTAGCAACTGCCACATACTCCTCATCACCACTGGAGTCCTGGACTTCCTCTTCTGCACGCCCCTCATGCTGGTATTCAGCCTCACCCTCTTCCTCAAAGTCAAGTGCAGCTCCCAGCACCTCCAAACAGGCAGGCTCTTCACCGTGATTATGCTCACCGTCCTCTTCTTCCTCATTTTTGCTGTTCTGCTGAGTGTCCTGATCCTCTTTGACTTCTGGGGCTATAAATTTCTCTACTCCCCAGAGACTGGTTTTGTGCTGTCCTGCGTCAATAGCAGCCTCAGTCCAGTTCTTTACTTCATTCTGGGCAGCTACAGGGATCGGAGGATTCGGCTCACCCTCAGGCTGGCCTTCCAGAGGGCCTTTAAAGATTCAGCAGATGACAAAGATGAACGGGAAAGCCACAAACAATAACTATGCCCTCTTAAATTCATCCCTTCTTTTGCCTGAACACCTTCTGCATTGGAGACAAAAGGAAAGAGAGAGGAAGACTATGAAGATTCCTTTAAACCATTGGACTCTAGAAATCGGGGCGGGGGGGGGGAAGTGAATATAAAGCTTTAATTTAGGGTTATCCCAAGCCATGTTGCTAGTCTGCTACATTAAGCCCATATTCAAATGCCCTTTGTTCATTTAGACTCCTGCACAATATGGCATGAGAAGCAGGCTGCATAGCTTTCTATCTCTGCTTACTGTCACTGTCCTTGGGTGCTAAATTTATTAGACACCATCTTGAAATGTATCAGCCTGGTCTTTGTTTGCTTCTTGCTTTCAACCTTCACGTTAACTGAGAGCAAAAATCTCAGCTCCTTCTCCATCAATTTTCTTGCTCCTAAAGCCATTGCATAGACCACATATTGTCAAAAGTGTCTGGTCAAAAATAATTTCAAAAACAATTATTTTGGCAATAAACCATGTAAGGGATCTCTCCCCACCCCTCAACATTCATTTTTGGGAAAAAAAGAAGGTTTTCTAAAAGAAATGTGGAAGGAAGAATGACCACAATGTATTGAAGGAAGGGAGAGCTATATGGGGATGTATGTTCTCCTCTGCTTGAGTGCTTTTCCCCAGGTGTCTGCCTGGATGCTGTCCCTGCTTACCAGAAGGAACAGGCCAACCTCCCTCCAGCCACAAACTGAAAGCTCTCCCTGAAAAAGGAAGAGATGCAGGGTGAGGCAGCATGCAGGCTGTGAGAATACAAATGAAAAAAGGGATGTGAGTGTGTCAGAGTTCAAAGGAAGGAATCCTAAGGGAATAACGAAGAGAGTCCCCCTGCTGCCACAAAACTCCCACCATCTGTGGGGCACAGGACTGTGTAGGAAGTTCCTCAGGGCAGAGAGAAGGGAAGACTGACAAATTCCCATCCCAAAGAAGCCACTAGAGGTAGGAGAGAACTTGGCTAGCCCTGACCTTGCAAAGGAGGTAGCAGGAGGTGCAGTGGGTCGACCACCTGATTTGCTGGCAAAGGTTGCTGGGTAGAGCCAATCCCCCTTGCAGGCCAGAAGCACTCCTGTAAAACAGCAGCAAGCTGGGGAGGCAGTGAGGCTCTATCAGACACACAAGAGCCTGCGGGGGCAGCGAAGGAAGGCACACAGCAGGCGGTCCCCTTCTCCTGGAGTCTGCTCCAAAGACCCGCGAGGGCCCTGTGAAAACCTGGCCAGAAGTAATCCAGAACATCTTCTGGAGGATCACAGGGAGAATACAGGCAGGATCGACCTGTCAAGGACATCATCTCACCCTGAGCATGACTCTCAAGTAGTGTGACACATCCCTGCAGTGAAACGGGCTGATAGGGTTAATGCAAGAAATTCAGCCAAATAGAGAGCTGGGGCCAAAGCTGACTGCATGGTCTCTTGTACACTTTCCATGTCATCTGTCATGTCAGAGGTAATCCCCAACAGGCCATTCACTCTCTTTCTTCTTAAAAGAACAGATGTGATCTGAGAGGGGAAGTAATATGCTAATGCTACTTAAGATGACACAATTACATGAAACTTAGAAGTACAGATACTATTTTTCTGCTTTTCCTGTTCAGCTTTGTAAAGTGCGAGTACATCTGCCCTGGCAGTTAACTGGTCAGGAATCTGGACTGTTATGAGCTGCTGCTTATCCCTTCCTGGGGATTTTTATCAGCTGCATAAGGATACAAGGATATGGAAGAGCAGGGAGGAGAGTGCTGGAGGGTGAGGGAGGGAGAGAGGCAGTGGAGCAGTAAACACAGAAGGAAGCAGAGATTTGGGCCAGCAGTCCTTCACATTTTTCCCCAAGAAACCCTGCAGTCTGTATTGCATCCTTATGGAAACTGGCCTAAAGCGGATTGGCCCCACACTCCCTATATATATATATATATATATATATATATATATGTATATCTCAAGAACTCATCGTAATTCTTACTGGAAGTTTGCTCTTGGCTACCCGCATTCAGAACGCCCTTTCCAGGAAAAGCAGCCAAATCCTATCAGAGGTTGTCCTTTCTAGGCTGTGCAAGGTTGGACACCAACTTAACCTTACATTTTCTGAACACTAGATGGTTTCCGAGCTCATCGGGATTACCGTTCTTTTGAAACTGATCTCTAACAGGAAATAGCCTGCTAAAGACCATATCTCAGGAGAGAGATACTATCAAAAACCGTTTTTACCTGTTGTAGACAGAGTGCAGTCCAAACACATTTGTTAGCATGAAAATTAGAACCCTTGTACAAATTATACATATGCAAAGAGGAATTAGGGACACATTTGTCCAACAATTTTAAAAAGAACTGATGCTTTTTGTCATGTTCTGACATAGTGAATTGATCCCTGCAGCTCAAACCTGTCTCTGTCAGAGGCAAGGACTCCTTACAAAGCTTTCCTTGCTGGTGTTTCTGTCCCTGCTTTTCGCCTTCCTCTCCCATCCCTTAAGCAACCTTGTCACTTGGAAAGCTAGTATTTCCCAGCTGCATGATAGCTGGAATTTGTCCCCTCAACATCCCTCAGGACTTTTCGTGAAGAGGTCGATCTACACCAGCTCAAACTGAAGGAGAATTGAGCTCACAAAGTCTGGTTTTGTCTGAACATGGAGCAAGTTTCAGGGCATTCAGCCATGCTCTTGACTTCTAATCCTCTCTGTGTAGAGGAAATGACTCATGGAAAGAAAGTTCAGAAGACAAACAGGGCAAAAAAAAAAAAACGTTTTTAGCTGACAGAGATTCCTATTTTGTATAGATTGTTTCTGTCCTAGTAATTAGATGAATATTAGCACCCACTTAATAGTGAGATTTGTTGTTGTTGTTGTTGTTGTTGTTCTCTGCTCTTCATGGATCTCATGCGTATTTGGTAATATATTTTCTCCATCTGAAAATCCATCTGATTTTCTCAGTCCATTTTGCATTTTCTGGAGCTGCCTTAGGATGCATTTCCGTTATAGCTGTGCTTTGCATTAGAGTAGCAACATATGCATCACCCATTTTGTGGGATGTTCCTGACAAAGAAAAGGGATAAGAGAAGAACCAAGAACACTCATCATACAATGTGTCGTGGAGGGAATACTATTAAAACTACTGTCAAAGAGAACCCTAAATATAAGGCAAATCATACTGAAAAGAAATAAAGGGAAAACAAAAGGAAAAGGAAATGGTGACTGGACCAGGTAAATACTTTTTTATGTAAGACACAGGAAAAATCTTTGCTGAAAGTTTCACGGTGGGCTGAAAAAGGACAAACAAAAAGCCAAGGTTATTTGAGAAGAGCTAACTCCAGCCGTGCTAGTCTGGTACTACACAGCTGCACTTGCTCTTTGGCAAGGGAATAACATGTCCTGCAGTGATTTCAGAGGGAGCAGGACCAGTCCCTATGTGATTCAATGAACTACATAGGAGGATTTAGCATGCTTGGCATATTCCCTTGCAGCTGGCCTGCCCAAGTGGATCTTTTGTCATGCAAACAATTTATAGCATCCCCGTTACCCAATTCCACCCTGTAACATGTTTGATCTGGGTCCCAAGATGGCTCTTCATGTTCCACCTTTACCATACCGGCCTCAGTCCATCCTGTGCTTAATAAACTCCAGGCCTCAAGTGCTCCTCCCGTGCCATGCTCCTGACCTCATCAGACATTTGTGCTTGGGTAAACACCTGGCTGTTGGTCACAGCTTCTTACGGCTGCCTTGGTCCACACAAGAGCAAGGTTTTCATGTGAACTGCATTTGTGTAGCTCCAGCAAGGTGCAGAGGTATTACCTAAACCTACACATTCCCCCCGAGACTATCACAAGACACAGCAATGTTTCTACTAGTTATGGTCATTTTCTCTTCTCTTGCATTGTTCAAGAAAACTTCATTTAGAGATAAAATAAATGTAAAGTATTTAGGGTGGGAAGGATTTATCTTTAGTCTTGGTAAAAGCTAAGGGTAGGATTTAGGTCACCGGACTTTGGGTCCTCACAGTGTAGGTGTGCCAGGTGCCTAGGATCCCACTACAACCACGGAGATCCAGGAAATGCACTCAGTGGAGCCGAAAGAACAAGTGGATATAGAAGGAGAACAGCAGAGAGGTCTCATGGTTTCTAGTGAAATCTCTGCTAAAGCAATATTATAATCAACTGTCAAAGGGCTTCTCCAAACCTTGTTAACTGACATGAAATGGCTTCAGGAGTACTGTTACTCCGTAGAAAACAAACAAAAAAGAGAAGTTTTGACCCCTGTTAGTTCTTTGAACTAGTGGGATAGCTCGCATGACTGGAATGCTGTCATGGATGGCTACGTGCTTTTTAGGAAAGACAGGCCAGGGAAGTGAGGTGGTGGAGTTGCTCTTTATGAGAGAGCAACTGGAATGTATTGAGCTGTGCCTAGGGGTGGATGAAGAGCGAGTCGAGAGCTTATGGGTAAGGATTAAAGGGCAGGCTAGCATGGGTGACACTGTTGTGGGTGTTTACTACAGGCCGCCTGATCAGGATGAGGAAGTCGATGAGGCCTTCTACAGACAGCTGGAAGTAGCCTCATGATCCCAGGCCCTGGTTCTCATAGGGGACTTCAACCACCCTGAGATTTGCTGGAAAGACAACACAGCTAGGCACAAACAGTCCCGGAGGTTCCTGCAGAGCATTGGTGACAACTTCTTGACACAGGTGGTGGAGGAGCCAACAAGGAGAGGTGTGCTGCTGGACCTCGTACTAACAAACAAAGAAGGACTGGTGGAAGATGTGAAGGTTGGGGGCAGCCTTGGCTGCAGTGACCATGAGATGGTGGAGTTCAGGATCCTGCGAGGAGGCAGCAGGGCACTGAGTAGGATCGCAACCCTGGACTTGAGGAGAGCAAACTTTGGCCTCTTCAGGGACCTACTTGGAGGAATCCCATGGGTTAGGGCCCTAGAAGGAAGGGGTGTTCAAGAGAGCTGGTTAATATTCAAACATCACTTCCTCCAGGCTCAAGATCGGTGCATCCCTATGAGTAGGAAGTCAAGCAAAGGAGGTAGGAGACCTGCATGGATGAGCAAGGAGCTCCTGGCAAAACTCAACCAGAAGGAGGAAGCATACAGAAAGTGGAAAGGAGGACAGGCCACTTGGGAGGAATATAGAAACATTGTCAGAGTATGCAGGGATACGACGAGGAAGGCTAAGGCCCATTTGGAATTAAATCTGGCAGAGGATGTCAAGGACAACAAGAAGGGCTTCTTCAAAGACATCAGTAGCAAGAGGAAGACTAGGGAAAATGTGGGCCCTTTGCTGAACGGGGAGGGTGCCCTGGTGAGGAAGGATGCAGAGAAGGCAGAGTTACTGAATGCCGCCTTTGCTTCAGTCTTTCCTGCTCAGGCCAGCCCTCAGGAACCCCAGACCCTGGAGGCAAGAGAGAAAGTCTGAAGGAAGGAAGACTTTCCCTTGGTGGAGGAGGATCGGGTTAGAGATCATTTAAGCAAACTTGACACCCACAAATCCATGGGCCCCGATGGGATGCACCCACGAGTGCTGAGGGAGCTGGCAGATTGTATTGCTAAGCCATTCTCCGTCATCTTTGAAAGGTCTTGGAGAACAGGAGAGGTGCCTGAAGACTGGAAGAAAGCCAGTGTCACCCCAGTCTTCCAAAAGGGCAAGAAGGAGGACTCAGGCAACTACAGGCCAGTCAGCCTCACCTGCATCCCTGGAAAGGTGATGGAGCAGCTCATCCTGGAGGCCATCTCCAAGCATGTGGAGGACAAGAAAGTGATCAGGAGTAGTCAGCATGGCTTCGCCAAGGGGAAATCATGCCTAACCAATCTGATAGCCTTCTCTGATGGAATGACTGGCTGGGTAGATGAGGGGAGAGCAGTGGATGTTGTCTCCCTTGACTTGAGGAAGGCTTTCGACACTGTCTCCCATAGCATCCTCATAGAGAAGCTCAGGAAGTGTGGGTTAGATGAGTGGACAGTGAGGTGGATTGAGAACTGGCTGAATGGCAGAGCTCAGAGGGTTGTGCTCAGTGGCACAGAGTCTAGTTGGAGGCCTGTAGCTAGCGGTGTCCCCCAGGGGTCAGGACTGGGTCCAGTCTTGTTCAACTTCTTCATCAATGACCTGGATGAAGGGACAGAGTGCACCCTCAGCAAGTTTGCTGAGGATACAAAACTGGGAGGAGTGGCGGATACCCCAGAGGGCTGTGCTGCCATTCAGAGAGACCTGGAGAGGCTGGAGAGGTGGGTGGAGAGGAACCTCCTGAAGCTCAACAAAGGCAAGTGCAGGGTCCTGCACCTAGGGAGGAATAACCCCATGCACCAGGACAGGTTGGGGCTGACCTGCTGGAAAGCAGCTCTGTGGAGAAGGATCTGGGAGTGCTGGTGGACACCAAGTTAAGCATGAGGCAGCAATGTGCCCTTGTGGCCAAGAAGGCCAATGGTATGCTGGGGTGCATCAGGAAGAATGTTGCCAGCAGGTCGAGGGAGGTGATCCTCCCCCTCTACTCAGCCCTGCTGAGGCCACATCTGGAGTACTGTGTCCAGTTCTGGGCTCCCCAGTACAAGAGGGATGTGGCACTATTGGAGCAAGTGCAGCGAAGGGCTACAAAGATGATTAGGGGACTGGAGCATCTCTCTTATGAGGAAAGGCTGAGAGAGCTGGGCCTGTTTAGCTTGGAGAAGAGAAGGCTGAGAGGAGATCTTATTAACGTGTACAAGTATCTGAAGGGAGGGTATCAAGAAGATGGAGCCAGACTCTTTTCAGTGATGCCCAGTGACAGGACGCGAGGCAACGGGCACAAACTGAAACACAGACAGTTCCATCTGAACATGAGGAAAAACTTCTTCGCTGTGAGGGTGACAGAGCACTGGAACAGGTTGCCCAGAGAGGTTGTGGAGTCTCCTTCTCTGGAGATATTCAAAAATCCGCCTGGACGCGATCTTGGGCAACTGCTCTAGGTGACCCTGCTTGGGCAGGGGGTTGGACTAGATGATCTCCAGAGGTCCCTTCCAACCTCAACCATTCTGTGATTCTGTGAAATGGCTTCAGGAATACTGTTACCCCATAGAATTAAAATGAACAAAAGAGAAAAGTTTTGACCCCGTTAGTTCTTTGAATGTTCTGGTGCAAACATTTTCCCTTCTTTCTCTGCCTTCAACTTAATTTCAAAAAATCAGATTTAGATCCATTCCTTTTAAATCCAGCCCTTCACTTGCTCACAAACTGTTTTAGTGTTAATTCGATCCACGCACCAGCCAACCCAGAAATAGAGTAATGGAGACACAAAGGAGGGAAGGATTGAGGGCAGGAGCCAAAAAAAACAAAAAACAAATAGAAAGTCTGGAGAGCTGGATGGAGAGGCAGAGAAATGCCCTTTCAGCCCTGCAGCAACAGGCAAGTGCCAGTGCCAGGAAGAGAGGTGACCCTCCCAGCAGCTACTGGGAAGACAGTGAGATAAGGTGCTGTGGCTGGGAGCTGAAAGCTTTCTCAGAAGCACTAGGGTGAGAGGCCTTGCATGGCACTGCGTAAGGGGAGCGAGGCATCCCCAGTGTGGGGCGAGACGGTGGTGGGGAAGAGATTTGGCACAGGCACAGGAGGGTGGCTGATGGCTCAGCAGGAGCTGTGTGCTGCAGCCACATAGGGGAGGGAAAAGCTCCTTACAAGCACCTTTCTCTCCACTGCCTGTACAGGCAGCCTAGGGCAACTAACTCATCTGGAGATGGCCATCTTGGGCGAAAGCTGGGAGAGATGAGTTGAGATGTCCTCTGGGGACAGCGATGGAGAGGCTCAGGGTGTAGGTGAGGAATTGGTGCTCTTCTCTACACACACAGAAACACCACGCATCACTCCAGGACCCCTGTGTGTTGACCAGAGCAGCCGTGGCACCAGCTGAACGGTCCCCTAGGTGTTCAGACCTGAAGGATGTTTCTATACAAGCCCAAAATAGCCAGGATGAAACTCATGCCTGCTGAGAGTGGCCTCCCAGGAGCTGCCAGAATGCCCTGGAGTCCTGCAGGCCTGACCTCAAGTCAAAGTGAGGGAAGAGACTCCCTGTAAGGTTCAGGGTCCCAAAGACATGCCCAACATCCTGGGTCACTCTTCCTCCCCGCGCTCTGCATGCTCTGCATAGCCATGCTCTGTGCACCATGTCCCCTTCCACAAGGGGGGACCACGTAATGAGAAGAGGCACTGGCATGGTGTGCAGACAAGGATCGCTCTCACCCAGCTCCCTGGTCCCCAGCACAGTCCTGCTCGGAAGGGGCACGTCACCAGCTGAGCTGCTCCCACCGCAGTGGAGATGCCCTGGCTCCGCTGGGGGCTGAGCACTGCTGCCCACCTCCCCTCAGTCCCCTCTGCAGGCTGCCCCACCCTCCCACACCTCCTCCCCAGCAGGGATTTATACAGCAGTCTCTGCAGCAGTGTCTCTGGGCACTTGGCTTCCTTCTCCGCACGTTGCTTTCTCTGCAAATGCTTGTTGGAAGGTGACTTTCCCAGAGCCATGGAGCCGGTGGTGACAGTTGCTCCTGAAGAGGAAGTAAATGACCGGGTTGGTGCTGCTGTCCCAGAGAGATGAGCCAGGGACCATCAAAAATGTGAGTTTACCAATGTTTGGCATGCAACAGCACAAGGGCTTCAGCCACTGATTCTAATCCCATTCCCGGCATGAACATGATGCCTCAGAGATTGCATGTCGTGGAATACAGAGGGCTGCAAATGAGCTTTTCTCTGCAAGAGATTCTTGTCTCACAGAATCTCATCCATCAGCCTTATGGAGACTGCATCTTTACTGCTCACTTGTCCTTCTTTCCTTCCCTTCCTTCCTTTCCTTTACCCCTTCTTTCTGAGGTGTTTCCTGGGGAAAGACGGAGATCTCGAGAGGCTGCACACACACTACACGTGCCGCAGGCCCTGCTCACCCCCCAGCACAGCAATGCCATGGGAGAAGTGGGAAAGGCACCAAGACAGGAAAGAAGGGCAGGCAAAGGAGAGCACCACCTTCCCTGGCAGGGGCTGCTCTGCAGAGTGAGGGGGACATGCCCAGGCTGGGGGAGAGAAGACAAAGACCTCTGAGTGAGGGCTGCACACTTCTGTGGGAGGGAAAGAGGGAACACTTCTTCGCTGCTTCAAATTTGACGAGGACACGGCGTCAGAAAAAGACGTGATCTGGGGGCAGGTTCAAAACACAGCTCTGGGGACTTTCTCATACAGCCGGTCACTGCCCGTGGAAATCACAGCCGTGGGGTGCTGAGGGTGCCGGATGTGTGCAAGAGGCCCAGACCCTGCCTGCCGAGCTCAAGGGAGAAAGACCCTGGGACATTTTCTTCACAGGGGTGTGTGCGCAGCCAAGGGGGTGCAGAGCCTGGCAGACCACAAGAGACGGCCTGCAAGACCCCCAGCCGTGCTGCTGGGGCCGGGGCCTGCCTGCAGTGAGCCAGCCCAGCCGCTCACCTGCTCTTCACACCAGCAAAGGGGGGCTGCAGTGGAGAACCCCGTGCCGGGGCAGCAGGGTGGGCACAGAGAGCAGCTCTCACAGCAGACGCTGCTCCCTGGGCCCGAGGGAGGTGACCGCTGACCAAATGCTGACCCAGCTGCATTTCTGCTTCCTGCTGGCAGGGTTCCCCTCCAGTTCTTGCTCAGCCTTTCACTTCAGCACAGGGACAGCAGGAAGAGGCAATCCCCCTCTGGTGGTCCACCACCACCACGTGTTGGCATTGCTGCTTTCACCCTGCTTGAAAACTTGTTTCCCCGAGTTGGCCAAAGCTCCACCAGAGCCTTCCTGTGAATGTGGCTCACTTCTCCTGAGCGAGAGAACCCCAAGAAGACCATAAGGGCTTGTTTGCTGGCAGAAGAAAGCCAAAGTTTATTGGGCAAGGACCAGGACCGTGGCGGAGGTTGCAAAGGGGAATACAGGCAGTGCTTGGAGACCAAGTCCAGCAGAGCAGCACTATGCCAGGCTTGTGGCCTTGTCCCCACACCCAGCTTTGGTCACCTCCCTGGAGGCAAGAGGGCCACAGCCATGGCGTGGGGCTCTCCGTCTCCTCCCGGGCTGCCTGTGGAGATCAGCATCTCCACTCCTGCCTTGCCAGCAGGGATCTACACAGTGGTCTCCACAGCAGTGTCGCCGGGGCCTTGGCTGCCCTCCTCACATGTTGCTTTCTCTGCAAACACTCGCCAGAAGGCCACTTTCACAGAGCCCTGCAACCGGCGCTGACGGCAGCTCCCGACAAGGAAGTAAATGACAGGATTGATGCTACTGTTCAGAGACGCCAGCAAGAAAGACAGATTTTCAGGAAATAATTCTTTTGAATAAGCAACCCTGAGTATTATTTCTACACTGTAAGGAAACCCAAAGGCAAAGAAGAAGAGGATGTTGAGCAAGATCGCAACAAACAGTCTCCCAGGGTGACGCCTCTGTGAGCCATATCGAAGTTTGATGAGCAGGATCAGGTTGGAAAGGAACAGGAAGAAAGAGAAAATGAAGAAATTCACAATGCCTAGTTGTAGAAATATATGTCAACAGTTCATATTAAAGGGGGAATAAAAACCCAGAAAAAACAAGCAAACAAAAAGTCAGGAAAGAAACCAGATTACCCCACACACAATTCCTGACAAGCACTTTGGGCGACGGCATCGGTGCCAGACTGGGAATAAAACAGACAGACACCTCTCCATGCTCATTGCTGTCAGGAGATACATGCTGGTAAAGTACCACAAGAGAAACAGATCCATCAGGAGATATTTGGAAAAGATATAGTTATATAATGGAGAACAAGAGATTTCTATAACCATGTCTAGCGGTAATATAACAAGAAGAAAGAGGAGCAAAGAGAAGTCGGTGATGGCCAGGTTCAGAATGTAGATGGTGAAGGGGCTCTTCTTCATGTGAAAGCCCAGGAACCACACAACCATCCCATTCCCCACTAGCCCACACAGAGACACTCAAAATTATCACCGCTCTGTAATCTCTTATGCACTGAGATTCTGCAGTCCTCTGAGAGTTTGTGTATCCTGTGGCCGTGTAGCTCAGAGAAAGGGCTGTTGTGTTGGTGTCCACCATGGTGAAGCCCCTGCTGTCAGTGTCGTCTTGTCCCTCTCGCCTCTCCCGCCACCTCCTAGGAGAGACAAGGAAGGAGAGAGGAGATCAGGGGCATCAGCACTCCCAGCACTCGCCTTCCCTCCCCACTCCCCCACACCAAGCCCCGGGCTGGGGCAGGAAGGACCACCTCAATGAGTGATTGGGAAAGGCCTGGAGAGAGACTGTCCTGGGGCAGCCGGGAGAGGTGGAGACAGGCTGGAGGTTCGGGGCAAGAGACATCTGGGAGAAAAAGAGAGAGAGAGCGGTGGGGATGGGGTGGAATCGCTGCAAATAGGGGATGTCAAAAAGGAGGGGTCCTGGAGAGTCCCAAGAGCAATGGAGAGCTGCTCCCACAAGATCCGCCTAAGTCCACAGCCTCCTCCGGGCGCAGAGAGCCCATGTGTAAACATGCAGAGCTCCCTGAGCTGCTTAGCCATGAGCTTGCAAATTGACACCAGCCTCATCTAGCTGTCACCACGGCTCACTTTGGCCTCCATTGAAAAGGGAAAGCTGCTTTTTCCTCTGCTGGAAGCAGGTAGAGCAGCAGGACTGAGTACATGGCAGAGAGGGGCTTGCCGTGAGCACAGCTGGATTCCTGCCTGCTGCAGGATGTCTGGCAGTGTGGGATAGCACTTTTAAACCTTCTGCTGCCTTGCAGGAGAGAGGGAAAAGAAGGGCTTGGTATTACAGAGCTCCGCCTTTGTCCATTGCCTGTGCTACATGGAAACATCACCTGGTAGATGCTTTGTGTTTTCTGCACATCACTGCTCCAGGGGCAAGCAGAGTGACCAGACTTCCCTCAATTAAGCTCCTTGGCTTGGAGGTAAGCCACTAGAATGGTGTGCCTTTACAGTTCCCTCCGCACCAGCAGAGTGACTTTGGAAAGCAGTGATTTCTAAAATGAAGCACCACATGCATTTCCCACGCGCAGTCTTTGTTCTCTTGCCTAGTCAACGATAGGAAGTGCCAGGACCATGGAGACTTTGCCTGAGTGCCAGGCAAAGGTGAGCAGTCCATCTGCTCCAGCAGATTCCTGCAGTGCACTGGTATGCGGGATCTTAGCAAATTGCAGTCAGCTTCTGCAGGAGAGTAACTTGGCCCTGCCTGGGGGGAGCTCAGGGGAGCCAGCTGGCAGGCAGCAGCGCAGGAACCCCATGGCGCTGCCTGCTGCCTGCAGGGACACCGCGATGGATAGCGCCAAATCAAAGGGGAATCTGGACAGCCAAGGGAAAAATGTGTTGGACTTTGTGCGAGTAGCAAACATGTACCGAGGCTGCAGGGGAGTTTTGCTAGGGAAGATGGAAGAAGGGGTCTGAATGCATGGAGACAGATGCCACTTGCTCCCTGGAGGAGCCTGGGAGGAAGTCTCATGTGCAGAGGCAGAGAGGCCAGGCGGGCAGCATGCCCCACCTCTTCCTCGGTCAGATTGCTTGTGCCTGGCTGTGGCTTCACTGGATCAGAGCAGCAGCCTAAGAGAGCCCTGGAGTGATGGCCCACTGGGCAGGTGCCGGGTCACTGGATGCAGCACAACCCGTTGCGACAAACCTCCCTGCGGCATATAGAGCCACAGCTTCCTTCCTGGGCCCAGGAGTCTCTCCAGCACATGCTTGGCTCTCTCCGCTTTTTCCCTGGAGCCTCTCCCAGATTTCTGAGTGGCTGATGCTGCTCACTGGTGGCCCTTACTGCTGAGAGGCTGCACTGTAAGCATGACAGGTTTCTTGCAGGCCAGCAGGTGGAAATGCCCTCCCTTGCTCCCACCGGGCAGTGAAGATGGACTCCAGAGCAAGGAAACCCTCTTGGCAGCAGCACCAGCAGCAGCAGGGCTTGCTTTCTCTGGCCGTGCCAAGTCTCTGCTACAGCCAGCAACTTGGAAGAGACGGTCAGCAAGGCAGGGCCAGATGTGGAGGAAGCTGTCATGGCATACTCACTTCCAGAGCATCAGAAGCAGGAAAAGAGAAATTATTTTGCAGAGACATGGCTTGGAACCCTTCTCTCTGCAGGACCTGTGTTGAGCCACAACTAGAGGTGCTGAGAGCTTCCTCTTGGTGTGGGACAATTTCATTCTGGGGCAGTGGTGGATGCCTTCTGTGGAGGAGGCAAGTGCTTTTGAAGGCCCTCCAGCAAGAGGATTCATCTGTTGCTCTTTCCGAAGGGGAAGGAAACACACAGCCACACCACCAAGTCCATACTTGTCAGTTCCCAGCACACTCTCCTCCCTAAGATGCAGGTGCAAATCCCAGGCTAAGAGGTTTCTGAACCTCTTGAAGCCAAAGAGGGCTGCACTGATGCTCCCATTGTCTGGGGCAAGTGCACTGCATTGGGTAGTGCTGCCCTGCCAGGGAGTGCTGGTCAAGCACCTAGGCAAGCAGCAGCCCCACTCGGAGCACTACCATTCGACACCAGTGCTAGCAGCAAGGAGAGAGAGCAGGAGGGAGGGCTTTTCAAGTGAAAGGGTAGAAGATGCATAGGAGCAGGAGCACCTGGGCAGCAGCCCTCTCTGAGGGGACACAGTGAGTCAAATGTAAAACCAGATCAGCAAAGGCTGTGTCCCTTGAGGGAGGGATGCTCACAGTTTTACAGCTCGGGTGGTTGTTTCCTTTGTAAGCGCTTAGCTGCCTTGGAGTTTCTCCAAAGTCTGGGGTGAAGTGTGTGTGGCGCCTTCAGCTGTTCGCTCTCGGCTCTTCCTGCTGCATCGCACAGCACTGCCCTGCACAAAGGGGAAGGGCACGAGCGCTCTCTCCTCCTGATTTTCTTGCCCCTCCTGATTTTCTTGCCTGCTGTTTGCTTGATTTCTGTTTGCAGCAGGCAGAAGCAGGAAAAAAAGGACGACGCTCCCATGGCTGCTTGCTCTGCGATGGACGTCTGCCAGCGGCCATCTGCCAGGGCAGCTTTTGGATCTGCGCTCAGAAGGGCAGGCTGTGACCAGCCTCTGGCAGCTCTCCGTTGGGAAGAAGGCCCATTACCGCTGCCGATCCAGGCAAGCAAGCCTGGCAAGGGAGTTACCATCGCTCCAAGCCGATTTCTTGTGTTACAATGCCAGATACGAGCCTTTAAAGCAGTGCAACGAACACGCTGGTCGCATCCGTGGCGAGGGCGCTGAGCCTCGGCGGGGCGAGCAGGAGAGCGCTGGGGAAGAGCAGCGCCCTGGGCTGGAGCGCCGCGGCTGCGGGGCGCGCTAGCACAGGCTGCGGCCGGGCGAGGCGGGCCGGGGCAGCGGCAGGGCAGAGCGCGGGCGCCGGGCGGCGAGGCGTCGGGGCGCGGGGCCGCTGCGCGGAGCCGAGAGCGCGACAGGCGCGGCGGGGGCGAGGGTGCGGGGGCAGCGGGCGCCGTGGGCGCTGCAGCCCCGGGCAGGCTCGCAGCCTCGGCGGGGCTCGGGGGCGCTTCCCGCCGCGAGGGCGGCTCCCGGCGCGGAGCGCGGCTGCCGGCGGCGCTGGGGGTCGCGGCGGGTGGCGGCGGGTGGGGGCCGGGCGGGCGCTGCGGGCGGGGTTGGGCGCCGGGGGAGCCGGGGGCTGGCGCGGCTCGGCGCGGCTCGACTCGGCTCGGCTCGGCTGAGCTCGGCGCGGCTCGGCTTGGCCGCCCGGGCGGAGAGCTGTGCCGGGAGAGCCGTGCCCGGCGGCGGAGCGGCTGCCGGGGGCGCTGGCGGGCCGAGAAGGGGGGCCGGGGCCGAGGCGAGGGGCCGAGAGAGCGCGAGCGCCGCTTGCCGCCGAGCGGGCGGAGGAGAGCTGCTGGGGGGGGGCGGCGGGCAGCAGGCAGCGCTGCGGGCTGAGACGTGCCCGGCGCGGGGCGCCCCGAGCACAGCAAAGTGCCGCTGCCTGGGGAAGAGTTTTCCTCCCCGACGCTTGCTGCAGGTTTGTTTTCCTTCTCTGAGAATCCCTGGGAGCGCGAACAGGTCCGAAGAAGAATGACCTCTGCGCTGCCTTGCAACGTTGCCTAAATGACAACGGCATAGGCAGTAGCCCAGGCGACGCCAGAAAAACCGCCTGTCACCGTTTGGGCAAAGATGGTCGAGTTTTCCGTTGCTTTCTTTTGAGAGAGGCACTGAGATTACTTGGAAGACGTCCAGATGTGTGTAGGTCAAAGGCACTGACGACCATTGGTCTCCTAAAAATGCCAAGCATGAGACTTTCAGGCAATGCACATGCGAAAGGAAGGCCAAACACCTCTATGTCAACAGATCATGTATGTATACGCAATAGGTTTGGAACAACAACAGCAACAAACAGCCAGTAAGAAAGCTTAAAAGGATTTATATGAGCTTTATTGGTATAGCCTCGCTATATTTGGATATGTATATACAAACAGATGTCTTTATATGATAACTACAGGCTCTCTTCACTGAATTGTGCACTGAGGACTAAACAGCAAATAGTGAAAAAGAATGGCAGAGTAGTAGCATTGTGCTGCTCCTCAGGCTATCAATCACCTCCACGATCCTAACTGCAAGTGAACTTCTATGAGAACAGAGGGAACTGCCATGGCCCGTTTTGTAGTAAAGGAGAGTGGCTGCCACAGCAAAGGCCCTCTTGCCTTGGATGAGCTTCTGTGGCTGCAATGCAGGGCCCTGCGAAATGCATCTTTTGAAGAGAGGCCACAAAGCCTCTAGAAAGAGGGCTGCCAGCTGGCAGTGGGAGCCTCCTCAGGTGCTTCTGTCTCCCCGTTAGCTGAATGTTGCCCATGCCTGCAGCTCTGCTGGCAGAACAGATAGCTCAAGGGTCGTCAGCAGAGCGGGAAGCAAAGGTGGATCAGTGAGCTCCAACCTACCCTGAGAGAGATACTGGTTTCCTTCTCAGCAGGGGGTGAGCATTTCCTCCTCTTCTGTGCTAGGCTCTCTGAGGGCGATGCGTTCCTCCTTCGCTTTTGTCTGCTGGCAGCTGCACAGAGATAGGAGAAAAAGCAAGCCAAAGCATTAGCTAAGCAGTTCTGTCTGCAAAATCTAGCACCGTCGTCTTACTTGGTGCACAAGGGGAATGGTGAGAGGGACTGAAGTACCATTGTGCTGGCTCACTACATGCATGTGTTGAGGGAGAGAGGGCAGCAAGTGAAGGGGGTCCAATTGTTATTAGAATTAAAAAGCGCAAGAACTAATAGACTATATCATGCATAAAAGAACGCCCTTGAAGATTTTGTGCACAGAGCAGACTGTAGACCGAAGGCATGAGCACAAAGCAAGGTCATAAGCTCAGGTGGCTTTGTCTCTCATCACAGGAAGTAAAAGAGGTGAGAAGCAGAAAAGTCTTTGGAGACAAGCTCTCCTTCCCCTGTGTTCCAAAAGCAGAGGTTGCCTAAGCCTCACAGACAGACGGCAATGACTTGGTGCGGGGGTAGCGGGCAGGAAGGCAAGAGGGAGAGGAAGAGAAAAAGGAAGCAAAAGCACAGGAAAAGTCCTCACTGTTTCCTATTACCATAAGAACTTGTGCAGTGTTCAGCAACTGCTCTAAACAACATGTTACATTTGAGGAGTTAGCCGTTGCGGGGCCATCGAGGCCAGTGTTTTACAGTGTGAGCCAAGCTCTGTGGCTGGGCTTTATTTCATAAGCACGTTGAGTGACTGTCCTGGGGACTGACCTCACATGCTGCACCTAATTTGGAAATGGAATGCCTTTGGCATAAAGCCACCGGCATCACCAAAAGCAGGTATGCCATGACAAGAGGGAAGATATCAATGTCATTGGCACCTTCTCCAAAAAAGAAAAAAAGAAAAAAGGAAGAAAGGACTTGCCAGTAGAGAGGGGTGTACTGGACTCTGCAGGCACCGCTGGCCATGTCTCGTCCCCTTGCTCCTCGAGCTGCCTCTCTTCCTCCTCTCTCAGCAGTCGAGGCTCAGGTGGTGATGCCACAGGCAGGAGGACTTCCCGTGCCTGACAAGCTTCAGTCAACCAGAAAAGGTTAGCCAAGTGATGATACTTGGACACAAGCAGAGTAAACCTTCGTGCCAGGAAATCTATTACCAAAGCAAATGCCGAATGGCTGCTAAGCTAGAAATAGCAACGCTGTGTTTGTAGAATAGGCTCACCTGCTTTCTTTTGTGGTGCAGCAGGCTTAGCAGCTTGCTGGACAAGCAAGTCCTCGAAAAACTTTCTCCCTTCCTCCTCGCTAGGTGACTGGACATTGAAAACTTCTCCGTAAAGCTCAGAAAATAAAGCTCGTACCTGAGGTGGGAGGAGAAAAGACAGCGCAGCCGTAAGCCCCCCCAAAATGTGTGTTCTGCTCCACAAAGATGAATTCCTTTTCCAGTGAAGCTGAGGAATGCTTTGAATAAGGGAGAGACTAGAACAAGTTTGCTTCTTGGCCTTAAAGGCGAGATTGTAGTGGGTCAGCAGGGCAATTTAGGGCATCTTCTTTAAGGAACACCTCTAGGATTAAAGCTCTGTGAAGCGACCCGAGGTTCCAGTGCTCCAAGGGAGGACACTGAGCATCTCCTAGGTTGCCTGTTTTGGATTTACTTGCCTTGCTGCCCTTCAGGTTGAAGCCTTGTGGCAACTGCAGAGGGAAGAGATGCCAGCAGGGTGCCCTAGTAATGCCGGTGTTGAATGGCTTAGGAGAGCACAGTATTTGGGTGCTTAATGGAGTGATAAATTAACATGAGACTGAAAGAAGCTGGGAAGGCAGTGAGAGAAATACCTCGGCGGGAGATCTGCATGGCAAACATCCGACGTAGCGAGCAACAGCACTGGAGCATATGCTGGAATGCCCTCTAGTAATGTTGTGAGCGTAGCTCTCAAGGTGAGTCCAGCAGCCTCCCACCAGGCATGGATATGTGGAATAGAAAGGATGCTCGGTGCTGTCCTCTGGGCTTCTCGGATCAACTAGTCAAAAGGAAGTTTGGAGAAGACTGTTGAAGCGGGTAGCAGAGGCTGCTGCTGAACAACAATGGATCAATCAAAATTGCCTGCAAAACGGGAGTGCACAAAGACAAAGCGTTCAAACAAGCCACCAAGAATAAGGTAACGTTGCTGCTTGGACCCAACTCCTTGGACATAGCTACACAGCAAGAGGCAGGCCTGAATCTCTGCCTGATTTCCAAACTGCTTAGATGTCAGGTAACTCGCCCAGAGCCTCACGCCCGGTGCGAGTGGTAGTGTGCTTGAAAAAACAGGCCCAGCCCTTCAGCAGGGTCCACATCAGCGTGGGGCCACTGCTACACCGCTCGAATCCAGCAAGTGTGTTCTTGCCTCTTCCCTGCGGTGTGATGAGAGAAGAGAAACCCTTTTCTTCCCCCCTCCCAAGCCTGGGTTGCATTTCAGTGTTATGAAGAGGGAGGCTAGAGAAAGGGCAGGACGTGCAGTCAGGCTGAGGCAGAGGCGCCTCCTGGGAGCTACAGAGCCTGAAGAGGCAAGGGAAACAACTCTGGAGAGCCTGCTGTCGTGAGCAGCAGCTCTTGCCATGCAGAGGGCTTTATCAGGAGCATCTTGGAGCTCCCTGAGCTGCTAGCAACATCATTGCTGTTTAGCCTGGAATGGAAAAGATGCTCATGCACAACGTCCTTCTTCTGCATTGTTCAGCGTACAAGAAAAGTGTTCTTTCAGCGCGAAATAAACACCACAGGAAGCAGAGGAAAGCCAGGCCACCACCATTAACCGCAGGAGGTCTGCCTGCTTCCCCTGAGTCTATTGATCCTGTGAGATTGCAGAGAGAAGAGGTACCTGTGCGCATCTTTCTTCGGGTGAGGTGCTGCTAGCAAAGAGAGCCGGCAGGTCCAGCACGTGAACCGCAAACCTCTCCAGCGCGTGTATTAGTGCAGGTGCCAAGTGGGAACTTTGCCCGTACCCGGGCTCTCCAGCGATTAAGAACCTGGGCCTGTGACATGTTGGCTGGCAACAAGCATTGCTAGGAGCGTAACTGCAAAACAAGAAGTTTGCAAAGGAAGTGATCAGTCAAGACACAGATGTTCAAGGTGTCTTTCTTTGTCCAGCACACGCTGGTCTGGATCTCTTCCCCCCGGCCGCGCGGCTTTTATGTTCAATATGTCTTGACTGAGCAGCCTTGAGGCCTTTGCCTTGGTCAAGTTTAGGTGCAGGGGGTCCACTGGAAATGGAGAAGGTGGTCAGGAAGGAGCAGAAGAACCTCGTGGGAAAACAAATGCTGTGGGCTCTGAAAGGCCTTTGCTGTATCTAACAAAGTGCAAAACATTCCTGTGAGTCCACAGAACTGGAGGATACCTTCATTCAGATAGTTTCATCTTTCCTTGTGTGCTCTCTCCTAGATTGCAAATACAACTTTCTCGTGGTTTTTGCTCTGTTATCATGGAATACATCTGTGAACAGCACCTTTTTTTTTCTTTTTTTTTGCCCTCCCAGTACTGCAGGACCTTTTGTGGCTCAGGCCAAGGAGCCTAGAGACTGGACCAAGTTCTGTGGGTCAGAAGCCTTCCTGAGCAGCACGGTAAGAGACAGTGAGAAAAACTACTGATGCAGCTGGGACCCCATAAGCTAACTTCTCCACTGTGGGATTGAATTACTTTCCCATTGCAATATCAAAATATGAATGCAAGCATAGTGGCTTAAAGATCACAAACGAAGCCCTTCTTTGCAGGGTTTTTATTATGCTCTTTTAGCTGGCCATTCCTCAATTTTCTTGAGTCACTCCTGCATTCCCAATCTGGGAAGCTAGGTGACTCCACAAACCCACGTTGCATTTCTTTAGCTAAGAGGAGAGACAACACATTTCTTTGGCCTTGAATCCTTGAAGAACAGCATGCATGAAATCAACATGCCCTAATTGTCTGTGGATGTCTTTGGTGGAGGAAAAGGAGGCTGTCTCCTTCTTGATGATCGGCTGGAGCTACTTGCTTTCCTACAACTCTAGCACCTAGTTATATCTCTGTGCTTCCTGCTTGCAGTTTTTGATACCAAAGCACCCTGGACTAACTCTTCTGTCCTCCCTCATCTAACGCCCCTCCCACTTGCAACGGCCACGACAGCTTGGAAAGCCCCAGCAATCGGAAGAATTTCAATGAAAGGACACGGGCAGTTACCTGTTACAGTTAAGGAAGGTTTGCTTTTGCTGGCCAGGCCTTGGAGGAAACGGCTCATCTTCAGGACCAGAAGGTGACTCCTCATCACAGTCCATGCAGTCATTTTCTAAGAAATGAGTGGTACCATGAGAAGGCAAGACAGGCTTGTTAACTTTTCCGAAGAGTCTGCAACCCTGTCTTGTGCTAAGACAGCTTCTAAATGTGAGCTGAAACCCGGGGCCTTGTATTTCTTTGTCTGCGGGGCATACACTGAATGCCATTTTCCAAAGCCTTCAGTCTCTACAGAGCTCTCCTAAGTGTCTGGATTTGCGCAAGCTATGTTTTGCTAGCGGTGAAAGCTCCTTTTGTCCTTGCAAACGGGACAAATGATGCTGACAGCCTTCAGAAACTGGATGCTTGAGTGGAGAACATAGAGTTCTGTACTGTGAAGTGGGAGGAGTTCCCGGCTCTGCCCTCTCTACCATTCAGTTTCACCTCATCCTGACTGAAAGGTTTGTTTCTGTTGCTTGCACAAACTAGCAGTGTTTGCTTTGGGAGAGTTTTACGGCGGTGAAGGCAGTGAAGCCCTACCTGGCTGTTGGTCCTGCTGGAGTGCAAGTGCTGCGTGGGGAAATACCCTCTGCATGCCTTTTAGGAGTCTCTGTAGCGTGTTCTGAAGCAGTGGCTTGGAAAGGGGTGGCAGTGGTTGTCCAGGGGAAGCCACAGCCCTCTGTGAAGCTGGTGCAGTCTTCTGCATAGCCACAAGAAAATCTGTTGCTGTGATTTCAATGGCAGCAACATCGATGTGCAGCTTGTGACTGCTTGTGTAGATCTGCGGATAGTGTCGATGCAAAGCACAGAGGGCAGCTTCAGCGCAGAGGGCTTGAATATCGGCCCCGCAGTATCCTGAGCAACAAGAGCAGAATCCAAAGGGATGTCAGTCTCAGGCAGCAGAAAGGAGTCAAGGACAGGCTTTGCTGAGGGACACTCTCAAAGTCTTTGCATGTGGCCCAAAGGGGAAGAGTTTCATGGGCAATGGCAAAAGAGTTCCTGCACTGCAGAGCAGTGCCCTGATGGGGAGCTTGCATTACGGGAGGCCCAGCGCCCTACAGCCTGTGCTTCGGAAGTAGGCCTCTGAGCCAACCTTAGCTCCTGAGGAAGACGCCCCCCAGAGCCTTCCATGTTCTCAGAGGCAAGGGAAGGCAAGGAGACAGAAGCAGCTTGGGTACTGCCTGGCACAAGCTCAGACGCTGTCAGGAGCCAGGCACAGGCAGGAACTCGGTGTGTTTTTTCATCTTACCGATGCATTTTTCAGCAAGCTCCTCAAGCAGTGCGTCCAGGGCCTTAGGGCTCCAGTCTCTGGTGTGGATCTTGAAAATCTCTTTTCGAGCCTACAAACCAGGTGGTCACACTGTGGTTTGTCTTAAGCCTCTTTCTCAAAAACAAAATAAGCAATGCGCAGTCCCCCTCCCCCCGTCACATTCCCGTAATTGCTTGTCTTCCTCTGCTAAAATTAAGAAATGTTTACATTCTAGTAACACACTGCCTGCTTTTCAAAGCTCAGTACTTTTCAAGTAGATTGGAAGAGTAAGTACAGTAGTAGGAGCAAGAATTCTGACTCCAGCTGCTGTCCTTGAACGAGCAAATGTCAAGCTGTGCCTATGTTCATCGCTGCTCTTTGCCAGAGCTTCAGTGAAGTGTTCCTGTTTCTGTCCAGTATAGTGTGTTGTGCATTTTTCCTAGTCTTCAATCCAATAACCTTTTTCTCCTTTTCCCCACAAAATGCGAACTAAAGACAAAAGAATCTGGGGTAGCCAGAAAAAAAAAAAAAAAAAGAAAGATAAAGAAAAAGAAAAAGAGCCGGAGCTCCCTGCTAATACCAGTAACAATGTCAGCTCCCTAAATGCTTTTGGGCGGCTCTGAGGATTCCCAGCCCAGCCACACTCAAGCCCAAGTTTTCCCCCGAGGCTTTCCCAACTGGAGAACTGAGAACAAGGCGGCAACCTCAGAAGGCAAGAGCCTAGGTGGACTCACTAACTAAGCAAAGAGCAAGCCCTTGGGCAAGGAAGAATGTCTGTGTGCTCCAGGCGGAGTGAAACTCCTGTTTGCAGCCTTCGTGCCAGTTCTGTGTGGGGAACCGGGAGGTGTGCAGCACGTATACCACTTGTTTCCTTGCTCGCTCTCGGAGATGCTGTGGGGTAAGCCGGTTTTCTTGTCGAGCAAGGCTTTGTGCCAGTAGCAGGAAGGTTGCTGAAACAGCCTTACCTCTTTGTTTGGCAAGGTGAAAAGGAACTCCCTGTCAAAGCGTCCAGGCCTTCGTAAAGCAGGATCCAGGGAGTCTGGCCTGTTGGTGGCTCCAATGACCACGATCTCTCCTCTGCTGTCTAAGCCATCCATAAGCGCCAGGAGCGTTGTGACAATAGAACTACCAAAAAAATGTTGTTTGGATTCCCTGGGTTAGTAGCTGTTGTTACCTTTGGCATGCCTTTCTCCAAAGTCATGTCGCTCAGAAAGGAGAAGCTTTTCTGGATGAGCTGTTGTTAGCGAAAGGACTCATGGTAAGACAGAAAAAGCGAGGCAAGGTCTCGAGAGAGACCTTGTCCGGACACCAAGCTTAGTGACCTGATTTCAACTCCTGCCTTTAAACTGCTATGAAGCTCTGTGTCATTGTACTCGAGGAGTTCAGAGTGTGGGTGTGTGGGGGTGTGTCCTATAAAGGGAAGCAGGTGGGTCTTCTTTTCCTAGAGATGAAGCAGATGACATGGAGATGGAAGCGAAAGGAAGTACCTGTGAATCTGGTCTTGGCGACTGGAGCGCACAAGAGCGAGACCGTTGATCTCATCAAAGAAAATAATCGAAGGCCGCATCTCATAGGCCTGGAAGGGAAGTGCAGATGCAGGCATACTGACGTATGTGAAACAGAGCACCACGCAGTGAGAACATGCAGGATAAACATTATGGCTGCAAAGGCGCTGGCACTGTGCTGGACCCAACATCTGCAAGATTTCCAGCCCCTCAGGCAAAGCAGCACAGCACGGGAAAAGGAAACACCGATGTTTCCTTTTCAACAGGAGACACTGCCAAACTGCCCAAGAGGCCAAGTCCTCCTGGAAGACGTCCACCCTGGAAAAGTAGAGGTCCAACTCTGACCCAACCTACTGCGCATTTCCTCCTTACCTGCCGAAATAATGAGCGCAGCTGTCGCTCGGATTCTCCCACCCATTGACTGAGGCAGTCGGCACCTTTTCTCATGAAGAACGCTATTCTCTTGTCTCCCTGCCTACATTCATTTGCGAGCGCTCGAGCCACCAGTGTCTTTCCAGTGCCTGGTGGGCCATAGAACAGACGGCCTCTGCAACATGAAAAAAAGAGATTTACGTAGCTACAACAAAAACATGGAAAAGTGCCCATGACAGCCCCCGTTGTGAAAGCAAAGCGGCCTTCCCTCCTAACCAAAACACTTCCCGTCTTAGACAGGTTTGAGAGCAAAGCCTGTCTTTCTCCCTGCCACAGTTGGAGTCTCTTGGACTGTGCCTGCCAGAATTTGTTGGAAGCACTGGGGAGGAAGCCTTCAGCTGGGAGGCCAAAAAAGGTCTTCTGTGTTTCCACACCCTACTTAAAACATCAGCCAGAAAAGGGAATTCCTGTGACCAAAGCAGCAAAGCATCTGAAGATTTGCACACTTGAGATATTGCCCCTCCAAAAAAAAAAGGGGAAAAAAAAATACTTTTCATGTTGAAAAGCATATTGCAGCAGTTAGCTCTGTAGTTCGAATGCACTGCCCGTTACCTGGGGGGTCGGATTTGGAATCTCTGAAAGAATTCTGGGTAAAGCAGTGGGAACAGGACCATCTCCTTTAAGGCTGAAATGTGGTGAGAGAGACCACGCACACCATCAATTACAGAACCTAGACATAGTTTCTGATTGCACTGTGTGTAGCTACATTTTCGTTTAACATCTTCTATCCCCCTTCTACACGAGAGATTAGCCCTTTCCAGTGGAGCTTGATAGCATACAACAGGCTTCCTTTCTCTCACACTATAGCGTGCCTGTAGGGAGCAAAGATACAGGTTCTTTTAGACTGTGGTACACTTTGGAGGAAGTTCTTCTCAGCTGAGCGAAAAGTGCACTGGCATCACTGTGCTGTGTGAAATCCATTACTTACCGAAAAGGAGTAAGGTAAAGTCATTTTGACTTCTGCAAGGACTCGCTCAGTCTGCCTGAGGTCCATTCTTCCTCAGAACCTGAACTCAAAGAGCATATGAACCACAAATGAACTTTTGTAAGCATGGAAGTAAAGCTCTTTACTTTTGCAGAAGTTTCTCAGGCAAAGAAAATTGCTGAAGAGGACAAGGTAAATCTCCTGTGAGTGAAGCAAGCGTTTGGTTCACAGGAGAATACGTAAATTACTGAGCCCACAGACATGAGGGGCAGAAGTTGGAAGGTCTGGTTGGAAAGATGATCCAAAACTGAAGACAGCAGCAACAGGGAAATACACAGGAGCCGTCTGCAAATTCTTCAGATGTGAAGCACCTTTACAAGTGCTCCTCTCATGCACCTTCCCAGTGCTCAAAGACTCCAGTAGCCATGACTGTCCACCTCCAAAACACTCCTGTCAAACCAGGTTGGCTCCACAGTGCCAAGGACCACAGGTGTGACAGCGGCAAAGGAGGAAAGAGTTATTGGAGCGAGGACCAAAGGTCCTATGACCGCAGCTGACAAGGAACTAGTAACACGGGGGTGGACACACTGCCGGGGAGCAAAGATTCTAAACGTGCAAGTTCTGCAGCCCTGACAGCGCCATATTATGGAGGGCTCCCGCAGGCAGCAATTCCCAGCAGCACCAAGGACTTCCCTAGGGGCACAGCGGGAATTCCCAGCCTACGGAGTTAGTCCAAAGAGCTCTTGTGGCAGGAAGAAACGCTTCTCTCCAACGACCTGCTGGGAAGGTCACCAAACAGCGTCTCGCACTGTGCCACCACCTCCTCTCGCCTTCTCCTGCTCGCTGCACAGCAGCTGCTCCAGAGCAGGGCAGGGCAGGGCAGAGTCATGGCGAGAGCAGCCCCAAGCACCTGGGCTCAGCTCAGGCTGCCAGGGCCATATGGGGAGGGCGCAGCTGTTGCTGCGATGCACTGCGTGATGCCCCAGGCCATGTCACAGAGGGGCTGCAGGGACCCCTTGACCCCCCAGGTGCTGCCAAGGTGGGCCCTGCAAGGGCAAGGGGAGCTGCCTGGGGCACTTTAGGGAGCTGCCCGCACCTCACTGCCCACTCGCCAAGGACAACAGGGGGCACGGGGAGCCACAGGAGGGGTCCCCCAGGCTGGGGCTCACCTCAGGCATGCCACTTCCGCAATGTCCCCAGATCAGGGTTGCGGGGCTACAACTGCTGGCAAGGAGAGGCTCTGCTGAGGAAGGAAGGCCTAAATGAGCAAGTGGATGAATAAAGAGGAAGACTGTGACTGCACTCTCTCAGCCTCTGGGGAGGAAGGGCCAACTCCTAGCTGTTGCTTCCCTAGGCCACAGGCATGGAGATGGCATGGCCTAGTGAAGGAGCAGAGGGGTTTGCTCTCTCACCCTGAAAACTGTATTAAGGCAAATCCACCATGAATGCCTCCAAAGGGTGTCAAAGCCTGGGAAAATCAAGAAAAATAAAAGCGCTTATCGGAAAGGTCATTTCTTTCCGTCGGCACTAAATTCTCTCTGTGTTAGAGATGACGTCTGGGAATCCTGGTCTTGGGGTGGGTTCTAACTGGGGGGGTTTGAAGATGTGATCCTAACAGGGCAAAATAAAAAGAAGGGTGGCGCCAGGTGGAGATTATCACTGGAGCCCCAAAAGCCCATTTCCATTCTAAAGTCACTCATTTTGCAGAAGAAAAATGTGATGCTCAGATGGAGCCTGCAACACTCGCAGTGCCATCCCACCACTTGGGTTCCCAGTGGAGGAGACTGAGAGCAGCTTCCCATCTACAGCGTGACAGCGCAGTATCACACACCCGAACGAGGCACGGGAATAATGCCTGCACGCAGTACATTCTGGTGACCCTCTCTGGTTACTTCTCAGTCTGCCCGGAGGGTGGTCCGAGGAGCGGCCGGCCCTCTGGCCTCTTCGGAAGGAAACGATGCCTGAGGTCTTTCCTTTCTCACCTGCTTGGTAAGCACTGCAGGCTGAGAGACCCCTTGCAGAAGCAGAACAGATAGCTGAGATGGCTGCATGGAAAGCAGAGTGGCTTTACACCGAGTGCCTGAAAGGCATCCCCTGCACATTATTTTCCGCCCTGCAAATCTGAGGGAGCCTCAAAGGAAGCAACGGAGTGAGCGAGACAGTGGGAGTAGAGCTGAGTTCCTACTGACCCCCGCGCCCCAACTGTACAGCTGCAGAGGTCTGTGGAAGGGGCACGGTGCCTTCGGCAGCAGCACTGACTGCAGAAGAGAGAAGCTGTAGAGGGGAAGTGAGCGTGAGTGGGGGAAAGGGAGGGGATGCGAGCGTGCTGGGAGGTGAATGGAGGGGACGGGAGCACAGAGGGAAGGGAATGGAGGGGCTGAGGGTGCGCGTGGCGAGCAACGGAGGGGATCAGAGGAAGCCTTGGGGGAAATGGAAGGGAGGAGAGTGCTGCGGGCGGGGAAAGCAGGGGGCTGAGATGCTCACGGAGGGAAACAGAAGGAACCTGAGGATGCAGGGAGAGGACTGGAGGAGACTTTAGCAGGTGTGAGGGGACCAGAGCATCAGCGCATGCATGGAGAAGGGATCTAAGGTCGCACAAAGGAGCCTGGAGTGTGCCAAGGAGGCGATCGAGGAGGTTGCAAGGCACACGACTGCACGCCCCCGGAAAGCAGACAGCGACGCACTGGCTGCATAGAGCCCATGGCTTTAAGCTGGCAGGAAGGCAGCGCCCTCAGGGTGCCAGCACCTCGGCTCTGCCACACCAGGGCTGGGCTGGCGGCAGCCACACTCCCAGCATGCCTTGGGGCATCCCCACAGCCTGCTGGGAGCAGGGCTGCTATGGGGCACCATGGCTCAGCCCGGGGAGACGCGGCCCCTGCCCCCATGGAGCCCCAGCTCGAACCTCCACAGCAGGTGCCCACAGGGGCAGTGACTGTGGCAGATTTCGAGCACCGTGCGCTCTGGCCTCCGTTCCCGAGACTCTGCCAGGGGAATTGCCAGCACGTCACCCAAGAAAGCAGCCTCCACGTCAGCCCCTGCTGTTCCTCTCTGCAGAGGAGGCAGGACTTTCTGCCTGAAGCACTGGCTGGGGCCCCGGGAGCTGCAGATGCTCTGTGGTGCGAAGGAGGTGACTGGGCAGGAAGAAGCTGGCAGAGGAGGAATTGTGCCCCAAAAGCAGGAATTCCCTCATCCTCCTCTGGCCCACCGGCATGTGCGTTGACACTTGCTGGTGAGTCTTGGGGACATGTCATGTGGCAGAGTTGGACACCATGGCACAGTGCTCAGGCTTCATGCTTGTTGGGAATGGCAGGCTCCAGCCCGGGGGTGGGAAGTGGAAGGAGAGGCACCCCTCGGTTTTCAGGCATGCCCACATTGCCTACTGCATTGCCACCATGGCCTCTGTGAAAAGCCGGTGCAGGGAGTGTGCAGCGTGACATGAGCAAGGGCAGGTTTGCAGGGGGAAGTGGGGCTGAGAGGCGAGCATGTAGACAGCTGGGACCAGATGGCGCCAGTGTGCAGGGGTGCACTTCTGCGTCCTTCAGCCCCCGGTCAAAGTGATGACTTGTGGTCTCCAAAACCAGCAGACTGGCTTTCACCTGGCAGCCTTTACACCCATTTGAGCACCAGCCAGCACTGTTCCTCTTAGCAGTTCATTGCTCCTGAATAGCAGGCAAGGAGTGTTGTGGGCGAAGGGGGCCGCCCATATGAAATCTGGAGAGCCACAGTGTTCACAGCAGAGCTTGTCCGTTCATGGGTATCCCCAGAGCTCTGTAGATGCAGGAGCCAAAGGGAGTCCTGGGAGGATGCTTTTTGGCTTAACGAAGCTTTGTGTCAGGAAGCCCCTGCCTCGTTTGATCCTAGCTTTGGATCTCAAAGCAAATAGAAAGCTCGGAAGGAGAAGAAAAGTCTTTTTATGCATGCTATACTGCTGTTTTATTTAGGCCTCTTCTTTGCACTGTGCATGCTACTGCATTGTGTAACCCTGCAGACTGGTGCTTCCACCGAGGGTCCTTAGCCTTATACCGGAGGAGCTGTCACTATGGGGTTTATGTAGGCATCAGAGGGGCAAGTGTTTGTCTGGAGAAGGGCTTTGTTCAGCCCTCTCATGCCACACCAGGACTATGTTCCTGGAGTAATGCCATCAAAGCAATCTGATTTTGACTAATAGTGGGATTAATGAGCTTTGTCAGGTCTTGAGCTGTCCAACTAAGGATGCTCGTTATGAGCCCAGGCCAATTACAGACTTAGCTGCTGCCTTCAGACATGGGGCTGAGAGCGATCCTTTTTTCTTTCATGGCCATTTGTGTTTCAGACATAGAGACAAGATGCTCTGAGGTAGTTCTGTTGCAAGGGAATAATCCCTCCCTGCAGCTCACATTGCAGGTGGGCTCCATCCTCCCTGCTAGGCTCCCTCAGAATGTTCTTTATTCTAAAATTAAATGAAAAATTGGGTTTCTAAGTAAAGGCAGCAAAATTGCCAAGACCCCAACAGAGCAGAATCCTGGAAAATTTCAGTGGGGCATAAATGGAGGTGGTCACTGAAGGAGTGGGGCAGGGAAGGAAGAACAGCCCCTCCCCAAACTGGCAATTGTGTCCTTGTGTTTTTCTGTATCCTTAGCAGCGGGTAGTGAATTCCAGCTCTTCAGGGCTGTCCCTGCACAACTCTGTGGCCTCCTTTCGTGTTTGGCAACAAAATTCAACTGCCGAGAAGCCTGTCAGCCAACCCTTCAAGTCTGCCAGTGCAACTCTTATCCTAAACCCTACCCGACAAGCACGCCATAGTTCCATTAAGGATCCCAAATCCTATTTTCCACTGCCATGTTCCCTACGAGATCAAAGATCAAGAATACCTTGAGCCCACCTCCGCCATATGTGTCAACTCACAGACCCAAGTGAGGGCTGCTACCTACAGACTTGGAAATAGAGAGTTCAGTCCCCTGTCCTGCAAAGACCTTTGGCATCCCAGACTATTTTCACACAATGATGTCAGACCATGCAGACATACCACTTGCCCCCACCCATGAACATGAGCTCTAACCTTATTGTAGTGCAATGCCTTTCAAACTGAAGAACTCAGCACTGAGGATAAGCTGGCTGCTGTTGCAAGGCCATGGCTGAAGAAGGTAGAGTCCAGGGGGTGGGGGAACCTGGATGTGTTGGTGGCCGCACAGGCTACAGCCAACACGGAGGGGGTCTGTGAAGTAAGTGCCAAGGTCTGGCTGAACTCCTGGAGCAAGGGACTCAGCTGAGGAAGACTCCAGGGGCTGTTTGGGGAAAGAATGGTCCCGCTGTGGTGGCCTGGTTAGGTTTTGCGTGAGGACGCTGACTCTGGATGGAGGGAAGGCAAAGGAAGGGAGGAGAGGACTAAAAGGAGACATGGCTCAGCCTAGCAGGAGGAGAAGAAATGAGTAATTGGAGCAAGTGACAGAAGCAAGCGTGGGAAGTGCAGTTTAGGGCATTACCTAGATAAGCTCAAGCAGCTGGAAGTCCAGACTGGCACTCAACCTAGCCTCCACAGGTAACGACACAGACTGTGAATGCTCGTAATGGCAGAACTGAGCTGAGGCCAGGGTTTACCTTGTTTCAAGCAAAGACAGGCTGTGAGGCGATCAGAAATTGCAAAAAAGTCATTTGCGCATCCTCTGCAGACATGTCCCTCGTTTGTAGCTGGCTAACTCTGCTCCTAAATTCACTGTTTCCACCATTCTGTTATTTCTCCCTGAAGTCCGGCTGAGCCCCTTCACTTCTGGGCCATAGCCACCTGCTGCTATTTCAGTCTGCCCTCAAACCCATGCATATCTGAAGACCTCTTTCCCAAAAGCTGTTCCTGTGAGGTAATTACATACTCAGTTATTTCCAGTTGATAAACCTCGTGTGCTTAGAGATGCATGCGATGGACACACATGCAGAATTCCCACTACCTTAATAGCCCCGGTATTCCTCCACACATCCCACAGTGCCTCCATCTTCCCACAGGTCCCCTTCCTGCTTCCAGCACAACATCTCCCAAGGAAAAATAAATAAATAAATAAATAAATCATCTCTGTAAGTGCTCCTATTCCCATGTTTTTAGCACTTCCTTTTAAACCAACTGCCCAGCTAGTCAGCTGGTATAGTTTGACTTTGAGCCATCCTTACATTTGAGGTGGAGAAGCACTTCCAGTTTCCAAAGCATTTTTCATACCTACTTTCTTCTCTAGCTTCATTTAATTCAAAACACACTCTATTATTACATACTACATGACTGTATTGCAATGTCTATGGTATACATTCTGAAATATCTAATAATTTCTTTAGTGAAATTAAATGATTCAAAATGATCAAAGTGAAGCATTTTGATTTTTCTCAATTGAAATTTAGCATAATTGACCCAGAAGACATTTCAATGTTTCAACATTGCTCTCTCATGCAAAAGGAAGATTAGAGAAGTAGGAATTCACCATTGAAGAGAAACACTATTTGCCCAAAGATGGGAGATCTTTGGAGAGCAGCCTCCACCAGGAATACCAATGACTCCCCCACTGCTTCTGATCTTCCTTCTCTTTCTGCAGGTGTGGGAGTGAGGGCAAATTTAAGATAGCATTTAAAATACCAGCAGGAAATTAGTGGAAATGGAAGATGTCCCACTTCCCTGTAAGATGAGTTTGCAAGAGAGAGATGACGAATTATCTTCTTGAATGGCCTGTCTCCTTCCGTTACTACAAAGGCAGCTTAGACAACTAGATTAGATTTAGTCACCTAACTTTTAAATAGCTTAACTGCAGGGAGATGAATCCCATCTACTGTATAGACATGTGGCATGTGCTCAAGATCCATGATGGGTCTGGATCTACTGCACAGCTATGTCCAGGAGATGCATTTCACATTCTCTGAAATATCACACTGAGCTGCACCGTGTGCTGTTCGGACTGTCTTTATGTGCGCAGTAAATTATGCCCATCCCAAAATCTGGGATGCATGGAGCCTAAGCAACATGACATGGAGAAAGCATGTATGAAATTGCACGTGCATGTGTAAAAACAAAAACAAAAACAAAAACCCTTCCCTGGAAATCCACCAGCCTTACCCTCCCAAGCCTGCAGTTCTGCGCCATGCCATCACACCTTATTTCCATACCACAGCAATGCAGGAGGCCAGGCTCCATGATTACTCTTTCAAATGCTCATGGGTGTGAAACACTTGGGGAAAACATACAGGAAGACTTCCTTACTGAGCTTTAGCTGTATGCAAGTGACCTATTTAAAGCTAATCAGGCTTCCTCTGTGTTCATCAGAGAGAAAGAAGTTAGCATCTTCACAGAGCGCTTCTTCCTTAGGACAAGTTGAATCATCTCCAGGAACTGCCTGTCTCTCTCCATTGAGTACAGAGGGGGTTTAGATGACTAGATTAGATTCAGACAAAGCTTTTACGTGCTTCCTGGTAGATGACATGAGCGTTTTCACCCACAATCCTCCCTAATTTCTCCCTTTTATCTCTACCGAGAGATCTCCAACCTCCTAGGCACCAGCATGAGGTCCTTCAGTAGGATGCCTGAATTTAGGCGAGATGAACTGAATCCTAAGAGTCACTTACTCTAACACAAACAGATAATGTAACTCCCTGTATTTCTCTTTTGGCAGATGTTGAACTTTTGATGTATTTGGTGACATAATTAATACATTCATAATGGATAATTTGCTGAAGGAGCACAGTAACTTAATTACTGCAAGGTGGAAGTTTCACAGTTATTCAATTCACCGCACAGAAGAAAATCCTCTTGTCTTCCCTTTACTCTGCTTCCCCAAATACTTGTGCTGCCTCCCCAGCTATAATACTGGATTGTGTCACTTCCACCTTTACCTATGGATGTCCCCTTGTATGACTTTTCATAATTAACTTGTGCAGGAGAATTATGACAATTTTCAGAAAAGTTTTTTAAAATATAGCGCCCTACTATGGCTAAAGAAAATCCAACAAATAAAATAGCCATCTTCAACTTACCGGAAAACATCAGCACCAGTGTATACACATTTATACACACTCAGGTTTGTGCCTTCGCCATCTGGTGGCAAAGCACGATCATAGCATGTCCACAGAGCTGAGAAAGTTTTAGGACCCTATCTATTTGTTTGAAAATGAGAATTCGAAATAAGAAAGATGGTTGAGAAAGTTTCCGTTTTTCAACGTTTGTTGATAATATCATCAGTTTTATATATATATATATATATATACTTGTTTTAATGTATCATCTTGTAATTATATTGTACTGACCAACATTGCATTGCATCATATCTGAGTGTTGTGGCACAAAAATATCCAACATGCTCTTTTCAGATAGTTGACTATGCTTCTAGTCATAGGCTTGAGCAAAAGGCTGTCCCAGCTTATTCCAGTTATAGCTGAGCACATTGATTGATCTTACCCAAATTTAAACCTCTGCAGCAGATTTGAGTTCATCTGACCTCGTCAATCTTATCTTCCTTTAAAGTTAATAAAGAAAAAGGGGGGCACTTCTTGGGCACCATTCATCTTTTCTTAGAAGAGACATCTTCATACCCCAGAATCCATGAATCTTCTTTGTAAACTATGAAGAACACGAGAAGAACAGCTTAGGTGAGGTCGATTGCTTCTGAGATCATATATCTTATATCATAGAGAGCCAAAGCACAGACAGCAAGAACCTCACATCTTGTCCTTCCAACTGGGGAATCCAAGTCAGTGAGTGTAATTATAACCTGGTTACTTTCTCATGTATCCTGAAATATTGGAGCTGAGAAAGATATCTGAGCCATATTACATGCTAAGATCAAATTAAAAAAAAAAAAAAGTACTTCTCTTCTTCTTTTTTCTAACTCTTACATTGCATAGGAGGGAATTTACTAGTTGCACTGGATAGTATGAAATTTGCGTTTTCCTGGCCTTAGAAATTAGTAGCTGAAAGATCTATTTCCCATCTCTAGTTTCTTTGCTATGAAGGATGGCCATTCATTTTCTTACACCCACTGCTTAATCCTGCCTGCTATAACACTGGATTTCAACACAGTTAGAGTTGCTTGCTTTCTCAACTGGGAAATAACATCTGTGTTCACTTTGGAAGTTCTTGTATGATCCAAGCATAAGTTGCTATGTAATTGCTTGCAAGTCTTCTTCTTCTCTTTTTTTTTTTCCAGTAAGGACTGGATTATTTACCAGATTTGCTTATAGACCCTTGATCTCCAGATGTCTATACATACATATAGAAGCTCCATCGTTAACCAGATAGATAAAAGCCTGTTCAGATCTCCTTCTTTTTCAGAGTGCTGGGTATTACCAAGAGTGGAATAAATCCAAATCTTCTCAACATTTTGGAAAGAGACCATCTCTGTTATACAAAACTGAAATAACAGAGATAAAGTCTGTTTCTATTTAAAAGTAGACTGAAATTTAGCAAAACATCATTTCAGGACAATGTGGAACTAGAATGTTACAGTCTAGGAATCCTAGAATAACCTCATTTTCACACGTGTTCTTTGTGGCTTGTATGTCCAATTTATTGATAGAATTGATACAGCAGCAGCAGATTGTAGTGATGTATTCTTCCGTGCAAACAAATTGCAGTTACTTACCTTTGGTTTAATAAAGACGTGATAAGTGAAAATGGATATGAATTTAACTCTTTTCATAGTCCTGGAGTTTAAGTGCAGTTGACATCTACTCTGGAATATCATTGTAATCCCATGCAGACAAATGCATTTGAAACCTTATTTTCCCCAGAGATGCTGACCATCCATTTCTGTCTTCACAGGTAACTTTGTATATCCTGCACACCTTCAAAAGTCAGCTCAGGAATTCATACCTCCATGTACCTACTAGTCAGACAGTCAGTTTGTTATGAGTGTGAATGGAGCTTGGTTTGGTGCAGGAACGAGCAGAATTAATCAAAGAGTGTTTTCTGTCAGACATTTGTCTAGAAGAATGCCATCAAGTTGACTGGAAACAGTTGGAATCCAACCAGCAGACTTTAATATCTTTTTCTGAATAAAAAAAAAAAAATTAGTATCACAGTTATAAATATGGCAGTGAAGGAATAGTTGGTTTATTTGTAATAAATCTGGAGAAGCTCTACATACATATGCCTGCTTATGGAATTCATCTCACCTAGAGATATACCTTTAAGCATGCCTTTGTTTCTGTCTTCCATCTTAGTTTCTTCTCAATAGGGAGGGGGAGGAAAAAAAAAGTAACAGGTATTTTTACAGAATGGTTCATGTGAGTATCTTAGACATCTGCTACATGATGAGATGAGTTATGCCATAGAAGTGCCCATTTTTTCCTTCCTTTTCCCTATTCAGGATGTGTAGAATGATAAGCTCAGGAGGCTGCAGCCAGGGCCTGTCCCTCTGGCCCTGAGCCAGGTGGGCAGAGAAGACCTGGAGATGGTAGCCGAGTTCAACCAAGAGTCCAGATGACCAGGAGAGTTCCTGGTGATGAAGCAGGTATGAGGTCAAGCTGAGAAGTCAGCCTGCGGGTCAGAGCCAGGATCAGGCCTGGTGAGGGTAACCAGGGACAGAGAGAGTCCAGTGCCTACTGGGCAGGCCCAAAGTGACAAGATAGGTGCAGGGTCAAGCTGGGAAGTCAGTCCACAGGGCAGGGTCCAGAGCAATGGAGTCTGCACGCTGAGCTGAGCTGAGCTGAGCTGAGCTGAGCTGAGCTGAGCTGGAGATCAGTGCTCCTCTAGGGAAGCTCAGACAGAAACTGAAGGCCCAGGGTTGAGCTTAAATGGGGCTCCTGGGCCCATGGGCAGGAGGTGCAAGTGGATGCCTCAGGCGAGGATGATCAGGCCCATTAAGGCCTGTTAGCTGCAAACCACTGCTATATAAAGCTGTCATGTTTTGAAGCCTCAGCATCCAGCTGTGACTTGGTTCTTACTCTTGTGGGTCTCTAATCTCAATGATACACAGCAGCTGTGCCTTTTGGGTGTCCTTCTGCCATTCCAGCATCACCAGTCACTTCTGTGGTGTGGTACCCCTGATGAGCCTCTCCTGCTTTGACATCGGGGTTAACAAGATCATCCTCGCAGCATTTTGCATCTTAGGTGACATCTTTGTCATACTGCAGGTATGCATTTTGCTACATCTACATCATCTCTGCTATCCTGGGGTGCCACTCCAGCAAGGGAAGGCACAAAGCCTTCTCCTCCTGTGCACTTGATAGTTTTTGCCATATCCTTTGGCACTCCAGCTACACACCCCAGAGCTCTGGCTCCTTGCCTGACCAAGACCAGGTGATGTCTGTGTTTTATAGAATGGTAAGCCCCATGGTCTACAGCTTGAGGACCAAGGAGGTCCTCAAAATGAGGCACTGAACAGACTGTTACATGGAGAAAATTGTTTGTCAGTCAATAAAACCTCCAAAGGAGTTGGAACAGGTGCTTAAAAAATTAAAATGATGAGTACAGCTGTTCATGGATGAATTTATTCTGAAATAATTGCTCGTTATGCAACAGAAGTAGGAGAAAAGTGAATGCAGAAGTGAAGAAAGATATAACTGTAATATTAAAGACTTTTCTGTAATAGCAAGAGCTACAGCTTTACTGTGAGAAAGAACGATTGTGACACTTTTGAAGGCGTTTAGTTTCACCTAAGTTTTTACTTTCAAGTTTGATGCCTTGAAGACATCCCAGCTTTGTTTTCAACTGTTGCTAACTAGTACCACTTCAGCAGTATCGCTTCCATGTTCTGTTTCCATTCTCTTACCTCATACATCACGTAGCCTTTTTTTTCCTGACTCCCAGTCTGAAGGTGATCATTAACCTTTTAGCAAAACCGGGTCACATTCATCAGGCACCATAGACTGTTTACAGTATTAGTGATGTGGGTGACTCGAGTCTTCCATGCAAGAACACAGTCACCACACAGCACGTGGTCCTGAGGGACAGCCTACCCTCTTTTGTTGTGGGTGAATATCCTTGAATCAATTCACATTCATCGCAGGCTAAAAATGTGCACACAGAGGAATTTGTTACAAATGCTGAGGCTGGGATTCATCTTACTTAAGTTTAGACTTTTGTTAATAAGCTGCCAAAGCATAAACCAAACTTGTAGGCTCTTTCTATAGCTCATGAAGGCAAATAAAAGTCTGTTTGCCTCCATAGTTTGATCACACCTGTCTCTGTCTCCCTTGAAAGGTCTATATTTATATCTATGAATTACAGGAAGAGTGTAGAGTGACCAGCTCAGGTTTATGGAATTATTTCAAGTCCACGTTAATGCAGCTTAATGCTGCCCTGAGTTCTGGTTTTGGATCACATTCCATCTGACTCAGGGAGCTGGCTCTCAGAGAACAAAAAGCCACTGGCTTCAGTAGGGAAAGACTTCAGTCTCAGCTGCTTTGGCCATGGAAGTAGCACAGAGAAGGAAACGGAACCTGCTATAACACTGCCTCAACACACAGAGTTATTAGACAAATGGGTGTAAGACCATTTTTCCCTATCCTTAGGAAGGACTGCAAGTAAAGGTCCCATAAAAAGCTACACTCCCTCTCACTGGGTCATCACTCAGAGCAACCCATTCTGCCCATCCTGAACCACTTAGACCCCTTAATGTGTAAACGTAGTGTCTGAGGAAGAAATATGTTCCACTCTTCCATAGCCATAGCTTTATCATTAAGACTGACAGGTGTCATTAAGCAGTAACCAGTCAGTTCCCAGAGCAACTCTGGCAGCATCTAGAAGTACAAATTTTCTGCAAGCAAACATTTTCATGCTTCCTAGAATACCATGGAGGTTGCAGATATTCCTGACTAAACTGTGAGAGAGGACTGCAGGAAAGAAAGATAAATAACCCAGACAAGCAATACCTGTTGATCCACTTTTAACCCAGCTATCTCCTGAACACCACGGCTTTCACATAGTCTAGACGAGAACTCCGGAAGCCATTACATTGCCAGTCTAATGCAGTCTGGAAGAGGACCCGGTCCAATGCAAGTACATTGCAGACCTCATGGTGCAGCCCAGACAGACGAGCTTCCCTCACTCATCATCTTACACATGGCACTGCACATTCATTGTCCTGGGAGTCGCCCCCACTCCACAGCACGAGCAGCCACTGTAAGCACAGTCTAACTAAGGCTGCGTTACCTGGGACATTTCTGCCTGCCTAAGCCCCACTGATGACTTTCCCTGCTAGGGACAGTCAGAGCAGATCACTCTTCAGCTGAGTAACCCAATTCAGCTCTCTGCTCTGAAGGCCAACAGTTTCTCGAACAACCTCTAAGCCCTCGAAGTAGCACAAATAAGCTAGCTTTCCTGGCAGGTAGAGATGTCCTTAAACTCCTGCCAGAATCAGGGGAAGGGTCTTTGTTCGTATGTCTCAAAGGCTCCTCAGCTTCCCAGAACAGCTGTCTTCATCATCTTATCGTAAAGTAATTTCAATAAGTGTCCAGTGATATTGCAAGAACAGAGAGAGGTTAATGGCAAGCTGTTACTAAAGCATGATATCTATGTCAACATCTTCCAATAGACCATTATTTTTCTTTTCTTCAAAAGAGTTAATTATTCAAGGACCTTAGAAGAAAATTATATGTGGGATTGGGTGCGAATGCAAAGGCAGTGTTAAGGCAGAGGCACCAGAACTCTAAGCAAATCACCAGCGATTACCTACTTGAAGAATTTTCTATCTGCATTTGAAGAAAAATCTACCCCGATGGATGGACACATAATCTGAGCCTGGATGGTCCACAGATGAACAGGTTATCACAGCAAAATATCTGCTCCACAGATGAGCAGGCTGCCTGAAACTAGATGGTCCATGAGCCAAAGAGGTTATCTAACAAAGGGCACGAGTCCAAGGGTAGATGTGTTATTAGAGACAACAGGAGTCTTCTGTGGAAAAACCAGCTAACTGTGTATCAGGACTGTGCATTTTAATGAGAGGAAGAATTATCAAGTTTGATCATAATTAGTAACAGAGGTGGATTCACATTCAGATGGCATACTTAATGCTTAAACTCCACAGAGTTGCACTGCAGCTCCTCAGAGTCAGATAAGCAGAACTGATTCCTCTGATATCTTACACTGTACTGCTATTTACGTGAATATGGTCTTGTTATTATTAAAAGAATTTGTATTAAAGTTTGCAGTCTAAAGCTTTGTTAAGCCTTGTTTGTCAGTTGATAGGGACAGACCAGGGTTCACTGAATTTGCTAGGACACTTATGTCATCAGTTTCACTAGTAAAAAGTAGTAAGGGCAGGGAATGAGACGGGCATGTCCTATGATCAATGACAACAAAGACACCCTTAGAGGATGATTCCTTCTGCTTATCACACTCATCTTAAGATGGGATGAATTGTCCTTTGAAGGTGATACTGCTTCCTTTGTCTGTAGGGGGAGCCTAGAATAGATGTTGACTAGACCCCTAACCAAGGGTAGGGGAAATTAATTCACAGAAAGATTCTTCATTACAGTGCACCTGCTGAGACTCCTAATTAAGGCCTGGTGTCTTGCAGGAGATCTAATTTACAGACATTAAACTGCGTCGAGAGTCATAAATACACCAAGTACTTCAGTAACACCATTTTTCTGAAGAAAGAATTCCAAAGCGGCAAGCTGAGTGTTAGAATATCACATTTGATATTGAAGTTGTTTCTCAGCGTGTCACTCCACTAATGTTTCACAACGCCCAGGCTGCAGGTCAGCTGCAACATATAGGGAAAAGAATGAGGTGTTGCTCCAAAGGCAGTACTGAATTGCGTAGTTCTGCAAACCTATAAGCAAAGAACATTTATCTGGGCATTTATCTGGAGCAGGGAGGGGCTCTACTGCAAGTTTGAAGTCCTAAAGTTTTTCTGTTTAGATAAATCTTCTGATTTGTTTCAGTAAGATGTCTTTGAAGTGAAGAAGGAAGCTGCTCACTCTTACAAAGGTACATGAAATGTTTGTAGCTTTTGAAATAAGAGTTTATTTCTGGGAACAATACAGCATAAAATATCTCGCACCTTCATGCAAGGAAGGTAGGCCTATTTCTTCATTTTAGAGATCAAAAAGATCATTTTCAATCTGCAGATAGAATCATAGAATCATTCAGGTTGGGAAGGATTTCTGGAGGTCATCAAGTCCAACCTCCTCCTCAAAGTGCTGAGTTACGAGTGTTGAGGGAGCTGGTAGACGATATAGCAGAGGCACTCTCCATCATCTTTGAAAGGTCATGGAGAACAGGAGAGGTGCCTGAAGACTGGAAGAAAGCCACTGTCACCCTGTGTCTTCAAAAAGGGCAAGAAGGAGGACTCAGGCAACTACAGGCCAGTCAGCCTCACCTCCATCCCTGGAAAGGTGGTGGAGCAGCTCATCCTGGAGGCCATCTCCAAGCATTTGGAGGACAAGAAGGTGATCAGGAGTAGTCAGCATGGCTTCACCAAGGGGAAATCATGCTTAACCAATCTGATAGCCTTCTCTGATGGAATGACTGGCTGGGTAGATGAGGGGAGAGCAGTGGATGTTGTCTCCCTTGACTTGAGGAAGGCTTTCGACACTGTCTCCCATAGCATCCTCATAGACAGGCTCAGGAAGTGTGGGTTAGATGAGTGGACAGTGAGGTGCATTGAGAACTGGCTGAATGGCAGAGCTCAGAGGGCTGTGATCAGCGGTGCGGAGTCTAGTTGGAAGCCTGTAGCTAGCGGTGTCCCCCAGGAGTCAGGACTGGGTCCAGTCTTGTTCAACTTCTTCATCAGTGACCTGGATGAAGACACAGAGTGCACCCTCATCAAGTTTGCCGATGATACAAAATTGGGAGGAGTGGCCCAGAGGGCTGTGCTGCCATTCAGAGAGACCTGGAGAGGCTGAAGAGGTGGGCAGAGAGGAACCTCCTGAAGTTCAAAAAAGGCAAGTGCAGGGTCTTGCACCTAGGGAGGAATAACCCCCGGCACCAGTATAGGTTGGGGGTTGACCTGCTGGAAAGCAGCTCTGTGGAGAAGGACCTGGGAGTGCTGAAGGACACCAGGTAAAGCCTGAGACAGCAATGTGCCAGGAAACACACACAGTTCCAGCTGAACATGAGGAAAACTTCTTCACTGTGAGGGTGACAGAGCATTGGAACAGGTTGCCCAGAGAGGTTGTGGAGTGTCCTTCTCTGGAGATATTCAAAACCCGCCTGGACGCGATCCTATGCAACGTCCTCTAGGTGACCCTGCTTGAGCAGGGGGGTTGGACTAGATGATCTCCAGAGGTCCCTTCCAACCTCAACTATTCTGTGATTCTGTGAAAGCAGGTTCAGTCAGATCAGATTGCTCTGCCCGATCCAGCTGAATTTTAAATGTCAGCACAGATGGAGATTCTACAAATTTGCACCTAATCCAGTGTTTGATCACTCACGTTAGGGCAGGAGAGGGAAATTTCCTCCTTCAGTTTCCCAAGTAGTCCATGGAAGAGAGCAACCTGTTGATAGCCAGCTCATTGAAGCCCTTTTCTGAGAATTAACTGGGCTACTTGCTGTGCTTTAGGGCAGAAAAGGTGGGTAGGTTGGAGATAAACAACAGTCAGCTATGCAAAGATGACTCAGTGTGTAAAGGCAGTCTGGTCTTTTTGTGCATCTAAGCAGGGTAAGCATTTTGCTCACTTAAACTGTGTACCTAACCATTATAGGCTGGTTTTAATCCTGCTGTCTGCTTCTTGAAATGGGCAAGTACTTCTGAAGATTTGGCTCAAGGGGGGAATAAACTGGCTTGGTATCCACAGTATCTACTCTTGTCTTACTGGATAAAACTGATCAGTATTTCATTTGGTGACTCTTCCCAATTTATTCCTGAGCAGAAAATGGCCACTTTCCCTTGACAACAGGGATGCAAGCAAATGAGAAATGCTTTCTCAGGCAAACCTGGAGGATCTTGTGGTATCTCCTCCTCTTTGGGAAGATGCAAAGCTGAGTTTTCCTGCTGCTGTTGCCATTTAGTGCTTGCCGCCATTTCTTTCAAGAGAGGAAACTCTTACTTTCTTCTGCCAGGATGTGGATTTGTTATTTGTATGTTTACAAGTTGCAGTCCCAAAGGTCAGGGTGGTGGAGGTCCATGTAATTAGGGCAGGTCCTACCAAGTTGGCACAGCTGCAGCCTAACCATTATATTCCTATTTCAGCAAGGCTGAACAGGGGCTGCTTTGTCCCATTAATGGACTTTGTGGCCCATACTGAGCTCTAACTACCCTGCTACCAATGCCCGGGGGAGTTAGTTAATAGGCAAAAATGTATTGGTGATTGCAATACAGAAAGAGTGATGTCTGAACTAGTGTCAAGACCATGTATCTTCAGGAACAAGCGGGCCATTGCCCTTGGAGTGGGCCATTTGGATGATACTGTACACGCAACCGTGGCCACGAGTGAGGGGAGAAGAGTGCTCCATAGATGTCCTCAAGAAAAGCAGACTTTTTTCCTTAAAAGAGGAGAAAGAGGTCACACAAAAACCATTGTAGTGCCAGACTAGGACTGGTGTTTCACAGTGCTGCTGCTGCCTTTTGAATAAATTATTTTATCTTTCTGCGCTTTCTTATCTCACCTGAAAAATAGGAACAGTACTCCCTTGTATCACGAGTCATTTCAATGCGTAATTAAAGAAGTCTAGTCAGAAGCTATGATGAAAATGCGCCGTACTTCCTTGTGGCTACTGAGACAATCAATTGTGTGTTGCCAGTTTCCCATCACTTCTAGGTGTTGAACCAGTTTCTTGTCGGGCGATAACATGAGTGTGCTAGCAACATGCCTGAGAGGAATCACTGTGTGGCCATTGAGTTTATCCTCTCTGGACTAACAGGAAGCCAAGAGGTGAAGGTAACCCGCTTTTTTTAAGCACATTAATAGGGAATCTTGGAAGGATCATGTAGATGAAGGTTGATCCCCCGGCTTCACACACTGTGTACCTTTCCCTCAGTAACTTGGCTTCTGTGGATTTCTGTTACTCCTCAGCTATCTCCCCGAGGTTGCTGGTGAACTCTTCAGCAGTGAGGAGAGCCACTTCAGTCAGTGCCTGTGTGGCACAGCTATTCATTTGTCTCCTCATGGCTAGTGTTGTGTGTCTGCTGCTGGCAGTAATGGCATATGACTGCATGTGGCTCTCTGTAACCCTCTCCTTTATGCAACTGTCATGTCCTCAAAAGCCTGTACATAGATGGTAATCATCTCCTGTTTCACTGGCTTTGTCCACGCACTTGCGCAAACTATCTCCACCTTCACATTCTCCTTCTGTGACTTTGGTGTTATCGGTCATTATTTCTGTGACATCCCCCGAGGATCCAGCTTTCATGCTCTGACACCTATAGCAAAGAGACGGTACTTCACATTTTTGGTGTGTTTCGTGGCATCTTCACATCTCTGGCAATTCTAATCTCCTCCATCTACCTCATCTCCACCACCCTGAGGATCCACTCCTCCAAGGGCAGATGCAAAGCCTTCTCCACCTCTGCTTCCCATCTGAGAGCTCTCTTCTTGTTTTATGGCAGCACCGTTTTTATGTACAGTAGCCCAACATCCAGCTACTCATTGGACTGAGATAAATGGGCCCCTCTGTTCTCTACAGTGGTGACTCCAGTGCTGAATCTTATCAGCTACAGCCTAAGGAATAAGGAGGTGAAGGATGCTCTGAGGAGAGTTTTAGGTCATATCAGAGAAACTTCAGCAGACTTGTTAGAAAGAGAACTTTGTTTGGGGAAAATTTATCAAAACCTTGGTACAAAGAGTAGGACTTCCAAGGAAGATTTGATCAGCTTCCAAGGGTGAGATTCAGAAAGGTACTTAATTGTTAGAAGGGATTTTAGGTGGACTTTTAACTGGTTGTATCTGCAACTTCTATCTTGAAAGACTGTGTTCCTCTGCTGCTGAAAGCTGGAGGAATCCTGACTCTTAACTTGCAAGTTCCAAGCACAAACAGGACTCCTGCCTGAGGAGTGCGTGGCACAGAATTGCAGTTCTCTGTTCTTTTAGGAACGTTTGCTCATGTAGGAAAACCACCAGTCCGTCAAGATGAGAAAAAGCTTTCAGAGACATTCAAGAGGAGAAAAGCAATGTGATTTGAATTTATGGCCACTTCTGCTACGTCTTCAGTATTTGAAAGGAGTAGCCTCTTCCAGTGCAACACACAGAACCTGAAGTTCTGGAAAGGAAATCTTGGAGAAGAGACACCCGTGTTTTTGCCCCCCAAACACTAGGGAAAGTAACTGTCCCTCTCCTGTTAAATCTCCCTCTTCTGTCACTCATTACTACCTCCTTTTTCCCCTTCTGCCTGGAAACATGAAAAAACTACAGAAATGCAAAAAAGATTGACTTCTAATTTTGCTACCATTGTGAAGTAACAAGAACTTATTCCTGCTTTTCATCTCCACATATCAGCAATCCACTTGAGGCAACTGAGTGAACCGGTAGTTATTTTAAGGACATTGGACATAATCTGAAAGTTAATCAAGCTGCAGTGTTCTTTCACTTAAAAGAATGACGGAATAAGATGGTGACTTACCAACAACGTGTCTGCCATCAATGTGATTTTGAGAATAAACGACCAATCATTTCTGGGAGATGAGAAAGTTGGGAAAGGCTTTGGAATCCTTTTATCAATTCAACTAAGCTAGCTCTAAGGATAGGTGTTCTATCACTTGTAGATGTTTCATTCCTTCTGGCTGAGTTTACAAATGCTGTCCCTCAGTTGGCAGAAGGAGTTGAAATCTTTATTGAGCTGAAAGTGACAGAATTAATCTCAGACAGGTGAGAGGTTCCTGCCTCTGCATAAGGCTTACAGTCAAAGGGGGATGGAAAGAGGTCTTGCGGATTCCCTTTGCATTTCACTGCAAGCCTGTTAGGGCTGTTATTTCCCCTGACTTCCTCTCCTTAAAGCTGTGCATAACTCTAGCAAAGATTGTGTCCCTGTGATCATCTATGGCACCTTAAAGAAGGATTTTACAAGTCTCTTTCTTTCAAACTGCTGCCAGCATATTTTACAGAGAGCTGATATGACTGCGAAACATCATTATTTTTGCCCAAAGACACACGGCTGGGGAGAAAACTTATCTTCAGTATGTTATAGTCTGAATTTTGATCAAGTAGTGATGATTAAAGGCCATCACTCTCTCAGAAGCCGTTTATCTCAGTAACGCTAAAATTAGAATATGCACGGGTAGTAAAAGCATTTGGACTATATGCACTATTATCCCACTGGCCTGACGGTCCTAAAAAGCGGGAAAAAGAAATTGAAAATGTAGCCTTTTGGTGCTGCTAGTTGTCATCTTTCTGTTGCTGCAGAGGCTGAAGCTCAAGGTTTATCTCTTGTTTCTGATTATTAAGTATCATCAGATATGTGAAGTTCACCGTTTTTGCACATATCAATGTTGCGCTGTCCTTATCTTGAACAGAGATGAGAGATTTTTAAACCAGATTTCTGAGGTGTCCAAAATTGTCTTTTTCAGTGGACTCCCAGCTCACAGGAAGGAAATAGCTTGAAAAGAAATCACAGGCATCATTTTATTTTCCTGTGTATGTTTACAGGTCTCTGGGAAGAGCAATGTACACTACTACTCTTCCAGAAAAAGACAGGTAGATCGTCATCAAAGAGCTTCCCTGCACAGCAATGAGTCATGTCTGCACACCTCTCTCTGCGCTGATGTTTAAGATAGTCAAAGCCATCTAGAGCTAAGCATCAGCAGAACCGGCAGCATGTTTCAATCAAGAATCACAATCTCAAACCTAAATATGCTTTCTGACAAATATCATCAAAAAGAACAGATTTTCAGAAGCCCCGCATTCATCTTAGTCCTGCATTCACCTATCCGTTAGTCTCCACCTCAAGAAACCCAGACAAAATTAGGGAATTTAAAATGTTAAAGAGCTGCTGTCTCTTCAAATCCAGTCTCTAAATAAAGCGGTGAAAAATGTCCCGACAATTGAACTGGATTGTGGCTCCAACACTGACTATGGTATTTAACCATGCTTGGATTGCTGTTCTGATAGATTATAAAGCTCAGCTATGACATAAGGTCAAGGCCTTGGAAAGGTGTTAGCAGAGCTCCTTTAAATGAAGCGTTCCCAGAGACACCAGGTTGGCACAGACTGATGAAAATCGGAGTGAATGCCTGGCATTGGGGAACGGCCTCTGTGTCCATCAGTGTTCCTGGGAGCCTTGGAAAGTCTAGTACGGTGTATGTCACCCTTCACTGTAAGGCAGACACCTAGTGCAGCATCCTGCTCCTCTCATGCTCCTATTTTACCATGCAATGAATCTTAGTCCCCGCAAAGGTCTCTTGCTGTCTTCAGCAGCTCTCTCAAGTTGAGGCACCTCATGTCAGCACACCAATATATGTGAGATGAAACCTGCTTGTGCTGTGCCATCCTGAAGGATTTGCTTTCTCTTGGAAGCTTAGCACCACCATCACTTTTTTTGTGTAGAAACGTGAGCAGACACCACTCTCCGAAGCTCGTAGGAGCTAGTGGGAAAGCATAACCTCTCAAAATACCTAGTTATTCCTCTTAATGCCAGGAGAAGCCTAGACCTGAGACTTACACAGCTCTAAGGTGTCTAAAGGTAAAAGCCACAATACCACCCCAAAGGCTCGGGTTTGACTGGTGACAATATGCTCACATCCTTTTGACTGACAGTTTCCAAAGAAAGATGAGAGCTACATGAAACCTTGAATTTAGTTTCAGTTCTACTCTTGTCTGCTGATAAGATGGTGGAAGGGCGCATATAGATGAAAATGCATGGCCCAAAGAACAGAAGTGCAACAGTGATATGGGAGGTGCAGGTAGAGAGTGCTTCGAGACGCCCTTTAGAAAAGCGTGTCCTCAAAGAGACCAAAATAATGACTTAGGACACAAAAAGAACAACAAAAGAGCCCGAGGAAATCAGACCACTATTGGCAACCACGATGCAACCAACCACGTAGGTGTCAGTGCAGGCCAGCTTCAGCAAAGCGTGTACATCACAGAAGTAGTGGTTGATCTCATTGGGCCCACAAAACAATAGCTGAGCAGTCAGCAGGGTCTGCACCAGGGAGTGCACACAGCCTCCCACCCACGAAGCTGCCACCAGCCGGCCACACACATGCTTGTTCATAATGCTTGTATAATGAAGCAGCTTGCATATAGCAGTGTAACGATCATACACCATTGCTATGAGGATGAACATCTCCGTGCAGGCAAAGAGATGGACCCCAAAGAGCTGTGCTATGCAGCCCACAAAAGAGATGGTCTTCTTTTCAGCAAGAAGGTCATAAATGAGTTTGGGAACTGTGACAGTAGAGTAACTGATATCTACAAAGGACAAGTAGCTCAGGAAGAAGTACATGGGAGAGTCCAGCTGTTGACTGTTCTGTATAGTGCTGATGCTAAGCAGGTTTCCAAGAATGATAGTGGCATAGAAGACTAAGAAGAATGTGAAGCATACTTTTGCTAATGTATCATCTTGTTTGAGTCCCTGGAAGACAAACTCCGTCACATTGTTCTTGTTCTTCATATATGTCACGTAGACAGGACCTGAAGCACAGAATAAAGCCACCTGTGATGGCATTAGAAACACAGTGTTATCAGTACACATCCATATCGATCACCGGTATGTTCAATATCAATATATTCGCTTTTATGTCTTTTGGGGAAAGTTTCCTTTCAAAGTCAATGCTTCTCTCAAGGAGTGACAGTTGATATCTAACTCAGAATGTATTACTGAAGTGTGTAATAGCGAGCTCCGTTTATTTGCTTGAGGGAGTTGGTGGAAATATCCTCCAGATTCTTATTTCTGACCTTTGCCCCTTTTAAAAAGGAAGACTAGTCACTAGGTTCCCTAAACATCCACTTTTGAAGTGCTGATTTGGAAATGAAAAAGTGACTGAGAAGGATAGTGCATGTTTTGATTTGAGTCTCAACACGCTAGTCATCCCCTAAGGAATTCTGCTCAAGCAGTGAACGTACCTTCTTTTTCAACCCTCTGAAGGAATTCAACAGAACTAGTCCTTACTAGTGCTCTCTGACTCTGGTAGAATGTCCATGCATTTTTGTGCAACCATCAGTATTCACATCATGACACAAGGCAGCTGGCTAATTAACATCACTTCAACTATCGAGGAGGTAAAGTGGACACCTACCTCATGTCTGTTTAGCAGAGATGTGCCTTTAGGCACAAACTGTCTTTAAGGCGCCCTAAGTGAAATCAGACCATGTTCAAGGCATGCCAGGAAACCTGAAGCAGGAGAGTCATTTTCCTATATGTGCTGTACTGGGCTACATCTTGTGTGGATGGGTTCCAGTTATTGCTCATGAGTTTCTGGGTTGTGACCTCAGTCTCCAAAAGAGCGGGCTTGTATTTCCTCAGACCACCTTTCCTACAGTACATGGGTGAATACTGGAGATAATCTGCATTAACGATGTGTCAGTAAGGCTTTTGTACACCTCAGCCAAGTTCTGGACTGGGCATGGAAACCCCCATAAACACACCTGTGATGCCCCTGGGGTAATAAATACACCGCTGCTGAATCTCCTTTACTCACCAACACCCTTGTATTCACCTTTGCTGCACTCTAGTGCAGTACGCAAGTATCACTAGTGTTCAGTTTCTACACTGAAAAGATAGATGTCAAGAGCTGCATAACAGTGTCCACAATACTGGCAAGTCCTTTGGGCTCTTAATCCTGTTCCACAATCACAGGTCAATCAGTTCTTTCTCACGAGATCTCTGCCTCTTCCACCCTCCAACTTCAGCAGCAGAGGAAATATTCTTTTGTGTCTCCAGCCCTATCTCCATGCCACTCCATGGGCAGAGGGAAAGCAATGTGGGGAGGCCCAAACTTACACAGTTTATATTTGCTAGTCTCCAACAGTTTGCCTGCTATTCTCCTCTGATGACCTCTCGGACCACTTCAGGCAGTTTCATCAAAACCTCTCAGCTCCAAGCTGCTTCTTGTGTGTCACGAGAGCAGTCCACACCTCTGCCAGGGCTGAAAACTACAGGGGATGAAACGGACAGCCTGAATGTCTAGCTCCATTTCTCATTCTGCAAAAACAACTTCCAAGAGCATCTGCAAGAACAACTCACTCTCTCTCTCTCTCTCTCTCTTTCTCTCCAGATGGGGAAGTTGTGGCAGAAATATTTCAAGTAAATTGCACAGCAGAAGCACAAGCTTACCAGAAGCAATGAGATCGCAGAGGCATGTGAAGTTTTCTTTGTCAGAAAGAATCAGTGGACAGGGAGATAAAATATATATTTTGGACAGCTATTAGAGTAATCTCTACAGGGTGACTCTGGAGCGTGATCACCTAGACCATGTCACGTTGTGGGGGGGTTTGCTTGCTTTCTTGCTTGCTTTCCAATGCTGTCCAGATAAATGGACTTCATTTAGTATTAGCTATGTGCTTCTTTTGGAAACATTTCTATTTAAAATCAATGTCACGGCTGACCATTTGCAAGAGTTTGTGTTCACATTGCCCTTGCAATCAAACATTTTTTGAGTAAAGATGACTCTTACACGTGTCAGATATTTTTTCCCTTCAAGACAATATTTCACATATGCTTTCTTCTTTCTTATTAACTTGCTCTTACCATTGCATGTTTGCAGCATAAATAAATATCAGAACTGTGCTATATGACTGTTGGCACTTAGACATCTGGTCTGTACACGTTTGAAACAAGAAGTAAACGAGGAAATTATTTCAAGACTTTAAAAATGTTTGTGGTCAGGCCTCACTACTTGCCAAGTATTTTTACTCAGGCAATGCAAAATATAGAAGCAGCTGGTTAGTCCTCATATTAAGTCATTATAAGAATCTGGGCCAATGTGTAGAGGAAGCAAATGTTGTTGTTGCTGTTGTTGATGCCTTCCATAAGCTATGGTCCACTGTTGCCTGCTAGCATCCAGCAGCCGGAAGAGAAATCAGAAAAATCATGGCGTTCTTCCCCAAAACATTAAAAAAAAAACCAAACAGTTTTAAAATTATAAGCCTTAGCTTGAACTGGCCATGTGCCCTAACCCCTCAGCAGTTTCAGTATGAAGGGGGTCAGTGGGCCCCATCTGTCTTTCTACCTGCCCCACCTAGGGTGAGACAGACCAACCTCTGAAGGCACCTGTCCCTCTCTGTTGACAATGGTGCTCAGCTAGACAACTGTCCTTCATTGCATGAAGAATTTAGACTGCTACAAATAGGTGGGGCTGGTCCCACCTTTAGCTGTGTCCACAGAGTGTGAATGCTGGGTGAGGGACATGCTGGCCCAGGCCTGAGGGACACTATCCCTCTAAGCCTTGAGAATCAGGATTTATCCCAGTTCCGTCCTGCTGGCTGCCATCCACATAACCCACCACGGTGAGGAGGAGACACTGAGATGTCCGCAGTGTACTGGTGCATGCCTGTGAAATGGGAACCCACTCTGCCACCCCCTGCATAGAGCAGAGGACATTCGGGGAACCAGAGCATTTGCGACATTGTCCCAGGGTTTGGTCTGTAGATCTGCCGCTCTCCTCTGCAGGGAACACCTTCTTATCTTGAATCACACTTAAGCCATGTTAAGGTGCAACACAAGTGCAAGCCAGTGTTTATAGGGAACATGAAGTGAAGGAAGAAAAAAGAAAGTGCTTTAGTTACTTTCAGAGTGCATTACACAGATGTCTTTCTCCCTCACGCAGCTCATTTGCTCTTTTCCTCCTGGCAAGGTAGGAGTCAGGATCCCATGGCTCCTCGTGGCTCCTTTGGCCTTGTGGAGAACCTTAGCTGCTACAACTAACCTCCCTGTGGCAGCTGTGACTGGCTCTGAGATGATTTAATCTTCCATCTTCACATCTCTTCCTTCCTGCAGAAGTAGCTGTTCCAGCTATTCCCTTGGAATACATGTTTCTTCCTTTGCCTGGACTTGTAAATGTGCCCTGTTGGGCTACAAGGCATACAGACCTTGAGTACAGGAATTATTCCCAAATAAATTTTTTTTTCATTGACGCATAAAATTGTGCCCCCCAATGCTTTCTTTGCCCCCCAATGCTTTCCTTGCCCCGCAATGTTTTCTTTGGTGGTGACAATTTCCTACGGTGAGCAATTTATCTTTCACTTGGATCTTTGATTCTGTTTTAGTAATAAACAGTAAAATGCAAAATCTGAGGCAGAGATCAAGGGCAGAGGGGATGGCTAGGAAGGAGGGCATTAGTGACAGGTGAACTACTGCAGAAAGGCAGAGAGTTGCTGCACTGGAATGGGAAGGGGAGAAGCTTCTCCTCATATCACCTGCATCAGCAAATGACCCAGCCAGCATCTAATATCAGCAGTTTAATTGCTAACCCATGGATTCAGCATATGACAATGCAGTACTCCTAAGAAGGCATTTACTCCAAAGTAAAGGGGAAGGAAGCCTTTGGTACAATTGCTTCCAGCAGCAGGGGACCTTGAAGGTCTTGCAGACACCTTGGGCCATCGTTTCCTAGCAGAGCAGACTGCAGAGTAGCTGGAGTTTGTCTGACGGAAAGTTTACACCTGGGAGAGCTCGGACTAATGGGATGCTCTGCCTGGAACACATTTTAATATTTTTGATAGCATTCATTTCTTTATTTGCTGGTGTCTCAGCAGTGCTTGGAAGCCCCAGTCCTGGGCCTGTGCTATTCAAAAAGAGAACATAAAGGGAATCCCTGCTAGTCACAGAGTTTACAATGCCATTCCAGTCAAAACATGAGCTTTCAGTGTCTTCCTAATTACTGCAACAGCTAAAACCAAGCTTTTCTTCAAAAGGGAGCTTTCAGTAAATTTTCCAAAATGGAATTATAGTGAGAGAGACTTGATTTTCTCAGCTCCTGAGAAAATGTTACCACAGTTCTACACCTCACCCTTTTCACTCCAGACTTTTCTATTCCACAGTTTTCTCATGGCACTTTTCACCTCCTCATTTCTCAGCGTGTAGATGAATGGGTTCAGCATGGATGTGATGACAGTGTAAAACACAGCTACGCTCTTGTCCTCCGAGAGACTGCTGGATGGGCGTATGTAGATGAATGTGCATGGCCCAAAGAAGAGAATCACCACAGTAATGTGGGACCCACAGGTGGAGAGGGCTTTCTTCCGCCCTTCGGACGTATGCCTTCTCAAGGAAAATAAAATGACAATGTAGGACGTGACCAGGATTGTGAAAGAGACCAAACAAAGCATTCCACCATCGGCAACGACAATGATGCCCGCAACATAGGTGTCTGTACAGGCCAGTTGTAGTAGGGGATGGACATCACAGAAGTAGTGGTCAATTTTGTTGGGGCCACAAAAAGGGAGGCTAACAGTTATGAGGGTCTGCACCATGGCATGCACAAAGCCCCCCACCCATGAACCCATCACCATCCAGCCACACACACGCCTGGTCATGAGGGTGGTGTAGTGCAGGGGTCTGCATATGGCAAAGTAGCGATCATAGGCCATCATTGTGAGGATGAAGATCTCAGCGCAGCCAAAGAAATGTAACCCAAATAGCTGTGCCATGCAACCCCCAAAGGAAATGGTTTTCTTCTCAACAAGGAAGTCAGCAATCATTTTGGGAGCTGTGACAGAAGAGAAGCAAATATCTGCAATGGACAGGTGGCAGAGAAAGAAATACATGGGGGAGTTCAGACGTTGACTGCTGACTACAGTGACAACGATGAGCAGATTTCCTGCCACAATAACAATGTAGAAGAACAAAAACACCACAAAATATATTTTCTGCACCCCTTGGTTCTTTGAAAGGCCCAGAAGAATGAATTCCTTCACACTGCTTACATTCTCCATGTTGGTCAGTCGGGTGCCAATATGCAATATACAGCTTATACCCCTGGGAAAACAAAGAGAGACACATGGTTAATCAGCATTTTTTTCATTATTAGTAATGAGTTCTATATCAGAAGTGGATACAAACCAAGAAAGATATAGCATTAGTATTAAGCTTATGAAGTGTTTAGTTTCTGTCATGTATTTTTTCACAGCTATTTAATTCTCCACAGTACAAAGCTTCTGCCATGGCTTTGGTGGCACGGAGATAGGTGCACTCTGTGATATGTTCCTTAATCCTGGTCCTCCAGGATTTTGAAGGACTGGCTCCATGGCCGATAGCCTTCCATGCACTAAGGACAAGGCCAGAGTGTTCACCTTGGGCACTACAAGGCAGATAATGCAGTATGTTTGCCCTCAGGGGAGACAAAGTCCCTGACAGCAATCTTTGTAAAATGGGTGTCTTTAAGAATACCTGCAAATATTGCTCAGAATGATGATTTGCTTTATAAGTACACATGATCTTTGAATTCTTGTTTAGAAGGGAAATGTACCCACATGCAGGGAAAAGCACTCTCTTCTGTATGCACATTTTGAAACGTAAATATGAAATGTCACAGGCGGAAAAATGAGTTCTGGGAAGGTTATCTATCATGGAGGGAAAAAAAAATAGCACATATGACTTAATGTAGTATTTCACATTGTTCTAAATCTCAGCATTGTTTCTATCAGAGGAAGGAAGAATGAAAGACTCTTGTGAGATCTTCTGTCCCAGCACTGTACTGATTTTACCTAGTATGATTTTTGATACACTCTGCGTGATGCTTTCAAGGGTTAACTTAGCTTAATGAAGCTAATCTAACTAAACTCCTTCAACAGCCAGTATAAGTCTCTCTATAGGCTGATTCAGAATGACTAAATTAGGGTCCTCTGCAGAACCCTTTTTTCCTCCACTCACTATGAGGAGCTTAAGCAAATTAGCACCACCAGGTTAGAATGACCTTTAGAGAATAATCCCTTTTGGTGCCTGAAAGTAGCTCAGAGCTTTTTGTAATGCCATCCACCTGTTTTAGGTTATGGCTGAGCTCCTTGTCCCTAGGCATTTCTACATCCATACAGTTTCTCATTCGAGACAAGGTCACATTCCAGCATAAACATGGGACTTCTTTGGTTCACCCTGTATTCCAGCTACAACCCATCGAGCATTACATGTCACTAATAAATGAGTAGCCTACATCTTTAGAAAGAGTGTAACGTCTCTAGCTTGCCATTATGCACCCAGACCACCAGAGTTCCTTTGGTCAAAGAAGTCTGGGAACCACCAGATTAAACTCTTCACAGAGAGTTTAAGGTCAGCCAAAAGCAGGCACTCTTTTAATAAAAATATCCACTGTATGGGCTTCCTTCTAGGATCAAAACATTCCCCGTCAGCTGGTGTTAAAATGCACCATTTTAAGTCCTGCAGAGTTACATCACAACCAGGTCTTCTCATTTGTACTGGTGATCTGTGAGCAAATCTGTGGAATGATTCAGTTAAGCCAAGTTATCTACCAACTACTTCCATCTGCAGCATAATCAGAAATTCTCAGGCAGGCACAAAGGGATCAAGCATCCACAGGAAACACTGAAACTGAGAAAAGCCAAGATTACTTTCAAACCCACAAAGTGAAGCCGAGAGAGGAAGTGGGCAAAGTTAGGGACTTTTCCTATGCTTACAGTTGTACTTACACTAGATGAAAGTTTTTCAAGCAGAAGGGTAAAATTTACATGGATGGTTCCCCTTCAGATATTTCTACAAGGAAAAGGATCAGTAAGAACAACGGGAGGTCAGTTTCTCCCTCGTCTTACCAGGTCGTGATCCTTTCTACCCCTCTTCCTTCTACTGAGCAACGACGTAGACTTCTCAACAGAATAAATGACAGGGATGAAATGAGCACACCTTTATGGCTGTGCAGTACCAAGTTGAAAAGAAATAGCTGGGCTCCATCCAAGCCAGAGCATGACTGGAAGCATACCACAGCAATCGCAGGGCCATATTTAGGCAGTCAGAAAGGAGTGACCAAGAGAGAAATGATCAGGGGAAACTATATGCCTGAATACCAGCAGATGGCAAATTCCTGAGCTAAAAACAAGGTGTGCATCTACAAAAGGACTGATTCACAATTCAGACAGCTCGGCTATGTATATTGCTTGAAAAGGTCCTTTCCATCACCACCAAACCGCATTTAACAAACTACCCATCTGTCTGATCTCATCTCATCGACTTAAGTCATGTAGGCACCTGTACCTAAGCTAGGCAGATTACACCTGACCAGTCTACTTGTAGATGTGATGAATCATGTGCTGCAGGTACCCGTTTCTTACTGCTGACTCCAAGAGGATTACTAGAATGACTAATTCAGTAGAGGATTGCCACCAGTTATGGCTTATCTCTTCAAGTGCCTTTGCAGGGGTAGACCTGAGCTATATGACATAATGCAATCAGCTGCAAAATAAAATGAATCTCATGTGTACTCTTAACATCTCAAAAAGGGTGAGAAATTGCACCATCTCCTTACTGCATGCATTCTTCCCTAAAATCTCAGGTGGTTATGGGAAACAAAAGAATAATATCGAAGCAATCGAATCTGCGGCTGTAGAACTAGCTCTGTATATGATTCTAGCCAAAGATAACTAGAGACAGTTGATAACTTCAGTGGAAGTTTCTTTCTGTATTTTCACATTTGTTCAAGAAGAAATGAAAAGGAAGAGGAAAGCAAAGCAAAGCAAAGCAAAGCAAAGCGAAGCAAGAAGCCAGAGAAGCTGCAAAACTTACCTCGCCTGTGTTTAGAGATCTAATATTTTGTGTAAAGGGCTCTACAACTTTATTTCCTCAACTTCTGTCTTCCCTGGTATGAATGTGTTAGAGCACAGCGCCTTTAAAGAACATAGAATGGCTTCTGGAAATCTTCCAAAACTTGCTTAGGAGGTGGCTGTTAGTGTATAATCCAATCCCATCTAATTTATTACTTGCTTTCATGTGTCACAAGTGTATCTTGATGTTTCCTGCCTGTGTGAGAAGTGGTTTAATAGGCTGTGTGGATGATGTGACCTGGGTGTGCTGAATGATGCTTTCATATCCCAGGGCTGAGAAGAAAACCGTTTAAGTACCAGCCTTTAACCCTCTCCCAGGAAATCTTCCACCTGAAGGGCTCTTGGGGCTGGAGGAGGGAGGGGTGGAGGCTTAGTGAAGGGAAGGCGTGAAAGAAAGGGGCAAAGGAGGAGAATGAGTTCTGTCTTGACTGAAAAGTTTAAGTAAATATATTTTAAAGAAACAGTTGTCAGTCAATGCTTTTATAATGATATCACAAAGGCATTTCAGGGTTTCTCCATGAGAAATAACAGTCAAAGGAGTAGCTGAGTATTCAACTGGACAAGCATATGCATGGAACTATCCAGCTAACGCTTCTCGGAGTTCTTCCTTACTCCAAGCTGATAGTTGTATGGATTTCCCATGTGTAAAGGGCCATTAGGTCCACTGCTCTGGCTTCCTAGCATTGTGAATGCTAAAACAGTCCATTTGTAATCTAGATATTTTCTCTCCTTTTTTAACTTCTGTGTATTCCAAAACACACGTAAAAGAGAAATCTTCATTAAAGGAAAAAAAGAAAGAAACCTCAAGCTGTAGGAAGTGTCACCATCCTCCAGGGATGGTCAAGAATTCCTATCACAGGAGTCTTTTAAGGACAGGTTGGGCTCATTTCTCTCAGGAGTGGTTACGATTAAGTTTTTATAGGGACAGAAGATGTCCTGGGTGACCTCTTGATGACCCTCCAAGTCCTATCTCACCAGAAATTTCATCACTGGAAATCCAGTGAATAAAGCCTCTTTGCAAGAATTTGCATGTTTTAACAGAGGTCAGTGAATTACCAAGTCAGTCAAAAAAATCCTTCATTTACGAATTGGGAAACTGAGGGAGGACGTCACCTATTTAATGCCGATGGAAGTCAGCGCGTTTAACCCTGACTTAGTCACTCTAGGCTCTTCTGCGGAAAAAAATGAATGTCTCTGGAGGCAAAAAATGAATGTCTCTGATCTTCCTCAGAACTGATTTTAGGATGCGATTAGGTGTGAAATGGACATCTAGCTTTTAAACAAAATAACTTAGGGCGGACAACTCTCAACTGTCATGATGGGCCCCATCTTTCTTAACCTGAGCAGCTGCAGTCAAAGGTGAACCTAAGAAATGAAACAAACGAAGCAAATAGACATGCTGATTTATAGCAGCATATCATCTCAACCAAGGCCATATCAAATTCATCATGGCTCTGAACTCTACTGTGTATTTGTAGCTTATGCCTCATGGATGTCGGGAAAGACATTGTCTCAGCTACTGTCCTTTACTTTGTTTTGCTGAAATTTCTGGAAATGTGGAATGGCCTGATAGCAACATAGTTAATGTCTCCATCTCCTCTGCACAGAATGCCAGCGATCTCCACAGTGAAAACAGAAATCCTACAGTTAATGAGAATAAATACTGGTAAAGAAATGCCTTGGTGAAAATAGTCCCCTAACTTAAATATCCTTTTACTGTCACCTGGAGTCTTGGGCAGCTTAATGAGGGTTATCAGCAGTCACTACAGGAAACAAGAGTATTGGGTAAGAAGGTAAACAAAGTCTTACAGTCTTTGGGAAAGGAAGAGGACCAACAGATGACAGAAGCGAGAGATCAGGCCAATAGCATCTGGTCTGCTAACCTAGTATGAGTCAGCCTGCCACTTTCTGTACCCAGTGGCACACATGGCAGCAACTTGGCTAGCATCACATTCATGTCCTTTTGTTTCCCTAGCCAAATGGACTACCAGAGGTGACTTAATGCACAAGTCCAAATGAAGAATTGCTGCTACCTCCTGCTGCAAAATAATTCCCCGTAGGGGTGTGCTTAGTGCCAGCAAAGGAGAAAGGTCTTTTCTCCATTTTCATTCCACTTACCTTGGCACCTGGCTCTGGACACCACTATGGCAGCAGGTCATGCTCAGGGGAGCTGTGATTTGGACAAGGAGGGACTGTGCATGGTGAGATGAACGAGGTTTTGCAGCTGGATAGTGAATACTGGCAAGGGGTTTGTTGACAGAGCCATGGTGAATGTGTGTTGTGAATTTGATGATGGGCAGGATGGGGACAAGGCATGGTGTGGAGGGAAGTTGTGAAACTTGAAATGGATGCTACATAGCTAGGAGCTGTCTTCATGGAGTTTGTGAAATCAGAAGTGCCTGAGGTGTGGTGAGGGACTGTGCTGAAAGATAGTATGAAGTGGCAGGTAATACTGTGGGTGCTAAGCTGTGTTAAAAGACCTTGTGACATCAGAAGCGGGCATCGTGTTTTGAAGGGTAACACTAGGAGAGGTTGCAAAATTGTGGCTGCTGAGGTGTCATAAGGCTGGCTAGAGAGTTCAAGGAGACCCTACTGTAGAACAGGTAATGTGAAGTAGTAGGGGACAATGTATGGTGACAGCTTGTGTTGGGAGAGGTTTTGAGGTCAGAAGAGGACACTCGGTAGTGAGGAATGTGCTAGGGGAGGTTCTGCAGTGACAGTGGACCCTTGGGGAATGAGAAGTTGTGTTGAGGGAGGTTGTGAAATCAGCAGCAGGCATTATGGAAGAGGACTGACCATTTCTCAATCTGTGTGACCCTGAGCAGCAGTAGAGCACATTCTGCAAGGTCTATGAAACTAGAGCTGCTCATGAATGCAGCTGGGAAGCAAAGCATCAGTGCAAGAGTCAAGCTATAACTCTGGACAGACAGTTCTTGTGTTCTTTATATCGTGAGACTGTCTGAAGAAGGGAGAAGTAGTGAAAAAGCATTACTATTGCCTGCCAAACATTGGTAAATTCCCATTTTTGATGGTCCCTGGCTCATCTCTCTGGGACAGCAGCACCAACCCGGTCATTTACTTCCTCTTCAGGAGCAACCGTCACCACTGGCTCCATGGCTCTGCGAAAGTCACCTTCTGACAAGTGTTTGCAGAGAAAGCAACGTGCGGAGAAGGAAGCCAAGTGCCCAGAGACACTGCTGCAGAGACTGCTGTATAAATCCCTGCTGGCGAGGAGGTGTGGGAGGGTGGGGCAGCCTGCAGAGGGGACTGAGGGGAGGTGGGCAGCAGTGCTCAGCCCCCAGCGGAGCCAGGGCATCTCCACTGCGGTGGGAGCAGCTCAGCTGGTGACGTGCCCCTTCCGAGCAGGGCTGTGCTGGGGACCAGGGAGCTGGGTGAGAGCGATCCTTGTCTGCACACCATGCCAGTGCCTCTTCTCATTACGTGGTCCCCCCTTGTGGAAGGGGACATGGTGCACAGAGCATGGCTATGCAGAGCATGCAGAGTGCGGGGAGGAAGAGTGACCCAGGATGCTGGGCATGTCTTTGGGACCCTGAACCTTACAGGGAGTCTCTTCCCTCACTTTGACTTGAGGCCAAGCCTGCAGGACTCCAGTGCATTCTGGCAGCTCCTGGGAGGCCACTCTCAGCAGGGATGAGTTTCATCCTGGCTATTTTGGGCTTGTATAGAAACATCCTTCAGGTCTGAACACCTAGGGGACCGTTCAGCTGGTGCCACGGCTGCTCTGGTCAACACACAGGGGTCCTGGAGTGATGCGTGGTGCTTCTGTGTGTGTAGAGAAGAGCACCAATTCCTCACCTACACCCTGAGCCTCTCCATCGCTGTCCCCAGAGGGCTGGAGGGGGGACTTATCACTCCCAGCTTTCGCCCAAGATGGCCATCTCCAGATGAGTTAGTTGCCCTAGGCTGCCTGTACAGGCAGTGGAGAGAAAGGTGCTTGTAAGGAGCTTTTCCCTTCCCTATGTGGCTGCAGCACACAGCTCCTGCTGAGCCATCAGCCACCCTCCTGTGCCTGTGCCAAATCTCTTCCCCACCACCGTCTCGCCCCACACTGGGGATGCCTCGCTCCCCTTACGCAGTGCCATGCAAGGCCTCTCACCCTAGTGCTTCTGAGAAAGCTTTCAGCTCCCAGCCACAGCACCTTATCTCACTGTCTTCCCAGTAGCTGCTGGGAGGGTCACCTCTCTTCCTGGCACTGGCACTTGCCTGTTGCTGCAGGGCTGAAAGGGCATTTCTCTGCCTCTCCATCCAGCCCTCCAGACTTTCTGTTTGTTTTTTTTTGGCTCCTGCCCTCAATCCTTCCCTCCTTTGTTTCTCCATTACTCTCTTTCTGGTTTGGCTGGTGCGTGGATCGAATTAACACTAAAACAGTTTGTGAGCAAGTGAAGGGCTGGATTTAAAAGGAATGGATCTAAATCTGATTTTTTGAAATTAAGTTGAGGGCAGAGGAAGAAGGGAAAGTGTCTGCACCAGAACATTCAAAGAACTAACAGGGGTCAAAACTTTTCTTTTTTGTTTGTTTTAATTCTATGGGGTAACAGGATTCCTGAAGCCATTTCACAGAATCACAGAATGGTTGAGGTTGGAGGGGACCTCTGGAGATCATCTAGTCCAACCCCCTGCCCAAGCAGGGTCACCTAGAGCAGTTGCCCAAGATCGTGTCCAGGCGGATTTTGAATATCTCCAGAGAAGCAGACTCCACAGCCTCTCTGGGCAACCTGTTCCAGTGCTCTGTCACCCTCACAGCGAAGAAGTTTTTCCTCATCTTCAGATTGTACTGTCTGTGTTCAGTTTGTGCCCGTTGCCTTGCGTCATGTTGGTGGGCACCACTGAAAAGAGTCTGGCTCCACCTTCTTGATACCCTCCCTTCAGATACTTGTACACGTTAATAAGATCTCCTCTCAGCCTTCTCTTCTCCAAGCTAAACAGGCCGAGCTCTCTCAGCCTTTCCTCATAAGAGAGATGCTCCAATCCCCTAATCATCTTTGTAGCCCTTCGCTGCACTTGCTCCAGTAGTGCCACATCCCTCTTGTACTGGGGAGCCCAGAACTGGACACAGTACTCCAGATGTGGCCTCAGCAGGGCTGAGTAGAGGGGGAGGATCACCTCCCTCGACCTGCTGGCAACATTCTTCCTGATGCACCCCAGCATACCATTGGCCTTCTTGGCCACAAGGGCACATTGCTGCCTCATGCTTAACTTGGTGTCCACCAGCACTCCCAGATCCTTCTCCACAGAGCTGCTTTCCAGCAGGTCAGCCCCAACCTGTCCTGGTGCATGGGGTTATTCCTCCCTAGGTGCAGGACCCTGCACTTGCCTTTGTTGAGCTTCAGGAGGTTCCTCTCCGCCCACATCTCCAGCCTCTCCAGGTCTCTCTGAATGGCAGCACAGCCCTCTGGGGTATCCACCACTCCTCCCAGTTTTGTATCGTCAGCAAACTTGCTGAGTGTGCACTCTGTGCCTTCATCCAGGTCATTGATGAAGAAGTTGAACAAGACTGGACCCAGTCCTGACCCCTGGGGGACACCGCTAGCTACAGGCCTCCAACTAGACTCCGCACCTCTGATCACAACTCTCTGAGCTCTGCCATTCAGCCAGTTCTCAATCCACCTCACTGTCCACTCATCTAACCCACACTTCCTGAGCCTGTCTATGAGGATGCTATGGGAGACAGTGTCGAAAGCCTTCCTCAAGTCAAGGGAGACAACATCCACTGCTCTCCCCTCATCTACCCAGCCAGTCATTCCATCAGAGAAGGCTATCAGATTGGTTAAGCATGATTTCCCCTTGGCGAAGCCATGCTGACTACTCCTGATCACCTTCTTGTCCTCCACATGCTTGGAGACGGCCTCCAGGATGAGTTGCTCCATCACCTTTCCAGGGATGCAGGTGAGGCTGACTGGCCTGTAGTTGCCTGAGTCCTCCTTCTTGCCCTTTTGGAAGACTGGGGTGACACTGGCTTTCTTCCAGTCTTCAGGCACCTCTCCTGTTCTCCAAGACCTTTCAAAGAGGATGGAGAGTGCCTTAGCAATACCATCCGCCAGCTCCCTCAGCACTCGTGGGTGCATCCCATCGGGGCCCATGGATTTGTGGGTGTCAAGTTTGCTTAAATGATCTCTAACCCGATCCTCCTCCACCAAGGGAAAGTCTTCCTTTCTCCAGACTTTCTCTCTTGCCTCCAGGGTCTGGGGTTCCTGAGGGCTGGCCTGAGCAGTAAAGACTGAAGCAAAGGCAGCATTCAGTAACTCTGCCTTCTCTGCATCCTTCGTCGCCAGGGGCACCCTCCCCATTCAGCAAAGGGCCCACATTTTCCCTAGTCTTCCTCTTGCTACTGAAGTCTTTGAAGAAGCCCTTCTTGTTGTCCTTGACATCCCTTGCCAGATTTAATTCCAAACGGGCCTTAGCCTTCCTCATCACATCCCTGCATACTCTGACAATGTTCCTATATTCCTCCCAAGTGGCCTGTCCCCCTTTCCACTTTCTGTATGCTTCCTTCTTCTGGTTGAGTTTTGCCAGGAGCTCCTTGCTCATCCATGCAGGTCTCCTACCTCCTTTGCTTGACTTCCAACTCATAGGGATGCACTGATCTTGAGCCTGGAGGAAGTGATGTTTGAATATTAACCAGCTCTCTTGAACACCACTTCCTTCTAGGGCCCTAACCCATGGCATTCCTCCAAGTAGGTCCCTGAATGTGTACAAGTATCTGAAGGGAGGGTGTCGAGAGGATGGGGCCAGACTCTTTTCAGTGGTGCCGAGCGACAGGACGCGAGGCAATGGGCACAAACTGAAACACAGACACTTCCATCTTAACATGAGGAAAAACTTTTTCACTGTGAGGGTGACAGAGCACTGGAACAGGTTGCCCCGAGAGGTGGTGGAGTCTCCTTCTCTGGAGATATTCAAAATGCGCCTGGATGCAATCCTGTGCAATGTGCTCTAGGTGACCCTGCTTGAGCAGGGGGGTTGGACTAGATGATCTCCAGAGGTCCCTTCCAACCTCAGTGATTCTGTGATTCTGTGATTCTGTGAAGAGGCCAAAGTTTGCTCTCCTCAAGTCCAGGGTTGCGATCCTACTCAGTGCCCTGCTGCCTCCTCGCAGCATCCTGAACTCCACCATCTCATGGTCACTGCAGCCAAGGCTGCCCCCGACCTTCACATCTTCCACCAGTCCTTCTTTGTTTGTTAGTACGAGGTCCAGCAGCACACCTCTCCTTGTTGGCTCCTCCACCACCTGTGTCAAGAAGTTGTCACCAATGCTCTGCAGGAACCTCCGGGACTGTTTGTGCCTAGCTGTGCTGTCTTACCAGCAGATCACAGGGTGGTTGAAGTCTCCCGTGAGAACCAGGGCCTGGGATCGTGAGGCTACTTCCAGCTGTCTGTAGAAGGCCTCATAAGTTTGTAGCTTTTGAAATAAGAGTTCATTTCTGCAACAATACGGCATAAAATATCTTGCACCTTCATGCAAGGAAGGTAGGCCTATTTCTTCATTTTAGAGATCAAAAAGATCATTTTCAATCTGCAGATAGAATCATAGAATCATTTAGGTTGGGAAGGATTTCTGGAGGTCATCAAGTCCAACCTCCTCCTCAGAGCAGGTTCAGTCAGATCAGATTGCTCCGGCCCGATCCAGCTGAATTTTAAATGTCAGCACAGATGGAGATTCTACAAATTTGCACCTAATCCGGTGTTTGATCACTCACGTTGGGGCAGGAGAGGGAAATTTCCTCCTTCAGTTTCCCAAGTAGTCCATGGAAGAGGGCAACCTGTTGATAGCAAGCTCATTGAAGCCCTTTTCTGAGAATTAACTGGGCTAGTTGCTCTGCTTTAGAGCAGAAAAGGATGTGTAGGTTGGAGATAAAGAGCAACCAACTATGCAAAGATGACTCACTGTGTAAAGGCAGTCTGGTCTTTTGTGCATCTAAGCAGGGTAGGCATTTTCCTCACTTAAACTGTGTACCTAACCATTATAGGCTGGTTTTAATCCTGCTGTCTGCTTCTTGAAATGGGCAAGTACTTCTGAAGATTTGGCTCAAGGGGGGAATAAACTGGCTTGGTATCTACAGTATAGACAGTATCTACAGTATCTAAAGTATTGAGTAGATACTCTTGTCTTTCTGGATGAAACAGGTCAGTAAGAGAATAGTTTTGTACCTATGCAATACCTTGAAGCCTATGCTAGAAACAGACCTCAGCAAGAACTGAAACCTCCATTCAGTCACCCACATGATAAGAACTCCGCTTTGAGAGTGTCAGCCAGGTTACTGCTCACCTGCAGTAGATTAACAATAATTTTTCATGTGAGGTGAAGCTGGTAGAACCTTTACAGGGATGACTGATTCCCTTTTTGTTCAGGATTCCTTCCCTTTTAGCATGAGATTTTTCACCCTCTAAATGGAAAGTATTTCATTTGGTGACTCTTCCCAATTTATTCCTGAGCAGAAAATGGCCACTTTTCCTTGACAACAGGGATGCAAGCAAATGAGAAATCCTTTCTCAGCCAAACCTGAACGATCTTGTGGTATCTGCTCCTCTTTGGGAAGATGCAAAGCTGAGTTTTCCTGCTGCTGTTGCCATTTAGTGCTTGCCGCCATTTCTTTCAAGAGAGGAAACTCTTACTTTCTTCTGCCAGGATGTGGATTTGTTATTTGTATGTTTACGAGTTGCAGTCCCAAAGGTCAGGGTGGTGGAGGTCCATGTAATTAAGGCAGGCCTTAGCAAGTTGGCACAGCTGCAGCCTAACCATTATATTCCTATTTCAGCAAGGCTGAACAGGGGCTGCTTTGTCCTGTTAATGGACTTTGTGGCCCATACTGAGCTCTAACTACCCTACTACCAATGCCCCGGGGAGATAGCTAATAGGCAAAAATGTATTGGTGATTGCAATACAGGAAGAATGATGTCTGAACTAGTGTCAAGACCATGTATCTTCAGGAACAAGTGGGCCATTGCCCTTGGAGTGGGCCATTTGGACAATACTGTACACCCAACCGTGGCCATGAGTGAGGGGAGAAGAGTGCTCCATAGATGTCCTCAAGAAAAGCAGACTTTTTTCCTTAAAAGAGGAGAAAGAGGGCACACGAAAACCATTGTAGTGCCAGACTAGGACTGGTGTTTCACAGTGCTGCTGCTGCCTTTTGAATAAATTATTTTATCTTTCTGCGCTTTCTTATCTCACCTGAAAAATAGGAACAGTACTCCCTTGTATCACAAGTCATTTCAATGCGTAATTAAAGAAGTCTAGTCAGAAGCTATGAAGAAAATGCGCCGTACTTCCTTGTGGCTACTGAGACAATCCATTGTGTGTTGCCAGTTTCCCATTACTTCTAGGTGTTGAAACAGTTTCTTGTCGGGAGATAACATGAGTGTGCTAGCAACATGCCTGAGAGGAATCACTGTGTGGCCATTGAGTTTATCCTCTCTGGACTAACAGAAAGCCAAGAGGTGAAGGTAACCCACTTTTTTTAAGCACATTAATAGGGAATCTTGGAAGGATCATGTAGATGAAGGTTGATCCCCCGGCTTCACACACTGTGTACCTTTCCCTCAGTAACTTGGCTTCTGTGGATTTCTGTTACTCCTCAGCTATCTCCCCGAGGTTGCTGGTGAACTCTTCAGCAGTGAGGAGAGCCACTTCAGTCAGTGCCTGTGTGGCACAGCTATTCACTTGTCTCCTCATGGCTAGTGTTGTGTGTCTCCTGCTGGCAGTAACAACATATGACTGCATGTGGCTCTCTGTAACCCTCTCCTTTATGCAACTGTCATGTCCTCAAAAGCCTGTACACAGATGGTAATCATCTCCTCTTTCACTGGCTTTGTCCATGCACTTGCGCAAACTATCTCCACCTTCACATTCTCTTTCTGTGACTTTGGTGTTATTGGTCATTATTTCTGTGACATTCCCCTAGGATCCAGCTTTCATGCTCTGACACCTATAGCAAAGAGATGGTACTTCACATTTTTGGTGTGTTTCGTGGCACCTTCACATCTCTGGCGATTCTCATCTCCTCCATCTACCTCATCTCCACCACCCTGAGGATCCACTCCTCCAAGGGCAGATGCAAAACCTTCTCCACCTCTGCTTCCCATCTGAGAGCTCTCTTCTTGTTTTATGGCAGCACCGTTTTTATGTGCGGTAGCCCAACATCCAGCTACTCATTGGACTGAGATAAATGGGCCCCTCTGTTCTCTACAGTGGTGACTCCAGTGCTGAATCTTATCAGCTACAGCCTAAGGAATAAGGAGGTGAAGGATGCTCTGAGGAGAGTTTTAGGTCATATTAGAGAAACTTCAGCAGACTTGTTAGAAAGAGAACTTTGTTTGGGGAGAATTTATCAAAACCTTGGTACAAAGAGTAGGACTTCCAAGGAAGATTTGATCAGCTTCCAAGGGTGAGATTCAGAAAGGTACTTAATTGTTAGAAGTGATTTTAGGTGGACTTTTAACTGGTTGTATCTGCAACTTCTATCTTGAAAGACTGTGTTCCTCTGCTGCTGAAAGCTGGAGGAATCCTGACTCTTAACTTGCAAGTTCCAAGCACAAACAGGACTCCTGCCTGAGGAGTGCGTGGCACAGAATTGCAGTTCTCTGTTCTTTTAGGAACGTTTGCTCATGTAGGAAAACCACCAGTCCGTCAAGATGAGAAAAAGCTTTCAGAGACATTCAAGAGGAGAAAAGCAATGTGATTTGAATTTATGGCCACTTCTGCTACGTCTTCAGTATTTGAAAGGAGTAGCCTCTTCCAGTGCAACACACAGAACCTGAAGTCCTGGAAAGGAAATCTTGGAGAACAGACACCCGTGTTTTTGTCCCCCAAACACTAGGGAAAGTAACTGTCCCTCTTCTGTTAAATCTCCCTCTTCTGCCACTCATTACTACCTCCTTTTTCCCCTTCTGCCTGGAAACATGAAAAAACTACAGAAATGCAAAAAGATTGACTTCTAATTTTGCTACCATTGTGAAGTAAAAAGAACTTATTCTTGCTTTTCATCTCCACATATCAGCAATCCACTTGAGGCAACTGAGTGAACCGGTAGTTATTTTAAGGACATTGGACATAATCTGAAAGTTAATCCAGCTGTAGTGTTCTTTCACTTAAAAAAATGCCGAAATAAGATGGTGACTTACCAACAACATGTCTGTCAACAATGTGATTTTGAGCATAAACGACCAATCATTTCTGGGAGATGAGAAAGTTGGGAAAGGCTTTGGAATCCTTTTATCAATTCAACTAAGCTAGCTCTAAGGATAGGTGTTCTAGTGCTAAACGATGTTTCATCCCTTCTGGCTGAGTTTACAAATGCTGTCCCTCAGTTGGCAGAAGGAGTTGAAATCTTTATTGAGCTGAAAGTGACAGAATTAATCTCAGACAGGTGAGAGGTTCCTGCCTCTGCATAAGGCTTACAGTCAAAGGGGAATGGAAAGAGGTCTCGCGGATTCCCTTTGCATTTCACTGCAAGCCTGTTAGGGCTGTTATTTCCCCTGACTTCCTCTCCTTAAAGCTGTGCATAACTGTAGCAAAGATTGTGTCCCTGTGATCATCTATGGCACCCTAAAGAAGGATTTTACAAGTCTCTTTTCTTCAAACGGCTGCCAGCATATTTTACAGAGAGCTGATATGACTGCGAAACATCATTATTTTTGCCCAAAGACACACAGCTGGGGAGAAAACTTATCTTCATATGTTATAGTCTGAATTTTGATCAAGTAGTGATGATTAAAGGCCATCACTATCTCAGAAGCCGTTTATCTCAGTAACGCTAAAATTAGAATACGCACGGGGTAGTAAAATCATTTGGACTATATGCACTGTTATCCCACTGGCCTGACGGTCCCAAAATGCAGGAAAAAGAATGTGAAAATGTAGCCTTTTGGTGCTGCTAGTTGTCATCTTTCTGTTGCTGCAGAGCCTGAAGCTCAAGGTTTATCTCTTGTTTCTCATTATTAAGTATCATCAGATATGTGAAGTTCACCGTTTTTGCACATATCAATGTTGTGCTGTCCTTATCTTGAACAGAGAAGTGAGATTTTTAAACCAGATTTCTGAGGTGTCCAAAATTGTCTCTTTCAGTGGACTCCCAGCTCACAGGAAGGAAATAGCTTGGAAAGAAATCACAGGCATCATTTTATTTTCCTGTGTATGTTTACAGGTCTCTGGGAAGAGCAATGTACACTACTACTCTTCCAGAAAAAGACAGGTAGATCGTCATCAAAGAGCTTCCCTGCACAGCAATGAGTCATGTCTGCACACCTCTCTCTGCGCTGATGTTTAAGATAGTCAAAGCCATCTAGAGCTAAGCATCAGCAGAACCGGCAGCATGTTTCAATCAGGAATCACAATCTCAAACCTAGATATGCTTTCTGACAAATATCATCAAAAAGAACAGATTTTCATAAGCCCCACATTCATCTAAGCCGTGCATTCACCTATGCCTTAGTCTCCACCTCGAGAAACCCAGACAAAATTAGGGAATTTAAAACGTTAAAGAGCTGCTGTCTCTTCAAATCTACAGTTTGCTTTTCTAAGAAAGCCTTCTGATCCACCATCCAGAATCCTGTTCCTCTTCTTCCCTTCCCCAAATCTCAGTTCCAGGAGGAGATTTGGGAAAATCCCTGCCTTGAATCACTTCTCATGACGGCAATGCTAAAGTAAGTCCATTTGCAGTAGAACAGCATTGCCCAGAGTCAGGAGGTCCTAGGGGCATTTGGGGTTTCCCTGCTGCAAACAGTTGAGGAAGACTCGATGAATCAAGAACAGTACTGTTAAGAATTTTAGGGAAATTTTCAGTGTTCAGCTAGGAATTAGGTTATATCTTATGGAGTATGGAGAGATATTGGATCCCCATATTTCCACTGAGATACCTATTCCTTAGCCTTTTATAGTGTAAAGCACCAGACGACTGGCCAAAGTATGAAACTTCATCCGGTCTATAAATAAAGCGGTGAAAAATGTCCCGACAATTGAACTGGATTGTGGCTCCAACATTGACTATGGTATTTAACCATGCTTGGATTGCTGCTCTGATAGATTATAAAGCTCAGCTATGACATTAGGTCAAGGCCTTGGAAAGGTGTTAGCAGAGCTCCTTTAAATGAAGCGTTCCCAGAGATACCAGGTTGGCACAGACTGATGAAAATCGGAGTTAATGCCTGGCATTGGGGAACGGACTCTGTGTCCATCAGTGTTCCTGGGAGCCTTGGAAAGCCTAGTACAGTGTATGTCACCCTTCACTGTAAGGCAGACACCTAGTGCAGCATCCTGCTCCTCTCATGCTCCTATTTTACCATGCAATGAATCTCAGTCCCCTCAAAGGTCTCTTGCTGTCTTCAGCAGCTCTCTCAAGTTGAGGCACCTCATGTCAGCACACCAATATATGTGAGATGAAACCTGCTTGTGCTGTGCCATCCTGAAGGATTTGCTTTCTCTTGGAAGCTTAGCACCACCATCACTTTTTTTGTGTAGAAACGTGAGCAGACACCACTCTCCGAAGCTCGTAGGAGCTAGTGGGAAAGCATAACCTCTCAAAATACCTAGTTATTCCTCTTAATGCCAGGAGAAGCCTAGACCTGAGACTTACACAGCTCTAAGGTGTCTAAAGGTAAAAGCCACAATACCACCCCGAAGGCTCGGGTTTGACTGGTGACAATATGCTCACATCCTTTTGACTGACAGTTTCCAAAGAAAGATGAGAGCTGCATATAACTTTGAATTTATTTTCAGTTCTATTCTGAACAGCCATGCTAAAAATAGAACAACATTCCTGAAAAGTCCCTCCTGAACACTTCTCTTTGCCTCCCCATGGTTTCTTGAGCTACAGTCATCCTAGAAACACTCACCCTGTCGTTTCATGTCTCACTCCTCTTTGATTTTCTGCTTCATAGCTTTTTCAAGGCTTTTTTCATGTCTTCATTTCAGAGGGTGTAAATCAAGGGATTGAGCATAGGCATGATGATGGTGTAAACCACAGAGATTATCTTGTCTGCTGAGAAGATGGTGGAAGGGCGCATAGAGATGAAAATGCATGGCCCAAAGAACAGAAGTGCAACAGTGATATGGGAGGTGCAGGTAGAGAGTGCTTTGAGACACCCTTTGGAAGAGGGTGTCCTCAAAGAGACCAAAATAATGACGTAGGACACAACAAGAACAAGCAAAGAGCCCGAGGAAATCAGACCACTATTGGCAACCACGATGCAACCAACCACGTAGGTGTCAGTGCAGGCCAGCTTCAGCAAAGCGTGTACATCACGGAAGTAGTGGTCGATCTCATTGGGCCCACAAAACAATAGCTGAGCGGTCAGCAGGGTCTGCACCAGGGAGTGCACACAGCCTCCCACCCACGAAGCTGCCACCAGCCGGCCACACACATGCTTGTTCATAATGCTTGCGTAATGAAGCGGCTGGCATATAGCAGTGTAACGATCATACGCCATTGCTATGAGGATGAACATCTCCGTGCAGGCAAAGAGATGGACCCCAAAGAGCTGTGCTATGCAGCCCACAAAAGAGATGGTCTTCTTTTCAGCAAGAAGGTCATAAATGAGTTTGGGAACTGTGACAGTAGAGTAACTGATATCTACAAAGGACAAGCAGCTCAGGAAGAAGCATGGGGTGGGAGAGTCCAGCTGTTGACTGTTCTGTATAGTGATGATGCTAAGCCGGTTTCCAAGAATAACAGTGGCATAGAAGACTAAGAAGAATGTGAAGCATACTTTTGCTAATGTATCATCTTGTGTGAGTCCCTGGAAGACAAACTCCGTCACATTGTTTTTGTTCTTCACATACATCACGTAGACAGGACCTGAAGCACAGAATAAAGCCACCTGTGATGGCATTAGAAACACAGTGTTATCAGTACACATCCATATCGATCACCGGTATGTTCAATATCAATATATTCGCTTTTATGTCTTTTGGGGAAAGTTTCCTTTCAAAGTCAATGCTTCTCTCAAGGAGTGACAGTTGATATCTAACTCAGAATGTATTACTGAAGTGTGTAATAGGGAGGTCCGTTTATTTGCTTGAGGGAGTTGGTGGAAATATCCTCCAGATTCTTATTTCTGATCTTTGCCCCTTTTAAAAAGGAAGGCTAGTCACTAGGTTCCCTAAACATCCACTTTTGAAGTGTTGATTTGGAAACGAAAAACTGACTGAGAAGGATAGTGCATGTTTTGATTTGAGTCTCAACACGCTAGTCATCCCCTAAGGAATTCTGCTCAAGCAGTGAACGTACCTTCTGTTTCAACCCTCTGAAGGAATTCAACAGAACTTTCCTTGCTATTGCTCTCTGACTCTGGTAGAATGTCCATGCATTTTTGTGCAACCATCAGTGTTCACATCATGACACAAGGCAGCTGGCTAATTAACATCACTTCAACTCTCAGTGTAGATCCTTCTGGAGGAGGTAAAGTGGACACCTACCTCATGTCTGTTTAGCAGAGATGTGCCTTTAGGCACAAACTGTCTTTAAGGCGCCCTAAGTGAAATCAGACCATGTTCAAGGCATGCCAGGAAACCTGAAGCAGGAGAGTCATTGTCCTATATGTGCTGTACTGGGCTACATCTTGTGTGGATTGGTTCCAGTTATTGCTCATGAGTTTCTGGGTTGCGACCTCAGTCTCCAAAAGAGCAGGCTTGTATTTCCTCAGACCACCTTTCCTACAGTACGTGGGTGAATACTGGAGATAATCTGCATTAACGATGTGTCAGTAAGGTTTTTGTACACCTCAGCCAAGTTCTGGACTGGGCATGGAAACCCTCATTGAGCTCAAAGTGACAGAATTAATCTCAGACAGGCGAGAGGTTCCTGCCTCTGCATAAGGTTTACAATCAAAGGGGGATGGAAAGAGGTCTTGCGGATTCCCTTTGCATTTCACTGCAAGCCTGTTAGGGCTGTTATTTCCCCTGACTTTCTCTCCTTAAAGCTGTGCATAACTATAGCAAAGATTGTGTCCCTATGATCATCTATGGCACCCTAAAGAAGGATTTTACACATTTCAGGAAAATACAGTCTTTTGGTCCTGCCAGTTGTCACCTTTCTGTTGCTGCAGAGGCTGAAGCTCATGGGCCAATGCGTAGAGGAATAAAATGTTGTTGTTGTTGATGCCTTCCAAAAGCTATGGTCCCGCTGTTGCCTGCTAGCATCCAGCAGCCGGAAGAGAAATCAGAAAAATCATGGCGTTCTTCCCCAAAACATTAAAAAACAAAACAAAAACAGTTTTTAAATTATAAGCCTTAGCTTGAACTGGCCGTGTGCCCTAACCCCTCAGCAGTTTCAGTATGAAGGGGGTCAGTGGGCCCCATCTGTCTTTCTACCTGCCCCACCTACGGTGAGACAGACCAGCCTCTGAAGGCGCCTGTCCCTCTCTGTTGACAGTGGTGCTGAGCTAGACAACTGTCCTTCATTGCATGAAGAATTTAGACTGCTACAAACAGGTGGGGATGATCCCACCTTTAGCTGTGTCCACAGAGTGTGAATGCTGGGTGAGGGACATGCTGGCCCAGGCCTGAGGGACGCTATCCCTCTAAGCCTTGAGAACCAGGATTTATCCCAGTTCCGTCCTGCTGGCTGCCAACCACATAACCCACCACGGTGAGGAGAAGACACTGAGACGTCCGCAGTGTACTGGTGCATGCCTGTGAAACGGGAACCCACTCTGCCACCCCCTGCATAGAGCAGAGGACATTCAGGGAACCAGAGCATTTCTGACATTGTCCCACCATTTGGTCCGTAGATCTGCCACTCTCCTGTGCAGGGAACACCTTCTTATCTTGAATCACACTTAAGCCATGTTAAGGTGCAACACAAGTGCAAGCAAGTGTTTATAGGGAACATGAAGTGAAGGAAGAAAAAGGAAAATGCTTTAGTTACTTTCAGAGTGCATTACACAGATGTCTTTCTCCCTCACGCAGCTCATTTGCCCTTTTCCTCCTGGCAAGGTAGGAGTCAGGGTCCCGTGGCTCCTCGTGGCTCCTTTGGCCTTGTGGAGAACCTTAGCTGCTACAACTAACCTCCCTGTGGCAGCTTTGGCTGGCTCTGAGATGATTTAATCTTCCATCTTCACATTTCTTCTCTTCCCTCCTGCAGGAGTAGCTGCTCCAGCTATTCCCTTGGAATACTTTTTTCTTCCTTTGCCTGGGCCTGTAAATATGCCCTGTTGGGCTAGGAGTTATCCTGCATACAGGAATTATTCCCAAAGAACTCTTTATTTTCACTGACACATAAAACTGTGCCCCCCAATGCTTTCTTTGTCCTCAAATGCTTTCTTTGGTGGCGACAATTTCCTACGGTGAGCAATTTATCTTTCACTTGGATCTTTGATTCTCTATTAGTCTAAACATTAAAATGCAAAATCTGAGGCAGAGATGAAGGGCAGAGGGGATGGCTAGGAAGGAGGGCATTAGTGATAGGTGAACTACTGCAGAAAGGCAGAGAGTTGCTGCACTGGAATGGGAAGGGGAGAAGCTTCTCCTCATATCACCTGCATCAGCAAATGACCCAGCCAGCATCTAATATCAGCAGTTTAATTGCTAACCCGTGGATTCAGCATATGACAATGCAGTACTCCTAAGAAGGCATTTACTCCAAAGTAAAGGGGAAGGAAGCCTTTGGTACAATTGCTTCCAGCAGCAGGGGACCTTGAAGGTCTTGCAGACACCTTGGGCCATTGTTTCCTAGCTGAGTAGACTGCAGAGTAGCTGGAGTTTGTCTGACGGAAAGTTTACACCTGGGAGAGCTCGGACTAATGGGATGCTCTGCCTGGAACACATTTTAATATTTTTGATAGCATTCATTTATTTATTTGCTGGTGTCTCAGCAGTGCTTGGAAGCCCCAGTCCTGGGCCTGTGCTATTCAAAAAGAGAACATAAAGGGAATCCCTGCTAGTCACAGAGTTTACAATGCCATTCCAGTCAAAACATGAACTTTCAGCATCTTCCCAATTACTGCAACAGCTAAAACCAAGCTTTTCTTCAAAAGGGAGCTTTCAGTAAATTTTCCAAAATGGAATTATAGTGAGAGAGACTTGATTTTCTCAGCTCCTGAGGAAATGTTACCACAGTTCTACACCTCACCCTTTTCACTCCAAACTTTTCTATTCCACAGTTTTCTCATGGCACTTTTCACCTCCTCATTTCTCAGCGTGTAGATGAGTGGGTTCAGCATGGGCGTGATGATACTGAAAAACACAGCTACCCTCTTGTCCTCCGAGAGACTGCTGGATGGGCGTATGTAGGTGAATGTGCATGGCCCAAAGAAGAGAATCACCACAGTAATGTGGGACCCACAGGTGGAGAGGGCTTTGTACCGCCCTTCGGACGTTTGCCTTTTCAAGGAAAACAAAATGACAATGTAGGATGTGAGCAGGATGATGAAAGAGACCAAACAAATCATTCCACCATTGGCAACAACAATGATGCCTGCAACATAGGTGTCGGTACAGGCCAGTTGTAGTAGGGGATTGACTTCACAGAAGTAGTGGTCAATTTCGTTGGGGCCGCAAAAAGGGAGGCTAACGGTTATGAGGGTCTGCACCAGGGAGTGCACAAAGCCCCCCACCCATGAACCCATCACCATCCAGCCACACACACGCCTGGTCATGAGGGTGGTGTAGTGCAGGGGTCTGCATATGGCAAAGTAGCGATCATAGGCCATCACTGTGAGGATGAAGACCTCAGCGCCGCCGGAGATATGAAACCCAAATAGCTGTGCCATGCAACCCCCAAAGGAAATGGTTTTCTTCTCAACAAGGAAGTCAGCAATCATTTTGGGAGCTGTGACAGAAGAGAAGCAAGTATCTGCAATGGACAGGTGGCAGAGAAAGAAATACATGGGGGAGTTCAGACGTTGACTGCTGACTACAGTGACAACGATGAGCAGATTTCCTGCCACAGTAACAATATAGAAGAACAAAAACACCACAAAACATATTTTCTGCACCCCTTGGTTCTTTGAAAGGCCCAGAAGAATGAATTCCTTCACACTGCTTACATTCTCCATGTTGTTCAGTCGGGTGCCAATATGCAATATACAGCTTATACACCTGGGAAAATAAAGACAGACACATGATTCATCAGCATTTTTTCATTATTAATAATGAGTTCTATTTCAGAAGTGGATAAAAACCAAGAAAGATATAGCATTAGTATTAAGCTTATGAAGTGTTTAGTTTCTGTCATGTATTTTTTTTTTCACAGCTATTTAATTCTCCACAGTACAAAGCTTCTGCCTGGCTTTGGTGGCACGGAGAGAGGTGCACTCTGTGATATGTTCCTTAATCCTGGTCCTCCAGGATTTTGAAGGACTGGCTCCATGGCTGGTAGCCTTCCATGCACTAAGGACAAGGCCAGAGTGTTCACCTTGGGCACTACAAGGCAGATAATGCAGTATGTTTGCCCTCAGGGGAGACAAAGTCCCTGACAGCAATCTTTGTAAAATGGGTGTCTTTAAGAATACCTGCAAATATTGCTCAGAATGATGATTTGCTTTATAAGTACACATGATCTTTGAATTCTTGTTTAGAAGGGAAATGCACCCACATGCAGAGAAAAGAACTCTCTTGTGTATAGACATTTGGAAACGTAAATATGAAATGTCACAAGCTGAAAAATGAGTTCTGGGAAGGTTATCTATCATGGAGGAGAAAAAATTGCACATATGACTTAATGTAGCATTTCACATTGTTCTAAATCTCAGCATTGTTTCTATCAGAGGAAGGAAGAATGAAAGACTCTTGTGAGATCTTCTGTCCCAGCACTGTACTGATTTTACCTAGTATGATTTTTGATACACTCTGCGTGATGCTTTCAAGGGTTAACTTAGCTCAATGAAGCTAATCTAACTAAACTCCTTCAACAGCCAGTATAAGTCTCTCTATAGGCTGATTCAGAATGACTGCATTAGGGTCCTTTGCAGAACCCTTTTTCCTCCACTCACTATGAGGAGCTTAAGCAAATTAGCACCACCAGGTTAGAATGACCTTTAGAGAATAATCCCTTTTGGTGCCTGAAAGTAGCTCAGAGCTTTTTGTAATGCCATCCACCTGTTTTAGGTTATGGCTGAGCTCCTTGTCCCTAGGCATTTCTACATCCATACAGTTTCTCATTCGAGACAAGGTCACATTCCAGCATAAACATGAGACTTCTTTGGTTCACCCTGTGTTCCAGCTACAACCCATCGAGCATTACATGTCACTAATAAATGAGTAGCCTACATCTTTAGAAAGAGTGTAACGTCTCTAGCTTGCCATTATGCACCCAGACCACCAGAGTTCCCTTGGTCAAAGAAGTCTGGGAACCACCAGATGAAACTCTTCACAGAGAGTTTAAGGTCAGCCAAAAGCGGGCACTCTTTTAATAAAAATATCCCCTGTATGAGCTTCCTTCTAGGATCAAAACATTCCCCGTCAGCTGGTGTTAAAATGCACCATTTTAAGTCCTGCAGAATTCCATCACAATCAGGTCTTCTCATTTGTATTTGTGATCTGTGAGCAAATCGGCAGAATGATTCAGTTAAGCCAAGTTATCTACCAACTACTTCAATCTGCAGCATAATCAGAAATTCTCGTGCAGGCACAAAGGGATCAAGCATCCACAGGAAACACTGAAACTGAGAAAAGCCAAGATTACTTTCAAACCCACAAAGTGAAGCCGAGAGAGGAAGTGGGCAAAGGTAGGGACTTTTCCTATGCTTGCAGTTGTACTTACACTAGATGAAAGTTTTTCAAGCAGAAGGGTAAAATTTACATGGATGGTTCCCCTTCAGATATTTCTACAAGGAAAAGGATCAGTAAGAACAACGGGAGGTCAGTTTCTCCCTCGTCTTACCAGGTCGTGATCCTTTCTACCCCTCTTCCTTCTACTGAGCAACGACGTAGACTTCTCAACAAAATAAATGACAGGGATGAAATGAGCACACCTTTATGGCTGTGCAGTACCCAGTCCAAAAGAAATAGCTGGGCTCCATCCAAGCCAGAGCATGACTGGAAGCATACCACAGCAATCGCAGGGCCATATTTAGGCAGTCAGAAAGGAGTGACCAAGAGAGAAATGGTCGGGGGAAACTGTATGCCTGAATACCAGCAGATGGCAAACTCCTGAGCTAAAAACAAGGTGTGCATCTACAAAAGGACCGATTCACAATTCAGACAGCTCGACCATGTATCTTGCTTGATAAGGTCCTTTCCATCACCACCAAACCGCATTTAACAAACTACCCATCTGTCTGATCTCATCTCATCGACCTAAGCCAGGTAGGCACCTGTACCTAAGCTAGGCATATTACACCTGACCAGTCTACTTGTAGATGTGATGAATCATGTGCTGCAGGTACCCGTTTCTCACTGCTGACTCCAAGAGGATTACTAGAATGACTAATTCAGTAGAGGATTGCCACCAGTTATGGCTTATCTCTTCAAGTGCCTTTGCAGGGGTAGACCTGAGCTATATGACATAATGCAATCAGCTGCAAAATAAAATGAATCTCATGTGTACTCTTAACATCTCAAAAAGGGTGAGAAATTGCACCATCTCCTTACTGCATGCATTCTTCCCTAAAATCTCAGGTGGTTATGGGAAACAAAAGAATAATATCGAAGCAATCGAATCTGCGGCTGTAGAACTAGCTCTGTATATGATTCTAGCCAAAGATAACTAGAGACAGTTGATAACTTCAGTGGAAGTTCCTTTCTGTATTTTCACATTTGTGCAAGAAGAAAGGAAAGGGAAGAGGAAAGCAAAGCAAAGCAAAGCAAAGCAAAGCGCATCAAAGCGAGAAACCAGAGAAGCTGTAAAACTTACCTCGCCTGTGTTTAGAGATCTAATTTTTTGTGTAAGGGCTGTACAGCTTTATCTCCTCAACTTCTGTCTCCCCTGGTATGAATGTGTTAGAGCACAGCACCTTTAAAGAACATAGAATGGCTTCTGGAAAGCTTCCAAAACTTGCTTAGGAGGTGGCTGTTAGTGTATAATCCAGTCCCATCTAATTTATTACTTGCTTTCGTGTGTCACAAGTGTATCTTGATGTTTCCTGCCTGTGTGAGAAGTGGTTTAATAGGCTGTGTGGATGATGTGACCTGGGTGTGTTGAATGACGCTTTCATATCCCAGCAGCTGCAAAAAGGGCTGAGAAGAAAACCGTTTAAGTACCAGCCTTTAACCCTCTCCCAGGAAATCTTCCACCTGAAGGGCTCTTGGGGCTGGAGGAGGGAGGGGTGGAGGCTTAGTGAAGGGAAGGCGTGAAAGAAAGGGGCAAAGGAGGAGAATGAGTTCTGTCTTGACTGAAAAGTTTAAGTAAATATATTTTAAAGAAACAGTTGTCAGTCAATGCTTTTATAATGATATCACAAAGGCATTTCAGGGTTTCTCCATGAGAAATAACAGTCAAAGGAGTAGCTGAGTATTCAACTGGACAAGCATATGCATGGAACTATCCAGTTAACGCTTCTCGGAGTTCTTCCTTACTCCAAGCTGATAGTTGTATGGATTTCCCATGTGTAAAGGGCCATTAGGTCCACTGCTCTGGCTTCCTAGCATTGTGAATGCTAAAACAGTCCGTTTGTAATCTAGATATTTTCTCTCCTTTTTTAACTTCTGTGTATTCCAAAAAACATGTAAAAGAGAAATCCTCATTAAAGGAAAAAAAGAAAGAAACCTCAAGCTGTAGGAAGAGTCACCATCCTCCAGGGATGGTAAAGAATTCCTATCACAGGAGTCTTTTAAGGACAGGTTGGGCTCATTTCTCTCAGGAGAGGTTACGATTAAGTTTTTATAGGGACAGAAGATGTCCTGGGTGACCTCTTGATGACCCTCCAAGTCCTATCTCACCAGAAATTTCATCACTGGAAATCCAGTGAATAAAGCCTCTTTGCAAGAATTTGCATGTTTTAACAGAGGTCAGTGAATTACAAAGTCAAAAAAATCCTTCATTTACGAACTGGGAAACTGAGGGAGGACGTCATCTATTTAATGCCAATGGAAGCCAGCAAATTTAACCCTGACTTAGTCACTCTGGGCTCTTCTGCGGAAAAAAATGAATGTCTCTGGAGGCAGATGCATCTGATCTACCTCAGAACTGTTTTTAGGATGCGATTAGGTGTGAAATAGACATCTAGCTTTTAAACAAAATAACTTAGGGCAGACAAATCTCACTGTCACGATGGGCCCCATCTTTCTTAACCTGAGCAGCTGCAGTCAAAGGTGAACCTATGAAATGAAACCAACGAAGGAGGACAGCAGAGAGGTTTCATGGTTTCTAGTGAAATCTCTGCTAAAGCAGTATTGTAATCAACCATTAAAGGGCTTCTCCAAACCTTGTTAACTGACATGAAATGGCTTCAGGAATACTGTTACTCCATAGAATTAAAACAAACAAAAAAGAAAAGTTTTGACCCCTGTTAGTTCTTTCAATGTTCTGGTGCAGACATTTTCCCTTCTTTCTCTGCCCTCAACTTAATTTCAAAAAATCAGATTTAGATCCATTCCTTTTAAATCCAGCCATTCACTTGCTCACAAACTGTTTAGTGTTAATTAGCTCCACGCACCAACCAACCCAGAAAGAGTAATGGAGAAACAAAGGAGGGAAGGATTGAGGGCAGGAGCCAAAAAAAAACAAACAGAAAGTCTGGAGGGCTGGATGGAGAGGCAGAGAAATGCCCTTTCAGCCCTGCAGCAACAGGCAAGTGCCAGTGCCAGGAAGAGAGGTGACCCTCACAGCAGCTACTGGGAAGACAGTGAGATAAGGTGCTGTGGCTGGGAGCTGAAAGCTTTCTCAGAAGCACTAGGATGAGAGGCCTTGCATGGCACTGCATAAGGGGAGCGAGGCATCCGCAGTGTGGGGCGAGACGGTGGTGGGGAAGAGATTTGGCACAGGCACAGGAGGGTGGCTGATGGCTCAGCAGGAGCTGTGTGCTGCAGCCACACAGGGAAGGGAAAAGCTCCTTACAAGCACCTTTCTCTCCACTGCCTGTACAGGCAGCCTAGGGCAACTAACTCATCTGGAGATGGCCATCTTGGGCGAAAGCTGGGAGTGATGAGTTGAGATGTCCTCTGGGGACAGCGATGGAGAGGCTCAGGGTGTAGGTGAGGAATTGGTGCTCTTCTCTACACACACAGAAGCACCACGCATCACTCCAGGACCCCTGTGTGTTGACCAGAGCAGCCGTGGCACCAGCTGAACGGTCCCCTAGGTGTTCAGACCTGAAGGATGTTTCTATACAAGCCCCATTTAGCCAGGATGAAACTCATGCCTGCTGAGAATGGCCTCCCAGGAGCTGCCAGAATGCACTGGAGTCCTGCAGGCTTGGCCTCAAGTCAAAGTGAGGGAAAAGACTCCCTGTAAGGTTCAGGGTCCCAAAGACATGCCCAACATCCTGGGTCACTCTTCCTCCCCGCGCTCTGCATGCTCTGCATAGCCATGCTCTGTGCACCATGTCCCCTTCCACAAGGGGGACCACGTAATGAGAAGAGGCACTGGCATGGTGTGCAGACAAGGATCGCTCTCACCCAGCTCCCTGGTCCCCAGCACAGCCCTGCTCGGAAGGGGCACGTCACCAGCTGAGCTGCTCCCACCGCAGTGGAGATGCCCTGGCTCCGCTGGGGGCTGAGCACTGCTGCCCACCTCCCCTCAGTCCCCTCTGCAGGCTGCCCCACCCTCCCACACCTCCTCGCCAGCAGGGATTTATACAGCAGTCTCTGCAGCAGTGTCTCTGGGCACTTGGCTTCCTTCTCCGCACGTTGCTTTCTCTGCAAACGCTTGTTGGAAGGTGACTTTCCCAGAGCCATGGAGCCGGTGGTGACGGTTGCTCCTGAAGAGGAAGTAAATGACCGGGTTGGTGCTGCTGTCCCAGAGAGATGAGCCAGGGACCATCAAAAATGGGAATTTACCAATGTTTGGCATGCAATAGTAATGCTTTTTCACTACTTCTCCCTTCTTCAGACAGTCTCACGATATAAAGAACACAAGAGCTGTCTGTCCAAAGTTATAGCTTGACTCTTGCACTGATGCTTTGCTTCCCAGCTGCATCCATGAGCAGCTCTAGTTTCATAGACCTTGCAGAAGATGGCCTACTGCTGCTCAGGGTCACAGAGATTGAGAAATGGTCAGTCCTCTTCCATAATGCCTGCTGCTGATTTCACAACCTCCCTCAACACAACTTCTCATTCCCCAAGGGTCCACTGTCACTGCAGAACCTCCCTTAGCACACTCATCACTACCGAGTGTCCTCTTCTGACCTCAAAACCTCTCCCAACACAGGTTGTCACCATACATTGTCCCCTACTACTTCACAGAACCTGTTCTACAGTAGGGTCACCTTGAACTCTCTAGCCAGCCTTATGACACCTCAGCAGCCACAATTCTGCAACCTCTCCTAGTGTTACCCTTCAATAGCACCTGTTCCAACTCCTTTGGAGGTTTTATTGACTGACAAACAATTTTCTCCATGTAACAGTCTGTTCAGTGCCTCATTTACCTCCATGGTCCTCAAGCTGTAGACTGCAGGGCTTACCATTGTATAAAACACAGACATCACCTGGTCTTGGTCAGGCAAGGAGCCAGAGCTGTGGGCTGTGTAGCTGGAGTGCCAAAGGATATGGCAAAAACTATCAAGTGCACAGGATGCACAGGTGGAGAAGGCTTTGTGTCCCCCCTTCCCAGGATGGCAGAGATGATGTAGATGTAGCAAAATGCATACCTCCAGTATGACAAAGATGTCACCTAAGATGCAAAATGCTACAAGGATGATCTTGTTAACCCTGATGTCAGAGCAGGAGAGGCTCATCAGGGGTACCACACCACAGAAGTGACTGGTGATGCTGGAATGGCAGAAGGACACCCAAAAGGCACAGCTGCTGTGTATCATTGAGATTAGAGACCCACAAGAGTAAGAACCAAGTCACAGCTGGATGCTGAGGCTTCAAAACATGACAGCTTTATATAGCAGTGGTTTGCAGCTAACAGGCCTTAATGGGCCTGATCATCCTCGCCTGAGGCATCCACTTGCACCTCCTGCCCATGGGCCCAGGAGCCCCATTTAAGCTCAACCCTGGGCCTTCAGTTTCTGTCTGAGCTTCCCTAGAGGAGCACTGATCTCCAGCTCAGCTCAGCTCAGCTCAGCTCAGCTCAGCTCAGCGTGCAGACTCCATTGCTCTGGACCCTGCCCTGTGGACTGACTTCCCAGCTTGACCCTGCACCTATCTTGTCACTTTGGGCCTGCCCAGTAGGCACTGGACTCTCTCTGTCCCTGGTTACCTGATCCTGGCTCTGACCCGCAGGCTGACTTCTCAGCTTGACCTCATACCTGCTTCATCACCAGGAACTCTCCTGGTCAGCTGGACTCTTGGTTGAACTCGGCTACCATCTCCAGGTCTTCTCTGCCCACCTGGCTCAGGGCCAGAGGGACAGGCCCTGGCTGCAGCCTCCTGAACTTATCATTCTACACATCCTGAATAGGGAAAAGGAAGAAAAAAATGGGCACTTCTATGGCATAACTCATCTCATCATGTAGCAGATGTCTAAGATACTCACATGAACCATTCTGTAAAAACACCTGTTACTTTTTCTTCCTCCCCCTCCCTATTGAGAAGAAACTAAGATGGAAGACAGAAACAAAGGCATGCTTAAAGGTATATCTCTAGGTGAGATGAATTCCATAAGCAGCCATATGCATGTAGAGCTACTCCAGATTTATTACAAATAAACCAACTATTCCTTCAGTGCCGTATTTATAACTGTGATACTAATATTTTTTTAATTCAGAAAAGGATATTAAATTCCACTGGACGGATTCTAACTGTTTCCAGTCAACTTTGATGGCATTCTACTAGACAAATGTCTGATAGAAAACACTCTTTGATTAATTCTGCTCGTTCCTGCACCAAACCAAGCTCCATTCACACTCATAACAAACTGACTGTCTGACTAGTAGGTACATGGGCGTATGAATTCATGAGCTGACTTTTGAAGGTGTGCAGGATATACAGAGTTACCTGTGAAGACAGAAATGGATGGTCAGCATCTCTGGGGAAAATAAGGTTTCAAATGCATTTGTCTGCATGGGATTACAATGATATTCCAGAGTAGATGTCAGCTGCACTTAAACTCCACAACTATGAAAAGAGTTAAATTCATATTCTTTTTCACTTATCATGTCTTTATTAAACCAAAGGTAAGTAACTGCAATTTATTTGCACGGAACAATACATCACTACAGTCTTCTGCTGCTGTATCAATTCTATCAATAAATTGGACATACAAGCCACAAAGAACACGTGTGAAAATGAGGCTATTCTAGGATTCCTAGACTGTAACCTTCTAGTTCCACATTGTCCTGAAATGATGTTTTGCTAAATTTCAGTCTACTTTTAAATAGAAACAGACTTTGTCTCTGTTATTTCAGTTTTGTATAACAGAGATGGTCTCTTTCCAAAATGTTGAGAAGATTTGGATTTATTCCACTCTTGGTAATACCCAGCACTCTGAAAAAGAAGGAGAACAAGATTTTATCTATCTGGTTAACGATGGAGCTTCTATATGTGTGTATGGACATCTGGAGATCAAGGGTCTAAAAGCAAATCTGGTAAATAATACAGTCCTTATCTGGAAAAAAAAAAAGCAATTACATAGCAACTTATGCTTGGATCATACAAGAACTTCCAAAGTGAACACAGATATTACTGGCTGGGGAGGCAGCACAAGTATTTGGGGAAGCAGAGTAAAGGGAAGACAAGAGGATTTTCTTCTGTGAGGTGAATTGAATAACTGTGAAACTTCCACCTTGCAGGAACTAAGTTACTGTGCTCCTTCAGCAAATTATCCATTATGAACGTATTAATTATGTCACCAAATACGTCAAAAGTTCAACATCTGGCAACAAGATAAATACAGGGAGTTGCATTATCTGTTTGTGTTAGACTAACTGACTCTTAGGATTCAGTTCTTCTCACCTAAATTCAGGCATCCTACTGAAGGACCTCATGCTGGTGCCTAGGAGGTTGGAGATCTCTCAGTAGAGATAAAAGGGAGAAATTAGGGAGGACTGTGGGTGAAAATGCTCATGTCATCTACCAGGAAGCACCTAAAAGCTTTGTCTGAATCTAATCTAGTCATCTAAACCCCCTCTGGACTCAACAGAGAGAGACAGGCAGCTCCTGGAGATGATTCAACTTGTCCTAAGGAAGAAGCGCTCTGTGAAGATGCTAACTTCTTTCTCTCTGAGGAACACAGAGGAAGCCTGATTAGCTTTAAATAGGTCACTTGCATACAGCTAAAGCTCAGTAAGGAAGTCTTCCCGTATGTTTTCCCCAAGTGTTTCACACCTATGAGCATTTGAAAGAGTAATCATGGAGCCTGGCCTCCTGCATTGCTGTGGTATGGAAATATGGTGTGATGGCATGGCGCAGAACTGCAGGCTTGGGAGGGTAAGGCTGGTGGATTTCCAGGGCAGGAATTTGTTGCTGGTTTTTTTTCACACATGCACATGCAATTTCACACATGCTTTCTCCATGTCATGTTGATTAGGCTCCATGCATCCCAGATTTCGGGATGTGCATAGTTTACTGTGCACATAAAGAGAGTCAGAACAGCACACGGTGCAGCTCAGTGTGATATTTCAGAGAATGTGAAATGCATCTCCTGGACAGAGCTGTGCAGTAGATCCAGACCCATCATGGATCTTGAGCACATGCCACATGTCTATAGAGCAGTACAGCAGATGGGATTCATCTCCCTGCAGTTAAGCTATTTAAAAGTTAGGTGACTGAATCTAATCTAGTTGTCTAAGCTGCCTTTGTAGCGAAAGAAGGAGACAGGCCATTCAAGAAGATAATTCATCATTTATCTCTGGCAAATTCATCTTACAGGGAAGTGGGACCTTTTCCATTTCCACTCATTTCCTGCTGGTATTTTAAATGCTATTTAAATTTGCCCTCACTCCCACACCTGCAGAAAGAGAAGGAAGGTTCAGAAGCAGTGGGGGAGTCATTGATATTCCTGGTGGAGGCTGCTCTCCAAAGATCTCCCATCTTTGGGCAAATAGTGTTTCTCTTCAATGGTGAATTCCTACTTCTCTAATCTTCCTTTTGCATGAGAGAGCAATGTTGAAACATTGAAATGTCTTCTGGGTCAATTATGCTAAATTTCAATTGAGAAAAATCAAAATGCTTCACTTTGATCATTTTGAATCATTTAATTTCAATAAAGAAATTATTAGATATTTCGGAACGTATACCATAGACATTGCAATACAGTCATATAATATGTAATAATAGAGTGTGTTTTGAATTAAATGAAGCTAGACAAGAAAGTAGGTATGAAAAATGCTTTGGAAACTGGAAGTGCTTCTCCACCTGAAATGTAACAATGGATCAATTTCAAACTATACCAGCTGACTAGCTGGGCAGTTGGTTTAAAAGGAAGTGCTAAAAACCTGGGAATAGGAGCACTTACAGAGATGATTTATTTATTTATTTATTTATTTATTTATTTTTCCTTGGGAGATGTTGTGCTGCAAGCAGGAAGGGGACCTGTGGGAAGACAGAAGCACTGTGGGATGCGTGGAGGAATACTGGGACTTTTAAGTTAGTGATAATTCTGCATGCGTGTCCATCACATGCACCTCTAAGCGCACGAGGTTTATCAACTGGAAATAACTGAGTATGTAATTACCTCACAGGAACAGCTTTTGGGAAAGAGGTCTTCAGATATGCATGGGGGTGAGGGCAGACTGAAATAGCAGCAGGCGGCTATGGCCCAAAAGTGAAGGGGCTCAGCTGGACTTCAGGGAGAAATAACAGAATGGTGGAAACAGTGAATTTAGGAGCAGAGTTAGCCAGCTACAAACGAGGGACATGTCTGCAGAGGATACGCAAATGACTTTTTTGCAATTTCTGATTGCCTCACAGCCTGTCATTGCTTGAAACAAGGTAAACCCTGGCCTCAGCTCAGTTCTGCCATTACCAGCATTCACAGTATGTGTCGTTACCTGTGGAGGCTAGGTTGAGTGCCACAGAGTTGTGCAGGGACAGCCCTGAAGAGCTGGAATTCACTACCCGCTGCTAAGGATAGAGGAAAAAAAAAAAAAAAAGACACAGTTGCCAGTTTGGGGAGGGGGCTGTTCTTCCTTCCCTGCCCCACTCCTTCAGTGACCACCTCCATTTATGCCCCACTGAAATTTTCCAGGATTCGGCTCTGTTGGGGTCTTGGCAATTTTGCCGCCATTACTTAGAAACCCAATTTTTCATTTAATTTTAGAATAAAGAACATCCTGAGGGAGCCTAGCAGGGAGGATGGAGCCCACCTGCAATGTGAGCTGCAGGAAGGGATTATTCCCTTGCAACAGAACTACCTCAGAGCATCTTGTCTCTATGTCTGAAACACAAATGGCCATGAAAGAAAAAAGGATCATTCTCAGCCCCATGTCTAAAGGCAGCAGCTAAGTCTGTAACTGGCCTGGGCTCATAACGAGCATCCTTAGTTGGACAGCTCAAGACCTGACAAAGCTCATTAATCCCACTATTAGTCAAAATCAGATTGCTTTGATCGCATTACTCCAGGAACATAGTCCTGGTGTGGAGGCCAGAGTGCACGGTGGTCGAAATCTGCCACAGTCACTGCCCCTGTGGGCCCCTGCTGTGGAGGTTTGAGCCGGGGCCATGGGGCAGGAGGTCTCTGTGTTGGGCTCTGTGGGGCACCGGGACAGAGCTGGGGCCTTGGGGCAGTGAGTGGCAGCTGGGGCCATGGGGCAGGAGGTCTGGGCTGGGGCTGTGAGGCAGGGGGAAAGAGCTGGCCGGGGCTCCATGGGGGCAGGGGCCGCATCTCCCTGGGCTGAGCCATGGTGCCCCATAGCAGCCCTGCTCCCAGCATGCCGTGGGGATGCCCCAAGGCATGCTGGGAGTGTGGCTGCCGCCAGCCCAGCCCTGGTGTGGCAGAGCCAAGGTGCTGGCACCCTGAGGGCGCTGCCTTCCTGCCAGCTTAAAGCCATGGGCTCTATGCAGCCATTCCATCGCTGTCTGCTTTCCGGGGGCGTGCAGTAGTGTGCCTTGCAACCTCCTCGATCGCCTCCTTGGCACACTCCAGGCTCCTTTGTGTGACCTTAGATCCCTTCTCCATGCATGTGCTGATGCTCTGGTCCCCTCGGATGCTCCTCGGACCACCCTCAGGGCAGACTGAGAAGTAACCAGAGAGGGTCACCAGAATGTACTGCGTGCAGGCATTATTCCCGTGCCTCGTTCGGGTGTGTGATACTGCGTTGTCACGCTGTAGATGGGAAGCTGCTCTCAGTCTCCTCCACTGGGAACCCAAGTGGTGGGATGGCACTGCGAGTGTTGCAGGCTCCATCTGAGCATCACATTTTTCTTCTGCAAAACGAGTGACTTTAGAAGGGAAATGGGCTTTTGGGGCTCCAGTGATAATCTCCACCTGGCGCCACCCTTCTTTTGGTTTTGCCCTGTTAGGATCAGATCTTCAAAACCCCCCCAATTAGAACCCACCCCAAGACCAGGATTCTCAGATGTCGTCTCTAACGCAGAGAGAATTTAGTGCCGAGGGAAAGAAATGACCTTTCCAATAAGCGCTTTTTTTTTTCTTGATTTTCCCAGGCTTTGACACCGTTTGGAGGCATTCATGGTGGATTTGCCTTAATACAGTTTTCAGGGTGAGAGAGAGCAAACCCCTCTGCTCCTTCGCTAGGCCATGCCATCTCCATGCCTGTGGCCTAGGGAAGCAACAGCTAGGAGTTGGCCCTTCCTCCCCAGAGGCTGAGAGAGAGTGCAGTCACAGTCTTCCTCTTTATTCATTCACTTGCTCATTTAGGCCTTCCTTCCTGAGCAGAGCCTCTCCTTGCCAGCAGTTGTAGCCCCGCAACCCTGATCTGGGGACATTGCGGGAGTGGCATGCCTGAGGTGAGCCCCAGCCTGGGGGACCCCTCCTGTGGCTTCCCGTGCCCCCTGTTGTCCTTGGGGAGTGGGCAGTGAGGTGCGGGCAGCTCCCTAAAGTGCCCCAGGCAGCTCCCCTTGCCCTTGCAGGGCCCACCTTGGCAGCACCTGGGGGGTCAAGGGGTCCCTGCAGCCCCTCTGTGACATGGCCTGGGGCATCACGCAGTGCATCGCAGCAACAGCTGCGCCCTCCCCATATGGCCCTGGCAGCCTGAGCTGAGCCCAGGTGCTTGGGGCTGCTCTCGCCACGACTCTGCCCTGCCCTGCTCTGCTCTGCTCTGGAGCAGCTGCTGTGCAGCGAGCAGGAGAAGGCGAGAGGAGGTGGTGGCACAGTGCGAGACGCTGTTTGGTGACCTTCCCAGCAGGTCGTTGGAGAGAAGCGTTTCTTCCTGCCACAAGAGCTCTTTGGACTAACTCGGTAGGCTGGGAATTCCCGCTGTGCCCCTAGGGAAGTCCTTGGTGCTGCTGGGAATTGCTGCCTGCGGGAGCCCTCCATAATATGGCGCTGTCAGGGCTGCAGAACTTGCACGTTTAGAATCTTTGCTCCCCGGCAGCGCGTCCACCCCCGTGTTACTAGTCCCTTGTCAGCTGCGGTCATAGGACCTTTGGTCCTCGCTCCAATAACTCTTTCCTCCTTTGCCGCTGTCACATCTGTGGTCCTTGGCACTGTGGAGCCAACCTGGTTTGACAGGAGTGTTTTGGAGGTGGACAGTCATGGCTACTGGAGTCTTTGAGCACTGGGAAGGTGCATGAGAGGAGCACTTGTAAAGGTGCTTCATGTCTGAAGAATTTGCAGACAGCTCCCGTGTATTTCCCTGTTGCTGCTGTTTTCGGTTTTGGATCATCTTTCCAACCAGACCTTCCAACTTCTGCCCCTCATGTCTGTGGGCTCAGTAATTTACGTATTCTCTTGTGAACCAAACGCTTGCTTCACTTGCAGGAGATTTACCTTGTCCTCTTCAGCAATTTTCTTTGCCTGAGAAACTTCTGCAAAAGTAAAGAGCTTTACTTCTGTGCTTACAAAAGTTCATTTGTGGTTCATATGCTCTTTGAGTTCAGGTTCTGAGGAAGAATGGACCTCAGGCAGACTGAGCGAGTCCTTGCAGAAGTCAAAATGACTTTACCTTACTCCTTTTCGGTAAGTAATGGATTTCACACAGCACAGTGATGCCAGTGCACTTTTCGCTCAGCTGAGAAGAACTTCCTCCAAAGTGTACCACAGTCTAAAAGAACCTGTATCTTTGCTCCCTACAGGCACGCTATAGCATGAGAAAAAGGAAGCCTGTTGTATGCTATCAAGCTCCACTGGAAAGTAGGTTATAGGCACAGCTTCTCGGAAGGGCTAATCTCTCGTGTAGAAGGGGGATAGAAGATGTTAAACGAAAATGTAGCTACGCACAGCGCAATCAGAAACTATGTCTAGGTTCTGTAATTGTAGGGCCATCAAAGGCCGGTGGACACCAAGAAGGGGAAGATGGCCAAGATGCTCACAAGGAGTATAACCTTCAGCGCAGGAATACTGTTGTCCAGTATCAAGAGCCTTTGGAACGTGGGTTACGCGCACAGTTTGTCAGAAGGGCTGATTCCTTGGGCTTAAGGGTGGGAGCTATAAGTTCTTGAATGAAAATGTGCATATGCAGAGACAAACAAGAAATGATGACTTGGTACTGTAATGACAGGGTCCTCAGAGGACGATGAAGAGCAGGAAGAGGATGACGGCGAAGATACTCCAAAGCCATCTAACCTGCGGCAAACTGCTGAAGACACTCAAGCCCCACTGGAAGGTAGGCTATATGCAGAGCCTCTCTGAAGGACGATTTCTTGTGCAGAAGTGGCATACACGTTGTTGAATGAAAAGCTATACGCGCACAGACAAATAAGAAGTTCTCGCTAGGTTCTATAATCATAGGGGCAACACAAGAAGGTGAAGGCCGAGAAGGGGAAGATGGCAAAGATCCCTGCAAGGAGTATAACCTTCGACCCAGGAAGACCATCATGTACTCCCAGGATCCACTGGAAAGTAGGTTCCATGCACAGTTTCTTGGAAGAGCTGATTTCTTGTGGATAGTGGGCTAGAGGTTGCTAAATGAAAAGACATATACCTCCCACCCAACCCCCCCCCCTTTCATTTAAATTCCTTGCCTTCATTCTGCAGGTAAAACTCTCCCTTTGGGATCGAGATGCCTGTATCCTGCGCACACTGCAGTTCTTGGCCAGTGTGCATGCTCACTGCTGCTTTTCATTTCTTCAGGGCCATCTTCTCCTGACAGGCAAAGGGCTGCTCCATCGCAAAGCCCACGCTGCAGAAGAACAAACAGGTTGGTGTACGGATAGTGAGAGTTCTCAGGGATCCATAGCGGTGCCACTCCCATCACTCAGTCATGCTTGAAAAGATTTTCCGATTGATGGCCGTGATGGGAAAATCGCAGCATTGTAGCTGGCACAGCTGGAGGGTCTAGAGGAAGCAAGGCTTTTCCTTTGGGGGAGAAGATAACTTTCATTAGCCCACAGCTTTTAAAAAGGCAGGATTTGGGGGTCAGCGATGAGATGATTGCGGATTGTCCTGGCTGAGATTGGGGATCTGCAATTCTTCTGTTCTGCACTTGAAGCCAGAATCCCCTTCCACAAATTGTCATTAGACGATTTCATCGTGCAGTATAAAAATGTCCACCTGCCTTTCTTCACGCTTGCATAGTGAACGCCAATCACGTCTAGGGAATATTTCATGGTTTGGGAAGTTTATGGCAGTGTATAAGCGCTTCTGCACTCACTTGCCAACATGAAAACCACAGCAATCCCGCTAACTGCATGTTCAGTTAGAAAGCCCCTTTCCCTTTCTCCTCCATTCACATCAGGTGTCTTCCCCAAAGCTCTGGGAAAGACGAATTCAAGGCAAAGCACGTGGATGGAAGGAAAAGCGGAACCACCCTGCCGGAAGCTGATCCAGTGCAAATCCAGAGTTCGGTAAGCAGTGGTAACTCATTGTGTCAGTGGGGACTTTTCCAGGGGTCATGAAAACCTTCCCTACTGTGCTGCCAACAGCTTCCAGGCTTTACACTTTCCTCTCAGGGAACTTCAAGATCGTCCTGAGCCTTTCCACAGGATAAATTTGGAGGAAGCCTTTTTTTTCCAGGTGGCAGCTTTCTCTGGCCTCTGACATGTCTTCTGTTGCATGTCTCTTTAGGTATGCTTTGATGGTGTGGGTGGTCTCTCTCACCACATTTCAGCCTTAAAGGAGATGGTCCTGTTCCCACTGCTTTACCCAGAATTCTTTCAGAGATTCCAAATCCGACCCCCCAGGTAACAGGCAGTGCATTCGAACTACAGAGCTAACTGCTGCAATATGCTTTTCAACATGAAAAGTATTTTTTTTTCCCCTTTTTTTTTTGGAGGGGCAATATCTCAAGTGTGCAAATCTTCAGATGCTTTGCTGCTTTGGTCACAGGAATTCCCTTTTCTGGCTGATGTTTTAAGGAGGGTGTGGAAACACAGAAGACCTTTTTTGGCCTCCCAGCTGAAGGCTTCCTCCCCAGTGCTTCCAACAAATTCTGGCAGGCACAGTCCAAGAGACTCCAACTGTGGCAGGGAGAAAGACAGGCTTTGCTCTCAAATCTGTCTACGACGGGAAGTGTTTTGGTTAGGAGGGAAGGCCGCTTTGCTTTCACAACGGGGGCTGTCATGGGCACTTTTCCATGTTTTTGTTGTAGCTACGTACATCTCTTTTTTTCACGTTGCAGAGGCTGTCTGTTCTATGGCCCACCAGGCACTGGAAAGACACTGGTGGCTCGAGCGCTCGCAAATGAATGTAGGCAGGGAGACAAGAGAATAGCGTTCTTCATGAGAAAAGGTGCCGACTGCCTCAGCCAATGGGTGGGAGAATCCGAGCAACAGCTGCGCTCATTATTTCGGCAGGTAAGGAGGAAATGCGCAGCAGGTTGGGTCAGAGTTGGACCTCTACTTTTCCGGGGTGGACGTCTTCCAGGAGGACTTGGCCTCTTGGGCAGTTTGGCAGTGTCTCCTGTTGAGAAGGGAACATCAGGGTTTCCTTTTCCCGTGCCGTGCTGCTTTGCCTGAGGGGCTGGAAATCTTGCAGATGTTGGGTCCAGCACAGTGCCAGTGCCTTTGCAGCCATAATGTTTATCCTGCATGTGCTCGCTGCGTGGTGCTCTGTTTCACATACGTCAGTATGCCTGTATCTGTACTTCCCTTCCAGGCCTATGAGATGCGGCCTTCGATTATTTTCTTTGATGAGATCGACGGTCTTGCTCCTGTGCGCTCCAGTCGCCAAGACCAGATTCACAGGTACTTCCTTTCGCTTCCACTTCCATGTCATCTGCTTCATCTCTAGGAAAAGAAGACCCACCTGCTTCCCTTTATAGGACACACACCCACACACCCACACTCTGAACTCCTCGAGTACAATGACACAGAGCTTCATAGCAGTTTAAAGGCAGGAGTTGAAATCAGGTCACTAAGCTTGGTGTCCGGACAAGGTCTCTCTCAAGACCTTGCCTCGCTTTTTCTGTCTTACCATGAGTCCTTTCGCTAACAACAGCTCATCCAGAAAAGCTTCTCCTTTCTGAGCGACGTGACTTTGGAGAAAGTCATGCCAAAGGTAACAACAGCTACTAACCCAGGGAATCCAAACAACATTTTTTTGGTAGTTCTATTGTCACAACGCTCCTGGCGCTTATGGATGGCTTAGACAGCAGAGGAGAGATCGTGGTCATTGGAGCCACCAACAGGCCAGACTCCCTGGATCCTGCTTCATGAAAGCCTGGACGCTTTGACAGGGAGTTCCTTTTCACCTTGCCAAACAAAGAGGTAAGGCTGTTTCAGCAACCTTCCTGCTACTGGCACAAAGCCTTGCTTGACAAGAAAACCGGCTTACCCCACAGCATCTCCGAGAGCGAGCAAGGAAACAAGTGGTATACGTGCTGCACACCTCCCGGTTCCCCATACAGAACTGGCAGGAAGGCTGCAAACAGGAGTTTCACTCCACCTGGAGCACACGGACATTCTTCCTTGCCCAAGGGCTTGCTCTTTGCTTAGTTAGTGAGTCCACCTAGGCTCTTGCCTTCCGAGGTTGCCGCCTTGTTCTCAGTTCTCCATTTGGGAAAGCCTCGGGGGAAAACTTGGGCTTGAGTGTGGCCGGGCTGGGAATCCTCGGAGCCGCCCATTAGCATTTAGGGAGCTGACATTGTTACTGGTATTAGCAGGGAGCTCGGGCTCTTTTCTTTTTTCTTTTTCTTTCTTTTTTTTTTTTTTTCTGCCTACCCCAGATTCTTTTGTCTTTAGTTCGCATTTTGTGGGGAAAAGGAGAAAAAGGTTATTGGATTGAAGGCTAGGAAAAATGCACAACACACTATACTGGACAGAAACAGGAAACACTTCACTGAAGCTCTGGCAAAGAGCAGCGATGAACATAGGCACAGCTTGACATTTGCTCGTTCAAGGATAGCAGCTGGAGTCAGAATTCTTGCTCCTACTACTCTACTTACTCTTCCTATCTACTTGAAAAGTACTGAGCTTTGAAAAGCAGGCAGTGTGTTACTAGAATGTAAACATTTCTTAATTTTAGCAGAGGAAGACAAGCAATTATGGGAATGTGACAGGGGGAGGGGGACTGCGCATTACTTATTTGCTTTTTGAGAAAGAGGCTTAAGACAAACCACAGTGTGACCACCTGGTTTGTAGGCTCGAAAAGAGATTTTCAAGATCCACACCAGAGACTGGAGCCCTAAGGCCCTGGACGCACTGCTTGAGGAGCTTGCTGAAAAATGTGTCGGTAAGATGAAAAAACGCCCCGAGTTCCTGCCTGTGCCTGGCTCCTGACAGCGTCTGAGCTTGTGCCAGGCAGTACCCAAGCTGCTTCTGTCTCCTTGCCTTCCCTTGCCTCTGAGAACATGGAAGGCTCTGGGGGGCATCTTCCTCAGGAGCTAAGGTTGGCTCAGAGGCCTACTTCCGAAGCACAGGCTGTAGGGCGCTGGGCCTCCCGTAATGCAAGCTCCCCATCAGGGCACTGCTCTGCAGTGCAGGAACTCTTTTGCCATTGCCCATGAAACTCTTCCCCTTTGGGCCACATGCAAAGACTTTGAGAGTGTCCCTCTGCAAAGCCTGTCCTTGACTGCTTTCTGCTGCCTGAGACTGACATCCCTTTGGATTCTGCTCTTGTTGCTCAGGATACTGCGGGGCCGATATTCAAGCCCTCTGCGCTGAAGCTGCCCTCTGTGCTTTGCATCGACACTATCCGCAGATCTACACAAGCAGTCACAAGCTGCACATCGATGTTGCTGCCATTGAAATCACAGCAACAGATTTTCTTGTGGCTATGCAGAAGACTGCACCAGCTTCACAGAGGGCTGTGGCTTCCCCTGGACAGCCACTGCCACCCCTTTCCAAGCCACTGCTTCAGAACACGCTACAGAGACTCCTAAAAGGCATGCAGAGGGTATTTCCCCACGCAGCACTTGCACTCCAGCAGGACCAACAGCCAGGTAGGGCTTCACTGCCTTCACCGCCGTAAAACTCTCCCAAAGCAAACACTGCTAGTTTGTGCAAGCAACAGAAACAAACCTTTCAGTCAGGATGAGGTGAAACTGAATGGTAGAGAGGGCAGAGCCGGGAACTCCTCCCACTTCACAGTACAGAACTCTATGTTCTCCACTCAAGCATCCAGTTTCTGAAGGCTGTCAGCATCATTTGTCCCGTTTGCAAGGACAAAAGGAGCTTTCACCGCTAGCAAAACATAGCTTGCGCAAATCCAGACACTTAGGAGAGCTCTGTAGAGACTGAAGGCTTTGGAAAATGGCATTCAGTGTATGCCCCGCAGACAAAGAAATACAAGGCCCCGGGTTTCAGCTCACATTTAGAAGCTGTCTTAGCACAAGACAGGGTTGCAGACTCTTCGGAAAAGTTAACAAGCCTGTCTTGCCTTCTCATGGTACCACTCATTTCTTAGAAAATGACTGCATGGACTGTGATGAGGAGTCACCTTCTGGTCCTGAAGATGAGCCGTTTCCTCCAAGGCCTGGCCAGCAAAAGCAAACCTTCCTTAACTGTAACAGGTAACTGCCCGTGTCCTTTCATTGAAATTCTTCCGATTGCTGGGGCTTTCCAAGCTGTCGTGGCCGTTGCAAGTGGGAGGGGCGTTAGATGAGGGAGGACAGAAGAGTTAGTCCAGGGTGCTTTGGTATCAAAAACTGCAAGCAGGAAGCACAGAGATATAACTAGGTGCTAGAGTTGTAGGAAAGCAAGTAGCTCCAGCCGATCATCAAGAAGGAGACAGCCTCCTTTTCCTCCACCAAAGACATCCACAGACAATTAGGGCATGCTGATTTCATGCATGCTGTTCTTCAAGGATTCAAGGCCAAAGAAATGTGTTGTCTCTCCTCTTAGCTAAAGAAATGCAACGTGGGTTTGTGGAGTCACCTAGCTTCCCAGATTGGGAATGCAGGAGTGACTCACTTCCTAGGAAGAAAATTGAGGAAAGGCCGGCTAAAAGGGCATAATAAAAACCCTGCAAAAAAGGGCTTCATTTGCGATCTTTAAGCCACTATGCTTACATTCATATTTTGATAGTGCAATGTGAAAGTAATTCAATCCCACAGTGGAGAAGTTAGCTTATGGGGTCCCAGCTGCATCAGTAGTTTTTCTCACTGTCTCTTACCGTGCTGCTCAGGAAGGCTTCTGACCCACAGAACTTGGTCCAGTCTCTAGGCTCCTTGGCCTGAGCCAGAAAAGGTCCTGCAGTACTGGGAGGGCAAAAAAAAAGAAAAAAAAAGGTGCTATTCACAGACGTATTCCATGATAACAGAGCAAAAACCATGAGAAAGTTGTATCTGTAGTCTAGGAGACAGCACACAAGGAAAGATGAAACCATCTGAATGAAGGAATCTAATAAATATCCTCCAGTTCTATGTGTTTTGCACTTTGTTAGATACAGCTAAGGCCTTTCAGAGCCCACGGCATTTGTTTTCCCACAAGGTTCTTCTGCTCCTTCCCGACCACCTTCTCCATTTCCAGTGGACCCCCTGCACCTAAACTTGACCAAGGCAGAGGCCTCAAGGCTGCTCAGTCAAGACATCCTGAACATAAGAGCCTCACGGCCGGGGGGAAGAGATCCAGACCAGTGTGTGCTGGACAAAGAAAGACACCTTGAACATCTGTGTCTTGATCGATCACTTCCTTTGCAAACTTCTTGTTTTGCAGTTGCGCTCCTAGCAATGCTTGTTGCCAGCCAGCACGTCACAGGCCCAGGTTCTTAATCGCTGGAGAGCCCGGGTACGGGCAAAGTTCCCACTTGGCGCCTGCACTAATACACGCGCTGGAGAGGTTTGCGGTTCACGTGCTGGACCTGCCGGCTCTCTTTGCTAGCAGCACCTCACCCGAAGAAAGATGCGCACCTCTTCTCTCTGCAATCTCACAGGATGAATAGACTCAGGGGAAGCAGGCAGACCTCCCGCGGTTAATGCTGGTGGCCTGGCTTTCCTCTGCTTCCTGTGGTGTTTATTTCGTGCTGAAAGAACACTTTTCTTGTACGCTGAACAATGCAGAAGAAGGACGTTGTGCATGAGCATCTTTTCCATTCCAGGCTAAACAGCAATGATGTTGCTAGCAGCTCAGGGAGCTCCAAGATGCTCCTGATAAAGCCCTCTGCATGGCAAGAGCTGCTGCTCACGACAGCAGGCTCTCCAGAGTTGTTTCCCTTGCCTCTTCAGGCTCTGTAGCTCCCAGGAGGCGCCTCTGCCTCAGCCTGACTGCACGTCATGCCCTTTCTCTAGCCTCCCTCTTTATAACACTGAAATGCAACCCAGGCTTGGGAGGGGGGAAGAAAAGGGTTTCTCTTCTCTCATCACACCGCAGGGAAGAGGCAAGAACACACTTGCTGGATTCGAGCGGTGTAGCAGTGGCCCCACGCTGATGTGGACCCTGCTGAAGGGCTGGGCCTGTTTTTTCAAGCACACTACCACTCGCACCGGGCGTGAGGCTCTGGGCGAGTTACCTGACATCTAAGCAGTTTGGAAATCAGGCAGAGATTCAGGCCTGCCTCTCGCTGTGGAGAGGCTGAAGGAACTGGGTCCAAGCAGCAGTGTTACCTTATTCTTGGTGGCTTGTTTGGACGCTTTGTCTTGGTGCACTCCCGTTTTGCAGGCAATTTTGATTGATCCATTGTTGTTCAGCAGCAGCCTCTGCTACCCGCTTCAACAGTCTTCTCCAAACTTCCTTTTGACTAGTTGATCTGAGAAGCCCAGAGGACAGCACCGAGCATCCTTTCTATTCCACATATCCATGCCTGGTGGGAGGCTGCCAGACTCACCTTGACAGCTACGCTCACAACATTACTAGAGGGCATTCCAGCATATGCTCCAGTGCTGTTGCTCGCTACATTGGATGCTTGCCATGCAGATCTCCCACCAGAGGTATTTCTCTCACCGCCTTCCCGGCTTCTTTCAGTCTCATGTTAATTTATCACTCCATTAAGCACCCAAATACTGTGCTCTCCTAAGCCATTCAACACCGGCATTACTAGGGCACCCTGCTGGCATCTCTTCCCTCTGTAGTTGCCACAAGGCTTCAACCTGAAGGGCAGCAAGGCAAGTAAATCCAAAACAGGCAACCTAGGAGATGCTCAGTGTCCTCCCTTGGAGCACTGGAACCTCGGGTCGCTTCACAGAGCTTTAATCCTAGAGGTGTTCCTTAAACAAGATGCCCTAAATTGCCCTGCCGACCCACTGCAATCTCGCCTTTAAGGCCAAGAAGCAAACTTGTTCTAGTCTCTCCCTTATTCAAAGCATTCCTCAGCTTCACTGGAAAAGGAATTCATCTTTGTGGAGCAGAACACAAATTTGGGGGGGGGGGGCTTACGGCTGCGCTGTCTTTTCTCCTCCCACCTCAGGTACGAGCTTTATTTTCTGAGCTTTACGGAGAAGTTTTCAATGTCCAGTCACCTAGCGAGGAGGAAGGGAGAAAGTTTTTCGAGGACTTGCTTGTCCAGCAAGCTGCTAAGCCTGCTGCACCACAAAAGAAAGCAGGTGAGCCTATTCTACAAACACAGCGTTGCTATCTCTAGCTTAGCAGCCATTCGGCATTTGCTTTGGTAATAGATTTCCTGGCACAAAGGTTTACTCTGCTTGTGTCCGAGTATCATCACTTGGCTAACCTTTTCTGGTTGACTGAAGCTTGTCAGGCATGGGAAGTCCTCCTGCCTGTGGCATCACCACCTGAGCCTCGACTGCTGAGAGAGGAGGAAGAGAGGCAGCTCGAGGAGCAAGGGGACGAGACATGGCCAGCAGTGCCTGCAGAGTCCAGTACACCCCTCTCTACTGGCAAGTCCTTTCTTCCTTTTTTCTTTTTTTCTTTTTTCCTTTTTTGGAGAAGGTGCCAATGACATTGATATCTTCCCTCTTGTCATGGCATACCTGCTTTTGGTGATGCCGGTGGCTTTATGCCAAAGGCATTCCATTTCCAAATTAGGTGCAGCATGTGAGGTCAGTCCCCAGGACAGTCACTCAACATGCTTATGAAATAAAGCCCAGCCACAGAGCTTGGCTCACACTGTAAAACACTGGCCTCGATGGCCCCGCAACGGCTAACTCCTCAAATGTAACATGTTGTTTAGAGCAGTTGCTGAACACTCCACAAGTTCGTATGGTAATAGGAAACAGTGAGGATTTTTCCTTTGCTTTTGCTTCCTTTTTCTCTTCCTCTCCCTCTTGCCTTCCTGCCTGCCAGCCCCGCACCAAGTAATGGCCGTCTGTCTGTGAGGCTTAGGCAACCTCTGCTTTTGGAACACAGGGGAAGGAGAGCTTGTCTCCAAAGACTTTTCTGCTTCTCACCTCTTTTACTTCCTGTGATGAGAAACAAAGCCACCTGAGCTTATGACCTTGCTTTGTGCTCATGCCTTTGGTCTACAGTCTGCTCTGTGCACAAAATCTTCAAGGGCATTCTTTTATGCATGATATAATCTGATAGTTCTTGCGCTTTTTAATTCTAATAACAATTGGACCCCCTTCACTTGCTGCCCTCTCTCCCTCAACACATGCATGTAGTGAGCCAGCACAATGGTACTTCAGTCCCTCTCACCATTTCCCTTGTGCACCAAGTAAGACGACGGTGCTAGATTTTGCAGACAGAACTGCTTAGCTAATGCTTTGGCTTGCTTTTTCTCCTATCTCTGTGCAGCTGCCAGCAGACAAAAGCGAAGGAGGAACGCATCGCCCTCAGAGAGCCTAGCAGAGAAGAGGAGGAAATGCTCACCCCCTGCTGAGAAGGAAACCAGCATCTCTCTCAGGGTAGGTTGGAGCTCACTGATCCACCTTTGCTTCCCGCTCTGCTGACAACCCTTGAGCTATCCATTCTGCCAGCAGAGCTGCAGGCATGGGCAACATTCAGCTAACGGGGAGACAGAAGCACCTGAGGAGGCTCCCACTGCCAGCTGGCAGCCCTCTTTCTAGAGGCTCTGTGGCCTCTCTTCAAAAGATGCATTTCGCAGGGCCCTGCATTGCAGCCACAGAAGCTCATCCAAGGCAAGAGGGCCTTTGCTGTGGCAGCCGCTGTTCTTTACTACAAAACGGGCCATGGCAGTTCCTGCTGTTCTCAGAGAAGTTCACTTGCAGTTAGGATCATGGAGGTGATAGCCTGAGGAGCAGCACGATGCTAGCTGAAACTGGAGCCTTGCTTTTTCTCGCAAGTCAGACACAGCAGCTCATTTCCTCCATGGAAATCTGCTGCGATATTTAGTCTGTTCTTGGACGTTTCACTCCTTTTTTATTTAGCCATACAAGGAAGGAGGATGCGGGTTGTGTGGGACCATTTTCTTTTGTGTCTGAACACATCGAGAACCTATTCAAATGTTCTCATGCTAACGCAAACTTGTACTGTCTCCCTTTTTTCTTCAGCAACTTTTGAAGGTCGTTGGCGATGCAACAAAGCACTGCAACATCCGCCACCTCGAAAAACTACACCTGGTGCTCAGCCAGTGTGTTTACCGCCATCGGCAAGACGATGACAAAACGCAGTTGTTAGAGGTACTTTGCTTACACAGCACTTCCTGTCACTGTTCTGCACTTCTTCCTTGCGCACATTGGATATCCTGCTTATTCGCTATTCCTCTCTTTCCTGCTTAGCAGTCCGTGTTACATACGAGTTGCTGACTTCCACCCGGAAGGCATCTACACAGACTTTCATTTTATACAAAGCAGCTAGCTACAGGATTTTACATTTCTATTCCAGCTTATAGCAAGTTTGCCTGTGTTTAGCTGGCAATTATTATTCCTTTTTTATCTTTTTTTATCTTTTTTTAGGAAATGAAGGAAGAAATTGAAAACTTCTCCCGTGCTCAGTAACAGGAAACGTGCTTTTACTCTGCCATTCTTTTTCATTATTTGCTGTTTAGTCCTCAGTGCACAATTCAGTGAAGAGAGCCTGTAGTTATAATAGAAAGACATCTGTTTGTATATATATCCAAATATAGCGAGGCTATACCAATAAAGCTCGTATAAATCCTTTCAAGCTTTCTTACTGGCTGTTTGTTGCTATTGTTGTTCCATACCTATTGCGTATACATACACGATCTGTTGACATAGAGGCATTTGGCCTTCCTTTCGCATGTGCATTGCCTGAAAGTCTCGTGCCTGGCATTTTTAGGAGACCAATGGCTGTCAGTGCCTTTGACCTACACACATCTGGACGTCTTCCAAGTAATCTCAGTGCCTCTCTCAAAAGAAAGCAACGGAAAACTCGACCATCTTTGCCCAAACGGTGACAGGCGGTTTTTCTGGCGCCGCCTGGGCTACTGCCTATGCCGTTGTCTATTAGGCAAGGTTGCAAGGCAGCGCAGAGGTCATTCTTCTTCGGACCTGCTCGCGCCCCCAGGGGTTCTCAGAGAAAGAAAACAAAGCTGCAGCAAGCGTCGGGGAGGAAAACTCTTCCCCAGGCAGCGGCACTTTGCTGTGCTCGGGGCGCCCCGCGCCGGGCACGTCTCAGCCCGCAGCGCTGCCTGCTGCCCGCCGCCCCCAGCAGCTCTCCTCCGCCCGCTCGGCGGCAAGCGGCGCTCGCGCTCTCTCGGCCCCTCACCTCGGCCCCGGCCCCCCTTCTCGGCCCGCCAGCGCCCCCGGCAGCCGCTCCGCCGCCGGGCACGGCTCTCCCGGCACAGCTCTCTGCCCGGGCGGCTGAGCCGAGCCGAGCTGAGCCAAGCCGCGCCAGCCCCCGGCTCCCCCGGCGCCCACTCCCGCCCGCAGTGCCCGCCCGGCCCCCACCCGCCACGACCCGCCGCGACCCCCAGCGCCGCCGGCAGCCGCGCTCCGCGCCGGCAGCTGCCCTCGCGGCGGGAAGCGCCCCCGAGCCCCGCCGAGGCTGCGAGCCTGCCCGGGGCTGCAGCGCCCACGGCGCCGGCTGCCCCCGCACCCTCGCCCCTGCCGCGCCTGTCGCGCTCTCGGCTCCACGCAGCGGCCCCGCGCCCCGACGCCTCGCCGCCCGGCGCCCGCGCTCTGCCCCGCCGCTGCCCCGGCCCGCCTCGCCCGGCCGCAGCCTGTGCTAGCGCGCCCCGCAGCCGCGGCGCTCCAGCCCAGGGCGCTGCTCTTCCCCAGCGCTCTCCTGCTCGCCCCGCCGAGGCTCAGCGCCCTCGCCACAGATGCGAGCAGCGTGTTTGTTGCACTGCTTTAAAGGCTCGCGTCTGGCTTTGTAACACAAGAAATCGGCTTGGGGCAATGGTAACTCCCTTGCCAGGCTTGCTTACCTGGATCGGCAGTGGTAATGGGCCTTCTTCCCAACGGAGAGCTGCCAGAGGCTGGTCACAGCCTGCCCTTCTGAGCGCAGATCCAAAAGCTGCCCTGGCAGATGGCCATTGGCAGATGTCCATCGCAGAGCAAGCGGCCATGGGAGCATCGTCTTTCTTTTCTTGCTTCTGCCCGCTGCAAACAGAAATCAAGCAAACAGCAGGCAAGAAAATCAGGAGGAGAGAGCGCTCCTGCCTGTGATAGGTGCTAGTTTGTTACATCAAATCGGGAAGTGATTTTACGGTGAAACGAGGCGCTAAGTACGGGCTAAAACCACAACGTCCTGCAATGAGGGCATGTACCCCGCCTGAGATAATTAAGTGGAGCCAGCGAGGCGGCGATGTTAGTTTAGATAGCCTAATATGGCAATGGCGAGGTCACACAATTGTAAAATATATGCATGACCTGAGGGTCACCACACACAACGCAGAGGAAGACTCCAGCCTTCATCCCCACGACCACCAGAAGGCTGAAGAAGACCCCCTAGCAACAGCCGGCGCAACCGCAGAAGTTACAGGAAGTGCCACATATACCCGGGGCTGGAATCGCATATAAGGAGACTGTGAGGGGGGGATCGCGCGCGCCGTTGGTGGAGCAGGAGACTCCCCGGCCGCCCAGCGCTGTTTTGCTTACTTGTGACTTGCTCAATTATTTTATTAAATTGGAGTTTATGCAACCCGGCCCGAGTGGTTGTCAATTTGTCGCGTTTACCTATAACACTGCCCTTCCCCTTTCTGCAGTGCAGTGCTGTGCGATGCAGCAGCAAGATCCGAGAGTGAACAGCTGAAGGCACCACACACACTTTACCCCAGACTTTGGAGAAACTCCAAGGCAGCTAAGCGCTTACGAAGGAAACAACCACCCGAGCTGTAAAACTGTGAGCATCCCTCAAGGGACACAACCTTTGCTGATCTGGTTTTACATTTGACTCACTGTGTCCCCTCAGAGAGGGCTGCTGCCCAGGCGCTCCTGCTCCTCCACCTCTTCTACCCTTTCACTTGAAAAGCCCTCCCTCCTGCTCTCTCTCCTTGCTGCTAGCACTGGTGTCAAATGGTAGTGCTCCGAGTGGGGCTGCTGCTTGCCTAGGTGCTTGCCCAGCACTCCCTGGCAGGGCAGCGCTACCCAATGCAGTGCACTTGCCCCGGACGACGGGAGCATCAGTGCAGCCCTCTGTGGCTTCAAGAGATTCAGAAACCTCTTAGCCTGGGATTTGCACCTGCATCTTAGGGAGGAGAGTGTGCTGGGAACTGACAAGGATGGACTTGGTGGTGTGGCTGTGTGTTTCCTTCCCCTTCGGAACGAGCAGAAGAAGAGGACGGTGAGCATAATCAGGGTGAAGAGCCTGCCTGTTTGGAGGTACTGGGAGCTGCACTTGACTTTGAGGAAGAGGGTGAGGCTGAATACCAGCATGAGGGGCGTGCAGAAGAGGAAGTCCAGGACTCCAGTGGTGATGAGGAGTATGTGGCAGTTGCTAGAGGGGCTAACAGTGCTAGAAACGTACCCCAGCATGTTCAGCAGCAGCGAGAGGCTCCAGAGCAGGCCGGAGATGATGCCGGACAAGTGCTTTGGGCGATGGCTTTGGCACCAGATGGGACAGAGGACAGACGGGCACCTCTCAATGCTGATGACTGTCAGGAGATACAAGCCAGTCCCATACGTGAAAAGATCCAGGAAGAGGACTATCCCAAACTGCACTCCCACATTGAAGTGCATCAGGCACTGAACTGTTTCGATGGCAATGCAGAGCAGGTAGCCAAAGTCAGCGGCAGCCAGCTTCAGGATGTAGACAGTGAAGCGGTTCCTCCGGATGCGGAAGCCGAGGTACCACAGGACCATGCCATTTCTCACCATGCCAGAGGCAGAGCTGATGAGGCAGAAGCTCTCCATGAACTTGAGGAGAGCATATGACGGCCCTGCCTTTTGCACAGTCCCACTGCAATTAGTCCCTTCAGCCAAGCTTGAACTGCTTTGAAAGGAGAGCATTATGAACTGATCAGTCACTATGAAATAACCAAAATGGAGAAAGTTTCTTCTTCTCTCTGTTTCTGCAAGAGACAGAGGGGAATTTAGTGACTGATACACTGCTTTTATATTTACAGCCTTGTGGCCTGGGACAGCTATCGCTCACGGAGTATGCATGGCTGATGTCTGGGAAGGTAACAGCAAGGTGCTACATATTGAGGAGAAGGCAAAATCATGCAGAAATTTGGAGAGGTTGAAGCAGGAAGACAGGGTGAGGCAGTTCAACAGAGTAAAAAAGAGAAGCAGAAGGAAATATTGCTACTTATAGAGAGGGAGGAGCAGGAGATGAGGAGGGGGTAACTCTATGCAGTGATCGAGTGTGTGTGTGGATGTCTGTGAGAGAGGGCATGAAGATGGAACAGCAGAGACAGAGAACATCCCAAAGCATTAATGATGGCAAGGAAATGCTGAACCTTTCCCAGAAATGCTTACCTTCCTGCCCCAGTGCATCGGAATTGACTGCTCAGAGAAGCTGGGACCTGGCATCAGCTCTAGTGTCTTTCTCTTGGTTTCTGATTCATCCCATGGATCTTCTGGGAAACATTTTCTGTGAAAAAGACAAGGAAGTTCTTTCAGCCTGCAGATTCAGTTTCTGTCTCCTGTGGTGTAATGAAGCAGGTGTTGTCAGGAAGGAGTGTTTTCACTGTACTGAGGAGGCTGGGATGAAGTCAGCGGCAGATGAGAATGGGGCTCTCTCATGTTGTGAGGCAGTTTCCTATTTCTGCTCTACTTCTCTGGTTGCTTTTACAGTAGGTGGGGAGAAAATTACCTGCCAGGGATTCCATTCCCAGGGATGCTGTGGGATTTTGCATGCATCTGTGAAAGGCTCTTGGTGCGTTCGTACTCTGGCCAAATGCTGTTATAAAGGAGATGTACAAATGAGCAGTCGGTAGAGATTGCGGGAAGTTTTCAGAGTAACTGTATTCTGTTTTGTTTTTTCTTTCTTGGAATATGAGAGTCAGCTGGAATGGGATTATTCCAGAGGAGGATGTCCCTTCTTCCAATGTTTCCTTCAAAAATCACTTCCTGTGCAATGTCTCGCCCCAAATCCTGCCAAGACCCCCAAAAGAGAAAGGGCTTGTCTGCTGCGCGTGGGGTGGGAAAGGGAGAGCAGACATTGAGGCCTTCACAGCCTGGGTGCTAGGCATCGATTATCCTCTTTGGGCATTATCAGCCTTTGCCTGCCTCCCCTGAATGCTTCTGGGCCTCCCTTTGACAACATGTGTAAAAAGGTGCCTATTTCTTTCTCCTGCAGATAGGAGGAGTCTCCCCAAACTGCACAGGGCTCTAACAGCATTTGATGACTCGTCGGTCACCTCTGGCCCCAGAGAATTAAAGTATTTTAGCAGCTTGACCTGAAAGGGACTTTAGAAAAAGAGTAAACACAGCGATTTATTCGCAGTAATGCAACAGAAACCCTGCAGGCAAGAAGTGTGCTTGTTGTGTGCCACTTACTTACAAAATGAAGAGGAAGAAAAGAGTTTTAACAGTGTGATTGTGCAAGCTTCAAAATGGGTAGGTGTTGGCTCCAGAGGGACAAATCTCACTCAGACTTTGGGTATCACGTGGTGAAGAAGCAAAGGTCTCTCTCTCTGCCTCTCCAGTCAGGAATTGTCTTTGATTAGACAAATTAGACCTATTTTGTGATATTGTGACTTTTGTTTGCTACTTTTGTTTGATGTTTGAGGTAGGCTGAGGTGAGGGAGAGAAGAGGGTTGACTGCAGTAGGAGCTCTTGGAGTTGAGAAGGGGGTAGCTGTGGGAAAGGAAGGGTGGAGATAACAACTGAGGGCAGAGGCTTGGGAAAGGGAAGCAAATCAAGTCTTTTTAGTTTTTCTCTGACCCTTCTGCATGTGGTGAAAATTGGACTGCTCTGAAACACGCATATGCACCTACAGATTCCTTCGTCCAGACCTCAACCACATTGCAGAAATACCAACAGTACCCTGAGTGCCTTATGTTGCAATCAATGAGAAAATAAAGACTATTTCAAACGCTGGTGTCTAGGAGCTCTTGTGATGAGTGGAGTCAGGTTTGCTGCCCTCAGGGCGGCAGGTGTCCCTTGCAGGCACCTCATGCCACTGGTACAGGGACTATGTTGAGGAACACACTCAGCACTAACATCCTTGGCTGCCTGTCTCCTTTCAACCGTCCCCAGGGAAGCAGAAATGTGTTTTTTTTACAGGGTGCTGGTGGCCCCCGAGGAACGCATTCTTCTTAGCCATGACCACTGACCTTCTAGAGTGCTCTGTGTCCTGGCATCTTCCCAGAGAGATACTGAGCAAGTCAGAGGACAAACATAGCTCACATGCTGGGGCATGCTCCATGGTAGGCTGGGCTGGCTATCTTAATGTTAGTTCAGGGCAGAAAATTCTGCACATGATCCCTATTCCTTGCAGTCATCCTGTCACCAACTTCTTTTGGACCACAAGAAATATATTGCAAACATGTGGCAGATGGCACCTCTGAGAATGCTTGTCTCTTACTGTCAGTGATTGAGAGGGTCTACGATGGTGGTTTATATCCTCTGGAGGCGCCTCTCTCTCCATTGGGCATTCAGGGAATGTCAGGTGATTAGCTTTCTATCTAAGGCATTTCGATCAGATTTCATAATGTTAAATAGCATCAGCCTGGGCCATTGATATGTACTGTCATGTACTGTCATACTGGTTGTAATGGACGCCCTGTGGAGATATGCCGAATCATCAAAAACTTTGCATTCCATATAATGAAAGTCAAGTAACCATCCTATGACTTCCATAGACCGTGCAAAAGCAAGCTGTAAAAGTCACTCACATTTCTCGTATATCTATTATAAGGCTTTGGTAAGATTGGTCTCTTGTCTCCAAAGCATATTCAAAACCTGAATCTACTTCCTTAATGAAACTAATTAATGAAAGCCTGCATCAAATAGCAGCAGCATAGATCTAGTTTCACAGACCTTGCAGAAGATGCTCTACTGCTGCTCAGGGTCACACAGATTGAGAAGTTGTCAGTCCTCTTCCATAATGCCTGCTGCTGATTTCACAACCTCCCTCAACACAGCTTCTCATTCCCCAAGGGTCCACTGTCACTGCAGAACCTCCCTTAGCACACTCACCACTACCGAGTGTCCTCTTCTGACCTCAAAACCTCTCCCAACACAGGTTGTCACCATACATTGTCCCCTACTACTTCACATTACCTGTTCTACAGTAGGATCTCCTTGAACTCTGTAGCCAGCCTTATGACACCTCAGCAGCCACAATTCTGCAACCTCTCCTAGTGTTACCCTTCAAAACACGATGCCCACTTCTGATGTCACAAGGTCTTTCAACACAGCTTAACACCCACAGTATTACCTGCCACTTCATGCTATCTTTCAGCACAGTCCCTCACCACACCTCAGGCACTTCTGATTTCACAAACTCCACGAAGACAGTCCCTGGCCATGTAGCATCCATTTCAAGTTTCACAACTTCCCTCCACACCGTGCCTTGTCCCCATCCTGCCCATCATCAAATTCACAACACACATTCACCATGGCTCTATCAACAACCCCCTTGCCAGTATTCACTATCCAGCTGCAAAACCTCGTTCATCTCACCATGCACAGTCCCTCCTTGTCCAAATCACAGCTCCCCTGAGCATGACCTGCTGCCATAGTGGTGTCCAGAGCCAGGTGCCAAGGTAAGTGGAATGAAAATGGAGAAAAGACCTTTCTCCTTTGCTGGCACTAAGCACACCCCTATGGGGAATTATTTTGCAGCAGGAGGTAGCAGCAATTCTTCATTTGGACTTGTGCATTAAGTCACCTCTGGTAGTCCATTTGGCTAGGGAAACAAAAGGACATGAATGTGATGCTAGCCAAGTTGCTGCCATGTGTGCCACTGGGTACAGAAAGTGGCAGGCTGATTCATACTAGGTTGGCAGGCCAGATGCTATTGGCCTGATCTCTGGCTTCTGTCATCTGTTGTTCCTCTTCCTTTCCCAAAGACTGTAAGACTTTGTTTACCTTCTTACCCAATACTCTTGTTTCCTGTAGTGACTACTGTTAACCCTCATTAAGCTGCCCAAGACTCCAGGTGACAGTAAAAGGACATTTAAGTTAGGGGACTATTTTCACCAAGGCATTTCTTTACCAGTATTTATTCTCATTAACTGTAGGATTTCTGTTTTCACTGTGGAGATCGCTGGCATTCTGTGCAGAGGAGATGGAGACATTAACTATGTTGCTATCAGGCCATTCCACATTTCCAGAAATTTCAGCAAAACAAAGCAAAGGACAGTAGCTGAGACAATGTCTTTCCTGACATCCATGAGGCATAAGCTACAAATACACAGTAGAGTTGAGAGAAACGATGAATTTGACTTGGGCCTTGGTTGAGATGATATGCTGATATAAATCAGCATGTCTATTTGCTTTGTTTGTTTCATTTCATAGGTTCACCTTTGACTGCAGCTGCTCAGGTTAAGAAAGATGGGGCCCGTCATGACAGTGAGATTTGTCCGCCCTCAGTTATTTTATTTAAAAGCTAGATGCCTATTTCAGACCTAATCGCATCCTAAAATCAGTTCTGAGGTAGATCAGATGCATCTGCCTCCAGAGACATTCATTTTTTTCCGCAGAAGAGCCTAGAGTGACTAAGTCAGGGTTAAATTCGCTGACTTCCATTGGCATTAAATAGGTGACGTCCTCCCTCAGTTTCCCAATTCGTAAATGAAGGACTTTTTTGACTGACTTGGTAATTCACTGACCTCTGTTAGAACATGCAAATTCTTGCAAAGAGGCTTTATTCACTGGATTTCCAGTGATGAAATTTCTGGTGAGATAGGACTTGGAGGGTCATCAAGAGGTCACCCAGGACATCTTCTGTCCCTATAAAAACTTCATCGTAACCACTCCTGAGAGAAATGAGCCCAACCTGTCCTTAGAAGACTCCTGCGATAGGAATTCTTTACCATCCCTGGAGGATGGTGACTCTTCTTACAGCTTGAGGTTTCTTTCTTTTTTTCCTTTAATGAAGATTTCTCTTTTACATGTTTTTTGGAATACACAGAAGTTAAAAAAGGAGAGAAAATATCTAGATTACATATGGAGTGTTTTAGCCTTCACAACGCTAGGAAGCCAGAGCAGTGGACCTAATGGCCCTTTACACATGGGAAATCCATACAACTATCAGCTTGGAGTAAGGAAGAACTCCGAGAAGCGTTAGCTGGATAGGTCCATGCATATGCTTGTCCAGCTGAATACTCAGCTACTCCTTTGACTGTTATTTCTTATGGAGAAACCCTGAAATGCCTTTGTGATATCATTAGAAAAGCATTGACTGACAACTGTTTCTTTAAAATATATTTACTTAAACTTTTCAGTCAAGACAGAACTCATTCTCCTCCTTTGCCCCTTTCTTTCACGCCTTCCCTTCACTAAGCCTCCACCCCTCCCTCCTCCAGCCCCAAGAGCCCTTCAGGTGGAAGATTTCCTGGGAGAGGGTTAAAGATTGGTACTTAAACGGTTTTCTTCTCAGCCCTTTGTGCAGCTGCTGGGGTATGAAAGCATCATTCAACACACCCAGGTCACATCATCCACACAGCCTATTAAACCACTTCTCACACAGGCAGGAAACATCAAGATACACTTGTGACACACGAAAGCAAGTAATAAATTAGATGGGATTGGATTATACACTAACAGCCACCTCCTAAGCAAGTTTTGGAAGCTTTCCAGAAGCCATTCTATGTTCTTTAAAGGCGCTGTGCTCTAACACATTCATACCAGGGGAGACAGAAGTTGAGGAGATAAAGTTGTACAGCCCTTACACCATAAATTAGATCTCTAAACACAGGCGAGGTAAGTTTTGCAGCTTCTCTGCCTTCTCGCTTTGCTTTGCTTTGCTTTGCTTTCCTCTTCCTTTTCCTTTCTTCTTGAACAAATGTGAAAATACAGAAAGGAACTTCCACTGAAGTTATCAACTGTCTCTAGTTATCTTTGGCTAGAATCATACACAGAGCTAGTTCTACAGCAGCAGATTCGATTGCTTCGAAATTATTCTTTTGTTTCCCATAACCACCTGAGATTTTAGGGAAAAATGCATGCAGTAAGGAGATGGTGCAATTTCTCACCCTTTTTGAGATGTTAAGAGCACACATGAGATTCATTTTATTTTGCAGCTGATTGCATTATGTCATATAGCTCAGGTCTACCCCTGCAAAGGCACTTGAAGAGATAAGCCATAACTGGTGGCAATCCTCTACTGAATTAGTCATTCGAGTAATCCTCTTGGAGTCAACAGTAAGAAACGGGTACCGGCAGCACATGATTCATCACATCTACAAGTAGACTGGTCAGGTGTAATATGCCTAGCTTAGGTACAGGTGCCTACATGACTTAAGGTGATGAGATGAGATCAGACAGATGGGTAGTTTGTTAAATGCAGTTTGGTGGTGATAGAAAGGACTTTATCAAGCAAGACACATAGTCGAGCTGTCTGAATTGTGAATCGGTCCTTTTGTAGATGCACACCTTGTTTTTAGCTCAGGAATTTGCCACCTGCTGGTATTCAGGCATACAGTTTCCCCTGACCATTTCTCTCTTGGTCACTCCTTTCTGACTGCCTAAATATGGCCCTGCGATTGCTGTGGTATGCTTCCAGTCATGCTCTGGCTTGGATGGAGCCCAGCTATTTCTTTTGGACTGGGTACTGCACAGCCATAAAGGTGTGCTCATTTCATCCCTGTCATTTATTTTGTTGAGAAGTCTACGTCGTTGCTCAGTAGAAGGAAGAGGGGTAGAAAAGATCACGACCTGGTAAGACGAGGGAGAAAATGACCTCCCGTTGTTCTTACTGATCCTTCTCCTTGTAGAAATATCTGAAAAGGAACCATCCATGTAAATTTTACCCTTCTGCTTGAAAAACTTTCATCTAGTGTAAGTACAACTGTAAGCATAGGAAAAGTCCCTACCTTTGCCCACTTCCTCTCTCGGCTTCACTTTGGGGGTTTGAAAGTAATCTTGGCTTTTCTCAGTTTCAGTGTTTCCTGTGGATGCTTCATCACTTTGTGCCTGCACGAGAGTTTCTGATTATGCTGCAGATTGAAGTAGTTGGTAGATAACTTGGCTTAACTGAATCATTCCACAGATTTGCTCACAGATCACGAATACAAATGAGAAGACCTGGTTGTGATATAATTCTGCAGGACTTAAAATGGTGCATTTTAACACCAGCTGACGGGGAATGTTTTGATCCTAGAAGGAAGCCCATACAGTGGATATTTTTATTAAAAGAGTGCCTGCTTTTGGCTGACCTTAAACTCTCTGTGAAGAGTTTAATCTGGTGGTTCCCAGACTTCTTTGACCAAGGGAATTCTGGTGGTCTGGGTGCATAATGGCAAGCTAGGGACGTTACACTCTTTCTAAAGATGTGGGCTACTCATTTATTAGTGACACGTAATGCTCGATGGGTTGTAGCTGGAATGCAGGGTGAACCAAAGAAGTCCCATGTTTATGCTGGAATGTGACCTTGTCTCGAATGAGAAACTGTATGGATGTAGAAATGCCTAGGGACAAGGAGCTCAGCCATAACCTAAAAAAGGTGGATGGCATTACAAAAAGCTCTGAGCTACTTTCAGGGACCAAAAGGGATTATTCTCTAAAGGTCATTCTAACCTGGTGGTGCTAATTTGCTTAAGCTCCTCATAGTGAGTGGAGGAAAAAAGGGTTCTGCAAAGGACCCTAATTTAGTCATTCTGTATCAGCCTATGAATCAGACCTATACTGGCTGTTGAAGGAGTTTAGTTAGATTAGCTTCATTAAGCTAAGTTAACCCTTGAAAATCACACTAGGTAAAATCAGTACAGTGCTGGGACAGAAGATCTCACAAGAGTCTTTCATTCTTCCTTCCTCTGATAGAAACAATGCTGAGATTTAGAACAATGTGAAATACTCCATTAAGTCATATGTGCAATTTTTTTCCCCTCCATGATAGATAACCTTCCCAGAACTCATTTTTCAGCCTGTGACATTTCATATTTACGTTTCAAAATGTGTATACACAAGAGAGTTCTTTTCTCTGCCTGTGGGTACATTTCCCTTCTAAACAAGAATTCAAAGATCATGTGTACTTATAAAGCAAATCATCATTCTGAGCAATATTTCCAGGTATTCTTAAAGACACCCATTTTACAAAGATTGCTGTCAGGGACTTTGTCTCCCCTGAGGGCAAACATGCTGCATTATCTGCCTTGTAGTGCCCAAGGTGAACACTCTGGCCTTGTCCTTAGTGCATGGAAGGCTATCAGCCATGGAGCCAGTCCTTCAAAATCCTGGAAGAACAGGATTAAGGAACATATCACAGAGTGCACCTATCTCCGTGCCACCAAAGCCACGGCAGAAGTTTTGTACTGTGGAGAATTAAATAGCTGTGAAAAAATACATGACAGAAACTAAACACTTCATAAGCATAATGCTAATGCTATATCTTTCTTGGTTTGTATCCACTTCTGATATAGAACTCATCATTAATAATGAAAAAATGCTGATGAATCATGTGTCTGTCTTTATTTTCCCAGGGGTATAAGCTGTATATTGCATATTGGCACCCAACTGATCAACATGGAGAATGCAAGCAGTGTGAAGGAATTCATTCTTCTGGGCCTTTCAAAGAACCAAGGGGTGCAGAAAATATGTTTTGTGGTGTTTTTGTTCTTCTATATTGTTACTGTGGCAGGAAATCTGCTCATCGTTGTCACTGTAGTTAGCAGTCAACGTCTGAACTCCCCCATGTATTTCTTTCTCTGCCACCTGTCCATTGCAGATCTTTGCCTCTCTTCTGCCACAGCTCCCAAAATGATTGCTGACTTCCTTGTTGAGAAGAAAACCATTTCCTTTGGGGGTTGCATGGCACAGCTGTTTGGGTTACATATCTCCGGCGGCGCTGAGGTCTTCATCCTCACAGCGATGGCCTATGATCGCTACTTTGCCATATGCAGACCCCTCCACTACACCACCCTCATGACCAGGCGTGTGTGTGGCTGGATGGTGATGGGTTCATGGGTGGGGGCCTTTGTGCACTCCCTGGTGCAGACCCTCGTAACCGTTAGCCTCCCTTTTTGTGGTCCCAACAAAATTGACCTCTACTTCTGTGATGTCCATCCCCTACTACAACTGGCCTGTACAGACACCTATGTTGTGGGCGTCATTGTCGTTGCCAATACTGGAATGATTTGTTTGGTCTCTTTCACAATCCTGGTCACGTCCTACATTGTCATTTTGTTATCCTTGAAAAGGCAAACGTCCGAAGGGCGGTACAAAGCCCTCTCCACCTGTGGGTCCCACATTACTGTGGTGATTCTCTTCTTTGGGCCATGCACATTCACCTACATACGCCCATCCAGCAGTCTCTCGGAGGAGAAGAGCGTAGCTGTGTTTTACACTGTCATCACACCCATGCTGAACCCACTCATCTACACGCTGAGAAATGAGGAGATGAAAAGTGCCATGAGAAAACTGTGGAATAGAAAAGTCTGGAGTGAAAAGGGTGAGGTGTAGAACTGTGGTAACATTTTCTCAGGAGCTGAGAAAATCAAGTCTCTCTCACTATAATTCCATTTTGGAAAATTTACTGAAAGCTCCCTTTTGAAGAAAAGCTTGGTTTTAGCTGTTGCAGTAATTGGGAAGACGCTGAAAGTTCATGTTTTGATTGGAATGGCATTGTAAACTCTGTGACTAGCAGGGATTCCCTTTATGTTCTCTTTTTGAATAGCACAGGCCCAGGACTGGGGCTTCCAAGCACTGCTGAGACACCAGCAAATAAAGAAATGAATGCTGTCAAAAATATTAAAATGTGTTCCAGGCAGAGCATCCCATTAGTCCGAGCTCTCCCGGGTGTAAACTTTCCGTCAGACAAACTCCATCTACTCTGTAATCTACTCAGCTAGGAAACAATGGCCCAAGGTGTCTGCAAGGGCTGTTGGTCACCTGCTGCTGGAAGCAATTGTGCCAAAGGCTTCCTTCCCCTTTACTTTGGAGTAAATGCCTTCTTAGGAGTACTGCATTGTCATATGCTGAATCCATGGGTTAGCAATTAAACTGCTGATATTAGATGCTGGCTGGGTCATTTGCTAATGCAGATGATATGAGGAGAAGCTTCTCCCCTTCCCATTCCAGTGCAGCAACTCTCTGCCTTTCTGCAGTAGTTCACCTTTCACTAATGCCCTCCTTCCTAGCCATCCCCTCTGCCCTTCATCTCTGCCTCAGATTTTGCATTTTACTGTTTAGACTAATAGCGAATCAAAGATCCAAGTGAAAGATAAATTGCTCACTGTAAGAAATTGTCGCCACCAAAGAAAGCATTGGGGGGCAAAGAAAGCATTGGGGGGCACAATTTTATGTGTCAGTGAAAAAAAAGAGTTGTTTGGGAATAATTCCTGTACGCAGGATAACTCCTAGCCCAACAGGGCACATCTACAGGCCCAGGCAAAGGAAGAAACATGTATTCCAAGGGAATAGCTGGAGCAGCTACTCCTGCAGGAGGGAAGAGAAGAAATGTGAAGATGGAAGATTAAATCATCTCAGAGCCAGTCACACCTGCCACAGGGAGGTTAGTTGTAGCAGCTAAGGTTCTCCACAAGGACAAAGGAGCCACGAGGAGCCACGGGACCCTGACTCCTACCTTGCCAGGAGGAAAAGAGCAAATCAGCTGCGTGAGGGAGAAAGACATCTGTGTAATGCACTCTCAAAGTAAATAAAGCACTTTCTTTTTTCTTCCTTCACTTCATGTTCCCTATAAACACTTGCTTGCACTTGTGTTGCACCTTAACATGGCTTAAGTGTGATTCAAGATAAGAAGGTGTTCCCTGCAGAGGAGAGCGGCAGATCTACGGACCAAACCCTGGGACAATGTCAGAAATGCTCTGGTTCCCCGAATGTCCTCTGCTCTATGCAGGGGGTGGCAGAGTGGGTTCCCGTTTCACAGGCATGCACCAGTACACTGTGGACGTCTCAGTGTCTTCTCCTCACCGTGGTGGGTTATGTGGATGGCAGCCAGCAGGACGGAACTGGGATAAATCCTGATTCTCAAGGCTTAGAGGGATAGTGTCCCTCAGGCCTGGGCCAGCATGTCCCTCACCCAGCATTCACACTCTGTGGACACAGCTAAAGGTGGGACCAGCCCCACCTATTTGTATCAATCTAAATTCTTCATGCAATGAAGGACAGTTGTCTAGCTGAGCACCATTGTCAACAGAGAGGGACAGGTGCCTTCAGAGGTTGGTCTGTCTCACCCTAGGTGGGGCAGGTAGAAAGACAGATGGGGCCCACTGACCCCCTTCATACTGAAACTGCTGAGGGGTTAGGGCACATGGCCAGTTCAAGCTAAGGCTTATTATTTAAAAACTGTTTGTTTTTTTTCTAAATGTTTTGGGGAAGAACGCCATGATTTTTCAGATTTCTCTTCTGGCTGCCGGGTGCTAGCAGGCAACAGTGGGACCATAGTTTACGGAAAGCGTCAACAACAACAACAACAACAAAAACAACATTTGATTCCTCTACACATTGGCCCAGATTCTTATAATGACTTAATATGAGGACTAACCAGCTGCTTCTATATTTTGCATTGCCTGAGTAAAAATACCTGGCAAGTAGTGAGGCCTGACTACAAACATTTTTAAAGTCTTGAAATAATTTCCTCGTTTACTTCTTGTTTCAAACGTGTACAGACCAGATGTCTAAGTGCCAACAGTCATATAGCACAGTTCTGATATCTACTTATGCTGCAAACGTGCAATGGTAAGAGCAAGTTAATAAGAAAGAAGAAAGCATATGTGAAATATTGGCTTAGAAGGGAAAAAGTATCTGAGATGTGTAAGAGACATCTTTACTCAAAAAATGTTTGATTGCAAGGGTAATGTGAACACAAAATCTTGCAAATGGTCAGCCATGACATTGATTTTAAATAGAAATGTTTCCAAAAGAAGCACATAGCTAATACTAAATGAAGTCCATTTATCTAGACAGCATTGGAAAGCAAGCAAGAAAGCAAGCAAACCCCCACACAATGTGACATGGTCTAGGTGATCACTCTCCAGAGTCACCCTGTAGAGATTACTCTAATAGCTGTCCAAAATACATATTTTAGCTCCCCGTCCACTGATTCTTTCTGACAAAGAAAACTTCACATGCCTCTGGGATCTCATTGCTTCTGGTAAGCTTGTGCTTCTGCTGTGCAATTTACTTGAAATAATTCTGCCACAACTTCCCCATCTGGAGAGAGAGAGAGAGAGAGAGAGAGAGAGAGAGAGAGAGAGTTGTTCTTGCAGATGCTCTTGGAAGTTGTTTTTGCAGAATGAGAAATGGAGCTAGGCATTCAGGCTGTCCGTTTCCTCCTCTGTAGTTTTCAGCCCTGGCAGAGATGTGGACTGCTCTCGTGACACATAAGAAGCAGCTTGGAGCTGAGAGGTTTTGATGAAACTGCCTGAAGTGGTCCGAGAGGTCATCAGAGGAGAATAGCAGGCAAACTGTTGGAGACTAGCAAATATAAACTGTGTAAGTTTTCTGATCTTGCTTCTTTGTTTTGTTCAAGCATGACTATGAAATCCTGCCTTTGAAAAGAGGCGTTATTGTTGAGTGGCTTTTGTGAGGTGCATTTTATGAATTAGAAAGAACTCCAATTTTTTTTACCCTTTGTTTTAATTGGTGTCTTCTTTGCTTATTTTTCAGTTATATGACATTTCCAGAAATATCTGTCAAGAGGAAGATTCTGGTGTTACAGAGTCAAGGAGTCAATAGGTAGCTGCAGCACTTCCTATGTACTCAATCTTAACTTTGGGATTAAGATCCCAAAGGACTTGCCAGTATTGTGGACACTGTTATGCAGCTCTTGCCCTCTGTCTTTTCAGTGTAGAAACGGAACACTAGTGATTCTTGCGTACTGCACTAGAGTGCAGCAAAGGTGAATACAAGGGTGTTGGTGAATAAAGGAGATTCAGCAGCGGTGTATTTATTACCCCAGGGGCATCACAGGTGTGTTTACGGGGGTTTCCATGCCTAGTCCAGAACTTGGCTGAGGTGTACAAAAAACTTACTGACACATCGTTAATGCAGATTATCTCCAGTATTCACCCATGTACTGTAGGAAAGGTGGTCTGAGGAAATACAAGCCCGCTCTTTTGGAGACTGAGGTCGCAACCCAGAAACTCATGAGCAATAACTGGAACCAATCCACACAAGATGTAGCCCAGTACAGCACATACAGGACAATGACTCTCCTGCTTCAGGTTTCCTGGCATGCCTTGAACATGGTCTGATTTCACTTAGGGCACCTTAAAGACAGTTTGTGCCTAAAGGCACATCTCTGCTAAACAGACATGAGGTAAGTGTCCACTTTACCTCCTCCAGAAGGATCTACACTGAGAGTTGAAGTGGTGTTAATTAGCCAGCTGCCTTGTGTCATGATGTGAACACTGATGGTTGCACAAAAATGCATGGACATTCTACCAGAGTCAGAGAGCAATAGCAAGGACTAGTTCTGTTGAATTCCTTCAGAGGGTTGAAAAAGAAGGTACGTTCACTGCTTGAGCAGAATTCCTTAGGGCATGACTAGTGTGTTGAGACTCAAATCAAAACATGCACTATCCTTCTCAGTCACTTTTTCATTTCCAAATCAACACTTCAAAAGTGGATGTTTAGGGAGCCTAGCAGCTAGTCTTCCTTTTTAAAAGGGGCAAAGATCAGAAATATGAATCTGGAGGATATTTCCACCAACTCCCTCAAACAAATAAATGGAACTCGCTAATACACACTTCAGTAATGCATTCTGAGTTAGATATCAACTGTCACTCCTTGAGAGAAGCATTGACTTTGAAAGGAAACTTTCCCCAAAAGGCATAAAAGGGAATACATTGATATTGAACATACCAGTGATCGACATGGATGTGTACTGATAACACTGTGTTTCTAATGCCATCACAGGTGGCTTTATTCTGTGCTTCAGGTCCTGTCTACGTGACGTATGTGAAGAACAAAAACAATGTGACGGAGTTTGTCTTCCAGGGACTCACACAAGATGATGCATTAGCAAAAGTATCCTTCACATTCTTCTTAGTCTTCTATGCCACTGTTATTCTTGGAAACCTGCTTAGCATCATCACTATACAGAACAGCCAACAGCTGGACTCTCCCACCCCATACTTCTTCCTGAGCTGCTTGTCCTTTGTAGATATCAGTTACTCTACTGTCACAGTTCCCAAACTCATTTATGACCTTCTTGCTGAAAAGAAGACCATCTCTTTTGTGGGCTGCACAGCACAGCTCTTTGGGGTCCATCTCAACCATGGGGAGGCAAAGAGAAGTGTTCAGGAGGGACTTTTCAGGAATGTTGTTCTATTTTTAGCATGGCTGTTCAGAATAGAACTGAAAATAAATTCAAAGTTATATGCAGCTCTCATCTTTCTTTGGAAATTGTCGGTCAAAAGGATGTGAGCATATTGTCACCAGTCAAACCCGAGCCTTTGGGGTGGTATTGTGGCTTTTACCTTTAGACACCTTAGAGCTGTGTAAGTCTCAGGTCTAGGCTGGTCAGTCGTCTGGTGCTTTACACTATAAAAAAATCTAAGGGATAGGTATCTCAGTGGAAATACGGGGATCCAATATCTCTCCATACTCCACACAATATAACCTAATTCCTAGCTGAACACTGAAAATTTCCCTAAAATTCTTAACAGTACTGTTCTTGATCCATCGAGTTTTCCTCAACTGTTTGCAGCAGGGAAACCCCCAAATGCCCCTACGACCTCCTGACTCTGGGCAATGCTGTTCTACCACAAATAGACTTACTTTAGCATTGCTGTCATGACAAGCGATTCAAGGCCGGGATTTTCCCAAATCTCCTCCTGGAACTGAGATTTGGGGAAGGGAAGAAGAGGAACAGGATTCTGGATGGTGGATCAGAAGGCTTTCTTAGAAAAGCAAACTGTAGATTTGAAGAGACAGCAGCTCTCTAACATTTTAGATTCCCTAATTTTGTCTGGGTTTCTCGAGGTGGAGACTAAGGCATAGGTGAATGCAGGGCTTAGATGAATGTGGGGCTTCTGAAAATCTGTTCTTTTTGATGATATTTGTCAGAAAGCATATTTGGGTTTGAGATTGTGATTCTTGATTGAAACATGCTGCCGGTTCTGCTGATGCTTAGCTCGAGATGGCTTTGACTATCTTAAACATCAGTGCAGACATGACTCATTGCTGTGCAGGGAAGCTCTTTGATGGTGATCTACCTGTCTTTTTCTGGAAGAGTAGTATTGTACATTGCTCTTCCCAGAAACCTGTAAACATACACAGGAAAGTAAAATGATGCCTGTGGTTTTTTCTCAAGCTATTTCCTTCCTTTGAGCTGGGAGTCCACTGAAAGAGACAATTTTGGACACCTCAGAAATCTGGTTTAAAAATCTCACATCTCTGTTCAAGATAAGGACAGCGCAACATTGATATGTGCAAAAACGGTGAACTTCACATGTATGATGATACTTAATAATCAGAAACAAGAGATAAACCTTGAGCTTCAGCCTCTGCAGCAACAGAAAGATGACAACTAGCAGCACCAAAAGGCTACATTTTCACATTCTTTTTCCTGTGTTTTGGGACTGTCAGGCCAGTGGGATAACAGTGCATATAGTCCAAATGCTTTTACTACCCCGTGCATATTCTAATTTTAGCGTTACTGAGATAAACGGCTTCTGAGAGAGTGATGGCCTTTAATCATTACTACTTGATCAAAATTCAGATTATAACATACTGAAGATAAGTTTTCTCCCCAGCCGTGTGTCTTTGGGCAGAAATAATGATGTTTCGCAGTCACATCACCTGTCTGTAAAATATTCTGGCAGCAGTTTGAAAGAAAGAGACTTGTAAAATCCTTCTTTAGGGTGCCATAGATGATCACAGGGACACAATCTTTGCTACAGTTATGCACAGCTTTAAGGAGAGGAAGTCAGGGGAAATAACAGCCCTAACAGGCTTGCAGTGAAATGCAAAGGGAATCCGCGAGACCTCTTTCCATCCCCCTTTGACTGTAAGCCTTATGCAGAGGCAGGAACCTCTCACCTGTCTGAGATTAATTCTGTCACTTTCAGCTCAACAAAGATTTCAACTCCTTCTGCCAACTGAGGGACAGCATTTGTAAACTCAGCCAGAAGGGATGAAACATCGTTTAGCGCTAGAACACCTATCCTTAGAGCTAGCTTAGTTGAATTGATAAAAGGATTCCAAAGCCTTTCCCAACTTTCTCATCTCCCAGAAATGATTGGTCGTTTATTCTCAAAATCACATTGATGGCAGACATGTAGTTGGTAAGTCACCATCTTATTTCGGCATTTTTTAAAGTGAAAAAACACTTCAGCTTGATTAACTTTCAGATTATGTCCAATGTCCTTAAAATAACTACCGGTTCACTCAGTTGCCTCAAGTGGATTGCTGATATGTGGAGATGAAAAGCAGGAATAAGTTCTTGTTACTTCACAACGGTAGCAAAATTAGAAATCAATCTTTTTTGCATTGCTGTAGTTTTTTCATGTTTCCAGGCAGAAGGGGAAAAAGGAGGTAGTAGTGAGTGACAGAAGAGGGAGATTTAACAGAAGAGGGACAGTTACTTTCCCTAGTGTTTGGGGGGCAAAAACATGGGTGTCTCTTCTCCAAGATTTCCTTTCCAGAACTTCAGGTTCTGTGTGTTGCACTGGAAGAGGCTACTCCTTTCAAATACTGAAGACGTAGCAGAAATGGCCGTAAATTCAAATCATATTTCTTTTCTCCTCTTGAATATCCTTGAAAGCTTTTTCTCATCTTGACGGACTGGTGGTTTTCCTACATGAGCAAACGTTCCTAATAGAACAGAGAACTGCAATTCTGTGCCACGCACTCCTCAGGCAGGAGTCCTGTTTGTGCTTGGAACTTGCAAGTTAAGAGTCAGGATTCCTCCAGCTTTCAGCAGCAGAGGAACACAGTCTTTCAAGATAGAAGTTGCAGATACAACCAGTGAAAAGTCCACCTAAAAGCACTTCTAACAATTAAGTACCTTTCTGAATCTCACCCTTGGAAGGGTGAGATCAAATCTTCCTTGGAAGTCCTACTCTTTGTACCAAGGTTTTGATAAATTTTCCCCAAACAAAGTTCTCTTTCTAACAAGTCTGCTGAAGTTTCTCTAATATGACCTAAAACTCTCCTCAGAGCATCCTTCACCTCCTTATTCCTTAGGCTGTAGCTGGTAAGATTCAGCACTGGAGTCGCCACTGTAGAGAACAGAGAGGCCCATTTATCTCAGTCCAATGAGTAGCTGGATGTTGGGCTACCGCACATGAAAACGGTGCTCCCATAAAACAAGAAGAGAGCTCTCAGATGGGAAGCAGAGGTGGAGAAGGCTTTGCATCTGCCCTTGGAGGAGTGGATCCTCAGGGTGGTGGAGATGAGGTAGATGGAGGAGATGAGAATTGCCAGAGATGTGAAGGTGCCACGAAACACACCAAAAATGTGAAGTACCGTCTCTTTGCTATAGGTGTCAGAGCATGAAAGCTGGATCCTAGGGGGATGTCACAGAAATAATGACCGATAACACCAAAGTCACAGAAAGAGAATGTGAAGGTGGAGATAGTTTGCACAAGTGCGTGGACAAAGCCAGTGAAACAGGAGATGATTACCATCTGTGTACAGGCTTTTGAGGACATGACAGTTGCATAAAGCAGAGGGTTACAGAGAGCCACATGCAGTCATATGCCATTACTGCCAGCAGGAGACACACAGCACTAGCCATGAGGAGACAAGTGAATAGCTGTGCCACACAGGCACTGACTGAAATGGCTCTCCTCACTGCTGAAGAGTTCACCAGCAACCTTGGGGAGATAGCTGAGGAGTAACAGAAATCCACAGAAGCCAAGTTACTGAGGGAAAGGTACACAGTGTGTGAAGCCAGGGGAATCAACCTTCATCTACATGATCCTTCCAAGATTCCCTATTAATGTGCTTAAAAAAAGCGGGTTACCTTCACCTCTTGGCTTTCTGTTAGTCCAGAGAGGATGAACTCAATGGCCACACGGTGATTCCTCTCAGGCATGTTGCTAGCACACTCATGTTATCTCCCGACAAGAAACTGGTTCAACACCTAGAAGTGATGGGAAACTGGCAACACACAATTGATTGTCTCAGTAGCCACAAGGAAGTACAGAGCATTTTCATCACAGCTTCTGACTAGACTTCTTTAATTACGCATTGAAATGACTTGTGATACAAGGGAGTACTGTTCCTATTTTTCAGGTGAGATAAGAAAGCACAGAAAGATAAAATAATTTATTCAAAAGGCAACAGCAGCACTGTGAAACACAAGTCCTAGTCTGGCACTACAATGGTTTTCGTGTGCCCTCTTTCCCCTTTTTTAAGGAAAAAAGTCTGCTTTTCTTGAGGACATCTATGGAGCACTCTTCTCCCCTCACTCGTGGCCAGGGTTGGGTGTACAGTATCATCCAAATGGCCCACTCCAAGGGCAATGGCCCGCTTGTTCCTGAAGATACATGGTCTTGACACTAGTTCAGACATCATTCTTCCTGTATTGCAATCACCAATACATTTTTTGCCTCTTAGCTAACTCCCCCGGGCATTGGTAGCAGGGTAGTTAGAGCTCAGTATGGGCCACAAAGTCCATTAACAGGACAAAGCAGCCCCCGTTCAGCCTTGCTGAAATAGGAATATAATGGTTAGGCTGCAGCTCTGCCAACTTGCTAAGACCTGCCTTAATTACATGGACCTCCACCACCCTGACCTTTGGGACTGCAACTTGTAAACATACAAATAACAAATCCACATCCTGGCAGAAGAAAGTAAGAGTTTCCTCTCTTGAAAGAAATGTCGGCAAGCACTAAATGGCAACAGCAGCAGGAAAACCCAGCTTTGCATCTTCCCAAAGAGGAGGAGATACCACAAGATCCTGCAGGTTTGGCTGAAAAAGGATTTCTCATTTGCTTGCATCCCTGTGGTCAAGGAAAAGTGGCCATTTTCTGCTCAGGAATAAATTGGGAAGAGTCACCAAATGAAATACTTTCCATTTAGAGGGTGAAAAATCTCATGCTAAAAGGGAAGGAATCCTGAACAAGAAGGGAATCAGTCATCCCTGTAAAGGTTCTACCAGCTTCACCTCACATGAAAAATTATTGTTAATCTATTGGAGGTTACCAGTAACCTGGCTGACGCTCTCAAAGCGGAGTTCTTATCATGTGGGTGACTGAATGGAGGTTTCAGTTCTTGCTGAGGTCTGTTTCTAGCATAGGCTTCAAGGTATTGCATAGGTACAAAACTATTCTCTTACTGACCTGTTTCATCCAGAAAGGCAAGAGAAGATACTGTAGATACCAAGCCAGTTTATTCCCCCCTTGAGCCAAATCTTCAGAAGTACTTGCCCTTTTCAAGAAGCAGACAGCAGGATTAAAACCAGCCTATAATGGTTAGGTACACAGTTTAAGTGAGCAAAATGCTTACCCTGCTTAGATGCACAAAAGACCAGACTGCCTTTACACACTGAGTTATCTTTGCATAGCTGGCTGTTGTTTATCCCCAACCTACCCAACCTTTTCTGCCCTAAAGCACAGCAACTAGCCCAGTTAATTCTCAGAAAAGGGCTTCAATGAGCTTGCTATCAACAGGTTGCTCTCTTCCATGGACTACTTGGGAAACTGAAGGAGGAAATTTCCCTCTCCTGCCCCAACATGAGTGATCAAACACCGGATTAGGTGCAAATTTGTAGAATCTCCATCTGTGCTGACATTTAAAATTCAGCTGGATCGGGCCGGAGCAATCTGATCTGACTGAACCTGCTTTGAGGAGGAGGTTGGACTTGATGACCTCCAGAAATCCTTCCCAACCTAAATGATTCTATGATTCTATCTGCAGATTGAAAATGATCTTTTTCATCTCTAAAATGAAGAAATAGGCCTACCTTCCTTGCATGAAGGTGCGAGATATTTTATGCCATATTGATCCCAGAAATAAACTCTTACTTCAAAAGCTACAAACGTTTCACGTACCTTTGTAATAGTGAGTAGCTTCCTTCTTCACTTCAAAGACATCTTACTGAAACAAGTCAGAAGATTTATCTAAATAGAAAAACTTTAGGACTTCAGACTTGCAGTAGAGCCCCTCCCTGCTCCACCTGCCCAGATAAAGGTTCTTTGCTGAGAAGTTTGCAGAACTATGCAATTCAGTACTGCCTTTGGAGCAACAGCTCATTCTTTTCCCTGTATGTTGCAGCTGACCTGCAGCCTGGGCGTTGTGAAACATTAGTGGAGTGACATGCTGAGAAACAACTTCAATATGAAATGTGATATTCTAAATGTGATATTCTAACACTCAGCTTGCCGCTTCAGAATTCTTTCTTCAGAAAAATGGTGTTACTGAAGTACTTGGTGTATTTATGACTCTCGACGCAGTTTAATGTCTGTAAATTAGATCTCCTGCAAGACACCAGGCCTTAATTAGGAGTCTCAGCAGGTGCACTCTAATGAAGAATCTTTCTGTGAATTAATTTCCCCTACCCTTGGTTAGGGGTCTAGTCAACATCTATTCTAGGCTCCCCCTATAGACAAAGGAAGCAATATCACCTTCAGAGGACAATTCATCCCATCTTAAGATAAGTGTGATAAGCAGAAGGAATCATCCTCTAAGGGTGTCTTTGTTGTCATTGATTATAGGACATGCCCGTCTCATTCCCTACCCTTAGTACTTTTTACTAGTGAAACTGATGACATAAGTATCCCAGCAAATTCAGTGAACCCTGGTCATGCCTGTCCCTATCAACTCTCCAGAAAGCCCAAGTACCTTGGATTTAGATCATTAACTTCCAGATGACTATAGCAAAAGAAGAGTAATTTCACCTGGCATGAGTAATTCCCTAGCCCATGAGACTAAGGGACAGGGTAAGAAATAAGAAGCACAAAATAGCTGCACAGTAATTGCACGGTGGAAAGAAAGCCTCAGCATCCTCAAACTCACCGCTGCTCCTGTTACTGCCTCTCTTTCTTCTCACCTTGGCATCTCTATCTTCCTTGCTTTTTTGCACCTGATTTATCAGCCAGAGTTCAAGGGTAAGGAATAAGATCAATTGAACACAATTAACAAAGCTTTAGACTGCAAACTTTCATATAAATTCTTTTAATAATAATAAGACCATATTCATGTAAATAGCAGTACAGTGTAAGATATCAGAGGAATCAGTTCTGCTTATCTGACTCTGAAGAGCTGCAGTGCAACTCCGTGGAGTTGAAGTATGCCATCTGAATGTGAATCCACCTCTGTTATTAATTATGGTCAAACTTGATAATTCTTCCTCTCATTAAAATGCACAGTCCTGATACACAGTTAGCTGGTTTTTCCACAGAAGACTCCTGTTGTCTCTAATAACACATCTACCCTTGGACTCGTGCCCTTTGTTAGATAACCTCTTTGGCTCATGGACCATCTAGTTTCAGGCAGCCTGCTCATCTGTGGAGCAGATATTTTGCTGTGATAACCTGTTCATCTGTGGACCATCCAGGCTCAGATTATGTGTCCATCCATCGGGGTAGATTTTTCTTCAAATGCAGATAGAAAATTCTTCAAGTAGTTAATTGCTGGTGATTTGCTTAGAGTTCTGGTGCCTCTGCCTTAACACTGCCTTTGCAGTGTTGTTCGACAAACTGTTGGCCTTCAGAGCAGAGAGCTGAATTGGGTTACTCAGCTGAAGAGTGATCTGCTCTGACTGTCCCTAGCAGCGAAAGTCATCAGCGGGGCTTAGGCAGGCAGAAATGTCCCAGGTAACGCAGCCTTGGTTAGACTGTGCTTACAGTGGCTGCTCGTGTTGTGGAGTGGGGGCGACTCCCGGGACAATGAATGTGCAGTGCCATGTGTAAGATGATGAGTGAGGGAAGCTCGTCTCTTTGGGCTGCACCATGAGGTCTGAATGTATTTGCATTGGACCGAGTCCTGTTCCAGACTGGATTAGACTGGCAATGCAATGGCTTCCGGAGTTCTCATCTAGACTACATGAAAGCCATGGTGTTCAGGAGATAGCTGGGTTAAAAGTGGATCAACAGGTATTGCTTGTCTGGGTTATTTATCGTTCTTTGTTTTGGTTTCCCAGTTCTTTGAATTCTTAAATCAAAATTACATATGCTAGTGAGCATTTCAATTACTACTGTTTCCAGGGTCTGAGGGCACTAATAGGCCTTAATGGGCCTGATCATCCTCGCCTGAGGCAGCCACTTGCACCTCCTGCCCATGGGCCCAGGAGACCCATTTAAGCTCAACCCTGGGCCTTCAGTTTCTGTCTGAGCTACCCTAGAGGAGCACTGATCTCCAGCTCAGCTCAGCTCAGCTCAGCGTGCAGACTCCATTGCTCTGGACCCTGCCCTGTGGACTGACTTCCCAGCTTGACCCTGCACCTATCTTGTCACTTTGGGCCTGCCCAGTAGGCACTGGACTCTCTCTGCCCCTGGTTACCCTCACCAGGCCTGATCCTGACTCTGACCCGCAGGCTGACTTCTCAGCTTGACCTCATACCTGCTTCATCACCAGGAACTCTCCTGGTCATCTGGACTCTTGGTTGAACTCGGCTACCATCTCCAGGTCTTCTCTGCCCACCTGGCTCAGGGCCAGAGGGACAGGCCCTGGCTGCAGCCTCCTGAGCTTATCATTCTACACATCCTGAATAGGGAAAAGGAAGGAAAAAATGGGCACTTCTATGGCGTAACTCATCTCATCATGTAGCAGATGTCTAAGATACTCACATGAACCATTCTGTAAAAACACCTGTTACTTTTTTTTTCCTCCCCCTCCCTATTGAGAAGAAACTAAGATGGAAGACAGAAACAAAGGCATGCTTAAAGGTATATCTCTAGGTGAGATGAATTCCATAAGCAGCCATATGCATGTAGAGCTACTCCAGATTTATTACAAATAAACCAACTATTCCTTCAGTGCCATATTTATAACTGTGATACTAATATTTTTTTGTATTCAGAAAAGGATATTAAAGTCCACTGGTTGGATTCCAACTGTTTCCAGTCAACTTGATGGCATTCTACTAGACAAATGTCTGATAGAAAACACTCTTTGATTAATTCTGCTCATTCCAGCACCAAACCAAGCTCCATTCACACTCATAACAAACTGACTGTCTGACTAGTAGGTACATGGACGTATGAATTCCTGAGCTGACTTTTGAAGGTGTGCAGCATATACAAAGTTACCTGTGAAGACAGAAATGGATGGTCAGCATCTTTGGGGAAAATAAGGTTTCAAATGCATTTGTCTGCATGGGATTACAATGATATTCCAGAGTAGATGTCAACTGCACTTAAACTCCAGGACTATGAAAAGAGTTAAATTCATATTCTTTTTCACTTATCATGTCTTTATTAAACCAAAGGTAAGTAACTGCAATTTATTTGCACGGAACAATACATCACTACAGTCTTCTGCTGCTGTATCAATTCTATCAATAAATTGGACATACAAGCCACAAAGAACACGTGTGAAAATGAGGCTATTCTAGGATTCCTAGACTGTAACCTTCTAGTTCCACATTGTCCTGAAATGATGTTTTGCTAAATTTAAGTCTACTTTTAAATAGAAACAGACTTTATCTATCTCTGTTATTTCTGTTTGTATAACAGAGATGGTTTCTTTCCAAAATGTTGAGAAGATTTGGATTTATTCCACTCTTGGTAATACCCAGCACTCTGAAAAATAAGGAGAACAGGCTTTTGTCTATCTGGTTAACGATGGAGCTTCTATATGTGTGTATGGACATCTGGAGATCAAGGGTCTATAAGCAAATCTGGTAAATAATCCAGTCCTTATTGGGGGAAAAAAAAAAGAAGACGACGACTTGCAAGCAATTACATAGCAACTTATGCCTGAATCATACAAGAACTTCCAAAGTGAACACAGATGTTACTTCCCAGTTGAGAAAGCAAGCAACTCCACCTGTGTTGAAATCCAGTGTTGTAGCAGGCAGGATTAAGCAGTGGGTGTAAGAAAATGAATGGCCATCCTTCATAGCAAAGAAACTAGAGGTGGGAACTAGATCTTTCAGCTACTAATTTCTAAGGCCAGGAAAATGCAAATTTCATACTAACCAGTGCAACTAGTAAATTCCCTCCTACACAATGTAAGAGTTAGAAAAAGAAGAAGAGAAGTACTTTTTTTTTAATTTGATCTTAGTATGTAATATGGCTCAGATATCTTTCTCAGCTCCAATATTTCAGGATACATGAGAAAGTAACCGGGTTATAATTACACTCAGTGACTTGGATTCCCCAGTTGGAAGGACAAGATGTGAGGTTTTTGCTGTCTGTGCTATGGCTGTCTATGATATAAGGTATATGATCTCAGAAGTAATCGCCTTCACCTAAGCTGTTCATCTCGTGTTCTTCATAGTTTACAAAGAAGATTCATGGATCCCAGGCTATGAAGACGTCTCTTCTAAGAAAAGATGAACAGTGCCCAAGAAGTGCCCCCCTTTTTTTTTTTTAACCTTAAAGCAAGATTAGATTGACAAGGTCATATGAACTCAAATCTTCTGCAGAGGTTTAAATTTGGGTAAGATAAATCAATGTGCCCACCTATGACTGGAATAAGCCGGGACAGCCTTTTGCTCAAGCCTATGACTAGATGCATAGTCAACTATCTGAAAAGAGCACGTCGCATATTTTTGTGCCACAACGCTCAGATATGATGCAATGCAATGTTGGTCAGTACAATATAATACAAGATAATACATTAAAACAAGTAGCAGCAGTAAACAATAAGTATCACCTATTTACAAAATAGAAGATCTCCAAATGATGTCTATATATAACTGATGGTATTATCAACAAACGTTGGAAAACGGAAACTTTCTCAACAATCTTACTTATTTCAAATTCTCATTTTCAAACAAATAGATAGGGTCCAAAAACTTTCTCAGCTCTGTGGACACGCTATGATCGTGCTTTGCCACCAGATGGCGAAGGCACAAACCTCAGTGTGTATAAATGTGTATTCACTGGTGCTGATGTTTTCCGGTAAGTTGAAGATGGCTATTTTATTTGTTGGATTTTCTTTAGCCATAGTAGGGCGCTATATTTTAAAAAACTTTTCTGAAAATTGTCATAATTCTCCTGCACAAGTTAATTATGAAAAGTCATACAAGGGGACATCCATAGGTAAAGGAGGAAGTGACACAATCCAGTATTATAGCTGGGGAGGCAGCACAAGTATTTGGGGAAGCAGAGTAAAGGGAAGACAAGAGGATTTTCTTCTGTGAGGTGAATTGAATAACTGTGAAACTTCCACCTTGCAGGAACTAAGTTACTGTGCTCCTTCAGCAAATTATCCATTATGAACGTATTAATTATGTCACCAAATAACGTCAAAAGTTCAACATCTGCCAACAAGATAAATACAGGGAGTTGCATTATCTGTTTGTGTTAGACTAACTGACTCTTAGGATTCAGTTCATCTCACCTAAATTCAGGCATCCTACTGAAGGACCTCATGCTGGTGCCTGGGTGGTTGGAGATCTCTCAGTAGAGATAAAAGGGAGAAATTAGGGAGGACTGTGGGTGAAAACGCTCATGTCATCTACCAGGAAGCACCTTAAAGCTTTGTCTGAATCTAATCTAGTCATCTAAACCCCCTCTGGACTCAATGGAGAGAGACAGGCAGTTCCTGGAGATGATTCAACTTGTCCTAAGGAAGAAGCGCTCTGTGAAGATGCTAACTTCTTTCTCTCTGATGAACACAGAGGAAGCCTGATTAGCTTTAAATAGGTCACTTGCATAAAGCTAAAGCTCAGTAAGGAAGTCTTCCTGTATGTTTTCCCCAAGTGTTTCACACCCATGAGCATTTGAAAGAGTAATCATGGAGCCTGGCCTCCTGCATTGCTGTGGTATGGAAATATGGTGTGATGGCATGGCGCAGAACTGCAGGCTTGGGAGGGTAAGGCTGGTGGATTTCCAGGGCAGGATTTTTGTTTTTGTTTTTGTTTTTGTTTTTACACATGCACATGCAATTTCACACATGCTTTCACAGAATCACAGAATGATTGAGGTTGGAAGGGACCTCTGGAGATCATCTAGTCCAACCCCCCTGCTCAAGCAGGGTCACCTAGAGCACGTTGCACAGGATTGCATCCAGGTGGGTTTTGAATATCTCCAGAGAAGGAGACTCCACCACCTCTCGGGGCAACCTGTGCCAGTGCTCTGTCACCCTCACAGTGAAGAAGTTTTTTCCTTATGTTCAGTGGAATTTCCTGTGTTTCAGTTTGTGCCCATTGCCTCGTGTCCTGTCGCTGGGCACCACTGAAAAGAGTCTGGCCCCATCCTCTTGACACCCTCCCTTCAGATATTTGTACACATTGATAAGATCCCCTGTCCGTCTTCTCTTCTCCAGGCTAAACAGGCACAGCTCTCTCAGCCTTTCCTCATAAGAGAGATGCTCCAGTCCCCTAATCATCTTTGTAACCCTTTGCTGGACTTGCTCCAGTAGTGCCACATCCCTCTTGTACTGGGGAGCCCAGAACTGGAATACACAGTACTCCAGATGTGGCCTCACCAGGGCTGAGGAGAGGGGGAGGATCACCTCCCTCGACCTGCTGGCAACACTCTTCCTAATGCACCCCAGCGTACCATTGGCCTTCTTGGCCACAAGGGCACATTGCTGCCTCATGCTTAACTTGGTGTCCACCAGCACTCCCAGGTCCTTCTCGGCAGGGCTGCTTTCCAGCAGGTCAACCCCCAACCTGTACTGGTGTATGGGGTTATTCCTCCCTAGGTGCAGGACCCTGCACTTGCCTTTGTTGACCTCTCCGCCCAGTTCTCCAGCCTGTCCAGGTCTCTCTGAATGGCAGCACAGCCCTCTGGGGTATCCGCCACTCCTCCCAGTTTGGTATCATCAGCAAACTTGCTGAGGGTGCACTCTGTCCCTTCATCCAGGTCACTGATGAAGAAGTTGAACAAGACTGGACCCAGTACTGACCCCTGGGGGACACCGCTAGCTACAGGCCTCCAGCTAGACTCTGTGCTGCTGATCACAACCCTCTGAGCTCTGCCATTCAGCCAGTTCTCAATCCACCTCACTGTCCACTCATCCACTCACTTCCTGAGCTTGTCTATGAGGGTGCTATGGGAGACAGTGTCAAAAGCCTTGCTGAAGTCAAGGTAGGCAACATCCACTGCTCTCCCCTCATCTACCCAGCCAGTCATTCCATCATAGAAGGTTCTCAGATTGGTTAAGCATGATTTCCCCTTGGTGAAGCCATGCTGACTACTCCTGATCCCCTTCTTTTCCTCCACATGCTTGGAGATGGCCTCCAGGATGAGCTGCTCCATCACCTTTCCAGGGATGGAGGCGAGGCTTCGCTAATATCAAAACAGCCAGCATTTCACAAGATCTTATCTGTTATAAATAACTGTTTCTCTCTTTTTTTCTAGCTAAACAGTTATACCACAAGCCAATCAAAATACTCTCCAGCCCTTACAACCAGGCACTTCACAAGGATTATGGCCTGACTCCTCTATTAACAAGAAACAAATGCCATCTATGTCAAGAGTAAATCATACTTTCCTGCATCCTTTATGAAAAGTCTGCTTTACTACACTTCTGTTCTAGAAACAAACTAGGAAATTATTTTCTGGTTAATTTCTAACTAAAAGCATCTATAGGAGTAGCAGATAAAGACAATCCTGACAAACACAAGGCAGCTATCTGAGAAATTAAAACCTTGCTTTTTTGTTATAAGTATGTCAAATCATGCTGTTAGTCCATTTGTTAAGTGTCATGGACAAAATGTTTTACTGTGATCCACCCACAAGGTCCTGGGGAACTCAGAAGTCTTTCCAGCATCTTGACAAAAATCCGAAGCCCCTTCAGAGTTTTGCTGCTCTTGTCTTCACACCTTTGTTGCATCCCAAGGACTGCATATAAGCTCTGAGAATACATCCTAGAGAAGCTGCTAATAATTTAATATTTTCTTAATGGAAACACAGGTTCTTCTTTTGCAGGGTTTGTTAGAAGGAAATTGATAGGCAAGGTTTTCTGTACTGCGTTGAGACTAATCCTGGCTTTGTAAGATTGATAAAATTCTTTTCTGCATGCTCTGGGTGGTGAGTTTCCTTGGTGGACTTTCCTAGGAGACTGCAGTGTTAGCGCTGATTCTGCAGCTCAGGATCACGTTCCCCATCTGTGCCACTGCTGAACAACTGAGCCTATGACTTTCACAGAGGCTCCACACGTGTGATAATCCAGAAATATTTGTTTCTTTTTGAGTTTGGGATCTCAACCAGAACAGCAGTGTATTAAGAAAGAAAGAGAAGTGGAAAATATAAATCAATTAGGAAATGACTCAAATTACTTTTGCCAAATAATAAAAAGAAGCAAGCTTTATATGTGGTGAAAAATCCAGTTTACAAATTACCCCTCTCTTTAATTAAAAGCCGACAGACTAACTTGCAACAAGTGCTTACTCTGAGTTTTTTCTCTATTTTTCAAAGTAGAACATTAATTCTCTTAATATCTTTGAATACATTTGAATATGCTAAACAAACAGAAGACTTGACTTTTTTTAAATAGTCATTCTGATTAAAACAAGTTTAAGTACTGGGGCCAGTGATTTCACTGTGGTGACTCCAAGGGGTCCAGTATATTATCCACAGTACCATGAATGTTTCTCCATGTCATGTTGATTAGGCTCCATGCATCCCAGATTTCGGGATGTGCATAGTTTACTGTGCACATAAAGACAGTCAGAACAGCACACGGTGCAGCTCAGTGTGATATTTCAGAGAATGTGAAATGCATCTCCTGGACATAGCTGTGCAGTAGATCCAGACCCATCATGGATCTTGAGCACATGCCACATGTCTATACAGCAGTACAGCAGATGGGATTCATCTCCCTGCAGTTAAGCTATTTAAAAGTTAGGTGACTGAATCTAATCTAGTTGTCTAAGCTGCCTTTGTAGTAAAGGAAGGAGACAGGCCATTCAAGAAGATAATTCATCATCTCTCTCTTGCAAACTCATCTTACAGGGAAGTGGGACATTTTCCATTTCCACTCATTTCCTGCTGGTATTTTAAATGCTGTCTTAAATTTGCCCTCACTCCCACACCTGCAGAAAGAGAAGGAAGGTCAGAAGCAATGGGGGAGTCACTGATATTCCTGGTGGAGGCTGCTCTCCAAAGATCTCCCATCTTTGGGCAAACAGTGTTTCTCTTCAATGGTGAGTTCCTGCTTCTCTAATCTTCCTTTTGCATGAGAGAGCAATGTTGAAACACTGAAATGTCTTCTGGGTCAATTATGCTAAATTTCAATTGAGAAAAATCAAAGTGCTTCACTTTGATCATTTTGAATCATTTAATTTCAACAAAGAAATTATTAGATATTTCGGAATGTATACCATAGACATTGCAATACAGTCATATAGTATGTAATAATAGAGTGTGTTTTGAATTAAATGAAGCTTCACAAGAAAGTAGGTATGAAAAATGCTTTGGAAACTGGAAGTGCTTCTCCACCTCAAATGTAAGGATGGCTCAAAGTCAAACTATACCAGCTGACTAGCTGGGCAGTTGGTTTAAAAGGAAGTGCTAAAAACCTGGGAATAGGAGCACTTACAGAGATGATTTGTTTGTTTATTTATTTGTTTATTTATTTTTCCTTGGGAGATGTTGTGCTGCAAGCAGGAAGGGGACCTGTGGGAAGATGGAGGCCCTGCGGGATGTGTGGAGGAATACTGGGGCTATTAAGGTAGTGGGAATTCTGCATGTGTGTCCATCGCATGCATCTCTAAGCACACAAGGTTTATCAACTGGAAATAACTGAGTATGTAATTACCTCACAGGAACAGCTTTTGGGAAAGAGGTCTTCTGATATACATGGGTTTGAGGGCAGACTGAAATAGCAGCAGGTGCCTATGGCCCAAAAGTGAAGGGGCTCAGCTGGACTTCAGGGAGAAATAACAGAATGGTGGAAACAGTGAATTTAGGAGCAGAGTTAGCCAGCTACAAACGAGGGACATGTCTGCAGAGGATGCGCAAATGACTTTTTTGCAATTTCTGATCGCCTCACAGCCTGTCTTTGCTTGAAACAAGGTAAACCCTGGCCTCAGCTCAGTTCTGCCATTACAAGCATTCACAGTCTGTGTCGTTACCTGTGGAGGCTAGGTTGAGTGCCAGTCTGCACTTCCAGCTGCTTGAGCTTATCTAGGTAATGCCCTAAACTGCGCTTCTCACGCTCACTTCTGTCACTTGCTCCAATTACTCATTTCTTCTCCTCCTGCTACGCTGAGCCATGTCTCCCTTTAGTCCTCTCCTCCCTTCCTCTGCCTTCCCTCCATCCAGAGTCAGCATCCTCACGCACAACCTAACCAGGCCACCACAGCAGGACCATTTTTTCCCCAAACAGCCCCTGGAGTCTTCCTCAGCTGAGTCCCTTGCTCCAGGAGTTCAGCCAGGCCTTGGCACTTCCTTCACAGACCCCCTCCGTGTTGGCTGTAGCCTGTCCAGCCACCAACACATCCAGGTTCCCCCACCCCCTGGACTCTACCTTCTTCAGCCATGGCCTTGCAACAGCAGCCAGCTTATCCTCAGTGCTGAGTTCTTCAGTTTGAAAGGCATTGCACTACAATAAGGTTAGAGCTCATGTTCACGGGTGGGGGCAAGTGGTATGTCTGCATGGTCTGACATTGTGTGAAAATCGTCTGGGATGCCAAAGGTCTTTGCAGGACAGGGGACTGAACTCTCTATTTCCAAGTCTGTAGGTAGCAGCCCTCACCTGGGTCTGTGAGTTGACACATATGGCGGAGGTGGGCTCGAGGTATTCTTGATCTTGGATCTCGTAGGGAACATGGCAGTGGAAAATAGGATTTGGGATCCTTAATGGAACTATGGCGTGCTTGTCGGGTAGGGTTTAGGATAAGAGTTGCACTGGCAGACTTGAAGGGTTGGCTGACAGGCTTCTCGGCAGTTGAATTTTGTTGCCAAACACGAAAGGAGGCCACAGAGTTGTGCAGGGACAGCCCTGAAGAGCTGGAATTCACTACCCGCTGCTAAGGATACACAAAAAACCAAGGACACAATTGCCAGTTTGGGGAGGGGGCTGTTCTTCCTTCCCTGCCCCACTCCTTCAGTGACCACCTCCATTTATGTCCCACTGAAATTTTCCAGGATTCTGCTCTGTTGGGGTCTTGGCAATTTTGCCGCCATTACTTAGAAACCCAATTTTTCATTTAATTTTAGAATAAAGAACATTCTGAGGGAGCCTAGCAGGGAGGATGGAGCCCACCTGCAATGTGAGCTGCAGGGAGGGATTATTCCCTTGCAACAGAACTACCTCAGAGCATCTTGTCTCTATGTCTGAAACACAAATGGCCATGAAAGAAAAAAGGATCATTCTCAGCCCCATGTCTAAAGGCAGCAGCTAAGTCTGTAATTGGCCTGGGCTCATAACGAGCATCCTTAGTTGGACAGCTCAAGACCTGACAAAGCTCATTAATCCCACTATTAGTCAAAATCAGATTGCTTTGATCGCATTGCTCCAGGAACATAGTCCTGGTGTGGCATGAGAGGGCTGAACAAAGCCCTTCTCCAGACAAACACTTGCCTCTCTGATGCCTACATAAACCCCATAGTGACGGCTCCTCCGGTATAAGGCTAAGGACCCTCGGTGGAAGCACCAGTCTGCAGGGCAAAGAAGAGGCCTAAATAAAACAGCAGTATAGCATGCATAAAAAGAATTTTCCTCTCCTTCCGAGCTTTCTATTTGCTTTGAGATCCAAAGCTAGGATCAAACGAGGCAGGGGCTGCCTGACACAAAGCTTTGTTAAGCCAAAAGGCATCCTCCCAGGACTCCCTTTGGCTCCTGCATCTACAGAGCTCTGGGGATACCCATGAATGGACAAGCTCTGCTGTGAACACTGTGGCTCTCCAGATTTCATATGGGCGGCCCCCTTCGCCAACAACACTCCTTGCCTGCTATTCAGGAGCAATGAACTGCTAAGAGGAACAGTGCTGGCTGGTGCTCAAATGGGTGTAAAGGCTGCCAGGTGAAAGCCAGTCTGCTGGTTTTGGAGACCACAAGTCATCACTTTGACCGGGGGCTGAAGGACGCAGAAGTGCACCCCTGCACACTGGCGCCATCTGGTCCCAGCTGTCTACATGCTCGCCTCTCAGCCCCACTCCCCCCTGCAAACCTGCCCTTGCTCATGTCACGCTGCACACTCCCTGCACAGGCTTTTCACAGAGGCCACGGTGGCAATGCAGCAGGCAATGTGGGCATGCCTGAAAACCGAGGGGTGCCTCTCCTTCCACTTCCCACCCCCAGCCTGGAGCCTGCCATTCCTGACAAGCATGAAGCCTGAGCACTGTGCCATGGCGTCCAACCCTGCCACGTGACATGTCCCCACGACTCACCAGCAAGTGTCAACACACGTGCCAGTGGGCCAGAGGAGGATGAGGGAATTCCTGCTTTTGGGGCACAATTCCTCCTGCGCCAGCTTCTTCCTGCCCAGGCACCTCCTTCGCACCGCAGAGCATCTGCAGCTCCCGGGGCCCCAGCCAGTGCTTCAGGCAGAAGGTCCTGCCTCCTCTGCAGAGAGGAACAGCAGGGGCTGACGTGGAGGCTGCTTTCTTGGGGGCCATGCTGGCAATTCCCCTGGCAGAGTCTCGGGAACGGAGGCCAGAGCGCACGGTGCTCGAAATCTGCCACAGTCACTGCCCCTGTGGGCCCCTGCTGTGGAGGTTCGAGCTGGGGCCATGGGGCAGGAGGTCTCTGTGCTGGGCTCTGTGGGGCACCGGGACAGAGCTGGGGCCTTGGGGCAGTGAGTGGCAGCTGGGGCCATGGGGCAGGAGGTCTGGGCTGGGGCTGTGGGGCAGGGGGAAAGAGATGGCCGGGGCTCCACGGGGGCAGGGGCCACGTCTCCCCGGGCTGAGCCGTGGTGCCCCAAAGCAGCCCTGCTCCCAGCATGCCATGGGGATGCCCCAAGGCATGCTGGGAGTGTGGCTGCCGCCAGCCCAGCCCTGGTGTGGCAGAGCCGAGGTGCTGGCACCCTGAGGGCGCTGCCTTCCTGCCAGCTTAAAGCCATGGGCTCTATGCAGCCAGTGCGTCGCTGTCTGCTTTCCGGGGGCGTGCAGTCGTGTGTCTTGCAACCTCCTCGATCGCCTCCTTGGCACACTCCAGGCTCCTTTGTGCGACCTTAGATCCCTTCTCCATGCATGTTCTGATGCTCTGGTCCCCTCACACCTGCTAAAGTCTCCTCCAGTCCTCTCCCTGCATCCTCAGGTTCCTTCTGTTTCCCTCCATAAGCACCTGAGCCCCCTGCTTTCCCCACCCGCAGCACTCTCCTCCCTTCCATTTCCCCCAAGGCTTCCTCTGATCCCCTCCGTTGCTCGCCACGCGCACCCTCAGCCCCTCCATTCCCTTCCCTCTGTGCTCCCGTCCCCTCCATTCACCTCCCGGCACACTCGCATCCCCTCCCTTTCCCCCACTCACACTCACTTCCCCTCTACAGCTTCTCTCTTCCGCAGTCAGTGCTGCTGCCGAAGGCACCGTGCCCCTTCCACAGACCTCTGCAGCTGGAGAGTTGGGGCACGGGGGTCAGTAGGAACTCAGCTCTGCTCCCACTGTCTCGCTCACTCCATTGCTTCCTTTGAGGCTCCCTCAGATTTGCAGGGCGGAAAATAATGTGCAGGGGATGCCTTTCAGGCACTCGGTGTAAAGCCACTCTGCTTTCCATGCAGCCATCTCAGCTATCTGTTCTGCTTCTGCAAGGGGTCTCTCAGCCTGCAGTGCTTACCAAGCAGGTGAGAAAGCAAAGACCTCAGGCATCGTTTCCTTCCGAAGAGGCCAGAGGGCCGGCCGCTCCTCGGACCACCCTCCGGGCAGACTGAGAAGTAACCAGAGAGGGTCACCAGAATGTACTGCGTGCAGGCATTATTCCCGTGCCTCGTTTGGGTGTGTGATACTGCGTTGTCACGCTGTAGATGGGAAGCTGCTCTCAGTCTCCTCCACTGGGAACCCAAGCAGTGGGATGGCACTGCGAGTGTTGCAGGCTCCATCTGAGCATCACATTTTTCTTCTGCAGAACGAGTGACTTTAGAAGGGAAATGGGCTTTTGGGGCTCCAGTGATAATCTCCACCTGGCGCCACCCTTCTTTTGGTTTTGCCCTGTTAGGATCAGATCTTCAAAACCCCCCCAATTAGAACCCACCCCAAGACCAGGATTCACAGACGTCGTCTCTAACGCAGAGAGAATTTAGTGCCGAGGGAAAGAAATGACCTTTCCGATAAGCGCTTTTTTTTTTTCTTGATTTTCCCAGGCTTTGACACCGTTTGGAGGCATTCATGGTGGATTTGCCTTAACACAGTTTTCAGGGTGAGAGAGCAAACCCCTCTGCTCCTTCACTAGGCCATGCCATCTCCATGCCTGTGGCCTAGGGAAGCAACAGCTAGGAGTTGGCCCTTCCTCCCCAGAGGCTGAGAGAGTGCAGTCACAGTCTTCCTCTTTATTCATTCACTTGCTCATTTAGGCCTTCCTTCCTGAGCAGAGCCTCTCCTTGCCAGCAGTTGTAGCCCCACAACCCTGATCTGGGGACATTGCGGGAGTGGCATGACTGAGGTGAGCCCCAGCCTGGGGGACCCCTCCTGTGGCTCCCCGTGCCCCCTGCTGTCCTTGGGGAGTGGGCAGTGAGGTGCAGGCAGCTCCCTAAAGTGCCCCAGGCAGCTCCCCTTGCCCTTGCAGGGCCCACCTTGGCAGCACCTGGGGGGTCAAGGGGACCCTGCAGCCCCTCTGTGACATGGCCTGGGGCATCACGCAGTGCATCGCAGCAACAGCTGCGCCCTCCCCATATGGCCCTGGCAGCCTGAGCTGAGCCCAGGTGCTTGGGGCTGCTCTCGCCATGACTCTGCCCTGCCCTGCCCTGCTCTGCTCTGGAGCAGCTGCTGTGCAGCAAGCAGGAGAAGGCGAGAGGAGGTGGTGGGACAGTGCGAGATGCTGTTTGGTGACCTTCCCAGCAGGTCGTTGGAGAGGAGCGTTTCTTCCTGCCACAAGAGCTCTTTGGACTAACTCGGTAGGCTGGGAATTCCCTCTGTGCCCCTAGGGAAGTCCTCAGTGCTGCTGGGAATTGCTGCCTGCGGGAGCCCTCCATAATATGGCGCTGTCAGGGCTGCAGAATTTGCACGTTTAGAATCTTTGCTCCCCGGCAGTGTGTCCACCCCCGTGTTACTAGTCCCTTGTCAGCTGCGGTCATAGGACCTTTGGTCCTCGCTCCAATAACTCTTTCCTCCTTTGCCGCTGTCACACCTGTGGTCCTTGGCACTGTGGAGCCAACCTGGTTTGACAGGAGTGTTTTGGAGGTGGACAGTCATGGCTACTGGAGTCTTTGAGCACTGGGAAGGTGCATGAGAGGAGCACTTGTAAAGGTGCTTCATGTCTGAAGAATTTGCAGACGGCTCCTGTGTATTTCCCTGTTGCTGCTGTCTTCGGTTTTGGATCATCTTTCCAACCAGACCTTCCAACTTCTGCCCCTCATGTCTGTGGGCTCAGTAATTTACGTATTCTCTTGTGAACCAAACGCTTGCTTCACTTGCAGGAGATTTACCTTGTCCTCTTCAGCAATTTTCTTTGCCTGAGAAACTTCTGCAAAAGTAAAGAGCTTTACTTCCGTGCTTACAAAAGTCCATTTGTGGTTCATATGCTCTTTGAGTTCAGGTTCTGAGGAAGAATGGACCTCAGGCAGACTGAGCGAGTCCTTGCAGAAGTCAAAATGACTTTACCTTACTCCTTTTCGGTAAGTAATGGATTTCACACAGCACAATGATGCCAGTGCACTTTTCGCTCAGCTGAGAAGAACTTCCTCCAAAGTGTACCACAGTCTGAAAGAACCTGTATCCTTGCTCCCTATAGGCACACTATAGTGTGAGAGATAGGAAGCCTGTTGTATGCTATCAAGCTCCACTGGAAAGTAGGTTATAGGCACAGCTTCTCGGAAGGGCTAATCTCTCCTGTATAAGGAGGATAGAAGATGTTAAACGAAAATGTAGCTACACACAGTGCAATCAGAAACTATGTCTAGGTTCTGTAATTGTAGGGCCATCAAAGGCCGGTGGACACCAAGAAGGGGAAGATGGCCAAGATGCTCACAAGGAGTATAACCTTCGGCGCAGGAATACTGTTGTCCAGTATCAAGAGCCTTTGGAATGTGGGTTATGCGTGCAGTTTGTCAGAAGGGCTGATTCCTTGTGCTTAAGGGTGGGAGCTATAAGTTCTTGAATGAAAATGTGCATATGCAGAGACAAACAAGAAATGATGACTTGGTACTGTAATGACAGGGTCCTCAGAGGACGATGAAGAGCAGGAAGAGGATGACGGCGAAGATACTCCAAAGCCATCTAACCTTCGGCAAACTGCTGAAGACGCTCAAGCCCCACTGGAAGGTAGGCTATATGCAGAGCCTCTCTGAAGGGCTAATTTCTTGTGCAGAAGTGGCATACAGGGTGTTGAATGAAAAGCTATACGCGCACAGACAAATAAGTTCTCGCTAGGTTCTATAATCATAGGGGCAACACAAGAAGGTGAAGGCCGAGAAGGGGAAGATGGCAAAGATCCCTGCAAGGAGTATAACCTTCGACCCAGGAAGACCATCACGTACTTCCAGGATCCACTGGAAAGTAGGTTCCATACACAGTTTCTTGGAAGAGCTGATTTCTTGTGGATAGTGGGCTAGAGGTTGCTAAATGAAAAGACATATACCTCTCACCCAACCCCCCTCCCACACACACACACCTTTCATTTAAATTCCTTGCCTTCATTCTGCAGGTAAAACTCTCCCTTTGGGATCGAGATGCCTGTATCCTGCGCACACTGCAGTTCTTGGCCAGTGTGCAGGCTCACTGCTGCTTTTCATTTCTTCAGGGCCATCTTCTCCTGACAGGCAAAGGGCTGCTCCGTCGCAAAGCCCATGCTGCAGAAGAACAAACAGGTTGGTGTACGGATAGTGATAGTTCTCAGGGATCCATAGTGCTGCCACTCCCATCACTCAGTAATGCTTGAAAAGATTTTCCGATTGATGGCCATGATGGGAAAATTGCAGCATTGTAGCTGGCACAGCTGGAGGGTCTAGAGGAAGCAAGGCTTTTCCTTTGGGAGAGAAGATAACTTTCATTAGCCCACAGCTTTTAAAAAGGCAGGATTTGGGGGTCAGCGATGAGATGATTGCGGATTGTCCTGGCTGAGATTGGGGATCTGCAATTCTTCTGTTCTGCACTTGAAGCCAGAATCCCCTTCCACAAATTGTCATTAGACGATTTCATCGTGCAGTATAAAAATGACCACCTGCCTTTCTTCACGCTTGCATAGTGAACGCCAATCAAGTCTAGGGAATATTTCATGGTTTGGGAAGTTTATGGCAGTGTATAAGCGCTTCTGCACTCACTTGCCAACATGAAAACCACAGCAATCCCGCTAACTGCATGTTCAGTTAGAAAGCCCCTTTCCCTTTCTCCTCCATTCACATCTGGTGTCTTCCCCAAAGCTCTGGGAAAGACGAATTCAAGGCAAAGCACGTGGATGGAAGGGAAACCGGAAGCACCCTGCCGGAAGCTGATCCAGTGCAAATCCAGAGTTCGGTAAGCAGTGGTAACTCATTGTGTCAGTGGGGACTTTCCAGGGGTCATGAAAACCTTCCCTACTGTGCTGCCGACAGCTCCCAGGCTTTACACTTTCCTCTCAGGGAACTTCAAGATCGTCCTGAGCCTTTCCTTTGTGTTGGCATAGGAAAAATTTGGAGGAAGCCTTTTTTTTCCAGGTGGCAGCTTTCTCTGACCTCTGACATGTCTTCTGTTGCATGTCTCTTTAGGTATGCTTTGATGGTGTGGGTGGTCTCTCTCACCACATTTCAGCCTTAAAGGAGATGGTCCTGTTCCCACTGCTTTACCCAGAATTCTTTCAGAGATTCCAAATCCGACCCCCCAGGTAACGGGCAGTGCATTCGAACTACAGAACTAACTGCTGCAATATGCTTTCCAACATGAAAAGTATTCTCTTTTTTCTTTTTTCTTTTTTTTTTTTTTTGGAGGGGCAATATCTCAAGACGTAATGGTTAGCTTTATATATTCTTGGCCAACAAAGCTTGACTCACTGGATGTTGAAATATGACTTGAAATCCTTCCCTTTCCATACCTTTAAAAGTGTGCAAATCTTCAGATGCTTTGCTGCTTTGGTCACAGGAATTCCCTTTTCTGGCTGATGTTTTAAGGAGGGTGTGGAAACAAAGAAGACCTTTTTTGGCCTCCCAGCTGAAGGCTTCCTCCCCAGTGCTTCCAACAAATTCTGGGAGGCACAGTCCAAGAGACTCCAACTGTGGCAAGGGAGAAAGACAGGCTTTGCTCGCAAATCTGTCTAAGACGGGAAGTGTTCTGGTTAGGAGGGAAGGCCGCTTTGCTTTCACAACGGGGGCTGTCATGGGCACTTTTCCATGTCTTTGTTGTAGCTACGTACATCTCTTTTTTTCATGTTGCAGAGGCTGTCTGTTCTACGGCCCACCAGGCACTGGAAAGACACTGGTGGCTCGAGTGTTTGCAAATGAATGTAGGCAGGGAGACAAGAGAATAGCGTTCTTCATGAGAAAAGGTGCCGACTGCCTCAGTCAATGGGTGGGAGAATCCGAGCGACAGCTGCGCTCATTATTTCGGCAGGTAAGGAGGAAATGTGCAGTAGGTTGGGTCAGAGTTGGACCTCTACTTTTCCGGGGTGGACGTCTTCCAGGAGGACTTGGCCTCTTGGGCAGTTTGGCAGTGTCTCCTGTTGAAAAGGGAACATCAGGGTTTCCTTTTCCCGTGCTGTGCTGCTTTGCCTGAGGGGCTGGAAATCTTGCAGATGTTGGGTCCAGCACAGTGCCAGTGCCTTTGCAGCCATAATGTTTATCCTGCATGTTCTCGCTGCGTGGTGCTCTGTTTCACATACGTCAGTATGCCTGCATCTGCACTTCCCTTCCAGGCCTATGAGATGCAGCCTTCGATTATTTTCTTTGATGAGATCGACGGTCTCGCTCCTGTGCGCTCCAGTCGCCAAGACCAGATTCACAGGTACTTCCTTTCGCTTCCATCTCCATGTCATCTGCTTCATCTCTAGGAAAAGAAGACCCACCTGCTTCCCTTTATAGGACACACACGCACACCCACACTCTGAACTCCTCGAGTACAATGACACAGAGCTTCATAGCAGTTTAAAGGCAGGAGTTGAAATCAGGTCACTAAGCTTGGTGTCCGGACAAGGTCTCTCTCGAGACCTTGCCTCGCTTTTTCTGTCTTACCATGAGTCCTTTCGCTAACAACAGCTCATCCAGAAAAGCTTCTCCTTTCTGAGCAACATGACTTTGGAGAAAGTCATGCCAAAGGTAACAACAGCTACTAACCCAGGGAATCCAAACAACATTTTTTTGGTAGTTCTATTGTCACAACGCTCCTGGCGCTTATGGATGGCTTAGACAGCAGAGGAGAGATCGTGGTCATTGGAGCCACCAACAGGCCAGACTCCCTGGATCCTGCTTCATGAAAGCCTGGACGCTTTGACAGGGAGTTCCTTTTCACCTTGCCAAACAAAGAGGTAAGGCTGTTTTGGCAACCTTCCTGCTGCTGGCACAAAGCCTTGCTTGACAAGAAAACCGGCTTACCCCACAGCATCTCCGAGAGCGAGCAAGGAAACAAGTGGTATACGTGCTGCACACCTCCCGGTTCCCCACACAGAACTGGCAGGAAGGCTGCAAACAGGAGTTTCACTCCACCTGGAGCACACGGACATTCTTCCTTGCCCAAGGGCTTGCTCTTTGCTTAGTTAGTGAGTCCACCTAGGCTCTTGCCTTCTGAGGTTGCCGCCTTGTTCTCAGTTCTCCATTTGGGAAAGCCTCGGGGGAAAACTTGGGCTTGAGTGTGGCCGGGCTGGGAATCCTCGGAGCCACCCAAAAGCATTTAGGGAGCTGATATTGTTACTGGTATTAGCAGGGAGCTCCGGCTCTTTCTTTTTCTTTTTCTTTTTCTTTTTCTTTTTCTTTTCTGGCTACCCCAGATTCTTTTGTCTTTAGTTCACATTTTGTGGGGAAAAGGGCAAAAAGGTTATCGGATTGAAGGCTAGTAAAAATGCACAACACACTATACTGGACAGAAACAGGAAACACTTCACTGAAGCTCTGGCAAAGAGCAGCGATGAACATAGGCACAGCTTGACATTTGCTCGTTCAAGGATAGCAGCTGGAGTCAGAATTCTTGCTCCTACTACTCTACTTACTCTTCCTATCTACTTGAAAAGTACTGAGCTTTGAAAAGCAGGCAGTGTGTTACTAGAATGTAAACATTTCTTAATTTTAGCAGAGGAAGACAAGCAATTACGGGAATGTGATGGGGGGAGGGGGACTGTGCATTGCTTATTTGCTTTTTGAGAAAGAGGCTTAAGACAAACCACAGTGTGACCACCTGGTTTGTAGGCTCGAAAAGAGATTTTCAAGATCCACACCAGAGACTGGAGCCTGAAGCCCCTGGACGCACTACTTGAGGAGCTTGCTGAAAAATGTGTCGGTAAGATGAAAAAACGCACCGAGTTCCTGCCTGTGCCTGGCTCCTGACAGCGTCTGAGCTTGTGCCAGGCAGTACCCAAGCTGCTTCTGTCTCCTTGCCTTCCCTTGCCTCTGAGAACATGGAAGGCTCTGGGGGGCGTCTTCCTCAGGAGCTAAGGTTGGCTCAGAGGCCTACTTCCGAAGCACAGGCTGTAGGGCGCTGGGCCGCCCGTAATGCAAGCTCCCCATCAGGGCATTGCTCTGCAGTGCAGGAACTCTTTTGCCATTGCCCATGAAACTCTTCCCCTTTAGGCCACATGCAAAGACTTTGAGAGTGTCCCTCTGCAAAGCCTGTCCTTGACTCCTTTCTGCTGCCTGAGACTGACATCCCTTTGGATTCTGCTCTTGTTGCTCAGGATACTGCGGGGCCAATATTCAAGCCCCCTGCGCTGAAGCTGCCCTCTGTGCTTTGCATCAACACTATCCGCAGATCTACACAAGCAGTCACAAGCTGCACATCGATGTTGCTGCCATTGAAATCACAGCAACAGATTTTCTTGTGGCTATGCAGAAAACTGCACCAGCTTCACAGAGGGCTGTGGCTTCCCCTGGACAACCACTGCCACCCCTTTCCAAGCCACTGCTTCAGAACACGCTACAGAGACTCCTAAAAGGCCTGCAGAGGGTATTTCCCCGTGCAGCACTTGCACTCCAGCAGGACCAACAGCCAGGTAGGGCTTCACTGCCTTCACTGCCATAAAACTCTCCCAAAGCAAACACTGCTAGTTTGTGCAAGCAACAGAAACAAACCTTTCAGTCAGGATGAGGTGAAACTGAATGGTAGAGAGGGCAGAGCCGGGAACTCCTCCCACTTCACACTACAGAACTCTATGTTCTCCACTCAAGCATCCAGTTTCCGAAGGCTGTCAGCATCATCTTTCTCATTTGCAAGGAGAAAAGGAGCTTTCACCGCTAGCAAAACATAGCTTGCGTAAATCCAGACACTTAGGAGAGCTCTGTAGAGACTGAAGGCTTTGGAAAATGGCATTCAGCGTATGCCCCTCAGACGAAGAAATACAAGGCCCCGGGTTTCAGCTCGCATTTAGAAGCTGTCTTAGCACAGGAGAAGGTTGCAGACTCTTCGGGAAAGTTAACAAGCGTCTTTTGCCTTCTCATGGTACCACTCATTTCTTAGAAAATGACTGCATGGACTGTGATGAGGAGTCACCTTCTGGTCCTGAAGATGAGCCGTTTCCTCCAAGGCCTGGCCAGCAAAAGCAAACCTTCCTTAACTGTAACAGGTAACTGCCCGTGTCCTTTCATTGAAATTCTTCTGATTGCTGGGGCTTTCCAAGCTGTCGTGGCCATTGCAAGTGGGAGGGGCGTTAGATGAGGGAGGACAGAAGAGTTAGTCCAGGGTGCTCTGGTATCAAAAACTGCAAGCAGGAAGCACGGAGATATAACTAGGTGCTACAGTTGTAGGAAAGCAAGTAGCTCCAGCCGATCATCCGGAAGGAGCCAGCCTCCTTTTCCTCCACCAAAGACATCCACAGACAATTAGGGCATGCTGATTTCATGCATGCTGTTCTTCTAGGATTCAAGGCCAAAGAAATGTGTTGTCTCTCCTCTTAGCTAAAGAAATGCAATGTGGGTTTGCGGAGTCACCTAGCTTCCCAGATTGGGAATGCAGGAGTGACTCACGTCGTAGGAAGAAAATTGAGGAATGGCCAGCTAAAAGGGCATAATAAAAACCCTGCAAAAAAGGGCTTCATTTGCGATCTTTAAGCCACTATGCTTACATTCATATTTTGATAGTACAATGGGAAAGTAATTCAATCCCACAATGGAGAAGTTAGCTTATGGGGTCCCAGCTGTGTCAGTAATTTTTCTCATTCTCTCTTACTGTGCTGCTCAGGAAGGCTTCTGACCCACAGAACTTGGTCCAGTCTCTAGGCTCCTTGGCCTGAGCCAGGAAAGGTCCTGCAGTACTGGGATGGCCACAAAAAAAAAAAAAAAAGAAAACGAAAAAAAAGGTGCTATTCACAGATGTATTCCATGATAACAGAGCAAAAACCACGAGAAAGTTGTATTTGCAATCTAGGAGAGAGGACACAAGGAAAGATGAAACCATCTGAATGAAGGGATCTAATAAATATCCTCCAGTTCTGTGTACTCACAGGAATGTTTTGCACTTTGTTAGATACAGCTAAGGCCTTTCAGAGCCCACGGCATTTCTTTTCCCACAAGGTTCTTCTGCTCCTTCCCGAACACCTTCTCCATTTCCAGTGGACCCCCTGCACCTAAACTTGACCAAGGCAGAGGCCTCAAGGCTGCTCAGTCAAGACATCCTGAACATAAGAGCCTCACGGCCGGGGGGAAGAGATCCAGACCAGTGTGTGCTGGACAAAGAAAGACACCTTGAACATCTGTGTCTTGATCGATCACTTCCTTTGCAAACTTCTTGTTTTGCAGTTGCGCTCCTAGCAATGCTTGTTGCCAGCCAGCATGTCACAGGCCCAGGTTCTTAATCGCTGGAGAGCCCGGGTACGGGCAAAGTTCCCACTTGGCGCCTGCACTAATACACGCGCTGGAGAGGTTTGCAGTTCACGTGCTGGACCTGCCGGCTCTCTTTGCTAGCAGCACCTCACCCGAAGAAAGATGCGCACAGGTACCTCTTCTCTCTGCAATCTCACAGGATGAATAGACTCAGGGGAAGCAGGCAGACCTCCCACGGTTAATGGTGGCGGCCTGGCTTTCCTCTGCTTCCTGTGGTGTTTATTTCGTGCTGAAAGAACACTTTTCTTGTACGCTGAACAATGCAGAAGAAGGACGTTGTGCATGAGCATCTTTTCCATTCCAGGCTAAACAGCAATGATGTTGCTAGCAGCTCAGGGAGCTCCAAGATGCTCCTGATAAAGCCCTCTGCATGGCAAGAGCTGCTGCTCACGACAGCAGGCTCTCCAGAGTTGTTTCCCTTGCCTCTTCAGGCTCTGTAGCTCCCAGGAGGCGCCTCTGCCTCAGCCTGACTGCACGTCATGCCCTTTCTCTAGCCTCCCTCTTTATAACACTGAAATGCAACCCAGGCTTGGGAGGGGGGAAGAAAAGGGTTTCTCTTCTCTCATCACACCGCAGGGAAGAGGCAAGAACACGCTTGCTGGATTCGAGCGGTGTAGCAGTGGCCCCAGGCTGATGTGGACCCTGCTGAAGGGCTGGGCCTGTTTTTTCAAGCACACTACCACTCGCACCGGGGGTGAGGCTCTGGGCAAGTTACCTGACATCTAAGCAGTTTGGAAATCAGGCAGAGATTCAGGCCTGCCTCTCGCTGTGGAGAGGCTGAAGGAACTGGCTCCAAGCAGCAATGTTACCTTATTCTTGGTGGCTTGTTTGGACGCTTTGTCTTTGTGCACTCCCGTTTTGCAGGCAATTTTGATTGATCCATTGTTGTTCAGCAGCAGCCTCTGCTACCCGCTTCAACAGTCTTCTCCAAACTTCCTTTTGACTAGTTGATCCGAGAAGCCCAGAGGACAGCACCGAGCATCCTTTCTATTCCACATATCCATGCCTGGTGGGAGGCTGCTGGACTCACCTTGACAGCTACGCTCACAACATTACTAGAGGGCATTCCAGCATATGCTCCAGTGCTGTTGCTCGCTACGTCGGATGCTTGCTGTGCAGATCTCCCGCCAGAGGTATTTCTCTCACTGCCTTCCCAGCTTCTTTCAGTCTCATGTTAATTTATCACTCCATTAAGCACCCAAATACTGTGCTCTCCTAAGCCATTCAACACCGGCATTACTAGGGCACCCTGCTGGCATCTCTTCCCTCTGCAGTTGCCACAAGGCTTCAAACTGAAGGGCAGCAAGGCAAGTAAATCCAAAACAGGCAACCTAGGAGATGCTCAGTGTCCTCCCTTGGAGCACTGGAACCTCGGGTCGCTTCACAGAGCTTTAATCCTAGAGGTGTTCCTTAAAGATGATGCCCTAAATTGCCCTGCTTACCCACTACAATCTTGCCTTTAAGGCCAAGAAGCAAACTTGTTCTAGTCTCTCCCTTATTCAAAGCATTCCTCAGCTTCACTGGAAAAGGAATTCATCTTTGTGGAGCAGAACACAAATTTTTTTTGGGGGGGGGGCTTACGGCTGCGCTGTCTTTTCTCCTCCCACCTCAGGTACGAGCTTTATTTTCTGAGCTTTATGGAGAAGTTTTCAATGTCCAGTCACCTAGCGAGGAGGAAGGGAGAAAGTTTTTCGAGGACTTGCTTGTCCAGCAAGCTGCTAAGCCTGCTGCACCACAAAAGAAAGCAGGTGAGCCTATTCTACAAACACAGCGTTGCTATCTCTAGCTTAGCAGCCATTCGGCATTTGCTTTGGTAATAGATTTCCTGGCACAAAGGTTTACTCTGCTTGTGTCCGAGTATCATCACTTGGCTAACCTTTTCTGGTTGACTGAAGCTTGTCAGGCATGGGAAGTCCTCCTGCCTGTGGCATCACCACCTGAGCCTCGACTGCTGAGAGAGGAGGAAGAGAGGCAGCTCGAGGAGCAAGGGGACGAGACATGGCCAGCGGTGCCTGCAGAGTCCAGTACACCCCTCTCTACTGGCAAGTCCTTTCTTCCTTTTTTCTTTTTTTCTTTTTTCCTTTTTTGGATAAGGTGCCAATGACATTGATATCTTCCCTCTTGTCATGGCATACCTGCTTTTGGTGATGCCGGTGGCTTTATGCCAAAGGCATTCCATTTCCAAATTAGGTGCAGCATGTGAGGTCAGTCCCCAGGACAGTCACTCAACATGCTTATGAAATAAAGCCCAGCCACAGAGCTTGGCTCACACTGTAAAACACTGGCCTCGATGGCCCCGCAACGGCTAACTCCTCAAATGTAACATGTTGTTTAGAGCAGTTGCTGAACACTCCACAAGTTCTTATGGTAATAGGAAACAGTGAGGATTTTTCCTTTGCTTTTGCTTCCTTTTTCTCTTCCTCTCCCTCTTGCCTTCCTGCCCGCCACCCCCGCACCAAGTCATGGCCGTCTGTCTGTGAGGCCTAGGCAACCTCTGCTTTTGGAACACAGGGGAAGGAGAGCTTGTCTCCAAAGACTTTTCTGCTTCTCACCTCTTTTACTTCCTGTGATGAGAGACAAAGCCACCTGAGCTTATGACCTTGCTTTGTGCTCATGCCTTTGGTCTACAGTCTGCTCTGTGCACAAAATCTTCAAGGGCGTTCTTTTATGCATGATATAATCTGATAGTTCTTGCGCTTTTTAATTCTAATAACAATTGGACCCCCTTCACTTGCTGCCCTCTCTCCCTCAACACATGCATGTAGTGAGCCAGCACAATGGTACTTCAGTCCCTCTCACCATTTCCCTTGTGCACCAAGTAAGACGACGGTGCTAGATTGTGCAGACAGAACTGCTTAGCTAATGCTTTGGCTTGCTTTTTCTCCTATCTCTGTGCAGCTGCCTGCAGACAAAAGCGAAGGAGGAACGCATCGCCCTCAGAGAGCCTAGCAGAGAAGAGGAGGAAATGCTCACCCCCTGCTGAGAAGGAAACCAGCATCTCTCTCAGGGTAGGTTGGAGCTCACTGATCCACCTTTGCTTCCCGCTCTGCTGACGACCCTTGAGCTATCCATTCTGCCAGCAGAGCTGCAGGCATGGGCAACATTCAGCTAACGGGGAGACAGAAGCACCTGAGGAGGCTCCCACTGCCAGCTGGCAGCCCTCTTTCTAGAGGCTCTGTGGCCTCTCTTCAAAAGATGCATTTCGCAGGGCCCTGCATTGCAGCCACAGAAGCTCATCCAAGGCAAGAGGGCCTTTGCTGTGGCAGCCGCTGTCCTTTACTACAAAACGGGCCATGGCAGTTCCCGCTGTTCTCAGAGAAGTTCACTTGCAGTTAGGATCGTGGAGGTGATTGATAGCCTGAGGAGCAGCACAATGCTAGCTGAAACTGGAGCCTTGCTTTTTCTCGCAAGTCGGACACAGCAGCTCATTTCCTCCATGGAAATCTGCTGTGATATTTAGTCTGGTCTTGGACGTTTCACTCCTTCTTTATTTAGCCATACAAGGAAGGAGGATGCGAGTTGTGTGGGACCATTTTCTTTTGTGTCTGAACACATCGAGAGCCTATTCAAATGATCTCGTGCTAACGCAAACTTGTACTGTCTCCCTTTTTTCTTCAGCAACTTTTGAAGGTCGTTGGCGACGCAACAAAGCACTGCAACATCCGCCACCTCGAAAAACTACACCTGGTGCTCAGCCAGTGTGTTTACCGCCATCGGCAAGACGATGACAAAACGCAGTTGATAGAGGTACTTTGGTTACACAGCACTTCCTGTCACTGTTCTGCACTTCTTCCTTGTGCACAGTGGATATCCTGCTTATTTGCTATTCCTCTCTTTCCTGCTTAGCAGTCTGTGTTACATACGAGTTGCTGACTTCCACCCGGAAGGCATCTACACAGACTTTCATTTTATACAAAGCAGCTAGCTACAGGATTTTACATTTCTATTCCAGCTTATAGCAAGTTTGCCTGTGTCTAGTTGGCAATTATTATTCCTTTTTTATCTTTTTTTTTAGTCTTTTTTTAGGAAACGAAGGAAGAAATTGAAAACTTCTCCCGTGCTCAGTAACAGGAAACGTGCTTCTACTCTGCCATTCTTTTTCATTATTTGCTGTTTAGTCCTCAGTGCACAATTCAGTGAAGAGAGCCTGTAGTTATCATATAAAGACATCTGTTTGTATATATATCCAAATATAGCGAGGCTATACCAATAAAGCTCATATAAGTCCTTTTAAGCTTTCTTACTGGCTGTTTGTTGCTGTTGGTGTTCCAAACCTATTGCGTATACATACATGATCTGTTGACATAGAGGTGTTCGGCCTTCCTTTCGCATGTGCATTGCCTGAAAGTCTCGTGCCTGGCATTTTTAGGAGACCAATGGTTGTCAGTGCCTTTGACCTACACACATCTGGACGTCTTCCAAGTAATCTCAGTGCCTCTCTCAAAAGAAAGCAACGGAAAACTCGACCATCTTTGCCCAAACGGTGACAGGCAGTTTTTCTGGCGCCGCCTGGGCTACTGCCTATGCCGTTGTCTATTAGGCAAGGTTGCAAGGCAGCGCAGAGGTCATTCTTCTTCGGACCTGCTCGCGCCCCCAGGGGTTCTCAGAGAAAGAAAACAAAGCTGCAGCAAGCGTCGGGGAGGAAAACTCTTCCCCAGCAGCGGCACTTTGCTGTGCTCGGGGTGCCCCGCGCCCGGGCACGTCTCAGCCTGCAGCGCTGCCTGCTGCCCGCCGCCCCCCCCCCCCCCCAGCAGCTCTCCTCCGTCCGCTCGGCGGCAAGCGGCGCTCGCGCTCTCTCGGCCCCTTGCCTCGGCCCCGGCCCCCCTTCTCGGCCCGCCAGCGCCCCCGGCAGCCGCTCCGCCGCGGGGCATGGCTCTCCCAGCACAGCTCTCCGCCCGGGCGGCCGAGCCGAGCCACGCCGAGCCGCGCCAGCCCCCGGCTACCCCGGCGCCCACCCCCGCCCACAGCGCCCGCCCGGCCCCCACCCGCCGCCACCCGCCGCGACCCCCAGCACCGCCGGCAGCCACGCTCCGCGCCGGGAGCCGCCCTCGCGGCGGGAAGCACCCCCGAGCCCCGCCGAGGCTGCAAGCCTGCCCGGGGCTGCAGCGCCCACGGCACCGGCTGCCCCCGCACCCTCGCCCCCCCCGCGCCTGCCGCGCTCTCGGCTCCGCGCAGCAGCCCCGCGCCCCGACGCCTCGCCGCCCGGCGCCCGCGCTCTGCCCCGCCGCTGCCCCGGCCCGCCTCGCCCCGCCGCAGCCTGTGCTAGCGTGCCCCGCAGCCGCGGCACTCCAGCCCAGGGCGCTGCTCTTCCCCAGCGCTCTTCTGCTCGCCCCGCCGAGCCTCAGCACCTTCGCCATGGATGCGACCAGCGTGTTCGTTGCACTGCTTTAAAGGCTCGCGTCTGGCATTGTAACACAAGAAATCAGCTTGGGGCAATGGTAACTCCCTTGCCAGGCTTGCTTGCCTGGATCGGCAGCGGTAATGGGCCTTCTTCCCAACAGAGAGCTGCCAGAGGCTAGTCACAGCCTGCCCTTCTGAGCGCAGATCCAAAAGCTGCCCTGGCAGATGGCCATTGGCAGATGTCCATCGCAGAGCAAGCGGCCATGGGAGCATCGTCTTTCTTTTCTTGCTTCTGCCCGCTGCAAACAGAAATCAAGCAAACAGCAGGCAAGAAAATCAGGAGGAGAGAGCGCTCCTGCCTGTGATAGGTGCTAGTTTGTTACATCAAATCGGGAAGTGATTTTACGGTGAAACAAGGTGCTAATTACGGGCTAAAACCACAACATCCTGCAACGAGGGCATGTACCCCGCCTGAGATAATTAAGTGGAGCCAGCGAGGCGGCGATGTTAGTTTAGATAGCCTAATATGGCAATGGCGAGGTCACACAATTGTAAAATATATGCATGACCTGAGGGTCACCACACACAACGCAGAGGAAGACTCCAGCCTTCATCCCCACGACCACCAGAAGGCTGAAGAAGACCCCCTAGCAACAGCCGGCGCAACCGCAGAAGTTACAGGAAGTGCCACATATACCCGGGGCTGGAATCGCATATAAGGAGACTGTGAGGGGGGGATCGCGCGCGCCGTTGGTGGAGCAGGAGACTCCCCGGCCGCCCAGCGCTGTTTTGCTTACTTGTGACTTGCTCAATTATTTTATTAAATTGGAATTTATGCAACCCGGCCCGAGTGGTTGTCAATTTGTCGCGTTTACCTATAACAATTTGGTGCCGTGACTCGGATACAGGCTTCCCTGGTTTCGGGACTCTGACTCAGGGGAGGCGCCCCATCCTGTCTTCGGATGGCCCCTGAGTGGGTAGTTCCCCTACCAGAAACTGTATTTCCGAACCCTAAATCAGGACAAGTAAGCAAAAGAACTGCAATACCCCGTAAACTTTGTGCACGAAGATCCGAACGAAGACTCAGGACTGAGTGAGTATATGTATGCGGTTCCGTTCGGTTGGGGTGGGATACCCGGAGCACGTGAGAAGTCCCCAGGGGAGTGCGGACCCTCCAGGAGAGGGGGTCCTTGGTGCGGACCCTCCAGGAGAGGGGGTCCTTGTGTAACAGGGGACGGAGTGAGTGCGGACCCTCCAGGAGAGGGGGTCCTTAGTGCGGACCCTCCAGGAGAGGGGGTCCTTGCGTACGGTGTGAGTGCGGACCCTCCAGGAGAGGGGGTCCTTGTGTAATAGGGGACCGAAAAGGGGCACCCGTCGGCCGACTGGGCCGCCCTCTGCGAAGGGACAACCGTCCTAGCAGTAAAGACTCGGGTGGTGTGAGTGCAGTTCCCTGCGGAGAGAAAGAGAGTGACTGAGGGGAGTGCTCCGGAAGATGGGACAGAAAAAGAGCAAGTCTTCTGATCCCATAGAGGTTACCCTAATGATTAAGCATTAGGATGATTGGCCTTCTAGGAAAGGCAAAAGTAAAAAAGAAAATGGTATATTACCCCCTTTACTGGCCAATATATGGGTCTTTTGAAAATTGGATATGACAGGCTCTAAATATATATGTGAATTCAAAGGAGCCTTTTAGTTTAGAAGAAAGTGAGTATGCTAGTTTATGGATAAGACCAGATACTCGAACCATGATATTTACCCTGAAAGAGAAGGGTTCGAGGAAGAAAAGCAAAATATTGGAGGAACTTCCCGTTTCTCCTCCCCCCCTATATTCCCTCAGCTCCAGCTCAAAACCCAATACCAGCTCCTCCTCGTAGCCCCCCCCCCAACGACCCCGGACTGGGATCTAGACCCTCCTAGTTCCCCAGAAGAAACCCGAAGGGTCACGAGGAGTCAAACGAGGGGAGGTGGGTGACCTGATCAGCTCTACCCCTTGCGAGAACTCCCCATGGGGGGACCGCAACCAGGAATGGGTTTTGTGTCCATGCCCCTGAGTTCAGGGGACGTATGGGATTTAAGAAGGAAATGGGGAATTTATTAGAAGATCCTTTAGGGGTGGCTGAAAAATTAGATCAGTTTTTAGGTCCTAGCCTTTATACATGGGAGGAAATACAATCCATCTTAAGCATATTATTTACAGTGGAAGAAAGGAAAAATCTGCAACTTTATTTCGAGGTAGACCCCAGTACCCCTGTGGGACAGGCTCTATTGAAAACACAGTTTGTAGCAAAGGCCTTTCCAGATATCAGAAGAAAGCTAGAGAAGTTTTCTTACAGCAAAAAGTGCATAGCTTCATTTTTAAGATGAGCTTGAAGAGGCACTTTCAAAGAGTTGATGTAGGAGGGGTCAGAGTCTTCTGTGTATTTTTCTGCTGCTCTGAGTGGCAGTGCAGCACAAAGCAGATGAAAAATGAATTGGACTTCCCTGTGATTCAGGCTTGGAACGCTTTCCAAAAGTCCTCTTCCCCATGACTCCTCCTAAATTATGGGTTGGGTATCAGAGGGAGAATAGGGTGCTCCATAGCACCCATCATAGAGCCAGGTGGTGGGTCAGAATCTTGACCCTTTTGAAAGAGTATTGGGTTGAGCTTTGGATACAGTGAGTCAATTTCTGTTTTAACCATGCAATGGCAAAAAAAAAAAAAAAAAAAAAAAATCACCACGGGCCACTGATGGCAGAGGGGAGCCAGCCTCACCAGCACTGATGATTCCACCCTCACTGCTTGTGTCGTGTGGAATTGCTGTTGCTGGAGACAGCCCTCATCAAATTCAAGGTAATTTTGCAAAGCTGACATCTCTTTGAGCCGCAGCCACTGTTCATGGCCTTTGGAAGGCTAAATGAAAAAGCCTCTCAATGAAGCGATGTTGATTTCATTTTTCATTAAATTGCAGCTCTGCGTATTTTACCTGCTTACTGACTCTTTTAGCTAGCTGAGGCATCACAGTATTGCACTCAAATTATTGCGAAAATATTTGCATTCTAATGCTATGAGGACTTGTGTCCCTATGTAGGATATAATGTAGCTGTGTGCTTTGTAAACAGAAAAACAGCAACTCCATTACCAGAAAATTTCTTTTTGAAGCAAATTCCCATTTTATATTGTAGAGGGTAAAATATTTCTGAGATGCTAACAGCTAGACCACTGGCAAGAGTAAGGGTTTGATAGCAAATTTTATCCCTTGCTGTGTAAAGAAACAGTTGTTAAGGCTTTTAGAAATGTGGAGCCAAAAGGAGGGGGAAGAATGCAGTAAAAATACATTTCTTTTGGGAGGCTTCTTGACTTCCTTTCTGTGCATGCTATCAGGGTACGCTATTGTAGATGGGAAGTCTCTAGAGTTAATAGAATCAAGGCCCCTAGACAAAACTTGGTCGGCCCAGGCTTGTGAATTGTATGCGGTTTTTAGAGCCTTAGAAATTTTAAAAGGCAAAATAGGGACTATATACACCGACTCCAAATACGCTTATGGAGTAGTACATACATTTGGGAAAATATGGGAAGAAAGAGGACTGATTAATTCACAAGGGAAGAATTTAGTGCACGAAAAATTAATTAGAAAAACCTTAGAAGCTCTGAGGGGACCTCGGAGAATCGCGGTAGTACACGTTAGGGGCCATCAAAAGGGCACATCTTACCACATAAGGGGAAATAATCTAGTAGATGAAGAGGCAAGAAAGGCAGCTTTACACCTATTGTCTGAAGGAAAAGAGGGCCAAGATAAGCTAGATACCAGGATGAGTTTTACTAAACAGGAAATAGATAAATTACGACAAATAGGAGCCATAGAAAAAGAAGGTAAATGGGTGCTGCCCGATGATAGAGAAATTGTATCCAAAGGCGTGGCTTGGAGAATAATGAAAGAATTCCACCGACAGACTCATTGGGGAGTGCAAGCATTAGTGGACCAGTTTGGAACCAAGTATATGTGCATTGGAATATATGACATAGCAAAAAGACTAGTGGAAGAATGTTTGACCTGTCAGAAGGTTAACAAGCAACACCTCAGAGAAAAATTCCCAGGGGGACGATCAATAGCCAAGAGGCCGTTTGAGAAAATACAGGTTGACTTTACAGAACTCCCAAAAGTGGGCAGGTATAAACACCTATTAGTTATAGTAGATCATTTAACTTACTTTGTAGAAGCTTTTCCCGTAGCCCGAGAAACTGCGAAATCAGTAGCTAAGATATTGTTAGAAAATATTGTACCCCGGTATGGGAATGTAGTAGTCATAGACTCAGACAGGGGACCACATTTCACATCCAAAGTCATTAAAGAAACATTAGATCCTTTAGGAATCAAGTGGGAGTATCACACTCCTTGGCATCCTCAAAGTTCAGGACAGGTAGAGAGGATGAATGGGGAAATAAAAAAAAAAACAGTTAACGAAGCTAATGATGGAAACCCAGATGAATTGGATTAAGTGTCTACCTTTAGCTTTGTTGAATATACGAACTCAGCCCAGAACTGACACAGGAGTCTCCCCTTTTGAAATGTTATATGGGATGCCATATGACAGAGCTTATAAAGAGAAGACAAGAATTGATAAAGAAAGGACTAATAGTACAGAGACCTCCACTGGATGTAGCCATTCACCGAGTTAACCCTGGAGACAAGGTTTTAATTAAAACCTGGAAAGACTCATCCTTGACTCCCCACTGGGAGGGACCTTTTCTTGTCTTGCTTACCACAGACACTGCTATTCGCACCGCAGAGCGAGGATGGACACATGCCAGCAGAATTAAAGGGCCGATCTCAGAAACATCGTGGGAAGCCTTTGGAAACCCGGACAGTTTAAAAGTAACCTTTAAGAAGAAACCTAGAAACCTCGATAAGTAAGACCACATTTTGTAAAACCTCACATTGTATTTGTTATCCCTTTGTGTGTTATGAATGTAGGATTTGTAAAGAGAAGTAGTGGACTCATTGGTAGTACGGGTACCTCCCTAGCGGCAGTTGTCGCCTTTGTTATGGCAAATTGACCTATTTGACATTAAAAGGGATCTCAAGAAAAGATCGGTGGAATGGTGGGAAGCTTTTGCTAAAGGGGTACAACCAGAGAAAGGTTGTACCTACGCCAACCACCCCGATCACATAAGGCCAAATTGAAAACACCAATTGTAGGTGGACCGTGCCGTATGTTGAGTGTCACTCTGGAGAACTGGGAAGCCTTTAAAAATCCAAAAAGCTCATACAGGAGGTTCCCCTGAAGAATACGGCTGCTGTCGAGAAGACGGTACACCCTGCTGCTCTGAGCAAAAGAGTAGGCAGAGGAGACAGAGACGTATGGAAACTGTGGGGATTGAGGCTGATAAGCCACCTCCTAAGCAGGGATACCCAAAATTGTAAGGCCCAGACTCTTTAAAGTCCCAGAGACACTTGGCATCACGGATCGCCCCTCCAAGACATTAAGGGTTTGTAAAATATCCGTTAGCCAAGCCATGGGTCCACTACTCCTCTGGAAGATGATTGTGCTGGGCTTAATAGGAAGACGAATCAAAGGGGAAAATAATATACACCAACCCCTTAAGTGGTCATTAATAAGGTGGGAGGATCAAACAGTGATCCAAGTACGAAATGTACCCGGGAGTCCTACATTCACTGCTACTTTATGTGAGTTGGTGCCTATTGAACCATGTCTAAATCATATGGGGTTTTACTTTTGTCCTAGTTCTAATCCTGGGCGAGGATACTGTAACTACCCAAACTCTTATTATTGTGCTTATTGGGGATGTGAAACTATAGCCTCTGATTGGACTCCAGAAGCAGGGTTAGATAAGTTTTTATCAGTAAAATGGGGGCCTTCTGGGTGTACCCCCCCCCCAAAAAGGATTTCCAGCTGGGGTATCGGGGAAATCCCCACTATACCCCCCCCAGGAACTTGTAAACATTTAGTGATAAATATCACCCATCCAGAAGATCCGGGATGGTTTTTGGGAAAGACCTGGGGAGTCCGGTACTGGGAGTCCGGGACCGATAGAGGTGGATTAATTTTCATAAGGAAAGAAAGTGTGCAATCCATTCCTCAAGCAATAGGGCCGAATCTAGTTATAGCAGAAACTGGAATTTCCTCCCTAATGAAGCAACAGCAAGACCTTAGCACCCTACGGGCGGCTGTAGATGAAGACTTGAAACGAATAGAAAAATCCATCACAGCCTTAGAAAAGTCGTTAATATCACTATCAGAAGTGGTGTTACAAAACAGAAGAGGGATGGACCTCTTATTTTTACAACAGGGAAGATTGTGTGCAGCCCTAGGAGAAGAATGTTGCTCTTATGCAGATCATACAGGAGTTGTCAGGGATACTATGGCAAAGGTGAGAGAAGGCCTTGAAAGACGTAAAAAAGAAAGAGAAGCCCAGCAAGGGTGGTATGAGTCATGGTTCAGTCATGCTCCCTGGCTAACAACCTTATTGTCTACCAATGCGGGTCTATTGGTTTTATTAGTACTTGTGTTCACCTTTGGACTGTGTATAGTAAATAGAATAATTAACTTAGCAAAAAGCAGACTCGAAGCCGCCCACCTACTGTTGATAAGAGGTCAATATGAACAACTAAACGAAGATGAGAGTAAGCATAACCCTGTGCTCTCCCTGGCACAGGAGGCTGTTGTTCGATTTGATGAACAAACTAGAAAGGACCAAAACAAAAAGGGGGGATTGTGATAGGTGCTAGTTTGTTACATCAAATCGGGAAGTGATTTTACGGTGAAACGAGGCGCTAATTACGGGCTAAAACCACAACATCCTGCAATGAGGGCATGTACCCCGCCTGAGATAATTAAGTGGAGCCAGCGAGGCGGCGATGTTAGTTTAGATAGCCTAATATGGCAATGGCGAGGTCACACAATTGTAAAATATATGCATGACCTGAGGGTCACCACACACAACGCAGAGGAAGACTCCAGCCTTCATCCCCACGACCACCAGAAGGCTGAAGAAGACCCCCTAGCAACAGCCGGCGCAACCGCAGAAGTTACAGGAAGTGCCACATATACCCGGGGCTGGAATCGCATATAAGGAGACTGTGAGGGGGGGATCGCGCGCGCCGTTGGTGGAGCAGGAGACTCCCCGGCCGCCCAGCGCTGTTTTGCTTACTTGTGACTTGCTCAATTATTTTATTAAATTGGAGTTTATGCAACCCGGCCCGAGTGGTTGTCAATTTGTCGCGTTTACCTATAACACTGCCCTTCCCCTTTCTGCAGTGCAGTGCTGTGCGATGCAGCAGGAAGAGCCGAGAGCGAACAGCTGAAGGCGCCACACACACTTTACCCCAGACTTTGGAGAAACTCCAAGGCAGCTAAGCGCTTACGAAGGAAACAACCACCCGAGCTGTAAAACTGTGAGCATCCCTGAAGGGACACAACCTTTGCTGATCTGGTTTTACATTTGACTCACTGTGTCCTCTCAGAGAGGGCTGCTGCCCAGGCGCTCCTGCTCCTTCTCATCTTCTACCCTTTCACTTGAAAAGCCCTCCCTCCTGCTCTCTCTCCTTGCTGCTAGCACTGGTGTCGAATGGTAGAGCTCCAAGTGGGGCTGCTGCTTGCCTAGGTGCTTGCCCAGCACTCCCTGGCAGGGCAGCGCTACCCAATGCAGTGCACTTGCCCCGGACGACGGGAGCATCAGTGCAGCCCTCTTTGGCTTCAAGAGGTTCAGAAACCTCTTAGCCTGGGATTTGCACCTGCATCTTAGGGAGGAGAGTGTGCTGGGAACTGACAAGTATCGACTCTCTGGTGTGGCTGTGTGTTTCCTTCCCCTTCGGAACGAGCAACAGATGAATCCTCTTGCTGGAGGGCCTTCAAAAGCACTTGTCTCCTCCGCAGAAGGCATCCACCACTGCCCCAGAATGAAATTGTCCCACACCAAGAGGAAGCTCTCAGCACCTCTAGTTGTGGCTCAGCACAGGTCCTGCAGAGAGAAGGGTTCCAAGCCATGTCTCTGCAAAATAATTTCTCTTTTCCTGCTTCTGATGCTCTGGAAGTGAGTATGCCATGACAGCTTCCTCCACATCTGGCCCTGCCATGCTGACCGTCTCTTCCAAGTTGCTGGCTGTAGCAGAGACTTGGCACAGACAGAGAAAACAAGTCCTGCTGCTGCTGGTGCTGCTGCCAAGAGGGTTTCCTTGCTCTGGAGTCCATCTTCACTGCCCGGTGGGAGCAAGGGAGGGCATTTCCACCTGCTGGCCTGCAAGAAACTGTCGTGCTTACAGTGCAGCCTCTCAGCAGTAAGGGCCACCAGTGAGCAGCATCAGCCACTCAGAAATCTGGGAGAGGCTCCAGGGAAAAAGCAGAGAGAGCCAAGCATGTGATGGAGAGAATCCTGGGCCCAGGAAGGAAGCTGTGGCTCTATATGCCGCAGGGAGGTTTGTCCCAATGGGTTGTGCTGCATCCATTTTGGTGGTCAAGGGTCTGGGAACCCAGGTCATTTTCTCCTCAATCCTGCCAGTGAGGGGGATGGATGAGAGGAAGAGGAGACGGACTTTCCAAGTTAACGACTGGCTGTGCCACTGGTGTTGGCAACAGGGTTTTGGTTTCTGCGACCATGGGACCCTGTTTGAAGATCGACAACTGCTGGGGAGAGATGGGATCCACCTCACTAAGTGGGGCACATGTGTCTTTGCCAACAGGTTGGCCAACCTGATAAGGAGGGCCTTAAACTAGGAAAGATGGGGGAAGGGGAGAGTTATAGTGCCAGGGTAGTTGGCAAAACACACCTCAAGTCGGGACACCTCCAGCAGGTGAATGCAGCCAGGGAAGTGCGCATGGGATGTGGCTATGGGGGATCCTATTGTATCCCTCCTGGGAAACCTGCATGCTCGATCACCTCTCTGAAATGCCTGTACACCAATGCACGCAGCATGGGGAATAAACAGGAAGAACTAGAGAGGTGTGTGCGGTCGCAGGGCCACGATCTCATTGCCATTCCAGAGACATGGTGGGATAGCTCGCATGACTGGAGTGCCGTCATGGATGGCTACGTGCTTTTTTAGGAAAGACAGACCAGGAAAGCGAGGTGGTGGAGTTGCTCTTTATGTGAGAGAGCACTGGAATGTATTGAGCTGTGCCTAGGGGTGGATGAAGAGCGAGTCGAGAGCTTATGGGTAAGGATTAAAGGGCAGGCTAGCATGGGTGGCACTGTTGTGGGTGTTTACTACAGGCCACCTGATCAGGAAGAGGAAGTCGATGAGGCCTTCTACAGACAGCTGGAAGCAGCCTCACAATCCCAGGCCCTGGTTCTCATGGGGGACTTCAGCCACCCTGAGATCTGCTGGAAAGACAACACAGCTAGGCACAAACAGTCCCAGAGGGTCCTGCAGAGCATTGGTGACAACTTCTTGACACAGGTGGTGGAGGAGCCAGCAAGGAGAGGTGTGCTGCTGGACCTCGTACTAACAAACAAAGAAGGACTGGTGGAAGATGTGAAGGTTGGGGGCAGCCTTGGCTGCAGTGACCATGAGATGGTGGAGTTCAGGATCCTGCAAGGAGGCAGCAGGGCACTAAGTAGGATCGCAACCCTGGACTTGAGGAGAACAAACTTTGGCCTCTTCAGGGACCTACTTGGAGGAATGCCATGGGTTAGGGCCCTAGAAGGAAGGGGCGTTCAAGAGAGCTGGTTAATATTCAAACATCACTTCCTCCAGGCTCAAGATCAGTGCATCCCTATGAGTAGGAAGTCAAGCAAAGGGGGCAGGAGACCTGCATGGATGAGCAAGGAGCTCCTGGCAAAACTCAACCAGAAGAAGGAAGTCTACAGAAAGTGGAAAGGGGGACAGGCCACTTGGGAGGAATATAGGAACATTGTCAGAGTATGCAGGGATGTGACAAGGAAGGCTAAGGCCCGTTTGGAATTACATCTGGCGAGAGATGTCAAGGACAACAAGAAGGGCTTCTTCAAAGACATCGGTAGCAAGAGGAAGACTAGGGAAAATGTGGGCCCTTTGCTGAATGGGGAGGGTGCCCTGGTGACGAAGGATGAAGAGAAGGCAGAGTTACTGAATGCCGCCTTTGATTCAGTCTTTCCTGCTCAGGCCAGCCCTCAGGAACCCCAGACCCTGGAGGCAAGAGAGAAAGTCTGGAGAAAGGAAGACTTTCCCTTGGTGGAGGAGGATCGGGTTAGAGATCATTTAAGCAAACTTGACAACCACAAATCCATGGGCCCCGATGGGATGCACCCACGAGTGCTGAGGGAGCTGGCAGATGGTATTGCTAAGCCACTCTCCATCCTCTTTGAAAGGTCATGGAGAACAGGAGAGGTGCCTGAGGACTGGAAGAAAGCCAGTGTCACCCCAGTCTTCCAAAAGGACAAGAAGGAGGAGCCAGGGAACTACAGGCCAGTCAGCCTCACCTCTATCCCTGGAAAGGTGATGGAGCAGCTCATCCTGGAGGCCATCTCCAAGCATGTGGAGGACAAGAAAGTGATCAGGAGTAGTCAGCATGGCTTCGCCAAGGGGAAATCCTGCTTAACCAATCTGATAGCCTTCTCTGATGGAATGACTGGCTGGGTAGATGAGGGGAGAGCAGTGGATGTTGTCTCCCTTGACTTGAGGAAGGCTTTCGACACTGTCTCCCATAGCATCCTCATAGACAGGCTCAGGAAGTGTGGGTTAGATGAGTGGACAGTGAGGTGGATTGAGAACTGGCTGAATGGCAGAGCTCAGAGAGTTGTGATCAGCGGTGCGGAGTCTAGTTGGAGGCCTGTAGCTAGCGGTGTCCCCCAGGGGTCAGGACTGGGTCCAGTCTTGTTCAACTTCTTCATCAGTGACCTGGATGAAGGGACAGAGTGCACCCTCAGCAAGTTTGCTGAGGATACAAAACTGGGAGGAGTGGCCGATACACCAGAGGACTGTGCTGCCATTCAGAGAGACCTGGAGAGGCTGAAGAGCTGGGCGGAGAGGAACCTCATGAAGTTCAACAAAGGCAAGTGCAGGGTCCTGCACCTGGGGAGGAATAACCCCAGGCACCAGGACAGATTGGGGGCTGACCTGCTGGAAAGCAGCTCTGCGGAGAAGGACCTGGGAGTGCTGGTGGACACCAAGTTAAGCATGAGGCAGCAATGTGCCCTTGTGGCCAAGAAGGCCAATGGTATCTTGGGGTGCATCAGGAAGAGTGTGGCCAGCAGGTCGAGGGAGGTGATTCTCCCCCTCTACTCAGCCCTTCTGAGGCCCCATCTGGAGTACTGCGTCCAGTTCTGGGCTCCCCAGTACAAGAGGGATGTGGCACTACTGGAGCAAGTCCAGCGAAGGGCTACAAAGATGATTAGGGGATTGGAGCATCTCTCTTATGAGGAAAGGCTGAGAGAGCTTGGCCTGTTTAGCTTGGAGAAGAGAAGGCTGAGGGGGGATCTTATTAACGTGTAAAAGTATCTGAAGGGAGGGTATCAAGAAGATGGAGCCAGACTCTTTTCAGTGGTGCCCAGCAACAGGACACGAGGGAACGGGCACAAACTGAAACACAGACGCTTCCATCTGAACATGAGGAAAAACTTTTTCACTGTGAGGGTGACAGAGCACTGGAACAGGTTGCCCAGAGAGGTTGTAGAGTCTCCTTCTCTGGAGATATTCAAAAATCCGCCTTGACGCGATCTTGGGCAACTGCTCTAGGTGACCCTGCTTGGGCAGGGGGTTGGACTAGATGATCTCCAGAGGTCCCTTCCAACCTCAACCATTCTGTGATTCTGTGATCCATTCAGCTTATCACACTTATCTTAAGATGGGATGAATTGTCCTTTGAAGGTGATATTGCTTCCTTTGTCTATAGGGGGAGCCTAGAATAGATGTTGACTGGACCCCTAACCAAGGGTAGGGGAAATTAATTCACAGAAAGATTCTTCATTACAGTGCATCTGCTGAGACTCCTAATTAAGGCCTGGTGTCTTGCAGGAGATCTAATTTACAGACATTAAACTGCATCGAGAGTCCTAAATACACCAAGTACTTCAGTAACACCATTTTTCTGAAAAAAGACTTCCAAAGCAGCAAGCTGAGTGTTAGAATATCACATTTAGAATATCACATTTCATATTGAAGTTGTTTCTCAGCATGTCACTCCTCTAATATTTCACAACGCCCAGGCTGCAGGTCAGCTGCAACATATAGGGAAAAGAATGAGCTGTTGCTCCAAAGGCAGTACTGAATTGCGTAGTTCTGCAAACATCGAAGCAAAGAACATTTATCTGGGCATTTATCTGGAGCAGGGAGGGGCTCTATTGCAAGTTTGAAGCCCTAAAGTTTTTCTATTTAGATAAATCTTCTGATTTGTTTCAGTAAGATGTCTTTGAAGTGAAGAAGGAAGCTACTCACTCTTACGAAGGTACATGAAATGTTTGTAGCTTTTGAAATAAGAGTTTATTTCTGGGAACAATATGGCATAAAATATCTCGCACCTTCATGCAAGGAAGGTAGGCCTATTTCTTCATTTTAGAGATGAAAAAGATCATTTTCAATCTGCAGATAGAATCATAGAATCATTTAGGTTGGGAAGGATTTCTGGAGGTCATCAAGTCCAACCTCCTCCTCAAAGCAGGTTCAGTCAGATCAGATTGCTCCGGCCCGATCCAGCTGAATTTTAAATGTCAGCACAGATGGAGATTGTACAAATTTGCACCTAATCCGGTGTTTGATCACTCACGTTGGGGCAGGAGAGGGAAATTTCCTCCTTCAGTTTCCCAAGTAGTCCATGGAAGAGGGCAACCTGTTGATAGCAAGCTCATTGAAGCCCTTTTCTGAGAATTAACTGGGCTAGTTGCTCTGCTTTAGAGCAGAAAAGGATGTGTAGGTTGGAGATAAAGAGCAGCCAACTATGCAAAGATGACTCACTGTGTAAAGGCAGTCTGGTCTTTTGTGCATCTAAGCAGGGTAGGCATTTTGCTCACTTAAACTGTGTACCTAACCATTATAGGCTGGTTTTAATCCTGCTGTCTGCTTCTTGAAAAGGGCAAGTACTTCTGAAGATTTGGCTCAAGGGGGGAATAAACTGGCTTGGTATCTACAGTATAGACAGTATCTACAGTATCTAAAGTATTGAGTAGATACTCTTGTCTTTCTGGATGAAACAGGTCAGTAAGAGAATAGTTTTGTACCTATGCAATACCTTGAAGCCTATGCTAGAAACAGACCTCAGCAAGAATTGAAACCTCCATTCAGTCACCCACATGATAAGAACTCCGCTTTGAGAGCGTCAGCCAGGTTACTGGTAACCTCCAATAGATTAACAATAATTTTTCATGTGAGGTGAAGCTGGTAGAACCTTTACAGGGATGACTGATTCCCTTTTTGTTCAGGATTCCTTCCCTTTTAGCATGAGATTTTTCACCCTCTAAATGGAAAGTATTTCATTTGGTGACTCTTCCCAATTTATTCCTGAGCAGAAAATGGCCACTTTTCCTTGACAACAGGGATGCATGCAAATGAGAAATCCTTTCTCAGCCAAACCTGGAGGATCTTGTGGTATCTCCTCCTCTTTGGGAAGATGCAAAGCTGGGTTTTCCTGCTGCTGTTGCCATTTAGTGCTTGCCGACATTTCTTTCAAGAGAGGAAACTCTTACTTTCTTCTGCCAGGATGTGGATTTGTTATTTGTATGTTTACGAGTTGCAGTCCCAAAGGTCAGGGTGGTGGAGGTCCATGTAATTAAGGCAGGCCTTAGCAAGTTGGCACAGCTGCAGCCTAACCATTATATTCCTATTTCAGCAAGGCTGAACAGGGGCTGCTTTGTCCTGTTAATGGACTTTGTGGCCCATACTGAGCTCTAACTACCCTACTACCAATGCCCCGGGGAGATAGCTAATAGGCAAAAAATGTATTGGTGATTGCAATACAGGAAGAATGATGTCTGAACTAGTGTCAAGACCATGTATCTTCAGGAACAAGTGGGCCATTGCCCTTGGAGTGGGCCATTTGGATGATACTGTACACCTAACCGTGGCTATGAGTGAGGGGAGAAGAGTGCTCCATAGATGTCCTCAAGAAAAGCAGACTTTTTTCCTTAAAAAAGGAGAAAGAGGGCACACGAAAACCATTGTAGTGCCAGACTAGGACTGGTGTTTCACAGTGCTGCTGTTGCCTTTTGAATAAATTATTTTATCTTTCTGCGCTTTCTTATCTCACCTGAAAAATAGGAACAGTACTCCCTTGTATCACAAGTCATTTCAATGCGTAATTAAAGAAGTCTACTCAGAAGCTATGATGAAAATGCGCCGTACTTCCTTGTGGCTACTGAGACAATCCATTGTGTGTTGCCAGTTTCCCATTACTTCTAGGTGTTGAACCAGTTTCTTGTCGGGAGATAACATCAGTGTGCTAGCAACATGCCTGAGAGGAATCACTGTGTGGCCATTGAGTTTATCCTCTCTGGACTAACGGAAAGCCAAGAGGTGAAGGTAACCCGCTTTTTTTAAGCACATTAATAGGGAATCTTGGAATGATCATGTAGATGAAGGTTGATCCCCCGGCTTCACACACTGTGTACCTTTCCCTCAGTAACTTGGCTTCTGTGGATTTCTGTTACTCCTCAGCTATCTCCCCGAGGTTGCTGGTGAACTCTTCAGCAGTGAGGAGAGCCATTTCAGTCAGTGCCTGTGTGGCACAGCTATTCACTTGTCTCCTCATGGCTAGTGCTGTGTGTCTCCTGCTGGCAGTAACAACATATGACTGCATGTGGCTCTCTGTAACCCTCTCCTTCATGCAACTGTCATGTCCTCAAAAGCCTGTACACAGATGGTAATCATCTTCTATTTCACTCGCTTTGTCCATGCACTTACACAAACTATCTCCACCTTCACATTCTCTTTCTGTGACTTTGGTATTATCGGTCATTATTTCTGTGACATCCCCCTAGGATCCAGCTTTCATGCTCTGACACCTAGAGCAAAGAGATGGTACTTCACATTTTTGGGGTGTTTCGTGGCACCTTCTCATCTCTGGCAATTCTCATCTCCTCCATCTACCTCATCTCCACCACCCTGAGGATCCACTCCTCCAAGGGCAGATGCAAAGCCTTCTCCACCTCTGCTTCCCATCTGAGAGCTCTCTTCTTGTTTTATGGCAGCACCATTTTTATGTACAGTAGCCCAACATCCAGCTACTCATTGGACTGAAATAAATGGGCCCCTCTGTTCTCTACAGTGGTGACTCCAGTGCTGAATCTTATCAGCTACAGCCTAAGGAATAAGGAGGTGAAGGATGCTCTGAGGAGAGTTTTAGGTCATATTAGAGAAACTTCAGCAGACTTGTTAGAAAGAGAACTTTGTTTGGGGAAAATTTATCAAAACCTTGGTACAAAGAGTAGGACTTCCAAGGAAGATTTGATCAGCTTCCAAGGGTGAGATTCAGAAAGGTACTTAATTGTTAGAAGGGATTTTAGGTGGACTTTATACTGGTTGTATCTGCAACTTCTATCTTGAAAGACTGTGTTCCTCTGCTGCTGAAAGCTGGAGGAATCCTGACTTTTAACTTGCAAGTTCCAAGCACAAACAGGACTCCTGCCTGAGGAGTGCGTGGCACAGAATTGCAGTTCTCTGTTCTATTAGGAACGTTTGCTCATGTAGGAAAACCACCAGTCCGTCAAGATGAGAAAAAGCTTTCAGAGACATTCAAGAGGAGAAAAGCAATGTGATTTGAATTTATGGCCACTTCTGCTACGTCTTCAGTATTTGAAAGGAGTAGCCTCTTCCAGTGCAACACACAGAACCTGAAGTTCTGCAAAGGAAATCTTGGAGAAGAGACACCCGTGTTTTTGCCCCCCAAACACTAGGGAAAGTAACTGTCCCTCTTCTGTTAAATCTCCCTCTTCTGTCACTCATTACTACCTCCTTTTTCCCCTTCTGCCTGGAAACATGAAAAAACTACAGAAATGCAGAAAAGATTGACTTCTAATTTTGATACCATTGTGAAGTAAAAAGAACTTATTCTTGCTTTTCATCTCCACATATCAGCAATCCACTTGAGGCAACTGAGTGAACCGGTAGTTATTTTAAGGACATTGGACATAATCTGAAAGTTAATCCAGCTGTAGTGTTCTTTCACTTAAAATAATGCTGAAATAAGATGGTGACTTACCAACAACATGTCTGCCATCAATGTGATTTTGAGAATAAATGACCAATCATTTCTGGGAGATGAGAAAGTTGGGAAAGGCTTTGGAATCCTTTTATCAATTCAACTAAGATAGCTCTAAGGATAGGTGTTCTAGTGCTAAACGATGTTTCATCCCTTCTGGCTGAGTTTACAAATGCTGTCCCTCAGTTGGCAGAAGGAGTTGAAATCTTTATTGAGCTGAAAGTGACAGAATTAATCTCAGACAGGTGAGAGGTTCCTGCCTCTGCATAAGGCTTACAGTCAAAGGGGGATGGAAAGAGGTCTTGCGGATTCCCTTTGCATTTCACTGCAAGCCTGTTAGGGCTGTTATTTCCCCTGACTTCCTCTCCTTAAAGCTGTGCATAACTATAGCAAAGATTGTGTCCCTGTGATCATCTATGGCACCCTAAAGAAGGATTTTACAAGTCTCTTTCTTTCAAACTGCTGCCAGCATATTTTACAGAGAGCTGATATGACTGCGAAACATCATTATTTTTGCCCAAAGACACACAGCTGGGGAGAAAACTTATCTTCATATGTTATAGTCTGAATTTTGATCAAGTAGTGATGATTAAAGGCCATCACTATCTCAGAAGCGTTTATCTCAGTAACGCTAAAATTAGAATACGCACGGGGTAGTAAAATCATTTGGACTATATGCACTGTTATCCCACTGGCCTGACGGTCCCAAAATGCAGGAAAAAGAATGTGAAAATGTAGCCTTTTGGTGCTGCTAGTTGTCATCTTTCTGTTGCTGCAGAGGCTGAAGCTCAAGGTTTATCTCTTGTTTCTCATTATTAAGTATCATCAGATATGTGAAGTTCACCGTTTTTGCACATATCAATGTTGTGCTGTCCTTATCTTGAACAGAGAAGTGAGATTTTTAAACCAGATTTCTGAGGTGTCCAAAATTGTCTCTTTCAGTGGACTCCCAGCTCACAGGAAGGAAATAGCTTGAGAAGAAATCACAGGCATCATTTTATTTTCCTGTGTATGTTTACAGGTCTCTGGGAAGAGCAATGTACACTACTACTCTTCCAGAAAAAGACAGGTAGATCGCCATCAAAGAGCTTCCCTGCACAGCAATGAGTCATGTCTGCACACCTCTCTCTGCGCTGATGTTTAAGATAGTCAAAGCCATCTAGAGCTAAGCATCAGCAGAACCGGCAGCATGTTTCAATCAAGAATCACAATCTCAAACCTAAATATGCTTTCTGACAGATATCATCAAAAAGAACAGATTTTCATAAGCCCCACATTCATCTAAGCCGTGCATTCACCTATGCCTTAGTCTCCACCTCGAGAAACCCAGACAAAATTAGGGAATTTAAAATGTTAAAGAGCTGCTGTCTCTTCAAATCTACAGTTTGCTTTTCGAAGAAAGCCTTCTGATCCAACATCCAGAATCCTGTTCCTCTTCTTCCCTTCCCCAAATCTCAGTTCCAGGAGGAGATTTGGGAAAACCCCGGCCTTGAATCACTTCTCATGACGGCAATGCTAAAGTAAGTCCATTTGCAGTAGAACAGCATTGCCCAGAGTCAGGAGGTCCTAGGGGCATTTGGGGGTTTCCCTGCTGCAAACAGTTGAGGAAAACTCGATGAATCAAGAACAGTACTGTTAAGAATTTTAGGGAAATTTTCAGTGTTCAGCTAGGAATTAGGTTATATCTTATGGAGTATGGAGAGATATTGGATCCCCATATTTCCACTGAGATACCTATTCCTTAGCCTTTTATAGTGTAAAGCACCAGACGACTGGCCAAAGTATGAAACTTCATCCAGTCTCTAAATAAAGCGGTGAAAAATGTCCTGATAACTGAACTGGATTGTGGCTCCAACATTGACTATGGTATTTAACCATGCTTGGATTGCTGCTCTGATAGATTATAAAGCTCAGCTATGACATTAGGTCAAGGCCTTGGAAAGGTGTTAGCAGAGCTCCTTTAAATGAAGCGTTCCCAGAGACACCAGGTTGGCACAGACTGATGAAAATCGGAGTGAATGCCTGGCATTGGGGAACGGCCTCTGTGTCCATCAGTGTTCCTGGGAGCCTTGGAAAGTCTAGTACGGTGTATGTCACCCTTCACTGTAAGGCAGACACCTAGTGCAGCATCCTGCTCCTCTCATGCTCCTATTTTACCATGCAATGAATCTCGGTCCCCTCAAAGGTCTCTTGCTGTCTTCAGCAGCTCTCTCAAGTTGAGGCACCTCATGTCAGCACACCAATATATGTGAGATGAAACCTGCTTGTGCTGTGCCATCCTGAAGGATTTGCTTTCTCTTGGAAGCTTAGCACCACCATCACTTTTTTTGTGTAGAAACGTGAGCAGACACCACTCTCCGAAGCTCGTAGGAGCTAGTGGGAAAGCATAACCTCTCAAAATACCTAGTTATTCCTCTTAATGCCAGGAGAAGCCTAGACCTGAGACTTACACAGCTCTAAGGTGTCTAAAGGTAAAAGCCACAATACCACCCCGAAGGCTCGGGTTTGACTGGTGACAATATCCTCACATCCTTTTGACCGACAATTTCCAAAGAAAGATGAGAGCTACATATAACTTTGAATTTATTTTCAGTTCTATTCTGAACAGCCATGCTAAAAATAGAACAACATTCCTGAAAAGTCCCTCCTGAACACTTCTCTTTGCCTCCCCATGGTTTCTTGAGCTACAGTCATCCTAGAAACACTCACCCTGTCGTTTCATGTCTCACTCCTCTTTGATTTTCTGCTTCATAGCTTTTTCAAGGCTTTTTTCATGTCTTCATTTCAGAGGGTGTAAATCAAGGGATTGAGCATAGGCATGATGATGGTGTAAACCACAGAGATTATCTTGTCTGCTGAGAAGATGGTGGAAGGGCATATATAGATGAAAATGCATGGCCCAAAGAACAGAAGTGCAACAGTGATATGGGAGGTGCAGGTAGAGAGTGCTTTGAGACACCCTTTGGAAGAGGGTGTCCTCAAAGAGACCAAAATAATGACGTAGGACACAACAAGAACAAGCAAAGAGCCCGAGGAAATCAGACCACTATTGGCAACCACGATGCAACCAACCATGTAGGTGTCAGTGCAGGCCAGCTTCAGCAAAGCGTGTACATCACAGAAGTAGTGGTCGATCTCATTGGGCCCACAAAACAATAGCTGAGCGGTCAGCAGGGTCTGCACCAGGGAGTGCACACAGCCTCCCACCCACGAAGCTGCCACCAGCCGGCCACACACATGCTTGTTCATAATGCTTGCGTAATGAAGCGGCTTGCATATAGCAGTGTAACGATCATACGCCATTGCTATGAGGATGAACATCTCCGTGCAGGCAAAGAGATGGACCCCAAAGAGCTGTGCTATGCAGCCCACAAAAGAGATGGTCTTCTTTTCAGCAAGAAGGTCATAAATGAGTTTGGGAACTGTGACAGTAGAGTAACTGATATCTACAAAGGACAAGCAGCTCAGGAAGAAGCATGGGGTGGGAGAGTCCAGCTGTTGACTGTTCTGTATAGTGATGATGCTAAGCAGGTTTCCAAGAATAACAGTGGCATAGAAGACTAAGAAGAATGTGAAGCATACTTTTGCTAATGTATCATCTTGTGTGAGTCCCTGGAAGACAAACTCCGTCACATTGTTTTTGTTCTTCATATATGTCACGTAGACAGGACCTGAAGCACAGAATAAAGCCACCTGTGATGGCATTAGAAACACAGTGTTATCAGTACACATCCATATCGATCACCGGTATGTTCAATATCAATATATTCGCTTTTATGTCTTTTGGGGAAAGTTTCCTTTCAAAGTCAATGCTTCTCTCAAGGAGTGACAGTTGATATCTAACTCAGAATGTATTACTGAAGTGTGTAATAGGGAGGTCCGTTTATTTGCTTGAGGGAGTTGGTGGAAATATCCTCCAGATTCTTATTTCTGATCTTTGCCCCTTTTAAAAAGGAAGGCTAGTCACTAGGTTCCCTAAACATCCACTTTTGAAGTGTTGATTTGGAAACGAAAAACTGACTGAGAAGGATAGTGCATGTTTTGATTTGAGTCTCAACATGTTAGTCATGCCCTAAGGAATTCTGCTCAAGCAGTGAACGTACCTTCTGTTTCAACCCTCTGAAGGAATTCAACAGAACTTTCCTTGCTATTGCTCTCTGACTCTGGTAGAATGTCCATGCATTTTTGTGCAACCATCAGTGTTCACATCATGACACAAGGCAGCTGGCTAATTAACATCACTTCAACTCTCAGTGTAGATCCTTCTGGAGGAGGTAAAGTGGACACCTACCTCATGTCTGTTTAGCAGAGATGTGCCTTTAGGCACAAACTGTCTTTAAGGCGCCCTAAGTGAAATCAGACCATGTTCAAGGCATGCCAGGAAACCTGAAGCAGGAGAGTCATTGTCCTATATGTGCTGTACTGGGCTACATCTTGTGTGGATGGGTTCCAGTTATTGCTCATGAGTTTCTGGGTTGCGACCTCAGTCTCCAAAAGAGCAGGCTTGTATTTCCTCAGACCACCTTTCCTACAGTACGTGGGTGAATACTGGAGATAATCTGCATTAACGATGTGTCAGTAAGGTTTTTGTACACCTCAGCCAAGTTCTGGACTGGGCATGGAAACCCTCATTGAGCTCAAAGTGACAGAATTAATCTCAGACAGGCGAGAGGTTCCTGCCTCTGCATAAGGTTTACAATCAAAGGGGGATGGAAAGAGGTCTTGCGGATTCCCTTTGCATTTCACTGCAAGCCTGTTAGGGCTGTTATTTCCCCTGACTTTCTCTCCTTAAAGCTGTGCATAACTATAGCAAAGATTGTGTCCCTATGATCATCTATGGCACCCTAAAGAAGGATTTTACACGTTTCAGGAAAATACAGTCGTTTGGTCCTGCCAGTTGTCACCTTTCTGTTGCTGCAGAGGCTGAAGCTCATGGGCCAATGCGTAGAGGAATAAAACGTTGTTGTTGTTGACGCCTTCCATAAGCTATGCTCCCACTGCTGCCTGCTAGCATCCAGCAGCCGGAAGAGAAATCAGAAAAATCATGGCGTTCTTCCCCAAAACATTAAAAAACCCAAACAGTTTTAAAATTATAAGCCTTAGCTTGAACTGGCTGTGTGCCCTAACCCCTCAGCAGTTTCAGTATGAAGGGGGTCAGTGGGCCCCATCTGTCTTTCTACCTGCCCCACCTACGGTGAGACAGACCAGCCTCTGAAGGCACGTGTCCCTCTCTGTTGACAGTGGTGCTCAGCTAGACAACTGTCCTTCATTGCATGAAGAATTTAGACTGCTACAAACAGGTGGGGATGATCCCACCTTTAGCTGTGTCCACAGAGTGTGAATGCTGGGTGAGGGACATGCTGGCCCAGGCCTGAGGGACACTATCCCTCTAAGCCTTGAGAATCACGATTTATCCCAGTTCCGTCCTGCTGGCTGCCAACCACATAACCCACCACGGTGAGGAGAAGACACTGAGACGTCCACAGTGTACTGGTGCATGCCTGTGAAATGGGAACCCACTCTGCCACCCCCTGCATAGAGCAGAGGGCATTCGGGGAACCAGAGCATTTCTGACATTGTCCCACCATTTGGTCCGTAGATCTGCCACTCTCCTGTGCAGGGAACACCTTCTTATCTTGAATCACACTTAAGCCATGTTAAGGTGCAACACAAGTGCAAGCAAGTGTTTATAGGGAACATGAAGTGAAGGAAGAAAAAGGAAAATGCTTTAGTTACTTTCAGAGTGCATTACACAGATGTCTTTCTCCCTCACGCAGCTCATTTGCTCTTTTCCTCCTGGCAAGGTAGGAGTCAGGGTCCCGTGGCTCCTCGTGGCTCCTTTGGCCTTGTGGAGAACCTTAGCTGCTACAACTAACCTCCCTGTGGCAGCTTTGGCTGGCTCTGAGATGATTTAATCTTCCATCTTCACATTTCTTCTCTTCCTTCCTGCAGGAGTAGCTGCTCCAGCTATTCCCTTGGAATACTTTTTTCTTCCTTTGCCTGGGCCTGTAAATATGCCCTGTTGGGCTAGGAGTTATCCTGCATACAGGAATTATTCCCAAAGAACTCTTTATTTTCACTGACACATAAAACTGTGCCCCCCAATGCTTTCTTTGTCCTCAAATGCTTTCTTTGGTGGCGACAATTTCCTACGGTGAGCAATTTATCTTTCACTTGGATCTTTGATTCTCTATTAGTCTAAACAGTAAAATGCAAAATCTGAGGCAGAGATGAAGGGCAGAGGGGATGGCTAGGAAGGAGGGCATTAGTGACAGGTGAACTACTGCAGAAAGGCAGAGAGTTGCTGCACTGGAATGGGAAGGGGAGAAGCTTCTCCTCATATCACCTGCATCAGCAAATGACCCAGCCAGCATCTAATATCAGCAGTTTAATTGCTAACCCGTGGATTCAGCATATGACAATGCAGTACTCCTAAGAAGGCATTTACTCCAAAGTAAAGGGGAAGGAAGCCTTTGGCACAGTTGCTTCCAGCAGCAGGTGACCAACAGCCTTGCAGACACCTTGGGCCATCATTTCCTAGCTGAGTAGATTACAGAGTAGATGGAGTTTGTCTGACGGAAAGTTTACACCCGGGAGAGCTCGGACTAATGGGATGCTCTGCCTGGAACACATTTTAATATTTTTGATAGCATTCATTTCTTTATTTGCTGGTGTCTCAGCAGTGCTTGGAAGCCCCAGTCCTGGGCCTGTGCTATTCAGAAAGAGAACATAAAGGGAATCCCTGCTAGTCACAGAGTTTACAATGCCATTCCAATCAAAACATGAACTTTCAGCGTCTTCCTAATTACTGCAACAGCTAAAACCAAGCTTTTCTTCAAAAGGGAGCTTTCAGTAAATTTTCCAAAATGGAATTATAGTGAGAGAGACTCGATTTTCTCAGCTCCTGAGAAAATGTTACCACAGTTCTACACCTCACCCTTTTCACTCCAGACTTTTCTATTCCACAGTTTTCTCATGGCACTTTTCATCTCCTCATTTCTCAGCGTGTAGATGAGTGGGTTCAGCAGGGGCGTGATGACATTGTAAAACACAGCTACGCTCTCGTCCTCCGAGAGACTGCTGGATGGGCGTATGTAGATGAATGTGCATGGCCCAAAGAAGAGAATCACCACAGTAATGTGGGACCCACAGGTGGAGAGGGCTTTGTACCGCCCTTCGGACGTTTGCCTTTTCAAGGAAAACAAAATGACAATGTAGGACGTGACCAGGATGATGAAAGAGACCAAACAAATCATTCCACCATTGGCAATGACAATGATGCCCGCAACATAGGTGTCGGCACAGGCCAGTTGTAGTAGGGGATGGACATCACAGAAGTAGAGGTCAATTTTGTTGGGACCGCAAAAAGGGAGGCTAACGGTTACGAGGGTCTGCACCAGGGAGTGCACAAAGCCCCCCACCCATGAACCCATCACCATCCAGCCACACACACGCCTGGTCATGAGGGTGGTGTAGTGCAGGGGTCTGCATATGGCAAAGTAGCGATCATAGGCCATCACTGTGAGGATGAAGACCTCAGCGCCGCCGGAGATATGAAACCCAAATAGCTGTGCCATGCAACCCCCAAAGGAAATGGTTTTCTTCTCAACAAGGAAGTCAGCAATCATTTTGGGAGCTGTGACAGAAGAGAAGCAAGTATCTGCAATGGACAGGTGGCAGAGAAAGAAATACATGGGGGAGTTCAGACGTTGACTGCTGACTACAGTGACAACGATGAGCAGATTTCCTGCCACAGTAACAATATAGAAGAACAAAAACACCACAAAACATATTTTCTGCACCCCTTGGTTCTTTGAAAGGCCCAGAAGAATGAATTCCTTCACACTGCTTGCATTCTCCATGTTGATCAGTTGGGTGCCAATATGAAATATACAGCTTATACACCTGGGAAAATAAAGACAGACACATGATTCATCAGCATTTTTTCATTATTAATAATGAGTTCTATATCAGAAGTGGATACAAACCAAGAAAGATATAGCATTAGTATTAAGCTTATGAAGTGTTTAGTTTCTGTCATGTATTTTTTTTTTCACAGCTATTTAATTCTCCACAGTACAAAGCTTCTGCCATGGCTTTGGTGGCATGGAGATAGGTGCACTCTGTGATATGTTCCTTAATCCTGGTCTTCCAGGATTTTGAAGGACTGGCTCCATGGCTGGTAGCCTTCCATGCACTAAGGACACGGCCAGAGTGTTCACCTTGGGCACTACAAGGCAGATAATGCAGCATGTTTGCCCTCAGGGGAGACAAAGTCCCTGACAGCAATCTTTGTAAAATGGGTGTCTTTAAGAATACCCGGAAATATTGCTCAGAATGATGATTTGCTTTATAAGTACACATGATCTTTGAATTCTTGTTTAGAAGGGAAATGTACCCACATGCAGAGAAAAGAACTCTCTTGTGTATAGACATTTTGAAACGTAAATATGAAATGTCACAGGCTGAAAAAGGAGTTCTGGGAAGGTTATCTATCATGGAGGGGAAAAAAATTGCACATATGACTTAATGGAGTATTTCACATTGTTCTAAATCTCAGCATTGTTTCTATCAGAGGAAGGAAGAATGAAAGACTCTTGTGAGATCTTCTGTCCCAGCACTGTACTGATTTTACCTAGTGTGATTTTTGATACACTCTGCGTGATGCTTTCAAGGGTTAACTTAGCTTAATGAAGCTAATCTAACTAAACTCCTTCAACAGCCAGTATAAGTCTCTCTATAGGCTGATTCAGAATGACTAAATTAGGGTCCTCTGCAGAACCCTTTTTTCCTCCACTCACTATGAGGAGCTTAAGCAAATTAGCACCACCAGGTTAGAATGACCTTTAGAGAATAATCCCTTTTGGTGCCTGAAAGTAGCTCAGAGATTTTTGTAATGCCATCCACCTGTTTCAGGTTATGGCTGAGCTCCTTGTCCCTAGGCATTTCTACATCCATACAGTTTCTCATTCGAGACAAGGTCACATTCCAGCATAAACATGGGACTTCTTTGGTTCACCCTGTACTCCAGCTACAACCCATCGAGCATTACATGTCACTAATAAATGAATAGCCCACATCTTTAGAAAGAGTGTAACGTCTCTAGCTTGCCATTATGCACCCAGACCACCAGAGTTCCTTTGGTCAAAGAAGTCTGGGAACCACCAGATTAAACTCTTCACAGAGAGTTTAAGGTCAGCCAAAAGCAGGCACTCTTTTAATAAAAATATCCACTGTATGGGCTTCCTTCTAGCATCAAAACATTCCCCGTCAGCTGGTGTTAAAATGCACCATTTTAAGTCCTGCAGAATTACATCACAACCAGGTCTTCTCATTTGTCTTGGTGATCTGTGAGCAAATCTGTGGAATGATTCAGTTAAGCCAAGTTATCTACCAACTACTTCCATCTGCAGCATAATCAGAAATTCTCAGGCAGGCACAAAGGGATCAAGCATCCACAGGAAACACTGAAACTGAGAAAAGCCAAGATTACTTTCAAACCCACAAAGTGAAGCCGAGAGAGGAAGTGGGCAAAGTTAGGGACTTTTCCTATGCTTACAGTTGTACTTACACTAGATGAAAGTTTTTCAAGCAGAAGGGTAAAATTTACATGGATGGTTCCCCTTCAGATATTTCTACAAGGAAAAGGATCAGTAAGAAGAACGGGAGGTCAGTTTCTCCCTCGTCTTACCAGGTCGTGATCCTTTCTACCCCTCTTCCTTCTACTGAGCAACGACGTAGACTTCTCAACAAAATAAATGACAGGGATGAAATGAGCACACCTTTATGGCTGTGCAATACCCAGTCGAAAAGAAATAGCTGGGCTCCATCCAAGCCAGAGCATGACTGGAAGCATACCACAGCAATCGCAGGGCCATATTTAGGCAGTCAGAAAGGAGTGACCAAGAGAGAAATGGTCAGGGGAAACTGTATGCCTGAATACCAGCAGGTGGCAAACTCCTGAGCTAGAAACAAGGTGTGCATCTACAAAAGGACCGATTCACAATTCAGACAGCTCGGCTATGTGTCTTTCTTGACAAGGTCCTTTCCATCACCACCAAACTGCATTTAACAAACTACCCATCTGTCTGATCTCATCTCATCACCTTAAGTCATGTAGGCACCTGTACCTAAGCTAGGCATATTACACCTGACCAGTCTACTTGTAGATGTGATGAATCATGAGCTGCAGGTACCCGTTTCTTACTGTTGACTCCAAGAGGATTACTCGAATGACTAATTCAGTAGAGGATTCCCACCAGTTATGGCTTATCTCTTCAAGTGCCTTTGCAGGGGTAGACCTGAGCTATATGACATAATGCAATCAGCTGCAAAATAAAATGAATCTCATGTGTACTCTTAACATCTCAGAAAGGGTGAGAAATTGCACCATCTCCTTACTGCATGCATTCTTCCCTAAAATCTCCGGTGGTTATGGGAAACAAAAGAATAATATCGAAGCAATCTAATCTGTGGCTGCAGAACTAGCTCTGTATATGATTCTAGCCAAAGATAACTAGAGACAGTTGATAACTTCAGTGGAAGTTCCTTCCTGTATTTTCACATTTGTGCAAGAAGAAAGGAAAAGGAAGAGGAAAGCAAAGCAAAGCAAAGCAAAGCAAAGCAAAGCAAGAAGCCAGAGAAGCTGCAAAACTTACCTCACCTGTGTTTAGAGATCTAATTTTTTGTGTAAGGGCTGTACAGCTTTATCTCCTCAACTTCTGTCTCTCCTGGTATGAATGTGTTAGAGCACAGCGCCTTTAAAGAACATAGAATGGCTTCTGGAAAGCTTCCAAAACTTGCTTAGGAGGTGGCTGTTAGTGTATAATCCAATCCCACCTAATGTATTACTTGCTTTCGTGTGTCACAAGTGTATCTTGATGTTTCCTGCCTGTGTGAGAAGTGGTTTAATAGGCTGTGTGGATGATGTGACCTGGGTGTGCTGAATGATGCTTTCATATCCCAGCAGCTGCAAAAAGGGCTGAGAAGAAAACCGTTTAAGTACCAATCTTTAACCCTCTCGCAGGAAATCTTCCACCTGAAGGGCTCTTGGGGCTGGAGGAGGGAGGGGTGGAGGCTTAGTGAAGGGAAGGCGTGAAAGAAAGGGGCAAAGGAGGAGAATGAGTTCTGTCTTGACTGAAAAGTTTAAGTAAATGTATTTTAAAGAAACAGTTGTCAGTCAATGCTTTTCTAATGATATCACAAAGGCATTTCAGGGTTTCTCCATAAGAAATAACAGTCAAAGGAGTAGCTGAGTATTCAAGTGGACAAGCATATGCATGGGCCTATCCAGCTAACGCTTCTCGGAGTTCTTCCTTACTCCAAGCTGATAGTTGTATGGATTTCCCATGTGTAAAGGGCCATTAGGTCCACTGCTCTGGCTTCCTAGCGTTGTGAAGGCTAAAACACTCCATATGTAATCTAGATATTTTCTCTCCTTTTTTAACTTCTGTGTATTCCAAAAAACATGTAAAAGAGAAATCTTCATTAAAGGAAAAAAAGAAAGAAACCTCAAGCTGTAAGAAGAGTCACGATCCTCCAGGGATGGTAAAGAATTCCTATCGCAGGAGTCTTCTAAGGACAGGTTGGGCTCATTTCTCTCAGGAGTGGTTACGATGAAGTTTTTATAGGGACAGAAGATGTCCTGGGTGACCTCTTGATGACCCTCCAAGTCCTATCTCACCAGAAATTTCATCACTGGAAATCCAGTGAGTAAAGCCTCTTTGCAAGAATTTGCATGTTTTAACAGAGGTCAGTGAATTACCAAGTCAGTCAAAAAAGTCCTTCATTTACGAATTGGGAAACTGAGGGAGGACGTCACCTATTTAATGCCAATGGAAGTCAGCGAGTTTAACCCTGACTTAGTCACTCTAGGCTCTTCTGCGGAAAAAAATGAATGTCTCTGGAGGCAGATGCATCTGATCTACCTCAGAACTGATTTTAGGATGCGATTAGGTCTGAAATAGGCATCTAGCTTTTAAATAAAATAACTGAGGGCGGACAAATCTCACTGTCATGATGGGCCCCATCTTTCTTAACCTGAGCAGCTGCAGTCAAAGGTGAACCTAAGAAATGAAACAAACGAAGCAAATAGACATGCTGATTTATAGCAGCATATCATCTCAACCAAGGCCCAAGTCAAATTCATCATGGCTCTGAACTCTACTGTGTATTTGTAGCTTATGCCTCATGGATGTCGGGAAAGACATTGTCTCAGCTACTGTCCTTTACTTTGTTTTGCTGAAATTTCTGGAAATGTGGAATGGCCTGATAGCAACATAGTTAATGTCTCCATCTCCTCTGCACAGAATGCCAGCGATCTCCACAGTGAAAACAGAAATCCTACAGTTAATGAGAATAAATACTGGTAAAGAAATGCCTTGGTGAAAATAGTCCCCTAACATAAATATCCTTTTACTGTCACCTGGAGTCTTGGGCAGCTTAATGAGGGTTAACAGTAGTCACTACAGGAAACAAGAGTATTGGGTAAGAAGGTAAACAAAGTCTTACAGTCTTTGGGAAAGGAAGAGGAGCAACAGATGACAGAAGCCAGAGATCAGGCCAATAGCGTCTGGCCTGCTAACCTAGTATGAGTCGGCCTGCCACTTTCTGTACCCAGTGGCACACATGGCAGCAACTTGGCTAGCATCACATTCATGTCCTTTTGTTTCCCTAGCCAAATGGACTACCAGAGGTGACTTAATGCACAAGTCCAAATGAAGAATTGCTGCTGCCTCCTGCTGCAAAATAATTCCCCGTAGGGGTGTGCTTAGTGCCAGCAAAGGAGAAAGGTCTTTTCTCCATTTTCATTCCACTTACCTTGGCACCTGGCTCTGGACACCACTATGGCAGCAGGTCATGCTCAGGGGAGCTGTGATTTGGACAAGGAGGGACTGTGCATGGTGAGATGAATGAGGTTTTGCAGCTGGATAGTGAATACTGGCAAGGGGTTTGTTGACAGAGCCATGGTGAATGTGTGTTGTGAATTTGATGATGGGCACGATGGGGACAAGGCACGGTGTGGAGGGAAGTTGTGAAGCTTGAAATGAATGCTACATGGCCAGGGGCTGTCTTCATGGAGTTTGTGAAATCAGAAGTGCCTGAGGTGTGGTGAGGGACTGTGCTGAAAGATCGTATGAAGTGGCAGGTAATACTGTGGGTGCTAAGCTGTGTTGAAAGACCTTGTGACATCAGAAGCGGACATCGTGTTTTGAAGGGTAACACTAGGAGAGGTTGCAAAATTGTGGCTGCTGAGGTGTCATAAGGCTGGCTAGAGAGTTCAAGGAGACCCTACCGTAGAACAGGTAGTGTGAATAGTAGGGGACAATGTATGGTGACAACTTGTGTTGGGAGAGGTTTTGAGGTCAGAAGAGGACACTCGGTAGTGATGAGTGTGCTAAGGGAGGTTCTGCAGTGACAGTGGACCCTTGGGGAATGAGAAGCTGTGTTGAGGGAGGTTGTGAAATCAGCAGCAGGCATTATGGAAGAGGACTGACAACTTCTCAATCTGTGTGACCCTGAGCAGCAGTAGAGCATCTTCTGCAAGGTCTGTGAAACTAGATCTATGCTGCTGCTATTTGATGCAGGCTTTCATTAATTAGTTTCATTAAGGAAGTAGACTCAGGTTTTGAATATGCTTTGGAGACAAGAGACCAATCTTACCAAAGCCTTATAATAGATATACGAGAAATGTGAGTGACTTTTACAGCTTGCTTTTGCACGGTCTATGGAAGTCATAGGATGGTTACTTGACTTGCATTATATGGAATGCAAAGTTTTTGATGATTCGGCATATCTCCACAGGGCGTCCATTACAACCAGTATGACAGTACATGACAGTACATATCAATGGCCCAGGCTGATGCTATTTAACATTATGAAATCTGATCGAAATGCCTTAGATAGAAAGCTAATCACCTGACATTCCCTGAATGCCCAATGGAGAGAGAGGCGCCTCCAGAGGATATAAACCACCATCGTAGACCCTCTCAATCACTGACAGTAAGAGACAAGCATTCTCAGAGGTGCCATCTGCCACATGTTTGCAATATATTTCTTGTGGTCCAAAAGAAGTCGGTGATAGGATGACTGCAAGGAATAGGGATCATGTGCAGAATTTTCTGCCCTGAACTAACATTAAGATAGCCAGCCCAGCCTACCATGGAGCATGCCCTCAGCATGGGAGCTATGTTTGTCCTCTGACTTGCTCAGTATCTCTCTGGGAAGATGCCAGGACACAGAGCACTCTAGAAGGTCAGTGGTCATGGCTAAGAAGAATGCGTTCCTCGGGGGCCACCAGCACCCTGTAAAAAAAACACATTTCTGCTTCCCTGGGGACGGTTGAAAGGAGACAGGCAGCCAAGGATGTTAGTGCTGAGTGTGTTCCTCAACATAGTCCATGTACTAGTGGCATGAGGTGCCTGCAAGGGACACCTGCCGCCCTGAGGGCAGCAAACCTGACTCCACTCATCACAAGAGCTCCTAGACACCAGAGTTTGAAATAGTCTTTATTTTCTCATTGATTGCAACATAAGGCACTCAGGGTACTGTTGGTATTTCTGCAATGTGGTTGAGGTCTGGACGAAGGAATCTGTAGGTGCATATGCGTGTTTCAGAGCAGTCCAATTTTCACCACATGCAGAAGGGTCAGAGAAAAACTAAAAAGACTTGATTTGCTTCCCTTTCCCAAGCCTCTGCCCTCAGTCGTTATCTCCACCCTTCCTTTCCCACAGCTACCCCCTTCTCAACTCCAAGAGCTCCTACTGCAGTCAACCCTCTTCTCTCCCTCACCTCAGCCTACCTCAAACATCAAACAAAAGTAGCAAACAAAAGTCACAATATCACAAAATAGGTCTAATTTGTCTAATCAAAGACAATTCCTGACTGGAGAGGCAGAGAGAGAGACCTTTGCTTCTTCACCACGTGATACCCAAAGTCTGAGTGAGATTTGTCCCTCTGGAGCCAACACCTACCCATTTTGAAGCTTGCACAATCACACTGTTAAAACTCTTTTCTTCCTCTTCATTTTGTAAGTAAGTGGCACACAACAAGCACACTTCTTGCCTGCAGGGTTTCTGTTGCATTACTGCGAATAAATCGCTGTGTTTACTCTTTTTCTAAAGTCCCTTTCAGGTCAAGCTGCTAAAATACTTTAATTCTCTGGGGCCAGAGGTGAACGACGAGTCATCAAATGCTGTTAGAGCCCTGTGCAGTTTGGGGAGACTCCTCCTATCTGCAGGAGAAAGAAATAGGCACCTTTTTACACATGTTGTCAAAGGGAGGCCCAGAAGCGTTCAGGGGAGGCAGGCAAAGGCTGATAATGCCCAAAGAGGATTATTGATGCCTAGCACCCAGGCTGTGAAGGCCTCAATGTCTGATCTCCCTTTCCCACCCCACGCGCAGCAGACAAGCCGTTTCTCTTTTGGGGGTCTTGGCAGGATTTGGGGCGAGACATTGCACAGGAAGTGATTTTTGAAGGAAACATTGGAAGAAGGGACATCCTCCTCTGGAATAATCCCATTCCAGCTGACTCTCATATTCCAAGAAAGAAAAAACAAAACAGAATACAGTTACTCTGAAAACTTCCCGCAATCTCTACTGACTGCTCATTTGTACATCTCCTTTATAACAGCATTTGGCCAGAGTACGAACGCACCAAGAGCCTTTCACAGATGCATGCAAAATCCCACAGCATCCCTGGGAATGGAATCCCTGGCAGGTAATTTTCTCCCCACCTACTGTAAAAGCAACCAGAGAAGTAGAGCAGAAATAGGAAACTGCCTCACAACATGAGAGAGCCCCATTCTCATCTGCCGCTGACTTCGTCCCAGCCTCCTCAGTACAGTGAAAACACTCCTTCCTGACAACGCCCGCTTCATTACGCCACAGGAGACAGAAACTGAATCTGCAGGCTGAAAGAACTTCCTTGTCTTTTTCACAGAAAATGTTTCCCGGAAGATCCATGGGATGAATCAGAAACCAAGAGAAAGACACTAGAGCTGATGCCAGGTCCCAGCTTCTCTGAGCAGTCAATTCCGATGCACTGGGGCAGGAAGGTAAGCATTTCTGAGATAGATTCAGCATTTCCTAGATATCATTAATGCTTTGGGATGTTCTCTGTTTCTGCTGTTCCATCTTCATGTCCTCTCACAGACATCCACACACACACGATCACTGCGTAGAGTTACCCCCTCCCCATCTCCTGCTCCTCCCTCTCTATAAGCAGCAATGTTTTCTTCTGCTTCTTTTTTTTACTCTGTTGAACTGCCTCACCCTGTCTTCCTGCTTCAGCCTCTCCAAATTTCTGCATGATTTTGCCTTCTCCTCAATATGTAGCACCTTGCTGTTACCTTCCCAGACATCAGCCATGCATACTCCGTGAGCGATAGCTGTCCCAGGCCACAAGGCTGTAAGTATAAAAGCAGTGTATCAGTCACTAAATTCCCCTCTCTCTCTTGCAGAAACAGAGAGAAGAAGAAACTTTCTCCATTTTGGTTATTTCATAGTGACTGATCAGTTCATAATGCTCTCCTTTCAAAGCAGTTCAAGCCTGACTGAAGGGACTAATTACAGTGGGACTGTGCAAAAGGCAGAGCCGTCATATGCTCTCCTCAAGTTCATGGAGAGCTTCTGCCTCATCAGCTCTGCCTCTGGCATGGTGGGAAATGGCATGGTTCTGTGGTACCTTGGCTTCCACATCCAGAGGAACTGTAGACAGTGAAAGTCTACATCCTGAAGCTGGCTGCCGCTGACTTTGGCTACCTGCTCTGCATTGCCATCGAAACAGTTCAGTGCCTGATGCACTGCAATGTGGGAGTGCAGTTTGGGATATTCCTCTTCCTGGATCTTTTCACGTACGGGACTGGCTTGTATCTCCTGACAGCCATCAGCATTGAGAGGTGCCTGTCTGTCCTCTGTCCCATCTGGTGCCGAAGCCATCGCCCAAAGCACTTGTCCGGCATCATCTCCGGCCTGCTCTGGAGCCTCTCGCTGCTGCTGAACATGCTGGGGTACGTTTCTTGCACTGTTTGCCCCTCTAGCAACTGCCACATACTCCTCATCACCATTGGAGTCCTGGACTTCCTCTTCTGCACGCCCCTCATGCTGGTATTCAGCCTCACCCTCTTCCTCAAAGGCAAGTGCAGCTTCCAGCACCTCCAAACAGGCAGGCTCTTCACCCTGATTATGCTCACCGTCCTCTTCTTCTGCTTGTTCCGAAGGGGAAGGAAACACACAGCCACACCACCAAGTCCATACTTGTCAGTTCCCAGCACACTCTCCTCCCTAAGATGCAGGTGCAAATCCCAGGCTAAGAGGTTTCGGAACCTCTTGAAGCCAAAGAGGGCTGCACTGATGCTCCCGTCGTCTGGGGCAAGTGCACTGCATTGGGTAGCGCTGCCCTGCCAGGGAGTGCTGGGCAAGCACCTAGGCAAGCAGCAGCCCTACTCGGAGCACTACCATTTGACACCAGTGCTAGCAGCAAGGAGAGGGAGAAGGAGGGAGGGCTTTTCAAGTGAAAGGGTAGAGGAGGTGGAGGAGCAGGAGCACCTGGGCAGCAGCCCTCTCTGAGGGGACACAGTGAGTCAAATGTAAAACCAGATCAGCAAAGGCTGTGTCCCTTGAGGGAGGGATGCTCACAGTTTTACAGCTCGGGTGGTTGTTTCCTTCGTAAGCGCTTAGCTGCCTTGGAGTTTCTCCAAAGTCTGGGGTAAAGTGTGTGTGGCGCCCTCAGCTGTTCGCTCTCGGCTCTTCCTGCTGCATCGCACAGCACTGCACTGCACAAAGGGGAAGGGCAGGAGCGCTCTCTCCTCCTGATTTTCTTGCCTGCTCTTTGCTTGATTTCTGTTTGCAGCGGGCAGAAGCAGGAAAAGAAAGACGACGCTCCCATGGCTGCTTGCTCTGCGATGGACGTCTGCCAGCGGCCATCTGCCAGGGCAGCTTTTGGATCTGCGCTCAGAAGGGCAGGCTGTGACCAGCCTCTGGCAGCTCTCCGTTGGGAAGAAGGCCCATTACCGCTGCCGATCCAGGTAAGCAAGCCTGACAAGGGTGTTGGGGCCCTTGCAGTGCTTCAGAACAATAATCTATATGAGAGAATATTGAACTGAAGCTGTTTAGAATTAATTGCTTAGCATAACTTGCTTAGCATTAGTTGCTAAATTTGCTGAACCCTTAGGCCTCAGGCTGTGAACTTGCTGTGAACTTTTACATAGATAAGTAAAAGGGGGCCCCAGAGCCGGTTCAAGCTAGAGAGATAAAGAAGTTGCATGGACAGCAGGAATAGCGAACCTTGAAGATAAGAAGCAAGTTCCCCATAGGTAGCCAATCATATTATAGCCACTGCTGCGTGCTTTAAAGTAGCCAACCAATCAGATTGTAGAAGTGCCGCGTGCTTCAATGCAGCAAACCAATCAGAATAACCGAAGTGCCGCGTGCTTGCATGCCATGACTGCACAAACATATATAAGATAGGCAAATTGCTGAATAAAGTTGGAATTGAATCTGCATTCTGTGACTGCGTCTGATTCATTCTCGCTACTCCCGCGGACTGCGACACAAGGAAGTTACCATTGCCCCAACCCGATTCCTTGTGTTACAATGCCAGACGCGAGCCTTTAAAGCAGTGCAATGAACACGCTGGTCGCATCTGTGGCGAGGGCGCTGAGCCTCGGCGGGGCGAGCAGGAGAGCGCTGGGGAAGAGCAGCGCGCTGGGCTGGAGCGCCGCGGCTGCGGGGCGCGCTAGCGCAGGCTGCGGCCGGGCGAGGCGGGCCGAGGCAGCGGCGGGGCAGAGCGCGGGCGCCGGGCGGCGAGGCGTCGGGGCGCGGGGCCGCTGCGCGGAGCCGAGAGCGCGACAGGCGCGGCGGGGGCGAGGGTGCGGGGGCAGCCGGCGCCGTGGGCGCTGCAGCCCCGGGCAGGCTCGCAGCCTCGGCGGGGCTCGGGGGCGCTTCCCGCCGCGAGGGCAGCTGCCGGCGCGGAGCGCGGCTGCCGGCGGCGCTGGGGGTCGCGGCGGGTCGTGGCGGGTGGGGGCCGGGCGGGCGCTGCGGGCGGGGGTGGGCGCCGGGGGAGCCGGGGGCTGGCGCGGCTCGGCTCGGCTCGGCTTGGCGCGGCTCGGCCTCCCGGGCGGAGAGCTGTGCCGGGAGAGCCGTGCCCGGCGGCGGAGCGGCTGCCGGGGGCGCTGGCGGGCCGAGAAGGGGGGCCGGGGCCGAGGCGAGGGGCCGAGAGAGCGCGAGCGCCGCTTGCCGCCGAGCGGGCGGAGGAGAGCTGCTGGGGGGGGCGGCGGGCAGCAGGCAGCGCTGCGGGCTGAGACGTGCCCGGCGCGGGGCGCCCCGAGCACAGCAAAGTGCCGCTGCCTGGGGAAGAGTTTTCCTCCCCTCCCCTGCTTGCTGCAGGTTTGTTTTCCTTCTCTGAGAACCCCTGGGGGCGCGAGCAGGTCCGAAGAAGAATGACCTCTGCGCTGCCTTGCAACGTTGCCTAATAGACAACGGCATAGGCAGTAGCCCAGGCGACGCCAGAAAAAACGCCTGTCACCGTTTGGGCAAAGATGGTCGAGTTTTCCGTTGCTTTCTTTTGAGAGAGGCACTGAGATTACTTGGAAGACGTCCAGATGTGTGTAGGTCAAAGGCACTGACGACCACTGGTCTCCTAAAAATGCCAGGCACGAGACTTTCAGGCAATGCACATGCGAAAGGAAGGCCAAACACCTCGATCTCAACAGATCATGTATGTATACGCAATAGGTTTGGAACACCAACAGCAACAAACAGCCATATAAAAGGATTTATATGAGCTTTATTGGTATAGCCTCGCTATATTTGGATATATATACAAACAGATGTCTTTCTATTATAACTACAGGCTTTCTTTACTGAATTGAGCACTGAGGACTAAACAGCAAATAATGAAAAAGAATGGCAGAGTAGAAGCACGTTTCCTGTTACTGAGCACGGGAGAAGTTTTCAATTTCTTCCTTCATTTCCTAAAAAAAGACTAAAAAAAAAGATAAAAAAGGAATAATAATTGCCAACTAAGCACAGGCAAACTTGCTATAAGCTGGAATAGAAATGTAAAATCCTGTAGCTAGCTGCTTTGTATAAAATGAAAGTCTGAGTAGATGCCTTCCAGGTGGAAGTCAGCAACTCGTATGTAACACAGACTGCTAAGCAGGAAAGAGGAATAGCGAATAAGCAGGATACCCACTGTGCACAAGGAAGAAGTGCAGAACAGTGACAGGAAGTGCTGTGTAACCAAAGTACCTCTATCAACTGCGTTTTGTCATCGTCTTGCCAATGGCGGTAAACACACTGGCTGAGCACCAGATGTAGTTTTTTGAGGTGGCGGATGTTACAGTGCTTTGTTGCATCGCCAACGACATTCAGCAGTTGCTGAAGAAAAAAGGGAGACAGTACAAGTTTACGTTAGCATGAGATCATTTGAATAGGCTCTCGATGTGTTCAGACACAAAAGAAAATGGTCCCCCACAACTCGCATCCTCCTTCCTTGTATGGCTAAATAAAGAAGGAGTGAAACGTCCAAGAACAGACTAAATATCGCAGCAGATTTCCATGGAGGAAATGAGCTGCTGTGTCCGACTTGCGAGAAAAAGCAAGGCTCCAGTTTCAGCTAGCATTGTGCTGCTCCTCAGGCTATCAATCACCTCCACGATCCTAACTGCAAGTGAACTTCTCTGAGAACAGCGGGAACTGCCATGGCCCGTTTTGTAGTAAAGGACAGCGGCTGCCACAGCAAAGGCCCTCTTGCCTTGGATGAGCTTCTGTGGCTGCAATGCGGGGCCCTGCAAAATGCATCTTTGGAAGAGAGGCCACAGAGCCTCTAGAAAGAGGGCTGCCAGCTGGCAGTGGGAGCCTCCTCAGGTGCTTCTGTCTCACCATTAGCTGAATGTTGCCCATGCCTGCAGCTCTGCTGGCAGAATGGATAGCTCAAGGGTCGTCAGCAGAGCGGGAAGCAAAGGTGGATCAGTGAGCTCCAACCTACCCTGAGAGAGATGCTGGTTTCCTTCTCAGCAGGGGGTGAGCATTTCCTCCTCTTCTCTGCTAGGCTCTCTGAGGGCGATGCGTTCCTCCTTCGCTTTTGTCTGCAGGCAGCTGCACAGAGATAGGAGAAAAAGCAAGCCAAAGCATTAGCTAAGCAGTTCTGTCTGCACAATCTAGCACCGTTGTCTTACTTGGTGCACAAGGGAAATGGTGAGAGGGACTGAAGTACCATTGTGCTGGCTCACTACATGCATGTGTTGAGGGAGAGAGGGCAGCAAGCGAAGGGGGTCCAACTGTTATTAGAATTAAAAAGCGCAAGAACTGGTTAGATTATATCATGCATAAAAGAATGCCCTTGACGATTTTGTGCACAGAGCAGACTGTAGACCGCAGGCATGAGCACAAAGCAAGGTCATAAGCTCAGGTGGCTTCGTCTCTCATCACAGGAAGTAAAAGAGGTGAGAAGCAGAAAAGTCTTTGGAGACAAGCTCTCCTTCCCCTGTCTTCCAAAAACAGAGGTTGCCTAAACCTCACAGACAGACGGCAATGACTTGATGCGGGGGTGGTGGGCAGGAAGGCAAGAGGGAGAGGAAGAGAAAAAGGAAGCAAAAGCACAGGAAAAGTCCTCACTGTTTCCTATTACCATAAGAACTTGTGCAGTGTTCAGCAACTGCTCTAAACAACATGTTACATTTGAGGAGTTAGCCGTTGCGGGGCCATCGAGGCCAGTGTTTTACAGTGTGAGCCAAGCTCTGTGGCTGGGCTTTATTTCATAAGCACGTTGAGTGACTGTCCTGGGGACTGACCTCACATGCTGCACCTGATTTGGAAATGGAATGCCTTTGGCATAAAGCCACCGGCATCACCAAAAGCAGGTATGCCATGACAAGAGGGAAGATATCAATGTCATTGGCACCTTATCCAAAAAAGGAAAAAGGAAAAAAGAAAAAAGGAAGAAAGGACTTGCCAGTAGAGAGGGGTGTACTGGACTCTGCAGGCACCGCTGGCCATCTCTCATCCCCTTGCTCCTTGAGCTGCCTCTCTTCCTCCTCTCTCAGCAGTCGAGGCTCAGGTGGTGATGCCGCAGGCAGGAGGACTTCCCGTGCCTGACAAGCTTCAGTCAACCAGAAAAGGTTAGCCAAGTGATGATACTCAGACACAAGCAGAGTAAACCTTCGTGCCAGGAAATCTATTACCAAAGCAAATGCCGAATGTCTGCTAAGCTAGAGATAGCAACGCTGTGTTTGTAGAATAGGCTCACCTGCTTTCTTTTGTGGTGCAGCAGGCTTAGCAGCTTGCTGGACAAGCAAGTCCTCGAAAAACTTTCTCCCTTCCTCCTCGCTAGGTGACTGGACGTTGAAAACTTCTCCGTAAAGCTCAGAAAATAAAGCTCGTACCTGAGGTGGGAGGAGAAAAGACAGCGCAGCCGTAAGCCCCCCCCCAAAAAAATTTGTGTTCTGCTCCACAAAGATGAATTCCTTTTCCAGTGAAGCTGAGGAATGCTTTGAATAAGGGAGAGACTAGAACAAGTTTGCTTCTTGGCCTTAAAGGCGAGATTGTAGTGGGTCGGCAGGGCAATTTAGGGCATCTTCTTTAAGGAACACCTCTAGGATTAAAGCTCTGTGAAGCGACCCGAGGTTCCAGTGCTCCAAGGGAGGACACTGAGCATCTCCTAGGTTGCCTGTTTTGGATTTACTTGCCTTGCTGCCCTTCATGTTGAAGCCTTGTGGCAACTGCAGAGGGAAGAGATGCCAGCAGGGTGCCCTAGTAATGCCGGTGTTGAATGGCTTAGGAGAGCACAGTATTTGGGTGCTTAATGGAGTGATAAATTAACATGAGACTGAAAGAAGCCAGGAAGGCAGTGAGAGAAATACCTCTGGCGGGAGATCTGCATGGCAAACATCCGACGTAGCGAGCAACAGCACTGGAGCATATGCTGGAATGCCCTCTAGTAATGTTGTGAGCGTAGCTGTCAAGGTGAGTCTGGCAGCCTCCCACCAGGCATGGATATGTGGAATAGAAAGGATGCTCGGTGCTGTCCTCTGGGCTTCTCGGATCAACTAGTCAAAAGGAAGTTTGGAGAAGACTGTTGAAGCGGGTAGCAGAGGCTGCTGCTGAACAACAATGGATCAATCAAAATTGCCTGCAAAACGGGAGTGCACCAAGACAAAGCGTCCAAACAAGCCACCAAGAATAAGGTAACACTGCTGCTTGGACCCAGTTCCTTCAGCCTCTCCACAGCGAGAGGCAGGCCTGAATCTCTGCCTGATTTCCAAACTGCTTAGATGTCAGGTAACTCGCCCAGAGCCTCACGCCCGGTGCGAGTGGTAGTGTGCTTGAAAAAACAGGCCCAGCCCTTCAGCAGGGTCCACATCAGCGTGGGGCCACTGCTACACCGCTCGAATCCAGCAAGTGTGTTCTTGCCTCTTCCCTGCGGTATGATGAGAGAAGAGAAACCCTTTTCTTCCCCCCTCCGCCAAGTGGGAACTTTGCCCGTACCCGGGCTCTCCAGCGATTAAGAACCTGGGCCTGTGACGTGCTGGCTGGCAACAAGCATTGCTAGGAGCGTAACTGCAAAACAAGAAGTTTGCAAAGGAAGTGATCGATCAAGACACAGATGTTCAAGGTGTCGTTCTTTGTCCAGCACACGCTGGTCTGGATCTCTTCCCCCCGGCCGTGAGGCTCTTATGTTCAGTATGTCTTGACTGAGCAGCTTTGAGGCCTCTGCCTTGGTCAAGTTTAGGTGCAAGGGATCCACTGGAAATGGAGAAGGTGGTCAGGAAGGAGCAGAAGAACCTTGTGGGAAAAGAAATGCTGTGGGCTCTGAAAGGCCTTAGCTGTATCTAACAAAGTGCAAAACACATAGAACTGGAGGATATTTATTAGATTCCTTCATTCAGATGGTTTCATCTTTCCTTGTGTGCTGTCTCCTAGACTACAGATACAACTTTCTCGTGGTTTTTGCTCTGTTATCATGGAATACGTCTGTGAATAGCACCTTTTTTTTCTTTTTTTTTGCCCTCCCAGTACTGCAGGACCTTTTGTGGCTCAGGCCAAGGAGCCTAGAGACTGGACCAAGTTCTGTGGGTCAGAAGCCTTCCTGAGCAGCACAGTAAGAGAGAGTGAGCAAAATTACTGATGCAGCTGGGACCCCATAAGCTAACTTCTCCACTGTGGGATTGAATTACTTTCACATTGCACTATCAAAATATGAATGTAAGCATAGTGGCTTAAAGATCACAAATGAAGCCCTTTTTTGCAGGGTTTTTATTATACTCTTTTAGCTGGCCATTCCTCAATTTTCTTGAGTCACTCCTGCATTCCCAATCTGGGAAGCTAGGTGACTCCACAAACCCACATTGCATTTCTTTAGCTAAGAGGAGAGACAACACATTTCTTTGGCCTTGAATCCTTGAAGAACAGCATGCGTGAAATCAGCATGCCCTAACTGTCTGTGGATGTCTTTGGTGGAGGAAAAGGAGGCTGGCTCCTTCCGGATGATCGGCTGGAGCTACTTGCTTTCCTACAACTGTAGCACCTAGTTATATCTCCGTGCTTCCTGCTTGCAGTTTTTGATACCAAAGCACCCTGGACTAACTCTTCTGCCCTCCCTCATCTAACGCCCCTCCCACTTGCAATGGCCACAACAGCTTGGAAAGCCCCAGCAATCGGAAGAATTTCAATGAAAGGACACGGGCAGTTACCTGTTACAGTTAAGGAAGGTTTGCTTTTGCTGGCCAGGCCTTGGAGGAAACGGCTCATCTTCAGGACCAGAAGGTGACTCCTCATCACAGTCCATGCAGTCATTTTCTAAGAAATGAGTGGTACCATGAGAAGGCAAAAGACGCTTGTTAACTTTCCCGAAGAGTCTGCAACCTTCTCCTGTGCTAAGACAGCTTCTAAATGTGAGCTGAAACCCGGGGCCTTGTATTTCTTCGTCTGAGGGGCATACGCTGAATGCCATTTTCCAAAGCCTTCAGTCTCTACAGAGCTCTCCTAGGCGTCTGGATTTGCGCAAGCTATGTTTTGCTAGCGGTGAAAGCTCCTTTTCTCCTTGCAAACAGGACAGATGATGCTGACAGCCTTCGGAAACTGGATGCTTGAGTGGAGAACATAGAGTTCTGTAGTGTGAAGTGGGAGGAGTTCCCGGCTCTGCCCTCTCTACCATTCAATTTCACCTCATCCTGACTGAAAGGTTTGTTTCTGTTGCTTGCACAAACTAGCAAGCAGTGTTTGCTTTGGGAGAGTTTTATGGCGGTGAAGGCAGTGAAGCCCTACCTGGCTGTTGGTCCTGCTGGAGTGCAAGTGCTGCGTGGGGAAATACCCTCTGCAGGCCTTTTAGGAGTCTCTGTAGCGTGTTCTGAAGCAGTGGCTTGGAAAGGGGTGGCAGTGGTTGTCCAGGGGAAGCCACAGCCCTCTGTGAAGCTGGTGCAGTCTTCTGCATAGCCACAAGAAAATCTGTTGCTGTGATTTCAATGGCAGCAACATCGATGTGCAACTTGTGACTGCTTGCGTAGATCTGCAGATAGTGTCGATGCAAAGCACAGAGGGCAGCTTCAGCGCGGAGGGCTTGAATATCAGCCCCGCAGTATCCTGAGCAACAAGAGCAGAATCCAAAGGGATGTCAGTCTCAGGCAGCAGAAAGCAGTCAAGGACAGGCTTTGCAGAGGGACACTCGCAAAGTCTTTGCATGTGGCCCAAAGGGGAAGAGTTTCATGCGCAATGGCAAAAGAGTTCCTGCACTGCAGAGCAGTGCCCTGCTGGGGAGCTTGCATTACGGGAGGCCCAGCGCCCTACAGCCTGTGCTTCGGAAGTAGGCCTCTGAGCCAACCTTAGCTCCTGAGGAAGACGCCCCCCCAGAGCCTTCCATGTTCTCAGAGGCAAGGGAAGGCAAGGAGACAGAAGCAGCTTGGGTACTGCCTGGCACAAGCTCAGACGCTGTCAGGAGCCAGGCACAGGCAGGAACTCGGTGTGTTTTTTCATCTTACTGACGCATTTTTCAGCAAGCTCCTCAAGCAGTGCGTCCAGGGGCTTAGGGCTCCAGTCTCTGGTGTGGATCTTGAAAATCTTTTTTTGAGCCTACAAACGTGGTGGCCACACTGTGGTTTGTCTTAAGCCTCTTTCTCAAAAAGAAAATAAGCAATGCGCAGTCCCCCTCCCCCCGTCACATTCCCGTAATTGCTTGTCTTCCTCTGCTAAAATTAAGAAATGTTTACATTCTAGTAACACACTGCCTGCTTTTCAAAGCTCAGTACTTTTCAAGTAGATTGGAAGAGTAAGTAGAGTAGTAGGAGCAAGAATTCTGACTCCAGCTGCTGTCCTTGAACGAGCAAATGTCAAGCTGTGCCTATGTTCATCGCTGCTCTTTGCCAGAGCTTCAGTGAAGTGTTTCCTGTTTCTGTCCAGTATAGCGTGTTGTGCATTTTTCCTAGCCTTCAATCCAATAACCTTTTTGCCCTTTTCCCCACAAAATGCGAACTAAAGACAAAAGAATCTGGGGTAGCCAGAAGAAAACAAGAAAAAAGAAAAAGAAAAAGAGCCCGAGCTCCCTGCTAATACCAGTAACAATGTCAGCTCCCTAAATGCTTATGGGTGGCTCCGAGGATTCCCAGCCCGGCCACGCTCAATCCCAAGTTTTCCCCCAAGGCTTTCCCAACTGGAGAACTGAAAACAAGGCGGCAACCTCAGAAGGCAAGAGCCTAGGTGGACTCACTAACTAAGCAAAGAGCAAGCCCTTGGGCAAGGAAGAATGTCCGTGTGCTCCAGGCGGAGTGAAACTCCTGTTTGCAGCCTTCCTGCCAGTTCTGTATGGGGAACCGGGAGGTGTGCAGCACGTATACCACTTGTTTCCTTGCTCACTCTCGGAGATGCTGTGGGGTAAGCCGGTTTTCTTGTCAAGCAAGGCTCTGTGCCAGTAGCAGGAAGGTTGCTGAAACAGCCTTACCTCTTTGTTTGGCAAGGTGAAAAGGAACTCCCTGTCAAAGCGCCCAGGCCTTCGTAAAGCAGGATCCAGGGAGTCTGGCCTGTTGGTGGCTCCAATGACCACGATCTCTCCTCTGCTGTCTAAGCCATCCATAAGCGCCAGGAGCGTTGTGACAATAGAACTACCAAAAAAATGTTGTTTGGATTCCCTGGGTTAGTAGCTGTTGTTACCTTTGGCATGACTTTCTCCAAAGTCACGTCGCTCAGAAAGGAGAAGCTTTTCTGGATGAGCTGTTGTTAGCGAAAGGACTCATGGTAAGACAGAAAAAGCGAGGCAAGGTCTCGAGAGAGACCTTGTCCGGACACCAAGCTTAGTGACCTGATTTCAACTCCTGCCTTTAAACTGCTATGAAGCTCTGTGTCATTGTACTCGAGGAGTTCAGAGTGTGGGTGTGTGTGGGTGTGTCGTATAAAGGGAAGCAGGTGGGTCTTCTTTTCCTAGAGATGAAGCAGATGACATGGAAGTGGAAGCGAAAGGAAGTACCTGTGAATCTGGTCTTGGTGACTGGAGCGCACAGGAGCGAGACCGTCGATCTCATCAAAGAAAATAATCGAAGGCCGCATCTCATAGGCCTGGAAGGGAAGTACAGATACAGGCATACTGACGTATGTGAAACAGAGCACCACGCAGCGAGCACATGCAGGATAAACATTATGGCTGCAAAGGCACTGGCACTGTGCTGGACCCAACATCTGCAAGATTTCCAGCCCCTCAGGCAAAGCAGCACAGCACGGGAAAAGGAAACACTGATGTTCCCTTCTCAACAGGAGACACTGCCAAACTGTCCAAGAGGCCAAGTCCTCCTGGAAGATGTCCACCCCGGAAAAGTAGAGGTTCAACTCTGACCCAACCTACTGCGCATTTCCTCCTTACCTGCCGAAATAATGAGCGCAGCTGTCGCTCGGATTCTCCCACCCATTGGCTGAGGCAGTCGGCACCTTTTCTCATGAAGAACGCTATTCTCTTGTCTCCCTGCCTACATTCATTTGCGAGCGCTCGAGCCACCAGTGTCTTTCCAGTGCCTGGTGGGCCGTAGAACAGACAGCCTCTGCAACATGAAAAAAAGAGATGTACGTAGCTACAACAAAAACATGGAAAAGTGCCCACGACAGCCCCCGTTGTGAAAGCAAAGCGGCCTTCCCTCCTAACCAGAACACTTCCCGTCTTAGACAGATTTGAGAGCAAAGCCTGTCTTTCTCCCTGCCACAGTTGGAGTCTCTTGGACTGTGCCTGCCAGAATTTGTTGGAAGCACTGGGGAGGAAGCCTTCAGCTGGGAGGCCAAAAAAGGTCTTCTGTGTTTCCACACCCTACTTAAAACATCAGCCAGAAAAGGGAATTCCTGTGACCAAAGCAGCAAAGCATCTGAAGATTTGCACACTTTTAAAGGTATGGAAAGGGAAGGATTTCAAGTCATATTTCAACATCCAGTGAGTCAAGCTTTGTTGGCCAAGAATATATAAAGCTAACCACTACGTCTTGAGATATTATCCCTCCAAAAAAAAAAAAAGGGGAAGAAAAAAAAAGGAGGATACTTTTCATGTTGAAAAGCATATTGCAGCAGTTAGCTCTGTAGTTCGAATGCACTGCCCGTTACCTGGGGGGTCGGATTTGGAATCTCTGAAAGAATTCTGGGTAAAGCAGTGGGAACAGCACCATCTCCTTTAAGGCTGAAATGTGGTGAGAGAGACCACGCACACCATCAATTACAGAACCTAGACATAGTTTCTGATTGCACTGAGTGTAGCTACATTTTCGTTTAACATCTTCTATCCCCCTTATACAGGAGAGATTAGCCCTTCCGAGAAGCTGTGCCTATAACCTACTTTCCAGTGGAGCTTGATAGCATACAACAGGCTTCCTTTCTCTCACGCTATAGCGTGCCTGTAGGGAGCAAAGACGCAGGTTCTTTTAGACTGTGGTACACTTTGGAGGAAGTTCTCAGCTGAGCGAAAAGTGCACTGGCATCACTGTGCTGTGTGAAATCCATTACTTACCGAAAAGGAGTAAGGTAAAGTCATTTTGACTTCTGCAAGGACTCGCTCAGTCTGCCTGAGGTCCATTCTTCCTCAGAACCTGAACTCAAAGAGCATATGAACAACAAATGGACTTTTGTAAGCATGGAAGTAAAGCTCTTTACTTTTGCAGAAGTTTCTCAGGCAAAGAAAATTGCTGAAGAGGACAAGGTAAATCTCCTGTGAGTGAAGCAAGCGTTTGGTTCACAAGAGAATATGTAAATTACTGAGCCCACAGACATGAGGGGCAGAAGTTGGAAGGTCTGGTTGGAAAGATGATCCAAAACCGAAGACAGCAGCAACAGGGAAATACACAGGAGCCGTCTGCAAATTCTTCAGACATGAAGCACCTTTACAAGTGCTCCTCTCATGCACCTTCCCAGTGCTCAAAGACTCCAGTAGCCATGACTGTCCACCTCCAAAACACTCCTGTCAAACGAGGTTGGCTCCACAGTGCCAAGGACCACAGGTGTGACAGCGGCAAAGGAGGAAAGAGTTATTGGAGCGAGGACCAAAGGTCCTATGACCGCAGCTGACAAGGGACTAGTAACACGGGGGTGGACGCGCTGCCAGGGAGCAAAGATTCTAAACGTGCAAGTTCTGCAGCCCTGACAGCGCCATATTATGGAGGGCTCCCGCAGGCAGCAATTCCCAGCAGCACCGAGGACTTCCCTAGGGGCACAGCGGGAATTCCCAGCCTACCGAGTTAGTCCAAAGAGCTCTTGTGGCAGGAAGAAACGCTCCTCTCCAACGACCTGCTGGGAAGGTCACCAAACAGCGTCTCGCACTGTCCCACCACCTCCTCTTGCCTTCTCCTGCTCGCTGCACAGCAGCTGCTCCAGAGCAGAGCACAGCAGGGCAGGGCAGAGCTGTGGCGAGAGCAGCCCCAAGCACCTGGGCTCAGCTCAGGCTGCCAGGGCCATATGGGGAGGGCGCAGCTGTTGCTGCGATGCACTGCGTGATGCCCCAGGCCATGTCACAGAGGGGCTGCAGGGTCCCCTTGACCCCCCAGGTGCTGCCAAGGTGGGCCCTGCAAGGGCAAGGGGAGCTGCCTGGGGCACTTTAGGGAGCTGCCTGCACCTCACTGCCCACTCGCCAAGGACAACAGGGGGCACGGGGAGCCACAGGAGGGGTCCCCCAGGCTGGGGCTCACCTCAGGCATGCCACTCCCGCAGTGTCCCCAGATCAGGGTTGCGGGGCTACAACTGCTGGCCAGGAGAGGCTCTGCTCAGGAAGGAAGGCCTAAATGAGCAAGTGGATGAATGAAGAGGAAGACTGTGACTGCACTCTCTCAGCCTCTGGGGAGGAAGGGCCAACTCCTAGCTGTTGCTTCCCTAGGCCACAGGCATGGAGATGGCATGGCCTAGCGAAGGAGCAGAGGGGTTTGCTCTCTCACCCTGAAAACTGTGTTAAGGCAAATCCACCATGAATGCCTCCAAACGGTGTCAAAGCCTGGGAAAATCAAGAAAAAAAAAAAGCGCTTATCGGAAAGGTCATTTCTTTCCCTCGGCACTAAATTCTCTCTGCGTTAGAGACGACGTCTGTGAATCCTGGTCTTGGGGTGGGTTCTAATTGGGGGGGTTTTGAAGATGTGATCCTAACAGGGCAAAACCAAAAGAAGGGTGGCGCCAGGTGGAGATTGTCACTGGATCCCCAAAAGCCCATTTCCCTTCTAAAGTCACTCGTTTTGCAGAAGAAAAATGTGATGCTCAGATGGAGCCTGCAACACTCGCAGTGCCATCCCACTGCTTGGGTTCCCAGTGGAGGAGACTGAGAGCAGCTTCCCATCTACAGCGTGACAACGCAGTATCACACACCCGAACGAAGCACAGGAATAATGCCTGCACGCAGTACATTCTGGTGACCCTCTCTGGTTACTTCTCAGTCTGCCCGGAGGGTGGTCCGAGGAGCGGCCGGCCCTCTGGCCTCTTCGGAAGGAAACGATGCCTGAGGTCTTTGCTTTCTCACCTGCTTGGTAAGCACTGCAGGCTGAGAGACCCCTTGCAGAAGCAGAACAGATAGCTGAGATGGCTGCATGGAAAGCAGAGTGGCTTTACACCGAGTGCCTGAAAGGCATCCCCTGCACATTATTTTCCGCCCTGCAAATCTGAGGGAGCCTCAAAGGAAGCAATGGAGTGAGCGAGACAGTGGGAGCAGAGCTGAGTTCCTACTGACCCCCGTGCCCCAACTCTCCAGCTGCAGAGGTCTGTGGAAGGGGCACGGTGCCTTCGGCAGCAGCACTGACTGCAGAAGAGAGAAGCTGTAGAGGGGAAGTGAGTGTGAGTGGGGGAAAGGGAGGGGATGCGAGCGTGCCGGGAGGTGAATGGAGGGGATGGGAGCACAGAGGGAAGGTAATGGAGGGGCTGAGGGTGCGCGTGGTGAGCAACGGAGGGGATCAGAGGAAGCCTTGGGGGAAATGGAAGGGAGGAGAGTGCTGAGGGTGGGGAAAGCAGGGGGCTCAGGTGCTCACGGAGGGAAACGGAAGGAACCTGAGGATGCAGGGAGAGGACTGGAGGAGACTTTAGCAGGTGTGAGGGGACCAGAGCATCAGAACATGCATGGAGAAGGGATCTAAGGTCGCACAAAGGAGCCTGGAGTGTGCCAAGGAGGCGATCGAGGAGGTTGCAAGGCACATGACTGCACGCCCCCGGAAAGCAGACAGCGACGCACTGGCTGCATAGAGCCCATGGCTTTAAGCTGGCAGGAAGGCAGCGCCCTCAGGGTGCCAGCACCTCGGCTCTGCCACACCAGGGCTGGGCTGGCGGCAGCCACACTCCCAGCATGCCTTGGGGCATCCCCACGGCATGCTGGGAGCAGGGCTGCTATGGGGCACCACGGCTCAGCCCGGGGAGACGCGGCCCCTGCCTCCGTGGAGCCCCAACCAGCTCTTTCCCCCTGCCCCAGAGCCCCAGCCCAGACCTCCTGCCCCATGGCCCCAGCTGCCACTGACTGCCCCAAGGCCCCAGCTCTGTCCCGGTGCCCCACAGAGCCCAGCACAGAGACCTCCTGCCCCATGGCCCCAGCTCGAACCTCCACAGCAGGTGCCCACAGGGGCAGTGACTGTGGCAGATTTCGAGCACCGTGCACTCTGACCTCCGTTCCCGAGACTCTGCCAGGGGCATTACCAGCACGGCCCCCAAGAAAGCAGCCTCCACGTCAGCCCCTGCTGTTCCTCTCTGCAGAGGAGGCAGGACCTTCTGCCTGAAGCACTGGCTGGGGCCCTGGGAGCTGCAGATGCTCTGTGGTGCGAAGGAGGTGCCTGGGCAGGAAGAAGCTGGCGGAGGAGGAATTGTGCCCCAAAAGCAGGAATTCCCTCATCCTCCTCTGGCCCACTGGCACGTGTGTTGACACTTGCTGGTGAGTCGTGGGGACATGTCATGTGGCAGGGTTGGACGCCATGGCACAGTGCTCAGGCTTCATGCTTGTCAGGAATGGCGGGCTCCAGGCTGGGGGTGGGAAGTGGAAGGAGAGGCACCCCTCGGTTTTCAGGCATGCCCACATTGCCTACTGCATTGCCACCGTGGCCTCTGTGAAAAGCCCGTGCAGGGAGTGTGCAGCGTGACATGAGCAAGGGCAGGTTTGCAGGGGGGAGTGGGGCTGAGAGGTGAGCATGTAGACAGCTGGGACCAGATGGCGCCAGTGTGCAGGGGTGCACTTCTGTGTCCTTCAGCCCCCAGTCAAAGTGATGACTTGTGGTCTCCAAAACCAGCAGACTGGCTTTCACCTGGCAGCCTTTACACCCATTTGAGCACCAGCCAGCACTGTTCCTCTTAGCAGTTCATTGCTCCTGAATAGCAGGCAAGGAGTGTTGTGGGCGAAGGGGGCCGCCCATATGAAATCTGGAGAGCCACAGTGTTCACAGCAGAGCTTGTCCGTTCATGGGTATCCCCAGAGCTCTGGAGATGCAGGAGCCAAAGGGAGTCCTGGGAGGATGCCTTTTGGCTTAACGAAGCTTTGTGTCAGGCAGCCCCTGCCTCGTTTGATCCTAGCTTTGGATCTCAAAGCAAATAGAAAGCTCGGAAGGAGAAGAAAAGTCTTTTTATGCATGCCCTGCTGCTGTTGAGATTTGTTTAGGCCTCTTCTTTGCACTGTGCATGCTACTGCATTGTGTAACCCTGCAGACTGGTGCTTCCACCGAGGGTCGTCGGCCTTATACCGGAGGAGCCATCACTATGGGGTTTATGTAGGCATCAGAGGGGCAAGTGTTTGTCTGGAGAAGGGCTTTGTTCAGCCTTCTCATGCCACACCAGGACTATGTTCCTGGAGTAATGCCATCAAAGCAATCTGATTTTGACTAATAGTGGGATTAATGAGCTTTGTCAGGTCTTGAGCTGTCCAACTAAGGATGCTCGTTATGAGCCCAGGCCAATTACAGACTTAGCTGCTGCCTTCAGACATGGGGCTGAGAGCGATCCTTTTTTCTTTCATGGCCATTTGTGTTTCAGACATAGAGACAAGATGCTCTGAGGTAGTTCTGTTGCAAGGGAATAATCCCTCCCTGCAGCTCACATTGCGGGTGGGCTCCATCCTCCCTGCTAGGCTCCCTCAGAATGTTCTTTATTCTAAAATTAAATGAAAAATTGGGTTTCTAAGTAAAGGCAGCAAAATTGCCAAGACCCCAACAGAGCAGAATCCTGGAAAATTTCAGTGGGGCATAAATGGAGGTGGTCACTGAAGGAGTGGGGCAGGGAAGGAAGAACAGCCCCCTCCCCAAACTGGCAATTGTGTCCTTGTTTTCTTCTGTATCCTTAGCAGCGGGCAGTAAATTCCAGCTCTTCAGGGCTGTCCCTGCACAACTCTGTGGCCTCCTTTTGGGTTTGGCAACAGAATTCAACTGCCAAGAAGCCTGTCAGCCAACCCTTCAAGTCTGCCAGTGCAACTCTTATCCTAAACCCTACCCGACAAGCACCCCATAGTTCCATTAAGGATCCCAAATCCTATTTTCCACTGCCATGTTCCCTACGAGATCAAAGATCAAGAATACCTCGAGCCCACCTCCGCCATATGTGTCAACTCACAGACCCAAGTGAGGGCTGCTGCCTACAGACTTGGAAATAGAGAGTTCAGTCCCCTGTCCTGCAAAGACCTTTGGCATCCCAGACTATTTTCACACAATGATGTCAGACCATGCAGACATACCACTTGCCCCCACCCATGAACATGAGCTCTAACCTTATTGTAGTGCAATGCCTTTCAAACTGAAGAACTCAGCACTGAGGATAAGCTGGCTGCTGTTGCAAGGCCATGGCTGAAGAAGGTAGAGTCCAGGGGGTGGGGGAACCTGGATGTGTTGGTGGCCGCACAGGCTACAGCCAACACGGAGGGGGTCTGTGAAGTAAGTGCCAAGGTCTGGCTGAACTCCTGGAGCAAGGGACTCAGCTGAGGAAGACTCCAGGGGCTGTTTGGGGAAAGAATGGTCCCGCTGTGGTGGCCTGGTTAGGTTGTGCGTGAGGACGCTGACTCTGGATGGAGGGAAGGCAAAGGAAGGGAGGAGAGGACTAAAAGGAGACATGGCTCAGCCTAGCAGGAGGAGAAGAAATGAGTAATTGGAGCAAGTGACAGAAGCAAGCGTGGGAAGTGCAGTTTAGGGCATTACCTAGATAAGCTCAAGCAGCTGGAAGTCCAGACTGGCACTCAACCTAGCCTCCACAGGTAACGACACAGACTGTGAATGCTCGTAATGGCAGAACTGAGCTGAGGCCAGGGTTTACCTTGTTTCAAGCAAAGACAGGCTGTGAGGCGATCAGAAATTGCAAAAAAGTCATTTGCGCATCCTCTGCAGACATGTCCCTCGTTTGTAGCTGGCTAACTCTGCTCCTAAATTCACTGTTTCCACCATTCTCTTATTTCTCCCTGAAGTCCAGCTGAGCCCCTTCACTTTTGGGCCATAGCCACCTGCTGCTATTTCAGTCTGCCCTCACCCCCATGCATATCTGAAGACCTCTTTCCCAAAAGCTGTTCCTGTGAGGTAATTACATACTCAGTTATTTCCAGTTGATAAACCTCGTGTGCTTAGAGATGCATGCGATGGACACACATGCAGAATTACCACTACCTTAATAGCCCCAGTATTCCTCCACGCATCCCACAGTGCCAGGTCCCCTTCCCGCTTCCAGCACAACTTCTCCCAAGGAAAAATAAATAAAAATAAATCATCTCTGTAAGTGCTCCTATTCCCATGTTTTTAGCACTTCCTTTTAAACCAACTGCCCAGCTAGTCAGCTGGTATAGTTTGACTTTGATCCATTGTTACATTTGAGGTGGAGAAGCACTTCCAGTTTCCAAAGCATTTTTCATACCTACTTTCTTGTCTGGTTTCATTTAATTCAAAACACACTCTATTATTACATACTATATGACTGTATTGCAATGTCTATGGTATACATTCTGAAATATCTAATAATTTCTTTATTGAAATTAAATGATTCAAAATGATCAAAGTGAAGCATTTTGATTTTTCTCAATTGAAATTTAGCATAATTGACCCAGAAGACATTTCAATGTTTCAACATTGCTCTCTCATGCAAAAGGAAGATTAGAGAAGTAGGAATTCACCATTGAAGAGAAACACTATTTGCCCAAAGATGGGAGAGCTTTGGAGAGCAGCCTCCACCAGGAATATCAATGACTCCCCCACTGCTTCTGACCTTCCTTCTCTTTCTGCAGGTGTGGGAGTGAGGGCAAATTTAAGATAGCATTTAAAATACCAGCAGGAAATTAGTGGAAATGGAAAAGGTCCCATGTCCCTGTAAGATGAGTTTGCAAGAGAGAGATGATGAATTATCTTCTTGAATGGCCTGTCTCCTTCCTTTACTACAAAGGCAGCTTAGACAACCAGATTAGATTCAGTCACCTAACTTTTAAATAGCTTAACTGCTGGGAGATGAATCCCATCTGCTGTATAGACATGTGGCATGTGTTCAAGATCCATGATGGGTCTGGATCTACTGCACAGTTCTGTCCAGGAGATGCATTTCACATTCTCTGAAATATCACACTGAGCTGCACCGTGTGCTGTTCTGACTGTCTTTATGTGCACAGTAAACTATGCACATCCCGAAACCTGGGATGCATGGAGCCTAATCAACATGACATGGAGAAAGCATGTGTGAAATTGCACGTGCATGTGTAAAAAAAACAAAAACAGAACTCCTGCCCTGGAAATCCACCAGCCTTACCCTCCCAAGCCTGCAGTTCTGCGCCATGCCATCACACCATATTTCCATACCACAGCAACGCAGGAGGCCAGGCTCCATGATTACTCTTTCAAATGCTCATAGGTGTGAAACACTTGGGGAAAACATACGGGAAGACTTCCTTACTGAGCTTTAGCTGTATGCAAGTGACCTATTTAAAGCTAATCAGGCTTCCTCTGTGTTCATCAGAGAGAAAGAAGTTAGCATCTTCACAGAGCGCTTCTTCCTTAGGACAAGTTGAATCATCTCCAGGAGCTGCCTGTCTCTCTCTGTTGAGTCCAGAGGGGGTTTAGATGACTAGATTAGATTCAGACAAAGCTTTTAGGTGCTTTCTGGTAGATGACATGAGTGTTTTCACCCACAATCCTCACCCATTTCTCCCTTTTATCTCTACTGAGAGATCTCCAACCACCCAGGCACCAGCATGAAGTCCTTCAGTAGGATGCCTGAATTTAGGCGAGATGAACTGAATCCTAAGAGTCAGTTACTCTAACACAAACAGATAATGTAACTCCCTGTATTTCTCTTATTGCCAGATGTTGAACTTTTGACGTATTTGGTGACATAATCAATACGTTCATAATGGATAATTTGCTGAAGGAGCACAGTAACTTAGTTCCTGCAAGGTGGAAGTTTCACAGTTATTCAATTCACCGCACAGAAGAAAATCCTCTTGTCTTCCCTTTACTCTGCTTCCCCAAATACTTGTGCTGCTTCCCCAGCTATAATACTGGATTGTGTCACTTCCTCCTTTACCTATGGATGTCCCCTTGTATGACTTTTCATAATTAACTTGTGTGGGAGAATTATGACAATTTTCAGAAAAGTTTTTTAAAATGTAGCGCCCTACTATGGCTAAAGAAAATCCAACAAATAAAATAGCCATCTTCAACTTACCGGAAAGCATCAGCACCAGTGTATACACATTTATACACACTGAGGTTTGTGCCTTCGCCATCTGGTGGCAAAGCACGATCATAGCATGTCCACAGAGCTGAGAAAGTTTTTGGACCCTATCTATTTGTTTGAAAATGGGGATTCGAAATAAGTAAGATGGTTGAGAAAGTTTCTGTTTTCCAACGTTTGTTGATAATACCATCAGTTATATACACACATCATTTGGAGATCTTCTATTTTGTAAATAGGTGATACTTATTGTTTACTGCTGCTACTTGTTTTAATGTATTACCTTGTATTATATTGTACTGACCAACATTGCATTGCATCATGTCTGAGTGTTGTGGCACAAAAATATCCGACATGCTCTTTTCAGATAGTTGACTATGCATCTAGTCATAGGCTTGAGCAAAAGGCTGTCCCAGCTTATTCCAGTTATAGCTGAGCACATTGATTGATCTTACCCAAATTTAAACCTCTGCAGCAGATTTGAGTTCATATGACCTTGTCAATTTAATCTTCCTTTAAAGTTAATAAAGAAAAAAGGGGGACACTTCTTGGGCACCGTTCATCTTTTCTTAGAAGGGACATCTTCATAGCCCAGGATCCATGAATCTTCTTCGTAAACTATGAAGAACACGAGATGAACAGCTTAGGTGAAGGCGATTACTTCTGAGATCATATACCTTATATCATAGACAGCCATAGCACAGACAGCAAAAACCTCACATCTTGTCCTTCCAACTGGGGAATCCAAGTCAGTGAGTGTAATTATAACCCGGTTACTTTCTCGTGTATCCTGAAATATTGGAGCTGAGAAAGATATCTGAGCCATATTACATACTAAGATCAAATTAAAAAAAAAAAAAAGTACTTCTCTTCTTCTTTTTTCTAACTCTTACATCGCATAGGAGGGAATTTACTAGTTGCACTGGATAGTATGAAATTTGCGTTTTCCTGGCCTTAGAAATTAGTAGCTGAAAGATCTAGTTCCCATCTCTAGTTTCTTTGCTATGAAGGATGGCCATTCATTTTCTTACACCCACTGCTTAATCCTGCCTGCTATAACACTGGATTTCAACACAGTTAGAGTTGCTTGCTTTCTCAACTGGGAAGTAACATCTGTGTTCACTTTGGAAGTTCTTGTATGATCCAACCATAAGTTGCTATGTAATTGCTTCTGAGACTTTTTTTTTTTTCTTTCAGTAAGGACTGGATTATTTACCAGATTTGCCTATAGACCCTTGATCTCCAGATGTCTATACACACATATAGAAGCTCCATCGTTAACCAGATAGATAAAAGCCTTTTCAGATCTCCTTCTTTTTCAGAGTGCTGGGTATTACCAAGAGTGGAATAAATCCAAATCTTCTCAACATTTTGGAAAGAGACCATCTCTGTTATACAAAACAGAAATAACAGAGATAAAGTCTGTTTGTATTTAAAAGTAGACTGAAATTTAGCAAAACATCATTTCAGGACAATGTGGAACTAGAAGGTTACAGTCTAGGAATCCTAGAATAGCCTCATTTTCACACGTGTTCTTTGTGGCTTGTATGTCCAATTCATTGATAGAATTGATACAGCAGCAGCAGATTGTAGTGATGTATTCTTCTGTGCAAACAAATTGCAGTTACTTACCTTTGGTTTAATAAAGACGTGATAAGTGAAAATGGATATGAATTTAACTCTTTTCATAGTCGTGGAGTTTAAGTGCAGTTGACATCTACTCTGGAATATCATTGTAACCCCATGCAGACAAATGCATTTGAAACCTTATTTTCCCCAAAGATGCTCTCCATCCATTTCTGTCTTCACAGGTAACTTTGTATATCCTGCACACCTTCAAAAGTCAGCTCATGAATTCATACGCCCATGTACCTACTAGTCAGACAGTCAGTTTGTTATGAGTGTGAATGGAGCTTGGTTTGGTGCAGGAACGAGCAGAATTAATCAAAGAGTGTTTTCTATCAGACATTTGTCTAGAAGAATGCCATCAAGTTGACTGGAAACAGTTGGAATCCAACCAGCAGACTTTAATATCCTTTTCTGAATACAAAAAAATATTAGTATCACAGTTATAAATATGGCAGTGAAGGAATAGTTGGTTTATTTGTAATAAAATCTGGAGTAGCTCTGCATGCATATGCCTGCTTATGGAATTCATCTCACCTAGAGATATACCTTTAAGCATGCCTTCGTTTCTGTCTTCCATCTTAGTTTCTTCTCAATAGGGAGGGGGAGGAAAAAAAGTAACAGGTGTTTTTACAGAATGGTTCATGTGAGTATCTTAGACATCTGCTACATGATGAGATGAGTTATGCCATAGAAGTGCCCATTTTTTCCTTCCTTTTCCCTATTCAGGATGTGTGGAATGATAAGCTCAGGAGGCTGCAGCCAGGGCCTGTCCCTCTGGCCCTGAGCAAGGTGAGCAGAGAAGACTTGGAGATGGTAGCCGAGTTCAACCAAGAGTCCAGATGACCAGGAGAGTTCCTGGTGATGAAGCAGGTATGAGGTCAAGCTGAGAAGTCAGCCTGCGGGTCAGAGCCAGGATCAGGCCTGGTGAGGGTAACCAGGGACAGAGAGAGTCCAGTGCCTACTGGGCAGGCCCAAAGTGACAAGATAGGTCCAGGGTCAAGCTGGGAGGTCAGTCCACAGGGCAGGGTCCAGAGCAATGGAGTCTGCACGCTGAGCTGAGCTGAGGTGAGCTGAGCTGAGCTGGAGATCAGTGCTCCTCTAGGGAAGCTCAGAGAGAAACTGAAGGCCCAGGGTTGAGCTTAAATGGGGCTCCTTGGCCCATGGGCAGGAGGTGCAAGTGGATGCCTCAGGCGAGGATGATCAGGCCCATTAAGGCCTGTTAGTGCCCTCAGACCCTGGAAACAGTAGTCATTGAAATGCTCACTAGCATATGTAATTTTGATTTCAGAATTCAAAGAACTGGGAAATGTTACTACCTCTTTAAGGTCTGTCAGAGACTATTTCTTCTCTTTGCAGTCTCATTTAGCCTACTTCCCGCTAACAGCTCTTGAACATTGATACGTATGTATTTACCATTATTAGACTGTGACTTAGTGGCATTCATAGTGCTCCAGCTTCACACTGGAACAATCTAGGTAGATAATGTATGTTATGGCTGGTTTGGGATAACACAGACAAGTGATTACATTTCAGAACGGCATTTTGGATGAAATCAGTATTGTCCTCATTGACCAAAGGAAGTAAGCTGTTCACCGCTAGCGGGAGCATATGATCATGATCGTTTTTTGCCAGTTGTTCTCCAGAGTGTTTCAAGACAAGATTGCTTACCTAATGTGAACAAATATCTGAGCAAAACGGCAGGAGAAAATTACACCACAGTAGCTGAGTTCCTCCTCCTAGATCTAATCAACAAGGCAGAAGCACAGCCCACTCTCATTGTAATGCTTTTAATTATTTGCCTGATGACTGTAGTTGGAAATCTGGGCTTGACCGCATTGATAAGGATTGTCTCCCCAAACCACCCTCCCAAATAGCTTTTCCTTAGCCATTTGGCAGTCTTAGACCTCTGCTGCTCAGGCATCACCCCCAGGACGGTGGCCAGTCTCTTAGCAGAGAGCAAAGCTGTCTCATTTGGTGGCTGTGCTGCCCAGATGTATTGTTTCTCTACATTTTGCACCAACGAATGTCTCATTCTGGCTGTGATGGCATATGACCAGCTGGAAAACACTGCTATACAAAGCTGTCATGTCATGAAGCCTCAGCATCCAGCTGTGACTTGGTTCTTACTCTTGTGGGTCTCTAATCTCAATGATACACAGCAGCTGTGCCTTTTGGGTGTCCTTCTGCCATTCCAGCATCACCAGTCACTTCTGTGGTGTGGTACCCCTGATGAGCCTCTCCTGCTTTGACATCGGGGTTAACAAGATCATCCTCACAGCATTTTGCATCTTAGGTGACATCTTTGTCATACTGGAGGTACGCATTTCCTACATCTACATCATCTCTGCTATCCTGGAGTGCCACTCCAGCAAGGGAAGGCACAAAGCCTTCTCCTCCTGTGCACTTGATAGTTTTTGCCATATCCTTTGGCACTCCAGCTACACACCCCAGAGCTCTGGCTCCTTGCCTGACCAAGACCAGGTGATGTCTGTGTTTTATACAATGGTAAGCCCCACGGTCTACAGCTTGAGGACCAAGGAGGTCCTCAAAATGAGGCACTGAACAGACTGTTACATGGAGAAAATTGTTTGTCAGTCAATAAAACCTCCAAAGGAGTTGGAACAGGTGCTTAAAAAAGTAAAATGATGAGTACAGCTGTTCATGGATGAATTTATTCTGAAATAATTGCTCGTTATGCAACAGAAGTAGGAGAAAAGTGAATGCAGAAGAAAGAAATAACTGTAATATTAAAGACTTTTCTGTAACAGCAAGAGTTACAGCTTTACTGTGAGAAAGTGACACTTTTGAAGGCGATTATTTTCACCTAAGTTTTTACTTTCAAGTTTGATGCCTTGAAGACATCCCAGCTTTGTTTTTGACTGTTGCTAACTAGTACCAGTTCAGCAGTATCGCTTCCATGTTCTGTTTCCATTCCCTTACCTCATACATCCTTGTAGTCTTTTTTTTCCTGACTCACAGTCTGAAGGGGATCATTAATCTTTTAGCAAAAGTGGGTCACATTCATCAGGCACCTTAGACTGTTTACAGTATTAGTGATGTGGGCAACTCGAGTCTTCGATGCAAGAACAAAGTTACCACACAGCACATGGTCCTGAGGGACAGCCTACCCTCTTTTGTTGTGGGTGAATATCCTTGAATCAATTCACAAGCATCGCAGGCTAAAAATGTGCACACAGAGGAATTTTTTACAAATGCTGAGGCTGGGATTCATCTTACTTAAGTTTAGACTTTTGTTAATAAGCTGCCAAAGCATAAACCAAACTTGTAGGCTCTTTCTATAGCTCATGAAGGCAAATAAAAGTCTGTTTGCCTCCATAGTTTGATCACACCTGTCTCTGTCTCCCTTGAAAGGTCTATATTTATATCTATGAATTACAGGAAGAGTGTAGAGTGACCAGCTCAGGTTTATGGAATTATTTCAAGTCCACGTTAATGCAGCTTAATGCTGCCCTGAGTTCTGGTTTTGGATCACATTCCATCTGACTCAGGGAGCTGGCTCATAGAGAAAAAAAAGCCACTGGCTTCAGTAGAGAAAGACTTCAGTCTCAGCTGCTTTGGCCAGGGAAGTAGCACAGAGAAGGAAACGTAACCTGCTATAACACTGCCTCAATACACAGAGTTATTAGACAAATGGGTGTAAGACGATTTTTCCCTATCCTTAGGAAGGACTGCAAGTAAAGGTCCCATAAAAAGCTACACTCCCTCTCACTGGGTCATCACTCAGAGCAACCCATTCTGCCCATCCTGAACCACTTAGACCCCTTAATGTGTAAACGTAGTGTCTGAGGAAGAAATATGTTCCACTCTTCCATATCCATAGCTTTATCGTTAAGACTGACAGGTGTCATTAAGCAGTAACCAGTCAGTTCCCAGAGCAACTCTGGCAGCATCTAGAAGTACAAATTTTCTGCAAGCAAACATTTTCATGCTTCCTAGAATACCATGGAGGTTTCAGATATTCCTGACTAAACTGTGAGAGAGGACTACAGCAAAGAAAGATAAATAACCGAGACAAGCAATACCTGTTGATCCACTTTTAACCCAGCTATCTCCTGAACACCACGGCTTTCACATAGTCTAGACGAGAACTCCGGAAGCCATTACATTGCCAGTCTAATGCAGTCTGGAAGAGGACTCGGTCCAATGCAAATACATTGCAGACCTCACGGTGCAGCCCAGACAGACGAGCTTCCCTCACTCATCATCTTACACATGGCACTGCACATTCGCTGTCCCAGGAGTCGCCCCCACTCCACAACACGAGCAGCCACTGTAAGCACAGTCTAACCAAGGCTGCGTTACCTGGGACATTTCTGCCTGCCTAAGCCCCACTGATGACTTTTGCTGCTAGGGACAGTCAGAGCAGATCACTCTTCAGCTGAGTAACCCAATTCAGCTCTTTCCTCTGAAGGCCAACAGTTTGTCGAACAACCTCTAAGCCCTCGAAGTAGCACAAGTAAGCTAGCTTTCCTGGCAGGTAGAGATGTCCTTTTAAACTCCTGCCAGAATCAGGGGAAGGGGCTTCGTTCATATGTCTCAAAGGCTCCTCAGCTTCCCAGAACAGCTGTCTTCATCATCTTATCGTAAAGTAATTTCAATAAGTGTCCAGTGATATTGCAAGAACAGGGAGAGAGGTTAATGGCAAACTGTTTACTAAAGCATGATATCTATGTCAACATCTTCCAATAGACCATTATTTTTCTTTTCTTCAAAAGAGTTAATTATTCAAGGACCTTACAAGAAAATTATATGTGGGATTAGGTGGAAATGCAAAGGCAGTGTTAAGGGAGAGGCACCAGAACTCTAAGCAAATCACCAGCGATTACCTACTTGAAGAATTTTCTATCTGCATTTGAAGAATTTTCTATCTGCATTTGAAGAAAAATCTACGCCGATGGATGGACACATAATCTGAGCCTGGATGGTTCACACACGAACAGGTTATCACAGCAAAATATCTGCTCCACAGATGAGCAGGCTGCCTGAAACTAGATGGTCCATGAGCCAAAGAGGTTATCTAACAAAGGACACGAGTCCAAGGGTAGATGTGTTATTAGAGACAACAGGAGTCTTCTGTGGAAAAACCAGCTAACTGTGTATCAGGACTGTGCATTTTAATGAGAGGAAGAATTATCAAGTTTGATCATAATTAATAACAGAGGTGGATTCACATTCAGATGGCATACTTAATGCTTAAACTCCACAGAGTTGCACTGCAGCTCTTCAGAGTCAGATAAGCAGAATTGATTCCTCTGATATCTTACACTGTACTGCTATTTACGTGAATATGGTCTTATTATTATTAAAAGAATTTTTATTAAAGTTTGCAGTCTAAAGCTTTGTTAAGCTTTGTTTGTCAGTTGATAGGGACAGACATGACGAGGGTTCACTGAATTTGCTAGGATACTTATGTCATCAGTTTCACTAGTAAAAAGTAGTAAGGGCAGGGAAGGAGACGGGCATGTCCTATGATCAATGACAACAAAGACACCCTTAGAGGATGATTCCTTCTGCTTATCACACTTATCTTAAGATGGGATGAATTGTCCTTTGAAGGTGATATTGCTTCCTTTGTCTATAGGGGGAGCCTAGAATAGATGTTGACTAGACCCCTAACCAAGGGTAGGGGAAATTAATTCACAGAAAGATTCTTCATTACAGTGCACCTGCTGAGACTCCTAATTAAGGCCTGGTGTCTTGCAGGAGATCTAATTTACAGACATTAAACTGTATCGAGAGTCATAAATACACCAAGTACTTCAGTAACACCATTTTTCTGAAGAAAGAATTCCGAAGCGGCAAGCTGAGTGTTAGAATATCACATTTGATATTGAAGTTGTTTCTCAGCGTGTCACTCCACTAATGTTTCACAACGCCCAGGCTGCAGGTCTGCTGCAACATACAGGGAAAAGAATGAGCTGTTGCTCCAAAGGCAGTACTGAATTGCATAGTTCTGTAAACATCAAAGCAAAGAACATTTATCTGGGCATTTACCTGGAGCAGGGAGGGGCTCTATTGTAAATCTGAAGTCCTAAAGTTTTTCTGTTTAGATAAATCTTCTGACTTGTTTCAGTAAGATGTCTTTCAAGTGAAGAAGGAAGCTACTCACTCTTACGAAGGTACATGAAATGTTTGTAGCTTTTGAAATAAGAGTTTATTTCTGGGGTCAATACGGCATAAAATATCTCACACCTTCATGCAAGAAAGGTAGGCCTATTTCTTCATTTTAGAGATGAAAAAGATCATTTTCAATCTGCAGATAGAATCATAGAATCATTTAGGTTGGGAAGGATTTCTGGAGGTCATCAAGTCCAACCTCCTCCTCACAGCAGGTTCAGTCAGATCAGATTGCTCCGGCCCGATCCAGCTGAATTTTAAATGTCAGCACAGATGGAGATTCTACAAATTTGCACCTAATCCAGTGTTTGATCACTCACGTTAGGGCAGGAGAGGGAAATTTCCTCCTTCAGTTTCCCAAGTAGTCCATGGAAGAGAGCAACCTGTTGATAGCAAGCTCATTGAAGCCCTTTTCTGAGAATTAACTGGGCTAGTTGCTGTGCTTTAGGGCAGAAAACGTTGGGTAGGTTGGAGATAAACAACAGCCAGCTATGCAAAGATAACTCAGTGTGTAAAGGCAGTCTGGTCTTCTGTGCACCTAAGCAGGGTAAGCATTTTGCTCACTTAAACTGTGTACCTAACCATTATAGGCTGGTTTTAATCCTGCTGTCTGCTTCTTGAAAAGGGCAAGTACTTCTGAAGATTTGGCTCAAGGGGGGAATAAACTGGCTTGGTATCTACAGTATCTTCTCTTGCCTTTCTGGATGAAACAGGTCAGTAAGAGAATAGTTTTGTACATATGCAATACCTTGAAGCCTATGCTAGAAACAGACCTCAGCAAGAATTGAAACCTCCATTCAGTCACCCACATGATAAGAACTCCGCTTTGAGAGCGTCAGCCAGGTTACTGGTAACCTCCAATAGATTAACAATAATTTTTCATGTGAGGTGAAGCTGGTAGAACCTTTACAGGGATGAGTGATTCCCTTTTTGTTCAGGATTCCTTCCCTTTTAGCATGAGATTTTTCCCCCTCTAAATGGAAAGTATTTCATTTGGTGACTCTTCCCAATTTATTCCTGAGCAGAAGATGGCCACTTTTCCTTGACAACAGGGATGCAAGCAAATGAGAAATCCTTTCTCAGCCAAACCTGGAGGATCTTGTGGTATCTCCTCCTCTTTGGGAAGATGCAAAGCTGAGTTTTCCTGCTGCTGTTCCCATTTAGTGCTTGCCACCATTTCTTTCAAGAGAGGAAGCTCTTACTTTCTTCTGCCAGGATGTGGATTTGTTATTTGTATGTTTACAAGTTGCAGTCCCAAAGGTCAGGGTGGTGGAGGTCCATGTAATGAAGGCAGGTCTTAGCAAGTTGGCACAGCTGCAGCCTAACCATTATATTCCCATTTCAGCAAGGCTGAACAGGGGCTGCTTTGCCCTGTTAATGGACTTTGTGGCCCATACTGAGCTCTAACTACCCTCCTACCAATGCCCGAGGGAGTTAGCTAGTAGGCAAAAAATGTATTGGTGATTGCAATACAGGAAGAATGATGTCTGAACTAGTGTCAAGACCACCTGTCTTCAGGAACAAGTGGGCCATTGCCCTTGGAGTGGGCCATTTGGACAATACTGTACACCCAACCGTGGCCATGAGTGAGGGGAGAAGAGTGCTCCATAGATGTCCTCAAGAAAAGCAGACTTTTTTCCTTAAAAAAGGAGAAAGAGGACACACGAAAACCATTGTAGTGCCGGACTAGGAATGGTGTTTCACAGTGCTGCTGCTGCCTTTTGAATAAATTATTTTATCTTTCTGCGCTTTCTTATCTCACCTGAAAAATAGGAACAGTACTCCCTTGTATCACAAGTCATTTCAATGCGTAATTAAAGAAGTCTACTCAGAAGCTATGATGAAAATGTGCCGTACTTCCTTGTGGCTACTGAGACAATCAATTGTGTGTTGCCAGTTTCCCATTACTTCTAGGTGTTGAACCAGTTTCTTGTCGGGAGATAACATGAGTGTGCTAGCAACATGCCTGAGAGGAATCACTGTGTGGCCATTGAGTTTATCCTCTCTGGACTAACAGAAAGCCAAGAGGTGAAGGTAACCCGCTTTTTTTAAGCACATTAATAGGGAATCTTGGAAGGATCATGTAGATGAATGTTGATCCCCCGGCTTCACACACTGTGTACCTTTCCCTCATAACTTGGCTTCTGTGGATTTCTGTTACTCCTCAGCTATCTCCCCGAGGTTGCTGGTGAACTCTTCAGCAGTGAGGAGAGCCACTTCAGTCGGTGCCTGTGTGGCACAGCTATTCACTTGTCTCCTCATGGCTAGTGCTGTGTGTCTCCTGCTGGCAGTAATGGCATATGACTGCATGTGGCTCTCTGTAACCCTCTCCTTTATGCAACTGTCATGTCCTCAAAAGCCTGTACACAGATGGTAATCATCTCCTATTTCACTGGCTTTGTCCACGCACTTGCGCAAACTATCTCCACCTTCACATTCTCTTTCTGTGACTTTGGTGTTATCGGTCATTATTTCTTTGACATCCCCCTAGGATCCAGCTTTCATGCTCTGACACCTATAGCAAAGAGACGGTACTTCACATTTTTGGTGTGTTTCGTGGCACCTTCACATCTCTGGCAATTCTCATCTCCTCCATCTACCTCATCTCCACCACCCTGAGGATCCACTCCTCCAAGGGCAGATGCAAAGCCTTCTCCACCTCTGCTTCCCATCTGAGAGCTCTCTTCTTGTTTTATGGCAGCACCGTTTTTATGTGCGGTAGCCCAACATCCTGCTACTCATTGGACTGAGATAAATGGGCCCCTCTGTTCTCTACAGTGGTGACTCCAGTGCTGAATCTTACCAGCTACAGCCTAAGGAATAAGGAGGTGAAGGATGCTCTGAGGAGAGTTTTAGGTCATATCAGAGAAACTTCAGCAGACTTGTTAGAAAGAGAACTTTGTTTGGGGAAAATTTATCAAAACCTTGGTACAAAGAGTAGGACTTCCAAGGAAGATTTGATCAGCTTCCAAGGGTGAGATTCAGAAAGGTACTTAATTGTTAGAAGGGATTTTAGGTGGACTTTTAACTGGTTGTATCTGCAACTTCTATCTTGAAAGATTGTGTTCCTCTGCTGCTGAAAGCTGGAGGAATCCTGACTCTTAACTTGCAAGTTCCAAGCACAAACAGGACTCCTGCCTGAGGAGTGCGTGGCACAGAATTGCAGTTCTCTGTTCTTTTAGGAACGTTTGCTCATGTAGGAAAACCACCAGTCCGTCAAGATGAGAAAAAGCTTTCAGAGATATTCAAGAGGAGAAAAGAAATGTGATTTGAATTTACGGCCATTTCTGCTACGTCTTCAGTATTTGAAAGGAGTAGCCTCTTCCAGTGCAACACACAGAACCTGAAGTTCTGGAAAGGAAATCTTGGAGAAGAGACACCCGTGTTTTTGCCCCCCAAACACTAGCGAAAGTAACTGTCCCTCTTCTCTTAAATCTCCCTCTTCTGTCACTCATTACTACCTCCTTTTTCCCCTTCTGCCTGGAAACATGAAAAAACTACAGAAATGCAGAAAAGATTGATTTCTAATTTTGCTACCATTGTGAAGTAACAAGAACTTGTTCCTGCTTTTCATCTCCACATATCAGCAATCCACTTGAGGCAACTGAGTGAACTGGTAGTTATTTTAAGGACATTGGACATAATTTGAAAGTTAATCAAGCTGCAGTGTTCTTTCACTTAAAAAAATGCTGAAATAAGATGGTGACTTACCAACTACATGTCTGCCATCAATGTGATTTTGAGAATAAACGAGCAATCATTTCTGGGAGATGAGAAAGTTGGGAAAGGCTTTGGAATCCTTTTATCAATTCAACTAAGCTAGCTCTAAGGATAGGTGTTCTATCTCTAGTAGATGTTTCATCGCTTCTGGCTGAGTTTACAAATGCTGTCCCTCAGTAGGCAGAAGGAGTTGAAATCTTTATTGAGCTGAAAGTGACAGAATTAATCTCAGACAGGTGAGAGGTTCCTGCCTCTGCATAAGGTTTAGAGTCAAAGGGGGATGGAAAGAGGTCTTGCAGATTCCCTTTGCATTTCACTGCAAGCCTGTTAGGGCTGTTATTTCCCCTGACTTCCTCTCCTTAAAGCTGTGTGTAACTATAGCAAAGATTGTGTCCCTGTGGTCATCTATGGCACCCTAAAGAAGGATTTTACAAGTCTCAGGAAAATACAGCCTTTTGGTGCTGCTAGTTGTCAGCTTTCTGTTGCTGCAGAGGCTGAAGCTCAAGGTTTATCTCTTATTTCTCATCATTAAGTATCATCAGATATGTGAAGATCACAGTTTTTACACGTATCAATGTTGCACTGTCCTTATCTTGAACAGAGAAGTGAGATTTTTAAACCAGATTTCTGAGGTGTCCAAAATTGTCTCTTTCAGTGGACTCCCAGCTCAAAGGAAGGAAATAGCTTGAGAAGAAATCACAGGCATCATTTTACTTTATTGTGTATGTTTACAGGTCTCTGGGAAGAGCAATGTACACTACTACTCTTCCAGAAAAAGACAGGTAGGTTGTCATCAAAGAGCTTCCCTGCACAGCAATGAGTCATGTCTGCACACCTCTCTCTGCGTTGATGTTTAAGATAGTCAAAGCCATCTCGAGCTAAGCATCAGCAGAACCGGCAGCATGTTTCAATCAAGAATCACAATCTCAAACCTAAATATGCTTTCTGACAAATATCATCAAAAAGAACAGATTTTCATAAGCCCCGCATTCATCTAAGTCCTGCATTCACCTATCCCTTAGTCTCCACCTGAAGAAACCCAGACCCAGATTTGGGAAAATGCCTGCCTTGAATCACTTGTCATGACAGCAATGCTAAAGTAAGTCTATTTGCGGTAGAACAGCATTGTCCAGAGTCAGGAGGTCCTAGGGGCATTTGGGGGTTTCCCTGCTGCAAACAGTTGAGGAAAACTCGATGAATCAAGAACAGTACTGTTAAGAATTTTAGGGAAATTTTCAGTGTTCAGCTAGGAATTAGGTTAGATCTTATGGAGTATGGAGAGATATTGGATCCCTGTATTTCCACTGAGATACCTATTCCTTAGATCTTTATAGTGTAAAGCACCAGACGACTGGCCAAAGTATGAACCTTCATCCAGTCTCTTAATAAAGCGGTGAAAAATGTCCCGACAATTGAACTGGATTGTGGCTCCAACATTGACTATGGTATTTAACCGTGCTTAGATTGCTGCTCTGATAGATTATAAAGCTCAGCTATGACATAAGGCCAAGGCCTTGGAAAGGCGTTAGCAGAGCTCCTTTAAATGAAGCGTTCCCAGAGACACCAGGTTGGCACAGACTGATGAAAATCGGAGTGAATGCCTGGCATCGGGGAACGACCTCTGTGTCCATCAGTGTTCCTGGGAGCCTTGGAAAGCCTAGTACAGTGTATGTCACCCTTCACTGTAAGGCAGACACCTAGTGCAGCATCCTGCTCCTCTCATGCTCCTATTTTACCATGCAATGAATCTCGGTCCCCTCAAAGGTCTCTTGCTGTCTTCAGCAGCTCTCTCAAGTTGAGGCACCTCATGTCAGCACACCAATATATGTGAGATGAAACCTGCTTGTGCTGTGCCATCCTGAAGGATTTGCTTTCTCTTGGAAGCTTAGCACCACCATCACTTTTTTTGTGTGGAAACGTGAGCAGACACCACTCTCCGAAGCTCGTAGGAGCTAGTGGGAAAGCATAACCTCTCAAAATGCCTAGTTATTCCTCTTAATGCCAGGAGAAGCCTAGACCTGAGACTTACACAGCTCTAAGGTGTCTAAAGGTAAAAGCCACAATACCACCCCAAAGGCTCGGGTTTGACTGGTGACAATATGCTCACATCCTTGTGACTGACAATTTCCAAAGAAAGATGAAAGCTACATGAAACCTTGAATTTAGTTTCAGTTCTACTCTTGTCTGCTGAGAAGATGGTGGAAGGGCGCATGTAGATGGAAATGCATGGCCCAAGGAACAGAAGTGCAACAGTGATATGGGAGGTGCAGGCAGAGAGTGCTTTGAGACGCCCTTTGGAAGAGCGTGTCCTCAAAGAGACCAAAATAATGACGTAGGACACAACAAGAACAAGCAAAGAGCCTGAGGAAATCAGACCACTATTGGCAACCACGATGCAACCAACCACGTAGGTGTCAGTGCAGGCCAGCTTCAGCAAAGCGTGTACATCACAGAAGTAGTGGTCAATCTCGTTGGGCCCACAAAACAATAGCTGAGCGGTCAGCAGGGTCTGCACCAGGGAGTGCACACAGCCTCCCACCCACGAAGCTGCCACCAGCCGGCCACACACATGCTTGTTCATAATGCTTGTGTAATGAAGCAGCTTGCATATAGCAGTGTAACGATCATACGCCATTGCTATGAGGATGAACATCTCCGTGCAGGCAAAGAGATGGACCCCAAAGAGCTGTGCTATGCAGCCCACAAAAGAGATGGTCTTCTTTTCAGCAAGAAGGTCATAAATGAGTTTGGGAACTGTGACAGTAGAGTAACTGATATCTACAAAGGACAAGTAGCTCAGGAAGAAGTACATGGGAGAGTCCAGCTGTTGACTGTTCCGTTTAGTGCTGATGATAAGCAGGTTTCCAAGAATGACAGTGGCATAGAAGACTAAGAAGAATGTGAAGCATACTTTTGCTAATGTATCATCTTGTGTGAGTCCCTGGAGAACAAACTCCGTCACATTGTTTTTGTTCTTCACATACATCACGTAGGCAGGACCTGAAGCACAGAATAAAGCCACCTGTGATGGCATTAGAAACACAGTGTTATCAGTACACATCCATGTCGATCACTGGTATGTTCAATATCAATGTATTCCCTTTTATGCCTTTTGGGGAAAGTTTCCTTTCAAAGTCAATGCTTCTCTCAAGGAGTGACAGTTGATATCTAACTCAGAATGTATTACTGAAGTGTGTAATAGCGAGCTCCACTTATTTGCTTGAGGGAGTTGGTGGAAATATCCTCCAGATTCATATTTCTGATCTTTGCCCCTTTTAAAAAGGAAGACTAGTCACTAGGTTACCTAAACATCCACTTTTGTTGTGTTGATTTGGAAACGAAAAACTGACTGAGAAGGATAGTGCATGTTACCATTTGAGTCTCAACACGTTAGACATCCCCTAAGGAATTCTGCTCAAGCAGTGAACGTACCTTCTTTTTCAACCCTCTGGAGGAATTCAACAGAACTAGTCCTTACTAGTGCTCTCTGACTCTGGTAGAATGTCCATGCATTTCTGTGCAGCCATCAATATTCACATCATGACACAAGGCAGCTGGCTAATTAACATCACTTCAACTCTCAGTGTAGATCCTTCTGGAGGAGGTAAAGTGGACACCTACCTCATGTCTGTTTAGCAGAGATGTGCCTTTAGGCACAAACTGTCTTTAAGGCGCCCTAAGTGAAATCAGACCATGTTCAAGGCATGCCAGGAAACCTGAAGCAGGAGAGTCATTGTCCTATATGTGCTGTACTGGGCTACATCTTGTGTGGATTGGTTCCAGTTATTGCTCATGAGTTTCTGGGTTGCGACCTCAGCCTCCAAAAGAGCAGGCTTGTATTTCCTCAGACCACCTTTCGTACAGTACATGGGTGAATACTGGAGATAATCTGCATTAACGATGTGTCAGTAAGGTTTTTGTACACCTCAGCCAAGTTCTGGACTAGGCATGGAAACCCCCATAAACACACCTGTGATGCCCCTGGGGTAATAAATACACCGCTGCTGAATCTCCTTTACTCACCAACACCCTTGTATTCACCTTTGCTGCACTCTAGTGTAGTACGCAAGTATCACTAGTGTTCAGTTTCTACATTGAAAAGACAGACAGCAAGAACTGCATAACAATGTCCACAATACTGGCAAGTCCTTTGGGATCTTAATCCTGTTCCACAATCACAGGTCAATCAGTTCTTTCTCACGAGATCTCTGCCTCTTCCACCCTCCAACTTCAGCAGCAGAGGAAATATTCTTTCGTGTCTCCAGCCCTATCTCCATGCCACTCTGTGGGCAGAGGGAAAGCAGTATGGGGAGGCCCAAAGCGTGTGTGTTAAGAGCATTGTTGCCACGATGTGTACAGCTAGAGGGGACAAGTTAAGACTGAGTACATAGGAAGTGCTGCAGCTACTTATTGACTCCTTGACTCTGTAACACCAGAAACTTCCTTTTGACAGATATTTCTGGAAATGGCATATAACTGAAAAATAAGCAAAGAAGACACCAATTAAAACAAAGGGTAAAAAAAATTGAGTTCTTTCTAATTCATAAAATGTACCTCACAAAAGTCACTCAACAATAATGTCTCTTTTCAAAGGCAGGATTGCCTGCTATTCTGCTCTGATGACCTTCTTGGACCACTTCAGGCAGTTTCATCAAAACCTCTCAGCTCCAAGCTGCTTCTTGTGTGTCACGAGAGCAGTCCACATCTCTGCCAGGGCTGAAAACTACAGGGGATGAAATGGACAGCCTGAATGTCTAGCTCCATTTCTCATTCTGCAAAAACAACTTCCAAGAGCATCTGCAAGAACAACTCTCTCTCTCTCTCTCTCTCTCTCTCTCTCCAGATGGGGAAGTTGCGGCAGAAATATTTCAAGTAAATTGCACAGCAGAAGCACAAGCTTACCAGAAGCAATGAGATCGCAGAGGCATGTGAAGTTTTCTTTGTCAGAAAGAATCAGTGGACGGGGAGCTAAAATATATGTTTTGGACAGCTATTAGAGTAATCTCTACAGGGTGACTCTGGAGCGTGATCACCTAGACCATGTCACATTATGTGGGGGGGTGGTTGCTTTCTTGCTTGCTTTCCAATGCTGTCCAGATAAATGGACTTCATTTAGTACTAGCTATGTGCTTCTTTTGGAAACATTTCTATTTAAAATCAATGTCATGGCTGACCATTTGCAAGAGTTTGTGTTCACATTGCCCTTGCAATCAAACATTTTTTGAGTAAAGATGTCTCCTACACGTGTCAGATATTTTTTCCCTTCCAAGCCAATATTTCACATACGCTTTCTTCTTTCTTATTAACTTGCTCTTACCATTGCACGTTTGCAGCATAAATAGATATCATAACTGTGCTATATGACTGTTGGCACTTAGACATCTGGTCTGTACACGTTTGAAACAAGAAGTAAACGAGGAAATCATTTCAAGACTTTAAAAATGTTTGTGGTCAGGCCTCACTACTTGCCAGGTATTTTTACTCAGGCAATGCAAAATATAGAAGCAGCTGGTTAGTCCTCATATTAAGTCATTATAAGAATCTGGGCCAATGTGCAGAGGAATCAAATGTTGTTGTTGTTGTTGTTGACGCCTTCCATAAACTATGGTCCCGCTGTTGCCTGCTAGCACCCGGCAGCCAGAAGAGAAATCAGAAAAATCATGGCGTTCTTCCCCAAAAGATTGAAAAAAAAAAAAACAGTTTAAAAACTATAAGCCTTAGCTTGAACTGGCCGTGTGCCCTAACCCCTCAGCAGTTTCAGTATGAAGGGGGTCAGTGGGCCCCATCTGTCTTTCTACCTGCCCCACCTAGGGTGAGACAGACCAACCTCTGAAGGCACCTGTCCCTCTCTGTTGACAATGGTGCTCAGCTAGACAACTGTCCTTCATTGCATGAAGAATTTAGACTGCTACAAATAGGTGGGGATGCTCCCACCTTTAGCTGTGTCCACAGAGTGTGAATGCTGGGTGAGGGACATGCTGGCCCAGGCCTGAGGGACACTATCCCTCTAAGCCTTGAGAATCAGGATTTATCCCAGTTCCGTCCTGCTGGCTGCCAACCACATAACCCACCACAGTGAGGAGAAGACACTGAGACGTCCACAGTGTACTGGTGCATGCCTGTGAAACGGGAACCCACTCTGCCACCCCCTGCATAGAGCAGAGGACATTTGGGGAACCAGAGCATTTCTGACATTGTCCCAGGGTTTGGTCCGTAGATGTGCCGCTCTCCTCTGCAGGGAACACCTTCTTATCTTGAATCACACTTAAGCCATGTTAAGGTGCAACACAAGTGCAAGCAAGTGTTTATAGGGAACATGAAGTGAAGGAAGAAAAAAGAAAGTGCTTTAGTTACTTTCAGAGTGCATTACACAGATGTCTTTCTCCCTCACGCAGCTGATCTGCTCTTTTCCTCCTGGCAAGGTAGGAGTCAGGGTCCCGTGGCTCCTTGTGGCTCCTTTGGCCTTGCGGAGAACCTTAGCTGCTGCAACTAACCTCCCTGTGGCAGCTGTGACTGGCTCTGAGATGATTTAATCTTCCATCTTCACATTTCTTCTCTTCCCTCCTGCAGGAGTAGCTGCTCCAGCTATTCCCTTGGAATACATGTTTCTTCCTTTGCCTGGGCCTGTAGATGTGCCCTGTTGGGCTAGGAGTTATCCTGCGTACAGGAATTATTCCCAAACAACTCTTTTTTTTCACTGACACATAAAATTGTGCCCCCCAATGCTTTCTTTGGTGGCGACAATATCCTACAGTGAGCAATTTATCTTTCACTTGGATCTTTGATTCTCTATTAGTCTAAACAGTAAAATGCAAAATCTGAGGCAGAGATGAAGGGCAGAGGGGATGGCTAGGAAGGAGGGCATTAGTGACAGGTGAGCTACTGCAGAAAGGCAGAGAGTTGCTGCACTGGAATGGGAAGGGGAGAAGCTTCTCCTCATATCATCTGCATCAGCAAGTGACCCAGCCAGCATCTAATATCAGCAGTTTAATTGCTAACCCGTGGATTGAGCATATGACAATGCAGTACTCCTAAGAAGGCATTTACTCCAAAGTAAAGGGGAAGGAAGCCTTTGGCACAGTTGCTTCCAGCAGCAGGTGACCAACAGCCTTGCAGACACCTTGGGCCATCGTTTCCTAGCTGAGTAGATTACAGAGTAGATGGAGTTTGTCTGACGGAAAGTTTACACCTGGGAGAGCTCGGACTAATGGGATGCTCTGCCTGGAACACATTTTAATATTTTTGATAGCATTCATTTATTTATTTGCTGGTGTCTCAGCAGTGCTTGGAAGCCCCAGTCCTGGGCCTGTGCTATTCAAAAAGAGAACATAAAGGGAATCCCTGCTAGTCACAGAGTTTACAATGCCATTCCAATCAAAACATGAACTTTCAGTGTCTTCCTAATTACTGCAACAGCTAAAACCAAGCTTTTCTTCAAAAGGGAGCTTTCAGTAAATTTTCCAAAATGGAATTATAGTGAGAGAGACTCGATTTTCTCAGCTCCTGAGAAAATGTTACCACAGTTCTACACCTCACCCTTTTCACTCCAGACTTTTCTATTCCACAGTTTTCTCATGGCACTTTTCATCTCCTCATTTCTCAGCGTGTAGATGAGTGGGTTCAGCAGGGGTGTGATGACAGTGTAAAACACAGCTAACCTCTTCTCCTCCGAGAGGCTGCTGGATGGGCGTACGTAGGTGAATGTGCATGGCCCAAAGAAGAGAATCACCACAGTAATGTGGGACCCACAGGTGGAGAGGGCTTTGTACCGCGCTTCGGACGTTTGCCTTTTCAAGGAAAACAAAATGACAATGTAGGATGTGACCAGGATGAAGAAAGAGACCAAACAAATCATTCCAGTATTGGCAACGACAATGATGCCCGCAACATAGGTGTCGGTACAGGCCAGTTGTAGTAGGGGACGGACATCACAGAGGTAGTGGTCAATTTTGTTGGGGCCACAAAAAGGGAGGCTAACGGTTATGAGGGTCTGCACCAGGGAGTGCACAAAGGCCACCACCCATGAACCCATCACCATCCAGCCACACACACGCCTGGTCATGAGGGTGGTGTAGTGCAGGGGTCTGCATATGGCAAAGTAGCGATCATAGGCCATCACTGTGAGGATGAAGATCTCAGCGCCGCCGGAGATATGTTCCCAAAATAGCTGTGCCATGCAACCCCCAAAGGAAATGGTTTTCTTCTCAACAAGGAAGTCAGCGATCATTTTGGGAGCTGTGGCAGAAGAGAAGCAAAGATCTGCAATGGACAGGTGGCAGAGAAAGAAATACATGGGGGAGTTCAGACTCTGACTGCTAACTACAGTGACAACGATGAGCAGATTTCCTGCCAGAGTAACAATATAGAAGAACAAAAACACCACAAAACATATTTTCTGCACCCCTTGGTTCTTTGAAAGGCCCAGAAGAATGAATTCCTTCACACTGCTTACGTTCTCCATGTTGATCAGTTGGGTGGCAGTATGCAATATACAGCTTATACCCCTGGGAAAATAAAGACAGACACATGATACATCAGCATTTTTTCATTATTTATGATGAATTCTATATCAGAAGTGGATACAAAACAAGAAAGATATAGCATTAGTATTAAGCTTATGAAGTGTTTAGTTTCTGTCATGTTTTTTTTTTTAACGGCTATTTAATTCTCCACAGTACAAAGCTTCTGCCATGGCTTTGGTGGCACGGAGATAGGTGCACTTTGTGATATGTTCCTTAATCCTGGTGCTCCAGGATTTTGAAGGACTGGCTCCATGGCTGGTAGCCTTCCATGCACTAAAGACAAGGCCAGAGTGTTCACCTTGGGCACTACAAGGCAGATAATGCAGTATGTTTGCCCTCAGGGTAGACAAAGTCCCTCACAGCAATCTTTGTAAAATGGGTGTCTTTAAGAATACCTGGAAATATTGCTCAGAATGATGATTTGCTTTATAAGTACACATGATCTTTGAATTCTTGTTTAGAAGGGAAATGTAACCACAGGCAGAGAAAAGAACTCTCTTGTGTATATACATTTTGAAACGTAAATATGAAATGTCACAGGCTGAAAAAGGAGTTCTGGGAAGGTTATCTATCATGGAGGGGAAAAAAATTGCACCTATGACTTAATGGAGTATTTCACATTGTTCTAAATCTCAGCATTGTTTCTATCAGAGGAAGGAAGAATGAAAGACTCTTGTGAGATCTTCTGTCCCAGCACTGTACTGATTTTACCTAGTATGATTTTTGATACACTCTGCGTGATGCTTTCAAGGATTAACTTAGCTTAATGAAGCTAATCTAACTAAACTCCTTCAACAGCCAGTATAAGTCTCTCTACAGGCTGATTCAGAATGACTAAATTAGGGTCCTTTGCAGAACCCTTTTTTCCTCCATTCACTATGAGGAGCTTAAGCAAAATAGCACCACCAGGTTAAAATGAATTTCAGAGAATAATCCCTTTTGGTGCCTGAAAGTAGCTCAGAACTTTTTGTAATGCCATCCACCTGTTTTAGGTTATGGCTGAGCTCCTTGTCCCTAGGCATTTCTACATCCATACAGTTTCTCATTCGAGACAAGGTCACATTCCAGCATAAATATGGAACTTCTTTGGTTCACCCTGTATTCCAGCTACAACCCATTGAGCATTACATGTCACTAATAAATGAGTAGCCTACATCTTTAAAAAGAGTGTAACATCTCTAGCTTGCCTTTATGCACCCAGACCACCAGAGTTCCTTTGGTCAAAGAAGTCTGGGAACCACCAGATGAAACTCTTCACAGAGAGTTTAAGGTCAGCCAAAAGCAGGCACTCTTTTAATAAAAATATCCACTGTGTGGGCTTCCTTCTAGGATCAAAACATTCCCCGTCAGCTGGTGTTAAAATGCACCATTTTAAGTCCTGAAGAATTATATCACAACCAGGTCTTCTCATTTGTCTTGGTGATCTGTGAGCAAATCTGCGGAATGATTCAGTTAAGCCAAGTTATCTACCAACTACTTCCATCTGCAGCATAATCAGAAATTCTCGTGCAGGCACAAAGTGATCAAGCATCCACAGGAAACACTGAAACTGAGAAAAGCCAAGATTACTTTCAAACCCACAAAGTGAAGCCGAGAGAGGAAGTGGGCAAAGTTAGGGACTTTTCCTATGCTTACGGTTGTACTTACACTAGATGAAAGTTTTTCAAGCAGAAGGGTAAAATTTACATGGATGGTTCCTTTTCAGATATTTCTACATGAAAAGCATCAGTAAGAACAACGTGAGGTCAGTTTCTCCCTCGTCTTACCAGGTCATGATCCTTTCTACCCCTCTTCCTTCTACTGAGCAACGACGTAGACTTCTCAACAAAATAAATGACAGGGATGAAATGAGCACACCTTTATGGTTGTGCAGTACCCAGTCCAAAAGAAATAGCTGGGCTCCATCCAAGCCAGAGCATGACTGGAAGCATACCACAGCAATCGCAGGGCCATATTTAGGCAGCTGGAAAGGAGTGACCAAGAGAGAAATGGTCAGGGGAAACTGTATGCCTGAATACCAGCAGATGGCCAACTCCTGAGCTAAAAACAAGGTGTGCATCTACAAAAGGACCGATTCACAATTCAGACAGCTCGACTATGTGTCTTGCTTGATAAGGTCCTTTCCATCACCACCAAACTGCATTTAACAAACTACCCATCTGTCTGATCGCATCTCATCGACTTAAGTCATGTAGGCACCTGTACCTAAGCTAGGCATATTACACCTGACCAGTCTACTTGGAGATGTGATGAATCATGTGCTGCAGGTACCCATTTCTTACTGTTGACTCCAAGAGGATTACTAGAATGACTAATTCAGTAGAGGATTGCCACCAGTTATGGCTTATCTCTTCAAGTGCCTTTGCAGGGATAGACCTGAGGTATATGACATAATGCAATCAGCTGCAAAATAAAATGAATCTCATGTGTACTCTTAACATCTCAAAAAGGGTGAGAAATTGCACCATCTCCTTACTGCATGCATTCTTCCCTAAAATCTCAGGTGGTTATGGGAAACAAAAGAATAATATTGAAGCAATCTAATCTGCGGCTGTAGAACTAGCTCTGTGTATGATTCTAGCCAAAGATAACTAGAGACAGTTGATAACTTCAGTGGAAGTTCCTTTCTGTATTTTCACATTTGTGCAAGAAGAAAGGAAAAGGAAGAGGAAAGCAAAGCAAAGCAAAGCAAAACAAAACAAAGCAAAGCGAGAAGCCAGAGAAGCTGCAAAACTTACCTCACCTGTGTTTAGAGATCTAATATTTTGTGTAAAGGGCTCTACAACTTTATTTCCTCAACTTCTGTCTTCCCTGGTATGAATGTGTTAGAGCACAGCGCCTTTAAAGAACATAGAATGGCTTCTGGAAATCTTCCAAAACTTGCTTAGGAGGTGGCTGTTAGTGTATAATCCAATCCCATCTAATTTATTACTTGCTTTCATGTGTCACAAGTGTATCTTGATGTTTCCTGCCTGTGTGAGAAGTGGTTTAATAGGCTGTGTGGATGATGTGACCTGGGTGTGCTGAATGATGCTTTCATATCCCAGGGCTGAGAAGAAAACCGTTTAAGTACCAACCTTTAACCCTCTCCCAGGAAATCTTCCACCTGAAGGGCTCTTGGGGCTGGAGGAAGGAGGGGTGGAGGCTTCGTGAAGGCAAGGCGTGAAAGAAAGGGGCAAAGGAGGAGAATGAGTTCTGTCTTGACTGAAAAGTTTAAGTAGATATATTTTAAAGAAACAGTTGTCAGTCAGTGCTTTTATAATGATATCACAAAGGCATTTCAGGGTTTCTCCATAAGAAATAACAGTCAAAGGAGTAGCTGAGTATTCAGCTGGACAAGCATATGCATGGACCTATGCAGTTAACGCTTCTCGGAGTTCTTCCTTACTCCAAGCTGATAGTTGTATGGATTTCCCATGTGTAAAGGGCCATTAGGTCCACTGCTCTGGCTTCCTAGCATTGTGAATGCTAAAACTGTCCATTTGTAATCTAGATATTTTCTCTCCTTTTTTAACTTCTGTGTATTCCAAAAAAACATGTAAAAGAGAAATCTTCATTAAAGAAAAAAAGAAAGAAACCTCAAGCTGTAGGAAGAGTCACCATCCTCCAGGGATGGTAAAGAATTCCTATCACAGGAGTCTTTTAAGGACAGGTTGGGCTCATTTCTCTCAGGAGTGGTTACGATGAAGTTTTTATAGGGACAGAAGATGTCCTGGGTGACCTCTTGATGACCCTCCAAGTCCTATCTCACCAGAAATTTCATCACTGGAAATCCAGTGAATAAAGCCTCTTTGCAAGAATTTGCATGTTTTAACAGAGGTCAGTGAATTACCAAGTCAGTCAAAAAAATCCTTCATTTACGAATTGGGAAACTGAGGGAGGACGTCACCTATTTAATGCCGATGGAAGCCAGCGAATTTAACCCTGACTTAGTCACTCTAGGCTCTTCTGCGGAAAAAAATGAATGTCTCTGGAGGCAGATGCATCTGATCTACCTCAGAACTGATTTTAGGATGCGATTAGGTGTGAAATAGACACCTAGCTTTTAAATAAAATAACTGAGGGCGGACAAATCTCACTGTCATGACGGGCCCCATCTTTCTTAACCTGAGCAGCTGCAGTCAAAGGTGAACCTATGAAATGAAACAAACGAAGCAAACAGACATGCTGATTTATATCAGCATATCATCTCAACCAAGGCCCAAGTCAAATTCATCGTTTCTCTCAACTCTACTGTGTATTTGTAGCTTATGCCTCATGGATGTCAGGAAAGACATTGTCTCAGCTACTGTCCTTTGCTTTGTTTTGCTGAAATTTCTGGAAATGCGGAATGGCCTGATAGCAACATAGTTAATGTCTCCATCTCCTCTGCACAGAATGCCAGCGATCTCCACAGTGAAAACAGAAATCCTACAGTTAATGAGAATAAATACTGGTAAAGAAATGTCTTGGTGAAAATAGTCCCCTAACTTAAATGTCCTTTTACTGCTGCCTGGAGCCTTGGGCAGCTTAATGAGGGTTAACAGTAGTCACTGCAGGAAACAAGAGTATTGGGTAAGAAGGTAAACAAAGTCTTACAGTCTTTGGGAAAGGAAGAGGACCAACAGATGACAGAAGCCAGAGATCAGGCCAATAGCATCTGGCCTGCTCACCTAGTATGAGTCAGCCTGCCACTTTCTGTACCCAGTGGCACACATGGCAGCAACTTGGCTAGCATCACATTCATGTCCTTTTGTTTCCCTAGCCAAATGGACTACCAGAGGTGACTTAATGCACAAGTCCAAATGAAGAATTGCTGCTACCTCCTGTTGCAAAATAATTCCCCACAGGGCTGTGCTTAGTGCCAGCAAAGGAGAAAGGTCTTTTCTCCATTTTCATTCCACTTACCTTGGCACCTGGCTCTGGACACCACTATGGCAGCAGGTCATGCTCAGGGGAGCTGTGATTTGGACAAGGAGGGACTGTGCATGGTGAGATGAACGAGGTTTTGCAGCTGGATAGTGAATACTGGCAAGGGGTTTGTTGACAGAGCCATGGTGAATGTGTGTTGTGAATTTGATGATGGGCACGATGGGGACAAGGCACGGTGCAGAGGGAAGTTGTGAAACTTGAAATGGGTGCTACATGGCCAGGGGATGTCTTCATGGAGTTTGTGAAATCAGAAGTGCCTGAGGTGTGGTGAGGGACTGTGCTGAAAGATCGTATGAAGTGGCAGGTAATACTGTGGGTGCTAAGCTGTGTTGAAAGACCTTGTGACATCAGAAGCGGACATCGTGTTTTGAAGGGTAACACTAGGAGAGGTTGCAGAATTGTGGCTGCTGAGGTGTCATAAGGCTGGCTACAGAGTTCAAGGAGACCCTACAGTAGAACAGGTAATGTGAAGTAGTAGGGGACAATGTATGGTGACAGCTTGTGTTGGGAGAGGTTTTGAGGTCAGAAGAGGACACTCGGTAGTGAGGAATGTGCTAGGGGAGGTTCTGCAGTGACAGTGGACCCTTGGGGAATGAGAAGCTGTGTTGAGGGAGGTTGTGAAATCAGCAGCAGGCATTAGGGAAGAGGACTGACCATTTCTCAATCTGTGTGACCCTGAGCAGCAGTAGGCCATCTTCTGCAAGGTCTATGAAACTAGAGCTGCTCATGGATGCATCTGGGAAGCAAAGCATCAGTGCAAGAGTCAAGCTATAACTTTGGACAGACAGTTCTTGTGTTCTTTATATCGCGAGACTGTCTGAAGAAGGGAGAAGTAGTGAAAAAGCATTACTATTGCCTGCCAAACATTGGTAAATTCCCATTTTTGATGGTCCCTGGCTCATCCCTCTGGGACAGCAGCACCAACCCGGTCATTTACTTCCTCTTCAGGAGCAACCGTCACCACCGGCTCCATGGCTCTGCGAAAGTCACCTTCTGACAAGTGTTTCCAGAGAAAGCAACATGCGGAGAAGGAAGCCAAGTGCCCAGAGACACTGCTGCAGAGACTGCTGTATAAATCCCTGCTGGCGAGGAGGTGTGGGAGGGTGGGGCAGCCTGCAGAGGGGACTGAGGGGAGGTGGGCAGCAGTGCTCAGCCCCCAGCGGAGCCAGGGCATCTCCACTGCGGTGGGAGCAGCTCAGCTGGTGACGTGCCCCTTCCGAGCAGGGCTGTGCTGGGGACCAGGGAGCTGGGTGAGAGCGATCCTTGTCTGCACACCATGCCAGTGCCTCTTCTCATTACGTGGTCCCCCCCTTGTGGAAGGGGACATGGTGCACAGAGCATGGCTATGCAGAGCATGCAGAGCGCGGGGAGGAAGAGTGACCCAGGATGTTGGGCATGTCTTTGGGACCCTGAACCTTACAGGGAGTCTCTTCCCTCACTTTGACTTGAGGCCAAGCCTGCAGGACTCCAGGGCATTCTGGCAGCTCCTGGGAGGCCACTCTCAGCAGGGATGAGTTTCATCCTGGCTATTTTGGGCTTGTATAGAAACATCCTTCAGGCCTGAACACCTAGGGGACCGTTCAGCTGGTGCCACGGCTGCTCTGGTCAACACACAGGGGTCCTGGAGTGATGCGTGGTGCTTCTGTGTGTGTAGAAAGAGCACCAATTCCTCACCTACACCCTGAGCCTCTCCATCGCTGTCCCCAGAGGACATCTCAACTCATCACTCCCAGCTTTCGCCCAAGATGGCCATCTCCAGATGAGTTAGTTGCCCTAGGCTGCCTGTACAGGCAGTGGAGAGAAAGGTGCTTGTAAGGAGCTTTTCCCTTCCCTATGTGGCTGCAGCACACAGCTCCTGCTGAGCCATCAGCCACCCTCCTGTGCCTGTGCCAAATCTCTTCCCCACCACCGTCTCGCCCCACACTGGGGATGCCTTGCTCCCCTTACGCAGTGCCATGCAAGGCCTCTCACCCTAGTGCTTCTGAGAAAGCTTTCAGCTCCCAGCCACAGCACCTTATCTCACTGTCTTCCCAGTAGCTGCTGTGAGGGTCACCTCTCTTCCTGGCACTGGCACTTGCCTCTTGCTGCAGGGCTGAAAGGGCATTTCTCTGCCTCTCCATCCAGCTCTCCAGACTTTCTATTTGTTTTTTGTTTTTTTTTTTTTTTTTGGCTCCTGCCCTCAATCCTTCCCTCCTTTGTGTCTCCATTACTCTCTTTCTGGGTTGGCTGGTGCGTGGATCGAATTAACACTAAAACAGTTTGTGAGCAAGTGAAGGGCTGGATTTAAAAGGAATGGATCTAAATCTGATTTTTTGAAATTAAGTTGAAGGCAGAGGAAGAAGGGAAAATGTCTGCACCAGAACATTCAACGAACTAACAGGGGTCTAAACTTTTCTCTTTTGTTCATTTTAATTCTATGGGGTAACAGTATTCCTGAAGCCATTTCACAGAATCACAGAATGGTTGAGGTTGGAAGGGACCTCTGGAGATCATCTAGTCCAACCCCCTGCCCAAGCAGGGTCACCTACAGCAGTTGCCCAAGATCGCGTCCAGGTGGATTTTTGAATATCTCCAGAGAAGGAGACTCCACAACCTCTCTGGGCAACCTGTTCCAGTGCTCTGTCACCCTCACAGCGAAGAAGTTTTTCCTCATGTTCAGATGGAAGTGTCTGTGTTTCAGTTTGTGCCCGTTGCCTCGCGTCATGTTGCTGGGCACCACTGAAAAGAGTCTGGCTCCACCTTCTTGATACCCTCCCTTCAGATACTTGTACATGTTAATAAGATCTCCTCTCAGCCTTCTCTTCTCCAAGCTAAACAGGCCCAGCTCTCTCAGCCTTTCCTCATAAGAGAGATGCTCCAATCCCCTAATCATCTTTGTAGCCCTTCGCTGCACTTGCTCCAGTAGTGCCACATCCCTCTTGTACTGGGGAGCCCAGAACTGGACGCAGTACTCCAGATGTGGCCTCAGCAGGGCTGAGTAGAGGGGGAGAATCACCTCCCTCGACCTGCTGGCAACATTCTTCCTGATGCACCCCAGGATACCATTGGCCTTCTTGGCCACAAGGGCACATTGCTGCCTCAGGCTTAACTTGGTGTCCACCAGCACTCCCAGATCCTTCTCCACAGAGCTGCTTTCCAGCAGGTCAGCCCCCAACCTGTACTGCTGCATGGGGTTATTCCTCCCTAGGTGCAGGACCCTGCACTTGCCTTTGTTGAGCTTCAGGAGGTTCCTCTCCACCCACCTCTCCAGCCTCTCCAGGTCTCTCTGAATGGCAGCACAGCCCTCTGGCGTATCTGCCACTCCTCCCAGTTTTGTATCCTCAGCAAACTTGCTGAGGGTGCACTCTGTCCCTTCATCCAGGTCATTGATGAAGAAGTTGAACAAGACTGGACCCAGTCCTGACCCCTGGGGGACACCGCTAGCTACAGGCCTCCAGCTAGACTCTGCGCCACTGATCACAACCCTCTGAGCTCTGCCATTCAGCCAGTTCTCAATCCACCTCACTGTCCACTCATCTAACCCACACTTCCTGAGCTTGTCTATGAGGATGCTATGGGAGACAGTGTCAAAAGCCTTCCTCAAGTCAAGGGAGACAACATCCACTGCTCTCCCCTCATCTACCCAGCCAGTCATTCCATCACAGAAGGCTATCAGATTGGTTAAGCATGATTTCCCCTTGGTGAAGCCATGCTGACTACTCCTGATCACTTTCTTGTCCTCCACATGCTTGGAGACGGCCTCCAGGATGAGCTGCTCCATCACCTTTCCAGGGATGCAGGTGAGGCTGACTGGCCTGTAGTTGCCTGGGTCCTCCTTCTTGCCCTTTTGGAAGACTGGGGTGACACTGGCTTTCTTCCAGTCTTCAGGCACCTCTCCTGTTCTCCATGACCTTTCAAAGAGGATGGAGAGTGGCTTAGCAATAACATCCGCCAGCTCCCTCAGCACTCGTGGGTGCATCCCATTGGGGCCCATGGATTTGTGGGTGTCAAGTTGGCTTAAATGATCTCTAACGCGGTCCTCCTCCACCAAGGGAAAGTCTTCCTTTCTCCAGACTTTCTCTCTTGCCTCCAGGGTCTGGGGTTCCTGAGGGCTGGCCTGAGCAGTAAAGACTGAAGCAAAGGCGGCATTCAGTAACTCTGCCTTCTCTGCATCCTTCCTCACCAGGGCACCCTCCCCGTTCTGCAAAGGGCCCACATTTTCCCTAGTCTTCCTCTTGCTACTGATGTCTTTGAAGAAGCCCTTCTTGTTGTCCTTGACATCTCTCGCCAGATTTAATTCCAAATGGGCCTTAGCCTTCCTCGTCGCATCCCTGCATACTCTGACAATGTTCCTATATTCCTCCCAAGTGGCCTGTCCCCCTTTCCACTCTCTGTAGACTTCCTCCTTCTGGTTGAGTTTTGCCAGGAGCTCCTTGCTCATCCATGCAGGTCTCCTACCTCCTTTGCTTGACTTCCTACTCATAGGGATGCACCGATCTTGAGCCTGGAGGAAGTGATGTTTGAATATTAACCAGCTCTCTTGAACGCCCCTTCCTTCTAGGGCCCTAACCCATGGCATTCCTCCAAGTAGGTCCCTGAAGGGGCCAAAGTTTGCTCTCCTCAAGTTCAGGGTTGCGATCCTACTCAGTGCCCTGCCTCCTCCTCGCAGCATCCTGAACTCCACCATCTCATGGTCACTGCAGCCAAGGCTGCCCCCGACCTTCACATCTTCCACCAGTCCTTCTTTGTCTGTTAGTACGAGGTCCAGCAGCACACCTCTCCTTGTTGGCTCCTCCACCACCTGTGTCAAGAAGTTGTCACCAATGCTCTGCAGGAACCTCCGGGACTGTTTGTGCCTAGCTGTGCTGTCTTTCCAGCAGATCTCAGGGTAGTTGAAGTCCCCCATGAGAACCAGGGCCTGGGATCGTGAGGCTACTTCCAGCTGTCTGTAGAAGGCCTCATAAGTTTGTAGCTTTTGAAATAAGAGTTTATTTCTGCAACAATACGGCATAAAATATCTCGCACCTTCAGGCAAGGAAGGTAGGCCTATTTCTTCATTTTAGAGATGAAAAAGATCATTTTCAATCTGCAGATAGAATCATAGAGTCATTTAGGTTGGGAAGGATTTCTGGAGGTCATCAAGTCCAACCTCCTCCTCAGAGCAGGTTCAGTCAGATCAGATTGCTCCGGCCCGATCCAGCTGAATTTTAAATGTCAGCACAGATGGAGATTCTACAAATTTGCACCTAATCCAGTGTTTGATCACTCACGTTGGGGCAGGAGAGGGAAATTTCCTCCTTCAGTTTCCCAAGTAGTCCATGGAAGAGAGCAACCTGTTGATAGCAAGCTCATTGAAGCCCTTTTCTGAGAATTAACTGGGCTACTTGCTGTGCTTTAGGGCAGAAAAGGTTGGGTAGGTTGGGGATAAACAACAGCCAGCTATGCAAAGATAACTCAGTGTGTAAAGGCAGTCTGGTCTTTTGTGCATCTAAGCAGGGTAAGCATTTTGCTCACTTAAACTGTGTACCTAACCATTATAGGCTGGTTTTAATCCTGCTGTCTGCTTCTTGAAATGGGCAAGTACTTCTGAAGATATGGCTCAAGGGGGGAATAAACTGGCGTGGTATCCACAGTATTTACTCTTGTCTTTCTGGATGAAACAGGTCAGTAAGAGAATAGTTTTGTACCTATGCAATACCTTGAAGCCTGTGCTAGAAACAGACCTCAGCAAGAACTGAAACCTCCATTCAGTCACCCACATGATAAGAACTCCGCTTTGAGAGCATCAGCCAGGTTACTGGTAACCTCCAATAGATTAACAATAATTTTTCATGTGAGGTGAAGCTGGTAGAACCTTTACAGGGATGACTGATTCCCTTCTTGTTCAGGATTCCTTCCCTTTTAGCATGAGATTTTTTCCCCCTCTAAATGGAAAGTATTTCATTTGGTGACTCTTCCCAGTTTATTCCTGAGCAGAAGATGGCCACTTTTCCTTGACAACAGGGATGCAAGCAAATGAGAAATCCTTTCTCAGCCAAACCTGGAGGATCTTGTGGTATCTCCTCCTCTTTGGGAAGATGCAAAGCTGAGTTTTCCTGCTGCTGTTGCCATTTAGTGCTTGCCGCCATTTCTTTCAAGAGAGGAAACTCTTACTTTCTTCTGCCAGGATGTGGATTTGTTATTTGTATGTTTACAAGTTGCAGTCCCAAAGGTCAGGGTGGTGGAGGTCCATGTAATGAAGGCAGGTCTTAGCAAGTTGGCACAGCTGCAGCCTAACCATTATATTCCTATTTCAGCAAGGCTGAACAGGGGCTGCTTTGCCCTGTTAATGGACTTTGTGGCCCATACTGAGCTCTAACTACCCTGCTACCAATGCCCGGGGAGTTAGCTAGTAGGCAAAAAATGTATTGGTGATTGCAATACAGGAAGAATGATGTCTGAACTAGTGTCAAGACCATGTATCTTCAGGAACAAGCGGGCCATTGCCCTTGGAGTGGGCCATTTGGATGATACTGTACACCCAACCGTGGCCACGAGTGAGGGGAGAAGAGTGCTCCATAGATGTCCTCAAGAAAAGCAGACTTTTTTCCTTAAAAAAGGAGAAAGAGGGCACACGAAAACCATTGTAGTGCCAGACTAGGACTGGTGTTTCACAGTGCTGCTGCTTCCTTTTGAATAAATTATTTTATCTTTCTGCGCTTTCTTATCTCACCTGAAAAATAGGAACAGTACTCCCTTGTATCACAAGTCATTTCAATGCGTAATTAAAGAAGTCTAGTCAGAAGCTATGAGGAAAATGCTCTGTACTTCCTTGTGGCTACTGAGACAATCCATTGTGTGTTGCCAGTTTCCCATTACTTCTAGGTGTTGAACCAGTTTCTTGTCGGGAGATAGCATGAGTGTGCTAGCAACATGCCTGAGAGGAATCACTGTGTGGCCATTGAGTTTATCCTCTCTGGACTAACAGAAAGCCAAGAGGTGAAGGTAACCCGCTTTTTTTAAGCACATTAATAGGGAATCTTGGAAGGATCATGTAGATGAATGTTGATCCCCCGGCTTCACACACTGTGTACCTTTCCCTCAGTAACTTGGCTTCTGTGGATTTCTGTTACTCCTCAGCTATCTCCCCAAGGTTGCTGGTGAACTCTTCAGCAGTGAGGAGAGCCACTTCAGTCAGTGCCTGTGTGGCACAGCTATTCACTTGTCTCCTCATGGCTAGTGCTGTGTGTCTCCTGCTGGCAGTAATGGCATATGACTGCATGTGGCTCTCTGTAACCCTCTCCTTCATGCAACTGTCATGTCCTCAAAAGCCTGTACACAGATGGTAATCATCTTCTATTTCACTCGCTTTGTCCATGCACTTACACAAACTATCTCCACCTTCACATTCTCTTTCTGTGACTTTGGTATTATCGGTCATTATTTCTGTGACATCCCCCTAGGATCCAGCTTTCATGCTCTGACACCTAGAGCAAAGAGATGGTACTTCACATTTTTGGGGTGTTTCGTGGCACCTTCTCATCTCTGGCAATTCTCATCTCCTCCATCTACCTCATCTCCACCACCCTGAGGATCCACTCCTCCAAGGGCAGATGCAAAGCCTTCTCCACCTCTGCTTCCCATCTGAGAGCTCTCTTCTTGTTTTATGGCAGCACCGTTTTTATGTGCGGTAGCCCAACATCCAGCTACTCATTGGACTGAGATAAATGGGCCTCTCTGTTCTCTACAGTGGTGACTCCAGTGCTGAATCTTATCAGCTACAGCCTAAGGAATAAGGAGGTGAAGGATGCTCTGAGGAGAGTTTTAGGTCATATTAGAGAAAATTCAGCAGACTTGTTAGAAAGAGAACTTTGTTTGGGGAGAATTTATCAAAACCTTGGTACAAAGAGTAGGACTTCCAAGGAAGATTTGATCAGCTTCCAAGGGTGAGATTCAGAAAGGTACTTAATTGTTAGAAGTGCTTTTAGGTGGACTTTTAACTGGTTGTATCTGCAACTTCTATCTTGAAAGACTGTGTTCCTCTGCTGCTGAAAGCTGGAGGAATCCTGACTTTTAACTTGCAAGTTCCAAGCACAAACAGGACTCCTGCCTGAGGAGTGCGTGGCACAGAATTGCAGTTCTCTGTTCTACTAGGAACGTTTGCTCATGTAGGAAAACCACCAGTCCGTCAAGATGAGAAAAAGCTTTCAAAGATATTCAAGAGGAGAAAAGAAATGTGATTTGAATTTACGGCCATTTCTGCTACGTCTTCAGTATTTGAAAGGAGTAGCCTCTTCCAGTGCAACACACAGAACCTGAAGTTCTGGAAAGGAAATCTTGGAGAACAGACACCCGTGTTTTTGCCCCCCAAACACTAGGGAAAGTAACTGTCCCTCTTCTGTTAAATCTCCCTCTTCTGTCACTCATTACTACCTCCTTTTTTCCCCTTCTGCCTGGAAACATGAAAAAACTACAGAAATGCAGAAAAGATTGACTTCTAATTTTGCTACCATTGTGAAGTAACAAGAACTTATTCCTGCTTTTCATCTCCACATATCAGCAATCCACTTGAGGCAACTGAGTGAATTGGTGGTTATTTCAAGGACATTGGACATAATCTGAAAGTTAATCAAGCTGCAATGTTCTTTCACTTAAAAGAATGACGGAATAAGATGGTGACTTACCAACTACATGTCTGGCATCAATGTGATTTTGAGAATAAATGACCAATCATTTCTGGGAGATGAGAAAGTTGGGAAAGGTTTTGGAATCCTTTTATCAATTCAACTAAGCTAGCTCTAAGGATAGGTGTTCTAGCGCTAAACGATGTTTCATCCCTTCTGGCTGAGTTTACAAATGCTGTCCCTCAGTTGGCAGAAAGAGTTGAAATCTTTATTGAGCTGAAAGTGACAGAATTAATCTCAGACAGGTGAGAGGTTCCTGCCTCTGCATAAGGTTTACAGTCAAAGGGGGATGGAAAGAGGTCTTGCGGATTCCCTTTGCATTTCACTGCAAGCCTGTTAGGGCTGTTATTTCCCCTGACTTCCTCTCCTTAAAGCTGTGCATAACTCTAGCAAAGATTGTGTCCCTGTGGTCATCTATGGCACCCTAAAGAAGGATTTTACAAGTCTCAGGAAAATGTAGCCCTTTGGTCCTGCTAGTTGTCATCTTTCTGTTGCTGCAGAGGCTGAAGCTCAAGGTTTATCTCTTGTTTCTGATTATTAAGTATCATCAGATATGTGAAGTTCACAGTTTTTACACGTATCAATGTTGCGTTGTCCTTATCTTGAACAGAGAAGTGAGATTTTTAAACCAGATTTCTGAGGTGTCCAAAATTGTCTCTTTCAGTGGACTCCCAGCTCAAAGGAAGGAAATAGCTTGAAAAGAAATCACAGGCATCATTTTATTTTCCTGTGTATGTTTACAGGTCTCTGGGAAGAGCAATGTACACTACTACTCTTCCAGAAAAAGACAGGTAGGTTGTCATCAAAGAGCTTCCCTGCACAGCAATGAGTCATGTCTGCACACCTCTCTCTGCGCTGATGTTTAAGATAGTCAAAGCCATCTAGAGCTAAGCATCAGCAGAACCGGCAGCATGTTTCAATCAAGAATCACAATCTCAAACCTAAATATGCTTTCTGACAAATATCATCAAAAAGAACAGATTTTCCGAAGCCCCACATTCATCTAAGCCCTGCATTCACCTATCCCTTAGTCTCCACCTCGAGAAACCCAGACAAAATTAGGGAATTTAAAAAGTTAAAGAGCTGCTGTCTCTTCAAATCTACAGTTTGCTTTTCGAAGAAAGCCTTCTGATCCACCATCCAGAATCCTGTTCCTCTTCTTCCCTTCCCCAAATCTCAGTTCCAGGAGGAGATCTGGGAAAATCCCTGCCTTGAATCACTTGTCATGACAGCAATGCTAAAGTAAGTCCATTTGTGGTAGAACAGCATTGCCCAGAGTCAGGAGGTCGTAGGGGCATTTGGGGGTTTCCCTGCTGCAAACAGTTGAGGAAAACTCGATGGATCAAGAACAGTACTGTTAAGAATTTTAGGGAAATTTTCAGTGTTCAGCTAGGAATTAGGTTATATTGTGTGGAGTATGGAGAGATATTGGATCCCCGTATTTCCACTGAGATACCTATTCCTTAGATCTTTATAGTGTAAAGCACCAGACGACTGGCCAAAGTATGAAACTTCATCCAGTCTCTAAATAAAGCGGTGAAAAATGTCCCGACAATTGAACTGGATTGTGGCTCCATCATTGACTATGGTATTTAACCGTGCTTGGATTGCTGCTCTGATAGATTATAAAGCTCAGCTATGACATAAGGTCAAGGCCTTGGAAAGGTGTTAGCAGAGCTCCTTTAAATGAAGCGTTCCCAGAGACACCAGGTTGGCACAGACTGATGAAAATCGGAGTGAATGCCTGGCATTGGGGAACGGCCTCTGTGTCCATCAGTGTTCCTGGGAGCCTTGGAAAGTCTAGTACGGTGTATGTCACCCTTCACTGTAAGGCAGACACCTAGTGCAGCATCCTGCTCCTCTCATGCTCCTATTTTACCATGCAATGAATCGCAGTCCCCTCAAAGGTCTCTTGCTGTCTTCAGCAGCTCTCTCAAGTTGAGGCACCTCATGTCAGCACACCAATATATGTGAGATGAAACCTGCTTGTGCTGTGCCATCCTGAAGGATTTGCTTTCTCTTGGAAGTTTAGCACCACCATCACTTTTTTTGTGTGGAAACGTGAGCAGACACCACTCTCTGAAGCTCGTAGGAGCTAGTGGGAAAGCATAACCTCTCAAAATACCTAGTTATTCCTCTTAATGCCAGGAGAAGCCTAGACCTGAGACTTACACAGCTCTAAGGTGTCTAAAGGTAAAAGCCACAATACCACCCCAAAGGCTCGGGTTTGACTGGTGACAATATCCTCACATCCTTGTGACTGACAATTTCCAAAGAAAGATGAAAGCTACATGAAACCTTGAATTTAGTTTCAGTTCTACTCTTGTCTGCTGAGAAGATGGTGGAAGGGCGCATAGAGATGAAAATGCATGGCCCAAGGAACAGAAGTGCAACAGTGATATGGGAGGTGCAGGTAGAGAGTGCTATCAGACGCCCTTTGGAAGAGTGTGTCCTCAAGGAGACCAAAATAATGACATAGGACACAACAAGAACAAGCAAAAGAGCCCGAGGAAATCAGACCACTATTGGCAACCACGATGCAACTAACCACGTAGGTGTCAGTGCAGGCCAGCTTCAGCAAAGCGTGTACATTACAGAAGTAGTGGTCGATCTCATTGGGCCCACAAAACACTAGCTGAGCGGTCAGCAGGGTCTGCACCAGGGAGTGCACACAGCCTCCCACCCACGAAGCTGCCACCAGCCGGCCACACACATGCTTGTTCATAATGCTTGCGTAATGAAGCGGCTGGCATATAGCAGTGTAACGATCATACGCCATTGCTGTGAGGATGAACATCTCCGTGCAGGCAAAGAGATGGACCCCAAAGAGCTGTGCTAGGCAGCCCACAAAAGAGATGGTCTTCTTTTCAGCAAGAAGGTCATAAATGAGTTTGGGAACTGTGACAGTAGAGTAACTGATATCTACAAAGGACAAGTAGCTCAGGAAGAAGCATGCGATGGGAGAGTCCAGCTGTTGACTGTTCCGTATAGTGCTGATGCTAAGCAGGTTTCCAAGAATGATAGTGGCATAGAAGACTAAGAAGAATGTGAAGCATACTTTTGCTAATGTATCATCTTGTGTGAGTCCCTGGAGGACAAACTCCGTCACATTGTTTTTGTTCTTCATATATGTCACGTAGACAGGACCTGAAGCACAGAATAAAGCCACCTGTGATGGCATTAGAAACACAGTGTTATCAGTACACATCCATATCGATCACTGGTATGTTCAATATCAATGTATTCCCTTTTATGCCTTTTGGGGAAAGTTTCCTTTCAAAGTCAATGCTTCTCTCAAGGAGTGACAGTTGATATCTGACTCAGAATGTATTACTGAAGTGTGTAACAGTGAGCTCCATTTATTTGTTTGAGGGAGTTGGTGGAAATATCCTCCAGATTCATATTTCTGATTTTTGCCCTTTTAAAAGGGAAGACTAGCTGCTAGGCTCCCTAAACATTCACTTTTGAAGTGTTGATTTGGAAATGAAAAACTGACTGAGAAGGATAGTGCATGTTTTGATTTGAGTCTCAACATGTTAGTCATGCCCTAAGGAATTCTGCTCAAGCAGTGAATGTACCTTCTTTTTCAACCCTCTGAGGGAATTCAACAGAACTAGTCCTTACTAGTGCTCTCTGACTCTGGTAGAATGTCCATGCATTTCTGTGCAGCCATCAATATTCACATCATGACACAAGGCAGCTGGCTAATTAACATCACTTCAACTCTCAGTGTAGATCCTTCTGGAGGAGGTAAAGTGGACACCTACCTCATGTCTGTTTAGCAGAGATGTGCCTTTAGGCACCAACTGTCTTTAAGGCGCCCTAAGTGAAATCAGACCATGTTCAAGGCATGCCAGGAAACCTGAAGCAGGAGAGTCATTGTCCTATATGTGCTGTACTGGGCTACATCTTGTATTCACCTTTGCTGCACTCTGTGCAGTACGCAAGTATCACTAGTGTTCAGTTTCTACATTGAAAAGATAGACAGCAAGAACTGCATAACAATGTCCACAATACTGGCAAGTCCTCTGGGATCTTAATCCCAAAGTTAAGATTGAGTACATAGGAAGTGCTGCAGCTACCTATTGACTCCTTGACTCTGTAACACCAGAAACTTCCTTTTGACAGATATTTCTGGAAATGGCATATAACTGAAAAATAAGCAAAGAAGACACCAATTAAAACAAAGGGTAAAAAAAATTGAGTTCTTTCTAATTCATAAAATGCACCTCACAATAGTCACTCAACAGTAATGCCTCTTTTCAAAGGCAGGATTTCACAGTCATGCTTGAACAAAACAAAGAAACAAGATCAGAAAACTTGCACAGTTTATATTTGCTAGTCTCCAACAGTTTGCCTGCTATTCTCTGATGACCTTCTAGGACCACTTTAGGCAGTTTCATCAAAACCTCTCAGCTCCAAGCTGCTTCTTATGTGTCACGAGAGCAGTCCACATCTCTGCCAGGGCTGAAAACTACAGGGGATGAAACGGACAGCCTGAATGTCTAGCTCCGTTTCTCATTCTGCAAAAACAACTTCCAAGAGCATCTGCAAGAAAAATCTTTCTCTCCAGATGGGGAAGTTGTGGCAGAAATATTTCAAGTAAATTGCACAGCAGAAGCACAAGCTTACCAGAAGCAATGAGATCGCAGAGGCATGTGAAGTTTTCTTTGTCAGAAAGAATCAGTGGACAGGGAGCTAAAATATATGTTTTGGACAGCTATTAGAGTAATCTCTACAGGGTGACTCTGGAGCGTGATCACCTAGACCATGTCACATTGTGTGGGGGTTTGCTTGCTTTCTTGCTTGCTTTCCAATGCTGTCCAGATAAATGGACTTCATTTAGTATTAGCTATGTGCTTCTTTTGGAAACATTTCTATTTAAAATCAATGTCACGGCTGACCATTTGCAAGAGTTTGTGTTCACATTGCCCTTGCAATCAAACATTTTTTGAGTAAAGATGTCTCTTACACGTGTCAGATATTTTTTCCCTTCCAAGACAATATTTCACATATGCTTTCTTATTTCTTATTAACTTGCTCTTACCATTGCATGTTTGCAGCATAAATAAATATCAGAACTGTGCTATATGACTGTTGGCACTTAGACATCTGGTCTGTACACGTTTGAAACAAGAAGTAAACGAGGAAATTATTTCAAGACTTTAAAAATGTTTGTGGTCAGGCCTCACTACTTGCCAGGTATTTTTACTCAGGCAATGCAAAATATAGAAGCAGCTGTTTAGTCCTCATATTAAGTCATTATAAGAATCTGGGCCAATGTGTAGAGGAATCAAATGTTGTTGTTGACGCCTTCCATAAGCTATGGTCCCGCTGTTGCCTGCTAGCATCCAGCAGCCGGAAGAGAAATCAGAAAAATCATGGCGTTCTTCCCCAAAACATTAAAAAAAAACCCAAACAGTTTTAAAATTATAAGCCTTAGCTTGAACTGGCCGTGTGCCCTAACCCCTCAGCAGTTTCAGTATGAAGGGGGTCAGTGGGCCCCATCTGTCTTTCTACCTGCCCCACCCCGGGTGAGACAGACCAGCCTCTGAAGGCGCCTGTCCCTCTCTGTTGACAAGGGAGCTGAGCTAGACAACTGTCCTTCATTGCATGAAGAATTTAGACTGCTACAAATAGGTGGGGATGGTCCCACCTTTAGCTGTGTCCACAGAGTGTGAATGCTGGGTGAGGGACATGCTGGCCCAGGCCTGAGGGACACTATCCCTCTAAGCCTTGAGAATCAGGATTTATCCCAGTTCCGTCCTGCTGGCTGCCATCCACATAACCCACCACGGTGAGGAGAAGACACTGAGATGTCCGCAGTGTACTGGTGCATGCCTGTGAAATGGGAACCCACTCTGCCACCCCCTGCATAGAGCAGAGGACATTCGGGGAAGCAGAGCATTTGCGACATTGTCCCAGGGTTTGGTCTGTAGATCTGCCGCTCTGCTGTGCAGGGAACACCTTCTTATCTTGAATCACACTTAAGCCATGTTAAGGTGCAACACAAGTGCAAGCCAGTGTTTATAGGGAACATGAAGTGAAGGAAGGAAAAAGAAAGTGCTTTAGTTACTTTCAGAGCGCATTACACAGATGTCTTTCTCCCTCACGCAGCTCATTTGCTCTTTTCCTCCTGGCAAGGTAGGAGTCAGGGTCCCGTGGCTCCTCGTGGCTCCTTTGGCCTTGTGGAGAACCTTAGCTGCTACAACTAACCTCCCTGTGGCAGCTGTGACTGGCTCTGAGATGATTTAATCTTCCATCTTCACATTTCTTCTCTTCCCTCCTGCAGGAGTAGCTGCTCCAGCTATTCCCTTGGAATACATGTTTCTTCCTTTGCCTGGGCCTGTAGATGTGCCCTGTTGGGCTAGGAGTTATCCTGCGTACAGGAATTATTCCCAAACAACTCTTTTTTTTCATTGACACATAAAATTGTGCCCCCCAATGCTTTCTTTGCCCCCAAATGCTTTCTTTGGTGGTGACAATTTCCTACAGTGAGCAATTTATCTTTCACTTGGATCTTTGATTCTCTATTAGTCTAAACAGTAAAATGCAAAATCTGAGGCAGAGATGAAGGGCAGAGGGGATGGCTAGGAAGGAGGGCATTAGTGACAGGTGAACTACTGCAGAAAGGCAGAGAGTTGCTGCACTGGAATGGGAAGGGGAGAAGCTTCTCCTCATATCATCTGCATCAGCAAATGACCCAACCAGCATCTAATATCAGCAGTTTAATTGCTAACCCATGGATTCAGCATATGACAATGCAGTACTCATAAGAAGGCATTTACTCCAAAGTAAAGGGGAAGGAAGCCTTTGGTACAATTGCTTCCAGCAGCAGGGGACCAACAGCCTTGCAGACACCTTGGGCCATCGTTTCCTAGCTGAGTAGATTACAGAGTAGATGGAGTTTGTCTGACGGAAAGTTTACACCTGGGAGAGCTCGGACTAATGGGATGCTCTGCCTGGAACACATTTTAATATTTTTGATAGCATTCATTTATTTATTTGCTGGTGTCTCAGCAGTGCTTGGAAGCCCCAGTCCTGGGCCTGTGCTATTCAAAAAGAGAACATAAAGGGAATCCCTGCTAGTCACAGAGTTTACAATGCCATTCCAATCAAAACATGAGCTTTCAGTGTCTTCCTAATTACTGCAACAGCTAAAACCAAGCTTTTCTTCAAAAGGGAGCTTTCAGTAAATTTTCCAAAATGGAATTATAGTGAGAAAGACTTGATTTTCTCAGCTCCTGAGAAAATGTTACCACAGTTCTACACCTCACCCTTTTCACTCCAAACTTTTCTATTCCACAGTTTTCTCATGGCACTTTTCATCTCCTCATTTCTCAGCGTGTAGATGAGTGGGTTCAGCATGGGCGTGATGATACTGAAAAACACAGCTAACCTCTTGTCCTCCGAGAGACTGCTGGATGGGCGTATGTAGGTGAATGTGCATGGCCCAAAGAAGAGAATCACCACAGTAATGTGGGACCCACAGGTGGAGAGGGCTTTCTTCCGCCCTTCGGACGTTCGGCTTTTCAAGGAAAACAAAATGACAATGTAGGATGTGAGCAGGATGATGAAAGAGACCAAACAAATCATTCCAGTATTGGCAACGACAATGATGCCCACAACATAGGTGTCTGTACAGGCCAGTTGTAGTAGGGGACGGACATCACAGAGGTAGTGGTCAATTTCGTTGGGGCCACAAAAAGGGAGGCTAATGGTTATGAGGGTCTGCACCAGGGAGTGCACAAAGGCCCCCACCCATGAACCCATCACCATCCAGCCACACACACGCCTGGTCATGAGGGTGGTGTAGTGCAGGGGTCTGCATATGGCAAAGTAGCGATCATAGGCCATCACTGTGAGGATGAAGACCTCAGCGCCGCCGGAGATATGTAACCCAAATAGCTGTGCCATGCAACCCCCAAAGGAAATGGTTTTCTTCTCAACAAGGAAGTCAGCAATCATTTTGGGAGCTGTGACAGAAGAGAAGCAAGTATCTGCAATGGACAGGTGGCAGAGAAAGAAATACATGGGGGAGTTCAGACTCTGACTGCTAACTACAGTGACAACAATGAGCAGATTTCCTGCCAGAGTAACAATATAGAAGAACAAAAACACCACAAAACATATTTTCTGCACCCCTTGGTTCTTTGAAAGGCCCAGAAGAATGAATTCCTTCACACTGCTTGCATTCTCCATGTTGATCAGTTGGGTGCCAATATGCAATATACAGCTTACACACCTGGGAAAACAAAGACAGACACATGATTCATCAGCATTTTTTCATTATTAATGATGAGTTCTATATCAGAAGTGGATACAAACCAAGAAAGATATAGCATTAGTATTAAGCTTATGAAGTGTTTAGTTTCTGTCATGTATTTTTTCACAGCTATTTAATTCTCCACGGTACAAAGCTTCTGCCATGGCTTTGGTGGCACGGAGATAGGTGCACTCTGTGATATGATCCTTAATCCTGGTCCTCCAGGATTTTGAAGGACTGGCTCCATGGCCGATAGCCTTCCATGCACTAAGGACAAGGCCAGAGCGTTCACCTTGGGCACTACAAGGCAGATAATGCAGTATGTTTGCCCTCAGGGGAGACAAAGTCCCTGACAGCAATCTTTGTAAAATGGGTGTCTTTAAGAATACCTGGAAATATTGCTCAGAATGATGATTTGCTTTATAAGTACACATGATCTTTGAATTCTTGTTTAGAAGGGAAATGTACTCACAGGCAGGGAAAAGCACTCTCTTGTGTATATACATTTTGAAACGTAAATATGAAATGTCACAGGCTGAAAAAGGAGTTCTGGGAAGGTTATCTATCATGGAGGGGAAAAAAATTGCACATATGACTTAATGTAGTATTTCACATTGTTCTAAATCTCAGCATTGTTTCTATCAGAGGAAGGAAGAATGAAAGACTCTTGTGAGATCTTCTGTCCCAGCGTTGTACTGATTTTACCTAGTATGATTTTTGATACACTCTGCGTGATGCTTTCAAGGGTTAACTTAGCTTAATGAAGCTAATCTAACTAAACTCCTTCAACAGCCAGTATAAGTCTCTCTGTAGGCTGATTCAGAATGACTGAATTAGGGTCCTTTGCAGAACCCTTTTTTTCTCCATTCACGATGAGGAGCTTAAGCAAATTAGCACCACCAGGTTAGAATGACCTTTAGAGAATAATCCCTTTTGGTGCCAGAAAGTAGCGCAGAGCTTTTTGCAATGCCATCCACCTTTTTCAGGTTATGGCTGAGCTCCTTGTCCCTAGGCATTTCTACATCCATACAGTTTCTCATTCGAGACAAGGTCACATTCCAGCATAAACATGGGACTTCTTTGGTTCACCCTGTATTCCAGCTACAACCCATAGAGCATTACATGTCACTAATAAATGAGTAGCCCACATCTTTAGAAAGAGTGTAACGTCTCTAGCTTGCCATTATGCACCCAGACCACCAGAATTCCCTTGCTCAAAGAAGTCTGGGAACCACCAGATGAAGCTCTTCACAGAGAGTTTAAGGTCAGCCAAAAGCAGGCACTCTTTTAATAAAAATATCCACTGTATGGGCTTCCTTCTAGGATCAAAACATTTCCCGTCAGCTGGTGTTAAAATGCACCATTTTAAGTCCTGCAGAATTACACCACAACCAGGTTTTCTCATTTGTCTTGGTGATCTGTGAGCAAATCTGTGGAATGATTCAGTTAAGCCAAGTTATCTACCAACTACTTCAATCTGCAGCATAATCAGAAATTCTCGTGCAGGCACAAAGGGATCAAGCATCCACAGGAAACACTGAAACTGAGAAAACCCAAGATTACTTTCAAACCCACAAAGTGAAGCCGAGAGAGGAAGTGGGCAAAGTTAGGGACTTTTCCTATGCTTACAGTTGTACTTACACTAGATGAAAGTTTTTCAAGCAGAAGGGTAAACTTTACATGGATGGTTCCCCTTCAGATATTTCTACAAGGAGAAGGATCAGTAAGAACAACGGGAGGTCAGTTTCTCCCTCGTCTTACCAAGTTGTGATCCTTTCTACCCCTCTTCCTTCTACTGAGCAACGACGTAGACCTCTCAACAAAATAAATGACAGGGATGAAATGAGCACACCTTTATGGCTGTGCAGTACCCAGTCGAAAAGAAATAGCTGGGCTCCATCCAAGCCAGAGCATCACTGGAAGCATACCACAGCAATCGCAGGGCCATATTTAGGCAGTCAGAAAGGAGTGACCAAGAGAGAAACGGTCAGGGGAAATTATATGTCTGAATACCAGCAGATGGCAAACTCCTGAGCTAAAAACAAGGTGTGCATCTACAAAAGTACTGATTCACAATTCAGACAGCTCGACTATGTATATTGCTTGAAAAGGTCCTTTCCATCACCACCAAACTGCATTTAACAAACTACCCATCTGTCTGATCTCATCTCATCGCCTTAAGTCATGTAGGCACCTGTACCTAAGCTAGGCATATTACACCTGACCAGTCTACTTGTAGATGTGATGAATCATGTGCTGCAGGTACCCGTTTCTTACTGTTGACTCCAAGAGGATTACTAGAATGACTAATTCAGTAGAGGATTCCCACCAGTTATGGCTTATCTCTTCAAGTGCCTTTGCAGGGGTAGACCTGAGCTATATGACATAATGCAGTCAGCTGCAAAATAAAATGAATCTCATGTGTACTCTTAACATCTCAGAAAGGGTGAGAAATTGCACCATCTCCTTACTGCATGCATTCTTCCCTGAAATCTCAGGTGGTTATGGGAAACAAAAGAATAATATCGAAGCAATCGAATCTGCGGCTGTAGAACTAGCTCTGTATATGATTCTAGCCAAAGACAACTAGAGACAGTTGATAACTTCAGTGGAAGTTCCTTTCTGTATTTTCACATTTGTGCAAGAAGAAAGGAAAAGGAAAAGGAAGAGGAAAGAAAAGCGAGCAAGGGAAAGCAAAGCGAGAAGCCAGAGAAGCTGCAAAACTTACCTCACCTGTGTTTAGAGATCTAATTTTTTGTGTAAGGGCTGTACAACTTTATCTCCTCAACTTCTGTCTCTCCTGGTATGAATGTGTTAGAGCACAGCACCTTTAAAGAACACAGAATGGCTTCTGGAAAGCTTCCAAAACTTGCTTAGGAGGTGGCTGTTAGTGTATAATCCAGTCCCATCTAATTTATTACTTGCTTTCATGTGTCACAAGTGTATCTTGATGTTTCCTGCCTATGTGAGAAGTGGTTTAATAGGCTGTGTGGATGATGTGACCTGGGTGTGTTGAATGACGCTTTCATATCCCAGCAGCTGCACAAAGGGCTGAGAAGAAAACCGTTTAAGTACCAACCTTTAACCCTCTCCCAGGAAATCTTCCACCTGAAGGGCTCTTGGGGCTGGAGGAGGGAGGGGTGGAGGCTTAGTGAAGGGAAGGCGTGAAAGAAAGGGGCAAAGGAGGAGAATGAGTTCTGTCTTGACTGAAAAGTTTAAGTAAATATATTTTAAAGAAACAGTTGTCAGTCAATGCTTTTATAATGATATCACAAAGGCATTTCAGGGTTTCTCCATAAGAAATAACACTCAAAGGAGTAGCTGAGTATTCAACTGGACAAGCATATGCATGGAACTATCCAGCTAACGCTTCTCGGAGTTCTTCCTTACTCCAAGCTGATAGTTGTATGGATTTCCCATGTGTAAAGGGCCATTAGGTCCACTGCTCTGGCTTCCTAGTATTGTGAATGCTAAAACAGTCCATTTGTAATCTAGATATTTTCTCTCCTTTTTTCACTTCTGTGTATTCCAAAAAACATGTAAAAGAGAAATCTTCATTAAAGGAAAAAAAGAAAGAAACCTCAAGCTGTAGGAAGAGTCACCATCCTCCAGGGATGGTAAAGAATTCCTATCACAGGAGTCTTTTAAGGACAGGTTGGGCTCATTTCTCTCAGGAGTGGTTACGATTAAGTTTTTATAGGGACAGAAGATGTCCTGGGTGACCTCTTGATGACCCTCCAAGTCCTATCTCACCAGAAATTTCATCACTGGAAATCCAGTGAATAAAGCCTCTTTGCAAGAATTTGCATGTTTTAACAGAGGTCAGTGAATTACCAAGTCAGTCAAAAAAGTCCTTCATTTACGCATTGGGAAACTGAGGGAGGAAGTCACCTATTTAATGCCGATGGAAGTCAGCGAGTTTAACCCTGACTTAGTCACTCTAGGCTCTTCTGCGGAAAAAAATGAATGTCTCTGGAGGCAGATGCATCTGATCTACCTCAGAACTGATTTTAGGATGCGATTAGGTCTGAAATGGACATCTAGCTTTTAAACAAAATAACTTAGGGCGGAAAAATCTCAACTGTCATGATGGGCCCCATCTTTCTTAACCCGAGCAGCTGCAGTCAAAGGTGAACCTAAGAAATGAAACAAACGAAGCAAATACACATGCTGATTTATAGCAGCATATCATCTCAACCAAGGCCCAAGTCAAATTCATCATGGCTCTGAACTCTACTGTGTATTTGTAGCTTATGCCTCACGGATGTCAGGAAAGACATTGTCTCAGCTACTGTCCTTTACTTTGTTTTGCTGAAATTTCTGGAAATGTGGAATGGCCTGATAGCAACATAGTTAATGCCTCCATCTCCTCTGCACAGAATGCCAGTGATCTCCACAGTGAAAACAGAAATCCTACAGTTAATGAGAATAAATACTGGTAAAGAAATGTCTTGGTGAAAATAGTCCCCTAACTTAAATGTCCTTTTACTGTCACCTGGAGTCTTGGGCAGCTTAATGAGGGTTATCAGCAGTCACTACAGGAAACAAGAGTATTGGGTAAGAAGGTAAACAAAGTCTTACAGTCTTTGGGAAAGGAAGAGGACCAACAGATGACAGAAGCCAGAGATCAGGCCAATAGCATCTGGTCTGCTAACCTAGTATGAATCAGCCTGCCACTTTCTGTACCCAGTGGCACACATGGCAGCAACTTGGCTAGCATCACATTCATGTCCTTTTGTTTCCCTAGCCAAATGGACTACCAGAGGTGACTTAATGCACAAGTCCAAATGAAGAATTGCTGCTGCCTCCTGCTGCAAAATAATTCCCCGTAGGGGTGTGCTTAGTGCCAGCAAAGGAGAAAGGTCTTTTCTCCATTTTCATTCCACTTACCTTGGCACCTGGCTCTGGACACCACTATGGCAGCAGGTCATGCTTGGGGAGCTGTGATTTGGACAAGGAGGGACTGTGCATGGTGAGATGAATGAGGTTTTGCAGCTGGATAGTGAATACTGGCAAGGGGTTTGTTGACAGAGCCATGGTGAATGTGTGTTGTGAATTTGATGATGGGCACGATGGGGACAAGGCACAGTGTGGAGGGAAGTTGTGAAACTTGAAATGGATGCTACATGGCCAGGGACTGTCTTCGTGGAGTTTGTGAAATCAGAAGTGCCTGAGGTGTGGTGAGGGACTGTGCTGAAAGACAGTATGAAGTGGCAGGTAATACTGTGGGTGTTAAGCTGTGTTGAAAGACCTTGTGACATCAGAAGCGGACATCGTGTTTTGAAGGGTAACACTAGGAGAGGTTGCAGAATTGTGGCTGCTGAGGTGTCATAAGGCTGGCTAGAGAGTTCAAGGAGACCCTACCGTAGAACAGGTAGTGTGAAGTAGGAGGGGACAATGTATGGTGACAGCTTGTGTTGGGAGAGGTTTTGAGGTCAGAAGAGGACACTCGGTAGTGAGGAATGTGCTAGGGGAGGTTCTGCAGTGACAGTGGACCTTGGGGAATGAGAAGCTGTGTTGAGGGAGGTTGTGAAATCAGCAGCAGGCATTAGGGAAGAGGACTGACCATTTCTCAATCTGTGTGACCCTGAGCAGCAGTAGGCCATCTTCTGCAAGGTCTATGAAACTAGAGCTGCTCATGGATGCATCTGGGAAGCAAAGCATCAGTGCAAGAGTCAAGCTATAACTTTGGACAGACAGTTCTTGTGTTCTTTATATCGCGAGACTGTCTGAAGAAGGGAGAAGTAGTGAAAAAGCATTACTATTGCCTGCCAAACATTGGTAAATTCCCATTTTTGATGGTCCCTGGCTCATCCCTCTGGGACAGCAGCACCAACCCGGTCATTTACTTCCTCTTCAGGAGCAACCGTCACCACCGGCTCCATGGCTCTGCGAAAGTCACCTTCTGACAAGTGTTTGCAGAGAAAGCAACGTGCGGAGAAGGAAGCCAAGTGCCCAGAGACACTGCTGCAGAGACTGCTGTATAAATCCCTGCTGGGGAGGAGGTGTGGGAGGGTGGGGCAGCCTGCAGAGGGGACTGAGGGGAGGTGGGCAGCAGTGCTCAGCCCCCAGCGGAGCCAGGGCATCTCCACTGCGGTGGGAGCAGCTCAGCTGGTGACGTGCCCCTTGCGAGCAGGGCTGTGCTGGGGACCAGGGAGCTGGGTGAGAGCGATCCTTCTCTGCACACCATGCCAGTGCCTCTTCTCATTACATGGTCCCCCCTTGTGGAAGGGGACATGGTGCACAGAGCATGGCTATGCAGAGCATGCAGAGCGCGGGGAGGAAGAGTGACCCAGGATGCTGGGCATGTCTTTGGGACCCTGAACCTTACAGGGAGTCTTTTCCCTCACTTTGACTTGAGGCCAAGCCTGCAGGACTCCAGTGCATTCTGGCAGCTCCTGGGAGGCCACTCTCAGCAGGGATGAGTTTCATCCTGGCTATTTTGGGCTTGTATAGAAACATCCTTCAGGCCTGAACACCTAGGGGACCGTTCAGCTGGTGCCACGGCTGCTCTGGTCAACACACAGGGGTCCTGGAGTGATGCGTGGTGCTTCTGTGTGTGTAGAGAAGAGCACCAATTCCTCACCTACACCCTGAGCCTCTCCATCGCTGTCCCCAGAGGACATCTCAACTCATCACTCCCAGCTTTCGCCCAAGATGGCCATCTCCAGATGAGTTAGTTGCCCTAGGCTGCCTGTACAGGCAGTGGAGAGAAAGGTGCTTGTAAGGAGCTTTTCCCTTCCCTATGTGGCTGCAGCACGCAGCTCCTGCTGAGCCATCAGCCACCCTCCTGTCCCTGTGCCAAATCTCTTCCCCACCACCGTCTCGCCCCACACTGGGGATGCCTCGCTCCCCTTACGCAGTGTCATGCAAGGCCTCTCACCCTAGTGCTTCTGAGAAAGCTTTCAGCTCCCAGCCACAGCACCTTATCTCACTGTCTTCCCAGTAGCTGCTGGGAGGGTCACCTCTCTTCCTGGCACTGGCACTTGCCTGTTGCTGCAGGGCTGAAAGGGCATTTCTCTGCCTCTCCATCTAGCTCTCCAGACTTTCTATTTGTTTTTTGTTTTTTTTGGCTCCTGCCCTCAATCCTTCCCTCCTTTGTGTCTCCATTACTCTCTTTCTGGGTTGGCTGGTGCGTGGATCGAATTAACACTAAAACAGTTTGTGAGCAAGTGAAGGGCTGGATTTAAAAGGAATGGATCTAAATCTGATTTTTTGAAATTAAGTTGAAGGCAGAGGAAGAAGGGAAAATGTCTGCACCAGAACATTCAAAGAACTAACAGGGGTCAAAACTTTTCTCTTTTGTTCATTTTAATTCTATGGGGTAACAGTATTCCTGAAGCCATTTCACAGAATCACAGAATGGTTGAGGTTGGAAGGGACCTCTGGAGATCATCTAGTCCAACCCCCTGCCCAAGCAGGGTCACCTAGAGCAGTTGCCCAAGATCGCGCCCAGGCGGATTTTTGAATATCTCCAGAGAAGGAGACTCCACAACCTCTCTGGGCAACCTGTTCCAGTGCTCTGTCACCCTCACAGCGAAGAAGTTTTTCCTCATGTTCAGATGGAAGTGTCTGTGTTTCAGTTTGTGCCCGTTGCCTCGCGTCATGTTGCTGGGCACCACTGAAAAGAGTCTGGCTCCATCTTCTTGATACCCTCCCTTCAGATACTTGTACACGTTAATAAGATCTCCTCTCAGCCTTCTCTTCTCCAAGCTAAACAGGCCCAGCTCTCTCAGCCTTTCCTCATAAGAGAGATGCTCCAATCCCCTAATCATCTTTGTAGCCCTTCGCTGCACTTGCTCCAGTAGTGCCACATCCCTCTTGTACTGGGGAGCCCAGAACTGGACGCAGTACTCCAGATGTGGCCTCAGCAGGGCTGAGGAGAGGGGGAGGATCACCTCCCTCGACCTGCTGGCCACACTCTTCCTGATGCACCTCAGGATACCATTGGCCTTCTTGGCCACAAGGGCACATTGCTGCCTCAGGCTTAACTTGGTGTCCACCAGCACTCCCAGATCCTTCTCCGCAGAGCTGCTTTCCAGCAGGTCAGCCCCCAACCTGTCCTGCTGCATGGGGTTATTCCTCCCCAGGTGCAGGACCGTGCACTTGCCTTTGTTGAGCTTCAGGAGGTTCCTCTCCACCCACCTCTCCAGCCTCTCCAGGTCTCTCTCAATGGCAGCACAGCCCTCTGGCGTATCTGCCACTCCTCCCAGTTTTGTATCCTCAGCAAACTTGCTGAGGGTGCACTCTGTCCCTTCATCCAGGTCACTGATGAAAAAGTTGAACAAGACTGGACCCAGTCCTGACCCCTGGGGGACACCGCTAGCTACAGGCCTCCAGCTAGACTCTGCGCCACTGATCACAACCCTCTGAGCTCTGCCATTCAGCCAGTTCTCAATCCACCTCACTGTCCACTCATCTAACCCACACTTCCTGAGCTTGTCTATGAGGATGCTATGGGAGACAGTGTCGAAAGCCTTCCTCAAGTCAAGGGAGACAACATCCACTGCTCTCCCCTCATCTACCCAGCCAGTCATTCCATCAGAGAAGGCTATCAGATTGGTTAAGCATGATTTCCCCTTGGTGAAGCCATGCTGACTACTCCTGATCACTTTCTTGTCCTCCACATGCTTGGAGATGGCCTCCAGGATGAGCTGCTCCATCACCTTTCCAGGGATGCAGGTGAGGCTGACTGGCCTGTAGTTGCCTGGGTCCTCCTTCTTGCCCTTTTGGAAGACTGGGGTGACACTGGCTTTCTTCCAGTCTTCAGGCACCTCTCCTGTTCTCCATGACCTTTCAAAGAGGATGGAGAGTGGCTTAGCAATAACATCCGCCAGCTCCCTCAGCACTCGTGGGTGCATCCCATTGGGGCCCATGGATTTGTGGGTGTCAAGTTTGCTTAAATGATCTCTAACGCGGTCCTCCTCCACCAAGGGAAAGTCTTCCTTTCTCCAGACTTTCTCTCTTGCCTCCAGGGTCTGGGGTTCCTGAGGGCTGGCCTGAGCAGGAAAGACTGAAGCAAAGGCGGCATTCAGTAACTCTGCCTTCTCTGCATCCTTTGTCACCAGGGCACCCTCCCCGTTCTGCAAAGGGCCCACATTTTCCCTAGTCTTCCTCTTGCTACTGATGTCTTTGAAGAAGCCCTTCTTGTTGTCCTTGACATCTCTCGCCAGATTTAATTCCAAATGGGCCTTAGCCTTCCTCGTCGCATCCCTGCATACTCTGACAATGTTCCTATATTCCTCCCAAGTGGCCTGTCCCCCTTTCCACTCTCTGTAGACTTCCTCCTTCTGGTTGAGTTTTGCCGGGAGCTCCTTGCTCATCCATGCAGGTCTCCTACCTCCTTTGCTTGACTTCCAACTCATAGGGATGCACCGATCTTGAGCCTGGAGGAAGTGATGTTTGAATATTAACCAGCTCTCTTGAACACCCCTTCCTTCTAGGACCCTAACCCATGGCATTCCTCCAAGTAGGTCCCTGAAGAGGCCAAAGTTTGCTCTCCTCAAGTCCAGGGTTGCGATCCTACTCAGTGCCCTGCCTCCTCCTCGCAGCATCCTGAACTCCACCATCTCATGGTCACTGCAGCCAAGGCTGCCCCCGACCTTCACATCTTCCACCAGTCCTTCTTTGTTTGTTAGTACGAAGTCCAGCAGCACACCTCTCCTTGTTGGCTCCTCCACCACCTGTGTCAAGAAGTTGTCACCAATGCTCTGCAGGAACCTCCGGGACTGTTTGTGCCTAGCTGTGCTGTCTTTCCAGCAGATCTCAGGGTAGTTGAAGTCCCCCATGAGAACCAGGGCCTGGGATCGTGAGGCTACTTCCAGCTGTCTGTAGAAGGCCTCATAAGTTTGTAGCTTTTGAAATAAGAGTTTATTTCTGCAACAATACGGCATAAAATATCTCGCACCTTCAGGCAAGGAAGGTAGGCCTATTTCTTCATTTTAGAGATGAAAAAGATCATTTTCAATCTGCAGATAGAATCATAGAGTCATTTAGGTTGGGAAGGATTTCTGGAGGTCATCAAGTCCAACCTCCTCCTCAGAGCAGGTTCAGTCAGATCAGATTGCTCCGGCCCGATCCAGCTGAATTTTAAATGTCAGCACAGATGGAGATTCTACAAATTTGCACCTAATCCAGTGTTTGATCACTCACGTTGGGGCAGGAGAGGGAAATTTCCTCCTTCAGTTTCCCAAGTAGTCCATGGAAGAGAGCAACCTGTTGATAGCAAGCTCATTGAAGCCCTTTTCTGAGAATTAACTGGGCTACTTGCTGTGCTTTAGGGCAGAAAAGGTTGGGTAGGTTGGGGATAAACAACAGCCAGCTATGCAAAGATAACTCAGTGTGTAAAGGCAGTCTGGTCTTTTGTGCATCTAAGCAGGGTAAGCATTTTGCTCACTTAAACTGTGTACCTAACCATTATAGGCTGGTTTTAATCCTGCTGTCTGCTTCTTGAAATGGGCAAGTACTTCTGAAGATATGGCTCAAGGGGGGAATAAACTGGCTTGGTATCTACAGTACAGACAGTATCTACAGTACAGAGTAGATACTCTTGTCTTTCTGGATGAAACAGGTCAGTAAGAGAATAGTTTTGTACCTATGCGATACCTTGAAGCCTATGCTAGAAACAGACCTCAGCAAGAATTGAAACCTCCATTCAGTCACCCACATGATAAGAACTCTGCTTTGAGAGTGTCAGCCAGGTTACTGGTAACCTCCAATAGATTAACAACAATTTTTCATGTGAGGTGAAGCTAGTAGAACCTTTACAGGGATGAGTGATTCCCTTCTTCTTCAGGATTCCTTCCCTTTTAGCATGAGATTTTTCCCCCTCTAAATGGAAAGTATTTCATTTAGTGACTCTTCCCAATTTATTCCTGAGCAGAAAATGGCCACTTTTCCTTGACAACAGGGATGCAAGCAAATGAGAAATCCTTTCTCAGCCAAACCTGGAGGATCTTGTGGTATCTGCTCCTCTTTGGGAAGATGCAAAGCTGAGTTTTCCTGCTGCTGTTGCCATTAAGTGCTTGGCACCTTTCATTCAAGAGAGGAAACTCTTACTTTCTTCTGCCAGGATGTGGATTTGTTATTTGTATGTTTACAAGTTGCAGTCCCAAAGGTCAGAGTGGTGGAGGTCCATGTAATTAAGGCAGGTCTTACCAAGTTGGCACAGCTGCAGCCTAACCTTTATATTCCTATTTCAGCAAGGCTGAACGGGGGCTGCTTTGTCCTGTTAATGGACTTTGTGGCCCATACTGAGCTATAACTACACTTTTACCAATGCCCAGGGGAGTTAGTTAATAGGCAAAAATATATTGGTGATTGCAATACAGAAAGCATGATGTCTGAACTAATGTCAAGACCATGTATCTTCAGGAACAAGCGGGCCATTGCCCTTGGAGTGGGCCATTTGGATGATACTGTACACCCAACCGTGGCCACGAGTGAGGGGAGAAGAGTGCTCCATAGATGTCCTCAAGAAAAGCAGACTTTTTTCCTTAAATAAGGAGAAAGAGGGCACACAAAAACCATTGCAGTGCCAAACTCGGACTTGTGTTTCACAGTGCTGCTGCTGCCTTTTGAATAAATTATTTTATCTTTCTGCGCTTTCTTATCTCACCTGAAAAATAGGAACAGTACTCCCTTGTATCACAAGTCATTTCAATGCGTAATTAAAGAAGTCTAGTCAGAAGCTATGATGAAAATGCTCCGTACTTCCTTGTGGCTACTGAGACAATCCATTGTGTGTTGCCAGTTTCCCATCACTTCTAGGTGTTGAACCAGTTTCTTGTCGGAAGATAACATGAGTGTGCTAGCAACATGCCTGAGAGGAATCACTGTGTGGCCATTGAGTTTATCCTCTCTGGACTAACAGAAAGCCAAGAGGTGAAGGTAACCTGCTTTTTTTAAGCACATTAATAGGGAATCTTGGAAGGATCATGTAGATGAAGGTTGATCCCCCGGCTTCATGCACTGTGTACCTTTCCCTCAGTAACTTGGCTTCTGTGGATTTCTGTTACTCCTCAGCTATCTCCCCAAGGTTGCTGGTGAACTCTTCAGCAGTGAGGCGAGCCACTTCAGTCAGTGCCTGTGTGGCACAGCTATTCACTTGTCTCCTCATGGCTAGTGTTGTGTGTCTCCTGCTGGCAGTAATGGCTTATGACTGCATGTGGCTCTCTGTAACCCTCTTCTTTATGCAACTGTCATGTCCTCAAAAGCCTGTACAGAGACGGTTATCATCTCCTGTTTCATTGGCTTTGTGCATGCACTTGCGCAAACTATCTCCACCTTCACATTCTCTTTCTGTGACTTTGGTGTTATCGGTCATTATTTCTGCGACATCCCCCTAGGATCCAGCTTTCATGCTCTGACACCTAGAGCAAAGAGACGGTACTTCACATTTTTGGTGTGTTTCGTGGCACCTTCACATCTCTGGCAATTCTCATCTCCTCCATCTACCTCATCTCCACCACCCTGAGGATCCACTCCTCCAAGGGCAGATGCAAAGCCTTCTCCACCTCTGCTTCCCATCTGAGAGCTCTCTTCTTGTTTTATGGCAGCACCGTTTTTATGTGCGGTAGCCCAACATCCAGCTACTCATTGGCCTGAGATAAATGGGCCTCTCTGTTCTCTACAGTGGTGACTCCAGTGCTGAATCTTATCAGCTACAGCCTAAGGAATAAGGAGGTGAAGGATGCTCTGAGGAGAGTTTTAGGTCATATCAGAGAAACTTCAGCAGACTTGTTAGAAAGAGAACTTTGTTTGGGGAAAATTTATCAAAACCTTGGTACAAAGAGTAGGACTTCCAAGGAAGGTTTGATCAGCTTCCAAGGGTGAGATTCAGAAAGGTACTTAATTGCTAGAAGTGATTTTAGGTGGACTTTTAACTGGTTGTATCTGCAACTTCTATCTTGAAAGACTGTGTTCCTCTGCTGCTGAAAGCTGGAGGAATCCTGACTCTTAACTTGCAAGTTCCAAGCACAAACAGGACTCCTGCCTGAGGAGTGCGTGGCACAGAATTGCAGTTCTCTGTTCTATTAGGAACGTTTGCTCATGTAGGAAAATCACCAGTCCGTCAAGATGAGAAAAAGCTTTCAAGGATATTCAAGAGGAGAAAAGAAATATGATTTGAATTTATGGCCATTTCTGCTACGTCTTCAGTATTTGAAAGGAGTAGCCTCTTCCAGTGCAACACACAGAACCTGAAGTTCTGGAAAGGAAATCTTGGAGAACAGACACCCGTGTTTTTGCCCCCCAAACACTAGGGAAAGTAACTGTCCCTCTTCTGTTAAATCTCCCTCTTCTGTCACTCATTACTACCTCCTTTTTCCCCTTCTGCCTGGAAACATGAAAAAACTACAGAAATGCAGAAAAGATTGACTTCTAATTTTGCTACCATTGTGAAGTAACAAGAACTTATTCCTGCTTTTCATCTCCACATATCAGCAATCCACTTGAGGCAACTGAGTGAACTGGTAGTTATTTTAAGGACATTGGACATAATCTGAAAGTTAATCAAGCTGCAGTGTTCTTTCACTTAAAAGAATGCCGAAATAAGATGGTGACTTACCAACAACGTGTCTGCCATCAATGTGATTTTGAGAATAAACGACCAATCATTTCTGGGAGATGAGGAAGCTGGGAAAGGCTTTGGAATCCTTTTATCAATTCAACTAAGCTAGCTCTAAGGATAGGTGTTCTAGCGCTAAACGATGTTTCATCCCTTCTGGCTGAGTTTACAAATGCTGTCCCTCAGTTGGCAGAAGGAGTTGAAATCTTTATTGAGCTGAAAGTGACAGAATTAATCTCAGACAGGTGAGAGGTTCCTGCCTCTGCATAAGGTTTACAGTCAAAGGGGGATGGAAAGAGGTCTTGCGGATTCCCTTTGCATTTCACTGCAAGCCTGTTAGGGCTGTTATTTCCCCTGACTTCCTCTCCTTAAAGCTGTGCATAACTATAGCAAAGATTGTGTCCCTGTGATCATCTATGGCACCCTAAAGAAGGATTTTACAAGTCTCTTTCTTTCAAACTGCTGCCAGCATATTTTACAGAGAGCTGATATGACTGCGAAACATCATTATTTTTGCCCAAAGACACACAGCTGGGGAGAAAACTTATCTTCATATGTTATAGTCTGAATTTTGATCAAGTAGTGATGATTAAAGGCCATCACTATCTCAGAAGCGTTTATCTCAGTAACGCTAAAATTAGAATACGCACGGGGTAGTAAAATCATTTGGACTATATGCACTGTTATCCCACTGGCCTGACGGTCCCAAAATGCAGGAAAAAGAATGTGAAAATGTAGCCTTTTGGTCCTGCTAGTTGTCATCTTTCTGTTGCTGCAGAGCCTGAAGCTCAAGGTTTATCTCTTGTTTCTCATTATTAAGTATCATCAGATATGTGAAGTTCACCGTTTTTGCACATATCAATGTTGTGCTGTCCTTATCTTGAACAGAGAAGTGAGATTTTTAAACCAGATTTCTGAGGTGTCCAAAATTGTCTCTTTCAGTGGACTCCCAGCTCACAGGAAGGAAATAGCTTGAGAAGAAATCACAGGCATCATTTTATTTTCCTGTGTATGTTTACAGGTCTCTGGGAAGAGCAATGTACACTACTACTCTTCCAGAAAAAGACAGGTAGATCGCCATCAAAGAGCTTCCCTGCACAGCAATGAGTCATGTCTGCACACCTCTCTCTGCGCTGATGTTTAAGATAGTCAAAGCCATCTAGAGCTAAGCATCAGCAGAACCGGCAGCATGTTTCAATCAAGAATCACAATCTCAAACCTAAATATGCTTTCTGACAAATATCATCAAAAAGAACAGATTTTCCGAAGCCCCACATTCATCTAAGCCCTGCATTCACCTATCCCTTAGCCTCCACCTCGAGAAACCCAGACAAAATTAGGGAATTTAAAATGTTAAAGAGCTGCTGTCTCTTCAAATCTACAGTTTGCTTTTCTAAGAAAGCCTTCTGATCCACCATCCAGAATCCTGTTCCTCTTCTTCCCTTCCCCAAATCTCAGTTCCAGGAGGAGATTTGGGAAAATCCCGGCCTTGAATCACTTGTCATGACGGCAATGCTAAAGTAAGTCCATTTGCAGTAGAACAGCATTGCCCAGAGTCAGGAGGTCCTAGGGGCATTTGGGGGTTTCCCTGCTGCAAACAGTTGAGGAAAACTCAATGAATCAAGAACAGTACTGTTAAGAATTTTAGGGAAATTTTCAGTGTTCAGCTAGGAATTAGGTTATATCTTATGGAGTATGGAGAGATATTGGATCCCCATATTTCCACTGAGATACCTATTCCTTAGCCTTTTATAGTGTAAAGCACCAGACGACTGGCCAAAGTATGAAACTTCATCCAGTCTCTAAATAAAGCGGTGAAAAATGTCCTGATAACTGAACTGGATTGTGGCTCCAACATTGACTATGGTATTTAACCATGCTTGGATTGCTGCTCTGATAGATTATAAAGCTCAGCTATGACATAAGGTCAAGGCCTTGGAAAGGTGTTAGCAGAGCTCCTTTAAATGAAGCGTTCCCAGAGATACCAGGCTGGCACAGACTGATGAAAATCGGAGTGAATGCCTGGCATTGGGGAACGGCCTCTGTGTCCATCAGTGTTCCTGGGAGCCTTGGAAAGCCTAGTACAGTGTATGTCACCCTTCACTGTAAGGCAGACACCTAGTGCAGCATCCTGCTCCTCTCATGCTCCTGTTTTACCATGCAATGAATCTCGGTCCCCTCAAAGGTCTCTTGCTGTCTTCAGCAGCTCTCTCAAGTTGAGGCACCTCATGTCAGCACACCAATATATGTGAGATGAAACCTGCTTGTGCTGTGCCATCCTGAAGGATTTGCTTTCTCTTGGAAGCTTAGCACCACCATCACTTTTTTTGTGTAGAAACGTGAGCAGACACCACTCTCCGAAGCTCGTAGGAGCTAGTGGGAAAGCATAACCTCTCAAAATGCCTAGTTATTCCTCTTAATGCCAGGAGAAGCCTAGACCTGAGACTTACACAGCTCTAAGGTGTCTAAAGGTAAAAGCCACAATACCACCCCAAAGACTCGGGTTTGACTGGTGACAATATCCTCACATCCTTTTGACCGACAATTTCCAAAGAAAGATGAGAGCTACATATAACTTTGAATTTATTTTCAGTTCTATTCTGAACAGCCATGCTAAAAATAGAACAACATTCCTGAAAAGTCCCTCCTGAACACTTCTCTTTGCCTCCCCATGGTTTCTTGAGCTACAGTCATCCTAGAAACACTCACCCTGTCGTTTCATGTCTCACTCCTCTTTGATTTTCTGCTTCATAGCTTTTTCAAGGCTTTTTTCATGTCTTCATTTCAGAGGGTGTAAATCAAGAGATTGAGCATAGGCATGATGATGGTGTAAACCACAGAGATTATCTTGTCTGCTGAGAAGATGGTGGAAGGGCATATATAGATGAAAATGCATGGCCCAAAGAACAGAAGTGCAACAGTGATATGGGAGGTGCAGGTAGAGAGTGCTTTGAGACACCCTTTGGAAGAGGGTGTCCTCAAAGAGACCAAAATAATGACGTAGGACACAACAAGAACAAGCAAAGAGCCTGAGGAAATCAGACCACTATTGGCAACCACGATGCAACCAACCATGTAGGTGTCAGTGCAGGCCAGCTTCAGCAAAGCGTGTACATCACAGAAGTAGTGGTCGATCTCATTGGGCCCACAAAACAATAGCTGAGCGGTCAGCAGGGTCTGCACCAGGGAGTGCACACAGCCTCCCACCCACGAAGCTGCCACCAGCCGGCCACACACATGCTTGTTCATAATGCTTGCGTAATGAAGCGGCTTGCATATAGCAGTGTAACGATCATACGCCATTGCTATGAGGATGAACATCTCCGTGCAGGCAAAGAGATGGACACCAAAGAGCTGTGCTATGCAGCCCACAAAAGAGATGGTCTTCTTTTCAGCAAGAAGGTCATAAATGAGTTTGGGAACTGTGACAGTAGAGTAACTGATATCTACAAAGGACAAGCAGCTCAGGAAGAAGCATGGGGTGGGAGAGTCCAGCTGTTGACTGTTCTGCATAGTGCTGATGCTAAGCAGGTTTCCAAGAATAACAGTGGCATAGAAGACTAAGAAGAATGTGAAGCATACTTTTGCTAATGTATCATCTTGTGTGAGTCCCTGGAAGACAAACTCCGTCACATTGTTTTTGTTCTTCATATATGTCACGTAGACAGGACCTGAAGCACAGAATAAAGCCACCTGTGATGGCATTAGAAACACAGTGTTATCAGTACACATCCATATCGATCACCGGTATGTTCAATATCAATATATTCCCTTTTATGTCTTTTGGGGAAAGTTTCCTTTCAAAGTCAATGCTTCTCTCAAGGAGTGACAGTTGATATCTAACTCAGAATGTATTACTGAAGTGTGTAATAGGGAGGTCCGTTTATTTGCTTGAGGGAGTTGGTGGAAATATCCTCCAGATTCTTATTTCTGACCTTTGCCCCTTTTAAAAAGGAAGGCTAGTCACTAGGTTCCCTAAACATCCACTTTTGAAGTGTTGATTTGGAAACGAAAAACTGACTGAGAAGGATAGTGCATGTTTTGATTTGAGTCTCAACATGTTAGTCATGCCCTAAGGAATTCTGCTCAAGCAGTGAACGTACCTTCTGTTTCAACCCTCTGAAGGAATTCAACAGAACTTTCCTTGCTATTGCTCTCTGACTCTGGTAGAATGTCCATGCATTTTTGTGCAACCATCAGTGTTCACATCATGACACAAGGCAGCTGGCTAATTAACATCACTTCAACTCTCAGTGTAGATCCTTCTGGAGGAGGTAAAGTGGACACCTACCTCATGTCTGTTTAGCAGAGATGTGCCTTTAGGCACAAACTGTCTTTAAGGCGCCCTAAGTGAAATCAGACCATGTTCAAGGCATGCCAGGAAACCTGAAGCAGGAGAGTCATTGTCCTATATGTGCTGTACTGGGCTACATCTTGTGTGGATGGGTTCCAGTTATTGCTCATGAGTTTCTGGGTTGCGACCTCAGTCTCCAAAAGAGCAGGCTTGTATTTCCTCAGACCACCTTTCCTACAGTACGTGGGTGAATACTGGAGATAATCTGCATTAACGATGTGTCAGTAAGGTTTTTGTACACCTCAGCCAAGTTCTGGACTGGGCATGGAAACCCTCATTGAGCTCAAAGTGACAGAATTAATCTCAGACAGGCGAGAGGTTCCTGCCTCTGCATAAGGTTTACAATCAAAGGGGGATGGAAAGAGGTCTTGCGGATTCCCTTTGCATTTCACTGCAAGCCTGTTAGGGCTTTTATTTCCCCTGACTTTCTCTCCTTAAAGCTGTGCATAACTATAGCAAAGATTGTGTCCCTGTGATCATCTATGGCACCCTAAAGAAGGATTTTACACGTCTCAGGAAAATGTAGCCTTTTGGTCCTGCTAGTTGTCATCTTTCTGTTGCTGCAGAGGCTGAAGCTCATGGGCCAATGTGTAGAGGAATCGAATGTTGTTGTTGTTGTTGACGCCTTCCATAAGCTATGGTCCAGCTGTTGCCTGCTAGCATCCAGCAGCCGGAAGAGAAATCAGAAAAATCATGGCGTTCTTCCCCAAAACATTAAAAAACAAAACAAAAACAGTTTTTAAATTATAAGCCTTAGCTTGAACTGGTCGTGTGCCCTAACCCCTCAGCAGTTTCAGTATGAAGGGGGTCAGTGGGCCCCATCTGTCTTTCTACCTGCCCCACCTACGGTGAGACAGACCAACCTCTGAAGGCACGTGTCCCTCTCTGTTGACAGTGGTGCTCAGCTAGACAACTGTCCTTCATTGCATGAAGAATTTAGACTGCTACAAATAGGTGGGGATGGTCCCACCTTTAGCTGTGTCCACAGAGTGTGAATGCTGGGTGAGGGACATGCTGGCCCAGGCCTGAGGGACACTATCCCTCTAAGCCTTGAGAATCAGGATTTATCCCAGTTCCGTCCTGCTGGCTGCCAACCACATAACCCACCACGGTGAGGAGAAGACACTGAGACGTCCGCAGTGTACTGGTGCATGCCTGTGAAACGGGAACCCACTCTGCCACCCCCTGCATAGAGCAGAGGACATTCGGGGAACCAGAGCATTTCTGACATTGTCCCACCATTTGGTCCGTAGATCTGCCGCTCTCCTGTGCAGGGAACACCTTCTTATCTTGAATCACACTTAAGCCATGTTAAGGTGCAACACAAGTGCAAGCCAGTGTTTATAGGGAACATGAAGTGAAGGAAGAAAAAGGAAAATGCTTTAGTTACTTTCAGAGTGCATTACACAGATGTCTTTCTCCCTCACGCAGCTCATTTGCTCTTTTCCTCCTGGCAAGGTAGGAGTCAGGGTCCCGTGGCTCCTCGTGGCTCCTTTGGCCTTGTGGAGAACCTTAGCTGCTACAACTAACCTCCCTGTGGCAGCTTTGGCTGGCTCTGAGATGATTTAATCTTCCATCTTCACATTTCTTCTCTTCCCTCCTGCAGGAGTAGCTGCTCCAGCTATTCCCTTGGAATACTTTTTTCTTCCTTTGCCTGGGCCTGTAGATGTGCCCTGTTGGGCTAGGAGTTATCCTGCATACAGGAATTATTCCCAAAGAACTCTTTATTTTCACTGACACATAAAACTGTGCCCCCCAATGCTTTCTTTGTCCTCAAATGCTTTCTTTGGTGGCGACAATTTCCTACGGTGAGCAATTTATCTTTCACTTGGATCTTTGATTCTCTATTAGTCTAAACATTAAAATGCAAAATCTGAGGCAGAGATGAAGGGCAGAGGGGATGGCTAGGAAGGAGGGCATTAGTGACAGGTGAACTACTGCAGAAAGGCAGAGAGTTGCTGCACTGGAATGGGAAGGGGAGAAGCTTCTCCTCATATCATCTGCATCAGCAAATGACCGAGCCAGCATCTAATATCAGCAGTTTAATTGCTAACCCGTGGATTCAGCATATGACAATGCAGTACTCCTAAGAAGGCATTTACTCCAAAGTAAAGGGGAAGGAAGCCTTTGGCACAGTTGCTTCCAGCAGCAGGTGACCAACAGCCTTGCAGACACCTTGGGCCATCATTTCCTAGCTGAGTAGATTACAGAGTAGATGGAGTTTGTCTGACGGAAAGTTTACACCCGGGAGAGCTCGGACTAATGGGATGCTCTGCCTGGAACACATTTTAATATTTTTGATAGCATTCATTTATTTATTTGCTGGTGTCTCAGCAGTGCTTGGAAGCCCCAGTCCTGGGCCTGTGCTATTCAGAAAGAGAACATAAAGGGAATCCCTGCTAGTCACAGAGTTTACAATGCCATTCCAATCAAAACATGAACTTTCAGCGTCTTCCTAATTACTGCAACAGCTAAAACCAAGCTTTTCTTCAAAAGGGAGCTTTCAGTAAATTTTCCAAAATGGAATTATAGTGAGAGAGACTCGATTTTCTCAGCTCCTGAGAAAATGTTACCACAGTTCTACACCTCACCCTTTTCACTCCAGACTTTTCTATTCCACAGTTTTCTCATGGCACTTTTCATCTCCTCATTTCTCAGTGTGTAGATGAGTGGGTTCAGCATGGGCGTGATGACATTGTAAAACACAGCTACGCTCTCGTCCTCCGAGAGACTGCTGGATGGGCGTATGTAGATGAATGTGCATGGCCCAAAGAAGAGAATCACCACAGTAATGTGGGACCCACAGGTGGAGAGGGCTTTGTACCGCCCTTCGGACGTTTGCCTTTTCAAGGAAAACAAAATGACAATGTAGGACGTGACCAGGATGATGAAAGAGACCAAACAAATCATTCCACCATTGGCAATGACAATGATGCCCGCAACATAGGTGTCGGCACAGGCCAGTTGTAGTAGGGGATGGACATCACAGAAGTAGAGGTCAATTTTGTTGGGACCGCAAAAAGGGAGGCTAACGGTTACGAGGGTCTGCACCAGGGAGTGCACAAAGCCCCCCACCCATGAACCCATCACCATCCAGCCACACACACGCCTGGTCATGAGGGTGGTGTAGTGCAGGGGTCTGCATATGGCAAAGTAGCGATCATAGGCCATCGCTGTGAGGATGAAGACCTCAGCGCCGCCGAAGAAATGTACGCCAAAAAGCTGTGCCATGCAACCCCCAAAGGAAATGGTTTTCTTCTCAACAAGGAAGTCAGCAATCATTTTGGGAGCTGTGACAGAAGAGAGGCAAAGATCTGCAATGGACAGTTGGCAGAGAAAGAAATACATGGGGGAGTTCAGACGTTGACTGCTAACTACAGTGACAACGATGAGCAGATTTCCTGCCACAGTAACAATATAGAAGAACAAAAACACCACAAAACATATTTTCTGCACCCCTTGGTTCTTTGAAAGGCCCAGAAGAATGAATTCCTTCACACTGCTTGCATTCTCCATGTTGATCAGTTGGGTGCCAATATGAAATATACAGCTTATACACCTGGGAAAATAAAGACAGACACATGATTCATCAGCATTTTTTCATTATTAATAATGAGTTCTATATCAGAAGTGGATACAAACCAAGAAAGATATAGCATTAGTATTAAGCTTATGAAGTGTTTAGTTTCTGTCATGTATTTTTTTTTTCACAGCTATTTAATTCTCCACAGTACAAAGCTTCTGCCATGGCTTTGGTGGCATGGAGATAGGTGCACTCTGTGATATGTTCCTTAATCCTGGTCTTCCAGGATTTTGAAGGACTGGCTCCATGGCTGGTAGCCTTCCATGCACTAAGGACACGGCCAGAGTGTTCACCTTGGGCACTACAAGGCAGATAATGCAGCATGTTTGCCCTCAGGGGAGACAAAGTCCCTGACAGCAATCTTTGTAAAATGGGTGTCTTTAAGAATACCCGGAAATATTGCTCAGAATGATGATTTGCTTTATAAGTACACATGATCTTTGAATTCTTGTTTAGAAGGGAAATGTACCCACATGCAGAGAAAAGAACTCTCTTGTGTATAGACATTTTGAAACGTAAATATGAAATGTCACAGGCTGAAAAAGGAGTTCTGGGAAGGTTATCTATCATGGAGGGGAAAAAAATTGCACATATGACTTAATGGAGTATTTCACATTGTTCTAAATCTCAGCATTGTTTCTATCAGAGGAAGGAAGAATGAAAGACTCTTGTGAGATCTTCTGTCCCAGCACTGTACTGATTTTACCTAGTGTGATTTTTGATACACTCTGCGTGATGCTTTCAAGGGTTAACTTAGCTTAATGAAGCTAATCTAACTAAACTCCTTCAACAGCCAGTATAAGTCTGATTCATAGGCTGATTCAGAATGACTGAATTAGGGTCCTTTGCAGAACCCTTTTTTCCTCCACTCACTATGAGGAGCTTAAGAAAATTAGCACCACCAGGTTAGAATGACCCTCAGAGAATAATCCCTTTTGGTGCCTGAAAGTAGCTCAGAGCTTTTTGTAATGCCATCCACCTTTTTTAGGTTATGGCTGAGCTCCTTGTCCCTAGGCATTTCTACATCCATACAGTTTCTCATTCGAGACAAGGTCACATTCCAGCATAAACATGGGACTTCTTTGGTTCACCCTGTACTCCAGCTACAACCCATCGAGCATTACATGTCACTAATAAATGAATAGCCCACATCTTTAGAAAGAGTGTAACGTCTCTAGCTTGCCATTATGCACCCAGACCACCAGAATTCCCTTGCTCAAAGAAGTCTGGGAACCACCAGATTAAACTCTTCACAGAGAGTTTAAGGTCAGCCAAAAGCAGGCACTCTTTTAATAAAAATATCCACTGTATGGGCTTCCTTCTAGGATCAAAACATTCCCAGTCAACTGGTGTTAAAATGCACCATTTTAAGTCCTGCAGAATTACACCACAACCAGGTTTTCTCATTTGTCTTGGTGATCTGTGAGCAAATCTGTGGAATGATTCTGTTAAGCCAAGTTATCTACCAACTACTTCAATCTGCAGCATAATCAGAAACTCTCGTGCAGGCACAAAGTGATCAAGCATCCACAGGAAACACTGAAACTGAGAAAACCCAAGATTACTTTCAAACCCACAAAGTGAAGCCGAGAGAGGAAGTGGGCAAAGGTAGGGACTTTTCCTATGCTTACAGTTGTACTTACACTAGATGAAAGTTTTTCAAGCAGAAGGGTAAAATTTACATGGATGGTTCCCCTTCAGATATTTCTACAAGGAAAAGGATCAGTAAGAACAACGGGAGGTCAGTTTCTCCCTCGTCTTACCAAGTCATGATCCTTTCTACCCCTCTTCCTTCTACTGAGCAACGACGTAGACTTCTCAACAAAATAAATGACAGGGATGAAATGAGCACACCTTTATGGCTGTGCAGTACCCAGTCGAAAAGAAATAGCTGGGCTCCATCCAAGCCAGAGCATCACTGGAAGCATACCACAGCAATCGCAGGGCCATATTTAGGCAGTCAGAAAGGAGTGACCAAGAGAGAAATGGTCAGGGGAAACTACATGCCTGAATACCAGCAGGTGGCAAACTCCTGAGCTAGAAACAAGGTGTGCATCTACAAAAGGACCGATTCACAATTCAGACAGCTCGGCTATGTGTCTTTCTTGACAAGGTCCTTTCCATCACCACCAAACTGCATTTAACAAACTACCCATCTGTCTGATCTCATCTCATCACCTTAAGTCATGTAGGCACCTGTACCTAAGCTAGGCATATTACACCTGACCAGTCTACTTGTAGATGTGATGAATCATGAGCTGCAGGTACCCGTTTCTTACTGTTGACTCCAAGAGGATTACTAGAATGACTAATTCAGTAGAGGATTCCCACCAGTTATGGCTTATCTCTTCAAGTGCCTTTGCAGGGGTAGACCTGAGCTATATGACATAATGCAATCAGCTGCAAAATAAAATGAATCTCATGTGTACTCTTAACATCTCAGAAAGGGTGAGAAATTGCACCATCTCCTTACTGCATGCATTCTTCCCTAAAATCTCCGGTGGTTATGGGAAACAAAAGAATAATATCGAAGCAATCTAATCTGTGGCTGCAGAACTAGCTCTGTATATGATTCTAGCCAAAGATAACTAGAGACAGTTGATAACTTCAGTGGAAGTTCCTTCCTGTATTTTCACATTTGTGCAAGAAGAAAGGAAAAGGAAGAGGAAAGCAAAGCAAAACAAAGCAAAGCAAAGCAAAGCAAGAAGCCAGAGAAGCTGCAAAACTTACCTCACCTGTGTTTAGAGATCTAATTTTTTGTGTAAGGGCTGTACAGCTTTATCTCCTCAACTTCTGTCTCTCCTGGTATGAATGTGTTAGAGCACAGCGCCTTTAAAGAACATAGAATGGCTTCTGGAAAGCTTCCAAAACTTGCTTAGGAGGTGGCTGTTAGTGTATAATCCAATCCCACCTAATGTATTACTTGCTTTCGTGTGTCACAAGTGTATCTTGATGTTTCCTGCCTGTGTGAGAAGTGGTTTAATAGGCTGTGTGGATGATGTGACCTGGGTGTGTTGAATGATGCTTTCATATCCCAGCAGCTGCAAAAAGGGCTGAGAAGAAAACCGTTTAAGTACCAATCTTTAACCCTCTCGCAGGAAATCTTCCACCTGAAGGGCTCTTGGGGCTGCAGGAGGGAGGGGTGGAGGCTTAGTGAAGGGAAGGCGTGAAAGAAAGGGGCAAAGGAGGAGAATGAGTTCTGTCTTGACTGAAAAGTTTAAGTAAATGTATTTTAAAGAAACAGTTGTCAGTCAATGCTTTTATAATGATATCACAAAGGCATTTCAGGGTTTCTCCATAAGAAACAACAGTCAAAGGAGTAGCTGAGTATTCAAGTGGACAAGCATATGCATGGGCCTATCCAGCTAACGCTTCTCGGAGTTCTTCCTTACTCCAAGCTGATAGTTGTATGGATTTCCCATGTGTAAAGGGCCATTAGGTCCACTGCTCTGGCTTCCTAGCGTTGTGAAGGCTAAAACACTCCATATGTAATCTAGATATTTTCTCTCCTTTTTTAACTTCTGTGTATTCCAAAAAACATGTAAAAGAGAAATCTTCATTAAAGGAAAAAAAGAAAGAAACCTCAAGCTGTAAGAAGAGTCACGATCCTCCAGGGATGGTAAAGAATTCCTATCGCAGGAGTCTTCTAAGGACAGGTTGGGCTCATTTCTCTCAGGAGTGGTTACGATTAAGTTTTTATAGGGACAGAAGATGTCCTGGGTGACCTCTTGTTGACCCTCCAAGTCCTATCTCACCAGAAATTTCATCACTGGAAATCCAGTGAATAAAGCCTCTTTGCAAGAATTTGCATGTTTTAACAGAGGTCAGTGAATTACCAAGTCAGTCAAAAAAGTCCTTCATTTACGAATTGGGAAACTGAGGGAGGACGTCACCTATTTAATACCAATGGAAGTCAGCGAGTTTAACCCTGACTTAGTCACTCTAGGCTCTTCTGCGGAAAAAAATGAATGTCTCTGGAGGCAGATGCATCTGATCTACCTCAGAACTGATTTTAGGATGCGATTAGGTCTGAAATAGGCATCTAGCTTTTAAATAAAATAACTGAGGGCGGACAAATCTCACTGTCATGATGGGCCCCATCTTTCTTAACCTGAGCAGCTGCAGTCAAAGGTGAACCTAAGAAATGAAACAAACGAAGCAAATAGACATGCTGATTTATAGCAGCATATCATCTCAACCAAGGCCCAAGTCAAATTCATCGTTTCTCTCAACTCTACTGTGTATTTGTAGCTTATGCCTCACGGATGTCAGGAAAGACATTGTCTCAGCTACTGTCCTTTCCTTTGTTTTGCTGAAATTTCTGGAAATGTGGAATGGCCTGATAGCAACATAGTTAATGTCTCCATCTCCTCTGCACAGAATGCCAGCGATCTCCACAGTGAAAACAGAAATCCTACAGTTAATGAGAATAAATACTGGTAAAGAAATGTCTTGGTGAAAATAGTCCCCTAACTTAAATGTCCTTTTACTGCTGCCTGGAGCCTTGGGCAGCTTAATGAGGGTTAACAGTAGTCACTACAGGAAACAAGAGTATTGGGTAAGAAGGTAAACAAAGTCTTACAGTCTTTGGGAAAGGAAGAGGACCAACAGATGACAGAAGCCAGAGATCAGGCCAATAGCGTCTGGCCTGCTAACCTAGTATGAGTCGGCCTGCCACTTTCTGTACCCAGTGGCACACATGGCAGCAACTTGGCTAGCATCACATTCATGTCCTTTTGTTTCCCTAGCCAAATGGACTACCAGAGGTGACTTAATGCACAAGTCCAAATGAAGAATTGCTGCTGCCTCCTGCTGCAAAATAATTCCCCGTAGGGGTGTGCTTAGTGCCAGCAAAGGAGAAAGGTCTTTTCTCCATTTTCATTCCACTTACCTCGGCACCTGGCTCTGGACACCACTATGGCAGCAGGTCATGCTCAGGGGAGCTGTGATTTGGACAAGGAGGGACTGTGCATGGTGAGATGAATGAGGTTTTGCAGCTGGATAGTGAATACTGGCAAGGGGTTTGTTGACAGAGCCATGGTGAATGTGTGTTGTGAATTTGATGATGGGCAGGATGGGGACAAGGCACGGTGTGGAGGGAAGTTGTGAAGCTTGAAATGAATGCTACATGGCCAGGGGCTGTCTTCATGGAGTTTGTGAAATCAGAAGTGCCTGAGGTGTGGTGAGGGACTGTGCTGAAAGATCGTATGAAGTGGCAGGTAATACTGTGGGTGCTAAGCTGTGTTGAAAGACCTTGTGACATCAGAAGCGGACATCGTGTTTTGAAGGGTAACACTAGGAGAGGTTGCAAAATTGTGGCTGCTGAGGTGTCATAAGGCTGGCTAGAGAGTTCAAGGAGACCCTACCGTAGAACAGGTAGTGTGAATAGTAGGGGACAATGTATGGTGACAACTTGTGTTGGGAGAGATTTTGTGGTCAGAAGAGGACACTCGGTAGTGATGAGTGTGCTAAGGGAGGTTCTGCAGTGACAGTGGACCCTTGGGGAATGAGAAGCTGTGTTGAGGGAGGTTGTGAAATCAGCAGCAGGCATTATGGAAGAGGACTGACAACTTCTCAATCTGTGTGACCCTGAGCAGCAGTAGAGTATCTTCTGCAAGGTCTGTGAAACTAGATCTATGCTGCTGCTATTTGATGCAGGCTTTCATTAATTAGTTTCATTAAGGAAGTAGACTCAGGTTTTGAATATGCTTTGGAGACAAGAGACCAATCTTACCAAAGCCTTATAATAGATATACGAGAAATGTGAGTGACTTTTACAGCTTGCTTTTGCACGGTCTATGGAAGTCATAGGATGGTTACTTGACTTGCATTATATGGAATGCAAAGTTTTTGATGATTCGGCATATCTCCACAGGGCGTCCATTACAACCAGTATGACAGTACATGGCAGTACATATCAATGGCCCAGGCTGATGCTATTTAACATTATGAAATCTGATCGAAATGCCTTAGATAGAAAGCTAATCACCTGACATTCCCTGAATGCCCAATGGAGAGAGAGGCGCCTCCAGAGGATATAAACCACCATCGTAGACCCTCTCAATCACTGACAGTAAGAGACAAGCATTCTCAGAGGTGCCATCTGCCACATGTTTGCAATATATTTCTTGTGGTCCAAAAGAAGTCGGTGATAGGATGACTGCAAGGAATAGGGATCATGTGCAGAATTTTCTGCCCTGAACTAACATTAAGATAGCCAGCCCAGCCTACCATGGAGCATGCCCTCAGCATGTGAGCTATGTTTGTCCTCTGACTTGCTCAGTATCTCTCTGGGAAGATGCCAGGACACAGAGCACTCTAGAAGGTCAGTGGTCATGGCTAAGAAGAATGCGTTCCTCGGGGGCCACCAGCACCCTGTAAAAAAAACACATTTCTGCTTCCCTGGGGACGGTTGAAAGGAGACAGGCAGCCAAGGATGTTAGTGCTGAGTGTGTTCCTCAACATAGTCCCTGTACCAGTGGCATGAGGTGCCTGCAAGGGACACCTGCCGCCCTGAGGGCAGCAAACCTGACTCCACTCATCACAAGAGCTCCTAGACACCAGAGTTTGAAATAGTCTTTATTTTCTCATTGATTGCAACATAAGGCACTCAGGGTACTGTTGGTATTTCTGCAATGTGGTTGAGGTCTGGACGAAGGAATCTGTAGGTGCATATGCGTGTTTCAGAGCAGTCCAATTTTCACCACATGCAGAAGGGTCAGAGAAAAACTAAAAAGACTTGATTTGCTTCCCTTTCCCAAGCCTCTGCCCTCAGTCGTTATCTCCACCCTTCCTTTCCCACAGCTACCCCCTTCTCAACTCCAAGAGCTCCTACTGCAGTCAACCCTCTTCTCTCCCTCACCTCAGCCTACCTCAAACATCAAACAAAAGTAGCAAACAAAAGTCACAATATCACAAAATAGGTCTAATTTGTCTAATCAAAGACAATTCCTGACTGGAGAGGCAGAGAGAGAGACCTTTGCTTCTTCACCACGTGATACCCAAAGTCTGAGTGAGATTTGTCCCTCTGGAGCCAACACCTACCCATTTTGAAGCTTGCACAATCACACTGTTAAAACTCTTTTCTTCCTCTTCATTTTGTAAGTAAGTGGCACACAACAAGCACACTTCTTGCCTGCAGGGTTTCTGTTGCATTACTGCGAATAAATCGCTGTGTTTACTCTTTTTCTAAAGTCCCTTTCAGGTCAAGCTGCTAAAATACTTTAATTCTCTGGGGCCAGAGGTGAACGACGAGTCATCAAATGCTGTTAGAGCCCTGTGCAGTTTGGGGAGACTCCTCCTATCTGCAGGAGAAAGAAATAGGCACCTTTTTACACATGTTGTCAAAGGGAGGCCCAGAAGCGTTCAGGGGAGGCAGGCAAAGGCTGATAATGCCCAAAGAGGATAATCGATGCCTAGCACCCAGGCTGTGAAGGCCTCAATGTCTGATCTCCCTTTCCCACCCCACGCGCAGCAGACAAGCCGTTTCTCTTTTGGGGGTCTTGGCAGGATTTGGGGCGAGACATTGCACAGGAAGTGATTTTTGAAGGAAACATTGGAAGAAGGGACATCCTCCTCTGGAATAATCCCATTCCAGCTGACTCTCATATTCCAAGAAAGAAAAAACAAAACAGAATACAGTTACTCTGACATCTTCCCGCAATCTCTACTGACTGCTCATTTGTACATCTCCTTTATAACAGCATTTGGCCAGAGTACGAACGCACCAAGAGCCTTTCACAGATGCATGCAAAATCCCACAGCATCCCTGGGAATGGAATCCCTGGCAGGTAATTTTCTCCCCACCTACTGTAAAAGCAACCAGAGAAGTAGAGCAGAAATAGGAAACTGCCTCACAACATGAGAGAGCCCCATTCTCATCTGCCGCTGACTTCGTCCCAGCCTCCTCAGTACAGTGAAAACACTCCTTCCTGACAACGCCCGCTTCATTACGCCACAGGAGACAGAAACTGAATCTGCAGGCTGAAAGAACTTCCTTGTCTTTTTCACAGAAAATGTTTCCCAGAAGATCCATGGGATGAATCAGAAACCAAGAGAAAGACACTAGAGCTGATGCCAGGTCCCAGCTTCTCTGAGCAGTCAATTCCGATGCACTGGGGCAGGAAGGTAAGCATTTCTGAGATAGATTCAGCATTTCCTAGCTATCATTAATGCTTTGGGATGTTCTCTGTTTCTGCTGTTCCATCTTCATGTCCTCTCACAGACATCCACACACACACGATCACTGCGTAGAGTTACCCCCTCCCCATCTCCTGCTCCTCCCTCTCTATAAGCAGCAATGTTTTCTTCTGCTTCTTTTTTTTACTCTGTTGAACTGCCTCACCCTGTCTTCCTGCTTCAGCCTCTCCAAATTTCTGCATGATTTTGCCTTCTCCTCAATATGTAGCACCTTGCTGTTACCTTCCCAGACATCAGCCATGCATACTCCGTGAGCGATAGCTGTCCCAGGCCACAAGGCTGTAAGTATAAAAGCAGTGTATCAGTCACTAAATTCCCCTCTGTCTCTTGCAGAAACAGAGAGAAGAAGAAACTTTCTCCATTTTGGTTATTTCATAGTGACTGATCAGTTCATAATGCTCTCCTTTCAAAGCAGTTCAAGCCTGGCTGAAGGGACTAATTACAGTGGGACTGTGCAAAAGGCAGAGCCGTCATATGCTCTCCTCAAGTTCATGGAGAGCTTCTGCCTCATCAGCTCTGCCTCTGGCATGGTGGGAAATGGCATGGTTCTGTGGTACCTCGGCTTCCACATCCGGAGGAACTGTAGACAGTGAAAGTCTACATCCTGAACCTGGCTGCCGCTGACTTTGGCTACCTGCTCTGCATTGCCATCGAAACAGTTCAGTGCCTGATGCACTGCAATGTGGGAGTGCAGTTTGGGATATTCCTCTTCCTGGATCTTTTCACGTACGGGACTGGCTTGTATCTCCTGACAGCCATCAGCATTGAGAGGTGCCTGTCTGTCCTCTGTCCCATCTGGTGCCGAAGCCATCGCCCAAAGCACTTGTCCGGCATCATCTCCGGCCTGCTCTGGAGCCTCTCGCTGCTGCTGAACATGCTGGGGTACGTTTCTTGCACTGTTTGCCCCTCTAGCAACTGCCACATACTCCTCATCACCACTGGAGTCCTGGACTTCCTCTTCTGCACGCCCCTCATGCTGGTATTCAGCCTCACCCTCTTCCTCAAAGGCAAGTGCAGCTTCCAGCACCTCCAAACAGGCAGGCTCTTCACCCTGATTATGCTCACCGTCCTCTTCTTCTGCTTGTTCCGAAGGGGAAGGAAACACACAGCCACACCACCAAGTCCATACTTGTCAGTTCCCAGCACACTCTCCTCCCTAAGATGCAGGTGCAAATCCCAGGCTAAGAGGTTTCGGAACCTCTTGAAGCCAAAGAGGGCTGCACTGATGCTCCCGTCGTCTGGGGCAAGTGCACTGCATTGGGTAGCGCTGCCCTGCCAGGGAGTGCTGGGCAAGCACCTAGGCAAGCAGCAGCCCTACTCGGAGCACTACCATTTGACACCAGTGCTAGCAGCAAGGAGAGGGAGAAGGAGGGAGGGCTTTTCAAGTGAAAGGGTAGAGGAGGTGGAGGAGCAGGAGCACCTGGGCAGCAGCCCTCTCTGAGGGGACACAGTGAGTCAAATGTAAAACCAGATCAGCAAAGGCTGTGTCCCTTGAGGGAGGGATGCTCACAGTTTTACAGCTCGGGTGGTTGTTTCCTTCGTAAGCGCTTAGCTGCCTTGGAGTTTCTCCAAAGTCTGGGGTAAAGTGTGTGTGGCGCCCTCAGCTGTTCGCTCTCGGCTCTTCCTGCTGCATCGCACAGCACTGCACTGCACAAAGGGGAAGGGCAGGAGCGCTCTCTCCTCCTGATTTTCTTGCCTGCTCTTTGCTTGATTTCTGTTTGCAGCGGGCAGAAGCAGGAAAAGAAAGACGACGCTCCCATGGCTGCTTGCTCTGCGATGGACGTCTGCCAGCGGCCATCTGCCAGGGCAGCTTTTGGATCTGCGCTCAGAAGGGCAGGCTGTGACCAGCCTCTGGCAGCTCTCCGTTGGGAAGAAGGCCCATTACCGCTGCCGATCCAGGTAAGCAAGCCTGACAAGGGTGTTGGGGCCCTTGCAGTGCTTCAGAACAATAATCTATATGAGAGAATATTGAACTGAAGCTGTTTAGAATTAATTGCTTAGCATAACTTGCTTAGCATTAGTTGCTAAATTTGCTGAACCCTTAGGCCTCAGGCTGTGAACTTGCTGTGAACTTTTACATAGATAAGTAAAAGGGGGCCCCAGAGCCGGTTCAAGCTAGAGAGATAAAGAAGTTGCATGGACAGCAGGAATAGCCAACCTTGAAGATAAGAAGCAAGTTCCCCATAGGTAGCCAATCATATTATAGCCACTGCTGCGTGCTTTAAAGTAGCCAACCAATCAGATTGTAGAAGTGCCGCGTGCTTCAATGCAGCAAACCAATCAGAATAACCGAAGTGCCGCGTGCTTGCATGCCATGACTGCACAAACATATATAAGATAGGCAAATTGCTGAATAAAGTTGGAATTGAATCTGCATTCTGTGACTGCGTCTGATTCATTCTCGCTACTCCCGCGGACTGCGACACAGGGAAGTTACCATTGCCCCAACCCGATTTCTTGTGTTACAATGCCAGACGCGAGCCTTTAAAGCAGTGCAATGAACACGCTGGTCGCATCTGTGGCGAGGGCGCTGAGCCTCGGCGGGGCGAGCAGGAGAGCGCTGGGGAAGAGCAGCGCGCTGGGCTGGAGCGCCGCGGCTGCGGGGCGCGCTAGCACAGGCTGCGGCCGGGCGAGGCGGGCCGGGGCAGCGGCGGGGCAGAGCGCGGGCGCCGGGCGGCGAGGCGTCGGGGCGCGGGGCCGCTGCGTGGAGCCGAGAGCGCGACAGGCGCGGCAGGGGCGAGGGTGCGGGGGCAGCCGGCGCCGTGGGCGCTGCAGCCCCGGGCAGGCTCGCAGCCTCGGCGGGGCTCGGGGGCGCTTCCCGCCGCGAGGGCGGCTCCCGGCGCGGAGCGCGGCTGCCGGCGGCGCTGGGGGTCGCGGCGGGTGGCGGCGGGTGGGGGCCGGGTGGGCGCTGCGGGCGGGGGTGGGCGCCGGGGGAGCCGGGAGCTGGCGCGGCTCGGCTCGGCTCGGCTCGGCTCGGCTCGGCGCGGCGCGGCGCGGCTCGGCCGCCCGGGCGGAGAGCTGTGCCGGGAGAGCCGTGCCCGGCGGCGGAGCGGCTGCCGGGGGCACTGGCGGGCCGAGAAGGGGGGCCGGGGCCGAGGCGAGGGACCGAGAGAGCGCGAGCGCCCCTTGCCGCCGAGCGGGCGGAGGAGAGCTGCTGGGGGGGCGGCGGGCAGCAGGCAGCGCTGCGGGCTGAGACGTGCCCGGGCGCGGGGCGCCCCGAGCACAGCAAAGTGCCGCTGCCTGGGGAAGAGTTTTCCTCCCCGACGCTTGCTGCAGCTTTGTTTTCCTTCTCTGAGAAGCCCTGGGGGCGCGAGCATGTCCGAAGAAGAATGACCTCTGCGCTGCCTTGCAACGTTGCCTAAATGACAACGGCATAGGCAGTAGCCCAGGCGACGCCAGAAAAACCGCCTGTCACCGTTTGGGCAAAGATGGTCGAGTTTTCCGTTGCTTTCTTTTGAGAGAGGCACTGAGATTACTTGGAAGACGTCCAGATGTGTGTAGGTCAAAGGCACTGACGACCATTGGTCTCCTAAAAATGCCAGGCACGAGACTTTCAGGCAATGCACATGCGAAAGGAAGGCCAAACACCTCGATGTCAACAGATCATGTATGTATACGCAATAGGTATGGAACACCAACAGCAACAAACAGCCAGTAAGAAAGCTTAAAAGGATTGATATGAGCTTTATTGGTATAGCCTCGCTATATTTGGATATATATACAAACAGATGTCTTTATATGATAACTACAGGCTCTCTTCACTGAATTGTGCACTGAGGACTAAACAGCAAATAATGAAAAAGAATGGCAGAGTAGAAGCATGTTTCCTGTTACTGAGCATGGGAGAAGTTTTCAATTTCTTCCTTCATTTCCTAAAAAAAGATTAAAAAAAAGATAAAAAAGGAATAATAATTGCCACCTAAACACAGGCAAACTTGCTATAAACTGGAATAGAAATGTAAGATCCTGTAGCTAGCTGCTTTGTATAAAATGAAAGTCTGAGTAGATGCCTTCCAGGTGGAAGTCAGCAACTCGTATGTAACACGGACTGCTAAGCAGGAAAGAGGAATAGCGAATAAGCAGGATATCCACTGTGCACAAGGAAGAAGTGCAGAACAGTGACAGTAAGTGCTGTGTAACCAAAGTACCTCTATCAACTGCGTTTTGTCATCGTCTTGCCGATGGCGGTAAACACACTGGCTGAGCACCAGATGTAGTTTTTCGAGGTGGCGGATGTTGCAGTGCTTTGTTGCGTCGCCAACGACATTCAGCAGTTGCTGAAGAAAAAAGGGAGACAGTACGAGTTTGCGTTAGCACGAGATCATTTGAATAGGCTCTCGATGTGTTCAGACACAAAAGAAAATGGTCCCCCACAACTCGCATCCTCCTTCCTTGTATGGCTAAATAAAGAAGGAGTGAAACGTCCAAGACCAGACTAAATATCGCAGCAGATTTCCATGGAGGAAATGAGCTGCTGTGTCCGACTTGCGAGAAAAAGCAAGGCTCCAGTTTCAGCTAGCATCGTGCTGCTCCTCAGGCTATCGCCTCCATGATCCTAACTGCAAGTGAACTTCTCTGAGAACAGCGGGAACTGCCATGGCCCGTTTTGTAGTAAAGGACAGCGGCTGCCACAGCAAAGGCCCTCTTGCCTCAAGGGTCGTCAGCAGAGCGGGAAGCAAAGGTGGATCAGTGAGCTCCAACCTACCCTGAGAGAGATGCTGGTTTCCTTCTCAGCAGGGGGTGAGCATTTCCTCCTCTTCTCTGCTAGGCTCTCTGAGGGCGATGCGTTCCTCCTTCGCTTTTGTCTGCAGGCAGCTGCACAGAGATAGGAGAAAAAGCAAGCCAAAGCATTAGCTAAGCAGTTCTGTCTGCAAAATCTAGCACCGTCATCTTACTTGGTGCACAAGGGAAATGGTGAGAGGGACTGAAGTACCATTGTGCTGGCTCACTACATGCATGTGTTGAGGGAGAGAGGGCAGCAAGCGAAGGGGGTCCAATTGTTATTAGAATTAAAAAGCGCAAGAACTATTAATTATATCATGCATAAAAGAATGCCCTTGAAGATTTTGTGCACAGAGCAGACTGTAGACCGAAGGCATGAGCACAAAGCAGGGTAATAAGCTCAGGTGGCTTCGTCTCTCATCACAGGAAGTAAAAGAGGTGAGAAGCAGAAAAGTCTTTGGAGACAAGCTCTCCTTCCCCTGTGTTCCAAAAGCAGAGGTTGCCTAGGCCTCACAGACAGACGGCCATGACTTGGTGCGGGGGTGGCGGGCAGGAAGGCAAGAGGGAGAGGAAGAGAAAAAGGAAGCAAAAGCAAAGGAAAAATCCTCACTGTTTCCTATTACCATAAGAACTTGTGGAGTGTTCAGCAACTGCTCTAAACAACATGTTACATTTGAGGAGTTAGCCGTTGCGGGGCCATCGAGGCCAGTGTTTTACAGTGTGAGCCAAGCTCTGTGGCTGGGCTTTATTTCATAAGCACATTGAGTGACTGTCCTGGGGACTGACCTCACATGCTGCACCTGATTTGGAAATGGAATGCCTTTGGCATAAAGCCACCAGCATCAGCAAAAGCAGCTATGCCATGACAAGAGGGAAGATATCAATGTCATTGGCACCTTATCCAAAAAAGGAAAAAAGAAAAAAAGAAAAAAGGAAGAAAGGCCTTGCCAGTAGAGAGGGGTGTACTGGACTCTGCAGGCACCGCTGGCCATGTCTCATCCCCTTGCTCCTCGAGCTGCCTCTCTTCCTCCTCTGTCAGCAGTCGAGGCTCAGGTGGTGATGCCACAGGCAGGAGGACTTCCCGTGCCTGACAAGCTTCAGTCAACCAGAAAAGGTTAGCCAAGTGATGATGCGCGGACACAAGCAGAGTAAACCTTCGTGCCAGGAAATCTATTACCAAAGCAAATGCCGAATGGCTGCTAAGCTAGAGATAGCAACGCTGTGTTTGTAGAATAGGCTCACCTGCTTTCTTTTGTGGTGCAGCAGGCTTAGCAGCTTGCTGGACAAGCAAGTCCTCGAAAAACTTTCTCCCTTCCTCCTCGCTAGGTGACTGGACATTGAAAACTTCTCCGTAAAGCTCAGAAAATAAAGCTCGTACCTGAGGTGGGAGGAGAAAAGACAGCGCAGCCGTAAGCCCCCCCCCCCCAAATTTGTGTTCTGCTCCACAAAGATGAATTCCTTTTCCAGTGAAGCTGAGGAATGCTTTGAATAAGGGAGAGACTAGAACAAGTTTGCTTCTTGGCCTTAAAGGCGAGATTGTAGTGGGTCAGCAGGGCAATGTAGGGCATCTTCTTTAAGGAACACCTCTAGGATTAAAGCTCTGTGAAGCGACCCGAGGTTCCAGTGCTCCAAGGGAGGACACTGAGCATCTCCTAGGTTGCCTGTTTTGGATTTACTTGCCTTGCTGCCCTTCAGGTTGAAGCCTTGTGGCAACTGCAGAGGGAAGAGATGCCAGCAGGGTGCCCTAGTAATGCCGGTGTTGAATGGCTTAGGAGAGCACAGTATTTGGGTGCTTAATGGAGTGATAAATTAACATGAGACTGAAAGAAGCCGGGAAGGCAGTGAGAGAAATACCTCGGCGGGAGATCTGCATGGCAAACATCCAATGTAGCGAGCAACAGCACTGGAGCATATGCTGGAATGCCCTCTAGTAATGTTGTGAGCGTAGCTGTCAAGGTGAGTCCAGCAGCCTCCCCCCAGGCATGGATATGTGGAATAGAAAGGATGCTCGGTGCTGTCCTCTGGGCTTCTCGGATCAAGTAGTCAAAAGGAAGTTTGGAGAAGACTGTTGAAGCGGGTAGCAGAGGCTGCTGCTGAACAACAATGGATCAATCAAAATTGCCTGCAAAACGGGAGTGCACAAAGACAAAGCGTCCAAACAAGCCACCAAGAATAAGGTAACATTGCTGCTTGGACCCAACTCCTTGGACATAGCTACACAGCGAGAGGCAGGCCTGAATCTCTGCCTGATTTCCAAACTGCTTAGATGTCAGGTAACTCGCCCAGAGCCTCACGCCCGGTGCGAGTGGCAGTGTGCTTGAAAAAACAGGCCCAGCCCTTCAGCAGGGTCCACATCAGCCTGGGGCCACTGCTACACCGCTCGAATCCAGCAAGTGTGTTCTTGCCTCTTCCCTGCGGTGTGATGAGAGAAAAGAAACCCTTTTCTTCCCCCCTCCCAAGCCTGGGTTGCATTTCAGTGTTATAAAGAGGGAGGCTAGAGAAAGGGCAGGACGTGCAGTCAGGCTGAGGCAGAGGCGCCTCCTGGGAGCTACAGAGCCTGAAGAGGCAAGGGAAACAGCTCTGGAGAGCCCACTGTCATGAGCAGCAGCTCTTGCCATGCAGAGGGCTTTATCAAGAGCATCTTGGAGCTCCCTGAGCTGCTAGCAACATCCTTACTGTTTAGCCTGGAATGGAAAAGATGCTCATGCACAACGTCCTTCTTCTGCATTGTTCAGCGTACAAGAAAAGTGTTCTTTCAGCGCGAAATAAACACCACAGGAAGCAGAGGAAAGCCAGGCCACCACCATTAACCGCGGGAGGTCTGCTTGCTTCCCCTGAGTCTATTCATCCTGTGAGATTGCAGAGAGAAGAGGTACCTGTGCGCATCTTTCTTCGGGTGAGGTGCTGCTAGCAAAGAGAGCCGGCAGGTCCAGCACGTGAACCGCAAACCTCTCCAGCGCGTGTATTAGTGCAGGCGCCAAGTGGGAACTTTGCCCGTACCCGGGCTCTCCAGCGATTAAGAACCTGGGCCTGTGACATGCTGGCTGGCAACAAGCATTGCTAGGAGCGTAACTGCAAAACAAGAAGTTTGCAAAGGAAGTGATCAGTCAAGACACAGATGTTCAAGGTGTCGTTCTTTGTCCAGCACACACTGGTCTGGATCTCTTCCCCCCGGCTGTGAGGCTCTTATGTTCAGGATGTCTTGACTGAGCAGCCTTGAGGCCTCTGCCTTGGTCAAGTTTAGGTGCAGGGGGTCCACTGGAAATGGAGAAGGTGGTCAGGAAGGAGCAGAAGAACCCTCCTGGGAAAAGAAATGCCGTGAGCTCTGAAAGGCCTTAGCTGTATCTAACAAAGTGCAAAACACATAGAACTGGAGGATATTTATTAGATTCCTTCATTCAGATGGTTTCATCTTTCCTTGTGTGCTCTCTCCTAGATTGCAAATACAACTTTCTCGTGGTTTTTGCTCTGTTATCATGGAACACGTCTGTGAATAGCACCTTTTTTTTCTTTTTTTTTGCCATCCCAGTACTGCAGGACCTTTTGTGGCTCAGGCCAAGGAGCCTAGAGACTGGACCAAGTTCTGTGGGTCAGAAGCCTTCCTGAGCAGCACGGTAAGAGAGAGTGAGAAAAACTACTGACGCAGCTGGGACCCCATAAGCTAACTTCTCCATTGTGGGATTGAATTAATTTCCCATTGCAATATCAAAATATGAATGTAAGCATAGTGGCTTAAAGATCGCAAATGAAGCCTTTTTTGCAGGGTTTTTATTATGCCCTTTTAGCCGGCCATTCCTCAATTTTCTTCCTACGAAGTGAGTCACTCCTGCATTCCCAATCTGGGAAGCTAGGTGACTCCACAAACCCACGTTGCATTTCTTTAGCTAAGAGGAGAGACAACATATTTCTTTGGCCTAATTGTCTGTGGATGTCTTTGGTGGAGGAAAGGAGGCTGTCTCCTTCCAGATGATCGGCTGGAGGTACTTGCTGTCCTACAACTCTAGCACCTAGTTATATCTCCGTGCTTCCTGCTTGCAGTTTTTGATACCAAAGCACCCTGGACTAACTCTTCTGTCCTCCCTCATCTAACGCCCCTCCCACTTGCAACGGCCACGACAGCTTGGAAAGTCCCAGCAATCAGAAGAATTTCAATGAAAGGACACGGGCAGTTACCCGTTACAGTTAAGGAAGGTTTGCTTTTGCTGGCCAGGCCTTAGAGGAAACGGCTCATCTTCAGGACCAGAAGGTGACTCCTCATCACTGTCCATGCAGTCATTTTCTAAGAAATGAGTGGTACCATGAGAAGGCAAGAGAGGCTTGTTAACTTTCCCGAAGAGTCTGCAACCTTCTCCTGTGCTAAGACAGCTTCTAAATGTGAGCTGAAACCCGGGGCCTTGTATTTCTTCGTCTGAGGGGCATACGCTGAATGCCATTTTCCAAAGCCTTCAGTCTCTACAGAGCTCTCCTAGGCGTCTGGATTTGCGCAAGCTATGTTTTGCTAGCGGTGAAAGCTCCTTTTCTCCTTGCAAACAGGACAGATGATGCTGACAGCCTTCGGAAACTGGATGCTTGAGTGGAGAACATAGAGTTCTGTAGTGTGAAGTGGGAGGAGTTCCCGGCTCTGCCCTCTCTACCATTCAATTTCACCTCATCCTGACTGAAAGGTTTGTTTCTGTTGCTTGCACAAACTAGCAAGCAGTGTTTGCTTTGGGAGAGTTTTACGGCGGTGAAGGCAGTGAAGCCCTACCTGGCTGTTGGTCCTGCTGGAGTGCAAGTGCTGCATGGGGAAATACCCTCTGCAGGCCTTTTAGGAGTCTCTGTAGCGTGTTCTGAAGCAGTGGCTTGGAAAGGGGTGGCAGTGGCTGTCCAGGGGAAGCCACAGCCCTCTGTGAAGCTGGTGCAGTCTTCTGCATAGCCACAAGAAAATCTGTTGCTGTGATTTCAATGGCAGCAACATCGATGTGCAGCTTGTGACTGCTTGTGTAGATCTGCGGATAGTGTCGATGCAAAGCACAGAGGGCAGCTTCAGCGCAGAGGGCTTGAATATCGGCCCCGCAGTATCCTGAGCAACAAGAGCAGAATCCAAAGGGATGTCAGTCTCAGGCAGCAGAAAGCAGTCAAGGACAGGCTTTGCAGAGGGACACTCTCAAAGTCTTTGCATGTGGCCCAAAGGGGAAGAGTTTCATGGGCAATGGCAAAAGAGTTCCTGCGCTGCAGAGCAGTGCCCTGATGGGGAGCTTGCATTACGGGAGGCCCAGCGCCCTACAGCCTGTGCTTCAGAAGTAGGCCTCTGAGCCAACCTTAGCTCCTGAGGAAGATGCCCCCCAGAGCCTTCCATGTTCTAAGAGGCAAGGGAAGGCAAGGAGACAGAAGCAGCTTGGGTACTGCCTGGCACAAGCTCAGACACTGTCAGGAGCCAGGCACAGGCAGGAACTCGGTGCGTTTTTTCATCTTACCGACGCATTTTTCAGCAAGCTCCTCAAGCAGTGCGTCCAGGGCCTTAGGGCTCCAGTCTCTGGTGTGGATCTTGAAAATCTCTTTTCGAGCCTACAAACCAGGTGGTCACACTGTGGTTTGTCTTAAGCCTCTTTCTCAAAAACAAAATAAGCAATGCGCAGTCCCCCTCCCCCCGTCACATCCCCGTAATTGCTTGTCTTCCTCTGCTAAAATTAAGAAATGTTTACATTCTAGTAACACACTGCCTGCTTTTCAAAGCTCAGTACTTTTCAAGTAGATAGGAAGAGTAAGTACAGTAGTAGGAGCAAGAATTCTGACTCCAGCTGCTATCCTTGAACGAGCAAATGTCAAGCTGTGCCTATGTTCATCGCTGCTCTTTGCCAGAGCTTCAGTGAAGTGTTTCCTGTTTCTGTCCAGTATAGCGTGTTGTGCATTTTTCCTAGCCTTCAATCCAATAACCTTTTTGCCCTTTTCCCCACAAAATGCGAACTAAAGACAAAAGAATCTGGGGTAGCCAGAAAAAAAAAAGAGAGAAAGAAAAAGAAAAAGAGCCCGAGCTCCCTGCTAATACCAGTAACAATGTCAGCTCCCTAAATGCTTATGGGTGGCTCCGAGGATTCCCAGCCCGGCCACGCTCAATCCCAAGTTTTCCCCCGAGGCTTTCCCAACTGGAGAACTGAAAACAAGGCGGCAACCTCAGAAGGCAAGAGCCTAGGTGGACTCACTAACTAAGCAAAGAGCAAGCCCTTGGGCAAGGAAGAATGTCCGTGTGCTCCAGGCAGAGTGAAACTCCTGTTTGCAGCCTTCCTGCCAGTTCTGTGTGGGGAACCGGGAGGTGTGCAGCACGTATGCCACTTGTTTCCTTGCTCGCTCTCGGAGATGCTGTGGGGTAAGCCGGTTTTCTTGTCGAGCAAGGCTTTGTGCCAGTAGCAGGAAGGTTGCCAAAACAGCCTTACCTCTTTGTTTGGCAAGGTGAAAAGGAACTCCCTGTCAAAGCGTCCAGGCTTTCGTAAAGCAGGATCCAGGGAGTCTGGCCTGTTGGTGGCTCCAATGACCACGCTCTCTCCTCTGCTGTCTAAGCCATCCATAAGCGCCAGGAGCGTTGTGACAATAGAACTACCAAAAAAATGTTGTTTGGATTCCCTGGGTTAGTAGCTGTTGTTACCTTTGGCATGCCTTTCTCCAAAGTCACGTCGCTCAGAAGGGAGAAGCTTTTCTGGATGAGCTGTTGTTAGCGAAAGGACTCATGGTAAGACAGAAAAAGCGAGGCAAGGTCTCGAGAGAGACCTTGTCCGGACACCAAGCTTAGTGACCTGATTTCAACTCCTGCCTTTAAACTGCTATGAAGCTCTGTGTCATTGTACTCGAGGAGTTCAGAGAGTGGGTGTGTGGGTGTGTCCTATAAAGGGAAGCAGGTGGGTCTTCTTTTCCTAGAGATGAAGCAGATGACATGGAGATGGAAGCGAAAGGAAGTACCTGTGAATGTGGTCTTGGCGACTGGAGCGCACAGGAGCGAGACCGTCGATCTCATCAAAGAAAATAATCGAAGGCCGCATCTCATAGGCCTGGAAGGGAAGTACAGGTGCAGGCATACTGACACATGTGAAACAGAGCACCACGCAGCGAGAACATGCAGGATAAACATTATGGCTGCAAAGGCACTGGCACTGTGCTGGACCCAACATCTGCAAGATTTCCAGCCCCTCAGGCAAAGCAGCACGGCACGGGAAAAGGAAACACTGATGTTCCCTTCTCAACAGGAGACACTGCCAAACTGCCCAAGAGGCCAAGTCCTCCTGGAAGACGTCCAACCCGGAAAAGTAGAGGTCCAACTCTGACCCAACCTACGGCGCATTTCCTCCTTACCTGCCGAAATAATGAGCGCAGCTGTCGCTCGGATTCTCCCACCCATTGACGGAGGCAGTCGGCACCTTTTCTCATGAAGAATGCTATTCTCTTGTCTCCCTGCCTACATTCATTTGCGAGCGCTCGAGCCACCAGTGTCTTTCCAGTGCCTGGTGGGCCATAGAACAGACAGCCTCTGCAACATGAAAAAAAGAGATTTACGTAGCTACAACAAAAACATGGAAAAGTGCCCATGACAGCCCCCGTTGTGAAAGCAAAGCGGCCTTCCCTCCTAACCAGAACACTTCCCGTCTTAGACAGATTTGAGAGCAAAGCCTGTCTTTCTCCCTGCCACAGTTGGAGTCTCTTGGACTGTGCCTCCCAGAATTTGTTGGAAGCACTGGGGAGGAAGCCTTCAGCTGGGAGGCCAAAAAAGGTCTTCTGTGTTTCCACACCCTACTTAAAACATCAGCCAGAAAAGGGAATTCCTGTGACCAAAGCAGCAAAGCATCTGAAGATTTGCACACTTTTAAAGGTATGGAAAGGGAAGGATTTCAAGTCATATTTCAACATCCAGTGAGTCAAGCTTTGTTGGCCAAGAATATATAAAGCTAACCATTACGTCTTGAGATATTGCCCCTCCAAAAAAAAAAAAAAGGAAGAAAACAAAAGGAGAATACTTTTCATGTTGAAAAGCATATTGCAGCAGTTAGCTCTGTAGTTCGAATGCACTGCCCGTTACCTGGGGGGTCAGATTTGGAATCTCTGAAAGAATTCTGGGTAAAGCAGTGGGAACAGCACCATCTCCTTTAAGGCTGAAATGTGGTGAGAGAGACCACCCACACCATCAAAGCATACCTAAAGAGACATGCAACAGAAGACATGTCAGAGGCCAGAGAAAGCTGCCACCTGGAAAAAAAAGGCTTCCTCCAAATTTATCCTGTGGAAAGGCTCAGGACGATCTTGAAGTTCCCTGAGAGGAAAGTGTAAAGCCTGGGAGCTGTCGGCAGCACAGTAGGGAAGGTTTTCATGACCCCTGGAAAAGTCCCCACTGATACAATGAGTTACCACTGCTTACCGAACTCTGGATTTGCACTGGATCAGCTTCCGGCAGGGTGGTTCCGGTTTTCCTTCCATCCACGTGCTTTGCCTTGAATTTGTCTTTCCCAGAGCTTTGGGGAAGACACCAGATGTGAATGAAGGAGAAAGGGAAAGGGGCTTTCTAACTGAACATGCGGTTAGCGGGATTGCTGTGGTTTTCATGTTGGCAAGTGAGTGCAGAAGCACTTATGCACTGGCATAAACTTCCCAAACCATGAAATATTCCCTAGACGTGATTGGCGTTCACTATGCAAGCGTGAAGAAAGGCAGGTGGACATTTTTATACTGCACGATGAAATCGTCTAATGACAATTTGTGGAAGGGGATTCTGGCTTCAAGTGCAGAACAGAAGAATTGCAGATCCCCAATCTCAGCCAGGACAATCCGCAATCATCTCATCGCTGACCCCCAAATCCTGCCTTTTTAAAGGCTGTGGGCTAATGAAAGTTATCTTCTCTCCCAAAGGAAAAGCCTTGCTTCCTCTAGACCCTCCAGCTGTGCCAGCTACAATGCTGCGATGTTCCCATCATGGCCATCAATCGGAAAATCTTTTCAAGCATTACTGAGTGATGGGAGTGGCACCGCTATGGATTCCTGAGAACTATCACTATCTGTACACCAACCTGTTTGTTCTTCTGCAGCATGGGCTTTGCGACGGAGCAGCCCTTTGCCTGTCAGGAGAAGATGGCCCTGAAGAAATGAAAAGCAGCAGTGAGCCTGCACACTGGCCAAGAACTGCAGTGTGCGCAGGATACAGGCATCTCGATCCCAAAGGGAGAGTTTTACCTGCAGAATGAAGGCAAGGAATTTAAATGAAAGGTGTGTGTGTGTGGGAGGGGGGTTGGGTGGGAGGTATATGTCTTTTCATTTAGCAACCTCTAGCCCACTATCCACAAGAAATCAGCTCTTCCAAGAAACTGTGTATGGAACCTACTTTCCAGTGGATCCTGGAAGTACGTGATGGTCTTCCTGGGTCGAAGGTTATACTCCTTGCAGGGATCTTTGCCATCTTCCCCTTCTCGGCCTTCACCTTCTTGTGTTGCCCCTATGATTATAGAACCTAGCGAGAACTTCTTATTTGTCTGTGCGTGTATAGCTTTTCATTCAACAACGTGTATGCCACTTCTGCACAAGAAATTCGTCCTTCAGAGAGGCTCTGCATATAGCCTACCTTCCAGTGGGGCTTGAGTGTCTTCAGCAGTTTGCCGCAGGTTAGATGGCTTTGGAGTATCTTCGCCGTCATCCTCTTCCTGCTCTTCATCGTCCTCTGAGGACCCTGTCATTACAGTACCAAGTCATCATTTCTTGTTTGTCTCTGCATATGCACATTTTCATTCAAGAACTTATAGCTCCCACCCTTAAGCACAAGGAATCAGCCCTTCTGACAAACTGTGCGCGTAACCCACATTCCAAAGGCTCTTGATACTGGACAACAGTATTCCTGCGCCGAAGGTTATACTCCTTGTGAGCATCTTGGCCATCTTCCCCTTCTTGGTGTCCACCGGCCTTTGATGGCCCTACAATTACAGAACCTAGACATAGTTTCTGATTGCGCTGTGCGTAGCTACATTTTTGTTTAACATCTTCTATCCCCCTTCTACACGAGAGATTAGCCCTTCCGAGAAGCTGTGCCTATAACCTACTTTCCAGTGGAGCTTGATAGCATACAACAGGCTTCCTTTCTCTCACGCTATAGCGTGCCTATAGGGAGCAAAGATACAGGTTCTTTTAGACTGTGGTACACTTTGGAGGAAGTTCTTCTCAGCTGAGCGAAAAGTGCACTGGCATCACTGTGCTGTGTGAAATCCATTACTTACCGAAAAGGAGTAAGGTAAAGTCATTTTGACTTCTGCAAGGACTCGCTCAGTCTGCCTGAGGTCCATTCTTCCTCAGAACCTGAACTCAAAGAGTATATGAACCACAAATGGACTTTTGTAAGCACAGAAGTAAAGCTCTTTACTTTTGCAGAAGTTTCTCAGGCAAAGAAAATTGCTGAAGAGGACAAGGTAAATCTCCTGCAAGTGAAGCAAGCGTTTGGTTCACAAGAGAATACGTAAATTACTGAGCCCACAGACATGAGGGGCAGAAGTTGGAAGGTCTGGTTGCAAAGATGATCCAAAACCGAAAACAGCAGCAACAGGGAAATACACAGGAGCCGTCTGCAAATTCTTCAGACATGAAGCACCTTTACAAGTGCTCCTCTCATGCACCTTCCCAGTGCTCAAAGACTCCAGTAGCCATGACTGTCCACCTCCAAAACACTCCTGTCAAACCAGGTTGGCTCCACAGTGCCAAGGACCACAGGTGTGACAGCGGCAAAGGAGGAAAGAGTTATTGGAGCGAGGACCAAAGCTCCTATGACCGCAGCTGACAAGGGACTAGTAACACGGGGGTGGACGCGCTGCCGGGGAGCAAAGATTCTAAACGTGCAAGTTCTGCAGCCCTGACAGCGCCATATTATGGAGGGCTCCCGCAGGCAGCAATTCCCAGCAGCACCAAGGACTTCCCTAGGGGCACAGCGGGAATTCCCAGCCTACCGAGTTAGTCCAAAGAGCTCTTGTGGCAGGAAGAAACGCTCCTCTCCAACGACCTGCTGGGAAGGTCACCAAACAGCGTCTCGCGCTGTCCCACCACCTCCTCTCGCCTTCTCCTGCTCGCTGCACAGCAGCTGCTCCAGAGCAGAGCAGAGCAGGGCAGGGCAGAGTCGTGGCGACAGCAGCCCCAAGCACCTGGGCTCAGCTCAGGCTCCCAGGGCCATATGGGGAGGGCGCAGCTGTTGCTGCGATGCACTGCGTGATGCCCCAGGCCATGTCACAGAGGGGCTGCAGGGACCCCTTGACCCCCCAGGTGCTGCCAAGGTGGGCCCTGCAAGGGCAAGCGGAGCTGCCTGGGGCACTTTAGGGAGCTGCCCGCACCTCACTGCCCACTCGCCAAGGACAACAGGGGGCACGGGGAGCCACAGGAGGGGTCCCCCAGGCTGGGGCTCACCTCAGGCATGCCACTCCCGCAATGTCCCCAGATCAGGGTTGTGGGGCTACAACTGCTGGCAAGGAGAGGCTCTGCTCAGGAAGGAAGGCCTAAATGAGCAAGTGAATGAATAAAGAGGAAGACTGTGACTGCACTCTCTCAGCCTCTGGGGAGGAAGGGCCAACTCCTAGCTGTTGCTTCCCTAGGCCACAGGCATGGAGATGGCATGGCCTAGTGAAGGAGCAGAGGGGTTTGCTCTCTCACCCTGAAAACTGTATTAAGGCAAATCCACCATGAATGCCTCCAAACAGTGTCAAAGCCTGGGAAAATCAAGAAAAAAAAAAGCGCTTATCGGAAAGGTCATTTCTCTCCCTCGGCACTAAATTCTCTCTGCGTTAGAGACGACGTCTGGGAATCCTGGTCTTGGGGTGGGTTCTAATTGGGGGGGTTTTGAAGATGTGATCCTAACAGGGCAAAACAAAAAGAAGGGTGGCGCCAGGTGGAGATTATCATTGGAGCACCCAAAGCCCATTTCCCTTCTAAAGTCACTCGTTTTGCAGAAGAAAAATGTGATGCTCAGATGGAGCCTGCAACACTCGCAGTGCCATCCCACTGCTTGGGTTCCCAGTGGAGGAGACTGAGAGCAGCTTCCCATCTACAGCATGACAACGCAGTATCACACACCCGAACGAAGCACGGGAATAATGCCTGCACGCAGTACATTCTGGTGACCCTCTCTGGTTACTTCTCAGTCTGCCCGGAGGGTGGTCCGAGGAGCGGCCGGCCCTCTGGCCTCTTCGGAAGGAAACGATGCCTGAGGTCTTTGCTTTCTCACCTGCCTGGTAAGCACCTCAGGCTGAGAGACCCCTTGCAGAAGCAGAACAGATAGCTGAGATGGCTGCATGGAAAGCAGAGTGGCTTTACACCGAGTGCCTGAAAGGCATCCCCTGCACATTATTTTCCGCCCTGCAAATCTGAGGGAGCCTCAAAGGAAGCAATGGAGTGAGCGAGACAGTGGGAGCAGAGCTGACTTCTTGTTGATCCCCCTTGCCCCAACTGTACAGCTGCAGAGGTCTGTGGAAGGGGCACGGTGCCTTCGGCAGCAGCACTGACTGCAGAAGAGAGAAGCTGTAGAGGGGAAGTGAGCGTGAGTGGGGAAAAGGGAGGGGATGCGAGCGTGCCGGGAGGTGAATGGAGGGGACGGGAGCACAGAGGGAAGGGAATGGAGGGGCTGAGGGTGCACGTGGCGAGCAACGGAGGGGATCAGAGGAAGCCTTGGGGGAAATGGAAGGGAGGAGAGTGCTGCGGGCGGGGAAAGCAGGGGGCTCAGGTGCTCACGGAGGGAAACAGAAGGAACCTGAGGATGCAGGGAGAGGACTGGAGGAGACTTTAGCAGGTGTGAGGGGACCAGAGCATCAGCGCATGCATGGAGAAGGGATCTAAGGTCGCACAAAGGAGCCTGGAGTGTGCCAAGGAGGCGATCGAGGAGACTGCAAGGCACACGACTGCAGGCCCCCGGAAAGCAGAAAGCGACGCACTGGCTGCATAGAGCCCATGGCTTTAAGCTGGCAGGAAGGCAGCGCCCTCAGGGTGCCAGCACCTCGGCTCTGCCACACCAGGGCTGGGCTGGCGGCAGCCACACTCCCAGCATGCCTTGGGGCATCCCCACGGCATGCTGGGAGCAGGGCTGCTATGGGGCACCACGGCTCAGCCCGGGGAGACGCAGCCCCTTCCCCCATGGAGCCCCGGTCAGCTCTTTCCCCCTGCCCCTCAGCCCCAGCCCAGACCTCCTGCCCCATGGCCCCAGCTGCCACTCACTGCCCCAAGGCCCCAGCTCTGTCCCGGTGCCCCACAGAGCCCAGCACAGAGACCTCCTGCCCCACGGCCCCAGCTCGAACCTCCACAGCAGGTGCCCACAGGGGCAGTGACTGTGGCAGATTTCGACCACCGTGCACTCTGGCCTCCACACCAGGACTATGTTCCTGGAGTAATGCGATCAAAGCAATCTGATTTTGACTAATAGTGGGATTAATGAGCTTTGTCAGGTCTTGAGCTGTCCAACTAAGGATGCTCGTTAACGAGCCCAGCCTGAATTACAGGCTTAGCTGCTGCCTTCAGACATGGGGCTGAGAACGATCCTTTTTTCTTTCATGGCCATTTGTGTTTCAGACATAGAGACAAGATGCTCTGAGGTAGTTCTGTTGCAAGGGAATAATCCCTCCCTGCAGCTCACATTGCAGGTGGGCTCCATCCTCCCTGCTAGGCTCCCTCAGAATGTTCTTTATTCTAAAATTAAATGAAAAATTGGGTTTCTAAGTAATGGCAGCAAAATTGCCAAGACCCCAACACAGCAGAATCCTGGAAAATTTCAGTGGGGCATAAATGGAGGTGGTCACTGAAGGAGTGGGGCAGGGAAGGAAGAACAGCCCCCTCCCCAAACTGGCAACTGTGTCTTTTTTTTTTTTTTTCTGTATCCTTAGCAGCGGGCAGTAAATTCCAGCTCTTCAGGGCTGTCCCTGCACAACTCTGTGGCCTCCTTTGCAAGGCCATGGCTGAAGAAGGTACAGTCCAGGGGGTGGGGGAACCTGGATGTGTTGGTGGCCGCACAGGCTATAGCCAACACCGAGGGGGTCTGTGAAGGAAGTGCCAAGGTCTGGCTGAACTCCTGGAGCAAGGGACTCAGCTGAGGAAGACTCCAGGGGCTGTTTGGGGAAAGAATGGTCCCGCTGTGGTGGCCTGGTTAGGTTGTGCGTGAGGACGCTGACTCTGGATGGAGGGAAGGCAAAGGAAGGGAGGAGAGGACTAAAAGGAGACATGGCTCAGCCTAGCAGGAGGAGAAGAAATGAGTAATTGGAGCAAGTGACAGAAGCGAGCAGGAGAAGCGCAGTTCAGGGCACTACCTAGATAAGCTCAAGCAGCTGGAAGTCCACACTGGCACTCAACCTAGCCTCCACAGGTAACGACACAGACTGTGAAGGCTCGTAATGGCAGAACTGAGCTGAGGCCAGGGTTTACCTTGTTTCAAGCAATGACAGGCTGTGAGGCGATCAGAAATTGCAAAAAAGTCATTTGCGCATCCTCTGCAGACGTGTCCCTCGTTTGTAGCTGGCTAACTCTGCTCCTAAATTCACTGTTTCCACCATTCTGTTATTTCTCCCTGAAGTCTAGCTGAACCCCTTCACTTTTGGGCCATAGGCACCTGCTGCTATTTCAGTCTGCCCTCAAACCCATGCATATCTGAAGACCTCTTTCCCAAAAGCTGTTCCTGTGAGGTAATTACATACTCAGTTATTTCCAGTTGATAAACCTCGTGTGCTTAGAGATGCATGTGATGGACACACATGCAGAATTCCCACTACCTTAATAGCCCCGGTATTCCTCCACGCATCCCACAGTGCCTCCATCTTCCCACAGGTCCCCTTCCCGCTTCCAGCACAACATCTCCCAAGGAAAAATAAATAAATAAACAAATCATCTCTGTAAGTGCTCCTATTCCCAGGTTTTTAGCACTTCCTTTTAAACCAGCTGCCCAGCTAGTCAGCTGGTATAGTTTGAATTTGATCCATTGTTACATCTGAGATGGAGAAGCACTTCCAGTTTCCAAAGCATTTTTCATACCTACTTTCTTGTCTAGTTTCATTTAATTCAAAACACACTCTATTATTACATATTATATGACTGTATCACAATGTCTATGATATACATTCTGAAATATCTAATAATTTCTTTATTGATATTAAATGATTCAAAATGATCAAAATGAAGCTTTTTGATTTTTCTCAATTGAAATTTAGCATAATTGACCCAGAAGACATTTCAATGTTTCAACATTGCTCTCTCATGCAAAAGGAAGATTAGAGAAGTAGGAATTCACCATTGAAGAGAAACACTATTTGCCCAAAGATGGGAGATCTTTGGAGAGCAGCCTCCACCAGGAATATCAATGACTCCCCCACTGCTTCTGACCTTCCTTCTCTTTCTGCAGGTGTGGGAGTGAGGGCAAATTTAAGATAGCATTTAAAATACCACTAGGAAATGAGTGGAAATGGAAAAGGTCCCACGTCCCTGTAAGATGAGTTTGCAAGAGAGAGATGATGAATTATCTTCTTGAATGGCCTGTCTCCTTCCTTTACTACAAAGGCAGCTTAGACAACTAGATTAGATTCAGTCACCTAACTTTTAAATAGCTTAACTGCAGGGAGATGAATCCCATCTGCTGTATAGACATGTGGCATGTGCTCAAGATCCATGCTGGGTCTGGATCTACTGCACAGCTCTGTCCAGGAGATGCATTTCACATTCTCTGAAATATCACACTGAGCTGCACCGTGTGCTGTTCTGGCTGTCTTTATGTGCACAGTAAACTATGCACATCCCGAAACCTGGGATGCATGGAGCCTAATCAACATGACATGGAGAAAGCATGTGTGAAATTGCACGTGCATGTGTAAAAACAAAAAAACAAATAAAACCCTCCTTCCTGGAAATCCACCAGCCTTACGCTCCCAAGCCTGCAGTTCTGTGCCATGCCATCACACCATATTTCCATACCACAGCAATGCAGGAGGCCAGGCTCCATGATTACTCTTTCAAATGCTCATAGGTGTGAAACACTTGGGGAAAACATACAGGAAGACTTCCTTACTGAGCTTTAGCTGTATGCAAGTGACCTATTTAAAGCTAATCAGGCTTCCTCTGTGTTCATCAGAGAGAAAGAAGTTAGCATCTTCACAGAGCGCTTCTTCCTTAGGACAAGTTGAATCATCTCCAGGAACTGCCTGTCTCTCTCCGTTGAGACCAGAGGAGGTTTAGATGACTAGATTAGATTCAGACAAAGCTTTTAGGTGCTTCCTGGTAGATGACATGAGCATTTTCACCCAAAACCCTCCCTAATTTCTCCCTTTTATCTCTACTGAGAGATCTCCAATCTGCTAGGCACCAGCATGAGGTCCTTCAGTAGGATGCCTGAATTTAGGCGAGATGAACTGAATCCTAAGAGTCAGTTACTCTAACACAAACAGATAATGCAACTCCCTGTATTTCTCTTGTTGCCAGATGTTGAACTTTTGATGTATTTGGTGACATAATTAATACATTCATAATGGATAATTTGCTGAAGGAGCACAGTAACTTAATTCCTGCAAGGTGGAAGTTTCACAGTTATTCAGTTCACCTCACAGAAGAAAATCCTCTTGTCTTCCCTTTACTCTGCTTCCCCAAATACTTGTGCTGCCTCCCCAGCTATAATACTGGATTGTGTCACTTCCTCCTTTACCTATGGATGTCCCCTTGTATGACTTTTCATAATTAACTTGTGCAGGAGAATTATGACAATTTTCAGAAAAGTTTTTTAAAATATAGCGCCCTACTATGGCTAAAGAAAATCCAACAAATAAAATAGCCATCTTCAACTTACCGGAAAACATCAGCACCAGTGTATACACATTTATACACACTCAGGTTTGTGCCTTCGCCATCTGGTGGCAAAGCACGATCATAGCATGTCCATAGAGCTGAGAAAGTTTTTGGACCCTATCTATTTGTTTGAAAATGAGAATTCGAAATAAGTAAGATGGTTGAGAAAGTTTCCGTTTTTCAACATTTGTTGATAATACCATCAGTTATATACACACATCATTTTGAGAGCTTCTATTTTGTAAATAGGTGATACTTATTGTTTACTGCTGCTACTTGTTTTAATGTATTATCTTGTATTATATTGTACTGAACAACATTGCATTGCATCATATCTGAGCGTTGTGGCACAAAAATATCCGACATGCTCTTTTCAGATAGTTGACTATGCATCTAGTCATAGGCTTGAGCAAAAGGCTGTCCCAGCTTATTCCAGTCATAGGTGGGCCCATTGATTTATCTTACCCAAATTTAAACCTCTGCAGCATATTTGAGTGCATCTGACCTCACCAATCTAATCTTCCTTTAAAGTTAATAAAGAAAAAGGGGGGCACTTCTTGGGCATTATTCATCTTTTCTTAGAAGGGACATCTTCGTAGCCCAGGATCCATGAATCTTCTTTGTAAACTATGAAGAACACGAGATGAACAGCTTAGGTGAAGGCGATTACTTCTGAGTTCATATCTCTTACATCATAGACAGCCAAAGCGCAGAGAGCAAAAACCTCACATCTTGTCCTTCAAACTGGGGAATCCAAGTCAGTGAGTGTAATTATAACCCGGTTACTTTCTCATATATCCTGAAATATTGGAGCTGAGAAAGATATCTGAGCCATATTACATACTAAAATCAAATTAAAAAAAAAAAAAGCTTCTCGTTTTCTTTTTTCTAACTCTTACATTATGTAGGAGGGGATTTACTAGTTGCACTGGTTAGTATGAAATTTGCGTTTTCCTGGCCTTAGAAATTAGTAGCTGAAAGATCTATTTCCCATCTCTAGTTTCTTTGCTATGAAGGATGGCCGTTCATTTTCTTACACCCACTGCTTAATCCTGCCTGCTATAACACTGGATTTCAACACAGGTGGAGTTGCTTGCTTTCTCAACTGGGAAGTAACATCTGTGTTCACTTTGGAAGTTCTTGTATGATCCAAGCATAAGTTGCTATGTAATTGCTTGCAAGTTTTTTTTTTTTTCCCCAATAAGGACTGGATTATTTACCAGATTTGCTTATAGACCCTTGATCTCCAGATGTCTATACACACATATAGAAGCTCCATTGTTAACCAGATAGATAAAAGCCTGTTCAGATCTCCTTCTTTTTCAGAGTGCTGGGTATTACCAAGAGTGGAATAAATCCAAATCTTCTCAACATTTTGGAAAGAGACCATCTCTGTTATACAAAACAGAAATAACAGAGATAAAGTCTGTTTGTATTTAAAAGTAGACTGAAATTTAGCAAAACATCATTTCAGGACAATGTGGAACTAGAAGGTTACAGTCTAGGAATCCTAGAATAGCCTCATTTTCACACGTGTTCTTTGTGGCTTGTATGTCCAATTTATTGATAGAATTGATACAGCAGCAGCAGACTGTAGTGATGTATTCTTCTGTGCAAACAAATTGCAGTTACTTACCTTTGGTTTAATAAAGACATGGTAAGTGAAAATGGATATGAATTTAACTCTTTTCATAGTCCTGGAGTTTAAGTGCAGCTGACATCTACTCTGGAATATCATTGTAATCCCATGCAGACAAATGCATTTGAAACCTTAATTTCCCCAGAGATGCTGACCATCCATTTCTGTCTTCACAGGTTAACTTTGTATATCCTGCACACCTTCAAAAGTCAGCTCAGGAACTCATACGTCCATGTACGTACTAGTCAGACAGTCAGTTTGTTATGAGCATGAATGGAGCTTGGTTTGGTGCAGGAATGAGCAGAATTAATCAAAGAGTGTTTTCTATCAGACATTTGTCTAGTAGAATGCCATCAAAGTTGACTGGAAAGAGTTGGAATCCAACCAGTGGACTTTAATATCCTTTTCTGAATTAAAAAAATATTAGTATCACAGTTATAAATATGGCAGTGAAGGAGTAGTTGGTTTATTCGTAATAAATCTGGAGTAGCTCTACATACATATGCCTGCTTATGGAATTCATCTCACCTAGAGATATACCTTTAAGCATGCCTTCGTTTCTGTCTTCCATCTTAGTTTCTTCTCAATAGGGAGGGGGAGGAAAAAAAAAAGTAACAGGTATTTTTACAGAATGGTTCATGTGAATATCTTAGACATCTGCTACATGATGAGATGAGTTATGCCATAGAAGTGCCCATTTTTTCCTTCCTTTTCCCTATTCAGGATGTGTAGAATGATAAGCTCAGGAGGCTGCAGCCAGGGCCTGTCCCTCTGGCCCTGAGCCAGGTGGGCAGAGAAGACCTGGAGATGGTAGCCGAGTTCAACCAAGAGTCCAGATGACCAGGAGAGTTCCTGGTGATGAAGCAGGTATGAGGTCAAGCTGAGAAGTCAGCCTGCGGGTCAGAGCCAGGATCAGGCCTGGTGAGGGTAACCAGGGACAGAGAGAGTCCAGTGCCTACTGGGCAGGCCCAAAGTGACAAGATAGGTCCAGGGTCAAGCTGGGAAGTCAGCCCACAGGGCAGGGTCCAGAGCAATGGAGTCTGCACGCTGAGCTGAGCTGAGCTGAGCTGAGCTGGAGATCAGTGCTCCTCCAGGGTAGCTCAGACAGAAACTGAAGGCCCAGGGTTGAGCTTAAATGGGGCTCCTGGGCCCATGGGCAGGAGGTGCAAGTGGCTGCCTCAGGCGAGGATGATCAGGCCCATTAAGGCCTGTTAGTGCCCTCAGACCCTGGAAACAGCAGTAATTGAAATGCTCACTAGCATATGTAATTTTGATTTCAGAATTCAAAGAACTGGGAAATGTTACTACCTCTTTAAGATCTGTCAGAGACTATTTCTTCTGTTTCCAGTCTCATTTAGCCTACTTCCCGCTAACAGCTCTTGAACATTGGTATGTATGTATTAGACTGTGACTTAGTGGCATTCATAGTGCTCCAGCTTCACACTGGAACAATCTAGGTAGATAATGTATGTTATGGCTGGTTTGGGATAACACAGACAAGTGATTCCATTTCAGAATGGCATGTTGGACGAAATCAGTATTGTCCTTATTGACCAAAGGAAGTATGCTGGTCACCGCTAGCAGGAGCATATGATCATGATTGGTTTTTGCCAGTTGTTCTCCAGAGTGTATCAAGACAAGATTGCTTACCTAATGTGAACAAATATCTGAGCAAAACGGCAGGAGAAAATTACACCACAGTAGCTGAGTTCCTCCTCCTAGATCTAACCAACGAGGCAGAAGCACAGCCCACTCTCATTGTAATGCTTTTAATTATTTGCCTGATGACTGTAGTTGGAAATCTGGCCTTGACCGCATTGATAAGGATTGTCTCCCCAAACCACCCTCCCAAATAACTTTTCCTTAGCCATTTGGCAGTCTTAGAGCTCTGCTGCTCAGTCATCACCCCCAGGATGGTGGCCAGTCTCTTAGCAGAGAGCAAAGCTGTCTCATTTGGTGGCTGTGCTGCCCAGATGTATTGTTTCTCTACATTTTGCACCAACGAATGTTTCATTCTGGCTGTGATGGCATATGACCAGCTGGAAACCACTGCTATACAAAGCTGTCATGTCATGAAGCCTCAGCATCCAGCTGTGACTTGGTTCTTATTCTTGTGGGTCTCTAATCTCAATGATACACAGCAGCTGTGCCTTTTGGGTGTCCTTCTGCCATTCCAGCATCACCAGTCACTTCTGTGGTGTGGTACCCCTGATCTGTGGTATCTCCTGCTCTGACATCAGGGTTAACAAGATCATCCTCGCAGCATTTTGCATCTTAGGTGACATCTTTGTCATACTGCAGGTACGCATTTTGCTACATCTACATCATCTCTGCCGTCCTGGGGTGTCACTCCAGCGAGGGAAGGCACAAAGCCTTCTCCACCTGTGCATCCTGTGCACTTGATAGTTTTTGCCATATCCTTTGGCACTCCAGCTACACACCCCAGAGCTCTGGCTCCTTGCCTGACCAAGACCAGGTGATGTCTGTGTTTTATACAATGGTAAGCCCCACAGTCTACAGCTTGAGGACCAAGGAGGTAAATGAGGCACTGAACAAACTGCTACATGGAGAAAATTGTTTGTCAGTCAATAAAACCTCCAAAGGAGTTGGAACAGGTGCTTAAAAAAGTAAAATGATGAGTACAGCTGTTCATGGATGAATTTATTCTGAAATAATTGCTCGTTATGCAACAGAAGTAGGAGAAAAGTGAATGCAGAAGAAAGAAATAACTGTAATATTAAAGACTTTTCTGTAACAGCAAGAGTTACAGCTTTACTGTGAGAAAGTGACACTTTTGAAGGCGATTATTTTCACCTAAGTTTTTACTTTCAAGTTTGATGCCTTGAAGACATCCCAGCTTTGTTTTTGACTGTTGCTAACTAGTACCAGTTCAGCAGTATCGCTTCCATGTTCTGTTTCCATTCCCTTACCTCATACATCCTTGTAGTCTTTTTTTTCCTGACTCACAGTCTGAAGGGGATCATTAATCTTTTAGCAAAAGTGGGTCACATTCATCAGGCACCTTAGACTGTTTACAGTATTAGTGATGTGGGCAACTCGAGTCTTCGATGCAAGAACAAAGTTACCACACAGCACGTGGTCCTGAGGGACAGCCTACCCTCTTTTGTTGTGGGTGAATATCCTTGAACCAATTCACATTCATCGCAGGCTAAAAATGTGCACACAGAAGAATTTTTTACAAATGCTGAGGCTGGGATTCATCTTACCTAAGTTTAGACTTCTGTTAATGAGCTGCCAAAGCATAAACCAAACTTGTAGGCTCTTGCTATAGCTCATGAAGGCAAATAAAAGTCTGTTTGTCTCCATAGTTTGATCACACCTGTCTCTGTCTCCCTTGAAAGGTCTATATTTATATCTATGAATTACAGGAAGAGTGTAGAGTGACCAGCTCAGGTTTATGGAATTATTTCAAGCCCACGTTAATGCAGCTTAATGCTGCCCTGAGTTCTGGTTTTGGATCACATTCCATCTGACTCAGGGAGCTGGCTCTCAGAGAACAAAAAGCCACTGGCTTCAGCAGAGAAAGACTTCAGTCACATGACCATGAAATTAGCACAGAGGAGGAAACGGAACCTGCTATAACACTGCCTCAACACACAGAGTTGTTAGACAAATGGGTGTAAGACCATTTTTCCCTATCCTTAGGAAGGACTGCAAGTAAAGGTCCCATAAAAAGCTACACTCCCTCTCACTGGGTCATCACTCAGAGCAACCCATTCTGCCCATCCTGAACCACTTAGACCCCTTAATGTGTAAACGTAGTGTCTGAGGAAGAAATATGTTCCACTCTTCCGTATCCATAGCTTTATCATTAAGACTGACAGGTGTCATTAAGCAATAAGCAGTCAGTTCCCAGAGCAACTCTGGCAGGATCTAGAAGTACAAATTTTCTGCAAGCAAACATTTTCATGCTTCCTAGAATACCATGGAGGTTTCAGATATTCCTGACTAAACTGTGAGAGAGGACTGCAGGAAAGAAAGATAAATAACCCAGACAAGCAATACCTGTTGATCCACTTTTAACCCAGCTATCTCCTGAACACCACGGCTTTCTCATAGTCTAGACGAGAACTCCGGAAGCCATTACATTGCCAGTCTAATGCAGTCTGGAAGAGGACTCGGTCCAATGCAAATACATTGCAGACCTCATGGTGCAGCCCGAAGAGACGAGGTTCCCTCACTCATCATCTTAGACATGGCACTGCACATTCATTGTCCCAGGAGTCGCCCCCACTCCACAACACGAGCAGCCACTGTAAGCACAGTCTAACTAAGGCTGCGTTACCTGGGACATTTCTGCCTGCCTAAGCCCCGCTGATGACTCTCCCTGCTAGGGACAGTCAGAGCAGATCACTCTTCAGCTGAGTAACCCAATTCAGCTCTCTGCTCTGAAGGCCAACAGTTTGTCGAACAACCTCTAAGCCCTCGAAGTAGCACAAGTAAGCTAGCTTTTCTGGCAGGTAGAGATGTCCTTAAACTCCTGCCAGAATCAGGGGAAGGGTCTTTGTTCGTATGTCTCAAAGGCTCCTCAGCTTCCCAGAACAGCTGTCTTCATCATCTTATCGTAAAGTAATTTCAATAAGTGTCCAGTGATATTGCAAGAGCAGAGAGAGGTTAATGGCAAGCTGTTACTAAAGCATGATATCTATGTCAACATCTTCCAATAGACCATTATTTTTCTTTTCTTCAAAAGAGTTAATTATTCAAAGACCTTAGAAGAAAAATAAGCATGTGATTACGTGAAAGTGCAAAGGCAGTGTTAAGGCAGAGGCACCAGAACTCTAAGCAAATCACCAGCGATTACCTACCTGAAGAATTTTCTATCTGCATTTGAAGAAAAATCTACGCCGATGGATGGACACATAATCTGAGCCTGGATGGTCCACACACGAACAGGTTATCACAGCAAAATATCTGCTCCACAGATGAGCAGGCTGCCTGAAACTAGATGGTCCATGAGCCAAAGAGGTTATCTAACAAAGGACACGAGTCCAAGGGTAGATGTGTTATTAGAGACAACAGGAGTCTTCTGTGGAAAAAACAGCTAACAGTGTATCAGGACTGTGCATTTTAATGAGAGGAAGAATTATCAAGTTTGATCACAATTAATAACAGAGGTGGACTCACATTCAGATGGCATACTTAATGCTTAAACTCCACGGAGTTGCACTGCAGCTCTTCAGAGTCAGATAAGCAGAACTGATTCCTCTGATATCTTACACTGTACTGCTATTTACATGAATATGGTCTTATTATTAGAGGAACAATTTATATTAATGTTTGCAGTCTAAAGCTTTGTTAATTGTGTTCAATAGATCTTATTCCTTACCCTTGAGATCTGGCTGATAAATCAGGTGCAAAAAAGCAAGGAAGATAGAGATGCCAAGGGGAGAAGAAAGAGAGGCAGTAACAGGAGCAGCGGTGAGTTTGAGGCTGCTGACGCTTTCTTTGCACCATGCAATTACTGTGCAGCTATTTTGTACTTCTTATTTCTTACCCTGTCCCTTAGTCTCATGGGCTAGGGAATTACTCATGCCAGGTGGAATTGCTCTTCTTTTGCTATAGTTATCTGGAAGTTAATGATCTAAATCCAAGGTACTTGGGCTTTCTGGAGAGTTGATAGGGACAGGCATGACGAGGGTTCACTGAATTTGCTAGGACACTTATGTCATCAGTTTCACTAGTAAAAAGTAGTAAGGGCAGGGAATGAGACGGGCATGTCCTGTAATCAATGACAACAAAGACACCCTTAGAGGATGATTCCTTCTGCTTATCACACTTATCTTAAGATGGGATGAATTGTCCTTTGAAGGTGATATTGCTTCCTTTGTCTATAGGGGGAGCCTAGAATAGATGTTGACTAGACCCCTAACCAAGGGTAGGGGAAATTAATTCACAGAAAGATTCTTCATTACAGTGCACCTGCTGAGACTCCTAATTAAGGCCTGGTGTCTTGCAGGAGATCTAATTTACAGACATTGAACTGCATCGAGAGTCATAAATACACCAAGTACTTCAGTAACACCATTTTTCTGAAGAAAGAGTTCCAAAGCGGCAAGCTGAGTGTTAGAATATCACATTTCATATTGAAGTTGTTTCTCAGCATGTCACTCCACTAATGTTTCACAACGCCCAGGCTGCAGGTCAGCTGCAACATATAGGGAAAAGAATGAGCTGTTGCTCTAAAGGCAGTACTGAATTGCGTAGTTCTGCAAACATCGAAGCAAAGAACATTTATCTGGGCATTTATCTGGAGCAGGGAGGGGCTCTACTGCAAGTGTGAAGTCCTAAAGTTTTAGATAAATTAGATTATTTAGATTATTTATTTTATTTAGATAAATCTGATTTGTTTCAGTAAGATGTCTTTGTAGTGAACAGGAAACAACTCGCTATTATGAAGGTACATGAAATGTTTCACAGAATCACAGAATGGTTGAGGTTGGAAGGGACCTCTGGAGATCATCTAGTCCAACCCCCCTGCTCAAGCAGGGTCGCCTAGAGCACATTGTAAAGGATTGCATCCAGGCGTGTTTTGAATATCTCCAGAGAAGGAGACTCCACCACCTCTCTGGGCAACCTGTTCCAGTGCTCTGTCACCCTCACAGTGATGAAGTTTTTCCTCATGTTCAGATGGAAGCATCTGTGTTTCAGTTTGTGCCAGTTGCCTCGCGTCCTGTCGCTCGGCACCACTGCAAAGAGTTTGGTCCCATCCTCTCGACACCCTCCCTTCAGATACTTGTACACTTTGATAAGATCTCCTCTCAGCCTTCTCTTCTCCAAGCTAAACAGGCCCAGCTCTCTCAGCCTTTCCTCATAAGAGAGATGCTCCAGTCCCCTAATCATCTTTGTAGCCCTTCGCTGCACTTGCTCCAGTAGTGCCACATCCCTCTTGTACTGGGGAGCCCAGAACTGGATGCAGTACTCCAGATGTGGCCTCACCAGGACTGACTAGAGGGGGAGGATCACCTCCCTCGACCTGCTGGCAACACTCTACCTGATGCACCCCAGGATACCATTGGCCTTCTTGGCCACAAGGGCACATTGCTGCCTCACGCTTAACTTGGTGTCCACCAGCACTCCCAGGTCCTTCTCCGCAGAGCTGCTTTCCAGCAGGTCAGCCCCCAACCTGTACTGGTGCATGGGGTTATTCCTCCCCAGGTGCAGGACCCTGCACTTGCCTTTGTTGGACTTCAGGAGGTTCTTCTCTGCCCACCTCTCCAGCCTCTTCAGGACTCTCTGAATGGCAGCACAGCCCTCTGGGGTATCCACCACTCCTCCCAGTTTTGTATCGTCAGCAAACTTGCTGAGGGTGCACTCTGTCCCTTCATCCAGGTCATTGATGAAGAAGTTGAACAAGACTGGACCCAGTCCTGACCCCTGGGGGACACCGCTAGCTACAGGCCTCCAACTAGACTCTGTGTCTCTGATCACAACCCTCTGAGCTCTGCCATTCAGCCAGTTCTCAATCCACCTCACTGTCCACTCATCTAACCCACACTTCCTGCGCTTGTCTATGAGGATGCTATGGGAGACAGTGTCGAAAGCCTTCCTCAAGTCAAGGGAGACAACATCCACTGCTCTCCCCTCATCTACCCAGCCAGTCATTCCATCACAGAAGGCTATCAGATTGGTTAGGCATGATTTCCCCTTGGTGAAGCCATGCTGACTACTCCTGATCACTTTCTTGTCCTCCACATGCTTGGAGATGGCCTCCAGGATGAGCTGCTCCATCACCTTTGCAGGGATGCAGGTGAAGCTGACTGGCCTGTAGTTGCCTGAGTCCTCCTTCTTGCCCTTTTTGAAGACTGGGGTGACACTGGCTTTCTTCCGGTCTTCAGGCACCTCTCCTGTTCTCCAAGACCTTTCAAAGAGGATGGAGAGTGGCTTAGCAATACCATCTGCCAGCTCCCTCAGCACTCGTGGGTGCATCCCATCGGAGCCCATGGATTTGTGGGTGTCAAGTTTGCTTAAATGATCTCTAACCCGATCCTCCTCCACCAAGGGAAAGTCTTCCTTTCTCCAGACTTTCTCTCTTGCCTCCAGGGTCTGGGGTTCCTGAGGGCTGGCCTCAGCAGGAAAGACTGAAGCAAAGGCGGCATTCAGTAACTCTGCCTTCTCTGCATCCTTCGTCACCAGGGCACCCTCCCCATTCAGCAAAGGGCCCACATTTTCCCTAGTCTTCCTCTTGCTACCGATGTCTTTGAAGAAGCCCTTCTTGCTGTCCTTGACATCTCTTGTCAGATTTAATTCCAAACGGATCTTAGCCTTCCTCGTTGCATCCCTGCATACTCTGACAATGTTCCTATATTCCTCCCAAGTGGCCTGTCCCCCTTTCCACTTTCTGTAGACTTCCTTCTTCTGGTTGAGTTTTGCCAGGAGCTCCTTGCTCATCCATGCAGGCCTCCTACCTCCTTTGCTTGACTTCCAACTCATAGGGATGCACTGATCTTGAGCCTGGAGGAAGTGATGTTTGAATATTAACCAGCTCTCTTGAACGCCCCTTCCTTCTAGGGCCCTAACCCATGGCATTCCTCCAAGTAGGTCCCTGAAGAGGCCAAAGTTTGCTCTCCTCAAGTCCAGGGTTGCGATCCCACTTAGTGCCCTGCTGCCTCCTCGCAGGATCCTGAACTCCACCACCTCATGGTCACTGCAGCCAAGGCTGCCCCCAGCCTTCACATCTTCCACCAGTCCTTCTTTGTTTGTTAGTACGAGGTCCAGCAGCACACCTCTCCTTGTTGGCTCCTCCACCACCTGTGTCAAGAAGTTGTCACCAATGCTCTGCAGGAACCTCCGGGACTGTTTGTGCCTAGCTGTGTTGTCTTTCCAGCAGATCTCAGGGTGGTTGAAGTCCCCCATGAGAACCAGGGCCTGGGATCGTGAGGCTACTTCCAGCTGTCTGTAGAAGGCCTCATAAGTTTGTAGCTTTTGAAATAAGAGTTTGTTTCTGGGGTCAATACAGCATAAAATATCTCGCACCTTCAGGCAAGGAAGGTAGGCCTATTTCTTCATTTTAGAGATCAAAAAGATCATTTTCAATCTGCAGATATAATCATAGAATCATTTAGGTTGGGAAGGATTTCTGGAGGTCACCAAGTCCAACCTCCTCCTCAAAGCAGGTTCAGTCAGATCAGATTGCTCCGCCTGATCCCGTTGAATTTTAAATGTCAGCACAGATGGAGATTCTACAAATTTGCACCTAATCCAGTGTTTGATCACTCACGTTGGGGCAGGAGAGGGAAATTTCCTCCTTCAGTTTCCCAAGTAGTCCATGGAAGAGAGCAACCTGTTGATAGCAAGCTCATTGAAGCCCTTTTCTGAGAATTAACTGGGCTACTTGCTGTGCTTTAGGGCAGAAAAGGTTGGGTAGGTTGGAGATAACAGCTAGCAACAACAGCCAGCTATGCAAAGATAACTCCGTGTGTAAAGGCAGTCTGGTCTTTTGTGCATCTAAGCAGGGTAAGCATTTTGCCCACTTAAACTGTGTACCTAACCATTATAGGCTGGTTTTAATCCTGCTGTCTGCTTCTTGAAATGGGCAAGTACTTCTGAAGATTTGGCTCAAGGGGGGAATAAACTGGCTTGTTACCTACAGTATCTACTCTTGCCTTTCTGGATGAAACAGGTCAGTAAGAGAATAGTTTTGTACATATGCAATACCTTGAAGCCTATGCTAGAAACAGACCTCAGCAAGAACTGAAACCTCCATTCAGTCACCCACATGATAAGAACTCCGCTTTGAGAGCGTCAGCCAGGTTACTGGTAACCTCCAATAGATTAACAACAATTTTTCATGTGAGGTGAAGCTAGTAGAACCTTTACAGGGATGAGTGATTCCCTTTTTGTTCAGGATTCCTTCCCTTTTAGCATGAGATTTTTCACCCTCTAAATGGAAAGTATTTCATTTGGTGACTCTTCCCAATTTATTCCTGAGCAGAAGATGGCCACTTTTCCTTGACAACAGGGATGCAAGCAAATGAGAAATCCTTTCTCAGCCAAACCTGGAGGATCTTGTGGTATCTCCTCCTCTTTGGGAAGATGCAAAGCTGGGTTTTCCTGCTGCTGTTGCCATTTAGTGCTTGCCGCCATTTCATTCAAGAGAGGAAACTCTTACTTTCTTCTGCCAGGATGTGGATTTGTTATTTGTATGTTTACGAGTTGCAGTCCCAAAGGTCAGGGTGGTGGAGGTCCATGTAATGAAGGCAGGTCTTAGCAAGTTGGCACAGCTGCAGCCTAACCATTGTATTCCTATTTCAGCAAGGCTGAACAGGGGCTGCTTTGTCCCATTAATGGACTTTGTGGCCCATACTGAGCTCTAACTACCCTGCTACCAATGCCCGGGAGAGTTAGCTAATAGGCAAAAAATGTATTGGTGATTGCAATACAGGAAGAATGATGTCTGAACTAGTGTCAAGACCATGTATCTTCAGGAACAAGCGGGCCATTGCCCTTGGAGTGGGCCATTTGGATGATACTGTACACCCAACCGTGGCCATGAGTGAGGGGAGAAGAGTGCTCCATAGATGTCCTCAAGAAAAGCAGACTTTTTTCCTTAAAAGAGGAGAAAGAGGGCACACGAAAACCATTGTAGTGCCAGACTAGGACTTGTGTTTCACAGTGCTGCTGTTGCCTTTTGAATAAATTATTTTATCTTTCTGTGCTTTCTTATCTCACCTGAAAAATAGGAACAGTACTCCCTTGTATCACGAGTCATTTCAATGCGTAATTAAAGAAGTCTAGTCAGAAGCTATGAAGAAAATGCGCCGTACTTCCTTGTGGCTACTGAGACAATCAATTGTGTGTTGCCAGTTTCCCATCACTTCTAGGTGTTGAACCATTTTCTTGTCGGGAGATAACATGAGTGTGCTAGCAACATGCCTGAGAGGAATCACTGTGTGGCCATTGAGTTTATCCTCTCTGGACTAACAGAAAGCCAAGAGGTGAAGGTAACCTGCTTTTTTTAAGCACATTAATAGGGAATCTTGGAATGATCATGTAGATGAAGGTTGATCCCCCGGCTTCACGCACTGTGTACCTTTCCCTCAGTAACTTGGCTTCTGTGGATTTCTGTTACTCCTCAGCTATCTCCCCAAGGTTGCTGGTGAACTCTTCAGCAGTGAGGCGAGCCACTTCAGTCAGTGCCTGTGTGGCACAGCTATTCACTTGTCTCCTCATGGCTAGGGTTGTGTGTCTCCTGCTGGCAGTAATGGCATATGACTGCATGTGGCTCTCTGTAACCCTCTCCTTTATGCAACTGTCATGTCCTCAAAAGCCTGTACACAGATGGTAATCATCTCCTCTTTCACTGGCTTTGTCCACGCGCTTGCGCAAACTATCTCCACCTTCACATTCTCTTTCTGTGACTTTGGTGTTATCGGTCATTATTTCTGTGACATCCCCCTAGGATCCAGCTTTCATGCTCTGACACCTATAGCAAAGAGACGGTACTTCACATTTTTGGTGTGTTTCGTGGCACCTTCACATCTCTGGCAATTCTCATCTCCTCCATCTACCTCATCTCCACCACCCTGAGGATCCACTCCTCCAAGGGCAGATGCAAAGCCTTCTCCACCTGTGCTTCCCATCTGAGAGCTCTCTTCTTGTTTTATGGCAGCACCGTTTTTATGTGCGGTAGCCCAACATCCAGCTACTCATTGGACTGAGATAAATGGGTCCCTCTGTTCTCTACAGTGGTGGCTCCAGTGCTGAATCTTACCAGCTACAGCCTAAGGAATAAGGAGGTGAAGGATGCTCTGAGGAGAGTTTTAGGTCATATCAGAGAAACTTCAGAAGACTTGTTAGAAAGAGAACTTTGTTTGGGGAGAATTTATCAAAACCTTGGTACAAAGAGTAGGACTTCCAAGGAAGATTTGATCAGCTTCCAAGGGTGAGATTCAGAAAGGTACTTAATTGTTAGAAGTGCTTTTAGGTGGACTTTTCACTGGTTGTATCTGCAACTTCTATCTTGAAAGACTGTGTTCCTCTGCTGCTGAAAGCTGGAGGAATCCTGACTCTTAACTTGCAAGTTCCAAGCACAACCAGGACTCCTGCCTGAGGAGTGCGTGGCACAGAATTGCAGTTCTCTGTTCTATTAGGAAAGTTTGCTCATGTAGGAAAACCACCAGTCCGTCAAGATGAGAAAAAGCTTTCAGAGATATTCAAGAGGAGAAAAGAAATGTGTTTTGAATTTATGGCCACTTCTGCTATGTCTTCAGTATTTGAAAGGAGTAGCCTCTTCCAGTGCAACACACAGAACCTGAAGTTCTGCAAAGGAAATCTTGGAGAAGAGACACCCGTGGTTTTGCCCCCCAAACACTAGGGAAAGTAACTGTCCCTCTCCTGTTAAATCTCCCTCTTCTGTCACTCACTACTACCTCCTTTTTCCCCTTCTGCCTGGAAACATGAAAAAACTACAGAAATGCAGAAAAGATTGACTTCTAATTTTGCTACCATTGTGAAGTAACAAGAACTTATTCCTGCTTTTCATCTCCACATATCAGCAATCCACTTGAGGCAACTGAGTGAACTGGTAGTTATTTTAAGGACATTGGACATAATTTGAAAGTTAATCAAGCTGCAGTGTTCTTTCACTTAAAAAAATGACGGAATAAGATGGTGACTTACCAACTATGTGTCTGTCAACAATGTGGTTTTGAGAATAAATGACCAGTCATTTCTGGGAGATGAGAAAGTTGGGAAAGGCTTTGGAATCCTTTTATCAATTCAACTAAGCTAGCTCTAGGGATAGGTGTTCTGTCACTAGTAGATGTTTCATCCCTTCTGGCTGAGTTTACAAATGCTGTCCCTCAGTTGGCAGAAGGAGTTGAAATCTTTATTGAGCTGAAAGTGACAGAATTAATCTCAGACAGGTGAGAGGTTCCTGCCTCTGCATAAGGTTTACAGTCAAAGGGGGATGGAAAGAGGTCTCGCAGATTCCCTTTGCATTTCACTGCAAGCCTGTTAGGGCTGTTATTTCCCCTGACTTCCTCTCCTTAAAGCTGTGCATAACTGTAGCAAAGATTGTGTCCCTGTGATCATCTATGGCACCCTAAAGAAGGAATTTACAAGTCTCTTTTCTTCAAACGGCTGCCAGCATATTTTACAGAGAGCTGATATGACTGCGAAACATCATTATTTCTGCCCAAAGACACACGGCTGGGGAGAAAACTGATCTTCAGTATGTTATAGTCTGAATTTTGATCAAGTAGTGATGATTAAAGGCCATCACTATCTCAGAAGCCATTTATCTCAGTAACGCTAAAATTAGAATATGCACGGGGTAGTAAAAGCATTTGGACTATATGTACTATTATCCCACTGGCCTGACGGTCCCAAAATACAGGAAAAAGAATGTGAAAATGTAGCCTTTTGGTGCTGCTAGTTGTCATCTTTCTGTTGCTGCAGAGCCTGAAGCTCAAGTTTTGTCTCTCGTTTCTCATTATTAAGTATCATCAGATATGTGAAGTTCACAGTTTTTACACATATCAATGTTGCGCTGTCCTTATCTTGGACAGAGATGTGAGATTTTTAAACCAGATTTCTGAGGTGTCCAAAATTGTCTCTTTCAGTGGACTCCCAGTTCAAAGGAAGGAAATAGCTTGAGAAAAAACCACAGGCATCATTTTACTTTACTGTGCATGTTTACAGGTCTCTGGGAAGAGCAATGTACACTACTACTCTTCCAGAAGAAGACAGGTAGATCGCCATCAGAGAGCTTCCCTGCACAGCAATGAGTCATGTCTGCACACCTCTCTCTGCGCTGATGTTTAAGATGATAGTCAAAGCCATCTAGAGCTAAGCATCAGCAGAACCGGCAGCATGTTTCAATCAAGAATCACAATCTCAAACCTAAATATGCTTTCTGACAAATATCATCAAAAAGAACAGATTTTCATAAGCCCCGCATTCATCTAAGCCCTGCATTCACCTATCCCTTAGCCTCCACCTCGAGAAACCCAGACAAAATTAGGGAATTTAAAATGTTAAAGAGCTGCTGTCTCTTCAAATCTACAGTTTGCTTTTCGAAGAAAGCCTTCTGATCCACCATCCAGAATCCTGTTCCTCTTCTTCCCTTCCCCAAATCTCAGTTCCAGGAGGAGATCTGGGAAAATCCCGGCCTTGAATCACTTGTCATGACAGCAATGCTAAAGTAAGTCTATTTGCAGTAGAACAGCATTGCCCAGAGTCAGGAGGTCCTAGGGGCATTTGGGGGTTTCCCTGCTGCAAACAGTTGAGGAAAACTCAATGAATCAAGAACAGTACTGTTAAGAATTTTAGGGAAATTTTCAGTGTTCAGCTAGGAATTAGGTTATATTGTGTGGAGTATGGAGAGATATTGGATCCCCGTATTTCCACTGAGATACCTATTCCTTAGATCTTTATAGTGTAAAGCACCAGACAACTGGCCAAAGTATGAAACTTCATCCAGTCTCTAAATAAAGCGGTGAAAAATGTCCCGACGATTGAACTGGATTGTGGCTCCATCATTGACTATGGTATTTAACCGTGCTTGGATTGCTGCTCTGATAGATTATAAAGCTCAGCTATGACATAAGGTCAAGGCCTTGGAAAGGTGTTAGCAGAGCTCCTTTAAATGAAGCGTTCCCAGAGACACCAGGTTGGCACAGACTGATGAAAATCGGAGTGAATGCCTGGCATTGGGGAACGGCCTCTGTGTCCATCAGTGTTCCTGGGAGCCTTGGAAAGTCTAGTACGGTGTATGTCACCCTTCACTGTAAGGCAGACACCTAGTGCAGCATCCTGCTCCTCTCATGCTCCTATTTTACCATGCAATGAATCTCAGTCTCCTCAAGGTTTCCTGCTGTCTTCAGCAGCTCTCTCAAGTTGAGGCACCTCATGTCAGCACACCAATATATGTGAGATGAAACCTGCTTGTGCTGTGCCACACTGAAGGATTTGCTTTCTCTTGGAAGCTTAGCACCACCATCACTTTTTTTGTGTGGAAATGTGAGCAGACACCACTCTCTGAAGCTCGTAGGAGCTAGTGGGAAAGCATGACCTCTCAAAATACCTAGTTATTCCTCTTAATGCCAGGAGAAGCCTAGACCTGAGACTTACACAGCTCTAAGGTGTCTAAAGGTAAAAGCCACAATACCACCCCAAAGGCTCGGGTTTGACTGGTGACAATATGCTCACATCCTTGTGACTGACAGTTTCCAAAGAAAGATGAGAGCTACATGAAACCTTGAACTTAGTTTCAGTTCTACTCTTGTCTGCTGAGAAGATGGTGGAAGGGCGCATATAGATGAAAATGCATGGCCCAAAGAACAGAAGTGCAACAGTGATATGGGAGGTGCAGGTTCATCCTCCAGAATCCTCCAGATTCATATTTCTGATCTTTGCCCCTTTGAAAAAGGAAGACTAGTCACTAGGTTCCCTAAATATCCACTTTTGAAGTGTTGATTTGGAAACGAAACAGAAGTGTTGATTTGGAAACGATCCTTTCTTGGATCTAACAGTCTCTAAAGGCTTGATGTTAGAAACACTCGAGGTCCCATAATGGCTGAGGATGGAATCTTCTAGCTCCCTACAAAAGAGTATGCCGCAGTGCCAGAAGTTCCCTGGGTTCAGTCAACCCTAAAAGACACATCCTGCAAGCTGTGGTGATGACATTAAGGGTGCAGTTCACCTCACCTGCCTTCAGCCATCCAGATGTTAAGCCACTAGGTGAAGCTAGCACCATGGGATGTGTCTGCAGTCAGCAGAGAAAGACAGGCAGCTGACTGTGCACACCTAAGACACCTATCTTAGGGCCAAAATATTACCCTTGCAGGTGCTCCTAAACCTCCATTAATTCTAATAGTAGCTTTAAAAGCTAAGTGCAATGAGACGTTTGTATTCTTAATGGACAAAGTTAGGTGCAATGGTTCCACTTGGATTCTCAACCAAGCACTGCCGGTGTATATGCCTGTCGCAGACTCATGCGGCAAAACTATCCCCGCTGCCCCGGCTATCAGCTGGACGAGGAGATTACCTGCATAGTCTTTCCGTGTAGCACTGGAGACAGGGTGGGTTGTTGAGACGAAACAATAATGTTTCAATTTGTCACATTTCACCCGTTCAGGCAGTCTGTCCCCCCACATGCTGTGGCATTTGACAAGGAACTATTACTAACAAGGTAAGGAACTATTCATGCCGGTTAGATATCCCATGATTCACCTCTTCACCACTGTCCTTGTTTTGACTTGTTTCTCTCTTCTTTTTGACTATCTCCTGCTGTCTTTCATGGCACTTCTCTATCTTGTCATGTCCAAATTAACAGCTGGCAGGGCAAGTAGGAAGGAGTCACACAGTTTGACCTCATGGGACAAAAATGGAGTGAATTTTATTTCTGGACCTTTGGTTTTGGGGTATTTTTTGGGGGGCAAGATTCTCATTCAAATCCCAGTATCATGGGGGAGGGAGCAGGGTGAATTGACAGAACAGTGTGAAAGAATGTCTGAAGAAGTCTGAAGAAGTGTGAAGAAGTCTGATTTAATGCTGCTTAAATTTGTATGTTGACTATCTACAATTTTTATACACTTTTGACAATATTCATCTCACCTAATCCTAGCTATATGAAGCAAAGACAATTATATCTGAGCTAGTATCCCTGGGTTCCCTCTTTATTAAGACAGGAAAATGAGGAACTTTTTGGGTATGATCAATCTGAGCTAACATTGCTTTATTTTAACGTACTTGTTCCCACCACTGGCTGTAAAAGGAGCCTCAAGAAATAAGTTCAAAAAGAGACACATACATTGCAGTCTAGTTTTTCCTACATGCCACACACAATTTGGCCTCAGATACGGTGTTTTAAATGACACATAGAAGCTCTGGGCTCCAAGTCCAAACACAGCAATCCTTCCCTGAACCTACCTCTGGCTACAAAGAGCTGGAAAGACATTGCAAACACCACCAGATGATCATGAGAGAAAGTCACACGAGCTACCACCTCTGTGCTCTCTGCTTACAGGTCTGTGTGAAATCAGAGACAGTGACAGATCAGTACTTCACAGTGAAGCCCTCATTATGAGTGCTAAAACTACATCAACCTTCCTTCCAAATACAACCAGCCTGGCTCATGGAGCGAATTACAGTGGGACTGTGCAAAAGGCAGAGCCGTCATATGCTCTCCTCAAGTTCATGGAGAGCTTCTGCCTCATCAGCTCTGCCTCTGGCATGGTGGGAAATGGCACGGTCCTGTGGTACCTAGGCTTCCGCATCCGGAGGAACTGCTTCACTGTCTACATCCTGAACCTGGCTGCCGCTGACTTTGGCTACCTGCTCTGCATTGTCATCGAAACAGTTCAGTACTTGATGCACTTCAATGTGGGAGTGCAGTTTGGGATATTCCTCTTCCTGGATCTTTTCACGTACGGGACTGGCTTGTATCTCCTGACAGCCATCAGCATTGAGAGGTGCCTGTCTGTCCTCTGTCCCATCTGGTGCCAAAGCCATCGCCCAAAGCACTAGTCCAGCATCATCTCCGGCCTGCTCTGGAGCCTCTCGCTGCTGCTGAACATGCTGGGGTAAGTTTCTAGCACTGTTCACCCCTCTAGCAACTGCCACAGACTCCTCATCACCATTGGAGTCCTGGACTTCCTCTTCTGCATGCCCCTCATGCTGGTATTCAGCCTCACCCTCTTCCTCAAAGTCAAGTGCAGCTCCCAGCACCTCCAAACAGGCAGGCTCTTCACCCTGATTATGCTCACCGTCCTCTTCTTCCTCATTTTTGCTGTTCCGCTGAGTGTCCTGATCCTCTTTGACTTCTGGGGCTATAAATGTCTCTACTCTCCAGAGACTGGTTTTGTGCTGTCCTGCGTCAATAGCAGCCTCAATCCAGTTCTTTACTTCATTGTGGGCGGCTACAGGGATCGGAGGATTCGGCTCACCCTTCCAGGCTGGCCAATCCTTGAAGATTCAGCAGATGACAAAGATGAATGGGAAAGCCACAAAACAATAACTATGTCCTCTTAAATTCATCCCTTCTTTTGCCTGAACACCTTCTGCACTGGAGACAAAAGGAAAGAGAGAGGAAGGCTATGAAGATTCCTTTAAACCATTGGACTCTAGAAATCGGGGCGGGGGGGAAGTGAATATAAGGCTTTAATTTAGGGTTATCCCAAGCCATGTTGCTAGTCTGCTACATTAAGCCCATATTCAAATGCCCTTTGTTCATTTAGACTCCTGCACAATATGGCATGAGAAGCAGGCTGCATAGCTTTCTAACTCTGCTTACTGTCACTGTCCTTGGGTGCTAAATTTATTAAACACCATTTTGAAATGTGTCAGCCTGGTCTTTGTTTGCTTCTTGCTTTCAACCTTCACGTTAACTGAGAGCAAAAATCTCAGCTCCTTCTCCATCAATTTTCTTGCTCCTAAAGCCATTGCATAGATCACATATTGTCAAGAGTGTCTGGTCAAAAATAATTTCAAAAACAATTATTTTTGGCAATAAACCACATAAGGGATCTCTCCCCACTCCTCAACATTCATTTTTGGGAAAAAAAGGAGGTTTTCTAAAAGAAATGTGGAAGGAAGAATGACCGCAATGTATTGAAGGAAGGGAGAGCTATATGGGGATGTATGTTCTCCTCTGCTTGAGTGCTTTTCCCCAGGTGTCTGCCTGGATGCTGTCCCTGCTTACCAGAAGGAACAGGCCAACCTCCCTCCAGCCACAAACTGAAAGCTCTCCCTGAAAAAGGAAGAGATGCAGGGTGAGGCAGGGTGCAGGCTGTGGGAATACAAATGAGAAAAGGGATGTGAGTGTGTCAGAGTTCAAAGGAAGGAATCCTAAGGGAATAATGAAGAGAGTTCCCCTGCTGCCACACAACTCCCACCATCTGTGAGGCACAGGACTGTGTAGGAAGTTCCTCAGGGCAGAGAGAAGGGAAGACTGACAAATTCCCATCCCAAAGAAGCCACTAGAGGTAGGAGAGAACTTGGCTAGCCCTGACCTTGCAAAGGAGGTAGTAGGAGGTGCAGTGGGTCGACCACCTGATTTGCTGGCAAAGGTTGCTGGGTAGAGCCAAGCCCCCTTGCAGGCCAGAAGCACTCCTGTAAAACAGCAGCAAGCTGGGGAGGCAGTGAGGCTCTATCAGACACACAAGAGCCTGCGGGGGCAGCGAAGGAAGGCACACAGCAGGCGGTCCCCTTTCTCCTGGAGTCTGCTCCAAAGACCTGCGAGGGCCCTGTGAAAACCTGGCCAGAAGTAATACAGAACATCTTCTGGAGGATCACAGGGAGAATACAGGCAGGATCGACCTGTCAAGGACATCATCTCACTCCTCTTATTCCTCTTAATGCCAGGAGAAGCCTAGACCTGAGACTTACACAGCTCTAAGGTGTCTAAAGGTAAAAGCCACAATACCACCCCAAATGCTTGGGTTTGACTGGTGACAATATCCTCACATCCTTTTGACTGACAATTTCCAAAGAAAGATGAGAGCTACATGAAACCTTGAATTTAGTTTCAGTTCTATTCTGAACAGCCATGCCAAAAATAGAACAACATTCCTGAAAAGTCCCTCCTGAACACTTCTCTTTGCCTCCCCATGGTTGAGATGGACCCCAAAGAGCTGTGCTATGCAGCCCACAGAAGAGATGGTCTTCTTTTCAGCAAGAAGGTCATAAATGAGTTTGGGAACTGTGACAGTAGAGTAACTGATATCTACAAAGGACAAGCAGCTCAGGAAGAAGTACATGGGAGAGTCCAGCTGTTGACTGTTCTGTATAGTGATGATGCTAAGCAGCTTTCCAAGAATAACAGTGGCATAGAAGACTAAGAAGAATGTGAAGCATACTTTTGCTAATGTATCATCTTGTGTGAGTCCCTGGAAGACAAACTCCGTCACATTGTTCTTGTTCTTCATATACGTCACGCAGACAGGACCTGAAGCACAGAATAAAGCCACCTGTGATGGCATTAGAAACACAGTGTTATCAGTACACATCCATGTCGATCACTGGTATGTTCAATATCAATGTATTCCCTTTTATGCCTTTTGGGGAAAGTTTCCTTTCAAAGTCAATGCTTCTCTCAAGGAGTGACAGTTGATATCTAACTCAGAATGTATTACTGAAGTGTGTAATAGGGAGCTCCGTTTATTGATTTGAGGGAGTTGGTGGAAATATCCTCCAGATTCATATTTCTGATCTTTGCCCCTTTTAAAAAGGAAGACTAGTCACTAGGTTGCCTAAACATCCACTTTTGAAGTGTTGATTTGGAAATGAAAAACTGACTGAGAAGGATAGTGCATGTTACCATTTGAGTCTCAACACGTTAGTCATGCCCTAAGGAATTCTGCTCAAGCAGTGAACGTACCTTCTTTTTCAACCCTCTGAAGGAATTCAACAGAACTAGTCCTTGCTATTGCTCTCTGACTCCGGTAGAATGACCATGCATTTTTGTGCAACCGTCAGTATTCACATCATGACACAAGGCAGCTGGCTAATTAACACCACTTCAACTATCAGCGTAGATCCTTCTGGAGGAGGTAAAGTGGACACCTACCTCATGTCTGTTTAGCAGAGATGTGCCTTTAGGCACAAACTGTCTTTAAGGCGCCCTAAGTGAAATCAGACCATGTTCAAGGCATGCCAGGAAACCTGAAGCAGGAGAGTCATTGTCCTATATGTGCTGTACTGGGCTACATCTTGTGTGGATTGGTTCCAGTTATTGCTCATGAGTTTCTGGGTTGTGACCTCAGTCTCCAAAAGAGCGGGCTTGTATTTCCTCAGACCACCTTTCCTATAGTACATGGGTGAATACTGGAGATAATCGGCATTAACGATGTGTCAGTAAGGTTTTTGTACACCTCAGCCAAGTTCTGGACTAGGCATGGAAACCCCCGTAAACACACCTGTGATGCCACCGGGGTAATAAATACACCGCTGCTGAATCTCCCTTACTCACCAACACCCTTGTATTCACCTTTGCTGCACTCTAGTGCAGTACGCAAGTATCACTAGTGTTCCGTTTCTACACTGAAAAGACAGAGGGCAAGAGCTGCATAACAATGTCCACAATACTGGCAAGTCCTTTGGGATCTTAATCCCAAAGTTAAGATTGAGTACATAGGAAGTGCTGCAGCTACCTATTGACTCCTTGACTCTGTAACACCAGAAATTTCCTTTTGACAGATATTTCTGGAAATGGCATATAACTGAAAAATAAGCAAAGAAGACACCAATTAAAACAAGGGGTAAAAAAAATTGGAGTTCTTTCTAATTCATAAAATGCACCTCACAAAAGTCACTCAACAATAATGCCTCTTTTCAAAGGCAGGATTTCATAGGCACGCTTGAACAAAACAAAGAAGCAAGATCAGAAAACTTACACAGTTTATATTTGCTAGTCTCCAACAGTTTGCCTGCTCTTCTCCTCTGATGACCTCTCGGACGACTTCAGGCAGTTTCATCAAAACCTCTCAGCTCCAAGCTGCTTCTTGTGTGTCACGAGAGCAGTCCACATCTCTGCCAGGGCTGAAAACTACAGAGGATGAAACGGACAGCCTGAATGTCTAGCTCCATTTCTCATTCTGCAAAAACAACTTCCAAGAGCATCTGCAAGAACAACTCTCTCTCTCTCCAGATGGGGAAGTTGTGGCAGAAATATTTCAAGTAAATTGCACAGCAGAAGCACAAGCTTACCAGAAGCAATGAGATCCCAGAGGCATGTGAAGTTTTCTTTGTCAGTAAGAATCAGTGGATGGGGAGCTAAAATGTATATTTTGGACAGGTATTAGAGTAATCTCTACAGGGTGACTCTGGAGCGTGATCACCTAGACCATGTCACATTGTGTGCAAGTTTGCTTGCTTTCTTGCTTGCTTTCCAATGCTGTCCAGATAAATGGACTTCATTTAGTATTAGCTACGTGCTTCTTTTGGAAACATTTCTATTTAAAATCAATGTCACGGCTGACCATTTGCAAGAGTTTGTGTTCACATTACCCTTGCAATCAAACATTTTTTGCGTAAAGATGTCTCTTACACGTGTCAGATATTTTCTCCCTTCCAAGCCAATATTTCACATATGCTTTCTTATTTCTTATTAACTTGCTCTTACCATTGCATGTTTGCAGCATAAATAAATATCAGAACTGTGCTATATGACTGTTGGCACTTAGACATCTGGTCTGTACACGTTTGAAACAAGAAGTAAACGAGGAAATTATTTCAAGACTTTAAAAAAGTTTGTGGTCAGGCCTCACTACTTGCCAGGTATTTTTACTCAGGCAATGCAAAATATAGAAGCAGCTGCTTAGTCCTCATATTAAGTCATTCTAAGAATCTGGGCCAATGTGTAGAGGAATCAAATGTTGTTGTTGTTGATGCCTTCCATAAGCTATGGTCCCGCTGTTGCCTACTAGCATCCAGCAGCCGGAAGAGAAATCAGAAAAATCATGGCATTCTTCCCCAAAACATTAAAAAAAAAAAAAACAGTTTCAAAATTATAAGCCTTAGCTTGAACTGGCCGTGTGCCCTAACCCCTCAGCAGTTTCAGTATGAAGGGGGTCAGTGGGCCCCATCTGTCTTTCTACCTGTCCCACCTACAGTGAGACAGAGCAACCTCTGAAGGCACCTGTCCCTCTCTGTTGACAATGGTGCTGAGCTAGACAACTGTCCTTCACTGCATGAAGAATTTAGACTGCTACAAATAGGTGGGGATGGTCCCACCTTTAGCTGTGTCCACAGAGTGTGAATGCTGGGTGAGGGACATGCTGGCCCAGGCCTGAGGGACACTATCCCTCTAAGCCTTGAGAATCAGGATTTATCCCAGTTCCGTCCTGCTGGCTGCCATCCACATAACCCACCACGGTGAGGAGAAGACACTGAGACGTCCGCAGTGTACTGGTGCATGCCTGTGAAACGGGAACCCACTCTGCCACCCCCTGCATAGAGCAGAGGACATTCGGGGAACCAGAGCATTTCTGACATTGTCCCAGGGTTTGGTCCGTAGATCTGCCGCTCTGCTGTGCAGGGAACATCTTCTTATCTTGAATCACACTTAAGACATGTTAAGGTGCAACACAAGTGCAAGCCAGTGTTTATAGGGAACGTGAAGTGAAGGAAGAAAAAAGAAAGTGCTTTAGTTACCTTCAGAGTGCATTACACAGATGTCTTTCTCCCTCACGCAGCTCATTTGCTCTTTTCCTCTTGGCAAGGTAGGAGTCAGGGTCCCGTGGCTCCTCGTGGCTCCTTCGTCCTTGTGGAGAACCTTAGCTGCTACAACTAACCTCCCTGTGGCAGCTGTGACTGGCTCTGAGATGATTTAATCTTCCATCTTCACATTTCTTCTCTTCCCTCCTGCAGGAGTAGCTGCTCCAGCTATTCCCTTGGAATACATGTTTCTTCCTTTGCCTGGGCCTGTAAAAGTGCCCTGTTGGGCTAGGAGTTATCCTGCATACAGGAATTATTCCCAAACAACTCTTTTTTTTCATTGACACATAAAATTGTGCCCCCCAATGCTTTCTTTGGTGGCGACAATTTCCTATGGTGAGCAATTTATCTTTCACTTGGATCTTTGATTCTCTATTAGTAATAAACAGTAAAATGCAAAATCTGAGGCAGAGATGAAGGGCAGAGGGGATGGCTAGGAAGGAGGGCATTAGTGACAGGTGAACTACTGCAGAAAGGGAGAGAGTTGCACTGGAATGGGAAGGGGAGAAGCTTCTCCTCATATCATCTGCATCAGCAAATGACCCAGCCAGCATCTAATATCAGCAGTTTAATTGCTGACCCATGGATTCAGCATATGACAATGCAGTACTCCTAAGAAGGCATTTACTCCAAAGTAAAGGGGAAGGAAGCCTTTGGTACAATTGCTTCCAGCAGCAGGTGACCAACAGCCTTGCAGACACCTTGGGCCATTGTTTCCTGGCTGAGTAGATTGCAGAGTAGATGGAGTTTGTCTGACGGAAAGTTTACACCTGGGAGAGCTCGGACTAATGGGATGCTCTGCCTGGAACACATTTTAATATTTTTGATAGCATTCATTTATTTATTTGCTGGTGTCTCAGCAGTGCTTGGAAGCCCCAGTCCTGGGCCTGTGCTATTCAAAAAGAGAACATAAAGGGAATCCCTGATAGTCACAGAGTTTACAATGCCATTAAATCAAAACATGAACTTTCAGTGTTTCCTAATTACTGCAACAGCTAAAACCAAGCTTTTCTTCAAAAGGGAGCTTTCAGTAAATTTTCCAAAATGGAATTATAGTGAGAGAGACTTGATTTTCTCAGCTGCTGAGAAAATGTTACCACAGTTCTACACTTCACCCTTTTCACTCCAAACTTTTCTATTCCACAGTTTTCTCATGGCACTTTTCATCTCCTCATTTCTCAGCGTGTAGATGAGTGGGTTCAGCATGGGCGTGATGACATTGTAAAACACAGCTACGCTCTTGTCCTCCGAGAGACTACTGGATGGGCGTATGTAGGTGAATGTAGATGGCCCAAAGAAGAGAATCACCACAGTAATGTGGGACCCACAGGTGGAGAGGGCTTTCTTCCGCCCTTCGGACATTCGCCTTTTCAAGGAAAACAAAATGACAATGTAGGACGTGACCAGGATGAAGAAAGAGAGCAAACAAATCATTCCACCATTGGCAACAACAATGATGCCTGCAACATAGGTGTCTGTACAGGCCACTTGTAGTAGGGGATGGACATCACAGAAGTAGTGGTCAATTTCGTTGGGGCCGCAAAAAGGGAGGCTAACGGTTATGAGGGTCTGCACCAGGGAGTGCACAAAGCCCCCCACCCATAAACCCATCACCATCCAGCCACACACACGCCTGGTCATGAGGGTGGTGTAGTGCAGGGGTCTGCATATGGCAAAGTAGCGATCATAGGCCATCACTGTGAGGATGAAGATCTCAGCGCAGCCAAAGAAATGTCCCATGAATAGCTGTGCCATGCAACCCACAAAGGAAATGGTTTTCTTCTCAACAAGGAAGTCAGCAATCATTTTGGGAGCTGTGACAGAAGAGTAGCAAATATCTGCAATGGACAGATGGCAGAGAAAGAAATACATGGGGGAGTTCAGACGTTGACTGCTAACTACAGTGACAACGATGAGCAGATTTCCTGCCAGAGTAACAATATAGAAGAACAAAAACACCACAAAAGATATTTTCTGCACCCCTTGGTTCTTTGAAAGGCCCAGAAGAATGAATTCCTTCACATTGCTTACATTCTCCATGTTGATCAGTCAGGTGCCAATATGCAATATACAGCTTATTCACCTGGGAAAACAAAGACAGACACATGATTCATCAGCATTTTTTCATTATTAATGATGAGTTCTATATCAGAAGTGGATACAAACCAAGAAAGATATAGCATTAGTATTAAGCTTATGAAGTGTTTAGTTTCTGTCATGTATTTTTTTTTTCACAGCTATTTAATTCTCCACAGTACAAAGCTTCTGCCATGGCTTTGGTGGCACAGAGATAGGTGCACTCTGTGATATGTTCCTTAATCCTGGTCTTCCAGGATCTTGAAGGACTGGCTCCATGGCTGATAGCCTTCCATGCACTAAGGACAAGGCCAGAGTGTTCACCTTGGGCACTACAAGGCAGATAATGCAGCATGTTTGCCCTCAGGGGAGACAAAGTCCCTGACAGCAATCTTTGTAAAATGGGTGTCTTTAAGAGTACCTGGAAATATTGCTCAGAATGATGATTTCTTTTGTAAGTAAAAATGATCTTCGAATTCTTGTTTAGAAGGGAAATGTACCCACAGGCAGAGAAAAGAACTCTCTTGTGTATAGACATTTTGAAACGTAAATATGAAATGTCACAGGCGGAAAAAGGAGTTCTGGGAAGGTTATCTATCATGGAGGGGAAAAAAATTGCACATATGACTTAATGTAGTATTTCACATTGTTCTAAGTCTCAGCATTGTTTCTATCAGAGGAAGGAAGAATGAAAGACTCTTGTGAGATCTTCTGTCCCAGCATCGTACTGATTTTACCTAGTGTGATTTTTGATACGCTCTGCGTGATGCTTTCAAGGGTTAACTTAGCTTAATGAAGCTAATCTAACTAAACTCCTTTAACAGCCAGTATAAGTCTCTCTATAGGCTGATTCAGAATGACTGAATTAGGGTCCTTTGCAGAACCCTTTTTTTCTCCATTCACGATGAGGAGCTTAAGCAAATTAGCACCACCAGGTTAGAATGACCTTTAGAGAATAATCCCTTTTGGTGCCTGAAAGTAGCTCAGAGCTTTTTGTAATGCCATCCACCTTTTTTAGGTTATGGCTGAGCTCCTTGTCCCTAGGCATTTCTACATCCATACAGTTTCTCATTCGAGACAAGGTCACATTCCAGCATAAACATGGGACTTCTTTGGTTCACCCTGTGTTCCAGCTACAACCCATCGAGCATTACGTGTCACTAATAAATGAGTAGCCTACATCTTTAGAAAGAGTGTAACGTCTCTAGCTTGCCATTATGCACCCAGACCACCAGAATTCCCTTGCTCAAAGAAGTCTGGGAACCACCAGATGAAACTCTTCACAGAGAGTTTAAGGTCAGCCAAAAGCAGGCACTCTTTTAATAAAAATATCCACTGTATGGGCTTCCTTCTAGCATCAAAACATTCCCCGTCAGCTGGTGTTAAAATGCACCATTTTAAGTCCTGCAGAATTACATCACAACGAGGTCTTCTCATTTGTCTTGGTGATCTGTGAGCAAATCTGTGGAATGCTTCAGTTAAGCCAAGTTATCTACCAACTACTTCCATCTGCAGCATAATCAGAAATTCTTGTGCAGGCACGAAGTGATCAAGCATCCACAGGAAACACTGAAACTGAGAAAACCCAAGATTACTTTCAAACCCACAAAGTGAAGCCGAGAGAGGAAGTGGGCAAAGTTAGGGACTTTTCCTATGCTTACAGTTGTACTTAAACTAGATGAAGGTTTTTCAAGCAGAAGGGTAAAATTTACATGGATGGTTCCCTTTCAGATATTTCTACATGGAAAAGGATCAGTAAGAACAACGGGAGGTCAGTTTCTCCCTCGTCTTACCAAGTCATGATCCTTTCTACCCCTTTTCCTTCTACTGAGCAACGACGTAGACTTCTCAGCAGAATAAATGACAGGGATGAAATGAGCACACCTTTATGGCTGTGCAGTACCCAGTTGAAAAGAAATAGCTGGGCTCCATCCAAGCCAGAGCATGACTGGAAGCATACCACAGCAATCGCAGGGCCATGTTTAGGCAGTCAGAAAGGAGTGACCAAGAGAGAAATGGTCAGGGGAAACTATATGCCTGAATGCCAGCAGATGGCAAATTCCTGAGCTAAAAACAAGGTGTGCATCTACAAAAGGACCGATTCACAATTCAGACAGCTCGACTATGTATCTTGCTTGATAAGGTCCTTTCCATCACCACCAAACTGCATTTAACAAACTATCTCATCTCATTGACTTAAGTCATGTAGGCACCTGTACCTAAGCTAGGCATATTACACCTGACCAGTCTACTTGTAGATGTGATGAATCATGAGCTGCAGGTACCCGTTTCTTACTGTTGACTCCAAGAGGATTACTAGAATGACTAATTCAGTAGAGGATTGCCACCAGTTATGGCTTATCTCTTCAAGTGCCTTTGCAGGGGTAGACCTGAGCTATATGACATAATGCAATCAGCTGCAAAATAAAATGAATCTCATGTGTACTCTTAACATCTCAAAAAGGGTGAGAAATTGCACCATCTCCTTACTGCATGCATTCTTCCCTAAAATCTCAGGTGGTTATGGGAAACAAAAGAATAATTTCGAAGCAATCGAATCTGCGGCTGTAGAACTAGCTCTGTATATGATTCTAGCCAAAGATAACTAGAGACAGTTGATAACTTCAGTGGAAGTTTCTTTCTGTATTTTCACATTTGTGCAAGAAGAAAGGAAAAGGAAAAGGAAGAGGAAAGCAAAGCAAAACAAAGCAAAGCAAAGCAAAGCGAGAAGGCAGAGAAGCTGCAAAACTTACCTCACCTGTGTTTAGAGATCTAATTTTTTGTGTGAGGACTGTACAACTTTATCTCCTCAACTTCTGTCTGACTCTCCTCACAGTCTCATCACACCACTGACAACTTCCCCTCACATGTCCTATGTCCAGTGATCTTGTCAGTAAAAGTTGGCCACATCGCCCCCTTCCTCTTCTCTATCCTTCTTCCAGCTTCATCTCTCCATGTTGGGGACTTCTGGGTTTAGCTGTGCCCTAATTGGTGCTGGAAACCTTTCCCAATTCTGTCCTGGGTCACTTTGCCTCCAGACAGTGACTTTTCCTTAATGTGTGGAAAAGCAATGAATGTACAACACGTAACTTGTGTATAGTCACCATAGGTTAAGGATAACTCTTTGGATATGGAGGAGGAGAAAGGGGCATGCTGCCAATTAGGGACAATGATGCCTGAACTGTTCATGCACAAAGTGGGGAGGTATGTAAGGGGAATATTGTCCCAGACAATGAAGTCTTGGGGTCAGATTTGCAGAGTAACATGTTTTTCTGTTACTTCCCAGCATCACCACATGACTGCACAGGGAAAGTTGTCTGCCAATGCACAAGGGTACATAAATCACTCTCAGCTGTGCATCCTTGCAATCATACTGTTGCATGGCCAACCTCACAGCCTGCATGGAAAACCTTGGCATGGAAGATGGTGAAGAAGGAGACATGGTGAAAGGAGGAGGGGTGAGCACCAGCTGATCTAGCAAAAGAGGGTTGGGGAAAAAGGAAAGGAGGGAAGCATGGAAAGATTCTGTAAGGAGTGCAGAGAATGTAGAGCTGGACAGGAAGGCAGAGAAATGCTGCAGCAACAGGCAAGTGCCAGGGAGGAGAGATGACCTTCATGGCAGCTCCTGGTAAGACAGAGAGTGAAAAAAAGGGCCAAGGCTGGGAACCAAAAGCTTTCTCAAAAACATAAGAGTGTGGGGACTTGCATGGCACTATGAAAGGGGAGTGGAAAGAAGATGGAAATATACATGAAAGTGGAAGAAAAGCAAGCAGTGAAGATGTCAGTCTCTGATGCTGAGGGATAAGATTGTGAGACAGGAACCACTTGTAGATAAAAACACACTTGTGGCGCTGTGTACTCTACAAAACATAACCTCAGAGGAGGCACATGCATGCCAGATGTGATTAGAGGCAGTGAACAAACTCTTGTGCTTTGGTGTGTCTGAACTCTGGTGACATCCCACAGCAAGGTGAGACTAAGCCAGTGCTCTGCCTTATTTGGCTGCTGTTGAGGAGCCAATGTCGGCATCCCAAGGAAGGGAGCGGGTGTGTGGTGTTGCCTGGGGCGGGGATTGGTATGATGGGGAGTGATTCTGCATGTGAGGAATGATGGGAAGTAGAAAGGAGTATTAAGGCAATGGGCCCTATGAGGGACTCCTGAGGGGGTTCTGCTGGTTCTTCCCCACTGTTGAGGGACACTGGCTCATCTCCCCTGCTCTCACCTTCCTGCCACCCTCGTGTCCTGCCAAATAGCTTCCCCACCATCACCTCTTTCCATGCCAGTGCCCTCACCCTAATACAACTTTCCATGCTTCCCTCCTTTCCTTTACTCCCCATCCCTCTTTCACTGAATCAGGTGGTGCCCAGTTCTCCTTTTTCATCATGTCCCCTTCTTGTCCTGTCCATTCTCCAGGATCAGGCTTTCTCTGGAGCTCTTGTGCTGCAATTCCCAAAAGCAATGCAAGCTGTGAGGATGGCCATGAAATGTGAAAGGTTTCCAGCACCAATTAGGGCACAGCTAAACCCAGAAGTCCCCAACATGGAGAGATGAAGCTGGAAGAAGGATAGAGAAGAGGAAGGGGGTGATGTGGCCAACTTTTACTGACAAGATCACTGGACATAGGACATGTGAGGGGAAGTTGTCAGTGGTGTGATGAGACTGTGAGGAGAGTCTGCTGCTCATGCAATTGATCTGTGGCCAACGGTTTTCATCTCGTGTGCCAGGGAGGAGGCAGAAGCAGAGTTGGGTGGCCTTGGCTGCCGCGACCTGCCCATTTCTCCTGGGTGGTGCTGGCACAGCAGAGGCCCCCCCGCCCCATGTGCTGGTGCTCCTGGGGGGGAGCAGGCATTTCTGAGGAGTGCCAGGAGGTAGGAGGCCGGGGACGGGCATGTGAGCAATGCCTGCTGGCCAGGGAGGGGACTGGAGTGGTGGGGGGTGCTGGGGAGGCAGTAGCGAGGTCGTCCCCAGGCTCTCTGCTGGGGTGTGAGGCATGGGTGGGAGGAAGGGAAGCTTTCCTCAGTGGGGTTTTGTCCTCAGTGCCCACTCCTGCTCTGGGGCAAGTCGGTCTCTCCCACGCTCTCCCTTTCTCCAGGACCCCTCCTTTTTGACATCCCCTATTTGCAGCGATTCCACCCCGTCCCCACAGCTCTCTGTCTCTCTTTTTCTCCCAGATGCCCCTTGCCCTGGACCTCCAGCCTGTCTCCACCTCTCCCTGCTGCCCCAAGACAGGCTCTCTCCAGGCCTTTCCCGGTCACTCGCAGGGGGAGGTGGTCCTTCCCGCCCCAGCCCGGGGCTTGGCGTGGGGCAGTGGGGAGGCAAGGCGAGTGCTGGGAGTGCTGATGCCCGTGATCTTCTCTCTCCTTCCTTGTCTCTCCTAGGAGGTGGCGGGAGAGGGGAGAGGGACAAGATGACACTGACAGCAGGGGCTTCACCATGGTGGACACAAACACAACAGCCCTTTCTCTGAGCTACACGGCCACAGGATACACAAACTCTCAGAGGACTGCAGAATCTCAGTGCATAAGAGATTACAGGGTGGTGATAATTTCAAGTGTCTCTACTGGTATTTCTCTGTGTGGGCTAGTGGGGAACGGGATGGTTGTGTGGTTCCTGGGCTTTCACATGAAGAAGAGCCCCTTCACCGTCTACATTCTGAACCTGGCCATCACCGACTTCTCTTTGCTCCTCTTTCTTCTTGTTATATTACCGCTAGACATGGTTATAGAAATCTCTTGTTCTCCATTATATAACTATATCTTTTCCAAACATCTCCTGGTGGATCTGTTTTTCTTGTGGTACTTTACCAGCATGTATCTCCTGGCAGCAATGAGCATGGAGAGGTGTCTGTCTGTTTTATTCCCAATCTGGCACTGATGCTGTCGCCCAAAGTGCTTGTCTGGAATTGTGTGTGGGGTAATCTGGTTTCTTTCTGGACTTTTTGTTTCCTTGCTTTTTCTAGGTTGTTATTCCCCCTTTAATATGAATTGTCAACGTATATTTCTACAACTAGGCATTGTGAATTTCTTCATTTTCTCTTTCTTCCCGTTCCTTTCCAACCTGACCCTGCTCATCAGACTTCGATATGGCTCACAGAGGCGTCACCCTGGGAGACTGTTTGTTGCGATCTTGCTCAATGTGATCTTCTTCTTTGCCTTTGGATTTCCTTTAACTGCAGTGAGGTTCCTAGCTCCTATGATTGGTTTAAACATATTTTACCTTTATATTTCTTATCTGCTGGTGTCTCTGAACAGTAGCATCAATCCTGTCATTTACTTCCTTGTCGGGAGCTGCCGTCAGCGCCGGTTGCAGGGCTCTGTGAAAGTGGCCTTCCGGCGAGGGTTGCAGAGAAAGCAACATGTGAGGAGGGCAGCCAAGGCCCCGGCGACACTGCTGTGGAGACCACTGTGTAGATCCCTGCTGGCAAGGCAGGAGTGGAGATGCTGATCTCCACAGGCAGCCCGGGAGGAGACGGAGAGCCCCACGCCATGGCTGGTGGCCCTCTTGCCACCAGGGAGGTGACCAAAGCTGGGTGTGGGGACAGGGCCACAAGCCTGGCATGGTTCTGCTCTGCTGGACTTGGTCTCCAAGCACTGCCTGTATTCCCCTTTGCAACCTCCGCCATGGTCCTGGTCCTTGCCCAATAAACTTTGGCTTTCTTCTGCCAGCAAACAAGCCCTTATGGTCTTCTTGGGGCTCTCTCGCTCAGGAGAAGTGAGCCACATTCACAGGAAGGCTCTGGTGGAGCTTTGGCCAACTCGGGGAAGCAAGTTTTCAGGCAGGGTGAAAGCGGCAATGCCAACACGTGGTGGTGGTGGTGGTGGACCACCAGAGGGGGATTGCCTCTTCCTGCTGTTCCTGTGCTGAAGTGCAAGGCTGAGCAAGAACTGGAGGGGAACCCTGCCAGCAGGAAGCAGAAATGCAGCTGGGTCAGCATTTGGTTAGCGGTCACCTCCCTCGGGCCCAGGCAGCAGTGTCTGCTGCGAGAGCTGTTCTCTGTGCCCACCCTGCTGCCCCGGCACGGGGTTCTCCGCTGCAGCCCCCCTTTGCTGGTGTGAAGAGCAGGTGAGCGGCTGGGCTGGCTCACTGCAGGCAGGCCCCGGCCCCAGCAGCATGGCTGGGGGTCAGTTTGCAGGCCGTCTCTTGTGGTCTGCCAGGCTCTGCACCTCTGGCACCTCCTTGGCTGCGCACACACCCCTGTGAAGAAGATGTCCCAGGGTCTTTCTCCCTTGAGCTCGGCAGGCAGGGTCTGGGCCTCTCGCACACATCCGGCACCCTCAGCACCCCACAGCTGTGATTTCCACGGGCAGTGACCGGCTGTATGAGAAAGTCCCCAGAGCTGTGTTTTGAACCTGCCCCCAGATCACGTCTTTTTCTGACGCCGTGTCCTCGTCAAATTTGAAGCAGGGAAGAAGTATTCCCTCTTCCCCTCCCACAGAAGTGTGCAGCCCTCACTCAGAGGTCTTTGTCTTCTCTCCCCCAGCCTGGGCATGTCCCCCTCACTCTGCAGAGCAGCCCCTGCCAGGGAAGGTGGTGCTCTCCTTTGCCTGCCCTTCTTTCCTGTCTTGGTGCCTTTCCCACTTCTCCCATGGCGTTGCTGTGCTGGGGGGTGAGCAGGGCCTGCGGCACGTGCAGTGTGTGTGCAGCCTCTCGAGATCTCCGTCTTTCCCCAGGAAACACCTCAGAAAGAAGGAGTAAAGGAAAGGAAGGAAGGGAAGGAAGAAAGACAAGTGAGCAGTAAAGATGCAGTCTCCATAAGGCTGATGGATGAGATTCTGTGAGACAAGAATCTCTTGCAGAGAAAAGCTCATTTGCAGCCCTCTGTATTCCACAAGATGTAATCTCTGAGGCAACATGTTCATGCCGGGAATATGATTAGAATCAGTGGCTGAAGCCCTTGTGCTGTTGCATGCCAAACATTGGTAAATTCCCATTTTTTGATGGTCCCTGGCTCATCTCTCTGGGACAGCAGCACCAACCTGGTCATTTACTTCCTGGGCAGGAGCAACCGTCACCACCGGCTCCATGGCTCTGGGAATGTCACCTTCCAACAAGCGTTTGCAGAGAAAGCAACGTGCGGAGAAGGAAGCCAAGTGCCCAGAGACACTGCTGCAGAGACTGCTGTATAAATCCCTGCTGGCGAGGAGGTGTGGGAGGGTGGGGCAGCCTGCAGAGGGGACTGAGGGGAGGTGGGCAGCAGTGCTCAGCCCCCAGCAGAGCCAGGGCATCTCCACTGCGGTGGGAGCAGCTCAGCTGGTGACGTGCCCCTTGCGAGCAGGGCTGTACTGGGGACCAGGGAGCTGGGTGAGAGCGAGCCTTGTCTGCACACCATGCCAGTGCCTCTTCTCATTGCGTGGTCTCCCTTGTGGAAGGGGACATGGTGCGCAGAGCATGGCTATGCAGAGCATGCAGAGTGGAGGGAGGAAGAGTGACCCAGGATGCTGGGCATGTCTTTGGGACCCTGAACCTTACAGGGAGTCTTTTCCCTCACTTTGACTTGAGGCCAAGCCTGCAGGACTCCAGTGCATTCTGGCAGCTCCTGGGAGGCCACTCTCAGCAGGGATGAGTTTCATCCTGGCTATTTTGGGCTTGTATAGAAACATCCTTGAGGTCTGAACACCTAGGGGACTGTTCAGCTGATGCCACGGCTGCTCTGGTCAACACACAGGGGTCCTGGAGTGATGCATGGTGCTTCTGTGTGTGTAGAGAAGAGCACCAATTCCTCACCTACACCCTGAGCCTCTCCATCGCTGTCCCCAGAGGGCTGGAGGGGGAACTCATCTCTCCCAGCTTTCGCCCAAGATGGCCATCTCCAGATGAGTTAGTTGCCCTAGGCTGCCTGTACAGGCAGTGGAGAGAAAGGTGCTTGTAAGGAGCTTTTCCCTTCCCTGTGTGGCTGCAGCACACAGCTCCTGCTGAGCCATCAGCCACCCTCCTGTCCCTGTGCCAAATCTCTTCCCCACCACCGTCTCGCCCCACACTGGGGATGCCTCGCTCCCCTTACGCGGTGCCATGCAAGGCCTCTCACCCTAGTGCTTCTGAGAAAGCTTTCAGCTCCCAGCCACAGCACCTTATCTCACTGTCTTCCCAGTAGCTGCTGTGAGGGTCACCTCTCTTCCTGGCACTGGCACTTGCCTGTTGCTGCAGGGCTGAAAGGGCATTTCTCTGCCTCTCCATCCAGCTCTCCAGACTTTCTATTTTTTTTTTTTTATTTTTGGCTCCTGCCCTCAATCCTTCCCTCCTTTGTTTCTCCATTACTCTCTTTCTGGGTTGGCTGGTGCGTGGATCGAATTAACACTAAAACAGTTTGTGAGCAAGTGAAGGGCTGGATTTAAAAGGAATGGATCTAAATCTGATTTTTTGAAATTAAGTTGAGGGCAGAGAAAGAAGAGAAAATGTCTGCACCAGAACATTCAAAGAACTAACAGGTGTCAAATCTTTTCTTTTTTGTTTGTTTTAATTCTACGGAGTAGCAGTATTCCTGAAGCCATTTCATGTCAGTTAACAAGGTTTGGAGAAGCCCTTTAATGGTTGATTACAATATTGCTTTAGCAGAGATTTCACTAGAAACCATGAGACCTCTCTGCTGTCCTCCTTCGTTGGTTTCATTTCATAGGTTCACCTTTGACTGCAGCTGCTCAGGTTAAGAAAGATGGGGCCCATCATAACAGTGAGATTTGTCCGCCCTAAGTTACTTTGTTTAAAAGCTAGATGTCTATTTCACACCTAATCGCATCCTAAAATCAGTTCTGAGGTAGATCAGATGCATCTGCCTCCAGAGACATTCATTTTTTTCCGCAGAAGAGCCTAGAGTGACTAAGTCAGGGTTAAATTCGCTGACTTCCATCGGCATTAAATAGGTGACTTCCTCCCTCAGTTTCCCAATGCGTAAATGAAGGATTTTTTTGACTGACTTGGTAATTCACTGACCTCTGTTAAAACATGCAAATTCTTGCAAAGAGGCTTTATTCACTGGATTTCCAGTGATGAAATTTCTGGTGAGATAGGACTTGGAGGGTCATCAAGAGGTCACCCAGGACATCTTCTGTCCCTATAAAAACTTCATCGTAACCACTCCTGAGAGAAATGAGCCCAACCTGTCCTTAAAAGACTCCTGTGATAGGAATTCTTTACCATCCCTGGAGGATGGTGACTCTTCCTACAGCTTGAGGTTTCTTTCTTTTTTTCCTTTAATGAAGATTTCTCTTTTACATGTTTTTTGGAATACACAGAAGTTAAAAAAGGAGAGAAAATATCTAGATTACAAATGGACTGTTTTAGCATTCACAATGCTAGGAAGCCAGAGCAGTGGACCTAATGGCCCTTTACACAGGGGAAAGCCATACAACTATCAGCTTGGAGTAAGGAAGAACTCCGAGAAGCGTGAGCTGGATAGGTCCATGCATATGCTTGTCCAGTTGAATACTCAGCTACTCCTTTGACTGTTATTTCTTATGGAGAAACCCTGAAATGCCTTTGTGATATCATTATAAAAGCATTGACTGACAACTGTTTCTTTAAAATATATTTACTTAAACTTTTCAGTCAAGACAGAATTCGTTCTCCTCCTTTGCCTCTTTCTTTCACGCCTTCCCTTCACTAAGCCTCCACCCCTCCCTCCTCCAGCCCCAAGAGCCCTTCAGGTGGAAGATTTCCTGGGAGAGGGTTAAAGATTGGTACTTAAACGGTTTTCTTCTCAGCCCTTTGTGCAGCTGCTGGGATATGAAAGCATCATTCAGGACACCCAGGTCACATCATCCACACAGCCTATTAAACCACTTCTCACACAGGCAGGAAACATCAAGATACACTTGTGACACATGAAAGCAAGTAATAAATTAGATGGGGTTGGATTATACACTAACAGCCACCTCCTAAGCAAGTTTTGGAAGCTTTCCAGAAGCCATTCTATGTTCTTTAAAGGTGCTGTGCTCTAACACATTCATACCAGGGGAGACAGAAGTTGAGGAGATAAAGTTGTACAGCCCTTACACAAAATATTAGATCTCTAAACACAGGCGAGGTAAGTTTTGCAGCTTCTCTGGCTTCTCGCTTTGCTTTGCTTTGTTTGCTTTGCTTTGCTTTCCTCTTCCCTTTCCTTTCTTCTTGAACAAATGTGAAAATACAGAAAGGAACTTCCACTGAAGTTATCAACTGTCTCTAGTTATCTTTGGCTAGAATCATACACAGAGCTAGTTCCACAGCCGCAGATTCGACTGCTTCGATATTATTCTTTTGTTTCCCATAACCACCTGAGATTTTAGGGAAGAATGCATGCAGTAAGGAGATGGTGCAATTTCTCACCCTTTTTGAGATGTTAAGAGTACACATGAGATTCATTTTATTTTGCAGCTGATTGCATTATGTCATATAGCTCAGGTCTACCCCTGCAAAGGCACTTGAAGAGATAAGCCATAACTGGTGGCAATCCTCTACTGAATTAGTCATTCTAGTAATCCTCTTGGAGTCAACAGTAAGAAACGGGTACCTGCAGCACATGATTCATCACATCTCCAAGTAGACTGGTCAGGTGTAATATGCCTAGCTTAGGTACAGGTGCCTACATGACTTAAGGCGATGAGATGAGATCAGACAGATGGGTAGTTTGTTAAATGCAGTTTGGTGGTGATGGAAAGGACCTTATCAAGCAAGACACATAGTCGAGCTGTCTGAATTGTGAATCGGTCCTTTTGTAGATGCACACCTTGTTTTTAGCTCAGGAATTTGCCATCTGCTGGTATTCAGGCATATAGTTTCCCCTGACCATTTCTCTCTTGGTCACTCCTTTCTGACTGCCTAAATATGGCCCTGCGATTGCTGTGGTATGCTTCCAGTCATGCTCTGGCTTGGATGGAGCCCAGCTATTTCTTTTCGACTGGGTACTGCACAGCCATAAAGGTGTGCTCATTTCATCCCTGTCATTTATTTTGCTGAGAAGTCTACGTCGTTGCTCAGTAGAAGGAATAGGGGAAGAAAGGATCATGACTTGGTAAGACGAGGGAGAAACTGACCTCCCGTTGTTACTGATCCTTTTCCTTGTAGAAATATCTGAAGGGGAACCATCCATGTAAAGTTTACCGTTCTGCTTGAAAAACTTTCATCTAGTGTAAGTACAACTGTAAGCATAGGAAAAGTCCCTAACTTTGCCCATTTCCTCTCTCGGCTTCACTTTGTGGGTTTGAAAGTAATCTTGGGTTTTCTCAGTTTCAGTGTTTCCTGTGGATGCTTCATCACTTTGTGCCTGCACAAAAGTTTCTGATTATGCTGCAGATGGAAGTAGTTGGTAGATAACTTGGCTTAACTGAATCATTCCACAGATTTGCTCACAGATCACCAGTACAAATGTTGTGATGTAATTCTGCAGGACTTAAAATGGTGCATTTTAAAACCAGCTGATGGGGAATGCTTTGATGCTAGAAGGAAGCCCATACAGTGGATATTTTTATTAAAAGAGTGCCTGCTTTTGGCTGACCTTAAACTCTCCGTGAAGAGTTTCATCTGGTGGTTCCCAGACTTCTTTGGCCAAGGGAATTCTGGTGGTCTCGGTGCATAATGGCAAGCTAGAAGCGTTACACTCTTTCTAAAGATGTAGGCTACTCATTTATTAGTGACACGTAATGCTCGATGGGTTGTAGCTGGAATACAGGGTGAACCAAAGAAGTCCCATGTTTATGCTGGAATGTGACCTTGTCTCGAATGAGAAACTGTATGGATGTAGAAATGCCTAGGGACAAGGAGCTCAGCCATAACCTAAAACAGGTGGATGGCATTACAAAAAGCTCTGAGCTACTTTCAGGCACCAAAAGGGATTATTCTCTGAAGTTCATTCTAACCTGGTGGTGCTAATTTGTTTAAGCTCCTCATAGTGAGTGGAGGAAAAAAGGGTTCTGCAAAGGACCCTAATTTAGTCATTCTGAATCAGCCTATGAATCAGACTTATACTGGCTGTTGAAGGAGTTTAGTTAGATTAGCTTCATTAAGCTAAGTTAACCCTTGAAAGCATCACGCAGAGCGTATCAAAAATCACACTAGGTAAAATCAGTACAATGCTGGGACAGAAGATCTCACAAGAGTCTTTCATTCTTCCTTCCTCTGATAGAAACAATGCTGAGAGTTAGAACAATGTGAAATACTACATTAAGTCATATGTGCAATTTTTTTCCCCTCCATGATAGATAACCTTCCCAGAACTCATTTTTCAGCCTGTGACATTTCATATTTACGTTTCAAAATGTCTATACACAAGAGAGTTCTTTTCTCTGCCTGTGGGTACATTTCCCTTCTAAACAAGAATTCGAAGATCATTTTTACTTACAAAAGAAATCATCATTCTGAGCAATATTTCCAGGTACTCTTAAAGACACCCATTTTACAAAGATTGCTGTCAGGGACTTTGTCTCCCCTGAGGGCAAACATGCTGCATTATCTGCCTTGTAGTGCCCAAGGTGAACACTCTGGCCTTGTCCTTAGTGCATGGAAGGCTACCAGCCATGGAGCCAGTCTTTCAAAATCCTGGAGGACCAGGATTAAGGAACATATCACAGAGTGCACCTATCTCTGTGCCACCAAAGCCATGGCAGAAGCTTTGTACTGTGGAGAATTAAATAGCTGTGAAAAAAAAAATACATGACAGAAACTAAACACTTCATAAGCTTAATACTAATGCTATATCTTTCTTGGTTTGTATCCACTTCTGAAATAGAACTCATTATTAATAATGAAAAAATGCTGATGAATCATGAGTCTGTCTTTGTTTTCCCAGGTGTATAAGCTGTATATTGCATATTGGCACCTGTCTGATCAACATGGAGAATGTAAGCAGTGTGAAGGAATTCATTCTTCTGGGCCTTTCAAATAACCAGGGGGTGCAGAAAATATGTTTTGTGGTGTTTTTATTCTTCTATATTGTTACTGTGGCAGGAAATCTGCTCATCGTTGTCACTGTAGTTAGCAGTCAGCGTCTGAACTCCCCCATGTATTTCTTTCTCTGCCATCTGTCCGTTGCAGATATTTGCTTCTCTTCTGTCACAGCTCCCAAAATGATTGCTGACTTCCTTGTTGAGAAGAAAACCATTTCCTTTGGGGGTTGCATGGCACAGCTATTTGGGTTACATTTCTTCGGCGGCACTGATATCTTCATCCTCACAATGATGGCCTATGATCGCTACTTTGCCATATGCAGACCCCTGCACTACACCACCCTCATGACCAGGCGTGTGTGTGGCTGGATGGTGATGGGTTCATGGGTGGGGGGCTTTGTGCACTCCCTGGTGCAGACCCTCATAACCATTAGCCTCCCTTTTTGTGGCCCCAACGAAATTGACCACTACTTCTGTGAAGTCAATCCCCTACTACAACTGGCCTGTACCGACACCTATGTTGCAGGCATCATTGTCGTTGCCAACAGTGGAATGATTACTTTGGTCTCTTTCATCATCCTGGTCACATCCTACATTGTCATTTTGTTTTCCTTGAAAAGGCGAACGTCCGAAGGGAGGAACAAAGCCCTCTCCACCTGTGGGTCCCACATTACTGTGGTGATTCTCTTCCTTGTGCCATGCATATTCACCTACTTACACCCATCCAGCAATGTCTCAGAGGACAAGAATGTAGCTGTGTTTTACACTGTCATCACATCCATGCTGAACCCGTTCATCTACACACTGAGAAATGAGGAGATGAAAAGTGCCATGAGAAAACTGTGGAATAGAAAAGTCTGGAGTGAAAAGGGTGAGGTGTAGAACTGTGGTAACATTTTCTCAGCAGCTGAGAAAATCAAGTCTCTCTCACTATAATTCCATTTTGGAAAATTTACTGAAAGCTCCCTTTTGAAGAAAAGCTTGGTTTTAGCTGTTGCAGTAATTGGGAAGACGCTGAAAGTTCATGTTTTGATTGGAATGGCATTGTAAACTCTGTGACTAGCAGGGATTCCCTTTATGTTCTCTTTTTGAATAGCACAGGCCCAGGACTGGGGCTTCCAAGCACTGCTGAGACACCAGCAAATAAAGAAATGAATGCTATCAAAAATATTAAAATGTGTTCCAGGCAGAGCATCCCATTAGTCCGAGCTCTCCCAGGTGTAAACTTTCCGTCAGACAAACTCCATCTACTCTGTAATCTACTCAGCTAGGAAACGATGGCCCAAGGTGTCTGCAAGGCTGTTGGTCCCCTGCTGCTGGAAGCAATTGTACCAAAGGCTTCCTTCCCCTTTACTTTGGAGTAAATGCCTTCTTAGGAGTACTGCATTGTCATATGCTGAATCCATGGGTTAGCAATTAAACTGCTGATATTAGATGCTGGTTGGGACATTTGCTGATGCAGATGATATGAGGAGAAGCTTCTCCCCTTCCCATTCCAGTGCAGCAACTCTCTTCCTTTCTGCAGTAGTTCACCTATCACTAATGCCCTCCTTCCTAACCATCCCCTCTGCCCTTCATCTCTGCCTCAGATTTTGCATTTTACTGTTTAGACTAATAGAGAATCAAAGATCCAAGTGAAAGATAAATTGCTCACCGTAGGAAATTGTCGCCACCCAAGAAAGCATTGGGGGGGCAAAGAAAGCATTGGGGGGCACAATTTCATGTGTCAGTGAAAAAAAAAGAGTTATTCAGTAATAATTCCTGTATGCAGGATACCTCCTAGCCCAACAGGGCACATTTACAGGCCCAGGCAAAGGAAGAAACATGTATTCCAAGGGAATAGCTGGAACAGCTGCTCCTGCAGGAGGGAAGAGAAGAAATGTGAAGATGGAAGATTAAATCATCTCAGAGCCAGTCACAGCTGCCACAGGGAGGTTAGTTGTAGCAGCTAAGGTTCTCCACAAGGCCAAAGGAGCCACGAGGAGCCACGGGACCCTGACTCCTACCTTGCCAGGAGGAAAAGAGCAAATGAGCTGCGTGAGGGAGAAAGACATCTGTGTAATGCACTCTGAAGGTAACTAAAGCACTTTCTTTTTTCTTCCTTCACTTCACGTTCCCTATAAACACTGGCTTGCACTTGTGTTGCACCTTAACATGGCTTAAGTGTGATTCAAGATAAGAAGATGTTCCCTGCACAGGAGAGCGGCAGATCTACGGACCAAACCCTGGGACAATGTCAGAAATGCTCTGGTTCCCCGAATGTCCTCTGCTCTATGCAGGGGGTGGCAGAGTGGGTTCCCGTTTCACAGGCATGCACCAGTACACTGCGGACGTCTCAGTGTCTTCTCCTCACCGTGGTGGGTTATGTGGATGGCAGCCAGCAGGACGGAACTGGGATAAATCCTGATTCTCAAGGCTTAGAGGGATAGTGTCCCTCAGGCCTGGGCCAGCATGTCCCTCACCCAGCATTCACACTCTGTGGACACAGCTAAAGGTGGGACCATCCCCACCTATTTGTAGCAGTCTAAATTCTTCATGCAGTGAAGGACAGTTGTCTAGCTCAGCACCATTGTCAACAGAGAGGGACAGGTGCCTTCAGAGGTTGCTCTGTCTCACTGTAGGTGGGACAGGTAGAAAGACAGATGGGGCCCACTGACCCCCTTCATACTGAAACTGCTGAGGGGTTAGGGCACACGGCCAGTTCAAGCTAAGGCTAATAATTTTAAAACTGTTAGTTTGGTTTTTTTTTTTAATGTTTTGGGGAAGAACGCCATGATTTTTCTGATTTCTCTTCCGGCTGCTGCATGCTAGCAGGCAACAGCGGGACCATAGCTTATGGAAGGCGTCAACAACAGCAACAACAACATTTGATTCCTCTACACATTGGCCCAGATTCTTATAATGACTTAATATGAGGACTAAGCAGCTGCTTCTGTATTTTGCATTGCCTGAGTGAAAATACCTGGCAAGTAGTGAGGCCTGACCACAAACATTTTTAAAGTCTTGAAATAATTTCCTCATTTACTTCTTGTTTCAAATGTGTACAGACCAGATGTCTAAGTGCCAACAGTCATATAGCACAGTTCTGATATTTATTTATGCTGCAAACATGCAATGGTAAGAGCAAGTTAATAAGAAAGAAGAAAGCATATGTGAAATATTGGCTTGGAAGGGAGAAAATATCTGACACGTGTAAGAGACATCTTTACGCAAAAAATGTTTGATTGCAAGGGTAATGTGAACACAAACTCTTGCAAATGGTCAGCCATGACATTGATTTTAAATAGAAATGTTTCCAAAAGAAGCACATAGCTAATACTAAATGAAGTCCATTTATCTGGACAGCATTGGAAAGCAAGCAAGAAAGCAAGCAAACTTGCACACAATGTGACATGGTCTGGGTGATCACGCTCCAGAGTCACCCTGTAGAGATTACTCTAATAGCTGTCCAAAATACATATTTTAGCTCCCCGTCCACTGATTCTTTCTGACAAAGAAAACTTCACATGCCTCTGCGATCTCATTGCTTCTGGTAAGCTTGTGCTTCTGCTGTGCAATTTACTTGAAATATTTCTGCCACAACTTCCCCATCTGGAGAGAGAGAGAGTTGTTCTTGCAGATGCTCTTGGAAGTTGTTTTTGCAGAATGAGAAATGGAGCTAGACATTCAGGCTGTCCGTTTCATCCCCTGTAGTTTTCAGCCCTGGCAGAGATGTGGACTGCTCTCGTGACACATAAGAAGCAGCTTGGAGCTGAGAGGTTTTGATGAAACTGCCTGAAGTGCTCCGAGAGGTCATCAGAGGAGAAGAGCAGGCAAACTGTTGGAGACTAGCAAATATAAACTGTGTAAGTTTTCTGATCTTGCTTCTTTGTTTTGTTCAAGCGTGCCTATGAAATCCTGCCTTTGAAAAGAGGCATTACTGTTGAGTGACTTTTGTGAGGTGCATTTTATGAATTAGAGAGAACTCCAATTTTTTTACCCTTTGTTTTAATTGGTGTCTTCTTTGCTTATTTTTCAGTTATATGCCATTTCCAGAAATATCTGTCAAAAGGAAGTTTCTGGTGTTACAGAGTCAAGGAGTCAATAGGTAGCTGCAGCACTTCCTGTGTACTGAATCTTAACTTGTCCCCTCTAGCTGTACACATCGTGGCAACAATGCTCTTAACACACACGCTTTGGGCCTCCCCACACTGCTTTCCCTCTGCCCATGGAGTGGCATGGAGATAGGGACTGAGACACAAAAGAATATTTCCTCTGCTTCTGAAGTTGGAGGGTGGAAGAGGCAGAGATCTCGTGAGAAAGAACTGATTGACCTGTGATTGTGGAACAGGATTAAGAGCCCAAAGGACTTGCCAGTATTGTGGACATTGTTATGCAGCTCTTGCCGTCTATCTTTTCAGTGTAGAAACTGAACACTAGTGATACTTGCGTACTGCACTAGAGTGCAGCAAAGGTGAATACAAGATGTAGCCCAGTACAGCACATATAGGACAATGACTCTCCTGCTTCAGGTTTCCTGGCATCCCTTGAACATGGTCTGATTTCACTTAGGGCGCCTTAAAGACAGTTTGTGCCTAAAGGCACATCTCTGCTAAACAGACATGAGGTAGGTGTCCACTTTACCTCCTCCAGAAGGATCTACGCTGATAGTTGAAGTGGTGTTAATTAGCCAGCTGCCTTGTGTCATGATGTGAATACTGACGGTTGCACAGAAATGCATGGACATTCTACCAGAGTCAGAGAGCAATAGTAAGGACTAGTTCTGTTGAATTCCTTCAGAGGGCTGAAAAAGAAGGTACGTTCACTGCTTGAGCAGAATTCCTTAGGGCATGACTAACGTGTTGAGACTCAAATGGTAACATGCACTATCCTTCTCAGTCACTTCTTCATTTCCAAATCAACACTTCAAAAGTGGATGTTTAGGGAGCCTAGTGACTAGTCTTCCCTTTTAAAAGGGGCAAAGATCAGAAATATGAATCTGGAGGATATTTCCACCAACTCCCTCAAATAAATAAACGGAGCTTGCTATTACACACTTCAGTAATACATTCTGAGTTAGAAATCAACTGTCACTCCTTGAGAGAAGCATTGACTTTGAAAGGAAACTTTCCCCAAAAGACATAAAAGGGAATACATTGATATTGAACATACCAGTGATCGACATGGATGTGTACTGATAACACTGTGTTTCTAATGCCATCACAGGTGGCTTTATTCTGTGCTTCAGGTCCTGTCTGCGTGACGTATATGAAGAACAAGAACAATGTGACGGAGTTTGTCTTCCAGGGACTCACACAAGATGATGCATTAGCAAAAGTATGCTTCACATTCTTCTTAGTCTTCTATGCCACTGTTATTCTTGGAAAGCTGCTTAGCATCATCACTATACAGAACAGTCAACAGCTGGACTCTCCCATGTACTTCTTCCTGAGCTACTTGTCCTTTGTAGATATCAGTTACTCTACTGTCACAGTTCCCAAACTCATTTATGACCTTCTTGCTGAAAAGGAGACCATCTCTTCTGTGGGCTGCATAGCACAGCTCTTTGGGGTCCATCTCAACCATGGGGAGGCAAAGAGAAGTGTTCAGGAGGGACTTTTCAGGAATGTTGTTCTATTTTTAGCATGGCTGTTCAGAGTAGAACTGAAACTAAATTCAAGGTTTCATGTAGCTCTCATCTTTTCTTTGGAAACTGTCAGTCAAAAGGATGTGAGCATACTGTCACCAGTCAAACCCAAGCCTTTGGGGTGGTATTGTGGCTTTTACCTTTAGACACCTTAGAGCTGTGTAAGTCTCAGGTCTAGGCTTCTCCTGGCATTAAGAGGAATAACTAGGCATTTTGAGAGGTTATGCTTTCCCACTAGCTCCTACGAGCTTCGGAGAGTGGTGTCTGCTCACGTTTCTACACAAAAGAAGTGATGGTGGTGCTAAGCTTCCAAGAGAAGGCAAATCCTTCAGTGTGGCACAGCACAAGCAGGTTTCATCTCACATATATTGGTGTGCTGACATGAGGTGCCTCAACTTGAGAGAGCTGCTGAAGACAGCAAGAGACCTTTGAGGGGACTGCGATTCATTGCATGGTAAATAGGAGCATGAGAGGAGCAGGATGCTGCACTAGGTGTCTGCCTTACAGTGAAGGGTGACATACACTGTACTAGGCTTTCCAAGGCTCCCAGGAACACTGATGGACACAGAGGCCGTTCCCCGATGCCAGGCATTCACTCCGATTTTCATCAGTCTGTGCCAACCTGGTGTCTCTGGGAACGCTTCATTTAAAGGAGCTCTGCTAACACCTTTCCAAGGCCTTGACCTTATGTCATAGCTGAGCTTTATAATCTATCAGAGCAGCAATCCAAGCACGGTTAAATACCATAGTCAATGATGGAGCCACAATCCAGTTCAATCGTCGGGACATTTTTCACCGCTTTATTTAGAGACTGGATGAAGTTTCATACTTTGGCCAGTCGTCTGGTGCTTTACACTATAAAGATCTAAGGAATAGGTATCTCAGTGGAAATATGGGTATCTAATATCTCTCCATACTCCATAAGATATAACCTAATTCCTAGCTGAACACTGAAAATTTCCCTAAAATTCTTAACAGTACTGTTCTTGATTCATCGAGTTTTCCTCAACTGTTTGCAGCAGGGAAACCCCCAAATGCCCCTAGGACCTCCTGACTCTGGGCAATGCTGTTCTACCTCAAATGGACTTCCTTTAGCATTGCTGTCATGACAAGTGATTCAAGGCCGGGATTTTCCCAAATCTCCTCCTGGAACTGAGATTTGGGGAAGGGAAGAAGAGGAACAGGATTCTGGATGGTGGATCAGAAGGCTTTCTTAGAAAAGCAGACTGTAGATTTGAAGAGACAGCAGCTCTTTAACATTTTAAATTCCCTAATTTTGTCTGGGTTTCTCCAGGTGGAGACTAAGGCATAGGTGAATGCACGGCTTAGATGAATGTGGGGCTTATGAAAATCTGTTCTTTTTGATGATATTTGTCAGAAAGCATATTTAGGTTTGAGATTGTGATTCTTGATTGAAACATGCTGCCGGTTCTGCTGATGCTTAGCTCTAGATGGCTTTGACTATCATCTTAAACATCAGCGCAGAGAGAGGTGTGCAGACATGACTCATTGCTGCGCAGGGAAGCTCTTTGATGACGATCTACCTGTCTTTTTCTGGAAGAGTAGTAGTGTACATTGCTCTTCCCAGAGACCTGTAAACATACACAGGAAAATAAAATGATGCCTGTGATTTCTTTTCAAGCTATTTCCTTCCTTTGAACTGGGAGTCCACTGAAAGAGACAATTTTGGACACCTCAGAAATCTGGTTTAAAAATCTCACTTCTCTGTCCAAGATAAGGACAGCGCAACATTGATACATGTAAAAACTGTGAACTTCACATATCTGATGATACTTAATGATGAGAAACAAGAGATAAACCTTGAGCTTCAGGCTCTGCAGCAACAGAAAGATGACAACTAGCAGGACCAAAAGGCTACATTTTCCTGAGACTTGTAAAATCCTTCTTTAGGGTGCCATAGATGACCACAGGGACACAATCTTTGCTATAGTTATGCACAGCTTTAAGGAGAGGAAGTCAGGGGAAATAACAGCCCTAACAGGCTTGCAAAGGGAATCCACAAGACCTCTTTCCATCCCCCTTTGACTCTAAACCTTATGCAGAGGCAGGAACCTCTCACCTGTCTGAGATTAATTCTGTCACTTTCAGCTCAATAAAGATTTCAACTCCTTCTGCCAACTGAGGGACAGCATTTGTAAACTCAGCCAGAAGGGATGAAACATCGTTTAGCGCTAGAACACCTATCCTTAGAGCTAGCTTAGTTGAATTGATAAAAGGATTCCAAAGCCTTTCCCAACTTTCTCATCTCCCAGAAATGATTGGTCGTTTATTCTCAAAATCACACTGATGACAGACATGTAGTTGGTAAGTCACCATCTTATTCCGTCATTCTTTTAAGTGAAACAACACTGCAGCTTGATTAACTTTCAAATTATGTCCAATGTCCTTAAAATAACTACCAGTTCACTCAGTTGCCTCAAGTGGATTGCTGATATGTGGAGATGAAAAGCAGGAATAAGTTCTTGTTACTTCACAATGGTAGCAAAATTAGAAGTCAATCTTTTCTGCATTGCTGTAGTTTTTTCATGTTTCCAGGCAGAAGGGGAAAAAGGAGGTAGTAATGAGTGACAGAAGAGGGACATTTAACAGGAGAGGGACAGTTACTTTCCCTAGTGTTTGGGGGGCAAAAACACGGGTGTCTCTTCTCCAAGATTTCCTTTGCAGAACTTCAGGTTCTGTGTGTTGCACTGGAAGAGGCTACTCCTTTCAAATACTGAAGACATAGCAGAAGTGGCCATAAATTCAAAACACATTTCTTTTCTCCTCTTGAATATCTCTGAAAGCTTTTTCTCATCTTGATGGACTGGTGGTTTTCCTACATGAGCAAACTTTCCTAATAGAACAGAGAACTGCAATTCTGTGCCACGCACTCCTCAGGCAGGAGTCCTGGTTGTGCTTGGAACTTGCAAGTTAAGAGTCAGGATTCCTCCAGCTTTCAGCAGCAGAGGAACACAGTCTTTCAAGATAGAAGTTGCAGATACAACCAGTGAAAAGTCCACCTAAAAGCACTTCTAACAATTAAGTACCTTTCTGAATCTCACCCTTGGAAGCTGATCAAATCTTCCTTGGAAGTCCTACTCTTTGTACCAAGGTTTTGATAAATTCTCCCCAAACAAAGTTCTCTTTCTAACAAGTCTTCTGAAGTTTCTCTGATATGACCTAAAACTCTCCTCAGAGCATCCTTCACCTCCTTATTCCTTAGGCTGTAGCTGGTAAGATTCAGCACTGGAGCCACCACTGTAGAGAACAGAGGGACCCATTTATCTCAGTCCAATGAGTAGCTGGATGTTGGGCTACCGCACATAAAAACGGTGCTGCCATAAAACAAGAAGAGAGCTCTCAGATGGGAAGCACAGGTGGAGAAGGCTTTGCATCTGCCCTTGGAGGAGTGGATCCTCAGGGTGGTGGAGATGAGGTAGATGGAGGAGATGAGAATTGCCAGAGATGTGAAGGTGCCACGAAACACACCAAAAATGTGAAGTACCGTCTCTTTGCTATAGGTGTCAGAGCATGAAAGCTGGATCCTAGGGGGATGTCACAGAAATAATGACCGATAACACCAAAGTCACAGAAAGAGAATGTGAAGGTGGAGATAGTTTGCGCAAGCGCGTGGACAAAGCCAGTGAAAGAGGAGATGATTACCATCTGTGTACAGGCTTTTGAGGACATGACAGTTGCATAAAGGAGAGGGTTACAGAGAGCCACATGCAGTCATATGCCATTACTGCCAGCAGGAGACACACAACCCTAGCCATGAGGAGACAAGTGAATAGCTGTGCCACACAGGCACCGACTGAAGTGGCTCGCCTCACTGCTGAAGAGTTCACCAGCAACCTTGGGGAGATAGCTGAGGAGTAACAGAAATCCACAGAAGCCAAGTTACTGAGGGAAGGGTACACAGTGTGTGAAGCCGGGGGATCAACCTTCATCTACATGATCATTCCAAGATTCCCTATTAATGTGCTTAAAAAAAGTGGGTTACCTTCACCTCTTGGCTTTCTGTTAGTCCAGAGAGGATAAACTCAATGGCCACACAGTGATTCCTCTCAGGCATGTTGCTAGCACACTCATGTTATCTCCCAACAAGAAAATGGTTCAACACCTAGAAGTAATGGGAAACTGGCAACACACAATGGATTGTCTCAGTAGCCACAAGGAAGTACAGAGCATTTACATCATAGCTTCTGACTAGACTTCTTTGATTACGCATTGAAATGACTTGTGATACAAGGGAGTACTGTTCCTATTTTTCAGGTGAGATAAGAAAGCGCAGAAAGATAAAATAATTTATTCAAAAGGCAACAGCAGCACTGTGAAACACCAGTCCTAGTCTGGCACTACAATGGTTTTTGTGTGCCCTCTTTCTCCTCTTTTAAGGAAAAAAGTCTGCTTTTCTTGAGGACATCTATGGAGCACTCTTCTCCCCTCACTCATGGCCACGGTTGGGTGTACAGTATCATCCAAATGGCCCACTCCAAGGGCAATGGCCCACTTGTTCCTGAAGATACATGGTCTTGACACTAGTTCAGACATCATTCTTCCTGTATTGCAATCACCAATACATTTTTTGCCTATTAGCTAACTCTCCCGGGCATTGGTAGCAGGGTAGTTAGAGCTCAGTATGGGCCACAAAGTCCATTAATGGGACAAAGCAGCCCCTGTTCAGCCTTGCTGAAATAGGAATACAATGGTTAGGCTGCAGCTGTGCCAACTTGCTAAGACCTGCCTTCATTACATGGACCTCCACCACCCTGACCTTTGGGACTGCAACTTGTAAACATACAAATAACACATCCACATCCTGGCAGAAGAAAGTAAGAGCTTCCTCTCTTGAATGAAAGGTGCCAAGCACTAAATGGCAACAGCAGCAGGAAAACCCAGCTTTGCATCTTCCCAAAGAGGAGGAGATACCACAAGATCCTCCAGGTTTGGCTGAGAAAGGATTTCTCATTTGCTTGCATCCCTGTTGTCAAGGAAAAGTGGCCATCTTCTGCTCAGGAATAAATTGGGAAGAGTCACCAAATGAAATACTTTCCATTTAGAGGGTGAAAAATCTCATGCTAAAAGGGAAGGAATCCTGAACAAAAAGGGAATCACTCATCCCTGTAAAGGTTCTACCAGCTTCACCTCACATGAAAAATTGTTGTTAATCTATTGGAGGTTAGCAGTAACCTGGCTGACGCTCTCAAAGCGGAGTTCTTATCATGTGGGTGACTGAATGGAGGTTTCAATTCTTGCTGAGGTCTGTTTCTACCATAGGCTTCAAGGTATTGCATAGGTACAAAACTATTCTCTTACTGACCTGTTTCATCCAGAAAGACAAAAGTATCTACTCGATACTGTAGATACTGTAGATACTGTCTATACTGTAGGTACCAAGCCAGTTTATTCCCCCCGTGAGCCAAATCTTCAGAAGTACTTGCCCATTTCAAGAAGCAGGCAGCAGGATTAAAACCAGCCTATAATGGTTAGGTACACAGTTTAAGTGAGCAAAATGCTTACCCTGCTTAGATGCACAAAAGACCAGACTGCCTTTACACACTGAGTTATCTTTGCATAGCTGGCTGTTGTTTATCTCCAACCTACCCAACCTTTTCCGCCCTAAAGCACAGCAACTAGCCCAGTTAATTCTCAGAAAAGGGCTTCAATGAGCTTGCTATCAACAGGTTGCTCTCTTCCATGGACTACTTGGGAAACTGAAGGAGGAAATTTCCCTCTCCTGCCCCAACGTGAGTGATCAAACACTGGATTAGGTGCAAATTTGTACAATCTCCATCTGTGCTGACATTTAAAATTCAGCTGGATCGGGCCGGAGCAATCTGATCTGACTGAACCTGCTCTGAGGAGGAGGTTGGACTTGGTGACCTCCAGAAATCCTTCCCAACCTAAATGATTCTATGATTCTATCTGCAGATTGAAAATGATCTTTTTCATCTCTAAAATGAAGAAATAGGCCTACCTTCCTTGCATGAAGGTGCGAGATATTTTATGCCGTATTGACCCCAGAAATAAACTCTTATTTCAAAAGCTACAAACATTTCATGTACCTTCGTAAGAGTGAGTAGCTTCCTTCTTCACTTCTAAGACATCTTACTGAAACAAGTCAGAAGATTTATCTAAATAGAAAAACTTTAGGACTTCACACTTGCAGTAGAGCCCCTCCCTGCTCCAGATAAATGCCCAGATAAATGTTCTTTGCTTATAGGTTTGCAGAACTACGCAATTCGGTACTGCCTTTGGAGCAACAGCTCATTCTTTTCCCTGTATGTTGCAGCTGACCTGCAGCCTGGGCGTTGTGAAACATTAGTGGAGTGACACGCTGAGAAACAACTTCAATATCAAATGTGATATTCTAACACTCAGCTTGCCGCTTTGGAACTCTTTCTTCAGAAAAATGGTGTTACTGAAGTACTTGGTGTATTTATGACTCTCAATGCAGTTTAATGTCTGTAAATTAGATCTCCTGCAAGACACCAGGCCTTAATCAGGAGTCTCAGCAGGTGCACTGTAATGAAGAATCTTTCTGTGAATTAATTTCCCCTACCCTTGGTTAGGGGTCTAGTCAACATCTATTCTGGGCTCCCCCTATAGACAAAGGAAGCAATATCACCTTCAAAGGACAATTCATCCCATCTTAAAATAAGTGTGATAAGCAGAAGGAATCATCCTCTAAGGGTGTCTTTGTTGTCATTGATCATAGGACATGCCCGTCTCATTCCCTGCCCTTACTACTTTTTACTAGTGAAACTGATGACATAAGTATCCTAGCAAATTCAGTGAACCCTGGTCTGTCCCTATCAACTCACAAACAAGACCATATTCATGTAAATAGCAGTACAGTGTAAGATATCAGAGGAATCAGTTCTGCTTATTTGACTCTGAAGAGCTGCAGTGCAACTCTGTGGAGTTTAAGCATTAAGTATGCCATCTGAATGTGAATCTCTCTCTGTTATTAATTATGATCAAACTTGATAATTCTTCCTCTCATTAGAATGCACAGTCCTGATACACAGTTAGCTGGTTTTTCCACAGAAGACTCCTGTTGTCTCTAATAACACATCTACCCTTGGACTCGTGTCCTTTGTTAGATAACCTCTTTGGCTCATGGACCATCTAGTTTCAGGCAGCCTGCTCATCTGTGGAGCAGATATTTTGCTGTGATAACCTGTTCATCTGTGGACCATCCAGGCTCAGATTATGTGTCCATCCATTTTTCTTCAAATGCAGATAGAAAATTCTTCAGGTAGGTAATCGCTGGTGATTTGCTTAGAGTTCTGGTGCCTCTGCCTTAACACTGCCTTTGCATTTCCACCTAATCCCACATATATTTTTCTTGTAAGGTCCTTGAATAATTAACTCTTTTGAAGAAAAGAAGAATAATGGTCTATTGGAAGATGTTGACATAGATATCATGCTTTAGTAACAGCTTGCCATTAACCTCTCTCTGTTCTTGCAATATCACTGGACACTTATTGAAATTACTTTACGATAAGATGATGAAGACAGCTGTTCTGGGAAGCTGAGGAGCCTTTGAGACATACGAACAAAGACCCTTCCCCTGATTCTGGCAGGAGTTTAAGGACATCTCTACCTGCCAGAAAAGCTAGCTTACTTGTGCTACTTCGAGGGCTTAGAGGTTGTTCGACAAACTGTTGGCCTTCAGAGCAGAGAGCTGAATTGGATTACTCAGCTGAAGAGTGATCTGCTCTGACTGTCCCTAGCAGGGAGAGTCATCAGCGGGGCTTAGGCAGGCAGAAATGTCCCAGGTAACGCAGCCTTAGTTAGACTGTGCTTACAGTGGCTGCTCGTGCTGTGGAGTGGGGGCGACTCCTGGGACAATGAATGTGCAGTGCCATGTGTAAGATGATGAGCGAGGGAAGCTCGTCTCTTTGGGCTGCACCATGAGGTCTGCAATGTATTTGCATTGGACCGAGTCCTCTTCCAGACTGCTTTAGACTGGCAGTGTAATGGCTTCCGGAGTTCTCGTCTAGACTATGTGAAAGCCGTGGTGTTCAGGAGATAGCTGGGTTAAAAGTGGATCAGCAGGTATTGCTTGTCTGGGTTATTTATCTTTCTTTCCTGCAGTCCTCTCTCACAGTTTAGTCAGGAATATCTGAAACATCCACGGTATTCTAGGAAGCATGAAAATGTTTGCTTGCAGAAAATTTGTACTTCTAGATCCTGCCAGAGTTGCTCTGGGAACCGACTGGTTATTGCTTAATGACACCTGTCAGTCTTAATGATAAAGCTATGGATACGGAAGAGTGGAACATATTTCTTCCTCAGACACTACGTTTACACATTAAGGGGTCTAAGTGGTTCAGGATGGGCAGAATGGGTTGCTCTGAGTGATGACCCCCAGTGAGAGGGAGTGTAGCTTTTTATGGGACCTTTACTTGCAGTCCTTCCTAAGGATAGGGAAAAATGGTCTTGCACCCATTTGTCTAATAACTCTGTATGTTGAGGCAGTGTTATAGCAAGTTCCGTTTCCTTCTCTGTGCTACTTCCATGGCCAAAGCAGCTGAGACTGAAGTCTTTCTCTACTGAAGCCAGTGGCTTTTTGTTCTCTGAGAGCCAGCTCCCTGAGTCAGATGGAATGTGATCCAAAACCAGAACTCAGGGCAGCATTAAGCTGCATTAACGTGGACTTGAAATAATTCCATAAACCTGAGCTGGTCACTCTACACTCTTCCTGTAATTCCCAGATATAAATATAGACCTTTCAGGGGAGACAGAGACAGGTGTGATCAATCTCTCTCCCAAAACTATGGAGGCAAACAGACTTTTATTTGCCTTCATGAGCTATAGAAAGAGCCTACAAGTTTGGTTTATGCTTTGGCAGCTCATTAACAGAAGTCTAAACTTAAGTAAGATGAATCCCAGCCTCAGCATTTGTAAAAAATTCTTCTGTGCGCACATTTTTAGCCTGCGATGAATGTGAATTGGTTCAAGGATATTCACCCACAACAAAAGAGGGTAGGCTGTCCCTCAGGACCACCTGCTGTGTGGTAACTTTGTTCTTGCATCGAAGACTCGAGTCGCCCACATCACTAATACTGTAAACAGTCTAAGGTGCCTGATGAATGTGACCCGGTTTTACTGAAAGGTTAATGATCACCTTCAGACTGGGAGTCAGGAAAAAAAAGACTACAAGGATGTATGAGGTATAGGAATGGAAACAGAACATGGAAGCGATACTGCTGAACTGGTACTAGTTAGCAACAGTTGAAAACAAAGCTGGGATGTCTTCAAGGCATCAAACTTGAAAGTAAAAACTTAGGTGAAACTAATCGCCTTCAAAAGTGTCACAATTGTACTTTCTCACAGTAAAGCTGTAGCTCTTGCTATTACAGAAAAGCTTTAAATATTACAGTTATTTCTTTCTTCACTTCTGCATTCACTTTTCTCCTACTTCTGTTGCCTAATGAGCAATTATTTCAGAATAAATTCATCCATGAACAGCTGTACTCATCATTTTACTTTTTTAAGCACCTGTTCCAACTCCTTTGGAGGTTTTATTGACTGACAAACAATTTTCTCCATGTAACAGTCTGTTCAGTGCCTCATTTTGAGGACCTCCTTGGTCCTCAAGCTGCTGACTGTGGGGCTTACCATTGTATAAAACACAGATATCACCTGGTCTTGGTCAGGCAAGGAGCCAGAACTGTGGGGTGTGTAGCTGGAGTGCCAAAGGATATGGCAAAAACTCTCAAGTGCACAGGATGCACTGGTGGAGAAGGCTTTGTGTCCCCCCTTCCCCGGATGGCAGAGATGATGTAGATGTAGGAAATGTGTACCTGCAATATGACGAAGATGTCACCTAAGATGCAAAATGCTGTGAGGATGATCTTGTTAACCCTGATGTCAGAGCAGGAGATACCACAGATCAGGGGTACCACACCACAGAAGTGACTGGTGATGCTGGGATGGCAGAAGGACACCCAAAAGGCACAGCTGCTGTGTATCATTGAGATTAGAGACCCACAAGAGTAAGAACCAAGTCAAAGCTGGATGCTGAGGCTTCATGACATGACGGCTTTGAATAGCAGTGGTTTCCAGCTGGTCATATGCCATCACAGCCAGAATGAAACATTCGTTGGTGCAAAATGTAGAGAAACAGTACATCTGGGCAGCACAGCCACCAAATGAGACAGCTTTGCTCTCTGCTAAGAGACTGGCCACCGTCCTGGGGGTGATGCCTGAGCAGCAGAGATCTAAAACTGCCAGATGGCTAAGGAGAAGCTATTTGGGAGGGTGGTTTGGGGAGACAATCCTTATCAATGCGGTCAAGCCCAGATTTCCAACTACAGTCATCAGACAAATAATTAAAAGCATTACAATGAGAGTGGGCTGTGCTTCTGCCTTGTTGATTAGATCTAGGAGGAGGAACTCAGCTACTGTGGTGTAATTTTCTGCTGCCGTTTTGCTCAGATATTTGTTCACATTAAGTAAGCAATCTTGTCTTGATACACTCTGGAGAACAACTGGCAAAAACCGATCATGATCATATGCTCCCGCTAGTGGTGAACAGCTTACTTCCTTTGGTCAATGAGGACAATACTGATTTCATCCAACATGCCATTCTGAAATGGAATCACTTGTCTGTGTTATCCAAAACCAGCTGTAACACACATTATCTACCTAGATTGTTCCAGTGTGAAGCTGGAGCACTATGAAAGCCACTAAGTCACAGTCTAATAATGGTAAATACATAGGTATCAATGTTCAAGAGTTGTTAGTGGCAAGTAGGCTAAATGAGACTGGAAACAGAAGAAATAGTCTCTGACAGACCTTAAAGAGGTAGTAACATTTCCCAGTTCTTTGAATTCTGAAATCAAAATTACATATGCTAGTGAGCATTTCAGTTACTACTGTTTCCAGGGTCTGAGGGCACTAATAGGCCTTAATGGGCCTGATCATCCTCGCCTGAGGCAGCCACTTGCACCTCCTGCCCATGGGCCCAGGAGCCCCATTTAAGCTCAACCCTGGGCCTTCAGTTTCTGTCTGAGCTACCCTGGAGGAGCACTGATCTCCAGCTCAGCTCAGCTCGGCTCAGCTCAGCGTGCAGACTCCATTGCTCTGGACCCTGCCCTGTGGGCTGACTTCCCAGCTTGACCCTGGACCTATCTTGTCACTTTGGGCCTGCCCAGTAGGCACTGGACTCTCTCTGTCCCTGGTTACCCTCACCAGGCCTGATCCTGGCTCTGACCCGCAGGCTGACTTCTCAGCTTGACCTCATACCTGCTTCATCACCAGGAACTCTCCTGGTCATCTGGACTCTTGGTTGAACTCGGTTACCATCTCCAGGTCTTCTCTGCCCACCTGGCTCAGGGCCAGAGGGACAGGCCCTGGCTGCAGCCTCCTGAGCTTATCATTCTACACATCCTGAATAGGGAAAAGGAAGGAAAAATTGGGCACTTCTATGGCATAACTCATCATGTAGCAGATGTCTAAGATACTCACATGAAACATTCTGTAAAAACACCTGTTACTTTTTTTCCCTCCCCCTCCCTATTGAGAAGAAACTAAGATGGAAGACAGAAACGAAGGCATGCTTAAAGGTATATCTCTAGGTGAGATGAATTCCATAAGCAGGCATATGCATGTAGAGCTACTCCAGATTTATTACAAATAAACCAACTATTCCTTCACTGCCATATTTATAACTGTGATACTAATATTTTTTTTTTATTCAGAAAAAGATATTAAAGTCCGCTGGTTGGATTCCAACTCTTTCCAGTCAACTTTGATGGCATTCTACTAGACAAATGTCTGATAGAAAACACTCTTTGATTAATTCTGCTCATTCCTGCACCAAACCAAGCTCCATTCACACTCATAACAAACTGACTGTCTGACTAGTACGTACATGGACATATGAATTCCTGAGCTGACTTTTGAAGGTGCACAGGATATGCAAAGTTACCTGTGAAGACAGAAGTGGATGGTCAGCATCTCTGGAGAAAAAAAGGTTTCAAATGCATTTGTCTGCATGGGATTACAATGATATTCCAGAGTAGATGTCAACTGCACTTAAACTCCAGGACTATGAAAAGAGTTAAATTCATATCCATTTTCACTTATCATGTCTTTATTAAACCAAAGGTAAGTAACTGCAATTTGTTTGCACGGAAGAATACATCACTACAGTCTGCTGCCGCTGTATCAATTCTATCAATAAATTGGACATACAAGCCACAAAGAACATGTGTGAAAATGAGGCTATTCTAGGATTCCCAGACTGTAACCTTCCAGTTCCACATTGTCCTGAAATGATGTTTTGCTAAATTTCAGTCTACTTTTAAATAGAAACAGACTTTATCTCTGTTATTTCTGTTTTATGTAACAGAGATGGTCTCTTTCCAAAATGTTGAGAAGATTTGGATTTATTCCACTCTTGGTAATACCCAGCACTCTGAAAAAGAAGGAGATCTGAACAGGCTTTTATCTATCTGGTTAACGATGGAGCTTCTATATGTGTGTATAGACATCTGGAGATCAAGGGTCTATAATTAAATCTGGTAAATAATCCAGTCCTTATTTGAAAAAAATAAAATAAAATAAAAAAGAAGACGACGACTTTCAAGCAATTACATAGCAATTTATGCTTGGATCATACAAGAACTTCCAAAGTGAACACAGATGTTACTTCCCAGTTGAGAAAGCAAGCAACTCCACCTGTGTTGAAATTCACTGTTGTAGCAGGCAGGATTAAGCAGTGGGTGTAAGAAAATGAATGGCCATCCTTCATAGCAAAGAAACTAGAGATGGGAAATAGATCTTTCAGCTACTAATTTCTAAGGCCAGGCAAATGCAAATTTCATACTATCCAGTGTAACTAGTAAATCCCCTCCTACATAATGTAAGAGTTAGAAAAAAGAAGAAGAGAAGTAATTTTTTTTAAATTTGATCTTAGCATGTAATATGGCTCAGATATCTTTCTCAGCTCCAATATTTCAGGATACATGAGAAAGTAACCGGGTTATAATTACACTCAGTGACTTGGATTCCCCAGTCTGAAGGACAAGATGTGAGGTTTTTGCTGTCTGCACTTTGGCTGTCTATGGTGTAAGACATATGACCTCAGAAGTAATTGACTTCACCTAAGCTGTTCATCTCGTGTTCTTCATAGTTTACGAAGAAGATTCATGGATCCCGGGGTATGAAGATGTCTCTTCTAAGAAAACATGAACAGTGCCCAAGAAGTGCCCTTTTTTTTACATCTTAAAGGAAGATTAGATTGGTGAGGTCAGATGGACTCAAATCTGCTGCAGAGGTTTAAATTTGGGTAAGATCAATCAATGTGCTCAGCTATGACTGGAATAAGCTGGGACAGCCTTTTGCTCAAGCCTATGACTAGATGCATAGTCAACTATCTGAAAAGAGCATGTCGGATATTTTTGTGCCACAATGCTCAGATATGATGCAATGCAATGTTGGTCAGTACAATATAATACAAGATAATACATTAAAACAAGTAGCAGCAGTAAACAATAAGTATCACCTATTTACAAAATAGAAGCTCTCCAAATGATGAATATATATAACTGATGGTATTATCAACAAACGTTGGAAAACGGAAACTTTCTCAACCATCTTACTTATTTCGAATTCTCATTTTCAAACAAATAGATAGGGTCCAAAAACTTTCTCAGCTCTGTGGACATGCTATGATCGTGCTTTGCCACCAGATGGCAAAGGCACAAACCTGAGTGTATATAAATGTGTATACACTGGTGCTGATGTTTTCTGGTAGGTTGAAGATGGCTATTTTATTTGTTGGATTTTCTTTAGCCATAGTAGGGCGCTATATTTTAAAAAACTTTTCTGAAAATTGTCATAATTCTCCTGCACAAGTTAATTATGAAAAGTCATACAAGGGGACATCCATAGGTAAAGGAGGAAGTGACACAATCCAGTATTATAGCTGGGGAGGCAGCACAAGTATTTGGGGAAGCAGAGTAAAGGGAAGACAAGAGGATTTTCTTCTGTGAGGTGAACTGAATAACTGTGAAACTTCCGCCTTGCAGTAATTACGTTACTGTGCTCCTTCAGCAAATTATCCATTATGAACATATTGATTATGTCACCAAATACGTCAAAAGTTCAACATCTGGCAACAAGAGAAATACAGGGAGTTGCATTATCTGTTTGTGTTAGAGTAACTGACTCTTAGGATTCAGTTCATCTCGCCTAAATTCTGGCATCCTACTGAAGGACCTCATGCTGGTGCCTGGGTGGTTTGAGATCTCTCGGTAGAGATAAAAGGGAGAAATTAGGGAGGACTGTGGGTGAAAATGCTCATGTCATCTACCAGGAAGCACCTAAAAGCTTTGTCTGAATCTAATCTAGTCATCTAAACCCCCTCTGGACTCAACGGAGAGAGACAGGCAGTTCCTGGAGATGATTCAACTTGTCCTAAGGAAGAAGCGCTCTGGGAAGATGCTAACTTCTTTCTCTCTGATAAACACAGGGGAAGCCTGATTAGCTTTAAATAGGTCACTTGCATACAGCTAAAGCTCAGCAAGGAAGTCTTCCCGTATGTTTTCCCCAAGTGTTTCACACCTATGAGCATTTGAAAGAGTAATCATGGAGCCTGGCCTCCTGCATTGCTGTGGTATGGAAATATGGTGTGATGGCATGGCACAGACCTGCAGGCTTGGGAGGGTAAGGCTGGTGGATTTCCAGGGAAAGGTTTTTGTTTTTGTTTTTTTACACATGCACGTGCAATTTCATACATGCTTTCTCCATGTCTTGTTGATTAGGCTCCATGCATCCCAGATTTCGGGATGTGCATAGTTTACTGTGCACATAAAGACAGTCAGAACAGCACACGGTGCAGCTCAGTGTGATATTTCAGAGAATGTGAAATGCATCTCCTGGACAGAGCTGTGCAGTAGATCCAGACCCATCATGGATCTTGAGCACATGCCACATGTCTGTACAGCAGATGGGATTCATCTCCCTGCAGTTAAGCTATTTAAAAGTTAGGTGACTGAATCTAATCTAGTTGTCTAAGGCGCCTTTGTAGTAAGAAAAGGAGACAGGCCATTCAAGAAGATAATTCATCATCTCTCTCTTGCAACCTCATCTTACAGGGACGTGGGACATTTTCCATTTCCACTCATTTCCTGCTGGTATTTTAAATGCTATCTTAAATTTGCCCTCACTCCCACACCTGCAGAAAGAGAAGGAAGGTCAGAAGCAGTGGGGGAGTCATTGATATGCCTGGTGGAGGCTGCTCTCCAAAGCTCTCCCATCTTTGGGCAAATAGTGTTTCTCTTCAATGGTGAATTCCTACTTCTCTAATCTTCCTTTTGCACGAGAGAGCAATGTTGAAACATTGAAATGTCTTCTGGGTCAATTATGCTAAATTTCAATTGAGAAAAATCAAAATGCTTCATTTTGATCATTTTGAATCATTTAATTTCAACAAAGAAATTATTAGATATTTCAGAATGTATATCACAGACATTGCAATACAGTCATGTAGTATGTAATAATAGAGTGTGTTTTGAATTAAATGAAGCTAGACAAGAAAGTAGGTATGAAAAATGCTTTGGAAACTGGAAGTGCTTCTCCACCTCAAATGTAAGGATGGATCAAAGTCAAACTATACCAGCTGACTAGCTGGGCAGTTGGTTTAAAAGGAAGTGCTAAAAACATGGGAATAGGAGCACTTACAGAGATGATTTATTTATTTATTTATTTATTTATTTTTCCTTGGGAGATGTTGTGCTGGAAGCAGGAAGGGGACCTGTGGGAAGATGGAGGCACTGTGGGATGCGTGGAGGAATACCGGAGCTATTAAGGTAGTGGTAATTCTGCATGTGTGTCCATCACATGCATCTCTAAGCACACGAGGTTTATCAACTGGAAATAACTGAGTATGTAATTACCTCACAGGAACAGCTTTTGCGAAAGAGGTCTTCAGATATGCATGGGGGTGAGGGCAGACTGAAATAGCAGCAGGTGGCTATGGCCCAGAAGTGAAGGGGCTCAGCTGGACTTCAGGGAGAAATAACAGAATGGTGGAAACAGTGAATTTAGGAGCAGAGTTAGCCAGCTACAAACGAGGGACATGTCTGCAGAGGATGCGCAAATGACTTTTTTGCAATTGCTGATCACCTCACAGCCTGTCATTGCTTGAAACAAGGTAAACCCTGGCCTCAGCTCAGTTCTGCCATTACGAGCATTCACAGTCTGTGTCGTTACCTGTGGAGGCTAGGTTGAGTGCCAGTCTGGACTTCCAGCTGCTTGAGCTTATCTAGGTAGTGCCCTGAACTGCGCTTCTCACGCTTGCTTCTGTCGCTTGCTCCAGTTATTCATTTCTTCTCCTCCTGCTAGGCTGAGCCATGTCTCCTTTTAGTCCTCTCCTCCCTTCCTTTGCCTTCCCTCCATCCAGAGTCAGCGTCCTCATGCACAACCTAACCAGGCCACCACAGCGGGACCATTCTTTCCCCAAACAGCCCCTGGAGTCTTCCTCAGCTGAGTCCCTTGCTCCAGGAGTTCAGCCAGACCTTGGCACTTACTTCACAGACCACTCCGTGTTGGCTGTAGCCTGTCTGGCCACCAACACATCCAGGTTCCCCCACCCCCTGGACTCTACCTTCTTCAGCCATGGCCTTGCAACAGCAGCCAGCTTATCCTCAGCACTGAGTTCTTCAGTTTGAAAGGCATTGCACTATAATACGGTTAGAGCCCATGTTCACGGGTGGGGGCAAGTGGTATGTCTGCATGGTCTGACATTGTGTGAAAACCGTCTGGGATGCCAAAGGTCTTTGCAGGACAGGGGACTGAACTCTCTATTTCCAAGTCTGTAGGTAGCAGCCCTCACTTGGGTCTGTGAGTTGACACATATGGCGGAGGTGGGCTGGAAGTATTCTTGATCTTTGATCTCGTAGGGAACATGGCAGTGGAAAATAGGATTTGGGATCCTTAATGGAACTATGGGGTGCTTGTCGGGTAGGGTTTAGGATAAGAGTTGCACTGGTAGACTTGAAGGGTTGGCTGACAGGCTTCTCGGCAGTTGAATTTTGTTGCCAAACCCAAAAGGAGGCCACAGAGTTGTGCAGGGACAGCCCTGAAGAGCTGGAATTCACTACCCACTGCTAAGGATACAGAAAAAAACAAGTACACAATTGCCAGTTTGGGGAGGGGCTGTTCTTCCTTCCCTGCCCCACTCCTTCAGTGACCACCTCCATTTATACCCCACTGAAATTTTCCAGCATTCTGCTGTGTTGGGGTCTTGGCAATTTTGCTGCCATTACTTAGAAACCCAATTTTTAATGTAATTTTAGAATAAAGAACATTCTGAGGGAGCCTAGCAGGGAGGATGGAGCCCACCTGCAATGTGAGCTGCAGGGAGGGATTATTCCCTTGCAACAGAACTACCTCAGAGCATCTTGTCTCTATGTCTGAAACACAAATGGCCATGAAAGAAAAAAGGATCGTTCTCAGCCCCATGTCTAAAGGCAGCAGCTAAGTCTGTAACTGGCCTGGGCTCATAACGAGCATCCTTAGTTGGACAGCTCAAGACCTGACAAAGCTCATTAATCCCACTATTAGTCAAAATCAGATTGCTTTGATCGCATTACTCCAGGAACATAGTCCTGGTGTGGATGCCAGAGTGCACGGTGCTCGCAATCTGCTACAGTCACTGCCCCTGTGGGCACCTGCTGTGGAGGTTCAAGCTGGGGCCATGGGGCAGGAGGTCTCTGTGTTGGGCTCTGTGGGGCACCGGGACAGAGCTGGGGCCTTGGGGCAGTGAGTGGCAGCTGGGGCCATGGGGCAGGAGATCTGGGCTGGGGCTGTGGGGCAGGGGGAAAGGGCTGGCCGGGGCTCCACGGGGGCAGGGGCCGCATCTCCCTGGGCTGAGCCGTGGTGCCCCATAGCAGCCCTGCTCCCAGCATGCCGTGGGGATGCCCCAAGGCATGCTGGGAGTGTGGCTGCCACCAGCCCAGCCCTGGTGTGGCAGAGCCGAGGTGCTGGCACCCTGAGGGTGCTGCCTTCCTGCCAGCTTAAAGCCATGGGCTCTATGCAGCCAGTGCGTCGCTGTCTGCTTTCCGGGGGCGTGCAGTCGTGTGCCTTGCAACCACCTCGATCGCCTCCTTGGCACACTCCAGGCTCCTTTGTGCGACCTTAGATCCCTTCTCCATGCATGCGCTGATGCTCTGGTCCCCTCACACCTTCTAAAGTCTCCTCCAGTCCTCTCCCTGCATCCTCAGGTTCCTTCCATTTCCCTCCGTGAGCACCTGAGCCCCCTGCTTTCCCTGCCCGCAGCACTCTCCTCCCTTCCATTTCCCCCAAGGCTTCCTCTGATCCCCTCCGTTGCTCGCCACGCGCACCCTCAGCCCCTCCATTCCCTTCCCTCTGTGCTCCCATCCCCTCCATTCACCTCCCGGCACGCTCGCATCCCCTCCCTTTCCCCCACTCACACTCACTTCCCCTCTACAGCTTCTCTCTTCTGCAGGCAGTGCTGCTGCCGAAGGCACCGTGCCCCTTCCACAGACCTCTGCAGCTGGAGAGTTGGGGCAAGGGGGTCAGTAGGAACTCAGCTCTGCTCCCACTGTCTCGCTCACTCCGTTGCTTCCTTTGAGGCTCCCTCAGATTTGCAGGGCGGAAAATAATGTGCAGGGGATGCCTTTCAGGCACTCGGTGTAAAGCCACTCTGCTTTCCATGCAGCCATCTCAGCTATCTGTTCTGCTTCTGCAAGGGGTCTCTCAGCCTGCAGTGCTTACCAGGCAGGTGAGAAAGGAAAGACCTCAGGCATCGTTTCCTTCCGAAGAGGCCAGAGGGCCGGCCGCTCCTTGGACCACCCTCCGGGCAGACTGAGAAGTAACCAGAGAGGGTCACCAGAATGTACTGCGTGCAGGCATTATTCCCGTGCCTCGTTCGGGTGTGTGATACTGCGTTGTCACGCTGTAGATGGGAAGCTGCTCTCAGTCTCCTCCACTGGGAACCCAAGCAGTGGGATGGCACTGCGAGTGTTGCAGGCTCCATCTGAGCATCACATTTTTCTTCTGCAAAACGAGTGACTTTCGAATGGAAATGGGCTTTTGGGGCTCCAGTGATAATCTCCACCTGGCGCCACCCTTCTTTTGGTTTTGCCCTGTTAGGATCACATCTTCAAAACCTCCCCAATTAGAACCCACCCCAAGACCAGGATTCACAGACGTCATCTCTAACGCAGAGAGAATTTAGTGCCGAGGGAAAGAAATGACCTTTCTGATAAGCGCTTTTATTTTTCTTGATTTTCCCAGGCTTTGACACCCTTTGGAGGCATTCATGGTGGATTTGCCTTAACACAGTTTTCAGGGTGAGAGAGCAAACCCCTCTGCTCCTTCACTAGGCCATGCCATCTCCATGCCTGTGGCCTAGGGAAGCAACAGCTAGGAGTTGGCCCTTCCTCCCCAGAGGCTGAGAGAGTGCAGTCACAGTCTTCCTCTTTATTCATTCACTTGCTCATTTAGGCCTTCCTTCCTGAGCAGAGCCTCTCCTTGCCAGCAGTTGTAGCCCCGCAACCCTGATCTGGGGACATTGCGGGAGTGGCATGCCTGAGGTGAGCCCCAGCCTGGGGGACCCTTCCTGTGGCTCCCCGTGCCCCCTGTTGTCCTTGGGGAGTGGGCAGTGAGGTGCGGGCAGCTCCCTAAAGTGCCCCAGGCAGCTCCCCTTGCCCTTGCAGGGCCCACCTTGGCAGCACCTGGGGGGTCAAGGGGTCCCTGCAGCCCCTCTGTGACATGGCCTGGGGCATCACGCAGTGCATCGCAGCAACAGCTGCGCCCTCCCCATATGGCCCTGGCAGCCTGAGCTGAGCCCAGGTGCTTGGGGCTGCTCTCGCCACAGCTCTGCCCTGCCCTGTTCTGCTCTGGAGCAGCTGCTGTGCAGTGAGCAGGAGAAGGCGAGAGGAGGTGGTGGGACAGTGCGAGACGCTGTTTGGTGACCTTCCCAGCAGGTCGTTGGAGAGGAGCGTTTCTTCCTGCCACAAGAGCTCTTTGGACTAACTCGGTAGGCTGGGAATTCCCTCTGTGCCCCTAGGGAAGTCCTCGGTGCTGCTGGGAATTGCTGCCTGCGGGAGCCCTCCATAATATGGCGCTGTCAGGGCTGCAGAACTTGCACGTTTAGAATCTTTGCTCCCTGGCAGTGTGTCCACCCCCGTTTTACTAGTCCCTTGTCAGCTGCGGTCATAGGACCTTTGGTCCTCGCTCCAATAACTCTTTCCTCCTTTGTCGCTGTCACACCTGTGGTCCTTGGCACTGTGGAGCCAACCTGGTTTGACAGGAGTGTTTTGGAGGTGGACAGTCATGGCTACTGGAGTCTTTGAGCACTGGGAAGGTGCATGAGAGGAGCACTTGTAAAGGTGCTTCATGTCTGAAGAATTTGCAGACGGCTCCTGTGTATTTCCCTGTTGCTGCTGTCTTCGGTTTTGGATCATCTTTCCAGCCAGACCTTCCAACTTCTGCCCCTCATGTCTGTGGGCTCAGTAATTTACGTATTCTCTTGTGAACCAAACGCTTGCTTCACTCACAGGAGATTTACCTTGTCCTCTTCAGCAATTTTCTTTGCCTGAGAAACTTCTGCAAAAGTAAAGAGCTTTACTTCCATGCTTACAAAAGTTCATTTGTGGTTCATATGCTCTTTGAGTTCGGGTTCTGAGGAAGAATGGACCTCAGGCAGACTGAGCGAGTCCTTGCAGAAGTCAAAATGACTTTACCTTACTCCTTTTTGGTAAGTAATGGATTTCACACAGCACAGTGATGCCAGTGCACTTTTTGCTCAGCTTAGAAGAACTTCCTCCAAAGTGTACCACAGTCTAAAAGAACCTGTATCTTTGCTCCCTATAGGCACGCTATAGCGTGAGAGAAAGGAAGCCTGTTGTATGCTATCAAGCTCCACTGGAAAGTAGGTTATAGGCACAGCTTCTCGGAAGGGCTAATCTCTCGTGTAGAAGGGGGATAGAAGATGTTAAACGAAAATGTAGCTACGCACAGCGCAATCAGAAACTATGTCTAGGTTCTGTAATTGTAGGGCCATCAAAGGCCGGTGGACACCAAGAAGGGGAAGATGGCCAAGATGCTCACAAGGAGTATAACCTTCGGCGCAGGAATACTGTTGTCCAGTATCAAGAGCCTTTGGAATGTGGGTTACGCACGCAGTTTGTCAGAAGGGCTGATTCCTTGTGCTTAAGGGTGGGAGCTATAAGTTCTTGAATGAAAATGTGCATACGCAGAGACAAACAAGAAATGATGACTTGGTACTGTAATGACAGGGTCCTCAGAGGACGATGAAGAGCAGGAAGAGGATGACGGCAAAGATACTCCAAAGCCATCTAACCTTTGGCAAACTGCTGAAGACACTCAAGCCCCACTGGAAGGTAGGCTATATGCAGAGCCTCTCTGAAGGGCGAATTTCTTGTGCGGGAGTGGCATACAGGGTGTTGAATGAAAAGCTATACGCGCACAGACAAATAAGAAGTTCTCGCTAGGTTCTATAATCATAGGGGCAACACAAGAAGGTGAAGGCCGAGAAGGGGAAGATGGCAAAGATCCCTGCAAGGAGTATAACCTTCGACTCAGGAAGACCATCATGTGCTTCCAGGATCCACTGGAAAGCAGGTTCCATGCACAGTTTCTCGGAAGAGCTGATTTCTTGTGGATAGTGGGCTAGAGGTTGCTAAATGAAAAGACATATACCTCCCCCCCCCCCCCAATACCTTTCATTTAAATTCCTTGCCTTCATTCTGCAGGTAAAACTCTCCCTTTGGGATCGAGATGCCTGTATCCTGTGCACACTGCAGTTCTTGGCCAGTGTGCATGCTCACTGCTGCTTTTCATTTCTTCAGGGCCATCTTCTCCTGACAGGCAAAGGGCTGCTCCATCGCAAAGCCCACGCTGCAGAAGAACAAACAGGTTGGTGTACGGATAGTGATAGTTCTCAGGGATCCATAGCGGTGCCACTCCCATCACTCAGTAATGCTTGAAAAGATTTTCCGATTGATGGCCTTGATGGGAAAATCGCAGCATTGTAGCTGACACAGCTGGAGGGTCTAGAGGAAGCAAGGCTTTTCCTTTGGGGGAGAAGATAACTTTCATTAGCCCACAGCTTTTAAAAAGGCAGGATTTGGGGGTCAGCGATGAGATGATTGCGGATTGTCCTGGCTGAGATTGGGGATCTGCAATTCTTCTGTTCTGCACTTGAAGCCAGAATCCCCTTCCACAAATTGTCATTAGACGATTTCATCGTGCAGTATAAAAACATCCACCTGCCTTTCTTCACGCTTGCATAGTGAATGCCAATCAAGACTAGGGAATATTTCATGGTTTGGGAAGTTTATGCCAGTGTATAAGCGCTTCTGCACTCACTTACTTGCTGTAAGGGTCCGGCGGGGGCGACGCCTGGACTCCCGGCAGGAACAGATACACAAACACAAGGCACACTAAGGTCAATGCTGAGCGTTTATTACCTCTGCGTCTGAGCGGGGGTTCCCCAGCGATTTCCCAATCGAGGCAATAAAGGAGCGGGAGAGTCCCTGGCACCGCTGAGCGTCGGTCCATGGCGAGGAACACCGGGGGGGCACTATACGTGGGTTTTGTGTACTACACACATGCGCAGTGGGCACATTGAGCTCATCGCTAATCTCGAGTCAAAGCCCAGGTGCACACCACACTGGCATAGGCCCAGCTACATGGCTATGGGTCAACATGTCCTGTTGATGCTCCTTTTCCCACGGAACAGTCTGGCTAGCTTCCATCGCCTATCTCCTCGACATTCTTCCGCACTTTCCCATACACTTGCCAACATGAAAACCACAGCAATCCCGCTAACTGCATGTTCAGTTAGAAAGCCCCTTTCCCTTTCTCCTCCATTCACATCAGGTGTCTTCCCCAAAGCTCTGGGAAAGACGAATTCAAGGCAAAGCACGTGGATGGAAGGAAAAGCGGAAGCACCCTGCCGGAAGCTGATCCAGTGCAAATCCAGAGTTCGGTAAGCAGTGGTAACTCATTGTGTCAGTGGGGACTTTTCCAGGGGTCATGAAAACCTTCCCTACTGGGCTGCCGACAGCTCCCGGGCTTTACACTTTCCTCTCAGGGAACTTCAAGATCGTCCTGAGCCTTTCCATAGGATAAATTTGGAGGAAGCCTTTTTTTTCCAGGTGGCAGCTTTCTCTGGCCTCTGACATGTCTTCTGTTGCATGTCTCTTTAGGTATGCTTTGATGGTGTGGGTGGTCTCTCTCACCACATTTCAGCCTTAAAGGAGATGGTCCTGTTCCCACTGCTTTACCCAGAATTCTTTCAGAGATTCCAAATCCGACCCCCCAGGTAACGGGCAGTGCATTCGAACTACAGAACTAACTGCTGCAATATGCTTTTCAACATGAAAAGTATCCTCCTTTTTTTTTCTTTCTTTTTTTTTTTTTGGAGGGGCAATATCTCAAGACGTAATGGTTAGCTTTATATATTCTTGGCCAACAAAGCTTGACTCACTGGATGTTGAAATATGACTTGAAATCCTTCCCTTTCCATACCTTTAAAAGTGTGCAAATCTTCAGATGCTTTGCTGCTTTGGTCACAGGAATTCCCTTTTCTGGCTGAAGTTTTAAGGAGGGTGTGGAAACACAGAAGACCTTTTTGGCCTCCCAGCTGAAGGCTTCCTCCCCAGTGCTTCCAACAAATTCTGGCAGGCACAGTCCAAGAGACTCCAACTGTGGCAAGGGAGAAAGACAGGCTTTGCTCGCAAATCTGTCTAAGACGGGAAGTGTTCTGGTTAGGAGGGAAGGCCGCTTTGCTTTCACAACGGGGGCTGTCATGGGCACTTTTCCATGTTTTTGTTGTAGCTACGTACATCTCTTTTTTTCATGTTGCAGAGGCTGTCTGTTCTATGGCCCACCAGGCACTGGAAAGACACTGGTGGCTCGAGCGCTCGCAAATGAATGTAGGCAGGGAGACAAGAGAATAGCGTTCTTCGTGAGAAAAGGTGCCGACTGCCTCAGTCAATGGGTGGGAGAATCCGAGCGACAGCTGCGCTCATTATTTCGGCAGGTAAGGAGGAAATGCGCCGTAGGTTGGGTCAGAGTTGGACCTCTACTTTTCCGGGTTGGACGTCTTCCAGGAGGACTTGGCCTCTTGGGCAGTTTGGCAGTGTCTCCTGTTGAAAAGGGAACATCAGTGTTTCCTTTTCCCATGCCGTGCTGCTTTGCCTGAGGGGCTGGAAATCTTGCAGATGTTGGGTCCAGCACAGTGCCAGTGCCTTTGCAGCCATAATGTTTATCCTGCATGTTCTCGCTGCGTGGTGCTCTGTTTCACATACGTCAGTATGCCTGCATCTGCACTTCCCTTCCAGGCCTATGAGATGCGGCCTTCGATTATTTTCTTTGATGAGATCGACGGTCTCGCTCCTGTGTGCTCCAGTCGCCAAGACCAGATTCACAGGTACTTCCTTTCGCTTCCATCTCCATGTCATCTGCTTCATCTCTAGGAAAAGAAGACCCACCTGCTTCCCTTTATACAACACACCCACACACACCCACACTCTGAACTCCTCGAGTACAATGACACAGAGCTTCATAGCAGTTTAAAGGCAGGAGTTGAAATCAGGTCACTAAGCTTGGTGTCCGGACAAGGTCTCTCTCGAGACCTTGCCTCGCTTTTTCTGTCTTACCATGAGTCCTTTCGCTAACAACAGCTCATCCAGAAAAGCTTTTCCTTTCTGAGCGACGTGACTTTGGAGAAAGTCATGCCAAAGGTAACAACAGCTACTAACCCAGGGAATCCAAACAACATTTTTTTGGTAGTTCTATTGTCACAACGCTCCTGGCGCTTATGGATGGCTTAGACGGCAGAGGAGAGATCGTGGTCATTGGAGCCACCAACAGGCCAGACTCCCTGGATCCTGCTTTACGAAGGCCTGGACGCTTTGACAGGGAGGTCCTTTTCACCTTGCCAAACAAAGAGGTAAGGCTGTTTCGTCAACCTTCCTGCTACTGGCACAAAGCCTTGCTCGACAAGAAAACCGGTTTACCCCACAGCATCTCCGAGAGTGAGCAAGGAAACAAGTGGCATACGTGCTCCACACCTCCCGGTTCCCCACACAGAACTGGCAGGAAGGCTGCAAACAGGAGTTTCACTCCGCCTGGAGCACATGGACATTCTTCCTTGCCCAAGGGCTTGCTCTTTGCTTAGTTAGTGAGTCCACCTAGGCTCTTGCCTTCTGAGGTTGCCGCCTTGTTCTCAGTTCTCCAGTTGGGAAAGCCTCGGGGGAAAACTTGGGCTTGAGTGTGGCTGGGCTGGGAATCCTGGGAGCCGCCCAAAAGCATTTAGGGAGCTGACATTGTTACTGGTATTAGCAGGGAGCTCGGGCTCTTTTTCTTTTTCTTTATCTTTCTTTTTTTTTTTTTTTCTGGCTACCCCAGATTCTTTTGTCTTTAGTTCGCATTTTGTGGGGAAAAGGAGAAAAAGGTTATTGGATTGAAGGCTAGGAAAAATGCACAACACACTATACTGGACAGAAACAGGAAACACTTCACTGAAGCTCTGGCAAAGAGCAGCGATGAACATAGGCACAGCTTGACATTTGCTCGTTCAAGGATAGCAGCTGGAGTCAGAATTCTTGCTCCTACTACTGTACTTACTCTTCCTATCTACTTGAAAAGTACTGAGCTTTGAAAAGCAGGCAGTGTGTTACTAGAATGTAAACATTTCTTAACTTTAGCAGAGGAAGACAAGCAATTATGGGAATGTGACGGGGGGAGGGGGACTGCGCATTGCTTATTTTGTTTTTGAGAAAGAGGCTTAAGACAAACCACAGTGTGACCACCTGGTTTGTAGGCTCGAAAAGAGATTTTCAAGATCCACACCAGAGACTGGAGCCCTAAGCCCCTGGACGCACTGCTTGAGGAGCTTGCTGAAAAATGGGTCGGTAAGATGAAAAAACGCACCGAGTTCCTGCCTGTGCCTGGCTCCTGACAGCGTCTGAGCTTGTGCCAGGCAGTACCCAAGCTGCTTCTGTCTCCTTGCCTTCCCTTGCCTCTGAGAACATGGAAGGCTCTGGGGGGGGGGTCTTCCTCAGGAGCTAAGGTTGGCTCAGAGGCCTACTTCCGAAGCACAGGCTGTAGGGCGCTGGGCCTCCCGTAATGCAAGCTCCCCATCAGGGCACTGCTCTGCAGTGCAGGAACTCTTTTGCCATTGCCCATGAAACTCTTCCCCTTTGGGCCACATGCAAAGACTTTGAGAGTGTCCCTTTGCAAAGCCTGTCCTTGACTCCTTTCTGCTGCCTGAATTCTGCTCTTGTTGCTCAGGATACTGCAGGGCCGATATTCAAGCCCTCTGCGCTGAAGCTGCCCTCTGTGCTTTGCATCGACACTATCCGCAGATCTACACAAGCAGTCACAAGCTGCACATCGATATTGCTGCCATTGAAATCACAGCAACAGATTTTCTTGTGGCTATGCAGAAGACTGCACCAGCTTCACAGAGGGCTGTGGCTTCCCCTGGACAACCACTGCCACCCCTTTCCAAGCCACTGCTTCAGAACACGCTACAGAGACTCCTAAAAGGCCTCCAGAGGGTATTTCGCCACGCAGCACTTGCACTCCAGCAGGACCAACAGCCAGGTAGGGCTTCACTGCCTTCACTGCCGTAAAACTCTCCCAAAGCAAACACTGCTAGTTTGTGCAAGCAACAGAAACAAACCTTTCAGTCAGGAGGAGGTGAAACTGAATGGTAGAGAGGGCAGAGCCGGGAACTCCTCCCACTTCACAGTACAGAACTCTATGTTCTCCACTCGAGCATCCAGTTTCTGAAGGCTGTCAGCATCATCTTTCCCGTTTGCAAGGACAAAAGGAGCTTTCACCACTAGCAAAACATAGCTTGCGCAAATCGAGACACTTAGGAGAGCTCTGTAGAGACTGAAGGCTTTGGAAAATGGCATTCAGTGTATGCCCCGCAGACAAAGAAATACAAGGCCCCGGGTTTCAGCTCACATTTAGAAGCTGTCTTAGCACAAGACAGGGTTGCAGACTCTTCGGAAAAGTTAACAAGCTTCTTTTGCCTTCTCATGGTACCACTCATTTCTTAGAAAATGACTGCATGGACAGTGATGAGGAGTCACCTTCTGGTCCTGAAGATGAGCCGTTTCCTCCAAGGCCTGGCCAGCAAAAGCAAACCTTCCTTAACTGTAACAGGTAACTGCCCGTGTCCTTTCATTGAAATTCTTCCGATTGCTGGGGCTTTCCAAGCTGTCATGGCCGTTGCAAGTGGGAGGGGCGTTAGATGAGGGAGGACAGAAGAGTTAGTCCAGGGTGCTTTGGTATCAAAAACTGCAAGCAGGAAGCACGGAGATATAACTAGGTGCTACAGTTGTAGGAAAGCAAGTAGCTCCAGCCGATCATCCGGAAGGAGACAGCCTCCTTTTCCTCCACCAAAGACATCCACAGACAATTAGGGCATGCTGATTTCATGCATGCTGTTCTTCAAGGATTCAAGGCCAAAGAAATGTGTTGTCTCTCCTCTTAGCTAAAGAAATGCAACGTGGGTTTGTGGAGTCACCTAGCTTCCCAGATTGGGAATGCAGGAGTGACTCAAGAAAATTGAGGAATGGCCAGCTAAAAGAGCATAATAAAAACCCTGCAAAGAAGGGCTTCATTTGCGATCTTTAAGCCACTATGCTTACATTCATATTTTGATATTGCAATGTGAAAGTAATTCAATCCCACAGTGGAGAAGTTAGCTTATGGGGTCCCAGCTGCATCAGTAGTTTTTCTCACTCTCTCTTACCGTGCTGCTCAGGAAGGCTTCTGACCCACAGAACTTGGTCCAGTCTCTAGGCTCCTTGGCCTGAGCCAGAAAAGGTCCTGCAGTACTGGGAGGGCAAAAAAAAAGAAAAAAAAAGGTGCTGTTCACAGATGTATTCCATGATAACAGAGCAAAAACCATGAGAAAGTTGTATTTGCAATCTAGGAGAGAGCACACAAGGAAAGATGAAACTATCTGAATGAAGGGATCCTCCAGTTCTGTGGACTCACAGGAATGTTTTGCACTTTGTTAGATACAGCAAAGGCCTTTCAGAGCCCACAGCATTTCTTTTCCCACAAGGTTCTTCTGCTCCTTCCTGACCACCTTCTCCATTTCCAGTGGACCCCCTGCACCTAAATTTGACCAAGGCAAAGGCCTCAAGGCTGCTCAGTCAAGACATATTGAACATAAAAGCCGCGCGGCCGGGGGGAAGAGATCCAGACCAGCGTGTGCTGGACAAAGAAAGACACCTTGAACATCTGTGTCTTGACTGATCACTTCCTTTGCAAACTTCTTGTTTTGCAGTTACGCTCCTAGCAATGCTTGTTGCCAGCCAACATGTCACAGGCCCAGGTTCTTAATCGCTGGAGAGCCCGGGTACGGGCAAAGTTCCCACTTGGCACCTGCACTAATACACGCGCTGGAGAGGTTTGCGGTTCACGTGCTGGACCTGCCGGTTCTCTTTGCTAGCAGCACCTCACCCGAAGAAAGATGCGCACAGGTACCTCTTCTCTCTGCAATCTCACAGGATCAATAGACTCAGGGGAAGCAGGCAGACCTCCTGCGGTTAATGGTGGTGGCCTGGCTTTCCTCTGCTTCCTGTGGTGTTTATTTCGCGCTGAAAGAACACTTTTCTTGTACGCTGAACAATGCAGAAGAAGGACGTTGTGCATGAGCATCTTTTCCATTCCAGGCTAAACAGTAAGGATGTTGCTAGCAGCTCAGGGAGCTCCAAGATGCTCTTGATAAAGCCCTCTGCATGGCAAGAGCTGCTGCTCATGACAGTGGGCTCTCCAGAGTTGTTTCCCTTGCCTCTTCAGGCTCTGTAGCTCCCAGGAGGCGCCTCTGCCTCAGCCTGACTGCACGTCATGCCCTTTCTCTAGCCTCCCTCTTTATAACACTGAAATGCAACCCAGGCTTGGGAGGGGGGAAGAAAAGGGTTTCTCTTCTCTCATCATACCGCAGGGAAGAGGCAAGAACACACTTGCTGGATTCGAGCGGTGTAGCAGTGGCCCCACGCTGATGTGGACCCTGCTGAAGGGCTGGGCCTGTTTTTTCAAGCACACTACCACTCGCACCGGGCATGAGGCTCTGGGCGAGTTACCTGACATCTAAGCAGTTTGGAAATCAGGCAGAGATTCAGGCCTGCCTCTTGCTGTGTAGCTATGTCCAAGGAGTTGGGTCCAAGCAGCAATGTTACCTTATTCTTGGTGGCTTGTTTGGACGCTTTGTCTTTGTGCACTCCCGTTTTGCAGGCAATTTTGATTGATCCATTGTTGTTCAGCAGCAGCCTCTGCTACCCGCTTCAACAGTCTTCTCCAAACTTCCTTTTGACTACTTGATCCGAGAAGCCCAGAGGACAGCACCGAGCATCCTTTCTATTCCACATATCCATGCCTGGGGGGAGGCTGCCGGACTCACCTTGAGAGCTATGCTCACAACATTACTAGAGGGCATTCCAGCATATGCTCCAGTGCTGTTGCTCGCTACGTCGGATGCTTGCCATGCAGATCTCCCGCCAGAGGTATTTCTCTCACTGCCTTCCCGGCTTCTTTCAGTCTCATGTTAATTTATCACTCCATTAAGCACCCAAATACTGTGCTCTCCTAAGCCATTCAACACCGGCATTACTAGGGCACCCTGCTGGCATCTCTTCCCTCTGCAGTTGCCACAAGGCTTCAACCTGAAGGGCAGCAAGGCAAGTAAATCCAAAACAGGCAACCTAGGAGATGCTCAGTGTCCTCCCTTGGAGCACTGGAACCTCGGGTCGCTTCACAGAGCTTTAATCCTAGAGGTGTTCCTTAAAGAAGATGCCCTACATTGCCCTGCCGACCCACTACAATCTCGCCTTTAAGGCCAAGAAGCAAACTTGTTCTAGTCTCTCCCTTATTCAAAGCATTCCTCAGCTTCACTGGAAAAGGAATTCATCTTTGTGGAGCAGAACACAAATTTGGGGGGGGGGCTTACGGCTGCGCTGTCTTTTCTCCTCCCACCTCAGGTACGAGCTTTATTTTCTGAGCTTTACGGAGAAGTTTTCAATGTCCAGTCACCTAGCGAGGAGGAAGGGAGAAAGTTTTTCGAGGACTTGCTTGTCCAGCAAGCTGCTAAGCCTGCTGCACCACAAAAGAAAGCAGGTGAGCCTATTCTACAAACACAGCGTTGCTATCTCTAGCTTAGCAGCCATTCGGCATTTGCTTTGGTAATAGATTTCCTGGCACGAAGGTTTACTCTGCTTGTGTCCGAGTATCATCACTTGGCTAACCTTTTCTGGTTGACTGAAGCTTGTCAGGCACGGGAAGTCCTCCTGCCTGTGGCATCACCACCTGAGCCTCGACTGCTGAGAGAGGAGGAGGAGAGGCAGCTCGAGGAGCAAGGGGACGAGACATGGCCAGCGGTGCCTGCAGAGTCCAGTACACCCCTCTCTACTGGCAAGTCCTTTCTTCCTTTTTTCTTTTTTCCTTTTTTGGAGAAGGTGCCAATGACATTGATATCTTCCCTCTTGTCATGGCATAGCTGGTTTTGCTGATGCCGGTGGCTTTATGCCAAAGGCATTCCATTTCCAAATTAGGTGCAGCATGTGAGGTCAGTCCCCAGGACAGTCACTCAACATGCTTATGAAATAAAGCCCAGCCACAGAGCTTGGCTCACACTGTAAAACACTGGCCTCGATGGCCCCGCAACGGCTAACTTCTCAAATGTAACATGTTGTTTAGAGCAGTTGCTGAACACTCCACAAGTTCTTATGGTAATAGGAAACAGTGAGGATTTTTCCTTTGCTTTTGTTTCCTTTTTCTCTTCCTCTCCCTCTTGCCTTCCTGGCCACCACCCCCATACCAAGTCATTGCCATCTGTCTGTGAGGCTTAGGCAACCTCTGCTTTTGGAACACAGGGGAAGGAGAGCTTGTCTCCAAAGACTTTTCTGCTTCTCACCTCTTTTACTTCCTGTGATGAGAGGCAAAGCCACCTGAGCTTATGACCTTGCTTTGTGCTCATGCCTTCGGTCTACAGTCTGCTCTGTGCACAAAATCTTCAAGGGCGTTCTTTTATGCATGATATAGTCTATTAGTTCTTGCGCTTTTTAATTCTAATAACAATTGGACCCCCTTCGCTTGCTGCCCTCTCTCCCTCAACACATGCATGTAGTGAGCCAGCACAATGGTACTTCAGTCCCTCTCACCATTTCCCTTGTGCACCAAGTAAGACGCCGGTGCTAGATTTTGCAGACAGAACTGCTTAGCTAATGCTTTGGCTTGCTTTTTCTCCTATCTCTGTGCAGCTGCCTGCAGACAAAAGCGAAGGAGGAACGCATCGCCCTCAGAGAGCCTAGCAGAGAAGAGGAGGAAATGCTCACCCCCTGCTGAGAAGGAAACCAGCATCTCTCTCAGGGTAGGTTGGAGCTCACTGATCCACCTTTGCTTCCCGCTCTGCTGACGACCCTTGAGCTATCCATTCTGCCAGCAGAGCTGCAGGCATGGGCAACATTCAGCTAACGGGGAGACAGAAGCACCTCAGGAGGCTCCCACTGCCAGCTGGCAGCCCTCTTTCTAGAGGCTCTGTGGCCTCTCTTCAAAAGATGCATTTCGCAGGGCCCTGCATTGCAGCCACAGAAGCTCATCCAAGGCAAGAGGGCCTTTGTTGTGGCAGCCGCTGTTCTTTACTACAAAACGGGCCATGGCAGTTCCCGCTGTTCTCAGAGAAGTTCACTTGCAGTTAGGATCATGGAGGTGATAGCCTGAGGAGCAGCACGATGCTAGCTGAAACTGGAGCCTTGCTTTTTCTCGCAAGTCGGACACAGCAGCTCATTTCCTCCATGGAAATCTGCTGCGATAGTTAGTCTGTTCTTGGACGTTTCACTCCTTTTTTATTTAGCCATACAAGGAAGGAGGATGCGAGTTCTGTGGGACCATTTTCTTTTGTGTCTGAACACATCGAGAGCCTATTCAAATGTTCTCGTGCTAACGCAAACTTGTACTGTCTCCCTTTTTTCTTCAGCAACTGCTGAATGTCGTTGGCGACGCAACAAAGCACTGCAACATCCGCCACCTCGAAAAACTACACCTGGTGCTCAGCCAGTGTGTTTACCGCCATCGGCAAGACAATGACAAAACGCAGTTGATAGATGTATTTTGGTTACACAGCACTTCCTGTCACTGTTCTGCACCTCTTTCTTGCGCACAGTGGATATCCTGCTTATTCGCTATTCCTCTCTTTCCTGCTTAGCAGTCCGTGTTACATATGAGTTGCTGACTTCCACCTGGAAGGCATCTACACAGACTTTCATTTTATACAAAGCAGCTAGCTACAGGATTTTACATTTCTATTCCAGCTTATAGCAAGTTTGCCTGTGTTTAGCTGGCAATTATTATTCCTTTTTTATCTTTTTTTATCTTTTTTTAGGAAATGAAGGAAGAAATTGAAAACTTCTCCCGTGCTCAGTAACAGGAAACGTGCTTCTACTCTGCCATTCTTTTTCATTATTTGCTGTCTAGTCCTCAGTGCACAATTCAGTGAAGAGAGCCTGTAGTTATCATATAAAGACATCTGTTTGTATATATATCCAAATATAGCGAGGCTATACCAATAAAGCTCGTATAAATCCTTTCAAGCTTTCTTACTGGCTGTTTGTTGCTGTTGTTGTTCCATACCTATTGCGTATACATACACGATCTGTTGACATAGAGGCATTTGGCCTTCCTTTCGCATGTGCATTGCCTGAAAGTCTCGTGCCTGGCATTTTTAGGAGACCAATGGTCGTCAGTGCCTTTGACCTACACACATCTGGACATCTCCAAGTAATCTCAGTGCCTCTCTCAAAAGAAAGCAACGGAAAACTCGACCATCTTTGCCCAAACGGTGACAGGCGGTTTTTCTGGCGTCGCCTGCGCTACTGCCTATGCCGTTGTCTATTAGGCAACGTTGCAAGGCAGCGCAGAGGTCATTCTTCTTTGGACCTGCTCGCGCCCCCAGGGATTCTCAGAGAAGGAAAACAAAGCTGCAGCAAGCGTCGGGGAGGAAAACTCTTCCCCAGGCAGCGGCACTTTGCTGTGCTCGGGGCGCCCCGCACCCGGGCACGTCTCAGCCCGCAGCACTGCCTGCTGCCCGCCGCCCCCCCCCAGCAGCTCTCCTCTGCCTGCTCGGCGGCAAGCGGCGCTCGCGCTCTCTCGGCCCCTCGCCTCGGCCCTGGCCCCCCTTCTCGGCCTGCCAGCGCCCCTGGCAGCCGCTCCGCCGCCGGGCACGGCTCTCCCGGCACAGCTCTCCGCCCGGGCGGCTGAGCCGAGCCGAGCCGAGCCGAGCCGCGCCAGCCCCCGGCTCCCCCGGCGCCCACTCCCACCCGCAGCGCCCGCCCGGCACCCACCCGCCGCCACCCGCCGCGACCCCCAGCGCCGCCGGCAGCCGTGCTCCGCGCCGGGAGCCGCCCTCGCGGCGGGAAGCGCCCCCGAGCCCCGCCGAGGCTGCGAGCCTGCCCGGGGCTGCAGCGCCCACGGCGCCGGCTGCCCCCGCACCCTTGCCCCCACCGCGCCTGTCGCGCTCTCGGCTCCGCGCAGCGGCCCCGCGCCCCGACGCCTCGCTGCCCGGCGCCCGCGCTCTGCCCCGCCGCTGCCCCGGCCCGCCTCACCCGGCCGCAGCCTGGGCTAGCGCGCCCCGCAGCCGCGGCACTCCAGCCCAGGGCGCTGCTCTTCCCCCGCGCTCTCCTGCTCGCCCCGCCGAGGCTCAGAGCCTTCGCCCCAGATGCTAGCAGCGTGTTCATTGCACTGCTTTAAAGGCTCGCGTCTGGCATTGTAACACAAGAAATCGGCTTGGGGCAATGGTAACTCCCTTGCCAGGCTTGCTTGCCTGGATCGGCAGCGGTAATGGGCCTTCTTCCCAACGGAGAGCTGCCAGAGGCTGGTCACAGCCTGCCCTTCTGAGCGCAGATCCAAAAGCTGCCCTGGCAGATGGCCGTTGGCAGACGTCCGTCGCAGAGCAAGCGGCCATGGGAGCGTCGTCTTTCTTTTCCTGCTTCTGCCTGCTGCAAACAGAAATCAAGCAAACAGCAGGCAAGAAAATCAGGAGGAGAGAGCGCTTCTGCCCTTCCCCTTTGTGCAGTGCAGTGCTGTGCGATGCAGCAGCAAGATCCGAGAGTGAACAGCTGAAGGCGCCACACACACTTTACCCCAGACTTTGGAGAAACTCCAAGGCAGCTAAGCGCTTACGAAGGAAACAACCACCCGAGCTGTAAAACTGTGAGCATCCCTCAAGGGACACAGCCTTTGCTGATCTGGTTTTACATTTGACTCACTGTGTCCCCTCAGAGAGGGCTGCTGCCCAGGTGCTCCTGCTCCTCTGCATCTTCTACCCTTTCACTTGAAAAGCCCTCCCTCCTGCTCTCTCTCCTTGCTGCTAGCACTGGTATTGAATGGTAGTGCTCCGAGTGGGGCTGCTGCTTGCCTAGGTGCTTGCCCAGCACTCCCTGGCAGGGCAGCGCTACCCAATGCAGTGCACTTGCCCCGGACGACGGGAGCATCAGTGCAGCCCTCTGTGGCTTCAAGAGATTCAGAAACCTCTTAGCCTGGGATTTGCACCTGCATCTTAGGGAGGAGAGTGTGCTGGGAACTGACAAGGATGGACTTGGTGGTGTGGCTGTGTGTTTCCTTCCCCTTCGGAACGAGCAGAAGAAGAGGATGGTGAGCATAGTCACGGTGAAGAGCCTGCCTGTTTGGAGGTGCTGGGAGCTGCACTTGACTTTGAGGAAGAGGGTGAGGCTGAATACCAGCATGAGGGGCGTGCAGAAGAGGAAGTCCAGGACTCCAATGGTGATGAGGAGTATGTGGCAGTTGCTGGAGGGGCGAACAGTGCAAGAAACGTACCCCAGCATGTTCAGCAGCAGCGAGAGGCTCCAGAGCAGGCCGGAGATGATGCCGGACAAGTGCTTTGGGCGATGGCTTCAGCACCAGATGGGACAGAGGACAGACAGGCACCTCTCAATGCTGATGGCTGTCAGGAGATACAAGCCAGTCCCGTACGTGAAAAGATCCAGGAAGAGGAATATCCCAAACTGCACTCCCACATTGAAGTGCATCAGGCACTGAACTGTTTCGATGGCAATGCAGAGCAGGTAGCCAAAGTCAGCGGCAGCCAGCTTCAGGATGTAGACAGTGAAGCGGTTCCTCCGGATGCGGAAGCCGAGGTACCACAGGACCATGCCATTTCCCACCATGCCAGAGGCAGAGCTGATGAGGCAGAAGCTCTCCATGAACTTGAGGAGAGCATATGACGGCCCTGCCTTTTGCACAGTCCCACTGCAATTAGTCCCTTCAGCCAAGCTTGAACTGCTTTGAAAGGAGAGCATTATGAACTGATCAGTCACTATGAAATAACCAAAATGGAGAAAGTTTCTTCTTCTCTCTGTTTCTGCAAGAGACAGAGGGGAATTTAGTGACTGATACACTGCTTTTATACTTACAGCCTTGTGGCCTGGGACAGCTATCGCTCACGGAGTATGCATGGCTGATGTGTGGGAAGGTAACAGCAAGGTGCTACATATTGAGGAGAAGGCAAAATCATGCAGAAATTTGGAGAGGTTGAAGCAGGAAGACAGGGTGAGGCAGTTCAACAGAGTAAAAAAGAGAAGCAGAAGGAAATATTGCTACTTATAGAGAGGGAGGAGCAGGAGATGAGGAGGGGGTAACTCTACGCAGTGATCGAGTGTGTGTGTGGATGTCTGTGAGAGAGGACATGAAGATGGAACAGCAGAGACAGAGAACATCCCAAAGCATTAATGATGGCAAGGAAATGCTGAACCTTTCCCAGAAATGCTTACCTTCCTGCCCCAGTGCATCGGAATTGACTGCTCAGAGAAGCTGGGACCTGGCATCAGCTCTAGTGTCTTTCTCTTGGTTTCTGATTCATCCCATGGATCTTCCGGGAAACAGTTTCTGTGAAAAAGACAAGGAAGTTGTTTCAGCCTGCAGATTCAGTTTCTGTCTCCTGTGGCGTAATGAAGCAGGTGTTGTCAGGAAGGAGTGTTTTCACTGTACTGAGGAGGCTGGGATGAAGTCAGCGGCAGATGAGAATGGGGCTCTCTCATGTTGTGAGGCAGTTTCCTATTTCTGCTCTACTTCTCTGGTTGCTTTTACAGTAGGTGGGGAGAAAATTACCTGCCAGGGATTCCATTCCCAGGGATGCTGTGGGATTTTGCATGCATCTGTGAAAGGCTCTTGGTGCGTTCGTACTCTGGCCAAATGCTGTTATAAAGGAGATGTACAAATGAGCAGTCAGTAGAGATTGCGGGAAGTTGTCAGAGTAACTGTATTCTGTTTTGTTTTTTCTTTCTTGGAATATGAGAATCAGCTGGAATGGGATTATTCCAGAGGAGGATGTTCCTTCTTCCAATGTTTCCTTCAAAAATCACTTCCTGTGCAATGTCTCGCCCCAAATCCTGCCAAGACCCCCAAAAGAGAAAGGGCTTGTCTGCTGTGCGTGGAGTGGGAAAGGGAGATCAGACATTGAGGCCTTCACAGCCTGGGTGCTAGGCATCAATAATCCTCTTTGGGCATTATCAGCCTTTGCCTGCCTCCCCTGAATGCTTCTGGGCCTCCCTTTGACAACATGTGTAAAAAGGTGCCTATTTCTTTCTCCTGCAGATAGGAGGAGTCTCCCCAAACTGCACAGGGCTCTAACAGCATTTGACGACTCGTTGTTCACCTCCGGCCCCGGAGAATTAAAGTATTTTAGCAGCTTGACATGAAAGGGACTTTATAAAAATAGTAAACACAGCGATTTATTCGCAGTAATACAACAGAAACCCTGCAGGCAAGAAGTATGCTTGTTGTGTGCCACTTATTTACAAAATGAAGAGGAAGAAAAGAGTTTTAACAGTGTGATTGTGCAAGCTTCAAAATGGGCAGGTGTTGGCTCCAGAGGGACAAATCTCACTCAGACTTCGGGTATCACGTGGTGAAGCAGCAAAGGTCTCTCTCTCTCTGCCTCTACAGTCAGGAATTGTCTTTGATTAGACAAATTAGACCTATTTTGTGATACTGTGACTTTTGTTTGCTACTTTTGTTTGATGTTTGAGGTAGGCTGAGGTGAGGGAGAGAAGAGGGTTGACTGCAGTAGGAGCTCTTGGAGTTGAGAGGGGGGTAGCTGTGGGAAAGGAAGGGTGGGGATAACTACTGAGGGCAGAGGCTTGGGAAAGTGAAGCAAATCAAGTCTTTTTAGAGTTTGACCCTTCTGCATGTGGTGAAAATTGGACTGCTCTGAAACACACATATGCACCTACAGATTCCTTCCTCCAGGCCTCAACCACATTACAGAAATACCAACAGTACCATGAGTGCCTTATGTTGCAATCAATGAGAAAATAAAGACTATTTCAAACGCTGGTGTCTAGGAGCTCTTGTGATGAGTGGAGTCAGGTTTGCTGACCTCAGGGCGGCAGGTGTCCCTTGCAGGCACCTCATGCCACTGGTACATGGACTATGTTGAGGAACACACTCAGCACTAACATCCTTGGCTGCCTGTCTCCTTTCAACCGTCCCCAGGGAAGCAGAAATGTGTTTTTTTTACAGGGTGCTGGTGGCCCCCGAGGAACGCATTCTTCTTAGCCATGACCACTGACCTTCTAGAGTGCTCTGTGTCCTGGCATCTTCCCAGAGAGATACTGAGCAAGTCAGAGGACAAACATAGCTCACATGCTGAGGGCATGCTCCATGGTAGGCTGGGCTGGCTATCTTAATGTTAGTTCAGGGCAGAAGATTCTGCACATGATCCCTATTCCTTGCAGTCATCCTATCACCGACTTCTTTTGGACCACAAGAAATATATTGCAAACATGTGGCAGATGGCACCTCTGAGAAAGCTTGTCTCTTACTGTCAGTGATTGAGAGGGTCTACGATGGTGGTTTACATCCTCTGGAGGTGCCTCTCACTCCATTGGGCATTCAGGGAATGTCAGGTGATTAGCTTTCTATCTAAGGCATTTCAAACAGATTTCATAATGTTAAATAGCATCAGCCTGGGCCATTGATATGTACTGTCATGTACTGTCATACTGGTTGTAATGGACGCCCTGTGGAGATATGCCGAATCATCAAAAACTTTGCATTCCATATAATGCAAGTGAAGTAACCATCCTATGACTTCCATAGACCGTGCAAAAGCATGCTGAAAAAGTCACTCACATTTCTCGTATATCTATTATAAGGCTTTGGTAAGATTGGTCTCTTGTCTCCAAAGCATATTCAAAACCTGAGTCTACTTCCTTAATGAAACTAATTAATGAAAGCCTGCATCAAATAGCAGCAGCATAGCTCTAGTTTCACAGACCTTGCAGAAGATGCTCTACTGCTGCTCAGGGTCACACAGATTGAGAAATTGTCAGTCCTCTCCCCTAATGCCTGCTGCTGATTTCACAACCTCCCTCAACACAACTTCTCATTCCCCAAGGGTCCACTGTCACTGCAGAACCTCCCTTAGCACACTCACCACTACCGAGTGTCCTCTTCTGACCTCAAAACCTCTCCCAACACAAGTTGTCACCATACCTTGTCCCCTACTACTTCGCACAACCTGTTCTACTGTAGGGTCTCCTTGAACTCTCTAGCCAGCCTTATGACACCTCAGCAGCCACAATTTTGCAACCTCTCCTAGTGTTACCCTTCAAAACATGATGCCCGCTTCTGATGTCACAAGGTCTTTCAACACAGCTTAGCACCCACAGTATTACCTGCCACTTCATGCTATCTTTCAGCACAGTCCCTCACCACACCTCAGGCACTTCTGATTTCACAAACTCCACAAAGACAGTCCCTGGCCATGTAGCATCCATTTCAAGTGTCACAACTTCCCTCCACACCGTGCCTTGTCCCCATCCTGCCCATCATCAAATTCACAACACACATTCACCATGGCTCTATCAACAACCCCCTTGCCAGTATTCACTATCCAGCTGCAAAACCTCGTTCATCTCACCATGCACAGTCCCTCCTTGTCCAAATCACAGCTCCCCTGAGCATGACCTGCTGCCATAGTGGTGTCCAGAGGCAGGTGCCAAGGGAAGTGGAATGAAAATGGAGAAAAGACCTTTCTCCTTTGCTGGCACTAAGCACACCCCTACGGGGAATTATTTTGCAGCAGGAGGTAGCAGCAATTCTTCATTTGGACTTGTGCATTAAGTCACCTCTGGTAGTCCATTTGGCTAGGGAAACAAAAGGACATGAATGTGATGCTAGCCAAGTTGCTGCCATGTGTGCCACTGGGTACAGAAAGTGGCAGGCTGACTCATACTAGGTTAGCAGGCCAGATGCTATTGGCCTGATCTCTGGCTTCTGTCATCTGTTGCTCCTCTTCCTTTCCCAAAGACTGTAAGACTTTGTTTACCTTCCTACCCAATACTCTTGTTTCCTGTAGTGACTACTGTTAACCCTCATTAAGCTGCCCAAGACTCCAGGTGACAGTAAAAGGATATTTAAGTTAGGGGACTATTTTCACCAAGGCATTTCTTTACCAGTATTTATTCTCATTAACTGTAGGATTTCTGTTTTCACTGTGGAGATCGCTGGCATTCTGTGCAGAGGAGATGGAGACATTAACTATGTTGCTATCAGGCCATTCCACATTTCCAGAAATTTCAGCAAAACAAAGGAAAGGACAGTAGCTGAGACAATGTCTTTCCTGACATCCATGAGGCATAAGCTACAAATACACAGTAGAGTTGAGAGAAATGATGAATTTGACTTGGGCCTTGGTTGAGATGATATGCTGATATAAATCAGCATGTCTATTTGCTTCGTTTGTTTCATTTCTTAGGTTCACCTTTGACTGCAGCTGCTCAGGTTAAGAAAGATGGGGCCTGTCATGACAGTGATATTTGTCCGCCCTAAGTTATTTTGTTTAAAAGCTAGATGTCCATTTCAGACCTAATCGCATCCTAAAATCAGTTCTGAGGTAGATCAGATGCATCTGCCTCCAGAGACATTCATTTTTTTGCGCAGAAGAGCCTAGAGTGACTAAGTCAGGGTTAAATTTGCTGACTTCCATTGGCATTAAATAGGTGACGTCCTCCCTCACTTTCCCAGTTCGTATATGAAGGATTTTTTTGACTGACTTGGTAATTCACTGACCTCTGTTAAAACATGCAAATTCTTGCAAAGAGGCTTTATTCACTCGATTTCCAGTGATGAAATTTCTGGTGAGATAGGACTTGGAGGGTCATCAAGAGGTCACCCAGGACATCTTCTGTCCCTATAAAAACTTAATCGTAACCACTCCTGAGAGAAATGAGCCCAACCTGTCCTTAAAAGACTCCTGTGATAGGAATTCTTTACCATCCCTGGAGGATGGTGACTCTTCCTACAGCTTGAGGTTTCTTTCTTTGTTTCCTTTAATGAGGATTTCTCTTTTACATGTTTTTTGGAATACACAGAAGTTACAAAAGGAGAAAAAATATCTAGATTACCAATGGACTGTTTTAGCCTTCACAATGCTAGGAAGCCAGAGCAGTGGACCTAATGGCCCTTTACACATGGGAAATCTATACAACTATCAGCTTGGAGTAAGGAAGAACTCCGAGAAGTGTTAACTGGATAGTTCCATGCATATGCTTGTCCAGCTGAATACTTAGCTACTCCTTTGACTGTTATTTCTTATGGAGAAACCCTGAAATGCCTTTGTGATATCATTATAAAAGCACTGACTGACAACTGTTTCTTTAAAATATATTTACTTAAACTTTTCAGTCAAGACAGAACTCATTCTCCTCCTTTGCCTCTTTCTTTCACGCCTTCCCTTCACTAAGCCTCCACCCCTCCCTCCTCCAGCCACAAGAGCCCTTCAGGTGGAAGATTTCCTGGGAGAGGGTTAAAGGTTGGTACTTAAACGGTTTTCTTCTCAGCCCTTTTTTCAGCTGCTGGGATATGAAAGCATCATTCAGCACACCCAGGTCACATCATCCACACAGCCTATTAAACCACTTCTCACACAGGCAGGAAACATCAAGATACACTTGTGACACACGAAAGCAAGTAATGAATTAGATGGGGTTGGATTATACACTAACAGCCACCTCCTAAGCAAGTTTTGGAAGCTTTCCAGAAGCCATTCTATGTTCTTTAAAGGTGCTGTGCTCTAACACATTCATACTAGGAGAGACAGAAGTTGAGGAGATAAAGCTGTACAGCCCTTACACAAAAAATTAGATCTCTAAACACAGGCGAGGTAAGTTTTGCAGCTTCTCTGGCTTCTCGCTTTGCTGCGCTTTGTTTGCTTTGCTTTGCTTTCCTCTTCCTTTTCCTTTCTTCTTGCACAAATGTGAAAATACAGGAAGGAACTTCCACTGAAGTTATCAACTGTCTCTAGTTATCTTTGGCTAGAATCATATACAGAGCTAGTTCTACAGCCGCAGATTCGATTGCTTCGATATTATTCTTTTGTTTCCCATAACCACCTGAGATTTTAGGGAAGAATGCATGCAGTAAGGAGATGGTGCAATTTCTCACCCTTTTTGAGATGTTAAGAGTACACATGAGATTCATTTTATTTTGCAGCTGATTGCATTATGTCATATAGCTCAGGTCTACCCCTGCAAAGGCACTTGAAGAGATAAGCCATAACTGGTGGCAATCCTCTACTGAATTAGTCATTCTAGTAATCCTCTTGGAGTCAGCAGTAAGAAACGGGTACCTGCAGCACATGATTCATCACATCTACAAGTAGACTGGTCAGGTGTAATATGCCTAGCTTAGGTACAGGTGCCTACATGACTTAAGGCGATGAGATGAGATCAGACAGATGGGTAGTTTGTTAAATGCAGTTTGGTGGTGATGGAAAGGACTTTATCAAGCAAGATACATAGTCGAGCTGTCTGAATTGTGAATCGGTCCTTTTGTAGATGCACACCATGTTTCTAGCTCAGGAATTTGCCATCTGCTGGTATTCAGGCATACAGTTTCCCCTGACCATTTCTCTCTTGGTCGCTCCTTTCTGACTGCCTAAATATGGCCCTGCGATTGCTGTGGTATGCTTCCAGTCATGCTCTGGCTTGGATGGAGCCCAGCTATTTCTTTTCGACTGGGTACTGCACAACCATAAAGGTGTGCTCATTTCATCCCTGTCATTTATTCTGTTGAGAAGTCTACGTCGTTGCTCAGTAGAAGGAAGAGGGGTAGAAAGGATCACGACCTGGTAAGACGAGGGAGAAACTGACCTCACGTTGTTCTTACTGATCCTTTTCCTTGTTGAAATATCTGAAAGGAACCATCCATGTAAAGTTTACCCTTCTGCTTGAAAAACTTTCATCTAGTGTAAGTACAACTGTAAGCATAGGAAAAGTCCCTACTTTTCTCCACTTCCTCTCTCGGCTTCACTTTGTGGGTTTGAAAGTAATCTTGGGTTTTCTCAGTTTCAGTGTTTCCTGTGGATGCTTCATCACTTTGTGCCTGCACGAGAATTTCTGATTATGCTGCAGATGGAAGTAGTTGGTAGATAACTTGGATTAACTGAATCATTCTGCCGATTTGCTCACAGATCACCAAGACAAATGAGAAGACCTCGTTGTGATGTAATTCTGCAGGACTTAAAATGGTGCATTTTAACACCAGCTGACGGGGAATGTTTTGATGCTAGAAGGAAGCCCATACAGTGGATATTTTTATTAAAAGAGTGCCTGCTTTTGGCTGACCTTAAACTCTCTGTGAAGAGTTTCATCTGGTGGTTCCCAGACTTCTTTGACCAAGGGAATTCTGGTGGTCTGGGTGCATAATGGCAAGCTAGAGACGTTACACTCTTTCTAAAGATGTAGGCTACTCATTTATTAGTGACATGTAATGCTCGATGGGTTATAGCTGGAACACAGGGTGAACCAAAGAAGTCCCATGTTTATGCTGGAATGTGACCTTGTCTCGAATGAGAAACTGTATGGATGTACAAATGCCTAGGGACAAGGAGCTCAGGCATAACCTAAAACAGGTGGATGGCATACAAAAAGCTCTGAGCTACTTTCTGGAACCAAAAGGGATTATTCTCTAAAGGTCATTCTAACCTGGTGGTGCTAATTTGCTTAAGCTCCTCATCGTGAATGGAGAAAAAAAGGGTTCTGCAAAGGACCCTAATTCAGTCATTCTGAATCAGCCTATAGAGAGACTTATGCTGGCTGTTGAAGGAGTTTAGTTAGATTAGCTTCATTAAGCTAAGTTAACCCTTGAAAGCATCACGCAGAGCGTATCAAAAATCATACTAGGTAAAATCAGTACAGTGCTGGGACAGAAGATCTCACAAGAGTCTTTCATTCTTCCTTCCTCTGATAGAAACAATGCTGAGACTTAGAACAATGTGAAATACTACATTAAGTCATATGTGCAATTTTTTTCCCCTCCATGATAGATAACCTTCCCAGAACTCCTTTTTCAGCCTGTGACATTTCATATTTACGTTTCAAAATGTATATACACAAGAGAGTGCTTTTCTCTGCATGTGGTTACATTTCCCTTCTAAACAAGAATTCAAAGATCACGTGTACTTATAAAGCAAATCATCATTCTGAGCAATATTTCCAGGTATTCTTAAAGACACCCATTTTACAAAGATTGCTGTCAGGGACTTTGTCTCCCCTGAGGGCAAACATGCTGCATTATCTGCCTTGTAGTGCCCAAGGTGAACACTCTGGCCGTGTCCTTAGTGCATGGAAGGCTACCAGCCATGGAGCCAGTCTTTCAAAATCCTGGAGGACCAGGATTAAGGAACATATCACAGAGTGCACCTATCTCCGTGCCACCAAAGCCATGGCAGAAGCTTTGTACTGTGGAGAATTAAGTAGCTGTGAAAAAATACATGACAGAAACTAAACACTTCATAAACTTAATACTAATGCTATATTTTTCTTGGTTTGTATCCACTTCCGATATAGAACTCATTATTAATAATGAAAAAATGCTGATGAATCATGTGTCTCTCTTTGTTTTCCCAGGTGTGTAAGCTGTATATTGCATATTGCCACCCGACTGATCAACATGGAGAACGTAAGCAGCGTGAAGGAATTCATTCTTCTGGGCCTTTCAAAGAACCAAGGGGTGCAGAAAATATGTTTTGTGGTGTTTTTGTTCTTCTATATTGTTACTGTGGCAGGAAATCTGCTCATCGTTGTCACTGTAATTAGCAGTCAACGTCTGAACTCCCCCATGTATTTCTTTCTCTGCCACCTGTCCATTGCAGATATTTGCTTCTCTTCTGTCACAGCTCCCAAAATGATTGCTGACTTCCTTGTTGAGAAGAAAACCATTTCCTTTGGGGGTTGCATGGCACAGCTATTTGGGTTTCATATCTTTGCCTGCGCTGAGATCTTCATCCTCACAATGATGGCCTATGATCGCTACTTTGCCATATGCAGACCCCTGCACTACACCACCCTCATGACCAGGCGTGTGTGTGGCTGGATGGTGATGGGTTCATGGGTGGGGGGCTTTGTGCACTCCCTGGTGCAGACCCTCATAACCGTTAGCCTCCCTTTTTGTGGCCCCAACAAAATTGACCACTACTTCTGTGATGTCCATCCCCTACTACAACTGGCCTGTACCGACACCTATGTTGTGGGCATCATTGTCGTTGCCAACAGTGGAATGATTACTTTGGTCTCTTTCGTCATCCTGGTCACGTCCTACATTGTCATTTTGTTATCCTTGAAAAGGCGAACGTCCGAAGGGCGGTACAAAGCCCTCTCCACCTGTGGGTCCCACATTACTGTGGTGATTCTCTTCTTTGGGCCATGCACATTCACCTACATACGCCCATCCAGTAGTCTCTCGGAGGACAAGAGCGTAGCTGTCTTTTACACAGTCATCACACCCATGCTGAACCCACTCATCTACACGCTGAGAAATGAGGAGGTGAAAAGTGCCATGAGAAAACTGTGGAATAGAAAAGTTTGGCGTGAAAAGGGTGAGGTGTAGAACTGTGGTAACATTTTCTCAGGAGCTGAGAAAATCAAGTCTCTCTCACTATAATTCCATTTCGAAAAATTTACTGAAAGCTCCCTTTTGAAGAAAAGCTTGGTTTTAGCTGTTGCAGTAATTGGGAAGACGCTGAAAGTTCATGTTTTGATTGGAATGGCATTGTAAACTCTGTGACTAGCAGGGATTCCCTTTATGTTCTCTTTTTGAATAGCACAGGCCCAGGACCGGGGCTTCCAAGCACTGCTGAGACACCAGCAATTAAATAAATGAATGCTATCAAAAATATTAAAATGTGTTCCAGGCAGAGCATCCCATTAGTCCGAGCTCTCCCAGGTGTAAACTTTCCGTCAGACAAACTCCATCTGCTCTGTAATCTACTCAGCTAGGAAACGATGGCCCAAGGTGTCTGCAAGGCTGTTGGTCCCCTGCTGCTGGAAGCAATTGTACCAAAGGCTTCCTTCCCCTTTACTTTGGAGTAAATGCCTTCTTAGGAGTACTGCATTGTCATATGCTGAATCCATGGGTTAGCAGTTAAACTGCTGATATTAGATGCTGGTTGGGTCATTTGCTGATGCAGATGATATGAGGAGAAGCTTCTCCCCTTCCCATTCCAGTGCAGCTCTCTGCCTTTCTGCAGTAGTTCACATATCACTAATGCCCTCCTTCCTGACCATCCCCTCTGCCCTTCATCTCTGCCTCAGATTTTGCATTTTAATGTTTATTACTAATAGAGAATCAAAGATCCAAGTGAAAGATAAATTGCTCACTGTAGGAAATTGTCGCCACCAAAGAAAGCATTTGGGGGCAAAGAAAGCATTGGGGGGCACAATTTTACATGTCAATGAAAAAAAAGAGTTATTCAGTAATAATTCCTGTACGCAGGATAACTCCTAGCCCAACAGGGCACATCTACAGGCCCAGGCAAAGGAAGAAACATGTATTCCAAGGGAATAGCTGGAGCAGCTACTCCTGCAGGAAGGAAGAGATGTGAAGATGGAAGATTAAATCATCTCAGAGCCAGTCACAGCTGCCACAGGGAGGTTAGTTCTAGCAGCTAAGGTTCTCCACAAGGACGAAGGAGCCACGAGGAGCCACGGGACCCTGACTTCTACCTTGCCAGGAGGAAAAGAGCAAATGAGCTGCGTGAGGGAGAAAGACATCTGTGTAATGCACTCTGAAAGTAACTAAAGCACTTTCTTTTTTCTTCCTTCACTTCATGTTCCCTATAAACCCTTGCTTGCACTTGTGTTGCACCTTAACATGGCTTAAGTGTGGTTCAAGATAAGAAGGTGTTCCCTGCACAGGAGAGCGGCACATCTACGGACCAAACCCTGGGACAATGTCGCAAATGCTCTGGTTCCCCGAATGTCCTCTGCTCTATGCAGGGGGTGGCAGAGTGGGTTCCCATTTCACAGGCATGCACCAGTACACCGCGGACGTCTCAGTGTCTTCTCCTCACCGTGGTGGGTTATGTGGATGGCAGCCAGCAGGACGGAACTGGGATAAATCCTGATTCTCAAGGCTTAGAGGGATAGTGTCCCTCAGGCCTGGGCCAGCATGTCCCTCACCCAGCATTCACACTCTGTGGACACAGCTAAAGGTGGCACCAGCCCCACCTATTTGTAGCAGTCTAAATTCTTCATGCAATGAAGGACAGTTGTCTAGCTCAGCACCACTGTCAACAGAGAGGGACAGGCGCCTTCAGAGGTTGGTCTGTCTCATCCTGTGTGGGGCACGTAGAAAGACAGATGGGGCCCACTGACCCCCTTCATACTGAAACTGCTGAGGGGTTAGGGCACACGGCCAGTTCAAGCTAAGGCTTATAATTTAAAAACTCTTTTGTTTTGTTTTTTTTAAATGTTTTGGGGAAGAACGCCATGATTTTTCTGATTTCTCTTCCGGCTGGCGGGTGCTAGCAGGCAACAGCAGGACCATAGCTTATGGAAGGTGTGAACAACAACAGCAACAACAACAACATTTGATTCCTCTACACATTGGCCCAGATTCTTATAATGACTTAATATGAGGACTAACCAGCTGCTTCTATATTTTGCATTGCCTGAGTAAAAATACCTGGCAAGTAGTGAGGCCTGACCACAAACATTTTTAAAGTCTTGAAATAATTTCCTCATTTACTTCTTGTTTCAAACGTGTACAGACCAGATGTCTAAGTGCCAACAGTCATATAGCACAGTTCTGATATTTATTTATGCTGCAAACGTGCAATGGTAAGAGCAAGTTAATAAGAAAGAAGAAAGCATATGTGAAATATTGGCTTGGAAGGGAAAAAATATCTGACACATGTAAGAGTCATCTTTACTCAAAAAATGTTTGATTGCAAGGGTAATGTGAACACAAACTCTTGCAAATGGTCAGCCATGACATTGATTTTAAATAGAAATGTTTCCAAAAGAAGTACATAGCTAATACTAAATGAAGTCCATTTATCTGGACAGCATTGGAAAGCAAGCAAGAAAGCAAGCAAACCCCCACACAATGTGACATGGTCTAGGTGATCACGCTCCAGAGTCACCCTGTAGAGATTACTCTAATAGCTGTCCAAAATATATATTTTAGCTCCCTGTCCACTGATTCTTTCTGACAAAGAAAATTTCACATGCCTCTGGGATCTCGTTGCTTCTGGTAAGCTTGTGCTTCTGCTGTGCAATTTACTTGAAATATTTCTGCCACAACTTCCCCATCTGGAGAGAGAAAGAGAGTTGTTCTTGCAGATACTCTTGGAAGTTGTTTTTGCAGAATGAGAAATGGAGCTAGACATTCAGGCTGTCCGTTTCATCCTCTGTAGTTTTCAGCCCTGGCAGAGATGTGGACTGCTCTCGTGACACACAAGAAGCAGCTTGGAGCTGAGAGGTTTTGATGAAACTGCCTGAAGTGGTCCAAGAAGGTCATCAGAGAATAGCAGGCAAACTTTTGGAGACTAGCAAATATAAACTGTGCAAGTTTTCTGATCTTGCTTCTTTGTTTTGTTCAAGCGTGACTATGAAATCCTGCCTTTGAAAAGAGGCATTACTGTTGAGTGGCTTTTGTGAGGTGCATTTTATGAAGTAGAAAGAACTCTTTTTTTTTTTTTTTTTACCCTTTGTTTTAATTGGTGTCTTCTTTGCTTATTTTTCAGTTATATGCCATTTCCAGAAATATCTGTCAAAAGGAAGTTTCTGGTGTTGCAGAGTCAAGGAGTCAATAGGTAGCTGCAGCACTGCCTATGTACTCAGTCTTAACTTGTCCCCTCTAGCTGCACACATCGTGGCAACAATGCTCTTAACACACACGCTTTGGGCCTCCCCACACTGCTTTCCCTCTGCCCACGGAGTGGCATGGAGATAGGGACGGAGACATGAAAGAATATTTCCTCTGCTGCTGAAGTTGGAGGGTGGAAGAGGCAGAGATCTCGTGAGAAAGAACTGATTGACCTGTGATTGTGGAACAGGATTAAGGTCCCAAAGGACTTGCCAGTATTGTAGACACTGTTATGCAGCTCTTGCCCTCTGTCTTTTCAGTGTAGAAACTGAACACTAGTGATACTTGCGTACTGCACTAGAGTGCAGCAAAGGTGAATACAAGGGTGTTGGTGAGTAAAGGAGATTCAGCAGCGGTGTATTTATTACCCCAGGGGCATCACAGGTGTGTTTATGGGGGTTTCCATGCCCAGTCCAGAACTTGGCTGAGGTGTACAAAAACCTTACTGACACATCATTAATGCAGATTATCTCCAGTATTCACCCATGTACTGTAGGAAAGGTGGTCTGAGGAAACACAAGCCCGCTCTTTTGGAGACTGAGGTCGCAACCCAGAAACTCATGAGCAATAACTGGAACCAATCCACACAAGATGTAGCCCAGTACAGCACATATAGCACAATGACTCTCCTGCTTCAGGTTTCCTGGCATCCCTTGAACATGGTCTGATTTCACTTAGGGCGCCTTAAAGACAGTTTGTGCCTAAAGGCACATCTCTGCTAAACAGACATGAGGTAGGTGTCCACTTTACCTCCTCCAGAAGGATCTACACTGATAGTTGAAGTGATGTTAATTAGCCAGCTGCCTTGTGTCATGATGTGAATACTGACGGTTGCACAAAAATGCATGGACTTTCTACCAGAGTCAGAGAGCACTAGTAAGGACTAGTTCTGTTGAATTCCCTCAGAGGGTTGAAAAAGAAAGTACGTTCACTGCTTGAGCAGAATTCCTTAGGGCATGACTAATGTGTTGAGACTCAAATGGTAACATGTACTATCCGTCTCAGTCAGTTTTTCATTTCCAAATCAACACTTCAAAAGTGGATGTTTAGGGAGCCTAGCAGCTAGTCTTCCTTTTTAAAAGGGGCAAAGATCAGAAATATGAATCTGGAGGATATTTCCACCAACTCCCTCAAGCAAATAAACGGACCTCCCTATTACACACTTCAGTAATACATTCTGAGTTAGGTATCAACTGTCACTCCTTGAGAGAAGCATTGACTTTGAAAGGAAACTTTCCCCAAAAGACATAAAAGGGAATACATTGATATTGAACATACCAGTGATCGACATGGATGTGTACTGATAACACTGTGTTTCTAATGCCATCACAGGTGGCTTTATTCTGTGCTTCAGGTCCTGTCTACGTGACATATATGAAGAACAAAAACAATGTGACAGAGTTTGTCCTCCAGGGACTCACACAAGATGATACATTAGCAAAAGTATGCTTCACATTCTTCTTAGTCTTCTATGCCACTATCATTCTTGGAAACCTGCTTATCATCCTCACTATACAGAACAGTCAACAGCTGAACTCTCCCACCCCATACTTCTTCCTGAGTTGCTTGTCCTTTGTAGATATCAGTTACTCTACTGTCACTGTTCCCAAACTCATTTATGACCTTCTTGCTGAAAAGAAGACCATCTCTTTTGTGGGCTGCATAGCACAGCTCTTTGGGGTCCTTCTCTTTGCCTGCACTGAGATGTTCATCCTCATAGCAATGGCGTATGATTGTTACACTGCTATATGCAAGCCGCTTCATTATACAAGAATTATGAACAAGCATGGTGTGGCCGGCTGGTGGCAGCTTCGTGGGTGGGAGGCTGTGTGCACTCCCTGGTGCAGACCCTGCTCACCACTCAGCTAGTGTTTTGTGGGCCCAATGAGATCGACCACTACTTCTGTGATGTACACGCTTTGCTGAAGCTGGCCTGCACTGACACCTACGTGGTTGGTTGCATCGTGGTTGCCAATAGTGGTCTGATTTCCTCGGGCTCTTTTGTGGTTCTTGTTGTGTCCTATGTCATTATTTTGGTCTCTTTGAGGACACGCTCTTCCAAAGGGCGTCTCAAAGCACTCTCTACCTGCACCTCCCATATCACTGTTGCACTTCTGTTCTTTGGGCCATGCGTTTTCATCTATATGTGCCCTTCCACCATCTTCTCAGCAGACAAGAGTAGAACTGAAACTAAATTCAAGGTTTCATGTAGCTCTCATCTTTCTTTGGAAATTGTCAGTCAAAAGGATGTGAGCATATTATCATCAGTCAAACCCGAGCCTTTGGGGTGGTAGTGGGGCTTTTACCTTTAGACACCTTAGAGCTGTGTAAGTCTCAGGTCTAGGCTTCTCCTGGCATTAAGAGGAATAACTAGGTATTTTGAGAGGGTATGCTTTCCCACTAGCTCCTACGAGCTTCGGAGAGTGGTGTCTGCTCACGTTTCTACACAAAAAAAGTGATGGTGGTGCTAAGCTTCCAAGAGAAAGCAAATCCTTCAGGATGGCACAGCACAAGCAGGTTTCATCTCACATATATTGGTGTGCTGACATGAGGTGCCTCAACTTGAGAGAGCTGCTGAAGACAGCAAGAGACCTTTGAGGGGACTGCGATTCATTGCATGGTAAAATAGGAGCATGAGAGGAGCAGGATGCTGCACTAGGTGTCTGCCTTACAGTGAAGGGTGACATACACCGTACTAGACTTTCCAAGGCTCCCAGGAACACTGATGGACACAGAGGCCGTTCCCCAATGCCAGGCATTCACTCCGATTTTCATCAGTCTGTGCCAACCTGGTGTCTCTGGGAACGCTTCATTTAAAGGAGCTCTGCTAACACCTTTCCAAGGCCTTGGCCTTATGTCACAGCTGAGCTTTATAATCTATCAGAGCAGCAATCCAAGCACGGTTAAATACCATAGTCAATGTTGGAGCCACAATCCAGTTTAATCGTCAGGTCATTTTTCACCGCTTTATTTAGAGACTGGATGAAGTTTCATACTTTGGCCCTGTCGTCTGGTGCTTTACACTATAAAGATCTAAGGAACAGGTATCTCAGTGGAAATATGGGGATCCAATATCTCTCCATACTCCATAAGATATAACCTAATTCCTAGCTGAACACTGAAAATTTCCCTAAAATTCTTAACAGTACTGTTCTTGATCCATCAAGTTTTCCTCAACTGTTTGCAGCAGGGAAACCCCCAAATGCCCTTACGACCTCCTGACTCTGGGCAATGCTGTTCTACTGCAAATGGACTTACTTTAGCATTGCTGTCATGACAAGTGATTCAAGGCAGGGATTTTCCCAAATCTCCTCCTGGAACTGAGATTTGGGGAAGGGAAGAAGAGGAACAGGATTCTGGATGGTGGATCAGAAGGCTTTCTTAGAAAAGCAAACTGTAGATTTGAAGAGACAGCAGCTCTTTAACATTTTAAGTTCCCTAATTTTGTCTGGGTTTCTCGAGGTGGAGACTAAGGCATAGGTGAATGCAGGACTGAGATGAATGTGGGGCTTATGAAAATCTGTTCTTTTTGATGATATTTGTCAGAAAGCATATTTAGGTTTGAGATTGTGATTCTTGATTGAAACATGCTGCCGGTTCTGCTGATGCTTAGCTCGAGATGGCTTTGACTATCTTAAACATCAGCGCAGAGAGAGGTGTGCAGACATGACTCATTGCTGTGCAGGGAAGCTCTTTGATGACGATCTACCTGTCTTTTTCTGGAAGAGTAGTAGTGTACATTGCTCTTCCCAGAGACCTGTAAACATACACAGGAAAATAAAATGATGCCTGTGATTTCTTTTCAAGCTATTTCCTTCCTTTGAGCTGGGAGTCCAGTGAAAGAGACAATTTTGGACAACTCAGAAATCTGGTTTAAAAAGCTCACATCTCTGTTCAAGATAAGGACAGCGCAACATTGGTATGTGCAAAAACGGTGAACTTCACATATCTGATGATACGTAATGATGAGAAATGAGTCACCAAATGAAATACTGATCTGTTTTATCCAGTAAGACAAGAGTAGATACTGTAGATACCAAGCCAGTTTATTCCCCCCTTGAGCCATATCTTCAGAAGTACTTGCCCATTTCAAGAAGCAGACAGCAGGATTAAAACCAGCCTATAATGGTTAGGTACACAGTTTAAGTGAGCAAAATGCTTACCCTGCTTAGATGCACAAAAGACCAGACTGCCTTTACACACTGAGTTATCTTTGCATAGTTGGCTGTTGTTTATCTCCAACCTACCCAACCTTTTCTGCCCTAAAGCACAGCAAGTAGCCCAGTTAATTCTCAGAAAAGGGCTTCAATGAGCTTGCTATCAACAGGTTGCTCTCTTCCATGGACTACTTGGGAAACTGAAGGAGGAAATTTCCCTCTCCTGCCCCAACGTGAGGAATCAAACACTGGATTAGGTGCAAATTTGTAGAATCTCCATCTGTGCTGACATTTAAAGTTCAGCTGGATCGGGCCGGAGCAATCTGATCTGACTGAACCTGCTGTGAGGAGGAGGTTGGACTTGATGACCTCCAGAAATCCTTCCCAACCTAAATGATTCTATGATTCTATCTGCAGATTGAAAATGATCTTTTTGATCTCTAAAATGAAGAAATAGGGCTACCTTCCTTGCCTGAAGGTGTGAGATATTTTATGCCGTATTGACCCCAGAAATAAACTCTTATTTCAAAAGCTACAGACATTTCATGTACCTTCGTAAGAGTGAGTAGCTTCCTTCTTCACTTCAAAGACATCTTACTGAAACAAATCAGAAGATTTATCTAAATAGAAAAACTTTAGGACTTCACACTTGCAATAGAGCCCCTCCCTGCTCCACCTGCCCAGATAAAGTTTATTTGCTTCGATGTTTGCAGAACTATGCAATTCAGTACTGCCTTTAGAGCAACAGCTCATTCTTTTCACTGTATGTTGCAGCTGACCTGCAGCCTGGGCGTTGTGAAACATTAATGGAGTGACACGCTGAGAAACAACTTCAATATGAAATGTGATATTCTAACACTCAGCTTGCAGCTTCGGAATTCTTTCTTCAGAAAAATGGTGTTACTTGGAAGTACTTGGTGTATTTATGCCTCTCGATGCAGTTTAATGTCTGTAAATTAGATCTCCTGCAAGACACCAGGCCTTAATTAGGAGTCTCAGCAGATGCACTGTAATGAAGAATCTTTCTGTGAATTAATTTCCCCTACCCTTGGTTAGGGGTCTAGTCAACATCTATTCTGGGCTCCTCCTATAGACAAAGGAAGCAATATCACCTTCAAAGGACAATTCATCCCATCTTAAGATAAGTGTGATAAGCAGAAGGAATCATCCTCTAAGGGTGTCTTTGTTGTCATTGATTATAGGACATGCCTGTCTCCTTCCCTGCCCTTACTACTTTTTACTAGTGATACTGATGACATAAGTATCCTAGCAAATTCAGTGAACCCTAGTCTGTCCCTATCAACTGACAAACAAGGCTTAACAAAGCTTTAGACTGCAAACTTTCATATAAATTCTTTTAATAATAACAAGACCATATTCACGTAAATAGCAGTACAGTGTAAGATATCAGAGGAATCAGTTCTGCTTATCTGACTCTGAAGAGCTGCAGTGCAACTCTGTGGAGTTTAAGCATTAAGTATGCCATCTGAATGTGAATCCACCTCTGTTATTAATTATGATCAAACTTGATAATTCTTCCTCTCATTAAAATCCACAGTCCTGATACACAATTAGCTGGTTTTTCCACAGAAGACTCCTGTTGTCTCTAATAACACATCTACCCTTGGACTCGTGTCCTTTGTTAGATAACCTCTTTGGCTCATGGACCATCTAGTTTCAGGCAGCCTGCTCATCTGTGGAGCAGATATTTTGCTGTGATAACCTGTTCATCTGTGGACCATCCAGGCTCAGATTATGTGTCCATCCATCGGCGTAGATTTTTCTTCAAATGCAGATAGAAAATTCTTCAAGTAGGTAATCGCTGGTGATTTGCTTAGAGTTCTGGTGCCTCTGGCTTAACACTGCCTTTGCACTTTCACCTAATCCCACATATAATTTTCTTGTAAGGTCCTTGAACAATTAACTCTTTTGAAGAAAAGAAAAATAATGGTCTATTGGAAGATGTTGACATAGGTATCATGTTTTAGTAAACAGTTTGCCATTAACCTCTCTCTGTTCTTGCAATATCACTGGACACTTATTGAAATTACTTTACGATAAGATGATGAAGACAGCTGTTCTGGGAAGCTGAGGAGCCTTTGAGACATACGAACAAAGACCCTTCCCCTGATTCTGGCAGGACTTTAAGGACATCTCTACCTGCCAGGAAATCTAGCTTATTTGTGCTACTTCGAGGGCTTAGAGGTTGTTCGACAAACTGTTGGCCTTCAGAGCAGAGAGCTGAATTGGGTTACTCAGCTGAAGAGTGATCTGCTCTGACTGTCCCTAGCAGGGAAAGTCATCAGTGGGGCTTAGGCAGGCAGAAATGTCCCAGGTAACGCAGCCTTAGTTAGACTGTGCTTACAGTGGCTGCTCGTGTTGTGGAGTGGGGGCGACTCCCGGGACAAGGAATGTGCAGTGCCATGTGTAAGATGATGAGCGAGGGAAGCTCGTCTCTTTGGGCTGCACCATGAGGTCTGCAATGTATTTGCATTGGACTGAGTCCTCTTCCAGACTGCATTAGACTGGCAATGTAATGGCTTCCAGAGTTCTCGTCTAGACTATGAGAAAGCCATGGTGTTCAGAAGATAGCTGGGTTAAAAGTGGATCAACAGGTATTGCTTGTCTGCGTTATTTATCTTTCTTTGCTGTAGTCCTCTCTCACAGTTTAGTCAGGAATATCTGCAACCCACATGGTATTCTAGGAAGCATGAAAATGTTTGCTTGCAGAAAATTTGTACTTCTAGATGCTGCCAGAGTTGCTCTGGGAACTGACTGCTTATTGCTTAATGACACCTGTCAGTCTTAATGATAAAGCTATGGCTATGGAAGAGTGGAACATATTTCTTCCTCAGACACTACGTTTACACATTAAAGGGTCTAAGTGGTTCAGGATGGGCAGAATGGGTTGCTCTGAGTGATGACCCCCAGTGAGAGGGAGTGTAGCTTTTTATGGGACCTTTACTTGCAGTCCTTCCTAAGGATAGGGAAAAATGGTCTTGCACCCATTTGTCCAATAACTCTGTGTATTGAAGCAGTGTTATAGCAGGTTCCGTTTCCTTCTCTGTGCTACTTCCATGGCCAAAGCAGCTGAGACTGAAGTCTTTCTCTACTGAAGCCAGTGGCTTTTTGTTCTCTGAGAGCCAGCTCCCTGAGTCAGATGGAATGTGATCCAAAACCAGAACTCAGGGCAGCATTAAGCTGCATTAACGTGGACTTGAAATAATTCCATAAACCTGAGCTGGTCACTCTACACTCTTCCTGTAATTCCCAGATATAAATATAGACCTTTCAGGGGAGACAGAGACAGGTGTGATCAATCTCTCTCCCAAAACTATGGAGGCAAACAGACTTTTATTTGCCTTCATGAGCTATAGAAAGAGCCTACAAGTTTGGTTTATGCTTTGGCAGCTCATTAACAGAAGTCTAAACTTAAGTAAGATGAATCCCAGCCTCAGCATTTGTAAAAAATTCTTCTGTGCGCACATTTTTAGCCTGCGATGAATGTGAATTGGTTCAAGGATATTCACCCACAACAAAAGAGGGTAGGCTGTCCCTCAGGACCACCTGCTGTGTGGTGACTTTGTTCTTGCATGGAAGACTCGAGTCGCCCACATCACTAATACTGTAAACAGTCTAAGGTGCCTGATGAATGTGACCCACTTTTGCTGAAAGGTTAATGATCACCTTCAGACTGTGAGTCAGGAAAAAAAAGACTACAAGGATGTATGAGGTATAGGAATGGAAACAGAACATGGAGGTGATACTGCTGAACTGGTACTAGTTAGCAACAGTCGAAAACAAAGCTGGGATGTCTTCAAGGCATCAAACTTGAAAGTAAACCTTAGGTGAAAATAATCACCGTCAAAAGTGTCACAATTGTACTTTCTCACAGTAAAGCTGTAGCTCTTGCTATTACAGAAAAGTCTTTAATATTACAGTTATTTCTTTCTTCGCTTCTGCATTCACTTTTCTCCTACTTCTGTTGCATAACGAGCAATTATTTCAGAATAAATTCATCCATGAACAGCTGTACTCATCATTTTAATTTTTTAAGCACCTGTTCCAACTCCTTTGGAGGTTTTATTGACTGACAAACAATTTTCTCCATGTAACAGTCTGTTCAGTGCCTCATTTTGAGGACCTCCTTGGTCCTCAAGCTGTAGACTGTGGGGCTTACCATTGTATAAAACACATATATCACCTGATCTTGGTCAGGCAAGGAGCCAGACCTGTGGGGTGTGTAGCTGGAGTGCCAAAGAATATGGCAAAAACTCTCAAGTGCACAGGATGCACAGGTGGAGAAGGCTTTGGGTCTTCCCTCGCTGGAGTGGCACCTCAGGATGGCAGAGATGATGTAGATGTAGGAAATGCGTACCTCCAGTATGACAAAGATGTCACCTAAGATGCAAAATGCTATGATGATGATCTTGTTAACCCCGATGTCAGAGCAGGAGAGGCTCATCAGGGGTACCACACCACAGAAGTGACTGGTGATGCTGGAATGGCAGAAGGACACCCCAAAGGCACAGCTGCTGTGTATCATTGAGATTAGAGACCCACAAGAATAAGAACCAAGTCACAGCTGGATGCTGAGACTTCATGACATGACGACTTTGAATAGCAGTGGTTTACAGCTGGTCATACGCCATCACAGCCAGAATGAAACATTTGTTGGTGCAAAATGTAGAGAAACAATACATCTGGGCAGCACAGCCACCAAATGAGACAGCTTTGCTCTCTGCTAAGAGACTGGCCACCATCCTGGGGGTGATGCCTGAGCAGCAGAGGTCTAAGACTGCCAAATGGCTAAGGAAAAGCTATTTGGGAGGGTGGTTTGGGGAGACAATCCTTATTAATGCAGTCAAGGCCAGATTTCCAACTACAGTCATCAGGCAAATAATTAAAAGCATTACAATGAGAGTGGGCTGTGCTTCTGCCTTGGTGATTAGATCTAGGAGGAGGAACTCAGCTACTGTGGTGTAATTTTCTGCTGCCGTTTTGCTCAGATATTTGTTCACATTAGGTAAGCAAGCTTGTCTTGATACACTCTGGAGAACAACTGGCAAAAAACGATCATGATCATATGCTCCCGCTAGCAGTGACCAGCTTACTTCCTTTGGTCAACGAGGACAATACTGATTTCATCCAAAATGCCATTCTGAAATGGAATCACTTGTCTGTGTTATCCCAAACCAGCTGCAAAACACATTATCTACCTAGATTGTTCCAGTGTGAAGCTGGAGCACTATGAATGCCACTAAGTCACAGTCTAATAATGGTAAATACATAGGTATCAATGTTCAAGAGCTGTTAGTGGCAAGTAGGCTAAATGAGACTGGAAACAGAAGAAATAGTCTCTGACAGATCTTAAAGAGGTAGGAACATTTCCCAGTTCTTTGAATTCTTAAATCAACATTACATATGCTAGTGAGCATTTCAATGACTACTGTTTCCAGGGTCTGAGGGCGCTAACAGGCCTTAATGGGCCTGATCATCCTCGCCTGAGGCAGCCACTTGCACCTCCTGCCCATGGGCCCAGGAGCCCCATTTAAGCTCAACCCTGGGCCTTCAGTTTCTGTCTGAGCTTCCCTAGAGGAGCACTGATCTCCAGCTCAGCTCAGCGTGCAGACTCCATTGCTGTGGACCCTGCCCTGTGGACTGACTTCCCAGCTTGACCCTGGATCTATCTTGCCACTTTGGGCCTGCCCAGTAGGCACTGGACTGTCTCTGTCCCTGGTTACCTGATCCTGACTCTGACCCGCAGGCTGACTTCTCAGCTTGACCTCATACCTGCTTCATCACCAGGAACTCTCCTGGTCATCTGGACTCTTGGTTGAACTCGGCTACCATCTCTAGGTCTTCTCTGCCCACCTGCTCAGGGCCAGAGGGACAGGCCCTGGCTGCAGCCTCCTGAACTTATCATTCTACACATCCTGAACAGGGAAAAGGAAGGAAAAAATGGGCACTTCTATGGCATAACTCATCTCATCATGTAGCAGATGTCTAAGATACTCACATGAACCATTCTGTAAAAATACCTGTTACTTTTTTTTCCTCCCCCTCCCTATTGAGAAGAAACTAAGATGGAAGACAGAAACGAAGGCATGCTTAAAGGTATATCTCTAGGTGAGATGAATTCCATAAGCAGGCATATGCATGTAGAGCTACTCCAGATTTATTACAAATAAACCAACTATTCCTTCAGTGCCTTACTTATAACTGTGATACTAATATTTTTTAAATTCAGAAAAGGGTATAAAAGTCCACTGGTTGGATTCCAACTGTTTCCAGTCAACTTGATAGCATTCTACTAGACAAATGTCTGATAGAAAACACTCTTTGATTAATTCTGCTCGTTCCTGCACCAAACCAAGCTCCATTCACACTCATAACAAACTGACTGTCTACTAGTAGGTAAATGGATGTATGAATTCCTGAGCTGACTTTTGAAGGTGTGCAGGATATACAGAGTTACCTGTGAAGACAGAAATGGATGGTCAGCATCTTTGGGGAAAATAAGGTTTCAAATGCATTTGTCTGCATGGAATTACAATGATATTCCATAGCAGATGTCAACTGCACTTAAACTCCACGACTATGAAAAGAGTTAAATTCATATCCATTTTCACTTATCATGTCTTTATTAAACCAAAGGTAAGTAACTGCAATTTATTTGCACGGAAGAATACATCACTACAGTCTGCTGCTGCTGTATCAATTCTATCAATAAATTGGACATACAAGCCACAAAGAACACGTGTGAAAATGAGGCTATTCTAGGATTCCTAGACTGTAACATTCTAGTTCCACATTGTCCTGAAACGATGTTTTGCTAAATTTCAGTCTACTTCTAAATAGAAACAGACTTTATCTCTGTTATTTCAGTTTTGTATAACAGAGATGGTCTCTTTCCAAAATGTTGAGAAGATTTGGATTTATTCCACTCTTGGTAATACCCAGCACTCTGAAAAAGAAGGAGATCTGAACAGGCTTTTATCTATCTGGTTAACGATGGAGCTTCTATATGTGTGTATAGACATCTGGAGATCAAGGGTCTATAAGCAAATCTGGTAAATAGTCCAGTCCTTACTGGAAAAAAAAAAAAAAGCTTGCAAGCAATTACATAGCAACTTATGCTTGGATCATACAAGAACTTCCAAAGTGAACACAGATGTTACTTCCCAGTTGAGAAAGCAAGCAACTCCACCTGTGTTGAAATCCACTGTTGTAGCAGGCAGGATTAAGCAGTGGGTGTAAGAAAATGAATGGCCATCCTTCATAGCAAAGAAACTAGAGATGGGAAATAGATCTTTCAGCTACTAATTTCTAAGGCCAGGCAAATGCAAATTTCATACTATCCAGTGCAACTAGTAAACTCCCTCCTATGCAATGTAAGAGTTAGAAAAAAGAAAACAAGAAGTACTTTTTTTTTTAATTTGATCTTAGCGTGTAATATGGCTTAGATATCTTTCTCAGCTCCAACATTTCAGGATACATGAGAAAGTAACCGGGTTATAATTACACTCACTGACTTGGATTCCCCAGTTGGAAGGACAAGATGTGAGGTTTTTTGCTGTCTGTGCTTTGGCTGTCTATGATGTAAGAGATATGATCTCAGAAGTAATCGCCTTCACCTAAGCTGTTCATCTCATGTTCTTCATAGTTTACGAAGAAGATTCATGGATCCCAGGCTATGAAGACGTCTCTTCTAAGAAAAGATGAACAGTGCTCAAGAAGTGCCCCCCCCTTTTTTTTTTAACCTTAAAGCAAGATTAGATTGACAAGGTCAGATGAACTCAAATCTGCTGCAGAGGTTTAAATTTGGGTAAGACAAATCCATGCGCTCAGCTATAACTGGAATAAGCTGGGACAGCCTTTTGCTCAAGCCTGTGACTAGATGCATAGTCAACTATCTGAAAAGAGCATGTCGGATATTTTTGTGCCACAACACTCAGATATGATGCAGTGCAATGTTGGTCAGTACAATATAATACAAGATGATACAGTAAAACAAGTAGCAGCAGTAAACAATAAGTATCACCTATTTACAAAATAGAAGCTCTCCAAATGATGTATGTATATAGCTGATGATATTATCAACAAACGTTGGAAAATGGAAACTTTCTCAACAATCTTACTTATTAATTTAGAATCCCCATTTTCAAACAAATAGATAGGGTCCAAAAACTTTCTGTTCTGTGGACATGCTATGATCGTGCTTTGCCACCAGATGGCGAAGGCACAAACCTGAGTGTATGTAAACGCGTATACGCTGGTGCTGATGTTTTCCGGTAAGTTGAAGATGGCTATTTTATTTGTTGGATTTTCTTTAGCCATAGTAGGGCGCTATATTTTAAAAAACTTTTCTGAAAATTGTCATAATTCTCCTGCACAAGTAAATTATGAAAAGTCATACAAGGGGACATCCATAGGTAAAGGAGGAAGTGACACAATCCAGTATTATAGCTGGGGAGGCAGTACAAGTATTTGGGGAAGCAGAGTAAAGGGAAGACAAGAGGATTTTCTTCTGTGAGGTGAACTGAATAACTGTGAAACTTCCACCTTGCAGGAATTAAGTTACTGTGCTCCTTCAGCAAATTATCCATTATGAATGTATTCATTATGTCACCAAATACATCAAAAGTTCAACATCTGCCAAAAGAGAAATACAGGGAGTTACATTATCTGTTTGTGTTAGAGTAACTGACTCTTAGGATTCAGTTCTTCTCACCTAAATTCAGGCATCCTACTGAAGGACCTCATGCTGGTGCCTAGGAGGTTGGAGATCTCTCGGTAGAGATAAAAGGGAGAAATTAGGGAGGACTGTGGGTGAAAACACTCATGTCATCTACCAGGAAGCATGTAAAAGCTTTGTCTGAATCTAATCTAGTCATCTAAACCCCCTCTGGACTCAACGGAGAGAGACAGGCAGTTCCTGGGGATGATTCAACTTGTCCTAAGGAAGAAGCGCTCTGTGAAGATGCTAACTTCTTTCTCTCTGATGAACACAGAGGAAGCCTGATTAGCTTTAAATAGGTCACTTGCATACAGCTAAAGCTCAGTAAGGAAGTCTTCCTGTATGTTTTCCCCAAGTGTTTCACACCTATGAGCATTTGAAAGAGTAATCATGGAGCCTGGCCTCCTGCATTGCTGTGATATGGAAATATGGTGTGATGGCATGGCGCAGAACTGCAGGCTTGGGAGGGTAAGGCTGGTGGATTTCCGGGGAAGGGTTTTTGTTTTTTACACATGCACGTGCAATTTCACACATGCTTTCTCCATGTCATGTTGATTAGGCTCCATGCATCCCAGATTTCGGGATGTGCATAGTTTACTGTGCACATAAAGACAGTCAGAACAGCACACGGTGCAGCTCAGTGTGATATTTCAGAGAATGTGTAATGCATCTCCTGGACAGAGCTGTGCAGTAGATCCAGACCCATCATGGATCTTGAGCACATGCCACATGTCTATACAGCAGATGGGATTCATCTCCCTGCAGTTAAGCTATTTAAAAGTTAGGTGACTGAATCTAATCTAGTTGTCTAAGCTGCCTTTGTAGTAAGAAAAGGAGACAGGCCATTCAAGAAGATAATTCATCATCTCTCTCTTGCAAACTCATCTTACAGGGAAGTGGGACATTTTCCATTTCCACTCATTTCCTGCTGGTATTTTAAATGCTATCTTAAAATTGCCCTCACTCCCACACCTGCAGAAAGAGAAGGAAGGTCAGAAGCAGTGGGGGAGTCATTGATATTCCTGGTGGAGGCTGCTCTCTGAAGATCTCCCATCTTTGGACAAATAGTGTTTCTCTTCAATGGTGAATTCCTACTTCTCTAATCTTCCTTTTGCATGAGAGAGCAATGTTGAAACATTGAAATGTCTTCTGGGTCAATTATGCTAAATTTCAATTGAGAAAAATCAAAAAGCTTCCTTTTGATCGTTTTGTATCACTTAACTTCAACAAAGAAATTATTAGATATTTCAGAATGTATATCATAGACATTGTGGTGCAGTCATATAATATGTAATAATAGAGTGTGTTTTAAATTAAATGAAATTGGACAAGAAAGTAGGTATGAAAAATGCTTTGGAAACTGGAAGTGCTTCTCCACCTCAAATGTAAGGATGGCTCAAAGTCAAACTATACCAGCTGACTAGCTGGGCAGTTGGTTTAAAAGGAAGTGCTAAAAACATGGGAATAGGAGCACTTACAGAGATGATTTGTTTATTTATTTATTTTTCCTTGGGAGATGTTGTGCTGGAAGCAGGAAGGGGACCTGTGGGAAGATGGAGGCACTGTGGGATGCGTGGAGGAATACCGGGGCTATTAAGGTAGTGGGAATTCTGCATGTGTGTCCATCGCATGCACCTCTAAGCACACGAGGTTTATCAGCTGGAAATAACTGAGTGTGTAATTACCTCACAGGAACAGCTTTTGGGAAAGAGGTCTTCAGATATGCATGGGTTTGAGGGCAGACTGAAATAGCAGCAGGTGGCTATGGCCCAAAAGTGAAGGGGCTCAGCTGGACTTCAGGGAGAAATAAAAGAATGGTGGAAACAGTGAATTTAGGAGCAGAGTTAGCCAGCTACAAACGAGGGACATGTCTGCAGAGGATGCGCAAATGACTTTTTTGCAATTTCTGATCGCCTCACAGCCTGTCATTGCTTGAAACAAGGTAAACCCTGGCCTCAGCTCAGTTCTGCCATTATGAGCATTCACAGTCTGTGTCGTTACCTGTGGAGGCTAGGTTGAGTGCCAGTGTGGACTTCCAGCTGTTTGAGCTTATCTAGGTAATGCCCTGAACTGCGCTTCTCACGCTTGCTTCTGTCACTTGCTCCAATTACTCATTTCTTCTCCTCCTGCTAGGCTGAGCCATGTCTCCTTTTAGTCCTCTCCTCCCTTCCTTTGCCTTCCCTCCATCCAGAGTCAGCGTCCTCACGCACAACCTAACCAGGCCACCACAGCGGGACCATTCTTTCCCCAAACAGCCCCTGGAGTCTTCCTCAGCTGAGTCCCTTGCTCCAGGAGTTCAGCCAGACCTTGGCACTTACTTCACAGACCCCCTCCGTGTTGGCTGTAGCCTGTGCGGCCACCAACACATCCAGGTTCCCCCACCCCCCGGACTCTACCTTCTTCAGCCATGGCCTTGCAACAGCAGCCAGCTTATCCTCAGTGCTGAGTTCTTCAGTTTGAAAGGCATTGCACTACAATAAGGTTAGAGCTCATGATCACAGGTGGGGGAAGTGGTATGTCTGCATGGTATGACATTGTGTGAAAATCGTCTGGGATGCCAAAGGTCTTTGCAGGACAGGGGACTGAACTCTCTATTTCCAAGTCTGTAGGTAGCAGCCCTCACTTGGGTCTGTGAGTTGACACATATGGCGGAGGTGGGCTGGAGGTATTCTTGATCTTTGATCTCGTAGGGAACATGGCAGTGGAAAATAGGATTTGGGATCCTTAATGGAACTATGGCGTGCTTGTCGGGTAGGGTTTAGGATAAGAGTTGCACTGGCAGACTTGAAGGGTTGGCTGACAGGCTTCTTGGCAGTTGAATTTTGTTGCCAAACCCGAAAGGAGGCCACAGAGTTGTGCAGGGACAGCCTTGAAGAGCTGGAATTCACTACCCGCTGCTAAGGATACAGAAGAAAACAAGGACACAATTGCCAGTTTGGGGAGGGGGCTGTTCTTCCTTCCCTGCCCCACTCCTTCAGTGACCACCTCCATTTATGCCCCACTGAAATTTTCCAGGATTCTGCTCTGCTGGGGTCTTGGCAATCTTGCTGCCATTACTAATCTGCTGCCCAAGGCAACCCCTCTGCTCTGCCTAATAACCTGAGAGAGGTGGCAGGAGAGAGAACAAATTGGGCTGGATTATGTATACTGTCAAATTTCAATTATTTTATTATTAAAATTCTTTTTTTTTTTTTTTTTTTTTTTTTCCCGGAAGGGGCAACCTGTTTCATAAATTGTGGAAGTGATGGACTTCAGCACTGGATTCCTCTGTTGCCAGTTTGATTTCTCTCAGCATTAAGATGTATGCCTTTAAGAAGACATTTTGTGCTGGTGGGCAAAATGGAGAGACTGTGGAAAACAGGCACGTCAGGCTGATACTTATTAACTGATGACTAGTAATATTTGACGGATGCTAACATAGCCATAAGAACAAAACTGTGGCATTTCAGTTTTTTTTTTTAATTGCTTCATCTGTAATTGTGAAACTGTAATTTCCTAGTTTCTTTTTTTAAGCTTTACCTTTCCTCCAGGGGAAATGTCTGTGACTTCCTTTGCTTTTCTCTGAGGAAACCCTACGCAGATTATTACATGTATTGATTTGAACTAATCACTCTGACTTTGACAAGGAAGCCAAATGCAAATTCCAGGTAGGTTACAGCTTTAAGGAGCCTGTGTCTAAAGACTCAAGGCAAGCAATTTAATATAATTGGTTGTCTCTCCAGGAAATGACTTAGGATGATTTTAGTAAGGTCTCTGTAGGTACAGTTAAGAAACTTGTGCCTGACAAATTGCAATGATGCAACTTGGCAAGTGAGTTTGCGAGTGTGTTTAAATTGGCTCCAGTGTGCATCATTAAAAGCTCAAGTTCTTTCACTCCTTGAAATTAGCAGCTCTCTCATCTTACAGTCAGACATGATTATTGCTCTAATCTAGGGACAGTGAGAGACCGCCTTGAAGGAAACGCAGCCTGTGAAAACTGGCAGGATCTCTACAATGCTTTTGCTGTATCTCAAAAACCCCACAGAGACCCCGGTCTAATCTATTTCATTTAAAGATGATGGGTCAAACAGAGCTGGCTGCATTGCACTAGTGGGGCTGCAGCTTTAAAACTGCCTGGACTGAGCTGGTTTTGAACTACTCTGTTTTATGCTGGGATGATACACAGCTGACTGACCAATTTGGTCTACATAGCAAAGGCAGTAAACTCAGAAATGGTTTCTGGCAAAGATAAGGCCAATTCACAAGTTTCCCTGTCTTCTTCTGCTGTCCCAGGCCTCCTACTCTGCAGATTTCTTCTTGCTACTCCATCTCCTTTGCAGAACCTGGAAAACAGGTGACAAAGTTTTCATTAGAAACCCAGTTTTTCATTTAATTTTAGAATAAAGAACATCCTGAGGGAGCCTAGCAGGGAGGATGGAGCCCACCTGCAATGTGAGCTGCAGGGAGGGATTATTCCCTTGCAACAGAACTACCTCAGAGCATCTTGTCTCTATGTCTGAAACACAAATGGCCATGAAAGAAAAAAGGATCGTTCTCAGCCCCATGTCTGAAGGCAGCAGCTAAGTCTGTAATTGGCCTGGGCTCATAACGAGCATCCTTAGTTGGACAGCTCAAGACCTGACAAAGCTCATTAATCCCACTATTAGTCAAAATCAGATTGCTTTGATCGCATTACTCCAGGAACATAGTCCTGGTGTGGCATGAGAGGGCTGAACAAAGCCCTTCTCCAGACACACATTTGCCCCTCTGATGCCTACATAAACCCCATAGTGATGGCTCCTCCGGTATAAGGCCGACGACCCTCGGTGGAAGCACCAGTCTGCAGGGTTACACAATGCAGTAGCATGCACAGTGCAAAGAAGAGGCCTAAACAAATCTCAACAGCAGCATGGCATGCATAAAAAGACTTTTCCTCTCCTTCCAAGCTTTCTATTTGCTTTGAGATCCAAAGCTAGGATTCAAAATCTAGGAAAAAAAAAAAAACAGCCAGGAAGTTGCGATAATAATGAGTGTATAGATGTAAAAGCATGTGGCTGGGCACCAGGGGGAATGGCTGCTTATTTGTCTTGTCCTGGTTGCTGCACTGTGGATCGAGATGAAACTCCAGGAGATTTCAGTTGCCCCAAACATCCTGACCTTTGAGAGCCTTCTGGAGAGCAAGTGCCTTTGGCAGGGCAGGAGTTTGGTAGGGAATCTGCAGTTTGAATGCAGATTAGAGACAGCTGAGAGTTGCAGGGGGGGCAGTGTGCTGCAGGACTTGGCCAGAGCGAAGCCTCTGAAGTGACAGAGGGAGAGAGACTCTCCTAGCGGGCCAGGGCTGAGTTTTCTGCAACCAAAAAAGCCACTGAGAGGTGTTGACCTGGAAAGCAGGGCTCAAAGGAAGAACTATTTTTCCAAGGACTCACTGAATTCAGAGGTGTGCATTCAAAACTTTTGATTTAAATTGCTCCCCCAACAGGCCTGCAATTATCTGGGCCCAGCATATCATCAACTAGTGCATGCATGTATTCTCCAAATAGACTCCTGAGATTTTTTTTTTTTTTTTTTGCTGGGCGAACGAATATCCTTTTTACAAGCAATATGTAACATCTACTTGCAACTGGGCTAAAGGCCTCTTTTTTTTTTCCTGAGTAATACTTCACAAGTACTGCAATTATTGCATATGGACTGAATATTTCAGTATCTAGAATAGAGAGAGGCTAGTAATGCTATTCTTATGAAATATTTCTCCACTTAGGTAAAATTCACTAGGCCTTGGTAACCGTATGACAAAGCTGATAAAAAGAACAGCATAACACAGACACAGCTGAGGACGCTTTTGGTAATTGCTGATATTTTCCTAAGGCCTTAAAGTCGGCATTTGCATTTGGTACATGATAGTGGCACATATAGTTCACAAGCATCTTGAGGATCAGAAACATCATATGCACAAGCCTAGACCTTTGTAGTCTTGGGCTAACAACATCACAACCAGCCTGGTTAATTGGAAGGCCTCATTAGATTTGGCTAAGAACATATCTCAGACACTGCCCTATGTTTCTACTTTTAATTATCCGGTACAACTAAGAACATGCCTACAATGACACATCTGAAAACTAGAGGTGTCACTGAGAGCCAGCAGCCCAAAGCTCTCTCCATAGTCATGGGAGACTCTGACCTTGAAGGGGCAATGCATCCCAACCTGAAAGAGGTTTCTAAGATACATGACGTGAAGCTCTCCTTGAACTTGTTTATACTTTCACATACAACTACACCACTACCTTTTAGACGTGTGCATTTTGATGAGATAGTTAGCTTTACCACGTACTTCATGCTGATGGCTAGCGATGTATGGTTTAGCAGAATGTCAGACGTTGCATTGTGACAGGATTGGATTATCAGCACTGGGATCTAGATGTAAGGTCTCAGGTTAGAAGGTCCAGAAAGGGAGCATCTCACAGGCAGGAGGTGCATTCGTTTGGCTAGTATTAGCACATCATCACTTGGCTATCTGTACAGCACTGTATTTTGGAGCCGTGTATCACAGAGATTTTGTATGAAGTATTGCCCTCTTGTGGCTGTCCAACAAAAGATGGGTAACTCGGAAAGTTTTCAGCTAGTGGAGAGCACATTAAGCCAGTTTGGGAAGACGGAAGGGCACAGCCCTAGTTCTACTCCTAGGCATACATGAAATGTATCTGTTCACTGTGTCCATTTCTGGCATCTCTTGGTTTTATTACATAATGATTAGCTCCATTCTCTGTTTCAAAATTTCATGGGATACATGATTTCTGATGGTCCTAGGGCTTACTGCAGTACACACAAAGAGAACTGGACCTCATGCATTTATTCCAGCCGAAGGTCTATGCAAGCATTGCATAGGGTAGACCTGTGTTTGGCAGTCCTTGGAGAATACCAGCATATCCTCTAACATATACATGGGAGTCTTAATTTTGCAAGAGGCACACACTGCAAACATAGAGAAGATGCTTTAGGAGTGATTGATAAACAATATTATCCACGTTAACACTGCAAAAGTTATTGGTTGGTAGTGTTGGAACAGTAACATATACACCAAGCTGTGCATCCAGAGGGAAAGTGGCATTGCAATAAATAAATGCATGGATGCTTCCTGGAACAAGAGTGGGATTTTTTGATGTTCTCTGAAGTAGTGCTGGTAATTTGTGCTCATTCTTATGCCTGGCTACACATGCACTTCAAGTAGCGCATGGATTTCACAAGTGGTTTACCTTTTGTCATTTCTGGAGGGCCTATACAAAATCATAGCTGATCATAGTAATGAATTGCTAGAATGGTTATCAGTAAAGATTTTCCTGCATAAGATTCAGCTAGAGTATTCTTGTGAGCTCTCGCTATAGAGCCAGTGTGTAAGTCATTCCTGCAAGTACTGAGTTACTGTTTAATATAGTAATGCAAGGTATATGGAAAGATCCTTCAACGCCAAGTCTGCCTAGATTTCTATGCACTGGGAGAGGGGAAAAAATTAAATGTCTGAGTAGATCCTAAAAGTGATAATACCGTTGTTATGAAAGTCTACAGGGCAAAATTTGTAGGAAGAAGTGTAGTCTTTTATCAGATACTGGATTATATTCCATTTTGTATCCCACCAGATAAAGCCAAAAGAACAAAATGCATTCTGGGTACACCATCCCTTCCCTGAGCTTCAGTTTGTGCCCATTGCCTATTTTCCTGTCATTGGGCACCACTGAGAAGAGTCTGGCTCCATCTTCTTCACACCTTCCCATCAGATATTTATAAACATCGATAAGATCCCCCACCATGAGCCCTCTCTTCTCTGGGCTAAACAGTCCTCTGCCTCCCTTTGTAAGAGAGATGCTCCAGTGCCTTAATCAGTTCATGGCCCTTCACTGGACTTGCTCTGGTAAGAGGCAGAGTGCTGTGCAGACTCCTGGGCGTGCGTGTTGTGGTGATAAATCTGGGTGCATCTTAACTATGCTTCTGTGCTGGGATGATGAATGCTCATGGCTGGAGATAGACCTCAGGTTTGTTAAAGCACTGTGGCATGGCATTCCAGCTGTGGTGCCTGGTGCAGAATAATTGAGAGGACTTTGTTGTTTGCACACTGCTCTGTACTGGAACCAAGTGTCAAGGATGTGTTTCTTAGGGGCCTTTTATTGTGGTTGCTGCCTTTCTGTAAAGGCTAAGCTAATGACTGTTTCCTGCTGGAACTCAGCTCTCAGTGCTAATGAATGTGCATTCTTAACAGTAAACCAGTGAAAGTATGAAAGTAGTTTAAGTTTTGTTCACCTTCAGCTGTGGGTCATCATGTTGACAAGGGGTTCATAATGCATTTTCTGATTTTTTTTAAAGTATATTTCAACAACTTTAAAAATAGCATGATTGTCCATTCCTATCCCAAACCATTTAAATTCCAAAGCCAGGCTTTAAGAAGTTGGTAAATGCCTCCATGAATTTTTCATGAAGCTTTTTTTTTTTTTGGGGGGGGGGGGGAAGGGGGCTGCCTCTGTTCTCATGTTGACATCACAGCAGAGTTGTTATGGATGGGATTGATGTGAAACAGTGCAGGTGAGGCATCTGTACCAGGGCTTTCTGTGCAGTTCCCTGTGCAGCAGGTGAACAGAAATCAAGAATTGGCATTCATCCCATCCCAAAGTAAATATTTCTCCTACGCCAGATGAACTGTACCATCATAGCACCTTTTCTCTCGGCTGAAAAAGAGCCTTGGAGCCACGCACGGATGTGTAATTTCAGGGTCCGAACTAGGCAATTCCTACATCTGCAGTTAAATAAAAACCAGCAGGGCATTGTCTCCAGAACTGGTTTGGTATGACTGTCACTACTTAAATAATACAGAGCCTATCACAGCGTTGGCATGCACCAAATCCATGTCCGTCTATCTCTTTCCCTCCCCCCTCTACCCCCAAGACAATGACAGGATACAGTGCCGGGTGACTGCTCATTAATAGTTTGCCCATGGCTAACCCCTTCTGAAGTGGCAAATGGGAGAAGAGAACTGACCCATTTGGATGTGAGCCATGCTATACTCTCATAGTTTTGGCAAACAATAGTCTGCATTGACAGCTGGAAGACCCTTTCTTACCCTTTTCAGTAAGGTCATACCAATGTAATATTCACCAACAAACTGAGGCAACCAGATCATTGCTTCTGGTACCAACAGGCTGTGCAGTCACCAACAACGTTTACTACCTCTATAAATGGAAGGAATCTCTTACGAATTGTGGACTAAACTAGCACTGTCTGAATACTATGGAAAAGTTTTCTGTAGCTACACCATCAAAAAACACTTCCGATGTTTCTAAAAGCTACAGGTAAGTTAATGACCATGAATTTCCAAACATTTGCTTCTGAGTTGGGAAATGAAGCAGACAGCTGGGGACTGGACAAACATATCTCTTCTCATTAATCAAGATTTTCAAAATGAATATTAACCCAGATGGATGACCAGCATAAGGCACTTCAGAAGAAAGAGTTTTAGGAAGTGTAAAGAACATTCTGAGAAGGAGTTTCTTTAAAGCATCTAAGATTGAGCTGTTGTGAAAGGTCTGGAACTAGGTTTAATAATATTTTAAAATGATATGTGCGTGCCATTGTTTTGGCCACAAACTATTTCACAGCAGATAAAAGCTTGAGCAAACGTTAGCTGTTTCCAACAGCCTCTTTCTAATCAAAATGATACGCCGGTGACTTTGAACTGCATATCAAATGGTTGTCTGAGAGTGGGAATGGACAGCACTGTCAAGGAAATCCTGATGTAATGGGTTTAAAAAAAAAAAAAAATCTCTGCTGGGAGCAGAGGCCAAGGCCTTTAGAAGCTGTAGGGATTAGCTTCTTTGTGCTTGAGGTAGGTTTGGTCATTGCTGCTTCTGTTGGGTTTAGCATGGATATCTGTCTGTTTGAATACCTGATCTAGAAGATTGGGGTTTTTTGGAAGGAGATTGTCTGCTGTAGAAACAATAGCCCTACTAAGAGCAGCATGCAGAGATGCAACCAGACTGCAGCACCCTGAAAGCCTTGTGGGATTATACAGGAAAATGCAAAATTCAGAGATGCAAGAAACCTTTCTGACTCTTCTTCTCTGCCTCATATACAGTTGTTTGAGAGTGAGTGGACTAAGGAAAGAAGTTGTGACGGTGTGCTCCTTTCTCCCCCCACTGATGTGCTCTCTCCCCCTCAACCTGACCTCCCTGTAAACAGCACGTATGTAGGGGCTAGTTGAGCATGCACCAGCTAAGACCTGTCTAGCATGCAAATATGACCATGAGTCAATCATCTCCCCCCCATAAATAGGGGGCAGCCCAGAGCCCATTGAGCTCTCCTGCACAGCAGCGGGCTGCACTGCAGAACCTCCTTTTGAGTAGGAGCGCCTCTCAAGGTCACTCCTCGAGGCTGAGAGATTCATTACCCGCCACAGATCCTCGGCAAGTGATCAACAGCATGCTGAACTTTTGTGAACTTCACAAAACTTTCCTGAGTTATATCCCTGACTGATAGCACACCTAATTCCTTAGACGTAAACTGTTGACCAAGTCTGAGACTAGGACTGGATTCTGCCGCACCTAGGCTTCTCTCCGAAGGAGTTTAGAAAGCAAGGGGGTCCAGTCTGAATCTTGTGACTCAACAGGAGGGTTCCCTTTGCACTCACTCCTTTAGATATGAACTGTTGACCAAGTCTGGGACTAGGACTGGATCCAGCTGCACCTGGGCTTCTCTCCAAAGGAGTTTAGAAAGCAAGGGGGTCCAGTCTGGACCTCGTGACTCAACGGGAGGGTCTCCATTGCACACGCATCTGACCCTGTCCTTCATGCAGTAAATAACTGAGAGAACCTTGCCAATCGAACCTCGTTAAATCGTTCTTATTTACGACTGAACTTTGTTAAGTCGCTGTCTTACTGCAGTAAACATAGTGCTGCTTCCCTCTTACGAGGGAAGTGCATCACTCCTTTCGTGACAGAAGTCTTTTCTCAAACCTTTTGCAACTAAATCATAGGTGGAAGAGACAAAAGGGGCATGTTGTAGAATGTCATGTAGTACACCCCTGTTTTCTTCTCTGCTATGCTGTCGGATATTAGACCAATCACTTGTAAATCCCTATGGATTTCCTATCTATGGAATGAAAGGCCAGTGACGCAAAGGACTTAGAAACTTCTTCCATTACATGCCTGCTTTCCTGTAGTTTTACTCTTGTTGTTTATTTATATCCACCATATTTAATAAATACTGTCTGTATATTAAGATAATTCTCCAAGAATGAAATGAATCACCATCTAAAGGTTCTTCTGTCTCTCTAGTTTAGAGGGAAACATCCAAATCAGAGTCAATATATTCCGCTCCTCAGGCTGACAGTGCAAACAAAATGCATAACGTAAAATACTGAAAATCTTCAGTGGCATCTAAGCACACTGCAGGGGGCTTTCAAAACATCCTGAGGATGCTATCAGCTCACAGAAAAGAATTTCTCCATCTGATAGCAGTCAGCGTGCTATATGCAACAGCTAGTTGCGTTTATGTTCAACCTCAGTGCAACAGCTCACAATGGCAAGGCAAAATTGGAGCACTATTTTATATGATGTCATCCCCAGGCTAAATCTCTTGATCCACAGCCTGAGAAACACAGGTGGAAAGGATGCCCTGATGTCAGCTGTCACTGTCCACCTATCTAGCCTGAACTTCATCAGTTTCTCTAGCAGGATGTCATGAGAGACTGTGTCAAAAGCCTTGTTGCAACTGAGGTGAACAAGTACCTCTCCTCTCCCCTCACCCGCCAAGCCAATCATCTCCTCAGAGCAGGCTGGCAGCTTTGTTAAGCAGAGTTTCCCCTCATAAAGCCATCCTGTCTACCTCCAGCCTATCACCTTTCTTTCATATCTCTGGAAATGATGTCCAGGATTAGTTGCTCCATCACCATCCTAGGGACTGAGGTGAGGCTGACTGGCTTGTAGTTCCCTGAATCCTCCTCCTTGCCCTTCTTGAAGGTAGCAGGGGCATTTGCTCTCTTGCAGTCCTTGGGAATCTCTCCTGTACACTTCCTTGTTAGGTTTGAGGTCAGCCAGGAGCTCCTTGTTCATCCACATAGGCCTCTTGCTACCTCTGCTTGATTTCCTGCTTGTTGGAATGGACCACTCTTGAGCTTGGAGGAGGTGATCCTTGAATATCAGCCAGCTGTCTTGGACCCCTCTTCCCTCCAGGACCATAACATATGGAATCCTTCCCGAGCAGGCCAAATTCTCTTCTCCTCAAGCCCAGGGTATTGATCCTGCCTTTTGCCCTCTGCTCCCTCCTCACAGGATCCTCAGCTCCACCATTTTGTGGTCACTGCAGCTAAGACTGCCCCCGACTTCCACATCTCCAATCAGTCCTTCCTTGTTTGTATGTATGAGATCCAGAGTGCCTCTCCTCCTCAGCTCCTTGATCACCTGTGTTAGAAAGCTGTCATCAATGCACTCCATAAACTCCCTGGATTTCTTGTGCCCTACTCCATTGTCCAGCCAGCCAATATCAGGGTGGATGAAGCTCATAGGACCAGGGCCTATGGACATAAACTTTATTCCAGTTCTCTGAAGAATGCCTCACCTATTCTTCCTGAAGAGACTGTCTACAGCAGACACCCATTACATGGTCACCAGTGCTGGTCTGCCCCCAGTCCTGACCCATGAGCTCTCAGCTGGCCCCTCACCTGTCCCCAGGGAGAGCTCCATGCATTCCAGCTGCTCATTCAAGTATTTCTCTTCTCTTCACACTTGAAACAGATTGCATTTTAAGCAAGAACCTAAATTTTGTCAAATTTAACTTGATGGCTTCAAGGAAGTACTTCAGCTGCTGCCTTGTACATCATATCCATTCAACTTCATCTGCAACATCTAAGTTGATTGTAGAGAGGGGCACACTATTTCTGTGCTCATCCTGCACCACAGGTGTCTGCCTCCTGACAATATAGAGAAAGAAGACTGAAATCAATATTCAGAGATATGACATCCCCGCTGTTGAAGGGACCATGTCTGTACTTACCAACAGTTTGTGCCATTAGGGACAGATTCAAAAGACTCTTTTGCTCTTCCCATGAGTCTGAACAATAGTGTACTAAGCTGTCACAGCAGAAAAGTCTGGCAGGTGAGCGTTCCACAGGTCAGCTGGTGACCACTGTTCAAACAGCCTACATAAGACTTCCTCCAGGAAAGCAAAGGTTCTTCCGTGTCAAAACCATGATGCTACAGAGCCTCCCACAGAGTTCAGTGTCCTGACCAACAGGAAGGGTGGGACTCAGTTCTAAGAGACACTCACAGACACTAAGCAGCAGTGGGGTGAAGGGGGTGGTCATGGCCACATATTTTTCATTCCATAGACGCACCCTCCAGTAGCCCACCTCCTGCTTGGGGTCCTCTACATGGCAGCTGGCAGACTCATAACAGACACCCAGGGCCCAGTGGGTTTTGTCTCCTACTTCAGCCTCCCAGTAGCAGCAGCCTGATGAATAGGCAGATGATCCCAGCACACAGGGGCAAGTGGTGAAACACAGAGCTGTGAGGCAGCTCCTGGGGGATGTCAGTGAAATAAACACTCGAGATTCTCTGAGAGCACCACACTGGCATGAGCTGTCTGAGGGTCCAGAGACACATCTCCTTTGGCAGAGCAGAGACTATGAGAAAGCAGGGAAAACCAAGGGGGAGGGAGCAATGGATTCACACACCTCACCCCAGAAGAATCAGCTGGAGAAGAGCAATTACACAGCTATTTGCCCATTGACCACAAGGCAGCTGGGCATCTGTCAACCCTCCATGCCCCATCTCCTCACCATACCACACACTTGAATTGCCTTCTCTGAGTCCCTACCCCAAATTGTCTTAGCTCTATGCTATGCCACCTTTCTCCTGAAGTTGCTTACCTTCCTCTGATAGTCTACACTGTCATCTGTTTCATCTCTCAAGCGCCCCACTCCTGACCCCTTATTCAGGCAGGCACCAACAATACTGGCACCAGGGGTCACTTCTGCACTTTGGCAGAGTGACAGGGGTGCTGTTGAGCACATGCACTGATATAATGGGCTTTCTCCACAAAGGGGCCCACAAATGAGCTCTCAGGTCCATTCATTGGGTTCACCAACAAGACAACCATTTAAATGAGAAGAGTCAAGTCTAGTCACTTCAACATTTTAAACCAGGCCTAGACATACAGGTGAATTCAGAATGCCAAACAGAAGACACTTTTCAGAGCCAAGGACTGGACTCAAGTCCCAGACCTAGGTCTCTATATAGCTTGACTACCAGGGTACTTCTTCAGCATCTTCTTAAGCTGAAATAATGGCCTAGGGAAACAGGCCGTTGCCCTCTTCAGCTCAAGAGGGACAGAAGGTAGCTCCAGGTTCTTAAGTGTTTCATGCCTAAGGAAAGAAGTGACCTCATCTAGTAATCGAATCAATCACAGTGTCTAGAAGATGCCATTCCCTAGTACAAAACACAGCAGCTGTTTCTAGGAATTATTGCTATGCTAAGGTTGAAATGCTGGAAGCTTACCAAAAGTCTATATTCCCACTGAGAAACCATGAGAGGAAAAAATTAAGGGGAAGAAGCTGACAGTTCATATATATTGGGATTTGGCCCAGAGTCAGTATAACTATCCTGGTCTGAGAAAAGGCAAAGGATGGAACTGCCCACCAATATATCAGGTTTTATCTTCCAGGGGGATCATTCTATTACAGTGCAATGCAGCCAGTCTCCTAACACTGCACTGAAACATTGGCATGGCATTAATCCCAGAGGAAAGGAGCACTCCTACCAAGCAATTGCATCTTCAACTACTAACGGCTCCTTCCCTATCCCCTCCCCTCCCCCCAGATAGGAAGAGGAATAGGGTACATCACCTCTGCAGAACACTCTACATGTCCTAGAAAAGGAGAGGGAAGACAACAAGTCAGATCCCACCAAAACCCCCCCCCATCAGCATAAATATTGTAGGGTGTGTCTGCATGCCCAGCAATCCTTTTGCCTGTTAGTGCTGGGCTTTATCTAACCCAGGTGTCATTAATTCTGCTAATTATTTGGGGGAAATGGAAAGAAAGGCAGCACTTGTAAGGTCTGGCTCATGACATCTGGATGAGTCACACCCCATTTTTACCCTTTGAATATAAAGTCTTGCTTTCCAAGGTGCAGACCTACCATGACTAAGTTTAAAGCTCAGCCTTTTCCTCACCTCACCAAGAAAGATGAAAGTCATGTTGCTCTCAGCTAGACCACATGGAAGAGATTCAACAGGGAGATCCAGGGCTCCTGGTTGCAGAGGGCCGTACAGATTAATAGTGACCTCTCAAAATGCAAGGCAGAGCTTCAGCCCTGCCCCAGAGAAAGGGACTGCCACAAGAGCTTCTTTGAAAGGCTGTGATCCACACATTGGTGTAGGAAAAGCCCCAGCATACAAACCTTGAGCACCCCTGCTCTGGACTCCAGGCATCTTTCCATGTCCACCATGAGGGTGTTGAGAGAGCAGCACTGCTCTGAGGGGTGTGCTGTGGCGGTCTTCAGCCTCCCCAGCATCTCAATCTCTTCTGCGCTCAGGCAATGCAACTGCTGGTCCTCCTCTTGCTCCGGGAAGGAGTGCAGCTCCTCAAAGTCACAGGTAATGCACTTATGACAGTTCCACACTAACTCCTGTGGGACAGAGAAGTCACCAGGAGATTAGAGAGCATCTCCCAGCTGGGGACTGACCTGAGGCAACACCCCCAGGGAAGAAAGAGCCCCTCTTGTCAACTCTTCTGAGCTCACCACACCACTCCAGTTCACTCCAGCTGGGTGGGCCTAAAGAGAAGGCCCCTACCCCACTCCTCTCAGCTCTGCCCCTTCTTCCACTTACTCTCAGCTCCTTGGGCTTTTTCTCCTCCATGGATAAATGTTCCTTCAAATCCTTTGCTTTTCTGCCCAGATGCTCCACGCAAGCTTGTAGCTTATCCTGGAGAGGGAAGGGCAAGAGATTCTACTCAGGCAAAATGGTCCAAGGCATCAGATGCTGAAGCAGCACTGAGAAGGCTTGGATCATACCAGTTGAGAATCATATACCAATTGATCTGACATGTCACTTCATGCACTTTGCTTTCATGGGACGTCAGTTATAAATTCCAGCAATCCTCTGGCTATTCACACTGAACATCTGCATCAGGTACTACACTGAGTGTTTCTGGGTTAAAGTTCTGAACACCTGTGTGTACAGCAGCAATACAGGTTACAATATTCCTCTGCCTTCCAAATTTAGCTTCTGAACAGCAGCTAGAAGTGCAGACAAGGAGTCAAAGCAAGATAGTTCTACACTGTATAGCTTAATTTTTTCTAGGGAGTCAATCACCAGAGCAACTTTCCAGGAAACCTACTGTATCTCTGAATCAAAATGGAACTTCTGACTCCACCCTCAGATATGGGACAGCAGGAATTACTCAGTGGAACATCACAAATTTTGCTCTAACACTCCCTCCTGCCTCTGAAAACGACTAATCGAATCCTAAGTTGAGATTCCTAAAAAAAAAATAAAGAATTGGGGGGGGGTCCTGAAAAATGCCTCCAACATTTTGGATGCAACTTGTGCAGACACCTTGGCTGGGATTCTGTCCAAGATTAAGACATCTACATTTAGATGAATTAGATGAATTAGATGCCTAAATTCCACTAGATGTCAGTATAGTCACAGGAGTATTCTAGAAAGCTAATTAGCTGACTATGCATCTACTGTCCGGTGAAGTGAATAAGCACATTTGTCAGACTGTTGGTTCTAGCCACCAACACAGCTAGCTCAGTTGGTTGAGGTTGCCTCAGAGGGTGAAGCACGCATCCCACTCAGCTGCTGGAATGTTTCTTCAGCTTCAAGATGGAGAGCCCGTGAGCAGTAACATCAGTTTCTGATGTCGGAATCATTACTGTAGTTTTGGGTGGTCTCACCTCAAGCTGGCCATGAGGTATAGGCACATTTCTACATAGAGCTGCCTTAGTTCCCGTTCCTCCTTGCTCTATCCATTAGACTCCAGTTTCTTTACTGGATCATAGAAACGAAACCCTGAGCCCCCAGCACGTACCCTCCTCCTTCTGTAGCAGGGACTGTCTTTCTCCTCCCTGTTTGCAGAGAAGAGCAGAATCTACTAATAAGTTCTGCTTCGCTGCTTAGAGCGGGTAGGAGCCAGTAGTCATTGGGCCTACACTCAGCTCTTATGCCTAGATTAAACTCCTTCCCAGAACTGGGGAGGCCCTACATCCTCTTTCATAATCTACTCATGTTCTGATCCCTAGGCTCCGCTTCCAAACTGTGGTGCTTGAATACAAATTTCTCTAGAGTTTCTCTGGTCACTAGCACCCTTTTGAAATATTTAGCGTCAAAGTCAAACTAGAGATGCAACACTTGTTCCCAGACTGTTCTGCTGCATTCCTGTGACTTAACAAGTATTGGTGGGTCTGAACTGCCCTACTGCCTTACTTAGGATGAGATGGTTAGAAGTTTAAAGACTGGAGTGGAATGCCAGGTATCTCAAACCTTGTGAAGGAAATGCTTTCTAGCAGTACCTCCGGGAGATACCACTTGCTTACCTTGTGTTTTTTGAGGGCTTCATCCAGGGGCCCTCCTGTATGAGTGAGATGGCCGTGGGAGACTGCACACACCACACACATGGCTTCCTGGTCCTCCTTGCAGAAGAGATTGATGACCTCATGGTGCCGGCAGCAGAGCTTCTCGTTCTGCATCTTTTCCTTGACAAAAGGCAACTGCCGGGCTGTCTCCACTATGCTGGCCAGCTGCCGGTTGGGGTACATGACTTGCTGAGCACAAACATGCTGACACATTGGGCAGCTGAAGTCCTTGACCACTGGCTCCCAGTAGTGGGTGATGCAGGCTCTACACAAGCTGTGGCCACCAGGAATCATGACAGGGTCCTGCAGGTAGTCAGACTGATGGAGCAAGTGGTGTCCATGTTAAGGACCTCCAAATGACTGAGGCAAGCCATTGGTGGTAGTGCTATGAGATGGGCACAGACTTCGGGAGACAGTTCCTATATCCTCATATAGGAATAGTCACCTGGAGGGAAAAAAAGAAAAAGAAAAAAAAGAAAACCACACCACAGAGCAAATAGATCACATACATGCATTATTCAGCATGTGGACTCAAGGAAGCCTAAGAATCAGGCCTCATAGATATTCTCTCCTAGCTTGAGTGAGGAGAGAAGACTAGAGAAAAGACATGGGCTATGTAACCCAGACACCTGGTTCAGCTTCATTGTCCTGTTCCTCACTGACCAAGGCAAGCAGTAATTTAAGTAACAAGCATTTATTGAATTCCCCAGTACCTTGCAGGAGAAGGAGTTCTTTCCCCATATCAGATATGGGGGGGGTTGAGGCAGGCTGGAAATAGCACGCATGTTAGCAAGCGTAGTAGTACTGAATATTTCTGCTCTGTCACCTACGTACAGACTTTTTCCCTTGAACTCAGTACATGGGGACTAGACACACAGAGAAACAGAAATGAGAGGTCCCACTTTCATACATAGCCCCCTGAAGGCAGTCTGGAAGAGGACTTATTAAAAGATAGCCCAGGCCTCATGGCATAGACTAAATAGACTAGCTTCCCCCTCTCACTGTTTACACATGGTGCTTACAAGATGAAAAATTCCAATGCAAACAAGTTTGTTAACAAGGAAAACATTTTTCATCCAGAGGGTGACAAAACACTGGGACAGAAGCCTAGAGAGACTGTGATATCTTCATACTTGGAGACAGGGAAAAACCAGCTGGATAAGACCCTTAATGTCTTAATCTAATTAGGCCTACTTTGAGCAAAAGACTAAATTAGGAGACCTACAGAGAACTCATCGAACATAAACTAGTCCACAATTTCACAACCCTGTAGATCTCCACTTCAAAAAAGAAAAAGCATACTACAGTTGAAGGAAATCAACAGGAGCAGGACACCCCTAGACAGACTGAAAAAGAACAAGTCTAACCAAGTAAGACCTCTTGATAAAATTTTAAAAGCTAGAAGCACTACGAGTTAGGCATTCAGGGCATCTAAGCTTTTTGGTCACAACACTACCTTGCCAAGGATAACTTCCAAGCTAAAGAATTTGTTAGGCAATACACATCCCAGGTGGACTGCCACAGACCTTTGCTTTCAGCAACTAGAGAACAATTCCCACTCTTCTCCTTTACAGAAAAAAACACAGATGTGGCTAACAATGGCATTTATATAGGAGCAACAGCTGTGATTGCCACCCACATGCCCTTCCCTACCTCACCCTATGAGTATGAATATGAAGCATATTAATTTGTGGGTTTAGGCATTAGTCATGGAATCTCTCTCCTTTCCCTCTACGTTGGATGTATATTCCCTGAGATGTTGCAGAAATCCTCTGCGCCCTCCGGGGTGACCCCTTCATTGATGTTAGGAGAAACAGTGCAGGTTTCCTTGACTGCAGAAGCAACTTGGACACCTGTGGTATGGTCAGAAATACAAGTTTATTGTCCTGTTCCAGGCTGTGTTGATCAGATTCAGGACTAATCAACAGGTACCCACAAGCAGCCCTAATGTCATTAGCTTATATTTCTCTTTCCTCTCTTCCCCTCCCAACTATGCTTTCCCTTTTGACTCCTGTTTTGCTCGTTTCACACCTGTATTTGCTATTTATATGATTATGTTGGTAACTCTAGCCTTCCTGAGCAACTTTGCTAAGACAGCAATCCTATTTCACTGTCTTTCAATATCCTTCACCCATGGGGAGTTCCTGACAAGCCTCTTTCACTCTCTGTAATGTCCAGCAGTTTCTTGTGTTTTTATCCTATTAGTGTAACCTCGGGTCATGGAGAGCCACCTGCCCAGATAGATAAAAGCCTGTTCAGATCTCCTTCTTTTTCAGAGTGCTGGGTATTACCAAGAGTGGAATAAATCCAAATCTTCTCAACATTTTGGAAAGAGACCATCTCTGTTATACAAAACAGAAATAACAGAGATAAAGTCTGTTTCTATTTAAAAGTAGACTGAAATTTAGCAAAACATCATTTCAGGACAATGTGGAACTAGAAGGTTACAGTCTAGGAATCCTAGAATAGCCTCATTTTCACACGTGTGAAATTCTATTGATAGAATTGATAGAGCAGCAGCAGCAGATTGTAGTGATGTGTTCTTCTGTGCAAACAAATTGCAGTTACTTACCTTTGGTTTAATAAAGACATGATAAGTGAAAATGGATATGAATTTAACTCTTTTCATAGTCGTGGAGTTTAAGTGCAGCTGACATCTACTCTGGAATATCATTGTAATCCCATGCAGACAAATGCATTTGAAACCTTAATTTCCCCAAAGATGCTGACCATCCATTTCTGTCTTCACAGGTAACTCTGTATATCCTGCACACCTTCAAAAGTCAGCTCATGAATTCATACGTCCATGTACCTACTAGTCAGACAGTCAGTTTGTTATGAGTGTGAATGGAGCTTGGTTTGGTGCAGGAACGAGCAGAATTAATCAAAGAGTGTTTTCTATCAGACATTTGTCTAGTAGAATGCCATCAAAGTTGACTGGAAACAGTTGGAATCCAACCAGTGGACTTTAATATCCTTTTCTGAATTAAAAAAATATTAGTATCACAGTTATAAATATGGCACTGAAGGAATAGTTGGTTTATTTGTAATAAATCTGGAGAAGCTCTACATACATATGCCTGCTTATGGAATTCATCTCACCTAGAGATATACCTTTAAGCATGCCTTCGTTTCTGTCTTCCATCTTAGTTTCTTCTCAATAGGGAGGGGGAGGAAAAAAAAAGTAACAGGTATTTTTACAGAATGGTTCATGTGAGTATCTTAGACATCTGCTACATGATGAGATGAGTTATGCCATAGAAGTGCCCATTTTTTCCTTCCTTTTCCCTATTCAGGATGTGTAGAATGATAAGTTCAGGAGGCTGCAGCCAGGGCCTGTCCCTCTGGCCCTGAGCCAGGTGGGCAGAGAAGACCTAGAGATGGTAGCCGAGTTCAACCAAGAGTCCAGATGACCAGGAGAGTTCCTGGTGATGAAGCAGGTATGAGGTCAAGCTGAGAAGTCAGCCTGCGGGTCAGAGCCAGGATCAGGCCTGGTGAGGGTAACCAGGGACAGAGAGAGTCCAGTGCCTACTGGGCAGGCCCAAAGTGACAAGATAGGTGCAGGGTCAAGCTGGGAAGTCAGTCCACAGGGCAGGGTCCAGAGCAATGGAGTCTGCACGCTGAGCTGAGCTGAGCTGAGCTGGAGATCAGTGCTCCTCTAGAGAAGCTCAGACAGAAACTGAAGGCCCAGGGTTGAGCTTAAATGGGGCTCCTGGGCCCATGGGCAGGAGGTGCAAGTAGCTGCCTCAGGCGAGGATGATCAGGCCCATTAAGGCCTATTAGTGCCCTCAGACCCTGAAAACAGTAGTAATGTTAAATATTAAATATTAAAAATAAATATTAAAAACTTTTCTGTAATAGCAAGAGCTACAGCTTTACTGTGAGAAAGTACAATTGTGACACTTTTGAAGGCGATTATTTTCACCTAAGTTTTTACTTTCAAGTTTGATGCCTTGAAGATATCCCAGCTTTGTTTTCGACTGTTGCTAACTAGTACCACTTCAGCAGTATCGCTTCCATGTTCTGTTTCCATTCCCTTACCTCATACATCCTTGTAGTCTTTTTTTTCCTGACTCCCAGTCTGAAGGTGATCATTAACCTTTCAGTAAAACCGGGTCACATTCATCAGGCACCTTAGACTGTTTATAGTATTAGTGATGTGGGCGACTCGAGTCTTCCATGCAAGAACAAAGTTACCACACAGCAGGTGGTCCTGAGGGACAGCCTACCCTCTTTTGTTGTGGGTGAATATCCTTGAACCAATTCACATTCATCGCAGGCTAAAAATGTGCACACAGAAGAATTTTTTACAAATGCTGAGGCTGGGATTCATCTTACTTAAGTTTAGACTTCTGTTAATGAGCTGCCAAAGCATAAACCAAACTTGTAGGCTCTTTCTATAGCTCATGAAGGCAAATAAAAGTCTGTTTGCCTCCATAGTTTTGGAAGAGAGATTGATCACACCTGTCTCTGTCTCCCTTGAAAGGTCTATATTTCTATCTATGAATTACAGGAAGAGTGTAGAGTGACCAGCTCAGGTTTATGGAACTATTTCAAGTCCACGTTAATGCAGCTTAATGCTGCCCTGAGTTCTGGTTTTGGATCACATTCCATCTGACTCAGGGAGCTGGCTCTCAGAGAACAAAAAGCCACTGGCTTCAGTAGAGAAAGACTTCATTCTCAGCTGCTTTGGCCATGGAAGTAGCACAGAGAAGGAAACGGAACCTGCTATAACACTGCCTCAATACACAGAGTTGTTAGACAAATGGGTGTAAGACCATTTTTCCCTATCCTTAGGAAGGACTGCAAGTAAAGGTCCCATAAAAAGCTACACTCCCTCTCACTGGGGGTCATCACTCAGAGCAACCCATTCTGCCCATCCTGAACCACTTAGGCCCCTTAATGTGTAAACGTAGTGTCTGAGGAAGAAATATGTTCCACTCTTCCATATCCATAGCTTTATCATTAAGACTGACAGGTGTTATTAAACAATAAGCAGTCAGTTCCCAGAGCAACTCTGGCAGCATCTAGAAGTACAAATTTTCTGCAAGCAAACATTTTCATGCTTCCTAGAATACCATGGAGGTTGCAGATATTCCTGACTAAACTGTGAGAGAGGACTACAGCAAAGAACGATAAATAACCCAGACAAGCAATACCTGTTGATCCACTTTTAACCCAGCTATCTCCTGAACACCACGGCTTTCTCATAGTCTAGACGAGAACTCCGGGAGCCATTACATTGCCAGTCTAATGCAGTCTGGAAGAGGACTCGGTCCAATGCAAATACATTGCAGACCTCATGGTGCAGCCCAGACAGACGAGCTTCCCTCACTCATCATCTTACACACGGCACTGCACATTCATTGTCCCGGGAGTCGCCCCCACTCCACAACACGAGCAGCCACTGTAAGCACAGTCTAACTAAGGCTGCGTTACCTGGGACATTTCTGCCTGCCTAAGCCCCACTGATGACTTTCCCTGCTAGGGACAGTCAGAGCAGATCACTCTTCAGCTGAGTAACCCAATTCAGCTCTCTGCTCTGAAGGCCAACAGTTTGTCGAACAACCTCTAAGCCCTCGAAGTAGCACAAGTAAGCTAGCTTTTCTGGCAGGTAGAGATGTCCTTAAAGTCCTGCCAGAATCAGGGGAAGGGTCTTCGTTCATATGTCTCAAAGGCTCCTCAGCTTCCCAGAACAGCTGTCTTCATCATCTTATCGTAAAGTAATTTCAATAAGTGTCCAGTGATATTGCAAGAACAGGGAGAGAGGTTAATGGCAAACTGTTTACTAAAGCATGATATCTATGTCAACATCTTCCAATAGACCATTATTCTTCTTTTCTTCAAAAGAGTTAATTATTCAAGGACCTTAGAAGAAAAATAAGCATGTGATTACGTGAAAATGCAAAGGCAGTTTTAAGGCAGAGGCACCAGAACTCTAAGCAAATCACCAGCAATTAACTACTTGAAGAATTTTCTATTTGCATTTGAAGAAAAATTTACCCCGATGGATGGACACATAATCTGAGCCTGGATGGTCCACAGATGAACAGGTTATCACAGCAAAATATCTGCTCCACAGATGAGCAGGCTGCCTGAAACTAGATGGTCCATGAGCCAAAGAGGTTATCTAACAAAGGACACGAGTCCAAGGGTAGATGTGTTATTAGAGACAACAGGAGTCTTCTGTGGAAAAACCAGCTAACTGTGTATCAGGACTGTGCATTTTAATTAGAAGAAGAATTATCAAGTTTGATCATAATTAGTAACAGAGATGGTTTCACATTCAGATGGCATACTTAAACTCCACAGAGTTGCACTGCAGCTCTTCAGAGTCAGATAAGCAGAACTGATTCCTCTGATATCTTACACTGTACTGCTATTTACATGAATATGGTCTTGTTATTATTAAAAGAATTTATATGAAAGTTTGCAGTCTAAAGCTTTGTTAAGCTTTGTTTGTGAGTTGATAGGAACAGACATGACGAGGGTTCACTGAATTTGCTAGGACACTTATGTCATCAGTTTCACTAGTAAAAAGTAGTAAGGGCAGGGAATGAGACGGGCATGTCCTATGATCAATGACAACAAAGACACCCTTAGAGGATGATTCCTTCTGCTTATCACACTCATCTTAAGATGGGATGAATTGTCCTCTGAAGGTGATATTGCTTCCTTTGTCTATAGGGGGAGCCTAGAATAGATACTGCCTGGACCCCTAACCAAGGGTAGGGGAGATTAATTCACAGAAAGATTCTTCATTAGAGTGCACCTGCTGAGACTCCTAATTAAGGCCTGGTGTCTTGCAGGAGATCTAATTTACAGACATTAAACTGCATCGAGAGTCATAAATACACCAAGTACTTCAGTAACACCATTTTTCTGAAGAAAGAATTCCGAAGCGGCAAGCTGAGTGTTAGAATATCACATTTCATATTGAAGTTGTTTCTCAGCGTGTCACTCCACTAATGTTTCACAACGCACAGGCTGCAGGTCAGCTGCAACATATAGGGAAAAGAATGAGCTGTTGCTCTAAAGGCAATACTGAATTGCGTAGTTCTGCAAACATCGAAGCAAAGAACATTTATCTGGGCATTTATCTGGAGCAGGGAGGGGCTCTACTGCAAGTCTGAAGTCCTAAAGTTTTTCTATTTAGACAAATCTTCTGATTTGTTTCAGTAAGATGTCTTTGAAGTGAAGAAGGAAGCTACTCACTATTACGAAGGTACATGAAATGTTTGTAGCTTTTGAAGTAAGAGTTTATTTCTGGGATCAATACTGCCTAAAATATCTCACACCTTCATGCAAGGAAGGTAGGCCTATTTCTTCATTTTAGAGATCAAAAAGATCATTTTCAATCTGCAGATAGAATCATAGAATCATTTAGGTTGGGAAGGATTTCTGGAGGTCATCAAGTCCAACCTCCTCCTCAGAGCAGGTTCAGTCAGATCAGATTGCTCCGGCCCGATCCAGCTGAATTTTAAATGTCAGCACAGATGGAGATTCTACAAATTTGCACCTAATCCAGTGTTTGATCACTCACGTTGGGGCAGGAGAGGGAAATTTCCTCCTTCAGTTTTTTGGTCTTTTGTGCATCTAAGCAGGGTAAGCATTTTCCTCACTTAAACTGTGTACCTAACCATTATAGGCTGGTTTTAATCCTGCTGTCTGCTTCTTGAAAAGGGCAAGTACTTCTGAAGATTTGGCTCAAGGGGGGAATAAACTGGCTTGGTATCTACAGTACAGACAGTATCTACAGTACAGAGTAGATACTCTTGCCTTTCTGGATGAAACAGGTCAGTAAGAGAATAGTTTTGTACATATGCAATACCTTGAAGCCTGTGCTAGAAACAGACCTCAGCAAGAACTGAAACCTCCATTCAGTCACCCACATGATAAGAACTCTGCTTTGAGAGCGTCAGCCAGGTTACTGGTAACCTCCAATAGATTAAGAATAATTTCTCGTGTGAGGTGAAGCTGGTAGAACCTTTACAGGGATGACTGATTCCCTTTTTGTTCAGGATTCCTTCCCTTTTAGCATGAGATTTTTCACCCTCTAAATGGAAAGTATTTCATTTGGTGACTCTTCCCAATTTATTCCTGAGCAGAAAATGGCCACTTTTCCTTGACAACAGGGATGCAAGCAAATGAGAAATCCTTTCTCAGCCAAACCTGGAGGATCTTGTGGTATCTCCTCCTCTTTGGGAAGATGCAAAGCTGAGTTTTCCTGCTGCTGTTGCCATTTAGTGCTTGCCGCCATTTCTTTCAAGAGAGGAAACTCTTACTTTCTTCTGCCAGGATGTGGATTTGTTATTTGTATGTTTACAAGTTGCAGTCCCAAAGGTCAGGGTGGTGGAGGTCCATGTAATTAAGGCAGGTCTTAGCAAGTTGGCACAGCTGCAGCCTAACCATTATATTCCTATTTCAGCAAGGCTGAACGGGGGCTGCTTTGTCCTGTTAATGGACTTTGTGGCCCATACTGAGCTGTAACTACCCTGCTACCAATGCCCGGGGGAGTTAGCTAAGAGGCAAAAAATGTATTGGTGATTGCAATACAGGAAGAATGATGTCTGAACTAGTGTCAAGACCATGTATCTTCAGGAACAAGTGGGCCATTGCCCTTGGAGTGGGCCATTTGGATGATCCTGTACACCCAACTGTGGCCACGAGTGAGGGGAGAAGAGTGCTCCATAGATGTCCTCAAGAAAAGCTGACTTTTTTCCTTAAAAAAGGCACACTAAAAGAGGTCACACAAAAACCAATGTAGTGCCAAACTAGGACTTGTGTTTCACAGTGCTGCTGCTGCCTTTTGAATAAATTATTTTATCTTTCTGCGCTTTCTTATCTCACCTGAAAAATAGGAACAGTACTCCCTTGTATCACAAGTCATTTCAATGCGTAATTAAAGAAGTCTAGTCAGAAGCTATGATGAAAATGCTCTGTACTTCCTTGTGGCTACTGAGACAATCAATTGTGTGTTGCCAGTTTCCCATTACTTCTAGGTGTTGAACCAGTTTCTTGTCGGGAGATAACATGAGTGTGCTAGCAACATGCCTGAGAGGAATCACTGTGTGGCCATTGATTTTATGCTCTCTGGACTAACAGAAAGCCAAGAGGTGAAGGTAACCTGCTTTTTTTAAGCACATTAATAGGGAATCTTGGAATGATCATGTAGATGAAGGTTGATCCCCCGGCTTCACACACTGTGTACCTTTCCCTCAGTAACTTGGCTTCTGTGGATTTCTGTTACTCCTCAGCTCTCTCCCCAAGGTTGCTGGTGAACTCTTCAGCAGTGAGGAGAGCCATTTCAGTCAGTGCCTGTGTGGCACAGCTATTCACTTGTCTCCTCATGGCTAGTGCTGTGTGTCTCCTGCTGGCAGTAATGGCATATGACTGCATGTGGCTCTCTGTAACCCTCTCCTTTATGCAACTGTCATGTCCTCAAAAGCCTGTACACAGATGGTAATCATCTCCTGTTTCATTGGCTTTGTCCACGCACTTGCGCAAACTATCTCCACCTTCACATTCTCTTTCTGTGACTTTGGTGTTATCGGTCATTATTTCTGTGACATCCCTCTAGGATCCAGCTTTCATGCTCTGACACCTATAGCAAAGAGATGGTACTTCACATTTTTGGTGTGTTTCGTGGCATCTTCACATCTCTGGCAATTCTCATCTCCTCCATCTACCTCATCTCCACCACCCTGAGGATCCACTCCTCCAAGGGCAGATGCAAAGCCTTCTCCACCTGTGCTTCCCATCTGAGAGCTCTCTTCTTGTTTTATGGCAGCACCGTTTTTATGTGCGGTAGCCCAACATCCAGCTACTCATTGGACTGAGATAAATGGGCCTCTCTGTTCTCTACAGTGGTGGCTCCAGTGCTGAATCTTACCAGCTACAGCCTAAGGAATAAGGAGGTGAAGGATGCTCTGAGGAGAGTTTTAGGTCATATCAGAGAAACTTCAGCAGACTTGTTAGAAAGAGAACTTTGTTTGGGGAAAATTTATCAAAACCTTGGTACAAAGAGCAGGACTTCCAAGGAAGATTTGATCAGCTTCCAAGGGTGAGATTCAGAAAGGTACTTAATTGTTAGAAGTGATTTTAGGTGGACTTTTAACTGGTTGTATCTGCAACTTCTATCTTGAAAGACTGTGTTCCTCTGCTGCTGAAAGCTGGAGGAATCCTGACTCTTAACTTGCAAGTTCCAAGCACAAACAGGACTCCTGCCTGAGGAGTGCGTGGCACAGAATTGCAGTTCTCTGTTCTATTAGGAACGTTTGCTCATGTAGGAAAACCACCAGTCCGTCAAGATGAGAAAAAGCTTTCAGAGATATTCAAGAGGAGAAAAGCAATGTGATTTGAATTTATGGCCACTTCTGCTACGTCTTCAGTATTTGAAAGGAGTAGCCTCTTCCAGTGCAACACACAGAACCTGAAGTTCTGGAAAGGAAATCTTGGAGAACACACACCCGTGTTTTTGCCCCCCAAACACTAAGGAAAGTAACTGTCCCTCTTCTCTTAAATCTCCCTCTTCTGTCACTCATTACTACCTCCTTTTTCCCCTTCTGCCTGGAAACATGAAAAAACTACAGCAATGCAGAAAAGATTGACTTCTAATTTTGCTACCATTGTGAAGTAACAAGACCTTACTCCTGCTTTTCATCTCCACATATCAGCAATCCACTTGAGGCAACTGAGTGAACCGGTAGTTATTTTAAGGACATTGGACATAATCTGAAAGTTAATCAAGCTGAAGTGTTCTTTCACTTAAAAGAATGCTGAAATAAGATGGTGACTTACCAACTACATGTCTGCCATCAATGTGATTTTGAGAATAAATGACCAATCATTTCTGGGAGATGAGAAAGCTGGGAAAGGCTTTGGAATCCTTTTATCAATTCAACTAAGCTAGCTCTAAGGATAGGTGTTCTAGTGCTAAACGATGTTTCATCCCTTCTGGCTGAGTTTACAAATGCTGTCCCTCAGTTGGCAGAAGGAGTTGAAATCTTTATTGAGCTGAAAGTGACAGAATTAATCTCAGACAGGTGAGAGGTTCCTGCCTCTGCATAAGGCTTACAGTCAAAGGGGGATGGAAAGAGGTCTTGCGGATTCCCTTTGCATTTCACTGCAAGCCTGTTAGGGCTGTTATTTCCCCTGACTTCCTCTCCTTAAAGCTGTGCATAACTATAGCAAAGATTGTGTCCCTGTGATCATCTATGGCACCCTAAAGAAGGATTTTACAAGTCTCTTTCTTTCAAACTGCTGCCAGCATATTTTACAGAGAGCTGATATGACTGCAAAACATCATTATTTCTGCCCAAAGACACACGGCTGGGGAGAAAACTTATCTTCAGTATGTTATAGTCTGAATTTTGATCAAGTAGTGATGATTAAAGGCCATCACTCTCTCAGAAGCCGTTTATCTCAGTAACGCTAAAATTAGAATATGCACGGGGTAGTAAAAGCATTTGGACTCTATGCACTATTATCCCACTGGCCTGATGGTCCTAAAATGCAGGAAAAAGAATGTGAAAATGTAGCCTTTTGGTCCTGCTAGTTGTCATCTTTCTGTTGCTGCAGAGCCTGAAGCTCAAGGTTTATCTCTTGTTTCTGATTATTAAGTATCATCAGATATGTGAAGTTCACTGTTTTTGCACATATCAATGTTGCGCTGTCCTTATCTTGAACAGAGAAGTGAGCTTTTTAAACCAGATTTCTGAGTTGTCCAAAATTGTCTCTTTCAGTGGACTCCCAGCTCACAGGAAGGAAATAGCTTGAAAAGAAGTCACAGGCATCATTTTACTTTACTGTGTATGTTTAAAGGTCTCTGGGAAGAGCAATGTACACTACTCCTCTTCCAGAAAAAGACAGGTAGGTTGTCATCAAAGAGCTTCCCTGCACAGCAATGAGTCATGTCTGCACACCTCTCTCTGCGCTGATGTTTAAGATAGTCAAAGCCATCTCGAGCTAAGCATCAGCAGAACCGGCAGCATGTTTCAATCAGGAATCACAATCACAAACCTAAATATGCTTTCTGACAAATATCATCAAAAAGAACAGATTATCATAAGCCCTGCATTCACCTATCCCTTAGTCTCCACCTGGAGAAACCCAGACAAAATTAGGGAATTTAAAATGTTAAAGAGCTGCTGTCTCTTCAAATCTACAGTTTGTTTTTCTAAGAAAGCCTTCTGATCCACCATCCAGAATCCTGTTCCTCTTCTTCCCTTCCCCAAATCTCAGTTCCAGGAGGAGATTTGGGAAAATCCCTGCCTTGAATCACTTGTCATGACAGCAATGCTAAAGTAAGTCTATTTGCAGTAGAACAGCATTGCCCAGAGTCAGGAAGTCCTAGGGGCATTTGGGGGTTTCCCTGCTGCAAACAGTTGAGGAAAACTCGATGAATCAAGAACAGTACTGTTAAGAATTTTAGGGAAATTTTCAGTGTTCAGCTAGGAATTAGGTTATATCTTATGGAGTATGGAGAGATATTGGATACCTGTATTTCCACTGAGATACCTATTCCTTAGATTTTTATAGTGTAAAGCACCAGACGACTGGCCAAAGTCTCCAGCCTCTAAATAAAGCGGTGAAAAATGTCCCAACGATTAAACTGGATTGTGGCTCCAGCATTGACTATGGTATTTAACCGTGCTTGGATTGCTGCTCTGATAGATTACAAAGCTCAGCTATGACATAAGGTCAAGGCCTTGGAAAGGTGTTAGCAGAGCTCCTTTAAATGAAGCGTTCCCAGAGACACCAGGCTGGCACAGACTGATGAAAATCGGAGTGAATGCTTGGCATTGGGGAACGGCCTCTGTGTCCATCAGTGTTCCTGGGAGCCTTGGAAAGTCTAGTACAGTGTATGTCACCCTTCACTGTAAGGCAGACACCTAGTGCAGCATCCTGCTCCTCTCATGCTCCTATTTTACCATGCAATGAATCGCAGTCCCCTCAAAGGTCTCTTGCTGTCTTCAGCAGCTCTCTCAAGTTGAGGCACCTCATGTCAGCACACCAATATATGTGAGATGAAACCTGCTTGTGCTGTGCCATCCTGAAGGATTTCCTTTCTCTCGGAAGCTTAGCACCACCATCACTTTTTTTGTGTAGAAACGTGAGCAGACACCACTCTCCAAAGCTCGTAGGCGCTAGTGGGAAAGCATAACCTCTCAAAATACTTAGTTATTCCTCTTAATGCCAGGAGAAGCCTAGACCTGAGACTTACACAGCTCTAAGGTGTCTAAAGGTAAAAGCCACAATACCACCCCAAAGGCTCGGGTTTGACTGGTGACAATATGCTCACATCCTTTTGACCGACAATTTCCAAAGAAAGATGAGAGCTGCATATAACTTTGAATTTAGTTTCAGTTCTATTCTGAACAGCCATGCCAAAAATAGAACAACATTCCTGAAAAGTCCCTCCTGAACACTTTTCTTTGCCTCCCCATGGTTGAGATGGACCCCAAAGAGCTGTGCTATGCAGCCCACAAAAGAGATGGTCTTCTTTTCAGCAAGAAGGTCATAAATGAGTTTGGGAACTGTGACAGTAGAGTAACTGATATCTACAAAGGACAAGCAGCTCAGGAAGAAGTGCACGGGAGAGTCCAGCTGTTGACTCTTCTGTATAGTGATGATGCTAAGCAGGTTTCCAAGAATAACAGTGGCATAGAAGACTAAGAAGAATGTGAAGCATACTTTTGCTAATGTGAGTCCCTGGAAGATAAACTCTGTCACATTGTTCTTGTTCTTCACATACGTCACGTAGACAGGACCTGAAGCACAGAATAAAGCCACCTGTGACGGCATTAGAAACACAGTGCTATCAGTACACATCCATGTCGATCACTGGTATGTTCAATATCAATGTATTCCCTTTTATGCCTTTTGGGGAAAGTTTCCTTTCAAAGTCAATGCTTCTCTCAAGGAGTGACAGTTGATATCTAACTCAGAATGTATTACTGAAGTGTGTAATAGGGAGCTCCGTTTATTTGTTTGAGGGAGTTGGTGGAAATATCCTCCAGATTCATATTTCTGATCTTTGCCCCTTTTAAAAAGGAAGACTAGTCACTAGGTTCCCTAAACATCCACTTTTGAAGTGTTGATTTGGAAATGAAAAACTGACTGAGAAGGATAGTGCATGTTTTGATTTGAGTCTCAGCACACTAGTCATCCCCTAAGGAATTCTGCTCAAGCAGTGAACGTACCTTCTTTTTCAACCCTCTGAAGGAATTCAACAGAACTAGTCCTTACTAGTGCTCTCTGACTCTGGTAGAATGTCCATGCATTTTTGTGCAACCATCAGTATTCCCATCATGACACAAGGCAGCTGGCTAATTAACATCACTTCAGCTATCAGTGTAGACCCTTCTGGAGGAGGTAAAGTGGACACCTACCTCATGTCTGTTTAGCAGAGATGTGCCTTTAGGCACAAACTGTCTTTAAGGTGCCCTAAGTGAAATCAGACCATGTTCAAGGCATGCCAGGAAACCTGAAGCAGGAGAGTCATTGTCCTGTATGTGCTGTACTGGGCTACATCTTGTGTGGATTGGTCCCAGTTATTGCTCATGAGTTTCTGGGTTGTGACCTCAGTCTCCAAAAGAGCAGGCTTGTATTTCCTCAGACCACCTTTCCTACAGTACGTGGGTGAATACTGGAGATAATCTGCATTAACGATGTGTCAGTAAGTTTTTTGTACACCTCAGCCAAGTTCTGGACTAGGCATGGAACCCCCCATAAACACACTTGTGATGCCCCTGGGGTAATAAATACACCGCTGCTGAATCTCCTTTACTCACCAACACCCTTGTATTCACCTTTGCTGCACTCTAGTGCAGTACGCAAGTATCACTAGTGTTCAGTTTCTACACTGAAAAGATAGATGGCAAGAGCTGCATAACAATGTCCACAATACAGGCAAATCCTTTGGGATCTTAATCCTGTTCCACAATCACAGGTCAATCAGTTCTTTCTCACGAGATCTCTGCCTCTTCCACCCTCCAACTTTAGCAGCAGAGGAAATATTCTTTTGTGTCTCCAGCCCTATCTCCATGCCACTCCGTGGGCAGAGGGAAAGCAGTGTGGGGAAGCCCAAAGCGTGTGTGTTAAGAGCATTGTTGCCACGATGTGTACAGCTAGAGGGGACAAGTTAAGACTGAGTACACAGGAAATGCTGCAGCTACCTATTGAGTCCTTGACTCTGTAACACCAGAAACTTCCTTTTGACAGATATTTCTGGAAATGGCATATAACTGAAAAATAAGCAAAGAAGACACCAATTAAAACAAAGGGTAAAAAAAAATTGAGTTCTTTCTACTTAATAAAATGCACCTCACAAAAGTCACTCAACAGTAATGCCTCTTTTCAAAGGCAGGATTTCATAGTCACGCTTGAACAAAACAAAGAAGCAAGATCAGAAAACTTACACAGTTTATATTTGCTAGTCTCCAACAGTTTGCCTGCTATTCTCCTCTGATGACCTCTCGGACCACTTCAGGCAGTTTCATCAAAACCTCTCAGCTCCAAGCTGCTTCTTGTGTGTCACGAGAGCAGTCCACATCTCTGCCAGGGCTGAAAACTACAGAGGATGAAACGGACAGCCTGAATGTCTAGCTCCATTTCTCATTCTGCAAAAACAACTTCCAAGAGCATCTGCAAGAACAACTCTCTCTCTCTCTCTCTCTCTCTCTCTCTCTCTCTCTCTCTCTCTCTATCTCTCTCCAGATGGGGAAGTTGTGGCAGAAATATTTCAAGTAAATTGCACAGCAGAAGCACAAGCTTACCAGAAGCAATGAGATCCCAGAGGCATGTGAAGTTTTCTTTGTCAGAAAGAATCAGTGGACGGGGAGCTAAAATATGTATTTTGGACAGCTATTAGAGTAATCTCTACAGGGTGACTCTGGAGCATGATCACCTAGACCATGTCACATTGTGTGGGGGTTTGCTTGCTTTCTTGCTTGCTTTCCAATGCTGTCCAGATAAATGGACTTCATTTAGTATTAGCTATGTGCTTCTTTTGGAAACATTTCTATTTAAAATCAATGTCATGGCTGACCATTTGCCAGAGTTTGTGTTCACATTACCCTTGCAATCAAACATTTTTTGAGTAAAGATGTCTCTTACACGTGTCAGATATTTTTTCCCTTCGAAGACAATATTTCACATATGCTTTCTTCTTTCTTATTAACTTGCTCTTACCATTGCACGTTTGCAGCATAAATAAATATCAGAACTGTGCTATATGACTGTTGGCACTTAGACATCTGGTCTGTACACGTTTGAAACAAGAAGTAAACGAGGAAATCATTTCAAGACTTTAAAAATGTTTGTGGTCAGGCCTCACTACTTGCCAGGTATTTTTACTCAGGCAATGCAAAATATAGAAGCAGCTGGTTAGTCCTCATATTAAGTCATTCTAAGAATCTGGGCCAATGTGTAGAGGAATCAAATGTTGTTGTTGTTGTTGTAGTCGCTTTCCATAAGCTATGGTCCTGCTGTTGCCTGCTAGCATCCGGCAGCCAGAAGAGAAATCTGAAAAATCATGGCGTTCTTCCCCAAAACATTTAAAAGAAAAAAAACAGTTTTTAAATAATAAGCCTTAGCTTGAACTGGCCGTGTGCCCTAACCCCTCAGCAGTTTCAGTATGAAGGGGGTCAGTGGGCCCCATCTGTCTTTCTACCTGCCCCACCCCGGGTGAGACAGAGCAACCTCTGAAGGCGCCTGTCCCTCTCTGTTGACAAGGGTGCTGAGATAGACAACTATCCTTCATTGCATGAAGAATTTAGACTGCTACAAATAGGTGGGGCTGGTCCCACCTTTAGCTGTGTCCACAGAGTGTGAATGCTGGGTGAGGGACATGCTGGCCCAGGCCTGAGGGACACTATCCCTCTAAGCCTTGAGAATCAGGATTTATCCCAGTTCCGTCCTGCTGGCTGCCATCCACATAACCCACCACGGTGAGGAGAAGACACTGAGACGTCCGCAGTGTACTGGTGCATGCCTGTGAAATGGGAACCCACTCTGCCACCCCCTGCATAGAGCAGAGGACATTCGGGGAACCAGAGCATTTGCGACATTGTCCCAGGGTTTGGTCTGTAGATCTGCCGCTCTCCTGTGCAGGGAACACCTTCTTATCTTGAATCACACTTAAGCCATGTTAAGGTGCAACACAAGTGCAAGCCAGTGTTTATAGGGAACATGAAGTGAAGGAAGGAAAAAGAAAGTGCTTTAGTTACTTTCAGAGTGCATTACACAGATGTCTTTCTCCCTCATGCAGCTCATTTGCTCTTTTCCTCCTGGCAAGGTAGGAGTCAGGGTCCCGTGGCTCCTCGTGGCTCCTTCGTCCTTGTGGAGAACCTTAGCTGCTACAACTAACCTCCCTGTGGCAGCTGTGACTGGCTCTGAGATGATTTAATCTTCCATCTTCACATTTCTTCTCTTCCCTCCTGCAGGAGTAGCTGCTCCAGCTATTCCCTTGGAATACATGTTTCTTCCTTTGCCTGGGCCTGTAGATGTGCCCTGTTGGGCTAGGAGTTATCCTGCGTACAGGAATTATTCCCAAACAACTCTTTTTTTTCACTGACACATAAAATTGTGCCCCCCAGTGCTTTCTTTGGTGGCGACAATTTCCTACGGTGAGCAATTTATCTTTCACTTGGATCTTTTATTCTGTTTTAGTAATAAACAGTAAAATGCAAAATCTGAGGCAGAGATGAAGGGCAGAGGGGATGGTCAGGAAGGAGGGCATTAGTGATAGGTGAACTACTGCAGAAAGGCAGAGAGTTGCTGCACTGGAATGGGAAGGGGAGAAGCTTCTCCTCATATCATCTGCATCAGCAAATGACCCAACCAGCATCTAATATCAGCAGTTTAATTGCTAACCCATGGATTCAGCATATGACAATGCAGTACTCCTAAGAAGGCATTTACTCCAAAGTAAAGGGGAAGGAAGCCTTTGGTACAATTGCTTCCAGCAGCAGGGGACCTTGAAGGTCTTGCAGACACCTTGGGCCATCATTTCCTAGCTGAGTAGATTACAGAGTAGATGGAGTTTGTCTGACGGAAAGTTTACACCCGGGAGAGCTCGGACTAATGGGATGCTCTGCCTGGAACACATTTTAATATTTTTGACAGCATTCATTTATTTATTTGCTGGTGTCTCAGCAGTGCTTGGAAGCCCCAGTCCTGGGCCTGTGCTATTCAAAAAGAGAACATAAAGGGAATCCCTGCTAGTCACAGAGTTTACAATGCCATTCCAATCAAAACATGAACTTTCAGCGTCTTCCCAATTACTGCAACAGCTAAAACCAAGCTTTTCTTCAAAAGGGAGCTTTCAGTAAATTTTCCAAAATGGAATTATAGTGAGAGAGACTTGATTTTCTCAGCTCCTGAGAAAATGTTACCACAGTTCTACACCTCACCCTTTTCACGCCAAACTTTTCTATTCCACAGTTTTCTCATGGCACTTTTCACCTCCTCATTTCTCAGCGTGTAGATGAGTGGGTTCAGCATGGGTGTGATGATACCGAAAAACACAGCTAACCTCTTGTCCTCCGAGAGATTGCTGGATGGGCGTATGTAGGTGAATGTGGATGGCCCAAAGAAGAGAATCACCACAGTAATGTGGGACCCACAGGTGGAGAGGGCTTTCTTCCGCCCTTCGGACGTTTGCCTTTTCAAGGAAAACAAAATGACAATGTAGGACGTGAGCAGGATGATGAAAGAGACCAAACAAATCATTCCACCATTGGCAACAACAATGATGCCTGCAACATAGGTGTCGGTACAGGCCAGTTGTAGTAGGGGATTGACTTCACAGAAGTAGTGGTCAATTTTGTTGGGGCCACAAAAAGGGAGGCTAACGGTTATGAGGGTCTGCACCAGGGAGTGCACAAAGCCCCCCACCCATGAACCCATCACCATCCAGCCACACACACGCCTGGTCATGAGGGTGGTGTAGTGCAGGGGTCTGCATATGGCAAAGTAGCGATCATAGGCCATCGCTGTGAGGATGAAGATCTCAGCGCCGCCGGAGATATGAAACCCAAATAGCTGTGCCATGCAACCCCCAAAGGAAATGGTTTTCTTCTCAACAAGGAAGTCAGCAATCATTTTGGGAGCTGTGACAGAAGAGAAGCAAGTATCTGCAATGGACAGGTGGCAGAGAAAGAAATACATGGGGGAGTTCAGACGTTGACTGCTAACTACAGTGACAACGATGAGCAGATTTCCTGCCACAGTAACAATATAGAAGAACAAAAACACCACAAAACATATTTTTTGCACCCCTTGGTTCTTTGAAAGGCCCAGAAGAATGAATTCCTTCACACTGCTTACATTCTCCATGTTGATCAGACGGGTGGCAATATGCAATATACAGCTTATACACCTGGGAAAATAAAGACAGACACATGATTCATCAGCATTTTTTCATTATTAATAATGAGTTCTATATCAGAAGTGGATACAAGCCAAGAAAGATATAGCATTAGTATTAAGCTTATGAAGTGTTTAGTTTCTGTCATGTATTTTTTTTTCTCACAGCTACTTAATTCTCCACAGTACAAAGCTTCTGCCATGGCTTTGGTGGCACGGAGATAGGTGCACTTTGTGATATGTTCCTTAATCCTGGTGCTCCAGGATTTTGAAGGACTGGCTCCATGGCTGGTAGCCTTCCATGCACTAAGGACAAGGCCAGAGTGTTCACCTTGGGCACTACAAGGCAGATAATGCAGCATGTTTGCCCTCAGGGGAGACAAAGTCCCTGACAGCAATCTTTGTAAAATGGGTGTCTTTTAGAATACCTGGAAATATTGCTCAGAATGATGATTTGCTTTATAAGTACACATGATCTTTGAATTCTTGTTTAGAAGGGAAATGTACCCACAGGCAGAGAAAAGAACTCTCTTGTCTATATACATTTTGAAACGTAAATATGAAATGTCACAGGCTGAAAAATGAGTTCTGGGAAGGTTATCTATCATGGAGGAGAAAAAATTGCAGATATGACTTACTGTAGCATTTCACATTGTTCTAAATCTCAGCATTGTTTCTGTCAGAGGAAGGAAGAATGAAAGACTCTTGTGAGATCTTCTGTCCCAGCACTGTACTGATTTTACCTAGTATGATTTTTGATACACTCTGCGTGATGCTTTCAAGGGTTAACTTAGCTTAATGAAGCTAATCTAACTAAACTCCTTCAACAGCCAGTATAAGTCTCTCTATAAGCTGATTCAGAATGACTGAATTAGGGTCCTTTGCAGAACCCCTTTTTCCTCCACTCACTATGAGGAGCTTAAGCAAATTAGCACCACCAGGTTAGAATGACCTTTAGAGAATAATCCCTTTTGGTCCCTGAAAGTAGCTCAGAGCTTTTTGTAATGCCATCCACCTGTTTTAGGTTATGGCTGAGCTCCTTGTCCCTAGGCATTTCTACATCCATACAGTTTCTCATTCGAGACAAGGTCACATTCCAGCATAAACATGGGACTTCTTTGGTTCACCCTGTGTTCCAGCTACAACCCATCGAGCATTACATGTCACTAATAAATGAGTAGCCTACATCTTTAGAAAGAGTGTAACGTCTCTAGCTTGCCATTATGCACCCAGACCACCAGAGTTCCTTTGGTCAAAGAAGTCTGGGAACCACCAGATGAAACTCTTCACAGAGAGTTTAAGGTCAGCCAAAAGCGGGCACTCTTTTAATAAAAATATCCACTGTATGGGCTTCCTTCTAGGATCAAAACATTCTCCGTCAGCTGGTGTTAAAATGCACCATTTTAAGTCCTGCAGAATTCCATCACAACCAGGTCTTCTCATTTGTATTCGTAATCTGTGAGCAAATCTGTGGAATGATTCAGTTAAGCCAAGTTATCTACCAACTACTTCCATCTGCAGCATAATCAGAAATTCTCGTGCAGGCACAAAGGGATGAAGCATCCACAGGAAACACTGAAACTGAGAAAAGCCAAGATTAGTTTCAAACCCACAAAGTGAAGCCGAGAGAGGAAGTGGGCAAAGGTAGGGACTTTTCCTATGCTTACAGTTGTACTTACACTAGATGAAAGTTTTTCAAGCAGAAGGGTAAACTTTACATGGATGGTTCCCCTTCAGATATTTCTACAAGGAAAAGGATCAGTAAGAACAACGGGAGGTCAGTTTCTCCCTCGTCTTACCAGGTCGTGATCCTTTCTACCCCTCTTCCTTCTACTGAGCAACGACGTAGACTTCTCAACAAAATAAATGACAGGGATGAAATTAGCACACCTTTATGGCTGTGCAGTACCCAGTCGAAAAGAAATAGCTGGGCTCCATCCAAGCCAGAGCAAGACTGGAAGCATACCACAGCAATCGCAGGGCCATATTTAGGCAGTCAGAAAGGAGTGACCAAGAGAGAAATGGTCAGGGGAAACTGTATGCCTGAATACCAGCAGGTGGCAAATTCCTGAGCTAAAAACAAGGTGTGCATCTACAAAAGGACCGATTCGCAATTCAGACAGCTCGACTATGTGTCTTCCTTGATAAAGTCCTTTCTATCACCACCAAACTGCATTTAACAAACTACCCATCTGTCTGATCTCATCTCATCACCTTAAGTCATGTAGGCACCTGTACCTAAGCTAGGCATATTACACCTGACCAGTCTACTTGTAGATGTGATGAATCATGTGCTGCCAGTACCCGTTTCTTACTGTTGACTCCAAGAGGATTACTAGAATGACTAATTCAGTAGAGGATTGCCACCAGTTATGGCTTATCTCTTCAAGTGCCTTTGCAGGGATAGACCTGAGGTATATGACATAATGCAGTCAGCTGCAAAATAAAATGAATCTCATGTGTACTCTTAACATCTCAAAAAGGGTGAGAAATTGCACCATCTCCTTACTGCATGCATTCTTCCCTGAAATCTCAGGTGGTTATGGGAAACAAAAGAATAATATCGAAGCAATCGAATCTGCGGCTGTAGAACTAGCTCTGTATATGATTCTAGCCAAAGACAACTAGAGACAGTTGATAACTTCAGTGGAAGTTCCTTTCTGTATTTTCACATTTGTGCAAGAAGAAAGGAAAGGGAAGAGGAAAGCAAAGCAAAGCAAAGCAAAGCAAAGCGAGAAACCAGAGAAGCTGCAAAACTTACCTCACCTGTGTTTAGAGATCTAATATTTTGTGTAAGGGCTGTACAGCTTTATCTCCTCAACTTCTGTCTCCCCTGGTATGAATGTGTTAGAGCACAGCACTTTTAAAGAACATAGAATGGCTTCTGAAAACCTTCCAAAACTTGCTTAGGTGGCTGTTAGTGTATAATCCAATCCCGTCTAATTTATTACTTGCTTTCGTGTGTCACAAGTGTATCTTGATGTTTCCTGCCTGTGTGAGAAGTGGTTTAATAGGCTGTGTGGATGATGTGACCTGGGTGTGTTGAATGATGCTTTCATACCCCAGCAGCTGCAAAAAGGGCTGAGAAGAAAACCGTTTAAGTACCAACCTTTAACCCTCTCCCAGGAAATCTTCCACCTGAAGGGCTCTTGGGGCTGGAGGAGGGAGGGGTGGAGGCTTAGTGAAGGGAAGGCGTGAAAGAAAGGGGCAAAGGAGGAGAATGAGTTCTGTCTTGACTGAAAAGTTTAAGTAAATGTATTTTAAAGAAACAGTTGTCAGTCAATGCTTTTATAATGATATCACAAAGGCATTTCAGGGTTTCTCCATAAGAAATAACAGTCAAAGGAGTAGCTGAGTATTCAACTGGACAAGCATATGCATGGACCTATGCAGTTAACGCTTCTCGGAGTTCTTCCTTACTCCAAGCTGATAGTTGTATGGATTTCCCATGTGTAAAGGGCCATTAGGTCCACTGCTCTGGCTTCCTAGCATTGTGAATGCTAAAACAGTCCATTTGTAATCCAGATATTTTCTCTCCTTTTTTAACTTCTGTGTATTCCAAAAAACATGTCAAAGAGAAATCTTCATTAAAGGAAAAAAAGAAAGAAACCTCAAGCTGTAGGAAGAGTCACCATCCTCCAGGGATGGTAAAGAATTCCTATCACAGGAGTCTTTTAAGGACAGGTTGGGCTCATTTCTCTCAGGAGTGGTCACGATTAAGTTTTTATAGGGACAGAAGATGTCCTGGGTGACCTCTTGATGACCCTCCAAGTCCTATCTCACCAGAAATTTCATCACTGGAAATCCAGTGAATAAAGCCTCTTTGCAAGAATTTGCATGTTTTAACAGAGGTCAGTGAATTACCAAGTCAGTCAAAAAAATCCTTCATTTACGAATTGGGAAACTGGGGGAGGAAGTCACCTATTTAATGCCAATGGAAGTCAGCAAATTTAACCCTGACTTAGTCACTCTAGGCTCTTCTGCGGAAAAAAATGAATGTCCCTGGAGGCAGATGCATCTGATCTACCTCAGAACTGATTTTAGGATGCGATTAGGTCTGAAATAGACATCTAGCTTTTAAACAAAATAACTGAGGGCGGACAAATCTCACTGTCATGATGGGCCCCATCTTTCTTAACCTGAGCAGCTGCAGTCAAAGGTGAACCTATGAAATGAAACCAACGAAGGAGGACAGCAGAGAGGTCTCATGGTTTCTAGTGAAATCTCTGCTAAAGCAGTATTGTAATCAACCATTAAAGGGCTTCTCCAAACCTTGTTTACTGACATGAAATGGCTTCAGGAATACTGCTACTCCATAGAATTAAAACAAACAAAAAAGAAAAGTTTTGACCCCTGTTAGTTCTTTGAATGTTCTGGTGCAGACATTTTCCCTTCTTTCTCTGCCCTCAACTTAATTTCAAAAAATCAGATTTAGATCCATTCCTTTTAAATCCAGCCCTTCACTTGCTCACAAACTGTTTAGTGTTAATTAGCTCCACGCACCAGCCAAACCAGAACGAGTAATGGAGAAACAAAGGAGGGAAGGATTGAGGGCAGGAGCCAAAAAAAAACAAATAGAAAGTCTGGAGAGCTGGATGGAGAGGCAGAGAAATGCCCTTTCAGCCCTGCAGCAACAGGCAAGTGCCAGTGCCAGGAAGAGAGGTGACCCTCCCAGCAGCTACTGGGAAGACAGTGAGATAAGGTGCTGTGGCTGGGAGCTGAAAGCTTTCTCAGAAGCACTAGGGTGAGAGGCCTTGCATGGCACTGCGTAAGGGGAGCGAGGCATCCCCAGTGTGGGGCGAGACGGTGGTGGGGAAGAGATTTGGCACAGGGACAGGAGGGTGGCTGATGGCTCAGCAGGAGCTGTGTGCTGCAGCCACATAGGGAAGGGAAAAGCTCCTTACAAGCACCTTTCTCTCCACTGCCTGTACAGGCAGCCTAGGGCAACTAACTCATCTGGAGATGGCCATCTTGGGCGAAAGCTGGGAGAGATGAGTTGAGATGTCCTCTGGGGACAGCGATGGAGAGGCTCAGGGTGTAGGTGAGGAATTGGTGCTCTTCTCTACACACACAGAAGCACCACGCATCACTCCAGGACCCCTGTGTGTTGACCAGAGCAGCCATGGCACCAGCTGAATGGTCCCCTAGGTGTTCAGGCCTGAAGGATGTTTCTATACAAGCCCAAAATAGCCAGGATGAAACTCATGCCTGCTGAGAATGGCCTCCCAGGAGCTGCCAGAATGCACTGGAGTCCTGCAGGCTTGGCCTCAAGTCAAAGTGAGGGAAAAGACTCCCTGTAAGGTTCAGGGTCCCAAAGACATGCCCAACATCCTGGGTCACTCTTCCTCCCTCCACTCTGCATGCTCTGCTTAGCCGTGCTCTGCGCACCATGTCCCCTTCCACAAGGGGGGACCACGTAATGAGAAGAGGCACTGGCATGGTGTGCAGACAAGGATCGCTCTCACCCAGCTCCCTGCTCCCCAGCACAGCCCTGCTCGGAAGGGGCACGTCACCAGCTGAGCTGCTCCCACCGCAGTGGAGATGCCCTGGCTCTGCTGGGGGCTGAGCACTGCTGCCCACCTCCCCTCAGTCCCCTCTGCAGGCTGCCCCACCCTCCCACACCTCCTCGCCAGCAGGGATTTATACAGCAGTCTCTGCAGCAGTGTCTCTGGGCACTTGGCTTCCTTCTCCGCACGTTGCTTTCTCTGCAAACGCTTGTCGGAAGGTGACTTTCCCAGAGCCATGGAGCCGGTGGTGACGGTTGCTCCTGCCCAGGAAGTAAATGACCGGGTTGGTGCTGCTGTCCCAGAGAGATGAGCCAGGGACAACCAAAAATGGGAATTTACCAATGTTTGGCATGCTATGGTAATGCTTTTTCACTACTTCTCCCTTCTTCAGACAGTCTCACGATATAAAGAACACAAGAACTGTCTGTCCAAAGTTATAGCTTGACTCTTGCACTGATGCTTTGCTTCCCAGCTGCATCCATGAGCAGCTCTAGTTTCACAGACCTTGCAGAAGATGGCCTACTGCTGCTCAGGGTCACACAGATTGAGAAATTGTCAGTCCTCTTCCATAATGCCTGCTGCTGATTTCACAACCTCCCTCAACACAGCTTCTCATTCCCCAAGGGTCCACTGTCACTGCAGAACCTCCCTTAGCACACTCATCACTACTGAGTGTCCTCTTCTGACCTCAAAACCTCTCCCAACACAGGTTGTCACCATACATTGTCCCCTACTACTTCACATTACCTGTTCTACTGTAGGGTCTCCTTGAACTCTGTAGCCAGCCTTATGACACCTCAGCAGCCACAATTCTGCAACCTCTCCTAGTGTTACCCTTTAATAGCACCTGTTCCAACTCCTTTGGAGGTTTTATTGACTGACAAACAATTTTCTCCATGTAACAGTCTGTTCAGTGCCTCATTTACCTCCATGGTCCTCAAGCTGTAGACTGCGGGGCTTACCATTGTATAAAACACAGACATCACCTGGTCTTGGTCAGGCAAGGAGCCAGAGCTGTGGGGTGTGTAGCTGGAGTGCCAAAGGATATGGCAAAAACTATCAAGTGCACAGGATGCACAGGTGGAGAAGGCTTTGTGTCCCCCCTTCCCAGGATGGCAGAGATGATGTAGATGTAGCAAAATGCATACCTCCAGTATGACAAAGATGTCACCTAAGATGCAAAATGCTGCAAGGATGATCTTGTTAACCCCGATGTCAGAGCAGGAGATACCACAGATCAGGGGTACCACACCACAGAAGTGACTGGTGGTGCTGGAATGGCAGAAGGACACCCAAAAGGCACAGCTGCTGTGTATCATTGAGATTAGAGACCCACAAGAGTAAGAACCAAGTCACAGCTGGATGCTGAGGCTTCATGACATGACAGCTTTGTATAGCAGTGGTTTGCAGCTAACAGGCCTTAATGGGCCTGATCATCCTCGCCTGAGGCAGCCACTGGCACCTCCTGCCCATGGGCCCAGGAGCCCCATTTAAGCTCAACCCTGGGCCTTCAGTTTCTGTCTGAGCTACCCTAGAGGAGCACTGATCTCCAGCTCAGCTCAGCTCAGCTCAGCGTGCAGACTCCATTGCTCTGGACCCTGCCCTGTGGACTGACTTCCCAGCTTGACCCTGCACCTATCTTGTCACTTTGGGCCTGCCAGTAGGCACTGGACTCTCTCTGTCCCTGGTTACCCTCACCAGGCCTGATCCTGGCTCTGACCCGCAGGCTGACTTCTCAGCTTGACCTCATACCTGCTTCATCACCAGGAACTCTCCTGGTCATCTGGACTCTTGGTTGAACTCGGCTACCACCTCTAGGTCTTCTCTGCCCACCTGGCTCAGGGCCAGAGGGACAGGCCCTGGCTGCAGCCTCCTGAACTTATCATTCTACACATCCTGAATAGGGAAAAGGAAGGAAAAAATGGGCACTTCTATGGCATAACTCATCTCATCCTGTAGCAGATGTCTAAGATACTCACATGAACCATTCTGTAAAAATACCTGTTACTTTTTTTTTCCTCCCCCTCCCTATTGAGAAGAAACTAAGATGGAAGACAGAAACGAAGGCATGCTTAAAGGTATATCTCTAGGTGAGATGAATTCCATAAGCAGGCATATGTATGTAGAGCTTCTCCAGATTTATTACAAATAAACCAACTATTCCTTCAGTGCCATATTTATAACTGTGATACTAATATTTTTTTAATTCAGAAAAGGATATTAAAGTCCACTGCTTGGATTCTAACTGTTTCCAGTCAACTTTGATGGCATTCTACTAGACAAATGTCTGATAGAAAACACTCTTTGATTAATTCTGCTCGTTCCTGCACCAAACCAAGCTCCATTCACACTCATAACAAACTGACTGTCTGACTAGTAGGTACATGGACGTATGAATTCATGAGCTGACTTTTGAAGGTGTGCAGGATATACAGAGTTACCTGTGAAGACAGAAATGGATGGTCAGCATCTCTGGGGATAATAAGGTATCAAATGCATTTGTCTGCATGGGATTACAATGATATTCCATAGCAGATGTCAGCTGCACTTAAACTCCACGACTATGAAAAGAGTTAAATTCATATCCATTTTCACTTATCATGTCTTTATTAAACCAAAGGTAAGTAACTGCAATTTGTTTGCACAGAAGAACACATCACTACAGTCTGCTGCTGCTCTATCAATTCTATCAATAGAATTTCACACGTGTGAAAATGAGGCTATTCTAGGATTCCTAGACTGTAACCTTCTAGTTCCACATTGTCCTGAAATGATGTTTTGCTAAATTTCAGTCTACTTTTAAATAGAAACAGACTTTATCTCTGTTATTTCTGTTTTGTATAACAGAGATGGTCTCTTTCCAAAATGTTGAGAAGATTTGGATTTATTCCACTCTTGGTAATACCCAGCACTCTGAAAAAGAAGGAGAACAGGCTTTTATCTATCTGGTTAATGATGGAGCTTCTATATGTATGTACACACATCTGGAGATCAAGGGTCTAAAAGCAAATCTGGTAAATAATACAGTCCTTATCTGGAAAAAAAAAAAAAGCAATTACATAGCAACTTATGCTTGGATCATACAAGAACTTCCAAAGTGAACACAGATGTTACTGGCTGGGGAGGCAGCACAAGTATTTGGGGAAGCAGAGTAAAGGGAAGACAAGAGGATTTTCTTCTGTGAGGTGAATTGAATAACTGTGAAACTTCCACCTTGCAGGAACTAAGTTACTGTGCTCCTTCAGCAAATTATCCATTATGAACATATTAATTATGTCACCAAATACGTCAAAAGTTCAACATCTGGCAACAAGAGAAATACAGGGAGTTGCATTATCTGTTTGTGTTAGACTAACTGACTCTTAGGATTCAGTTCTTCTCACCTAAATTCAGGCATCCTACTGAAGTACCTCATGCTGGTGCCTAGGAGGCTGGAGATCTCTCAGTAGAGATAAAAGGGAGAAATTAAGGAGGACTGTGGGTGAAAACACTCATGTCATCTACCAGGAAGCACCTAAAAGCTTTGTCTGAATCTAATCTAGTCATCTAAACCCCCTCTGGACTCAATGGAGAGAGACAGACAGCTCCTGGAGATGATTCAACTTGTCCTAAGGAAGAAGCGCTCTGTGAAGATGCTAACTTCTTTCTCTCTGATGAACACAGAGGAAGCCTGATTAGCTTTAAATAGGTCACTTGCATACAGCTAAAGCTCAGTAAGGAAGTCTTCCTGTATGTTTTCCCCAAGTGTTTCACACCCATGAGCATTTGAAAGAGTAATCATGGAGCCTGGCCTCCTGCATTGCTGTGGTATGGAAATATGGTGTGATGGCATGGCGCAGAACTGCAGGCTTGGGAGGGTAAGGCTGGTGGATTTCCAGGGCAGGAATTTGTTGCTGGTTTTTTTTTCACACATGCACATGCAATTTCACACATGCTTTCTCCATGTCATGTTGATTAGGCTCCATGCATCCCAGATTTCGGGATGTGCATAGTTTACTGTGCACATAAAGACAGTCAGAACAGCACACGGTGCAGCTCAGTGTGATATTTCAGAGAATGTGAAATGCATCTCCTGGACAGAGCTGTGCAGTAGATCCAGACCCATCATGGATCTTGAGCACATGCCACATGTCTATAGAGCAGTACAGCAGATGGGATTCATCTCCCTGCAGTTAAGCTATTTAAAAGTTAGGTGACTGAATCTAATCTAGTTGTCTAAGCTGCCTTTGTAGCGAAAGAAGGAGACAGGCCATTCAAGAAGATAATTCATCATTTATCTCTGGCAAATTCATCTTACAGGGAAGTGGGACCTTTTCCATTTCCACTCATTTCCTGCTGGTATTTTAAATGCTATTTAAATTTGCCCTCACTCCCACACCTGCAGAAAGAGAAGGAAGGTTCAGAAGCAGTGGGGGAGTCATTGATATTCCTGGTGGAGGCTGCTCTCCAAAGATCTCCCATCTTTGGGCAAATAGTGTTTCTCTTCAATGGTGAATTCCTACTTCTCTAATCTTCCTTTTGCATGAGAGAGCAATGTTGAAACATTGAAATGTCTTCTGGGTCAATTATGCTAAATTTCAATTGAGAAAAATCAAAATGCTTCACTTTGATCATTTTGAATCATTTAATTTCAATAAAGAAATTATTAGATATTTCGGAACGTATACCATAGACATTGCAATACAGTAATATAATATGTAATAATAGAGTGTGTTTTGAATTAAATGAAGCTAGACAAGAAAGTAGGTATGAAAAATGCTTTGGAAACTGGAAGTGCTTCTCCACCTGAAATGTAACAATGGATCAATTTCAAACTATACCAGCTGACTAGCTGGGCAGTTGGTTTAAAAGGAAGTGCTAAAAACATGGGAATAGGAGCACTTACAGAGATGATTTATTTATTTATTTATTTATTTATTTTTCCTTGGGAGATGTTGTGCTGCAAGCAGGAAGGGGACCTGTGGGAAGACAGAAGCACTGTGGGATGCGTGGAGGAATACTGGGACTTTTAAGTTAGTGATAATTCTGCATGCGTGTCCATCACATGCACCTCTAAGCGCACGAGGTTTATCAACTGGAAATAACTGAGTATGTAATTACCTCACAGGAACAGCTTTTGGGAAAGAGGTCTTCAGATATGCATGGGGGTGAGGGCAGACTGAAATAGCAGCAGGTGGCTATGGCCCAGAAGTGAAGGGGCTCAGCTGGACTTCAGGGAGAAATAACAGAATGGTGGAAACAGTGAATTTAGGAGCAGAGTTAGCCAGCTACAAACGAGGGACATGTCTGCAGAGGATGCGCAAATGACTTTTTTGCAATTTCTGATCGCCTCACAGCCTGTCATTGCTTGAAACAAGGTAAACCCTGGCCTCAGCTCAGTTCTGCCATTACCAGCATTCACAGTATGTGTCGTTACCTGTGGAGGCTAGGTTGAGTGCCACAGAGTTGTGCAGGGACAGCCCTGAAGAGCTGGAATTCACTACCCGCTGCTAAGGATAGAGAAAAAAAAAAAAAAAAAGACACAGTTGCCAGTTTGGGGAGGGGGCTGTTCTTCCTTCCCTGCCCCACTCCTTCAGTGACCACCTCCATTTATGCCCCACTGAAATTTTCCAGGATTCAGCTCTGTTGGGGTCTTGGTAATTTTGCTGCCATTACTTAGAAACACAATTTTTCATTTAATTTTAGAATAAAGAACATCCTGAGGGAGCCTAGCAGGGAGGATGGAGCCCACCTGCAATGTGAGCTGCAGGGAGGGATTATTCCCTTGCAACAGAACTACCTCAGAGCATCTTGTCTCTATGTCTGAAACACAAATGGCCATGAAAGAAAAAAGGATCGTTCTCAGCCCCATGTCTGAAGGCAGCAGCTAAGTCTGTAATTGGCCTGGGCTCATAACGAGCATCCTTAGTTGGACAGCTCAAGACCTGACAAAGCTCATTAATCCCACTATTAGTCAAAATCAGATTGCTTTAATCGCATTACTCCAGGAACATAGTCCTGGTGTGGAGGCCAGAGTGCACGATGGTTGAAATCTGCCACAGTCACTGCCCCTGTGGGCCCCTGCTGTGGAGGTTTGAGCTGGGGCCATGGGGCAGGAGGTCTCTGTGTTGGGCTCTGTGGGGCACCGGAACAGAGCTGGGGCCTTGGGGCAGTGAGTGGCAGCTGGGGCCATGGGGCAGGAGGTCTGGGCTGGGGCTGTGGGGCAGGGGGAAAGAGATGGCCGGGGCTCCATGGGGGCAGGGGCCGCATCTCCCCGGGCTGAGCCGTGGTGCCCCATAGCAGCCCTGCTCCCAGCATGCCGTGGGGATGCCCCAAGGCATGCTGGGAGTGTGGCTGCCGCCAGCCCAGCCCTGGTGCGGCAGAGCCAAGGTGCTGGCACCCTGAGGGCGCTGCCTTCCTGCCAGCTTAAAGCCATGGGCTCTATGCAGCCCGTGCGTCGCTGTCTGCTTTCCAGGGGCGTGCAGTTGTGTGCCTTGCAGTCTCCTCGATCGCCTCCTTGGCACACTCCAGGCTCCTTTGTGCGACCTTAGATCCCTTCTCCATGCATGTGCTGATGCTCTGGTCCCCTCGGATGCTCCTCGGACCACCCTCAGGGCAGACTGAGAAGTAACCAGAGAGGGTCACCAGAATGTACTGTGTGCAGGCACTATTCCCGTGCCTCGTTCGGGTGTGTGATACTGCGTTGTCACGCTGTAGATGGGAAGCTGCTCTCAGTCTCCTCCACTGGGAACCCAAGCAGTGGGATGGCACTGCGAGTGTTGCAGGCTCCATCTGAGCATCACATTTTTCTTCTGCAAAACGAGTGACTTTAGAATGGAAATGGGCTTTTGGGGCTCCAGTGATAATCTCCACCTGGCGCCACCCTTCTTTTGGTTTTGCCCTGTTAGGATCACATCTTCAAAACCCCCCCAATTAGAACCCACCCCAAGACCAGGATTCACAGACGTCGTCTCTAACGCAGAGAGAATTTAGTGCCGAGGGAAAGAAATGACCTTTCCGATAAGCAGTTTTATTTTTCTTGATTTTCCCAGGCTTTGACACCGTTTGGAGGCATTCATGGTGGATTTGCCTTAACACAGTTTTCAGGGTGAGAGAGCAAACCCCTCTGCTCCTTCGCTAGGCCATGCCATCTCCATGCCTGTGGCCTAGGGAAGCAACAGCTAGGAGTTGGCCCTTCCTCCCCAGAGGCTGAGAGAGTGCAGTCACAGTCTTCCTCTTTATTCATCCACTTGCTCATTTAGGCCTTCCTTCCTGAGCAGAGCCTCTCCTTGCCAGCAGTTGTAGCCCCGCAACCCTGATCTGGGGACACTGCGGGAGTGGCATGCCTGAGGTGAGCCCCAGCCTGGGGGACCCCTCCTGTGGCTCCCCGTGCCCCCTGCTGTCCTTGGGGAGTGGGCAGTGAGGTGTGGGCAGCTCCCTAAAGTGCCCCAGGAAGCTCCCCTTGCCCTTGCAGGGCCCACCTTGGCAGCACCTGGGGGGTCAAGGGGTCCCTGCAGCCCCTCTGTGACATGGCCTGGGGCATCACGCAGTGCATCGCAGCAACAGCCGCGCCCTCCCCATATGGCCCTGGGAGCCTGAGCTGAGCCCAGGTGCTTGGGGCTGCTCTCGCCACAGCTCTGCCCTGCCCTGCTCTGCTCTGGAGCAGCTGCTGTGCAGCGAGCAGGAGAAGGCGAGACGAGGTGGTAGCACAGTGCGAGACGCTGTTTGGTGACCTTCCCAGCAGGTCGTTGGAGAGGAGCGTTTCTTCCTGGCCACAAGAGCTCTTTGGACTAACTCGGTAGGCTGGGAATTCCCGCTGTGCCCCTAGGGAAGTCCTCGGTGCTGCTGGGAATTGCTGCCTGCGGGAGCCCTCCATAATATGGCGCTGTCAGGGCTGCAGAACTTGCACGTTTAGAATCTTTGCTCCCCGGCAGCGCGTCCACCCCCGTGTTACTAGTCCCTTGTCAGCTGCGGTCATAGGACCTTTGGTCCTCGCTCCAATAACTCTTTCCTCCTTTGCCGCTGTCACACCTGTGGTCCTTGGCACTGTGGAGCCAACCTGGTTTGACAGGAGTGTTTTGGAGGTGGACAGTCATGGCTACTGGAGTCTTTGAGCACTGGGAAGGTGCATGAGAGGAGCACTTGTAAAGGTGCTTCATGTCTGAAGAATTTGCAGACAGCTCCTGTGTATTTCCCTGTTGCTGCTGTTTTCGGTTTTGGATCATCTTTCCAACCACACCTTCCAACTTCTGCCCCTCATGTCTGTGGGCTCAGTAATTTACGTATTCTCTTGTGAACCAAACGCTTGCTTCACTCGCAGGAGATTTACATTGTCGTCTTCAGCAATTTTCTTTGCCTGAGAAACTTCTGCAAAAGTAAAGAGCTTTACTTCCATGCTTACAAAAGTCCATTTGTGGTTCATATGCTCTTTGAGTTCAGGTTCTGAGGAAGAATGGACCTCAGGCAGACTGAGCGAGTCCTTGCAGAAGTCAAAATGACTTTACCTTACTCCTTTTCGGTAAGTAATGGATTTCACACAGCACAGTGATGCCAGTGCACTTTTCGCTCAGCTGAGAAGAACTTCCTCCAAAGTGTACCACAGTCTAAAAGAACCTGTATCTTTGCTCCCTATAGGCACGCTATAGCGTGAGAGAAAGGAAGCCTGTTGTATGCTATCAAGCTCCACTGGAAAGGGCTAATCTCTCGTGTAGAAGGGGGATAGAAGATGTTAAACGAAAATGTAGCTACGCACAGTGCAATCAGAAACTATGTCTAGGTTCTGTAATTAATTGATGGTGTGCGTGGTCTCTCTCACCACATTTCAGCCTTAAAGGAGATGGTGCTGTTCCCACTGCTTTACCCAGAATTCTTTCAGAGATTCCAAATCCGACCCCCCAGGTAACGGGCAGTGCATTTGAACTACAGAGCTAACTGCTGCAATTATGCTTTTCAACATGAAAAGTATCCTCCTTTTTTTTTCTTCCCCTTTTTTTTTTTTTGGAGGGGCAATATCTCAAGACGTAGTGGTTAGCTTTATATATTCTTGGCCAACAAAGCTTGACTCACTGGATGTTGAAATATGACTTGAAATCCTTCCCTTTCCATACCTTTAAAAGTGTGCAAATCTTCAGATGCTTTGCTGCTTTGGTCACAGGAATTCCCTTTTCTGGCTGATGTTTTAAGGAGGGTGTGGAAACAAAGAAGACCTTTTTTGGCCTCCCAGCTGAAGGCTTCCTCCCCAGTGCTTCCAACAAATTCTGGGAGGCACAGTCCAAGAGACTCCAACTGTGGCAGGGAGAAAGACAGGCTTTGCTCTCAAATCTGTCTAAGACGGGAAGTGTTTTGGTTAGGAGGGAAGGCCGCTTTGCTTTCACAACAGGGGCTGTCATGGGCACTTTTCCATGTCTTTGTTGTAGCTACGTACATCTCTTTTTTTCATGTTGCAGAGGCTGTCTGTTCTATGGCCCACCAGGCACTGGAAAGACACTGGTGGCTCGAGCGCTCGCAAATGAATGTAGGCAAGGAGACAAGAGAATAGCATTCTTCATGAGAAAAGGTGCCGACTGCCTCAGTCAGTGGGTGGGAGAATCCGAGCGACAGCTGCGCTCATTATTTCGGCAGGTAAGGAGGAAATGCGCAGTAGGTTGGGTCAGAGTTGGACCTCTACTTTTCCGGGGTGGACGTCTTCCAGGAGGACTTGGCCTCTTGGGCAGTTTGGCAGTGTCTCCTGTTGAAAAGGGAACATCAGTGTTTCCTTTTCCCGTGCCGTGCTGCTTTGCCTGAGGGGCTGGAAATCTTGCAGATGTTGGGTCCAGCACAGTGCCAGTGCCTTTGCAGCCATAATGTTTATCCTGCATGTTCTCGCTGCGTGGTGCTCTGTTTCACATGTGTCAGTATGCCTGCATCTGTACTTCCCTTCCAGGCCTATGAGATGCAGCCTTCGATTATTTTCTTTGATGAGATCGACGGTCTCGCTCCTGTGCGCTCCAGTCGCCAAGACCAGATTCACAGGTACTTCCTTTCGCTTCCATCTCCATGTCATCTGCTTCATCTCTAGGAAAAGAAGACCCACCTGCTTCCCTTTATAGGACACACACCCACACCCACACTCTGAACTCCTCGAGTACAATGACACAGAGCTTCATAGCAGTTTAAAGGCAGGAGTTGAAATCAGGTCACTAAGCTTGGTGTCCGGACAAGGTCTCTCTCGAGACCTTGCCTCGCTTTTTCTGTCTTACCATGAGTCCTTTCGCTAACAACAGCTCATCCAGAAAAGCTTCTCCTTTCTGAGTGATGTGACTTTGGAGAAAGTCATGCCAAAGGTAACAACAGCTACTAAGCCAGGGAATCCAAACAACATTTGTTTGGTAGTTCTATTGTCACAACGCTCCTGGTGCTTATGGATGGCTTAGACAGCAGAGGAGAGATCGTGGTCATTGGAGCCACCAACAGGCCAGACTCCCTGGATCCTGCTTTACGAAGGCCTGGATGCTTTGACAGGGAGTTCCTTTTCACCTTGCCAAACAAAGAGGTAAGGCTGTTTCGGCAACCTTCCTGCTACTGGCACAAAGCCTTGCTTGACAAGAAAACCGGCTTACCCCACAGCATCTCTGAGAGCGAGCAAGGAAACAAGTGGTATACGTGCTGCACACCTCCCGGTTCCCCACACAGAACTGGCAGGAAGGCTGCAAACAGGAGTTTCACTCCGCCTGGAGCACAGGGACATTCTTCCTTGCCCAAGGGCTTGCTCTTTGCTTAGTCAGTGAGTCCACCTAGGCTCTTGCCTTCTGAGGTTGCCGCCTTGTTCTCAGTTCTCCAGTTGGGAAAGCCTCGGGGGAAAACTTGGGCTTGAGTGTGGCCGGGCTGGGAATCCTGGGAGCCGCCCAAAAGCATTTAGGGAGCTGACATTGTTACTGGTATTAGCAGGGAGCTCCGGCTCTCTTTCTTTTTCTTTTTCTCTTTTTCTTTTTCTTTTTCTTTTTTTTTTTTTCTGGCTACCCCAGATTCTTTTGTCTTTAGTTCGCATTTTGTGGGGAAAAGGAGAAAAAGGTTATTGGATTGAAGGCTAGTAAAAATGCACAACACACTATACTGGACAGAAACAGGAAACACTTCACTGAAGCTCTGGCAAAGAGCAGCGATGAACATAGGCACAGCTTGACATTTGCTCGTTCAAGGACAGCAGCTGGAGTCAGAATTCTTGCTCCTACTACTGTACTTACTCTTCCTATCTACTTGAAAAGTACTGAGCTTTGAAAAGCAGGCAGTGTGTTACTAGAATGTAAACATTTCTTAATTTTAGCAGAGGAAGACAAGCAATTACGGGAATGTGATGGGGGGAGGGGGACTGCGCATTGCTTATTTTCTTTTTGAGAAAGAGGCTTAAGACAAACCACAGTGTGACCACCTGGTTTGTAGGCTCGAAAAGAGATTTTCAAGATCCACACCAGAGACTGGAGCCCTAAGCCACTGGACGCACTGCTTGAGGAGCTTGCTGAAAAATGCGTCGGTAAGATGAAAAAACACACCGAGTTCCTGCCTGTGCCTGGCTCCTGACAGCGTCTGAGCTTGTGCCAGGCAGTACCCAAGCTGCTTCTGTCTCCTTGCCTTCCCTTGCCTCTGAGAACATGGAAGGCTCTGGGGGGCGTCTTCCTCAGGAGCTAAGGTTGGCTCAGAGGCCTACTTCCGAAGCACAGGCTGTAGGGCACTGGACCTCCCGTAATGCAAGCTCCCCATCAGGGCATTGCTCTGCAGTGCAGGAACTCTTTTGCCATTGCCCATGAAACTCTTCCCCTTTGGGCCACATGCAAAGACTTTGAGAGTGTCCCTTTGCAAAGCCTGTCCTTGACTGCTTTCTGCTGCCTGAGACTGACATCCCTTTGGATTCTGCTCTTGTTGCTCAGGATACTGCGGGGCCGATATTCAAGCCCTCTGCGCTGAAGCTGCCCTCTGTGCTTTGCATCGACACTATCCGCAGATCTACGCAAGCAGTCACAAGCTGCACATCGATATTGCTGCCATTGAAATCACAGCAACAGATTTTCTTGTGGCTATGCAGAAGACTGCACCAGCTTCACAGAGGGCTGTGGCTTCCCCTGGACAACCACTGCCACCCCTTTCCAAGCCACTGCTTCAGAACACGCTACAGAGACTCCTAAAAGGCCTGCAGAGGGTATTTCCCCACGCAGCACTTGCACTCCAGCAGGACCAACAGCCAGGTAGGGCTTCACTGCCTTCACCGCCGTAAAACTCTCCCAAAGCAAACACTGCTAGTTTGTGCAAGCAACAGAAACAAACCTTTCAGTCAGGATGAGGTGAAACTGAATGGTAGAGAGGGCAGAGCCGGGAACTCCTCCCACTTCACAGTACAGAACTCTATGTTCTCCACTCAAGCATCCAGTTTCTGAAAGCTGTCAGCATCATCTGTCCCGTTTGCAAGGAGAAAAGGAGCTTTCACCGCTAGCAAAACATAGCTTGCGCAAATCCAGACACTTAGGAGAGCTCTGTAGAGACTGAAGGCTTTGGAAAATGGCATTCAGTGTATGCCCCTCAGACGAAGAAATACAAGGCCCCGGGTTTCAGCTCACATTTAGAAGCTGTCTTAGTGCAAGAGAATATTGCAGTCTCTTCGGGAAAGTTAACAAGCGTCTTTTGCCTTCTCATGGTACCACTCATTTCTTAGAAAATGACTGCATGGACTGTGATGAGGAGTCACCTTCTGGTCCTGAAGACAAGCCGTTTCCTCCAAGGCCTGGCCAGCAAAAGCAAACCTTCCTTAACTCTAACAGGTAACTGTCCGTGTCCTTTCATTGAAATTCTTCCGATTGCTGGGGCTTTCCAAGCTGTCATGGCTGTTGCAAGTGGGAGGGGCGTTAGATGAGGAAGGACAGAAGAGTTAGTCCAGGGTGCTTTGGTATCAAAAACTGCAAGCAGGAAGCACGGAGATATAACTAGGTGCTACAGTTGTAGGAAAGCAAGTAGCTCCAGCCGATCATCCGGAAAGAGCCAGCCTCCTTTTCCTCCACCAAAGACATCCACAGACAATTAGGGCATGCTGATTTCACGCATGCTGTTCTTCTAGGATTCAAGGCCAAAGAAATGTGTTGTCTCTCCTCTTAGCTAAAAAAATGCAGTGTGGGTTTGTGGAGTCACCTAGCTTCCCAGATTGGGAATGCAGGAGTGACTCAAGAAAATTGAGGAATGGCCAGCTAAAAGAGCATAATAAAAACCCTGCAAAAAAGGCTTCATTTGCGATCTTTAAGCCACTATGCTTACATTCATATTTTGATATTGCAATGGGAAAGTAATTCAATCCCACAGTGGAGAAGTTAGCTTATGGGGTCCCAGCTGCATCAGTAGTTTTTCTCACTGTCTCTTACCGTGCTGCTCAGGAAGGCTTCTGACCCACAGAACTTGGTCCAGTCTCTAGGCTCCTTGGCCTGAGCCAGAAAAGGTCCTGCAGTACTGGGAGGGCAAAAAAAAAGAAAAAAAAAGGTGCTGTTCACAGATGTATTCCATGACAACAGATCAAAAACCACGAGAAAGTTGTATCTGTAGCCTAGGAGAGAGCACACAAGGAAAGATGAAACCATCTGAATGAAGGGATCCTCCAGTTCTGTGGACTCACAGGAATGTTTTGCACTTTGTTAGATACAGCAAAGGCCTTTCAGAGCCCACAGCATTTGTTTTCCCACAAGGTTCTTCTGCTCCTTCCTGACCACCTTCTCCATTTCCAGTGGACCCCCTGCACCTAAACTTGACCAAGGCAAAGGCCTCAAGGCTGCTCAGTCAAGACATATTGAACATAAAAGCCGCGCGGCCGGGGGGAAGAGATCCAGACCAGTGTGTGCTGGACAAAGAAAGACACCTTGAACATCTGTGTCTTGACTGATCACTTCCTTTGCAAACTTCTTGTTTTGCAGTTACGCTCCTAGCAATGCTTGTTGCCAGCCAGCATGTCACAGGCCCAGGTTCTTAATCGCTGGAGAGCCCGGGTACGGGCAAAGTTCCCACTTGGCGCCTGCACTAATACACGCGCTGGAGAGGTTTGCGGTTCACGTGCTGGACCTGCCGGCTCTCTTTGCTAGCAGCATCTCACCCGAAGAAAGATGCGCACAGGTACCTCTTCTCTCCGCAATCTCACAGGATGAATAGACTCAGGGGAAGCAGGCAGACCTCCCGTGGTTAATGGTGGTGGCCTGGCTTTCCTCTGCTTCCTGTGGTGTTTATTTCGCGCTGAAAGAACACTTTTCTTGTACGCTGAACAATGGAGAAGAAGGACGTTGTGCATGAGCACCTTTTCCATTCCAGGCTAAACAGTAAGGATGTTGCTAGCAGCTCAGGGAGCTCCAAGATGCTCTTGATAAAGCCCTCTGCATGGCAAGAGCTGCTGCTCATGACAGTGAGCTCTCCAGAGTTGCTTCCCTTGCCTCTTCAGGCTCTGTAGCTCCCAGGAGGCGCCTCGGCCTCAGCCTGACTGCACGTCATGCCCTTTCTCTAGCCTCCCTCTTTATAACACTGAAATGCAACCCAGGCTTGGGAGGGGGGAAGAAAAGGGTTTCTCTTCTCTCATCATACCGCAGGGAAGAGGCAAGAACACGCTTGCTGGATTCGAGCAGTGTAGCAGTGGCCCCAGGCTGATGTGGACCCTGCTGAAGGGCTGGGCCTGTTTTTTCAAGCACACTACCACTCGCACCAGGCGTGAGGCTCTGGGCAAGTTACCTGACATCTAAGCAGTTTGGAAATCAGGCAGAGATTCAGGCCTGCCTCTCGCTGTGGAGAGGCTGAAGGAACTGGGTCCAAGCAGCAATGTTACCTTATTCTTGGTGGCTTGTTTGGACGCTTTGTCTTTGTGCACTCCCGTTTTGCAGGCAATTTTGATTGATCCATTGTTGTTCAGCAGCAGCCTCTGCTACCCGCTTCAACAGTCTTCTCCAAACTTCCTTTTGACTAGTTGATCTGAGAAGCCCAGAGGACAGCACCGAGCATCCTTTCTATTCCACATATCCATGCCTGGTGGGAGGCTGCTGGACTCACCTTGACAGCTACGCTCACAACATTACTAGAGGGCATTCCAGCATATGCTCCAGTGCTGTTGCTCGCTACGTCGGATGCTTGCCGTGCAGATCTCCCGCCAGAGGTATTTCTCTCACTGCCTTCCCAGCTTCTTTCAGTCTCATGTTAATTTATCACTCCATTAAGCACCCAAATACTGTGCTCTCCTAAGCCATTCAACACCGGCATTACTAGGGCACCCTGCTGGCATCTCTTCCCTCTGCAGTTGCCACAAGGCTTCAACATGAAGGGCAGCAAGGCAAGTAAATCCAAAACAGGCAACCTAGGAGATGCTCAGTGTCCTCCCTTGGAGCACTGGAACCTCGGGTCGCTTCACAGAGCTTTAATCCTAGAGGTGTTCCTTAAAGAAGATGCCCTAAATTGCCCTGCCGACCCACTGCAATCTCGCCTTTAAGGCCAAGAAGCAAACTTGTTCTAGTCTCTCCCTTATTCAAAGCATTCCTCAGCTTCACTGGAAAAGGAATTCATCTTTGTGGAGCAGAACACAAATTCTGGGGGGGGGCCTTACGGCTGCGCTGTCTTTTCTCCTCCCACCTCAAGTACGAGCTTTATTTTCTGAGCTTTATGGAGAAGTTTTCAATGTCCAGTCACCTAGCGAGGAGGAAGGGAGAAAGTTTTTCGAGGACTTGCTTGTCCAGCAAGCTGCTAAGCCTGCTGCACCACAAAAGAAAGCAGGTGAGCCTATTCTACAAACACAGCGTTGCTATCTCTAGCTTAGCAGCCATTCGGCATTTGCTTTGGTAATAGATTTCCTGGCACAAAGGTTTACTCTGCTTGTGTCCGAGTATCATCACTTGGCTAACCTTTTCTGGTTGACTGAAGCTTGTCAGGCACGGGAAGTCCTCCTGCCTGCAGCATCACCACCTGAGCCTCAACTGCTGAGAGAGGAGGAGGAGAGGCAGCTCGAGGAGCAAGGGGACGAGACATGGCCAGCGGTGCCTGCAGAGTCCAGTACACCCCTCTCTACTGGCAAGTCCTTTCTTCCTTTCTTCCTTTTTTCTTTTTTTCTTTTTTCCTTTTTTGGAGAAGGTGCCAATGACATTGATATCTTCCCTCTTGTCATGACATACCTGGTTTTGGTGATGCCAGTGGCTTTATGCCAAAGGCATTCCATTTCCAAATCAGGTGCAGCATGTGAGGTCAGTCCCCAGGACAGTCACTCAACGTGCTTATGAAATAAAGCCCAGCCACAGAGCTTGGCTCACACTGTAAAACACTGGCCTCGATGGCCCCGCAACGGCTAACTCCTCAAATGTAACACATTGTTTAGAGCAGTTGCTGAACACTGCACAAGTTCTTACGGTAATAGGAAACAGTGAGGATTTTTCCTGTGCTTTTGCTTCCTTTTTCTCTTCCTCTCCCTCTTGCCTTCCTGCCCACCACCCCCGCACCAAGTAATGGCCGTCTGTCTGTGAGGCTTAGGCAACCTCTGCTTTTGGAACACAGGGGAAGGAGAGCTTGTCTCCAAAGACTTTTCTGCTTCTCACCTCTTTTACTTCCTGTGATGAGAGACGAAGCCACCTGAGCTTATGACCTTGCTTTGTGCTCATGCCTTCGGTCTTCAGACTGCTCTGTGCACAAAATCCTCAAGGGCGTTCTTTTATGCATGATATAATCTAACCAGTTCTTGTGCTTTTTAATTCTAATAACAATTGGACCCCCTTCGCTTGCTGCCCTCTCTCCCTCAACACATGCATGTAGTGAGCCAGCACAATGGTACTTCAGTCCCTCTCACCATTTCCCTTGTGCACCAAGTAAGACGACGGTGCTAGATTTTGCAGACAGAACTGCTTAGCTAATGCTTTGGCTTGCTTTTTCTCCTATCTCTGTGCAGCTGCCAGCAGACAAAAGCGAAGGAGGAACGCATCGCCCTCAGAGAGCCTAGCAGAGAAGAGGAGGAAATGCTCACCCCCTGCTGAGAAGGAAACCAGCATCTCTCTCAGGGTAGGTTGGAGCTCACTGACCCACCTTTGCTTCCCACTCTGCTGACGACCCTTGAGCTATCCATTCTGCCAGCAGAGCTGCAGGCATGGGCAACATTCAGCTAATGGGGAGACAGAAGCACCTGAGGAGGCTCCCACTGCCAGCTGGCAGCCCTCTTTCTAGAGGCTCTGTGGCCTCTCTTCAAAAGATGCATTTCGCAGGGCCCTGCATTGCAGCCACAGAAGCTCATCCAAGGCAAGAGGGCCTTTGCTGTGGCAGCCGCTGTCCTTTACTACAAAACGGGCCATGGCAGTTCCTGCTGCTCTCAGAGAAGTTCACTTGCAGTTAGGATCGTGGAGGTGATTGATAGCCTGAGGAGCAGCACAATGCTAGCTGAAACTGGAGCCTTGCTTTTTCTCGCAAGTCGGACACAGCAGCTCATTTCCTCCATGGAAATCTGCTGCGATATTTAGTCTGGTCTTGGACGTTTCACTCCTTTTTTATTTAGCCATACAAGGAAGGAGGATGCGAGTTGTGGGGGACCATTTTCTTTTGTGTCTGAACCTGAGAGCCTATTCAAATGATCTCGTGCTAACGCAAACTTGTACTGTCTCCCTTTTTTCTTCAGCAACTTTTGAAGGTCGTTGGCGACGCAACAAAGCACTGCAACATCCGCCACCTCGAAAAACTACACCTGGTGCTCAGCCAGTGTGTTTACCGCCATCGGCAAGACGATGACAAAACGCAGTTGATAGAGGTACTTTGGTTACACAGCACTTCCTGTCACTGTTCTGCACTTCTTCCTTGTGCACAGTGGGTATCCTGCTTATTCGCTATTCCTCTCTTTCCTGCTTAGCAGTCTGTGTTACATACGAGTTGCTGACTTCCACCTGGAAGGCGTCTACAGAGACTTTCATTTTATACAAAGTAGCTGGCTACAGGATTTTACATTTCTATTCCAGCTTATAGCAAGTTTGCCTGTGTCTAGTTGGCAATTATTATTCCTTTTTTATCTTTTTTTTTAGTCTTTTTTTAGGAAATGAAGGAAGAAATTGAAAACTTCTCCTGTGCTCAGTAACAGGAAACGTGCTTCTACTCTGCCATTCTTTTTCATTATTTGCTGTTTAGTCCTCAGTGCACAATTCAGTGAAGAGAGCCTGTAGTTATCATATAAAGACATCTGTTTGTATATATATCCAAATACAGCGAGGCTATACCAATAAAGCTCATATAAGTCCTTTTAAGCTTTCTTACTGGCTGTTTGTTGCTGTTGGTGTTCCATACCTATTGCGTATACATACATGATCTGTTGACATAGAGGTGTTCGGCCTTCCTTTCGCATGTGCATTGCCTGAAAGTCTCGTGCCTGGCATTTTTAGGAGACCAATGGTCGTCAGTGCCTTTGACCTACACACATCTGGACGTCTTCCAAGTAATCTCAGTGCCTCTCTCAAAAGAAAGCAACGGAAAACTCGACCATCTTTGCCCAAACGGTGACAGGCGGTTTTTCTGGCGTTGCCTGTGCTACTGCCTATGCCGCTGTCTATTAGGCAAGGTTGCAAGGCAGCGCAGAGGTCATTCTTCTTCGGACCTGCTCGCGCCCCCAGGGATTCTCAGAGAAGGAAAACAAACCTGCAGCAAGCGTCGGGGAGGAAAACTCTTCCCCAGGCAGCGGCACTTTGCTGTGCTCGGGGCGCCCCGCGCCCGGGCACGTCTCAGCCCGCAGCGCTGCCTGCTGCCCGCCGCCCCCCCCCAGCAGCTCTCCTCCGCCCGCTCGGCGGCAAGCGGCGCTCGCGCTCTCTCGGCCCCTCGCCTCGGCCCCGGCCCCCCTTCTCGGCCCGCCAGCGCCCCCGGCAGCCGCTCCGCCGCCGGGCACGGCTCTCCCGGCACAGCTCTCCGCCCGGGCGGCCGGTCCGAGCCGAGCCGAGCCGCGCCGCGCCGAGCCGCGCCAGCCCCCGGCTCCCCCGGTGCCCACCCCCGCCCCCAGCGCCCGCCCGGCTCCCACCCGCCGCCACCCCCAGCGCCGCCGGCAGCCGCGCTCCGCGCCGGGAGCCGCCCTTGCGGCGGGAAGCGCCCCCGAGCCCCGCCGAGGCTGCGAGCCTGCCCGGGGCTGCAGCGCCCACGGCGCCGGCTGCCCCCGCACCCTCGCCCCCGCCGCGCCTGTCGCGCTCTCGGCTCCGCGCAGCGGCCCCGCGCCCCGACACCTCGCCGCCCGGCGCCCGCGCTCTGCCCCGCCGCTGCCCCGGCCCGCCTCGCCCAGCCGCAGCCTGTGCTAGCGCGCCCCGCAGCCGCGGCGCTCCAGCCCAGGGCGCTGCTCTTCCCCAGCGCTCTCCTTCTCGCCCCCGCCGAGCCTCAGCGCCTTCGCCACGGATGCGACCAGCATGTTCATTGCACTGCTTTAAAGGCTCGCGTCTGGCATTGTAACACAAGAAATCGGCTTGGGGCAATGGTAACTCCCTTGCCAGGCTTGCTTGCCTGGATCGGCAGCGGTAATGGGCCTTCTTCCCAACGGAGAGCTGCCAGAGGCTGGTCACAGCCTGCCCTTCTGAGCGCAGATCCAAAAGCTGCCCTGGCAGATGGCCGTTGGCAGACGTCCATCGCAGAGCAAGCGGCCATGGGAGCGTCGTCTTTCTTTTCCTGCTTCTGCCCGCTGCAAACAGAAATCAAGCAAACAGCAGGCAAGAAAATCAGGAGGAGAGAGCGCTCCTGCCCTTCCCCTTTGTGCAGGGCAGTGCTGTGCGATGCAGCAGGAAGAGCCAAGAGCGAACAGCTGAAGGCGCCACACACACTTTACCCCAGACTTTGGAGAAACTCCAAGGCAGCTAAGCGCTTACGAAGGAAACAACCACCCGAGCTGTAAAACTGTGAGCATCCCTCAAGGGACACAGCCTTTGCTGATCTGGTTTTACATTTGACTCTCTGTGTCCCCTCAGAGAGGGCTGCTGCCCAGGTGCTCCTGCTCCTCCGCCTCTTCTACCCTTTCACTTGAAAAGCCCTCCCTCCTTCTCCCTCTCCTTGCTGCTAGCACTGGTGTCGAATGGTGGTGCTCCGAGTGGGGCTGCTGCTTGCCTAGGTGCTTGCCCAGCACTCCCTGGCAGGGCAGCGCTACCCAATGCAGTGCACTTGCCCCGGACGACGGGAGCATCAGTGCAGCCCTCTGTGGCTTCAAGAGGTTCAGAAACCTCTTAGCCTGGGATTTGCACCTGCATCTTAGGGAGGAGAGTGTGCTGGGAACTGACAAGCATGGACTTGGTGGTGTGGCTGTGTGTTTCCTTCCCCTTCGGAACGAGCAACAGATGAATCCTCTTGCTGGAGGGCCTTCAAAAGCACTTGCCTCCTCCACAGAAGGCATCCACCACTGCCCCAGAATGAAATTGTCCCACACCAAGAGGAAGCTCTCAGCACCTCTAGTTGTGGCTCAACACAGGTCCTGCAGATAGAAGGGTTCCAAGCCATGTCTCTGCAAAATAATTTCTCTTTTCCTGCTTGCGATGCTCTGGAAGTGAGTATGCCATGACAGCTTCCTCCACATCTGGCCCTGCCTTGCTGACCGTCTCTTCCAAGTTGCTGGCTGTAGCAGAGACTTGGCATGGCCAGAGAAAGCAAGCCCTGCTGCTGCTGCTGGTGCTGCTGCCAAGAGGGTTTCCTTGCTCTGGAGTCCATCTTCACTGCCCAGTGGGAGCAAGGGAGGGCATTTCCACCTGCTGGCCTGCAAGAAACCTGTCATGGTTACAGTGCAGCCTCTCAGCAGTAAGGGCCACCAGTGAGCAGCATCAGCCACTCAGAAATCTGGGAGAGGCTCCAGGGAAAAAGCGGAGAGAGCCAAGCATGTGCTGGAGAGACTCCTGGGCCCAGGAAGGAAGCTGTGGCTCTATATGCCGCAGGGAGGTTTGTCTCAACAGGTTGTGCTGCATCCAGCGACCCGGCACCTGCCCAGTGGGCCATCACTCCAGGGCTCTCTTAGGCTGCTGCTCTGATCCAGTGAAGCCACAGCCAGGCACAAGCAATCTGACCGAGGAAGAGGTGGGGCACGCTGCCCGCCTGGCCTCTCTGCCTCTGCACATGAGACTTCCTCCCAGGCTCCTCCAGGGAGCAAGTGGCATCTGTCTCCATGCATTCAGATCCCTTCTTCCATCTTCCCTAGCAAAACTCCCCTGCAGCCTCGGTACGTGTTTGCTACTCACACAAAGTCCAACACATTTTTCCCTTGGCTGTCCAGATTCCCCTTTGATTGGCGCTATCCGTCGCGGTGTCCCTGCAGGCAGCAGGCAGCGCCATGGGGTTCCTGCGCTGCTGCCTGCCAGCTGGCTCCCCTGAGCTCCCCCAGGCAGGGCCAAGTTACTCTCCTGCAGAAGCTGACTGCAATTTGCTAAGATCCCGCATACCAGTGCACTGCAGGAATCTGCTGGAGCAAATGGACTGCTCACCTTTGCCTGGCACTCAGGCAAAGTCTGCGTGGTCCTGGCACTTCCTATCGTTGACTAGGCAAGAGAACAAAGACTGCACGTGGGAAATGCATGTGGTTCTTCATTTTAGAAATCACTGCTTTCCAAAGTCACTCTGCTGGTGCGGAGGGAACTGTAAAGGCACACCATTCTAGTGGCTTACCTCCAACGCAAGGAGCTTAATTGAGGGAAGTCTGGTCACTCTGCTTGCCCCTGGAGCAGTGATGTGCAGAAAACACAAGGCATCTACCAGGTGATGTTTCCATGTAGCACAGACAATGGACAAAGGCGGAGCTCTGTAATACCAAGCTCTTCTTTTCCCTCTCTCCTGCAAGGCAGCAGAAGGTTTAAAAGTGCTATCCCACACTGCCAGACATCCTGCAGCAGGCAGGAATCCAGCTGAGCTCATGGCAAGCCCCTCTCTGCCATGTACTCAGTCCTGCTGCTCTACCTGCTTCCAGCAGAGGAAAAAGCAGCTTTCCCTTTTCAATGGAGGCCAAAGTGAGCCGTGGTGACAGCTAGATGAGGCTGGTGTCAATTTGCAAAGCTATGGCTAAGCAGCTCAGGGAGCTCTGCATGTTTACACATGGGCTCTCTGCGCCCGGAGGAGGCTGTGGACTTAGGCGGATCTTGTGGGAGCAGCTTTCCATTGCTCTTGGGACTCTCCAGGACCCCTCCTTTTTGACATCCCCTGTTTGCAGCGATTCCACCCCATCCCCACCGCTCTCTGTCTCTCTTTTTCTCCCAGATGTCTCTTGCCCCGAACCTCCAGCCTGTCTCCACCTCTCCCGGCTGCCCCAGGACAGTCTCTCTCCAGGCCTTTCCCGGTCACTCACGGGGGGAGGTGGTCCTTCCTGCCCCAGCCCGGGGCTTGGCGTCAGGCAGTGGGGAGGGAAGGCAAGTGCTGGGAGTGCTGATGCCCCTGATCTCCTCTCTCCTTCCTTGTCTCTCCTAGGAGGTGGCGGGAGAGAGGAGAGGGACAAGATGACACTGACAGCAGGGGCTTCACCATGGTGGACACCAACACAACAGCCCTTTCTCTGAGCTACATGGCCACAGGATACACAAACTCTCAGAGGACTGCAGAATCTCAGTGCATAAGAGATTACAGAGCGGTGATAATTTTGAGTGTCTCTGTGTGGGCTAGTGGGGAACGGGATGGTTGTGTGGTTCCTGGGCTTTCACATGAAGAAGAGCCCCTTCACCGTCTACATTCTGAACCTGGCCATCACCGACTTCTCTTTGCTCCTCTTTCTTCTTGTTATATTACCGCTAGACATGGTTATAGAAATCTCTTGTTCTCCATTATATAACTATATCTTTTCCAAATATCTCCTGATGGATCTGTTTCTCTTGTGGTACTTTACCAGCATGTATCTCCTGGCAGCAATGAGCATGGAGAGGTGTCTGTCTGTTTTATTCCCAGTCTGGCACCGATGCCGTCGCCCAAAGTGCTTGTCCGGAATTGTGTGTGGGGTGATCTGGTTTCTTTCTGGACTTTTTGTTTGCTTGTTTTTTCTGGGTTGTTATTCCCCCTTTAATATGAACTGTTGACATATATTTCTACAACTAGGCATTGTGAATTTCTTCATTTTCTCTTTCTTCCCATTCCTTTCCCACCTGATCCTGCTCATCAAACTTCGATATGGCTCACAGAGGCGTCACCCTGGGAGACTGTTTGTTGCGATCTTGCTCAATGTGATCTTCTTTGCCTTTGGGTTTCCTTACAGTGTAGAAATAATACTCAGTGTTGCTTATTCAAAAGAATTATTTCCTGAAAATCTGTCTTTCTTGCTGGCATCTCTGAACAGTAGCATCAATCCTGTCATTTACTTTCTTGTCGGGAGCTGCCGTCAGCGCCGGTTGCAGGGCTCTGTGAAAGTGGCCTTCCGGCGAGTGTTTGCAGAGAAAGCAACATGTGAGGAGGGCAGCCAAGGCCCCGGCGACACTGCTGTGGAGACCACTGTGTAGATCCCTGCTGGCAAGGCAGGAGTGGAGATGCTGATCTCCACAGGCAGCCCGGGAGGAGATGGAGAGCCCCACACCATGGCTGTGGCCCTCTTGCCGCCAGGGAGGTGACCAAAGCTGGGTGTGGGGACAGGGCCACAAGCCTGGCATAGTGCTGCTCTGCTGGACTTGGTCCCCAAGCACTGCCTGTATTCCCCTTTGCAACCTCCGCCACGGTCCTGGTCCTCGCCCAATAAACTTTGGCTTTCTTCTGCCAGCAAACAAGCCCTTGTGGTCTTCTTGGGGCTCTGTCGCTCAGGAGAAGTGAGCCACATTCACAGGAAGGCTCTGGTGGAGCTTTGGCCAACTCGGGGAAGCAAGTTTTCAGGCAGGGTGAAAGCGGCAATGCCAACACGTGGTGGTGGTGGTGGTGGTGGTGGACCACCAGAGGGGGATTGCCTCTTCCTGCTGTCCCTGTGCTGAAGTGCAAGGCTGAGCAAGAACTGGAGGGGAACCCTGCCAGCAGGAAGCAGAAATGCAGCTGGGTCAGCATTTGGTCAGCGGTCACCTCCCTCGGGCCCAGGCAGCAGCGTCTGCTGCGAGAGCTGCTCCCTTTGCCCACCCTGCTGCCCCGGCAGGGGGTTCTCCGCTGCAGCCCCCCTTTGCTGGTGTGAAGAGCAGGTGAGCGGCTGGGCTGGCTCACTGCAGGCAGGCCCCGGCCCCAGCAGCACAGCTGGGGGTCAGTTTGCAGGCCGTCTCTTGTGGTCTGCCAGGCTCTGCACCTCTGGCACCTCCTTGGCTGCGCACACACCCCGGTGAAGAAAATGTCCCAGGGTCTTTCTCCCTTGAGCTCGGCAGGCAGGGTCTGGGCCTCTCGCACACATCCGGCACCCTCAGCACCCCACGGCTGTGATTTCCACAGGCAGGGACTGACTGTATGAGAAAGTCCCCAGAGCTGTGTTTTGAACCTGCCCCCAGATCACGTCTTTTTCTGACGCTGTGTCCTTGTCAAATTTGAAGCAGCGAAGAAGTGTTCCCTTTTTCCCTCCCACAGAAGTGTGCAGCCCTCACTCAGAGGTCTTTGTCTTCTCTCCCCCAGCCTGGGCATGTCCCCCTCGCTCTGCAGAGCAGCCCCTTCCAGGGAAGGTGGTGCTCTCCTTTGCCTGCCCTTGTTTCCTGTCTTGGTGCCTTTCCCACTTCTCCCATGGCGTTGCTGTGCTGGGGGGGGTGAGCAGGGCCTGCGGCACATGTAGTGTGTGTGCAGCCTCTCGAGATCTCCATCTTTCCCCAGGAAACACCTCAGAAAGAAGGGGTAAAGGAAAGGAAGGAAGGGAAGGAAAGGAAAGAAGGACAAGTGAGCAGTAAAGATGCAGTCTCCATAAGGCTGATGGATGAGATTCTGTGAGACAAGGATCTCTTGCAGAGAAAAGCTCATTTGCAGCCCTCTGTATTCCACAAGATGTAATCTCTGAGGCAACATGTTCATGCCGGGAATGGGATTAGAACCAGTGGATGAAGCCCTTGTGCTGTTGCATGCCAAACATTGGTAAATTCCCATTTTTGATGGTCTCTGGCTCATCTCTCTGGGACAGCAGCACCAACCCAGTCATATACTTCCTGGGCAGGAGCAACCGTCACGACCGGCTCCATGGCTCTGGGAAAGTCACCTTCCAACAAGCGTTTGCAGAGAAAGCAATGTGCGGAGAAGGAAGCCAAGTGCCCAGAGACACTGCTGCAGAGACTGCTGTATAAATCCCTGCTGGCGAGGAGGTGTGGGAGGGTGGGGCAGCCTGCAGAGGGGACTGAGGGGAGGTGGGCAGCAGTGCTCAGACCCCAGCAGAGCCAGGGCATCTCCACTGCAGTGGGAGCAGCTCATCTGGTGATGTGCCCCTTCCGAGCAGGGCTGTGCTGGGGACCAGGGAGCTGGGTGAGAGCGATCCTTGTCTGCACACCATGCCAGGGCCTCTTCTCACTACGTGGTCCCCCTTGTGGAAGGGGACATGGTGCACAGAGCATGGCTATGCAGAGCATGCAGAGCGCGGGGAGGAAGAGTGACCCAGGATGCTGGGCATGTCTTTGGGACCCTGAACCTTACAGGGAGTCTTTTCCCTCACTTTGACTTGAGGCCAAGCCTGCAGGACTCCAGGGCATTCTGGCAGCTCCTGGGAGGCCATTCTCAGCAGGCATGAGTTTCATCCTGGCTATTTGGGGCTTGTATAGAAACATCCTTCAGGCCTGAACACCTAGGGGACCGTTCAGCTGGTGCCACGGCTGCTCTGGTCAACACACAGGGGTCCTGGAGTGATGCGTGGTGCTTCTGTGTGTGTAGAGAAGAGCACCAATTCCTCACCTACACCCTGAGCTTCTCCATCGCTGTCCCCAGAGGACATCTCAACTCATCACTCCCAGCTTTCGCCCAAGATGGCCATCTCCAGATGAGTTAGTTGCCCTAGGCTGCCTGTACAGGCAGTGGAGAGAAAGGTGCTTGTAAGGAGCTTTTCCCTTCCCTATGTGGCTGCAGCACACAGCTCCTGCTGAGCCATCAGCCACCCTCCTGTGCCTGTGCCAAATCTCTTCCCCACCACCGTCTCGCCCCACACTGGGGATGCCTCGCTCCCCTTACGCAGTGCCATGCAAGGCCTCTCACCCTAGTGCTTCTGAGAAAGCTTTCAGCTCCCAGCCACAGCACCTTATCTCACTGTCTTCCCAGTAGCTGCTGGGAGGGTCACCTCTCTTCCTGGCACTGGCACTTGCCTGCTGCTGCAGGGCTGAAAGGGCATTTCTCTGCCTCTCCATCCAGCTCTCCAGACTTTCTATTTTTTATTTTTTATTTTTGGCTCCTGCCCTCAATCCTTCCCTCCTTTGTTTCTCCATTACTCTTTCTGGGTTGGCTGGTGCGTGGAGCTAATTAACACTAAACAGTTTGTGAGCAAGTGAAGGGCTGGATTTAAAAGGAATGGATCTAAATCTGATTTTTTGAAATTAAGTTGAGGGCAGAGAAAGAAGGGAAAATGTCTGCACCAGAACATTCAAAGAACTAACAGGGGTCAAAACTTTTCTTTTTTGTTCATTATAATTCTATGGGGTAACAGTATTCCTGAAGCCATTTCATGCCAGTAAACAAGGTTTGGAGAAGCCCTTTAATGGTTGATTACAATACTGCTTTAGCAGAGATTTCACTAGAAACCATGAGACCTCTCTGCTGTCCTCCTTCGTTTGTTTCATTTCATAGGTTCACCTTTGACTGCAGCTGCTCAGGTTAAGAAAGATGGGGCCCATCATGACAGTGAGATTTGTCCGCCCTAAGTTATTTTGTTTAAAAGCTAGATGTCCATTTCAGACCTAATCGCATCCTAAAATCAGTTCTGAGGTAGATCAGATGCATCTGCCTCCAGAGACATTCATTTTTTTCCGCAGAAGAGCCTAGAGTGACTAAGTCAGGGTTAAATTCGCTGGCTTCCACTGGCATTAAATAGGTGACTTCCTCCCTCAGTTTCCCAATTCGTAAATGAAGGACTTTTTTGACTGACTTGGTAATTCACTGACCTCTGTTAAAACATGGAAATTCTTGCAAAGAGGCTTTATTCACTGGATTTCCAGTGATGAAATTTCTGGTGAGATAGGACTTGGAGGGTCATCAAGAGGTCACCCAGGACATCTTCTGTCCCTATAAAAACTTAATCGTAACCACTCCTGAGAGAAATGAGCCCAACCTGTCCTTAGAAGACTCCTGCGATAGGAATTCTTGACCATCCCTGGAGGATGGTGACTCTTCCTACAGCTTGAGGTTTCTTTCTTTTTTTCCTTTAATGAGGATTTCTCTTTTACATGTTTTTTGGAATAAACAGAAGTGAAAAAAGGAGAGAAAATATCTAGATTACAAACGGACTGTTTTAGCATTCACAATGCTAGGAAGCCAGAGCAGTGGACCTAATGGCCCTTTACACATGGGAAATCCATACAACTATCAGCTTGGAGTAAGGAAGAACTCCGAGAAGCGTTAGCTGGATAGTTCCATGCATATGCTTGTCCAGTTGAATATTCAGCTACTCCTTTGACTGTTATTTCTTATGGAGAAACCCTGAAATGCCTTTGTGATATCATTATAAAAGCACTGACTGACAACTGTTTCTTTAAAATATATTTACTTAAACTTTTCAGTCAAGACAGAACTCATTCTCCTCCTTTGCCCCTTTCTTTCACGCCTTCCCTTCACCAAGCCTCCACCCCTCCCTCCTGCAGCCCCAAGAGCCCTTCAGGTGGAAGATTTCCTGGGAGAGGGTTAAAGATTGGTACTTAAACAGTTTTCTTCTCAGCCCTTTGTGCAGCTGCTGGGGTATGAAAGCATCATTCAGCACACCCAGGTCACATCATCCACACAGCCTATTAAACCACTTCTCACACAGGCAGGAAACATCAAGATACACTTGTGACACACGAAAGCAAGTAATAAATTAGATGGGATTGGATTATACACTAACAGCCACCTCCTAAGCAAGTTTTGGAAGGTTTTCAGAAGCCATTCTATGTTCTTTAAAAGTGCTGTGCTCTAACACATTCATACCAGGGAAGACAGAAGTTGAGGAGATAAAGCTGTACAGCCCTTACACAAAAAATTAGATCTCTAAACACAGGCGAGGTAAGTTTTACAGCTTCTCTGGTTTCTCGCTTTGATGCGCTTTGCTTTGCTTTGCTTTGCTTTGCTTTCCTCTTCCCTTTCCTTTCTTCTTGCACAAATGTGAAAATACAGAAAGGAACTTCCACTGAAGTTATCAACTGTCTCTAGTTATCTTTGGCTAGAATCATATACAGAGCTAGTTCCACAGCCGCAGATTAGATTGCTTCGATATTATTCTTTTGTTTCCCATAACCAGCTGAAATTTTAGGGAAGAATGCATGCAGTAAGGAGATGGTGCAATTTCTCACCCTTTTTGAGATGTTAAGAGTACACATGAGATTCATTTTATTTTGCAGCTGATTGCATTATGTCATATAGCTCAGGTCTACCCCTGCAAAGGCACTTGAAGAGATAAGCCATAACTGGTGGCAATCCTCTACTGAATTAGTCATTCTAGTAATCCTCTTGGAGTCAACAGTAAGAAACGGGTACCGGCAGCACATGATTCATCACATCTACAAGTAGACTGGTCAGGTGTAATATGCCTAGCTTAGGTACAGGTGCCTACATGACTTAAGGCGATGAGATGAGATCAGACAGATGAGAGAGTTTGTTAAATGCAGTTTGGTGGTGATGGAAAGGACCTTATCAAGCAAGGTACATAGTCGAGCTGTCTGAATTGTGAATCGGTCCTTTTGTAGATGCACACCTTGTTTTTAGCTCAGGAATTTGCCATCTGCTGGTATTCAGGCATATAGTTTCCCCTGACCATTTCTCTCTTGGTCACTCCTTTCTGACTGCCTAAATATGGCCCTGCGATTGCTGTGGTATGCTTCCAGTCATGCTCTGGCTTGGATGGAGCCCGGCTATTTCTTTTGGACTGGGTACTGCACAGCCATAAAGGTGTGCTAATTTCATCCCTGTCATTTATTTTGTTGAGAAGTCTACGTCGTTGCTCAGTAGAAGGAAGAGGGGTAGAAAGGATCATGACCTGGTAAGACGAGGGAGAAACTGACCTCCCGTTGTTCTTACTGATCCTTTTCCTTGTAGAAATATCTGAAAAGGAACCATCCATGTAAAGTTTACCCTTCTGCTTGAAAAACTTTCATCTAGTGTAAGTACAACTGCAAGCATAGGAAAAGTCCCTACCTTTGCCCACTTCCTCTCTCGGCTTCACTTTGTGGGTTTGAAAGTAATCTTGGCTTTTCTCAGTTTCAGTGTTTCCTGTGGATGCTTCATCACTTTGTGCCTGCACGAGAATTTCTGATTATGCTGCAGATTGAAGTAGTTGGTAGATAACTTGGCTTAACTGAATCATTCCACAGATTTGCTCACAGATCACGAATACAAATGAGAAGACCTGGTTGTGATGTAATTCTGCAGGACTTAAAATGGTGCATTTTAACACCAGCTGACGGGGAATGTTTTGATCCTAGAAGGAAGCTCATACAGTGGATATTTTTATTAAAAGAGTGCCCGCTTTTGGCTGACCTTAAACTCTCTGTGAAGAGTTTCATCTGGTGGTTCCCAGACTTCTTTGACCATATGAACTCTGGTGGTCTGGGCGCATAATGGCAAGCTAGAAGCGTTACACTCTTTCTAAAGATGTAGGCTACTCATTTATTAGTGACGTGTAATGCTCGATGGGTTGTAGCTGGAACACAGGGTGAACCAAAGAAGTCCCATGTTTATGCTGGAATGTGACCTTGTCTCGAATGAGAAACTGTATGGATGTAGAAATGCCTAGGGACGAGGAGCTCAGCCATAACCTAAAACAGGTGGATGGCATTACAAAAAGCTCTGAGCTACTTTCAGGAACCAAAAGGGATTATTCTCTAAAGGTCATTCTAACCTGGTGGTGCTAATTTGCTTAAGCTCCTCATAGTGAGTGGAGGAAAAAAGGGTTCTGCAAAGGACCCTAATTCAGTCATTCTGAATCAGCCTATAGAGAGACTTATACTGGCTGTTGAAGGAGTTTAGTTAGATTAGCTTCATTAAGCTAAGTTAACCCTTGAAAGCATCACGCAGAGTGTATCAAAAATCATACTAGGTAAAATCAGTACAGTGCTGGGACAGAAGATCTCACAAGAGTCTTTCATTCTTCCTTCCTCTGATAGAAACAATGCTGAGATTTAGAACAATGTGAAATACTCCATTAAGTCATATGTGCAATTTTTTTCCCCTCCATGATAGATAACCTTCCCAGAACTCCTTTTTCAGCCTGTGACATTTCATATTTACGTTTCAAAATGTATATACACAAGAGAGTGCTTTTCCCTGCATCTGGGTACATTTCCCTTCTAAACAAGAATTCAAAGATCATGTGTACTTATAAAGCAAATCATCATTCTGAGCAATATTTCCAGGTATTCTTAAAGACACCCATTTTACAAAGATTGCTGTCAGGGACTTTGTCTCCCCTGAGGGCAAACATGCTGCATTATCTGCCTTGTAGTGCCCAAGGTGAACACTCTGGCCTTGTCCTTAGTGCATGGAAGGCTACCAGCCATGGAGCCAGTCCTTCAAAATCCTGGAGCACCAGGATTAAGGAACATATCACAAAGTGCACCTATCTCTGTGCCACCAAAGCCATGGCACAAGTTTTGTACTGTGGAGAATTAAATAGCCGCTAAAAAAAAATACATGACAGAAACTAAACACATCATAAGCTTAATACTAATGCTATATCTTTCTTGGTTTGTATCCACTTCTGATATAGAACTCATCATTAATAATGAAAAAATGCTGATGAATCATGTGTCTGTCTTTGTTTTCCCAGGTGTATAAGCTGTATATTGCATATTGGCACCCAACTGATCAACATGGAGAATGCAAGCAGTGTGAAGGAATTCATTCTTCTGGGCCTTTCAAAGAACCAAGGGGTGCAGAAAATATGTTTTGTGGTGTTTTTGTTCTTCTATATTGTTACTGTGGCAGGAAATCTGCTCATCGTTGTCACTGTAGTTAGCAGTCAGCGTCTGAACTCCCCCATGTATTTCTTTCTCTGCCACCTGTCCATTGCAGATACTTGCTTCTCTTCTGTCACAGCTCCCAAAATGATTGCTGACTTCCTTGTTGAAAAGAAAACCATTTCCTTTGGGGGTTGCATGGCACAGCTATTTGGGTTTCATATCTCCGGCGGCGCTGAGATCTTCATCCTCACAGTGATGGCCTATGATCGCTACTTTGCCATATGCAGACCCCTGCACTACACCACCCTCATGACCAGGCGTGTGTGTGGCTGGATGGTGATGGGTTCATGGGTGGGGGGCTTTGTGCACTCCCTGGTGCAGACCCTCATAACCGTTAGCCTCCCTTTTTGCGGCCCCAACAAAATTGACCACTACTTCTGTGAAGTCAATCCCCTACTACAACTGGCCTGTACCGACACCTATGTTGCAGGCATCATTGTTGTTGCCAATGGTGGAATGATTTGTTTGGTCTCTTTCATCATCCTGCTCACATCCTACATTGTCATTTTGTTTTCCTTGAAAAGGCAAACGTCCGAAGCGCGGTACAAAGCCCTCTCCACCTGTGGGTCCCACATTACTGTGGTGATTCTCTTCTTTGGGCCATGCACATTCACCTACATACGCCCATCCAGCAGTCTCTCGGAGGACAAGAGGGTAGCTGTGTTTTTCAGTATCATCACACCCATGCTGAACCCACTCATCTACACGCTGAGAAATGAGGAGGTGAAAAGTGCCATGAGAAAACTGTGGAATAGAAAAGTTTGGAGTGAAAAGGGTGAGGTGTAGAACTGTGGTAACATTTTCTCAGGAGCTGAGAAAATCAAGTCTCTCTCACTATAATTCCATTTTGGAAAATTTACTGAAAGCTCCCTTTTGAAGAAAAGCTTGGTTTTAGCTGTTGCAGTAATTGGGAAGACGCTGAAAGTTCATGTTTTGATTGGAATGGCATTGTAAACTCTGTGACTAGCAGGGATTCCCTTTATGTTCTCTTTTTGAATAGCACAGGCCCAGGACTGGGGCTTCCAAGCACTGCTGAGACACCAGCAAATAAATACATGAATGCTATCAAAAATATTAAAATGTGTTCCAGGCAGAGCATCCCATTAGTCCGAGCTCTCCCAGGTGTAAACTTTCCGTCAGACAAACTCCATCTACTCTGTAATCTACTCAGCTAGGAAACAATGGCCCATGGTGTCTGCAAGGCTGTTGGTCACCTGCTGCTGGAAGCAATTGTACCAAAGGCTTCCTTCCCCTTTACTTTGGAGTAAATGCCTTCTTAGGAGTACTGCATTGTCATATGCTGAATCCATGGGTTAGCAATTAAACTGCTGATATTAGATGCTGGTTGGGTCATTTGCTGATGCAGATGATATGAGGAGAAGCTTCTCCCCTTCCCATTCCAGTGCAACTCTCTGCCTTTCTGCAGTAGTTCACCTGTCACTAATGCCCTCCTTCCTAGCCATCCCCTCTGCCCTTCATCTCTGCCTCAGATTTTGCATTTTACTGTTTAGACTAATAGAGAATCAAAGATCCAAGTGAAAGATAAATTGCTCACTGTAGGAAATTGTCGCCACCAAAGAAAGCATTGGGGGGCACAATTTTATGTGTCAATGAAAAAAAAGAGTTGTTTGGGAATAATTCCTGTACGCAGGATAACTCCTAGCCCAACAGGGCACATCTACAGGCCCAGGCAAAGGAAGAAACATGTATTCCAAGGGAATAGCTGGAGCAGCTACTCCTGCAGGAGGGAAGAGAAGAAATGTGAAGATGGAAGATTAAATCACCTCAGAGCCAGCCAAAGCTGCCACAGGGTGGTTAGTTGTAGCAGCTAAGGTTCTCCACAAGGCCAAAGGAGCCACGAGGAGCCACGGGACCCTGACTCCTACCTTGCCAGGAGGAAAAGAGCAAATGAGCTGCGTGAGGGAGAAAGACATCTGTGTAATGCACTCTGAAAGTAAATAAAGCACTTTCTTTTTCCTTCCTTCACTTCATGTTCCCTGTAAACATTTGCTTGCACTTGTGTTGCACCTTAACATGGCTTAAGTGTGATTCAAGATAAGAAGGTGTTCCCTGCACAGGAGAGCGGCACATCTACAGACCAAACCCTGGGACAATGTCAGAAATGCACTGGTTCCCCGAATGTCCTCTGCTCTATGCAGGGGGTGGCAGAGTGGGTTCCCGTTTCACAGGCATGCACCAGTACACTGCGGACGTCTCAGTGTCTTCTCCTCACCGTGGTGGATTATGTGGATGGCAGCCAGCAGGACGGAACTGGGATAAATCCTGATTCTCAAGGCTTAGAGGGATAGTGTCCCTCAGGCCCGGGTCAGCATGTCCCTCACCCAGCATTCACACTCTGTGGACACAGCTAAAGGTGGGACCATCCCCACCTGTTTGTAGCAGTCTAAATTCTTCATGCAATGAAGGACAGTTGTCTAGCTCAGCACCATTGTCAACAGAGAGGGACAGGCGCCTTCAGAGGTTGGTCTGTCTCACCGTAGGTGGGGTAGGTAGAAAGACAGATGGGGCCCACTGACCCCCTTCATACTGAAACTGCTGAGGGGTTAGGGCACACGGCCAGTTCAAGCTAAGGCTTATCATTTTAAAACTGTTTTTTTTCTTTTAAATGCTTTGGGGAAGAACGCCATGATTTTTCTGATTTCTCTTCTGGCTGCCGGATGCTAGCAGGCAACAGCAGGACCATAGCTTATGGAAAGCGACTACAACAACAACAACAACATTTGATTCCTCTACACATTGGCCCAGATTCTTAGAATGACTTAATATGAGGACTAACCAGCTGCTTCTGTATTTTGCATTGCCTGAGTAAAAATACCTGGCAAGTAGTGAGGCCTGACCACAAACATTTTTAAAGTCTTGAAATGATTTCCTCGTTTACTTCTTGTTTCAAACGCGTACAGACCAGATGTCTAAGTGCCAACAGTCATATAGCACAGTTATGATATCTATTTATGCTGCAAACGTGCAATGGTAAGAGCAAGTTAATAAGAAAGAAGAAAGCATATGTGAAATATTGTCTTCGAAGGGAAAAAATATCTGACACGTGTAAGAGACATCTTTACTCAAAAAATGTTTGATTGCAAGGGTAATGTGAACACAAACTCTTGCAAATGGTCAGCCATGACATTGATTTTAAATAGAAATGTTTCCAAAAGAAGCACATAGCTAATACTAAATGAAGTCCATTTATCTGGACAGCATTGGAAAGCAAGCAAGAAAGCAAGCAAACCCCCCCACAATGTGACATGGTCTAGGTGATCACGCTCCAGAGTCACCCTGTAGAGATTACTCTAATAGCTGTCCAAAATACATATTTTAGCTCCCCGTCCACTGATTCTTTCTGATAAAGAAAACTTCACATGCCTCTGCGATCTCATTGCTTCTGGTAAGCTTGTGCTTCTGCTGTGCAATTTACTTGAAATATTTCTGCCACAACTTCCCCATCTGGAGAGAGAGAGAGAGAGAGAGAGAGAGAGAGTTGTTCTTGCAGATGCTCTTGGAAGTTGTTTTTGCAGAATGAGAAATGGAGCTAGACATTCAGGCTGTCCGTTTCATCCTCTGTAGTTTTCAGCCCTGGCAGAGATGTGGACTGCTCTCGTGACACATAAGAAGAAGCTTGGAGCTGAGAGGTTTTGATGAAACTGCCTGAAGTGGTCCGAGAGGTCATCAGAGGAGAATAGCAGGCAAACTGTTGGAGACTAGCAAATACAAACTGTGTAAGTTTTCTGATCTTGCTTCTTTGTTTTGTTCAAGCGTGACTATGAAATCCTGCCTTTGAAAAGAGGCATTACTGTTGAGTGGCTTTTGTGAGGTGCATTTTATGAAGTAAAAAGAACTCCAATTTTTTAACCCTTTGTTTTAATTGGTGTCTTCTTTGCTTATTTTTCAGTTATATGCCATTTCCAGAAATATCTGTCAAAAGGAAGTTTCTGGTGATACAGAGTCAAGGACTCAATAGGTAGCTGCAGCATTTCCTGTGTACTCAATCTTAACTTGTCCCCTCTAGCTGTACACATCGTGGCAACAATGCTCTTAACACACACGCTTTGGGCTTCCCCACACTGCTTTCCCTCTGCCCATGGAGTGGCATGGAGATAGGGCTGGAGACACGAAAGAATATTTCCTCTGCTGCTAAAGTTGGAGGGTGGAAGAGGCAGAGATCTTGTGAGAAAGAACTGATTGACCTGTGTTTGTGGAACAGGATTAAGAGCCCAAAGGACTTGCCAGTATTGTGGACATTGTTATGCAGCTCTTGCCGTCTATCTTTTCAGTGTAGAAACTGAACACTAGTGATACTTGCGTACTGCACTAGAGTGCAGCAAAGGTGAATACAAGGGTGTTGGTGAGTAAAGGAGATTCAGCAGCGGTGTATTTATTACCCCAGGGGCATCACAGGAGTGTTTATGGGGATTTCCATGGTCCAGAACTTGGCTGAGGTGTACAAAAACCTTACTGACACATCATTAATGCAGATTACCTCCAGTATGCACCCATGTACTGTAGGAAAGGTGGTCTGAGGAAACACAAGCCCGCTCTTTTGGAGACTGAGGTCACAACCCAGAAACTCATGAGCAATAACTGGAACCAATCCACACAAGATGTAGCCCAGTACAGCACATATAGGACAATGACTCTCCTGCTTCAGGTTTCCTGGCATCCCTTGAACATGGTCTGATTTCACTTAGGGCGCCTTAAAGACAGTTTGTGCCTAAAGGCACATCTCTGCTAAACAGACATGAGGTAGGTGTCCACTTTACCTCCTCCAGAAGGATCTACTCTGATAGCTGAAGTGATGTTAATTAGCCAGCTGCCTTGTGTCATGATGTGAACACTGATGGTTGCACAGAAATGCATGGACATTCTACCAGAGTCAGAGAGCAATAGCAAGGACTAGTTCTGTTGAATTCCCTCAGAGGGTTGAAACAGAAGGTACGTTCACTGCTTGAGCAGAATTCCTTAGGGCATGACTAACGTGTTGAGACTCAAATGGTAACATGCACTATCCTTCTCAGTCAGTTTTTCATTTCCAAATCAACACAACAAAAGTGGATGTTTAGGGAACCTAGTAACTAGTCTTCCTTTTTAAAAGGGGCAAAGATCAGAAATATGAATCTGGAGGATATTTCCACCAACTCCCTCAAACTAACAAACGGAACTCGCTATTCCACACATCAGTAATACATTCTGGGTTAGACATCAACTGTCACTCCTTGAGAGAAGCATTGACTTTGAAAGGAAACTTTCCCCAAAAGGCACAAAAGGGAATACATTGATATTGAACATACCAGTGATCAATATGGATGTGTACTGATAACACTGTGTTTCTAATGCCATCACAGGTGGCTTTATTCTGTGCTTCAGGTCCTGTCTACGTGACGTATGTGAAGAACAAGAACAATGTGACGGAGTTTGTCTTCCAGGGACTCACACAAGATGATGCATTAGCAAAAGTATGCTTCACATTCTTCTTAGTCTTCTATGCCACTGTTATTCTTGGAAACCTGCTTAGCATCATCACTATACAGAACAGTCAACAGCTGGACTCTCCCATGTACTTCTTCCCGAGCTACTTGTCCTTTGTAGATATCAGTTACTCTACTGTCACAGTTCCCAAACTCATTTATGACCTTCTTGCTGAAAAGAAGACCATCTCTTTTGTGGGCTGCATAGCACAGCTCTTTGGGGTCCATCTCTTTGCCTGCACGGAGATGTTCATCCTCATAGCAATGGCGTATGATCGTTACGCTGCTATATGCAACCCGCTTCATTACGCAAGCATTATGAACAAGCATGTGTGTGGCCGGCTGGTGGCAGCTTCGTGGGTGGGAGGCTGTGTGCACTCCCTGGTACAGACCCTGCTGACCGCTCAGCTGTTGTTTTGTGGGCCCAATGAGATCGACCACTACTTCTGTGATGTACACGCTTTGCTGAAGCTGGCCTGCACTGACACCTACGTGGTTGGTTGCATCGTGGTTGCCAATAGTGGTCTGATTTCCTCGGGCTCTTTTGTGGTTCTTGTTGTGTCCTACGTCATTATTTTGGTCTCTTTGAGGACACACTCTTCCAAAGGGCGTCTCAAAGCACTCTCTACCTGCACCTCCCATATCACTGTTGCACTTCTGTTCTTTGGGCCATGCATTTTCATCTATATATGCCCTTCCACCATCTTCTCAGCAGACAAGAGTAGAACTGAAACTAAATTCAAGGTTTCATGTAGCTCTCATCTTTCTTTGGAAATTGTCAGTCACAAGGATGTGAGCATATTGTCACCAGTCAAACCCGAGCCTTTGGGGTGGTATTGTGGCTTTTACCTTTAGACACCTTAGAGCTGTGTAAGTCTCAGGTCTAGGCTTCTCCTGGCATTAAGAGGAATAACTAGGTATTTTGAGAGGTTATGCTTTCCCACTAGCTCCTACGAGCTTCGGAGAGTGGTGTCTGCTCACGTTTCCACACAAAAAAAGTGATGGTGGTGCTAAGCTTCCAAGAGAAAGCAAATCCTTCAGGATGGCACAGCACAAGCAGGTTTCATCTCACATATATTGGTGTGCTGACATGAGGTGCCTCAACTTGAGAGAGCTGCTGAAGACAGCAAGAGACCTTTGAGGGGACTGCGATTCATTGCATGGTAAAATAGGAGCATGAGAGGAGCAGGATGCTGCACTAGGTGTCTGCCTTACAGTGAAGGGTGACATACACTGTACTAGACTTTCCAAGGCTCCCAGGAACACTGATGGGCACAGAGGCCGTTCCCCAATGCCAGGCATTAACTCCGATTTTCATCAGTCTGTGCCAACCTGGTGTCTCTGGGAACGCTTCATTTAAAGGAGCTCTGCTAACACCTTTCCAAGGCCTTGACCTTATGTCATAGCTGAGCTTTATAATCTATCAATATAACCTAATTCCTAGCTGAACACTGATAATTTCCCTAAAATTCTTAACAGTACTGTTCTTGATTCATCGAGTTTTCCTCAACTGTTTGCAGCAGGGAAACCCCCAAATGCCCCTAGGACGTCCTGACTCTGGGCAATGCTGTTCTACTGCAAACAGACTTACTTTAGCATTGCTGTCATGACAAGTGATTCAAGGCAGGGATTTTCCCAAATCTCCTCCTGGAACTGAGATTTGGGGAAGGAAAGAAGAGGAACAGGATTCTGGATGTTGGATCAGAAGGCTTTCTTAGAAAAGCAAACTGTAGATTTGAAGAGACAGCAGCTCTTTAACATTTTAAATTCCCTAATTTTGTCTGGGTTTCTCGAGGTGGAGACTAAGGGATAGGTGAATGCAGGGCTTAGATGAATGCGGGGCTTATGAAAATCTGTTCTTTTTGATGATATTTGTCAGAAAGCATACTTAGGTTTGAGACTGTGATTCTTGATTGAAACATGCTGCTGGTTCTGCTGATGCTTAGCTCTAGATGGCTTTGACTATCTTAAACATCAGCGCAGAGAGAGGTGTGCAGACATGACTCATTGCTGTGCAGGGAAGCTCTTTGATGGCGATCTACCTGTCTTTTTCTGGAAGAGTAGTAGTGTACATTGCTCTTCCCAGAGACCTGTAAACATACACAGGAAAATAAAATGATGCCTGTGATTTCTTCTCAAGCTATTTCCTTCCTGTGAGCTGGGAGTCCACTGAAAGAGACAATTTTGGACACCTCAGAAATCTGGTTTAAAAATCTCACTTCTCTGTTCAAGATAAGGACAGCACAACATTGATATGTGCAAAAACGGTGAACTTCACATATCTGATGATACTTAATAATGAGAAACAAGAGATAAACCTTGAGCTTCAGGCTCTGCAGCAACAGAAAGATGACAACTAGCAGGACCAAAAGGCTACATTTTCACATTCTTTTTCCTGCGTTTTGGGACTGTCAGGCCAGCGGGATAATAGTGCATATAGTCCAAATGCTTTTACTACCCCGTACATATTCTAATTTTGGCGTTACCGAGATAAATGTCTTCTGAGATAGTGATGGCCTTTAATCATCACTACTTGATCAAAATTCAGACTATAACATACTGAAGATAAATTTTCTCCCCAGCCGTGTGCCTTTGGGCAAAAATAATGATGTTTCGCAGTCATATCAGCTCTCTGTAAAATATGCTGGCAGCAGTTTGAAAGAAAGAGACTTGTAAAATCCTTCTTTAGGGTGCCATAGATGATCACAGGGACACAATCTTTGCTACAGTTATGCACAGCTTTAAGGAGAGGAAGTCAGGGGAAATAACAGCCCTAACAGGCTTGCAGTGAGATGCAAAGGGAATCCGCAAGACCTCTTTCCATCCCCCTTTGACTGTAAACCTTATGCAGAGGCAGGAACCTCTCACCTGTCTGAGATTAATTCTGTCACTTTCAGCTCAATAAAGATTTCAACTCCTTCTGCCAACTGAGGGACAGCATTTGTAAACTCAGCCAGAAGGGATGAAACATCTAGTAGCGCTAGAACACCTATCCTTAGAGCTAGCTTAGTTGAATTGATAAAAGGATTCCAAAGCCTTTCCCAACTTTCTCATCTCCCAGAAATGATTGGTCGTTTATTCTCAAAATCACATTGATGGCAGACATGTAGTTGGTAAGTCACCATCTTATTTCAGCATTCTTTTAAGTGAAAGAACATTGCAGCTTGATTAACTTTCAGATTATGTCCAGTGTCCTTAAAATAACTACCAATTCACTCAGTTGCCTCAAGTGGATTGATGATATGTGGAGATGAAAAGCAGGAATAAGTTCTTGTTACTTCACAATGGTAGCAAAATTAGAAGTCAATCTTTTCTGCATTTCTGTAGTTTTTTCATGTTTCCAGGCAGAAGGGGAAAAAGGAGGTAGTAATGAGTGGCAGAAGAGGGGGATTTAACAGGAGAGGGACAGTTACTTTCCCTAGTGTTTGGGGGGCAAAAACATGGGTGTGTGTTCTCCAAGATTTCCTTTCCAGAACTTCAGGTTCTGTGTGTTGCACTGGAAGAGGCTACTCCTTTCAAATACTGAAGACGTAGCAGAAATGGCCATAAATTCAAATCACATTGCTTTTCCCCTCTTGAATATCTCTGAAAGCTTTTTCTCATCTTGACAGACCAGTGGTTTTCCTACATGAGCAAACGTTCCTAATAGAACAGAGAACTGAAATTCTGTGCCACGCACTCCTCAGGCAGGAGTCCTGTTTGTGCTTGGAACTTGCAAGTTAAGAGTCAGGATTCCTCCAGCTTTCAGCAGCAGAGGAACACAGTCTTTCAAGATAGAAGTTGCAGATACAACCAGTTAAAAGTCCACCTAAAAGCACTTCTAACAATTAAGTACCTTTCTGAATCTCACCCTTGGAAGCTGATCAAATCTTCCTTGGAAGTCCTACTCTTTGTACCAAGGTTTTGATAAATTTTCCCCAAACAAAGTTCTCTTTCTAACAAGTCTGCTGAAGTTTCTCTGATATGACCTAAAACTCTCCTCAGAGCATCCTTCACCTCCTTATTCCTTAGGCTGTAGCTGGTAAGATTCAGCACTGCAGTCACCACTGTAGAGAACAGAGAGGCCCATTTATCTCAGTCCAATGAGTAGCTGGATGTTGGGCTACCGCACATAAAAACGGTGCTGCCATAAAACAAGAAGAGAGCTCTCAGATGGGAAGCACAGGTGGAGAAGGCTTTGCATCTGCCCTTGGAGGAGTGGATCCTCAGGGTGGTGGAGATGAGGTAGATGGAGGAGATGAGAATTGCCAGAGATGTGAAGGTGCCACGAAACACACCAAAAATGTGAAGTACCATCTCTTTGCTATAGGTGTCAGAGCATGAAAGCTGGATCCTAGGGGGATGTCACAGAAATAATGACCGATAACACCGAAGTCACAGAAAGAGAATGTGAAGGTGGAGATAGTTTGCGCAAGTGCATGGACAAAGCCAATGAAACAGGAGATGATTACCATCTGTGCACAGGCTTTTGAGGACATGACAGTTGCATAAAGGAGAGGGTTACAGAGAGCCACATGCAGTCATATGCCATTACTGCCAGCGGAGACACACAGCACTAGCCATGAGGAGACAAGTGAATAGCTGTGCCACACAGGCACTGACTGAAATGGCTCTCCTCACTGCTGAAGAGTTCACCAGCAACCTCGGGGAGATAGCTGAGGAGTAACAGAAATCCACAGAAGCCAAGTTACTGAGGGAAAGGTACACAGTGTGTGAAGCCGGGGGATCAACATTCATCTACATGATCCTTCCAAGATTCCCTATTAATGTGCTTAAAAAAAGCGGGTTACCTTCACCTCTTGGCTTTCTGTTAGTCCGGAGAGGATAAACTCAATGGCCACACAGTGATTCCTCTCAGGCATGTTGCTAGCACACTCATGTTATCTCCCGACAAGAAACTGGTTCAACACCTAGAAGTGATGGGAAACTGGCAACACACAATTGATTGTCTCAGTAGCCACAAGGAAGTACGGAGCATTTTCATCATAGCTTCTGACTAGACTTCTTGAATTACGCATTGAAATGACTTATGATACAAGGGAGTACTGTTCCTATTTTTCAGGTGAGATAAGAAAGCGCAGAAAGATAAAATAATTTATTCAAAAGGCAGCAGCAGCACTGTGAAACACAAGTCCTAGTTTGGCACTACAATGGTTTTCGTGTGCCCTCTTTCTCCTTTTTTAAGGAAAAAAGTCTGCTTTTCTTGAGGACATCTATGGAGCACTCTTCTCCCCTCACTCGTGGCCACGGTTGGGTGTACAGTATCATCCAAATGGCCCACTCCAAGGGCAATGGCCCGCTTGTTCCTGAAGATACATGGTCTTGACACTAGTTCAGACATCATTCTTCCTGTATTGCAATCACCAATACATTTTTTGCCTATTAGCTAACTTCCCCGGGGCATTGATAGCAGGGTAGTTAGAGCTCAGTATGGGCCACAAAGTCCATTAATGGGACAAAGCAGCCCCTGTTCAGCCTTGCTGAAATAGGAATATAATGGTTAGGCTGCAGCTGTGCCAACTTGCTAAGACCTGCCTTCATTACATGGACCTCCACCAGCCTGACCTTTGGGACTGCAACTCGTAAACATACAAATAACACATCCACATCCTGGCAAAAGAAAGTAGGAGTTTCCTCTCTTGATTGAAATGGCGGCAAGCACTAAATGGCAACAGCAGCAGGAAAACTCAGCTTTGCATCTTCCCAAAGAGGAGGAGATACCACAAGATCCTCCAGGTTTGGCTGAGAAAGGATTTCTCATTTGCTTGCATCCCCGTTGTCAAGGAAAAGTGGCCATCTTCTGCTCAGGAATAAATTGGGAAGAGTCACCAAATGAAATACTTTCCATTTAGAGGGGGAAAAATCTCATGCTAAAAGGGAAGGAATCCTGAACAAAAAGGGAATCAGTCATCCCTGTAAAGGTTCTACCAGCTTCACCTCACATGAAAAATTATTGTTAATCTATTGGAGGTTACCAGTAACCTGGCTGACGCTCTCAAAGCGGAGTTCTTATCATGTGGGTGACTGAATGGAGGTTTCAGTTCTTGCTGAGGTCTGTTTCTAGCATAGGCTTCAAGGTATTGCATAGGTACAAAACTATTCTCTTACTGACCTGTTTTATCCAGAAAGGCAATAGTATCTACTCTGTACTGTAGATACTGTAGATACTGTCTGTACTGTAGGTAACAAGCCAGTTTATTCCCCCCTTGAGCCAAATCTTCAGAAGTACTTGCCCTTTTCAAGAAGCAGACAGCAGGATTAAAACCTGCCTATAATGGTTAGGCACACAGTTTAAGTGAGCAAAATGCTTACCCTGCTTAGATGCACAAAAGACCAGACTGCCTTTACACACTGAGTTATCTTTGCATAGCTGGCTGTTGTTTATCTCCAACCTACCCAACGTTTTCTCCCCTGAAGCACAGCAAGTAGCCCAGTTAATTCTCAGAAAAGGGCTTCAATGAGCTTGCTATCAACAGGTTGCTCTCTTCCATGGACTACTTGGGAAACTGAAGGAGTCCTGCCCCAATGTGAGTGATCAAACACTGGATTAGGTGCAAATTTGTAGAATCTCCATCTGTGCTGACATTTAAAATTCGGCTGGATCGGGCCGGAGCAATCTGATCTGACTGAACCTGCTCTGAGGAGGAGGTTGGACTTGATGACCTCCAGAAATCCTTCCCAACCTAAATGATTCTATGATTCTATCTGCAGATTGAAAATGATCTTTTTGATCTCTAAAATGAAGAAATAGGCCTACCTTCCTTGCATGGAGATGCGAGATATTTTATGCAGTATTGACCCCAGAAATAAACTCTTATTTCAAAAGCTACAAACATTTCATGTACCTTTGTAAGAGTGAGTAGCTTCCTTCTTCACTTCAAAGACATCTTACTGAAACAAGTCAGAAGATTTATCTAAACAGAAAAAACTTTAGGACTTCACACTTGCAATAGAGCCCCTCCCTGCTCCACCTGCCCAGATAAAGGTTCTTTGCTTCGATGTTTGCAGAACTACGCAATTCAGTACTGCCTTTGGAGCAACAGCTCATTCTTTTCCCTGTATGTTGCAGCTGACCTGCAGCCTGGGCGTTGTGAAACATTAGTGGAGTGACATGCTGAGAAACAACTTCAATATGAAATGTGATATTCTAACACTCAGCTTGCCGCTTCGGAATTCTTTCTTCAGAAAAATGGTGTTACTGAAGTACTTGGTGTATTTATGACTCTCGATGCAGTTTAATGTCTGTAAATTAGATCTCCTGCAAGACACCAGGCCTTAATCAGGAGTCTCAGCAGATGCACTGTAATGAAGAATCTTTCTGTGAATTAATTTCCCCTACCCTTGGTTAGGGGTCCAGTCAACATCTATTCTAGGCTCCCCCTATAGACAAAGGAAGCAATATCACCTTCAAAGGACAATTCATCCCATCTTAAGATAAGTGTGATAAGCAGAAGGAATCATCCTCTAAGGGTGTCTTTGTTGTCATTGATTACAGGACATGCCCATCTCATTCCCTGCCCTTACTACTTTTTACTAGTGAAACTGATGACATAAGTATCCTAGCAAATTCAGTGAACCCTCGTCATGCCTGTCCCTATCAACTCACAAACAAAGCTTAACAAAGCTTTAGACTGCAAACTTTAATACAAACTCTTTTAATAATAATAAGACCATATTCATGTAAATAGCAGTACAGTGTAAGATATCAGAGGAATCAGTTCTGCTTATCTGACTCTGAAGAGCTGCAGTGCAACTCTGTGGAGTTTAAGCATTAGGAATGCCATCTGAATGTGAATCCACCTCTGTTATTGATTATGATCAAACTTGATAATTCTTCCTCTCATTAAAATGCACAGTCCTGATACACAGTTAGCTGGTTTTTCCACAGAAGACTCCTGTTGTCTCTAATAACACATCTACCCTTGGACTCGTGCCCTTTGTTAGATAACCTCTTTGGCTCATGGACCATCTAGTTTCAGGCAGCCTGCTCAGCTGTGGAGCAGATATTTTGCTGTGATAACCTGTTCATCTGTGGACCATCTAGGCTCAGATTATGTGTCCATCCATCGGGGTAGATTTTTCTTCAAATGCAGATAGAAAATTCTTCAAGTAGGTAGTCGTTGCTGATTTGCTTAGAGTTCTGGTGCCTCTGCCTTAACACTGCCTTTGCACTTGCACCTAATCCCACATATAATTTTCTTCTAAGGTCCTTGAATAATTAACTCTTTTGAAGAAAAGAAAAATAATGGTCTATTGGAAGATGTTGACATAGATATCATGCTTTAGTAACAGTTTGCCATTAACCTCTCTCTGTTCTTGCAATATCACTGGACACTTATTGAAACTACTTTACGATAAGATGATGAAGACAGCTGTTCTGGGAAGCTGAGGAGCCTTTGAGACATACGAACAAAGACCCTTCCCCTGATTCTGGCATGAATTTAAGGACATCTCTACCTGCCAGAAAAGCTAGATTACTTGTGCTACTTCGAGGGCTTAGAGGTTGTTCGACAAACTGTTGGCCTTCAGAGCAGAGAGCTGAATTGGGTTACTCAGCTGAAGAGTGATCTGCTCTGACTGTCCCTAGCAGGGAAAGTCATCAGTGGGGCTTAGGCAGGCAGAAATGTCCCAGGTAATGCAGCCTTAGTTAGACTGTGCTTACAGTGGCTGCTCGTGTTGTGGAGTGGGGGCGACTCCTGGGACAATGAATGTGCAGTGCCATGTGTAAGATGATGAGTGAGGGAAGCTCGTCTGTCTGGGCTGCACCATGAGGTCTGCAATGTATTTGCATTGGACTGAGTCCTCTTCCAGACTGCATTACACTGGCAATGTAATGGCTTCCGGAGTTCTCGTCTAGACTATGTGAAAGCCGTGGTGTTCAGGAGATAGCTGGGTTAAAAGTGGATCAACAGGTATTGCTTGTCTGGGTTATTTATCTTTCTTTGCTGTAGTCCTCTCTCACAGTTTAGTCAGGAATATCTGAAACCTCCATGGTATTCTAGGAAGCATGAAAATGTTTGCTTGCAGAAAATTTGTACTTCTAGATCCTGCCAGAGTTGCTCTGGGAACTAACTGGTTATTGCTTAATGACACCTGTCAGTCTTAACGATAAAGCTATGGATATGGAAGAGTGGAACATATTTCTTCCTCAGACACTACGTTTACACGTTAAGGGGGCTAAGTGGTTCAGGATGGGCAGAATGGGTTGCTCTGAGTGATGACCCCCAGTGAGAGGGAGTGTAGCTTTTTATGGGACCTTTACTTGCAGTCCTTCCTAAGGATAGGGAAAAATGGTCTTGCACCCATTTGTCCAATAACTCTGTGTGTTGAGGCAGTGTTATAGCAGGTTCCGTTTCCTTCTCTCTGCTACTTCCCTGGCCAAAGCAGCTGAGATTGAAGTCTTTCCCTACTGAAGCCAGTGGCTTTTTGTTCTCTACGAGCCAGCTCCCTGAGTCAGATGGAATGTGATCCAAAACCAGAACTCAGGGCAGCATTAAGCTGCATTAACGTGGACTTGAAATAATTCCATAAACCTGAGCTGGTCACTCTACTGTACTGTACTCTACTGTAATTCATAGATAGAAATATAGACCTTTCAAGGGAGACAGAGACAGGTGTGATCAATCTCTCTTCCAAAACTATGGAGGCAAACAGACTTTTATTTGCCTTCATGAGCTATAGAAATAGTCTACAAGTTTGGTTTATGCTTTGGCAGCTTATTAACAGAAGTCTAAACTTAGGTAAGATGAATCCCAGCCTCAGCATTTGTAAAAAATTCTTCTGTGTGCACATTTTTAGCCTGCGATGAATGTGAATTGGTTCAAGGATATTCACCCACAACAAAAGAGGGTAGGCTGTCCCTCAGGACCACCTGCTGTGTGGTAACTTTGTTCTAGCATGGAAGACTCGAGTCGCCCACATCACTAATACTGTAAAGAGTTTAAGGTGCCTGATGAATGTGACCCGGTTTTGCTAAAAGGTTAATGATCACCTTCAGACTGTGAGTCAGGAAAAGAAAGACTACAAGGATGTATGAGGTAAGGGAATGGAAACAGAACATGGAGGTGATACTGCTTAAGTGGTACTAGTTAGCAACAGTTGAAAACAAAGCTGGGATGTCTTCAAGGCATCAAACTTGAAAGTAAAAACTTAGGTGAAAATAATCACCGTCAAAAGTGTCACAATTGTACTTTCTCACAGTAAAGCTGTAGTGTGGTGGATCTTGGGAGACTGCATAGACAAGATATTTGCATGAGAAGCGGTAGACTAGGCGTAGCGGAAGATCACGCGGTGTGACGCGCAGCCTAGGGGTGGAAACGAAGTGCAACGGTATGTAAGCTTGTACGCAGCTCACAATAAACGCCATTTTAGCATCTCTCACGTTGAGGTCTGTGCTTGTGGCCCTGCAGTAGAGTAGGCTGCAGTGCTCCCCTGGTGGCGCCATAGGACCGAGCTAGAGCACGGCAACAAGTGGTGACCCCGACGTGATTCGGCAGGACCGACATGTCTCGCCGTGAGACCCAGGGGGTGCGGGCTGTCTCCTGAGGGAGAACGGCGGCTGTGACGGCGAGCATCGGGCGATAGCCAAGAGTCCGGACGATATGGAGGCGTTAATAAAGGTAGTTGTGTTCCTAGCTAAGACATGGGGAGCTTCTGTGAAGCCGAAAGATATTACACTATGTGTAGAGCGGCTCCAGAAAGAAGGAGCCATAAATAAGCCGGGGGGCTGCTTGCAGCCGGAATTCTGGCCACAATGCACTACGGTGCTGGCGGAGCGAGCTATGTCCACAAACACGGCTAAAGATCTTAAGACGTGGGGAATTATACTCCGCCTTCTGAGGCAGTCGCGGGAGGAAATACAGACTTGGAAGGCCGCCCGCGACGCGTTGCTTCATCAGGAGAAGGCTGAGACGGAAATGGAGGAGAAGTCTAGCGATGGGGGCGGGGAGGCCCCGGTGAAAGAACAGGAGAGAGGGGGCGGGGAGGCCCCGGTGAAAGAACAGGAGAGCGGGGGCGGGGAGGTTCCAGTGATCCTACCGGTGGAATCCCAGGAGCCGCCTCCGGTGTACCCCTGGCAAGATCTCGCTCAAGACGGAGAGGCATGGGGGGTCGATGGGACCGAACCCGAGGATTGCGTGCCTGGCGCAGTTTTGAGGAAGGTGCTTAGTGAGGAAGATAGGACCCTGCTGCCGTGGGCCCCGGCAGAGGAGGGTGCTGTAGGCGGGGAGAGTCAGGCAGTGCAGCGAAGGAGGAAGGGTAACGGCCAATCAGAGCGGAGAGACCAGAGTTCGACCTTGAGAGGAGGGAGGAAGGTTCGGGTGAGATTGCCGGTTAAGGAGGAGAGCGGAGAAGATAGTAGCGACGAGGAAGGCGGGGGCTTGCGAGAAGTTACGCGCAGGCTGCGGGGGTGTGTAATAGGAGAGACACAGCCGAAGGGGAGGCCGAAAGGCGGAGAGGAAGTAACAACATCCCCGGTCGACACTCTATTGCGTGCATTAGAGGAAATAAGGCGGGAGGTCGAGAAACAGAGGGACCTGCTCAGCGGAGCTAAAAGGGAAGCGGCCCCTGCAAAGTCCATACCGCTCACTGACTGGCGGCTAATAGCCGATTCGTGTGCCCTTCAGGGGCTATGGTTCGAGCAAGCGCCGCAAGTCTGCCCCGTAAGAGCAGTACCGGGGGGAGGAGTCCAGTGGGTGGCGCTCAAGCCCAAGATAGTACAGGGGCTGATGACCTCGGTGAAAGAGAACGGGCTGAAACATCAGCAAACTCAGATGCTGTTGGATAGTGTGCATGCCCAGGCGTGCACGCCTTACGACCTACGGCAGCTGGCGAGGGCGATACTGTCGCCCACGCATTGGATGCTGTGGAAGGAGGCATGGCAAGGCCGTTGTGCCGCCCTCGCTGCAGCTGCCGCCGGGAACCCGAACCACCACCTAGCAGGTACCACACTGGATCGCTTGGTGGGGCGGGGTGCAAACCTTGCATCCCCAAACCAGCAAGCAGCAAATCTAAGAGCCCGGGAGGTCATGGCCACAACAGAGGCTTTGCGGGCCGCCTATGAAGAACTCGGGAAGCTAGTAAAAGTAGAGCCACCCTGGACAAAGATAAAACAGACACACGCAGAGAGCTTCACTGAATTCTGTGACAGGCTCCAACGGGCCATTGCAGAGTCAGACTTGCCCCCTGAGGCCCAGAGTGCGGTCATGATGGAGTGCCTCTGGCAACAGAGTAACGCCATGACGCAGGACATCCTGAAAACGATCCCTAAAGGAACACCACTTTCAGTTGTCATCCGCACGGTACTGGAAAAACAGAATCAGGGAACAGCAGCAGCGCAGGCCCTTATCACGGCGGTGGACCAAATGAGAAAGGGACCACAGCGATGCTTCTCTTGTGGCAGATTAGGGCATATTAGCGCACACTGTCAGCGGCTAGGCCGACCGATCTCGTGGCAAGGCTGGGGGTCATGCTGGGCTTGTGGGCAGTACGGGCATGTAGCCCGAGAGTGTCCCAAAAATCAACAGCGGAAACTGCCGGGAAACGGGGGGCGGGGGGGACATCGCAAAGGGGCGTCCCTCCCGAAGATCTTGGCCCCGCGCAGGAGTGTGACCAGAGTTGGCCCGACAGTGGCAGAGGTTCAAGAGGAAGACGTCCAACGTGGCTCTGGCAGTAAAATTAGGTGATCGCCTGGTGGTGCAGGCAACGCTGAGCTTGGGAGGATGCAGTGACGAGGGGAGGAGGATAATAACCATGCTGGCAGATTCCGGAGCGGACGTGACATGCATAGCGCATGCCCAGTGGCCTGAGAGCTGGCCCTTGATAGATGCTGGTTACATAGCCGGAGTCGGAGGAATGGCTAGTACGTACAGGAGTGTGATGCCAGTGGAGATCCGCGTGCAGGACGACGACGGCGACGAGCTGATAGCTCGGGTCCGGCCGTACGTCACGCACATCCCTGACTCGCTGTTAGGCCGAGATGCCATGGCGCAAATGAGGCTCACGCTCACAAATTTAGTATGAGGGCCACTGCTGGAGGTGGCGTGAAGATCACCTGGAAGACAGAAGAACCTGTGTGGATAGAGCAGTGGCCCCTTACGGAAGAAAAATTGAAAGCCGCCAGAGAAATAGTAGACCATGAGCTACAAGCAGGACACTTATAAGAGAGCTATAGCCCCTGGAACACTTCCACATTCGTAATTAAGAAGAAGGCGTCTGGGAAGTTTCGACTTCTTTACGATCTCAGATCCGTTAATAGCCAAATGATGGGCATGGGGTCATTCCAGCCCAGACGGCCCAAGCGGCACAGAGCCACTGGAACCTAGCCATTGCGTGGCTAGGGGTGCCAGTGAAGATAAAGACGGACAACGGACCCTGCTTTGTCTCTCAGAGCACAGCCGAATGGGCACAGCTATGGGGAATTACTCTACTCAGAGGCCTGCCCTATAACTCCACAGGCCAGGCAATCGTAGAACGGGCCAACCAAACACTGAAAAGGAAAATAAAATCCCTAGCTGAGGCGGAAGGCTGTGGGGGAGGCATCCCTCCTGAGAAACAGGCGATGCTACTGCATCGGGCGCTCTATGTGCTGAACCATCACAGCAGAGGGGATTGCCCCATGGAGCCGGTGAGGAGACATTGGGGGCACCTACCGCCCTCGACGGGTCCAGGTGTGAAGGTCCGCTTCCCAGGGGAAGGGGAGTGGGAGACAGGATGGGAACTGATATCACAGGGAAGAGGGTATGCTGCGGTAAAACGGGAGGAGCAGATAAGATGGGTTCCAATGAAATGCATAAGACCTGACTTAAATGCGCGTACGGAAGGGTCTGGGGTGTAACTAATCATTCTTGGTGAGATTCCATCCTGAACAGGGTGACGCCAGACGGGGATGCTGCTGCATGGTTGCATTGATGTTTATCGACGGCTTCTTGATTCCGGGGACCACAGAGTCATACTGGAGGAGATGAGCACAGGCGCACAGAGCAGCTCACTACTGCATCCCGTTCAACCCCGAGACGGGGCCGACAGAGACCTTCCTGACGGGGAACAAGTCAACACAGGGGCGTGGATCTTGTCACGATTTGATTAGAAATGGCTTATAACACTAGGCTTGGTAGTACTCACAGTAGTGATAGCGATATGCTGCGGCTTGCTAATTTTGAATTATTGCTTACGGCATGTACGGCCTTAACCGCTTGATAGACATGAGCGTAGAGTATATCAATTGATGGTACAGAAAAAGAGGTTCTAGAAAGGGGGGGAGATGTGGTGGATCTTGGGAGACTGCATAGACAAGATATTTGCATGAGAAGCGGTAGACTAGGCGTAGCGGAAGATCACGCGGTGTGACGCGCAGCCTAGGGGTGGAAACGAAGTGCAACGGTATGTAAGCTTGTACGCAGCTCACAATAAACGCCATTTTAGCATCTCTCACGTTGAGGTCTGTGCTTGTGGCCCTGCAGTAGAGTAGGCTGCAGTGCTCCCCTGGTGGCGCCATAGGACCGAGCTAGAGCACGGCAACAAGTGGTGACCCCGACGTGATTCGGCAGGACCGACATGTCTCGCCGTGAGACCCAGGGGGTGCGGGCTGTCTCCTGAGGGAGAACGGCGGCTGTGACGGCGAGCATCGGGCGATAGCCAAGAGTCCGGACGATATGGAGGCGTTAATAAAGGTAGTTGTGTTCCTAGCTAAGACATGGGGAGCTTCTGTGAAGCCGAAAGATATTACACTATGTGTAGAGCGGCTCCAGAAAGAAGGAGCCATAAATAAGCCGGGGGGCTGCTTGCAGCCGGAATTCTGGCCACAATGCACTACGGTGCTGGCGGAGCGAGCTATGTCCACAAACACGGCTAAAGATCTTAAGACGTGGGGAATTATACTCCGCCTTCTGAGGCAGTCGCGGGAGGAAATACAGACTTGGAAGGCCGCCCGCGACGCGTTGCTTCATCAGGAGAAGGCTGAGACGGAAATGGAGGAGAAGTCTAGCGATGGGGGCGGGGAGGCCCCGGTGAAAGAACAGGAGAGAGGGGGCGGGGAGGCCCCGGTGAAAGAACAGGAGAGCGGGGGCGGGGAGGTTCCAGTGATCCTACCGGTGGAATCCCAGGAGCCGCCTCCGGTGTACCCCTGGCAAGATCTCGCTCAAGACGGAGAGGCATGGGGGGTCGATGGGACCGAACCCGAGGATTGCGTGCCTGGCGCAGTTTTGAGGAAGGTGCTTAGTGAGGAAGATAGGACCCTGCTGCCGTGGGCCCCGGCAGAGGAGGGTGCTGTAGGCGGGGAGAGTCAGGCAGTGCAGCGAAGGAGGAAGGGTAACGGCCAATCAGAGCGGAGAGACCAGAGTTCGACCTTGAGAGGAGGGAGGAAGGTTCGGGTGAGATCGCCGGTTAAGGAGGAGAGCGGAGAAGATAGTAGCGACGAGGAAGGCGGGGGCTTGCGAGAAGTTACGCGCAGGCTGCGGGGGTGTGTAATAGGAGAGACACAGCCGAAGGGGAGGCCGAAAGGCGGAGAGGAAGTAACAACATCCCCGGTCGACACTCTATTGCGTGCATTAGAGGAAATAAGGCGGGAGGTCGAGAAACAGAGGGACCTGCTCAGCGGAGCTAAAAGGGAAGCGGCCCCTGCAAAGTCCATACCGCTCACTGACTGGCGGCTAATAGCCGATTCGTGTGCCCTTCAGGGGCTATGGTTCGAGCAAGCGCCGCAAGTCTGCCCCGTAAGAGCAGTACCGGGGGGAGGAGTCCAGTGGGTGGCGCTCAAGCCCAAGATAGTACAGGGGCTGATGACCTCGGTGAAAGAGAACGGGCTGAAACATCAGCAAACTCAGATGCTGTTGGATAGTGTGCATGCCCAGGCGTGCACGCCTTACGACCTACGGCAGCTGGCGAGGGCGATACTGTCGCCCACGCATTGGATGCTGTGGAAGGAGGCATGGCAAGGCCGTTGTGCCGCCCTCGCTGCAGCTGCCGCCGGGAACCCGAACCACCACCTAGCAGGTACCACACTGGATCGCTTGGTGGGGCGGGGTGCAAACCTTGCATCCCCAAACCAGCAAGCAGCAAATCTAAGAGCCCGGGAGGTCATGGCCACAACAGAGGCTTTGCGGGCCGCCTATGAAGAACTCGGGAAGCTAGTAAAAGTAGAGCCACCCTGGACAAAGATAAAACAGACACACGCAGAGAGCTTCACTGAATTCTGTGACAGGCTCCAACGGGCCATTGCAGAGTCAGACTTGCCCCCTGAGGCCCAGAGTGCGGTCATGATGGAGTGCCTCTGGCAACAGAGTAACGCCATGACGCAGGACATCCTGAAAACGATCCCTAAAGGAACACCACTTTCAGTTGTCATCCGCACGGTACTGGAAAAACAGAATCAGGGAACAGCAGCAGCGCAGGCCCTTATCACGGCGGTGGACCAAATGAGAAAGGGACCACAGCGATGCTTCTCTTGTGGCAGATTAGGGCATATTAGCGCACACTGTCAGCGGCTAGGCCGACCGATCTCGTGGCAAGGCTGGGGGTCATGCTGGGCTTGTGGGCAGTACGGGCATGTAGCCCGAGAGTGTCCCAAAAATCAACAGCGGAAACTGCCGGGAAACGGGGGGCGGGGGGGACATCGCAAAGGGGCGTCCCTCCCGAAGATCTTGGCCCCGCGCAGGAGTGTGACCAGAGTTGGCCCGACAGTGGCAGAGGTTCAAGAGGAAGACGTCCAACGTGGCTCTGGCAGTAAAATTAGGTGATCGCCTGGTGGTGCAGGCAACGCTGAGCTTGGGAGGATGCAGTGACGAGGGGAGGAGGATAATAACCATGCTGGCAGATTCCGGAGCGGACGTGACATGCATAGCGCATGCCCAGTGGCCTGAGAGCTGGCCCTTGATAGATGCTGGTTACATAGCCGGAGTCGGAGGAATGGCTAGTACGTACAGGAGTGTGATGCCAGTGGAGATCCACGTGCAGGACGACGACGGCGACGAGCTGATAGCTCGGGTCCGGCCGTACGTCACGCACATCCCTGACTCGCTGTTAGGCCGAGATGCCATGGCGCAAATGAGGCTCAAGCTCACAAATTTAGTATGAGGGCCACTGCTGGAGGTGGCGTGAAGATCACCTGGAAGACAGAAGAACCTGTGTGGATAGAGCAGTGGCCCCTTACGGAAGAAAAATTGAAAGCCGCCAGAGAAATAGTAGACCATGAGCTACAAGCAGGACACTTATAAGAGAGCTATAGCCCCTGGAACACTTCCACATTCGTAATTAAGAAGAAGGCGTCTGGGAAGTTTCGACTTCTTTACGATCTCAGATCCGTTAATAGCCAAATGATGGGCATGGGGTCATTCCAGCCCAGACGGCCCAAGCGGCACAGAGCCACTGGAACCTAGCCATTGCGTGGCTAGGGGTGCCAGTGAAGATAAAGACGGACAACGGACCCTGCTTTGTCTCTCAGAGCACAGCCGAATGGGCACAGCTATGGGGAATTACTCTACTCAGAGGCCTGCCCTATAACTCCACAGGCCAGGCAATCGTAGAACGGGCCAACCAAACACTGAAAAGGAAAATAAAATCCCTAGCTGAGGCGGAAGGCTGTGGGGGAGGCATCCCTCCTGAGAAACAGGCGATGCTACTGCATCGGGCGCTCTATGTGCTGAACCATCACAGCAGAGGGGATTGCCCCATGGAGCCGGTGAGGAGACATTGGGGGCACCTACCGCCCTCGACGGGTCCAGGTGTGAAGGTCCGCTTCCCAGGGGAAGGGGAGTGGGAGACAGGATGGGAACTGATATCACAGGGAAGAGGGTATGCTGCGGTAAAACGGGAGGAGCAGATAAGATGGGTTCCAATGAAATGCATAAGACCTGACTTAAATGCGCGTACGGAAGGGTCTGGGGTGTAACTAATCATTCTTGGTGAGATTCCATCCTGAACAGGGTGACGCCAGACGGGGATGCTGCTGCATGGTTGCATTGATGTTTATCGACGGCTTCTTGATTCCGGGGACCACAGAGTCATACTGGAGGAGATGAGCACAGGCGCACAGAGCAGCTCACTACTGCATCCCGTTCAACCCCGAGACGGGGCCGACAGAGACCTTCCTGACGGGGAACAAGTCAACACAGGGGCGTGGATCTTGTCACGATTTGATTAGAAATGGCTTATAACACTAGGCTTGGTAGTACTCACAGTAGTGATAGCGATATGCTGCGGCTTGCTAATTTTGAATTATTGCTTACGGCATGTACGGCCTTAACCGCTTGATAGACATGAGCGTAGAGTATATCAATTGATGGTACAGAAAAAGAGGTTCTAGAAAGGGGGGGAGATGTGGTGGATCTTGGGAGACTGCATAGACAAGATATTTGCATGAGAAGCGGTAGACTAGGCGTAGCGGAAGATCACGCGGTGTGACGCGCAGCCTAGGGGTGGAAACGAAGTGCAACGGTATGTAAGCTTGTACGCAGCTCACAATAAACGCCATTTTAGCATCTCTCACGTTGAGGTCTGTGCTTGTGGCCCTGCAGTAGAGTAGGCTGCAGTGCTCCCCTGGTGGCGCCATAGGACCGAGCTAGAGCACGGCAACAAGTGGTGACCCCGACGTGATTCGGCAGGACCGACATGTCTCGCCGTGAGACCCAGGGGGTGCGGGCTGTCTCCTGAGGGAGAACGGCGGCTGTGACGGCGAGCATCGGGCGATAGCCAAGAGTCCGGACGATATGGAGGCGTTAATAAAGGTAGTTGTGTTCCTAGCTAAGACATGGGGAGCTTCTGTGAAGCCGAAAGATATTACACTATGTGTAGAGCGGCTCCAGAAAGAAGGAGCCATAAATAAGCCGGGGGGCTGCTTGCAGCCGGAATTCTGGCCACAATGCACTACGGTGCTGGCGGAGCGAGCTATGTCCACAAACACGGCTAAAGATCTTAAGACGTGGGGAATTATACTCCGCCTTCTGAGGCAGTCGCGGGAGGAAATACAGACTTGGAAGGCCGCCCGCGACGCGTTGCTTCATCAGGAGAAGGCTGAGACGGAAATGGAGGAGAAGTCTAGCGATGGGGGCGGGGAGGCCCCGGTGAAAGAACAGGAGAGAGGGGGCGGGGAGGCCCCGGTGAAAGAACAGGAGAGCGGGGGCGGGGAGGTTCCAGTGATCCTACCGGTGGAATCCCAGGAGCCGCCTCCGGTGTACCCCTGGCAAGATCTCGCTCAAGACGGAGAGGCATGGGGGGTCGATGGGACCGAACCCGAGGATTGCGTGCCTGGCGCAGTTTTGAGGAAGGTGCTTAGTGAGGAAGATAGGACCCTGCTGCCGTGGGCCCCGGCAGAGGAGGGTGCTGTAGGCGGGGAGAGTCAGGCAGTGCAGCGAAGGAGGAAGGGTAACGGCCAATCAGAGCGGAGAGACCAGAGTTCGACCTTGAGAGGAGGGAGGAAGGTTCGGGTGAGATCGCCGGTTAAGGAGGAGAGCGGAGAAGATAGTAGCGACGAGGAAGGCGGGGGCTTGCGAGAAGTTACGCGCAGGCTGCGGGGGTGTGTAATAGGAGAGACACAGCCGAAGGGGAGGCCGAAAGGCGGAGAGGAAGTAACAACATCCCCGGTCGACACTCTATTGCGTGCATTAGAGGAAATAAGGCGGGAGGTCGAGAAACAGAGGGACCTGCTCAGCGGAGCTAAAAGGGAAGCGGCCCCTGCAAAGTCCATACCGCTCACTGACTGGCGGCTAATAGCCGATTCGTGTGCCCTTCAGGGGCTATGGTTCGAGCAAGCGCCGCAAGTCTGCCCCGTAAGAGCAGTACCGGGGGGAGGAGTCCAGTGGGTGGCGCTCAAGCCCAAGATAGTACAGGGGCTGATGACCTCGGTGAAAGAGAACGGGCTGAAACATCAGCAAACTCAGATGCTGTTGGATAGTGTGCATGCCCAGGCGTGCACGCCTTACGACCTACGGCAGCTGGCGAGGGCGATACTGTCGCCCACGCATTGGATGCTGTGGAAGGAGGCATGGCAAGGCCGTTGTGCCGCCCTCGCTGCAGCTGCCGCCGGGAACCCGAACCACCACCTAGCAGGTACCACACTGGATCGCTTGGTGGGGCGGGGTGCAAACCTTGCATCCCCAAACCAGCAAGCAGCAAATCTAAGAGCCCGGGAGGTCATGGCCACAACAGAGGCTTTGCGGGCCGCCTATGAAGAACTCGGGAAGCTAGTAAAAGTAGAGCCACCCTGGACAAAGATAAAACAGACACACGCAGAGAGCTTCACTGAATTCTGTGACAGGCTCCAACGGGCCATTGCAGAGTCAGACTTGCCCCCTGAGGCCCAGAGTGCGGTCATGATGGAGTGCCTCTGGCAACAGAGTAACGCCATGACGCAGGACATCCTGAAAACGATCCCTAAAGGAACACCACTTTCAGTTGTCATCCGCACGGTACTGGAAAAACAGAATCAGGGAACAGCAGCAGCGCAGGCCCTTATCACGGCGGTGGACCAAATGAGAAAGGGACCACAGCGATGCTTCTCTTGTGGCAGATTAGGGCATATTAGCGCACACTGTCAGCGGCTAGGCCGACCGATCTCGTGGCAAGGCTGGGGGTCATGCTGGGCTTGTGGGCAGTACGGGCATGTAGCCCGAGAGTGTCCCAAAAATCAACAGCGGAAACTGCCGGGAAACGGGGGGCGGGGGGGACATCGCAAAGGGGCGTCCCTCCCGAAGATCTTGGCCCCGCGCAGGAGTGTGACCAGAGTTGGCCCGACAGTGGCAGAGGTTCAAGAGGAAGACGTCCAACGTGGCTCTGGCAGTAAAATTAGGTGATCGCCTGGTGGTGCAGGCAACGCTGAGCTTGGGAGGATGCAGTGACGAGGGGAGGAGGATAATAACCATGCTGGCAGATTCCGGAGCGGACGTGACATGCATAGCGCATGCCCAGTGGCCTGAGAGCTGGCCCTTGATAGATGCTGGTTACATAGCCGGAGTCGGAGGAATGGCTAGTACGTACAGGAGTGTGATGCCAGTGGAGATCCGCGTGCAGGACGACGACGGCGACGAGCTGATAGCTCGGGTCCGGCCGTACGTCACGCACATCCCTGACTCGCTGTTAGGCCGAGATGCCATGGCGCAAATGAGGCTCACGCTCACAAATTTAGTATGAGGGCCACTGCTGGAGGTGGCGTGAAGATCACCTGGAAGACAGAAGAACCTGTGTGGATAGAGCAGTGGCCCCTTACGGAAGAAAAATTGAAAGCCGCCAGAGAAATAGTAGACCATGAGCTACAAGCAGGACACTTATAAGAGAGCTATAGCCCCTGGAACACTTCCACATTCGTAATTAAGAAGAAGGCGTCTGGGAAGTTTCGACTTCTTTACGATCTCAGATCCGTTAATAGCCAAATGATGGGCATGGGGTCATTCCAGCCCAGACGGCCCAAGCGGCACAGAGCCACTGGAACCTAGCCATTGCGTGGCTAGGGGTGCCAGTGAAGATAAAGACGGACAACGGACCCTGCTTTGTCTCTCAGAGCACAGCCGAATGGGCACAGCTATGGGGAATTACTCTACTCAGAGGCCTGCCCTATAACTCCACAGGCCAGGCAATCGTAGAACGGGCCAACCAAACACTGAAAAGGAAAATAAAATCCCTAGCTGAGGCGGAAGGCTGTGGGGGAGGCATCCCTCCTGAGAAACAGGCGATGCTACTGCATCGGGCGCTCTATGTGCTGAACCATCACAGCAGAGGGGATTGCCCCATGGAGCCGGTGAGGAGACATTGGGGGCACCTACCGCCCTCGACGGGTCCAGGTGTGAAGGTCCGCTTCCCAGGGGAAGGGGAGTGGGAGACAGGATGGGAACTGATATCACAGGGAAGAGGGTATGCTGCGGTAAAACGGGAGGAGCAGATAAGATGGGTTCCAATGAAATGCATAAGACCTGACTTAAATGCGCGTACGGAAGGGTCTGGGGTGTAACTAATCATTCTTGGTGAGATTCCATCCTGAACAGGGTGACGCCAGACGGGGATGCTGCTGCATGGTTGCATTGATGTTTATCGACGGCTTCTTGATTCCGGGGACCACAGAGTCATACTGGAGGAGATGAGCACAGGCGCACAGAGCAGCTCACTACTGCATCCCGTTCAACCCCGAGACGGGGCCGACAGAGACCTTCCTGACGGGGAACAAGTCAACACAGGGGCGTGGATCTTGTCACGATTTGATTAGAAATGGCTTATAACACTAGGCTTGGTAGTACTCACAGTAGTGATAGCGATATGCTGCGGCTTGCTAATTTTGAATTATTGCTTACGGCATGTACGGCCTTAACCGCTTGATAGACATGAGCGTAGAGTATATCAATTGATGGTACAGAAAAAGAGGTTCTAGAAAGGGGGGGAGATGTGGTGGATCTTGGGAGACTGCATAGACAAGATATTTGCATGAGAAGCGGTAGACTAGGCGTAGCGGAAGATCACGCGGTGTGACGCGCAGCCTAGGGGTGGAAACGAAGTGCAACGGTATGTAAGCTTGTACGCAGCTCACAATAAACGCCATTTTAGCATCTCTCACGTTGAGGTCTGTGCTTGTGGCCCTGCAGTAGAGTAGGCTGCAGTGCTCCCCTGGTGGCGCCATAGGACCGAGCTAGAGCACGGCAACAAGTGGTGACCCCGACGTGATTCGGCAGGACCGACATGTCTCGCCGTGAGACCCAGGGGGTGCGGGCTGTCTCCTGAGGGAGAACGGCGGCTGTGACGGCGAGCATCGGGCGATAGCCAAGAGTCCGGACGATATGGAGGCGTTAATAAAGGTAGTTGTGTTCCTAGCTAAGACATGGGGAGCTTCTGTGAAGCCGAAAGATATTACACTATGTGTAGAGCGGCTCCAGAAAGAAGGAGCCATAAATAAGCCGGGGGGCTGCTTGCAGCCGGAATTCTGGCCACAATGCACTACGGTGCTGGCGGAGCGAGCTATGTCCACAAACACGGCTAAAGATCTTAAGACGTGGGGAATTATACTCCGCCTTCTGAGGCAGTCGCGGGAGGAAATACAGACTTGGAAGGCCGCCCGCGACGCGTTGCTTCATCAGGAGAAGGCTGAGACGGAAATGGAGGAGAAGTCTAGCGATGGGGGCGGGGAGGCCCCGGTGAAAGAACAGGAGAGAGGGGGCGGGGAGGCCCCGGTGAAAGAACAGGAGAGCGGGGGCGGGGAGGTTCCAGTGATCCTACCGGTGGAATCCCAGGAGCCGCCTCCGGTGTACCCCTGGCAAGATCTCGCTCAAGACGGAGAGGCATGGGGGGTCGATGGGACCGAACCCGAGGATTGCGTGCCTGGCGCAGTTTTGAGGAAGGTGCTTAGTGAGGAAGATAGGACCCTGCTGCCGTGGGCCCCGGCAGAGGAGGGTGCTGTAGGCGGGGAGAGTCAGGCAGTGCAGCGAAGGAGGAAGGGTAACGGCCAATCAGAGCGGAGAGACCAGAGTTCGACCTTGAGAGGAGGGAGGAAGGTTCGGGTGAGATCGCCGGTTAAGGAGGAGAGCGGAGAAGATAGTAGCGACGAGGAAGGCGGGGGCTTGCGAGAAGTTACGCGCAGGCTGCGGGGGTGTGTAATAGGAGAGACACAGCCGAAGGGGAGGCCGAAAGGCGGAGAGGAAGTAACAACATCCCCGGTCGACACTCTATTGCGTGCATTAGAGGAAATAAGGCGGGAGGTCGAGAAACAGAGGGACCTGCTCAGCGGAGCTAAAAGGGAAGCGGCCCCTGCAAAGTCCATACCGCTCACTGACTGGCGGCTAATAGCCGATTCGTGTGCCCTTCAGGGGCTATGGTTCGAGCAAGCGCCGCAAGTCTGCCCCGTAAGAGCAGTACCGGGGGGAGGAGTCCAGTGGGTGGCGCTCAAGCCCAAGATAGTACAGGGGCTGATGACCTCGGTGAAAGAGAACGGGCTGAAACATCAGCAAACTCAGATGCTGTTGGATAGTGTGCATGCCCAGGCGTGCACGCCTTACGACCTACGGCAGCTGGCGAGGGCGATACTGTCGCCCACGCATTGGATGCTGTGGAAGGAGGCATGGCAAGGCCGTTGTGCCGCCCTCGCTGCAGCTGCCGCCGGGAACCCGAACCACCACCTAGCAGGTACCACACTGGATCGCTTGGTGGGGCGGGGTGCAAACCTTGCATCCCCAAACCAGCAAGCAGCAAATCTAAGAGCCCGGGAGGTCATGGCCACAACAGAGGCTTTGCGGGCCGCCTATGAAGAACTCGGGAAGCTAGTAAAAGTAGAGCCACCCTGGACAAAGATAAAACAGACACACGCAGAGAGCTTCACTGAATTCTGTGACAGGCTCCAACGGGCCATTGCAGAGTCAGACTTGCCCCCTGAGGCCCAGAGTGCGGTCATGATGGAGTGCCTCTGGCAACAGAGTAACGCCATGACGCAGGACATCCTGAAAACGATCCCTAAAGGAACACCACTTTCAGTTGTCATCCGCACGGTACTGGAAAAACAGAATCAGGGAACAGCAGCAGCGCAGGCCCTTATCACGGCGGTGGACCAAATGAGAAAGGGACCACAGCGATGCTTCTCTTGTGGCAGATTAGGGCATATTAGCGCACACTGTCAGCGGCTAGGCCGACCGATCTCGTGGCAAGGCTGGGGGTCATGCTGGGCTTGTGGGCAGTACGGGCATGTAGCCCGAGAGTGTCCCAAAAATCAACAGCGGAAACTGCCGGGAAACGGGGGGCGGGGGGGACATCGCAAAGGGGCGTCCCTCCCGAAGATCTTGGCCCCGCGCAGGAGTGTGACCAGAGTTGGCCCGACAGTGGCAGAGGTTCAAGAGGAAGACGTCCAACGTGGCTCTGGCAGTAAAATTAGGTGATCGCCTGGTGGTGCAGGCAACGCTGAGCTTGGGAGGATGCAGTGACGAGGGGAGGAGGATAATAACCATGCTGGCAGATTCCGGAGCGGACGTGACATGCATAGCGCATGCCCAGTGGCCTGAGAGCTGGCCCTTGATAGATGCTGGTTACATAGCCGGAGTCGGAGGAATGGCTAGTACGTACAGGAGTGTGATGCCAGTGGAGATCCGCGTGCAGGACGACGACGGCGACGAGCTGATAGCTCGGGTCCGGCCGTACGTCACGCACATCCCTGACTCGCTGTTAGGCCGAGATGCCATGGCGCAAATGAGGCTCACGCTCACAAATTTAGTATGAGGGCCACTGCTGGAGGTGGCGTGAAGATCACCTGGAAGACAGAAGAACCTGTGTGGATAGAGCAGTGGCCCCTTACGGAAGAAAAATTGAAAGCCGCCAGAGAAATAGTAGACCATGAGCTACAAGCAGGACACTTATAAGAGAGCTATAGCCCCTGGAACACTTCCACATTCGTAATTAAGAAGAAGGCGTCTGGGAAGTTTCGACTTCTTTACGATCTCAGATCCGTTAATAGCCAAATGATGGGCATGGGGTCATTCCAGCCCAGACGGCCCAAGCGGCACAGAGCCACTGGAACCTAGCCATTGCGTGGCTAGGGGTGCCAGTGAAGATAAAGACGGACAACGGACCCTGCTTTGTCTCTCAGAGCACAGCCGAATGGGCACAGCTATGGGGAATTACTCTACTCAGAGGCCTGCCCTATAACTCCACAGGCCAGGCAATCGTAGAACGGGCCAACCAAACACTGAAAAGGAAAATAAAATCCCTAGCTGAGGCGGAAGGCTGTGGGGGAGGCATCCCTCCTGAGAAACAGGCGATGCTACTGCATCGGGCGCTCTATGTGCTGAACCATCACAGCAGAGGGGATTGCCCCATGGAGCCGGTGAGGAGACATTGGGGGCACCTACCGCCCTCGACGGGTCCAGGTGTGAAGGTCCGCTTCCCAGGGGAAGGGGAGTGGGAGACAGGATGGGAACTGATATCACAGGGAAGAGGGTATGCTGCGGTAAAACGGGAGGAGCAGATAAGATGGGTTCCAATGAAATGCATAAGACCTGACTTAAATGCGCGTACGGAAGGGTCTGGGGTGTAACTAATCATTCTTGGTGAGATTCCATCCTGAACAGGGTGACGCCAGACGGGGATGCTGCTGCATGGTTGCATTGATGTTTATCGACGGCTTCTTGATTCCGGGGACCACAGAGTCATACTGGAGGAGATGAGCACAGGCGCACAGAGCAGCTCACTACTGCATCCCGTTCAACCCCGAGACGGGGCCGACAGAGACCTTCCTGACGGGGAACAAGTCAACACAGGGGCGTGGATCTTGTCACGATTTGATTAGAAATGGCTTATAACACTAGGCTTGGTAGTACTCACAGTAGTGATAGCGATATGCTGCGGCTTGCTAATTTTGAATTATTGCTTACGGCATGTACAGCCTTAACCGCTTGATAGACATGAGCGTAGAGTATATCAATTGATGGTACAGAAAAAGAGGTTCTAGAAAGGGGGGGAGATGTGGTGGATCTTGGGAGACTGCATAGACAAGATATTTGCATGAGAAGCGGTAGACTAGGCGTAGCGGAAGATCACGCGGTGTGACGCGCAGCCTAGGGGTGGAAACGAAGTGCAACGGTATGTAAGCTTGTACGCAGCTCACAATAAACGCCATTTTAGCATCTCTCACGTTGAGGTCTGTGCTTGTGGCCCTGCAGTAGAGTAGGCTGCAGTGCTCCCCTGGTGGCGCCATAGGACCGAGCTAGAGCACGGCAACACTGTAGCTCTTGCTATTACAGAAAAGTTTTTAATATTTAATATTTATTTTTAATATTTAATATTACTACTGTTTTCAGGGTCTGAGGGCACTAACAGGCCTTAATGGGCCTGATCATCCTCGCCTGAGGCAGCCACTTGTACCTCCTGCCCATGGGCCCAGGAGCCCCATTCAAGCTCAACCCTGGGCCTTCAGTTTCTGTCTGAGCTACCCTAGAGGAGCACTGATCTCCAGCTCAGCTCAGCTCAGCTCAGCATGCAGACTCCATTGCTCTGGACCCTGCCCTGTGGACTGACTTCCCAGCTTGACCCTGCACCTATCTTGTCACTTTGGGCCTGCCCAGTAGGCACTGGACTCTCTCTGTCCCTGGTTACCCTCACCAGGCCTGATCCTGACTCTGACCCGCAGGCTGACTTCTCAGCTTGACCTCACACCTGCTTCATCACCAGGAACTCTCCTGGTCATCTGCACTCTTGGTTGAACTCGGCTACCATCTCCAGGTCTTCTCTGCCCACCTGGCTCAGGGCCAGAGGGACAGGCCCTGGCTGCAGCCTCCTGAATTTATCATTCTACACATCCTGAATAGGGAAAAGGAAGGAAAAAATGGGCACTTCTATGGCATAACTCATCTCATCATGTAGCAGATGTCTAAGATACTCACATGAACCATTCTGTAAAAACACCTGTTACTTTTTTTTCCTCCCCCTCCCTATTGAGAAGAAACTAAGATGGAAGACAGAAACGAAGGCATGCTTAAAGGTATATCTCTAGGTGAGATGAATTCCATAAGCAGCCATATGCATGTAGAGCTACTCCAGATTTATTACAAATAAACCAACTATTCCTTCACTGCCATATTTATAACTGTGATACTAATATATTTTTTTTTTATTCAGAAAAAGATATTAAAGTCCGCTGGTTGGATTCCAACTCTTTCCAGTCAACTTTGATGGCATTCTACTAGACAAATGCCTGATAGAAAACACTCTTTGATTAATTCTGCTCGTTCCTGCACCAAACTAAGCTCCATTCACACTCATAACAAACTGACTGTCTGACTAGTAAGTAAACGGGAGTATGAATTCCTGAGCTGACTTTTGAAGGTGTGCAGCATATACAAAGTTACCTGTGAAGGCAGAAATGGATGGTCAGCATCTCTGGGGAAATTAAGGTTTCAAATGCATTTGTCTGCATGGGATTACAATGTTATTCCAGAGTAGATGTCAGCTGCACTTAAACTCCACGACTATGAAAAGAGTTAAATTCATATCCATTTTCACTTATCATGTCTTTATTAAACCAAAGGTAAGTAACTGCAATTTGTTTGCACGGAACAATACATCACTACAGTCTGCTGCTGCTGTATCAATTCTATCAATAAATTGGACATACAAGCCACAAAGAACACGTGTGAAAATGAGGCTATTCTAGGATTCCTAGACTGTAACCTTCTAGTTCCACATTGTCCTGAAATGATGTTTTGCTAAATTTCAGTCTACTTTTAAATAGAAACAGACTTTATCTATCTCTGTTATTTCAGTTTTGTATAACAGAGATGGTCTCTTTCCAAAATGTTGAGAAGATTTGGATTTATTCCACTCTTGGTAATACCCAGCACTCTGAAAAAGAAGGAGATCTGAACAGGCTTTTATCTATCTGGGCAGGTGGCTCTCCATGACCCGAGGTTACACTAGTAGGATAAAAACAGGAGAAACTGCTGGACATTACAGAGAGTGAAAGAGGCTTGTCAGGAACTTCAAGGATATTGAAAGACAGTGAAATAGGATTGCTGTCTTAGCAAAGTTGCTCAGGAAGGCTAGAGTTACCAACATAATCATATAAATAGCAAATACAGGTGTGAAACGAGCAAAACAGGAGTCAAAAGGGAAAGCATAGTTGGGAGGGGAAGAGAGGAAAGAGAAATATAAGCTAATGACATTAGGGCTGCTTGTGGGTACCTGTTGATTAGTCCTGAATCTGATCAACACAGCCTGGAACAGGACAATAAACTTGTATTTCTGACCATACCACAGGTGTCAAAGTTGCTTCTGCAGTCAAGGAAACCTGCACTGTTTCTCCTAACATCGATGAAGGGGTCACCCCGGAGGGCGCAGAGGATTTCTGCAACATCTCAGGGAATATACATCCAACGTAGAGGGAAAGGAGAGAGATTCCATGACTAATGCCTAAAACCACAAATTAATATGGTTCATATTCATACTCATAGGGTGAGGTAGGAAAGGGCATGTGGGTGGCAATCACAGCTGTTGCTCCTATATAAATGCCATTGTTAGCCACATCTGTGTTTTTTTCTGTAAAGGAGAAGAGGGGGAATTGTTCTCTAGTTGCTGAAAGCAAAGGTCTGTGGCAGTCCACCTGGGATGTGTATTGCCTAACAAATTCTTTAGCTTGGAAGTTATCCTTGGTAAGGTAGTGTTGTGACCAAAAAGCTTAGATGCCCTGAATGCCTAACTCGTAGCGCTTCTAGCTTTTAAAATTTTATCAAGAGGTCTTACTTGGTTAGACTTGTTCTTTTTCAGTCTGTCTAGGGGTGTCCTGCTCCTGTTGATTTCCTTCAACTGTAGTATGCTTTTTCTTTTTTGAAGTGGAGATCTACAGGGTTGGGAAATTGTGGACTAGTTTATGTTCGATGAGTTCTCTGTAGGTCTCCTAATTTAGTCTTTTGCTCAAAGTAGGCCTAATTAGATTAAGACATTAAGGGTCTTATCCAGCTGGTTTTTCCCTGTCTCCAAGTATGAAGGTTTCACAGTCTCTCTAGGCTTCTGTCCCAGCATTTTGTCACCCTCTGGATGAAAAATGTTTTCCTTGTTAACAAACTTGTTTGCATTGGAATTTTTCATCTTGTAAGCACCATGTGTAAACAGTGAGAGGGGGAAGCTAGTCTATTTAGTCTATGCCATGAGGCCTGGGCTATCTTTTAATAAGTCCTCTTCCAGACTGCCTTCAGGGGGCTATGTATGAAAGTGGGACCTCTCATTTCTGTTTCTCTGTGTGTCTAGTCACCATGTACTGAGTTCAAGGGAAAAAGTCTGTATGTAGGTGACAGAGCAGAAATATTCAGTACTACTATGCTTGCTAACATGCGTGCTATTTCCAGCCTGCCTTCACCCCCCCCCCCCCCAACGTCTGATATGGGGAAAGAACTCCTTCTCCTGCAAGGTACTGGGGAATTCAATAAATGCTTGTTACTTAAATTACTGCTTGCCTTGGTCAGTGAGGAACAGGACAAGGAAGCTGAACCAGGTGTCTGGGTTACATAGCCCATGTCTTTTCTCTAGTCTTCTCTCCTCACTCAAGCTAGGAGAGAATATCTATGAGGCCTGATTCTTAGGCTTCCTTGAGTCCACATGCTGCATAATGCATGTATGTGATCTATTTGCTCTGTGGTGTGGTTTTCTTTTTTTTCTTTTTCTTTTTTTTTTCTCCAGGTGACTATTCCTATATCAGGATATAGGAACTGTCTCCCGAAGTCTGTGCCCATCTCATAGCACTACCACCAATGGCTTGCCTCAGTCATTTGGAGGTCCTTAACATAGACACCACTTGCTCCATCTGTCTTGACTACCTGCAGGACCCTGTCATGATTCCTGGTGGCCACAGCTTGTGTAGAGCCTGCATCACCCACTACTGGGAGCCAGCGGTCAAGGACTTCAGCTGCCCAATGTGTCAGCATGTTTGTGCTCAGCAAGTCATGTACCCCAACCGGCAGCTGGCCAGCATAGTGGAGACAGCCCGGCAGTTGCCTTTTGTCAAGGAAAAGATGCAGAACAAGAAGCTCTGCTGCCGGCACCATAAGGTCATCAATCTCTTCTGCAAGGAGGACCAGGAAGCCATGTGTGTGGTGTGTGCAGTCTCCCACGGCCATCTCGCTCATACAGGAGGGCCCCTGGATGAAGCCCTCAAACAACACAAGGAAAGCAAATGGTATCTCCCAGAGGTACTGCTAGAAAGCATTTCCTTCACAAGGTTTGAGATACCTGGCATTCCACTCCAGTCTTTAAACTTCTAACCATCTCATCCTAAGTAAGGAAGTAGGGCAGTTCAGACCCACCAATACTTGTTAAGTCACAGGAATGCAGCAGAACAGTCTGGGAGCAAGTGTTGCATCTCTAGTTTGACTTTGACGCTAAATATTTCAAAAGGGTGCTAGTGACCAGAGAAACACTAGAGAAATTTGTATTCAAGCACCACAGTTTGGAAGCGGAGCCTAGGGATCAGAACATGAGTAGATTATGAAAGAGGATGTAGGACCTCCCCAGTTCTGCGAAGGAGTTTAATCTAGGCATAAGAGCTGAGTGTAGGCCCAATGACTACTGGCTCCTACCCGCTCTAAGCAGCGAAGCAGAACTTATTAGTAGATTCCGCTCTTCTCTGCAAACGGGGAGGAGAAAGACAGTCCCTGCTACAGAAGGAGGAGGGTACGTGCTGGGGGCTCAGGGTTTCGTTTCTATGATCCAGTAAAGAAACTGGAGTCTAATGGATAGAGCAAGGAGGAACGGGAACTAAGGCAGCTCTATGTAGAAATGTACCTATACCTCATGGCCAGCTTGAGGTGAGACCACCCAAAACTACAGTAATGATTCCGACATCAGAAACTGATGTTACTGCTCACGGGCTCTCCATCTTGAAGCTGAAGAAACATTCCAGCAGCTGAGTGGGATGTGTGCTTCACCCTCTGAGGCAACCTCAGCAAATTGAGCTATCTGTGTTGGTGGCTAGAACCAACAGTCTGACAAATGTGCTTATTCACTTCACCGGACAGTAGATGCATGGTCAGCTAATTTGCTTTCTAGAATACTCCTGTGACTATACTGACATCTAGTGGAATTTAGGCATCTAATTCATCTAAATGTAGATGTCTTAATCTTGGACAGAATCCCAGCCAAGGTGTCTGCACAAGTTGCATCCAAAATGTTGGAGGCATTTTTCAGGACCCCCCCCCCCAATTCTTTATTTTTTTTTTAGGAATCTCAACTTAGGATTCGATTAGTCGTTTTCAGAGGCAGGAGGGAGTGTTAGAGCAAAATTTGTGATGTTCCACTGAGTAATTCCTGCTGTCCCATGTCTGAGGGTGGAGTCAGAAGTTCCATTTTGATTCAGAGATACAGTAGGTTTCCTGGAAAGTTGCTCTGGTGATTGACTCCCTAGAAAAAATTAATCTATACAGTGTAGAACTATCTTGCTTTGACTCCTTGTCTGCACTTCTAGCTGCTGTTCAGAAGCTAAATTTGGAAGGCAGAGGAATATTGTAACCTGTATTGCTGCTGTACACACAGGTGTTCAGAACTTTAACCCAGAAACACTCAGTGTAGTACCTGATGCAGATGTTCAGTGTGAATAGCCAGAGGACTGCTGGAATTTATAATTGACAACCCATGAAAGCAAAGTGCATGAAGTGACATGTCAGATCAATTGGTATATGATTCTCAGCTGGTATGATCCAAACCTTCTCAGTGCTGCTTCAGCATCTGATGCCTTGGACCATTTTGCCTGAGCAGAATCTCTTGCCCTTCCCTCTCCAGGATAAGCTACAAGCTTGCGTGGAGCATCTGGGCAGAAAAGCAAAGGATTTGAAGGAACATTTATCCATGGAGGAGAAAAAGCCCAAGGAGCTGAGAGTAAGTGGAAGAAGGGGCAGAGCTGGGAGGAGTGGGGTAGGGGCCTTCTCTTTAGGCCCACCCAGCTGGAGTGAACTGGAGTGGTGTGGTGAGCTCAGAAGAGTTGACAAGAGGGGCTCTTTCTTCCCTAGGGGTGTTGCCTCAGGTCAGTCCCCAGCTGGGAGATGCTCTCTAATCTCCTGGTGACTTCTCTGTCACAGCCTTTCAAAGAAGCTCTTGTGGCAGTCCCTTTCTCTGGGGCAGGGCTGAAGCTCTGCCTTGCATTTTGAGAGGTCACTATTAATCTGTATGGCCCTCTGCAACCAGGAGCCCTGGATCTCCCTGTTTAATCTCTTCCATGTGGTCTAGCTGAGAGCAACATGACTTTCATCTTTCTTGGTGAGGTGAGGAAAAGGCTGAGCTTTAAACTTAGTCATGGTAGGTCTGCACCTTGGAAAGCAAGACTTTATACTCAAAGGGTAAAAATGGGGTGTGACTCATCCAGATGTCATGAGCCAGACCTTACAAGTGCTGCCTTTCTTTCCATTTCCCCCAAATAATTAGCAGAATTAATGACACCTGGGTTAGATAAAGCCCAGCACTAACAGGCAAAAGGATTGCTGGGCATGCAGACACACCCTACAATATTTATGCTGATGGGGGGGGGGGGGGTTTGGTGGGATCTGACTTGTTGTCTTCCCTCTCCTTTTCTAGGACATGCAGAATGTTCTGCAGAGGTGATGTACCCTATTCCTCTTCCTATCTGGGGGGAGGGGAGGGGATAGGGAAGGAGCCGTTAGTAGTTGAAGATGCAATTGCTTGGTAGGAGTGCTCCTTTCCTCTGGGATTAATGCCATGCCAATGTTTCAGTGCAGTGTTAGGAGACTGGCTGCATTGCACTGTAATAGAATGATCCCCCTGGAAGATAAAACCTGATATATTGGTGGGCAGTTCCATCCTTTGCCTTTTCTCAGACCAGGATAGTTATACTGACTCTGGGCCAAATCCCAATATATATGAACTGTCAGCTTCTTCCCCTTAATTTTTTCCTCTCATGGTTTCTCAGTGGGAATATAGACTTTTGGTAAGCTTCCAGCATTTCAACCTTAGCATAGTAATAATTCCTAGAAACAGCTGCTGTGATTGGCATCTTCTAGACACTGTGATTGATTTAATTACTAGATGAGGTCACTTCTTTCCTTAGGTATGAAACACTTAAGAACCTGGAGCTACCTTCTGTCCCTCTTGAGCTGAAGAGGGCAATGGCCTGTTTCCCTAGGCTGTTATTTCAGCTTAAGAAGATGCTGAAGAAGTACACTGGTAGTCAAGCTATATAGAGACCTAGGTCTGGGACCTGAGTCCAGTCCTTGGCTCTGAAAAGTGTCTTCTGTTTGGCATTCTGAATTCACCTGTATGTCTAGGCCTGGTTTAAAATGTTGAAGTGACTAGACTTGACTCTTTTCATTTGAATGGTTATCTTGTTGGTGAACCCAATGAATGGACCTGAGAGCTCATTTGTGGGCCCCTTTGTGGAGAAAGCCCATTATATCAGTGCATGTGCTCAACAGCACCCCTGTCACTCTGCCAAAGTGCAGAAGTGACCCCTGGTGCCAGTATTGTTGGTGCCTGCCTGAATAAGGGGTCAGGAGTGGGGCGCTTGAGAGATGAAACAGATGACAGTGTAGACTATCAGAGGAAGGTAAGCAACTTCAGGAGAAAGGTGGCATAGCATAGAGCTAAGACAGTTTGGGGTAGGGACTCAGAGAAGGCAATTCAAGTGTGTGGTATGGTGAGGAGATGGGGCATGGAGGGTTGACAGATGCCCAGCCGCCTTGTGGTCAATGGGCAAATGGCTGTGTAATTGCTCTTCTCTAGCTGATTCTTCTGGGGTGAGGTGTGTGAATCCATTGCTCCCTCCCCCTTGGTTTTCCCTGCTTTCTCATAGTCTCTGCTCTGCCAAAGGAGATGTGTCTCTGGACCCTCAGACAGCTCATGCCAGTGTGGTGCTCTCGGAGAATCTCAAGAGTGTTTATTTCACTGACATCCCCCAGGAGCTGCCTCACAGCTCTCAGTGTTTCACCACTTGCCCCTGTGTGCTGGGATCATCTGCCTATTCATCAGGCTGCCGCTACTGGGAGGCTGAAGTAGGAGACAAAACCCACTGGGCCCTGGGTGTCTGTTATGAGTCTGCCAGCTGCCATGTAGAGGACCCCAAGCAGGAGGTGGGCTACTGGAGGGTGCGTCGATGGAATGAAAAATATGTGGCCATGACCACCCCCTTCACCCCACTGCTGCTTAGTGTCTGTGAGTGTCTCTTAGAACTGAGTCCCACCCTTACTGTTGGTCAGGACACTGAACTCTGTGGGAGGCTCTGTAGCATCATGGTTTTGACATGGAAGAACCTTTGCTTTCCTGGAGGAAGTCTTATGTAGGCTGTTTGAACAGTGGTCACCAGCTGACCTGTGGAACGCTCACCTGCCAGACTCTTCTGCTGTGACAGCTTAGTACACTATTGTTCAGACTCATGGGAAGAGCAAAAGAGTCTTTTGAATTTGTCCCTAATGGCACAAACTGTTGGTAAGTACAGACATGGTCCCTTCAACAGCGGGGATGTCATATCTCTGAATATTGATTTCAATCTTCTTTCTCTGTATTGTCAGGAGGCAGACACCTGTGGTGCAGGATGAGCACAGAAATAGTGTGCCCCTCTCTACAATCAACATTAGATGTTGCAGATGAAGTTGAATGGATATGATGTACAAGGCAGCAGCTGAAGTACTTCCTTGAAGCCATCAAGTTAAATTTGACAAAATTTAGGCTCTTGCTTCAAATGCAATCTGTTTCAAGTGTGAAGAGAAGAGAAATACTTGAATGAGCAGCTGGAATGCATGGAGCTCTCCCTGGGGACAGGTGAGGGACCAGCTGAGAGCTCATGGGTCAGGACTGGGGGGCAGACCAGCACTGGTGACCATGTAATGGGTGTCTGCTGTAGACAATCTCTTCAGGAAGAAGAAATAGGTGAGGCATTCTTCAGAGAACTGGAATAAAGTTTATGTCCATAGGCCCCGGTCCTATGAGCTTCAACCACCCTGATATTGGCTGGCTGGACAACGGAGTAGGGCACAAGAAATCCAGGGAGTTTATGGAGTGCATTGATGACAGCTTTCTAACACAGGTGATCAAGGAGCTGAGGAGGAGAGGCACTCTGGATCTCACACATACAAACAAGGAAGGACTGATTGGAGATGTGGAAGTCGGGGGCAGTCTTAGCTGCAGTGACCACAAAATGTTGGAGCTGAGGATCCTGTGAAGAGGGAGCAGAGGACAAAAGGCAGGATCAATACCCTGGGCTTGAGGAGAAGAGAATTTGGCCTGCTCGGGAAGGATTCCATATGTTATGGTCCTGGAGGGAAGAGGGGTCCAAGACAGCTGGCTGATATTCAAGGATCACCTCCTCCAAGCTCAAGAGTGGTCCATTCCAACAAGCAGGAAATCAAGCAAAGGTAGCAAGAGGCCTATGTGGATGAACAAGGAGCTCCTGGCTGACCTCAAACCTAACAAGGAAGTGTACAGGAGAGATTCCCAAGGACTGCAAGAGAGCAAACGCCCCTGCTACCTTCAAGAAGGGCAAGGAGGAGGATTCAGGGAACTACAAGCCAGTCAGCCTCACCTCAGTCCCTAGGATGGTGATGGAGCAACTAATCCTGGACATCATTTCCAGACATGGGAAGGAAAGGTGATAGGTTGGAGGTAGACAGGATGGCTTTATGAGGGGAAAACTCTGCTTAACAAAGCTGCCAGCTTGCTCTGAGGAGATGATTGGCTTGGCGGGTGAGGGGAGAGGAGAGGTACTTGTTTACCTCAGTTGCAACAAGGCTTTTGACACAGTCTCTCATGACATCCTCCTAGAGAAACTGATGAAGTTCAGGCTAGATAGGTGGACAGTGACAGCTGACATCAGGGCATCCTTTCCACCTGTGTTTCTCAGGCTGTGGATCAAGAGATTTAGCATGGGGATGACATCATATAAAATAATGGGAAGGCAAAATTGGAGCACTGTGAGCTGTTGCACTGAGGTTGAACATAAACACAACTAGCTGTTGCATATAGCACACTGACTGCTATCAGATGGAGAAATTCTTTTCTGTGAGCTGATAGCATCCTCAGGATGCTTTGAAAGCCCCCTGCAGTGTGCTTAGATGCCACTGAAGATTTTCAGTATTTTACGTTATGCATTTTGTTTGCACTGTCAGCCTGAGGAGCGGAATATATTGACTCTGATTTGGATGTTTCCCTCTAAACTAGAGAGACAGAAGAACCTTTAGATGGTGATTCATTTCATTCTTGGAGAATTATCTTAATATACAGACAGTATTTATTAAATATGGTGGATATAAATAAACAACAAGAGTAAAACTACAGGAAAGCAGGCATGTAATGGAAGAAGTTTCTAAGTCCTTTGTGTGACTGGCCTTTCATTCCATAGATAGGAAATCCATAGGGATTTACAAGTGATTGGTCTAATATCCAACAGCAGAGCAGGGAAGAAAACAGAGTTATACTACATGACATTCTACAACATGCCCCTTTTGTCTCTTCCACCTATGATTTAGTTGCAAAAGGTTTGAGAAAAGACTTCTGTCGCAAAAGGAGTGATGCACTTCCCTCGTAAGAGGGAAGCAGCACTATGTTTACTGCAGTAAGACAGCGACTTAACAAAGTTCAGTCGTAAATAAGAACGATTTAACGAGGTTCGATTGGCAAGGTTCTCTCAGTTATTTACTGCATGAAGGACAGGGTCAGATGCGTGTGCAATGGAGACCCTCCCGTTGAGTCACGAGGTTCAGACTGGACCCCCTTGCTTTCTAAACTCCTTCGGAGAGAAGCCCAGGTGCAGCTGGATCCAGTCCTAGTCCCAGACTTGGTCAACGGTTCATATCTAAAGGAGTGAGTGCAAAGGGAACCCTCCCATTGAGTCACAAGATTCAGACTGGACCCCCTTGCTTTCTAAACTCCTCCAAAGAGAAGCCTAGGTGCGGCAGAATCCAGTCCTAGTCTTAGACTTGGTCAACAGTTTACGTCTAAGGAATTAGGTGTGCTATCAGTCAGGGATATAACTCAGGAAAGTTTTGTGAAGTTCACAAAAGTTCAGCATGCTGTTGATCACTTGCCGAGGATCTGTGGCGGGTAATGAATCTCTCAGCCTCGAGGAGTGACCTTGAGAGGCGCTCCTACTCAAAAGGAGGTTCTGCAGTGCAGCCTGCTGCTGTGCAGGAGAGCTCAGTGGGCTCTGGGCTGCCCCCTATTTATGGGGGGGAGATGATTGACTCATGGTCGTATTTGCATGCTAGACAGGTCTTAGCTGGTGCATGCTCAACTAGCCCCTACATACGTGCTGTTTACAGGGAGGTCAGGTTGAGGGGGAGAGAGCACATCAGTGGGGGAGAAAGGAGCACACCATCACAACTTCTTTCCTTGGTCCACTCACTCTTAAACTGTATATGAGGCAGAGAAGAAGAGTCAGAAAAGTTTCTTGCATCTCTGAATTTTGCATTTTCCTGTATAATCCCACAAGGCTTTCAGGGTGCTGCAGTCTGGTTGCATCTCTGCATGCTGCTCTTAGTAGGGCTATTGTTTCTACAGCAGACAATCTCCTTCCAAAAAACCCCAATCTTCTAGATCAGGTATTCAAACAGACAGATATCCATGCTAAACCCAACAGAAGCAGCAATGACCAAACCTACCTCAAGCACAAAGAAGCTAATCCCTACAGCTTCTAAAGGCCTTGGCCTCTGCTCCCAGCAGAGATTTTTTTTTTTTTTTAAACCCATTACATCAGGATTTCCTTGACAGTGCTGTCCATTCCCACTCTCAGACAACTGTCTGATATGCAGTTCAAAGTCACCTGCATATCATTTTGATTAGAAAGAGGCTGTTGGAAACAGCTAATGTTTGCTCAAGCTTTTATTTGCTGTGAAATAGTTTGTGGCCAAAACAATGACACACACATATCATTTTAAAATATTATTAAACCTAGTTCCAGACCTTTCACAACAGCTCAGTCTTAGATGCTTTAAAGAAACTTCTTTTCAGAATATTCTTTTCAGAAGAAAGAGTTTTAGGAAGTGTAGTGCCTTATGCTGGTCATCCATCTGGGTTAATATTCATTTTGAAAATCTTGATTAATGAGAAAAGATATGTTTGTCCAGGCCCCAGCTGTCTGCTTCATTTCCCAACTCGGAAGGAAATGTTTGGAAATTCATGGTCATTAACTTGCCTGTAGCTTTTGGAAACATCTGAAATGTTTTTTGATGGTGTAGCTACAGAAAACTTTTCCATAGTATTCAGACAGTGCTAGTTTAGTCCACAATTCGTAAGAGATTCCTTCCATTTATAGAGGTAGTAAACGTTGTTGGTGACTGCGCAGCCTGTTGGTACCAGAAGCAATGATCTGGTTGCCTCAGTTTGTTGGTGAATATTACATTGGTATGACCTTACTGAAAAGGGTAAGAAAGGGTCTTCCAGCTGTCAATGCAGACTATTGTTCCCCAAAACTATGAGAGTATAGCATGGCTCACATCCAAATGGGTCAGTTCTCTTCTCCCATTTACCACTTCAGAAGGGGTTAGCCATGGGCAAACTATTAATGAGCAGTCACCCGGCACTGTATCTTGTCATTGTCTTGGGGGTAGAGGGGGGAGGGAAAGAGATAGACGGACATGGATTTGGTGCATGCCAACGCTGTGATAGGCTCTGTATTATTTAAGTAGTGACAGTCATACCAAACCAGTTCTGGAGACAATGCCCTGCTGGTTTTTATTTAACTGCAGATGTAGGAATTGCCTAGTTCGGACCCTGAAATTACACATCCGTGCGTGGCTCCAAGGCTCTTTTTCAGCCGAGAGAAAAGGTGCTATGATGGTGCAGTTCATCTGGCGTAGGAGAAATATTTACTTTGGGATGGGATGAACGCCAATTCTTGATTTCTGTTCACCTGCTGCACAGGAAACTGCACAGAAAGCCCTGGTACAGATGCCTCATCTGCACTGTTTCACATCAATCCCATCCATAACAACTCTGCTGTGATGTCAACATGAGAACAGAGGCAGCCCCCTTCCCCCCCCACCCCCCCCAAAAAAAAGCTTCATGAAAAATTCATGGAGGCATTTACCAACTTCTTAAAGCCTGGCCTTGGAATTTAAATGGTTTGGGATAGGAATGGACAATCATGCTATTTTTAAAGTTGTTGAAATATACTTTAAAAAAAATCAGAAAATGCATTATGAACCCCTTGTCAACATGATGACCCACAGCTGAAGGTGAACAAAACTTAAACTACTTTCATACTTTCACTGGTTTACTGTTAAGAATGCACATTCATTAGCACTGAGAGCTGAGTTCCAGCAGGAAACAGTCATGAGCTTAGCCTTTACAGAAAGGCAGCAACCACAATAAAAGGCCCCTAAGAAACACATCCTTGACACTTGGTTTCAGTACAGAGCAGTGTGCAAACAACAAAGTCCTCTCAATTATTCTGCACCAGGCACCACAGCTGGAATGCCATGGCACAGTGCTTTAACAAACCTGAGGTCTATCTCCAGCCATGAGCATTCATCATCCCAGCACAGAAGCATAGTTAAGATGCACCCAGATTTATCACCACAACACGCACGCCCAGGAGTCTGCACAGCACTCTGCCTCTTACCAGAGCAAGTCCAGTGAAGGGCCATGAACTGATTAAGGCACTGGAGCATCTCTCTTACAAAGGGAGGCAGAGGACTGTTTAGCCCAGAGAAGAGAGGGCTCATGGTGGGGGATCTTATGGATGTTTATAAATATCTGATGGGAAGGTGTGAAGAAGATGGAGCCAGACTCTTCTCAGTGGTGCCCAATGACAGGAAAATAGGCAATGGGCACAAACTGAAGCTCAGGGAAGGGATGGTGTACCCAGAATGCATTTTGTTCTTTTGGCTTTATCTGGTGGGATACAAAATGGAATATAATCCAGTATCTGATAAAAGACTACACTTCTTCCTATAAATTTTGCCCTGTAGACTTTCATAACAATGGTATTATCACTTTTAGGATCTACTCAGACATTTAATTTTTTCCCCTCTCCCAGTGCATAGAAGTCTAGGCAGACTTGGCGTTGAAGGATCTTTCCATATACCTTGCATTACTATATTAAACAGTACCTCAGTACTTGCAGGAATGACTTACACACTGGTTCTATAGCGAGAGCTCACAAGAATATTCTAGCTGAATCTTATGCAGGAAATTCTTTACTGATAACCATTCTAGCAATTCATTACTATGATCAGCTATGATTTTGTATAGGCCCTCCAGAAATGACAAAAGGTAAACCACTTGTGAAATCCATGCGCTACTTGAAGTGCATGTGTAGCCAGGCATAAGAATGAGCACAAATTACCAGCACTACTTCGGAGAACAATCAAAAAAATCCCACTCTTGTTCCAGGAAGCATCCATGCATTTATTTATTGCAATGCCACTTTCCCTCTGGATGCACAGCTTGGTGTATATGTTACTGTTCCAACACTACCAACCAATAACTTTTGCAGTGTTAACGTGGATAATATTGTTGATCAATCACTCCTAAAGCCTCTTCTCTATGTTTGCAGTGTGTGCCTCTTACAAAATTAAGACTCCCAAGTATATGTTAGAAGATATGCTGGTATTCTGCAAGGATTACCAAACACAGGTCTACCTTATGCAATGCTTGCATAGACCTTCGGCTGGAATAAATGCATGAGGTCCAGTTCTCTTTGTGTGTACTGCAGTAAGCCCTAGGACCATCAGAAATCACGTATCCCATGAAGTTTTGAAACAGAGAATGGAGCTAATCATTAGGTAATAAACCCAACAGATGCCAGAAATGGACACAGTGAACAGATACATTTCATGTGTGCCTAGGAGTAGAACTAGGGCTGTGCCCTTCCGTCTTCCCAAACTGGCTTAATGTGCTCTCCACTAGCTGAAAACTTTCCGAGTTACCCATCTTTTGTTGGACAGCCACAAGAGGGCAATACTTCATACAAAATCTCTCTGTGATACACGGCTCCAAAATACAGTGCTGTACAGATAGCCAAGTGATGATGTGCTAATACTAGCCAAACGAATGCACCTCCTGCCTGTGAGATGCTCCCTTTCTGGACCTTCTAACCTGAGACCTTACATCTAGATCCCAGTGCTGATAATCCAATCCTGTCACAATGCAATGTCTGACATTCTGCTAAACCATACATTGCTAGCCATCAGCATGAAGTATGTGGTAAAGCTAACTATCTCATCAAAATGCACACGTCTAAAAGGTAGTGGTGTAGTTGTATGTGAAAGTATAAACAAGTTCAAGGAGAGCTTCACGTCATGTATCTTAGAAACCTCTTTCAGGTTGGGATGCATTGCGCCTTCAAGGTGAGAGTCTCCCATGACTATGGAGAGAGCTTTGGGCTGCTGGCTCTCAGTGACACCTCTAGTTTTCAGATGTGTCATTGTAGGCATGTTCTTAGTTGTACCGGATAATTAAAAGTAGAAACATAGGGCAGTGTCTGAGATATGTTCTTAGCCATATCTAATGAGGCCTTCCAATTAACCAGGTTGGTTGTGATGTTGTTAGCCCAAGACTACAAAGGTCTAGGCTTGTGCATATGATGTTACTGATCCTCAAGATGCTTGTGAACTGTATGTGCCGCTATTATGTACCAAATGCAAATGCCGACTTTAAGGCCTTAGGAAAATATCAGCAATTACCAAAAGCGTCCTCAGCTGTGTCTGTATTATGCTGTTCTTTTTATCAGCTTTGTCATACAGTTACTAGTGAATTTTACCTAAGTAGAGAAATATTTCATAACAATAGCATTACTAGCCTCTCTCTATTCTAGATACTGAAATATTCAGTCCATATGCAATAATTGCAGTACTTGTGAAGTATTACTCAGGAAAAAAAAATGAGGCCTTAGCCCAGTTGCAAGTAGATGTTACATATTGCTTGTAAAAAGGGTATTCTGCCTCTGGATAAAAATCCCATTTCACAGGTAGTATTCTTCACCTATGAATACTTCAAAGTAGTTTGGAGGTACTTGGGTGGTGCAACTCCCTCAAATGTTACTATTTCATACGCCTAACTTGCAGGATATATGTAGTGCAGCGTAAACTCCTTATTCCAGATCTTATTAATCCAAATGGCTCTATCATCCAAAGCCACCTGCTACTACTCAACCTGCTTATTTTGGTATGCTCACCACAGGAAATTTCTAATTGAGGATGTGCACTTTAAATTACAGTTCTTCCATTTTGTTTTATGATGAAATAGTAATTAAAACAAAAAAAATCTCAGGAGTCTATTTGGAGAATACATGCATGCACTAGCTGATGATATGCTGGGCCCAGATAATCGCAGGCCTGTTGGGGGAGCAATTTAAATCAAAAGTTTTGAACACACGCCTCTGAATTCAGTGAGTCCTTGGAAAAATAGTTCTTCCTTTGAGCCCTGCTTTCCAGGTCAACACCTCTCAGTGGCTTTTTTGGTTGCAGAAAACTCAGCCCTGGCCCTCTTGGCCCACCAGGAGAGTCTCTCTCCCTCTGTCACTTCAGAGGCCTCGCTCTGGCCAAGTCCTGCAGCACACTGCCCCCCTGCAACTCTCAGCTGTCTCCAATCTGCATTCAAACTGCAGATTCCCTACCAAACTCCTGCCCTGCCAAAGGCACTTGCTCTCCAGAAGGCTCTCAAAGGTCAGGATGTTTGGGGCAACTGAAATCTCCTGGAGTTTCATCTCGATCCACAGTGCAGCAACCAGGACAAGACAAATAAGCAGCCATTCCCCCTGGTGCCCAGCCACACGCTTTTACATCTATACACTCATTATTATCGCAATTTCCTGGCTGGTTTTTTTTTCCCCCCCCCTAGATTTTGAATCCTAGCTTTGGATCTCAAAGCAAATAGAAAGCTTGGAAGGAGAGGAAAAGTCTTTTTATGCATGCCATACTGCTGTTTTATTTAGGCCTCTTCTTTGCACTGTGCATGCTACTGCATTGTGTAACCCTGCAGACTGGTGCTTCCACCGAGGGTCCTTAGCCTTATACCTGAGGAGCCGTCACTATGGGGTTTATGTAGGCAGCAGAGGGGCAAATGTGTGTCTGGAGAAGGGCTTTGTTCAGCCCTCTCATGCCACACCAGGACTATGTTCCTGGAGCAATGCGATCAAAGCAATCTGATTTTGACTAATAGTGGGATTAATGAGCTTTGTCAGGTCTTGAGCTGTCCAACTAAGGATGCTCGTTATGAGCCCAGGCCAATTACAGACTTAGCTGCTGCCTTCAGACATGGGGCTGAGAACTATCCTTTTTTCTTTCGTGGCCATTTGTGTTTCAGACATAGAGACAAGATGCTCTGAGGTAGTTCTGTTGCAAGGGAATAATCCCTCCCTGCAGCTCACATTGCAGGTGGGCTCCATCCTCCCTGCTAGGCTCCCTCAGAATGTTCTTTATTCTAAAATTAAATTAAAAACTGGGTTTCTAATGAAAACTTTGTCCCCTGCTTTCCAGGTTCTGCAAAGGAGATGGAGTAGCAAGAAGGAATCTGCAGAGTAGGAGGCCTGGGACAGCAGAAGAAGAAAGGGAAACTTGTGAATTGGCCTTATCTTTGCCAGAAACCATTTCTGAGTTTACTGCCTTTGCTATGTAGACCAAATTGGTCAGTCAGCTGTGTATCATTCCAGCAAAAAACAGAGTAGTTCAAAACCAGCTCAGTCCAGGCAGTTTTAAGCTGCAGCCCCACTAGTGCAATGCAGCCAGCTCTGTTTGACCCATCATCTTTAAATGAAATAGATTAGACCGGGGTCTCTGTGGGGTTTTTGAGATACAGCAAACGCATTTTAGAGATCCTGCCAGCTTTCACAGGCTGCTTTTCCTTCAAGGCGGTCTCTCACTGTCCCTAGATTAGAGCAATAATCACGTCTGACTGTAAGATGAGAGAGCTGCTAATTTCAAGGAGTGAAAGAACTTGAGCTTTTAATGATGCACACTGGAGCCAATTTAAACACACTTGCAAACTCACTTGCCAAGTTGCATCATTGCAATTTGTGAGGCACAAGTTTCTTAACTGTACCTACAGAGACCTTACTAAAATCATTCTAAGTCATTTCCTGGAAAGACAACCAATTATATTAAATTGCTTGCCTTGAGTCTTTAGACACAGGCTCCTTAAAGCTGTAACCTACCTGGAATTTGCATTTGGCTTCCTTGTCAAAGTCAGAGTGATTAGTTCAAATCAATACATGTAATAATCTGCGTAGGGTTTCCTCAGAGAAAAGCAAAGGAAATCACAGACATTTCCCCTGGAGGAAAGGTAAAGCTTAAAAAAAGAAACTAGGAAATTACAGTTTCACAATTACAGATGAAGCAATTAAAAAAAATCTGAAATGCCACAGTTTTGTTCTTATGGCTATGTTAGCATCCGTCAAATATTACTAGTCATCAGTTAATAAGTTTCAGCCTGACATGCCTGTTTTCCACAGTCTCTCCATTTTGCCTCACCAGCACAAAATGTCTTCTTAAAGGCATACATCTTAATGCTGAGAGAAATCAAACTGGCAACAGAGGAATCCAGTGCTGAAGTCCATCACTTCCACAATTTATGAAACAGGTTGCCCCTTCCGGAAAAAAAAAAAAAAAAGAAAAAAAAAAAAGAACAACTTTAATAATAAAATAATTGAAATTTGACAGTATACATAATCCAGCCCAATCTGTTCTCTCTCCTGCCACCTCTCTCAGGTTATTAGGCAGAGCAGAGGGGTTGCCTTGGGCAGCAGATTAGTAATGGCAGCAAGATTGCCAAGACCCCAACAGAGCAGAATCCTGGAAAATTTCAGTGGGGCATAAATGGAGGTGGTCACTGAAGGAGTGGGGCAGGGAAGGAAGAACAGCCCCCTCCCCAAACTGGCAACTGTGTCCTTGTTTTTTTCTGTATCCTTAGCAGCAGGTAGTGAATTCCAGCTCTTAAGGGCTGTCCCTGCACAACTCTGTGGCCTCCTTTTGGGTTTGGCAACAAAATTCAACTGCCGAGAAGCCTGTCAGCCAACCCTTCAAGTCTTCCAGTGCAACTCTTATCCTAAACCCTACCCGACAAGCACCCCATAGTTCCATTAAGGATCCCAAATCCTATTTTCCACTGCCATGTTCCCTACGAGATCAAAGATCAAGAATACCTCCAGCCCACCTCTGCCATATGTGTCAACTCACAGACCCAGGTGAGGGCTGCTACCTACAGACTTGGAAATAGAGAGTTCAGTCCCCTGTCCTGCAAAGACCTTTGGCATCCCAGATGGTTTTCACACAATGTCATACCATGCAGACATACCACTTCCCCCACCTGTGATCATGAGCTCTAAACTTATTATAGTGCAATGCCTTTCAAACTGAAGAACTCAGCACTGAGGATAAGCTGGCTGCTGTTGCAAGGCCATGGCTGAAGAAGGTAGAGTCCAGGGGGTGGGGGAACCTGGATGTGTTGGTGGCCGCACAGGCTACAGCCAACACGGAGGGGGTCTGTGAAGTAAGTGCCAAGGTCTGGCTGAACTCCTGGAGCAAGGGACTCAGCTGAGGAAGACTCCAGGGGCTGTTTGGGGAAAGAATGGTCCCGCTGTGGTGGCCTGGTTAGGTTGTGCGTGAGGACACTGACTCTGGATGGAGGGAAGGCAAAGGAAGGGAGGAGAGGACTAAAAGGAGACATGGCTCAGCCTAGCAGGAGGAGAAGAAATGAGTAATTGGAGCAAGTGACAGAAGCGAGCGTGAGAAGCGCAGTTCAGGGCATTACCTAGATAAGCTCAAGCAGCTGGAAGTCCAGACTGGCACTCAACCTAGCCTCCACAGGTAACGACACAGACTGTGAATGCTCGTAATGGCCGAACTGAGCTGAGGCCAGGGTTTACCTTGTTTCAAGCAAAGACAGGCTGTGAGGCGATCAGAAATTGCAAAAAAGTCATTTGTGCATCCTCTGCAGACATGTCCCCCGTTTGTAGCTGGCTAACTCTGCTCCTAAATTCACTGTTTCCACCATTCTGTTATTTCTCCCTGAAGTCCAGCTGAGCCCCTTCACTTTTGGGCCATAGCCACCTGCTGCTATTTCAGTCTGCCCTCACCCCCATGCATATCTGAAGACCTCTTTCCCAAAAGCTGTTCCTGTGAGGTAATTACATGCTCAGTTATTTCCAGTTGATAAACCTCATATGCTTAGAGATGCATGCGATGGACACACATGCAGAATTACCACTACCTTAATAGCCCCGGTATTCCTCCACGCATCCCACAGTGCCTCCATCTTCCCACAGGTCCCCTTCCCGCTTCCAGCACAACATCTCCCAAGGAAAAATAAATAAATAAATAAATCATCTCTGTAAGTGCTCCTATTCCCATGGTTTTAGCACTTCCTTTTAAACCAACTGCCCAGCTAGTCAGCTGGTATAGTTTGACTTTGAGCCATCCTTACATTTGAGGTGGAGAAGCACTTCCAGTTTCCAAAGCATTTTTCATACCTACTTTCTTGTCCAATTTCATTTAATTTAAAACACACTCTATTATTACATATTATATGACTGCACCACAATGTCTATGATATACATTCTGAAATATCTAATAATTTCTTTGTTGAAGTTAAGTGATACAAAATGATCAAAATGAAGCTTTTTGATTTTTCTCAATTGAAATTTAGCATAATTGACCCAGAAGACATTTCAGTGTTTCAACATTGCTCTCTCATGCAAAAGGAAGATTAGAGAAGTAGGAATTCCCCATTGAAGAGAAACACTATTTGCCCAAAGATGGGAGATCTTCAGAGAGCAGCCTCCACCAGGAATATCAATGACTCCCCCACTGCTTCTGACCTTCCTTCTCTTTCTGCAGGTGTGGGAGTGAGGGCAAATTTAAGATAGCATTTAAAATACCAGCAGGAAATGAGTGGAAATGGAAAAGGTCCCACTTCCCTGTAAGATGAGTTTGCAAGAGAGAGATGATGAATTATCTTCTTGAATGGCCTGTCTCCTTCCTTTACTACAAAGGCAGCTTAGACAACTAGATTAGATTCAGTCACCTAACTTTTAAATAGCTTAACTGCAGGGAGATGAATCCCATCTGCTGTATAGACATGTGGCATGTGCTCAAGATCCATGATGGGTCTGGATCTACTGCACAGTTCTGTCCAGGAGATGCATTTCACATTCTCTGAAATATCACACTGAGCTGCACCCTGTGCTGTTCTGACTGTCTTTATGTGCACGGTAAACTATGCACATCCCGAAACCTGGGATGCATGGAGCCTAATCAAGATGTCATGGAGAAAGCATGTGTGAAATTGCACATGCATGTGTAAAAAAACAAAAACAAAACTCCTACCCTGGAAATCCACCAGCCTTACCCTCCCAAGCCTGCAGTTCTGCGCCGTGCCATCACACCATATTTCCATACCACAGCAATGCAGGAGGCCAGGCTCCATGATTACTCTTTCAAATGCTCATAGGTGTGAAACACTTGGGGAAAACATACGGGAAGACTTCCTTACTGAGCTTTAGCTGTATGCAAGTGACCTATTTAAAGCTAATCAGGCTTCCTCTGTGTTCATCAGAGAGAAAGAAGTTAGCATCTTCACAGAGCGCTTCTTCCTTAGGGTTGGTTGAATCATCCCCAGGAACTGCCTGTCTCTCTCCGTTGAGTCCAGAGGGGGTTTAGATGACTAGATTAGATTCAGACAAAGCTTTTAGGTGCTTCCTGGTAGATGACATGAGTGTCTTCACCCACAATCCTCACCCATTTCTCCCTTTTATCTCTACTGAGAGATCTCAAACCACCCAGGCACCAGCATGAGGTCCTTCAGTAGGATGCCCGAATTTAGGCGAGATGAACTGAATCCTGAGTCACTTACTCTAACACAAACAGATAATGCAACTCCCTGTATTTCTCTTTTGGCAGATGTTGAACTTTTGATGTATTTGGTGACATAATCAATACGTTCATAATGGACAATTTGCTGAAGGAGCACAGTAACTTAATTCCTGCAAGGTGGAAGTTTCACAGTTATTCAGTTCACCTCACAGAAGAAAATCCTCTTGTCTTCCCTTTACTCTGCTTCCCCAAATACTTGTGCTGCCTCCCCAGCTATAATACTGGATTGTGTCACTTCCTCCTTTACCTATGGATGTCCCCTTGTATGACTTTTCATAATTAACTTGTGCAGGAGAATTATGACAATTTTCAGAAAAGTTTTTTAAAATATAGTGCCCTACTATGGCTAAAGAAAATCCAACAAATAAAATAGTCATCTTCAACTTACCGGAAAACATCAGCACCGGCGTATATGCGTTTACATACACTCAGGTTTGTGCCTTCGCCATCTGGTGGCAAAGCACGATCATAGCATGTCCATAGAGCTGAGAAAGTTTTTGGACCCTATCTATTTGTTTGAAAATGGGGATTCTAAATTAATAAGTAAGATGGTTGAGAAAGTTTCCGTTTTCCAACGTTTGTTGATAATATCATCAGTTATATACATACATCATTTGGAGAGCTTCTATTTTGTAAATAGGTGATACTTATTGTTTACTGCTGCTACTTGTTTTACTGTATCATCTTGTATTATATTGTACTGAACAACATTGCACTGCATCATATCTGAGTGTTGTGGCACAAAAATACCCGACATGCTCTTTTCAGATACTTGACTATGCATCTAGTCATAGGCTTGAGCAAAAGGCTGTCCCAGCTTATTGCAGTTAGAGCTGAGCAAATGGATTTGTCTTACCCAAATTTAAACCTCTGCAGCAGATTTGAGTTCATCTGACCTCACCAATCTAATCTTCCTTTAAGGTTAAAAAAAAAAGGGGGGGGGGCACTTCTTGAGCACTGTTCATCTTTTCTTAGAAGAGACATCTTCATACCCCGGGATCCATGAATCTTCTTTGTAAACTATGAAGAACATGAGATGAACAGCTTAGGTGAAGGCGATTACTTCTGAGATCATATCTCTTACATCATAGAGAGCCAAAGCACAGACAGCAAAAACCTCACATCTTGTCCTTCCAACTGGGGAATCCAAGTCACTGAGTGTAATTAGAACCCGGTTACTTTCTCATGTATCCTGAAATATTGGAGCTGAGAAAGATATCTGAGCCATATTACATACTAAGATCAAATTAAAAAAAAAGTACTTCTCTTTTTCTTTTTTCTAACTCTTACATTGTGTAGGAGAGGATTTACTAGTTGCACTGGTTAGTATGAAATTTGTGTTTTCCTGGCCTTAGAAATTAGTAGCTGAAAGATCTAGTTCCCACCTCTAGTTTCTTTGCTATGAAGGATGGCCATTCATTTTCTTACACCCACTGCTTAATCCTGCCTGCTACAGCACTGGATTTCAACACAGGTGGAGTTGCTTGCTTTCTCAGCTGGGAAGTAACATCTGTGTTCACTTTGGAAGTTCTTGTATGATCCAACCATAAGTTGCTATGTAATTGCTTCTGAGACTTTTTTTTTTTTTTCTTTCAGTATGGACTGGATTATTTACCAGATTTGCTTATAGACCCTTGATCTCCAGATGTCTGTACATACATATAGAAGCTCCATCGTTAACCAGATAGATAAAAGCCTGTTCAGATCTCCTTCTTTTTCAGAGTGCTGGGTATTACCAAGAGTGGAATAAATCCAAATCTTCTCAACATTTTGGAAAGAGACCATCTCTGTTATACAAAACTGAAATAACAGAGATAGATAAAGTCTGTTTCTATTTAAAAGTAGACTGAAATTTAGCAAAACATCGTTTCAGGACAATGTGGAACTAGAATGTTACAGTCTAGGAATCCTAGAATAGCCTCATTTTCACACGTGTTCTTTGTGGCTTGTATGTCCAATTTATTGATAGAATTGATACAGCAGCAGCAGATTGTAGTGATGTATTGTTCCGTGCAAACAAATTGCAGTTACTTACCTTTGGTTTAATAAAGACATGGTAAGTGAAAATGGATATGAATTTAACTCTTTTCATAGTTGTGGAGTTTAAGTGCAGTTGACATCTACTCTGGAATATCATTGTAATCCCATGCAGACAAATGCATTTGAAACCTTATTTTCCCCAGAGATGCTGACCATCCATTTCTGTCTTCACAGGTAACTCTGTATATCCTGCACACCTTCAAAAGTCTGCTCATGAATTCATACGTCCATGTACCTACTAGTCAGACAGTCAGTTTGTTATGAGTGAGAATGGAGCTTGGTTTGGTGCAGGAACGAGCAGAATTAATCAAAGAGTGTTTTCTATCAGACATTTGTCTAGTAGAATGCCATCAAAGTTCACTGCAAACAGTTAGAATCCAACCAGTGGACTTTAATATCTTTTTCTGAATAAAAAAAAAATATTAGTATCACAGTTATAAATATGGCAGTGAAGGAATAGTTGGTTTATTTGTAATAAATCTGGAGAAGCTCTACATGCATATGCCTGCTTATGGAATTCATCTCACCTAGAGATATACCTTTAAGCATGCCTTTGTTTCTGTCTTCCATCTTAGTTTCTTCTCAACAGGGAGGGGGAGGAAAAAAAAAGTAACAGGTGTTTTTACAGAATGGTTCATCTAAGTATCTTAGACATCTGCTACAGGATGAGATGAGTTATGCCATAGAAGTGCCCATTTTTTCCTTCCTTTTCCCTATTCAGGATGTGTAGAATGATAAGCTCAGGAGGCTGCAGCCAGGGTCTGTCCCTCTGGCCCTGAGCCAGGTGGGCAGAGAAGACTGGGAGATGGTAGCCGAGTGCAACCAAGAGTCCAGATGACCAGGAGAGTTCCTGGTGATGAAGCAGGTGTGAGGTCAAGCTGAGAAGTCAGCCTGCGGGTCAAAGTCAGGATCAGGCCTGGTGAGGGTAACCAGGGACAGAGAGAGTCCAGTGCCTACTGGGCAGGCCCAAAGTGACAAGATAGGTGCAGGGTCAAGCTGGGAAGTCAGTCCACAGGGCAGGGTCCAGAGCAATGGAGTCTGCACGCTGAGCTGAGCTGAGCTGAGCTGAGCTGGAGATCAGTGCTCCTCTAGGGTAGCTCAGACAGAAACTGAAGGCCCAGGGTTGAGCTTAAATGGGGCTCCTGGGCCCATGGGCAGGAGGTGCAAGTGGCTGCCTCAGGCGAGGATGATCAGGCCCATTAAGGCCTGTTAGTGCCCTCAGACCCTGGAAACAGTAGTAACTGAAATGCTCACTAGCATATGTAATTTTGATTTAAGAATTCAAAGAACTGGGAAATGTTACTACCTCTTTAAGATTTGCCAGAGACTATTTCTTCTGTTTGCAGTCTCATTTAGCCTACTTCCCACTAAGAACTCTTGAACATTGATACCTATGTATTTACCATTATTAGACTGTGACTTAGTGGCATTCATAGTGCTCCAGCTTCACACTGGAACAATCTAGGTAGATAATGTATGTTACAGCTGGTTTGGGATAACACAGACAAGTGATTCCATTTCAGAATGGCATTTTGGGTGATATCAGTATTGTCCTCGTTGACCAAAGGAAGTAAGCTGGTCACCGCTAGTGGGAGCATATGATCATGATCGGTTTTTGCCAGTTGTTCTCCAGAGTGTATCAAGACAAGCTTGCTTACTTAATGTGAACAAATATCTGAGCAAAACGGCAGGAGAAAATTACACCACAGTAGCTGAGTTCCTCCTCCTAGATCTAATCAAGAAGGCAGAAGCACAGCCCACTCTCATTGTAATGCTTTTAATTATTTACCTGATGACTGTAGTTGGAAATCTGGGCTTGACCGCATTAATAAGGATTGTCTCCCCAAACCACCCTCCCAAATAGCTTTTCCTTAGCCATTTGGCAGTCTTAGACCTCTGCTGCTCAGTCATCACCCCCAGGACGGTGGCCAGTCTCTTAGCAGAGAGCAAAGCTGTCTCATTTGGTGGCTGTGCTGCCCAGATGTATTGTTTCTCTACACTTTGCACCAATGAATGTTTCATTCTGGCTGTGATGGCATATGACCAGCTGGAAACCACTGCTATTCAAAGCTGTCATGTCATGAAGCCTCAGCATCCAGCTGTGACTTGGTTCTTATTCTTGTGGGTCTCTAATCTCAATGATACACAGCAGCTGTGCCTTTTGGGTGTCCTTCTGCCATTCCAGCATCACCAGTCACTTCTGTGGTGTGGTACCCCTGATCTGTGGTATCTCCTGCTCTGACATCGGGGTTAACAAGATCATCCTCGTAGCATTTTGCATCTTAGGTGACATCTTTGTCATACTGCAGGTACTCATTTTGCTACATCTACATCATCTCTGCCATCCTGGGGTGTCACTCCAGCGAGGGAAGGCACAAAGCCTTCTCCACCTGTGCATCCTGTGCACTTGATAGTTTTTGCCATATCCTTTGGCACTCCAGCTACACACCCCACAGCTCTGGCTCCTTGCCTGACCAAGACCAGGTGATGTCTGTGTTTTATACAGTGGTAAGCCCCACAGTCTACAGCTTGAGGACCAAGGAGGTCCTCAAAATGAGGCACTGAACGGACTGTTACATGGAGAAAATTGTTTGTCAGTCAATAAAACCTCCAAAGGAGTTGGAACAGGTGCTTAAAAAATTAAAATGATGAGTACAGCTGTTCATGGATGAATTTATTCTGAAATAATTGCTCGTTATGCAACAGAAGTAGGAGAAAAGTGAATGCAGAAGTGAAGAAAGAAATAACTGTAATATTAAAGACTTTTCTGTAATAGCAAGAGCTACAGCTTTACTGTGAGAAAGTACAGTTGTGACACTTTTGAAGGTGATTATTTTCACCTAAGTTTTTACTTTCAAGTCTGATGCCTTGAAGACATCCCAGCTTTGTTTTCAACTGTTGCTAACTAGTACCACTTCAGCAGTATTGCTTCCATGTTCTGTTTCCATTCCCTTACCTCATACATCCTTGTAGTCTTTTTTTTCCTGACTCACAGTCTGAAGGTGATCATTAACCTTTTAGCAAAACCGGGTCACATTCATCAGGCACCTTAAACTGTTTACAGTATTAGTGATGTGGGCGACTCGAGTCTTCCATGCAAGAACAAAGTTACCACACAGCAGGTGGTCCTGAGGGACAGCCTACCCTCTTTTGTTGTGGGTGAATATCCTTGAACCAATTCAAATTCATCGCAGGCTAAAAATGTGCACACAGAAGAATTTTTTACAAATGCTGAGGCTGGGATTCATCTTACGTAAGTTTAGAGTTCTGTTAATGAGCTGCCAAAGCATAAACCAAACTTGTAGGCTCTTTCTATAGCTCATGAAGGCAAATAAAAGTCTGTTTGCCTCCATAGTTTGATCACACCTGTCTCTGTCTCCCCTGAAAGGTCTATATTTATATCTATGAATTACAGTAAGAAAGAGTATGGAGTGACCAGCTCAGGTTTATAGAATTATTTCAAGTCCACGTTAATGCAGCTTAATGCTGCCCTGAGTTCTGGTTTTGGATCACATTCCATCTGACTCAGGGAGCTGGCTCGTAGAGAACAAAAAGCCACTGGCTTCAGTAGGGAAAGACTTCAGTCTCAGCTGCTTTGGCCATGGAAGTAGCACAGAGAAGGAAATGGAACCTGCTATAACACTGCCTCAATACACAGAATTATTAGACAAATGGGTGTAAAACCATTTTTCCCTATCCTTAGGAAGGACTGCAAGTAAAGGTCCCATAAAAAGCTACTGACGGGCAAGTGAAGAGTCAACAGGACTGAAGTTTGTCAATTGATATGCAGAAGAACTGATAGCACAAGAGCTGACGTGCACAAAGCTGCTGAACAGAGGACTTAACAGGACTAAAGTCGTCTACCAACCGATATGCGCAAGGATTGATATGCGCAAGGCTGCGGAATGGCAGCATTAACAAGACTGAAGAGGTCTGCCACCTGGAATCTGCACGGACCCCCAGGGAGGGAAGAAGCAATACGGAGGTGTTGTGGTCTTGCCTCGCTAGCAGGGTCCTCCCAAGCAGACAAACAAACAGTCCTGTGATTGTGAAACTCGCAAAAGTCAGCAAAAGCAGTGTTTGCCCAGAGCCCCAGCCGTATAAAAAGAGACTTGGGAGCCAGGAGAGTTTGAGCAGGGACGGGAACGTGACCTGATCATCCTCTCCGGCTGGACCGTGAGTATCCCCCCCCTCCCCTTTTCCTGGGACGCTGGGTTAAGGTAACTCCTCGAGGTTGAGAGCCCTCTCACTAGGAGAGTGAACAAGAAAGCTTTCAAGTAGGGATAAGCAGTCCTTCCAATTAATAACGCAGTAATCGACGGTTTCAGGTTATCCTTTCTAAATTAGTAACTGATGGTTTTGTGTTATCCTTCCTAAATTAGTAATCACATTATTTTAATGGATGTTACTAATCCAAGAACTTGTGTGAGGAAATAAACATCTTTTTTTTATTATTATTACATTACTGTCTCAGTCGTTGCTATCGAACCTTCATAGCATGACAGCGTGACAGTTTTTGGCGTAGTCGGCAGGATAGGATAAGGATAGGATAGGATACAGACTTAGTGGATGCATAAGCTGGGGTAACCGGATAGAAATATTTTTGAACTATGTCGTTGCGCGAGTTATTGAGAAGGCACGGAAGCGGACCCTCAAGCCCTGGGATTGACTGGGCAAATGATAATTGGGAAAATGAAGCCTCTGTCGTGTGTAGGATAGAGGAAGTCAGAGGTAACCAAAGAGACGGGAAAGGAAAAGGTGGTATATGTGCCATCTTAGGGGCCTGTTTACTGGCGGCCCAACAAGCCAATCGGACCCATCAAAAAACTAAGGAACAGTTACAAGAAAAGGTGCAGGAGTGTGTAGATCTTGAAAGAAAATTGAAATTAGAGAAAGAGCGAAATCAGAAATTACAAAACAAGTTAGAACTCGTCCTTTCAACAGCAAGGAAGCCCCCCACAGCAGCTCAGATTAGAAAAATGTTGGTGGAGGACCCGGACGATTGGGACGGAGATATATGGGGAAACAGCAGTAGTTCAGAGGACGATGGTGATTTGTACCCTCCAGAACCCTCACCTCTGGATGTGCGGCCAGTTGTAAAAACCGAAGCCGCAACAGGACCCCATGGGGGTAGTGCTAGAACCACAGTTAGAACTACCCCTTACTCGGGAGATGAGATGGGAAAACTGCAAGAGAAATACTGCAGGCAACCTACAGAAACAGAAACTGAGTATTTGTGGCGGGTATCCTTAACAGGAGGTGATCGCATAATACTAAGTGAAGAGGAAGCATCAGGATATTGGGGACCAGGAGTTTTCCTGACAGGTAGAGTTGGGAATCGCTCCCTCACCTCCCGAGTAGCCTACTGGGCAGGAGGACAAGACCCGAGGAACAGAGGAGAACCTTTGAGAATAGGTATAAATACCCACAGTGAGCTTACAGAAGCCATACAAAAGGCGGCTTGCGTACAGCAGATATATGAAAGGGGAGCCTATGACATCCCCATGCAAGCCCCAGTAAGCCCAAACAGCCTAACACCTTTAATACAGGGATTGCCTACAGTGTTAAAGCTGAAGCTACAAGCAATACGAGATCGCATTGTAGCTGCAGAGGCACACAATCATAATAACCTCAATGCCCCCCCCATGCCAATACCGACATGGGCAGATACCTTGTTAGAAGTGCATCGAACTGCGCAAGAGATGGGGATGGATACCAAACCACGGGAAAAGCGCATTAGACAGGCTACTGCCTCATATGCCCCGAGGAGAGGACATTCCCCCCCCAGGCGGCACAACAAGGAAATGGGAACTAAACAAGAAGACAGGGAGAAACGAAATAGATTGTGGCGACATGCCCTGGCATTAGGTGTTCCACGATCCATGCTACATAACCAGAAAACAGAGGACATAGAACAGATAGTGAGCAAGCTGGAACAAGCGAAAGGGGTGACTCTGCCATCCGCCCCACCTGGCTCACAAGATAGTAAACAAGAATCTAAACCTAGTAACCCTTTCTCGGAGTTACGAGAAGAGTTGCATGATCTAAAAAACTAGGTAGCGCTGGTTGAAAATCAGGCCAACCGACCCGAGTACTATCAATAGCGCAGCGGCCTGAAAGTTTAGAACCCCGGATTGTGATTCCGGTAGGACCTAGAAAACACAAAGTTTCTTTTTTAATTGATACTGGTGCACAGATAAGTGTTTTGGACAAACACACGGCCAATAGGTTAAATATCAAACCATCTAGACGATCAATTTTTATAAAGGGAGTTACAGGAATTGCTGAATCTTGTCCTTTGGCAAAACTTTGTGCCTGGCTCCCGGGAGACAAACGTCTTACCAAATTTGAGGTAGTAATAAACCCAAAGGGAAATGACAACATTTTAGGGTTTGATGTTTTACGAGGAAGAAACTGGATACTCCCAAACGGTACCCGGTGGAGCTTTGGAACAGCTAACATCAAGCTTTTGCAAACCTCCCCCGCGCTGCCGCCTAGTAAGATAACTAATGTTAAACAATACCCTTTAGCATCTGCTGCACGATCCGGGATAAGCAAAGTCATTAGAGACCTAGAAGAGCAAGGGATTATAGAACACACCCACTCCCCCTATAACTCCCCGGTGTGGCCTGTCAAAAAACCAAATGGAGAATGGCGATTAACAGTAGATTATCGCCGATTGAATGCTAATACTGCTCCCCTCACGGCTGCGGTCCCCAATATAGCAGAACTGGTGAGTCAGCTTAGGACTGCAGCCCACCCCTGGATGGCCACACTAGACGTAAAAGATATGTTCTTCATGGTCCCGCTAATAAAAGAAGATAAAGACAAATTTGCTTTCACCTGGGAAGGCATTCAATATACCTTCACTCGGCTGCCCCAGGGATACAAACACTCCCCCACCATCGCTCATAATGCATTAGCAAAAGTCTTAGATTCGCTTGGTACAACCCCTGGAGTAAAAGTCTATCAATACATAGATGATATACTAATAGGGGGACCTGAAAAGGAGGCAGTGCGACAAGAAGCCCACTTAATTTGGGAAAAACTGACTGAGATAGGGCTAAAGATACCACAAGAGAAATGTCAAGGACCTGCCCAAACAGTGACCTTCCTAGGCGCCAAATGGATAGCAGGAGCAGAAGCAATCCCTGAAAGGGTGCTCGAGACTTTAGAAAAATCCAAAAACCCAACTTGTAAAAAGGAGTTGCAACAAATTATGGGTACGTTGGGATATTGGAGAAAGCATGTCCCAGGATTCTCGATAATCGCCAGACCTCTTTATAACCTTATGCGAAAGAATAGCAAATGGGAATGGGACAACACCCATGAACAAGCATTAATGCAAATAATGCAAGCAATGAATCAGTATCAAAGACTAGGTCCCATGCATCCCAGGAACCCTCTTGATGTAGAGTGGGGGTTTAGCACACATGCAACTTATTGTGCCATCTTCCAATCACCAACAAGTGAACCTAAACGGCCAATTTTATTTGAATCCACTGCTTTCAAGGAGGCAGAACAAAGATATAGTGAATGGGAAAAAGGAATCTTAGCCATGGTAAGGGCTGTGAAGGCCACCGAAAAAATAGCGACCCAACAGAAAGTAATCTTAAGAGGGCCCTTCCACATTTTAGATGCTGTGAAACGAGGAACACCACCCCCTGAAGGTATAGCCCAGAGACAAACAGTTCGTAAATGGTATGCATATCTATCAGGAATCCAAGATAGCCTGGAAATAGAGGAGGGACCAGTAAAGATAACCAAATACCAATTACCCCTAACTAGCCTTGTACCAGAAACAGTACCAAGCTACCCAAGATCTCCCATTGCAGTAGCCGAACCACTCACTGAAAAGTCTGACCTAAATGGGGTATGGTTCACTGATGCCTCTTCACATAGGATAGCCACGGGGTGGCAATACAAAGCAGTTGCCTTAGAAATAAGCACAGGCCGTACAATAATAGAAGAAGGCGATGGCAGCGCCCAAGTAGGAGAACTCAAGGCTGTCCGACTTGCCATAAGAAATGGAGCAACAACAGTGTATACCGATTCATATGCAGTATTCAAGGGGGCCACAGACTGGATAGGATTCTGGGAATGTAATAAATGGCAAATAAATAGGTGCCCAGTATGGCAGCAAGCAGACTGGGAAGAGTTGTTGGAAGAAGGAAGGAAACGGTCTATTGCAATAGGGTGGGTGAAAGCCCACAGCTCAGACGGAAGTCTGGCAGCTAAATGGAACGGGATAGTTGACAAGTTGTCGAGGGTAAGAGGAGTAACAGTAAGTGAAGTAGAGTGGGACAGAGTAGGAGAATGGCTACATATACAGCGAGGACATTCAGGGGAAAAGGATTTAGTAAAAGAAAGTATAGCTCGAGGATGGCCCATAGATATAACAACTGCACAACGAATCATAACAGCCTGTCCTCAGTGCCAACTAAGATTAAAAAGGGATCATCCAGAACAGCAAGCTCCACTACATATCAGTAATAGAAAACAATTATGGCAAACCTGGCAGATTGATTATATAGGGCCTCTTAAACCATCAAGTGGGAGAAAATATATATTAGTGGGAGTCGAGGTGGTCTCCCGTCTCCTCCGAGCGACAGCTGTCAGAACTGCGAATGGAGAAACTACCATTAAGGTATTACAAGAATGGTTCAGTGTATTACCGGTACCAAAGGAAATACAAAGCGATAATGGGACTCACTTTACAGCCCGCGTAGTACAGGACTGGGCGACACAAGAAGGGATTAGTTGGACATTCCACACCCCCTACTATCCCCAAGCAAACGGGATGGTGGAAAGGGCCAATGGCTTACTTAAAAGATATGCTCAAGTAGAAAAAGCGAGTTGGGACCTACGCCTTAACCATGCTGTGCATCTACTTAATAATCGATGGGGAACATTTGGTAGTCCCAGAACCCAGGCCTTTTGCCCTATCGATACGGGCATCGTTAAGGATAATCCTGACATTGATCCTGCACGTGGTAAACCAGGACAGCCTGTGATGGTAAAACTACCACAAATTGGAGTAGTCCCGTTAACATTGTCTAAACCCCGAGGACCCCTTGCATGGGAAGCACTTGATGCCACAGAAAAAAACCATCGAATCAGTTCTCGGTGGATAATTCCTGATTATTAACCACTTATTCCGAGGCACCCTGCCTCGAGGAAAACCTAAATGTGTTCTCTTACAGGATACCATGTGGAGACTTGTGCTCCTACTCCAGACGGCCCGGGTGACAACATTGATCTCAAACCCATGGGGCAGCAATGTCAATATTTGGGAAAAGTTAGCTAGGGAAATACTAAATACCACTCACTTTTGTCTAGAAGGAGGAACTTCGGCGGCCCAAATTTACACCACTTGCACTATTGGGTTCCCTATACCCCTAGAGACAGTGCAAAACAAGGCAATACTAGCAAATTTCAAAGTAACTAATACGTTTAATCAGATGTCTCGATGGGGTTCCGCCACAACACAGCATAACAAAGCAATGATAGAAATTAAGGTGAAAGGAATGTTTCCTGCAGTTGAGTGTGCTATGATGGTAAATTGTACCAGCAAAACCCGACCGTGCCACAATTTTACGGAAGATGGGTCTCCTCTTAAATGTAATCAAACAACCAATGTAACCTTTAACTATGCACATATTGTGCTCCCTACAGGAATGTTTTGGCTATGCGGGGTAAAAGCTTACTCCTACATTCCAGCCAATGCTACTGGTGGCCCCTGTACCATAGGTCGCTTGAGCATCTATATGCCAAGCAAACAAGAGATTGAGGAAATAGCTGGGAATCAAACACGAAAGAGGAGGGAGGCCTCATCCCTCAACCCTGAATGTAATTCAGAAGTAATCTTATTCTCAGCATCACAAATCTCAGCTGCAGCATTCCTTACACCTGGGGTGGGAGTTGCTATGAACTATCAAGCTATAAAAAAGATTGCATGTTCTTTAGCTAAAACTATCAACACCACTTCTGCTGCCTTATCAGCAATGCTTAGAGATGTGCAAGCCTTGCATGCCGGTGTATTAGAAAACAGAGCGGCAGTTGACTATCTTCTTTTACGACACAACCATGGATGCGAAGAATTCAAAGGCATGTGCTGCTTCAACCTGAGTGACCATTCGACCCTGATTGAAGGGGAGATCACAAACCTTAAACACCTAGCTTTGGACATTAAACAACATAATGATAACGGGTTTAATTGGCTGCAAAAATTGTTCCAAAATTTCGGACTGTCTGTATCAGCTTGGCTCGCGTCGGGCTTACAAACTGTCATAATAATTGTACTCATGATAATCACTATATGTATTGCTTTTGTCTGCTTGAAAGCTTTAATATTACGTACAATCTTTGCTAAGGTAAATGCTTTAAACACAGGCTACTTGCCTTTGCAACAAGATCAAACCCATGATTGTCCTTGAGGGGCAAAAAAGGGGGGGGTGTACGGCTGTGACTCTGGTCACGGGGTGGACTGACGGGCAAGTGAAGAGTCAACAGGACTGAAGTTTGTCAATTGATATGCAGAAGAACTGATAGCACAAGAGCTGACGTGCACAAAGCTGCTGAACAGAGGACTTAACAGGACTAAAGTCGTCTACCAACCGATATGCGCAAGGATTGATATGCGCAAGGCTGCGGAATGGCAGCATTAACAAGACTGAAGAGGTCTGCCACCTGGAATCTGCACGGACCCCCAGGGAGGGAAGAAGCAATACAGAGGTGTTGTGGTCTTGCCTCGCTAGCAGGGTCCTCCCAAGCAGACAAACAAACAGTCCTGTGATTGTGAAACTCGCAAAAGTCAGCAAAAGCAGTGTTTGCCCAGAGCCCCAGCCGTATAAAAAGAGACTTGGGAGCCAGGAGAGTTTGAGCAGGGACGGGAACGTGACCTGATCATCCTCTCCGGCTGGACCGTGAGTATCCCCCCCCTCCCCTTTTCCTGGGACGCTGGGTTAAGGTAACTCCTCGAGGTTGAGAGCCCTCTCACTAGGAGAGTGAACAAGAAAGCTTTCAAGTAGGGATAAGCAGTCCTTCCAATTAATAACGCAGTAATCGACGGTTTCAGGTTATCCTTTCTAAATTAGTAACTGATGGTTTTGTGTTATCCTTCCTAAATTAGTAATCGCATTATTTTAATGGATGTTACTAATCCAAGAACTTGTGTGAGGAAATAAACATCTTTTTTTTATTATTATTACATTACTGTCTCAGTCGTTGCTATCGAACCTTCATAGCGTGACAGCGTGACAGCTACACTCCCTCTCACTGGGGGTCATCACTCAGAGCAACCCCTTCTGCCCATCCTGAACCACTTAGACCCCTTAATGTGTAAACGTAGTGTCTGAGGAAGAAATATATTCCACTCTTCCATAGCCATAGCTTTATCATTAAGACTGACAGGTGTCATTAAACAATAACCAGTCAGTTCCCAGAGCAACTCTGGCAGCATCTAGAAGTACAAATTTTCTGCAAGCAAACATTTTCATGCTTCCTAGAATACCATGGATGCTTCAGATATTCCTGACTAAACTGTGAGAGAGGACTACAGCAAAGAAAGATAAATAACCCAGACAAGCAATACCTGTTGATCCACTTTTAACCCAGCTATCTCCTGAACACCACGGCTTTCACATAGTCTAGACGAGAACTCCGGAAGCCATTACATTGCCAGTGTAATGCAGTCTGGAAGATGACTCAATCCAGTGCAAATACATTGCAGACCTCATGGTGCAGCCCAAACAGACGAGCTTCCCTCACTCATCATCTTACACATGGCACTGCACATTCATTGTCCCGGGAGTCGCCCCCACTCCACAACACGAGCAGCCACTGTAAGCACAGTCTAACTAAGGCTGCGTTACCTGGGACATTTCTGCCTGCCTAGGCCCCACTGATGACTTTCCCTGCTAGGGACAGTCAGAGCAGATCACTCTTCAGCTGAGTAACCCAATTCAGCTCTCTGCTCTGAAGGCCAACAGTTTGTCAAACAACCTCTAAGCCCTCGAAGTAGCACAAATAAGCTAGCTTTTCTGGCAGGTAGAGATGTCCTTACACTCCTGCCAGAATCAGGGGAAGGGTCTTTGTTCATATGTCTCAAAGGCTCCTCAGCTTCCCAGAACAGCTGTCTTCATCATCTTATCGTAAAGTAGTTTCAATAAGTGTCCAGTGATATTGCAAGAACAGAGAGAGGTTAATGGCAAGCTGTTACTAAAGCATGATATCTATGTCAACATCTTCCAATAGACCATTATTTTTCTTTTCTTCAAAAGAGTTAATTATTCAAGGACCTTAGAAGAAAATTATATGTGGGATTGGGTGGAAGTGCAAAGGCAGTGTTAAGGCAGAGGCACCAGAATTCTAAGCAAATCAGCAGCAATTACCTACTTGAAGAATTTTCTATCTGCATTTGAAGAAAAATGGATGGACACATAATCTGAGCCTGGATGGTCCACAGATGAACAGGTTATCACAGCAAAATATCTGCTCCACAGATGAGCAGGCTGCCTGAAACTAGATGGTCCATGAGCCAAAGAGGTTATCTAACAAAGGACACGAGTCCAAGGGTAGATGTGTTATTAGAGACAACAGGAGTCTTCTGTGGAAAAACCAGCTAACTGTGTATCAGGACTGTGCATTTTAATGAGAGGAAGAATTATCAAGTTTGATCATAATTAATAACAGAGGTGGATTCACATTCAGATGGCATTCCTAATGCTTAAACTCCACGGAGTTGCACTGCAGCTCTTCAGAGTCAGATAAGCAGAACTGATTCCTCTGATATCTTACACTGTACTGCTATTTACGTGAATATGGTCTTGTTATTATTAAAAGAATTTGTATTAAAGTTTGCAGTCTAAAGCTTTGTTAAGCTTTGTTTGTGAGTTGATAGGGACAGACATGACGAGGGTTCACTGAATTTGCTAGGACACTTATGTCATCAGTTTCACTAGTAAAAAGTAGTAAGGGCAGGGAATGAGACGGGCATGTCCTGTAATCAGTGACAACAAAGACACCCTTAGAGGATGATTCCTTCTGCTTATCACACTTATCTTAAGATGGGATGAATTGTCCTTTGAAGGTGATATTGCTCCCTTTGTCTAAAGGGGGAGCCCAGAATAGATGTTGACTGGACCCCTAACCAAGGGTAGGGGAAATTAATTCACAGAAAGATTCTTCATTAGAGTGCATCTGCTGAGACTCCTAATTAAGGCCTGGTGTCTTGCAGGAGATCTAATTTACAGACATTAAACTGCGTCGAGAGTCATAAATACACCAAGTACTTCAGTAACACCATTTTTCTGAAGAAAGAATTCCAAAGCGGCAAGCTGAGTGTTAGAATATCACACTTAGAATATCACATTTCATATTGAAGTTGTTTCTCAGCATGTCACTCCACTAATGTTTCACAACCCCCAGGCAGCAGGTCAGCTGCAACATATAGGGAAAAGAATGAGCTGTTGCTCCAAAGGTAGTACTGAATTGCGTAGTTCTGCAAACATTGAAGCAAAGAACATTTATCTGGGCATTTATCTGGAGCAGGGAGGGGCTCTATTGCAAGTCTGAAGTCCTAAAGTTTTTCTATTTAAATAAATCTTCTGACTTGTTTCAGTAAGATGTCTTTGAAGTGAAGAAGGAAGCTACTCACTATTACGAAGGTACATGAAATGTTTGTAGCTTTTGAAATAAGAGTTTATTTCTGGGAACAATACTGCCTAAAATATCTCGTACCTTCATGCAAGGAAGGTAGCCCTATTTCTTAATTTCAGAGATCAAAAAGATCATTTTCAATCTGCAGATAGAATCATAGAATCATTTAGGTTGGGAAGGATTTCTGGAGGTCATCAAGTCCAACCTCCTCCTCAGAGCAGGTTCAGTCAGATCAGATTGCTCTGGCCCGATCCAGCTGAATTTTAAATGTCAGCACAGATGGAGATTCTACAAATTTGCACCTAATCCAGTGTTTGATCACTCACGTTGGGGCAGGAGAGGGAAATTTCCTCCTTCAGTTTCCCAAGTAGTCCATGGAAGAGGGCAACCTGTTGATAGCAAGCTCATTGAAGCCCTTTTCTGAGAATTAACTGGGCTAGTTGCTGTGCTTTAGGGCAGAAAAGGTTGGGTAGGTTGGAGATAAACAACAGCCAGCTATGCAAAGATAACTCAGTGTGTAAAGGCAGTCTGGTCTTTTGTGCATCTAAGCAGGGTAAGCATTTTGCTCACTTAAACTGTGTACCTAACCATTATAGGCTGGTTTTAATCCTGCTGTCTGCTTCTTGAAATGGGCAAGTACTTCTGAAGATATGGCTCAAGGGGGGAATAAACTGGCTTGGTATCCACAGTATCTACTCTTGCCTTTCTGGATGAAACAGGTCAGTAAGAGAATAGTTTTGTACATATGCAATACCTTGAAGCCTATGCTAGAAACAGACCTCAGCAAGAATTGAAACCTCCATTCAGTCACCCACATGATAAGAACTCCGCTTTGAGAGCGTCAGCCAGGTTACTGGTAACCTCCAATAGATTAACAATAATTTTTCATGTGAGGTGAAGCTGGTAGAACCTTTACAGGGATGACTGATTCCCTTTTTGTTCAGGATTCCTTCCCTTTTAGCATGAGATTTTCCACCCTCTAAATGGAAAGTATTTCATTTGGTGACTCTTCCCAATTTATTCCTGAGCAGAAAATGGCCACTTTTCCTTGACAACGGGGATGCAAGCAAATGAGAAATCCTTTCTCAGCCAAACCTGGAGGATCTTGTGGTATCTCCTCCTCTTTGGGAAGATGCAAAGCTGGGTTTTCCTGCTGCTGTTGCCATTTAGTGCTTGGCACCATTTCTTTCAAGAGAGGAAGCTCTTACTTTCTTCTGCCAGGATGTGGATGTGTTATTTGTATGTTTACAAGTTGCAGTCCCAAAGGTCAGGGTGGTGGAGGTCCATGTAATTAAGGCAGGTCTTAGCAAGTTGGCACAGCTGCAGCCTAACCATTATATTCCTATTTCAGCAAGGCTGAACAGGGGCTGCTTTGCCTTTTTAATGGACTTTGTGGCCCATACTGAGCTCTAACTACCCTGCTACCAATGCCCGGGGGAGTTAGCTAATAGGCAAAAAATGTATTGGTGATTGCAATACAGGAAGAATGATGTCTGAACTAGAATGATTTCAGGAACAAGTGGGCCATTGTCCTTGGAGTGGGCCATTTGGACGATACTGTACACCCAACCGTGGCCACGAGTGAGGGGAGAAGAGTGCTCCATAGACGTCCTCAAGAAAAGCAGACTTTTTTCCTTAAAAAAGGAGAAAGAGGGCACACGAAAACCATAGTAGTGCTGCTGTTGCCTTTTAAATAAATTATTTTATCTTTCTGCGCTTTTTTATCTCACCTGAAAAATAGGTACAGTACTCCCTTGTATCACAAGTCATTTCAATGCGTAATTCAAGAAGTCTAGTCAGAAGCTGTGATGAAAATGCGCCGTACTTCCTTGTGGCTACTGAGACAATCAATTGTGTGTTGCCAGTTTCCCATCACTTCTGGGTGTTGAACCAGTTTCCTGTCAGGAGATAATATGAGTGTGCTAGCAACATGCCTGAGAGGAATCACTGTGTGGCCATTGAGTTTATCCTCTCTGGACTAACAGAAAGCCAAGAGGTGAAGGTAACCCGCTTATTTTAAGCACATTAATAGGGAATCTTGGAAGGATCATGTAGATGAATGTTGATCCCCCGGCTTCACACACTGTGTACCTTTCCCTCAGTAACTTGGCTTCTGTGGATTTCTGTTACTCCTCAGCTCTCTCCCCAAGGTTGCTGGTGAACTCTTCAGCAGTGAGGAGAGCCACTTCAGTCAGTGCCTGTGTGGCACACCTATTCACTTGTCTCCTCATGGCTAGTGTTAAGTGTCTCCTGCTGGCAGTAACGACATATGACTGCATGTGGCTCTCTGTAAGCCTCTGCTTTATGCAACTGTCATGTCCTCAAAAGCCTGTACAGAGACGTTAATCATCTCCTGTTTCACTGGCTTTGTCCACGCACTTGCGCAAACTATCTCCACCTTCACATTCGCTTTCTGTGACTTTGGTGTTATCGGTCATTATTTCTGTGACATCCCTCTAGGATCCAGCTTTCATGCTCTGACACCTATAGCAAAGAGATGGTACTTCACATTTTTGGTGTGTTTCGTGGCATCTTCACATCTCTGGCAATTCTCATCTCCTCCATCTACCTCATCTCCACCACCCTGAGGATCCACTCCTCCAAGGGCAGATGCAAAGCCTTCTCCACCTGTGCTTCCCATCTGAGAGCTCTCTTCTTGTTTTATGGCAGCACCGTTTTTATGTGTGGTAGCCCGATATGCAGCTACTCATTGGACTGAGATAAATGGGCCTCTCTGTTCTCTACAGTGGTGACTCCAGTGCTGAATCTTACCAGCTACAGCCTAAGGAATAAGGAGGTGAAGGATGCTCTGAGGAGAGTTTTAGGTCATATCAGAGAAACTTCAGCAGACTTGTTAGAAAGAGAACTTTGTTTGGGGAAAACTTATCAAAACCTTGGTACAAAGAGTAGGACTTCCAAGGAAGATTTGATCTCACCCTTCCAAGGGTGAGATTCAGAAAGGTACTTAATTGTTAGAAGTGATTTTAGGTGGACTTTTAACTGGTTGTATCTGCAACTTCTATCTTGAAAGACTGTGTTCCTCTGCTGCTGAAAGCTGGAGGAATCCTGACTCTTAACTTGCAAGTTCCAAGCACAAACAGGACTCCTGCCTGAGGAGTGCGTGGCACAGAATTGCAGTTCTCTGTTCTTTTAGGAACGTTTGCTCATGTAGGAAAACCACCAGTCCATCAAGATGAGAAAAAGCTTTCAGAGATATTCAAGAGGGAAAAGCAATGTGATTTGAATTTATGGCCACTTCTGCTACGTCTTCAGTATTTGAAAGGAGTAGCCTCTTCCAGTGCAACACACAGAACCTGAAGTTCTGGAAAGGAAATCTTGGAGAAGAGACACCCGTGTTTTTGCCCCCCAAACACTAGGGAAAGTAACTGTCCCTCTTCTCTTAAATCTCCCTCTTCTGTCACTCATTACTACCTCCTTTTTCCCCTTCTGCCTGGAAACATGAAAAAACTACAGAAATGCAGAAAAGATTGACTTCTAATTTTGCTACCATTGTGAAGTAACAAGAACTTATTCCTGCTTTTCATCTCCACATATCAGCAATCCACTTGAGGCAACTGAGTGAACCGGTAGTTATTTTAAGGACATTGGACATAATTTGAAAGTTAATCAAGCTGCAGTGTTGTTTCACTTAAAAGAATGCTGAAATAAGATGGTGACTTACCAACTACATGTCTGCCATCAATGTGATTTTGAGAATAAACGACCAATCATTTCTGGGAGATGAGAAAGTTGGGAAAGGCTTTGAAATCCTTTTATCAATTCAACTAAGCTAGCTCTAAGGATAGGTGTTCTAGTGCTAATAGATGTTTCATCCCTTCTGGCTGAGTTTACAAATGCTGTCCGTCAGTTGGCAGAAGGAGTTGAAATCTTTTTTGAGCTGAAAGTGACAGAATTAATCTCAGACAGGCGAGAGGTTCCTGCGTCTGCATAAGGCTTACAGTCAAAGGGGGATGGAAAGAGGTCTTGCGGATTCCCTTTGCATTTCACTGCAAGCCTGTTAGGGCTGTTATTTCCCCTGACTTCCTCTCCTTAAAGCTGTGCATAACTATAGCAAAGATTGTGTCCCTGTGACCATCTATGGCACCCTAAAGAAGGATTTTACAAGTCTCAGGAAAATGTAGCCCTTTGGTCCTGCTAGTTGTCATCTTTCTGTTGCTGCAGAACTGAAGCTCAAGGTTTATCTCGTTTCTCATTATTAAGTATCATCAGATATGTGAAGATCACAGTTTTTACACGTATCAGTGTTGCGCTGTCCTTATCTTGGACAGAGATGTGAGATTTTTAAACCAGATTTCTGAGGTGTCCAAAACTGTCTCTTTCAGTGGACTCCCAGCTCACAGGAAGGAAATAGCTTGAGAAGAAACCACAGGCATCATTTTACTTTACTGTGTATGTTTACAGGTTTCTGGGAAGAGCAATGTACACTACTACTCTTCCAGAAAAAGACATGTAGGTTGTCATCAAAGAGCTTCCCTGCACAGCAATGAGTCATGTCTGCACACCTCTCTCTGCGCTGATTTTTAAGATAGTCAAAGCCATCTAGAGCTAAGCATCAGCAGAACCAGCAGCATGTTTCAATCAAGAATCACAATCTCAAACCTAAATATGCTTTCTGACAAATATCATCAAAAAGAACAGATTTTCATAAGCCCCGCATTCATCTAAGCCCTGCATTCACCTATCCCTTAGTCTCCACCTGGAGAAACCCAGACAAAACTAGGGAATTTAAAATGTTAAAGAGCTGCTGTCTCTTCAAATCTACAGTTTGCTTTTCTAAGAAAGCCTTCTGATCCACCTTCCAGAATCCTGTTCCTCTTCTTCCCTTCCCCAAATCTCAGTTCCAGGAGGAGATCTGGGAAAATCCCTGCCTTGAATCACTTGTCATGACAGCAATGCTAAAGTAAGTCCATTTGCGGTAGAACAGCATTGCCCAGAGTCAGGACGTCCTAGGGGCATTTGGGGGTTTCCCTGCTGCAAACAGTTGAGGAAAACTCGATGAATCAAGAACAGTACTGTTAAGAATTTTAGGGAAATTTTCAGTGTTCAGCTAGGAATTAGGTTATATCTTATGGAATATGGAGAGATATTAGATACCTGTATTTCCACTGAGATACCTATTCCTTAGATCTTTGTAGTGTAAAGCACCAGACGACTGGCCAAAGTATGAAACTTCATTCAGTCTCTAAATAAAGCGGTGAAAAATGTCCCAACGATTAAACTGGATTGTGGCTCCAACATTGACTATGGTATTTAACCATGCTTGGATTGCTGCTCTGACAGATTATAAAGCTCAGCTATGACATAAGGTCAAGGCCTTGGAAAGGTGTTAGCAGAGCTCCTTTAAATGAAGCGTTCCCAGAGACACCAGGTTGGCACAGACTGATGAAAATCCTAGTTAATGCCTGGCATCGGGGAATGACCTCTGTGTCCATCAATGTTCCTGGGAGCCTTGGAAAGCCTAGTACAGTGTATGTCACCCTTCACTGTAAGGCAGACACCTAGTGCAGCATCCTGCTCCTCTCATGCTCCTATTTTACCATGCAATGAATCGCAGTCCCCTCAAAGGTCTCTTGCTGTCTTCAGCAGCTCTCTCAAGTTGAGGCACCTCATGTCAGCACACCAATATATGTGAGATGAAACCTGCTTGTGCTGTGCCATCCTGAAGGATTTGCTTTCTCTTGGAAGCTTAGCACCACCATCACTTTTTTTGTGTAGAAACGTGAGCAGACACCACTCTCCGAAGCTCGTAGGAGCTAGTGGGAAAGCATAACCTCTCAAAATACCTAGTTATTCCACTTAATGCCAGGAGAAGCCTAGACCTGAGACTTACACAGCTCTAAGGTGTCTAAAGGTAAAAGTCCCAATACCACCCCAAAGGCTCGGGTTTGACTGGTGACAATATGCTCACATCCTTGTGACTGACAGTTTCCAAAGAAAGATGAGAGCTACATGAAACCTTGAATTTAGTTTCAGTTCTACTCCGAACAGCCATGCTAAAAATAGAATAACATTCCTGAAAAGTCCCTCCTGATCACTTCTCTTTGCCTCCCCATGGTTTCTTGAGCTACAGTCATCTTACAAACACTCACCCTGTTGTTTCATGTCTCACTGCTCTTTGCTTTTCTGCTCCACAGCTTTTTCAAGGCTTTTTTCATGTCTTCATTTCGGAGGGTGTAAATCAAGGGATTGAGCATAGGCGTGATGATGGTGTAAACCACAGAGATTATCTTGTCTGCTGAAAAGATGGTGGAAGGGCGCATACAGATGAAAATGCATGGCCCAAAGAACGGAAGTGCAACAGTGATATGGGAGGTGCAGGTAGAGAGTGCTATCAGACGCCCTTTGGAAGAGTGTGTCCTCAAAGAGACCAAAATAATGACACAGGACACAACAAGAACAAGCAAAGAGCCCAAGGAAATCAGACCACTATTGGCAACCACGATGCAACCAGCCACGTAGGTGTCAGTGCAGGCCAGCTTCAGCAAAGCGTGTACATCACAGAAGTAGTGGTCGATCTCATTGGGCCCACAAAACACTAGCTGAGCGGTCAGCAGGGTCTGCACCAGGGAGTGCACACAGCCTCCCACCCACGAAGCTGCCACCAGCCGGCCACACACATGCTTGTTCATAATGCTTGTATAATGAAGTGGCTTGCATATAGCAGTGTAACGATCATATGCCATTGCTATGAGCATGAACATCTCCGTGCAGGCAAAGAGATGGACCCCAAAGAGCTGTGCTATGCAGCCCACAAAAGAGATGGTCTTCTTTTCAGCAAGAAGGTCAGAAATGAGTTTGGGAACTGTGACAGTAGAGAAACTGATATCTACAAAGGACAAGTAGCTCAGGAAGAAGTACATGGGAGAGTCCAGCTGTTGGCTGTTCTGTATAGTGCTGATGATAAGCAGGTTTCCAAGAATAATAGTGGCATAGAAGACTAAGAAGAATGTGAAGCATGCTTTTGCTAATGTATCATCTTGTGTGAGTCCCTGGAAGACAAACTCCATCACATTGTTTTTGTTCTTCACATAGGTCACGTAGACAGGACCTGAAGCACAGAATAAAGCCACCTGTGATGGCATTAGAAACACAGTGCTATCAGTACACATCCATGTCGATCATTGGTATGTTCAATATCAATGTATTCCCTTTTATGACTTTTGGGGAAAGTTTCCTTTCAAAGTCAATGCTTCTCTCAAGGAGTGACAGTTGATATCTAACTCAGAATGTATTACTGAAGTGTGTAATAGCGAGCTCCGTTTATTGATTTGAGGGAGTTGGTGGAAATATCCTCCAGATTCATATTTCTGATCTTTGCCCCTTTTAAAAAGGAAGACTAGTCACTAGGTTGCCTAAACATCCACTTTTGAAGTGTTGATTTGGAAACGAAAAAGTGACTGAGGATAGTGCATGTTTTGATTTGAGTCTCAACACGTTAGTCATTCCCTAAGGAATTCTGCTCAAGCAGTGAACATACCTTCTTTTTCAACCCTCTGAAGGAATTCAACAGAACTAGTCCTTGCTATTGCTCTCTGACTCTGGTAGAATGTCCATGCATTTTTGTGCAACCATCAGTATTCACATCATGACACAAGGCAGCTGGCTAATTAACATCACTTCAACTATCAGTGTAGATCCTTCTGGAGGAGGTAAAGTGGACACCTACCTCATGTCTGTTTAGCAGAGATGTGCCTTTAGGCACAAACTGTCTTTAAGGCGCCCTAAGTGAAATCAGACCATGTTCAAGGGATGCCAGGAAACCTGAAGCAGGAGAGTCATTGTCCTATATGTGCTGTACCGGGCTACATCTTGTGTGGATTGGTCCCAGTTATTCCTCATGAGTTTCTGGGTTGCAACCTCAGTCTCCAAAAGAGCAGGCTTGTATTTCCTCAGACCACCTTTCCTACAGTACATGAGTGAATACTGGAGATAATCTGCATTAACGATGTGTCAGTAAGGTTTTTGTACACCTCAGCCAAGTTCTGGACTAGGCATGGAACCCCCCATAAACACACTTGTGATGCCACGGGGGTAATAAATACACCGCTGCTGAATCTCCTTTATTCACCAACACCCTTGTATTCACCTTTGCTGCACTCTAGTGCAGTACGCAAGTATCACTAGTGTTCAGTTTCTACACTGAAAGGATAGACAGCAAGAACTGCATAACAATGTCCACAATACTGGCAAGTCCTTTGGGCTCTTAATCCTGTTCCACAATCACAGGTCAATCAGTTCCTTCTCACGCGATCTCTGCCTCTTCCACCCTCCAAGTTCAGCAGCAGAGGAAATATTCTTTTATGTCTCCATCCCTATCTCCATGCCACTCCAGGGGCAGAGGGAAAGCAGTGTGGGGAGGCCCAAAGCGTGTGTGTTAAGAGCATTGTTGCCACGATGTGTACAGCTAGAGGGGACAAGTTAAGACTGAGTACATAGGCAGTGCTGCAGCTACCTATTGACTCCTTGACTCTGTAACACCAGAAACTTCCTTTTGACAGATATTTCTGGAAATGGCATATAACTGAAAAATAAGCAAAGAAGACACCAATTAAAACAAAGGGTAAAAAAAAAATTAGAGTTCTTTCTACTTCATAAAATGCACCTCACAAAAGCCACTCAACAGTAATGCCTCTTTTCAAAGGCAGGATTTCATAGTCACGCTTGAACAAAACAAAGAAGCAAGACCAGAAAACTTGCACAGTTTATATTTGCTAGTCTCCAACAGTTTGCCTGCTATTCTCTGATGACCTTCTAGGACCACTTTAGGCAGTTTCATCAAAACCTCTCAGCTCCAAGCTGCTTCTTATGTGACACAAGAGCAGTCCACATCTCTGCCAGGGCTGAAAACTGCAGAGGATGAAAGGGACAGCCTGAATGTCTAGCTCCATTTCTCATTCTGCAAAAACAACTTCCAAGAGCATCTGCAAGAACAACTCTCTCTCTCCAGATGGGGAAGTTGTGGCAGAAATATTTCAAGTAAATTGCACAGCAGAAGCACAAGCTTACCAGAAGCAATGAGATCGCAGAGGCATGTGAAGTTTTCTTTGTCAGAAAGAATCAGTGGACGGGGAGCTAAAATATATATTTTGGACAGCTATTAGAGTAATCTCTACAGGGTGACTCTGGAGCGTGATCACCTAGACCATGTCACATTGTGGGGGGGTTTGCTTGCTTTCTTGCTTGCTTTCCAATGCTGTCCAGATAAATGGACTTCATTTAGTATTAGATATGTGCTTCTTTTGGAATGTGCACTGTTGTGCTAGGCCGCGGACAGGCCTTGAGCACAGGAATTATTCCCAAATACCTCTATTTTTTTCATTGACACATAAAATTGTGCCCCCCAATGCTTTCTTTGGTGGCGACAATTTCCTACGGTGAGCAATTTATCTTTCGCTTGGATCTTTGATTCTCTGTTAGTCTAAACAGTAAAATGCAAAATCTGAGGCAGAGATGAAGGGCAGAGGGGATGGTTAGGAAGGAGGGCATTAGTGATAGGTGAACTACTGCAGAAAGGCAGAGAGTTGCACTGGAATGGGAAGGGGAGAAGCTTCTCCTCATATCATCTGCATCAGCAAATGACCCAGCCAGCATCTAATATCAGCAGTTTAACTGCTAACCCATGGATTCAGCATATGACAATGCAGTACTCCTAAGAAGGCATTTACTCCAAAGTAAAGGAGAAGGAAGCCTTTGGTACAATTGCTTCCAGCAGCAGGTGACCAACAGCCTTGCAGACACCCTGGGCCATCATTTCCTAGCTGAGTAGACTGCAGAGTAGATGGAGTTTGTCTGACGGAAAGTTTACACCTGGGAGAGCTCGGACTAATGGGATGCTCTGCCTGGAACACATTTTAATATTTTTCATAGCATTCATTTCTTTATTTGCTGGTGTCTCAGCAGTGCTTGGAAGCCCCAGTCCTGGGCCTGTGCTATTCAGAAAGAGAACATAAAGGGAATCCCTGCTAGTCACAGAGTTTACAATGCCATTCCAATCAAAACATGAACTTTCAGTGTCTTCCTAATTACTGCAACAGCTAAAACCAAGCTTTTCTTCAGAAGGGAGCTTTCAGTAAATTTTCCAAAATGGAATTATAGTGAGAGAGACTTGATTTTCTCAGCTCCTGAGAAAATGTTACCACAGTTCTACACCTCACCCTTTTCACGCCAAACTTTTCTATTCCACAGTTTTCTCATGGCACTTTTCATCTCCTCATTTCTCAGCGTGTAGATGAGTGGGTTCAGCATGGGCGTGATGATACTGAAAAACACAGCTAACCTCTTGTCCTCCGAGAGACTGCTGGATGGGCATATGTAGGTGAATGTGCATGGCCCAAAGAAGAGAATCACCACAGTAATGTGGGACCCACAGGTGGAGAGGGCTTTGTTCCGCCCTTCAGACGTTCGCCTTCTCAAGGATAACAAAATGACAATGTAGGACGTGACCAGGATGAAGAAAGAGACCAAACAAATCATTCCAGTATTGGCAACGACAATGATGCTCACAACATAGGTGTAGGTACAGGCCAGTTGTAGTAGGGGAAGGACATCACAGAAGTAGTGGTCAATTATGTTGGGGCCGCAAAAAGGGAGGCTAACGGTTATGAGGGTCTGCACCAGGGAGTGCACAAAGCCCCCCACCCATGAACCCATCACCATCCAGCCACACACACGCCTGGTCATGAGGGTGGTGTAGTGCAGGGGTCTGCATATGGCTAAGTAGCGATCATAGGCCATCACTGTGAGGATGAAGATCTCAGCGCCGCCGAAGACATGTCCCATGAATAGCTGTGCCATGCAACCCCCAAAGGAAATGGTTTTCTTCTCAACCAGGAAGTCAGCAATCATTTTGGGAGCTGAGGCGGAAGAGAAGCAAATATCTGCAATGGACAGGTGGCAGAGAAAGAAATACATGGGGGAGTTCAGACGTTGACTGCTAATTACAGTGACAACGATGAGCAGATTTCCTGCCACAATAACAATGTAGAAGAACAAAAACACCACAAAACATATTTTCTGCACCCCTTGGTTCTTTGAAAGGCCCAGAAGAATGAATTCCTTCACACTGCTTGCATTCTCCATGTTGATCAGACGGGTGCCAATATGCAATATACAGCTTATTCACCTGGGAAAATAAAGACAGACACATGATTCATCAGCATTTTTTCATTATTAATGATGAGTTCTATATCAGAAGTGGATACAAACCAAGAAAGATATAGCATTAGTATTAAGCTTATAAAGTTTTTAGTTTCTGTCATGTATTTTTTCACAGCTATTTAATTCTCCACAGTACAAAGCTTCTGCCATGGCTTTGGTGGCATAGAGATAGGAGCACTTTGTGATATGTTCCTTAATCCTGGTCCTCCAGGATCTTGAAGGACTGGCTCCATGGCTGATAGCCTTCCATGCACTAAGGACAAGGCCAGAGTGTTCACCTTGGGCACTACGAGGCAGATAGTGCAGCATGTTTGCCCTCAGGGGAGACAAAGTCCCTGACAGCAATCTTTGTAAAATGGGTGTCTTTAAGAATACCTGGAAATATTGCTCAGAATGATGATTTGCTTTATAAGTACACATGATCTTTGAATTCTTGTTTAGAAGGGAAATGTACCCACAGGCAGGGAAAAGCACTCTCTTGTGTATATACATTTTGAAACGTAAATATGAAATGTCACAGGCTGAAAAATGAGTCCTGGGAAGGTTATCTATCATGGAGGGGAAAAAAATTGCACATATGACTTAATGTAGTATTTCACATTGTTCTAACTCTCAGCATTGTTTCTATCAGAGGAAGGAAGAATGAAAGACTCTTGTGAGATCTTCTGTCCCAGCACTGTACTGATTTTACCTAGTGTGATTTTTGATATGCTCTGCGTGATGCTTTCAAGGGTTAACTTAGCTTAATGAAGCTAATCTAACTAAACTCCTTCAACAGCCAGTATAAGTCTCTCTATAGGCTGATTCAGAATGACTAAATGAGGGTCCTTTGCAGAACCCTTTTTTCCTCCATTCACTATGAGGAGCTTAAGCAAATTAGCACCACCAGGTTAGAATGACCTTTAGAGAATAATCCCTTTTGGTGCCTGAAAGTAGCTCAGAGCTTTTTGCAATGCCATCCACCTTTTTCAGGTTATGGCTGAGCTCCTTGTCCCTAGGCATTTCTACATCCATACAGTTTCTCATTCGAGACAAGGTCACATTCCAGCATAAACATGGGACTTCTTTGGTTCACCCTGTATTCCACCTACAACCCATCGAGCATTACGTGTCACTAATAAATGAGTAGCCTACATCTTTAGAAAGAGTGTAACGTCTCTAGCTTGCCTTTATGCACCCAGACCACCAGAGTTCCTTTGGTCAAAGAAGTCTGGGAACCACCAGATTAAACTCTTCACAGAGAGTTTAAGGTCAGCCAAAAGCAGGCACTCTTTTAATAAAAATATCCACTGTATGGGCTTCCTTCTAGGATCAAAACATTCCCCGTCAGCTGGTGTTAAAATGCACCATTTTAAGTCCTGCAGAATTACATCACAACCAGGTCTTCTCATTTGTCTTGGTGATCTGTGAGCAAATCGGCAGAATGATTCAGTTAAGCCAAGTTATCTACCAACTACTTCCATCTGCAGCATAATCAGAAAGGCTCGTGCAGGCACAAAGGGATCAAGCATCCCCAGGAAACACTGAAACTGAGAAAAGCCAAGATTAGTTTCAAACCCACAAAGTGAAGCCGAGAGAGGAAGTGGGCAAAGTTAGGGACTTTTCCTATGCTTACAGTTGTACTTACACTAGATGAAAGTTTTTCAAGCAGAAGGGTAAAATTTACATGGATGGTTCCCCTTCAGATATTTCTACAAGGAAAAGGATCAGTAAGAACAACGGGAGGTCAGTTTCTCCCTCGTCTTACCAAGTCGTGATCCTTTCTACCCCTCTTCCTTCTACTGAGCAACGACGTAGACTTCTCAACAAAATAAATGACAGGGATGAAATGAGCACACCTTTATGGCTGTGCAGTACCCAGTCGAAAAGAAATAGCTGGGCTCCATCCAAGCCAGAGCATGACTGGAAGCATACCACAGCAATCGCAGGGCCATATTTAGGCAGTCAGAAAGGAGTGACCAAGAGAGAAATGGTCAGGGGAAACTATATGCCTGAATACCAGCAGATGGCAAACTCCTGAGCTAAAAACAAGGTGTGCATCTACAAAAGGACCGATTCACAATTCAGACAGCTCGGCTATGTATCTTTCTTGACAAGGTCCTTTCCATCACTACCAAACTGCATTTAACAAACTACCCATCTGTCTGATCTCATCTCATCGCCTTAAGTCATGTAGGCACCTGTACCTAAGCTAGGCATATTACACCTGACCAGTCTACTTGTAGATGTGATGAATCATGAGCTGCAGGTACCCGTTTCTTACTGTTGACTCCAAGAGGATTACTAGAATGACTAATTCAGTAGAGGATTGCCACCAGTTATGGCTTATCTCTTCAAGTGCCTTTGCAGGGGTAGACCTGAGCTATATGACATAATGCAATCAGCTGCAAAATAAAATGAATCTCATGTGTACTCTTAACATCTCAAAAAGGGTGAGAAATTGCACCATCTCCTTACTGCATGCATTCTTCCCTAAAATCTCAGGTGGTTATGGGAAACAAAAGAATAATTTCGAAGCAATCTAATCTGCGGCTGTAGAACTAGCTCTGTATATGATTCTAGCCAAAGATAACTAGAGACAGTTGATAACTTCAGTGGAAGTTCCTTTCTGTATTTTCACATTTGTGCAAGAAGAAAGGAAAAGGAAGAGGAAAGCAAAGCAAAGCAAACAAAGCGAAGCAAAGCGAGAAGCCAGAGAAGCTGCAAAACTTACCTCGCCTGTGTTTAGAGATCTAATTTTTTGTGTAAGGGCTGTACAGCTTTATCTCCTCAACTTCTGTCTCTCCTGGTATGAATGTGTTAGAGCGCAGCACCTTTAAAGAACATAGAATGGCTTCTGAAAACCTTCCAAAACTTGCTTAGGAGGTGGCTGTTAGTGTATAATCCAACCCCATCTAATTTATTACTTGCTTTCGTGTGTCACAAGTGTATCTTGATGTTTCCTGCCTGTGTGAGAAGTGGTTTAATAGGCTGTGTGGATGATGTGACCTGGGTGTGCTGAATGATGCTTGCATACCCCAGCAGCTGCAAGAAGGGCTGAGAAGAAAACCATTTAAGTACCAACCTTTAACCCTCTCCCAGGAAATCTTCCACCTGAAGGGCTCTTGGGGCTGCAGGAGGGAGGGGTGGAGGCTTAGTGAAGGGAAGGCGTGAAAGAAAGGGGCAAAGGAGGAGAATGAGTTCTGTCTTGACTGAAAAGTTTAAGTAAATATATTTTAAAGAAACAGTTGTCAGTCAATGCTTTTCTAATGATATCACAAAGGCATTTCGGGGTTTCTCCATAAGTAATAACAGTCAAAGGAGTAGCTGAATATTCAACTGGACAAGCATATGCATGGACCTATCCAGCTAACGCTTCTCGGAGTTCTTCCTTACTCCAAGCTGATAGTTGTATGGATTTCCCATGTGTAAAGGGCCATTAGGTCCACTGCTCTGGCTTCCTAGCATTGTGAATGCTAAAACAGTCCATTTGTAATCCAGATATTTTCTCTCCTTTTTTAACTTCTGTGTATTCCAAAAAAACATGTAAAAGAGAAATCTTCATTAAAGGAAAAAAGAAAGAAAACTCAAGCTGTAGGAAGAGTCACCATCCTCCAGGGATGGTAAAGAATTCCGATCACAGGAGTCTTTTAAGGACAGGTTGGGCTCATTTCTCTCAGGAGTGGTTACGATTAAGTTTTTATAGGGACAGAAGATGTCCTGGGTGACCTCTTGATGACCCTCCAAGTCCTATCTCACCAGAAATTTCATCACTGGAAATCCAGTGAATAAAGCCTCTTTGCAAGATTTTGCATGTTTTAACAGAGGTCAGTGAATTACCAAGTCAGTCAAAAAAGTCCTTCATTTACGAATTGGGAAACTGAGGGAGGAAGTCACCTATTTAATGCCAGTGGAAGCCAGCGAATTTAACCCTGACTTAGTCACTCTAGGCTCTTCTGCGGAAAAAAATGAATGTCTCTGGAGGCAGATGCATCTGATCTACCTCAGAACTGATTTTAGGATGCGATTAGGTGTGAAATAGACGTCTAGCTTTTAAACAAAACAACCTAGGGTGGACAACTCTCAAATGTCATGATGGGCCCCATCTTTCTTAACCTGAGCAGCTGCAGTCAAAGGTAAACCTATGAAATGAAACAAACGAAACAAATAGACATGCTGATTTATATCAGCATATCATCTCAACCAAGGCCCAAGTCAAATTCATCGTTTCTCTCAACTCTACTGTGTATTTGTAGCTTATGCCTCATGGATGTCAGGAAAGACATTGTCTCAGCTACTGTCCTTTGCTTTGTTTTGCTGAAATTTCTGGAAATGTGGAATGGCCTGATAGCAACATAGTTAATGTCTCCATCTCCTCTGCACAGAATGCCAGCGATCTCCACAGTGAAAACAGAAATCCTACAGTTAATGAGAATAAATACTGGTAAAGAAATGCCTTGGTGAAAATAGTCCCCTAACTTAAATGTCCTTTTACTGTCGCCTGGAGTCTTGGGCAGCTTAATGAGGGTTAACAGTAGTCACTACAGGAAACAAGAGTATTGGGTAAGAAGGTAAACAAAGTCTTACAGTCTTTGGGAAAGGAAGAGGAACAGCAGATGACAGAAGCCAGAGATCAGGCCAATAGCATCTGGCCTGCTAACCTAGTATGAGTCAGCTTGCCACTTTCTGTACCCAGTGGCACACATGGCAGCAACTTGGCTAGCATCACATTCATGTCCTTTTGTTTCCCTAGCCAAATGGACTACCAGAGGTGACTTAATGCACAACTCCAATGAAGAATTGCTGCTACCTCCTGCTGCAAAATAATTCCCCATAGGGGTGTGCTTAGTGCCAGCAAAGGAGAAAGGTCTTTTCTCCATTTTCATTCCACTTACCTCGGCACCTGGCTCTGGACACCACTATGGCAGCAGGTCACGCTCAGGGGAGCTGTGATTTGGACAAGGAGGGACTGTGCATGGTGAGATGAATGAGGTTTTGCAGCTGGATAGTGAATACTGGCAAGGGGTTTGTTGACAGAGCCATGGTGAATGTGTGTTGTGAATTTGATGATGGGCAGGATGGGGACAAGGCAGGGTGTGGAGGGAAGTTGTGAAACTTGAAATGGATGCTACATGGCCAGGGGCTGTCTTCATGGAGTTTGTGAAATCAGAAGTGCCTGAGGTGTGGTGAGGGACTGTGCTGAAAGATAGTATGAAGTGGCAGGTGATACTGTGGGTGTTAAGCTGTGTTGAAAGACCTTGTGACATCAGAAGCGGGCATCGTGTTTTGAAGGGTAACACTAGGAGAGGTTGCAAAATTGTGGCTGCTGAGGTGTCATAAGGCTGGCTACAGAGTTCAAGGAGACCCTACTGTAGAACAGGTTCTGTGAAGTAGTAGGGGACAATGTATGGTGACAGCTTGTGTTGGGAGAGGTTTTGAGGTCAGAAGAGGACACTCGGTAGTGATGAGTGTGCTAAGGGAGGTTCTGCAGTGACAGTGGACCCTTGGGGAATGAGAAGCTGTGTTGAGGGAGGTTGTGAAATCAGCAGCAGGCATTAGGGAAGAGGACTGACAATTTCTCAATCTGTGTGACCCTGAGCAGCAGTAGAGCATCTTCTGCAAGGTCTGTGAAACTAGAGCTGCTCATGGATGCAGCTGGGAAGCAAAGCATCAGTGCAAGAGTCAAGCTATAACTTTGGACAGACAGTTCTTGTGTTCTTTATATCGTGAGACTGTCTGAAGAAGGGAGAAGTAGTGAAAAAGCATTACTATTGCATGCCAAACATTGGTAAATTCCCATTTTTGATGGTCCCTGGCTCATCTCTCTGGGACAGCAGCACCAACCCGGTCATTTACTTCCTCTTCAGGAGCAACCATCACCACCGGCTCCATGGCTCTGGGAAAGTCACCTTCCGACAAGCGTTTGCAGAGAAAGCAACATGCGGAGAAGGAAGCCAAGTGCCCAGAGACACTGCTGCAGAGACTGCTGTATAAATCCCTGCTGGCGAGGAGGTGTGGGAGGGTGGGGCAGCCTGCAGAGGGGACTGAGGGGAGGTGGGCAGCAGTGCTCAGCCCCCAGCAGAGCCAGGGCATCTCCACTGCGGTGGGAGCAGCTCAGCTGGTGACGTGCCCCTTCCGAGCAGGGCTGTGCTGGGGACCAGGGAGCTGGGTGAGAGCGATCCTTGTCTGCACACCATGCCAGGGCCTCTTCTCACTACGTGGTCCCCCCTTGTGGAAGGGGACATGGTGCACAGAGCATGCCTATGCAGAGCATGCAGAGCGCAGGGAGGAAGAGTGACCCAGGATGTTGGGCATGTCTTTGGGACCCTGAACCTTACAGGGAGTCTCTTCCCTCACTTTGACTTGAGGCCAAGCCTGCAGGACTCCAGGGCATTCTGGCAGCTCCTGGGAGGCCATTCTCAGCAGGCATGAGTTTCATCCTGGCTATTTTGGGCTTGTATAGAAACATCCTTCAGGTCTGAACACCTAGGGGACCGTTCAGCTGGTGCCACGGCTGCTCTGGTCAACACACAGGGGTCCTGGAGTGATGCGTGGTGCTTCTGTGTGTGTAGAGAAGAGCACCAATTCCTCACCTACACCCTGAGCCTCTCCATCGCTGTCCCCAGAGGACATCTCAACTCATCTCTCCCAGCTTTCGCCCAAGATGGCCATCTCCAGATGAGTTAGTTGCCCTAGGCTGCCTGTACAGGCAGTGGAGAGAAAGGTGCTTGTAAGGAGCTTTTCCCTTCCCTATGTGGCTGCAGCACACAGCTCCTGCTGAGCCATCAGCCACCCTCCTGTCCCTGTGCCAAATCTCTTCCCCACCACCGTCTCGCCCCACACTGGGGATGCCTCGCTCCCCTTACGCAGTGCCATGCAAGGCCTCTCACCCTAGTGCTTCTGAGAAAGCTTTCAGCTCCCAGCCACAGCACCTTATCTCACTGTCTTCCCAGTAGCTGCTGGGAGGGTCACCTCTCTTCCTGGCACTGGCACTTGCCTGTTGCTGCAGGGCTGAAAGGGCATTTCTCTGCCTCTCCATCCAGCTCTCCAGACTTTCTATTTGTTTTTTTTTTTTTTTGGCTCCTGCCCTCAATCCTTCCCTCCTTTGTGTCTCCATTACTCTCTTTCTGGGTTGGCTGGTGCGTGGATCGAATTAACACTAAAACAGTTTGTGAGCAAGTGAAGGGCTGGATTTAAAAGGAATGGATCTAAATCTGATTTTTTGAAATTAAGTTGAGGGCAGAGAAAGAAGGGAAAATGTCTGCACCAGAACATTCAAAGAACTAACAGGGGTCAAAACTTTTCTTTTTTGTTCATTTTAATTCTGTGGGGTAACAGTATTCCTGAAGCCATTTCGCAGAATCACAGAATGGTTGAGGTTGGAAGGGACCTCTGGAGATCATCTAGTCCAACCCCCTGCCCAAGCAGGGTCACCTACAGCAGTTGCCCAAGATCGCGTCAAGGCGTACTTTTGAATATCTCCAGAGAAGGAGACTCCACAACCTCTCTGGGCAACCTGTTCCAGTGCTCTGTCACCCTCATAGGGAAGAAGTTTTTCCTCATGTTCAGATGGAAGCGTCTGTGTTTCAGTTTGTGCCCGTTGCCTCGCGTCATGTTGCTGGGCACCACTGAAAAGAGTCTGGCTCCATCCTCTCGACACCCTCCCTTCAGATACTTGTACACGTTAATAAGATCTCCTCTCAGCCTTCTCTTCTCCAAGCTAAACAGGCCCAGCTCTCTCAGCCTTTCCTCATAAGAGAGATGCTCCAGTCCCCTAATCATCTTTGTAGCCCTTCGCTGCACTTGCTCCAATAGTGCCACATCCCTCTTGTACTGGGGAGCCCAGAACTGGACGCAGTACTCCAGATGTGGCCTCAGCAGGGCTGAGTAGAGGGGGAGGATCACCTCCCTCGACCTGCTGGCAACACTCTTCCTGATGCACCCCAGGATACCATTGGCCTTCTTGGCCACAAGGGCACATTGCTGCCTCATGCTTAACTTGGTGTCCACCAGCACTCCCAGATCCTTCTCCACAGAGCTGCTTTCCAGCAGGTCTGCCCCCAACCTGTCCTGGTGCATGGGGTTATTCCTCCCTAGGTGCAGGACCCTGCACTTGCCTTTGTTGAGCTTCAGGAGGTTCCTCTCCACCCACCTCTCCAGCCTCTCCAGGTCTCTCTGAATGGCAGCACAGCCCTCTGGGGTATCGGCCACTCCTCCCAGTTTTGTATCGTCAGCAAACTTGCTGAGGGTGCACTCTTTCCCTTCATCCAGGTCACTGATGAAGAAGTTGAACAAGACTGGACCCAGTCCTGACCCCTGGGGGACACCGCTAGCTACAGGCCTCCAACTAGACTCTGTGCCACTGATCACAACCCTCTGAGCTCTGCCATTCAGCCACTTCTCAATCCACCTCACTGTCCACTCATCTAACCCACACTTCCTGAGCTTGTCTATGAGGATGCTATGGGAGACAGTGTCGAAAGCCTTCCTCAAGTCAAGGGAGACAACATCCACTGCTCTCCCCTCATCTACCCAGCCAGTCATTCCATCAGAGAAGGCTATCAGATTGGTTAAGCATGATTTCCCCTTGGCGAAGCCATGCTGACTACTCCTGATCACTTTCTTGTCCTCCACATGCTTGGAGATGGCCTCCAGGATGAGCTGCTCCATCACCTTTCCAGGGATGCAGGTGAGGCTGACTGGCCTGTAGTTCCCTGGGTCCTCCTTCTTGCCCTTTTTGAAAACCGGGGTGACACTGGCTGTCTTCCGGTCTTCAGGCACCTCTCCTGTTCTCCAAGACCTTTCAAAGAGGATGGAGAGTGGCTTAGCAATACCATCTGCCAGCTCCCTCAGCACTCGTGGGTGCATCCCATCGGAGCCCATGGATTTGTGGGTGTCAGGTTTGCTTAAATGATCTCTAACCCGATCCTCCTCCACCAAGGGAAAGTCTTCCTTCCTCCAGACTTTCTCTCTTGCCTCCAGGGTCTGGGGTTCCTGAGGGCTGGCCTGAGCAGGAAAGACCGAAGCAAAGGCGGCATTCAGTAACTCTGCCTTCTCTGCATCCTTCCTCACCAGGGCACCCTCCCCATTCAGCAAAGGGCCCACATTTTCCCTAGTCTTCTTCTTGCTACTGATGTATTTGAAGAAGCCCTTCTTGTTGTCCTTGACATCTCTCGCCAGATTTAATTCCAAACGGGCCTTAGCCTTCCTCGTTGCATCCCTGCATACTCTGACAATGTTCCTGTATTCCTCCCAAGTGGCCTGTCCCCCTTTCCACTTTCTGTATACTTCCTCCTTCTGGTTGAGTTTTGCCAGGAGCTCCTTGCTCATCCATGCAGGTCTCCTGCCCCCTTTGCTCGACTTCCTACTCATAGGGAGGCACTGATCTTGAGCCTGGAGGAAGTGATGTTTGAATATTAACCAGCTCTCTTGAACACCCCTTCCTTCTAGGGCCCTAACCCATGGCATTCCTCCAAGTAGGTCCCTGAAGAGGCCAAAGTTTGCTCTCCTCAAGTCCAGGGTTGCGATCCTACTTAGTGCCCTGCCTCCTCCTCGCAGCATCCTCAACTCCACCATCTCATGGTCACTGCAGCCAAGGCAGCCCCCGACCTTCACATCTTCCACCAGTCCTTCTTTGTTTGTTAGTACGAGGTCCAGCAGCACACCTCTCCTTGTTGGCTCCTCCACCACCTGTGTCAAGAAGTTGTCACCAATGCTCTGCAGGAACCTCCGGGACTGTTTGTGCCTAGCTGTGTTGTCTTTCCAGCAGATCTCAGGGTGGTTGAAGTCCCCTATGAGAACCATGGCCTGGGACTGTGAGTCTACTTCCAGCTGTCTGCAGAAGGCCTCATCGACTTCCTCATCCTGATCAGGTGGCCTGTAGTAAACACCCACAGCAGTGTCACCCATGCTAGCCTGCCCTTTGATCCTTACCCATAAGCTCTCGACTCGCTCTTCATCCACCCCTAGGCACAGCTCAATACATTCCAGTTGCTCTCTCACATAAAGAGCAACTCCACCACCTCGCTGTCCTGGCCTGTCTTTCCTAAAAAGCACGTAGCCATCCATGACAGCATTCCAGTCATGCGAGCTATCCCACTAGTTCAAAGAACTAACAGGGGTCAAAACTTCTCTTTTTTGTTTGTTTTAATTCTATGGAGTAACAGTACTCCTGAAGCCATTTCATGTCAGTTAACAAGGTTTGGAGAAGCCCTTTGACAGTTAATTATAATATTGCTTTAGCAGAGATTTCACTAGAAACCATGAGAACTCTCTGCTGTTCTCCTTCTATATCCACTTGTTCTTTCGGCTCCACTGACTGCATTTCCTGGATCTCCGTGGTTGTAGTGGGATCCTAGGCACCTGGCACACCTACACTGTGAGGACCCGAAGTCCGGTGACCTAAATCCTACCCTTAGCTTTTACCAAGACTAAAGATAAATCCTTCCCACCCGAAATACTTTACATTTATTTTATCTCTAAATGACGTTTTCTTGAACAATACGAGAGAAGGGAAAATGACCATAACTAGTAGAAGTGTTGCTCTTTCTTGTGATAGTCTTGGGGGGGACTTGTAGGTTTAGGTAATACCTCTGCACCTTGCTGGAGCTCACACAAACGCAGTTCACATGAAAGCCTTGCTCTTGTGTGGACCAAGGCAGCCGTAAGAAGCTGTGACCAACAGCCAGGTGTTTACCCAAGCACAAATGTCTGATGAGGTCAGGAGCATGGCACGGGAGGAGCACTTGAGGCCTGGAGTTTATTAAGCACAGGATGGACTGAGGCCGGTATGGTAAAGGTGGAACATGAAGAGCCATCTTGGGACCCAGATCAAACATGTTACAGGGTGGAATTGGGTAACGGGGATGCTATAAATTGTTTGCATGACAAAAGATCCACTTGGGCAGGCCAGCTGCAGGGGAATAGGCCAAGCATGCTAAATCCTCATATGTAGTTCATTGAATCACATAGGGACTGGTCCTGCTCCCTCTGAAATCACTGCAGGACATGTTATTCCCTTGCCAAAGAGCAAGTGCAGCTGTGCAGTACCAGACCAGCACGGCTGGAGTTAGCTCTTCTCAAATAACCTTGGCTTTTTGTTTGTCCTTTTTCAGCCCACACTGAATCTTTCAGCAAAGATTTTTCCTGTGTCTTACATAAAAAAGTATTTACCTGGTCCAGTCACCATTTCCTTTTCCTTTTGTTTTCCCTTTATTTCTTTTCAGTATGATTTGCCTTATATTTAGGGTTCTCTTTGACAGTAGTTTTAATAGTATTCCCTCCGCCACACATTGTACGATGGGTATTCTCGATTCTTCTCAGATCCCTTTTCTTTGTCAGGAACATCCCACAAAATGGGTGATGCATATGTTGCTACTCTAATGCAAAGCACAGCTATAACGGAAATGCATCCTAAGGCAGCTCCAGAAAATGCAAAATGGACTGAGAAAATCAGATGGATTTTCAGATGGAGAAAATATATTACCAAATATGCATGAGATCCATGAAGAGCAGAGAACACCACCACCACCACCACCAAATCTCACAATTAAGTGGGTGCTAATATTCATCTGATTACCAGGACAGAAACAATCTATACCAAATAGGAATCTCTGTCAGCTAAATTTTTTTTTTTTTTTTTTTGCCCTGTTTGTCTTCTGAACTTTCTTTCCATGAGTCATTTCCTCTACACAGAGAGGATTAGAAGTCAAGAGCATGGCTGAATGCCCTGAAACTTGCTCCATGTTCAGACAAAACCAGACTTTGTGAGCTCAATTCTCCTTCAGTTTGAGCTGGTGTAGAGCGACCTCTTCATGAAAAGTCCTGAGGGATGTTGAGGGGACAAATTCCAGCTATCATGCAGCTGGGAAATACTAGCTTTCCAAGTGACAAGGTTGCTTAAGGGATGGGAGAGGAAGGCGAAAAGCAGGGCCAGAAACACCAGCAAGGAAAGCTTTGTAAGGAGTCCTTGCCTCTGACAGAGAGAGGTTTGAGCTGCAGGGATCGATTCACTATGTCAGAACATGACAAAAAGCATCAGTTCTTTTTAAAATTGTTGGACAAATGTGTCCCTAATTCCTCTTTGCATATGTATAATTTGTACAAGGGTTCTAATTTTCATGCTAACAAATGTGTTTGGACTGCACTCTGTCTACAACAGGTAAAAATGGTTTTTGATAGTATCTCTCTCCTGAGATATGGTCTTTAGCAGGCTATTTCCTGTTAGAGATCAGTTTCAAAAGAACGGTAATCCTGATGAGCTCGGAAACCATCTAGTGTTCAGAAAATGTAAGGTTAAGTTGGTGTCCAACCTTGCACAGCTTAGAAAGGACAACCACGATAGGATTTGGCTGCTTTTCCTGGAAAGGGTATTCTGAATGTGGGTAGCCAAGAGCAACCTTCCAGTAAGAATTACGATGAGTTCTTGAGATATATAGGGAGTGTGTGGCCAATCCACTTTAGGCCAGTTTCCATAAGGATGCAATACAGACTGCAGGGTTTCTTGGGGAAAAATGTGAAGGACTGCTGGCCCAAGTCTGGGCTTCTTTCTGTGTTTACTGCTCCACTGCCTCTCTCCCTCCCTCACCCTCCAGCACTCTCCTCCCTGCTCTTCCATATCCTTGTATCCTTACACAACTGATAAAAATCCCCAGGAAGGGATAAGCAGCAGCTCATAACAGTCCAGATTCCTGACCAGTTAACTGCCAGGGCAGATGTACTCGCACTTTACTAAGCTGAACGGGAAAAGCAGAAAAATAGTATCTGTACTTTTAAGTTTCACGTAATTGTGTCATCTTAAGTAGCATTAGCATATTACTTCCCCTCTCAGATCACATCTGTTCTTTTAAGAAGAAAGAGAGTGAATGGCCTATTGAGGATTACCTCTGACATGATGGATGACATGGAAAGTGTACAAGAGACCATGCAGTCAGCTTTGGCCCCAGCTCTCTATTTGGCTGAATTTCTTGCATTAACCCTATCAGCCCATTTTACTGCAGGGATGTGTCACACTACTTGAGAGTCATGGTGAGCTCAGAGTGAGATGATGTCCTTGACAGGTCAATCCTGCCTGTATTCTCCAACACCTTGTTCTTCCCCCTGTGATCCTTCAAAAGATGTTCTGGATTACTTCTGGCCAGGTTTTCACAGGGCCCTCACAGGTCTTTGGAGCAGATTCCAGGAGAAAGGGGACTGCCTGCTGTGTGCCTTCCTTCGCTGCCCCCGCAGGCTCTTGTGTGTCTGATAGAGCCTCACTGCCTCCCCAGCTTGCTGCTGTTTTACAGGAGTGCTTCTGGCCTGCAAGGGGGCTTGGCTCTACCCAGCAACCTTTGCCAGCAAATCAGGTGGTCGACCCACTGCACCTCCTGCTACCTCCTTTGCAAGGTCAGGGCTAGCCAAGTTCTCTCCTACCTCTAGTGGCTTCTTTGGGATGGGAATTTGTCAGTCTTCCCTTCTCTCTGCCCGGAGGAACTTCCTACACAGTCCTGTGCCCCACAGATGGTGGGAGTTTTGTGGCAGCAGGGGGACTCTCTTCGTTATTCCCTTAGGATTCCTTCCTTTGAACTCTGACACACTCACATCCCTTTTTTCATTTGTATTCTCACAGCCTGCATGCTGCCTCACCCTGCATCTCTTCCTTTTTCAGGGAGAGCTTTCAGTTTGTGGCTGGAGGGAGGTTGGCCTGTTCCTTCTGGTAAGCAGGGACAGCATCCAGGCAGACACCTAGGGAAAAGCACTCAAGCAGAGGAGAACATGCATCCCCATATAGCTCTCCCTTCCTTCAATACATTGTGGTCATTCTTCCTTCCACATTTCTTTTAGAAAACCTTCTTTTTTTCCCAAAAATGAATGTTGAGGGGTGGGGAGAGATCCCTTACATGGTTTATTGCCAAAAATAATTGTTTTTGAAATTATTTTTGACCAGACACTTTTGACAATATGTGGTCTATGCAATGGCTTTAGGAGCAAGAAAATTGATGGAGAAGGAGCTGAGATTTTTGCTCTCAATTAGCGTGAAGGCTGAAAGCAAGAAGCAAACAAAGACCAGGCTGATACATTTTAAAAAGGTGTTTAATAAATTTAGCACCCAAGGACAGTGACAGTAAGCAGAGATAGAAAGCTATGCAGCCTGCTTCTCATGCCATGTTGTGCAGGAGTCTAAATGAACAAAGGGCATTTGAATATGGGCTTAATGTAGCAGACTAGCAACATGGCTTGGGATAACCCTAAATTAAAGCCTTATGTTCACTTCCCCCCCGCCCCGATTTCTAGAGTCCAATGGTTTAAAGGAATCTTCACAGTCTTCCTCTCTCTTTCCTTTTGTCTCCAATGCAGAAGGTGTTCAGGCAAAAGAAGGGATGAATTTAAGAGGGCATAGTTATTGTTTTGTGGCTTTCCCATTCATCTTTGTCATCTGCTGAATCTTCAAGGATTGGCCAGCCTGGAAGGGTGAGCCGAATCCTCCGATCCCTGTAGCTGCCCACAATGAAGTAAAGAACTGGACTGAGGCTGCTATTGACGCAGGACAGCACAAAACCAGTCTCTGGGGAGTAGAGAAATTTATAGCCCCAGAAGTCAAAGAGGATCAGGACGCTCAGCGGAACAGCAAAAATGAGGAAGAAGAGGACGGTGAGCATAATCAGGGTGAAGAGCCTGCCTGTTTGGAGGTGCTGGGAGCTGCACTTGCCTTTGAGGAAGAGGGTGAGGCTGAATACCAGCATGAGGGGCGTGCAGAAGAGGAAGTCCAGGACTCCAATGGTGATGAGGAGTATGTGGCAGTTGCTAGAGGGGCGAACAGTGCAAGAAACGTACCCCAGCATGTTCAGCAGCAGCGAGAGGCTCCAGAGCAGGCCGGAAATGATGCCGGACAAGTGCTTTGGGCGATGGCTTCGGCACCAGATGGGACAGAGGACAGACAGGCACCTCTCAATGCTGATGGCTGTCAGGAGATACAAGCCAGTCCCGTACGTGAAAAGATCCAGGAAGAGGAATATCCCAAACTGCACTCCCACATTGAAGTGCATCAAGTACTGAACTGTTTCGATGGCAATGCAGAGCAGGTAGCCAAAGTCAGCGGCAGCCAGCTTCAGGATGTAGACAGTGAAGCGGTTCCTCCGGATGCGGAAGCCGAGGTACCACAGAACCATGCCATTTCCCACCATGCCAGAGGCAGAGCTGATGAGGCAGAAGCTCTCCATGAACTTGAGGAGAGCCTATGACGGCTCTGCCTTTTGCACAGTCCCACTGTAATTAGCCCCTTCAGCCAGGCTGGTTGTATTTGGAAGGAAGGTTGATGTAGTTTTAGCACTCATAATGAGGGCTTCACTGTGAAGTACTGATCTGTCACTGTCTCTGATTTCACACAGACCTGTAAGCAGAGAGCACAGAGGTGGTAGCTCGTGTGACTTTCTCTCCTGATCATCTGGTGGTGTTTGCAATGCCTTTCCAGCTCTTTGTAGCCAGAGGTAGATTCAGGGAAGGATTGCTGTGTTTGGACTTGGAGCCCAGAGCTTCTATGTGTCATTTAAAACACCGTATCTGAGGCCAAATTGTGTGTGGCATGTAGGAAAAGCTAGATTACAATGTATGTGTCTCTTTTTGAACTTATTTCTTGAGGCTCCTTTTACAGCCAGTGGTGGGAAACAAGTAGGCTAAAATAAAGCAATGTTAGCTCAGATTGATCATACCCAAAAAGTTCCTCATTTTCTTTTCTTAATAAAAAGAGAACCCAGGGATATTAGCCCAGATATAATTGTCTTTGCTTCATAGAGCTACGATTAGGTGAGATGAATATTGTCAAAAGTGTATGAAAGTTGTAGATAGTCAACATACAAATTTAAGCAGCATTAAATCAGACTGAGTTTTTCCTATCCATACTCCCAAAAAACATCATCGAGTAGTCATGTAGCTGGTAGTTTTTTATGTTGATGACTGATTTCTATTTTAATGAAATGTAGTTTAATGTGATTGGTTTGGCCTCTGGAGCCTTATGTATAGATAATAATTCAGCCTGACAGAGTCAGGCCTTACTAATTTCTTTCTCAGAAGTTTTAAGAAGCATGTGTAGGAGAAAGTGTCTGACCCTCACATGACATTGGAATTGTGGCTTAAATAATTCTTTCACACTGTTCTGTCAATTCACCCTGCTCCCTCCCCCATGATACTGGGATTTGAATGAGAATCTTGCCCTCCCAAAACCCCCCAAAACCAAAGGTCCAGAAATAAAATTCACTCCATTTTTGTCCCATGAGGTCAAACTGTGTGACTCTTTCCTACTCGCCCTGCCAGCTGTTAATTTGGACATGACAAGATAGAGAAGTGCCATGAAAGACAGCAGGAGATAGTCAAAAAGAAGAGAGAAACAAGTCAAAATAAGGACAGCGGTGAAGAGGTGAATCATGGGATATCTAACCGGCATGAATAGTTCCTTACCTTGTTAGTAATTGTTCCTTGTCAAATGCCACAGCATGTGGGGGGACAGACTGCCTGAATGGGTGAAATGTGACAAATTGAAACATTATTGTTTCATCTGAACAGCCCACCCTGTCTCCAGTGCTACATGGAAAGACTATGCAGGTAATCTCCTCGTCCAGCTGATGGCCGGGGCAGCGGGGATAGTTTTGCCGCATGAGTCTGCGACAGGCATATACACCGGCAGTGCTTGGTTGGGAATCCAAGTGGAACCATTGCACCTAACTTTATGCATTAAGAATACAAACGTCTCATTGCACTTAGCTTTTAAAGCTACCATTAGAATTAATGGAGGTTTAGGAGCACCTGCAAGGGTAATATTTTGGCCCTAAGATAGGTGTCTTAGGTGTGCACAGTCAGCTGCCTGTCTTTCTCTGCTGACTGCAGACACATCCCATGGTGCTAGCTTCACCTAGTGGCTTAACATCTGGATGGCTGAAGGCAGGTGAGGTGAACTGCACCCTTAATGTCATCACCACAGCTTGCAGGATGTGTCTTTTAGGGTTGACTGAACCCAGGGAACTTCTGGCACTGCGGCATACTCTTTTGTAGGGAGCTAGAAGATTCCATCCTCAGCCATTATGGGACCTCAAGTGTTTCTAACATCAAGCCTTTAGAGCCTGTTAGATCCAAGAAAGAATTTAAGTATGTACTTCTGAAACGGACTAAGGGAAATAAAAAGCATTGTCTCTTTCAGAAAGCAAGGAATGTCTGTTGTAGCACAGTTTGTTTCAGAACAGGTTGGTAAGTGCTGCATATAACATCTGAGTCCAAACTCACCTTCTGTTTCTTTATCTTAGTAGAGTAGCTTACTGCTTGCCCAACAGCACTCACAAGGCTACCTGCTCCCTGAACATCTGTAGCAAGCCCACTGAAAATATATGGCCTTATGACTGTGTCCACTTCCTCTCCATCTGGTTGTGGGGTGGCAGCAGATCTCCCACAATGAAAAATTATCAGACCTTGATCCACAGTAGAAAGTACCTGAAGCAGTTGCTAATTCTGTGAACCAAGTCTGCTGTGAGGAGAAAGGAAGACCCGATGGTTAGTGGTTACCTACGCTTTGGAGAATCCAGTTGCAGCACACTCCTCTGCCACAACCTCTCTGTGTGACCTGAAGCAATTTGCCAACTGATTTAAAGAGGACGCAACTATTTGAGTGGCACCTACCTCTGCCTTTGCCCACTCCAACCTTCTGACCAGGTGCTCACATTAAGAAAGTGGTGGTTTTACCTCCCTGCTGCCATCATCTCCACAAGGCAATTCACCCCACCTGAAATGTGGGTCAGGCTCTGGAGGTGCCTCTCTCTCCATTGGGCATTCAGGGAATGTCAGGTGATTACGTTTCTCTCTAAGGCATTTCAATCAGATTTCATAATGTTAAATAGCATCAGCCTGGGCCATTGATAGTGTACTGTCACGTAGTGTCATACTGGTTGTAATGGACGCCCTGTGGAGATATGCCAAATCATGAAAAACTTTGTGTTCCATATAACGCAAGTGAAGTAACCATCCTATGACTTCCATAGACCATGCAAAAGCAAGTGGAAAAGTTGCTCACAGTTCTCGTATATCTCTTATAAGACTTTGGTAGACTCCTTTGGTAAGACTGCTGCCTCCAAAGCATATTCAAAACCTGAGTCTACTTCCTTAATGAAACTACTTAATGAAAGCCTGCATCAAATAGCAGTAGTCTAGCTGGTCTTTCTTTCCCTTGAGATTAAACATCCTTCCTGTGGTTTGCATGCTGAGTACAGGATAGTTCTTGTGGCAGCTGTTAGTCTGAACAAACTTGACACCACAAAGACATCTCCTTGTCTGGACACAGAGTTATGCTGTTGTGTTTTCTCAGCTAATCTTAATTGATCATCTAAGACCAAAACTGCCAGTGTTTGATCTCTGAAGAATGCCACCTTCTATGACAGATGGGCAGTTAGGGCAATGCAATAGCATTTGTTCTTGGAAAAAGATCCCCAGAAAGAAGATCTCCTTATCTTGAAGATGATCAAGACAATTGTGTAGCTATAGCCATCTTCTAACCAGCAGGAAAGGAAAATATTGGAGCTCCTTTCCCCCAGTTCTTTTTTCTCCTCCCTTCCCTTACCCCCTTCCCTGCCAGCACAGAACCTGTCACTGTCATGGCTTAGGAAATGCTTTTTCACTACTTCTCCCTTCTTCAGACAGTCTCACGATATAAAGAACACAAGAACTGTCTGTCCAAAGTTATAGCTTGACTCTTGCACTGATGCTTTGCTTCCCAGCTGCATCCATGAGCAGCTCTAGTTTCACAGACCTTGCAGAAGATGGCCTACTGCTGCTCAGGGTCACACAGATTGAGAAATTGTCAGTCCTCTTCCCTAATGCCTGCTGCTGATTTCACAACCTCCCTCAACACAACTTCTCATTCCCCAAGGGTCCACTGTCACTACAGAACCTCCCTTAGCACACTCATCACTACCGAGTGTCCTCTTCTGACTGTAAAACATCTCCCAACACAAGCTGTCACCATACATTGTCCCCTACTACTTCACACTACCTGTTCTACTGTAGGGTCTCCTTGAACTCTGAAGCCAGCCTTATGACACCTCAGCAGCCACAATTTTGCAACCTCCCCTAGCATTACCCTTCAATACATGATGTCCGCTTCTGATGTCACAAGGTCTTTCAACACAGCTTAGCACCCACAGTATTGCCTGCCACTTCATACTGTCTTTCAGCACAGTCCCTCACCACACCTCAGGCACTTCTGATTTCACAAACTCCACGAAGACAGCCCCTGGCCATGTAGCATCCATTTCAAGTTTCACAACTTCCCTCCACACCCTGCCTTGTCCCCATCCTGCCCATCATCAAATTCACAACACACATTCACCATGGCTCTGTCAACAAACCCCTTGCCAGTATTCACTATCCAGCTGCAAAACCTCATTCATCTCACCATGCACAGTCCCTCCTTGTCCAAATCACAGCTCCCCTGAGCGTGACCTGCTGCCATAGTGGTGTCCAGAGCCAGGTGCCGAGGTAAGTGGAATGAAAATGGAGAAAAGACCTTTCTCCTTTCCTGGCACTAAGCACACCCCTATGGGGAATTATTTTGCAGCAGGAGGTAGCAGCAATTCTTCATTTGGAGTTGTGCATTAAGTCACCTCTGGTAGTCCATTTGGCTAGGGAAACAAAAGGACATGAATGTGATGCTAGCCAAGTTGCTGCCATGTGTGCCACTGGGTACAGAAAGTGGCAGGCTGACTCATACTAGGTTAGCAGGCCAGATGCTATTGGCCTGATCTCTGGCTTCTGTCATCTGCTGTTCCTCTTCCTTTCCCAAAGACTGTAAGACTTTGTTTACCTTCTTACCCAATACTCTTGTTTCCTGTAGTGACTACTGTTAACCCTCATTAAGCTGCCCAAGACTCCAGGTGACAGTAAAAGGATATTTAAGTTAGGGGACTATTTTCGCCAAGGCATTTCTTTACCAGTATTTATTCTCATTAACTGTAGGATTTCTGTTTTCACTGTGGAGATCGCTGGCATTCTGTGCAGAGGAGATGGAGACATTAACTATGTTGCTATCAGGCCATTCCACATTTCCAGAAATTTCAGCAAAACAAAGCAAAGGACAGTAGCTGAGACAATGTCTTTCCTGACATCCATGAGGCATAAGCTACAAATACACGGTAGAGTTCAGAGCCATGATGAATTTGACTTGGGCCTTGGTTGAGATGATATGCTGATATAAATCAGCATGTCTATTTGCTTCGTTGGTTTCATTTCATAGGTTCACCTTTGACTGCAGCTGCTCAGGTTAAGAAAGATGGGGCCCATCATGACAGTTGAGAGTTGTCCGCCCTAGGTTGTTTTGTTTAAAAGCTAGACGTCTATTTCACACCTAATCGCATCCTAAAATCAGTTCTGAGGTAGATCAGATGCATCTGCCTCCAGAGACATTCATTTTTTTGCGCAGAAGAGCCTAGAGTGACTAAGTCAGGGTTAAATTCGCTGACTTCCATCGGCGTTAAATAGGTGACTTCCTCCCTCAGTTTCCCAATGCGTAAATGAAGGATTTTTTTGACTGACTTGGTAATTCACTGACCTCTGTTAAAACATGCAAAATCTTGCAAAGAGGCTTTATTCACTGGATTTTCAGTGATGAAATTTCTGGTGAGATAGGACTTGGAGGGTCATCAAGAGGTCACCCAGGACATCTTCTGTCCCTATAAAAGCTTAATTGTACCACTCCTGAGAGAAATGAGCCCAACCTGTCCTTAAAAGACTCCTGTGATCGGAATTCTTTACCATCCCTGGAGGATGGTGACTCTTCCTACAGCTTGAGGTTTCTTTCTTTGTTTCCTTTAATGAGGATTTCTCTTTTACATGTTTTTTGGAATACACAGAAGTTAAAAAAGAAGAGAAAATATCTAGATTACAAATGGACTGTTTTAGCATTCACAATGCTAGGAAGCCAGAGCAGTGGACCTAATGGCCCTTTACACATGGGAAATCCATACAACTATCAGCTTGGAGTAAGGAAGAACTCCGAGAAGCGTTAGCTGGATAGGTCCATGCATATGCTTGTCCAGTTGAATACTCAGCTACTCCTTTGACTGTTATTTCTTATGGAGAAACCCTGAAATGCCTTTGTGATATCATTAGAAAAGCATTGACTGACAACTGTTTCTTTAAAATATATTTACTTAAACTTTTCAGTCAAGACAGAACTCATTCTCCTCCTTTGCCCCTTTCTTTCACGCCTTCCCTTCACCAAGCCTCCACCCCTCCCTCCTGCAGCCCCAAGAGCCCTTCAGGTGGAAGATTTCCTGGGAGAGGGTTAAAGGTTGGTACTTAAATGGTTTTCTTCTCAGCCCTTCTTGCAGCTGCTGGGGTATGCAAGCATCATTCAGCACACCCAGGTCACATCATCCACACAGCCTATTAAACCACTTCTCACACAGGCAGGAAACATCAAGATACACTTGTGACACACGAAAGCAAGTAATAAATTAGATGGGGTTGGATTATACACTAACAGCCACCTCCTAAGCAAGTTTTGGAAGATTTCCAGAAGCCATTCTATGTTCTTTAAAGGTGCTGTGCTCTAACACATTCATACCAGGAGAGACAGAAGTTGAGGAGATAAAGTTGTACAGCCCTTACACAAAATATTAGATCTCTAAACACAGGCGAGGTAAGTTTTGCAGCTTCTCTGGCTTCTCGCTTTGCTGCGCTTTGTTTGATTTGCTTTGCTTTCCTCTTCCTTTTCCTTTCTTCTTGCACAAATGTGAAAATACAGAAAGGAACTTCCACTGAAGTTATCAACTGTCTCTAGTTATCTTTGGCTAGAATCATATACAGAGCTAGTTCTACAGCCGCAGATTCGATTGCTTCGATATTATTCTTTTGTTTCCCATAACCACCTGAGATTTTAGGGAAGAATGCATGCAGTAAGGAGATGGTGCAATTTCTCTCCCTTTTTGAGATGTTAAGAGTACACATGAGATTCATTTTATTTTGCAGCTGATTGCATTATGTCATATAGCTCAGGTCTACCCCTGCAAAGGCACTTGAAGAGATAAGCCATAACTGGTGGCAATCCTCTACTGAATTAGTCATTCTAGTAATCCTCTTGGAGTCAACAGTAAGAAACGGGTACCTGCAGCACATGATTCATCACATCTACAAGTAGACTGGTCAGGTGTAATATGCCTAGCTTAGGTACAGGTGCCTACATGACTTAAGTCAATGAGATGAGATCAGACAGATGGGTAGTTTGTTAAATGCAGTTTGGTGGTGATGGAAAGGACCTTATCAAGCAAGATACATAGTCGAGCTGTCTGAATTGTAAATCGGTCCTTTTGTAGATGCACACCTTGTTTTTAGCTCAGGTGTTTGCCATCTGCTGGTATTCAGGCATATAGTTTCCCCTGACCATTTCTCTCTTGGTCACTCCTTTCTGACTGGCTAAATATGGCCCTGCGATTGCTGTGGTATGCTTCCAGTCATGCTCTGGCTTGGATGGAGCCCAGCTATTTCTTTTCGACTGGGTACTGCACAGCCATAAAGGTGTGCTCATTTCATCCCTGTCATTTATTTTGTTGAGAAGTCTACGTCGTTGCTCAGTAGAAGGAAGAGGGGTAGAAAGGATCACGACTTGGTAAGACGAGGGAGAAACTGACCTCCCGTTGTTCTTACTGATCCTTTTCCTTGTAGAAATATCTGAAAAGGAACCATCCATGTAAATTTTACCCTTCTGCTTGAAAAACTTTCATCTAGTGTAAGTACAACTGTAAGCATAGGAAAAGTCCCTAACTTTGCCCACTTCCTCTCTCGGCTTCACTTTGTGGGTTTGAAACTAATCTTGGCTTTTCTCAGTTTCAGTGTTTCCTGGGGATGCTTGATCCCTTTGTGCCTGCACGAGCCTTTCTGATTATGCTGCAGATGGAAGTAGTTGGTAGATAACTTGGCTTAACTGAATCATTCTGCCGATTTGCTCACAGATCACCAAGACAAATGAGAAGACCTGGTTGTGATGTAATTCTGCAGGACTTAAAATGGTGCATTTTAACACCAGCTGACGGGGAATGTTTTGATCCTAGAAGGAAGCCCATACAGTGGATATTTTTATTAAAAGAGTGCCTGCTTTTGGCTGACCTTAAACTCTCTGTGAAGAGTTTAATCTGGTGGTTCCCAGACTTCTTTGACCAAAGGAACTCTGGTGGTCTGGGTGCATAAAGGCAAGCTAGAGACGTTACACTCTTTCTAAAGATGTAGGCTACTCATTTATTAGTGACACGTAATGCTCGATGGGTTGTAGGTGGAATACAGGGTGAACCAAAGAAGTCCCATGTTTATGCTGGAATGTGACCTTGTCTCGAATGAGAAACTGTATGGATGTAGAAATGCCTAGGGACAAGGAGCTCAGCCATAACCTGAAAAAGGTGGATGGCATTGCAAAAAGCTCTGAGCTACTTTCAGGCACCAAAAGGGATTATTCTCTAAAGGTCATTCTAACCTGGTGGTGCTAATTTGCTTAAGCTCCTCATAGTGAATGGAGGAAAAAAGGGTTCTGCAAAGGACCCTCATTTAGTCATTCTGAATCAGCCTATGAATCAGACTTATACTGGCTGTTGAAGGAGTTTAGTTAGATTAGCTTCATTAAGCTAAGTTAACCCTTGAAAGCATCACGCAGAGCATATCAAAAATCACACTAGGTAAAATCAGTACAGTGCTGGGACAGAAGATCTCACAAGAGTCTTTCATTCTTCCTTCCTCTGATAGAAACAATGCTGAGATTTAGAACAATGTGAAATACTACATTAAGTCATATGTGCAATTTTTTTCCCCTCCATGATAGATAACCTTCCCAGAACTCGTTTTTCAGCCTGTGACATTTCATATTTACGTTTCAAAATGTCTATACACAAGAGAGTTCTTTTCTCTGCATGTGGGTACATTTCCCTTCTAAACAAGAATTCGAAGATCATGTGTACTTATAAAACAAATCATCATTCTGAGCAATATTTCCAGGTATTCTAAAAGACACCCATTTTACAAAGATTGCTGTCAGGGACTTTGTCTCCCCTAAGGGCAAACATGCTGCATTATCTGCCTTGTAGTGCCCAAGGTGAACACTCTGGCCTTGTCCTTAGTGCATGGAAGGCTACCAGCCATGGAGCCAGTCCTTCAAGATCCTGGAGGACCAGGATTAAGGAACATATCACAGAGTGCACCTATCTCTATGCCACCAAAGCCATGGTAGAAGCTTTGTACTGTGGAGAATTAAATAGCTGTGAAAAAATACATGACAGAAACTAAACACTTCATAAGCTTAATACTAATGCTATATCTTTCTTGGTTTGTATCCACTTCTGATATAGAATTCATTATTAATAATGAAAAAATGCTGATGAATCATGTGTCTGTCTTTATTTTCCCAGGTGAATAAGCTGTATATTGCATATTGCCACCCGTCTGATCAACATGGAGAATGTAAGCAGTGTGAAGGAATTCATTCTTCTGGGCCTTTCAAAGAACCAAGGGGTGCAGAAAATATGTTTTGTGGTGTTTTTGTTCTTCTATATTGTTACTGTGGCAGGAAATCTGCTCATCGTTGTCACTGTAGTTAGCAGTCAGCGTCTGAACTCCCCCATGTATTTCTTTCTCTGCCACCTGTCCATTGCAGATCTTTGCTTCTCTTCTGCCACAGCTCCCAAAATGATTGCTGACTTCCTTGTCGAAAAGAAAACCATTTCCTTTGGGGGTTGCATGGCACAGCTATTTGGGTTTCATATCTTCGGCGGCGCTGAGATCTTCATCCTCACAATGATGGCCTATGAGCGCTACTTTGCCATATGCAGACCCCTGCACTACACCACGCTCATGACCAGGCGTGTGTGTGGCTGGATGGTGATGGGTTCATGGGTGGGGGGCTTTGTGCACTCCCTGGTGCAGACCCTCATAACCGTTAGCCTCCCTTTTTGCGGTCCCAACAAAATTGACCACTACTTCTGTGATGTCCATCCCCTACTGCAACTGGCCTGTACCGACACCTATGTTGCAGGCATCATTGTTGTTGCCAATGGTGGAATGATTGCTTTAGTCTCTTTCTTCATCCTGGTCACGTCCTACATTGTCATTTTGTTATCCTTGAAAAGGCGAACGTCCGAGGCGCGGTACAAAGCCCTCTCCACCTGTGGGTCCCACATTGCTGTGGTGATTCTCTTCTTTGGGCCATGCACATTCACCTACATACGCCCATCCAGCAATCTCTCAGAGGACAAGAGGGTAGCTGTGTTTTACAATGTCATCACGCCCATGCTGAACCCACTCATCTACACGCTGAGAAATGAGGAGATGAAAAGTGCCATGAGAAAACTGTGGAATAGAAAAGTTTGGCGTGAAAAGGGTGAGGTGTAGAACTGTGGTAACATTTTCTCAGGAGCTGAGAAAATCAAGTCTCTCTCACTATAATTCCATTTTGGAAAATTTACTGAAAGCTCCCTTCTGAAGAAAAGCTTGGTTTTAGCTGTTGCAGTAATTAGGAAGACACTGAAAGTTCATGTTTTGATTGGAATGGCATTGTAAACTCTGTGACTAGCAGGGATTCCCTTTATGTTCTCTTTTTGAATAGCACAGGCCCAGGACTGGGGCTTCCAAGCACTGCTGAGACACCAGCAAATAAATACATGAATGCTATCAAAAATATTAAAATGTGTTCCAGGCAGAGCATCCCATTAGTCCGAGCTCTCCCAGGTGTAAACTTTCCGTCAGACAAACTCCATCTACTCTGTAATCTACTTAGCTAGGAAACGATGGCCCAAGGTGTCTGCAAGACTGTTGGTCACCTGCTGCTGGAAGCAATTGTACCAAAGGCTTCCTTCTCCTTTACTTTGGAGTAAATGCCTTCTTAGGAGTACTGCATTGTCATATGCTGAATCCATGGGTTAGCAATTAAACTGCTGATATTAGATGCTGGCTGGGTCATTTGCTGATGCAGGTGATATGAGGAGAAGCTTCTCCCCTTCCCATTCCAGTGCAACTCTCTGCCTTTCTGCAGTAGTTCACCTATCACTAATGCCCTCCTTCCTAGCCATCCCCTCGCCCTTCATCTCTGCCTCAGATTTTGCATTTTACTGTTTAGACTAATAGCGAATCAAAGATCCAAGTGAAAGTTAAATTGCTCACCATAGGAAATTGTCGCCACCAAAGAAAGCATTTGGGGACAAAGAAAGCATTGGGGGGCACAATTTTATGTGTCAGTGAAAAAAAAGAGTTGTTTGGGAATAATTCCTGTACGCAGGATAACTCCTGGCCCAACAGGGCACATCTACAGGCCCAGGCAAAGGAAGAAAAAAGTATTCCAAGGGAATAGCTGGAACAGCTACTCCTGCAGGAGGGAAGAGAAGAAATGTGAAGATGGAAGATTAAATCATCTCAGAGCCAGTCACAGCTGCCACAGGGAGGTTAGTTATAGCAGCTAAGGTTCTCCACAAGGACAAAGGAGCCACGAGGAGCCACGGGACCCTGACTCCTACCTTGCCAGGAGGAAAAGAGCAGACCAGCTGCCTGAGGGAGAAAGACATCTGTGTAATGCACTCTGAAAGTAACTAAAGCACTTTCTTTTTTCTTCCTTCACTTCACGTTCCCTGGAAACACTTGCTTGCACTTGTGTTGCACCTTAACATGGCTTAAGTGTGATTCAAGATAAGAAGGTGTTCCCTGCACAGGAGAGCGGCACATCTACAGACCAAACCCTGGGACAATGTTGCAAATGCTCTGGTTCCCCGAATGTCCTCTGCTCTATGCAGGGGGTGGCAGAGTGGGTTCCCATTTCACAGGCATGCACCAGTACACTGCGGACGTCTCAGTGTCTTCTCCTCACCGTGGTGGGTTATGTGGATGGCAGCCAGCAGGACGGAACTGGGATAAATCCTGATTCTCAAGGCTTAGAGGGATAGTGTCCCTCAGGCCTGGGCCAGCATGTCCCTCACCCAGCATTCACACTCTGTGGACACAGCTAAAGGTGGGACCATCCCCACCTATTTGTAGCAGTCTAAATTCTTCATGCAATGAAGGACAGTTGTCTAGCTGAGCACCATTGTCAACAGAGAGGGACAGGCGCCTTCAGAGGCTGGTCTGTCTCACCCGGGGTGGGGCAGGTAGAAAGACAGATGGGGCCCACTGACCCCCTTCATACTGAAACTGCTGAGGGGTTAGGGCACACGGCCAGTTCAAGCTAAGGCTTATAATTTTAAAACTGTTTGTTTGATTGTTTTTTAATGTTTTGGAGAAGAACGCCATGATTTTTCTGATTTCTCTTCCGGCTGCCGGGTGCTAGCAGGCAACAGCGGGACCATAGCTTATGGAAGGTTTCAACAACAACAACAGCATTGTATTCCTTACACATTGGCCCAGATTCTTATAATGACTTAATATGAGGACTAAACAGCTGCTTCTGTATTTTGCATTGCCTGAGTAACAATACCTGGCAAGTAGTGAGGCCTGACCACAAACATTTTTAAAGTCTTGAAATAATTTCCTCGTTTACTTCTTGTTTCAAACGTGTACAGACCAGATGTCTAAGTGCCAACAGTCATATAGCACAGTTATGATATCTATTTATGCTGCAAACGTGCAATGGTAAGAGCAAGTTAATAAGAAAGAAGAAAGCATATGTGAAATATTGGCTTAGAAGGGAAAAATATCTGACACGTGTAAGAGACATCTTTACGCAAAAAATGTTTGATTGCAAGGGTAATGTGAACACAAACTCTTACAAATGGTCAGCCATGATATTGATTTTAAATAGAAATGTTTCCAAAAGAAGCACATAGCTAATACTAAATGAAGTCCATTTATCTGGACAGCATTGGAAAGCAAGCAAGAAAGCAAGCAAACCCCCCCACAATGTGACATGGTCTAGGTGATCACGCTCCACAGTCACCCTGTAGAGATTACTCTAATAGTTGTCCAAAACATATATTTTAGCTCCCCATCCACTGATTCTTTCTGACAAAGAAAACTTCACATGCCTCTGCGATCTCGTTGCTTCTGGTAAGCTTGTGCTTCTGCTGTGCAATTTACTTGAAATATTTCTGCCACAACTTCCCCATCTGGAGAGAGAGAGAGAGAGAGAGCTGTTCTTGCAGATGCTCTTGGAAGTTGTTTTTGCAGAATGAGAAATGGAGCTAGACATTCAGGCTGTCCGTTCCATCCCCTGTAGCTTCCAGCCCTGGCAGAGATGTGGACTGCTCTCGTGACACACAAGAAGCAGCTTGGAGCTGAGAGGTTTTGATGAAACTGCCTGAAGTGGTCCGAGAGGTCATCAGAGGAGAATAGCAGGCAAACTGTTGGAGACTAGCAAATATAAACTGTAGAAGTTTTCTGATCTTGCTTCTTTGTTTTGTTCAAGCATGACTATGAAATCCTGCCTTTGAAAAGAGGCATTACTGTTGAGTGACTTTTGTGAGATGCATTTTATTAAGTAGAAAGAACTCAATTTTTTTTTACCCTTTGTTTTAATTGGTGTCGTCTTTGCTTATTTTTCAGTTATATGCCATTTCCAGAAATATCTGTCAAAAGGAAGTTTCTGGTGTTACAGAGTCAAGGAGTCAATAGGTAGCTGCAGCACTTCCTATGTACTCAATCTGAACTTTGAGATTAAGATCCCAAAGGACTTGCCAGTATTGTGGACATTGTTATGCAGTTCTTGCTGTCTATCTTTTCAGTGTAGAAACGGAACACTAGTGATACTTGCGTACTGCACTAGAGTGCAGCAAAGGTGAATACAAGGGTGTTGGTGAGTAAAGGAGATTCAGCAGCGGTGTATTTATTACCCCAGGGGCATCACAGGTGTGTTTATGGGGGTTTCCATGCCTAGTCCAGAACTTGGCTGAGGTGTACAAAAACCTTACTGACACATCGTTAATGCAGATTATCTCCAGTATTCACCCATGTACTGTGTGAAAGGTGGTCTGAGGAAATACAAGCCCGCTCTTTTGGAGACTGAGGTCGCAACCCAGAAACTCATGAGCAATAACTGGAACCAATCGACACAAGATGTAGCCCGGTACAGCACATATAGGACAATGACTCTCCTGCTTCAGGTTTCCTGGCATCCCTTGAACATGGTCTGATTTCACTTAGGGCGCCTTAAAGACAGTTTGTGCCTAAAGGCACATCTCTGCTAAACAGACATGAGGTAGGTGTCCACTTTACCTCCTCCAGAAGGATCTACACTGATAGTTGAAGTGATGTTAATTAGCCAGCTGCCTTGTGTCATGATGTGAATACTGATGGTTGCACAAAAATGCATGGACATTCTACCAGAGTCAGAGAGCAATAGCAAGGACTAGTTCTGTTGAATTCCTTCAGAGGGTTGAAAAAGAAGGTACATTCACTGCTTGAGCAGAATTCCTTAGGGGATGACTGACGTGTTGAGACTCAAATCAAAACATGCACTATCCTTCTCAGTCAGTTTTTCGTTTCCAAATCAACACTTCAAAAGTGGATGTTTAGGCAACCTAATGACTAGTCTTCCTTTTTAAAAGGGGCAAAGATCAGAAATATGAATCTGGAGGATATTTCCACCAACTCCCTCAAATAAATAAATGGAGCTCGCTGTTACACACTTCAGTAATACATTCTGAGTTAGATATCAACTGTCACTCCTTGAGAGAAGCATTGACTTTGAAAGGAAACTTTCCCCAAAAGGCATAAAAGGGAATACACTGATATTGAACATACCAGTGATCGACATGGATGTGTACTGATAACACTGTGTTTCTAATGCCATCACAGGTGGCTTTATTCTGTGCTTCAGGTCCTGTCTACGTGACGTATGTGAAGAACAAGAACAATGTGACGGAGTTTGTCTTCCAGGGACTCACACAAGATGATACGTTAGCAAAAGTATGCTTCACATTCTTCTTAGTCTTCTATGCCACTGTTATTCTTGGAAACCTGCTTATCATCAGCACTATACAGAACAGTCAACAGCTGGACTCTCCCACCCCATATTTCTTCCTGAGCTACTTGTCCATTGTAGATATCAGTTACTCTACTGTCACAGTTCCCAAACTCATTTGTGACCTTCTTGCTGAAAAGAAGACCATCTCTTTTGTGGGCTGCATAGCACAGCTCTTTGGGGTCCATCTCAACCATGGGGAGGCAAAGAGAAGTGTTCAGGAGGGACTTTCCAGGAATGTTATTCTATTTTTAGCATGGCTGTTCAGAATAGAACTGAAACTAAATTCAAAGTTTTATGTAGCTCTCATCTTTCTTTGGAAACTGTCAGTCAAAAGGATGTGAGCATACTGTCACCAGTCAAACCCGAGCCTTTGGGGTGGTATTGGGGCTTTTACCTTTAGACACCTTAGAGCTGTGTAAGTCTCAGGTCTAGGCTTCTCCTGGCATTAAGAGGAATAACTAGGTATTTTGAGAGGTTATGCTTTCCCACTAGCTCCTACGAGCTTCGGAGAGTGGTGTCTGCTCACGTTTCTACACAAAAAAAAGTGATGGTGGTGCTAAGCTTCCAAGAGAAAGCAAATCCTTCAGGATGGCACAGCACAAGCAGGTTTCATCTCACATATATTGGTGTGCTGACATGAGGTGCCTCAACTTGAGAGAGCTGCTGAAGACAGCAAGAGACCTTTGAGGGGACTGCGATTCATTGCATGGTAAAATAGGAGCATGAGAGGAGCAGGATGCTGCACTAGGTGTCTGCCTTACAGTGAAGGGTGACATACACTGTACTAGGCTTTCCAAGGCTCCCAGGAACATTGCTGGACACAGAGGTCATTCCCCGATGCCAGGCATTAACTAGGATTTTCATCAGTCTGTGCCAACCTGGTGTCTCTGGGAACGCTTCATTTAAAGGAGCTCTGCTAACACCTTTCCAAGGCATTGACCTTATGTCATAGCTGAGCTTTGTAATCTATCAGAGCAGCAATCAGTGCAGAGAGAGGTGTGCAGACATGACTCATTGCTGTGCAGGGAAGCTCTTTGATGACAACCTACCTGTCTTTTTCTGGAAGAGTAGTAGTGTACATTGCTCTTCCCAGAAACCTGTAAACATACACAGTAAAGTAAAATGATGCCTGTGGTTTCTTCTCAAGCTATTTCCTTCCTGTGAGCTGGGAGTCCACTGAAAGAGACAATTTTGGACAACTCAGAAATCTGGTTTAAAAAGCTCACATCTCTGTCCGAAGATAAGGACAGGACAACATTGATATGTGTAAAAACTGTGAACTTCACATATCTGATGATACTTAATAATCAGAAACAAGAGATAAACCTTGAGCTTCAGGCTCTGCAGCAACAGAAAGATGACAACTAGCAGCACCAAAAGGCTACATTTTCACATTCTTTTTCCTGCATTTTGGGACTGTCAGGCCAGTGGGATAATAGTGCATATAGTCCAAATGCTTTTACTACCCCGTGCATATTCTAATTTTAGCGTTACTGAGATAAACGGCTTCTGAGAGAGTGATGGCCTTTAATCATCACTACTTGATCAAAATTCAGACTATAACATACTGAAGATAAGTTTTCTCCCCAGCTGTGTGTCTTTGGGCAGAAATAATGATGTTTCGCAGTCATATCAGCTCTCTGGAAAATATGCTGGCAGCAGTTTGAAAGAAAGAGACTTGTAAAATCCTTCTTTAGGGTGCCATAGATGATCACAGGGACACAATCTTTGCTATAGTTATGCACAGCTTTAAGGAGAGGAAGTCAGGGGAAATAACAGCCCTAACAGGCTTGCAGTGAAATGCAAAGGGAATCCGCAAGACCTCTTTCCATCCCCCTTTGACTGTAAACCTTATGCAGAGGCAGGAACCTCTCACCCGTCTGAGATTAATTCTGTCACTTTCAGCTCAATAAAGATTTCAACTCCTTCTGCCAACTGAGGGACAGCATTTGTAAACTCAGCCAGAAGGGATGAAACATCGTTTAGCGCTAGAACACCCATCCTTAGAGCTAGCTTAGCTGAATTGATAAAAGGATTCCAAAGCCTTTCCCAACTTTCTCATCTCCCAGAAATGATTGGTCATTTATTCTCAAAATCACATTGATGGCAGACATGTAGTTGGTAAGTCACCATCTTATTCCGTCATTCTTTTAAGTGAAAGAACACTGCAGCTTGATTAACTTTCAGATTATGTCCAATGTCCTTAAAATAACTACCGGTTCACTCAGTTGCCTCAAGTGGATTGCTGATATGTGGAGATGAAAAGCAGGAATAAGTTCTTGTTACTTCACAATGGTAGCAAAATTAGAAGTCGATCTTTTCTGTATTTCTGTAGTTTTTTCATGTTTCCAGGCAGAAGGGGAAAAAGGAGGTAGTAATGAGTGACAGAAGAGGGAGATTTAACAGAAGAGGGACAGTTACTTTCGCTAGCGTTTGGGGGGCAAAAACACGGGTGTCTCTTCTCCAAGATTTCCTTTCCAGGACTTCAGGTTCTGTGTGTTGCACTGGAAGAGGCTACTCCTTTCAAATACTGAAGATGTAGCAGAAATGGCCATAAATTCAAATCACATTGCTTTTCCCCTCTTGAATATCTCTGAAAGCTTTTTCTCATCTTGACGGACTGGTGGTTTTCCTACATGAGCAAACGTTCCTAATAGAACAGAGAACTGCAATTCTGTGCCACGCACTCCTCAGGCAGGAGTCCTGTTTGTGCTTGGAACTTGCAAGTTAAAAGTCAGGATTCCTCCAGCTTTCAGCAGCAGAGGAACACAGTCTTTCAAGATAGAAGTTGCAGATACAACCAGTTAAAAGTCCACCTAAAATCACTTCTAACAATTAAGTACCTTTCTGAATCTCACCCTTGGAAGCTGATCAAATCTTCCTTGGAAGTCCTACTCTTTGTACCAAGGTTTTGATAAATTTTCCCCAAACAAAGTTCTCTTTCTAACAAGTCTGCTGAAGTTTCTCTAATATGACCTAAAACTCTCCTCAGAGCATCCTTCACCTCCTTATTCCTTAGGCTGTAGCTGGTAAGATTCAGCACTGGAGTCACCACTGTAGAGAACAGAGAGGCCCATTTATCTCAGTCCAATGAGTAGCTGCATATCGGGCTACCGCACATAAAAACGGTGCTGCCATAAAACAAGAAGAGAGCTCTCAGATGGGAAGCAGAGGTGGAGAAGGCTTTGCATCTGCCCTTGGAGGAGTGGATCCTCAGGGTGGTGGAGATGAGGTAGATGGAGGAGATGAGAATTGCCAGAGATGTGAAGATGCCACGAAACACACCAAAAATGTGAAGTACCATCTCTTTGCTATAGGTGTCAGAGCATGAAAGCTGGATCCTAGGGGGATGTCACAGAAATAATGACCGATAACACCAAAGTCACAGAAAGAGAATGTGAAGGTGGAGATAGTTTGCGCAAGTGCGTGGACAAAGCCAGTGAAAGAGGAGATGATTACCATCTGTGTACAGGCTTTTGAGGACATGACAGTTGCATAAAGGAGAGGGTTACAGAGAGCCACATGCAGTCATATGCCATTACTGCCAGCAGGAGACACACAGCACTAGCCATGAGGAGACAAGTGAATAGGTGTGCCACACAGGCACTGACTGAAGTGGCTCTCCTCACTGCTGAAGAGTTCACCAGCAACCTCGGGGAGATAGCTGAGGAGTAACAGAAATCCACAGAAGCCAAGTTACTGAGGGAAAGGTACACAGTGTGTGAAGCCGGGGGATCAACCTTCATCTACATGATCCTTCCAAGATTCCCTATTAATGTGCTTAAAAAAAGCGGGTTACCTTCACCTCTTGGCTTCCTGTTAGTCCAGAGAGGATAAAATCAATGGCCACACAGTGATTCCTCTCAGGCATGTTGCTAGCACACTCATGTTATCTCCCAACAAGAAACTGGTTCAACACCTAGAAGTAATGGGAAACTGGCAACACACAATTGATTGTCTCAGTAGCCACAAGGAAGTACGGCGCATTTTCATCACAGCTTCTGACTAGACTTCTTTAATTATGCATTGAAATGACTTGTGATACAAGGGAGTACTGTTCCTATTTTTCAGGTGAGATAAGAAAGCGCAGAAAGATAAAATAATTTATTCAAAAGGCAGCAGCAGCACTGTGAAACACAAGTCCTAGTCTGGCACTACAATGGTTTTCGTGTGCCCTCTTTCTCCTTTTTTAAGGAAAAAAGTCTGCTTTTCTTGAGGACATCTATGGAGCACCCTTCTCCCCTCACTCGTGGCCACGGTTGGGTGTACAGTATCATCCAAATGGCCCACTCCAAGGGCAATGGCCCACTTGTTCCTGAAGATACATGATCTTGACACTAGTTCAGACATCATTCTTTCTGTATTGCAATCACCAATACATTTTTTGCCTACTAGCTAACTCTCCCGGGCATTGGTAGCAGGGTAGTTAGAGCTCAGTATGGGCCACAAAGTCCATTAACGGGACAAAGCAGCCCCCGTTCAGCCTTGCTGAAATAGGAATATAATGGTTAGGCTGCAGCTGTGCCAACTTGCTAAGACCTGCCTTAATTACATGGACCTCCACCACCCTGACCTTTGGGACTGCAACTTGTAAACATACAAATAACAAATCCACATCCCGGCAGAAGAAAGTAAGAGTTTCCTCTCTTGAATGAAAGGTGCCAAGCACTAAATGGCAACAGCAGCAGGAAAACTCAGCTTTGCATCTTCCCAAAGAGGAGGAGATACCACAAGATCCTCCAGGTTTGGCTGAGAAAGGATTTCTCATTTGCTTGCATCCCTGTTGTCAAGGAAAAGTGGCCATTTTCTGCTCAGGAATAAATTGGGAAGAGTCACCAAATGGAATACTTTCCATTTAGAGGGGGAAAAATCTCATGCTAAAAGGGAAGGAATCCTGAACAAAAAGGGAATCACTCATCCCTGTAAAGGTTCTACCAGCTTCACCTCACATGAAAAATTATTGTTAATCTATTGGAGGTTACCAGTAACCTGGCTGACGCTCTCAAAGCGGAGTTCTTATCACGTGGGTGACTGAATGGAGGTTTCAATTCTTGCTGAGGTCTGTTTCTAGCATAGGCTTCAAGGTATTGCATATGTACAAAACTATTCTCTTACTGACCTGTTTCATCCAGAAAGGCAAGAGTAGATACTGTAGATACCAAGCCAGTTTATTCCCCGCTTGAGCCATATCTTCAGAAGTACTTGCCCATTTCAAGAAGCAGACAGCAGGATTAAAACCAGCCTATAATGGTTAGGTACACAGTTTAAGTGAGCAAAATGCTTACCCTGCTTAGATGCACAAAAGACCAGACTGCCTTTACACACGGAGTTATCTTTGCATAGCTGGCTGTTGTTTATCTCCAACCTACCCAACCTTTTCTGCCCTAAAGCACAGCAACTAGCCCAGTTAATTCTCAGAAAAGGGCTTCAATGAGCTTGCTATCAACAGGTTGCTCTCTTCCATGGACTACTTGGGAAACTGAAGGAGGAAATTTCCCTCTCCTGCCCCAACGTGAGGGATCGAACTCTGGATTAGGTGCAAATTTGTAGAATCTCCATCTGTGCTGACATTTAAAATTCAGCTGGATCGGGCCAGAGCAATCTGATCTGACTGAACCTGCTCTGAGGAGGAGGTTGGACTTGATGACCTCCAGAAATCCTTCCCAACCTAAATGATTCTATGATTCTATCTGCAGATTGAAAATGATCTTTTTGATCTCTAAAATGAAGAAATAGGGCTACCTTCCTTGCATGAAGGTGCGAGATATTTTAGGCAGTATTGTTCCCAGAAATAAACTCTTATTTCAAAAGCTACAAACATTTCATGTACCTTCGTAATAGTGAGTAGCTTCCTTCTTCACTACAAAGACATCTTACTGAAACAAATCAGAAGATTTATCTAAATAGAAAAACTTTAGGACTTCCCACTTGCAATAGAGCCCCTCCCTGCTCCAGATAAATGCCCAGATAAATGTTCTTTGCTTCAATGTTTGCAGAAATCTGCAATTCAGTACTGCCTTTAGAGCAACAGCTCATTCTTTTCCCTGTATGTTGCAGCTGACCTGCAGCCTGGGCATTGTGAAACATTAGTGGAGTGACATGCTGAGAAACAACTTCAATATGAAATGTGATATTCTAAATGTGATATTCTAAAATTCAGCTTGCCGCTTCGGAATTCTTTCTTCAGAAAAATGGTGTTACTGAAGTACTTGGTGTATTTAGGACACTCGATGCAGTTTAATGTCTGTAAATTAGATCTCCTGCAAGACACCAGGCCTTAATTAGGAGTCTCAGCAGATGCACTGTAATGAAGAATCTTTCTGTGAATTAATTTCCCCTACCCTTGGTTAGGGGTCTAGTCAACTTCTATTCTAGGCTCCCCCTATAGACAAAGGAAGCAATATCACCTTCAGAGGACAATTCATCCCATCTTAAGATAAGTGTGATAAGCAGAAGGAATCATCCTCTAAGGGTGTCTTTGTTGTCATTGATTATAGGACATGCCCGTCTCCTTCCCTGCCCTTACTACTTTTTACTAGTGGAACTGATGACATAAGTGTCCTAGCAAATTCAGTGAACCCTCGTCATGTCTGTCCCTATCAACTCACAAACAAAGCTTAACAAAGCTTTAGACTGCAAACTTTCATATAAATTCTTTTAATAATAACAAGACCATATTCATGTAAATAGCAGTACAGTGTAAGATATCAGAGGAATCAGTTCTGCTTATCTGACTCTGAAGAGCTGCAGTGCAACTCCGTGGAGTTTAAGCATTAAGTATGCCATCTGAATGTGAATCCACCTCTGTTATTAATTATGACCAAACTTGATAATTCTTCCTCTCATTAAAATGCACAGTCCTGATACACAGTTAGCTGTTTTTTCCACAGAAGACTCCTGTTGTCTCTAATAACACATCTACCCTTGGACTCGTGTCCTTTGTTAGATAACCTCTTTGGCTCATGGACCATCTAGTTTCAGGCAGCCTGCTCATCTGTGGAGCAGATATTTTGCTGTGATAACCTGTTCATCTGTGGACCATCCAGGCTCAGATTATGTGTCCATCCATCGGGGTAGATTTTTCTTCAAATGCAGATAGAAAATTCTTCAAGTAGGTAATCGCTGGTGATTTGCTTAGAGTTCTGGTGCCTCTGGCTTAACATTGCCTTTGTACTTCCACCCAATCCCACATATATTTTTTCTTCTAAGATCCTTGAATAATTAACTCTTTTGAAGAAAAGAAGAATAATGGTCTATTGGAAGATGTTGACATAGATATCATGCTTTAGTAAACAGTTTGCCATTAACCTCTCTCTGTTCTTGCAATATCACTGGACACTTATTGAAATTACTTTATGATAAGATGATGAAGACAGCTGTTCTGGGAAGCTGAGGAGCCTTTGAGACATATGAACAAAGACCCTTCCCCTGATTCTGGCAGGACTTTAAGGACATCTCTACCTGCCAGAAAAGCTAGCTTACTTGTGCTACTTCGAGGGCTTAGAGGTTGTTCGACAAACTGTTGGCCTTCAGAGCAGAGAGCTGAATTGGGTTACTCAGCTGAAGAGTGATCTGCTCTGACTGTCCCTAGCAGGGAAAGTCATCAGTGGGGCTTAGGCAGGCAGAAATGTCCCAGGTAACGCAGCCTTAGTGTGGGAACAAGAGAGAATTCAGGGAGAAAGATAAGGGGGCACAAGGGAAAAACAGTACGTGGTAGCCAAAGCACACCACCCTTTGCAACATGAGTAACGAACTAGCTGGTGAAGGCCAGACAGTTTGTTCCAGCTGCACGGCAGAGGAGGGAGCGATATGGAGGTATCTCGGTCCGCCCCGACCACAGGGGGTTGCATCCCAAAAAATAATTGCTGCTCACAGACTAACTGTTGACCTACAGTACCCCAGCCTCATTATCCCTGCTTACCATATTAAAAATCACGCCCTTTGCTGCATAATGATATGTAAATAAGGGGGGCATACCCCCAACAACCGCGCAGATGGCAATCTGGCCAATGAAGTATGTCGGCCATGCTTCCACATCCCACCTTCAGCAACTATAAAACAGAGGATAGCTCACTAAAGTTTTTGGAAGGGAAGAAAATTGAACCGCCGACCTGGTCACTGGAGATTGCTGACGAGCGAGCCTCCTTCTCCCCTCCCCCAAACAGGGACGCCTCCTTGGTAAGACTTGCGCCTCCGACAAACGTCGGATGTTACCCGGGAAAATATATTATTATTGAAAGCACTTAATTGTTAGTTTGAGCTCATAGAAAGAAAATTTGTAGCAGCAAGTGCTTTTATCAATGGCAATTCCGAACCTGTTGTATCTGTTGCTTTAAAAAAATCTTATTCTTTTTCTTTGCAAAACTGTCTCAGGGAAAGTCCTCAAACAGGGGGGCTCTGGCAGGCAAACGTAGATTATAAAGATAAGGAAGGGCCTTCCGTCCCTCCCTTTCACGCAACACTCAATTCAGGTGGGTACAGTGAAGGCAGAGGTCCAGTCAATTTATCAAAGGATTCAACTTCAGCCTTTAGAAGAGAAATTGAAGGGGAGGCCTATTTGTAGACTTCAGCTACTTAGTGCGAGGTTATAAAGATGAAGTCAGACTCTTAGAGATGCACAGAGAAAGGAGAAGAGGCAACAGGAACAAACTGCAGCAAGGGCAATTCCAACCAGAAATAAGAAACAAGAAATTCACCAGAGTGCTACAATGTTGGAAGCAGTGCCCAGAGAGGTGGTGGCCTCTTCATCCTTGGAGCTGTTCCAAACTCAGTTAGACAAGGCCCTGAGCAACCCAATATGGCTTGGAAGGTAGCCCTGCTCTGAACAGGGGGATTGGAATACAGACCTCTAGAAGTCCTTTCAGCTTCAATTATGTCATGATGCTGATATCGTCAGAGGAGGTTAGATGACTAGCTGAAACTAGAGACCTGATGTTTACATGAAGTAATGCTAGCACAGAGGAATCCCACCCCCAGTAATCGCTGGAAGGGGTGGTGTACCCAGAATGCATTTTGTTCTTTCGGCTTTATCTGGTGGGATACAAAATGGAATATAATCCAGTATCTGATAAAAGACTACACTTCTTCCTATAAATTTTGCCCTGTAGACTTTCATAACAATGGTATTATCACTTTTAGGATCTACTCAGACATTTAATTTTTTCCCCTCTCCCAGTGCATAGAAGTCTAGGCAGACTTGGCGTTGAAGGATCTTTCCATATACCTTGCATTACTATATTAAACAGTACCTCAGTACTTGCAGGAATGACTTACACACTGGTTCTATAGCGAGAGCTCACAAGAATATTCTAGCTGAATCTTATGCAGGAAATTCTTTACTGATAACCATTCTAGCAATTCATTACTATGATCAGCTATGATTTTGTATAGGCCCTCCAGAAATGACAAAAGGTAAACCACTTGTGAAATCCATGCGCTACTTGAAGTGCATGTGTAGCCAGGCATAAGAATGAGCACAAATTACCAGCACTACTTCGGAGAACAATCAAAAAAATCCCACTCTTGTTCCAGGAAGCATCCATGCATTTATTTATTGCAATGCCACTTTCCCTCTGGATGCACAGCTTGGTGTATATGTTACTGTTCCAACACTACCAACCAATAACTTTTGCAGTGTTAACGTGGATAATATTGTTGATCAATCACTCCTAAAGCCTCTTCTCTATGTTTGCAGTGTGTGCCTCTTACAAAATTAAGACTCCCAAGTATATGTTAGAAGATATGCTGGTATTCTGCAAGGATTACCAAACACAGGTCTACCTTATGCAATGCATGCATAGACCTTCGGCTGGAATAAATGCATGAGGTCCAGTTCTCTTTGTGTGTACTGCAGTAAGCCCTAGGACCATCAGAAATCACGTATCCCATGAAGTTTTGAAACAGAGAATGGAGCTAATCATTAGGTAATAAACCCAACAGATGCCAGAAATGGACACAGTGAACAGATACATTTCATGTGTGCCTAGGAGTAGAACTAGGGCTGTGCCCTTCCGTCTTCCCAAACTGGCTTAATGTGCTCTCCACTAGCTGAAAACTTTCCGAGTTACCCATCTTTTGTTGGACAGCCACAAGAGGGCAATACTTCATACAAAATCTCTCTGTGATACACGGCTCCAAAATACAGTGCTGTACAGATAGCCAAGTGATGATGTGCTAATACTAGCCAAACGAATGCACCTCCTGCCTGTGAGATGCTCCCTTTCTGGACCTTCTAACCTGAGACCTTACATCTAGATCCCAGTGCTGATAATCCAATCCTGTCACAATGCAATGTCTGACATTCTGCTAAACCATACATCGCTAGCCATTAGCATGAAGTACGTGGTAAAGCTAACTATCTCATCAAAATGCACACGTCTAAAAGGTAGTGGTGTAGTTGTATGTGAAAGTATAAATAAGTTCAAGGAGAGCTTCACGTCATGTGTCTTAGAAACCTCTTTCAGGTTGGGATGCATTGCGCCTTCAAGGTGAGAGTCTCCCATGACTATGGAGAGAGCTTTGGGCTGCTGGCTCTCAGTGACACCTCTAGTTTTCAGATGTGTCATTGTAGGCATGTTCTTAGTTGTACCGGGTAATTAAAAGTAGAAACATAGGGCAGTGTCTGAGATATCTTCTTAGCCATATCTAATGAGGCCTTCCAATTAACCAGGTTGGTTGTGATGTGTTAGCCCAAGACTACAAAGGTCTAGGCTCGTGAATATGATGTTACTGATCCTCAAGATGCTTGTGAACTATATGTGCCGCTATTATGTACCAAATGCAAATGCCGACTTTAAGGCCTTAGGAAAATATCAGCAATTACCAAAAGCGTCCTCAGCTGTGTCTGTGTTATGCTGTTCTTTTTATCAGCTTTGTCATACGGTTACCAAGGCCCAGTGAATTTTACCTAAGTAGAGAAATATTTCATAACAATAGCATTACTAGCCTCTCTCTATTCTAGATACTGAAATATTCAGTCCATATGCAATAATTGCAGTACTTGTGAAGTATTACTCAGGAAAAAAAAAAGGAGGCCTTTAGCCCAGTTGCAAGTAGATGTTACATATTGCTTGTAAAAAGGGCATTCTGCCTTTGGATAAAAATCCCATTTCACAGGTAGTATTCTTCACCTACAAATACTTCAAAGTAGTTTGGAGGTACTTGGGTGGTGCAACTCCCTCAAATGTTACTATTTCATACGCCTAACTTGCAGGATATATGTAGTGCAGCGTAAACTCCTTATTCCAGATTTTATTAATCCCAATGGCTCTATCATCCAAAGCCACCTGCTACTACTCAACCTGCTTATTTTGGTATGCTCACCACAGGAAATTTCTAATTGAGGATGCGCACTTTAAATTACAGTTCTTCCATTTTGTTTTATGATGAAATAGTAATTAAACAAAAAAAATCTCAGGAGTCTATTTGGAGAATACATGCATGCACTAGTTGATGATATGCTGGGCCCAGATAATCGCAGGCCTGTTGGGGGAGCAATTTAAATCAAAAGTTTTGAACACATGCCTCTGAATTCAGCGAGTCCTTGGAAAAATAGTTCTTCCTTTGAGCCCTGCTTTCCAGGTCAACACCTCTCAGTGGCATTTTTGGTTGCAGAAAACTCAGCCCTGGCCCTCTTGGCCCACCAGGAGAGTCTCTCTCCCTCTGTCACTTCAGAGGCCTCGCTCTGGCCAAGTCCTGCAGCACACTGCCCCCCTGCAACTCTCAGCTGTCTCTAACCTGCATTCAAACTGCAGATTCCCTACCAAACTCCTGCCCTGCCAAAGGCAATTGCTTTCCAAAAGGCTCTCTAAGGTCAGGATGTTTGGGGCAACTGAAATCTCCTGGAGTTTCATCTCGATCCACAGTGCAGCAACCAGGACAAGACAAATAAGCAGCCATTCCCCTGGTGCCCAGCCACACGCTTTTACATCTATACACTCATTATTATCGCAACTTCCTGGCTGTTTTTTTTTTTTTCCCCCTAGATTTTGAATCCTAGCTTTGGATCTCAAAGCAAATAGAAAGCTTGGAAGGAGAGGAAAAGTCTTTTTATGCATGCCATACTGCTGTTTTATTTAGGCCTCTTCTTTGCACTGTGCATGCTACTGCATTGTGTAACCCTGCAGACTGGTGCTTCCACCGAGGGTCGTCGGCCTTATACCTGAGGAGCCGTCACTATGGGGTTTAAGTAGGCAGCAGAGGGGCAAGTGTTTGTCTGGAGAAGGGCTTTGTTCAGCCCTCTCATGCCACACCAGGACTGTGTTCCTGGAGTAATGCGATCAAAGCAATCTGATTTTGACTAATAGTGGGATTAATGAGCTTTGTCAGGTCTTGAGCTGTCCAACTAAGGATGCTCGTTATGACCCCAGGCCAATTACAGACTTAGCTTCTGCCTTTAGACATGGGGCTGAGAACGATCCTTTTTTCTTTCATGGCCATTTGTGTTTCAGACATAGAGACAAGATGCTCTGAGGTAGTTCTGTTGCAAGGGAATAATCCCTCCCTGCAGCTGACATTGCAGGTGGGCTCCATCCTCCCTGCTAGGCTCCCTCAGAATGTTCTTTATTCTAAAATTAAATGAAAAATTGGGTTTCTAATGAAAACTTTGTCCCCTATTTTCCAGGTTCTGCAAAGGAGATGGAGTAGCAAGAAGAAATCTGCAGAGTAGGAGGCCTGGGACAGCAGAAGAAGACAGGGAAACTTGTGAAATGGCCTCATCTTTGCCAGAAACCATTTCTGAGTTTACTGCCTTTGCTATGTAGACCAAATTGGTCAGTCAGCTGTGTTTCATCCCAGCAAAAAACAGAGTAGTTCAAAACCAGCTCAGTCCAGGCAGTTTTAAGCTGAAGCCCCACTAGTGCAATGCAGCCAGCTCTGTTTGACCCATCATCTTTAAATGAAATAGATTAGACCAGGGTCTCTGTGGGGTTTTTGGAGATACAGCAAAAGCATTGTAGAGATCCTGCCAGTTTTCACAGGCTGCTTTTCCTTCAAGGCGGTCTCTCACTGTCCCTAGATTAGAGCAATAATCACGTCTGACTGTAAGATGAGAGAGCTGCTAATTTCAAGGAGTGAAAGAACTTGAGATTTTAATGATGCACACTGGAGCCAATTTAAACACTCTCGCAAACTCACTTGCCAAGTTGCATCATTGCAATTTGTCAGGCACGAGTTTCTTAACTGTACCTACGGAGACCTTACTAAAATCATCCTAAGTCATTTCCTGGAGAGACAAACCAATTATATTAAATTGCTTGCCTTGAGTCTTTAGACACAGGCTCCTTAAAGCTGTAACCTACCTGGAATTTGCATTTGGCTTCCTCGTCAAAGTCAGAGTGATTAGTTCAAATCAATACACATAATAATCTGCGTAGGGTTTCCTCAGAGAAAAGCAAAGGAAATCAGACATTTCCCCGGAGGAAAGGTAAAGCCTAAAAAAAGAAACTAGGAAATTACAGTTTCACAATTACAGATCAAGCAATTAAACAAAATCTGAAATGCCACAGTTTTGTTCTTATGGCTATGTTAGCATCCGTCAAATATTACTAGTCATCAGTTAATAAGTATCAGCCTGACGTGCCTGTTTTCCACAGTCTCTCCATTTTGCCTCACCAGCACAAAATGTCTTCTTAAAGGCATACATCTTAATGCTGAGAGAAATCAAACTGGCAACAGAGGAATCCAGTGCTGAAGTCCATCACTTCCACAATTTATGAAACAGGTTGCCCCTTCCGGAAAAAAAAAAAAAAAAGAACTTTAATAATAAAATAATTGAAATTTGACAGTATACATAATCCAGCCCAATTTGTTCTCTCTCCTGCCACCTCTCTCAGGTTATTAGGCAGAGCAGAGGGGTTGCCTTGGGCAGCAGATTAGTAATGGCAGCAAAATTGCCAAGACCCCAGCAGAGCAGAATCCTGGAAAATTTCAGTGGGGCATAAATGGAGGTGGTCACTGAAGGAGTGGGGCAGGGAAGGAAGAACAGCCCCCTCCCCAAACTGGCAACTGTGTCCTTGTTTTTTTCTGTATCCTTAGCAGCGGGTAGTGAATTCCAGCTCTTCAGGGCTGTCCCTGCACAGCTCTGTGGCCTCCTCTGCAAGGCCATGGCTGAAGAAGGTAGAGTCCAGGGGTTGGGGGAACCTGGATGTGTTGGTGGCCGCACAGGCTACAGCCAACACCGAGGGGGTCTGTGAAGGAAGTGCCAAGGTCTGGCTGAACTCCTGGAGCAAGGGACTCAGCTGAGGAAGACTCCAGGGACTGTTTGGGGAAAGAATGGTCCCGCTGTGGTGGCCTGGTTAGGTTGTGCGTGAGGACGCTGACTCTGGATGGAGGGAAGGCAAAGGAAGGGAGGAGAGGACTAAAAGGAGACATGGCTCAGCCTAGCAGGAGGAGAAGAAATGAGTAATTGGAGCAAGTGACAGAAGCGAGTGTGAGAAGTGCAGTTTAGGGCACTACCTAGATAAGCTCAAGCAGCTGGAAGTCCAGACTGGCACTCAACCTAGCCTCCACAGGTAACGACACAGACTGTGAATGCTCGTAATGGCAGAACTGAGCTGAGGCCAGGGTTTACCTTGTTTCAAGCAATGACAGGCTGTGAGGCGATCAGAAATTGCAAAAAAGTCATTTATGCATCCTCTGCAGACATGTCCCTCATTTGTAGCTGGCTAACTCTGCTCCTAAATTCACTGCTTCCACCATTCTGTTATTTCTCCCTGAAGTCCAGCTGAGCCCCTTCACTTTTGGGCCATAGCCACCTGCTGCTATTTCAGTCTGCCCTCACCCCCATGCATATCTGAAGACCTCTTTCGCAAAAGCTGTTCCTGTGAGGTAATTACATACTCAGTTATTTCCAGCTGATAAACCTCGTGTGCTTAGAGATGCATGTGATGGACACACGTGCAGAATTACCACTAACTTAAAAGCCCCAGTATTCCTCCATGCATCCCACAGGGCCTCCATCTTCCCACAGGTCCCCTTCCCGCTTCCAGCACAACATCTCCCAAGGAAAAATAAATAAATAAATAAATAAATAAATAATCTCTGTAAGTGCTCCTATTCCCATGTTTTTAGCACTTCCTTTTAAACCAACTGCCCAGCTAGTCAGCTGGTATAGTTTGACTTTGATCCATTGTTACATTTGAGACGGAGAAGCACTCCAGTTTCCAAAGCATTTTTCATACCTACTTTCTTGTCCAATTTCATTTAATTTAAAACACTCTATTACTACATATTATATGACTGTATTGCAATGTCTATGACATACATTCTGAAATGTCTAATGATTTCTTTGTTGAAGTTAAATGTTTCAAAATGATCAAAATGAAACATTTTGATATTTCTCAATTGAAATTTAGCATAATTGACCCAGAAGACATTTCAGTGTTTCAACATTGCTCTCTCATGCAAAAGGAAGATTAGAGAAGTAGGAATTCACCATTGAAGAGAAACACTGTTTGCCAAAGATGGGAGATCCTTGGAGAGCAGCCTCCACCAGGAATATCAATGACTCCCCCACTGCTTCTGACCTTCCTTCTCTTTCTGCAGGTGTGGGAGTGAGGGCAAATTTAAGATAGCATTTAAAATACCAGCAGAAAATGAGTGGAAATGGAAAAGGTCCCACTTCCCTGTAAGATGAGTTTGCAAGAGAGAGATGATGAATTATCTTCTTGAATGGCCTGTCCCCTTCCTTTACTACAAAGGCAGCTTAGACAACTAGATTAGATTCAGTCACCTAACTTTTAAATAGCTTAACTGCAGGGAGATGAATCCCATCTGCTGTATAGACATGTGGCATGTGCTCAAGATCCATGATGGGTCTGGATCTACTGCACAGCTCTGTCCAGGAGATGCATTTCACATTCTCTGAAATATCACACTGAGCTGCACCCTGTGCTGTTCTGACTGTCTTTATGTGCACGGTAAACTATGCACATCCCGAAATCTGGGATGCACTGAACCTAATCTACATGACATGGAGAAAGCATGTGTGAAATTGCACGTGCATGTGTAAAAAAACAAAACCAAAAACCCTTCCCTGGAAATCCACCAGCCTTACCCTCCCAAGCCTGCAGTTCTGCACCATGCCATCACACCATATTTCCATACCACAGCAATGCAGGAGGCCAGGCTCCATGATTACTCTTTCAAATGCTCATGGGTGTGAAATGCTTGGGGAAAACATACGGGAAGACTTCCTTGCTGAGCTTTAGCTGTATGCAAGTGACCTATTTAAAGCTAATCAGGCTTCCTCTGTGTTCATCAGAGAGAAAGAAGTTAGCATCTTCACAGAGCGCTTCTTCCTTAGGGTTGGTTGAATCATCTCCAGGAACTGCCTGTCTCTCTCCATTGAGTCCAGAGGGGGTTTAGATGACTAGATTAGGTTCAGACAAATCTTTTAGGTGCTTCCTGGTATATGACATGAGCGTTTTCACCCACACCCCTCCCTAATTTCTCCCTTTTATCTCTACTGAGAGATCTCCAACCACCTAGGCACCAGCATGAGGTCCTTCAGTAGGATGCCTGAATTTAGGCGAGATGAACTGAATCCTAAGAGTCAGTTACTCTAACACAAACAGATAATGTAACTCCCTGTATTTCTCTTGTTGGCAGATGTTGAACTTTTGACGTATTTGGTGACATAATTAATACGTTCATAATGGATAATTTGCTGAAGGAGCACAGTAACTTAGTTCCTGCAAGGTGGAAGTTTCACAGTTATTCAGTTCACCTCACAGAAGAAAATCCTCTTGTCTTCCCTTTACTCTGCTTCCCCAAATACTTGTGCTGCCTCCCCAGCTATAATACTGGATTGTGTCACTTCCTCCTTTACCTATGGATGTCCCCTTGTATGACTTTTCATAATTAACTTGTGCAGGAGAATTATGACAATTTTCAGAAAAGTTTTTTAAAATATAGCGCCCTACTATGGCTAAAGAAAATCCAACAAATAAAATAGCCATCTTCCACTTACCGGAAAACATCAGCACCAGTGTATACGCGTTTACATACACTCAGGTTTGTGCCTTCGCCATCTGGTGGCAAAGCACGATCATAGCATGTCCACAGAGCTGAGAAAGTTTTTGGACCCTATGTATTTGTTTGAAAACGAGAATTCTAAATAAGTAAGATGGTTGGGAAAGCTTCCGTTTTTCAACATTTATTGATAATATCATCAGTTATATATATATACATCATTTTGAGATCTTCTATTTTGTAAATAGGTGATACTTATTGTTTACTGCTGCTACTTGTTTTAATGTATCATCTTGTATTATATTGTACTGAACAACATTGCATTGCATCATATCTGAATGTTGTGGCACAAAAATATCCGACATGCTCTTTTCAGATAGTTGACTATGCATCTAGTCATAGGCTTGAGCAAAAGGCTGTCCCAGCTCATTCCAGTTATAGCTGAGCACACTGATTTATCTTACCCAAATTTAAACCTCTGCAGCAGATTTGAGTCCATCTGACCTCACCAATCTAATCTTCCTTTAAGCTTAATAAAAAAAAAAAAGGGCACTTCTTGGGCACTGGTCATCTTTTCTTAGAAGAGACGTCTTCATACCCCGGGATCCATGAATCTTCTTTGTAAACTACGAAGAACACGAGATGAACAGCTTAGGTGAAGGCAATTACTTCTGAGATCATATCTCTTACATCATAGACAGCCAAAGTGCAGACAGCAAAAACCTCACATCTTGTCCTTCAAACTGGGGAATACAAGTCAGTGAGTGTAATTAGAACCCGGTTACTTTCTCATGTATCCTGAAATATTGGAGCTGAGAAAGATATCTGAGCCATATTACATACTAAGATCAAATTAAAAAAAAAGTACTTCTCTTCTTCTTTTTTCTAACTCTTACATTGTGTAGGAGAGGATTTACTAGTTACACTGGTTAGTATGAAATTTGCATTTTCCTGGCCTTAGAAATTAGTAGCTGAAAGATCTATTTCCCATCTCTAGTTTCTTTGCTATGAAGGATGGCCATTCATTTTCTTACACCCACTGCTTAATCCTGCCTGCTACAGCACTGGATTTCAACACAGGTGGAGTTGCTTGCTTTCTAAAATGGGAAGTAACATCTGTGTTCACTTTGGAAGTTCCTGTATGATCCAGGCATAAGTTGCTATGTAATTGCTTCTGAGACTTTTTTTTTTTTTCTTTCAGTAAGGACTGGATTATTTACCAGATTTGCTTATAGACCCTTGATCTCCAGATGTCTATACATACATATAGAAGCTCCATCGTTAACCAGATAGATAAAAGCCTGTTCAGATCTCCTTCTTTTTCAGAGTGCTGGGTATTACCAAGAGTGGAATAAATCCAAATCTTCTCAACATTTTGGAAAGAGACCATCTCTGTTATACAAAACTGAAATAACAGAGATAAAGTCTGTTTCTATTTAAAAGTAGACTGAAATTTAGCAAAACATCATTTCAGGACAATGTGGAACGAGAATGTTACAGTCTGGGAATCCTAGAATAGCCTCATTTTCACACGTGTTCTTTGTGGCTTGTATGTCCAATTTATTGATAGAATTGATACAGCAGCAGCAGATTGTAGTGATGTATTCTTCCATGCAAACAAATTGCAGTTACTTACCTTTGGTTTAATAAAGACATGATAAGTGAAAATGGATATGAATTTAACTCTTTTCATAGTCGTGGAGTTTAAGTGCAGCTGACATCTACTCTGGAATATCATTGTAATCCCAGGCAGAGAAATGCATTTGAAACCTTATTTTCCCCAGAGATGCTGACCATCCATTTCTGTCTTCACAGGTAACTTTGTATATCCTGCACACCTTCAAAAGTCAGCTCATGAATTCATACCTCCATGTACCTACTAGTCAGACAGTCAGTTTGTTATGAGTGTGAATGGAGCTTGGTTTGGTGCAGGAACGAGCAGAATTAATTAAAGAGTGTTTTCTATCAGACATTTGTCTAGTAGAATGCCATCAAGTTGACTGGAAACAGTTGGAATCCAACCAGTGGACTTTAATATCCTTTTCTGAATTAAAAAAATATTAGTATCACAGTTATAAATACAGCTCTGAAGGAATAGTTGGTTTATTTGTAATAAATCTGGAGTAGCTCTACATGCATATGCCTGCTTATGGAATTCATCTCACCTAGAGGTATACCTTTAAGCATGCCTTCGTTTCTGTCTTCCATCTTAGTTTCTTCTCAATAGGGAGGGGGAGGAAAAAAAAGTAACAGGTGTTTTTACAGAATGGTTCATGTGAGTATCTTAGACATCTGCTACAGGATGAGATGAGTTATGCCATAGAAGTGCCCATTTTTTCCTTCCTTTTCCCTATTCAGGATGTGTAGAATGATAAGCTCAGGAGGCTGCAGCCAGGGCCTGTCCCTCTGGCCCTGAGCCAGGTGGGCAGAGAAGACCTGGAGATGGTAGCCGAGTTCAACCAAGAGTCCAGATGACCAGGAGAGTTCCTGGTGATGAAGCAGGTGTGAGGTCAAGCTGAGAAGTCAGCCTGCGGGTCAGAGCCAGGATCAGGCCTGGTGAGGGTAACCAGGGACAGAGAGAGTCCAGTGCCTACTGGGCAGGCCCAAAGTGACAAGATAGGTGCAGGGTCAAGCTGGGAAGTCAGTCCACAGGGCAGGGTCCAGAGCAATGGAGTCTGCACGCTGAGCTGAGCTGAGCTGAGCTGAGCTGGAGATCAGTGCTCCTCTAGGGTAGCTCAGACAGAAACTGAAGGCCCAGGGTTGAGCTTAAATGGGGCTCCTGGGCCCATGGGCAGGAGGTGCCAGTGGCTGCCTCAGGCGAGGATGATCAGGCCCATTAAGGCCTGTTAGTGCCCTCAGACCCTGGAAACAGTAGTAATTGAAATGCTCACTAGCATATGGAATTTTGATTTAAGAATTCAAAGAACTGGGAAATGTTACTACCTCTTTAAGGTCTGTCAGAGACCATTTCTTCTGTTTCCAGTCTCATTTAGCCTACTTCCCACTAAGAACTCTTGAACATTGATACATATGTATTTACCATTATTAGACTGTGACTTAGTGGCATTCATAGTGCTCCAGCTTCACACTGGCACAATCTAGGTAGATAATGTATGTTACAGCTGGTTTGAGATAACACAGACAAGTGATTACATTTCAGAATGGCATTTTGGATGAAATCAGTATTGTCCTCATTGACCAAAGGAAGTAAGCTGCTCACTGCTAGTGGGAGCATATGATCATGATCGGTTTTTGCCAGTTGTTCTCCAGAGTGTATCAAGACAAGATTGCTTACCTAATGTGAACAAATATCTGAGCAAAACGGCAGGAGAAAATTACACCACAGTAGCTGAGTTCCTCCTCCTAGATCTAATCAACAAGGCAGAAGCACAGCCCACTCTCATTGTAATGCTTTTAATTATTTGCCTGATGACTGTAGTTGGAAATCTGGGCTTGACCGCATTGATAAGGATTGTTTCCCCAAACCATCCTCCCAAATAGCTTTTCCTTAGCCATTTGGCAGTCTTAGACCTCTGCTGCTCAGGCATCACCCCCAGGACGGTGGCCAGTCTCTTAGCAGAGAGCAAAGCTGTCTTGTTTGGTGGCTGTGCTGCCCAGACGTGTTGTTTCTCTACATTTTGCACCAACGAATGTTTCATTCTGGCTGTGATGGCATATGACCAGCTGTAAACCACTGCTATACAAAGCTGTCATGTCATGAAGCCTCAGCATCCAGCTGTGACTTGGTTCTTACTTTTGTGGGTCTCTAATCTCAATGACACACAGCAGCTGTGCCTTTTGGGTGTCCTTCTGCCATTCCAGCATCACCAGTCACTTCTGTGGTGTGGTACCCCTGATCTGTGGTATCTCCTGCTCTGACATCGGGGTTAACAAGATCATCCTCGCAGCATTTTGCATCTTAGGTGACATCTTTGTCATACTGGAGGTACGCATTTTGCTACATCTACATCATCTCTGCCATCCTGGAGTGTCACTCCAGCAAGGGAAGGCACAAAGCCTTCTCCACCTGTGCACTTGATAGTTTTTGCCATATCCTTTGGCACTCCAGCTACACACCCCACAGCTCTGGCTCCTTGCCTGACCAAGACCAGGTGATGTCTGTGTTTTATACAATGGTAAGCCACACAGTCTACAGCTTGAGGACCAAGGAGGTCCTCAAAATGAGGCACTGAACAGACTGTTACATGGAGAAAATTGTTTGTCAGTCAATAAAACCTCCAAAGGAGTTGGAACAGGTGCTTAAAAAATTAAAATGATGAGTACAGCTGTTCATGGATGAATTTATTCTGAAATAATTGCTCATTATGCAACAGAAGTAGGAGAAAAGTGAATGCAGAAGTGAAGAAAGATATAACTGTAATATTAAAGACTTTTCTGTAATAGCAAGAGCTACAGCTTTACTGTGAGAAAGTACAATTGTGACACTTTTGAAGGCGATTATTTTCACCTAAGTTTTTACTTTCATGTCTGATGCCTTGAAGACATCCCAGCTTTGTTTTTGACTGTTGCTAACTAGTACCAGTTCAGCAGTATCGCTTCCATGTTCTATTTCCATTCCCTTACCTCATACATCCTTGTAGTCTTTTTTTTCCTGACTCCCAGTCTGAAGGTGATCATTAACCTTTCAGTAAAACCGGGTCACATTCATCAGGCACCTTAAACTCTTTACAGTATTAGTGATGTGGGAGAGCAGCCACTGTAAGCACAGTCTAACTAAGGCTGCGTTACCTGGGACATTTCTGCCTGCCTAAGCCCCACTGATGACTTTCCCTGCTAGGGACAGTCAGAGCAGATCACTCTTCAGCTGAGTAACCCAATTCAGCTCTCTGCTCTGAAGGCCAACAGTTTGTCGAACAACCTCTAAGCCCTCGAAGTAGCACAAGTAATCTAGCTTTCCTGGCAGGTAGAGATGTCCTTAAACTCCTGCCAGAATCAGGGGAAGGGTCTTTGTTCATATTTCTCAAAGGCTCCTCAGCTTCCCAGAACAGCTGTCTTCATCATCTTATCGTAAAGTAATTTCAATAAGTGTCCAGTGATATTGCAAGAACAGAGAGAGGTTAATGGCAAGCTGTTACTAAAGCATGATATCTATGTCAACATCTTCCAATAGACCATTATTTTTCTTTTCTTCAAAAGAGTTAATTATTCAAGGATCTTAGAAGAAAAAATATATGTGGGATTGGGTGGAAGTGCAAAGGCAGTGTTAAGCCAGAGGCACCAGAACTCTAAGCAAATCACCAGCGATTACCTACTTGAAGAATTTTCTATCTGCATTTGAAGAAAAATGGATGGACACATAATCTGAGCCTGGATGGTCCACAGATGAACAGGTTATCACAGCAAAATATCTGCTCCACAGATGAGCAGGCTGCCTGAAACTAGATGGTCCATGAGCCAAAGAGGTTAGCTAACAAAGGGCACGAGTCCAAGGGTAGATGTGTTATTAGAGACAACAGGAGTCTTCTGTGGAAAAAACAGCTAACTGTGTATCAGGACCGTGCATTTTAATGAGAGGAAGAATTATCAAGTTTGGTCATAATCAATAACAGAGGTGGATTCACATTCAGATGGCATACTTAATGCTTAAACTCCAAGGAGTTGCACTGCAGCTCTTCAGAGTCAGATAAGCAGAACTGATTCCTCTGATATCTTACACTGTACTGCTATTTACGTGAATATGGTCTTGTTATTATTAAAAGAATTTGTATTAAAGTTTGCAGTCTAAAGCTTTGTTAAGCTTTGTTTGTGAGTTGATAGGGACAGACATGACGAGGGTTCACTGAATTTGCTAGGACACTTATGTCATCAGTTCCACTAGTAAAAAGTAGTAAGGGCAGGGAAGGAGACGGGCATGTCCTATAATCAATGACAACAAAGACACCCTTAGAGGATGATTCCTTCTGCTTATCACACTTATCTTAAGATGGGATGAATTGTCCTTTGAAGGTGATATTGCTCCCTTTGTCTATAGGGGGAGCCTAGAATAGATGTTGTCTGGACCCCTAACCAAGCGTAGGGGAAATTAATTCACAGAAGGATTCTTCATTACAGTGCATCTGCTGAGATTCCTGATTAAGGCCTGGTGTCTTGCAGGAGATCTAATTTACAGACATTAAACTGCATCGAGAGTCCTAAATACACCAAGTACTTCAGTAACACCATTTTTCTGAAGAAAGAATTCCAAAGCGGCAAGTTGAGTTTTAGAATATCACATTTCATATAGAAGTTGTTTCTCAGCATGTCACTCCTCTAATATTTCACAACGCCCAGGCTGCAGGTCAGCTGCAACATACAGGGAAAAGAATGAGCTGTTGCTCTAAAGACAGTATTGAATTGCGGAGTTCTGCAAACATCGAAGCAAAGAATATTTATCTGGGCAGGTGGAGCAGGGAGGGGCTCTGCTGCAAGTTTGAAGTCCTAAAGTTTTTCTATTTAGATAAATCTTCTGATTTGTTTCAGTAAGATGTCTTTGTAGTGAACAGGAAACAACTCGCTGTTATGAAGGTACATGAAATGTTTCACAGAATCACAGAATGGTTGAGGTTGGAAGGGACCTCTGGAGATCATCTAGTCCAACCCCCTGCCCAAGCAGGGTCACCTAGAGCAGTTGCCCAGGATCGCATCCAGGCGTGTTTTGAATATCTCCAGAGAAGGAGACTCCACAACCTCTCTGGGCAACCTGTTCCAGTGCTCTGTCACCCTCACAGTGAAGAAATTTTTCCTCATGTTCAGATGGAAGCGTCTGTGTTTCAGTTTGTGCCAGTTGCCTCGCGTCCTGTTGCCCGGCACCACTGCAAAGAGTTTGGTCCCATCCTCTCGACACCCTCCCTTCAGACACTTGTACACGTTAATAAGATCTCCTCTCCTTCTCCAAGCTAAACAGGCCCAGCTCTCTCAGCCTTTCCTCATAAGAGAGATGCTCCAATCCCCTAATCATCTTTGTAGCCCTTTGCTGGACTTGCTGCAGTAGTGCCACATCCCTCTTGTACTGGGGAGCCCAGAACTGGACACAGTACTCCAGATGTGGCCTCAGCAGGGCTGAGTAGAGGGGAGAATCACCTCCCTCGACCTGCTGGCAACACTCTTCCTGATGCACCCCAGGATACCATTGGCCTTCTTGGCCACAAGGGCACATTGCTGCCTCATGCTTAACTTGGTGTCCACCAGCACTCCCAGATCCTTCTCTGCAGAGCTGCTTTCCAGCAGGTCTGCCCCCAACCTGTCCTGGTGCATGGGGTTATTCCTCCCTAGGTGCAGGACCCTGCACTTGCCTTTGTTGAGCTTCAGGAGGTTCTTCTCTGCCCACCTCTCCAGCCTCTTCAGGACTCTCTGAATGGCAGCACAGACCTCTGGTGTATCCGCCACTCCTCCCAGTTTTGTATCCTCAGCAAACTTGCTGAGGGTGCACTCTGTCCCTTCATCCAGGTCATTGATGAAGAAGTTGAACAGGACTGGACCCAGTCCTGACCCCTGGGGGACACCGCTAGCTACAGGCCTCCAACTAGACTCTGTGCCACTGATCACAACCCTCTGAGCTCTGCCATTCAGCCAGTTCTCAAGCCACCTCACTGTCCACTCATCTAACCCACACTTCCTGAGCTTGTCTATGAGGATGCTATGGGAGACAGTGTCGAAAGCCTTCCTCAAGTCAAGGGAGACAACATCCACTGCTCTCCCCTCATCTACCCAGCCAGTCATTCCATCAGAGAAGACTATCAGGTTGGTTAGGCATGATTTCCCCTTGGTGAAGCCATGCTGACTACTCCTGATCACCTTCTTGTCCTCCACATGCTTGGAGGTGGCCTCCAGGATGAGCTGCTCCATCACCTTTCCAGGGATGCAGGTGAGGCTGACTGGCCTGTAGTTGCCTGAGTCCTCCTTCTTGCCCTTTTGGAAGACTGGGGTGACATTGGCTTTCTTCCAGTCCTCGGGCACCTCTCCTGTTCTCCATGACCTTTCAAAGATGATGGAGAGTGGCTTAGCAATAATGTCCGCCAGCTCCCTCAGCACTCGTGGGTGCATCCCATTGGGGCCCATGGATTTGTGGGTGTCAAGTTTACTTAAATGATCTCTAACCCACTCCTCCTCCACCAAGAGAAAGTCTTCCTCTCTCCAGACTTTCTCTCTTGCCTCCAGGATCTGGGGTTCCTGAGGGCTGGCCTGAGCAGTAAAGATTGAAGCAAAGGCGGCATTCAGTAACTCTGCCTTCTCTGCATCCTTCGTCACCAGGGCACCCTCCCCGTTCAGCAAAGGGCCCACGTTTTCCCTAGTCTTCCTCTTGCTACTGATGTCTTTGAAGAAGCCCTTCTTGCTGTCCTTGACATCTCTCGCCAGATTTAATTCCAAACGGGCCTTAGCCTTCCTCGTCGCATCCCTGCATACTCTGACAAGGTTCCTATATTCCTCCCAAGTGGCCTGTCCCCCTTTCCACTTTCTGTATACTTCCTCCTTCTGGTTGAGTTTTGCCAGGAGCTCCTTGCTCATCCATGCAGGTCTCCTGCCTCCTTTGCTTGACTTCCTACTCATAGGGGTGCACCGCTCTTGAGCCTGGAGGAAGTGATGTTTGAATATTAACCAGCTCTCTTGAACGCCCCTTCCTTCTAGGGCCCTAACCCATGGCATTCCTCCAAGTAGGTCCCTGAAGAGGCCAAAGTTTGCTCTCCTCAAGTCCAGGGCTGCGATCCTACTTAGTGCCCTGCCTCCTCCTCGCAGCATCCTCAACTCCACCATCTCATGGTCACTGCAGCCAAGGCTGCCCCCGACCTTCACATCTTCCACCAGTCCTTCTTTGTCTGTTAGTACGAGGTCCAGCAGCACACCTCTCCTTGTTGGCTCCTCCACCACCTGTGTCAAGAAGTTGTCACCAATGCTCTGCAGGAACCTCCAGGACTGTTTGTGCCTAGCTGTGTTGTCTTTCCAGCAGATCTCAGGGTGGTTGAAGTCCCCCATGAGAACCAGGGCCTGGGATTGTGAGGCTACTTCCAGCTGTCTGTAGAAGGCCTTATAAGTTTTTAGCTTTTGAAATAAGAGTTTATTTCTGGGAACAATATGGCAAAAATATCTCACACATACATCCGAAGAAAGGTAGGCCTATTTCTTCATTTTAGAGATGAAAAAGATCATTTTCAATCTGCAGATAGAATCATAGAATCATTTAGGTTGGGAAGGATTTCTGGAGGTCACCAAGTCCAACCTCCTCCTCAAAGCAGGTTCAGTCAGATCAGATTGCTCCGGCCCGATCCAGCTGAATTTTAAATGTCAGCACAGATGGAGATTCTACAAATTTGCACCTAATCCAGTGTTTGATCCCTCACGTTGGGGCAGGAGAGGGAAATTTCCTCCTTCAGTTTCCCAAGTAGTCCATGGAAGAGAGCAACCTGTTGATAGCAAGCTCATTGAAGCCCTTTTCTGAGAATTAACTGGGCTAGTTGCTGTGCTTTAGGGCAGAAAAGGTTGGGTAGGTTGGAGATAAACAACAGCCAGCTATGCAAAGATAACTCAGTGTGTAAAGGCAGTCTGGTCTTTTGTGCATCTAAGCAGGGTAAGCATTTTGCTCACTTAAACTGTGTACCTAACCATTATAGGCTGGTTTTAATCCTGCTGTCTGCTTCTTGAAACGGGCAAGTACTTCTGAAGATTTGGCTCACGGGGGGAATAAACTGGCGTGGTATCTACAGTATAGACAGTATCTACAGTATCTACAGTATAGAGTAGATACTATTGCCTTTCTGGATGAAACAGGTCAGTAAGAGAATAGTTTTGTACCTATGCAATACCTTGAAGCCTATGCTAGAAACAGACCTCAGCAAGAACTGAAACCTCCATTCAGTCACCCACGTGATAAGAACTCCGCTTTGAGAGCGTCAGCCAGGTTACTGGTAACCTCCAACAGATTAACAATAATTTTTCATGTGAGGTGAAGCTGGTAGAACCTTTACAGGGATGACTGATTCCCTTTTTGTTCAGGATTCCTTCCCTTTTAGCATGAGATTTTTCACCCTCTAAATGGAAAGTATTTCATTTGGTGACTCTTCCCAATTTATTCCTGAGCAGAAGATGGCCACTTTTCCTTGACAACAGGGATGCAAGCAAATGGGAAATCCTTTCTCAGCCAAACCTGGAGGATCTGGTGGTATCTCCTCCTCTTTGGGAAGATGCAAAGCTGGGTTTTCCTGCTGCTGGTGCCATTTAGTGCTTGCCGACATTTCTTTCAAGAGAGGAAAATCTTACTTTCTTCTGCCAGGATGTGGATTTGTTATTTGTATGTTTACAAGTTGCAGTCCCAAAGGTCAGGGTGGTGGAGGTCCATGTAATTAAGGCAGGTCCTACCAAGTTGGCACAGCTGCAGCCTAACCATTATATTCCTATTTCAGCAAGGCTGAACGGGGGCTGCTTTGTCCTGTTAATGGACTTTGTGGCCCATACTGAGCTCTAACTACCCTGCTACCAATGCCCGGGGGAGTTAGCTAATAGGCAAAAAATGTATTGGTGATTGCAATACAGGAAGAATGATGTCTGAACTAGTGTCAAGATCATGTATCTTCAGGAACAAGTGGGCCATTGCCCTCGGAGTGGGCCATTTGGATGATACTGTACACGCAACCGTGGCCACGAGTGAGGGGAGAAGAGTGCTCCATAGATGTCCTCAAGAAAAGCAGACTTTTTTCCTTAAAAGAGGAGAAAGAGGGCACACGAAAACCGTTGTAGTGCCAGACTAGGACTTGTGTTTCACAGTGCTGCTGCTGCCTTTTGAATAAATTATTTTATCTTTCTGCGCTTTCTTATCTCACCTGAAAAATAGGAACAGTACTCCCTTGTATCACAAGTCATTTCAATGCGTAATTCAAGAAGTCTAGTCAGAAGCTATGATGAAAATGCGCCGTACTTCCTTGTGGCTACTGAGACAATCCATTGTGTGTTGCCAGTTTCCCATTACTTCTAGGTGTTGAACCAGTTTCTTGTCGGGAGATAGCATGAGTGTGCTAGCAACATGCCTGAGAGGAATCACTGTGTGGCCATTGAGTTTATCCTCTCTGGACTAACAGAAAGCCAAGAGGTGAAGGTAACCCGCTTTTTTTAAGCACATTAATAGGGAATCTTGGAAGGATCATGTAGATGAAGGTTGATCCCCCGGCTTCACACACTGTGTACCTTTCCCTCAGTAACTTGGCTCCTGTGGATTTCTGTTACTCCTCAGCTATCTCCCCGAGGTTGCTGGTGAACTCTTCAGCAGTGAGGAGAGCCACTTCAGTCAGTGCCTGTGTGGCACAGCTATTCACTTGTCTCCTCATGGCTAGTGTTGTGTGTCTCCTGCTGGCAGTAATGGCATATGACTGCATGTGGCTCTCTGTAACCCTCTCCTTTATGCAACTGTCATGTCCTCAAAAGCCTGTACACAGATGGTAATCATCTCCTCTTTCACTGGCTTTGTCCACGCACTTGCGCAAACTATCTCCACCTTCACATTCTCTTTCTGTGACTTTGGTATTATTGGTCATTATTTCTGTGACATCCCCCTAGGATCCAGCTTTCATGCTCTGACACCTATAGCAAAGAGACGGTACTTCACGTTTTTGGTGTGTTTCGTGGCATCTTCACATCTCTGGCAATTCTCATCTCCTCCATCTACCTCATCTCCACCACCCTGAGGATCCACTCCTCCAAGGGCAGATGCAAAGCCTTCTCCACCTGTGCTTCCCATCTGAGAGCTCTCTTCTTGTATTATGGGAGCACCGTTTTTATGTGCGGTAGCCCAACATCCAGCTACTCATTGGACTGAGATAAATGGGCCTCTCTGTTCTCTACAGTGGTGACTCCAGTGCTGAATCTTACCAGCTACAGCCTAAGGAATAAGGAGGTGAAGGATGCTCTGAGGAGAGTTTTAGGTCATATCAGAGAAACTTCAGCAGACTTGTTAGAAAGAGAACTTTGTTTGGGGAAAACTTATCAAAACCTTGGTACAAAGAGTAGGACTTCCAAGGAAGATTTGATCTCACCCTTCCAAGGGTGAGATTCAGAAAGGTACTTAATTGTTAGAAGTGCTTTTAGGTGGACTTTTAACTGGTTGTATCTGCAACTTCTATCTTGAAAGACTGTGTTCCTCTGCTGCTGAAAGCTGGAGGAATCCTGACTCTTAACTTGCAAGTTCCAAGCACAAACAAGACTCCTGCCTGAGGAGTGCGTGGCACAGAATTGCAGTTCTCTGTTCTTTTAGGAACGTTTGCTCATGTAGGAAAACCACCAGTCCATCAAGATGAGAAAAAGCTTTCAGAGATATTCAAGAGGGGAAAAGAAATGTGATTTGAATTTATGGCCATTTCTGCTACGTCTTCAGTATTTGAAAGGAGTAGCCTCTTCCAGTGCAACACACAGAACCTGAAGTTCTGGAAAGGAAATCTTGGAGAAGAGACACCCGTGTTTTTGCCCCCCAAACGCTAGCGAAAGTAACTGTCCCTCTTCTCTTAAATCTCCCTCTTCTGTCACTCATTACTACCTCCTTTTTCCCCTTCTGCCTGGAAACATGAAAAAACTACAGAAATGCAGAAAAGATTGACTTCTAATTTTGCTACCATTGTGAAGTAAGAAGAACTTATTCCTGCTTTTCATCTCCACATATCAGCAATCCACTTGAGGCAACTGAGTGAACTGGTAGTTATTTTAAGGACAATGGACATAATTTGAAAGTTAATCAAGCTGCAGTATTCTTTCATTTAAAAGAATGACGGAATAAGATGGTGACTTACCAACTACATGTCTGCCATCAATGTGATTTTGAGAATAAACGACCAATCATTTCTGGGAGAGGAGAAAGTTGGGAAAGGCTTTGGAATCCTTTTATCAAATCAACTAAGCTAGCTCTAAGGATAGGTGTTCTATCACTAGTAGATGTTTCATCCCTTCTGGCTGAGTTTACAAATGCTGTCCCTCAGTTGGCAGAAGGAGTAGAAATCTTTATTGAGCTGAAAGTGACAGAATTAATCTCAGACGGGTGAGAGGTTCCTGCCTCTGCATAAGGTTTACAGTCAAAGGGGGATGGAAAGAGGTCTCGCGGATTCCCTTTGCATTTCACTGCAAGCCTGTTAGGGCTGTTATTTCCCCTGACTTCCTCTCCTTAAAGCTGTGCATAACTATAGCAAAGATTGTGTCCCTGTGATCATCTATGGCACCCTAAAGAAGGATTTTACAAGTCTCTTTCTTTCAAACTGCTGCCAGCATATTTTCCAGAGAGCTGATATGACTGCGAAACATCATTATTTTTTTCCCAAAGACACACGGCTGGGGAGAAAACTGATCTTCAGTATGTTATAGTCTGAATTATGATCAAGTAGTGATGATTAAAGGCCATCACTATCTCAGAAGCCGTTTATCTCAGTAACGCTAAAATTAGAATATGCACGGGGTAGTAAAAGCATTTGGACTACATGCACTATTATCCCACTGGCCTGACGGTCCCAAAATGCAGGAAAAAGAATGTGAAAATGTAGCCTTTTGGTGCTGCTAGTTGTCATCTTTCTGTTGCTGCAGAGCCTGAAGCTCAAGGTTTATCTCTTGTTTCTGATTATTAAGTATCATCAGATATGTGAAGTTCACAGTTTTTACACATATCAATGTTGCGTTGTCCTTATCTAGGACAGAGATGTGAGCTTTTTAAACCAGATTTCTGAGTTGTCCAAAATTGTCTCTTTCAGTGGACTCCCAGCTCACAGGAAGGAAATAGCTTGAAAAGAAATCACAGGCATCATTTTACTTTACCGTGTATTTTTACAGGGAAGAGCAATGTACACTACTACTCTTCCAGAAAAAGACAGGTAGATCGTCATCAAAGAGCTTCCCTGCACAGCAATGAGTCATGTCTGCACATCTCTCTCTGCATTGATTGCTGCTCTGATAGATTACAAAGCTCAGCTATGACATAAGGTCAATGCCTTGGAAAGGTGTTAGCAGAGCTCCTTTAAATGAAGCGTTCCCAGAGACACCAGGTTGGCACAGACTGATGAAAATCAGAGTGAATGCCTGGCATTGGGGAACGGCCTCTGTGTCCATCAGTGTTCCTGGGAGCCTTGGAAAGTCTAGTACGGTGTATGTCACCCTTCACTGTAAGGCAGACACCTAGTGCAGCATCCTGCTCCTCTCATGCTCCTATTTTACCATGCAATGAATCGCAGTCCCCTCAAAGGTCTCTTGCTGTCTTCAGCAGCTCTCTCAAGTTGAGGCACCTCATGTCAGCACACCAATATATGTGAGATGAAACCTGCTTGTGCTGTGCCATCCTGAAGGATTTGCTTTCTCTTGGAAGTTTAGCACCACCATCACTTTTTTTGTGTGGAAACGTGAGCAGACACCACTCTCTGAAGCTCGTAGGAGCTAATGGGAAAGCATAACCTCTCAAAATACCTAGTTATTCCTCTTAATGCCAGGAGAAGCCTAGACCTGAGACTTACACAGCTCTAAGGTGTCTAAAGGTAAAAGTCCCAATACCACCCCAAAGGCTCGGGTTTGACTGGTGACAATATGCTCACATCCTTTTGACTGACAGTTTCCAAAGAAAGATGAGAGCTACATGAAACCTTGAATTTAGTTTCAGTTCTACTCTTGTCTGCTGAGAAGATGGTGGAAGGGTGCATAGAGATGAAAATGCATGGCCCAAAGAACAGAAGTGCAACAGTGATATGGGAGGTGCAGGTAGAGAGTGCTTTGAGACGCCCTTTGGAAGAGTGTGTCCTCAAAGAGACCAAAATAATGACACAGGACACAACAAGAACAAGCAAAGAGCCTGAGGAAATCAGACCACTATTGGCAACCACGATGCAACCAACCACGTAGGTGTCAGTGCAGGCCAGCTTCAGCAAAGCGTGTACATCACAGAAGTAGTGGTCGATCTCATTGGGCCCACAAAACACTAGCTGAGCGGTCAGCAGGGTCTGCACCAGGGAGTGCACACAGCCTCCCACCCACGAAGCTGCCACCAGCCGGCCACACACATGCTTGTTCATAATGCTTGTATAATGAAGTGGCTTGCATATAGCAGTGTAACGATCATATGCCATTGCTATGAGGATGAACATCTCCGTGCAGGCAAAGAGATGGACCCCAAAGAGCTGTGCTATGCAGCCCACAAAAGAGATGGTCTTCTTTTCAGCAAGAAGGTCATAAATGAGTTTGGGAACTGTGACAGTAGAGTAACTGATATCTACAAAGGACAAGCAGCTCAGGAAGAAGTACATGGGAGAGTCCAGCTGTTGACTGTTCTGTATAGTGATGATGCTAAGCAGGTTTCCAAGAATAACAGTGGCATAGAAGACTAAGAAGAATGTGAAGCATACTTTTGCTAACGTATCATCTTGTGTGAGTCCCTGGAGGACAAACTCCATCACATTGTTCTTGTTCTTCATATACGTCACGTAGACAGGACCTGAAGCACAGAATAAAGCCACCTGTGATGGCATTAGAAACACAGTGTTATCAGTACACATCCATATTGATCACTGGTATGTTCAATATCAATGTATTCCCTTTTATGCCTTTTGGGGAAAGTTTCCTTTCAAAGTCAATGCTTCTCTCAAGGAGTGACAGTTGATATCTAACTCAGAATGTATTACTGAAGTGTGTAACAGCGAGCTCCGTTTATTTGTTTGAGGGAGTTGGTGGAAATATCCTCCAGATTCATATTTCTGATCTTTGCCCCTTTTAAAAAGGAAGACTAGTCACTAGGTTGCCTAAACATCCACTTTTGAAGTGTTGATTTAAAAACGAAAAACTGACTGAGAAGGACAGTGCATGTTTTGATTTGAGTCTCAACACACTAGTCATCCCCTAAGGAATTCTGCTCAAGCAGTGAACGTACCTTCTTTTTCAACCCTCTGGAGGAATTCAACAGAACTAGTCCTTACTAGTGCTCTCTGACTCTGGTAGAATGTCCATGCATTTTTGTGCAACCGTCAGTGTTCACATCATGACACAAGGCAGCTGGCTAATTAACATCACTTCAACTCTCAGTGTAGATCCTTCTGGAGGAGGTAAAGTGGACACCTACCTCATGTCTGTTTAGCAGAGATGTGCCTTTAGGCACAAACTGTCTTTAAGGCGCCCTAAGTGAAATCAGACCATGTTCAAGGGATGCCAGGAAACCTGAAGCAGGAGAGTCATTGTCCTATATGTGCTGTACCGGGCTACATCTTGTGTCGATTGGTTCCAGTTATTGCTCATGAGTTTCTGGGTTGAGACCTCAGTCTCCAAAAGAGCAGGCTTGTGTTTCCTCAGATCACCTTTCCTACAGTACATGGGTGAATACTGGAGATAATCTACATTAACGATGTGTCAGTAAGGTTTTTGTACACCTCAGCCAAGTTCTGGACTAGGCATGGAAACCTCCAAAAATACACCTGTGATGCCACCGGGGTAATAAATACACCGCTGCTGAATCTCCTTTACTCACCAACACCCTTGTATTCACCTTTGCTGCACTCTAGTGCAGTACGCAAGTATCACTAGTGTTCCGTTTCTACACTGAAAAGATAGACGGCAAGAGCTGCATAACAGTGTCCACAATACTGGCAAGTCCTTTGGGCTCTTAATCCTGTTCCACAATCACAGGTCAATCAGTTCTTTCTCACGAGATCTCTGCCTCTTCCACCCTCCAACTTCAGCAGCAGAGGAAATATTCTTTCGTGTCTCCAGCCATATCTCCATGCCACTCCATGGGCAGAGGGAAAGCAATGTGGGGAGGCCCAAACTTACACAGTTTATACTTGCTAGTCTCCAACAGTTTGCCTGCTATTCTCCTCTGATTACCTTCTCGGACCACTTCAGGCAGTTTCATCAAAACCTCTCAGCTCCAAGCTGCTTCTTGTGTGTCACGAGAGCAGTCCACATCTCTGCCAGGGCTGAAAACTACAGAGGATGAAACGGACAGCCTGAATGTCTAGCTCCATTTCTCATTCTGCAAAAACAACTTCCAAGAGCATCTGCAAGAACAACTCTCTCTCTCTCCAGATGGGGAAGTTGTGGCAGAAATATTTCAAGTAAATTGCACAGCAGAAGCACAAGCTTACTAGAAGCAATGAGATCGCAGAGGCATGTGAAGTTTTCTTTGTCAGAAAGAATCAGTGGACGGGGAGCTAAAATATATGTTTTGGACAGCTATTAGAGTAATCTCTACAGGGTGACTCTGGAGCGTGATCACCTAGACCATGTCACATTGTGGGGGGGTTTGCTTGCTTTCTTGCTTGCTTTCCAATGCTGTCCAGATAAATGGACTTCATTTAGTATTAGCTATGTGCTTCTTTTGGAAACATTTCTATTTAAAATCAATGTCATGGCTGACCATTTGCAAGAGTTTGTGTTCACATTGCCCTTGCAATCAAACATTTTTTGAGTAAAGATGTCTCTTACACGTGTCAGATATTTTTTCCCTTCCAAGCCAATATTTCACATATGCTTTCTTCTTTCTTATTAACTTGCTCTTACCATTGCACGTTTGCAGCATAAATAGATATCAGAACTGTGCTATATGACTGTTGGCACTTAGACATCTGGTCTGTACACGTTTGAAACAAGAAGTAAACGAGGAAATTATTTCAAGACTTTAAAAATGTTTGTGGTCAGGCCTCACTACTTGCCAGGTATTTTTACTCAGGCAATGCAAAATACAGAAACAGCTGGTTAGTCCGCATATTAAGTCATTATAAGGATCTGGGCCAATGTGTAGAGGAATCAAATGTTGTTGTTGTTGTTGTTGATGCCTTCCATAAACTATGCTCCGGCTGTTGCCTGCTAGCACCCGGCAGCCGGAAGAGAAATCAGAAAAATCATGGCATTCTTCCCCAAAACATTAAAAAAAAACCCAAACAGTTTTAAAATTATAAGCCTTGAACTGGCCGTGCGCCCTAACCCCTCAGCAGTTTCAGTATGAAGGGGGTCAGTGGGCCCCATCTGTCTTTCTACCTGCCCCACCCCGGGTGAGACAGACCAGCCTCTGAAGGCGCCTGTCCCTCTCTGTTGACAATGGTGCTCAGCTAGACAACTGTCCTTCATTGCATGAAGAATTTAGACTGCTACAAATAGGTGGGGATGGTCCCACCTTTAGCTGTGTCCACAGAGTGTGAATGCTGGGTGAGGGAGAGTATCCCTGTAAGCCTTGAGAATCAGGATTTATCCCAGTTCCGTCCTGCTGGCTGCCATCCACATAACCCACCACGGTGAGGGGAAGACACTGAGACGTCCGCAGTGTACTGGTGCATGCCTGTGAAATGGGAACCCACTCTGCCACCCCCTGCATAGAGCAGAGGACATTCGGGGAAGCAGAGCATTTGCGACATTGTCCCACGGTTTGGTCCGTAGATCTGCCGCTCTCCTGTGCAGGGAACACCTTCTTATCTTGAATCACACTTAAGCCATGTTAAGGTGCAACACAAGTGCAAGCAAGTGTTTATAGGGAACATGAAGTGAAGGAAGGAAAAAGAAAGTGCTTTAGTTACTTTCAGAGTGCATTACACAGATGTCTTTCTCCCTCACGCAGCTGATTTGCTCTTTTCCTCCTGGCAAGGTAGGAGTCAGGGTCCCGTGGCTCCTCGTGGCTCTTTGGCCTTGTGGAGAACCTTAGCTGCTATAGCTAACCTCCCTGTGGCAGCTGTGACTGGCTCTGAGATGATTTAATCCTCCATCTTCACATTTCTTCTCTTCCCTCCTGCAGGAGTAGCTGCTCCAGCTATTCCCTTGGAATACATGTTTCTTCCTTTGCCTGGGCCTGTAGATGTGCCCTGTTGGGCTAGGAGTTATCCTGCGTACAGGAATTATTACTGAATAACCCTTTTTTTTCATTGACACATAAAATTGTGCCCCCCAATGCTTTCTTTGCCCCCAAATGCTTTCTTGGGTGGCGACAATTTCCTACAGTGAGCAATTTATCTTTCACTTGGATCTTTGATTCTCTATTAGTAATAAACAGTAAAATGCAAAATCTGAGGCAGAGATGAAGGGCAGAGGGGATGGCTAGGAAGGAGGGCATTAGTGATAGGTGAACTACTGCAGAAAGGGAGAGAGCTGCACTGGAATGGGAAGGGGAGAAGCTTCTCCTCATATCACCTGCATCAGCAAATGACCCAACCAGCATCTAATACCAGCAGTTTAATTGCTAACCCATGGATTCAGCATATGACAATGCAGTACTCCTAAGAAGGCATTTACTCCAAAGTAAAGGAGAAGGAAGCCTTTGGTACAATTGCTTCCAGCAGCAGGTGACCAACAGCCTTGCAGACACCTTGGGCCATCGTTTCCTAGCTGAGTAGATTACATAGATTACAGAGTAGATGGAGTTTGTCTGACGGAAAGTTTACACCCGGGAGAGCTCGGACTAATGGGATGCTCTGCCTGGAACACATTTTAATATTTTTGATAGCATTCATTTATTTATTTGCTGGTGTCTCAGCAGTGCTTGGAAGCCCCAGTCCTGGGCCTGTGCTATTCAAAGAGAACATAAAGGGAAGCCCTGCTAGTCACAGCGTTTGCGATGCCATTCCAATCAAAACATGAACTTTCAGTGTCTTCCTAATTACTGCAACAGCTAAAACCAAGCTTTTCTTCAGAAGGGAGCTTTCAGTAAATTTTCCAAAATGGAATTATAGTGAGAGACACTTGATTTTCTCAGCTCCTGAGAAAATGTTACCACAGTTCTACACCTCACCCTTTTCTCTCCAAACTTTTCTATTCCACAGTTTTCTCATGGCACTTTTCATCTCCTCATTTCTCAGCGTGTAGATGAGTGGGTTCAGCATGGGTGTGATGACAGTGTAAAAGACAGCTACGCTCTTGTCCTCCGAGAGATTGCTGGATGGGCGTATGTAGGTGAATATGCATGGCCCAAAGAAGAGAATCACCACAGTAATGTGGGACCCACAGGTGGAGAGGGCTTTCTTCCGCCCTTCGGATGTTCGCCTTTTCAAGGAAAACAAAATCATAATGTAGGACGTGACCAGGATGAAGAAAGAGACCAAACAAATCATTCCACTATTGGCAACGACAATGATGCCCACAACATAGGTGTCGGTACAGGCCAGTTGTAGTAGGGGATGGACATCACAGAAGTAGTGGTCAATTTTGTTGGGACCGCAAAAAGGGAGGCTAACGGTTATGAGGGTCTGCACCAGGGAGTGCACAAAACCCCCCACCCATGAACCCATCACCATCCAGCCACACACACGCCTGGTCATGAGGGTGGTGTAGTGCAGGGGTCTGCATATGGCAAAGTAGCGATCATAGGCCATCACTGTGAGGATGAAGATTTCAGCGCCGCCGAAGAAATGTAACCCGAATAGCTGTGCCATGCAACCCCCAAAGGATATGGTTTTCTTCTCAACAAGGAAGTCAGCAATCATTTTGGGAGCTGTGACAGAAGAGAGGCAAAGATCTGCAATGGACAGGTGGCAGAGAAAGAAATACATGGGGGAGTTCAGACGTTGACTGCTAACTACAGTGACAACAATGAGCAGATTTCCTGCCACAGTAACAATATAGAAGAACAAAAACACCACAAAACATATTTTCTGCACCCCTTGGTTCTTTGAAAGGCCCAGAAGAATGAATTCCTTCACACTGCTTACATTCTCCATGTTGATCAGTTGGGTGGCAATATGCAATATACAGCTTATACACCTGGGAAAATAAAGACAGACACATGATTCATCAGCATTTTTTCATTATTAATAATGAGTCCTATATCGGAAGTGGATACAAACCAAGAAAGATATAGCATTAGTATTAAGCTTATGAAGTGTTTAGTTTCTGTCATGTATTTTTTTTTAACGGCTATTTAATTCTCCACAGTACAAAGCTTCTGCCATGGCTTTGGTGGCACAGAGACAGGTGCACTCTGTGATATGTTCCTTAATCCTGGTCTTCCAGGATTTTGAAGGACTGGCTCCATGGCTGGTAGCCTTCCATGCACTAAGGACAAGGCCAGAGTGTTCACCTTGGGCACTACGAGGCAGATAGTGCAGCATGTTTGCCCTCAGGGGAGACAAAGTCCCTGACAGCAATCTTTGTAAAATGGGTGTCTTTAAGAATACCTGGAAATATTGCTCAGAATGATGATTTGCTTTATAAGTACACATGATCTTTGAATTCTTGTTTAGAAGGGAAATGTACCCACATGCAGAGAAAAGAACTCTCTTGTGTATATACATTTTGAAACGTAAATATGAAATGTCACAAGCTGAAAAATGAGTCCTGGGAAGGTTATCTATCATGGAGGGGAAAAAAATTGCACATATGACTTAATGTAGTATTTCACATTGTTCTAAATCTCAGCATTGTTTCTATCAGGGGAAGGAAGAATGAAAGACTCTTGTGAGATCTTCTCTCCCAGCACTGTACTGATTTTACCTAGTATGATTTTTGATACGCTCTGCGTGATGCTTTCAAGGGTTAACTTAGCTTAATGAAGCTAATCTAACTAAACTCCTTCAACAGCCAGTATAAGTCTGATTCATAGGCTGATTCAGAATGACTAAATGAGGGTCCTTTGCAGAACCCTTTTTCCTCCATTCACTATGAGGAGCTTAAGCAAATTAGCACCACCAGGTTAGAATGACCTTTAGAGAATAATCCCTTTTGGTGCCTGAAAGTAGCTCAGAGCTTTTTGTAATGCCATCCACCTTTTTCAGGTTATGGCTGAGCTCCTTGTCCCTAGGCATTTCTACATCCATACAGTTTCTCATTCGAGACAAGGTCACATTCCAGCATAAACATGGGACTTCTTTGGTTCACCCTGTATTCCAGCTACAACCCATCGAGCATTACGTGTCACTAATAAATGAGTAGCCTACATCTTTAGAAAGAGTGTAACATCTCTAGCTTGCCATTATGCGCCCAGACCACCAGAGTTCCTTTGGTCAAAGAAGTCTGGGAACCACCAGATGAAACTCTTCACAGAGAGTTTAAGGTCAGCCAAAAGCAGGCACTCTTTTAATAAAAATATCCACTGTATGGGCTTCCTTCTAGGATCAAAACATTCCCCGTCAGCTGGTGTTAAAATGCACTATTTTAAGTCCTGCAGAGTTACATCACAACCAGGTCTTCTCATTTGTCTTGGTGATCTGTGAGCAAATCTGTGGAATGATTCAGTTAAGCCAAGTTATCTACCAACTACTTCCATCTGCAGCATAATCAGAAAGGCTCGTGCAGGCACAAAGGGATCAAGCATCCACAGGAAACACTGAAACTGAGAAAAGCCAAGATTAGTTTCAAACCCACAAAGTGAAGCCGAGAGAGGAAGTGGGCAAAGGTAGGGACTTTTCCTATGCTTACAGTTGTACTTACACTAGATGAAAGTTTTTCAAGCAGAAGGGTAAAATTTACATGGATGGTTCCTTTTCAGATATTTCTACATGAAAAGGATCAGTAAGAACAATGTGAGGTCAGTTTCTCCCTCGTCTTACCAGGTCGTGATCCTTTCTACCCCTCTTCCTTCTAATGAGCAACGACGTAGACTTCTCAACAAAATAAATGACAGGGATGAAATGAGCACACCTTTATGGCTGTGCAGTACCCAGTCGAAAAGAAATAGCTGGGCTCCATCCAAGCCAGAGCATGACTGGAAGCATACCACAGCAATCGCAGGGCCATATTTAGGCAGCTGGAAAGGAGTGACCAAGAGAGAAATGGTCAGGGGAAACTGTATGCCTGAATACCAGCAGATGGCAAATTCCTGAGCTGAAAACAAGGTGTGCATCTACAAAAGGACCGATTCACAATTCAGACAGCTCGACTGTGTATCTTGCTTGATAAGGTCCTTTCCATCACCACCAAACTGCATTTAACAAACTCTCTCATCTGTCTGATCTCATCTCATCGACTTAAGTCATGTAGGCACCTATACCTAAGCTAGGCATATTAAACCTGACCAGTCTACTTGTAGATGTGATGAATCATGTGCTGCAGGTACCCGTTTCTTACTGTTGACTCCAAGAGGATTACTAGAATGACTAATTCAGTAGAGGATTGCCACCAGTTATGGCTTATCTCTTCAAGTGCCTTTGCAGGGGTAGACCTGAGCTATATGACATAATGCAATCAGCTGCAAAATAAAATGAATCTCATGTGTACTCTTAACATCTCAAAAAGGGTGAGAAATTGCACCATCTCCTTACTGCATGCATTCTTCCCGAAAATCTCCGGTGGTTATGGGAAACAAAAGAATAATATCGAAGCAATCGAATCTGCGGCTGTAGAACTAGCTCTGTATATGATTCTAGCCAAAGATAACTAGAGACAGTTGATAACTTCAGTGGAAGTTCCTTTCTGTATTTTCACATTTGTGCAAGAAGAAAGGAAAAGGAAGAGGAAAGCAAAGCAAAACAAAGCAAAGCAAAGCAAAGCGAGAAGGCAGAGAAGCTGCAAAACTTACCTCGCCTGTGTTTAGAGATCTAATTTTTTGTGTAAGGGCTGTACAACTTTATCTCCTCAACTTCTGTCTCTCCTGGCATGAATGTGTTAGAGCACAGTGCCTTTAAAGAACATAGAATGGCTTCTGGAAATCTTCCAAAACTTGCTTAGGAGGTGGCTGTTAGTGTATAATCCAATCTCATCTAATTTATTACTTGCTTTCATGTGTCACAAGTGCATCTTGATGTTTCCTGCCTGTGTGAGAAGTGGTTTAATAGGCTGTGTGGATGATGTGACCTGGGTGTGCTGAATGATGCTTTCATATCCCAGCAGCTGCAAAAAGGGCTGAGAAGAAAAGCGTACCAACCTTTAACCCTCTCCCAGGAAATCTTCCACCTGAAGGGCTCTTGGGGCTGGAGGAGGGAGGGGTGGAGGCTTGGTGAAGGGAAGGCATGAAAGAAAGGGGCAAAGGAGGAGAATGAGATCTGTCTTGACTGAAAAGTTTAAGTAAATATATTTTAAAGAAACAGTTGTCAGTCAATGCTTTTCTAATGATATCACAAAGGCATTTCAGGGTTTCTCCATAAGAAATAACAGTCAAAGGAGTAGCTGAATATTCAGCTGGACAAGCATATGCATGGACCTATCCAGCTAACGCTTCTCGGAGTTCTTCCTTACTCCAAGCTGATAGTTGTATGGATTTCCCATGTGTAAAGGGCCATTAGGTCCACTGCTCTGGCTTCCTAGCATTGTGAATGCTAAAATAGTCCATTTGTAATCTAGATATTTTCTCTCCTTTTTTAATTCTGTGTATTCCAAAAAACATGTAAAAGAGAAATCCTCATTAAAGGAAAAAAAGAAAGAAACCTCAAGCTGTAGGAAGAGTCACCATCCTCCAGGGATGGTAAAGAATTCCTATCACAGGAGTCTTTTAAGGACAGGTTGGGCTCATTTCTCTCAGGAGTGGTACAATTAAGCTTTTATAGGGACAGAAGATGTCCTGGGTGACCTCTTGATGACCCTCCAAGTCCTATCTCACCAGAAATTTCATCACTGGAAATCCAGTGAATAAAGCCTCTTTGCAAGAATTTGCATGTTTTAACAGAGGTCAGTGAATTACCAAGTCAGTCAAAAAAATCCTTCATATACGCATTGGGAAACTGAGGGAGGAAGTCACCTATTTAATGCCAATGGAAGTCAGCAAATTTAACCCTGACTTAGTCACTCTAGGCTCTTCTGAGGGAAAAAAATGAATGTCTCTGGAGGCAGATGCATCTGATCTACCTCAGAACTGATTTTAGGGTGCGATTAGGTGTGAAATAGGCATCTAGCTTTTAAACAAAATAACTTAGGGCGGACAAATCTCACTGTCATGATGGGCCCCATCTTTCTTAACCTGAGCAGCTGCAGTCAAAGGTGAACCTATGAAATGAAACCAACGAAGGAGGACAGCAGAGAGGTCTCATGGTTTCTAGTGAAATCTCTGCTAAAGCAATATTGTAATCAACCATTAAAGGGCTTCTCCAAACCTTGTTAACTGACATGAAATGGCTTCAGGAATACTGCTACTCCATAGAATTAAAACAAACAAAAAAGAAAAGTTTTGACACCTGTTAGTTCTTTCAATGTTCTGGTGCAGACATTTTCCCTTCTTTCTCTGCCCTCAACTTAATTTCAAAAAATCAGATTTAGATCCATTCCTTTTAAATCCAGCCCTTCACTTGCTCACAAACTGTTTTAGTGTTAATTAGCTCCACGCACCAGCCAACCTAGAAAGAGAGTAATGGAGAAACAAAGGAGGGAAGGATTGAGGGCAGGAGCCAAAAATAAAAAATAAAAAATAGAAAGTGTGGAGAGCTGGATGGAGAGGCAGAGAAATGCCCTTTCAGCTCTGCAGCAACAGGCAAGTGCCAGTGCCAGGAAGAGAGGTGACCCTCCCAGCAGCTACTGGGAAGACAGTGAGATAAGGTGCTGTGGCTGGGAGCTGAAAGCTTTCTCAGAAGCACTAGGGTGAGAGGCCTTGCATGGCACTGCGTAAGGGGAGCGAGGCATCCCCAGTGTGGGGCGAGACAGTGGTGGGGAAGAGATTGGGACAGGCACAGGAGGGTGGCTGATGGCTCAGCAGGAGCTGTGTGCTGCAGCCACATAGGGAAGGGAAAAGCTCCTTACAAGCACCTTTCTCTCCACTGCCTGTACAGACAGCCTAGGGCAACTAACTCATCTGGAGATGGCCATCTTGGGCGAAAGCTGGGAGAGATGAGTTGAGATGTCCTCTGGGGACAGCGATGGAGAGACTCAGGGTGTAGGTGAGGAATTGGTGCTCTTCTCTACACACACAGAAGCACCACGCATCACTCCAGGACCCCTGTGTGTTGACCAGAGCAGCCGTGGCACCAGCTGAATGGTCCCCTAGGTGTTCAGACCTGAAGGATGTTTCTATACAAGCCCAAAATAGCCAGGATGAAACTCATCCCTGCTGAGAATGGCCTCCCAGGAGCTGCCAGAATGCCCTGGAGTCCTGCAGGCTTGGCCTCAAGTCAAAGTGAGGGAAGAGACTCCCTGTAAGGTTCAGGGTCCCAAAGACATGCCCAACATCCTGGGTCACTCTTCCTCCCTCCACTCTGCATGCTCTGCTTAGCCATGCTCTGCGCACCATGTCCCCTTCCACAAGGGGGGACCACGTAATGAGAAGAGGCACTGGCATGGTGTGCAGACAAGGATCGCTCTCACCCAGCTCCCTGGTCCCCAGCACAGCCCTGCTCGGAAGGGGCACGTCACCAGTTGAGCTGCTCCCACCGCAGTGGAGATGCCCTGGCTCTGCTGGGGGCTGAGCACTGCTGCCCACCTCCCCTCAGTCCCCTCTGCAGGCTGCCCCACCCTCCCACACCTCCTCGCCAGCAGGGATTTATACAGCAGTCTCTGCAGCAGTGTCTCTGGGCACTTGGCTTCCTTCTCTGCACGTTGCTTTCTCTGCAAACGCTTGTCAGAAGGTGACTTTCCCAGAGCCATGGAGCCGGTGGTGACAGTTGCTCCTGCCCAGGAAGTAAATGACCGGGTTGGTGCTGCTGTCCCAGAGAGATGAGTCAGGGACCATCAAAAAATGGGAATTTACCAATGTTTGGCATGCAACAGCACAAGGGCTTCATCCACTGATTCTAATCTCTTTCCCGGCATGAACATGTTGCCTCAGAGATTAAATGTCGTGGAGTACAGAGGGCTGCAAATGAGCTTTTCTCTGCAAGAGATTCTTGTCTCACAGAATCTCATCCATCAGCCTTATGGAGACTGCATCTTTACTGCTCACTTGTCTTTCCTTCCTTCCCTTCCTTCCTTTCCTTTACTCCTTCTTTCTGAGGTGTTTCCTGGGGAAAGACGGAGATCTCGAGAGGCTGCACACACACTACACGTGCCTCAGGCCCTGCTCACCCCCCAGCACAGCAACGCCATGGGAGAAGTGGGAAAGGCACCAAGACAGGAAACAAGGGCAGGCAAAGGAGAGCACCACCTTCCCTGGCAGGGGCTGCTCTGCAGAGTGAGGGGGACATGCCCAGGCTGGGGAAGAGAAGACAAAGACCTCTGAGTGAGGGCTGCACACTTCTGTGGGAGGGTGTGGAGGAAAAAGGATGAGCAGGGAGGCACTGCGGGGCGGAACATGGGAAGGTTGTAACGGGCGGAGCACTGCTGCCGGAAAAGAAGGCGGGGCTTTACAGCATTATAAAAGAGCAGGACGCGCTTCATTAAACGCCATTTTGCCACTCCTCATATTGGTGTCTGTGTGGTGATGGTCCGGGGCCTGGGGAGAAGGCCCCGTGCCTCCTCGGTAAGAACGAGAACGGTAACAGGAGGGAAAGAGGGAACACTTCTTCGCTGCTTCAAATTTGACGAGGACACGGTGTCAGAAAAAGACGTGATCTGGGGGCAGGTTCAAAACACAGCTCTGGGGACTTTCTCATACAGCCGGTCACTGCCCGTGGAAATCACAGCTGTGGGGTGCTGAGGGTGCCGGATGTGTGCGAGAGGCTCAGACCCCGCCTGCCGAGCTCAAGGGAGAAAGACCTCGGGACATCTTCTTCACAGGGGTGTGTGAGCAGCCAAGGAGGTGCCGGGGGTGCAGAGCCTGGCAGACCACAAGAGACGGCCTGCAAACTGACCCCCAGCTGTGCTGCTGGGGCCGGGGCCTGCCTGCAGTGAGCCAGCCCAGCCACTCACCTGCTCTTCACACCAGCAAAGGGGGGCTGCAGCGGAGAACCCCGTGCCGGGGCAGCAGGGTGGGCACAGAGAGCAGCTCTCGCAGCAGACGCTGCTCCCTGGGCCCGAGGGAGGTGACCGCTGACCAAATGCTGACCCAGCTGCATTTCTGCTTCCTGCTGGCAGGGTTCCCCTCCAGTTCTTGCTCAGCCTTGCACTTCAGCACAGGGACAGCAGGAAGAGGCAATCCCCCTCTGGTGGTCCACCACCACCACCACCACCACCACCACGTGTTGGCATTGCCGCTTTCACCCTGCCTGAAAACTTGTTTCCCCGAGTTGGCCAAAGCTCCACCAGAGCCTTCCTGTGAATGTGGCTCACTTCTCCTGAGCGACAGAGCCCCAAGAAGACCACAAGGGCTTGTTTGCTGGCAGAAGAAAGCCAAAGTTTATTGGGTGAGGACCAGGACCGTGGCGGAGGTTGCAAAGGGGAATACAGGCAGTGCTTGGAGACCAAGTCCAGCAGAGCAGCACTATGCCAGGCTTGTGGCCCTGTCCCCACACCCAGCTTTGGTCACCTCCCTGGTGGCAAGAGGGCCACAGCCATGGCGTGGGGCTCTCCGTCTCCTCCCGGGCTGCCTGTGGAGATCAGCATCTCCACTCCTGCCTTGCCAGCAGGGATCTACACAGTGGTCTCCACAGCAGTGTCGCCGGGGCCTTGGCTGCCCTCCTCACATGTTGCTTTCTCTGCAAACACTCGCCAGAAGGCCACTTTCACAGAGCCCTGCAACTGGCGCTGACGGCAGCTCCCGACAAGGAAGTAAATGCCAGGATTGATGCTACTGTTCAGAGACGCCAGCAAGAAAGACAGATTTTCAGGAAATAATTCTTTTGAATAAGCAACCCTGAGTATTATTTCTACACTGTAAGGAAACCCAAAGGCAAAGAAGAAGAGGATGTTGAGCAAGATTGCAACAAACAGTCTCCCAGGGTGACGCCTCTGTGAGCCATATCAAAGTCTGATGAGCAGGATCAGGTTGGAAAGGAACGGGAAGAAAGAAATGAAGAAATTCACAATGCCTAGTTGTAGAAATATATGTCAACAGTTCATATTAAAGGGGGAATAACAACCCAGAAAAAACAAGCAAACAAAAAGTCCGGAAAGAAACCAGATTACCCCACACACAATTCCAGACAAGCACTTTGGGCGACGGCATCGGTGCCAGACTGGGAATAAAACAGACAGACACCTCTCCATGCTCATTGCTGCCAGGAGATACATGCTGGTAAAGTACCACAAGAGAAACAGATCCATCAGGAGATATTTGGAAAAGATATAGTTATATAATGGAGAACAAGAGATTTCTATAACCATGTCTAGCGGTAATATAACAAGAAGAAAGAGGAGCAAAGAGAAGTCGGTGATGGCCAGGTTCAGAATGTAGACGGTGAAGGGGCTCTTCTTCATGTGAAAGCCCAGGAACCACACAACCATCCCGTTCCCCACTAGCCCACACAGAGACACTCAAAATTATCACCGCTCTGTAATCTCTTATGCACTGAGATTCTGCAGTCCTCTGAGAGTTTGTGTATCCTGTGGCCGTGTAGCTCAGAGAAAGGGCTGTTGTGTTGGTGTCCACCATGGTGAAGCCCCTGCTGTCAGTGTCGTCTTGTCCCTCTCCCCACTCCCGCCACCTCCTAGGAGAGACAAGGAAGGAGGGAGGAGATCAGGGGCATCAGCACTCCCAGCACTCGCCTTCCCTCCCCACTCCCCCATGCCAAGCCCCGGGCTGGGGCAGGAAGGACCACCTCCCCCTGTGAGTAACCGGGAAAGGCCTGGAGAGAGACTGTCCTGGGGCAGCCGGGAGAGGTGGAGACAGGTTGGAGGTTCGGGGCAAGAGACATCTGGGAGAAAAAGAGAGACAGAGAGCGGTGGGGATGGGGTGGAATCGCTGCAAACAGGGGATGTCAAAAAGGAGGGGTCCTGGAGAGTCCCAAGAGCAATGGAGAGCTGCTCCCACAAGATCCGCCTAAGTCCACAGCCTCCTCCGGGCACAGAGAGCCCATGTGTAAACATGCAGAGCTCCCTGAGCTGCTTAGCCATGAGCTTGCAAATTGACACCAGCCTCATCTAGCTGTCACCACGGCTCACTTTGGCCTGCACTGAAAAGGGAAAGCTGCTTTTTCCTCTGCTGGAAGCAGGTAGAGCAGCAGGACTGAGTACATGGCAGAGAGGGGCTTGCCGTGAGCACAGCTGGATTCCTGCCTGCTGCAGGATGTCTGGCAGTGTGGGATAGCACTTTTAAACCTTCTGCTGCCTTGCAGGAGAGAGGGAAAAGAAGGGCTTGGTATGACAGAGCTCCGCCTTTGTCCATTGCCTGTGCTACATGGAAACATCACCTGGTAGATGCCTTATGTTTTCTGCACATCACTGCTCCAGGGGCAAGCAGAGTGACCAGACTTCCCTCAATTAAGCTCCTTGCGTTGGAGGTAAGCCACTAGAATGGTGTGCCTTTACAGTTCCCTCTGCACCAGCAGAGTGACTTTGGAAAGCAGTGATTTCTAAAATGAAGCACCACATGCATTTCCCACGTGCAGTCTTTGTTCTCTTGCCTAGTCAATGATAGGAAGTGCCAGGACCACGCAGACTTTGCCTGAGTGCCAGGCAAAGGTGAGCAGTCCATCTGCTCCAGCAGATTCCTGCAGTGCACTGGTATGCGGGATCTTAGCAAATTGCAGTCAGCTCCTGCAGGAGAGTAACTTGGCCCTGCCTGGGGGAGCTCAGGGGAGCCAGCTGGCGGGCAGCAGCGCAGGAACCCCATGGCGCTGCCTGTTGCCTGCAGGGACACCGCGACGGATAGCGCCAATCAAAGGGGAATCTGGACAGCCAAGGACTTTGTGTGAGTAGCAAACATGTACCGAGGCTGCAGGGGAGTTTTGCTAGGGAAGATGGAAGAAGGGATCTGAATGCATGGAGACAGATGCCACTTGCTCCCTGGAGGAGCCTGGGAGGAAGTCTCATGTGCAGAGGCAGAGAGGCCAGGCGGGCAGCGTGCCCCACCTCTTCCTCGGTCAGATTGCTTGTGCCTGGCTGTGGCTTCACTGGATCAGAGCAGCAGCCTAAGAGAGCCCTGGAGTGATGGCCCACTGGGCAGGTGCCGGGTCGCTGGATGCAGCACAACCCGTTGAGACAAACCTCCCTGCGGCATATAGAGCCACAGCTTCCTTCCTGGGCCCAGGAGTCTCTCCAGCACATGCTTGGCTCTCTCCGCTTTTTCCCTGGAGCCTCTCCCAGATTTCTGAGTGGCTGATGCTGCTCACTGGTGGCCCTTACTGCTGAGAGGCTGCACTGTAAGCATGACAGGTTTCTTGCAGGCCAGCAGGTGGAAATGCCCTCCCTTGCTCCCACCGGGCAGTGAAGATGGACTCCAGAGCAAGGAAACCCTCTTGGCAGCAGCACCAGCAGCAGCAGGGCTTGCTTTCTCTGGCCGTGCCAAGTCTCTGCTACAGCCAGCAACTTGGAAGAGACGGTCAGCAAGGCAGGGCCAGATGTGGAGGAAGCTGTCATGGCATACTTCCAGAGCATCGCAAGCAGGAAAAGAGAAATTATTTTGCAGAGACATGGCTTGGAACCCTTCTCTCTCCAGGACCTGTGCTGAGCCACAAATAGAGGTGCTGAGAGCTTCCTCTTGGTGTGGGACAATTTCATTCTGGGGCAGTGGTGGATGCCTTCTGCGGAGGAGGCAAGTGCTTTTGAAGGCCCTCCAGCAAGAGGATTCATCTGTTGCTCGTTCCGAAGGGGAAGGAAACACACAGCCACACCATAGAGTCCATACTTGTCAGTTCCCAGCACACTCTCCTCCCTAAGATGCAGGTGCAAATCCCAGGCTAAGAGGTTTCTGAACCTCTTGAAGCCACAGAGGGCTGCACTGATGCTCCCGTCGTCCGGGGCAAGTGCACTGCATTGGGTAGCGCTACGCTGCCAGGAGTGCTGGGCACGCACCTAGGCAAGCAGCAGCCCTACTCGGAGCACTACCATTCCACACCAGTGCTAGCAGCAAGGAGAGAGAGCAGGAGGGAGGGCTTTTCAAGTGAAAGGGTAGAAGATGCAGAGGAGCAGGAGCACCTGGGCAGCAGCCCTCTCTGAGGGGACACAGTGAGTCAAATGTAAAACCAGATCAGCAAAGGCTGTGTCCCTTGAGGGATGCTCACAGTTTTACAGCTCGGGTGGTTGTTTCCTTCGTAAGTGCTTAGCTGCCTTGGAGTTTCTCCAAAGTCTGGGGTAAAGCCTTCAGCTGTTCGCTCTCGGCTCTTCCTGCTGCATCGCACAGCACTGCACTGCACAAAGGGGAAGGGCAGGAGCGCTCTCTCCTCCTGATTTTCTTGCCTGCTGTTTGCTTGATTTCTGTTTGCAGCGGGCAGAAGCAGGAAAAGAAAGACGACGCTCCCATGGCCGCTTGCTCTGCGATGGACGTCTGCCAACGGCCATCTGCCAGGGCAGCTTTTGGATCTGCGCTCAGAAGGGCAGGCTGTGACCAGCCTCTGGCAGCTCTCCGTTGGGAAGAAGGCCCATTACCGCTGCCGATCCAGGTAAGCAAGCCTGGCAAGGGAGTTTCCATTGCCCCAAGCCTATTTCTTGTGTTACAATGCCAGACGCGAGCCTTTAAAGCAGTGCAACGAACACGCTGGTCGCATCTGTGGCGAGGGCGCTGAGCCTCGGCGGGGGCAAGCAGGAGAGCGCTGGGGAAGAGCAGCGCGCTGGGCTGGAGCGCCGCGGCTGCGGGGCACGCTAGCACAGGCTGCGGCCGGGCGAGGCGGGCCGGGGCAGCGGCGGGGCAGAGCGCGGGCGCCGGGCGGCGAGGCGTCGGGGCGCGGGGCCGCTGCGCAGAGCCGAGAGCGCGACAGGCGCAGCGGGGGCGAGGGTGCGGGGGCAGCCGGCGCCGTGGGCGCTGCAGCCCCGGGCAGGCTCGCAGCCTCGGCAGGGCTCGGGGGTGCTTCCCGCCGTGAGGGCGGCTCCCGGCGCGGAGCGCGGCTGCCGGCGGCGCTGGGGGTCGCGGCGGGTGGCAGCGGGTGGGCGCCGGGCGGGCGCTGCGGGCGGGGGTGGGCGCCGGGGGAGCCGGGGGCTGGCGCGGCTCGGCGCGGCGCGGCGCGGCTCGGCTCGGCTCGGCCGCCCGGGCGGAGAGCTGTGCCGGGAGAGCCGTGCCCGGCGGCGGAGCGGCTGCCGGGGGCGCTGGCGGGCCGAGAAGGGGGGCCGGGGCCGAGGCGAGGGGCCGAGAGAGCGCGAGCGCTGCTTGCCGCCGAGCGGGCGGAGGAGAGCTGCTGGGGGGGGCGGCGGGCAGCAGGCAGCGCTGCGGGCTGAGACGTGCCCGGGCGCGGGGCGCCCCGAGCACAGCAAAGTGCCACTGCCTGGGGAAGAGTTTTCCTCCCCGACGCTTGCTGCAGCTTTGTTTTCCTTCTCTGAGAATCCCTGGGGGCGCGAGCAGGTCCGAAGAAGAATGACCTCTGCGCTGCCTTGCAACGTTGCCTAATAGACAAAGGCATAGGCAGTAGCGCAGGCGACGCCAGAAAAACCGCCTGTCACCGTTTGGGCAAAGATGGTCGAGTTTTCCGTTGCTTTCTTTTGAGAGAGGCACTGAGATTACTTGGAAGACGTCCAGATGTGTGTAGGTCAAAGGCACTGACGACCATTGGTCTCCTAAAAATGCCAGGCACGAGACTTTCAGGCAATGCACATGCGAAAGGAAGGCCAAATGCCTCTATGTCAACAGATCATGTATGTATACGCAATAGGTTTGAACACCAACAGCAACAAACAGCCAGTAAGAAAGCTTAAAAGGATTTATATGAGCTTTATTGGTATAGCCTCGCTATATTTGGATATATATACAAACAGATGTCTTTATATGATAACTACAGGCTTTCTTTACTGAATTGTGCACTGAGGACTAAACAGCAAATAATGAAAAAGAATGGCAGAGTAGAAGCACGTTTCCTGTTACTGAGCACAGGAGAAGTTTTCAATTTCTTCCTTCATTTCCTAAAAAAGATTTAAAAAAAGATAAAAAAGGAATAATAATTGCCAACTAAACACAGGCAAACTTGCTATAAGCTGGAATAGAAATGTAAAATCCTGTAGCTAGCTGCTTTGTATAAAATGAAAGTCTGTGTAGATGCCTTCCAGGTGGAAGTCAGCAACTCGTATGTAACACGGACTGCTAAGCAGGAAAGAGAGGAATAGCGAATAAGCAGGATATCCACTGTGCACAAGGAAGAAGTGCAGAACAGTGACAGGAAGTGCTGTGTAACCAAAGTACCTCTATCAACTGCGTTTTGTCATCGTCTTGCCGATGGCAGTAAACACACTGGCTGAGCACCAGGTATAGTTTTTCGAGGTGGCGGATGTTGCAGTCCTTTGTTGCGTCGCCAACGACCTTCAAAAGTTGCTGAAGAAAAAAGGGAGACAGTACAAGTTTGCGTTAGCACGAGATCATTTGAATAGGCTCTCGATGTGTTCAGACACAAAAGAAGATGGTCCCCCACAACTCGCATCCTCCTTCCTTGTATGGCTAAATAAAAAAGGAGTGAAATGTCCAAGACCAGACTAAATATCGCAGCAGATTTCCATGGAGGAAATGAGCTGCTGTGTCCGACTTGCGAGAAAAAGCAAGGCTCCAGTTTCAGCTAGCATCGTGCTGCTCCTCAGGCTATCACCTCCATGATCCTAACTGCAAGTGAACTTCTCTGAGAACAGCGGGAACTGCCATGGCCCGTTTTGTAGTAAAGGAGAGCGGCTGCCACAGCAAAGCCCCTCTTGCCTTGGATGAGCTTCTGTGGCTGCAATGCAGGGCCCTGCAAAATGCATCTTTTGAAGAGAGGCCACAGAGCCTCTAGAAAGAGGGCTGCCAGCTGGCAGTGGGAGCCTCCTGAGGTGCTTCTGTCTCGCCGTTAGCTGAATGTTGCCCATGCCTGCAGCTCTGCTGGCAGAATGGATAGCTCAAGGGTCGTCAGCAGAGCGGGAAGCAAAGGTGGATCAGTGAGCTCCAACCTACCCTGAGAGAGATGCTGGTTTCCTTCTCAGCAGGGGGTGAGCATTTCCTCCTCTTCTCTGCTAGGCTCTCTGAGGGCGATGCGTTCCTCCTTCGCTTTTGTCTGCAGGCAGCTGCACAGAGATAGGAGAAAAAGCAAGCCAAAGCATTAGCTAAGCAGTTCTGTCTGCACAATCTAGCACCGTCGTCTTACTTGGTGCACAAGGGAAATGGTGAGAGGGACTGAAGTACCATTGTGCTGGCTCACTACATGCATGTGTTGAGGGAGAGAGGGCAGCAAGTGAAGGGGGTCCAATTGTTATTAGAATTAAAAAGCGCAAGAACTAATAGACTATATCATGCATAAAAGAACGCCCTTGACGATTTTGTGCACAGAGCAGACTGTAGACCGAAGGCATGAGCACAAAGCAGGGTCATAAGCTCAGGTGGCTTCGTCTCTCATCACAGGAAGTAAAAGAGGTGAGAAGCAGAAAAGTCTTTGGAGACAAGCTCTCCCTCCCCTGTGTTCCAAAAGCAGAGGTTGCCTAGGCCTCACAGACAGACGGCAATGACTTGGTGCGGGGGTGGCGGGCAGGAAGGCAAGAGGGAGAGGAAGAGAAAAAGGAAGCAGAAGCAAAGGAAAAGTCCTCACTGTTTCCTATTACCATAAGAACTTGTGGAGTGTTCAGCAACTGCTCTAAACAACATGTTACATTTGAGGAGTTAGCCGTTGCGGGGCCATCGAGGCCAGTGTTTTACAGTGTGAGCCAAGCTCTGTGGCTGGGCTTTATTTCATAAGCACGTTGAGTGACTGTCCTGGGGACTGACCTCACATGCTGCACCTAATGGAATGCCTTTGGAAATGCCTTTGGAAGTGGAATGCCTTTGGCATAAAGCCACTGGCATCACCAAAAGCAGGTATGCCATGACAAGAGGGAAGATATCAATGTCATTGGCACCTTATCCAAAAAAGAACAAAAGAAAAAAGGAAGAAAGGACTTGCCAGTAGAGAGGGGTGTACTGGACTCTGCAGGCACCGCTGGCCATGTCTCGTCCCCTTGCTCCTCGAGCTGCCTCTCTTCCTCCTCTCTCAGCAGTCGAGGCTCAGTTGGTGATGCCACAGGCAGGAGGACTTCCCATGCCTGACAAGCTTCAGTCAACCAGAAAAGGTTAGCCAAGTGATGATACTCGGACACAAGCAGAGTAAACCTTCGTGCCAGGAAATCTATTACCAAAGTAAATGCCGAATGGCTGCTAAGCTAGAGATAGCAACGCTGTGTTTGTAGAATAGGCTCACCTGCTTTCTTTTGTGGTGCAGCAGGCTTAGCAGCTTGCTGGACAAGCAAGTCCTCGAAAAACTTTCTCCCTTCCTCCTCGCTAGGTGACTGGACATTGAAAACTTCTCCATAAAGCTCAGAAAATAAAGCTTGTACCTGAGGTGGGAGGAGAAAAGACAGTGCAGCCGTAAGCCCCCCCCCCCCAAATTTGTGTTCTGCTCCACAAAGATGAATTCCTTTTCCAGTGAAGCTGAGGAATGCTTTGAATAAGGGAGAGACTAGAACAAGTTTGCTTCTTGGCCTTAAAGGCGAGATTGTAGTGGGTCGGCAGGGCAATTTAGGGCATCTTCTTTAAGGAACACCTCTAGGATTAAAGCTCTGTGAAGCGACCCGAGGTTCCAGTGCTCCAAGGGAGGACACTGAGCATCTCCTAGGTTGCCTGTTTTGGATTTACTTGCCTTGCTGCCCTTCAGGTTGAAGCCTTGTGGCAACTGCAGAGGGAAGAGATGCCAGCAGGGTGCCCTAGTAATGCTGGTGTTGAATGGCTTAGGAGAGCACAGTATTTGGGTGCTTAATGGAGTGATAAATTAACATGAGACTGAAAGAAGCCGGGAAGGCAGTGAGAGAAATACCTCTGCCGGGAGATCTGCATGGCAAACATCCGACGTAGCGAGCAACAGCACTGGAGCATATGCTGGAATGCCCTCTAGTAATGTTGTGAGCGTAGCTCTCAAGGTGAGTCTGGCAGCCTCCCACCAGGCATGGATATGTGGAATAGAAAGGATGCTCGGTGCTGTCCTCTGGGCTTCTCGGATCAACTAGTCAAAAGGAAGTTTGGAGAAGACTGTTGAAGCGGGTAGCAGAGGCTGCTGCTGAACAACAATGGATCAATCAAAATTGCCTGCAAAACGGGAGTGCACAAAGACAAAGCGTCCAAACAAGCCACCAAGAATAAGGTAACATTGCTGCTTTGACCCAACTCCTTGGACATAGCTACACAGCGAGAGGCAGGCCTGAATCTCTGCCTGATTTCCAAACTGCTTAGATGTCAGGTAACTTGCCCAGAGCCTCACGCCTGGTGCGAGTGGTAGTGTGCTTGAAAAAACAGGCCCAGCCCTTCAGCAGGGTCCACATCAGCGTGGGGCCACTGCTACACCGCTCGAATCCAGCAAGTGTGTTCTTGCCTCTTCCCTGCGGTATGATGAGAGAAGAGAAACCCTTTTCTTCCCCCCTCCCAAGCCTGGGTTGCATTTCAGTGTTATAAAGAGGGAGGCTAGAGAAAGGGCATGACATGCAGTCAGGCTGAGGCAGAGGCGCCTCCTGGGAGCTACAGAGCTTGAAGAGGCAAGGGAAACAACTCTGGAGAGCCCACTGTCATGAGCAGCAGCTCTTGCCATGCAGAGGGCTTTATCAAGAGCGTCTTGGAGCTCCCTGAGCTGCTAGCAACATCCTTACTGTTTAGCCTGGAATGGAAAAGATGCTCATGCACAACGTCCTTCTTCTCCATTGTTCAGCGTACAAGAAAAGCGTTCTTTCAGCGCGAAATAAACACCACAGGAAGCAGAGGAAAGCCAGGCCACCACCATTAACCACGGGAGGTCTGCCTGCTTCCCCTGAGTCTATTCATCCTGTGAGATTGCAGAGAGAAGAGGTACCTGTGCGCATCTTTCTTCGGGTGAGGTGCTGCTAGCAAAGAGAGCCGGCAGGTCCAGCACGTGAACCGCAAACCTCTCCAGCGTGTGTATTAGTGCAGGCGCCAAGTGGGAACTTTGCCCGTACCCGGGCTCTCCAGCGATTAAGAACCTGGGCCTGTGACATGCTGGCTGGCAACAAGCATTGCTAGGAGCATAACTGCAAAACAAGAAGTTTGCAAAGGAAGTGATCAGTCAAGACACAGATGTTCAAGGTGTCTTTCTTTCTCCAGCACACGCTGGTCTGGATCTCTTCCCCCCGGCCGTGAGGCTCTTATGTTCAGGATGTCTTGACTGAGCAGCCTTGAGGCCTCTGCCTTGGTCAAGTTTAGGTGCAGGGGGTCCACTGGAAATGGAGAAGGTGGTTGGGAAGGAGCAGAAGAACCCTCCTGGGAAAAGAAATGCCGTGGACTCTGAAAGGCCTTAGCCGTATCTAACAAAGTGCAAAACATTCCTGTGAGTCCATAGAACTGGAGGATATTTATTAGATCCCTTCATTCAGATGGTTTCATCTTTCCTTGTGTGCTCTCTCCTAGATTGCAAATACAACTTTCTCGTGGTTTTTGCTCTGTTATCATGGAATACGTCTGTGAATAGCACCTTGTTTTTTCTTTTTTTTTGCCCTCCCAGTACTGCAGGACCTTTTCTGGCTCAGGCCAAGGAGCCTAGAGACTGGACCAAGTTCTGTGGGTCAGAAGCCTTCCTGAGCAGCACAGTAAGAGAGAGTGAGAAAAATTACTGACGCAGCTGGGACCCCATAAGCTAACTTCTGCACTGTGGGATTGAATTACTTTCCCATTGCACTATCAAAATATGAATGTAAGCATAGTGGCTTAAAGATCGCAAATGAAGCCTTTTTTGCAGGGTTTTTATTATGCTCTTTTAGATGGCCATTCCTCAATTTTCTTGAGTCACTCCTGCATTCCCAATCTGGGAAGCTAGGTGACTCCACAAACCCACGTTGCATTTCTTTAGCTAAGAGGAGAGACAACACATTTCTTTGGCCTTGAATCCTTGAAGAACAGCATGCATGAAATCAGCATGCCCTAATTGTCTGTGGATGTCTTTGGTGGAGGAAAAGGAGGCTGGCTCCTTCCGGATGATCGGCTGGAGCTACTTGCTGTCCTACAACTCTAGCACCTAGTTATATCTCCGTGCTTCCTGCTTGCAGTTTTTGATACCAAAGCACCCTGGACTAACTCTTCTGTCCTCCCTCATCTAAAGCCCCTCCCACTTGCAACGGCCACGACAGCTTGGAAAGCCCCAGCAATCGGAAGAATTTCAACGAAAGGACACGGGCAGTTACCTGTTACAGTTAAGGAAGGTTTGCTTTTGCTGGCCAGGCCTTGGAGGAAACGGCTCATCTTCAGGACCAGAAGGTGACTCCTCATCACAGAATCACAGAATCGCTGAGGTTGGAAGGGACCTCTGGAGATCATCTAGTCCAACCCCCCTGCTCAAGCAGGGTCACCTAGAGCACATTGTACAGGATCACATCCAGGTGGGTTTTGAATATCTCCAGAGAAGGAGACTCTACAACCTCTCTGGGCAACCTGTTCCAGTGCTCTGTCACCCTCACAGTGAAAAAGTTTTTCCTCATGTTCAGATGGAACTGTCTGTGTTTCAGTTTGTGCCCGTTACCTCGCGTCCTGTCGCTCAGCACCACTGAAAAGAGTCTGGTCCCATCCTCTCGACACCCTCCCTTCAGATACTTGTACACGTTGATAAGATCTCCTCTCAGCCTTCTCTTCTCCAGGCTAAACAGGCCCAGCTCTCTCAGCCTTTCCTCATAAGAGAGATGCTCCAGTCCCCTAATCATCTTTGTAGCCCTTCGCTGCACTTGCTCCAGTAGTGCCACATCCCTCTTGTACTGGGGAGCCCAGAACTGGATGCAGTACTCCAGATGTGGCCTCAGCAGGGCTGAGTAGAGGGGGAGAATCACCTCCCTCGACCTGCTGGCAACACTCTTCCTGATGCACCCCAGGATACCATTGGCCTTCTTGGCCACAAGGGCACATTGCTGCCTCATGCTTAACTTGGTGTCCACCAGCACTCCCAGGTCCTTCTCCGCAGAGCTGCTTTCCAGCAGGTCAGCCCCCAACCTGTACTGGTGACTGGGGTTATTCTTCCCCAGGTGCAGGACCCTGCGCTTGCCTTTGTTGAACTTCATGAGGTTCCTCTCTGCCCACCTCTCCAGCCTCTCCAGGTCTCTCTGAATGGCAGCACAGCCCTCTGGCATATCAGCCACTCCTCCCAGTTTTGTATCGTCAGCAAACTTGCTGAGGGTGCACTCTGTCCCTTCATCCAGGTCATTGATGAAGAAGTTGAACAAGACTGGACCCAGTCCTGACCCCTGGGGGACACCGCTAGCTACAGGCCTCCAACTAGACTCCACACCACTGATCACAACCCTCGGAGCTCTGCCATTCAGCCAGTTCTCAATCCACCTCACTGTCCACTCATCTAACCCACACTTCCTGAGCTTGTCTATGAGGATGCTATGGGAGACAGTGTCGAAAGCCTTCCTCAAGTCAAGGGAGACAACATCCACTGCTCTCCCCTCATCTACCCAGCCAGTCATTCCATCACAGAAGGCTATCAGATTGGTTAAGCATGATTTCCCCTTGGTGAAGCCATGCTGACTACTCCTGATCACCTTCTTTTCCTCCACATGCCTGGAAATGGCCTCCAGGATGAGCTGCTCCATCACCTTTCCAGGGATGGAGGTGAGACTGACTGGCCTGTAGTCATGTCCATGCAGTCATTTTCTAAGAAATGAGTGGTACCATGAGAAGGCAAGAGAGGCTTGTTAACTTTCTCAAAGGGTCTGCACCCTGTCCTGTGCTAAGACAGCTTCTAAATGCGAGCTGAAACCCAGCCATTTTCCAAAGCCTTCAGTCTCTACAGAGCTCTCCTAAGTGTCTGGATTTGCGCAAGCTATGTTTTGCTAGCGGTGAAAGCTCCTTTTCTCCTTGCAAACGGGAAAGATGATGCTGACAACCTTCAGAAACTGGATGCTCGAGTGGAGAACATAGAGTTCTGTACTGTGAAGTGGGAGGAGTTCCCGGCTCTGCCCTCTCTACCATTCAGTTTCACCTCCTCCTGACTGAAAGCTTTGTTTCTGTTGCTTGCACAAACTAGCAGTGTTTGCTTTGGGAGAGTTTTACGGCGGTGAAGGCAGTGAAGCCCTACCTGGCTGTTGGTCCTGCTGGAGTGCAAGTGCTGCGTGGGGAAATACCCTCTGCAGGCCTTTTAGGAGTCTCTGTAGCGTGTTCTGAAGCAGTGGCTTGGAAAGGGGTGGCAGTGGTTGTCCAGGGGAAGCCACAGCCGTCTGTGAAGCTGGTGCAGTCTTCTGCATAGCCACAAGAAAATCTGTTGCTGTGATTTCAATGGCAGCAACATCGATGTGCAGCTTGTGACTGCTTGTGTAGATCTGCGGATAGTGTCGATGCAAAGCACAGAGGGCAGCTTCAGCGCAGAGGGCTTGAATATCGGCCCCGCAGTATCCTGAGCAACAAGAGCAGAATCCAAAGGGATGTCAGTCTCAGGCAGCAGAAAGCAGTCAAGGACAGGCTTTGCAGAGGGACACTCGCAAAGTCTTTGCATGTGGCCCAAAGGGGAAGAGTTTCATGGGCAATGGCAAAAGAGTTCCTGCACTGCAGAGCAGTGCCCTGCTGGGGAGCTTGCATTACGGGAGGCCCAGCGCCCTACAGCCTGTGCTTCGGAAGTAGGCCTCTGAGCCAACCTTAGCTCCTGAGGAAGACGCCCCCCAGAGCCTTCCATGTTCTCAGAGGCAAGGGAAGGCAAGGAGACAGAAGCAGCTTGGGTACTGCCTGGCACAAGCTCAGACGCTGTCAGGAGCCAGGCACAGGCAGGAACTCGGTGCGTTTTTTCATCTTACCGACGCATTTTTCAGCAAGCTCCTCAAGCAGTGCGTCCAGTGGCTTAGGGCTCCAGTCTCTGGTGTTGGTCTTGAAAATCTCTTTTCGAGCCTACAAACCAGGTGGTCACACTGTGGTTTGTCTTAAGCCTCTTTCTCAAAAAGAAAATAAGCAATGCGCAGTCCCCCTCCCCCCGTCACATTCCCGTAATTGCTTGTCTTCCTCTGCTAAAATTAAGAAATGTTTCCTTTCTAGTAACACACTGCCTGCTTTTCAAAGCTCAGTACTTTTCAAGTAGATAGGAAGAGTAAGTACAGTAGCAGGAGCAAGAATTCTGACTCCAGCTGCTATCCTTGAACGAGCAAATGTCAAGTTGTGCCTATGTTCATCGCTGCTCTTTGCCAGAGCTTCAGTGAAGTGTTTCCTGTTTCTGTCCAGTATAGTGTGTTGTGCATTTTTACTAGCCTTCAATCCAATAACCTTTTTCTCCTTTTCCCCACAAAATGCGAACTAAAGACAAAAGAATCTGGGGTAGCCAGAAAAAAAAATAGAAAAAGAAAAAGAGCCTGAGCTCCCTGCTAATACCAGTAACAATGTCAGCTCCCTAAATGCTAATGGGCAGCTCCGAGGATTCCCAGCCCGGCCACACTCAAGCCCAAGTTTTCCCCCGAGGCTTTCCCAACTGGAGAACTGAGAACAAGGCGGCAACCTCAGAAGGCAAGAGCCTAGGTGGACTCACTAACTAAGCAAAGAGCAAGCCCTTGGGCAAGGAAGAATGTCCGTGTGCTCCAGGCGGAGTGAAACTCCTGTTTGCAGCCTTCCTGCCAGTTCCGTATGGGGAACCGGGAGGTGTGCAGCACGTATGCCACTTGTTTCCTTGCTCGCTCTCGGAGATGCTGTGGGGTAAGCCGGTTTTCTTGTCGAGCAAGGCTTTGTGCCAGTAGCAGGAAGGTTGCCGAAACAGCCTTACCTCTTTGTTTGGCAAGGTGAAAAGGAACTCCCTGTCAAAGCATCCAGGCCTTCGTAAAGCAGGATCCAGGGAGTCTGGCCTGTTGGTGGCTCCAATGACCACGATCTCTCCTCTGCTGTCTAAGCCATCCATAAGCGCCAGGAGCGTTGTGACAATAGAGCTACCAAAAAAATGTTGTTTGGATTCCCTGGGTTAGTAGCTGTTGTTACCTTTGGCATGCCTTTCTCCAAAGTCACGTCGCTCAGAAAGGAGAAGCTTTTCTGGATGAGCTGTTGTTAGCGAAAGGACTCATGGTAAGACAGAAAAAGCGAGGCAAGGTCTCGAGAGAGACCTTGTCCGGACACCAAGCTTAGTGACCTGATTTCAACTCCTGCCTTTAAACTGCTATGAAGCTCTGTGTCATTGTACTCGAGGAGTTCAGAGTGTGGGTGTGGGTGTGGGTGTGTGTCCTATAAAGGGAAGCAGGTGGGTCTTCTTTTCCTAGAGATGAAGCAGATGACATGGAGATGGAAGCGAAAGGAAGTACCTGTGAATCTGGTCTTGGCGACTGGAGCGCACAGGAGCGAGACCGTCGATCTCATCAAAGAAAATAATCGAAGGCCACATCTCATAGGCCTGGAAGGGAAGTACAGATGCAGGCATACTGACGTATGTGAAACAGAGCACCACGCAGCGAGCACATGCAGGATAAACATTATGGCTGCAAAGGCACTGGCACTGTGCTGGACCCAACATCTGCAAGATTTCCAGCCCCTCAGGCAAAGCAGCACAGCACGGGAAAAGGAAACCCTGATGTTCCCTTTTCAACAGGAGACACTGCCAAACTGCCCAAGAGGCCAAGTCCTCCTGGAGGACGTCCACCCTGGAAAAGTAGAGGTCCAACTCTGACCCAACCTACTGCACATTTCCTCCTTACCTGCTGAAATAATGAGCGCAGCTGTCGCTCGGATTCTCCCACCCATTGGCTGAGGCAGTCGGCACCTTTTCTCATGAAGAATGCTATTCTCTTGTCTCCCTGCCTACATTCATTTGCGAGCGCTCGAGCCACCAGTGTCTTTCCAGTGCCTGGTGGGCCGTAGAACAGACAGCCTCTGCAACATGAAAAAAAGAGATGTACGTAGCTACAACAAAAACATGGAAAAGTGCCCATGACAGCCCCCGTTGTGAAAGCAAAGTGGCCTTCCCTCCTAACCAGAACACTTCCCGTCTTAGACAGATTCGAGAGCAAAGCCTGTCTTTCTCCCTGCCACAGTTGGAGTCTCTTGGACTGTGCCTCCCAGAATTTGTTGGAAGCACTGGGGAGGAAGCCTTCAGCTGGGAGGCCAAAAACGGTCTTCTGTGTTTCCACACCCTACTTAAAACATCAGCCAGAAAAGGGAATTCCTGTGACCAAAGCAGCAAAGCATCTGAAGATTTGCACACTTGAGATATTGCCCCTCCAAAAAAAAAAGGGGAAAAAAAAAATACTTTTCATGTTGAAATGCATATTGCAGCAGTTAGCTCTGTAGTTCGAATGCACTGCCCGTTACCTGGGGGGTCGGATTTGGAATCTCTGAAAGAATTCTGGGTAAAGCAGTGGGAACAGGACCATCTCCTTTAAGGCTGAAATGTGGTGAGAGAGACCACCCACACCATCAAAGCATACCTAAAGAGACATGCAACAGAAGACATGTCAGAGGCCAGAGAAAGCTGCCACCTGGAAAAAAAAGGCTTCCTCCAAATTCTTCCTATGCCAGCACAAAGGAAAGGCTCAGGACGATCTCGAAGTTCCCTGAGAGGAAAGTGTAAAGCCCGGGAGCTGTCGGCAGCACAGTAGGGAAGGTTTTCATGACCCCTGGAAAAGTCCCCACTGACACAATGAGTTACCACTGCTTACCGAACTCTGGATTTGCACTGGATCAGCTTCCAGCAGGGTGCTTCCGCTTTTCCTTCCATCCACGTGCTTTGCCTTGAATTTGTCTTTCCCAGAGCTTTGGGGAAGACACCAGATGTGAATGGAGGAGAAAGGGAAAGGGGCTTTCTAACTGAACATGCAGTTAGCGGGATTGCTGTGGTTTTCATGTTGGCAAGTGAGTGCAGAAGCGCTTATACACTGGCATAAACTTCCCAAACCATGAAATATTCCCTGGTCTTGATTGGCGTTCACTATGCAAGCGTGAAGAAAGGCAGGTGGGCATTTTTATACTGCACGATGAAATCGTCTAATGACAATTTGTGGAAGGGGATTCTGGCTTCAAGTGCAGAACAGAAGAATTGCAGATCCCCAATCTCAGCCAGGACAATCCGCAATCATCTCATCGCTGACCCCCAAATCCTGCCTTTTTAAAAGCTGTGGGCTAATGAAAGTTATCTTCTCTCCCAAAGGAAAAGCCTTGCTTCCTCTAGACCCTCCAGCTGTGCCAGCTACAATGCTGCGATTTTCACATCACGGCCATCAATCGGAAAATCTTTTCAAGCATTACTGAGTGATGGGAGTGGCACCGCTATGGATCCCTGAGAACTATCACTATCCGTACACCAACCTGTTTGTTCTTCTGCAGCATGGGCTTTGCGACGGAGCAGCCCTTTGCCTGTCAGGAGAAGATGGCCCTGAAGAAATGAAAAGCTGCAGTGAGCATGCACACTGGCCAAGAACTGCAGTGTGCGCAGGATACAGGCATCTCGATCCCAAAGGGAGAGTTTTACCTGCAGAATGAAGGCAAGGAATTTAAATGAAAGGTGTGGGGGGGGGGGGGAGGTATATGTCTTTTCATTTAGCAACCTCTAGCCCACTATCCACAAGAAATCAGCTCTTCCGAGAAACTATGCATGGAACCTACTTTCCAGTGGATGCTGGAAGTACATGATGGTCTTCCTGGGTCGAAGGTTATACTCCTTGCAGGGATCTTTGCCATCTTCCCCTTCTTGGCCTTCACCTTCTTGTGTTGCCCCTATGATTATAGAACCTAGCGAGAACTTCTTATTTGTCTGTGCGCGTATAGCTTTTCATTCAACACCCTGTATGCCACTTCTGCACAAGAAATTAGCCCTTCAGAGAGGCTCTGCATATAGCCTACCTTCCAGTGGGGCTTGAGTGTCTTCAGCAGTTTGCCGCAGGTTAGATGGCTTTGGAGTATCTTCGCTGTCATCCTCTTCCTGCTCTTCATCATCCTCTGAGGACCTTGTCATTACAGTACCAAGTCATCATTTCTTGTTTGTCTCTGCATATGCACATTTTCATTCAGGAACTTATAGCTCCCACCCTTAAGCACAAGGAATCAGCCCTTCTGACAAACTGTGCGCGTAACCCACATTCCAAAGGCTCTTGATACTGGACAACAGTATTCCTGTGCTGAAGGTCATACTCCTTGTGAGCATCTTGGCCATCTTCCCCTTCTTGGTGTCCACCGGCCTTTGATGGCCCTACAATTACAGACCTAGACATAGTTTCTGATTGCGCTGTGCGTAGCTACATTTTCGTTTAACATCTTCTATCCCCCTTCTACACGAGAGATTAGCCCTTCCGAGAAGCTGTGCCTATAACCTACTTTCCAGTGGAGCTTGACAGCATACAACAGGCTTCCTTTCTCTCACGCTATAGTGTGCCTATAGGGAGCAAAGATACAGGTTCTTTTAGACTGTGGTACACTTTGGAGGAAGTTCTTCTCAGCTGAGTGAAAAGTGCACTGGCATCATTGTGCTGTGTGAAATCCATTACTTACCGAAAAGGAGTAAGGTAAAGTCATTTTGACTTCTGCAAGGACTCGCTCAGTCTGCCTGAGGTCCATTCTTCCTCAGAACCTGAACTCAAAGAGCATATGAACCACAAATGAACTTTTGTAAGCACAGAAGTAAAGCTCTTTACTTTTGGAGAAGTTTCTCAGGCAAAGAAAATTGCTGAAGAAGACAAGGTAAATCTCCTGCAAGTGAAGCAAGCGTTTGGTTCACAAGAGAATACGTAAATTACTGAGCCCACAGACATGAGGGGCAGAAGTTGGAAGGTCTGGCTGGAAAGATGATCCAAAACTGAAGACAGAAGCAACAGGGAAATACACAGGAGCTGTCTGCAAATTCTTCAGACATGAAGCACCTTTACAAGTGCTCCTCTCATGCACCTTCCCAGTGCTCAAAGACTCCAGTAGCCATGACTGTCCACCTCCAAAACACTCCTGTCAAACCAGCTTGGCTCCACAGTGCCAAGGACCACAGGTGTGACAGCAGCAAAGGAGGAAAGAGTTATTGGAGCGAGGACCAAAAGTTCTATGACCGCAGCTGACAAGGGACTAGTAACACGGGGGTGGACGCGCTGCCGGGGAGCAAAGATTCTAAACGTGCAAGTTCTGCAGCCCTGACAGCGCCATATTATGGAGGGCTCCCGCAGGCAGCAATTCCCAGCAGCACCGAGGACTTCCCTAGGGGCGCAGAGGGAATTCCCAGCCTACGGAGTTAGTCCAAAGAGCTCTTGTGGCCAGGAAGAAACGCTCCTCTCCAACGACCTGCTGGGAAGGTCACCAAACAGCGTCTCGCACTGTCCCACCACCTCCTCTGGCCTTCTCCTGCTCGCTGCACAGCAGCTGCTCCAGAGCAGAGCAGGGCAGGGCAGGGCAGAGTCGTGGCGAGAGCAGCCCCAAGCACCTGGGCTCAGCTCAGGCTCCCAGGGCCATATGGGGAGGGCGCAGCTGTTGCTGCGATGCACTGCGTGATGCCCCAGGCCATGTCACAGAGGGGCTGCAGGGACCCCTTGACCCCCCAGGTGCTGCCAAGGTGGGCCCTGCAAGGGCAAGGGGAGCTGCCTGGGGCACTTTAGGGAGCTGCCCGCACCTCACTGCCCACTCCCCAAGGACAACAGGGGGCACGGGGAGCCACAGGAGGGGTCCCCCAGGCTGGGGCTCACCTCAGGCATGCCACTCCCGCAATGTCCCCAGATCAGGGTTGCGGGGCTACAACTGCTGGCAGGGAGAGGCTCTGCTGAGGAAGGAAGGCCTAAATGAGCAAGTGAATGAATGAAGAGGAAGACTGTGACTGCACTCTCTCAGCCTCTGGGGAGGAAGGGCCAACTCCTAGCTGTTGCTTCCCTAGGCCACAGGCATGGAGATGGCATGGCCTAGTGAAGGAGCAGAGGGGTTTGCTCTCTCACCCGGAAAACTGTGTTAAGGCAAATCCACCATGAATGCCTCCAAACGGTGTCAAAGCCTGGGAAAATCAAGGAAAAAAAAAAGCGCTTATTGGAAAGGTCATTTCTTTCCCTCGGCACTAAATTCTCTCTGCGTTAGAGACGATGTCTGTGAATCCTGGTCTTGGGGTGGGTTCTAACTGGGGGGGTTTTGAAGATGTGATCCTAACAGGGCAAAACCAAAAGAAGGGTGGCGCCAGGTGGAGATTATCACTGGAGCCCCAAAAGCCCATTTCCCTTCTAAAGTCACTTGTTTTGCAGAAGAAAAATGTGATGCTCAGATGGAGCCTGCAACACTCGCAGTGCCATCCCACCGCTTGGGTTCCCAGCGGAGGAGACTGAGAGCAGCTTCCCATCTACAGCGTGACAACGCAGTATCACACACCCGAACGAGGCGCGGGAATAATGCCTGCACGCAGTACATTCTGGTGACCCTCTCTGGTTACTTCTCAGTCTGCCCTGAGGGTGGTCCGAGGAGCGGCCGGCCCTCTGGCCTCTTCGGAAGGAAACGATGCCTGAGGTCTTTCCTTTCTCACCTGCTTGGTAAGCACTGCAGGCTGAGAGACCCCTTGCAGAAGCAGAACAGATAGCTGAGATGGCTGCATGGCAAGCAGAGTGGCTTTACACCGAGTGCCTGAAAGGCATCTCCTGCACATTATTTTCTGCCCTGCAAATCTGAGGGAGCCTCAAAGGAAGCAATGGAGTGAGCGAGACAGTGGGAGCAGAGCTGAGTTCCTACTGACCCCCTTGCCCCAACTGTACAGCTGCAGAGGTCTGTGGAAGGGGCACGGTGCCTTCGGCAGCAGCACTGACTGCAGAAGAGAGAAGCTGTAGAGGGGAAGTGAGTGTGAGTGGGGGAAAGGGAGGGGATGCGAGCGTGCCGGGAGGTGAATGGAGGGGACGGGAGCACAGAGGGAAGGGAATGGAGGGGCTGAGGGTGCGCGTGGCGAGCAACAGAGGGGATCAGAGGAAGCCTTTGGGGGAAATAGAAGGGAGGAGAGTGCTGAGGGCAGGGAAAGCAGGGGGCTCAGGTGCTCACGGAGGGAAACAGAAGGAACCTGAGGATGCAGGGAGAGGACTGGAGGAGACTTTAGCAGGTGTGAGGGGACCAGAGCATCAGCGCATGCATGGAGAAGGGATCTAAGGTCGCACAAAGGAGCCTGGAGTGTGCCAAGGAGGCGATCGAGGTGGTTGCAAGGCACATGACAGCACGCCCCCGGAAAGTAGTCAGCGACGCACTGGCTGCATAGAGCCCATGGCTTTAAGCTGGCAGGAAGGCAGCGCCCTCAGGGTGCCAGCACCTCGGCTCTGCCACACCAGGGCTGGGCTGGCGGCAGCCACACTCCCAGCATGCCTTGGGGCATCCCCATGGCAGATGTGGCAGATTGCGAGCACCGTGCACTCTGGCCTCCACAGCAGGACTATGTTCCTGGAGTAATGCGATCAAAGCAATCTGATTTTGACTAATAGTGGGATTAATGAGCTTTGTCAGGTCTTGAGCTGTCCAACTAAGGATGCTCGTTATGAGCCCAGGCCAACTACAGACTTAGCTGCTGCCTTTAGACATGGGGCTGAGAACGATCCTTTTTTCTTTCATGGCCGTTTGTGTTTCAGACATAGAGACAAGATGCTCTGAGGTAATTCTGTTGCAAGGGAATAATCCCTCCCTGCAGCTCACATTGCAGGTGGGCTCCATCCTCCCTGCTAGGCTCCCTCAGAATGTTCTTTATTCTAAAATTAAATGAAAAATTGGGTTTCTAAGTAATGGCAGCAAAATTGCCAAGACCCCAACAGAGCAGAATCCTGGAAAATTTCAGTGGGGCATAAATGGAGGTGGTCACTGAAGGAGTGGGGCAGGGAAGGAAGAACAGCCCCCTCCCCAAACTGGCAATTGTGTCCTTGTTTTCTTCTGTGTCCTTAGCAGCGGGTAGTGAATTCCAGCTCTTCAAGGCTGTCCCTGCACAACTCTGTGGCCTCCTTTTGGGTTTGGCAACAAAATTCAACTGCCGAGAAGCCTGTCAGCCAACCCTTCAAGTCTGCCAGTACAACTCTTATCCTAAACCCTACCCGCCAAGCACCCCATAGTTCCATTAAGGATCCCAAATCCTATTTTCCACTGCCATGTTCCCTACGAGATCAAAGATCAAGAATACCTCGAGCCCACCTCCACCATATGTGTCAACTCACAGACCCAAGTGAGGGCTGCTACCTACAGACTTGGAAATAGAGAGTTCAGTCCCCTGTCCTGCAAAGACCTTTGGCATCCCAGACTATTTTCACACAATGTCAGACCGTGCAGACATACCACTTGCCCCCACCCGTGATCATGAGCTCTAACCTTATTATAGTGCAATGCCTTTCAAACTGAAGAACTCAGCACTGAGGATAAGCTGGCTGCTGTTGCAAGGCCATGGCTGAAGAAGGTAGAGTCCAGGGGGTGGGGGAACCTGGATGTGTTGGTGGCCGCACAGGCTACAGCCAACACGGAGGGGGTCTGTGAAGTAAGTGCCAAGGTCTGGCTGAACTCCTGGAGCAAGGGACTCAGCTGAGGAAGACTCCAGGGGCTGTTTGGGGAAAGAATGGTCCCGCTGTGGTGGCCTGGTTAGGTTGTGCGTGAGGACTCTGACTCTGGATGGAGGGAAGGCAAAGGAAGGGAGGAGAGGACTAAAAGGAGACATGGCTCAGCCTAGCAGGAGGAGAAGAAATGAGTAATTGGAGCAAGTGACAGAAGCGAGCGTGAGAAGCGCAGTTCAGGGCACTACCTAGATAAGCTCAAGCAGCTGGAAGTGCAGACTGGCACTCAACCTAGCCTCCACAGGTAACAACACAGACTGTGAATGCTCGTAATGGCCGAACTGAGCTGAGGCCAGGGTTTACCTTGTTTCAAGCAAAGACAGGCTGTGAGGCGATCAGCAATTGCAAAAAAGTCATTTATGCATCCTCTGCAGACATGTCCCTCGTTTGTAGCTGGCTAACTCTGCTCCTAAATTCACTGCTTCCACCATTCTGTTATTTCTCCCTGAAGTCCAGCTGAGCCCCTTCACTTTTGGGCCATAGCCACCTGCTGCTATTTCAGTCTGCCCTCACCCCCATGCATATCTGAAGACCTCTTTCCCAAAAGCTGTTCCTGTGAGGTAATTACATACTCAGTTATTTCCAGTTGATAAACCTCCTGTGCTTAGAGATGCATGCGATGGACACACATGCAGAATTCCCACTACCTTAATAGCTCCGGTATTCCTCCACGCATCCCACAGTGCCTCCATCTTCCCACAGGTCCCCTTCCTGCTTCCAGCACAACATCTCCCAAGGAAAAATAAATAAATAAATAAATAAATAAATAATCTCTGTAAGTGCTTCTATTCCCATGTTTTTAGCACTTCCTTTTAAACCAACTGCCCAGCTAGTCAGCTGGTATAGTTTGACTTTGATCCATTGTTACATTTGAGATGGAGCAGCACTTCCAGTTTCCAAAGCATTTTTCATACCTACTTTCTTGTCTAGCTTCATTTAATTCAAAACACACTCTATTATTACATACTACATGACTGTATTGCAATGTCTATGATATACATTCTGAAATATCTAATAATTTCTTTATTGAAATTAAATTATTCAAAATGATCAAAGTGAAGCATTTTGATTTTTCTCAATTGAAATTTAGCATAATTGACCCAAAAGACATTTCAGTGTTTCAACATTGCTCTCTCATGCAAAAGGAAGATTAGAGAAGTAGGAATTCACCATTGAAGAGAAACACTGTTTGCCAAAGATGGGAGATCCTTGGAGAGCAGCCTCCACCAGGAATATCAATGACTCCCCCACTGCTTCTGACCTTCCTTCTCTTTCTGCAGGTGTGGGAGTGAGGGCAAATTTAAGATAGCATTTAAAATACCAGCAGGAAATGAGTGGCAATGGAAAATGTCCCACGTCCCTGTAAGATGAGTTTGCAAGAGAGAGATGATGAATTATCTTCTTGAATGGCCTGTCTCCTTCCTTTACTACAAAGGCAGCTTAGACAACTAGATTAGATTCAGTCACCTAACTTTTAAATAGCTTAACTGCAGGGAGATGAATCCCATCTGCTGTATAGACATGTGGCATGTGCTCAAGATCCATGATGGGTCTGGATCTACTGCACAGCTCTGTCCAGGAGATGCATTTCACATTCTCTGAAATATCACACTGAGCTGCACCCTGTGCTGTTCTGACTGTCTTTATGTGCACGGTAAACTATGCACATCCCGAAATCTGGGATGCACTGAACCTAATCTACATGACATGGAGAAAGCATGTGTGAAATTGCACGTGCATGTGTAAAAAAACAAAACCAAAAACCCTTCCCTGGAAATCCACCAGCCTTACCCTCCCAAGCCTGCAGTTCTGCACCATGCCATCACACCATATTTCCATACCACAGCAATGCAGGAGGCCAGGCTCCATGATTACTCTTTCAAATGCTCATGGGTGTGAAATGCTTGGGGAAAACATACGGGAAGACTTCCTTACTGAGCTTTAGCTGTATGCAAGTGACCTATTTAAAGCTAATCAGGCTTCCTCTGTGTTCATCAGAGAGAAAGAAGTTAGCATCTTCACAGAGCGCTTCTTCCTTAGGGTTGGTTGAATCATCTCCAGGAACTGCCTGTCTCTCTCCATTGAGTCCAGAGGGGGTTTAGATGACTAGATTAGATTCAGACAAATCTTTTAGGTGCTTCCTGGTAGATGACATGAGCGTTTTCACCCACACCCCTCCCTAATTTCTCCCTTTTATCTCTACTGAGAGATCTCCAACCTCCTAGGCACCAGCATGAGGTCCTTCAGTAGGATGCCTGAATTTAGGCGAGATGAACTGAATCCTAAGAGTCAGTTAGTCTAACACAAACAGATAATGTAACTCCCTGTATTTCTCTTGTTGGCAGATGTTGAATTTTTGATGTATTTGGTGACATAATTAATATGTTCATAATGGATAATTTGCTGAAGGAGCACAGTAACTTAATTCCTGCAAGGTGGAAGTTTCACAGTTATTCAATTCACCTCACAGAAGAAAATCCTCTTGTCTTCCCTTTACTCTGCTTCCCCAAATACTTGTGCTGCCTCCCCAGCTATAATACTGGATTGTGTCGCTTCCTCCTTTACCTATGGATGTCCCCTTGTATGATTTTTTCATAATTAACTTGTGCAGGAGAATTATGACAATTTTCAGAAAAGTTTTTTAAAATATAGCGCCCTACTATGGCTAAAGAAAATCCAACAAATAAAATAGCCATCTTCCACTTACCGGAAAACATCAGCACCAGTGTATACGCGTTTACATACACTCAGGTTTGTGCCTTCGCCATCTGGTGGCAAAGCACGATCATAGCATGTCCACAGAGCTGAGAAAGTTTTTGGACCCTATCTATTTGTTTGAAAACGAGAATTCGAAATAAGTAAGATGGTTGAGAAAGTTTCCGTTTTTCAACGTTTGTTGATAATACCATCAGTTATATACACACATCATTTGGAGAGCTTCTATTTTGTAAATAGGTGATACTTATTGTTTACTGCTGCTACTTGTTTTAATGTATTATCTTGTATTATATTGTAGTGAACAACATTGCATTGCATCATATCTGAGTGTTGTGGCACAAAAATATCCGACATGCTCTTTTCAGATAGTTGACTGTGCATCTAGTCACAGGCTTGAGCAAAAGGCTGTCCCAGCTTATTCCAGTTATAGATGAGCACATTGATTTATCTTACCCAAATTTAAACCTCTGCAGAAGATTTGAGTCCATCTGACCTCACCAATCTAATCTTCCTTTAAGGTTAATTAAAAAAAAAAAAAAAAAAAAAGCACTTCTTGGGCACTGTTCATCTTTTCTTAGAAGAGATGTCTTCATACCCCGGGATCCATGAATCTTCTTTGTAAACTATGAAGAACACGAGATGAACAGCTTAGGTGAAGGCAATTACTTCTGAGGTCATATGTCTTACACCATAGAGAGCCAAAGTGCAGACAGCAAAAACCTCACATCTTGTCCTTCCAACTGGGGAATCCAAGTCAGTGAGTGTAATTAGAACCCGGTTACTTTCTCATGTATCCTGAAATATTGGAGCTGAGAAAGATATCTGAGCCATATTACATACTAAGATCAAATTAAAAAGAAAAAACCTTCTCGTTTTCTTTTTTCTCACTCTTACATTGTGTAGGAGGGAATTTACTAGTTACACTGGTTAGTATGAAATTTGCATTTTCCTGGCCTTAGAAATTAGTGGCTGAAAGATCTATTTCCCATCTCTAGTTTCTTTGCTATGAAGGATGGCCATGCATTTTCTTACACCCACTGCTTAATCCTGCCTGCTATAACACTGGATTTCAACACAGGTTGAGTTGCTTGCTTTCTCAACTGGGAAGTAACATCTGTGTTCACTTTGGAAGTTCTTGTATGATCCAACCATAAGTTGCTATGTAATTGCTTGCAAGCTTTTTTTTTTTTTTCAAATAAGGACTGGATTATTTACCAGATTTGCTTATAGACCCTTGATCTCCAGATGTCTATACATACATATAGAAGCTCCATCGTTAACCAGATAGATAAAAGCCTGTTCAGATCTCCTTCTTTTTCAGAGTGCTGGGTATTACCAAGAGTGGAATAAATCCAAATCTTCTCAACATTTTGGAAAGAGACCATCTCTGTTATACAAAACTGAAATAACAGAGACAAAGTCTGTTTCTATTTAAAAGTAGACTGAAATTTAGCAAAACATCGTTTCAGGACAATGTGGAACTAGAAGGTTACAGTCTAGGAATCCTAGAATAGCCTCATTTTCACACGTGTTCTTTGTGGCTTCTATGTCCAATTTATTGATAGAATTGATACAGCAGCAGCAGATTGTAGTGATGTATTGTTCCGTGCAAACAAATTGCAGTTACTTACCTTTGGTTTAATAAAGACATGATAAGTGAAAATGGATATGAATTTAACTCTTTTCATAGTCGTGGAGTTTAAGTGCAGTTGATATCTACTCTGGAATATCATTGTAATCCCATGCAGACAAATGCTTTTGAAACCTTATTTTCCCCAGAGATGCTGACCATCCATTTCTGTCTTCACAGGTAACTCTGTATATCCTGCACACCTTCAAAAGTCAGCTCATGAATTCATACGCCCGTGTACCTACTAGTCAGACAGTCAGTTTGTTATGAGAGTGAATGGAGCTTGGTTTGGTGCAGGAATGAGCAGAATTAATCAAAGAGTATTTTCTATCAGACATTTGTCTAGTAGAATGCCATCAAGTTGACTGGAAACAGTTGGAATCCAACCAGTGGACTTTAATATCCTTTTCTGAATTAAAAAAATATTAGTATCACAGTTATAAATATGGCACTGAAGGAATAGTTGGTTTATTTGTAATAAATCTGGAGTAGCTCTGCATGCATATGGCTGCTTATGGAATTCATCTCACCTAGAGATATACCTTTAAGCATGCCTTCGTTTCTGTCTTCCATCTTAGTTTCTTCTCAATAGGGAGGGGAGGAAAAAAAAGTAACAGGTGTTTTTACAGAATGGTTCATGTGAGTATCTTAGACATCTGCTACATGATGAGATGAGTTATGCCATAGAAGTGCCCATTTTTTCCTTCCTTTTCCCTATTCAGGATGTGTAGAATGATAAGTTCAGGAGGCTGCAGCCAGGGCCTGTCCCTCTGGCCCTGAGCCAGGTGGGCAGAGAAGACCTAGAGATGGTAGCCGAGTTCAACCAAGAGTCCAGATGACCAGGAGAGTTCCTGGTGATGAAGCAGGTTTGAGGTCAAGCTGAGAAGTCAGCCTGTGGGTCAGAGCCAGGATCAGGCCTGGTGAGGGTAACCAGGGACAGAGAGAGTCCAGTGCCTACTGGGCAGGCCCAAAGTGACAAGATAGGTCCAGGGTCAAGCTGGGAAGTCAGTCCACAGGGCAGGGTCCAGAGCAATGGAGTCTGCACGCTGAGCTGAGCTGAGCTGAGCTGAGCTGGAGATCAGTGCTCCTCTAGGGTAGCTCAGACAGAAACTGAAGGCCCAGGGTTGAGCTTAAATGGGGCTCCTGGGCCCATGGGGCAGGAGGTGCAAGTGGATGCCTCAGGCGAGGATGATCAGGCCCATTAAGGCCTATTAGTGCCCTCAGACCCTGGAAACAGTAGTAATTGAAATGCTCACTAGCATATGTAATTTTGATTTAAGAATTCAAAGAACTGGGAAATGTTACTACCTCTTTAAGATCTGTAAGAGACTATTTCTTCTCTTTGCAGTCTCATTTAGCCTACTTGCCACTAACAACTCTTGAACATTGATACCTATGTATTTACCATTATTAGACTGTGACTTAGTGTCATTCATAGTGCTCCAGCTTCACACTGGAACAATCTAGGTAGATAATGTATGTTACAGCTGGTTTGGGATAACACAGACAAGTGATTCCATTTCAGAATGGCATTTTGGACGAAATCAGTATTGTCCTCATTGACCAAAGGAAGTAAGCTGGTCACTGCTAGCGGGAGCATATGATCATGATCGGTTTTTGCCAGTTGTTCTCCAGAGTGTATCAAGACAAGATTGCTTACCTAATGTGAACAAATATCTGAGCAAAACGGCAGGAGAAAATTACACCACAGTAGCTGAGTTCCTCCTCCTAGATCTAATCAAGAAGGCAGAAGCACAGCCCACTCTCATTGTAATGCTTTTAATTATTTGTCTGATGACTGTAGTTGGAAATCTGGGCTTGACCGCATTGATAAGGATTGTCTCCCCAAACCATCCTCCCAAATAGCTTTTCCTTAGCCATTTGGCAGTCTTAGACCTCTGCTGCTCAGGCATCACCCCCAGGACGGTGGCCAGTCTCTTAGCAGAGAGCAAAGCTGTCTCATTTGGTGGCTGTGCTGCCCAGATGTATTGTTTCTCTACATTTTGCACCAACGAATGTTTCATTCTGGCTGTGATGGCATATGACCAGCTGTAAACCACTGCTATACAAAGCTGTCATGTCATGAAGTCTCAGCATCCAGCTGTGACTCGGTTCTTACTTTTGTGGGTCTCTAATCTCAATGATACACAGCAGCTGTGCCTTTTGGGTGTCCTTCTGCCATTCCAGCATCACCAGTCACTTCTGTGGTGTGGTACCCCTGATCTGTGGTATCTCCTGCTCTGACATCAGGGTTAACAAGATCATCCTCGCAGCATTTTGCATCTTAGGTGACATCTTTGTCATATTGCAGGTACGCATTTTGCTACATCTACATCATCTCTGCCATCTTGGGGTGTCACTTCAGCGAGGGAAGGCACAAAGCCTTCTCCACCTGTGCATCCTCTGCACTTGATAGTTTTTGCCATATCCTTTGGCACTCCAGCTACACACCCCACAGCTCTGGCTCCTTGCCTGACCAAGACCAGGTGATATCTATGTTTTATACAATGGTAAGCCCGACAGTCTACAGCTTGAGGACAAGGAGGTCCTCAAAATCAGGCACTGAATAGACTGTTACATGGAGAAAATTGTTTGTCAGTCAATAAAACCTCCAAAGGAGTTGGAACAGGTGCTATTGAAGGGTAACACTAGGAGAGGTTGCAGAATTGTGGCTGCTGAGGTGTCATAAGGCTGGCTAGAGAGTTCAAGGAGACCCTACAGTAGAACAGGTTGTGCGAAGTAGTAGGGGACAATGTATGGTGACAACCTGTGTTGGGAGAGGTTTTGAGGTCAGAAGAGGACACTCGGTAGTGATGAGTGTGCTAAGGGAGGTTCTGCAGTGACAGTGGACCCTTGGGGAAGGAGAAGCTGTGTTGAGTGAGGTTATGAAATCAGCAGCAGGCATTATGGAAGAGGACTGACCATTTCTCAATCTGTGTGACCCTGAGCAGCAGTAGAGCATCTTCTGCAAGGTCTGTGAAACTAGAGCTGCTCATGGATGCAGCTGGGAAGCAAAGCATCAGTGCAAGAGTCAAGCTATAACTTTGGACAGACAGTTCTTGTGTTCTTTATATCACGAGACTGTCTGAAGAAGGGAGAAGTAGTGAAAAAGCATTACCATAGCATGCCAAACATTGTTAAATTCCCATTTTTGATGGTCCCTGGCTCATCTCTCTGGGACAGCAGCACCAACCCGGCCATTTACTTCCTCTTCAGGAGCAACCATCACCACCGGCTCCATGGCTCTGGGAAAGTCACCTTCCGACAAGCGTTTGCAGAGAAAGCAACATGCGGAGAAGGAAGCCAAGTGCCCAGAGACACTGCTGCAGAGACTGCTGTATAAATCCCTGCTGGTGAGGAGGTGTGGGAGGGTGGGGCAGCCTGCAGAGGGGACTGAGGGGAGGTGGGCAGCAGTGCTCAGCCCCCAGCAGAGCCAGGGCATCTCCACTGAGGTGGGAGCAGCTCAGCTGGTGATGTGCCCCTTCCGAGCAGGGCTGTGCTGGGGACCAGGGAGCTGGGTGAGAGCGATCCTTGTCTGCACACCATGCCAGGGCCTCTTCTCATTACGTGGTCCCCCCTTGTGGAAGGGGACGTGGTGCACAGAGCATGGCTATGCAGAGTGCAGGGAGGAAGAGTGACCCAGGATGTTGGGCATGTCTTTGGGACCCTGAACCTTACAGGGAGTCTTTTCCCTCACTTTGACTTGAGGCCAAGCCTGCAGGACTCCAGTGCATTCTGGCAGCTCCTGGGAGGCCATTCTCAGCAGGCATGAGTTTCATCCTGGCTATTTTGGGCTTGTATAGAAACATCCTTCAGGTCTGAACACCTAGGGGACCGTTCAGCTGGTGCCACGGCTGCTCTGGTCAACACACAGGGGTCCTGGAGTGATGCGTGGTGCTTCTGTGTGTGTAGAGAAGAGCACCAATTCCTCACCTACACCCTGAGTCTCTCCATCGCTGTCCCCAGAGGACATCTCAACTCATCTCTCCCAGCTTTCGCCCAAGATGGCCATCTCCAGATGAGTTAGTTGCCCTAGGCTGCCTGTACAGGCAGTGGAGAGAAAGGTGCTTGTAAGGAGCTTTTCCCTTCCCTGTGTGGCTGCAGCACACAGCTCCTGCTGAGCCATCAGCCACCCTCCTGTGCCTGTGCCAAATCTCTTCCCCACCACCGTCTCGCCCCACACTGGGGATGCCTCGCTCCCCTTACGCAGTGCCATGCAAGGCCTCTCACCCTAGTGCTTCTGAGAAAGCTTTCAGCTCCCAGCCACAGCACCTTATCTCACTGTCTTCCCAGTAGCTGCTGTGAGGGTCACCTCTCTTCCTGGCACTGGCACTTGCCTGTTGCTGCAGAGCTGAAAGGGCATTTCTCTGCCTCTCCATCCAGCTCTCCAGACTTTCTATTTTTTTTTTTTATTTTTGGCTCCTGCCCTCAATCCTTCCCTCCTTTGTTTCTCCATTACTCTCTTTCTGGGTTGGCTGGTGCGTGGATCTAATTAACACTAAAACAGTTTATGAGCAAGTGAAGGGCTGGATTTAAAAGGAATGGATCTAAATCTGATTTTTTGAAATTAAGTTGAGGGCAGAGAAAGAAGGGAAAATGTCTGCACCAGAACATTCAAAGAACTAACAGGGGTCAAAACTTTTCTTTTTTGTTCATTTTAATTCTATGGGGTAACAGTATTCCTGAAGTCATTTCACAGAATCACAGAATGGTTGAGGTTGGAAGGGACCTCTGGAGATCATCTAGTCCAACCCCCTGCCCAAGCAGGGTCACCTAGAGCAGTTGCCCAAGATCGCATCCAGGCGGGTTTTGAATATCTCCAGAGAAGGAGACTCCACAACCTCTCTGGGCAACCTGTTCCAGTGCTCTGTCACCCTCACAGTGAAAAAGTTTTTCCTCATGTTCAGATGGAAATGTCTGTGTTTCAATTTGTGCCCGTTGCCTCGCGTCATGTTGCTGGGCACCACTGAAAAGAGTCTGGCTCCATCCTCTTGATACCCTCCCTTCAGATACTTGTACACGTTAATAAGATCTCCTCTCAGCCTTCTCTTCTCCAAGCTAAACAGGCCCAGCTCTCTCAGCCTTTCCTCATAAGAGAGATGCTCCAGTCCCCTAATCATCTTTGTAGCCCTTCGCTGCACTTGCTCCAGTAGTGCCACATCCCTCTTGTACTGGGGAGCCCAGAACTGGATGCAGTACTCCAGATGTGGCCTCAGCAGGGCTGAGTAGAGGGGGAGGATCACCTCCCTCGACCTGCTGGCAACACTCTTCCTGATGCACCCCAGGATACCATTGGCCTTCTTGGCCACAAGGGCACATTGCTGCCTCATGCTTAACTTGGTGTCCACCAGCACTCCCAGATCCTTCTCCGCAGAGCTGCTTTCCAGCAGGTCTGCCCCCAACCTGTCCTGGTGCATGGGGTTATTCCTCCCTAGGTGCAGGACCCTGCACTTGCCTTTGTTGAGCTTCAGGAGGTTCCTCTCCACCCACCTCTCCAGCCTCTCCAGGTCTCTCTGAATGGCAGCACAGCCCTCTGGGGTATCGGCCACTCCTCCCAGTTTTGTATCGTCAGCAAACTTGCTGAGGGTGCACTCTTTCCCTTCATCCAGGTCACTGATGAAGAAGTTGAACAAGACTGGACCCAGTCCTGACCCCTGGGGGACACCGCTAGCTACAGGCCTCCAACTAGACTCCACACCACTGATCACAACTCTCTGAGCTCTGCCATTCAGCCAGTTCTCAATCCACCTCACTGTCCACTCATCTAACCCACACTTCCTGAGCCTGTCTATGAGGATGCTATGGGAGACAGTGTCGAAAGCCTTCCTCAAGTCAAGGGAGACAACATCCACTGCTCTCCCCTCATCTACCCAGCCAGTCATTCCATCAGAGAAGGCTATCAGATTGGTTAAGCATGATTTCCCCTTGGCGAAGCCATGCTGACTACTCCTGATCACCTTCTTGTCCTCCACATGCTTGGAGATGGCCTCCAGGATGAGCTGCTCCATCACCTTTCCAGGGATGCAGGTGAGGCTGACTGGCCTGTAGTTCCCTGGGTCCTCCTTCTTGCCCTTTTTGAAAACCGGGGTGACACTGGCTGTCTTCCGGTCTTCAGGCACCTCTCCTGTTCTCCAAGACCTTTCAAAGAGGATGGAGAGTGGCTTAGCAATACCATCTGCCAGCTCCCTCAGCACTCGTGGGTGCATCCCATCGGAGCCCATGGATTTGTGGGTGTCAGGTTTGCTTAAATGATCTCTAACCCGATCCTCCTCCACCAAGGGAAAGTCTTCCTTCCTCCAGACTTTCTCTCTTGCCTCCAGGGTCTGGGGTTCCTGAGGGCTGGCCTGAGCAGGAAAGACCGAAGCAAAGGCGGCATTCAGTAACTCTGCCTTCTCTGCATCCTTCCTCACCAGGGCACCCTCCCCGTTCAGCAAAGGGCCCACGTTTTCCCTAGTCTTCCTCTTGCTACTGATGTCTTTGAAGAAGCCCTTCTTGCTGTCCTTGACATCTCTCGCCAGATTTAATTCCAAACGGGCCTTAGCCTTCCTCGTCGCATCCCTGCATACTCTGACAAGGTTCCTATATTCCTCCCAAGTGGCCTGTCCCCCTTTCCACTTTCTGTATACTTCCTCCTTCTGGTTGAGTTTTGCCAGGAGCTCCTTGCTCATCCATGCAGGTCTCCTGCCTCCTTTGCTTGACTTCCTACTCATAGGGGTGCACCGCTCTTGAGCCTGGAGGAAGTGATGTTTGAATATTAACCAGCTCTCTTGAACGCCCCTTCCTTCTAGGGCCCTAACCCATGGCATTCCTCCAAGTAGGTCCCTGAAGAGGCCAAAGTTTGCTCTCCTCAAGTCCAGGGCTGCGATCCTACTTAGTGCCCTGCCTCCTCCTCGCAGCATCCTCAACTCCACCATCTCATGGTCACTGCAGCCAAGGCTGCCCCCGACCTTCACATCTTCCACCAGTCCTTCTTTGTCTGTTAGTACGAGGTCCAGCAGCACACCTCTCCTTGTTGGCTCCTCCACCACCTGTGTCAAGAAGTTGTCACCAATGCTCTGCAGGAACCTCCAGGACTGTTTGTGCCTAGCTGTGTTGTCTTTCCAGCAGATCTCAGGGTGGTTGAAGTCCCCCATGAGAACCAGGGCCTGGGATTGTGAGGCTACTTCCAGCTGTCTGTAGAAGGCCTTATAAGTTTTTAGCTTTTGAAATAAGAGTTTATTTCTGGGAACAATATGGCAAAAATATCTCACACATACATCCGAAGAAAGGTAGGCCTATTTCTTCATTTTAGAGATGAAAAAGATCATTTTCAATCTGCAGATAGAATCATAGAATCATTTAGGTTGGGAAGGATTTCTGGAGGTCACCAAGTCCAACCTCCTCCTCAAAGCAGGTTCAGTCAGATCAGATTGCTCCGGCCCGATCCAGCTGAATTTTAAATGTCAGCACAGATGGAGATTCTACAAATTTGCACCTAATCCAGTGTTTGATCCCTCACGTTGGGGCAGGAGAGGGAAATTTCCTCCTTCAGTTTCCCAAGTAGTCCATGGAAGAGAGCAACCTGTTGATAGCAAGCTCGTTGAAGCCCTTTTCTGAGAATTAACTGGGCTAGTTGCTGTGCTTTAGGGCAGAAAAGGTTGGGTAGGTTGGAGATAAACAACAGCCAGCTATGCAAAGATAACTCAGTGTGTAAAGGCAGTCTGGTCTTTTGTGCATCTAAGCAGGGTAAGCATTTTGCTCACTTAAACTGTGTACCTAACCATTATAGGCTGGTTTTAATCCTGCTGTCTGCTTCTTGAAACGGGCAAGTACTTCTGAAGATTTGGCTCACGGGGGGAATAAACTGGCGTGGTATCTACAGTATAGACAGTATCTACAGTATCTACAGTATAGAGTAGATACTATTGCCTTTCTGGATGAAACAGGTCAGTAAGAGAATAGTTTTGTACCTATGCAATACCTTGAAGCCTATGCTAGAAACAGACCTCAGCAAGAACTGAAACCTCCATTCAGTCACCCACGTGATAAGAACTCCGCTTTGAGAGCGTCAGCCAGGTTACTGGTAACCTCCAACAGATTAACAATAATTTTTCATGTGAGGTGAAGCTGGTAGAACCTTTACAGGGATGACTGATTCCCTTTTTGTTCAGGATTCCTTCCCTTTTAGCATGAGATTTTTCACCCTCTAAATGGAAAGTATTTCATTTGGTGACTCTTCCCAATTTATTCCTGAGCAGAAGATGGCCACTTTTCCTTGACAACAGGGATGCAAGCAAATGGGAAATCCTTTCTCAGCCAAACCTGGAGGATCTGGTGGTATCTCCTCCTCTTTGGGAAGATGCAAAGCTGGGTTTTCCTGCTGCTGGTGCCATTTAGTGCTTGCCGACATTTCTTTCAAGAGAGGAAAATCTTACTTTCTTCTGCCAGGATGTGGATTTGTTATTTGTATGTTTACAAGTTGCAGTCCCAAAGGTCAGGGTGGTGGAGGTCCATGTAATGAAGGCAGGTCTTAGCAAATTGGCACAGCTGCAGCCTAACCATTATATTCCTATTTCAGCAAGGCTGAACAGGGGCTGCTTTGTCCCATTAATGGACTTTGTGGCCCATACTGAGCTCTAACTACCCTGCTACCAATGCCCGGGAGAGTTAGCTAGTAGGCAAAAAATGTGTTGGTGATTGCAATACAGGAAGAATGATGTCTGAACTAGTGTCAAGACCATGTATCTTCAGGAACAAGCGGGCCATTGCCCTTGGAGTGGGCCATTTGGATGATACTGTACACCCAACAGTGGGCACGAGTGAGGGGAGAAGAGTGCTCCATAGATGTCTTCAAGAAAAGCAGACTTTTTTCCTTAAAAAAGGAGAAAGAGGGCACACGAAAACCATTGTAGTGCCAGACTAGGAGTGGTGTTTCACAGTGCTGCTGCCGCCTTTTGAATAAATTATTTTATCTTTCTGCGCTTTCTTATCTCACCTGAAAAATAGGAAGAGTACTCCCTTGTATCACAAGTCATTTCAATGCGTAATTAAAGAAGTCTAGTCAGAAGCTATGATGAAAATGCGCCATACTTCCTTGTGGCTACTGAGACAATCAATTGTGTGTTGCCAGTTTCCCATTACTTCTAGGTGTTGAACCAGTTTCTTGTCGGGAGATAGCATGAGTGTGCTAGCAACATGCCTGAGAGGAATCACTGTGTGGCCATTGAGTTTATCCTCTCTGGACTAACAGAAAGCCAAGAGGTGAAGGTAACCCGCTTATTTTAAGCACATTAATAGGGAATCTTGGAAGGATCATGTAGATGAATGTTGATCCCCCAGCTTCACACACTGTGTACCTTTCCCTCAGTAACTTGGCTCCTGTGGATTTCTGTTACTCCTCAGCTATCTCCCCGAGGTTGCTGGTGAACTCTTCAGCAGTGAGGAGAGCCACTTCAGTCAGTGCCTGTGTGGCACAGCTATTCACTTGTCTCCTCATGGCTAGTGCTGTGTGTCTCCTGCTGGCAGTAACAACATATGACTGCATGTGGCTCTGTGTAACCCTCTCCTTTATGCAACTGTCATGTCCTCAAAAGCCTGTACACAGATGGTAATCATCTCCTCTTTCACTGGCTTTGTCCACACACTTGCGCAAACTATCTCCACCTTCACATTCTCTTCCTGTGACTTTGGTGTTATCGGTCATCATTTCTGTGACATCCCCCTAGGATCCAGCTTTCATGCTCTGACACCTATAGCAAAGAGATGGTACTTCACATTTTTGGTGTGTTTCGTGGCATCTTCACATCTCTGGCAATTCTCATCTCCTCCATCTACCTCATCTCCACCACCCTGAGGATCCACTCCTCCAAGGGCAGATGCAAAGCCTTCTCCACCTGTGCTTCCCATCTGAGAGCTCTCTTCTTGTTTTATGGGAGCACCATTTTTATGTGCGGTAGCCCAACATCCAGCTACTCATTGGACTGAGATAAATGGGCCTCTCTGTTCTCTACAGTGGTGACTGCAGTGCTGAATCTTACCAGCTACAGCCTAAGGAATAAGGAGGTGAAGGATGCTCTGAGGAGAGTTTTAGGTCATATCAGAGAAGCTTCAGAAGACTTGTTAGAAAGAGAACTTTGTTTGGGGAGAATTTATCAAAACCTTGGTACAAAGAGTAGGACTTCCAAGGAAGATTTGATCAGCTTCCAAGGGTGAGATTCAGAAAGGTACTCAATTGTTAGAAGTGCTTTTAGGTGGACTTTTAACTGGTTGTATCTGCAACTTCTATCTTGAAAGACTGTGTTCCTCTGCTGCTGAAAGCTGGAGGAATCCTGACTCTTAACTTGCAAGTTCCAAGCACAAACAGGACTCCTGCCTGAGGAGTGCGTGGCACAGAATTGCAGTTCTCTGTTCTTTTAGGAACGTTTGCTCATGTAGGAAAACCACCAGTCCATCAAGATGAGAAAAAGCTTTCAGAGATATTCAAGAGGAGAAAAGCAATGTGATTTGAATTTATGGCCACTTCTGCTACGTCTTCAGTATTTGAAAGGAGTAGCCTCTTCCAGTGCAACACACAGAACCTGAAGTTCTGGAAAGGAAATCTTGGAGAAGAGACACCCGTGTTTTTGCCCCCCAAACACTAGGGAAAGTAACTGTCCCTCTTCTGTTAAATCTCCCTCTTCTGTCACTCATTACTACCTCCTTTTTCCCCTTCTGCCTGGAAACATGAAAAAACTACAGAAATGCAGAAAAGATTGACTTCTAATTTTGCTGCCATTGTGAAGTAACAAGAACTTATTCCTGCGTTTCATCTCCACATATCAGCAATCCACTTGAGGCAACTGAGTGAACTGGTAGTTATTTTAAGGACATTGGACATAACCTGAAAGTTAATCAAGCTGCAGTGTTGTTTCACTTAAAAGAATGATGGAATAAGATGGTGACTTACCAACTACATGTCTGGCATCAATGTGATTTTGAGAATAAACGACCAATCATTTCTGGGAGAGGAGAAAGTTGGGAAAGGCTTTGGAATCCTTTTATCAATTCAACTAAGCTAGCTCTAAGGATAGGTGTTCTATCACTAGTAGATGTTTCATCCCTTCTGGCTGAGTTTACAAATGCTGTCCCTCAGTTGGCAGAAGGAGTTGAAATCTTTATTGAGCTGAAAGTGACAGAATTAATCTCAGACAGGCGAGAGGTTCCTGCCTCTGCATAAGGTTTACAGTCAAAGGGGGATGGAAAGAGGTCTTGCGGATTCCCTTTGCATTTCACTGCAAGCCTGTTAGGGCTGTTATTTCCTCTGACTTCCTCTCCTTAAAGCTGTGCATAACTCTAGCAAAGATTGTGTCCCTGTGGTCATCTATGGCACCCTAAAGAAGGATTTTACAAGTCTCTTTCTTTCAAACTGCTGCCAGCATATTTTACAGAGAGCTGATATGACTGCGAAACATCATTATTTTTGCCCAAAGACACACGGCTGGGGAGAAAACTTATCTTCAGTATGTTATAGTCTGAATTTTGATCAAGTAGTGATGATTAAAGGCCATCACTCTCTCAGAAGCCATTTATCTCAGTAACGCTAAAATTAGAATATGCACGGGTAGTAAAAGCATTTGGACTATATGCACTATTATCCCACTGGCCTGACGGTCCTAAAAAGCGGGAAAAAGAAATTGAAAATGTAGCCTTTTGGTCGTGCTAGTTGTCATCTTTCTGTTGCTGCAGAGGCTGAAGCTCAAGGTTTATCTCTTGTTTCTCATCATTAAGTATCATCAGATATGTGAAGTTCACCGTTTTTGCACATATCAATGTTGCGCTGTCCTTATCTTGAACAGAGAAGTGAGCTTTTTAAACCAGATTTCTGAGGTGTCCAAAACTGTCTCTTTCAGTGGACTCCCAGCTCACAGGAAGGAAATAGCTTGAGAAGAAATCACAGGCATCATTTTATTTTCCTGTGTATGTTTACAGGTCTCTGGGAAGAGCAATGTACACTACTACTCTTCCAGAAAAAGACAGGTAGGTTGTCATCAAAGAGCTTCCCTGCACAGCAATGAGTCATGTCTGCACACCTCTCTCTGCGCTGATGTTTAAGATGATAGTCAAAGCCATCTCGAGCTAAGCATCAGCAGAACTGGCAGCATGTTTCAATCAAGAATCACAATCTCAAACCTAAATATGCTTTCTGATAAATACCATCAAAAAGAACAGATTTTCATAAGCCCCACATTCATCTCAGTCCTGCATTCACCTATGCCTTAGTCTCCACCTCGAGAAACCCAGACAAAATTAGGGAATTTAAAATGTTAAAGAGCTGCTGTCTCTTCAAACCTACAGTTTGCTTTTCTAAGAAAGCCTTCTGATCCACCATGCAGAATCCTGTTCCTCTTCTTCCCTTCCCCAAATCTCAGTTCCAGGAGGAGATTTGGGAAAATCCCTGCCTTGAATCACTTGTCATGACAGCAATGCTAAAGTAAGTCCATTTGCAGTAGAACAGCATTGCCCGGAGTCAGGAGGTCATAGGGGCATTTGGGGTTTCCCTGCTGCAAACAGCTGAGGAAAACTCAATGGATCAAGAACAGTACTGTTAAGAATTTTAGGGAAATTTTCAGTGTTCAGCTAGGAATTAGGTTATATCTTATGGAGTATGGAGAGATATTAGATACCTGTATTTCCACTGAGATACCTATTCCTTAGATCTTTATAGTGTAAAGCACCAGACGACTGGCCAAAGTATGAAACTTCATCCAGTCTCTAAATAAAGCGGTGAAAAATGTCCCGACAATTGAACTGGATTGTGGCTCCAACATTGACTATGGTATTTAACCGTGCTTGGATTGCTGCTCTGATAGATTATAAAGCTCAGCTATGACATAAGGCCAAGGCCTTGGAAAGGTGTTAGCAGAGCTCCTTTAAATGAAGCGTTGCCAGAGACACCAGGTTGGCACAGACTGATGAAAATCCGAGTTAATGCCTGGCACTGGGGAACGGCCTCTGTGTCCATCAGTGTTCCTGGGAGCCTTGGAAAGTCTAGTACAGTGTATGTCACCCTTCACTGTAAGGCAGACACCTAGTGCAGCATCCTGCTCCTCTCATGCTCCTATTTTACCATGCAATGAATCTCAGTCCCCTTAAAGGTCTCTTGCTGTCTTCAGCAGCTCTCTCAAGTTGAGGCACCTCATGTCAGCACACCAATATATGTGAGATGAAACCTGCTTGTGCTGTGCCACACTGAAGGATTTGCTTTCTCTTGGAAGCTTAGCACCACCATCACTTTTTTTGTGTAGAAACGTGAGCAGACACCACTCTCCGAAGCTCGTAGGAGCTAGTGGGATAGCATAACCTCTCAAAATACCTAGTTATTCCTCTTAATGCCAGGAGAAGCCTAGACCTGAGACTTACACAGCTCTAAGGTGTCTAAAGGTAAAAGCCACAATACCACCCCAAAGGCTTGGGTTTGACTGGTGACAATATGCTCACATCCTTTTGACTGACAGTTTCCAAAGAAAGATGAGAGCTACATGAAATCTTGAACTTAGTTTCAGTTCTACTCTTGTCTGCTGAGAAGATGGTGGAAGGGCGCATATAGATGAAAATGCATGACCCAAGGAACAGAAGTGCAACAGTGATATGGGAGGTGCAGGTAGAGAGTGCTTTGAGACGCCCTTTGGAAGAGTGTGTCCTCAAAGAGACCAAAATAATGACATAGGACACAACAAGAACAAGCAAAAGAGCCCGAGGAAATCAGACCACTATTGGCAACCACGATGCAACCAATCACGTAGGTGTCAGTGCAGGCCAGCTTCAGCAAAGGTGTACATCACAGAAGTAGTGGTCGATCTCATTGGGCCCACAAAACACTAGCTGAGCGGTCAGCAGGGTCTGTACCAGGGAGTGCACACAGCCTCCCACCCACGAAGCTGCCACCAGCCAGCCACACACATGCTTGTTCATAATGCTTGTGTAATGAAGCGGCTTGCATATAGCAGTGTAACGATCATACGCCATTGCTATGAGGATGAACATCTCCGTGCAGGCAAAGAGATGGACCCCAAAGAGCTGTGCTAGGCAGCCCACAAAAGAGATGGTCTTCTTTTCAGCAAGAAGGTCAGAAATGAGTTTGGGAACTGTGACAGTAGAGTAACTGATATCTACAAAGGACAAGCAGCTCAGGAAGAAGTACATGGGAGAGTCCAGCTGTTGACTGTTCTGTATAGTGATGATGCTAAGCAGGTTTCCAAGAATGATAGTGGCATAGAAGACTAAGAAGAATGTGAAGCATACTTTTGCTAATGTATCATCTTGTGTGAGTCCCTGGAGGACAAACTCCATCACATTGTTCTTGTTCTTCACATACGTCACGTAGACAGGACCTGAAGCACAGAATAAAGCCACCTGTGATGGCATTAGAAACACAGTGTTATCAGTACACATCCATGTCGATCACTGGTATGTTCAATATCAATGTATTCCCTTTTATGCCTTTTGGGGAAAGTTTCCTTTCAAAGTCAATGCTTCTCTCAAGGAGTGACAGTTGATATCTGACTCAGAATGTATTACTGAAGTGTGTAATAGGGAGCTCCGTTTATTGATTTGAGGGAGTTGGTGGAAATATCCTCCAGATTCATATTTCTGATCTTTGCCCCTTTTAAAAAGGAAGACTAGTCATTAGGTTGCCTAAACATCCACTTTTGAAGTGTTGATTTGGAAACGAAAAACTGACTGAGAAGGGTAGTGCATGTTTTGATTTGAGTCTCAACACATTAGTCATGCCCTAAGGAATTCTGCTCAGGCAGTGAACGTACCTTCTTTTTCAACCCTCTGAGGGAATTCAACAGAACTAGTCCTTACTAGTGCTCTCTGACTCTGGTAGAATGTCCATGCATTTCTGTGCAGCCATCAATATTCACATCATGACACAAGGCAGCTGGCTAATTAACATCACTTCAGCTATCAGTGTAGATCCTTCTGGAGGAGCTAAAGTGGACACCTACCTCATGTCTGTCTAGCAGAGATGTGCCTTTAGGCACAAACTGTCTTTAAGGCGCCCTAAGTGAAATCAGACCATGTTCAAGGCATGCCAGGAAACCTGAAGCAGGAGAGTCATTGTCCTGTATGTGCTGTACTGGGCTACATCTTGTATTCACCTTTGCTGCACTCTGTGCAGTACGCAAGTATCACTAGTGTTCAGTTTCTACATTGAAAAGATAGACAGCAAGAACTGCATAACAATGTCCACAATACTGGCAAGTCCTCTGGGATCTTAATCCCAAAGTTAAGATTGAGTACATAGGAAGTGCTGCAGCTACCTATTGACTCCTTGACTCTGTAACACCAGAAACTTCCTTTTGACAGATATTTCTGGAAATGGCATATAACTGAAAAATAAGCAAAGAAGACACCAATTAAAACAAAGGGTAAAAAAAATTGAGTTCTTTCTACTTCATAAAATGCACCTCACAAAAGTCACTCAACAGTAATGCCTCTTTTCAAAGGCAGGATTTCATAGTCATGCTTGAACAAAACAAAGAAGCAAGACCAGAAAACTTGCACAGTTTATATTTGCTAGTCTCCAACAGTTTGCCTGCTATTCTCTGATGACCTTCTAGGACCACTTTAGGCAGTTTCATCAAAACCTCTCAGCTCCAAGCTGCTTCTTGTGTGTCACGAGAGCAGTCCACATCTCTGCCAGGGCTGAAAACTACAGGGGATGAAACGGACAGCCTGAATGTCTAGCTCCATTTCTCATTCTGCAAAAACAACTTCCAAGAGCATCTGCAAGAACAACTCTCTGTCTCTCTCCAGATGGGGAAGTTATGGCAGAAATATTTCAAGTAAATTGCACAGCAGAAGCACAAGCTTACCAGAAGCAATGAGATTGCAGAGGCATGTGAAGTTTTCTTTGTCAGAAAGAATCAGTGGACGGGGAGCTAAAATATATGTTTTGGACAGCTATTAGAGTAATCTCTACAGGGTGACTCTGGAGCGTGATCACCTAGACCATGTCACATTGTGTGGAGGTTTGCTTGCTTTCTTGCTTGCTTTCCAATGCTGTCCAGATAAATGGACTTCATTTAGTATTAGCTATGTGCTTCTTTTGGAAACATTTCTATTTAAAATCAATGTCATGGCTGACCATTTGCAAGAGTTTGTGTTCACATTGCCCTTGCAATCAAACATTTTTTGAGTAAAGATGTCTCTTACACGTCTCAGATATTTTTTCCCTTCCAAGCCAATATTTCACATATGCTTTCTTCTTTCTTATTAACTTGCTCTTACCATTGCATGTTTGCAGCATAAATAAATATCAGAACTGTGCTATATGACTGTTGGCACTTAGACATCTGGTCTGTACACGTTTGAAACAAGAAGTAAACGAGGAAATTATTTCAAGACTTTAAAAATGTTTGTGGTCAGGCCTCACTACTTGCCAGGTATTTTTACTCAGGCAATGCAAAATATAGAAGCAGCTGTTTAGTCCTCATATTAAGTCATTATAAGAATCTGGGCCAATGTGTAGAGGAATCAAATGTTGTTGTTGACACCTTCCATAAGCTATGGTCCCGCTGTTGCCTGCTAGCATCCAGCAGCCGGAAGAGAAATCAGAAAAATCATGGCGTTCTTCCCCAAAACATTAAAAAAAAAAAAAAGCAGTTTTAAAATTATAAGCCTTAGCTTGAACTGGCCGTGTGCCCTAACCCCTCAGCAGTTTCAGTATGAAGGGGGTCAGTGGGCCCCATCTGTCTTTCTACCTGCCCCACCCCGGGTGAGACAGACCAACCTCTGAAGGCGCCTGTCCCTCTCTGTTGACAGTGGTGCTGAGCTAGAAAACTGTCCTTCATTGCATGAAGAATTTAGACTGCTACAAATAGGTGGGGCTGGTCCCACCTTTAGCTGTGTCCACAGAGTGTGAATGCTGGGTGAGGGACATGCTGGCCCAGGCCTGAGGGACACTATCCCTCTAAGCCTTGAGAATCAGGATTTATCCCAGTTCCGTCCTGCTGGCTGCCATCCACATAACCCACCACGGTGAGGAGAAGACACTGAGACGTCCGCAGTGTACTGGTGCATGCCTGTGAAATGGGAACCCACTCTGCCACCCCCTGCATAGAGCAGAGGACATTCGGGGAACCAGAGCATTTGCAACATTGTCCCAGGGTTTGGTCTGTAGATGTGCCGCTCTCCTGTGCAGGGAACACCTTCTTATCTTGAATCACACTTAAGCCATGTTAAGGTGCAACACAAGTGCAAGCCAGTGTTTATAGGGAACGTGAAGTGAAGGAAGAAAAAAGAAAGTGCTTTAGTTACTTTCAGAGTGCATTACACAGATGTCTTTCTCCCTCACGCAGCTCATTTGCTCTTTTCCTCCTGGCAAGGTAGGAGTCAGGGTCCCGTGGCTCCTCGTGGCTCCTTCGTCCTTGTGGAGAACCTTAGCTGCTACAGCTAACCTCCCTGTGGCAGCTGTGACTGGCTCTGAGATGATTTAATCTTCCATCTTCACATTTCTTCTCTTCCCTCCTGCAGGAGTAGCTGCTCCAGCTATTCCCTTGGAATACATGTTTCTTCCTTTGCCTGGGCCTGTAGATGTGCCCTGTTGGGCTAGGAGTTATCCTGCGTACAGGAATTATTCCCAAACAACTCTTTTTTTTCATTGACACATAAAATTGTGCCCCCCAATGCTTTCTTGGGTGGCGACAATTTCCTACAGTAAGCAATTTATCTTTCACTTGGATCTTTGATTCTCTATTAGTCTAAACATTAAAATGCAAAATCTGAGGCAGAGATGAAGGGCAGAGGGGATGGCTAGGAAGGAGGGCATTAGTGACAGGTGAACTACTGCAGAAAGGCAGAGAGTTGCTGCACTGGAATGGGAAGGGGAGAAGCTTCTCCTCATATCATCTGCATCAGCAAATGACCCAGCCAGCATCTAATATCAGCAGTTTAATTGCTAACCCATGGATTCAGCATATGACAATGCAGTGCTCCTAAGAAGGCATTTACTCCAAAGTAAAGGGGAAGAAAGCCTTTGGTACAATTGCTTCCAGCAGCAGGGGACCAAGAGCCTTGCAGACACCTTGGGCCATCGTTTCCTAGCTGAGTAGATTACAGAGTAGATGGAGTTTGTCTGACGGAAAGTTTACACCCGGGAGAGCTCGGACTAATGGGATGCTCTGCCTGGAACACATTTTAATATTTTTCATAGCATTCATTTCTTTATTTGCTGGTGTCTCAGCAGTGCTTGGAAGCCCCAGTCCTGCGCCTGTGCTGTTCAAAAAGAGAACATAAAGGGAATCCTTGCTAGTCACAGAGTTTACAATGCCATTCCAATCAAAACATGAACTTTCAGCGTCTTCCTAATTACTGCAACAGCTAAAACCAAGCTTTTCTTCAAAAGGGAGCTTTCAGTAAATTTTCCAAAATGGAATTATAGTGAGAGAGACTTGATTTTCTCAGCTCCTGAGAAAATGTTACCACAGTTCTACACCTCACCCTTTTCACTCCAAACTTTTCTATTCCACAGTTTTCTCATGGCCCCTTTTCATCTCCTCATTTTTCAGCGTGTAGATGAGTGGGTTCAGCATGGGTGTGATAATACTGAAAAACACAGCTAACCTCTTGTCCTCCGAGAGACTGCTGGATGGGCGTATGTAGGTGAATGTGCATGGCCCAAAGAAGAGAATCACCACAGTAATGTGGGACCCACAGGTGGAGAGGGCTTTCTTCCGCCCTTCGGACGTTCGGCTTTTCAAGGAAAACAAAATGACAATGTAGGATGTGAGCAGGATGATGAAAGAGACCAAACAAATCATTCCAGTATTGGCAACGACAATGACGCCCACAACATAGGTGTCGGTACAGGCCAGTTGTAGTAGGGGATGGACATCACAGAAGTAGTGGTCAATTTCATTGGGGCCGCAAAAAGGGAGGCTAATGGTTATGAGGGTCTGCACCAGGGAGTGCACAAAGGCCCCCACCCATGAACCCATCACCATCCAGCCACACACACGCCTGGTCATGAGGGTGGTGTAGTGCAGGGGTCTGCATATGGCAAAGTAGCGATCATAGGCCATCACTGTGAGGATGAAGACCTCAGCGCAGCCAAAGAAATGTAACCCAAATAGCTGTGCCATGCAACCCCCAAAGGAAATGGTTTTCTTCTCAACAAGGAAGTCAGCAATCATTTTGGGAGCTGTGGCAGAAGAGAAGCAAGTATCTGCAATGGACAGGTGGCAGAGAAAGAAATACATGGGGGAGTTCAGACTCTGACTGCTGACTACAGTGACAACGATGAGCAGATTTCCTGCCACAGTAACAATATAGAAGAACAAAAACACCACAAAACATATTTTCTGCACCCCTTGGTTCTTTGAAAGGCCCAGAAGAATGAATTCCTTCACACTGCTTACGTTCTCCATGTTGATCAGTCAGGTGGCAATATGCAATATACAGCTTATACACCTGGGAAAACAAAGACAGACACATGATTCATCACCATTTTTTTCATTATTAATAATGAGTTCTATATCAGAAGTGGATACAAACCAAGAAAGATATAGCATTAGTATTAAGCTTATGAAGTGTTTAGTTTCTGTCATGTATTTTTTAACGGCTATTTAATCCTCCACAGTACAAAACTTCTGCCATGGCTTTGGAGGCACGGAGATAGGTGCACTTTGTGATATGTTCCTTAATCCTGGTGCTCCAGGATTTTGAAGGACTGGCTCCATGGCTGGTAGCCTTCCATGCACTAAGGACACGGCCAGAGTGTTCACCTTGGGCACTACAAGGCAGATAATGCAGTATGTTTGCCCTCAGGGTAGACAAAGTCCCTGACAGCAATCTTTGTAAAATGGGTGTCTTTAAGAATACCTGGAAATATTGCTCAGAATGATGATTTGCTTTATAAGTACACATGATCTTTGAATTCTTGTTTAGAAGGGAAATGTACCCACATGCAGAGAAAAGAACTCTCTTGTGTATAGACATTTTGAAACGTAAATATGAAATGTCACAGGCGGAAAAATGAGTCCTGGGAAGGTTATCTATCATGGAGGGGAAAAAAATTGCACATATGACTTAATGGAGTATTTCACATTGTTCTAAATCTCAGCATTGTTTCTATCAGAGGAAGGAAGAATGAAAGACTCTTGTGAGATCTTCTGTCCCAGCACTGTACTGATTTTACCTAGTGTGATTTTTGATACGCTCTGCGTGATCCTTTCAAGGCTTAACTTAGCTTAATGAAGCTAATCTAACTAAACTCCTAAAACAGCCAGTATAAGTCTGATTCATAGGCTGATTCAGAATGGCTAAATTAGGGTCCTTTGCAGAACCCTTTTTTCCTCCATTCACTATGAGGAGCTTAAGCAAATTAGCACCACCAGGTTAGAATGACCTTTGGAGAATAATCCCTTTTGGTGCCTGAAAGTAGCTCAGAGCTTTTTGTATGCCATCCACCTGTTTTAGGTTATGGCTGAGCTCCTTGTCCCTAGGCATTTCTACATCCATACAGTTTCTCATTCGAGACAAGGTCACATTCCAGCATAAACATGGGACTTCTTTGGTTCACCCTGTATTCCAGCTACAACCCATCGAGCATTACATGTCACTAATAAATGAGTAGCCTACACCTTTAGAAAGAGTGTAACGTCTCTAGCTTGCCTTTATGCACCCAGACCACCAGAGTTCCTTTGGTCAAAGAAGTCTGGGAACCACCAGATTAAACTCTTCACAGAGAGTTTAAGGTCAGCCAAAAGCAGGCACTCTTTTAATAAAAATATCCACTGTATGGGCTTCCTTCTAGCATCAAAACATTCCCCGTCAGCTGGTGTTAAAATGCACCATTTTAAGTCCTGCAGAACGCCATCACAACCAGGTCTTCTCATTTGTGTTGGTGATCTGTGAGCAAATCGGTGGAATGATTCAGTTAAGCCAAGTTATCTACCAACTACTTCAATCTGCAGCATAATCAGAAATTCTCGTGCAGGCACAAAGTGATCAAGCATCCACAGGAAACACTGAAACTGAGAAAAACCAAGATTACTTTCAAACCCACAAAGTGAAGCCGAGAGAGGAAGTGGGCAAAGTTAGGGACTTTTCCTATGCTTACAGTTGTACTTACACTAGATGAAAGTTTTTCAAGCAGAAGGGTAAACTTTACATGGATGGTTCCTTTTCAGATATTTCTACAAGGAAAAGGATCAGTAAGAACAACGTGAGGTCAGTTTCTCCCTCGTCTTACCAGGTCGTGATCCTTTCTACCCCTCTTCCTTCTACTGAGCAACGACATAGACTTCTCAACAAAATAAATGACAGGGATGAAATGAGCACACCTTTATGGCTGTGCAGTACCCAGTCCAAAAGAAATAGCTGGGCTCCATCCAAGCCAGAGCATGACTGGAAGCATACCACAGCAATCGCAGGGCCATATTTAGGCAGTCAGAAAGGAGTGACCAAGAGAGAAATGGTCAGGGGAAACTATATGCCGGAATACCAGCAGATGGCAAACTCCTGAGCTAAAAACAAGGTGTGCATCTACAAAAGGACCGATTCACAATTCAGACAGCTCGACTATGTATCTTGCTTGATAAGGTCCTTTCCATCACCACCAAACTGCATTTAACAAACCACCCATCTGTCTGATCTCATCTCATTGACTTAAGTCATGTAGGCACCTGTACCTAAGCTAGGCATATTACACCTGACCAGTCTACTTGTAGATGTGATGAATCATGTGCTGCAGGTACCCGTTTCTTACTGTTGACTCCAAGAGGATTACTAGAATGACTAATTCAGTAGAGGATTGCCACCAGTTATGGCTTATCTCTTCAAGTGCCTTTGCAGGGGTAGACCTGAGCTATATGACATAATGCAATCAGCTGCAAAATAAAATGAATCTCATGTGTACTCTTAACATCTCAAAAAGGGAGAGAAATTGCACCATCTCCTTACTGCATGCATTCTTCCCTAAAATCTCAGGTGGTTATGGGAAACAAAAGAATAATATCGAAGCAATCGAATCTGCGGCTGTAGAACTAGCTCTGTATATGATTCTAGCCAAAGACAACTAGAGACAGTTGATAACTTCAGTGGAAGTTCCTTTCTGTATTTTCACATTTGTTCAAGAAGAAAGGAAAGGGAAGAGGAAAGCAAAGCAAAGCAAAGCAAAACAAAACAAAGCAAAGCGAGAAGGCAGAGAAGCTGCAAAACTTACCTCGCCAGTGTTTAGAGATCTAATTTTTTGTGTAAGGGCTGTACAGCTTTATCTCCTCAACTTCTGTCTCCCCTGGTATGAATGTGTTAGAGCACAGCGCCTTTAAAGAACATAGAATGGCTTCTGGAAAGCTTCCAAAACTTGCTTAGGAGGTGGCTGTTAGTGTATAATCCAACCCCATCTAATGTATTACTTGCTTTCGTGTGTCACAAGTGTATCTTGATGTTTCCTGCCTGTGTGAGAAGTGGTTTAATAGGCTGTGTGGATGATGTGACCTGGGTGTGCTGAATGATGCTTTCATATCCCAGGGCTGAGAAGAAAACCATTTAAGCACCAACCTTTAACCCTCTCCCAGGAAATCTTCCACCTGAAGGGCTCTTGGGGCTGGAGGAAGGAGGGGTGGAGGCTTCGTGAAGGGAAGGCGTGAAAGAAAGCGACAAAGGAGGAGAATGAGTTCTGTCTTGACTGAAAAGTTTAAGTAAATATATTTTAAAGAAACAGTTGTCAGTCAATGCTTTTATAATGATAACACAAAGGCATTTCAGGGTTTCTCCATAAGAAATAACACTCAAAGGAGTAGCTGAATATTCAACTGGACAAGCATATGCATGGACCTATGCAGTTAACGCTTCTCGGAGTTCTTCCTTACTCCAAGATGATAGTTGTATAGATTTCCCATGTGTAAAGGGCCATTAGGTCCACTGCTCTGGCTTCCTAGCATTGTGAATACTAAAACAGTCCATTTGTAATCTAGATATTTTCTCTCCTTTTTTAACTTCTGTGTATTCCAAAAAACATGTAAAAGAGAAATCTTCATTAAAGGAAAAAAAAGAAAGAAACCTCAAGCTGTAAGAAGAGTCACCATCCTCCAGGGATGGTAAAGAATTCCTATCACAGGAGTCTTTTAAGGACAGGTTGGCCTCATTTCTCTCAGGAGTGGTTACGATGAAGTTTTTATAGGGACAGAAGATGTCCTGGGTGACCTCTTGATGACCTTCCAAGTCCTATCTCACCAGAAATTTCATCACTGGAAATCCAGTGAATAAAGCCTCTTTGCAAGAATTTGCATGTTTTAACAGAGGTCAGTGAATTACCAAGTCAGTCAAAAAAATCCTTCATTTACGAATTGGGAAACTGAGGGAGGAAGTCACCTATTTAATGCCAATGGAAGTCAGCGAGTTTAACCCTGACTTAGTCACTCTAGGCTCTTCTGCGCAAAAAAATGAATGTCTCTGGAGGCAGATGCATCTGATCTTCCTCAGAACTGATTTTAGGATGCGATTAGGTGTGAAATGGACATCTAGCTTTTAAACAAAATAACTTAGGGCGGACAAATCTCACTGTCATGACGGGCCCCATCTTTCTTAACCTGAGCAGCTGCAGTCAAAGGTGAACCTAAGAAATGAAACAAACGAAGCAAATAGACATGCTGATTTATATCAGCATATCATCTCAACCAAGGCCCAAGTCAAATTCATTGTTTCTCTCAACTCTACTGTGTATTTGTAGCTTATGCCTCATGGATGTCAGGAAAGACATTGTCTCAGCTACTGTCCTTTCCTTTGTTTTGCTGAAATTTCTGGAAATGTGGAATGGCCTGATAGCAACATAGTTAATGTCTCCATCTCCTCTGCACAGAATGCCAGCGATCTCCACAGTGAAAACAGAAATCCTACAGTTAATGAGAATAAATACTGGTAAAGAAATGTCTTGGTGAAAATAGTCCCCTAACTTCAATGTCCTTTTACTGTCGCCTGGAGTCTTGGGCAGCTTAATGAGGGTTAACAGTAGTCACTACAGGAAACAAGAGTATTGGGTAAGAAGGTAAACAAAGTCTTACAGTCTTTGGGAAAGGAAGAGGAACAGCAGATGACAGAAGCCAGAGATCAGGCCAATAGCATCTGGCCTGCTAACCTAGTATGAGTCAGCCTGCCACTTTCTGTACCCAGTGGCACACATGGCAGCAACTTGGCTAGCATCACATTCATGTCCTTTTGTTTCCCTAGCCAAATGGACTACCAGAGGTGACTTAATGCACAACTCCAAATGAAGAATTGCTGCTACCTCCTGCTGCAAAATAATTCCCCGTTGGGGTGCGCTTAGTGCCAGCAAAGGAGAAAGGTCTTTTCTCCATTTTCATTCCACTTACCTTGGCACCTGGCTCTGGACACCACTATGGCAGCAGGTCATGCTCAGGGGAGCTGTGATTTGGACAAGGAGGGACTGTGCATGGTGAGATGAACGAGGTTTTGCAGCTGGATAGTGAATACTGGCAAGGGGTTTGTTGACAGAGCCATGGTGAATGTGCATTGTGAATTTGATGATGGGCAGGATGGGGACAAGGCACGGTGTAGAGGGAAGTTGTGACTCTTGAAATGGATGCTACATGGCCAGGGGCTGTCTTCATGGAGTTTGTGAAATCAGAAGTGCCTGAGGTGTGGTGAGGGACTGTGCTGAAAGATCGTATGAAGTGGCAGGTAATACTGTGGGTGCCAAGCTGTGTTGAAAGACCTTGTGACATCAGAAGCGGGCATCGTGTTTTGAAGGGTAACACTAGGAGAGGTTGCAAAATTGTGGCTGCTGAGGTGTCATAAGGCTGGCTACAGAGTTCAAGGAGACCCTACAGCGGAACAGGTTGTGCGAAGTAGTAGGGGACAATGTATGGTGACAACCTGTGTTGGGAGAGGTTTTGCGGTCAGAAGAGGACACTCGGTAGTGGTGAGTGTGCTAAGGGAGGTTCTGCAGTGACAGTGGACCCTTGGGGAAGGAGAAGTTGTGTTGAGGGAGGTTGTGAAATCAGCAGCAGGCATTATGGGAGAGGACTGACAATTTCTCAGTCTGTGTGACCCTGAGCAGCAGTAGAGCATCTTCTGCAAGGTCTGTGAAACTAGAGCTGCTCATGGATGCAGCTGGGAAGCAAAGCATCAGTGCAAGAGTCAAGCTATAACTTTGGACAGACAGTTCTTGTGTTCTTTATATCGCGAGACTGTCTGAAGAAAGGAGAAGTAGTGAAAAAGCATTTCCTAAGCCATGACAGTGACAGGTTCTGTGCTGGGAGGGAAGGGGGAAGTGGTTGGAATCTAAGTGACCACATACAACAAACTAGATCCTTCCTCAAGAGAGTGATTGGCTGTTTCTCCAGACATCACATTGAAATGACCATGGCTTTTTTAACAGTGTCTAAATAGCCCAGCACCAGGATTTGATTTTACAGCACAAGGATTTTGTCTGGACCATCAGTCACAGAATTCAGGTGACAATTTTCACCAGCAGATCCACACCAGGCAGTTACTGCAAATAGTCCCTGAAATACCAAGGAACCCACAAGAAGGTGAGAAACTCCTGGATGGCTGCAGCGGTCTTTGCCATTGCCCTCTGTCTCTTGCTTTCTGCCATGATTTTGGAGAGATGGTGAGGGGAAGGGAGGAGAAAAAAGAACTGGGGGAAAGGAGCTCCAATATTTTCCTTTCCTGCTGGTTAGAAATTGGCTATAGCTACACAATTGTCTTGATCATCTTCAAGATAAGGAGATCTTCATTCTAGGGATCTTTTTCCAAGAACAAATGCTATTGCATTGCCCTAACTGCCCATCTGTCATAGAAGGTGGCATTCTTCAGAGATCAAACACTAGCAGTTTTGGTCTTAGATGATCAATTAAGATCAGCTGAGAAAGCACAACAGCATAACTCTGTGTCCAGAGAATGAGATGTCTTTGTGGTGTCAAGTTTGTTCAGACTAACAGCTGCCACAAGAACTATACTGTACTCAGCATGTAAACCACAGGAAGGATGTTTAATCTCAAGGGAAAGAAAGACCAGCTAGACTGCTGCTATTTGATGCAGGCTTTCATTAAGTAGTTTCATTAAGGAAGTAGACTCAGGTTTTGAATATGCTTTGGAGGCAGGAGTCTTACCAAAGGAGTCTACCAAAGTCTTATAAGAGCTATACGAGAACTGTGAGTGACTTTTCCACTTGCTTTTGCACGGTCTATGGAAGTCATAGGATGGTTACTTCACTTGCATTGTATGGAATGCAAAGTTTTTGATGATTCGGCATATCTCCACAGGGCGTCCATTACAACCAGTATGACAGTACATGACAGTACATATCAATGGCCCAGGCTGATGCTATTTAGCATTATGAAATCTGATTGAAATGCCTTAGCTAGAAACGTAATCACCTGATGTTCCCTAAATGGCCAATGGAGAGAGAGGCACCTCCAGAGGATGACCCACATTTCAGGTGGGGTGAATTGCCTTGTGGAGATGATGGCAGCAGGGAGGTAAAACCACCACTTTCTTAATGTGAGCACCTGGTGAGAAGGTTGGAGTGGGCAAAGGCAGAGGTAGGTGCTACTCAAATAGTTGCGTCCTCTTTAAATCGGTTGGCAAATTGCTTCAGGTCACATAGAGAGGTTGTGGCAGAGGAGTGTGCTGCAACTGGATTCTCCAAAGGGTGGGTAACCACTAACCATCGGGTCTTCCTTTCTCCTCACAGCATACTTGGTTCACAGAATTAGCGGCTACTTCAGGTACTTTCTACTGTGGATCAAGGTCTGATAATTTTTCATTGTGGGAGATCTGCTGCCACCCCACAACCAGATGGAGAGGAAGTGGACACAGTCATAAGGCCATATATTTTCAGTGGGCTTGCTACAGATGTTCAGGGAGCAGGTAGCCTTGTGAGTGCTGTTGGGCAAGCAGTAAGCTACTCTACTAAGATAAAGAAACAGAAGGTGAGTTTGGACTCAGATGTTACATGCAGCACTTACCTACCTGTTCTGAAACAAACTGTGCTACAACAGACACTCCTTGCTTTCTGAAAGAGACAATGCTTTTTATTTCCCTTAGTCCGTTTCAGAAGTACATACTTAAATTCTTTCTTGGATCTAACAGGCTCTAAAGGCTTGATGTTAGAAACACTCGAGGTCCCATAATGGCTGAGGATGGAATCTTCTAGCTCCCTACAAAAGAGTATGCCGCAGTGCCAGAAGTTCCCTGGGTTCAGTCAACCCTAACAGACACATCCTGCAAGCTGTGGTGATGACATTAAGGGTGCAGTTCACCTCACCTGCCTTCAGCCATCCAGATGTTAAGCCTCTAGATGAAGCTAGCACCATGGGATGTGTCTGCAGTCAGCAGAGAAAGACAGGCAGCTGACTGTGCACACCTAAGACACCTATCTTAGGGCCAAAATATTACCCTTGCAGGTGCTCCTAAACCTCCATTAATTCTAATGGTAGCTTTAAAAGCTAAGTGCAATGAGACGTTTGTATTCTTAATGGACAAAGTTAGGTGCAATGGTTCCACTCGGATTCCCAACCAAGCACTGCCGGTGTATATGCCTGTCACAGACTCATGCGGCAAAATTATCCCCACTGCCCCGGCTATCAGCTGGACGAGGAGATTACCTGCATAGTTTTTCCGTGTAGCACTGGAGACAGGGTGGGCTGTTCAGACGAAACAATAATGTTTCAATTTGTCACATTTCACCCGTTCAGGTAGTCTGTCTCCCCACTTGCTGTGGCATTTGACAAAGGGGTAAGGAACTATTCGTGTCGGTTAGATTATCCCATGATTCACCTCTTCACCACTGTCCTTATTTTGACTTGTTTCTCTCTTCTTTTTGACTATCTCCTGCTGTCTTTCATGGCACTTCTCTATCTTGTCACGTCCAAATTAACAGCTGGCAGGGCGAGTAGGAAAGAGTCACACAGTTTGACCTCATGGGACAAAAATGGAGTGAATTTTATTTCTGGACCTTTGGTTTTGGAGGTTTTTTGGGGGGCAATATTCTCATTCAAATCCCAGTATCATGGGGGAGGGAGCAGGGTGAATTGACAGAACGGTGTGAAACAGTTATTTAAGCCATAATTCCAATGTCATGTGAGGGTCAGACACTTTCTCCTACACATGGTGCTTAAAATTTCTGAGAAAGAAATTAGTAAGGCCTGACTCTGTCAGACTGAATTATTATCTATACATAAGGCTCCAGAGGCCAAACCAATCACATTAAACTACATTTCATTAAAATAGAAATCAGTCATCAACATAAAAATCTACCAGCTATTATGACTACTCGATGATGTTTTCTGGGAGTATGGATAGGAAAAACTCGGTCTGATTTAATGCTACCTTAATTTGTATGTTGATTGTCTACAATTTTTATACACTTTTGACAATATACATCTCACCTAATCCTAGCTATATGAAGCAAAGACAATTATATCTGAGCTAATATCCCTGGGTTCCCTCTTTATTAAGACAGGAAAATGAGGAACTTTTTGGGTATGATCAATCTGAGCTAACATTGCTTTATTTTAACGTACTTGTTCCCACCACTGGCTGTAAAAGGATCCTCAAGAAATAAGTTCAAAAAGAGACACATACATTGCAATCTAGCTTTTCCTACATGCCACACACAATTTGGCCTCAGATGCGGTGTTTTAAATGACACACAGAAGCTCTGGGCTCCAAGTCCAAACACAGCAATCCTTCCCTGAATCTACCTCTGGCTACAAAGAGCTGGAAAGGCATTGCAAACACCACCAGATGATCAGGAGAGGAAAGTCACATGAGCTACCACCTCTGTGCTCTCTGCTTACAGGTCTGTGTGAAATCAGAGACAGTGACAGATCAGTACTTCACAGTGAAGCCCTCATTATGAGTGCTAAAACTACATCAACCTTCCTTCCAAATACAACCAGCCTGGCTGAAGGGGCTAATTACAGTGGGACTGTGCAAAAGGCAGAGCCGTCATATGCTCTCCTCAAGTTCATGGAGAGCTTCTGCCTCATCAGCTCTGCCTCTGGCATGGTGGGAAATGGCACGGTCCTTTGGTACCTTGGCTTCCGCATCCAGAGGAACTGCTTCACTGTCTGCATCCTGAACGTGGCTGCCGCTGACTTTGGCTACCTGCTCTGCATCGCCATCGAAACAGTTCAGTGCCTGATGCACTGCAATGTGGGAGTGCAGTTTGGGATATTCCTCTTCCTGGATCTTTTCACGTACGGGACTGGTTTGTATCTCCTGACAGCCATCAGCATTGAGAGGTGCCTGTCTGTCCTCTGTCCCCCCTGGTGCCGAAGCCATCGCCCAAAGCACTTGTCCGGCATCATCTCCGGCCTGCTCTGGAGCCTCTCGCTGCTGCTGAACATGCTGGGGTACATTTCTTGCACTGTTCGCCCCTCTAGCAACTGCCACATACTCCTCATCACCACTGGAGTCCTGGACTTCCTCTTCTGCACGCCCCTCATGCTGGTATTCAGCCTCACCCTCTTCCTCAAAGGCAAGTGCAGCTCCCAGCACCTCCAAACAGGCAGGCTCTTCACCCTGATTATGCTCACCATCCTCTTCTTCCTCATTTTTGCTGTTCCGCTGAGCATCCTGATCCTCTTTGACTTCTGGGGCTATAAATTTCTCTACTCCCCAGAGATTGGTTTTGTGCTGTCCTGCATCAATAGCAGCCTCAGTCCAGCTCTTTACTTCATCGTGGGCAGCTACAGGGATCGGAGGATTCGGCTCACCCTCAGGCTGGCCTTCCAGAGGGCCTTTAAAGATTCAGCAGATGACAAAGATGAATGGGAAAGCCACAAAACAATAACTATGGCCTCTTAAATTCATCCCTTCTTTTGCCTGAACACCTTCTGCATTGGACACAAAAGGAAAGAGAGAGGAAGACTATGAAGATTCCTTTAAACCATTGGACTCTAGAAATCGGGGGGGGGGGGGGAAGTGAATATAACGCTTTAATCTAGGGTTATCCCAAGCCATGTTGCTAGTCTGCTACATTAAGCCCATATTCAAATGCCCTTTGTTCATTTAGACTCCTGCACAATATGGCATGAGAAGCAGGCTGCATAGCTTTCTAACTCTGCTTACTGTCACTGTCCTTGTGTGCTAAATTTATTAAACACCTTTTTAAAATGTATCAGCCTGGTCTTTGTTTGCTTCTTGCTTTCAGCCTTCACGTTAACTGAGAGCAAAAATCTCAGCTCCTTCTCCATCAACTTTCTTGCTCCTAAAGCCATTGCATAGACCACATATTGTCAAAAGTGTCTGGTCAAAAATAATTTCAAAAACAATTATTTTTGGCAATAAACCATATAAGGGATCTCTCCCCACACCTTAACATTCAATTTTTTGTTAAAAAAAAAACAACAACAGTTTTTCTAAAAGAATCGTGGAAGAAAGAATGACCGCAATGTATTGAAGGAAGGGAGAGCTATATGGGGATATATGTTCTCCTCTGCTTGAGGTGTCTGCCTGGATGCTGTCCCTGCTTACCAGAAGGAACAGGCCAACCTCCCTCCAGCCACAAACTGAAAGCTCTCCCTGAAAAAGGAAGAGATTCAGGGTGGGGCAGGGTGCAGGCTGTGGAAATACAAATGAGAAAAAGGATGTGAGTGTGTCAGAGTTCAAAGGAAGGAATCCTAAGGGAATAACGAAGAGAGTCCCCCTGCTGCCACAAAACTCCCACCACCTGTGGGGCACAGGACTGTGTAGGAAGTTCCTCAGGGCAGAGAGAAGGGAAGACTGACAAATTCCCATCCCAAAGAAGCCACTAGAGGTAGGAGAGAACTTGGCTAGCCCTGACCTTGCAAAGGAGGTAGCAGGAGGTGCAGTGGGTCGACCACCTGATTTGCTGGGAAAGGTTGCTGGGTAGAGCCAAGCCCCCTTGCAGGCCAGAAGCACTCCTGTAAAACAGCAGCAAGCTGGGGAGGCAGTGAGGCTCTATCAGACACACAAGAGCCTGCGGGGGCAGCGAAGGAAGGCACACAGCAGGCGGTCCCCTTCTCCTGGAATCTGCTCCAAAGACCCGCGAGGGCCCTGTGAAAACCTGGCCAGAAGTAATCCAGAACATCTTCTGGAGGATCACAGGGAGAATACAGGCAGGATCGACCTGTCAAGGACATCATCTCACCCTGAGCATGACTCTCAAGTAGTGTGACACATCCCTGCAGTAAAACGGGCTGATAGGGTTAATGCAAGAAATTCAGCCAAATAGAGAGCTGGGGCCAAAGCTGACTGCATGGTCTCTTGTACACTTTCCGTGTCATCTGTCATGTCAGAGGTAATCTCCAACAGGCCATTCACTCTCTTTCTTCTTAAAAGAACAGATGTGATCTGAGAGGGGAAGTAATATGCTAATGCTACTTAAGATGACACGATTACGCGAAACTTAGAAGTACAGATACTATTTTTCTGCTTTTCCTGTTCAGCTTTGTAAAGTGCGAGTACATCTGCCCTGGCAGTTAACTGGTCAGGAATCTGGACTGTTATGAGCTGCTGCTTATCCCTTCCTGGGGATTTTTCTCAGCTGTGTAAGGATACAAGGATATGGAAGAGCAGGGAGGAGAGTGCTGGAGGGTGAGGGAGGGAGAGAGGCAGTGGAGCAGTAAACACAGAAGGAAGCAGAGATTTGGGCCAGCAGTCCTTCACATTTTTCCCCAAGAAACCCTGCAGTCTGTATTGCATCCTTATGGAAACTGGCCTAAAGCGGGTTGGCCACACACTCCCTATATATATATCTCAAGAACTCATCGTAATTCTTACTGGAAGTTTCCTCTTGGCTACCCGCATTCAGAACGCCCTTTCCAGGAAAAGCAGCCAAATCCTATCAGGGGTTGTCCTTTCTAGGCTGTGCAAGGTTGGACACCAACTTAACCTTACATTTTCTGAACACTAGATGGTTTCCGAGCTCATCAGGATTACCGTTCTTTTGAAACTGATCTCTAACAGGAAATAGCCTGCTAAAGACCTTATCTCAGGAGAGAGATACTATCAAAAACCGTTTTTACCTGTTGTAGACAGAGTGCAGTCCAAACACATTTGTTAGCATGAAAATTAGAACCCTTGTATAAATTATACATATGCAAAGAGGAATTAGGGACACATTTGTCCAACAATTTTAAAAAGAACTGATGCTTTTTGTCATGTTCTGACATAGTGAATTGATCCCTGCAGCTCAAACCTGTCTCTGTCAGAGGCAAGGACTCCTTACAAAGCTTTCCTTGCTGGTGTTTCTGGCCCTGCTTTTCGCCTTCCTCTCCCATCCCTTAAGCAACCTTGTCACTTGGAAAGCTAGTATTTCCCAGCTGCATGATAGCTGGAATTTGTCCCCTCAACATCCCTCAGGACTTTTTGTGAAGAGGTCGCTCTACACCAGCTCAAACTGAAGGAGAATTGAGCTCACAAAGTCTGGTTTTGTCTGAACATGGAGCAAGTTTCAGGGCATTCAGCCATGCTCTTGACTTCTAATCCTCTCTGTGTAGAGGAAATGACTCATGGAAAGAAAGTTCAGAAGACAAACAGGGCAAAAAAAAAAAAAAAAAAATTTAGCTGACAGAGATTCCTATTTGGTATAGATTGTTTCTGTCCTGGTAATCAGATGAATATTAGCACCCACTTAATTGTGAGATTTGGTGGTGGTGGTGGTGGTGTTCTCTGCTCTTCATGGATCTCATGCATATTTGGTAATATATTTTCTCCATCTGAAAATCCATCTGATTTTCTCAGTCCATTTTGCATTTTCTGGAGCTGCCTTAGGATGCATTTCCGTTATAGCTGTGCTTTGCATTAGAGTAGCAACATATGCATCACCCATTTTGTGGGATGTTCCTGACAAAGAAAAGGGATCTGAGAAGAACCAAGAACACTCATCATACAATGTGTGGTGGAGGGAATACTATTAAAACTACTGTCAAAGAGAACCCTAAATATAAGGCAAATCATACTGAAAAGAAATAAAGGGAAAACAAAAGGAAAAGGAAATGGTGACTGGACCAGGTAAATACTTTTTTATGTAAGACACAGGAAAAATCTTTGCTGAAAGATTCAGTGTGGGCTGAAAAAGGACAAAAAGCCAAGGTTATTTGAGAAGAGCTAACTCCAGCCGTGCTAGTCTGGTACTGCACAGCTGCACTTGCTCTTTGGCAAGGGAATAACATGTCCTGCAGTGATTTCAGAGGGAGCAGGACCAGTCCCTATGTGATTCAATGAACTACATATGAGGATTTAGCATGCTTGGCATATTCCCTTGCAGCTGGCCTGCCCAAGTGGATCTTTTGTCATGCAAACAATTTATAGCATCCCCGTTACCCAATTCCACCCTGTAACATGTTTGATCTGTGCCCCAAGATGGCTCTTCATGTTCCACCTTTACCATACCGGCCTCAGTCCATCCTGTGCTTAATAAACTCCAGGCCTCAAGTGCTCCTCCCGTGCCATGCTCCTGACCTCATCAGACATTTGTGCTTGGGTAAACACCTGGCTGTTGGTCACAGCTTCTTACGGCTGCCTTGGTCCACACAAGAGCAAGGTTTTCATGTGAACTGCGTTTGTGTGAGCTCCAGCAAGGTGCAGAGGTATTACCTAAACCTACACATTCCCCCCGAGACTATCACAAGAAACAGCAATGTTTCTACTAGTTATGGTCATTTTCTCTTCTCTTGCATTGTTCAAGAAAACTTCATTTAGAGATAAAATAAATGTAAAGTATTTAGGGTGGGAAGGATTTATCTTTAGTCTTGGTAAAAGCTAAGGGTAGGATTTAGGTCACCGGACTTTGGGTCCTCACACTGTAGGTGTGCCAGGTGCCTAGGATCCCACTACAACCACGGAGATCCAGGAAATGCAGTCAGTGGAGCCAAAAGAACAAGTGGATATAGAAGGAGAACAGCAGAGAGTTCTCATGGTTTCTAGTGAAATCTCTGCTAAAGCAATATTATAATCAACTGTCAAAGGGCTTCTCCAAACCTTGTTAACTGACATGAAATGGCTTCAGGAGTACTGTTACTCTGTAGAATTAAAACAAACAAAAAAGAGAAGTTCTGACCCCTGTTAGTTCTTTGAACTAGTGGGATAGCTCGCATGACTGGAATGCTGTCATGGATGGCTACGTGCTTTTTAGGAAAGACAGGCCAGGAAAGCGAGGTGGTGGAGTTGCTCTTTATGTGAGAGAGCAACTGGAATGTATTGAGCTGTGCCTAGGGGTGGATGAAGAGCGAGTCGAGAGCTTATGGGTAAGGATCAAAGGGCAGGCTAGCATGGGTGACACTGTTGTGGGTGTTTACTACAGGCCGCCTGATCAGGAAGAGGAAGTCGATGAGGCCTTCTACAGACAGCTGGAAGTAGCCTCACGATCCCAGGCCCTGGTTCTCATGGGGGACTTCAACTACCCTGAGATCTGCTGGAAAGACAACACAGCTAGGCACAAACAGTCCCGGAGGTTCCTGCAGAGCATTGGTGACAACTTCTTGACACAGGTGGTGGAGGAGCCAACAAGGAGAGGTGTGCTGCTGGACCTCGTACTAACAGACAAAGAAGGACTGGTGGAAGATGTGAAGGTCGGGGGCAGCCTTGGCTGCAGTGACCATGAGATGGTGGAGTTCAGGATCCTGCGAGGAGGAGGCAGGGCACTAAGTAGGATCGCAGCCCTGGACTTGAGGAGAGCAAACTTTGGCCTCTTCAGGGACCTACTTGGAGGAATGCCATGGGTTAGGGCCCTAGAAGGAAGGGGCGTTCAAGAGAGCTGGTTAATATTCAAACATCACTTCCTCCAGGCTCAAGAGCGGTGCATCCCTATGAGTAGGAAGTCAAGCAAAGGAGGTAGGAGACCTGCATGGATGAGCAAGGAGCTCCTGGCAAAACTCAACCAGAAGAAGGAAGTCTACAGAAAGTGGAAAGGGGGACAGGCCACTTGGGAGGAATACAGGAACATTGTCAGAGTATGCAGGGATGCAACGAGGAAGGCTAAGGCCCGTTTGGAATTAAATCTGGCGAGAGATGTCAAGGACAGCAAGAAGGGCTTCTTCAAAGACATCGGTAGCAAGAGGAAGACTAGGGAAAATGTGGGCCCTTTGCTGAATGGGGTGGGAGCCCTGGTGAGGAAGGGTGCAGAGAAGGCAGAGTTACTGAATGCTGCCTTTGCTTCAGTCTTTACTGCTCAGGCCAGCCCTCAGGAACCCCAGACCCTGGAGACAAGAGAGAAAGTCTGGAGAAAGGAAGACTTTCCCTTGGTGGAGGAGGAGTGGGTTAGAGATCATTTAAGCAAACTTGACACCCACAAATCCATGGGCCCCGATGGGATGCACCCACAAGTGCTGAGGGAGCTGGCGGATGGTATTGCTAAGCCACTCTCCATCCTCTTTGAAAGGTCTTGGAGAACAGGAGAGGTGCCTGAAGACTGGAAGAAAGCCAGTGTCACCCCAGTCTTCCAAAAGGGCAAGAAGGAGGACTCAGGCAACTACAGGCCAGTCAGCCTCACCTCCATCCCTGGAAAGGTGATGGAGCAGCTCATCCTGGAGGCCATCTCCAAGCATTGGAGGACAAGAAAGTGATCAGGAGTAGTCAGCATGGCTTCACCAAGGGGAAATCATGCCTAACCAATCTGATAGCCTTCTGTGATGGAATGACTGGCTGGGTAGATGAGGGGAGAGCAGTGGATGTTGTCTCCCTTGACTTGAGGAAGGCTTTCGACACTGTCTCCCATAGCATCCTCATAGACAAGCTCAGGAAGTGTGGGTTAGATGAGTGGACAGTGAGGTGGATTGAGAACTGGCTGAATGGCAGAGCTCAGAGGGTTGTGATCAGTGGCGCAGAGTCTAGTTGGAGGCCTGTAGCTAGCGGTGTCCCCCAGGGGTCAGGACTGGGTCCAGTCTTGTTCAACTTCTTCATCAATGACCTGGATGAAGGCACAGAGTGCACCCTCAGCAAGTTTGCTGACGATACAAAACTGGGAGGAGTGGCGGATACCCCAGAGGGCTGTGCTGCCATTCAGAGAGACCTGGAGAGGCTGGAGAGGTGGGTGGAAAGGAACCTCCTGAAGCTCAACAAAGGCAAGTGCAGGGTCCTGCACCTGGGGAGGAATAACCCCATGCAGCAGTACAGGTTGGGGGCTGACCTGTTGGAAAGCAGCTCTGCTGAGAAGGATCTGGGAGTGCTGGTGGACACCAAGTTAAGCATGAGGCAGCAATGTGCCCTTGTGGCCAAGAAGGCCAATGGTATCCTGGGGTGCATCAGGAAGAACGTTGCCAGCAGGTGGAGGGAGGTGATCCTCCCCCTCTACTCAGCCCTGCTGAGGCCACATCTGGAGTACTGCGTCCAGTTCTGGGCTCCCCAGTACAAGAGGGATGTGGCACTACTGGAGCAAGTGCAGCGAAGGGCTACAAAGATGATTAGGGGACTGGAGCATCTCTCTTATGAGGAAAGGCTGAGAGAGCTGGGCCTGTTTAGCTTGGAGAAGAGAAGGCTGAGAGGAGATCTTATTAACGTGTACAAGTATCTGAAGGGAGGGTATCAAGAGGATGGAGCCAGACTCTTTTCAGTGGTGCCCAGCAACATGATGCGAGGCAACGGGCACAAATTGAAACACAGACATTTCCATCTGAACATGAGGAAAAACTTTTTCACTGTGAGGGTGACAGAGCACTGGAACAGGTTGCCCAGAGAGGTTGTGGAGTCTCCTTCTCTGGAGATACTCAAAACCCGCCTGGACGCGATCCTGTGCAACGTGCTCTAGGTGACCCTGCTTGGGCAGGGGGTTGGACTAGATGATCTCCAGAGGTCCCTTCCAACCTCAACCATTCTGTGATTCTGTGATCCATTCTGCTTATCACACTTATCTTAAGATGGGATGAATTGTCCTTTGAAGGTGATATTGCTTCCTTTGTCTACAGGAGGAGCCCAGAATAGATGTTGACTAGACCCCTAACCAAGGGTAGGGGAAATTAATTCACAGAAAGATTCTTCATTACAGTGCACCCGCTGAGACTCCTAATTAAGGCCTGGTGTCTTGCAGGAGATCTAATTTACAGACATTAAACTGCATCGAGAGTCATAAATACACCAAGTACTTCAGTAACACCATTTTTCTGAAGAAAGAATTCCAAAGCGGCAAGCTGAGTGTTAGAATATCACATTTCATATTGAAGTTGTTTCTCAGCGTGTCACTCCACTAATGTTTCACAACGCCCAGGCTGCAGGTCAGCTGCAACATACAGGGAAAAGAATGAGCTGTTGCTCTAAAGGCAGTACTGAATTGCGTAGTTCTGCAAACATCGAAGCAAAGAACATTTATCTGGGCAGGTGGAGCAGGGAGGGGCTCTATTGCAAGTGTGAAGTCCTAAAGTTTTTCTATTTAGATAAATCTTCTGATTTGTTTCAGTAAGATGTCTTTGTAGTGAAGAAGGAAGCTACTCACTCTTACGAAGGTACATGAAATGTTTGTAGCTTTTGAAATAAGAGTTTATTTCTGGGAACAATACTGCCTAAAATATCTCACACCTTCAGGCAAGGAAGGTAGGCCTATTTCTTAATTTCAGAGATCAAAAAGATCATTTTCAATCTGCACATAGAATCATAGAATCATTTAGGTTGGGAAGGATTTCTGGAGGTCATCAAGTCCAAACTCCTCCTCAGAGCAGGTTCAGTCAGATCAGATTGCTCCGGCCCGATCCAGCTGAACTTTAAATGTCAGCACAGATGGAGATTCTACAAATTTGCACCTAATCCAGTGTTTGATCACTCACGTTGGGGCAGGAGAGGGAAATTTCCTCCTCAGTTTCCCAAGTAGTCCATGGAAGAGAGCAACCTGTTGATAGCAAGCTCGTTGAAGCCCTTTTCTGAGAATTAACTGGGCTAGTTGCTGTGCTTTAGGGCAGAAAAGGTTGGGTAGGTTGGAGATAAACAACAGCCAGCTATGCAAAGATAACTCAGTGTGTAAAGGCAGTCTGGTCTTTTGTGCATCTAAGCAGGGTAAGCATTTTGCTCACTTAAACTGTGTACCTAACCATTATAGGCTGGTTTTAATCCTGCTGTCTGCTTCTTGAAATGGGCAAGTACTTCTGAAGATTTGGCTCACGGGGGGAATAAACTGGCTTGGTATCTACAGTATCTACTCTTGTCTTACTGGATAAAACAGGTCAGTATTTCATTTGGTTACTCTTCCCAATTTATTCCTGAGCAGAAAATGGCCACTTTTCCTTGACAACAAGGATGCAAGGAAATGAGAAATCCTTTCTCAGCCAAACCTGGAGGATCTTGTGGTATCTCCTCCTCTTTGGGAAGATGCAAAGCTGGGTTTTCCTGCTGCTGTTGCCATTTAGTGCTTGCCGCCATTTCTTTCAAGAGAGGAAACTCTTACTTTCTTCTGCCAGGATGTGGATTTGTTATTTGTATGTTTACAAGTTGCAGTCCCAAAGGTCAGGGTGGTGGAGGTCCATGTAATTAAGGCAGGTCTTAGCAAGTTGGCACAGCTGCAGCCTAACCATTATATTCCTATTTCAGCAAGGCTGAACAGGGGCTGCTTTGCCCTGTTAACGGACTTTCTGGCCCATACTGAGCTCTAACTACCCTGCTACCAATGCCCGGGGGAGTTAGCTAATAGGCAAAAAATGTATTGGTGATTGCAATACAGGAAGAATGATGTCTGAACTAGTGTCAAGACCATGTATCTTCAGGAACAAGCGGGCCATTGCCCTTGGAGTGGGCCATTTGGATGATACTGTACACCCAACAGTGGGCACGAGTGAGGGGAGAAGAGTGCTCCATAGATGTCCTCAAGAAAAGCAGACTTTTTTCCTTAAAAAAGGAGAAAGAGGGCACACGAAAACCATTGTAGTGCCAGACTAGGAGTGGTGTTTCACAGTGCTGCTGCTGCCTTTTGAATAAATTATTTTATCTTTCTGCGCTTTCTTATCTCACCTGAAAAATAGGAACAGTACTCCCTTGTATCACAAGTCATTTCAATGCGTAATCCAAGAAGTCTAGTCAGAAGCTATGAAGAAAATGCACCGTACTTCCTTGTGGCTACTGAGACAATCAATTGTGTGTTGCCAGTTTCCCATCACTTCCAGGCATTGATTCAGTTTCTTGTCGGGAGATAACATGAGTGTGCTAGCAACATGCCTGAGAGGAATCACTGTGTGGCCACTGAGTTTATCCTCTCTGGACTAACAGAAAGCCAAGAGGTGAAGGTAACCCGCTTTTTTTAAGCACATTAATAGGGAATCTTGGAAGGATCATGTAGATGAAGGTTGATCTCCCGGCTTCACACACTGTGTACCTTTCCCTCAGTAACTTGGCTTCTGTGGATTTCTGTTACTCCTCAGCTATCTCCCCGAGGTTGCTGGTGAACTCTTCAGCAGTGAGGAGAGCCACTTCAGTCAGTGCCTGTGTGGCACAGCTATTCACTTGTCTCCTCATGGCTAGTGTGGTGTGTCTTCTGCTGGCAGTAATGGCATATGACTGCATGTGGCTCTGTGTAACCCTCTCCTTCATGCAACTGTCATGTCCTCAAAAGCCTGCACACAGATGGTAATCATCTCCTGTTTCATTGGCTTTGTCCACGCACTTGCGCAAACTATCTCCACCTTCACATTCTCTTTCTGTGACTTTGGTATTATCAGTCATTATTTCTGTGACATCCCCCTAGGATCCTGCTTTCATGCTCTGACACCTACAGCAAAGAGATGGTACTTCACATTTTTGGTGTGTTTCGTGGCATCTTCACATCTCTGGCAATTCTCATCTCCTCCATCTACCTCATCTCCACCACCCTGAGGATCCACTCCTCCAAGGGCAGATGCAAAGCCTTCTCCACCTGTGCTTCCCATCTGAGAGCTCTCTTCTTGTTTTATGGCAGCACCGTTTTTATGTACGGTAGCCCAACATCCAGCTACTCATTGGACTGAGATAAATGGGCCTCTCTGTTCTCTACAGTGGTGACTGCAGTGCTGAATCTTACCAGCTACAGCCTAAGGAATAAGGAGGTGAAGGATGCTCTGAGGAGAGTTTCAGGTCATATTAGAGAAACTTCAGCAGACTTGTTAGAAAGAGAACTTTGTTTGGGGAAAATTTATCAAAACCTTGGTACAAAGAGTAGGACTTCCAAGGAAGATTTGATCAGCTTCCAAGGGTGAGATTCAGAAAGGTACTTAATTGTTAGAAGTGCTTTTAGGTGGACTTTTAACTGGTTGTATCTGCAACTTCTATCTTGAAAGACTGTGTTCCTCTGCTGCTGAAAGCTGGAGGAATCCTGACTCTTAACTTGCAAGTTCCAAGCACAACCAGGACTCCTGCCTGAGGAGTGCGTGGCACAGAATTGCAGTTCTCTGTTCTATTAGGAACGTTTGCTCATGTAGGAAAACCACCAGTCCGTCAAGATGAGAAAAAGCTTTCAAAGATATTCAAGAGGAGAAAAGAAATGTGATTTGAATTTACGGCCATTTCTGCTACGTCTTCAGTATTTGAAAGGAGTAGCCTCTTCCAGTGCAACACACAGAACCTGAAGTTCTGGAAAGGAAATCTTGGAGAAGAGACACCCGTGTTTTTGCCCCCCAAACACTAGGGAAAGTAACTGTCCCTCTTCTGTTAAATCTCCCTCTTCTGTCACTCATTACTACCTCCTTTTTTCCCCTTCTGCCTGGAAACATGAAAAAACTACAGAAATGCAAAAAAGATTGACTTCTAATTTTGCTACCATTGTGAAGTAACAAGACCTTATTCCTGCTTTTCATCTCCACATATCATCAATCCACTTGAGGCAACTGAGTGAACTGGTAGTTATTTCAAGGACATTGGACATAATCTGAAAGTTAATCAAGCTGCAGTGTTCTTTCACTTAAAAGAATGCCGAAATAAGATGGTGACTTACCAACAACGTGTCTGCCATCAATGTGATTTTGAGAATAAACGACCAATCATTTCTGGGAGATGAGAAAGTTGGGAAAGGCTTTGGAATCCTTTTATCAATTCAACTAAGCTAGCTCTAAGGATAGGTGTTCTATCACTAGTAGATGTTTCAACCCTTCTGGCTGAGTTTACAAATGCTGTCCCTCAGTTGGCAGAAGGAGTTGAAATCTTTATTGAGCTGAAAGTGACAGAATTAATCTCAGACAGGCGAGAGGTTCCTGCCTCTGCATAAGGTTCACAGTCAAAGGGGGATGGAAAGAGGTCTTGCGGATTCCCTTTGCATTTCACTGCAAGCCTGTTAGGGTTGTTATTTCCCCTGACTTCCTCTCCTTAAAGCTGTGCATAACTGTAGCAAAGATTGTGTCCCTGTGATCATCTATGGCACCCTAAAGAAGGATTTTACACGTCTCAGGAAAATGTAGCCTTTTGGTCCTGCTAGTTGTCATCTTTCTGTTGCTGCAGAGGCTGAAGCTCGTGGGCCAATGTGTAGAGGAATCGAATGTTGTTGTTGTTGTTGACGCCTTCCATAAGCTATGGTCCAGCTGTTGCCTGCTAGCATCCAGCAGCCGGAAGAGAAATCAGAAAAATCATGGCGTTCTTCCCCAAAACATTAAAAAACAAAACAAAAACAGTTTTTAAATTATAAGCCTTAGCTTGAACTGGTCGTGTGCCCTAACCCCTCAGCAGTTTCAGTATGAAGGGGGTCAGTGGGCCCCATCTGTCTTTCTACCTGCCCCACCCCGGGTGAGACAGACCAGCCTCTGAAGGCACCTGTCCCTCTCTGTTGACAATGGTGCTCAGCTAGACAACTGTCCTTCATTGCATGAAGAATTTAGACTGCTACAAATAGGTGGGGCTGGTCCCACCTTTAGCTGTGTCCACAGAGTGTGAATGCTGGGTGAGGGACATGCTGGCCCAGGCCTGAGGGACACTATCCCTCTAAGCCTTGAGAATCAGGATTTATCCCAGTTCCGTCCTGCTGGCTGCCATCCACATAACCCACCACGGTGAGGAGAAGACACTGAGACGTCCGCAGTATACTGGTGCATGCCTGTGAAACGGGAACCCACTCTGCCACCCCCTGCATAGAGCAGAGGACATTCGGGGAAGCAGAGCATTTCCGACATTGTCCCAGGGTTTCGTCTGTAGATGTGCCGCTCTCCTCTGCAGGGAACACCTTCTTATCTTGAATCACACTTAAGCCATGTTAAGGTGCAACACAAGTGCAAGCCAGTGTTTATAGGGAACATGAAGTGAAGGAAGAAAAAAGAAAGTGCTTTAGTTACTTTCAGAGTGCATTACACAGATGTCTTTCTCCCTCACGCAGCTCATTTGCTCTTTTCCTCCTGGCAAGGTAGGAGTCAGGGTCCCGTGGCTCCTCGTGGCTCCTTCGGCCTTGTGGAGAACCTTAGCTGCTACAACTAACCTCCCTGTGGCAGCTGTGACTGGCTCTGAGATGATTTAATCTTCCATCTTCACATTTCTTCTCTTCCCTCCTGCAGGAGTAGCTGCTCCAGCTGTTCCCTTAGAATACATGTTTCTTCCTTTGCCTGGGCCTGTAGATGTGCCCTGTTGGGCTAGGAGTTATCCTGCGTACAGGAATTATTCCCAGATAACTCTTTTTTTTCATTAACACATAAAATTGTGCCCCCCAATGCTTTCTCTGGTGGCGACAATTTCCTACAGTGAGCAATTTATCTTTCACTTGGATCTTTGATTCTCTATTAGTCTAAACATTAAAATGCAAAATCTGAGGCAGAGATGAAGGGCAGAGGGGATGGCTAGGAAGGAGGGCATTAGTGACAGGTGAACTACTGCAGAAAGGCAGAGAGTTGCTGCACTGGAATGGGAAGGGGAGAAGCTTCTCCTCATATCATCTGCATCAGCAAATGACCCAACCAGCATCTAATATCAGCAGTTTAATTGCTAACCCATGGATTCAGCATATGACAATGCAGTACTCCTAAGAAGGCATTTACTCCAAAGTAAAGGGGAAGGAAGCCTTTGGTACAATTGCTTCCAGCAGCAGGGGACCAACAGCCTTGCAGACACCTTGGGCCATCGTTTCCTAGCTGAGTAGATTACAGAGTAGATGGAGTTTGTCTGACGGAAAGTTTACACCTGGGAGAGCTCGGACTAATGGGATGCTCTGCCTGGAACACATTTTAATATTTTTCATAGCATTCATTTCTTTATTTGCTGGTGTCTCAGCAGTGCTTGGAAGCCCCAGTCCTGGGCCTGTGCTATTCAAAAAGAGAACATAAAGGGAATCCCTGCTAGTCACAGAGTTTACAATGCCATTCCAATCAAAACATGAGCTTTCAGTGTCTTCCTAATTACTGCAACAGCTAAAACCAAGCTTTTCTTCAAAAGGGAGCTTTCAGTAAATTTTCCAAAATGGAATTATAGTGAGAGAGACTTGATTTTCTCAGCTCCTGAGAAAATGTTACCACAGTTCTACACCTCACCCTTTTCACTCCAGACTTTTCTATTCCACAGTTTTCTCATGGCACTTTTCATCTCCTCATTTCTCAGTGTGTAGATGAGTGGGTTCAGCATGGGCGTGATGACAGTGTAAAACACAGCTAACCTCTTGTCCTCCGAGAGACTGCTGGATGGGCGTGTGTAGGTGAATATGCATGGCCCAAAGAAGAGAATCACCACAGTAATGTGGGACCCACAGGTGGAGAGGGCTTTGTACCGCGCTTCAGACGTTCGCCTTTTCAAGGAAAACAAAATGACAATGTAGGACGTGACCAGGATGAAGAAAGAGACCAAAGCAATCATTCCACTGTTGGCAACGACAATGATGCCTGCAACATAGGTGTCTGTACAGGCCACTTGTAGTAGGGGATGGACGTCACAGAAGTAGTGGTCAATTTTGTTGGGGCCGCAAAAAGGGAGGCTAACGGTTATGAGGGTCTGCACCAGGGAGTGCACAAAGCCCCCCACCCATGAACCCATCACCATCCAGCCACACACACGCCTGGTCATGAGGGTGGTGTAGTGCAGGGGTCTGCATATGGCAAAGTAGCGATCATAGGCCATCACTGTGAGGATGAAGACCTCAGCGCCGCCGAAGATATGAAACCCAAATAGCTGTGCCATGCAACCCCCAAAGGAAATGGTTTTCTTCTCAACAAGGAAGTCAGCAATCATTTTGGGAGCTGTGACAGAAGAGAGGCAAAGATCTGCAATGGACAGGTGGCAGAAAAAGAAATACATGGGGGAGTTCAGACTCTGACTGCTAACTACAGTGACAACAATGAGCAGATTTCCTGCCACAGTAACAATATAGAAGAACAAAAACACCACAAAACATATTTTCTGCACCCCTTGGTTCTTTGAAAGGCCCAGAAGAATGAATTCCTTCACACTGCTTACATTCTCCATGTTGGTCAGTCGGGTGGCAATATGCAATATACAGCTTACACACCTGGGAAAACAAAGACAGACACATGATTCATCAGCATTTTTTTCATTATTAATAATGAGTTCTATATCAGAAGTGGATACAAACCAAGAAAGATATAGCATTGGTATTAAGCTTATGAAGTGTTTAGTTTCTGTCATGTATTTTTTTTTAACGGCTATTTAATTCTCCACGGTACAAAGCTTCTGCCATGGCTTTGGTGGCACAGAGATAGGTGCACTCTGTGATATGTTCCTTAATCTTGGTCCTCCAGGATTTTGAAGGACTGGCTCCATGGCCGATAGCCTTCCATGCACTAAGGACACGGCCAGAGTGTTCACCTTGGGCACTACAAGGCAGATAATGCAGCATGTTTGCCCTCAGGGGAGACAAAGTCCCTGACAGCAATCTTTGTAAAATGGGTGTCTTTAAGAATACCTGGAAATATTGCTCAGAATGATGATTTGCTTTATAAGTACACATGATCTTTGAATTCTTGTTTAGAAGGGAAATGTACCCACAGGCAGGGAAAAGCACTCTCTTGTGTATATACATTTTGAAACGTAAATATGAAATGTCACAGGCTGAAAAAGGAGTTCTGGGAAGGTTATCTATCATGGAGGGGAAAAAAATTGCACATATGACTTAATGGAGTATTTCACATTGTTCTAAATCTCAGCATTGTTTCTATCAGAGGAAGGAAGAATGAAAGACTCTTGTGAGATCTTCTGTCCCAGCACTGTACTGATTTTACCTAGTATGATTTTTGATACACTCTGCATGATGCTTTCAAGGGTTAACTTAGCTTAATGAAGCTAATCTAACTAAACTCCTTCAACAGCCAGTATAAGTCTCTCTGTAGGCTGATTCAGAATGACTGAATTAGGGTCCTTTGCAGAACCCTTTTTTCCTCCATTCACGATGAGGAGCTTAAGCAAATTAGCACCACCAGGTTAGAATGACCTTTAGAGAATAATCCCTTTTGGTGCCAGAAAGTAGCGCAGAGCTTTTTGCAATGCCATCCACCTTTTTCAGGTTATGGCTGAGCTCCTTGTCCCTAGGCATTTCTACATCCATACAGTTTCTCATTCGAGACAAGGTCACATTCCAGCATAAACATGGGACTTCTTTGGTTCACCCTGTATTCCAGCTACAACCCATCGAGCATTACATGTCACTAATAAATGAGTAGCCTACACCTTTAGAAAGAGTGTAACGTCTCTAGCTTGCCATTATGCACCCAGACCACCAGAATTCCCTTGCTCAAAGAAGTCTGGGAACCACCAGATGAAGCTCTTCACAGAGAGTTTAAGGTCAGCCAAAAGCAGGCACTCTTTTAATAAAAATATCCACTGTATGGGCTTCCTTCTAGGATCCAAACATTCCCCGTCAGCTGGTGTTAAAATGCACCATTTTAAGTCCTGCAGAATTACATCACAATCAGGTCTTCTCATTTGTCTTGGTGATCTGTGAGCAAATCTGTGGAATGATTCAGTTAAGCCAATTTATCTACCAACTACTTCAGTCTGCAGCATAATCAGAAACTCTCATGCAGGCACAAAGTGATGAAGCATCCACAGGAAACACTGAAACTGAGAAAAGCCAAGATTAGTTTCAAACCCACAAAGTGAAGCCGAGAGAGGAAGTGGGCAAAGTTAGGGACTTTTCCTATGCTTACAGTTGTACTTACACTAGATGAAAGTTTTTCAAGCAGAAGGGTAAAATTTACATGGATGGTTCCCCTTCAGATATTTCTACAAGGAAAAGGATCAGTAAGAACAATGTGAGGTCAGTTTCTCCCTCGTCTTACCAGGTCGTGATCCTTTCTACCCCTCTTCCTTCTACTGAGCAACGACGTAGACCTCTCAACAAAATAAATGACAGGGATGAAATGAGCACACCTTTATGGCTGTGCAGTACCCAGTTGAAAAGAAATAGCTGGGCTCCATCCAAGCCAGAGCATGACTGGAAGCATACCACAGCAATCGCAGGGCCATATTTAGGCAGTCAGAAAGGAGTGACCAAGAGAGAAATGGTCAGGGGAAACTATATGCCTGAATGCCAGCAGATGGCAAATTCCTGAGCTAAAAACAAGGTGTGCATCTACAAAAGGACCGATTCACAATTCAGACAGCTCGACTATGTGTCTTGCTTGATAAGGTCCTTTCCATCACCACCAAACTGCATCTAACAAACTACCCATCTGTCTGATCTCATCTCATCGCCTTAAGTCATGTAGGCACCTGTACCTAAGCTAGGCATATTACACCTGACCAGTCTACTTGTAGATGTGATGAATCATGTGCTGCCGGTACCCGTTTCTTACTGTTGACTCCAAGAGGATTACTAGAATGACTAATTCAGTAGAGGATTGCCACCAGTTATGGCTTATCTCTTCAAGTGCCTTTGCAGGGGTAGACCTGAGCTATATGACATAATGCAGTCAGCTGCAAAATAAAATGAATCTCATGTGTACTCTTAACATCTCAAAAAGGGTGAGAAATTGCACCATCTCCTTACTGCATGCATTCTTCCCTGAAATCTCAGGTGGTTATGGGAAACAAAAGAATAATATCGAAGCAATCGAATCTGCGGCTGTAGAACTAGCTCTGTATATGATTCTAGCCAAAGACAACTAGAGACAGTTGATAACTTCAGTGGAAGTTCCTTTCTGTATTTTCACATTTGTGCAAGAAGAAAGGAAAAGGAAGAGGAAAGCAAAGCAAAGCAAACAAAGCGCAGCAAAGCGAGAAGCCAGAGAAGCTGCAAAACTTACCTCGCCTGTGTTTAGAGATCTAATTTTTTGTGTAAGGGCTGTACAACTTTATCTCCTCAACTTCTGTCTTCCCTGGTATGAATGTGTTAGAGCACAGCACCTTTAAAGAACATAGAATGGCTTCTGGAAAGCTTCCAAAACTTGCTTAGGAGGTGGCTGTTAGTGTATAATCCAATCCCACCTAATGTATTACTTGCTTTCGTGTGTCACAAGTGTATCTTGATGTTTCCTGCCTGTGTGAGAAGTGGTTTAATAGGCTGTGTGGATGATGTGACCTGGGTGTGTTGAAGGATGCTTTCATACCCCAGCAGCTGCAAAAAGGGCTGAGAAGAAAACCGTTTAAGTACCAATCTTTAACCCTCTCCCAGGAAATCTTCCACCTGAAGGGCTCTTGGGGCTGCAGGAGGGAGGGGTGGAGGCTTAGTGAAGGGAAGGCGTGAAAGAAAGTGGCAAAGGAGGAGAATGAGTTCTGTCTTGACTGAAAAGTTTAAGTAAATATATTATAAAGAAACAGTTGTCAGTCAATGCTTTTATAATGATATCACAAAGGCATTTCAGGGTTTCTCCATAAGAAATAACAGTCAAAGGAATAGCCGAATATTCAACTGGACAAGCATATGCATGGACCTATCCAGCTAACGCTTCTCGGAGTTCTTCCTTACTCCAAGCTGATAGTTGTATGGATTTCCCATGTGTAAAGGGCCATTAGGTCCACTGCTCTGGCTTCCTAGCATTGTGAATGCTAAAACAGTCCATTTGTAATCTAGATATTTTCTCTCACTGTCATGATGGGCCCCATCTTTCTTAACCTGAGCAGCTGCAGTCAAAGGTGAACCTATGAAATGAAACAAACGAAGCAAATAGACATGCTGATTTATATCAGCATATCATCTCAACCAAGGCCCAAGTCAAATTCAGCATGGCTCTGAACTCTACTGTGTATTTGTAGCTTATGCCTCATGGATGTCAGGAAAGACATTGTCTCAGCTACTGTCCTTTCCTTTGTTTTGCTGAAATTTCTGGAAATGTGGAATGGCCTGATAGCAACATAGTTAATGTCTCCATCTCCTCTGCACAGAATGCCAGCGATCTCCACAGTGAAAACAGAAATCCTACAGTTAATGAGAATAAATACTGGTAAAGAAATGTCTTGGTGAAAATAGTCCCCTAACTTCAATGTCCTTTTACTGTCGCCTGGAGTCTTGGGCAGCTTAATGAGGGTTAACAGTAGTCACTACAGGAAACAAGAGTATTGGGTAAGAAGGTAAACAAAGTCTTACAGTCTTTGGGAAAGGAAGAGGACCAACAGATGACAGAAGCGAGAGATCAGGCCAATAGCATCTGGTCTGCTAACCTAGTATGAATCAGCCTGCCACTTTCTGTACCCAGTGGCACACATGGCAGCAACTTGGCTAGCATCACATTCATGTCCTTTTGTTTCCCTAGCCAAATGGACTACCAGAGGTGACTTAATGCACAAGTCCAAATGAAGAATTGCTGCTACCTCCTGCTGCAAAATAATTCCCCGTAGGGGTGTGCTTAGTGCCAGCAAAGGAGAAAGGTCTTTTCTCCATTTTCATTCCACTTACCTTGGCACCTGGCTCTGGACACCACTATGGCAGCAGGTCATGCTTGGGGAGCTGTGATTTGGACAAGGAGGGACTGTGCATGGTGAGATGAATGAGGTTTTGCAGCTGGATAGTGAATACTGGCAAGGGGTTTGTTGACAGAGCCATGGTGAATGTGTGTTGTGAATTTGATGATGGGCACGATGGGGACAAGGCACGGTGTGGAGGGAAGTTGTGAAACTTGAAATGGATGCTACATGGCCAGGGACTGTCTTCGTGGAGTTTGTGAAATCAGAAGTGCCTGAGGTGTGGTGAGGGACTGTGCTGAAAGACAGTATGAAGTGGCAGGTAATACTGTGGGTGTTAAGCTGTGTTGAAAGACCTTGTGACATCAGAAGCGGACATCGTGTTTTGAAGGGTAACACTAGGAGAGGTTGCAGAATTGTGGCTGCTGAGGTGTCATAAGGCTGGCTAGAGAGTTCAAGGAGACCCTACCGTAGAACAGGTAGTGTGAAGTAGGAGGGGACAATGTATGGTGACAGCTTGTGTTGGGAGAGGTTTTGAGGTCAGAAGAGGACACTCGGTAGTGAGGAATGTGCTAGGGGAGGTTCTGCAGTGACAGTGGACCTTGGGGAATGAGAAGCTGTGTTGAGGGAGGTTGTGAAATCAGCAGCAGGCATTAGGGAAGAGGACTGACCATTTCTCAATCTGTGTGACCCTGAGCAGCAGTAGGCCATCTTCTGCAAGGTCTATGAAACTAGAGCTGCTCATGGATGCATCTGGGAAGCAAAGCATCAGTGCAAGAGTCAAGCTATAACTTTGGACAGACAGTTCTTGTGTTCTTTATATCGCGAGACTGTCTGAAGAAGGGAGAAGTAGTGAAAAAGCATTACTATTGCCTGCCAAACATTGGTAAATTCCCATTTTTGATGGTCCCTGGCTCATCCCTCTGGGACAGCAGCACCAACCCGGTCATTTACTTCCTCTTCAGGAGCAACCGTCACCACCAGCTCCATGGCTCTGCGAAAGTCACCTTCTGACAAGTGTTTCCAGAGAAAGCAACGTGCGGAGAAGGAAGCCAAGTGCCCAGAGACACTGCTGCAGAGACTGCTGTATAAATCCCTGCTGGCGAGGAGGTGTGGGAGGGTGGGGCAGCCTGCAGAGGGGACTGAGGGGAGGTGGGCAGCAGTGCTCAGCCCCCAGCGGAGCCAGGGCATCTCCACTGCAGTGGGAGCAGCTCAGCTGGTGACGTGCCCCTTCCGAGCAGGGCTGTGCTGGGGACCAGGGAGCTGGCTGAGAGCGATCCTTGTCTGCACACCATGCCAGTGCCTCTTCTCATTACATGGTCCCCCCTTGTGGAAGGGGACATGGTGCACAGAGCATGGCTATGCAGAGCATGCAGAGCGTGGGGAGGAAGAGTGACCCAGGATGCTGGGCATGTCTTTGGGACCCTGAACCTTACAGGGAGTCTTTTCCCTCACTTTGACTTGAGGTCAGGCCTGCAGGACTCCAGTGCATTCTGGCAGCTCCTGGGAGGCCACTCTCAGCAGGGATGAGTTTCATCCTGGCTATTTTGGGCTTGTATAGAAACATCCTTCAGGCCTGAACACCTAGGGGACCGTTCAGCTGGTGCCACGGCTGCTCTGGTCAACACACAGGGGTCCTGGAGTGATGCGTGGTGCTTCTGTGTGTGTAGAAAGAGCACCAATTCCTCACCTACACCCTGAGCCTCTCCATCGCTGTCCCCAGAGGACATCTCAACTCATCACTCCCAGCTTTCGCCCAAGATGGCCATCTCCAGATGAGTTAGTTGCCCTAGGCTGCCTGTACAGGCAGTGGAGAGAAAGGTGCTTGTAAGGAGCTTTTCCCTTCCCTATGTGGCTGCAGCACGCAGCTCCTGCTGAGCCATCAGCCACCCTCCTGTCCCTGTGCCAAATCTCTTCCCCACCACCGTCTCGCCCCACACTGGGGATGCCTCGCTCCCCTTACGCAGTGTCATGCAAGGCCTCTCTGCAAGGCGTGTCATGCAAGGCGTGGATCGAATTAACACTAAAACAGTTTGTGAGCAAGTGAAGGGCTGGATTTAAAAGGAATGGATCTAAATCTGATTTTTTGAAATTAAGTTGAAGGCAGAGGAAGAAGGGAAAATGTCTGCACCAGAACATTCAAAGAACTAACAGGGGTCAAAACTTTTCTCTTTTGTTCATTTTAATTCTATGGGGTAACAGTATTCCTGAAGCCATTTCACAGAATCACAGAATGGTTGAGGTTGGAAGGGACCTCTGGAGATCATCTAGTCCAACCCCCTGCCCAAGCAGGGTCACCTAGAGCAGTTGCCCAAGATCGCGTCCAGGTGGATTTTTGAATATCTCCAGAGAAGGAGACTCCACAACCTCTCTGGGCAACCTGTTCCAGTGCTCTGTCACCCTCACAGCGAAGAAGATTTTCCTCATGTTCAGATGGAAGTGTCTGTGTTTCAGTTTGTGCCCGTTGCCTCGCGTCATGTTGCTGGGCACCACTGAAAAGAGTCTGGCTCCATCTTCTTGATACCCTCCCTTCAGATACTTGTACACGTTAATAAGATCTCCTCTCAGCCTTCTCTTCTCCAAGCTAAACAGGCCCAGCTCTCTCAGCCTTTCCTCATAAGAGAGATGCTTCAATCTCCTAATCATCTTTGTAGCCCTTCGCTGCACTTGCTCCAGTAGTGCCACATCCCTCTTGTACTGGGGAGCCCAGAACTGGACACAGTACTCCAGATGTGGCCTCAGCAGGGCTGAGTAGAGGGGGAGAATCACCTCCCTCGACCTGCTGGCCACACTCTTCCTGATGCACCCCAGGATACCATTGGCCTTCTTGGCCACAAGGGCACATTGCTGCCTCAGGCTTAACTTGGTGTCCACCAGCACTCCCAGATCCTTCTCCACAGAGCTGCTTTCCAGCAGGTCAGCCCCCAACCTGTACTGCTGCATGGGGTTATTCCTCCCCAGGTGCAGGACCGTGCACTTGCCTTTGTTGAGCTTCAGGAGGTTCCTCTCCACCCACCTCTCCAGCCTCTCCAGGTCTCTCTGAATGGCAGCACAGCCCTCTGGCGTATCAGCCACTCCTCCCAGTTTTGTATCCTCAGCAAACTTGCTGAGGGTGCACTCTGTCCCTTCATCCAGGTCACTGATGAAGAAGTTGAACAAGACTGGACCCAGTCCTGACCCCTGGGGGACACCGCTAGCTACAGGCCTCCAGCTAGACTCTGCGCCACTGATCACAACCCTCTGAGCTCTGCCATTCAGCCAGTTCTCAATCCACCTCACTGTCCACTCATCTAACCCACACTTCCTGAGCTTGTCTATGAGGATGCTATGGGAGACAGTGTCGAAAGCCTTCCTCAAGTCAAGGGAGACAACATCCACTGCTCTCCCCTCATCTACCCAGCCAGTCATTCCATCACAGAAGGCTATCAGATTGGTTAAGCATGATTTCCCCTTGGTGAAGCCATGCTGACTACTCCTGATCACTTTCTTGTCCTCCACATGCTTGGAGACGGCCTCCAGGATGAGCTGCTCCATCACCTTTCCAGGGATGCAGGTGAGGCTGACTGGCCTGTAGTTGCCTGGGTCCTCCTTCTTGCCCTTTTGGAAGACTGGGGTGACACTGGCTTTCTTCCAGTCTTCAGGCACCTCTCCTGTTCTCCAAGACCTTTCAAAGAGGATGGAGAGTGGCTTAGCAATAATGTCCACCAGCTCCCTCAGCACTCGTGGGTGCATCCCATTGGGGCCCATGGATTTGTGGGTGCCAAGTTTGCTTAAATGATCTCTAACCTGATCCTCCTCCACCAAGGGAAAGTCTTCCTTTCTCCAGACTTTCTCTCTTGCCTCCAGGGTCTGGGGTTCCTGAGGGCTGGCCTGAGCAGGAAAGACTGAAGCAAAGGCGGCATTCAGTAACTCTGCCTTCTCTGCATCCTTCCTCACCAGGGCACCCTCCCCATTCAGCAAAGGGCCCGCATTTTCCCTAGTCTTCCTCTTGCTACCGATGTCTTTGAAGAAGCCCTTCTTGTTGTCCTTGACATCCTCTGCCAGATTTAATTCCAAATGGGCCTTAGCCTTCCTCGTCGTATCCCTGCATACTCTGACAATGTTTCTATATTCCTCCCAAGTGGCCTGTCCCCCTTTCCACTCTCTGTAGACTTCCTCCTTCTGGTTGAGTTTTGCCAGGAGCTCCTTGCTCATCCATGCAGGTCTCCTACCTCCTTTGCTTGACTTCCTACTCATAGGGATGCACCGATCTTGAGCCTGGAGGAAGTGATGTTTGAATATTAACCAGCTCTCTTGAACACCCCTTCCTTCTAGGACCCTAACCCATGGCATTCCTCCAAGTAGGTCCCTGAAGAGGCCAAAGTTTGCTCTCCTCAAGTCCAGGGTTGCGATCCTACTCAGTGCCCTGCTGCCTCCTTGCAGGATCCTGAACTCCACCATCTCATGGTCACTGCAGCCAAGGCTGCCCCCGACCTTCACATCTTCCACCAGTCCTTCTTTGTCTGTTAGTACAAAGTCCAGCAGCACACCTCTCCTTGTTGGCTCCTCCACCACCTGTGTCAAGAAGTTGTCACCAATGCTCTGCAGGAACCTCCGGGACTGTTTGTGCCTAGCTGTGCTGTCTTTCCAGCAGATCTCAGGGTAGTTGAAGTCCCCCATGAGAACCAGGGCCTGGGATCGTGAGGCTACTTCCAGCTGTCTGTAGAAGGCCTCATAAGTTTGTAGCTTTTGAAATAAGAGTTTATTTCTGCAACAATACGGCATAAAATATCTCGCACCTTCAGGCAAGGAAGGTAGGCCTATTTCTTCATTTTAGAGATCAAAAAGATCATTTTCAATCTGCAGATAGAATCATAGAGTCATTTAGGTTGGGAAGGATTTCTGGAGGTCATCAAGTCCAACCTCCTCCTCAGAGCAGGTTCAGTCAGATCAGATTGCTCCGGCCCGATCCAGCTGAATTTTAAATGTCAGCACAGATGGAGATTCTACAAATTTGCACCTAATCCAGTGTTTGATCACTCACGTTGGGGCAGGAGAGGGAAATTTCCTCCTTCAGTTTCCCAAGTAGTCCATGGAAGAGAGCAACCTGTTGATAGCAAGCTCATTGAAGCCCTTTTCTGAGAATTAACTGGGCTACTTGCTGTGCTTTAGGGCAGAAAAGGTTGGGTAGGTTGGGGATAAACAACAGCCAGCTATGCAAAGATAACTCAGTGTGTAAAGGCAGTCTGGTCTTTTGTGCATCTAAGCAGGGTAAGCATTTTGCTCACTTAAACTGTGTACCTAACCATTATAGGCTGGTTTTAATCCTGCTGTCTGCTTCTTGAAATGGGCAAGTACTTCTGAAGATATGGCTCAAGGGGGGAATAAACTGGCGTGGTATCCACAGTATTTACTCTTGTCTTTCTGGATGAAACAGGTCAGTAAGAGAATAGTTTTGTACCTATGCAATACCTTGAAGCCTGTGCTAGAAACAGACCTCAGCAAGAACTGAAACCTCCATTCAGTCACCCACATGATAAGAACTCCGCTTTGAGAGCGTCAGCCAGGTTACTGGTAACCTCCAATAGATTAACAATAATTTTTCATGTGAGGTGAAGCTGGTAGAACCTTTACAGGGATGACTGATTCCCTTCTTGTTCAGGATTCCTTCCCTTTTAGCATGAGATTTTCCACCCTCTAAATGGAAAGTATTCCATTTGGTGACTCTTCCCAATTTATTCCCGAGCAGAAGATGGCCACTTTTCCTTGACAACAGGGATGCAAGCAAATGAGAAATCCTTTCTCAGCCAAACCTGGAGGATCTTGTGGTATCTGCTCCTCTTTGGGAAGATGCAAAGCTGGGTTTTCCTGCTGCTGTTGCCATTTAGTGCTTGCCAGCATTTCTTTCAAGAGAGGAAACTCTTACTTTCTTCTGCCAGGATGTGGATTTGTTATTTGTATGTTTACAAGTTGCAGTCCCAAAGGTCAGGCTGGTGGAGGTCCATGTAATGAAGGCAGGTCTTAGCAAGTTGGCACAGCTGCAGCCTAACCATTATATTCCTATTTCAGCAAGGCTGAACGGGGGCTGCTTTGCCCTGTTAATGGACTTTGTGGCCCATACTGAGCTCTAACTACCCTGCTACCAATGCCCGGGGAGTTAGCTAGTAGGCAAAAAATGTATTGGTGATTGCAATACAGGAAGAATGATGTCTGAACTAGTGTCAAGACCATGTATCTTCAGGAACAAGCGGGCCATTGCCCTTGGAGTGGGCCATTTGGATGATACTGTACACCCAACCGTGGCCACGAGTGAGGGGAGAAGAGTGCTCCATAGATGTCCTCAAGAAAAGCAGACTTTTTTCCTTAAATAAGGAGAAAGAGGGCACACAAAAACCATTGTAGTGCCAAACTCGGACTTGTGTTTCACAGTGCTGCTGCTGCCTTTTGAATAAATTATTTTGTCTTTCTGGGCTTTCTTATCTCACCTGAAAAATAGGAACAGTACTCCCTTGTTTCACAAGTCATTTCAATGCGTAATTAAAGAAGTCTAGTCAGAAGCTATGATGAAAATGCGCCGTACTTCCTTGTGGCTACTGAGACAATCCATTGTGTGTTGCCAGTTTCCCATCACTTCTAGGTGTTGAACCAGATTCCTGTTGGGAGATGATATGAGTGTGCTAGCAACATGCCTGAGAGGAATCACTGTGTGGCCATTGAGTTTATCCTCTCTGGACTAACAGAAAGCCAAGAGGTGAAGGTAACCTGCTTTTTTTAAGCACATTAATAGGGAATCTTGGAATGATCATGTAGATGAAGGTTGATCCCCCGGCTTCATGCACTGTGTACCTTTCCCTCAGTAACTTGGCTTCTGTGGATTTCTGTTACTCCTCAGCTATCTCCCCAAGGTTGCTGGTGAACTCTTCAGCAGTGAGGCGAGCCACTTCAGTCAGTGCCTGTGTGGCACAGCTATTCACTTGTCTCCTCATGGCTAGTGCTGTGTGTCTCCTGCTGGCAGTAAAGGCATATGACTGCATGTGGCTCTCTGTAACCCTCTCCTTTATGCAACTGTCATGTCCTCAAAAGCCTGTACACAGATGGTAATCATCTCCTCTTTCTTTGGCTTTGTCCACGCACTTGCGCAAACTATCTCCACCTTCACATTCTCTTTCTGTGACTTTGGTGTTATCAGTCCTTATTTCTGTGACATCCCCCTAGGATCCAGCTTTCATGCTCTGACACCTATAGCAAAGAGATGGTACTTCACATTTTTGGTGTGTTTCGTGGCACCTTCACATCTCTGGCAATTCTCATCTCCTCCATCTACCTCATCTCCACCACCCTGAGGATCCACTCCTCCAAGGGCAGATGCAAAGCCTTCTCCACCTGTGCTTCCCATCTGAGAGCTCTCTTCTTGTTTTATGGGAGCACCGTTTTTATGTGCGGTAGCCCAATATGCAGCTACTCATTGGACTGAGATAAATGGGCCTCTCTGTTCTCTACAGTGGTGACTGCAGTGCTGAATCTTATCAGCTACAGCCTAAGGAATAAGGAGGTGAAGGATGCTCTGAGGAGAGTTTTAGGTCATATCAGAGAAGCTTCAGAAGACTTGTTAGAAAGAGAACTTTGTTTGGGGAGAATTTATCAAAACCTTGGTACAAAGAGTAGGACTTCCAAGGAAGATTTGATCAGCTTCCAAGGGTGAGATTCAGAAAGGTACTCAATTGTTAGAAGTGCTTTTAGGTGGACTTTTAACTGGTTGTATCTGCAACTTCTATCTTGAAAGACTGTGTTCCTCTGCTGCTGAAAGCTGGAGGAATCCTGACTCTTAACTTGCAAGTTCCAAGCACAAACAGGACTCCTGCCTGAGGAGTGCGTGGCACAGAATTGCAGTTCTCTGTTCTACTAGGAACGTTTGCTCATGTAGGAAAACCACCAGTCCGTCAAGATGAGAAAAAGCTTTCAGAGATATTCAAGAGGAGAAAAGAAATATGATTTGAATTTACGGCCATTTCTGCTACGTCTTCAGTATTTGAAAGGAGTAGCCTCTTCCAGTGCAACACACAGAACCTGAAGTTCTGGAAAGGAAATCTTGGAGAACAGACACCCGTGTTTTTGCCCCCCAAACACTAGGGAAAGTAACTGTCCCTCTTCTGTTAAATCTCCCTCTTCTGTCACTCATTACTACCTCCTTTTTTCCCCTTCTGCCTGGAAACATGAAAAAACTACAGAAATGCAGAAAAGATTGACTTCTAAATTTGCTACCATTGTGAAGTAACAAGAACTTATTCCTGCTTTTCATCTCCACATATCAGCAATCCACTTGAGGCAACTGAGTGAATTGGTGGTTATTTCAAGGACATTGGACATAATCTGAAAGTTAATCAAGCTGCAATGTTCTTTCACTTAAAAGAATGACGGAATAAGATGGTGACTTACCAACTACATGTCTGGCATCAATGTGATTTTGAGAATAAACGACCAATCATTTCTGGGAGATGAGAAAGTTGGGAAAGGTTTTGGAATCCTTTTATCAATTCAACTAAGCTAGCTCTAAGGATAGGTGTTCTAGCGCTAAACGATGTTTCATCCCTTCTGGCTGAGTTTACAAATGCTGTCCCTCAGTTGGCAGAAGGAGTTGAAATCTTTATTGAGCTGAAAGTGACAGAATTAATCTCAGACAGGCGAGAGGTTCCTGCCTCTGCATAAGGTTTACAGTCAAAGGGGGATGGAAAGAGGTCTTGCGGATTCCCTTTGCATTTCACTGCAAGCCTGTTAGGGCTGTTATTTCCCCTGACTTCCTCTCCTTAAAGCTGTGCATAACTCTAGCAAAGATTGTGTCCCTGTGGTCATCTATGGCACCCTAAAGAAGGATTTTACAAGTCTCAGGAAAATGTAGCCCTTTGGTCCTGCTAGTTGTCATCTTTCTGTTGCTGCAGAGGCTGAAGCTCAAGGTTTATCTCTTGTTTCTGATTATTAAGTATCATCAGATATGTGAAGTTCACAGTTTTTACACGTATCAATGTTGCATTGTCCTTATCTTGAACAGAGAAGTGAGATTTTTAAACCAGATTTCTGAGGTGTCCAAAATTGTCTCTTTCAGTGGACTCCCAGCTTACAGGAAGGAAATAGCTTGAAAAGAAATCACAGGCATCATTTTATTTTCCTGTGTATGTTTACAGGTCTCTGGGAAGAGCAATGTACACTACTACTCTTCCAGAAAAAGACAGGTAGGTTGTCATCAAAGAGCTTCCCTGCACAGCAATGAGTCATGTCTGCACACCTCTCTCTGCGCTGATGTTTAAGATAGTCAAAGCCATCTAGAGCTAAGCATCAGCAGAACCGGCAGCATGTTTCAATCAAGAATCACAATTTCAAACCTAAATATGCTTTCTGACAAATATCATCAAAAAGAACAGATTTTCCGAAGCCCCACATTCATCTAAGCCCTGCATTCACCTATCCCTTAGTCTCCACCTCGAGAAACCCAGACAAAATTAGGGAATTTAAAATGTTAAAGAGCTGCTGTCTCTTCAAATCTACAGTTTGCTTTTCGAAGAAAGCCTTCTGATCCAACATCCAGAATCCTGTTCCTCTTCTTCCCTTCCCCAAATCTCAGTTCCAGGAGGAGATCTGGGAAAATCCCGGCCTTGAATCACTTGTCATGACAGCAATGCTAAAGTAAGTCCATTTGCGGTAGAACAGCATTGCCCAGAGTCAGGAGGTCGTAGGGGCATTTGGGGGTTTCCCTGCTGCAAACAGTTGAGGAAAACTCGATGGATCAAGAACAGTACTGTTAAGAATTTTAGGGAAATTTTCAGTGTTCAGCTAGGATTTAGGTTATATCTTATGGAGTATGGAGAGATATTAGATACCCATATTTCCACTGAGATACCTATTCCTTAGATCTTTATAGTGTAAAGCACCAGACGACTGGCCAAAGTATGAAACTTCATCCAGTCTCTAAATAAAGCGGTGAAAAATGTCCCGACAATTGAACTGGATTGTGGCTCCATCATTGACTATGGTATTTAACCGTGCTTGGATTGCTGCTCTGACAGATTATAAAGCTCAGCTATGACATAAGGTCAAGGCCTTGGAAAGGTGTTAGCAGAGCTCCTTTAAATGAAGCGTTCCCAGAGACACCAGGTTGGCACAGACTGATGAAAATCGGAGTGAATGCCTGGCATCGGGGAACGGCCTCTGTGTCCATCAGTGTTCCTGGGAGCCTTGGAAAGTCTAGTACGGTGTATGTCACCCTTCACTGTAAGGCAGACACCTAGTGCAGCATCCTGCTCCTCTCATGCTCCTATTTTACCATGCAATGAATCTCAGTCCCCTCAAAGGTCTCTTGCTGTCTTCAGCAGCTCTCTCAAGTTGAGGCACCTCATGTCAGCACACCAATATATGTGAGATGAAACCTGCTTGTGCTGTGCCATCCTGAAGGATTTGCTTTCTCTTGGAAGTTTAGCACCACCATCACTTTTTTTGTGTGGAAACGTGAGCAGACACCACTCTCTGAAGCTCGTAGGAGCTAGTGGGAAAGCATACCCTCTCAAAATACCTAGTTATTCCTCTTAATGCCAGGAGAAGCCTAGACCTGAGACTTACACAGCTCTAAGGTGTCTAAAGGTAAAAGCCACAATACCACCCCAAAGGCTCGGGTTTGACTGGTGACAATATCCTCACATCCTTGTGACTGACAATTTCCAAAGAAAGATGAGAGCTACATGAAACCTTGAATTTAGTTTCAGTTCTACTCTTGTCTGCTGAGAAGATGGTGGAAGGGCGCATAGAGATGAAAATGCATGGCCCAAGGAACAGAAGTGCAACAGTGATATGGGAGGTGCAGGTAGAGAGTGCTTTGAGACGCCCTTTGGAAGAGTGTGTCCTCAAGGAGACCAAAATAATGACATAGGACACAACAAGAACAAGCAAAAGAGCCCGAGGAAATCAGACCACTATTGGCAACCACGATGCAACTAACCACGTAGGTGTCAGTGCAGGCCAGCTTCAGCAAAGCGTGTACATCACGGAAGTAGTGGTCGATCTCATTGGGCCCACAAAACAATAGCTGAGCGGTCAGCAGGGTCTGCACCAGGGAGTGCACACAGCCTCCCACCCACGAAGCTGCCACCAGCCGGCCACACACATGCTTGTTCATAATGCTTGTGTAATGAAGTGGCTTGCATATAGCAGTGTAACGATCATACGCCATTGCTATGAGGATGAACATCTCCGTGCAGGCAAAGAGATGGACCCCAAAGAGCTGTGCTATGCAGCCCACAAAAGAGATGGTCTTCTTTTCAGCAAGAAGGTCATAAATGAGTTTGGGAACTGTGACAGTAGAGTAACTGATATCTACAAAGGACAAGTAGCTCAGGAAGAAGCATGCGGTGGGAGAGTCCAGCTGTTGACTGTTCCGTATAGTGATGATGATAAGCAGGTTTCCAAGAATGATAGTGGCATAGAAGACTAAGAAGAATGTGAAGCATACTTTTGCTAATGTATCATCTTGTGTGAGTCCCTGGAAGACAAACTCCGTCACATTGTTCTTGTTCTTCATATATGTCACGTAGACAGGACCTGAAGCACAGAATAAAGCCACCTGTGATGGCATTAGAGACACAGTGTTATCAGTACACATCCATATCGATCACTGGTATGTTCAATATCAATGTATTCCCTTTTATGCCTTTTGGGGAAAGTTTCCTTTCAAAGTCAATGCTTCTCTCAAGGAGTGACAGTTGATATCTGACTCAGAATGTATTACTGAAGTGTGTAACAGCGAGCTCCATTTATTTGTTTGAGGGAGTTGGTGGAAATATCCTCCAGATTCATATTTCTGATTTTTGCCCTTTTAAAAGGGAAGACTAGCTGCTAGGCTCCCTAAACATTCACTTTTGAAGTGTTGATTTGGAAATGAAAAACTGACTGAGAAGGATAGCGCATGTTTTGATTTGAGTCTCAACATGTTAGTCATGCCCTAAGGAATTCTGCTCAAGCAGTGAATGTACCTTCTTTTTCAACCCTCTGAGGGAATTCAACAGAACTAGTCCTTACTAGTGCTCTCTGACTCTGGTAGAATGTCCATGCATTTCTGTGCAGCCATCAATATTCACATCATGACACAAGGCAGCTGGCTAATTAACATCACTTCAACTCTCAGTGTAGATCCTTCTGGAGGAGGTAAAGTGGACACCTACCTCATGTCTGTTTAGCAGAGATGTGCCTTTAGGCACCAACTGTCTTTAAGGCGCCCTAAGTGAAATCAGACCATGTTCAAGGCATGCCAGGAAACCTGAAGCAGGAGAGTCATTGTCCTATATGTGCTGTACTGGGCTACATCTTGTATTCACCTTTGCTGCACTCTGTGCAGTACGCAAGTATCACTAGTGTTCAGTTTCTACATTGAAAAGATAGACAGCAAGAACTGCATAACAATGTCCACAATACTGGCAAGTCCTCTGGGATCTTAATCCCAAAGTTAAGATTGAGTACATAGGAAGTGCTGCAGCTACCTATTGACTCCTTGACTCTGTAACACCAGAAACTTCCTTTTGACAGATATTTCTGGAAATGGCATATAACTGAAAAAAAAGCAAAGAAGACACCAATTAAAACAAAGGGTAAAAAAAATTGAGTTCTTTCTACTTCATAAAATGCACCTCACAATAGTCACTCAACAGTCATGCCTCTTTTCAAAGGCAGGATTTCATAGTCATGCTTGAACAAAACAAAGAAGCAAGATCAGAAAACTTACACAGTTTATATTTGCTAGTCTCCAACAGTTTGCCTGCTATTCTCTGATGACCTTCTAGGACCACTTTAGGCAGTTTCATCAAAACCTCTCAGCTCCAAGCTGCTTCTTATGTGTCACGAGAGCAGTCCACATCTCTGCCAGGGCTGAAAACTACAGGGGATGAAACGGACAGCCTGAATGTCTAGCTCCATTTCTCATTCTGCAAAAGCAACTTCCAAGAGCATCTGCAAGAACAACTCTCTCTCTCCAGATGGGGAAGTTGTGGCAGAAATATTTCAAGTAAATTGCACAGCAGAAGCACAAGCTTACCAGAAGCAATGAGATCGCAGAGGCATGTGAAGTTTTCTTTGTCAGAAAGAATCAGTGGACGGGGAGCTAAAATATATATTTTGGACAGCTATTAGAGTAATCTCTACAGGGTGACTCTGGAGCGTGATCACCTAGACCATGTCACATTGTGTGGGGGTTTGCTTGCTTTCTTGCTTGCTTTCCAATGCTGTCCAGATAAATGGACTTCATTTAGTATTAGCTATGTGCTTCTTTTGGAAACATTTCTATTTAAAATCAATGTCATGGCTGACCATTTGCAAGAGTTTGTGTTCACATTGCCCTTGCAATCAAACATTTTTTGAGTAAAGATGTCTCTTACACGTGTCAGATATTTTTTCCCTTCCAAGACAATATTTCACATATGCTTTCTTATTTCTTATTAACTTGCTCTTACCATTGCATGTTTGCAGCATAAATAAATATCAGAAATGTGCTATATGACTGTTGGCACTTAGACATCTGGTCTGTACACGTTTGAAACAAGAAGTAAACGAGGAAATTATTTCAAGACTTTAAAAATGTTTGTGGTCAGGCCTCACTACTTGCCAGGTATTTTTACTCAGGCAATGCAAAATATAGAAGCAGCTGTTTAGTCCTCATATTAAGTCATTATAAGAATCTGGGCCAATGTGTAGAGGAATCAAATGTTGTTGTTGACGCCTTCCATAAGCTATGGTCCCGCTGTTGCCTGCTAGCATCCAGCAGCCGGAAGAGAAATCAGAAAAATCATGGCGTTCTTCCCCAAAAGATTTAAAAAAAAAAAAACAGTTTTAAAATTATAAGCCTTAGCTTTAACTGGCCGTGTGCCCTAACCCCTCAGCAGTTTCAGTATGAAGGGGGTCAGTGGGCCCCATCTGTCTTTCTACCTGCCCCACCCCGGGTGAGACAGACCAACCTCTGAAGGCGCCTGTCCCTCTCTGTTGACAAGGGAGCTGAGCTAGACAACTGTCCTTCATTGCATGAAGAATTTAGACTGCTACAAATAGGTGGGGCTGGTCCCACCTTTAGCTGTGTCCACAGAGTGTGAATGCTGGGTGAGGGACATGCTGGCCCAGGCCTGAGGGACACTATCCCTCTAAGCCTTGAGAATCAGGATTTATCCCAGTTCCGTCCTGCTGGCTGCCATCCACATAACCCACCACGGTGAGGAGAAGACACTGAGATGTCCGCAGTGTACTGGTGCATGCCTGTGAAATGGGAACCCACTCTGCCACCCCCTGCATAGAGCAGAGGACATTCGGGGAACCAGAGCATTTGCGACATTGTCCCAGGGTTTGGTCTGTAGATCTGCCGCTCTGCTGTGCAGGGAACACCTTCTTATCTTGAATCACACTTAAGCCATGTTAAGGTGCAACACAAGTGCAAGCCAGTGTTTATAGGGAACGTGAAGTGAAGGAAGAAAAAAGAAAGTGCTTTAGTTACTTTCAGAGTGCATTACACAGATGTCTTTCTCCCTCACGCAGCTCATTTGCTCTTTTCCTCCTGGCAAGGTAGGAGTCAGGGTCCCGTGGCTCCTCGTGGCTCCTTCGGCCTTGTGGAGAACCTTAGCTGCTACAACTAACCTCCCTGTGGCAGCTGTGACTGGCTCTGAGATGATTTAATCTTCCATCTTCACATTTCTTCTCTTCCCTCCTGCAGGAGTAGCTGCTCCAGCTATTCCCTTGGAATACATGTTTCTTCCTTTGCCTGGGCCTGTAGATGTGCCCTGTTGGGCTAGGAGTTATCCTGCGTACAGGAATTATTCCCAAACAACTCTTTTTTTTCATTGACACATAAAATTGTGCCCCCCAATGCTTTCTTTGCCCCCAAATGCTTTCTTTGGTGGCGACAATTTCCTACAGTGAGCAATTTATCTTTCACTTGGATCTTTGATTCTCTATTAGTCTAAACATTAAAATGCAAAATCTGAGGCAGAGATGAAGGGCAGAGGGGATGGCTAGGAAGGAGGGCATTAGTGACAGGTGAACTACTGCAGAAAGGCAGAGAGTTGCTGCACTGGAATGGGAAGGGGAGAAGCTTCTCCTCATATCATCTGCATCAGCAAATGACCCAACCAGCATCTAATATCAGCAGTTTAATTGCTAACCCATGGATTCAGCATATGACAATGCAGTACTCCTAAGAAGGCATTTACTCCAAAGTAAAGGGGAAGGAAGCCTTTGGTACAATTGCTTCCAGCAGCAGGGGACCAACAGCCTTGCAGACACCTTGGGCCATCGTTTCCTAGCTGAGTAGATTACAGAGTAGATGGAGTTTGTCTGACGGAAAGTTTACACCTGGGAGAGCTCGGACTAATGGGATGCTCTGCCTGGAACACATTTTAATATTTTTGATAGCATTCATTTCTTTATTTGCTGGTGTCTCAGCAGTGCTTGGAAGCCCCAGTCCTGCGCCTGTGCTATTCAAAAAGAGAACATAAAGGGAATCCCTGCTAGTCACAGAGTTTACAATGCCATTCCAATCAAAACATGAGCTTTCAGTGTCTTCCTAATTACTGCAACAGCTAAAACCAAGCTTTTCTTCAAAAGGGAGCTTTCAGTAAATTTTCCAAAATGGAATTATAGTGAGAGAGACTTGATTTTCTCAGCTCCTGAGAAAATGTTACCACAGTTCTACACCTCACCCTTTTCACTCCAGACTTTTCTATTCCACAGTTTTCTCATGGCACTTTTCATCTCCTCATTTCTCAGTGTGTAGATGAGTGGGTTCAGCATGGGCGTGATGATACTGAAAAACACAGCTAACCTCTTGTCCTCCGAGAGACTGCTGGATGGGCGTATGTAGGTGAATGTGCATGGCCCAAAGAAGAGAATCACCACAGTAATGTGGGACCCACAGGTGGAGAGGGCTTTCTTCCGCCCTTCGGACGTTCGGCTTTTCAAGGAAAACAAAATGACAATGTAGGATGTGAGCAGGATGATGAAAGAGACCAAACAAATCATTCCAGTATTGGCAACGACAATGATGCCCACAACATAGGTGTCTGTACAGGCCAGTTGTAGTAGGGGACGGACATCACAGAGGTAGTGGTCAATTTCGTTGGGGCCACAAAAAGGGAGGCTAATGGTTATGAGGGTCTGCACCAGGGAGTGCACAAAGGCCCCCACCCATGAACCCATCACCATCCAGCCACACACACGCCTGGTCATGAGGGTGGTGTAGTGCAGGGGTCTGCATATGGCAAAGTAGCGATCATAGGCCATCACTGTGAGGATGAAGACCTCAGCGCCACCGGAGATATGTAACCCAAATAGCTGTGCCATGCAACCCCCAAAGGAAATGGTTTTCTTCTCAACAAGGAAGTCAGCAATCATTTTGGGAGCTGTGACAGAAGAGAAGCAAGTATCTGCAATGGACAGGTGGCAGAGAAAGAAATACATGGGGGAGTTCAGACTCTGACTGCTAACTACAGTGACAACAATGAGCAGATTTCCTGCCAGAGTAACAATATAGAAGAACAAAAACACCACAAAACATATTTTCTGCACCCCTTGGTTCTTTGAAAGGCCCAGAAGAATGAATTCCTTCACACTGCTTACATTCTCCATGTTGATCAGTTGGGTGGCAATATGCAATATACAGCTTATACACCTGGGAAAATAAAGACAGACACATGATTCATCAGCATTTTTTCATTATTAATGATGAGTTCTATATCAGAAGTGGATACAAACCAAGAAAGATATAGCATTAGTATTAAGCTTTTGAAGTGTTTAGTTTCTCTCATGTATTTTTTAACGGCTATTTAATCCTCCACAGTACAAAACTTCTGCCATGGCTTTGGTGGCACGGAGATAGGTGCACTTTGTGATATGTTCCTTAATCCTGGTCCTCCAGGATTTTGAAGGACTGGCTCCATGGCTGGTAGCCTTCCATGCACTAAGGACACGGCCAGAGTGTTCACCTTGGGCACTACAAGGCAGATAATGCAGCATGTTTGCCCTCAGGGGAGACAAAGTCCCTGACAGCAATCTTTGTAAAATGGGTGTCTTTAAGAATACCTGGAAATATTGCTCAGAATGATGATTTGCTTTATAAGTACACATGATCTTTGAATTCTTGTTTAGAAGGGAAATGTACCCACAGGCAGGGAAAAGCACTCTCTTGTGTATATACATTTTGAAACGTAAATATGAAATGTCACAGGCTGAAAAAGGAGTTCTGGGAAGGTTATCTATCATGGAGGGGAAAAAAATTGCACATATGACTTAATGGAGTATTTCACATTGTTCTAAATCTCAGCATTGTTTCTATCAGAGGAAGGAAGAATGAAAGACTCTTGTGAGATCTTCTGTCCCAGCACTGTACTGATTTTACCTAGTATGATTTTTGATACACTCTGAGTGATCCTTTCAAGGGTTAACTTAGCTTAATGAAGCTAATCTAACTAAACTCCTTCAACAGCCAGTATAAGTCTCTCTGTAGGCTGATTCAGAATGACTGAATTAGGGTCCTTTGCAGAACCCTTTTTTCCTCCATTCACGATGAGGAGCTTAAGCAAATTAGCACCACCAGGTTAGAATGACCTTTAGAGAATAATCCCTTTTGGTGCCAGAAAGTAGCGCAGAGCTTTTTGCAATGCCATCCACCTTTTTCAGGTTATGGCTGAGCTCCTTGTCCCTAGGCATTTCTACATCCATACAGTTTCTCATTCGAGACAAGGTCACATTCCAGCATAAACATGGGACTTCTTTGGTTCACCCTGTATTCCAGCTACAACCCATAGAGCATTACATGTCACTAATAAATGACTAGCCCACATCTTTAGAAAGAGTGTAACGTCTCTAGCTTGCCATTATGCACCCAGACCACCAGAATTCCCTTGCTCAAAGAAGTCTGGGAACCACCAGATGAAGCTCTTCACAGAGAGTTTAAGGTCAGCCAAAAGCAGGCACTCTTTTAATAAAAATATCCACTGTATGGGCTTCCTTCTAGGATCAAAACATTCCCCGTCAGCTGGTGTTAAAATGCACCATTTTAAGTCCTGCAGAATTACATCACAACCAGGTCTTCTCATTTGTCTTGGTGATCTGTGAGCAAATCGGTGGAATGATTCAGTTAAGCCAAGTTATCTACCAACTACTTCAATCTGCAGCATAATCAGAAATTCTCGTGCAGGCACAAAGGGATCAAGCATCCACAGGAAACACTGAAACTGAGAAAAGCCAAGATTACTTTCAAACCCACAAAGTGAAGCCGAGAGAGGAAGTGGGCAAAGTTAGGGACTTTTCCTATGCTTACAGTTGTACTTACACTAGATGAAAGTTTTTCAAGCAGAACGGTAAAATTTACATGGATGGTTCCCCTTCAGATATTTCTACAAGGAAAAGGATCAGTAAGAACAACGGGAGGTCAGTTTCTCCCTCGTCTTACCAGGTCGTGATCCTTTCTACCCCTCTTCCTTCTACTGAGCAACGACGTAGACCTCTCAACAGAATAAATGACAGGGATGAAATGAGCACACCTTTATGGCTGTGCAGTACCCAGTCGAAAAGAAATAGCTGGGCTCCATCCAAGCCAGAGCATCACTGGAAGCATACCACAGCAATCGCAGGGCCATATTTAGGCAGTCAGAAAGGAGTGACCAAGAGAGAAATGGTCAGGGGAAACTATATGTCTGAATACCAGCAGATGGCAAACTCCTGAGCTAAAAACAAGGTGTGCATCTACAAAAGTACTGATTCACAATTCAGACAGCTCAGCTATGTATATTGCTTGAAAAGGTCCTTTCCATCACCACCAAACTGCATTTAACAAACTACCCATCTGTCTGATCTCATCTCATCGCCTTAAGTCATGTAGGCACCTGTACCTAAGCTAGGCATATTACACCTGACCAGTCTACTTGTAGATGTGATGAATCATGTGCTGCAGGTACCCGTTTCTTACTGTTGACTCCAAGAGGATTACTAGAATGACTAATTCAGTAGAGGATTGCCACCAGTTATGGCTTATCTCTTCAAGTGCCTTTGCAGGGATAGACCTGAGGTATATGACATAATGCAGTCAGCTGCAAAATAAAATGAATCTCATGTGTACTCTTAACATCTCAAAAAGGGTGAGAAATTGCACCATCTCCTTACTGCATGCATTCTTCCCTGAAATCTCAGGTGGTTATGGGAAACAAAAGAATAATATCGAAGCAATCGAATCTGCGGCTGTAGAACTAGCTCTGTATATGATTCTAGCCAAAGACAACTAGAGACAGTTGATAACTTCAGTGGAAGTTCCTTTCTGTATTTTCACATTTGTGCAAGAAGAAAGGAAAAGGAAAAGGAAGAGGAAAGAAAAGCGAGCAAGGGAAAGCAAAGCGAGAAGCCAGAGAAGCTGCAAAACTTACCTCACCTGTGTTTAGAGATCTAATTTTTTGTGTAAGGGCTGTACAACTTTATCTCCTCAACTTCTGTCTCTCCTGGTATGAATGTGTTAGAGCACAGCACCTTTAAAGAACACAGAATGGCTTCTGGAAAGCTTCCAAAACTTGCTTAGGAGGTGGCTGTTAGTGTATAATCCAGTCCCATCTAATTTATTACTTGCTTTCATGTGTCACAAGTGTATCTTGATGTTTCCTGCCTGTGTGAGAAGTGGTTTAATAGGCTGTGTGGATGATGTGACCTGGGTGTGCTGAATGACGCTTTCATATCCCAGCAGCTGCACAAAGGGCTGAGAAGAAAACCATTTAAGTACCAACCTTTAACCCTCTCCCAGGAAATCTTCCACCTGAAGGGCTCTTGGGGCTGCAGGAGGGAGGGGTGGAGGCTTAGTGAAGGGAAGGCGTGAAAGAAAGGGGCAAAGGAGGAGAATGAGTTCTGTCTTGACTGAAAAGTTTAAGTAAATATATTTTAAAGAAACAGTTGTCAGTCAATGCTTTTATAATGATATCACAAAGGCATTTCAGGGTTTCTCCATAAGAAATAACACTCAAAGGAGTAGCTGAGTATTCAACTGGACAAGCATATGCATGGAACTATCCAGCTAATGCTTCTCGGAGTTCTTCCTTACTCCAAGCTGATAGTTGTATGGATTTCCCATGTGTAAAGGGCCATTAGGTCCACTGCTCTGGCTTCCTAGTATTGTGAATGCTAAAACAGTCCATTTGTAATCTAGATATTTTCTCTCCTTTTTTCACTTCTGTGTATTCCAAAAAACATGTAAAAGAGAAATCTTCATTAAAGGAAAAAAAGAAAGAAACCTCAAGCTGTAGGAAGAGTCACCATCCTCCAGGGATGGTAAAGAATTCCTATCACAGGAGTCTTTTAAGGACAGGTTGGGCTCATTTCTCTCAGGAGTGGTACAATTAAGCTTTTATAGGGACAGAAGATGTCCTGGGTGACCTCTTGATGACCCTCCAAGTCCTATCTCACCAGAAATTTCATCACTGGAAATCCAGTGAATAAAGCCTCTTTGCAAGAATTTGCATGTTTTAACAGAGGTCAGTGAATTACCAAGTCAGTCAAAAAAGTCCTTCATTTACGCATTGGGAAACTGAGGGAGGAAGTCACCTATTTAATGCCGATGGAAGTCAGCGAGTTTAACCCTGACTTAGTCACTCTAGGCTCTTCTGTGGAAAAAAATGAATGTCTCTGGAGGCAGATGCATCTGATCTACCTCAGAACTGATTTTAGGATGCGATTAGGTGTGAAATAGACATCTAGCTTTTAAACAAAATAACTTAGGGCGGAAAAATCTCAACTGTCATGATGGGCCCCATCTTTCTTAACCCGAGCAGCTGCAGTCAAAGGTGAACCTATGAAATGAAACAAACGAAGCAAATAGACATGCTGATTTATATCAGCATATCATCTCAACCAAGGCCCAAGTCAAATTCATCTTTTCTCTCAACTCTACTGTGTATTTGTAGCTTATGCCTCATGGATGTCAGGAAAGACATTGTCTCAGCTACCGTCCTTTCCTTTGTTTTGCTGAAATTTCTGGAAATGTGGAATGGCAACATAGTTAATGTCTCCATCTCCTCTGCACAGAATGCCAGCGATCTCCACAGTGAAAACAGAAATCCTACAGTTAATGAGAATAAATACTGGTAAAGAAATGTCTTGGTGAAAATAGTCCCCTAACTTCAATGTCCTTTTACTGTCGCCTGGAGTCTTGGGCAGCTTAATGAGGGTTAACAGTAGTCACTACAGGAAACAAGAGTATTGGGTAAGAAGGTAAACAAAGTCTTACAGTCTTTGGGAAAGGAAGAGGACCAACAGATGACAGAAGCGAGAGATCAGGCCAATAGCATCTGGTCTGCTAACCTAGTATGAATCAGCCTGCCACTTTCTGTACCCAGTGGCACACATGGCAGCAACTTGGCTAGCATCACATTCATGTCCTTTTGTTTCCCTAGCCAAATGGACTACCAGAGGTGACTTAATGCACAAGTCCAAATGAAGAATTGCTGCTACCTCCTGCTGCAAAATAATTCCCCGTAGGGGTGTGCTTAGTGCCAGCAAAGGAGAAAGGTCTTTTCTCCATTTTCATTCCACTTACCTTGGCACCTGGCTCTGGACACCACTATGGCAGCAGGTCATGCTTGGGGAGCTGTGATTTGGACAAGGAGGGACTGTGCATGGTGAGATGAATGAGGTTTTGCAGCTGGATAGTGAATACTGGCAAGGGGTTTGTTGACAGAGCCATGGTGAATGTGTGTTGTGAATTTGATGATGGGCACGATGGGGACAAGGCACGGTGTGGAGGGAAGTTGTGAAACTTGAAATGGATGCTACATGGCCAGGGACTGTCTTCGTGGAGTTTGTGAAATCAGAAGTGCCTGAGGTGTGGTGAGGGACTGTGCTGAAAGACAGTATGAAGTGGCAGGTAATACTGTGGGTGTTAAGCTGTGTTGAAAGACCTTGTGACATCAGAAGCGGACATCGTGTTTTGAAGGGTAACACTAGGAGAGGTTGCAGAATTGTGGCTGCTGAGGTGTCATAAGGCTGGCTAGAGAGTTCAAGGAGACCCTACCGTAGAACAGGTAGTGTGAAGTAGGAGGGGACAATGTATGGTGACAGCTTGTGTTGGGAGAGGTTTTGAGGTCAGAAGAGGACACTCGGTAGTGAGGAATGTGCTAGGGGAGGTTCTGCAGTGACAGTGGACCTTGGGGAATGAGAAGCTGTGTTGAGGGAGGTTGTGAAATCAGCAGCAGGCATTAGGGAAGAGGACTGACCATTTCTCAATCTGTGTGACCCTGAGCAGCAGTAGGCCATCTTCTGCAAGGTCTATGAAACTAGAGCTGCTCATGGATGCATCTGGGAAGCAAAGCATCAGTGCAAGAGTCAAGCTATAACTTTGGACAGACAGTTCTTGTGTTCTTTATATCGCGAGACTGTCTGAAGAAGGGAGAAGTAGTGAAAAAGCATTACTATTGCCTGCCAAACATTGGTAAATTCCCATTTTTGATGGTCCCTGGCTCATCCCTCTGGGACAGCAGCACCAACCCGGTCATTTACTTCCTCTTCAGGAGCAACCGTCACCACCAGCTCCATGGCTCTGCGAAAGTCACCTTCTGACAAGTGTTTCCAGAGAAAGCAACGTGCGGAGAAGGAAGCCAAGTGCCCAGAGACACTGCTGCAGAGACTGCTGTATAAATCCCTGCTGGCGAGGAGGTGTGGGAGGGTGGGGCAGCCTGCAGAGGGGACTGAGGGGAGGTGGGCAGCAGTGCTCAGCCCCCAGCGGAGCCAGGGCATCTCCACTGCAGTGGGAGCAGCTCAGCTGGTGACGTGCCCCTTCCGAGCAGGGCTGTGCTGGGGACCAGGGAGCTGGCTGAGAGCGATCCTTGTCTGCACACCATGCCAGTGCCTCTTCTCATTACATGGTCCCCCCTTGTGGAAGGGGACATGGTGCACAGAGCATGGCTATGCAGAGCATGCAGAGCGCGGGGAGGAAGAGTGACCCAGGATGCTGGGCATGTCTTTGGGACCCTGAACCTTACAGGGAGTCTTTTCCCTCACTTTGACTTGAGGTCAGGCCTGCAGGACTCCAGTGCATTCTGGCAGCTCCTGGGAGGCCACTCTCAGCAGGGATGAGTTTCATCCTGGCTATTTTGGGCTTGTATAGAAACATCCTTCAGGCCTGAACACCTAGGGGACCGTTCAGCTGGTGCCACGGCTGCTCTGGTCAACACACAGGGGTCCTGGAGTGATGCGTGGTGCTTCTGTGTGTGTAGAAAGAGCACCAATTCCTCACCTACACCCTGAGCCTCTCCATCGCTGTCCCCAGAGGACATCTCAACTCATCACTCCCAGCTTTCGCCCAAGATGGCCATCTGCAGATGAGTTAGTTGCCCTAGGCTGCCTGTACAGGCAGTGGAGAGAAAGGTGCTTGTAAGGAGCTATTCCCTTCCCTATGTGGCTGCAGCACGCAGCTCCTGCTGAGCCATCAGCCACCCTCCTGTCCCTGTGCCAAATCTCTTCCCCACCACCGTCTCGCCCCACACTGGGGATGCCTCGCTCCCCTTACGCAGTGTCATGCAAGGCCTCTCTGCAAGGCGTGTCATGCAAGGCGTGGATCGAATTAACACTAAAACAGTTTGTGAGCAAGTGAAGGGCTGGATTTAAAAGGAATGGATCTAAATCTGATTTTTTGAAATTAAGTTGAAGGCAGAGGAAGAAGGGAAAATGTCTGCACCAGAACATTCAAAGAACTAACAGGGGTCAAAACTTTTCTCTTTTGTTCATTTTAATTCTATGGGGTAACAGTATTCCTGAAGCCATTTCACAGAATCACAGAATGGTTGAGGTTGGAAGGGACCTCTGGAGATCATCTAGTCCAACCGCCTGCCCAAGCAGGGTCACCTAGAGCAGTTGCCCAAGATCGCGTCCAGGTGGATTTTTGAATATCTCCAGAGAAGGAGACTCCACAACCTCTCTGGGCAACCTGTTCCAGTGCTCTGTCACCCTCACAGCGAAGAAGATTTTCCTCATGTTCAGATGGAAGTGTCTGTGTTTCAGTTTGTGCCCGTTGCCTCGCGTCATGTTGCTGGGCACCACTGAAAAGAGTCTGGCTCCATCTTCTTGATACCCTCCCTTCAGATACTTGTACACGTTAATAAGATCTCCTCTCAGCCTTCTCTTCTCCAAGCTAAACAGGCCCAGCTCTCTCAGCCTTTCCTCATAAGAGAGATGCTTCAATCTCCTAATCATCTTTGTAGCCCTTCGCTGCACTTGCTCCAGTAGTGCCACATCCCTCTTGTACTGGGGAGCCCAGAACTGGACACAGTACTCCAGATGTGGCCTCAGCAGGGCTGAGTAGAGGGGGAGAATCACCTCCCTCGACCTGCTGGCCACACTCTTCCTGATGCACCCCAGGATACCATTGGCCTTCTTGGCCACAAGGGCACATTGCTGCCTCAGGCTTAACTTGGTGTCCACCAGCACTCCCAGATCCTTCTCCACAGAGCTGCTTTCCAGCAGGTCAGCCCCCAACCTGTACTGCTGCATGGGGTTATTCCTCCCCAGGTGCAGGACCGTGCACTTGCCTTTGTTGAGCTTCAGGAGGTTCCTCTCCACCCACCTCTCCAGCCTCTCCAGGTCTCTCTGAATGGCAGCACAGCCCTCTGGCGTATCTGCCACTCCTCCCAGTTTTGTATCCTCAGCAAACTTGCTGAGGGTGCACTCTGTCCCTTCATCCAGGTCACTGATGAAGAAGTTGAACAAGACTGGACCCAGTCCTGACCCCTGGGGGACACCGCTAGCTACAGGCCTCCAGCTAGACTCTGCGCCACTGATCACAACCCTCTGAGCTCTGCCATTCAGCCAGTTCTCAATCCACCTCACTGTCCACTCATCTAACCCACACTTCCTGAGCTTGTCTATGAGGATGCTATGGGAGACAGTGTCGAAAGCCTTCCTCAAGTCAAGGGAGACAACATCCACTGCTCTCCCCTCATCTACCCAGCCAGTCATTCCATCACAGAAGGCTATCAGATTGGTTAAGCATGATTTCCCCTTGGTGAAGCCATGCTGACTACTCCTGATCACTTTCTTGTCCTCCACATGCTTGGAGACGGCCTCCAGGATGAGCTGCTCCATCACCTTTCCAGGGATGCAGGTGAGGCTGACTGGCCTGTAGTTGCCTGGGTCCTCCTTCTTGCCCTTTTGGAAGACTGGGGTGACATTGGCTTTCTTCCAGTCTTCAGGCACCTCTCCTGTTCTCCATGACCTTTCAAAGAGGATGGAGAGTGGCTTAGCAATACCATCCGCCAGCTCCCTCAGCACTCGTGGGTGCATCCCATCGGGGCCCATTGATTTGTGGGTGCCAAGTTTGCTTAAATGATCTCTAACCTGATCCTCCTCCACCAAGGGAAAGTCTTCCTTTCTCCAGACTTTCTCTCTTGCCTCCAGGGTCTGGGGTTCCTGAGGGCTGGCCTGAGCAGGAAAGACTGAAGCAAAGGCGGCATTCAGTAACTCTGCCTTCTCTGCATCCTTCGTCACCAGGGCACCCTCCCCGTTCTGCAAAGGGCCCACATTTTCCCTAGTCTTCCTCTTGCTACTGATGTCTTTGAAGAAGCCCTTCTTGTTGTCCTTGACATCTCTCGCCAGATTTAATTCCAAATGGGCCTTAGCCTTCCTCATCGCATCTCTGCATACTCTGACAATGTTCCTATATTCCTCCCAAGTGGCCTGTCCCCCTTTCCACTTTCTGTATGCTTCCTTCTTCTGGTTGAGTTTTGCCAGGAGCTCCTTGCTCATCCATGCAGGTCTCCTACCTCCTTTGCTTGACTTCCAACTCATAGGGATGGATGCACCGATCTTGAGCCTGGAGGAAGTGATGTTTGAATATTAACCAGCTCTCTTGAACACCCCTTCCTTCTAGGACCCTAACCCATGGCATTCCTCCAAGTAGGTCCCTGAAGAGGCCAAAGTTTGCTCTCCTCAAGTCCAGGGTTGCGATCCTACTCAGTGCCCTGCCTCCTCCTCGCAGCATCCTGAACTCCACCATCTCATGGTCACTGCAGCCAAGGCTGCCCCCGACCTTCACATCTTCCACCAGTCCTTCTTTGTTTGTTAGTACAAAGTCCAGCAGCACACCTCTCCTTGTTGGCTCCTCCACCACCTGTGTCAAGAAGTTGTCACCAATGCTCTGCAGGAACCTCCGGGACTGTTTGTGCCTAGCTGTGCTGTCTTTCCAGCAGATCTCAGGGTAGTTGAAGTCCCCCATGAGAACCAGGGCCTGGGATCGTGAGGCTACTTCCAGCTGTCTGTAGAAGGCCTCATAAGTTTGTAGCTTTTGAAATAAGAGTTTATTTCTGCAACAATACGGCATAAAATATCTCGCACCTTCAGGCAAGGAAGGTAGGCCTATTTCTTCATTTTAGAGATCAAAAAGATCATTTTCAATCTGCAGATAGAATCATAGAGTCATTTAGGTTGGGAAGGATTTCTGGAGGTCATCAAGTCCAACCTCCTCCTCAGAGCAGGTTCAGTCAGATCAGATTGCTCCGGCCCGATCCAGCTGAATTTTAAATGTCAGCACAGATGGAGATTCTACAAATTTGCACCTAATCCAGTGTTTGATCACTCACGTTGGGGCAGGAGAGGGAAATTTCCTCCTTCAGTTTCCCAAGTAGTCCATGGAAGAGAGCAACCTGTTGATAGCAAGCTCATTGAAGCCCTTTTCTGAGAATTAACTGGGCTACTTGCTGTGCTTTAGGGCAGAAAAGGTTGGGTAGGTTGGGGATAAACAACAGCCAGCTATGCAAAGATAACTCAGTGTGTAAAGGCAGTCTGGTCTTTTGTGCATCTAAGCAGGGTAAGCATTTTGCTCACTTAAACTGTGTACCTAACCATTATAGGCTGGTTTTAATCCTGCTGTCTGCTTCTTGAAATGGGCAAGTACTTCTGAAGATATGGCTCAAGGGGGGAATAAACTGGCGTGGTATCCACAGTATTTACTCTTGTCTTTCTGGATGAAACAGGTCAGTAAGAGAATAGTTTTGTACCTATGCAATACCTTGAAGCCTGTGCTAGAAACAGACCTCAGCAAGAACTGAAACCTCCATTCAGTCACCCACATGATAAGAACTCCGCTTTGAGAGCGTCAGCCAGGTTACTGGTAACCTCCAATAGATTAACAATAATTTTTCATGTGAGGTGAAGCTGGTAGAACCTTTACAGGGATGACTGATTCCCTTCTTGTTCAGGATTCCTTCCCTTTTAGCATGAGATTTTCCACCCTCTAAATGGAAAGTATTCCATTTGGTGACTCTTCCCAATTTATTCCCGAGCAGAAGATGGCCACTTTTCCTTGACAACAGGGATGCAAGCAAATGAGAAATCCTTTCTCAGCCAAACCTGGAGGATCTTGTGGTATCTGCTCCTCTTTGGGAAGATGCAAAGCTGGGTTTTCCTGCTGCTGTTGCCATTTAGTGCTTGGCACCTTTCATTCAAGAGAGGAAACTCTTACTTTCTTCTGCCAGGATGTGGATTTGTTATTTGTATGTTTACAAGTTGCAGTCCCAAAGGTCAGGGTGGTGGAGGTCCATGTAATTAAGGCAGGTCTTAGCAAGTTGGCACAGCTGCAGCCTAACCATTATATTCCTATTTCAGCAAGGCTGAACGGGGGCTGCTTTGCCCTGTTAATGGACTTTGTGGCCCATACTGAGCTCTAACTACCCTGCTACCAATGCCCGGGGAGTTAGCTAGTAGGCAAAAAATGTATTGGTGATTGCAATACAGGAAGAATGATGTCTGAACTAGTGTCAAGACCATGTATCTTCAGGAACAAGCGGGCCATTGCCCTTGGAGTGGGCCATTTGGATGATACTGTACACCCAACCGTGGCCACGAGTGAGGGGAGAAGAGTGCTCCATAGATGTCCTCAAGAAAAGCAGACTTTTTTCCTTAAAAAAGGAGAAAGAGGGCACACGAAAACCATTGTAGTGCCAGACTAGGACTGGTGTTTCACAGTGCTGCTGCTTCCTTTTGAATAAATTATTTTATCTTTCTGCGCTTTCTTATCTCACCTGAAAAATAGGAACAGTACTCCCTTGTATCACAAGTCATTTCAATGCGTAATTAAAGAAGTCTAGTCAGAAGCTATGATGAAAATGCTCCGTACTTCCTTGTGGCTACTGAGACAATCCATTGTGTGTTGCCAGTTTCCCATTACTTCTAGGTGTTGAACCAGTTTCTTGTCGGGAGATAGCATGAGTGTGCTAGCAACATGCCTGAGAGGAATCACTGTGTGGCCATTGAGTTTATCCTCTCTGGACTAACAGAAAGCCAAGAGGTGAAGGTAACCCGCTTTTTTTAAGCACATTAATAGGGAATCTTGGAAGGATCATGTAGATGAATGTTGATCCCCCGGCTTCACACACTGTGTACCTTTCCCTCAGTAACTTGGCTTCTGTGGATTTCTGTTACTCCTCAGCTATCTCCCCAAGGTTGCTGGTGAACTCTTCAGCAGTGAGGCGAGCCACTTCAGTCAGTGCCTGTGTGGCACAGCTATTCACTTGTCTCCTCATGGCTAGTGCTGTGTGTCTCCTGCTGGCAGTAATGGCATATGACTGCATGTGGCTCTCTGTAACCCTCTCCTTTATGCAACTGTCATCTCCTCAAAAGCCTGTACACAGATGGTAATCATCTCCTCTTTCTTTGGCTTTGTCCACGCACTTGCGCAAACTATCTCCACCTTCACATTCTCTTTCTGTGACTTTGGTGTTATCGGTCATTATTTCTTTGACATCCCCCTAGGATCCAGCTTTCATGCTCTGACACCTACAGCAAAGAGACGGTACTTCACATTTTTGGTGTGTTTCGTGGCATCTTCACATCTCTGGCAATTCTAATCTCCTCCATCTACCTCATCTCCACCACCCTGAGGATCCACTCCTCCAAGGGCAGATGCAAAGCCTTCTCCACCTCTGCTTCCCATCTGAGAGCTCTCTTCTTGTTTTATGGGAGCACCGTTTTTATGTGCGGTAGCCCAACATCCAGCTACTCATTGGACTGAGATAAATGGGCCTCTCTGTTCTCTACAGTGGTGGCTCCAGTGCTGAATCTTATCAGCTACAGCCTAAGGAATAAGGAGGTGAAGGATGCTCTGAGGAGAGTTTTAGGTCATATCAGAGAAACTTCAGCAGACTTGTTAGAAAGAGAACTTTGTTTGGGGAGAATTTATCAAAACCTTGGTACAAAGAGTAGGACTTCCAAGGAAGATTTGATCAGCTTCCAAGGGTGAGATTCAGAAAGGTACTCAATTGTTAGAAGTGCTTTTAGGTGGACTTTTAACTGGTTGTATCTGCAACTTCTATCTTGAAAGACTGTGTTCCTCTGCTGCTGAAAGCTGGAGGAATCCTGACTCTTAACTTGCAAGTTCCAAGCACAAACAGGACTCCTGCCTGAGGAGTGCGTGGCACAGAATTGCAGTTCTCTGTTCTACTAGGAACGTTTGCTCATGTAGGAAAACCACCAGTCCGTCAAGATGAGAAAAAGCTTTCAGAGATATTCAAGAGGAGAAAAGAAATATGATTTGAATTTACGGCCATTTCTGCTACGTCTTCAGTATTTGAAAGGAGTAGCCTCTTCCAGTGCAACACACAGAACCTGAAGTTCTGGAAAGGAAATCTTGGAGAACAGACACCCGTGTTTTTGCCCCCCAAACACTAGGGAAAGTAACTGTCCCTCTTCTGTTAAATCTCCCTCTTCTGTCACTCATTACTACCTCCTTTTTTCCCCTTCTGCCTGGAAACATGAAAAAACTACAGAAATGCAGAAAAGATTGACTTCTAAATTTGCTACCATTGTGAAGTAACAAGAACTTATTCCTGCTTTTCATCTCCACATATCAGCAATCCACTTGAGGCAACTGAGTGAATTGGTGGTTATTTCAAGGACATTGGACATAATCTGAAAGTTAATCAAGCTGCAATGTTCTTTCACTTAAAAGAATGACGGAATAAGATGGTGACTTACCAACTACATGTCTGGCATCAATGTGATTTTGAGAATAAACGACCAATCATTTCTGGGAGATGAGAAAGTTGGGAAAGGTTTTGGAATCCTTTTATCAATTCAACTAAGCTAGCTCTAAGGATAGGTGTTCTAGCGCTAAACGATGTTTCATCCCTTCTGGCTGAGTTTACAAATGCTGTCCCTCAGTTGGCAGAAGGAGTTGAAATCTTTATTGAGCTGAAAGTGACAGAATTAATCTCAGACAGGCGAGAGGTTCCTGCCTCTGCATAAGGTTTACAGTCAAAGGGGGATGGAAAGAGGTCTTGCGGATTCCCTTTGCATTTCACTGCAAGCCTGTTAGGGCTGTTATTTCCCCTGACTTCCTCTCCTTAAAGCTGTGCATAACTCTAGCAAAGATTGTGTCCCTGTGGTCATCTATGGCACCCTAAAGAAGGATTTTACAAGTCTCAGGAAAATGTAGCCCTTTGGTCCTGCTAGTTGTCATCTTTCTGTTGCTGCAGAGGCTGAAGCTCAAGGTTTATCTCTTGTTTCTGATTATTAAGTATCATCAGATATGTGAAGTTCACAGTTTTTACACGTATCAATGTTGCGTTGTCCTTATCTTGAACAGAGAAGTGAGATTTTTAAACCAGATTTCTGAGGTGTCCAAAATTGTCTCTTTCAGTGGACTCCCAGCTTACAGGAAGGAAATAGCTTGAAAAGAAATCACAGGCATCATTTTATTTTCCTGTGTATGTTTACAGGTCTCTGGGAAGAGCAATGTACACTACTACTCTTCCAGAAAAAGACAGGTAGGTTGTCATCAAAGAGCTTCCCTGCACAGCAATGAGTCATGTCTGCACACCTCTCTCTGCGCTGATGTTTAAGATAGTCAAAGCCATCTAGAGCTAAGCATCAGCAGAACCGGCAGCATGTTTCAATCAAGAATCACAATTTCAAACCTAAATATGCTTTCTGACAAATATCATCAAAAAGAACAGATTTTCCGAAGCCCCACATTCATCTAAGCCCTGCATTCACCTATCCCTTAGTCTCCACCTCGAGAAACCCAGACAAAATTAGGGAATTTAAAATGTTAAAGAGCTGCTGTCTCTTCAAATCTACAGTTTGCTTTTCGAAGAAAGCCTTCTGATCCAACATCCAGAATCCTGTTCCTCTTCTTCCCTTCCCCAAATCTCAGTTCCAGGAGGAGATCTGGGAAAATCCCGGCCTTGAATCACTTGTCATGACAGCAATGCTGAAGTAAGTCCATTTGCGGTAGAACAGCATTGCCCAGAGTCAGGAGGTCGTAGGGGCATTTGGGGGTTTCCCTGCTGCAAACAGTTGAGGAAAACTCGATGGATCAAGAACAGTACTGTTAAGAATTTTAGGGAAATTTTCAGTGTTCAGCTAGGATTTAGGTTATATCTTATGGAGTATGGAGAGATATTAGATACCCATATTTCCACTGAGATACCTATTCCTTAGATCTTTATAGTGTAAAGCACCAGACGACTGGCCAAAGTATGAAACTTCATCCAGTCTCTAAATAAAGCGGTGAAAAATGTCCCGACAATTGAACTGGATTGTGGCTCCATCATTGACTATGGTATTTAACCGTGCTTGGATTGCTGCTCTGACAGATTATAAAGCTCAGCTATGACATAAGGTCAAGGCCTTGGAAAGGTGTTAGCAGAGCTCCTTTAAATGAAGCGTTCCCAGAGACACCAGGTTGGCACAGACTGATGAAAATCGGAGTGAATGCCTGGCATCGGGGAACGGCCTCTGTGTCCATCAGTGTTCCTGGGAGCCTTGGAAAGTCTAGTACGGTGTATGTCACCCTTCACTGTAAGGCAGACACCTAGTGCAGCATCCTGCTCCTCTCATGCTCCTATTTTACCATGCAATGAATCTCAGTCCCCTCAAAGGTCTCTTGCTGTCTTCAGCAGCTCTCTCAAGTTGAGGCACCTCATGTCAGCACACCAATATATGTGAGATGAAACCTGCTTGTGCTGTGCCATCCTGAAGGATTTGCTTTCTCTTGGAAGTTTAGCACCACCATCACTTTTTTTGTGTGGAAACGTGAGCAGACACCACTCTCTGAAGCTCGTAGGAGCTAGTGGGAAAGCATACCCTCTCAAAATACCTAGTTATTCCTCTTAATGCCAGGAGAAGCCTAGACCTGAGACTTACACAGCTCTAAGGTGTCTAAAGGTAAAAGCCACAATACCACCCCAAAGGCTCGGGTTTGACTGGTGACAATATCCTCACATCCTTGTGACTGACAATTTCCAAAGAAAGATGAGAGCTACATGAAACCTTGAATTTAGTTTCAGTTCTACTCTTGTCTGCTGAGAAGATGGTGGAAGGGCGCATAGAGATGAAAATGCATGGCCCAAGGAACAGAAGTGCAACAGTGATATGGGAGGTGCAGGTAGAGAGTGCTTTGAGACACCCTTTGGAAGAGTGTGTCCTCAAGGAGACCAAAATAATGACATAGGACACAACAAGAACAAGCAAAAGAGCCCGAGGAAATCAGACCACTATTGGCAACCACGATGCAACTAACCACGTAGGTGTCAGTGCAGGCCAGCTTCAGCAAAGCGTGTACATCACGGAAGTAGTGGTCGATCTCATTGGGCCCACAAAACAATAGCTGAGCGGTCAGCAGGGTCTGCACCAGGGAGTGCACACAGCCTCCCACCCACGAAGCTGCCACCAGCCGGCCACACACATGCTTGTTCATAATGCTTGTGTAATGAAGTGGCTTGCATATAGCAGTGTAACGATCATACGCCATTGCTATGAGGATGAACATCTCCGTGCAGGCAAAGAGATGGACCCCAAAGAGCTGTGCTATGCAGCCCACAAAAGAGATGGTCTTCTTTTCAGCAAGAAGGTCATAAATGAGTTTGGGAACTGTGACAGTAGAGTAACTGATATCTACAAAGGACAAGTAGCTCAGGAAGAAGCATGCGGTGGGAGAGTCCAGCTGTTGACTGTTCCGTATAGTGATGATGATAAGCAGGTTTCCAAGAATGATAGTGGCATAGAAGACTAAGAAGAATGTGAAGCATACTTTTGCTAATGTATCATCTTGTGTGAGTCCCTGGAAGACAAACTCCGTCACATTGTTCTTGTTCTTCATATATGTCACGTAGACAGGACCTGAAGCACAGAATAAAGCCACCTGTGATGGCATTAGAAACACAGTGTTATCAGTACACATCCATATTGATCACTGGTATGTTCAATATCAATGTATTCCCTTTTATGCCTTTTGGGGAAAGTTTCCTTTCAAAGTCAATGCTTCTCTCAAGGAGTGACAGTTGATATCTGACTCAGAATGTATTACTGAAGTGTGTAACAGCGAGCTCCATTTATTTGTTTGAGGGAGTTGGTGGAAATATCCTCCAGATTCATATTTCTGATTTTTGCCCTTTTAAAAGGGAAGACTAGCTGCTAGGCTCCCTAAACATTCACTTTTGAAGTGTTGATTTGGAAATGAAAAACTGACTGAGAAGGATAGCGCATGTTTCGATTTGAGTCTCAACATGTTAGTCATGCCCTAAGGAATTCTGCTCAAGCAGTGAATGTACCTTCTTTTTCAACCCTCTGAGGGAATTCAACAGAACTAGTCCTTACTAGTGCTCTCTGACTCTGGTAGAATGTCCATGCATTTCTGTGCAGCCATCAATATTCACATCATGACACAAGGCAGCTGGCTAATTAACATCACTTCAACTCTCAGTGTAGATCCTTCTGGAGGAGGTAAAGTGGACACCTACCTCATGTCTGTTTAGCAGAGATGTGCCTTTAGGCACCAACTGTCTTTAAGGCACCCTAAGTGAAATCAGACCATGTTCAAGGCATGCCAGGAAACCTGAAGCAGGAGAGTCATTGTCCTATATGTGCTGTACTGGGCTACATCTTGTATTCACCTTTGCTGCACTCTGTGCAGTACGCAAGTATCACTAGTGTTCAGTTTCTACATTGAAAAGATAGACAGCAAGAACTGCATAACAATGTCCACAATACTGGCAAGTCCTCTGGGATCTTAATCCCAAAGTTAAGATTGAGTACATAGGAAGTGCTGCAGCTACCTATTGACTCCTTGACTCTGTAACACCAGAAACTTCCTTTTGACAGATATTTCTGGAAATGGCATATAACTGAAAAAAAAGCAAAGAAGACACCAATTAAAACAAAGGGTAAAAAAAATTGAGTTCTTTCTACTTCATAAAATGCACCTCACAATAGTCACTCAACAGTCATGCCTCTTTTCAAAGGCAGGATTTCATAGTCATGCTTGAACAAAACAAAGAAGCAAGATCAGAAAACTTACACAGTTTATATTTGCTAGTCTCCAACAGTTTGCCTGCTATTCTCTGATGACCTTCTAGGACCACTTTAGGCAGTTTCATCAAAACCTCTCAGCTCCAAGCTGCTTCTTATGTGTCACGAGAGCAGTCCACATCTCTGCCAGGGCTGAAAACTACAGGGGATGAAACGGACAGCCTGAATGTCTAGCTCCATTTCTCATTCTGCAAAAACAACTTCCAAGAGCATCTGCAAGAAAAATCTTTCTCTCCAGATGGGGAAGTTGTGGCAGAAATATTTCAAGTAAATTGCACAGCAGAAGCACAAGCTTACCAGAAGCAATGAGATCGCAGAGGCATGTGAAGTATTCTTTGTCAGAAAGAATCAGTGGACGGGGAGCTAAAATATATATTTTGGACAGCTATTAGAGTAATCTCTACAGGGTGACTCTGGAGCGTGATCACCTAGACCATGTCACATTGTGTGGGGGTTTGCTTGCTTTCTTGCTTGCTTTCCAATGCTGTCCAGATAAATGGACTTCATTTAGTATTAGCTATGTGCTTCTTTTGGAAACATTTCTATTTAAAATCAATGTCATGGCTGACCATTTGCAAGAGTTTGTGTTCACATTGCCCTTGCAATCAAACATTTTTTGAGTAAAGATGTCTCTTACACGTGTCAGATATTTTTTCCCTTCCAAGACAATATTTCACATATGCTTTCTTATTTCTTATTAACTTGCTCTTACCATTGCATGTTTGCAGCATAAATAAATATCAGAAATGTGCTATATGACTGTTGGCACTTAGACATCTGGTCTGTACACGTTTGAAACAAGAAGTAAACGAGGAAATTATTTCAAGACTTTAAAAATGTTTGTGGTCAGGCCTCACTACTTGCCAGGTATTTTTACTCAGGCAATGCAAAATATAGAAGCAGCTGTTTAGTCCTCATATTAAGTCATTATAAGAATCTGGGCCAATGTGTAGAGGAATCAAATGTTGTTGTTGACACCTTCCATAAGCTATGGTCCCGCTGTTGCCTGCTAGCATCCAGCAGCCGGAAGAGAAATCAGAAAAATCATGGCGTTCTTCCCCAAAACATTAAAAAAAAAAAAAAGCAGTTTTAAAATTATAAGCCTTAGCTTGAACTGGCCGTGTGCCCTAACCCCTCAGCAGTTTCAGTATGAAGGGGGTCAGTGGGCCCCATCTGTCTTTCTACCTGCCCCACCCCGGGTGAGACAGACCAACCTCTGAAGGCGCCTGTCCCTCTCTGTTGACAAGGGAGCTGAGCTAGACAACTGTCCTTCATTGCATGAAGAATTTAGACTGCTACAAATAGGTGGGGCTGGTCCCACCTTTAGCTGTGTCCACAGAGTGTGAATGCTGGGTGAGGGACATGCTGGCCCAGGCCTGAGGGACACTATCCCTCTAAGCCTTGAGAATCAGGATTTATCCCAGTTCCGTCCTGCTGGCTGCCATCCACATAACCCACCACGGTGAGGAGAAGACACTGAGATGTCCGCAGTGTACTGGTGCATGCCTGTGAAATGGGAACCCACTCTGCCACCCCCTGCATAGAGCAGAGGACATTCGGGGAACCAGAGCATTTGCGACATTGTCCCAGGGTTTGGTCTGTAGATCTGCCGCTCTCCTCTGCAGGGAACACCTTCTTATCTTGAATCACACTTAAGCCATGTTAAGGTGCAACACAAGTGCAAGCCAGTGTTTATAGGGAACGTGAAGTGAAGGAAGAAAAAAGAAAGTGCTTTAGTTACTTTCAGAGTGCATTACACAGATGTCTTTCTCCCTCACGCAGCTCATTTGCTCTTTTCCTCCTGGCAAGGTAGGAGTCAGGGTCCCGTGGCTCCTCGTGGCTCCTTCGTCCTTGTGGAGAACCTTAGCTGCTACAGCTAACCTCCCTGTGGCAGCTGTGACTGGCTCTGAGATGATTTAATCTTCCATCTTCACATTTCTTCTCTTCCCTCCTGCAGGAGTAGCTGCTCCAGCTATTCCCTTGGAATACATGTTTCTTCCTTTGCCTGGGCCTGTAGATGTGCCCTGTTGGGCTAGGAGTTATCCTGCGTACAGGAATTATTCCCAAACAACTCTTTTTTTTCATTGACACATAAAATTGTGCCCCCCAATGCTTTCTTGGGTGGCGACAATTTCCTACAGTAAGCAATTTATCTTTCACTTGGATCTTTGATTCTCTATTAGTCTAAACATTAAAATGCAAAATCTGAGGCAGAGATGAAGGGCAGAGGGGATGGCTAGGAAGGAGGGCATTAGTGACAGGTGAACTACTGCAGAAAGGCAGAGAGTTGCTGCACTGGAATGGGAAGGGGAGAAGCTTCTCCTCATATCATCTGCATCAGCAAATGACCCAGCCAGCATCTAATATCAGCAGTTTAATTGCTAACCCATGGATTCAGCATATGACAATGCAGTGCTCCTAAGAAGGCATTTACTCCAAAGTAAAGGGGAAGAAAGCCTTTGGTACAATTGCTTCCAGCAGCAGGGGACCAAGAGCCTTGCAGACACCTTGGGCCATCGTTTCCTAGCTGAGTAGATTACAGAGTAGATGGAGTTTGTCTGACGGAAAGTTTACACCTGGGAGAGCTCGGACTAATGGGATGCTCTGCCTGGAACACATTTTAATATTTTTGATAGCATTCATTTCTTTATTTGCTGGTGTCTCAGCAGTGCTTGGAAGCCCCAGTCCTGCGCCTGTGCTATTCAAAAAGAGAACATAAAGGGAATCCCTGCTAGTCACAGAGTTTACAATGCCATTCCAATCAAAACATGAGCTTTCAGTGTCTTCCTAATTACTGCAACAGCTAAAACCAAGCTTTTCTTCAAAAGGGAGCTTTCAGTAAATTTTCCAAAATGGAATTATAGTGAGAGAGACTTGATTTTCTCAGCTCCTGAGAAAATGTTACCACAGTTCTACACCTCACCCTTTTCACTCCAGACTTTTCTATTCCACAGTTTTCTCATGGCACTTTTCATCTCCTCATTTCTCAGTGTGTAGATGAGTGGGTTCAGCATGGGCGTGATGATACTGAAAAACACAGCTAACCTCTTGTCCTCCGAGAGACTGCTGGATGGGCGTATGTAGGTGAATGTGCATGGCCCAAAGAAGAGAATCACCACAGTAATGTGGGACCCACAGGTGGAGAGGGCTTTCTTCCGCCCTTCGGACGTTCGGCTTTTCAAGGAAAACAAAATGACAATGTAGGATGTGAGCAGGATGATGAAAGAGACCAAACAAATCATTCCAGTATTGGCAACGACAATGATGCCCACAACATAGGTGTCTGTACAGGCCAGTTGTAGTAGGGGACGGACATCACAGAGGTAGTGGTCAATTTCGTTGGGGCCACAAAAAGGGAGGCTAATGGTTATGAGGGTCTGCACCAGGGAGTGCACAAAGGCCCCCACCCATGAACCCATCACCATCCAGCCACACACACGCCTGGTCATGAGGGTGGTGTAGTGCAGGGGTCTGCATATGGCAAAGTAGCGATCATAGGCCATCACTGTGAGGATGAAGACCTCAGCGCCACCGGAGATATGTAACCCAAATAGCTGTGCCATGCAACCCCCAAAGGAAATGGTTTTCTTCTCAACAAGGAAGTCAGCAATCATTTTGGGAGCTGTGACAGAAGAGAAGCAAGTATCTGCAATGGACAGGTGGCAGAGAAAGAAATACATGGGGGAGTTCAGACTCTGACTGCTAACTACAGTGACAACAATGAGCAGATTTCCTGCCAGAGTAACAATATAGAAGAACAAAAACACCACAAAACATATTTTCTGCACCCCTTGGTTCTTTGAAAGGCCCAGAAGAATGAATTCCTTCACACTGCTTACATTCTCCATGTTGATCAGTTGGGTGGCAATATGCAATATACAGCTTATACACCTGGGAAAATAAAGACAGACACATGATTCATCAGCATTTTTTCATTATTAATGATGAGTTCTATATCAGAAGTGGATACAAACCAAGAAAGATATAGCATTAGTATTAAGCTTTTGAAGTGTTTAGTTTCTCTCATGTATTTTTTAACGGCTATTTAATCCTCCACAGTACAAAACTTCTGCCATGGCTTTGGTGGCACGGAGATAGGTGCACTTTGTGATATGTTCCTTAATCCTGGTCCTCCAGGATTTTGAAGGACTGGCTCCATGGCTGGTAGCCTTCCATGCACTAAGGACACGGCCAGAGTGTTCACCTTGGGCACTACAAGGCAGATAATGCAGCATGTTTGCCCTCAGGGGAGACAAAGTCCCTGACAGCAATCTTTGTAAAATGGGTGTCTTTAAGAATACCTGGAAATATTGCTCAGAATGATGATTTGCTTTATAAGTACACATGATCTTTGAATTCTTGTTTAGAAGGGAAATGTACCCACAGGCAGGGAAAAGCACTCTCTTGTGTATATACATTTTGAAACGTAAATATGAAATGTCACAGGCTGAAAAAGGAGTTCTGGGAAGGTTATCTATCATGGAGGGGAAAAAAATTGCACATATGACTTAATGGAGTATTTCACATTGTTCTAAATCTCAGCATTGTTTCTATCAGAGGAAGGAAGAATGAAAGACTCTTGTGAGATCTTCTGTCCCAGCGTTGTACTGATTTTACCTAGTATGATTTTTGATACACTCTGCATGATGCTTTCAAGGGTTAACTTAGCTTAATGAAGCTAATCTAACTAAACTCCTTCAACAGCCAGTATAAGTCTCTCTGTAGGCTGATTCAGAATGACTGAATTAGGGTCCTTTGCAGAACCCTTTTTTCCTCCATTCACGATGAGGAGCTTAAGCAAATTAGCACCACCAGGTTAGAATGACCTTTAGAGAATAATCCCTTTTGGTGCCAGAAAGTAGCGCAGAGCTTTTTGCAATGCCATCCACCTTTTTCAGGTTATGGCTGAGCTCCTTGTCCCTAGGCATTTCTACATCCATACAGTTTCTCATTCGAGACAAGGTCACATTCCAGCATAAACATGGGACTTCTTTGGTTCACCCTGTATTCCAGCTACAACCCATAGAGCATTACATGTCACTAATAAATGACTAGCCCACATCTTTAGAAAGAGTGTAACGTCTCTAGCTTGCCATTATGCACCCAGACCACCAGAATTCCCTTGCTCAAAGAAGTCTGGGAACCACCAGATGAAGCTCTTCACAGAGAGTTTAAGGTCAGCCAAAAGCAGGCACTCTTTTAATAAAAATATCCACTGTACGGGCTTCCTTCTAGGATCAAAACATTCCCCGTCAGCTGGTGTTAAAATGCACCATTTTAAGTCCTGCAGAATTACATCACAACCAGGTCTTCTCATTTGTCTTGGTGATCTGTGAGCAAATCGGTGGAATGATTCAGTTAAGCCAAGTTATCTACCAACTACTTCAATCTGCAGCATAATCAGAAATTCTCGTGCAGGCACAAAGGGATCAAGCATCCACAGGAAACACTGAAACTGAGAAAAGCCAAGATTACTTTCAAACCCACAAAGTGAAGCCGAGAGAGGAAGTGGGCAAAGTTAGGGACTTTTCCTATGCTTACAGTTGTACTTACACTAGATGAAAGTTTTTCAAGCAGAACGGTAAAATTTACATGGATGGTTCCCCTTCAGATATTTCTACAAGGAAAAGGATCAGTAAGAACAACGGGAGGTCAGTTTCTCCCTCGTCTTACCAGGTCGTGATCCTTTCTACCCCTCTTCCTTCTACTGAGCAACGACGTAGACCTCTCAACAGAATAAATGACAGGGATGAAATGAGCACACCTTTATGGCTGTGCAGTACCCAGTCGAAAAGAAATAGCTGGGCTCCATCCAAGCCAGAGCATCACTGGAAGCATACCACAGCAATCGCAGGGCCATATTTAGGCAGTCAGAAAGGAGTGACCAAGAGAGAAATGGTCAGGGGAAACTATATGTCTGAATACCAGCAGATGGCAAACTCCTGAGCTAAAAACAAGGTGTGCATCTACAAAAGTACTGATTCACAATTCAGACAGCTCAGCTATGTATATTGCTTGAAAAGGTCCTTTCCATCACCACCAAACTGCATTTAACAAACTACCCATCTGTCTGATCTCATCTCATCGCCTTAAGTCATGTAGGCACCTGTACCTAAGCTAGGCATATTACACCTGACCAGTCTACTTGTAGATGTGATGAATCATGTGCTGCAGGTACCCGTTTCTTACTGTTGACTCCAAGAGGATTACTAGAATGACTAATTCAGTAGAGGATTGCCACCAGTTATGGCTTATCTCTTCAAGTGCCTTTGCAGGGATAGACCTGAGGTATATGACATAATGCAGTCAGCTGCAAAATAAAATGAATCTCATGTGTACTCTTAACATCTCAAAAAGGGTGAGAAATTGCACCATCTCCTTACTGCATGCATTCTTCCCTGAAATCTCAGGTGGTTATGGGAAACAAAAGAATAATATCGAAGCAATCGAATCTGCGGCTGTAGAACTAGCTCTGTATATGATTCTAGCCAAAGACAACTAGAGACAGTTGATAACTTCAGTGGAAGTTCCTTTCTGTATTTTCACATTTGTGCAAGAAGAAAGGAAAAGGAAAAGGAAGAGGAAAGAAAAGCGAGCAAGGGAAAGCAAAGCGAGAAGCCAGAGAAGCTGCAAAACTTACCTCACCTGTGTTTAGAGATCTAATTTTTTGTGTAAGGGCTGTACAACTTTATCTCCTCAACTTCTGTCTCTCCTGGTATGAATGTGTTAGAGCACAGCACCTTTAAAGAACACAGAATGGCTTCTGGAAAGCTTCCAAAACTTGCTTAGGAGGTGGCTGTTAGTGTATAATCCAACCCCATCTAATGTATTACTTGCTTTCGTGTGTCACAAGTGTATCTTGATGTTTCCTGCCTGTGTGAGAAGTGGTTTAATAGGCTGTGTGGATGATGTGACCTGGGTGTGCTGAATGACGCTTTCATATCCCAGCAGCTGCACAAAGGGCTGAGAAGAAAACCATTTAAGTATCAACCTTTAACCCTCTCCCAGGAAATCTTCCACCTGAAGGGCTCTTGGGGCTGCAGGAGGGAGGGGTGGAGGCTTAGTGAAGGCAAGGCGTGAAAGAAAGGGGCAAAGGAGGAGAATGAGTTCTGTCTTGACTGAAAAGTTTAAGTAAATATATTTTAAAGAAACAGTTGTCAGTCAATGCTTTTATAATGATATCACAAAGGCATTTCAGGGTTTCTCCATAAGAAATAACAGTCAAAGGAGTAGCTGAGTATTCAACTGGACAAGCATATGCATGGAACTATCCAGCTAATGCTTCTCGGAGTTCTTCCTTACTCCAAGCTGATAGTTGTATGGATTTCCCATGTGTAAAGGGCCATTAGGTCCACTGCTCTGGCTTCCTAGTATTGTGAATGCTAAAACAGTCCATTTGTAATCTAGATATTTTCTCTCCTTTTTTCACTTCTGTGTATTCCAAAAAACATGTAAAAGAGAAATCTTCATTAAAGGAAAAAAAGAAAGAAACCTCAAGCTGTAGGAAGAGTCACCATCCTCCAGGGATGGTAAAGAATTCCTATCACAGGAGTCTTTTAAGGACAGGTTGGGCTCATTTCTCTCAGGAGTGGTTACGATTAAGTTTTTATAGGGACAGAAGATGTCCTGGGTGACCTCTTGATGACCCTCCAAGTCCTATCTCACCAGAAATTTCATCACTGGAAATCCAGTGAATAAAGCCTCTTTGCAAGAATTTGCATGTTTTAACAGAGGTCAGTGAATTACCAAGTCAGTCAAAAAAGTCCTTCATTTACGCATTGGGAAACTGAGGGAGGAAGTCACCTATTTAATGCCGATGGAAGTCAGCGAGTTTAACCCTGACTTAGTCACTCTAGGCTCTTCTGTGGAAAAAAATGAATGTCTCTGGAGGCAGATGCATCTGATCTACCTCAGAACTGATTTTAGGATGCGATTAGGTGTGAAATAGACATCTAGCTTTTAAACAAAATAACTTAGGGCGGAAAAATCTCAACTGTCATGATGGGCCCCATCTTTCTTAACCCGAGCAGCTGCAGTCAAAGGTGAACCTATGAAATGAAACAAACGAAGCAAATAGACATGCTGATTTATATCAGCATATCATCTCAACCAAGGCCCAAGTCAAATTCATCTTTTCTCTCAACTCTACTGTGTATTTGTAGCTTATGCCTCATGGATGTCAGGAAAGACATTGTCTCAGCTACCGTCCTTTCCTTTGTTTTGCTGAAATTTCTGGAAATGTGGAATGGCAACATAGTTAATGTCTCCATCTCCTCTGCACAGAATGCCAGCGATCTCCACAGTGAAAACAGAAATCCTACAGTTAATGAGAATAAATACTGGTAAAGAAATGTCTTGGTGAAAATAGTCCCCTAACTTCAATGTCCTTTTACTGTCGCCTGGAGTCTTGGGCAGCTTAATGAGGGTTAACAGTAGTCACTACAGGAAACAAGAGTATTGGGTAAGAAGGTAAACAAAGTCTTACAGTCTTTGGGAAAGGAAGAGGACCAACAGATGACAGAAGCGAGAGATCAGGCCAATAGCATCTGGTCTGCTAACCTAGTATGAATCAGCCTGCCACTTTCTGTACCCAGTGGCACACATGGCAGCAACTTGGCTAGCATCACATTCATGTCCTTTTGTTTCCCTAGCCAAATGGACTACCAGAGGTGACTTAATGCACAAGTCCAAATGAAGAATTGCTGCTACCTCCTGCTGCAAAATAATTCCCCGTAGGGGTGTGCTTAGTGCCAGCAAAGGAGAAAGGTCTTTTCTCCATTTTCATTCCACTTACCTTGGCACCTGGCTCTGGACACCACTATGGCAGCAGGTCATGCTTGGGGAGCTGTGATTTGGACAAGGAGGGACTGTGCATGGTGAGATGAATGAGGTTTTGCAGCTGGATAGTGAATACTGGCAAGGGGTTTGTTGACAGAGCCATGGTGAATGTGTGTTGTGAATTTGATGATGGGCACGATGGGGACAAGGCACGGTGTGGAGGGAAGTTGTGAAACTTGAAATGGATGCTACATGGCCAGGGACTGTCTTCGTGGAGTTTGTGAAATCAGAAGTGCCTGAGGTGTGGTGAGGGACTGTGCTGAAAGACAGTATGAAGTGGCAGGTAATACTGTGGGTGTTAAGCTGTGTTGAAAGACCTTGTGACATCAGAAGCGGACATCGTGTTTTGAAGGGTAACACTAGGAGAGGTTGCAGAATTGTGGCTGCTGAGGTGTCATAAGGCTGGCTAGAGAGTTCAAGGAGACCCTACCGTAGAACAGGTAGTGTGAAGTAGGAGGGGACAATGTATGGTGACAGCTTGTGTTGGGAGAGGTTTTGAGGTCAGAAGAGGACACTCGGTAGTGAGGAATGTGCTAGGGGAGGTTCTGCAGTGACAGTGGACCTTGGGGAATGAGAAGCTGTGTTGAGGGAGGTTGTGAAATCAGCAGCAGGCATTAGGGAAGAGGACTGACCATTTCTCAATCTGTGTGACCCTGAGCAGCAGTAGGCCATCTTCTGCAAGGTCTATGAAACTAGAGCTGCTCATGGATGCATCTGGGAAGCAAAGCATCAGTGCAAGAGTCAAGCTATAACTTTGGACAGACAGTTCTTGTGTTCTTTATATCGCGAGACTGTCTGAAGAAGGGAGAAGTAGTGAAAAAGCATTACTATTGCCTGCCAAACATTGGTAAATTCCCATTTTTGATGGTCCCTGGCTCATCCCTCTGGGACAGCAGCACCAACCCGGTCATTTACTTCCTCTTCAGGAGCAACCGTCACCACCAGCTCCATGGCTCTGCGAAAGTCACCTTCTGACAAGTGTTTCCAGAGAAAGCAACGTGCGGAGAAGGAAGCCAAGTGCCCAGAGACACTGCTGCAGAGACTGCTGTATAAATCCCTGCTGGCGAGGAGGTGTGGGAGGGTGGGGCAGCCTGCAGAGGGGACTGAGGGGAGGTGGGCAGCAGTGCTCAGCCCCCAGCGGAGCCAGGGCATCTCCACTGCAGTGGGAGCAGCTCAGCTGGTGACGTGCCCCTTCCGAGCAGGGCTGTGCTGGGGACCAGGGAGCTGGCTGAGAGCGATCCTTGTCTGCACACCATGCCAGTGCCTCTTCTCATTACATGGTCCCCCCTTGTGGAAGGGGACATGGTGCACAGAGCATGGCTATGCAGAGCATGCAGAGCGCGGGGAGGAAGAGTGACCCAGGATGCTGGGCATGTCTTTGGGACCCTGAACCTTACAGGGAGTCTTTTCCCTCACTTTGACTTGAGGTCAGGCCTGCAGGACTCCAGTGCATTCTGGCAGCTCCTGGGAGGCCACTCTCAGCAGGGATGAGTTTCATCCTGGCTATTTTGGGCTTGTATAGAAACATCCTTCAGGCCTGAACACCTAGGGGACCGTTCAGCTGGTGCCACGGCTGCTCTGGTCAACACACAGGGGTCCTGGAGTGATGCGTGGTGCTTCTGTGTGTGTAGAAAGAGCACCAATTCCTCACCTACACCCTGAGCCTCTCCATCGCTGTCCCCAGAGGACATCTCAACTCATCACTCCCAGCTTTCGCCCAAGATGGCCATCTCCAGATGACTTAGTTGCCCTAGGCTGCCTGTACAGGCAGTGGAGAGAAAGGTGCTTGTAAGGAGCTTTCCCCTTCCCTATGTGGCTGCAGCACGCAGCTCCTGCTGAGCCATCAGCCACCCTCCTGTCCCTGTGCCAAATCTCTTCCCCACCACCGTCTCGCCCCACACTGGGGATGCCTCGCTCCCCTTACGCAGTGCCATGCAAGGCCTCTCACCCTAGTGCTTCTGAGAAAGCTTTCAGCTCCCAGCCACAGCACCTTATCTCACTGTCTTCCCAGTAGCTGCTGGGAGGGTCACCTCTCTTCCTGGCACTGGCACTTGCCTGTTGCTGCAGGGCTGAAAGGGCATTTCTCTGCCTCTCCATCCAGCTCTCCAGACTTTCTATTTGTTTTTTGTTTTTTTTGGCTCCTGCCCTCAATCCTTCCCTCCTTTGTGTCTCCATTACTCTCTTTCTGGGTTGGCTGGTGCGTGGATCGAATTAACACTAAAACAGTTTGTGAGCAAGTGAAGGGCTGGATTTAAAAGGAATGGATCTAAATCTGATTTTTTGAAATTAAGTTGAAGGCAGAGGAAGAAGGGAAAATGTCTGCACCAGAACATTCAAAGAACTAACAGGGGTCAAAACTTTTCTCTTTTGTTCATTTTAATTCTATGGGGTAACAGTATTCCTGAAGCCATTTCACAGAATCACAGAATGGTTGAGGTTGGAAGGGACCTCTGGAGATCATCTAGTCCAACCGCCTGCCCAAGCAGGGTCACCTAGAGCAGTTGCCCAAGATTGCGTCCAGGTGGATTTTTGAATATCTCCAGAGAAGGAGACTCCACAACCTCTCTGGGCAACCTGTTCCAGTGCTCTGTCACCCTCACAGCGAAGAAGATTTTCCTCATGTTCAGATGGAAGTGTCTGTGTTTCAGTTTGTGCCCGTTGCCTCGCGTCATGTTGCTGGGCACCACTGAAAAGAGTCTGGCTCCATCTTCTTGATACCCTCCCTTCAGATACTTGTACACGTTAATAAGATCTCCTCTCAGCCTTCTCTTCTCCAAGCTAAACAGGCCCAGCTCTCTCAGCCTTTCCTCATAAGAGAGATGCTTCAATCCCCTAATCATCTTTGTAGCCCTTCGCTGCACTTGCTTCAGTAGTGCCACATCCCTCTTGTACTGGGGAGCCCAGAACTGGACACAGTACTCCAGATGTGGCCTCAGCAGGGCTGAGTAGAGGGGGAGAATCACCTCCCTCGACCTGCTGGCCACACTCTTCCTGATGCACCCCAGGATACCATTGGCCTTCTTGGCCACAAGGGCACATTGCTGCCTCAGGCTTAACTTGGTGTCCACCAGCACTCCCAGATCCTTCTCCACAGAGCTGCTTTCCAGCAGGTCAGCCCCCAACCTGTACTGCTGCATGGGGTTATTCCTCCCCAGGTGCAGGACCGTGCACTTGCCTTTGTTGAGCTTCAGGAGGTTCCTCTCCACCCACCTCTCCAGCCTCTCCAGGTCTCTCTGAATGGCAGCACAGCCCTCTGGCGTATCTGCCACTCCTCCCAGTTTTGTATCCTCAGCAAACTTGCTGAGGGTGCACTCTGTCCCTTCATCCAGGTCACTGATGAAGAAGTTGAACAAGACTGGACCCAGTCCTGACCCCTGGGGGACACCGCTAGCTACAGGCCTCCAGCTAGACTCTGCGCCACTGATCACAACCCTCTGAGCTCTGCCATTCAGCCAGTTCTCAATCCACCTCACTGTCCACTCATCTAACCCACACTTCCTGAGCTTGTCTATGAGGATGCTATGGGAGACAGTGTCGAAAGCCTTCCTCAAGTCAAGGGAGACAACATCCACTGCTCTCCCCTCATCTACCCAGCCAGTCATTCCATCACAGAAGGCTATCAGATTGGTTAAGCATGATTTCCCCTTGGTGAAGCCATGCTGACTACTCCTGATCACTTTCTTGTCCTCCACATGCTTGGAGACGGCCTCCAGGATGAGCTGCTCCATCACCTTTCCAGGGATGCAGGTGAGGCTGACTGGCCTGTAGTTGCCTGGGTCCTCCTTCTTGCCCTTTTGGAAGACTGGGGTGACACTGGCTTTCTTCCAGTCTTCAGGCACCTCTCCTGTTCTCCAAGACCTTTCAAAGAGGATGGAGAGTGGCTTAGCAATAATGTCCACCAGCTCCCTCAGCACTCGTGGGTGCATCCCATTGGGGCCCATGGATTTGTGGGTGCCAAGTTTGCTTAAATGATCTCTAACCTGATCCTCCTCCACCAAGGGAAAGTCTTCCTTTCTCCAGACTTTCTCTCTTGCCTCCAGGGTCTGGGGTTCCTGAGGGCTGGCCTGAGCAGGAAAGACTGAAGCAAAGGCGGCATTCAGTAACTCTGCCTTCTCTACATCCTTCCTCACCAGGGCACCCTCCCCATTCAGCAAAGGGCCCGCATTTTCCCTAGTCTTCCTCTTGCTACCGATGTCTTTGAAGAAGCCCTTCTTGCTGTCCTTGACATCCTCTGCCAGATTTAATTCCAAATGGGCCTTAGCCTTCCTCGTCGTATCCCTGCATACTCTGACAATGTTTCTATATTCCTCCCAAGTGGCCTGTCCCCCTTTCCACTCTCTGTAGACTTCCTCCTTCTGGTTGAGTTTTGCCAGGAGCTCCTTGCTCATCCATGCAGGTCTCCTACCTCCTTTGCTTGACTTCCTACTCATAGGGATGCACCGATCTTGAGCCTGGAGGAAGTGATGTTTGAATATTAACCAGCTCTCTTGAACACCCCTTCCTTCTAGGACCCTAACCCATGGCATTCCTCCAAGTAGGTCCCTGAAGAGGCCAAAGTTTGCTCTCCTCAAGTCCAGGGTTGCGATCCTACTCAGTGCCCTGCCTCCTCCTCGCAGCATCCTGAACTCCACCATCTCATGGTCACTGCAGCCAAGGCTGCCCCCGACCTTCACATCTTCCACCAGTCCTTCTTTGTTTGTTAGTACAAAGTCCAGCAGCACACCTCTCCTTGTTGGCTCCTCCACCACCTGTGTCAAGAAGTTGTCACCAATGCTCTGCAGGAACCTCCGGGACTGTTTGTGCCTAGCTGTGCTGTCTTTCCAGCAGATCTCAGGGTAGTTGAAGTCCCCCATGAGAACCAGGGCCTGGGATCGTGAGGCTACTTCCAGCTGTCTGTAGAAGGCCTCATAAGTTTGTAGCTTTTGAAATAAGAGTTTATTTCTGCAACAATACGGCATAAAATATCTCGCACCTTCAGGCAAGGAAGGTAGGCCTATTTCTTCATTTTAGAGATCAAAAAGATCATTTTCAATCTGCAGATAGAATCATAGAGTCATTTAGGTTGGGAAGGATTTCTGGAGGTCATCAAGTCCAACCTCCTCCTCAGAGCAGGTTCAGTCAGATCAGATTGCTCCGGCCCGATCCAGCTGAATTTTAAATGTCAGCACAGATGGAGATTCTACAAATTTGCACCTAATCCAGTGTTTGATCACTCACGTTGGGGCAGGAGAGGGAAATTTCCTCCTTCAGTTTCCCAAGTAGTCCATGGAAGAGAGCAACCTGTTGATAGCAAGCTCATTGAAGCCCTTTTCTGAGAATTAACTGGGCTAGTTGCTGTGCTTTAGGGCAGAAAAGGTTGGGTAGGTTGGAGATAAACAACAGCCAGCTATGCAAAGATAACTCAGTGTGTAAAGGCAGTCTGGTCTTTTGTGCATCTAAGCAGGGTAAGCATTTTGCTCACTTAAACTGTGTACCTAACCATTATAGGCTGGTTTTAATCCTGCTGTCTGCTTCTTGAAATGGGCAAGTACTTCTGAAGATATGGCTCAAGGGGGGAATAAACTGGCGTGGTATCCACAGTATTTACTCTTGTCTTTCTGGATGAAACAGGTCAGTAAGAGAATAGTTTTGTACCTATGCAATACCTTGAAGCCTGTGCTAGAAACAGACCTCAGCAAGAACTGAAACCTCCATTCAGTCACCCACATGATAAGAACTCCGCTTTGAGAGCGTCAGCCAGGTTACTGGTAACCTCCAATAGATTAACAATAATTTTTCATGTGAGGTGAAGCTGGTAGAACCTTTACAGGGATGACTGATTCCCTTCTTGTTCAGGATTCCTTCCCTTTTAGCATGAGATTTTCCACCCTCTAAATGGAAAGTATTCCATTTGGTGACTCTTCCCAATTTATTCCCGAGCAGAAGATGGCCACTTTTCCTTGACAACAGGGATGCAAGCAAATGAGAAATCCTTTCTCAGCCAAACCTGGAGGATCTTGTGGTATCTGCTCCTCTTTGGGAAGATGCAAAGCTGGGTTTTCCTGCTGCTGTTGCCATTTAGTGCTTGCCAGCATTTCTTTCAAGAGAGGAAACTCTTACTTTCTTCTGCCAGGATGTGGATTTGTTATTTGTATGTTTACAAGTTGCAGTCCCAAAGGTCAGGCTGGTGGAGGTCCATGTAATTAAGGCAGGTCTTAGCAAGTTGGCACAGCTGCAGCCTAACCATTATATTCCTATTTCAGCAAGGCTGAACGGGGGCTGCTTTGCCCTGTTAATGGACTTTGTGGCCCATACTGAGCTCTAACTACCCTGCTACCAATGACCGGGGGAGTTAGCTAGTAGGCAAAAAATGTATTGGTGATTGCAATACAGGAAGAATGATGTCTGAACTAGTGTCAAGACCATGTATCTTCAGGAACAAGCGGGCCATTGCCCTTGGAGTGGGCCATTTGGATGATACTGTACACCCAACCGTGGCCACGAGTGAGGGGAGAAGAGTGCTCCATAGATGTCCTCAAGAAAAGCAGACTTTTTTCCTTAAAAAAGGAGAAAGAGGGCACACGAAAACCATTGTAGTGCCAGACTAGGACTGGTGTTTCACAGTGCTGCTGCTTCCTTTTGAATAAATTATTTTATCTTTCTGCGCTTTCTTATCTCACCTGAAAAATAGGAACAGTACTCCCTTGTATCACAAGTCATTTCAATGCGTAATTAAAGAAGTCTAGTCAGAAGCTATGATGAAAATGCTCCGTACTTCCTTGTGGCTACTGAGACAATCCATTGTGTGTTGCCAGTTTCCCATTACTTCTAGGTGTTGAACCAGTTTCTTGTCGGGAGATAGCATGAGTGTGCTAGCAACATGCCTGAGAGGAATCACTGTGTGGCCATTGAGTTTATCCTCTCTGGACTAACAGAAAGCCAAGAGGTGAAGGTAACCCGCTTTTTTTAAGCACATTAATAGGGAATCTTGGAAGGATCATGTAGATGAATGTTGATCCCCCGGCTTCACACACTGTGTACCTTTCCCTCAGTAACTTGGCTTCTGTGGATTTCTGTTACTCCTCAGCTATCTCCCCAAGGTTGCTGGTGAACTCTTCAGCAGTGAGGCGAGCCACTTCAGTCAGTGCCTGTGTGGCACAGCTATTCACTTGTCTCCTCATGGCTAGTGCTGTGTGTCTCCTGCTGGCAGTAATGGCATATGACTGCATGTGGCTCTCTGTAACCCTCTCCTTTATGCAACTGTCATCTCCTCAAAAGCCTGTACACAGATGGTAATCATCTCCTCTTTCTTTGGCTTTGTCCACGCACTTGCGCAAACTATCTCCACCTTCACATTCTCTTTCTGTGACTTTGGTGTTATCGGTCATTATTTCTTTGACATCCCCCTAGGATCCAGCTTTCATGCTCTGACACCTACAGCAAAGAGACGGTACTTCACATTTTTGGTGTGTTTCGTGGCATCTTCACATCTCTGGCAATTCTCATCTCCTCCATCTACCTCATCTCCACCACCCTGAGGATCCACTCCTCCAAGGGCAGATGCAAAGCCTTCTCCACCTGTGCTTCCCATCTGAGAGCTCTCTTCTTGTTTTATGGCAGCACCGTTTTTATGTACGGTAGCCCAACATCCAGCTACTCATTGGACTGAGATAAATGGGCCTCTCTGTTCTCTACAGTGGTGGCTCCAGTGCTGAATCTTACCAGCTACAGCCTAAGGAATAAGGAGGTGAAGGATGCTCTGAGGAGAGTTTTAGGTCATATTAGAGAAACTTCAGCAGACTTGTTAGAAAGAGAACTTTGTTTGGGGAGAATTTATCAAAACCTTGGTACAAAGAGTAGGACTTCCAAGGAAGATTTGATCAGCTTCCAAGGGTGAGATTCAGAAAGGTACTTAATTGTTAGAAGGGATTTTAGGTGGACTTTTAACTGGTTGTATCTGCAACTTCTATCTTGAAAGACTGTGTTCCTCTGCTGCTGAAAGCTGGAGGAATCCTGACTTTTAACTTGCAAGTTCCAAGCACAAACAGGACTCCTGCCTGAGGAGTGCGTGGCACAGAATTGCAGTTCTCTGTTCTACTAGGAACGTTTGCTCATGTAGGAAAACCACCAGTCCGTCAAGATGAGAAAAAGCTTTCAGAGATATTCAAGAGGAGAAAAGAAATATGATTTGAATTTACGGCCACTTCTGCTACGTCTTCAGTATTTGAAAGGAGTAGCCTCTTCCAGTGCAACACACAGAACCTGAAGTTCTGGAAAGGAAATCTTGGAGAACAGACACCCGTGTTTTTGCCCCCCAAACACTAGGAAAAGTAACTGTCCCTCTTCTGTTAAATCCCCCTCTTCTGTCACTCATTACTACCTCCTTTTTCCCCTTCTGCCTGGAAACATGAAAAAACTACAGAAATGCAGAAAAGATTGACTTCTAATTTTGCTACCATTGTGAAGTAACAAGAACTTATTCCTGCTTTTCATCTCCACATATCAGCAATCCACTTGAGGCAACTGAGTGAATTGGTGGTTATTTCAAGGACATTGGACATAATCTGAAAGTTAATCAAGCTGCAATGTTCTTTCACTTAAAAGAATGACGGAATAAGATGGTGACTTACCAACTACATGTCTGGCATCAATGTGATTTTGAGAATAAACGACCAATCATTTCTGGGAGATGAGAAAGTTGGGAAAGGTTTTGGAATCCTTTTATCAATTCAACTAAGCTAGCTCTAAGGATAGGTGTTCTAGCGCTAAACGATGTTTCATCCCTTCTGGCTGAGTTTACAAATGCTGTCCCTCAGTTGGCAGAAGGAGTTGAAATCTTTATTGAGCTGAAAGTGACAGAATTAATCTCAGACAGGCGAGAGGTTCCTGCCTCTGCATAAGGTTTACAGTCAAAGGGGGATGGAAAGAGGTCTTGCGGATTCCCTTTGCATTTCACTGCAAGCCTGTTAGGGCTGTTATTTCCCCTGACTTCCTCTCCTTAAAGCTGTGCATAACTCTAGCAAAGATTGTGTCCCTGTGATCATCTATGGCACCCTAAAGAAGGATTTTACAAGTCTCAGGAAAATGTAGCCCTTTGGTCCTGCTAGTTGTCATCTTTCTGTTGCTGCAGAGGCTGAAGCTCAAGGTTTATCTCTTGTTTCTCATCATTAAGTATCATCAGATATGTGAAGTTCACAGTTTTTACACGTATCAATGTTGCGTTGTCCTTATCTTGAACAGAGAAGTGAGATTTTTAAACCAGATTTCTGAGGTGTCCAAAATTGTCTCTTTCAGTGGACTCCCAGCTTACAGGAAGGAAATAGCTTGAAAAGAAATCACAGGCATCATTTTATTTTCCTGTGTATGTTTACAGGTCTCTGGGAAGAGCAATGTACACTACTACTCTTCCAGAAAAAGACAGGTAGGTTGTCATCAAAGAGCTTCCCTGCACAGCAATGAGTCATGTCTGCACACCTCTCTCTGCGCTGATGTTTAAGATAGTCAAAGCCATCTAGAGCTAAGCATCAGCAGAACCGGCAGCATGTTTCAATCAAGAATCACAATCTCAAACCTAAATATGCTTTCTGACAAATATCATCAAAAAGAACAGATTTTCCGAAGCCCCACATTCATCTAAGCCCTGCATTCACCTATCCCTTAGTCTCCACCTCGAGAAACCCAGACAAAATTAGGGAATTTAAAATGTTAAAGAGCTGCTGTCTCTTCAAATCTACAGTTTGCTTTTCGAAGAAAGCCTTCTGATCCAACATCCAGAATCCTGTTCCTCTTCTTCCCTTCCCCAAATCTCAGTTCCAGGAGGAGATCTGGGAAAATCCCGGCCTTGAATCACTTGTCATGACAGCAATGCTAAAGTAAGTCCATTTGCGGTAGAACAGCATTGCCCAGAGTCAGGAGGTCGTAGGGGCATTTGGGGGTTTCCCTGCTGCAAACAGTTGAGGAAAACTCGATGAATCAAGAACAGTACTGTTAAGAATTTTAGGGAAATTTTCAGTGTTCAGCTAGGATTTAGGTTATATCTTATGGAGTATGGAGAGATATTAGATACCCATATTTCCACTGAGATACCTATTCCTTAGATCTTTATAGTGTAAAGCACCAGACGACTGGCCAAAGTATGAAACTTCATCCAGTCTCTAAATAAAGCGGTGAAAAATGTCCCGACAATTGAACTGGATTGTGGCTCCATCATTGACTATGGTATTTAACCGTGCTTGGATTGCTGCTCTGATAGATTATAAAGCTCAGCTATGACATAAGGCCAAGACCTTGGAAAGGTGTTAGCAGAGCTCCTTTAAATGAAGCGTTCCCAGAGACACCAGGTTGGCACAGACTGATGAAAATCAGAGTGAATGCCTGGCATTGGGGAACGGCCTCTGTGTCCATCAGTGTTCCTGGGAGCCTTGGAAAGTCTAGTACGGTGTATGTCACCCTTCACTGTAAGGCAGACACCTAGTGCAGCATCCTGCTCCTCTCATGCTCCTATTTTACCATGCAATGAATCGCAGTCCCCTCAAAGGTCTCTTGCTGTCTTCAGCAGCTCTCTCAAGTTGAGGCACCTCATGTCAGCACACCAATATATGTGAGATGAAACCTGCTTGTGCTGTGCCATCCTGAAGGATTTGCTTTCTCTTGGAAGTTTAGCACCACCATCACTTTTTTTGTGTGGAAACGTGAGCAGACACCACTCTCTGAAGCTCGTAGGAGCTAATGGGAAAGCATAACCTCTCAAAATACCTAGTTATTCCTCTTAATGCCAGGAGAAGCCTAGACCTGAGACTTACACAGCTCTAAGGTGTCTAAAGGTAAAAGCCACAATACCACCCCAAAGGCTCGGGTTTGACTGGTGACAATATCCTCACATCCTTGTGACTGACAGTTTCCAAAGAAAGATGAGAGCTACATGAAACCTTGAATTTAGTTTCAGTTCTACTCTTGTCTTCTGAGAAGATGGTGGAAGGGCGCATATAGATGAAAATGCATGGCCCAAGGAACAGAAGTGCAACAGTGATATGGGAGGTGCAGGTAGAGAGTGCTTTGAGACGCCCTTTGGAAGAGTGTGTCCTCAAAGAGACCAAAATAATGACGTAGGACACAACAAGAACAAGCAAAGAGCCTGAGGAAATCAGACCACTATTGGCAACCACGATGCAAGCAACCATGTAGGTGTCAGTGCAGGCCAGCTTCAGCAAAGCGTGTACATCACGGAAGTAGTGGTCGATCTCATTGGGCCCACAAAACAATAGCTGAGCGGTCAGCAGGGTCTGCACCAGGGAGTGCACACAGCCTCCCACCCACGAAGCTGCCACCAGCCGGCCACACACATGCTTGTTCATAATGCTTGTGTAATGAAGTGGCTTGCATATAGCAGTGTAACGATCATACGCCATTGCTATGAGGATGAACATCTCCGTGCAGGCAAAGAGATGGACCCCAAAGAGCTGTGCTAGGCAGCCCACAAAAGAGATGGTCTTCTTTTCAGCAAGAAGGTCATAAATGAGTTTGGGAACTGTGACAGTAGAGTAACTGATATCTACAAAGGACAAGCAGCTCAGGAAGAAGTACATGGGAGAGTCCAGCTGTTGACTGTTCTGTATAGTGATGATGCTAAGCAGGTTTCCAAGAATAACAGTGGCATAGAAGACTAAGAAGAATGTGAAGGATACTTTTGCTAATGCATCATCTTGTGTGAGTCCCTGGAGGACAAACTCCGTCACATTGTTCTTGTTCTTCACATACGTCACGTAGACAGGACCTGAAGCACAGAATAAAGCCACCTGTGAGGGCATCAGAGACACAGTGTTATCAGTACACATCCATATTGATCACTGGTATGTTCAATATCAATGTATTCCCTTTTATGCCTTTTGGGGAAAGTTTCCTTTCAAAGTCAATGCTTCTCTCAAGGAGTGACAGTTGATGTCTAACCCAGAATGTATTACTGATGTGTGTAATAGCGAGTTCCGTTTATTTGTTTGAGGGAGTTGGTGGAAATATCCTCCAGATTCATATTTCTGATCTTTGCCCCTTTTAAAAAGGAAGAGTAGTCACTAGGTTCCCTAAACATCCACTTTTGAAGTGTTGATTTGGAAATGAAAAACTGACTGAGAAGGATAGTACATGTTACCATTTGAGTCTCAACACATTAGTCATGCCCTAAGGAATTCTGCTCAAGCAGTGAACGTACCTTCTTTTTCAACCCTCTGAGGGAATTCAACAGAACTAGTCCTTACTAGTGCTCTCTGACTCTGGTAGAATGTCCATGCATTTTTGTGCAACCATCAGTGTTCACATCATGACACAAGGCAGCTGGCTAATTAACATCACTTCAACTATCAGTGTAGATCCTTCTGGAGGAGGTAAAGTGGACACCTACCTCATGTCTGTTTAGCAGAGATGTGCCTTTAGGCACCAACTGTCTTTAAGGCGCCCTAAGTGAAATCAGACCATGTTCAAGGCATGCCAGGAAACCTGAAGCAGGAGAGTCATTGTCCTATATGTGCTGTACTGGGCTACATCTTGTGTGGATTGGTTCCAGTTATTGCTCATGAGTTTCTGGGTTGCGACCACAGTCTCCAAAAGAGCAGGCTTGTATTTCCTCAGACCACCTTTCCTACAGTACGTGGGTGAATACTGGAGATAATCTGCATTAACGATGTGTCAGTAAGGTTTTTGTACACCTCAGCCAAGTTCTGGACCATGGAAATCCCCATAAACACTCCTGTGATGCCCCTGGGGTAATAAATACACCGCTGCTGAATCTCCTTTACTCACCAACACCATTGTATTCACCTTTGCTGCACTCTAGTGCAGTACGCAAGTATCTCTAGTGTTCAGTTTCTACACTGAAAAGATAGACGGCAAGAGCTGCATAACAATGTCCACAATACTGGCAAGTCCTTTGGGACCTTAATCCTGTTCCACAAACACAGGTCAATCAGTTCTTTCTCACAAGATCTCTGCCTCTTCCACCCTCCAGCTTTAGCAGCAGAGGAAATATTCTTTCGTGTCTCCAGCCCTATCTCCATGCCACTCCATGGGCAGAGGGAAAGCAGTGTGGGGAAGCCCAAAGCGTGTGTGTTAAGAGCATTGTTGCCACGATGTGTACAGCTAGAGGGGACAAGTTAAGACTGAGTACATAGGCAGTGCTGCAGCTACCTATTGACTCCTTGACTCTGTAACACCAGAAACTTCCTTTTGACAGATATTTCTGGAAATGGCATATAACTGAAAAATAAGCAAAGAAGACACCAATTAAATAAAGGGTAAAAAAAATAGAGTTCTTTCTACTTCATAAAATGCACCTCACAAAAGTCACTCAACAATAATGTCTCTTTTCAAAGGCAGGATTGCCTGCTATTCTCCTCTGATGACCTTCCTGGACCACTTCAGGCACTTTCATCAAAACCTCTCAGCTCCAAGCTGCTTCTTATGTGTCACGAGAGCAGTCCACATCTCTGCCAGGGCTGAAAACTACAGAGGATGAAACGGACAGCCTGAATGTCTAGCTCCATTTCTCATTCTGCAAAAGCAACTTCCAAGAGCATCTGCAAGAACAACTCTCTCTCTCCAGATGGGGAAGTTGTGGCAGAAATATTTCAAGTAAATTGCACAGCAGAAGGACAAGCTTACCAGAAGCAATGAGATCGCAGAGGCATGTGAAGTTTTCTTTGTCAGAAAGAATCAGTGGACGGGGAGCTAAAATATATATTTTGGACAGCTATTAGAGTAATCTCTACAGGGTGACTCTGGAGTGTGATCACCTAGACCATGTCACATTATGTGGGGGTTTGCTTGCTTTCTTGCTTGCTTTCCAATGCTGTCCAGATAAATGGACTTCATTTAGTATTAGCTATGTGCTTCTTTTGGAAACATTTCTATTTAAAATCAACGTCATGGCTGACCATGTGCAAGATTTTGCAAATGCACCCCCTGCATAGAACAGAGGACATTCAGGGAACCAGAGCATTTGCGACATTGTCCCAGGGTTTGGTCTGTAGATCTGCCGCTCTCCTGTGCAGGGAACACCTTCTTATCTTGAATCACACTTAAGCCATGTTAAGGTGCAACACAAGTGCAAGCAAGTGTTTATAGGGAACATGAAGTGAAGGAAGGAAAAAGAAAGTGCTTTAGTTACTTTCAGAGTGCATTACACAGATGTCTTTCTCCCTCACGCAGCTGATTTGCTCTTTTCCTCCTGGCAAGGTAGGAGTCAGGGCCCCGTGGCTCCTCATGGCTCCTTTGGCCTTGTGGAGAACCTTAGCTGCTAGAACCAACCTCCCTGTGGCAGCTTTGGCTGGCTCTGAGATGATTTAATCTTCCATATTCACATTTCTTCTCTTCCTTCCTGCAGCAGTAGCTGCTCCAGCTATTCCCTTGGAATACATGTTTCTTCCTTTGCCTGGGCCTGTAGATGTGCCCTGTTGGGCTAGGCGTTATCCTGCGTACAGGAATTATTCCCAAACAGCTTTTTTTTCATTGACACATAAAATTGTGCCCCCCAATGGTTTCTTTGCCCCCCAATGCTTTCCTTGCCCCGCAATGCTTTCTTTGGTGGCGACAATTTCCTACGGTGAGCAATTTATCTTTCACTTGGATCTTTGATTCTGTTTTAGTAATAAAAATTAAAATGCAAAATCTGAGGCAGAGATGAAGGGCAGAGGGGATGGCTAGGAAGGAGGGCATTAGTGACAGGTGAACTACTGCAGAAAGGCAGAGAGTTGCTGCACTGGAATGGGAAGGGGAGAAGCTTCTCCTCATATCACCTGCATCAGCAAATGACCCAGCCAGCATCTAATATCAGCAGTTTAATTGCTAACCCATGGATTCAGCATATGACAATGCAGTACTCCTAAGAAGGCATTTACTCCAAAGTAAAGGGGAAGGAAGCCTTTGGTACAATTGCTTCCAGCAGCAGGGGACCTTGAAGGTCTTGCAGACACCTTGGGCCATCGTTTCCTAGCTGAGTAGATTACAGAGTAGATGGAGTTTGTCTGACGGAAAGTTTACACCTGGGAGAGCTCGGACTAATGGGATGCTCTGCCTGGAACACATTTTAATATTTTTGATAGCATTCATTTATTTATTTGCTGGTGTCTCAGCAGTGCTTGGAAGCCCCAGTCCTGGGCCTGTGCTATTCAGAAAGAGAACATAAAGGGAATCCCTGCTAGTCACAGAGTTTACAATGCCATTCCAATCAAAACATGAACTTTCAGTGTCTTCCTAATTACTGCAACAGCTAAAACCAAGCTTTTCTTCAAAAGGGAGCTTTCAGTAAATTTTCCAAAATGGAATTATAGTGAGAGAGACTTGATTTTCTCAGCTCCTGAGAAAATGTTACCACAGTTCTACACCTCACCCTTTTCACGCCAAACTTTTCTATTCCACAGTTTTCTCATGGCACTTTTCATCTCCTCATTTCTCAGCGTGTAGATGAGTGGGTTCAGCATGGGCGTGATGACAGTGTAAAACACAGCTAACCTCTTCTCCTCCGAGAGACTGCTGGATGGGCGTATGTAGGTGAATGTGGATGGCCCAAAGAAGAGAATCACCACAGTAATGTGGGACCCACAGGTGGAGAGGGCTTTGTACCGCGCTTCGGACGTTCGCCTTTTCAAGGAAAACAAAATGACAATGTAGGATGTGACCAGGATGAAGAAAGAGACCAAACAAATCATTCCAGTATTGGCAACAACAATGATGCCCGCAACATAGGTGTCTGTACAGGCCAGTTGTAGTAGGGGACGGACATCACAGAAGTAGTGGTCAATTTTGTTGGGGCCGCAAAAAGGGAGGCTAACGGTTATGAGGGTCTGCACCAGGGAGTGCACAAAGGCCCCCACCCATGAACCCATCACCATCCAGCCACACACACGCCTGGTCATGAGGGTGGTGTAGTGCAGGGGTCTGCATATGGCAAAGTAGCGATCATAGGCCATCACTGTGAGGATGAAGATCTCAGCGCCGCCGGAGATATGAAACCCAAATAGCTGTGCCATGCAACCCCCAAAGGAAATGGTTTTCTTCTCAACAAGGAAGTCAGCAATCATTTTGGGAGCTGTGACAGAAGAGAAGCAAATATCTGCAATGGACAGGTGGCAGAGAAAGAAATACATGGGGGAGTTCAGACGCTGACTGCTAACTACAGTGACAACGATGAGCAGATTTCCTGCCACAGTAACAATATAGAAGAACAAAAACGCCACAAAACATATTTTCTGCACCCCTTGGTTCTTTGAAAGGCCCAGAAGAATGAATTCCTTCACACTGCTTACGTTCTCCATGTTGATCAGACGGGTGCCAATATGCAATATACAGCTTATACACCTGGGAAAACAAAGACAGACACATGGTTCATCAGCATTTTTTTCATTATTAATAATGAGTTCTATATCAGAAGTGGATACAAACCAAGAAAGATATAGCATTGGTATTAAGCTTATGAAGTGTTTAGTTTCTGTCATGTATTTTTTTTTAACGGCTATTTAATTCTCCACGGTACAAAGCTTCTGCCATGGCTTTGGTGGCACAGAGATAGGTGCACTCTGTGATATGTTCCTTAATCTTGGTCCTCCAGGATTTTGAAGGACTGGCTCCATGGCCGATAGCCTTCCATGCACTAAGGACACGGCCAGAGTGTTCACCTTGGGCACTACAAGGCAGATAATGCAGCATGTTTGCCCTCAGGGGAGACAAAGTCCCTGACAGCAATCTTTGTAAAATGGGTGTCTTTAAGAATACCTGGAAATATTGCTCAGAATGATGATTTGCTTTATAAGTACACATGATCTTTGAATTCTTGTTTAGAAGGGAAATGTACCCACAGGCAGGGAAAAGCACTCTCTTGTGTATATACATTTTGAAACGTAAATATGAAATGTCACAGGCTGAAAAAGGAGTTCTGGGAAGGTTATCTATCATGGAGGGGAAAAAAATTGCACATATGACTTAATGGAGTATTTCACATTGTTCTAAATCTCAGCATTGTTTCTATCAGAGGAAGGAAGAATGAAAGACGCTTGTGAGATCTTCTGTCCCAGCGTTGTACTGATTTTACCTAGTATGATTTTTGATACACTCTGAGTGATCCTTTCAAGGGTTAACTTAGCTTAATGAAGCTAATCTAACTAAACTCCTTCAACAGCCAGTATAAGTCTCTCTATAGGCTGATTCAGAATGACTAAATTAGGGTCCTTTGCAGAACCCTTTTTTCCTCCACTCACTATGAGGAGCTTAAGCAAATTAGCACCACCAGGTTAGAATGACCCTCAGAGAATAATCCCTTTTGGTGCCAGAAAGTAGCGCAGAGCTTTTTGCAATGCCATCCACCTTTTTCAGGTTATGGCTGAGCTCCTTGTCCCTAGGCATTTCTACATCCATACAGTTTCTCATTCGAGACAAGGTCACATTCCAGCATAAACATGGGACTTCTTTGGTTCACCCTGTATTCCAGCTACAACCCATAGAGCATTACATGTCACTAATAAATGAGTAGCCTACACCTTTAGAAAGAGTGTAACGTTTCTAGCTTGCCTTTATGCACCCAGACCACCAGAGTTCCTTTGGTCAAAGAAGTCTGGGAACCACCAGATTAAACTCTTCACAGAGAGTTTAAGGTCAGCCAAAAGCAGGCACTCTTTTAATAAAAATATCCACTGTATGGGCTTCCTTCTAGGATCCAAACATTCCCCGTCAGCTGGTGTTAAAATGCACCATTTTAAGTCCTGCAGAATTACATCACAACCAGGTCTTCTCATTTGTATTCGTGATCTGTGAGCAAATCTGTGGAATGATTCAGTTAAGCCAATTTATCTACCAACTACTTCAGTCTGCAGCATAATCAGAAACTCTCATGCAGGCACAAAGTGATGAAGCATCCACAGGAAACACTGAAACTGAGAAAAGCCAAGATTAGTTTCAAACCCACAAAGTGAAGCCGAGAGAGGAAGTGGGCAAAGTTAGGGACTTTTCCTATGCTTACAGTTGTACTTACACTAGATGAAAGTTTTTCAAGCAGAACGGTAAACTTTGCATGGATGGTTCCCCTTCAGATATTTCTACAAGGAAAAGGATCAGTAAGAACAATGGGAGGTCATTTTCTCCCTCGTCTTATCAAGTCATGATCCTTTCTTCCCCTATTCCTTCCATTGAGCAACAACGTAGCCAGAGCATGACTGGAAGCATACCACAGCAATCGCAGGGCCATATTTGGGCAGTCAGAAAGGAGTGACCAAGAGAGAAATGGTCAGGGGAAACTACATGCCTGAATACCAGCAGATGGCAAATTCCTGAACTAAAAACAAGGTGTGCATCTACAAAAGGACCGATTCACAATTCAGACAGCTCGACTATGTGTCTTGCTTGATAAGGTCCTTTCCATCACCACCAAACTGCATTTAACAAACTACCCATCTGTCTGATCTCATCTCATCGACCTAAGCCAGGTAGGCACCTGTACCTAAGCTAGGCATATTACACCTGACCAGTCTACTTGTAGATGTGATGAATCATGTGCTGCAGGTACCTGTTTCTCACTGTTGACTTTAAGAGGATTACTAGAATGACTAATTCAGTAGAGGATTGCCACCAGTTATGGCTTATCTCTTCAAGTGCCTTTGCAGGGGTAGACCTGAGCTATATGACATAATGCAATCAGCTGCAAAATAAAATGAATCTCATGTGTACTCTTAACATCTCAAAAAGGGTGAGAAATTGCACCATCTCCTTACTGCATGCATTCTTCCCTAAAATCTCAGGTGGTTATGGGAAACAAAAGAATAATATCGAAGCAATCGAATCTGCGGCTGTAGAACTAGCTCTGTATATGATTCTAGCCAAAGATAACTAGAGACAGTTGATAACTTCAGTGGAAGTTTCTTTCTGTATTATCACATTTGTTCAAGAAGAAAGGAAAGGGAAGAGGAAAGCAAAGCGAGCAAAGCAAAGCAAAGCGAGAAGCCAGAGAAGCTGCAAAACTTACCTCACCTGTGTTTAGAGATCTAATTTTTTGTGTAAGGGCTGTACAACTTTATCTCCTCAACTTCTGTCTCTCCTGGTATGAATGTGTTAGAGCACAGCACCTTTAAAGAACATAGAATGGCTTCTGGAAAGCTTCCAAAACTTGCTTAGGAGGTGGCTGTTAGTGTATAATCCAATCCCATCTAATTTATTACTTGCTTTCATGTGTCACAAGTGTATCTTGATGTTTCCTGCCTGTGTGAGAAGTGGTTTAATAGGCTGTGTGGATGATGTGACCTGGGTGTGCTGAATGACACTTTCATATCCCAGCAGCTGCACAAAGGGCTGAGAAGAAAACCGTTTAAGTACCAACTTTTAACCCTCTCCCAGGAAATCTTCCACCTGAAGGGCTCTTGGGGCTGGAGGAGGGAGGGGTGGAGGCTTCGTGAAGGCAAGGCGTGAAAGAAAGGGGCAAAGGAGGAGAATGAGTTCTGTCTTGACTGAAAAGTTTAAGTAAATATATTTTAAAGAAACAGTTGTCAGTCAATGCTTTTATAATGATATCACAAAGGCATTTCAGGGTTTCTCCATAAGAAATAACAGTCAAAGGAGTAGCTGAGTATTCAACTGGACAAGCATATGCATGGACCTATGCAGTTAACGCTTCTCGGAGTTCTTCCTTACTCCGAGCTGATAGTTGTATGGATTTCCCATGTGTAAAGGGCCATTAGGTCCACTGCTCTGGCTTCCTAGCATTGTGAATGCTAAAACAGTCCATTTGTAATCTAGATATTTTCTCTCCTTTTTTCACTTCTGTGTATTCCAAAACACATGTAAAAGAGAAATCTTCATTAAAGGAAAAAAAGAAAGAAACCTCAAGCTGTAGGAAGAGTCACCATCCTCCAGGGATGGTAAAGAATTCCTATCACAGGAGTCTTTTAAGGACAGGTTGGGCTCATTTCTCTCAGGAGTGGTTACGATGAAGTTTTTATAGGGACAGAAGATGTCCTGGGTGACCTCTTGATGACCCTCCAAGTCCTATCTCACCAGAAATTTCATCACTGGAAATCCAGTGAATAAAGCCTCTTTGCAAGAATTTGCATGTTTTAACAGAGGTCAGTGAATTACCAAGTCAGTCAAAAAAGTCCTTCATTTACGCATTGGGAAACTGAGGGAGGAAGTCACCTATTTAATGCCAATGGAAGTCAGCAAATTTAACCTGACTTAGTCACTCTAGGCTCTTCTGCGGAAAAAAATGAATGTCTCTGGAGGCAGATGCATCTGATCTACCTCAGAACTGATTTTAGGATGCGATTAGGTCTTAAATGGACATCTAGCTTTTAAACAAAATAACTTAGGGCGGACAAATCTCACTGTCACGATGGGCCCCATCTTTCTTAACCTGAGCAGCTGCAGTCAAAGGTGAACCTATGAAATGAAACCAACGAAGGAGGACAGCAGAGAGGTCTCATGGTTTCTAGTGAAATCTCTGCTAAAGCAATATTGTAATCAACCATTAAAGGGCTTCTCCAAACCTTGTTAACTGGCATGAAATGGCTTCAGGAATACTGCTACTCCGTAGAATTAAAACAAACAAAAAAGAAAAGTTTAGACCCCTGTTAGTTCTTTGAATGTTCTGGTGCAGACATTTTCCCTTCTTTCTCTGCCCTCAACTTAATTTCAAAAAATCAGATTTAGATCCATTCCTTTTAAATCCAGCCCTTCACTTGCTCACAAACTGTTTTAGTGTTAATTCGATCCACGCACCAGCCAACCCAGAAAGAGAGTAATGGAGACACAAAGGAGGGAAGGATTGAGGGCAGGAGCCAAAAAAAACAAAAAACAAATAGAAAGTCTGGAGAGCTGGATGGAGAGGCAGAGAAATGCCCTTTCAGCCCTGCAGCAACAGGCAAGTGCCAGTGCCAGGAAGAGAGGTGACCCTCCCAGCAGCTACTGGGAAGACAGTGAGATAAGGTGCTGTGGCTGGGAGCTGAAAGCTTTCTCAGAAGCACTAGGGTGAGAGGCCTTGCATGGCACTGCGTAAGGGGAGCGAGGCATCCCCAGTGTGGGGCGAGACGGTGGTGGGGAAGAGATTTGGCACAGGGACAGGAGGGTGGCTGATGGCTCAGCAGGAGCTGCGTGCTGCAGCCACATAGGGAAGGGGAAAGCTCCTTACAAGCACCTTTCTCTCCACTGCCTGTACAGGCAGCCTAGGGCAACTAACTCATCTGCAGATGGCCATCTTGGGCGAAAGCTGGGAGTGATGAGTTGAGATGTCCTCTGGGGACAGCGATGGAGAGGCTCAGGGTGTAGGTGAGGAATTGGTGCTCTTTCTACACACACAGAAGCACCACGCATCACTCCAGGACCCCTGTGTGTTGACCAGAGCAGCCGTGGCACCAGCTGAACGGTCCCCTAGGTGTTCAGGCCTGAAGGATGTTTCTATACAAGCCCAAAATAGCCAGGATGAAACTCATCCCTGCTGAGAGTGGCCTCCCAGGAGCTGCCAGAATGCCCTGGAGTCCTGCAGGCCTGACCTCAAGTCAAAGTGAGGGAAGAGACTCCCTGTAAGGTTCAGGGTCCCAAAGACATGCCCAACATCCTGGGTCACTCTTCCTCCCCGCGCTCTGCATGCTCTGCATAGCCATGCTCTGTGCACCATGTCCCCTTCCACAAGGGGAACCACGTAATGAGAAGAGGCACTGGCACGGTGTGCAGAGAAGGATCGCTCTCACCCAGCTCCCTGGTCCCCAGCACAGCCCTGCTCGGAAGGGGCACATCACCAGCTGAGCTGCTCCCACTGCAGTGGAGATGCCCTGGCTCCGCTGGGGGCTGAGCACTGCTGCCCACCTCCCCTCAGTCCCCTCTGCAGGCTGCCCCACCCTCCCACACCTCCTCCCCAGCAGGGATTTATACAGCAGTCTCTGCAGCAGTGTCTCTGGGCACTTGGCTTCCTTCTCCGCACATTGCTTTCTCTGGAAACACTTGTCAGAAGGTGACTTTCCCAGAGCCATGGTTGCTCCGGACCAGAAAGTAAATGACTGGGTTGGTGCTGCTGTCCCAGAGAGATGAGCCAGGGACCACCAAAAAGGGGAATTTACCAATGTTTGGCATGCAACAGCACAAGGGCTTCATCCACTGATTCTAATCCCATTCCCGGCATGAACATGTTGCCTCAGAGATTAAATGTCGTGGAGTACAGAGGGCTGCAAATGAGCTTTTCTCTGCAAGAGATTCTTGTCTCACAGAATCTCATCCATCAGCCTTATGGAGACTGCATCTTTACTGCTCACTTGTCTTTCCTTCCTTCCCTTCCTTCCTTTCCTTTACTCCTTCTTTCTGAGGTGTTTCCTGGGGAAAGACGGAGATCTCGAGAGGCTGCACACACACTACACGTGCCGCAGGCCCTGCTCACCCCCCAGCACAGCAACACCATGGGAGAACTGGGAAAGGCACCAAGACAGGAAACAAGGGCAGGCAAAGGAGAGCACCACCTTCCCTGGCAGGGGCTGCTCTGCAGAGCGAGGGGGACATGCCCAGGCTGGGGGAGAGAAGACAAAGACCTCTGAGTGAGGGCTGCACACTTCTGTGGGAGGGAAAGAGGGAACACTTCTTCCCTGCTTCAAATTTGACGAGGACACGGCGTCAGAAAAAGACGTGATCTGGGGGCAGGTTCAAAACACAGCTCTGGGGACTTTCTCATACAGCCGGTCACTGCCCGTGGAAATCACAGCTGTGGGGTGCTGAGGGTGCCGGATGTGTGCGAGAGGCTCAGACCCCGCCTGCCGAGCTCAAGGGAGAAAGACCTCGGGACATCTTCTTCACAGGGGTGTGTGCGCAGCCAAGGAGGTGCCGGGGGTGCAGAGCCTGGCAGACCACAAGAGACGGCCTGCAAACTGACCCCCAGCTGTGCTGCTGGGGCCGGGGCCTGCCTGCAGTGAGGCAGCCCAGCCGCTCACCTGCTCTTCACACCAGCAAAGGGGGGCTGCAGCGGAGAACCCCGTGCCGGGGCAGCAGGGTGGGCACAGAGAGCAGCTCTCGCAGCAGACGCTGCTCCCTGGGCCCGAGGGAGGTGACCGCTGACCAAATGCTGACCCAGCTGCATTTCTGCTTCCTGCTGGCAGGGTTCCCCTCCAGTTCTTGCTCAGCCTTGCACTTCAGCACAGGGACAGCAGGAAGAGGCAATCCCCCTCTGGTGGTCCACCACCACCACCACCACCACCACCACGTGTTGGCATTGCCGCTTTCACCCTGCCTGAAAACTTGTTTCCCCGAGTCGGCCAAAGCTCCACCAGAGCCTTCCTGTGAATGTGGCTCACTTCTCCTGAGCGAGAGAGCCCCAAGAAGACCACAAGGGCTTGTTTGCTGGCAGAAGAAAGCCAAAGTTTATTGGGCGAGGACCAGGACCGTGGTGGAGGTTGCAAAGGGGAATACAGGCAGTGCTTGGGGACCAAGTCCAGCAGAGCAGCACTATGCCAGGCTTGTGGCCCTGTCCCCACACCCAGCTTTGGTCACCTCCCTGGTGGCAAGAGGGCCACCAGCCATGGCGTGGGGCTCTCCGTCTCCTCCCGGGCTGCCTGTGGAGATCAGCATCTCCACTCCTGCCTTGCCAGCAGGGATCTACACAGTGGTCTCCACAGCAGTGTCGCCGGGGCCTTGGCTGCCCTCCTCACATGTTGCTTTCTCTGCAAACACTCGCCGGAAGGCCACTTTCACAGAGCCCTGCAACCGGCGCTGACGGCAGCTCCTGACAAGGAAGTAAATGACAGGATTGATGCTACTGTTCAGAGACGCCAGCAAGAAAGACAGATTTTCAGGAAATAATTCTTTTGAATAAGCAACACTGAGTATTATTTCTACACTGTAAGGAAACCCAAAGGCAAAGAAGAAGAGGATGTTGAGCAAGATCGCAACAAACAGTCTCCCAGGGTGACGCCTCTGTGAGCCATATCAAAGTCTGATGAGCAGGATCAGGTTGGAAAGGAACGGGAAGAAAGAAAATGAAGAAATTCACAATGCCTAGTTGTAGAAATATATGTCAACAGTTCATATTAAAGGGGGAATAACAACCCAGAAAAAACAAGCAAACAAAAAGTCCAGAAAGAAACCAGATTACCCCCCCCACAATTCCGGACAAGCACTTTGGGCGACGGCATCGGTGCCAGACTGGGAATAAAACAGACAGACACCTCTCCATGCTCATTGCTGCCAGGAGATACATGCTGGTAAAGTACCCCAGGAGAAACAGATCCATCAGGAGATATTTGGAAAAGATATAGTTATATAATGGAGAACAAGAGATTTCTATAACCATGTCTAGCGGTAATATAACAAGAAGAAAGAGGAGCAAAGAGAAGTCGGTGATGGCCAGGTTCAGAATGTAGACGGTGAAGGGGCTCTTCTTCATGTGAAAGCCCAGGAACCACACAACCATCCCGTTCCCCACTAGCACACACAGAGACACTTGAAATTATCACCGCTCTGTAATCTCTTATGCACTGAGATTCTGCAGTCCTCTGAGAGTTTGTGTATCCTGTGGCCGTGTAGCTCAGAGAAAGGGCTGTTGTGTTGGTGTCCACCATGGTGAAGCCCCTGCTGTCGGTGTCGTCTTGTCCCTCTCCCCTCTCCCGCCACCTCCTAGGGGAGACAAGGAAGGAGAGAGGAGATCAGGGGCATCAGCACTCCCAGCACTCGCCTTCCCTCCCCACTCCCCCATGCCAAGCCCCGGGCTGGGGTGGGAAGGAACACCTCCCCCCGTGAGTAACCGGGAAAGCCCTGAAAAGAGCCTGTCTTGGGGCAGCAGGGAGAGGTGGAGACAGGCTGGAGGTTCGGGGCAAGAGACATCTGGGAGAAAAAGAGAGACAGAGAGCAGTGCGGATGGGGTGGAATCGCTGCAAACAGGGGATGTCAAAAAGGAGGGGTCTTGGAAAGTCCCAAGAGCAATGGAGAGCTGCTCCCACAAGATCCACCTAAGTCCACAGCCTCCTCCGGGCACAGAGAGCCCATGTGTAAACATGCAGAGCTCCCTGAGCTGCTTAGCCATGAGCTTGCAAATTGACACCAGCCTCATCTAGCTGTCACCACGGCTCACTTTGGCCTCCATTGAAAAGGGAAAGCTGCTTTTTCCTCTGCTGGAAGCAGGTAGAGTAGCAGGACTGAGTACATGGCAGAGAGGGGCTTGCCGTGAGCACAGCTGGATTCCTGCCTGCTGCAGGATGTCTTGCAGTGTGGGATAGCACTTTTAAACCTTCTGCTGCCTTGCAGGAGAGAGGGAAAAGAAGAGCTTGGTATTACAGAGCTCCGCCTTTGTCCATTGCCTGTGTTACATGGAAACATCACCTGGTAGATGCCTTGTGTTTTCTGCACATCACTGCTCCAGGGGCAACCAGAGTGACCAGACTTCCCTCAATTAAGCTCCTTGCGTTGGAGGTAAGCCACTAGAATCGTGTGCCTTTACAGTTCCCTCCGCACCAGCAGAGTGACTTTGGAAAGCAGTGATTTCTAAAATGAAGCACCACATGCATTTCCCACGCGCAGTCTTTGTTCTCTTGCCTAGTCAACGATAGGAAGTGCCAGGACCATGGAGACTTTGCCTGAGTGCCAGGCAAAGGTGAGCAGTCCATTTGCTCCAGCAGATTCCTGCAGTGCACTGGTATGCGGGATCTTAGCAAATTGCAGTCAGCTTCTGCAGGAGAGTAACTTGGCCCTGCCTGGGGGGAGCTCAGGGGAGCCAGCTGGCAGGCAGCAGCGCAGGAACCCCATGGCGCTGCCTGCTGCCTGCAGGGACACTGCGATGGATAGCGCCAAATCAAAGGGGAATCTGGACAGCCAAGGGAAAAATGTGTTGGACTTTGTGCGAGTAGCAAACATGTACCGAGGCTGCAGGGGAGTTTTGCTAGGGAAGATGGAAGAAGGGGTCTGAATGCATGGAGACAGATGCCACTTGCTCCCTGGAGGAGCCTGGGAGGAAGTCTCATGTGCAGAGGCAGAGAGGCCAGGCGGGCAGCGTGCCTCACCTCTTCCTCGGTCAGATTGCTTGTGCCTGGCTGTGGCTTCACTGGATCAGAGCAGCAGCCTAAGACAGCCCTGGAGTGATGGCCCACTGGGCAGGTGCCGGGTCGCTGGATGCAGCACAACCCGTTGCAACAAACCTCCCTGCGGCATATAGAGCCACAGCTTCCTTCCTGGGCCCAGGAGTCTCTCCAGCACATGCTTGGCTCTCTCCGCTTTTTCCCTGGAGCCTCTCCCAGATTTCTGCGTGGCTGATGCTGCTCACTGGTGGCCCTTACTGCTGAGAGGCTGCACTGTAACCATGACAGGTTTCTTGCAGGCCAGCAGGTGGAAATGCCCTCCCTTGCTCCCACCGGGCAGAGAAGATGGACTCCAGAGCAAGGAAACCCTCTTGGCAGCAGCAGCAGCAGCAGCAGCGCTTGCTTTCTCTGGCCGTGACAAGTCTCTGCTACAGCCAGCAACTTGGAAGAGACGGTCAGCAAGGCAGGGCCAGATGTGGAGGAAGCTGTCATGGCATACTCACTTCCAGAGCATCAGAAGCAGGAAAAGAGAAATTATTTTGCAGAGACATGGCTTGGAACCCTTCTATCTGCAGGACCTGTGTTGAGCCACAAATAGAGGTGCTGAGAGCTTCCTCTTGGTGTGGGACAATTTCATTCTGGGGCAGTGGTGGATGCCTTCTGCGGAGGAGGCAAGTGCTTTTGAAGGCCCTCCAGCAAGAGGATTCATCTGTTGCTCGTTCCGAAGTGGAAGGAAACACACAGCCACATCACCAAGTCCATACTTGTCAGTTCCCAGCACACTCTCCTCCCTAAGATGCAGGTGCAAATCCCAGGCTAAGAGGTTTCTGAACCTCTTGAAGCCACAGAGGGCTGCACTGATGCTCCCGTTGTCCGGGGCAAGCGCACTGCATTGGGTAGCGCTGCCCTGCCAGGGAGTGCTGGGCAAGCACCTAGGCAAGCAGCAGCCCCACTCGGAGCACTACCATTCGACACCAGTGCTAGCAGCAAGGAGAGAGAGCAGGAGGGAGGGCTTTTCAAGTGAAAGGGTAGAAGAGGTGGAGGAGCAGGAGCGCCTGGGCAGCAGCCCTCTCTGAGGGGACACAGTGAGTCAAATGTAAAACCACATCAGCAAAGGTTGTGTCCCTTGAGGGATGCTCACAGTTTTAAAGCTCGGGTGGTTGTTTCCTTCGTAAGCGCTTAGCTGCCTTGGAGTTTCTCCAAAGTCTGGGGTAAAGTGTGTGTGGCGCCTTCAGCTGTTCGCTCTCGGCTCTTCCTGCTGCATCGCACAGCACTGCACTGCACAAAGGGGAAGGGCAGGAGCGCTCTCTCCTCCCGATTTTCTTGCCTGCTGTTTGCTTGATTTCTGTTTGCAGCAGGCAGAAGCAGGAAAAGAAAGACGACGCTCCCACGGCCACTTGCTCTGCGATGGACGTCTGCCAACGGCCATCTGCCAGGGCAGCTTTTGGATCTGCGCTCAGAAGGGCAGGCTGTGACCAGCCTCTGGCAGCTCTCCGTTGGGAAGAAGGCCCATTACCGCTGCCGATCCAGGCAAGCAAGCCTGGCAAGGGAGTTACCATTGCCCCAAGCCGATTTCTTGTGTTACAATGCCAGACGCGAGCCTTTAAAGCAGTGCAATGAACACGCTGCTCGCATCTGTGGCGAGGGCGCTGAGCCTCGGCGGGGCGAGCAGGAGAGCGCTGGGGAAGAGCAGCGCGCTGGGCTGGAGCGCCGCGGCTGCGGGGCGCGCTAGCACAGGCTGCGGCCGGGCGAGGCGGGCCGGGGCAGCGGCGGGGCAGAGCGCGGGCGCCGGGCGGCGAGGCGTCGGGGCGCGGGGCCGCTGCGCGGAGCCGAGAGCGCGACAGGCGCGGCAGGGGCGAGGGTGCGGGGGCAGCCGGCGCCGTGGGCGCTGCAGCCCCGGGCAGGCTCGCAGCCTCGGCGGGGCTCGGGGGCGCTTCCCGCCGCGAGGGCGGCTCCCGCCGCGGAGCGCGGCTGCCGGCGGCGCTGGGGGTCGCGGCGGGTGGCGGCGGGTGGGGGCCGGGTGGGCGCTGCGGGCGGGGGTGGGCGCCGGGGGAGCCGGGAGCTGGCGCGGCTCGGCTCGGCTCGGCTCGGCTCGGCTCGGCTCGGCTCGGCGCGGCTCGGCGCGGCTCGGCCGCCCGGGCGGAGAGCTGTGCCGGGATAGCCGTGCCCGGCGGCGGAGCGGCTGCCGGGGGCACTGGCGGGCCGAGAAGGGGGGCCGGGGCCGAGGCGAGGGACCGAGAGAGCGCGAGCGCCCCTTGCCGCCGAGCGGGCGGAGGAGAGCTGCTGGGGGGGGCAGCGGGCAGCAGGCAGCGCTGCGGGCTGAGACGTGCCCGGCGCGGGGCGCCCCGAGCACAGCAAAGTGCCGCTGCCTGGGGAAGAGTTTTCCTCCCCGACGCTTGCTGCAGCTTTGTTTTCCTTCTCTGAGAAGCCCTGGGGGCGCGAGCATGTCCGAAGAAGAATGACCTCTGCGCTGCCTTGCAACGTTGCCTAAATGACAGCGGCATAGGCAGTAGCCCAGGCGACACCAGAAAAAACGCCTGTCACCGTTTGGGCAAAGATGGTCGAGTTTTCCGTTGCTTTCTTTTGAGAGAGGCACTGAGATTACTTGGAAGACGTCCAGATGTGTGTAGGTCAAAGGCACTGACGACCATTGGTCTCCTAAAAATGCCAGGCACGAGACTTTCAGGCAATGCACATGCGAAAGGAAGGCCAAACACCTCGATGTCAACAGATCATGTATGTATACGCAATAGGTATGGAACACCAACAGCAACAAACAGCCAGTAAGAAAGCTTAAAAGGATTGATATGAGCTTTATTGGTATAGCCTCGCTATATTTGGATATATATACAAACAGATGTCTTTATATGATAACTACAGGCTCTCTTCACTGAATTGTGCACTGAGGACTAAACAGCAAATAATGAAAAAGAATGGCAGAGTAGAAGCATGTTTCCTGTTACTGAGCATGGGAGAAGTTTTCAATTTCTTCCTTCATTTCCTAAAAAAAGATTAAAAAAAAGATAAAAAAGGAATAATAATTGCCACCTAAACACAGGCAAACTTGCTATAAACTGGAATAGAAATGTAAGATCCTGTAGCTAGCTGCTTTGTATAAAATGAAAGTCTGAGTAGATGCCTTCCAGGTGGAAGTCAGCAACTCGTATGTAACACGGACTGCTAAGCAGGAAAGAGGAATAGCGAATAAGCAGGATACCCACTGTGCACAAGGAAGAAGTGCAGAACAGTGACAGGAAGTGCTGTGTAACCAAAGTACCTCTATCAACTGCGTTTTGTCATCGTCTTGCCGATGGCGGTAAACACACTGGCTGAGCACCAGATGTAGTTTTTCGAGGTGGCAGATGTTGCAGTGCTTTGTTGCGTCGCCAACGACATTCAGCAGTTGCTGAAGAAAAAAGGGAGACAGTACAAGTTTGCGTTAGCACGAGATCATTTGAATAGGCTCTCGATGTGTTCAGACACAAAAGAAAATGGTCCCACACAACTCGCATCCTCCTTCCTTGTATGGCTAAATAAAGAAGGAGTGAAACGTCCAAGAACAGACTAAATATCGCAGCAGATTTCCATGGAGGAAATGAGCTGCTGTGTCCGACTTGCGAGAAAAAGCAAGGCTCCAGTTTCAGCTAGCATCGTGCTGCTCCTCAGGCTATCACCTCCATGATCCTAACTGCAAGTGAACTTCTCTGAGAACAGCGGGAACTGCCATGGCCCGTTTTGTAGTAAAGGACAGCGGCTGCCACAGCAAAGGCCCTCTTGCCTCAAGGGTCGTCAGCAGAGCGGGAAGCAAAGGTGGATCAGTGAGCTCCAACCTACCCTGAGAGAGATGCTGGTTTCCTTCTCAGCAGGGGGTGAGCATTTCCTCCTCTTCTCTGCTAGGCTCTCTGAGGGCGATGCGTTCCTCCTTCGCTTTTGTCTGCAGGCAGCTGCACAGAGATAGGAGAAAAAGCAAGCCAAAGCATTAGCTAAGCAGTTCTGTCTGCAAAATCTAGCACCGTCATCTTACTTGGTGCACAAGGGAAATGGTGAGAGGGACTGAAGTACCATTGTGCTGGCTCACTACATGCATGTGTTGAGGGAGAGAGGGCAGCAAGCGAAGGGGGTCCAATTGTTATTAGAATTAAAAAGCGCAAGAACTATTAGATTATATCATGCATAAAAGAATGCCCTTGAAGATTTTGTGCACAGAGCAGACTGTAGACCGAAGGCATGAGCACAAAGCAGGGTAATAAGCTCAGGTGGCTTCGTCTCTCATCACAGGAAGTAAAAGAGGTGAGAAGCAGAAAAGTCTTTGGAGACAAGCTCTCCTTCCCCTGTGTTCCAAAAGCAGAGGTTGCCTAGGCCTCACAGACAGACGGCCATGACTTGGTGCGGGGGTGGCGGGCAGGAAGGCAAGAGGGAGAGGAAGAGAAAAAGGAAGCAAAAGCAAAGGAAAAATCCTCACTGTTTCCTATTACCATAAGAACTTGTGGAGTGTTCAGCAACTGCTCTAAACAACATGTTACATTTGAGGAGTTAGCCGTTGCGGGGCCATCGAGGCCAGTGTTTTACAGTGTGAGCCAAGCTCTGTGGCTGGGCTTTATTTCATAAGCACATTGAGTGACTGTCCTGGGGACTGACCTCACATGCTGCACCTGATTTGGAAATGGAATGCCTTTGGCATAAAGCCACCAGCATCAGCAAAAGCAGCTATGCCATGACAAGAGGGAAGATATCAATGTCATTGGCACCTTATCCAAAAAAGGAAAAAAGAAAAAAAGAAAAAAGGAAGAAAGGACTTGCCAGTAGAAAGGGGTGTACTGGACTCTGCAGGCACCGCTGGCCATGTCTCATCCCCTTGCTCCTCGAGCTGCCTCTCTTCCTCCTCTGTCAGCAGTCGAGGCTCAGGTGGTGATGCCACAGGCAGGAGGACTTCCCGTGCCTGACAAGCTTCAGTCAACCAGAAAAGGTTAGCCAAGTGATGATGCGCGGACACAAGCAGAGTAAACCTTCGTGCCAGGAAATCTATTACCAAAGCAAATGCCGAATGGCTGCTAAGCTAGAGATAGCAACGCTGTGTTTGTAGAATAGGCTCACCTGCTTTCTTTTGTGGTGCAGCAGGCTTAGCAGCTTGCTGGACAAGCAAGTCCTCGAAAAACTTTCTCCCTTCCTCCTCGCTAGGTGACTGGACATTGAAAACTTCTCCGTAAAGCTCAGAAAATAAAGCTCGTACCTGAGGTGGGAGGAGAAAAGACAGCGCAGCCGTAAGCCCCCCCCCCCCAAATTTGTGTTCTGCTCCACAAAGATGAATTCCTTTTCCAGTGAAGCTGAGGAATGCTTTGAATAAGGGAGAGACTAGAACAAGTTTGCTTCTTGGCCTTAAAGGCGAGATTGTAGTGGGTCAGCAGGGCAATTTAGGGCATCTTGTTTAAGGAACACCTCTAGGATTAAAGCTCTGTGAAGCGACCTGAGGTTCCAGTGCTCCAAGGGAGGACACTGAGCATCTCCTAGGTTGCCTGTTTTGGATTTACTTGCCTTGCTGCCCTTCATGTTGAAGCCTTGTGGCAACTGCAGAGGGAAGAGATGCCAGCAGGGTGCCCTAGTAATGCCGGTGTTGAATGGCTTAGGAGAGCACAGTATTTGGGTGCTTAATGGAGTGATAAATTAACATGAGACTGAAAGAAGCCGGGAAGGCAGTGAGAGAAATACCTCGGCGGGAGATCTGCATGGCAAACATCCAATGTAGCGAGCAACAGCACTGGAGCATATGCTGGAATGCCCTCTAGTAATGTTGTGAGCGTAGCTGTCAAGGTGAGTCCAGCAGCCTCCCACCAGGCATGGATATGTGGAATAGAAAGGATGCTCGGTGCTGTCCTCTGGGCTTCTCGGATCAACTAGTCAAAAGGAAGTTTGGAGAAGACTGTTGAAGCGGGTAGCAGAGGCTGCTGCTGAACAACAATGGATCAATCAAAATTGCCTGCAAAACGGGAGTGCACAAAGACAAAGCGTCCAAACAAGCCACCAAGAATAAGGTAACATTGCTGCTTGGACCCAACTCCTTGGACATAGCTACACAGCGAGAGGCAGGCCTGAATCTCTGCCTGATTTCCAAACTGCTTAGATGTCAGGTAACTCGCCCAGAGCCTCACGCCCAGTGCGAGTGGCAGTGTGCTTGAAAAAACAGGCCCAGCCCTTCAGCAGGGTCCACATCAGCCTGGGGCCACTGCTACACCGCTCGAATCCAGCAAGTGTGTTCTTGCCTCTTCCCTGCGGTGTGATGAGAGAAAAGAAACCCTTTTCTTCCCCCCTCCCAAGCCTGGGTTGCATTTCAGTGTTATAAAGAGGGAGGCTAGAGAAAGGGCAGGACGTGCAGTCAGGCTGAGGCAGAGGCGCCTCCTGGGAGCTACAGAGCCTGAAGAGGCAAGGGAAACAGCTCTGGAGAGCCCACTGTCATGAGCAGCAGCTCTTGCCATGCAGAGGGCTTTATCAAGAGCATCTTGGAGCTCCCTGAGCTGCTAGCAACATCCTTGCTGTTTAGCCTGGAATGGAAAAGATGCTCATGCACAACGTCCTTCTTCTCCATTGTTCAGCGTACAAGAAAAGTGTTCTTTCAGCGCGAAATAAACACCACAGGAAGCAGAGGAAAGCCAGGCCACCACCATTAACCGCGGGAGGTTTGCTTGCTTCCCCTGAGTCTATTCATCCTGTGAGATTGCAGAGAGAAGAGGTACCTGTGCGCATCTTTCTTCGGGTGAGGTGCTGCTAGCAAAGAGAGCCGGCAGGTCCAGCACGTGAACCGCAAACCTCTCCAGCGCGTGTATTAGTGCAGGCGCCAAGTGGGAACTTTGCCCGTACCCGGGCTCTCCAGCGATTAAGAACCTGGGCCTGTGACATGCTGGCTGGCAACAAGCATTGCTAGGAGCGTAACTGCAAAACAAGAAGTTTGCAAAGGAAGTGATCAGTCAAGACACAGATGTTCAAGGTGTCGTTCTTTGTCCAGCACACACTGGTCTGGATCTCTTCCCCCCGGCTGTGAGGCTCTTATGTTCAGGATGTCTTGACTGAGCAGCCTTGAGGCCTCTGCCTTGGTCAAGTTTAGGTGCAGGGGGTCCACTGGAAATGGAGAAGGTGGTCAGGAAGGAGCAGAAGAACCCTCCTGGGAAAAGAAATGCCGTGGGCCCTGAAAGGCCTTAGCTGTATCTAACAAAGTGCAAAACACATAGAACTGGAGGATATTTATTAGATTCCTTCATTCAGATGGTTTCATCTTTCCTTGTGTGCTCTCTCCTAGATTGCAAATACAACTTTCTCGTGGTTTTTGCTCTGTTATCATGGAACACGTCTGTGAATAGCACCTTTTTTTTCTTTTTTTTTGCCATCCCAGTACTGCAGGACCTTTTGTGGCTCAGGCCAAGGAGCCTAGAGACTGGACCAAGTTCTGTGGGTCAGAAGCCTTCCTGAGCAGCACGGTAAGAGAGAGTGAGAAAAACTACTGACGCAGCTGGGACCCCATAAGCTAACTTCTCCATTGTGGGATTGAATTAATTTCCCATTGCAATATCAAAATATGAATGTAAGCATAGTGGCTTAAAGATCGCAAATGAAGCCTTTTTTGCAGGGTTTTTATTATGCCCTTTTAGCCGGCCATTCCTCAATTTTCTTCCTACGAAGTGAGTCACTCCTGCATTCCCAATCTGGGAAGCTAGGTGACTCCACAAACCCACGTTGCATTTTTTTAGCTAAGAGGAGAGACAACATATTTCTTTGGCCTAATTGTCTGTGGATGTCTTTGGTGGAGGAAAGGAGGCTGTCTCCTTCCAGATGATCGGCTGGAGCTACTTGCTGTCCTACAACTCTAGCACCTAGTTATATCTCCGTGCTTCCTGCTTGCAGTTTTTGATACCAAAGCACCCTGGACTAACTCTTCTGTCCTCCCTCATCTAACGCCCCTCCCATTTGCAACGGCCACGACAGCTTGGAAAGTCCCAGCAATCAGAAGAATTTCAATGAAAGGACACGGGCAGTTACCTGTTACAGTTAAGGAAGGTTTGCTTTTGCTGGCCAGGCCTTGGAGGAAACGGCTCATCTTCAGGACCAGAAGGTGACTCCTCATCACTGTCCATGCAGTCATTTTCTAAGAAATGAGTGGTACCATGAGAAGGCAAGAGAGGCTTGTTAACTTTCCCGAAGAGTCTGCAACCTTCTCTTGCGCTAAGACAGCTTCTAAATGTGAGCTGAAACCTGGGGCCTTGTATTTCTTCGTCTGAGGGGCATACGCTGAATGCCATTTTCCAAAGCCTTCAGTCTCTACAGAGCTCTCCTAAGTGTCTGGATTTGCGCAAGCTATGTTTTGCTAGCGGTGAAAGCTCCTTTTCTCCTTGCAAACGGGACAGATGATGCTGACAGCCTTCGGAAACTGGATGCTTGAGTGGAGAACATAGAGTTCTGTACTGTGAAGTGGGAGGAGTTCCCGGCTCTGCCCTCTCTACCATTCAGTTTCACCTCCTCCTGACTGAAAGGTTTGTTTCTGTTGCTTGCACAAACTAGCAGTGTTTGCTTTGGGAGAGTTTTATGGCAGTGAAGGCAGTGAAGCCCTACCTGGCTGTTGGTCCTGCTGGAGTGCAAGTGCTGCATGGGGAAATACCCTCTGCAGGCCTTTTAGGAGTCTCTGTAGCGTGTTCTGAAGCAGTGGCTTGGAAAAGGGTGGCAGTGGTTGTCCAGGGGAAGCCGGAGCCCTCTGTGAAGCTGGTGCAGTCTTCTGCATAGCCACAAGAAAATCTGTTGCTGTGATTTCAATGGCAGCAACATCGATGTGCAGCTTGTGACTGCTTGTGTAGATCTGCGGATAGTGTCGATGCAAAGCACAGGGGGCAGCTTCAGCGCAGAGGGCTTGAATATCGGCCCCGCAGTATCCTGAGCAACAAGAGCAGAATCCAAAGGGATGTCAGTCTCAGGCAGCAGAAAGCAGTCAAGGACAGGCTTTGCAGAGGGACACTCGCAAAGTCTTTGCATGTGGCCCGAAGGGGAAGAGTTTCATGGGCAATGGCAAAAGAGTTCCTGCACTGCAGAGCAGTGCCCTGCTGGGGAGCTTGCATTACGGGAGGCCCAGCGCCCTACAGCCTGTGCTTCGGAAGTAGGCCTCTGAGCCAACCTTAGCTCCTGAGGAAGACGCCCCCCAGAGCCTTCCATGTTCTCAGAGACAAGGGAAGGCAAGGAGATAGAAGCAGCTTGGGTACTGCCTGGCACAAGCTCAGACGCTGTCAGGAGCCAGGCACAGGCAGGAACTCGGTGCGTTTTTTCATCTTACCGACCCATTTTTCAGCAAGCTCCTCAAGCAGTGCGTCCAGGGGCTTAGGGCTCCAGTCTCTGGTGTGGATCTTGAAAATCTCTTTTCGAGCCTACAAACCAGGTGGTCACACTGTGGTTTGTCTTAAGCCTCTTTCTCAAAAAGCAAATAAGCAATGTGCAGTCCCCCTCCCCCCGTCACATTCCCATAATTGCTTGTCTTCCTCTGCTAAAATTAAGAAATGTTTACATTCTAGTAACACACTGCCTGCTTTTCAAAGCTCAGTACTTTTCAAGTAGATAGGAAGAGTAAGTAGAGTAGTAGGAGCAAGAATTCTGACTCCAGCTGCTATCCTCGAACGAGCAAATGTCAAGCTGTGCCTATGTTCATCGCTGCACTTTGCCAGAGCTTCAGTGAAGTGTTCCTGTTTCTGTCCAGTATAGTGTGTTGTGCATTTTTCCTAGCCTTCAATCCAATAACCTTTTTCTCCTTTTCCCCACAAAATGCGAACTAAAGACAAAAGAATCTGGGGTAGCCAGAAAAAAAAATAACAAAAGAAAGAAAGAAAGCCTGAGCTCCCTGCTAATACCAGTAACAATGTCAGCTCCCTAAATGCTTGTGGGCGGCTCTGAGGATTCCCAGCCCGGCCACACTCAAGCCCAAGTTTCCCCCGAGGCTTTCCCAACTGGAGAACTGAGAACAAGGTGGCAACCTCAGAAGGCAAGAGCCTAGGTGGACTCACTAACTAAGCAAAGAGCAAGCCCTTGGGCAAGGAAGAATGTCCATGTGCTCCAGGCGGAGTGAAACTCCTGTTTGCAGCCTTCCTGCCAGTTGTGTGTGGGGAACCGGGAGGTGTGCAGCACGTATACCACTTGTTTCCTTGCTCGCTCTCGGAGATGCTGTGGGGTAAGCCGGTTTTCTTGTCAAGCAAGGCTCTGTGCCAGTAGCAGGAAGGTTGCCGAAACAGCCTTACCTCTTTGTTTGGCAAGGTGAAAAGGAACTCCCTGTCAAAGCGTCCAGGCCTTCGTAAAGCAGGATCCAGGGAGTCTGGCCTGTTGGTGGCTCCAATGACCACGATCTCTCCTCTGCTGTCTAAGCCATCCATAAGCGCCAGGAGTGTTGTGACAATAGAACTACCAAAAAAATGTTAGTAGCTGTTGTTACCTTTGGCATGACTTTCTCCAAAGTCACGTCGCTCAGAAAGGAGAAGCTTTTCTGGATGAGCTGTTGTTAGCGAAAGGACTCATGGTAAGACAGAAAAAGCGAGGCAAGGTCTCGAGAGAGACCTTGTCTGGACACCAAGCTTAGTGACCTGATTTCAACTCCTGCCTTTAAACTGCTATGAAGCTCAGTGTCGTTGTACTCGAGTTCAGAGTGTGGGTGTGTGGGTGTGTGTCCTATAAAGGGAAGCAGGTGGGTCTTCTTTTCCTAGAGATGAAGCAGATGACATGGAGATGGAAGCGAAAAGAAGTACCTGTGAATCTGGTCTTGGCGACTGGAGCGCACAGGAGCGAGACCGTCGATCTCATCAAAGAAAATAATCGAAGGCCGCATCTCATAGGCCTGGAAGGGAAGTACAGGTGCAGGCATACTGACGTATGTGAAACAGAGCACCACGCAGCGAGCACATGCAGGATAAACATTATGGCTGCAAAGGCACTGGCACTGTGCTGGACCCAACATCTGCAAGATTTCCAGCCCCTCAGGCAAAGCAGCACGGCACGGGAAAAGGAAACACTGATGTTCCCTTTTCAACAGGAGACACTGCCAAACTGCCCAAGAGGCCAAGTCCTCCTGGAAGACGTCCACCCCGGAAAAGTAGAGGTCCAACTCTGACCCAACCTACTGCGCATTTCCTCCTTACCTGCTGAAATAATGAGCACAGCTGTCGCTCGGATTCTCCCACCCATTGACGGAGGCAGTCGGCACCTTTTCTCATGAAGAATGCTATTCTCTTGTCTCCCTGCCTACATTCATTTGCGAGCGCTCGAGCCACCAGTGTCTTTCCAGTGCCTGGTGGGCCATAGAACAGACAGCCTCTGCAACATGAAAAAAAGAGATTTACGTAGCTACAACAAAAACATGGAAAAGTGCCCATGACAGCCCCCGTTGTGAAAGCAAAGCGGCCTTCCCTCCTAACCAGAACACTTCCCGTCTTAGACAGATTTGCGAGCAAAGCCTGTCTTTCTCCCTGCCACAGTTGGAGTCTCTTGGACTGTGCCTCCCAGAATTTGTTGGAAGCACTGGGGAGGAAGACTTCAGCTGGGAGGCCAAAAAAGGTCTTCTGTGTTTCCACACCCTACTTAAAACATCAGCCAGAAAAGGGAATTCCTGTGACCAAAGCAGCAAAGCATCTGAAGATTTGCACACTTTTAAAGGTATGGAAAGGGAAGGATTTCAAGTCATATTTCAACATCCAGTGAGTCAAGCTTTGTTGGCCAAGAATATATAAAGCTAACCATTACGTCTTGAGATATTGCCCCTCCAAAAAAAAAAAAAAGGAAGAAAACAAAAGGAGAATACTTTTCATGTTGAAAAGCATATTGCAGCAGTTAGCTCCGTAGTTCGAATGCACTGCCCGTTACCTGGGGGGTCGGATTTGGAATCTCTGAAAGAATTCTGGGTAAAGCAGTGGGAACAGCACCATCTCCTTTAAGGCTGAAATGTGGTGAGAGAGACCACCCACACCATCAAAGCATACCTAAAGAGACATGCAACAGAAGACATGTCAGAGGCCAGAGAAAGCTGCCACCTGGAAAAAAAAGGCTTCCTCCAAATTTATCCTGTGGAAAGGCTCAGGACGATCTTGAAGTTCCCTGAGAGGAAAGTGTAAAGCCTGGGAGCTGTCGGCAGCACAGTAGGGAAGGTTTTCATGACCCCTGGAAAAGTCCCCACTGATACAATGAGTTACCACTGCTTACTGAACTCTGGATTTGCACTGGATCAGCTTCCGGCAGGGTGGTTCCGGTTTTCCTTCCATCCACGTGCTTTGCCTTGAATTTGTCTTTCCCAGAGCTTTGGGGAAGACACCAGATGTGAATGGAGGAGAAAGGGAAAGGGGCTTTCTAACTGAACATGCAGTTAGCAGGATTGCTGTGGTTTTCATGTTGGCAAGTGAGTGCAGAAGCGCTTATGCACTGGCATAAACTTCCCAAACCATGAAATATTCCCTAGACGTGATTGGCGTTCACTATGCAAGCGTGAAGAAAGGCAGGTGGACATTTTTATACTGCACGATGAAATCGTCTAATGACAATTTGTGGAAGGGGATTCTGGCTTCAAGTGCAGAACAGAAGAATTGCAGATCCCCAATCTCAGCCAGGACAATCCGCAATCATCTCATCGCTGACCCCCAAATCCTGCCTTTTTAAAGGCTGTGGGCTAATGAAAGTTATCTTCTCTCCCAAAGGAAAAGCCTTGCTTCCTCTAGACCCTCCAGCTGTGCCAGCTACAATGCTGCGATGTTCCCATCATGGCCATCAATCGGAAAATCTTTTCAAGCATTACTGAGTGATGGGAGTGGCACCGCTATGGATTCCTGAGAACTATCACTATCTGTACACCAACCTGTTTGTTCTTCTGCAGCATGGGCTTTGCGACGGAGCAGCCCTTTGCCTGTCAGGAGAAGATGGCCCTGAAGAAATGAAAAGCAGCAGTGAGCCTGCACACTGGCCAAGAACTGCAGTGTGCGCAGGATACAGGCATCTCGATCCCAAAGGGAGAGTTTTACCTGCAGAATGAAGGCAAGGAATTTAAATGAAAGGTGTGTGTGTGTGGGAGGGGGGTTGGGTGAGAGGTATATGTCTTTTCATTTAGCAACCTCTAGCCCACTATCCACAAGAAATCAGCTCTTCCAAGAAACTGTGTATGGAACCTACTTTCCAGTGGATCCTGGAAGTACGTGATGGTCTTCCTGGGTCGAAGGTTATACTCCTTGCAGGGATCTTTGCCATCTTCCCCTTCTCGGCCTTCACCTTCTTGTGTTGCCCCTATGATTATAGAACCTAGCGAGAACTTCTTATTTGTCTGTGCGCGTATAGCTTTTCATTCAACAACGTGTATGCCACTTCTGCACAAGAAATTCGTCCTTCAGAGAGGCTCTGCATATAGCCTACCTTCCAGTGGGGCTTGAGTGTCTTCAGCAGTTTGCCGCAGGTTAGATGGCTTTGGAGTATCTTCGCCGTCATCCTCTTCCTGCTCTTCATCGTCCTCTGAGGACCCTGTCATTACAGTACCAAGTCATCATTTCTTGTTTGTCTCTGCATATGCACATTTTCATTCAAGAACTTATAGCTCCCACCCTTAAGCCCAAGGAATCAGCCCTTCTGACAAACTGTGCGCGTAACCCACATTCCAAAGGCTCTTGATACTGGACAACAGTATTCCTGCGCCGAAGGTTATACTCCTTGTGAGCATCTTGGCCATCTTCCCCTTCTTGGTGTCCACCGGCCTTTGATGGCCCTACAATTACAGAACCTAGACATAGTTTCTGATTGCGCTGTGCGTAGCTACATTTTTGTTTAACATCTTCTATCCCCCTCCTACACGAGAGATTAGCCCTTCCGAGAAGCTGTGCCTATAACCTACTTTCCAGTGGAGCTTGATAGCATACAACAGGCTTCCTTTCTCTCACGCTATAGCGTGCCTATAGGGAGCAAAGATACAGGTTCTTTTAGACTGTGGTACACTTTGCAGGAAGTTCTTCTCAGCTGAGCGAAAAGTGCACTGGCATCACTGTGCTGTGTGAAATCCATTACTTACCGAAAAGGAGTAAGGTAAAGTCATTTTGACTTCTGCAAGGACTCGCTCAGTCTGCCTGAGGTCCATTCTTCCTCAGAACCTGAACTCAAAGAGTATATGAACCACAAATGGACTTTTGTAAGCACAGAAGTAAAGCTCTTTACTTTTGCAGAAGTTTCTCAGGCAAAGAAAATTGCTGAAGAGGACAAGGTAAATCTCCTGCAAGTGAAGCAAGCGTTTGGTTCACAAGAGAATACGTAAATTACTGAGCCCACAGACATGAGGGGCAGAAGTTGGAAGGTCTGGTTGCAAAGATGATCCAAAACCGAAAACAGCAGCAACAGGGAAATACACAGGAGCCGTCTGCAAATTCTTCAGACATGAAGCACCTTTACAAGTGCTCCTCTCATGCACCTTCCCAGTGCTCAAAGACTCCAGTAGCCATGACTGTCCACCTCCAAAACACTCCTGTCAAACCAGGTTGGCTCCACAGTGCCAAGGACCACAGGTGTGACAGCGGCAAAGGAGGAAAGAGTTATTGGAGCGAGGACCAAAGGTCCTATGACTGCAGCTGACAAGGAACTAGTAACACAGGGGTGGACGCGCTGCCAGGGAGCAAAGATTCTAAACGTGCAAGTTCTGCAGCCTTGACAGCGCCATATTATGGAGGGCTCCCGCAGGCAGCAATTCCCAGCAGCACCGAGGACTTCCCTAGGGGCACAGCGGGAATTCCCAGCCTACCGAGTTAGTCCAAAGAGCTCTTGTGGCAGGAAGAAACGCTCCTCTCCAACAACCTGCTGGGAAGGTCAACAAACAGCGTCTCGCACTGTCCCACCACCTCCTCTCGCCTTCTCCTGCTCGCTGCACAACAGCTGCTCCAGAGCAGAGCAGAGCAGGGCAGGGCAGAGCTGTAGCGAGAGCAGCCCCAAGCACCTGGGCTCAGCTCAGGCTGCCAGGGCCATATGGGGAGGGCGCAGCTGTTGCTGCGATGCACTGCGTGATGCCCCAGGCCATGTCACAGAGGGGCTGCAGGGACTCCTTGACCCCCCAGGTGCTGCCAAGGTGGGCCCTGCAAGGGCAAGGGGAGCTGCCTGGGGCACTTTAGGGAGCTGCCTGCACCTCACTGCCCACTCCCCAAGGACAACAGGGGGCACGGGGAGCCACAGGAGGGGTCCCCCAGGCTGGGGCTCACCTCAGGCATGCCACTCCCGCAATGTCCCCAGATCAGGGTTGCGGGGCTACAGTTGCTGGCAAGGAGAGGCTCTGCTCAGGAAGGAAGGCCTAAATGAGCAAGTGGATGAATAAAGAGGAAGACTGTGACTGCACTCTCTCAGCCTCTGGGGAGGAAGGGCCAAGTCCTAGCTGTTGCTTCCCTAGGCCACAGGCATGGAGATGGCATGGCCTAGCGAAGGAGCAGAGGGGTTTGCTCTCTCACCCTGAAAACTGTATTAAGGCAAATCCACCATGAATGCCTCCAAACGGTGTCAAAGCCTGGGAAAATCAAGAAAAATAAAAGTGCTTATCGGAAAGGTCATTTCTTTCCCTCGGCACTAAATTCTGTCTGTGTTAGAGATGACGTCTGTGAATCCTGGTCTTGGGGTGGGTTCTAATTGGGGGGGGGTTTGAAGATGTGATCCTAACAGGGCAAAACCAAAAGAAGGGTGGCGCCAGGTGGAGATTGTCACTGGATCCCCAAAAGCCCATTTCCCTTCTAAAGTCACTCGTTTTGCAGAAGAAAAATGTGATGCTCAGATGGAGCCTGCAACACTCGCAGTGCCATCCCACCGCTTGGGTTCCCAGTGGAGGAGACTGAGAGCAGCTTCCCATCTACAGCATGACAACGCAGTATCACACACCCGAACGAGGCACGGGAATAATGCCTGCACGCAGTACATTCTGGTGACCCTCTCTGGTTACTTCTCAGTCTGCCCTGAGGGTGGTCCGAGGAGCGGCCGGCCCTCTGGCCTCTTCGGAAGGAAACGATGCCTGAGGTCTTTCCTTTCTCACCTGCCTGGTAAGCACTGCAGGCTGAGAGACCCCTTGCAGAAGCAGAGCAGATAGCTGAGATGGCTGCATGGAAAGCAGAGTGGCTTTACACCGAGTGCCTGAAAGGTATCCCCTGCACATTATTTTCCGCCCTGCAAATCTGAGGGAGCCTCAAAGGAAGCAACGGAGTGAGCGAGACAGTGGGAGCAGAGCTGAGTTCTTGTTGATCCCCCTTGCCCCACCTGTACAGCGGCAGAGGTCTGTGGAAGGGGCACGGTGCCTTCGGCAGCAGCACTGACTGCAGAAGAGAGAAGCTGTAGAGGGGAAGTGAGTGTGAGTGGGGGAAAGGGAGGGGATGCGAGCGTGCCAGGAGGTGAATGGAGGGGATGGGAGCACAGAGGGAAGGGGATGGAGGGGCTGAGGGTGCGCGTGGTGAGCAACGGAGGGGATCAGAGGAAGCCTTGGGGGAAATGGAAGGGAGGAGAGTGCTGAGGGTGGGGAAAGCAGGGGGCTCAGGTGCTCACGGAGGGAAACAGAAGGAACCTGAGGATGCAGGGAGAGGACTGGAGGAGACTTTAGCAGGTGTGAGGGGACCAGAGCATCAGCGCATGCATGGAGAAGGGATCTAAGGTCGCACAAAGGAGCCTGGAGTGTGCCAAGGAGGCGATCGAGGAGACTGCAAGGCACACGACTGCACGCCCCCGGAAAGCAGACAGCGACGCACTGGCTGCATAGAGCCCATGGCTTTAAGCTGGCAGGAAGGCAGCGCCCTCAGGGTGCCAGCACCTCGGCTCTGCCACACCAGGGCTGGGCTGGCGGCAGCCACACTCCCAGCATGCCTTGGGGCATCCCCACGGCATGCTGGGAGCAGGGCTGCTATGGGGCACCACGGCTCCGCCCGGGGAGACGCGGCCCCTGCCCCCGTGGAGCCCCGGGGGCCAGCTCTTTCCCCCTGCCCCACAGCCCCAGCCCAGACCTGCTGCCCCATGGCCCCCGCTGCCACTCACTGCCCCAAGGCCCCAGCTCTGTCCCGGTGCCCCACAGAGCCCAACACAGAGACCTCCTGCCCCATGGCCCCAGCTCGAACCTCCACAGCAGGGGCCCACAGGGGCAGTGACTGTGGCAGATTTCGAGCACCGTGCACTCTGGCCTCCGTTCCCGAGACTCTGCCAGGGGGATTGCCAGCACGGCCCCCAAGAAAGCAGCCTCCACGTCAGCCCCTGCTGTTCCTCTCTGCAGAGGAGGCAGGACCTTCTGCCTGAAGCACTGGCTGGGGCCCCGGGAGCTGCAGATGCTCTGCGGTGCGAAGGAGGTGCCTGGGCAGGAAGAAGCTGGCGGAGGAGGAATTGTGCCCCAAAAGCAGGAATTCCCTCATCCTCCTCTGGCCCACTGGCACGTGTGTTGACACTTGCTGGTGAGTCGTGGGGACATGTCATGTGGCAGGGTTGGACGCCATGGCACAGTGCTCAGGCTTCATGCTTGTCAGGAATGGCAGGCTCCAGGCTGAGGGTGGGAAGTGGAAGGAGAGGCACCCCTCGGTTTTCAGGCATGCCCACATTGCCTGCTGCATTGCCACCGTGGCCTCTGTGAAAAGCCCGTGCAGGGAGTGTGCAGCGTGACATGAGCAAGGGCAGGTTTGCAGGGGGGGGAGTGGGGCTGAGAGGTGAGCATGTAGACAGCTGGGACCAGATGGCACCGGTGTGCAGGGGTGCACTTCTGCATCCTTCAGCCCCCAGTCAAAGTGATGACTTGTGGTCTCCAAAACCGGCAGACTGGCTTTCACCTGGCAGCCTTTACACCCATTTGAGCACCAGCCAGCACTGTTCCTCTTAGCAGTTCATTGCTCCTGAATAGCAGGCAAGGAGTGTTGTTGGCGAAGGGGGCCGCCCATATGAAATCTGGAGAGCCACAGTGTTCACAGCAGAGCTTGTCCGTTCATGGGTATCCCCAGAGCTCTGTAGATGCAGGAGCCAAAGGGAGTCCTGGGAGGATGCTTTTTGGCTTAACGAAGCTTTGTGTCAGGAAGCCCCTGCCTCGTTTGATCCTAGCTTTGGATCTCAAAGCAAATAGAAAGCTCGGAAGGAGAGGAAAAGTCTTTTTATGCATGCTATACTGCTGTTTTATTTAGGCCTCTTCTTTGCACTGTGCATGCTACTGCATTGTGTAACCCTGCAGACTGGTGCTTCCACCGAGGGTCCTTAGCCTTATACCGGAGGAGCCGTCACTATGGGGTTTATGTAGGCATCAGAGGGGCAAGTGTTTGTCTGGAGAAGGGCTTTGTTCAGCCCTCTCATGGCACACCAGGACTATGTTCCTGGAGTAATGCCATCAAAGCAATCTGATTTTGACTAATAGTGGGATTAATGAGCTTTGTCAGGTCTTGAGCTGTCCAACTAAGGATGCTCGTTATGAGCCCAGGCCAATTACAGACTTAGCTGCTGCCTTCAGACATGGGGCTGAGAACGATCCTTTTTTCTTTCGTGGCCATTTGTGTTTCAGACATAGAGACAAGATGCTCTGAGGTAGTTCTGTTGCAAGGGAATAATCCCTCCCTGCAGCTCACATTGCAGGTAGGCTCCATCCTCCCTGCTAGGCTCCCTCAGAATGTTCTTTATTCTAAAATTAAATGAAAAATTGGGTTTCTAAGTAAAGGCAGCAAAATTGCCAAGACCCCAACACAGCAGAATCCTAGAAAATTTCAGTGGGGCATAAATGGAGGTGGTCACTGAAGGAGTGGGGCAGGGAAGGAAGAACAGCCCCTCCCCGAACTGGCAATTGTGTCCTTGTGTTTTTCTGTATCCTTAGCAGCGGGTAGTGAATTCCAGCTCTTCAGGGCTGTCCCTGCACAACTCTGTGGCCTCCTTTTGGGTTTGGCAACAAAATTCAACTGCCGAGAAGCCTGTCAGCCAACCCTTCAAGTCTGCCAGTGCAACTCTTATCCTAAACCCTACCCGACAAGCACGCCATAGTTCCATTAAGGATCCCAAATCCTATTTTCCACTGCCATGTTCCCTACGAGATCCAAGATCAAGAATACCTCCAGCCCACCTCCGCCATATGTGTCAACTCACAGACCCAAGTGAGGGCTGCTGCCTACAGACTTGGAAATAGAGAGTTCAGTCCCCTGTCCTGCAAAGACCTTTGGCATCCCAGACTATTTTCACACAATGATGTCAGACCGTGCAGACATACCACTTGCCCCCACCCGTGATCATGAGCTCTAACCTTATTGTAGTGCAATGCCTTTCAAACTGAAGAACTCAGCACTGAGGATAAGCTGGCTGCTGTTGCAAGGCCATGGCTGAAGAAGGTAGAGTCCAGGGGGTGGGGGAACCTGGATGTGTTGGTGGCCGCACAGGCTACAGCCAACACGGAGGGGGTCTGTGAAGTAAGTGCCAAGGTCTGGCTGAACTCCTGGAGCAAGGGACTCAGCTGAGGAAGACTCCAGGGGCTGTTTGGGGAAAGAATGGTCCCGCTGTGGTGGCCTGGTTAGGTTGTGCGTGAGGACGCTGACTCTGGATGGAGGGAAGGCAAAGGAAGGGAGGAGAGGACTAAAAGGAGACATGGCTCAGCCTAGCAGGAGGAGAAGAAATGAGTAATTGGAGCAAGTGACAGAAGCAAGTGTGAGAAGTGCAGTTCAGGGCATTACCTAGATAAGCTCAAGCAGCTGGAAGTCCAGACTGGCACTCAACCTAGCCTCCACAGGTAACGACACAGACTGTGAATGCTCGTAATGGCAGAACTGAGCTGAGGCCAGGGTTTACCTTGTTTCAAGCAAAGACAGGCTGTGAGGCGATCAGAAATTGCAAAAAAGTCATTTGCGCATCCTCTGCAGACATGTCCCTCGTTTGTAGCTGGCTAACTCTGCTCCTAAATTCACTGTTTCCACCATTCTGTTATTTCTCCCTGAAGTCCAGCTGAGCACCTTATCCAAAAAAGGAAAAAAGAAAAAAAGAAAAAAGGAAGAAAGGCCTTGCCAGTAGAGAGGGGTGTACTGGACTCTGCAGGCACCGCTGGCCATGTCTCATCCCCTTGCTCCTCGAGCTGCCTCTCTTCCTCCTCTGTCAGCAGTCGAGGCTCAGGTGGTGATGCCACAGGCAGGAGGACTTCCCGTGCCTGACAAGCTTCAGTCAACCAGAAGAGGTTAGCCAAGTGATGATGCGCGGACACAAGCAGAGTAAACCCTCGTGCCAGGAAATCTATTACCAAAGCAAATGCCGAATGGCTGCTAAGCTAGAGATAGCAACGCTGTGTTTGTAGAATAGGCTCACCTGCTTTCTTTTGTGGTGCAGCAGGCTTAGCAGCTTGCTGGACAAGCAAGTCCTCGAAAAACTTTCTCCCTTCCTCCTCGCTAGGTGACTGGACATTGAAAACTTCTCCGTAAAGCTCAGAAAATAAAGCTCGTACCTGAGGTGGGAGGAGAAAAGACAGCGCAGCCGTAAGCCCCCCCCCCCCCAAATTTGTGTTCTGCTCCACAAAGATGAATTCCTTTTCCAGTGAAGCTGAGGAATGCTTTGAATAAGGGAGAGACTAGAACAAGTTTGCTTCTTGGCCTTAAAGGCGAGATTGTAGTGGGTCAGCAGGGCAATTTAGGGCATCTTCTTTAAGGAACACCTCTAGGATTAAAGCTCTGTGAAGCGACCCGAGGTTCCAGTGCTCCAAGGGAGGACACTGAGCATCTCCTAGGTTGCCTGTTTTGGATTTACTTGCCTTGCTGCCCTTCATATTGAAGCCTTGTGGCAACTGCAGAGGGAAGAGATGCCAGCAGGGTGCCCTAGTAATGCCGGTGTTGAATGGCTTAGGAGAGCACAGTATTTGGGTGCTTAATGGAGTGATAAATTAACATGAGACTGAAAGAAGCCGGGAAGGCAGTGAGAGAAATACCTCGGCAGGAGATCTGCATGGCAAACATCCAATGTAGCGAGCAACAGCACTGGAGCATATGCTGGAATGCCCTCTAGTAATGTTGTGAGCGTAGCTGTCAAGGTGAGTCCAGCAGCCTCCCACCAGGCATGGATATGTGGAATAGAAAGGATGCTCGGTGCTGTCCTCTGGGCTTCTCGGATCAACTAGTCAAAAGGAAGTTTGGAGAAGACTGTTGAAGCGGGTAGCAGAGGCTGCTGCTGAACAACAGTGGATCAATCAAAATTGCCTGCAAAACGGGAGTGCACAAAGACAAAGCGTCCAAACAAGCCACCAAGAATAAGGTAACATTGCTGCTTGGACCCAACTCCTTGGACATAGCTACACAGCGAGAGGCAGGCCTGAATCTCTGCCTGATTTCCAAACTGCTTAGATGTCAGGTAACTCGCCCAGAGCCTCACGCCCAGTGCGAGTGGCAGTGTGCTTGAAAAAACAGGCCCAGCCCTTCAGCAGGGTCCACATCAGCCTGGGGCCACTGCTACACCGCTCGAATCCAGCAAGTGTGTTCTTGCCTCTTCCCTGCGGTGTGATGAGAGAAAAGAAACCCTTTTCTTCCCCCCTCCCAAGCCTGGGTTGCATTTCAGTGTTATAAAGAGGGAGGCTAGAGAAAGGGCAGGACGTGCAGTCAGGCTGAGGCAGAGGCGCCTCCTGGGAGCTACAGAGCCTGAAGAGGCAAGGGAAACAGCTCTGGAGAGCCCACTGTCATGAGCAGCAGCTCTTGCCATGCAGAGGGCTTTATCAAGAGCATCTTGGAGCTCCCTGAGCTGCTAGCAACATCCTTACTGTTTAGCCTGGAATGGAAAAGATGCTCATGCACAACGTCCTTCTTCTCCATTGTTCAGCGTACAAGAAAAGTGTTCTTTCAGCGCGAAATAAACACCACAGGAAGCAGAGGAAAGCCAGGCCACCACCATTAACCGCGGGAGGTTTGCTTGCTTCCCCTGAGTCTATTCATCCTGTGAGATTGCAGAGAGAAGAGGTACCTGTGCGCATCTTTCTTCGGGTGAGGTGCTGCTAGCAAAGAGAGCCGGCAGGTCCAGCACGTGAACCGCAAACCTCTCCAGCGCGTGTATTAGTGCAGGCGCCAAGTGGGAACTTTGCCCGTACCCGGGCTCTCCAGCGATTAAGAACCTGGGCCTGTGACATGCTGGCTGGCAACAAGCATTGCTAGGAGCGTAACTGCAAAACAAGAAGTTTGCAAAGGAAGTGATCAGTCAAGACACAGATGTTCAAGGTGTCGTTCTTTGTCCAGCACACACTGGTCTGGATCTCTTCCCCCCGGCTGTGAGGCTCTTATGTTCAGGATGTCTTGACTGAGCAGCCTTGAGGCCTCTGCCTTGGTCAAGTTTAGGTGCAGGGGGTCCACTGGAAATGGAGAAGGTGGTCAGGAAGGAGCAGAAGAACCCTCCTGGGAAAAGAAATGCCGTGGGCCCTGAAAGGCCTTAGCTGTATCTAACAAAGTGCAAAACACATAGAACTGGAGGATATTTATTAGATTCCTTCATTCAGATGGTTTCATCTTTCCTTGTGTGCTCTCTCCTAGATTGCAAATACAACTTTCTCGTGGTTTTTGCTCTGTTATCATGGAACACGTCTGTGAATAGCACCTTTTTTTTCTTTTTTTTTGCCATCCCAGTACTGCAGGACCTTTTGTGGCTCAGGCCAAGGAGCCTAGAGACTGGACCAAGTTCTGTGGGTCAGAAGCCTTCCTGAGCAGCACGGTAAGAGAGAGTGAGAAAAACTACTGACGCAGCTGGGACCCCATAAGCTAACTTCTCCATTGTGGGATTGAATTAATTTCCCATTGCAATATCAAAATATGAATGTAAGCATAGTGGCTTAAAGATCGCAAATGAAGCCTTTTTTGCAGGGTTTTTATTATGCCCTTTTAGCCGGCCATTCCTCAATTTTCTTCCTACGAAGTGAGTCACTCCTGCATTCCCAATCTGGGAAGCTAGGTGACTCCACAAACCCACGTTGCATTTTTTTAGCTAAGAGGAGAGACAACATATTTCTTTGGCCTAATTGTCTGTGGATGTCTTTGGTGGAGGAAAGGAGGCTGTCTCCTTCCAGATGATCGGCTGGAGCTACTTGCTGTCCTACAACTCTAGCACCTAGTTATATCTCCGTGCTTCCTGCTTGCAGTTTTTGATACCAAAGCACCCTGGACTAACTCTTCTGTCCTCCCTCATCTAACGCCCCTCCCATTTGCAACGGCCACGACAGCTTGGAAAGTCCCAGCAATCAGAAGAATTTCAATGAAAGGACACGGGCAGTTACCTGTTACAGTTAAGGAAGGTTTGCTTTTGCTGGCCAGGCCTTGGAGGAAACGGCTCATCTTCAGGACCAGAAGGTGACTCCTCATCACTGTCCATGCAGTCATTTTCTAAGAAATGAGTGGTACCATGAGAAGGCAAGAGAGGCTTGTTAACTTTCCCGAAGAGTCTGCAACCTTCTCTTGCGCTAAGACAGCTTCTAAATGTGAGCTGAAACCTGGGGCCTTGTATTTCTTCGTCTGAGGGGCATACGCTGAATGCCATTTTCCAAAGCCTTCAGTCTCTACAGAGCTCTCCTAAGTGTCTGGATTTGCGCAAGCTATGTTTTGCTAGCGGTGAAAGCTCCTTTTCTCCTTGCAAACGGGACAGATGATGCTGACAGCCTTCGGAAACTGGATGCTTGAGTGGAGAACATAGAGTTCTGTACTGTGAAGTGGGAGGAGTTCCCGGCTCTGCCCTCTCTACCATTCAGTTTCACCTCCTCCTGACTGAAAGGTTTGTTTCTGTTGCTTGCACAAACTAGCAGTGTTTGCTTTGGGAGAGTTTTATGGCAGTGAAGGCAGTGAAGCCCTACCTGGCTGTTGGTCCTGCTGGAGTGCAAGTGCTGCATGGGGAAATACCCTCTGCAGGCCTTTTAGGAGTCTCTGTAGCGTGTTCTGAAGCAGTGGCTTGGAAAAGGGTGGCAGTGGTTGTCCAGGGGAAGCCGGAGCCCTCTGTGAAGCTGGTGCAGTCTTCTGCATAGCCACAAGAAAATCTGTTGCTGTGATTTCAATGGCAGCAACATCGATGTGCAGCTTGTGACTGCTTGTGTAGATCTGCGGATAGTGTCGATGCAAAGCACAGGGGGCAGCTTCAGCGCAGAGGGCTTGAATATCGGCCCCGCAGTATCCTGAGCAACAAGAGCAGAATCCAAAGGGATGTCAGTCTCAGGCAGCAGAAAGCAGTCAAGGACAGGCTTTGCAGAGGGACACTCGCAAAGTCTTTGCATGTGGCCCGAAGGGGAAGAGTTTCATGGGCAATGGCAAAAGAGTTCCTGCACTGCAGAGCAGTGCCCTGCTGGGGAGCTTGCATTACGGGAGGCCCAGCGCCCTACAGCCTGTGCTTCGGAAGTAGGCCTCTGAGCCAACCTTAGCTCCTGAGGAAGACGCCCCCCAGAGCCTTCCATGTTCTCAGAGACAAGGGAAGGCAAGGAGATAGAAGCAGCTTGGGTACTGCCTGGCACAAGCTCAGACGCTGTCAGGAGCCAGGCACAGGCAGGAACTCGGTGCGTTTTTTCATCTTACCGACCCATTTTTCAGCAAGCTCCTCAAGCAGTGCGTCCAGGGGCTTAGGGCTCCAGTCTCTGGTGTGGATCTTGAAAATCTCTTTTCGAGCCTACAAACCAGGTGGTCACACTGTGGTTTGTCTTAAGCCTCTTTCTCAAAAAGCAAATAAGCAATGTACAGTCCCCCTCCCCCCGTCACATTCCCATAATTGCTTGTCTTCCTCTGCTAAAATTAAGAAATGTTTACATTCTAGTAACACACTGCCTGCTTTTCAAAGCTCAGTACTTTTCAAGTAGATAGGAAGAGTAAGTAGAGTAGTAGGAGCAAGAATTCTGACTCCAGCTGCTATCCTCGAACGAGCAAATGTCAAGCTGTGCCTATGTTCATCGCTGCACTTTGCCAGAGCTTCAGTGAAGTGTTCCTGTTTCTGTCCAGTATAGTGTGTTGTGCATTTTTCCTAGCCTTCAATCCAATAACCTTTTTCTCCTTTTCCCCACAAAATGCGAACTAAAGACAAAAGAATCTGGGGTAGCCAGAAAAAAAAATAACAAAAGAAAGAAAGAAAGCCTGAGCTCCCTGCTAATACCAGTAACAATGTCAGCTCCCTAAATGCTTGTGGGCGGCTCTGAGGATTCCCAGCCCGGCCACACTCAAGCCCAAGTTTCCCCCGAGGCTTTCCCAACTGGAGAACTGAGAACAAGGTGGCAACCTCAGAAGGCAAGAGCCTAGGTGGACTCACTAACTAAGCAAAGAGCAAGCCCTTGGGCAAGGAAGAATGTCCATGTGCTCCAGGCGGAGTGAAACTCCTGTTTGCAGCCTTCCTGCCAGTTGTGTGTGGGGAACCGGGAGGTGTGCAGCACGTATACCACTTGTTTCCTTGCTCGCTCTCGGAGATGCTGTGGGGTAAGCCGGTTTTCTTGTCAAGCAAGGCTCTGTGCCAGTAGCAGGAAGGTTGCCGAAACAGCCTTACCTCTTTGTTTGGCAAGGTGAAAAGGAACTCCCTGTCAAAGCGTCCAGGCCTTCGTAAAGCAGGATCCAGGGAGTCTGGCCTGTTGGTGGCTCCAATGACCACGATCTCTCCTCTGCTGTCTAAGCCATCCATAAGCGCCAGGAGTGTTGTGACAATAGAACTACCAAAAAAATGTTAGTAGCTGTTGTTACCTTTGGCATGACTTTCTCCAAAGTCACGTCGCTCAGAAAGGAGAAGCTTTTCTGGATGAGCTGTTGTTAGCGAAAGGACTCATGGTAAGACAGAAAAAGCGAGGCAAGGTCTCGAGAGAGACCTTGTCTGGACACCAAGCTTAGTGACCTGATTTCAACTCCTGCCTTTAAACTGCTATGAAGCTCAGTGTCGTTGTACTCGAGTTCAGAGTGTGGGTGTGTGGGTGTGTGTCCTATAAAGGGAAGCAGGTGGGTCTTCTTTTCCTAGAGATGAAGCAGATGACATGGAGATGGAAGCGAAAAGAAGTACCTGTGAATCTGGTCTTGGCGACTGGAGCGCACAGGAGCGAGACCGTCGATCTCATCAAAGAAAATAATCGAAGGCCGCATCTCATAGGCCTGGAAGGGAAGTACAGGTGCAGGCATACTGACGTATGTGAAACAGAGCACCACGCAGCGAGCACATGCAGGATAAACATTATGGCTGCAAAGGCACTGGCACTGTGCTGGACCCAACATCTGCAAGATTTCCAGCCCCTCAGGCAAAGCAGCACGGCACGGGAAAAGGAAACACTGATGTTCCCTTTTCAACAGGAGACACTGCCAAACTGCCCAAGAGGCCAAGTCCTCCTGGAAGACGTCCACCCCGGAAAAGTAGAGGTCCAACTCTGACCCAACCTACTGCGCATTTCCTCCTTACCTGCTGAAATAATGAGCACAGCTGTCGCTCGGATTCTCCCACCCATTGACGGAGGCAGTCGGCACCTTTTCTCATGAAGAATGCTATTCTCTTGTCTCCCTGCCTACATTCATTTGCGAGCGCTCGAGCCACCAGTGTCTTTCCAGTGCCTGGTGGGCCATAGAACAGACAGCCTCTGCAACATGAAAAAAAGAGATTTACGTAGCTACAACAAAAACATGGAAAAGTGCCCATGACAGCCCCCGTTGTGAAAGCAAAGCGGCCTTCCCTCCTAACCAGAACACTTCCCGTCTTAGACAGATTTGCGAGCAAAGCCTGTCTTTCTCCCTGCCACAGTTGGAGTCTCTTGGACTGTGCCTCCCAGAATTTGTTGGAAGCACTGGGGAGGAAGACTTCAGCTGGGAGGCCAAAAAAGGTCTTCTGTGTTTCCACACCCTACTTAAAACATCAGCCAGAAAAGGGAATTCCTGTGACCAAAGCAGCAAAGCATCTGAAGATTTGCACACTTTTAAAGGTATGGAAAGGGAAGGATTTCAAGTCATATTTCAACATCCAGTGAGTCAAGCTTTGTTGGCCAAGAATATATAAAGCTAACCATTACGTCTTGAGATATTGCCCCTCCAAAAAAAAAAAAAAGGAAGAAAACAAAAGGAGAATACTTTTCATGTTGAAAAGCATATTGCAGCAGTTAGCTCCGTAGTTCGAATGCACTGCCCGTTACCTGGGGGGTCGGATTTGGAATCTCTGAAAGAATTCTGGGTAAAGCAGTGGGAACAGCACCATCTCCTTTAAGGCTGAAATGTGGTGAGAGAGACCACCCACACCATCAAAGCATACCTAAAGAGACATGCAACAGAAGACATGTCAGAGGCCAGAGAAAGCTGCCACCTGGAAAAAAAAGGCTTCCTCCAAATTTATCCTGTGGAAAGGCTCAGGACGATCTTGAAGTTCCCTGAGAGGAAAGTGTAAAGCCTGGGAGCTGTCGGCAGCACAGTAGGGAAGGTTTTCATGACCCCTGGAAAAGTCCCCACTGATACAATGAGTTACCACTGCTTACTGAACTCTGGATTTGCACTGGATCAGCTTCCGGCAGGGTGGTTCCGGTTTTCCTTCCATCCACGTGCTTTGCCTTGAATTTGTCTTTCCCAGAGCTTTGGGGAAGACACCAGATGTGAATGGAGGAGAAAGGGAAAGGGGCTTTCTAACTGAACATGCAGTTAGCAGGATTGCTGTGGTTTTCATGTTGGCAAGTGAGTGCAGAAGCGCTTATGCACTGGCATAAACTTCCCAAACCATGAAATATTCCCTAGACGTGATTGGCGTTCACTATGCAAGCGTGAAGAAAGGCAGGTGGACATTTTTATACTGCACGATGAAATCGTCTAATGACAATTTGTGGAAGGGGATTCTGGCTTCAAGTGCAGAACAGAAGAATTGCAGATCCCCAATCTCAGCCAGGACAATCCGCAATCATCTCATCGCTGACCCCCAAATCCTGCCTTTTTAAAGGCTGTGGGCTAATGAAAGTTATCTTCTCTCCCAAAGGAAAAGCCTTGCTTCCTCTAGACCCTCCAGCTGTGCCAGCTACAATGCTGCGATGTTCCCATCATGGCCATCAATCGGAAAATCTTTTCAAGCATTACTGAGTGATGGGAGTGGCACCGCTATGGATTCCTGAGAACTATCACTATCTGTACACCAACCTGTTTGTTCTTCTGCAGCATGGGCTTTGCGACGGAGCAGCCCTTTGCCTGTCAGGAGAAGATGGCCCTGAAGAAATGAAAAGCAGCAGTGAGCCTGCACACTGGCCAAGAACTGCAGTGTGCGCAGGATACAGGCATCTCGATCCCAAAGGGAGAGTTTTACCTGCAGAATGAAGGCAAGGAATTTAAATGAAAGGTGTGTGTGTGTGGGAGGGGGGTTGGGTGAGAGGTATATGTCTTTTCATTTAGCAACCTCTAGCCCACTATCCACAAGAAATCAGCTCTTCCAAGAAACTGTGTATGGAACCTACTTTCCAGTGGATCCTGGAAGTACGTGATGGTCTTCCTGGGTCGAAGGTTATACTCCTTGCAGGGATCTTTGCCATCTTCCCCTTCTCGGCCTTCACCTTCTTGTGTTGCCCCTATGATTATAGAACCTAGCGAGAACTTCTTATTTGTCTGTGCGCGTATAGCTTTTCATTCAACAACGTGTATGCCACTTCTGCACAAGAAATTCGTCCTTCAGAGAGGCTCTGCATATAGCCTACCTTCCAGTGGGGCTTGAGTGTCTTCAGCAGTTTGCCGCAGGTTAGATGGCTTTGGAGTATCTTCGCCGTCATCCTCTTCCTGCTCTTCATCGTCCTCTGAGGACCCTGTCATTACAGTACCAAGTCATCATTTCTTGTTTGTCTCTGCATATGCACATTTTCATTCAAGAACTTATAGCTCCCACCCTTAAGCCCAAGGAATCAGCCCTTCTGACAAACTGTGCGCGTAACCCACATTCCAAAGGCTCTTGATACTGGACAACAGTATTCCTGCGCCGAAGGTTATACTCCTTGTGAGCATCTTGGCCATCTTCCCCTTCTTGGTGTCCACCGGCCTTTGATGGCCCTACAATTACAGAACCTAGACATAGTTTCTGATTGCGCTGTGCGTAGCTACATTTTTGTTTAACATCTTCTATCCCCCTCCTACACGAGAGATTAGCCCTTCCGAGAAGCTGTGCCTATAACCTACTTTCCAGTGGAGCTTGATAGCATACAACAGGCTTCCTTTCTCTCACGCTATAGCGTGCCTATAGGGAGCAAAGATACAGGTTCTTTTAGACTGTGGTACACTTTGCAGGAAGTTCTTCTCAGCTGAGCGAAAAGTGCACTGGCATCACTGTGCTGTGTGAAATCCATTACTTACCGAAAAGGAGTAAGGTAAAGTCATTTTGACTTCTGCAAGGACTCGCTCAGTCTGCCTGAGGTCCATTCTTCCTCAGAACCTGAACTCAAAGAGTATATGAACCACAAATGGACTTTTGTAAGCACAGAAGTAAAGCTCTTTACTTTTGCAGAAGTTTCTCAGGCAAAGAAAATTGCTGAAGAGGACAAGGTAAATCTCCTGCAAGTGAAGCAAGCGTTTGGTTCACAAGAGAATACGTAAATTACTGAGCCCACAGACATGAGGGGCAGAAGTTGGAAGGTCTGGTTGCAAAGATGATCCAAAACCGAAAACAGCAGCAACAGGGAAATACACAGGAGCCGTCTGCAAATTCTTCAGACATGAAGCACCTTTACAAGTGCTCCTCTCATGCACCTTCCCAGTGCTCAAAGACTCCAGTAGCCATGACTGTCCACCTCCAAAACACTCCTGTCAAACCAGGTTGGCTCCACAGTGCCAAGGACCACAGGTGTGACAGCGGCAAAGGAGGAAAGAGTTATTGGAGCGAGGACCAAAGGTCCTATGACTGCAGCTGACAAGGAACTAGTAACACAGGGGTGGACGCGCTGCCAGGGAGCAAAGATTCTAAACGTGCAAGTTCTGCAGCCTTGACAGCGCCATATTATGGAGGGCTCCCGCAGGCAGCAATTCCCAGCAGCACCGAGGACTTCCCTAGGGGCACAGCGGGAATTCCCAGCCTACCGAGTTAGTCCAAAGAGCTCTTGTGGCAGGAAGAAACGCTCCTCTCCAACAACCTGCTGGGAAGGTCAACAAACAGCGTCTCGCACTGTCCCACCACCTCCTCTCGCCTTCTCCTGCTCGCTGCACAACAGCTGCTCCAGAGCAGAGCAGAGCAGGGCAGGGCAGAGCTGTAGCGAGAGCAGCCCCAAGCACCTGGGCTCAGCTCAGGCTGCCAGGGCCATATGGGGAGGGCGCAGCTGTTGCTGCGATGCACTGCGTGATGCCCCAGGCCATGTCACAGAGGGGCTGCAGGGACTCCTTGACCCCCCAGGTGCTGCCAAGGTGGGCCCTGCAAGGGCAAGGGGAGCTGCCTGGGGCACTTTAGGGAGCTGCCTGCACCTCACTGCCCACTCCCCAAGGACAACAGGGGGCACGGGGAGCCACAGGAGGGGTCCCCCAGGCTGGGGCTCACCTCAGGCATGCCACTCCCGCAATGTCCCCAGATCAGGGTTGCGGGGCTACAGTTGCTGGCAAGGAGAGGCTCTGCTCAGGAAGGAAGGCCTAAATGAGCAAGTGGATGAATAAAGAGGAAGACTGTGACTGCACTCTCTCAGCCTCTGGGGAGGAAGGGCCAAGTCCTAGCTGTTGCTTCCCTAGGCCACAGGCATGGAGATGGCATGGCCTAGCGAAGGAGCAGAGGGGTTTGCTCTCTCACCCTGAAAACTGTATTAAGGCAAATCCACCATGAATGCCTCCAAACGGTGTCAAAGCCTGGGAAAATCAAGAAAAATAAAAGTGCTTATCGGAAAGGTCATTTCTTTCCCTCGGCACTAAATTCTGTCTGTGTTAGAGATGACGTCTGTGAATCCTGGTCTTGGGGTGGGTTCTAATTGGGGGGGGGTTTGAAGATGTGATCCTAACAGGGCAAAACCAAAAGAAGGGTGGCGCCAGGTGGAGATTGTCACTGGATCCCCAAAAGCCCATTTCCCTTCTAAAGTCACTCGTTTTGCAGAAGAAAAATGTGATGCTCAGATGGAGCCTGCAACACTCGCAGTGCCATCCCACCGCTTGGGTTCCCAGTGGAGGAGACTGAGAGCAGCTTCCCATCTACAGCATGACAACGCAGTATCACACACCCGAACGAGGCACGGGAATAATGCCTGCACGCAGTACATTCTGGTGACCCTCTCTGGTTACTTCTCAGTCTGCCCTGAGGGTGGTCCGAGGAGCGGCCGGCCCTCTGGCCTCTTCGGAAGGAAACGATGCCTGAGGTCTTTCCTTTCTCACCTGCCTGGTAAGCACTGCAGGCTGAGAGACCCCTTGCAGAAGCAGAGCAGATAGCTGAGATGGCTGCATGGAAAGCAGAGTGGCTTTACACCGAGTGCCTGAAAGGTATCCCCTGCACATTATTTTCCGCCCTGCAAATCTGAGGGAGCCTCAAAGGAAGCAACGGAGTGAGCGAGACAGTGGGAGCAGAGCTGAGTTCTTGTTGATCCCCCTTGCCCCACCTGTACAGCGGCAGAGGTCTGTGGAAGGGGCACGGTGCCTTCGGCAGCAGCACTGACTGCAGAAGAGAGAAGCTGTAGAGGGGAAGTGAGTGTGAGTGGGGGAAAGGGAGGGGATGCGAGCGTGCCAGGAGGTGAATGGAGGGGATGGGAGCACAGAGGGAAGGGGATGGAGGGGCTGAGGGTGCGCGTGGTGAGCAACGGAGGGGATCAGAGGAAGCCTTGGGGGAAATGGAAGGGAGGAGAGTGCTGAGGGTGGGGAAAGCAGGGGGCTCAGGTGCTCACGGAGGGAAACAGAAGGAACCTGAGGATGCAGGGAGAGGACTGGAGGAGACTTTAGCAGGTGTGAGGGGACCAGAGCATCAGCGCATGCATGGAGAAGGGATCTAAGGTCGCACAAAGGAGCCTGGAGTGTGCCAAGGAGGCGATCGAGGAGACTGCAAGGCACACGACTGCACGCCCCCGGAAAGCAGACAGCGACGCACTGGCTGCATAGAGCCCATGGCTTTAAGCTGGCAGGAAGGCAGCGCCCTCAGGGTGCCAGCACCTCGGCTCTGCCACACCAGGGCTGGGCTGGCGGCAGCCACACTCCCAGCATGCCTTGGGGCATCCCCACGGCATGCTGGGAGCAGGGCTGCTATGGGGCACCACGGCTCCGCCCGGGGAGACGCGGCCCCTGCCCCCGTGGAGCCCCGGGGGCCAGCTCTTTCCCCCTGCCCCACAGCCCCAGCCCAGACCTGCTGCCCCATGGCCCCCGCTGCCACTCACTGCCCCAAGGCCCCAGCTCTGTCCCGGTGCCCCACAGAGCCCAACACAGAGACCTCCTGCCCCATGGCCCCAGCTCGAACCTCCACAGCAGGGGCCCACAGGGGCAGTGACTGTGGCAGATTTCGAGCACCGTGCACTCTGGCCTCCGTTCCCGAGACTCTGCCAGGGGGATTGCCAGCACGGCCCCCAAGAAAGCAGCCTCCACGTCAGCCCCTGCTGTTCCTCTCTGCAGAGGAGGCAGGACCTTCTGCCTGAAGCACTGGCTGGGGCCCCGGGAGCTGCAGATGCTCTGCGGTGCGAAGGAGGTGCCTGGGCAGGAAGAAGCTGGCGGAGGAGGAATTGTGCCCCAAAAGCAGGAATTCCCTCATCCTCCTCTGGCCCACTGGCACGTGTGTTGACACTTGCTGGTGAGTCGTGGGGACATGTCATGTGGCAGGGTTGGACGCCATGGCACAGTGCTCAGGCTTCATGCTTGTCAGGAATGGCAGGCTCCAGGCTGAGGGTGGGAAGTGGAAGGAGAGGCACCCCTCGGTTTTCAGGCATGCCCACATTGCCTGCTGCATTGCCACCGTGGCCTCTGTGAAAAGCCCGTGCAGGGAGTGTGCAGCGTGACATGAGCAAGGGCAGGTTTGCAGGGGGGGGAGTGGGGCTGAGAGGTGAGCATGTAGACAGCTGGGACCAGATGGCACCGGTGTGCAGGGGTGCACTTCTGCATCCTTCAGCCCCCAGTCAAAGTGATGACTTGTGGTCTCCAAAACCGGCAGACTGGCTTTCACCTGGCAGCCTTTACACCCATTTGAGCACCAGCCAGCACTGTTCCTCTTAGCAGTTCATTGCTCCTGAATAGCAGGCAAGGAGTGTTGTTGGCGAAGGGGGCCGCCCATATGAAATCTGGAGAGCCACAGTGTTCACAGCAGAGCTTGTCCGTTCATGGGTATCCCCAGAGCTCTGTAGATGCAGGAGCCAAAGGGAGTCCTGGGAGGATGCTTTTTGGCTTAACGAAGCTTTGTGTCAGGAAGCCCCTGCCTCGTTTGATCCTAGCTTTGGATCTCAAAGCAAATAGAAAGCTCGGAAGGAGAGGAAAAGTCTTTTTATGCATGCTATACTGCTGTTTTATTTAGGCCTCTTCTTTGCACTGTGCATGCTACTGCATTGTGTAACCCTGCAGACTGGTGCTTCCACCGAGGGTCCTTAGCCTTATACCGGAGGAGCCGTCACTATGGGGTTTATGTAGGCATCAGAGGGGCAAGTGTTTGTCTGGAGAAGGGCTTTGTTCAGCCCTCTCATGGCACACCAGGACTATGTTCCTGGAGTAATGCCATCAAAGCAATCTGATTTTGACTAATAGTGGGATTAATGAGCTTTGTCAGGTCTTGAGCTGTCCAACTAAGGATGCTCGTTATGAGCCCAGGCCAATTACAGACTTAGCTGCTGCCTTCAGACATGGGGCTGAGAACGATCCTTTTTTCTTTCGTGGCCATTTGTGTTTCAGACATAGAGACAAGATGCTCTGAGGTAGTTCTGTTGCAAGGGAATAATCCCTCCCTGCAGCTCACATTGCAGGTAGGCTCCATCCTCCCTGCTAGGCTCCCTCAGAATGTTCTTTATTCTAAAATTAAATGAAAAATTGGGTTTCTAAGTAAAGGCAGCAAAATTGCCAAGACCCCAACACAGCAGAATCCTAGAAAATTTCAGTGGGGCATAAATGGAGGTGGTCACTGAAGGAGTGGGGCAGGGAAGGAAGAACAGCCCCTCCCCGAACTGGCAATTGTGTCCTTGTGTTTTTCTGTATCCTTAGCAGCGGGTAGTGAATTCCAGCTCTTCAGGGCTGTCCCTGCACAACTCTGTGGCCTCCTTTTGGGTTTGGCAACAAAATTCAACTGCCGAGAAGCCTGTCAGCCAACCCTTCAAGTCTGCCAGTGCAACTCTTATCCTAAACCCTACCCGACAAGCACGCCATAGTTCCATTAAGGATCCCAAATCCTATTTTCCACTGCCATGTTCCCTACGAGATCCAAGATCAAGAATACCTCCAGCCCACCTCCGCCATATGTGTCAACTCACAGACCCAAGTGAGGGCTGCTGCCTACAGACTTGGAAATAGAGAGTTCAGTCCCCTGTCCTGCAAAGACCTTTGGCATCCCAGACTATTTTCACACAATGATGTCAGACCGTGCAGACATACCACTTGCCCCCACCCGTGATCATGAGCTCTAACCTTATTGTAGTGCAATGCCTTTCAAACTGAAGAACTCAGCACTGAGGATAAGCTGGCTGCTGTTGCAAGGCCATGGCTGAAGAAGGTAGAGTCCAGGGGGTGGGGGAACCTGGATGTGTTGGTGGCCGCACAGGCTACAGCCAACACGGAGGGGGTCTGTGAAGTAAGTGCCAAGGTCTGGCTGAACTCCTGGAGCAAGGGACTCAGCTGAGGAAGACTCCAGGGGCTGTTTGGGGAAAGAATGGTCCCGCTGTGGTGGCCTGGTTAGGTTGTGCGTGAGGACGCTGACTCTGGATGGAGGGAAGGCAAAGGAAGGGAGGAGAGGACTAAAAGGAGACATGGCTCAGCCTAGCAGGAGGAGAAGAAATGAGTAATTGGAGCAAGTGACAGAAGCAAGTGTGAGAAGTGCAGTTCAGGGCATTACCTAGATAAGCTCAAGCAGCTGGAAGTCCAGACTGGCACTCAACCTAGCCTCCACAGGTAACGACACAGACTGTGAATGCTCGTAATGGCAGAACTGAGCTGAGGCCAGGGTTTACCTTGTTTCAAGCAAAGACAGGCTGTGAGGCGATCAGAAATTGCAAAAAAGTCATTTGCGCATCCTCTGCAGACATGTCCCTCGTTTGTAGCTGGCTAACTCTGCTCCTAAATTCACTGTTTCCACCATTCTGTTATTTCTCCCTGAAGTCCAGCTGAGCACCTTATCCAAAAAAGGAAAAAAGAAAAAAAGAAAAAAGGAAGAAAGGCCTTGCCAGTAGAGAGGGGTGTACTGGACTCTGCAGGCACCGCTGGCCATGTCTCATCCCCTTGCTCCTCGAGCTGCCTCTCTTCCTCCTCTGTCAGCAGTCGAGGCTCAGGTGGTGATGCCACAGGCAGGAGGACTTCCCGTGCCTGACAAGCTTCAGTCAACCAGAAGAGGTTAGCCAAGTGATGATGCGCGGACACAAGCAGAGTAAACCCTCGTGCCAGGAAATCTATTACCAAAGCAAATGCCGAATGGCTGCTAAGCTAGAGATAGCAACGCTGTGTTTGTAGAATAGGCTCACCTGCTTTCTTTTGTGGTGCAGCAGGCTTAGCAGCTTGCTGGACAAGCAAGTCCTCGAAAAACTTTCTCCCTTCCTCCTCGCTAGGTGACTGGACATTGAAAACTTCTCCGTAAAGCTCAGAAAATAAAGCTCGTACCTGAGGTGGGAGGAGAAAAGACAGCGCAGCCGTAAGCCCCCCCCCCCCCAAATTTGTGTTCTGCTCCACAAAGATGAATTCCTTTTCCAGTGAAGCTGAGGAATGCTTTGAATAAGGGAGAGACTAGAACAAGTTTGCTTCTTGGCCTTAAAGGCGAGATTGTAGTGGGTCAGCAGGGCAATTTAGGGCATCTTCTTTAAGGAACACCTCTAGGATTAAAGCTCTGTGAAGCGACCCGAGGTTCCAGTGCTCCAAGGGAGGACACTGAGCATCTCCTAGGTTGCCTGTTTTGGATTTACTTGCCTTGCTGCCCTTCATGTTGAAGCCTTGTGGCAACTGCAGAGGGAAGAGATGCCAGCAGGGTGCCCTAGTAATGCCGGTGTTGAATGGCTTAGGAGAGCACAGTATTTGGGTGCTTAATGGAGTGATAAATTAACATGAGACTGAAAGAAGCCGGGAAGGCAGTGAGAGAAATACCTCGGCAGGAGATCTGCATGGCAAACATCCAATGTAGCGAGCAACAGCACTGGAGCATATGCTGGAATGCCCTCTAGTAATGTTGTGAGCGTAGCTGTCAAGGTGAGTCCAGCAGCCTCCCACCAGGCATGGATATGTGGAATAGAAAGGATGCTCGGTGCTGTCCTCTGGGCTTCTCGGATCAACTAGTCAAAAGGAAGTTTGGAGAAGACTGTTGAAGCGGGTAGCAGAGGCTGCTGCTGAACAACAATGGATCAATCAAAATTGCCTGCAAAACGGGAGTGCACAAAGACAAAGCGTCCAAACAAGCCACCAAGAATAAGGTAACATTGCTGCTTGGACCCAACTCCTTGGACATAGCTACACAGCGAGAGGCAGGCCTGAATCTCTGCCTGATTTCCAAACTGCTTAGATGTCAGGTAACTCGCCCAGAGCCTCACGCCCAGTGCGAGTGGCAGTGTGCTTGAAAAAACAGGCCCAGCCCTTCAGCAGGGTCCACATCAGCCTGGGGCCACTGCTACACCGCTCGAATCCAGCAAGTGTGTTCTTGCCTCTTCCCTGCGGTGTGATGAGAGAAAAGAAACCCTTTTCTTCCCCCCTCCCAAGCCTGGGTTGCATTTCAGTGTTATAAAGAGGGAGGCTAGAGAAAGGGCAGGACGTGCAGTCAGGCTGAGGCAGAGGCGCCTCCTGGGAGCTACAGAGCCTGAAGAGGCAAGGGAAACAGCTCTGGAGAGCCCACTGTCATGAGCAGCAGCTCTTGCCATGCAGAGGGCTTTATCAAGAGCATCTTGGAGCTCCCTGAGCTGCTAGCAACATCCTTACTGTTTAGCCTGGAATGGAAAAGATGCTCATGCACAACGTCCTTCTTCTCCATTGTTCAGCGTACAAGAAAAGTGTTCTTTCAGCGCGAAATAAACACCACAGGAAGCAGAGGAAAGCCAGGCCACCACCATTAACCGCGGGAGGTTTGCTTGCTTCCCCTGAGTCTATTCATCCTGTGAGATTGCAGAGAGAAGAGGTACCTGTGCGCATCTTTCTTCGGGTGAGGTGCTGCTAGCAAAGAGAGCCGGCAGGTCCAGCACGTGAACCGCAAACCTCTCCAGCGCGTGTATTAGTGCAGGCGCCAAGTGGGAACTTTGCCCGTACCCGGGCTCTCCAGCGATTAAGAACCTGGGCCTGTGACATGCTGGCTGGCAACAAGCATTGCTAGGAGCGTAACTGCAAAACAAGAAGTTTGCAAAGGAAGTGATCAGTCAAGACACAGATGTTCAAGGTGTCGTTCTTTGTCCAGCGCACACTGGTCTGGATCTCTTCCCCCCGGCTGTGAGGCTCTTATGTTCAGGATGTCTTGACTGAGCAGCCTTGAGGCCTCTGCCTTGGTCAAGTTTAGGTGCAGGGGGTCCACTGGAAATGGAGAAGGTGGTCAGGAAGGAGCAGAAGAACCCTCCTGGGAAAAGAAATGCCGTGGGCTCTGAAAGGCCTTAGCTGTATCTAACAAAGTGCAAAACACATAGAACTGGAGGATATTTATTAGATTCCTTCATTCAGATGGTTTCATCTTTCCTTGTGTGCTCTCTCCTAGATTGCAAATACAACTTTCTCGTGGTTTTTGCTCTGTTATCATGGAACACGTCTGTGAATAGCACCTTTTTTTTCTTTTTTTTTGCCATCCCAGTACTGCAGGACCTTTTGTGGCTCAGGCCAAGGAGCCTAGAGACTGGACCAAGTTCTGTGGGTCAGAAGCCTTCCTGAGCAGCACGGTAAGAGAGAGTGAGAAAAACTACTGACGCAGCTGGGACCCCATAAGCTAACTTCTCCATTGTGGGATTGAATTAATTTCCCATTGCAATATCAAAATATGAATGTAAGCATAGTGGCTTAAAGATCGCAAATGAAGCCTTTTTTGCAGGGTTTTTATTATGCCCTTTTAGCCGGCCATTCCTCAATTTTCTTCCTACGAAGTGAGTCACTCCTGCATTCCCAATCTGGGAAGCTAGGTGACTCCACAAACCCACGTTGCATTTTTTTAGCTAAGAGGAGAGACAACATATTTCTTTGGCCTAATTGTCTGTGGATGTCTTTGGTGGAGGAAAGGAGGCTGTCTCCTTCCAGATGATCGGCTGGAGCTACTTGCTGTCCTACAACTCTAGCACCTAGTTATATCTCCGTGCTTCCTGCTTGCAGTTTTTGATACCAAAGCACCCTGGACTAACTCTTCTGTCCTCCCTCATCTAACGCCCCTCCCATTTGCAACGGCCACGACAGCTTGGAAAGTCCCAGCAATCAGAAGAATTTCAATGAAAGGACACGGGCAGTTACCTGTTACAGTTAAGGAAGGTTTGCTTTTGCTGGCCAGGCCTTGGAGGAAACGGCTCATCTTCAGGACCAGAAGGTGACTCCTCATCACTGTCCATGCAGTCATTTTCTAAGAAATGAGTGGTACCATGAGAAGGCAAGAGAGGCTTGTTAACTTTCCCGAAGAGTCTGCAACCTTCTCTTGCGCTAAGACAGCTTCTAAATGTGAGCTGAAACCTGGGGCCTTGTATTTCTTCGTCTGAGGGGCATACGCTGAATGCCATTTTCCAAAGCCTTCAGTCTCTACAGAGCTCTCCTAAGTGTCTGGATTTGCGCAAGCTATGTTTTGCTAGCGGTGAAAGCTCCTTTTCTCCTTGCAAACGGGACAGATGATGCTGACAGCCTTCGGAAACTGGATGCTTGAGTGGAGAACATAGAGTTCTGTACTGTGAAGTGGGAGGAGTTCCCGGCTCTGCCCTCTCTACCATTCAGTTTCACCTCCTCCTGACTGAAAGGTTTGTTTCTGTTGCTTGCACAAACTAGCAGTGTTTGCTTTGGGAGAGTTTTATGGCAGTGAAGGCAGTGAAGCCCTACCTGGCTGTTGGTCCTGCTGGAGTGCAAGTGCTGCATGGGGAAATACCCTCTGCAGGCCTTTTAGGAGTCTCTGTAGCGTGTTCTGAAGCAGTGGCTTGGAAAAGGGTGGCAGTGGTTGTCCAGGGGAAGCCGGAGCCCTCTGTGAAGCTGGTGCAGTCTTCTGCATAGCCACAAGAAAATCTGTTGCTGTGATTTCAATGGCAGCAACATCGATGTGCAGCTTGTGACTGCTTGTGTAGATCTGCGGATAGTGTCGATGCAAAGCACAGGGGGCAGCTTCAGCGCAGAGGGCTTGAATATCGGCCCCGCAGTATCCTGAGCAACAAGAGCAGAATCCAAAGGGATGTCAGTCTCAGGCAGCAGAAAGCAGTCAAGGACAGGCTTTGCAGAGGGACACTCGCAAAGTCTTTGCATGTGGCCCGAAGGGGAAGAGTTTCATGGGCAATGGCAAAAGAGTTCCTGCACTGCAGAGCAGTGCCCTGCTGGGGAGCTTGCATTACGGGAGGCCCAGCGCCCTACAGCCTGTGCTTCGGAAGTAGGCCTCTGAGCCAACCTTAGCTCCTGAGGAAGACGCCCCCCAGAGCCTTCCATGTTCTCAGAGACAAGGGAAGGCAAGGAGATAGAAGCAGCTTGGGTACTGCCTGGCACAAGCTCAGACGCTGTCAGGAGCCAGGCACAGGCAGGAACTCGGTGCGTTTTTTCATCTTACCGACCCATTTTTCAGCAAGCTCCTCAAGCAGTGCGTCCAGGGGCTTAGGGCTCCAGTCTCTGGTGTGGATCTTGAAAATCTCTTTTCGAGCCTACAAACCAGGTGGTCACACTGTGGTTTGTCTTAAGCCTCTTTCTCAAAAAGCAAATAAGCAATGTGCAGTCCCCCTCCCCCCGTCACATTCCCATAATTGCTTGTCTTCCTCTGCTAAAATTAAGAAATGTTTACATTCTAGTAACACACTGCCTGCTTTTCAAAGCTCAGTACTTTTCAAGTAGATAGGAAGAGTAAGTAGAGTAGTAGGAGCAAGAATTCTGACTCCAGCTGCTATCCTCGAACGAGCAAATGTCAAGCTGTGCCTATGTTCATCGCTGCACTTTGCCAGAGCTTCAGTGAAGTGTTCCTGTTTCTGTCCAGTATAGTGTGTTGTGCATTTTTCCTAGCCTTCAATCCAATAACCTTTTTCTCCTTTTCCCCACAAAATGCGAACTAAAGACAAAAGAATCTGGGGTAGCCAGAAAAAAAAATAACAAAAGAAAGAAAGAAAGCCTGAGCTCCCTGCTAATACCAGTAACAATGTCAGCTCCCTAAATGCTTGTGGGCGGCTCTGAGGATTCCCAGCCCGGCCACACTCAAGCCCAAGTTTCCCCCGAGGCTTTCCCAACTGGAGAACTGAGAACAAGGTGGCAACCTCAGAAGGCAAGAGCCTAGGTGGACTCACTAACTAAGCAAAGAGCAAGCCCTTGGGCAAGGAAGAATGTCCATGTGCTCCAGGCGGAGTGAAACTCCTGTTTGCAGCCTTCCTGCCAGTTGTGTGTGGGGAACCGGGAGGTGTGCAGCACGTATACCACTTGTTTCCTTGCTCGCTCTCGGAGATGCTGTGGGGTAAGCCGGTTTTCTTGTCAAGCAAGGCTCTGTGCCAGTAGCAGGAAGGTTGCCGAAACAGCCTTACCTCTTTGTTTGGCAAGGTGAAAAGGAACTCCCTGTCAAAGCGTCCAGGCCTTCGTAAAGCAGGATCCAGGGAGTCTGGCCTGTTGGTGGCTCCAATGACCACGATCTCTCCTCTGCTGTCTAAGCCATCCATAAGCGCCAGGAGTGTTGTGACAATAGAACTACCAAAAAAATGTTAGTAGCTGTTGTTACCTTTGGCATGACTTTCTCCAAAGTCACGTCGCTCAGAAAGGAGAAGCTTTTCTGGATGAGCTGTTGTTAGCGAAAGGACTCATGGTAAGACAGAAAAAGCGAGGCAAGGTCTCGAGAGAGACCTTGTCTGGACACCAAGCTTAGTGACCTGATTTCAACTCCTGCCTTTAAACTGCTATGAAGCTCAGTGTCGTTGTACTCGAGTTCAGAGTGTGGGTGTGTGGGTGTGTGTCCTATAAAGGGAAGCAGGTGGGTCTTCTTTTCCTAGAGATGAAGCAGATGACATGGAGATGGAAGCGAAAAGAAGTACCTGTGAATCTGGTCTTGGCGACTGGAGCGCACAGGAGCGAGACCGTCGATCTCATCAAAGAAAATAATCGAAGGCCGCATCTCATAGGCCTGGAAGGGAAGTACAGGTGCAGGCATACTGACGTATGTGAAACAGAGCACCACGCAGCGAGCACATGCAGGATAAACATTATGGCTGCAAAGGCACTGGCACTGTGCTGGACCCAACATCTGCAAGATTTCCAGCCCCTCAGGCAAAGCAGCACGGCACGGGAAAAGGAAACACTGATGTTCCCTTTTCAACAGGAGACACTGCCAAACTGCCCAAGAGGCCAAGTCCTCCTGGAAGACGTCCACCCCGGAAAAGTAGAGGTCCAACTCTGACCCAACCTGCTGCGCATTTCCTCCTTACCTGCTGAAATAATGAGCACAGCTGTCGCTCGGATTCTCCCACCCATTGACGGAGGCAGTCGGCACCTTTTCTCATGAAGAATGCTATTCTCTTGTCTCCCTGCCTACATTCATTTGCGAGCGCTCGAGCCACCAGTGTCTTTCCAGTGCCTGGTGGGCCATAGAACAGACAGCCTCTGCAACATGAAAAAAAGAGATTTACGTAGCTACAACAAAAACATGGAAAAGTGCCCATGACAGCCCCCGTTGTGAAAGCAAAGCGGCCTTCCCTCCTAACCAGAACACTTCCCGTCTTAGACAGATTTGCGAGCAAAGCCTGTCTTTCTCCCTGCCACAGTTGGAGTCTCTTGGACTGTGCCTCCCAGAATTTGTTGGAAGCACTGGGGAGGAAGACTTCAGCTGGGAGGCCAAAAAAGGTCTTCTGTGTTTCCACACCCTACTTAAAACATCAGCCAGAAAAGGGAATTCCTGTGACCAAAGCAGCAAAGCATCTGAAGATTTGCACACTTTTAAAGGTATGGAAAGGGAAGGATTTCAAGTCATATTTCAACATCCAGTGAGTCAAGCTTTGTTGGCCAAGAATATATAAAGCTAACCATTACGTCTTGAGATATTGCCCCTCCAAAAAAAAAAAAAAGGAAGAAAACAAAAGGAGAATACTTTTCATGTTGAAAAGCATATTGCAGCAGTTAGCTCCGTAGTTCGAATGCACTGCCCGTTACCTGGGGGGTCGGATTTGGAATCTCTGAAAGAATTCTGGGTAAAGCAGTGGGAACAGCACCATCTCCTTTAAGGCTGAAATGTGGTGAGAGAGACCACCCACACCATCAAAGCATACCTAAAGAGACATGCAACAGAAGACATGTCAGAGGCCAGAGAAAGCTGCCACCTGGAAAAAAAAGGCTTCCTCCAAATTTATCCTGTGGAAAGGCTCAGGACGATCTTGAAGTTCCCTGAGAGGAAAGTGTAAAGCCTGGGAGCTGTCGGCAGCACAGTAGGGAAGGTTTTCATGACCCCTGGAAAAGTCCCCACTGATACAATGAGTTACCACTGCTTACTGAACTCTGGATTTGCACTGGATCAGCTTCCGGCAGGGTGGTTCCGGTTTTCCTTCCATCCACGTGCTTTGCCTTGAATTTGTCTTTCCCAGAGCTTTGGGGAAGACACCAGATGTGAATGGAGGAGAAAGGGAAAGGGGCTTTCTAACTGAACATGCAGTTAGCAGGATTGCTGTGGTTTTCATGTTGGCAAGTGAGTGCAGAAGCGCTTATGCACTGGCATAAACTTCCCAAACCATGAAATATTCCCTAGACGTGATTGGCGTTCACTATGCAAGCGTGAAGAAAGGCAGGTGGACATTTTTATACTGCACGATGAAATCGTCTAATGACAATTTGTGGAAGGGGATTCTGGCTTCAAGTGCAGAACAGAAGAATTGCAGATCCCCAATCTCAGCCAGGACAATCCGCAATCATCTCATCGCTGACCCCCAAATCCTGCCTTTTTAAAGGCTGTGGGCTAATGAAAGTTATCTTCTCTCCCAAAGGAAAAGCCTTGCTTCCTCTAGACCCTCCAGCTGTGCCAGCTACAATGCTGCGATGTTCCCATCATGGCCATCAATCGGAAAATCTTTTCAAGCATTACTGAGTGATGGGAGTGGCACCGCTATGGATTCCTGAGAACTATCACTATCTGTACACCAACCTGTTTGTTCTTCTGCAGCATGGGCTTTGCGACGGAGCAGCCCTTTGCCTGTCAGGAGAAGATGGCCCTGAAGAAATGAAAAGCAGCAGTGAGCCTGCACACTGGCCAAGAACTGCAGTGTGCGCAGGATACAGGCATCTCGATCCCAAAGGGAGAGTTTTACCTGCAGAATGAAGGCAAGGAATTTAAATGAAAGGTGTGTGTGTGTGGGAGGGGGGTTGGGTGAGAGGTATATGTCTTTTCATTTAGCAACCTCTAGCCCACTATCCACAAGAAATCAGCTCTTCCAAGAAACTGTGTATGGAACCTACTTTCCAGTGGATCCTGGAAGTACGTGATGGTCTTCCTGGGTCGAAGGTTATACTCCTTGCAGGGATCTTTGCCATCTTCCCCTTCTCGGCCTTCACCTTCTTGTGTTGCCCCTATGATTATAGAACCTAGCGAGAACTTCTTATTTGTCTGTGCGCGTATAGCTTTTCATTCAACAACGTGTATGCCACTTCTGCACAAGAAATTCGTCCTTCAGAGAGGCTCTGCATATAGCCTACCTTCCAGTGGGGCTTGAGTGTCTTCAGCAGTTTGCCGCAGGTTAGATGGCTTTGGAGTATCTTCGCCGTCATCCTCTTCCTGCTCTTCATCGTCCTCTGAGGACCCTGTCATTACAGTACCAAGTCATCATTTCTTGTTTGTCTCTGCATATGCACATTTTCATTCAAGAACTTATAGCTCCCACCCTTAAGCCCAAGGAATCAGCCCTTCTGACAAACTGTGCGCGTAACCCACATTCCAAAGGCTCTTGATACTGGACAACAGTATTCCTGCGCCGAAGGTTATACTCCTTGTGAGCATCTTGGCCATCTTCCCCTTCTTGGTGTCCACCGGCCTTTGATGGCCCTACAATTACAGAACCTAGACATAGTTTCTGATTGCGCTGTGCGTAGCTACATTTTTGTTTAACATCTTCTATCCCCCTTCTACACGAGAGATTAGCCCTTCCGAGAAGCTGTGCCTATAACCTACTTTCCAGTGGAGCTTGATAGCATACAACAGGCTTCCTTTCTCTCACGCTATAGCGTGCCTATAGGGAGCAAAGATACAGGTTCTTTTAGACTGTGGTACACTTTGCAGGAAGTTCTTCTCAGCTGAGCGAAAAGTGCACTGGCATCACTGTGCTGTGTGAAATCCATTACTTACCGAAAAGGAGTAAGGTAAAGTCATTTTGACTTCTGCAAGGACTCGCTCAGTCTGCCTGAGGTCCATTCTTCCTCAGAACCTGAACTCAAAGAGTATATGAACCACAAATGGACTTTTGTAAGCACAGAAGTAAAGCTCTTTACTTTTGCAGAAGTTTCTCAGGCAAAGAAAATTGCTGAAGAGGACAAGGTAAATCTCCTGCAAGTGAAGCAAGCGTTTGGTTCACAAGAGAATACGTAAATTACTGAGCCCACAGACATGAGGGGCAGAAGTTGGAAGGTCTGGTTGCAAAGATGATCCAAAACCGAAAACAGCAGCAACAGGGAAATACACAGGAGCCGTCTGCAAATTCTTCAGACATGAAGCACCTTTACAAGTGCTCCTCTCATGCACCTTCCCAGTGCTCAAAGACTCCAGTAGCCATGACTGTCCACCTCCAAAACACTCCTGTCAAACCAGGTTGGCTCCACAGTGCCAAGGACCACAGGTGTGACAGCGGCAAAGGAGGAAAGAGTTATTGGAGCGAGGACCAAAGGTCCTATGACTGCAGCTGACAAGGAACTAGTAACACAGGGGTGGACGCGCTGCCAGGGAGCAAAGATTCTAAACGTGCAAGTTCTGCAGCCTTGACAGCGCCATATTATGGAGGGCTCCCGCAGGCAGCAATTCCCAGCAGCACCGAGGACTTCCCTAGGGGCACAGCGGGAATTCCCAGCCTACCGAGTTAGTCCAAAGAGCTCTTGTGGCAGGAAGAAACGCTCCTCTCCAACAACCTGCTGGGAAGGTCAACAAACAGCGTCTCGCACTGTCCCACCACCTCCTCTCGCCTTCTCCTGCTCGCTGCACAACAGCTGCTCCAGAGCAGAGCAGAGCAGGGCAGGGCAGAGCTGTAGCGAGAGCAGCCCCAAGCACCTGGGCTCAGCTCAGGCTGCCAGGGCCATATGGGGAGGGCGCAGCTGTTGCTGCGATGCACTGCGTGATGCCCCAGGCCATGTCACAGAGGGGCTGCAGGGACTCCTTGACCCCCCAGGTGCTGCCAAGGTGGGCCCTGCAAGGGCAAGGGGAGCTGCCTGGGGCACTTTAGGGAGCTGCCTGCACCTCACTGCCCACTCCCCAAGGACAACAGGGGGCACGGGGAGCCACAGGAGGGGTCCCCCAGGCTGGGGCTCACCTCAGGCATGCCACTCCCGCAATGTCCCCAGATCAGGGTTGCGGGGCTACAGTTGCTGGCAAGGAGAGGCTCTGCTCAGGAAGGAAGGCCTAAATGAGCAAGTGGATGAATAAAGAGGAAGACTGTGACTGCACTCTCTCAGCCTCTGGGGAGGAAGGGCCAAGTCCTAGCTGTTGCTTCCCTAGGCCACAGGCATGGAGATGGCATGGCCTAGCGAAGGAGCAGAGGGGTTTGCTCTCTCACCCTGAAAACTGTATTAAGGCAAATCCACCATGAATGCCTCCAAACGGTGTCAAAGCCTGGGAAAATCAAGAAAAATAAAAGTGCTTATCGGAAAGGTCATTTCTTTCCCTCGGCACTAAATTCTGTCTGTGTTAGAGATGACGTCTGTGAATCCTGGTCTTGGGGTGGGTTCTAATTGGGGGGGGGTTTGAAGATGTGATCCTAACAGGGCAAAACCAAAAGAAGGGTGGCGCCAGGTGGAGATTGTCACTGGATCCCCAAAAGCCCATTTCCCTTCTAAAGTCACTCGTTTTGCAGAAGAAAAATGTGATGCTCAGATGGAGCCTGCAACACTCGCAGTGCCATCCCACCGCTTGGGTTCCCAGTGGAGGAGACTGAGAGCAGCTTCCCATCTACAGCATGACAACGCAGTATCACACACCCGAACGAGGCACGGGAATAATGCCTGCACGCAGTACATTCTGGTGACCCTCTCTGGTTACTTCTCAGTCTGCCCTGAGGGTGGTCCGAGGAGCGGCCGGCCCTCTGGCCTCTTCGGAAGGAAACGATGCCTGAGGTCTTTCCTTTCTCACCTGCCTGGTAAGCACTGCAGGCTGAGAGACCCCTTGCAGAAGCAGAGCAGATAGCTGAGATGGCTGCATGGAAAGCAGAGTGGCTTTACACCGAGTGCCTGAAAGGTATCCCCTGCACATTATTTTCCGCCCTGCAAATCTGAGGGAGCCTCAAAGGAAGCAACGGAGTGAGCGAGACAGTGGGAGCAGAGCTGAGTTCTTGTTGATCCCCCTTGCCCCACCTGTACAGCGGCAGAGGTCTGTGGAAGGGGCACGGTGCCTTCGGCAGCAGCACTGACTGCAGAAGAGAGAAGCTGTAGAGGGGAAGTGAGTGTGAGTGGGGGAAAGGGAGGGGATGCGAGCGTGCCAGGAGGTGAATGGAGGGGATGGGAGCACAGAGGGAAGGGGATGGAGGGGCTGAGGGTGCGCGTGGTGAGCAACGGAGGGGATCAGAGGAAGCCTTGGGGGAAATGGAAGGGAGGAGAGTGCTGAGGGTGGGGAAAGCAGGGGGCTCAGGTGCTCACGGAGGGAAACAGAAGGAACCTGAGGATGCAGGGAGAGGACTGGAGGAGACTTTAGCAGGTGTGAGGGGACCAGAGCATCAGCGCATGCATGGAGAAGGGATCTAAGGTCGCACAAAGGAGCCTGGAGTGTGCCAAGGAGGCGATCGAGGAGACTGCAAGGCACACGACTGCACGCCCCCGGAAAGCAGACAGCGACGCACTGGCTGCATAGAGCCCATGGCTTTAAGCTGGCAGGAAGGCAGCGCCCTCAGGGTGCCAGCACCTCGGCTCTGCCACACCAGGGCTGGGCTGGCGGCAGCCACACTCCCAGCATGCCTTGGGGCATCCCCACGGCATGCTGGGAGCAGGGCTGCTATGGGGCACCACGGCTCCGCCCGGGGAGACACGGCCCCTGCCCCCGTGGAGCCCCGGGGGCCAGCTCTTTCCCCCTGCCCCACAGCCCCAGCCCAGACCTGCTGCCCCATGGCCCCCGCTGCCACTCACTGCCCCAAGGCCCCAGCTCTGTCCCGGTGCCCCACAGAGCCCAACACAGAGACCTCCTGCCCCATGGCCCCAGCTCGAACCTCCACAGCAGGGGCCCACAGGGGCAGTGACTGTGGCAGATTTCGAGCACCGTGCACTCTGGCCTCCGTTCCCGAGACTCTGCCAGGGGGATTGCCAGCACGGCCCCCAAGAAAGCAGCCTCCACGTCAGCCCCTGCTGTTCCTCTCTGCAGAGGAGGCAGGACCTTCTGCCTGAAGCACTGGCTGGGGCCCCGGGAGCTGCAGATGCTCTGCGGTGCGAAGGAGGTGCCTGGGCAGGAAGAAGCTGGCGGAGGAGGAATTGTGCCCCAAAAGCAGGAATTCCCTCATCCTCCTCTGGCCCACTGGCACGTGTGTTGACACTTGCTGGTGAGTCGTGGGGACATGTCATGTGGCAGGGTTGGACGCCATGGCACAGTGCTCAGGCTTCATGCTTGTCAGGAATGGCAGGCTCCAGGCTGAGGGTGGGAAGTGGAAGGAGAGGCACCCCTCGGTTTTCAGGCATGCCCACATTGCCTGCTGCATTGCCACCGTGGCCTCTGTGAAAAGCCCGTGCAGGGAGTGTGCAGCGTGACATGAGCAAGGGCAGGTTTGCAGGGGGGGGAGTGGGGCTGAGAGGTGAGCATGTAGACAGCTGGGACCAGATGGCACCGGTGTGCAGGGGTGCACTTCTGCATCCTTCAGCCCCCAGTCAAAGTGATGACTTGTGGTCTCCAAAACCGGCAGACTGGCTTTCACCTGGCAGCCTTTACACCCATTTGAGCACCAGCCAGCACTGTTCCTCTTAGCAGTTCATTGCTCCTGAATAGCAGGCAAGGAGTGTTGTTGGCGAAGGGGGCCGCCCATATGAAATCTGGAGAGCCACAGTGTTCACAGCAGAGCTTGTCCGTTCATGGGTATCCCCAGAGCTCTGTAGATGCAGGAGCCAAAGGGAGTCCTGGGAGGATGCTTTTTGGCTTAACGAAGCTTTGTGTCAGGAAGCCCCTGCCTCGTTTGATCCTAGCTTTGGATCTCAAAGCAAATAGAAAGCTCGGAAGGAGAGGAAAATTCTTTTTATGCATGCTATACTGCTGTTTTATTTAGGCCTCTTCTTTGCACTGTGCATGCTACTGCATTGTGTAACCCTGCAGACTGGTGCTTCCACCGAGGGTCCTTAGCCTTATACCGGAGGAGCCGTCACTATGGGGTTTATGTAGGCATCAGAGGGGCAAGTGTTTGTCTGGAGAAGGGCTTTGTTCAGCCCTCTCATGGCACACCAGGACTATGTTCCTGGAGTAATGCCATCAAAGCAATCTGATTTTGACTAATAGTGGGATTAATGAGCTTTGTCAGGTCTTGAGCTGTCCAACTAAGGATGCTCGTTATGAGCCCAGGCCAATTACAGACTTAGCTGCTGCCTTCAGACATGGGGCTGAGAACGATCCTTTTTTCTTTCGTGGCCATTTGTGTTTCAGACATAGAGACAAGATGCTCTGAGGTAGTTCTGTTGCAAGGGAATAATCCCTCCCTGCAGCTCACATTGCAGGTAGGCTCCATCCTCCCTGCTAGGCTCCCTCAGAATGTTCTTTATTCTAAAATTAAATGAAAAATTGGGTTTCTAAGTAAAGGCAGCAAAATTGCCAAGACCCCAACACAGCAGAATCCTAGAAAATTTCAGTGGGGCATAAATGGAGGTGGTCACTGAAGGAGTGGGGCAGGGAAGGAAGAACAGCCCCTCCCCGAACTGGCAATTGTGTCCTTGTGTTTTTCTGTATCCTTAGCAGCGGGTAGTGAATTCCAGCTCTTCAGGGCTGTCCCTGCACAACTCTGTGGCCTCCTTTTGGGTTTGGCAACAAAATTCAACTGCCGAGAAGCCTGTCAGCCAACCCTTCAAGTCTGCCAGTGCAACTCTTATCCTAAACCCTACCCGACAAGCACGCCATAGTTCCATTAAGGATCCCAAATCCTATTTTCCACTGCCATGTTCCCTACGAGATCCAAGATCAAGAATACCTCCAGCCCACCTCCGCCATATGTGTCAACTCACAGACCCAAGTGAGGGCTGCTGCCTACAGACTTGGAAATAGAGAGTTCAGTCCCCTGTCCTGCAAAGACCTTTGGCATCCCAGACTATTTTCACACAATGATGTCAGACCGTGCAGACATACCACTTGCCCCCACCCGTGATCATGAGCTCTAACCTTATTGTAGTGCAATGCCTTTCAAACTGAAGAACTCAGCACTGAGGATAAGCTGGCTGCTGTTGCAAGGCCATGGCTGAAGAAGGTAGAGTCCAGGGGGTGGGGGAACCTGGATGTGTTGGTGGCCGCACAGGCTACAGCCAACACGGAGGGGGTCTGTGAAGTAAGTGCCAAGGTCTGGCTGAACTCCTGGAGCAAGGGACTCAGCTGAGGAAGACTCCAGGGGCTGTTTGGGGAAAGAATGGTCCCGCTGTGGTGGCCTGGTTAGGTTGTGCGTGAGGACGCTGACTCTGGATGGAGGGAAGGCAAAGGAAGGGAGGAGAGGACTAAAAGGAGACATGGCTCAGCCTAGCAGGAGGAGAAGAAATGAGTAATTGGAGCAAGTGACAGAAGCAAGTGTGAGAAGTGCAGTTCAGGGCATTACCTAGATAAGCTCAAGCAGCTGGAAGTCCAGACTGGCACTCAACCTAGCCTCCACAGGTAACGACACAGACTGTGAATGCTCGTAATGGCAGAACTGAGCTGAGGCCAGGGTTTACCTTGTTTCAAGCAAAGACAGGCTGTGAGGCGATCAGAAATTGCAAAAAAGTCATTTGCGCATCCTCTGCAGACATGTCCCTCGTTTGTAGCTGGCTAACTCTGCTCCTAAATTCACTGTTTCCACCATTCTGTTATTTCTCCCTGAAGTCCAGCTGAGCACCTTATCCAAAAAAGGAAAAAAGAAAAAAAGAAAAAAGGAAGAAAGGCCTTGCCAGTAGAGAGGGGTGTACTGGACTCTGCAGGCACCGCTGGCCATGTCTCATCCCCTTGCTCCTCGAGCTGCCTCTCTTCCTCCTCTGTCAGCAGTCGAGGCTCAGGTGGTGATGCCACAGGCAGGAGGACTTCCCGTGCCTGACAAGCTTCAGTCAACCAGAAGAGGTTAGCCAAGTGATGATGCGCGGACACAAGCAGAGTAAACCCTCGTGCCAGGAAATCTATTACCAAAGCAAATGCCGAATGGCTGCTAAGCTAGAGATAGCAACGCTGTGTTTGTAGAATAGGCTCACCTGCTTTCTTTTGTGGTGCAGCAGGCTTAGCAGCTTGCTGGACAAGCAAGTCCTCGAAAAACTTTCTCCCTTCCTCCTCGCTAGGTGACTGGACATTGAAAACTTCTCCGTAAAGCTCAGAAAATAAAGCTCGTACCTGAGGTGGGAGGAGAAAAGACAGCGCAGCCGTAAGCCCCCCCCCCCCCAAATTTGTGTTCTGCTCCACAAAGATGAATTCCTTTTCCAGTGAAGCTGAGGAATGCTTTGAATAAGGGAGAGACTAGAACAAGTTTGCTTCTTGGCCTTAAAGGCGAGATTGTAGTGGGTCAGCAGGGCAATTTAGGGCATCTTCTTTAAGGAACACCTCTAGGATTAAAGCTCTGTGAAGCGACCCGAGGTTCCAGTGCTCCAAGGGAGGACACTGAGCATCTCCTAGGTTGCCTGTTTTGGATTTACTTGCCTTGCTGCCCTTCATATTGAAGCCTTGTGGCAACTGCAGAGGGAAGAGATGCCAGCAGGGTGCCCTAGTAATGCCGGTGTTGAATGGCTTAGGAGAGCACAGTATTTGGGTGCTTAATGGAGTGATAAATTAACATGAGACTGAAAGAAGCCGGGAAGGCAGTGAGAGAAATACCTCGGCAGGAGATCTGCATGGCAAACATCCAATGTAGCGAGCAACAGCACTGGAGCATATGCTGGAATGCCCTCTAGTAATGTTGTGAGCGTAGCTGTCAAGGTGAGTCCAGCAGCCTCCCACCAGGCATGGATATGTGGAATAGAAAGGATGCTCGGTGCTGTCCTCTGGGCTTCTCGGATCAACTAGTCAAAAGGAAGTTTGGAGAAGACTGTTGAAGCGGGTAGCAGAGGCTGCTGCTGAACAACAGTGGATCAATCAAAATTGCCTGCAAAACGGGAGTGCACAAAGACAAAGCGTCCAAACAAGCCACCAAGAATAAGGTAACATTGCTGCTTGGACCCAACTCCTTGGACATAGCTACACAGCGAGAGGCAGGCCTGAATCTCTGCCTGATTTCCAAACTGCTTAGATGTCAGGTAACTCGCCCAGAGCCTCACGCCCAGTGCGAGTGGCAGTGTGCTTGAAAAAACAGGCCCAGCCCTTCAGCAGGGTCCACATCAGCCTGGGGCCACTGCTACACCGCTCGAATCCAGCAAGTGTGTTCTTGCCTCTTCCCTGCGGTGTGATGAGAGAAAAGAAACCCTTTTCTTCCCCCCTCCCAAGCCTGGGTTGCATTTCAGTGTTATAAAGAGGGAGGCTAGAGAAAGGGCAGGACGTGCAGTCAGGCTGAGGCAGAGGCGCCTCCTGGGAGCTACAGAGCCTGAAGAGGCAAGGGAAACAGCTCTGGAGAGCCCACTGTCATGAGCAGCAGCTCTTGCCATGCAGAGGGCTTTATCAAGAGCATCTTGGAGCTCCCTGAGCTGCTAGCAACATCCTTACTGTTTAGCCTGGAATGGAAAAGATGCTCATGCACAACGTCCTTCTTCTCCATTGTTCAGCGTACAAGAAAAGTGTTCTTTCAGCGCGAAATAAACACCACAGGAAGCAGAGGAAAGCCAGGCCACCACCATTAACCGCGGGAGGTTTGCTTGCTTCCCCTGAGTCTATTCATCCTGTGAGATTGCAGAGAGAAGAGGTACCTGTGCGCATCTTTCTTCGGGTGAGGTGCTGCTAGCAAAGAGAGCCGGCAGGTCCAGCACGTGAACCGCAAACCTCTCCAGCGCGTGTATTAGTGCAGGCGCCAAGTGGGAACTTTGCCCGTACCCGGGCTCTCCAGCGATTAAGAACCTGGGCCTGTGACATGCTGGCTGGCAACAAGCATTGCTAGGAGCGTAACTGCAAAACAAGAAGTTTGCAAAGGAAGTGATCAGTCAAGACACAGATGTTCAAGGTGTCGTTCTTTGTCCAGCACACACTGGTCTGGATCTCTTCCCCCCGGCTGTGAGGCTCTTATGTTCAGGATGTCTTGACTGAGCAGCCTTGAGGCCTCTGCCTTGGTCAAGTTTAGGTGCAGGGGGTCCACTGGAAATGGAGAAGGTGGTCAGGAAGGAGCAGAAGAACCCTCCTGGGAAAAGAAATGCCGTGGGCCCTGAAAGGCCTTAGCTGTATCTAACAAAGTGCAAAACACATAGAACTGGAGGATATTTATTAGATTCCTTCATTCAGATGGTTTCATCTTTCCTTGTGTGCTCTCTCCTAGATTGCAAATACAACTTTCTCGTGGTTTTTGCTCTGTTATCATGGAACACGTCTGTGAATAGCACCTTTTTTTTCTTTTTTTTTGCCATCCCAGTACTGCAGGACCTTTTGTGGCTCAGGCCAAGGAGCCTAGAGACTGGACCAAGTTCTGTGGGTCAGAAGCCTTCCTGAGCAGCACGGTAAGAGAGAGTGAGAAAAACTACTGACGCAGCTGGGACCCCATAAGCTAACTTCTCCATTGTGGGATTGAATTAATTTCCCATTGCAATATCAAAATATGAATGTAAGCATAGTGGCTTAAAGATCGCAAATGAAGCCTTTTTTGCAGGGTTTTTATTATGCCCTTTTAGCCGGCCATTCCTCAATTTTCTTCCTACGAAGTGAGTCACTCCTGCATTCCCAATCTGGGAAGCTAGGTGACTCCACAAACCCACGTTGCATTTTTTTAGCTAAGAGGAGAGACAACATATTTCTTTGGCCTAATTGTCTGTGGATGTCTTTGGTGGAGGAAAGGAGGCTGTCTCCTTCCAGATGATCGGCTGGAGCTACTTGCTGTCCTACAACTCTAGCACCTAGTTATATCTCCGTGCTTCCTGCTTGCAGTTTTTGATACCAAAGCACCCTGGACTAACTCTTCTGTCCTCCCTCATCTAACGCCCCTCCCATTTGCAACGGCCACGACAGCTTGGAAAGTCCCAGCAATCAGAAGAATTTCAATGAAAGGACACGGGCAGTTACCTGTTACAGTTAAGGAAGGTTTGCTTTTGCTGGCCAGGCCTTGGAGGAAACGGCTCATCTTCAGGACCAGAAGGTGACTCCTCATCACTGTCCATGCAGTCATTTTCTAAGAAATGAGTGGTACCATGAGAAGGCAAGAGAGGCTTGTTAACTTTCCCGAAGAGTCTGCAACCTTCTCTTGCGCTAAGACAGCTTCTAAATGTGAGCTGAAACCTGGGGCCTTGTATTTCTTCGTCTGAGGGGCATACGCTGAATGCCATTTTCCAAAGCCTTCAGTCTCTACAGAGCTCTCCTAAGTGTCTGGATTTGCGCAAGCTATGTTTTGCTAGCGGTGAAAGCTCCTTTTCTCCTTGCAAACGGGACAGATGATGCTGACAGCCTTCGGAAACTGGATGCTTGAGTGGAGAACATAGAGTTCTGTACTGTGAAGTGGGAGGAGTTCCCGGCTCTGCCCTCTCTACCATTCAGTTTCACCTCCTCCTGACTGAAAGGTTTGTTTCTGTTGCTTGCACAAACTAGCAGTGTTTGCTTTGGGAGAGTTTTATGGCAGTGAAGGCAGTGAAGCCCTACCTGGCTGTTGGTCCTGCTGGAGTGCAAGTGCTGCATGGGGAAATACCCTCTGCAGGCCTTTTAGGAGTCTCTGTAGCGTGTTCTGAAGCAGTGGCTTGGAAAAGGGTGGCAGTGGTTGTCCAGGGGAAGCCGGAGCCCTCTGTGAAGCTGGTGCAGTCTTCTGCATAGCCACAAGAAAATCTGTTGCTGTGATTTCAATGGCAGCAACATCGATGTGCAGCTTGTGACTGCTTGTGTAGATCTGCGGATAGTGTCGATGCAAAGCACAGGGGGCAGCTTCAGCGCAGAGGGCTTGAATATCGGCCCCGCAGTATCCTGAGCAACAAGAGCAGAATCCAAAGGGATGTCAGTCTCAGGCAGCAGAAAGCAGTCAAGGACAGGCTTTGCAGAGGGACACTCGCAAAGTCTTTGCATGTGGCCCGAAGGGGAAGAGTTTCATGGGCAATGGCAAAAGAGTTCCTGCACTGCAGAGCAGTGCCCTGCTGGGGAGCTTGCATTACGGGAGGCCCAGCGCCCTACAGCCTGTGCTTCGGAAGTAGGCCTCTGAGCCAACCTTAGCTCCTGAGGAAGACGCCCCCCAGAGCCTTCCATGTTCTCAGAGACAAGGGAAGGCAAGGAGATAGAAGCAGCTTGGGTACTGCCTGGCACAAGCTCAGACGCTGTCAGGAGCCAGGCACAGGCAGGAACTCGGTGCGTTTTTTCATCTTACCGACCCATTTTTCAGCAAGCTCCTCAAGCAGTGCGTCCAGGGGCTTAGGGCTCCAGTCTCTGGTGTGGATCTTGAAAATCTCTTTTCGAGCCTACAAACCAGGTGGTCACACTGTGGTTTGTCTTAAGCCTCTTTCTCAAAAAGCAAATAAGCAATGTGCAGTCCCCCTCCCCCCGTCACATTCCCATAATTGCTTGTCTTCCTCTGCTAAAATTAAGAAATGTTTACATTCTAGTAACACACTGCCTGCTTTTCAAAGCTCAGTACTTTTCAAGTAGATAGGAAGAGTAAGTAGAGTAGTAGGAGCAAGAATTCTGACTCCAGCTGCTATCCTTGAACGAGCAAATGTCAAGCTGTGCCTATGTTCATCGCTGCACTTTGCCAGAGCTTCAGTGAAGTGTTCCTGTTTCTGTCCAGTATAGTGTGTTGTGCATTTTTCCTAGCCTTCAATCCAATAACCTTTTTCTCCTTTTCCCCACAAAATGCGAACTAAAGACAAAAGAATCTGGGGTAGCCAGAAAAAAAAATAACAAAAGAAAGAAAGAAAGCCTGAGCTCCCTGCTAATACCAGTAACAATGTCAGCTCCCTAAATGCTTGTGGGCGGCTCTGAGGATTCCCAGCCCGGCCACACTCAAGCCCAAGTTTCCCCCGAGGCTTTCCCAACTGGAGAACTGAGAACAAGGTGGCAACCTCAGAAGGCAAGAGCCTAGGTGGACTCACTAACTAAGCAAAGAGCAAGCCCTTGGGCAAGGAAGAATGTCCATGTGCTCCAGGCGGAGTGAAACTCCTGTTTGCAGCCTTCCTGCCAGTTGTGTGTGGGGAACCGGGAGGTGTGCAGCACGTATACCACTTGTTTCCTTGCTCGCTCTCGGAGATGCTGTGGGGTAAGCCGGTTTTCTTGTCAAGCAAGGCTCTGTGCCAGTAGCAGGAAGGTTGCCGAAACAGCCTTACCTCTTTGTTTGGCAAGGTGAAAAGGAACTCCCTGTCAAAGCGTCCAGGCCTTCGTAAAGCAGGATCCAGGGAGTCTGGCCTGTTGGTGGCTCCAATGACCACGATCTCTCCTCTGCTGTCTAAGCCATCCATAAGCGCCAGGAGTGTTGTGACAATAGAACTACCAAAAAAATGTTAGTAGCTGTTGTTACCTTTGGCATGACTTTCTCCAAAGTCACGTCGCTCAGAAAGGAGAAGCTTTTCTGGATGAGCTGTTGTTAGCGAAAGGACTCATGGTAAGACAGAAAAAGCGAGGCAAGGTCTCGAGAGAGACCTTGTCTGGACACCAAGCTTAGTGACCTGATTTCAACTCCTGCCTTTAAACTGCTATGAAGCTCAGTGTCGTTGTACTCGAGTTCAGAGTGTGGGTGTGTGGGTGTGTGTCCTATAAAGGGAAGCAGGTGGGTCTTCTTTTCCTAGAGATGAAGCAGATGACATGGAGATGGAAGCGAAAAGAAGTACCTGTGAATCTGGTCTTGGCGACTGGAGCGCACAGGAGCGAGACCGTCGATCTCATCAAAGAAAATAATCGAAGGCCGCATCTCATAGGCCTGGAAGGGAAGTACAGGTGCAGGCATACTGACGTATGTGAAACAGAGCACCACGCAGCGAGCACATGCAGGATAAACATTATGGCTGCAAAGGCACTGGCACTGTGCTGGACCCAACATCTGCAAGATTTCCAGCCCCTCAGGCAAAGCAGCACGGCACGGGAAAAGGAAACACTGATGTTCCCTTTTCAACAGGAGACACTGCCAAACTGCCCAAGAGGCCAAGTCCTCCTGGAAGACGTCCACCCCGGAAAAGTAGAGGTCCAACTCTGACCCAACCTGCTGCGCATTTCCTCCTTACCTGCTGAAATAATGAGCACAGCTGTCGCTCGGATTCTCCCACCCATTGACGGAGGCAGTCGGCACCTTTTCTCATGAAGAATGCTATTCTCTTGTCTCCCTGCCTACATTCATTTGCGAGCGCTCGAGCCACCAGTGTCTTTCCAGTGCCTGGTGGGCCATAGAACAGACAGCCTCTGCAACGTGAAAAAAAGAGATGTACGTAGCTACAACAAAAACATGGAAAAGTGCCCATGACAGCCCCCGTTGTGAAAGCAAAGCGGCCTTCCCTCCTAACCAGAACACTTCCCGTCTTAGACAGATTTGCGAGCAAAGCCTGTCTTTCTCCCTGCCACAGTTGGAGTCTCTTGGACTGTGCCTCCCAGAATTTGTTGGAAGCACTGGGGAGGAAGACTTCAGCTGGGAGGCCAAAAAAGGTCTTCTGTGTTTCCACACCCTACTTAAAACATCAGCCAGAAAAGGGAATTCCTGTGACCAAAGCAGCAAAGCATCTGAAGATTTGCACACTTTTAAAGGTATGGAAAGGGAAGGATTTCAAGTCATATTTCAACATCCAGTGAGTCAAGCTTTGTTGGCCAAGAATATATAAAGCTAACCATTACGTCTTGAGATATTGCCCCTCCAAAAAAAAAAAAAAGGAAGAAAACAAAAGGAGAATACTTTTCATGTTGAAAAGCATATTGCAGCAGTTAGCTCCGTAGTTCGAATGCACTGCCCGTTACCTGGGGGGTCGGATTTGGAATCTCTGAAAGAATTCTGGGTAAAGCAGTGGGAACAGCACCATCTCCTTTAAGGCTGAAATGTGGTGAGAGAGACCACCCACACCATCAAAGCATACCTAAAGAGACATGCAACAGAAGACATGTCAGAGGCCAGAGAAAGCTGCCACCTGGAAAAAAAAGGCTTCCTCCAAATTTATCCTGTGGAAAGGCTCAGGACGATCTTGAAGTTCCCTGAGAGGAAAGTGTAAAGCCTGGGAGCTGTCGGCAGCACAGTAGGGAAGGTTTTCATGACCCCTGGAAAAGTCCCCACTGATACAATGAGTTACCACTGCTTACCGAACTCTGGATTTGCACTGGATCAGCTTCCGGCAGGGTGGTTCCGGTTTTCCTTCCATCCACGTGCTTTGCCTTGAATTTGTCTTTCCCAGAGCTTTGGGGAAGACACCAGATGTGAATGGAGGAGAAAGGGAAAGGGGCTTTCTAACTGAACATGCAGTTAGCAGGATTGCTGTGGTTTTCATGTTGGCAAGTGAGTGCAGAAGCGCTTATGCACTGGCATAAACTTCCCAAACCATGAAATATTCCCTAGACGTGATTGGCGTTCACTATGCAAGCGTGAAGAAAGGCAGGTGGACATTTTTATACTGCACGATGAAATCGTCTAATGACAATTTGTGGAAGGGGATTCTGGCTTCAAGTGCAGAACAGAAGAATTGCAGATCCCCAATCTCAGCCAGGACAATCCGCAATCATCTCATCGCTGACCCCCAAATCCTGCCTTTTTAAAGGCTGTGGGCTAATGAAAGTTATCTTCTCTCCCAAAGGAAAAGCCTTGCTTCCTCTAGACCCTCCAGCTGTGCCAGCTACAATGCTGCGATGTTCCCATCATGGCCATCAATCGGAAAATCTTTTCAAGCATTACTGAGTGATGGGAGTGGCACCGCTATGGATTCCTGAGAACTATCACTATCTGTACACCAACCTGTTTGTTCTTCTGCAGCATGGGCTTTGCGACGGAGCAGCCCTTTGCCTGTCAGGAGAAGATGGCCCTGAAGAAATGAAAAGCAGCAGTGAGCCTGCACACTGGCCAAGAACTGCAGTGTGCGCAGGATACAGGCATCTCGATCCCAAAGGGAGAGTTTTACCTGCAGAATGAAGGCAAGGAATTTAAATGAAAGGTGTGTGTGTGTGGGAGGGGGGTTGGGTGAGAGGTATATGTCTTTTCATTTAGCAACCTCTAGCCCACTATCCACAAGAAATCAGCTCTTCCAAGAAACTGTGTATGGAACCTACTTTCCAGTGGATCCTGGAAGTACGTGATGGTCTTCCTGGGTCGAAGGTTATACTCCTTGCAGGGATCTTTGCCATCTTCCCCTTCTCGGCCTTCACCTTCTTGTGTTGCCCCTATGATTATAGAACCTAGCGAGAACTTCTTATTTGTCTGTGCGCGTATAGCTTTTCATTCAACAACGTGTATGCCACTTCTGCACAAGAAATTCGTCCTTCAGAGAGGCTCTGCATATAGCCTACCTTCCAGTGGGGCTTGAGTGTCTTCAGCAGTTTGCCGCAGGTTAGATGGCTTTGGAGTATCTTCGCCGTCATCCTCTTCCTGCTCTTCATCGTCCTCTGAGGACCCTGTCATTACAGTACCAAGTCATCATTTCTTGTTTGTCTCTGCATATGCACATTTTCATTCAAGAACTTATAGCTCCCACCCTTAAGCCCAAGGAATCAGCCCTTCTGACAAACTGTGCGCGTAACCCACATTCCAAAGGCTCTTGATACTGGACAACAGTATTCCTGCGCCGAAGGTTATACTCCTTGTGAGCATCTTGGCCATCTTCCCCTTCTTGGTGTCCACCGGCCTTTGATGGCCCTACAATTACAGAACCTAGACATAGTTTCTGATTGCGCTGTGCGTAGCTACATTTTTGTTTAACATCTTCTATCCCCCTTCTACACGAGAGATTAGCCCTTCCGAGAAGCTGTGCCTATAACCTACTTTCCAGTGGAGCTTGATAGCATACAACAGGCTTCCTTTCTCTCACGCTATAGCGTGCCTATAGGGAGCAAAGATACAGGTTCTTTTAGACTGTGGTACACTTTGCAGGAAGTTCTTCTCAGCTGAGCGAAAAGTGCACTGGCATCACTGTGCTGTGTGAAATCCATTACTTACCGAAAAGGAGTAAGGTAAAGTCATTTTGACTTCTGCAAGGACTCGCTCAGTCTGCCTGAGGTCCATTCTTCCTCAGAACCTGAACTCAAAGAGTATATGAACCACAAATGGACTTTTGTAAGCACAGAAGTAAAGCTCTTTACTTTTGCAGAAGTTTCTCAGGCAAAGAAAATTGCTGAAGAGGACAAGGTAAATCTCCTGCAAGTGAAGCAAGCGTTTGGTTCACAAGAGAATACGTAAATTACTGAGCCCACAGACATGAGGGGCAGAAGTTGGAAGGTCTGGTTGCAAAGATGATCCAAAACCGAAAACAGCAGCAACAGGGAAATACACAGGAGCCGTCTGCAAATTCTTCAGACATGAAGCACCTTTACAAGTGCTCCTCTCATGCACCTTCCCAGTGCTCAAAGACTCCAGTAGCCATGACTGTCCACCTCCAAAACACTCCTGTCAAACCAGGTTGGCTCCACAGTGCCAAGGACCACAGGTGTGACAGCGGCAAAGGAGGAAAGAGTTATTGGAGCGAGGACCAAAGGTCCTATGACTGCAGCTGACAAGGAACTAGTAACACAGGGGTGGACGCGCTGCCAGGGAGCAAAGATTCTAAACGTGCAAGTTCTGCAGCCTTGACAGCGCCATATTATGGAGGGCTCCCGCAGGCAGCAATTCCCAGCAGCACCGAGGACTTCCCTAGGGGCACAGCGGGAATTCCCAGCCTACCGAGTTAGTCCAAAGAGCTCTTGTGGCAGGAAGAAACGCTCCTCTCCAACAACCTGCTGGGAAGGTCAACAAACAGCGTCTCGCACTGTCCCACCACCTCCTCTCGCCTTCTCCTGCTCGCTGCACAACAGCTGCTCCAGAGCAGAGCAGAGCAGGGCAGGGCAGAGCTGTAGCGAGAGCAGCCCCAAGCACCTGGGCTCAGCTCAGGCTGCCAGGGCCATATGGGGAGGGCGCAGCTGTTGCTGCGATGCACTGCGTGATGCCCCAGGCCATGTCACAGAGGGGCTGCAGGGACTCCTTGACCCCCCAGGTGCTGCCAAGGTGGGCCCTGCAAGGGCAAGGGGAGCTGCCTGGGGCACTTTAGGGAGCTGCCTGCACCTCACTGCCCACTCCCCAAGGACAACAGGGGGCACGGGGAGCCACAGGAGGGGTCCCCCAGGCTGGGGCTCACCTCAGGCATGCCACTCCCGCAATGTCCCCAGATCAGGGTTGCGGGGCTACAGTTGCTGGCAAGGAGAGGCTCTGCTCAGGAAGGAAGGCCTAAATGAGCAAGTGGATGAATAAAGAGGAAGACTGTGACTGCACTCTCTCAGCCTCTGGGGAGGAAGGGCCAAGTCCTAGCTGTTGCTTCCCTAGGCCACAGGCATGGAGATGGCATGGCCTAGCGAAGGAGCAGAGGGGTTTGCTCTCTCACCCTGAAAACTGTATTAAGGCAAATCCACCATGAATGCCTCCAAACGGTGTCAAAGCCTGGGAAAATCAAGAAAAATAAAAGTGCTTATCGGAAAGGTCATTTCTTTCCCTCGGCACTAAATTCTGTCTGTGTTAGAGATGACGTCTGTGAATCCTGGTCTTGGGGTGGGTTCTAATTGGGGGGGGGTTTGAAGATGTGATCCTAACAGGGCAAAACCAAAAGAAGGGTGGCGCCAGGTGGAGATTGTCACTGGATCCCCAAAAGCCCATTTCCCTTCTAAAGTCACTCGTTTTGCAGAAGAAAAATGTGATGCTCAGATGGAGCCTGCAACACTCGCAGTGCCATCCCACCGCTTGGGTTCCCAGTGGAGGAGACTGAGAGCAGCTTCCCATCTACAGCATGACAACGCAGTATCACACACCCGAACGAGGCACGGGAATAATGCCTGCACGCAGTACATTCTGGTGACCCTCTCTGGTTACTTCTCAGTCTGCCCTGAGGGTGGTCCGAGGAGCGGCCGGCCCTCTGGCCTCTTCGGAAGGAAACGATGCCTGAGGTCTTTCCTTTCTCACCTGCCTGGTAAGCACTGCAGGCTGAGAGACCCCTTGCAGAAGCAGAGCAGATAGCTGAGATGGCTGCATGGAAAGCAGAGTGGCTTTACACCGAGTGCCTGAAAGGTATCCCCTGCACATTATTTTCCGCCCTGCAAATCTGAGGGAGCCTCAAAGGAAGCAACGGAGTGAGCGAGACAGTGGGAGCAGAGCTGAGTTCTTGTTGATCCCCCTTGCCCCACCTGTACAGCGGCAGAGGTCTGTGGAAGGGGCACGGTGCCTTCGGCAGCAGCACTGACTGCAGAAGAGAGAAGCTGTAGAGGGGAAGTGAGTGTGAGTGGGGGAAAGGGAGGGGATGCGAGCGTGCCAGGAGGTGAATGGAGGGGATGGGAGCACAGAGGGAAGGGGATGGAGGGGCTGAGGGTGCGCGTGGTGAGCAACGGAGGGGATCAGAGGAAGCCTTGGGGGAAATGGAAGGGAGGAGAGTGCTGAGGGTGGGGAAAGCAGGGGGCTCAGGTGCTCACGGAGGGAAACAGAAGGAACCTGAGGATGCAGGGAGAGGACTGGAGGAGACTTTAGCAGGTGTGAGGGGACCAGAGCATCAGCGCATGCATGGAGAAGGGATCTAAGGTCGCACAAAGGAGCCTGGAGTGTGCCAAGGAGGCGATCGAGGAGACTGCAAGGCACACGACTGCACGCCCCCGGAAAGCAGACAGCGACGCACTGGCTGCATAGAGCCCATGGCTTTAAGCTGGCAGGAAGGCAGCGCCCTCAGGGTGCCAGCACCTCGGCTCTGCCACACCAGGGCTGGGCTGGCGGCAGCCACACTCCCAGCATGCCTTGGGGCATCCCCACGGCATGCTGGGAGCAGGGCTGCTATGGGGCACCACGGCTCCGCCCGGGGAGACGCGGCCCCTGCCCCCGTGGAGCCCCGGGGGCCAGCTCTTTCCCCCTGCCCCACAGCCCCAGCCCAGACCTGCTGCCCCATGGCCCCCGCTGCCACTCACTGCCCCAAGGCCCCAGCTCTGTCCCGGTGCCCCACAGAGCCCAACACAGAGACCTCCTGCCCCATGGCCCCAGCTCGAACCTCCACAGCAGGGGCCCACAGGGGCAGTGACTGTGGCAGATTTCGAGCACCGTGCACTCTGGCCTCCGTTCCCGAGACTCTGCCAGGGGGATTGCCAGCACGGCCCCCAAGAAAGCAGCCTCCACGTCAGCCCCTGCTGTTCCTCTCTGCAGAGGAGGCAGGACCTTCTGCCTGAAGCACTGGCTGGGGCCCCGGGAGCTGCAGATGCTCTGCGGTGCGAAGGAGGTGCCTGGGCAGGAAGAAGCTGGCGGAGGAGGAATTGTGCCCCAAAAGCAGGAATTCCCTCATCCTCCTCTGGCCCACTGGCACGTGTGTTGACACTTGCTGGTGAGTCGTGGGGACATGTCATGTGGCAGGGTTGGACGCCATGGCACAGTGCTCAGGCTTCATGCTTGTCAGGAATGGCAGGCTCCAGGCTGAGGGTGGGAAGTGGAAGGAGAGGCACCCCTCGGTTTTCAGGCATGCCCACATTGCCTGCTGCATTGCCACCGTGGCCTCTGTGAAAAGCCCGTGCAGGGAGTGTGCAGCGTGACATGAGCAAGGGCAGGTTTGCAGGGGGGGGAGTGGGGCTGAGAGGTGAGCATGTAGACAGCTGGGACCAGATGGCACCGGTGTGCAGGGGTGCACTTCTGCATCCTTCAGCCCCCAGTCAAAGTGATGACTTGTGGTCTCCAAAACCGGCAGACTGGCTTTCACCTGGCAGCCTTTACACCCATTTGAGCACCAGCCAGCACTGTTCCTCTTAGCAGTTCATTGCTCCTGAATAGCAGGCAAGGAGTGTTGTTGGCGAAGGGGGCCGCCCATATGAAATCTGGAGAGCCACAGTGTTCACAGCAGAGCTTGTCCGTTCATGGGTATCCCCAGAGCTCTGTAGATGCAGGAGCCAAAGGGAGTCCTGGGAGGATGCTTTTTGGCTTAACGAAGCTTTGTGTCAGGAAGCCCCTGCCTCGTTTGATCCTAGCTTTGGATCTCAAAGCAAATAGAAAGCTCGGAAGGAGAGGAAAAGTCTTTTTATGCATGCTATACTGCTGTTTTATTTAGGCCTCTTCTTTGCACTGTGCATGCTACTGCATTGTGTAACCCTGCAGACTGGTGCTTCCACCGAGGGTCCTTAGCCTTATACCGGAGGAGCCGTCACTATGGGGTTTATGTAGGCATCAGAGGGGCAAGTGTTTGTCTGGAGAAGGGCTTTGTTCAGCCCTCTCATGGCACACCAGGACTATGTTCCTGGAGTAATGCCATCAAAGCAATCTGATTTTGACTAATAGTGGGATTAATGAGCTTTGTCAGGTCTTGAGCTGTCCAACTAAGGATGCTCGTTATGAGCCCAGGCCAATTACAGACTTAGCTGCTGCCTTCAGACATGGGGCTGAGAACGATCCTTTTTTCTTTCGTGGCCATTTGTGTTTCAGACATAGAGACAAGATGCTCTGAGGTAGTTCTGTTGCAAGGGAATAATCCCTCCCTGCAGCTCACATTGCAGGTAGGCTCCATCCTCCCTGCTAGGCTCCCTCAGAATGTTCTTTATTCTAAAATTAAATGAAAAATTGGGTTTCTAAGTAAAGGCAGCAAAATTGCCAAGACCCCAACACAGCAGAATCCTAGAAAATTTCAGTGGGGCATAAATGGAGGTGGTCACTGAAGGAGTGGGGCAGGGAAGGAAGAACAGCCCCTCCCCGAACTGGCAATTGTGTCCTTGTGTTTTTCTGTATCCTTAGCAGCGGGTAGTGAATTCCAGCTCTTCAGGGCTGTCCCTGCACAACTCTGTGGCCTCCTTTTGGGTTTGGCAACAAAATTCAACTGCCGAGAAGCCTGTCAGCCAACCCTTCAAGTCTGCCAGTGCAACTCTTATCCTAAACCCTACCCGACAAGCACCCCATAGTTCCATTAAGGATCCCAAATCCTATTTTCCACTGCCATGTTCCCTACGAGATCCAAGATCAAGAATACCTCCAGCCCACCTCCGCCATATGTGTCAACTCACAGACCCAAGTGAGGGCTGCTGCCTACAGACTTGGAAATAGAGAGTTCAGTCCCCTGTCCTGCAAAGACCTTTGGCATCCCAGACTATTTTCACACAATGATGTCAGACCGTGCAGACATACCACTTGCCCCCACCCGTGATCATGAGCTCTAACCTTATTGTAGTGCAATGCCTTTCAAACTGAAGAACTCAGCACTGAGGATAAGCTGGCTGCTGTTGCAAGGCCATGGCTGAAGAAGGTAGAGTCCAGGGGGTGGGGGAACCTGGATGTGTTGGTGGCCGCACAGGCTACAGCCAACACGGAGGGGGTCTGTGAAGTAAGTGCCAAGGTCTGGCTGAACTCCTGGAGCAAGGGACTCAGCTGAGGAAGACTCCAGGGGCTGTTTGGGGAAAGAATGGTCCCGCTGTGGTGGCCTGGTTAGGTTGTGCGTGAGGACGCTGACTCTGGATGGAGGGAAGGCAAAGGAAGGGAGGAGAGGACTAAAAGGAGACATGGCTCAGCCTAGCAGGAGGAGAAGAAATGAGTAATTGGAGCAAGTGACAGAAGCAAGTGTGAGAAGTGCAGTTCAGGGCATTACCTAGATAAGCTCAAGCAGCTGGAAGTCCAGACTGGCACTCAACCTAGCCTCCACAGGTAACGACACAGACTGTGAATGCTCGTAATGGCAGAACTGAGCTGAGGCCAGGGTTTACCTTGTTTCAAGCAAAGACAGGCTGTGAGGCGATCAGAAATTGCAAAAAAGTCATTTGCGCATCCTCTGCAGACATGTCCCTCGTTTGTAGCTGGCTAACTCTGCTCCTAAATTCACTGTTTCCACCATTCTGTTATTTCTCCCTGAAGTCCAGCTGAGCCCCTTCACTTCTGGGCCATAGCCACCTGCTGCTATTTCAGTCTGCCCTCACCCCCATGCATATCTGAAGACCTCTTTCCCAAAAGCTGTTCCTGTGAGGTGATTACATACTCAGTTATTTCCAGTTGATAAACCTCGTGCGCTTAGAGATGCATGCGATGGACACACATGCAGAATTACCACTACCTTAACAGCCCCGGTATTCCTCCACGCATCCCACAGTGCCTCCGTCTTCCCACAGGTCCCCTTCCCGCTTCCAGCACAACATCTCCCAAGGAAAAATAAATAAATAAATAAATAACTCATCTCTGTAAATGCTCCTATTCCCAGGTTTTTAGCATTTCCTTTTAAACCAACTGCCCAGCTAGTCAGCTGGTATAGTTTGACTTTGATCCATTGTTACATTTGAGGTGGAGAAGCACTTCCAGTTTCCAAAGCATTTTTCATACCTACTTTCTTGTCTAGCTTCATTTAATTCAAAACACACTCTATTATTACATATTATATGACTGTATTGCAATGTCTATGGTATACATTCTGAAATATCTAATAATTTCTTTATTGAAATTAAATGTTTCAAAATGATCAAAATGAAGCATTTTGATTTTTCTCAATTGAAATTTAGCATAATTGACCCAGAAGACATTTCAGTGTTTCAACATTGCTCTCTCATGCAAAAGGAAGATTAGAGAAGTAGGAATTCACCATTGAAGAGAAACACTATTTGCCCAAAGATGGGAGATCTTTGGAGAGCAGCCTCCACCAGGAATATCAATGACTCCCCCACTGCTTCTGACCTTCCTTCTCTTTCTGCAGGTGTGGGAGTGAGGGCAAATTTAAGATAGCATTTAAAATACCAGCAGGAAATGAGTGGAAATGGAAAATGTCCCACGTCCCTGTAAGATGAGTTTGCAAGAGAGAGAGATGATGAATTATCTTCTTGAATGGCCTGTCTCCTTCCTTTACTACAAAGGCAGCTTAGACAACCAGATTAGATTCAGTCACCTAACTTTTAAATAGCTTAACTGCAGGGAGATGAATCCCATCTGCTGTAGAGACATGTGGCATGTGCTCAAGATCCATGATGGGTCTGGATCTACTGCACAGCTCTGTCCAGGAGATGCATTTCACATTCTCTGAAATATCACACTGAGCTGCACCGTGTGCTGTTCTGGCTGTCTTTATGTGCGCAGTAAACTATGCACATCCCGAAATCTGGGATGCATGGAGCCTAATCAACATGACATGGAGAAAGCATGTATGAAATTGCATGTGCATGTGTAAAAAAAACACAAAAAAAACAACTCCTGCCCTGGAAATCCACCAGCCTTACCCTCCCAAGCCTGCAGTTCTGTGCCATGCCATCACACCGTATTTCCATACCACAGCAATGCAGGAGGCCAGGCTCCATGATTACTCTTTCAAATGCTCATAGGTGTGAAACACTTGGGGAAAACATACGGGAAGACTTCCTTACTGAGCTTTAGCTGTATGCAAGTGACCTATTTAAAGCTAATCAGGCTTCCTCTGTGTTCATCAGAGAGAAAGAAGTTAGCATCTTCACAGAGCCCTTCTTCCTTAGGACAAGTTGAATCATCTCCAGGAGCTGCCTGTCTCTCTCCATTGAGTACAGAGGGGGTTTAGATGACTAGATTAGATTCAGACAAAGCTTTTAGGTGCTTCCTGGTAGATGACATGAGCGTTTTCACCCACACCCCTCCCTAATTTCTCCCTTTTATCTCTACTGAGAGATCTCAAACCTCCTAGGCACCAGCATGAGGTCCTTCAGTAGGATGCCAGAGTTTAGGTGAGAAGAACTGAATCCTAAGAGTCAGTTACTCTAACACAAACAGATAATGTAACTCCCTGTATTTATCTTGTTGCCAGATGTTGAACTTTTGATGTATTTGGTGACATAATTAATACATTCATAATGGATAATTTGCTGAAGGAGCACAGTAACTTAATTCCTGCAAGGTGGAAGTTTCACAGTTATTCAATTCACCTCACAGAAGAAAATCCTCTTGTCTTCCCTTTACTCTGCTTCCCCAAATACTTGTGCTGCCTCCCCAGCTATAATACTGGATTGTGTCACTTCCACCTTTACCTATGGATGTCCCCTTGTATGACTTTTCATAATTAACTTGTGCAGGAGAATTATGACAATTTTCAGAAAAGTTTTTTAAAATATAGCGCCCTACTATGGCTAAAGAAAATCCAACAAATAAAATAGCCATCTTCAACTTACCGGAAAACATCAGCACCAGTGTATACACATTTATATACACTCAGGTTTGTGCCTTCGCCATCTGGTGGCAAGGCACGATCATAGCATGTCCACAGAGCTGAGAAAGTTTTTGGACCCTATCTATTTGTTTGAAAATGAGAATTCGAAATTAGTAAGATGGTTGAGAAAGTTTCCGTTTTTCAACGTTTGTTGATAATATCATCAGTTATACATATATATATATATATATATACACACTTGTTTTAATGTATCATCTTGTAATTATATTGTACTGACCAACATTGCATTGCATCATATCTGAGTGTTGTGGCACAAAAATATCCAACATGCTCTTTTCAGATAGTTGACTATGCATCTAGTCATAGGCTTGAGCAAAAGGCTGTCCCAGCTTATTCCAGTTAGAGCTGAGCACATTGATTGATCTTACCCAAATTTAAATCTCTGCAGCAGATTTGAGTTCATCTGACCTCATCAAACTAATCTTCCTTTAAAGTTAATAAAGAAAAAAGGGGGACACTTCTTGGGCACTGTTCATCTTTTCTTAGAAGGGACATCTTCATAGCCCGGGATCCATGAATCTTCTTTGTAAACTATGAAGAACACGAGATGAACATCTTAGGTGAAGGCGATTACTTCTGAGATCATATACCTTATATCATAGACAGCCAAAGCGCAGACAGCAAAAACCTCACATCTTGTCCTTCCAACTGGGGAATCCAAGTCAGTGAGTGTAATTAGAACCCGGTTACTTTCTCATGTATCCTGAAATATTGGAGCTGAGAAAGATATCTGAGCCATATTACATGCTAAGATCAAATTAAAAAAAAAAAGTACTTCTCGTTTTCTTTTTTCTCACTCTTACATTGCATAGGAGGGGATTTACTAGTTACACTGGTTAGTATGAAATTTGCATTTTCCTGGCCTTAGAAATTAGTGGCTGAAAGATCTATTTCCCATCTCTAGTTTCTTTGCTATGAAGGATGGCCATTCATTTTCTTACACCCACTGCTTAATCCTCTCTGCTATAACACTGGATTTCAACACAGGTGGAGTTGCTTGCTTTCTCAACTAGGAAGTAACATCTGTTTTCACTTTGGAAGTTCTTGTATGATCCAAGCATAAGTTGCTATGTAATTGCTTGCAAGCTTTTTTTTTTTTTTTTTCCCAATAAGGACTGGATTATTTACCAGATTTGCTTATAGACTCTTGATCTCCAGATGTCTATACACACATATAGAAGCTCCATCGTTAACCAGATAGATAAAAGCCTGTTCTCCTTCTTTTTCAGAGTGCTGGGTATTACCAAGAGTGGAATAAATCCAGATCTTCTCAACATTTTGGAAAGAGACCATCTCTGTTATACAAAACAGAAATAACAGAGATAAAGTCTGTTTGTATTTAAAAGTAGACTGAAATTTAGCAAAACATCATTTCAGGACAATGTGGAACTAGAATGTTACAGTCTAGGAATCCTAGAATAGCCTCATTTTCACACGTGTTCTTTGTGGCTTGTATGTCCAATTTATTGATAGAATTGATACAGCAGCAGCAGATTGTAGTCATGTATTCTTCCATGCAAACAAATTGCAGTTACTTACCTTTGGTTTAATAAAGACGTGATAAGTGAAAATGGATATGAATTTAATTCTTTTCATAGTTGTGGAGTTTAAGTGCAGTTGACATCTACTCTGGAATATCATTGTAATCCCATGCAGACAAATGCATTTGAAACCTTAATTTCCCCAGAGATGCTGACCATCCATTTCTGTCTTCACAGGTAACTTTGTATATCCTGCACACCTTCAAAAGTCAGCTCATGAATTCATACGCCCGTTTACCTACTAGTCAGACAGTCAGTTTGTTATGAGTGTGAATGGAGCTTGGTTTGGTGCAGGAATGAGCAGAATTAATCAAAGAGTGTTTTCTATCAGACATTTGTCTAGTAGAATGCCATCAAGCTGACTGGAAACAGTTGGAATCCAACCAGTGGACTTTAATATCCTTTTCTGAATTAAAAAAATATTAGTATCACAGTTATAAATACGGCACTGAAGGAATAGTTGGTTTATTTGTAATAAATCTGGAGTAGCTCTACATGCATATGCCTGCTTATGGAATTCATCTCACCTAGAGATATACCTTTAAGCATGCCTTCGTTTCTGTCTTCCATCTTAGTTTCTTCTCAATAGGGAGGGGGAGGGAAAAAAAGTAACAGGTGTTTTTACAGAATGGTTCATCTAAGTATCTCAGACATCTGCTACATGATGAGATGAGTTATGCCATAGAAGTGCCCATTTTTTCCTTCCTTTTCCCTATTCAGGATGTGTAGAATGATAAGTTCAGGAGGCTGCAGCCAGGGCCTGTCCCTCTGGCCCTGAGCCAGGTGGGCAGAGAAGACCTGGAGATGGTAGCCAAGTTCAACCAAGAGTCCAGATGACCAGGAGAGTTCCTGGTGATGAAGCAGGTATGAGGTCAAGCTGAGAAGTCAGCCTGCGGGTCAGAGCCAGGATCAGGCCTGGTGAGGGTAACCAGGGACAGAGAGAGTCCAGTGCCTACTGGGCAGGCCCAAAGTGACAAGATAGGTCCAGGTCAAACTGGGAAGTCAGCCCACAGGGCAGGGTCCAGAGCAATGGAGTCTGCACGCTGAGCTGAGCTGAGCTGGAGATCAGTGCTCCTCTAGGGAAGCTCAGACAGAAACTGAAGGCCCAGGGTTGAGCATAAATGGGGCTCCTGGGCCCATGGGGCAGGAGGTGCAAGTAGCTGCCTCAGGCGAGGATCATCAGGCCCATTAAGGCCTGTTAGTGGCCTCAGACCCTGAAAACAGTAGTAATATTAAATATTAAAAATAAATATTAAATATTAAAAACTTTTCTGTAATAGCAAGAGCTACAGCTTTACTGTGAGAAAGTACAATTGTGGCACTTTTGACGGTGATTATTTTCACCTAAGTTTTTACTTTCAAGTTTGATGTCTTGAAGATATCCCAGCTTTGTTTTCGACTGTTGCTAACTAGTACCACTTCAGCAGTATCGCTTCCATGTTCTGTTTCCATTCCCTTACCTCATACATCCTTGTAGCCTTTTTTTTCCTGACTCACAGTCTGAAGGTGATCATTAACCTTTCAGTAAAACCGGGTCACATTCATCAGGCACCTTAGACTGTTTATAGTATTAGTGATGTGGGTGACTCGAGTCTTCCATGCAAGAACAAAGTTACCACACAGCAGGTGGTCCTGAGGGACAGCCTACCCTCTTTTGTTGTGGGTGAATATCCTTGAACCAATTCACATTCATCGCAGGCTAAAAATGTGCACACAGAAGAATTTTTTACAAATGCTGAGGCTGGGATTCATCCTACTTAAGTTTAGACTTCTGTTAATAAGCTGCCAAAGCATAAACCAAACTTGTAGGCTCTTTCTATAGCTCATGAAGGCAAATAAAAGTCTGTTTGCCTCCATAGTTTTGGAAGAGAGGTTGATCACACCTGTCTCTGTCTCCCTTGAAAGGTCTATATTTATATCTATGAATTACAGGAAGAGTGTAGAGTGACCAGCTCAGGTTTATGGAATTATTTCAAGTCCATGTTAATGCAGCTTAATGCTGCCCTGAGTTCTGGTTTTGGATCGCATTCCATCTGACTCAGGGAGCTGGCTCTCAGAGAACAAAAAGCCACTGGCTTCAGTAGAGAAAGACTTCAGTCTCAGCTGCTTTGGCCATGGAAGTAGCACAGAGAAGGAAACGGAACCTGCTATAACACTGCCTCAACACACAGAGTTATTGGACAAATGGGTGTAAGACCATTTTTCCCTATCCTTAGGAAGGACTGCAAGTAAAGGTCCCATAAAAAGCTACACTCCCTCTCACTGGGGGTCATCACTCAGAGCAACCCATTCTGCCCATCCTGAACCACTTAGACCCCTTAATGTGTAAACGTAGTGTCTGAGGAAGAAATATGTTCCACTCTTCCATATCCTTAGCTTTATCATTAAGACTGACAGGTGTCATTAAACAATAACCAGTCAGTTCCCAGAGCAACTCTGGCAGGATCTAGAAGCACAAATTTTCTGCAAGCAAACATTTTCATGCTTCCTAGAATACCATGGAGGTTTCAGATATTCCTGACTAAACTGTGAGAGAGGACTACAGGAAAGAAAGATAAATAACCCAGACAAGCAATACCTGTTGATCCACTTTTAACCCAGCTGTCTCCTGAACACCACGGCTTTCACATAGTCTAGACGAGAACTCCGGGAGCCATTACATTGCCAGTCTAATGCAGTCTGGAAGAGGACTCAGTCCAGTGCAAATACATTGCAGACCTCATGGTGCAGCCCAAAGAGACGAGCTTCCCTCACTCATCATCTTACACATGGTACTGCACATTCATTGTCCCAGGAGTTGCCCCCACTCCACAACATGAGCAGCCACTGTAAGCACAGTCTAACCAAGGCTGCGTTACCTGGGACATTTCTGCCTGCCTAAGCCCCACTGATGACTTTCGCTGCTAGGGACAGTCAGAGCAGATCACTCTTCAGCTGAGTAACCCAATTCAGCTCTCTGCTCTGAAGGCCAACAGTTTCTCGAACAACCTCTAAGCCCTCGAAGTAGCACAAGTAAGCTAGCTTTTCTGGCAGGTAGAGATGTCCTTAAACTCCTGCCAGAATCAGGGGAAGGGTCTTCGTTCATATGTCTCAAAGGCTCCTCAGCTTCCCAGAACAGCTGTCTTCATCATCTTATCATAAAGTAATTTCAATAAGTGTCCAGTGATATTGCAAGAACAGAGAGAGGTTAATGGCAAACTGTTTACTAAAGCATGATATCTATGTCAACATCTTCCAATAGACCATTATTTTTCTTTTCTTCAAAAGAGTTAATTATTCAAGGACCTTACAAGAAAATTATATGTGGGATTAGGTGGAAATGCAAAGGCAGTGTTAAGGCAGAGGCACCAGAACTCTAAGCAAATCACCAGCGATTACCTACTTGAAGAATTTTCTATCTGCATTTGAAGAAAAATCTACCCCGATGGATGGACACATAATCTGAGCCTGGATGGTCCACACATGAACAGGTTATCACAGCAAAATATCTGCTCCACAGATGAGCAGGCAGCCTGAAACTAGATGGTCCATGAGACAAAGAGGTTATCTAACAAAGGACACGAGTCCAAGGGTAGATGTGTTATTAGAGACAACAGGAATCTTCTGTGGAAAAACCAGCTAACTGTGTATCAGGACTGTGCATTTTAATGAGAAGAAGAATTATCAAGTTTGATCATAATTAGTAACAGAGGTGGATTCACATTCAGATGGCATTCCTAATGCTTAAACTCCACAGAGTTGCACTGCAGCTCTTCAGAGTCAGATAAGCAGAACTGATTCCTCTGATATCTTACACTGCACTGCTATTTACATGAATATGGTCTTGTTATTATTAAAAGAATTTGTATTAAAGTTTGCAGTCTAAAGCTTTGTTAAGCTTTGTTTGTGAGTTGATAGGGACAGACATGACGAGGGTTCACTGAGTTTGCTAGGACACTTATGTCATCAGTTTCACTAGTAAAAAGTAGTAAGGGCAGGGAATGAGATGGGCATGTCCTGTAATCAATGACAACAAAGACACCCTTAGAGGATGATTCCTTCTGCTTATCACACTTATCTTAAGATGGGATGAATTGTCCTTTGAAGGTGATATTGCTTCCTTTGTCTATAGGGGGAGCCTAGAATAGAAGTTGACTAGACCCCTAACCAAGGGTAGGGGAGATTAATTCACAGAAAGATTCTTCATTACAGTGCACCTGCTGAGACTCCTGATTAAGGCCTGGTGTCTTGCAGGAGATCTAATTTACAGACAATAAACTGCATCGAGAGTCATAAGTACACCAAGTACTTCAGTAACACCATTTTTCTGAAGAAAGAATTCTGAAGCAGCAAGCTGAGTGTTAGAATATCACATTTCATATTGAAGTTGTTTCTCAGCGTGTCGCTCCACTAATGTTTCACAACGCCCAGGCTGCAGGTCAGCTGCAACATATAGGGAAAAGAATGAGCTGTTGCTCTAAAGGCAGTACCGAATTGCAGATTTCTGCAAACATCGAAGCAAAGAACATTTATCTGGGCATTTATCTGGAGCAGGGAGGGGCTCTACTGCAAGTTTGAAGTCCTAAAGTTTTTCTATTTAGATAAATCTTCTGATTTGTTTCAGTAAGATGTCTTTGTAGTGAACAGGAAACAACTCGCTATTATGAAGGTACATGAAATGTTTCACAGAATCACAGAATGGTTGAGGTTGGAAGGGACCTCTGGAGATCATCTAGTCCAACCCCCTGCCCAAGCAGGGTCACCTACAGCAGTTGCCCAAGATTGCGTCCAGGCGGGTTTTGAATATCTCCAGAGAAGCAGACTCCACAACCTCTCTGGGCAACCTGTTCCAGTGCTCTGTCACCCTCACAGTGAAGAAGTTTTTCCTCATGTTCAGATGGAAGCGTCTGTGTTTCAGTTTGTGCCCGTTGCCTCGCGTCCTGTCACTGGGCACCACTGAAAAGAGTCTGGCTCCATCCTCTCGACACCCTCCCTTCAGATACTTGTACACGTTGATAAGATCTCCTCTCAGCCTTCTCTTCTCCAAGCTAAACAGGCCCAGCTCTCTCAGCCTTTCCTCATAAGAGAGATGCTCCAGTCCCCTAATCATCTTTGTAGCCCTTTGCTGCACTTGCTCCAGTAGTGCCACATCCCTCTTGTACTGGGGAGCCCAGAACTGGACACAGTACTCCAGATGTGGCCTCACCAGGGCTGAGGAGAGGGGGAGGATCACCTCCCTCGACCTGCTGGCAACATTCTTTCTGATGCACCCCAGGATACCACTGGCCTTCTTGGCCACAAGGGCACATTGCTGCCTCATGCTTAACTTGGTGTCCACCAGCACTCCCAGATCCTTCTCCGCAGAGCTGCTTTCCAGCAGGTCAGCCCCAACCTGTCCTGGTGCATGGGGTTATTCCTCCCTAGGTGAAGGACCCTGCACTTGCCTTTGTTGAGCTTCAGGAGGTTCCTCTCCGCCCACCTCTCCAGCCTCTCCAGGTCTCTCTGAATGGCAGCACAGCCCTCTGGGGTATCTGCCACTCCTCCCAGTTTTGTATCCTCAGCAAACTTGCTGAGGGTGCACTCTTTCCCTTCATCCAGGTCATTGATGAAGAAGTTGAACAAGACTGGACCCAGTCCTGACCCCTTGGGGACACCGCTAGCTACAGGCCTCCAACTAGACTCTGTGCCACTGATCACAACCCTCTGAGCTCTGCCATTCAGCCAGTTCTCAAGCCACCTCACTGTCCACTCATCTAACCCACACTTCCTGAGCTTGTCTATGAGGATGTTATGGGAGACAGTGTCAAAAGCCTTCCTCAAGTCAAGGGAGACAACATCCACTGCTCTCCCCTCATCTACCCAGCCAGTCATTCCATCAGAGAAGGCTATCAGATTGGTTAAGCATGATTTCCCCTTGGCGAAGCCATGCTGACTACTCCTGATCACCTTCTTGTCCTCCACATGCTTGGAGATGGCCTCCAGGATGAGCTGCTCCATCACCTTTCCAGGGATGCAGGTGAGGCTGACTGGCCTGTAGTTCCCTGGGTCCTCCTTCTTGCCCTTTTTGAAAACCGGGGTGACACTGGCTTTCTTCCAGTCTTCAGGCACCTCTCCTGTTCTCCATGACCTGTCAAAGAGGATGGAGAGTGGCTTAGCAATACCATCCGCCAGCTCCCTCAGCACTCGTGGGTGCATCCCATTGGGGCCCATGGATTTGTGGGAGTCAAGTTTGCTTAAATGATCTCTAACCCGATCCTCCTCCACCAAGGGAAAGTCTTCCTTTCTCCAGACTTTCTCTCTTGCCTCCAGGGTCTGGGGTTCCTGAGGGCTGGCCTGAGCAGTAAAGACTGAAGCAAAGGCGGCATTCAGTAACTCTGCCTTCTCTGCATCCTTTGTCACCAGGGCACCCTCCCCGTTCAGCAAAGGGCCCACATTTTCCCTAGTCTTCCTCTTGCCACTGATGTATTTGAAGAAGCCCTTCTTGCTGTCCTTGACATCTCTCACCAGATGTAATTCCAAACGGATCTTAGCCTTCCTCGTTGCATCCCTGCATACTCTGACAATGTTCCTATATTCCTCCCAAGTGGCCTGTCCCCCTTTCCACTCTCTGTAGACTTCCTCCTTCTGGTTGAGTTTTGCCAGGAGCTCCTTGCTCATCCATGCAGGTCTCCTGCCTCCTTTGCTTGACTTCCTACTCATAGGGATGCACTGATCTTGAGCCTGGAGGAAGTGATGTTTGAATATTAACCAGCTCTCTTGAATGCCCCTTCCTTCTAGGGCCCTAACCCATGGCATTCCTCCAAGTAGGTCCCTGAAGAGGCCAAAGTTTGCTCTCCTGAAGTCCAGGGTTGCGATCCTACTCAGTGCCCTGCTGCCTCCTCGCAGCATCCTGAACTCCACCACCTCATGGTCACTGCAGCCAAGGCTGCCCCCGACCTTCACTTCTTCCACCAGTCCTTCTTTGTTTGTTAGTACGAGGTCCAGCAGCACACCTCTCCTTGTTGGCTCCTCCACCACCTGTGTCAAGAAGTTGTCACCAATGCTCTGCAGGAACCTCCGGGACTGTTTGTGCCTAGCTGTGCTGTCTTTCCAGCAGATCTCAGGGTAGTTGAAGTCCCCCATGAGAACCAGGGCCTGGGATCGTGAGGCTACTTCCAGCTGTCTCTGGAAGGCCTCATAAGTTCGTAGCTTTTGAAATAAGAGTTTATTTCTGCAACAATACGGCATAAAATATCTCGCACCTTCATGCAAGGAAGGTAGGCCTATTTCTTCATTTTAGAGATCAAAAAGATCATTTTCAATCTGCAGATAGACTCATAGAATCATTTAGGTTGGGAAGGATTTCTGGAGGTCATCAAGTCCAACCTCCTCCTCAAAGCAGGTTCAGTCAGATCAGATTGCTCCGGCCCGATCCAGCTGAATTTTAAACGTCAGCACAGATGGAGATTCTACAAATTTGCACCTAATCCAGTGTTTGATCACTCACGTTGGGGCAGGAGAGGGAAATTTCCTCCTTCAGTTTCCCAAGTAGTCCATGGAAGAGAGCAACCTGTTGATAGCAAGCTCATTGAAGCCCTTTTCTGAGAATTAACTGGGCTAGTTGCTGTGCTTTAGGGCAGAAAAGGTTGGGTAGGTTGGAGATAAACAACAGCCAGCTATGCAAAGATAACTCAGTGTGTAAAGGCAGTCTGGTCTTTTGTGCATCTAAGCAGGGTAAGCATTTTGCTCACTTAAACTGTGTACCTAACCATTATAGGCTGGTTTTAATCCTGCTGTCTGCTTCTTGAAATGGGCAAGTACTTTTGAAGATATGGCTCACGGGGGGAATAAACTGGCGTGGTATCCACAGTATTTACTCTTGTCTTTCTGGATGAAACAGGTCAGTAAGAGAATAGTTTTGTACCTATGCAATACCTTGAAGCCTATGCTAGAAACAGACCTCAGCAAGAACTGAAACCTCCATTCAGTCACCCACATGATAAGAGCTCCGCTTTGAGAGCATCAGCCAGGTTACTGCTAACCTCCAGTAGATTAACAATAATTTTTCATGTGAGGTGAAGCTGGTAGAACCTTTACAGGGATGACTGATTCCCTTTTTGTTCAGGATTCCTTCCCTTTTAGCATGAGATTTTTCACCCTCTAAATGGAAAGTATTTCATTTGGTGACTCTTCCCAATTAATTCCTGAGCAGAAAATGGCCACTTTCCCTTGACAACAGGGATGCAAGCAAATGAGAAATCCTTTCTCAGCCAAACCTGGAGGATCTTGTGGTATCTCCTCCTCTTTGGGAAGATGCAAAGCTGAGTTTTCCTGCTGCTGTTGCCATTTAGTGCTTGCCGCCATTTCTTTCAAGAGAGGAAACTCTTACTTTCTTCTGCCAGGATGTGGATTTGTTATTTGTATGTTTACAAGTTGCAGTCCCAAAGGTCAGGGTGGTGGAGGTCCATGTAATTAAGGCAGGTCTTAGCAAGTTGGCACAGCTGCAGCCTAACCATTATATTCCTATTTCAGCAAGGCTGAACGGGGGCTGCTTTGTCCCATTAATGGACTTTGTGGCCCATACTGAGCTCTAACTACCCTGCTACCAATGCCCGGGGGAGTTAGCTAATAGGCAAAAAATGTATTGGTGATTGCAATACAGGAAGAATGATGTCTGAACTAGTGTCAAGACCATGTATCTTCAGGAACAAGTGGGCCATTGCCCTTGGAGTGGGCCATTTGGATGATACTGTACACCCAACCGTGGCCACGAGTGAGGGGAGAAGGGTGCTCCATAGATGTCCTCAAGAAAAGCAGACTTTTTTCCTTAAAAGAGGAGAAAGAGGGCACACGAAAACCATTGTAGTGCCAGACTAGGACTTGTTTTTCACAGTGCTGCTGCTGCCTTTTGAATAAATTATTTTATCTTTCTGCGCTTTCTTAGCTCACCTGAAAAATAGGAACAGTACTCCCTTGTATCACAAGTCATTTCAATGCGTAATTAAAGAAGTCTAGTCAGAAGCTATGAAGAAAATGCTCCATACTTCCTTGTGGCTACCAAGACAATCAATTGTGTGTTGCCAGTTTCCCATCACTTCTAGGTGTTGAACCAGTTTCTTGTCGGGAGATAGCATGAGTGTGCTAGCAACATGCCTGAGAGGAATCACTGTGTGGCCATTGAGTTTATCCTCTCTGGACTAACAGAAAGCCAAGAGGTGAAGGTAACCCGCTTTTTTAAGCACATTAATAGGGAATCTTGGGAGGATCATGTAGATGAAGGTTGATCCCCCGGCTTCACACACTGTGTACCTTTCCCTCAGTAACTTGGCTTCTGTGGATTTCTGTTACTCCTCAGCTATCTCCCCAAGGTTGCTGGTGAACTCTTCAGCAGTGAGGAGAGCCATTTCAGTCAGTGCCTGTGTGGCACAGCTATTCACTTGTCTCCTCATGGCTAGTGCTGTGTGTCTGCTGCTGGCAGTAAAGGCATATGACTGCATGTGGCTCTCTGTAACCCTCTCCTTTATGCAACTGTCATCTCCTCAAAAGCCTGTACACAGATGGTAATCATCTCCTGTTTTACTGGCTTTGTCCACACACTTGCGCAAACTATCTCCACCTTCACATTCTCTTTCTGTGACTTTGGTGTTATCGGTCATTATTTCTGTGACATCCCCCTAGGATCCAGCTTTCATGCTCTGACACCTATAGCAAAGAGATGGTACTTCACATTTTTGGTGTGTTTCGTGGCACCTTCACATCTCTGGCAATTCTCATCTCCTCCATCTACCTCATCTCCACCACCCTGAGGATCCACTCCTCCAAGGGCAGATGCAAAGCCTTCTCCACCTCTGCTTCCCATCTGAGAGCTCTCTTCTTGTTTTATGGCAGCACCGTTTTTATGTACGGTAGCCCAACATCCAGCTACTCATTGGACTGAGATAAATGGGCCTCTCTGTTCTCTACAGTGGTGGCTCCAGTGCTGAATCTTACCAGCTACAGCCTAAGGAATAAGGAGGTGAAGGATGCTCTGAGGAGAGTTTTAGGTCATATCAGAGAAACTTCAGCAGACTTGTTAGAAAGAGAACTTTGTTTGGGGAGAATTTATCAAAACCTTGGTACAAAGAGTAGGACTTCCAAGGAAGATTTGATCAGCTTCCAAGGGTGAGATTCAGAAAGGTACTTAATTGTTAGAAGTGATTTTAGGTGGACTTTTAACTGGTTGTATCTGCAACTTCTATCTTGAAAGACTGTGTTCCTCTGCTGCTGAAAGCTGGAGGAATCCTGACTTTTAACTTGCAAGTTCCAAGCACAAACAGGACTCCTGCCTGAGGAGTGCGTGGCACAGAATTGCAGTTCTCTGTTCTACTAGGAACGTTTGCTCATGTAGGAAAACCACCGGTCCGTCAAGATGAGAAAAAGCTTTCAGAGATATTCAAGAGGAGAAAAGAAATGTGATTTGAATTTACGGCCATTTCTGCTACATCTTCAGTATTTGAAAGGAGTAGCCTCTTCCAGTGCAACACACAGAACCTGAAGTCCTGGAAAGGAAATCTTGGAGAACACACACCCGTGTTTTTGCCCCCCAAACACTAGGGAAAGTAACTGTCCCTCTCCTGTTAAATCCCCCTCTTCTGTCACTCATTACTACCTCCTTTTTCCCCTTCTGCCTGGAAACATGAAAAAACTACAGAAATGCAGAAAAGATTGACTTCTAATTTTGCTACCGTTGTGAAGTAACAAGAACTTATTCCTGCTTTTCATCTCCACATATCAGCAATCCACTTGAGGCAACTGAGTGAATTGGTAGTTATTTTAAGGACATTGGACATAATCTGAAAGTTAATCAAGCTGCAGTGTTGTTTCACTTAAAAGAATGACGGAATAAGATGGTGACTTACCAACACCATGTCTGTCATCAATGTGATTTTGAGAATAAACGACCAATCATTTCTGGGAGATAAGAAAGCTGGGAAAGGCTTTGGAATCCTTTTATCAATTCAACTAAGCTAGCTCTAAGGATAGGTGTTCTAGCGCTAAACGATGTTTCATCCCTTCTGGCTGAGTTTACAAATGCTGTCCCTCAGTTGGCAGAAGGAGTTGAAATCTTTATTGAGCTGAAAGTGACAGAATTAATCTCAGACAGGCGAGAGGTTCCTGCCTCTGCATAAGGTTTAGAGTCAAAGGGGGATGGAAAGAGGTCTTGTGGATTCCCTTTGCAAGCCTGTTAGGGCTGTTATTTCCCCTGACTTCCTCTCCTTAAAGCTGTGCATAACTGTAGCAAAGATTGTGTCCCTGTGATCATCTATGGCACCCTAAAGAAGGATTTTACAAGTCTCAGGAAAATGTAGCCCTTTGGTCCTGCTAGTTGTCATCTTTCTGTTGCTGCAGAGGCTGAAGCTCAAGGTTTGTCTCTCGTTTCTCATTATTAAGTATCATCAGATATGTGAAGATCACTGTTTTTACACGTATCAATGTTGCGTTGTCCTTATCTTGAACAGAGATGTGAGATTTTTAAACCAGATTTCTGAGGTGTCCAAAATTGTCTCTTTCAGTGGACTCCCAGCTCACAGGAAGGAAATAGCTTGAAAAGAAATCACAGGCATCATTTTATTTTCCTGTGTATGTTTACAGGTCTCTGGGAAGAGCAATGTACACTACTACTCTTCCAGAGAAAGACAGGTAGGTTGTCATCAAAGAGCTTCCCTGCACAGCAATGAGTCATGTCTGCACACCTCTCTCTGCGCTGATGTTTAAGATAGTCAAAGCCATCTCGAGCTAAGCATCAGCAGAACCGGCAGCATGTTTCAATCAAGAATCACAATCTCAAACCTAAATATGCTTTCTGACAAATATCATCAAAAAGAACAGATTTTCATAAGCCCTGCATTCATCTAAGCCGTGCATTCACCTATGCCTTAGTCTCCACCTCGAGAAACCCAGACAAAATTAGGGAATTTAAAATGTTAAAGAGCTGCTGTCTCTTCAAATCTACAGTTTGCTTTTCTAAGAAAGCCTTCTGATCCACCATCCAGAATCCTGTTCCTCTTCTTCCCTTCCCCAAATCTCAGTTCCAGGAGGAGATTTGGGAAAATCCCTGCCTTGAATCACTTGTCATGACAGCAATGCTAAAGTAAGTCCATTTGCAGTAGAACAGCATTGCCCAGAGTCAGGAGGTCCTAGGGGCATTTGGGGTTTCCCTGCTGCAAACAGTTGAGGAAAACTCGATGAATCAAGAACAGTACTGTTAAGAATTTTAGGGAAATTTTCAGTGTTCAGCTAGGAATTAGGTTATATTGTGTGGAGTATGGAGAGATATTGGATCCCCGTATTTCCACTGAGATACCTATCCCTTAGATTTTTTTATAGTGTAAAGCACCAGACGACTGACCAGCCTAGACCTGAGACTTACACAGCTCTAAGGTGTCTAAAGGTAAAAGCCACAATACCACCCCAAAGGCTCGGGTTTGACTGGTGACAATATGCTCACATCCTTTTGACCGACAATTTCCAAAGAAAGATGAGAGCTGCATATAACTTTGAATTTATTTTCAGTTCTATTCTGAACAGCCACGCCAAAAATAGAACAACATTCCTGAAAAGTCCCTCCTGAACACTTCTCTTTGCCTCCCCATGGTTTCTTGAGCTACAGTCATCTTACAAACACTCACCCTGTTGTTTCATGTCTCACTCCTCTTTGCTTTTCTGCTCCACAGCTTTTTCAAGGCTTTTTTCATGTCTTCATTTCGGAGGGTGTAAATCAAGGGATTGAGCATAGGCGTGATGATGGTGTAAACCACAGAGATTATCTTGTCTGCTGAAAAGATGGTGGAAGGGCGCATACAGATGAAAATGCATGGCCCAAGGAACAGAAGTGCAAGAGTGATATGGGAGGTGCAGGTAGAGAGTGCTTTGAGACGCCCTTTGGAAGAGTGTGTCCTCAAAGAGACCAAAACAATGACATAGGACACAACAAGAACCACAAAAGAGCCCAAGGAAATCAGACCACTATTGGCAACCACGATGCAACCAATCACGTAGGTGTCAGTGCAGGCCAGCTTCAGCAAAGGTGTACATCACAGAAGTAGTGGTCGATCTCATTGGGCCCACAAAACAATAGCTGAGCGGTCAGCAGGGTCTGCACCAGGGAGTGCACACAGCCTCCCACCCACGAAGCTGCCACCAGCCAGCCACACACATGCTTGTTCATAATGCTTGTGTAATGAAGCGGCTTGCATATAGCAGTGTAACGATCATACACCATTGCTATGAGGATGAACATCTCCGTGCAGGCAAAGAGATGGACCCCACAGAGCTGTGCTATGCAGCCCACAAAAGAGATGGTCTTCTTTTCAGCAAGAAGGTCATAAATGAGTTTGGGAACTGTGACAGTAGAGTAACTGATATCTACAAAGGACAAGCAGCTCAGGAAGAAGTACATGGGAGAGTCCAGCTGTTGACTGTTCTGTATAGTGATGATGCTAAGCAGGTTTCCAAGAATAACAGTGGCATAGAAGACTAAGAAGAATGTGAAGCATGCTTTTGCTAATGTATCATCTTGTGTGAGTCCCTGGAAGACAAACTCCGTCACATTGTTTTTGTTCTTCACATACGTCACGTAGACAGGACCTGAAGCACAGAATAAAGCCACCTGTGATGGCATTAGAAACACAGTGTTATCAGTACACATCCATATCGATCACTGGTATGTTCAATATCAATGTATTCCCTTTTATGCCTTTTGGGGAAAGTTTCCTTTCAAAGTCAATGCTTCTCTCAAGGAGTGACAGTTGATATCTAACTCAGAATGTATTACTGAAGTGCGTAATAGCGAGCTCCGTTTATTTATTTGAGGGAGTTGGTGGAAATATCCTCCAGATTCATATTTCTGATCTTTGCCCCTTTTAAAAAGGAAGAGTAGTCACTAGGCTCCCTAAACATCCACTTTTGAAGTGTTGATTTGGAAATGAAAAACTGACTGAGAAGGATAGCGCATGTTTTGATTTGAGTCTCAACACGTTAGTCATCCCCTAAGGAATTCTGCTCAAGCAGTGAACGTACCTTCTTTTTCAACCCTCTGAAGGAATTCAACAGAACTAGTCCTTACTAGTGCTCTCTGACTCTGGTAGAATGTCCATGCATTTTTGTGCAACCATCAGTGTTCACATCATGACACAAGGCAGCTGGCTAATTAACACCACTTCAACTATCAGTGTAGATCCTTCTGGAGGCGGTAAAGTGGACACCTACCTCATGTCTGTTTAGCAGAGATGTCTTTAAACAGACAAACTGTCTTTAAGGCGCCCTAAGTGAAATCAGACCATGTTCAAGGCATGCCAGGAAACCTGAAGCAGGAGAGTCATTGTCCTATATGTGCTGTACTGGGCTACATCTTGTGTGGATTGGTTCCAGTTATTGCTCATGAGTTTCTGGGTTGCGACCTCAGTCTCCAAAAGAGCAGGCTTGTATTTCCTCAGACCACCTTTCCTACAGTACATGGGTGAATACTGGAGATAATCTGCATTAACGATGTGTCAGTAAGGTTTTTGTACACCTCAGCCAAGTTCTGGACTAGGCATGGAACCCCCCATAAACACACTTGTGATGCCACGGGGGTAATAAATACACCGCTGCTGAATCTCCCTTATTCACCAACACCCTTGTATTCACCTTTGCTGCACTCTAGTGCAGTACGCAAGTATCACTAGTGTTCAGTTTCTACACTGAAAAGATAGATGGCAAGAGCTGCATAACAATGTCCACAATACTGGCAAGTCCTTTGGGATCTTAATCCTGTTCCACAATCACAGGTCAATCACTTCCTTCTCACGCGATCTCTGCCTCTTCCACCCTCCAAGTTCAGCAGCAGAGGAAATATTCTTTTATGTCTCCAGCCCTATCTCCATGCCACTCCATGGGCAGAGGGAAAGCAGTGTGGGGAGGCCCAAAGCGTGTGTGTTAAGAGCATTGTTGCCACGATGTGTACAGCTAGAGGGGACAAGTTAAGACTGAGTACATAGGCAGTGCTGCAGCTACCTATTGACTCCTTGACTCTGTAACACCAGAAACTTCCTTTTGACAGATATTTCTGGAAATGGCATATAACTGAAAAATAAGCAAAGAAGACACCAATTAAAACAAAGGGTAAAAAAAAAATTAGAGTTCTTTCTACTTCATAAAATGCACCTCACAAAAGCCACTCAACAGTAATGCCTCTTTTCAAAGGCAGGATTTCATAGTCACGCTTGAACAAAGCAAAGAAGCAAGATCAGAAAACTTACACAGTTTATATTTGCTAGTCTCCAACAGTTTGCCTGCTATTCTCCTCTGATGACCTCTCAGACCACTTCAGGCAGTTTCATCAAAACCTCTCAGCTCCAAGCTGCTTCTTATGTGTCACGAGAGCAGTCCACATCTCTGCCAGGGCTGAAAACTACAGAGGATGAAACGGACAGCCTGAATGTCTAGCTCCATTTCTCATTCTGCAAAAACAACTTCCAAGAGCATCTGCAAGAACAACTCTCTCTCTCTCTCTCTCTCTCTCTCTCTCTCTCTCTCTCTCTCCAGATGGGGAAGTTGTGGCAGAAATATTTCAAGTAAATTGCACAGCAGAAGCAAAAGCTTACCAGAAGCAATGAGATCGCAGAGGCATGTGAAGTTTTCTTTGTCAGAAAGAATCAGTGGACGGGGAGCTAAAATATATGTTTTGGACAGCTATTAGAGTAATCTCTACAGGGTGACTCTGGAGCGTGATCACCTAGACCATGTCACATTGTGTGGGGGTTTGCTTGCTTTCTTGCTTGCTTTCCAATGCTGTCCAGATAAATGGACTTCATTTAGTATTAGATATGTGCTTCTTTTGGAATGTGCACTGTTGTGCTAGGCGGCGGACAGGCCTTGAGCACAGGAATTATTCCCAAATACCTCTATTTTTTTCATTGACACATAAAATTGTGCCCCCCAATGCTTTCTTTGGTGGCGACAATTTCCTACAGTGAGCAATTTATCTTTCGCTTGGATCTTTGATTCTCTGTTAGTCTAAACAGTAAAATGCAAAATCTGAGGCCGAGATGAAGGGCAGAGGGGATGGTTAGGAAGGAGGGCATTAGTGATAGGTGAACTACTGCAGAAAGGCAGAGAGTTGCTGCACTGGAATGGGAAGGGGAGAAGCTTCTCCTCATATCACCTGCATCAGCAAATGACCCAGCCAGCATCTAATATCAGCAGTTTAACTGCTAACCCATGGATTCAGCATATGACAATGCAGTACTCCTAAGAAGGCATTTACTCCAAAGTAAAGGAGAAGGAAGCCTTTGGTACAATTGCTTCCAGCAGCAGGTGACCAACAGCCTTGCAGACACCCTGGGCCATCGTTTCCTAGCTGAGTAGACTGCAGAGTAGATGGAGTTTGTCTGACGGAAAGTTTACACCTGGGAGAGCTCGGACTAATGGGATGCTCTGCCTGGAACACATTTTAATATTTTTGATAGCATTCATTTATTTATTTGCTGGTGTCTCAGCAGTGCTTGGAAGCCCCAGTCCTGGGCCTGTGCTATTCAGAAAGAGAACATAAAGGGAATCCCTGCTAGTCACAGAGTTTACAATGCCATTCCAATCAAAACATGAACTTTCAGTGTCTTCCTAATTACTGCAACAGCTAAAACCAAGCTTTTCTTCAAAAGGGAGCTTTCAGTAAATTTTCCAAAATGGAATTATAGTGAGAGAGACTTGATTTTCTCAGCTCCTGAGAAAATGTTACCACAGTTCTACACCTCACCCTTTTCACTCCAGACTTTTCTATTCCACAGTTTTCTCATGGCACTTTTCATCTCCTCATTTCTCAGTGTGTAGATGAGTGGGTTCAGCATGGGTGTGATGATACTGAAAAACACAGCTAACCTCTTGTCCTCCGAGAGACTGCTGGATGGGCATATGTAGGTGAATGTGCATGGCCCAAAGAAGAGAATCACCACAGTAATGTGGGACCCACAGGTGGAGAGGGCTTTGTTCCGCCCTTCAGACGTTCGCCTTCTCAAGGATAACAAAATGACAATGTAGGACGTGACCAGGATGAAGAAAGAGACCAAACAAATCATTCCAGTATTGGCAACGACAATGACGCCCACAACATAGGTGTCGGTACAGGCCAGTTGTAGTAGGGGAAGGACATCACAGAAGTAGTGGTCAATTATGTTGGGGCCGCAAAAAGGGAGGCTAATGGTTATGAGGGTCTGCACCAGGGAGTGCACAGAGCCCCCCACCCATGAACCCATCACCATCCAGCCACACACACGCCTGGTCATGAGCGTGGTGTAGTGCAGGGGTCTGCATATGGCAAAGTAGCGATCATAGGCCATCGCTGTGAGGATGAAGATCTCAGCGCCGCCGAAGACATGTCCCATGAATAGCTGTGCCATGCAACCCCCAAAGGAAATGGTTTTCTTCTCAACAAGGAAGTCAGCAATCATTTTGGGAGCTGAGGCGGAAGAGAAGCAAATATCTGCAATGGACAGGTGGCAGAGAAAGAAATACATGGGGGAGTTCAGACTTTGACTGCTAATTACAGTGACAACGATGAGCAGATTTCCTGCCACAATAACAATGTAGAAGAACAAAAACACCACAAAACATATTTTCTGCACCCCTTGGTTCTTTGAAAGGCCCAGAAGAATGAATTCCTTCACACTGCTTGCATTCTCCATGTTGATCAGTTGCATGGCAATATGCAATATACAGCTTATTCACCTGGGAAAATAAAGACAGACACATGATTCATCAGCATTTTTTCATTATTAATAATGAATTCTATATCAGAAGTGGATACAAACCAAGAAAGATATAGCATTAGTATTAAGCTTATAAAGTTTTTAGTTTCTGTCATGTATTTTTTCACAGCTATTTAATTCTCCACGGTACAAAGCTTCTGCCATGGCTTTGGTGGCACAGAGATAGGAGCACTTTGTGATATGTTCCTTAATCCTGGTCCTCCAGGATCTTGAAGGACTGGCTCCATGGCTGATAGCCTTCCATGCACTAAGGACAAGGCCAGAGTGTTCACCTTGGGCACTACAAGGCAGATAATGCAGCATGTTTGCCCTCAGGGGAGACAAAGTCCCTGACAGCAATCTTTGTAAAATGGGTGTCTTTAAGAATACCTGGAAATATTGCTCAGAATGATGATTTGCTTTATAAGTACACATGATCTTTGAATTCTTGTTTAGAAGGGAAATGTACCCACAGGCAGAGAAAAGAACTCTCTTGTGTTTATACATTTTGAAACGTAAATATGAAATGTCACAGGCTGAAAAATGAGTCCTGGGAAGGTTATCTATCATGGAGGGGAAAAAAATTGCACCTATGACTTAATGTAGTATTTGACATTGTTCTAACTCTCAGCATTGTTTCTATCAGAGGAAGGAAGAATGAAAGACTCTTGTGAGATCTTCTGTCCCAGCACTGTACTGATTTTACCTAGTGTGATTTTTGATATGCTCTGCGTGATGCTTTCAAGGGTTAACTTAGCTTAATGAAGCTAATCTAACTAAACTCCTTCAACAGCCAGTATAAGTCTCTCTATAGGCTGATTCAGAATGACTAGATGAGGGTCCTTTGCAGAACCCTTTTTTCCTCCACTCACTATGAGGAGCTTAAGCAAATTAGCACCACCAGGTTAGAATGACCTTTGGAGAATAATCCCTTTTGGTGCCTGAAAGTAGCTCAGAGCTTTTTGCAATGCCATCCACCTTTTTCAGGTTATGGCTGAGCTCCTTGTCCCTAGGCATTTCTACATCCATACAGTTTCTCATTCGAGACAAGGTCACATTCCAGCATAAACATGGGACTTCTTTGGTTCACCCTGTGTTCCACCTACAACCCATCGAGCATTACATGTCACTAATAAATGAGTAGCCCACATCTTTAGAAAGAGTGTAACGTCTCTAGCTTGCCATTATGCACCCAGACCACCAGAGTTCCTTTGGTCAAAGAAGTCTGGGAACCACCAGATTAAACTCTTCACAGAGAGTTTAAGGTCAGCCAAAAGCAGGCACTCTTTTAATAAAAATATCCACTGTATGGGCTTCCTTCTAGGATCAAAACATTCCCCGTCAGCTGGTGTTAAAATGCACCATTTTAAGTCCTGCAGAATTACATCACAACCAGGTCTTCTCATTTGTCTTGGTGATCTGTGAGCAAATCTGTGGAATGATTCAGTTAAGCCAAGTTATCTACCAACTACTTCAATCTGCAGCATAATCAGAAAGGCTCGTGCAGGCACAAAGGGATCAAGCATCCACAGGAAACACTGAAACTGAGAAAAGCCAAGGTTAGTTTCAAACCCACAAAGTGAAGCCGAGAGAGGAAGTGGGCAAAGGTAGGGACTTTTCCTATGCTTACAGTTGTACTTACACTAGATGAAAGTTTTTCAAGCAGAAGGGTAAAATTTACATGGATGGTTCCCCTTCAGATATTTCTACAAGGAAAAGGATCAGTAAGAACAACGGGAGGTCAGTTTCTCCCTCGTCTTACCAGGTCGTGATCCTTTCTACCCCTCTTCCTTCTACTGAGCAACGACGTAGACTTCTCAACAAAATAAATGACAGGGATGAAATGAGCACACCTTTATGGCTGTGCAGTACCCAGTCGAAAAGAAATAGCTGGGCTCCATCCAAGCCAGAGCATGACTGGAAGCATACCACAGCAATCGCAGGGCCATATTTAGGCAGTCAGAAAGGAGTGACCAAGAGAGAAATGGTCGGGGGAAACTATATGCCTGAATACCAGCAGATGGCAAATTCCTGAGCTAAAAACAAGGTGTGCATCTACAAAAGGACCGATTCACAATTCAGACAGCTCGGCTATGTATATTGCTTGAAAAGGTCCTTTCCATCACCACCAAACTGCATTTAACAAACTACCCATCTGTCTGATCTCATCTCATCGCCTTAAGTCATGTAGGCACCTGTACCTAAGCTAGGCATATTACACCTGACCAGTCTACTTGTAGATGTGATGAATCATGTGCTGCAGGTACCCGTTTCTTACTGTTGACTCCAAGAGGATTACTAGAATGACTAATTCAGTAGAGGATTGCCACCAGTTATGGCTTATCTCTTCAAGTGCCTTTGCAGGGGTAGACCTGAGCTATATGACATAATGCAATCAGCTGCAAAATAAAATGAATCTCATGTGTACTCTTAACATCTCAAAAAGGGTGAGAAATTGCACCATCTCCTTACTGCATGCATTCTTCCCGAAAATCTCAGGTGGTTATGGGAAACAAAAGAATAATTTCGAAGCAATCTAATCTGCGGCTGTAGAACTAGCTCTGTATATGATTCTAGCCAAAGATAACTAGAGACAGTTGATAACTTCAGTGGAAGTTCCTTTCTGTATTTTCACATTTGTGCAAGAAGAAAGGAAAAGGAAGAGGAAAGCAAAGCAAAGCAAACAAAGCGAAGCAAAGCGAGAAGCCAGAGAAGCTGCAAAACTTACCTCGCCTGTATTTAGAGATCTAATATTTTGTGTAAGGGCTGTACAGCTTTATCTCCTCAACTTCTGTCTCTCCTGGTATGAATGTGTTAGAGCACAGCACCTTTAAAGAACATAGAATGGCTTCTGAAAACCTTCCAAAACTTGCTTAGGAGGTGGCTGTTAGTGTATAATCCAATCCCACCTAATGTATTACTTGCTTTCGTGTGTCACAAGTGTATCTTGATGTTTCCTGCCTGTGTGAGAAGTGGTTTAATAGGCTGTGTGGATGATGTGACCTGGGTGTGCTGAATGACACTTTCATATCCCAGGGCTGAGAAGAAAACCATTTAAGTACCAACCTTTAACCCTCTCCCAGGAAATCTTCCACCTGAAGGGCTCTTGGGGCTGGAGGAGGGAGGGGTGGAGGCTTGGTGAAGGGAAGGCGTGAAAGAAAGGGGCAAAGGAGGAGAATGAGTTCTGTCTTGACTGAAAAGTTTAAGTAAATATATTTTAAAGAAACAGTTGTCAGTCAATGCTTTTATAATGATATCACAAAGGCATTTCAGGGTTTCTCCATAAGAAATAACAGTCAAAGGAGTAGCTGAGTATTCAACTGGACAAGCATATGCATGGACCTATCCAGCTAACGCTTCTCGGAGTTCTTCCTTACTCCAAGCTGATAGTTGTATGGGTTTCCCATGTGTAAAGGGCCATTAGGTCCACTGCTCTGGCTTCCTAGCATTGTGAATGCTAAAACAGTCCATTTGTAATCCAGATATTTTCTCTCCTTTTTTAACTTCTGTGTATTCCAAAAAAACATGTAAAAGAGAAATCTTCATTAAAGAAAAAAAGAAAGAAACCTCAAGCTGTAGGAAGTGTCACCATCCTCCAGGGATGGTAAAGAATTCCTATCACAGGAGTCTTTTAAGGACAGCTTGGGCTCATTTCTCTCAGGAGTGGTTACGATGAAGTTTTTATAGGGACAGAAGATGTCCTGGGTGACCTCTTGATGACCCTCCAAGTCCTATCTCACCAGAAATTTCATCACTGGAAATCCAGTGAATAAAGCCTCTTTGCAAGAATTTGCATGTTTTAACAGAGGTCAGTGAATTACCAAGTCAACCAAAAAAATCCTTCATTTACGAATTGGGAAACTGAGGGAGGAAGTCACCTATTTAATGCCAGTGGAAGTCAGCAAATTTAACCCTGACTTAGTCACTCTAGGCTCTTCTGCGCAAAAAAATGAATGTCTCTGGAGGCAGATGCATCTGATCTACCTCAGAACTGATTTTAGGATGCGATTAGGTGTGAAATAGACGTCTAGCTTTTAAACAAAACAACCTAGGGTGGACAACTCTCAAATGTCATGATGGGCCCCATCTTTCTTAACCCGAGCAGCTGCAGTCAAAGGTAAACGTATGAAATGAAACAAACGAAACAAATAGACATGCTGATTTATAGCAGCATATCATCTCAACCAAGGCCCAAGTCAAATTCATCATGGCTCTGAACTCTACCGTGTATTTGTAGCTTATGCCTCATGGATGTCAGGAAAGACATTGTCTCAGCTACTGTCCTTTGCTTTGTTTTGCTGAAATTTCTGGAAATGTGGAATGGCCTGATAGCAACATAGTTAATGTCTCCATCTCCTCTGCACAGAATGCCAGCGATCTCCACAGTGAAAACAGAAATCCTACAGTTAATGAGAATAAAAACTGGTAAAGAAATGCCCTGGTGAAAATAGTCCCCTAACTTAAATGTCCTTTTACTGTCACCTGGAGTCTTGGGCAGCTTAATGAGGGTTATCAGCAGTCACTACAGGAAACAAGAGTATTGGGTAAGAAGGTAAACAAAGTCTTACAGTCTTTGGGAAAGGAAGAGGAGCAACAGATGACAGAAGCCAGAGATCAGGCCAATAGCATCTGGCCTGCTAACCTAGTATGAGTCAGCCTGCCACTTTCTGTACCCAGTGGCACACATGGCAGCAACTTGGCTAGCATCACATTCATGTCCTTTTGTTTCCCTAGCCAAATGGACTACCAGAGGTGACTTAATGCACAACTCCAAATGAAGAATTGCTGCTACCTCCTGCTGCAAAATAATTCCCCGTTGGGGTGCGCTTAGTGCCAGGAAAGGAGAAAGGTCTTTTCTCCATTTTCATTCCACTTACCTTGGCACCTGGCTCTGGACACCACTATGGCAGCAGGTCATGCTTGGGGAGCTGTGATTTGGACAAGGAGGGACTGTGCATGATGAGATGAATGAGGTTTTGCAGCTGGATAGTGAATACTGGCAAGGGGGTTGTTGACAGAGCCATGGTGAATGTGTGTTGTGAATTTGATGATGGGCAGGATGGGGACAAGGCACGGTGTGGAGGGAAGTTGTGAAACTTGAAATGGATGCTACATGGCCAGGGGCTGTCTTCATGGAGTTTGTGAAATCAGAAGTGCCTGAGGTGTGGTGAGGGACTGTGCTGAAAGATAGTATGAAGTGGCAGGTGATACTGTGGGTGTTAAGCTGTGTTGAAAGACCTTGTGACATCAGAAGCGGGCATCGTGTTTTGAAGGGTAACACTAGGGGAGGTTGCAAAATTGTGGCTGCTGAGGTGTCATAAGGCTGGCTAGAGAGTTCAAGGAGACCCTACTGTAGAACAGGTAATGTGAAGTAGTAGGGGACAATGTATGGTGACAGCTTGTGTTGGGAGAGGTTTTGAGGTCAGAAGAGGACACTCGGTAGTGAGGAATGTGCTAGGGGAGGTTCTGCAGTGACAGTGGACCCTTGGGGAATGAGAAGCTGTGTTGAGGGAGGTTGTGAAATCAGCAGCAGGCATTATGGAAGAGGACTGACCATTTCTCAATCTGTGTGACCCTGAGCAGCAGTAGGCCATCTTCTGCAAGGTCTGTGAAACTAGAGCTGCTCATGGATGCAGCTGGGAAGCAAAGCATCAGTGCAAGAGTCAAGCTATAACTTTGGACAGACAGTTCTTGTGTTCTTTATATCGTGAGACTGTCTGAAGAAGGGAGAAGTAGTGAAAAAGCATTACTATTGCATGCCAAACATTGGTAAATTCCCATTTTTGATGGTCCCTGGCTCATCTCTCTGGGACAGCAGCACCAACCCGGTCATTTACTTCCTCTTCAGGAGCAACCGTCACCACCAGCTCCATGGCTCTGGGAAAGTCACCTTCTGAAAAGCGTTTGCAGAGAAAGCAACATGCAGAGAAGGAGGCCAAGAGCCCAGAGACACTGCTGCAGAGACTGCTGTATAAATCCCTGCTGGCGAGGAGGTGTGGGAGGGTGGGGCAGCCTGCAGAGGGGACTGAGGGGAGGTGGGCAGCAGTGCTCAGCCCCCAGCAGAGCCAGGGCATCTCCACTGCAGTGGGAGCAGCTCAGCTGGTGACGTGCCCCTTGTGAGCAGGGCTGTGCTGGGGACCAGGGAGCTGGGTGAGAGCGAGCCTTGTCTGCACACCATGCCAGGGCCTCTTCTCATTACGTGGTCCCCCCTTGTGGAAGGGGACATGGTGCACAGAGCATGGCTAGGCAGAGTGGAGGGAGGAAGAGTGACCCAGGATGCTGGGCATGTCTTTGGGACCCTGAACCTTACAGGGAGTCTCTTCCCTCACTTTGACTTGAGGCCAAGCCTGCAGGACTCCAGTGCATTCTGGCAGCTCCTGGGAGGCCACTCTCAGCAGGGATGAATTTCATCCTGGCTATTTTGGGCTTGTATAGAAACATCCTTCAGGTCTGAACACCTAGGGGACCGTTCAGCTGGTGCCACGGCTGCTCTGGTCAACACACAGGGGTCCTGGAGTGATGCGTGGTGCTTCTGTGTGTGTAGAGAAGAGCACCAATTCCTCACCTACACCCTGAGCCTCTCCATCGCTGTCCCCAGAGGACATCTCAACTCATCTCTCCCAGCTTTCGCCCAAGATGGCCATCTCCAGATGACTTAGTTGCCCTAGGCTGCCTGTACAGGCAGTGGAGAGAAAGGTGCTTGTAAGGAGCTTTTCCCTTCCCTATGTGGCTGCAGCACACAGCTCCTGCTGAGCCATCAGCCACCCTCCTGTCCCTGTGCCAAATCTCTTCCCCACCACCGTCTCGCCCCACACTGGGGATGCCTCGCTCCCCTTACGCAGTGCCATGCAAGGCCTCTCACCCTAGTGCTTCTGAGAAAGCTTTCAGCTCCCAGCCACAGCACCTTATCTCACTGTCTTCCCAGTAGCTGCTGGGAGGGTCACCTCTCTTCCTGGCACTGGCACTTGCCTGTTGCTGCAGGGCTGAAAGGGCATTTCTCTGCCTCTCCATCCAGCTCTCCAGACTTTCTATTTGTTTTTTGGTTTTTTTGGCTCCTGCCCTCAATCCTTCCCTCCTTTGTGTCTCCATTACTCTCTTTCTGGGTTGGCTGGTGCGTGGATCGAATTAACACTAAAACAGTTTGTGAGCAAGTGAAGGGCTGGATTTAAAAGGAATGGATCTAAATCTGATTTTTTGAAATTAAGTTGAAAGCAGAGAAAGAAGGGAAAATGTCTGCACCAGAACATTCAAAGAACTAACAGGGGTCAAAACTTTTCTTTTTTGTTCATTTTAATTCTGTGGGGTAACAGTATTCCTGAAGCCATTTCACAGAATCACAGAATGGTTGAGGTTGGAAGGGACCTCTGGAGATCATCTAGTCCAACCCCCTGCCCAAGCAGGGTCACCTAGAGCAGTTGCCCAAGATCGCGCCCAGGCGGATTTTTGAATATCTCCAGAGAAGGAGACTCCACAACCTCTCTGGGCAACCTGTTCCAGTGCTCTGTCACCCTCACAGCGAAGAAGTTTTTCCTCATGTTCAGATGGAACTGTCTGTGTTTCAGTTTGTGCCCGTTGCCTCGCGTCATGTTGCTGGGCACCACTGAAAAGAGTCTGGCTCCATCCTCTCGACACCCTCCCTTCAGATACTTGTACACGTTATTAAGATCTCCTCTCAGCCTTCTCTTCTCCAAGCTAAACAGGCCAAGCTCTCTCAGCCTTTCCTCATAAGAGAGATGCTCCAGTCCCCTAATCATCTTTGTGGCCCTTCGCTGCACTTGCTCCAGTAGTGCCACATCCCTCTTGTACTGGGGAGCCCAGAACTGGACGCAGTACTTCAGATGTGGCCTCAGCAGGGCTGAGTAGAGGGGGAGGATCACCTCCCTCGACCTGCTGGCAACACTCTTCCTGATGCACCCCAGGATACCATTGGCCTTCTTGGCCACAAGGGCACATTGCTGCCTCATGCTTAACTTGGTGTCCACCAGCACTCCCAGATCCTTCTCCGCAGAGCTGCTTTCCAGCAGGTCTGCCCCCAACCTGTCCTGGTGCATGGGGTTATTCCTCCCTAGGTGCAGGACCCTGCACTTGCCTTTGTTGAGCTTCAGGAGGTTCCTCTCCACCCACCTCTCCAGCCTCTCCAGGTCTCTCTCAATGGCAGCACAGCCCTCTGGGGTATCCGCCACTCCTCCCAGTTTTGTATCGTCAGCAAACTTGCTGAGGGTGCACTCTTTCCCTTCATCCAGGTCACTGATGAAGAAGTTGAACAAGACTGGACCCAGTCCTGACCCCTTGGGGACACCGCTAGCTACAGGCCTCCAACTAGACTCTGTGCCACTGATCACAACCCTCTGAGCTCTGCCATTCAGCCAGTTCTCAATCCACCTCACTGTCCACTCATCTAACCCACACTTCCTGAGCCTGTCTATGAGGATGCTATGGGAGACAGTGTCGAAAGCCTTCCTCAAGTCAAGGGAGACAACATCCACTGCTCTCCCCTCATCTACCCAGCCAGTCATTCCATCAGAGAAGGCTATCAGATTGGTTAGGCATGATTTCCCCTTGGCGAAGCCATGCTGACTACTCCTGATCACCTTCTTGTCCTCCACATGCTTGGAGGTGGCCTCCAGGATGAGCTGCTCCATCACCTTTCCAGGGATGCAGGTGAGGCTGACTGGCCTGTAGTTCCCTGGGTCCTCCTTCTTGCCCTTTTTGAAAACCGGGGTGACACTGGCTGTCTTCCGGTCTTCAGGCACCTCTCCTGTTCTCCAAGACCTTTCAAAGAGGATGGAGAGTGGCTTAGCAATACCATCTGCCAGCTCCCTCAGCACTCGTGGGTGCATCCCATCGGAGCCCATGGATTTGTGGGTGTCAGGTTTGCTTAAATGATCTCTAGCCCGATCCTCCTCCACCAAGGGAAAGTCTTCCTTTCTCCAGACTTTCTCTCTTGCCTCCAGGGTCTGGGGTTCCTGAGGGCTGGCCTGAGCAGGAAAGACTGAAGCAAAGGCGGCATTCAGTAACTCTGCCTTCTCTGCATCCTTCCTCACCAGGGCACCCTCCCCATTCAGCAAAGGGCCCACATTTTCCCTAGTCTTCTTCTTGCTACTGATGTATTTGAAGAAGCCCTTCTTGCTGTCCTTGACATCTCTCGCCAGATGTAATTCCAAACGGGCCTTAGCCTTCCTCGTTGCATCCCTGCATACTCTGACAATGTTCCTATATTCCTCCCAAGTGGCCTGTCCCCCTTTCCACTTTCTGTAGACTTCCTCCTTCTGATTGAGTTTTGCCAGGAGCTCCTTGCTCATCCATGCAGGTCTCCTGCCCCCTTTGCTTGACTTGCTACTCATAGGGATGCACCGCTCTTGAGCCTGGAGGAAGTGATGTTTGAATATTAACCAGCTCTCTTGAACGCCCCTTCCTTCTAGGGCCCTAACCCATGGCATTCCTCCAAGTAGGTCCCTGAAGAGGCCCAAGTTTGCTCTCCTCAAGTCCAGGGTCGCGATCCTACTCAGTGCCCTGCCTCCTCCTCTCAGCATCCTCAACTCCACCATCTCATGGTCACTGCAGCCAAGGCAGCCCCCGACCTTCACATCTTCCACCAGTCCTTCTTTGTTTGTTAGTACGAGGTCCAGCAGCACACCTCTCCTTGTTGGCTCCTCCACCACCTGTGTCAAGAAGTTGTCACCAATGCTCTGCAGGAACCTCCGGGACTGTTTGTGCCTAGCTGTGTTGTCTTTCCAGCAGATCTCAGGGTGGTTGAAGTCCCCTATGAGAACCATGGCCTGGGACTGTGAGTCTACTTCCAGCTGTCTGTAGAAGGCCTCATCGACTTCCTCATCCTGATCAGGTGGCCTGTAGTAAACACCCACAACAGTGTCACCCATGCTAGCCTGCCCTTTGATCCTTACCCATAAGCTCTCGACTCGCTCTTCATCCACCCCTAGGCACAGCTCAATACATTCCAGTTGCTCTCTCACATAAAGAGCAACTCCACCACCTCGCTGTCCTGGCCTGTCTTTCCTAAAAAGCACGTAGCCATCCATGACAGCATTCCAGTCATGCGAGCTATCCCACTAGTTCAAAGAACTAACAGGGGTCAAAACTTCTCTTTTTTGTTTGTTTTAATTCTATGGAGTAACAGTACTCCTGAAGCCATTTCATGTCAGTTAACAAGGTTTGGAGAAGCCCTTTGACAGTTAATTATAATATTGCTTTAGCAGAGATTTCACTAGAAACCATGAGACCTCTCTGCTGTTCTCCTTCTATATCCACTTGTTCTTTCGGCTCCACTGACTGCATTTCCTGGATCTCTGTGGTTGTAGTGGGATCCTAGGCACCTGGCACACCTACACTGTGAGGACCCAAAGTCCGGTGACCTAAATCCTACCCTTAGCTTTTACCAAGACTAAAGATAAATCCTTCCCACCCGAAATACTTTACATTTATTTTATCTCTAAATGACGTTTTCTTGAACAATACGAGAGAAGGGAAAATGACCATAACTAGTAGAAGTGTTGCTCTTTCTTGTGATAGTCTTGGGGGGGACTTGTAGGTTTAGGTAATACCTCTGCATCTTGCTGGAGCTCACACAAATGCAGTTCACAGGAAAGCCTTGCTCTTGTGTGGACCAAGGCAGCCGTAAGAAGCTGTGACCAACAGCCAGGTGTTTACCCAAGCACAAATGTCTGATGAGGTCAGGAGCATGGCACGGGAGGAGCACTTGAGGCCTGGAGTTTATTAAGCACAGGATGGACTGAGGCCGGTATGGTAAAGGTGGAACATGAAGAGCCATCTTGGGACCCAGATCAAACATGTTACAGGGTGGAATTGGGTAACAGGGATGCTATAAATTGTTTGCATGACAAAAGATCCACTTGGGCAGGCCAGCTGCAAGGGAATAGGCCAAGCATGCTAAATCCTCATATGTAGTTCATTGAATCACATAGGGACTGGTCCTGCTCCCTCTGAAATCACTGCAGGACATGTTATTCCCTTGCCAAAGAGCAAGTGCAGCTGTTTAGTACCAGACTAGCACGGCTGGAGTTAGCTCTTCTCAAATAACCTTGGCTTTTTGTTTGTCCTTTTTCAGCCCACACTGAATCTTTCAGCAAAGATTTTTCCTGTGTCTTACATAAAAAAGTATTTACCTGGTCCAGTCACCATTTCCTTTTCCTTTTGTTTTCCCTTTATTTCTTTTCAGTATGATTTGCCTTATATTTAGGGTTCTCTTTGACAGTAGTTTTAATAGTATTCCCTCCACCACACATTGTACAATGGGTATTCTCGATTCTTCTCAGATCCCTTTTCTTTGTCAGGAACATCCCACAAAATGGGTGATGCATATGTTGCTACTCTAATGCAAAGCACAGCTATAACGGAAACACATCCTAAGGCAGCTCCAGAAAATGCAAAATGGACTGAGAAAATCAGATGGATTTTCAGATGGAGAAAATATATTACCAAATATGCATGAGATCCATGAAGAGCAGAGAACACCACCACCACCACCACCAAATCTCACTATTAAGTGGGTGCTAATATTCATCTGATTACCAGGACAGAAACAATCTATACAAAATAGGAATCTCTGTCAGCTAATTTTTTTTTTTTTTTTTTGCCCTGTTTGTCTTCTGAACTTTCTTTCCATGAGTCATTTCCTCTACACAGAGAGGATTAGAAGTCAAGAGCATGGCTGAATGCCCTGAAACTTGCTCCATGTTCAGACAAAACCAGACTTTGTGAGCTCAATTCTCCTTCAGTTTGAGCTGGTGTAGAGCGACCTCTTCATGAAAAGTCCTGAGGGATGTTGAGGGGACAAATTCCAGCTATCATGCAGCTGGGAAATACTAGCTTTCCAAGTGACAAGGTTGCTTAAGGGATGGGAGAGGAAGGGGAAAAGCAGGGCCAGAAACACCAGCAAGGAAAGCTTTGTAAGGAGTCCTTGCCTCTGACAGAGACAGGTTTGAGCTGCAGGGATCGATTCACTATGTCAGAACATGACAAAAAGCATCAGTTCTTTTTAAAATTGTTGGACAAATGTGTCCCTAATTCCTCTTTGCATATGTATAATTTGTACAAGGGTTCTAATTTTCATGCTAACAAATGTGTTTGGACTGCACTCTGTCTACAACAGGTAAAAATGGTTTTTGATAGTATCTCTCTCCTGAGATATGGTCTTTAGCAGGCTATTTCCTGTTAGAGATCAGTTTCAAAAGAACGGTAATCCTGATGAGCTCGGAAACCATCTAGTGTTCAGAAAATGTAAGGTTAAGTTGGTGTCCAACCTTGCACAGCTTAGAAAGGACAACCACGATAGGATTTGGCTGCTTTTCCTGGAAAGGGTATTCTGAATGTGGGTAGCCAAGAGCAACCTTCCAGTAAGAATTACGATGAGTTCTTGAGATATATAGGGAGTGTGTGGCCAATCCACTTTAGGCCAGTTTCCATAAGGATGCAATACAGACTGCAGGGTTTCTTGGGGAAAAATGTGAAGGACTGCTGGCCCAAGTCTGGGCTTCTTTCTGTGTTTACTGCTCCACTGCCTCTCTCCCTCCCTCACCCTCCAGCACTCTCCTCCCTGCTCTTCCATATCCTTGTATCCTTACACAACTGATAAAAATCCCCAGGAAGGGATAAGCAGCAGCTCATAACAGTCCAGATTCCTGACCAGTTAACTGCCAGGGCAGATGTACTCGCACTTTACTAAGCTGAACAGGAAAAGCAGAAAAATAGTATCTGTACTTTTAAGTTTCGCGTAATTGTGTCATCTTAAGTAGCATTAGCATATTACTTCCCCTCTCAGATCACATCTGTTCTTTTAAGAAGAAAGAGAGTGAATGGCCTATTGAGGATTACCTCTGACATGACGGATGACATGGAAAGTGTACAAGAGACCATGCAGTCAGCTTTGGCCCCAGCTCTCTATTTGGCTGAATTTCTTGCATTAACCCTATCAGCCCATTTTACTGCAGGGATGTGTCACACTACTTGAGAGTCATGATGAGCTCAGAGTGAGATGATGTCCTTGACAGGTCAATCCTGCCTGTATTCTCCAACACCTTGTTCTTCCCCCTGTGATCCTTCAAAAGATGTTCTGGATTACTTCTGGCCAGGTTTTCACAGGGCCCTCACAGGTCTTTGGAGCAGATTCCAGGAGAAAGGGGACCGCCTGCTGTGTGCCTTCCTTCGCTGCCCCCGCAGGCTCTTGTGTGTCTGATAGAGCCTCACTGCCTCCCCAGCTTGCTGCTGTTTTACAGGAGTGCTTCTGGCCTGCAAGGGGGCTTGGCTCTACCCAGCAACCTTTGCCAGCAAATCAGGTGGTCGACCCACTGCACCTCCTGCTACCTCCTTTGCAAGGTCAGGGCTAGCCAAGTTCTCTCCTACCTCTAGTGGCTTCTTTGGGATGGGAATTTGTCAGTCTTCCCTTCTCTCTGCCCTGAGGAACTTCCTACACAGTCCTGTGCCCCACAGATGGTGGGAGTTTTGTGGCAGCAGGGGGACTCTTCGTTATTCCCTTAGGATTCCTTCCTTTGAACTCTGACACACTCACATCCCTTTTTTCATGTGTATTCTCACAGCCTGCATGCTGCCTCACCCTGCATCTCTTCCTTTTTCAGGGAGAGCTTTCAGTTTGTGGCTGGAGGGAGGTTGGCCTGTTCCTTCTGGTAAGCAGGGACAGCATCCAGGCAGACACCTAGGGAAAAGCACTCAAGCAGAGGAGAACATGCATCCCCATATAGCTCTCCCTTCCTTCAATACATTGTGGTCATTCTTCCTTCCACATTTCTTTTAGAAAACCTTCTTTTTTTCCCAAAAATGAATGTTGAGGGGTGGGGAGAGATCCCTTATATGGTTTATTGCCAAAAATAATTGTTTTTGAAATTATTTTTGACCAGACACTTTTGACAATATGTGGTCTATGCAATGGCTTTAGGAGCAAGAAAATTGATGGAGGAGCTGAGATTTTTGCTCTCAATTAGCGTGAAGGCTGAAAGCAAGAAGCAAACAAAGACCAGGCTGATACATTTTAAAAAGGTGTTTAATAAATTTAGCACCCAAGGACAGTGACAGTAAGCAGAGATAGAAAGCTATGCAGCCTGCTTCTCATGCCATATTGTGCAGGAGTCTGAATGAACAAAGGGCATTTGAATATGGGCTTAATGTAGCGGACTAGCAACATGGCTTGGGATAACCCTAAATTAAAGCCTTATGTTCACTTCCCCCCCGCCCCGATTTCTAGAGTCCAATGGTTTAAAGGAATCTTCACAGTCTTCCTCTCTCTTTCCTTTTGTCTCCAATGCAGAAGGTGTTCAGGCAAAAGAAGGGATGAATTTAAGAGGGCATAGTTATTGTTTTGTGGCTTTCCCATTCATCTTTGTCATCTGCTGAATCTTCAAGGATTGGCCAGCCTGGAAGGGTGAGCCGAATCCTCCGATCCCTGTAGCTGCCCACAATGAAGTAAAGAACTGGACTGAGGCTGCTATTGACGCAGGACAGCACAAAACCAGTCTCTGGGGAGTAGAGAAATTTATAGCCCCAGAAGTCAAAGAGGATCAGGACGTTCAGCGGAACAGCAAAAATGAGGAAGAAGAGGACGGTGAGCATAGTCACGGTGAAGAGCCTGCCTGTTTGGAGGTGCTGGGAGCTGCACTTGACTTTGAGGAAGAGGGTGAGGCTGAATACCAGCATGAGGGGCGTGCAGAAGAGGAAGTCCAGGACTCCAATGGTGATGAGGAGTATGTGGCAGTTGCTAGAGGGGCGAACAGTGCAAGAAACGTACCCCAGCATGTTCAGCAGCAGCGAGAGGCTCCAGAGCAGGCCGGAAATGATGCCGGACAAGTGCTTTGGGCGATGGCTTCGGCACCAGATGGGACAGAGGACAGACAGGCACCTCTCAATGCTGATGGCTGTCAGGAGATACAAGCCAGTTCCGTACGTGAAAAGATCCAGGAAGAGGAATATCCCAAACTGCACTCCCACATTGAAGTGCATCAAGTACTGAACTGTTTCGATGGCAATGCAGAGCAGGTAGCCAAAGTCAGCGGCAGCCAGCTTCAGGATGTAGACAGTGATGTGGTTCCTCCGGATGCGGAAGCCGAGGTACCACAGAACCATGCCATTTCCCACCATGCCAGAGGCAGAGCTGATGAGGCAGAAGCTCTCCATGAACTTGAGGAGAGCCTATGACGGCTCTGCCTTTTGCACAGTCCCACTGTAATTAGCTCCATGAGCCAGGCTGGTTGTATTTGGAAGGAAGGCTGATGTAGTTTTAGCACTCATAATGAGGGCTTCACTGTGAAGTACTGATCTGTCACTGTCTCTGATTTCACACAGACCTGTAAGCAGAGAGCACAGAGGTGGTAGCTCGTGTGACTTTCTCTCGTGATCATCTGGTGGTGTTTGCAATGCCTTTCCAGCTCTTTGTAGCCAGAGGTAGATTCAGGAAAGGATTGCTGTGTTTGGACTTGGAGCCCAGAGCTTCTATGTGTCATTTAAAACACCGTATCTGAGGCCAAATTGTGTGTGGCATGTAGGAAAAGCTAGATTACAATGTATGTGTCTCTTTTTGAACTTATTTCTTGAGGCTCCTTTTACAGCCAGTGGTGGGAAACAAGTAGGCTAAAATAAAGCAATGTTAGCTCAGATTGATCATACCCAAAAAGTTCCTCATTTTCTTGTCTTAATAAAAAGAGAACCCAGGGATATTAGCCCAGATATAATTGTCTTTGCTTCATAGAGCTACGATTAGGTGAGATGAATATTGTCAAAAGTGTATGAAAGTTGTAGATAGTCAACATACAAATTTAGGCAGCTTTAAATCAGACCGAGTTTTTCCTATCCATACTCCCAGAAAACATCATCGAGTAGTCATGTAGCTGGTAGTTTTTTATGTTGATGACTGATTTCTATTTTAATGAAATGTAGTTTAATGTGATTGGTTTGGCCTCTGGAACCTTATGTATAGATAATAATTCAGCCTGACAGAGTCAGGCCTTACTAATTTCTTTCTCAGAAGTTTTAAGAAGCATGTGTAGGAGAAAGTGTCTGACCCTCACATGACATTGGAATTGTAGCTTAAATAATTCTTTCACACTGTTCTGTCAATTCACCCTGCTCCCTCCCCCATGATACTGGGATTTGAATGAGAATCTTGCCCTCCCAAAACCCCCCAAAACCAAAGGTCCAGAAATAAAATTCACTCCATTTTTGTCCCATGAGGTCAAACTGTGTGACTCTTTCCTACTCGCCCTGCCAGCTGTTAATTTGGACATGACAAGATAGAGAAGTGCCATGAAAGACAGCAGGAGATAGTCAAAAAGAAGAGAGAAACAAGTCAAAATAAGGACAGCGGTGAAGAGGTGAATCATGGGATATCTAACCGGCATGAATAGTTCCTTACCTTGTTAGTAATAGTTCCTTGTCAAATGCCACAGCATGTGGGGGGACAGACTGCCTGAATGGGTGAAATGTGACAAATTGAAACATTATTGTTTCATCTGAACAGCCCACCCTGTCTCCAGTGCTACATGGAAAGACTATGCAGGTAATCTCCTCGTCCAGCTGATGGCCGGGGCAGCGGGGATAGTTTTGCCGCATGAGTCTGCGACAGGCATATACACCGGCAGTGCTTGGTTGGGAATCCAAGTGGAACCATTGCACCTAACTTTATGCATTAAGAATACAAACGTCTCATTGCACTTAGCTTTTAAAGCTACCATTAGAATTAATGGAGGTTTAGGAGCACCTGCAAGGGTAATATTTTGGCCCTAAGATAGGTGTCTTAGGTGTGCACAGTCAGCTGCCTGTCTTTCTCTGCTGACTGCAGACACATCCCATGGTGCTAGCTTCACCTAGTGGCTTAACATCTGGATGGCTGAAGGCAGGTGAGGTGAACTGCACCCTTAATGTCATCACCACAGCTTGCAGGATGTGTCTTTTAGGGTTGACTGAACCCAGGGAACTTCTGGCACTGCGGCATACTCTTTTGTAGGGAGCTAGAAGATTCCATCCTCAGCCATTATGGGACCTCAAGTGTTTCTAACATCAAGCCTTTAGAGCCTGTTAGATCCAAGAAAGAATTTAAGTATGTACTTCTGAAATGGACTAAGGGAAATAAAAAGCATTGTCTCTTTCAGAAAGCAAGGAATGTCTGTTGTAGCACAGTTTGTTTCAGAACAGGTTGGTAAGTGCTGCATATAACATCTGAGTCCAAACTCACCTTCTGTTTCTTTATCTTAGTAGAGTAGCTTACTGCTTGCCCAACAGCACTCACAAGGCTACCTGCTCCCTGAACATCTGTAGCAAGCCCACTGAAAATACATGGCCTTATGACTGTGTCCACTTCCTCTCCATCTGGTTGTGGGGTGGCAGCAGATCTCCCACAATGAAAAATTATCAGACCTTGATCCACAGTAGAAAGTACCTGAAGCAGCCGCTAATTCTGTGAACCAAGTATGCTGTGAGGAGAAAGGAAGACCCGATGGTTAGTGGTTACCCATCCTTTGGAGAATCCAGTTGCAGCACACTCCTCTGCCACAACCTCTCTATGTGACCTGAAGCAATTTGCCAACTGATTTAAAGAGGACACAACTATTTGAGTGGCACCTACCTCTGCCTTTGCCCACTCCAACCTTCTCACCAGGTGCTCACATTAAGAAAGTGGTTGTTTTACCTCCCTGCTGCCATCATCTCCACAAGGCAATTCACCCCACCTGAAATGTGGGTCATCCTCTGGAGGTGCCTCTCTCTCCATTGGCCATTTAGGGAACATCAGGTGATTACGTTTCTAGCTAAGGCATTTCAATCAGATTTCGTAATGTTAAACAGCATCACCCTGGGCCACTGATAGTGTACTGTCACGTAGTGTCATACTGGTTGTAATGGATGCCCTGTGGAGATATGCCGAATCATCAAAAACTTTGCATTCCATATAATGCAAGTGAAGTAACCATCCTTTGACTTCCATAGACCATGCAAAAGCAAGTGGAAAAGTTGCTCACAGTTCTCGTATATCTCTTATAAGACTTTGGTAGACTCCTTTGGTAAGACTCCTGCCTCCAAAGCATATTCAAAACCTGAGTCTACTTCCTTAATGAAACTAATTAATGAAAGCCTGCATCAAATAGCAGCAGTCTAGCTGGTCTTTCTTTCCCTTGAGATTAAACATCCTTCCTGTGGTTTGCATGCTGAGTACAGGATAGTTCTTGTGGCAGCTGTTAGTCTGAACAAACTTGACACCACAAAGACATCTCCTTGTCTGGACACAGAGTTATGCTGTTGTGTTTTCTCAGCTAATCTTAATTGATCATCTAAGACCAAAACTGCTAGTGTTTGATCTCTGAAGAATGCCACCTTCTATGACAGATGGGCAGTTAGGGCAATGCAATAGCATTTGTTCTTGGAAAAAGATCCCTAGAATGAAGATCTCCTTATCTTGAAGATGATCAAGACAATTGTGTAGCTATAGCCAATTTCTAACCAGCAGGAAAGGAAAATATTGGAGCTCCTTTCCCCCAGTTCTTTTTTCTCCTCCCTTCCCCTCACCATCTCTCCAAAATCATGGCAGAAAGCAAGAGACAGAGGGCAATGGCAAAGACCGCTGCAGCCATCCAGGAGTTTCTCACCTTCTTGTGGGTTCCTTGGTATTTCAGGGACTATTTGCAGCAACTGCCTGGTGTGGATCTGCTGGTGAAAATTGTCACCTGAATTCTGTGACTGATGGTCCAGATAAAATCCTTGTGCTGTAAAATCAAATCCTGGTGCTGGGCTGTTTAGACACTGTTAAAAAAGCCATGGTCATTTCAATGTGACATCTGGAGAAAGAGCCAGTCACTCTCTTGAGGAAGTATCTAGTTTTTCGCATGTGGTCACTTAGATTTCAACCACCTCCCCCTTCCCTCCCAGCACAGAACCTGTCACTGTCATGGCTTAGGAAATGCTTTTTCACTACTTCTCCCTTCTTCAGACAGTCTCACGATATAAAGAACTCAAGAACTGTCTGTCCAAAGTTATAGCTTGACTCTTGCACTGATGCTTTGCTTCCCAGCTGCATCCATGAGCAGCTCTAGTTTCACAGACCTTGCAGAAGATGCTCTACTGCTGCTCAGGGTCACACAGATTGAGAAGTTGTCAGTCCTCTTCCATAATGCCTGCTGCTGATTTCACAACCTCCCTCAACACAGCTTCTCATTCCCCAAGGGTCCACTGTCACTGCAGAACCTCCCTTAGCACATTCCTCACTACCGAGTGTCCTCTTCTGACCTCAAAGCCTCTCCCAACACAAGCTGTCACCATACATTGTCCCCTACTACTTCACACTACCTGTTCTACTGTAGGGTCTCCTTGAACTCTGAAGCCAGCCTTATGACACCTCAGCAGCCACAATTTTGCAACCTCCCCTAGTGTTACCCTTCAATACATGATGTCCGCTTCTGATGTCACAAGGTCTTTCAACACAGCTTAGCACCCACAGTATTGCCTGCCACTTCATACTGTCTTTCAGCACAGTCCCTCACCACACCTCAGGCACTTCTGATTTCACAAACTCCACGAAGACAGCCCCTGGCCATGTAGCATCCATTTCAAGTTTCACAACTTCCCTCCACACCCTGCCTTGTCCCCATCCTGCCCATCATCAAATTCACAACACACACTCACCATGGCTCTATGAACAACCCCCTTGCCAGTATTCACTATCCAGCTGCAAAACCTCATTCATCTCATCATGCACAGTCCCTCCTTGTCCAAATCACAGCTCCCCAAGCATGACCTGCTGCCATAGTGGTGTCCAGAGCCAGGTGCCAAGGTAAGTGGAATGAAAATGGAGAAAAGACCTTTCTCCTTTGCTGGCACTAAGCGCACCCCAACGGGGAATTATTTTGCAGCAGGAGGTAGCAGCAATTCTTCATTTGGAGTTGTGCATTAAGTCACCTCTGGTAGTCCATTTGGCTAGGGAAACAAAAGGACATGAATGTGATGCTAGCCAAGTTGCTGCCATGTGTGCCACTGGGTACAGAAAGTGGCAGGCTGACTCATACTAGGTTAGCAGGCCAGATGCTATTGGCCTGATCTCTGGCTTCTGTCATCTGCTGTTCCTCTTCCCTTCCCAAAGACTGTAAGACTTTGTTTACCTTCTTACCCAATACTCTTGTTTCCTGTAGTGACTACTGTTAACCCTCATTAAGCTGCCCAAGACTCCAGGTGACAGTAAAAGGATATTTAAGTTAGGGGACTATTTTCACCAAGGCATTTCTTTACCAGTATTTATTCTCATTAACTGTAGGATTTCTGTTTTCAGTGTGGAGATCGCTGGCATTCTGTGCAGAGGAGATGGAGACATTAACTATGTTGCTATCAGGCCATTCCACATTTCCAGAAATTTCAGCAAAACAAAGGAAAGGACAGTAGCTGAGACAATGTCTTTCCTGACATCCATGAGGCATAAGCTACAAATACACGGTAGAGTTCAGAGCCATGATGAATTTGACTTGGGCCTTGGTTGAGATGATATGCTGATATAAATCAGCATGTCTATTTGCTTCGTTGGTTTCATTTCATAGGTTCACCTTTGACTGCAGCTGCTCAGGTTAAGAAAGATGGGGCCCATCATGACAGTTGAGAGTTGTCCGCCCTAGGTTGTTTTCTTTAAAAGCTAGATGTCTATTTCACACCTAATCGCATCCTAAAATCAGTTCTGAGGTAGATCAGATGCATCTGCCTCCAGAGACATTCATTTTTTTCCACAGAAGAGCCTAGAGTGACTAAGTCAGGGTTAAACTCGCTGACTTCCATCGGCATTAAATAGGTGACTTCCTCCCTCAGTTTCCCAACTAGTAAATGAAGGATTTTTTTGACTGACTTGGTAATTCACTGACCTCTGTTAAAACATGCAAATTCTTGCAAAGAGGCTTTATTCACTGGATTTTCAGTGATGAAATTTCTGGTGAGATAGGACTTGGAGGGTCATCAAGAGGTCACCCAGGACATCTTCTGTCCCTATAAAAGCTTAATTGTACCACTCCTGAGAGAAATGAGCCCAAGCTGTCCTTAAAAGACTCCTGCGATAGGAATTCTTTACCATCCCTGGAGGATGGTGACTCTTCCTACAGCTTGAGGTTTCTTTCTTTTTTTCCTTTAATGAGGATTTCTCTTTTACATGTTTTTTGGAACACACAGAAGTGAAAAAAGGAGAGAAAATATCTAGATTACAAATGGACTGTTTTAGCATTCACAATGCTAGGAAGCCAGAGCAGTGGACCTAATGGCCCTTTACACATGGGAAATCCATACAACTATCAGCTTGGAGTAAGGAAGAACTCCGAGAAGCGTTAGCTGGATAGGTCCATGCATATGCTTGTCCAGTTGAATACTCAGCTACTCCTTTGACTGTTATTTCTTATGGAGAAACCCTGAAATGCCTTTGTGATATCATTATAAAAGCATTGACTGACAACTGTTTCTTTAAAATATATTTACTTAAACTTTTCAGTCAAGACAGAACTCATTCTCCTCCTTTGCCCCTTTCTTTCACGCCTTCCCTTCACCAAGCCTCCACACCTCCCTCCTGCAGCCCCAAGAGCCCTTCAGGTGGAAGATTTCCTGGGAGAGGGTTAAAGGTTGGTACTTAAATGGTTTTCTTCTCAGCCCTGTTTGCAGCTGCTGGGATATGAAAGCATCATTCAGCACACCCAGGTCACATCATCCACACAGCCTATTAAACCACTTCTCACACAGGCAGGAAACATCAAGATACACTTGTGACACACGAAAGCAAGTAATACATTAGGTGGGATTGGATTATACACTAACAGCCACCTCCTAAGCAAGTTTTTGAAGCTTTCCAGAAGTCATTCTACGTTCTTTAAAGGTGCTGTGCTCTAACACATTCGTACCAGGGGAGACAGAAGTTGAGGAGATAAAGCTGTACAGCCCTTACACAAAATATTAGATCTCTAAACACAGGCGAGGTAAGTTTTGCAGCTTCTCTGGCTTCTTGCTTTGCTTCGCTTTGCTCGCTTTTCTTTCCTCTTCCTTTCCCTTTTCCTTTCTTCTTGCACAAATGTGAAAATACAGAAAGGAACTTCCACTGAAGTTATCAACTGTCTCTAGTTATCTTTGGCTAGAATCATACACAGAGCTAGTTCTACAGCCGCAGATTAGATTGCTTCGAAATTATTCTTTTGTTTCCCATAACCACCTGAGATTTTCGGGAAGAATGCATGCAGTAAGGAGATGGTGCAATTTCTCACCCTTTTTGAGATGTTAAGAGTACACGTGAGATTCATTTTATTTTGCAGCTGATTGCATTATGTCATATAGCTCAGGTCTACCCCTGCAAAGGCACTTGAAGAGATAAGCCATAACTGGTGGCAATCCTCTACTGAATTAGTCATTCTAGTAATCCTCTTGGAGTCAACAGTAAGAAACGGGTACCTGCAGCACATGATTCATCACATCTACAAGTAGACTGGTCAGGTGTAATATGCCTAGCTTAGGTACAGGTGCCTACATGACTTAAGTCGATGAGATGAGATCAGACAGATGGGTAGTTTGTTAAATGCAGTTTGGTGGTGATGGAAAGGACCTTATCAAGCAAGATACATAGTTGAGCTGTCTGAATTGTAAATCGGTCCTTTTGTAGATGCACACCTTGTTTTTAGCTCAGGTGTTTGCCATCTGCTGGTATTCAGGCATATAGTTTCCCCTGACCATTTCTCTCTTGGTCGCTCCTTTCTGACTGCCTAAATATGGCCCTGCGATTGCTGTGGTATGCTTCCAGTCATGCTCTGGCTTGGATGGAGCCCAGCTATTTCTTTTCGACTGGGTACTGCACAGCCATAAAGGTGTGCTCATTTCATCCCTGTCATTTATTTTGTTGAGAAGTCTACGTCGTTGCTCAGTAGAAGGAAGAGGGGTAGAAAGGATCACGACCTGGTAAGACGAGGGAGAAACTGACCTCCCGTTGTTCTTACTGATCCTTTTCCTTGTAGAAATATCTGAAGGGGAACCATCCATGTAAATTTTACCCTTCTGCTTGAAAAACTTTCATCTAGTGTAAGTACAACTGTAAGCATAGGAAAAGTCCCTACCTTTGCCCACTTCCTCTCTCGGCTTCACTTTGTGGGTTTGAAACTAATCTGGGCTTTTCTCAGTTTCAGTGTTTCCTGTGGATGCTTGATCCCTTTGTGCCTGCACGAGCCTTTCTGATTATGCTGCAGATTGAAGTAGTTGGTAGATAACTTGGCTTAACTGAATCATTCCACAGATTTGCTCACAGATCACGAATACAAATGAGAAGACCTGGTTGTGATATAATTCTGCAGGACTTAAAATGGTGCATTTTAACACCAGCTGACGGGGAATGTTTTGATCCTAGAAGGAAGCCCATACAGTGGATATTTTTATTAAAAGAGTGCCTGCTTTTGGCTGACCTTAAACTCTCTGTGAAGAGTTTAATCTGGTGGTTCCCAGACTTCTTTGACCAAAGGAACTCTGGTGGTCTGGGTGCATAATGGCAAGCTAGAGACGTTACACTCTTTCTAAAGATGTAGGCTACTCATTTATTAGTGACATGTAATGCTCGATGGGTTGTAGGTGGAACACAGGGTGAACCAAAGAAGTCTCATGTTTATGCTGGAATGTGACCTTGTCTCGAATGAGAAACTGTATGGATGTAGAAATGCCTAGGGACAAGGAGCTCAGCCATAACCTAAAACAGGTGGATGGCATTACAAAAAGCTCTGAGCTACTTTCAGGCACCAAAAGGGATTATTCTCCAAAGGTCATTCTAACCTGGTGGTGCTAATTTGCTTAAGCTCCTCATAGTGAGTGGAGGAAAAAAGGGTTCTGCAAAGGACCCTCATTTAGTCATTCTGAATCAGCCTATAGAGAGACTTATACTGGCTGTTGAAGGAGTTTAGTTAGATTAGCTTCATTAAGCTAAGTTAACCCTTGAAAGCATCACGCAGAGCATATCAAAAATCACACTAGGTAAAATCAGTACAGTGCTGGGACAGAAGATCTCACAAGAGTCTTTCATTCTTCCTTCCTCTGATAGAAACAATGCTGAGATTTAGAACAATGTGAAATACTACATTAAGTCATATGTGTATTTTTTTCCCCTCCATGATAGATAACCTTCCCAGAACTCGTTTTTCAGCCTGTGACATTTCATATTTACGTTTCAAAATGTCTATACACAAGAGAGTTCTTTTCTCTGCATGTGGTTACATTTCCCTTCTAAACAAGAATTCGAAGATCATGTGTACTTATAAAACAAATCATCATTCTGAGCAATATTTCCAGGTATTCTAAAAGACACCCATTTTACAAAGATTGCTGTCAGGGACTTTGTCTCCCCTGAGGGCAAACATGCTGCATTATCTGCCTTGTAGTGCCCAAGGTGAACACTCTGGCCTTGTCCTTAGTGCATGGAAGGCTACCAGCCATGGAGCCAGTCCTTCAAGATCCTGGAGCACCAGGATTAAGGAACATATCACAGAGTGCACCCATCTCTATGCCACCAAAGCCATGGTAGAAGCTTTGTACTGTGGAGAATTAAATAGCTGTGAAAAAATACATGACAGAAACTAAACACTTCATAAGCTTAATACTAATGCTATATCTTTCTTGGTTTGTATCCACTTCTGATATAGAATTCATTATTAATAATGAAAAAATGCTGATGAATCATGTGTCTGTCTTTATTTTCCCAGGTGTATAAGCTGTATATTGCATATTGCCACCCAACGGATCAACATGGAGAATATAAGCAGTGTGAAGGAATTCATTCTTCTGGGCCTTTCAAAGAACCAAGGGGTGCAGAAAATATGTTTTGTGGTGTTTTTGTTCTTCTATATTGTTACTGTGGCAGGAAATCTGCTCATCGTTGTCACTGTAGTTAGCAGTCAGCGTCTGAACTCCCCCATGTATTTCTTTCTCTGCCACCTGTCCATTGCAGATCTTTGCTTCTCTTCTGCCACAGCTCCCAGAATGATTGCTGACTTCCTTGTCGAAAAGAAAACCATTTCCTTTGGGGGTTGCATGGCACAGCTATTTGGGTTTCATATCTTCGGTGGCGCTGAGATCTTCATCCTCACAGCGATGGCCTATGATCGCTACTTTGCCATATGCAGACCCCTGCACTACACCACGCTCATGACCAGGCGTGTGTGTGGCTGGATGGTGATGGGTTCATGGGTGGGGGGCTTTGTGCACTCCCTGGTGCAGACCCTCATAACCGTTAGCCTCCCTTTTTGCGGTCCCAACAAAATTGACCACTACTTCTGTGATGTCCATCCCCTACTGCAACTGGCCTGTACCGACACCTATGTTGCAGGCATCATTGTTGTTGCCAATGGTGGAATGATTGCTTTAGTCTCTTTCTTCATCCTGGTCACGTCCTACATTGTCATTTTGTTATCCTTGAAAAGGCGAACGTCCGAGGCGCGGTACAAAGCCCTCTCCACCTGTGGGTCCCACATTGCTGTGGTGATTCTCTTCTTTGGGCCATGCACATTCACCTACATACGCCCATCCAGCAATCTCTCAGAGGACAAGAGGGTAGCTGTGTTTTACAATGTCATCACGCCCATGCTGAACCCACTCATCTACACACTGAGAAATGAGGAGATGAAAAGTGCCATGAGAAAACTGTGGAATAGAAAAGTTTGGCGTGAAAAGGGTGAGGTGTAGAACTGTGGTAACATTTTCTCAGGAGCTGAGAAAATCAAGTCTCTCTCACTATAATTCCATTTTGGAAAATTTACTGAAAGCTCCCTTTTGAAGAAAAGCTTGGTTTTAGCTGTTGCAGTAATTAGGAAGACACTGAAAGTTCATGTTTTGATTGGAATGGCATTGTAAACTCTGTGACTAGCAGGGATTCCCTTTATGTTCTCTTTCTGAATAGCACAGGCCCAGGACTGGGGCTTCCAAGCACTGCTGAGACACCAGCAAATAAATAAATGAATGCTATCAAAAATATTAAAATGTGTTCCAGGCAGAGCATTCCATTAGTCCGAGCTCTCCCAGGTGTAAACTTTCCGTCAGACAAACTCCATCTACTCTGTAATCTACTTAGCTAGGAAACGATGGCCCAAGGTGTCTGCAAGGCTGTTGGTCACCTGCTGCTGGAAGCAATTGTACCAAAGGCTTCCTTCCCCTTTACTTTGGAGTAAATGCCTTCTTAGGAGTACTGCATTGTCATATGCTGAATCCATGGGTTAGCAATTAAACTGCTGATATTAGATGCTGGCTGGGTCATTTGCTGATGCAGGTGATATGAGGAGAAGCTTCTCCCCTTCTCATTCCAGTGCAACTCTCTGCCTTTCTGCAGTAGTTCACCTTTCACTAATGCCCTCCTTCCTAGCCATCCCCTCTGCCCTTCATCTCTGCCTCAGATTTTGCATTTTACTGTTTAGACTAATAGCGAATCAAAGATCCAAGTGAAAGTTAAATTGCTCACCATAGGAAATTGTCGCCACCAAAGAAAGCATTTGGGGACAAAGAAAGCATTGGGGGGCACAATTTTATGTGTCAGTGAAAAAAAAGAGTTGTTTGGGAATAATTCCTGTACGCAGGATAACTCCTAGCCCAACAGGGCACATTTACAGGCCCAGGCAAAGGAAGAAACATGTATTCCAAGGGAATAGCTGGAACAGCTACTCCTGCAGGAGGGAAGAGAAGAAATGTGAAGATGGAAGATTAAATCATCTCAGAGCCAGTCACAGCTGCCACAGGGAGGTTAGTTGTAGGAGCTAAGGTTCTCCACAAGGACGAAGGAGCCACGAGGAGCCACGGGACCCTGACTCCTACCTTGCCAGGAGGAAAACAGCAGACCAGCTGCCTGAGGGAGAAAGACATCTGTGTAATGCACTCTGAAAGTAACTAAAGCACTTTCTTTTTCCTTCCTTCACTTCACGTTCCCTATAAACACTTGCTTGCACTTGTGTTGCACCTTAACATGGCTTAAGTGTGATTCAAGATAAGAAGGTGTTCCCTGCACAGGAGAGCGGCACATCTACAGACCAAACCGTGGGACAATGTCAGAAATGCTCTGGTTCCCCGAATGTCCTCTGCTCTATGCAGGGGGTGGCAGAGTGGGTTCCCATTTCACAGGCATGCACCAGTACACTGCGGACGTCTCAGTGTCTTCTCCTCACCGTGGTGGGTTATGTGGATGGCAGCCAGCAGGACGGAACTGGGATAAATCCTGATTCTCAAGGCTTAGAGGGATAGTGTCCCTCAGGCCTGGGCCAGCATGTCCCTCACCCAGCATTCACACTCTGTGGACACAGCTAAAGGTGGGACCAGCCCCACCTATTTGTAGCAGTCTAAATTCTTCATGCAATGAAGGACAGTTGTCTAGCTCAGCACCACTGTCAACAGAGAGGGACAGGCGCCTTCAGAGGTTGCTCTGTCTCACCCGGGGTGGGGCAGGTAGAAAGACAGATGGGGCCCACTGACCCCCTTCATACTGAAACTGCGAAGGGGTTAGGGCACACGGCCAGTTCAAGCTAAGGCTTATAATTTTAAAACTGTTTGTTTGATTGTTTTTTAATGTTTTGGAGAAGAACGCCATGATTTTTCTGATTTCTCTTCCGGCTGCCGGGTGCTAGCAGGCAACAGCGGGACCATAGCTTATGGAAGGTGTCAAAAACAACAACATTTGATTCCTCTACACATTGGCCCAGATTCTTATAATGACTTAATATGAGGACTAAACAGCTGCTTCTATATTTTGCATTGCCTGAGTAAAAATACCTGGCAAGTAGTGAGGCCTGACCACAAACATTTTTAAAGTCTTGAAATAATTTCCTCGTTTACTTCTTGTTTCAAACTTGTACAGACCAGATGTCTAAGTGCCAACAGTCATATAGCACAGTTATGATATCTATTTATGCTGCAAACGTGCAATGGTAAGAGCAAGTTAATAAGAAAGAAGAAAGCATATGTGAAATATTGGCTTAGAAGGGAAAAATATCTGACACGTGTAAGAGACATCTTTACGCAAAAAATGTTTGATTGCAAGGGTAATGTGAACACAAACTCTTGCAAATGGTCAGCCATGATATTGATTTTAAATAGAAATGTTTCCAAAAGAAGCACATAGCTAATACTAAATGAAGTCCATTTATCTGGACAGCGTTGGAAAGCAAGCAAGAAAGCAAGCAAACCCCCCCCACAATGTGACATGGTCTAGGTGATCACGCTCCAGAGTCACCCTGTAGAGATTACTCTAATAGCTGTCCAAAACATATATTTTAGCTCCCCGTCCACTGATTCTTTCTGACAAAGAAAACTTCACATGCCTCTGCGATCTCATTGCTTCTGGTAAGCTTGTGCTTCTGCTGTGCAATTTACTTGAAATATTTCTGCCACAACTTCCCCATCTGGAGAGAGAGAGAGAGAGAGAGAGAGAGAGAGAGTTGTTCTTGCAGATGCTCTTGGAAGTTGTTTTTGCAGAATGAGAAATGGAGCTAGACATTCAGGCTGTCCGTTCCATCCCCTGTAGCTTCCAGCCCTGGCAGAGATGTGGACTGCTCTCGTGACACGTAAGAAGCAGCTTGGAGCTGAGAGGTTTTGGTGAAACTGCCTGAAGTGCTCCGAGAGGTCATCAGAGGAGAATAGCAGGCAAACTGTTGGAGACTAGCAAATATAAACTGTGTAAGTTTTCTGATCTTGCTTCTTTGTTTTGTTCAAGCATGACTATGAAATCCTGCCTTTGAAAAGAGGCATTACTGTTGAGTGACTTTTGTGAGATGCATTTTATTAAGTAGAAAGAACTCAATTTTTTTTTACCCTTTGTTTTAATTGGTGTCGTCTTTGCTTATTTTTCAGTTATATGCCATTTCCAGAAATATCTGTCAAAAGGAAGTTTCTGGTGTTACAGAGTCAAGGAGTCAATAGGTAGCTGCAGCACTTCCTATGTACTCAATCTTAACTTTGGGATTAAGATCCCAAAGGACTTGCCAGTATTGTGGACATTGTTATGCAGCTCTTGCCGTCTATCTTTTCAGTGTAGAAACTGAACACTAGTGATACTTGCGTACTGCACTAGAGTGCAGCAAAGGTGAATACAAGGGTGTTGGTGAGTAAAGGAGATTCAGCAGCGGTGTATTTATTACCCCAGTGGCATCACAAGTGTGTTTATGGGGGTTTCCATGCCTAGTCCAGAACTTGGCTGAGGTGTACAAAAACCTTACTGACACATCGTTAATGCAGATTATCTCCAGTATTCACCCATGTACTGTGTGAAAGGTGGTCTGAGGAAATACAAGCCTGCTCTTTTGGAGACTGAGGTCGCAACCCAGAAACTCATGAGCAATAACTGGAACCAATCCACACAAGATGTAGCCCAGTACAGCACATATAGGACAATGACTCTCCTGCTTCAGGTTTCCTGGCATGCCTTGAACATGGTCTGATTTCACTTAGGGCGCCTTAAAGACAGTTTGTGCCTAAAGGCACATCTCTGCTAAACAGACATGAGGTAGGTGTCCACTTTACCGCCTCCAGAAGGATCTACACTGAGAGTTGAAGTGATGTTAATTAGCCAGCTGCCTTGTGTCATGATGTGAATATTGATGGTTGCACAAAAATGCATGGACATTCTACCAGAGTCAGAGAGCAATAGCAAGGACTAGTTCTGTTGAATTCCCTCAGAGGGCTGAAAAAGAAGGTACGTTCACTGCTTGAGCAGAATTCCTTAGGGAATGACTAGCGTGTTGAGACTCAAATCAAAACATGCACTATCCTTCTCAGTCAGTTTTTCATTTCCAAACCAACACTTCAAAAGTGGATGTTTAGGGAGCCTAGCAGCTACTCTTCCTTTTTAAAAGGGGCAAAGATCAGAAATATGAATCTGGAGGATATTTCCACCAACTCCCTCAAACAAATAAACGGAGCTCGCTATTACACACTTCAGTAATACATTCTGAGTTAGGTATCAACTGTCACTCCTTGAGAGAAGCATTGACTTTGAAAGGAAACTTTCCCCAAAAGGCATAAAAGGGAATACACTGATATTGAACATACCAGTGATCGACATGGATGTGTACTGATAACACTGTGTTTCTAATGCCATCACAGGTGGCTTTATTCTGTGCTTCAGGTCCTGTCTACGTGACATATATGAAGAACAAGAACAATGTGACGGAGTTTGTCTTCCAGGGACTCACACAAGATGATACATTAGCAAAAGTATGCTTCACATTCTTCTTAGTCTTCTATGCCACTGTTATTCTTGGAAACCTGCTTATCATCAGCACTATACAGAACAGTCAACAGCTGGACTCTCCCACCCCATATTTCTTCCTGAGCTACTTGTCCATTGTAGATATCAGTTACTCTACTGTCACAGTTCCCAAACTCATTTGTGACCTTCTTGCTGAAAAGAAGACCATCTCTTTTGTGGGCTGCATAGCACAGCTCTTTGCGGTCCATCTCAACCATGGGGAGGCAAAGAGAAGTGTTCAGGAGGGACTTTCCAGGAATGTTGCTCTATTTTTAGCATGGCTGTTCAGAATAGAACTGAAACTAAATTCAAAGTTTTATGTAGCTCTCATCTTTCTTTGGAAACTGTCAGTCAAAAGGATGTGAGCATACTGTCACCAGTCAAACCCGAGCCTTTGGGGTGGTATTGTGGCTTTTACCTTTAGACACCTTAGAGCTGTGTAAGTCTCAGGTCTAGGCTTCTCCTGGCATTAAGAGGAATAACTAGGTATTTTGAGAGGTTATGCTTTCCCACTAGCTCCTACGAGCTTCGAAGAGTGGTGTCTGCTCACGTTTCTACACAAAAAAAAGTGATGGTGGTGCTAAGCTTCCAAGAGAAGGCAAATCCTTCAGGACGGCACAGCACAAGCAGGTTTCATCTCACATATATTGGTGTGCTGACATGAGGTGCCTCAACTTGAGAGAGCTGCTGAAGACAGCAAGAGACCTTTGAGGGGACTGAGATTCATTGCATGGTAAAATAGGAGCATGAGAGGAGCAGGATGCTGCACTAGGTGTCTGCCTTACAGTGAAGGGTGACATACACTGTACTAGACTTTCCAAGGCTCCCAGGAACATTGCTGGACACAGAGGTCATTCCCCGATGCCAGGCATTAACTAGGATTTTCATCAGTCTGTGCCAACCTGGTGTCTCTGGGAACGCTTCATTTAAAGGAGCTCTGCTAACACCTTTCCAAGGCCTTGACCTTATGTCATAGCTGAGCTTTGTAATCTATCAGAGCAGCAATCAGTGCAGAGAGAGGTGTGCAGACATGACTTATTGCTGTGCAGGGAAGCTCTTTGATGACAACCTACCTGTCTTTTTCTGGAAGAGTAGTAGTGTACATTGCTCTTCCCAGAAACCTGTAAACATACACAGTAAAGTAAAATGATGCCTGTGGTTTCTTCTCAAGCTATTTCCTTCCTGTGAGCTGGGAGTCCACTGAAAGAGACAATTTTGGACAACTCAGAAATCTGGTTTAAAAAGCTCACATCTCTGTCCGAAGATAAGGACAGGACAACATTGATATGTGTAAAAACTGTGAACTTCACATATCTGATGATACTTAATAATCAGAAACAAGAGATAAACCTTGAGCTTCAGCCTCTGCAGCAACAGAAAGATGACAACTAGCAGGACCAAAAGGCTACATTTTCACATTCTTTTTCCTGCATTTTGGGACCGTCAGGCCAGTGGGATAATAGTGCATACAGTCCAAATGCTTTTACTACCCCGTGCATATTCTAATTTTAGCGTTACTGAGATAAACGGCTTCTGAGACAGTGATGGCCTTTAATCATCACTACTTGATCAAAATTCAGACTATAACATACTGAAGACAAGTTTTCTCCCCAGCTGTGTGTCTTTGGGCAGAAATAATGATGTTTCGCAGTCATATCAGCTCTCTGTAAAATATGCTGGCAGCAGTTTGAAAGAAAGAGACTTGTAAAATCCTTCTTTAGGGTGCCATAGATGATCACACGGACACAATCTTTGCTATAGTTATGCACAGCTTTAAGGAGAGGAAGTCAGGGGAAATAACAGCCCTAACAGGCTTGCAGTGAAATGCAAAGGGAATCCGCAAGACCTCTTTCCATCCCCCTTTGACTGTAAACCTTATGCAGAGGCAGGAACCTCTCACCTGTCTGAGATTAATTCTGTCACTTTCAGCTCAATAAAGATTTCAACTCCTTCTGCCAACTGAGGGACAGCATTTGTAAACTCAGCCAGAAGGGATGAAACATCGTTTAGCGCTAGAACACCCATCCTTAGAGCTAGCTTAGCTGAATTGATAAAAGGATTCCAAAGCCTTTCCCAACTTTCTCATCTCCCAGAAATGATTGGTCATTTATTCTCAAAATCACATTGATGGCAGACATGTAGTTGGTAAGTCACCATCTTATTTCGGCATTCTTTTAAGTGAAAGAACACTGCAGCTTGATTAACTTTCAAATTATGTCCATTGTCCTTAAAATAACTACCGGTTCACTCAGTTGCCTCAAGTGGATTGCTGATATGTGGAGATGAAAAGCAGGAATAAGGTCTTGTTACTTCACAATGGTAGCAAAATTAGAAGTCAATCTTTTCTGCATTTCTGTAGTTTTTTCATGTTTCCAGGCAGAAGGGGAAAAAGGAGGTAGTAATGAGTGACAGAAGAGGGAGATTTAACAGAAGAGGGACAGTTACTTTCCCTAGTGTTTGGGGGGCAAAAACACGGGTGTCTGTTCTCCAAGATTTCCTTTGCAGAACTTCAGGTTCTGTGTGTTGCACTGGAAGAGGCTACTCCTTTCAAATACTGAAGATGTAGCAGAAATGGCCATAAATTCAAATCACATTGCTTTTCCCCTCTTGAATATCTCTGAAAGCTTTTTCTCATCTTGACGGACTGGTGGTTTTCCTACATGAGCAAACGTTCCTAATAGAACAGAGAACTGCAGTTCTGTGCCACGCACTCCTCAGGCAGGAGTCCTGTTTGTGCTTGGAACTTGCAAGTTAAAAGTCAGGATTCCTCCAGCTTTCAGCAGCAGAGGAACACAGTCTTTCAAGATAGAAGTTGCAGATACAACCAGTTAAAAGTCCACCTAAAATCCCTTCTAACAATTAAGTACCTTTCTGAATCTCACCCTTGGAAGCTGATCAAATCTTCCTTGGAAGTCCTACTCTTTGTACCAAGGTTTTGATAAATTTTCCCCAAACAAAGTTCTCTTTCTAACAAGTCTGCTGAAGTTTCTCTGATATGACCTAAAACTCTCCTCAGAGCATCCTTCACCTCCTTATTCCTTAGGCTGTAGCTGATAAGATTCAGCACTGGAGCCACCACTGTAGAGAACAGAGAGGCCCATTTATCTCAGTCCAATGAGTAGCTGCATATTGGGCTACTGTACATAAAAACGGTGCTCCCATAAAACAAGAAGAGAGCTCTCAGATGGGAAGCACAGGTGGAGAAGGCTTTGCATCTGCCCTTGGAGGAGTGGATCCTCAGGGTTTTGGAGATGAGGTAGATGGAGGAGATGAGAATTGCCAGAGATGTGAAGATGCCATGAAACACACCAAAAATGTGAAGTACCATCTCTTTGCTATAGGTGTCAGAGCATGAAAGCTGGATCCTAGGGGGATGTCACAGAAATAAGGACTGATAACACCAAAGTCACAGAAAGAGAATGTGAAGGTGGAGATAGTTTGCGCAAGTGCGTGGACAAAGCCAGTGAAACAGGAGATGATTACCATCTGTGTACAGGCTTTTGAGGACATGACAGTTGCATAAAGGAGAGGGTTACAGAGAGCCACATGCAGTCATATGCCATTACTGCCAGCAGCAGACACACAACACTAGCCATGAGGAGACAAGTGAATAGCTGTGCCACACAGGCACTGACTGAAGTGGCTCTCCTCACTGCTGAAGAGTTCACCAGCAACCTTGGGGAGATAGCTGAGGAGTAACAGAAATCCACAGGAGCCAAGTTACTGAGGGAAAGGTACACAGTGTGTGAAGCCGGGGGATCAACATTCATCTACATGATCCTTCCAAGATTCCCTATTAATGTGCTTAAAAAAAGCGGGTTACCTTCACCTCTTGGCTTCCTGTTAGTCCAGAGAGGATGAACTCAATGGCCACACAGTGATTCCTCTCAGGCATGTTGCTAGCACACTCATGTTATCTCCCGACAAGAAACTGGTTCAACACCTAGAAGTGATGGGAAACTGGCAACACACAATTGATTGTCTCAGTAGCCACAAGGAAGTACAGAGCATTTTCATCACAGCTTCTGACTAGACTTCTTTAATTATGCATTGAAATGACTTGTGATACAAGGGAGTACTGTTCCTATTTTTCAGGTGAGATAAGAAAGCGCAGAAAGATAAAATTATTTATTCAAAAGGCAGCAGCAGCACTGTGAAAAACAAGTCCTAGTCTGGCACTACAATGGTTTTCGTGTGCCCTCTTTCTCCTCTTTTAAGGAAAAAAGTCTGCTTTTCTTGAGGACATCTATGGAGCACCCTTCTCCCCTCACTCCTGGCCACGGTTGGGTGTACAGTATCATCCAAATGGCCCACTCCAAGGGCAATGGCCCACTTGTTCCTGAAGATACATGGTCTTGACACTAGTTCAGACATCATTCTTTCTGTATTGCAATCACCAATACATTTTTTGCCTACTAGCTAACTCTCCCGGGCATTGGTAGCAGGGTAGTTAGAGCTCAGTATGGGCCACAAAGTCCATTAATGGGACAAAGCAGCCCCCGTTCAGCCTTGCTGAAATAGGAATATAATGGTTAGGCTGCAGCTGTGCCAACTTGCTAAGACCTGCCTTCATTACATGGACCTCCACCAGCCTGACCTTTGGGACTGCAACTTGTAAACATACAAATAACACATCCACATCCTGGCAGAAGAAAGTAAGATTTTCCTCTCTTGAAAGAAATGGCGGCAAGCACTAAATGGCACCAGCAGCAGGAAAACCCAGCTTTGCATCTTCCCAAAGAGGAGGAGATACCACCAGATCCTCCAGGTTTGGCTGAGAAAGGATTTCTCATTTGCTTGCATCCCTGTTGTCAAGGAAAAGTGGCCATCTTCTGCTCAGGAATAAACTGGGAAGAGTCACCAAATGAAATACTTTCCATTTAGAGGGGGAAAAATCTCATGCTAAAAGGGAAGGAATCCTGAACAAAAAGGGAATCACTCATCCCTGTAAAGGTTCTACCAGCTTCACCTCACATGAAAAATTATTGTTAATCTATTGGAGGTTACCAGTAACCTGGCTGACGCTCTCAAAGCAGAGTTCTTATCACGTGGGTGACTGAATGGAGGTTTCAATTCTTGCTGAGGTCTGTTTCTAGCATAGGCTTCAAGGTATTGCATAGGTACAAAACTATTCTCTTACTGACCTGTTTCATCCAGAAAGACAAGAGTAGATACTGTAGATACCAAGCCAGTTTATTCCCCGCTTGAGCCAAATCTTCAGAAGTACTTGCCCATTTCAAGAAGCAGACAGCAGGATTAAAACCAGCCTATAATGGTTAGGTACACAGTTTAAGTGAGCAAAATGCTTACCCTGCTTAGATGCACAAAAGACCAGACTGCCTTTACACACTGAGTTATCTTTGCATAGCTGGCTGTTGTTTATCTCCAACCTACCCAACCTTTTCTGCCCTAAAGCACAGCAAGTAGCCCCGTTAATTCTCAGAAAAGGGCTTCAATGAGCTTGCTATCAACAGGTTGCTCTCTTCCATGGACTACTTGGGAAACTGAAGGAGGAAATTTCCCTCTCCTGCCCCAACGTGAGTGATCAAACACTGGATTAGGTGCAAATTTGTAGAATCTCCATCTGTGCTGACATTTAAAATTCAGCTGGATCGGGCTGGAGCAATCTGATCTGACTGAACCTGCTCTGAGGAGGAGGTTGGACTTGATGACCTCCAGAAATCCTTCCCAACCTAAATGATTCTATGATTCTATCTGCAGATTGAAAATGATCTTTTTGATCTCTAAAATGAAGAAATAGGCCTACCTTCCTTGCCTGAAGGTGCGAGATATTTTATGCCGTATTGACCCCAGAAATAAACTCTTATTTCAAAAGCTACAAACATTTCATGTACCTTCGTAAGAGTGAGTAGCTTCCTTCTTCACTACAAAGACATCTTACTGAAACAAATCAGAAGATTTATCTAAATAGAAAAACTTTAGGACTTCACACTTGCAATAGAGCCCCTCCCTGCTCCAGATAAATGCCCAGATAAATGTTCTTTGCTTCAATGTTTGCAGAAATCTGCAATTCAGTACTGCCTTTAGAGCAACAGCTCATTCTTTTCCCTATATGTTGCAGCTGACCTGCAGCCTGGGGGTTGTGAAACGTTAGTGGAGTGACATGCTGAGAAACAACTTCAGTATGAAATGTGATATTCTAAATGTGATATTCTAAAATTCAGCTTGCCGCTTCAGAATTCTTTCTTCAGAAAAATGGTGTTACTGAAGTACTTGGTGTATTTAGGACCCTCGATGCAGTTTAATGTCTGTAAATTAGATCTCCTGCAAGACACCAGGCCTTAATTAGGAGTCTCAGCAGATGCACTCTAATGAAGAATCTTTCTGTGAATTAATTTCCCCTACCCTTGGTTAGGGGTCTAGTCAACTTCTATTCTAGGCTCCCCCTATAGACAAAGGGAGCAATATCACCTTCAGAGGACAATTCATCCCATCTTAAGATAAGTGTGATAAGCAGAAGGAATCATCCTCTAAGGGTGTCTTTGTTGTCATTGATTATAGGACATGCCCGTCTCATTCCCTGCCCTTACTACTTTTTACTAGTGAAACTGATGACATAAGTGTCCTAGCAAATTCAGTGAACCCTCGTCATGTCTGTCCCTATCAACTCACAAACAAAGCTTAACAAAGCTTTAGACTGCAAACTTTCATATAAATTCTTTTAATAATAACAAGACCATATTCATGTAAATAGCAGTGCAGTGTAAGATATCAGAGGAATCAGTTCTGCTTATCTGACTCTGAAGAGCTGCAGTGCAACTCTGTGGAGTTTAAGCATTAGGAATGCCATCTGAATGTGAATCCACCTCTGTTATTAATTATGTTCAAACTTGATAATTCTTCCTCTCATTAAAATGCACAGTCCTGATACACAGTTAGCTGGTTTTTCCACAGAAGACTCCTGTTGTCTCTAATAACACATCTACCCTTGGACTCGTGTCCTTTGTTAGATAACCTCTTTGGCTCATGGACCATCTAGTTTCAGGCAGCCTGCTCATCTGTGGAGCAGATATTTTGCTGTGATAACCTGTTCGTGTGTGGACCATCCAGGCTCAGATTATGTGTCCATCCATCGGGGTAGATTTTTCTTCAAATGCAGATAGAAAATTCTTCAAGTAGGTAATCGCTGGTGATTTGCTTAGAGTTCTGGTGCCTCTGGCTTAACATTGCCTTTGTACTTCCACCCAATCCCACATATATTTTTTCTTCTAAGATCCTTGAATAATTAACTCTTTTGAAGAAAAGAAAAATAACGGTCTATTGGAAGATGTTGACATAGATATCATGCTTTAGTAACAGCTTGCCATTAACCTCTCTCTGTTCTTGCAATATCACTGGACACTTATTGAAATTACTTTACGATAAGATGATGAAGACAGCTGTTCTGGGAAGCTGAGGAGCCTTTGAGACATATGAACAAAGACCCTTCCCCTGATTCTGGCAGGAGTTTAAGGACATCTCTACCTGCCAGAAAAGCTAGCTTACTTGTGCTACTTCGAGGGCTTAGAGTTTGTTTGACAAACTGTTGGCCTTCAGAGCAGAGAGCTGAATTGGGTTACTCAGCTGAAGAGTGATCTGCTCTGACTGTCCCTAGCAGGGAAAGTCATCAGTGGGGCTTAGGCAGGCAGAAATGTCCCAGGTAACGCAGCCTTAGTGTGGGAACAAGAGAGAATTCAGGGAGAAAGATAAGGGGGCACAAGGGAAAAACAGTACGTGGTAGCCAAAGCGCACCACCCTTTGCAACATGAGTAACGAACTAGCTGGTGAAGGCCAGACAGTTTGTTCCAGCTGCACGGCAGAGGAGGGAGCGATATGGAGGTATCTCGGTCCACCCCGACCACAGGGGGTTGCATCCCAAAAAATAATTGCTGCTCACAGACTAACTGTTGACCTACAGTACCCCAGCCTCATTATCCCTGCTTACCATATTAAAAATCACGCCCTTTGCTGCATAATGATATGTAAATAAGGGGGGCATACCCCCAACAACCGCGCAGATGGCAATCTGGCCAATGAAGTATGTCGGCCATGCTTCCACATCCCACCTTCAGCAACTATAAAACAGAGGATAGCTCACTAAAGTTTTTGGAAGGGAAGAAAATTGAACCGCCGACCTGGTCACTGGAGATTGCTGACGAGCGAGCCTCCTTCTCCCCTCCCCCAAACAGGGACGCCTCCTTGGTAAGACTTGCGCCTCCGACAAACGTCAGATGTTACCCGGGAAAATATATTATTATTGAAAGCACTTAATTGTTAGTTTGAGCTCATAGAAAGAAAATTTGTAGCAGCAAGTGCTTTTATCAACGGCAATTCCGAACCTGTTGTATCTGTTGCTTTAAAAAAATCTTATTCTTTTTCTTTGCAAAACTGTCTCAGGGAAAGTCCTCAAACAGGGGGGCTCTGGCAGGCAAACGTAGATTATAAAGATAAGGAAGGGCCTTCCGTCCCTCCCTTTCACGCAACACTCAATTCGGGTGGGTACAGTGAAGGCAGAGGTCCAGTCAATTTATCAAAGGATTCAACTTCAGCCTTTAGAAGAGAAATTGAAGGGGAGGCCTATTTGTAGACTTCAGCTACTTAGTGCGAGGTTATAAAGATGAAGTCAGACTCTTAGAGATGCACAGAGAAAGGAGAAGAGGCAACAGGAACAAACTGCAGCAAGGGCAATTCCAACCAGAAATAAGAAACAAGAAATTCACCAGAGTGCTACAATGTTGGAAGCAGTGCCCAGAGAGGTGGTGGCCTCTTCATCCTTGGAGCTGTTCCAAACTCAGTTAGACAAGGCCCTGAGCAACCCAATATGGCTTGGAAGGTAGCCCTGCTCTGAACAGGGGGATTGGAATACAGACCTCTAGAAGTCCTTTCAGCTTCAATTATGTCATGATGCTGATATCGTCAGAGGAGGTTAGATGACTAGCTGAAACTAGAGACCTGATGTTTACATGAAGTAATGCTAGCACAGAGGAATCCCACCCCCAGTAATCGCTGGAAGGGGTGGTGTACCCAGAATGCATTTTGTTCTTTCGGCTTTATCTGGTGGGATACAAAATGGAATATAATCCAGTATCTGATAAAAGACTACACTTCTTCCTATAAATTTTGCCCTGTAGACTTTCATAACAACGGTATTATCACTTTTAGGATCTACTCAGACATTTAATTTTTTCCCCTCTCCCAGTGCATAGAAGTCTAGGCAGACTCGGCGTTGAAGGATCTTTCCGTATTCCTTGCATTACTATATTAAACAGTAACTCAGTACTTGCAGGAATGACTTACACACTGGTTCTATAGCGAGAGCTCACAAGAATACTCTAGCTGAATCTTATGCAGGAAATTCTTTACTGATAACCATTCTAGCAATTCATTACTATGATCAGCTATGATTTTGTATAGGCCCTCCAGAAATGACAAAAGGTAAACCACTTGTGAAATCCATGTGCTACTTGAAGTGCATGTGTAGCCAGGCATAAGAATGAACACAAATTACCAGCACTACTTTGGAGAACATCAAAAAATCCCACTCTTGTTCCAGGAAGCATCCATGCATTTATTTATTGCAATGCCACTTTCCCTCTGGATGCACAGCTTGGTGTATATGTTACTGTTCCAACACTACCAACCAATAACTTTTGCAGTGTTAACGTGGATAATATTGTTGATCAATCACTCCTAAAGCCTCTTCTCTATGTTTGCAGTGTGTGCCTCTTACAAAATTAAGACTCCCAAGTATATGTTAGAAGATATGCTGGTATTCTGCAAGGATTACCAAACACAGGTCTACCTTATGCAATGCTTGCATAGACCTTTGGCTGGAATAAATGCATGAGGTCCAGTTCTCTGTGTGTGTACTGCAGTAAGCCCTAGGACCATCAGAAATCATGTATCCCATGAAATTTTGAAACAGAGAATGGAGCTAATCATTATGTAATAAAACCAAGAGATGCCAGAAATGGACACAGTGAACAGATACATTTCATGTATGCCTAGGAGTAGAACTAGGGCTGTGCCCTTCCGTCTTCCCAAATGGCTTAATGTGCTCTCCACTAGCTGAAAACTTTCCGAGTTACCCATCTTTTGTTGGACAGCCACAAGAGGGCAATACTTCATACAAAATCTCTGTGATACACGGCTCCAAAATACAGTGCTGTACAGATAGCCAAGTGATGATGTGCTAATACTAGCCAAACGAATGCACCTCCTGCCTGTGAGATGCTCCCTTTCTGGACCTTCTAACCTGAGACCTTACATCTAGATCCCAGTGCTGATAATCCAATCCTGTCACAATGCAACGTCTGACATTCTGCTAAACCATACATCGCTAGCCATCAGCATGAAGTACGTGGTAAAGCTAACTATCTCATCAAAATGCACACGTCTAAAAGGTAGTGGTGTAGTTGTATGTGAAAGTATAAAAAAGTTCAAGGAGAGCTTCACGTCATGTATCTTAGAAACCTCTTTCAGGTTGGGATGCATTGCCCCTTCAAGGTCAGAGTCTCCCATGACTATGGAGAGAGCTTTGGGCTGCTGGCTCTCAGTGACACCTCTAGTTTTCACATGTGTCATTGTAGGCATGTTCTTAGTTGTACCGGGTAATTAAAAGTAGAAACATAGGGCAGTGTCTGAGATATGTTCTTAGCCATATCTAATGAGGCCTTCCAACTAACCAGGTTGGTTGTGATGTGTTAGCCCAAGACTACAAAGGTCTAGGCTTGTGCATATGATGTTACTGATCCTCAAGATGCTTGTGAACTATATGTGCCACTATCATGTACCAAATGCAAATGCTGACTTTAAGGCCTTAGGAAAATATCAGCAATTACCAAAAGCGTCCTCAGCTGTGTCTGTGTTATGCTGTTCTTTTTATCAGCTTTGTCATACGGTTACCAAGGCCTAGTGAATTTTACCTAAGTAGAGAAATATTTCATAAGAATAGCATTACTAGCCTCTCTCTATTCTAGATACTGAAATATTCAGTCCATATGCAATAATTGCAGTACTTGTGAAGTATTACTCAGGAAAAAAAAAGAGGCCTTTAGCCCAGTTGCAAGTAGATGTTACATATTGCTTGTAAAAAGGGCATTCTGCCTTTGGATAAAAATCCCATTTCACAGGTAGTATTCTTCACCTACAAATACTTCAAAGTAGTTTGGAGGTACTTGGGTGGTGCAACTCCCTCAAATGTTACTATTTCATACGCCTAACTTGCAGGATATATGTAGTGCAGCGTAAACTCCTTATTCCAGATCTTATTAATCCAAATGGCTCTATCATCCAAAGCCACCTGCTACTACTCAACCTGCTTATTTTGGTATGCTCACCACAGGAAATTTCTAATTGAGGATGTGCCCTTTAAATTACAGTTCTTCCATTTTGTTTTATGATGAAATAGTAATTAAAACAAAAAAAATCTCAGGAGTCTATTTGGAGAATACATGCATGCACTAGTTGATGATATGCTGGGCCCAGATAATCCCAGGCGTGTTGGGGGAGCAATTTAAATCAAAAGTTTTGAACACACGCATCTGAATTCAGTGAGTCCTTGGAAAAAATAGTTCTTCCTTTGAGCCCTGCTTTCCAGGTCAACACCTCTCAGTGGCTTTTTTGGTTGCAGAAAACTCAGCCCTGGCCCTCTTGGCCCACCAGGAGAGTCTCTCTCCCTCTGTCACTTCAGAGGCCTCGCTCTGGCCAAGTCCTGCAGCACACTGCCCCCCTGCAACTCTCAGCTGTCTCCAATCTGCATTCAAACTGCAGATTCCCTACCAAACTCCTGCCCTGCCAAAGGCACTTGCTCTCCAAAAGGCTCTCTAAGGTCAGGATGTTTGGGGCAACTGAAATCTCCTGGAGTTTCATCTCGATCCACAGTGCAGCAACCAGGACAAGACAAATAAGCAGCCATTCCCCCTGGTGCCCAGCCACATGCTTTTACATCTATACACTCATTATTATCGCAGTTTCCTGGCTGTTTTTTTTTTTTTTCCCCCCTAGATTTTGAGTCCTAGCTTTGCATCTCAAAGCAAATAGAAAGCTTGGAAGGAGAGGAGAAGTCTTTTTATGCATGCCATGCTGCTGTTGAGATTTGTTTAGGCCTCTTCTTTGCACTGTGCATGCTACGGCATTGTGTAGCCCTGCAGACTGGTGCTTCCACCGAGGGTCCTTAGCCTTACACCGGAGGAGCCGTCACTATGGGGTTTATGTAGGCAGCAGAGCAGCAGGTGTTTGTGTGGAGAAGGGCTTTGTTCAGCCCTCTCATGCCACACCAGGACTATGTTCCTGGAGCAATGCGATCAAAGCAATCTGATTTTGACTAATAGTGGGATTAATGAGCTTTGTCAGGTCTTGAGCTGTCCAACTAAGGATGCTCGTTATGAGCCCAGGCCAATTACAGACTTAGCTGCTGCCTTCAGACATGGGGCTGAGAACGATCCTTTTTTCTTTTGTGGCCATTTGTGTTTCAGACATAGAGACAAGATGCTCTGAGGTAGTTCTGTTGCAAGGGAATAATCCCTCCCTGCAGCTCACATTGCAGGTGGGCTCCATCCTCCCTGCTAGGCTCCCTCAGAATGTTCTTTATTCTAAAATTAAATGAAAAACTGGGTTTCTAATGAAAACTTTGTCCCCTACTTTCCAGGTTCTGCAAAGGAGATGGAGTAGCAAGAAGAAATCTGCAGAGTAGGAGGCTGGGACAGCAGAAGAAGACAGGGAAACTTGTGAATTGGCCTTATCTTTGCCAGAAACCATTTCTGAGTTTACTGCCTTTGCTATGTAGACCAAATTGGTCAGTCAGCTGTGTATCATCCCAGCAAAAAACAGAGCAGTTCAAAACCAGCTCAGTCCAGGCAGTTTTAAAGCTGCAGCCCCACTAGTGCAATGCAGCCAGCTCTGTTTGACCCATCATCTTTAAATGAAATAGATTAGACCAGGGTCTCTGTGGGGTTTTTGAGATACAGCAAAAGCATTGTAGAGATCCTGCCAGTTTTCACAGGCTGCGTTTCCTTCAAGGCGGTCTCTCACTGTCCCTAGATTAGAGCAATAATCACGTCTGACTGTAAGATGAGAGAGCTGCTAATTTCAAGGAGTGAAAGATCTTGAGCTTTTAATGATGCGCACTGGAGCCAATTTAAACACACTCGCAAACTCACTTGCCAAGTTGCATCATTGCAATTTGTCAGGCACAAGTTTCTTAACTGTACCTACGGAGACCTTACTAAAATCATCCTAAGTCATTTCCTGGAAAGACAAACCAATTATATTAAATTGCTTGCCTTGAGTCTTTAGACACAGGCTCCTTAAAGCTGTAACCTACCTGGAATTTGCATTTGGCTTCCTTGTCAAAGTCAGAGTGATTAGTTCAAATCAATACATGTAATAATCTGCGTAGGGTTTCCTCAGAGAAAAGCAAAGGAAATCACAGACATTTCCCCTGGAGGAAAGGTAAAGCTTAAAAAAAGAAACTAGGAAATTACAGTTTCACAATTACAGATGAAGCAATTAAAAAAAAAATCTGAAATGCCACAGTTTTGTTCTTATGGCTATGTTAGCATCCATCAAATATTACTAGTCATCAGTTAATAAGTATCAGCCTGACGTGCCTGTTTTCCACAGTCTCTCTATTTTGCCTCACCAGCACAAAATGTCTTCTTAAAGGCATACATCTTAATGCTGAGAGAAATCAAACTGGCAACTGAGGAATCCAGTGCTGAAGTCCATCACTGCCACAGGTTATGAAACAGCTTGCCCCTTCTGAGGAAAAAAAAAAAAAAAAGAAGAAGAACTTTAATAATAAAATAATTGAAAATTGACAGTATACATAATCCAGCCCAATCTGTTCTCTCTCCTGCCACCTCTCTCAGGTTATTAGGCAGAGCAGAGGGGTTGCCTTGGGCAGCAGATTAGTAATGGCAGCAAAATTGCCAAGACCCCAGCAGAGCAGAATCCTGGAAAATTTCAGTGGGGCATAAATGGAGGTGGTCACTGAAGGAGTGGGGCAGGGAAGGAAGAACAGCCCCCTCCCCGAACTGGCAATTGTGTCCTTGTTTTCTTCTGTATCCTTAGCAGCGGGTAGTGAATTCCAGCTCTTCAGGGCTGTCCCTGCACAACTCTGTGGCCTCCTTTTGGGTTTGGCAACAAAATTCAACTGCCGAGAAGCCTGTCAGCCAACCCTTCAAGTCTGCCAGTGCAACTCTTATCCTAAACCCTACCCGACAAGCACCCCATAGTTCCATTAAGGATCCCAAATCCTATTTTCCACTGCCATGTTCCCTACAAGATCAAAGATCAAGAATACCTCCAGCCCACCTCCGCCATATGTGTCAGCTCACAGACCCAAGTGAGGGCTGCTACCTACAGACTTGGAAATAGAGAGTTCAGTCCCCTGTCCTGCAAAGACCTTTGGCATCCCAGACTATTTTCACACAATGTCAGACCATGCAGAGACTGTATTACAAAGTCTATGATATACATTCTGAAGTATCTAATAATTTCTTTAGTGAAATTAAATGATTCAAAATGATCAAAATGAAGCATTTTGATTTTTCTCAATTGAAATTTAGCATAATTGACCCAGAAGACATTTCAGTGTTTCAACATTGCTCTCTCATGCAAAAGGAAGATTAGAGAAGTAGGAATTCACCATTGAAGAGAAACACTATTTGCCCAAAGATGAGAGAGGTTTGGAGAGCAGACTCCACCAGGAATATCAATGACTCCCCCACTGCTTCTGATCTTCCTTCTCTTTCTGCAGGTGTGGGAGTGAGGGCAATTTTAAGATAGCATTTAAAATACCAGCAGGAAATGAGTGGAAATGGAAAATGTCCCACTTCCCTGTAAGATGAGTTTGCAAGAGAGAGATGATGAATTATCTTCTTGAATGGCCTGTCTCCTTTTCTTACTACAAAGGCAGCTTAGACAACTAGATTAGATTCAGTCACCTAACTTTTAAATAGCTTAAGTGCAGGGAGATGAATCCCATCTGCTGTATAGACATGTGGCATGTGCTCAAGATCCATGATGGGTCTGGATCTACTGCACAGCTCTGTCCAGGAGATGCATTTCACATTCTCTGAAATATCACACTGAGCTGCACCGTGTGCTGTTCTGACTGTCTTTATGTGCACAGTAAACTATGCACATCCCAAAATCTGGGATGCATGGAGCCTAATCTACATGACATGGAGAAAGCATGTGTGAAATTGCACGTGCATGTGTAAAAAAAACAAAACAAAACTCCTGCCCCGGAAATCCACCAGCCTTACCCTCCCAAGCCTGCAGTTCTGCGCCATGCCATCACACCGTATTTCCATACCACAGCAATGCAGGAGGCCAGGCTCCATGATTACTCTTTCAAATGCTCATAGGTGTGAAACACTTGGGGAAAACATACGGGAAGACTTCCTTACTGAGCTTTAGCTGTATGCAAGTGACCTATTTAAAGCTAATCAGGCTTCCTCTGTGTTCATCAGAGAGAAAGAAGTTAGCATTTTCACAGAGCCCTTCTTCCTTAGGACAAGTTGAATCATCTCCAGGAACTGCCTGTCTCTCTCCGTTGAGTACAGAGGGGGTTTAGATGACTAGATTAGATTCAGACAAAGCTTTTAGGTGCTTCCTGGTAGATGACATGAGCGTTTTCACCCACACCCCTCCCTAATTTCTCCCTTTTATCTCTACCGAGAGATCTCCAACCTCCTAGGCACCAGCATGATGTCCTTCAGTAGGATGCCTGAATTTAGGCGAGATGAACTGAATCCTAAGAGTCAGTTACTCTAACACAAACAGATAATGTAACTCCCTGTATTTCTTTGTTGGCAGATGTTGAACTTTTGATGTATTTGGTGACATAATCAATACGTTCATAATGGACAATTTGCTGAAGGAGCACAGTAACTTAATTACTGCAAGGTGGAAGTTTCACAGTTATTCAATTCACCTCACAGAGGAAAATCCTCTTGTCTTCCCTTTACTCTGCTTCCCCAAATACTTGTGCTACCTCCCCAGCTATAATACTGGATTGTGTCACTTCCTCCTTTACCTATGGATGTCCCCTTGTATGACTTCTCATAATTAACTTGTGCAGGAGAATTATGAGAATTATTAATTGTGTTCAACTGATCTTATTCCTTACTCTTGAGATCTGGCTGATAAATCGGGTGCAAAAAAGCAAGGAAGATAGAGATGCCAAGGGGAGAAGAAAGAGAGGCAGTAACAGGAGCAGCGGTGAGTTTGAGGATGCTGAGGCTTTCTTTCCACCATGCAATTACTGTGCAGCTATTTTGTACGTCTTATTTCTTACCCTGTCCCTTAGTCTCATGGGCTAGGGAATTACTCATGCCAGGTGGAATTACTCTTCTTTTGCTATAGTCATCTGGAAGTTAATTTTCTAACTCCAAGGTACTTGGGCTTTCTGGAGAGTTGATAGGGACAGGCATGACCAGGGTTCACTGAATTTGCTAGGATACTTATGTCATCAGTTTCACTAGTAAAAAGTAGTAAGGGCAGGGAATGAGACGGGCATGTCCTATAATCAATGACAACAAAGACACCCTTAGAGGATGATTCCTTCTGCTTATCACACTTATCTTAAGATGGGATGAATTGTCCTCTGAAGGTGATATTGCTCCCTTTGTCTATAGGGGGAGCCTAGAATAGAAGTTGACTGGACCCCTAACCAAGGGTAGAGGAAATTAATTCACAGAAAGATTCTTCATTAGAGTGCATCTGCTGAGACTCCTAATTAAGGCCTGGTGTCTTGCAGGAGATCTAATTTACAGACATTAAACTGCATCGAGAGTCCTAAATACACCAAGTACTTCAGTAACACCATTTTTCTGAAGAAAGAATTCTGAAGCGGCAAGCTGAGTGTTAGAATACCGCATTTCATATTGAAGTTGTTTCTCAGCATGTCACTCCACTAATGTTTCACAACCCCCAGGCTGCAGGTCAGCTGCAACATATAGGGAAAAGAATGAGCTGTTGCTCTAAAGGCAGTACTGAATTGCGTAGTTCTGCAAACATCGAAGCAAAGAACATTTATCTGGGCATTTATCTGGAGCAGGGAGGGGCTGTATTGCAAGTCTGAAGTCCTAAAGTTTTTCTATTTAGATAAATCTTCTGATTTGTTTCAGTAAGATGTCTTTGTAGTGAACAGGAAACAACTCGCTATTATGAAGGTACATGAAATGTTTCACAGAATCACAGAATGGTTGAGGTTGGAAGGGACCTCTGGAGATCATCTAGTCCAACCCCCCTGCTCAAGCAGGGTCACCCAGAACACATTGCACAGGATTGCATCCAGGCGCATTTTGATTATCTCCAGAGAAGGAGACTCCACAACCTCTCGGGGCAACCTGTTCCAGTGCTCTGTCACCCTCACAGTGAAAAAGTTTTTCCTCATGTTCAGATGGAACTGTCTGTGTTTCAGTTTGTGCCCGTTGCCTCGCGTCCTGTCACTGGGCACCACTGAAAAGAGTCTGGCTCCATCCTCTCGACACCCTCCCTTCAGATACTTGTACACGTTGATAAGATCTCCTCTCAGCCTTCTCTTCTCCAAGCTAAACAGGCCCAGCTCTCTCAGCCTTTCCTCATAAGAGAGATGCTCCAATCCCCTAATCATCTTTGTAGCCCTTCGCTGCACTTGCTCCAGTAGTGCCACATCCCTCTTGTACTGGGGAGCCCAGAACTGGACACAGTACTCCAGATGTGGCCTCAGCAGGGCTGAGCAGAGGGGGAGAATCACCTCCCTCGACCTGCTGGCCACACTCTTCCTGATGCACCCCAGCATACCATTGGCCTTCTTGGCCACAAGGGCACATTGCTGCCTCATGCTTAACTTGGTGTCCACCAGCACTCCCAGGTCCTTCTCCGCAGAGCTGCTTTCCAGCAGGTCAGCCCCCAACCTGTACTGGTGCATGGGGTTATTCCTCCCTAGGTGCAGGACCCTGCACTTGCCTTTGTTGAGCTTCAGGAGGTTCCTCTCTGCCCACCTCTCCAGCCTCTCCAGGTCTCTCTGAATGGCAGCACAGCCTTCTGGGGTATCCGCCACTCCTCCCAGTTTTGTATCCTCAGCAAACTTGCTGAGGGTGCTCTCTGTCCCTTCATCCAGGTCATTGATGAAGAAGTTGAACAAGACTGGACCCACTACTGACCCCTGGGGGACACCGCTAGCTACAGGCCTCCAACTTGACTCTGTGCCACTGATCACAACCCTCTGAGCTCTGCCATTCAGCCAGGTCTCAATCCACCTCACTGTCCACTCATCTAACCCACACTTCCTGAGCTTCTCTATGAGGATGCTATGGGAGACAGTGTCGAAAGCCTTCCTCAAGTCAAGGGAGACAACATCCACTGCTCTCCCCTCATCTACCCAGCCAGTCATTCCATCACAGAAGGCTATCAGATTGGTTAAGCATGATTTCCCCTTGGCGAAGCCATGCTGGCTACTCCTGATCACCTTCTTGTCCTCCGCATGCTTGGAGATGGCCTCCAGGATGAGTTTCTCCATCACCTTTCCAGGGATGGAGGTGAGGCTGACTGGCCTGTAGTTGCCTGAGTCCTCCTTCTTGCCCTTTTGGAAGACTGCGGTGACACTGGCTTTCTTCCAGTCTTCAGGCACCTCTCCTGTTCTCCAAGACCTTTCAAAGAGGATGGAGAGTGGCTTAGCAATACAATCTGCCAGCTCCCTCAGCACTCGTGGGTGCATCCCATCAGGGCCCATGGATTTGTGGGTGTCAAGTTTGCTTAAATGATCTCTAACCCACTCCTCCTCCACCAAGGGAAAGTCTTCCTTTCTCCAGACTTTCTCTCTTGCCTCCAGGGTCTGGGGTTCCTGAGGGCTGGCCTGAGCAGTAAAGACTGAAGCAAAGGCGGCATTCAGTAACTCTGCCTTCTCTTCATCCTTCATCACCACGGCACCCACCCCATTCAGCAAAGGCCCCACATTTTCCCTAGTCTTCCTCTTGCTACCGATGTCTTTGAAGAAGTCCTTCTTGTTGTCCTTGACATCCCCGCCAGATTTAATTCCAAACGGGCCTTAGCCTTCCTCGTCACATCCCTGCATACTCTGACAATGTTCCTATATTCCTCCCAAGTGGCCTGTCCCCCTTTCCACTCTCTGTAGACTTCCTCCTTCTGGTTGAGTTTTGCCAGGAGCTCCTTGCTCATCCATGCAGGTCTCCTACCTCCTTTGCTTGACTTTCTACTCATAGGGATGCACCGTTCTTGAGCCTGGAGGAAGTGATGTTTGAATATTAACCAGCTCTCTTGAACGCCCCTTCCTTCTAGGGCCCTAACCCATGGCATTCCTCCAAGTAGGTCCCTGAAGAGGCCAAAGTTTGCTCTCCTCAAGTCCAGGGTCGCGATCCTACTCAGTGCCCTGCCTCCTCCTCGCAGCATCCTCAACTCCACCATCTCATGGTCACTGCAGCCAAGGCAGCCCCCGACCTTCACATCTTCCACCAGTCCTTCTTTGTTTGTTAGTACGAGGTCCAGCAGCACACCTCTCCTTGTTGGCTCCTCCACCACCTGTGTCAAGAAGTTGTCACCAATGCTCTGCAGGAACCTCCGGGACTGTTTGTGCCTAGCTGTGCTGTCTTTCCAGCAGATCTCAGGGTGGTTGAAGTCCCCCATGAGAACCAGGGCCTGGGATCGTGAGGCTACTTCCAGCTGTCTCTGGAAGGCCTCATAAGTTTGTAGCTTTTGAAATAAGAGTTTATTTCTGCAACAATACAGCATAAAATATCTCGCACCTTCATGCAAGGAAGGTAGGCCTATTTCTTCATTTCAGAGATCAAAAAGATCATTTTCAATCTGCAGATAGAATCATAGAATCATTTAGGTTGGGAAGGATTTCTGGAGGTCATCAAGTCCAACCTCCTCCTCAGAGCAGGTTCAGTCAGATCAGATTGCTCCGGCCCGATCCAGCTGAATTTTAAACGTCAGCACAGATGGAGATTCTACAAATTTGCACCTAATCCAGTGTTTGATCACTCACGTTGGGGCAGGAGAGGGAAATTTCCTCCTTCAGTTTCCCAAGTAGTCCGTGGAATAGAGTAACATGTCGGTAGCAAGCTCATTGAAGCCCTTTTCTGAGAATTAACTAGGCTAGTTGGTGTGCTTTAGGGCAGAAGGTGTTTGGTAGGTTGGAGATAAACAACAGCCAGCTATGCAAAGATAACTCAGTGTGTAAATGCAGTCCGGTCTTTTGTGCATCTAAGCAGGGTAAGCATTTTGCTCACTTAAACTGTGTACCTAACCATTATAGGCTGGTTTTAATCCTGCTGTCTGCTTCTTGAAATGGGCAAGTACTTCTGAAGATATGGCTCAAGCGGGGAATAGACTGGCTTGGTATCTACAATATCTTCTCTTGCCTTTCTGGATGAAACAGGTCAGTAAGAGAATAGTTTTGTACCTATGCAATACCTTGAAGCCTATGCTAGAAACAGACCTCAGCAAGAATTGAAACCTCCATTCAGTCACCCACGTGATAAGAACTCTGCTTTGAGAGCGTCAGCCAGGTTACTGGTAACCTCCAATAGATTAACAATAATTTTTCATGTGAGGTGAAGCTGGTAGAACCTTTACAGGGATGAGTGATTCCCTTTTTGTTCAGGATTCCTTCCCTTTTAGCATGAGATTTTTCCCCCTCTAAATGGAAAGTATTTCATTTGGTGACTCTTCCCAATTTATTCCTGAGCAGAAGATGGCCACTTTTCCTTGACAACAGGGATGCAAGCAAATGAGAAATTCTTTCTCAGCCAAACCTGGAGGATCTTGTGGTATCTCCTCCTCTTTGGGAAGATGCAAAGCTGGGTTTTCCTGCTGCTGGTGCCATTTAGTGCTTGCCACCATTTCTTTCAAGAGAGGAAACTCTTACTTTCTTCTGGCAGGATGTGGATGTGTTATTTGTATGTTTACAAGTTGCAGTCCCAAAGGTCAGGGTGGTGGAGGTCCATGTAATTAAGGCAGGTCCTAGCAAGTTGGCACAGCTGCAGCCTAACCATTATATTCCTACTTCAGCAAGGCTGAACGGGGGCTGCTTTGCCCTGTTAATGGACTTTGTGGCCCATACTGAGCTCTAACTATCCTGCTACCAATGCCCGGGGGAGTTAGCTAGTAGGCAAAAAATGTATTGGTGATTGCAATACAGGAAGAATGATGTCTGAACTAGTGTCAAGACCATGTATCTTCAGGAACAAGTGGGCCATTGCCCTTGGAGTGGGCCATTTGGACGATACTGTACACCCAACCGTGGCCAGGAGTGAGGGGAGAAGAGTGCTCCGTAGATGTCCTCAAGAAAAGCAGACTTTTTTCCTTAAAAAAGGAGAAAGAGGGCACACGAAAACCATTGTAGTGCCAGACTAGGACTTGTTTTTCACAGTGCTGCTGCTGCCTTTTGAATAAATTATTTTATCTTTCTGCGCTTTCTTAGCTCACCTGAAAAATAGGAACAGTACTCCCTTGTATCACAAGTCATTTCAATGCGTAATTAAAGAAGTCTAGTCAGAAGCTGTGATGAAAATGCTCCGTACTTCCTTGTGGCTACTGAGACAATCAATTGTGTGTTGCCAGTTTCCCATTACTTCTAGGTGTTGAACCAGTTTCTTGTCGGGAGATAACATGAGTGTGCTAGCAACATGCCTGAGAGGAATCACTGTGTGGCCATTGAGTTTATCCTCTCTGGACTAACAGGAAGCCAAGAGGTGAAGGTAACCCGCTTTTTTTAAGCACATTAATAGGGAATCTTGGAAGGATCATGTAGATGAATGTTGATCCCCCGGCTTCACACACTGTGTACCTTTCCCTCAGTAACTTGGCTTCTGTGGATTTCTGTTACTCCTCAGCTATCTCCCCAAGGTGGCTGGTGAACTCTTCAGCAGTGAGGAGAGCCACTTCAGTCAGTGCCTGTGTGGCACACCTATTCACTTGTCTCCTCATGGCTAGTGCTGTGTGTCTGCTGCTGGCAGTAATGGCATATGACTGCATGTGGCTCTCTGTAACCCTCTCCTTTATGCAACTGTCATGTCCTCAAAAGCCTGTACACAGATGGTAATCATCTCCTCTTTCACTGGCTTTGTCCACGCACTTGTGCAAACTATCTCCACCTTCACATTCTCTTTCTGTGACTTTGGTGTTATCGGTCATTATTTCTGTGACATCCCCCTAGGATCCAGCTTTCATGCTCTGACACCTATAGCAAAGAGACGGTACTTCATGTTTTTGGTGTGTTTCGTGGCATCTTCACATCTCTGGCAATTCTCATCTCCTCCATCTACCTCATCTCCACCACCCTGAGGATCCACTCCTCCAAGGGCAGATGCAAAGCCTTCTCCACCTGTGCTTCCCATCTGAGAGCTCTCTTCTTGTTTTATGGCAGCACCGTTTTTATGTGCGGTAGCCCAATATGCAGCTACTCATTGGACTGAGATAAATGGGCCTCTCTGTTCTCTACAGTGGTGACTCCAGTGCTGAATCTTACCAGCTACAGCCTAAGGAATAAGGAGGTGAAGGATGCTCTGAGGAGAGTTTTAGGTCATATCAGAGAAACTTCAGCAGACTTGTTAGAAAGAGAACTTTGTTTGGGGAAAATTTATCAAAACCTTGGTACAAAGAGTAGGACTTCCAAGGAAGATTTGATCAGCTTCCAAGGGTGAGATTCAGAAAGGTACTTAATTGTTAGAAGGGATTTTAGGTGGACTTTTAACTGGTTGTATCTGCAACTTCTATCTTGAAAGACTGTGTTCCTCTGCTGCTGAAAGCTGGAGGAATCCTGACTTTTAACTTGCAAGTTCCAAGCACAAACAGGACTCCTGCCTGAGGAGTGCGTGGCACAGAACTGCAGTTCTCTGTTCTATTAGGAACGTTTGCTCATGTAGGAAAACCACCAGTCCGTCAAGATGAGAAAAAGCTTTCAGAGATATTCAAGAGGGGAAAAGCAATGTGATTTGAATTTATGGCCATTTCTGCTACATCTTCAGTATTTGAAAGGAGTAGCCTCTTCCAGTGCAACACACAGAACCTGAAGTTCTGCAAAGGAAATCTTGGAGAACAGACACCCGTGTTTTTGCCCCCCAAACACTAGGGAAAGTAACTGTCCCTCTTCTGTTAAATCTCCCTCTTCTGTCACTCATTACTACCTCCTTTTTCCCCTTCTGCCTGGAAACATGAAAAAACTACAGAAATGCAGAAAAGATTGACTTCTAATTTTGCTACCATTGTGAAGTAACAAGACCTTATTCCTGCTTTTCATCTCCACATATCAGCAATCCACTTGAGGCAACTGAGTGAACCGGTAGTTATTTTAAGGACAATGGACATAATTTGAAAGTTAATCAAGCTGCAGTGTTCTTTCACTTAAAAGAATGCCGAAATAAGATGGTGACTTACCAACTACATGTCTGCCATCAATGTGATTTTGAGAATAAATGACCAATCATTTCTGGGAGATGAGAAAGTTGGGAAAGGCTTTGGAATCCTTTTATCAATTCAGCTAAGCTAGCTCTAAGGATGGGTGTTCTAGCGCTAAACGATGTTTCATCCCTTCTGGCTGAGTTTACAAATGCTGTCCCTCAGTTGGCAGAAGGAGTTGAAATCTTTATTGAGCTGAAAGTGACAGAATTAATCTCAGACAGGTGAGAGGTTCCTGCCTCTGCATAAGGTTTACGGTCAAAGGGGGATGGAAAGAGGTCTCGCGGATTCCCTTTGCATTTCGCTGCAAGCCTGTTAGGGCTGTTATTTCCCCTGACTTCCTCTCCTTAAAGCTGTGCATAACTGTAGCAAAGATTGTGTCCCTGTGATCATCTATGGCACCCTAAAGAAGGATTTTACAAGTCTCTTTCTTTCAAACGGCTGCCAGCATATTTTACAGAGAGCTGATATGACTGCGAAACATCATTATTTCTGCCCAAAGACACACGGCTGGGGAGAAAACTTATCTTCAGTATGTTATGGTCTGAATTATGATCAAGTGGTGATGATTAAAGGCCATCACTGTCTCAGAAGCCGTTTATCTCAGTAACGCTAAAATTAGAATATGCACGGGGTAGTAAAAGCATTTGGACTGTATGCACTATTATCCCACTGGCCTAACGGTCCCAAAATGCAGGAAAAAGAATGTGAAAATGTAGCCTTTTGGTGCTGCTAGTTGTCATCTTTCTGTTGCTGCAGAGGCTGAAGCTCAAGGTTTATCTCTTGTTTCTCATCATTAAGTATCATCAGATATGTGAAGTTCACCGTTTTACACATATCAATGTTGCGCTGTCCTTATCTTGGACAGAGATGTGAGATTTTTAAACCAGATTTCTGAGGTGTCCAAAATTGTCTCTTTCAGTGGACTCCCAGCTCACAGGAAGGAAATAGCTTGAGAAGAAACCACAGGCATCATTTTACTTTACTGTGTATGTTTACAGGTCTCTGGGAAGAGCAATGTACACTACTGCTCTTCCAGAAAAAGACAGGTAGGTTGTCATCAAAGAGCTTCCCTGCACAGCAATGAGTCATGTCTGCACACCTCTCTCTGCGCTGATGTTTAAGATGATAGTCAAAGCCATCTCGAGCTAAGCATCAGCAGAACCGGCAGCATGTTTCAATCAAGAATCACAATCTCAAACCTAAATATGCTTTCTGACAAATATCATCAAAAAGAACAGATTATCATAAGCCCTGCATTCACCTATGCCTTAGTCTCCACCTGGAGAAACCCAGACAAAATTAGGGAATTTAAAATGTTAAAGAGCTGCTGTCTCTTCAAATCTACAGTTTGCTTTTCTAAGAAAGCCTTCTGATCCACCATCCAGAATCCTGTTCCTCTTCTTCCCTTCCCCAAATCTCAGTTCCAGGAGGAGATTTGGGAAAATCCCTGCCTTGAATCACTTGTCATGACAGCAATGCTAAAGTAAGTCCATTTGCAGTAGAACAGCATTGCCCAGAGTCAGGAGGTCGTAAGGGCATTTGGGGGTTTCCCTGCTGCAAACAGCTGAGGAAAACTCGATGGATCAAGAACAGTACTGTTAAGAATTTTAGGGAAATTTTCAGTGTTCAGCTAGGAATTAGGTTATATCTTATGGAGTATGGAGAGATAGTGGATCCCCATATTTCCACTGAGATACCTATTCCTTGTAAAACACCAGATGACTGGCTAAAGTATGAAACTTCATCCAGTCTCTAAATAAAGCGGTGAAAAATGTCTTGATAACTGAACTGGATTGTGGCTCCAACATTGACTATGGTATTTAACCGTGCTTGGATTGCTGCTCTGATAGATTATAAAGCTCAGCTATGACATAAGGTCAAGGCCTTGGAAAGGTGTTAGCAGAGCTCCTTTAAATGAAGCATTCCCAGAGACACCAGGTTGGCACAGACTGATGAAAATCGGAGTTAATGCCTGGCATCAGGGAACGGCCTCTGTGTCCATCAGTGTTCCTGGGAGCCTTGGAAAGTCTAGTACAGTGTATGTCACCCTTCACTGTAAGGCAGACACCTAGTGCAGCATCCTGCTCCTCTCATGCTCCTATTTTACCATGCAATGAATCTCAGTCCCCTCAAAGGTCTCTTGCTGTCTTCAGCAGCTCTCTCAAGTTGAGGCACCTCATGTCAGCACACCAATATATGTGAGATGAAACCTGCTTGTGCTGTGCCATCCTGAAGGATTTGCCTTCTCTTGGAAGCTTAGCACCACCATCACTTTTTTTTGTGTAGAAACGTGAGCAGACACCACTCTTCGAAGCTCGTAGGAGCTAGTGGGAAAGCATAACCTCTCAAAATACTTAGTTATTCCTCATAACGCCAGGAGAAGCCTAGACCTGAGACTTACACAGCTCTAAGGTGTCTAAAGGTAAAAGCCCCAATACCACCCAAAGGCTCGGGTTTGACTGGTGACAATATGCTCACATCCTTTTGACTGACAGTTTCCAAAGAAAGATGAGAGGTACATAAAACTTTGAATTTAGTTTCAGTTGTATTTTGAACAGCCATGCTAAAAATAGAACAACATTCCTGAAAAGTCCCTCCTGAACACTTCTCTTTGCCTCCCCATGGTTGAGATGGACCGCAAAGAGCTGTGCTATGCAGCCCACAAAAGAGATGGTCTTCTTTTCAGCAAGAAGGTCACAAATGAGTTTGGGAACTGTGACAGTAGAGTAACTGATATCTACAATGGACAAGTAGCTCAGGAAGAAATATGGGGTGGGAGAGTCCAGCTGTTGACTATTCTGTATAGTGCTGATGATAAGCAGGTTTCCAAGAATAACAGTGGCATAGAAGACTAAGAAGAATGTGAAGCATACTTTTGCTAATGTATCATCTTGTGTGAGTCCCTGGAAGACAAACTCTGTCACATTGTTTTTGTTCTTCATATACGTCACGTAGACAGGACCTGAAGCACAGAATAAAGCCACCTGTGATGGCATTAGAAACACAGTGTTATCAGTACACATCCATATCGATCACTGGTATGTTCAATATCAATGTATTTCCTTTTATGCCTTTTGGGGAAAGCTTCCTTTCAAAGTCAATGCTTCTCTCAAGGAGTGACAGTTGATATCTAACTCAGAATGCATTACTGAAGTGTGTAATAGCGAGCTCCGTTTATTTATTTGAGGGAGTTGGTGGAAATATCCTCCAGATTCATATTTCTGATCTTTGCCCCTTTTAAAAAGGAAGACTAGTTACTAGGCTCCCTAAACATCCACTTTTGAAGTGCTGATTTGGAAATGAAAAACCGACTGAGAAGGATAGTGCATGTTTTGATTTGAGTCTCAACACGCTAGTCATCCCCTAAGGAATTCTGCTCAAGCAGTGAACGTACCTTCTTTTTCAACCCTCTGAAGGAATTCAACAGAACTAGTCCTTACTATTGCTCTCTGACTCTGGTAGAATGTCCATGCATTTTTGTGCAGCCATCAGTATTCACATCATGACACAAGGCAGCTGGCTAATTAACATCACTTCAGCTATCAGTGTAGATCCTTCTGGAGGAGGTAAAGTGGACACCTACCTCATGTCTGTTTAGCAGAGATGTGCCTTTAGGCACAAACTGTCTTTAAGGCGCCCTAAGTGAAATCAGACCATGTTCAAGGGATGCCAGGAAACCTGAAGCAGGAGAGTCATTGTCCTATATGTGCTGTACTGGGCTACATCTTGTATTCACCTCTGCTGCACTCTAGTGCAGTACGCAAGTATCACTAGTGTTCAGTTTCTACATTGAAAAGATAGACGGCAAGAACTGCATGACAGTGTCCACAATACTGGCAAGTCCTTTGGGCTCTTAATCCTGTTCCACAATCACAGGTCAATCAGTTCTTTCTCACGAGATCTCTGCCTCTTCCACCCTCCAACTTCAGCAGCAGAGGAAATATTCTTTCATGTCTCCGTCCCTATCTCCATGCCGCTCCATGTGCAGAGGGAAAGCAGTGTGGGGAGGCCCAAAGCGTGTGTGTTAAGAGCATTGTTGCCACGATGTGTACAGCTAGAGGGGACAAGTTAAGACTGAGTACATAGGCAGTGCTGCAGCTACCTATTGACTCCTTGACTCTGTAACACCAGAAACTTCCTTTTGACAGATATTTCTGGAAATGGCATATAACTGAAAAATAAGCAAAGAAGACACCAATTAAAACAAAGGGTAAAAAAAATTGAGTTCTTTCTAATTCATAAAATGCACCTCACAAAAGTCACTCGACAGTGATGTCTCTTTTCAAAGGCAGGATTTCATAGTCATGCTTGAACAAAACAAAGAAGCAAGATCAGAAAACTTACATAGTTTATATTTGCTAGTCTGCAACAGTTTGCCTGCTATTCTCTGATGACCTTCTAGGACCACTTTAGGCAGTTTCACCAAAACCTCTCAGCTCCAAGCTGCTTCTTATGTGTCACGAGAGCAGTCCACATCTCTGCCAGGGCTGAAAACTACAGGGGATGAAATGGACAGCCTGAATGTCTAGCTCCATTTCTCATTCTGCAAAAACAACTTCCAAGAGCATCTGCAAGAACAACTCTTTCTCTCCAGATGGGGAAGTTGTGGCAGAAATATTTCAAGTAAATTGCACAGCAGAAGCACAAGCTTACCAGAAGCAATGAGATCGCAGAGGCATGTGAAGTTTTCTTTGTCAGAAAGAATCAGTGGACAGGGAGATAAAATATATATTTTGGAGAGCTATTAGAGTAATCTCTACAGGGTGACTCTGGAGTGTGATCACCTAGACCATGTCACATTGTGTGGGGGTTTGCTTGCTTTCTTGCTTGCTTTCCAATGCTGTCCAGATAAATGGACTTCATTTAGTATTAGCTATGTGCTTCTTTTGGAAACATTTCTATTTAAAATCAATGTCATGGCTGTCCATGTGCAAGATTTTGCAAATGCACCGCCTGCATAGAGCAGAGGACATTTGGGGAACCAGAGCATTTGCGACATTGTCCCAGGGTTTGGTCTGTAGATCTGCCGCTCTCCTGTGCAGGGAACACCTTCTTATCTTGAATCACACTTAAGCCATGTTAAGGTGCAACACAAGTGCAAGCCAGTGTTTATAGGGAACGTGAAGTGAAGGAAGAAAAAAGAAAGTGCTTTAGTTACTTTCAGAGTGCATTACACAGATGTCTTTCTCTCTCACGCAGCTCATTTGCTCTTTTCCTCCTGGCAAGGTAGGAGTCAGGATCCCGTGGCTCCTCGTGGCTCCTTTGTCCTTGTGGAGAACCTTAGCTGCTATAACTAACCTCCCTGTGGCAGCTGTGACTGGCTCTGAGATGATTTAATCTTCCATCTTCACATTTCTTCTCTTCCCTCCTGCAGGAGTAGGTGCTCCAGCTATTCCCTTGGAATACATGTTTCTTCCTTTGCCTGGGCCTGTAGATGTGCCCTGTTGGGCTAGGAGTTATCCTGCGTACAGGAATTATTCCCAAACAACTCTTTTTTTCACTGACACATAAAATTGTGCCCCCCAATGCTTTCTTTGCCCCCAAATGCTTTCTTTGGTGGCGACAATTTCCTACAGTGAGCAATTTATCTTTCACTTGGATCTTTGATTCTCTATTAGTCTAAACAGTAAAATGCAAAATCTGAGGCAGAGATGAAGGGCAGAGGGGATGGCTAGGAAGGAGGGCATTAGTGATAGGTGAACTACTGCAGAAAGGCAGAGAGTTGCTGCACTGGAATGGGAAGGGGAGAAGCTTCTCCTCATATCATCTGCATCAGCAAATGACCCAGCCAGCATCTAATATCAGCAGTTTAATTGCTAACCCGTGGATTCAGCATATGACAATGCAGTACTCCTAAGAAGGCATTTACTCCAAAGTAAAGGGGAAGGAAGCCTTTGGTACAATTGCTTCCAGCAGCAGGGGACCTTGAAGGTCTTGCAGACATCTTGGGCCATCGTTTCCTAGCTGAGTAGATTACAGAGTAGATGGAGTTTGTCTGACGGAAAGTTTACACCTGGGAGAGCTCGGACTAATGGGATGCTCTGCCTGGAACACATTTTAATATTTTTGATAGCATTCATTTATTTATTTGCTGGTGTCTCAGCAGTGCTTGGAAGCCCCAGTCCTGGGCCTGTGCTATTCAAAAAGAGAACATAAAGGGAATCCCTGCTAGTCACAGAGTTTACAATGCCATTCCAATCAAAACATGAGCTTTCAGTGTCTTCCTAATTACTGCAACAGCTAAAACCAAGCTTTTCTTCAAAAGGGAGCTTTCAGTAAATTTTCCAAAATGGAATTATAGTGAGAGAGACTTGATTTTCTCAGCTCCTGAGAAAATGTTACCACAGTTCTACACCTCACCCTTTTCACTCCAAACTTTTCTATTCCACAGTTTTCTCATGGCACTTTTCATCTCCTCATTTCTCAGTGTGTAGATGAGTGGGTTCAGCATGGGCGTGATGATACTGAAAAACACAGCTAACCTCTTGTCCTCCGAGAGACTGCTGGATGGGCGTATGTAGGTGAATGTGCATGGCCCAAAGAAGAGAATCACCACAGTAATGTGGGACCCACAGGTGGAGAGGGCTTTCTTCCGCCCTTCGGACGTTCGGCTTTTCAAGGAAAACAAAATGACAATGTAGGATGTGAGCAGGATGATGAAAGAGACCAAACAAATCATTCCAGTATTGGCAACGACAATGATGCCTGCAACATAGGTGTCGGTACAGGCCAGTTGTAGTAGGGGACGGACATCACAGAGGTAGTGGTCAATTTCGTTGGGGCCACAAAAAGGGAGGCTAATGGTTATGAGGGTCTGCACCAGGGAGTGCACAAAGGCCCCCACCCATGAACCCATCACCATCCAGCCACACACACGCCTGGTCATGAGGGTGGTGTAGTGCAGGGGTCTGCATATGGCAAAGTAGCGATCATAGGCCATCGCTGTGAGGATGAAGATCTCAGCGCCACCGAAGATATGAAACCCAAATAGCTGTGCCATGCAACCCCCAAAGGAAATGGTTTTCTTTTCGACAAGGAAGTCAGCAATCATTCTGGGAGCTGTGGCAGAAGAGAAGCAAGTATCTGCAATGGACAGGTGGCAGAGAAAGAAATACATGGGGGAGTTCAGACGCTGACTGCTAACTACAGTGACAACGATGAGCAGATTTCCTGCCACAGTAACAATATAGAAGAACAAAAACACCACAAAACATATTTTCTGCACCCCTTGGTTCTTTGAAAGGCCCAGAAGAATGAATTCCTTCACACTGCTTACATTCTCCATGTTGGTCAGTTGCATGGCAATATGCAATATACAGCTTATACACCTGGGAAAACAAAGACAGACACATGATTCATCAGCATTTTTTCATTATTAATAATGAGTTCTATATCAGAAGTGGATACAAACCAAGAAAGATATAGCATTAGTATTAAGCTTATGAAGTGTTTAGTTTCTGTCATGTATTTTTTTTTCACAGCTATTTAATTCTCCACAGTACAAAGCTTCTGCCATGGCTTTGGTGGCACGGAGATAGGTGCACTCTGTGATATGTTCCTTAATCCTGGTGCTCCAGGATTTTGAAGGACTGGCTCCATGGCCAATAGCCTTCCATGCACTAAGGACAAGGCCAGAGTGTTCACCTTGGGCACTACAAGGCAGATAATGCAGTATGTTTGCCCTCAGGGGAGACAAAGTCCCTGACAGCAATCTTTGTAAAATGGGTGTCTTTAAGAATACCTGGAAATATTGCTCAGAATGATGATTTGCTTTATAAGTACACATGATCTTTGAATTCTTGTTTAGAAGGGAAATGTACCCAGATGCAGGGAAAAGCACTCTCTTGTGTATATACATTTTGAAACGTAAATATGAAATGTCACAGGCTGAAAAACGAGTTCTGGGAAGGTTATCTATCATGGAGGGGAAAAAAATTGCACATATGACTTAATGGAGTATTTCACATTGTTCTAAATCTCAGCATTGTTTCTATCAGAGGAAGGAAGAATGAAAGACTCTTGTGAGATCTTCTGTCCCAGCACTGTACTGATTTTACCTAGTATGATTTTTGATACACTCTGCGTGATGCTTTCAAGGGTTAACTTAGCTTAATGAAGCTAATCTAACTAAACTCCTTCAACAGCCAGTATAGGTCTGATTCATAGGCTGATTCAGAATGGCTGAATTAGGGTCCTTTGCAGAACCCTTTTTTCCTCCACTCACTATGAGGAGCTTAAGCAAATTAGCACCACCAGGTTAGAATGACCTTTGGAGAATAATCCCTTTTCGTGCCAGAAAGTAGCGCAGAGCTTTTTGCAATGCCATCCACCTTTTTCAGGTTATGGCTGAGCTCCTTGTCCCTAGGCATTTCTACATCCATACAGTTTCTCATTCGAGACAAGGTCACATTCCAGCATAAACATGGGACTTCTTTGGTTCATCCTGTATTCCAGCTACAACCCATCGAGCATTACGTGTCACTAATAAATGAGTAGCCTACATCTTTAGAAAGAGTGTAACGTCTCTAGCTTGCCATTATGCACCCAGACCACCAGAGTTCCTTTGGTCAAAGAAGTCTGGGAACCACCAGATTAAACTCTTCACAGAGAGTTTAAGGTCAGCCAAAAGCAGGCACTCTTTTAATAAAAATATCCACTGTATGGGCTTCCTTCTAGGATCAAAACATTCCCCGTCAGCTGGTGTTAAAATGCACCATTTTAAGTCCTGCAGAATTATATCACAACCAGGTCTTCTCATTTGTATTCGTGATCTGTGAGCAAATCTGTGGAATGATTCAGTTAATCCAAGTTATCTACCAACTACTTCAATCTGCAGCATAATCAGAAATTCTCGTGCAGGCACAAAGTGATGAAGCATCCACAGGAAACACTGAAACTGAGAAAAGCCAAGATTACTTTCAAACCCACAAAGTGAAGCCGAGAGAGGAAGTGGGCAAAGTTAGGGACTTTTCCTATGCTTACAGTTGTACTTACACTAGATGAAAGTTTTTCAAGCAGAAGGGTAAAATTTACATGGATGGCTCCCCTTCAGATATTTCTACAAGGAAAAGGATCAGTAAGAACAACGGGAGGTCAGTTTCTCCCTCGTCTTACCAAGTTGTGATCCTTTCTACCCCTCTTCCTTCTACTGAGCAACGACGTAGACTTCTCAACAAAATAAATGACAGGGATGAAATGAGCACACCTTTATGGCTGTGCAGTACAGTACCCAGTCGAAAAGAAATAGCTGGGCTCCATCCAAGCCAGAGCATGACTGGAAGCATACCACAGCAACCGCAGGGCCATATTTAGGCAGTCAGAAAGGAGTGACCAAGAGAGAAATGATCGGGGAAACTATATGCCTGAATACCAGCAGATGGCAAACTCCTGAGCTAAAAACAAGGTGTGCTTCTACAAAAGGACCAATTCACAATTCAGACAGCTCAGCTATGTGTCTTGCTTGATAAGGTCCTTTCCATCACCACCAAACTGTCTCCCATAGCATCCTCATAGACAAGCTCAGGAAGTGTGGGTTAGATGAGTGGACAGTGAGGTGGATTGAGACCTGGCTGAATGGCAGAGCTCAGAGAGTTGTGATCAGTGGCACAGAGTCTAGTTGGAGGCCTGTAGCTAGCGGTGTCCCCCAGGGGTCAGTACTGGGTCCAGTCTTGTTCAACTTCTTCATCAATGACCTGGATGAAGGCACAGAGTGCACACTCAGCAAGTTTGCTGAGGATACAAAACTGGGAGGAGTGGCCGATACGCCAGAGGGCTGTGCTGCCATTCAAAGAGACTTGGACAGGCTGGAGAGGTGGGCAGAGAGGAACCTCATGAAATTCAACAAAGGCAAGTGCAGGGTCCTGCACCTGGGGAGGAATAACACCATGCACCAGTACAGGCTGGGGGTTGACCTGCTGGAAAGCAGCTCTGCTGAGAAGGACCTGGGAGTGCTGGTGGACACCAAGTTAAGTATGAGGCAGCAATGTGCCCTTGTGGCCAAGAAGGCCAATGGTATCCTGGGCTGCATCAGAAAGAGTGTTGCCAGCAGGTCGAGGGAAGTGATTCTCCCCCTCTACTCAGCCCTGGTGAGGCCACATCTGGAGTACTGCGTCCAGTTCTGGGCTCCCCAGTACAAGAGGGATGTGGCACTACTGGAGCAAGTCCAGCGAAGGGCCACAAAGATGATTAGGGGACTGGAGCATCTCTCTTATGAGGAAAGGCTGAGAGAGCTTGGCCTGTTTAGCTTGGAGAAGAGAAGGCTGAGAGGAGATCTTATCAATGTGTACAAGTATGTGAAGGGAGGGTGTCGAGAGGATGGGGCCAGACTCTTTTCAGTGGTGCCGAGCGACAGGACGCGAGGCAATGGGCACAAACTGAAACACAGACACTTCCATCTTAACATGAGGAAAAACTTTTTCACTGTGAGGGTGACAGAGCACTGGAACAGGTTGCCCCGAGAGGTGGTGGAGTCTCCTTCTCTGGAGATATTCAAAATGCGCCTGGATGCAATCCTGTGCAATGTGCTCTAGGTGACCCTGCTTGAGCAGGGGGGTTGGACTAGATGATCTCCAGAGGTCCCTTCCAACCTCAGTGATTCTGTGATTCTGTGATTTAACAAACTACCCATCTGTCTGATCTCATCTCATCGCCTTAAGTCATGTAGGCACCTGTACCTAAGCTAGGCATATTACACCTGACCAGTCTACTTGTAGATGTGATGAATCATGTGCTGCCGGTACCCGTTTCTTACTGTTGACTCCAAGAGGATTACTAGAATGACTAATTCAGTAGAGGATTGCCACCAGTTATGGCTTATCTCTTCAAGTGCCTTTGCAGGGGTAGACCTGAGCTATATGACATAATGCAATCAGCTGCAAAATAAAATGAATCTCATGTGTACTCTTAACATCTCAAAAAGGGTGAGAAATTGCACCATCTCCTTACTGCATGCATTCTTCCCGAAAATCTCAGGTGGTTATGGGAAACAAAAGAATAATATCGAAGCAATCGAATCTGCGGCTGTAGAACTAGCTCTGTATATGATTCTAGCCAAAGATAACTAGAGACAGTTGATAACTTCAGTGGAAGTTCCTTTCTGTATTTTCACATTTGTGCAAGAAGAAAGGAAAAGGAAGAGGAAAGCAAAGCAAAGCAAAGCAAAGCGCAGCAAAGCGAGAAGCCAGAGAAGCTGCAAAACTTACCTCGCCTGTGTTTAGAGATCTAATATTTTGTGTAAGGGCTGTACAACTTTATCTCCTCAACTTCTGTCTCCCCTGGTATGAATGTGTTAGAGCACAGCACCTTTAAAGAACATAGAATGGCTTCTGGAAAGCTTCCAAAACTTGCTTAGGAGGTGGCTGTTAGTGTATAATCCAATCCCATCTAATTTATTACTTGCTTTCGTGTGTCACAAGTGTATCTTGATGTTTCCTGCCTATGTGAGAAGTGGTTTAATAGGCTGTGTGGATGATGTGTCCCGGGTGTGCTGAATGATGCTTTCATACCCCAGCAGCTGCAAGAAGGGCTGAGAAGAAAACCATTTAAGTACCAACTTTTAACCCTCTCCCAGGAAATCTTCCACCTGAAGGGCTCTTGGGGCTGCAGGAGGGAGGGGTGGAGGCTTGGTGAAGGGAAGGCGTGAAAGAAAGGGGCAAAGGAGGAGAATGAGTTCTGTCTTGACTGAAAAGTTTAAGTAAATATATTTTAAAGAAACAGTTGTCAGTCAATGCTTTTATAATGATATCACAAAGGCATTTCAGGGTTTCTCCATAAGAAATAACAGTCAAAGGAGTAGCTGAGTATTCAGCTGGACAAGCATATGCATGGAACTATCCAGTTAATGCTTCTTGGAGTTCTTCCTTACTCCAAGCTGACAGTTGTATGGATTTCCCCTGTGTAAAGGGCCATTAGGTCCACTGCTCTGGCTTCCTAGCATTGTGAATGCTAAAACAGTCCATTTGTAATCTAGATATTTTCTCTCCTTTTTTCACTTCTGTGTATTCCAAAACACATGTAAAAGAGAAATCTTCATTAAAGGGAAAAAAGAAAGAAACCTCAAGCTGTAGGAAGTGTCACCATCCTCCAGGGATGGTAAAGAATTCCTATCACAGGAGTCTTTTAAGGACAGGTTGGGCTCATTTCTCTCAGGAGTGGTTACGATGAAGTTTTTATAGGGACAGAAGATGTCCTGGGTGACCTCTTGATGACCCTCCAAGTCCTATCTCACCAGAAATTTCATCACTGGAAATCCAGTGAATAAAGCCTCTTTGCAAGAATTTGCATGTTCTAACAGAGGTCAGTGAATTACCAAGTCAGTCAAAAAAATCCTTCATTTACGAATTGGGAAACTGAGGGAGGACGTCACCTATTTAATGCCAATGGAAGTCAGTGAGTTTAACCCTGACTTAGTCACTCTAGGCTCTTCTGCGGAAAAAAATGAATGTCTCTGGAGGCAGATGCATCTGATCTACCTCAGAACTGATTTTAGGATGCGATTAGGTCTGAAATGGACATCTAGCTTTTAAACAAAATAACTTAGGGCGGAGAAATCTCACTGTCATGATGGGCCCCATCTTTCTTAACCTGAGCAGCTGCAGTCAAAGGTGAACCTAAGAAATGAAACAAACGAAGCAAATAGACATGCTGATTTATATCAGCATATCATCTCAACCAAGGCCCAAGTCAAATTCATCGTTTCTCTCAACTCTACTGTGTATTTGTAGCTTATGCCTCACGGATGTCAGGAAAGACATTGTCTCAGCTACTGTCCTTTCCTTTGTTTTGCTGAAATTTCTGGAAATGTGGAATGGCCTGATAGCAACATAGTTAATGTCTCCATCTCCTCTGCACAGAATGCCAGCGATCTCCACACGGAAAACAGAAATCCTACAGTTAATGAGAATAAATACTGGTAAAGAAATGCCTTGGTGAAAATAGTCCCCTAACTTAAATGTCCTTTACTGTCGCCTGGAGTCTTGGGCAGGTTATTGAGGGTTAACAGTAGTCACTGCAGGAAACAAGAGTATTGGGTAGGAAGGTAAACAAAGTCTTACAGTCTTTGGGAAAGGAAGAGGAACAACAGATGACAGAAGCCAGAGATCAGGCCAATAGCATCTGGCCTGCTCACCTAGTATGAGTCAGCCTGCCACTTTCTGTACCCAGTGGCACACATGGCAGCAACTTGGCTAGCATCACATTCATGTCCTTTTGTTTCCCTAGCCAAATGGACTACCAGAGGTGACTTAATGCACAAGTCCAAATGAAGAATTGCTGCTACCTCCTGCTGCAAAATAATTCCCCGTAGGGGTGTGCTTAGTGCCAGGAAAGGAGAAAGGTCTTTTCTCCATTTTCATTCCACTTACCTCGGCACCTGGCTCTGGACACCACTATGGCAGCAGGTCATGCTCAGGGGAGCTGTGATTTGGACAAGGAGGGACTGTGCATGGTGAGATGAATGAGGTTTTGCAGCTGGATAGTGAATACTGGCAAGGGGTTTGTTGACAGAGCCATGGTGAATGTGTGTTGTGAATTTGATGATGGGCAGGATGGGGACAAGGCAGGGTGTGGAGGGAAGTTGTGAAACTTGAAATGGATGCTACATGGCCAGGGGCTGTCTTCATGGAGTTTGTGAAATCAGAAGTGCCTGAGGTGTGGTGAGGGACTGTGCTGAAAGACAGTATGAAGTGGCAGGTAATACTGTGGGTGCCAAGCTGTGTTGAAAGACCTTGTGACACCAGAAGCGGACATCGTGTATTGAAGGGTAACACTAGGAGAGGTTGCAAAATTGTGGCTGCTGAGGTGTCATAAGGCTGGCTACAGAGTTCAAGGAGACCCTACTGTAGAACAGGTAGTGTGAAGTAGTAGGGGACAATGTATGGTGACAACTTGTGTTGGGAGAGGCTTTGAGGTCAGAAGAGGACACTCGGTAGTGATGAGTGTGCTAAGTGAGGTTCTGCAGTGACAGTGGACCCTTGGGGAATGAGAAGCTGTGTTGAGGGAGGTTGTGAAATCAGCAGCAGGCATTATGGAAGAGGACTGACAACTTCTCAATCTGTGTGACCCTGAGCAGCAGTAGAGCATCTTCTGCAAGGTCTGTGAAACTAGAGCTGCTCATGGATGCAGCTGGGAAGCAAAGCATCAGTGCAAGAGTCAAGCTATAACTTTGGACAGACAGTTCTTGAGTTCTTTATATCGTGAGACTGTCTGAAGAAGGGAGAAGTAGTGAAAAAGCATTTCCTAAGCCATGACAGTGACAGGTTCTGTGCTGGGAGGGAAGGGGGAGGTGGTTGAAATCTAAGTGACCACATGCGAAAAACTAGATACTTCCTCAAGAGAGTGACTGGCTCTTTCTCCAGATGTCACATTGAAATGACCATGGCTTTTTTAACAGTGTCTAAACAGCCCAGCACCAGGATTTGATTTTACAGCACAAGGATTTTATCTGGACCATCAGTCACAGAATTCAGGTGACAATTTTCACCAGCAGATCCACACCAGGCAGTTGCTGCAAATAGTCCCTGAAATACCAAGGAACCCACAAGAAGGTGAGAAACTCCTGGATGGCTGCAGCGGTCTTTGCCATTGCCCTCTGTCTCTTGCTTTCTGCCATGATTTTGGAGAGATGGTGAGGGGAAGGGAGGAGAAAAAAGAACTGGGGGAAAGGAGCTCCAATATTTTCCTTTCCTGCTGGTTAGAAATTGGCTATAGCTACACAATTGTCTTGATCATCTTCAAGATAAGGAGATCTTCATTCTAGGGATCTTTTTCCAAGAACAAATGCTATTGCATTGCCCTAACTGCCCATCTGTCATAGAAGGTGGCATTCTTCAGAGATCAAACACTAGCAGTTTTGGTCTTAGATGATCAATTAAGATTAGCTGAGAAAACACAACAGCATAACTCTGTGTCCAGACAAGGAGATGTCTTTGTGGTGTCAAGTTTGTTCAGACTAACAGCTGCCACAAGAACTATCCTGTACTCAGCATGCAAACCACAGGAAGGATGTTTAATCTCAAGGGAAAGAAAGACCAGCTAGACTGCTGCTATTTGATGCAGGCTTTCATTAATTAGTTTCATTAAGGAAGTAGACTCAGGTTTTGAATATGCTTTGGAGGCAGGAGTCTTACCAAAGGAGTCTACCAAAGTCTTATAAGAGATATACGAGAACTGTGAGCAACTTTTCCACTTGCTTTTGCATGGTCTATGGAAGTCAAAGGATGGTTACTTCACTTGCATTATATGGAATGCAAAGTTTTTGATGATTCGGCATATCTCCACAGGGCATCCATTACAACCAGTATGACACTACGTGACAGTACACTATCAGTGGCCCAGGGTGATGCTGTTTAACATTACGAAATCTGATTGAAATGCCTTAGCTAGAAACGTAATCACCTGATGTTCCCTAAATGGCCAATGGAGAGAGAGGCACCTCCAGAGGATGACCCACATTTCAGGTGGGGTGAATTGCCTTGTGGAGATGATGGCAGCAGGGAGGTAAAACAACCACTTTCTTAATGTGAGCACCTGGTGAGAAGGTTGGAGTGGGCAAAGGCAGAGGTAGGTGCCACTCAAATAGTTGTGTCCTCTTTAAATCAGTTGGCAAATTGCTTCAGGTCACATAGAGAGGTTGTGGCAGAGGAGTGTGCTGCAACTGGATTCTCCAAAGGATGGGTAACCACTAACCATCGGGTCTTCCTTTCTCCTCACAGCATACTTGGTTCACAGAATTAGCGGCTGCTTCAGGTACTTTCTACTGTGGATCAAGGTCTGATAATTTTTCGTTGTGGGAGATCTGCTGCGACCCCACAACCAGATGGAGAGGAAGTGAACACAGTCATAAGGCCATATATTTTCAATGGGCTTGCTACAGATGTTCAGGGAGCAGGTAGCCTTGTGAGTGCTGTTGGGCAAGCAGTAAGCTACTCTACTAAGATAAAGAAACAGAAGGTGAGTTTGGACTCAGATGTTACATGCAGGACTTACCTGCCTGTTCTGAAACAAACTATGCTACAACAGACATTCCTTGCTTTCTGAAAGAGACAATGCTTTTTATTTCCCTTAGTCCATTTCAGAAGTACATACTTATATTCTTGGATCTAACAGTCTCTAAAGGCTTGATGTTAGAAATACTCGAGGTCCCATAATGGCTGAGGATGGAATCTTCTAGCTCCCTGCAAAAGAGTATGCCGCAGTGCCAGAAGTTCCCTGGGTTCAGTCAACCCTAAAAGACACATCCTGCAAGCTGTGGTGATGACATTAAGGGTGCAGTTCACCTCACCTGCCTTCAGCCATCCAGATGTTAAGCCACTAGGTGAAGCTAGCACCATGGGATGTGTCTGCAGTCAGCAGAGAAAGACAGGCAGCTGACTGTGCACACCTAAGACACCTATCTTAGGGCCAAAATATTACCCTTGCAGGTGCTCCTAAACCTCCATTAATTCTAATGGTAGCTTTAAAAGCTAAGTGCAATGAGACGTTTGTATTCTTAATGGACAAAGTTAGGTGCAATGGTTCCACTCGGATTCTCAACCAAGCACTGCCGGTGTATATGCCTGTCACAGACTCATGCGGCAAAATTATCCCCACTGCCCCGGCTATCAGCTGGACGAGGAGATTACCTGCATAGTCTTTCCGTGTAGCACTGGAGACAGGGTGGGTTGTTGAGATGAAACAATAATGTTTCAATTTGTCACATTTCACCCGTTCAGGTAGTCTGTCTCCCCACTTGCTGTGGCATTTGACAAAGGGGTAAGGAACTATTCGTGTCGGTTAGATTATCCCATGATTCACCTCTTCACCACTGTCCTTATTTTGACTTGTTTCTCTCTTCTTTTTGACTATCTCCTGCTGTCTTTCATGGCACTTCTCTATCTTGTCACGTCCAAATTAACAGCTGGCAGGGCGAGTAGGAAAGAGTCACACAGTTTGACCTCATTGCACAAAAGTGGAGTGAATTTTATTTCTGGACCTTTGGTTTTGGAGGTTTTTTTGGGGGGCAAGATTCTCATTCAAATCCCAGTATCATGGGGGAGGGAGCAGGGTGAATTGACAGAACGGTGTGAAACAGTTATTTAAGCCATAATTCCAATGTCATGTGAGGGTCAGACACTTTCTCCTACACATGCTTCTTAAAACTTCTGAGAAAGAAATTAGTAAGGCCTGACTCTGTCAGACTGAATTATTATCTATACATAAGGCTCCAGAGGCCAAACCAATCACATTAAACTACATTTCATTAAAATAGAAATCAGTCATCAACATAAAAAACTACCAGCTATATGACTACTCGACGATGTTTTCTGGGAGTATGGATAGGAAAAACTCGGTCTGATTTAATGCTGCCTAAATTTGTATGTTGATTGTCTACAACTTTCATACACTTTTGACAATATTCATCTCACCTAATCGTAGCTATATGAAGCAAAGACAATTATATCTGGGCTAATATCCCTGGGTTCTCTTTTTATTAAGACAAGAAAATGAGGAACTTTTTGGGTATGATCAATCTGAGCTAACATTGCTTTATTTTAGCCTACTTGTTTCCCACCACTGGCTGTAAAAGGAGCCTCAAGAAATAAGTTCAAAAAGAGACACATACATTGTAATCTAGCTTTTCCTACATGCCACACACAATTTGGCCTCAGATACGGTGTTTTAAATGACACATAGAAGCTCTGGGCTCCAAGTCCAAACACAGCAATCCTTTCCTGAATCTACCTCTGGCTACAAAGAGCTGGAAAGGCATTGCAAACACCACCAGATGATCATGAGAGAAAGTCACATGAGCTACCACCTCTGTGCTCTCTGCTTACAGGTCTGTGTGAAATCAGAGACAGTGACAGATCAGTACTTCACAGTGAAGCCCTCATTATGAGTGCTAAAACTACATCAGCCTTCCTTCCAAATACAACCAGCCTGGCTCATGGAGCTAATTACAGTGGGACTGTGCAAAAGGCAGAGCTGTCATATGCTCTCCTCAAGTTCATGGAGAGCTTCTGCCTCATCAGCTCTGCCTCTGGCATGGTGGGAAATGGCATGGTTCTGTGGTACCTCGGCTTCCGCATCCGGAGGAACCACTTCACCGTCTACATCCTGAACGTGGCTGCCGCTGACTTTGGCTACCTGCTCTGCATCGCCATCGAAACAGTTCAGTACCTGATGCACTTCAATGTGGGAGTGCAGTTTGGGATATTCCTCTTCCTGGATCTTTTCACGTACGGAACTGGCTTGTATCTCCTGACAGCCATCAGCATTGAGAGGTGCCTGTCTGTCCTCTGTCCCATCTGGTGCCGAAGCCATCGCCCAAAGCACTTGTCCGGCATCATCTCCGGCCTGCTCTGGAGCCTCTCACTGCTGCTGAACATGCTGGGGTACGTTTCTAGCACTGTTCGCCCCTCTAGCAACTGCCACATACTCCTCATCACCACTGGAGTCCTGGACTTCCTCTTCTGCACGCCCCTCATGCTGGTATTCAGCCTCACCCTCTTCCTCAAAGTCAAGTGCAGCTCCCAGCACCTCCAAACAGGCAGGCTCTTCACCCTGATTATGCTCACCGTCCTCTTCTTCCTCATTTTTGCTGTTCCGCTGAGTGTCCTGATCCTCTTTGACTTCTGGGGCTATAAATTTCTCTACTCCCCAGAGACTGGTTTTGTGCTGTCCTGCGTCAATAGCAGCCTCAGTCCAGTTCTTTACTTCATTCTGGGCAGCTACAGGGATCAGAGGATTCAGCTCACCCTCAGGCTGGCCTTCCAGAGGGCCTTTAAAGATTCAGCAGATGACAAAGATGAACGGGAAAGCCACAAACAATAACTATGCCCTCTTAAATTCATCCCTTCTTTTGCCTGAACACCTTCTGCATTGGAGACAAAAGGAAAGAGAGAGGAAGACTATGAAGATTCCTTTAAACCATTGGACTCTAGAAATCGGGGCGGGGGGGGGGAAGTGAATATAAAGCTTTAATTTAGGGTTATCCCAAGCCATGTTGCTAGTCTGCTACATTAAGCCCATATTCAAATGCCCTTTGTTCATTTAGACTCCTGCACAATATGGCATGAGAAGCAGGCTGCATAGCTTTCTAACTCTGCTTACTGTCACTGTCCTTGGGTGCTAAATTTATTAAACACCATCTTGAAATGTATCAGCCTGGTCTTTGTTTGCTTCTTGCTTTCAACCTTCACGTTAACTGAGAGCAAAAATCTCAGCTCCTTCTCCATCAATTTTCTTGCTCCTAAAGCCATTGCATAGACCACATATTGTCAAAAGTGTCTGGTCAAAAATAATTTCAAAAACAATTATTTTGGCAATAAACCATGTAAGGGATCTCTCCCCACCCCTCAACATTCATTTTTGGGAAAAAAAGGAGGTTTTCTAAAAGAAATGTGGAAGGAAGAATGACCACAATGTATTGAAGGAAGGGAGAGCTATATGGGGATGTATGTTCTCCTCTGCTTGAGTGCTTTTCCCCAGGTGTCTGCCTGGATGCTGTCCCTGCTTACCAGAAGGAACAGGCCAACCTCCCTCCAGCCACAAACTGAAAGCTCTCCCTGAAAAAGGAAGAGATGCAGGGTGAGGCAGGGTGCAGGTTGTGGGAATACAAATGAAAAAAGGGATGTGAGTGTGTCAGAGTTCAAAGGAAGGAATCCTAAGGGAATAACGAAGAGTCCCCCTGCTGCCACAAAACTCCCACCATCTGTGGGGCACAGGACTGTGTAGGAAGTTCCTCAGGGCAGAGAGAAGGGAAGACTGACAAATTCCCATCCCAAAGAAGCCACTAGAGGTAGGAGAGAACTTGGCTAGCCCTGACCTTGCAAAGGAGGTAGTAGGAGGTGCAGTGGGTCGACCACCTGATTTGCTGGCAAAGGTTGCTGGGTAGAGCCAAGCCCCCTTTCAGGCCAGAAGCACTCCTGTAAAACAGCAGCAAGCTGGGGAGGCAGTGAGGCTCTATCAGACACACAAGAGCCTGCGGGGGCAGCGAAGGAAGGCACACAGCAGGCGGTCCCCTTCTCCTGGAGTCTGCTCCAAAGACCTGCGAGGGCCCTGTGAAAACCTGGCCAGAAGTAATCCAGAACATCTTCTGGAGGATCACAGGGAGAATACAGGCAGGATCGACCTGTCAAGGACATCATCTCACTCTGAGCATGACTCTCAAGTAGTGTGACACATCCCTGCAGTGAAACGGGCTGATAGGGTTAATGCAAGAAATTCAGCCAAATAGAGAGCTGGGGCCAAAGCTGACTGCATGGTCTCTTGTACACTTTCCATGTCATCCGTCATGTCAGAGGTAATCCCCAACAGGCCATTCACTCTCTTTCTTCTTAAAAGAACAGATGTGATCTGAGAGGGGAAGTAATATGCTAATGCTACTTAAGATGACACAATTACATGAAACTTAGAAGTACAGATACTATTTTTCTGCTTTTCCTGTTCAGCTTTGTAAAGTGCGAGTACATCTGCCCTGGCAGTTAACTGGTCAGGAACCTGGACTGTTATGAGCTGCTGCTTATCCCTTCCTGGGGATTTTTATCAGCTGCATAAGGATACAAGGATATGGAAGAGCAGGGAGGAGAGTGCTGGAGGGTGAGGGAGGGAGAGAGGCAGTGGAGCAGTAAACACAGAAAGAAGCCCAGACTTGGGCCAGCAGTCCTTCACATTTTTCCCCAAGAAACCCTGCAGTCTGTATTGCATCCTTATGGAAACTGGCCTAAAGCGGATTGGCCACAGACTCCCTATATATATATATATGTATATCTCAAGAACTCATCGTAATTCTTACTGGAAGTTTGCTCTTGGCTACCCACATTCAGAACGCCCTTTCCAGGAAAAGCAGCCAAATCCTATCAGAGGTTGTCCTTTCTAGGCTGTGCAAGGTTGGACACCAACTTAACCTTACATTTTCTGAACACTAGATGGTTTCCGAGCTCATCGGGATTACCGTTCTTTTGAAACTGATCTCTAACAGGAAATAGCCTGCTAAAGACCATATCTCAGGAGAGAGATACTATCAAAAACCGTTTTTACCTGTTGTAGACAGAGTGCAGTCCAAACACATTTGTTAGCATGAAAATTAGAACCCTTGTACAAATTATACATATGCAAAGAGGAATTAGGGACACATTTGTCCAACAATTTTAAAAAGAACTGATGCTTTTTGTCATGTTCTGACATAGTGAATTGATCCCTGCAGCTCAAACCTGTCTCTGTCAGAGGCAAGGACTCCTTACAAAGCTTTCCTTGCTGGTGTTTCTGGCCCTGCTTTTCGCCTTCCTCTCCCATCCCTTAAGCAACCTTGTCACTTGGAAAGCTAGTATTTCCCAGCTGCATGATAGCTGGAATTTGTCCCCTCAACATCCCTCAGGACTTTTCGTGAAGAGGTTGCTCTACACCAGCTCAAACTGAAGGAGAATTGAGCTCACAAAGTCTGGTTTTGTCTGAACATGGAGCAAGTTTCAGGGCATTCAGCCATGCTCTTGACTTCTAATCCTCTCTGTGTAGAGGAAATGACTCATGGAAAGAAAGTTCAGAAGACAAACAGGGCAAAAAAAAAAAAAACGTTTTTAGCTGACAGAGATTCCTATTTTGTATAGATTGTTTCTGTCCTAGTAATTAGATGAATATTAGCACCCACTTAATAGTGAGATTTGTTGTTGTTGTTGTTGTTGTTCTCTGCTCTTCATGGATCTCATGCGTATTTGGTAATATATTTTCTCCATCTGAAAATCCATCTGATTTTCTCAGTCCATTTTGCATTTTCTGGAGCTGCCTTAGGATGCATTTCCGTTATAGCTGTGCTTTGCATTAGAGTAGCAACATATGCATCACCCATTTTGTGGGATGTTCCTGACAAAAAAAAGGGATATGAGAAGAACCAAGAACACTCATCATACAATGTGTCGTGGAGGGAATACTATTAAAACTACTGTCAAAGAGAACCCTAAATATAAGGCAAATCATACTGAAAAGAAATAAAGGGAAAACAAAAGGAAAAGGAAATGGTGACTGGACCAGGTAAATACTTTTTTATGTAAGACACAGGAAAAATCTTTGCTGAAAGTTTCACGGTGGGCTGAAAAAGGACAAACAAAAAGCCAAGGTTATTTGAGAAGAGCTAACTCCAGCCGTGCTAGTCTGGTACTACACAGCTGCACTTGCTCTTTGGCAAGGGAATAACATGTCCTGCAGTGATTTCAGAGGGAGCAGGACCAGTCCCTATGTGATTCAATGAACTACATATGAGGATTTAGCATGCTTGGCATATTCCCTTGCAGCTGGCCTGCCCAAGTGGATCTTTTGTCATGCAAACAATTTATAGCATCCCCGTTACCCAATTCCACCCTGTAACATGTTTGATCTGTGCCCCAAGATGGCTCTTCATGTTCCACCTTTACCATACCGGCCTCAGTCCATCCTGTGCTTAATAAACTCCAGGCCTCAAGTGCTCCTCCCGTGCCATGCTCCTGACCTCATCAGACATTTGTGCTTGGGTAAACACCTGGCTGTTGGTCACAGCTTCTTACGGCTGCCTTGGTCCACACAAGAGCAAGGTTTTCATGTGAACTGCATTTGTGTAGCTCCAGCAAGGTGCAGAGGTATTACCTAAACCTACACATTGCCCCCGAGACTATCACAAGAAAGAGCAACACTTCTACTAGTTATGGTCATTTTCTCTTCTCTTGTATTGTTCAAGAAAACTTCATTTAGAGATAAAATAAATGTAAAGTATTTAGGGTGGGAAGGATTTATCTTTAGTCTTCGTAAAAGCTAAGGGTAGGATTTAGGTCACCAGACTTTGGGTCCTCACAGTGTAGGTGTGCCAGGTGCCTAGGATCCCACTACAACCACAGAGATCCAGGAAATGCAGTCAGTGGAGCCGAAAGAACAAGTGGATATAGAAGGAGAACAGCAGAGAGGTCTCATGGTTTCTAGTGAAATCTCTGCTAAAGCAATATTATAATCAACTGTCAAAGGGCTTCTCCAAACCTTGTTAACTGACATGAAATGGCTTCAGGAGTACTGTTACTCCGTAGAATTAAAACAAACAAAAAAGAGAAGTTTTGACCCCTGTTAGTTCTTTGAACTAGTGGGATAGCTCGCATGACTGGAATGCTGTCATGGATGGCTACGTGCTTTTTAGGAAAGACAGGCCAGGAAAGTGAGGTGGTGGAGTTGCTCTTTATGTGAGAGAGCAACTGGAATGTATTGAGCTGTGCCTAGGGGTGGATGAAGAGCGAGTCGAGAGCTTATGGGTAAGGATTAAAGGGCAGGCTAGCATGGGTGACACTGTTGTGGGTGTTTACTACAGGCCGCCTGATCAGGAAGAGGAAGTCGATGAGGCCTTCTACAGACAGCTGGAAGTAGCCTCATGATCCCAGGCCCTGGTTCTCATGGGGGACTTCAACCACCCTGAGATTTGCTGGAAAGACAACACAGCTAGGCACAAACAGTCCCGGAGGTTCCTGCAGAGCATTGGTGACAACTTCTTGACACAGGTGGTGGAGGAGCCAACAAGGAGAGGTGTGCTGCTGGACCTCGTACTAACAAACAAAGAAGGACTGGTGGAAGATGTGAAGGTCGGGGGCAGCCTTGGCTGCAGTGACCATGAGATGGTGGAGTTCAGGATCCTGCGAGGAGGCAGCAGGGCACTGAGTAGGATTGCAACCCTGGACTTGAGGAGAGCAAACTTTGGCCTCTTCAGGGACCTACTTGGAGGAATGCCATGGGTTAGGGCCCTAGAAGGAAGCGGTGTTCAAGAGAGCTGGTTAATATTCAAACATCACTTCCTCCAGGCTCAAGATCAGTGCATCCCTATGAGTAGGAAGTCAAGCAAAGGGGGCAGGAGACCTGCATGGATGAGCAAGGAGCTCCTGGCAAAACTCAATCAGAAGGAGGAAGTATACAGAAAGTGGAAAGGGGGACAGGCCACTTGGGAGGAATATAGGAACATTGTCAGAGTATGCAGGGATGCAATGAGGAAGGCTAAGATCCGTTTGGAATTAAATCTGACAAGAGATGTCAAGGACAGCAAGAAGGGCTTTTTCAAAGACATCGGTAGCAAGAGGAAGACTAGGGAAAATGTGGGCCCTTTGCTGAATGGGGAGGGTGCCCTGGTGAGGAAGGATGCAGAGACGGCAGAGTTACTGAATGCCGCCTTTGCTTCAGTCTTTCCTGCTCAGGCCAGCCCTCAGGAACCCCAGACCCTGGAGGCAAGAGAGAAAGTCTGGAGGAAGGAAGACTTTCCCTTGGTGGAGGAGGATCGGGTTAGAGATCATTTAAGCAAACTTGACACCCACAAATCCATGGGCCCCGATGGGATGCACCCACGAGTGCTGAGGGAGCTGGCAGATTGTATTGCTAAGCCATTCTCCGTCATCTTTGAAAGGTCTTGGAGAACAGGAGAGGTGCCTGAAGACTGGAAGAAAGCCAGTGTCACCCCAGTCTTCCAAAAGGGCAAGAAGGAGGACTCAGGGAACTACAGCCCAGTCAGCCTCACCTGCATCCCTGGAAAGGTGATGGAGCAGCTCATCCTGGAGGCCATCTCCAAGCATGTGGAGGACAAGAAAGTGATCAGGAGTAGTCAGCATGGCTTCGCCAAGGGGAAATCATGCCTAACCAATCTGATAGCCTTCTCTGATGGAATGACTGGCTGGGTAGATGAGGGGAGAGCAGTGGATGTTGTCTCCCTTGACTTGAGGAAGGCTTTCGACACTGTCTCCCATAGCATCCTCATAGACAGGCTCAGGAAGTGTGGGTTAGATGAGTGGACAGTGAGGTGGATTGAGAACTGGCTGAATGGCAGAGCTCAGAGGGTTGTGATCAGTGGCACAGAGTCTAGTTGGAGGCCTGTAGCTAGCGGTGTCCCCCAGGGGTCAGGACTGGGTCCAGTCTTGTTCAACTTCTTCATCAGTGACCTGGATGAAGGGACAGAGTGCACCCTCAGCAAGTTTGCTGACGATACAAAACTGGGAGGAGTGGCGGATACCCCAGAGGGCTGTGCTGCCATTCAGAGAGACCTGGAGAGGCTGGAGAGGTGGGTGGAGAGGAACCTCCTGAAGCTCAACAAAGGCAAGTGCAGGGTCCTGCACCTAGGGAGGAATAACCCCATGCACCAGGACAGGTTGGGGGTTGACCTGCTGGAAAGCAGCTCTGTGGAGAAGGACCTGGGAGTGCTGGTGGACACCAAGTTAAGCATGAGGCAGCAATGTGCCCTTGTGGCCAAGAAGGCCAATGGTATGCTGGGGTGCATCAGGAAGAGTGTGGCCAGCAGGTCGAGGGAAGTGATCCTCCCCCTCTCCTCAGCCCTGCTGAGGCCACATCTGGAGTACTGCGTCCAGTTCTGGGCTCCCCAGTACAAGAGGGATGTGGCACTACTGGAGCAAGTCCAGCAAAGGGCTACAAAGATGATTAGGGGACTGGAGCATCTCTCTTATGAGGAAAGGCTGAGAGAGCTGGGCCTGTTTAGCTTGGAGAAGAGAAGGCTGAGAGGAGATCTTATCAACGTGTACAAGTATCTGAAGGGAGGGTATCAAGAAGATGGGGCCAGACTCTTTTCAGTGGTGCCCAGCAACATGACGCGAGGCAACGGGCACAAACTGAAACACAGACGCTTCCATCTGAACATGAAGAAAAACTTCTTCCCTATGAGGGTGACAGAGCACTGGAACAGGTTGCCCAGAGAGGTTGTGGAGTCTCCTTCTCTGGAGATATTCAAAAATCCACCTGGACGCAATCTTGGGCAACTGCTCTAGGTGACCCTGCTTGGGCAGGCGGTTGGACTAGATGATCTCCAGAGGTCCCTTCCAACCTCAACCATTCTGTGATTCTGTGAAATGGCTTCAGGAATACTGTTACCCCATAGAATTAAAATGAACAAAAAAGAAAATTTTGACCCCTGTTAGTTCTTTGAATGTTCTGGTGCAGGCATTTTCCCTTCTTTCTCTGCCCTCAACTTAATTTCAAAAAATCAGATTTAGATCCATTCCTTTTAAATCCAGCCCTTCATTTGCTCACAAACTGTTTTAGTGTTAATTCGATCCATGCACCAGCCAACCCAGAAAGAGAGTAATGGAGACACAAAGGAGGGAAGGATTGAGGGCAGGAGCCAAAAAAAACAAAAAACAAATAGAAAGTCTGGAGAGCTGGATGGAGAGGCAGAGAAATGCCCTTTCAGCCCTGCAGCAACAGGCAAGTGCCAGTGCCAGGAAGAGAGGTGACCCTCCCAGCAGCTACTGGGAAGACAGTGAGATAAGGTGCTGTGGCTGGGAGCTGAAAGCTTTCTCAGAAGCACTAGGGTGAGAGGCCTTGCATGGCACTGCGTAAGGGGAGCGAGGCATCCCCAGTGTGGGGCAAGATGGTGGTGGGGAAGAGATTTGGCACAGGGACAGGAGGGTGGCTGATGGCTCAGCAGGAGCTGTGTGCTGCAGCCACATAGGGAAGGGAAAAGCTCCTTACAAGCACCTTTCTCTCCACTGCCTGTACAGGCAGCCTAGGGCAACTAACTCATCTGGAGATGGCCATCTTGGGCGAAAGCTGGGAGAGATGAGTTGAGATGTCCTCTGGGGACAGCGATGGAGAGGCTCAGGGTGTAGGTGAGGAATTGGTGCTCTTCTCTACACACACAGAAGCACCACGCATCACTCCAGGACCCCTGTGTGTTGACCAGAGCAGCCGTGGCACCAGCTGAACGGTCCCCTAGGTGTTCAGACCTGAAGGATGTTTCTATACAAGCCCAAAATAGCCAGGATGAAACTCATGCCTGCTGAGAATGGCCTCCCAGGAGCTGCCAGAATGCCCTGGAGTCCTGCAGGCTTGGCCTCAAGTCAAAGTGAGGGAAGAGACTCCCTGTAAGGTTCAGGGTCCCAAAGACATGCCCAGCATCCTGGGTCACTCTTCCTCCCTCCACTCTGCCTAGCCATGCTGTGTGCACCATGTCCCCTTCCACAAGGGGGGACCACGTAATGAGAAGAGGCCCTGGCATGGTGTGCAGACAAGGATCGCTCTCACCCAGCTCCCTGGTCCCCAGCACAGCCCTGCTCGCAAGGGGCACGTCACCAGCTGAGCTGCTCCCACTGCAGTGGAGATGCCCTGGCTCTGCTGGGGGCTGAGCACTGCTGCCCACCTCCCCTCAGTCCCCTCTGCAGGCTGCCCCACCCTCCCACACCTCCTCGCCAGCAGGGATTTATACAGCAGTCTCTGCAGCAGTGTCTCTGGGCTCTTGGCCTCCTTCTCTGCATGTTGCTTTCTCTGCAAACGCTTTTCAGAAGGTGACTTTCCCAGAGCCATGGAGCTGGTGGTGACGGTTGCTCCTGAAGAGGAAGTAAATGACCGGGTTGGTGCTGCTGTCCCAGAGAGATGAGCCAGGGACCATCAAAAATGGGAATTTACCAATGTTTGGCATGCAATAGTAATGCTTTTTCACTACTTCTCCCTTCTTCAGACAGTCTCACGATATAAAGAACACAAGAACTGTCTGTCCAAAGTTATAGCTTGACTCTTGCACTGATGCTTTGCTTCCCAGCTGCATCCATGAGCAGCTCTAGTTTCATAGACCTTGCAGAAGATGGCCTACTGCTGCTCAGGGTCACACAGATTGAGAAATGGTCAGTCCTCTTCCATAATGCCTGCTGCTGATTTCACAACCTCCCTCAACACAGCTTCTCATTCCCCAAGGGTCCACTGTCACTGCAGAACCTCCCTTAGCACACTCATCACTACCGAGTGTCCTCTTCTGACCTCAAAACCTCTCCCAACACAAGCTGTCACCATACATTGTCCCCTACTACTTCACACTACCTGTTCTACAGTAGGGTCTCCTTGAACTCTGTAGCCAGCCTTATGACACCTCAGCAGCCACAATTTTGCAACCTCTCCTAGTGTTACCCTTCAAAACACGATGTCCGCTTCTGATGTCACAAGGTCTTTCAACACAGCTTAGCACCCACAGTATTACCTGCCACTTCATACTGTCTTTCAGCACAGTCCCTCACCACACCTCAGGCACTTCTGATTTCACAAACTCCATGAAGACAGCCCCTGGCCATGTAGCATCCATTTCAAGAGTCACAACTTCCCTCTACACCGTGCCTTGTCCCCATCCTGCCCATCATCAAATTCACAATGCACATTCACCATGGCTCTATCAACAAACCCCTTGCCAGTATTCACTATCCAGCTGCAAAACCTCATTCATCTCACCATGCACAGTCCCTCCTTGTCCAAATCACAGCTCCCCTGAGCATGACCTGCTGCCATAGTGGTGTCCAGAGCCAGGTGCCAAGGTAAGTGGAATGAAAATGGAGAAAAGACCTTTCTCCTTTCCTGGCACTAAGCACACCCCTATGGGGAATTATTTTGCAGCAGGAGGTAGCAGCAATTCTTCATTTGGACTTGTGCATTAAGTCACCTCTGGTAGTCCATTTGGCTAGGGAAACAAAAGGACACGAATGTGATGCTAGCCAAGTTGCTGCCATGTGTGCCACTGGGTACAGAAAGTGGCAGGCTGACTCATACTAGGTTAGCAGGCCAGATGCTATTGGCCTGATCTCTGGCTTCTGTCATCTGTTGTTCCTCTTCCTTTCCCAAAGACTGTAAGACTTTGTTTACCTTCCTACCCAATACTCTTGTTTCCTGCAGTGACTACTGTTAACCCTCAATAACCTGCCCAAGACTCCAGGCGACAGTAAAGGACATTTAAGTTAGGGGACTATTTTCACCAAGGCATTTCTTTACCAGTATTTATTCTCATTAACTGTAGGATTTCTGTTTTCCGTGTGGAGATCGCTGGCATTCTGTGCAGAGGAGATGGAGACATTAACTATGTTGCTATCAGGCCATTCCACATTTCCAGAAATTTCAGCAAAACAAAGGAAAGGACAGTAGCTGAGACAATGTCTTTCCTGACATCCGTGAGGCATAAGCTACAAATACACAGTAGAGTTGAGAGAAACGATGAATTTGACTTGGGCCTTGGTTGAGATGATATGCTGATATAAATCAGCATGTCTATTTGCTTCGTTTGTTTCATTTCTTAGGTTCACCTTTGACTGCAGCTGCTCAGGTTAAGAAAGATGGGGCCCATCATGACAGTGAGATTTCTCCGCCCTAAGTTATTTTGTTTAAAAGCTAGATGTCCATTTCAGACCTAATCGCATCCTAAAATCAGTTCTGAGGTAGATCAGATGCATCTGCCTCCAGAGACATTCATTTTTTTCCGCAGAAGAGCCTAGAGTGACTAAGTCAGGGTTAAACTCACTGACTTCCATTGGCATTAAATAGGTGACGTCCTCCCTCAGTTTCCCAATTCGTAAATGAAGGATTTTTTTGACTGACTTGGTAATTCACTGACCTCTGTTAGAACATGCAAATTCTTGCAAAGAGGCTTTATTCACTGGATTTCCAGTGATGAAATTTCTGGTGAGATAGGACTTGGAGGGTCATCAAGAGGTCACCCAGGACATCTTCTGTCCCTATAAAAACTTCATCGTAACCACTCCTGAGAGAAATGAGCCCAACCTGTCCTTAAAAGACTCCTGTGATAGGAATTCTTTACCATCCCTGGAGGATGGTGACACTTCCTACAGCTTGAGGTTTCTTTCTTTTTTCCCTTTAATGAAGATTTCTCTTTTACATGTGTTTTGGAATACACAGAAGTGAAAAAAGGAGAGAAAATATCTAGATTACAAATGGACTGTTTTAGCATTCACAATGCTAGGAAGCCAGAGCAGTGGACCTAATGGCCCTTTACACAGGGGAAATCCATACAACTATCAGCTTGGAGTAAGGAAGAACTCCGAGAAGCGTTAGCTGGATAGGTCCATGCATATGCTTGTCCAGTTGAATACTCAGCTACTCCTTTGAGTGTTATTTCTTATGGAGAAACCCTGAAATGCCTTTGTGATATCATTAGAAAAGCATTGACTGACAACTGTTTCTTTAAAATATATTTACTTAAACTTTTCAGTCAAGACAGAACTCATTCTCCTCCTTTGCCCCTTTCTTTCACGCCTTCCCTTCACCAAGCCTCCACCCCTCCCTCCTGCAGCCCCAAGAGCCCTTCAGGTGGAAGATTTCCTGGGAGAGGGTTAAAGGTTGGTACTTAAACGGTTTTCTTCTCAGCCCTTTGTGCAGCTGCTGGGATATGAAAGCGTCATTCAGCACACCCAGGTCACATCATCCACACAGCCTATTAAACCACTTCTCACACAGGCAGGAAACATCAAGATACACTTGTGACACACGAAAGCAAGTAATAAATTAGATGGGATTGGATTATACACTAACAGCCACCTCCTAAGCAAGTTTTGGAAGCTTTCCAGAAGCCATTCTATGTTCTTTAAAGATGCTGTGCTCTAACACATTCATACCAGGAGAGACAGAAGTTGAGGAGATAAAGTTGTACAGCCCTTACACAAAAAATTAGATCTCTAAACACAGGTGAGGTAAGTTTTGCAGCTTCTCTGGCTTCTCGCTTTGCTTTGCTTTGCTTTGTTTTGCTTTGCTTTCCTCTTCCTTTTCCTTTCTTCTTGCACAAACGTGAAAATACAGAAAGGAACTTCCACTGAAGTTATCTCTAGTTATCTTTGGCTAGAATCATATACAGAGCTAATTCTACAGCCGCAGATTAGATTGCTTCGATATTATTCTTTTGTTTCCCATAACCACCTGAGATTTTCGGGAAGAATGCATGCAGTAAGGAGATGGTGCAATTTCTCACCCTTTTTGAGATGTTAAGAGTACACATGAGATTCATTTTATTTTGCAGCTGATTGCATTATGTCATATAGCTCAGGTCTACCCCTGCAAAGGCACTTGAAGAGATAAGCCATAACTGGTGGCAATCCTCTACTGAATTAGTCATTCTAGTAATCCTCTTGGAGTCAACAGTAAGAAACGGGTACCGGCAGCACATGATTCATCACATCTACAAGTAGACTGGTCAGGTGTAATATGCCTAGCTTAGGTACAGGTGCCTACATGACTTAAGTCGATGAGATGAGATCAGACAGATGGGTAGTTTGTTAAATGCAGTTTGGTGGTGATGGAAAGGACCTTTTCAAGCAATATACATAGCCGAGCTGTCTGAATTGTGAATCAGTACTTTTGTAGATGCACACCTTGTTTTTAGCTCAGGAGTTTGCCATCTGCTGGTATTCAGGCATATAGTTTCCCCGATCATTTCTCTCTTGGTCACTCCTTTCTGACTGCCTAAATATGGCCCTGCGATTGCTGTGGTATGCTTCCAGTCATGCTCTGGCTTGGATGGAGCCCAGCTATTTCTTTTCGACTGGGTACTGCACAGCCATAAAGGTGTGCTCATTTCATCCCTGTCATTTATTTTGTTGAGAAGTCTACGTCGTTGCTCAGTAGAAGGAAGAGGGGTAGAAAGGATCACAACTTGGTAAGACGAGGGAGAAACTGACCTCCCGTTGTTCTTACTGATCCTTTTCCTTGTAGAAATATCTGAAGGGGAACCATCCATGTAAATTTTACCCTTCTGCTTGAAAAACTTTCATCTAGTGTAAGTACAACTGTAAGCATAGGAAAAGTCCCTAACTTTGCCCACTTCCTCTCTCGGCTTCACTTTGTGGGTTTGAAAGTAATCTTGGCTTTTCTCAGTTTCAGTGTTTCCTGTGGATGCTTCATCACTTCGTGCCTGCACGAGAGTTTCTGATTATGCTGCAGATGGAAGTAGTTGGTAGATAACTTGGCTTAACTGAATCATTCTGCCGATTTGCTCACAGATCACCAGTACAAATGAGAAGACCTGGTTGTGATGTAATTCTGCAGGACTTAAAATGGTGCATTTTAACACCAGCTGACGGGGAATGTTTTGATCCTAGAAGGAAGCCCATACAGTGGATATTTTTATTAAAAGAGTGCCTGCTTTTGGCTGACCTTAAACTCTCTGTGAAGAGTTTAATCTGGTGGTTCCCAGACTTCTTTGACCAAGGGAACTCTGGTGGTCTGGGTGCATAATGGCAAGCTAGAAACGTTACACTCTTTCTAAAGATGTAGGCTACTCATTTATTAGTGACACGTAATGCTCGATGGGTTGTAGCTGGAACACAGGGTGAACCAAAGAAGTCCCATGTTTATGCTGGAATGTGACCTTGTCTCGAATGAGAAACTGTATGGATGTAGAAATGCCTAGGGACAAGGAGCTCAGCCATAACCTGAAAAAGGTGGATGGCATTGCAAAAAGCTCTGCGCTACTTTCTGGCACGAAAAGGGATTATTCTCCAAAGGTCATTCTAACCTGGTGGTGCTAATTTGCTTAAGCTCCTCATAGTGAGTGGAGGAAAAAAGGGTTCTGCAAAGGACCCTAATTCAGCCATTCTGAATCAGCCTATGAATCAGACCTATACTGGCTGTTGAAGGAGTTTAGTTAGATTAGCTTCATTAAGCTAAGTTAACCCTTGAAAGCATCACGCAGAGTGTATCAAAAATCATACTAGGTAAAATCAGTACAGTGCTGGGACAGAAGATCTCACAAGAGTCTTTCATTCTTCCTTCCTCTGATAGAAACAATGCTGAGATTTAGAACAATGTGAAATACTCCATTAAGTCATATGTGCAATTTTTTTCCCCTCCATGATAGATAACCTTCCCAGAACTCATTTTTCCGCCTGTGACATTTCATATTTACGTTTCAAAATGTATATACACAAGAGAGTTCTTTTCTCTGCATGTGGTTACATTTCCCTTCTAAACAAGAATTCAAAGATCATGTGTACTTATAAAGCAAATCATCATTCTGAGCAATGTTTCCAGGTATTCTTAAAGACACCCATTTTACAAAGATTGCTGTCAGGGACTTTGTCTCCCCTGAGGGCAAACATGCTGCATTATCTGCCTTGTAGTGCCCAAGGTGAACACTCTGGCCTTGTCCTTAGTGCACGGAAGGCTACCAGCCATGGAGCCAGTCCTTCAAAATCCTGGAGCACCAGGATTAAGGAACATATCACAGAGTGCACCTATCTCCGTGCCACCAAAGCCATGGCAGAAGCTTTGTACTGTGGAGAATTAAATAGCTGTGAAAAAATACATGACAGAAACTAAACACTTCATAAGCTTAATGCTAATGCTATATCTTTCTTGGTTTGTATCCACTTCTGAAATAGAACTCATTATTAATAATGAAAAAAATGCTGATGAATCATGTGTCTGTCTTTGTTTTCCCAGGTGTATAAGCTGTATATTGCATATTGGCACCCGACTGATAAACATGGAGAACGTAAGCAGTGTGAAGGAATTCATTCTTCTGGGCCTTTCAAAGAACCAAGGGGTGCAGAAAATATGTTTTGTGGTGTTTTTGTTCTTCTATATTGTTATCGTGGCAGGAAATCTGCTCATCGTTGTCACTGTAGTTAGCAGTCAACGTCTGAACTCCCCCATGTATTTCTTTCTCTGCCACCTGTCCATTGCAGATCTTTGCTTCTCTTCTGCCACAGCTCCCAAAATGATTGCTGACTTCCTTGTTGAGAAGAAAACCATTTCCTTTGGGGGTTGCATGGCACAGCTATTTTGGTTTCATATCTCCGGCGGCGCCGAGATCTTCATCCTCACAATGATGGCCTATGATCGCTACTTTGCCATATGCAGACCCCTGCACTACACCACCCTCATGACCAGGCGTGTGTGTGGCTGGATGGTGATGGGTTCATGGGTGGGGGGCTTTGTGCATGCCATAGTGCACACCCTTGTAACTGTTAGCCTCCCTTTTTGCGGCCCCAACGAAATTGACCACTACTTCTGTGATGTCCATCCCCTACTACAACTGGCCTGTACAGACACCTATGTTGCGGGCATCACTGTCGTTGCCGATGGTGGAATGCTTTGTTTGGTCTCTTTCTTCATCCTGGTCACGTCCTACATTGTCATTTTGTTTTCCTTGAGAAGGCAAACGTCCGAAGCGCGGTACAAAGCCCTCTCCACCTGTGGGTCCCACATTACTGTGGTGATTCTCTTCTTTGGGCCATGCACATTCATCTACATACGCCCATCCAGCAATCTCTCAGAGGACAAGAGCGTGGCTGTGTTTTACACTGTCATCACACCCATGCTGAACCCACTCATCTACACACTGAGAAATGAGGAGATGAAAAGTGCCATGAGAAAACTGTGGAATAGAAAAGTCTGGAGTGAAAAGGGTGAGGTGTAGAACTGTGGTAACATTTTCTCAGGAGCTGAGAAAATCAAGTCTCTCTCTCTCTCACTATAATTCCATTTTGGAAAATTTACTGAAAGCTCCCTTTTGAAGAAAAGCTTGGTTTTAGCTGTTGCAGTAATTAGGAAGACACTGAAAGTTCATGTTTTGATTGGAATGGCATTGCAAACTCTGTGACTAGCAGGGATTCCCTTTATGTTCTCTTTTTGAATAGCACAGGCCCAGGACTGGGGCTTCCAAGCACTGCTGAGACACCAGCAAATAAATAAATGAATGCTATCAAAAATATTAAAATGTGTTCCAGGCAGAGCATCCCATTAGTCTGAGCTCTCCCGGGTGTAAACTTTCCGTCAGACAAACTCCATCTACTCTGTAATCTACTCAGCTAGGAAATGATGGCCCAAGGTGTCTGCAAGGCTGTTGGTCACCTGCTGCTGGAAGCAATTGTACCAAAGGCTTCCTTCCCCTTTACTTTGGAGTAAATGCCTTCTTAGGAGTACTGCATTGTCATATGCTGAATCCATGGGTTAGCAGTTAAACTGCTGATATTAGATGCTGGCTGGGTCATTTGCTGATGCAGATGATATGAGGAGAAGCTTCTCCCCTTCCCATTCCAGTGCAGCAACTCTCTGCCTTTCTGCAGTAGTTCACCTGTCACTAATGCCCTCCTTCCTAGCCATCCCCTCTGCCCTTCATCTCTGCCTCAGATTTTGCATTTTAATGTTTATTACTAAAACAGAATCAAAGATCCAAGTGAAAGATAAATTGCTCACTGTAGGAAATTGTCGCCACCAAAGAAAGCATTGCGGGGCAAGGAAAGCATTGGGGGGCAAAGAAAGCATTGGGGGGCACAATTTTATGCGTCAATGAAAAAAAAATTTATTTGGGAATAATTCCTGTACTCAAGGTCTGTATGCCTTGTAGCCCAACAGGGCACATTTACAAGTCCAGGCAAAGGAAGAAACATGTATTCCAAGGGAATAGCTGGAGCAGCTACTCCTGCAGGAAGGAAGAGATGTGAAGATGGAAGATTAAATCATCTCAGAGCCAGCCAAAGCTGCCACAGGGAGGTTAGTTATAGCAGCTAAGGTTCTCCACAAGGACGAAGGAGCCACGAGGAGCCACGGGACCCTGACTCCTACCTTGCCAGGAGGAAAAGAGCAAATCAGGTGCGTGAGGGAGAAAGACATCTGTGTAATGCACTCTGAAAGTAACTAAAGCACTTTCTTTTTTCTTCCTTCACTTCATGTTCCCTATAAACACTTGCTTGCACTTGTGTTGCACCTTAACATGGCTTAAGTGTGGTTCAAGATAAGAAGGTGTTCCCTGCACAGGAGAGCGGCAGATCTACAGACCAAACCGTGGGACAATGTCGCAAATGCTCTGCTTCCCCGAATGTCCTCTGCTCTATGCAGGGAGTGGCAGAGTGTGTTCCCATTTCACAGGCATGCACCAGTACACTGCGGACGTCTCAGTGTCTTCTCCTCACCGTGGTGGGTTATGTGGATGGCAGCCAGCAGGACGGAACTGGGATAAATCCTGATTCTCAAGGCTTAGAGGGATAGTGTCCCTCAGGCCTGGGCCAGCATGTCCCTCACCCAGCATTCACGCCCTGTGGACACAGCTAAAGGTGGGACCATCCCCACCTATTTGTAGCAGTCTAAATTCTTCATGCAATGAAGGACAGTTGTCTAGCTCAGCACCCTTGTCAACAGAGAGGGACAGGCGCCTTCAGAGGTTGGTCTGTCTCACCCTAGGTGGGGCAGGTAGAAAGACAGATGGGGCCCACTGACCCCCTTCATGCTGAAACTGCTGAGGGGTTAGGGCACACGGCCAGTTAAAGCTAAGGCTAATAATTTTAAAACTGTTAGTTTGGTTTTTTTTTTTTAATGTTTTGGGGAAGAACGCCATGATTTTTCTGATTTCTCTTCCGGCTGCTGGATGCTAGCAGGCAACAGCGGGACCATAGCTTATGGAAGGCGTCAACAACAACAGCAACAACAACAGCATTCTATTCCTCTACACATTGGCCCAGATTCTTATAATGACTTAATATGAGGACTAACCAGCTGCTTCTGTATTTTGCATTGCCTGAGTAAAAATACCTGGCAAGTAGTGAGGCCTGACCACAAACATTTTTAAAGTCTTGAAATAATTTCCTCGTTTACTTCTTGTTTCAAACGTGTACAGACCAGATGTCTAAGTGCCAACAGTCATATAGCACAGTTATGATATTTATTTATGCTGCAAACATGCAATGGTAAGAGCAAGTTAATAAGAAAGAAGAAAGCATATGTGAAATACTGGCTTGGAAGGGAAAAAATATCTGACACGTGTAAGAGTCATCTTTACTCAAAAAATGTTTGATTGCAAGGGCAATGTGAACACAAAATCTTGCAAATGGTCAGCCGTGACATTGATTTTAAATAGAAATGTTTCCAAAAGAAGCACATAGCTAATACTAAATGAAGTCCATTTATCTGGACAGCATTGGAAAGCAAGCAAGAAAGCAAGCAAACCCCCACACAATGTGACGTGGTCTAGGTGATCACGCTCCACAGTCACCCTGTAGAGATTACTCTAATAGCTGTCCAAAATATATATTTTAGCTCCCCGTCCACTGATTCTTTCTGACAAAGAATACTTCACATGCCTCTGCGATCTCATTGCTTCTGGTAAGCTTGTCCTTCTGCTGTGCAATTTACTTGAAATATTTCTGCCACAACTTCCCCATCTGGAGAGAAAGAGAGTTGTTCTTGCAGATGCTCTTGGAAGTTGTTTTTGCAGAATGAGAAATGGAGCTAGACATTCAGGCTGTCCGTTTCATCCTCTGTAGTTTTCAGCCCTGGCAGAGATGTGGACTGCTCTCGTGACACATAAGAAGCAGCTTGGAGCTGAGAGATTTTGATGAAAGTGCCTGAAGTGGTCCAAGAAGGTCATCAGAGGAGAATAGCAGGCAATCCTGCCTTTGAAAAGAGACATTATTGTTGAGTGACTTTTGTGAGGTGCATTTTATGAAGTAGAAAGAACTCTATTTTTTTTACCCTTTATTTAATTGGTGTCTTCTTTGCTTATTTTTCAGTTATATGCCATTTCCAGAAATATCTGTCAAAAGGAAGTTTCTGGTGTTACAGAGTCAAGGAGTCAATAGGTAGCTGCAGCACTGCCTATGTACTCAGTCTTAACTTGTCCCCTCTAGCTGTACACATCGTGGCAACAATGCTCTTAACACACACGCTTTGGGCCTCCCCACACTGCTTTCCCTCTGCACATGGAGCGGCATGGAGATAGGGACAGAGACACGAAAGAATATTTCCTCTGCTGCTAAAGTTGGAGGGTGGAAGAGGCAGAGATCTCGTGAGAAAGAACTGATTGACCTGTGATTGTGGAACAGGATTAAGAGCCCAAAGGACTTGCCAGTATTGTGGACACTGTTATGCAGCTCTTGCCATCTATCTTTTCAGTGTAGAAACTGAACACTAGTGATACTTGCGTACTGCACTAGAGTGCAGCAAAGGTGAATACAAGGGTGTTGGTGAGTAAAGGAGATTCAGCAGCGGTGTATTTATTACCCCAGGGGCATCACAGGTGTGTTTATGGGGGTTTCCATGCCTAGTCCAGAACTTGGCTGAGGTGTACAAAAACCTTACTGACACATCACTAATGCAGATTATCTCCAGTATTCACCCATGTACTGTAGGAAAGGTGGTCTGAGGAAATACAAACCTGCTCTTTTGGAGACTGAGGTCGCAACCCAGAAACTCATGAGCAATAACTGGAACCCATCCACACAAGATGTAGCCCAGTACAGCACATATAGGAAAATGACTCTCCTGCTTCAGGTTTCCTGGCATCCCTTGAACATGGTCTGATTTCACTTAGGGCGCCTTAAAGACAGTTTGTCTGTTTAAAGACATCTCTGCTAAACAGACATGAGGTAGGTGTCCACTTTACCGCCTCCAGAAGGATCTACACTGATAGCTGAAGTGGTGTTAATTAGCCAGCTGCCTTGTGTCATGATGTGAATACTGATGGTTGCACAAAAATGCATGGACATTCTACCAGAGTCAGAGAGCACTAGTAAGGACTAGTTCTGTTGAATTCCTTCAGAGGGTTGAAAAAGAAGGTACGTTCACTGCTTGAGCAGAATTCCTTAGGGGATGACTAACGTGTTGAGACTCAAATCAAAACATGCGCTATCCTTCTCAGTCAGTTTTTCATTTCCAAATCAACACTTCAAAAGTGGATGTTTAGGGAGCCTAGTGACTACTCTTCCTTTTTAAAAGGGGCAAAGATCAGAAATATGAATCTGGAGGATATTTCCACCAACTCCCTCAAATAAATAAACGGAGCTCGCTATTACACACTTCAGTAATACATTCTGAGTTAGATATCAACTGTCACTCCTTGAGAGAAGCATTGACTTTGAAAGGAAACTTTCCCCAAAAGGCACAAAAGGGAATACATTGATATTGAACATACCAGTGATCAATATGGATGTGTACTGATAACACTGTGTTTCTAATGCCATCACAGGTGGCTTTATTCTGTGCTTCAGGTCCTGTCTACGTGACGTATGTGAAGAACAAAAACAATGTGACGGAGTTTGTCTTCCAGGTACTCACACAAGATGATGCATTAGCAAAAGTATGCTTCACATTCTTCTTAGTCTTCTATGCCACTGTTATTCTTGGAAACCTGCTTAGCATCATCACTACATAGAACAGTCAACAGCTGGACTCTCCCATGTACTTCTTCCTGAGCTGCTTGTCCTTTGTAGATATCAGTTACTCTACTGTCACAGTTCCCAAACTCATTTATGACCTTCTTGCTGAAAAGAAGACCATCTCTTTTGTGGGCTGCATAGCACAGCTCTTTGGGGTCCATCTCTTTGCCTGCATGGAGATGTTCATCCTCATAGCAATGGCGTATGATCGTTACACTGCTATATGCAAGCCACTTCATTACACAAGCATTATGAACAAGCATGTGTGTGGCCGGCTGGTGGCAGCTTCGTGGGTGGGAGGCTGTGTGCACTCCCTGGTACAGACCCTGCTGACCGCTCAGCTATTGTTTTGTGGGCCCAATGAGATCGACCACTACTTCTGTGATGTACACCTTTGCTGAAGCTGGCCTGCACTGACACCTACGTGGTTGGTTGCATCGTGGTTGCCAATAGTGGTCTGATTTCCTCGGGCTCTTTTGTGGTTCTTGTTGTGTCCTACGTCATTATTTTGGTCTCTTTGAGGACACGCTCTTCCAAAGGGCGTCTCAAAGCACTCTCTACCTGCACCTCCCATATCACTCTTGCACTTCTGTTCCTTGGGCCATGCATTTTCATCTGTATGCGCCCTTCCACCATCTTTTCAGCAGACAAGATAATCTCTGTGGTTTACACCATCATCACGCCTATGCTCAATCCCTTGATTTACACCCTCCGAAATGAAGACATGAAAAAAGCCTTGAACAAGCTGTGGAGCAGAAAAGCAAAGAGGAGTGAGACATGAAACAACAGGGTGAGTGTTTGTAAGATGACTGTAGCTCAAGAAACCATGGGGAGGCAAAGAGAAGTGTTCAGGAGGGACTTTTCAGGAATGTTGTTCTATTTTTGGCATGGCTGTTCAGAATAGAACTGAAAATAAATTCAAAGTTATATGCAGCTCTCATCTTTCTTTGGAAATTGTCGGTCAAAAGGATGTGAGCATATTGTCACCAGTCAAACCCGAGCCTTTGGGGTGGTATTGTGGCTTTTACCTTTAGACACCTTAGAGCTGTGTAAGTCTCAGGTCTAGGCTGGTCAGTCGTCTGGTACTTTACACTATAAAAAAATCTAAGGGATAGGTATCTCAGTGGAAATACGGGGATCCAATATCTCTCCATACTCCACACAATATAACCTAATTCCTAGCTGAACACTGAAAATTTCCCTAAAATTCTTAACAGTACTGTTCTTGATTCATTGAGTTTTCCTCAACTGTTTGCAGCAGGGAAACCCCAAATGCCCCTACGACCTCCTGACTCTGGGCAATGCTGTTCTACCGCAAATGGACTTACTTTAGCATTGCTGTCATGACAGGTGATTCAAGGCAGGGATTTTCCCAAATCTCCTCCTGGAACTGAGATTTGGGGAAGGGAAGAAGAGGAACAGGATTCTGGATGGTGGATCAGAAGGCTTTCTTAGAAAAGCAAACTGTAGATTTGAAGAGACAGCAGCTCTTTAACATTTTAAATTCCCTAATTTTGTCTGGGTTTCTCGAGGTGGAGACTAAGGCATAGGTGAATGCAGGGCTTAGATGAATGTGGGGCTTATGAAAATCTGTTCTTTTTGATGATATTTGTCAGAAAGCATATTTAGGTTTGAGATTGTGATTCTTGATTGAAACATGCTGCCGGTTCTGCTGATGCTTAGCTCGAGATGGCTTTGACTATCATCTTAAACATCAGCGCAGAGAGAGGTGTGCAGACATGACTCATTGCTGTGCAGGGAAGCTCTTTGATGACGATCTACCTGTCTTTTTCTGGAAGAGTAGTAGTGTACATTGCTCTTCCCAGAGACCTGTAAACATACACAGGAAAATAAAATGATGCCTGTGATTTCTTTCCAAGCTATTTCCTTCCTGTGAGCTGGGAGTCCACTGAAAGAGACAATTTTGAACAACTCAGAAATCTGGTTTAAAAATCTCACATCTCTGTTCAAGATAAGGACAACGCAACATTGATACGTGTAAAAACAGTGATCTTCACATATCTGATGATACTTAATAATGAGAAACGAGAGACAAACCTTGAGCTTCAGCCTCTGCAGCAACAGAAAGATGACAACTAGCAGGACCAAAGGGCTACATTTTCCTGAGACTTGTAAAATCCTTCTTTAGGGTGCCATAGATGATCACAGGGACACAATCTTTGCTACAGTTATGCACAGCTTTAAGGAGAGGAAGTCAGGGGAAATAACAGCCCTAACAGGCTTGCAAAGGGAATCCACAAGACCTCTTTCCATCCCCCTTTGACTGTAAACCTTATGCAGAGGCAGGAACCTCTCGCCTGTCTGAGATTAATTCTGTCACTTTCAGCTCAATAAAGATTTCAACTCCTTCTGCCAACTGAGGGACAGCATTTGTAAACTCAGCCAGAAGGGATGAAACATCGTTTAGCGCTAGAACACCTATCCTTAGAGCTAGCTTAGTTGAATTGATAAAAGGATTCCAAAGCCTTTCCCAACTTTCTCATCTCCCAGAAATGATTGGTCGTTTATTCTCAAAATCACATTGATGACAGACATGTAGTTGGTAAGTCACCATCTTATTTCGGCATTTTTTAAAGTGAAAAAACACTTCAGCTTGATTAACTTTCAAATTATGTCCAATGTCCTTAAAATAACTACCAATTCACTCAGTTGCCTCAAGTGGATTGCTGATATGTGGAGATGAAAAGTAGGAATAAGTTCTTGTTACTTCACAATGGTAGCAAAATTAGAAATCAATCTTTTTTGCATTGCTGTAGTTTTTTCATGTTTCCAGGCAGAAGGGGTAAAAGGAGGTAGTAGTGAGTGACAGAAGAGGGAGATTTAACAGGAGAGGGACAGTTACTTTCCCTAGTGTTTGGGGGGCAAAAACATGGATGTCTCTTCTCCAAGATATCCTTTCCAGAACTTCAGGTTCTGTGTGTTGCACTGGAAGAGGCTACTCCTTTCAAATACTGAAGACGTAGCAGAAATGGCCATAAATTCAAATCACATTGCTTTTCTCCTCTTGAATATCTTTGAAAGCTTTTTCTCATCTTGATGGACTGGTGGTTTTCCTACATGAGTAAACGTTCCTAAAAGAACAGAGAACTGAAATTCTGTGCCACGCACTCCTCAGGCAGGAGTCTTGTTTGTGCTTGGAACTTGCAAGTTAAAAGTCAGGATTCCTCCAGCTTTCAGCAGCAGAGGAACACAGTCTTTCAAGATAGAAGTTGCAGATACAACCAGTTAAAAGTCCACGTAAAATCACTTCTAACAATTAAGTACCTTTCTGAATCTCACCCTTGGAAGCTGATCAAATCTTCCTTGGAAGTCCTACTCTTTGTACCAAGGTTTTGATAAATTCTCCCCAAACAAAGTTCTCTTTCTAACAAGTCTGCTGAAGCTTCTCTGATATGACCTAAAACTCTCCTCAGAGCATCCTTCACCTCCTTATTCCTTAGGCTGTAGCTGATAAGATTCAGCACTGCAGTCACCACTGTAGAGAACAGAGAGGCCCATTTATCTCAGTCCAATGAGTAGCTGCATATTGGGCTACCGCACATAAAAACGGTGCTCCCATAAAACAAGAAGAGAGCTCTCAGATGGGAAGCACAGGTGGAGAAGGCTTTGCATCTGCCCTTGGAGGAGTGGATCCTCAGGGTGGTGGAGATGAGGTAGATGGAGGAGATGAGAATTGCCAGAGATGTGAAGGTGCCACGAAACACACCAAAAATGTGAAGTACCATCTCTTTGCTATAGGTGTCAGAGCATGAAAGCTGGATCCTAGGGGGATGTCAAAGAAATAATGACCGATAACACCAAAGTCACAGAAAGAGAATGTGAAGGTGGAGATAGTTTGCGCAAGTGCGTGGACAAAGCCAGTGAAAGAGGAGATGATTACCATCTGTGTACAGGCTTTTGAGGACATGACAGTTGCATAAAGGAGAGGGTTACAGAGAGCCACATGCAGTCATATGCCATTACTGCCAGCAGCAGACACACAACACTAGCCATGAGGAGACAAGTGAATAGCTGTGCCACACAGGCACTGACTGAAGTGGCTCTCCTCACTGCTGAAGAGTTCACCAGCAACCTTGGGGAGATAGCTGAGGAGTAACAGAAATCCACAGAAGCCAAGTTACTGAGGGAAAGGTACACAGTGTGTGAAGCCGGGGGATCAACCTTCATCTACATGATCCTTCCAAGATTCCCTATTAATGTGCTTAAAAAAAGCGGGTTACCTTCACCTCTTGGCTTTCTGTTAGTCCAGAGAGGATAAACTCAATGGCCACACAGTGATTCCTCTCAGGCATGTTGCTAGCACACTCATATCATCTCCCAACAAGAAACTGGTTCAACACCTAGAAGTAATGGGAAACTGGCAACACACAATTGATTGTCTCAGTAGCCACAAGGAAGCACGGCGCATTTTCATCATAGCTTCTGACTAGACTTCTTTAATTACGCATTGAAATGACTTGTGATACAAGGGAGTACTGTTCCTATTTTTCAGGTGAGATAAGAAAGCGCAGAAAGATAAAATAATTTATTCAAAAGGCAGCAGCAGCACTGTGAAACACAAGTCCTAGTTTGGCACTACAATGGTTTTCGTGTGCCCTCTTTCTCCTCTTTTAAGGAAAAAAGTCTGCTTTTCTTGAGGACATCTATGGAGCACTCTTCTCCCCTCACTCGTGGCCACGGTTGGGTGTACAGTATCATCCAAATGGCCCCCTCCAAGGGCAATGGCCCGCTTGTTCCTGAAGATACATGGTCTTGACACTAGTTCAGACATCATTCTTCCTGTATTGCAATCACCAATACATTTTTTGCCTATTACCTAACTCCCCCGGGCATTGGTAGCAGGATAGTTAGAGCTCAGTATGGGCCACAAAGTCCATTAACAGGGCAAAGCAGCCCCTGTTCAGCCTTGCTGAAATAGGAATACAATGGTTAGGCTGCAGCTGTGCCAACTTGCTAAGACCTGCCTTAATTACATGGACCTCTACCACCCTGACCTTTGGGACTGCAACTTGTAAACATACAAATAACAAATCTGCATCCTGGCAGAAGAAAGTAAGAGTTTCCTCTCTTGAAAGAAATGGTGCCAAGCACTAAATGGCAACAGCAGCAGGAAAACCCAGCTTTGCATCTTCCCAAAGAGGAGGAGATACCACAAGATCCTCCAGGTTTGGCTGAGAAAGGATTTCTCATTTGCTTGCATCCCTGTTGTCAAGGGAAAGTGGCCATTTTCTGCTCAGGAATTAATTGGGAAGAGTCACCAAATGAAATACTTTCCATTTAGAGGGTGGAAAATCTCATGCTAAAAGGGAAGGAATCCTGAACAAAAAGGGAATCAGTCATCCCTGTAAAGGTTCTACCAGCTTCACCTCACATGAAAAATTATTGTTAATCTATTGGAGGTTACCAGTAACCTGGCTGACGCTCTCAAAGTGGAGTTCTTATCACGTGGGTGACTGAATGGAGGTTTCAGTTCTTGCTGAGGTCTGTTTCTAGCATAGGCTTCAAGGTATTGCATAGGTACAAAACTATTCTCTTACTGACCTGTTTCATCCAGAAAGACAAGAGTAAATACTGTGGATACCATGCCAGTTTATTCCCCGCTTGAGCCAAATCTTCAGAAGTACTTGCCCATTTCAAGAAGCAGACAGCAGGATTAAAACCAGCCTATAATGGTTAGGTACACAGTTTAAGTGAGCAAAATGCTTACCCTGCTTAGATGCACAAAAGACCAGACTGCCTTTACACACTGAGTTATCTTTGCATAGCTGGCTGTTGTTTATCTCCAACCTACCCAACCTTTTCTGCCCTAAAGCACAGCAAGTAGCCCAGTTAATTCTCAGAAAAGGGCTTCAATGAGCTTGCTATCAACAGGTTGCTCTCTTCCATGGACTACTTGGGAAACTGAAGGAGGAAATTTCCCTCTCCTGCCCCAACGTGAGTGATCAAACACCGGATTAGGTGCAAATTTGTACAATCTCCATCTGTGCTGCCATTTAAAATTCAGCTGGATCGGGCCGGAGCAATATGATCTGACTGAACCTGCTTTGAGGAGGAGGTTGGACTTGATGACCTCCAGAAATCCTTCCCAACCTAAATGACTCTATGATTCTATCTGCAGATTGAAAATGATCTTTTTGATCTCTAAAATGAAGAAATAGGCCTACCTTCCTTGCCTGAAGGTGCGAGATATTTTATGCCGTATTGTTGCAGAAATAAACTCTTATTTCAAAAGCTACAAACTTATGAGGCCTTCTACAGACAGCTGGAAGTAGCCTCACGATCCCAGGCCCTGGTTCTCATGGGGGACTTCAACTACCCTGAGATTTGCTGGAAAGACAGCACAGCTAGGCACAAACAGTCCCGGAGGTTCCTGCAGAGCATTGGTGACAACTTCTTGACACAGGTGGTGGAGGAGCCAACAAGGAGAGGTGTGCTGCTGGACCTCGTACTAACAAACAAAGAAGGACTGGTGGAAGATGTGAAGGTCGGGGGCAGCCTTGGCTGCAGTGACCATGAGATGGTGGAGTTCAGGATCCTGCAAGGAGGCAGCAGGGCACTGAGTAGGATCGCAACCCTGGACTTGAGGAGAGCAAACTTTGGCCTCTTCAGGGACCTACTTGGAGGAATGCCATGGGTTAGGGCCCTAGAAGGAAGCGGTGTTCAAGAGAGCTGGTTAATATTCAAACATCACTTCCTCCAGGCTCAAGATCAGTGCATCCCTATGAGTAGGAAGTCAAGCAAAGGGGGCAGGAGACCTGCATGGATGAGCAAGGAGCTCCTGGCAAAACTCAACCAGAAGAAGGAAGCATACAGAAAGTGGAAAGGGGGACAGGCCACTTGGGAGGAATATAGGAACATTGTCAGAGTATGCAGGGATGCAACGAGGAAGGCTAAGACCCGTTTGGAATTAAATCTGGCAAGGGATGTCAAGGACAACAAGAAGGGCTTCTTCAAAGACTTCAGTAGCAAGAGGAAGACTAGGGAAAATGTGGGCCCTTTGCTGAATGGGGAGGGTGCCCTGGTGAGGAAGGATGCAGAGACGGCAGAGTTACTGAATGCCGCCTTTGCTTCAGTCTTTCCTGCTCAGGCCAGCCCTCAGGAACCCCAGACCCTGGAGGCAAGAGAGAAAGTCTGGAGAAAGGAAGACTTTCCCTTGGTGGAGGAGGATCGGGTTAGAGATCATTTAAGCAAACTTGACACCCACAAATCCATGGGCCCCAATGGGATGCACCCACGAGGGCTGAGGGAGCTGGCGGATTGTATTGCTAAGCCACTCTCCATCCTCTTGGAAAGGTCTTGGAGAACAGGAGAGGTGCCTGAAGACTGGAAGAAAGCCAGTGTCACCCCGGTTTTCAAAAAGGGCAAGAAGGAGGACCCAGGGAACTACAGCCCAGTCAGCCTCACCTGCATCCCTGGAAAGGTGATGGAGCAGCTCATCCTGGAGGCCATCTCCAAGCATGTGGAGGACAAAAAGGTGATCAGGAGTAGTCAGCATGGCTTTGTCAAGGGGAAATCATGCTTAACCAATCTGATAGCCTTCTCTGATGGAATGACTGGCTGGGTAGATGAGGGGAGAGCAGTGGATGTTGTCTCCCTTGACTTGAGGAAGGCTTTTGACACTGTCTCCCATAGCATCCTCATAGACAGGCTCAGGAAGTGTGGGTTAGATGAGTGGACAGTGAGGTGGCTTGAGAACTGGCTGAATGGCAGAGCTCAGAGAGTTGTGATCAGCGGTGCGGAGTCTAGTTGGAGGCCTGTAGCTAGTGGTGTCCCCCAGGGGTCAGGACTGGGTCCAGTCTTGTTCAACTTCTTCATCAATGACTTGGATGAAGGGACAGAGTGCACCCTCAGCAAGTTTGCTGAGGATACAAAACTGGGAGGAGTGGCGGATACCCCAGAGGGCTGTGCTGCCATTCAGAGAGACCTGGAGAGGCTGGAGAGGTGGGTGGAGAGGAACCTCCTGAAGCTCAACAAAGGCAAGTGCAGGGTCCTGCACCTAGGGAGGAATAACCCCATGCACCAGGACAGGTTGGGGGTTGACCTGCTGGAAAGCAGCTCTGCGGAGAAGGACCTGGGAGTGCTGGTGGACACCAAGTTAAGCATGAGGCAGCAATGTGCCCTTGTGGCCAAGAAGGCCAATGGTATGCTGGGGTGCATCAGGAAGAGTGTTGCCAGCAGGTCGAGGGAGGTGATCCTCCCCCTCTCCTCAGCCCTGCTGAGGCCACATCTGGAGTACTGCGTCCAGTTCTGGGCTCCCCAGTACAAGAGGGATGTGGCACTACTGGAGCAAGTCCAGCAAAGGGCTACAAAGATGATTAGGGGACTGGAGCATCTCTCTTATGAGGAAAGGCTGAGAGAGCTGGGCCTGTTTAGCTTGGAGAAGAAAAGGCTGAGAGGAGATCTTATCAACGTGTACAAGTATCTGAAGGGAGGGTATCAAGAAGATGGGGCCAGACTCTTTTCAGTGGTGCCCAGCAACATGACGCGAGGCAACGGGCACAAACTGAAACACAGACACTTCCATCTGAACATGAAGAAAAACTTCTTCCCTATGAGGGTGACAGAGCACTGGAACAGGTTGCCCAGAGAGGTTGTGGAGTCTCCTTCTCTGGAGATATTCAAAAATCCACCTGGACGCAATCTTGGGCAACTGCTCTAGGTGACCCTGCTTGGGCAGGCGGTTGGACTAGATGATCTCCAGAGGTCCCTTCCAACCTCAACCATTCTGTGATTCTGTGAAATGGCTTCAGGAATACTGTTACCCCATAGAATTAAAATGAACAAAAAAGAAAATTTTGACCCCTGTTAGTTCTTTGAATGTTCTGGTGCAGGCATTTTCCCTTCTTTCTCTGCCCTCAACTTAATTTCAAAAAATCAGATTTAGATCCATTCCTTTTAAATCCAGCCCTTCATTTGCTCACAAACTGTTTTAGTGTTAATTCGATCCATGCACCAGCCAACCCAGAAAGAGAGTAATGGAGACACAAAGGAGGGAAGGATTGAGGGCAGGAGCCAAAAAAAACAAAAAACAAATAGAAAGTCTGGAGAGCTGGATGGAGAGGCAGAGAAATGCCCTTTCAGCCCTGCAGCAACAGGCAAGTGCCAGTGCCAGGAAGAGAGGTGACCCTCCCAGCAGCTACTGGGAAGACAGTGAGATAAGGTGCTGTGGCTGGGAGCTGAAAGCTTTCTCAGAAGCACTAGGGTGAGAGGCCTTGCATGGCACTGCGTAAGGGGAGCGAGGCATCCCCAGTGTGGGGCAAGATGGTGGTGGGGAAGAGATTTGGCACAGGGACAGGAGGGTGGCTGATGGCTCAGCAGGAGCTGTGTGCTGCAGCCACATAGGGAAGGGAAAAGCTCCTTACAAGCACCTTTCTCTCCACTGCCTGTACAGGCAGCCTAGGGCAACTAAGTCATCTGGAGATGGCCATCTTGGGCGAAAGCTGGGAGAGATGAGTTGAGATGTCCTCTGGGGACAGCGATGGAGAGGCTCAGGGTGTAGGTGAGGAATTGGTGCTCTTCTCTACACACACAGAAGCACCACGCATCACTCCAGGACCCCTGTGTGTTGACCAGAGCAGCCGTGGCACCAGCTGAACGGTCCCCTAGGTGTTCAGACCTGAAGGATGTTTCTATACAAGCCCAAAATAGCCAGGATGAAACTCATGCCTGCTGAGAATGGCCTCCCAGGAGCTGCCAGAATGCCCTGGAGTCCTGCAGGCTTGGCCTCAAGTCAAAGTGAGGGAAGAGACTCCCTGTAAGGTTCAGGGTCCCAAAGACATGCCCAGCATCCTGGGTCACTCTTCCTCCCTCCACTCTGCCTAGCCATGCTGTGTGCACCATGTCCCCTTCCACAAGGGGGGACCACGTAATGAGAAGAGGCCCTGGCATGGTGTGCAGACAAGGATCGCTCTCACCCAGCTCCCTGGTCCCCAGCACAGCCCTGCTCGCAAGGGGCACGTCACCAGCTGAGCTGCTCCCACTGCAGTGGAGATGCCCTGGCTCTGCTGGGGGCTGAGCACTGCTGCCCACCTCCCCTCAGTCCCCTCTGCAGGCTGCCCCACCCTCCCACACCTCCTCGCCAGCAGGGATTTATACAGCAGTCTCTGCAGCAGTGTCTCTGGGCTCTTGGCCTCCTTCTCTGCATGTTGCTTTCTCTGCAAACGCTTTTCAGAAGGTGACTTTCCCAGAGCCATGGAGCTGGTGGTGACGGTTGCTCCTGAAGAGGAAGTAAATGACCGGGTTGGTGCTGCTGTCCCAGAGAGATGAGCCAGGGACCATCAAAAATGGGAATTTACCAATGTTTGGCATGCAATAGTAATGCTTTTTCACTACTTCTCCCTTCTTCAGACAGTCTCACGATATAAAGAACACAAGAACTGTCTGTCCAAAGTTATAGCTTGACTCTTGCACTGATGCTTTGCTTCCCAGCTGCATCCATGAGCAGCTCTAGTTTCATAGACCTTGCAGAAGATGGCCTACTGCTGCTCAGGGTCACACAGATTGAGAAATGGTCAGTCCTCTTCCATAATGCCTGCTGCTGATTTCACAACCTCCCTCAACACAGCTTCTCATTCCCCAAGGGTCCACTGTCACTGCAGAACCTCCCTTAGCACACTCATCACTACCGAGTGTCCTCTTCTGACCTCAAAACCTCTCCCAACACAAGCTGTCACCATACATTGTCCCCTACTACTTCACACTACCTGTTCTACAGTAGGGTCTCCTTGAACTCTGTAGCCAGCCTTATGACACCTCAGCAGCCACAATTTTGCAACCTCTCCTAGTGTTACCCTTCAAAACACGATGTCCGCTTCTGATGTCACAAGGTCTTTCAACACAGCTTAGCACCCACAGTATTACCTGCCACTTCATACTGTCTTTCAGCACAGTCCCTCACCACACCTCAGGCACTTCTGATTTCACAAACTCCATGAAGACAGCCCCTGGCCATGTAGCATCCATTTCAAGAGTCACAACTTCCCTCTACACCGTGCCTTGTCCCCATCCTGCCCATCATCAAATTCACAATGCACATTCACCATGGCTCTGTCAACAAACCCCTTGCCAGTATTCACTATCCAGCTGCAAAACCTCATTCATCTCACCATGCACAGTCCCTCCTTGTCCAAATCACAGCTCCCCTGAGCATGACCTGCTGCCATAGTGGTGTCCAGAGCCAGGTGCCAAGGTAAGTGGAATGAAAATGGAGAAAAGACCTTTCTCCTTTCCTGGCACTAAGCACACCCCTATGGGGAATTATTTTGCAGCAGGAGGTAGCAGCAATTCTTCATTTGGACTTGTGCATTAAGTCACCTCTGGTAGTCCATTTGGCTAGGGAAACAAAAGGACACGAATGTGATGCTAGCCAAGTTGCTGCCATGTGTGCCACTGGGTACAGAAAGTGGCAGGCTGACTCATACTAGGTTAGCAGGCCAGATGCTATTGGCCTGATCTCTGGCTTCTGTCATCTGTTGTTCCTCTTCCTTTCCCAAAGACTGTAAGACTTTGTTTACCTTCCTACCCAATACTCTTGTTTCCTGCAGTGACTACTGTTAACCCTCAATAACCTGCCCAAGACTCCAGGCGACAGTAAAGGACATTTAAGTTAGGGGACTATTTTCACCAAGGCATTTCTTTACCAGTATTTATTCTCATTAACTGTAGGATTTCTGTTTTCCGTGTGGAGATCGCTGGCATTCTGTGCAGAGGAGATGGAGACATTAACTATGTTGCTATCAGGCCATTCCACATTTCCAGAAATTTCAGCAAAACAAAGGAAAGGACAGTAGCTGAGACAATGTCTTTCCTGACATCCGTGAGGCATAAGCTACAAATACACAGTAGAGTTGAGAGAAACGATGAATTTGACTTGGGCCTTGGTTGAGATGATATGCTGATATAAATCAGCATGTCTATTTGCTTCGTTTGTTTCATTTCTTAGGTTCACCTTTGACTGCAGCTGCTCAGGTTAAGAAAGATGGGGCCCATCATGACAGTGAGATTTCTCCGCCCTAAGTTATTTTGTTTAAAAGCTAGATGTCCATTTCAGACCTAATCGCATCCTAAAATCAGTTCTGAGGTAGATCAGATGCATCTGCCTCCAGAGACATTCATTTTTTTCCGCAGAAGAGCCTAGAGTGACTAAGTCAGGGTTAAACTCACTGACTTCCATTGGCATTAAATAGGTGACGTCCTCCCTCAGTTTCCCAATTCGTAAATGAAGGATTTTTTTGACTGACTTGGTAATTCACTGACCTCTGTTAGAACATGCAAATTCTTGCAAAGAGGCTTTATTCACTGGATTTCCAGTGATGAAATTTCTGGTGAGATAGGACTTGGAGGGTCATCAAGAGGTCACCCAGGACATCTTCTGTCCCTATAAAAACTTCATCGTAACCACTCCTGAGAGAAATGAGCCCAACCTGTCCTTAAAAGACTCCTGTGATAGGAATTCTTTACCATCCCTGGAGGATGGTGACACTTCCTACAGCTTGAGGTTTCTTTCTTTTTTCCCTTTAATGAAGATTTCTCTTTTACATGTGTTTTGGAATACACAGAAGTGAAAAAAGGAGAGAAAATATCTAGATTACAAATGGACTGTTTTAGCATTCACAATGCTAGGAAGCCAGAGCAGTGGACCTAATGGCCCTTTACACAGGGGAAATCCATACAACTATCAGCTTGGAGTAAGGAAGAACTCCAAGAAGCGTTAACTGGATAGGTCCATGCATATGCTTGTCCAGTTGAATACTCAGCTACTCCTTTGAGTGTTATTTCTTATGGAGAAACCCTGAAATGCCTTTGTGATATCATTAGAAAAGCATTGACTGACAACTGTTTCTTTAAAATATATTTACTTAAACTTTTCAGTCAAGACAGAACTCATTCTCCTCCTTTGCCCCTTTCTTTCACGCCTTCCCTTCACCAAGCCTCCACACCTCCCTCCTGCAGCCCCAAGAGCCCTTCAGGTGGAAGATTTCCTGGGAGAGGGTTAAAGGTTGGTACTTAAACGGTTTTCTTCTCAGCCCTTTGTGCAGCTGCTGGGATATGAAAGCGTCATTCAGCACACCCAGGTCACATCATCCACACAGCCTATTAAACCACTTCTCACACAGGCAGGAAACATCAAGATACACTTGTGACACACGAAAGCAAGTAATAAATTAGATGGGATTGGATTATACACTAACAGCCACCTCCTAAGCAAGTTTTGGAAGCTTTCCAGAAGCCATTCTATGTTCTTTAAAGATGCTGTGCTCTAACACATTCATACCAGGGGAGACAGAAGTTGAGGAGATAAAGCTGTACAGCCCTTACACAAAAAATTAGATCTCTAAATACAGGCGAGGTAAGTTTTGCAGCTTCTCTGGCTTCTCGCTTTGCTTTGCTTTGCTTTGCTATGTTTTGCTTTGCTTTCCTCTTCCTTTTCCTTTCTTCTTGAACAAATGTGAAAATACAGAAAGGAACTTCCACTGAAGTTATCAACTGTCTCTAGTTATCTTTGGCTAGAATCATATACAGAGCTAGTTCTACAGCCGCAGATTCGATTGCTTCGATATTATTCTTTTGTTTCCCATAACCACCTGAGATTTTCGGGAAGAATGCATGCAGTAAGGAGATGGTGCAATTTCTCACCCTTTTTGAGATGTTAAGAGTACACATGAGATTCATTTTATTTTGCAGCTGATTGCATTATGTCATATAGCTCAGGTCTACCCCTGCAAAGGCACTTGAAGAGATAAGCCATAACTGGTGGCAATCCTCTACTGAATTAGTCATTCTAGTAATCCTCTTGGAGTCAACAGTAAGAAACGGGTACCGGCAGCACATGATTCATCACATCTACAAGTAGACTGGTCAGGTGTAATATGCCTAGCTTAGGTACAGGTGCCTACATGACTTAAGTCGATGAGATGAGATCAGACAGATGGGTAGTTTGTTAAATGCGGTTTGGTGGTGATGGAAAGGACCTTTTCAAGCAATATACATAGCCGAGTTGTCTGAATTGTGAATCAGTCCTTTTGTAGATGCACACCTTGTTTTTAGCTCAGGAATTTGCCATCTGCTGGTATTCAGGCATATAGTTTCCCCTGATCATTTCTCTCTTGGTCACTCCTTTCTGACTGCCTAAATATGGCCCTGCGATTGCTGTGGTATGCTTCCAGTCATGCTCTGGCTTGGATGGAGCCCAGCTATTTCTTTTCAACTGGGTACTGCACAGCCATAAAGGTGTGCTCATTTCATCCCTGTCATTTATTCTGTTGAGAAGTCTACGTCGTTGCTCAGTAGAAGGAAGAGGGGTAGAAAGGATCACGACCTGGTAAGACGAGGGAGAAACTGACCTCCCGTTGTTCTTACTGATCCTTTTCCTTGTAGAAATATCTGAAGGGGAGCCATCCATGTAAAGTTTACCCTTCTGCTTGAAAAACTTTCATCTAGTGTAAGTACAACTGTAAGCATAGGAAAAGTCCCTAACTTTGCCCACTTCCTCTCTCGGCTTCACTTTGTGGGTTTGAAAGTAATCTTGGCTTTTCTCAGTTTCAGTGTTTCCTGTGGATGCTTGATCACTTTGTGCCTGCACGAGAGTTTCTGATTATGCTGCAGATGGAAGTAGTTGGTAGATAACTTGGCTTAACTGAATCATTCTGCCGATTTGCTCACAGATCACCAGTACAAATGAGAAGACCTGGTTGTGATGTAATTCTGCAGGACTTAAAATGGTGCATTTTAACACCAGCTGACGGGGAATGTTTTGATCCTAGAAGGAAGCCCATACAGTGGATATTTTTATTAAAAGAGTGCCTGCTTTTGGCTGACCTTAAACTCTCTGTGAAGAGTTTAATCTGGTGGTTCCCAGACTTCTTTGAGCAAGGGAACTCTGGTGGTCTGGGTGCATAATGGCAAGCTAGAAACGTTACACTCTTTCTAAAGATGTAGGCTACTCATTTATTAGTGACATGTAATGCTCGATGGGTTGTAGCTGGAACACAGGGTGAACCAAAGAAGTCCCATGTTTATGCTGGAATGTGACCTTGTCTCGAATGAGAAACTGTATGGATGTAGAAATGCCTAGGGACAAGGAGCTCAGCCATAACCTAAAACAGGTGGATGGCATTACAAAAAGCTCTGAGCTACTTTCTGGCACGAAAAGGGATTATTCTCCAAAGGTCATTCTAACCTGGTGGTGCTAATTTGCTTAAGCTCCTCATAGTGAGTGGAGGAAAAAAGGGTTCTGCAAAGGACCCTAATTTAGTCATTCTGAATCAGCCTACAGAGAGACTTATACTGGCTGTTGAAGGAGTTTAGTTAGATTAGCTTCATTAAGCTAAGTTAACCCTTGAAAGCATCACGCAGAGTGTATCAAAAATCATACTAGGTAAAATCAGTACAGTGCTGGGACAGAAGATCTCACAAGAGTCTTTCATTCTTCCTTCCTCTGATAGAAACAATGCTGAGATTTAGAACAATGTGAAATACTCCATTAAGTCATATGTGCAATTTTTTTCCCCTCCATGATAGATAATCTTCCCAGAACTCGTTTTTCAGCCTGAGACATTTCATATTTACGTTTCAAAATGTATATACACAAGAGAGTGCTTTTCCCTGCATCTGGGTACATTTCCCTTCTAAACAAGAATTCAAAGATCATGTGTACTTATAAAGCAAATCATCATTCTGAGCAATATTTCCAGGTATTCTTAAAGACACCCATTTTACAAAGATTGCTGTCAGGGACTTTGTCTCCCCTGAGGGCAAACATACTGCATTATCTGCCTTGTAGTGCCCAAGGTGAACACTCTGGCCTTGTCCTTAGTGCATGGAAGGCTACCAGCCATGGAGCCAGTCCTTCAAAATCCTGGAGCACCAGGATTAAGGAACATATCACAGAGTGCACCTATCTCCGTGCCACCAAAGCCATGGCAGAAGCTTTGTACTGTGGAGAATTAAATAGCTGTGAAAAAATACATGACAGAAACTAAACACTTCATAAGCTTAATGCTAATGCTATATCTTTCTTGGTTTGTATCCACTTCTGAAATAGAACTCATTATTAATAATGAAAAAAATGCTGATGAATCATGTGTCTGTCTTTGTTTTCCCAGGTGTATAAGCTGTATATTGCATATTGCCATGCAACTGACCAACATGGAGAATGTAAGCAGTGTGAAGGAATTCATTCTTCTGGGCCTTTCAAAGAACCAAGGGGTGCAGAAAATATATTTTGTGGTGTTTTTGTTCTTCTATATTGTTATTGTGGCAGGAAATCTGCTCATCGTTGTCACTGTAGTCAGCAGTCAACGTCTGAACTCCCCCATGTATTTCTTTCTCTGCCACCTGTCCATTGCAGATATTTGCTTCTCTTCTGTCACAGCTCCCAAAATGATTGCTGACTTCCTTGTTGAGAAGAAAACCATTTCCTTTGGGGGTTGCATGGCACAGCTATTTGGGTTACATTTCTTTGGCTGCGCTGAGATCTTCATCCTCACAATGATGGCCTATGATCGCTACTTTGCCATATGCAGACCCCTGCACTACACCACCCTCATGACCAGGCGTGTGTGTGGCTGGATGGTGATGGGTTCATGGGTGGGGGGCTTTGTGCATGCCATGGTGCAGACCCTCATAACTGTTAGCCTCCCTTTTTGTGGCCCCAACAAAATTGACCACTACTTCTGTGATGTCCATCCCCTACTACAACTGGCCTGTACAGACACCTATGTTGCGGGCATCATTGTCGTTGCCGATGGTGGAATGCTTTGTTTGGTCTCTTTCACAATCCTGGTCACGTCCTACATTGTCATTTTATTTTCCTTGAGAAGGCATACGTCCGAAGGGCGGAAGAAAGCCCTCTCCACCTGTGGGTCCCACATTACTGTGGTGATTCTCTTCTTTGGGCCATGCACATTCATCTACATACGCCCATCCAGCAGTCTCTCGGAGGACAAGAGCGTAGCTGTGTTTTACACTGTCATCACATCCATGCTGAACCCATTCATCTACACGCTGAGAAATGAGGAGGTGAAAAGTGCCATGAGAAAACTGTGGAATAGAAAAGTCTGGAGTGAAAAGGGTGAGGTGTAGAACTGTGGTAACATTTTCTCAGGAGCTGAGAAAATCGAGTCTCTCTCACTATAATTCCATTTTGGAAAATTTACTGAAAGCTCCCTTTTGAAGAAAAGCTTGGTTTTAGCTGTTGCAGTAATTAGGAAGACACTGAAAGTTCATGTTTTGATTGGAATGGCATTGTAAACTCTGTGACTAGCAGGGATTCCCTTTATGTTGTCTTTTTGAATAGCACAGGCCTAGGACTGGGGCTTCCAAACACTGCTGAGACACCAGCAAATAAATAAATGAATGCTATCAAAAATATTAAAATGTGTTCCAGGCAGAGCATCCCATTAGTCCGAGCTCTCCCAGGTGTAAACTTTCCGTCAGACAAACTCCATCTACTCTGTAATCTACTCAGCTAGGAAACGATGGCCCAAGATGTCTGCAAGGCTGTTGGTCACCTGCTGCTGGAAGCAATTGTACCAAAGGCTTCCTTCCCCTTTACTTTGGAGTAAATGCCTTCTTAGGAGTACTGCATTGTCATATGCTGAATCCACGGGTTAGCAATTAAACTGCTGATATTAGATGCTGGCTGGGTCATTTGCTGATGCAGATGATATGAGGAGAAGCTTCTCCCCTTCCCATTCCAGTGCAGCAACTCTCTGCCTTTCTGCAGTAGTTCACCTGTCACTAATGCCCTCCTTCCTAGCCATCCCCTCTGCCCTTCATCTCTGCCTCAGATTTTGCATTTTAATGTTTATTACTAAAACAGAATCAAAGATCCAAGTGAAAGATAAATTGCTCACTGTAGGAAATTGTCGCCACCAAAGAAAGCATTGCGGGGCAAGGAAAGCATTGGGGGGCAAAGAAAGCATTGGGGGGCACAATTTTATGCGTCAATGAAAAAAAAATTTATTTGGGAATAATTCCTGTACTCAAGGTCTGTATGCCTTGTAGCCCAACAGGGCACATTTACAAGTCCAGGCAAAGGAAGAAACATGTATTCCAAGGGAATAGCTGGAACAGCTACTTCTGCAGGAAGGAAGAGATGTGAAGATGGAAGATTAAATCATCTCAGAGCCAGTCACAGCTGCCACAGGGAGGTTAGTTGTAGCAGCTAAGGTTCTCCACAAGGCCAAAGGAGCCACGAGGAGCCACGGGACCCTGACTCCTACCTTGCCAGGAGGAAAAGAGCAAATGAGCTGCGTGAGGGAGAAAGACATCTGTGTAATGCACTCTGAAAGTAACTAAAGCACTTTCTTTTTTCTTCCTTCACTTCATGTTCCCTATAAAAACTTGTTTGCACTTGTGTTGCACCTTAACATGGCTTAAGTGTGATTCAAGATAAGAAGGTGTTCCCTGCACAGGAGAGCGGAAGATCTACAGACCAAACCATGGGACAATGTCGCAAATGCTCTGGTTCCCCGAATGTCCTCTGCTCTATGCAGGGGGTGGCAGAGTGGGTTCCCATTTCACAGGCATGCACCAGTACACTGCGGACATCTCAGTGTCTTCTCCTCACCGTGGTGGGTTATGTGGATGGCAGCCAGCAGGACGGAACTGGGATAAATCCTGATTCTCAAGGCTTAGAGGGATAGTGTCCCTCAGGCCTGGGCCAGCATGTCCCTCACCCAGCATTCACGCTCTGTGGACACAGCTAAAGGTGGGACCATCCCCACCTATTTGTAGCAGTCTAAATTCTTCATGCAATGAAGGACAGCTGTCTAGCTGAGCACCATTGTCAACAGAGAGGGACAGGTGCCTTCAGAGGTTGGTCTGTCTCACCTGGGGTGGGGCAGGTAGAAAGACAGATGGGGCCCACTGACCCCCTTCATACTGAAACTGCTGAGGGGTTAGGGCACACGGCCAGTTCAAGCTAAGGCTTATAATTTTAAAACTGTTTTTTTTTTTTAAATCTTTTGGGGAAGAACGCCATGATTTTTCTGATTTCTCTTCCGGCTGCTGGATGCTAGCAGGCAACAGCGGGACCATAGCTTATGGAAGGCGTCAACAACAACATTTGATTCCTCTACACATTGGCCCAGATTCTTATAATGACTTAATATGAGGACTAACCAGCTGCTTCTGTATTTTGCATTGCCTGAGTAAAAATACCTGGCAAGTAGTGAGGCCTGACCACAAACATTTTTAAAGTCTTGAAATAATTTCCTCGTTTACTTCTTGTTTCAAATGTGTACAGACCAGATGTCTAAGTGCCAACAGTCATATAGCACAGTTATGATATTTATTTATGCTGCAAACATGCAATGGTAAGAGCAAGTTAATAAGAAAGAAGAAAGCATATGTGAAATATTGGCTTAGAAGGGAAAAAATATCTGACACGTGTAAGAGTCATCTTTACTCAAAAAATGTTTGATTGCAAGGGCAATGTGAACACAAACTCTTGCAAATGGTCAGCCGTGACATTGATTTTAAATAGAAATGTTTCCAAAAGAAGCACATAGCTAATACTAAATGAAGTCCATTTATCTGGACAGCATTGGAAAGCAAGCAAGAAAGCAAGCAAACCCCCACACAATGTGACGTGGTCTAGGTGATCACGCTCCACAGTCACCCTGTAGAGATTACTCTAATAGCTGTCCAAAATATATATTTTAGCTCCCCGTCCACTGATTCTTTCTGACAAAGAAAACTTCACATGCCTCTGCGATCTCATTGCTTCTGGTAAGCTTGTGCTTCTGCTGTGCAATTTACTTGAAATATTTCTGCCACAACTTCCCCATCTGGAGAGAGAGAGAGAGAGAGAGAGAGAGAGAGAGTTGTTCTTGCAGATGCTCTTGGAAGTTGTTTTTGCAGAATGAGAAATGGAGCTAGACATTCAGGCTGTCCGTTTCATCCCCTGTAGTTTTCAGCCCTGGCAGAGGTGTGGACTGCTCTCGTGACACACAAGAAGCAGCTTGGAGCTGAGAGGTTTTGATGAAACTGCCTGAAGTGGTCCGAGAGGTCATCAGAGGAGAATAGCAGGCAAACTGTTGGAGACTAGCAAATATAAACTGTGTAAGTTTGGGCCTCCCCACATTGCTTTCCCTCTGCCCATGGAGTGGCATGGAGATAGGGACAGAGACACGAAAGAATATTTCATCTGCTGCTGAAGTTGGAGGGTGGAAGAGGCAGAGATCTCGTGAGAAAGAACTGATTGACCTGTGATTGTGGAACAGGATTAAGAGCCCAAAGGACTTGCCAGTATTGTGGACACTGTTATGCAGCTCTTGCCATCTATCTTTTCAGTGTAGAAACTGAACACTAGTGATACTTGCGTACTGCACTAGAGTGCAGCAAAGGTGAATACAAGGGTGTTGGTGAGTAAAGGAGATTCAGCAGCGGTGTATTTATTACCCCAGGGGCATCACAGGTGTGTTTATGGGGGTTTCCATGCCCAGTCCAGAACTTGGCTGAGGTGTACAAAAGCCTTACTGACACATCATTAATGCAGATTATCTCCAGTATTCACCCATGTACTGTAGGAAAGGTGGTCTGAGGAAATACAAGCCCACTCTTTTGGAGACTGAGGTCACAACCCAGAAACTCATGAGCAATAACTGGAACCCATCCACACAAGATGTAGCCCAGTACAGCACATATAGGAAAATGACTCTCCTGCTTCAGGTTTCCTGGCATCCCTTGAACATGGTCTGATTTCACTTAGGGCGCCTTAAAGACAGTTTGTGCCTAAAGGCACATCTCTGCTAAACAGACATGAGGTAGGTATCCACTTTACCTCCTCGATAGTTGAAGTGATGTTAATTAGCCAGCTGCCTTGTGTCATGATGTGAATACTGACGGTTGCACAAAAATGCATGGACATTCTACCAGAGTCAGAGAGCACTAGTAAGGACTAATTCTGTTGAATTTCTTCAGAGGGTTGAAAAAGAAGGTACGTTCACTGCTTGAGCAGAATTCCTTAGGGGATGACTAGCGTGTTGAGACTCAAATCAAAACATGCACTATCCTTCTCAGTCGGTTTTTCATTTCCAAATCAGCACTTCAAAAGTGGATGTTTAGGGAGCCTAGTAACTAGTCTTCCTTTTTAAAAGGGGCAAAGATCAGAAATATGAATCTGGAGGATATTTCCACCAACTCCCTCAAATAAATAAACGGAGCTCGCTATTACACACTTCAGTAATGCATTCTGAGTTAGATATCAACTGTCACTCCTTGAGAGAAGCATTGACTTTGAAAGGAAACTTTCCCCAAAAGACATAAAAGCGAATATATTGATATTGAACATACCGGTGATCGATATGGATGTGTACTGATAACACTGTGTTTCTAATGCCATCACAGGTGGCTTTATTCTGTGCTTCAGGTCCTGTCTACGTGACGTATATGAAGAACAAGAACAATGTGATGGAGTTTGTCTTCCAGGTACTCACACAAGATGATGCATTAGCAAAAGTATGCTTCACATTCTTCTTAGTCTTCTATGCCACTGTTATTCTTGGAAACCTGCTTAGCATCATCACTATACAGAACAGTCAACAGCTGGACTCTCCCATGTACTTCTTCCTGAGCTACTTGTCCATTGTAGATATCAGTTACTCTACTGTCACAGTTCCCAAACTCATTTATGACCTTCTTGCTGAAAAGAAGACCATCTCTTTTGTGGGCTGCATAGCACAGCTCTTTGGGGTCCATCTCTTTGCCTGCATGGAGATGTTCATCCTCATAGCAATGGTGTATGATCGTTACACTGCTATATGCAAGCTGCTTCATTATACAAGCATTATGAACAAGCATGTGTGTGGCCGGCTGGTGGCAGCTTCGTGGGTGGGAGGCTGTGTGCACTCCCTGGTGCAGACCCTGCTCACCACTCAGCTATTGTTTTGTGGGCCCAATGAGATCAACCACTACTTCTGTGATGTACACGCTTTGCTGAAGCTGGCCTGCACTGACACCTACGTGGTTGGTTGCATCGTGGTTGCCAATAGTGGTCTGATTTCCTCGGGCTCTTTTGTTGTTCTTTTTGTGTCCTAAGTCATTATTTTGGTCTCTTTGAGGACACGCTTTTCTAAAGGGTGTCTCAAAGCACTCTCTACCTGCACCTCCCATATCACTGTTGCACTTCTGTTCTTTGGGCCATGCATTTTCATCTATATGCGCCCTTCCACCATCTTCTCAGCAGACAAGAGTAGAACTGAAACTAAATTCAAGGTTTCATGTAGCTCTCATCTTTCTTTGGAAACTGTCAGTCAAAAGGATGTGAGCATATTGTCACCAGTCAAACCCGAGCCTTTGGGGTGGTATTGGGGCTTTTACCTTTAGACACCTTAGAGCTGTGTAAGTCTCAGGTCTAGGCTTCTCCTGGCATTAAGAGGAATAAGTAAGTATTTTGAGAGGTTATGCTTTCCCACTAGCTCCTACGAGCTTCGGAGAGTGGTGTCTGCTCACGTTTCTACACAAAAAAAGTGATGGTGGTGCTAAGCTTCCAAGAGAAAGCAAATCCTTCAGTGTGGCACAGCACAAGCAGGTTTCATCTCACATATATTGGTGTGCTGACATGAGGTGCCTCAACTTGAGAGAGCTGCTGAAGACAGCAAGAGACCTTTGAGGGGACTGCGATTCATTGCATGGTAAAATAGGAGCATGAGAGGAGCAGGATGCTGCACTAGGTGTCTGCCTTACAGTGAAGGGTGACATACACTGTACGAGACTTTCCAAGGCTCCCAGGAACACTGATGGACACAGAGGCCATTTCCCAATGCCAGGCATTAACTCCGATTTTCATCAAACTGTGCCAGCCTGGTGTCTCTGGGAACGCTTCATTTAAAGGAGCTCTGCTAACACCTTTCCAAGGCCTTGACCTTATGTCATAGCTGAGCTTTATAATCTATCAGAGCAGCAATCCAAGCATGGTTAAATACCATAGTCAATGATGGAGCCACAATCCAGTTCAATTGTCGGGACATTTTTCACCGCTTTATTTAGAGACTGGATTTGAAGAGACAGCAGCTCTTTAACATTTTAAATTCCCTAATTTTGTCTGGGTTTCTCGAGGTGGAGACTAAGGCATAGGTGAATGCAGGACTAAGATGAATGCGGGGCTTATGAAAATCTGTTCTTTTTGATGATATTTGTCAGAAAGCATATTTAGGTTTGAGATTGTGATTCTTGATTGAAACATGCTGCCGGTTCTGCTGATGCTTAGCTCTAGATGGCTTTGACTATCTTAAACATCAGCGCAGAGAGAGGTGTGCAGACATGACTCATTGCTGTGCAGGGAAGCTCTTTGATGACGATCTACCTGTCTTTTTCTGGAAGAGTAGTAGTGTACATTGCTCTTCCCAGAGACCTGTAAACATACACAGGAAAATAAAATGATGCCTGTGATTTCTTTTCAAGCTATTTCCTTCCTTTGAGCTGGGAGTCCACTGAAAAAGACAATTTTGGACACCTCAGAAATCTGGTTTAAAAATCTCTCATCTCTGTTCAAGATAAGGACAGCGCAACATTGATATGTGCAAAAACGGTGAACTTCACATATATGATGATACTTAATAATCAGAAACAAGAGATAAACCTTGAGCTTCAGCCTCTGCAGCAACAGAAAGATGACAACTAGCAGCACCAAAAGGCTACATTTTCAATTTCTTTTTCCCGCTTTTTAGGACCGTCAGGCCAGTGGGATAATAGTGCATATAGTCCAAATGCTTTTACTACCCGTGCATATTCTAATTTTAGCATTACTGAGATAAATGGCTTCTGAGATAGTGATGGCCTTTAATCGTCACTACTTGATCAAAATTCAGACTATAACATACTGAAGAAAAGTTTTCTCCCCAGCCGTGTGTCTTTGGGCAAAAATAATGATGTTTCGCAGTCATATCAGCTCTCTGTAAAATATGCTGGCAGCAGTTTGAAAGAAAGAGACTTGTAAAATCCTTCTTTAAGGTGCCATAGATGATCACAGGGACACAATCTTTGCTATAGTTATGCACAGCTTTAAGGAGAGGAAGTCAGGGGAAATAACAGCCCTAACAGGCTTGCAGTGAAATGCAAAGGGAATCCGCGAGACCTCTTTCCATCCCCCTTTGACTGTAAACCTTATGCAGAGGCAGGAACCTCTCACCTGTCTGAGATTAATTCTGTCACTTTCAGCTCAATAAAGATTTCAACTCCTTCTGCCAACTGAGGGACAGCATTTGTAAACTCAGCCAGAAGGGATGAAACATCTACTAGTGATAGAACACCTATCCTTAGAGCTAGCTTAGTTGAATTGATAAAAGGATTCCAAAGCCTTTCCCAACTTTCTCATCTCCCAGAAATGATTGGTCGTTTATTCTCAAAATCACATTGATGGCAGACACGTTGTTGGTAAGTCACCATCTTATTTCGGCATTCTTTTAAGTGAAAGAACACTGCAGCTTGATTAACTTTCAGATTATGTCCAATGTCCTTAAAATAACTACCGGTTCACTCAGTTGCCTCAAGTGGATTGCTGATATGTGGAGATGAAAAGCAGGAATAAGTTCTTGTTACTTCACAATGGTAGCAAAATTAGAAGTCAATCTTTTCTGCATTTCTGTAGTTTTTTCATGTTTCCAGGCAGAAGGGGAAAAAGGAGGTAGTAATGAGTGACAGAAGAGGGAGATTTAACAGGAGAGGGACAGTTACTTTCCCTAGTGTTTGGGGGGCAAAAACACGGGTGTCTGTTCTCCAAGATTTCCTTTCCAGAACTTCAGGTTCTGTGTGTTGCACTGGAAGAGGCTACTCCTTTCAAATACTGAAGACGTAGCAGAAATGGCCATAAATTCAAATCACATTGCTTTTCTCCTCTTGAATATCTTTGAAAGCTTTTTCGCATCTTGACGGACTGGTGGTTTTCCTACATGAGCAAACGTTCCTAAAAGAACAGAGAACTGCAATTCTGTGCCACGCACTCCTCAGGCAGGAGTCCTGGTTGTGCTTGGAACTTGCAAGTTAAAAGTCAGGATTCCTCCAGCTTTCAGCAGCAGAGGAACACAGTCTTTCAAGATAGAAGTTGCAGATACAACCAGTTAAAAGTCCACCTAAAAGCACTTCTAACAATTAAGTACCTTTCTGAATCTCACCCTTGGAAGCTGATCAAATCTTCCTTGGAAGTCCTACTCTTTGTACCAAGGTTTTGATAAATTCTCCCCAAACAAAGTTCTCTTTCTAACAAGTCTGCTGAAGTTTCTCTGATATGACCTAAAACTCTCCTCAGAGCATCCTTCACCTCCTTATTCCTTAGGCTGTAGCTGATAAGATTCAGCACTGGAGTCACCACTGTAGAGAACAGAGGGGCCCATTTATCTCAGTCCAATGAGTAGCTGGATGTTGGGCTACTGCACATAAAAACGGTGCTCCCATAAAACAAGAAGAGAGCTCTCAGATGGGAAGCAGAGGTGGAGAAGGCTTTGCATCTGCCCTTGGAGGAGTGGATCCTCAGGGTGGTGGAGATGAGGTAGATGGAGGAGATGAGAATTGCCAGAGATGTGAAGATGCCACGAAACACACCAAAAATGTGAAGTACCATCTCTTTGCTATAGGTGTCAGAGCATGAAAGCTGGATCCTAGGGGGATGTCAAAGAAATAATGACCGATAACACCAAAGTCACAGAAAAAGAATGTGAAGGTGGAGATAGTTTGCGCAAGTGCGTGGACAAAGCCAATGAAACAGGAGATGATTACCATCTGTGTACAGGCTTTTGAGGACATGACAGTTGCATGAAGGAGAGGGTTACAGAGAGCCACATGCAGTCATATGCCATTACTGCCAGCAGCAGACACACAACACTAGCCATGAGGAGACAAGTGAATAGCTGTGCCACACAGGCACTGACTGAAGTGGCTCTCCTCACTGCTGAAGAGTTCACCAGCAACCTCGGGGAGATAGCTGAGGAGTAACAGAAATCCACAGAAGCCAAGTTACTGAGGGAAAGGTACACAGTGTGTGAAGCCGGGGGATCAACCTTCATCTACATGATCCTTCCAAGATTCCCTATTAATGTGCTTAAAAAAAGCGGGTTACCTTCACCTCTTGGCTTTCTGTTAGTCCAGAGAGGATAAACTCAATGGCCACACAGTGATTCATCTCAGGCATGTTGCTAGCACACTCATGTTATCTCCCGACAAGAAACTGGTTCAACACCTAGAAGTGATGGGAAACTGGCAACATACAATTGATTGTCTCAGTAGCCACAAGGAAGTATGGAGCATTTTCATCATAGCTTCTGACTAGACTTCTTTAATTACGCATTGAAATGACTTGTGATACAAGGGAGTACTCTTCCTATTTTTCAGGTGAGCTAAGAAAGCGCAGAAAGATAAAATAATTTATCCAAAAGGCAACAGCAGCACTGTGAAACACCAGTCCTAGTCTGGCACTACAATGGTTTTCGTGTGCCCTCTTTCTCCTCTTTTAAGGAAAAAAGTCTGCTTTTCTTGAGGACATCTATGGAGCACTCTTCTCCCCTCACTCGTGGCCACGGTTGGGTGTACAGTATCATCCAAATGGCCCACTCCAAGGGCAATGGCCCGCTTGTTCCTGAAGATACATGGTCTTGACACTAGTTCAGACATCATTCTTTCTGTATTGCAATCACCAATACATTTTTGCCTATTAACTAACTCCCGTGGGCATTGGTAAAAGTGTAGTTATAGCTCAGTATGGGCCACAAAGTCCATTAACAGGACAAAGCAGCCCCCATTCAGCCTTGCTGAAATAGGAATATAATGGTTAGGCTGCAGCTGTGTCAACTTGCTAAGACCTGCCTTAATTACATGGACCTCCACCACCCTGACCTTTGGGACTGCAACTTGTAAACATACAAATAACAAATCCACATCCTGTCAGAAGAAAGTAAGAGTTTCCTCTCTTGAAAGAAATGGCGGCAAGCACTAAATGGCAACAGCAGCAGGAAAACTCAGCTTTGCATCTTCCCAAAGAGGAGGAGATACCACAAGATCCTCCAGGTTTGGCTGAGAAAGGATTTCTCATTTGCTTGCATCCCTGTTGTCAAGGGAAAGTGGCCATTTTCTGCTCAGGAATAAATTGGGAAGAGTCACCAAATGAAATACTGATCAGTTTTATCCAGTAAGACAAGAGTAGATACTGTGGATACCAAGCCAGTTTATTCCCCCCTTGAGCCAAATCTTCAGAAGTACTTGCCCATTTCAAGAAGCAGACAGCAGGATTAAAACCAGCCTATAATGGTTAGGTACACAGTTTAAGTGAGCAAAATGCTTACCCTGCTTAGATGCACAAAAGACCAGACTGCCTTTACACACTGAGTTATCTTTGCATAGCTGACTGTTGTTTATCTCCAACCTACCCAACCTTTTCTACCCTAAAGCACAGCAAGTAGCCCCGTTAATTCTCAGAAAAGGGCTTCAATGAGCTTGCTATCAACAGGTTGCTCTCTTCCATGGACTACTTGGGAAACTGAAGGAGGAAATTTCCCTCTCCTGCCCCAACGTGAGTGATCAAACACCGGATTAGGTGCAAATTTGTACAATCTCCATCTGTGCTGCCATTTAAAATTCAGCTGGATCGGGCCGGAGCAATCTGATCTGACTGAACCTGCTTTGAGGAGGAGGTTGGACTTGATGACCTCCAGAAATCCTTCCCAACCTAAATGATTCTATGATTCTATCTGCAGATTGAAAATGATCTTTTTGATCTCTAAAATGAAGAAATAGGCCTACCTTCCTTGCATGAAGGTGCGAGATATTTTATGCTGTATTGACCCCAGAAATAAACTCTTATTTCAAAAGCTACAAACATTTCATGTACCTTCGTAAGAGTGAGTAGCTTCCTTCTTCACTTCAAAGACATCTTACTGAAACAAATCAGAAGATTTATCTAAACAGAAAAACTTTAGGACTTCAAACTTGCAATAGAGCCCCTCCCTGCTCCAGATAAATGCCCAGATAAATGTTCTTTGCTTCGATGTTTGCAGAACTATGCAATTCGGTACTGCCTTTAGAGCAACAGCTCATTCTTTTCCCTATATGTTGCAGCTGACCTGCAGCCTGGGCGTTGTGAAACATTAGTGGAGTGACACACTGAGAAACAACTTCAATATGAAATGTGATATTCTAACACTCAGCTTGCCGCTTTGGAACTCTTTCTTCAGAAAAATGGTGTTACTGAAGTACTTGGTGTATTTATGACTCTCGATGCAGTTTAATGTCTGTAAATTAGATCTCCTGCAAGACACCAGGCCTTAATTAGGAGTCTCAGCAGGTGCACTGTAATGAAGAATCTTTCTGTGAATTAATTTCCCCTACCCTTGGTTAGGGGTCTAGTCAACATCTATTCTGGGCTCCCCCTATAGACAAAGGAAGCAATATCTCCTTCAAAGGACAATTCATCCCATCTTAAGATAAGTGTGATAAGCAGAAGGAATCATCCTCTAAGGGTGTCTTTGTTGTCATTGATTATAGGACATGCCCATCTCATTCCCTGCCCTTACTACTTTTTACTAGTGAAACTGATGACATAAGTGTCCTAGCAAATTCAGTGAACCCTGGTCATGCCTGTCCCTATCAACTCTCCAGAAAGCCCAAGTACCTTGGATTTAGATCATTAACTTCCAGATGACTATAGCAAAAGAAGAGTAATTTCACCTGGCATGAGTAATTCCCTAGCCCATGAGACTAAGGGACAGGGTAAGAAATAAGAAGCACAAAATAGCTGCACAGTAATTGCACAGTGGAAAGAAAGCCTCAGCATCCTCAAACTCACCGCTGCTCCTGTTACTGCCATTCTTTCTTCTCACCTTGGCATCTCTATCTTCCTTGCTTTTTTGCACCTGATTTATCAGCCAGATCTCAAGGGTAAGGAATAAGATCAATTGAACACAATTAACAAAGCTTTAGACTGCAAACTTTAATATAAATTCCTTTAATAATAACAAGACCATATTCACGTAAATAGCAGTACAGTGTAAGATATCAGAGGAATCAGTTCTGCTTATCTGACTCTGAAGAGCTGCAGTGCAACTCTGTGGAGTTGAAGTATGCCATCTGAATGTGAATCTATCTCTGTTATTAATTATGATCAAACTTGATAATTCTTCCTCTCATTAAAATGCACAGTCCTGATACACAGTTAGCTGGTTTTTCCACAGAAGACTCCTGTTGTCTCTAATAACACATCTACCCTTGGACTCGTGTCCTTTGTTAGATAACCTCTTTGGCTCATGGACCATCTAGTTTCAGGCAGCCTGCTCATCTGTGGAGCAGATATTTTGCTGTGATAACCTGTTCATCTGTGGACCATCCAGGCTCAGATTATGTGTCCATCCATCGGCGTAGATTTTTCTTCAAATGCAGATAGAAAATTCTTCAGGTAGGTAATCGCTGGTGATTTGCTTAGAGTTCTGGTGCCTCTGCCTTAACACTGCCTTTGTACTTGCACCCAATCCCACATATATTTTTCTTCTAAGGTCCTTGAATAATTAACTCTTTTGAAGAAAAGAAAAATAATGGTCTATTGGAAGATGTTGACATAGATATCATGCTTTAGTAACAGCTTGCCATTAACCTCTCTCTGTTCTTGCAATATCACTGGACACTTATTGAAATTACTTTATGATAAGATGATGAAGAAAGCTGTTCTGGGAAGCTGAGGAGCCTTTGAGACATACGAACAAAGACCCTTCCCCTGATTCTGGCAGGAGTTTAAGGACATCTCTACCTGCCAGAAAAGCTAGCTTACTTGTGCTACTTTGAGGGCTTAGAGGTTGTTCGACAAACTGTTGGCCTTCAGAGCAGAGAGCTGAATTGGGTTACTCAGCTGAAGAGTGATCTGCTCTGACTGTCCCTAGCAGCGAAAGTCATCAGTGGGGCTTAGGCAGGCAGAAATGTCCCAGGTAACGCAGCCTTAGTTAGACTGTGCTTACAGTGGCTGCTCGTGTTGTGGAGTGGGGGCGACTCCTGGGACAACGAATGTGCAGTGCCATGTGTAAGATGATGAGTGAGGGAAGCTCGTCTGTTTGGGCTGCACCGTGAGGTCTGCAATGTATTTGCATTGGACCGAGTCCTCTTCCAGACTGCATTAGACTGGCAATGTAATGGCTTCCGGAGTTCTCGTCTAGACTATGTGAAAGCCGTGGTGTTCAGGAGATAGCTGGGTTAAAAGTGGATCAGCAGGTATTGCTTGTCTGGGTTATTTATCTTTCTTTGCTGTAGTCCTCTCTCACAGTTTAGTCAGAAATATCTGAAACATCCATGGTATTCTAGGAAGCATGAAAATGTTTGCTTGCAGAAAATTTGTACTTCTAGATGCTGCCAGAGTTGCTCTGGGAACTGACTGGTTATTGCTTAATGACACCTGTCAGTCTTAATGATAAAGCTATGGATATGGAAGAGTGGAACATATTTCTTCCTCAGACACTACGTTTACACATTAAGGGGTCTAAGTGGTTCAGGATGGGCAGAATGGGTTGCTCTGAGTGATGACCCCCAGTGAGAGGGAGTGTAGCTTTTTATGGGACCTTTACTTGCAGTCCTTCCTAAGGATAGGGAAAAATGGTCTTACACCCATTTGTCTAATAACTCTGTGTGTTGAGGCAGTGTTATAGCAGGTTCTATTTCCTTCTCTGTGCTACTTCCATGGCCAAAGCAGCTGAGACTGAAGTCTTTCCCTACTGAAGCCAGTGGCTTTTTGTTCTCTACGAGCCAGCTCCCTGAGTCAGATGGAATGCGATCCAAAACCAGAACTCAGGGCAGCATTAAGCTGCATTAACATGGACTTGAAATAATTCCATAAACCTGAGCTGGTCACTCTACACTCTTCCTGTAATTCATAGATATAAATATAGACCTTTCAAGGGAGACAGAGACAGGTGTGATCAATCTCTCTTCCAAAACTATGGAGGCAAACAGACTTTTATTTGCCTTCATGAGCTATAGAAAGAGCCTACAAGTTTGGTTTATGCTTTGGCAGCTCATTAACAGAAGTCTAAACTTAAGTAGGATGAATCCCAGCCTCAGCATTTGTAAAAAATTCTTCTGTGTGCACATTTTTAGCCTGCGATGCATGTGAATTGGTTCAAGGATATTCACCCACAACAAAAGAGGGTAGGCTGTCCCTCAGGACCACCTGCTGTGTGGTAACTTTGTTCTTGCATGGAAGACTCGAGTCGCCCACATCACTAATACTGTAAAGAGTTTAAGGTGCCTGACGAATGTGACCCGGTTTTACTGAAAGGTTAATGATCACCTTCAGACTGTGAGTCAGGAAAAAAAAGACTACAAGGATGTATGAGGTAAGGGAATGGAAATAGAACATGGAAGCGATACTGCTGAAGTGGTACTAGTTAGCAACAGTCGAAAACAAAGCTGGGATATCTTCAAGACATCAAACTTGAAAGTAAAAACTTAGGTGAAAATAATCACCGTCAAAAGTGCCACAATTGTACTTTCTCACAGTAAAACTGTAGCTCTTGCTATTACAGAAAAGTCTTTAATATTACAGTTATTTCTTTCTTCACTTCTGCATTCACTTTTCTCCTACTTCTGCTGCATAACGAGCAATTATTTCAGAATAAATTCATCCATGAACAGTTGTACTCATCATTTTAATTTTTTAAGCACCTGTTCCAACTCCTTTGGAGGTTTTATTGACTGACAAACAATTTTCTCCATGTAGCAGTCTGTTCAGTGCCTCATTTTGAGGACCTCCTTGGTCCTCAAGCTGTAGACTGTGTGGCTTACCATTGTATAAAACACAGACATCACCTGGTCTTGGTCAGGCAAGGAGCCAGAGCTGTGGGGTGTGTAGCTGGAGTGCCAAAGGATATGGCAAAAACTATCAAGTTCACAGGTGGAGAAGGCTTTGTGCCTTCCCTTGCTGGAGTGACACTCCAGGATGGCAGAGATGATGTAGATGTAGCAAAATGCGTACCTGCAGTATGACAAAGATGTCACCTAAGATGCAAAATGCTGTGAGGATGATCTTGTTAACCCCGATGTCAGAGCAGGAGATACCACAGATCAGGGGTACCACACCACAGAAGTGACTGGTGATGCTGGAATGGCAGAAGGACACCCAAAAGGCACAGCTGCTGTGTATCATTGAGATTAGAGACCCACAAGAGTAAGAACCAAGTCACAGCTGGATGCTGAGGCTTCAAAACATGACAGCTTTGTATAGCAGTGGTTTCCAGCTGGTCATATGCCATCACAGCCAGAATGAAACATTCATTGGTGCAAAATGTAGAGAAACAATACATCTGGGCAGCACAGCCACCAAACGAGACAGCTTTGCTCTCTGCTAAGAGACTGGCCAGCATCCTGGGGGTGATGACTGAGCAGCAGAGCTCTAAGACTGCCAAATGGCTAAGGAAAAGCTATTTGGGAGGATGGTTTGGGGAGACAATCCTTATCAATGTGGTCAAGCCCAGATTTCCAACTACAGTCATCAGGTAAATAATTAAAAGCATTACAATGAGAGTGGGCTGTGCTTCTGCCTTGTTGATTAGATCTAGGAGGAGGAACTCAGCTACTGTGGTGTAATTTTCTGCTGCCGTTTTGCTCAGATATTTGTTCACATTAGGTAAGCAATCTTGTCTTGATACACTCTGGAGAACAACTGGCAAAAACCGATCATGATCATATGCTCCTGCTAGCGGTGACCAGCTTACTTCCTTTGGTCAATGAGGACAATACTGATTTCGTCCAAAATGCCATTCTGAAATGGAATCACTTGTCTGTGTTATCCCAAACCAGCTGTAACATACATTATCTACCTAGATTGTTCCAGTGTGAAGCTGGAGCACTATGAATGCCACTAAGTCACAGTCTAATAGTGGTAAATACATACGTATCAATGTTCAAGAGCTGTTAGTGGGAAGTAGGCTAAATGAGACTGGAAGCAGAAGAAATAGTCTCTGACAGATCTTAAAGAGGTAGTAACATTTCCCAGTTCTTTGAATTCTTAAATCAAAATTACATATGCTAGTGAGCATTTCAGTTACTACTGTTTCCAGGGTCTGAGGGCACTAATAGGCCTTAATGGGCCTGATCATCCTCGCCTGAGGCAGCCACTTGCACCTCCTGCCCATGGGCCCAGGAGCCCCATTCAAGCTCAACCCCGGGCCTTCAGTTTCTGTCTGAGCTGCCCTAGAGGAGCACTGATCTCCAGCTCAGCTCAGCTCAGCTCAGCGTGCAGACTCCATTGCTCTGGACCCTGCCCTGTGGGCTGACTTCCCAGCTTGACCCTGCACCTATCTTGTCACTTTGGGCCTGCCCAGTAGGCACTGGACTCTCTCTGTCCCTGTTACCCTCACCAGGCCTGATCCTGGCTCTGACCCGCAGGCTGACTTCTCAGCTTGACCTCATACCTGCTTCATCACCAGGAACTCTCCTGGTCATCCGGACTCTTGGTTGAACTCAGCTACCATCTCCAGGTCTTCTCTGCCCACCTGGCTCAGGGCCAGAGGGACAGGCCCTGGCTGCAGCCTCCTGAACTTATCATTCTACACATCCTGAACAGGGAAAAGGAAGGAAAAAATGGGCACTTCTATGGCATAACTCATCTCATCATGTAGCAGATGTCTAAGATACTTAGATGAACCATTCTGTAAAAACACCTGTTACTTTTTTCAAGGATTCCTAGACTGTAACATTCTAGTTCCACATTGTCCTGAAATGATGTTTTGCTAAATTGAAGTCTACTTTTAAATATAAACAGATTTTATCTCTGTTATTTCTGTTTTGTATAACAGAGATGGTTTCTTTCCAAAATGTTGAGAAGATTTGGATTATTCCACTCTTGGTAATACCCAGCACTCTGAAAAAGAAGGAGAACAGGCTTTTGTCGATCTGGTTAATGATGGAGCTTCTATATGTATGTATAGACATCTGGAGATCAAGGGTCATATGGCTCAGATATCTTTCTCAGCTCCAATATTTCAGGATACATGAGAAAGTAACCGGGTTATAATTACACTCACTGACTTGGATTCCCCAGTTGGAAGGACAAGATGTGAGGTTTTTGCTGTCTGCGCTTTGGCTGTCTATGATGTAAGAGATATGATCTCAGAAGTAATCGACTTCACCTAAACTCTGCATCTCGTGTTCTTCATAGTTTACAAAGAAGATTCATGGATCCCGGGCTATGAAGATGTCCCTTCTAAGAAAAGATGAACAGTGCCCAAGAAGTGCCCCCCCCCTTTTTTTTTTGTTTTAACCTTAAAGCAAGATTAGATTGGTGAGGTCAGATGGACTCAAATCTGCTGCAGAGGTTTAAATCTGGGTAAGATAAATCAATGATGTGCCCACCTATGACTGGAATAAGCCAGGACAGCCTTTTGCTCAAGCCTGTGACTAGATGCATAGTCAACTATCTGAAAAGAGCATGTCGGATATTTTTGTGCCACAACACTCAGATATGATGCAATGCAATGTTGGTCAGTACAATATAATACAAGATAATACATTAAAACAAGTAGCAGCAGTAAACAATAAGTATCACCTATTTACAAAATAGAAGATCTCCAAATGATGTCTATATATAACTGATGGTATTATCAACAAACGTTGAAAAACGGAAACTTTCTCAGCCATCTTACTTATTTCGATTCCCCATTTTCAAACAAATACATAGGGTCCAAAAACTTTCTCAGCTCTGTGGACATGCTATGATCGTGCTTTGCCACCAGATGGCGAAGGCACAAAAATGAGTGTATATAAATGTGTATTCACTGGTGCTGATGTTTTCCGGTACGTTGAAGACGGCTATTTTATTTGTTGGATTTTCTTTAGCCATAGTAGGGCGCTATATTTTAAAAAACTTTTCTGAAAATTGTCATAATTCTCCTGCACAAGTTAATTATGAAAAGTCATACAAGGGGACATCCATAGGTAAAGGAGGAAGTGACACAATCCAGTATTATAGCTGGGGAGGCAGCACAAGTATTTGGGGAAGCAGAGTAAAGGGAAGACAACAGGATTTTCTTCTGTGAGGTGAATTGAATAACTGTGAAACTTCCACCTTGCAGGAATTAAGTTACTGTGCTCCTTCAGCAAATTATCCATTAAGAACATATTAATTAAGTCACCAAATATGTCAAAAGTTCAACATCTGCCAACAAGATAAATACAGGGAGTTGCATTATCTGTTTGTGTTAGACTAACTGACTCTTAGGATTCAGTTCATCTCGCCTAAATTCAGGCATCCTACTGAAGTACCTCATGCTGGTGCCTGGGTGGTTGGAGATCTCTCAGTAGAGATAAAAGGGAGAAATGGGTGAGGATTGTGGGTGAAAACGCTCATGTCATCTACCAGGAAGCATGTAGAAGCTTTGTCTGAATCTAATCTAATCATCTAAACCCCCTCTGTACTCAACAGAGAGAGACAGGCAGTTCCTGGAGATGATTCAACTTGTCCTAAGGAAGAAGCGCTCTGTGAAGATGCTAACTTCTTTCTCTCTGATGAACACAGAGGAAGCCTGATTAGCTTTAAATAGGTCACTTGCATACAGCTAAAGCTCAGCAAGGGAGTCTTCCCGTATGTTTTCCCCAAGTATTTCACACCCATGAGCATTTGAAAGAGTAATCATGGAGCCTGGCCTCCTGCATTGCTGTGGTATGGAAATACGGTGTGATGGCATGGCGCAGAACTGCAGGCTTGGGAGGGTAAGGCTGGTGGATTTCCAGGGAAGGGTTTTTGTTTGTTTGTTTGTTTGTTTTACACATGCACGTGCAATTTCACACATGCTTTCTCCATGACATGTTGATTAGGCTCCATTTATCCCAGATTTCGGGATGTGCATAGTTTACCGTGCACATAAAGACAGTCAGAACAGCACACGGTGCAGCTCAGTGTGATATTTCAGAGAATGTGAAATGCATCTCCTGGACAGAGCTGTGCAGTAGATCCAGACCCATCATGGATCTTGAGCACATGCCACATGTCTATACAGCAGATGCGATTCATCTCCCTGCACTTAAGCTATTTAAAAGTTAGGTGACTAAATCTAATCTAGTTGTCTAAACTGCCTTTGTAGTAAGAAAAGGAGACAGGCCATTCAAGAAGATAATTCATCATCTCTCTCTTGCAAACTCATCTTACAGGGACGTGGGACACTTTCCATTTCCACTCATTTCCTGCTGGTATTTTAAATGCTATCTTAAATTTGCCCTCACTCCCACACCTGCAGAAAGAGAAGGAAGGTCAGAAGCAGTGGGGGAGTCATTGATATTCCTGGTGGAGGCTGCTCTCCAAAGATCTCCCATCTTTGGGCAAATAGTGTTTCTCTTCAATAGTGAATTCCTACTTCTCTAATCTTCCTTTTGCATGAGAGAGCAATGTTGAAACATTGAAATGTCTTCTGGGTCAATTATGCTAAATTTCAATTGAGAAAAATAAAAATGCTTCACTTTGATCATTTTGAATCATTTAATTTCAATAAAGAAATTATTAGATATTTCAGAATGTATACCATAGACATTGCAATACAGTCATATAATATGTAATAACAGAGTGTGTTTTGAATTAAATGAAGCTAGACAAGAAAGTAGGTATGAAAAATGCTTTGGAAACTGGAAGTGCTTCTCCATCTCAAATGTAACAATGGATCAAAGTCAAACTATACCAGCTGACTAGCTGGGCAGTTGGTTTAAAAGGAAGTGCTAAAAACATGGGAATAGGAGCACTTACAGAGATTATTTATTTATTTATTTATTTATTTATTTTTCCTTGGGAGATGTTGTGCTGGAAGTGGAAAGGGGACCTGGCACTGTGGGATGCGAGGAGGAATACCGGGGCTATTAAGGTAGTGGGAATTCTGCATGTGTGTCCATCGCATGCATCTCTAAGCACAGGAGGTTTATCAACTGGAAATAACTGAGTATGTAATTACCTCACAGGAACAGCTTTTGGGAAAGAGGTCTTCAGATATGCATGGGGGCCCACATTTGTTTGCCCTCTGCTTCCCTTTGGACCCCTCCATCTTCCTTCCCCTCTGGGTGGCCCAGGGCCCCCCAGGTGCCTTTCCGTGTTCCCCAGAGCGCTCCAAGTGCCTCTGGGGGCTTTCCAGCCACTGCACGAAACATGGCTGAAACGCAGAAAGCCTGCATTAGAAAACACTGCCAAAGCTTTAGTTTGGGTCGATGGGCAGTTCCTGCTGCTGGGCACAAGGCCGCGATAGCTCCTGGTCTTGGTGTACACGGCCACCCCCAGCCCAGAGCGACCATCGTGCCTCTGAGGAAATCAGCCTCATTGCACAGCTCCAAACTCTCCTACAGGACAGGCCTGGCTTTGGGACACTCAACAGCAGGGTCTTTGTGGTACTAGCTGTTGTGTTACCTGCACTCATCTCCCCAGGGACACTGTACTTTGTTCCTGTGTCTAGGAGCATCTTCACTTTCTGAAGTATCCAGGAGCTATTTGATTCCTAAAACTGCATTTGTGAGAACCATAGGAAGAAAGCATTTGAGATATTTGATTTGTAGCAAATCCATACTGAAGCCTCCTTTTGGGGGGGGGGGGGGCGCATGCCTTTTTGTTTGTGTCTCCAAGAAATTATCTCATGTGAAAGCAGTATTTGTTTCTTTTCCGTGTTAAAAAAAATATACCTATGTAGCTTCTATAAGGAGCCTTACTGGAAGACGTTTCTTGATGAAGAGTTTGACATGGCAAAGTGGTTTCTAGCTCACTTCTAATGTACAAGGAAGAAGACTCTAGTCAGTTGGAATATCAGAGCACAAAAGGCCCGAAGGAGCTGTCACAGGTCCCGAAGGGGCTATGAGGCTGTCATTTGGCAGCGAGAGGAGCAAGCGTAATGGAAGTAGTATGGAAGTAGAGGCAGTCTGTATGCAGCACAGGTCTCTCTTTGGGGTACCTCATTGGGCTTCTCAGTAGGATAAACAAGCCCGTGCATGGCTCCACACAACATTGCAGAGAGCAGTTTACATCTTCATTTCTGGGCCTAAGTGTCTCTCCAGCAGAAGGCTGGCTGACATTTTTCCCCAGGCTTTCTACCCCTGGGGGCCAGCATGCCCAAGGGAAACTTGCTTCATCCTCTTCCTCAGCCTCCCCTTCAGGGAGGCACATCAAGGTTGCTGGGGAAGCAGGACGCAGAGAAGATCTAGGTCCTGTTGCTAGCCTAATGCCAGTTTACCTGGCATGCACCCAGGAAGCCCCCCGCTCTATCGGTGTTGATGGGCACCTTCGGAAGCAGGGTCGCTGAAACCAAGCTGCCTCCTGGTGAGCCACAGTCGTGGGGATGCTCCCGTTGGGCTCCACGGGAGTGTCCAAAGCCTCACCCAAAGATCTTGGCAATGCAGAACTTCTCCGGCAGTATCCCTCCAAGACTCCTGTCAGCTGACTTTGAGGAGAACTGGCAGCTAGTTCTGGAGAAGCCGAGCAAGCAGCACAAGCTGGAAGAAGGGAAAGAGTAAGTTTTGCAAGCAGTCCCACTGTTAGGGAGTGGCTGCTAGAGGCCTGGGACTTCCCTGCAAGTTGACAGTCTCATGTAACAACCTGCTGTTTTATCAGCCAGCTACTGGAGCTGTGGGCCTGGCTTCCTCTAGTCAGAATGTTTCCTTAGAGCATATGAGGCTGCTCCAAAAAGTGACTCTCCGAAGATGAGGAGCAAGGTTGCAGTATCTTTGCAAAGGCAGTTACTGGGAGGAGGGGGACAGGGGGGCACCCCCAGGGACCCCCCCTCCCCCCAATGATAGCATAGCCCCAGTGCCTGCCCTCCTATCATATCACAGCCCCCAGCACGCCAAAACGACACCATCACAGCCCCTGGTGCCTGACTGCCTGTGACCTCAGGATTCCCAGTGGCCCTGGATTCCGACATCAAAGCCCCCAGAGCTTTGCCCCATGACATCACAGCCCCCAGGACCCCTGTGTCTAGGACAGCTCAGCCCCTAGTCCCCAGTGCCCTGAGACCTCGCTGTTCTTAACGCCCCTGGGCTATGACACCACAACCCCTGTGTCCCCAGCCTATGACAGCTCACATCTGCTTGCTTTTTGGGCGAGTTATGGGGGGATAGGTGGTTCTGGCCAGCCCAGATGCCTAGGTCCCTGCTGTGGGGGGGGAGCGGCAGTGGGTGCAGATGCCTGGACCCCAGACCCTACCCAAACCTGTCACCCTGCCCCCTCCTCTAGGCACCAGCCTTTGCTTGAGGCCCACCAGACCTCCCTCCTCAGCCCTGCTCCCAGGATGCTCCGCACCCTGGGAGAGCTGGGAGTCCTGGGGGTGCTGAGGCTTTTTATGGGGTTGGCAGTGCTGGGGGTCACAAGAGTCTTTTTGGTGCTGGGGGGCCTGGGGGTGCTGAGGGGAGGATGAGTGTCCCAGGAGTGCAGGGGGTCCCAGGGTTTCGGAGGGCGACAGAGGTCTTAGGGGCGCTGAAGGTGGTGGGGAGGGAGACAAGGGTCCTAGGGCTGCTGGATGGGCCCAAGGTGAATCTAGGTGTCACTGGGCTGGGGAGGCCCTGAGGACACCGGAACGGCAAAGAGACTGGAGGCTGCAAGGGGGCATCCCCGAAAGACACCCAGAGGGCCCCAGGATGCCCCAACATGCATGCCAGAAAACCCCGCAGCACCCCCGACGGGCACCCAGTAGGCTTTGGGATGACCTGCAAAGCCTGCTCAGCTTCTCAAGGCACCCCTTACAGGCAATCTGCAAATAAGCCTACTTTTAGGGGTGGTAATATTGGCAGAAACATAATAAATGTACAGGCTATTACTTCAAAACAGTGAGCCCCAATTTCTCTTTCCTGATGTTTGTAAACACACCTTGACTTAGCGTTTTTTGTACGTGTGTGTGTGTGCACCCATATGCACGTAAGAAAGTCTACAGATCAAGTGTACCTTTTGAACAGAACCGCTGCCTTTCATTCAACCAAAGTGAGAGTTTGGTACCACAGAGGAAAACTACGGAGAAAAGAGGGAGGTCCAGAGGTCATCTTGCATCTGTCAACCTCACCATGGCTGTAACATTCCCCCCACCCCTGCACCCTTTTCTTATTTCTATACTACCTTATGCTCACTCTTCTGGTGTTCCTCCTCATGGCTTTTTTAGCTGCAGATTCAAATAATGTCAACTCAGGCTCCAGACAGGTCCTTAAAGCTTTCCTTGTAGACCCAGGAAAACCATTACCAGCATACCTAGACTGGCTCGGCAAGTAAGAAATCAAACATGAGCTGGATAAGGCAGTGTCAAAATACTGATCAAACATAGTGACAGCTATCCCTGCCCTGAACTTTAGCATTCAGATCAGAACAACTTAGAAGCAATATTCAAAACGGGAAGAAGGGACACCTCCACACGCTCCCTCTTCCAGCCGCAGTCAGGCAGGATCTCCAACTTAAGAAGCTGCCTGCCTGCTACATGCAGAAATTGCTTCTTTTGTTTACAGTACATTTTACAAAATATTCTGAATGTTCCCAGGCTTAAAATCAGATATTATTTTAACAATGCTAAGGGAATTCCCCTGTGAGACAAGTCCAATTTCTCATTTGAAACTTGGTAGAGAATTGACCCACAGATCTTGGGAACTGGTGTCTATCAAAAAGCCATTATGCCAGGACTAAAACTTAATTTCCTACATTCAGGGCTACACTTGATCTGTTAACCACTGTGCTTTTCTTTAAAACTGTTTTTTTAATTTCAGCTGTGCAAGTACAGCCTTTAGCAATAAGGTTTAAGCTACCTCTCCGGAAACTCTGAGAAACATTGTATTTGTATGTAAATTTTATTCTGAAAAAATAGCACATTGCTTTGACAAGTTATAGGAAAAGGTTATGTAAAGTACAGCATTAAAAAAAAAAAGGCTTTCTTTTTTCCTCTTAGTCTGGGAATTTATTTATACATATATTTTTGTTATTAGCCTAAAACTCTTTGTTTTGTTGAGAATAAAAAAAACAATCATAAGGGTTTGGGAAGCCTGATTATCTCCCCTTTTTGAACTTTGCTGCTGCTGCATTGTTGATCTTTGCTTTCTTCTTTGCTGATCCCTTGGTTTCTGGCTCTTTGCGCTTGGCCGACGTGATGGAGCCAGTCACCTTGAAGAAGTCATCCAGTCGACCCTGAGTGCTGCCTTGCCGGCTCTTGCTCAATCTTTTGATCCCGTTGCGGATCCGTTCTTCGTTGAACTGCTTCTCCCCACACATGAACTGGACGAGCTCTTCTTCTTTTGGCTCAATCCACTTCAGCTCAACAGCATCAGGGTCTACCACATCAGGCTCTAGAAAGAGCTTCTGGGCCTCTTTGTGCAACCAGTTCTCAGGCAGAGGATACTTCTTGGTATCTATGTGCTGAACAATCTTCTCAATAGTTTTGTGTTGCTTGATGAGCTCAACGGCACGCTTAGGTCCAATGCCACGGATGCTCTCACAGTAGTCACAGCCCAGGAGGATACACAGGTCAACAAACTGTTCCCAGGTCAGATCTAGATCTTGCAGAATACGATTCAGGTGAAACTCTTGGACTGGTAACTTCTTAGCCTCACTGGCAGTAAGGTGTCGCATCAGTACCGGACTGCCAAAGGTCAGGCAATCCATATCTTCAGTAGCAGCTGCATAGACCTTACCAGCTTTCACCAAGGTGGCACAGCTGGCTTCAGCCTCTCCTGGTGCCTCAACATAAGGAATGCCCATCAGCATTAGTAACTTCTTGCATTCGTCAGTGTGCTGCTGGGTCACCTTAACCAGCCTCTTGCTGAACTTCTCAATGTTGGTCTCCTCTCCAGCCTCTTGAGCTTCTTGCAAATGCTTCTCCGCCTCAGCGCGGCGCTCCGTTCGCTTTGCTAGCTCCCCCGACTTCAGCTGAGGGGGCTTACCGTCGAAGACGTAGACTGGCTTGATGCCGTTCTCCACCATGCGGATGGTGCGGTAGAACATGCCCATCAGGTGGCTGGTGGTCTCGCCCTCCTCGTTCTGCAGCGCCTCAGCTCCCTGCCGCACCGCGATGAGGAACTGGTAGATGCTCATGGACGCGTCGATAGCCACCTTGCGGCCGAAGTACGCCTTGATGTCGTTCTCCCGGATGGCAGCAGGGGCCACGTCGGCAATGAGCTTGGCCAGGCCGTGGATTCCCATCCCGGGCAGCGAGGAGGGGCCCGCGCGGCCTCGCGGCTGCCGGGCGGCAATGGGGGGTGGGGGGGGGAACGGAGGGAGAGGGGCAGGGCCGCAGCCCCCGCGCCGGCCGGAGAGGCCGCAAAGGGAGGCAGCGCGGCCCGGGGGCGCCTCGGGACGGCGAGGGGGGCAGCGCCCGGCCCGACCCGACCCGGCCCGGCCCGGCCCGGCCCGCCGTTACCGCCGTTACCTGCCCCTGCCGCGCGCTCCCGCCGCGCCGCCGCGCCAATAGCGGCGGGCTCCTCCCCCGGCGGCTCCCGGCATGCCCCGCGCCGCGCCCTTCCGCTTCCGCTGCTTCCGCTGCTTCTTCCGCTTCCGGCGCGGGGCTGGGGGGAGGGGGGACGGCGGGAGTTGGGGCGACGTGTCTTTGTGCTGCTGGGAGCCGCGCTGCGAGGGGGGGCCATGGTGAGCGGGGGGCACGGGGGAGGCTGGTCCCGGAAGGGACATGGTGAGCGGGGGGGACGGGGGGCTGTGGGGGGGGGGCATGGTGAGCGGGGGGCACGGGGGGGCTGGTCCCGGAGGGGACATGGTGAGCGGGGGGGCCGGGGAGGGCCGTGAGGGGGGGCCATGGTGAGCGGGGAGGACGGGGGGGCTGGTCCCGGAGGGGACATGGTGAGCGGGGGGGCCGGGGGGCTGTGGGGGGGGGCATGGTGAGCGGGGGGGGGCCGGGGAGGGCCCGGTTCCGGGGGGGCCGTGGTGAGCGGGGGGGCCGGGGGGCTGTGGGGGGGGTATGGTGAGCTGGGGGGGACGGGGAGGGCCGTGAGGGAGGCCATGGTGAGCAGGGGGGACAGGGGGGCTGTGAGGGGGCATATGGTGAGTGGGGGGGACGGGGCATGATAATCGGGGGAGATGGGGGGGGCCACGGTGAGCGGGGGCACACGAGCAACCACGAGGGGAGGCATGGTAAGTGGGGTGGACTGGGGGGGGGGCTGTGAGAGGGGCCATGGTGAGTGGGGGGCGGGCCGGTCGCGGGGGAAGTGCGGTCGTGGGGGGGGGCCATGGTGAGCAGGGGGCCAGGCCGTGAGGGGAGGGGGGGGGGGGCATTCCCGGCAGGCCCCAGCGGTGCAGCCACCGAGCCGCGTGGTTTTCCCCCCCGCAGGAGCTGGAAGCCATGAGCAGATACACCAGCCCAGTGAACCCGGCCGTGTTCCCACACCTCACCGTGGTGCTCCTGGCCATCGGCATGTTCTTCACCGCCTGGTTCTTCGTGTATCTGCCGCGGCAGGGCTGGGGAGGCCGGGCGGGGGGCGCTGCACCACCACCGGGGCCTTCCTGCCCCCAGCCGCCCCCACGCTGCCCGCGGTCGTGTTTGCCTTAACCCCCAGCTCTCAGTTACGAGGTGACTTCTACCAAGTACACACGGGACATCTATAAGGAGCTGCTGATCTCCCTGGTGGCCTCACTGTTCATGGGCTTCGGGGTCCTGTTCCTGCTGCTGTGGGTCGGTATCTACGTGTGAGGCCGGGCCGAAGGAGCCCAGGTACAGCTTGGGCAGCCCACGGGGGGCGCGGGGTGCTGCATCTTTAGCAGCCGGGTAAACCTGGCATAGCTGCAGGCTCGCTGAGGCTCGTTAATGCTAATTCTGCACGTGTGGATTTCGTGGAAAGGTAACTTTGTGGCAAGCTGGGAGAGGCTGGGCTTTACAAAAAACCCACCTTCCTTTAGGGGCAAATTGGGGAATGTCTGAACAACCAAACAGCAGTGTCCTGACACCAGCTGTCCTGCGGGAGGCCCTGCAGGGCAGCCCTTTGGCTTGAGAAGCGCAACGACCCTGGAAGCAGCACATCTGTGCAGATGCAGAGCTGCTCACTGCTTTTTGCAGCACAGGGAGCGCATCAGCTGCACTTCTGCCAATACCTGAGCTACAAAGTGACCGCTGGATAATATAGCTGAAGATTGTTCTTGTACTCAGCCACCCTTTTCTGTGAATTACGCGTGCAGAATTGGGATTAATCCTAGCTTGAGGCATTAAGGAATTGTATTTGTCATATATTGTTCTTTGCTCAAGGAGTCCTTTGGACCTAGCAGTATCATTTTTGAACAAATGTGATAAAGGATCTGCCCCTCAGGATGCGCGTGGAGCTTTCTCTAAGCTCACCTCTACAATGTCTCCCTTCTGACAGGCTGCAGCTTTAGTAACAGCAAGTCTGGTTGCAGGTCCTGCTCTGGGGAAAACTGTCTCACTGACTTCCTTCATCTCTCGCTTGGTTCTAGGTGGGAAGCCTTGCAGAAGCTCTTTTTATATTTCTTTTATACATCAACAACAAAGCCTATATGGACATGGACTGTGCTCCTGTCAGGTGACTTCTGCCAGCACAACAAACCAAAGCTGAATAAAACTGGTTCTGTGAAGTATCTGCTTTTGGGTTTGCAGTTTGTGTTTTAGATTCTTTTGACCTGGCTTTTCAAAACTGCTTTGATCTTGGCACAAGATCTATGTGCCTTGGAATGGACCCTGTATCTCATTCAAAAGTAAACTGGCCATTTCATATGATGTTTTCAGCAGCAGGAGCAGCTCTGTTGTAAGGAATCAAGCATAGTTCCGATTTCCTTCTAGGCTGTTTAACACGTAATTGGAATTTAGACACACATTCCACTGGAGATATTAGTTAATGCTGTAAAACTGTAACTGGTGGTGTCTCAAGCATCGCTGATACTGAACTTAAGCAGCTTGACAACAGTTTTCTTTGGAAATGAAGTTCATAGGCTGTAGTGAGTGGCATGCAGCTAACCAGTGAAACTAGCTATTGCATTCAGGCTTTTTTTTTCTATGATAGATTTCAGTGATATTCAGTATTATCACTCTGACAGACCCTGAAGATCAGCATTGTCCTGTGACCCCAAAAGACTGGGAACCATGGGTCTGACAGGAACAGAAATGTGCTGCACAAAGTACGTGTAATTTCTTTGCAGTAACATAAGGGGGGGGGATAAAGAAAGGATGCCTTCTCTCCAAAAGATTTCTTGTCTTTACTAGGTGGGAGTACTTATCTTGGTCTTTTCTCATCTGTGTAGTCCTTTGTGCAGCAGGGCCATGCAGGAGAAGCCTAAATCAAAACTGACTTGTTCCAAAGTGTGACCATCCTGTGGTATTCAGTGCTCCTTTCTAGGAGCTCTGCTTTTGAGAATTACACTTCTGAACTTTCTGATCTTTACCTGTCTTAAGTATTTAAACCTCTAGACATATCTGGACCCAAATAGTATCACGGTTGGCATTACAGGAAAAAAATGGTAAGTTCAAAACCATGGTCATAAAAAGAACATTTTAATCAGCTGCAGCTTAATCCCAAGGATTTTAAACTCCAACTCCTTTGGTTTTGATCATAGATTTCCACTGCTGTGTATGCCTGGAAAGCACTTCAGTGCCACCTTGTGCCTTAGTGCAGAAAGAGTCCTAGAAAAAAGTGCTTCCCGCTTTTTTCTAAGCCTGCTCTTATATCTTTCAACCTTCACTGCCATCTGCCTTCCTCACCCTCTTACTGGAAAGCAGCGTCCTATCTCACCCCGTGTTGAGCCGTCCTGAGCTAGCAGCTCTCTGGACTGAGTTTGGGGCAGCAGTGCTAACTGCTCCTTGCAGAGGCTGAGGGGAACAGGGACCACTCTGAAGTAGTTCACTTACCATTTGTAGTGTGCCGCTGGGAAGTCTGGCACTAGAAATGGAGCTGATGGAAGCATCTGGCCCTGCTCTTCAGCCAGGCTCCGTGCTTCTGAGGTGACTTGGCAGCGGACGGTGGCAGTGCGGCAGTGGCCCGGTGAACATACAGTTTGGCATAAGTAAAACAGCACTTGCAAACTATCTTCTGTCTGGAGCTACCACGTAGTAGGATGGTGTGGCTCCTCAGATGCAAAGCAAGAGTAACGCCTGCCTACTGGGCGCAGCAGCAGTAAGTGTCACAAACGATGCTTGCGGGAAATCAGATTTTCAGAGGAACGCTTGAGAAGTACTGAGCAGAACAACCTTGCAGCTGACTGTGGCCTTCAGCTAAGTCGTGACTTATTTACCTGCGGCAGGCATAACTACATTTTAAAGGTACTGTTGCATTTGTATCCCAGCTTTCAAAGCAATTAGGTTTTAGAATCTGACATTCAGCAGGTAGCTTACAGTTTTAAAGCTCTAATTTTCTATTTTGGAAGGAAGCTTTCCCTGTGCAGATGTTCTTAGATGCTTCTGGATCTGCCCCTGCCCTCTGAAGCATGAGCAATGATAGCTCCTTTTTATATCTGTTCTAAAGCATGCTGCATAACGGTGAGCAAGCCACAGGTTAGGACTGTTTTGACCTTGACGCCACCTGGGCACTTCTGGAAACTCAGGCTGACGCTAGTGTTCAGTCTTTGGTGCTTCGTGAGAAGCAGTTTATAACTACTGAATTGAAAGACTTCTTTCAGGTCAAGGGAGGAATGCAGCCAGGAGCCATCCTTGGATACAAAGCAGTATTTATATATTTATTTATATGGGTATATTTACCTCCAGCATAAAACAAAGTCTAAATAAGCCAAACAAAAAATGTGGGGAATCCGGAGACTCAGCAGGCAAATTCAGCAAAATATAAATATAAATCAGAAAGAAAGGAGGGAAACCACACTTGTTCCCCACAAATAAAAACCAGTAATCAATAATATCTGCTAAGAATGCAACTCTACAAACTCGCTGGCAATATACATTGATTAAAGCTGTGACAGCAACATTTAAACCAAACAAATTAGTGCTTTACTTTTTCTTAATTCTTGCAGTGGTGGCATAGTCTCTATTTACAGGCTTTAAGCTTTAACGGTAGGACAGAAGGTTTGTGAATTTGCTTTTGAAACAAACTGCAGAACAGCCAAACATTGGAAAGTGGCCTCATTTTCACACTTACCTTCCCTCCTGCCAAGCATATCTAGAGAGATGAAGTTTCTAGTTTCCAGCTGGGACAGAAAAGAGGGTTTTTTTCCCTAAGCTGCAAGGCTGGAGACATTGGCTCAGAGCTCCCTCCAGCTCATGCAGGGAAAGGCCTCATGGTTAGCTCTTTCTTGTCACTGATTTGGGAAGGGATGGGGAGAGCATCTTTAGTTGCAGGTGAGTAGGGCAGAAACATCTTGTCGGGTAGTCTGTACAAGCAGCTGTTTCCATGGGCTTAGAAGCCATCCTTTCAGCATTAAAAAAAACCCTGTTAAGTTCTAGTTTCTGCCTTGCTCTGGTATTGCTGCCTGGTGGCTGATACAACTGGCATACGATTTATGACGTTAAGATAAAGGCTGCTGTTGCGACATAAGACACTAAAAACTGCATTCTGAATGTCTGACTTCTTTCAATACCACAGACCGCTGTCAGCCCACTGCCACGCTGCTTGAAACAGCCGTACGTGGGTAGGACCGGCCTTTGCATTTTAGGTGTTGCCTTGTCTCATGGCTTTGACTGACTACCGTTTTTGAGGCACACACGTGTGGGAAGCCACTGTTCCCTCACAGAGTCCTACTAGCAGAAAAAGGCACTAGAGATGTTCCTGTAGCCCTTAGGCACTTGGTTTGCTAGGGCCCCTCGTTAAACCCCATGCCTAAGTGTCACAGGGATACCTGAGAGACTCTCCATCTCCTGTTGGGCCAGGACTGTTTTAACCCATTTCTGGTGATGATTGATTCCTCCCCTCCAGGAACAGCTTCCCCTGCAGGAGGGTAAGATGCGCTTGTGGATCTCAGCTCACCTCAGCCACTACCTCTGAGAACTTCGTGGGGGGTTGGTTGGGTGGTGGTGATTGCAGGCAGTGTTTCAGCTCTGGCCCTCATGACATTGCCAGTTACCTCTTCAGGTGCTAAATGAAAGCGCAGGCGTTCAGTCCAGCTCAGGAGAGGAGGGACAGCAGCAACCGAGCCTGAGAACACTACCTCTCAGCTGAGCAGACCCAGAAGAGCACATATTCACTCACCTGAATATGAACTTGCCACACTGGGCCGCTGATTGCCAAGTGGAGCATAAAAGCTGCCAAGAAAGTTAACTTTCCAGTTTAAGGCCAAGCAAAAAAAAAGGCTCAGGGCAGGTGGAGGGAAGAACTGGAAGAGCACTGAGCGTCCTCTCCAGAGCGCTGCGCTGGGTTTCCTTACGAGTCGCAGGCAGGAACAGAGCATCCTACTGAGTACAGAGCTGACCTGTTTGTGCTGTGTTACGACCAAGCCCTAGGCCTTCTTGCTTTCTCTCCGAGCTCCCCACAGTTGGGCAGGAGGCTGTCCTCTAGCTGCATACTCGCTTGGTTGCCTGAAAGTCCCTGCTCACGCTGCTTCCTAGCTGCCAGGGCTTAAGTGCATTTTAGTAACGAGGGTCGTTAACAATATTTGCTGCCCAAAGGCACAGAATGGGAATGAAGACCTGACCTTGAAACCACCGTACAAATAAAGGGTCCGGTCCTTTGGAAGCAGAGATGCTAATGGCTAGTGATGACCCCAGGAATTGCAGGGCTATGGCTGCTTCGTCAGGACAGGCCCAGAAAGAAATTCTGAAATGGGTGACAGGAAACACAAGGGAGATGATAAAACTGCTCCCTAGACTGGAGAATGATCCCAAGAGATTCGTACAGGAACCATCTCTGCATCTGGCAGCTCATTTCTCTGGCACAGCAGAGCCAGCTGGTGGTGGCATCGGGGCATATGAACCACGCATTCTTCAGTGCTGGTTAAAAAATGGCCCGCAGCTGGCAAATGGACTGCTGCAGCCATCTCCACTGAAGGCAACAAAGACCAGCAGCTGGGGCCCCGATGCGGTTGCCCAAGCCTAATTTGGTTAGAGTTGCCTACATCTAGTGACAGGACTGTGCAAGGGTTTTTTTTTTGTTTGCTTGGTTTTTGGTTTTTTTTTTCTCTGAAGTCACTTTTCGAGTTTGCTTCAGGAAGGAAGAGTGGCTTTTTTTTTTTTTTTTCCCCCCTCACTGCCCTTTCCTTTCCCCAGAGGTGGCTGCTGTTACCTTAAAAAAAAAAAAGTCTCAAAAAAAAAATATTAACCTGGTAGTGGCTCAGCCTCCAGGAGTGTAGATGTTTCCTTCTTTACTAAGAGGTGCTGGAGCGGGATGGGGAGAAGGACGCGTGGGCGCTGGTAGCTGTCAGTCTGACATATCCCAGCACCACTGTAGCAGTCAAGCTTTAACATGGAGCTTAGCAAAGGCCCCCTTTGGTTTCCTATGTGAGACACACATAGCTCAATAGCAACAGAATTAAGAGGCCCGTTTTTATACGGCTTAAAAAAAAATTCAGTAGTTTAGCAAGTTAAGAACTTGTAACAGTAAAATACCCAAAATACACTCAACATCATAACTGCTTTTTTTTTGAGAACAACAGTGAGAGTGAGGGCCCGCAGTCCCTGCCATTTCTCCCTCTCTGGTGGCAGAAGATTAGCCATTTTTCTTCACTGCTTGGCAGCGATCCATCGGACAGCAGAGCTGCATTCACCAGGTGGTGCAGAGAAACCAACCCACACGTCCGGAACAACCCCAATCCTGCTCTGCAGGGTGCAGCAGGCTTTGCTAGTGGGTCTCCCTTTAGCACATCTGGGCAGAGGTGGTTGTGTTGACTCTACAGCCAGCTGAGCAGCTCCACATCCACCGAGAGAGGCCACACTGCTGCCAAACAACAAATGGGCTCCCACAACACTTAAGGCAGGCGACTTAAGGCAGGTAATTTTTCTCCCATGCATTGATGACATGTCCCCCCACACACATGGCTGGGCCTGGGCACAGCTTTAGCAGTGTCTTAGTGAGGTTCTTGAGTTTAATCCATCCAGACCTGTGTACTGTGGAGGTTAGGGTACAGTGAGGAGAGGGAGAGAAGCTGCAGCGGCGGTGTTTGCCCTTTCTCTTGCTATCATCAGCAGAGAACACGCAATTCATGGATCCTGGGGCCACCAGGAATCTGTGGAATAGGGCTGCCAGGGATGGCCCTGGGCCAACTAAAAGGAACAGCAACTCCAGTGTATGACTTCCAGTACGTCCAGGCACAGCCTTCCTTTCCAGAAGAAATTCCAGTGTTTCAGTCTTGGAAAGGCCTCCAGTGTTGAGCAATTCCAGTGTTGTAGAGAGCTAATGCAGCACATCTGGAACCACTGGGCCAGTACGGGGTGGAGTTCCCAGTCTCATTCTGGGATATGGCAGGCCCATCCACATACAGTCCAGTGTAATGCTTTCAAATCCAGTGTAGCAGGGGGAGGGAGAAGTGACGGAGGACACAACTGTCCCCATAAGGGAAGGAGAGAGTTGTTCAGGGCAGCGTGGGATGGTGGGAGTTGGTGCTAGAGTCAGCCCAGGAGAGACCGCAGGACCGGTTGTGTTTCTGTGGCATAAGTCCTGTGCTCTGTTTGTGCTGTGCTTCAGTGTCTGTGTCACCAGGCCACAACCAAACCAGCTCCACACCCAAAGCAGGAGACAGGGATAAGGTGGGGCTGGGGGCTAGTGGAGGAGGGTGTACAGGAGTCTCCCCAGTGTCACCAGTCCCCCTCCTCTCTCCAACCAGAGGGCACTGGCACTGCCAGGACTCACTCGCAGAGCCAGTAAAACTGAAAATAATAGTCAGTGAAAAGATGTCCCATCTGCTCAGGAGCAGTGCTGCAGTTAGCTCGACCCTATGTGAATAGAGCAAGGAAAAACAGCTTACAAATAGGAGCAGGATACATACTCCAAGGGAGTTGTGCCCGAACTACAGGCTGAGGCAGCGAAGGGTGAGCGCCTGGATTCACATACTGCCTCAGGATACACAAATCATGCCCTCTTCTAGGCCTGTGCGTGAGCAGGTCTGCTCCTCCATTGCCCTTCCCTTCCCAGGGCATGAGTGGGCACTTGTTCCCCAAGTAAATTACCTTCCTCCACAACACGTGTAACCGTGTGCAAGGGAACCACTACGATATACGGGGCTGTGGCAGGCTCTAAGCACGATGCGGCCACTAGACCCATGAGCAGAGACAGCCCTGCCCCATTGCTCCACTCCCCATTCAGCCCTGGACAACAGAAAAGACAACTTGTACTCACGGGCTGGGCTACTCTGAAGTGGTACGTGAACTCCCGGAAAGACATCATCACTAGAGGCCAACGGTGCATTGTTTCCTGGGGAAGAAAACACAATAGCTGGGATGAGACTAGCCCTGAACATTAGGGGACTCTCTCCTGGGCTGGATTGGCAAAGAAATACATAATCCCGCTCTGCCGAATGACCCTATATAGCTGTCTTTGCGGAGGAGCCAGGATCAGCAACGGCGCTGGAGGCAAGAGCGCCTCTTTGTTCCACTCAACCATTTCACCCAGCTCCACGGGCATCGCAAGCATGGAAGCTGGCTTAGCCCACAGCTTTAGTTTGCGGAAAAGGCTGGTGAAACACGCAACGAAACACTGGGCTTACGCAGAGTACAGTGCTTGCCAAGCTCCTCGACTCTGCTCTGCCTCTTCTGGAAGCCGGCCCTCTCCCCATCACCCCTGTGCTCTTAGCGTGGATGTCCACGCCACGCTTCTTCAGCGTTTCAGAAGGGCAGTTCCCCAACTGGGCTGCTGCTTCAGCCATCACAGAAATCAAGGGGAAAGTAGGTGTAATTATTGAAAGTGTAAACCCTCCCTTGGCCTGGGGGGGGATTGAGCTTTTGTTTGAAATAAAAAAATACTGTTTACACCTCCTGGGTACTAAAAACACTGCCAGCACTTTTCATTTTTTGCCGTATCATGTACCCTTGCCCTGGAAGGAGTGAGCTACAGTAACCTAGCACTACTTTTTCCTCTAACATACTGCCAACCTCCCCCTACACACACAACTTTTTGTGAGTCCAGAGGGAATCATGAATCATGAAGAGGCTGATGCAGACTCAGCACACAGAGACCTGTGGGGAATACCCCTGAAAGACTTTCATTAGGACAGGTTACAGCAACATGCAGCCCGGTCCAGGCTTTTCCTAACAGTCCTCGGGCTCAGGCACAGGGGTTGGGTGGGATGATTTCATATGAGTGACCACAACATCCGTGATTCATGTATCAGGCTGGCAAACAGTTCCCTGTTGGGAGGGGCATGCAGGGATGTCTGAGGTACATTTACATTAGCAAGTGCAGAGTAAGGCTATCCGAGCATGAATTTCCTCAAGCAACTTCTGTACTATCTTAGCCCAACTGCTATAGTCCCCCCCTGCCCCAGAGGTAACTGCATTGCGCCAGGATGACATATAACATCTGGCTGCCTGTGAGTGTGTGGACTTTGTGAGCCATCGCCTCCCTACCTGTGTGTCTGTGGTATTGATGAAGCTGTCCATGCTTGCAGCATCCTGGCATGGGTCACTAGAGACAAGGCCACAAAGGGAGATGGACACAACAGAAGAGGTGCTAGAGAGACAAAGACACAGTGAGATCATGGAAGGGAGCAGGCTCTACTGTGTCTTTCCCAGCATGTGCAGGAGATAGATAGCATGGCCACATGGCATAGTACCCAGCTGACTTCAAGTGAGCAGACTGACTACCCTGAAATCTAATCCCAGCAGCTTCCCAGTCTGTCCTGTCACTCCCAAAACCCCACAGGCCCACTGCAAGCCACGGGAGTGGAAGTTCCCCCCAAACTTCTGCTCACAGCTGCTCCTGATGCTTCCTTGTGATTGCTGCTTACCACTCCCATCATCTTTGAATTCCCGCTCTGAATTCCACTTCCTAGACCATTACCCCCATCAATCTTTTCTTAGTCTCTGGATTCACCTCCTTCTCTATCCACTCTTGACTGACACACTGCATACCCTCTCCCTCTGAACAGATCTTGGTGGATCCCTACCCAACCTATGGTCTGCAGCCCTTGGTCTCTGCCAGGAACAGAAACATACAAAAGAGGAGTCGAGTTCACTCACTTCATCTCCAGGGTCAGATTGGTGTTTACTGCTGTGAGCTGGCTGACAGGGATGCGGTAGGTGAAGTTTCCAGCCCTGAGGATAGAGAAGGAGCATTAGACTTTGCAGCATCAGTTCATCCTGCTGTAAGATGGCCCACGACAGGACCCAGAGTCTCTATTTGGCTAGGACTTCAGAGGGCAGGGGTTCCCAGCCTAGTTCCCAAGCTCATCACCAAATCACTGTCTGGAGGGGCAACAACCTTCCTGCTGGCACTCTTAGCAAAGGAGCAGGGATTGAGTCCAGAGAGAGTCCCAGCACTTCTGCCCAAGGGGCAGCATGGGCTGCCTTGGGATGGTAGCAGGAGAGAAGAAGGCATGAGGCTCCAGGAGCTGGCTATCTGCTCCTTTTACTGGAGCTTCCACAGCACTGCTGCCACCAGAGCACCAGCAGCAAGCCCTGCCTCACTCACCTGCATGCATCACTGGCTGCACAGTACTGGGACTGGATGGCTACATTGATCTCCACAATCCGGATGGAATGCAGCACTGGGCTTGGCCCTGTGGGCATGAAACAGAATATTTAAGAGGAGCAAAAGGAGGGCTGGAAGGGATGTCTGGCACTGAGACTGCCTTTCCTCATCATTGTGTCTGAGGCGGGGGTCAGAGTGCTTTTGGACTGTGCTAACACCACGTCCAGTCATGGTCTGGGTGAGCCCGCCTCACACTCATGCAGCACTGGCCCCGGCTGAGCTAAAGCACACCCCGCTCCCAATGGTCATACCCTGCTTTGCCATGGCGTGGCTTGGCTGCTGGAGGGGTTGTAGGCTCGTCAGCCCTGGGACAACCCAGGTAGCTGAGCCACTCATCCCTCTTACTCCTGGCACCTCGACCTGAACTTGAGCGTGAATCTTCACGGTGGAGAGTGCAATTGCTTGCTGACAAAGAAAGGCTCCCAGATCTCTCAGGCACCGCTTACTGTACATCTTTTTAATCATCCCTGCTAGCCAGACATGGCACCCTTGTCAATCTGAGCTCCAGAGATGGTCCTATGCCCTTGCCATGTGTCCCTCTCCCTGGAGCCTGGAGTTTTCTGCTCTCTGGCTGGGTGTTTGGCCCATGTTAGGCAGCTGGGTACCTTGTCTAAGCAAGGTCACCCCACAGTTGCTCTGAGGATTTGATTACTGCTCTACACTGCACCGAGGGAGCTGGGGACAGATGAAGGGATATTCCCGGGCCTGCCTCCTGCACCTGAGAAGGGATGTCCCAGACTGTGCCATAGGCTGGTAATTGGCACTCCTTTCTGGTGCCAGCAAGTCTGAATCTGTGCATGTCTTCCTCTAGGTCTGATTTAGAAATAGCTGAGCAAGCTGTGACGGGAGCAGGAAAGGAGATGTTGGCATGGTGGCCTCAAAAGGGAACTGGGAAAGCTCAGGATGGCAACCATGCAGCTGGCTAATATGGCCAGAAAGTGCAGGTCATGTGGGGGAGGAAGGGGAGGATTGCAGATTGAATCCGGCTGCTCCGGAAGGGCTGGGACCCACGTGGTTCTGTCACAGTATAGGGACACAGTGAGAGGGCCATGCAGGACAGATGAGCCTCAGTTGGTTGAGGATGCAGAAGGACACCAGGAGGCAGCCCAGGAAAAGTGTTGTCACAGGGACGGAAGAGGAGAGGGCCCACCTACCATGCGTGCCAAGATCCTCTGCGTGGGGCCACTCGCTCACCGGCTGCTTGACACTGCGCTGCTGCCGGGCCTGCCCCAGCGGCGAGTTGCTGCGGGAGAGCGAGAGGTTGGAGATGTACTTGGATTTGCCCTGGATGTGGGTGAAAGGGGAGGAGGGGCTGGCATTGGGGCTGCCGAAGCTCTGAGACCTGTCAGGTGTCTTTGGCCACTTGGCGTAGGAGGTCGCTTTCCCGGTGACACCCCTGGATTTGGCTTTGATATTTGTCACTGGCAGAAGCGAGATCTGACTTTGGTCTGTGAAGGAAAGAGAGAGGGAGAGAGATTGTGCTCAGGCAAGTCAGAGAGAACCGGGCAGCTCTCCCAACTTCTGAGGCCCCAGGGAGCCTCAGCTCGCCCGCGGGGAAGGGGCCAGTGCGGAGGGAACAGCTACAAGCTTGGGGGTTCATTCTGCCCCCACTTTATACCCTTATGAGCAGCTGAGGTCTCCCAGCCCTCCGTGCGTGAAGGGAATTGTGGGATTACTGCAGCAAAGGGAAGCCACAACAGGCTGTGGGAACAAAGCTGTGGTCTGATAGGACGCAGTGTTTAAGACAGGGTTAAGGCATGACTCCAGGGGTTTTAGGGCTCTCCAGGGACTGCCTGAAGCGCCCTTCCTCCTGCAACAGCAACAGAGCAAGGAAGCTTGCAAAAGCACTGCCCGGACAGCCAAGAGGCAGCATACCTCATGATCTGTCAAAATACTGCTCATGGCGAACACAGGAATGAGGCCAGGCTGCAAGGGACGGCTGCTCGGGCATGCTGGCCAGCCCAGCCTAGCCTCTCATGGCCCCATGCTGGCAGAGCAGGCAGCTGCCAGAGACCTTCCAGTCCCCACTTACATGACCACGGATGCTTGTAACATGCCACAGTGGCAGTGAAGGCTCATCAGCCCGGCAATCACCCTTACCCCACAGGCTGCCTGCTGGAGCGGGTCTCAACACCTTCAAGCAGCAGGTGTTGATGAAACCAGGTATCTTTCGAAGGCTGGGTTGCATGTCCTTTTCGTAAGGTGCGGAGGTAGGAAATGAGCTGAGAGGGGCTGGGGCCACAAGATGAAGCAACGGTGGGACCGATGCACCTCAGCACTGTCCCAGCACCTCCCTCCTGTTGGATTGGTACTTACCTGTCCGGTTAGTGGCACGAGTGGGGCTGGTCTCAGAGAGGGCAACGGAGGAGACGTTGGTGGGAGCAGCAGAGCAGCACGTGGAGAAACACGGTGGGTTGAAGCACGCTAGCACGCTTTGGCCGGGTAAGCCGTAGACAGAGTCATGCGCATTCGCTGTGACTGCAGGGCAAACAGCAGGGACACTTGGAGTAAGCCAAGGGAGAGGACATCTAACGCCAGCAGCACTGAGAGCCCTGGGCATCCACTCCACAAAAACACAGCCTCCGGACCACCCAACATAACAGCTGGACAGTGCCAGAGCACCCCTGGCACAGAGGTACATCCGCATTCATTACCCTGCGCTACAGTACATCACAGTGCTTTTCTGGCTGGCGCTCTGCCATGCCGCAACCTACCTTGGTGCGTAGGGGTCCTGTCACTGGCTCTGTCTGACGCAACTGTGGATGGCACCAACTGAGTTTTATCAAAGTTCTGATTTGACCTAAAATGCAGGAAAATACATGTGAAAACCTCTAGCACAGGGGACAACATGTACATGGAGAAGTGAACTGTAGCAGTGAGTGGGTGATGGAACCTGGTACGTGGAGCAAGAGCAGACATGAGGAGCGCAGCAGCGAGGAGGAGCAGACTATGAGACAGAATGGAGTGATCAGGGAAAGGAGAGCAACGCAGGAAAGGGGAGAGAGGCACACGAACCACAAAGACAGCAAAGAGTTAGAAAATGCCCCAGTAGAGTGGCCTCAGCACTGCTTGGCTGTCAGGGACTAGTCCCAGCTGGTTCAGAGGACACTATTAATGCTCCCTCATGTGGAATAATCTGTCCTCAGGGAACTTGTTTTCTAATACTGATCTCTTGGGTGGCTTTATGACCTCAGACCCTGGGGCACAGCGTTCTCCCCACACAGCCGCGCTGAGAATCCCCATGTCTGGGAGCCTCTATGCTCATGCTCATGCCCAGTGCCGGCGTCTCAACACTCTAGGCCATGGTGTGCTCCAAGCACTCATCATTCTTTAAGGGCAGAGTCCTTTATCAATCAGAGACAGATTATTCCTCACCTCGTTTTTTAGAAATACAAACAATCCAACTCAGATTCATCCTACATAATTTCAGGCATTTCACTCAAGCTTCTAAGACCTGAGCAGAGCTGTCACAGGAATCTCCAGAGGGCAAGTCAGATCTGAAAGGGGAGGACCTGCTGTCTCCTGCTGCCAGTTTCTCTCCACTGTCCGTACAGGCAGCCTAGAGCAACACCAGTTCTGGGCACTTCAGCTACTGCCTGCAGAGAGGTAGGATGAATGCAGCGTCTCACCTTCACGGACTGAGCAGAGAGAGATTTTTACTGCACTCCTAACAAAGATGTTCAAGATTTCCTGTCCAGGGCCCCTGAGGCATAGGAACTGCTCAGTTTTTTCTGTCCCACATTTAGCTTGTTCTGTGCCAATGCAAGGCTTCTCAAAGATAAATGCAGTCTTCACTCATTTAGAGAAATCAAAATACCATTTTGTCATCTGCAAGACATACCTCACTCGCATATATTTCTTTCCGCATGAAAGGAGACACAACGCCAGTCTCCTAGAGGCAGTGTGGACATCACCCTCCAGTGCTAACTTTTATCCCAGCTGAAAGTCTACCACCATCCCTCATGTTCCTCCTCTGTCTTGTCAACATTTTTCTTACATGGCTTTATCTTGCATCCCATGGCCACTAATTTTTTAAATAGCCTCTTATGAAACATTCTGCTGTGGAGTCCTTAAAAGAACACATTAATTGTGCCTTGCGTTGCTCTTTATGCAGTATTTTGCTGACTTGTTCAAAGGATTCTGATAAACAGATAAGACGTTTTCCTTTTAAGGAAAGTACATTGCTCCATCCCTGCAGTTCATGTTAACTGAGGTGTTTTACAGTTCTGTTCCTAATTAGTAACTCAGCCAGCTTTCCCTGTGTTGTAGTAAGATGTGCAGGCCATATCTCCCAAAGACACTCTTTTCTTTTTTTTTTTTTAACATTACTTTTCCTGAAGCTGTAAAATACAGGAGCCGAGTTTATTGAGCAGCTGGGCACTTCAGTAACTTGCCTGTTCCTGGGTCAGATACCAGAAGAACTGTGTCGGTATCTTTCCAAACATTCCCTGTGGTGATGGTTTATAAAAAGAAATAATTTAGTTTTTTTCTGTCCTTTTTTCTCCCACTAAGCTGTCCCCTACTCCAGGGTGACCCTTCACAATAAAGCTACCCACATACAAAGAGGTAGTAACACCCTTTTGGCTAATTCTTCAAAGTCTTTATCTTTTTTACATATTGTTTTCACTCCTCTCAGACCGCCCATTCCTGCTCTACCTAAAATATGTAATTTCTTTATTCAGCCTTTGATTAAGTGGTTCATCAATCCCCTAATCCTAATGCCCCTTCCGTATTGCCTGATGAGGTCCATGATCCTTCCTGTTGGAGTCCCACTTGCTGAAGGATATTCATATCACTCTCTTTGCCTTCACATTTCGCTCAAGACTCTTTGCTTTGTGGTGCAGATGGAAGAAAAAGAATAGGAATTGAGAGAAGGGATGCAGCAATTAAATAACAGTATAATGAAAGAGTAACATACCGTGGGCATAGAGCGACCGGGACCCCAGGACCCCTGTGCCGAAAGAGTGCCAGGAGACAGGCAGTGGGCACAGCAAAAGAGCTACAGGGTAGTGAAAGGAGAAGGGAGGTTGGTAGAGGAAGAGAACAGGAGAGAATGAAAGAGAATACAGAAGATAATGGAAATGAAAAAACAAGAAAGGGAAAAATTAAAGAGAGAGTGGAAAGAAAGTTGGTTAGATGGGAGAAGTAACCAAAACAGGAAGGAGAGAAATAGGACAGGGAGAGAGAGAAAAAGAAACTCATTATCTAGTAACGTGAGCTCCAAAAGCAGTCAAGTGTGCTGACACTAAATGCCCAGCACAGGCTGTCCATGTGCAAGCTTGCCGGGCTGGGGCCATTCCCTGGCTGCTCTCCCCACACTAAGGACAGTTTGCAGAAGGAAACCCCTCACCTAGCCCAGACTGCTTCAGCCCCCACAGCAATCAGTGCAGCTATGCTGTTTCAGTCCAGCTGAAGAGGCACCCTAATAACATTTAGACAGGCCACGAGTAGCTATGCGAGCAGCCAAACAACAGGATATTTTCTTTTTCTTCTTTCTTCCTCACTTTTTACTCCAGACAACTTTCCTGACAGCAGGCTTGGATGCAAGGAAGCATTTGATTGTATTTACAGCTTGACTCACTGGAACTATGGTCAATCACCCTGCAGCAATTTGTGTCTCAGAGACCCCCTCAGTCACCTCATTTTCCCACAAAACCCAGAGGTACCTACCCATCAATATCCACAAGGTCCTCCTCATTGCGCAAGCTCAGCACGTAGAGGGTGGACATGGACACCACACTGGAAAGATGGACAGAATTACAGGCTGAGGACAGGCATGGGGCAAGGGACATGTCATGGTGCTGACCTGCTTCCAAGGGATTTCAGCCCATGAAAGTAGCTGTAGGTCCACAGCCTCTCACTGTTCACCCGAGGGATGGCAGTGAAAGCCAGGCCTGCTTGTTCTGAGGAGGGAAAGGGAAGTGGGGAGGTGTGACAGGGAAAGATGTCTCACAAGGCACCTGTATGCTTCCCTACTGCCACACAGACTGGTGCTGAGAACCCTTGAGATTGCAGCGAGAAGTGACATAACTTCTGGGAACTGAAGCAAATCCAGTGCTTCCAGCATGGACAGCTTGGTCAGACTGGCCCAGGCCAAACCAGTGAGTTGTAGGAATATAGACTCTTTGTTCAGCACATCCCATGGCTCAGTAGTACAAATGACAGAGAGGAGAGAGCTGCTGAACTAAGACAAGTGATTCATGTGCCTCCTCTCCCTAGACCTGAATGGGCATTGGGGTGGCACTGCAAGGGTTAGAGTCTGGGTAAATGCTGGTGACATGTGTGAGATGAGGAAGTTGAGGGAGACAAGGGTCTGGCTAGTGCCAGACAGACAGAGGCCTGCAGATGGAGCCAAGTATGGTGTACAAGGCCTGGGCAAGCAGGTGTCAGGCTGCTGACACCAAGGAGAGCTGGTCCTGCTTATTCCAGCAAGGGCAGCGACAATACCCATGTGCTGAAAGGGGAAAATCATTCCTCCAGCTGGCAGCAGGGATCCCCAGCACGCTACACTAAGAAGGAAATCCTTCTTAGTCAGTGTGGAGAAGAGGCAGGCTGGGTGTACAGTCTTACCTGAATGCCATGATGATGACCAGGGCAATGATAGTTCCTTGCAGGAAGCGTTGGCTGATGCAGGCTTGTTCTGGAACGACTGATGGTGACTGCAAGAGAAACACCAGAAAATCCACTCAGGGCGCCTTACCACTCTGGCCCTCTGCTTCAGAGTACGGCCCATCCCACCCAGCCCATACAAAGTTCTCTTCCTGCTTCCCTGCAAGCCCTAAACACCTCAGTGCAGAAGCCAGATAATGTTTTTGTAAGGCATAAGGTCTAAAAGGCTGCCGCAGGTAGGAGAGAGCAGGAAAATGGGAGTTGACAGGGTCTCCTCTCTGTAACGTGCATAGGAGAAGACATGAGAACGATGCAGACAACTGTTTCTGGACAGACAACCTCCTCCTGGCACAGCACTGTCCTTTGGGAACGGTTCCTTACCTTGCTGGCTACTTTGTGCGGCCTCTTTTTGTGGGGTACACTTCCCGCACGGCTGAACTGGCTTCCTGTTTGGCTGCAAGGAGAAAGGAGGAATTAGGTTGAGCTGTGCAGGGCACCGCACTCAGAGCAATTTTCAGACAAAAAATGTCTGTGTCTGCTGGGGGAGGAGTTTCTGTGCGACACGACGGTCACAAACTCACTGTCACTCAATCTGCTCCAGGGACAGATGCAGTGCTGGTGCATTGCCCAAAGAGCCTGAACTCTGCCCCAAAACCCACATAATCAGATTAGGGTCAGTAGGATGACTTTGGAAGTGTGAGAAACTCTTCACCTTGAGGAAGCTGTTCACTAGCTCTGCAGGAATGAAGAGGCAATTTCATACCGGGTTTCTTTGGGCTGGTCTGAGAGAAGGATGTTGGGAAGTGCATGGCAGATCTGACTCATCAGTCTCAGAACCCTGAAATCTACCACAGGCCAAATGGCAACTATCAGTACCCCACTGTTCCCAGGTTGAGCTGACAGTACCGAGGGGGAAGATTCCCCCCAATTCCTTCCCAGCTTCACTTTCCCAAACTGAGATGGCATTTAAGGCTGCCTGGGCTTGCAGGGAGACATCCCTTTTGCTCCCTTACCCTCAGCAGGCCTGTACCTGAATGCCCCAGAGCTCACAGTCGACTTCATGCTATCCAGCCGCTTGAGTTTGGCCAGTTTATGACTCCACCTTTCCAGCTCATCGATGCGGGTCTCCAGGTTGTCTGTCAGTTTGCACAGCTCCTTCACAGCTCCCACGTTCTCCATGAATATCCGTTCCTGCCAGGGAACAGGCCTGAAGTCTAAGTGGCCTGGCACATGGAGGCACTCCTGCTTCTCATCCTGGGTCCAGCCACTCAGACTGCTATCCCATGCCCTACCCCAGGAGAAAGGTTACACAGAAATACCCAGCACTGAGGAGCGGGGGGAACCACCCAGCAGGGCACACCCAAATCTCTACAGCTCCTAGATGTGAGCACAAGAGATACTCTCTTCAAACTCTACCAAAACAATAAATGTTAGAGCCCACACAGAGCTCTCTAAGGCAGCACATCTCATTTGCGTACTGGTTCAGTGCTGAGAACAAAGAATCTTAGATGTCATGGACAATTTGCAGTGGCAGGTAGATGCCTCTTCAGAGGCTGAAGAGCTCAGCTAGGGCAAACCACACAGCCTGCTGTAACATGCCCTTTTGCAATTTGCACCATGCAAGAATACTCCACCCAGCTCTGGTTTGAGGGCTGGCGAACAGCAACAGGCTGGCCACGTGCAGGTGGGACAGAAAATCCAAAAGCTCGTGCTCCCAGCTGCTACTAGTTGGTGATGTAACTGCAGGGACCTAGCCTCCCACAAAAGAGAAACAAGGCACTAAGTTCAAGTCCTGGCCATCCCTGCTCTGGGCAGCGAGGACAGAGTGATGCAAGAGACAGCTGGCAGCTGTTGAGAGAACAGTATGGACATATGCCATGGGAGGCTGTCTCCTCAACACCCAGAGCAGCAAGCAGGCTGCCATAGGTTAGGGAGAGGTCAGGCTGCCAGGTGCTCTGGGTTATCTTGACATAACCCCTTTATCTTATCTAGAAAGGAAAGATTATGAGTAAGAGCCTCCCTACAGGAGGCTGCCAACAAGAAGCCCTTCCTGAGGGAGATGCTGCCAACTTCTACCAACATCAGGCTAGTTCTTCCTTGTTGGTTTCTGCTGTCTACTCAGGTCTGCTCCTGACACCCGAAAGACCAACCAGGTCTGAAACTCATACAGGTGGTATTGTCTGAGAATCATTTCCCAGGCTCCACATTTTCACTCTTCCGTTTCCAATTTTATGCTAAGAAAAACAGAAAAGAAACTTCTCTCCACAACCCCCCTGACCCAGGTTCAATGGCCTCCCCAGGCTCACTGGCCCTCCTTTTCCCTTCAGGCTGCCACTGACCTTGTTCACCACCAGGAAGTTCTCAAGGGTCTTCCCATTAGAAAAGACCAGGTCCCCAGTGTCCTTCACAGCTTCCGGGAGGATCTCCTTTACTTCCTGAGCAATGACACCTGGGTGGAAATGGCACAGTAGGTCACAGCGGTCTAGGCAGAGCTCATCCTGCTGCAACTCTTTCTCTAGCCCCTGAGGTTGCTGGCAGGACCCCTCTGCACTGGCAGTGATTCAAGGGAACTCCTCCACTCATCCTGGCCTGTGCATGGCCATGCAGAGCTCATCAGAGGCTCCATGGCCTGGGTAGCCTATACACCACTGAGGTTCACCAACAGAAGAGTGAATGAAGAACAGCGAAGCCAGAGGCTGTTTAATCACGGCTGGTTCTCACAGTATGGAGATGGGGTATTTGCATCACCCTGCTATAACGCACAGCTGTGTCCAGGCTCCCTCTGTATCCCTGAAGAGAAGTGTGGATTTGGAAGAGTCTTATCACAGACCAAGAGAGGGGCTCTGAGCTATCTGAGGCAGGTGCCATTTTCTCTCCTACTCACTAAAGAGGGAGCTTCATTAGATGCCTAAACTTGAGGTGATGAGAAGCCCCCTCTCTCCTACCTCTATACCACACATGTCTCTACCACTCTGGGGGCTGCCCCAGGGCAGAGCTGGCAGGCATGCTACAGCTGCCAGGCAGGCCAGGGCAGTGGCACTGGGCACTACAAACAAAATGTCACTGTAGGTTGCAAAATGCAAGGTGCAGCATTGCAGACATAAGCAGGGCACCACAGTGTGAAGCAGGGGCCCTACCTGTCTCAGAGGTGTTGTCAATGCCCACAGTGGCTGCAAACTCAGGCTTGTAGTTGTAGTGTACTAGCCGCATACGGGAGATCCTCTTCAGCTGCTCTGTGGTGTCCACCTGGGACAAAATAGACACATGCAACTCATAAATGGAGTGTTGCTTCCTAAGTTCCCATAACCCTGACCCCAAGCAGCAAAATGCACTAGGGCTCATGGTAATGCCTTTGCAACCGGTCCCAAAGGCCTGAGGCACTTCATGAGACAGCCCTGAACCCAACTCAGACCAGTCACATGGACAAACAGCATTTGCACTGGAGTTAATCGCCAGTTCTTGTCACTGGACACGTTTCTTGGACAGTGAAGCCAGGAGAAGACTGAGCCCCATTGCACACCAGGCACAGGACAGAGATAGTTCTCATAAATATGAGACTTCATTGCATTCAGCTTTTCTGTATGGCTACATCCAGCTGAAAGGATTTAAGAGCAGAGCAGAGCTGAGTCTTTCACTGAGGCTCTTTCAGGTCCCAGTGTGCTGGTCGATGTATTCAGCTGTTTCCAGGTTTGTCACTTCTGCATTTCCTACTTCTGGCTAGCAGTGGAAGAGCCAATATTCCCTAGGACACAGTGGACAGGCTGCATTTGGGACAGATAGGAACAGCTGGACTTCTGCGGTATTACCAGTCTGGTCAATAGAGGCAGCTCACAGCCTCTCCAGAAAGACTATGTTACTGTCAAAATCGTCAGCTGAAAGAGGCTCACAGGGACACTCACACTGTCTGTGGTGTCTCTTTGGATCCCCAGTCACCCTGAGCGTAGGCTGGTTTTCCCAGCCCTTACCTCCTGGATGTCCTCTTTCACTCGGATATCTGAAGGGTGCATCAGCGAACCCATGACCTTCACATTGCCATGGACCACGAGGGCTTCATCAGGGCGGTCTGTGTTAATGCCAACTCGACCGTGGTGAAAGACAGTATCAGGAAGCTGTGCCCGCTGCCAGAGCACATCACTATCACTCTCAAACTGGCCAGGGTTTGAGGCCTGTAGGGAGACAAGAAAACAGGGACTGAAAAGCAGCAGTAACAAAACAAGGGAGAAAAACACTCAGGCACTGGTAGGCAGCAGCATTCTGAGACACGGACTGAGGACTTCAGGAGAGACCCACAGACCCAGCCCACTAAGCGCACGCCACAGGGACTGGATGGCAGGAGAGGCCATGGACAACAGATGCACATTAGAGAGCCACAAGCTGCCGTGGTGGCCTGCACAGTACCAACGCACCTCATTCCAGTAAAGCCCCATTCCCATTAGTATGGGGGGAAAACAGTTGGAAAACAAAGTTGGGCATAAGCAGAAACACCCTGATGATACAGCTGTGTCCTTGCTTTGCAGAAGGGAACCAGGGATGGGGAAGTTCTCAGATGAAACTGACACCTTGATCCAGGTGGTCTGAGAAGCAGAATGGGGCTTTGGGGATCAAGGGCTTGGGATCCTGGCAGAGGTGCCCTTTCCAGCCCTCAGTGCACCTGAATTACAACCCTGTGATGACCTTGAGGCTGATCTGTGTCCCCAGCTTCACAGAAGGGACATCAGGGAGTTAGACAGACAGGCATGGCAGATCCAGCAGAGGATGAGCAAGGCGATGGAGGTATGAGACAGAGCTTTGCAGCAGTACAAAGTGGCAGGGGTAGGGCTCCACTGCCAGTCCTGGGAACAGATCCCAGCCTGCCCTTACAACAGAGACAGCCTTGGCATTCATTTGCTGGCCCTGTATAAGCATCTCTCTGCAGGAACCAAGGCTGTGCCTTTTCTTGTGCCTGCTCTGCTCCTCTCCCTAAAGGAGCAGACCTGCTCTCTTGAGCTGCCTGTTATCTCAGTTTTCAGAGCTGTTCTAATGATGTCAACAACTCCAACCAGAACTGCACAGGCTCATCTCCTAGGGGCTGGGAGTTACTGAGTCTGTAGGAGGAGACTGTAAGTGACATGGCTGTTGCTCCTGGGCCCAGAACCCTAGGGTCCTGGCCTGCTACAACAGATCTCTGCAGGCCTTGCTGTAGCTGTGACTGACTTGGGTTGAGACTGGGCAGTCCAGGCTGTCTGCAATTCCCTAAGGTTTTGCACTGGGTATCCTGGAGACTGCATAATTCATCATGTACTTACTTGTCTGCAGACTCTAGGGTCCCCGTCTGTCCTCTGCTTGTGTTTTACCCCTGCACCAGCCCTTTGCTAGAGGAAACGGACAAGCACTTAAAAGGCTGCAGGGCAGACACAGCCCATCACAACTTCACAGCCTGTCCTGCAGAAGCCACGGGCTCCTGCCTTCAGGCCCCAGGACTGAGAGCTCTCTCAACAGAGCACTGGGAGAGTCTGGGGATAGCACCTTCCTTTTCCTGCTCCTGTGCAATTCACATTTGAGCACCGCTGTCTTAGCACTCGCGAGAGGGTGCGGCCCTCGGAAGGCACGCTGGTCTTCCCTGCGCCTGGAGGCTTGTCCCTGCTGCAGAATCCCAGCAACACTGGTCCCACACTCCAAACAGATCTACCTCGGACAACTGTTCAAACGTGGGAGAACGGATCGCCTTCCCTGTCCATGTCTCCCTGCAACAGATTCTTGCATGCCTTGGGGCTGCTCAGACCGGAGCACATGGGTTCAGCAGGTGTGGAAAGGCTGGAGTGAAAACCCAGGCACAGACAGGCATAGCTACAGGCAAGGCAGTGATGTTTTGGAGCAGACAGGCAAGGGCTGGGAGGGGAAAGCACTGAAAAGCCAGAGAAAAGTAAGAGGTTTGCCCTAAAAGTCAGGTAGAGACAAACAGGTGACTTACTCTGACGATGATGCGTTCGGAGATGTGAGCTGCAAGCGTGTAGTTCTGGTTCTGGGCATGTGCCTGCAGAGCTACCACAAGCATGAAATACCTGACAAGAGGGGACACAGGTCAGGATGCCATTCCTCTGGCAGGGGCAACGCACCGGGAACTGCCGAACCTAGCTCACCTCTGGAGGCTGCAGGCACCAGGCCGTCATGGCAGGCTTGGCGTGTCACCTCCCCTTACGCTGTGGGGCATAACCCCAACCCCTCACACAGTAGGGCACAGGAGACACCCTCTTTTCCTCCACACAGACAAGGATGGTCAATTCAGGACCCATTCCCCCCCGTCCCCCGGATTCCAGCTACACTCTCCAAGCTGGGGGCTGGCACATCCCTAGGGCCCCGAGTGCCAAGAGCGGTCTGGAGAAGGCCTCTCCACTCCTCACCTCTGGTCCGGGTTGGGTTTGCCTTTCTTGCGCATGTTGTTGGCTGTGGTCTCACTGAAGTGTAGCCGCCCCACAGTGACCTTGGTGACCTGCTCTGGAGGCAGGTTGACTCTGTGTGGAAGGGAAAACAGACATGAGTGAGGACACCGCTGGAGACCTCAGAGAATGGCCATCTCCTGGCCTGTTCCACCACGGCAGGTCTATGAACCGGGCAAAGGCTCAGGTAGTGGGGTGGGGTGGAGTAGGGAGCGCAAAGAAAGGAAAACTTTGCTGTGGGAGACAAATGGAGGGTGTTATACCCACAGTACTGTTCTGAGGCCTCCAGCTCAGCCCTCTTCCCCACCCTCCTCCTTATTCTCCAGAAGCAATTCCCCCACACGAACATACCCCTGGTAACACTCACGTGACAGGGTTGAAGGGCCGTTTGCTGCGGTCAGACTGTGACTGTTCTATGTTGATTGACTGGTTCAAGGCCTCCAGCTGGAGAGAAAGATCCAAGCGCGTGACCAGGTGGAAAACTGGGACTTTCCCCATCCCAACGCCTTTTCCCCAGGCTCTGCATGTGCCAGCTGTTTGCCCAGGCCCTCCTATGAACCCGTACAACTAACTTCCAACGTCTAACTTCAGTGTGATTATTGTCCAAGCACAAGTGCCTCCCTTGGCAGGGGGTAGGTTGAAAGTGAAAGGAGACAGGATTTTCTCAAAGCGCCCATATTCCTCTGCAGGCAGTGGAGAGCAACAGGCAGCCCTGAAGACACCCAGGCAGTGATCGAGTCCATCTACATCCAGTCCTGGGATACAGGACCGGGTCCTTCTCCAACCTATATCAAACCTGGTGCTCAGAAAATGCCATGTTTCCCTTGCTCCCCTCTCTACTCCTCTTCTGCAGCTATGAATCGGCTGAAGAGAGGGGCTGGAGCTCTCTGCGCAGCTCAGGCCGAATGGCCTCTTCCAGGTACTGTCCTAGATGCAGATACACCCAGGCACAAGCCCAGCCATGCCTCATTCCCTAAGCAGCACTTTTTGTTGCCTGCACCTCTTGGTTGCAAAGACGGTGGCTTTGCTCACTCCCATCTTGTCTCATGCCTGCAGGCAGAGCCAGAAGACAGGCTTCAGCCAGGCAGCAGTGAAGTGGTGTGAAGACAACCATGGGGCCCTGGGACAGTACAGGCCCTCATCTGCTGACCCAGGCATGATTACCACCTAACTGTGAGCCTCACGAAAAGCACAGGCAAGAGATATGCCTTGGCCTGACCTTCACCACTCTCCTGTGCATACCCCTGCAACTTAGTGTGTGAAAGACATGTGGTGTTGCCTGATCCCAGCCATCTGTCATGCACCCCGTCTCCCTGCTGCAATCTTAGCTCCTGCTTGCCTTCACTCCATGCAGCTTCAGGTAGAAGCACTCTAAGGGTTTCAGGCCCTCGGGAGTCTTCACATACTTGGGATCTCCAAGCATGCCAATGTAGACTGTGACCTGGAAATGATTCTTCTTCTGGCACACAAAGGCGTCGTCACCCACTGAGAAGTTGAACCCCTTGTCGGCATCTACACGGTACGTGAGCATAGGGCTGTGGAAAAGGCAGCAGGCGTTAGACCAAAGCCCTGTGCACAACACTAGAGGCTTATGTTGGGGGTGGGGAGGATGAGCCACACTCCCAGAAGCAGCTGCAGCCCCCGTCTGAGCAAGGGGTCCATACGGCATGGTACGTGGCCATGTGCCAGGATGCAGATGCATATGAATCACGCCACCTCCATTACCAGGAGGTGGGAAGGGTGGGGGGCGGGGGGGGGACAGATCACTTCCACGTCCAGCCACACATGAACAGCAACTGTGGCACAAACAGTCCCACCTCACCACAGACGGTGAAGGCCACCTCCACTCACACACACAGCCACAAAACTTCCCTGAGACACAGCAAGCACACAGGAGGAGAACGAGGTTGCATTGAGGCAAAAGGGGCAGCGTCGTTTAGCCCGCTCTGCAGAGCACCAGCGTGTGCTGCACAGGTCACGCAAGCAGTCCACTCTGGGCTACACCGATGCTGCTTTAAAGTGCCTGCCTGGCTGAGTGGCACAGGGAGGCACTGCCTGACGTGAACACAACACCTTGTCTAAGCCCTCGCAACAAAGCCATCTTGCTGTGCAGAGACGAGAATTCAGAGAAGTCCCTTATTCGCTTGAAATTGCAAGCATTGCTTTAGGAGGGTTTTCAACTGCAAAGAAACACAGTTCCTGTGATGAGGATTCGATGAGGATGCTGAGGCAAATACCCCTCTACTATAAAAGTGGCTACGGGACCCTCGGCAACCATGAGTCACAACAGGCTATCATCTCTTTTCTGAGATGCTGCTTCTAAAAAGTGCAGATCCTTAGCCTTGACTCAACACACGCTGGAGATAACAGAGCTCCACACGCTGCACTGGTCAGCGCCAGCTTGCCCAAGGCCAGGATCAGACGCCTGTTGAGCTGATTGCTGGTAGAAGCAGCTCAGGCCAACCAAGGGGGACTCCCACATCTCTGCTTGCTTCATCTGTCACATTCCCTAAGTCACCTACACTGGCCCTGCTACCAGGCGGTACTTGTCTGTGTGGTGGATTCCTGGGGAAATCAGAACCACCTGCTCTGGCTGCTGTTAATAGCTTCCAGCTCCCACCTTGCCATGTCTAAAGGAGGAGGGGGACCCTGGCTGCACAGAAGAAACACATACCAGCTGGGGAGGTTTAATCTACATCTCCTTAATGGGTTGGTTACCATGGGAACAACGGAAATATGTGGCCTTTGCAGCAAGTCCCCTTTCTCCCGCCAACCAAAAATTCAGGCTCAGGGCTGGTGGGCCCCTGGCACACGCTGCCTGCCTGACACATGGGGGTGAGGGAGATGCCTCTCATCCACGCTGCCCATCAAGAATTTGTAGCAGAACACCCAAATCCCACCTTTTTTGCCATTCCTTTACTTAAAGAAACATGCATGAGGTAAAAGGGAGGCATGTGAGGCAGCCTTGCCTCTTATACCAGGCTTAAAGGTTATTGAGTGCTCTTCCACAGAAACAAACTACCCCCAACTTCCTCTGCCAGTTCTTAACAGAGCTAACCAGAGAGATGGATGGATAATGCCCAGTGAGTGCAGCAATGGAAGGGGAAGGCAAACAGACTGACAGCTATGGATGAGACTGACATCATCAGACTAGCAAGCCCAGTGGTATCTAGGGAGCAGAAGATATGGAAAGGTCACTCTCTCTCGCATACCCCCCCACACACTGTGTCCCTGGGCTGACTGCCTCCTTTCTTCTGGGATGAAATGCCATTCTCACCCCCCCACGCACACCCACCCACCCACCCACTCAAACAATCAGACTGGAGCAGGATGAGAGAAGCAGGTACGAGGAATTTCTCAAGAGCTAGATGTGCTCCAGGAGAAGTGCTTCACCACGGTCACCTAGTGCCAAGAGCAGTCCTGCAGTGTGCTGACACACGGGAGACAAAGATCATCTGCCCAAGATATTATGCCCAGAACCTGGTGGATCGGTCTCACTGGGGCATCCATGCTGCATGGACAGCACCCAGACTAGAGTGCAAGGAGCTGAGGTCAAGACAGATAAAGCCTGGCTCAAGGTCATACTGAGAGCCCAGTTTTATTGGATCCCAGCCCTGAACTCTAACACGGCACCGCAAAGCTCTGGGACCCACAGGTCTTCTCACAAGGCCAGCTACAGCCTACTTCATCCAGCGCTGACACAGGGCTGGTTCCTCCCCATCTATGTCACTGCTCCCATAGAGCTAGCATGACCGGCTGCCAGTCACATCACCTCACACCATGTCCCTGGGAATGGTCCCTCTGGGACTCCCCAGGAAGGAAGGGGTTAACATTGGATGAAATCTGTGGGGTATTTCCAGGCAGCCGTGAATAATGCCTGGGCGGCTCTGTGAGTAACCACTTATTTTTTGCACCCGAGGGACCCTGGGCTGCCTGTGATGTGCCCCGAACACAAACCAGATGGTGGAAGCAGAGCGCTACCTTAGCCCAGAAGTATGAGAGGAATTCCTCTCTGCTCTTGCCTTCCTCACAGCTTCAGCCCCAAATTCTCCGGCTGGTTCTTCTCACCGGGGAACCGTAACCGAGGCTGGCCTGACCAGCCCCAGCTCTGTGTGGGGCAGAGCCATTTCTCAGTGAGCAGCAGAAATCCCAGGAGACAGCCTGTCCCTGTACCTCCTCCTGCTCCATCGTTTGGTCCTTCTCACCCTGCTCTCCGGTTCCTTGCTCCTTCATGCAGTTCAAGCTGACAACCTCCCTCAGGTTTGTGTCTCCAGATGCACTGCCCTCACCACGAACACAGATGCCTGTTCCCTCTCCCCACTCACTGCGCAAACGCAGCAGCCTCTTCCCAATCCGTGTGGTCACAGCACCCCCAGCAGATGCGAGTGCCCTTCCTGACTCCTTTCACTAGCATTCATGCTCCTGAGATGCCACAGGTTCTGAGTACCTGGGATCCCTGATCATTAACCACTCACCCCACTGTTTTTTAAATAAAGAATGTAGAGGAGAGGGAAGGACTGACCAAACGAGCGATGCTTCCAAAACATGCTCTGGTTAACATCCACTCAAACTGATGGCTGCTAAACACATGCTGAGAGAGAGCAGACACTCAGGTTTCCCTTCCTCTGTCTTCCAGAAATGCCTCATCCCTCCAGACTACTGTTCTCAGAGGTCCCCTTCCCCTGAGTTCCTGAAGGACAGAGCTTTACAGTTGGCTGTGACTCATGGCAGCCCCCAAAGCGGGATCCCTGCCCATCCAGGGTGGGTAGGGAAATTCCCCAGGGTAGATCTGAGGCAAGAACCAGACCCCCAGATATAAAAGAGGAGAGGGAACTACACAGCCCTTTGCCTTCAGCCTGCCACCTCCAGCTGAGCCAAATAACTGCTCTCAGAGATTGCACCCCACTCCAAACTGTTGGCAGGCTGGGATACCCACTGGATCATTTATTCTGGTGCTTGCTTACTCTCACATTCTAAGTCTCACTTGGAAGCAACAAAGCCACTTGTCCGCTGCTATGCTGTGTGGGGACATCACTGCCTCCAGCATCATAAGGACTCAGGTGACGCTTCTAAAAACATCCTCTGCTTCATCTCAACCCAATCCTTTAGAATCACTGCCACCCAGCCTCTCCTCCCTGCCCCAGATACTAGTCTTCAGGCAGGCAGGCTGGGGAGCGTGTCCCTCTTGAGAGATTTTCTCTGGGTGGGTGGTTGCTGCAAATGTAGCACTAATAGAAGGGGCGGCAGGTGACACCAGATCAGAACTGGTTACTGGGAACAGGAATGATGCTAGCTGTTGACTGGCCTCTGCTGACCAGTCAATGGTTTGGCAGCAGCCAGAGCAATGCCGGCTTCTTCCAGCGAGAGTGCAAGGGTCAGAGGGCAAACTGTCAGGAACAAAAGGTCTGGGGTCAGATGGATTATTTTAGCCAAAAGGCCTCTACTGACAAAAGCAGATTAACACAGGACTCAGAAGGCCAGGATCAGAGGAGGAGAGATTTCTCCTACTGCCAAGTGAGAGTGAAAGGTTGCAAACTCCCCACTGGCAGTGTCTAGCATCAAGACTTAGAGGAGCCAGGAGATTGCAGGGAGAATCAAACACCCTCACCCTCCACATTAAGGTGCGGAGCAAAGGAAAAGACACTGCATGGAGAAACATCTCTGTGACAAAAAAGGTATTTGCATTTATGGCTGAGAACCAGGATTGTCAGAAGGATCCTCACATGCCATCAATTGCTTCCTCTTGGAAGAAAGATCTCCCCCATGTTTCTCTCATTTCCCTCCTTCCTTCCAGATTCCCCAATATCTCATCCATTCCTATGACATAACGCCTGGAGATCCCCTAATTCGGGGGCCATTCACTAATTTTATTCAGTCTCCACTTTGTTTCTCTTCCAGGATACAAATGCCAGAATGGAGAATAGGAACCTACTGTTGAGCAGCACCAGTGTGCTACCTCACCCAGTCTGTGTTAGACTGACACAACCACACCAGCTTGTCCAAGACTCAGCACCCGTCCATGGTCCCTTCAGATGCCTGAGACACACCCATGAGAGATCAAGACCTCAGTGATCAATCACCAAGGGATTTGCCAAGCCTGCTCTGCCTCCGGGAGCCAGCTGGCCAAAGGGATTTGCCCAAGACACTCTGTGCCATCCAAACTGAAAGCCCTGCCAGAAGGATTGGACCATATTACACTGGACTCTATCTCTTTGCTGAGATCCAGGTTCTGCAGTAAGGACAGGTTTGGTGCTGTATCTAAGAACATTTATTACAATCAAGGAGTGCAAGCATGAAAGGTCAGGTTCAGCCTGAAGGCCTGAGCTGTGGCTGGCTTCAGAGTAGGAGACATAGGAAGTACCAGTTTGCTTGATGGGAAGGGGACTACGCTAGCCCAGTTCCCTGGGTAAGAGCACAGAGGCTCTAGCCTCAGCACGGAAATGTTTCTGTTCAGCTCTGCACTACCCCTCACCAGCTGCCTTACCTCAAACTGTAAACAAATGGAGAGAGGGAGGAAGGACCCTGCTGGGATTTATCAGAGCATGCTGTCAGAGAGATGAATTACTCCTGTTCCCAGGAGTAAATTAGTGAACTGCCTTGTTCCAAGCCTCTTCAGCACCGTTGCTGGAAACCAGCTAACCCTTTTGAAGGTTCAGTGAGTCTGAAACCACAAAAGTAGTGCAAAAGGCTAGGAAGAAATATATTATCAATAAAACTAATCCAGAGACTTTGGTCTCTTTAAACCAACAGATTCCTCAGCCCACATAAGCAAAGCCTGAGACCTAAGCCCACCAAGCCAAGACAAAGATTTCCAGGAACCTCGATTCAAATTCATACAATAACCCTTCCTCCCTTTCCTCCATTTTGGGGAAGCCTGGTCATGCACAGTAGGTGACACCTCTTCTGTTTTGTGCAGGAGAATCAGAGACTGCAGCCCCTTCAGTGATGCCACGGCAGCCTCAGTGAGGCACACTGACCTGGTTATGACAGGAGCATCGTTCATTTAAGTGAAAGAGAGAAGTTCTGCTTCTCGTGCTACAAGAGTGAGAGCAGTGAGGCTGTGTGGGACAGCAGGTCTGAGTGACAGATTAGATCTGTGCTATGCTCAGATTATCCGATAGCTCTGAGGCAGGGCTAGGAGGACTTGCTCATCCTGCCCAGAGGCAGATGACCCAACTCGTAGGTGAGACAGGAGTACGCCAGACTCTGTATTAGAGATGGGCAGTGTGGTTTTCTAGGGAGAGTGCTCATAGCAGCTGTGAGCACTGGACTGAACTGGACCAGACCCCAGCTCTGCATCAGAACATTTGTAAAGGGTTCTGACAATAAAAGGGAGAATTATTACTGACTGTTGGGGAGCTAGCTCTCCGTCTTCCTGATAGCCCTGTGTCAGCACTCAGTGGGAGATGGGAGAACTAAAGCCTTCTCTTTGTGCATGCCATTCTTCAGATACATCCCTCCTTAATCTAGCTTGTTTCGAGGAAGATTGTGTCAAAACTAAACACTTTTAGGTCACAAGCATGTGGGCCCTGTTCCCCTCTGCTCCTGTCCTGGCAGAGAGGGCTGTTGCATGGGGTGCATGGGTGTGTAGCTAAGGCAGCAATGATCAGCATTTAGCCATGACTTTCCAGACTACCATCTTCACTGAGAGCAGCGCAAGCGGAAACCGGTGCAAGAAAAGGTTTCCTCAAATCCCAACACCAGCCAACACTAATTAGAGCATATTTAGTTCTTTAGAAGGCCTCTTTGCAAGAAACTGGAAACAAAAGCCAGAGTTTAAGGAAGAGATGGCCTCACCTTCCTAACAGCCTCAGCTGGCATCCACATATGTGGAAGGACAAGCCACTGGAAGGGGAAGGCAAATGGCTGCCAGTAGATCCACAGGTGCTGCTGGTGAACCTGTCCAGCTACACCCACAGGATTCAGCTCTTCACATATTCTGACTGCAAAATGTACCTTATGACAAGGAGGACGATGTGAGCTCTGTACAGTATACATGTACTGCTCATTCTTAGCCAAAGAGTTTGGGACCACATAACCTTTATCTGTTCCCAGGGGATATCGCTTCACGGTTTGTTCCGAGTACCCTCTTCTATTGCTGAGCAGATCAGACAGCCAGTGGGCAAAGTGAATGTACATGCTAAGTCCTGTCAGAAGTCTGACAAGAGCCCAGCAACTTGAGTTTCCCCCAAAAAAGCAGCATAATGAGACAAGGTGGTACCACTGTTTGACACAGACAGATTCCTGGATCCCAAAGAAACTCTACCACCCAGGTAGAGCATCTCCCTGCAAGATGTTCGCAGCAGAAAGATCATATCCATCTATATGTCAAATCTGGAAAAATCTTCTCAGCTGATGGATCTCCAAACATGACAGACTTTGAGACACTTTTGTCCTGCTCTTGGCAGAAAGAGAGAGACTGCTAAGGGACCCAATTTGGGGTGTGCAAGAGAAGGAGCATGGGAAATCATTTAATTGTATTTTTTGCCCTGCAGGGGCACAGGCACCAGGGTGGAAAATACTGTATAAGTTCAAAAATATCTTAATAAAATACTGACAAAGTGATTACTCCACCAGTAATTTCTATTGGGCTACTCCACTAGCCCAATAGAAAGCGTCATGCCTAGATGCAGGAGCAGAATTGGGTCTCTCCTGTGCAGTAGTAACCACTGGACTGGCTTTCTCGAGGCAGAACAGGAGGCAGAGTGAGCACTACGATCCTGAAAAATTCCCCTTCAGGGAGGCTGTGAGCAGTTACACCTTTCCATGAAACACTGACTTTTGGTAGGAGGATACAGCCTTGAGGTTCATCCTAGGCACTCACTAGTTTCCAGCAGAAAACAGACTAGAAATGGCTGTTACTTGCTTTAAGATCTCAGAGGAACCTAAATTGCTGAAATACTTGTGGATCTCAAAGAGACACAGATGCCTACTCATTTGCCGAATATATCTGGAAAGCAAAAAGGAAGAAGAAGGAGTCTCATAGCTGCTAGTACATTAATTGATGGACCTAAAGAATGTCAGTATAGAAGAAACATGGGAAAGCAGACCTTTTGGAGTTTCTCACAGATTTGTTCTGGTGCACTGCTGTACTAGGAGAACGGTCTAAGTGATTTTTCCATTTAGAAAGAGATGTAGGTTCAGCTTGTACAGACTCTCCTAGAGCTACCTTACCGCTAACCCCCTGTAAAGGAAGAAGAATCCACCGAGGTAGTACATAAAAAAAATCGTCAATCAACCCTTGACTGTAACCCTTAATTCTACAACCACACCAAACTGCATGTGGATTCCTAAAAACTACATGAATTCCCTTCAAAGGAATTTATCCATTACACAACTGAATGATGACCTAAATGCTGGAAAAGCAAGTTTGCTCTGGCTTTCACACTAAATCCTAAAAGCAGGTATTAGCAAGTAAACATAGACAAGAACATGGCAGTGCAGGGCTAGGTTTGTGGCAGTTTGAAGCTATGGCTTGCAGTACTCCAGCAGCTTCTCTATGCCCAGCAAAAAATATTGCGCAGCCTACCAGCATTGCTTATTTTATACCTGGGTGCAAGATAACTCTCTGAAACAGGAACTGTAATATCTGGCAAATGATCTGTGACAAGCTGAAAGCTGCCAATGAGAAACTGGGCCAAGGAGCTGTGACATGTTTCAAATGAGAGACCATTTACCCAGGACATGTAAACAGCAAGATGGAAGAAAAAGGGGAAATCATGATGTCAGAGAAAAGCAAGGCCATGCAAAAGGTCTGCTCCTACCCTTACTACTAAGGGTAAACTTATGCTTCTGCCACATGGTGAAAGCACTGTTGAGACTGAAAGCAGAAGAGAGGCCACTTCAGGGGCTGAGAGACTGTGACCAAGCATTGCCTGAGTTTGAAAAGGGTTTTGCTTCTCTCTTGACCCCTCCACCTTTCAGAGCCCCTTTGACTTTGGGCAAAAATACTAATGCTCACAGCCAAAGGCAGCAATGACATGAAAAGAGAGAGTCTGGGAGGAGGGTGGTTAGCTGCAGCAAAAACTGAAGATGGCCTGAGAGAACAACTGCACTGACTGAAAGGACCTCCTAGCGACAGCACCGTCCAGTGTTTTCTGTACTCAAATGAGAGGGGCCCTAGTCCAAGCAGGCCATATGGTCCCGTAAGAGCTCTTCACATGCAGGAATTCTGAGAGGCACCTTGCCAGGTAGGAAAACTTCAGCGTCACAACTTCCCAATGATGGCCAGACCCTGGTTCAGACTCAAGTAACAGAGATGACGTGTCCAGACAGTGCTCCAGGAAGGGGGGAATGCAAACACTGCTCTATGCTGGAAAGCAGGAACAAGGAAACAGTGGCTCCAGTGTGTGTGCGCACTCAGGGAGAGATGGCCAGGTCCCCCCTTCCCACAAAAGCAAACTGATCATGGAGAACAGGCAGGACTACAAGACTGGACTTTGGAGCTACTCGGAAGTTCCCAGAAGTAGTCCTCGTATCAATACAACACGTGATGGGAAAATAGTTTGGCAAATGGAGCCCGTTGGGAAGGTGCCAAGCCATAATACCCTAAGGAAAAACCTCCAGGCCACAGAGAAAACACTGGAGTTTGAAGTAAAGTTCTGCAGAGGAGACACCCACTTCAGCAGACTACTAAATACCCTGAAAAGGAGGATTTAAGGTTACACGATGGGTTTAAAACTACTAGACGGAGAGAGACTCCCCTAAACTTCTACAAGGTGAAATACAGTCCAGATGTAGAAAGCAGTGGAGAAAACCATCAGTGGAAGAAGGAGGAGCAAGGTCTAACAGGGTAGCATGGAGCGTGTTGCTGTTCATGAAGGAAACAGTCTATTGTTCCAGGTAAGGACTGTAGAAATTGCACATTGTCATGTTATTCACTTCCCTTCTTCACCTTTCCCCTGCCAGGGACAGGTCAGTAAGGGTGTTGTCATTCCACCTGAAGGTGGAAGATGCTGAGACAGGGGACGACGCTCAGTATAACAGCTGCTCCTCGCTAACACAGCTGTAAGGAGCTGTTAAGCTCCTTTACGGCAATAGTCCAGTAAAACAGACAAAACTATGACCCAAAATTCCCCTCTCTTGCTGTGGTCAGGGAAACAGCTGCACACACAGCCTTTACAAATGACAGGATGTCACCAAAGTAAATGAATCCATCAGCCACTTCTCCTCCGCAGGGAACAACCTACAACACACCCCAGTCACCACCAGCTCTGACAGCAGACGCAGTCAAAGATGACGCAGGGACTACAGCTGGGCTGACCAGGAGATCCCTGAACAGAAGGCTTGGGCCTTGCAATGGCAGCTTCCCTACGTGTCACAGACCCTTCTCTGCCTCCATGACCGGCCAGGTGTCCTCAGCCCCTGAGAACACAATCTAGGCGAGTTACAATAATAACCTTGTGGTTTTGGTATGGCAAACAGAGCGCCCCCCTCCTCCGTGCCTCCCAGGAGGGCCCATGTCAGATACTGGCTGTGTAGAAACATGAGGAGGGGAAACAGGGGTGTTTACTCGGCAAGTGGTTCCTGGAACCCAGCCTGCTGCTTGCCAGCTCTCTGTCACCTCTGAGGAATGCAGGGAGGATTCAGAGCGGTTTCTTTCTGAGCACTCATCTTTCCCTACACGGGTTGCATCCGCTCACTGCCTCCACCCTCCCTCTGCCCCAGCCTTTCCTTCCAGCTCTCAGTCCAGTTCAGACCCTGCCAGCCCACCCTCCTGCCTCAGCCTTGCCCTTCGCTGCAGCTTCTCGCCACTCAGCCTTTTTCTCTGCTTTCCTGTCTGCCTCAGCCACCCCAGGCTTTCCTCTCCACCCACTATCCTTGCCTCTCTGCCATCTCCCTGACCCTCCCAGCTTTCACCCAGCACTCTTCCTCTCTCCCTCCTGCTTTCCTTCTCTCCTTTTTTCCTCTTCTACCCATCAGCCATTCCCACTCCTCATCAGGCTCCTTTCTAGACTGCTCTCAGGCTGTGCTGAAGTGGCTCTGGACTGCCCCTCACAGTCACCCATGCCATGCCTTGTCCAGTGAATCCTAATATTTATTTTAAAATCCAGGACTTTGGTAAGCCTGGGCAGGGAAAAAGGGTCCTGCTAGTCCAAACCATGCTCAGGCAAGGCTGCATTTGCCAGTACAAGACACCTATTAAGCATGGCAGATCAAGGTCTGAGTGGCATTTAGAAGAGCTTCCACCAAAGCTCCCAAATTGCCTTCCACTGTCTTGACCTGCACAGCCAACCCCATTTCTTAATCCTTCACCAGCCCTGCAGAAGTGCAGAGAAGTAACTTTCCCAAGGACAAAGGTAAAGGAGGGAGAGTATCTCCACCACAGTGTAGGCAAGCAAAGATCCTCAGGTGATAGAAGAGGACAAAGGGGAGCCCAAGATGACCCTTGCCCCATCCTGTGAGTGGTTCCCCCCAAACCTAGCCCCTGGCCACTGACGACAAGAAAAGGTGAATCTGACTTTCTCCAAAGGCGGATGAAGTGGATGAATTACTCACAGTTCTTTGTAGTTGGCATCATACAGAGTTGCCCACTTGTTTTGCTGATGGGGCTGCCACTTTATAGACTGGTAGTTGGGATCCAGGTAGGAGCCATTCAAGCTGTCATTATCCTGAATCAGGCCTGTGGCGAGGAGGAAATATGTACTTAAATCACTGTGATCACTTAAAAAATCACTAAAAATCCGACAAGGCATCTAGGTGAGCAAGAGCACGAGGAAGCTACTGGCAGTGCCCACGTGGCCAGCCTGAAGCCTGCCTCCTGACTGCCAGGGCACCACTGTGAGCACTAGATCTAGGCCAGGAGAAGCACAACACCCTGCTCTCCTTCTGGGGCCCAGCTGGGGTAAGCATCGCTGGCTGGCACTCTGTGGCGCCCATATGCCCTCCTCCCAGGCACCCTGGCCCAGCAGTGCATCCGGACTGGCCACAGCGGTTTGCATGCTGGGGGTATTAAGAGGGAAGAGGGGGGCAAAAAACACATACCTGGTGAAAGCGCCCCCGGCTGGTGCCAGGGAGGCGTTTGGACTCTGTCAGGGTTGAGTGGCACGGACCCCATACCTGGCTCCTGCTTTATCAGCCCGTTGAGCATCTGTGCATTGAGGGTGTTGGGGGGTGACTCGGAGTGTTTCCTCTTCTTGGCAGGGTGCATTGGGAGGCTGCAGAGACCAACAGGAAAGCAAAGGCTGAGCTAGTGGAAGAAGGGGGAAGGGTGCAGGAGTAGAGGGGGAAATGGTAACATGCCCACAGCAAGTGACCAGGAAAAATCTGGGATCTCACATAAAAAAACAAAACTTTTATTTAGGGTGCCACCGGCTCTTTCTTGAGCACCAACTTCTCCCACCAGCCTCTCCCCACCTACCCTGTGAGTGCCAAGCACTGTGCCATTTATGCCAGCATACTGAGCCACATCTTTGCTTTCCTGCTGTCTGTCCCCACCATTCAACTCCAAGCTATGCACTGCTATCCCCGCCCCACACTCTGAGTCACCCCCACCTTGATACCTCCCAAGCTTGTTCCCACAGAAATAGGGCACGCTCCCTAACCAGCAATTAAAACCAGTAATTTTGCTCACATGTTCTGCAAGCCTCAAGCTCCCATCGCCCCTCATTCCCACTTCCCCAAATCATGCAAATAACTCTGAAAGGACCCAGTGCTCTAAGGCCTTACTCTGCTCCATGTTGCTGGAGTAGCTGGTGCAGCATCTGCGACTGCTGGGCATGGTGGAGGTCGCCTGGTGACATGCCCTGCCCAATGCCATATGGTGGCATCAGTGGCTCAGCCTTCATGTACATGTCCCGCTGTAGGCCAGGGTAATGAGGGTTGAGCTGCTGCTGGTGAGGGTGAGGTGGAGGTGGGGGAGGACCCTGGAGGTGAGGAGGTGGAGGAGGTGGAGGTGGGTGCTCCAGACGGGAAGGGGGAGTCATGTGGCACATATTCTCAGGGGTCATGGTCCGAAGAAGGTGAGGATCTTGAAAGAGAGAAAGAAAGAATGATGGATCTGTTAGACCAGCAGGTAGGGCAATGCTCTGCGTGTCCTAAGCCCATGTCCAGCACAGACATAGCCTCTGCTCCAAATCTACCACTGGAAATTTCTTTCAAGCACTCCTCTCTCCCCAGAACTGTCCCAGTCTTGGTTAGCTTCATGAACTCATACCTCCCTGCCTCTTCTGGCTAGCTTCAGCAAGGCTGTGCCCCTTCAGCCACCTTGTCTCCCTTGCAGTGGCCACCTTGCCCTGAGCTGACTTCTCCTCTCAGGTTCTTCAACAGCCCCAGCATCTCATAGGGACCTCCAGGAATTCCCAGCAAGAAAACTAACTATGGTTCCTTTATCACATCATCAGCATCACAGGACTTCACCACACACCATTCATCAGCAAAAGGGCTAAGGGAGCCAGGAGAGAACACCCCAGTCAGGCTCCCAAAGCACAGAATCACAGAATGGTTGAGGTCGGGAGGGACCTTTGAAGATCATCTAGTCCAACCCCCCTGCTCAAGCTGGGTCACTTACACATCATTGCCCACAATTGTGACAGACAGCTTTTGAATATCTCCAAGGATGGAGACTCCACAACCTCTCTGGGCAACCTGTTCCAGTGCTCTGTCACCCTCACAGGAAAGAAGTTCTTCCTCATGGTCAGATGGAACTTCCTGTGGTTCAGTTTGTGCCTGTTGCCTCTCATCCTGTCACTGCCTCTCGTCCACTGAAAAGAGTCTGGCCCCAACCTCTCTACACCCGCCCTTCAGATACTTATACACATCGATAAGATCCCCCCTCAGTCTTCTCTTCTCCAGGCTGAAGAGTCCCAGCTCTCTCAGCCTTTCCTCATAAGAGAGATGCTCCAGTCCCCTAATCATCTTTGTAGCCCTTCGCTGCACTTGCTCCAGTAGTGCCACATCCCTCTTGCACTGGGGAGCCCAGCACTGGACCCAGCACTCCAGATGCGGTCTCACCAGCGCTGATTAGAGGGGGAGGATTACTTCCCTCAACCTGCTGGCAATGTTCTGCCTAATGCAGCCCAGGATACCATTGGCCTTCTGGGCTGCAAGGGCACATTGCTGCCTCATGGTCAACTTGGTGTCCACCAGCACTCCCAGGTCCTTCTCCGCAGAGCTGCTTTCCAGCAGGTCAGCCCCCAGCCTGTACTGGTGCATGGGGTTATTCCTCCCCAGGTGCAGGACCCTGCACTTGCCTTTGTTGAACTTCATGAGGTTTCTCTCTGCCCACCTCTCCAGCCTGTCAAAGTTCCTCTGAATGGCAGCACAGCCCTCTGGTGTATCAGCCACTCCTCCCAGTTTTGTATTATCAGCACACTTGCTGAGGGTGCACTCTGTCCCTTCATCCAGGTCATTGATGAAGAAGTTGAACAAACAGCTCAAAGTCATGGATTTGGTTAGGCCCATCATGAGCAGGAATGGGGGCTACCTGGCCAAGTCATCAGTAGATAACATTGGTGGTAGGTAACTCCCCCCACCCCTTTATGGTAGATGTCTTGGCAAGTACAATAACTCCATGGCTTAAGATCACTAATGAGGCCCTGCTAATATCTTGGGACATCAGTATGTGTCTATATCAAACCACTGTTTTGTCTAGCAGTCTAATAGTTGTTTGACTATTCTGTGCCCTTCCTCTTCTCATTCTGCATCCATCATTTGAAGAGGTGTTAATGGAGACTGGAGGACCATTAATCCATGATTTCCTATGTAAACTGTGCAGTAGATTGGCTATCATCAACTTCATACACAGTCTGTCCAGGCAAGCATGTATCCAGGTGGCATCTATAGAGCACAGACTTAGCAGGGCCCTGGCTGGTCAGCTGATAAAGGGATGCTCTAAGAAACCAGGGGTCTGTTACTGTACGCCGTCCGAGACTGTGCTGGGAAAATGCAGAGCTAGAGAGAAAGCACCGGAACTTTGCCTAGTTTTACTGATTCTAGGCATGGCCCAGGGAAGTTGATCTGTTCAAGGAGACCAGCTGAGCATCTAACTGCCAGGCTTCGCTGAATGCCAGGATGTACTACTGTGAATATTCAGTCTCATGCCCTAGGCAACAACCCAGGTCCTGACTTTCTTGAAGTCCTCCTGGCCACTATACCAATACATATATGCAAACAGAATTCCTCTGCAAAGGGCTAACATGACACAAGCCCCTGAGGATGCAAGAAGTGGGCAGCAGAATGCAGACCAGTGAGTGAGGGTTTGAGAACGCAACCAGCAGCCTATCTGCTCAGTGCCTACCCACTACTTGTAGCTCACAGGAGATACTGCCAGAAATGATGTGGGAGAATCTGTTTTTGTATCTCAGCTGCTATGCCCATAGCCCCAGCCTGCTCTGTGCCTATAGCTAAGCCCCACTAGCCCTGATGACGCAGACCACTGACACAGACAAAAACAGGCTGCCCAGAAGCCAGGGGTGCCTAGAGGGACTCTCCACTTCATGATGCTAGAGCGCCTCACAGCTGTGGGACACAACATCCTGCCAGGAAACAAGACTCCCACCCACCAAAAAAGCCTTCAGAAGCTAAGGGCAGAATTCACCTCACCCAGCACTGGCCAGCTGAAAGCTTGGTGTCTTATCCCAGTGAGTTGCCTAATCTCCTCTACAGGCCTTGCAGAGAGATGGACATCTCCACAGGGTAACCGGCCCTATCCTAAGACAGGTGGAAGAGGTCCCTCCCTGCAGTGACTATGAAGGAGGCCCCAGAAAACACCTTTGGTGTCAACACTTCACTGCTGGAGAGTGTTGTTAGGTGAGGTGAATCCTCCTCTCAGTGTCTCATGCAAGCTCACACAGGGAGCCTAGGACAGAGCAAGGCTTTGAACCTACCAGGCCCTACTCTTTTGCCACAGCATTTACATATCTTGCAATCGCTAACCTTCATGACTAATGATGGACTCTCCAGAAGCTTCTCTCTCATATCCATTACTCCACTTAACCTCAACTATGTCTACACTCAGCTTGTGTCTAAAGCACCAAAGTTTGTTACTGTATTAGAGTATCATTGTGCAAGGACACTCACTGTGTTTTTCTCCAATGAGAGTAGAGACAGGCATGGAAACAACTAGAGAAAAGAAGGGATGACCGAATGATCTGAATATCTCCAGCTCATTGGCATTATCAGTGAGCATTTCTGCAGCGGCACTTACTTGTTTTTTAACTTAAAACAGAAGATGACTTTGATCTCTACATTTAAATAAACAAAAAGGGACATTCAAATGTTATCCTACCTTCCTCTTCCTCTATGTGTAATTGGATACTGAAATGATGCCATAATTAGGGTTGATTTGACTACATCACCATGAAAATACATACTTGGTATGCGGAGGTGCATGCAAATCACTTTCTGCAGCTCTGTTTAAGACTCCAGCTAGCCATAAGCCCAACGCACAGCAATACCAGCGTTCAGCAAAGGGCTTTGGTTATAACCAAAACATTTCTGGAGGCTAGAAGCAATTCTATCTGGAAGTTCTGTATAAAGCTGAACAGCTCATCCCACTGGTTAATCACTTGCTTGCATTGTTTTGTACACTGTCCTTAGCGGTTTCTTGTTCTAGCTCAGAAAAAGCCAAAGTGGCTGATGAACACTGCCAATAGACAATCAGTGCTCACTGAATATCAGTACAAACAATTCATCTGGCTTCATGAAAAAAATTATACATGTATTCATGACGTGAATCATCTCATGTTACAGCAGGAGTCTAAGATAGTGGAAAGGAATTTCTCTCCATTGAGTAGAAAGGGGCCTGCAGAACTAATTCGAACTTCTGCAGTGAAATTTCAGATGTGTAAAGCTAGGCAAGATGGTGGAATCTCACCCACCATGCCTAGAGAATGTCTAGAAACTAGTGACTTGGCCAAAGGAAATAATATTTACAAACAATCTTCCTAAAGGAAAGCACACACCTTGGTAAGAAAGCTGACATGCTGGCAAGACTTGAAAAAGCTCTGTGCTCATCTCAGCTGGAGCAGGAAGGAATTTCTGGGTCTCTTTGAGGCCAAATGTGTTTGTATGACGCTGTCAATGGAACTGATGGACTGGTCACACTGATGACTGCAACTGTGAAGTTTTTGTCAAGTGTCATCAGAACTCAGCCATGATGACAATATTAGGTATCTGCTCCAAATTTTCCAGAAATCGTCAGCTTTGGCATCATTCAGTAGCTCATTTTTATCTTTTGATGCACCCTAAAATGGAAGGGGCTTTTGCCATATGTAAGTGAAAAGCAAAGACCTGACTCTGACTAATTGCAATAATCTTCTACACTAGCTTCACTATCCCCACTGCAGGTCAAAACAAACAATGTAAAGAGGAGTAACATTATTCACCCAGGATATGGTTTTTCATTTTGGGTAAAATCAAACTCTTCCACTATCAGATACTGCAGGTGAAGAAACGAGGTGAAAAAATACAGGAAAACTAAAAGAATGCTAACTTTAGTGCAAGACACATATGAGAAATCACCTGACAAAAACTATAAGAGGATCTATACAGGAAAATATGTGCATGGAGAAATCTTAATACTGAACATCTTACATCTGAGGAAAAAAAAATCCAGAACAGTGGTTGCAGAAGATGTCATTCTGAGAAAAATATGACCTGAAAGCATCTGCAAATTTTTTCCATGGAAATCAAATAGAAAAAAAGTACGTGAACACCTTGGATGTAGATGAGTGGGAATTCAAGGCATTAACAGGTAACTCTTGGAGAAGCAGGTAATATCTAAACCCTAGTGTGGATGTTCTAACACCTTCCAGCATGAAAGTCCTTCCCTTCAATCCTAGCATTAAAATTGAAGATCTCTATTCCACTCCAAAATCTTTATTTGCAAAAGAGATAGATAGCATAGTCCTTTAAACAGTGGATAAATGATAACATAAAATAACAGGAAAAGAACAGCTAAATTCAGGTTATCCTCCTGATAATTCTCTGGAATCCAGTCCACCAAATCTGTGCTGAGAGAGCACACTCATACAGGTTTAATCAAAACTTGGTAGAAAGACAGGTGCTGAAACAGCTCATGTCCAGCTGACAGCACATCACCTAAGATGTTGGAACTGAGAAGCAAGACCCAGTTAGTCAGAAAATACGGAACTGAGCTACTGGATTCAAAATAAGAGCTTTTCACTAAGTTTCCGGAACTGTGGGAAATGAGCAGCCTGTTCCCCAAGCCCTCAACACAAACCAACTTTCTCTTCATAATCCTGTAAAGCGGGACTCCACTGACCTTTTCTACAATAGGACAAAGCTCATCTGTTTTCACAGCCTTTGCCTAATGGATGGAGAAGGCGTGTCTGCATTAGCCTGCAAGTTCAGGTGTCTCTGCAGAAATTCAGGCACTGGCTCCTGGGGTACTTGGCCCTGGAATATGAGGAAGCAAAGGGGTTGGGAAGGGACAGCGACTCTGCAGGTGTTACAAACGCAAGGCAAAGCTTCTTTGCACCCCCACTATGAGGGAGGAGGAAGAGGATGTGGACAGCAGGGACATCTTGCTGGACAAACAAGGTCAGCTGAATTCCCAACTCCACTGCACCGAAGCTGGTCTGAAGATTCAGTCACAGAATCACAGAATGGTTGAGGTTGGAAGGGACCTCTGGAGATCATCTAGTCCAACCCCCCTGCTCAAGCTGGGTCACTTACAGCACATTGCACAGGATCATGTCCAGGGGGGTTTTGAATACCTCCAGAGAAGGAGACTCCACAACCTCTCTGGACAACCTGTTCCAGTGCTCTGTCACCCTCACAGTGAAGAAGTTTTCTCCCATGTTCAGATGGAACTGCCCGTGTTGCAGTTGGTGCCCGTTGCCTCGCGTCGTGTTGCTGGGCACCACTGAAAAGAGTCTGGCTCCATCCTCTTGACACCCTCCCTTAAGACACCTGTACACATTGATAAGATCTCCTCTCAGCCTTCTCTTCTCCAAGCTAAACAGGCCCAGCTCTCTCAGCCTTTCCTCATAAGAGAGATGCTCCAGTCCCCTAATCATCTTTGTAGCCCTTCGCTGGACTTGCTCCAGTAGTGCCACATCCCTCTTGTACTGGGGAGCCCAGAACTGGATGCAGTACTCCAGATGTGGCCTCAGCAGGGCTGAGTAGAGGGGGAGAATCACCTCCCTCGACCTGCTGGCCACACTCTTCCTGATGCACCCCAGCATACCATTGGCCTTCTTGGCCACAAGGGCACATTGCTGCCTCATGCTTAACTTGGTGTCCACCAGCACTCCCAGGTCCTTCTCCGCAGAGCTGCTTTCCAGCAGGTCAGCCCCCAGCCTGTACTGCTGCATGGGGTTATTCCTCCCCAGGTGCAGGACCCTGCACTTGCCTTTGTTGAACTTCAGGAGGTTCCTCTCCACCCACCTCTCCAGCCTCTCCAGGTCTCTCTGAATGGCAGCACAGCCCTCTGGGGTATCAGCCACTCCTCCCAGTTTTGTATCGTCAGCAAACTTGCTGAGGGTGCACTCTGTGCCTTCATCCAGGTCATTGATGAAGAAGTTGAACAAGACTGGACCCAGTGCTGACCCCTGGGGGACACTGCTAGCTCCAGGCCTCCAACTAGACAGGCCTGAGCTTCCAGTAGAGTCCAGTAAGGGACTCTGCTGTGACACTGCTACTCAGGACGACCAAGCAGAGTACGTGGACGGTGCCTGGTCCAGGGCTACTCAGAGAGGATGGAGCACTAGGGGAGGGCTTGACTTATGACAAAGAAGGAGCAGCTAGCACAACTTTTCCATTCACACCAAAATGTAGCATAGGATGAGATCAGCAAGGTCACTCCATATGTCCCCACCCACTCCTCCTATCTCACCACTGCTCACAAGACAAAATCCAGGCAAACTCCACCTTGCAACCAGTCAGTCTTCAGATGTTAAGAAAAATGAAGCCTGGATATCTGATGAAGCAAAGCACCAGCAAACTGCAAGAAGGAGAAAACGCATGAAGCCTGTTACAGACTGTCAGACCATTGGAAGGGATAGCAAGGAAGAAATCTGCATGTTCTTTACTAGAGTGCTTCCCTAAGCAGGTGCTACTAGCCAGCCTTGAACCAGAAACTGAGTTGGATGGACTTTGGTCATTCAGAACAACCAGTCAAGTCAGTGGTTGACTGATGAGGCCAAACCACTCAACTAGAAATAAGAAAACTCCTCTCATTCTGGGGTCTGGAAAAGTGTGTAAACAGAGCCCTTCTACGAAAGGCTACCTGAGTGGGGGACGGGGGGTGCTTCCACATAATCAGCCATTCGGCTCTCTTAAAAAGCTTTTTGCTACTCACTGAGATCCCTCGGTGCCTTCTTCTGACATGCATTGTATTGGGCTGTCCTGCCCATACTAACACACAGGGTTCCTGCTCCCAGGCCAGCCTGCCTTGCTGGAGTTGACAATCTAGCTGAGCACCAGCCCACACCGCTGCTGCCCCAGGGAAGAGGGGAGTTCTCTGCCCAAAGGAATAGCACTAGCCCACTGGAGCGGGATGGGGACTGGGAGCTGTCAGGGGCCAGTCCCTCCCCTGCAACACGCAGCAAGCAGAGATCTATGGTCTGAGCCTGGCAGACTGGGGCAGGAGAAGCCACATCAGGAGCTGCACGCAGGCTTCCTGGAAAGGGAGGGGTTGGTTTAGGGCAGCAGCAAGGGGGTACAGAGCTTGCTGGGAGTGAGAATTAACAGCCAGAACTAGATCAAATCACCTCCAGCTCTGCCTCATTTCTCTGAAAGACCAGAGAGCTGTGAACTAACCTATACAGCTACCTATCTTCCAAACAAGAAACTCCAAACCAGGGCTGAGGCTCCTATAAGCCACGCTGCAACTATTCGGGGAGAATGGGGAAAAAACCTCAGGAATTATGACTTCGGGAAAAAAGAAAGACCAGCCTTGCTTTAACGCAATGGCTGGGGCTGACAGGTGACAACCCTGGGATACAGCATCTCTCTGCTTTTCAGTCATGTTGTGATGGTACTGGGCATGACATGCCCCTTGCCCAGCTCTGTTCCTGACATCCTGCACAACGGGGCCCCTGCAGTCCTGACAAGTACTCAACTTCTATCAGCATAATCTTGGGCAAAGACTAGCACAGCTCAGCAACACAACTGGCCAAGCAGTCTCTGCACTGTTCATCCCAGCTGGTTGAGAAAGTTCCTAGTAATCTCCAAACAACCCTTTAAGGGCCCCAAGCCCTTACAGACAGACAGCTGCTTCAGGGCCAGAAGAGGACCCTCATGTTCTCCTGTGCGAAACACTGCAAGAAATGGTGCTTTAGAACGTCCTTAGTAAATGCCCTGTCCTTGCAGTAGGGCCAGATATGGCACTGGTAGCTTGTGTACAAGCTGGAACACCTTGTGCTGCTTTCAAGGGACAACCCATGCAGAAGTTTCAGAGAACATGCCCTTCCAGCAGGATACTAAGAGAGCAGATACTCCAAACATGATCTTCACTATCTCCATAGGGTATCATAAGCAAGTTCCACATGCTTCTAAGCCAGGGCAGGGAAAGAGGCTGGCTAACTGCTGATGCATTTGCCACATGCAGGACCCATTCTCTGTGTTCCCAGCAGTGCCAGACCCCGGGAAAAACCAGATCCAAGAATCTGATCCTTCTCTCATGAGGAACGAGCTCCTCTGTGGGTACTCTCCGGAGCCTCTTTCTCCTGTTCTCCCAAAGCAGCAGTGCTGCTGTTCTGCCAGTCTGTCAAAGCAGTTCTCCCCGTGGTGAACAACCCGGCCTCTTTGTTATATTTAAGGAAGGGCCAGGAGGAATTCCAGGGATTTTTTTGTAAGATAAACAGAACTCTTGACCTCTTCCATCGAAAAAAAGAGCAGGCACTGTTCCTGGTGGGGACTGGGCTGGAGCCTGGGGAAGAGGGTGCTGCTGGGGAGGGGGAGGGGAGATCAGGAGCAACCTTCCTTCCTCACCAAGGAGTTTCCTCCATCAAAGGATGGTGAAGGTCACAAATAACACCCGGTGGCTTCCCCTTCCCCATAAGGAGTCAGAAGGGCCTGGCAGTGACCCTGCCTGTGCCTGGGAGGGGTCCAGCTCTCCCTCCCCTTTGCAGGAGGGGCAGAAGACCCCCCAGGATCAGCTGGCCTCACTGAAGGGGAGGGAAGGGCTCAGAAGCAACTTACTGCTGAACGGCGAGTTCATTTCTGTCTCCCCGAGCTGGGCTTCATTTCGGACGTGCTTGCACTCCTAGCCTTTTCACTCACCCGAGGTGGAGGGCAGGACGGGGAGGCTTGCAGGCTCCACATCCCACCCTGCTTGGGGACAAGGCACACTCTGCCGATCGCTTACAGTGTAAATGGATTCACACCTTGCCTTCTCTCCTGTTCCCTCTCTTGCTTGCTCTCCCCCCTTGCAAAGACTAGCAGTAGAACAATAGGCGAAAGTCTAGGGATATTTACTAACTGATAATCTCCCCACGTATTGCAGCCGCCTGTTTTCTCCCGCCTGATAAAGATTTCAGAGCCAACCACTTTCACCGAACAAAGAGGGGGAGGACGTCGGGTTTTGTTTTTTGATTTCCCCCCCCCCCTCTCTTTTAAGCACTTACCATTCACCTGCTGAGGGGAGTAGGCTTCTGATCCAGAATCCGGGGGAGAGTCAGGTAAAGTGCTGCAGAGTGATTGAGAAAAAAAAGGGAAGGTCATTTTAAACCAGCTTCCAACACAACTGATAGGTCCAGTTTGATCAAAGCACCTTCCAGACTCCAAACAGAAACCTCAGCTGCACCCACAGCAGATCCCCGTCACCCCAAGTGCCTCCTGCTGACAAGGCAGGGACTGCTGTAGCCGTCACTCCGAACCTCTCCCCACAGGGCTTCTTTTGATCTGATCTGCAGGGACAGACATTTTGTTGACCTGCCAATAGGACTTCCCTCTTTGCTCAGTAGCTCATGACCAGTTAAAAGAAGCCAAACAGAAATGTATCTGTTCCCCAGAGAAAGACCACTTGCTTCACCATGAATAAATAGGACGCTCTGGGGAAGCCTGGCTCTGACCTTGGATCTGATGCATGGAAGTGAAGGCTGGAAAGCCTGTGAGCTGTTTCCTGCACTGTCTCACGATCTGTAAAACCTGAGCACCAGACCTGCCAGCGGTATCGCCCTGGCTTTACTCCAGCGTCACCAAGAGCAGAATTTGGCCAACAGCAAAATGAAACGAAATAAAAGTGGGAAATCTCAGTGGCCTTATACAGCACACCCCATAGCTCAAGGACAGCAGGATTGACAAATGACTTTCTACTTGTGCAGTGGCAGCACGGACACAGGGAAGGAAGCTGGTTAACTCCTACTTTTAGCTCCTACTTTATTCTTTTACCTTCAGCCAGACCAGACTCCAGGCAGTTGGATTCCTTAGCCTTTTCCAAAGTGTTTTTTTGTGAATTAATTTGAGCTTATTCTCCTTTTTGTTTTTTCCAGCCCCTCCACCCATGCACAACCCCCCTGCAGGGGAAGGCTGAAGACTCACAGATCTTCATGCCAGGGTAGATCTTCAGCCATCCCGGTGCACAAGTAAAGGACTTGCCTGCCTTAGACACCAGTTCTTCTCCAGCAACATGGAGACCAAATGCATTCAAAAAGCTGAGGCCCTGGTCATAATTAGACTAAGCCACGGCCACTGCAACTCAAAGTCACAGTAGAGGCAGGCAGGGAGATGGTGGCTTTGTGGGCTGGATGGCACAATTGCTGCCTACACTGTAGACAAAGGCTCACTTCACTGTAACATCGGCAATGTGCTCTGCCTCTGTGGAGATTATTTGGCAGGGGGTTATTCTGGCAGGGAGATATCTTGTCTGCCCATTCGTATCTGCTGCATCCCAGGTGACACACAGCCTCTGCAAATTCCACCAGGTTTCAGCAGCCCAGCACCCTGCCAAAGCCTGCTCTTTACAAGACAAACCTGGCTGTGCTTTCCTCCCCATCTCCTGACATCACATTCCTAGTCAAAGGTGGATTTTCAATGGGGATCCTTTTTCATTCCCTGTCTTACACCATCAGCTTTGTGGCAGCAAAATATTCCCAGACAAACCAGTGCTGCTTGGATGAAAACTGGCCAAAAAGCAAACTAAGCCCTTAGGGCTGTGGGGAGGAAACGTGCAGAACACCATACACAAGTCTCTCTGAAACCAGATCCTTCTGCTTCCAAGGGCACCCAGAACTATAACTGTAAACCATACCACCCACCAGGACTCCTGCACCAACAGAGTCAACTGCCTAGGAAATGGGTTCTCACCAACTAATTGGTACACAACAGGAGCTGCAGAGGGACAGGATGCGATAATCCTAATAAAGAACTCTCACCATTCTTCCCTCATGCTCCACCTTCATTTCCACACCCCCCTCATACTCTGAGTCTGGAGTATCCATCACCAGCCTTATTTCCAGACCTCTTGCCAAGCTGGCCGTGATTTCATATTCTTTATTTCCTACAAATTTATATGGATTTGAGTCTCAGCAAGCCAAGTTTTGGGCAATAACAGAAGGACCAGGGACTTAAGGGAAGCCTGGAAAAGGTCTCAGTGCAGAAAGATGGACAACACTGCACAGTTCACTCTGAGAGCTTAGGGAGGTCAGGAGGACATGTGTGCAGCCCAAGGACAGGGTTCGCTGGTATCCAGCACATAAGATTGTTTCTCCAGGAAAAGCCTAGGACAACAGAGAAGAGTTATTCTGGGATGCTGAAGAACTGCTGCTACCAAAAGTGACCCAGTTCATCTACACCTAAACCAAGTTCTCCATCTCCAACACCAAGGATATGCTAGGAACCCAGCTTCCATTACTTGCAATGGTCACCAGGTTCTGGAAAGGTCTGCTGAGGTAGTCATGTGCCAAGGCAATGATCCATCACACACAAAGCTGAACAAGCCATATCCACAACATATGCCCCAATCACCTTGTCCAAGCCCCTGAATGAATACAGAGCTCTTCTCACAGTCATAGTGGTTTCTGATGTCTCCACAAGACTAGGGATTTGTTGTGCTGGTATAAGGCAAGATGACGTATAACCAGCAGATAGATAATCTGGTCTAGTTTATGAGCATAGTATAGCTATGATCCTTAGTCATGACCTCTCACATCCTGGAGAATGCCAGATGCATGCAGAAGAAAGGGATATGACTGAAAGGTGTCATACTGTGCTTTTGGGCATGGCTCTCCCTGAGCTACTTCTAGCCTTCTCGGTACAGAGAAAGGGAGAAGTCTTTATTATACCCAGTCTGGGAATAAAACAGAGGCAGATTTTTTTTGGCTGTCTCATTCTGAAGGATCTTTCCAAGTTCATCCAAAGGGTGAAAGTCATCCCAGTGGAGTTGCATTTATACTGAATCATTGGTTCAGTGAGCTGGAGGCTTCCAAGTCTGGGAATCGCCATGTTGTGCTTGCTGGCAACACTAGAGGGCACAAGACAGAGGAAGAAAAGCTAGTGTGGTTTGCAGAGATGAGCCAGCCTGGAGGCCATCCTGACCTCCTTGATCTTTACATCCAACATCCACTGAAGAAGGCACAGGGAATGGCTATAGAGGGAAAGCAGCAGGAGTATCCATCACCTGTACCACTGGGACAGATCAGACCATGAAGCAGTTCCTTGTGGCATGACCCCTGCCAACTGCTGAGGCCTCCTGCTACTGGATGCACTGCTGCACACTTTGATTTTCATCTACCCAGCTTCAACTCACCGTCCTGTTTCATTTCCCTGTGACTGGAGGGGAGCCGCACAGACCAGAGTACCAGAGAGGTGCATGAGGAAGAAGAAACCAGATGTATTCTTCTGTTTGGGTCTTCAGGCAATAAAGCTTTATAAACAATAAAGCTTCTCAACAACTGACCCAAGGCTGCCAGGAACCGAATGCACATGACTGCTGCATCCAGGGAACATGATCCTCTTCTCTCAGCTATAAGGGCTCAGTAACATTTTACCATGGGCACATGGTTCCCTCCGTGACTCACAATCTCTAGTAACTTCTCCCTCCCACCATGCTAGCTCCTGTCCCAGGCAACGTTGCAATACCCTCCCAACATGCCATGTCCAACTGCTCTCTACCAGTCAAGGCGCTGTCTGGTCCCTTCAGCCATTGCAGACTACAGCTGCCATGTCCCTGTGCTCTCCTAGCCTGACAGGGTCATTCTCTTCCTGCCTGCTCTGGACAAGCGAGTATGAACCACATCTTTTCTCCTCCCAGGACTAATTGTCCAGTTGAGTCCATTAGCAATACTAAAACCCAGTTCTCCTCCTTCACAAGGGTTGTATCCAGAGCTCACTGCAAAGGAGTACAAATCCAGTTCACATGCCATCTCTTTCTTCTCTTGAGTGGAGCATCTAAAGCATCAGGCCAAGATAAGTGCATCTCTTTGACCAATTTAGTTAACATCTTCCCCTGGGATGGATAGTCCTGGGAACATCCTGGAGACTGAATTTTCTCTTTTTCAAACTTATTCTACAAATTTTTCTTCCTAAAAAGAAATAATAAAATGTTCTCCCATCACGCACTTGGAGGTGTACAGCATGACTATCCTTACCATCCAAAGCCATTGTTCTAACACCACCTGCTGACATATGGGATGTTGATGCTCTCTAATCCAGTGCATACACTTAAGACCAAAACTGTGAACAATCTTTCAGGACCTTTAGGACCTACACTCGTAAAAAAAACATCTCTTTGTGAAGCAAGGACTTAATACACGCTGATGTTGTCAGCCATTAGGGTACTGTGGGAAAAATAACCTCCAGGCTCCACCAGCCTCAGAGGAATGCCTGGCCCATTACTTGCCCTTGTTCTGCCTCCCCCAGTCTCACTTACCCAGGTGCATAGGAGGCCTTGGGCTCCGATTTGATTGGAGGGACCACGTTGTTTATGCAGTGGCCACCAAGGTAGCCCTTGGGCACCACCATGCCATTGTTGTTATTGCAGTTGAGGTGAGCGCCATAGCTGGGTCCACAAGGGTTGGTCAAAAGAGGACCATGACGGACTGGGATCTGGCTGCCTGGGGGAGGAAGGTGGAGGGAACCACTGGAAGCAGGGTTGGTCACATGCCCAGCACTGGCGATGGAGCTGGCAAGAGGCGCATGGATGGTGGCTGAGCTGGAGGGTTGGGGGTGTGCATAGCTGGCTGAAGCAGGGATGTCAGGGAAACAGCTGTGAGAGAGAAGGGGACAACCTCAGTGGTACAGGCAGATGGCACTTTCCACCCGCTACCCAGCCCTTCCCTCCCCAGTCATGCAGCAATGGGGACAGAGCCTCTCAGGTGCACTAAGGCACTCAGAAGATGAGCAGAACAGTCAGCATCCTCCTGGCACTGGCAGGAACATGCAGGAAGGCAGGTGGGTTGCCTGGATTGGTGGGACCAACACAACCCTAAGGGTGCAAAATCTGCCTGTGGAGCTTTAAAGGCTAGAAGCACCCAGGATACCAACCTCAAAGCTTGTGAAGGCACCAGCAAGGCTAGTCCCCATTTCCCTTTATCTCTCCACCGTGGTGCTGTTACACTATCAGGTCGCTATCATGCCACCATGCCTTCCACATGGACATCCTATCTGAAGCCTAAAACACTTCCTTTGCCAAATACAACATGCTGGTCTGACAGCAGGCTCCGCTCACTGTGGCTCAGCTTATGGACTTGTGCAGGCAAGCAGCTTCATCACGTCAGCTCCAAGGATCCTGCTCCCACCCTATGATCCAGATCGTCCAAACTGCTATCAAGGTCTGGTTTTCCCCCGCACTCTACTGATGTCAATGCACACAGGGAGACCCTTCCCTACTTCACACATGTGTTGTGCTGGGGATTCAATCTGTCGTACTGAGCTGCTGGAGCTTGCTTTCACATTGCCCAAAGCAATTGAGGAAAAGTCTTTTTCTGTGCCGTCAGGAGGAAGAAGGGAAAGAAGAGAGTGACTAAGAGCCTGGGGAAATTCAAAGGCAAGAAGCAGGGAAGAGACAGGAGGAAGGACTGGAAATGAATAAGGGAAGAAAGAGCACTGAAGGAGGACTTTAAGAGGGACAGAGGTGCAGCCAGGGCACATAGTGATTTATAAATGATTCCTCACATTGCAGGACAAGGAATTGCTTGACTCCTCTCCACAGAAAACAATAGTGGACACTGTTCCTGCTGTGGAGCCAGGGAAGCACTTACATATCTGGTGAGTCCTCCTTGCTGATGTACTCTTCCAGGATGCTAGTGTCGATGTTAGATGGTTCCAAAGCTCCATTAATGTCGTGGCCTGCAAGGGGAGAGGAAGTGGAAGCAAGAGCCATGAGAAAGACAAAAAAGGCCCTTGCCTTGGAGGTCAGAATCACCTAAAGCCCTACACCAGACCGTTTCGGAGTCAAGAAGCTGATCCAAGAAGATTACCAAATCCTTCAGTTCAAGAGGTACCATCTGTCCATACCTATCTGCATCCCAGCGTAAAACTACACAGAGACAGCGTATGTGGGACAAGTCAGGGTGGCGACACAGTCTGGGAAGCTGGACAGCCAGAGGGAGCTTGTCTACAGCAATCTGTGAACCAAGCTCTGGCCGTGGGACATGCAAGCTTCCTGGAGGTCAGGCCCAGGATACATGGGAGAAAGGTCATGGAGTCAGGCCTGAGCTATGTAAGGCATGTAGCTCCACAGAGCTTGCCCAACCAGGACCAACTTGGAGCTGATGTTGCCTGCAACAGACTCCATTAGTGAAGCTGCAAGAGCCACTGGTCTCGCCAGGGTCACCTCAGCATTAATAGCTGGCTGAAGAGCTGCCTTTTGCAGGCCATGGGAGAGCACGATTAGCGCAGAGGCAAGGGCCCCGTGGCAGGGCTATATGTGTGGGCTCTGAGGGTGCTGCTGGAAGGCTGGTTTCCTTCTCTTTGGACCCTTGCCTCCGTTTTGCAGAACATGCTGGAATTTCTCCACTGCTGCCACGACAGCTCTGGAACAGCTCCTGACCCTTGCAGGAGCCCTCCTCCCTCTTCCCTCTCCTGTGCGGGCAAGCAATGGACTTTCTTCCCCTTTCTCCCAGAGGGTTCCTCCTTCCCTCTCCTGTTCTGGGGAAGCTGGGCTGGGCTTTGTTGACAGAAAGTGCTTTCTTTATCTGTCTCTCTGAAGTGGGAGTCTGCAGCCCTCTGGGGTTGATGCCAGCCCTCAATGCCAAAGACACTGCCAAGAAAGTGGAAGAGAAAGCCCGGCTCCCTCCCCCTGAGCTCAGATAATGAAGACGGCCCAAAAGCTTCCTATTAAAACAACGACACTTGCCCAAACGACTTGCTCACACACAATCAAAGGACTGACCCCCATCCTCCCCCCCCCAAAAAAAAGGCCACGCACTGGGGAAAGGTTAGCCAATGAACCGCAAAAATGAAAACGAGGGGTTTCAGCCTGCACCCAGCCAATTAGAGCTCTCCCCTCTGCAAATCCCTTTCATACCAAGACAAGCAAATCGGCAGAAATAAATCCAGCTAGGAATTCTGCCAAACGGACAGGGTGTGTGTGTATGTGTGTGTGGATGGGGGGGATCTTTCCCTTAGTAACCCTGGCTAGAGAGAAAAACCTGGATAGCTGTTCCCTTGAAAGACACCTAACCCTTTGTGTACCACACACCTCAGTGGCAGAGCCTCGGAAGCTGGGGGAGAAGGAGGTGACACTGCTCTCGTGCTAACGCTTGCTACGGAAGGAAGCATCTAGCAGACAGATGTGCAACACAGCTGGCAGGCCAGCACCCTGGCTGGCCAGAAGCAGAGCCCGTGAGTTCCTGAGCTGTGCTAACACCTCCCCCATGCAGCCACAGACCACAGGGCCAGCGCAGGGGTCATTCCTTCATGACAACCTTGTCTTCTCACCCCCCTGAGGTTGCAGCAACGTGGCAGCAGTTGCCTGTGTGCTGCTCTGAGCAACGTTTGACTGGAAGAGTTAACTGAGGGCCGGGCACCATGGGCTCGTGCTTCCCTCGCTCAGCCCCTAGGGCCCAGCTTCTCTCTGCTATACCCCACTCCTGACACTTTACTACACTTGGATCTACCCAAGCACCTCTTTTCGAAGCAGCCGCTCCTCGACCTCCCCCCTGCTACCCCTCAACACCAGCCAAAACTGTTCTACCAGGTGGTTAGCATTCTCCCCCCGCCCTCTCTGCTGCCGCACTCTTGGCCAAAGAGAGACCATGCTAAATCACATGATGCGTTTGGCAAGCATCCACGACAAACACTACCAGAAAACTCCGTCTTCACCGCAGGCTCCAGGATTGGGACCCAGGTTCACAAAAGCAAAAAGGGCAGTTTACCAGTTCTGCTGCCTTTCCACAAGCTACTGAGCCTGTCCGGGAAGAGATCTCCAGATGCCTGACCCCGAGGGGTTTCCATAGACCTTCACACCTCCAAACTCCAGAAGCTTTTCCACGGAGGAAAAGGAGTCAAGGGCCTCTCCAGAAGGGACGGAAGGCCCCCCCACAGACCTAAGTGGTGCTGGACCTCCCTTTTTCTTTGCTGCCTCATCTTAAAAGTCACCTTTAGAAAAACTCAGTTGAGACCCAGGCAAAGGGTGAGATAAGCACCCTGACGTGAAAGGTGTGTCAGCTGAACAGCTCTGGAGCTGCAGCAGAGTTGATAACAGTTGCAGCAGGGGGGCTGGCTGCTGGTTGTGAGTGTGTGTGTGTGTGTGTGTGTCTGGGGGGGAGCTACCTACTAAAAATAAAGGAATTTCCCCAGGCTGGGACCAGAGGCACTTGAGCCAGCTGCAAAGAAACTGGGGGAAGTTAGGGTGCTCAACTTGCTTGCACCCTGCTCCTTCTAATTCATTTTGGCCATCTGAGGACTCTCTTCCCCTCAGTTGCCTGCCCTTGCTCCAGTCTTCCCAGGGTCCTTGCTCATCTCCCTGGGCAGAAAGTATCCCGGGAATGCCTGCAGCCAGCCCTGAGGAGCATCCTATGGCCTGCAGGTTCCGTTCAGCAGGGGCTGTTACTGAAAGCCAGCTTAGGTGATTAATTAAAAACTAATACTCCTCAGAGTCATGAGCTTCTAATGACACTAACAACACCCCCTCCCCCTCCAAAGTGGGGATTAAGAGGGAGCTGGAAGCCACAAAATAGGGACCCCGGGAAGCTTAACACCCACACAGCTCCACACAGGACAGACTCATGCATCTCTGAGTCCCAGCAAAGCAGAGATGGAGCTCAAGGAGGCACTGAGCTCTTCCATGCTGCTACTGTCCTGCGTTCACCCTCTCTCCGTGAGGAAGACCAGGCGCTATAGTAACATAGCATCCCCCAGCTATGGCCCTGCCTCTGTACCAGCGCTTGCTCCAAAGAACATACTAGAGCACTTGTTGCCCATAACTCCTTTAACGACCCCAAAGCTCAACAGGCCAAGTTTTGCCTTCCATCCCAGAGCAATGAGCCTGGAGAGGTGCTGCAGGTCCCCCGCAGAGTTGCCCAAAAAGCACCTTTCTGTGAACCAGCTTATTAGCACTTTCTGTGCACGGCAAGCATCCCAGGGGAGGAGGGTACCACTGCCAAGTAATTCAGCCACACGATATTGCCCTGCTTCCAATGTGCTAGCCTTCCTGTATAAACATGGAGAGACTTCTCAGCCCAAACTCTTCCCGGACAACCTTCCATTTCACAACTCCTTCAGCTAGAGTGGCTGCAAAGAAACATCCAAACCTGCCAGGTTCCTTGTTCTGCCTTCACCTTGTTATACCCAAGGCATAATTCTTCTGGGCCTGTGATTCAAAGCCTCTTCAAAGATTTTGTGCATCCTTTAACGCTTTGTACAACCTCTTCTCACCTCCCTCTCAGTGTCTCCACTCAGTGCCCCAATTCACCACCCTGCACCTCATCCCATGTCCCCCCTTCCCGCGCTCCACTTTCTAACCCCTCCCCACAAGAGGGTTGATGAGATCCCCAAGAGTAAACCTTGTCTGAAGAAACAGAAAATATTAAATCTCCAACACCCTCCTTACAAACGGAGCTGGGTGAGGGGAGGCCTCCGTATGTGTGAGAATGCCAGGAATCCCAATGTTTGGACTGGTTTTCTCTGCCTTCCCCAAACTCCCAAACATGATCAACATCCAAACAGAGGTACTTCCAGCACCAGTTTCTCCTCCCTGCACCCTCCCCACTCTGATGGTGTGGGTTTGCAGTCTTGTCTCTCCTCATGACTCTGTGCCTCTACACAATTGGCCAAAGCATCCTCTTGGTTCAGGAACTTTCTCCCAGCCCCATCTTCAAGCGCCTCCAAGCCCTCGGGCCCTCCACCGCATCCCACTTCTTGTCAGAGATGGACGCACAGCCTCAAGGCTACAGGGTTCTGCAGGGCTCTGAAAGAGTTAACAGTGGCTGGCCCCTGCAAGTCATCATATTTACAGGTCTGAGAGATTAAAACCAGCATTTACCTCGAGTGATAGGCTGATAAGTTTATGGTACTTCTATTTATAACAGTCCCTCCCCCACCTATTCTTGCTCTGTTGCCTGTCTTCTAATCACCCATAATCCTGCCTGGGTCACCTGGGGGTGGAAGGAAGGGAGCAACTTGGAGAGCTGCATCCTGGGATCTCATAATGAAAACCAGATGTGGGAACCTAGAGATGACAATGAGGTCAACTGTTTTAACAGGCTGGGGAACATCAGCAAAGGGTGGAGGGACACTAATGATGAGGAGGAAAAGAGTCTATGCCAAGCTGAGAGCCTCCCTGTGCCACTGAACCCTTATTCCAGAGGGTCGATTTTTGTTCTTGATTTCAGAGGAACAGTGTGGGTTACGCTCTTGAACTACAAATTGAGCACTCTGTGCTCTGATGCAAGTGCTGTGAAAGCCAGTGAGGAGAGAACTGGAGGGAAGAAGAGCAAAAAGCCATGGACTCTGTAAGTCTTTGCTACACATTTCTATTTCCTGACCCACAGACATCTGTTCCCATTATTTTTCACCACCTCAGCCCTGTCTGGTTCCCAAAACAGAAAGGATTTGCAAAGTTACATGTACCCACCATGGTCTGTTCTGAAAGTCCGGCTATTTCTCCAAACACTTTTGCCTCAAGTGCTTGCAAACGTCACCGGCTGTAGTGCTGCTGTGCGTTCACTTCAGGTATGACAAGGGAGCACTCCCGGAGCACTACGGCAGGCAAGCCTCCAGCTCTGCTGCCAGCAGGGCCAGAAGAGGGGCCAGTGTCTACAGTCCAAGGGCCTTTGGAGGACTGTTGCTATGCTGACTTCAAATCAGCTCTCCACTTCTGATGGGCATTGCCCAAAGTACAGCACAGCCAGGAGAGGGAGCAGCCTGCAGTGATCACGTGAGAAGATAGTGGCAGTGGCCATTTGGTTTGTATCCCTCGGTCTACAACAGTCACAGGCAAATGGGCCAGGTCTATCATCTCACTGTGCGCAGGCCTTCACCTGAAACCCGGTCCAAAGGGCACTTGATTCATTCTCGTCTATAGCAGGCTTGGGAAGCCTTCAGATAAAAAGCAGCAGAGAGAGGAAGACTCACAGGGATGCCAGCGGCGGTTCAACACAGGAGCTGGAGCCCTGCTCAGTGTGTCAGTGACTGCATAGCTTCTGAGGCAGCTTTGTGGCTGGTCAAAACACATTCAGCTGCCCAAGAACAACCTCCCACCCCGCTCCTGCCATCCCCATACAAAGCACAAGAATTAGGGCAGGGCACTCTACACATGGGGAAACTGAGGCACAGAGCACCCTAGTGACGCAACTACAGCCGAGCAAGGAGAAAAAGGCAAAATATACAGCGGGTGTGCGGTGGAACAGGGCCAGCACCATAGGCCTGAAGACCCCAGGAGCTCCTGGCTGCCAGTTCTACGGCAGGGAGGCTCCACACAGCCAGGTGCTGGGTTTTGTCTCCCACTGCAGCCACAGGGCACTCCAGCACGCAGTGGAATGGGTGCTGAGTGTCACAGGGATACACGGCTTCGTAGGGCAAATGCTGCTAGCCTTGGCAAACACACCATAAAGCAGGAAGACCCACAAGGGCAGCAGCAGGGAGCCACTACCTTGTATAGCGTGGTATTGCCTGGTTTCTTACCAAAGCTTAGGAGAACAGCAGTGGCACGCCAGGCCAGGTGCAGCTGGTAGCGTAACAAGGTGCACAGCTCCAACCGAGAGGGGCTTGGCGCTGCGTGTCACAGCTGGATGTCCCCAGGGTGGCAGCGGGGAAAGCGATCAACGCCAAGAATCAGCCCTGCCCTGTGTGCGCCAGTGTGTTCCTGCAGCTGTGTGCAATGGGGTTGTGCAATCAGCAGGCTGGGCTGCAGCATCGGCACATTCCCAGGGCCTTGCTCTGCTCAGCACCCCCTTCTGCTTCCTCCTGTGTTTATCCTTCCCCCCCGGCGGATTGGCTAACAGCCCGGCCGCAAGCATGAGGAATCCACACCGCAGCTCTCTAACCAAACACCGCCTAAGCCCAGGGAGCTGAGGGGTCAGGACTCAGCTCCAGATCTGCTTCCGCATCATCTGGAGCCTGGCTGAGACTGCCATGCTGGGGAAGGCCCAAAGGTACCCAGCGCTACAGCCTCAGCCTGCTCCTCCTAGGCTGTCCGGGGGATGTGACAAGCTGGCTTCGGCAAGATTCCTGTGCCTGCCCCTGCCCCAGGATGGGACACAGTGCAGGCTGAAAGGAAAGTCCCGTCCCTGCCCAGAGACCCGGGCTATGCATCTGCCTACTGAGTGGACCCAGCCAGCAGGTTCCCTGAGGGACAGACAGCTCCTTGCTTAAGGGACAGCGGAACGATCTCCCCATTGCTCCACACGCCCAATCCTGAGCTGCCCAGAGGGCACGGAGGGATCAAAACTTCCCCTCGGGTAGCAAGGGGGTGATGAAGCCCTCCCACCTAGCTTCAACCCCCACAGCCTCTGCCTCTTCCCCCAGATACATGGCCCAACATTCCTCCTTAATTATGCTCTTTATTACCCGACTGTAACAATAACCAGTCACTCCCAGCAGAAATGGCTCCTGTAACCTGAGTGGGAGGCAAAGCCAGACCACTCCCCTGTCTCCCCCAAAGAGCTTTCAAGACCACCACAGAGCAAAGTCCCTGCTGTCCATGGCACTCAAAGGAGCCCCTCTGCCTCCCCTGCCCGAGTTGCAGCACGGTTTCCCCATGACATGCAACCCTCTTCACACACCAACTTCTTTATGACTTTCACCCAGGGGCTGCAAGCCCCTCCAGGACAGCCTGCTGGGGTCTGCACAGATTGTCAGTAAATATGCCAGTGGGGGGAACTTTTACGTGGTGTCAGCCCATGAAACTCCATGATTTCACAGGCCTTCACTTGATCTGACGCTAATGGAGCTACGCTGATCTACACTGGCTGGTTACGCACTCATAAACGCTATTACAGAACAGTTTCAGTTGCGTTAGGACACCCTTCTCCCATACGCATGCACACACAACACATGCACCTTCCCACCATAAAAAGCAGAACTCTTCAAGTTAATGCAGAAGCATGGCCATTACCTTGTATCTCATCCCTTGGGCATCACATTGCCAGCTCATCACCAAGGAGAGCCCTGCCCCTCCAAACCAAAGGATGCTTGTGCCCCCCCCCCCCAATTCATGCCAGAATAGAAAACCCAGGCTTCAAAGTCACATCAGAAACACGGCCTATGCTGAGCTCCAGGAATCTGTGGGGCAAGATCTGGGGGAAAACGCTGAGCTCAGGGTTAAGGGAATGGGGGTTTGAGGGAGTTTGTGCATTATCTGGAACACTGCTCTGTTCCAATGAGCCCCAGGAAGCCTAACTCGTATGACACATATTTGAAAGAAACCAGTGAAGAGAGCAACTGAGAGGGGCTTTGAAGACACATACTAGCTTCTCCACGGAGAGGCCAAGCTTCCACTCAGCCTTGCCTGACCGTTTCTGATCCCCCTCGCTCATGGCAACTATCTGGCACTCTAAGTAGGCTCCTGGGCAGCACCACAGCTTCTATTTCTAAACCCCACTGCAATCCACTCACTGTTGAGATGAGAAACTGTTATTTTCCCATGCCAGCTAGGGCAGGATGCAAAGACAGTACTCATCATAAGAAATGGAAGTACAGAACGGGATTTAGCCAAGACCCCAGAGTTAACATGGTGAGTATGGTAGAAAGAGCTGCAGGGTCTCCAGTGGCCAGGAGGTACAACAACCTACGTGAACAGAGAAGTGACACCAGCAGCAAAAAACTCAGAGTAATAAATACTAGGTATAACCAACATCCCCACCCTGCAGCCCAGTGCCCCACTGAGTCAGCTGCAGCGGCCTCAGTAACATCTTTGCATTCCCTAGAGTGTCCCCTTCTGCTCTCACTTGAGCCTAAATCTTCTTACCTTATGCGCTCAGAAGAACATTTCTGACAAGTGTCTTGGATAATCTGAAAAGGAGATTGTCCCTAACCCATTTCCGTGTCCTGTCTCAGGCCCATAGTAACTCTTACCTCCAAACCTGCTGTACAATGCATCTCTACTCCTGTGGTTAGTACCACATGGGAGGAGGGATTAGCAGGAGGGGGATATTGACCAAGACACATATCCCTGTACAAGTACATATATAGAGAGATAATGCCCTGTCTCCTTCTCCCAGACCTAGGGGAGGACAAGGGGTGTGGTGAGGGATAACCCCAAGGCAGAACAGGCAGGAGGAGCCAGAGGAAAGCATCATTCTGTGTAACTGCAGAGCAAGGGCATCTCCCTCAGGAAGCCTCATGGGAAAAGGTTGACAGCTCCACGCAGAAGAGATAACTAAGCCTCATCCTCCCCCCCCTCAAACCTCTTAAGCCCTTCTCTTGGCTATTCCCCCCCCCTCCCGCTGCCTTCTCTGGACCTTCGTTTAGCCACTTCTTCGCATCTTCTCCACTCTCACTTTTCCAGCCCCTCTCATATTCCCCCAGCTCCCTTCTCCCGTTATCACTTCCCTCTCAGAACCGTTATCCCTCTGGACTCTCTCAAGTCCCTTCCTCTTCCGGCTTCTCCACCCTTGTCCTGGCTTCGCCTCCGCCCTTGCCAGCTGTGAACCTTGGCATGGATAGAGCCATTGTCCGTTGGGCATCAGGGCTGAGGAGGAGGAGGGGAAGGTGTGAGAAGAGACACAGTGGAGCATTTGTGCGTGTCCCTGCAGCCGTCAATGGCCTGCTTGTCAATTCATGCACTAAGATGGCAGAAACAGCAGCACCCACACAAGCGTTGCCATTTGGCGGGGTCCAAGGTGCCTGCCCAGGGGGGCACATTGGCTTGTTTGTTTGGAGTCCCACAGAAGATAACGCCTTTATCTCCCTCTCTGGATCGAGGGTGCTGGAGGGCTGGGAGGGGGAGACAATAGGACCAGACAAGACCATTTCATTTAAACATATTGGCACTTCCTCAGCTCAGGACTGAAACTGAGGTACCACCATGTTAGGCTGGCTTTGCGACCCTTGCACGTTCAGCCTCCAGGTTGGTACTTGCCACCTAACACATGACAGTACTGCTCTCCCAGCTGCACAGACAGCAACAAGCACACAGACCAGCACTCACAGGTGGAAAAAAACAGTGACCAAGCCACCATATGTCACAGGGTGGGAATAAGACTCAAGAGTCAGGGAGGGAAAGCAAGATGCTGAGCTCCGTTTCCCTTCTGGGAAATCAGCATGCTCAAATACCTCTCTGAAGTGCCTGTACACAAATGCATGCTGCACAGGGAATAAGCAGGAGGAATTAGAAATCTGTGTGCAGTCGCAGGGCTATGATCTCATCGTGATTATGGAGACATGGTGGGGTAGCTCACGTGACTGGAATGCTGCCATGGATGGCTACATGCTCTTTAGGAAGGACAGGCCAGGAAGGTGAGGAGGGGGAGTCATCCTTTACGTGAGAAAGCAAATGGAATGTATTGAACTCTGCCTAGGGGCGGATGATGAGTGAGTCGAGGGCTTATGGGTAAGGATTAAAGGGCAGACTAACATGGGCGACACTGTTGTGGGTGTTTGCTACAGGCCGCCTGATCAGGAAGAGGAAGTTGATGAGGTCTGTAGAAGACTGGAAGTAGCCTCACGATCACAGACCCTGCTTCTCATGGGGGACTTTAATCACCCTGATATCTGCTGGAGAGAAAACACAGCGAGGCACCAGCAATCCAGGAGGTTCCTAGAGAGCGTCAGTGATAACTTCTTGATACAGGTGATGGAGGAGCCAACGAGGAGAGGTGTGCTGCTGGACCTTGTACTAACAAACAAGGAAGCGCTGTTTGGAAATGTGAAGGTTGGGGGCTGCCTTGGCTGCAGTGACCATAAGATGGTGGAGTTCAGGATCCTGCGAGGAGGAAGAAGGGCAAAAAGTAGGGTCATAACCCTGAACTTCAGCAGAGCAAACTTTGACCTCTTCAGGGACATTCTTGGGAGAATCCCATGGGATAGGGCCCTAGAAGGAAGAAGGGTCCAAGAGAGCTGGTTAATATTCAAGGACCACCTCCTCCAAGCTCAAGAATGGTGCATCCCAATGAGCAGGAAGTCAACCAAAGGGGGCAGGAGAGCTGCATGGATGAACCTCCTGGCAACGCTCAAACAGAAGAAGGAAGTGCACAGAAGGTGGAAGCAGGGACTGGCCACTTGGGAGAAATACAGGGACATCATCTGAGTATGCAGGGATGGTACTAGGAAGACCAAGGCCCATTTGGAGTTTAATCTGGCAAGAGACGTCAAGGACAACAAGAAGGGCTTCTTCAAAGACATTAGTAGCAAAAGGAAGATTAGGGAAAATGTGGGCCCGCTACTGAATGGGGCAGGAGCCCTGGTGACAAAGGATACAGAGAAGACAGAGTTACTGAATGCCGCCTTTGCTTCAGTCTTTACTGCTCAGGCCAGCCCTCAGGAACCCCAGACCCTGGAGACAAGAGAGAAAGTCTGGAGAAAGGAAGACTTTTCCTTGGTCGAGGAGGATCAGGTTAGAGATCATTTAGGCAAAGCTGACATCCACAAGTTCATGGGCCCTGATGGGATGCACCCATGAATGCTGAAGGAGCTGGCAGTCGTCATTGCTAGGCCACTCTCCATCATCTTTGAAAGGAGATTGGGAGAGGTGCCTGAAGACTGGAAGAAAGCCAATGTCACTCCAGTCTTCAAAAAGGGCAAGAAAGAGGACCCAGGAAACTACAGGCCAGTCAGCCTCACCTCCAGCCCTGGAAAGGTGATGGAGCAGCTCATCATGGAGGCCATCTCTAAGCATGTGGAGGATAAGAAGGTGATCAGGAGCAGTCAGCATGTATTCACAAAGGGGGAAATCATGCTGAACCAATCTGATAGCCTTCTCTGATGGAATGACTGGCTGGGTAGATGAGGGGAGAGCAGTGGATGTTGTCTACCTTGACTTCAGCAAGGCTTTTGACACTGTCTCCCATAACATCCTCATAGGCAAGCTCAGGAAGTGTGGGTTAGATGAGTGGACAGTGAGGTGGATTGAGAACTGGCTGAATGGCAGAGCTCAGAGAGTTGTGATCAGTGGCACAGAGTCTAGTTGGAGGCCTGCAGCTAGCAGTGTCCCCCAGGGGTTGGTACTGGGTCCAGTCTTGTTCAACTTCTTCATCAATGACCTGGATGAAGGGAAAGAGTGCACCCTCAGCAAGTTTGCTGAGGATACAAAACTGGGAGGAGTGGCTGATACACCAGAGGGCTATGCTGCCATTCAGAGAGACCTGGACAGGCTGGAGAGGTGGGTGGAGAGGAACCTCATGAAGTTCAACAAAGGCAAGTGCAGGGTCCTGCACCTGGGGAGGAATAACCCCATGCACCAGTACAGGTTGGGGGCTGATCTGCCAGAAAGCAGCTCTGCGGAGAAGGACCTGGGAGTGCTGGTGGACACCAAGTTAAGCATGAGGCAGCAATGTGCCCTTGTGGCCAAGAAGGCCAATGGTATCCTGGGCTGCATCAGAAAGAGTGTTGCCAGCAGGTCGAGGGAGGTGATTCTCCCCCTCTACTCAGCCCTGCTGAGGCCACATCTGGAGTACTGCGTCCAGTTCTGGGCTCCCCAGTACAAGAGGGATGTGGCACTACTGCAGCAAGTCCAGCAAAGGGCTACAAAGATGATTAGGGGACTGGAGCATCTCTCTTATGAGGAAAGGCTGAGAGAGCTGGGACTCTTCAGCCTGGAGAAGAGAAGACTGAGGGGGGATCTTATCGATGTGTATAAGTATCTGAAGGGAGGGTGTAGAGAGGTTGGGGCCAGACTCTTTTCAGTGGACAAGAGGCAGTGACAGGATGAGAGGCAACAGGCACAAACTGAACCACAGGAAGTTCCATCTGACCATGAGGAAAAACTTCTCTCCTGTGAGGGTGACTGAGCACTGGAACAGGTTGCCCAGAGAGGTTGTGGAGTCTCCATCCTTGGAGATGTTCAAAAGCTGTCTGACACAATCGTGGGCAACGTGCTGTAAGTGACCCAGCTTGAGCAGGGGGGTTGGACTAGATGATCTCCAGAGGGCCCTCCCGACCTCAACCATTCTGTGATTCTGTGCGATTCCATGAAAAGGGACTGACCAGGCTCTCACCCCAAGCTAGGGAGAAAGGCCTGTGAGGCCTGGGCTACCTTCCTTTCCACACTGCCTGGGAAGGTACCTGCCACTGCTTGCTCCTCTTCTTCAACAGGCTGCAGGAGAAGAAGCCCTTACAGAGGGCAGGGTGACATTCTGGCTTTCAGTCCAGACATCTGCACAGCAGAAGTATGGCAGAAGCTTACCTTCCTGGCTGCTTCTTTACCCCAACAGATTTTGTTTCCTGCACCTCACTCACACCAGGAACTTAGGAAAGGAAGTTCTTTTTGCTGCTTGATTCTCCACCCCAAGAGGAAGACAAGATTAGGGAGAGGCTTTTCAGTAAAGCCTCAAGATCTCCATTTTGCTGAGGCTCCTTTGTGCTCATGGACTCAGCCGATCTGAGACAAAACAGCACGAAGCTTCATCTCCATGCATCCCATCCCTCCAAACCCTCCTGCAACCAAGATTAAAGCACACTGGCCACACAGCCACTCCACTTTACCATGCTTTAGTAGGCTGTTTTTGAAGGATTGGACAGAAAAAAGGAGACCTAGGCTAAAGCTTCTGATCTGGCACAGAAATCCCCAGCGCACTCCTCTTTCTGCAGCCCATTAACTTCATCTAGACTACAAGTTTTGGGGGTGGGAGCTACCTTTTTCTACAGGGTAACATCTATCTACGTGAGCTCCCCATCATCACTGTAACACCTGCTGCTGAGAGCGAAAGCCTAGCATAGCCCTCTTCCCTTACAGTGCAAACACTCTTCAGTGTGAATTATGAGAACAAATTGTCAATACCAAAAAAAAAAAAAATTATTACATGCTATGTACAGGCATTAAGCAGACTTTAGGACCCAGTTCCCCATGGCCCAGTCACGCTAGGCAAAGGCTGGGAAAGGAAAGAGAGGCCCAAAGAAGCAAGGTGACTTCACGAGGCTGACAGAAGGCTCCTGCACAATGTCACTGCTGCTCTGCTACTGAAAGGGAGAGAGCCACTGGGACACAGCCCACTGGTCACTGACCCCACTGCAGGGCCTACCAAGACTGCAAGGTCTGTGGCCCCTGGAAAGACTCTTATGAAACTCAAAGATCCAGGTGGTCCAGAAGAAAGCAACAGCCATTCTGGAGACTACTTTCAGCCCAGTTCTAAGTACATGCACACCACACACATGCTGGGGAACTCAGCAACCGGTTTGGAGCTATGCTGCCTCTCCTGGAAACCCCCCAGCACACAACAATCTTTAGGCGCAAAGATTAATAATTAAAGAGCAACAGAAAAATACAATCCTACAGGCAGCCAAGCATTGCCTGGAACACCAAGTTCAAACTGGGCATCTCGTTCCTCCCTTCTAACAGAGCACAGAACTGTTAGGGAGGCAATAAGGTCTCTCCTGTCCAGTCAGGAGACTGAAAATAAGAAGGCAGAGCTATTTATCTGGATGGGACTTTTGCCAGGGCTTGGGGAGGGCCATCACTCTTTTGGTGCAACCAACACTAATCTTTCACAAATGGGAGTGTTGGGTCACTGGGCTCTTCCTTCTCCTCTCACTGCTGGGATATGCAGCAACACAGCATATACTCTCAGCACTATGCTATAATAGCATTTGCTCCAGAACTGACTCCTGCAAAAATCACAGAAGACACCATAAGATTCTTATATCATTGGGTTTCCTCTGGATGCTTCACACCCAAAACCTGATTTCCCTTAATCCCTTATCTATTGCCAAATCTCAGTGAGATTACAAACTCAGTGCAAAATGAGACTACCTGGGAAAGAGCCATCGCTGCAGGAGGTCCTTGTTTACCTCTGCTATACACTTTGCACAGACCTCCAAAACACGACACCACTTCCCAGGATCTAAGAGCAGAGCAATGCAATCAAGAGAAGTGGACCAATCTGGGAGGCAGGTACAAGGCAGTCATTTCCTTCCTCAAGGAGGAAAGAAGGAGGAGATTCAAAATATCCCGCTTCAATGGTCCAAGCCTTACTTGGCAGCCGTGCAGTATGAATGGCATGTCTGTAGGTATTCACACAGTGGCACGCATTCTACTTTAGAGAACAGCACTGGGGTTACTTAAATGGTCCAGTGACAGTCTTCCTGCTCTGCCGCTTGGTTTAGGTTCAGGATTGATTCATGAGCCAATTCACCCTGCTTGTGAGTTCTTGCCCTCCTTGTGCTCTTGAAAGAGAGATGGACTGAAGGATACAGTGGATACTATTTCTCTCTGATTTCATCCATCTTAAGACAATACCAACTGTTATACCCCTGAGTAATGCAGACCAAAGAATTTTACTCAGGGTGGCCCCCATCAAACCAGAATTTCTCACTGAGCTGAATATATCCTTTGGACAGAGGCTTCAGCTGATGAATTCATCTCCTCCTGAGGAAGGGGCTACACTAATAAAGCAGCACACCTAGTTTCTTGTTGCAGTTTGCATGACACACCTTCATATCCCTAACTGCTAGAATAAAGAGCACTCTGCTCCAGGAAAGCTACTTTTCAAAAAAGTGTTCATGGACTAGCTCAGTCACATTCATACTTTTCTCTTTCCTGAGCTAAGCTAAGTTTTGGTAGCTACCCCATATAAATAACACGCAATGATGCAATTAAAATGATTGTTTTTTGGAAAAAAAAGAAAAAAAATAGAGAATATTGCCATGCTGGTTATTTCCACACAGGTTTTCAAATTGAAAACTAGGCATTTTTCTTTTTCTGTTTTTATTTTAACTTGCTGTTCACTTTTTCTGACTAACTATGAGCTCTCTTCCACACCAGAACATAGTTCCTGCACCAGGGATTTAGTAAAAAGTCACTGGACAATACAAAACATATAGCAAGTGTGCTTCTTGGATCGATTCATCCTACGTTCTCCTTGCGTGTTCCACGTCTGACTTCAAAGAAGCATGTTGTCTGGAGTGATACAAATGAAGACAGGGAAGATATCTGTCACACTGCTCGAGCACACTGTGTGAGGAGGTGCAGCACGGAAGTATTCGCAGAAACCGGAGGATGTAAAGGTCACCCTGGGACTGGGGAGGTGGGAGGCATGGAGTGAAGACATTCCCATAGGCAGAACAGTTCCTCGGGGCCTTGATGCTCTCTCAACACAGAGAGTCTCAAGAAGAGGCAAGTAATGAGGTTCAAATAAGGGTGAGATGTGCCCAAAACAGTGGAACAGCAAGATAAACCTCATGGCAATGCTGTGAGCTGAGAGTGGGGGAAGTGTGAGGGATGGATGACAACTGGTGAGAGCTCATCAGAAAGGACTGAATACAGAACAGATGCATGAGGAAGGTCAGGTATCTGGGAACTAAACTGAGGCTCCTCTCCTGACACTTCAGCCTGGACACTAAAGCCTGACCAAACCTCTGGGACCCATCCCTCTTCTGCTGCAAAGATGATTCTTCTTCCTCCATTTCTCTCCAGCACAGAAGACAACAGGCAGTAAACGATGCTGCTTTCCAGTGCTGCTGGCCCAGCTCCTTCTACCAGAGCAGAGCTCACACACTGTTTCTGTTTTAAAGCACCTGCTGGGGAAAGCAGCATGTAGGTCCTGAACTAACAAGTCAGTCTCGCTGCCAGCCAGAAGAACTGTGACAAAGAGTCGGGTTGTGAGAGAAGAGTGGGAAGGCAAGGAAATTACACAAACTGTATGAGTCACTAGATCATTAGATTAAAAGATCTCTTAAAGCCTCCTGTCCAGCGTGGCACAAGGTAATTCACTCCAGCTTACTCCTCGGGGCTCTGCCCTATGCATCTGGACTTTCATCACTTCCATTTGGGAAATGAAGCTACAGCTCCACACTTCTCAAAGTCTGGCAGTTATCCCCAGTGTCTGACCTAAATGCTCCCTTTCTTATTTCCATTCACTGCTAATGCCCCTTGTACTAAATAGCACAAGGATTTCACAGTTGGGCCATTCAATATCTTCTAGCCACTGCTGCCTCACAGATCAACTCCTCCAGTCCTGACTACCATCAACCTGACATTATCTGTCCTGTGAGACTGTCCCCAGCCTGTGCACAGTAATTCCTGTGCTATTGCTTTCTACTGTCATCCCAGCATCTGTCACAGCTGGGAGCACTGAGGCTGGCTGTCTCCCTGGGAATATCTGTGTTTGGAATTATTTTCCCCCAGATGCATTTTGTTTTGCTTTCCCAAAACAAGGCCAAAATGAGCTGGGCTGAACCAGAACAGTTTGCTGACTTCACCTGAAATGAAACAGAAAGTCTGGCCTTCCTGCAAAATCCACTTTTCATCTTTTCAATCCATGGTTTTGGTACTAATAGCATCTTTAGATTGCTAAATATATGTTATTGAGGTGACTCCATAACATAGTTGGGGTCTACTATGCTTGGGGTTGTCGGTTCAAATATCAAACAGGCAGCCCCTGCCCTGGAGGTTTTAGTCTTGAATTTCTCCAACGCATTTCGCTTGATGCCACACAACATCCTGATTAGAAACTTCCACCACATGGAATTCACAGAGAGAACATAAGACAGAACAAACACTGGATCACTGATAGAGCTGAAATATGGCTGTTAACACCTAGATATCAAAAAGCAGTGTGGTTACTAGCAGAGACCCTGAGGGACTGGTACCTGGGCCAAAGCCATTCAGCACTTTTTATTGCTGATGAAGTTTGAAGGCAGCACACAGACTAGTGGGACAGCAAAGAAAGGTAAAGGAAGGGTGTAGAGAGGTTGGGGCCAGACTCTTTTCAGTGGACAAGAGGCAGTGACAGGATGAGAGGCAACAGGCACAAACTGAACCACAGGAAGTTCCATCTGACCATGAGGAAGAACTTCTTTCCTGTGAGGGTGACTGAGCACTGGAACAGGTTGCCCAGAGAGGTTGTGGAGTCTCCATCCTTGGAGATGTTCAAAAGCTGTCTGACACAATCGTGGGCAACGCGTTGTAAGCGACCCAGCTTGAGCAGGGAGGTTGGACTAGATGATCTTCAAAAGTTCCTCCCAACCTCAAACATTCTGTGATTCTGTAATGATCACCCGGAAGTCCAGAGTGAAAGCAGCATCTACAGGTTGTGAAACTCTCTTGGAAAAAATGACTAATAAAGAGGCTCCACTCTTCAGGACTAATCACAGCCACACAAACCCTTGACATAATGTCATAGCTATGACAGCGACCACAGACTTCTCCATGCGCAAAGGGACAATCAAGCAGAAGCGGGAGAAATGGTTCTTGCTTTTTTACACACCATTGCTGGAATCCTGGGCCCAACTCTTATTGTTTGGAAGAGGACACAAAAATACTGGAGAAAATTCAGAAAAAGTCATAATAATGCTGCTAAGGATGTAAAAGAAGCTATACAAAGCAAGTATCCAGCTGATCTGTTTATTACTAGGAGGTTGAGAGGTGGTTCAGTCCCTATATATGTAAACTCACATCTGAAAAAGAAGCCTGGCAGGAGGGAGCTTCAGTCTCACAGAGGAGACATGGCAGTTGGACTGCAAGGTTTGTCAATGTCAGCCACGAAGTAAGATGTGGTTCCTAGAAGGGAGGAACAGCTTTCCAAAAGAGGTAAAACATGCAGGTCAGGGACCATCTGCTATTCTGTGCTCATAAAGCACTGCCGCAGGAGGCCCAAGGCCCTCATGAGTGATTGCAATAAATATGAATATCAACATTACAGGTTACCATCTTTTGGAAATTATAAAACATTATTCTCAAAGAGATGCTCTAGGAACAGTTCTACCTTTCAGATATCCTGAAGGTCCCTCCTAGTTGTAAAGCCTACAGAGTTCTGAATCTAACATTACACAGAGGCAGCAGGCAGACTGTCTCTCAACAGAGACACAAGGAGCTCAGGGAGACAATATCAAACTCTTTCAGCATAGAAAACTACAATCGTGGCCCATTTTTTGTCTAACTGTCCTCCAGGTTCTTCACATCACTGGATTAAGGGAAAAGATTTCAGAATTAACTGTGATTAGAAGGTACCTTAAGATTTTTAGTGGTACAAAAAACACTTTTGAAAATGTTTTTCTATTTCCTTATTCCTGCTGTAGTTTACTAATCCTTCCATTTGAGTGCTATTGGCAAAATTCACTTAAAACTCATGTTACTGCAACTCTAAGTCATGAATTGTCCGTAGAAGGGGAGCAGAGAGAGCACTGACTTCATGCCACTCCCACCAGACACTTCTCCCTAGCACCATACACTGGGTTCATCCCTTGCCTGAAGTCTATCAGACAGAGCTCCTAGCTGTGAGAGAAGCGTGCCTGGAAGCTGAAATAGAAATGAGAAAACAATTCCTTAACTCCAGCCCAGTTTTAACAGAAGACAGACTGTTCCTTAAAAGACAGTAGGTCTTCTACAGCTGCCATAGGATACCAGATGGTACCTGAACATCCCTGGAGATAAGGGAAGCTCACTTGAGGAGTGGCAACATAAAGGTAATGCAAACATATATGTTCTGGTAAGGCTTTCAGCACACTACACTAGACCCACACAAGTGCACACAGCCCAGAGTAGCATCCCACAACTCAGCTTCTAGTGAGTTTTTCCCTGTCAATCCCATCTGTTATGAAGTTTCAATCTGAACCGCTGTTCTAGCCTGCTTGAGCCCAGCAGCCCCCTCCTACTTATCCAAACTTTCAAACACTTTCTCCACTTGAAATCGTCTATGCATCCCTACCTTTGCCAGCCTTCAAGACTTCTCTGATTCTGCAAGATCTTTCTTAAGGATACGCTTGCTGCAAGCAGACTACCAGGTGGTCTTAAGACATATCCAGTTCTTTACAAAGACCCATCTTTGCTGCAGGTTACACCTGTGCAATTCCAAAGATCTATCCCCACCTAAAGCCCCATTTTACTTCTTTGTCAGTGTATGGATTGGGTGTCACAAAAGGAATGTTGCTTTTCCCTTTTGCAGATTCCTGGCTCTCTCCTAGCAACTTGTTCACACACATGAGGCTAGGGAAGAATCTTCTTTATACCATGTCATTAGTAAAGTATGTTAGTGGTTGTGCCTTAGGTCTAGAACTGAATTAAATGTAGTTTGATGAGTCTCTAGATACTCAGTGAACTTTCTGGAGCTGTTCCACCCAACTTTGCTGCAACCGGGAAAAGGACTGCAACTGTCTTGCAGGGAGCTGACTGTCCTGCCATCTCACTGCATCCCACGGGGTCATTCATACGGCAGGGATCCCATATTGCAGATCTGATCTTCTCACAGGAGAAGGGACCTTGGGAAAGACCCTTTTGGGACAGCAGTGCTGTCCAAGGTACTAGAGTGCCACTACACCAGTGACCTCCTGCCCGCAGCCTCACCCTGCACACCAGAAGGCAGAGCCTAACAGTCTCTTTCCCAGAAGGACAGTCTACACTTATTAACAACCACAGTGATCTTCACCAGTTATTTCTATATTAGCAGTTCCTAGAGCTCTGATCCTCATGACATCCCTGCTCACGCTGGACTAAAGGAAGTCCTCAGATTACTGGCCTCTTGTTTCCATGCAGGACCTGAAGGTCTCACACAGTTCCCTTATGCAAGGGGCTACACATATTTAAAAAAAAAAAAAAAAAAAAGAAAGAAATGACTCTTGCCCCAGAACTGTACAAATCTGTTAAACAAAGGGCTGACACAGGCAAAGAGACAGAGAACTGCCTGGATTTATACTGTAAAGCAGTGGTGGAGCTGAGAATAGAAAAACTCATCCAAACATATGCCCACTGTTCTGTCTGGAGGACCCCTGCTTATTGCTTCAGAAAAAAACCACAAAACCTGAAGAACTGCTAAAAGAAGCTGGCACACCTAGCCTCTGATAGGACAGAGACACCATTTTTTCTTTTACAGAGACCTGTACTAAAACTGGCCAACAAGTCAGATCTGTGTGCTAATCAACTTTTACACTGTGCTCTTGTTAGAAACTTTTATTCTTGGGGCTTGGGGTGGGGGTGTTTGTTATTGTTTTTTAAGGCTTACAGCAGAAACGGGTGAATTTCTGATGATCTGCACTAAGTCTCTGTGACTTCTCCAGTTCCCCTGAGAAGTCACCAGCCCATGCAGAATTTCAAGACTGAGCCAAGTCACAACCTGGCTAGGAAGAGGCCAAAGACTCCAGTTTCTCATGGTTCAACAAGATATATTCTTTCCTGTAAAGACCCCAGCCCAGAGCTATGCTTTTTTACAGACGAAGCATAAACCCACAACCACATATGATCAGAAGTCTGACAGTTCTCTTGGCAAAGCTGTGTTATTAACCTCAATCTCATGGATAAATTCCCACTGGCAGTAAAGAACACAAAACCTTCAGTTAATCCCTCCACAGTTTCACCTGGAGGTTGCACTGTTCACGGTTGTTATACAGGTCATGCTAGAAGATCTGATAGTCCATTCTGGCCTGAAACTTAGTTAAGTGCCTTTATTTCAAAAAATGATACTTTCAAAGTAGAAAAAAAAATCCTAAGAAATGTAATTTTATCAAAAGACCTACTACCACTGCCTGAGTCTTATGAATTAGCAAGTAAGCAAAGAGGAGAAATGGGTGTAAGAAGCACAGCTTCACAGGTAGCTTCATTCAGTCATTTTCACAAAACACAGCAGAACGGTTGTTAAATGTGGCACTCTCCGCTCAATGAGAGCAGAGGAAAAGTCTGGTGTTGTAGTTAGCACACTGTGGGAGGACCCAGGAGACTGAATTTCATTCTCATCTCTGTGTGTTCACTTTATCAGAGTGCTCCTTAGCTGCCTCTGTAAATAAGGAGAATCTGTCTCTCACTGCATGGAGGCCATTCCAAGGAGGCCCCTCTACAACGTAACCGCTAGTGAGAACGTGCATCTTAACAATATGAGACCTGACAACTGCTTATGGACACTAAACTTTTTTCTAAGCATGTTAAGGCCTCTAGATTTATTAAGAGCGCTATAAAGTTTGCAAAACAGCAAAATAAGATTTAACAGGGTTATCCTGCATTAACAAAAGCCCTAAAACAAACAAACAACATCCTGACTCATTTAGTCAACAAGCTCATCAAAGCAGAAACAGCTATAACAAAACTTGAGCCTCAGACCTTAGTCTCCTTCAGACGGTAACTATCCTCAGGGGGCAACCTGCAGTCCTAAAACTCATGTCTCTTTTTCACTTACTAGCATTAGCTGTTCACTGGCTGATCACTCTCAGATTAAACCACCAAAAAAGGATAAATCAGACTAACTTTCTCCAGCCCATTCCCACTATTTAGTTCTCAAGCTCACTCTCAGTGTGGGTTGTTTTCCAACACGGCAGAGAAGAGGTTTTAAAATAAACAAAAAAGCCCAGTAAAACTCCACTATTTCTCCCCTTCTGAGAGCTAATTGAAAACATTACAACTTATTTACTATGGGTCAGATCTCACGTAGTGAAACACAGCAAAGTCCTCCTGATTTCAGTGGCATTGCATCAATTTAAGAGAGCTCTGGAGATGCCAAAACTCGCTGCCAGGGTCCCAGTAATGCAAGAGCTTTGCCTTCACCAGACCCCCAGAGCCTATCTAGAACAGCAGTTCCCCACCCCGCAGCTTCCACAGTAACATGTAGCCCAGGAAACCTCCACCGCAGCTCACAGCCACAGGCTACTCATTTCTTTCAGATGAAAGCACATGCCAAGGATGACGATACTTGCAATGTGTTGTCTGCTAAACACTGCTGTCCAGGTGAGGTGTGAGGCACTGCTCTAGACCAGTGGTGGCAAACATTTGTGGTGTCTGGGGCCAACTTTATTAAGCATTATAATTCTTTGTCATTGGTACCCATTCTCATCTCTTCAAAAGCCAAACTTGGCTTTGGTGAAATGCTGCAGGTTCTGGACAGCACAGTGGCATGAACACCTACTTATTTAGGCCTTGACTAAATTAAGACAACTGTGTTGAAAATTCACAGTAAAAATGCATGTCTATCAGTGTTCATCCATGATCTGCTTTATCCACAGATATCTCCCAGGTGTACCTGAGCCACAGTGCCCATTTCTAAAAGCAGAGAAACAGTAAAGGTCCCTACTCTGATGTTCCACAAGCCCATCCTGTTGGATTATGTTGTCTTTTGATCAGTTCCCCTTTCCAGGCCCCTGCATATCAATACAACATCTAGTACCTGAACTTTTCATTCTGGGCTGAGAAGCTTGTCCCTAGTCTACAGGTCCCCACATTGCTGTTCCTTGTGTCCCATTAGCTCCTCAACACCAACAACGACATGAGTTATGAAATCTCATTTATCACCTCCCCCTCTTCTCTACATGTTCCGCTATGCTGCATGTGAAAATTCATCACCATCCACCTCTCCATTCCAATACCTCCTTCAAAGGTTTGAAGTAAAATAGACAGGAGGGAAGGGAATGGACAGAACCCCTCCTATTCACTGCCCAGAACTTCGCACTGACCTAGGATCTTGATTTGGATGGGATTTCACTTGGGAAAGGACTGTTTCTATTCTTACTCTGGGCTCAACATTGATTATATTATCAGCAGTCAACCGTGAAATGTCTTAATGGCCCTTATACTGCACAACTTTCAAGCTTGTGCTTTACTTTAAGCAGGTGCTTCATTTCCAATGAAGTCAAAGCGCACATTTCAGTGCTTTGTTGAATCAACGTTCATAACCATTACTTGTCACAACAGAAGAGATAAGCCAAGATCAGACTGACTGATAAATTGTTTAGCTTCCTGTTTATCTGGATTGCTAGCAGTCAGCTGTTACCAGTACAATGGATTAAAAGTCATAAAATGATAGCTTTTTATTAATAAATATTGTCAGACATACAAACTAAGTGAATCTGCAAGTTCCAAATTGAATTCTATTTACTGTTTATATTACATTCACTCCTAGAGGCTGCAAGTAAGCCAGGTACTGCATGCTTTACAGAATCACAGTAAGCAGATGGTCCTTACCATCAAAGCCATCAGACAAACAGCTTGCAGGAATTAGGTTCCCAACTCTTTTGGAAACCCTACCTGTGTCTTCCCAAGCCCGCCCCCGTGTCCTCTGCATTGTCTCCATTCCATCAATTACTATCTTCTTGGCTTTAAGTAAGAAAACTAGATCAATTTGACACTTCAAGTCTCCCAAAATAATACAGTGCTGCAATGTTGGGGTGATGATGACAGACTCTACAGAAAAAAAAATACAGTTCCAACCAAAAATGGTTTCATTACCCTTTTTTAAAAAACAGAGATCTCAAAAGCCGGCGGTTTGGATTACCTGCGCCTATCAGGTTCTTACTCACCTCTGGTCCCACTCCACACTGCTCCAGCTAACCTGTCAATCTCTATTCAGACTACTTGTTACTTTCCAAATGCATTCCCTCTTTTTTTTCTCTTCCTACTGATACAGCTTGCAATTTATTAGGGCATAACACAGCACATCTCCTCCAATATGCTATAATAGAACGATGGAAGCAGAGGAAGAAAAGAGGACTGGATAGAGCAAAAGTGATGAGGGATGCAGAAGGGGAGGAATGGGAAGGTAAGGAAAGGTTAACGCAAGATAATTCCAGAGACACAAAAAAGACTTTAACTACTGTAGAGACTGATGCCAGCTTTCTTACCGCTAAGCCTGTCTGGCACAACCGTTGGGGTATGAGAGAAGCAACAATGCTGTGCTGCACCAGAGGAAATGACTCTTATCCTCTACCTGCAGTCCTGCACAATAGCCCTAACTCTGGACATACCATGGGATTATGATCACAGCCATGTAGTATCCCATTAGGGCTGCTCCTCCTGGTTCACTCCAGCCTCTGCCCTCAAGTCCTGGATCTGAACACACTAAGGCTATTTAAAACTTCATTCTTGGTCTTTCTAATCCACCCAAAAGCCAGCAAAATGAACATGCTTTTGCTCTCATTCCACCAGAAATCTGGCATCTACATTTTGCAGCCAGGGCTGGCCACTCTCTTCAGACCTGTAGCCCTGCTCCTAGACCATCCTTTCGCCATTTTGAGTAACAGCATCAAAACAGACAAAGTTCAGCGAGATAAGTGGTGGACCCTGGATAGCACATTACACTTCCCCTCAGGAAGGAAGTCTTTCATTCAAACATGCCCTTAATGTGCTCCAGTGCATGCAGAAGAAGGCGAGGAGAACAGGATCCCAGGCTGCCCATTCCAGCTCCACCACCTCAGACAGAAGATGTCCTCCCTGTCCGTTGTGCAGGGCAAATTGTGCAAATGGAAGAATGAAGGTCTGGAGGGTAAGGAAGGGTATGCAAAAGTGTGTCAGCCAGTAGGAGTAAGAGGGTATATCCATAAGACCAGAATTGGAAGCCAATGGATAGTAAGGTTTGGTGTTCATAGCAATCCACCTTCTACTTCTAAGAGCACCCCTTTTCTCTACACACAGCAGCATCCTCCCTTGGCCTCCATGCCTCCCCTGCTTATCTGGCACAATCTCATCCCTTTGTCCACCCCTGGCTTATCTGCCTGGAAAGCACCAAGGAGATCATGCAGTGGGTTTTCTCTCCCAAAGGATGCTACTCCATAAGCTGGTGCATGGGAGAGGTGTCTGGTAGGCAGCAGGTTGGGCCCAAAAGCCACAAGTCTGTTCCTGTTTGTGTCTCCAGTCGCAGCTGCTCCCCCGTCCTCTGGCAACACACCTGTTAGTTAATCATTCCTCAGACACATTTAGCTTACTGGGGTTCTTATCAGAGAGTGCAAAGTCCAAGGGCAAGAGCTCACCAATCAGCAACACTCCTGGAAAGAGGCAAGGGGGTTACCCAGCAAGCTCTGCAAAGCAGGTAGCCACACCACTCTTCGCTCTGCCAGAGCAGTGCCATCTTGAGCAGGGAGATCCCTGGGCAAAGACACACCGGAGGGAAGCCAAGCCATGGTCTAGGGCCCTGTCCAGGCAAGACAGAGGAAGGGAAGACACCTGTAGCACTGTTGCAGGCCAGGAGCTCTTTGGTCACAGACCCTTGCACCCTCCTAGCAAAGCTCCCAGATCCAAGGATCATTTAGTCCTTGCCCCAGTAGGATGAACCCATGAGGACAGGGCAAGTACCCGATAACCAGGACAGGGAAAGTACAGCAAGGCTCCATTTCACTTCCTCCCTTTAAAAGGCATCTTCTGTTTTTATTTCTCACTAAGTGACCAGGGACAGAGAATGATACCAGGGCAGGAAACAGAGAGAAAGCACAAGACAAAGAAAAAAACATTTACATTTGACAGAAGGCAGAAAGCCCACGGGAAGAGCAGCCTTCACACACCATTCAGGTGGGGCTATATTTCTCCGGACAATGACCAGCTCTTTCCAGGGCTAACCATACACAGAGGTCCAGGGGCCATCTTTTTCTGTGGTTACTGCAGCCAAAACCTGCTTCTCTTCCATACCTTGCAAGCAGCCTTATTTCCAGCAGAAAAGCCAAAGTAGCCCATGCCCTTGCTCCCCACAGGGTCCAACCCTCAAAGAGTGTGACTGGGGCAATGGGGTGCTGCTGACTGTGCAGCTGGTCTGTGGACACAAAATCCTCCAGGCTGTCCAGCCTGTTAGATCTCTCTGGGAGACAGCATGAGACAGATGCCAGCACACATCACATGCTGAGGTTGGTGAATGCTTCTCATGCATAAACCAAGCCCCAGGTCCTGCTTTTAGACTAAAAGAGAACCTCAGTTTAACCTTCCAGACAAGATCTGCACTAGTAGATCCAACTAATGGCAATAAGCCAAATACCTGCGCTCCCTGCAGCATGGGAGGCCACATTAGTCAGAGTTTCCACACCCACGTCTGCTCTCTAAAAGACTAAAGCAACTCACTTCCACTGCTACCTTCTCACACTCAGGTAAGCACCCATAGGACTCCTGCTTTCACAGACCTGCTGGCATAAAAATACTCCCCGGTCCAAACACCTGTAGGAAAGGGCTGTGAGCGCCTTTGGAATGAATCACGCTGGGCTACCTCCTCACAGGATGCAGCCAGATGTAGCCATGCTGAGAAAAGCATGGATTATATCCACGCTCCAGGCACAGCACCAAAATGAAGAAACACTGCTCCATAAGGCTCCTGGCCCCAGCCAGCTTTTCAACTCCCTGTGCAGGGTCCAGGTCAGCCCCCCAGCTGCCTTCCCTTCAGCTCATGGGATAAGGCCTGCACCGTCATCTCACAACAGGCTTGACAGGGTCAGTGCCAGCACCTTGCAGAGCTGCCTGCTATCCTATGAGTGGATGCACTTCTTCCTCAGCCCCAATAACTAGCTAACAAAGACAACAGATTTTAACAACTGGACCCCTCTGACCAGCACCCTAATAAGTGTCCTGCCTGACTGGCATCTCTCCCCCAATATCCTTTGCAAGCAGAAGTCCTCATGCAGTCATCCTACTCCAGGCACAGGAAACAGCACAGGTCAGCTAGGTCTCTGAGCCACTAACATGCCCATTTTCCAGCAGTGTGGTCACATATCCAGCAAGACTCTTTTCTAATCTGCCCTGACAGCCACCTCTTCTTGGCTACCTCCTCCCAAACACCCACCTGGGCCCACTCCGAGCATAACTCCTAGGACACCAACCTGTGGAAGACACATTAACCAGAGCATGGGCAAAGGACCTCTCACTGTCCATGAAGAAGGGTCTGTGACTGCATGTGAACATCGCTCTTCCTGAATCACAACCCACTCCTCATCTAACTCCCTAAAGGATCCACCCTCCCATAAACAGCTCTCTGGCCTTCTTCCATCTGGATGTTCCCTTTCCTTCTCCTGCCCAGGAAAAAGGAGTTCTTTGGAAACTGGGGAGAAAGGGCAGATGGGCAGACCCTAGAAAATTACCGCCACAACTGCGAGACCACGTTTGTAGTGGCAGATTGCTCTGTGCTAGCCTTGCACTGAGGAGTAGATGAGGACAAGCGTTTAGGCGCTGAGAACCTTTCCTGCTACTGGGCCTGCTGAGATGGAGGTGGCAGCTTCCCCCTGTATCCAAGAATGGACCCCGGGGCTTAGCCAAACTCTGCAGCCTGTTGATGATGAGCTCAAGGGAACATCCTTCTCCCCTCCCTCCTCTGCACAGGGCCTAGGATGGAGCTCTGCTAACCTGAAGCCTCATGTTACCTGCTCTCTTTCAGGACTCATGCCGATCAGAGGAAAAGACTCAGGTAGGCTGGGGAAGCTGGAGATAGAGGGGCAGAGAGAGAAGGGCCAGGAAATAATCACACTGGGAAAAGAGATGGAGAGGTGGAGGGGAAAGAAAGCTCAGCTGTGGAAGGGTTAGGGGGTCTGTGCTGTTACCTGCTCGGATCCAGCGCATCCTGAGCATGGTGAGAGCAGATGTCAAGCTGCTGCTGTGTCCCTGCTCTCCCCCTCTATCATCATGTTGCCTAGCTCGGCTTGTCTGGGTCCCAGGGCTGCTGCCTGCTGGCTTTTCTATTCCCCCAGAGAAGAGTGGGAGGGCCAGGGAAGGAGGCTGGGAGGTTGCTGCTACGCTCTGGGATTTGGGTCTGCGAGGGGATTACCAAGAGGGACAGTCATGTGTTTCTGCTGTACCAGGTTCCCCAGGACCATTCTGTCACGGGCTAACTCTGCTCAGCAAAGCACTCCACACAAAGCCTCTTACTTTCCCCACTGCACCAACCAGGCCTCAGAGAGACCGCCACGCTGCAAAGTCCCTGCTTCCCCAACTCTCTTCCTCCTGAGGAGAGCTGAGTCTAGGCACCAGCACAGGAGCAAAGCACCCGGACCGAAGCGCAGCAAAGATCCTACTGTGCTTTTCACAAAAAGCCTGCGATTCTCCACCGCTTTTCACAGGTGCTTTCCCTCTGCCTTTACTCTCATCCCATCCAACAGCTCCGTGGGAGCCCTGCAGGAAAGCCTCTCTTCAGCATGGCATCAGAGCCAAGGGAGACAGAGGCTAAGGGCCAGACAGCAGCCGGACAGGCATTCTTCAGCCTCTGGAAAATGAGCGTGAAACCCAGTTCCCCAGAAAGCTGTTGTTCTATACAATTCGAAGGAACGAGAAGCTTTGATCTGCTGTCGTCGTAAAGGTTTTCCCCATCCTTTTGCAGCTGCAAGAATGCCCACACCCACACTGTGGAACACTTGGACGTAAGCCCCGCAAACAGCCGCTGGGCTCCCACTTAGAACTAAAATGGCCCCGTCCCAAACTCCTGTCCATGCTGCTGCGAGCTGTTAAACAGGTGCCCTCTTCCACCCAGGAGGCATTTGTTTTTCCGTGGGGAGAAAAACACCCCTCCTGCCCAAATCCGAATTTCCCTGGCATACACATGCCACCTATGGTCCCCTACTTCATCTATCATACCTTCCGCATGCAGACTCCATCTGCATAGTGGAGGGTGGCTGTGTGCAGTTCAGTGCCCGGGGGACTTTTGGAGTTGTCATGTGAAGCCTAGAAGTCTAAAGATTTATGTGGGACCAGTTGTCCTCGTTTCTGTGGCGTGGCTTCCACCTCCTAATCGGCACCGTGATAAACCCCACAGTCTCTGCTCTAGAGGCCCCAGGTCTACCGTCCTTCTGTCTTTTTTGCTCCCAGTGTTTCTGGTCACAAGAGACCACCAGTCTCCCCTCTGCACTCCCAAGTAGGCAGAAAGTCTCAAAAGCAGCCTGTTGTCTCTCTGTGACTCTTATTCACACTCCTCCAAGTTCCTGCCTAGCAGAAACTGAAACTCTCTGCGTGGAGCGACCCCCTGGCTAACAACAGCTAACACCAGTAGCCAGAGACCTTCCCTCTCAGTGAAGATCTCCTCCACCATTAGTCAACGGGCAGCTCTGAAAAGCAGGTGATTATTCCTCTTCTCTTGAGTTCATGGCTTTGCTGTTTCACATCAGTGAAAGTTCCACCAGTGAAGTCCTCCCCAGCTCACACCCATCCATCACCAAACCCTCGTGCAGAACAGCACACCAAAGCAGCACTCAACCCTTGTGATAGAGCATGGTGGACAAGGGGAAGTCCATGAGTCCTGAGTTTTGTCCTCTGCCTTAGCCCCATCGTTTCATCTTTCCGCATCCAAGGAAAACGAGGCAATAGCCCAGACCTCCTCCTGTGGGGCTGCAAGGTGGCATTTGCTGCTAACATATTGGAAAGTGATCTATGATCACAATAAATATCATCAAGAAAGCAACCAATACCATTAACACACGTATACACACACTCCTACGGGCAAAACCATTCACTAATACAAACACGCTTGCTGCCTGGCTGATAAAACGCCTGGTGCTCGCTTGCTCACTCCCAGCTCAGAGACTTCTGTGACCCTTCAGGCAGCAACCACAGTACCGACAGCGTAGCTACGGCGGCTCTTCCAAGCATGCACGCACAGATACACACACAGTCGCTCTACAAACATACGCTTCAAAGCGTTTCAGCCACTTGTGCTCTGCAAAAAACTGTGAAGGGCTGAGGTAAATCTGCTTCATTTCACAGGACTTGCGCGCCCTTACTGAGAATCTGAGTTTTCCTATATAACCAAGTACTGTCTCTTCCCAACGACAGTTCAACCCAGTGCTGCCAGACCTCCAAACTTTTAGCGTTCCCTATTCTATGTCTCCTGACATTTCTGAGTTCCCTCCTTGCCCCATCCCCATTCTGACAGCTTCCAAACCACCCATTCCCCTGCCCCCCAGGCCCTGTTCTGCACATCTTTCCTGATATACATTCTTTAACAACCGCTTATCTCATAAATTAGCCAAGAGAGAGAGGGATCCCGAATAGCTGAGCTCTGTCGTAACTGTTTCCCTTACGTGAGTGGTAGGCAGGGAGGAAGGTAAGGTTTCTAGCAGGATGCCAGCCAAGGGTCAGAAGCTTTCGACTCCCTACTTTTCCTTTGATACAAAATACAAATGCTCTGGGTAAACACTCCCAATACTAAGGAAAGACCAAACTGAGCTCCTTTACCTTCCCTGCCAGAACCCTCAGCATCCCACGCTCTCTGCCTCAAAGCTTTCCCAGCTGTCTGTCCACAGCTCCCTTCAGCAGCATGGTCCTGGGCACCGCCTAACATGTTTACCAGCTGCAGTAAAACAAACCAGGACAGCAGCGATCTTTCTAACACAGGACGGGCTTGCCTCGAGGAAACTCAGAGGCCATTTTGCCAGTCTCAACTCACACTCTCAGCGTCTTCAACTCATCCCCTAAGAGGGTGTGAAGTTATGCCTATTACATCTAGCAGCACCTCCCACTCCTCTCAGAGACTGCATACACTTTTTCCTAGTCCTCTTCCCAAATCTCGGAGCAAAGTCCAAGACTTTTCACTTCATTCTTTTGCTTCTCTCTCTTCACGTGTCTCGGATCTCACTGTCAAGGAGCAAACAACTACATGCCAGGGTAATAAGGATATCCTGCCTCAGCAGATACTGAAAACCTTCCTTATGAAAACAAAGTTCTGTCTCCTGTAACCGGGAAAACCAGATCAAGCCTTGCTTTCCACTGGCTGGGCCAGGCAATGAGACCTGAGATCTTAGGAGCGCTCTTTCCTCCAAAAAAAGTCTCGCTCTGCAGATGGATCCTGCTGTACTGTCTTTGGAGCTAGCCTAAAGCCAGGATTTGGGATCAGCACAGACACCAACTCTCTTCCACACCTCAGATAAGTCATTTAGCCTCTCTCTAGCGCAGCCTCCACTCCCCAAAAGTCTGCAAGGAGAGATCAGTTAATCCTCGTCTGACACTTTGAAATACCGAGTGCTACATAAGCACTAAAGGATTACTCTTAAATATGGTGGGATTGCTTACAGCAGACTCAAATCCAGTGCAAATCAGTTTCAAGCAAAGGAAAGGGAATTCCCAAATTATATCACGGTTTTCAAGTGTACAGGAAGAAATCCCCTTAGTGTGAAATCTCCACTTAGACAGAAGATGATCTGTGAGAAGAAAATAGATTTCACTATCAGAGAAAGGTATGGTTTGGACACGCATTCCCCACAGGAAGGGAACGAGCAGACTCAGTTTAAAGACGTTACAGGGTAGCAATGAATCAGTTCTGCTAGTGAATTTATCTCTGTAAATTAATAAAGTCTAACAGATCTATTGTTCACCACTATATTACCCTTTCAGAAAGCATTAATCCTTCAGGACACTGAGACTCCAGGGCAAATCCGACTCCATGCTGCAAAGCTAGCAGTTTAAGGCACTGACCTTCACTTCTAAATAACAGAGGATCAGTTTGGTTGCTTACTCCTTCAAAGCACTACGATTAACCGGCATACACAAGAGAAAAGAACCTTGTTTCTTCACCTCTCTACATAAACTGAACTAAACAGCAATCCTTCGTGTTAAAACTTTCTCCTCCGCCCCCTCTCACCCTTAACTGCTACATTGCAATATATGCTGTTTAATAACGCCGCAGAAGGGACATAGCTGCCCAAAGGAAATAAACAGCTACGTTGGACTCTACAACAAAATTAAGCGTTCACAGAAGGAAGTTATATAACTGAGCAACCAAAGGAGATGAAGAAATATCCTTCAGCCCATTTTCCTCACTCTCTGTTTTTACAGGGACAGGATGTTTTTAGTTCAATCCCTCCATCACAGAGACAGACCGATGGACAGAAAGACAGACAGACAAAAAGGCTTCCCCCCTAAAAAAAAATGCTTTAGGAGAGAGATGAAGTACCCTTCCTCCAAACGAAAACAAGAGACAGTTGAAGTCTAATGTCTGTAAATAACGACAGGGCGTTGAGCGAGGGCTGCCCAGGACACCAGCGATGTGCACGGTGCCTAGAGGACAGGAGGCAGGTGGGACAGGACTGTGGAACTTTGTCCAAGTGTAATCCCAAAAACAAAACCAGCCCCCTGAAGGCTAGGAAGAAAACAGGCTGGGAGTACTCAATGAGAACCCATGCGGCAAAGCTTCTCATCCTCACTAATCCTGTTCCTCCTGGGAATCCAGGATCACGGCTAGAACAAACAGGAGATGCTTTTCCCTTTGAAACAGAAGAGACGGGTTATTGAGGCATCTCACAGATGCCAGAAGAGAGGAAAATAAGAGGTAAGTAGTTTGAGCCTTTGTTCAGCTCATGTCGCTCCCTAGAGCATCTTCTATTTGTGGCACCTTCGCTTTCTTCCACAGGTTAAGACCTTTCACTAGCCAGAGAAATGGAGAGGACTCCTCACACAGTCCTCACACCCCAACTGTTCGAGTCAGTGCAGAGTGAGAACTCTGGAGGAGCAGGCAGCACACTTCTGAACCCACAGCGAGCGAAGCACAGCAGAAGGACTCGGAAGAGATTCAGGCTCCAGGCCTGACCCATGTACACAGTCTCCTCTCCAGGGAGCTGGGGATTAACCCAGCACACTGCTCTGCCACTTGCAACAGGACCTTTCATGCAACGGAGCCTAGCTAGGATGGCAGTGTTATCCTCCCTTAGCAAGGGAATCTGCATGTCAGGAACTCACACCAAGTTGCCAGGCTCACACAACCAAAACCTTAACCTGGGAAAAAGCCCACCAGACAACAAGGGGAGCTAGGTGTGGGGTGAAGGGAGGCAACACCAGAAAAAGAGAAACAAAGTCAATAGGCGAGACAGAGAGACAAAAGGAAGAGTAAAATGTGTGAACAAAGCCAGAGCAAGAAGAAGGAACACTGAGATGATAAAGGAACAACAAGGTGCATAGATAGCGGCAGGGTCCCACCCGTTAACACAGCCTCACAGCTCGAACACAACAGTTCAGCTCTACAGACTCCTCAGCTGTTGCAAGCAACCACATACCACCCCTGCTTGACGGACTGAATTCTCTTTACAACATTTCCAACATTGGTTTCAATAAAAGTTGCTGCCAGTTTGCACTTAAGCGACGGAGTCTCCAATCCATGGTCATGTGTGGCCCATAGGAGTCCAGAGCTCTGTCTGGACAACATTGACCTACAGGAGCTGATTAAAGAGATGGTTTTGGGGCCCACTGCTGAACACTACTGCTGTAGGATTGGCTATGTTCTAGATCAAAGACGGATGATTCCCCCAATGAAAGCACGCAACTGGGAGTCCATTTCCAGCATGCTGTGCCCAGGGGCAACGGCTCAGGAAAAAGGTACAGAACCTCTGGTCCCGAGGTGAGTAGAGAGGTTGGCCAGGAGTTTGGTGCCATGGTGTTGTCTGCGATCCATACAGTGAAGCTAGTGTCAGGAGCCTGCAAGGGCGCTGTGTCTGCTCTGAGGAAAGGAAAAGCACATACCAAGGTCCTTGCTGGGGTGCAGGCTGGCGTCTGAGGAACGACACAACACATTCCCAAGCCCCTGCTGCGACGGGAGCTCCCACTCAGGACCCGCGACATGCCCACGGTGCTCTGGAGGATGCACACTTGAACCCAAATCCTGCCCAGGCACAGGAACATCAACCAGTCGGGGACTTGGCGCGACTCTGGCGCCAGTCGGGTGGGCAAGGTGGCAGCTGTGCCCTGCCCTCGTGTTCGGGTGAAAGATCACCTCGAGCCCAGGTGCAGCACAAGTCTGGCTGGGGTGGCACGGGAGCAGCCGGGCCCGGCGGCGGGGAGGCAGGAAAGGACCGTGAAGCCAGCGGGGTGCCCCTTACCTTCAAAGAAGCGCTGCAAAGCCTCCGTCTCGTCCACCACCTCCATAGCTGTGCCATGCACCGGGCAGCCGGGGCTAGTGTCGGTGCCCGCAGGGGGGCATCCCCCCCGGGGCGAGCCGGGGGGCCGGGATCGGGATCGGGATGGGGCTCAGCGCCCCGCGCCACCACCGCCGCGGCGGGGTCCCGGTGCCGGTGCCGGTGCCGGCGGCGAGCGAGGCCGCCCGCTGCCCATCGGCCTCCGCCGCGCACCGCCCAGCGCTGCCCCCAAAGTTGCGCTGCGGGCGGGCTGCCTGCCTGCCTGCCTGCCTGCCTGCCTGCTGCCGCCGCTGCCGCCGCTCCTCCCCGTCCCGCCCCCGCCGCCCCGGCCCCGCTCCTCCCCCCCGGCCCCGCCGCCGCTGCCGCCAGGGAGAGCCCGGGAGCCCCGGAGGAGAGGGGGTGGGGGGCAGCCCCGGGGTCCGCGCCCCCCCCCCCCCCTTGCGCAGCGCCGAGCCCCACGGCGCCGGGACGGCACAAGGCCGCGCGGGCAGTGCCGACCCGCCCGCCGCACAGCGAAGGACCTCAGCAGCCCCCCCCCTCCCCAAACCCCCCTCGTTTTTGCCAACAGGCATCTGAAAAGGTAGAAAGCGAGGCCTCAGCGCAAACCCCACTCTTAAAACCTGCCTTTCTCTTTTCAGATAAGGGAGGGGGGGAAAAAAAACCCTCCGGCGGAGGGAGGGAGGGGGGCGGTTTGGGGAAGGAACAGTTGTGTTGCCTTCCCCAGATGTGCCCACCATCAATAATAATGCCTCCAAAAAAAAAAAAAAAGTAACAGTACAGTATCTAAATGAAGTTACAGTTATCTGACCACAGTTAACCAAACGCAGAGCCCCTGCCAGCCAAAGACTGTGGGACCATTCTCTTCTGGGCAGATAAAGCACACAATGAGGTTTTGTCCATCCCCACAAACCAATTCAGAAGGGCAGATTCTCTTATATATATAAATATATTTTTCTCTCTCACACAGCTGTGCAGTGACCAATTCTTCTGTGGGGAGGGGAACGGGGAGGGGAGGGGGCTGAGGTTTGGGGATAGTAATAGGTCTATTATTTCAGGGCTGGAAAGAAAGAGCTCAACAGCCTTTTTTTTTCTTCTCTCCCTCACTCTTTCCATTAAGACAATTGTTATTCTCTGTTACCCCACGCCCCTTGTTCCTGCACACACGCACATCACATACACACACACACTCATCTCCCCCAACCCCCCAGCTTCAGACACAAGCTGCATGGGGAGGAAGCAAAACATTTCTCTGCTGAGATTTATTTTAGCTACGGAGCCTGAGCACTAACCCAGATCTAAATCTGGTCAGTTCCTTTGTCCCTGGTAGATATTATGCCCTTACACCAGAATTAAATCCTCCTGTACCTAATGAATGACCAGACCAGGATCCAAACGTAACCAGGGCTAATTCCGATGACTGTATTTCTCTCCTCCCCCTGAGTATGCCCAGACATCTGGGGGAGCTGTTTATAAGTTTAAGATCAGATCTGACCTCCTATATCCTTAAAGAGTAGTTACACATACAGGAAGATACTCCTTGCTGTAAATGAGGGTTTTCAAAAGAGGCCCCTTTGGAAATACGTCTCGCGTAGCTCAACTTCGGTCAGTTTTCATTCCCTTTTTCACCTGTCTTATCCTTGTGCCCTAAGGTCTACAGTGCATCCCCAGCGCACCTCTCCACTCCCATCCGGAAGGCCCACGCCACTCGTCCCACTCCTCTTCCCATCCGAGGTAGGAGAACAGTTCCGGAAGGCCTGGGAGAGAGAAGTGAAGGCAGCCTCTGACAAACTACTACCTTGGCTAGACTCACTGGCCAAGCGCGTACGAGGAGCTGGGGGAAGCTAACAGTTTACAGGAATGGCAGGAAAGAGCTGGAGCCGGAGCTTCAGCTACTCAGGCACAACAAAATGCCATGGTAAGGCCAGGGCTATTCTGGGTCACTTCACCGGGGACTGTCAGAGCACTCAAAAGAACCTGCAAACAGGCCGTGCTGATAGAAGAACAAACTCCTGCCCGTTATGGCATTGGACCCTAAAGCTGGGCCAAAGATGATCAAAATATTTTAGAAGAAAATGACTCTGAGACTGATCTGCTTTGGATTTGTAACTCTCTGGAATATCCGCGTAACTCTTTGGCTAGGATTCCCCACCCCCTAAGGTGCAAATTCCTGTGCGGCGTTTTGATTTAAAATAAAGCTCGATGGCCTCTCTCCTTCCCCTCAACGGCCACGTGAACGGCCCCAGAGCACGCGCTCCCCATAACGCGGCACAACCCAGCAAGCCCTCCGCCCCCCACCTCGGAGCGCCACACACGCACCCTGCCAACAGGACGTGAAAAGCCCTTTGAGGGTAACTCACTAATTACTTAAACGCTAGCAGAGAGCGGCTACAGCCCCCAACAAATTGTCCTTTTCGTAAATACTCTAAACACGTACCATGGGGGAGCAGGATAAACAAAAGCTCATTTCTATTGTCTATGCCACAAAGTTATCGTAAGAACAACCAGGCCAATGGCCCAGAAGTAATTTCTGAAATAACTTGGTGTCTTTGGGCAACAGCATTAGGCTGGCCAGGTACACGCACCCAGTTCATCACCATGGCATCCCAGCAGCAAGCAGTGGGCTCAGAATGGTTCAAAACTGGGTTCTATCTGTGTATGTGTATGATACCATTACCATGGTATCAGGCACTTCATAATCGCTAACGGATTTTATTCTAAAGATAAAGAAATATTCTCACTTCGCTCTTGGAAGGCACAGGTTAGGCTGCCTGCACTTGTCCAAATCCAAGCCAGCAGCCTGTGAAACACAAGCCGTGTCTCCTCATCCCAAGCCAGTGCCTAGCGACTTGGACCAAACTGCCTCCCTAGGGTGGGTTTACCATCTTTGTTCTTTCCCCAGCGTCTGAATCAAGCAAGGTATTGATGATCTTTGTCCCTTTCACCTTATTTTTCTTCGCGCGTGTTTGCCTTACAGTACAGCTCAGATCTCTGTCCCAGAGAGCGCTGCTGTTTCCATTCCTGGGCCCAGTTAAGGAAAAAAGATAGACTGGGCATGCACTCCTGATGGGCATGAGGTATGCACCCACCCTCATCCCTTCTGGGCAGGAAAAAGAGCATTTGGTCCCTTATGGCAACCAGTTCTGACTCTGGCATTACAGAGTTAGAGTTGTATGATCCCCCAAGAGATATTGGGAAGATTTAAACGCAGGGAAACGAAATGGTGTCACTTTGAGCTACTATCGTTGCACAGAAAACAATGCCGGGGAATAGGAGTTCGGTCCCCATCGCAGTGTGCTATTTGCTCTCCCCTTTTCTTTCTGCTGTCTCCCCTCTGCCGTTCTCCCTCCCTCTCTTTTTCTGTCCATGTCCTCCCCATTTCCCTGGTCTCCCCCTCAGACACGCTCGCACTCCCTTCCTCGCTTCCTCTGGGTCACGCTCTCTGTAAACACCGCTCTCTCTATACCATGTGGTTGGCTGGGAGTGTGAGCCAAGGAGGGGGTGGAGGGATATTACTCACGGAAGGTGTGGATGCTGCTCCCTCCAGCGCTAAATTTCAAAGTCCAGTTTAAAACAAAAAAATAATTCAACAGTTCCACCGCCTCCCCAAACCCCAACCCCTTCCCCCCCCGGGCACAGTCAGGCTTTTCAGACACAGCTGTGAGACTTTTTGTCGCCTTTTTATCTTCTCTCCTCGGCACCGGCTGTGGACATACACCCCAGTCCCTACACAGTGGGCCAAAGGAACTCCCTGGTAACTGGCCAGGCAGCCGGACACTGGATCCTAAGGGGTGCAGGACAGGGACACAGAGCTCCCAGAACAGCCAACCCTATTTCAAGCTGGGCCAGAGGAACAAAACCTACCAAGCCAAGCCATATGAACACGTGCACCACAGAGAGATTCCTGGGATCTACTTTTACCTACAAGGGAGTCTGGATCATAAGAGTTGCAGAGAACAAGCCGTGGGAAAGAGAGCTGATGTTACCCTGCCAGTGACCTGCTACCCATGGTTTTTGGGCATGCACAAGCACAATTCATCACATTTCGAACAAAACATCTCGTTAATCTGGCTAACATGAGATTCAGCTGAGCAGAGCACTTGGGTCAAAAGATTGCTCCTGATGTGACTCTGCCATGAGATGACAAACAGGCTGCTAATTAGTTTTTGGAGATGCTGGAATACTGATACTCATACTAATAGTTTATGCATGTTATATACTCCTAGTGTGCAAATATCTATTTCTTTAGCATCTTAAGCATATATCAATTTAGATTTTGATCCAAAGCCCACTCAGGTTACTAGAAATGATGTCGCTGAATTTCACTATCGTAAAAATCAGGGTGAAGCTAGGCTGTAAATGTCCGTATCAAAGGTAGTTTTACATCAGCAGTCTTAATTCCTCATTCCTTGTTTTTTGTCTGGTTTTCTTTGGAAATGAGGCTTACAAAATCACACTCTGTGTGTGCAGCTGTGCCTCGCTATCAAACTTCAGGCTGCACTAGTCAGCCTCATCTGCATTTAACAGAGGGGCAGGGATCTGAAAGACACTTTTCAGAGATTCAGTTCCTAAAAGTTTCATGAAAATAGTTTAGATGGGAAAACAAGATGATCACTGTCTTATGAAGGCAAAAGTCACCACGTAAGCTTCACCTCTATCAGGCACCAAGCGCTCCCCCTTGCAGGACAAACTGCCCGAGCGTTACACCAGTGAGGATCCCCACCTTCACGAATCCATCAGAAACCAGGCCGCGTTTGCTCCACCGCTCACAGAACTGCTGCCTTTGTGGGACAACTACGCAGGGGTGAACTCACTGAAAACACAGCAACCAGCCTGCTAAGGGGACGCAGGTCCTCGCAGACTGCCTGTGCTCGTTATTGCCCCCTCCACGCTGACTCCAGGCTAATTTTCAGACCTCTCTCCTGCTATTCAACGCCCTCAGCCGTCTGAGCTACCAGAAGACTGCTGCTTCATCTGGAACTGAAGATCCTCTGCTTGATCGAAGAAATTGTTGACCAGTACAAAGAAGTGCAAATGCAGGAAGGGAAACATTCACGGTAGCTGGAGCGGCTCACTCCTGCAAGGAAGAAATGCAAGCATGGACTTGCACATTCCCAGACCCCACTAGAAAAGGCATCTCCTAAGGAGATGCCTGAATTAGATAATACAGTACAGGTCTTATCTTGTATTAAATAGGATGTACTGAAACTTTCATGTGGACCACGTGAATCGCATATAGGCAACCAACCTCCTTAGCAATCCAGAGTTTTTGAATACGTCAGCCAGGATAATGGTAGCTGCTACATCTTAAAAATACCCATTATCTTAGTCAACCCTCTGACTGATTTTATCCTCTGATAGAGTCTCCATACATCCAAAGCAGTTAGTAAAAGAACTGTAAAGACTTTCAGACAAGCCACAGCAGTACTTCTCAACTGGGATACAGTCCATCAGCATGTAACCCTTTTTTCTAAGACATGCTTACAGGCACAAGCAAGCAGAAACAAATAAGAACCTTGTAAATCAGATAACCATTCTGAATTTAGTCAAATTTTACATGGCTAAAAATGAAAAAAACCCACAGCGCACAAAGCCTTCAGGCTTTTTCACAGGTTGCTGTAGTCACTGGATTTAAAAAGAGGAGAAACAGTAATCCGGCCAATCTACTGTCACTCTTGAAGTCTGCAAAGAAGGGAAGAAGAGGTACTATTGTCGCAAATGTTTGTAATTACTGTCTACAGCACAGCAGTTTGCTCATCATAGACGCTAGGAGGGTTAAAAGGTCTGCAATTCAGGAGCACATTTCAGCAGTTCCCTTGCTTGGCTCCAATCCTCCCCTTCTATGAGGTAGCGAGTGTCTTTGGAGCCACAGGAGTGACCTAGGGGGTGACAGTCGTTCTGGTATGCTGGTAAACTGCAGTAAGGGTCTCTGGGCTGGCTAAGAGGGTTGCTGTGAGTGTAACCTTGTAGTCATCCTTACGGAGACCAGGTTAGTTTCCTGACCTGGGGGAGCGTGCGAGATTGTGTGGGTGACAGGGAAGACAACTTGTCTCCTGAAGGAGCTGCCAAGGCAGTAACCATGTGCGATACGTACTAGTAGCAGGGTTACTGGGTGTTTGGGTGAAAAAGAATTTGTTGTGTAAAGACTTTTTTTAAGGATGATCCACGCAGCCTCTGTGCTCTACTCGGTCTATACCTGTTCCAGGGTTTGGAGTCAGCTCGTTCTCAGAGCGTATATATTCTGCTTATGTGCAGAACTTACATATTGCCCATGATTATTCTGCTGCACAGGGGTGCAAAGGAGAAGATTCTCTCCTTGGCCCCACCTGACTTCCTTGGAAGAGCAGATGCTCTTACCTAGCGTGACAATGCTCCCCTGAGCCTGCCAGCGAATTCAGCATGAACACACAGGGATCAAAAACCTACAAGTGAAGACTCAAGTTTCAGTGAGTAACTCCATGGGAATGCAGTCAACGACATGCACGGGGATAGGTGAGCATTGCCTGTCGTACAGAGAGAGCTGGCAGACCTCAGGGCCCTGCTTTCCAGAGTCAGCCTTTAACTTGGATTCAGACCTCTTCCAAACCACCTCTAGCATTCACACATCCACAGCAGCACCTGCAGCTCCAGCTGACTTCCACCAAGCAGAGTGCAGCATTCACAGACCATCACAAATCATCACAGACTGAAGAGGTTATGCCACAAGGACGGTACCACGTATTTAGCGTGGCCTAGGCCATTCCCACGTCGCAGAGGGAGGACCCTCTTACCTCAGTTGCATTTCCTAGTTCTGAAAAGAACACATAATAGAGTATGTTATGTTGAATTTTATGGTGAATGTATCTTTGTGCCACCCCTTAATGTAGGGCCGTCTAGCTTGCTACTAAATTTAACCTGTGGGGGGGGGGGTATAAGGAGCTCTAACGCATTTAGCCAACACCTGCGGCTGAAATGCATTCAAGTAATGTGTGTAGAGTAGTGGTGTGCAGACAGGTAGGATGCTAGGATGGTGAAGAGAAACTATTTGGAAATTCCACCAAGCCTGGATGCAGCAGTTTGAGGCTTGTAGCCAAAGACTGAAGGAGAATCTCTTTGATCAGTATGACTGAAAAGTGGATTATTTTTTGTTCTCAATAGTAGAAGGTAGGTGAGATGAGGAGTCTCAGGTTTTTTGACTTATACCATGGTAGCTGGAATGAGACACTGCAGCTGACATACAATCCAGCTGTGAGCAGAGAGGATGCGTGGCCCACGGAGTGAGCTAGCTGGCAAGACGTTATGGAAAGGGTTTCAGATGCCAGAGTTATCCCATCCCATTCTTATCTCCCCTGACAGTCTCAGGCAGGAGGAGCTCTGTGTTCTGCATGGCTCAGAACGGAGACAACTGGAGGGAAGTGTGAAGGGACCTTTGGGACATCTCTGCTGAGCTGGGGATACAAGGGTAGGGAGATGCCCATAACACTGCGTTCTGTTTCTTGTTACTGCGTTGTTCTACAAAACTTCTCTTTGTTCAGCTCAGTCCTCCTCCTGTTCTTGTAATTGGGCTTTATCTGAGGACACAGAAAGGCAGAGGGAAACGTGAGGGGACTGGAAAGAGGTAACATCAGAGCAGTACAAAGGAGACTGTCATTCGCTCCTAGGTCATTGGCCTTGTTACCTCCAGCTCACTGATATTGTTATCACTGGTGTGTAAGGTACATCCTAGATTACTCTCTTCCTGCATTCTGGGAACAGCCTGCCTAGCCAAGAGAGTCTGAACGAGGAAACAAATTACCTCCATGCCCAGCCTCAGTAGGGCACCTGCTGCTGGGGACAGAGATATTTTGGTTTTATCCTGCTGCAAGACCTGTCTCACCATACTGCCAGTGCATCCCAGCTTAGAAGAGCCCTCCCCGTTCGTACACCAAGGGAACTAAGGCTGGTGAGAGGATCCAGTCAACTTTCTACACTAACATTTCTCATTCACAAGGACTCCTCCCTTCTGTGATGACCAATGCTGATGTAATTGGGTTTAGTAAGTGTAAATACAGGCCAACTGAAGAATCAGGGCTTGTACCACGGGTCCAACCAATTGATTTCTTTCTTTGCCTTGCATTCATACAAATATTCCCTCCTTTTGGTCCCTTTCTCCTTATCCTTCATCCTCCTTTGGCTTTAAAGAGCATGCACACTTCTCTACGGCTCTCTCCGAGGCAGCCAGCACAGCAATCAGCAGGCAATCTTATAAAAATTGAGGTGCATTTCATTCTTCCCCTGGTCCCCATGTGCATCCTTCTCGTTCTCTCTGTGGGTCTCTCTCTCCAGGCTGCCTGATAGCTTTCATCTTCGTGTTATAGCATCTCCTTGCCTCAAACACTGCTGCAATTCTTCCCCTCCTCAGCAAGTGTGGTTGTTCTGGGGGGCCCCCGCCAGCTGTGCAGAATGCAGGCATTTCATGATGGAGGTCGTGCAGCCACCTAAACAAAACGCTGCTTGCTCGGGCTGCCTCCCACTAGCGCTTCAAGCGACTCCTGCCAGTTTCTAGGCAAACTAGGAGTCCAGGAGGCCTTGCTGGGAGCCTTTTTCTCAGCCTGAAGGATTCGAAATGCTCAGTGAAGATCCTCCATTCCAGGAGCTCTGTCTTCAGAACACAGTGAGAAGACAAATAGGGGTCATCCCCTCTCCCCCCCTTACTTCTGGAGCAAGTCGTCTCAAATCAACAGGCAGATGCAGGAGGAGACCAGCCTGGCTGCGCTGGCAAACAGCTTCTGCAGTACAGCACAGAGCAAAAATATCTAAGTGATGGGTAAAGAAGCCTTTGTAGACGTGACGGGTTGTCAAAGCTGCGGAAGATGTCCCTCAGTGCAGCCACAGATCAGTACTCTCTGATCATCAGCACCAATGCAAGAGCACACATGCACGCAGGAACGCACCCCATGCACAAGCCTTCTGGTCTTCTGGGTCTGACTCAACACGTGACACCGCAAGGGCCAATACAGACCGATCAGACAGGCAAAGCTTGTTCAGCCCGGGCAGGCCTGTTCTTACAAAGCCTTTCTTGGGGATGGCCTGCTTTGACTGCGAACCTCCTTGCACTGAGACTGCAAGCTTCTTTTCAGTATCAGCCAGCGGACAGGGAAAAGACAGCAGAGGATGCAATCTCATCCTTCTCCAAAGCTCTGTACACACCCAAGGTAGCTCCCACACTGCTGGAGGCGGAAGCAGTCTCCTGTGAACTCATTCTGTTATCTCTTCTTGGCAAAAGAACTGCATTGATAAATCTCTTGCTGGTTATTCATTAACTGCAAGAGGTTTGTTCCCAAGATGGAGAGAACGCCACCATTGATTTACGAAAGAATAAAGGAAGATTGCCTGCAAGGGAACACACTTCCATTCTGGGAGATAGGCTGCAGCCAGGAGCATGGAGATTCAAACCAGTAATTCTGCGATTCAGAACAACTAGAGCAGAGTGGGAGTGCTTGCACAACCCCCCACCACCACCACCAAAACCCCAAAAACTTTCAAGCAGGTTGAAAAGCGCCGTTTACTCTGTGTTGAACTCCTGTGACTCCCGATAACCAGAAGAGGCTCAGCTACCTTTGTGGTCAGCAGCGCTTCCAGTGAAAGGGACTGCCCAAAGAGCCAGAGACGCAAGAAATTCTTCCGTGCTGCTACCGCGTTGATTTCTCAGGCTCTTCTCCACAGAGCTTGTGCCAGTTCACGGCGTACGTGAGGCCTTCCAGCAGCAAGACCCCGGGGGGCCTAGCCCCTCACACGTCGCCGATCAGTTATTCTACGCGTTACTGTTACTCCCCAGGCCTGCGCTTCGCAGCTGCAGAGCAAGCGCTGGGAGCGGGCAGAGAGCAATGCTTCGGTGTCGGAGGGTGCTCAGCTGAGCCAGGCGTAGGGAATGCCTGCAAAGTGGAAGCGCGCAGAGCCGGTGGCGGCTGCGAGCACGGGCACAGCTCCCTCTGCTGCAGCACAGCCGACCGGCACCGCGCTGACCAGGCGCCCGGCACCGTGGGCCGGAGAAACCGGCACGGGGCTCCGCAGCTGCACGCGGGGAAGTGACGCGCACCCACCAGCAAAGAAATTAAGGCTTGCTCAAGCTCCCATACTGACTTCCAGCAGGAAAAAAAACCAATCACATCCAGGCTTTTCCATTTCCGCAGTTTTCCAAGATTTTCCCTTTACACCGAGGCAGACTGACCTGACTCTTCGCCTCTTTGTATTAATCTGGCCCTGTAAGACAAACCAGGGTTACCCACCAATTCCAAACAGCATGCCTATTTTTTTCTACTGTACCATTAATTGAAAGAAAGAAATAAATCCGTATCATACCACTGAGAGCTAGAGACATCACCCAGCTAAAAGCCCTTTCCATCTGTAAATTGTTTTTATTTCCCTTGAGCTTAACACTGTTCTCAAGAAATATCACTTGGTCAAGTAAAATTTTGTGTAATACAGCTGACCAGATCAGTACCTCTTCTAATAAGTAAAGACTCTAATTAAATAACTGTTGACCTTTCTTGGCATGATTTTTTAAAATATACTCTCTGTACAGTCACCTCTAAGTTATTGTTTCTTAACCTTTTCTTTTTCTTCTTTTCTAACTGAAGGACCGCCTAGCATTCTTCAAAAAAAAAAAAAAAAAAAAGAGAGAAAAAAGAAGAACCCTGATGAACCAGCTTGTGCAATGCTGCCACCGTGGTTTTCATTTACAAGCAATTAAAACAACTTTAACGACTCATGTTACTGTTAGTTTTCACATACTTTCTTTGTTTGTTTTGGGAATGCATCGGCCTGGCTTGCAAATTGTTTTAAAAACTGTTTTGTGCTGTAGTTCTGGATACTTTAGGGATAACAGGTTGAAAAAAAGCATGTTCCTTAGTAGACTAGAAGTTTCTCCTACGGCCACCAACATGTCAAACAGTCTTCCTGAAAATGGCAGCTACATCCCTAGCTACATTCATTAGCTAAGGCCCTTAGTAGTAAAAGGGGGTTTAAAGCAACATCCAAAATGCCTGCTATGTACACATTCATATACTTTCACCTTAGTAATTCTATTAAGACGCTCATTCCTAAACATGGATTATTTTATGTTTATATAAGGGTAGTGTCCAGAGATTTGTTGCTGTTGGTTGGGTTTTTTTTAGCTCAAGAAAGTGCTTATAGAAGAGGTAATATCCTTTTATCAGACTAACTGATATGGTGGGGGCCAAAAAACCCCAAAGCATCAGACAAGCATTTATACATACCAGCACTTTTTCTAGACATTTTTATAGGAACTCAGCAGTTCAGCCACTTTGTAGCTCTTAATTCCATGACAGTGCTAAGTTTGTTCAGGAACAACCATAAAAACTATTCCATGCAGCCATTAATGGGATTATTTTCTTCCAGGCCTTCTTTTCCCTGCCCGTATTTCTAACGGCTGATCGCAAAGCTCCTGTACCTTTCACTAACCCGTTCCATTGGCTTCCCTTACTCTCCTTGCCTCTCTGTCCCTGTAGTCAGGCTACTGTTTCCCCCTTTCCAGAATATGGTTTACTACAGTATTTTTCATACATAGCGTAAACGGCACCAAACATTCATATCCTGCTTTACAAACCTACACTAAGACGTGTCCATTGCTCTGAAGAGTACTTATTGCCAGATTTCTGTGAAACTCTGCTCACCCATTCGAATTCGCCACCTTCTTTGCAGATGGATCCCAGCGCCTTTCTATTTCTCCACGTGGTCGACGTCCATACTATTCTTGCTTGCATTCAGTCCCTCTCTCCTCTCCCTGTAACTTTCTCACACCTTAAAGATCCCCTCTTAATCACCCACCTTCGTTCACACTAATGCCATTCTTGTCACACGGCATGTTGAATTCAAATATCTGACAGCTAAAAGTGCCAAGTTTCTTCCTATCCCTCTTCTCCACCAAAGAGAAAGAGGTTGGAGATCACTACTAGCTGAGTCTCTTGCAGTTTCCACGCTTGGCTTCACAGGGCCAAGCTGGAGCTAGAGACTGCCACAAGAAAGGCAAGGCTTAGAAGTGTCAGGCTAGTCTCAAGGGACAGAGGTGTTCCCCAAAGTTTTTCTCCCACTCCTTGGAAGGTTGAGATCCAGAACAGACAGGGCTAGAGAGGTGACACCACCTGAATTGTTCCACAGAAGCCTTCAGAGCAGCTGTAGTGATAAAACACCAACATCATCTTCCTTGTCCCTCTGCAATAAGGGTACAAAGCAGTTTCTTCCAACTTTCAAACACACACAATCCTTTAGGACATAACCTCAGGCAAATCACATGACTATCATTCTCCAGGTCAGGCTTGGGAACAGTCACATACACCAGTCATGCTTCTACATCCATTTTATACACAGTGCCATACAATATACAGAAATTTTTATATACATATATCTTTATATAATATGCTATATTAATCTGTATCTTTCTTTACAGCAATATTAGTTTAGATCTTTCATACATAGGTACAAAAAGTCACATGAGAATGGCACATGAAGAGTGCTCGAGTTTCCTTGTAGTCTTCATGCTGGGGCAGCTCGGAGCAGGGATCCAGAGGGTAGCATTCCTAGGAAGGGCAGTGACCTTGAGCATGGGGACAGAGGCTCCTGTGTTGCTTCCCCACTGATTGCATATGAAAGTGCTCTAAGCCCTGGGAGAGGCAGCCAGAGCAGCTCAGAGCTCCCTAGAAGAACCATTTCTTCCCATAAATGCAAAAGGCTTTAGCTATAAAGAGACAGTTGGGGTGAAAGAGTTAATTTCATAGCTACCCTAGTCTGAGTTGCCCCAGCACATGATGTGAGATAGGTGACAGAAGCAGGCAAAAGGGCTTTTTCTATAGAGGCATTGGTGTCTGCTGATAAAAGAGAGGTGTGGGAGGCAAGGGAGCTATTCTACAGCATTGCTCAGTGGAGCCCCCCATCAAAACACAGTTGGGGCTCCTGTAGCATGGAGGTCATCCAGCTGGGCTCCACCCAGCACAGCTGGCACTAAGGAACACACACAAAAAAAAAAAAATGAGAGAAGTAGCTTCTGCCCAGCTTCTCCAGTCTTACTGTCTCTGCTCATGCACAGCCATATGGGAGAAGAGGCCGGACTGGGGGCTGTCATGGCAGGACACAGCAGCAGACAGCTGAGCTAAAGGAAAGGGTTTTAAAGTGCAGAGTGCTCCTCTCCTGCTGCCCCATGCATGCAGACAGTGAGGTGCAACTCATTGCCAATAATCCCTGCGTTGACATTAGTAATGAAGTTTATCGGTAGGACAGGAACTTGGGACTATTCCCCGGACGTCACCTCTGCTGTCAGTTGCAGCATTTGTGGAGGGAAAGCTGGAAAGCTGTAACCGTGGTAGCTGCAGGTGATGCCACATCCCCACCAGACAGTGGCTGCCAGTGGAAACTGTGGATATGCTGATAAAGGAGCTAAGACCCAAGGAGGTGCGTGGTAGCGGTCTAGCAAACGCACAATGATGAGATCATTTTTATACGCACAACACCCCCCCTCCCCAACGTAATGCGTTGAGACAGGACAGACCGTACAGGCAAGTGCCACTAAACAAGTCTGAGCGCTGAGCAATGTACATGCTGCTTTGGATTGCTCCCTCCTCATCTCGGTACTGCCACGTGTATCACATTTCTCTGACTCTGAGGCATCACAACTGCACAAAGCCCGTGACAGAAAGCAGGGCAGCAGAGTCCCAATAAAACCAAAAATGAAGGCTCATTTCTGTGCTGATCTGTGTTTAATGATTTTACAGAAATAAGTAAGTAGCCAAATAGAGGTCTTTTTATCATATGGATGTGAAGCATGGGTGGAATACTTCAGCAAGTGAAAAACAGAGCAAGGGATGACATGGTGAAGTCAACAGGGGTCTCAAACACAGCAATGACAACAACAAAAATGCCCAACCCCCTAATAAAAGCGCTCACCTTTGGAAGCTATTCTAGAGCCAATCTGAGAACTGTCATTACACCAAAACTGTAGGGAACAGTTTAGAATATGACAAGTCCCCTTCAGCACAAGTCCTTGCACGAACAGGGTCAGCTCTTGAAGAAGGGGAGTTTTACTCATGAATAGACCTGTTAAACACTGACTGAGGTCACACACACCACAGGTAAGAAATAGCGGGAGAGTCTTCCTTTCCTACCGCACGTAAAACTTGCCTTGCCTTAGCAAGGCAAGGTTTAAGATTGGAGGGGGACGGCTGGTAACTGTGGTGTGGGTGTGAAGAAGCAGCCTGCCTCAGGTCAGACTTTGCTATTGGCACTTTGAGATAACCTGAAGGAGCAGGGGATAGCAGGGAAATCTGGCAAAGCCTAACTGAGGCAGAAAAAGAGGTACTGATAGTAAGAACAACTCTGCACCGGTCCTTGGCCAAACCTCATCTCCTTGCATCCGCACTCCAGAGAAGAAAAAATGTGTAGAAGTGGGAAAGGAAGCTAGCAGATGCATGATCCCAAGCAGAGGGCTTGTACCTCGAGCCAATGGAAAACAAAGGCACAACATGTGTGAACTCAAGAAAATAAGCAAAAAAGGAAAAGATATCAATAACGGAGACAGCAAAGTCCTTGAAGGCAAGTGCGTACTCTTCCTCTTGCCGTTTAGGGCCACCACTTCCTAGGACACAAGGAGGAACTGCTCTCCGATTGTTTCAAATTTTCGGTGCGTATGTCCACTAATAGCCAGAGTTTAGAACAGCAACATTCTCCTGTGCGGAGCACAGGGTGTAACAGCTCTAACAGAAGCACAGGGTGCAGATACAGTGGAGAGATGGTGAAGAAGAAAGCGCAACAGAAGCTTGGCAGTTTGCAATATTTCTCTCACATGAGGAAGCCAACAGTCTTGCTGCCGTGCAGAACACGGCACCCTCCGCGCCACGGGTTATTGTTATACAACAAAGGATCTCCTTCCTAAAATATTTCTCAGTTCTAATGACACAGAGTTTACAAATCATCGGGGTTTAGGTTTCCAGCTCTGTCCACCACAGATATGATACCCACTCACCTAGGCAGTGAAGGCAGCCTTGACTCTCAGGGATGGAAAGTAAAACTTTGATTGAAGCAAACAAACTGCAGGCCCCATGCCATCCGACCTGCAGCATCTCACTACAAGGGGCACTGGCTTCTCACGTGAAGGGAACAGAGCAGGCACACAGCCCACTCGGGAGTTGGCAAGGAGGGGAAGAACATAAATTAACGTTGATACAATCCATTTCACACACACCTCTCCTACTTCTCCACCCATAACAGCTGTATGACTACCTTACTGGAGAGCAATAAACTCCCAGACTAAGTCCTATCTCTCAGTTCCAGCCTCTCTCACTCTTCCCACCTGCAAAGAAAGGGCAGTGTCTACCTCCCAGCACGATGCACTCCCTGCCTGCAACATGAAACACAGCCTCATCCATGAGGGAGCACCATGGGAGGGAACTTTGGCACAAGAGATGTAGTTCTTCCCTAAATTCAGCTTTGCAGTTCAGTACTGAACAGCCTCTGAGAAGAATGTGCAACAAGCCTGGGGGAACCAGTGCTTTCGAATGCTTCAAAGCAGTAAGTTCTCTCAGAGCATCTGGCAGAGCAGTCTGTGCAAAACAACTGCTCCCTTTCTTTAGGCAGGTTGAAGAGGTACCACGTACACTGCAAGCAGGGAAGACGTTGACATTTCATCTGTTAAGAAAAAGGACCTGACAGGAGTTTTAGACTGTATGTGTCCTTTTCCATTTTGTGCACTGTTGCCCAAAGCTAACAGCAACAACAGCCGTTCCTGTTAAGTCTATCTTGGGATTCCACATTGAACTTTCAGGTTCAACGTGTTAGATATTTAATCCATTTTCCTTTCACTTCCCTTTACTTTTGTAACTCATTACTTCTGTTGCTACAGAACTCTAACAAGGGAGCATTTAGCCAACAAATATTTACTCACCCCATGCTTTTCCAACTAGAAAGAAGAGGATCACAGCTCTGTGAAAGTTTGTTGGCAGCAGCATAATTATATAACAGCTCTCGGCAAAAATCCAGCTCCAGTTGGGAATAATTTAAACACAAGAGTGGATAACAAATGTATGACAGCATGGAAGGATCTTCAGAAAAAGAAATCTAAGATTTCACTTGTCTGAGTGGAGAAACATAAATGTAATGCTACAGATTCAAAAAAAGCTGAAGGAGCTTTTAAGCAAACAGCAAAGCTGCTAGGCTTGTTGAGGGCTAAGGGTTAAATATCTGCCAGTATTTCTGCATTGCATTTAAAGACTTACAAGCCACTTTATCAGCAAATTACTGGCATATGTGGTTTAATGTGTTCTGCAGGCAGTAGTTACAGCCACCATCCCTAAAAAAAAGGGAGATCGAATGCTACTGCTAACCTTGCTGCAAACTGAGAAAAGCTGCTGCAGGCAGAACGTTCTCACACTGCCAAGAGAGGAGAATATCCAAGCTGTGGCTATGCATAACCACACAGTGAACACTCAGTATCTAGCAGATCTCCAGCCCAGCTGATTCCCAAGGCAGATACAGAAGTGCTTCTGTTGACCATGGGAATTAAACAGAGCAGGCTAGAATGCCTTCCAGTGTCACGGTCATGTTGGGATTTAGGCATAGCAGGCAGCATCTACGAGTATATGCAGTACTTATGCGTGCGTACGACATCCATACACCAGCCGAAACAGGGAGGTAGCTCGTAACTGAGCAGTTAAATTTTAAGACACCCCAATGAATTTCACAATATCTAGAAACACATCTGTTCAGCTTGTAAAACCTGCGGAGGAAACCAGGCATATTTTGCATAGGTAAGGTAACACATATCCTGTTTTGCTCCCAGAGAGATGTGAGAGAGATTCTAGGAAAGGGGGCAAGTATAAGGTTGTCAATACACTGGCAGATGACAAAAAAATGTATTTTCAACTAAGACTGAAGCTACTTCCAGGCTTCTCTGAAGGGATATAGCTGCAAAAGGCAAATTGCAAACACACCAACAAATACATTTCAGCAACGATCAACACATGGCCATTTTAAGGAATAATTCTGATCACTCATATGCCCTAAGCTCTAAATTAAACTGGGTAGCTGTGTGGGCAGTTCAATGAAAACATTGGTCTTGGCCCACCCGCAGATTAAAAAAAAAAAAAAAGAGAGAGAAAACATCCAAATGCATGAAGAATATATTACAAGAGGCCATTTTACAAATCAACAAGATGCTTGCAAACATGTATAGATCTCATCACCCAGTCCAAAAGCAGAACACAGCAAGGATTAAAAAGGAATTTTAAAATGGGAAGCAGCAATAGACAAAACCATGGAAAAGCTTCACAGAAAGTGGGACAATATGCATCTAGAGCAGGGACGAATCAGAAAGACTCAATAAAGAAACAAAATCACTGAAGGCAGAGAGAAGGTTTTAACACCCCTCTTAATTAGCCCCTCATTACAAACACACAGTGGAAACGAGGAGGGGGTGGAACTTATTTGGAAATGATATCAGAAGAAGTAATCCCACATCCATTTAGCTTGCTGGGCTTGCCACAGATCCCCTCTACTCCGTTTCCTTTGGCAGAGACAGGATACACTGACCAAGGCAGGGCAATAAGCCAGCTCCCGCAGCAGAAGTTCCGGAGAGCATATACCGAATGTGCATACCCCCACCGCTCACCGGTTTTCTTCCTTCTCACGTTCCTTTGCTCACCGACGGCAACACCTAGTTCCCCTTTAAATCCCATTCCTGTTTGGGACCTTCAGCCATTAGTGTAATCTAAAGTAACATATTTAATAACCTAAAAGCACAGAAATGGGAGTCAGTGGATATTTCTATTTACGCTCACAACTAGCTTTGCCATCTCAGTCCTCTGTGCAGAGCAAAATATCTCATATAACTGCTGTTCACTTCTGAATAAAGTTCTTTAAAAAAAAAACTGCAGAAGCTATGAATAAACATGGAAAATACTGACCAGAAACAAGAGAAGCAAAAGCTAGAGATACTACACTTGCATCTAAGAACCTTTCAGTGCTGACAACTCTATGACCTTTCTAGACATCCTTATCTGCCACAGATAGCAGCAGCTCTCAAGTGAATCAAGACACAAATCCAGGGAAGATAGACAATGACAGGAATCCCATTCCACTGTGTTTTGAGTCATTATGAGAATATGGGGGATAGTTGTGCAAGTGGTGCTACCAAGGGTGTGGACGGAGACACCATCATCCTGAGATGGAGTAGCCAAGAAGACAGATAAGGTAGCTCCTGATTACACAACAGGAATAGAGAGGAGAGAAATAAAGAAAGATCAAAGGGTGGTAACTTCAGAAGAAAATGCATTTCCAAATGGATAGGACAGCTCCACAGAGGAGAGGGAAGAACATTAAGTGTTGGAGAAGAGATGTCTTTCTGTTCCGCATTTGTACACACGGCACAGCAGGATCCTGTCTATGTGCTTGGCACTGCTGCAATTAAAACAACAATAAAAGCAGTATTATTGAGGTAGAAGAGCTACCAAAAACAAAGTTAGCCAGCACTACATGCTCAGGACTCAATACCAGAATATTATCGATGGGAATATTTTCTTCCGCTTTGGACATACTCAAAATGTTTAGAGTGCAGCCTACAGATGTGAAAAACGGAGCAACATCAAATCCATCACATCTGGCGAGAGCATTTAGGGAAGGGTCAGAGGCCCTTCCTCACTAAGCTGATGGATGCAGTTAAACACGCACCTAAGTTAAGGGCCTCCCATGTTGCCCCAAATGTTTCAAGGCTTCAGGACTACATCCCACTACAGTCTGCTGAGGATGTCACCAACAAACACGTGATGACAACTGCCACATCCCATCCTTACACAGTTAACTGAAACCTGCCTGCCTGGAAGGTTGGGGAAAGAACAGAGAAAACCCTGCTAGAGCCTTTGACAAAGCTGCATCAGCGTACAGGGTTTCACTTACTATGCTTTAATTTTAAGGTGCACAAAGTCCAGTCTCTGCCCTCCAGGAACTGGATGCCCTCAGTTCCACTCCTTTATCCAGTAGCTCTAAATTGCGATTTAAGCATATGCCAATGAACCGGGTGAACTGTTGGTTGCTTAGCTGAGGTCCAGTGTGTCAGGTACCACAAACTGCACTTCCAGCACTGCCTCTGTGGGGTGTAACGTCCCATTGAAATATTAAGGGAGCTTCTAAACGTTAAAAGGCACAAAGTGGCTGCATAACGGCTTGAGAGTAGGAATCGGCAGCCAAGTGGTTAAGAAACCTGAAGAAGCTTCATGTTTCCCAAGACAGCTACACCTCAGAGTGGAAGAAGGGCAGAGAAAGTAGGCAACAGTATGCAGTATGAATGAAAGAGGTAGCTACAGTCTTAGCATTTATTTTTAACTTTTCAGATATGCTCTTCCAGGATGGAATACAACACCAGCCTGTGCAAATGCTCCTATAGCACAGAAATTATGAGAATGAAGACGCACAAAGACATTTAAAGCAGAAATGCAAAAAAACATGGATTTACATTGTGAGGGCCAGCAACTGGGAACCGACCTGTTTGTCAGGAGAGAACAGTGGAAAATGGTGATTACCCATAATATGATGCAATAAGAACCTTAACTAAATGGGCTCTTTTGCACCTTTACTGCCTTGGTCTATGGCAAGCCGGGTCACAAGCAGAAGGCATTTCCAGGCTTTTCAGAAGAAGCCCAATAATCACAGAGCGCAAACAAAGCAAAAAATGCAGCATGCCAGGCTGTTTCCTGATACAGCTGGTCAGGGCAAGGTAGCTGCGTTCCCCCACAACACAGTTCCAATGGCACAGAGAAGGGAAACAGCCATGCACAGGATCATGTATGCCAGGAAATAATGGAGTTACACCCAGATCAGAAGTGACTTTCTAGTGCAATTAGTGCAATCCGTTAAACATGATCAGGTCACTACTAAAACAATAACTCTTTCCTAACAGGGAGGAATCCACCTTCCTTGCTTTGAGTCAACTCCCACCTCCCTTGTGCAGGGCACCAGTAGTTCCACCTAGTCTCAGAGAGAGCCATCTCCTCATACCTAACTGCCAGGGATTGAGATGCTCCTTTCATTAATGTTTGTAAAGTGCTTTGCAGATATAAAGCTCTACCTAAGTGCTAAGTGTTATTACTACTCACTTTCTGCCAATGTTTAAGGGCAGAAATGAACTCCTTTTCCTCACTCTACCAAAATGTCAGCAGCTTGCATCAGGAGGTGAGCTAGCCTGCTAGTCTCAGTCTCCGAACTACCTTTTCTCCCTCAAAACTATCCAGCTTACTGTATGCATTCCTGGACATCACCTTTTTAGTCTTTCTTGGGTATCTGCAGCAATTCAGCCTTACCCTGTGTCTGCAATAGTGGATGATCTCATGGCACTTACACAGCTGTTCTATATGAGTTCCTGAACCACAGAAGCTCTCAGCAAGGGGAATACAACACACTGCTCTTTTCTGAAGGACCTACAAAAAAAGAGTAACTTTTTGTTGCTCAGAATGGAATGCATTGTCTTTTACAAAGTACTTAGAATCCAGAGAGGCTTATTCCCTTCAATTCAAGAAGTTATAGAAGAGGTCGCATTTTGAATCTAAACCACAGGGACAATATTTTACTGCCTGCTTGACAAAGCCCCTGCACTTCTAGAGGTCCTGTAATTTGTAAGGAGTAGAGGATACAGTATCCTACATTGAACTGTTACAAGGGACATCAGCACTTGGACACAAAGTCCAGTTCAGCATTTCTATGCACCTGCTGAAGTCATTTACGTCAATGCACAAAGGATATAAAGTGCTACTGTTCTGATGCGATGGTATTCGATACCACTCTTGCTCTGTTCGTACAGCACCCAGGACATCAGAGTCCAGATCCATGGCCAGGGCTTCTAGTTACTACTTGATGAACACAGCTAGAGGCTACGGATAACAAGATCCCAGGTAGTACTCGTGAATGGTTGGACTAAGCTCATGGGAAGCACCGCATCCTCCCACAACGGAAATACTACAGTAAAGGAGGAGGGAGGAGGACAATAACATGGGTACAACGAGAAAGTTAATCAGGAATTTCTTTTCCAGTGAGGGAGGTCAGAGCTCCCGCGAGACCAATTGGTAATTCTGCTGCGCTTTGAGTGCATTTTGTCAGTTAAAGGATTTCTGCAGGTCATGGTATGTTTGACTTTCCAGATAGGTAGTTTCTCTCCTGCCTCCATCGTTGGAAAACTCCTGCCCTATGACAGCTCTGCTAGGCTACTCTGGGCACAGAGGCTCCGCACAGCAGCGCTCAGGTAGTTTTACCAGCGACATGGTTGGGCTACGTAACGCGTTGTCGTGCAACGGGGAGGCAGAGAAGGGAGGCCGGGTGAGGGATGCATGCAAGCTTCCCCTAGACTTAGATCCAAGGGGTTCTCCCATCACCGTACCCCCACTTTAAAAACAGGGGACTTGCAATTGTACCAACGTCTGCCCATCCTCTCTCCCCTAAATCCCCAGACGGAATGGCACAGGAAGGAGAGAATGAACATGCTTTTCGCTTAGGGAAAGCTTTCCTATTTGCTTAATAAATACCTTCCAAAAAGCTTAGCAGCTCTGTAAACATACAAGAGATTTCAATACTTAGTAGAAGTTCATCTTTTCCCTGAACTCTCAACGACAGAGGCTGGCACTGATCTGTGATTACTACATACGGGTGGTGCGAGGACCCAGAAGGGTCCAGCGGAGGCTCCCAGGCTCCACAGGGGCCTGGCAAATAATGCTGGGTGCTGACAAGCCTTTTAAATGTTGAAGTTGATCCATCCATGCGGCTCTGAGATGAGAATCCCGTCAGTCCTGCGGGAACGTTGCCAGCTCAGAGTAGTCCAGGGAACTGTGAAGTGACAACGGTGACATCCAGGAGAACTCCTTCTGGCAAAGGAGGGAATGCGGCAAAGGGCTTTGGCTCTCCAGAACACAGTTTCCTTTCCTCTCAGAAGAAGCCTGGTGGTCACTGAACACAGAAATACTAAAGGGAGTGAAAACACAATGCCAGCCTGATTGTTGCTGTGCCTGGCCAGGGAAGGGGAGACTGCATTTAGGGAGAATACAGCCCCAATGGCTTTAAAACGGGAGAGTGTCCTACAAAAACAATCCCCATGGAAGTGTGACGAATTGGATCTTGGGCCAGATCCAACATGTTAGTGCAATAGGGCCCAAAGTCTCAATCCGCTCATTTCCAAAACCATTGAAAATAGTACCAGGGAGGTGATCTGGTCCCCTTGCTTCTGTCTATCCAACCTTCAAGCTTCAGAGAATCCACTTCTTCACCCCAAAGGATTCCCTGAAGCAGGATATCTCACTCCCACACCTCAGCAGGTGCCCTGGGGCAAGCAATCTGCCCCTTAATAGAAACCAGACAGGCTAAGGTAGGGAAATTGCATCTACCTTCAGTGACTTAGACCCTCTTAGTGTAGCAGGCATTGTGAGGCAATGCTTCTTCTCCCAAATAAAAGCATGGGACCCGAGCACAATCCATCCTCCAGACACCACTGTGCTGCACTGTGGCACCCCAGAAAGAATGTTTCCAGGTGTCTCCTCCGACCTGAACTGCCCAATGACCAGCTCTTCCAAGTATTATCGCAGCACTCAGTCTATGGGATCAGCTCGCAGAGCCGCACCCCTTTACCCCTGCACTAGAGGGCCGAAATCATGAGGTCCTCCTGCTTGGCAGGGCTGGTTACGTGCCCAGAGGGGGTGGAAGTCCGGATTTTGTCAGTGGCCAGGCACTCCTGGCTGCTCACACCTGTGGGAGTGATGTCCATGAGTTCTCCGGATGAACTAAGGGGGAAGGAGGGTGAGACAGAGATGCCCGACGAAGGATCTGTTGAGCCTGCAAACAACCTTGGAGGCTTTGGGACTAAGTTGGGCTCATATTGTGCCCTTAACAGGATCTCCTGATCACTGACAGACTTGGGCATCTCTGCAAAGTCACTGGAGCTGTCTGACACCATCATGCAGTAGATGTCCTGGAAGGAGCTGCTTTTGCTATCCAAATTAAAGAGGCTGTCTATGAACTCAGCAAACTCCAGTACTTGTGGACTGGGAACATCAGTGAGACGTCCATTCTGGAGCGAAAGCTCCTCACGAGGGGCTAAAGAAACATGGTCCCCTTCACTGCTGGCCCCCTCCTCACTGCAGCGTCGCTGCGGGGTAGTACCACCGCTGTTGAGCACAGTGTCTGGGGCCTGAGTCTCCTGGGAGTGCTTGGAAAGGCTATCAGCAGCCAGCAGCTCTGTCCGCGAGCTGAGGGAGGGGTTCTCCTCAGGGATAGCAGGGTCTATATAAAAGCAGTGTGTCTCATCCTTCTCCATGACAGCATGGAGGCTGGGGGAGCCCCGGATGCTCCGAAAACCAGAGGAGCGCCTTGAATCAAAGCTGTAGATGGATTCATTATCAGAGAGGCTCTCCATGGTCGCTAGAGGGGCACGACGGTCCTGCAGCTCCACAGACAGACGTTCCTTTGTATCCAGGAGGAGAAGCTCCACAGGGTCTTTCTGCACAGGAGAAAGTGCCTTTGTCTCATAAAACCCCTCCAAGCTAATTTCAGAATGGGACTTGCTCCTGCAAAGAGAAACAGGGACAACATGGGTTTGCATCACTCCTTAGAGAACCACAAGCTCTCAGAATAGCCAGAGGAACCGAGTCTTGGGCACAGACTTCCTGTGCACACTGAGGGCACACATCACTTCTCTGACCAGAGCCATCTCATACAACCGCAGGAGACACCTCTTTCATTTCTCCCTCCTCCCAGCTGAAAGCTAACCCCCTACCGAACACTTCTACACCTACCCCCCCACATCTAACTCCCATATTAATAGAGAGGCTTGAGGTATGAGACACTGAAGGACAGGCTTACACTTAACCTATGACTGTTTTCTCCTTCTTCTCATTCTCTGAACCGTTCCAGTCTCACGCCCTTCCCAACTTCTCCCTGCTGGCAATCCCTACCTTACTATCAAAAAGTGCCAGGAGACTATGTTACAGCATGGTCTGTGACCAACTCAGCTACCGTTTCCAATGGCAGACTTTAAATAGGTAAAAGAGCAATTTACTCAGCTTATTTAAGACAAGTAAAGATCTTTAGAAAGACTCCAGTCACACTAAGACTTCTATGGATCAGGAAGGCTCCTCCTGATATAGGGTCAAAGATACAGAAAAAGAACTTCCCACACCAAGCCTACACAAAACTTGAGATTACTGGCAGTCAGAAAGTGACTGCCCTAAAACCAGAAACTTGAGAAATATCTGGGACAAGAACCTGGGCTTAGGAAAGGACTGCTGCAGCTGCCAAAAGGCACAGGACAATTGATGTATAGGGAAAGGCTTTTAATTTAAGCCAATATTTGATCCAGCTGTTATTTCAATAGAGCAGACTGTAAAATGCGCACGGCTGGCCTTGCTAAGGTATGTGAACAGGTTTCACGAACCCCCAAAAGAGGGAATCTGACACAGTAACTGGTTCCAGTCTTGAATTAAGCACAACCAAGTTACAACTCTTCCTTCTCTAATATCTCCCCAAAGCCTCTTTGCCCTCTCCCTCTCCTCCTTTCCCTTTCACATCTCACAAGAATCCCCCTCTGCTTTCACTCACCTCAAGATGAAGCAGTTCCTTAGGCTACTTCACTCCAGGGTTTGCTCTGGCTATGACATGGAAACCACTCTCTTCCTCCCTGCTGCTTGACCTAATCCATCTTCTTGGACTTACTGGAGCCTTCACAAACATGAGCTGCTCCCTCCTCTTGCCGTTTCAGTGCTGTGGTTCTGCTCCTGTCTAAGCTCTCCTTTGCTGTCTCTGGCCATCACTCACTCACTCTGTGACAAGAACCTTATCATTTTCATATTATTTACTGTCTTCTCCCTCATCTTTCCTTTAAATTTACACCTCACTCATGTTACCTCAAGGATACTCAGCTGTGCATCGCTTTCAGCACAGACCATCTCATCCTGCCTTTTCCCACATCCTACTCAGACACTGCACAGCTTCTCTTTCAGTCTCTTTACCCAAAATCTCCAAAGCAGAAGAGATTCCCTCGCAAAGAAACAAGCCTCTCACCACAGTGTCATCTTCTGTTTCCACCCATGAATCCCATTTGCCATCTCCAGCTATGGACCATCTTCCTTCTCATCTTCTCACACCTGTTCTGTCTGTAAATTTGCCTTATATTGCGCACTTCTGTACTGAAAGTCATGTGCTCTATCTTACAACTTTGAAACATATCTTTGTCCATACTTTTATATCTATTTTCTCTGCCTCTTGCAAATCTGTGGTCTCCTTCACTACCTCAAACATTATCTGAAAACGTGCAAGGAGTTCTGCCATTTGGAGAGGAGAGCTGTTTACATCTACTAGAAAGAACGAGCTCTTCCTCACACCAATTCTTTGTATATCCGCTAGATGTACTACCCAGCCTCCACCTTATGGTCTTTGCCAGCATATTTATGTCACTGCTCACTGGCCAGTGGTCTAGCTTTCATAAAATAACCCCTGCAGGAACACTTTCAGAACATGCCTTTCTCCCTTGCTTGCTTTCCACTGGACTGAGCTTCCGGCTCTTGTCCTTCACAAACGGAACACCAGTCGCTTTCCCCTCACACTGACATTGCCTTCATTCTTGTCCCATACTGCTGGCCCAGACACCTGTATCTACGTTCCCAGATTCTCCTGTTTATAATATTCCACAAGTCACATATCATAAAGAAGCATTAAGTGCGCATATTTCCTGGTAAGCTTAGGGCATCTGCTGCTTTTGAGAATCACCCCACAGGGTATCTTTGAGCACATAATTCACACAGGAAAATGGAGATTTCGCTGCAAGACTGCAAGCTTTGGTTTTGTGGTTTCAGGGAAAATCCTAGTAGTCTTGATAAATGGAAAAGAAGGTTTCCATACTTTCTCTTCTAGGTCCTCCTGACCTTGCTGCATCAACGTATTCTTCAGCAAGACAAAGGTTCTTTTTTCCTCTAACATGGCCAAGACATACTGAAGCTAAGTAAAAGTCCCACACAGGCAGGCCTTGGATCTGTCCCTCCCACAAATGTTGATTGCAATGCCCCAAGAGGAAGAGGACCCACACCCAGAGCCAGTAAGCCTCTTAAGAAATCAAAGATATATCCTTACTTAATACTGCTGTTCCTTCTGTCCACTGTTACGGCTCCAGTTCCAATCTGTACTGAGGGTCCGCTAGGCAAGGGTTGACTCTGGAAGATCAACTCTGGCGTTAGATCCACTTCTGTAGGACTCACCATTACTTTGGCTGCAGAAAGTAAAGCTGTTTTCCCCTTGTTGTAATTCTCCAGGACCTATTCAAAGTGAGCAAAGGAACAGTAGCGCTTTACTGGAGATAGCAGTTTTGCTGTTCTCAGCTCAGGACTTTCATGAAACTGCTAAATTTGCCCATTTGTTTCTTATCAATGCCTTCTGCAAGCACGGAGCAAGATCTTGAAATAAAGGATTATACTGACTAACTTTGACACCATCTACCCTGTCAGAATGCCCTACTGGGAAATCAGCATTGGAAAGGTGACCAAAGATGCTGCCAGAAGCAGCCTCAAGACCCCAGCAGGACAGAGTCTTGACTAAATCTACGTGGCAGAGCTGCATGGCTTAGACATTCTGCAAGCTTAATACATAAGCTTAATCACCCCGCGGTGTAACAGAAGGGCTGCAGCAGCAGGCTGTAAGACTTTTGAAAGCCCCCTCCAGCCCTGCTGCCGCACAAACAGATGTCTAGTTCTATCACAACTCACTAGATTCCACCTGAAGCACAACCTGGAACGAGCAGGTTCTGAGAGAAGGAACCAAACACCACCCCAACCTCACATAACTGTGGCATGATATTTGGAAAGGGGGCCTAGTTTAGGACACTGGTATTGGGATGAAGATCTACATTCAATTTCCAGATCTCATTAAATTTGACACTAATAGCTTGTGCAAGACTGGTCCAGAGCACAGTCTTCTCCCCCTCTCCACAAAATAAATGGTATTAGGTGTTTAAATAGCCAGCTCTGTTGGGCAAAGACCACCTATTTTGTGTTCATGAAGGCCTGTGACAAGGCACCAGTTTTAGTTAGGGCATCTAAGTGCTTTTGCAGTAAGAATTAATAAAACTGGACCCCACCAGGGAGGCTTCCTGACTTTCCAACACACATGCAGAGCTTTTGCTTGGCACTGAGAAGCCTAACCAGCTCATATGCTTAAATCACCACACCCCTTGTCCATTTGCAACTATAAACTCGTCTCATCAGTACTGTCATGCCAAGCCTTTCCTGACCAAACCATGACTTCTCGTGCATTCAAGTCAAAGACCATGTTGTCCCACTGAATGACCCCTCCCAACCCCTTGACCCTAATTCTCAGTGTTACCTTGTTGAGCCCTTCCATGACCACATATGGGAGGTGTTCATGCAACATCGCTGGTGAGATGATCACTTCATTAAATGCCTTATTGTCACCCCAGATAGCAAAGTAAGTGGGATCCTCTTGCTCACAGCAACTAGAAGAGGAGTTGGGATCCAAACAGAGGGGAAAATGGGGAGCAAGGGATGAAAGAGCAGGCCAGTATTTTGGCATGCAAAAGTGAGAAACAAGAGGTTACAGAGACAGAAAAAGCAACAAGAGGAAAAAGAGAGAAAGGAGATATTACGGTACACATGCTACTGCCATTGCTCCAGAAGTCTGCACCAGTGATATGAGTATCTTCCCATCCTCACAGCACAGACATAGTCACCATAGGACAGTGGGAAAAAAATCAACTCCCTCACAGATGGAGTCATCTACTGGGGAGTCTTTTCCAAAAGTAAATTTTCATCCCCATCCACGGACTGGCTTCACAACTCTGCACGCACTCACCAGCATTGCTCTGCAGGATGATTGTGTACCACGTGGATGATGCGGCCAGGTGGGTAGAGTGGTGTGCTTGCAGACAGGGCAATAGTTAGATCACTGGGATGGGTCCAGAGGCGATTACTGGTTACCGAATTCTCTTCCGTCTCTTCAGGGAGCTCTGACTTTGGTATGCACTTTGTAGCACCCACGATGATTCGCCACTGTCCAACACAAGAACGGGGAGGGACAAAATGGAGAAAAGGGAAGGATTCAGAGGAAAGCAAACCATCTCACCAGAGACTGTTCGGTAGGTTTATTTAAACTGAATACCTGAAGAGAATGGGGCTTGTGCCCTTGGTTCCTTAATCATGTACCCTAAGAGAGAGATAACTCTGCCCAGAAAGAAAAGTTGTTTCTTCCTCCTTTCCTCCCCCAATTTTAACCTTAAAAACAGCAAAATCTTGTCTTTCCTCTTTTTGCTGGAAGCTTTCTTAGAGTTAGGGATCTAGAGCAAGGACATTTTTGTCCCCCAAATGATAACTTACCAAATCTTCCAAAATAAACAAAGTAGACGAAATCTGAATTTTTGATGTTTAAAAATAAGCAACAGACTATAGAACATAACCAGACAAAAATTCCCTTTAGGCCCTTCTTTACGCACTAAAACAAATCCCAAAAAACAAAAACCCACCAAAAGCCCCTAAGTCAAACCACAAAAAAAAAAAAACATAAAATGCTAACAAGAAAAATAAATGTAAGCTCACTTTTCTCCCTCTACAGATCATTTTTATAATATTTTACCCCTGAAAATCTTAAAATCTTACGGCTTTTCTGTCTCAATGCGACAGTCAAGAAGCCTGAGCAGTAACAACTTTACATACCTATCTCGGAAATGTTAACAAGCTGCTTATCCTAGAACAACACTATCCAGACAGCACACAGCTGTGCCTATATAAACTCACAATTGCTGTACTTCCAAGACTGTTACCATTTGTTACCGACAAGAAAAAGCTACAGCTGGAGCACAGACTTCAAAACAAGCTCAGGTGGGAGAATTGCCTGCTCAGTTGTTTTAGGCCTGTGACACTGAACTTACAGCATGTGAACCAGAATCATCACACAGAACTACGATCATTGGGCTGCAGAGTATGGCCCTAAGCTCTGACTTCTCTAGCTGCCTTCCAGCTCTTGCCATCACTCCTACAGTTACCTAGACAGTAGTCACAGTGGACCTGAGGAGACCTGGGGGCCAGAGAAGTCTGCAGTATTGCTGTGACACTAAGAAAATTTACCATCGCTGTTCAGGGACTTACGTTCAGGTGTTTGTTCATCTTCATTCTTACCTTTGGTTTGTTACTTCTCTGAAGAACATCAAGTAGCTGACGGCGAAACCCCTCTAGCTGTGAGAGACCAATCCTGAAAGAGAGAGGAAGAAGCGTTTACAACGGCTGGACAGGGAACTGCTGACAGGTAACAGAGGATAGTAAGGACACACAGCATGGAAGAACAAGGAACTATGCTACAAGAGATACTACAAGAATGCAACAACGCCATAATGCAGATGGCTTCAGAGATGAGGTGTGACATCACCAGGGAAAAGAGGTCACAGGAAACCAATGCAACAATAAACAAGTATGAAATGCAGTAACACAATCAGAGTAGTGAACACAGGTACGAGAGAGGTCAATGAACAGATAAAGAGGGAGATGATACAGGGGTGCAATCACAGAAACAAGCAAGCAGGAAATGATTCAAGTATAGGATGCCACAGAACAAATAAACCAGGAAGATGGTGCAGAGCTATATGACACCACTAAACAGATTACTCGATGGACAAGGTTTTGTCCTACAGGTTACCAACAGGCATACTCAAGTAGTACTGTAGTACTTTTCCTCCACTGAACTCTACATGCCTAAGAAATGGCACCATTTATCTGAGATCACACAACAAGGCAGAGGTGAAAATAAAACCCAGGTTGCCTGGCTCCTAGTCCAATGCCCCATTCAGGGGAACGTATCCTGGGAGGTGATGAGAGGTGAGAAATGTCAAGACACAAGAAATTAGGGAGCTGGTTCAGAGATGAGAGATGATATGGAACAGGTAATCAGGGACAAACAGTATAAAATATGAGCTGACAGCATAACTAGTTTGGGGCAGAGGGTGAAGAAAGCTGATGTAACACAGGCAACCAGGGAGATGGTACAGACATGTCAGATACTGCAATGCATATATTTATAGAGAAAGGATATTCACCTTTTTCTTTCATACAGGCAACTGAGAGACAGGGGAGGGATATGCTCACACAAAGGTGTGTGAAACACCAATATAGGTGTCTACATAAAAGATACAGCAATACAGGTAACTAGGGAGACAAGTAAGAAGCACACAAGGACAGGTAAATGAGGAAACTGGAGAGAGAGATGATCTGAGGGTTTCTGAGAGGAAACAGGTGACTTGTCAAGGAATTCAGAGGCTTCTGAACTTGCCTGGGCACTAGATCTTTGCCAAGCACGACTGCGGTCACAAACTCTTTTGAATACTCCATGGCATCCTCGCTGGAAGAGAAACAGGACCAAGAGGAAGCAAACGGTTTCACTGGCAGCAAACTGCACTCCATTCCCAATTTCTGTCACTGGCCTCTGAGAGACTCCCAGACTTGAACCTGATCAAACAAACAATCTAAACTGCTCAAAGCCTTTGGGACTTGCACCCTGTTAAGGCAAGGCTGAAATTCACATCCCATGCCCCAAGAAACGTTACTCCTTAATGGTATAGTGGACCCTTCCTACAGCTAGAATAGCTCCTTCCTTCCTTTCTTCCTTCCTTGCATATGGCTCTGAATATACTTGGAAAAGGAACTCTATGCCTCATAGTGATTTTCCTATAGTTTGGGAATGGCCAGGACACAAGAAAAGAAGGAAGAAAAGAATACTACATGCTCCTGAGACTACTCTAAAAAGATACTGTAGAACTAAGATGGCCACTTTCTGCAGCAACCTTAGCACCAAGATGAGAGGGAATTACGGCTTCCACCCTATGATCTGGTTCTTCACCAGACAGCTACCTTCCTAGAGACCTTCCTCTGAAGAGCCACCACAGGTAGAGGCCAGCATCACTGACCTAGAGATGATCCTGGGAATGACATACAGTGCAATAAAGATGAGATGTGTGGCAGTCAGAGGCACCTCCTTGAACTCTGAGACAGTTGAGGTGACACAGCACAGCTTGGCATGAGCTATCCAGGGATCTCAGGAGGGGAAGCTCTGAACAGAAAGCTATAAAACTCTAAGGGAACATTCTGCAGAACAACTCTTCTAGAGCAACAGATGACTGGGAATTGCTATCATAACAGGGCATGCTAATGTCCAGATTCATTAGCAGGATGGTTAAAATCCCCTGGCTGGTGCAGGAGCACGATGCAGTAGCTATCACAAGGGGCTTCTCGCAACACATAGCTGCTTTCAAGTGCCCCCACGGTGTCTGTCATGACTAGAAAGACTTTATGTCACTCCATGGCGGTCAAGAGGGATGTTTTTACTTGGCTGCTATGGAATTAACTTAACTGGCAGGTCTGTTCAAATTTACAGGAGGAATTCACTTTACCTCTCTGCAGACATATCTGAGGTAGTCACCCTAGATTCCTCCTACAGCCAAAGGAGAGAAACAAACACCAGAGAAGCACAGTCCATCTGACCTATGTTAGGCATCCACTTCAGGATGAGAGAAATCACACCCTGGAAGTGCCTATTTCTTTCTGTCAGCTGCAAAAGGAGTCCAAACAACTAGATCTGATGCAGACATCTATTTTTGGTCAAACATCTCCTATTCTGTATTCTATTCACAGTGGATGGGGAGAGGACACACTGGCACTGTGCAGAGAACAATAAGGAAGGAAATCACACCCTGTTCACTTCCAGCCTCTCAACTTGCATTTTCCACTAATCAGGGTAAAATTAGAGCTTTAGCCAGATGACTGAGTCACAAACCTGAATATTTGGGAGAGTGGCCGTCTGCCATCATAACCTAAGCTCCAGACTACAACACAGAGCAAAGGCCGCCAACAGCCCTCAGCTCCTACAACCTGTCACTCTCTTTTCCTATATGCTCCTCAAGGCAGAGACCGTCTTTGACTATCCAAGAAAACATCATAAACAGGATCTGATCCTGCTACCACTACACACCCTCCCTCATCAGACCTCCTGTACCAACACCTACCTCAGCAGCCCACCTGGGGGAGAATATGCAAAGCACTTCAGTGACGGGTACTGTGGACGCAAGAGGAAGGACAGGATGGCAGCTGTGCCAGCCCCTAGAGAATGACCAACCACAATCAGGCCATAGTGTTTTGTCCCTCTGCCCTGAAAACAAAAAACAAAACAAGAAATTAAGATCAGACTGAAAGAAAACTCCACAACAAACCCCAAAATCGGTCCCTTCCCCCGAGCTGCTGAGTTTTTCCCTATACATTAGCACTCCACACTCCTGCTAACCAACTTCTCAACCAATGGAAACCAGTGATAGTATGTTAAATTCTGAAATGGGAGCAGAGTTCTGATTTACACTGGCTAGTCTATGCCACAGGGGCAGCCCAAGCACATTCAGTTCCTGCTCCGCAATAGCCCCACATGTTCTGAAGGGACACTGGAACTCATTCTCTTTTGGAAGTCTCTCCCACATCTCCATCTGTCAGTTTTTAACCTATTAGGTCTTTCCTGAAAGAAAGAAAGAAAGAAAGAAAGAAAGAAAGAAAAAAAAGTGGGGGGAGGGGGAGGAGATGTGTCCTCAAACTGTTTGGGTTATTTGGGAATTGATATATGCCTTTTGCTCCTCCTCAGATATGAAAGCCTTCTGATAAAACCTGAGTCCAGGTTCACAAATCTGAGCTCTCCTTTATTCTGGAAATGATGATTTGCTCTCATTAATTTCATTCCTTGGGCATGCTGAAAAACAGAAATCTTAACTTGCAGTTTGAACAGTAATCATCTGAAGTCTAGATGTTCGCAACAGTCAGCAGACTTAACTAATTCAGGGACAACGCTAATCTCTGAAGTTTAGTACTGTTCTTGATAATCAGAGGCTGGAGTGTTAGGCATGGCTCAAACCCTAGAAGTTTACTAAAACAATGTTTCAGAAGCCTGAGTCTTGTTTCTCTGCAAGATCACAGAGCAGTGCCAGCACCCTATAGGTTTTATATAGGGATAGAGAATCATCACACTCCAAGACCTCAGGTCATCACAACGGTGGCCATAATTGAATCTCTGCATATGATGAGAAATCAAACATAGAATAAAAGACCAAATTACATGAATGAAAGTTCTATCATTGTGTTGTTTTTCTTCTCAAGGCACCTCTAAGTCACTATGACACCTATTACAGTCAGTGATGTGAACACCAGGGGAGAATTACACTATATAAACCTCACTTGTTATTCTTTTTTCCTGAACATCTGCTGCTCGCAACGGTCAGAAACAATGTACTGAGCTAGATGAACCTTTGGTATGACCTGGGACAGCATTTACGCCCTGTTCATTCCGCTACTTTGGATCTTTCTGAGTTTCTCTTTCTGAGTTTCAGACAATATTTCATTTTCTGCACAAAAGCCTGTTTCTCCATGTCCTATTAACTGAGCTCTCTCTCCATCCTTGTGTGGATCAGGTCCAGTTAGTTACACTATTCCACAGCAATTAAAAATTGGCCCAACCATATGTAATGCTAGCTTTGAACAGAACACGTGATATGTACTAGCACACACAGAAGACAAGCAAAGTATAGAGCTATGTCACTATATCCTTGCCAGTCAGGTAGCAATTGAGCTCTAGAGCACATCAGGAAAAATTCCCCCTGAGTAACAGCTCACTCAACAAGACCAGTTTTCATTTTCTGGGCAGAGAGGAATAAAGCACCATATAAAGAAGTCAGATGTCTATGCATCTCTCTGTACATCTACCCAACATTACAAGGCAGACACTTCAGTGTTAACTTAAGACACTTAAGTTTCAGGGAGCAATTAAGCCATTCATCCCCCTTATCCTTTTCTCTCTCCCTTCTGTTATTGCTAATTTCCTATAGGCACTGCTCAGGTTAAGGCATTCTTCAGGCACGAGAAGATGACAGCTGTCTGACAGCGGGAAACCAGTCCGTTCAGAAAAGCCTTCTCCAACCAGGCATAGACTGTACTACTACTGACACACATGCTAAGGTAAGCTTCTTCAGAACATCTCTCTTGGGTTCTCCTATAGCTCTCTCCATCACAAGAAATACAGACACACAGTCAGCATGGAATCCCATTACTGTCTCCAAAGAGAGTCTCTACAGATAAGGGATTTTAGTTCCTATTGATTTGTTTTTAGTGTTCCCTAAAACACCATTGCCACCAGATGGGACTTGTTTTAGCTTTGCCTGAGAACAAACTCAACAGCTCCACAGGACTTTTGGGTAGAAGGCTTCAAAATAAAAAAGCCTTGGAGGAATAAGTAACTAGTTGTCCCCCTGGCAATCAAGAGAGATAGGAATTGGAAGGAAGCTTTGAGAAATTAGTACAACAGATTGAGGAACATGGAGATGAAGTTTTAACACCAGTGGTTTAGGGAAATCTCATCTTCTGTATAGCTTGCAAGGATAGAAGAAAACTAATGTTCACCAGGTCTCGTCCAAAGGCTTGAGAAAGCACCATCTCTTGTTCCAATTTCTTCTTAATGTACTCAGCAGAGAGCACCATTCCCTGAAGACAGACATGAAGACAGAGAACAGAATGTGAACAGCTGCATATCAGGCCTAAACCAACAGGCACCATACTACCTGAACGCTATGCTACGCAAGCTACAGAGCGCCACACAGCATGCGTCACGGTTGAGCAAGAATACCGACTCCATCAGGCACACGTCTTGGCTCACTTATTAGCAGAGCCATGAACTATTTGGGAGTAACAATAGTTCTAAAGTTATGACAATACTCAAAGGCCCTATTCCTGGACTCACTGTATAGTCTGGGGGGAAAAAAAATAAAAAAAAAAATCACTTCTTAAACATAATGTTGTGTATCTGGTAGTTCAGCTCATGCTGAGAGCTGTGGTAGAGCAGAGAACTTTGATTTCTGGCAGTGTCAGTGTCTTAACTACAAAACTCTACACTTTCATTTAAATCTATGAATGAAAACATGAACTAGCCTAACAAGTTTACAGAGAACCACTACAAACACCAAGACCCTACTGGAGGGAAAAAATGGCAGAACTATCTGTAGAGGAAGGAGTTACTGGTAACTGGAGAAGGCAGCAGATTAAGTGGACTCAGCTGTCCAAAGACATTAGTTGCAAATTACTGGAGGCTTTTCTTTGACAGAAACTAAGAACTGCTAGAAGATGGGAAAGGAACTGATAGTCTGGTTTTAAACATCTATCATCTCTCTGGTGTCTGCTGCATTTGAAGATTCTCAGTCTAAGTACACTGATTACAGATGCAGTTGGTCTCTGTTATAAACAAGCACTAGAATTTGGTCTGTTGCATAAATTCTTGGTTACCCCTTTGTTATAGTTTAATTCAGTGGTAGGAAAGCCTGAACTGCAAAGGCTGAAAAACAGTAATGTAATCCAGGATAAACATGGGTAAACAGAAACCAGCTACTTCCAATTTGCTCAATTCAGACTTCAAATAATTCACGCTGCCTGGGCTGGCCAAAAAACAGGAAAGTTTATCTACTCTGCTATTTTCAATTATGCCTTTCCATGAAAACATTTAAATACAAAATGAACATTACTGAGCACTGTTTAATCTCAGACATAAAAGGAATTCACGATCCTCACAAAAAGGAAAGAAATGGGTGATTTTCAAAGTCTTCGATATCAAACATATTATCAAGCCAATCTGACCACTGAAGAAAAACAGCAGAACACAGGTGATTTTGCTGAGCCTGTAAACGGGACATTTGTAATGCTATCATCACTATCAAAAAGCAGATGTCATAATATTTCATGTCTGTGCTCAGACCTTTCAGTAGCCAGTTGGCTTCAGCTGCATTTAGAACAGTCTCCATTTCCAACTCTAATAAAAAACGAACGGTAGACTACTTATATAAATTTCTAACATGGATTTAGAATCCTATTTTTGTAAAGCATGACCTGAATCCATGGTAATGTTTAGCAACGGACTGTTAGACCTTGATAATGATAATACACTATAATATAAACAGTGATTTTAAAATCATGGAATCAGAGTTTCATCACTGCAAAGTTGCACTTCCGCTCTCTGTTAAAGTGGATACTGTTTTATAAATTTCAAAAGAAAAAAAAAAAATCTGGACTTAATTTTAAAACCTCACATGTAGATGACCAGAGGGATTGGAGATCTATGGAAAGGGAGAAGGAAATATTCTGTATTGCTTTGCAGTTTTAAGGCACAAAACTTCTCTGCAATATTTGAAAAACAAAGCATTCTTTTTGTATAATATCACTTCAGTTCTCTCCAGCATGGAAAGTCTTCAGGCTTCCTTGCACACAGGTGTGAATACCCACAGAGGGCTCTATTTGGCAGAGATAATAAAAAAAAAAGTTATTAAAAGTTATTGCTAGTACTAGCTTCTATCAAATGGGTGAAAGCTGTTATCACGGCTGAGCTTTCAAGCTTTCAGGGCACCCTTTTAGCAGCTGCTTGCCGTCACTTTGGCTGGCCCACCGCCGCAACATAAGCCTCCATTACATCATCATTTTAGTAGTTTAGTTCTGTACAAGTTCAATAGAATTAAGTATGGATTTAGGGCCTGGACTTGTAATTATTTTTAAATTAACTTTGTTATAAATATCAGTGGATTTTTTTTTAAAAACAGGGAGGCTAAGATTTTTTTTTTTTGTAGTTAATTTCCCCTCCAAATTGTGACAGTCCCCTGTTTTTAGGCATACCAACCCATAAACCTTAGTTACAGTTATGCTTTATGGCCCCAAATAGCTCACAGACCTAATAAACGTTAACTGAGGCATTAACGGTAACCCAAACACTCCAACATTTCCAGCTGTAGTAGTGGTGGAGCGATAAGTTGGCTCATGTAATGTAAACACCAAGAGTTTTAATTTGCAGAATGTCTGATCAACACCGCAGGAAGCAGAATGACAGGCTGGCTCCGCAGGTGGAGTTAACAGGCGATTTCAGCTTGCTGGGTATGCAGGACAGAATCAGCATGAAAAATAATAAAAATCAAACAACTTACAGGAAGCTCCCAAATGGCCAAGTACTTTTCTCCAAATTAAATGCAAGTGCTAGCAAAACATTTCATTTATTTTTGTATTAAAATTGACTTATGGACATTAAAAATGCATTAAGACAGACATTTTAAAATTCTATTATCTCCATTAGTCTCCCCCAGGAATCAACAGTACATTATTGTCTAATGATTAATTTTGAAAATACTTTAAAATAAAGCTATATCTGCATACTAATAACAATAGAAAAGGAAATAATGAAAAGTCCAAATAAAAACTCAGTATAGAACAAAAGGGAATGGTCTGATAATATGTTTCAGATAAATTACTGGCATATGAATATTCCCACTTAAAGATCAAAATAAAATCTTTAACTTCTGCAAATATCTATTATTAGTTTTTGTACACATTTAAAAATAGAACTGGTTCCCATTACTTTCCTTTGGTTTCTTTTTACCTTTTTTTACTTCGTACAAACTGTTTATCATAACGATTGTGCAAAGGCATTTTGAACTAAAGGAATTAGTTCAAAAACAAGTGGCATGAGCTTTGACAGTTGACAGCGCTTAAAAATTGTTAAAAAGAAATAAAGGTTTACATATTTAAATATAAATTATGTGATAAAATACTGCCTCATTTATCTGTGTTTCCTTACTATGTACCACTTAACTGCTACACTGATTCATTTGGGGGGAAATATAAAAGGGATACTAATTATCACAGCAGCAGGAACACAACATTGTTTCCAAAAAGGGCTCATTTCTGGAAGACCGTCCGAGATCAAAATCCTTCAAGAAAGAACGGAGAGTCTCAGTGGTCACTCCCGCCCCCAAAGGGAACCACTTCGTTATCAGGCTCGTATCCAGCTAAGCATTTCAGCATGGGGTTATCAGCTGCTAATACTCCACTTTATAAAGCAGAGTTTACATTAAAGCACCGAGGAGGAGGGGGGTGGCGTTTGGGCAGGACATCAGGAATGAAGCAGGAGCTCCCAGCTCATGGCTCCCACTGAGTTAGGAGCTCCAGGCGCTGCCCTGAAGGGACCCTGACCAGATGATCAGCAGCCTCTTGCTTCCCTGAGAGGCGGCGTTTCCCAGCCACCGCTAACTTCGGACACACGCAACCTCCAGTTTCTATTTTTCTTTCCCAGGCTGTCAAATTCCTGATAATCTTAAAGCTCAGCACGTGTGTCGTTACTTTGCTGGACTGGGGCAAAGGTGAGCTCTGTACTAAACTGATTTAGTCAGCCCAGTCCCGATCACTAAGACAGACACGTAGCATCAGTCTAATTACACAGATGCAAGTCCTGCCCCTATCCTTTTATGAGGTTCAACGACTATGCCATTGCAACAGATTTTTCTTAAACACACTGTCAGGATTTCATGGCAAATTCTGAAAAGGTCATTGGAAGAAAAAGTAACTTCAGCGCCACAGTACTTTTGTTCTAGGGTTCTACAAATTCCTTTTGCAGTTCTTTTTTCACTAATTGTCTAGTGGTTTGGGTTTTTTTTAATTACAGACATAGTGGTTTCAACTGTTGCAATTTAAGGATTGTTTTTACTCTTATAGCCATTTCACTGCAACCATATAACACCCTTCCTGAGAGCACCTCAAGCAATTAAGACTACTAAAGTTTTTTGTTTGTTTGTTTGTCTTTTTTGTCTATACTTAAAAAGTCAAGACATAAGAATAGGAAGTGGTTTCTACTTACTTTGTGTCCCAGCCACGTTCCATGGTGACCCTCAACTGGAAGGCGTTCTGCATCCCCAGTTAGGTCAGTCAAGGCATCCTGGAAGAAAGAATTCAGCATGTTTCGAACAACAGGTCAAACACCAAGAGCAAGTCAGGAAGGTCTCAGATTGAGATTGCTAAGGGCCCAGGGTATTTGAGGCCACTACACAGTGCACTTACTTTTGGAGACAGAGTTCCTCGGATACTGATGACCACCTTCTTTTTATCATGATCCACAGCAACATAGAAAGGAGTTTCATAAACCTGGAAAAGATCCACTACTGTAACACATTGGTGAGGCATTCCAGCTTACTTATTCTCCTACTCAGGGAAAAGCAGGCAGAGCAGCATGACAAACTATGCCTTAGAGGGAAGGACTGCACTGAATGAGCTCTGATTTTTGGCAGTAGCAAATACTTCTGTCCAAAGGGCAGAATTTCTTGGCAGAGACTGGAGAAGGGGCTCCAGGGTCAGGAAAAGGCTTAGGTTACCTTCTTTGCACCACTACACCTGAAAGCACGCAGACCCAGTAACGAGGGGCCACAGGAACGTGCCCCAAATACGAAAGGGCTTGCAGACTCTCCTCACCGCATCGTGACAAGAAGTGTAAACAATGTCCACTGAGGTCATGTTCTCATCCAAGAAGTGCCGCCGGATGGCAATGGCATTGCAGCCACAGCAGTTATCCTCCTCAATGGTGACACTAGGTGCATAGCGGGGACGCGAGGGACAGAGACAGCAACATCTGCAGAAGTAAAAAGAAAATTGCTTTGTGGAAAAGAGAGGAATGTGGGAGAGACCCTGCATGCCACACACAGGCCTTATCTCAACACCAGCGATTTCCCCTCACTTTTAGGTGTTCTTGCGCAAAACAGGACACAAAACTTGTTTCAGCATCAAAAAAAGGCACTGGGATGGGCTGCAGTTTTCCTTCTGAGCACCAGAGAGAGCTACAGTGCAATAAGTCTCCAAGTAATCACTGCATGATGGGGTTGGGATCTCTCCTCAGGGGATGCTATGCTTAATAGCACGGTCCTAAATTGCTTCAATACACAAAGCAGCTAGCATTTATTGAGCTCTACATCTATTTTTTAGCATTAATTATAACAAAACAACAAAACAGTTCTAGAATCATTCCAGAACAGAAAAGGAAGCTTAAATTTTCTTTGCTTCCCACATGAGACACTTCATACATAAAAGCATCTCAAAAGGTAACATATTCTTCCCAATATACAAGCAACTTATGTGCTGAATCTAACTGTAAAAAGTTCGATCCCAAACAGAATCTGGTGACAGAATTATGATGGCTGGAGGGAAACATTTAAAACGACAGTGCAATCCTGAACTGAACTATGGTATTACTACCACAAGGTAAGCAATATATAGCATGGCAGAAAAAACCCAATCAGTCAGAGAGAACACAGCACAAACTGCAGCCAAGTCTTGCTGATGCTCCAATAAAGACCCAAATGCCAACTCCCTGCATATCTGGGTTTGCTGATAAATCTGATTACTGAGCACCAAGCAGCTACTTCGACTCAGTGTGAATATAGTCTTATGCCAGATGAGTTTTCTCTGCTGGCTGTTCAAACTGTACAGGACTGGCATGATATTTAGTGCACCAGAGATGAGAGAGCATAAGATGGCCTAGTTTATTTAACAGGGTAAGCAGATAAGCAACTGTAAGAAAGAAGGGCTGAGGAAAAAGACATGGGAGTAGGAAAGGTTTGGAAAGTGACTGAGCAAGAGAGATGGAAAGAAAGAATGAGAAAGGAAAAGGAGAAAGAGAGGAAAAAAGCAGAGGAGAAAAGGAGGAGAAAAATAGAAGAGGGATGAAAAGAGAGCAAACTGATAAAAGAGTGGAATTCTAAAGTGGGTGAAAAACAGAAGGGAAAAAGGAAAAAGTAAGAGAAGGGAGAGCAAACAGACAGGACAGCCACTCACGAGCAGGATCTGGCCAGGCGACAGAGTCCACATGTGGGCTTCCTCATCAGGTACATGGGCCAGCCATAGGCAGCCAGGGCAAACAGCATGTAGTAACACACCTCTTTATACCGCTGCATCTCTTGCTGAAAGAGACGAGAGACTCACTAAAGGCCTGATACTCTTCTAGATGGTGAGTTTTTCTACCATTTCCCTTTTCCCATCACAGTTAGAGAAGCGCGCCCTTTTTTTTTCCTGAAAGTCATCCTTCTCTCTCACCGCCACCAGAACAGCAGACACTGACTGCACTTCCAGGGCACTACTGGAGAGCAAGCTGGTTACACTGAGCTAGATCCTCCCCCTCCTAAGAACAGCTGTGCCAAATTTTGTGAGCGGAGGGGCCAAGCTTAACAAAGCCAGAAAACAGTTACGGAGACATCCTCCTCTGTATACCAAAAAGCATTCTGCAAGGGAAGGCCATGCCCTGTGGGTTTTGTTCTGCCCTACCCTAGCTGAGGAGAGGAGAAACTAGTCTAAGTCTCAAGAAGATGAGCTCCCTAAACGTACTGCTTCCACATAGTTGCAGGCCATAAGATGCCCAGAGAGAAGACTGTAAAGCCACTAAGCCAGTCTGGGACCATATGCCTCCGTGCTGTCTTCTATAAGCCACGTTGATCTCTCTCCCCACATACGCCTATTCAGAATAAGAGATAGTCTGAACGCAAGCAGGATGTCAGCATTAAATGCAGCACAGTAGAGCACAGCCACAAGCAGGTTAATCACAGAATCACCTCGGATCAGAGAGGCTTGGATTTGGTCAGCCTCTCTCTTGCAGCAGTTATCATCTAATCAAGGGGGAAGAAAACAAGCTTGCCCAATGAAGGGCTGCAGTGACAACATGGAGCCAGGAGAAAAGCCAGGCTTAATTTACACAGAACAGAACAGACCACAGCCATTTTCATTTTCAGAACCGCCGAGAGAATCGGCGCCAGGGAGGAAGGCTCCATCGCACTCCAGCTCCCTGCTCTAGTCAAGACGGAGCCCAGAACGTCAGGCTTCATGAGCGCTGCTGGTGGTACCTCCATATGGAGCTCTGCATGACACTCCTGCAGCACTGAACTCATACCTCTGGCTTTGGAGAAACCTCACGCTACCTTTCCCCTTCTGAGGGGAAATAGTACTACCTCCCTCAAAGTGGAGGACAGAGACAAATAACGCTTTAGAAGTGCTCTGAAGTCCAAAAAAGCCTCCAGGAGAGCTAGCATTGTTATTATAATCTGCTGTTATAATCCTTCATTTCTTTAACTATTACAGAAAAGAGGCAGGGGCAGAGAGGAGGAAAAGGGAAAACACAGAAAAAGATGACAGGCTACGTGGGGAAGCATGGTGAGTTCACAAGATCACAGTCCAGTAACTTACCGCATTTTTCAGGTCCAGATATTTTGTGTTCCTGGTCACTGGCATCCCAGACAGAAAAGCTAAAATGTCATTGTTTGCCTGTAAGTCACAAACATACATAAAAATTCTTCTCCATGCCACCAAGACAAAATTTATGCCTGAGAAACAGAAAGCACTATGTAACCCAGGACAAGATAGCTTGCAAGTATCTTGATCTGTTTCCTGATCTGGTTCTGATTTCTACCTCATCTGAGCACTGGCATCTGAACCCCACCTCTGAATATAACCTCTTCTACTGGGTTGGCAATTTGCAAATCTCAATGCCAGTAACTGCTTGGAAATTTAGGAATTTTTCCCTAAAGTTCCTCCCGTAGTTTCGTCCAGATGATGGAGTCGTCTTTACATAACTAGAAGGGGGAGGAGTAATCTCTCCATTCACTTTCAAGTAACTGCCCCCTTCTTTAAGGCTGTTGGCGCATTTGGGGTCAAGAACACAATCCATATGCATCACCTGCCTAGAAAAGAGGACAGGTTTCATGATTGACTCAGTGTCAGCTGGACCCTTTGCAAGCCTCAGAAAAGTTGCTTGAAAAGGTCGGTATTTTTATTTCACAGCTTAGTGACTGGCAATAGCCCACCGCACAACAGAAACAAGGTGGGCAGAGATGTGTAGCTCTCACACCATGAGTCACAGAAGAGCAGCAGGTAAGTCAGAGGCCAAATGAGATACCCACCGCCTCGGTGCAAAGCGACGTGCCCCCTCCACCCACCTCATCCAGCACAGCATTGCGTTTTGCCCGCTGCCGTTGGCGCAGAAGAACCAGGCCTGCAATGATGTCAGATGGGACGATGTCAAGGTCTCGAAAAAACTCAGCAAAAAGGTAGGCGATTTCAGAGTAGGCGTCCTGCAAAAATCCAGCGAGATAAGGGTTTAGGAGGAGGAGTTTGGTTGTGGGGAACCTCAAAACAGGACACAGAATGAGAATCAGTGCGGCAGTGATGGCCTCATTTCTGTAGCTCTGTCTCCAAAACATCCAAGAGATTCCTTCAGGGAATACCATTTCTGGTCTAATCATTTTAATATATCTTATTTATTTTATATAGTCACACTCAGAGGCCTCAGCTGAGACTGAACTTATACTATGCTGGGTGCTTCTGCGTGGACAAGCAGACAAACACTACAACAAAATAGAAAAGACAAACAAAAAGGGAGAGAAAGGAACTATTTTCACCTCCGTATTGCAAATAAGAGGGAGTAAGCAGACAACTGAACACAAATTCCAATCCAGTGTCGTCTCAGAGTCCTTCCTCCTCAAAAGCAATTTCATTTGAACAAAGGTTATTCAGAAAAAAAGAAAAGCACATAGTCTGCCCTACTTAACAACCTCTTTAATTCCGTAACTCAGTCCTGGGATCATTTGCCCCATACTTAAGTCAGATCTCACTGTCCCAGGCACATGACAGAGAAAGTGGGCACTGTTTGAAGCCTGTCACTGGATAGTCGCTGTAGCTGTTTATTGCCCACCATCACCCTGTTTGCTCCATGACTTCAAAGAGTTAACCACCACAGACAGCTGCTACATGTGGCAGCTCTTGGTCCTGAAGGAATTGACAGAGTTATCAAGCTTTTCCAAGTTTATCTTCAACCATGCCCAGCCTCATCCAGATGCAAGCAAAAGGGCCTTGAAGAAGAAAACTCGGAAAAGGGGATCTCTGAGCCACTAAATGCAGAGTTCCCAGCAGAGAAGGAGACCAGTCCAAAAAAAAACATTGCAGAGGGACAGAAGTGGAAGTGACCTGAGAGAGGATGAACACAAAGGCTGTAAAGCAGAGTGATAAACTGGAAGCAGGTTTTGAGGAGCAATGTTATTTTCCATTTGGCTCTGTCCTACAAAAAAAGCATAAGACCTGAAATGAGAATGGTTTGGAAGGATGGAGACTGAATAGACTCTGAGATAGAGCACGTGGTCATTGCTTGGACAAGCAAGCTTAAGGACAAGGGTGACCCAGAGGTTGGACCAACAAAAAGTGGGACTGAGCAAGTGCTGTAGTACACAAATGGTCCGTATTTTGACTGTTGCCATCACCCATCCTTTTCTCTGAAGGTTTGTCATAGCCTTATTCTGACCTTTCAGCTCCTGTTTTCATAGCATCCTTTACTCAGCACCTTAAGTCACAAATGTGACTGTACATGCGACTGGAGTCTGTCTGGACAAACTCTGGGCTGTGTGCTAGAAGAAAGGTCTTCAGGACAGGATATCTCTCTCTCTCCCTTTTGACAGGTTTTCAAGAAAGTAAATTTGTTCTTTCCCTAGAAGAGTCTTGGAGGAAATGAGCTACATTCTTCTCTCTGACAAAATCCTGGAGTGCAAGATTATTTCCTGCCATTTTTCACTTGTCTGCAGTAGCCAGCAGAATCATCATTAAGAATGGGGCTTCAGGTGCCAACACTGCGGGTTTCCATAACAGCTATACCTTTGAAGAGCAAATTGACTGGCACCAGCCTCTTCTACAATATTACAACCGCACTATCCTCAAAGTGCTGACCCCATAAATTCTAGCACAGTTTCTTGAACGTGCAGGAAATGCAAAAGGGCTCCAAGTAAAAGATGACAAACTCCCGTAAACCCAAAATAATGACACCACTTAATAGTCTGATCAAAGTGAAGGCCATAAAGTTCAATGTGTATTTCTTGCTCGGAAGGAAGAGTTTCTGCTGGAGCTCCCGATATTATATTGTGGGATTGATTGTGACATTTTGCCACAAACCCTGGAGGCTCTGGGGCCTGGCAGAACCTACGGGGACGTAGCGCTGTGTAGGTCACTCCAAACACGTAACAGCAGATTCTTGCCCTGATGCCACATCCACTCTGCAGAATCTTATTTGCCAGCCAAAGGAATGATCATCCTCCGCTAGAACGTTTTTTTCCATGAAGCCTGGGAGAGGCAGCAATGGATTCATTTTTGATCCATTACATATGCATTCATTCCACACACTGCCATGCCAGGACACACAACGTTAGACTCTGTTTTCTCACAGAAAAGAACCTGGAAATTGCTCAAGCTGAATGTAAAATGGAAATCCTATAGCACATGGAACTTGGAGATTCTGGTATCTGCTTTCATTCTGAACTAGAAAGGGAAAAAAAAAAAAAAAAAAAAGGGAGAAAGACACTCACTGCAGAATGTAAAATTTGTTTTAAATAAATAAAAAGCTTAACACAAAGTGAAATATTTTGCGTTCCTGAATGAAATAATTTGAAGATTGTTCAGAAACTGGGCAACACTGGTGCCTCTCAGGGCTTCCCTTTGAGGTGCCCCTGTTCTCCTTTCAAGGCTCCTGAGCCAGGCTGCAGTGCCCGTGCTGCCCCCTCAGGACAGACGTCTTTGGACACGTGGGCAAGGCTACCCTGGTCGTGTGGTCAGAGAGAAGGGAAAACGGGGCACCTGGAAAGCGCCTCTTTGGTGAGGCAGCCCAGGCAAGCAGGGGAACAGGAGGTAACCCCCAAGGGAACATCGCTCTTTGAACTGCCATTGCACAAAGCGCCTTTCGCTTCAGTTTTCCAGGTGGGTTTTCCCAACCGGCTCTAGCAGAGGACCTGTAAAAGCTGGCAATCCTGGACTACTACTACTACTCAGCGGGACAACAGGTTGGGGCTGGGAAATTCCCTGGGAACATGGTGGCATTTCATCCGGTTCTCCAGGAGCATGTGATCAGGAGGACCAGCGTGCCAGCACGCGCTGCTGGATTTCTACAAAAGGACTATTACGACTCCTGCAGCCCTTCACACTTTGGAAACTGCATCCTGAGGATAACTGCACAACACTGGCCAACAGTTCCTTTTAATCTTGCCTTCCACGATAAACACAAATGTTCAGGTAGGCTTCACCTGGATCTCCATCATTTTACACAGCTCTTCATTTTATTACACCTTTCACTGTTGAGATTAATATCCCAGTCTCATTTCTCTTCCTGTACAAGTTCATATCCCTTCCGTCTGCTCCTTTTTCTGCTGCATCTTTAAGGAGACCAAACATCACGCTATATTTAGCGAGGACATATCACTGATGTGGTCGGTCCCTTAGTGTTTTCCATATCATTTTCTGTGCCCTTCTACTGAAGCTTTTAAGGTTCTTTGGCCACTGTTGTGCACAGACGTCTTTTTTGAGCTGTCCTTGATAACTCCTAGCTCTTTTCCTGAGAGGTTGTAACTAATTCAGAACCAATCAGTGTATGCAAGTAATTTAAACTATTTCTTCAGATCTGCATCACTTCGTCCTTCTGTATTATGACTTTCGTCTATCATTGGTAACAATTCCCTGGTTCTGCCTGGTCCTTCAGGAGAAGTTCTCAAATACTCGTAATTCTGACCAACCTAAATACTACCGAGTCATCAGCAAAATTTGCCACCTTATTATTCACTTCTCCAGCAGTTTATTAGGAGTCCTGTTGAACACCACCCTAAGGCACAAACCTGCTCTCACTGCCTTCGATACAAACATACTGATAACTTTTGTGGAAGCAAAATCAAGCTCCTTAGCCTGGTATGTTGGACAGATATCTGCATGGGAAAACCCTGACTGTAGCACATGAAAATTTCAAAGCAACAATCTTCATTTGAATCTATGGATAAAGTAGCAGTTTTGGCCTGTTAGCAGTCTAGAAGCATTCTTTTGCCTATTCTGACAGGTTTATATTTTCCTGCTTTTCCTCTGAGACTGAGGCAAAAAATAGGAAAAACCGCTTAAGCGACCTATCTGATAAAGGAGAAACGGTGAGGCTGACCACAAAAAGTGCTGTCAAGTGCTGAGTCTAAACATGGTTTAACAAAACAAACAAACAAACAAACAAACAAACAAACAACAACAAAACCCAAAACCCCAACCCACCAAACAAAAAAAAACCCTTAAAAGTTCACTGCAGCAGCAAGGTAAAAAACAGCTTCAGCGGAAGTAAGAGCTTAAAACTGAACGCATTGCTTTTCAGGGCTATTAACATTCCCTCCAGAGAGAGTCCTGTAATATTCAAAATCAGAAGGTTAACACTGGCCATTTCCAAAAGGCAGCTGTGCTCTCCAGGGATGTTAAACCTTTATCTAGCGGGAAACATTGGCTTGTATCGAGGCATGGAAGACCTGATCCAGGTGCCCTTCTAGGCAAATGCCATTTTTCTGCAAGACTACTCTGGCTAGAAGGAAGGAGAATGAATAAGCGTACAGCAAAACCTCAAGCCTGTTCCTTCTGAAAGTACTCAGCTTGCTGCTTCTTGGAGGACATTTCCAGTTCCTGCATACACTACCGTTAAGGCTCACCGGTGTGCCCAAGTCTCAAACAACATCCACACGGAAACAAGACGCACATCCAGGCTTGACAGTGGGAATCCCGCACTGCTGCTCTCTGCTGAGTTCCATGTATCGTCAGCTATACACGGAGCTTGCTCTCCGATAAGGAAGATCATCGGTACCTACCGACTGGGAGTCTTTCGTCCGTGTGCAGCAAAGAAATACTTTGAGTCGGCGTGTCCAGCTGCTGGCTTGCCCTTCCTCCAGGCGATGCCTGCAATAAAGAACGAAAGGGTAGGTATGCCCATAGGGTCAGGCAGGAGAACATGATTGCACACCAACAACAGCAGGATCCAATATATATATACACCATGCAGCCTATTCTCCGTCACCGGCAGCACGCGTCCTAAACCATATTCTTATTTATGCTGATCTAGGAGAGTCAAGGGGACTTCACATAGACAAGAACCCGGCTCACGTTATAGGGAAATGAGGTCATCAGTGATCTAGCTGTTCTGGATGGGACAAAGCTTCAGTATTTATATACACGCTGTCCTGCTCGAATGGGATGGCTGTAATCAGGCTACTGCTGTTCTCTGATCTACTGGAAGCAGGATGTCCAAGAGCACCTGGCCCTCCGGATAGAAGGAGGGTCTAATGGTAACTCGGCAGCTGCATCAGGTCCTAGGATTTACTGCCGCTACCAGTAAAAGAACTTACTTCTGGAGGAGAGGGGAGGCCACAAAAGACTGAGTGCTTACTATAAGAGCGAGACAAATTTTTCTAAGAAATAGCTTATTTGGCAGAACACTGTTATTTATATATAACGATTTGCATTCTTCATTCAAGCATGGTGCATAATTCTAAGCAAAAAAAGGAAAACAAGAAGAAAGGTTCTTTTTTAATTTAAAAAAAGGTTAAAAAATCCTGAATACAACAGGTTTAGTTCAACTCATATTTAGTTTATATGACATTTCAATTTCAGCTTCAAAATTAGCTAATTGAACAACCTTATTTAAAATGAACTATAGGTGAGTTCACTCCACTGTTGTGAGCTTGTCCTTGTCACTACACTTGCAGGGTAATATTGCCTTATTTTTGACAGGTATACTTGCAACCCACAGCTCCTCTGAAGCAGGGTCTTCTTTTTAATTTCAACACAGACTAACATAACATGGGTCAGGCTGATCAAAAAAAAAAATTTCCATTTTCTGTCAGATGATCACATCAGGAAAAGCCCAAGAGCAGAGAGTGGGAAGAAGAACATGCTGATAAAGGAGTATTTACCTGCAATGGAAGGTCAAAATTCTGCTGGGCAATCCATCTGCTCACGTCTGAACGTTTTAAAACAACAACTATCCATACCCTCCAAGTAAGATTCGAAAAGTGGAACAGGAATACAGCTGTCCTAAGACGGAGCTGGCAATGATCAATTTGCTCCACAAATGCCAAAGAACTCGGACAGCAGCGCTAAGAACTTCACCACTTCACCGCGGAGGTTGAGAAAGCAAGTGTGCTCTGAGCTATTTTCACTCCAAGTTTTCCCAAATACTTCTAACACTGAACTTCCACGTGTTTAATATGGGCCTTAAAGCAACTTTCTTAAAAAAGTATCAGCAAAATAAGTTGAGCCTTTTTTTCTTTTGTTTATTTTTTTAGTCCTGCAAGAACATAAAATCCCACACGCGTCAAGATGCCACTAATAAAGGAAAAACTACTGCATAAGACTCCAATAGCTACAAAAGAGTACCACAAAAAGGAAGCCACCAAAATCACGTGTCTTCTTAATGTGACAAACAAGTCAAGTTTTCATGAGTTAAGATAGAGGAAATACAGCTCAAATTTGAAGTATAGCAATAACCAGACTTTGTATGACACATCAAAAGGCATGTATCACTTCAAACTGAGGGATCTCAATAGGAACGGCTGGCCCTCAGCATCTTGCAGGATCACGCTCCAGAAACAGGTGGAGAATTTCAAAATATTTCCTTTGGAAATGATTGGCACCGAATACACAGTAACATTTGACGTTTCCGTTTCACATTACATCCCACAGCATTTTGGTTATTAACGTCTGTTAACACTCCATTTCTAGAGCGGAAATCCACAAACAGCAGGCACAAGCTCATTGAAATGCTACAGGCCTGGAGGAAAAACCAGGTCAGGACCAAAGGGACAAATACCTACAGTAAGTTTTCTGGGATCTCAAAAATCTGCACAGAGGAGATGACTTGGTTTTGTTTTGTTTTACTTTTTTAAGTTCTCAGACAAAAAGAACTTTGCAACCTGTGGCACTCAGTTTCCTCTGAGAAAAATAACGGATTGAGTCAAACAGCTCTGATACAGGGTCCTAGATCCGCAGTATCTCAGCGCAGCTTCTTCATTCAGGGCTCCCTGGGAGCGTCCTGATTACAGTGAAACAACTGCACACATTAGGCTAACAGGGCGCTAATCCTAAACATTCAAGACTAGTGTTAGTGCTATACTCAGAAGGTAAGGAAGAGTGTCTTATCGCATTGCAAGAAGAAACAGGTTCCCCTCAAACATATCTGTGCTTGCTGCATTGTCCCCAGAAAGGCCTGAAGATTTTTCTCTCAAAGACAATCTGAAGGATCCCATTTAAAGACACTGGAGGACTAATAAACACCCCTTGAATATACGTTCCCAAAGAGAAATGCGTGATTTCCAGAGGATTTTTAAATAGTCTCATTTCTTCATTCAGAACCTAATGCCCTCAGCCCTACAAAGCCACATTCTTTGCTGACAGCTACATATGTCAAGACTGTGTAAGAAAACAAAGCCTGTTTGTGTTGCCCCAGTACTGGGGGTGGGGTGGGGAACCTTCTGAAAAATGCCTTGCTTGGTGAAAAAAAGCTTTCATATCCCCATCTGGGTAGCTCACAAAGACGCAATCAATTCTTAATTAAAGCATCTAACTGCCAACACAAAAGAAATTGCTTCTTAGCCAACACCATGTATAAGACATCTCAGGCCAGAAGGTCATATTTTAAGAAGATAAAAATAAAGGAAGAAAGAGGCTTTGGAAAAAAGATGCTATCTTGGCTTAAGTTAAGTCTAAGTACTGCCTCACTATTAGTAGGCAAAACACAATGCCACGGGGTGGACAAACAAGCTGTTGTGATCAGCACTGTGGCACAAAGGGCTTGTAAGGATTTACAGATCCACTGACTAACATACGATCCAGCCAGATCTCATGTTGCTTTGCCTCCTTTGAATACAGATGCCCACACACAGCACCCAGCAGTCTGAACCGCATTCTTCCAAAACGACCCTCAACAGCAAAGGGAAGCTTGAAACTGAATGCTCCCTGAAGGCAGGCAGGAAGAATGCCAAGAACTGGAGAAAGCAGGGCGCCCTTCCAGAAATGCAGCTTTACCGCAGGTTGTAGGTCCTCAGGTTGCGCTGTCTCCGCTTTGTGGCACGCAGCTTGACAAAGGTCCGCCCCGTTGGGTCAAAGACGCACAGGACGGTGATGCAGACGCTCAGGATGACAACCCAGTTGCACACTACCATTCCTGTAAAAAAAAGAAGAGAAGTCAGGTGCTCTGCTCCTAAGACTTGGCAGTGCCGTCTCCTGTTCTCCACACACATCACACCCGCCTCTCCAGTGCTGCAGGGCAGACAGAGGAAGTTACCCCAAATACTCTTGCAGCCAGCTGTAGCAAAAGAAAATCCTCTGGAAAGGCTTCTGACCACAGCTAGGTTTTCCAGCTGTTTTAGGAGACTACCCATGCAGAAGATCATAAAGGGCTTGTTGAGCATTTAGGGGGATTGCAACACTAGCATCAGGCGCCCCCAGAAGACTGACTGAGATTCAAAGGGAATTCCAGGAAAACAGTAAAGCCATTGTGAACTAAAGGGGAACCAGATTCGCTGGACAGACCCTTCCATGGGAACATGGCTTCTTGTCTCATTGTAGACAGCACAAAAAAAAATGAATAGAACAATTGTTCTGGGCAGTAGCATCTCAAGACAACAAGCACCCCATCTACAGCTACAAGCCACTTCCAACAGTCAATCCCCACATGCATGAATGGATTAGCTCTCCAGGACAAGAGGATGTCTCTGCATACACAGGAACGCACGCACACCGCATTCCAAATACATACCTAAAGTGACGCTCTTCGCAGTGATATCGTTGCATGAAGTGTAGTACTGCGTTAGCCAAATGATGCCCACAATAGCATACACAAACTCGATCACCAGGATAGCTGAAACGAAAGGAACACAACGGACAGTAGCAGCATCTCACTCATGATTAACAACTGCCTGTCCCCATCTTCTGTAGAGGATACGCAAGAGCACTGCGGAGGGCTAACAGTTGGTAACTAAATGCTTCCCTGCAACAGGTTCTTTACTCCAGCAGGACAGTTGCACAGAATTAATTACTGCAGAACTGGGCCCCAGTGCTTTGGAGGATAACCTTCAAGAAAATGAGCCCCGAAAAAGTAACGTCTCCTTCACACTCACCACTCCTAAGTGATGCAAGGACCACGTACTCCACACAGAGCTGCAAGTGCCCTAGGCTGCATCAGAGGCATGAATCAGATAGCCATATCTTCCACCCATTACAGTAGAAAGACTTCCCTGTGTACCAAGAAGCACCATGTAACAGTATCTAGGTCTTAACTATCTCAAACAGCTGGCCTGATTCAAAACAAGAGATGAAATTATAGGAGGTAGCGTGTATTCAGGATTAATTCTGCTTACTACACTTCGCAAATTTTCACAGCACCTCCATCCTTTGCAGTCCTTACAGCAATAGTTCCCAGGACACAGTCCTCAAGGACACATTTATTGGCTCCTCAGTTCTCCATGTTAGCCTGATAACGAACAAGAAATTGAGGGTTGACAGTGACTCACTGGAAAAAAAAAAAAGTTTGGAAACACTGCTTTAAAGTGCTCATGTTCACACTTTCCCAATTCATTACAAGCCCAAAGTATGGACGGGGTATAAGTTATAGAGAAGGTAATTACCTCACTTAGCAATAGCTAGCAAGTCTCTGGTGGAACTGACAACTGAACCTATTTTCCAGCCTAGCAGATCCTAACCATCCATCTTCCCATCTATTCAATTCAGTATGTCGGCACAGTTTATCCGTTCACAGGCACCTTACTGTGGACTCTCAACATCTGGAAAGAACAGTTCAAGGAATGACATAGTAAATACAGTTTTCAACAGCTGTGGGCAAGGAATCAGGGCTGAACCCAATTCCTTATCAGTGCAGCCTACGTTTTTAAGTTGCGCTAGGCCTTGTCTACCTCGGCTTGTCTCCCCTCTGAGGCTAGCTACTGCAGAACAGAAGCAGCAGTAGCAAAGACAAGACTTTCCTCGGTTCATAACGGAAACGTTTCCCTAGATTCATATGCACTACACAGTACATGCTTAAAATGGGACGGTCACATGAACTTTGTCTACACTAGGGTCACACTCCTATGTCTATCATAAAAGAGCTGATAAAACCATTGCAGTTAAAAAAATAAAATAATAAGTATATATAAGACCCAAGATACAGTTTAAATACAGACCCTGAACACAGGTATAGTTTAAGGCAGACAAGAATGATACTTGAGTAGAAAAATGGTTCTTTTTGGATTCTCTCTCCTTCCCTTGCCCCATTTGGTCTGTTTTTAACACAGTGTCACTCAAACTGCCAGGCTCTACATGCTTCCCTAGGGAGACTCCAGTAGGAGAGAGAGAGAGATTTGTTTGCTTTTCATGTTAATGATTGCACTTAGCACTCAAAGGCCAAAACGCCTCTCAGACAGAGCTTTCAAGCAAGGGTACCCAGATTTTAATAAATTCTGCATGAAAACAATACAGCCAAAACAGAATAGGCCATAAGATGCTTTGTTTGGAAGGGGCTTGACTCTGTCTCTCTGTAAGATTTTCTCTTCAGACTCTTCCAAAAAAACCCAAAAAACAAAAAAGCACAACCCCCCCCCCCCCCCACACACACACACACAAACCCCTCACTCAGGGCAGAAAAGTCTGATCGTGTTTCTGTACCTGGAAGAAGGGAAAGAAAGGAGGGGAGAAAAGCTAAAAGAGAAACCAGGTATGAGAAGTAAAGGAAAAATCCTTTTTCTGATCTAGTTCTTGAAGGTTCAAGGGGGGTGCGTGAGACAGGAACTGTTTTTAGGAGGACAAGACCAACACCTAGGAGAGAAGATGCAACGAGTGAGCAGGCGGTACACCTATTTATCTCATGGTGCCTGGAGGTAGAGTATCAAAGTGCAAGTTGGTGGATGGATAGATGCATCAGACGTGTAAGGCAAGAGGTCAAGTACATGTCTCAAGGTAGGTGGGTGCAGACTTAAATATACATGTGACAGGTGAGGACAAGCACAGGCCTCAGTGTGGGAACAGCCATGATTTACACAGGGATATGCTTGTATCATAGGAAATCTTGTGGAAAGATGTGGGGGAGAGGTATAGATACATCTCACTGTGGGAGAACTACTCTGCTGCAAGGCAGAAGGGGAGCATATTTTGTTGGAGGAAAGTGCGGTACCTGCATCGCAATGAGGGTGACAAGTTAAAGATTTGCTAGGAAGATATTTGGGGCGTTGCATGAGAGTCTTACAGCAATGACAGGGTGCAGTACACATGATGTATTCAGATGCATATCACATACAAGTGGCCATCTGGATGTCCTTCAGGAGCTGTGTGTTTGTCAGGGTGTAGGGAAAGAAGTCTTCTGCGATAGCAGATGGTAGTGTGGAGGCTGAGTCATTAGGAGGCCTCAGGCCGCTGCCTCTTACCTAGTCTGACATAGAGCACATACTGCATCGAGTCCCGGGGCTCCGTGTACAGGATACTGCCTCGCATGCTAAGCCAGATGATTGCCACCTCCGCGATCATACAGCTGAGCAGGATGCCCAGGTAGCCTCGGCCGTGGTCCACCAGGTTAAGCGAGCAGGTCTCGTTGGGGTTGTACACCAGCCCAAAGAGCACCACAGAGAGGATCACAAACCTGCCAGTCACAAACCAGCTTGTTACCAACAAGCAAGCCGAACAAAGCTGCATGCAATATCCCACGCCTCTTCTCCTCACAACGCTACTGAGGATCCTCAGCACCCCGCGCATTTCCTGAGAGCTAACTCAGCTGCTTACAAGCTATAATAATTTGTTCTGGAACTCTCCTCCCCACAAGCCACGCAGAGGCCTTGCTGCCCTCGTCAGAACAATTTGATGATCTTTGTCGAGCCATGTTATTCCATGGGATCTGCTACTCCAATCATTTTCCCTGAGCTCCTATACAGAAACACGGCCCCAAAATACAGTGGACAACCCTGGAGAGCACAGGAGTATTCAGGAAACTCTAGTCAGACTTCCTCTCTGACATTGGAACTAGAACTTTAAGTAGCATAGATCCAAAGAACCAAAAGCTGGGAATAAACTGGTATCTGTCAGAAACGCCCCATACCAGCCCTCCAGCTGCATGTATAAGCACAGGAAGAATTACAGCTGCAAGAAACAGGAGTAGCAAAAAGAACTCATGAGACGACTCAAAGCATCATTCTCTTTAGCACCTGCTCTTCTCGCTTACCAGGTGGTATGAAGGAGGAAAAGGAAGACGGCTGGCAAAACGAGGTCATCGCTGCCTACAGACCAGCGACGGCGGAACACTACAATCCCTGGCATGGCTAGCGGGTCTGAGGAGGTTCAGCAGGCACGACACTCACCTCCTGGAAAAGAAACAACAGAATCAAAGACGCTGATCTCTCCCCCCACAGCAAGAGAGCCATCCACAGCCACAACCGCACGCCAGCAGAAGGACCACACCTGAGAGCTACCGTATTTTATGCCACAGGCGGCAGAGCTTTCATCTAGCACCAGGGGGCATAGTATGCTCAAGAAGGAGAGAGCAGAAGAGTTTAGGGAGTTAAGAGTTTAAAGAGTGGGTGTTAGGTGAAACAGCTGTGTAACTCGCACTGGCCATAATTAACACTCACCCAGCTCCACTTCACAGGCTGACTTGGAATCCCGTGTGGGTAACCAGTCGGTGTCGAGTGCTTTTGACAGGTTATAGCAGCCTGAACTCTGTACAAACTCCTATCACCATGTTCTCCCGCAGGCGCACCTGCTGCCAGCCTCTTCTCTTGTTGCCCAGCAGTGCTTCCCCCCCACTTGGCCAGGTAGGCCAAAAACACACCTTAGCATCCTAAAACCTGCCACAACGCTTCCGTGCTGACCTGCGCCCTCCCGGGCTACCGCGGAGCAGGGGACACCGCATCTTGGCGCGTGCCCCTCGTTCTGAGCCATCTAGAGAGCGCCAAGAGCTGAACGCCCACTGAGTCTTCCCAGTCATCTCAGTCCCAAGTTACTGCATTTCTTCCTATTCCGGCCCCCCCCCATCCTTCACATCCACATACTGCTGCCAGGGTACTCCAGTCATGACTTGCACGAACCGTGCCATTCCCAAGTTGCATCTCTGAAGTAGTAGCTGCTCTTCATCCTGATCTGGTAATTTGCTGTTAAATTCACAGAGGCAAAAATGAAAACATCCACATTTGTTACTTGTGATGTAATCAGGATTTCCACCAACATTTCAGAGGGGATGTCATCTGCTGTACCTCATGGACCGTATAAAAACAACTGTAACTTGCTTATTATGTACTAAATTCTGGTGCTCTGGATAACAAAGCGGGAAGAGTGATATGATCACATTTAAACTAATTTGTGCTTTCAAAGTCACACAAGTGGTGGTTTTATGACAGACCACCTAGACTGTATCACAGCACAAAACAGCTGCAGTAACAGAAGCTGCCCCATCCCACCAAAAGCTGTTCACCAGCCAGGTTTGGTTATCCCAACCGGCTACCTACTGTGTTCCTCCTCCTGTACTGACACCCAGCTGAGCCCTAGCCCAGGTGGACTAGATCCTCCCCATACATTTCAGGCACAAAGCACTGAATAACTGCAGAAATCTTTCACACTTTTCAGGAGACTCCACAGTTAATATCCTGACACGCTCCCAGTCTGTTACTCGCTTCAGTAAAGGAAGCACTACATTTCACAAACAAAGCAAAATATGAAACCGCAACAGCGTCTGGATTCACATTTCCTTAGCACAGAATAATCAGAGCATTCAGTACCTTGCAGTTTTACCTTCAAACTTCTCTCTCCTCTGGCCATCTGGCAACCACTGCCAGCCTTGCTACGAATAACCCAGCTGCCCATCGCGTACCAGCTGTATGGCAGCACTTGTGCCTTGAATGCCGCTAATCCTCAGCATACGTGGACATGCTTTTCAGCACACTCATTTACTCCGCTTCTGGCCACTGCAGCACCTCTCAGCCTACCCTCAATCTCAGTGCGCAATTCCCACCGTCCCTTGGCTTATGGCTGAATCCCACCAGTGCACTTTCCGCAACTCTTCTGGCTCTAGAAATGCAAGCAGTTGTGCTCTGTACGCTTTACCACCTTCTGCCAGATCAAGAAGCAGGCTATCTGCAAGAAGAGTGAACATCTAAAGTAAATTCCTTATCCAGAGCAACAGATGGGGACGGAGCAGAATAGCCTGTCATTCACTGTCAAACACGAGAAATACTCACAGTGGGACTGTCACTCCTAGGCATCTTCTTACCAGGCTCCCAGTATACCCCAGAAAGAGTTTTAATTAATTTTCTAAGATCATCAACGCAAAATGTAAGCCAAGATGTCTGGGGTCTTGCCCCCAGTTTGGAAACGAGAAAGATGATAGAAGGCCTATGACTATAAACCACCACCTCCCCCAAAGTTAATGCTCTTAGTGTGAGGACTCTTTGGCTTCATCCCAGGGTACAAGATCCCAACAGTTATGTTTTAAGAAGCCTTAAGACAGGATCCAATAAAGGAACAAGGAGAAAAAGTGCAAGGTCAGAGTGCAAACAGCCCTGAGACCACTGACCCTAGTTTTGCAACAGCAAGGAACTTCTTATGCTGCCTCTAAAACTACTGCACACAAGAGTGAAAGATTCACAGGTCCCTGAAACCTGAACCCTGGTGAAAGAAGCCCCAAGCTCCCAACACCCAAATTAGGGGGAAGCACATGCAGGCACAAGCTCTGAACACAAGGAGTCCAGACCCCTGATCCTCAGGTTAGAGTGAGATCTATAGGAAGCAGAAATCTTACATGATGTGAGGTCCAGCTGATGCACATTCTTCTCTCCCATAAGCGCGCTTCAGGAAAAGTACATATCCACGGAGCCAGACATCACAAGTGAAGGAGGGAAGAGCAAACTCTTCTTGCAGCCATTGAAAATCCCAGTCAGAAAAGGAAAGGACGGCTTGGTGACTGTCTGCTGACAAAGCCAGGCATTATCTTCGGAGCAATTCCTTCCCTCCAAGACAGCAACCTCATTGAATCAACTGGGGCTGCTCAGAGGGAGCCAGGGGTCGTGACTTCCCCCCTTCCACACCCCCGGCACACTCTGGAAGGAAGTGACATCATCCCTATTCTGAGGAGATTGTATGTGAATTGTGGGAAGGGAGACTGGGAACAAGAGCGGGCGATGCTGTCAGAATCATGGGGAGAGCTGCACAGAGATGGGAGCAGAGGAAGCTCTCCGCCAGCAAGCGCGGCGGCGCAGAAGCCTTCTCCCTCCCGCCGCCGGGAAACAGGAGGGACGGAGCGCTGCAGCAGCGACTCGGGAACGTCCTGGAGCCTCGGCTGCGTGCGGGAAGCCCCCCTCTCCCCGCAGCGCACGGCATCAGGCACAGCGCTGCTGGAGCGGAGATGGGAAAGGCGCTGGGCCACCGGTCTATGCTCTGGCACTCGCTGAATGGCCAGGGGGAGGGGATTTGGACGGGACACAAAAGGGGCACACAGAAGGGGCCACCCCGGTCACAGAAAGGAGGGACTGTTCCACAGGAGCAGCCTCTCCCGGGCCTTTTCAGCCCTTAATTCCTTGCGACATGCTCTCCAGGGTATGACAGGATGTGGGGGAAGGGATTAAGTTAGCCGTCTGTAGGGGAAGGCTTAGAGAAAAGAGCAAAGGAGAAGAAAAATGCTACAGCGAGACGAGATTCCAGCTAAACCTAGGAGACTTAGTTTAATCCAACATCCCACCATGCCTGTCATTAGCCTCAGAAGAAGGTATATGAGCAAACACAAGCCGAGCAGAGCTACAGCCTAAGGAAAAGGGCTATACGTAGATGCTATTGGAAGGGACACCACCCACGCCATGCCAACACCCCGGGAGAGAATCGCCTACTCCCCACTACCCAAATCCACACGCAGGATTCGCTGTACAGCTCACAGTATCACTCAGACACCTGAGGCACAACATTTGCACCCACGCAGCCCAACACGCTAACCTTCTGCAAGCCTTCCGCGCAAATGCGTATCCCTGGATCCACACGGGCTGCAGACTCGCTCATGCATCCCCACCTATACAGCCCCCAAACCTCCCCCCGGTCCTCCCCGCTTTACCCCCTGCAGTTCAGACCCCTACTTGTTATTCCTGTAAAGCAGAAAGTGGGAGGTCAAATCAGCACGCTGAAATTAGCTTCCTTGCAGTGCCAATAGTTTCTTTTTATTTTGACAGATCACTGGAGAGCAGGCATCGCTGGTGATATCTGTAAGCAGGCATTAGCAGAAAGAAGCCCTGCAAGCCCAAGTCATTTGTCATCTTTCCCCTCTGCATGAGGCGGTGAAGTACTTGCAACCGACGTGACACAGGTACGACAAATTAAACCCATCTCATCCGTGTTTCACATCTGTGAGTCCCCTACATTCAGCCAGTCTCCCCAACTTCTGCCTCAACTCGAGAGTCTTACAGTATTATTAGACCAACAGAAACCACCCAAAAGAATAAACCCGTTCAGAGCCCAGGAACCAGACCATCATCTTCACCGCTTAGCGCTACGGGGAGTCCAAAAGAAAGGGACATTCCAAGTCCTCTGCAGATGGCTGCAGGAGTCTCTAAAGCACAGGGCCCTTAGCTCTTTTGTAGCAACATCCAGCAACGTGTGCTGGCATGCTGGTCCTCCTGATCACACGCTCCTGGAGAACCGGATGAAATGCCACCATGTTCCCAGGGAATTTCCCAGCCCCGACCTGTTGTCCCGCTGAGTAGTAGTAGTAGTCCAGGACTGCCAGCTTTTACAGGTCCTCTGCTAGAGCCGGTTGGGAAAACCCACCTGGAAAACTGAAGCGAAAGGTGCTTTGCGCAATGGCAGTTCAAAGAGCGATGTTCCCTCGGGGGTTACCTCCTGTTCCCCTGCTTGCCTGGGCTGCCTCACCAAAGAGGTGCTTTCCAGGTGCCCCGGCTTCCCTTCTCTCTGACCGCACGACCAGGGTAGCCTTGCCCATGTGTCCAAAGACGTCTGTCCTGAGGGGGCAGCACGGGCACATGCAGATAACGTCTGAATAACCATCAAATTATTTCAACCAGCAAGTGTCCTCTAGAGCAGTCTTCTCCCTCCTACCACGCAGGATGACAACTGCAAGGACTTCTCTATAGCATTACACATCTTCCCATGTCTCCTTGTATCAGACAGAACCATGTTTTGTACCTTGTCTGTATGTTTGTGTTTCTTCTCCTTCCGAAATTATTTGTTAGGATAATTGAAGCTATCTATTTCTTTTAGAGATGCCAAATGAAGAGTTGCTATACTGAAGTGCAACAACATTTTAAAATAGCCACATTTGTCAAATTCAGGCAACCAAAAGTAACATTCTGAGCAGCATGCTTAACCATACAGTTAGTGACCCTCACGTATCTGCTGGCTCATAAAATACCGTCTCTTCCCCTGAAATGACACATCGCTAATGTAAAGGGTTCAGCCCCATTAAGGCATCCCCTACTTGATCGCCCACGTTCTCCCTTTTCCTCACAAGCCCGTCCCACGCAGGTTCTCTGTCTCAGGTTGGGTCCTCACCACCGCAGCTTACAGCTTCCTATTAATTATGCTTTTCTATAAACATTTCCTGCCCCTTGACGGAAATCATCAATTGGAACTTGGATCAAACTTCATCAGTCCTCAGCCAGCTATTTTTAAGGCCTTAAATGGAGCTCTTCCTGCTCCAGAGCTTGAATTCTTACAATCTGGGGATTGTTCTTCCCTGGCAGGGAAAAGAGGGGATGTGACTTCATCCTTACGAAGCGTCCTGAAGTTTGCTGGGTGTTTGCTTGCCTATGACTGCACACGTACAAATCCATCTCCCCTTCAGAACCTTTTGCGAGATTCAGCGTGCAGCGGACAGCACGGTCTGTTGCCACACCGCTCTCCTGCACAATTTACCCGGAACGACCACTAGCAAAAAACACTAGAAGCAAGCAGTGGGACAGATGAAAGAGATAAAGTCCAGATCATAGAAAAGTGCCCTTCCAGGACGGGAAGATCTCAGAGCATCTCTGTAACAGGGAAGGACACCTACTCAACATACGATGTGGAAGGGAGGCTCACAGTATAATAAGGAGACAATTTCCATATCACCAAAGGAGCATCCGAAATGTATTCTGTCGCTTGCAAAAGGCAGCCCTATCTACTGTGAGTGATGTCTGCAAGAATCGCAGGCAAAGTTCCTTCCCCGGGAGGAGATGGTGCAGCAACTGCCAGAAATTTTTGAGAATAGATCTACCATGACTGATTATGACTAAGGGAACAAATCTATATTTTAAAGACTATGGTAGGTATTAACATAACATCTAGGAGCCGTATTGCCCATGAAGTGCGGTGGAATCAGTGGGGTCTTTAATTTTGGCATACAAATTTCACACCTGCTTTTAAGATCTCCTTTACAATCTCCCATTTTCCACAGAGAAGGAAATTAAACGAGACGTAGTGCCAGAGCCGTGAGACTAAGCCACCAGATTTGAGAAGGAAAAGGTTCGAAAAGCCTCTTGAGGCTTGGCATATTTCATACTCAGGATAAGGCCGCTGCACCACAACAGTCTTTCTACAATGTCACCGTTACAGAACTAACGTGATTAGGTTAGATCTGGCACCACAATGCTGCCCACTGACACAAATACCCAAAATGCATTTTGGAGTATAAACTGACCTTCAAAACCTATATGCCCGTCCAGCTTAAACTGTAGATGCCGGCAAAAACACACCCTGGGAAATGGAACAGCGAAGGTCACAAGAATATATTGATAGGAACAAGAACAGGCTGGCCAGCTGGCCCAATACACTGGCCCATCTCCAGCTCAGCTTATTCCTCCCTACTATTTTTTCCACAAAGTCCCTTTCCTCAGGCTACACAAACACATCAAGATGTTTTCTGAGTGCATATGTTCCTTGCTTAAATTCATCCCCTTCACCCTTTCCTCCAAATACTTTTTGCATTGGGTAGAAATAGGTCTCATGAGTCCTGTACAATCTTCAGACCTAGATAAAATCTCCTACCCCTCACTCTCTTGAACTTCCCAGACTTGCAATCTATTCCCTGGAATTTCAAAAGCCTCTTATCAGAGTTTTCTACAAGGCTCCTCCTCCCTCATGAGGAAAATGCAGCTCTCAAAGCCTTATTACTAATGCAGAAGATTTGGGATCACGTTTGCTAGCCTCTTCAAAACAGTTATCTTCCTGTAGGACAACGCTGCACACAACACACCACGGAGGGTCCAACATTTAAGTATCACCTGCTCCTGAGCAATAACAGTATTGATAATCCCAGGCAATCAAGGCCATTAACTGAGGTCTCAAAATTTGGAAGTATTTTTTTAAAAGGGATACTACTTCCAAAAATTCTTAGTTAGTTTTGGGGCTTCTGAATATAAAGGGTTCAAGTTTCCAAGCATTTTGCTGCAACTGCAAGGATTAAAACATTTTTCCCCCATCTAACACCACAACGAGAGAAAGCAAGCGTCTAAGAAAACACAACGAATGCAGGGGAAGCTGGCAACATTCCTTTGCCTCCATTCGACGGAGGCCACACACAAACACGCAGCATGCAAGGTGATACCAGGTAAAATTCTCAAGAGCAGCCTGTGACTTAGTACCTTGCTCGCTTTTGGAGGGCTGGCTAGCCATGCCACTGCTGTCCTTAGGCATAAAGCTATTCTTTGCTAGCTTGAACGCATTTTCTGAAGGATTTTTTTTTATTATTTGTTTGAGACATATACACAGAGACACTGGAACAAGCAATGTATCTGCTTGGTATCTACTTGCCAGCGTTTTTTTCCTGGAAGAAAAGGATTATTTTACAACTCTCATTGTTTTTAGAGCAAGAATATGGAAAAGTCCTAAGCAGACTGAAATGATACTGAAATATTATTATTTACAGCACTCGTTCACAACTTTACAGCCATCAGGTAAAAGCAGGATGAGGGATCCACTGAATTAAGGGAAAAGCCGGGAGAGCTTCTCCGGTTTGGAACACGGCCCTTCCCTCAACTTTACTCCCCTACCGGTGTCAGGTTAGCGTCCGTGCCCAGGGCTTGCAGCTGTACGGAGGCGCATCGGTCGCGCCGCACGCAAGGGCGCCCTCGGCGAGGAGATCCCCAGGCGCTCCCTGCTCTCCCCGCGCACCTCCGCTCAGCGCTACGCAATCCGAACGGTGCTCTCCTGGCAATACTCTCAGCCCATCTTTCACGACCAGAATAAACGTTTCCAGTAAGTGCATTTAACAGGTGTATTTGCCAAGGGTGCTGCCTGTTGTGTCTTCATTGTAATTAGTAAGATGCACGTGTAAATTGGGGGGGGGGGGGGGGGGATGGGACTAACCGGATCCGAAGTCTCTCCTTTTTTCAAATTGGCATGCCCCACAGCCAGGATCCTGGGCAGCAAGGAACCAGTTTGTAGGGGTAAGCACCGTCCTCCTCTTAAAAGCATCTTCAAGTATCAAGTAAGTTAGATCATGAAGACAACGATCACTTTGAGCGCTCAAAATAAAGGAAGAATCATGTTCTGAGAAATACGGAAACAACCTACAAGCAGGTTCACTCCGCAGTCCTGAGCTTACTCAGACTTTTTCCCTTTGACCCCAGTAGGAGCAGAATTTAACTCTGAGCTTCACGCTTGCCAGACTACGAGAAAATAAAAAAGCCTTTATGAATAACTTGTGAAGAAACAACAAAAGGCCACCAAAAAGAGCCGCTTCATTAAAGAGATAGGAGCGGAGAAACAAGAACAACCCCGGTCTGCTGACATTAATTTAGTCAAAAAAGCAACACCCAAGTGTTGTATCAATGCCGACATATCTGCAACCACCTACATTTTGTGCTAGCAAAGCCCACAATCTGAGCTTTCTGACAATTCCAAGCTTGAGCAAAAATAATATCCAAATTGCTGGGGGGGGGGGGGAAAATGTATTAAAAAGTGAAACTGATTTTGTATTTTTAATAGAACTTACTGTTCTACGGGGTAATAAAATCTGCTAGTGTTTAATAGTCAGCGATGAGTGACAGGAAAAGCTTGGCTTGAATGGGGCAGGGAAAAGCTCGCTAGGATGAGCCAACGCGAGTCAGTAGACGCAGCAAGCACCTCCGTTTCAAAGAGGCTGAGCAGCTGGGCCCCCCAAATCTACCTGACCTCAGCCAGCAACGCAAACAGCTAGGACCTCAGCTAGCCCCCGCTCACGTGCACGATATTCTGACGACTGCCCGACGACAATTCATCTTTCCTGGACGCGGCCACTGGGGACCGAAGTTCTTCGTTTTTGTTGCAATATCCCACGGCCGCATTCAGAATTTACTCATGCACGGTTAGAAACCACACAGCTATTAACCTGTCTGTAGGAAGAATAATAACCGCTGGGTTAAGTCAGCCGGGGCTGGCTACAGCGGTGAACGCTGCTTACGCCATTTGGACTGCCTCATTTCTTTGGGCAAGCTGTTTGTCACTACGATACTGGCAAATTCAAAGCTGTCGGCTTTACTCCACCCTGGAACGCTTCTCAGATCAGCCACCTTACAATACAGACCGAAAAGAAGGGGGGAAAAAACAAAAAACACCCACCAAACCCAGGAGGAGCACATTTCAAGGTGAAAATAAATAAATAAATAAAGAAGAACTCATCAGTGATGTATCCCTGCTACAGCTAATCTTGAAACATCCTGCTTTTAGGAGAGGACAGGACAAGCCCAGCCACACAGAGAACTAACTGCTTCCCTGCTGCGCTATGGCCGGGCTGCCTCGTTTAAGCAAGCGGGCAAACAGTTTTCCTGCTGTCTTGACTCACTGCTTGGGGAATTCCCCAGATGATGAGTCACGTCACAGGGAGAGCCACCAGTCGCTCTGCAGGAGACGCACGGACCACCACTGCCAGGAAGTAAAGAACGAAAGGAGCGGGAGAACAGAAGATGGGTGCCAAAGTCAGGAAAACCGTGTGGTCAAGAGTCCTTGGCGGCGCTTTGCCGTTCCCCTCCCCAGCGAGCACACCAGGAGCACACCGTTCAGCGGCAGAGAGACGGCACCAGGCTCCTGAGCTAGGAGAAGAGCTAAAAAGGAGTTTTCATAAGGTGCAACCGTCAGGATGGAAGGAGGAAATGCTGGTTCCCCTCACATTCAAAGACCCCATGATAGACGAAGAGAAGGTGTCTCTGGATGGGGAAGAGTCTGGGGAATTAAAATAGCACCTCTCCTCCCTCTCCCCAGCCATAAATGATACCAACCGGGGGTGAGGGAAAAGGGGCATGCACAGAATTCCAGAACCTCTCGCTCCACCCGCCCTCCCCACGCTGCCAGTCCCACGTTCAGCAGGGTTCACGGAGCGCTCTCCTGTTTTCTGCTTCATAACCCGCAAGAACTTACCTTGCGATGTTTCGTATTCTCACAGGTCACTATTACCCGATTTGGCAGGTACACACCTGATTGCGAGTCAAAAATGTGGAGAATCACTGCCACACAGCAAGCTCTTTGGTAGACTATATCCTAATGCACCTTTTCTTAATAAGGTCTGTAACTGTTAAATATGGATGCTAACTACCCGAAACTGCCAGGATTAAGAGTGTTGGGAAATGGCTCCGGAGAGTCTGTAAGTCTTACTTGGATACAACTGATGCTTACTTTACCGGAGCTGCATATTTGCCCGGTTTATTTCAGCGATTTTGCGCAGTTGTGTCCCCGACCGCTGGATATTGGGCCAACAGCTCCATCTCTAATAAAACATTTGCCCCCCCCCCCCCCCGTGGTTTCTCTGGTCTCTCTATTTTTACATTTGCACTGAAGTACAGCATCTGCTGATCTGCGCAGATGGCTTGCGCCTCTACCTAGTTCCAGGTTGCTTCTTTTGCTTCATATTCTTTATTTTGGGAAACAAGGACATACATGCATCTTGCATTCCTAAAAATTAGACCGAAAAGATAGGGTCATCAAGGCCATATATTCCAAAGGTCACGCATATTCTGTTATGTCCTTAAATCACCCAAGATGAGATCTGAACTTGAGAGGTCTCTCTAGTTTGTTGTAAATGACTCAAACAGTTAAGCTCTCACTAATTTTCCTTGGGAGGTTCTTCCATGCCATTCACCACTAAAGATTGCATCTTACCACTCCCAGCAAACTGCGCTTTGCTAAAGTTTATCTCATTACATCTCTACTCCCACAAACAGCTCCTTGAATACCGTGGAGCCATCTTCTCATAATCATCTTTCAAGAAGCCACTCTAAAACAAAGACGCTCGAAACGCCTGTCTTTTACCAGTTCCTCAAGGCTCTCCATCCTTTTCCTTCCAAGGTTCTAATAAAATTCCCAGCGAGTTCAACAGCAAACAGACACCACCACGCTGCTCAGTGGGCTCACCTCCTTCTGCAGCACAGCAGTTTTACTCCCGTCAGAACTTGAAAGAGGAAGTATTCTCAGATGCTCTGTGACATAATTCCCCTGAAAGATATTGTTGCTGTATTTCATTGCAAATGCATGTAAATCTGCCTTTTTCTCTTCCTCCCCAGATACTCCCAGGGTTCCTACTTTCCAGGTTTCCTCCTTGCAATATTTTATTCTTGCTGAGAGCATCAGTGTGAACTCTATCAAGCAGAATCTTTTATGGCTTGCCCATAACTGTGTACTTCTTAGAGCCTTCACTGAAACTTAATCCAACATTGGGATATGCTGCAAGCAGCAATTTCATTTATTCTTGCGAATGCATTTAATAAAACAGAACCCAAATCAATATTTATGACATCCTATTTAGAAACCTAATTCTATATTGCCATCCTTTCTCCTCTTCAGTATAACTTTGGCTCCACAGAAGTAGTCTCAAGTAGCTTCCAAGGGAGGGCTTCTTTGGGCACTAATCCAGGCCACGTGCCGGTATCATGAGGTATATCTAGTTTCACTTGAATATTTTTCCTAGGGCATTAAAGCAGCAATAATCAAACGCCAAAGTAACAGGAGCTCTGCGTGGTGAAGGACGTCCGTGTGTCACTGAATGTACATGAGCGTTTGCACGCGCTGGCAAAGGCAGACGTTTGTACCAACACAACTGTCTGCACAGCCTTGACTGCCTTTACATACATCTCACACAGCACAAATACCACATCGTATTTGCTAAAATCCTGTGGCAGAGGATCGTAATTTCAACTGGGAAATTCCCTTGCCTTGGATAATACCAGCCGTATCACTTACGCATACAAAATGTAAGAGACCTTACGTCACATGACGAAAGATCGTTGCCATCATCTGTCACAGAAACACGGATATTAACCCTTTGTTTCTGCACACTGACCCTTTGCTGTTTTCAGTCCATCACTTTTACTTGTGCACTCAGCAGGAAGCTTGTTAGATTTTTAAAGGAAACAGACTTTCCAGGTGAATGACAACAAAACGACTTAATATTAACTAATGGGCTTTTCTCATCCTAGACCAGCCAAAAGTAACAGAGATGAAAAACTTAAAAAGACTCTTTTTTTTTTTTTTTTTATTACACCTAAATCCAAAGGGAACACTTAAAAGTCTGACTGTGAATTTTCAGATACAGACTTTTGTTGCTGGGACTTCAGAAGGAATCTGTGGTTCTGCCGCTGCCTTCTTGTGGATTCCACCTCTGCAGGAGCAGAACAGTCCTTGAAACAAAACAAAGGAACAGGCTAAATATTCCCAGAAGAAAAACCCTCTCCTTATTCCTGCCTGGAGAACAGAGTCTTCTAAAAAAGCTGCCAGCTCTGACCCAGCTCATATAAAGCTGGCTAATTACAGTGAAAATCTGAAGAAAGCAAGAGAGGGAGGGAGGGAGGGCGAGCTAGACTCCAGCTCTCCGGCTCACACAAATGACAGCTTGAGCAAACTTTTCCTGCCTCAGCGGTTGCTGCTATAAATAACACCCTCCAGGGCTCAGTGCTGCAGCAACCCAAAATCCCAGTCACCTCGCAGAGACCCTCTAAAATCCCTGCTGCTCTGCACACGCATCGGCTTTAGGAACTGCCTGTCCTTCCACAGTCCTGCACGCGCCGGCACCGCTCCCCTCAACACAGCGCATCTCATACGCAGTCGCACATCTGTTAGCAGTGGCACCTTTCCGTGTTCGGAATAGTCCTGTTCTCACGCACACACACACACACACACACGTATGCACGCTCCTTTCCAAAAGCCTCCCTTCTCTCTTTACCCCGTCCTTCCCATTTTGTGCATCTTCTCTCCTCTGGCAACCCACTCCTCCATTATGCTGCCATTCTCTCCCTTTACTCCCTTTCCTTTTCCAGTCTCCACATTTTCTATGGCTTCCCTCGATTGCATTGCTTTACAGCTCTTCATCTATTTTTCCCTTTTTTTTGGTACTAAGAGGCCCTGAAACATCCCGATATGAGCAGGGCTCCTCCTTCCAGCTGCTCACAGCTGTTCTTTAGCCCGAAAAGCTGATTCTTCAGGAAACTAGAGAAGATCGCTGAAGATGAGCGCAATGTGCCTGCAAGGAGTGAGGTCAGAGACTGCTCAGTGCATGTAGCTCTAGCTCTCCTGGTTTTGGAAATTAAATCCAGAACCGAGACCCAAGGGAAAACAAATCTGGGCAGTTACTCTGTGACTTATCAGCTGACTTTCCCTCCAGCCACTTTCCCTGGCTGGTGCTTTTGATGAAGATGCTATAACCACACCTGCATGACGCTGCTGCGGGAAGCACAAGAAAGCAAAGGAGAGCACAAGTCCCACACTTCTCCACACCACCAGCCACCGGGGCAAGCAGCCCAGCTGCCTCCTCCCAGGATCTCCTGTCCATTCAATGCTTCCCTCCCTAGCGACAGAACCAGGAGGTAAAACTGCAAACCTGGGCTGAATCTTGCCAAGCTGTAGTAGCTAGCTTAGATTTCAGATTTGAGGGTGTGCGGTAGAAGGCGGCAGGATGCCTATTTTCATTTTGCTTATGTAAGCAAGGCGGAATCAAGCCCATGGTTTCTCTGATCTTGTGTCATATTTAGGCCTTATATATATCTTCCCATAACCCAGAGCTTGAAAGCGCTTCTCTTCAGACAGAGCCTCCATTAGCTATACTTCTAAACACCAGTACACACGTCCCTCCCCCACGACACCCACACTTAGTACATTCTGCACACACATACAGCACATAATCTGCATGCGTAGATCATCTCCAAAAACCTCCAGGCCTTTGGTGGCTGTGCTGTGCCTTGCAGTTACACAGCACATGCATCCCGAACCTACCCTCGCTGGCAAATATCCCTTCCTGCTACTCCACAGGGAGAGCCAGTACAGAAAGCAGCTTCTACCTCAATAATTAATTAATTAGATAGCCTCATTTTAGGAAACCTCCTATTTAAGCTCTGAAATCCCCTGGTTTTCCATCTGTGAATCCTCTGATTACTCCCACTGTGCCTGATGCATATTTATTCAAACTTTTTTCTCTGTTCTGTTACAGAGCTATTCTTCCCTCATCATAGACTTCCTCTGCCATTTTCTTTTTCTCTGCAGGTTACCAAAAATTTTGTGCTAACGTATTACTAGCCTCTTCCTATCTATTCCTATTTCTAATATGCTGGAAGAAGCCAAACAATTCGGAAACAGATAGCAAAACACAACCATCTAATTTGACAATTAAACCTCTTCATCACTTAAAACTCTGGAGTTGGAACAGCTAATAAGCATCAACTTTCTAAGTCTCTGACAAACTCAGTGCTACAGGTAGCTCAGCCTCGTACTCCTCTTTTAGGTCAGGGTACTTCACATCTCCCTCTTGTAACATCCACAAGTTCTCACGTTTATTTCCTAGGTCAACATTCCCCCCATTTTTTTTCAGGTGTTTCCTTGATACATTGTCCATCTGTATCTTTCTACTCTGTCTTACAGCTTACAGGAAGCCCCGGTTGCAGAGTGTTTTCCAGCTGACAGTCCTTATGTCTCTAAGAGCAACACCGTATCACAAGCTAGTTACTGCTAATTTAATTAGTCCAGCCCCAGAAAGGGATTACGTGAACGGGGCTACAGAAAGGAGGCTGGGGGGACTGCTGTGTGCTCCTTCCCACAAGGGTACGTATGATGTGGCTCTTAGTTAACTGTTTAAGATCTCACTGTCACCATTCGAAGTGCTACTAGCCTGTCCCAGACGTTGCCTTGATATTTTAATGAAGACAAGAACATTTTTCTCCCCATTGCCACCATCCCCCTTATTTCCATATACTCCTTGCATTCACCTGTTAGCAGCCGCTGAAGAAGGCAGCCTGTCACTGCAGGCATAGCATCGCTGTGCTCTCGGCCATTCAGCTCTGTACCTAGAATCAGTTTAGCAAAGATGGACAGAAGTGAGGTGAAAGGAGGTGAGGCAGAAGCAGATCTCCTGCACGACTCAAGGAGAGTAGAGCTGCAGTCTTGATTACAGCAACAGGAATACTCTGGGATAAAACACTCCCTGGCTTTGAGCAGTTGTGCAGACACGAACTGCAGAGCATGAATTACAAAAGTGTCTGTTTCTGTGCCTGATGACCAGAGACTGACTGTGCAGAAGGAAAATCAGGAATTCCTCTTCCCCGAGCTAATGGAGCATAGGAAACATGGACTAGCCACACATAGCAGGAGTCCACTAACGCTGGTGTTGCAGACTGCAATGACTATGGTAGGAAGTACAAAAAAGCAGCAGGAAACTATTCAGAACATGCCTCAAAAACAAGGTTGCTAAAATACAGAGAGGAGGAGCATGAAAACACGACGACAAAGGGAGCAGATATCACAAAAGGAGAAATGGGAAAGGAGCTTGATATCTTCTCCCTGCCAAAAATAAACGAATAGAAATTTTTACAAGCCCCATCTAAATGACATCGGCTTGGGGCCGGTGAACTGCAAAAGAGAAGGAGACAAGGCCAGCCATCTTATTTGTGAGCAAGTAACACGTGAAAAGATCTGTCAGACAAAACAGCTCACTGACACAGCTCATCTGGCATCCAGCTAGCGACCTTTCTGAAGGAGGACATCCAATTTCCAGAGTGGACGTAGCTGTGCTATTCTCTCTCCCTCTTCAAAGGAGGGTGGACTAGCATAACGTGCTCCTCCTAAAACTATCATAGAAGTGCTTGTTTGTCAGGACACAAGAAAAATGCTATCCTTCCTGAAGGAAATCAGCAGGCTCATCCTCAGGCTTATACTTAGCCTCGTTATCTGCTCCAAAGTACAAATAAAAAGTGCTGTGAGGATGCACGCTCTGGGCTCTAGGTTGCTGTACAACCTGGAGGAAAGCCAGCCAGTCCTAGTTCAAGTCCCTCTTGAACTATAATGAAATAAGTTCTACCGGAAACTTAGAACAGCAGCAATCTAGCAGCTTTGCTGAAACAAAAGCAGGCAACATCGCTTTCCATCAGCAGAAGGAGGAGATCAACAGAAGCTAACCCAAAACTTGTTTGGAGAACTCACCAACAGAAAGTGGCCTCCTGCTTATAAAATGAAAAGGACCAGTACTTAAACAGCTATTTAGAAAAGGATGCTTTTTTAAATTGATTTCCATAAGAAAAATTAGTCCCCCTTTGCTCTAGTCTGCCAGAATTTCAAAGCTAAATGAGTCTGCACACTTGAATTTATAATCCAAACAGGATTATAAGAACAGGGGGGGGAAGGGGGGGCAAGCAAAAAGCTGTTTATTCAGATACACTCCAGAACAAGTGACTGGTTCTGAGCCAACAAGCAGAAAGACAGTTTTAGGCTATTAGATGAGAAAGTACTTTCTCCTCTCACGCTGCAGGCAATATATCATTATCCTTGTAATTAAATTTAGTGCCTTTGTGGCAATGCTTTCTGCAGGACTTACCTAGGTTTGGACTTTTTTCCCTTTTCCTTTGACTATATTACAATTAACCATAAAGTGTCCAATCATTTAAAGTTTCTTAACTGGGGCTCAGAAGTAAAAGCCTAAGACAGCCTTTGGTAGGAATGCTATAATAATCTTGGAACAAGTCAGGAGCATCGGTCCGAGCACAAGATCTGGGGTTTATTAACCAATTCTTCTGTTATTGTTGCAAGTGAACTTTCAAACCTTGCAAAAAAATCTTTAGCTCATCCTTTTTTCAGATATAGCACCTGATTCAGATCCTCATCCTTGACTAGAGCTCCAAGGTCTCAGAACAACATTATATTGCAGATACCACATCTGATTAAGGCATAATAAAACACGTGAGTACCAGGCATAAGCCTAGCCCAGCTCTTCCATAGCATAATCCTGTGTTACTTTTTCCTCAATTTCTTCACTTGCTCACATGAATTCTGGACATAGCACAATCCCTTGAAGCTGAGACTGTCTGCAGTTCTCTTCCCAGTAATGTGGGAAAACATTTCCACTCTTGAAGAAGAGGAATCATAGGAATCATAAGAATAGGTCCTGCACCTAGGGAGGAATAACCCCATGCACCAGGACAGGTTGGGGCTGACCTGCTGGAAAGCAGCTCTGCCGAGAAGGACCTGGGAGTGCTGGTGGACACCAAGTTAAGCATGAGGCAGCAAGGTGCCCTTGTGGCCAAGAAGGCCAATGGTATCCTGGGGTGCATCAGGAAGAGTGTTGCCAGCAGGTCGAGGGAGGTGATCCTCCCCCTCTACTCAGCCCTGGTGAGGCCACACCTGGAGTACTGCGTCCAGTTCTGGGCTCCCCAGTACAAGAGGGATGTGGCACTACTGGAGCAAGTGCAGCGAAGGGCCACAAAGATGATTAGGGGACTGGAGCATCTCTCTTATGAGGAAAGGCTGAGAGAGCTGGGCCTGTTTAGCTTGGAGAAGAGAAGGCTGAGAGGAGATCTTATCAATGTGTACAGGTGTCTTAAGGGAGGGTGTCAAGAGGATGGAGCCAGACTCTTTTCAGTGGTGCCCAGTGACAGGACGCGAGGCAACGGGCACAAACTGAAACACAGACGGTTCCATCTGAACATGAGGAAAAACTTTTTCACTGTGAGGGTGACAGAGCACTGGAACAGGTTGCCCAGAGAGGTGGTGGAGTCTCCTTCCTTGGAGATATTCCAAAGCCGTCTGGATGCAATCCTGTGCAACGTGCTCTAGGTGACCCTGCTTGAGCAGGGGGGTTGGACTAGATGATCTCCAGAGGTCCCTTCCAACCTCAGCGATTCTGTGATTCTGTGAATTACGTCTGCACCCTGCATCCTTGCAGAAATGTTTTGCTTGACTTCCAACTCTGCACGGAATTCACAGAGCACTGAGTCTAGCCCACATCACTAGCAAACCATGATTTAGGTATCTTCAGATGAGGGTCAGAGATCTTCTGTGTATACAACAGTAAGCAAGGCCAAAAGCTACAGAAAAGCATACTGCCTTGTTAGATAGCTTGAATTATTTTTCAAAATATCACTGTAGTCACAATCTCTTCGAAAAGGGGGTCTCCTGAGTACTCAGTAACAGATCACATTATACATTTAGATGCCAGGTAGTTCTTACATACGTTCAAGGTATTCTGGCTCATAGTCCCTCCCACAGTCCCCAGGCAACATACTTTCTTCAATGAAAACCTATGCCTCAAACATCTGACATGGTCCAGTTTTGGTGACCTCAAGAATACTACAAGCTTGGTCAAGCATTCATCAGCTTCCAGCCTTTCCCCCATGAGATGCAGGTAGCTATCATTCAATTCAATTCAATTTTCTGCATTCCTTCCTTGAAACTTGCCACGGCATTAGGGTACATATCAAAAGGTGCATTACAAAAAGAAAACTTATCAAAATACTGCAGCATTTTTACTGTGTGGGGAATGCATTGTCAGAATCGGTGATTAGTTTATGGTTGGAAGCATGAGCATTAAGAACTCCTATTTTATACATATTAGCCTCACTACTATTTTTCATATAAAGACCCAATTTTTTTGTAACTCGTAGGATGCATAGCATCCATTATATCATGTGGCAGAAAGCTGCACAGATAAATTATGTTTTTATTTTCACTGCAAAGAGGAAAACAGCAGCAGGAGACAGATCCAGAAAGCGCAGCCCAGCATTCAGCTTTGAGCAATGACTTGTCCAGAACATGATGAATTTGAGCATTCTTCAAAGTGGAAAAAATGAATGTCCACAGGCTTCTTCCTCTGCTTCGCTCCCCTCAGTCACCGCCAGGATCATAGCGTGCAGCAGAAGAGCAGGCACTAGCACATAGTATTCTACTTCGATCAAAAGAATTATACCAACAGGCCAAAATGATCCTTGTGGAGCGAGGAAACAAGAACGCTGGCAGAATGACCCTATCAATAATTTACCCTCCGTTCATGAATCTCTCCCAGCACCACTGAAACTTTAAAGGTGTTCCAGCTGCCAGACTGAAGTTAATCTGGGAAAGGCAGTAAAAAAGGGTATATAAAGGACCCATCGAGAATAACCTCACCTCCTTCCCATAAGCAGATTTTAAATTGCAAGACCAGCAGCTATACATGCCCTCTCCCTCTCCTCCCTATACTTTACCACAGTAAGCCATGGAGAAGACAAACAAAGCCAACCATAAAAGTTACACATTTCCGGTAGTGATCGTCTGTGTGTGAAAGAAAGAGGGGAGGGGAGGTGGAGAAGAGGAACAATCTGGTTTCTGAAATGTGTTAGGTTGTGATGAAAAGCTCACCTCCACACACCCAGAGAAGCGCTGAGGCGCAACGGCCAGCAGGGGCTCCTCCCAGGCCCATCACGGGAGAGCAATGAGTCCATCAAAGGCTCATCTCCAGAGGCACAGAGGCAGGTGGGGGAGCCCCAATCACCCAGTCAGAGAAACAAGCCCTTATCCTGCCCCCCCCCAAGGGCCATTGGCCCCACAGGCTGGGAAGTAACACCCATCACCACGAGTGAATGGAAGCAGCTCCCTGGAGCACCTCAAAGATTCAGGGGGGTTACTGCACAGGGGGTACGGGACATATTTTGGGATGCAGCGGAAGTGCATTCACGTATCCCATAAGACTTACTACAGGATGTTTAGTGAATGCACTAAAGGCAGCGAAAGGGAGGGATTGAGGTGGTTTGGGAAGGGGTCAGTCACGCAGGCAAACAGGTTGCTGGTCAGCACACTTGTCTGGCCATGCCCTACGCTGTCTGTCCTGTTTTCTCATTAAACTCCATTTCTAACTATCTTCCTGGGTGAGAGGACTCTCTATTCTGGGTGTACATGCGTGTATGAAGGCCTAAGTGCCAGCAACTGGAGTCAGATCACAGGGTCACAGGGGCCTGTACATCTGTGGCACCAGCAACACCTGGATCAAGTGAGGGCACATGAGTGCTTGATTGCTAGAGACTATTGAGCTGGACTAGCTGGCAAATACGTTAAGCGCACATCCACACCTGACTCCCAAGGCGTCTCTGAGGGCGAGACCACTGGAGAATTTAGGTAATGGAGGGACCAGGGGGTCCAGGCCAGCTACCAGAGGGACCATAAGGTCTGCAGGTTGGCTGTTGGTGCTGCTTGTGCTTATGGAAGCGGTGAGTACTTCTGCCTGTGCTGCTCTGTGTGGCTGACCATGTGTATATGTATGTGTTGTATACGTGTTCGCGTGCGTCCCTACTGGGAATACCGGCTGGACCTGGGGACACAGCGCTGCAGCGGCCTTGCCTCCGTTTGGCTGCTGAATTTGGCAACCCCTAACAAAATGCACATGATTAACTTACTTGTTTAACAGGTCAGTTGGACGAGGAGTTGAAAGCGATAATGTATCAGGACGGAAGTCAAGAAACCCACAGAAAGAAGTTAGAGATCCTGAATAAATACAGTAAGAGTCTGCCACTTTAACACCCCTCCCTCGGCTGACAGCAACAAGGGAACATGTTCCTGCTCCAGGTTGCCAGCAAGGGCTGCAGAGTGACCTTTGCACTATCCATCTTTGGAGAACACAAAAGAAGAGTTATGTACCAGAAGTACACAACTAATACTCAGTTTTTCCCAAGTGTGCACAACTTTAGGTCATCCTAATTTTGGAGTAATCAGAGAAGATTTTTTGCTATGTGATTTTTGCAGTCAAAAATGAAAATTCATGGAAAACATTTTTGGGGTGAGGTTTTTTCCCCCTCCACAAGTAAGCTGTAACCAAACTCTCTAAATAGTTCAAAGTCATCAATAAATGCCCTCCATCCAAAGACTACAAAGAAGGTAGAGCTATCTGCCTTAAAAAATCCTTTAACTGGACCACCTGAAAAATTTTCTGCAGATGTATGTGATCTTAATTCAAATTTCACTAATTCAAATAAGAATTTTGGTAATGCCAAAAAAAAAAAAAAAAAGATTATGGAGATAAGATATCACTTCCATTGACCACAAGCGAGTAAAGTTTTTAAGTACCTAGCAGGTATCATATTTAATGGCCAGCTAACAACCAACTGAAGACCCCTCCTTTTGGGGGGCAGAGAAGCCCGATTACAGCAGCTATCCCCCTTATAATACGATCAGAAACAGCACCCTCCAGACAAGAATACCCAGATGCACTTACTGCAACCCAGTCACAGTGCCTCTACAGTGACAGAAATGGAACTGGAACTTCCCAAAGGGAAAAACTCCACAGAGTAACTGCTCAGAGTCCCAACATTATTGGTTTTTTTTAATCACTGTATCCAGTTAAAGCTTCTCAAAGCAGCATCTGACAAAGTATCACTGCGCAACCTCAGACGCCACACTTACTACTTGGTTGAAGAGCAGATGTGAGCCACGGTCCTCATTTTGCTCGTTGGCCATACTGTGTTGACTTTGTTACATTCAAAGAACCAGGATGCGCAGCTAAAAAGATATGCATATATGACAGAAATACTAAAGTAAATTTTCTGTAAAAGATAAGTGCAAAATGATAGGTTTTACTCTTGTAACAAGGTCCATTTTAAGACCAAAATTCTCTTTCCTTGAAGCTTTAGTCACTATGACAAACTGCCAAAGTCACCAGACTTCCTCTTTTTAAGAAAACCTTTAAGCTGTTTAAACTCATGACCTAGGAAGCACACCTAACCAAGAGCCTGTAAGGCACCAGCTCCCAGGGAGACACCTACCTTCCCTTGATTTCAACCGGAAACTAGTCATTTGGTTAGGTACCGGAAACCTAAATCCTTTCATGAAGCTGACTGTTATGCCTTTTTGGCATTTCCTTTTCAATTCTCAGAGAGCACAATCTAACTTTGGGATTCCAGTTCCTTTAAAACCACATAATACAGCTGTTGTCCTTGATGCGCACACAAATCTTACATCACCCAATCTTCCTGAATAGCGAGAACTAACTTACCCCAAGTCAGCTGATCTCTGCAGGAAGAGAGGCATGCTAAACAGGACTTGAAGTGGGCAAAGTCCACCAACCAGGAATCTGTCCAAGGGAAACCAGCATTTACTAGGAAGTGCCTTTAACAATAGGCTATAGTTCCGCACAGTGGAAACAGAAAATTGGATGTCTCTGCCTACAACATCTTTACTTCAAATAGGGTGGAAAAGTGCATTCAGAAGCATTTTTACGTTTCAATTTGGAGTATTCAGTCAAAACGGGTTACTAACCCTGCCCCACAAGCACCATTGTTAAAGGGAATAAAGTCAGGTTTGCATTCTCATCCAGCAGATATGTGCAGTCTTTTTGCTTCCCCCGATACAAGAAAGGCATTGAATTACTGAGTCCATAAAACAGCAACAGGGTGGACTCACGCATCTCATTGTCCACTCTGTAATTAACTCTGTGACACTTAAGCAATGCGGCAGCCTTGAGGGCACTGCACACAACATCACATCTCTTCTTCAGCGCAGTAAAGCTTGCTGTCAGGAGCCAGTCAGGGAGAAAATGAAGTATATTAGTTTCCCACCTAAATCAAAGATTACATCTTTCTCCCACCTTTCTCGATAAATTCCCTTACAGTTAAGGATTCAAGCCCTTGCATCTACTATCTGTTCCCATAGGAACGTAGAAGAGCCACAACTGCTTCAGACCTCATCTCCTTTTCTAATAGCAGAAATATCTGATGAAGTCTTGCTGCTGTGCAGCAGGAACATTACGCATGTTTGGAGAACTGATAAAGATACATTTCTTCCTCATTTCTTCTACTCTTGCTCCCTACAGAAAGGGAGCAGCAGCCACCCAGTCCTGGGGGTCACAGTCTTCGATAATTGTATCTTCCTCCCTAGTCTCCTCTCCTAATTGGCATCTGCCACTTTTCTCTCAGAAAATCTGGAGTTTAAACAAAAGACTCCACTGTGAAATGCAAACTCCAGGAAAATCCTCCTGCAAACAGTCAGCAGTCAGGTGCAAGGCAGTTGAGCAAACACCACCAGGTTCATCATAAAGTACAAAGAAACAAACAGACGTTTCTTCTGGAAGCAGGATCTCTCGCTTCTCCAGGCTTGGACAACAGGGAATTCCACTCTCTTACCCTCCGGCACTACCTTCTGCACACTGAAAAGCTTACATTTTCAGACGCAAAGAGGGAAGATCAATCTGGAATTCCTACTGTCAACACCAAAGCTGTAGCCCAGCCATACCGGCACGATGAAGACAGTCCAGAATGCAACAGAATAGGAAGAGGGTTTACTCACACCCCCACCCAAAAGATTTACTTCCTCAAACATTAAATCAGACTTATTACTGAAACCTCGTCCGTTGAAAGGGCCAAAAGTTCAAGTTGCTCTTTCTTCAGGAGCATTTAGCCCTTGTGGTTTAGATCAGAGGCTGAAGAGTTGTGTTTTCTCACGCTAGTCAGCAAAGGGAGTGTTTTGGCATAACACCAGGTACCTTACAGTCAGATGACTTGTAAAGCAAATCTATATTGAGATTTTCATGTTATAAATCAGGTAATTTGAAGTGAAAAGGCTCCTGTTTGCTTTAACCACACCCTTTTGTGCATTTGCAGTCAAAGGATTTCATTTCACGGCCACAATATACAGGGCAGTAACACAAAATGCAAGATATCTGCAGCTACAACAACAGGAACAAGTACAATTTCTTCCCTTTCTGTTAAACTATGTTATTTTCCAAACAGCATGCCTCCTTCCCTAGCGGTGTGACCATATGATGAAAGGCACCATTCCTTATGCACACATTCAAGTGGGAAGCAAGACTAGAGCTTTCTGTCATTTGCCATCTTTTGTTCAATTAAAAACCCAGCCATTACACTGCTTTCAGGTCTTTTTTTTTTGTTGTTTACAGTAGAAATTAAAAGAGCAAAGTAGAAAAAGATGAGCAGAGCAATTGGAAAAGCAGCTGAAGTTTTGATAAAATAAATATAACAGCAGCTTGGGACACACGAGACATTGACTTGCACATTGCACGACATTGTGATGTTTCACAGAATAATTAGCTCGAGTAGCTCAGAGAGGCACAGTCCTGGATAATCCATGGGGCAGAGACTTCCATGGTCCCTTAGGCAACCTTGTCCTCTCCACCAGCTTACTCAGCCAAGTTACCTTAGTCAGAGGAGCTAACAAAAGCACCCTACACACGGTAGTAGGTGTCGCATGAATTATTTTAACAACTAATCTAATACTTTATATTAACATGCATACTCTAATTTCAGAGAACAAAGTTGATGTCCTTCCACTCTCTACGAACAAATCCATCAGCTCTGAAATATAACTAAAACACCAATTTTAACTCAAGAAATATTTTGGGGTTAGGAGTCCTTAAAAACAGTCTTGGAATAAACATGCTATTTCACTTCCCTAGCTTCCTCAGTATAACCTCAAAATATAGAACAATATTAGTCCTTATCAGTCTTTCAGTTCAAACCGCCAAAAGTTCAAGTCCAGCAAAGATTCATTTCCTCTCCTTGTCCCTGATGCTGGCCATTGCCCTCATCAATTTATTTCTACGCTAATTCATACTGTCTTGAGACAGCCATCTAACCCAACCTTCTCAGAAACTCCTCACTTAGCAGGCCCAAATGCACACAAAAACACAGGAGAACAAAGAGTTGATGAGCTCTGTCAGGCAAAGGACAGCACACAGCAGCAGGCGGAATTCCTCCGCTGTTTACCACTCCCAGCAGGAGGAAAATCACTATTAATGTGGTGATATCACCCTCTTGGGCACCTGATCAGGTAAGTCATCACAAAATAGGTGTTGCACATCCCAAAGAATCAAGGTCAAAGATACAACATACTTTGGAGCGCCAAACCAACAGGAGGCTTTCAAGCCATTCCAAGCAATCAACACCAGAGGAATCGGCACCGCCATACACACAAAAACGTAGGTTCGTTACATCAGGAAGGGAACTGTTAGCCTTGCTTGTTTCCTCAGTGTGTGTCTTTAACTACCCAAAACCACGGAGGCCTACGCACGCACAAATACACGTCCTGAAAACCTGCACGCCAGAATATAGAGAAACTGCTAATGTAGGCACATACATGCCTACCACCCACCTCGCATCGGCATCTCAGTGGATCTTCAGGCTTTCTACCTATCCCTTGCTGAACAAGATGACACACACGCTCACCTTCAGTGGCACAACTAATTGCACATGCTTGACACTTCCTGGGCTAGCGTGCAAACTCGCATACTGCACACCCAAATCTCACCAACTCTGTAAATACACCAGCAGTCTCCTATGAGGCACTGCAGATGCACATACCACACTGTTACTCAGCCACCAGTTCTCAGAAGAACGAGCATTTCTTTCTGCAGCATCCCACATGGTTCCCACCTCCAAAACATGCCTGTATTAATTCCTCCACCCTTATCCAAGAGAAAGACAAAGTTATACCAAGGCCTCGGAGAATCAATTTTCATTAAAGCCAGCATAGAGCTGTAGTCCTATAAAGCAGGGTGGACAATTAACTAGCTACACGCAACCAGCAAAGGTCCTTTTCCAAAACTCTTCCAGGCCTGTAACGTTTGGAGGCATCCAGGACAAAACTGCATTTGTGGATGGCCCAGTTCTCCAGTTGGGTTAAATTTGATTATGGCCCCCGAGGTGTTCAAAAGGGTTTGCTCTTAGAGATGAGGAAGAACACGAGGCCTTTTCTGTTGTCCCCAAAAATCAATGAGGATAAAAGACAGGTTGCCAGAAGTAAAGTGTTGATCCAAGACTAGGCATAAAATTCAGAGGGGAAAGAATACAGAGGCTTCCAATTGAATGAAAATTTAACAACACATTCATCCAAAGGCATCTTGCCCTACAGTCCTCCAATGCCACTGATGTTTGAGGAAAGCTCTAGTCTTTCAGGTAGTTACGTTTTAGAACATGAGCATAACATCTCAGGAAAGGCATCTCTCTTCCTGCACGTGCACTCCATTATTAATGTGCTGAGTAGTTTTAGCCACATATTAACCTTGGAAAGACGACTTGAAAGAGCAGCCTCTTTCTCTGCTAGAAAATAAGTGAAAATGACAAAGGCGAGGGCAAGAGCAGTCCCACAGCATACATAGACAGAATCTATCATTTCAGAAATGTGACATTATTCTCCATGTGATCTGTTCAGGGAAGGAAAGGACCATCTACTACAACAGTGTCTTCAGGAACATCAGAGAGAGAAGATGTTGCAAATTAATGTTTCTTGATTCTCTTTTAAGGAAGAAACTTACCCACCATCCAGGAGAGCAAATGGGATCTTTTTCACCTCCTCTGACAAGGGACCATGGACACATGTTACCCCAATAAGTAAAAATACAGAGGTTCACATCAGAATGTTCTAATTTAGTGAAGCAGTTGTCACTAGCAGATGTTTGGATACCATGGAGATGGTGACAAACAACAGCATCAGCACAACACAGTAACATAAAGGGCACCGTAGTTGAAAAGGTTAAATCTGGCCAAGAGGCGATGCAGTCACACAGAACATTGGAAACAGGAGACGTCATCACGGTGGGGATATCTTGGAACACAAGAGACAAACCATTAGGGCAGAAAGACTGGCTGGCGCATTTTTAAAAGCGGTCTTCTTTTGGGTCCAGCAACAGACGAGCAACACAAAGCAGTCCCCTTACTATTCCAGAACCATTTAGTGACGGAAAACTGCACTGAGTTCACTTCATTTACTGCTTCTCACATCTGAATTTTCTATGATATCAAACGCTGAAATCAGAGTTGTGTTTCAACAGGGAAAGAACGTACAACATTCTGGGCATTAAATGCAAAAATGAAAGTTATGTGACAGTACTAGGTTGAATTTTGATGAAGCACACTTTTGAAGGGTCCTGATATGATCAAGAAGGAAATATAGCATGAAAGACAACAGAACAAGGTAGGATTCACTTCATTCAGGGCACTCATAGGTTGTCTGACATGCTGCAAACTCACAAAAAGAATCTGACTTGCTCTTATCTTACGGGAGGTGAAATAGTTAATTTCCCACGAGAGAAAACAATACAATTTTGCCAGATCTTTTGGAGGATCACGTGGGGAAAAGACTAACCTCCAGAAGCTCAGCCTCGAGAACTGGAAGTTGTCTTTCAAAATGCATCATGGCTGTATCTATGTCTGTACCTAAACACCAGCAAGCACATTATACAGACCTGTCCTGAAAAGATAAGCTATGGAATATTATTAAACTTTATTTTTCTTTCCAAAAGATGCAGAGCAGTTTGAATTCCAACTTCTAACAGACATGGAGCAGCATAACAGATCTGACTGTAAACTTTTCAGGACAGAAAGGCACATAAGCTTTTATCCATATCAGCGCACCCATTTTTATTACGCTTAACTCCAACGACACTATCACAAGGTCCTGAATTCCCTTGTTTCCTCCGACTAGCCAGTTCAACACTAAGTATTTAGTTGGCCTAAGAGATTCATCGCTTCATTTGCACATCTGTTGTTCTTCAGAAAAGAATACGGACTCAGTCTACAAGCCTGTCTGGATCTGAAGTCAGGATCTCTCATATTTTTGCTGAGAATCATACCACTAGTCCAACAAGTCAGAAAGAAGAAACAGAAATGCTGCACTGGAAAGTCATAGCAAAAGCTTAGAGCACCTGTTCATTTAAGGTAGCCTTCTCATACTTATTTGTTAGCTAATTATTCCTAATAACCATAAACACTGTTCAAAATCATCTTATCATGTCTTCACAGGAGGAAGGGAATCTCATTCAATGAATTTCTGTACCAGCAAGTCTCTCCTCGTGTTCAGCAAGGCGTGTAGTCATAAGCTCTTCAACTATAGGAGAGAATCACTGTTTAGATGTTCCAAGCAGCTCTCCCTGTCTCACACAAAACTGCACCAAATAAGGTATCTCACCAGCAAAGGTGGGAGAACAAACTCCTGAAAATAACCATCCATGTTTGCTTACCCCTAAACATGCCAATGCCCCGATAGACACCGCAGAGCATTGTGGAAGAGGGGACTGACACGGATACCCATCACGACTGAACCTCCTGGGTCCGACGGCATTTTCAGCTAGTCCGCCCTCAAGGCTCAAGGACGTTCTCACTCTGACAAAGACTCGAAGAAAATGGAGGTGTAGTTAGCAGCACAATCCCACATCTAAAAGAAGTGGCACGCTAAACTTCTTATGAAGCTGACAATAGACATTTAGAAAATAAAGACCAAAAAAAAAAAAAAAAAAACACTTTTCATTACCAGATTACAAAATGTGCTGCAGATACAGCAACGAAAATTTGTACATAAGGTTATGGAAACAAGATCAGTTTAAACAACTGCTGCCTAGGCAGCAAGTTGAAAAGTTAAGTATGCTGATTTGTCAGAGAAAAAGCAGGGTAAAGGTAGACTTCTCAAAGTAAAAGCTTCTTGTTCTAGATCTTATATAAAACTTTGCTACACAAGGAAAACATCTCAAACATCCTTCACCAACCTGAAAGCAGAACAGAATCACTGCTGTTTTAGTGCAAGCAAGATCACAAAATTATAGGCAGGCCTGTAAAAGACTTGGAGCTGCCCAGGCTATAATCTCTCCAAAGCCAAGCAGTATGCCAAGCATCCTGGTGTCAACCCTCTCAAAAGTTAGCATTCCTGTACTTCCTACAGGTCTCCAGCTTGCTTGTCCTGGCCGGGGAGGCGAGACACCAATGGAAACAAGAAGACTGATATTTAAAGCACGTTGCTTTAAGACTGTTTTCCAAGTTACAAGGCTTAGAACAAGTGTATGAATCTTGTTTGCAATTAATCAAACAAAAAAATTAATATAATTTTATTCCAACTCAAAAAATAAAACGACTTTGTTCTGAGGATCTATCTCAAAATTAATTCATTTCTTGGATGAGGCCGCACATGAAAACCCTCTGCCTGTTTTTACATTAGGCACTGTAAAAGTCATTAAACAGCTGCATCTTCGGCATCCCAGGATTAAAGCTAACATCATAAATAGAGAAATAAAATGAAGTTCACATGGATTACATGACAATCCATAGCTGGTGCATTCAGATCCCACCAGGAATTTCAAACTGTTGTATAGAGAGCGGAGTAAAGACAGGTGGGGCTGAAAAAAGTATACAAATACAAACAGGGCTGAAGAAAAGTATACAAACAGGGTAGCTAGAGGGCTTGCAAGTTTACATCTCCAGCTTTTGGTAAGATGTATGCGCTGTTTAATGGATATATAAAAATCTCTCCTGCCTTAGAACAAACAATGAGGTAGACTTGTGGTACAAAGGATGTAATATTTACGTTCCCAAAGTCCCCGAGCACATCCATACGTTCACACACGCATTAAACTTTGTTGTTGTCATAACTACTTGATCATAAGAGTTCTGACAAAGTTTCATACAAAATAAAAATCAAAATTTAGTACAACACACTGAGTACCTGCTGAAGATAAGTCTTCTTAATAAACAGTTTAATATCTACATTCGTTCATATCGGTCTATAAAATAGATCGATATGTATGTCGGTTTACCCTGTTCCTCTTCACTAGTATTTTAAACATAATTTTGTCATTTGAGGGAGCATTTTTGTCCTTTCACAGTTTTCTTCCTGGAGTAGCAAGTTTCTCAGTTTTAACCACTTAAATAATATTTCCGCATAACTTTTTCTTCCTAGGACTCCAGATGGGGAAGTGGTGGACACAACACAGTAAAGTTCGCCTTTTCACTGCCTGTTTCCTGGCAAAGACTGAGCTGTCAGGGTTTTACAGCAATCCTAATTTCTGTGACTTCTGATTTGATTTTGCAGACAGTAATCATAAGGATCTAGGCCTGTGCCTTAAGCGAAAACGCGTCCTGATCAAGTCAGCTTTTACAGGTCAGTATTACTGAGGTTGGCACCAGCAACACATGCATAGCACATATCATCAGGTTTGGAATTTTGTTTCTGTAAGATGTTACAGAGGGAGCAGAACTTTTGTAAGGCAGCAGAGATGGTAACTCCCAAATCTGTTCTTTTCTTTAAATACCGGATAGAGGGGAAGATTTGTTCTACTCCCTTCTGAAGAGTTTTCGTTGGAGAAGTTCTAGGCTACGTGCGTTATTTACAAACGGAGTAACAGGTGCCCTACGAGTTTCCGCAGGGACCTTGCCCCATCTGTTAGCCGTTACCGGTTTGCCGGTCTGCTACAAAGAGACACATATTCACTAGGTTGAGGAGTAATCTAATCAGGGGCTATAAGCACCCAATGCAACTTTTATGGCACAGAAAGCTAACACCTAGGACAATGAACAGCTACAACCAGATAGTGTTTTCTGTTTTGAAAACTTTCCACCAGTGCCCAACAGACATTCCCTTCTTCTCCGGTCATAAACTAACCTCCTTAAGAGTGCACACACTTCCCCACTACATACACAATTCACAGGAGCCAATATCGTGAAACCAAGAGATGAAAGAATCTGTCTTTGCAAAAGCCACTTCCTACAATTTCATTATCTCCCAACCACTACTATTTTAAAACCACTCAGCCTGACCACACAAGCTCAGACACTTCTCCCTGCCCTACCAGAAAATGACAGTCAGCAAGAGGTAGCAACTCACCACCAGGTAACACGAGGTTTTATCCTCAAGGGCAAGTAATCTCCTTCCAACCTTGGCAGTGGTTACACTTTCCCATAGAACCATTTGAATAAACCAGCTAAGCCACAGAAGAGAGATTTATAACTTAATTGGCAACACTCATAAACATTCCAGCATCAGATAAGCTGCATACACTCTATATCTCATACCTGTATCTGTTTAGCAATCGCTGCGCTGTTTTCTACCTGGTACTGGGTTAGGCACCATGCTGCATATGAGGACCTGCGGACTCAACAAGCGCTCTTTCTATATTCCAAGTGACAACTGAAAGATGTCCCAAGCGCACTGCGAGGTAACAGATCCCAGAATGGGCCCAGCATGAATTTTGGCTGAGGAGAGTCTGCCAATGTCTCGACTGTAAGATTTCAGAGCGATACAACCCTCGCTTTTAGAAGCGCACAGGTCTCTGTTGCCCTAAATGTGGATTTTTAAGGCCAGGGCTCATCACCTGCTATTGGCAGATACTTGTGGCATTAGTCCTTTCAGCATCAGCTAATTTTCTCAGACACTGGTCCCCGCGGAGAAGTGCTGAAGGCTGAGAGAAAGAAGCCTTGTGTCACACCCACCTCCAGCACACCCTCAGTTCCTCCCTGCACAACCAGGCAGCGACACATCTCTCCCCCACAGCGGGCTCGCGTTGACAGGCACAGCCAGCCGGGATGGCCTCACCGGGGACTCGGGCCCCGGCCCTGCCGTCGGTCCCGGGCGTCCCCCCTCCTGCACACCTGCCTGCGGGCCAAGGAGGGCCTCCCACCGCGCCGCACACGGCACACGCGGCAACGGGGTCTTTCCCGGGGCCTCTAGAAGCTCCCGCCGGAGCGGGAAAGCGCCGAGGGAGGCGGCAGCCCCCTCAGCCGGCCGGCACCTCGCCGCAGCACCGCTGCCCGCCGGCTCGGGCCCTCCTCGCTCGCACCTGCCGCCGCCTCCCGCGCAGGGCAGGCGACGGCGGCAGAAGGCACCAGGACGGGGCAGAGCCGGCCGCACCGGCAGGACCCCTGCCCTGCCCTGCCCTGCCCTGCCCTGCCCCGCCGCCGGGGCCGCCCCCGCGGCGCCCCTCCGCGCCCTGCGGCCCGCCCGGCCCCCACCTGCCGCAGCCCCCGCCACCCGCCCTTCCCTCAGCGGCGAAGGCCCCGCCGGCCCCGGCCCGCGGCGGCCGCCCCCGCCGCCGCCCCTCACCTCGCCGCCGCCGCCGCCGCCGCCCGCGACGCAGGCCCAGGGCCGCCGCCGCCACCTCCATCCCGGGGGCCTCGCGGCCCCCCGATTCTCTAACGCCGCCTCCGCCCGTGCCGGGGCCGCCCCCGCCCGTGCCGGGCCGCCCACTGCGTCAGCTTCGTAAGGGCCGCTACGCACCCAGCGGTCGCCATGGCGACGGCGGGCGGCGCGCGGGGACGGGAGCGGGAGCGGGAGCGGGCTGGCGCGCCCCCTGGCGGGCCACTACGGCGGCGGCGGCGGCTGAGGCGGCGCTGAGGCGGCGCTGAGGCGCCGCGACACGACAGGGCAGGGCAGGGCAGGGCCGCCCTGACGGCGGAGGTGCCCGCGTCGCCCAGCGCGGGGCCTGCGCGACGGACAGGCCTGCGTGTGGGGCGGCGGCGACCGATCAGCCCCCCCCACCCCCCGGCTTCGCCGGCAGCGGTTTCCCTGAGGAAAGCCCCCCCACCCCGGCACCGAACAAAACCTTCCTTCGTGGCCGCCTCCATCCCGGGACTCGGCCCTCACCCTGCGGCCCGTTTTGGGGGCCAGAGCCGCAACCCAGCGCGCGAACGCTCGATGCGCCTCTCCCTTTTAAACATCCAGCACGGATAACCAGCCGCCTTTCGACCAAAACGCTTTGAATCACGCTGCCCCGCTGCCCGCGCGCGGACGCGCTCGCCCCAGGCGGCCTGCTCCCGGCCGCGGCGCTGGGCGCGAGGAAGGGCGGCGTCGGCCGGCGTCGCGCGCGGCGATGGCCTCGGCGCGGCACGTAGCAAAGCGTCCGCCGTTGCTGGTTTCTCCGGGCTTCGGAGCAGAAGTGCCGCAAAGCCTTTCCCGGCGGGAGCCAGCCACGTTCCCGCAGAGTTTCGGATTTGACGAGTCAACGCGTCTGAACGAAGCCTGCCGGAAAATTCTGGTACCAGCTGCGGTTTGCAGCAAAAAGATAGGCATTCCCGTCAACCCCGTCATCCACTCCAGCAGCCAAGGACAGGACTTAGCGGGTCGTATCACAGAAGTCTAGGAAAGGCAGCAAGACCAGCCTCCTGCGGCTGCGGATACAGGTCCTAGGAAACAGCTACGTTCACCCGGCAGGGCACAGCGGCATCTGCACTCGTGCCCATTCCTCATTAGAGCAAATAGGACACTGGTCTTCAAACAGCCAGCTCAGTGAATATCGCTGTACCTTAAAATAAAATAACCCAGCAGGACTATAGGTAGTAGAAAAATATATTCTGCAAAAACTGCTTTGAAGCTCTGGTATTCATTTATGCTGAGGTCTTTGTATACTGCTCAGGCATGAAATTACGCTTATGCTCTTTTTAAGTCCTTTTATCTTGTCAAACAGGTGTAAAGTGGCTTTGGTTTAGATGAAAAGCTGGTGTAAATATACTATTTAGACAAATCATTTTATCCCATATGTGGCACTTCCAAGGTCTTCCATCAGCACAAACCCTTCTCAGCAGACCCGTACCAGTCTGGTGGTCAGAGGCCCCCCCAAAAGCTCTGAAATGTAGAACAGATGGAAGCGACGTCTCATGAAAACTGACTAAAAATGACTATTTTATTAATGAAAATACAATCTGTAGCTGTTCAAGACTTCTAAATTCAAATAGTGGTATAGAGTATATACCATCCCAGATCCTGCAAACACTGTGCCAATTAATATACACAAGTCATCACATGCAATTAGTCTCATACAGTTCAAGCTTTCCACTTGTGAATGGTCCCAGCTGTCCATATCTGTAACTCAGCTCCATGAAAGAATTGCTGGTAAAAAGGACCAGACCATATTTATAGCACAGCTAGAGCAGCAGAGTACATTACAGCTATTGACATTTCTTTCTTTCAAGACACCTGAGGTAGTGACAACTTACAAGCTCAGGCTTCATTTTATGCAGTTCCATTTCCTTTATGCTCCCTCAAATATCCTCCGTCTCCGCCCGTACATGTAGGGCATTGCCTTCTACTGAATCCATGTGATGGCAGCTGGCAGAGCGCTTGGGGTACTAACTACTGCCAAAGGCAAAGCAGGAGGGGGAAAAAAAAAAGCCACTTGATTAAGAGATTAATGGGAGTGCATGAGCAGGAGAGATGAGAAGTTTGCTAAGCCCCAGAGACCCACTTCAGACCACCTGAAATGGATCCCCACCTACGTCCTCTACAGCAAGAACATTAACTTACAAGCTTCCCAGCCCAGGAACAAGCCCTTAGCTTTGAGGGCCTAGGACAACGGTATGGCAATGCACACGCATCAGTGAGAAATCCTACATCTTAGGAGGAACACAGGAGAGGGGAGTTACAGCAGCAAAGGAAGATAGCTATACATATGTTGTCCAGGTTATCACTGCAAATAGCTTGGATACGTGCTTATTCGGGTATGCTTATACAACCTGCCTTTTCACCAGGACACCACTTTTCCTGACAGACGAGGATGGGTTCCACGGTAAAACCTTTAGCAGCAACGGTGGCTTGATAAATTGCTGATAAATTCACTGCCCCCACTCACCCCGGACTATTTGTTTGGGCAGCCAAACTCTGCTGAAAAATAACCTACAAATAAAAGAGGGCAGGGGGCATTCTTTATTTTGTTCTTTAAGTTGAATCATGTACGTGCCACGATCACCCGAACGGGTATAGCATGGAGGCAGCTGTAGCAAGCTGGTATGTCACCAAGTCCTTGGAATCACTGATAATCAGTATCCAAGACAAGTAAGTTGTGAGGAAGCTTTTGTTTATTTTTCAGTTTGTTTTAGTTGCTACCACCCCCAAGCGCAGTACATGCAATTGCACTGTTCTTCAATCACGCTCCTGCTTGCCTCCCAGGTAAAGCCAGACAGTTCATTACTCTTATGGTAACAAGCCCTTCTCCTCCTTGGTCCCAATACTGCCAGTTTCCCTGAGCTGCTCCATAAGAATTGCAATAAAATTCAAAGGAAAAAAATATTAACAAAAAATCCTACATGGGACCCCATGTCCTGAGAGCAGAGCAATCTCCTTAACAGAGTGGTTCCAATAGCCAGGCTACCCAGACCTTCTCCAGTCTCCTGTCAAGTCCTGTGTAACACCATACCAAGCTAAACCCTGTCATCTCATCTGCAGCTGCAGACTTCCCGTGCCAGGTTCACCTCTGCCTCTGAGCAGAGCCTGGAGCGTGGAGATAACTTGGGTCACCTCAGTTCCCTCAACAGCTGAGCCTCCCAGACAGGAAACCCCTTTCCTGGCCACTGCCTGTCCTAACCTGTGCTGGAGTATGTACGTTCTCGAAGGTGGAGCATGTTCTTGAAGGTGGGAGAGGCAACAGAAAACTAATGGCATTTCATATGGCTAAATTCAAAGCATTGGCTGCATGAGGTGCCCTGGCAAGACATTTTTGTAATTTTTAAAGGGAAGGTTACTAGGGACAGGGCATCACCAAAAGATGAGGGATAATATTATGTCAATACTTCCTTCAGAGGGAAATATCCCAGTACCTCACATCCATGGTCCCTCGTTCCCTAGGTCCTTCATCATCCACTGTCAGATCTCCCTAGAAATTTTCTTTGCCTTGATGTCCACAAGACATAGCTGGAATCCCAGCACACACTATGTTCCAGGCTGGCTTATGTCTCCTCCTTTCTCAACACTCACCCTTCCCTTACACTTGGACAGTAAAACTCTTAAGGGAAGGGACTAACAGGTGTTAATGCACCCCCACTAGCTGCAGCAAGACCAGCTGTTTTAGCACTGCAGAGAAAAACAGCATTGCTCAAGTCTTAAGTAAACAGCACCATCCTAAAGAAGGTGCTTTTCTTGTGCTCAGCATGTTTGCAAAGATCTCCTCCAAGCTGGGCCAGGGCCTTCTGCAGATCCTCCAGGCACTAGGACATGTCTTTGAAATATAACGTGCTGATAAACCAAGCACAAAATCACTTCTCTACTCACTTCACCCCACAGCATCTGCTCCATACTGCATTCAAGACTGGGACATAACAGAACTCTGCATCCAGCTACACCTCCTATTTAATAAATGGCTCGTTAGCATTTTTTCAGGTATGTTTACAGCTAAACTAGCTATCAGCTGTATCCATGTAAAGACCCAGAGAGTTGCGCAAATCAAAGCAGGGGTACTGCCGACCCAAATACTCCATGGGTACTGCCATCTGTCAAACCACCCCAGGGTAGATGCTCAGTTTCCACTGGGGACAGAAATACAAACTCCCACTCAGTGCCTTGCCACCATTCTTGCCTTTCAAAAGGCTAGAGGCTGGTCTAACGTGGAACACCCTGGCTGGCCCGATTTGCTCCTGTCCCATCCAGTGTGCTTGAATCTGACCCCCGAAACAAGCCCATTTCTATTGCATGCCAAAACCCATTTCAGGGATGAGAGATCTATCCAGCCTCAACCAGTCTAACTTGGAGACTGATGCTCTGGAAACATAGAAGAAAGGACAAAGTCTGCTAGATCGACACCCTGAGGTTTCTAGACTGCTCCAGGAGCTGCAATGCCTCCCAGAATCAGTCAGGACAGATCAGGAGCTCATCTACTTGCTGCAGCAAAGAATTTCTCCCATGCATGCGCTGAAGAGACAGACCTGTTACTGAGGTGTACAGCAGCAACAAGAGTGATTGCATGGGCTTGGTGAGTGGGCCTGCCCAGAGAAAGCTGTGGGCAGGTCCCAGTACATCAGGGCTAGGAGACCTAGCAGGGCTGGAGCCTGTCCCAAAGCCTTGATGAATATCTACCTTTGTAGAACTTCATCCTGCTGCCCCACAAGTGTTCAGAATAGTACCCAAGGCTCTAGCTGGACCTTCTCGTGAGTGAGAGCTGCTCTGTCACTGCTCTTTGCCACTAGGCAAGGCAAAGATCACCATCCCATTACCCATTTGAACCCTGCACCCACCTGGTGCGTGCTTGTTATCTCACACTGCTTGTGAGATGGCATATTCCCAACCAGCTTGGCAGCTCCTTGTCTGGGCCACAGCTCTTCCCTTTTGCACTGTCGCAGATACCTGCACTAGTGGGTTGCCCATCTCGTGAGCAGGCTTCCCAGCTCTCCCTTGTTGGGTGAGACTGCCTTTCTAGTCACGAAGTTGCTTTCTCTTGGGCACTGCTTTGCAAGGATCTCCACCTTCTGCAAGCAATCTCTTACACCGGGAGCCGGGGCCACACATGCCTGTACAATGCTGCGGGTTCACTTTCGGCATATAGTAAATATATAAGTGTATTCATGTGTTTATTTTACTTTTTCTAGGCTTTTTGTCAAGGCCAGTTTCCCCCTCAGGTTGCATTTGGTAATTCAGCGCAGCCCTCACTGCTAATGATTCCAAGCACAAACTCGTCCTCCAGCTGCTTTTCTAACTTTGTGCCAGATCTAACTATGGAAGCCAAGACTCAAAGACTTGCTATAAATCCCTCCAGCACTGCCCCCTCCATGAACGTTATCCAGCATTACCCAAACTGTAACTCTTCAGCCCAGAAACTTCTTGCTGGTAAATAACCTTCTCCACTGAAGGTGAACATTAAATAACATTTCACTACAGTTGTTTCACTGCTGCAAAGTCTGGTTAGCAGTGCTCGGGGCCTTTTTCCTACCTATCAGCAGCAGGTGGCCTCTCTCCATCAGAGACAAGCGAGGTGCGTGGTTAAAGCAGTGCTCCAGGCTTTAGTACCTCTGCCGTCAGCTTCTGCCTCTGTTTCACAGTCCCTCTTGGATCTTGGACAAACCTCTTGATGTCAGCAAGCCTTGCTTTGCCACATGCTGAAGTCTTCTTTTTCTCCTTGGATTGTAAAGCCTTATGGTTTTGAGGGAAAAGGAAGCAGAAAAATGATTCCTAGAGGCTCAGAGGCAAGAAGGCAAATGCAAGCCCACAGCTCACGATCCTGGGGACCTGATTCATGACTTTTTGTTTACAGTGCTGGCAACCCAGCAGAGACCCTGCCTTCCTTACAAAACTGCCTAATTCAGGTGTGATAACATATAATTCTCTTCATCTGCTCAACCTCCTTAAATTCCTGTGTGCTCTCTTACTTCTCCTCACCACCTACCTTTCGAATGCCCTTGGCTCTATCCTCATTGCTAAAACCTCATTTGAAAGAAGAGCTCTAGCCCAGAAATGAATCAGGATATTTAACAAGAGCTTTAGGAACGTGGGATGAATTCACCCCCACAAACAGGAGAGCTGGCCTTTTCCCAGGACTCTGCAGGACTTGTTCAGGTTGCACTAATATAGCTTCCATGCAGAAAAATGCTAGTCAAGATACCAAATCATGAAAAATTGCCTCATGGGATGACAGAGAAAGAGCTGTTTCTTGATTCCTAGTGGCTTGTTAACCTTCTGCTATGGGAACCACTGCAGCAGGGTAGGAAGGTTTATGGTTCAGCTGCGTTGTGCCTGTCAGTGCTGGGTCTGAGGAACACAGAAGCATCTGAGGTGGGCCCAAGAGCCAGCTACTGTTTTTCCACCGTATGCACAGGCCATGGGGACACTTCCCTTCTGAACTGGTGTTCCCCCAATGGAGGGGAAATGAAGAGAGAAGCAGTCTTAGGCTAGCACTAAGTTTGACTCTTTCTCACCAAGCAGCGCCTGCTGCCTCCCAGACTCCCTAGGAAGCAAGAGGGACAGCAAGCACCGCTGTCAGATGCAGATGCTGCACGGAGGATGCAGACACTGCACAAAGGATGCCACTCCTCCCCATTTGCTCTGTCTCCGGCCATCAGTCAGATGCAATTAAAAAGCAGCAGCTGGAGCCAGGACACTTGGATAATTTTATTAGGTCAATTGCACTACCATCTCTGTTTGCTTTGGAACCCGAGTAGTGCTTATGGAGCTTGTTTCTAGAGGTGATTCTTAACAGGGCTTCGGCAGGTGTGCTGAACCAAAAGGTTTCAGATCAAGGATTCCTCCTCCCTGGGTCTTTTTCTGCCTCCTTTTCCACACTGTTTACACAAGGCTGCAGAACAATCCCTCAGTTCTCTAGGACCTCAAAGACCTTTCTAAACACAGTTGGCTTTAGTTCAGCTCTGACCTGGCAGAGGGAGAGTCTCCGCTCTTGGCTGGAGAATGTGCTTCCCGTTGAGATCCTAATTCTCCCAACACTGTTGGTTAGAGCACAGCTCCTCCACACAGCTGTGCACAGAGGTCTTGGGATCACATCCACTCAAGCAGATGGGAGAGGAGCCTAGGGACAAAGCAGAGGTTGCTATGAAGACTGGTATCCTGGAATAATTATCCTACAAATAATTTCCCAGTTTTACATTGCAGACAGCAGTTCCCTTTTGTACAAGCCCATGAGCAGCAGGATGGTATCACATCCTCCCTCCCTCAGAAATGCAGTTTGTTGAGTACTTACAGCAGCAACAGAGACAGGTCACCACTGTGCCTTAAGTCTCCAAGATGGTCTTGGTTCTGCTAAGGCAGTTTCCCTCCTGGTGGGTCTCTCCTTCAGGACCTCTCTGGCAAAGCCCTGTTTTGCAGCAGTGAGAGCTGCAAAGCGCTGTTTAGTATCATGGTGTGCCAACAGCCTCACCCTCGTCCCCGAGGCATGAAGCAGCCCAGCTGAGATGTATGTGTCCAGGTGGCCTCTAGGAGCTTCCCTCACCGGTCAGGACCCATTTCTGATGGGAGAAGAGCAACAAAACCCAGGGTGTTCCTTCCTTATGCACCTTTGGGTGGAACCGTGGCACAGGGAAATGGTGCAAAGAGCCATAAGCAGCAAGCCACATGGGGGGAAGGTGAAGCAGCAAGGCTGTCGAGGCTAACGTGCTGCATCTCAAGGGGTGCAGAATTCCTTTGCCAGTTCGTTGCCTCGTGCCGGGAAGCAGAGACAGCATAAGGCAGGGTGAGCCTGAACAGGCGATGCTGAAAATCCAGAGCTGTATCAGCTCTGCCCAGAGCAGGGGCAGAGATGATGGGTGGGCAAGCTGCTGGCCACCTCCATGTTGAGAGGATGAGGTTATGACCCCCTGAGCCTCCAGCTGTGCCCTGTTCACCTCAGTTGCTGTAGTTCAAGCTGTTTTGTTCTGGAAGTCACCCATTTCGTACCCACATCATTAGCCAAAACAGCAGCCATCAAATTAACACATGCCCACAGCTCCAGTTCCACCTCTCCAGTCCTTACCTTCCAAAGCCACTTCCCCAAGAATTATTATTTAAATCTTTACCCTGCTGCAGCAGTAGGCGAACAAATGGGTCAGGGCCCAGCCGTGCTGCAGAGACATGAGTAGTGCCAGTTCATATTACCAGACCTGTGCATGCTGGAAAACAAGACACAGGCTGAGGAGGCAGCACTTGGATCAACATGAGGCCAAGAGAGAGGGAACTGGAAAAGAACGGGCTATAAAGAAATACTCAGCAGCTCAGGCTCAGCTGGTACCCGGGGAGGCAGGAACAGCAACCAGAACCTGCCCAGAACGTGAGCAAACACGGAGACCATCAAAATACGAACACAGATGTCCCTGTGCAGGGGAGCGTTGTGTTTCTAGGTAAGAAACCGTGCAATACCGACAAATGAGAGGGATCCAGAGAGCCAGACACAAGAGAACAAAGGGAAACGAGAGAGGGTCCGACAGCCAGGATCTGCTTTAGATACCTAATGAACAAGAAGGAAAGGATGAGTGGTTGCTAAGGGAAATGGGACAGATGGCTGGCACAGAGAACTTGCTGACTCTTGGAGAGTCAAAACTCTGATTTTGGGGGGGGGGTGGTGGTGTTTGGGGGGAGAACAGGCAAACACGCGGCAACAAAAGTAAAACCACCACCACTTCCTCCTTCCCCTTTGCCTCTAAGCGTTGAGATTGATCATTTCTTAATGAAAAGGTCACGCAAGCAGTGGGAGAGGAGATGGACGGAGCGCTTTAGCTCATGGAGAGCTCTCCCACCTCCAGCCCCTGCCTGCCCTTCAGCATGCTCTCCTTTTCACAAGGAGGCCACGGAAGCCAGCAGCATCGCCACCACCGCAGACCTGGCAGCTGAGGAGCGGTGGGTACGCCGCATGCGGATCACAGCACTGCTGCGCAACAGCAGGCCCTGGGACAGCGACAGGGCAAAGTCACAGCTCCGAGAGAGAGGAAAGCCAAGGGATGCTGGCTCTGGAGATCTGGCTGTCTGTAAAATAGCATACCTCCTGGACATACTGTCTCTGAGACACATTTACACCTCTCCCTGACATTTAAAACCATCTGAGCCTTTTTGGCTTCTGCTGCTGTCATCCCCGTGCCAGGTCTTTTCTGGCTCCAAAAGTCTCCAACTTGGTTTCCCTGCAAATGCAGCCCTCCCAACAGGTCTCAGATCTTGGTGGCAGAACAGGGGGAAGCAGGGAGACGGCGGGAGTTTCTGCCACCGTGTGATTTGCTAAGGGTGGGAAGGGTGCCAAGAGTCTGTCAAATCCTGATGGCCATAAACAAATCTCTGAAGGAAAGAGATAAAAAGGAAAAAAAAAAAAAAAAAAGAACTTGGCAGCAAAGAAAGCAGAGCTCACAAACCAAGACATGCACCACTGTGTAAGGCTGAACAGAGCGTCTCTGTGCTGGGGTTTGAGGGATGTGATGTCTAACAGGCAGAGCTCTGGGTCTTGGGGGACCTGTGCTCCCTTCCCAGCTCTGACCTGGCTTCTCCTGCCACCCTGGATGAGACCAGGTTGCCTCCCGTCATAACCCCCGCAGCTGGCAGCGCAGCAAGGGCCTAAAACAGAGAAACCTGCAAATTAAGGGAGGGCCCCGGGGCAGCGAGCATGGCACCGTTATCCAAACCACTGCCAGGGATGCCGCTTGGACTTAAAATCATCCCAGAAGGTTAATGAGGACCTGCAGATCTTAGCAGTTCAGCGAGCAAGTGCGCAAATGGGATCCTCGCCAGGTTCCCAGCAGGCCCATGTACACGCGCATATACACACACCGAGTACTCAGGGGAGAGTCCTGAACAGCAGGGACAAGATTAACCACTTTGCAGGATTGTTCTGTTCATGCTGCCAAGCAAGAGAAGAAGAATTTGCTCTGGCCTTCTCCGTGCTGTACACATCCAGCCGCAGAGCACCTTCACTTTCCTTCTGCATGGACCTGCAGCTGCACTAGGATCCATGCAAACAATTCTCCTGCACCGGGAATAACAGCAGACAATGCTATGGAAAACACCCTGGGATATTTTGAGGCAGCTGATGCTCAGCAGAAGAAAGATGCACCACCGACAAGGCAGGAGGTGGAACATGCCACCATCAGTCTTCAGCTTTGCTCTGCCCAGTGTGAGATATCCTCAGGCCACTGTGGATTAACAGGGCCTGTAGCAGGGAGGGGGAAGATGACATTAAGTGTGAGAGCCGGCTAGGAGCCGACTCGCTGGGACTGTTCAGCTGGCTGTGTAGGCAGCTACATCTTGGAGCTGCGCGTGAAGAAGCTGCATGTATTGCCAGCTACCATGCTGGGTGCCAAACTGCCACGGCTGCTGTTGAGATGAACCCACACAAACAAACAGACATTTGGACAAGCCAAGCAGATATATTATACCAGCATTGTTACCCTGCCATGGGCTGTCGCTGGACTGGCAGCTCTCCGGCTTGTCCTGGTGGTCCTGTAGGGGTGGAGAAGTCGTCAGCACATCTTGTCCCGGTACATCAGGGCGACGGGGGATTTGCCAGGGGCACAGTCTCCTCCCTTACAGGCTCTTTCTTTTGTGCCTGCGTGACACCAGCTTTAATTCAAGTTCAGGCCTGTAGCAGCAAACACGAAGCCAGGCACAGGCTTTGGGTCACAGAGCCAGAAGAGAGCAGAGCTTGGCAGCCAGGCTAGCTGGGACCACCCTTCCTTTCTCCTCTGGCCCCTAGGCAGTGGCAAGTCCCGTGCACGCAAGCCCCCCACCCCACCTGATTGACCGATGTCAGTCACATGGGACCTGCTGACTGCAGCATGGCCAGACTGATCTACACCACTGAGGATTTGGTCCACAGACTCCCGGCTGCTTGCTGGAGGAAACTCCTCCGGGCAGGAGCAAGGTAACACTTCCCACCCTGGTTTGGCATCACCAGCGCAGCAGAGACCTGGCTTCACAAGGCTGTGATTTCCTCCTTTCTGTCCCATCCGTGAAGACCCAGTGCCTTACCTGCAGGGCTAGGACTTGCCCAGCACTGGCTAGGTGCCCACCAGCCCACGTTTCCTGCTGGCCCTTGCCCAGCCAGAGGCACGTATTCAGGAATGTTGCTCTCCCTAAAAAGAAGGTGCCACTGAGGCTGCTTCCACTTACTCCTCCCAAAGCAGCCCCTTCAGCCCTGCCAGGTGGCCAATGCTGCATGCTTGGCAAGGAGCCACCTGCTTGACAAGGGAGCCTGGATGCTTCTGGAGCATGGGCTGCTCCAAGGAGCTCTGCAAGGAACGAGGGCTTTTGTTCAGGGCCACTGTCCTGACGGAGACCAAGAAGAGGCAGAGCCGCAGGCAGCCCCTTGGCTGCTCGCTCCCTCCAGAGCTCCTTACTGGGCTCACCGTGTCCTTCCACACACACCAGGATGGTCAAGCCTTGCCTCTTGGCTTGTTGTTCAGGGCCACCAGCTGACCACCCAGGCCTGGCTGAGGCAGCCTCCTCTGGAGCAAGCCTCCAGCACAAAGCACCAGGTGCCCACACGGCGAGGACCCCCATCCCCCCGTTCCCAATCCTGAAACCTCAGCCTAGGAGTCTGGGGCCAAGCAGATGAGATGTGCTTTTCTTGCATGCCCTCACCCCACCTCCTTCCAAGCAGGACAGCTCTGTGCGACAGGGACGACGTTTACAGGGACCAAACCAGCCTGCTGACTTGTGGGACGCGATGTCACTGAGGGCCACAGCCCAGCTCTTATGCCACCAGCCACAGCCATGCTTGGCCCTCACACTAATAGTCCAGACTACCCTGTCTCTGCCCAATTGATGATAGCTCTGGGAAGGCAGGGCTGCAACCCTATTGGGATAGCTTAGATAAGTGCAGCACAGAGACAGAGGGTGCCGACCCCAGCCCAGCACCTCACTGGCAGGAAGCTGCCTTAAAAATAAGGGCATAAGTGTTTCAGAAGACGTTGGGAGAGCCCACGCATGACCGGCTGGGCATTCAAGCACGGTAGAAGTTCACTCAAGCACAGAAAGGCTCAAGTCTCCTTTCTGCGACCTCTCCCCTCACCCCATTACCACCAAGGTACCGAAGACATGCGCAAAAATAAATGCAGAGCGGGAGGAAAAAGGTGCTTTCCCAAGCCCTTTGCTTTCCTCTGCCCACGTGTCCCAGAGCTCTCCCCCATATCCACAAGGACTTTGATGCCCTCCATCCCCTTCTGCCTGTCAAGCCCATCTCCTGCCAGCTGCCTGGGTGGTCCTTTGGGCAGCCCTTCCCCTTCCCCACCAGGCGCAGCAGCGGGAAGCAAAACCCCCTCCTCGCAGGCAGAGGGGCAGGCAGTTGTGCCCTCTCCATCTCTGGTGGCCCCATCCCCAGGGGCCAGCGGGGAGCACGGCAGCGGGGCTGCTGGCTGCCTGGATGTCGGCGCAGCAACACGGGCTGTGACAGGGTTGTCCTGCAGATGAGCCTGGCAAGACGTTAAGAGCCTGATTTTCAAAATTAGGCTCATGTAATTACTCATCCAAAAAAAAACGCCAGCCTCAGCTGCTCACAGTGACACCAGTCATGCAGCCAGCTCTGCGCGGTTGTAGCCTGCTAGAGCCGACTCGTCACCTGAGTGTTCTGTCGCTACGGCCGTTCACAGAAAAAGCGGAGCACAGCACCTGCCCTCCTGGCCTCTGCCTTAATAACCAGGTGCTAACGTTTGCCGAGGTCTTTTCGACAGCAGCTTGCTGCCGTCAGCCCGGGAGCCAGCGCAGGCACGAGGTGATACCGCACGGTGCTCCGGGGGCTTCTGGCCCAGCTGCTGCATCAGAGAGGGGCAGCCGTGCCGCACGCCGAGGAGCCGTGCAGCAGCGGCGGGGGGAGCGGGCTGGGGAGGGAGAAGGGGCCAGCCCCTCCTGGGGGGTTGCTCCGCCGACGCAGCCCCCAGTGCTGCGCGGGCACGGGAGCTCTAACGGAGTCTCCTCGAAGCAGTTTCTTGCCTGCTCGCCGGCCCCATTAACTGCGACACTGACTCATCCTCAGCACTCCTGCTGCCGGTCTCGCTCCAGATCTTATCTGCCGGTAATGTGATCGCATCTCTCTGCCTTCTACCCCGTCGTCGCTCTCTCTCTCTCCCAGCCCACTTGGGAAGCCGGAGCTGGGAACGTCGCTATTTCTGCAAGCCGGCTGCGTGCACCTCCAAGCTGGAGGCCGGCCTGGGGTACCAGAGGTGCGCCGCAAGGGCCACGTGCACCCAAAGAGTCCTCTTCCCAAATCAGAAGAGCACCCTTCCGGCGGAAGGGCCACAGCCTACCTGCAGAGGTAACGTTGCAGTGGTGCTCCAGGCAGCACAGCGGCCCTGTGCCATGGTTTGGTGTTGGGCCGCAAAAGGCATCGGCAAACGAGAGCAAAAAAAGTCCTTTACGGCAACGCAGCTGGGTTCTGCGTGCAGGGGCTGAACCTCCAGCAGTCAGGACAGGAGCGGTTTGGCTGGAGCTGGGGCTCCCACAAGAGCAAGCACCCTGAATGCTCTTTTATCCACGCGACTCCGCAGGCGCTCATCCGTACCAGGTGAGATGCTTGGTGCACACCCGGACCGGCAAGAGAGGGCAGCTGGATCTCTGCCCTCCCTTTAACGCATCACCAGCGAAAGCAGAGGGGAAAAACTCTTTACGGAAGGCTTACTGGCAGTCCGCGCAGGAGAAGTGAAATTCGGAGCGAGTAATTCTCCGTCCCGTGACTGCCAGACATGCTGGGTTTGGGAAAGGCTACGCAGCGAGCCAGTGCCGCAGGCAGGCACTAAACGTTCACATGCAGCTGCTGATTGCTCTGGTCCACGTGCAAACGGTTGCAACACGCAGGGAAGCCCCAAAACCACCAACAACCTCCCAAGCCCGTATCCAGGAGCGTTCAAAGGCCGGGGCGAGGGACGGGAGCCCCTCTGCAGAGCATGGGGGGGGGGCTGTGCCGTTCCCGTCAAGTCCCAAACCAAGCGGCTCCGCGTGGGGACGGGGGACGGGCTCAGCGAGGGCACTTGGAGGCTAATTTGCACGCCGCCGCCCCAGCCGCGCGTAGGTGCAATGCAGAGGCAGAGGCGGCTGATGAGGAAGCTCACGTAGCTGCTCGCATCTGTGACCTAGATACGCCGGCACGCTCCACTCCCCCGTTTTGCCACCTGTGTAATCCGGAGGGCACGAGCGGGGCTGCGGAGGGGCTTTCTGCCAAGGGGCCGTAGAGGCCAGCTTCTCCGTCTCCGGGCCGTCCCCGTGGCCCAGAGACCCCGGGGACCCCGCGGGGACCCCATGCCTCTCCCCTGCCTCCCGGAGGGGGCTGCTCCATCCGGCGCCCCCCCTCCCCGTCCCGGTGCTGGTGCTGGGATGGCAGCAAGGAGGGGGGGGGGGGGGAGAGTGCGGCAGCCCTCCCCAAACCCACCCCAAGGGGTTGCCCCCCACTCCTGGCAGGGGGACGAGGCCACCTGGGATCAGCCTGGCCCTGCCTGTAGGGTCTGAGGAACGCGGGACGAAGGTGGCGAAGGACGGAGTGGGCTGCGCTGGAATATTCCAGCATGGCCAAACTCGGTTCCCCTGTCTTTGCCCGCTGCTTTTTAAAGCGCGTTTCCCTTGGGATGATGCAGCTAATTTAGCCAGAGGTCGGTCTCTCCGGGTCAGGGCTGAGGAAGGATGCAAATGGGACAGCTTTCTATAAAAAGACACACACGGATATGCCTTTTTTTTCGTAGCCAGGTATTGATTTTTCCTTGCGTGTCTATAACTGGAGGTTACTGTGTTGGGGGGGGGGGGGCAGCTCTGCCCGCACGGGACCCAGCTCCCCCCCCTCTGCCCATGCCCGGGCGCGAGCCCGTGCTTGGTGCTCGTAGCGGGTGGCAAGGGTGAAGAAAGGCGGCGCGGCCACGCTGCCGGGTATCCCGCAGCGGAAGCGGCCCCCCCCCCCCCCCCCGCCTCAGTCCCCCTCCTCCCTGCTTTGCCAGCCGGCCATGCCTGGGCACGGCACAGCCCCTGCCGCCTCTGCCATCCTAGGCAGGGACGGGGGGACAGGCAGCGCGCGGAGCCGCAGCGCGCTCGGCACAGCGGCGTGAAGAAAAGGGGCACGGCACCGTGGAAATGCAGCCGCGCACAGCTCTGAGGGTCCCGGTTGCTCACGTTCCTCCTCCTCCTCTGCCCCTCTTGTTTTAAAAAGCCTTTGCTAGCAAGGAAAGAAAAAAAAGAAACTGCTGCCACTAGCAGAAGGGATTTTTCCGCTCTCGCTGCTCCTGCCCGACTCCCCAAACACGTATTCAACCAGGGGCCACGGCCTGAAATCATATTTCATGCATTAGCTTAATGCCTTACTGGAAGCAGGCAGAAATCCTACCCTGACGACGCACCACGTGGAGGGGCTATTTTGGGGTGGCTCTTGGCTCCGTTTACCAAGTGGCCCATTCCGGCAGGGCCCTTGCGGGAAGCAAACGTGGATGCAGCTCTGGCCCCATCGCAGGCAGCTGGGAGCAGCCAGCCCTGAGGACGCCGTGCCGGTGGCAAAGCCCTCCTGCTGTGCCGCACAGGCAGAGGGGATGTCCCAGGACAGCCCCGGGAACCGGCAGCCTCTCCACAACCTCCCGTGGGCCGAACGTGAAGGCAGAGAGCTGCCGGGGCGCGAATGAAGCAGCAAGTGCCGTAGCTCTGCCGCGGTGCTGTTGGGCGACAGCCCTCCTTTCCCAGGACATCAGGGTGCCAAGACCTCACCTGGGCTCCCCGAAGTCTTGGAGAGCAACTCATGAAAGGCTGCTAAGGGCAAAGGAAGATGCAACCCCCCCGGCTGCTGGAAGGGCCTGAGACAAAGCTGCCAGAAAAGGCTGGAAAAGCACGGAGCGGGCATGCCCTGCTCCTGTGCCCCCCCCCTTGGCTGCTGCGGGAGATGGGCACAGAGGCAACGCTGCTTTCCGGGTCGACCCGGGGCAGCTGCCGTCCCCTTGCTAAGGCAGCACGGTCAGGGCGGCACGCACACGGGGCTCCAGGGCCGGAGGGGACGGCACCTCCTTCCTCGCCCTTCCTCGTCCCTCGGCTCCCATCGGCGGGAATTCTCCGCGGGAGCCACCAGGAGGCGCCTTCGCACCGCGCCGGCTCCCGGCGCTCGCGGGATGCTGCCCGGGGCCGGCGGGAGCTGGGCTCCATCCCCATCCCCATCCCCATCCCCACCCCCATCCGCATCCCCATCTTCATCCCCATCCGCATCCCCATCCCCATCCCCATCCGCATCCCCATCTTCATCCCCATCCCCATCCGCATCCCCATTCCCATCCCCATCTTCATCCCCATCCGCATCCCCATCTTCATCCCCATCCCCATCCCCATCTTCATCCCCATCCGCATCCCCATCCCCATCCCCATCCGCATCCCCATCTTCATCCCCATCCCCATCCCCATCCCCATCCGCATCCCCATCTTCATCCCCATCCGCATCCCCATCCCCATCCCCATTCCCATCCCCATCTTCATCCCCATCCCCATCCCCATCTTCATCCCCATCCGCATCCCCATCCCCATCCCCATTCCCATCCCCATCTTCATCCCCATCCGCATCCCCATCTTCATCCCCATCCCCATCCCCATCTTCATCCCCATCCCCATCCCCATCCCCATCCGCATCCCCATCTTCATCCCCATCCACATCCCCATCCCCATCCCCATCCCCATTCCCATCCCCATCTTCATCCCCATCCGCATCCCCATCTTCATCCCCATCCCCATCCCCATCTTCATCCCCATCCCCATCCCCATCCCCATCCGCATCCCCATCTTCATCCCCATCCACATCCCCATCCCCATTCCCATCCCCATCTTCATCCCCATCCGCATCCCCATCTTCATCCCCATCCCCATCCCCATCTTCATCCCCATCCCCATCCCCATCCCCATCCGCATCCCCATCTTCATCCCCATCCACATCCCCATCCCCATCCCCATCCCCATCCCCATCTCCATTCCCATCCCCATCTTCATCCCCATCCGCATCCCCATCTTCATCCCCATCCCCATCCCCATCTTCATCCCCATCCGCATCCCCATCCCCATCCCCATCCACATCCCCATCTTCATCCCCATCCCCATCCCCATCCCCATTCCCATCCCCATCTTCATCCCCATCCCCATCCCCATCTTCATCCCCATCCGCATCCCCATCCCCATCCCCATCTTCATCCCCATCCGCATCCCCATCCCCACCCCGCGCCGCCCCTTCGGGTCGCCGCGCTTCCCGCCAGGCTCTCCCGCGGGAAGCCCCCGGGAAAGGCCGGATCTGGGCAAGAGCTTGCTCTCCCAGCGGGATTGCGGGGGGGGACGGGACGCGAGGGATGGCGGGCGAGAAGCAGGGGCGCGCTGGCTGCACGGGCAGCCCGAGCCGAGGCCCCCAGCCCTGCCGCCACGGGGCTGGGAACACCCTGGGCGAGGGGCAAGCGCAGCCCTGCGCCTGGGCTCGCGGCGCTGCCGTTGGGAAGCGCTGGGAGCAGCGGGGCTGGACGACGGTCCTTACCACGCCACGGGCAAAGAAAGAGATGCGTGCGGGTGTTGGAGCTAACTGGCGCAAGGACTTTGCCCCCGCTGCGGAAGCAAGTTATTCCCGGCAGCTTGCCACCCTCTTCGATGGCCGAGCGCGGGTCAGCGCTCACGCGGGCTGCTCCGCGGTGCTCCTCCTCCTCGCCGCCGGCGAGCACCCAGGAGCCCGAGCTGGCCGTGTGGGACGGCCGGGGGCCCGCCGCGTCTCGTGGCCCTGCCGTGCGCGGGCGCCTCGTCGCGCCTGGGCTCCGCAGCGCGAAAGCGCTGCTCAGCGGGCGGAGGGAGCGGGGCTGAATTACGGCTCTCACCGGCTCCCCACGAGCGAGTGAGAGGCGGGTGATCGGCCCCGTGGGAGAGGAGCCTGCACACGGGGGCGCGAGCCTGCTTCCCTCCCCCCCCCCCCCCGGGGCAGCTAACGAGGGGCCGTTCTCCGCCGCGGGGACCAGCCGGCTCTCAGGGAGCCCCGGCGAGTTCCCGGCCGCCTGCGCCGCGCCGCACCGCACCGCTCGGCCCCTGCGAGAAGGCACCCACCGGGGGGGTGGGGGGAAGCGTCGCGGAGCGAGACGGCAGCCCCCCTCTCCCCCCGGTGCCCGGGGGCATCTGATTTCTCCCTGACACCATCAGTAAAGCCCTGCTAAATCGGGCGCCCGGCTTTTGGGGGGGGGGGGGGTGGGAGGATTTGCGTCAGCGGGTGACACTTTTAGCCGGGGAGGGGGGACTCCGGGTTGGGAAGCAGCTGCCGGTTGAGTCACGCGCGCAGAGGGCTCCCCGAGGCGGCCCGGCACCGCCGGCAGCCCCCCGAGCGAGGCCCCCGGTGCCCGGGTACGTGCGGGGGGAGAGAGCGAGCGAGCACGGGAAGCACGGGAGCGTGGGGAGCTGCCCGAGCTCCCGCACCGCCGGAGGCGCTTCCCGCCAGCTCCCGGCTCCGGCGTGGGAGCCGCCAGGCTGGAGCAGCGCGTGCCGCCCCCCCCCTGCTCGGCCGCCCCCCGGGGCCGGAGCCTGGCCTGACCCCCCCCTTCCGTGCCGCCCGGCAGGGACAGTGAGCCCCAGCTACGGATGAGGCTTGGAGGGGGGGAGGAGATGGTGAAAATCCTCAGCATCCCAAACCACATGCTTGGTCTCGTTAGGCTTCGCGGAGCCTCCTGGTTAAGCACGGGGACGCAGCTCCTCGTCGCTCCCTTCCCCTCCCGCCCCATCCCCTCCCCTCCCCTCCTCTTCCATCCCATCCCCCCCACCCCATATCCCCTCCCCTCCCTTCCCCTCCCATCCCATATCCCATCCCATATCCCATCCCCTCTCATCCCATCCCACCCCATATCGCATCTCCTCCCCTGCCCTCCCCTCCCTTCCTATCCTCTCTCATTCCCTTTCATGCTGCACCCCCTCCCCACCCTTCCCCTCCCATATCCCCTTCTCTCCCATCCCCTCCCTTCCCCTCCCATCCCATCTCATGCCACCCTCCTCCATCCCATCCCATGCTATCTGCTCCCATCCCCTTCCTTCCCCTCCTATCCCATCTCGTGCCTCCCTCCTCCATCCCATCCCCTATTCCCTCCCCTCTCCTCCCCTCCCATCGCATCCCATGTCTCATCCCCTCCTCACCCCTCTCATCCCATCCCCCCCTTCATCCCATTCCACATCCTGTCCCATATCCCATCCCCCTTCCCACCCCTCCCCTCCCCTCCCTCTCATCCCACCCCTCCCCTTCCTTCCCCTCCTATCCCACCCTCTTCCATCCCATCCCATCCTGTATCCCGTCCCGTAGCCTATCGAATCCCATCCCATCGCCCGCCAGGAGGGCTTTCTTCTGAGCCGGTAGAGAAAATCGGCCTCGGGGCCAGCCCTGCCCGGAGGGGTGGAAACAAACCCCAGTCCCCGCGCCCCGAAAGCGGACGGGGCTGTTCTTCCTCCCCCCCGCCCCCCGAGTTCGGGGCAGGCTGCCTCTGACGAGGGCCAGGCGCTGCAGAGCCCGGTTAAACGCTGGCACTGCCCCAAAGCGCGCGCATCCGGGGCCCGAAGCGCCTTCTTTGGGATGCAGTCAGGAAACGGCAAGGAGTCTTCGCTGCTGCTTCAATTCCCTCCTCCAGCTCCTGCATATGTTTTCCGACACAGCCGTTGTTAGCTGCGCGACCGCGCTCCGTCTCCTCCCGCCGGCTTGCTGGCTTGCCGGGGACGCCGGCGCACGGCCCGGAGCTGGCTGCGGCCGACGCCAGGACCCGACCGCCGGCGTCCGGCTCCCTCGCGGGGAAGCAGGGAGAGTCGCGGCGCCGGGACAGGCGCTGCGTGGACGCTGCAAAGCCACGCTTAGGCCATCGGACAAACGGGCCCGTCTCGAGATACGCTCCCGGGCTCGCAAATCCGGTTGAAGCCAGCAGGCGCTCGGCGGCGCTGGCAGTCTAGGCGCCGTCTCCCGAAGCCTATTTTGGAAGTTAGGCAGCGGAACGGGTGCCAGGACCCGTCCGCCAGCGACGCACAAGGACGGCCGGCTCGCCGAGGAATGCTGGGGGGGGGGGGCAGGAGGCGCTGGGAGAGCGTCCCATCCGGCCCGCTCGGCGCCGGCGCCGGCGCCGGAGCCTCGCCCTGCGCTCCCCGCTGCGCGGGGAATTGCTTTTCTCCACCGCGCGGGAGCCCGGCAGGCCCGCTCGCTGGCAGCCCATATGGCGCGCTCGGCAGCGAGGCGCAGGCGGAGCGGCGGGGACGCGGGAGCGTGCTGCGCGAGCTGAAGGAGCCGGGATGCTGGGCATCTGTTAGGAGCCGCAGGGGCCTGGTGGGGGGGGGGGGGGCGGACGGACGGACGGACGAGCGTAACGGTGTCACGCACCGGCTCACGATCCTCGGAGCGGCGGGTTGCCAAAAGCACGCAGGGCTGTAACAGCCCCAGCATCTGGCGGGAAGCGGCTCGGCCGCTGGAGCTGCAGGAGCAATGCCGGCGCTGGGTCCCGGCCGCGGCAGCTGGGGACCCCCCGTCCCTCCGCGGCCAAGGGAGCATCCGGAGCAGGGCCGGGGGACGGACCCCCCCCCGCTCCCGCTCGCCGCTCGGGGGGCTGCCGGCGGTGCCAGGCCGCCTCGGGGAGCCCTCTGCGCGCGTGACTCAACCGGCAGCTGCTTCCCAACCCGGAGTCCCCCCTCCCCGGCTAAAAGTGTCACCCGCTGACGCAAATCCTCCCACCCCCCCAAAAGCCGGGCGCCCGATTTAGCAGGGCTTTACTGATGGTGTCAGGGAGAAATCAGACGCCCCCGGGCGCCGGGGAGAGAGGGGCTGCCGTCTCGCTCCGCGACGCCCGTCCCCGGCGCGGAGCCCCCTGCAAGGCGATGGGGGGGTGGCAGGGAGCTGCGGCACACGGTGGCACGCGGGGCAGGGTCCCTCCAGGCTCCTTGCAGCGCGCACCTGGGAGCCATCCCCGCAGTCCGGCCGCCCGGCGAGCGGAGCAGCCGGCCATAACGGGTTATTAGGGCCGCGTGAAGTGTCCGCTTCCCGGCGATTGCGCTGAGCGTGGTCATTACCATTTCACAGCTGCTAATCCCCTTGTCACCGGCTATCTCCGCTCGCTGGCTGCTCAGGCACGGTGCAAAGCTGCGGCCCCCCCCTCCCTCCTCCGCTCTGCCCCGGAGCCTGCAGCCGGAGAGCAGCCCCCAGCCCGCCGCAGGGACTCTGCCGGCTCGGGTCGTTCCCATCCAGTCCATCCCCAAAGCACGCGGGTTAGCCCGGGCATGGCAGCACAAGGCCGTGGGGCTACCATCCGCTCCTCTCCTCCCCTCCGGCTTCGGCCACCAGCTGTGGCTGTGCTCTCCACCCGTCCCCGAGCCCGGGTGCCCTTGGGCTCCCGTCTCTCCGGCTCCCCTCGTTATCCCTGTGCCCGCTGCAGCTGGTTTGGACGCCGCCGGCAGGTCTCCGCGCCGGCAGATCCCATCATTCCCAAGGGAGCTGGGTGTGACGCGAAGCTGCGGGCGTCCTGGCAGACCCTCCGCGGGCTCGGCCCTGCCTGCAGCCGCTCCTTGGGCAGAGGGCTCCCGGCGGGCGAGCGCTCTTGGCTCCACCACCGGTTGCTAATACATGCGGAGGCATCTTTATCTGCTTGGTAAGGGTCCAACTCCTTAATGTTTGTGCTACGGCACTGGAGAGCAACCGCCTGGCTGAAACGTACAGAGCCTCTTCGCCCCGTGCTCCCTTATCTCCTTCATCTGTGATTACATTTAAGGAGGCTATTAGGTGGGCTTGGCACGACCTGTTCTTAATGAACCTGGGCTGCTCGCCGGCTATTAGAAACCTTTCTCATAAGCACTTGCATTAGCGAGCACGCTCTTCCGCGGATGGTTATTTTCTGCTGGGGCTGGATGTCAAGCTAAACAGCTTGGCTGATTTCCTACCTTTGTCCTTCCGGTGCCTGGGACAGAGTGCGTCTCCTTTGTCCTCACCGTTTACTGCTTCTCCCTTCCTTCTGGGGCTGCGGCTTCCTGGATATCTGCTTCCCTTTCCCAGGCTGACGCTAGAGGCTTCTCCTGCCAGATCTGATTCAAATCTTGCAGGGACTCTGATCGTCCTGGACTTTGGTCCAGCATCTGCAGTAGTTAGTGTTCGATTTACACGCGGATGCGGTGGCAGCCAGCTGCAGGTGGCCACCGCTTCCCGGCTCTGCTAGCCGAAGGGATTACGTGAGCCCTCCCTGGCCTGCTCCCGTGCAAAGGCAGGGGAAAGCGCTCACGCTGCCGGAGAAGGTGCAGGCCCTGCTCTGCCTGCTCAGACGCACCAGCCCCTCCTCTGCCAACCCTCGTGATGGTCGTGATGGTCTGCCTCAACCAACTGAGCTGACCTGCTGCTGTGGGGGCGTTCTCCACGCTAGCAAGTTCTCAGTACGCCAACAGGTAGGTCCGGAGCCCGAGCTGTGAGCGGTGCCCGCTGGATGAACGCTGATTGCTGCGTATGCAGCACGTGCAGACTTCAGCACGATGGTTCTAGGCTCGGTTCTAGGCACCCTGGTCCCAGCAGGGCTGTGCAGCACAGCGTGTCCGGCTGAGACTCCTCCGCTTTGCTTTTCCAAGTGTCCCACCTTGTGCAACACTCAGCCAGGCAGTCTGGTCCCGTCACTTCAGTCCTGTGAACATCTCGGGTGTCTTAGCCTCTGATGGACATCCCAGGGCTCAGGAGACCCTCTGAGGAGCCCGGGTCCTACCAAGCTCCCGTACGCCAGGACCGGGCCTTCTTGCCCCCGCTCCTCTGCAGGACACGTCTGTGGTAGGGACAGGCATGGAGCAGGTGGTAAGCGAATGGGGGCTGCCTCCCGGGCTGCTCGTGGCCATCTCTGCCTTGCAGCCTTGCAAAGGCAGGCTTGTCTTGGACCTCTTCTCCCTGAGCTCCGTAGTCTTCGGTTCACTTGGAGGCCAAGGTCTCACGCAGCTTTTGCGAGCGGGAACTGCCTGCCATCGTGGCAAGAAGCGTCTCAGCTCTCAGATTGCCCTGGAGGAGCGCCGTCCCCAGCCCCAAAAATCTCCCACTGTGTCACTTCGCACATGCTCATTGCTCCAGACTTTGCAACCACCCGAGTCCCACTGTGAGGGCTCCTCGGCCGCACATGAGGCCTCCTCAGCAGCAAACGCAGCTTTAGGCTGAAAGACCGGGACCGGTTCTGCCCGACGGGCTACTGCTTTGAAAAGAGATTTCTCTGATGCTGGTGCAAAGCCGTGATGGATTGACACTGCTTGGATGTCTCACGGGGCTTTGGGGAGAGGACTCACCCCCCCCACCCCCAAGCGTGTGCTGATTTACCCCCGCTGGTGTCGTTGCTGGAGTAAGCCTCCTGGTGTCACCTCTCCCACCCTGAGCCAGCAGCCGGCACGTTCCTGCCTCCTCCCTGTCCCAACGGTGTCCTCCACGTGGGGACCCGTGGCATGCAGGACCAGGGTCCCTCGCACCGTGGCCGGTTCCTGGGTGCCAGAAGGCGAGCTGTGAGCCAGAGCGCCCGGTGCCCAGGCCGTGCCGGCGCTGTGGGAGGAAGGGCTGCTGACGGCCGACCTTCTCCCGCTGGGCTGGGCCGGGCCGCGACGACTTCGGGTGGCGTCAGGGCCGTAGCAATGAGAAAAAAAGCATCATCGCTCAAGACGCGTGCGCTCCAGGAGGGCGCGCGTGGGAGAGCGGGGGGGAGGTTCTGCTAGCTCAGCTCTAACAACAATTGCTCTCTCCAGCCCTGGGAAAGGGGGTGGAAGAACCTTAACTATCATAAAGCCAAGCAAAACTTGCGTTCCCTGCGGCAGAGGAAACCCCCCCCCGCCCGGCACAGGAAACAAGGCGACACGACGTGCTCAGGCCGGACGCCTTAGGGGACAACGCAGAGGAACCGTTCCCAAATGACCTTAGCGCTACCCTTGCAGCGATGCCACAGCTGAAAACAAAAACAGGAGAAGAAATTGCGAGTCACCCCCACCCATTGCCACTGGTTTCAATTAATCAGTGCCTGCAGTCACGGCAGTGATTTGTTGCTAATTGTACAGTTGCTCAGCAGAACCTGACTGCCTTTATATCCACCAAAAAAGCCCAGCAGTGTACTCTCGGAGCTCCTGGTGAGGCTAATAGCATACCTAATAGAGGTCACCACTCGTTACGGCTCCGTGTACCGCAAGCGATACAAGCATCGGGACGCAAAGAGCTATTGGTTTTTTTTGCACAGCGCAACCTCTTAGGCCCAGATCAGCCGAGCAAGAGCTCTTAGGGGGTCCCACGGGAAGGGCAGCGCGGTTACGGAGCGGCGCGCACCGCGCTCTCGCCCGGCAAGCCTGCACGGGATGCGCAAGGGCAGCGTCTGCTCCCAGCAGAGACGTCGGCTGCAAACGTCTCCCGGCGCTCATGAAAAAGAAAAGAAAAGACAACCGGGGGCCAGCCCTGAAGGGCTTTGCAAGCGGCAGGAGGCAGGCCTGCAATCAACAGGCTCTGGGCGCGCGCCAAAGGGCCCCAGGCTGCCTAAGCTACGTGGAGACCGAGCCCGTCGCCCGTCTCGGAAGAGCAGTTTGTCCCACCGGTTCCTGGCAGGGACGGCAAAAGCCCGGGAGCACCGGGCAGGCAGGGCCGCTGCAGACGCCTCCACGGCCACGTCCAGGAGAGCCGGCGTTGCCCCCCCCGGGGGGACTTGCGGGGCCGTCAGCGTCCGGAGCTGACGGTGATGCCCCGGGGTGCTGCCCTGCTGAGTCAGGTCAGCGGGGTGGGAGCAAGCGCTTCCCGCGGCCTTGTCGACCGAAACCTGACTCCCGAACCCGCGGCCGCTTGTAACGCGAAAGCCCTCCGCGACCGACCCATGGCCGCGTGTTTGCTGCATCACTTCTCCGTCCCCCTTTGGACCCTGCCGCCCTGCAGTGCTCGAGGTGGATGCAATTATTTGGGGAAGTATTAATAGCAGCCAGCACCTGCAGACTGGGGGGGGGGGGGGTGAGAGATGGTGGGTGAATGACACGTTTTTAATTTCAGGCTAAGTGCCAGAGCAGTTAAGTATCCCTTTATTTAACGGCAACTAAAACACGAGAAGACACCAGCTGCGGAGGGCTCGGGGACGGCAGGGAGGAGCCCGGGGCCTTGGAGCCAGTCCCACCAGCCGAGCAGCTGGTGCCGGGCAGGATGGGGCAAAGTCCGACGCGCAAGCCTTCGGCTTCTGCCTCCGCCCGTCGCCTCTCCCTGCCGTCGCCGTCGCCGCTGCCTTAGGGCCGTGCGGGGAGCTGGCGCCTCTCACCCCCGGGCCGGGCGCTGAGCCCCCGCCGCGGCCGGTGCTGCGTCGAGGCAGCGCGGGAGGGCGGTTTTTGCCTTTCAGCCCCCTTTAAACCCCGCGGCGAGCGGCCGGCGAGACAGCCGCCTCCGGGAAAGCAGAGAGCGTAGCAATAAGCATTTTTTGCAATTGCTCCTGAAGAGAGAGACGCAAAGCGCTCGTTAGCCTGGAAGCCAAGGTGTGCAACTCCTTCGGCTGGGGCTGCGAGGGAGCAGGAGGAGCGGGGACGGCGGGCGAATGCAGCGGGGGGGGGGGGGGGGTCGGGAGCAGGCATGGTTTCAGGACCCCCCCCCCCCCCGTGCACAGCTGCTTCTGCCTCTCTCTCGCTCATCTGCCCTTGCGTCGCGCATACACCCAGGTCCCTTCAACCCGGGGGTTTGCTTGGACGTGGGGGCACGCTTTGGGGTGCAGGTGCTCTCCCCCCCCCTGCCCCTGGCTCAGCCGCACGGCTGCCCGAGGGGCTTGGTCGGGCCGTGGGAAACGGCCCCGCGACCACCCCGGAGCGCGTTTCCCTAGCCATGCCGCTGTCTCTAAATTCGCCTTTATTACCATTCGTGTTGCTCTTTGGGTTTCTTCTGTTCTTTTAATAATAATATTTGCTGACTGGGAGAGGAGAAATAATGAATTCTAACGGCGGCGAGCAGCGGGGCTGGAGGAACGAGGCCGAAGGACCCCCCCGAGCCCTTCCTCTCCGAGTTCTTCCTCGCCGGGAATGCTCACTGGACCCGGCTGAGCAGAGCGCCCTGGTTGTTTCGGCACTGTCCCGATCACCCCAGCCCACCGGAGCAGCACGCGCCTTCCCACGCTGTGCTCCTCTTCCCGACCGCGATCCTTGTCCCCAAGGTCTTTCCGCAGTCCTTCTCCCCAGGGGAGTCTGCCAGGGATGCTCGGCTCGCCTCTCGGCACCGGGCCTGGGGAAAAACCCTCACCTGGAGGCAGAGCGTCTCGGAAAAATGCGGAAATGGGTCCGCAAGGCAGGCCTGCAGAGGGGGCACGGCGGTCCGGCCGGAGGGGAGGCACGGGAACTGCCTCCACGCGCCGGGGGGGGGGGGGGGGGTCACGCCAGCTGGGACGCCCCCCCCGTTTAACGCTAGGAAGAGCTCAGACGCCTCCCGCTCGCAGCAAGGACATCAGCACCCGCTCGGGAGGCAGGCGACACCGCGGCGGCCCCCGCGGCGCCGGCGGAGATGCCCGGCGGGGGCCGTCCCGCAGCCCTGGGCCGGGAGCCCACGCCGCTCGGTCACCGCGGAGCCGCGGCTAAGTGCCTTGGTGCGGAGCCAGCGCAGTGAAGCACGTGGCGCGGCCGTGACGGGCAGCATCCCGGCAGGCTCCGTGCAGGGACCTCCCGGCTCACGGCAGCCGTCCCGAGGCTTCAGGCTGTAGCGGCCAGGCGCACGCCGGTCTCTTTGCGCCGGCGCGGCCCTGCGTGGAAGCGCGCCGCCGGCGAGGGCCGGCCTCGCCGCGCCGCTCGAGCGAAGCAAACAGGCCGGCCCGCGGCGAACAGCACCCAGCAGCGGCGGAAATCCCCCTCGGAGCCCAAAAGCAGGAGCCTTTGGGGGTGCTCGGATACGCCCAAGCAAACGCTGCGCAAAGCGGGAGCAGCACGCGACGGCTGCTCTCGGCAATTAAAATACGTGCCAGGGCGGAGGCTGGCGGCGGCGACAGCTGCCCCGGACACCCTCGCCCGCTGCTCGTCCTGCCGGAGGCTGGGCGATCCCGTCCGCTTGGCGCCACCCCACGTCCTGCGCGGGGCTTTGGGGGGGGAAACCTGTGCTAATGCACACGCGCGTGTGCCCGGGCAGGACGGGGTGGCCCCGAGGTGCCGCCGGAGGTCCCAGGGCGCTCAGCGCGGAGCAGGGCTTGGGAGGTGCTCTAGGTCTCCCGAGGTCCCTGCGATTCTCCGCCGCGGCGTGACGGACGAGGCACCGAATCCCCGGCGGGGATGGACGCGCCGCTTGCCCGCCGGGCCGCTCGGGTGACTTTCCAGCAATGCCTCCTTTGCTGGGTAAGTTGCCAGAGCTTGTGCACGGAGACGACAGCAAGTGCTTCGGTTGCGCTCGGCTGGCCAAACTTGTCAGTTAGGGCTATTCGCACACCGAAATAATTCATTGAAGGGACGGGCATCCTTCCGAAGGGAATCGCTTTGGCAGCCGCTCGCTCCGCTGCGTGCGCGCGCGCGCGGGGCGCGTCCCGAGGGCCGGCGGCCGGGTGAGCTGGGGGCAGCCCCGGTTTCCCAGGAGGAGCCCCGCGAGCAGGCAAACGAGCCGCGGCGCCGCTAATCCCGCTGCCGCGCTGCCCGACCGGTTCTGCCCCCCACCCACCCCCCCCCCCGGCGGCTCCCGCCATCGGAGCCCGCTGCCGCGACGGGGAGCAACGACGGAAAGCCAAGGCGCCTGGAAGAGGGGGAAAGAAGGGGAGGAATCCGAGCGCTGCCTGGTTATTGCCGGGTCGTTACCGTTTTTATTAGCTGCAGCAGGTGCCAGGTCACACACTGCTCCTGCTAAAAGTCACAAAAGAGTTTGCTTCCTAACCCCCTGTAATTACTCCCGTTAGGCTTGCAAATTCCATCGTTTTTAGACGAAATTTCCCCAGGCTTGGCCTCGGCCCAAAGATTAATTTGTACAAAAGGCCTGAACAATGGGGGGAAAAAAGAAAAGAAAAGAAAAGGTTCTCCCCTCTTGGTGTAAAGGGAGAATGAGAAATACCCATTTTCTCCCCATCATCAAAATAAAAGAGGAAGAAAGAAGTGTAATGACCCTTTTTTTTTTTTTTTTTTTTGGAACAGTGTGAAAGCCAAAGCGGCTGGGAACCAAAAATTGCGATTTGGCAGGGAAAGTGGCCTTCGCCGGGGAGCCACGCGCAGGCGTCGTCGCCCGAGGAAATTCATCCTGATGTGGTCAAGCTGTGGCTTCTCAGGGAGCATCCGCCGAGCATCCGGGACGCGGGGCACGGAGGGCTGCTCGCTGCCGGCGCTGTGCCGAGCCGGCTCACGCTACGGGCACGGCCGACACGCCGGCTCGTCCTTCCTCCCAGGTGCTTTCCAAACCCGCGGCATCGCTTCCCGCCGCTGACTCGCCTCCCACGTTGCTCCCGTTGGCTTTAGCGTGGACGGGGACGGGGGGGGGGGGAGGTTCTGCCCGGCCGGCGTCCTCTCCGCCCGTGTGCACGGCATGCCCGGCCCCGGCGTGAGTCAGACGCACTTTACACCCACCCGGCCCCGGTGGAAGCGACGGCGAACACGGCTGTGTGGGTGCGGGAGGTTGTGGCGCTGCCGGGATGCCTGTGCGTGCGGGGAAGGGGGATTTTAGAGCTTGCTGAAGAGCGTGTGGGAAGGCGAGCGGAGAAAAGCGGCGCAAAAGCAACGCTTTGTGCCAAGGGTTTAGTGAGAAGGTTCCCGCAAGGGGGAAAAAAAAAAAAAAATCAAAATAAAGCCACACTGCTCCATTGGCCTGGGATGGGGCTTCGCCTGCCCCCAGCGCGCCAGCGCGTGCAGCGGGGCAGGGGCTGCGCCGGCTGTTCCCTCCGTCGCGCTCCAGGTCCCGGAGGCACGCTGGCACCGGGAGCGTTTCGCCCAGGCGCGCACGTAGAAGTTTGCCCGGCGTGCTGCTGCCGGCTGGGAGCACGAGCAAACCGCGCAGCCGCTCCGTGCCGAGCGGCGCAGCTGCAGCCTTGCGCCCAGGCGCCGGCCACCCCAGCACGGACCGGGCCCCGGGTCACGCGCGGGGACCGGAGAGAGGAGCAGCCGCCGGGGAGCTGGCAGTGTGAGTCAGCGGCATGAGACCGGGTGCTTATCGCCTCGTGGCCCCGCAGGAAGAGGCAGCGCTGATTGCACATCTCCCTTCCTCCGGGGCAGCCGCACAAGCGTGCCGGCACGGCTGCACCACGCAGTCCGGGCTCCTGGCACGGCCTCCGCTTGCAGGAACTGTCCGGACTCCTCCACGAGGCCCCATGGCCATGTCCATCTGGTCAGACGTGCAGTACCAGCAGGGAAACCCAGGCTTTCTGCAGGGATACCTCCTGCAGGGCCTCGGTGCCGGGGGCTATCGCATTCCTGACCGGAGAGCCCTGCCATCTCCGTCGTTCCTGCTAAGCGCCGGTGGGAACCTCTGCGGGCACCAGCTTCTTGCCTGGGAGACTGAGGCCGCATGGAGACCTGCTCCAGGTGCTGGACGCAGCACACACGGTGCACGAACTTGCCTGCAGCCAAGGAAAGCCGGATCCCCTGTCCCTCGATGCAGTCACTGCTGTTGCAGGGTTGCCTCCATTCTGCATTGAATGGTTGATATAAGGAATTATTTACTGCTTGCAATGCAGCCTATGGGCAAGGAAAGTCTAGGATGGTGAGTTGGGGTGCAGATAATTCTAAAAGCCTCTAAATCACCACGGGGGTGATTTTCTGGCTTTCCCCAGTCCAGGCAGGCACGCAGGAAAACTTTGGAGAGTTTGCACACTAATCCTTCGATCTCACAAGGCCAGGGTTGTGCTCTGCTCCTTAGAGCTCCCACAGGCCCCAGACCATTCAGGCGAGTATCCCACCTCCGTCACCCTGCGCTAGGGTAAGTCTCTGACCCCACAGGACTACGGAAGTGTAGGTGGCCAGGCGAATGGGTGTATTCCTCCGTCAGCCGCCCTCAGGCCCCGTTGTTTGTACACCGCAAGCATCCAGGCGTCACTCTGCAGAGCAGCTTTCCCATTTGCTCGAAGTGTGTTTGTTTTTCCCCTGGATCTGTTTAGCAAACGTTAAACAAGCAATAAAAGCGGAGACAGAAATTGCCCTTGCCCCTTGGACAAACAGTGGGAGCGAGCGCATGGCTCGGACCCGCTCCACACGTGGCAATCCGGGCCTGGTTTTTTTTGCCGCTGGCGGCGGCCGCCTGAGCCGCGGTCCCCGCCGCGCCGCCCCTGGCACCAGGAAAACCAGGACTGGATTATGCTCCGGGGAGCGGGTTACGCTGCGTGCGTGTGCCCTGCGCCCCGTATTCATCGCCACGCGTGTGTGCAGTGCTCTGTGCGTTGCCGTGAGTGTGTGCGCGCTGCCCCGTGCGCGTCACTCCATTTGCACGCGTGCAGACGAGCGTGTGCGTGTGTGTGTGTGTGCTTGCACGGGAGGCCACGTGAGCTACCACGTGCGCGCGGTGCCCTGCGCGTGTTACTGCGCGTGTATGCGCGTGGTGACCCCGTGTGTGTGCGTGTGTGTGTGTGTGCGTGTGTGTGCGCGCGGCAGCGCGTGTCCCCGCGCGTGTCCGTGCCGGCTGCGCGCAGGCGAGGCTCGGAGCATCCCTCTCGCCCCGGCGGCTGCAGTTTCCTCTCCCACCAGCAGCGAGCAGCAAGTGGATGTGCGATCGGGCGCGCACACACGCGCACACACGCGCGCACACACACACACACACGCGCGCACACACACACACCCGCCCGCGCCCGCCCCGCCGGCAGCAGCAGCAGCAGCAGCAGCAGCAGCAGCCGGGCGGCAGCTCGGGCTCCGCCGCCCCCCGCCGCATGCGGGGCCCCGCCGCCGCCCCGCCGCCGCCGCCCGCGGCCCCCGCGCCCGCCGCCGCCACCGCCACCGCCGCCGCCGCCGTCTGATGAGCCGCGGCCCCGCCGCGCCGGGCAGCAGCCGCCCCGCCGCGCCGCCGCCGCCGCCGCCGCCGCGCCCCGCCGCCCGGCGCCATGCACCTCCACCCGGAGGCTGCCAGCGGAGGTGAGCGCCCTGCAGCGCCGAGCACCGCGGGGGAGGAAGGTGTTGGGGGGGGGGCCGGGACTTGGGGCAGTTTGGGGAGAAAGTCGCCGCCGCCGCCGCTTTCCGAGCGACTCGTCGCCCCGCGGAGCCGCCGCGGCGCCCGCTGCTGCCGGGACAGCGCCGGCTCCCCGGGCAGCCCCAGCCGCAGCCGCAGCCCCGGGGCGAGCAGCAGGTCCCGGTGAGCCCGCGGCCCCCGGCAGAGCAGCCTTGCGCCAGCCCGAGGCGAGCGCGGGGCCCTGGGCTGCTCCGCTGCCAGCGGGGCGCCCGGCACCGGCAGGGCACCGGGGGGGGGGCAGCCCTCGGTGCGGACCCCGAGGCGAGCCCGCCGACGGGGGCCAGCACCCAGCCCTGAAGCAGAGAACATCGCCGCCTGCCTCAGCCCTCCGCTTCCGGGGCTCCCCCGAGCCCTGATTGCCCCCCCCCCCCCAGCGCCTTCCCACTGCGCCTCTGCCCACCGAGGACGGTTTGGGAAGGTGCTTCAGCCGGCGCCGTTTTGCTGAGCTCATGCTCGGAAGGCATCGGTGAGCCCCGTCTGGAGGAAGCTGGGGGGCTCATCCGGAGGGCTCGCGGCGGCCCCGTCCCTGCGCCGGCGTGACAAGGAGGCGCAGGGGAAGGGATGCTGCCGGCGGCGACATGGCTCGCCGGGCCTGGCAGCCGCTTACCTGCGGGGTCCTGGGGCCGAGGGAGCGGCTGCCGCCGGCTCGGCGGGCAGAAGGACGGCGTGTCCTGCGGTAGCGTGGGGACGTGCCGGCGGGAGACGTGGGGGAGCCCTGGCGCTCGGAGAGCAGGCGCTGCCGGCACCGACCGACGTGCCTGGGGCGCTCGGCGGAGCGCGGCCTGCGGGAGCCAGCGAGCTGGGGCAGCGCCGGGCAACGCGTTCCTCCGGCACCTGTTTCTGGCAGCGCTGATGCTGCCCGGCAGTTGGCAGCTCGGGACTAGCTGCCTGTGCTGGGACGTTTCTCCCTCGCTGGACGCACAGCAGTCCCCCTTGCTGCAGCGGCGGAGTGGCCGGGTCTCATGCCCCCGCGGAGGTGCCCTTACGGACAGGGAAAGGCAGCACAGCGTCGCCGAGTGCCCGGCCCAAGGTCACCCCACAGGTCCGTGGCAGAGCGGGGCTGCGAGCCCGTTCCCAGCTGGCGGCATCGCGGCTGGGCTGCCCTTCCTGCAGCCCGAGGGGGGTGAGCGCCTCCTGCCACAGCGCCTGAGCTTGTTTCCCCTGCAAGCTGCGTGCCTGCTCCCGGTTTGCCGCCGGCCTCCACCTGATGGTCTCCTTACCTGCTGCTGACGGCGCTGCCAGGGCTTGCGGTGCCTTCGCCGCTCCCCGGGCTTGCTAGCCGGCAGCAAGGTTAAACGGCAGAGCCTGCGCCGTCCCGAGCCCCTGGGTTTCGGACCAGGGTCGGATCCCTTCGCCTCTCCTTTTCCCAAACCAGACATCCCTGCCTGCTCCGTCTCCCACCGAACGGGAGTTTTCCCACGTCTCCAGTGACCCGGCCGTGATCTGGGCCGTTCGGCTCTGCGCCGTCGGCAGCGGGGTGCCCTGGCAGGGCCCAGGCGCACGCGGTACAGCCACGCCGGGTGGCTCCCGGCTGGCACCGGGACGCTGCCTGCTTGATTCGCTGTTTCCCTTTTGCCCTCTGCTGCCTTCGTGCCCTAGCGCGCTGCCTCCTTTCCTTCCGTGCCGCTGCGGAGCCGAGGCGGGGCCGTGCTGCCTGCGGATGCCCGAGGCTTTCCTCCGCTGGCGAAGGCCAGGAGCAATGCCGGCAGGGGCCTTTTGTCTGACCCCGTCCCCCACGTGGCGTTGGCCCCGCGGAGCTGCCCGGCGCGGGAAACGCATGCCCGGGCCGCACCACTTGGCGGGAGCTCGCAGCACCCTTGCGCCGCGCATCCCCGCCGTCGCACCGGGACCCCGCGTTGCCCATGGCTGGATGCGGAAGGGGCCACGGGGCAGCCTGGGTGCTCCTCAGCCTGCTCCGCTCGGACCCGCAGGACTCCAGCGCGCCGGGAGCTCGGCCCCCTGCTCCCGTGCGGTCCTTGGGCAGAGCAAGAGCTGGGCGTTTGTGCCCCCGAGGCCTCCGGTGCCGCTGGCTGTTGGGGAGAGCCGGGGCACAGGGGTCTGGGATAGCCACGTGAGGACATGGGGGCGTCCTCTGGATTTGGCAGGGGAGAGGCCCTTCTGCGGCTGGAGGAGGGCCGCGCTGGCGGTGCTGAGCCGAGGGAGGGAGGCGCTTTCGAGCACCGCGCCTCGCTCCTCTGCGGGCAGATCCCACCCGGGCGAGATCTGCGTGCAACGTGGCCACGTCCCGGCGAACCCGCCGCCTCGCGCTTCCGGCTGGCAGGAATTCCTGCGGCCGCGCACGGCACTGCCCTTTCCTGCTGCTCTCTGTGCGGCCGTGCTGGGGACGGCGGTTTGGGCTCCCCAGCGCTGGCTGCATTTCGTGGCAGGGGGAAAGAGATGTTACGAGCTAATTTGGGAAACTTTGTTTGCTGCCACCTGCAAAGTGCTTTGTGATCCAGGGCAAAGGAAGCCTTGCAGCCCAGGGTGTGAGTTTTAGTTAATTATAGGGAGCGTGAAGCCCGGCTCCGCTAGGAATGGGGAGACGTTGCAAGGGAGCAGGGCCTTGGGTGCGGAGAGGTGTTTTGGCACGGCTGAAATTGGGCCCAAGCCGAGGTGCTTTGCAGAGCATCTCCCCCACAGGTGGGTGCAGGCAGGGTTTGGCAGAGGGTGCTGCGGGGGGGCCTGTGCTGCTCACAGGACCGCTGCCTGCGGTACCCGCGTCCTGCAGCGTGTCAGGAAACCCATGACGGAGTGCGAAGCGGAGATTGGCTTCGGAGCAGAAGGTGCCCTCCCTGTCACAGAGATGGATCTCCCTCATGCCGGGCCGGCTCCTCTGGAGCCAGATCCCTCCCTCCTCGCCCGTGCGATGCGAGACCTCCTGTCCTGCCCCTTCCCCGTGCCAATGCCAGCTGTCCCCTCTCCTGGGAGGCAGTTTGATCCCTGCTGCTCCATCCCCCTCCGTGCAACGAGCAGGTGCCGGGGCACCGAGCCTCGCACCCCGTCTCGGATCCCCTGTCCGCCTCGGGCCCTGCTCCGTCCATCTGTCTGTCCGCTGCCGCCGCGCATCCCTGCCTTCCCCTCCCTGCCAGGCTCCGTTTCTCCCGGCAGCCTCCCGCTCGCAGCCGGAGGGAGCCGAGAGCGGAGCCGCGAGGGCCCCTCCGGAGGCGGTGAATAAATAACCAGGTGGCTGGGCCTTTTCCCCGAGCGCTGTCTCCGGGCGGGCCGCGGGGAGCGGCGGGGAGCTCCGCGTGCCCGCGCGGCAGGCGTCGGGAGGGACGGCGGCGCCGGTCCCCAGGGCCGGGCCGAAAGCCGGCAGCCGGGTTAAAAATAAGCCGAAACGCCATCGGGGGCAGGTCGCAGGACGGGGCCGGTGGATAATCCGGGGGGGGAAGGCAGACAAAGAGCCGAGGGTTGTGCCGCCGCGTGGCCTTGCGGAGCGCCGGGCACCTGCTGCAGCCGTGCATCCCGCGTGGGGCTGCATCCCTTCCTGCCCCCCCCCGGTGCCGCCGGGCCGCGGGCTCAGGCGCAGGGGGTGGCTCCTGCCGTGCCGCGGAGCGTCGCCCCGTCCCATCCCATCCCATCCCATCCCGGCGCCCCGCTCCGCCGCATGCCTTGCAGCAGCAGCGGTGCGTGCGTGCGGCTAAGCCCCCCCCCCACCCCCCCGGCTGCGCCTCGCCTGCTCCGCCTGGCCCTCTCCGGCGTGTCCTGCCGGCTTTGGCTCGCTCTCCGCCGCCGCGGGAGCAAGCAGCCCTCCTCCAACGCGCTCGGGGCCGCTGCCTCCCGGAGTAGCTCCGGTGCGGCGCGCGGGCGGCACGCGTGGCCCCGGTCCGGCGGCCGGGGGCGGCAGCGATGGGGAGGGGGCTAGCGCTAGGCTGGGCGGCCAGACCCTGGCTTTGGGCTTCGGGGGGGGGGGGGGGAAGGTCTGGACGATCCCCCCCACCACCACCACCACCACCACCACACCGAGGAGCAGGAGAGGAGCCGGAGGCGGCTTTGCACCGCCTGATCTCGCGGCTTTTCAGCCTGCCGGGGAAGGGCGGGGGAGAGGGGAGTGAAGACAGATGCAAGATAATATCGCTGCCACCCCCCCCCCCCCGGCCCCTGGGGGCTCGGCTACGATATCTATTATGGATGAATCCGGCAGGGGAAGGGCTTTCGGCGAGCAGGCAGCGGGGCGGGCGCGCGGGGGACTGCGTGCAAAGGCAGAGCGCCGGGGAAAGCGTGGAGCGGGGGGCTCGGGCTCCCCGGGGCGGCACGCGGTGCCCGGTGGCCGCGGGGGCGTCGGGGCCGGCGCAGGGGCTGCTCCGTGCCGGGCGGCCGAGGGGCTCGCCGGGGCGCCCATCCGCGCAGCTTCCCGCTGTGGGAGGGCAGGCGAGCCGGGCGGAGGGTCACCTTGTGGGGGGGGGGGGAGTTAATGAGGTTTGAAAGGGAAGCGGCCGATGTCGCTGACGGGAACGAAGCCGGGGGTGGTGGAGGGCGGCGGGGGCGCCGGAGGAAGGACAGCGCGGACCGGGGCGCGCTGCTGGGGGAGCCCTGCGGCTGCAGCCCCCGGGGGTCCTGCGTGCCGCTGCTGGGAGCTGCGCCCGTGGGACACCGGTGGTGGCAGTGGGGGGCAGGCGTTCCCGCTCGGTGCGACCCCTTGGTGGCTGGGGATCAGGGCCCGTGGGAGCGCGGGAGGATTTGCACCGGCAACGGGTCCTCGAGATGCCGGCCCCTGCCCGGAGCGCGAGGCCGAGCAGCGTCGGCGGGCACCGCGGGAGCTGGCAGCGACGCGCGCCCCGGGCTGGAGCGGCACCCGGAGGCAGCGCCGTGCCGGGTGGTGCCGCCGCTCGCGCCTGGCGTGCGTTGCTGCCGATACGGGCGGCGGGGCAGAAGCGTGCCCGCAAGCCCAGCCCTCGCCTCCCCGCGAGCAGGGGTTTCGTGAGCGCGGTCCCCCCCCGCCTCTCCATCCTCAGAGCCTTCCTCCTCCTCCTCCTCCTCCTCCCACCGTCGCTCAGCTAATCCGGTTGCCGCTGGGCGAGGACCTGCCAGCGCTGGGGCTGCACCTGGGCAAGATGCTGCTGCGCCTTCCCTGGGCGGGGGGCTTCTGGCAGGGGCTGCGTGCGTGGGAGACGAGCCCCGTGCTCCTGCCCACGTCCACGTTCTGGGGCAGGGACAGCCTTCACGGCGTCGGGAGCCGTCTAGAGAGGGCAAAAAGGCTCGGAGCGAGGAGGGAGGTTCTTCGCGTGGCGGATAAGAACGCTGTGGGACCGGCTGCCGAAGGATGGCATGGCTGCAGAAAGTCCTGGGCGTTCAAGGGGGGGACCAGACCCTCCAGGGAAGAGAGATCCCTTGGGGACCACTGAGCGGAGAAACCACGTAGTCTTGGGAAATCCCGAGCCACAAACAGTCGGAGACTGGGAGAGCGTTGGGGAAAGGGCCGTATACACTTGCCAAATTCCTCTTCTTCTGCCGTAACTTTGTGCTCCCGGTCCCTCTGGGGAGCGGCGCGCGTGCTGGCTGGCCCTTGCCCGGTGCGCTTGTTGCGGAGAAGCGTCCGTGTGTTCCCAGCTGCGGGAACGGCCACCTGGAGCTGCCATGGGCGCACGTAAATCCTGCCCCGCGGCTCCGTCCCGGGCTAGGATGAGGGGAAGAAGCCAGGCAGGCTGGGAGGGCCGGGCAGGGGGGCCGCTGCGGGAGGGCTGCCCTCCGAGCCGCCGGCGCTGGGCGCGTGGCCCGTCTCTGCTGGGTCCCTGGCGCAGGGAGACCCGTCGGCGAGCGGGATTCGGGAGTCCTGAGGCAAAGCCACCGGGGCAGCGTGGACAGGCAGCCAGCGCCGCGCGGGGGAGGCAGAGACGGACAGATTGACAGCTCTGGGGGATGGACAGATGGCTGGATGAGTAAACAGATGTGTACGAGGGATGGATGGATGGATGGATGGATGGATGGATGGATGGAGAGATTGATGGATGTATCTGAGAGGGGGATGCACGGGTAGACAGACAGATGCACAGATGGAGAGCAGGCGCCTGTTCCCTCTCGCCCTGCGCGTGCCTGGTGCCTTTGGATGCAGTGCTCCTCAGGCTTTCTCTGGAGAGGGTCAACCGCTGGGGTCCGGCTGCGTCCCGTGCGCCTGTGGCCGGGGCCCCTCTCCTGCCTCTGGAGTCTCCCACTCCGGTCTCTCCCACTGCCTCCTGCTGCCTGCCCCGGCAGGGTTTGGGAGCCCTGCCCCGGGTCCTGCTGTGGCTCCCACCCGCACCGCGCTTGGGATCCTGCGCAGGAGCCTCACGTTCACAGCTTCTCAGCTGCAACCTAAAAATAAGAGGTTTGGGAAATATCTAGCAAATGAGTGGGAGGAGGCGAAGAGGAGGAATTAACGGCCCGGCGCCAGGCAAGCAGCATCTGGGAAGCCCCAGCGTGGCAGCGTGGCCGCCGCGCTCCCCACCGCGTGGTGCCCGGAGCGTGCGGCGTGCCCCGGGGCGGCGCGGCTGCGGGGCGCCCGGCGTCTCGCCTCTCCGTCCCCTCGATCCCCCAGGGAACGGGGCTCAGCTCCGCAAGCACGCCTCTGCGTCCCTGCCCGCTCCGGCACGGGCCGGCACGCTCCCCGCCGGCGCCGCAGCGGAAGGCGAGCTTGGCACGCAAAGTTTTCCTGCGTGGCTCCCTAGCATCCTGCCTCCGGAGCGGCTTTGATCGCTGCTTCCAGGGAGCACAGCAGGCAGGCTGGGTGTTTTCGGCGGGGGGGGGAGGCTCTGTGCAGCTTTGATTTCTCCCCGGGGTTGTCCGTACGAGTCCTTTCCGGCATGGGAGAGCCAAGGAGCTGCTCCTCGCAAAGCCTTTGCAGGCGGATGGAAACTCCCCGGTCCGCAGCTGCAGCCCTGGAGCGTATCGGGTACGGGCTGCTCAGGCGTGAGCCGCTCGAGGACGGTTGTAGCCCGCCTGGGATCCCTCCCGGCTGGGCCTGGGCTCGGCTTTTTCGTGCCTTGGACCCAAAAGTAGGGCTCTAGAGACCAGCCTGGGGAGGCTCGTACGGCTGGGACTGGGACGGGGAGAATTCCTGCGGCAGCTCGCTGCGGGGGCTTTTGCTTGCCCCCTTTGCCTCGTTGGGGGGGGGTTTGGGCTGCTGCTGTCAGTCCCGGCGTCCTTGCGGGCAAGGGCAGGAGCTTTTCCTTGCGTCCAAGTCCCGGACGGAGCCAGGGAGGGAGGGCAGGGCGTCCCTACGGCACGGGGCAGCCGCGTGCCGAATCCGTTGGCCTCGCCGCTCGGCCCCCCGGCGCCGTCGAGAGGCCGGTCGCGCGGGATCGCCGGCTTACGCGGCGCTCAGAAAACAATAATCCACGTCGGATGCCTCGGCAGGCCTCGGCCACGCTTGGATCGGGCTCGAGGAGTTTTCTGCACCGTCGCGGCGGCCGCGAGCTCGCTCGTGCTCTCGCCGGGCGATCGCTCGCCTGCGGCCGCGGGGGCTTGGGGGGAAGCAGCGCAAAGCGTCGCGGCCCGCCGACAGAGAGGGGACGGTGTCCCCGTCTGCCCGCCGGCCCCTCGGAGGGACCCTCCGCTCCCGTTGCAGGGACCCTCTCCTCCCGGAGCAGCCAGCTGGCTGCCGCTCATGCGGCGCCGAGCAAATCCCACGCGGCGAGCCGCAGCGCTAACGAGGCAGGTAATCCCGTCGTCGGTAAGCGGCGGTAAAAACGGAGTTGCTATATCCCACCGAGTCGCAGCGAACGCTGGCGCGAGAGCTGCGGGGAAGCGCCGCGCCGCCCCGCTCCCCGCCACCACCTCCTTCCCCCCTCGCTCGCCCCGGGGTGTCCCGCCGTGCCCGGCACGGGGACACCGCAGGACGAGAGGCGCCCGGGTCCCTGCGGGGGCCACCCGGCCTCGGTCACGTCACCCAGCCACCGCTAAGCGTGGCGACGGCGCGCACGGGTCCTTGCGGGCTGCCAGCCGCTGCCTTGCCTGCAGCACGTGCGTGCGTGGCTCCGTCCGCGCCGGCAGATAAGGAAGAGATTTACGGAGAGCGCTGGGGTAGCAGAGGGGCAGCGGGGAGAGCAAGCAAGCGCCGCATTTACCCTGCGCTCCCGTCCCCGCGGCCTCGTGCGCGCTGCCTCCCGCCGGCAGCGGTCGGTGGCCCAGAGGCGAGCCCTGCATCGCCCAGGAACCGCTGGGCACCACCACCAGCACCAGCACCACCCGCGGCGGAGCCCCGGTCCCCGGCCCCGGCGCTCGCCGGCCTTGCTCCGTTGGAGGCGAGGAGATAAATCGGTGCCGCAGCGAGGCCGCTCGTTGCCCGGGGCTGCTCAGGGCTGCGGCGAGCTGAGGCGCTCAACCCCATGCCGGAGCGCCTCGGCTTCGCTCTCTAATTAACCAGTGCTAATTGCCCGGAAAACAAGCCGTTTAAACCTGAGCTGAAAGCGGCCGGCCGGTGGACTTTGCAGCCTGGCAGCCGGCGTTTCTCCGTCAGCGCTGGGGCTGCGGGACTGGGTGCCGTGCCGTGCCGTGCCGCGGGGCGGGAGGCTGGCGCAAGCGGGGTCCGCGTGCACGTGCGTGCCGTCGCGGGCGCACGTACGTCCTAGAGCAGGCCATCCCGCCGGGCCGGGCGTTGCCCCTCGGAGAGGGCTAGTGCGGGTGGGAAGCGGCCGCAGATCCGGTCGGAAAAGCCTGACGCTGCGAACCGTCCCGACCCCGCGCGCCGGTGCACAGGGCCCGTCTCCTCCGCGTGCCGCGTCGCTGAGCAGCGGGAGCGCCGGGGGCTCGGAGCGGAGCGGAGCGGGCCGCGTCCCGGCACGGGTGCCCCTCGCCGGCGGGCGATTGGCGACTGATGCCAGGAGGGAATTTGGGACCAGTTCGCCCGGATGACGTCCGAGATGAACTTGACCCTGCGAGGACGGAGGCGTTGCTGGAAACTCCAGCTGAAGCCCGGCAGGGCTCGCGGCAGCCTCCGGCACGCGGGGGGGGGGGGTCGCGCTCGCCTCATCCGTTCGCGAGCCAGCGCTTTCCAGGCCGGCCGGGCATCCCGGAGCGAGCGGCCGCCCGCTCTCCGAGGCCGCTGCCCGTCCCGCCAGGCTGCCGCCTGCCTTGCGGGTCCTGCGGCCAGCCGGGGCCGCCCTGCCTGCGGAGCCCACCGGCACGGCTGCTTCGCTCCCCCCCCCGCCGCCGCCCCCGCCGCTTCTCTGCCTTCCCTTTATAAATGCTTGAAATTAAGGGCCGGTCCCAAATTCCCTCCTAGCAACAGTCGCCAAGCGCGTTTTATACACAGGCTCCTCGTGACGGTGCCGTCAAGCCTCCCCCCCCCCCCCCCCCCGTCCTTTTCTGCTTTTGGGAAGAGGAAAGCACGTGCGAGCGTTTGTCCGTCCGCCCGGCGCCGAGTGCCGGCGCCGGCGGCTGCGTCCCGAGGGCTTTGCGGGGAGCAACCCAGCCCCGGCCTCGCGCCGGCTCCCCTGCGTCCCGCGGCAGGCGGCACCTCCCTGGCGTGCCCCCCCCCCTTTAAACTCCTTTTTTTTAATCATTGTCATCTTTTGCCGCTTTTTTTTTTTCCCCCTTTTTTTTTTTCTCCTTTCGGTTACGTGCTTTCCGCACCTGATTCAGGCAAAAGGGGCCGTTTCGCCGCCCGCCGCGGAGCTGGCGACGGGGCGACGAGTCGCGGGGCGGGCGAGCGAGCGGCCGTGGGGCCGCGGGGCCGATAGCCGCCCGGGGCAGCTGCGAAGGAAGCAGGAGGGGTTATCCGATGCCGCGCGCCGGAGGCACCGGCGACGGGCCCCGGTGCCAGCGCTCGGGCTGCCACCCGTGCCGGGACCTGTGGGTCGTTCCCCTCTTCCCCTGCCCCAAACCAGGGTCTGGGCTCCCGTGGGTGCATCCCCTAGGTGCCGCAGGCCGGCGGCAGGATGCTCCATCCTGGTCCGCAGCCCCATCAGAGGAGCGTCCAGGAGTCCCACACCGGGCTTTGCACCCCTGCGGCAGGCAGAGGGGTCCAGTGCCCAGATCTTGGCTCGCAGGGAGCAAGGAAGGTATTTTTGCCAGCCTCACCCTGGTGTCAGAGCGTGGCAGAGGCTCCTGGAGGTGCTGGGGGCCCCGAGAGCTGCATCCCAGGCATTACTGCAGCTCAGCGGGGAAGCAGCTCTGCGGGGAAGGACCTGGGAGTGCTGGTGGACACCAAGTTAAGCATGAGGCAGCAATGTGCCCTTGTGGCCAAGAAGGCCAATGGTATCCTGGGGTGCATCAGGAAGAGTGTTGCCAGCAGGTCGAGGGAGGTGATCCTCCCCCTCTACTCAGCCCTGGTGAGGCCACATCTGGAGTACTGTGTCCAGTTCTGGGCTCCCCAGGACAAGAGGGATGTGGCACTACTGGAGCAAGTGCAGCGAAGGGCCACAAAGATGATTAGGGGACTGGAGCATCTCTCTTATGAGGAAAGGCTGAGAGAGCTGGGCCTGTTTAGCTTGGAGAAGAGAAGGCTGAGAGGAGATCTTATCAACGTGTACAAGTATCTGAAGGGAGGGTGTTGAGAGGATGGGACCAGACTCTTTTCAGTGGTGCCCAGCGACAGGACACGAGGCAACGGGCACAAACTGAAACACAGACAGTTCCATCTTAACATGAGGAAGAACTTCTTTCCTGTGAGGGTGACGGAGCACTGGCACAGGTTGCCCAGAGAGGTTGTGGAGTCTCCTTCTCTGGAGATATTCCAAAGCCATCTGGACGTGGTCCTGTGCAACGTGCTCTATGCCTCCCTGCTGGAGCAGGGGGGTTGGACTAGACGATCTCCAGAGGTCCCTGCCATCCTCGACCATTCTGTGATTCTGTGAAGGAAGAATATGCAGCAAATGGGCTGGGATGTCCGCTTTGGTCTTGCCCTTGTCCAGAGGCTGGGTGAAGAGCTCTGGCCCCGGATGCCCAGGTCCACGGCCGAGGGAGAGCGATTCCCAAATGCGTTCCCGCATCCCGTCCCCGAGGAGGCCCCTGGAACAAGCGGGCCGTTGGGTGCCGGGCTGGGCCACCAGCTCCCGGAGACACGGGAGCAGGGCATGCGCAGCCAGTCCCTGCTGAATTACCCCCGGGCCGTCCCGACGTGCCCGTCGCCCCGCTCCCTGCAGCGGTGACGGGCGCCACCAGCCCGGGGACCCCTCTGCGCCCCGGCTCCAGCCGCCCGGGCCGCTCTGACTCATCCCGGCATCTGCGCCGCCAGCAAATTTCATTACAATAACAAGGGCTGCGGGTGAATTAATTATTAACGATTATTGTTTAATATTTATACGGCCGCGGGTGGGCTCGCTCCGGCCTCGCTGCTCGCCGCCACGGGTGGCATCCCAGGACACGGCGTGGGCCAGGGGGGCCCCGATGGCACCGTGGTTTCGGGTCGCTCCCGGAGCTGAGGGGTTGGGAGCGGTTCGGGTGGAAGCAGCCTGCCTTTGGCACCGGGGGGTTTTTTCGGCCCCGTAACCTTTCCCAGATGATGCCGGAGCCGCTCCGAGCAATGGACGGACCTGCTCTTGCTCCAGACCCGTGAATGGGGGCATGGAACCGGCACGCGCTTTTGGGAGGAGCAGGGGATGCCGGTGCCCAAGCTCCCCTCTCGCCCGGCCAAGCTCTCGTGCTCCCATTCGGGGTGAATTCGCAGGGTTTTGGCTAATCCAAAAAGAGAGTCCCTAAGGCGGAGGTGGCTGCGGCTGGAGCGGACACGGACACGGACCCGGCCGCCCTCGCTGTCCCCCGTGCTCAGCGGCGGCTCTGCTCTGCTCTCCCCGCAGGGGCTCCCTCCCGCGACGTCGTCCTCGTCTCTGCCATCATCACCATCAGCCTTAGCGTCACCATCGTCCTCTGCGGGATCTGCCAGTGGTGCCAGCGTAAACTGGTGAGCGTCCCCGTGGGATGGGATGGGGTGGGATGGGATGGGATGGGAGCGTCCCCCAGGGGGAGCGGGGAAGGGGGGGGGGGGTCCCGTGTCCCGCCGTGCCCCCCTGCCCCGGGGCATCGCATCCGTCCGCACCCCGCGCACCGCCATCGGGGGCTGGTTCGTTAAGTGGCGTTAATTAAGCAGCCGAGGCCAGCGCTGCCCCCGGACGCCCCTCCTCGGAGAGGCTGGAGGGAGGGAGGAGAAAGGAAGGGAGAACGTCTTTTCCCGAGCGGTTTGCTCCGTGGTGGCCGGGAGAGCGCCAGCCCGGCTGCCGGTCCGTGCCGCCAGCCCCGCTCCCCTCCTAGCTCGCGCGCCGAGCAGCCTCCGCTCCTAATTGGTTGCTAATTGGCGTTAACGGAGCCTCCTGCCCGCCCGGGAACGGAGCAGCACGTCGGACCTGCCGTCGGAAATCGCCGCCGAGCGCCCTGATTGCAAGCCCCAGTTAGGAGCAAGTGCCGGCTTCGTTGCTGCGTGGCGATTCTCCCCTTTCGGGGCTGGGGGGGGGGAAGGCGAGCTCAATTAACGCGGGCTCAATTAATCCTAAAATTACCCGCTCCTCCCCTGTTGAGGCGGCGCTGGGGTAGCGCAGGAGGCGGCAGGCGGCTGCTCTTCCCCTGCCCTTGGAGCCGTGCGGGGCGCGCGCCCTAAATCCGCCCTCCGAGCCGCGGAGGAGCCCTGCTCCGAGGCGCTTCCCTGGTGCCCTTGCCCCCTTCCGAAGGGCCCAGGGAAGGAGCGCGGAGAGTTTTTCCCGGGCTGCCCAGCAGGACGCAGCCCGGGCGGCAGCCGCAGCAGCGGCGAGCGACAAACCGGAGGCTGCAAGGGCGAGGGCAAAATCTAGGTCAGCGCCAAACTTTCCCGCTGATCGAGGGCGCGAGGCGTAGCCGTGAAGTCTCCGGAAAGCTGGCACCGTTGCCACCCGGCTGCATTCCCCCCCCCCCCACCACCACCACCGCCACGGGATCGGGCCGGGCTGCTCCGGGCACGGCTCTGGCCGTGACCGCGCGTCTCCTCTCCGCGCAGGGTAAGCGTTACAAGACGTCCCTGGAGACCGTGGGGACCCCGGACTCCAGTCGAGGCCGCAGTGAAAAGAAAACCATCAAGTAGGTGCCAGGCTGTCGGGGGGAGAGGGACGGGGGGGGGGCTGTGGCCGCCTGCCCCCCCCCCCTTTGCACGTGCCACGTGCCCGCTGCAAGCACCGACGGGCGTCCTGCCCGAACGTACCTGGGTCTCCGCCGGGGCCACCCCGTCCCCCCGGGTAGCGGGATGGTCCCTCCTTGGGGACAGCCGTGGCCGTCCTCTTTGCTCTGCGCTCCCCAAGGCCTGGCAGGGCTAGCGTGCCCCTCGCCGCAACTTCGCCTTCCTCCCCGGCATCCTCACCGTCCCCTTCGCCGGGGCGGAGGTGTCCCCCGGTCCCCTTCGCCCCGGCAGCACGGGTGCTTTGGGGGCCGCTGCTTGGTCCGGCACCAGGCTCCAGCATCGTCCCGGTGCTGCTCCCCGAGCTCCGGGGCTGCCGGGACGGAGTTGCGGGGATGCCTCCAGGCAGGGCCTGTTTCGTGCCGGGAATGAGCCAAGAGCCGTTCCCCGGGGCCGGGCGCCACGGGAAGGGGGCAGGTGACAGCGCCGGCAGGGCAGAGCTGGGATGCAAACCCACGGCAGCGTGGGGCTGGGCTGGGAGTGTGCACGGTTGGGGGACGACGAGCAAGGGCACGCGTAGCTCCCAGCGCTCCAAGAGGCTCCGTGCGGCGCTCCGTAACGCTGGAGCCGTGGGAGGGCCCGAGCAAGGGCCAAGCGCGCACACGCGGCCCGGCAGCGGCGGCCTTTGAAGTCCCCGAGCCGCTCGCTCGGCTTCAGAGCCTGCGGCTTGTCGGCTCCCGGGGGCGCCGGGTTGCACGTGGGGATGCTGAAGTCGGCAGGCAACGCGGATGGGGAATCGGGCTCCCGCCTGATCTTCCCCGCGGTGCCGAGGGGCCTGTTCGGAGCAGGAGGAGACTTGGCCGGAGCCCAAGCCTGGCCCGGGGCTGGAGGGCTCGCGCCTGCGTCGGAGCAGGCGCCGGGAGGGCAGCGGCACATCTGGACGCTGGGGTGGCAAGACGGGGGCTGTGCACGGCGGGGGGGGCAACAGGAGCACATCTGGAGCACATCTGGAGCAGCCTCCTGCAAGCCTCGGAGCCTGCTGGGAGGAGCAGGGTGGAAGCAGGCCCGCCTGTGGATGCTGGATCCCGCAGCAACCAGCCCCTCGGCCGGAGGGATTAACTCGGCTGCCCGGGAAGAGGTCCCGGTGCTAGACCGTGCTGTGCGGACGACACCTCCTCCTGCATCGCCTCCTCTCTCAAATTGCTGCTCGAATGCCTGGCGGCAGGTGCCGACCCTGGGAATCCAGCTGGACACGGCTCTCTGAAAGGTGACTGGAGCGTGACCGACCCGATGCGCTCCCAAAGGCACCCCGGAGATCCCGGCGAGCCCGGCGCCAGCTGCACCGGTGTGTCAGGTCCTGCCGGGCTGTTTGCATCCCGCTCCGGCAGCGGAGAGCCCCAGCAGCCGGCGGGGGTGATTCGCCGCCGTCTCCGACCTGCGCCGCATCCTTCTCCCCTTCCCGGCCGGCGGAGGTGCCGGCTCCCCGCGGCTCTCCCCGCTCTGTTCCCCTCCGTGTGCGTTTGCGTGTGCGTGCCCGTGTGTGTGTGTGTACACGTGTCCGAGGGCTGTGCGCAGGCGTGCGAGCGTGCCCGGGGCGGCCGGGTGCCGCCACTTCTCTTCGCAGGAGGACTCGGCTCGGCGCCCCGGCGGGAGGAGGGCTGCCGGACGCTCGCTCCTTCCTCCCCTCGCAGGCGTTCAGGTTCTCTCTCTTGTATTTCCCTTTTCTTTCTCCCTTCATCTCCGGCTGCCGCCGTAGCGATCTAGACAGAGACTTTTGGAATAACAATGACAACACAGTGCAGCAGAAATGGAGCTCCTACCCTCCCAAGGAGTTTATCCTAAACATTTCACCCTACGCCCCGTACGGTGATCCACGGCTTTCCCTCAAGTGAGTCTCTCTTTGCCTGCTCCGGTCGCGCCTCGTGAGTATGCGAGCAGCCCCCGGCGGCGTGCCCCGCTCCCGGCCGCCCCGAGCCCTCCCGCCCGCTCGGGGGGGGGGACCGCGCGCCGGCGCCCCTCCGCACCCTCCCCGCCGCGCCGCGCCGAGCCACGCCGCGCCGGCCCGCTCACTAACACGGCTTTTCTCTCCCCGGCGCCTCTGCTGAGCAGCTCTCTCCGCCGTTTGCCCGGTCCGCGACGAGCGAGAACCTTTTTATTTACGTCCCCTCCTCCCCGCACCTTTTGTTCTTTTGGGTTTTTTTTTTTCCTTTTTCCCCCCCCCTTTTCTTTTGGTTTTGCCACCGTCACGCCCTCCCCGCGGGGCCGAGGTGCCGCCACGCCAGGGCCCCCTCCTTTTGCAGTGCTGACGTCTCTCTCTTTCTCTCTCTCTCTCTCTCTCTCTCTCTGTCCGTCTCTTGTCCGTCCGTCCGTCTGTCCGTCCGCCTCCTCCCCCTGGCTCTCCCGCCCCCCCCCGCCGCCCCCTCCGTGTCTGTCTTGGGGGGTCCGGCCCGGCGGCCCGGCCCAGTGGCTCTCTGTTGTCAGGGGCCAAGCTGACGGCATCGGCCGCGGCGGGGCTGGCGGGCGAGCGGGACGGCCGCCCCGGCGAGAAGCAGCGCCTCGGCGAGGACGGCATGAAGAGCAGCGTCTCTGCCCACAGCGAGCCCGGCGCGGGCAAGGCGGGCCGAGGCCGCTGGCACACGGTGCAGAGCCACCTGGCCGCGGGGAAGCTCAGCCTCTCCAAGTGAGTGAGCACGCACGGCTCGCCGCGGGCCGGCAGGACTACGCGGGGCCGGGGTGGAGGAGCGCGGCCCGCCGGGGCTCGGCCCCCCCGCGGCGTCCCGCACGCTCCTCTGGCGTCTCCCCGGCTGCTCCGCTTCCCCGGGGCAGGTTTTGGGGGGCAAGCAGAGGTTTAGGCGATTCAGGGAGCGCACGGAGTTGTTTTGCCGTCTCCGCTCAGCTGGGGAAAACCGGCATCGCTCTGCCGAGCGAGGCGGAGTTGGTTTATCCGCCGGCGCTGGGGGCCGTGGCACGCCGCGGCGGCGAGGCGCCGGCGCGAGAGCATTTCCCGCGGAAATGCCAAGGCGAAACCCGACGTACCTCTCGCGCCGGACTTGTGCTGTTTAGAGGGGGAAAAAAAAGCGGCGTGAAAGGCGGGAGCTTGTCGGATGAAGTTTCCCGGGCCTGCCTTCCCTGGCTCGTGTGCCTGTGGGGTCCTCCCCGGCCACGTCCCGCGGACCCCCCCCCCCCCCAAAAGTGCGGCCTCCCCCTCCGCAGCTGGCGTTGCTCGCCTGCTCCGGCACGGCGGGCGGGAGGCAGAGCACGAGGAGGAGCCGGGAGGCTCGCTGCGTCGAAACGGGACGTCTCCCAGCCCTCCGGCGGCGGGGCAGCCGAAACCCGCCGGGAGGTCCGTGCCGCTCCTGCGGGCCGCGCGGAGCGGGGCTAGGAGAAGGCGGTCCGCGGGTGCCGTGCGGGCGTCCGCAGATGGGAAGCTCGGAGCGCTGCGGTGCCTCCGCTTGCTGTGACTCCAAGCCAGCCTGAAATCCCCCCGGGGCCGCGGCGCGTGGTTTCGGGCCCTCCATCCCCCTCCAGCGGGTGCAAAGGCATCCGGCTCGGAAAAGGCTCTTTCGGCTCCAGGCTTGTAACGCGTCGCTGCCAGGAGCTGGCTGGCCGGAGCGTGTTTCGGAGGGGGCTGGAGAGCAGAGCCCCGGGGATGGGGGAAACCGCCCTCGACGCCCGCTGTTGCCCATAGGATTTGGGCTCGATTTCTGTGGCTTTCGGGCTTTCCGGGCGTTCGTTTCCGCGCCTCGTGAGCCGGTCAGGGCGGGCGCGCTCGGCCCTCCCCGGGGCTGGCGTGCGGGGGCTGGCGGCGCGGCGGGCGGCTCCGGACGGGTCGGGCGCCCGGGGTGCCGGCCGGGCTCCCGCGCGGCGCCGCCCGCCGCGTCTCCAGCTGGCTCTGGGCCGAGCGGAGCCAGATTTAGTTTCCTGTGACTGAGAGGTTGTAAATTGAACTAATTTTGGAGTTGATGGAGAAGCGAAACGAGGTCGGCGGCAGGCGGAGGGGGGAGGCGGGGGAGGCGCAGCGCCCGGCCGAGGCGCTCGCCCGCCGCATCGGCGTCCTGGCCCTGGAGCTGGGCCGGGGCCGCGGGGCGGGAAGGCTCTCTGCTCCTCCGAACTCCCCTCCCTTCTCACTCTCATTCTCGCTCTTTTGTTCTTTTTTCTTTTTTTTTTCCTTCACCTCTTTTATTTATTTATTTTTTTTCCCCTTTCTTCCTCTCTCTCTCTCTCTCTCCGTGCTCTTTGCCACGTTTGGTTTCAGCCCTTGCCGCGGCCCGGTCCTGGGGGCAGCGGAAGGAGAGCGGGCTGCTGCTAGTGAAGGCGATTCCCCCCCCGTGCCGGGCAGGGATGGCGGTCCCGGGAGGGTCCGGCAATGCGTTTTATCGCAGGCCCCGCTCCAGCCGCCGCGTTGCACACACCCCCCCCCCGTCCGGCTGGGTTTAAGCGGTCACGCCACACGCCCTGCCGCGGGGCCGCGCGACGGAGGCGGGAGGGACGGCGGCGCGGGGCGGGCGGCACGTGAGCGGGAGCCGCGCGGCCGCCGAGGGAGTCGCCTTCACGCAGCAGCCTAGTTAGCTAGCTCTCAAACGAGGTCGGCCAGCCGGCGCGCCGGGAAGGCGCCGGGCGCGCGCGTTCCAGCGGCGGGAGCGGGAGGGCGCCCAGCCGGACGGGCGCAGCGGCGCCGCGGACCCGGCCCGCCAGGATCGGACGGCGCCCCGGAGGCGCAGGCAGGGCAGAACGGGGCGAGATGGCCGTGGCGCAAGAGCCTCACGCTTCCCGAGAGGCCGAGACGGGGCCGAGAGCCGGAGACGCCGGTCGCTGCATCCGCTGGCCCCTGTCGGAGCGCTCCCTGCGCTGGGGCATCTTCTCTCTAACGCTCTTCTTTTCCTTCCTCCAATTTTGCCCCTTCACCTTCTTCTCCTTTCTCTCCTCTCCTCTGCCCTTCCTCTCCCTAAGTTTCGAGGACTCCACCTTGTCCACAGCCACTACCCTTGAGTATATCCCCACCTCAGCAGGCGACCCCAAATGCCAGAGGCCCTGCACGCTCATGCGCCAGCAAAGCCTGCAGCAGCCCCTCAGCCAGCACCAGCGGGCCAACCACAGCCAGCCCACCACCAGCCAGAGCCTGGGCCACCTCCAGGCCCACAGCGGCTCCTCCTCCGGCGCTGGCAACCCCCGGGGCTACCGCAGCGGCCAGGCGCGCCCGGGCATCGCCGCCGGCTCCAAGCATCGGACGGCGGCCGGCCAGAGCCGCTCCAATCCCGGCAGCTGGGACCATGTGGTGGGGCAAATTCGGAACCGAGGCTTGGACATGAAGTCCTTTCTGTAAGTCTTCTCTCTCTCTCTCTTGTTTCTCCATCCTTTGCTCTCTCCTCCTCCCTGGGGGGGGGGGGGGTCGGTCCCTCAGCTAGCGGCAGCGCCCCGCGTTGTGGGATGGGTCTCCCCCACCATCCGTGGTCGGGGAGATGTTTGGTGCGCTCCCCTCGTTAGCCGGGTCTTGCCTGCTTTGCGTGGGGGACTCGGCTGCGAGTCGCCCGCCGCGTCACCGAGCAGCGCGGCTGCCTTTGCGGAAGGGGCTTGGTGCTCTCGGGGGTCCCTTTTGGTCCGTGGTGGGGCCAGGGGCGTCTCCTGGACTGCGGGACAAGGTGTGGAGTCCTCACCCCGCGGGCAAAGCGGGAAAGGTCTTACCTCGCCCCCCCCCCCCAGAAAACAACAGGGAGGCTCAGATCTGTCCTCAGGCTCCTTGGCTGCCTTGGTAGTGTGAAAATGGGACGAATCGCAGCCCGGCAGGGCGTTCGAGCTGCGTGCCCAAGAAGCCGGGCCGTCCCTAGGTGCCCTTCCCGCAGCCTTGCCCGTGGCGGGGTGAGACGTTGCCCCCGGGGAGGAATTTTTCCGCCTCGTGGGGCAGCCACCGGGCACACGTCCCCGGGGCTGTGAAAGCCGCGTCCCTGGAGCGGGAGGGGGAGGCAGCCTTGCCGGCGGTGCCCCTAGCGCCGGGGTGGCTGCTCGGCCCCGATATCGCTGCCTATCGGCCTCTGGTCCGCCTCTGCTGCGATCTGCAAATGCCGCTTGGCTGGAGCTGCTTGAAGCGTGTGATCTTTAATCTGTCTTAAACGCATCTCCTATCAGCGGCGGCTTTTAAATCTCAAACGCTGGGGGCTCATCTGGGTCCCTTGCTGTCACCGTATCTCAGCACATGACACTGTCGCTCCTTCCCAGAGCGTGTCCTCCGCTCCCCACCCTTCCCGCTGGCCTCCGTTCGCTCCCCGGGACCGCAGGAACGGAGATGCCCCAGGTCACGGTTGCACTTCTTGCAGGGGTGAGGGGCAGCAGGCCAGATCCCGTCCTCGTGTCAGTCCGCGCAGCTCCTTTGGCAGCGGGGCTAAGTCGGAAAGACGAGGCGCTGGGAGGCGTGCGTTCGGTTATCCACCCTGCTACTGACTCCCCCGGGCAGCCCTGGTAAAAAATCATTTAACCTCCCTCCTGTCTGCGGGGACGGCCCAAATCATCCCGCACCGGCTATCTCTGCCGTCGCGCCGGCCTCGCTAACGCTAACGCTGGCAGCCACCTCCCTGGTCGTTAGCCGGTGCGTGATTAATCACAGCCCCTTCCCGGACTGTTCGCACCCCCTCTTCTCCTCCACGTGCGTGTCGCGGTGGAGCCTCTGCCTCCCGGCCTCTCCCCGAGAGACGTTCATAGCAAGCTCCATTTGCTGCCTTCCTGCTCTGTGGTTGAATCTCATTAGCCATCCTGAGGGTCATATTCCTCTCTGTTTACCCAGCGTCACCGCCGGTTCCAGCCTTAATTGGTGGCGGGGGGGGGGGGAGCAGCCGCAGAGCAGGGATGTGCAGAGCGCTTGCACCGTTTCCCCGCGGAGGAGCCGCTGCCGTTTACCACCATCGCTTTCCAAAGCCATTAACTTTGCTCTTGCTCTTTATTCTGTTTACCAGCCTGCCTCGCTCCCCTGTGCTGCGGTGCAAATGCAGCCGCGAGCCCGGGGAGGCCGCGCTAGCTGGGTGGCGTCATCCGCGAGGCGCTCCTTGGGGGCAAGGCCGTGTCCCAGAGCCTCCGGAGGGTGAAAATAGGGCAGTGCACGCTCCAGGAGCGAGGGGGGGGGGGGGAGCCGGGTGCCTCCAGCCCCTGCCCCATGCTCCGTCTGTGGGAGGAAAGGGGTCGGGTGCAGCCCCGGCGCTTTTTGCACCACCGAAGCAACCCCTTTGCTAGCGGGTCCTGCATCCGGCCTCCACCGGCAGGCAGTGAGGATGCTTGAAGGAGAAGGGAGAGCGTTTGGGAGGCGCCTGTCCCCGATATACTCAGCTCTGCTTCCCTCTAGAGCTGGGAGGAGGGCCTCTCCCCCGGCTTCGCTGGCTGCTGGTAGCCATCTCCACCAGGAATTTCCCTAGTCTCGCTACGGCGCTGCCTCGGAGCCCTTCGCAGCGCCCTGCGGGGAGGGATCCCCGGTGCTCCTGGGGGCCCCGCGGCGAAGCCCTGCCTTTCCCTTGCTGCTCCTTCGCACCGCTCCGCCTTCGTGTCTCTCCCGTGTCTTCCCACGGCTCCTCTCTCGGGAGGCGGACTCCTGTCCCTCCTCCGGCTTCATGCGAGCATCATCCCTCATCCCTGGTCACGCTCCCCGCCTCTCTTGGCACCGTTTCCCCCTTGGTAAAACTCTGGCATCCCCTCGTCCCAGTGACGTCTCCAAGCAGGGCAGAGCCCACAAGTGCCGTTCCAGGGCTGAGGAACGCGGTGTGCAGCCTTTCCAGCTAGGGCAGCGCCTGCCCGGATCCCGGCCGGGACTCGCCTCCCGCCACGGACGCTGCGGGCAGGGCAGAGGGGTGGCCGCGGGCACGTGAGACCGCGAAACGCTGCCGGGGGGGGGGGGGGGGGGCTCGCTGTCCTGCTGGGCCGGGGCCAGCAGCCTCTGGGCATGCAGCCCTATCCCGTGCGGTCCAGCTGGGTCCCGGGCATCCTCGCCTCGGGGGGTGGAGGAAGGGATGTGGCTGGCCCGGGCCCCTAACGCTGCCTCCTGGGAGCCTCCAGCCTTCCTCCCCGCCCAGCCTCTCGCACGCTCTCCCCTTCCACCCTCCACGGTGAGGCTTTGCTGCTGGTGCTCCTCCGGCTTCCCTGTCTGATGCTTTGTTCGCCTCTTTCTCTCTTTCTCTCCTGTTTTGCTTCCTCCTCCCCGCGTGCGGGACCGCCTGGGCAGGGAAGGCCGGATGGTCGTGCTATCCCTGGTTTTGGGACTCTCAGAGCAAGATGACTTTGCCAATATCCCCGACCTGCAGCCCGCTGGGACAGAGCCGAACCAGCTGAACGCTCAGGGGGACAAGAGGTATGAGTAAGGAAGAGGGCAGTCCTGCAGGAGGAGGCGACGAGGGCCTCACCCAGGGTTGGAGGAGGAGGAGGAGGAGGAGGAGGCTGGCCTCACGGAGCGCGAAGGTTGGAGCGGCAGAGGGTGGCACATCAGGCAGCCCTGGGCACCGGGCACGGTGACGTTTGCAGACGCTGGCAGCTCCCCCCCCACACACCCCGACCCGTCGGTGCCCGCGAGGGGGAGGCGCTCCTTCCTCCCTCCGGAGCCGCTACGCCGAGCAGACCCCCCCCCCACCCCAACCCTCTCCTCCCTCCCCGCCTTCCCTTCCTCCCTTCCCCGTCCTCATCCACCTCCATCTCGCCCTGCGCTGTGTGCATGCATGCTGGTGGGGATGCGTGCCTGGGGGCAGCACGGAGGGGAGCGTGGAGGGAGGGAGCGGGACAGGAGCGAGATCAAGGGACAACCTGGCCGCGGGCTGGCTGGTCTTGCAGGAGACCCCCCCCCCCCCCCGGCCTTGAGGTTGAGTCGTGCGTTGTCCCCCCCAAGCGTTGCACCGTGCTTCTGAAGCCCGGTGGAGGCTGTCTGCCCCTCACCTGCCGTGGGGCCGGGTCTCCTTCAGCCCCACGGAGCTGCCCACGGCAGCTGCTTGTCTGCCCCGGGGTAGCGGGCGGCCGCCAAGCCCCACGCCTCGGGGCCCTTGCCTTGGGGTGCCGTGAGCCCCCCGGGCTGCTCCGGCCACTGCCGGGGCTTGCAACGGGAACCCCCCCCCCCACACACACACACACACACCGACACCCCGGGGCAGCGGAGCGGCCGGCGCCGGTGGCAGAGCCTGGGGAGCCCACGAAAGGGCTGGCAGGAGCCGCGGGGCGCCGAGCCGCGGGGAGCGGGCGCTAAGCCCCTCTCGAGCGGGGAGGAGGTGCGAAGCAGGCGGGCGCCGGCTGCGCCCCGCGTGATCGGCGTGTTAACGAACTGGCACCGTTCTCGCCCGCCGACTATTTTTACCTCGCTCGCTCGGGTTGCGTTTCGCTCCATGTTTTAGCGCTTCCCTCCCCGGCGTCGCATCGCGCAGCCTGTCCCCCCCCGCCGGGAGCACCAGGAGCCCGCGGAGCGCGGCCCCCGTGTGCCGGCACGGCCGGACCTCCCCGGCGCCTGCGTCCGGGCCCCCGGCACCTCCCCGGCACTCGGGGGGGGCTGGACGGCGGTGGCTGAGGGCTGCAGCAAGGCCCTGCTTCCCTTTCCCTCCGCTCCTCCGCTAGTCCTGCTCTCTGGTTTGAAAGGTCCCATCCCCATGCGGACCCTCAGCATCTCAGCGTCCTCTCCCACCTTCCTCAGCCCAAGCTTGTCCCCACGCTCCCATCTCCCTCCCTGGTCCCCACCACCCCAGCCCCCTGCGGCCCAGCGGGATGCGGGTGGGATTCAGCCGGCGGCGGAGGGGTAGGCTGGGCTCCGAGGACGCGGGGCTGGTTTCAGCGTCCTCCGCGCTCTCGCCTCCCTGCCTAGCGCTCCTGGTCACCGTGTGCTGCTCCGCTGTGGAACGTCTCCTCTGTCCCCACGTCTCTGCTTCTTCCTTGCAGCCCGGCCCCGGTGGCTCCAGCCACATGCCTCGTCCTGTCTGTCCTCCATCGACTAACCTCTCTCCATCCGCCCTGCTCCTCTCTTTTTCTCCCCTTCCCTCCCCGCAGGCGGCGGGCTGGTGGTCCTGCGGTGGACGGTGCGGCGCCTCCTCTCTCGCGCTCTCTTTCTCGCGCGCTCTCTCCCGCTGTCCCGTGACCTCCGCCGACGCGCTCCATTTCCCAGGCTGCTTCGCAGACAAATCACCGAGCGGTCCCTGCCGCTGGCCATCGTCTCCTCTGCGTTTGCTCTCGCTCTGTTTCTAACCTGACTTTGCCTCTCCAGCTAGCTCGGTCTCCTCCTTTATCTCTGTGCACCATCCCGCCTGCGCGGGCAAGCTGCGTGCGTGCGTGTGGGTGTGCATGTGTGTGCACGTGTGTGTGTGTGTGTGTGGGCACTGCTGCCGCTCCTGCGAGCATCTCGCTGCGTGGGTCACCCCCGTGCGTGCGCGCCTCGGGGGGGGGGGTGCCGTGCGTGTGCCGCCGTCCCCCATCGCGCTGAGGGTTTTTTGGTGCGTCTCCACCAGCGTACGCGCGCGCTCGTCGTGCGCCTGGCTGCAGGTGTCTTGCGTGTCTCGAGCTCGCTGTGGGAGTCTCTGCGTGTGTCCTGGGTCCGTGTGCGCTCGTGTCGGTCGGAGGCTGTGCCTGGTGCTCAGTGTGGCGTCTGTGTCGCGCCAGCGGTGCTCTGCCACGCCGTGGGTTGGGGCCCTTGGATCCTGTTGGTGCGCCTGTCCGTTGACTTGTCGCTGCCTTGGCTTTTGTGGGAATGTCGGCTGAGAGCTGTCCGAGCACCGGAGCGAGTGCACCTGTGAGCGTGGGCATCTCTCCTGCGTTTGTGCATTGGGGTGTGTGTGTGTGTGTGTGTCCGTCCGTGCCAGCTGCGTCTGCGTGCACCACGTGCCCTCCTCTCTGGGGTGAGTTGGGGTCTGCCTCTGCCACGGGAGCCGGCGAGGGCTGTCCGGGTGCGCGTGCGCTGCCCTCCTCCCCGCCGGCGCGTGCCTGCGCGTCCCGTCGTCCCCACGCCTTGCGGCAGCGCGGCCCCCCCCCCCACTCTGTGCCTGCCCATCTCCATCGCCGCTCTGCCATGCGGGCCAGCGCGTGTCCCCCTCTCCGCCTGCCCCCCCCCCCCCCCCGCAGGGCTGCTCCCTCCTCCCGGCGCATTGCACGCAGTCCTCCCGCAGCACCGCGCCTGCCGGACCCCCCATCCCCGCCGTGCGGGACCGCGAGCCGGCGGAGCAGCCAGGACCGGCACCGCCTGCCCCTGCCAGCCCCGAGCCCCGGCTCCAGCAGCGCGCTGGCGCTGGGCGATGCTGCGGGCTGAAACGTACGGGGAAGAGGAGACGGCCCCGGGCTGACGGAGCAAGCGAGGAAGCGGGGAAGGGTTTTTAGCCGTGGTGCGTTGAGCCACCACCGCTGCAGCAGGCAGCACCCGAGGGTCAGGGACGGGCAGGTGGATGCAGAGCTGAGCACGGGGAAGGGCTGGTGGGCTGGCGAGCTACAGCCAGGCCCCCAAGGGAGAGCTGACGGGTCGGGGCAGCCCGTGGCTTTCCTGACGTCGCCCTGCGGCTGCAGTACGGCACCGCCAAGGGTGCCGCAGCTGCCAGGTGGCGAGGCGGTGGGAAGCGGACGTGGTTGCAGGCTGCGTTGGACCTTCTGTGCTGGCCTGGAGGTTTGCAGGCTGTAAGCTGCGAGCCGGCTGGTTGGTTTGGGGTTGCGCTGGAGCTGCTGTTGGATGCCATCACGGCTCCAGCCAGCGTGCCCCGGGCGCTGTGCGCACCCAGGCTGGCGGATGGGCACCCAGCCCTGCCCGTCGGCGAAGCGCACGGCAGCGCCTGGGGAGATGCAGCCTGAAGGCCAAAGGTAGAGTGGCTCCTCGGAGGCGCAAAGGATGCTCCAAGCTCTTGGCTGGGTGGGTGCGAGCCGAAGCCTCTGCAGGGCTCCAGGTGCCTGAGGGAGACCCTCACTGTCTCGTTCGCTGCGCTCAGCCCCTCTCTAAGGTGCTGCGTCTCTTTCCCCAGGGTACCGGCCGGTGGCAAGGCGGTGAACACAGCCCCCGTGCCAGGGCAGACCCAGCAGCAAGATGAGTCCGACCGGAAGACCGAGCCGCGCTCCTCCGTCTCGGACCTCGTCAACTCCCTGACCAGCGAGATGCTCATGGTGAGCGATGGCTGGAGGTCTCGCTCCTGGCCTCAGCGCAGCCAGACCACCCACGTCCCGCACACCCACGCCGTCCCACCAACTGCCCTGGCTGTCCTGGCGAGCGGGACAGCCTGTTCCTGCTGCTTGCTTCCCTTTCTGATTTGTTTTGGAGATGTTTTAGGCTGACACTACTCTAATGAGGGGTGGGCAGCTCCTCCCAGGGTCCTGGCTTCATCCTCGGTCATCACTGAGCCCTTCTGGGCTATGGCTCAGCGTGGGGTGGGGAGCAGGCTGTCAGAGCAGGCTGTTTTGCTTCATGGCAGGTCAGTGCCGAGGTGTTCTGAGTTGCTCCATCTCCCTGTGCCATCCCAGTTGCTTTGATGCAATGGTCTAGACTGGCAGTGCCGCTGGGGCAGGTTGCGAGTATCGGCTCCCAGGTCTTTCTGGGATGCTGGTAGCATGTTCTGGGCAGCTGTACCCTGCGGGATGGCGGCATCTTAGACCCCATCCCCGCTGCGAGTTGGTGCCAGGATGGTTTGAGCTCTCCCTCTCTGCGCACAAGCCTGGGCGTCCCGCTGCACTCCCCCTTGGCTCTTCCTTGCTCCCATCCTCTGCCACGGGAGGCTCGACACGTCCCAGGCCCGCTCCGCCGAGCCCCCGGGCCCCCTTGCACCCAGGTGCTGCGACCAACGTGCCTCTGGGTCGGCCGAGGCACCTGCGAGATGATGCAGCCCGAGGGCGCGAGGGAGCCGACTCCAGAGACGTGACGGACAGGCTGTCAGCAGGAATTTGGCTAATTGGTGCTCCCAGTCCCTGGGAAGCGGACGCGTGGAGCGGAGCCAGGAGTCATCTAAGGAGATGCCCGTGGCAGGGAGACAGGGAGAAGCTGATGCCCTCTGACAGCTCCCCAGACAGCTGTGAGGGCCTGAGGCCCGGAGTAGGTTGGGATGGGCTTGTTTCTTCCACGGAGCGGAAAGGGGGGGGCATGACGCTGACCGCCCCATGGCACGGGCGGCACAGCCCTCTGTCAGGGCACGCCGCGTCTGCGCTCGCAGCCCTGTGCTCACAGCCCGTTCTGTCCATGCCACAGCTCTCCCCAGGCTCCGAGGATGATGAGGGACATGACAGCTCCAGCCGGGAGAACTTGGGCCGCATCCAGTTCAGCGTTGGCTACAACTTCCAGGAGTCCACCCTCACCGTCAAGATCATGAAGGCCCAGGAGCTGCCAGCCAAGGACTTCAGTGGCACAAGCGACCCCTTTGTCAAGATCTACCTGCTGCCTGACAAGAAGCACAAGCTGGAGACCAAGGTGAAGCGGAAGAACCTGAACCCGCACTGGAACGAGACCTTCCTCTTTGAAGGTAAGGGCAGGCTGGGTTGGGCTGGACTGGGCTTGTCCTCGTGGCCTGGGAAAGACCCTCCGCACTGCCATTTCCCCTTCCCGAGGTGCCCCCAGCTAGCTTCCACCTCGCACCCGGGCTGGAGAACCCACCAGGGATGAGGTGGTCAGGGCAGGACTGGCTCAGCCTGAGCTGCCAGTGCAGGGGCCACCAGTGACGAGCAGAGTTTGCAGAGCCACAGAGGCCAGGCTGTCACTGAAGGTGTTTGCTCTGTGTCCAGCCAGTGCTGGGGGGGGGGAGGCTCCTTCCCAACCCGGGTAGGGCCTGATGTGTGCCTGGGGCCACACGGGCACCTGTGGAAGCACATGGGTGACTTACTCTGTTGTGAAGAGCTACAGCAATGGCTTGAAGCCATGCAGCTCCTCCAAAGCATGATGAATGCCCAGGGCCGTAATCCGTTCTTCATCCGCTGTCTGATGCCAACATTCCCCCCACCTAAGCACCAGCAAGGCAGAGAGGTGCTGGACAGCCCTGTGGGCACCAGCACGTGTATATGCTGCTCGTTTTGACCGGGCTTGCTCTCCAGCCCCTTGCCAAGTTCCCTCCTCATCTCCTCTGCCTCCGTCTTCGGTGCAGGTTTCCCCTATGAGAAGGTGGTGCAGCGAGTGCTGTACCTCCAGGTCCTGGACTACGATCGCTTCAGCCGCAATGACCCTATCGGGGAGGTGTCCATCCCCCTCAACAAAGTGGACCTCACCCAGATGCAGACCTTCTGGAAGGACCTGAAGCCCTGCAGCGATGGCAGCGTAAGGCCCTTGCTTGTCCGCCACGGCCTCCCGGGCCAAGGATGTGGCGGGAGTTAGCTATGCCCCTCGTCCTACCCCACTGTCCTCAGGGACAGTTCTTGAGGAAGGAATACCCCAGGTTGCCGTGATATCCCAGCAGAGCCGGGCCTTTGGGCCACACCGGGAACGCATGCTGGTGAGGGTGGCCCTATGGAGTTCCCAGGTGGGAGCGCTCTGGCCAGATCCCCAGTCCCCGGAGGCCTCACCAGTCCGGGAATGGGTCGCCGGTGAGCTCAGCTGCCTGACGTGCTGTCATCTGGCAGGAGCCCCTGCAAAAGACGGCTCTGAGGGAGCAAATCCACCTGAGCTCGGGTGACGAGCGCTGGGGCACAGAGGGATTAACATGCTGTCCCCTTGTGTTTGCTGTCCTGCCTGTGTCATCTGCTTGTTACCACGACAAAGAAGGCTTCTGTTTTCCTGTTTATTCAAGGAAAAGGTTTGACTTTTAAGGAGGAGCTTGTGTTTTTCTTCCCAAATCGATCGCCACTTTTTACCTGTAAATTAAAGAAAGGGTTTAAGTATCCCAAACAGCCCGTCCGGGTGCTGGGCTGTGCCCTAATGGCCTCTCTGTCTCACAGGGAAGCCGGGGAGAGCTGCTCCTGTCCCTGTGCTACAACCCCTCTGCCAACTCCATCGTCGTGAACATCATCAAAGCGCGGAACCTCAAAGCCATGGACATCGGGGGGACCTCAGGTACGAGCACCAGCCCCCGCCTCTGGGCATGGCCAGTGTCCTGCTGTCTCGGTCACTGCCGCGAAGTCTCCTGGGTGGGAAGGGATGCCGCCCTGCTCGCCTGCACATTGCAGGAGTCAAGGAAGGGCCTGGCTAAGGGCCTGAGAGCAGTGTGCTGTCCCCCCCCGCCCAGACCCCTACGTGAAGGTGTGGCTGATGTACAAGGACAAGCGGGTGGAGAAGAAGAAGACAGTAGTCATGAAGCGGTGCCTGAACCCTGTCTTCAATGAGTCCTTCGCCTTTGACATCCCCACTGAGCGGCTGCGCGAGACGACCATTGTCATCACTGTCATGGACAAGGACAGGCTGAGCCGGAACGATGTCATCGGCAAGGTGGGTCCTGCCGGGGCTTGTCGTGCTGCGCGTGGGGTGAGGGCACAGTTTGGAGGGGGCCGTGGCGGGGAGGCAGGAGCTCATGGCCCAGCTGCCACTGAAGCAAGGCACCAGGAAGGCAGGAGAGACTGCAGCTGGCTGCCACCCGAGTTCCCACGTTGGGGGCACAGGGAAAGGGGCTTCGAAACGCGGTGGTTGTTTGGAGCAGGGTGGTTAGTACGAACCAGAGGGAGGCCCGCTGCCCTCCCTGCAGACACCACGTGCAGTACAGGTCCATGGTAGCGTCGCTGCTGGCTGCGGAGCCTTATCTCCCCTGCGAAGCAGCGCTGACTCGGGCCACGGGCATGCCCACATCTCATGCCGTTCCTCTGCCAAAGCACCACAGGGTCACACGACGATCACAGGCCACGCGCCTCTGCCGTGCTCCGGAGCACGTGTCACAGAGGTGGGTCGTGGGCAACGGCCCTCAGCTAGACCTGCCACTGCCAATGGACACAGGCATCGCACTACCACCAGCATGTGGTGGGACGGGAGGTCTGAGCCTGGTGCAACGCCACAGTTATGGTGACCCAATGTGCCAAGCATTTTTTTTTCCTCAAACTCTCTCCACCTGGACATGCTCAGCACCAGTTTGGCCATTCACCCGTGTGGTCTCTGAGCAGGAATTGCATGGCCAGCAGGATTCAGCACACTGCAGTCCTCCTGGAGGCTGCAGAGACATCCCACAGGTCCAGCAAGACAACGCCAGGCACCATCAGCTCAGCATAGAAGATCAGGCCCCTAGACAATACGTATCCTGCCAAGGGGCAGCATCTGGGGAGCATCCAAGACCACACGTTGACCTGAAGAGCGCGGGCAGATCTGTTGGATACAACTGGTGCTGTCTCTGTGGGCTCAGCATCACTTGAGTGAGGCAGTGTGGTCCAGAGCGCGTCTGCCAAGAGGAAAAAAAAGGGCAGCAGAGAGTTCCTGTGTCTTCCCGGAACTATTCCTGCATGGCCTTTCCCCATGCTCACCCTGCTTGTTGTCTGGATGGGGATTTAAAGCACCCCTCGTGCTCATCTAGCTGTTCTTCCACCTTCCTTTGGCCACCACTCCAGGATTTTGGACCCAGGTGCTGGGTTAGGAGCTGCTTTGGATTTTGGCAGCAGTCAGGATCTGCCTGAGAGAGGAGCTCTCATGCTGTGGTGAAATCTGGAGCAATCGTTCCTCAGTCAAGGGGGAAGCAGCAGGAATTGCCATGTTGGTGCTCTGGAGGAAGGTTGTTGTGAAGGACCAAGCCCCAAGGCTGGGCAGGCATTAGGGTCCCCACTGCTCTGCTCTGTCCCCATCCTGCCTCTCTGGAGAAGGCAAGCTAGAGAGGAAGATGGAGCCCGTATGGATCCCTTCACGGTTGGACTTTCCCTTCCGTGTCTGGCCCAGGCTGAGACTCTTCTGAGACCACCACCAGCTGTGGTGTCTGGAGCGAGGATTCCTTCATCAGAAGTGAGGCGGAGGCCACCAACCAGCTCTCTGGTGAGAGTTAGCTGCCGTTCCCGGCCAGACAAGGGCTGGTTCAAACCCTGGTGGAGACAGGCCGTGGAGCTAGTTAGCACGAACAACAGTTCATCAGCCGGGAGGTGGCAGCAGAGCCTCGCGGTCGCAGCGCCCAGCGGCGTGGGTGCCCGTGCCGCACCGCGTCCCGGCCCCGCGGCTCCCAGCTGGGGCCCCAGTGCCGTTCTCAGCGGCGACAGGATTGCACGGTGCATCCCAGTGACAATAACGACGGGAAAATTAATCCGCTCTCGATCTGATTTACGTTAAATCCATACCGCTCTCCACTCGTTATCGTAACGATGATAAACGAGCGCAGTAATCTCCGTTATTACCGCTCACCGCAGAGAGTCAATTATTCCCAAACGCAGCGTTGTAATAAAGCAAACATGTACATTGAATTAAACCCGGGAGGAGGCAGCCGGAGCGTTTCGGCACAGTGCACGGCCGAGGGGCAGAGGTCCCGGCCCTGCCGCGGGCACGGCCCCGGCGGGGACGTCGCGGGGGGACACCGCCGGGCTGAGCCAGCCCAGGCGCCCGCCACCAGGAGGTATTTCTAGCACCACGCTGAGCGCACCGCTCTGGCCGTGAGGACAGACGGACAGCGTCCGTGTCGCCTTGACTTTGCATTAACCCCGCTGGCAGCGTCACAGCGGCGGAGCAAAGCGACATTGCAAACAGCCGAGTGCGGCAAGCGGGAAGGAGAGGAGAGTGCCCTTCACGGGCCCGGCCGCGGCACCGCGGCTGGCAACGGGCTAATAACTTTCGAGTGAATAATTACCAGCGTCGTGCAAGCTCAGATCAGGCCCCGCAATCCCCTTAGCCGGCGCGGCAGCCACAGGCTCCATTAGCCGCCCGGGTGACACGCGTCTCGGCTTGTCAGCTGCGGAGAAGGTTGACACGCGCGTTTGCTGCGTCGCCGTATGGAAAATCGATGGATAAAAATAACCTGCCTTGCGTGGAGAGGCTCGCGCCGGCTGTGCCTCGTGGCTAACTAACGCACGCGGGTGCCACCGCCGCCGGCCGTGCGGCCAGTGAAGCTGTCTGCAAACGGGGCAGGGGCAAAGCGGAGGGTGCAAAACGGGGAGGCGAGAGGCGCCGGGTGCACGTTGGGAGCGGCATGCGGAGGGACGGGGCGGTCGCGGGACACCGGCACTGCAGTGCAGGTCCCACAGGCCCTATGTCCATCCGTCCCCCCCCCTGCAGATCTACCTGTCCTGGAAGAGCGGCCCCGGTGAGGTGAAGCACTGGAAGGACATGATCGCCCGCCCGCGGCAGGCGGTGGCTCAGTGGCACCAGCTGAAGGCCTGAGCGCCGGCGCCTGAGCGCTGCCCGGACCCCGGCTTGCGGCTCCGCAGGGCTCCCGGTGCGGGCGAGGAGCCGAGGCACCGGCGGGACGCGGCAGCTCCCAGAGGCTCCCAGGACCGCGGCGGCCGTGACGGCACGGTGCTTGGGGACGCGGCGCGAGGAGTGACGCCCCCCCCCACCCCCACCCCGTCCCTGCCGCCGTGCAGGACTTCTCCGAGTGCTTCCAGCCTCCGCCCGCCCCCCACCCCGGAGCCCCTCTGCCCCCGTGGTCCCTCCCTGCATGAGAGGGGACCCTGTCCCCATCCCCTTCCCGCTCCGTAAAACCTTGCCGAGCTGCCGGTGTTAACCCCAGCAGGGCAGCCGGAGCCTGCGTCCTGCTTGCCCGCGGTTTGGGGGGGGGGGGGCACGGTGGCAGCGGTGCCCCCCCCGTCCCGGCAGGACGAGCCGGGCGGCCCCCCGGCAGAGCCGGCAGCCCCAGCCGCACGGCGGCTCCTGGGATCGGAAGCCATGACACACGGTGCGTTAGCCAAAGCGGGCTCGTTTAGTTATTTCCCTCGGTCGGGTTTTGTCGCTTTACTTCTCTCTTCGGGCTCGGTGAGAGCAGGACTTCGGGACACCCCCCCCCCCCATCCGTCCGTCCGTCCGTCCTCGCCCGGCCGGCGGTGGGAGGCGAACGGCAGCCGTCCCCGGGCCAGGGACCCCGCGCGCCCCTGGGGATGCCCGCTGCGTCCTGCGCCCTCCGCAGCCCCCGGGCAGCCATTCGCTATCCCCACGCCAGGCGCCTCGCCGGGCACTGTGCCGGGGTCCCGGTGCTGGGCGCTGCTGGAGGAGGGGGACAGCTCCGGCACCGTTGCCCGTGTCCCATCCTCGCCCCCCGCTTGGTGCCAGCCCCCCCTGTCCCCCACACCCCCCGGTTCGACTCCCACCTGGATTCGTGTGCCAGATCCCCGTGCCGAGGGGGCCGGCTGCCGGTGGGACAGGTCCAGCGGGACCGCAGCAGCGCCGGATGCGACACACGCCTGCCCGGACCCGTCCCCATCTCCGGCGGGTGACATCGCTGCCTCTTGCTTTGCTCCGCGATGCTCCGCCAGGACCGGCACCCGGACAAGAAGGATGCTGTTGCGGATGCCGACCAGCCCTCGCGTCCCCCACCGGGCATCGGCGGGGGGGACACGGAGCCGGACGCGGCTGGGGAAGGGGCACCCGTTAGCACCGGGCCTCGAGGATGGAGGCACGTCGTGCCGGGGGTGGGGGGGGCATCCGCCGAGCTCTCGCCGGGGGCGTCCGGATCTCAGGGGATCTCAGGTAGGGGCCCTGCGGGGGTGGGGGGGGGGGGGCACGGACACCCCTGCGCCCTCACCGGCGGCGCCGGGACACCCGGAGCAAGCCCAAAGCGCTCCCCCCCCCCCCAATCACTAGTCTTCCTGCTCTCCCGGGCCTCGCCGGTGGCAGCGATGGATTGGGGAGGGGGGGGTCTGCGCATCCCGCAGCCTGGAGCAAGCCATGGGCGCCCGGCGCGAGGCGAGGACGCCGTGTACAGTTGCAAGCCCGTTTTGTTTTTGGTTTTTTTTTTTTTGGTTTTTGGGGTTTTTTTTTTTTTTTTAGAGCATAAGAGCCTTTTATCTCGTCGCTGTCGTCCCTGTGCTCCAGTGTTTTCGAGCCCGCGTGCAGGGCACCTAGCGCTCTTTGTGATAGGCACGTTTTTACAAGCATCGCCGTAGCTCTCTTTGGGGCGACGGGGCCTCGCGGCGCCGCTTCCCCCTGCCGCGGGAGCAGCTGGGCAAGGGCGAGGGGGGGTTTTCTCGCCAAATCCCCCCCCCCAAAAAAAAAAAGTGGGAGCGGAGCAGCCGCCTCGGAGAGCCGTCGGCACCCTCGTGAGCTAACCGGGCACCGGCCTGGGCAGCCGGGGACGGCTTGGCCAGCGACAACCCCAGCCCCTTGCTAGAGAGTTCCCGACGACCCGGAGAGAAGTAATAATACCGCTACTACAGTAATAATAACGCTTTTAGGGACATTTGTATTTTTAGCCTATTCTCTCTCTTTTTTTAACCTAAAAGAAGAGATTTGTGACGCCGGCGCTGGGCTCACGCGCCAAACCGTGGCGTTCGGCTGCGGCGGAGCGTCCCCGGGTCGCCCTGTCCCACCGCGTCCCGCTGGGCGGGGGTCCCGTTTCCCTCGCCCCCCCTGCCGCCGCAGCACCCCCGGGTGACCCCTTCCTCCGGGCACCGTTTCTTTTCTACGGATGGCCGGCCGGCTTCCCGGGAGTTGTGTGTTCATTTTTAACCTCTAGAGATCTTAGCCGTATCTTGTTCAGGTATCGCTCTTCTTCTTCTTCTTCTTCTTCTTCATGTGACGGTAACATCCAACTGGTGTACAAAAACACGGGAAAAAACGGGGGGAAAAGCAAACAAAAGCCACACGGAAAAGGACAAACCCCCCCGGACTGAACTGCGGACGGCAGGCGGCCGGAGCAGAGGCAGGGCAGCCCGGCTGGCGTCGGCTGCCACCTCCTTGCTGCTGGCTTTGCTCACACGACACGACGTGGCGGCCTGGTGCATTTTATAACTAAAAAACAGAGGAGAAATTCCACCCCCCCGCACTCACATGGCACATGCGAGGCGCGGGAGGGCAGAGGGGGCGACCCGGCCCGGCCGCAGCGGAGGTGGGGGGGGGTTTCTTCGCAGAATCCTATTTTTGGGGAGCGGGGCCCCTCGTTTTCTGGAGGCAGCCGCCGCTCTCAGTAATAAAGGACAGTCAGCATCTCCCAGCCTGCCTCGTCTCTGGGGGAGGGGCGGCGGCGGGGGGGGCACCCCCAGCACTGAACATCCCCAGCACTGAGCATCCCCAGCACTGAACATCCCCAGCACTGAGCATCCCCAGCACTGAACATCCCCAGCACTGAACATCCCCAGCACTGAGCATCCCCAGCACTGAGCATCCCCAGCACTGAGCATCCCCAGCACTGAACATCCCCAGCACTGAACATCCCCAGCACTGAACATCCCCAGCACTGAACACCCCCAGCACTGAGCATCCCCAGCACTGAACATCCCCAGCACTGAACATCCCCAGCACTGAACACCCCCAGCACTGAGCATCCCCAGCACTGAGCATCCCCAGCACTGAACATCCCCAGCACTGAGCATCCCCAGCACTGAACATCCCCAGCACTGAGCATCCCCAGCACTGAACATCCCCAGCACTGAACATCCCCAGCACTGAACATCCCCAGCACTGAACATCCCCAGCACTGAGCATCCCCAGCACTGAGCATCCCCAGCACTGAACATCCCCAGCACTGAACATCCCCAGCACTGAGCATCCCCAGCACTGAACATCCCCAGCACTGAACATCCCCAGCACTGAGCATCCCCAGCACTGAACATCCCCAGCACTGAGCATCCCCAGCACTGAGCATCCCCAGCACTGAACACCCCCAGCACTGAACATCCCCAGCACTGAACACCCCCAGCACTGAACATCCCCAGCACTGAGCATCCCCAGCACTGAGCACCCCCAGCACTGAGCATCCCCAGCACTGAGCATCCCCAGCACTGAGCATCCCCAGCACTGAACATCCCCAGCACTGAACATCCCCAGCACTGAACATCCCCAGCACTGAACATCCCCAGCACTGAACACCCCCAGCACTGAACATCCCCAGCACTGAACATCCCCAGCACTGAACACCCCCAGCACTGAACATCCCCAGCACTGAGCATCCCCAGCACTGAGCACCCCCAGCACTGAACATCCCCAGCACTGAACATCCCCAGCACTGAGCACCCCCAGCACTGAGCATCCCCAGCACTGAACACCCCCAGCACTGAGCATCCCCAGCACTGAACATCCCCAGCACTGAACATCCCCAGCACTGAGCATCCCCAGCACTGAACATCCCCAGCACTGAGCATCCCCAGCACTGAGCATCCCCAGCACTGAACATCCCCAGCACTGAACATCCCCAGCACTGAACACCGCCAGCACTGAACACCCCCAGCACTGAACATCCCCAGCACTGAGCATCCCCAGCACTGAGCATCCCCAGCACTGAACATCCCCAGCACTGAACATCCCCAGCACTGAGCATCCCCAGCACTGAGCATCCCCAGCACTGAGCATCCCCAGCACTGAACATCCCCAGCACTGAGCATCCCCAGCACTGAACATCCCCAGCACTGAACATCCCCAGCACTGAGCATCCCCAGCACTGAACACCCCCAGCACTGAACATCCCCAGCACTGAACACCCCCAGCACTGAACATCCCCAGCACTGAACACCCCCAGCACTGAACATCCCCAGCACTGAGCATCCCCAGCACTGAGCATCCCCAGCACTGAGCATCCCCAGCACTGAACATCCCCAGCACTGAACACCCCCAGCACTGAACACCCCCAGCACTGAACATCCCCAGCACTGAGCATCCCCAGCACTGAACATCCCCAGCACTGAGCATCCCCAGCACTGAGCATCCCCAGCACTGAGCATCCCCAGCACTGAACATCCCCAGCACTGAACACCCCCAGCACTGAACATCCCCAGCACTGAACACCCCCAGCACTGAGCATCCCCAGCACTGAACATCCCCAGCACTGAGCATCCCCAGCACTGAACATCCCCAGCACTGAGCATCCCCAGCACTGAGCATCCCCAGCACTGAACATCCCCAGCACTGAACACCCCCAGCACTGAGCATCCCCAGCACTGAACATCCCCAGCACTGAACATCCCCAGCACTGAACATCCCCAGCACTGAACACCCCCAGCACTGAGCATCCCCAGCACTGAACATCCCCAGCACTGAGCACCCCCAGCACTGAGCACCCCCAGCACTGAGCACCCCCAGCACTGAGCATCCCCAGCACTGAACACCCCCAGCACTGAACATCCCCAGCACTGAGCATCCCCAGCACTGAACATCCCCAGCACTGAACATCCCCAGCACTGAACATCCCCAGCACTGAACACCCCCAGCACTGAGCATCCCCAGCACTGAACATCCCCAGCACTGAACATCCCCAGCACTGAACACCCCCAGCACTGAGCATCCCCAGCACTGAGCATCCCCAGCACTGAACATCCCCAGCACTGAACACCCCCAGCACTGAACATCCCCAGCACTGAACATCCCCAGCACTGAACACCCCCAGCACTGAGCATCCCCAGCACTGAACATCCCCAGCACTGAACATCCCCAGCACTGAGCACCCCCAGCACTGAGCACCCCCAGCACTGAGCATCCCCAGCACTGAACATCCCCAGCACTGAGCACCCCCAGCACTGAGCACCCCCAGCACTGAGCACCCCCAGCACTGAGCATCCCCAGCACTGAACACCCCCAGCACTGAACATCCCCAGCACTGAGCATCCCCAGCACTGAACATCCCCAGCACTGAACATCCCCAGCACTGAACATCCCCAGCACTGAACACCCCCAGCACTGAGCATCCCCAGCACTGAACATCCCCAGCACTGAACATCCCCAGCACTGAACACCCCCAGCACTGAGCATCCCCAGCACTGAGCATCCCCAGCACTGAACATCCCCAGCACTGAACACCCCCAGCACTGAACATCCCCAGCACTGAACATCCCCAGCACTGAACACCCCCAGCACTGAGCATCCCCAGCACTGAACATCCCCAGCACTGAACATCCCCAGCACTGAGCACCCCCAGCACTGAGCACCCCCAGCACTGAGCACCCCCAGCACTGAGCATCCCCAGCACTGAACACCCCCAGCACTGAACATCCCCAGCACTGAGCATCCCCAGCACTGAACATCCCCAGCACTGAACATCCCCAGCACTGAGCATCCCCAGCACTGAGCATCCCCAGCACTGAACATCCCCAGCACTGAACACCCCCAGCACTGAACATCCCCAGCACTGAGCATCCCCAGCACTGAACACCCCCAGCACTGAACATCCCCAGCACTGAGCATCCCCAGCACTGAACACCCCCAGCACTGAGCATCCCCAGCACTGAGCACCCCCAGCACTGAACATCCCCAGCACTGAGCATCCCCAGCACTGAACACCCCCAGCACTGAGCATCCCCAGCACTGAACACCCCCAGCACTGAGCATCCCCAGCACTGAACATCCCCAGCACTGAACATCCCCAGCACTGAGCATCCCCAGCACTGAACATCCCCAGCACTGAGCATCCCCAGCACTGAGCATCCCCAGCACTGAACATCCCCAGCACTGAGCATCCCCAGCACTGAACATCCCCAGCACTGAACATCCCCAGCACTGAACATCCCCAGCACTGAACATCCCCAGCACTGAGCATCCCCAGCACTGAACATCCCCAGCACTGAGCATCCCCAGCACTGAGCATCCCCAGCACTGAGCATCCCCAGCACTGAACATCCCCAGCACTGAACATCCCCAGCACTGAACATCCCCAGCACTGAGCATCCCCAGCACTGAACATCCCCAGCACTGAGCATCCCCAGCACTGAACACCCCCAGCACTGAGCATCCCCAGCACTGAGCATCCCCAGCACTGAACACCCCCAGCACTGAGCATCCCCAGCACTGAACATCCCCAGCACTGAACATCCCCAGCACTGAGCATCCCCAGCACTGAACACCCCCAGCACTGAGCATGCCCAGCACTGAACATCCCCAGCACTGAGCATCCCCAGCACTGAACATCCCCAGCACTGAACATCCCCAGCACTGAACATCCCCAGCACTGAACATCCCCAGCACTGAGCACCCCCAGCACTGAGCATCCCCAGCACTGAACATCCCCAGCACTGAACATCCCCAGCACTGAACATCCCCAGCGCTGAACATCCCCAGCACTGAACATCCCCAGCACTGAACATCCCCAGCACTGAGCATCCCCAGCACTGAGCACCCCCAGCACTGAACATCCCCAGCACTGAACATCCCCAGCACTGAACATCCCCAGCACTGAGCATCCCCAGCACTGAGCATCCCCAGCACTGAGCACCCCCAGCACTGAGCACCCCCAGCACTGAACATCCCCAGCACTGAGCATCCCCAGCACTGAGCATCCCCAGCACTGAGCATCCCCAGCACTGAGCATCCCCAGCACTGAACATCCCCAGCACTGAACATCCCCAGCACTGAGCATCCCCAGCACTGAACATCCCCAGCACTGAACATCCCCAGCACTGAACATCCCCAGCGCTGAACATCCCCAGCACTGAACATCCCCAGCACTGAACATCCCCAGCACTGAGCATCCCCAGCACTGAGCACCCCCAGCACTGAGCACCCCCAGCACTGAACATCCCCAGCACTGAGCATCCCCAGCACTGAGCATCCCCAGCACTGAGCATCCCCAGCACTGAGCATCCCCAGCACTGAACATCCCCAGCACTGAGCATCCCCAGCACTGAACATCCCCAGCACTGAACATCCCCAGCACTGAACATCCCCAGCGCTGAACATCCCCAGCACTGAACATCCCCAGCACTGAACACCCCCAGCACTGAACATCCCCAGCACTGAACATCCCCAGCACTGAGCATCCCCAGCACTGAGCATCCCCAGCACTGAACATCCCCAGCACTGAACATCCCCAGCACTGAGCATCCCCAGCACTGAACATCCCCAGCACTGAGCATCCCCAGCACTGAGCATCCCCAGCACTGAACACCCCCAGCACTGAACATCCCCAGCACTGAGCATCCCCAGCACTGAACATCCCCAGCACTGAACATCCCCAGCACTGAGCATCCCCAGCACTGAACACCCCCAGCACTGAACATCCCCAGCACTGAGCATCCCCAGCACTGAACATCCCCAGCACTGAGCATCCCCAGCACTGAGCATCCCCAGCACTGAACACCCCCAGCACTGAACATCCCCAGCACTGAGCATCCCCAGCACTGAGCATCCCCAGCACTGAATATCCCCAGCACTGAGCATCCCCAGCACTGAACATCCCCAGCACTGAACATCCCCAGCACTGAGCATCCCCAGCACTGAGCATCCCCAGCACTGAGCATCCCCAGCACTGAACATCCCCAGCACTGAGCATCCCCAGCACTGAGCATCCCCAGCACTGAGCATCCCCAGCACTGAGCATCCCCAGCACTGAACATCCCCAGCACTGAGCATCCCCAGCACTGAACATCCCCAGCACTGAACATCCCCAGCACTGAGCATCCCCAGCACTGAACATCCCCGGCACTGAGCATCCCCAGCACTGAGCATCCCCAGCACTGAACATCCCCAGCACTGAGCATCCCCAGCACTGAACATCCCCAGCACTGAACATCCCCAGCACTGAACATCCCCAGCACTGAACATCCCCAGCACTGAGCATCCCCAGCACTGAGCATCCCCAGCACTGAACACCCCCAGCACTGAGCATCCCCAGCACTGAACACCCCCAGCACTGAACATCCCCAGCACTGAACACCCCCAGCACTGAGCATCCCCAGCACTGAACACCCCCAGCACTGAGCATCCCCAGCACTTAACATCCCCAGCACTGAACATCCCCAGCACTGAGCATCCCCAGCACTGAACATCCCCAGCACTGAGCATCCCCAGCACTGAACATCCCCAGCACTGAGCATCCCCAGCACTGAACATCCCCAGCACTGAACATCCCCAGCACTGAACATCCCCAGCACTGAACACCCCCAGCACTGAACACCCCCAGCACTGAGCATCCCCAGCACTGAGCATCCCCAGCACTGAGCACCCCCAGCACTGAGCATCCCCAGCACTGAGCACCCCCAGCACTGAACATCCCCAGCACTGAACATCCCCAGCACTGAGCATCCCCAGCACTGAGCATCCCCAGCACTGAACATCCCCAGCACTGAACATCCCCAGCACTGAGCATCCCCAGCACTGAGCATCCCCAGCACTGAGCACCCCCAGCACTGAGCATCCCCAGAACTGAACATCCCCAGCACTGAGCATCCCCAGCACTGAGCACCCCCAGCACTGAGCATCCCCAGCACTGAGCATCCCCAGCACTGAACATCCCCAGCACTGAGCACCCCCAGCACTGAGCACCCCCAGCACTGAGCATCCCCAGAACTGAACATCCCCAGCACTGAGCATCCCCAGCACTGAACATCCCCAGCACTGAGCATCCCCAGCACTGAGCACCCCCAGCACTGAGCACCCCCAGCACTGAGCATCCCCAGCACTGAGCACCCCCAGCACTGAGCATCCCCAGCACTGAACATCCCCAGCACTGAACATCCCCAGCACTGAGCATCCCCAGCACTGAACACCCCCAGCACTGAACATCCCCAGCACTGAACATCCCCAGCACTGAACACCCCCAGCACTGAACATCCCCAGCACTGAGCATCCCCAGCACTGAGCATCCCCAGCACTGAACATCCCCAGCACTGAACATCCCCAGCACTGAGCATCCCCAGCACTGAACATCCCCAGCACTGAGCATCCCCAGCACTGAACATCCCCAGCACTGAACATCCCCAGCACTGAGCATCCCCAGCACTGAACATCCCCAGCACTGAACATCCCCAGCACTGAGCATCCCCAGCACTGAACATCCCCAGCACTGAGCATCCCCAGCACTGAACATCCCCAGCACTGAACATCCCCAGCACTGAGCATCCCCAGCACTGAACATCCCCAGCACTGAGCATCCCCAGCACTGAGCATCCCCAGCACTGAGCATCCCCAGCACTGAACATCCCCAGCACTGAACACCCCCAGCACTGAACATCCCCAGCACTGAACATCCCCAGCACTGAGCATCCCCAGCACTGAGCATCCCCAGCACTGAGCATCCCCAGCACTGAACACCCCCAGCACTGAACATCCCCAGCACTGAGCATCCCCAGCACTGAGCATCCCCAGCACTGAACACCCCCAGCACTGAACATCCCCAGCACTGAGCATCCCCAGCACTGAACATCCCCAGCACTGAACATCCCCAGCACTGAGCATCCCCAGCACTGAACATCCCCAGCACTGAGCATCCCCAGCACTGAGCATCCCCAGCACTGAGCATCCCCAGCACTGAACATCCCCAGCACTGAACACCCCCAGCACTGAACATCCCCAGCACTGAACATCCCCAGCACTGAGCATCCCCAGCACTGAGCATCCCCAGCACTGAGCATCCCCAGCACTGAACACCCCCAGCACTGAACATCCCCAGCACTGAGCATCCCCAGCACTGAGCATCCCCAGCACTGAACACCCCCAGCACTGAACATCCCCAGCACTGAACATCCCCAGCACTGAACACCCCCAGCACTGAACATCCCCAGCACTGAGCATCCCCAGCACTGAGCATCCCCAGCACTGAACACCCCCAGCACTGAGCATCCCCAGCACTGAACATCCCCAGCACTGAACATCCCCAGCACTGAACACCCCCAGCACTGAACATCCCCAGCACTGAACATCCCCAGCACTGAGCATCCCCAGCACTGAGCATCCCCAGCACTGAGCATCCCCAGCACTGAGCATGCCCAGCACTGAACATCCCCAGCACTGAACACCCCCAGCACTGAGCATCCCCAGCACTGAACATCCCCAGCACTGAACATCCCCAGCACTGAGCACCCCCAGCACTGAGCATCCCCAGCACTGAACATCCCCAGCACTGAACATCCCCAGCACTGAACACCCCCAGCACTGAGCATCCCCAGCACTGAGCATCCCCAGCACTGAACATCCCCAGCACTGAACACCCCCAGCACTGAGCATCCCCAGCACTGAACATCCCCAGCACTGAGCATCCCCAGCACTGAACATCCCCAGCACTGAGCATCCCCAGCACTGAACATCCACAGCACTAAGCATCCCCAGCACTGAGCATCCCCAGCACTGAGCATCCCCAGCACTGAACATCCCCAGCACTGAGCATCCCCAGCACTGAACATCCCCAGCACTGAGCATCCCCAGCACTGAGCATCCCCAGCACTGAACATCCCCAGCACTGAGCATCCCCAGCACTGAACATCCCCAGCACTGAGCATCCCCAGCACTGAACATCCCCAGCACTGAGCATCCCCAGCGCTGAACATCCCCAGCGCTGAACATCCCCAGCACTGAGCACCCCCAGCACTGAACATCCCCAGCACTGAACACCCCCAGCACTGAACATCCCCAGCACTGAACATCCCCAGCACTGAACATCCCCAGCACTGAACACCCCCAGCACTGAGCATCCCCAGCACTGAACATCCCCAGCACTGAACACCCCCAGCACTGAGCATCCCCAGCACTGAGCATCCCCAGCACTGAACACCCCCAGCACTGAACATCCCCAGCACTGAGCATCCCCAGCACTGAGCATCCCCAGCACTGAGCATCCCCAGCACTGAACATCCCCAGCACTGAGCATCCCCAGCACTGAGCACCCCCAGCACTGAGCACCCCCAGCACTGAGCATCCCCAGCACTGAACATCCCCAGTACTGAGCATCCCCAGCACTGAGCACCCCCAGCACTGAGCATCCCCAGCACTGAACACACACAGCACTGAACATCCCCAGCACTGAACATCCCCAGCACTGAACATCCCCAGTACTGAGCATCCCCAGCACTGAGCATCCCCAGCACTGAACATCCCCAGCACTGAACACACCCAGCACTGAACATCCCCAGCACTGAACACCCCCAGCACTGAACATCCCCAGCACTGAGCATCCCCAGCACTGAGCATCCCCAGCACTGAGCATCCCCAGCACTGAGCATGCCCAGCACTGAACATCCCCAGCACTGAACACCCCCAGCACTGAGCATCCCCAGCACTGAACATCCCCAGCACTGAACATCCCCAGCACTGAGCACCCCCAGCACTGAGCATCCCCAGCACTGAACATCCCCAGCACTGAACACCCCCAGCACTGAACATCCCCAGCACTGAACATCCCCAGCACTGAGCATCCCCAGCACTGAGCATCCCCAGCACTGAGCATCCCCAGCAATGAACACCCCCAGCACTGAACACCCCCAGCACTGAGCATCCCCAGCACTGAGCACCCCCAGCACTGAGCACCCCCAGCACTGAGCATCCCCAGCACTGAACATCCCCAGCACTGAACATCCCCAGCACTGAACATCCCCAGCACTGAGCACCCCCAGCACTGAACATCCCCAGCACTGAGCACCCCCAGCACTGAGCATCCCCAGCACTGAGCATCCCCAGCACTGAGCATCCCCAGCACTGAACATCCCCAGCACTGAACATCCCCAGCACTGAACACCCCCAGCACTGAGCATCCCCAGCACTGAGCATCCCCAGCACTGAACACCCCCAGCACTGAACATCCCCAGCACTGAGCATCCCCAGCACTGAGCATCCCCAGCACTGAGCATCCCCAGCACTGAACATCCCCAGCACTGAACATCCCCAGCACTGAGCATCCCCAGCACTGAGCATCCCCAGCACTGAACATCCCCAGCACTGAGCATCCCCAGCACTGAGCATCCCCAGCACTGAACATCCCCAGCACTGAGCATCCCCAGCACTGAACACCCCCAGCACTGAACATCCCCAGCACTGAGCATCCCCAGCACTGAACATCCCCAGCACTGAGCATCCCCAGCACTGAGCACCCCCAGCACTGAGCACCCCCAGCACTGAGCATCCCCAGCACTGAACATCCCCAGTACTGAGCATCCCCAGCACTGAGCACCCCCAGCACTGAGCATCCCCAGCACTGAACACACACAGCACTGAACATCCCCAGCACTGAACATCCCCAGCACTGAGCATCCCCAGCACTGAGCACCCCCAGCACTGAGCATCCCCAGCACTGAACATCCCCAGTACTGAGCATCCCCAGCACTGAACATCCCCAGCACTGAACATCCCCAGCACTGAACACCCCCAGCACTGAGCACCCCCAGCACTGAGCATCCCCAGCACTGAACACCCCCAGCACTGAACACCCCCAGCACTGAGCATCCCCAGCACTGAACATCCCCAGCACTGAACACCCCCAGCACTGAACATCCCCAGCACTGAACACCCCCAGCACTGAACATCCCCAGCACTGAACATCCCCAGCACTGAACATCCCCAGCACTGAACACCCCCAGCACTGAGCATCCCCAGCACTGAACACCCCCAGCACTGAACATCCCCAGCACTGAACATCCCCAGCACTGAACATCCCCAGCACTGAACACCCCCAGCACTGAACACCCCCAGCACTGAGCACCCCCAGCACTGAACATCCCCAGCACTGAACATCCCCAGCACTGAACATCCCCAGCACTGAGCATCCCCAGCACTGAGCACCCCCAGCACTGAACATCCCCAGCACTGAGCATCCCCAGCACTGAGCATCCCCAGCACTGAACATCCCCAGCACTGAACATCCCCAGCACTGAGCATCCCCAGCACTGAGCACCCCCAGCACTGAGCATCCCCAGCACTGAGCACCCCCAGCACTGAACATCCCCAGCACTGAGCATCCCCAGCACTGAGCATCCCCAGCACTGAACATCCCCAGCACTGAACATCCCCAGCACTGAGCATCCCCAGCACTGAGCACCCCCAGCACTGAGCATCCCCAGCACTGAGCATCCCCAGCACTGAGCATCCCCAGCACTGAACATCCCCAGCACTGAGCATCCCCAGCACTGAGCACCCCCAGCACTGAGCATCCCCAGCACTGAGCATCCCCAGCACTGAGCATCCCCAGCACTGAACACCCCCAGCACTGAACATCCCCAGCACTGAGCATCCCCAGCACTGAGCATCCCCAGCACTGAACACCCCCAGCACTGAACATCCCCAGCACTGAGCACCCCCAGCACTGAACATCCCCAGCACTGAACACCCCCAGCACTGAGCATCCCCAGCACTGAGCATCCCCAGCACTGAACATCCCCAGCACTGAACATCCCCAGAACTGAACATCCCCAGCACTGAGCACCCCCAGCACTGAGCATCCCCAGCACTGAACATCCCCAGCACTGAGCACCCCCAGCACTGAACATCCCCAGCACTGAACACCCCCAGCACTGAACATCCCCAGCACTGAGCATCCCCAGCACTGAGCATCCCCAGCACTGAACATCCCCAGCACTGAGCATCCCCAGCACTGAGCATCCCCAGCACTGAACATCCCCAGCACTGAACATCCCCAGCACTGAGCATCCCCAGCACTGAGCATCCCCAGCACTGAACATCCCCAGCACTGAACATCCCCGGCACTGAGCATCCCCAGCACTGAACATCCCCAGCACTGAGCATCCCCAGCACTGAACATCCCCAGCACTGAGCATCCCCAGCACTGAACATCCCCAGCACTGAACATCCCCAGCACTGAACATCCCCAGCACTGAACACCCCCAGCACTGAGCATCCCCAGCACTGAGCATCCCCAGCACTGAACATCCCCAGCACTGAGCATCCCCAGCACTGAGCATCCCCAGCACTGAGCATCCCCAGCACTGAACATCCCCAGCACTGAGCATCCCCAGCACTGAACATCCCCAGCACTGAGCATCCCCAGCACTGAGCATCCCCAGCACTGAACATCCCCAGCACTGAGCATCCCCAGCACTGAATATCCCCAGCACTGAGCACCCCCAGCACTGAGCATCCCCAGCACTGAACACCCCCAGCACTGAACACCCCCAGCACTGAACATCCCCAGCACTGAACATCCCCAGCACTGAACATCCCCAGCACTGAACATCCCCAGCACTGAACATCCCCAGCACTGAGCATCCCCAGCACTGAACATCCCCAGCACTGAACATCCCCAGCACTGAGCATCCCCAGCACTGAGCATCCCCAGCACTGAGCATCCCCAGCACTGAACACCCCCAGCACTGAACATCCCCAGCACTGAACATCCCCAGCACTGAGCATCCCCAGCACTGAGCATCCCCAGCACTGAGCATCCCCAGCACTGAACATCCCCAGCACTGAGCATCCCCAGCACTGAACATCCCCAGCACTGAGCATCCCCAGCACTGAGCATCCCCAGCACTGAACATCCCCAGCACTGAACATCCCCAGCACTGAACATCCCCAGCACTGAGCATCCCCAGCACTGAGCATCCCCAGCACTGAACACCCCCAGCACTGAGCATCCCCAGCACTGAGCATCCCCAGCACTGAGCATCCCCAGCACTGAGCATCCCCAGCACTGAGCATCCCCAGCACTGAGCATCCCCAGCACTGAGCATCCCCAGCACTGAGCATCCCCAGCACTGAGCATCCCCAGCACTGAGCATCCCCAGCACTGAACATCCCCAGCACTGAGCACCCCCAGCACTGAACATCCCCAGCACTGAGCATCCCCAGCACTGAGCATCCCCAGCACTGAACACCCCCAGCACTGAGCATCCCCAGCACTGAACACCCCCAGCACTGAACATCCCCAGCACTGAACATCCCCAGCACTGAGCATCCCCAGCACTGAGCATCCCCAGCACTGAGCATCCCCAGCACTGAACACCCCCAGCACTGAACATCCCCAGCACTGAACATCCCCAGCACTGAGCATCCCCAGCACTGAGCATCCCCAGCACTGAGCATCCCCAGCACTGAACATCCCCAGCACTGAGCACCCCCAGCACTGAGCATCCCCAGCACTGAGCACCCCCAGCACTGAACATCCCCAGCACTGAACATCCCCAGCACTGAGCATCCCCAGCACTGAGCATCCCCAGCACTGAACATCCCCAGCACTGAACATCCCCAGCACTGAGCATCCCCAGCACTGAGCATCCCCAGCACTGAGCATCCCCAGCACTGAGCACCCCCAGCACTGAGCATCCCCAGAACTGAACATCCCCAGCACTGAGCATCCCCAGCACTGAGCACCCCCAGCACTGAGCATCCCCAGCACTGAGCATCCCCAGCACTGAACATCCCCAGCACTGAGCACCCCCAGCACTGAGCACCCCCAGCACTGAGCATCCCCAGAACTGAACATCCCCAGCACTGAGCATCCCCAGCACTGAACATCCCCAGCACTGAGCATCCCCAGCACTGAGCACCCCCAGCACTGAGCACCCCCAGCACTGAGCATCCCCAGCACTGAGCACCCCCAGCACTGAGCATCCCCAGCACTGAACATCCCCAGCACTGAGCATCCCCAGCACTGAGCATCCCCAGCACTGAGCATCCCCAGCACTGAACATCCCCAGCACTGAGCACCCCCAGCACTGAGCACCCCCAGCACTGAGCATCCCCAGCACTGAGCATCCCCAGCACTGAGCATCCCCAGCACTGAACATCCCCAGCACTGAACACCCCCAGCACTGAGCATCCCCAGCACTGAACACCCCCAGCACTGAGCATCCCCAGCACTGAACACCCCCAGCACTGAGCATCCCCAGCACTGAGCATCCCCAGCACTGAGCACCCCCAGCACTGAACATCCCCAGCACTTAACATCCCCAGCACTGAGCATCCCCAGCACTGAGCATCCCCAGCACTGAGCATCCCCAGCACTGAGCATCCCCAGCACTGAGCATCCCCAGCACTGAACATCCCCAGCACTGAACATCCCCAGCACTGAGCATCCCCAGTACTGAGCATCCCCAGCACTGAGCATCCCCAGCACTGAGCATCCCCAGCACTGAGCATCCCCAGCACTGAACATCCCCAGCACTGAGCATCCCCAGCACTGAGCATCCCCAGCACTGAACATCCCCAGCACTGAGCATCCCCAGCACTGAACACCCCCAGCACTGAGCATCCCCAGCACTGAACACCCCCAGCACTGAGCATCCCCAGCACTGAGCATCCCCAGCACTGAGCACCCCCAGCACTGAACATCCCCAGCACTGAACATCCCCAGCACTGAGCATCCCCAGCACTGAACATCCCCAGCACTGAACATCCCCAGCACTGAACATCCCCAGCACTGAACATCCCCAGCACTGAACACCCCCAGCACTGAGCATCCCCAGCACTGAGCATCCCCAGCACTGAACATCCCCAGCACTGAACATCCCCAGCACTGAGCATCCCCAGCACTGAGCATCCCCAGCACTGAACATCCCCAGCACTGAACATCCCCAGCACTGAACAGCCCCAGCACTGAGCATCCCCAGCACTGAGCATCCCCAGCACTGAACATCCCCAGCACTGAACAGCCCCAGCACTGAGCACCCCCAGCACTGAACATCCCCAGCACTGAGCATCCCCAGCACTGAACATCCCCAGCACTGAGCACCCCCAGCACTGAGCATCCCCAGCACTGAGCACCCCCAGCACTGAACATCCCCAGCACTGAACATCCCCAGCACTGAACAGCCCCAGCACTGAGCATCCCCAGCACTGAGCATCCCCAGCACTGAACATCCCCAGCACTGAACAGCCCCAGCACTGAGCACCCCCAGCACTGAACATCCCCAGCACTGAACATCCCCAGCACTGAACATCCCCAGCACTGAGCACCCCCAGCACTGAGCATCCCCAGCACTGAGCACCCCCAGCACTGAACATCCCCAGCACTGAACATCCCCAGCACTGAACATCCCCAGCACTGAACATCCCCAGCACTGAACATCCCCAGCACTGAACATCCCCAGCACTGAACACCCCCAGCACTGAGCATCCCCAGCACTGAACATCCCCAGCACTGAACATCCCCAGCACTGAACATCCCCAGCACTGAACATCCCCAGCACTGAACATCCCCAGCACTGAGCATCCCCAGCACTGAACACCCCCAGCACTGAACATCCCCAGCACTGAGCATCCCCAGCACTGAACATCCCCAGCACTGAACATCCCCAGCACTGAGCATCCCCAGTACTGAGCATCCCCAGCACTGAGCATCCCCAGCACTGAGCATCCCCAGCACTGAGCACCCCCAGCACTGAGCATCCCCAGCACTGAGCATCCCCAGCACTGAGCATCCCCAGCACTGAGCATCCCCAGCACTGAACATCCCCAGCACTGAACACCCCCAGCACTGAGCATCCCCAGCACTGAACACCCCCAGCACTGAGCATCCCCAGCACTGAACACCCCCAGCACTGAGCATCCCCAGCACTGAGCATCCCCAGCACTGAGCACCCCCAGCACTGAACATCCCCAGCACTTAACATCCCCAGCACTGAGCATCCCCAGCACTGAGCATCCCCAGCACTGAACATCCCCAGCACTGAGCATCCCCAGCACTGAACATCCCCAGCACTGAACATCCCCAGCACTGAACATCCCCAGCACTGAACATCCCCAGCACTGAACACCCCCAGCACTGAACATCCCCAGCACTGAACATCCCCAGCACTGAACATCCCCAGCACTGAACATCCCCAGCACTGAACACCCCCAGCACTGAGCATCCCCAGCACTGAGCATCCCCAGCACTGAACATCCCCAGCACTGAACATCCCCAGCACTGAGCATCCCCAGCACTGAGCATCCCCAGTACTGAACATCCCCAGCACTGAGCATCCCCAGTACTGAACATCCCCAGCACTGAGCATCCCCAGCACTGAGCACCCCCAGCACTGAGCACCCCCAGCACTGAGCATCCCCAGCACTGAGCATCCCCAGTACTGAGCATCCCCAGCACTGAGCATCCCCAGCACTGAACATCCCCAGCACTGAGCATCCCCAGCACTGAGCATCCCCAGCACTGAGCATCCCCAGCACTGAACATCCCCAGCACTGAGCATCCCCAGCACTGAACACCCCCAGCACTGAGCATCCCCAGCACTGAGCATCCCCAGCACTGAACACCCCCAGCACTGAGCATCCCCAGCACTGAGCATCCCCAGCACTGAGCATCCCCAGCACTGAACATCCCCAGCACTGAACATCCCCAGCACTGAGCATCCCCAGTACTGAGCATCCCCAGCACTGAACATCCCCAGCACTGAACATCCCCAGCACTGAACATCCCCAGCACTGAACACCCCCAGCACTGAGCATCCCCAGCACTGAGCATCCCCAGCACTGAACATCCCCAGCACTGAGCATCCCCAGCACTGAACACCCCCAGCACTGAGCATCCCCAGCACTGAGCATCCCCAGCACTGAACATCCCCAGCACTGAACATCCCCAGCACTGAGCATCCCCAGCACTGAACACCCCCAGCACTGAGCATCCCCAGCACTGAGCATCCCCAGCACTGAACATCCCCAGCACTGAACATCCCCAGCACTGAGCATCCCCAGCACTGAGCATCCCCAGCACTGAACATCCCCAGCACTGAGCATCCCCAGCACTGAACATCCCCAGCACTGAACATCCCCAGCACTGAACATCCCCAGCACTGAGCATCCCCAGCACTGAACATCCCCAGCACTGAGCACCCCCAGCACTGAACATCCCCAGCACTGAACATCCCCAGCACTGAGCATCCCCAGCACTGAACATCCCCAGCACTGAGCATCCCCAGCACTGAGCATCCCCAGCACTGAACATCCCCAGCACTGAGCACCCCCAGCACTGAGCATCCCCAGCACTGAGCATCCCCAGCACTGAGCATCCCCAGCACTGAGCATCCCCGGCCCTGAGCATCCCCAGCACCTGGTCCCCCCCGGCCTGGAGCAGGGACCCGCAGGCCTGGCGAGGTTATGCTCGGCGTTAAGGGGGGGAAGCAGAGGCTGGGATCAGCCGGCGGAGCAAAGCCCCTCAGGGAGGGGCAGGGCAGGAAACCCCCATTCCTGGGCATCGCTGGGTGCTGTGAACCTGGGGGGGGGGGGCACCGCCCACAGCACCCGTCCAACGCAGGGGTTGCACTGCCGTCGCCGGCACCTCGCTCCCAGACGGCCGGTGGTCTGTGCCGGGCACAGGGTGCAGAGCGGGTTCTGGGGTGGCCCGGCCTTGGGGCACAGCGTGTCCAGGCTTTTCCAGCCTGGGGGGGACACACGGGGGGCCGGGGGGGGGTGGCAGCGGCTGTGCCGGAGGGGGCTGAAGCTCAGCAGCGCTTCCCAGCTGTCCTGGCTCCCACAAGCGTGCTGAGCAGCCCGGCCTGAGCAATGCTCCCGTCGAGCGCTGGCGGGGATGGCAGAGGCTCGGGTTGCACGCGTAAATAATTCAGAGAACATCGGTCTTTAATAAGTAAAAGAAACTCCAAGCGCAGGGAGCGGAGTCGGCATCGCTGAGCACGGAGGGCAAGGGAAGCGTCGCGCAGGCTTTTTTGCAGCCGCACCGCTCCCCGGAGCCCGGCCCTCCGCGCCTGAAGCCAGCAGGAGCAGATGGAAAGAGCAGCCTGCTCCCAGCTGCGGCGAGGGCTCAAAGCGTCGTACGCGGGGGCTCCGCGAGCAGGCAGCGAGATATATATAGATATAGAGATATATATATATATAGCAAGACACACGTATGGATGATGCGCCGCGCACACCCCCGGCGCAACGTTGGCGCGGGGGCTCTTTCCTCATCCGCCTCGTTGCCGTATCCGCAACGCCCGGACCCCGGCCCGCCTTCCCCCTGCGCCCGCGATGCCCCTGCCCGTCCCCCGAGGTTGGCGGTGGGAGCCGGGAAACGGCACACGGAGAGGCGGGGAGCCCTTCCCGAGCCGACGGGGGCGGGGGGGAAGCGGGGGGCACCGGGCGGCCCCAACGCCGAGCGGAGAGGAACTTTCCTCTGGGATGAGAGGAGGGAGCGGAAAGCGCCGAGGGAGAGCGGCGGCGCTGCTCGGAGACGGGCCGAGGAGAAGGGATTCCCTCGGGCGTTAAAAGCAACGCAAGCGCCCCAGAGGCCGGCTCTCCCGCAGCGGGAATCATCGCTCCGTTTACGACGCTTCCAGAACGACCCCCCCCCCCCCCCCCCCCGCTGCGGCAGCCTCCCCGAGAGCCGACCCCGGCGCCTGGTTCTCTCACGCCGGATTTCCGCGGGTTTGTGCTTTTTATTGCTAGGATTCGGCACGCGCCTAGCTCAAGGAAGGGCGAGAAGGGCGGCGGGGCGGAAAGCCCGGCGGCGGACGCCCTGCCGCCCCGCAGCGAGCCGTGCTGCCGGCCCGGCCCGGCCCAGCTTCCGCTTCCGCGCCCATTTACGGGGCCGGAAAGTCGAGGCGGCGCACGGGGCTCCTCTTCCCGCTGCACGCGGAGCCGAGGTGAAGCCCGGCCTGGCCTCGGGGCCGGACACCGCGCGCACATGCAAAGTTTTCCGGCGGCTGCTTCTCCGACCTGCGACCTCCCAGGAGGAGCTGGGGGGGGGGGGGGGGGGATTTCTCTCCAAGTCAAGTCCGGTGGCGGCATGGGAACCTCGGGGACGAGGGAAGGTTTGTTCCCAAACCTGGCTGCTCTTCCGGGCCCGGCGTCCCACGTGGAAACGAACGGCGGCAGCTCTGCTTTTCCCTGCCTTGCCCGGCGGCGGCGGCGGCGGAGCCGTCGGGCCCGGGAGCGAAGGTCCCCCGCGGAGGCCGGGCGGCCGCAGGCAGCTCCCTTCTTTTAGCGGCGCCACGTCCTCCGCCGGCGACCGTCCCTGCAGAAGAAAAGGCCCCGCGGGGCCGCCCGTCCCCACGGTCCCTCGCCCTCCGCAGCCCCGGCGGGAGGCAACCGAACCCCGGCCGGCGGCTCACGTGCCCCGCGGGGAGCCGGGCGCCGGCGGGGCTTCGGCGGCTGCAGCAGCCTCCTCCTCCTCCTCCTCCTCCTCCTCCTCCTCCTGCTGCCGCCGCCGCCGGGCCTGGAGGCTCTGCTCGCGGGCCTCCATGAGCTCGCGGGCGCCGTCGCCCACCAGGCGGACGGCGGGGCCGGTGCGGGGCGGCGCGCGGGCCGGGTTGCGGTCGTAGCAGAGGAGGCGCAGGCCGCGCAGCGGGCCGAGGTCGGGGAAGCGGGCGATGCGGTTGCGGTCGAGGTCGAGCACGCGCAGGCGGGCCATGCGCAGCAGGGCCGGCGGGAAGGCCTCGAAGCGGTTGCCGTAGAGCCAGAGGCCGCGCAGGCCGGCCATGCGGGGCAGGGCGGCGGGCAGGCGCGCCAGGCGGTTGTCGCCCAGCTGCAGGCTCTGCAGGCCGGGCAGGCGCAGCAGGGCGCGGGGGAAGCGGTCCACCACGTTGCCCTCCAGCCAGAGGCAGCGCAGGCTCTGCAGCCGGGCGAAGGCGGGCGGCAGCCCCTGCAGCCCGTTGCGGCCCAGGTAGAGGTGGGCCAGGCGCGGCAGGCAGCACAGCGCCTCGGGCACCTCCAGCAGCTCGTTGCCGTCCAGGGCCAGCGTGCGGAGATGGCGCAGCGCCGCCAGCTCGTCCGGCACCTCCCGCAGCCCCACGCCGCTGATGTAGAGCTTCTGCAGGCCGCGCAGGGCGCACACGGCCGCCGGCACCCGCCGCAGCACCCGCCCGCTCAGCTCCAGGCACCGCTCGCCGCCGCACAGCTGCTCCGCCGCCCCCGACGGCAGCCGCTCCGCCCGCCCCGACGACCCGCCGCTGCCCATGCTCAGCGCCCGCCGCCCGCCGCCGCCGCCGCCATCCCGCCGCCCCGCCGCCGCCCGTCGCCACGGCAACCCCCCACGCCGCGCCGCCGCCAATGGGCGCGCGGCCCGCGGCGCCGGGGGCGGGGCTTCCCCGCGGGCGGCCGGCCGGCTCGCCCCCCGCCCCCCCCCCGGGCCGCGGCCCGCCCCCGCGGCGGGGACACGCCCCCCCGCAGGCACTACTAGGAAGCCTCGCCACGCCCCCGCGGTGGGGACACGCCCCCCCAGGTACTACTAGGGAGCCTCGCCACGCCCCCGCGGCGGGGACACGCCCCCCCGCAGGCACTACCAGGGAGCCTCGCACCGCCCCCGCGGCGGGGACACGCCTCCCCGCAGGCACTACTAGGGAGCCTCGCCACGCCCCCGCGGCGGGGACACGCCCCCTGCGAGGACCAGACAGCCCCACCCCCCGGTATGGACACGCCCCCGAGGTGGGGCCACGCCCCCTCCCCCAGCAGGTAGCCCCGCCCCCCGCCGCCGCCGCCCCGGCACTCCAGTGGGGGCAGCGTGAGGCCCGGGAGCCGGTGGCACGGCACAGGCGCAGGCTGCCCGCTGCACAGGCGTGCACAAGCGCCCAGACGTGGGCACACATGTGCACACACCTGCACGGGCCCCCTGCACACCCAGACGCGTGCACGTGTGCACACATACATTGCATGCCTGCACCGGCCCACTGCACGCCTGGATGTGTGCACGTGTGCGTGCACAAATGCATGCTGCACGCCTCCTCCTCCTCCTCCGCCCCCAGCCTGGTGCTGCAGCCCTAGCTGTTTTTCCCTGCTGCAGATAAGCTGTGTCATGCAAAAGCCGCACCGCCAAGCCGGGCTCGTACAGCCCTCCAGCGGCTGGCACCCAGATGGCACCCATCGAAAGCACTGGCCCCATAGCACCCAACGATGACCCCCCCCAACAGTGCCCACTGACGGCACCGGCACAGCTCGGGCCCCGTTCCCACAGGAAGCGGCCAGGCGCCCCGGAGCGAAACACCAGCCCCAATGCTGGGCGGCTGCAGGGCCTGGCCCCACGCAGCCAAGGGGGAGCCGGGGGCCCCCCGATACCCGCCACTGCGCCTCGCAACCCGGGCACGCGGCAAGAGCTGCAGCGAGGCGCAGGGCCAGGCCAGGCGACGCTCCGCGGGGGAGCCGCTCGCCCCCAGCGGCAGCAGGAACCGCCCCGGTGTCTCGGTGGCGGAGGGGCAGCAGGAGACCCTGTATCGGGGGCCAGCTGCTGCCCCTGTTCGCCACATCACGGAGAACTGCCTGAGATGGCTGCACGGCGATTTTTTCCCCACTCTCCCTGCTGCTTCTCGGGGCACGGGCAGCACGGGCCGGGTGCGCGCTCCCCTTCCCCCCCAGCAAACCGCTACGGCTGCCACAGGAGAAGCTGGAGGAGCAGAAAAGGAAGAGGCCAAGGCTGGCAGCAGCCCAGGAGCTGCCACCTTCCACGAGGACGTGCTACAGGCTCAAAACCAGCAGCTCCAGCCGTCAGCTCGCCTGGAGAGCGGTGGTCTCCAGCTCCGCGCTGGGGCAGGGCTGCGCAGCTGGGCCCCGCACCGGTCCCCCCGCTCTCACGCTGCTGCTCACCCAGCGAGGGTCTGCGGGTCGTCTCGCCAGCGCGGGTTCTGCCCTGCCTCACTTCCAACCTCCTGCTGAGGCCCACCTCCCCGAGGCCCCTAGAGGAGGGTTCAGAAGGAACCTCTAAGGGACCATAACTGTCCCGGCCAGCAGCGAGCCGGCGTCTGCCGCAGCAAACTCATGGGTTGCTGCTGCCTCCTCCGGGTGCCTTGCTCCCGGTGCCACCAAAGAGCAGACACCTCCCCACACAACGGAGCGGGATGGGAGCAGCCTGGCCAGAACGCGCGAGCGCCAGGGCTAGCAGCCATAGCTTTATTTGTTGTGCCCTGAGAGTCCGAAAGAGCAGCCACCGCCAGAGGAGAAGGGCCACAGGGGACGGCGGCAGCACTGAGGTTGCCACAGAGACCCCGCACGGCTCCAAGAGACGAGGAGGGAGGAGGCAGCCCTCCATCAGCGCGGCGACTCAAAGAGATACTCCAGGTCTGGCTGCCGCAGCCTCTGCTCCCTGTTCTTGTTCTTGGCAAACTCCCTCAGCATGGCCATGACGTCGTTCTCAAACACGGCTGGCGTGGGTTTCGCTTCTGAGGTAAAAAAGGGGCAGCGTGACAACGGTGGCTCTCCCCTTTCCCAAAGGGCTCAGCGCAACGCCAGCCACGCCAAGCCCGGCTTCCTGCACCCCAGAGCGATCCCGGCCTTCTCTGTTGCCCCGAGCCTCAAACCAGGGTAGGAGACCGCAGTCAGAGCCAGCAGGGCAACGGGCGGCCGCCCAGTACCTGTGGCCCAGTAGTAAATGTCCCAGTCGTTGCTGGGCTCATTGATGAGCCGGTCGTAGAGGTTCAGCTGCCGTTCGCTCATGCGGCTCAGGTTCTCCTTCGCAAAGAGGCTGGAGGAGAGAAGATACATGAACACAAGCGACGGTGGCCGGAGGGAGAGCTGGGCTGGCATGCCGCTCCTGACGCTGCCTGGTGCCCAGATCTCTAAACGCTGCAAGACACAGAGGAGCCGGGTCCAAGGTGACCTGCCTTCTGCCTTAAGTCCCAGCCTGCCCTCCGGCCATTAACCACTACTTTAGTCTTGCAGTCCAAGAGGCCCTAGCCCTGCTGAACGGGCTAATGGACTTCACTCACCAATTACCAAACCCCTGCTGGAAGCCGGCCGCTTCCAGCCGTGCTCACTTCCCATGAGGTTCTGAGCTCAAAGAGCTACCTCCAGCCTGGGAGAGCACGGGAAACAGTTCCCTTCATCACTGCCTTCAGGCTCACACTGCTCCTTCGGTACTCACGACACCGGAGCCGAGACACTCCCCTCCCCTGCATCATTCATACGTCCCAGATCTAGCATACATACTTCCCAAAGGATTTGACTCGGCCTTCCGCTAGGAGGAGCTTCCTTTACACCTCACCTGCCTCAGGCTGCCTCTAGCTCTGTCCCATCCTGCCCTGCAGCAGCGCTAACCACGGCACCGCAGACCCGTACAAGCAACACTCTCGCAGCGGGTTACCTAATGGCTCACGAGCAGATCTTCAGATATTCGCCTTCCGTCCACTAAGCAACCTCACACCTCGTTAGGTTTTAGATTATGGCTGCGCGCTAATGCAACGCCTGCAGCTCTTCCCTGTTAATTAAAAACCTGCGACTTCTTCAGGGAGCGACCTCTTGGCCAGCCTTTCTCACCTCCTCCCTGATCTCTCTGGCGTGGCCAGCGTTGACACTGTCTCTCCTGCAAACCGTGCTCCATCCCTGTCCACCCCCACGTGCGGAGGACAAACGAATACCGCCAGGACACAGCAGCCCGGACGTCCTGACGCAGGGGAGGCAGACGAAGCTGCAGGAGGCTTGCCGAAAAGCCGGGAGGGAACGCGGCTCGGGCACGTGTGCCGCAGCTCCAGCGGGAGCGCAAGCGCCCCGCGCCTCACCTGAGCAGGATGCAGTTCTCCAGCATGCCCCTCTTCCTGCTCTCGTACAGCAGGCGGGCACGCTTGGTCTCCAGCGGCTCATCCGGGCGCTCCTGCCAGGGCGGCAAGGGGATCTCCAGGACGTCCTTCCCCGAGTCCGTGGGGGAGCTGCCACGATAGCCGCGCTGCACAGACACGTGCCCCAAAACGGGCCGGCACAGCGCCCATCCGGACAGCGAGCAGAGCCGCTGGAGGGGACACGGACAGCATGAGCGTCACGCCCCGGCACGCAGCAGACTGCAGGCCTGTCTGCCCCAGGGCAGGGGGGCCCGCGAGACCCCCGGGCCCAGACACCGCCCCCCTCCAGACCCCCGGGCCCAGACATCGCCCCCCTCCAGACCCCCGGCCCGGACACCGCCCCCCCCCCAGACCCCCGGGCCCAGACACCGCCCCCCCCATACCCCCCGGCCCAGACACCGCCCCCCCCCCCAGACCTCCGGGCCCAGACACCGCCCCCCCCCAGACCCCCCGGGCCCAGACACCGCCCCCCCCCAGACCCCCCGGCCCCAGACACCGCCCCCCCCCAGACCCCCCGGGCCCAGACACCGCCCCCCCAGACCCCCAGGCACAGACACCGCCCCCCCCCAGAATCCCCGGGCCCAGACACCGCCCCCCCAGACCCCCGGGCCTAGACACCGCCCCCCCCCCAGACCCCCGAGCCCAGACACCGCCCCCCCCCCCAGAATCCCCGGGCCCAGACACCACCCCCCCCAGGCCCCCCAGCCCCAGCCCCCCCAGACCCCCCGGCCCAGACACCGCCCCCCCCCAGACCCCCGGGCCCAGACACCGCCCCCCCCCAGACCCCCCGGGCCCAGACACCGCCCCCCCCCAGACCCCCCGGCCCCAGACACCGCCCCCCCCCAGACCCCCCGGGCCCAGACACCGCCCCCCCAGACCCCCAGGCACAGACACCGCCCCCCCCCAGAATCCCCGGGCCCAGACACCGCCCCCCCAGACCCCCGGGCCTAGACACCGCCCCCCCCCCAGACCCCCGAGCCCAGACACCGCCCCCCCCAGATCCCCCGGCCCAGACACCGCCCCCCCCAGACCCCCGAGCCCAGACACCGCCCCCCCCAGATCCCCCGGCCCAGACATCGCCCCCCCCCAGACCCCCGAGCCCAGACACAGCCCCCCCCAGACCCCCCGGCCCAGACACCGCCCCCCCCCCAGACCCCCGAGCCCAGACACCGCCCCCCCAGACCCCCAGGCACAGACACCGCCCCCCCCCAGAATCCCCGGGCCCAGACACCGCCCCCCCCAGGCCCCCCAGCCCCAGCCCCCCCGGCCCAGACACCGCCCCCCCCAGACCCCCCGGGCCCAGACACCGCCCCCCCCCAGACCCCCCGGGCCCAGACACCGCCCCCCCCCCAGACCCCCGGGCCCGGACACCGCCCCCCCCCAGACACCCGGGCCCGGACACCACCCCCCCCAGATCCCCCGGCCCAGACACAGCCCCCCCAGACCCCCCGGCCCAGACACCGCCCCCCCCAGACCCCCGGGCCCAGACACCGCCCCCCCCCAGACCCCCGGGCCCAGACACCGCCCCCCCCCCAGACCCCCGGGCCCAGACACCGCCCCCCCCCCAGACCCCCGGGCCCAGACACCGCCCCCCCCCAGACCCCCGGGCCCAGACACCGCCCCCCCCCAGACCCCCAGGCCCAGACACCGCCCCCCCCAGATCCCCCGGCCCAGACACCCCCCCCCAGACCCCCGGGCCCAGACACCGCCCCCCCCAGATCCCCCGGCCCAGACACCCCCCCCCAGACCCCCGGGCCCAGACACCGCCCCCCCCAGGCCCCCCGGGCCCAGACACCGCCCCCCCCCAGACCCCCGAGCCCAGACACCGCCCCCCCCAGACCCCCGGGCCCAGACATCGCCCCCCCCAGACCCCCGGCCCGGACACCGCCCCCCCCCAGACCCCCGGGCCCAGACACCGCCCCCCCCCAGACCCTCGAGCCCAGACACCGCCCCCCCCAGACCCCCCGGGCCCAGACACCGCCCCCCCAGACCCCCCGGGCCCAGACACCGCCCCCCCAGACCCCCCGGGCCCAGACACCGCCCCCCCCAGACCCCCCGGGCCCAGACACGGCCCCGCAGGCCCCGCTGCCCCAGGACCCTCCTCGATCCCTCTGGCTCCATCCCTCTCCCAGGCCCTTGGCTGCCCCCCGGCTGCTCCGCCAGGGCCAGGACCAGGACCGCTGCCCCTCGCCCCCCAAGCCCAGCCCAGCCCTGCCCCAGGCCCCCCCACCGTCACCCTGGCCACCGCCATCGCTCTTAGCGTCCCGCCGAGCAGCCGCGCTCCCTACGGCGCCCCGCAGGGCCGCTCTGCGAAGCGGGGCGGCCCAGCTCTATGGCCCGGCGGGGCGCGTTGCCGCGGGCTGCGGGGCGGGCCGGAAGGGGCGGGGCGGAGGCCGGAAGGGGCGCGGCGGCGGCGGCGGCGGCGGCGGCGGCGGTGAGCGCGGGCGGCGCGCGCGCTGGGGCCTGCTCGCCAGGCGGGGCCGCGCGCGCGGTAACGGGCGGGGCGGGGCCGCGCCGCGGCCGGGGGGGGGGGGGGGCGCCCGGTTGGCGCCACCGGGGACGGGACGGGAGCGGAGGGGGGGGGGCGCGCGACCGGCTGCTTCCTCCCCTTCCCCCCCCCCCCCGGGGCCGGCCGTTGGGGGAGGGGCGGCGCGGGGGGCCGCGGCCGGGCCGGGCCGGTAGCGCTGTCCAGGGGCGGCGGTTTGGGGGCTGCCCCCCGGGAGGGGGGGTCGGGGGGGGGACCGCCGCCCGCCGGGACGGGACGGGGCTGGGCTGGGGGCGGGGGGCGGCGGTGCCCCCCTCGGGGGGGGGGGGTGCTGCCCCCGGAGAGGGGTCCAGGCTGGGGGGCGGCCGTGGGGTGCCCACACCGGGGGGGGGGGGGGGCCCTGCGCCCCCGGGGAAGGGTCCAGAGCGGGATTTTGGGGGGGGGGGTGTTAATGGGAATTTGGGTTGGGGGGGGAGCTGGGGTACTTCTCGCCCCCGGGATTGCAGCAGGGGGGTTGGGGTGAGGTGGCCCCCAGGGGAGGAAGCTGGGCTGGGGCTGGGGGTCGCGCTGCCCTCAGGATGGGGGGAGCAGGGCCACGTTGCCCCCAGGGCTCGGTCTCGATTTGGGGGAGCAGGGTGATACTGGCCCCAGGGCCTGGATCTTGTCGGGGGGTGGGTGTGAGGTGGCCCCCCCCCCCAGGGGGGTGTGCTGTCCCTAGACATGGGCTCCCCTAGGAGAAGGGGAGTCGGTGTTGGCCCTGGGCGCAGCGCGGCTGCTGCCTGCCGGGAGGAGAAGGCCAAAACCCTGTTGGGAGAGGCGGAGGGGGAACACGCGCAGGGGGTCCCCGGCACTAAGGCGACCCCCTCCCCTCCGTTGCCCTGCTGCAGTGCACCTTTGGTCTTCCTGCTTCGCCCCGGTCCCGTCCCGGGTTCTCAGTCCTGTCTCTGGAAATATGTCTGAGGGAGTGGATCTGATTGATATCTACGCCGACGAAGAGTTCAATCAGGTGAGCGGAGCGCCAGGCCGTGGCGCTGCCCGTGCTGGGGCCGCTGTGGCAGCGGGCGGGGGGAAGGGAGGGTGGCTGGGGGGGGCAGTCCACCCTTTTGCGGGCAAGAGCACATGAAGCAGAGTTGGCCAACTCGCCGGCACGGCGCTAAAGTGGCTAGTGTTAGCGTGCTCTGGTGTGTACTCACTGGGCAGAGGTAGAAGAGGTGGCTGTGTGCAAGGAATACAGTGGGACAACGTTGAAGAGTCCTTCTGGGAAACCAAGGACTGGGACTGTCATTAAATCATGGCAGCTGTGATTCAGAGTCATGAAAAAAAAGCGTTTGTATAGATTTCACAGGGGATTCAACGTGTGGATGGTTACAAAATACTCAGGCAGTTGGCAGGGTTGAGAGGGAGGCAGGATTTCCACCAAAACACTTACTGAGGCGTTGGTGACCGGGGATAGAAGTGGATGGTTGTGACCTGCTCTGGCTGGAGAAGGAAGACATCCAAACTGGAAGAGAGCTGCACCAGGTAACTGCGAGAGGAACTGCGTAGCGAGGGCTTCTCAAAGCACCGAGCCTGCGGACGTGCGTGCCGGGTGGCGAGCTCTCTGGGGAGGTGCTGCGTGGAGACCTGCGTGGAAACCTGCTGTAGTCAGAGAGGCGCCGGTTCGAGGTCATCTGCCTCAGGTGCCAGCGGCCGAGGCTGTCAGGGACCCGCCGAAAGAAATGGGGGAGAACGTGTGTGCGCAGCTTCTAGAGAAGCGGATTTTAGAGAGTTCAGGGATCTGGACAGCTGAGGAGAGCGGGTGTGAGTGCACATCTTGGAAGATTAAAAACTGCCATGGAAAGACCATGGAGGAAAGTTGGTTCTCACTAGATGGTAAGCTGCAAGAACTAGAAACAAATCACAAGGAAGAAGGAATTGCCAGTTGGCTAGAGCTCCCAGAGGGCTGAAGAGGAGTCGAGGGCAACAAATCCTTTGTTCTGAAAAGGCGGAAGGTTATCAAGTGAGAATATGCCGTAAGTTAAACCTTCAGGAAAAGTGAAACACCAGAAAAGCATGTTAATTGCCTCAGAGATGAGGGGACTGTGAGATGCTTTCAGCTGTCTGGGAAGAAGCAGGAGTTCTCCACTGAAAGCAATTGCATTAGAGAAGGACAGAGTCACAGCTGGTCCTAGCATTGCCAAAATAATGGAAATCTCACTGTAAGGGTGAGTTGCAAAACAAATACGTGGTGTTTGTGCTGCCTATAGAAGCCAGGCTGCCCTGCACAGATATCCTCAAACTCTGAAATACTTCTCCCTTCAGACCTGGATTCTTCTGAAAAACTCCTAGAAGTCAGATTGCCCGTGTGTTCTACAATCTAATACTATAATGTGACCAGACTGGACTGTTAGGCTGGGTTAGAAATAGTCTCGATTTCTATATTTCCTTGAAAATAACGTTTAGTAGTCAGAATCAAGAAAATATACCTGAACTTGGGAGGCAGAAGATAGAGTTGAATAACTGAAGGAATAAAGACGGAAAGTCTGGAAAAAGAAAATGTGTGGAAGTTGCTGGGCTGGAATTTAGAAAGACGTTAAATGGAAAATAACTAGCAACCATCATTTACGACAATTACCTTAAATGCCAGGGGAAACCAGTGAAAGAGCTAAAAGAAAGTAAATAAGGTATCTTTGTCTACAGAAGGAGAAACGTGGCATCGGTAGGTGCGAGTTGGAAAGTCCCTGAACGTCTTGGAGGTTAACTAGTGAGTAACTAACAGGTGGGAGGGTTTAAAAGGAAAACTGCTGTCATACCTCTGACTTTCTGCTTAGATGGTCAATGCTGCCTGTCCTGCCCGTGCGTTCAGGCTGGCCTGGCAGAGAAGGCTCGTGTGCTGGAAGGCCTGAAGAAGGAAGAGCGATGAGAGCAGTGGATTGGGTTGAGGGGGAAATGTCTGCTGGGAAGCTGAGAAGATCTTTGATGGGTCTGGTCTTGTCTTGGTCGAGTCTTGGAAATCTTCATGGAGTAAAGAAGTTAAGCAGCGTTGAGAGGAAGGACAGAGCAGCAGGCAGAGCAAACATGACTGTGCACAACACGGCAGGAAATAATGTGGAAAGATTTAACTGGTGAATTTGGGGGACAGGACACAAGATCTTTGACACGGCCAAGGAGATAGAGGGCTCTTAAAGCTGGAAGTGGTTATCAAGACTCGTCAACTCCAGCGTCAGGCATGCCTCGGGCTGTGAGGCATCATGTGCGGCGGCAGGAAGAAACCCGGAGAGTCGTCTGCGTGCACTGGTGGGCGGTAGAGCCAGGAGTCCTGTAAGCTGCAGCGCATGGGATCAAAGTGCTGTGGGAAGACACCACTTCTGCCCTGCGGTTCCTGTGGCACACCAGAAGTTCAAGTGTGGTCCCGAATTCCACAGCACACATAATTAAAGCTGAAAACGCATCGTTTAATCAGTGTGCACCTTGTAAAGCGCTGAACGAGGGTTCAGAGTGAGTGATGTGTTCACCAAGTTGGGGTCTGAATTGCAGGGAAGATGTTAGCTAGCAGGTAGATAGGTAGTGCAGAAAGCATCTTGTTAGCGTGCATTTCCAGTGATGGTCTGCAAATTCTGTGCTACGTGAGACGACAGGCAGAGACCAGCAGAATGAACCGTGAGTACCTCTACATCATCTTCCCTTGAGGGTGTTGGTTTTTAAAGCAGAGTGTCAAAAATGAGCAGAGCCAGGAGGATCTCTGAAAACTTCTGAGCTGAAACAGCAGCTAAGTAGCATAATTGAAGGCTTCCAAACGCTTTCTGTTCTAGCCCCGTATTCTTGTTCTCCTCAAGTTTTTGAAACTTACCTTTCAGGCTGAAATTTTCCAGTCTTGGGCCTTGTCCAAAGGCAACTGGTGGGGGTAGGAGTGTGGGAGGCAGATTAAGCAAACAGTTGAGCTGTTTTGAGAATGAGTACAAAAATACTTCTCCCCGTTGAAATTCTTGTAACCTTTTATCAGCTCCGCAGCTGAAGTAGCTGAATGCCAAAAGTTAAAATGTGACTTGGAAATGGCTGTTGCTGTCAAGAAGGGGCTTGAGGGTGTCTGGGGAAAAATAATTCCCTTTACCGTTTCGGTGACCCTTTGAAAGTTGTGTGCTGAGCACCATTCCTCTTCTCTCCCACGAGCTCATGAAGTGACGTGTTGCATGTGTGTAATTCCCCGACCCTCAGACCACAGGGGATTTAACTGCATCATGCTATCTCTAATAGAAGGTGTCATCTGCACTGCCTTGAAAGTCTTGAACATAGAGCTGGATGTGTTGTCCTTGCGCGTCAGCAGCAAACTTCTAAAGGCCCTAGTGAAAATGGTATTTTCTGCAAAGCACCCGCTGGGTGGAGGGGTGTTTGGCTGGCTGCTGTGATTCTGAAGGGCAAGGCGAAAGGCTTCCCTGGGAGCGGTGGGGAGGTGGGTGCTTTCAGAAGGCTCTGGCGAAGCTCTGCTGTGCTGCCTCGATTGCGGCAGCCCAACTAGGAAGCGCGCGTAGCTGGGTGACGTCCTTCACCCAGAATTACGCAGCCCTGGTGTTTCCCTGGCCCTCCGCTGAAGACCTGGGTCATTTGGGTTCCCCGGGTCGCTGGGGCAGGGTCTCTGTTCTTCGTGCTGTGTCGGGTCTGTGCCTCGCTCCCACGGGACAAACGCTAACATAGCAATTCATCGCATGAGATGATACTCCGTGTATGTTGGACTTGTGTAAGCAATTAGTATGAAAATACGTAGTAAACACAGCATTCGCTGTATGCTCCAGATTAAATATAGCCTAGAATAGGAGTGGGAATTGGAAGGCAGATCTAGGACACTTGAGTTTGCAGCGAAGAAGCTGCCTTGTTGACTGGTTCACTTTGTGAAAGGCTGCGCTGCTGAGGAGAGTAAAGAGTATAAACGTGTGTGTAAAGACGTTGTATAAAAAAACTCTTACCCTGAAGAGAGCTCAGTTGGCCTAAAAAGGAATGAGATTGTGATCACACTGAAAATAAATGAGGCTACGCTGGTGTTTCTGAGGTGACGGGAAAACTCGACTGGTAAAATTTGAGGAGGGATGCCTAAGTCACAGTGGGACTGGCGAAGTACATGCCTGCCAAGGAGTGACAAGTTCGTCTAGGGCGTTTGACCTGCGGAGGTGTTTTCCGCCACTGAACTTTTGCCCTGGCGCGTTTATAAAAGGTAAGCTGTTTCCCGGTTGCCTCTTAGAGCAGCAAGTTGAGTCTTGCCCTGTCGCTCAGGAAAGCTCACGTCCCGGTGCGCGAGCCCCCTCCGTTCTCCTGGGGGGTGCGTGGCATGTGGTGGAGCTAAACGGAGGAGGGGATGGAAGAGAGCGAAGTGTTTGTAGCTGAAGTCGCAGGGAGAAAAATCAAGCAAGATCTTTGAAAGTCAGCACAGGTTGCCAGTGAGGCAAAGCCATGAGGAGGCTTTGTATTTTGGAATATTCCTCTCTTTTCCACCTTCTTGCATGTAAAAATACTCCCAAGGTTATGTCAGGCATCGCAAAGGAAGAGCCCGTCACTTCTTTGGGGTAATCCTGCTTCCCTCGTTGCTGGGGAAAGGAGACTGATCCCGTTGTTTTGGGATTTTGTTAACGCTTGGCCAGTTGGAGAGCCGCGCAGCTGGACTCGGATGGAGAGAAACGGCCCGAGAGGGCAGCTAGCTCAGCACAAACGCAAACGAAAGGGATTTCCGTGTCAGCTGGGAGGAAGAGCAAACGCTACGGTAGATTCCACAAGTGAGGGGCTGTCATAAGCCTGGGGCGCTGTGTGCTTTTGCAGGGCAGTGGAGCAGCACAGAAAAGCAGTTCAGCGCTGAGCGGCAGTTACTGGGCCAGAGAGGAAGCGGACGGAGTTGCCTCCGAAATAACGAAGCGCTGAAAGAGAGCGCGCCGTCAAAAAAACGGCAGCGCGCAGAGGAGGAGCGGGGCGGGGAGACGAGGCTCTGGGCAAGAGGAACTGGCTTGCGAAACATAACAGGAGCCGGATTTGTTTGCTGTAGCTTCATTCATAGCAGTGATTTAGCACCTTCTGCTAACTCTGAGTAGACCTGAGAGAAATGAATTGAGTCCTAGAAGGAGGAACTGGGCTATTCTGAGCTGCGTGCTGGGGCTTTTAGAGGCAAGGTGGGTGCCCTGAGGCTGGGCAGGTTAATTCTGCACCCTGCCTTGGCGGTGGCCCTGGGCATGACCGGAGCCTCCTGGATGCGCAGCCCCAGGAGGGGGCAGAGAGTTGCATTCTGCAGGATGTTGAGTGCCCTGGGGTGTGCGGGAGGACTTCGGAATGGGGCGTTTCTCTGGAGCCCCTAATATGCTCTTAACAGCCCGGCGACTGCTCTCCGAGCGGCAGTTTCACCCGCGGGATGTCCGTTTTGTAAAGATGCTGACAGTCTCTTCCCTCCCAGGACTCTGAGTTCAGTAATGCCGACCAGATGGACCTGTACGATGACGTGCTAGCAGCCAGCTCGCAGCCCACCGAAAGCCGCACCAGCAGCTCCGAGGCGCCTCCGGAGATCCGCCAGGAGCCGTCCCCCAAGCCCAACAACAAATCTCCCGCCATCCTGTATACTTACAGCGGACTGCGCAACAAGAGGGCTGCCGTCTACGTGGGCAGCTTCTCCTGGGTGAGTGGGGTCGTGGCGTGGCGCTCCCCTGCTGCCCGCCGGCGCTTTCCTGCGGAGGGCGTCTCCGGGGCACCTCCACGGGCAGTTCAGGGCTCCTGTGGTGCGTACGGAGATGAGGTTGCTCCAGAGCAACCCCCATTCTCTTGACGGGCTGCAGGGCTCCGTGGGGCGCTGTCCGCGCTGACCCAGTGCCCCAAGTTGGGTCTTGAGCTGGGCTTGACCTTGTGATCCGAAGGGAAAAGGGATTCGGAGCCCTGCGAGGCTTCAAACTGAGACAAGTGGCCTGCGGCTCTGATCTGGTCGCACCGGGCTGCCTTTGTCACCTCTAGCGTCTCCCTTGCGCTGGCTGCTGCCCCAGCCTGGCTTTCCCTTGGCGTCTCCGCTGGGAACGTGTGGGCAAGTCCCTTTCTCTGCCCTGGGTCGGCGATCCTGTTTGCGGATACTGGGACAGTTCTGGGACAGTTCTGTCTTGCGCTGGGGACAGAGACCTCTCATAGCCACGGCTGGGGTCTGCTTCAGGCTCCAGGCTGATGTTGACGTCCCTGTAGGGGCTTTGTGGCCTCTTAAGAGCGCCTGCGCTCAAGTCCACCGCCCTAGGCCTCCGAGCGCCGAGACTGGCCCCAGCTGGAGGGTTGGCTGGGGGGCGCCAAGGCCCTGCAAAGGGCTGCGTGAGCTGACACTGGCCTCTCCCCTGTTCCCCTCAGTGGACGACTGACCAGCAGCTGATCCAGACCATCCGCTCGGTGGGTGTCTACGATGTAGTGGAGCTGAAATTTGCAGAGAACCGAGCCAATGGCCAGTCCAAAGGGTGAGAGCTAAGGGGAACGTGGAGGGAACGGAGAGCCAGGCCCTTGTAGCCACGTCCCGTGCTTTGGGTGATGGCCTGGGGGAGTGAGGAGGCAGGCAGTGCTTTTCCTGGCTGGTGCGGTGGTGCGCAGCCCGTCCGGAGGTGGGATGGTGAAGTGGAGACTCCCAAAGGGTTTGCGCAAACGATGCAAGTGCCTGGAAAGCAAGGAGGGAACCGCTGGGAGACAAGTAAACGCCAGGCTGGGTTCAGCTGCCGGGAAAGGCAGCGGGGGTGGTGGTGGATGCTCCCTGCCAGGGGGGCACAACAAGGACAGAGGGAGACTTTTTAGGGCTTGATAAGGGATCTCACGGGTGGGTGAACTGCTCGAAGCCTGCTGTTGCCTGCTCACTGCCAGCCTTTCTCACAGGTACGCAGAGGTGGTAGTCGCCTCTGAGAACTCGGTCCACAAGCTCCTGGAGCTGCTTCCCGGCAAAGTCCTCAACGGGGACAAGGTGGAGGTGAGGCTGGCAACACGGCAGAACCTGTCACAGTTTGAGGCCCAGGCTCGCAAACGTAAGTGATGTGAAGGCAAGCCACGGGTGGGGAGGGACCTCCGCGCTGTGCAGCCGGCTCCCGTGGGCCCTGGAGATCCCCAGCAGAGCTATCAGGCCGAACCCGCTGAGAGCTTGGGGTGGGGGGACACTGCCAGGAGACTCTGTGGGTTATTTCCTATTGCTGCTGAGTCTGATTAGATCCTGACCCGAGTCTTTATGATCCCCTTTTAGGTGCTCACACACTGCGAAGATCCCTCGTAGCCTCCTCCTCCTCCTCTCCAAACTGAATGGGCTTAAGCTCTTCAGCCTATCAACATAGCTAAGACCCTCCATATCTATTAGTAGCTCTTCTCTGGATCTCCTCCAGAATTTGTCCATCCCTGCGGAGGTAAGGTGCCCAACACTGGACGCAGTATTCCAGCTGGGGCCTGGCCGTGGGCTTTCTACAATGGCAATAGGTGGTCCTTGCCTCACTCCGCAGCGATGTGACGCTCCAGCCCCGTGCTGGGGGGCTCTGTGGAGCCGGAGAGACTGTCTTGTCAGGAATGTGTACGAGGAGGTCTTGGCCAGCTGTGGTCATTGTAGATCCCGTGGCCCGTTTCATTAAAGGAAAGTCCTTCTTTCTAAATGCCATGGCCAAGTTTCAGGGGGGTAGCTGTCCTTCACGCCCTCCCTTCAGCTCCAGCTAGGCACCGAGTCCCCCAGCGCGTGCGTTGATCCGCTGCTCAGCGGCGCTGTGTGCTGTAAGACCCTGCCCCAGCCTGCCCTTGCCGCCGCTGCGTTTCAGCGGAGTGGTGGGTGTTCCCCCTTTCCTGCCCTCGCCCCGCGGGATGCGGGGAAGCCAAGGTCTGGTCTGCCCGGAGGGGCCTTGCCGTTGGCGTGACTGAGCTCACGCGAGCCCTCGCCGCAGACTCGGCGGCCCTGTCTGCCTGGCGGGAGCGCAGGGGCCGGAACGTGTGTCGGTGCTCTGCTTGGTGGCCGTCCCCGCTGCCTGCCCTGCACGCGCCAGGACAGGCCTGATCAGAGAGGCAAGGCCTGGCAGGGAGCCGCCGGCTCTCCGAGGGGCTCGGGCGGGGGAAATGCCCTCCCGTGTACTTCTCCTGGCTCACCCTCTTTGGACGCAGCGGGGGCCTCTATCAGTCTCTTTGAGCGCAGATGCGCACCGAGTTTTCCTTCCTCCAGAAGCTCCGGCACCGTTGGCACTTGGGTTCTGTCCCCTTGTGCTCCTTCACGCTCAGGCCTTTTTGAACCCGCTCCCGTGAGCAGATCACAGGCTCTCTGGGTCGTTTAATGTCTTCTGGGGCTCGGACTTTGGGCCACAGGACCCGGTGGCCTCTCCACTGGGATCTCTCGCCACTTCTTGTGGCTTTTGGCTTCTGTCTGTGTAACTCGCTCTGCAACTACTGCAGAGTCCTGCTGGCCAAGAGCGTCGCCGGGACGCCGTTCAGGCGACCGTGTCTTGCTGGAGAGCGCGGCACCCTCTCTGAGGCGTGTGGAAGCGGAGGCTACGTTTGGCTGGCTGGATCTTTCTCTGGGCACCTTGAGCTCTGCTGAGATCGGACTGAATGCGTGGGGGCTGTGGGAGAGGATGGCCCAGTGCGCCATTTGCCGTGGGTGGGGAGGAAGAGGAGGTCTCCAAGGCCTGCAGACCCTCCTCCGTCCGCCTGGACGCTCACGGCTCTTTCTTTCTCCTGTGCTGCTTGCAGGCGTGCCGCCGAGGGCCCACTCTCGGGACTCTGTGGACTCGGTGGATGGCCGCGCCACGCCGACGGAGAATGCCCTGCCGCCCACGCGCGTGGAGAAACCCCCGTCTGTCCTGCCCTTCTTCAACCGCCCCCCAGCTGCCCTGCCCCTCATGGGGCTGCCCCCACCGCCGATGCCGCCCCCTCCGCCCCTCTCCTCTGGCTTTGGTGTCCCCCCGCCTCCGCCCGGCATCCACTATCAGCATCTCATGCCCCCACCGCCTCGACTGCCCCCCCACTTGGCCGTGCCCCCGCCGGGGGCTGTCCCCCCTGCCTTGCACCTCAACCCCGCCTTCTTCCCCCCGCCCAGTGCAGCCCTGGGTCCTCCGCCGGATACCTACGGCAAGGCCATGGCGCCCTACAACCACAGCAGGTGAGCTGGGGCTGGAGGGAAGCCGTGTCGCTGGCCGGGAGCAGCCGGCGGGGGAGGGCTGCGCTGCCCGCCACGCTGACCCCCGTGTGTGCCGTGTCTTGCGCAGCCGAGAGCTCGGCCCGCCACCTCCCCCCGTGAGCGAAGTGGAGTTTGAGGAGATCATGAACAGGAACCGGGCGATTTCCAGCAGCGCCATTTCTAAGGCAGTGTCCGGAGCCAGTGCAGGTACCGGCCATTGCTTCCCTCCTGCCCACTGCGCTCCCTTCCCGGCTGATCTGCACCCCTTGGACCTTCGTTTTCTCCGCAGGTGATTACAGTGACGCTATCGAGACCCTCCTCACGGCCATCGCCGTTATCAAGCAGTCCCGTGTGGCGAACGATGAGCGATGCCGCGTCCTCCTCTCTTCCCTCAAAGACTGTCTGCATGGGATCGAAGCCAAGTCTTACAGCACAGGCGCCAGCAGCAGCTCCTCCAGGTAGCGTGTCCTCAGGCGACCAGCGGGGCTCCGGGGCTTGGAGCCGTTTGGAGATGGCTGGATTGTACCTGGACTTGGAGCTAGGGTCTCGGTCTGTCCTCTGATAGCGGATGGGGGGAGAGCATGGTTCACCTGGCAGCCCTGTCCCCTCCATCCCTGGGGCGTGAGGGGGCCGGGCAGTGGGATCCTCCCTGGAGGGGACTGAAAGCTTTCCTCTTGTTCTCCAGGAAAAGACACCGTTCTCGGGAGCGCTCTCCCAGCCGGTCCCGCGAGAGCAGCCGGCGGCACCGGGACCTGCTCCACAGTGAGGATCGGCACGAGGACTATTTCCAAGAGCGGAACCGGGAGCATGATCGACATCGGGACAGGGACAGAGAGCGGGACCGGCACCACTGAGACGGGTGAGCCGGCGCTGGGGTGCTGACACGCACGTGCCACGTGCCCCGGCTGCGCCTCTGGGGCAAACCCTGACCAGCTCGGGCTATGGGTTTCGTGCCCCGAGACGCCGGCTCCCCTTCCCCGTGCGCCAGCTGGGGAACGACGAGGAGGTGTGGGATCTCTGGGGTTCCCCTGCCTGGCTGTACTGAATTAACGGGAAGGGTGTTGGAGGGGCAGGGTGGCGGGGAGAGGCTTTGCCTCCGGCTGGGCGTGGAAGTGCAGGGCCTGGGGCTGCTCTGACTGTCCCTCTCCTCTGACCCCGCAGGAGTTTGGCAGTAAGTGGTTTTTAATGGACTCGTATCTCTTCGCCTCGACCAGGACTACACGACTGAGGCCGCTCCGCCCCCACCCCTTCCCTGCCACCCCCAGCTCTCTCTGGGCGCCCAAGGAAAGCCATGCTGTGCCCCCAAGGGGACTCCCGCTGACACCTCGTGGCCTTGGGGCCTGAGCCCTTGCCCGCGCTCACTGCTACTTCTGCTTCCTGGGGAGAGGCTGGAAGCTGTGGAGCCAGGGAATGCCTGGGCCCGGGCCACCGGGCCCAGCCGCCGCTCCGCTCCATGGATACTCGGACCCAAAGAGAAATGGTGCTTTTTTTCCATGGAGGGAGGTTTGTGAGCCCTTTCCTCCCTCTTGCCCTCCTGGGGTGGCTGGAAGGGGACGGATCCTCCTGCGCGCGCGCGCAGCGTGGGGGCGCGCAGCTCCTGGCCCGCTCTCCGGGCTGGGCTCACTGGAAGCAGTATGGGCTCTTCTGCTGTGTGTCATCTTCTCACCTTGCCAGGGCAGCAGACTCCTGTCTTCGTTGCCCCAGCGGTCCCAGCACGGGGCGCTCCAGCCCGTAGGACACCACTCCGTACTCGTGCTTTCCCTTCTCCGTAGGAGAGAGCGCGCGGCTGATGCCCTCTGTGGCTCTGCTCCCTGCTGCCTTCCTCCTTGCCCTCTCCGGTCTGCCTGGCTGCTCCCGCGGGCAGCGTGCCTGGAGAATCTTGTCCCCTGTGGGGGCTGGAGCTGGGCCGGGGGTTACCATCTCCCTTCGCCCTTCCTCCTCCCCCGCTGGCTCGCGGTCGCTGGCTCGCGCAGCAGCAGCAGCAGCTCTGGCTCCTGGGTGCCCGGCGGAGGCCTCGCTGCCGCAGTGCCTTCCTTGTTTTAGAGGAAGCGACGGAGGCAGAGCCCCAGCGAGCCGGAGGCAGGGCAGGCTGGAGCTGCCCGCCTGTCCCACTGGCCTCCGGGGGCCGCGTGTCCCTCCTGGGTGGCGGTGGCCGGTGTCCCGGCCTGTCCCTTTGCAGCTCCATCCCTGCCTTCCCCCACTGCCCTTGGGTAAGGGGGGGGAAGGAGAGCTCCATCCTGGAGCGGCACAGCTGATCTGCGCACCATGGCGCCCTGGCTCTGCCCCACGGTCCTGAGCCGGGCAGGAGGTGGCGGGGAGTCCTCCGCCTCTCGACGAGGGCGTTTCGGAGCCTGGGGGGCGGGGGGGGGCTGCGCCAGGCAGCGCGCAGAGGGCAGAGAAGCAGGACGTCCGTTCTGAGCTGGGGCAGGAGCCGCCGCAGCGCCGCACCCCTCGGGCAGCGGCGCTGGGGCCACGGGGGCAGCGCGACCCCAGCGCGCAGCGCTAGCACCAGCGTGAGCGCTCTCCGGCAGAGGCTGCGTGCTGGGCTCCAGGGCCGAGGGCAACGGCTTTGGAGGAGGGCGGGGGCGAGCCGAGGACACAGGGTGACTTCCAGGGCAGGGTGCCCAGCCCACGGGGCTGCTGGCTGGGTGGCATCTCCCTCTGAACTGTGGCTGGACATGAAGCAACCTGGCTCTGGAGGTCTTTTTAGAGAGAAATCACCAAAAACAAACAAAAAAAAAATGTATAAAGTACCGTGAGGCGCCAGCTAAGAGGGTGAGTGCCAGGGGAGCTCACAGCAGAAGCGTTGTTTTTTACTTAATGACACAAATTTTTAGTTTCTTTCCGAATAGTGGGGAAAAGTGCAGAGCAAACCCCGATTAACCACCCAGCGAGGTGCTGCCCCTCCTGCTCGCAGTGACTAGATTTGTTTGTCTTTCTGATAGGTTGGAAATTGTGTAATAAAATTGATGACGTTGTCAATCTTTTATATGGCGCTGTACGGCTCTTCTCTTGGGTTTCCTTTGTAACAAGTTCTTCTAATAATAAATGGGGTGTGAGTGTTTTATGGACCCTGTGTGGCGTGAGGCTGTGGGGGGAAGGGAAGGGCAGCATGGGAGACTCCCTGGGGTGCTCCCGGCACCCGGGTGGGTGCTGACGGCAGGCTCCGACATGAGGGATGAGCACAGCTCCCTGCTAATGCAGGTGACTCCCAGGCCTGGCTTATTTGTGCAGCTAGGGACCAGGGCGACTCATAACGCCGCTGCCTGCCGCTCCCCAGCAGGAGTGGAGCAGGGCTCGGGGCTGCACCGGTGCCCCCGCGGGGACAGCGCTCCTGTTTGAGCGGCCGGTACCGACGCGCTGGGGCTACCAGAAGCGCAGGCAGGGTGGTACTTGGCCTCTAACATGCCGGAGGGGTTTCTGCGCTGGTCCTGCAGGCACGTGGCCACGCAGGCACACGTGGCCTCTCTGCCCCCTGCGCTGGCTCCAGGCAGCGCCGTGGGGCAGCCATGGGGGGGGGGAGTTAGCGCAGGCAGCGGGGTGCGGCACAGGAGGCTCGCAAGCACTTCGTGTCCGGCCTGCTGCCCTGGGGGAAGCTAGATGCCCAGGCACCAGGTAAAAATAAATATTTATTGGAAAATAGTAAATTTTTTTGAGGATGCAGTAGAAAAAAATAATTCTCCATATCTCAAACTGACCTGTGCATCACAAGCCGTGGGGTCCGGGTGCCGCCGCGTGGGGCTGGAGTGCCGGGCGGCAGCAGCGTGGGCGCTGCCCGGCGAGTTACCTGCACGTGCCGCAGGCGGAGCGGAGAGGAAGGCGCAGGGTGGAGGCTGCCCTGCCCCACGAGGCCGAGCCGCGGGTGCCCACCAGCGCCAAGGTGGGCTCAGCCCAGCGCCCGGAGCGGAGCCAGCCCGGTGGCACGGTCCCGTTCCTCCCGCCGCAGCCAGCCCGGGGCAGGGCGCGCACTGGGCGAAGGAGCCACCGGCGCAGCCGCAGGCTCCCTGCCGCCCCTCGTGCCGTCCCGTGTGGCGCCGTGCCTCAGTACGAATCCCTGCTGCAGAGAAGGGGAGACGGGGCTGCGGCGGCAGGCGGCGGCAGGCCCCCGGGCCAGGGTGGGGGCTGCGCCCCACGGCTCGCCCTGCCCGGTTCCCCCCGTGCCGGGGGGTTCTTTCCCTCCCTGCACCGCGCGGTGCGGCTTCCGGTGGCCGCCGCCGTACCTGGAGAAGGAGACCAGCGTGAGGATGCCGAGCAGCAGCTCTGCAGCGTAGAAGACCAGGAGGATGGCACTGAGGATGGCTTCCAGGCGCAGGGCGTAGGTCTGGAGCAGCAGGTAGTAGGCTGCCATCGTGGCCGCCGGGAGGGTCAGGGCCAGACTGATGGAGAGCAGCACCTTCCGCTGGCACAGGTTGCCCTTCGACCCTGCGCAGCGCACCGTTACTGCGGCCCCCACCTCCGCCTCACGCAGCGCAAGGGGAGCGAGGTCCCCCCCAGCCGGGGCCGTGCTCACCTGCGGCCAGGACCCCGCCGTGGGGGGGGGGGGGGGGCCACACAGCAAACGGTGCTGCCGCAGCCCCAGCGCTTACCCGCCGGGGCGCTGAGCAAAGCCCGGCCACCGGCTCAGCCCTGGCCACCGCGACTTACCGAAGAAGATGCGGGTGGCCTCAACGCCCAGGTAGAGGAAGAGCAGGAGCACGTCCAGCGCCAGGTTGGCGGAGGGGTAGGGCAGCAGCAGCACTGCGGGCACAGCCGCCGCCGCCCTCAGCGCTGGCGCCGCCGCGGCCCGGGGGTGTCGGGGCCCGGGGGCGGCCCGGGGGCGGCGGGGCCGGGGCGGGGGGGGGGGGGGGGCCGGGCTCACCCTTGTAGACGAAGATGAAGGCCTCCAGGAGGAAGTAAGTGGCGCAGTACCAGCCGTTGAGGAACAGCAGGATCTGCAGCGGCGCCGAGGAGAGCTGCCGGCCTGCGGGCGCACACCGGCCGTCGGCGGGGGGGGGTGGCCCGGCCCCCCCCCCCCCCCCCGGTCCGACTCCCGCCGCCCCCCGGCCCCGGCCCCGCACTCACTCCTGGGCGCCATCTTCCATCTCCATGGAGACCGGCCACAGCCGCCCTCGCTGCCGGGAGTGCTCGGAGGGGCATGCGCCAGGCCGCTCTCTCCGCCCACCTCTATGGTCGAGGAGGACTGGAGGGGGCCTCCCATCGTCCGCGGGTTCGCGGCCCCGGCCCGGCCCTCGGGGCTCGCCGCGGCGCCGGCGGCTGCTGGCGGCAGGACGGGGAGCCCCGGCCGCCCTCCAGGGCCCCCTCTGTTCAAGCGCTTCCTCCTGGAGCACAAAGACTGGCAGGGAAACTGTGTTTTCACAGGTGAGCAGCTGGCCCCTGCGTTCCCCCGGCCACCCAGAGCCGCTTCCCTTCCTGCTCTCACGTGTCCTGCAGCCCTTGTCGCCAGCCCGGACGCGGGGAACCTGCTCTTGTGCCTGGGGACGGGAGCGCAGAGGTCGCATCTCGCCAGCTCTCGGATACGCACCGCATCAACCACCCTCCCAACTCTGCACAAGACAGCTCGGGGACAAACCAGTGCCACCCGGAGTCCACGCTGCTTCTATGTCCGTCTGAGGGTCCCCAACTGGGACCCGTGGCCTGCACGACCCTGTGGGGGTGCTGCAAGGTGCAAACAGGCCCAGTTTTGTGGCTGAAAACACACTGTCTGTGTGTTACTGTGCAAGCAACGGTATCAGTTCAGTTCTCTCCGTAACAGTCACCCACGAAGCTTGCCGTCAACGTGGCATCGCAGTCCAAGGGAGGAAAAGAAGAACAGGAGAGGCCCAGGGGTGCCTGCGGCACACACAGACACACGACAGCCTCTGGAAAACACAGCCAATTTATTTCTTTACAATTTACAAAAACTCCCAAGTCCCAGCAGGGGATGTAACGCCAGGACAGAGCCCGGCCGCTGGAGGGCTGGGCCCGCCGCGTGCATCCTGCGGCTCCTGCTGCCACTGGAGCACGAGCCGCGCTGGAGCAGGTGGAAGGACTGATCCCCGGGAGGAGAAGGAAGAGGAGGAACATGGCTGGGCTGGAGGCACAGGGCCAGGACAAGCCCTCTGGCCTCTTGGATCCCTCCCCGACGAGGCAGCAGCCGGGCCCACGGACGAGGAGGAACGGAGGGGACCCCAGCGGAGCCGGCACGGGCGAGCGCCGATCCGGCGTGCGAGGGTGTCGCTCGGCGCAGGAGCTGCCTGCGGACGCCGAGGCGAGGCAGCGGGCAGCTGAAAGGCCGAGCAGAGCCGTCAGCCGCGGAGCTGAGCAAACTCCTTGCGCAGCCACAGCGAGTCCTGATAGAAGAGGGGGTCGCCCAGGCGCACCGCCGTCCTCTTGTAGAAGTAGCAGTAAAGCACGGCCGCTGCGGGGGGAGGGAGGGAGGGAGGGAGGTGAGGGCCGCGTCCACCCCCACCTGCCTCCCTCCGGAGTCAGGTCCCACAGGCTCCCAGACGGGGTCCCGGTGCCTCCAGGCACCCCGGTGCGGGTGCCAAGCTGCGTGCCCGGTTCGGGGCTGCCCCAGCACGGCCCGCGAGGCAGGCAGCACCCCGCGACGGCGAGCCCTTACCCAGTCGCTGGAAGACAAAAAGCGTCTGCAGGCCTTCGGTCCACACGAAGCGGCTGGAGTCTCTCCACCGCAGGTTCTGAGGTGGGCAAACGCACATGGCGGGTGTCAGCGCCAAGAAACAAACTGCCCCGGGGGCCACGAGAGCTCAGCACCCTGCACCTCCGGCTCCCCCAGCCCGGGGCGCTGGGGATGCCAGCGGGAGAGGGCTGTCCCCGCGCCCCGAGGACCGTGGCTGCCTTGAGGCTCTCCCCACCGGGGGAGAGCGAGGTCCTTCACCGCCCGGGCAAGGACCCACGGGCAGGGGGGCTGGCTCCGAGCAGCAGCCTGCGGCCGGGGGCAGCCCCCTGCCCCAAAGGTTAAGCGGCTCAGGGGATTTCGACAGCGAGCCAGGACCTCTTCTAGCTTCAGACTTCGGATCCCTGCAAATCCCTGGCAAGCCCCTGCCCGGACGGCGTGTGGGCAGCGCAAGCCCGGCCGTGCGCTCGGGCAGCTCCCAGCCCTCGAGCACCGACTCTCCCGGGGAACCGGAGCGCTCCCGGGAGCGGGGTGGCGACGGCACCCTCGGAGCTGGGGCGCTGCCCTGCCCCGCGCCCGGGAGAGCTGGGGCTACGCAGGGGGGTGCTCAGGGGCCGGGGGGGGGCTGGGGGCTGCTCCTTTTGGGGTCTGGTGCCCGGGACAGAGGGGGGCTGAGGAAGGGGCGGAAGGGGAAGACGCTTCTCAGACGAGCAGGGAACCCTGGCAGCTCGCTGTGCTGCCAGATACCCACAGACGGGAGGCTGCTGGCAGCGTCCGGGCGCTGGCATTTGCTGGGGATTAATCCCAGGTAATCCCAGGTGCTGCTGTCACGACCTTCAGGCTGGGGATTACCCAGGGCAGCGTGTGCCAGAACAGAGCCAGAGCCAGAGGGCTTTCTGTGGGGAAAGAGGATTGTCCAGCAGGTCGACGGGGAGGGGGCTGGGATGCGGCAGGGAAGCGCCGAGCAGGCCCTCAGGCTGGTCCACGCTTCTCGCAGCTCGGCGCCTGCCTCTGAAACGACCTGCCTTCGCCTCCTGGGCTGAGCACGGCTCCGGAACGTCTGCTGCGTCACTGCCGCAGCCTAAAAGCCCGTGACTGCGGCCGGTGGCAAGTGTGCGATCGCACGGGGACAAGGAACCGTGAGGAGGGGGGTCGCGGCCAGAGGCTAAGAGAAGAGCTCCCCGTCTCTACTGCTAAATCTCCCACTGCTCCTGCCTTCACTGCCCTCTTGGGAGCAGAGGGTTTACCCGGAGACACTCACCCCCCTACGGAAAAGCTGCTCACACAGACTAAGTCTTTCCCAAATCACCCGGGAGAGCAGTTGTTTCCAACCTGTGCGGGACAAAATGCGTGGTGGGAGGCTCCTGCCCTGCCCTGACGCCCAGCACAGCGGAGAGGGGCTGAAGGGAGCCAGGGGTCATGGCCGGCACAGCAGGGCGCCGGGGCCCTGCCTGCGCGCCAGGGCCCTGCCTGCGCGCCCTCGGGGGGAAGCGGGCAGCCCGGGGCCCAGCCATGGCCCTACCATGAGCCAGACGTGGAAGGAGATGCTGAGCGCCAGGTAGGCCGCTGACAGGACGATGGTCCCCTTGAACTTGTGAAAGAGGAGGTTGACCAGACCGGCCTGGAAGACGAAGGTGTTGAAGAACATGAGGAAGATGATGATGACGTTGAAGAGAATGGCGATGTCCTGGATACTGCAGGAGGGCAGAGACGTTGTAAGCACCCTTGCGGTACACGGGAGACCCCCGCCCTCCCATGCCCCCGCTCACCCCGCTAGGTCTGCCTGGCACTCACATGAAGAGGACAAGTTGGACAGCAGGAGCTGTGCGGAGCAGCTCAGAAAAGGAGTTGACAAACAGGTCGTAGAAAAGCAGCAGGAACTGCAGGAACAGCACCAGGCTGTAGTTACTGGTCTGGAGCATCTTCCTTCGCCAGAGGTGTGAGCCCTCAGCCCCGGCATCCCAAGCAGCAGGGCCGGCTCATGCTCCGGAGCCGAGGGGCTCAGCGTCGCCTCTCGTACCACAGCCTCTCCCTACAGCCAGGACCTGGAACCTAGAAGGGAGCAGAGACACAGCTCAGCAGGGCCGGACACAAACCCCACAACTGAAAGAGAATTCAGCTCTTCCTGCACCCCACCGTGAGGAAATCCAAAGCACATCCGAAGAGGAGCCTGCTGGTTTCTGCACTTCTGCAGCCAGGCCCAGCTCAGGGAACAACGTGCCAGGCTCCTCTCATGCTGCACATACATAGCAACGAGCGTCCCAGTTCTCTGCCCCAAGCAGAGACACCCACAGGTTCCTATGCAGAGCCGTGCTCCTGCCCTTACTCCGCAAGCTGGGGCTCTTATGAATGAGCTGTCTCCCCTCTGCTTTCTCTCACCGTGCAGCAGACTCAGACTGAGTCTCTCTCTCCCACTCTTAAGCCTTACAGCAGCCCCTAATCTCAGGGAACAGATAGAAGGAAATTCAGGGATGAGGAAGATGCATGAGCCCTGGGGCAGAAACCGGAGGACAGTCCAGGCAGGTTGTTCACCCTTGTCATGGTGGACAAGCGAGTGGAAGCCACATCCCACAGCCACAGACAGCCTCATGGGCAGTCCAGGGCAGGCCACGCTAGGGGAGCAGGTTTGGGCATGCTGTGACCCAGCATCGCTCTTTTTCGCTCCACCCTTGGACCCTGCACCCAGTCCGAGGCGGCCGGTCAGAGAGCGCCGAGGACAGGGCGAAGCAGCAGGGCTGCCTGGGGCCGAGCGAGGGGACGCAGCCCCCCTGCACGGCTTTCCCACCGCCGACAGCCAGGCCAGGGCCTGCGCCGCTCCGAGAAAGCAGCACGTCGTCCCCGAGGAGCACGGGTAAGGCCGACGCCTGGCCGCCACGCAGCCGTTACCCCCCCCTCCCCAGGGCTCCCCAAGCCCCGGGCTCCCCCGGCGGCCCCTCGCCCACCTCCCCCCCCCCAGCGCCTAAGCAGGCCGCAGCGCCCCCGGGCCTCCTGCCCCCAGGCCCGCTCCCCACGGCTCTCCCCGGCCCCTGCTCGCCGGGCCGAGGTAGGCCGCAGTACCCCCTGTCCCCCGGGCTGCCGGTGCCGGTGGTGCCGCCATCCCCGTGTCCCCCGTCCCCGCCGGGGCCCCTGCGAGCGGCGGCGCGCCCACCTGCGGCCGCCATCTTCCATCTCCATGGAAACGGCCCAGCCACTGAGGCGACGGCGGAAGTGAAGGGGCAGAGGAAGCGCGCGGGCACCGCTCTAGCCGCGGTTTGCCACGCGCTCTGTGGCGGGGGGGGGCGGCGGGCGGTGGGCCCGGGGCGGCACCGAGACGACCGGCTAGAGCGGCCGCGAAGGCCCGGCATGCCCCGCGCCGGCCGGAGGTACGGGGCCGCGGCGCAGGCCCAGCCGGGCGCGGGCGCGGGCCCGAGGCCGCCGCGGCCCCGTCGCGGGCTCGGGGGGCAGCCGTGGGGCCGGGCGCCCTGTTCCTGCGTGTGGGGGGAGCCGTGGCGCCGGGCGCCGTGGCGCTGGCCCGGCGGTTTTGAGGACGTGGCCCTTGTCGTCCCCCCGTTGCGCGTGCGCGGCGCCCCGGTGGTGGCGGAGAGGGCGGAGGTGCGAGGCGCCGCTCTCCCTGCAGCAGCGGGGGCTGCTCCGGGCGCTGCTTCCCCGCTTGGCTCTTGGTGACGCCGGGAGCCCCGGCGGCGTCCAGCTCCTTCCCCTTGGCGTGAGCCTGGCCCGCCTGGCGCGTTGCTCGGGTGTCGCGAGCAGCGCCGCCGGGAGCTCTGCGAGGCCTCGGCGGCAGCGCGTGGCCCAGCTCGTGATCCCCCGTGCTGCGTGGGCGCTGCGTGGGCGCTGCGGGCGGGCGGTGACGCCCGCTGCCAGCGCGCTGCCCGGCCACGCGGAGCCTCGTGCTCCCCCGGGGCGGGCAGAGCCGGCGGGGGCCGCCCGGGCAGGCCTGTCGCAGCGCATGTGAGCATCCACCCTGCTAGGGACGGGGCTGCCCCCCACGCCGGCACGGGGCAGAACTCTCTATTTGTGGAGGCAGATGCAAAACGCTATGCAAATGGGCAAGGGCCCCGTCCCTGTCAGTCGCCCGCTCACCCTGCGCGGCCCCTGTGGGTGAGAGAAGCGCCCCGAGGGCAGGGGCCCTGCCAGCCTCTCCCCGCACCCCAAGGCAGGGCTGTGGGGCTCCGTGGGTGACACCGGCGGGGCTGGCAGGGCCCCCGACCCTGGCGGAGCAGGTGGGGTGAGGGCTGGCATGGCAGGAGGAGGGGCAGGGGGAGATGGGGAGCAGGTTGGGACTGCGTGAGCCCGCCGCCCCGGTGTCGGAAGTGGGGTGCAGATGTGTGGGGCTGGCAGAGTGGAGGTGGGTGCTGGGGGTACAGACCTGGGGGTTTGGGGGAGCAGGGACAGGACCCAAATCCCCCCACCGCCCCGGCGAGGCCCTGGCCGCTGGGCTGCGCACCAGTGCAGCACGACAGAGCACTGCCGGGGGCACGTGGCTGTGTGTCACTCCGCGTGCGTCCCCTGCCGAACGGCCCTGGGTCCCGGGCATCGTCCCCCGGCCTGGTCAGCGGTGGGGCTGGCGGCCGCCCCTTCCTTGCGGCCTCCCTTCTGGGAACGGCGCTCAAGCGGCCAGTTCCCCTTTCAGGCTGGCTCCTCCCCGGTGGGTGCCTGTCGGCAGGAGAGCGCCGGCGTGGGTGCACAGCCCCGGCAGAGGCTCAGCGGGCACCTCGCTCTCCCCAGGCGCTGTCCCTCCGGAGCAGGGATGCTGGAGCTGCCCTTCCTGCCCTTCTGCGCCCTGCTTGGCGGCCTGGGCGTCGCGTGCGTGGCCTTCGTGAGCGCCTGGTGCCAGCAGTGGCGCGGCGGCTTCGCCTGGGATGGCAGCGCCCGGATGTTTAACTGGCACCCGGTGCTGATGGTGACGGGCCTGGTGGTGCTGTACGGCGCAGGTGAGCGGGGTGGCGCGGGCAGGGCAGGGCCGGGCCGTGGCACCCCTCGGCCCCGTCTGACCTCCGGCCCCCGCAGCGGCCCTGGTGTACCGCCTGCCCTTCTCCTGGCGCGGCCCCAAGCTCCCCTGGAAGGTGCTGCACGGCGCCCTGGCCCTGGCGGCCTTCTGCCTCGCCGTCCCGGGGCTGGTGGCCGTCTTCAGCTTCCACGATGCCCGCGGCACGCCCAACATGTACTCGCTTCACAGCTGGCTGGGGCTGGCCACCGTGCTGCTCTTCTCCTGCCAGGTGAGTGCCGCGCCGGCCCTGCCGCGCCGCGCCGCGCCGTGCCCCGGCCCCCGCACTGCCTGCTCTGAGCCCTGGCCTCCCGTCCCTGCAGTGGCTCGCCGGCTTCGCCTCCTTCCTGCTGCCCTGGGCGCCCGCCTGGCTCCGCGCCCTCTACAAGCCCGTCCACGTTTTCTTCGGCTCCACCATCCTCATGCTGGCCGTGGCTTCGTGCGTGTCGGGCATCAACGAGAAGCTCTTCTTCAGCCTGTGAGTGTCACCGCCTGGGATGTGGCCGGTGGGGGGGGGGGGGGGGGCGTGCGGGGCCCTCCGGACCAGGCTAGGGGAAAGGCCTTGCAGGAGCAGAGGCCAAGAGGGGATCGGGCCCTTCGTCATCTCTCGGTGCCAGCAGAAGCGGCACCGAGTGACACTAGGCGGCGGCAGGGGCAGACTAACGGAAGCGGTTTCCCCCTTAGCATGGGGTTAACCTGCAGGACTCCCTGCTGCAGGACGCCAGGGTGGATGGTGGTTTCTGTGGGCTTAGGTGGAGGCTGAACACCTCCAGGAAGGCTCCTGGTAGGTCTTAAACCCCTGGCCACCACCTCTGGCCTGGGCTGCCCCGGGGCTGCCGCGTACACCCACCCGCCTCCCTAGGCACCTGCTGCTGGCTGCTCCCTCCCTGCAGGGGCACCTGGAGGAGGCCGGGTGTTCAGCACGGGCCGGGGGACAGATGGGCACAGGGAGGCCCCGGAGCAGCGTTACCGGCCATCAGGACAGCGGGGTCGTTCCCGTCACGGCACGAGAAGCCGCCACGTCGCAGCCGAGGGTGGCGTGTGGCAGGGCTGGGCTGCCCTGGGCGAGGTGAGCGTTGCCCTTCTCTTCCAAAGGAAAAACGGGACAACGGCGTACGCCCGTCTGCCCCCTGAGGCCGTCTTCGCCAACACGCTGGGCCTCCTGATCTTGCTCTTTGGGGTGCTGGTGCTGTGGGCCCTGGCCAGGCCCGACTGGAAGCGCCCGGAGGCCGACTCGGTGGACACGCGCCAGGTACCACCTCTGCGGCGCCGCCGGCCGGGGCTGCGGCGGGGCACGGGTTGGATGCGGGGCGCCGCACGGCACGGGGCGCGGGGCGGCTTTGGAGAGCCGAGCTCCGGGACGCGTGTCCCATCGCAGCTCCGGCAGGCGGGTCCCCCGGGGGCGGGGTGGGACGGGGGGGGTCCTGCCAGGGTGGGCAGGGGTGCCGGGCTCACGGCCGCTCTTCCCGCAGCCCCTGCTCAGCGCCGAGCGCTGACGCCTCCGCAGCACCCCGCGCTCCTGGGACCGCCGGCCCTGAGCTCTCCGATGCCTTCGCTGCTCTGCTCGCCATGCTCTCGATCCGCTGCCTTCCCCTCGCCAGGAGCTCCCGGTGCCCGCGGGAGGATGGGGGGTGGCTCCCTCGCGGCAGAGACGTCGTCCCTGCAGAGGGCAGGCTGTGCCAGCGGGACGGACCCAGGCCCGGGCCGCGGCCTTTGCCTCCCCCGGGGCCTCGGCCCCTTGCCTGCCTCGGCGATGGCTGCTGGGCCGCGCGGGGCGAGGGGCGTCGCGACGGGGACAGAGCCACGTGCAGCGCGAGCATTCCTGCCGCCCCGTCCTCATCGTCGCCCAGCACGCCGAGCCGGCTCCTGCGGGGCCCGGCCGGCCCCGGAGCCTGGGCCTTGGCCCGCGCCGGGATGGCTGCCCCCGAGCCGGCCCACGGAGCCCGGTCTGGGCCCTGTGTGCAGGGCCGGACCTGTCGGGGCCATGTCACGTCGGGCGCCACCAGCGGAGCGTTCCCGTCACACGCAGCACCGCGTGGGCGCCCCTGGGCCCGGAGCCGTCCGGCTGCCCCGTACGCGTTTGCTCAGCCCGGGGATGGAGAGGAGCAGGTCCCGGCCCGCTGCCACGGCTCTCGCGCCGTGCCTTGTCGGGCTGCTCGCGTCTCCCCGGCCAGCGGCTCCTTGCCCCTTCCCCATCTGCCCCGCGGGGCCGGGTGGTGGGAGCAGTCCCTGAACGTCACGGCGGAAGGGTAATAAACCACTGGCTTTTGCAACGCACCTGCCGTCGCCTCCTTTGGCGCCACCGGGGCCGCGGGAGCGAGGGCGGGAGCGATGGGTGCCCGGAGAGCGGCTCCTGGTGCTGCACCGCCACTGGGGCCGGTGCCCGGGCCTGGCCGGGGGGAGGCAGGTGGGGAACCGGGGCAGAGCTGAGGCATCTCTAGCCGAGCTGGGTGCCGTGTTCCCCAGCAGACGTGTCCCCTCCGGTGGGGGTGGTGGGGGGGGGGGTTGGCTTTCTCTGCGCTGCCCCCCGTGCTCGTACAGGCCCTCCCCTCTGCTGCCGGTAGCTGGAGCTCCCCCGGCAGCCGGGGCTCAAGCAGGCCACAGCCCTGTGCCTCCCCCAGGCCCCTGTGCCCAGCGTGGCCCCTCCATGTGGCTCCCCCCCCCCCCCCCCCCCCCCCCCGGTGCCGTGGGACCAGCACAGATCGGCCCAGGGCAGGCGCTGGCATAAGCCAACGCTTCCGGGCTCTGCCCCCGCCCCAGTTCCCGTTTTGGCCTTTTTCGGAACCTCCTCCAGGCCTCGTGCCTGGAGCCGTGTGAGCCCTGTGGTTTCCTCTCGCAGCACCCAGCCAGGGACCGTTCGCGAGGGCTCGTGGATGGCCCGGCAGCTTCCTTCCTCTCCCCAGCAGTCACGCTCATGCCGGAGCGCGGAGCCGACTGCACCCCCTGGTCCCGTCCCCCTCCTCGTGGGGACAGATGCTCTGGGCCAGGTTAGGGGGACCACGAAGGGTTTATTGGGGATGCGCGGGGAGCGCTGTCTGATCTCCCGCCACCCCCAGAGCCGGGGGGCACAGGAGGGGCTGCCGGGGCGGGGGGGGGGGGGATCGGCCGCCTCTCAGCTTTGCAGCCCCTCCAGCACGGCCCGCAGCACGGCCGCCGCCGCCACCGCCCCGGGGTCCGGCTGCAGCAGCTGGGCCGAGCTGATGTAACTGGCTCTGCCGGCGCCAGCTTCCATGTGCCTGGTGGCCTCCGCCGCGGCCTCCGCGCTCTGCCAAGGAGACGGGGCCCGCTCAGGACACACCCCGGGCTCCCCGCTCCTGCTCCCGCACCCGGTGTTTCCCAGCCTGGATATACTGTGCGTCCCGGCAGCCTGGCACAGCAATTCCTACGCTTGCCCTTGCCGCCTCCGGGCCTGCCTTCGGGCTGCCCTGCTCTGGGCCCCCCCCCCCCGCACCCCCGTACCTGCACGGCGGCGCCCAGCACCTGCAGCGGGTTGGCTCCGGGGGCGCGCAGGCCTTGCAGGACCTCGCCGGCGGCGCACAGCGAGTCCAGCTGGGAGACGAGGGGAGGGCTGAGGAGCAGGGCCGCGGGCAGGCCGGCCGGCCGGTGGCCTCCTCGGCTCGGGGCGGGGGGTGACTCCGCGCCCCGCGGGCCCGGCGATGGCAGCACTCACCATGGTCCTGTCGCCTGGAGCGGCTCCTCCGTACCTGCACAGGGCGCAGAGCGGTTGGCAGGGCAGGGGCGCGGGCGCAGTCCCGCGGAGGGCCCACGGCCCGCGCCCCCTCCGCTCACCGCCGCACGGCTTCGATGCCGGCGTCCGTGGCGTCAGCCCAGGCCGGGAGGTCGCCGCGGCGGTGCAGGGGCTGGGCGGCTGCCGTCAGGAAGAGCCCGTAGAGCTGCGGGCACGCCAGCCCCGTCGGTGCCCGTGGTGGCTAGGGCCGATGGCCCCGGTCCCGCGGGGACGACAGGCCTGGCCCAGCCCCACTGCTCTCCCCCCGCCGCGCGGCCCTTCACTCACCACCCCCGAGGAGCCGCCCATCTCCTGCAGGAGCAGGTCGGCCAGCGCGGAGAGGAGCTGCGCCGGGGCTGCCGGTGGCGGCCGGGCACGCACCCACTCCTGGATGGCTGCAGGGACACAGCGGGGAGGTGGCTGGCGCTGAGACCCCTCGGGGCAGCTGGAGGCCCCCCCCCCCCAACTCCTCTAGGGACAGCCAGGGATCCCTCACTGCCCCCGGGGGCAGTTGGGGACCCCTGCCCCTCCTGGGTGCAACCAGGGATTCCCCGTCACCCCCGAGGGCAGTGCCACTGGGAGCAGGGCAGGGCGCAGGGACACCTTGGGACCCCATCCCCCAGGAAGGGACGGTTCAGGGAGAGACCCCCATTTCCCAGCTGAAGAGAACAGCTAGGGGGGTCCCTACTCCCCGGGAAAGGATGTCCTGGGGGGTGTCCCTGCTCCCTGGGAGGCGGTGGCTGGGGGAACCCTCTCCCCACGCGTCCCTGGGCCGGGGCCGGGTGTCGGTACCCCACCTCGGGCGGCCCGGGCGTGCGTGTGGCCACAGTCCCCGTCGCCCGCAGCGCGGTCCAGCTCATTGAGCTCGTCCTCCAGGGCGAGCAGGGTGCTGCACACGCGCTCCAGGACCAGCTGTGCCCGCTGCCCGCCAGTCCCTGCAGAAGGGAAACGTGAGCCTGTGCCTCTGCGTCCCACCACCCCAGTGCCCAGCAACACGAGGAAACCTGCCTGCCCTCGTCCCCAGGAAGAGGTGGTGATACCAAGGCACGGGAAGGTGACAGTCGCAGGGCTGCCCATACCCGTGCCGGTCGCAGGCTGCACTGTCTCCGCTTCCTCCTTTGGCGCTGGCACCTCCTCTCTCCGGCTCATTGCAGGTGCTGCAGCCAGGTTGGGCCAAGCCATGGCCGTGGTCTTGGCATCTAGAGCAGCGAAGGGCGAAAGAGGTGAGCGACAGCTCTGCAGGACCCTGCCGGCTCCTCGCCACCTCCTCCTGGCAGTGCTGCCCATGCTGGCAACCAGGCACTGGTCCTGCACGCCCACCAGGCCTCCTGGGACACCCCCTTGTCCCCGTGCCTGGGAGGAGCCCTGGCCCACACGTCCCTGTCCTGCGCTCACATCCCTGCCTGTGGACACTCACCGATCAGCCTCAGGAGCTCCTCGTCCACCAGCATGAGGGTGAGGGAGACACCGGCCATCTCCAGCGCTGTCATGAAGGAGCCCACCAAGGCCCTGGCGACGTGGACGCCTCGGCTCTCTGCGGGCACAGGGTGGCCGTGAGCGGGCTGGGGGAGGTCCCTGGGAGCAGAGAAGTCGGGCAGAGCCAGGCAACGGTGCCCTGGGACCCCCTGCTTCCCCCCCATCCGTCTCCATCCTGCTCAGCAACACTCACCCAGGCTGCGCACGGCTGCACCGGCCACGATGCCCAGCTCCAAGTAGGACAGGCCGCCCAGGTTGTTCACCACCAGCACCACGGAGCTGCCTGGAAAGCAGGGAGCGCAGTGAGCCCCAGGCCTCGTGCCTGAGCGGGGGCCAGGCCGTCGGAGGGCCAGGGGGACTCACCGGGGCTCAGGGGCAGGCGGGAGGCGTTGGAAGGGTCCGTCATGTGTGTCAGCATGGTCTCCACAGCCTCGTCTGCCGACACCACCTGGGGAGAGCAGGAGGCTGTGAGCGGAGGGTGGAGGAGCACGAGGGGAGGGGAGGCGTGATGGGACCGCGCTTACCTTCATCCTGCGCACACCCGCTTCGCCGTGGATCCCTGCAAAGACAGGGCAGCGTCACCCTGCGCCTGGCTGCAGCCGTCCCGTACCCACGGGCACCACCTCTCAGGCCAGCTGACACCCACCCCGTGTCCCCAAGGCCAGACTGTCTGATGCCATGGGTGCCACCAGGCATGCAGGCGCGGGGGCGCTCAGCCCCTGGCCACGGGGGTGACGGCCAACAGCCAGGCACGGAGAGACGTGCCGTGAGCCACGCAGGCCCGGGCACAGGAGGGGACAAGCAGCACCTCCTCACCCAGGCCCAGCTCCATCTCATCGTGAGCCAGCTGGAAGGTGGGCTTGGATCCAGGGACGCTGCATGGGGACAGGCTGAGGCCCAGGGTACCTGCACGGGGAGGGAAGAAGGAAGGGGTTAAGCACGCTGGTTCCTCAGAGCGGTGGCGGGAGACGGACAGCCGGGCAGGGGCCACGGGAGGGCTGCCAGGGCCGGCCCTGCCCCAGGCACGTGGAGCGCGTGCAGGGCAACCCTGCGCCGGGCTGAAGTCCACCCCGAGCTGGTGTCTCTCATGTGCAAACCGCCACTGAGGAGGGAGAGGGAGGGAAGAGGCTGCCAGCCTTGCGGAGCCGGGGCGGGATGGGGCCGGGGGACAGGGCAGGTCCCAGATGCACTAGCGTCCTGCTCTGAGGAGCACCAGCCCCGGGGCTCGGGAAGCCAGCGACGGCCGAGGGACGGGGTCCCACGCACGTACCCATGGCTTTGGCAGCTGCCGACACCGTCTTCACGATCTCGTTCAAGCTCGCCCCCGCCTCGGCCAAGGCCCCGGCCACCTGCAAAAGGGCAGCGCTGAGCAAGGGCCGCGGCCGCTGCACCCACCGGAGCACCGCACCCGGCACCCTCCCTCGAGAACCCGCAGCCCCCGAGGGATGCAACGGGGGCTCGCGGCACCGCCGGGAGCCCGCAGCCCTGGGCTGCACCCCAGCGCCTCCGCCCGCCAGCTGCGGCTCTCCGGTGCCCGGGAGGGGCCGGCACGCGGCTCCGCGCCAGGGTTTGGGGAAAGAGGGGCGCTGCGGGGCGACTCGCCTTGTGTACGAGCACCGTGCCGCACAGCCCGCGGCGCCCGGCCTTCTTCGGGGCGGCGAAGGCGCTGTCGTCCCCCACAACCACCATCTGCACGGCGGCCCCCTCCGCCCGCGCCCGCTCCAGCGCCAGCCCGAAGTTCAGCCGGTCCCCGGTGTAGTTCTTCACGATCAAGAGGGTCCCCGCTGGGGAGGGAGGTGGTGCGGAGGTGAAGCTGCGGTGGCGGGTCCCCTCCCGCCGCACCCCGCGCCCCACCACGCCGCCGAACCTGCGCCAGCCCGCGTCACCGCCCGGATGGCTGCCAGGATGCTGCCCACGGCGGGGGAAGCGAAGACAGCGCCGGCCACCACTCCGGTCAGCATGCCCTTCCCGATGTATCCTGGCGAGCGGGACAGAGGGGTGCTTAGGAGCACACAAGACGAGAGGCAAACGAGCTCCTGGGCAACGCCACGGCCGCTCACCGGCATGCGCGGGCTCGTGGCCAGAGCCCCCTCCGGAGAGCAGAGCCACGCGGCCCCGGATGCCCTCCAGGTCGGCTCGCAGGGCCACGCGGTGTCCTTGCAGGAGCCGGATGCCAGGGTTGCAGGCGACCAGCCCTGCCAGGGCATCATCCGCACAGCTGGCCACCGAGTTCACCAGCTTCTTGGAGACCTGCGCGGCAGAGAGAGGAGGCAGCCACGGGGAGCGGCACAGGGTGACGGCGGCCGGAGCGCTGCAGGACGTAGGGACGGGAGGGGGCCCCCCCCCAGCCCTCGTGGTGCTGGACCCCACCCCACCCAGGCCAGGGAAGGGAGCGGGGTGGAAACCATGCCTTTTCGGGATGGGGCCACGTCGCACCGGCCGTGGTGCCGCTCCTCCAGGCTTGGCTTCTGGCACCGGCACCCGGCAGGGTGAGGAGGAAGGTCTCTGCTGCATAGCGCGGGCAGGGCCTTTCCTCAGCCCCGGCCCCCCCGTGTTCCCCTGGGCCTGGTCCGGCGGCACGGCGGCGACAGGGAGGCTGCTGCGCTGCACCCGGGAGAGCGCAGCAGCTTCCCGGGCTCACCTCCATGTGGGCGGCGTGGGCTCTTGCGGAGCAGCTCCGGCAGGACGGGCTCAGACCCCTCCGGCTCGGCCACGCTGCAAAGGTGACAGGGAGACGCGGCGGCAGGCACGGAGCAAAGCCTCTTCGGCTGGCTCTGCTGCCCCGGCCGCGACGAATCCCCCGCGCAGCCTTCAGCCGGAGTCCAAACTCTGCCGGGAGACGCGAGGGGCAGGAGGAGCAGGGGAGGGCAAGGTCCACCCGCAGGGACAGGGACAACCCCGTGGCCCGGCTCCGGGCGGGCAGAAGGATCCCTTCACCATGGCCTTGCCCAGGGAGAGACCCCCAAACCCTGCGCGGTGCCAGCGGGGTGATGCACCAGGGGGGCCTGGAGGGGCGCAGGCAGAGGGTCCCTCCCGGGGGGACACGGGTGGCTCCGTGGGGTGATGCACCGGGGGCGCCTGGAGGGGCACAGGCAGAGGGTCCCTCCCGGGGAGGGGGGGGACACGGGTGGCTCCGTGGGGTGATGCACCAGGGGCGCCTGGAGGGGCGCAGGCAGAGGGTCCCTCCCGGGGGGGGGGGGACACGGGTGGCTCCGTGGCGTGATGCACCAGGGGCGCCTGGAGGGGCGCAGGCAGAGGGTCCCTCCCGGGGGGACATGGGTGGCTCCTTGGGGTGATGCACCAGGGGCACCTGGAGGGGCGCAGGCAGAGGGTCCCTCCCGGGGGGGGGGGGGGGACACGGGTGGCTCCGTGGGGTGATGCACCAGGGGTGGCAGCGGGGGGGGGGGGGGGGGACCGGCACAAGGCGCCTGCTGAAAGGCAGAGCGCTGGGCTCAGTGTCCCCCAAAGCAGCGGGAGGCTGCCCCAGGGGGTCTGCAGGGTGCAGCCCCACAGCGGGGACCCCCTCACGGCGGGGCGGCCCGGCCCCCCTTCCCGGCGCAGCGCCTCCCTCCCGCCTCTCCGCGCACCTCCCGCTCTTCTGCTCCGCCGCGGTCCTCCGCGCCGCGCAGAGCGGCCCCGCGTGCCCCCTTCCGGTGACGTCGCGGGGCGCCCCGCGGGCCTCCCGCGCCGCGCAAGCGCGCGGGCGCCTCTCTGGCCGCGCGGCGCGGCGGCGTCCTGCGCGTGGCTGGTGCGGGCGGAAGAGGCGGCGGCGGCGGCGGCGGCGGCGAGGGCTGGTGAGGCCCCGCTCTCGGTGTCCGCCGCGCCCGGCATCGGCCCTCCCCGCGCTCCCGCGCCATCCCCTCGCCGCCGCCGCCATGTCCTACAATTACGTCGTGACGGCGCAGAAGCCGACGGCGGTGAACGGCTGCGTCACCGGTACCGGCCGCGGCGGGGGCAGGGATGAGGCCGCGGCGGCGCCGCGCGCGCGCTGGGGGGGGGGGCGGGGGGCGGGGGGAGGGCAGCGCTCGGCGGCGCGTGCGCCGGGCAGGAGGGGCCTCGCGCCGGGGGCTTGCGGGGGGGAGGGGGGCACCGGGGGGCTGGAGGGGTCGAGGGGCGCCGGGGGGGGGCTGGAGGGCGCCCTGGGGGCCGGGGGGTGCGGGGGCACTTGGGGGTGCTGGGGGGCACTAGGGGTGCTGAGGAGCATCTGGAGGGGCTGGGGGGTGCTGGGGGGCATTAGGGGTGCTGGGGGGTGCTGGGGGGCACCTGGAGGGGCTGGGGAGTGCTGCGGGGCCCTAGGGGTGCTGGGGGGCACTGGGGGTGCTGGGGGGGCACCACGGGGGGCTGGGGAGTTCTGCGGGGCACTAGGGGTGCTGCGGGGCACCAGGGGGGCTGGGGAGTGCTGGGGGGCCCTAGGGGTGCTGGGGAGTGCTGCGGGGCACTAGGGGTGCTGGGGAGCACTTGGAGGGGCTGGGGAGTCCTGTGGGGCATTAGGGATGCTGGAGGGTGCTGGGGGGCACCTGGAGGGGCTGGGGAGTGCTGCGGGGCCCTAGGTGCTGCGGGGTGCCTGGAGGAGCTGAGGGTGCTGCGGGGCATGTGGGGACCTGGGGGGTGCCAGAGGCACTATGGGGCAGTGGGGGGGCTGTGGGTGCTGTGGGGCACCTGGGGGCGCTGGGGGGTGCCAGAGGCGCTGTGGTTCACCCTGGGGGGCTGGGGGTGCTGTGGGGCACCAGGGCGCCGTGGGGTTGTTGGAGGTGCTGGGGGGCTCCTGGGGGGTGTCGGAGGTGCTGTGGGGACCTGGGGGACGGGGCTGTGGGGCGCCAGGCAGGCTGGGGGAGGTTCCCGGGGGGAGCTGGGGCTGCTGTGTAGTTCCTGGGGGTGCTGGGGAAGGCTATGGGGCAGCAGGGGTGCTGAGGGGTTCCTGGGGGGGGGGGAGAGGCTGCCATGAGGTTGCTGGGGGGGCTTTGTAATTTCTTGGGGACCTGGAGCTGCCTTGAGGTTTTTGGGGTGCTGCTGGGGGAGCTGGGAGGCTCCTGGCCGTGCTGCGGGTCACTGGGTGAGCTGGGGGTAACTTGAGGTTCTTGGGGCGTCGGAGGTTCCCAGGGGATGCTGTGGGGTGCTGGAGGGGCTGGGGTTGCCTTGACGTTTCTGGGGGTGCTGTGGGCACAGGGGTGAAGTAGGGTCCCTGGGGATTTTGCAGGGCGGCAGGGGGCCGGGGGTGCTGCAGGAGTTTGAGGGGGTGCTGCCGGGCAGGTGGTGGCGACGTCTGTGTCACATCACCAGACCGCGAGGCGCTTTGGGGGTGTTGCAGCGTGTCCTGGCGGGGGTACGGTGGAGGGAGCCTGGGGTGCGGGGTCGCGCGGGGAAGGCTGAGGAGCTGGCGCTCCGGGGGAGCAGTTGCTGAGTGGGCTGGGCAGCGTGCGGGTGTGCAGAAAAGGGTGCCAGCAGGGTTTCCTGGGCACCGCGGCGGGTGGAGGGGTGTGGGAGCGCTGGGAGCGCTGCCTGGTGCCATGGAGAGGCTGCTGCTCCCCGCGAGGGATGCGCAGGCAGACAGTGCGAGCAGGGGGCATAGGCAGGGTTCCCCTGGCGCAGGCTGCTTGGTTAGCGCGCTGTCAGGTGCTGCCTTTTTGCAGCTGAACAATGATTTCTTCGCTCTGTTTCTCAGGGCACTTCACCTCCGCGGAGGATCTGAATCTGCTGATTGCCAAGAACACCCGGCTTGAGATCTATGTGGTCACAGCAGAGGGGCTGCGGCCTGTCAAGGAGGTGGGCATGTATGGCAAGACCGCTGTTATGGAGCTCTTCCGCCCAAAGGTGAGCGGGGTGCAAGGGGATGGGGCTGCCCACGGGCTGAGAGCAGCAAACGCAAGGTGCTCTGAGGTTCAAGGATGGGTTTTCTCTCTGTGAAAACCTCCTGAGGGCGTATCACTGTTCTGCCTTTCTAGGGTGAGAGCAAGGATTTGTTGTTCATCCTGACAGCCAAGTACAATGCGTGTATCCTTGAGTACAAGCAGAATGGGGACAGCATTGATATTATCACCCGTGCCCATGGCAACGTGCAGGTGAGTGAATTTGCAGTACCTGGTCAAGTCCTGGAAGATGCGAAGTCCCTTCTTTGGGGCTGGTTTTACTTGCTATTGACATTGGCAAGTTTAGAGGACAGAATTTACGGTTATTTTCCTACGGCTAATTCTGATATGGTTCCCCTGCTGCTATTACTATTTCTAAAGGTTTTTGCTTCCAGTGAGTCAATCTTGAGCTCAGGGACTCCCTGAGGACGCAGCTATGAGTGTGTTCTTGGAGTAGTTTGTGGAATAATGTGGTTGCTTTGATGTACTCCTGTAAAGAGAATTAGTCCTCAAAATTCAGCATAGGGTAGAATTTTCCCTGGAAAATGACTCCTCTCATACCTTGGGACAGATCTCTGCATGCTGCACACCAAAAGCATTAGTGCTGAAGTTACTTTTACCATCGTGATCATACAACATAATTGTAGATGTTCTCTATTGTTCTATTTTGTGCAGGTTAAAATCTTGCCTTTTGAGCAGGTCAGAAATTCATGTGCCTCTTTGGCTTTTTTTTAGTCATTAGCTAAATGTTTTGCATCAGCTGTCAAGCTAAAATATCTTCCATCTGTTTTCAACTGCTGAGCTTCTGTTGACTTATTGTTAGTGGAATTGAGCACAGGGTTAGGGGCCAGGAAGTGTAGGTGGGCATGTCCTGTCAGTAACGTGTCAGTGTGTTTTGGGGAAAAATGCTTAATCTTTCTAGGCCATGGCCCTGCGTTGTGACATATGGAGATGCTGATATCGGCCCCCGTCATGTAAAGCTGAGGGGCCTGCGGAGGCTGATAATGGCACTTGATTTTTGAAGAGTGTTTTTCAGTCATAGATATCAAAACACTTTATAGCAGTGGAAAGCATCGTTGTCTCTCAGTGATAGAAAAAGCTGAGGTGCAGGACAGCAGTGCGACTTACTTGAGGTCATTCAGTAGAGAGCTGAGACTAGAAGGGCAATTGCATGGTCTTGTCCTGGCATGCCTAGTTCCAAGAGTCTTGGAAGAGAGAAAGCCAGGTGTCCGGGCTGCAGGAGTGGCTGTGATTATGATTAGCTGTCTGCTTTGGGAGCTCTGCCAGGTTCTCTGGTGGAAAGCACCTGCTCTTTTAGACCAGGGAGATGCTGAAAATCTCCTTTGGCTTGCCAGACAATATTTTAAAGTTTGTTAGGTGATATGCGGGGAGTCCTTCCTCAGCTGTGGGATAGTAACTCTTGTACCTAGTGTTCTTCTTGGGTCCTGCATGGGAATACTTTTTCTAACGCTGATTGCTCTTTCTCTCTCCCATCTCCATGGCTGCGCTCAGGATCGTATCGGTCGTCCCTCGGAGACAGGTATAATCGGCATCATTGACCCAGAGTGCCGGATGATTGGCCTGCGACTCTATGACGGCCTCTTCAAGGTCATCCCTCTGGACCGGGAGAACAAGGAGTTAAAGGCTTTTAACATCCGCCTGGAAGAGCTCCAAGTCATCGATGTGAAATTTCTCTATGGTTGTCAGGCTCCGACCATCTGCTTCGTCTACCAGGTACCCTGTTCGTGATTGGTGACTCAAGCAGAGGATGCTGGAAATTGCTGGACTGATATGCCATGAGTCAAGGTCTCTAAAGGTCTTCTAGAAGGATTGGAACAGTTAGTGTCATGGAGCCCGCAGAAAGCAGTGTTGTGGTCCAGTGGGCAGAGCAAAAGACAGAGTCCTGACTCCTGCAGATTCATTTTGTAGCTGAGGAAAGTCCACGTTCCTCGCTGATTTCTTCCGTTTCTGGGAGACGGGAGGAAACACTCTCTCACAGGAGAGCTGTGTAGCTGATGCTTCAGATGGGACCATTTCTTATTAAAGAGTTAGGAGGAATGTATAGGTCTTTTCAGCAAGTGCTGAGCAGGTGGATTAGGGTCTGAGTAGGTTGTTTCCTGTAGGCACTGCTGTGATACTTGAATCTTGTCCCTAAAAAAGGCGGTATGGCTTGTTTGGTGGTAGATGGGAGGCCACTGCAGGGATGTGAAGAAGGCGGCATAATCTCTCCTATTGCCTGGATTCTCACAGAGGTAATGTTTATAGGCCTATCTCTAAATACTTGCTTTGAAACAAAGAGCCTTTGCTGTGCTGACGAGACAAGGGATCTTCTTTGCTTTGTCAAAGTCAGGTCTAGCCTGGGCCTAACCGAAAGTTACTGTCGCTTGATGACTGCACAGGATCTGGTGTGAATTTAGTTCAGCTTTGATCTAGTGGCTTTCTTAGCTCTCACGGTATGACCTAGCCACTATGAGCCACGTGGTAGCAGTACCTTGATTCTTCTGTTTCTGTTTTCAAAGTCTCTGCTGGGGACACTTTTGAGAGAGGTGGGTGCTACTGAAACCGCCTTTACTGTTGAATTCGCATGTGCTAGGAGTTGGAAGGGCTGCCCAGATCCCCTGTGTCAAGGCAGCGCTCTTCCCCTGCCCCAGTGATTAGCTGGTGCTCTCATTTATCATTTAAACAAATCAGGAAGTTTCAGCACGCTCTTTTCAGCCTTGCTGGTAAACTAGCCCAGCCGTCGAGTCCTGCCCACTTCATCGAGACCTGCGCAGTGATTTAACACTGCAGACAGAGGAAGAAAGCAGGGAGGGGGTTAATTAAGAAACACTACCTGAAAAGCGAAGGTCTTTCAGCTATTGCTAATAGGTAGGAGCAAGCCCTGTTTTCTTTCAAAACATACTGCCATTCTTTTTTTTTTTTATTTAGGAGAGAAGGGACTCATGATCCCTTCTGTGACAGAGAGTGGAGTCTCACCTAGAGAGCCTTCGTTGTACATGATTTCAGAATACTTGCCGGTCTTATTTCTGTCTGAATGTGGAGTGTATCTGGGGATCAATTTATTTCCATGCAGCCACACTGAATTTGAAACCTAGTATCAGAAGGGAAGACTCTTAGCCAGTCTTTGCTCTGTAGAAATATGTAGTAGAAGAGGCTGGTGATACTGTTTCAGGTTGTGACTCGCTTCAGGTTGTCACTTCAGCAAAGCTAGGAAGCCCAGCAGTGGTGTTTATTGCTCTGTAAAGTGCCAAGCGTACCTGTGAGTTCGGTTAGTCAGCTGCTGTTGTGTAGCAGGGAAACTGAGGTAGAGAGAGATCTGGCCAAATTCTTGAAGTCGGTGTCAGTTTGGGCAGGAGTGCCAGGTTTCCACTCAGTCCTCAAGAGCATTGTAAACAAGGAACTTCGTCGTCTCCTGTAGTTGGTGAGTAAAACAGGGTATTATCTCGAGGGATCTGACATTTTTGTATTACAGATTAATCCGTTAATGGTTCGTTTGTTATAAACAGACATTGTAAGAATAAGGAGTAAATTAATGGTTTTCTCCATGTTAACAGACTCTTCATACAAATTTTACCCTTGCAGCAAGAGCGAGATGCAAGTTCTGTCTGACTCATTAGGGCTTACATAAAACACTCGATTTGTTTTGGTCCCTGTGTGTCTGACTTGCGTGTGTGTGCGGAGAGGGGAAAGTTTCCAAGCTTCTTCTCTATGTCTAATTCTTTCTCAATTTATTAATCATGATCACAAGATTTGGACCGAGTAGAATAGCAGTGAATGTCTGAGATGTTTTTTGTATTTTTGAAACCAGAGGAAGACACCACAAATATGAACAAGTTCATGAAAAAGATTTGAGAAATGCTGTTGTGGGGAGTAAAAAGGTCCAGAAATGCCAAAGTTGCATTAATTACTCTTTTGCCATTCTAAAGCTGTGTTTCAGCTTTAAAACAGACTGAATGTGCTCTCTTTGTGCTAATTCCTTTTCTCTTTATTCCCCGTGTGTATCTCTCTTCGCTTTTCTCCTAGCTTCCCCTTCTCTGTTACCTAGTACTGCACTTTGCTTCCCCCGGTGCTGCACTGCTAGCCCTCTCCAGCACACGCCTCTAGCATCATGAGTGAGGGTGTTTGCTAAGCTGCAGAGTCTGAGTGTAAACTGGGAGGTACTCAGATTTCCTTTGAGTGTTTGTTTATAAAGCTGGCAGCTCCGGGGAGGAAGAAAAATTATTTTTATTATTATTTTTGTTACTTATTTTTGTAGATTTGATCTGGAAAATAGTGAGACATAATGAATAAAAAGATGAAAGGTTCTTTCTAAGTAGTTCTGTGAGCAACATGACCAAGGAAACCTAGTTCCCTGTGGCTTAGAGCCTGTGTTAGCTTATTAGACATGAAATAGGCCAGTGGGTTCCAATCAAAGCTTTCTCTGTGCTTTGGACAACACTTGTACATCTTTTTCTGACATGGATTCCCAACTGTCTGTTAGCATAGACAACCTTTACCACGATGGGACGCTGATTTGGGTGCCTCTCTTCCACCCACCACTTGTTTCGGTGAAGCCTGTATGGACTCACTACATCTGAGACCTCTGTATTTTGTCAGGTTTGGCTGAAATTGCCCACCAGGGCAGGAATTACTGGAATGACAGAGCAGTCTGGGAATTGTTTAGCAAGCAGATTATATGCTTGCTTGGGAAACTTGGGCTAAAAAGCCTGAGTAGAATCAAGTTGGGAGCTCAGCTGCTCTGGCACCTGCGCTGTTGCAGTAGAACTGAATTCCAAAACTCCTTACTGGAGCTGGTGATGGTGGTGACTTTGTACAGTGGCACTCATACCTGAATTTGTAGAGAGCTGTGTGTCGGATAAATACAAATCCCAGAGAATCAGTTGTGGATGTAAAAACACAGAAATTATTTCAAGTGTTCTTTGGCACACACACCTGTGTAAAGGGTGTTCTGTGTGCGGATAACATTAGGGAAAATGTGTTCATTAGTGTTTGTGTGTGTAGACACGCATACAGTTTGATGGAGTCTGAGGAAGCGAGCAGGATGGAAATCCTCAGCAGCTCTGTGGTCACTAGGTGACGGCGTTATTGCAGGAGACAAGGCATCATGTCCTTGCTTTGCGATTGCTAGTCGGTTATGTTTCCAGGGTCCCTTTATGTTGTGCACACGAGGCTCTTGTCAGGCTCACGCTCGTGTCTGCATGTGCCTGTTGCATTGTCATTTGTGGTTTCTCTTTCAGGACCCTCAGGGTCGCCACGTCAAGACATATGAGGTCTCCCTGCGAGAAAAGGAGTTTAACAAAGGTCCTTGGAAGCAGGAGAATGTAGAGGCTGAAGCCTCCATGGTCATTGCAGGTTGGTCCTTCTTTGTAGATCTTCCCTCCTGTTTCATCCTTGAGGGTTAATGCCTCAGTCTTGTTGCACAGGTTCTCTAATAAGACGTTTGTCTTTTCCCCTGCGCAGTGCCAGAGCCTTTTGGAGGAGCAATCATCATTGGGCAGGAGTCCATCACCTATCACAACGGAGACAAATATCTAGCTATAGCTCCACCCATCATCAAGGTGAGTGAACGCTGGTCTCTAGAAATGTGTCCTGTGTAATTCCTCCATTCCCAGGTGTGTCTCTGAGTACTGGGAGGGTATCAGGCCACTTGCATTCCGGAACTTAAACTACTCTTGTCCTCAGATGTAGTCTAATAAGGCCACTTACTCCCATGGAGCGGCCCAGAGTTTTGGTGAATGGGTGTCTTGGACAATGCCTGGTCTGTATTTTGGGGGGCCTGAGGGATATATGTGATCCTTGTGTTGATGGCAGTGTGTGCTTGCACTGCAGTGTGTGGCTGGGAATGTGCCCTGCTGTCTGTGGAGTATTTGGAGATAATGCAGTAAAGCTCAAATCTTGGTTGGGCCCCAGAGAAAGGGGTTAATTAGGAGGCAATTAGTGGTTTGGGCATTGGTCCAGGCCAGAGTAGGGTTGTAGTTCAGGCAGCGAAAGGTATGAATGAGCCCCTTGGAGACTGAGTCCGCTGGTGTATGATTGGGGCACTTGTTCAAAGCAAAAAAGACTTACAGAGTTTGTGACAGAACTTGAGCCTGTGTTTTTTTGTCAGAAGGATGAGCCAGTTCCCATATTTGAATGGTACAGGAAGCACAAATGGCATTGCTGAGGTGCTGTTCTAGTCTGAAGGAGGACCTGAGCTGTGATCAAAAGATCCTTTTAAGCTGGAAATAATGATGGGCTAGAAAAGAGCTGTAGATCTCAGGTAAAGAAATACCGATATTGCTTGCTCAGACCACTACTGGTCTGTGCTGGAGAGTTTGTTACATTGGAGCAGACAGAACAAGTTGTCTGCGCTTTGCTGACATACAGATCTGGGCTTTGGCCTGCAAACCGAGTGTGTGCACATCTGTGCTTGAAGTCAATGGGATGTTTGCGTTCAATAAAGACCTGCAAGATCAGGATTTCTAAGCCAAAACCAAATATGTTGACAGGAGGCCAGGCAGTGTCCACCACACAGAACAAAACATTTGTAGAGGTTTTGTCCAGAAAAGCAGCAGGTTTGGAGCTCTCTGGAGCTCTGTAGGTCCCAAATAGAATTCATGCTGTTCATCTGTGGAAAACCAGCATTAGTGAGGCAGTTTGACCACAGATTCTGGATGTGTTCACTGATATGGTTTATTGAGGGAAGAATCCAGCCATCTCCTGCTGAGCAGAAAGACTGCCTTGGCATGAGACTATGCTGAAGATGTACCTAGCAGCTGGTGCATTGTGGATGTGTTTGTTTTCTTCTGGTGTGTACGGAGGTAGTCCTTGCTAGATGTGCATTTGTGGTTGCTTTGATGGGTTCCTAACAACACCTTCTTCCCTCCTCCTCGGAGTGCAGCAAAGTACAATTGTGTGCCACAATCGTGTGGATCCCAATGGGTCCCGATACTTGCTGGGGGACATGGAGGGACGTCTCTTCATGCTGCTCCTGGAGAAGGAGGAACAGATGGATGGCACTGTCACTTTGAAGGACCTGCGTGTGGAACTGCTTGGAGAGGTAGCGCTCTTCCCCTTGCTGCCATATCATGCATGCTGTGCATGCTCCCTCTCAGTTGAGGGGCTCAGAGGCTCTGCAAGCTTGAAATGCTCCATGGAGGGTTGAGTGGCAAGAACGGCATCTCTCTGGGAGCCTGGGGGTGGGATAATGTTTCACACTCTCTGGCTGTCACATCTCTGAGCTCTGAAGTTTCAGTTGGGCTGAGGAAATCCCTATTTGGGCACTTGAATGTGTCCACCGTCTTCCTAGGTTTTCATTGTGTCTGGTGCTTGCACTCCATCCCTGGAAGAAGTCTGAACTGCGTGGATTCTATAAGGGGATTAAATTACCCTCTCGTCCCCAGGGGCTTCCTGTTGGGCTGCAGTTCAGAAGTGGTGCTTGGGAGGCATGGCAGGGTCCTTTTCATGCTAGCTGCTTCATCTGCATCTTCTCAATTCCCAGACATCTATTGCAGAGTGTTTGACCTACCTGGACAACGGTGTTGTGTTTGTTGGCTCTCGGCTTGGGGATTCCCAGCTTGTGAAGGTAAGTGGCAGCCTTCTCCTGGCTTAGTTGCATGTTCAGACAGGATTTTGTACATCTTTACTTTCATCTGGGCCCAGAGAGGTGTGCTCGGATAGGGAGAAACTTTCCTTTCTTTCCCTGTACCCTTTGCCACTTGCTTCCCCTATCTTTTTGGAAACCTGTAATTGTGTTTGTTTGTAGCTCAATGTGGACAGCAATGAACAGGGCTCCTACGTAGTGGCTATGGAGACCTTCACCAACCTTGGTCCCATCGTCGACATGTGTGTGGTAGACCTGGAAAGACAAGGCCAAGGGCAGGTAATGTTGGTTCTGCCTTGCCTTTCTTAGCGTTGGGAAGGTCTGGGCCAGCCAAGTCTATGCAGCAGGGTGTCCGTGGAAGGAAGAAACTATGATCTGTTCATCAGAGAAGCTCAAAGTCTTATCCAGATGCAGGGGAAGCTTTGAGGTCTTCCGCTGAAGAGTGGTATGAGTGGAAAGGCTGCTTTTTGGAGACCCTCCTTCACAAGGAAGGGTTTGTCCTTCTGGGGGTGGGGAAGGATCAGCAGCCAAAGAATTTCCTCTGAGAAATAGAGTAGATGGGGGCCCCATCTTCCACTGAGCCCATCACTACAAGGAGGAGTGAGAAAGCTTCCCAGCTATGGTTGGTAAAGAGCATCTGCTTTTCCTCCAGCTGGTCACCTGCTCGGGTGCATTTAAAGAGGGTTCGCTGCGGATCATCCGGAATGGCATTGGGATTCATGAGCATGCCAGCATTGACTTGCCAGGAATTAAAGGTGCGTGGGCTATTCTGCATTTCGGTGCTGTCAAATACAACCTGCAGCCTGAGAGGGCACAGTGGGGACATGTCTTCTGTGCAGGCTGAGGTTGGGGTCTGGGGCAGGGGACTTGCCACCCATCAGCTTTTGGAATTTTCCCTGTGAGCAAATATGGCTTCTCTCTTTGTTGCAGGCCTGTGGCCCCTGAGGTCAGACTCTCATCGTGAGACAGACAATACATTGGTGCTGTCCTTTGTTGGCCAGACCAGGTAAGATGGGCTTAACACTGAGCCAGGCTCTGGGCTGCATGTTTGAGTGTGATATAACAGTATAACCCTTTCCCTTTCAGGGTTCTTATGTTAAACGGAGAGGAAGTGGAAGAGACAGAGCTGACAGGGTTTGTGGATGATCAGCAGACTTTCTTTTGTGGCAATGTGGCCCATCAGCAATTGATTCAGGTAATGCCTGTGCTGGAGAAGCAGGGAGAGACGTCTCTCGTGTGGTGATCCCATAGCCCTTCTTGACTGTGGGGGTAACCTAGGTCTGTGTTGCTCATCTGGGGCAGGGTCTGCAGTGCTTCCCTGTCAGAAGGGTGCCGTTGTCCTGGCTCTGAAGAAAGATGTGTTCTCTCTTTGCAGATCACCTCTGCCTCTGTGAGACTGGTCAGTCAGGAGCCCAAAGCTCTGGTGAGTGAGTGGAAAGAGCCCAATGGGAAGAACATCAGTGTGGCTTCCTGCAACAGTAACCAGGTGGTGGTGGCTGTGGGACGAGCCCTGTATTACCTGGAGATCAGACCCCAGGAGCTCAGGCAGATCAGGTGGGTACGAGTCTCTCCTGGCCTGAGGGGTCAGAACCTCCGCTGTCTCTCTTTGGGCTCCAAATTGATACCTCTGCTTCCTCCTTCCTGCCAGCTGCACAGAAATGGAGCATGAAGTTGCCTGCCTGGACATCACCCCTTTGGGGGACAGTAACGGCATGTCCCCGCTGTGTGCTATCGGGCTCTGGACTGATATCTCTGCCCGCATCCTAAAGCTGCCTTCATTTGAGCTGCTGCACAAAGAGATGCTGGGAGGAGGTAGGGCTCTCCTGGGGCTGCCAGGTGGTGGCAGTGGTGACTGACCTGATTCAGCCATGAGTGACATCAGCCTTCTTTTCTACTGCTCCCTGCAGAAATCATCCCTCGTTCCATCCTGATGACAACCTTTGAGAGCAGCCATTATCTTCTGTGTGCCCTGGGGGATGGGGCTCTCTTCTACTTTGGGCTCAGCCTTGAGACAGGTGACTACTGGGCTCACACCAAGTGGGTTGTTGGGGAAGGTGGCTGGGCTCATGCCTTCTTACTTCCTTGTTGCTCTTTTCCCTTCCTTCTGGAAATCTCTTTCTTTTCCTGTAAGTTCTGAAAACCCTTTTCTCCCACCCTGATGGAGTTGTGCTCAGATGGGACTGAGCACAGGCACAGTAATTTGGTGGATCCTTTCTCTAGGGGATCCTATGGAGAAAGGAGCTGTCCCACAGGGGGTTGATGCTTACATCTAGCCCTTTGTTGCCCTTTGCTGACAGCAGGATGCGTTTACTCATGCTCATTTCTGCTGGGCCTTTCTTCCCAGCATGTCACAGCCGTATTCTGTTCTGCCATCATGCTCCTGAAAGCTCCGTTGGGGTAGCTCCCAACACTGGTGCCCTTTCTCTGCAGGTTTGCTGAGTGACCGGAAGAAGGTGACCCTTGGGACGCAGCCCACTGTCCTGAGGACTTTTCGTTCTTTGTCCACGACCAATGTGTTTGCCTGCTCTGACCGCCCCACCGTGATCTACAGCAGTAACCACAAGCTGGTCTTCTCCAATGTCAACCTTAAGGAGGTGAACTACATGTGTCCCCTCAACTCGGATGGGTATCCTGACAGGTGAGTGTGCACTTTGCCTTTTGTGATCCAGCTGGGGGAGATTTGGATTTTGCACTGGCACAAGCTTGGTGAAGGGTGACACGGATAGTGATTTGCACTGTTATCGGCTCGGCCCAGCAGGCCCATTTTATCATGTCCAGAGGAGCTGTACACCCGACACTGGCCCTCAGCTGTGTGAAATGGGAGGGAGAGCCTTTTTCATAATCATGCTCACAAAATACAGTGATCCAGGCCCTAGATTCTCCTAGGGCACTGATCAGTCCTTTGTGCTGCTTGGTGGGTCTCCCATGAGAAGACACCTGCACACATTCCTGTCCTGTAAACATCTGTCCTTCTCCTCTGTGCACTGGTAGACCTTAAAGCTGTGCTGATCTAGCTACCCTGTTTACATCCTTGCAACATCGGAAGGGGATCCTGGAGTCAGCGGTTTTGGGAGGGGAAAGAGGGAGGTTCTTGTCTGTGCCACCTGCTTTACAAGCCCCATTGCTCATCGTTTCCCTCCTGTACAGCCTGGCATTGGCCAATAACAGCACCCTGACAATCGGCACTATTGATGAGATCCAGAAGCTGCACATCCGCACAGTTCCCCTCTATGAATCACCCAGGTGAGCAGCAGGAGGGAGTCTGGCTTGCAGGCCCATGCTGTGGTGCATGGGAAGAGGTTGGAGGGAGACTTCCCCAGGGACTGAGGCGAGCTATGCAGTCAGCATTCCTGTTGCGGGCTCAGAACACTGACTGAATTTGTGGCTAGACCTGAGACGCAGTCTGGGGAAGTGAGCGGCTCTATCCCTGTTATCTCCTGAGCCTCAGTGCTCTCCCTGGAGTGGCTTGTCCTGGTTCTCACACAGCTCTGTTTGTCTTGCAGGAAGATCTGCTACCAAGAGGTGTCACAGTGTTTTGGTGTGCTCTCGAGTCGTATCGAGGTGCAGGATGCCAGTGGGGGTACCACTGCACTCAGACCCAGCGCCAGCACGCAGGTGAGAGGGAGCTGCTAGATCGTGCCTGAGCTCTGGGCTGTGGTTCTGTGTCTCCTCAAGCCAAACGATGATGCAGATTTTCCTTGGCAATCTTCTCTTCCAAAGCTCTGAATACATGCTCTCCTTGTGGCAGCCTGGGAGGAGATAGGGTGGTAAGATCTCTCTGTGCTGCTGTCTGGCAGGCTCAGCATGTTCGCTGTTCTCTGTCTGATCACCTTTGTTTCTTTGGGTGCTGCTCCTTCAGTCTCCAGTACAGGCTTTTGTTCAATTTCAAGTTGTTTCCTTTTCCCAGGGATGCAGGCACGAGTTCCCTTCAGGCAGTAGCTGTGGTGGAAGCCTCAACACTGTGTAAACTCTTCTACTAATGCTGTCGCTCGGCAGCGCTACCTCATGAAACGAAGGGCTGGATTTGGTACCTCTTCGTTCAGATTTCTCTGCTGTGCGTGTCATACATCTCTACCGGTGCAGGGAGTGTGTCCCCTTACTCAGGCTCCGGGAGCTCCTTGCCTTGCCTTCTCTCCTGTTCATCCTTCTGTTCCTCTGTTGTCTCAGCCTGTGTGGAGTAGTGTGTGGACATGCTAAGTGGTGTGAGGATGTGACTGATCGTTTTGTGTCCTAGGCCCTATCCAGCAGCGTGAGCACCAGCAAGCTGTTCTCCAGCAGCACGGCACCACACGAGACATCCTTTGGAGAGGAGGTGGAGGTGCACAACCTGCTCATTATAGATCAGCATACTTTTGAAGGTACCAGCTTCAAATGCTGCTTGCACCCTTGTCCAGTTTTCTCCAGAGCGAGTCCATCAGCTTGTGGCCGAGACCTGTGATCTTGCACAGTTCCTTCAGTCAAAGCGTTTTTCCTGAAGAAATGGCAGCCTTAGGGCTGAGGAAGGGCACAGGTTTAAGGCACAGTGGTTTATTTTATCTGATGGCGTAAGGCGTGTGTGGGGTGGAATAGGTGAGGGGACCTCCAGGCAGCCACTGACTCTGTAGCTTGGACATGTCTTTAAGCTTTTAGCTGTCCCTAGGCAGGCCGCTCTAGCCATACATGGAGGTGCTGCCTGCTGGGACCCAGCTGTTTCTGCCTTTCTCTCTTTGCAGTGCTTCATGCTCACCAGTTTCTGCAAAATGAATACGCCCTTAGCCTGGTCTCCTGCAAGCTTGGCAAAGATCCAAACACCTACTTCATTGTGGGCACTGCCATGGTGTATCCTGAGGAGGCAGAGCCCAAACAGGGCCGCATTGTTGTCTTCCACTATTCTGACGGTAAGAGCAAGGTGTTCTCACATGGCTAAGCCCTGCTGCTTGAGGGATATCGGAGTTGAGCTTCTCAGGCCTGAGAGAGCTCACAAATCTCAGTAGCAGGCTGGGATGTATTTTGCTGAGGGGCCTGCTGTCAGCTGCCCATAGACAGGATCTGCAGTGGCTTTCATTCTGCTGCAGGCCAAGCCATCACGGCATGTTTCCGTTTTTTTCCCCGTCTCCCAGAGAAGCCCAGGAATGCCTCATGAGAACTGGATTCTGGAATTTGCTTTCTGTATTTCTGCCCCTGCTCTCATATCATTACTGCGTTACTTGCCCACAGGTCCTCTAAGAAACGGAGAGTCTCTGGGGAGAGCAGTTTTGTGCAGAGCAGCTTGTCTGAGAACTCCCTGGGCTTGCGACCCCTGGGAGTGCAGGGCAAGTAACCGGACGGTCTGTTGGTTTATTTCAGGGAAGCTGCAGAGCCTGGCAGAGAAGGAGGTGAAAGGGGCTGTGTATTCCATGGTGGAGTTCAATGGGAAGCTGTTAGCCAGCATCAACAGCACGGTAGGGCTCTTGTAAGACCCTGAATTGCTTTAGCAGCATGTATTTGGAGCTGGAGACCGTTCCAGCCATGAGAATGTCAGCAGGGTCCCTGTTCTCTGTTGCGGAGTATGTTCTGGCTGGTGTGTGTGTGTCTGTGTTTGCTCAGAGCCATGTTCCTCGCTTCAGGTGCGCCTGTATGAGTGGACAGCTGAGAAAGAGCTGCGCACAGAGTGCAACCATTACAATAACATCATGGCGCTTTACTTGAAGACCAAGGGAGACTTCATCCTTGTAGGAGATCTGATGCGGTCTGTCCTGCTCCTTGCGTACAAGCCCATGGAAGGAAACTTTGAGGAGGTACCAATGCTCTTTGGATAGCCTTGGTCGAAAGGGTGCTGGGAGCCTGCACTGCCTATTCCAAGCGGCTCTGGGCAGGGGAAACTGCTTAAGGTGATAAAAGAAGGTAGCCTGGCTCACCCTGCCTTGCTGCCCCTTTGAAGACGAGCAAGGATGTAGGGCTTTGTGAGAACATAATCACCTGGACATGGTTTTAAACAGATCCCTGCGGTCCCTGGAGAGACAGATCCCCGGGCTGTTGGGGAACTGGGCTGTATGGCAGCAGCCTTAAGAAGAACAGGCTTTGGAGGCATGCGTGGTGCCTGCTGGGAGCAGGGTGTTGCCATCTGGACTGCCTGCTGTGCAGCTGGGATAGCTTAGTGAGATTGTTGCTGCGACTCTGCCAGCAAATGCAGCGTAGCTGGGGAATGTACCAGGCACCAGGACTGTCTGTGCACTGAAATTGTTAGAATGGTTCTGGGCATGACTTTCCACAGGTTGGTCTACGCTCTCCCAGATAATCCCATGGCATTCCCTGAGCGCTGCTCAGGCTGGAGGCTATCTCCAGAAGGCAGTTTGTGCCTTTCACTCAGCTTCTTCGTCTAGCTAAGAGGGATGGACTGGGTCTTGCCTTGCTCCCAGATGTTGGTGTTGGGTGGGATGAGGGTGTTGGATAACAGGGCAGGGCCAATCTGTGCACACTGCCTCTCCTTGGTACATCTTGTCCCCTTTCAGATTGCTCGGGACTTCAATCCAAACTGGATGAGTGCTGTAGAGATCTTGGACGATGACAACTTCTTGGGAGCAGAGAACGCCTTTAACCTGTTTGTATGCCAGAAGGACAGGTGAGCTGGCTGTAAGGAGGGGGATGTGGCAGTGTGTGATAGAAGGGACAGGGCGATAGGGCCTTCTGGTCTCCATATTACAGCTGCAGAGGTGTGTATGTCAGATAGGCAGGAGGGAAAGCGGGGAGAAGCATGCTTGGCTCTGAGGAGCAGCGAGATGGGAGTGGGGGAGCTTGCCTTTCACCCCTGGCACAGACTGAGCAGGCTGCTCTGGATTTCAGTGCTGCCACAACCGATGAAGAGCGCCAGCACTTGCAAGAGGTGGGGCTGTCCCATCTGGGAGAATTTGTCAACGTTTTCTGCCATGGGTCTCTGGTCATGCAGAACCTGGGTGAGACGTCTACACCAACGCAGGGCTCAGTTCTCTTCGGCACAGTCAACGGCATGATTGGTAAGGGTCAGGGTGACCCAGCCCTAGTGGGAGGGTAACCGGTCCCCTTCCCTGCTGCTGAGACCTGGGCTGGGGTTGGCTCCTGTCTCCTTTCTTCTCTGTTCTCCAGTCTAGTAACATTCTGTGATGTGCCATAGGGCCTTTCCAGAGAGCACACTGTGATGTGCCATGAGTGCTCACAGACAAGGAATTGCCCCGCACCCCTGCCTCTGCTGCATCTGCCTTTCTGAATGCAGAAATGCCTTCATACTCTTGCTCCCCTTGAAAAGCTACTTTTCTCTCTGGAGAACCTCCAGGAAAGGAAATTGCTCTGCCTTTCCTTGAAACTTCTTTCTTGTCCTAACCCTCCCAGGCATCAGCTTCCACTGCAGCTCCAGTCTCAGCAGCTTGCTTATCCATGCCTGCTGGGAGCTGCAGCAGTGTGGCTTTAGGGTCCCTGGGATGAGCCCTGACCCCTTGTCACCATCTTGCTCTCTGCAGGACTGGTGACCTCGCTGTCGGAGAGCTGGTACAACCTCCTGCTGGACATGCAGAACAGGCTCAATAAAGTCATCAAGAGCGTGGGCAAGATCGAGCACTCTTTATATCCTTCTGTGGCTCAGCCAGGAGCCCATGGTGGTAGTGAACGCCGGGAGGCTGGCTTGTGAATCGGACCTGAGCCAGGAGCAGAGCTGGGGGGGGGGGGAGGAAGTGTTTGGAGGTTTCTCTCTGCTCTGTTGGAGACATTCTGGGGTGAAGGCACATCAGCTGGAGCGGGCAGTAGCGTGTGCTGCTTGATTAGGGCTTTGTGCTCATCCTTGAGGGAAGGTGCCTGTCACAGAGAAGTGTACCTTACCAGGTTTGAGGTGAAGCTCGCTTTGTGGTACTGCAGCTCTTCTTTGGGTACCTGTCAATCACAGGAGCTGATTGTGCTCAAGACAGTTTATACATGCAGTAAGATAAAGTCCCCAAGACCTTACTGGGTGCATAAAATAGCCTGATAAAGTGTAGCACAAATTCTGTGATCCTGTTTGATGCAACATTGTCTGTGTGTCTTGGGCAGCTGCTGTGTGTGTCCAGTGGGGCTTTTTTGGACATAGTCTGGGGCTGGTGTTATTCTACATGGATTTAGCTCCTTGACTCTGGCACCTGGAGATCATTTCACACTGAACGCAAGACGGAACCAGCTACGGGGTTCATTGATGGTGACTTGATTGAAAGTTTCTTGGACATCAGCAGGCCCAAGATGCAGGAGGTGGTGGCAAACCTGCAGGTGAGATGGGTATGGGCTGATATGGGCTTGAGCCCTTCCAAGTTAGCAGCAGAGAACCTGCTCAGAAATCCTGGCTCTAGTAAATCCTAAATGTGTGTCCTACCATGAGGCGATGGTTTGGGAGTGTTCCTCTCCCCACTGCATCTCCTGATGTCCCTGTACTCTGATGCCTTTTCTCTTGTTGCAGATTGATGACGGCAGCGGCATGAAGAGGGAGGCCACCGTAGATGACCTGATAAAGATTGTGGAGGAGCTGACCCGGATCCATTAGCAGGATTCAGGGTCATTCCCTAGCACCTTCCTCCGTGTAGAGCAAGGGAGTCTTTTTTCCCGCCTGCAGCTGGGAGACCCCTGGCCAGCTACACTAAACACCAGAGGCGGTGGTCCTTGCCCAAGGGGAGGTGGGGGAAGGAGTCTCTGAATGGGAGCCAGCTTGTTAGAGATTTTGGGGGGTGTTGTTGGTCGGGCACCATGTCACTGCCTGCTGGGATTCACCGATCCTGCGGACCTCGGCTGCTGACCCAGAACTGGTCTTCGCTGGTTGCTCTTGTTGGGTAACTGGTAGCGCTTGGCTGATGGGGTGCCCTTGCCTGGATTCGCTCTTCACTGTCGTCTTTAGTTTTGTTTTGGTTTTTTTTTTTTGTTTGTTTGTTTTTTTTGCTTTCTGTTTCATTTTTGATTCTTTTTGATTTGTTGTGTTTTTTGGAAGAAGCAAAGCTGCCTCTGTGGTGCAGGTGAGGGCTGGAAGGAGTCATCTCTGGGGCTGGTAAGAAGTGTGGGGCAGCGGGGGAGGATGCCTCTACATCTGGGTAACAAAGCTGAGAGGGCAGAGCATGCTTCTCTCTCTCTGCAGGATTCGTGCCTCGCTCAGGGAGGGAAGCTCTGGAAAGCAAAATCAGCTGTTGGTTTCTGAGTTTTACCAAATAAAGTAGTCCACGAGGAAAAGTCTGTCTCCTGGCATTCTGCTCCTCGTTTTGTCTTTAGGTGTGATACTTGTTCTGTGTGCTGCCATGGTGGAGCCGTGTCCTTGACCTGACCGAGGGAGCCCCTCTTCCCAAGCCGATGTTGTTTCCTGCAGGAATTTCTGATGTTGAAACGTTTTCCCCAGTTTGGTTTCGGTGGGAGCAGTTCGGGAGCTGTAGATCTGACAGAAGATGGGCAGATGGATCCATCAGGTGCTGAGGGGAGTGTGTGTGTTTTCCAGATGCTTTTTTGTGGCTTTTTTTTGACTTGATAGAAATTCTGATTTTGCCTCTTGGTGTTGCCTAGTGCAGACGGGTTTGGCAGCAGTGTTGTTGGGTGTCCCTGGTAAAGCGAGGGGAGGAGTTTGCATTTCGGAGCAAGGAATCCAAATGAGTCTTTGACTGTGTACGTCCCTTTGGAAGAATCAAATCTCTTTTCTGGTTGTTTCTCCCTTATAGCTGTCTCTCAAGCAGTGTTTCTCGGCAGCTTGTGGGACCAGCTTTCTTGCATGGTGGCACTTGCACCAAGGTAGGAGAGGAGGAGGTGTAGTGACCCAGCAGTGCCCATGTACTTCCCAAATTCATGGGAACAAGGAGGCGCATGTTCTGTTCTCTCTTTTACAGAGATTCTTTGCAAACAGCACTCAGTGACCAGAGAGCTGTAAGGAGGTCTGCTCTGTGTGCCAGTGGTTTAACACGGTTGGAGACAAGGTTATCGCAGAGATGATTTTAAAGGGAGTTTCTGGATTTTTACAGATGTAACGCTCTGTTCCCAGAGCCCTCCCAGGCTGCTGTGATTGCGTGTGGCCACCTTGCCCATAGGGGAGTATGCTGTCCAGGACAGGATTCCTGTGTTTCCCAAATGCCCGGAGGGCAGCCCATCCGGCTCAGCCGCTCTGCTAGCAGTCCCTTGTCCAGTGGGCAGGGTATAAATAGCCCTGGAGTTAGGAACCACAGGAATGGCAAGATTGGGTCAGACTCTGGCTCCGTTCAGTCTGGTGTCCTGGCCCTGGCAGTGGTCAGAGTCAGCAGCTAAAGGGATGGGAGCCAGAAACCCCTTCTCTAACTCAGTCCTAGCCCTTCCCACAATTTCCTTGCAAGCCTCAGGCCTGCTCCAGCTTTTAGTATGCGTTCCTATATGGCTGGGGTGCCAGGGCTCCACGATGGGGGCTTGCTTTCAGCCTCTTCTTGTTGCCACATCTTCCTTCTGTTGTGGCTGCTCGTTACTGGTGTTCTTGCTTCATGCAATCGTGAACGGAATCTAGCTGTGCCGCTGACGGGAAGCCTTGCCCTCTTTGCTTCTCTGCCTCCTCCCGTGCTGGGAGGAAAGTGAGACCAGATCACCCTCTCTCTGTTTTCCCACGCGAAGGTTTAACACGAGATACTTGTTACTGTAGACTTGCAGAGTCTTTTGCTTCTGCTGAGATTGGCTGGATGCAGCTGACGGTTGAGGCTGGCAGATGCAGGGTCTGAGGCTGGTCTCACTCAAGCATCAACTGGTGGTCGTCATGCTGAATTCTGCTTCTGGCAACTTGTGGCTCAAGGACCTGGACCGCTGCTCCTTGCAATGGGGGGTTGCGCTGAGGGTACACCTGGCTCTGCAGGCCTCCAGTCTGTTGCCACACACCTGCAAACAAGCTTTCCGCAAGCACAGTGTGGGGTCGTGGGAGAGCTTTTCACCCCCACCGGGCCTCACTTCTCTGCATTTAAATACGGATTAATAATTATCCCTCTGGTCTCCCTCCATTTGTCTGTGTTGTAAATTGCCCAAGCTGCGGACTGCCTCCTGCTGTGGACATAGGCTACCCTGGCTCGTTGTTGGGTTGTTGCCAAAATGCATACAAGGGTGACAGAGGAGTCCCCAAGGTCAGTTACCCTCTTCCACGTGGTGTTTTCTGCATCTTGGATTGTGCTGGGCCCCTGGTCGCGTCTAGTCTCCCTGCCTGAGCTGGCCCAGATCATCCCTGCTCTCACTGACTTGCCAGGTACGCAAGCCTGATCTTTAACCCTCTGGGTTAAAAACGTCAGTGAGCCCCACCGTTCCTGACGTGCGCGTGGCACGGCCTGGGCCGCCTGGAGGAGCAGAGGAGGATTCCCCGTCACCGCTGGAGCCCAGGCGCAGAAGTTGCTGTGTTGTTGGCAGCAGGCACGGGGGGTGCTCTGGCAGATGAAGCCCGCAGATCCTGCACCCTCTCTGGGCCGGATCCTGCCATGCGAAGCCACGTGCTGTCACTGCTCTGGGAACCGCTAGTTACCTTCCTGAGTGTCCTGACCCTGACGTAGCTGGCTTGGTGGCCAGGTCAAGTAAGGCCAGCGGGCACCAAGAGGGAGCACGCTTGGGTGGCTGGTGAGATGGGCCAGGAGGACAGGTTGTTCCCCTTCCCTGCACGGCCGTTAAATCTCCGAGCCTTTTAGCCCAGCGCCGAAAATTCGGCAAAGGCACAGGAACCCTTCCAGTATGGCCGGCAAGGCGGTTCCTGGGGTGTCCTTGGGAGGTGTGTAACGGTATAGGTTTTCCCCCCCGAGTCTTCCCTTTCTGCAGGAACGCCGTTTAAAACAGCCTGTGCCTGCCTGCACGCGGAGGAGAGCAGGCGAAGAGGTGGACAGCGTTTCTGAAACGTGAGCTTGTGTCGAAAACTCTGTCAGGCTCCCGCTAGCGAGCCTTAACTCTTAGGCAAGCCCTGGTTTCTTTGAGGAATTTGTATAGAGAAGGCTATATTTGGATGTGTCTCTGCTCGTAGAGACTGTGTTTAGGCTTAGAAGTGGACTGTGACCATGTGCAACAAGTCTGGATTTTGTGCTCATACTCTCTGCCAGCAGGCAGGTTTGTTAGCTTGGGTTTGGTCCCTGCGTTCACCTTCGGAGAGCAACTCGGTTCCTCAGCCTCTCGTTCGGAGTCTGGTCCTTTTCCCTCGGCATTCACCATGCACCCAAAAGCAGAGGGTCCCCTAGGGAAGCAAAACAGCCTCCGTCGCCCCTGCCAGACCTGCCTGCGGAGAGCAGCAGGGCCCGAATTTACCCGTCTCCTGCACGCGTCGTCACTGAGCAAAATGGTGTTGCAGGTGGTAACGCGATGCTCGTAACCCTACGTGAATGGGTTTTCAGCAACGCTGGTGTGCAAACAGCATCGGGGGGTCCCTGGGCAGAGAGCGCCCACATCTCCGGCTCTGCCGTCTCCTGTCTCTGCTTTGGACTGGCAGCTCCCGTGACGCCTGCAACCCTGGAAAACAGGGTCCTGCTCCCTGCCAGGAAATCTCCCAGGCGGGTGCAGATCTGCAGGCAGAGGGTGGCTCCCTCTCTCCAGCGGTGCTGCGGGTGCTTGCCCTGTCTCGCTGCGCTAAAATAGAGGCCGGCAGCGTGAGCCCTTTGCTCCCTGGTGTAAATCATTACCGATCTGTGACCTTCGCTTCAGCCCCTGGCCCGGGAAGGACAGAGAGGCGAGGGGCAGAGAGGTGGGCTCCTGCGCCTCGGAGCAGGGCGCTGCCGTGCTCCGGGTGCCCCCGTAGCACCCTGAGCCTCCGCGGTGCGGCGCGGAGCTCCGTGCCCCTCTTGCTGCCGGCATCGCCCCCGGTGCGGCGGCGACGTACCGGGGTGCACCGGAGCCTCCCTGTGCCCTTCCCCACCGGCCCGGCTCCACTTTGGCCCCTTTCTCTGCTGCACGCTCCGCTTTGGTGGGTCCCTGTGCAGGGCTGGGAAAGCGGCCCAGTGCCGCCAGGAGGAGGAGGAGGGGTTGGGAGAGGCCAGGCCGGAGCTTTGCCAGATGTGGGAAAGGAGAGAAGGGGGATGTTTTTGCTGCTTTCCCCCGCAAACCCTTGCGAACAACAGGGCTGCTGTCCCGGGGAATCCTTCCTCTCCCCGCGCCGCTGCGGGCGGACGGACCCGACACGCGCGCGCGTTGTGGCGTACGGCGCTGGCGGCGAGGGTCAGCGGAGGCTCGTCCGCGCCGACCCGGGATGCCCCGCGCGTGGCTGCGCTCGCAGGCAAGCGCGCCTTTGCGCGAGCATCTCCGCGAGCCCCCGCGTGCGGCGTCGCGCGCCGTTGCCCGCTCTCGCCCGCGCCACCGGGCTCCTCCGGTCCCGCCGGGCGCGGGGGGACGCGCGCCGGGGTGGGTGGAGAGTCGGGTCCCGGCGGCAGCAGCGCTCCACGGCCCCCTTCGCTGCTCTCGCTTCCCTCCACCCCCCGCATTGTTCCCGGCTTCCCGGCCCCGGCAGGCAGGAGGAGGAGGAGGAGGAGCAGGGCCAAGGGCCAGCGTGCGGTAGGCGCCCGTGCCGCCAAGGCAGGAGGAAGGCAGGCGGGAAGGCAGGCGCTGGGAGCGTGCCGCGGGCTGCAGCCGCCGCCTGTCATGTTGGTCGAGCTGCTCTTCCAGGCTGCCTGTGTGTCCCTGTTCCTCCCAGGCGGCCAGGGCAGGGTTTACCCGGGGAGGAAGAAGCCGGCCAGCTTTGCTGCGGAGAGGTAGCCGGGTCCCCCCCCCTCCTTCCTCCCTTCTCCCTTCTCCCTCTCCCGGCTGCACCTGGGGAGCGCCGCCGACTCGACCTTCGGCTCCCTCCATCCGCCCCTCCATCCGTCCGTCCGTCCGGGGGTGGCCGTGGCAAGCGGAGCGTGAGCCTCTCAGCCTTGCCGCTCCCCTGCGTCGCGAGCGCTTCCCCGACGCCGCTGCGTGCTTTGGGCTCGCCGGGGCGCGAGCCCTCTCTGCCCGTCCCTCCTCGTTTCGGGGCCGCCGGTTCGCCCCCCACGCCTGCCTACGCAGCGCATCCCTGTCGCGCTCCGCTGCACGGGATGGGGAGGCGCGGGCTGCGTCCGCGGGTGCCCGCTCCTGCGTGTCCCCCCCAATCCTCATGGCCATTCCCGAGGCCAAGGGGTCTCCGGTGGCTGGGAGCCCCCATACGCCGACCTCCCCCTGGACTTTCGGTGCCCGCTGGAGCCGGGACGGGGACGGGAGTTGGGGGCGCGGTGGCCTCAGCGTCTCCTCCCTCGCTCAGGCGCCGCGCGGGGCCGCACGTCTGCTTCTCGGGCTTCGGCAGCGGATGTTGCCCCGGGTGGATGCTGTCGCCGGGCAGCGGGCAGTGCACCCTGCGTGAGTACGGGTGCCCCGGCACCTCGCGGCGCGCCCCGGCGTGGGGGTCCCCTTCCCCCCCCCCCCCCCCCAACCGCTGCCTCTCCCGCCTTTCCGCAGCGCTCTGCTCCTTCGGCTGCGGCGGCGGCTCGTGCATCGCCCCCAACCTCTGCTCTTGCCCGGATGGAGAGCAAGGCATCACTTGCCCAGGTAGCCGCCTGCCTCTGGCTCCGTGGTGGTGGCGGCAGCGAGCACCGGGACTCCTAGCTCCCGTCCCGGCATGGCGATAGCGGGTGTTTCTGGTGGGGCCGGTTGCTCCTTGTCTCTCCCTGTTGTGACAGTTGCTGCCCCTGCCAGGGGGAAGTGGCTGGAGTTTGAGGATGCTCTCGGAGCAGGCAGGGCGCAGGCAGGGCGCAGGCAGGGTGCAGGCAGGGCCCCGGAGCGGCGTGCGTGCATGCGTGCGCGGGGGCACCTGGGAAGCGGGGATGGAGGCCTGCCTTTGGGAAGCCGGGGCTTCCCGGGACCTGGGCTTGGCTCCGTGCTCCGCGTCCGGCGTTAGAGCTGGGGCCGAAGCAGCCCCGAGCCCAGCGCCTCCGCTACGCGACGGATCCCGGGGCCGGGGGGCGGCGAGAGCGGATGCCCTGCGGACCCTTTCGGTTGCGTTTCAGAGCCGCCCGGGGCGTGCGGGGAGTACGGCTGCGACCTCTCCTGTAACCACGGCGGGTGCCAGGAGGTGGCCCGCGTCTGCCCCCTCGGCTTCTCCATGGCGGAGACGGCCAACGGCGTCCGCTGCACCGGTGAGCGAGGGCGGGAGTGCCGGCGGCGGCGGCGGCATCGGCGTTCCCCCCCCCCCCCCCCGCCTCCAGCTCCTTCCTCTCGCCCCCAGACATCGACGAGTGCCTGAGCGCCGCCTGCGAAGGGCCCTGCGTCAACACCGAGGGCGGCTTCGTCTGCGAGTGCGGCCCCGGCATGCGGCTCTCCGCCGACCGCCACAGCTGCCAGGGTGAGTGCGGAGCCGGGCCGGGATGGGCCGCGGGACCTGCCGCCGCTGCCGCCGCCGCCGGCGCTTCCTGACCCTCCGCCCGGCAGATACGGACGAGTGCCTGGCGACACCGTGCCAGCACCGCTGCAAGAACAGCGTCGGCAGCTACCGCTGCTCCTGCCGGCCCGGCTACCACCTCCACGGCAACAGGCACTCGTGCGTGGGTGAGTGCAGCCGCGCGGCCGGCCCTCCATCCGTCCATCCGTCCATCCGGGACCCTCGTCCTCCCTGACCTGTCCCCGGTGTCCCCCAGACGTCAACGAGTGCCGGCGGCCCGGAGAGAGGCGGGCCTGCCAGCACGCCTGCCACAACACGCCGGGCAGCTACCTGTGCTCCTGCCGCCCCGGGTACCGTCTCAGCGGCGACGGGGCGTCCTGCGAAGGTGACCGCTGCGCCGCGGCCGGGGGGCAGAGCGGGCTCTGCCGTCCCGGCTGCCTCCGAAGCGACGTCTCTCTTCTTCCTTCCCAGGCTTCCCCAAATCCATCCCGGCCCCGTCCCCCATCCTGCAGTCCCTGCAGCACCCGCCCGCTCTCCTGCTGCTCCCTCCTGGCGCCGGGGGGCCCCCGCTGCTCCCCAGGGGCTCCCCCTCTCCCCAGCTGCCGGCCCCAGCTCCGGGCACCCCGGCGCCTTCCTCCCCTGCCGCCCCCTCGTCCCCAGCCGCCGCGCTGCCGCCGCGAACGGACGGAGCTCCCGGCACCCCTGCGCCGTCGCCTGCCCTGCCAGCGCCCCGCTGCTGGCACCGGGGAGCCCCCCGCGAGCCCGGCGCCCACTGGACGGAGCCGGGCTGCCGGAGCTGCGCCTGCCGGGTAAGCGCCCCGGCTGCCCTGCCGCCTCGCCGCGCCGCGCCGTGCCGTGCCGGCTGGCCTCGCGGCTGAGCCGGCGCGTTGCGTGCCGTCGCAGGGAGGGCGAGTGCTCTGCGAGCCCCTGAGCTGCCCCGTGGCCTGCTCCCACCCGCTGCCCGCCCCGCATGGCCAGTGCTGCCCCAGCTGCGCAGGTGAGCCGCCTTCCCCGCGCGTGTCCCCCCCGCTGCCTGCTACCACCCCCCCCCCGGTAACCTGCCCCCCCTGGGCCTCGCTTCCAGGCTGCCTGCACGACGGGGTGGCCCGGGCCGAGGGCGACGTCTTCTCCCTGCCGGACGGGAACTGCACTGTCTGCCTGTGCCTGGTGAGTCCGCGCCAGCCGCGCGGTGGGTGAGACCGCGCTGGGGCTGGGGCTGGGGCTGGGGCTGGGGCTGGGGCTGGGGATGGGGATGGCCCCCCCCCCCCCCCTTGTCCTTGCTGACACCCCACGCCTCTCCTGGTTTTCACCTCGGGCCCCTCAAGCTGCAGGTGGACCTGCGGGGATGCACCAGGCTGGGCTGCTGTGGTTTGTCCTGCTCCCAGCTTGTGCCACCTCCGCGGCGATGGGCTGGGATGTGCGGGATGCTGGCGCAGACCCCATCGCTGGCATAGGATCGTTCTCCCATCATGGGAAAGGGGCACGTTGCCAGCCTGCATGAAGTAACGGCCCTGGCTGCCGCGCTGTCTCCTCCTCCTCAGGCCGGCAACGTCTCCTGCATCTCCCCCGAGTGCTCTCCGGGTCCCTGCCCCAGCGCCTCGACGGCTGACTGCTGCTCCTGCCAGCCAGGTGGGTCCCGCTGCCCCCCAGCGCATACCCTCCCCTGGGCGCACACGGGGTGGGAGGGAAGCCCGGGGGACGCAGCCCTCCCAAGGAGGGGATCTCTTGAGGATCCACGCTTTGCTCCCTGTCCCTGGCTGATCCCAGCCCTGGCCTCGCCGCCTCTCTCCTCTCCAGCGAAATGCAACTTTCACGGCCGCACGTACGTGCACGGAGCGCGGTTCAGCCTGGACGGGGATGACTGCACCACCTGCGTCTGCCAGGTAGGTTCCCGTACCCACCGGCGTGGGCGTCCTGGGCGGAGGATGCGGGTCTGGTAGTCTCCTGGGGATGCTCCTGGACACGGGGCTTCCTGCCCTCCCCCACCACGCTGCTGGGGGGGATCTGGCCCGTCCCTGGGTCCTGCGAAGCGGACAGGCCCCTGCCCTGGAGCAAAGGCCCCGGAGGCAGGGCTCAGCTGGGCTTGCGGGCTCAGCAGGTGACGTGTCCCCGTCTCCTCAGAGCGGCGAGGTGGAGTGCTCCTTCGCCCCCTGCCCTGCGCTGGACTGCCCTCGGCACGAGTGGCACCTGGGCCCCGGGCAGTGCTGCTTTGCCTGCCGGGACCCCCCGCCCGCCTCAGGTGAGCTGCCACTGCGGGGGCCCGGGGGACGCCTGAGGACAGGGGGAGAGCAGGACGCGGGAGTTGCATGGGGACAGCAGGACGCGGGAGTTGCATGGGGACAGGCGGGGCGTTTGGGGGCAGCGCGGGGTTTAGAGGCAACGCGTGGGGAACTGACGTCGGACGGGATGCGTGCGCAAGTACCGCGCTGCGCGCGCGTGCCCAAGCGGGACAGGACGCGGCGGGGCCCGGTGGCGTGCGTGCACGCGTGCGAGCGTGCATTAGCAAGGTGCGGGGCTCGGTGCGACCTTGCACGCGCCCCAATCTCCTCTCCGCCATCCCTCTCTGCCCGCCAGGCTGCTTTGTGGATGACAACGGGGTTGAGTTTCCTGTCGGACAGATCTGGTCTCCGGGCGATCCCTGTGAGTTATGCATCTGCCAGGTGAATGAGAACCTGCTCTGCTTCACTCCTCCTACCTGCCCCTGCCCCCCTGCATGGCTCCCGGTGCCAGTCCCCGTCCTGCGCTGCCCCTGCGGCTCCCTGGCTCCGTGTGGCACGGGGAGGCCGCGGGGGCAGGCGTCCGGGAAGGGAAGAGAGGTGGTTTAGGTACCGAAGCAAAGCGCCTCTCTGGCTGCTTCCTCTGAACCTGCTGCCCTCCTCCTGTCTGGGCTCCCGGGACACGTAGCCCTTCCCTTGGGATCCCCGGGATGCTCGCTGCCAGCAGCCTGGCCGTTTCCTGCTCCGTCCGGCAACTCCGTGGGCGAAGCGTACGCCTTGTCGCAGAGCGGCGCTCCCAGCACGGCAGCTTCAAGGAAGGATCCCGGCAGAGAGGGCTGTACCCGACGCCGAGGTGCAGCCAGCTCTGGGGTGGAGCAGAGCAGAGCAGGGGCAGGACAGGCGGCACCGGCCCTCGGCTTCTGTCAAGTGCGTCTCTCTCTCTCGCAGGCAAACGGCTCCGTGAGCTGCAAGCGGACGGACTGCGTGGAGACGTGTCCCTACCCCATCCGGATTCCCGGGCAGTGCTGTCCTGACTGCTCGGCAGGTGACGGGGCCCGAGGGAGCCGGCGGGTGTGTGCTGGAGAGGTGCCGGCCGCACGCCCCCGTCCCTTCTCTGAGCACCTACTGCCAGCCGGGGGCAGGATCGGAGCCGGCGAGCCTGTGCTTCGGCGGAGGGGGGTCTCCAGCAGGCGCGGGTCCCCGCCGGGGAGCGTAACCTCACCCTCTCCTCCCCGCAGGCTGCACCTACATGGGAAGGATCTTCTACAACAACGAGACATTCCCGTCCGTCCTGGACCCCTGTCTAAGCTGCATCTGCCTGGTGAGGGCTGCTTCTGGGGGCAGACGCCCCGCCAGCAGCAAAAATGTCGGTGGTGGCTGGCTTTTGAGGGTGGGCGCTGTTCCCCGGATGCACGGGGCTCGGCTCTGGCCTCCGTTTTGCGGGGGGAGCCTGGCCCGCCGGAGCGTGAAAGCGTGGGGCAACAACGTCCGTGAGTCAGCGCGCAAATTGCTGCCCGATTTCTGTGGGAGCGTTCGGAGGTGAAAGCCTTGGTTTTGCGTGCATAGAACGGACGCTTCCAGATCCCGTCCCTTTGGCTGGGCCCCGATTTTTTCTTCCCCTGCAGGAAAAAACTCGGTGTTTTGGAGTTACCCCCTTTTCCCCCGCCTGGGAGCCCCAGCCTGCCCTGGTCCGTGCTAACGCAGAGCCTTTGCGCGTGTCCCTCCCGTGTCTTGCAGCTGGGCTCGGTGGCCTGCTCGCCCGTGGACTGTGCCATCTTCTGCACCTACCCGTTCCACCCGGAAGGGGAGTGCTGCCCCGTGTGTAACGGTAAGAAAGCGGCAGCCCCGAGCCACCCCAGGCCGCGGGCAATTGCCGGGTCCCGCGTCTCAGCCCGGCGGGGCGGCAGGGCTGTCCCGGCGCCGCGTGAGACGAGCCGGAGAGGCTGCTTGCAGGATGCAGGCAGCGGCGGGAGGAGCGCGCTCGCTCGGCTGCTGCGAGAGCCGCGCCTCGCCCTCGCTCTCCGCAGATTGCAACTACGAGGGCAGGAAAGTGGCGAACGGCCAGACCTTCAGCCCCGAGCGTGAGCCCTGCACCCGCTGCACGTGCCGGGTGAGCGGGGCTGTGGCAGGCGCCGTGGCGGAGGGGAGCGTGGGGCGGGGGCCGGCGGAGCCCTCTCACCCGCGCCTTTGCCCTCGCTCGCTCGCAGTTCGGGGAGGTGAGCTGCGAGAGGAGACCGTGCGCCCGGTCCTGCGCGGAGCCTGCCGCGCTCCCGGCTGCCTGCTGCCCGCCCTGCCGAGGTAACGGGGACGCCCGGAGATGCCCCGGGGTGCCGGGGCAGGGTCCGGCTCGGCTGCGGGACCGCTGCGCCCTTGCCGTCACGGTGCTCCGAGCGGGATGGGCGCTGCAGTGCCGCGCACAACCTGACCGTGCCGGCTGCGCCCCGGGGCCCTTCGCTCCGCTGAGGCTTCGTGCGGGATGCAGCTGCGCCCCGCCGGCCCCGGGCTGGATTCGGAGAGGGGCCTGGTGGGGGGAGGAGGTGAGGTGCTAACTGAAGGCGTCTCTCTCCCTTAGCAGCAGATGCCCCGGTCCTGCCGCAGAGCAGCGACCCGTCCCCGTCCCCGTCCCGTGAGGACTTGCTTGCTGGCACCCCGCGTCCCGGCGTCCTGCCATCCGCCGGCTCCCCGCGCCGCCTGGCCCAGCTTCTGCTCCGCGCCAGCCCGCATCCTCTGGACACTCGGCCCCTCGACGCAGCGGCCGACGGCCCCTCTCCGGGCGGCACGGTGCCTGGGGAGCCTCCTCCGACTGGGCCGAGCCCCCCGGAGCGCCGCGGGGGGCCCTTGTCACCCCTTCTGCCCGCTGCTGTCGCCGGACCCGCTGGCTTCCTCGGCGCTGCGGCTCCCGGCTCGAGCCGCGAGGCTCAGGGACCTCCCGAGGATGCGGACCCCTCGGCCGCGCCGCCACCCAGCAGGGAGCAGCCCGGGGGGCGTGCGGCTCCCTAGCGCGCCGGGTGCTGCACGTGCCTGGTGCAGCGTGAGGAGGAGGAGGAGGAGGAGGAAGAGGCCTGCAGGACAGGCCCCCGTGGGGCGGGCGGGTGGGTGGGTGTCCCCACTTGGCGCACAGGGAGGGTGAGGGTCCTTGCTCCCCGCTCCAACGCCATGGCCGTTGCCCCTCTCGCTGGGGCGGAGGGTGCGCGGACCCTGGGGACTTTGGGAGCCGCGGTCCCCCCCCAGCTCCTCGCGCTGTGCTGACGTGCGGGTGGCCGTGGGGCGGGACGGGGCCTGAACGCTCCCCCCTGGCTGGGCTGGTGCGGGAGGTGGAGGGGAGGAGATGGGGGCGATGCCGAGCTGGGTGCCCCGTGCCACCAGACCGGCACCGTCATCCCCCAGGTCCTCAGTGGCTGCCCTTGCCCCCGTCGTGGGCAAAGGGGGCAGGCTGGCCTTCCTCCTCCTGACGGCCGAGACGTGGGCCTGGGCCCGGGCTCCCCGTGCGGCATCAATAAAGTCGCCCCGGTATTTATGCCCTGCGTCCCCTCTTCCTGCCTGCGCTCAACGGCCCCAGCGAGGCCGGCGGGAGGACCGGGGTCGGCAGCGCCTTTATTGCGCGGCGGCGGCGGCAGGCTCACGCCGCGGGCGCCAGCCCCACCATGCCGTTGGCCCTGTCGAAGACGCTGTAGTAGCGGCGCAGGAAGACGTCCCCGAGGATCCAGAGCTCGCCGGCTGCCGAGTCGAAGGCCTCGAAGGCCTCGAAGCCGCTCGCGCAGGAGCCGTCCCGCAGCTAGTGGGGACGGGAGGCGGCGGTGAGGGCTGGCGAGCGCCCCGTCGGGGAGGACGGCGCGGCTGTCCTCCCATGCGTTGAGGGTGGCACAGCGGCGTCCGGCCGGGCCTGGCACGTGGACCTACCTGGCGGATGTAGGCCTGGGGTGGCAGCGGGAACTGGGTGCCGTTGATGATGAAGACGATGTCAGGCAGGAGGCTGATGAAGCTGCAGCTCACCGTGTGCTGTGGGGGTTGGGGGAAGCAAGAGCCGTACCCCTCAGACCCGACCATTCCCGTGGCAAGCGCGTGCCCAACCCGAAGCAGAGCTGGGGCGCTTGATCCCTCGCTCCTCCTACCAACCCCGCCACCCATCCCGCCCTGTCCCCTCGCACTTACCAAGCCGTTCCTGGCCCCCCCAGCACCGATTTCGTATTGGATGTTGTTGATGCCGGCAGCGGGTCCGGCCACCAGCGAGGTGCCGCTGTCCACGATGCTCTGGCAGCCGTAGGGGCAGGCGATGGGGCGGCCGTACATGGTGATGCTGGGGAGAGAGGGGCACCCATGAGGTGGGCATCCTGGCGGGGACCCGGTGGCATAGCGAGATGGAGGGGTGGGCCCTACCTGTCCACTTTGATTTGCCAGTAAGTTTCTGCAGACAGAGGGATCCAGCTGAGGTTCCCAGTGAAGCAGGTGTCGTCGATGCCACCAAACATCACGAAGCTGCCGTTCTCATTGCTGGAGAGGGGGCGAGAGGGGAGTCAGCGAGGGCCGGGGCAATGACGGGGGATGCTCTGCTGACTGCCATGGAGCTGGGACACAGCCCTTCCCCGGGGGCTCCCGACGCCTTGTCTCCCGGTGGAGACGGGCAGGTGGCAAAGGGAGAGCAGGGGGAACGGTGGTGCCCGCTGTGTCTCCTTGGACCTGGCTAGAGCACTGTGCGCAGAGAGGGGCGCAGGGCCCCCGATCAGGGAGACCTGCTGCGGGGAGGCTAGCAAAGCGCGAGTTCAAACCTGCTTTGGGAATGAGGTTGTCTCAAAGTTGAGCTCTGCCCACCGGTAACGTTTGCTTCCAGCTGTTTGCTCTAGCCCTTGTGCAGAGCTCCAGCTTTGCGGCACGCCAGCAACGGCTGCGTTTCCAGCCTCGCCGGACCTGATGGCTGTGCCACATGCCTCAAGAGCACGAGGAAGGATTTGCCCAGGTCCAGCTTGGACTTACGGAGTCAGATAGATGGAGAAAAGATCCTGGGACACCAGGCCTTGGCTCATCATGTTGTCAAAAACTGGGGTGGCCCTGGAGAAGGCGACGCTGGGGAAGGCCAGCCCCAGGAAGCCGTCGAAGGGTGCGTAGTAGAGGAAGGAGCCGGGCTCAGTCTTGCTCAGCCCGAAGATCTGGTTGGGCACCTGGATGTCCCCGACCTGCGGGGGCAGAGCGGGGAGGGTCAGGCACGTGTCCTGGGTGACACTGCCCCGACTGCAGGTGGCCGGGGAGAGACCTGGGCAGCGCCAGCGTGACTCCTCTCCTCACCCTGCCCCGGCTTCACCCCCCCGCCGTCGCCTTCCCACCCGCTGCCCCAGCCGGCACGGCTTGCCTTTTCCAGCCTCCCAGGCGCTCACCTGGACGGTGTCGTAGGCCAGGTAGCCCGTCATGCTGCCGGTGCCGTACCAGGCGGAGACGCTGGTGGTAGTGCCGCGGTAGGTGGAGGACAGCGCCGGGTTGTAGCGCCGGTGATCGGCTGCGGCGGCAGAGAAGCGGGGTGAAGACCGGAGCCGGCAGCAAGCACGGCGCGACGGGGCTGTCGTGGCCGCTGCTTCTGGCATCCCCCGGGGCCGGCTGGGGTGGTTTAGCGCCCTTCTTTAGGGCAGGAGAGCAGAGACAACCGCATCTGGGCTGAGAGATGGGTCAGCGCCGGGGGGGAGGGGGGGGGGCACCGTCCCGCTGGCCTTGCTCCCGCGACGCTTACCGCAGGCGCCGTCGGAGCAGTACACCGAGGGCACCCACAGGTTGGCGGAGCCCGTGTCGAAGAGGACGGAGAACTCCTGAGCCGGGCTGCCGATGGAGATGGTGCCCACGTACTCCAGCTGCCGAACGAGGGCACAGAGCGCCTTAGACCTCCACCCCGCGGCGCTAGGGCCAGCCCTGCTCGCCCGAAGCGTGCCCAAAGCGCCCGTGCGTGCGGTTCCCCCTGCGCGGCCTTGCCCACCGCCGCTCCCGGCGCCAGCTGAAGGCCACCGCAGCCCCCGGGTCTGCCCTCACTCACGTCCATGTAGTTTGTCAGGGGCTCGGCGGTGGCTGCGGTGGGGAAGTACTTGGCAGCCAGAGACGGCGGGTGTTTGGCCAGGAAGTCCTCCAGCAAGCCGTGGTCCGTGAGGGTTTGTCTCAGGGTCTTCTTTTTCATCAGGCTGATCCTGAGAGAGAGAGAAGGCTGCAGTTAAAGACGGGGGAGAGATGTGGCTCTGGGCGGCGAGAAGTGGCTTTTCCTTGCTTCTGCTCAGGACTTTTCAGGGGGCTGACTGCAAACAACGTGGAAATTCCTGGAAGAAGCTTGCTTATAAGGCACCGAGGTTGGATGGTTCCACAGAAGAAGGTCTCCCACGCCTCGTTTTTGCCCAGGAAAATGAGAAAAAGCCAGATCTGTGCCTCCAAGGAGCCACCGCTTGGGTTTAGCCAGTGAAGAAGGTGGTGATAACGAGTGAACGACAGCCCAGCCCTGCACGCGGTGCAATCCACCTCCAGCGTGCCGAGACGGGAGACGCCGCAAGCCATAGGGGGCCAAGCACTGCCTTCCCCAGCCTGAAGCGCGGGCTGCATCCAGCATCCTACGCTTGCGGTGCGGCAGAGCCGGCCGTGGGACTTCACCCCAAGCCGCCGACAGGGACCCGTTGCCCCATGCGGTGCCTTCCCATCCTACTCACTTGCTCTGCAGGCCCTGAGCGACGGCCACCAGCCCCAGGAGCCAGAGCCACTTCATGGCGAAGCCTCGCGCCAGCATGCGGGGATGGAGCACGGCAGCAGCACCAGCCCTTATATAGGGGCCGTGCCAAGGTGTCCTGAGAGCCCGGAAAAGGAGTGCCGACCGCCACGATAAGGGCCGCCCAAGCACCCCGGCTCTACCCCGGGCAGCCGGGGGCCCCAGCCTGCGGTTGTCACAAGCGCCGGGGCTGTTTGCACAGCTGCACGGGAGGTGCAGGGGCTGGGTGGGCATGCGGGGCCGGGGTTCCCTCGGCCGGAGGCACCATGTGGGTGCTCCCACCCGAGCTGCGGGGATGGAGCCGGTCTCCCCGTGGGGTGGGTGAAGGGGCTCGGGGCGCCGGGCTGCAGGAGAGGTCCCCAGGTGCAACGTGCTGGTGGGCTCCTATGTCTTAGGGGGGGCCCAGGGCTGGCTTTGGGATGAAGCGGCAAGAGGCTGGTGACGGGCTGCCGTGAGAGCACCCAGCAGCCGGCGCAGGGCTGAAGGCTCAGCGGCCCGTGCTGGCTGCGGGGTCGGAGCTGGCGTCAGACCTGGCACGCTGTGCGGTCCCGGAAGGGACCCTTGCCCGTGGCGGCGGGTGGTGAACTTTGTGAGTCGCGGGCTTGTGTGCCAGGAACAAACACGGCGCTGCGTGGGCCCTATCAGCTCGGTGGCGGCGTTTGCTTTGCACGGGGCTCTATCAGTCGGGCCCGATAAGCGAGCGGTGAGCGGCCAGGAGTGCCGCTGGCCGAGGGCAGCGACCGCCCAAACGGAGAGGCCCCTATTGCACGGGCTGAGCACGCGGGGTGGGCGCAAAACCTTCCCCAGGGCAAACCGCTGCGCGTCTCGGAGCAACCCCCAGCGCCGGCTGAAGGGCGCCGTGTCCTGGCGCCTGCCCCCACGCGGCAGCAGCAACCCGGCCGGGGGCCACAGCTCCGGGGAGCCGCCTCGGGCATCATCCCGTCCCTAGCAAAGTCCCCGGAGCCGGCAGCTCTTGGCCTGGCGACCCTCGTTCTCACCAGGGAGCCGGCAGCTCCCGGCCCTGCTGCCACCGTGCCGGAACGGTCCCCTGGGAGCAGGAGAGCCATCCTTGCCCCCCTTACCTGCTCCCCCCCCAAGCCCCAGCCCCGTGGTGATGGTTTCTGCACCCCTCGGGAATGGCTTGGCAAGAGGGGAGACGGATGCTGCCGTCTATGGGCAAGCGGGTCCGGCTGGCTGGCGTGCCGGGCACTGCGCCACCGGATTGGGGCTGGGGACAGCGGGCCGTTAGCGCGGTCCCGTGCTGTGACCTGGGCCGTATCTGGCCCTTGCAGCAGGAGCCTGCGAGGGCTGATTTGGGACCCCAGCTCTGCCCGGCCCTGGGTGCAGCACCGTCCCGCCAAGCAGCGCGGTGCCGCTGGCGGCCTGGAGGGCATCTGGGAAAGATTACCGAGCATCCCCTCTTCTCCTCCTCCACCCCCCCCCCCCGCCCAGGATGCCTCGTGGCATGCCGAGCAGGGGACGCGGTGCTGTACGCGACCGGCACGCATGCTGCAGAGACATCGCACAGCTTGGGGGCTGCGGGGCTGCGTGTCAGGATGGTCGTGCTCCTTGTCCCAGGGGCGGAAACAGCTCACAGCGCTATTCTTGCGTGCCTTTATCCCCTCCCGCTGCTGGCAGGATGAGTGTGGTGATGTCCCCCCCACCCCGCAGCTCTGGTGTGCACCAGGAAGCGAGATGCTCCACGTGGATGCGTGTCCTAGCCTGTGGCTACCAGCCCCACCACGTTGTTGGCCCTGTTGAAGATGCTGCAGTACCAGCGCAGGAAGACATCCCTCAGGAGCCAGAGCTCACCAGCTGCAGAAGGGGAAGTCGATGCCCACAAAGCCGAGGGCGCAGGTGCCCTGGATGCTGAAGCCACTCCTGGGCAGGCAGCCTGCGGTGCCATGGCTCCCCGGGGACCGCGGGGAGCACGCGTGGGGCAGGGGCTCAGGGGCAGCAGATGGCATTGGTGGCCTCACAGGGCTCCCTGCACACCTCTGGCTCTCATGGGCATCTCGGCATTTCCCAGCTACCACAGGGAGGGAGCAACACCTTTGTACGGGGATCTGCCAGGAGCTCTCCTGCGAGAGGGGGAATCGAGTGGAGGCTCCCAGAGAAAGAGTCCGTGTCGATGTCCCCGAACAGCACGAAGCTCCTGGTCTCATTGCTGGGGAAGGCAAACATGCTCTCCCTACTACAGTCTGCAGCTGGTGGCAGGGCACCAGGGCTAGGAAACCTCCCTTTGCCCTGCCCGCACTGTTGGGATAACCCTGGGGACTGACTCACTGCAACCGAGGTCCTGCAGCAGGATCTGTTGCAGAGAAGCCATTAGCTCTCTGCTCTTTCCTCTGCTGGCATTTTGGGCACCACACTTGGGATGGCTGAAGGGCACAGGGCTGGGGGCTGCCCCGATGCCGGACTGCCACGGTGCATCAACACACCTGCTGGCATCAAGGGTGGGATGGGACAAGGCACCTGCTGGTGGTGCCTGGCCCTGCCTGTCTGTGCCAGGGGGGATGTGATGTTATCAGGTCCTAGCTGCATCGTGTTTGGATGGCCACCGCCAGGCAGAGCAAGGCCTGTAGGTGGTATCTGAGCTCTTGTGATTTCTTGCGAATGCTTGTTTGTTTTATTTGCTTCCTGCCTGTCACATTGAGGGGACGTGGCCCACGGGGACCGTGCTGGCACTCGCCGGAGCCAGCCTGCAGAGCAGCTTGGGGAGGTGAAGCCCAGGGGCTAGGATTTGCTGCCCCTTGTTTTGGCTCTGACAGTTTCCGCTCCCCAGCTCACCTGCACCTTGCTGCATCACCTGCAGCGCTACCATCTCTGCTTGCCGTGAGCCCCCAGGCTCCACGTGCTGCCCACGCAACCTGCCGTGTCCAAGGGCAGCCTCAACCCTTCGTCCTCCCCCCCTTTGACCAAGGCCACGGGCCTGCCGTTCAGCTGGGGTAACGCAACTGGTGTTTTCCCCACTGAGACAGTCATGCGTGGCACACTGTGGGCTGCACCCCCCGCACGACAGCTCTGTGGCCCTACGTTAGGGTCAGCCCACGGATACGTTGGCAGCGTCAGCGTCGGCACAGGCTGAGCCAGCCCCTCACAGGGACACACGGCACGCTGGTGCTTTTACACCGCTTTATTCTGTAGGATGACTGTCGCAGGAGGGGATGAGAGCGCTGGGCCAGGACCAGCCCAGCTTTCCCTCTGAGACGGGCTGCAGATGTGCATGGCGCTGGCACGCTCGAGACGGAGGGGACAGGCCTACCCTGTTGTTGGCCCCGTCAAAGACCACGTAGTACTCATGGATGAAGATGTTGCCAAGGATCCAGAGATCACCGGAGTCAGTGGGGAGGTTCAGGCCTTCGAAGGCAAGGCTGCAGGACCCATCCTTCTGCAGTCAAGAACACGGAGCCCCATGGTTATCAGTGCTTTAATTGCCCCAGCCCTCGAGCTGAGCTGAGGGGTGAGAGGGGCTGGGCAGTTCTGCAGGTAACTGAGTTCTGCAGAGACGTAACCCTAAACATGGGGATTCAGGGCTATGGAGGGATGATGCCACCTCCCTCAGCTTTCCTTGGAGGCATGAAAGATTATTCACCCCCGGGAGCCCCACCTGGCCTAGCTGCAGGGTGCGCGGGGGCCACATGCCCCAACCTCCTTCCCGTGCAGGATGCTCACCTGCAAGATGTAGCTGCTGGTGGGCACAGAGAATGCGTTGCCGTTGAGGTTGAAGATGATGTCGGGCATGCTGCTGATGCTGTCACAGCTGATCTGTGGGGAAAGAGGAGCAGGCAGGGATCAGCGGCTGTGCAGGCGGGTGAGGAGCTGGCACGGAAGTCCCTGGGAGAGATGGGGACCAACGCACCATGGAGCTGCCCCAGGGGTTTAACTCTGCCCTTCTACCCTGGAGAGGGGCTTTTAGCTCCAAGCAGCAGCAGCAGCTGGCTCCATCTCCAGACTGGATCTGGCCTTTAGAGGGAGACAGAGCCCCTGACTTTGCTCTGGTAGCTGTGCATGGGGCATGAACCCTCCCCAGGACACAACCAGGCTGGGCCTTCAGCATGAGCCTTGCAGGACAAGGGGTTCCCCAAAGCCCTGCCTGCTTCTCCTGCTCCCCTGGGGTCTCACCTCGCCGTTGGAGTTGGCGCCAAGGGCATACTGGATGTCAGCGATGGCATTGCTGGGGCCAGCCAGCAGAGAGGTGCCAGTGTCGATGATGGCCTGGCAGCTGGATGCACAGGCAAGGATCTCCTCGCTCGTGGAGATGCTGGAGCAGAGAGACAGGAGTGAGCATCTTGGTGCCATGAGCCACTGAGCAGCAAAAGGCTGTGCTCTCCACTCGCCAGCCACGGCTCGAGGAGGGCATCGGAGCATCGTGGGCTCTGCGGGCTGTGTCTCCCCTGGTCCTGCAGGCATTACCTTCATGCCTGCCTGTCCCTCTCCCAGCCCTGGTTCAGTGGGGTTACCTGTCCATGGTGATCTGCCAGTAGCCTTCAGCAGAGAGAGGGATCCAGGTGAGGCCTCCAGAGGTGTAAGAGTAGTCAGTGCCACCGAACATGACAAAGCTGCCGCTCTCGTCGTTGCTGTGGAAGGGGAGAAGAGTCAGGCGCCCGGCCAGAGCAGTTGTTACAAGGGGCTGTGGCAAATGCACTGCATGAAGCTGTGACCAGACATGGTGTGCCACCATGTCACACAGAGCAAGGCGCAGGAGTGCTTTGTGCAAGGCCTGGGCTTGGGTCTTGTGCATGACTGGGGCCCATTCAGTGTGAAAGGACTAGGAAGACCTCTGCAAGGACTGGGCCATCTCTGGCCCTGACTTACTTGCTCAGATAGACAGAGAAGAGGTCCTAGGACACCAGGCCTTGGCTCATCATGTTGTCGAAGACAGGGGTGGCTCCGGAGGAAGCAATACTGGGGAAGGCCAGGCCCAGGATGCCATTGGAAGGGGTGCAGTAGAAGAAATCACCAGGCTCAGTCTGACTCAACTCAAAGATCTGGTTGCTGACTGTGATGCTCCCAGCCTGGTCAGAGAGACGGGGAGAAGGTGATGTGCCTCAGTTTGGCCTGGAGATGCCTGATATCTCCCCTGCTGCGGAGCAAGAGGCTGAGGCATCTCTGTCTTACACCAACGGTATCATAGCCAAGGAAGCCGGTCATGCTGCCAGTGCCCTGGATGGAGAGGCTCTCGTTGGTGCTCTCAAAGGTGGAGGAGTCTGCTGGGTTGAAGCGGTTGTGGTTGGCTGTGGACAGAGGAGAGAGACAGTCACAGGCCAGTCACTTCTTGGACATGGGGGCCAAGGATAAGGCGATGGTGCTGCAAGGCACTGCAGGAGATGCTGCTCTGGGCTACGAGGCTGAACTGGGGTGCCCGGGGAGGGGGCGGGGTGGTGCCTCTCCACAGCCTCCAGCGACTGCCGAACACGTATTGCAGGCCTCACCGGAGCAGTACACCGAGGGCACTCACAGGTTGGTGGAGCCGGTGTCGAAGAGGACAGTGAACTCCTGGGCCGGGGTGCCGACGGAGATGGTGCCAAAAAGTGCTCCATCTGTCAAAGCAGGATGGGTAAGGACTCAGTGGGCAGGTGGGCTGCACAGCCTGCACCAGCCCCCAGGCTGCCGCCTGTCTGCCGTACTCACATCCATGTAGTTCTCCAGGGGCTCAGAGGAGACCGTGCTAGCCAGAGTGGGGAAGTACTTGGAGGCCAAGTTGTAAGGGTTGTGCTTCAGGTAGTATTCCAGCAAGCCATGTTCCTTCAGGGGCTTCCGCAGGGACTTGCCCTTCCTCAGAGAGATCCTGCATGGCGAGGAGGGAGAGAGGAGCTTCTCAGTAATGAAGAGCAGCCACCAGCCCTAGGCTGGAGGGCAGCGCGGTCCTGCACTGCCGGGGCAGGGACGGCCCCCCCCCAGGGCTGTGCATCCCCCCCTGCCCCACGTAGCAGTGGGTCCGAGCTGTGCAATCCCCTTGTGCGAGTCCTGGGACATGTCTCTTACAGCAGTCCCCGAAATGCCTGGTGTGGGACCCAGGGGGCCACCCCCCACCTTGGGGAGCCAGGGCCATCGCCCTGGCTCAGAGGACCTCAAGCAGATGAGAGAGCCTGGGCATCGGGGCGCTCGGGATGCCCTGTGGCAGCATGGCAGTGCTCGGCACCTCTTGCGAGCCACCCCTGATACTCACTTGGACACAAGGTACTGGGATAGAGCCACCAAGCCGAGAAGGAGGAGCAGCTTCATCATGTCTCCTTACGCTCAATTGCCAGTGCAAGGAGAGAGGTGCCAAATACGGAGCAATGCCCATATCCCACTCCTTATATACGCAGCGCACCAAGCCACTCTTGTTTGGCCAGTATCCCTGATAAGAAAAGCAAACTCACCCCAAGATTTCCAGTCTGGAGTTATTCAAACAGTAATTAATGGCACCTACAAGAAGAAAATACTGTTGCAAAGATACAGGAGGCCGATGATTATCAGCATGTCAAGGTCTCTCTGGTGCCAGGCTAAGTACTCGCACTTTCTCTCTCAAAAGTTGCTGACAGGTTTTGCATTTCAGTCTCTCTCAGGCATCTCCAGCCCCTTTGGTGAGCTGTTATTTTAGAGAAAACAGGCCCCAGGCTGAAGTCTCCTTTTTTAGATATCTAGAAGAGTATTAGCTGTGCTCAGTGACTGAGTTTAAACCCGTTTGCATCTCATCAGTGAGGCCAGGACACATTTTTGCATTCATCTTTGGTTAAAGGATATTCCCGGGTTAGTAGTGTTTATCTTTCCCCTCTCCTCTTCTGTCTAAGAGATGCTCCTTCTTTTATATTGCCTTGGTATTATGAAAGTCTTGGTTTTCAGGCCCTGCAAGCTGGCTTTCTGGTCTCTCTGCATACGTAGCTACTCTCTGTGAATCACCCCCATTCACAAAGCCAGCACATGCTTTACCTACAGAATTCAAGGGAAGAGCTGGGACCTTCCCTAGATCCTCTACTCTCCATATGGGAAGACCTTTTGGGCAAAGACTCTCTATATCATCATGCTGAAACGAAAGCAAGCCTGGGTTCCTGACTCGTGCATTAGTAAAACGGACTCCTCTACAGCGGGATCCTGACTGTCAGGATCTCAGTGATGGGTGTTTTTCTTGGCAAGTGGAGTTCACAGCGAATGCTGCAGGACCAAATCCAGCATTAGGCATCATTCCTGCTCCTTGGCTGCTGTCTCCTTGGCAGGATATCAGCTCTGCTCTGCCTAAGCCCAGCCTTTTGGAGTGAGACTTCAGCTGCCAGCAACATGATGGCATTAATGACCTGTTCTTTTAGGAGAAACCCAGGCTGCTTTTGTGAGCTGCAGTCCTTTGAGAGATGCTGTCCATGCGCACGTTCATGCCGTGATGGTGGGTACCCTGGGCTGCCATGGGACACCCACGCATGGGTGACTGAACCAAGCTTTGGCATGCATCTGAGCTGTTGGTGGTCATAACCCTGTGATAAACCCAGGGGTTCACACAAGGATTGACCACATAACTCCAATAACATGGGCTTCACAGCAACAGTGAATCATATTTTCTTAATTTTGCACCAATATTCAATGGGCAAACACAGCTATTTCCTCCGCTGTTTTATCTATTACAGATACCAGTTTCTTTTATTTTACCTTAAAACAAACATGTTCCAGGACACATACTCCCCAGGGTTTCTAACCCTATTCCCTATTAGCAGACTGGATGCTGAATGGGGAGGTTAAAGTGCCTTACCTAGACATCCTCTGTGACCACAACTCTGCCAGGTTGCTGTCTGTCCATGAACAGGGATTATGGTTAATATACGGACTGGAGCTGGCTCTCTTCCCTCAAGTACCAGTTTCAATCCAGCTCTGAATAATGAGAATTGAAGTTAAATGATAAATTGCACTGGGACGAATGAAGTGGGTAAGAACCTGGTAGGCTCTGACAGGTGATGCTATGGGGTAAAAGGGAAAAGAAACCCTCATTTTCCCTGAGCAAAAGTGGAAGTTACAATGCCTTCAATTTTGGGTTCAGAGGGTCTGGAAAGGAGATGATCTTGGCTGGCCCCCAAAATAGAAAGTGACAGTTTGGACCTGGCAACAAGTTACAGCCTCAAAACCCAGTATGGAGCCCTGGTGTCATGTTCCTCAGTGGCCTTGTGCAGCCAAGCCACGTGCCTGTGTCCTACGTGTAGCCATAAATTACAGAGAAAATCTCAGATTAGACAACAACATTTATTTTTCATTTAGTTCTATTACACTCCTGGCCCTGTGTAAGTAAGGCAACACATCTTGATGAATATTAGCTATGATAAGGAACAGCCCTAACAAAGGATCTGGTTTGGAGCAAACATGTCCTTGCTACATTAAAACATTTATTCATAGAAGTTTATCAGATCAGAGACTAGGTAGACATGCAGCTGGGCTGGTAAATCACCTTAGCCAGCAGCCCTGACGTTTCTCGGGGGGGGCATTAGATTTGTCTGGGAGGAATTAAATTTCTTTTCCCCAACATGCTGGATGTTGTCCACACACAGAAGAAGAGACTGCTTCTGCTGTGCAAAGCCTCTTCCACTGCAATGGTCAAGACAGGCAAAGAAGGTTTTATTACTCTTTCTGCTCCACAGTGACAGCTGGGGCAGAACCAAGCAGTGATTTGCCCAGTGTCCTGCAAACACTAGAAACAGGTGTTGCAAATCCTGTTTGTATATAGGGGAGATTCACAGCCCTGATTCATCTGTTTTCCCAGCTCTTGTTTGATTGCCTTGTGTTGAGGGACGCACCAGGAGGGATGTATGAGGTCCTTCACAAAGCCTTCTCACATCTAACCGCTGGTGGAAGGAAAGGGCTATACCCTGTGCAGAGCAGTGTCTGTGCGCTGCTCCTTGTGTTGCTGCAGAGCACTGCCTTTCCAAAGCAGCACTGACAAGGCATATAAGCTTTCCACTGAGCTCCATCAGGGTAAGATTTGGATAACTGTCAAAGTTCAGACTTTTTCCACCCTTCTGTTCTCCAAGGACTGAGACCCAGATACTCCACCAGGGAGGCAATTCAGAAGCTGCTGCCTATTAGGCTTGGCAAACGAGTATTTCTTGCTGTTGTAGATAACACTGTAGGAGGTCCAAAGAAACTGGAGTGGGATGCAGTTTGTCTGCTCTTAGTGCTGGTGGTGGTAGCTGTAGTTCTGTGGTACCTGTAACCATGGGCAAGTGTTAGGCAGTGTTCCTGCTTCAAAGAGTTTAAGACTGCATTGGGGAAGAAGATCCTGCTGGCCCTGGAAGATGGACCTGAAACCTTCTGCGAGTTGGAAAACACATGTAATGCAGCCATGCAGCAGAGAACAGAAGGTAAATGGTGAATGTGGACTAGAAGTGACGTGGCTGAGGAGGTGGTGTGCTGTGTGGCAGTGACAGGGGGAGCAAGGCAGTATATGGCCACTGTAATTTCTGGGGGTAGAAAGGGAAGGAGATTTTCTTTGCCTTCCTGAATGGGCCCTGCAGTCAAATTCACATTCCCACAGCCTGGATGCTTGGGGAGCTGTTGATGCAGGGTCCTGGCCTGTCCATCATCATTTCCTTGCTGAAGGCTCACCGTTACCTGAGAACAAGTAAATCCAGAGAGTTGCCCCAGGAGCAGCCCCTGCATCTGGAATAACAGGAGAAGCCATAAGATTGCGTAACAGTCAGTCAGCCTTGTTCTTGTGTACTCCAGGCTTGCTGGGGATACGCAGCCACGAGGTGAAGGACACAAAGGTCTTCCTTATGAAGCGGGGAACAATGTCATCTAAGGTAAGGAACAGACCAACAAAGGGGTCCAGAAGCGGGTAGGCTTGTCCTTGCTGCACTGCGTATGAAAATGTTTCCATTACTGGCAGTTTATCTCACAGCTCCTGTATGGAGCTTTGGAGTTGGTCTGGAGAAAAGTTAGATGTCCTGATAACCGCCAGGTGTTTGTGGTGAAATACGCCTTTTGGAAGAGTTTATTTTCCATTTCCTGTTCCAGGCCTTTCAAGAAGTGGTGGGGGAGTAGCAAAGCAGATCAGATTTAAGGAGGGAGATTTAAATAACTTGGTACCGGCAGCACCCTCAGTCTTCAGCCACAGCTTCTTTGTCCTGGTGTCTAGTTCAGAGGCACATGTGTCCTGCGATTTGACATGTGGCCCTTAAGTAAGAGGAGGGCACAGTCCCGCCTTTAGTCTCATACTGTGATCTGTGCTTTGAATTCTTCACCTGCTGAGCTGAGTTTGAGGAATATCAAACATCCAGGGATCCTGCAGTGCACAGCTACTGACTTGCAACAAAGGTTGAACAAGGGACCTGTGCTTCGGCAGGTTCAGGGAGAGAAATGCTGATGTTTGCATCTATTTTCATCCCTTTTTCACTTAGCCAGTATCTGGCTTGGGAACACTGGGACTAATATGCAAAACCTTCCAGTTCTCAGACCCAGTGGGGGCACTTTGGCTCCATATGAAGTAAATAGCTACTGCATAGGCTTCAATTCCAGATCCTCCTAGAGCGGGGCTTCATATTCCAAATTAATGAGAACAGGCACAAATAGTGCCTCTATCTGAGCAAAAAGATCAAAAATCAAATCGGTTGAGAGACTGACTTCAGCATCCTTTCCTGGTTAGGGCTGGCCCTTTTGGGTTAGAGATATCTAGCAGGCTAAGCAGAGGGGAAAGGAGGACTTCTTAGATATCTCCCAGCAGCACTGAATTCATGAAAGCAGTAGTCTTTTCTCCTTTTTTCAGTTTCCCCCATCTCACTGCCCTGTCTATCGAGGCTGCAGGTCTTCAGTAAATTAAGTGTGCAAGCTGATCTGTAAAATACCATACACTGTTGACTTAGTTTAAAATATGACTACTGTCAGTGTTAGTGCTGGGAAGTTAACAGGGTTACCTCCGAGTTTGTTTCAAGCTTCTTTACTTGTTACTTCACTGAAACCTTTCTCAGATAAATAGGTTGTTTTTTTCCTCAGCTTTCTGCACATCAGTAAACATGTCACTTCATGATCTGTATTCTGTCAGCTGAGGCAATGGCCCTGCAAGACTGTGATAACCAGACAAGCATCATTGCTCTGGGTGTACCAAGTGGCATGTTCTTGGAAAGGTAGTAATCCTTTAAATATCAGATAATGTTTTTAAGTTGAACATAGATTCCTGTCATATTTGTGCAAATCTCTCCTGCCTCTGCTACTTAAAGCAGTTTGCAGCTGCTCCTTGCTCTTGATGGCTACTGAAATTACAGTAAACATTACCAGCTACTAGGAACTAGTGATACGTACACAGTCAGCTCTGCAGTCTGTTCTAGTTCATGCTTTATTCTTATGACACAGACTCCTGGAAGTTCTGCTTGCTGCTCCACCGCATTTCTGTAAGATACTTCAGACAGTGTCTCCATATCTCTCTCAGGATGGGACTCAATATTACATTAACTCAAACACTGCTACTGAGAAAAGGAATTTTGTCTATTTGTGGGAGAGATATTTGCCCAGATGTTTGTTTTGCAGAACATAACTGCTCTGGGTCATATGATGTTTTGGTGAGCTACCCCCAAATGTTTCTTTCTGCACTGAAGTTCGTCTTGTATTTCAAGTGCTAAATTCCTCTTTCTCAGCCAAAAGTTAATGAATTGTGCTTCACTGATTAAAGCTTGAACTCACTGTCACATGACAGTTTCATCTGGTCTCCTCTGCTTTTGGTGGGAAGCCAATCTTGCAGTGTGTCTTCTCCTGAAAATGGGCCACTATTGGAAAACAGTCATTAAACATGGTGTTCAAGCAATATTCATGTGTGTCACCAGAGAATGGAAAGATTTTTAGATTAATTTTCTATAAAGATAAATTTCAAGACTAAGGAGTGATTTGCATTTCTGTCCTCTGCTTTTTGCAATCTTTGCATTCTGCATTTTGCATGAAGGGATACAAAATTTATTTTTTCACTGCCCTTGTTTTCTCATGGACATTAAAAGTTACCTTTTTCAGTTCCTGCAAACTGGAATTCAGTTTTAAGTTACTTTAAGTAAATAGCTCTTCAAAGTTTTGGGGGTTTTGGGTTTGTTTTTTTTTTTTGGAAAAACAATCAGCACATTCAGAAATAAAATTGCTCAGGAAAGCATTCACCTGAGAATAGAATTCAGGAGACTAAACCAGTACTTTCTTATATGACAGCCTTGTTTCTGGGCAAACAGTAAGTGTTGGGTGATCACTTTCAACAAACTGAGAAAGCCTCAAGTTCTAGATTTGTGTTTTAGTGAAATGAATACATTCGGTAATTCAGCCCCCTTCACAGTGACCAGAATTGTTTCTGACAACTAAAGCTCCACAGGGTATACAGCAACAAATAAACTTAACGTTTTGGATTGCACACATGTTTTTTCCTGGCCTGTAAGTAGCAATGTTTGCTGGGTGTCAGAGAACTTTCCTTATTGCAGGTGTCAGAGCCTCTTCCCTAAACAACTTTTCACAGGCTGAGAGCTCTGCATTGCACAGGTGCTGGTCACTAAAAGTCTGTTGTAACAACAGCTGAAAGCCTATTCCCTTTGCAGTTTTTTTTTTGCTGTACCATAAAGTTATGTCCTGTGTTTATAAGCTGATGTATGGGCCTCTAGATGAAATAACCTCTTCTGAACACTCAAATTTTATCCCAAATTCAGCCTTGCCCTTTACTGTAGCGTGAAATAAAGACTTGAAGAAATTTTGAAAGCTTTCTTTTATTCATACTGCATAAAATTGTTGCTGAAACAGTTACACACGCAAAGTCATAATCACTGAGAATCAGAATGTGCCTTTTTTTACAGGAAGAAATCACTTGTCAAAATAAGGGAAGTTTTGGAATGAGCTCATTCTTTATCAATAGATACCAGCACCACGAGCCAATGAAAGAATTCCTGTGTGCAGAAAGTCATTGATTTTTGACATATCATTGCACAAAGAATGAAGGAGCTGTCAAATTCAATGTGAGAAAAATCTCAGAACAAGTGTCAAGCAGCATTAAGAAAGCTAAGAACAGGAGAAATGTGAGAAGACTAAAAAGAATCACCTTCAGGGTGCAAAATGACTGTCAAATAGCAGTATGAAGATGCTTTCTCCCAGATGAAACCTACAGAATAACTCGCTAGTTCTTTCTTTGATGCATACAGAGGAGAAGCAACATGGCCCGGCAAGAAATATCCAAGCAAGCTGGGATTTGCTATGGGAGCAACCTTCCCTAGCACAAGGGTGCCAGACAGCAGGGACAGGTTTAGTAAGAAGTGTGGCTTCCAGTCGAGGAGCTGCAGTAAGAACAGCTTGTGTGGCAGTCACTCAGGGGAAGAAGAGAGGGTCTGGTTGTACTGTTAGTTTTGGAAATAATAAAGGAACCTTTGTTCCAAGTCTGAGATTGTGTGAACACGGTCAGGAATGAGCCCGAGTCCCCATGGGGTGACTATATCAGATTGAAGTGTAACAGGGGCTCCAGAGAAGCAGGGATGGCACACCATGCCAATCCTGCTGGGCCATCACTGTGTGCATGCCACAGGGGCCAGGCCCACTTGGTTGTTGGCTCTGTCATAAACACTGTAGTATTGGTGGAGGAAGACTTCGCTGAGGTTCCAGAGTTCTCCATACCGGGCAGGGATGATGGTGCCTTCAAAACCACTCTTGCAATAGCCTTGGTGTGTCTGCAAATTCTTAGTGTGAATATTGAACTTAAATTCTAGTGATTTATCTGAGCTACTGAGTTCTGGAAGTACTGCAAGATTACTTTTAATGTGCTTTAAAATCTTTAATACCCATCTTTAAGAAGCACGAAGATGGACCAGGGCTTAGATGAGATACCTTGAAACACACGTGCTGACTACAGAGAAGTTTTAATAGCAAGTCATCCAGCCACCTGCTCAGGGTACTGTATATCAGCTAGACAAAGAAGTTGGAGTACTTAATTGGCATAGCCCTCCAATCTTGTGGGCTAATTCCTATGGGAAGGATTTTGCTGTTTGGCTGCAGAAATATATGAGCTTACTCTTTGCCTTTCCTCAGCTGCAAGGTGCTAGTGGCTCATGCTAAAGGCTAGTGCTGTCCTCTCCAGACTTAAGGGTTCTTTTTCTCTGAAGAACTTACTTTTGGCTTTTATTCCCCAGTACATGTACATTGCAATGAGATGGCTTAACCTAACCTGGTAAGGCAGCTGGCTTTCCCTGTTCCACTGAATTTCCCTGTCCTGGTGACAGCCTGAGGCAGACACCTCAGTGGCTGCCTCTCCTTCCCCAGTCCTTTCCACTTAGGCTCTCCTCAATCTTGGTTATTGCTTTTGGAGTCCTCTGGGGAGATCCTTAGGTCCCCTGAGTTTGGAGGCAAAAACAGTTTGACTGTCTATCGTTTATGTCCTTCCAGCTTTGTGCCATGAGATGGGAGAGGGAAGTAAGCAGCGCAAACAGTGCGGTGGCCTCTGGTGCTAGTCCTCCAAAACAGCCCCCAAGGTCGCTTTCTGGGCAGGCACTCACCTGATGGATGTAAGCCTTGGCAGGCACAGGGAACTTGATACCACTGATGACAAAGACAATGTCAGGCAAGCAGTTCTCAGCACCGCAGCTGACCACATACTGAAAGGGAAAATGGAATAAGTAGGGGGAAAAATTAGGCCCACCTCAGACAATCTTTCCAGGGAGTATCACGTGAATGAAGGCAAGCTGCATGTGTTACATGGGGTGGCCAATAACTTTTACACAGTGAGATGTTTTCAGGAACTGAATGTGACAGCTTCAGATCTGAAAGTAGCTTTTTTTGGCTCAGACACCTAGGGGTGATTGGAGACTTGAAACATGAGGGGAACTGGGGAATTATCCTGTTGACCTGTACTCAGGACAGCTGCAGTCCGTGGTTATGTACTCACAGAATCAGTGACTTGGGAAATCTGCTCTGGTCCCAGTCAGATCTGCGCAGTGCACAACTCAGCCCCTATCCACCCCTCCTTCCTACTCTCACCTCGCCATTGGAGTCCTCACTGGCACCAATGCTGTGATGGATGACAGTGGTGGAATGGAGGGGCCCAGCCAGCAGAGAGGTAGCAGTGTCAGTCACAGTTTGGCAGCCCCTTGGGCAAGCGATGACCTGGCCGTTCATGGTGATGCTAGAAAATGAAGTCCCAGAACACTTTGGTCTCATTTGATCTCACTACCTAAATCCCAACGAATGTCTTACTGACGTCAGATGGGGAAATTTCGCCTGGCTGCCAAAGATGTATCTATTGCTCCTCAAATCTGCTGTAAATGTATCAGTATGTGGTGTTAACTTCCAGCTGGTGCAGATATTTGTAGAAGTGTGTTGCTCTGTGGAGGTGAGCACATCACAGCAAGCTCCTCTTGCGGAAAAGTTGCAAACTGCTGACCCAATATCTCAGCTGGTGAGCCTTCTGCCTACGTTTTGTGCAAGGTGTTTGCATGGCTCCTCTCCTGTCTCTATACTGTGCATTTTCTTTGTTTGCTCCAGATATCTTGCTTCTGCCTCTTTGCGCCAAAAGCTTCAAGTTGTACAGGGAAGAGCAGAACTTACCTGTCCATAGAGATTTGCCAGTAAGTTTCAGCAGACAGAGGTATCCGGTTGAGTCTTCCAGAGAAGCAGGAATCGTCAATGCCTCCGAAAGTCACAAAACTCATCTTGTTCTCACTAAAGAAGAGAGAGAGGACAGCAGAGAGATGTTGAGTGGTTGGTTAAAGAGTTGATAGCAATTGCATAAAACATTGCAACAAGACTGCAAGTGGGGAACTCTGGAGTAGCTGAGAAGTATGTTTTTTCACAGTGGTCCTAAGACTGTTGTCATCTATTTCAAGAAACAGAACAGAATGGTGGGACTCAGTGCTGCTGTAAGTTGAAATCAGTTTACGTTTTCCATGACACTTAAACTCTATAAACCTGATTCTCCCCATGCAAATTTTCCAAGTGTGGTTCTTATGCCACTGGTTATGATGTTCCCAAAAATGTGTGGTTTGTGACTAGGCTTAAACACCTCCCATTTTTCACCCAAGGCTTGCCTGGAGTTTGGGAATTCTGATGGAGACATCTCTGGGAACAACTGCTGAGAGACATGGTATACAGGTATGTATCTTGCTATAGGCGAAGGGGATCTTCCAGCCTCAATTTATGAACTGAGGTAAAATGAGAAGAGGGCCTGAGATATCAAACCATGATTCATCATGTTGTCAAAGACAGGGATGGCTGTAGACACAGCGATGCTGGGGAAGGCTAGGCCCGGGATACCATCAAAAAGCACACAGTAGAAAAAGGAACCAGCCTCACTCTCACTCAGGCCAATGGTCTGGTTGCTGACCTGGATGCTTCCAACCTTGTTAGAGAAATGGAGGGAATGAGACATGCTGCATTCTGGAAAAATCTGTCCTTTCCTACCAAAGGGAGTGGGGAATCTTCTGGAGTATTTCAGAAGTGTGCAACCTTCTCTGTTCCTCACATGAGAACTCCGAGATAGCTCAAAACTGAGCTGTGAAGAGCACAAAATACAAAGCTCAGCTGCATCCCACCTTTGCAAAGAACGCTGCTGAGGAGAGGGCAGGGGAACAGACACTGCCTACAGCAAGCGGCTAGGGCACCTGCTCGGCACGGGGGTACGCTTGAGTGCAGGTGGCTGGGAGGGCTGAATAGCTCAGGCTGGGTGGTGAAGGTTGGTGACTGTCTGTTTTAGCTCCGCTCGGCAGCAGAGGGCACCAAACAACACGCACAATCTCTGCACGTTCTCCAAAAGAGGATTAGGACTAACTGAATGGATGAATTAGGACACTTCTGGTTCAGGTTAGCCGATTACTGATGCAATTGTGGCTAGGTTATGGTTAATGTTCAACAAAATTCCCAAAGATTTTTGCTTGCGTTCAGCTTTCAGTCCAGAACAATATAAGGTTTTAATGTCTGTTGTTTTAATGTCTGTTGAATAATGCTTGATTTGACTTCCTGCGTATAGAAACCTTTCCTGGGCTCAGAATGAGGCCGGGCTAATCAGGTTTAAATGGCTCATATGCAACACCAAAAAAAGCACCTAGCAACTTCAGAAGGCACCCTTGACAGACAGGGTCCAGTTCATCTACTGTCACCTAACATTGGCAGTGGAGGGAACATTTTATTAATGTTTCTACTGACAATAATTTGGGGACAACTTGAACTTGATTCATTCCGTTTAAAAGCAGCTTGCAGGCTGCACAGCATCTGTGCTGCTCCCACTAGCCATAGCATGTGGTGTTTCTTGTCTAGCTGACAGGACAAAAAAGGCAGATGAGGTGTGTGTCCTTACGCCCGAGAAAGGGAAGGAAAGGAACGCTGCCTACAGAGCAATGCCTTGGTGCTGCTGTTTGCTCATATGTAAAGTTTCTGTATCTATGTAGCAACCTTGATAAGAAATGCAGGAAAGTACAATGGAAGTACAAAGGAAGTATTTGGAAAAATTTGTTCTTTCCCGCTTTTGCAAGGACTAACACCTTTACAACCAGATCCCTTCCAGTGGGAAGGAGAGAGTGTTAGGGGACAGAACTTGCTTAAAACAAAGTGTTTCTAGTGATTTTAATTAACAGTGGAGAAGAAGGAGAGGAAATAGAGTTCACAGTCACTGGTTATCATTATACTTGCGTAGTACCAAAGAACACTCAGCATCGGCTCACACTCTAGACGCTAGACAAACCCAAAATGATAGTCCCTAATTCAGAAGCATGTAATTATTCAGATCAAACACTAGGACAGAAGATATTTCACTGGGTTTGGAGAACAGGATCTGGAGCTTTCTTTATCTTTGTCCCAAGTTTCAATCCAGACATATGGTGGGGAAACTGGCTTCCTTATGGAAACTGGAAGGGAAATATGCTACTTTTCATCTCAGTGTTACAGACATTCATCTAATCCCATATCAGGATGGATACCTGAAGATCTGGGAGCAGAGCAGGCTTTTTCAAAAATTAATCATAGTTGAGTGAGATGTAAATGCTCTTGATGGTTCTTCAGGCAACTGTTATGTTCCAGTTGGGAAAGATACAACTAAGGAACCTGCACATTTTATGGGGCCACTACTGCTGGGAAAGTGGGGTAGAAGATGTCCTGCTCTTCTGGACAAACAGGAAGTAACATGACTTAGATCCCAGGGATGAAGAAGAGCAAACCCTGAGTGGCAGTAAGTAAATGCCTGGAGTAAATCCCAGATTGATGTCCTAGTGTATGGATTCCTGTGCAGTTCTGTCAGGAATACAATTGCCACAAGGCTTAGGAGACGATCTCCTAAGTTATACAATAAAGCCTGATGGCCGTGTGCCTAGAAACCTAAATGGGAACTGTAAGTGATTAGACAACAACATTTACGTTGCATTTAACTTCATGTTCCCAACCCTGTGGGATAAACAAGACTGCATAGGAATTTTCAGGCTTTCTGTGTGGCTAGGGACTGTGATGACTAAGATCAGGAACAACCTTATCAAATGGATCTGGTGCTGGGCAGAACTATCTTTGCTCTATTGTTTAGGAAAATATATCCGTTCCCAGAATTTTATGTGCGTAGGCTTGAAGGGCTGAGTCTGAAAAATTATCTTACTGAGATATACCAACACTGTATCTTAGTATTTACAGATATCTTAGTAATTACAGATTAATGAAGGAAATTTATTTTCTAATCCCTGTTCCATGTCTTTCCTGTCTCTTTCATAAAAGGCAGACTGAGAGGTGGGAAGTTTGGTTTGACACTCCTAAGGCATCCTATCCCACAGAGATATTCCTGACCATCTGGAAGCAGCGCGGATTAGCCCACTGCATTACTGTGTGTTCTCCAAGCAACACCATAGTGCCTCTCAGTCCTTAATCAGAGCACTCTCCGCTGCCTCAGTGTAGGTGTGCAACACAGAGATGCATCTCTGGGAATGCATTTTATACGTTATTTGCAGCTCTCCTTTTATACCGTAATTTAGAATCTACGTTTGTGCAGTGGTCTACAGTGCAAGCCAAATTAACTGCAGTCATGCCAAAAAGGGCCACCAGGAAAGAGGGCTTTGTTTCTATCTTCAGCAGTAGGCTAGTAGTTAGGTCAGTAGTAGTAACAGTAGTTAGGTGAGAGAGCGAACTTGGGGCTGGAAATAATATACAGAATCACATTTTAAAAATCCACCGCTTTCAGAATTTTTTTCTTCTACTGAGAAATGCCACAAATTTCATTTAACTACTGGGCTCAGAAGGGATAGTCAACCAATACTGCAAATGAATTTGGCTAGTCAATAAACAAACTGGGAAATCTGAATAAGGATCAGGATTGCCAAGTTGGACTCCTTTACGCGAGAGGGTCTTTTTGTACTGTTTCCATTTTATCCCAAAACACTTTTTTGATTCGAGTTTCATTTTCTAAGGGTAGCAAGACTTAAACCTGACCTGACTGATCTGTGGCTGGATACTCCTTCCTGAAAATGTTTTACTCCAATCTCTCACATGCTTTGTCCTGGGCTACAAGGGCTCTGTTGAGTCAGAAGAGCACAGCTGATTTAAACCCTCTAATTTGGTACTTAATGTAATTTAAAAGCTCAGCTATTAAATATACCCCAAAGCTGAGAACAGTTGCTGAACCTCAGAGATCTTCGCACTGCATCCTTGTTCTCATTCCATCTGTTTTTTGCCCTGGCCTTGCCCAGCTGCCCATGTAAACCTTGTGTTTGCAGGTGCTTGTTCCTGGCAATTGGTTACACTTTGCTTCTTTTCAATGTTCTCAGCGTATCTCAAGACAGGCAATCAGTAGTCTCGGTTTTGAGTTTAGGTGCCTCTGTTCCTTACAGGGGATTTTAGCCTCCTTCAGTTTGTATTCTCACGCCCACTCTTGCTTGCAGCAAGAATAATTGCCATTCTTGCCACTTGGCTGTTTCAGTCACTCTGGCTCAAGATGCTTACTGGATATTGGCCTTTCTGCCTCGGGGTCTTTCATGTCATAATTCTGATAAAGTAACTGTGTGATGTATCATAATCATCAGTCAAAACTATAGGTCTCTTTTACAAATTAATGGTGCTAATAAACAGATAAATGGATGTACCCTTCCATGTGAACCAGAAAATACCAATTTTTCAAATTTTTGATTGCTGGAGTAACACTTGATCATTTGCATGGGATACTTTTCCATTCTAGATGCTTCTTCCTTCACTGTGAAGAACAAATTTGAACACAACTTTGTATATCCTTCTGCTCAATCCTTTGATGTAAATTCTTAATGAAACGTGCTTCAGTCTTTCCATGTTCATAGAGTCTGCTTCTCAAATAAGCCTTGAAAATATCCATCTCTCTTTGGAAAGTCAAGTCCATTCCTTGCAGTAACATTATTCTGACCTGGTTATCAGCAGTGCTACAAACAAATCAGTCTTTGATTAGACCATATGGTACCAGTCTGCGTTCATATGACTCATACTATACAACAGTCAAGGGTTCTCACATGGTGCTTGTTTCCTGTAGAGAAGAGAGGTGCCTTTCCTAGGAGACGTGTGCCGGGATCCCAGTACTTTTGTATGACCTTGACCAACACTTTGCAGTCTCCTTCACATTCCTCAGTGCTCCTGAGCCTGCCTCACCTTGCAACATGGAGGTCATCCCCATCCTAAGACTGCTGTTAGCACTGCTTGCTTACACAAGAATATGGAAGTATGAGCAAGCAGAAAACCGGAGGACAATAGAGGATCCGGACTCCGGATCACAGCTTTGTTTCACACTGCCAAAGAATTTTCCTGTATTTCATGCAAGGAAGACCTAACACAGGTATTCAAGAGATTTAATTTTATTTCTTGGTTCCAGCTACGTCACCTGAAATAAAGTTGTTGTTGTTGTTATACAATTTTTTGACACATTGCAGGGGTCTGTAGGTACTGCATCCACACTGATATTTCAGGCCATAGCTAAACAGTCTATATTCGTTATCACACCTCTGCTGCTCTGTCCTCTCTTTTTGTTGCACTTCCATCAACCTTTATCCCCTATCTCCGGTTCTGCTCTACCTTTACTCCCTGTTACCTCTCCATGCTCATCTTGGCTCCATCCCTTTACCTGGGAAGGAAGTTTTATTTTAATTTTCACTTCTCATAGGGCTGGACTTATCAGGAATATAGCGAGAGAATTCCAGGTTACTTGAAATGACAAGCATTTGAATGCTTGGGACACCAGCAGCTATTCAGAGCAAGAGGACCTGCAGAGGATAATGTAGCTTCAGAGTGGATCGCCTTGCTCTTAGACCTCCTTTCTAGAATACAAACTGCAAAGGAGGCTGGCTACACGGAAGATCCTGGCTGAGAGGCTTTGGTGAGATGGTGACAAGACAGGATTGGTCTGCACTGCTTCAGTTCTAACCATAAACCCCGCAGCAGCTTAAACCTGCTACTCCTGAATCCGAACCAGTTGGCTGCGCTGTACACAACCTAAGATATGTTAAAAGCCCTGCTTTTAACTCTGTTGCAAAGATTGATCTTTGTCTCTGCAGTCTTTCTCCTTTCCTAATGAGCTTAAGACAGGTTAAAAAAAAAAAAAGTCAGTAACAACAGCTGATACACAGAGTGGAGCTGATGTGGAGACTTCTGTGAATCGATGCACAGGAGAGTCACAGCGCTGCTGCTACCAGTCCAAAATCCGACGCCCCCTCACATCCAGGTCAGCACGTGCATGTGCTGTTAGACACGAGCAAAAGAACCCCGCGCTTTACCACAGCCGCGTTTCTGGGCTGACACATGGAGCCGACAAAACCGTTGCGTGCAGTGCTCCAGCTCGCTGTGGAGTCAGGCACTAGCACTGGCTGCGCTCAGGCATTCTCAGCGGTGTTAACTGTGATGCACTGCTTACATTTCGAAGCAGCCCGTTTTTATGAATCGGCTGTCATGCACAGCAGTCATGACAGGGGCGAAAGGGAGGTCCTGAGCGCAGAGTCAGGCAATTTTAAGGAGAGCAGCTGGGGGAACGGGGACGGGACGAGGCCCTGCCTCAAGCCGGGGCCTGGAGCAGGGGGCCCGGCGGGGCGCAGCCCGGACGGGGACACCAAGCGCTCCCGAAGCCACTCCCTGAGCCATGAGGGGGGCCTCCCCTGGCCCGCAGCCAGCCGAGGGGAGCGCGAAAGCGGCGGCAGGACACGACGCCGCCGCCGCCGCCATCAGCCGCGCTCCCAGCCCGCACAAAATGGCGGCGGCGCGCGGCGCGCTCCCCGCCGGCGGGCGGGATGCACCATCCTGGTCCTCCTAAGCGGGGGAGGGAGGGGGGGCGGGGAGGGTGAGCGCCACTACCTCCCGCCCCCCCCCCTCCGCCCGGGCACGGTGGTGCCACCCACTTCCGCTCCCGGACCGGAACGCGGAAGCGTGTGGCGAAGGGAGGGGTGCCCGGCTCTCGGAGGTGAGTCCCGGTGGGGAAGGAGGGCGGGGAGGAGGGTGCTGGTTCCGTTACCGTTTCGCGCCCCCCCCACACCGGCTTTCGCCGCTCCGAGTCTCGCGAGAGGAGGCGGGGTTCGCGCGCCGCGCCGCCCCCAACGGCCGCGGCGGGGGGCGTTTCTTCCCCTCGTCGGGGACCGCGCCGGCATCGGCGGCGGCCCTGAGCGGCGATGCGATGCCCCGGCGATGCCCCCCGCGTCGCCGAGCCGAGGGCGCCGGTGCTGCGCCTCTCTCCGAGCGCGGGTTCAGGGGGAGCCGGGGAACGCGGCCTCTCGCGGAGGCGCCTCCCCGCTTGTGCCGCGTCTCGGCGCGCAGCGCCGGCTCCCGCTGCGTGCGGGATCGGCGAGCGGCCCTGCCTCGTGCGGCGCCGCGCTGGAGCCGTAGCAGCGGCGGCGGCTCTGCCCCGGCCTTGCCTTGCGCCCCGCAGAACCTGCCCGCCCGCCCGCCCTCGGCCTGCGCGGCGGCGGAGAACCGGCTTCCCCTTGCCGCTCTTCCTGCCTTTTCTGCCTTAACGCCCCGTCAGCCTTATTAATGGGACCCCCCTCCCCCCATATAAGCTCGTTTCTGATGGCAGAACGGTGACATTGCGTACGTATGTATGTATGTATGCACGTGGTGTGGGAGCAAATTCCCCTGCCTGGTTTTACGTGGTTATTCCTTAAATGGGTTTGGCTGGGTTCTGAGCGAAGAGATTTTGTAATCCCGAACGTGAGCTTGTCACTCCGCGTTACTTGCAGAGACTGATGTGACACCTACAGAACGATATCTTTGAGATGTTTCACTTGGATGGAAGGTAGAAGAGCCAGCAGCAGTTAGGACAACAGAGAAGTCCCCATCAGCTGTCTATTTGGTATGTCTCTTTCCCTCTGGGCAGGAGTGCACTGCTCCTTTGTTTCACTCCTGTTTTTTGTTGTATGCAGCTGTATCACACCCCACACCTTTCCTAGAGCCCATGACATGAATGTGTAATATTTGCTGAATATTATGAGGCAGTCACAAGGTACTGGGAATAAATCATGGACAGTAGTGCAGCCAATCTGTTATTTCATTGATTTTAGTATTATTCCACTGGTTTTCAAAATTGCAAGTATTGAATCAAATTCACTGTGTAGAAAGTATTAAATAATAGCATTATTCGTAAGGGTAGTACCAACAAGCAAGGGAAGCGATGGCACCATGTAGCTAAAAGGAAAATGCATAAAATGAGACAGGAATTGAGGAACTGGGGAGTTAGAGATGCAGAAAGACACATGTGACAAAGGTGATCACATCAGTGTTTGTGGATCCTAAGCATGGATGGATATAAACAGATCTAAGAGATTTGCTTAGCAGAACACTAATATTGAATGGGACAGTGCAAAAAAAGCCAGCCAGCTGGAATTTGAGAATCAGGATGACGTAGTCCTAGTATAAAGTGGATGTGAGTAGGTGTTTCCTTGACAAAAATGTCTGGCACACACAAGTAATCTTTGCAAATACTCTGTGAAAAGGAAAAAATCAGTTGCCAAAGAAGTGATTAGATATGTTGTGTTTTTCTTCTCACTCTGCCCTCAGTCTCGCTGCTTCTTTATAGCATGGAACTGCCTTAGCATAGTTGTTTCAAGTAGTTTAGCAAAGCTGTTTTAATCCGTAATAGAATTAGTATCTATTTAGAGTTGACTTTAGAAAGCCTAGTCTTTATTTGACTTCCTTTCCCCATCTAAGGGGTTTGCAGTTTCTCTGGGAGGATGGATACGCTGAAGAACCGGACAGTGGAGGAGCTCCAGGAACTGCAAGACAATGCGGAGGAGATTGAGCACCTGGCTTTGGAGTCTAGGGAGGTATGGGTTAACTCTGCTGCAAGGGCAAGGGACGGCTGTTCTTGGTTAGGATGTGTGGTCCCTCACTGGCTCTCGGATCTCCTTTCTCAGGTTCAGGAGCTGCAGCTGGAAAGGGAGATGGCTCTTGCCGCTAATCGGAGCTTGGCCGAGCAGAACCTGACGTTCCAGTCGCCACTGGAAACCGGGCGTACTGACCTCTCCAACAAATATGAGGAGCTGCAGAAGCTAGCTGAGCGCTGTAAAGAGCAAAAGGCAAAACTGGGTGAGCATTTCCAAATCTTGCGCTCTTTCCTGTGAAGCCGTGTGGACTGTAGTTGGTGCAACGTCCTTCCTTCTTGCCTCTCCCCGCGCTGGCCATACTGAGCAGACTGAGAAGCTCTTTAGACAAGCAGGGCGGTGGCAGAAAGGACCCTATTGTATCTAAAATCTATTTTCTCCCATTTCCTGGTCAAACTCCACCGGACAGATTAAGGATGCTGTCTCAGCATAAAGCCCTTCCAGTGCAGCTGTGGTTAAGGTTCTTTTCTCTTCAGATTTTCTCCTCACATCAACATTTTCCAAGGCAGGAAGGCTCCTCCTGTGAGAGTGAGGAGGGGAACAGAGATGTGACAGAGAAGAAAATAGCTCCTACTGCTTTATCCGTTGTGTGTCTCACATTGCAGAGCAGAGCTGTGGAACAGATGACTAGTGCAGGCGCTGTATGACAGGGCTATGTACTAATGATTCTGCCTTGTTTTGTGTTTCACTTTTTGCTCTGCTCCTACTTCTCTTTCCCCCAGAGAAATTTTCAGCAGCGTTGCATCCTCAGACCTTGCTGGATCTTCTGCAGGTGGAAAGTCAGAAAATCGAAGAAGAGTCTGAGGTGAGCTTAAGATTTAAATTGATCAGTAATTCAAGTGATTAGTCTTTGAAGACTTGCAGTTGCGCTCCCAAGCCTAATCCCTTAAATCAAGGATTATCTCTTTGTAGTTTGACATTGTTGCTGAAAAAAAATGGTTTGCCCTTTCTTTGCTCTTGTGTGGCACAACGGTTCTCTACATGTCTCTGACAGAGACGTAAATCCTAAACTAGGTTTGGGGGGAGAAGGTGGAGGGAAACGGTACTCATGCCAAAGCTGTTTTATGTTCCAGAATATGGCTGAGAAGTTCCTGGAGGGTGAGGTACCCCTGGAGACATTTCTCGAGCAGTTTTCCGTTATGAGGAAGTTGTCCCACTTGCGCCGGGTTAGAGTTGAAAAGCTTCAGGAGATACTGAAGAAGTCAGAAGTGTCGCAGGAGCCCAGCAGAGACTCTCAGCAGCATCTACCTCCTCACGTACCTGGGCCTGCAGAGCAGCAGAAGCCACAGTCCTTCCCGTCTGGGGCACCTTCCTTCCCTTTGCCCTACAGTCCAGCTCCAGGCATGCCAGTCGGCCCCACAGCCCACGGAGCTCTCCCTCCTGCTCCTTTCTCTGGAGCCCCCGTCACTGTGGGACACGTTGCTTCCTCTCAGCCCAGCACCCAGCCCACCTTTCCCTATAAACCTCCTCCAGGTCCTGGATACCCGCCGGCACAGGCTGGTGACCTGACACCGGGGTATCCCAGGCCTCCGACCGGAGGCTCATCTTCGGCAGCAGGCTACTCTTGGTCTCCGTCCCGAGGCCCGCCTCCTGCCCCATCCTTTCCTGGCTCACAGCCCCCCTCTACTCCCCCCCCGAGACCGGGGTACCCTCCGTACTTCCCTCCTGGGGCAGGGAGGCCTCAGTGCCCGTACCCAACCCAGTCCCCCCTGCCTAGTTTCCCGATCCCCCTGCAGCCTGCCTATCCCTCTGGTCCATCCCCTCCCTTTGCGTACCCCCCACTTCCAAACCCGCAGCGCCCTGCTTGGCCTGGCTACTAAATCAGGACTCCTGGGCTGCTCCCTCCTCTTCGTGGACGGAGGAAGAAGAAGGAATTGAGAGCATTGCTCTTAGGCCCGTCCATGTGTTAGCATTATATAGGAAAAGAGGCATGGCTCTGACGTGAGGCAGACAGCAGAGGCACCAGGGGTCGGTGAGGCTGATGCTGTCTCCCTGGGCTGCATCTTTTTAGGATGGTCGTGATGACTGCTTGTCGGCTGAAGTGGCCACTTACAGATCAGGTAGTCTAGGCTCTGAGATAAAATACAAGCAGTCATCTAGATTCTCAACTGAGATACATGGGAATGACGTGCACTGATCGCATCAGCTGAGAACCTGACTCCTCTGTGTGTGTGCGCATGGGTGAGCGAGAGACTCTTCTTTGTATGCGTGTGGTTTTCTCTCTCTCTCTAACATATGCAGTATAATAATTCTAAGCCTTTTCACAGGTGTTCAAAAGATGCAGTGGGAATCTTCTGACGGTATTTCTAATACTAAATGCTCATTGCTTCCCTGGGGCCTTCCTGGAAATGAGAAACAGCCAACCAGACTGGCAATCGATTTGTAATTTGTCTTGGCAGGGAGAAGCAGCTAGCTAGCCTGTTGGGATGGGCCAGGCCTTGAGATATGTCTGGCTTTTTTATGCTGGTGCAAAATAACTTCCAGACCAGCTCTACTCGAGCCATTCCCAGCCGACTGGGAGGTCAGACTTTCCTCATCGCTGCCTCCGTCTGCCCCATGAGTACCAGTCTAGTCCGAAGCAGAGGTGGCTCCCGACTCCGCTGAGTTCAGGTATTCCCAGCTTGCCAGTGAGCCTCTTTACCACTCCCTCTTGTCCAGCGCAGGAGCTGTTCCCTGCCTGTGCTGGTTGTGCACTATCTCACCGAGGCACCAAGGCTCTGTTAACTCCCTGGAGCTCAACACCTGGGTATTATGTGGGTTTGTGAAGTAAACTGCACCGACGTGATGTCTTGGGAGCTGGTGTTGCTTTGGGGGTAAGGAGGCATGTGTCTCGGGTCATGGGAAGCTGGGGAAGAGTGAGGATCGGATCGGTACCTGCCATCTGGCTCTTCACAGCTGACCTCCGGTAGAGTTCTGTGAAACACAGGGCCTCAACGGCCTGCCGCTTTCTCTGCCTCTCTCCTCTGGTGCCCTGGGGGAAAGGGGGGTTATTCTGGATGTTAAGGGCTCCAACGTTCCTCACGTCTCCCTTCGCTCCTCAGGAAACACTAGATAGCAGAGTGAATGACAAGTTTTTAATGGAAATGGGATTAGCTTTGCTCAGCACTTTATTCTCCGAATTCTGCTTGTATCCCCCTAAGTTATTTATAAGGAAAGATTACTAATGGACTAGATGAAGATGAATGCCTTTGGGATTTGATGGAAACAATTCCATATCTGTGGTTAATTACAATAATAAAACTTGATAAATTGCGTGCAGGGTCATGGCAGTGATTGTTTTGGGAAATGACGTGGCATCCAGTTGATATTTTCTATTGATTTTTTTTTTTAATGCCCTTTTGGTGTCCTTACACCAACTTTCTCTTGATGTTGTCAATAAAATCTTTCACCCTCTTGCAGGACCATCTTCTTTCTGAGCCATCTTGCTTGCTCTCTTGTTTTCGTCTTTCCGAAGGGGCCTGCTTGGTCAGGGCTTTTCTCCATCAGCTGGTCTCTTCCCTCCTCTAGCACTGTTTCTCATGCATCCCCTGTGCTGTCATTTCTGTTCTCCATTTTCCCTTGCTAGTTGGGAAGTTGGTGCTCTTAAGGAACAGCATTTGTAGTGTGGGAAGGAAGAGAACAAGACGTAATTACTAGAAAACCGATTTTATTACGACAGTTATTGCTTATTAAATATATCAGGTTTGTTTTCAGTATTTTTATCCTTCCCATGCTCTTCCTGTGTCTGTGCTTTGTTTTATGCGTCTGCACAAACCTCACGCTCTCCCGTATGCGTTCGCTCAAGCCCCACTCACACGTGCACAGGCAGGATCCCAAGCTAGCCACTCTCCTTCAAACGTCTAGGCTTCTAGCGAGTGGCAAACGCAGCCAAGCTTGCATCTTCACAGCTTGCTAAGTAACTCGAAAGTCAAGGATATGGCAGTCTTTTTCATGACGTTCATCCCCATGGTATCTGAGAGCTTTGTAGACAGCAGCAGATTTCGCTTTCAGTCTGGCCCCGCTGGGGTGAGGAGTGCGGTTATCCTAGTTTAGAGGGACGGAGAAGCAGGCAACCCCCTTCCAAACTGCTGTGAACGTTGTGGCTCTGTTCTCTCTGTGCAGACGCAGGGCCTGCTGCTACCCGTGTGCCTTTAAGACTCATATGAATAGCTTAAAAAAATCCCACCTTGTACTCTCCCAGGTGGGAGGCCTAGAAACAAGAGGGTGAGTGAGATGAAGCTTTCTCGGAAAGGTGCTCAGATACCAGGGTGATAGCAGAGCGCCAAAGCCAAGCTAGACTAGGCCAGAGCTGAGAGATTTGTGATCAGTGCTTGTCGCAAGCAGATACTGATCTTCAGCGCCTCGAATTTGGGCAGCCCAGAGTGAAGCGCTCGGGTTTGAGGTTCAGCCGCGAGGTGCGCCGGCAGGTTTGGCTCTGACTTTAGCGGGGGCTCTGAGAACGCTCCACAGCTGGAAATCAGGCTGGGGAGATCTCCAGCTGGCAAAGGTATTCCCCAGTCTCCCTCCCTGCAAGTGGGACGAGAGCCGTTACATCTCCGGGGGACGGGACGGGACACAGAAAGGCTTTCTTCCAAGATGATCAGTGCAGAATTCTCAGGTGTTTGTCTTCTCTTTTGTCAGTTTTGTTCATTTTTTTTCCCCCCGTACGCTGAATCCCACCTCTGTCTGCAGGGCAAGCAAATGAGCGATGTAGAAAACAAGACTGATGTTTGCCAGAGTCTAAGAAGCCGCAGGCAGGCTAATCCAGCAGGTGCTCGATTTAGCTGTCGTGCACACGAATGTCCTGTGATAGCTTTGGGCGAGGAGATAACAGGAGAGGAGAAGATGGCTCAGCCCAGGAAGAAAAGGGCACCTGAGGGGGTCTTACCTCTCGCAGGGAAGTCACACTCTCCTGGCAGAGTGCAAGTCGTAGTCGCTATCGGAGGAATTGTCTGGAGGGTTGGAAGATCGGGATGCGCCTTCCAGAGCTGTGAAGGGAATAAACTGTGGCGTGCTCCATATCTCCCTGGGGTCCGCAAGGAGAGGTGGAAGGGCTGGGGAGCAGACTTCCAGCCCCGGAGCAGCCTGTCGCCTGGCGTCGACAACAGCGGCGGCTGCATCTCGCTATGACGTGGCTTTCCCTCCAGCGCCACCAGTCTGATCGTTCCCCGCCGACGCGTGCGGGAAGGGCACGCGGAGAAGCCGTTCCCTTGTGTCCTCCTCGCTGCGCCTTACCTGGATAAGCTGACAGGTAGGGGTTCTTCTTGGGAGGCTGCGCGTAGTCGTTGTCCTCCCCCTGTGCTCTCAGCCCCTCGGCCCGCGGCCTCAGGTTGACGGTGCTGGTGCGGTGGAACGACACTGGAACGGACGGCGGGAAGGAGCGAGCGTTAAGGACCAAGGAGGCGGCTCGCGGTGCCAACCGCTTCAGCAGAAGGTTGAGAGTCCTCCCGTCCTCTGGCCCGCGGCCACGGTCTCTGCTCGCACCCAGGCACGGAGGCCTCCGGGCGAGCCGGCGGCGCGGAGGGGCTGAGTAAGAGCGGGATGGGGCGCGCACGGGGCTCAGCCCTCCCCGCTGAGTCACCGGGGCGCCGGTGAGTCAGAGCGGCAGCGGGCGGCAGGAAGCCGGAGCGGCGGATCCGTGCGGAGGCCGTTCGCACCGCAGCCCCGCCGCCTGTGTTGTGGTCCGGCGGCAGCTTGGCGAGAGCGACCTCTGAGCGAGCCCGAAACCCGGGTCCCGCGGCTGGGAGCGGGGGCCGGCTTTCGGAGGATGCTGATGGGCACGGGGAATCGGGAGCGGTGCAGGGAGGGACCGCCGCCACCCGCCTCCCCTCCTTGCCCCTTGCCCACCCGCAGGTGCTCCTCACCGTTTTGATTGAATCCCGTGGGGCCGATCCACTGACGCTGCTTCTTCTTTGAGACTGGAAGGGGAAGGAGGGGAGGGTGGTGAGACAGGACCTGTCTGATCTCCCCGGGGAGCTGCCTGATCCCTCTGCCAGAAGCGGGCTGCATCTCCCTTTGGCTGCTTTCCCCCACGCGGCTGCTGCCCGCGGGCCCCGTATGCCATGCCAGATAATCTGCTGTGCCCGGTAATCCCTCTGCCACGTGGCGAGACCCTTTGGATGCCAGGCACGGCTCGCGGAACATGGTCCACCTGCTCTTTTGTGTCTGCGCCACGTTTAATCCTCCCCGCAGCGTGCAAAATGCACAGCGCTGCCCGATCCGAGAGGCTTTTTGCGTCAGCGCCGCACAGGTCGGGTGCAGGGAGACGATGGGAAAAAGGGATTTGTGCCACCGAACGCCGGGGCAGGGCTGGTCCCGCGGGAAGCGCCCAGCCCCGGCTGCGGAGGTCCGCCGCGAGAGGCTGGCCGGGGAAAAGCACGTGCATCTCTGCGGGCGTCAGGGCAGATGCAAGGCAGAGGTGCCGCGGGACCGGCAGTTCCGGCTCAGAGCTCGTCACCTACTTTTCTTCATCAGCCTCTTGTAGGCGGGGGGCCCGCAGAGGAGCAGGAGGATGCCGAAGAGAACCAGGGCCAGGAAGATGCTCACGATGGTGCCGGCTCCCAGGCCAGCAGCAGGCGGCTTGGAGTCCTGGCCTGGGGAGAGGGTGGATGGGCGTCATGAGCTGGGATCGCCGTCTCCCGGCAAAGACCGGTGCTGGGAGCCGCGGCAGCCCGGTCGCCCCTGCTGGGACCGCGGAGGGGAACGGAGGCTGTCCGGGCAAGGATGTTGCTGTGCCGTGCCCCCTCGTGCCACCCGCTACCTGCAGCCCCGGAGTCACCTCCTCCACCTGCCCCCAGACATCCGCAGGGGCAAATCCCGGCTCTGCCAACCCGGCGCGGCCGCGCTGTTGCTTACACACGACGCCGGTGCGGGAGCAGGTCCGGAGCCCTCCGCGGCCGGCGGGGCAGAGGTGGAGGTTGCGGGCGGCGCAGGCGATGCCCATCGCCGGCGGCTCCTTGAGCGCGGAGCTGGAGGAGAGCTTCCCGCACCGCAGCTCCTGGCACATCTGCTCGGCCCGCTCGGCCCGCTGCCCGGGCTCGTCGCACAGCGCCTGCCACCGGTCCCCGTGGAACACCTCGATGTGCCCCTCGCAGGGCGTGAGGCCCCCCGCCAGCCTCCGCGTGGCCCGGGGCTGGGAGCCTGCGGGAGAGAGGAATGGAGCGGCGTCGGGGCACGTGATACGGAGATTTCCTGTTTTGTCTTCGCACGAGGAAGAAAAAGCGTGGGAGCGGGTGGGTGCCCGAGCGCGGCGGGGCGGCCGTGGGCACTGCTGCCCTCTCCTCGCGCGTGGGACAAGCAAGCCGGTCCGAGGGAGGACGTGCAACCCCCCCGGCGCGGAGGAGCGGCTGCCTCACCGGAGCAGACGACGAAGGCAGGCGCTTTCCCCCGACGGTCGCTCGTTCGGTTGAAGCAGTCCAGGACCGAGCGCCTCTTGCAGGACCTCTCCATCTCCCACCGCACCGGTAAGTGGCTCCCCGCCTCCGGCACCGTGCTGCGGTCGCTGATGAGGCCGCCGCAGCGCAGCGCCTCGCAGATTCGGGGGGCCAGCTCGGGCCAGGCGCCGGCGTCGGCCGCGACGGCGCCCCACAGCCCCTGCCGGTACAGCTCCACGAAGCCCGAGCAGCTGAAGTTCCCGTCCACCAGCCTCAGCCGGGCAGCCCCTGGCGAGGGGACACACACAGAGAGAGAGAGAGAGAGAGCGGCTCGTAGCCGGCCGGGACGTCGCTTACGATGCGCCCGCTTGATCGGAGAGGCGACCTCTCCACCTGCGAGCGCAACTCTCCTTGCGGCACGCGCCGCGTCCCCGGGGCATCTCGCCGTCCGCGTCCACTGCCGGATGTGCGGCACCCCGGCCACCCCGCTTGCCGCGGCCGCCGGGCCGGCGAGCCGCTGGCCCCTCGTGCCATCGCGGAGCTGGCGATCGTCCCGCTTGCCAGCACCCGCGCGGTCCGGACCTGCCCTTCGGCGCGCTGGGCAGAGGGGACAACCCGCCGCTCGCCGCCCCGTATGCCCATCGAGGGGACAGTGCCGACACAGCGGCCGCCTCCCGATCCTGCTGCATGCGCTAAAACGGGCGAGGCTTAATTGCGCCGTTAACGCTGCAAACGGCGTTAATGAGACCCAGGGATCCCACTGAGACGCCCGTGTCTCGCGGGGTCGCGTCGGCTCGTTTGCTCCCCGTTTTGCAGCGGCGCCCGTCGCCACGCCGCGGCTGGCGGACGCCGTTTCGCCGTGCCGTGGCCGGAGCAGCCGGCGGCGCAGGCAGGCGGGGACGGGCTCTTACCGGCAGGCTCCGGCGTGGTGGTCTCGGGCGCCGGCGTGGGCTCGCTGGTGGTTTTGGCCGGCTCTGAAATGACAAGGGGAGCACCAGGTGGGGCCAGGCGGGCCACGGGGGTCGCGGGGGCGGCCGGGAGGGGGGGGCAGGCAGCCGGGCTCACCGCTGCAGGTCAGCGTGGCGCGGTCCGTGCAGTTGGTCGGTATCCAGCTGCACTCCGCCAGCGGAGCTGTCTCCCTGCACCCCAGCAGCCTCATGCACGCCTCCTTCCCGCGGGAGAAGGTGACCTGGAGGTCCTCAGGAGCGGGGGGCCCGCAGCCCAGATGCTTGCAGACGGCGGCGGCGGTGGCCGTGCGCACCGTGTCCTGGGTCACTCTTCTCCACTGGCCCTGCAGCTTCACCTCCAGCGCCCCGGAGCATCGGCAGCCCGCGCCAGCGAGCCGCAAGGCCAGCTCTGCGGGGAAAGCACAGGCGTTCGTTGTTAGGGGCTTTCCTCCTCTCCCCGCGAGCTGCTATCTATCGGCGTGTTTCCCACCGTGCGGCGGTGCCCGGGTGCCCGCCGGCACGCGGGAACCGGGCGGCACCGCTGCAGCCGGCAGGACCGGCCTTTGGGAAGCCCTGGGCTGCCTGTCATCCCGCTGCAAGGAGATGCGCCCGGCTCCTGGGCACCGGCGTGCTCTGAAATGGCAGCAAGGGCTGCTCGTGAAATGGGGCAGGGAAGGAAAATGCACGGAGAGGTGCGGGCGTGAGCACAGGCCGTGCTGGCGAGCCCACGTCCACGGGACCCACACGTGGGCTCTGGGCACCCGGTGTGGGGGGGGGGGTGGCCCAATGTCGACACTTACCTTTGGGGCTCGGAGCGGCTTCTCCGCAGCTGGAGAGGGCTGCAAAGGAGAGAGACGTGAGTTGCGTTCCTGCCCCCCCCCCCCCCGGCCGCGACGGGGCCGCGCGGGCTGATGGCACCTCCGTCGCGGGAAGCATCCCGTGCAAAGGGAGACACGGATGCGAAGAAACCCCCCGGACCATGCAGTGTGCCCTGAGCCTTTTGACGGCGTGACACCCCCCCCCCTCCCCGGTAGCACTTGCCCAAAGGGATTTGGGGTCCTGCTCGTATTAAGCACATCATAGCCTTAAAGCCCTCCGAGAGCCTGCTCGCTGGCTGGATCCTTGCTGAGATGATGGACCGCAGAGCCCCAGCGCCAAGCTCTCGGTGAGCGACACACGCTGAGGAGGGTGGTCCAGAAACCCCAGCGCACCCGCACAGGCTCCCCACGGCCCAAAACCTGCCCTGGGAGCCGCCGTGCTCGGCGGCCGCGGCCAGAGCCGGCGCGCGGAGCCCCGCCGTGTCTCCAGGGGTTGGGGGCACCGGTGTCTCCAGGCTGTCACGGGCTATTTCTGCCCAAGGTTTACCGATTCCCGCGGAATCTCCTTGGCGCTCTGCGTGGTGCTTGGGTGCCACATAGCTCACGGGAGGGGGAAAATCGGCATCTTTGCTGCTGCCGTCAGCCCGGACCCCTGGTCTCTAGCTTGGTTTAACATACTGGGGTTTCTGCATCATGCATCCGCCCTCTTCCCTCCCAGCGCCATTTTCCTCAGTCATAAAAGAGCATTTTTCTGGCTTTCTTGGGGAATCTGCTCTCACCTCCTCCTCCTCCTCACGGCTTTAATTAAAAAAATATATATATATGAACGACCTCATGTGGCTTGGCCGTACTGCTTCCTGCCAGGCCAACTGCATGGTGGACCTGTCGGCTGGCATCGCTGCGGCACCGAGCGCCACGAGGACCCGGCCTCCGGTGCACGCCGGGCAGGAGCGAGCGCCCGCAGATACCCTTCGCCGGGCGCGCTGCGCTGCCGGGCCCGACGCTCGCTCGGGAAGGAGACGTTAACGCACGAGCTCCCGCGGAGCCATGCCTGCAGCCGGAGAGCTGAACGCCCCCGAGCATCCAGGTGGTAACGTAGCGCTGGGGGCGGCGGCGGTGGTGCCCGTCCTGGGGACCGGGAGGCCCCCTGGGGTTTTGGGGGGCCGGCACCCACGTGGCCCCGGCTGCGGCATGGCCCCCCCCCCCCCCCCCGGGTTCGCACTTGCTTCGCTCCCGGGCTGCAGCAGCCCCACGCTTTCATCCTGGTTTTTTTGGGTTCAAAGCCCCTTTCTCCCTGCCCTAGCCCTTCTTCCAAAAGCCATCCCAAACCACTCTTGCTTGGGGGGGTGGGTGCACGGTGTCCCCGACCCCAGCCTGTTTCCCTGGAAAAAAAAAAAAGCACTTGGGCTTGGATCTAGCGCAGCCCGCGGTGCCAGAGCTGGACCTTCCTCGCCGCGGCGTTGAGCCCGAGCGCTGCCTGCGCCCGCGGGACCCTGGCACGACCCACCGGCCCCCGAAAGGATGTCCCCGCGCAGGGTACTCACCCCATGTCCCCACGGCGAGCAGCAGCCCCAGCGCGGGATGCCGGGCTGCCATCGGGACCGCCGGCTGCCTCCTCCGCCCCGGCGCTGGCGGCTGAGCGGGAGGCGCTCGGGGTGCTGACGCCTCTGCTACCCGGCCCGGGGAAGGGCGGTGGGGGGGGGGGGCACTGGGAGGAACAGGCTGTTTTTCCTCCCTCTGTGGTTTTTTTGCGTCACATTTTGCTCGTTTGAAGTCTGAACCCGTCAGCTTCCTTGCCGGATCCTGCAGAATAAGAAAGAGAAAGAGCGATGAGGAGAGAAGAAACCCAGAGGACTTGGCCCTGTCCCCGTCCCCATCCCCGTCTCCATTCCCATCCCATCCCAATCTCCATCCCCATCCCTAGCCCCATCCCCATCTCCATCCCCATCCCCATCTTCATCCCATCCCCACCTCCATTCCCATTCCCGTCTCCATCCTATCCCCATCTCCATCCCCATCTTTATCCCTGTCCCCCATTTCCCATCCCATTTCCATCCTCATCTCTATCCCCCTCTCCATCCCCACCCCATTCCCATCACCATCCCCGTCCCCATCGCCATCACAATTGCCATCTCCATCGCCATCCCCATCCCCATCCCCATCGCCATCCCCATCCCTGTCCGGTGACACTCCAGCTGCCTCCCTGGGTGAGACTGGCTGGAGCAGCCTGGCTCTGGGACCCTCCAGGGCTGGGGTCGCACCGAGCCGGGGAGGACACCAGGGGTTTCAGGATAGTCGGATTAGGCAGCAAGCTGCCTTCAGTGGGGGGAGAAATCCCAATTCCAGCAGCAGGTCCCTTGACTATGGGTGTCGGTGAACTATTTCCGTGCAGGATCATGCTGCCCGCAGAGCCGACGCCGGATTTCGGTGGGGAAAACCAGTGGCTGCCACTAAACTCGACGCCCCTGGCTTTGAGGGTCGGTCCGGGCTGGGATGCCACCCGGAGAGACATGAGGTGGCTCTTACGTAACGCCGGTCCCCAACAAAAACAGCCTCCCCTGCTTCAGCAACACTTCCCCTTGCCCTCGCCAGCTTTCTTCTTCTCTCCCCCTTCTATATTTACTCCCTTATCGCCGCCTGCGGTCGCCAGCCGAGGTGAGCAGCTTTGCGGCTCCGGGGCAGGAAATCTGCAGCGCCCGGCGCTGCACGAGCCGCCGGCTCCTGCCCCGCACCGCGCGGGAGCCGCGCGCGAGCGGCCCGGGCTGGCCGGCCACGTGCCCCGCCGGCAGCACCCCCGACGCCAGCGTGTGGCGTTTGCCCCTCGGCCGGCGACGGGTGTTCCTGCCCCCCCCAGGATGCGCTGTGACGGGTCGGGCTGCTCCCGTTTCTCCCTGTTAATCCCGGGAAACTGCACGGCCCTGCAAGGGCACGTGGGGAGGGAGAGGCGCTGATCGGTTATGCTCTAATCAGTCCTTCCGAATCCGGGTCATGCATGCTAACGAAGAAGATGACTGTTTTTCCATTGGCCTGGCGACGTTTCTGCGAAGGGGAGAGGGTTATCACGCGCGCCTGGATGCCGGACCGCTTGCTGTGCCCGGGGCGGGGGGGCTGTTCGATGAGGTTAGCAAGCGCCGTCCCCCTCCTCGCACCCTCTCCGGTCCCTCGTCCTAAGGCAAGGGCTCGCTGCGCCTCGCTGCCTCCTCCCCGTGACCCACAGCGGCAGCCCCATCCCGCCCGCTTGGGCATTGCCCTGCGACCTGGTGCAAGGGCTGGCCGCTCTCCCCTCGGGCCCTGCCGAGCGCCGGGGCTGGGGGAGGAAGGCGGGAGCAGCAGGGCTCACCCTCCACCCCGCATCCCCAGCCACGCTCTCCGAATCCGCGGCTGTGCTACCAAGCGCCCAGGCCCCCCCCCCCACAGCTCTTCTGGGAGTTTCCTGCCTCAAAACTAGTGCTGGGCTCAAGATTTTCCACGACTCAAGAGGAAGTTTGCTGGGGCAGTGGGTGGGTGGCAGGCGGTGGGCAGAGATGCTCGGGAAGGACAGGCAGAGATGGTCAGGGAGGATGGCGGAGATGGTCAGGGAGGATGGCGGAGATGGTCGGGGAGGATGGCAGAGATGGTCAGGAAGGACAGCAGAGATGGTCGGGGAGGAGGGCAGAGATGGTCAGGGAGGACGGCAGAGATGGTCGGGGAGGATGGCAGAGATGGTCAGGGAGGACGGCAGAGATGGTCAGGGAGGACGGCAGAGATGGTCGGGGAGGAGGGCAGAGATGGTCAGGGAGGACGGCAGAGATGGTCGGGAAGGACGGCAGAGATGGTCAGGGAGGACGGCAGAGATGGTCAGGGAGGATGGCAGAGATGGTCAGGGAGGACGGCAGAGATGGTCGGGGAGGATGGCAGAGATGGTCAGGGAGGATGGCAGAGATGGTCAGGGAGGATGGCAGAGATGGTCAGGGAGGATGGCAGAGATGGTCAGGAAGGACAGCAGAGATGGTCGGGGAGGAGGGCAGAGATGGTCGGGGAGGACAGCAGAGATGGTCGGGGAGGATGGCAGAGATGGTCAGGGAGGACGGCAGAGATGGTCGGGGAGGAGGGCAGAGATGGTCGGGGAGGACAGCAGAGATGGTCAGGGAGGACGGCAGAGATGGTCAGGGAGGACGGCAGAGATGGTCAGGGAGGACGGCAGAGATGGTCGGGGAGGAGGGCAGAGATGGTCAGGGAGGACGGCAGAGATGGTCGGGAAGGACGGCAGAGATGGTCAGGGAGGACGGCAGAGATGGTCAGGGAGGATGGCAGAGATGGTCAGGGAGGACGGCAGAGATGGTCGGGGAGGATGGCAGAGATGGTCAGGGAGGATGGCAGAGATGGTCAGGGAGGACGGCAGAGATGGTCAGGGAGGATGGCAGAGATGGTCGGGAAGGACGGCAGAGATGGTCAGGGAGGACGGCAGAGATGCCCCATGCCAGCATGGCACGGGGAGGTTTCTCAGGGGCTGGTGACCCTCCGCTAGGCTGCCCCATGCCCAGGGCTCTCTGCTCGCTCCCGCTGGAGCAGGGGATGAAGGTGGTGCACCGGGTGGGAGCACTCGGGTCAGGGAGGACCGGTTGATCCCCGTGGGTTGCCGAGGAGGCCAGCATCAGCACTGCCTCCACATCTGGGTGTTCTCGGTGGTACTTGGACCCCTTGCTGGCTGCCGGGTCTTTGCACTGGCTGTTTTCAGCCCTGACGGGTAAGTCCTGCTCATGCAGCTTAGAGGGTGTTAGGAAGATGAAGCCAAAATCACAGCAGCTGAAGGCATCTTCCAAGTCTCGGTTATCATTTCTAATATTATTCACGGGTGGAAGCGGGCAAGGGTCAGGTTTCTGAAAATTATTTTTACTGTTTTCTAGCTGGAAAAGAATTTTAAGAAGTGCAGAAGGAGTTTTTCCTCCCTATTTCTCACCCCTCTTGTTTTTCTCCCTTCTGCTGCGGTATAACGACAAAGAGGCAAACACACGCTGCTATCCCACAGGGCTCTTTCCACGTTGACCACCGGCTTTCAACACCAGAGCGAAACAAACATTTTGGCTTGATGAAAAATAACAATTCCTGCAAAATTTTCCCTCCGTGAAGCAACACTCCTTTTCCCCCCATGACCTCCGTGCTGGGAAATGCCCCGGTGTCTGCTCTGGCTGCACTCCCGTATGATTTTTAGCCTTTCTGATCCCTGTTTTCAGCCAGGTTTTATCACCCGTGAAACACAAGCAGCCTCCTGGAAAGCAGCTGGCGCTGGCGGTGTTGCTGGGTCGGTAAGTCTCCGGGCTAAACGCTTGCTCTTTGGTAAATATTCGCGCCAGAGCGCTCCCCCCGTTTGCACGTCTGGCTGCGCTTTGCAGCAAGGCGCGCGAAGAGTCGATGGCAGCCCTGCTCAGTTATTCACGGCCGCGTCGCAGGGCGGAGGAGCGCGGGCTCCGGGGCGGTTTGCAGCCTTTCGTCCCTCCTCACGTGGCGGCTCGAAGCAGCAAGCCCGCCACGAGCGCGTCTGCACAGGCAGCGCGTTTTGATCTCCTGCAGGGTGCCGGTTTGCTGCAGTTGCACGGTGCTGTGAAGCGCGCGCACGCGCGCTCGGGGTGCTCTTCGGGCGATAGGACGTGCTTCGCTTTTGGGTTGCTGGGTTCGTTGCAGGCTCACGCTGAAACAAATGGGTTCAGCAGCGCCGGACCTGCTGGATGAGGAACGTGCAGGGGAAGCAGAGCCGTCGGGAGCGGCGGTGCCTCCTCTCGCCCGGGCCAGCGGCTTTCGGCCGCCAAGGCCGGGCTGGGAAATCCCTACCGAGCTGGGCCTGTCACGCAAGATGAGCTTCTGTGCCAGTTGCACCAGTAGCTCAGCCAGCCCTGCGACAGCGAAGTCTGGCCCTGAGAATCCCAAACCTTACCCTAATCACCCCAAGGTGCCTAAATCCTGCGGGATGCATGGAGGGCGGCAGGCCAGGTCTCCCCTTGGAGAGGAGTTCCGACCTGGAGGCCAGAGCTGCTCCGAGATGCTGCAGGCAGCGTTCGCTCGCCGGCTCTGCTCCAGCGCCCCTGCAAGCTGCCCGCGATGCACATCGACCCGGCCCTTAATCTGGGCGCGAGAGGAGGGCATCGTCTATGCGTTGTGACAGATGGTGACAGTTATAAAACCTTTCCAGGGGGGTCGGGGACGGGCGGAGTGACTGGATGTACTAATGCGCTCCCGGCCCGCGAGAAGCAGCCATTTAAAATGTAGGAGCTGCCTTCGGTGTGAATATGAACCGGCTTGTTAGCTGTTGCCGTGGCGTTATTATCCTGGTGATCACGGAGGTGATTTTTCCTTAGCGCCTGCCACCGACACGCGAGTGCATTAATAACTCCACTGCTGGCGGAAGCGGCACTTCGCAGCAGCTGTCGAATAAACGTTTGGCCCTGACGTACCGCTCTCGCGGCTGGAGATGGCCCCTCCGCCCCTTCGCCCCGAAACCCGGGCAGGAACCGCGGACCCCCCGGGTGAACGGAGCGCCCCGGTGCTCCGCGCTGAGGATGCTGTCGGTGGGGCCGCGCCGGGGACGGGGCAATGCAGCCGCTCCCGGACGTGCTGGGGGGGGGGGGGGGGGGCCAACGCGGCGCCGACGAGCACCCTCGCAAACGCGCGGGGGACTTTGCCGCCTTCTCCGCAGCCTCGAGGTCCCATTCCACAGCGCCTCGCGAGCTTGCCCGGGCGCCGATGCGCGAGCAGCACGCTTTTCCCCCCGCAGCCCCTCGGCCCGTGCCCCCAGCCCCTGCGCGCTCGCAGCCAGCCAGCCAGCCGTTTCCTGGCGCTCGCCTCTCTTGTCTCCTCTCCCCTTTGTCTGGGAGCGGCGGGCCGCTTCGTTGCTATTTCGGTGCTTCCTCCATTCTTGCGGCAAGCGGCGCGGCCCTTTTGTTCTCGCGCTGCCGGGGCCGCTCGCCTCGGTAAACAGCTGAAGGATGTGGCAGAGGGGGGCAAATTTTCCACTGAGGCGGGTTTGAACCCGCGGCTGCGAGGTAGGTCCCGGTGGGTGGGCCCCCCCCCCCCCCAAAAATAAACCCACAAAAGGTGCCCGCGGGCCCGCCAGCACCGCCTTGTGATGAGCAGGGGTTCGGCGGGAGGAAGCTGTCCTCGCAGGAGGGAAATGGAAACCCGCAGATGGGCAGGTAGATAGGAGCCGAGGCAGGGAGATGCGCATCGCGTCGGGGTTAGGTTTTCCAGTGGAAAGAGCTGTGCGGGGCACAGCGGCACCCTGCGCTTCGCTGTGCAGCGGAGCGCCGCGGGGCTACCTGGAAAGCCCTTGGGGCACCCCAAGGATGCGGGGGAAGGAGGGGGCCACCGGCTGCAAGGGCTGGGCACGTGTGGTCCTCGGTCCCCACGGGTGATTACTGGGTGCTGCATTCAGTCGGGGATTTTGGGGGGCTTGAGCTGGGCTGGGTACAGTCACTGAGACCACCGGTGACCGATTGCCCTCGGCTCTGGGTGACGTTGCCTTGGGCTCCTCCTCAGGCTCAGCCAAGGACAGGGACCATGAGGATGGAGGAGATAGGACGAGATGGGATCCGGAGGGACACAGCTGTGCCATGGACTGGCCCCCGGCTGCCAGCATCCCTCGAGCACCCTGGTGAGGACTTATGGGCCCATGTGTCCCTGGGAGCAGGGCCCGGGCTGTGGAGGACCGTGGCCTGGCAGGGGATGGGAAAGCCCAGGGTGGGCTCTGGCTTCATCGCTGCAGAGCCACTGGGTGTCAGGGATGGTTAGGGAACTACCAGCCCAATCCCTGCCACCCCACATCCCTGCCACCCCACATCCGTGCCACCCCGCATCCCTGTGACCTGCATCCCCTCCCTGCTGCGGCAGGCTGCGGAACAGGAGGTCTGTCTTTTCCCACCATGCCCATGCCCAGTTGGGGAGCTACCTGCCATGGGCTCCTGGCCCTGGGCAGGGGAAACCACATCCTCCAGCAGCCGTGCAGTGGTGCACGGCAGGGAGAAAGCACCCTTCCTGCAGCCCTGACCTCACCGCCTGCCTCCAAGAGCTCTTGGAGAAGATGCTCCTCAAGGAGGAGAAGGTGCCAGGTGCTTGGCATGTGCCTGCAGCTGGGCTCCCCGCTGGAGCTTGCAGTGCTCAGTCCTGGCTCAGGGCTGGCTCTGACCGGTGCTTTGGTAACGCTGCTCTCTGGGTCCCTGAACAACAGGGCACAGGACTGGAGGAAGGTGCCTGGAGAACCAGCCTTGCTGTGGGGATAGTTACCAACCACCCCAGCCACCCACGGCCACAGGACACGTTGACCTGCTTCAGCTACCCACTGGGAAAAGCTTTTAATTGCAGCATGGAGCCTGGCATAGCCCCCCAGCTCGCCTGCTCTGAGCATCCCTGTCCTATCCAAGCGTGCCGCTGGGTCTGGTGTCCACACTGCCTTCCCCACCCCCAGCATGGAGGAGGTGTCCGGAGAAGATGCCCAGAGGAGATGGCCACAGCGAGATGCCAAGTGGTCCCACCCAGGAGGCTGTGCCCTCCTTTGCCATCCGTGGAGCCGTCTCAGCCCCCCCACCGCAGTGTACCCCCACCCACCGCCCAGCTGCTCCACAGTACTGTGGGCATTTGCAAGCAGGTCAGGTCCAGGCCGCAAGGGATCGATTTCTGGGGGATGTGCTGGTTCCTCCTGGGGCAGGTTGGTGGCTATGCCTGTCTGTCCAGGCGTTGGCCTGGACTAGGGCTTTCTTCTTCGGGTGCTAGTCCTGTGGTGTCGGAGCAGCCGAGACCCCCTTCCCTGGAGCTGGGCAGGTGGAGGGCAACGGGCAGCCCAGAGATGGCCAGTTGCCAGCCTCAGTAGGCAGAGGCCTGGATGTCATCGTAGTCGCTGCCCTCGGAGGTGTCAGGGTCCTGTGCATGTCCCCCTGAGGGGCAGGAAGGAGCTGGCCAACCTGCAGTGAAAAGCCAGTCAGGGAGGAAAGGGCAGGGAGCTGGGGCTGCAGGAGGAGCCTCCGTGTTGGATGCTGCGGGGGCAGAGGTGCTCTGCAGCCCTGCTCCTGTCTCCTCTGCCAGCACGGCATCCTCACCAGAGCGTGCAGGTGGGTCCCCGGCTGGCTCCGCAGCCTGCACGTTCTCGTACCACTCCCCCGACGAGGTGCTGGAGCTGTCAGCAGGATTAGGCTCTGCAGGAGACATGGGCACCCAGGGGTGGGAGAGCGTTGGGACAGGGACAGACGTGTGGGGCGTTCCCGGGGGAGCTGGGAAAATCAGAGTCTTTTACTGGCCTCTTCCATCCCTGTTCCCATCCTCTGGGGTTTCACCATCCCCTGGGGTCTCACCATCCCCTTTCCCCTCCCTGTGGCTTTCTCCATCTCTGCTCCCATCCCCTGGGGTTTCACCATCCCCTTTCCCCCTCCCTGTGGCTGTCCGCATCCCTGCTCCCATCCCCTGGGGTCTCACCATCCCCTTTCCCCTCCCTGTGGCTGTCCCCATCCCTGCCCCCATCCCCTGGGGTCTCACCATCCCCTTTCCCCCTCCCTGTGGTTATCCCCATCCCTGCCCCCATCCCCTGGGGTCTCACCATCCCCTTTCCCCTCCCTGTGGTTATCCCCATCCCTGCTCCCATCCCCTGGGGTCTCACCATCCCCTTTCCCCTCCCTGTGGTTATCCCCATCCCTGCTCCCATCCCCTGGGGTCTCACCATCCCCTTTCCCCTCCCTGTGGTTATCCCCATCCCTGCTCCCATCCCCTGGGGTCTCACCATCCCCTGGGGTCTCACCATCCCCATTCCCCTCTCTGGGGCTGTCCCCATCCCTGCTCCCATCCCCTGGGGTCTCACCATCCCCTGGGGTCTCACCATCCCCATTCCCCTCTCTGGGGCTGTCCCCATCCCCATCCCTATCCCCGGAGCCTCGCAGCCCCGCTGCCCGAGTGTCAGTGCGGACCGGCGCCCGGTTCACCTGCACGGGGGTTTTCGGTGCTGCCGTGCGCGGGGGGTGCTGCGTGCAGGTGGGTGCTCTCAGCTGGGGGCTGCGGGCAGGCCCAGGGGCACGGGGCGGCCGCGCTGCTGTTGCAGTAGGGCTCTGTGGAGGCGGACGAGCTGGAGGAGCTGCTTGCTCTGCTGCGGGGCCGAGAGGGCAGCGCGGCTGTCCCTGCATAGCATCGGGGATGGCATCAGCCTCTGGGCCACCGCTTGCCCAGCGCCGTGCCTGCTGTGCATTACGGGCAGAGGAGCAGCCTCACCAAGCAGGATCCCCCCCGCCCCCCAGGACACCCCCCAGGCCCTTCGTACCCTCTGCAGGGAACGGCCCGGCCCGGCTCGGCGTCAGGGAGAGCGACTGCTCCCCTGGCTGGCGTCGCAGGGAGTCTGGGCGAGAGAGGAGGAACGGTGCATCAGCCCCGGCGCGGGGGCCAACGAGGGGCTGGGTGGGGGCATCGCCACGCTGTGGGGCTGGCAGCCCAGGGTGCGGAGGCGGACGCTCACTGTAGAAGGTGGAGAGGGCCACGGGCGGCTTGCTGCTGAAGTCGTAGTGTTCGTAGTCGGAGTCGGAGTCGGAGTCCTTGTCCGCCAGAAGGGGCGCGACCGGCAGGTCTGCGGGGCAAGACCCCCGCCAGCCAGGCCATCACCATTCGGGATGTCCTGCCCCGTGGCCCTCGAGCCCGAGGCCGGCTCCCCACCACCACTGGCTGAGGACGCTCGTCCAAGAGGAGCCCTGCAGCTCGTGGCGGGGCTGTCCTGTGCTGGCAGCGAGGGCAAGGGACAAGCCAGGGGCTGGGCTCTGTCCTGGTGCCTCCTGGGGACAGGAGGCATGGGGGGCAACCTGCCGGACCTACCTTGTTCTTTTTGGAGGCTGGGGGGCATCTGCCTGTAGTCGTTGGAGACCCCGGAGGGCACGTCAGGGCCCTGAGCACTGTGGGTCACCAGGACCGGCCCGGATAGCAAGGAAGAGGACACAGTGTGGGCTGCAAGGACAGAGGTGGGGGGGATCCCTTCTCAGCTGGCCTCGGGTCCCAGGCCGCCCAGCTCCCACGGCTGAGGCGAGCCCCGGGAGACCCTGACCGGGCCCACAGCACTGCCTCTTTTGTGGGCAGACGCTTCAGCGCACGCTCCCGGAGGGCTCCTTACCGTTCATCTTCCTCATCCTCAGCAGGGTGATGATGAAGGCCAGAGTGGTAAGCAGGAGCAGCGCTCCGAGAACCAGACACAGGATGAAGAGCGGCATGTGCAGAGGGCTCCGGGCCGTCTCACTCAGGCAGTCCCCAGCTGGGAGGGGGTTGCAAGTGGTGAAACAGAGAACAGACACACCTCGTGACACCTGGAACTCCCCTTCCCCTCCCTGCCCTCCCCCAGGCTCAGCGGCGATGTGGGCGAGCCGGATGCTGCCTGCGAGCCGGTGCTGCCGCACATCTCTCCCCGGGCAGAGATTGCCACGGTGGCCCCCAGACTCAGGCCATGACTGAGGCTCTGCAGCTGGGGAAACAGGGACAGGGCTGCCTCTGCCCTGCCTACTCACTGCTCAGGCGTGTCACGCTGCTTGGTTTCGGCGTTTCCATCGGGGCCGGCGTCTGCAAGCCCTGGGAGCCTGGAAGGGCCGTGGAGAGGAGGGGAGGCAGGAATTAGCTGGGGTAGAAAAGGCAGGGTTGCAACTTATTTTTATGGGGGATCCACAGCTACGAGCATGCACTCAGCCTCCGGGCTGGTGCTCAGCCCCGTGGCCAGCCAGGAGCACGGAGGTGGCCAGTCCTCAGGGGCGGTGTCGCCTACCAGGCAGAGCTGGAGACAGGGGCAAGCCGGATGCGATTCCAGCTCCTGCCCAGTTCCCCTCCCCGGGGCTCCCCCTCGGCTGCAGAGGGCTGTCACATACCGTTGCAGATCACGCCGGCTGCCCGGGACTGGTGGCAGGGAGCTGACTTGTTGTAGGTCCACTTGCAGTCGGCCAGCGACGGCTGCAGGCTCGTGCACTCGTAGAGCATCTTGCCGGGCAGCGTGTGGTTGAAGGAGGGCCGCTCGAGGGGCGGCCCGCAGCCCAGCATCTGGCACAGCACGCTGGCCTCCATCTCATACCACGTGCTGTCACACACCGTGCTCCACGTGCCCCTGAAGAAGACCTCAACCCGGCCCGCGCAGCCATCCCGGCCCCCGGAGAGCTGCCACTGCTGGTGCTCTGCGGGGGAGAGGGCAGATCTCGGGGATCAGCAGGAACATGCGTGCCTGCATCCCGCACGGATAAACACCGAGGGCTTCCTGCCAGTGGGATTTACCCCTTCTTGGCGGAGACCAAACCCTGCTAAGTCTCTCCTGGGCAGGGCGTTGTCCCTGCGGGACATGGCGATTAGGGAGAAGGGTGCCCGGGCACCAGGGACTGACCTGAGCACACCACGCCAGCATCCTCCTTGTGGCTGCAGTCGTGCTTCTGGGTGGCAGGGCAGTCCCACAGATGCTCTTCGTGCCCTTCGCAGCTCACGTCATCCAGGAGGATGAGCCCGCTGCCCCGGCCGAAGGAGGCGTTGTCCCGCGCGTGCAGGGCCCAGCCGCACTGCAGTTGCCGGCACACCACGTCGGCGTCGGCGAGGTCCCAGGCGTCGTCGCACACTGTGCCCCACTCACCCGCCTGCTCCATCTCCACCCGGCCCTCGCAGCGGCTCCTCCCGCCGGCCAGCCGCAACCTTCTGGGACCTAGCGGAGACATCCAGCTTGCACTAGTCCCGGGACCGACTTGCAGGAGAGCTTGGGCGATGGATGGGGCAGAGTCCCACCTGAGGGGCACTGCTCTTACCTGTGCAGGTGACCCGAGCCAGCCCTGCTCTGCAGCAGTGGGGCATGGTGGCCAGCTTCAGCAGGCAGGGCCCCCTCTCCCAGCCGCTGCAGTCGGCCGTCACGGCCGCGCAGACGTTGCGTGCGGAAGGGATGGCTTCGTTGCTGAAGGGAGCTGGTGCCGCAGCGGGAGCACCTGCCGCACTGGATTCCTCTGCATCTCCGCAGTGCAGATGCTTGCAGAGAGCGTGGGACGCGGCGATGCTCCAGGACTCCTGGCACACTGGTATCCGCTGCCCGCGGTGCAGCGCCTGCACCGTTCCCCCACAGGGGCTGCTTTCGTTTGCCAGGTGGAGTGAGGCCATGCCAAGGACACCTGCGTGGACCACGGCCAAGCGTGAGGATGCAGGAACGCTCTCCCCTCTGCTATGTAGTGATGCCCCCCAACCTACCCATCTGCAGGAGCTGGGGACCTGCAAGCCCTCCCACCTATATGCTTCCTTCCTTCTGCACCAAAACATGGTTACACGTGCTTGGACATCCCCCAGGCTGGCATCCGAGGAGATGAGCCCCAGAAACGCATACTGCTCTGTCTCGCGGGCATTGACCTGCCCCCCCCCCCCCCCAGGGAGGCAGGCACTGAGCAGGGATTTTCCTTGCCCCTCCTGCTCTCACCTGGCTCCGCAGAGGCATTTCCAGTGATGCTGCTCTCCAGGCTGGTGGGAGGCCCTGTTGGCTTCGCTTGGGCTGGAACAAGGAAGGAGCAGTCACGGCATGAAGTGAGATTTTCCAGGGTCGAGAGCCTGGCAGGAGCCTCTGTCCCCATCCTCTTGCTCGTTCCCCTCACCAGGATGTGCACTGAGGCACGGGGCAAACCCCAAAACTTTCAGAGGCACTGTGTTAATGCCCAAGAGGAGTCGGATCAGAGGGAATCCCCCTCCAACCTGCAGCTGAGGTGGAAGGTATGGTGCTGTGATGGCTGCACTGATGGACTGTATGCATGCCTAGAGAGAAGCTGAGAGCTGGCAACGGGAGCGATGAAGGCAAAAGCAGTAGCTAGGTCAGTGGATATCTGGAGCCAACATGAGAGCTGGTGTTATTGCCGGCCCCACAAAATTGCACCTGCTTGTCCCACGTGGGAATTTGGCCCTACATGTGGGCCAAGCTCACCCCCATCGCAAGGCCAAGAGCCAGTCTGAGAACTTGTTTGCTGGCACAGGCTGTCTCCCTTTGCTTACCCAGAGCTCTCATCTGTGCGAAGTCCTTGCCAAGAGAAGAGCTCGACCCTTGGCTTGGGATACCATGGCCAGCTATACTAGTTATGCTGGTTCACCCCTGTTGAGAAACTAGCTTGGGAGGATGAATTAAGCCATTTGCTGGAGGAGCCTGCAGTTTTCTTTCCCTCTCACTCATTGTCGCACAGCCTTAGCCCTGTGGCGACGGGAAAGGATCCCTGCTGAACCCTGGCTTCTGCGTCTGCCAGGCCTGGCTGCCAGCCCTGGGACCCGGCTGGGAACAGGGAAAGATTTGGGAGCAGAGAGGAGCCCAGCAGCAAAGCCCTCCTCCATGCATGCAGCCAGGCCTCCGCAGGTGGCATTGCATGGACAGGAACCAAAGCGCGCAGCTGAAAAAAATCCCTCTCAGCAGTTATTTATTTGCTCTGTCTTCAGCCCTGCTGCACCGTGTTACCCCAAAGAGTACTGCTACCCGGCTTTGGTTATGATAAAAACCTTCCACCGTGCAACAGCAGGGCTGTCTTGAAGATTTCCACCACCACTTCCTTTTCCCTGGGAGTCTGAGTGATCTCGTGGCCCCTCTCTGTTCCCTTTTTTCTGCAGTTTTTCTTCCAGCCCTCTGAATTTGTAAAACTTGGAAAACACAGCCAAAGGGAAGCATTTGGACTGCTGAATAGTTTTGGCAGGGCAAAGCACCGAAGTTTTTTGGAGGGAGAAAAGCAAAACCACCTTTTTGGCTCTGCTCTGGTTCTCACAGTAAGGCTCGGAGATGCTGCAAGCAGCAGACGGCATGGCTGTTGCAACTGCAGGAGGCAAAGCAGGCGGCTGTCTCAGAGCTCCCGTGCGGGCTGCTGGGTTTGCTCTCTTGCTTGCAGACGGCAAGACAGAGGGACACAGATCCGTTAGCATGCCGGCATGCAAATATCCGAGCCGTGTCAGCACCTCGCTACGGTCGCTCATGCACAGGGGCTGCAGCGCGGGCAGGAGCGGAGCCAGGATCTCGCTTCCCGTCTGCTCTGGCACATCATTCGGGAGCTTTGCTGCAGCATGGTTGGAAACTCCCCCCCCCCACACACACACACACCCTTGCAAACAAACCTGACTTACTCAAAAACAGATTTTAAACCAACAGTAGCAACAACCTGGCCCAACCAAACATTAAAAACAGTGAGTCAGGCCTCACCCCAAATAGTGAAACCAGGTTAGAAGAGGCGGGTTTTAGGAGATAGATAGTTCTTTTGATTTGATTTCTGGTCTACAGCTCAGAAAGATGAATTCAGGGCCCTTCTCAAACTTTCCTGAGAGCTCAGAAATTTGGCTGTCTTTTTCAGCGAGGAGCTCATGAAGTAACACGGCTCAAGGGGCTGGTGTTTCCCGGTGAAGGAAGATGCCCCACCAGCTACCACGAGATGCATGGCAAAACCCTGACCACTGCAGGCCCGCACCCGAGCCAGGCCACTTTCCCTTCCTGCTCGTGGAAATAGCTCATCCGAGGTGTGACTTAGGACCCGTCGTCTCAGGTGCCTGCCTGGAGTCGCTGCTGACCCTGGGAGGCCAAGGCACCGTGAAGGTGGAGGTCGGCTGGGCTGGTGGGTCTCTCGTGCTGCTCCGCTGCCTCTGCTCGGCTCCTGCGCCAACGGCCCTGTGCAGCCCAAAGTGCCTGCGAAAGGGAGCCCTACCGCTTTGCCCGGACAAGGCAAGGACCTGGAAAGAGGCTGCTGAAGGAAGGAAAGTCTGTCAGGAGAGGCAGCTAGCTTGTGGGGTTGGCTCTGGTAAATGCTGGCCTGAGAAAGGAGAACTGTAGGGTAGGACAGCAGCTCCGGGGACCTAGGAGAGGGGAAAATCCACCACCGACAGTGGGGTTAACCTGTTGCTCACGCTCATGCAATTTCCTTTCGCTGCAGAAACTCATCCCAGGAACTCATGCTGCTCAGAGAAATCCTCCATTAGTGGCTTTTCCTTTGACTCCTGCTGAGTCCAGGGCAGAGACCTGGCTCTGAGGAAAAGCACGGAAAAAGACACAACCCTGAACCTGGTCCCCAGGGCCCTGCGTGCCTGATGGAGTATGAATATGCCCCTGTGGCCACCAGCTTCATCCTCCGCACACCCTCCGAGTACCACGGACGTGCCCAGCTCCCGTGCGGGGACAGGCGGACCCAGCGCTGGCAGCAGCACGGTGCAGCCGTGCGTGTTGCGGCTCACGAGCCCTGCCGGAAGGCGACGCGGAGCCAGGGAGATGACAGACAAAATGGTAAGCCCTGGGCTACCACAAGATGGTGGCCCCGCAGCGAGCACAACTGGAAGCACTGTGACAAGCTCCTGAGCTGGTCTCCCAGGCTGCGCTGCGCTTGGGTACAAGTGTTCTGCACCCCTGAAACTGAATCCCTGGCTTCATGCGTTGGCCTTCCCGGCCCAGGGGCTGAAAAGGTCTCTGAAGGCAGGATGGGGGAGACGTGCCTGGAGGGCCAAGTCTGGAGCAGAAAGACACGTTTTGAAAGACCCGTTTGTAGGACAGAGGGAAGCAGAAACTCGATCTAAATGTAGAAACACTGAGAAACTGCTCACCGATAGGAAAATTCAGCTGCGAAGCAGCATCATGAGCCTGGACCGTCTCTGCTTGCCAGCCTGCCTTCCAGCACACACTGCGCTCCTGGGCTGAGCGATAACCTCTCCACTGCCACAAGCGTAAAGCACTTGGCATTCCCATCTCCCAAACCCGCCTGGCTTTCATGCCGAGGGCTCCTTTGCGGGGAGGAGCTGCTAGCACCCGAAACGTGGCCTCCCCGCTGCCAGGACGAGGCTCAGCGCTCTTCCCTGCTCTGCTCAACCCGGGGCTTAGCGCAAGGCTCTCCCGCCTGTCCCCAGACCCCAGCAAGCTGAATAGATGTCACTGTCACGGCAATTTAGTTTTAGATGAAACACTTTTATCTCTCCCCGCTGGCGGGTTGTGCCCCGAGGGCATGGTATCATTTCAGTCGCGTCTCTCTGATTCTTTCCTCCCTGTCTTGCTGTCCTTTCTCTCTCCCTTCCCTTTAATTTAACCGACATCAACAGCCCATTTCAGCAAGGGCTTTAGCAGGGAGCTGACAGCCCTGCTGAGCTCCTCGCTGGGCTCTGATGTTTATCACCAGAAAAAATACACAGCCTGACTTTGCTGTTCAGCTCCTCCTGGGCAGAGGATGTATGCCAAAGGATGAGGCTAGGTGTCTTTGCTGTAATTGCAGTTGAAATCATGCTATTATTTATTCCCCTGATAGCAAAGGGTGCGATGCAGGGTTCCTTGCTCAGCCCCTGGAAACAGCATCAATGCGGAGTGCGGAGAGCTCTTCTTCCTACAGTCTCAGCCAGGCCAGTGCACCCAAAATAAGTGGCCGGAGTAGAGCTGGGACCAGAGATGGACCTGGGACCAGAGACAGACCTGGCACCGTTCCCTTCTCTGCTGAAGGCCTCAGTCTGGGTTCATCTCACCTCACATGGCTGAGGTGCTCCACCAGGAGCCCAGCATGAGCCGCTGGAGGTGCCTGTGCCATGGTGAGCTAGGTCCTGTCCTGACACTCCTTTCAGCAGTGCAGCTGCAAAGGGAGATGAGACCAACCAGCCAGGCAGGACCAGTCATTTCACGTCTGGCCATGTGAATCCTCTGCTTTGCCTCAGTGGCTCCCCAACCTACGGCAGAAACTGCTAGCGCTTGGCCACCTCTCAGGGAGGCACGTCAAGATGCATGAGGAGGTCACTTAAAAAATTTCATGGCAAACCAGTTGAATGAAGAGAAATGTTGTGTGTCGAGTGCCCTGTATTTCATACACCACTTGTCTTTCTGCTCTGTGCTCAGATCGTGCCAAATAGCTTTGAGCTACTGATCCATGAGAGGCTCCCGGCTGCAGTGTACAACACAGTGCCAACACTGGACGCGCAGGTCAAGGGGAAGAGGACTCCCTGCCACTCCCAAACACCTTGCTAGCCACTACCTGAGGTCAACGTGCAAGATCCCAGCAATCAATCACACACATCTGCCGTAGCACGCCGAATCCTCCCCACCGGCACAACGCAGCGCGACACTGTCTGACGCTGAGTTAGCCCCTTATGCTTCTAAGTATGCCGGATGTGATCTATCAAAATGAGCCCTGCTACTGCGAAAACAAATTTGCTGTTGTTGAGGCCATTGCATGCATCTTAATAACAAAATTTATTTTCTCCTTGCTTTAAATAAGAGCCGGTTAAATGGACTGTATGGAAACAGAAGATGCTATGCACTACAGAGAAAATAACCAAAAGGATCATGGGCTGTGGGGTTAGCAGCCTCGTGCTACACTCTGCAGCGCTTATAAATCCTGCTTTCACTTCTGTCCCTCAATTGCTACATGATATATCAATTTGTTTAACCTACTTGTGTGGGGTTTGCATCAGCATGCCTTTGTCTGGGGCAGACATCCCAGGGTGCTGGGAGAGTAGGCTTCACAAAAAAAAAATACGGTCAGTACCTTTTTCTGTGGAACAAAATCTCATAAAAAAACAAGATTGCTTATAGACTTTTAGGAATGATCCTTTGCTGGTCATTTGGGTAAGACAAGATCCACAGTTTGCCAGTCAATTCACTGGAGAATTTATTGTATGGGTAGCATATGACAAGATTTCAGAAATAAGCCTCAAGGTGTGATTCTAGCAACGATTCCTCTGGCTGCTGCTTTTTCCCTGGCTGCTGCTTTTTTGCCTGAATGGTCTCCGGCTTCTTATTAAAAAAAAGATAAGAGACAGAGACGAAGAAATAGTCCCCAAAAGGCACCTGGGGAGCGTGATGGGCTTGCAAAGCAGTGTGATCACAGAAGCAGGACAGGCGCAGCGGGAAGGAGCCACATCACAGGGTCCTGCTGCTTGTGAGAGCCTCCGGGACTGGCCACAGACAGAGGGAAGACATTAGGCTGGAGGAACCTTTACTCTCACCCCGTATGGCCATTCTGCCATTCCTAAATTGGGATGCTTTAGCAAAGGCAAAAGGCAGTTGATTTACAGCCCTGAACGTCCTTGTCGGGCAGGTCCAGCCCAGCTGGGTGACTTGCCCCAGCCCCAGAGCATGGGGAGGAGGGAGGGAGTGCTGGTCTCCCTCCATGCAGACCCTGCCAATGGTGGGGGTGCAAGGAGAGCCAGGGCTGAGGTCCTGGGGATTTCCTAGGACGTGGAAGCTTGTTCCCCTCGGAAAGCAGACTGAGACTGCACACAGAACTCCCAAAGGTCACTTTGGCAGCCCTCCTCCCTTCCCCTATTCCTCCCTGGCCATTAAAGTGGTGCCAACAGAAGTAAAACTATTGTAACCCAAATCACATCTAGGCCAGCGGGACCAAGGAGGAAACCAGAAGAACAACAACAAAGAAGCAAAGAGGAGCCGTTAGGTGGAAACACAGGAGATGACAATTCATTAATTGATCAGTAACAACAGCAGCCACAGAATTAGCCGTTGTTTCTGTCAGCCATTTTGGGTGTGAAAACACCCTGAACGCTGCACAACTGAGAGGAGGAGGTGGCACCATCCCATGAAAACTTTCTGCTCAGATGCAGTGACTGACAAAACGATCGGCTATGACGGGAGCTGGAGAAAAGGCACCAAAAGCCTTGTGCCAGCATTGAGCAGCATGGTGGGAACATGGGTCCCAGGGAAATTGGCTTGTCCATTCACTCAGCAGAAAGCAGCGCTTGGAGGGGATTCCTTCACACGCTGAGGGACAAGTGGGTTGGGATGTGTCAGGGACTGCCCGTGAGCCTGGTTATTAATAATGGCAATAATCCGCTTCTTGAGGCTAATTTCAGATCAGCGCCCAATGCAGGTGATGTGACCCATCTGCTAGGGACCTTCATTCCCCCCACAGTGCAGACTTACAGAGGATTTAGCCTAGGTGCCTAAAATTCAGAGAGGGCCACACCTATGTTAGGTGCTTAAGTTAAGCTCGTCCTGGGCCAATAACAATAACAATACTGGATTGTCTAAGGCTGACATTAGCAAAGTGCTTTGCCTCAATTTTGCATCAGCAGAAGGGCTTGGTTGTCCATTGTGTGCCCTTGATCCAAAGGCTGCTTGTGAGGACCTCGGTATGGGGGAAAAAGCAGGGAGAGCTTCCCCAAGCCCATTGATGCAGGGACAAATTCCTATTGCTTTGGCCTTGTGTGGCTGTCTACAGGAAGGCTCTGTTGCTCTGCCCAGGTCTGCCACAGGAGCCAAGGAGGAGGGGGCACTCATGGGGGAAATCTCCTTTGAAAGATTTCTTGGGGAGCAAATCAGCAGCTGTACGCTCTCTTCTTAGAGCAGGTCTCTGGCCATCTGTGCTCTGCTGTCACCTGTCTTCCCATGTTGATCCCCTGTGACGTGGCTCTGCAGTTAGCCCCACCACCCCCCATCCTGCATCCCGCTAGGGACCCCTTCTCCATCTCAGCTCTGCCTGGAGAGCAGGAAGGAAACTTCCTTTTGGGGACCAGTTGCCTTCTTGGGTGGTGTTTTGGGGCATCTTGGCCTGGTCATCTCCTCAGGAGGGAAGGGAGATAGATTCACAGCAAGCAATGGTCAAAAGGGCTGCCTATACGGAGTAGAGGGCTTGGTCTGTCCTCCACAAGGCAGGGAGGGTGTGAGAGCTGGTAGATGGGACAGTTCACCTCAGGGTCCTTCAGATTTGTCCCTTGTGCCCTTATCTCACGATGGCTGTTCGGAGGTATGCTTGAAAGGCATCTGGGGGAGACTGAGAGCGTGGGAAAAGCCTCCATCCCCCACCGTGGGAAAGACACTTATCCTGAGAGTCCTTTTATAGTTGCCAAACTCAATAGCACCGAAACAGGGAACCCCTTTAGCTCATTCCAACCAAGCAGTAAGAAGGCATGTGAAGGAAGGGTGGAGGTCACCGCAGCCCCATGCCGTGCCTAGCATCTCGGGGTGGAAATGAGGCTGGTTTCCAGAGCTGCCTACATAGCATCCTTGCTCAGCACCGAATTTGAATCAACACTGATAACATCCACTCTGCTTCGCAAACAACTTCAAGACAGTTGCAAGCACCTACCTCCAGGAAGGGACTGGCCCAGAGCGGGGTGAAGTGGAAGGTGCCCATCTCCAAAGACAGAAGAGCCATTACCTTAGCTTGAATCTCACGGTATGAGAGTTTGTGCCTGGGGGGTCCCCTCATGAAGAGATGTGAGGGAAGGAAAGGAGGGGGGGAGAGAGTGATGAAGGTGGCATACCTTGTCTGGGCGCTGCCAAGGAGAGAGCTGCCAAGAGCATGTAGAGTACCTCCATCGTTCTCACAGGCTGCCGAGCGGTCCCATCATGGGCTTGGGAGCCACGGGGTCAGGCAGCCCTGTCCTCCCACTGCCTTTCTCAGTTGCTTGGAGGCATGGTTTTGGTGCAGCCCCGCACTCTCTCTCTCTCTCTCTCTGCCTCTCTCTCCTTTTCTGTCTTGTGGTTGAGGTCTCCAGGAAGCCAGCTCAGCATCTTGGGGGTGGAGGCAGAGGAGAAAGTGAGCAGAACAGAGCAGTTGCTGGGGTGGCTTCATCCTGCAAAGTGCAGCAAACAACTGAGCCATTTGTCGGGGGGAAGTGGCACCCCTGAAGAGGGAAGGGGGGGTAGATCTAGGTGGGCTTCGCTCAGGGACCACACCACGCGTCTGCTGCATCCCTGTGCGTCACAGCACCGCCTTGGGGAGCCACGAGGACCTTGTGGCCCCACACCTGGTGGCACTCAGCCCCAGGGGGATGCGGGCCTTGCTGGGGCCAGGGTTTGCGTCTCCTGGCATCCCACCATGTCCCAGACTGGGGCCCACCCGGGGGGTCTCCCTGGGGCTCGGAGCTGCGGGACCTTCACAGGGCAGTGGAGGCAGCGGGCGCTGGCGCAGAGGACCTCGGGGCAGCCCCAGCAGTGCCGCAGCCACCCTGGGAGCCAGGGCAGAGAGCCCCTGGGGAGGGAGCGACCCCCCCCCCCCCCCCCCGCTCGGCCCCCTCGTTCCCCCGCCATCTTCGGGGCGGCCGCCATGCTCGGCCCGGGGAGCACCCACATGGCGGGTGCCCGCCGGCGCAGCCCTGCTGCCCTCTGGAGGCCGGGGTGCCCCTCTCTGCCCTGGGACACGGCGGGGCCTCCCGGGGGGGCCTCCCTGGGGCCATGGTGTGGGCCGGGGTGCCCTGGTTGGGGGGAGGGGGGGGGGTACTGCCGGTTGCCATGGTGATGGCGGCCTGGTGCAGGCCACAGCCCCCCGGGGGGCGGGGGGGGGGGTCTGCTGGTTGCCATGGCGACCCAGGGCCTGAGTTTTGGGGTGCGGAGGGCTATAACAGGCCGTATCTCTCCCCCTCGCGCCCTCCTTTCCTCGGCCACCCGTTTTGTTTTGCGAAACTTCTTAAAATCTTGAAGCTCGCGCGCGCGGCCCAGCCTGGCGGCAGCTGCCGGAGAGGCAAGCACGCGTGCCCGGGGAGCGTGCGATCCCGCAGGCCCCTTTCCCTGGGAAATGGGGCTGCAAAACAAGCGCTTGTGACCTTGCGAGCTGTGGGATTTGTGTGTGTGGGGGGGGGGGGGGTCAGCATAGCGGTTCGGAGCGAGGCTCACGCAGCACCGATGGCTCCAGGCGCCTCGGCCGGACACACGACACCGCCCAGCACGGCACGAGCCCGCGGCCTGGAGCCCGGACGCTCCCGTGGCCGGGGGAGAGCGCGGCTCCGGCAAGGGGTTTCGATGCCACAGACGCCCCGGACTGAGGGGGTCCGAATCCCCCAGCAGAGCGGTGCGGGAATGCCCTCCCCGGAGCGACGGGGGAGAGCAACGCCCCAGCCCGGGGCGGAGAGAGGGGGAAACCGAGGCCGGGAGAGCGGCCACCCTGCGAAAGGAGAAGCTGCGCCGGCTCATGGGGCCGGGGAGTTTCGCTTCTGAGCCACGGGTCGTCATATGATGTCTCTATTCATCAGAGAAATGGGGAAGCGGGAGCCAGGGAGTGGAGGGGAGGGGGCTCGGAGAGGGAAGAGGCCGGAGGAAGCCCGCCCCGCAGGGAAGAGAGCCTGGGGCAGAGGCCCGGAGGGGAAAGCCGGGCGAGGAAGGGGCTGCCGGCAGAGGCATGAGAGGGAGACGCGGCCGTCCCACCCGGACGCGGCGGTGAAGGGGCGCGCAGCCCGGGGAGGGCGCGGAGGGCTGCCGCAACCGCGAGCCGAGGGGAGGACATGGCCCCGGCAGGGCGCCGCGGGGAGCGGAGACCCTTGCTGGCGGCGGGCAGGGCCCGGGACGGGTCGCCGCTCAAGGGGCGGTGGGCGGCGTGCGCGGCCGTGCTGGTGGTGGAGAGCCTGGAGCGGGCGGCTTTCTTCGGCATCACCGCCAACCTGGTGCTCTACCTCAACAGCAGCACCTTCAACTGGGGCGGGACCCAGGCGTCCCGCGCCTCCCTGCTCTTCCTGGGGGCCTCCTACCTGCTCTCGCCCGTCGGCGGCTGGCTGGCGGATGTCTACCTGGGCCGCTACGGCACCGTGGCCCTGAGCTTCTTGCCGTACCTCCTGGCAGCTTGCCTGCTGCCCACCACGGCCTCGCTCGATGGGCGCCTCTCCCTGTGCGGGCAGATGCCCTCCTACTCCATCCAAAATTGCTCCGCGGACCACACCAGGACGTGCCCAGGGCAATCCCAGTACCAGTACTGTGCCCCCGTGGTCTACTCCGGCCTTCTGCTCTTGGCTCTGGGCGTCAGCTCCACCAGGGCCAACCTCACCCCCTTCGGTGCTGACCAGGTAAGTGGGCCTTCCTGCCTTGTCCTCCTCCATCTGGCCCTCCTCAGAAAGCTCCTCCAGCTCCGGCTACTTGCCATGTGCAATGGACCTGCCAGTTTCTGTTCCTCTACTGCAAAGACCAAGGGGTAGTCTCCTCACAACCCAGGAAGAAAGGCTGCGGGGAGGAGCAGATGTGCTGGTTCCCAGAATGGTTTCATCCCTGTAGATCACCTGCAAATCCTTCAAGGCCCTTGGTGGAGCCTTGCTGGGGAAAGTGGGGCACTGGAAGGAGTAGAAAACTGGAAGGTGAGGGGTAAAGAGAAGCAGGAGATGGTGAGAGGGGGCTGTGGAGGAGGTTTGGAGCACAGCAGAGATGCGGGAGTTTGGTAGGACAGGGGATGAGATGGAAACCCTGCATTCAGGGCTGAGGTTTGGCTCTGCCCAGGCACTGCTGGCACTGAGCTGGTTATGGGGCACTTTCCTCCACACTGCTTTCTCTTGCTCTGGCAGGTGACCGACCGGGGCGAGGACACCACGCGGCGCTTCTTCAACTGGTTCTATTGGAGCATCAACATCGGGGCTGTCTTTGCCCTCCTGGTGGTGGCCTTCATCCAGCAGAACATCAGTTTTCTGGTCGGCTACCTCATCCCTGTTGCCTGCCTGGCCTTGGCCCTCTTCATCTTCCTCATGGCCACCCCCACCTTTGTTACGAAGCCCCCCACGGGCAGCCAAGTCTCTGTCATGATCAAACTGGCCTTACAGAGCTGCGGCTGTACCTGGCTGGGGGGCAACAGGGCCAGGTGAGACAGGGCTGGGGGGTCTGCCGGGAGCAGAGTCACCCCATGCCTGGCCCTTCTCATGCTGTCTTTCCCTCCTAGGCTGAGTACTCGCCGGTCACAGGCTGGGGCCAGGGAGTCTTTCCCCGATAGCAGACCACAGCCCGGGGCTCCATCTTATGAGGAGGACCTTGCCAACTTCCAGGTGATGGCCAAGATCCTGCCTGTGATGCTGGCTTTCATCCCTTACTGGATGGTCTACTTCCAGGTGAGGTGTGATGGGTGGCCTCTGTGCCAGGCAGTTGGGTAGGCTAGGCAAGGGGCAAGATGGGACCAAAATCCTGGCCCTGGCTGGTCTCTCCAGAGGGGCCAGCTGGAGACACTGAGTTTCCCCAGACAAGTGAAGTGGTAGCTATGAGAACTGATGGGCCCAGGGATAGGTTTAATGGTAGGACTGCTTTTCAAGCAGGCATCTGCCAGGACCTTGGTGAATAGGCAGTACTCGACAGTCGCTCAAGGGGAACAGCCTGTAGGAACATCTCTGAAGGGAGTGGAGGACCTGGGTGCTCTGGGGTATCTTGAGGCAGGAGGAATGTGGTGCAGGGTATGTGCATGGTCCCAAGACATGAGTTTGGGCTGGGAGGCCATGCTACATGCCACCTAATGCCCAGAGCTGTACATTTGGCTCTGCTGGAGGTTTTTAGAGTTCCTGTTTTTTCAAGCGGTCTTGGGGCAGTTTAACCCAGCAAGGAACGTGCTTCACACCGGCTGGAGGAAAGACTGGGGGCAGACAGGGTGGTGGGTCTGTTCAGGAGCTGGCTTTTCTCCCCTCACCTCTGAGCCAACAGAGTCACCTTCACTGTGCCTTTTAGATGCAGTCAACCTATTACCTGCAGGGCCTGCACCTCCGCATCCCCAGCATCTTCCAGCACAGCCAGACCCGTGCCAGCACCACCCACAACTACATGGTGAGGGATAGGGCTGGGAGCTCGCAGACCTGCTGAGCGAGGGCCGGGTCAGGAGCCAGGGACATCCCCAGGGATGCTGAGCTCCTTCCTGAGAACAACTGCTGGGTCTTGACCTGTCTCTGCCTGCAGTTTCCAGATGCCTGGCTCCTCCTGGCCAACGTGGTGGTCTTGCTAGCTTTGGTGCCACTGAAAGACCGGGTCATCGACCCATTCCTGGTGAGGAGGAAGCTACTGCCATCAGCACTGAAGCGAATGTCCCTAGGCATGTTCTTTGGCCTCGCCTCCATCCTTGCAGCAGGTGAGGCCCCAGCCTGACACTGGGGTGTGAGCCTGCAATGAGCGGGCACTCCATCTGTCCTCACCACCGGTCTCCCTCAGGTGTCCTGGAGAGAGAGCGGCTGCAGTATGTGCATCACAACCAGACTGTCTCGCAGTTCATTGGCAAGGACAGTTACGTGGCCGCCTCGCTGCCCATCTGGTGGCAGATCCCCCAATACCTGCTCATTGGCATCAGCGAGCTGTTTGCCAGCATCCCAGGTAAGTGGTGCCCTCCCCTCCTCGCCCCACACGGCCCCAGGGCACCCGGCTGTGCGCACCCTGCCAAGCAGCGACTTGCACTCTGCAGACTTCAGCCATGACAAGGTTGTTTGTTTGGTGGGCAGCTGGCAGACCTCATCGAAGGGTTCAAGGCCTTGCCCTGCCATGAGTACCACGTGCTCTGTCTGCTTTCTCACAGGCCTTGAGTTCGCCTACTCTGAGGCCCCCAAGTCCATGAAAGGAGCCATCATGGGTCTCTTCTTCTTCATCTCCGGGGTGGGCTCGCTCCTGGGCTCTGGGCTTTTGACCCTCCTCTCACTGCCTTCCCACGGGTGGATGCACTGCCCAGAGGACTACGGTGAGCACAGGCTGGGAGCCCTGCCAGCTGGCGGGAGGTGACATGGCCCCGTGAGCCAGTGGGGCAGCGGCACCGGGGTGGAGGGCCTAGGTTGGGGCTCACATTCTGCATACCTCTGCAAGGCCATTTCTCCTGTGCGCTTAGGCCACCTTTGTGGCCAGCAGAGCGGGGATGGGGTGCAGCGTAACACGGGGGTGTCGGTAGAGCTCCCCTGGGTTCTGACTGTCCTTCCTCTTCTCAGGCAATATTAACAACTGCCGCATGGACTATTACTTCTTCCTGCTGGCGGGCATCCAGTCGGTCACCTGCCTTCTTTTTGCTTGGATCTCCGTGCACTATGAAAAACAGCCACGGCAGCCTGGCACTTGCCGCCTCTGTGTGAAGCAGGAGGAGGACTGACACCATGAGAGGTGACCCAGGCCTTGTCCCCATTCCCACATCGATTCAGAGAGAGGAGGCTGGCCCCAGTCCCACCAAGGCAGATGGGACAGGTCCCCGGGGCAGCCAGCGCTCTGATAAAGATCCCTGCTCACCCCCCCCTCTCTGCAGCCCCAGGACCCTCCTCTCCGTGGGTTTCTGGGGAGTAGCAGGAATGGCTCGAGGCCTGCTGTGAGAGGGAACCAGATGTGTGGGAAGGCAGGAGGGAAGGTTTCCTGCATCTCTGATTGATTGGTGATGCAACCCTGAGCCGGTCCAGCCCTCAGAGAGCCTGCAAGGAACAGGGTGATGGCGAGGGCTGGGGCGGGGGGGAGCTTTCCCCTGTGCTCTCCTGGCATGATCCTGCTAGGGATATCTGTGGGAATTTGGGGACATCTCAGGACCACCAGAACAGCTTGGAGGGGGTCCAAGAGGAGTAGAAATCCACAGTGCATCCCTGAATAAAGGGACTGGCATGGACATGTCCCCCCTAAACCTGCTGGATTTCACCAGTAAACCTATTGCGTGACTGTGTGGTGGGGGAGATGGTTCACCAATGTTTGCAGGGGTGGAGGAGGAGGGCAGAGGGGTGTCCGAGTTGTTTGTGGGCCTGTTGCTCTGGCTGGAGGGGCCTGCCTGTGGTGGGGCTCCAGCACCGGGCAAGACGGGGAGGGGGGGGATCCTGGTCCTGTGTGCGTTAGGTCTGGATGGGCCGAGGAAGGTGGGAGTCCATGCTGCACGGCGTGATGGGGAGGGGAGCAACTCCCTTCCCCACATGGCCACAGCCTCCCGGGGAGCCCATTTCCTCACCAGGCAGAGCAGAGCGGAGCAACGCGGCCAGACTTGTCCGTGTGCCAACGGGGCCATCACGCCAAGGTCACCCCGGCTGTGCCAGAGCCAGGAACGGAGCCCAAAGCCCTTCCCGTGACTGGCTCTGCCTTCCTCTCCCTCCCACGCTAAGCCCAATGCAAACAGCCCACTCCAGGCCTTGCATCCTCTGCTGTCGGTTCAAGCCCCCGGAAAGCCACATGCCTGCTCCTTCCTCCACCACGGGCCCGTGATGGGCTCCTCCAAGCACTCCTGCAGTTCCCTCATGTACTTCCCTGCCAGGGCTCTGCTTCTCCAGCACAGCTGGGGCTTGTCTTGGGCAGCTTCTCCATGACAGAAAGGCCCTTTCAGGTGGAGGAATCACATCTCCATCCCCCCACATCCCAAGCCCACCACGGCAAGATGGGGGCTATGGCGGGAGGTGGCCGTGCAGGCACCCAGGTCTCCAGTCCCCTTCTCTCCCCAGCAGGAACAGACACGCCATGCCACAGGGAGGAGGGAGGTCAGCTTTTTAAAATATTTTATTTTTGTAACAATGTCAGAATTAAAAATCTTCCATAAATAACACACCACCCCCCCCTCGTGGCAGCCCCTCCCCACAATGCTACAGGTATAAAATGCCAATCATACAAAACGGATGCACGGCCAGGGTGAAGGTGGGGATGAGCTCGCGCCCCCAGCCCCTCTCCTCGCTGTGGGAGGACAGGGCTGGGGATGGGGCAGGGGGACACGGGCCAGTCCCCGGGATCAGACCACAGGACTCATCATCACTATGAACACAATGTCGCAATGAGACCCAAAGCAATAAGGGGACCGAGGCTTCCTCCGCGCAGTTCCCCCTCCTGGGGCAGCTCCCAGTGACAAAAACACCCTCCAACGCCAAGGCGACCAGCAGGACGCCTGGGCGCGTGGTGGCAGTGGTGAACCTCCCAGCGAGGTGGGCCTGGGGAGCTGGCGCGGACCACGAGGAGGGCGGACGCTCTGAGCTGGGAGGCAACGGCCGTGCGAGCTGGTCCCTAACGGCGATGCCTTTCCCATGGAGCCACAGGCATCCAGGGCCAGTCTCTCCAGGTGGCGCAGGGCTCCAGCCACCACGGTGGCCAGGGAGGGGACAGGGATGGGTCCCCCAGCGCGGCATGGCCTGCCGCGAGCAGGGGAAGTGGGGCAGGAACACGTCTCCCCAGGGAGTAGCAGGGAGGTGTGGGGAGGAGGAGGTCGGTCCCTTACTGGTTTGCCTGGCCTGGTACCAGCCAGGGGGGCTGGGGACAGCTCCCCCCCAGGTCAGGAGCTGCCCCGGATCCTCTCCATGTAGCTCCTGAGCTCCTCGGGGTCCCGGAGCCCCATGTCCTCGCACACCCAGCGGATGTCGTCCTCGCTGGCCACCAGGATGGACTGGACGTTGGAGGCGGGCAGGGGGGGCTCCTCGGGCGCCCGCGGGGGCGCGAAGGTGACGAACTCCACGCGCTTCCTCCGGCCGCCCCCCGGCGCGCCGCCCTCCTTGCGGGGCGGGGTGGCCCCAGGCGTCGGGGCGCCCAGGAGCGGGCTGCCACCAGGCTCCTCAGCAGCGGGGCCGGGCGCCGGCACGGCACCCGGGGGCACCCCGCAGCAGCACCGCCCACCCTCGGCGCCGGCCTGGGGGCCCGGGGCCAGCTGGGTGCTGGGCTCCGGCTGCCGGCGGTCCAGCTGCCGGCTCAGCTCCTCCTGGTCGGTGCCCAGCCAAACCCAGTTGTGGGGCTGCGGGGCGGAGGCGGCCGCGCCGGCGTCCAGCGGCTCCTTGTGCTGGTACCGCAGGACGAAGAAGACGCAGTTGATGAGGAAGATGAAGATGGCCAGGCAGAAGACGCCGAGCAGGACGTACATGCCGATCTCCAGGTCAGTCACCCGCTCGGGGGCCTTTACCATCTCCTCCTCTTCCTCCTCCTCCCCGTTGGCGCGGCTGTGACCGTAGCCATCCTCCTCCTCCTCCTCCTCCTCCTCCGAGGAAGACCCCAGCCCCTGGAGCTTGGTGGAGGCTGGTCCCACACCGGCAGGGTCCCTCCTCCGCGGCTCGCTTGCCGGGGCCGTTACCGCCTCCCCGGACATGGCTCCCTCGGCCCGCGGGAAGGGTGAGCTGGGCCGGGGGCGGCCGCCGCGGTGCTTGGGGCTGCCGGGGGTGGGCGGGCGCCGGCCGTGGCCCACCTCGAGCCAGGCGGTGCCGGTGGCCAGCGGGGCCGCCCGGTGCCGGCCCTTGCGGCAGGCGTCCGGGGCGTGCAGGCTGAGCTGCAGCAGCGCCCCGCGCCCCGTCCCCTCGGCCACCAGCAGCGGGCGCGACGGGGTGGCCCCGGGCGGGCGCACCGAGGCCACGGCGGCGTCCGGCGACGCCACGGCCAGCGTCGCCTCCTGCCAGCCGTACAGCTCCAGCGGGGCCAGCGTGTGGTCGGAGAAGGCCAGCCAGACCGAGAGCGTCGCCTCCTGCCAGGGACACGAGGCGGGCTGGCACCGGGAAGCGAGGGGACACCGCGGGACCGTCCCCCCCCCCCCCCATGGGAGATGCTCGGTGCCGCCCGTCCCGTCCCTCTCACCTGTTTGGGGGAGCGCAGCGCGGTTGTCCCTTGGCAGGCGGCCACGATGACGTCGGGGTGCCCCGGCTCGGCCGTCACCGTCAGCGACAACCCCGACACCACCTGGGCCCGCAGCTCCGTCACCGTCACCTTCTCCTCCGACACCACCAGCGTCTGCTCACCCAGGATGGAGTCCGAGACGGGCGAGCGGACCTGGGGACACGGGGGACGCCGGGCTGAGGGATGCGTCCCGGTCTCCTGCCGCCCCTCCTGCCCCCCGCCTCCCTCTCCCCAGCCCCTGCTTCTCCCTCTCCCCCACCCTGAGCCCCACATCCCTACCTCCACGGAGGTCACCCCCGGCTCCCGGCCGACCACCACGGTCCCCCCCTCCAGCGAGGCCACGCGGGGGTCCACGACGCGGGCCCGGGCGGCCACCAGGTGGGAGACGTCGAGGAGCCATTCGGCGCCGGGCAGGTAGGCGAGGTGGCGCCCGCCGTCGAGCGGGTGGGCCACGAAGTGCGCCAGGAACCGCACCGCCGTGCGCTGGTACTGGGGCCGGCAGCCCCGGGCGCGCCGCTCCGCCTCCTCGCCGGGCTCCTCTGCCTCGGCAGGGCCGCTGCGGGGAGACACGCGTGTCACGAGCCCGGCAGGCCTCAGCCGGGATGGGGCGCATCGCGAGCACGGGGGGGGGGGGGGACTCGCATCACGAGCGCTGTGGGGCTCAGCGGGGCGGCAGTGCGTGTCACGAGCGCCACAGGCCTCAGCCGGGGAAGCGCCCCGGCCTCCGCCGGCGCCTCGTCCCAGCTCAGAGCCCTCCTCCGCCCCGCAGCCGGTTCACCTGTCGGCGGAGGCGCCGGGCAGGCGCCAGCCCCGCACTTGCTCCAGGGTGGTGTCGCGCAGGTCGACGCGCAGGGGCAGCAGCGGCGCCCAGACGGTGAAGCGCAGCGAGGCGTGGAAGCGCCGGAACCAGAAGTCCACGCGGGCCCCGCGGGCGCCCCGGCTCTCCTTGCCCGCCACGAACACGGCGTCGCAGGCGTCGGCCACCTGGCGGGGGCGACAGGCACGGGGGGCAGGGGGCAGCCGCGGGTCCCCGGGGGGTCCCCGGGGGGCGCCCCACTCACCTGCAGCACCTGCTTGTCGGCCGACTCGCAGCCCAGCTGCTCGGCGACCTGGGCCACGCCGCCGCCCGCCTCCACGGCCACCAGCTTCACGGGCACGGCCCGGGGCACGCCGCTCAGCGGCGCCGTGTTGACGATCTCCAGCTCCTGCGGGGCGGAGGGGCGCTGAGGCCGGGCGCGACGCCGGCCGGGGGGGGCCGGGCCACGGCGGCGGCGGCGGGGGCACCCACCTGCGCCAGCGGGACGAGGGCGCGGATGTCCCGCTCCGACACCTGGATCTCCCACACCATCTTGTCCTTCTGGGCCTCGGCATCCTGGCCGGGGTACTCCACCTGCCAGGTGACCGGCCGCGCCGCCGCCGCCGCCGCCCCGCCGGTGCCGTTCTCCACCGCCAGGTCCAGGTGCAGCAGCTCGGCCCCCTCGGCCGCCCTGCGCCGCCGCACGTGGGTGGGGGCCACCCCCCCCCCCCGGCCGCGCTCCCATTGGCTGGCGGGAGGGGGGATAACCGCCGCTGCCCCGCCTCCCGGCCAATGGCACCTTGCCTCCACCGCGATTGGCTGGCGCCCGGGGGGGGGGGAGGGGGCAGCGAATGGGGGGGACCGCCTCTACCAGCGGCACGCAACGTGATTGGCTGGCGGCTGGGTAAATTGGGGGGGGGGGGCGCGGCTCTGCGGGCTGCCTCCCTCCACTGTGATTGGCTGAAACCCGGGTGACTTGGTGCTCCCGCTCTAGCAGTCATGTGACACCCAACGCACCTTCCCCTATTGGCCAAGCCCCTCCCGCAAGGGGCTGGTTCTGATCGGAGGGGACACGGGGGGGAGGGGGGAGGGGGGAGGGGTTCCCACGCCCCGATTGGTGGGCGCCCGGGTGAATTCCCCCCCACCCCGCGCCCCCTGCCCCGGCGGCGCGGTGCCCCACCTGGCGGGCCAGCGGCCCCCGGCGCCGCGGCGGCGGCAGGTCACCACGGCGGTGGAGTGCTTGGCGCCGCGGGACCGCTCCAGCTGGGCGGCCCAGGCAGCGGGGGCCGCCGGCCGGGCCGCCACCACCTGCAGCCCCTTCTTCGCCTTCACCCTGCGAGCGCAGCCGGTGGGTGCCGCGTCACGCCAGGCTGGTGACACCCGGCGCCCGCCTCCGTCCGTCCGTCCGTCCGTCCGTCCGTCCGTCTGTCCGTCCTCCCCCCGCCCAACCGCCGCGGCCCGGGGCCTCACCGGAGCGTGAGCTGGTCGGCGGTGAAGTTGTGCCGCAGGACGAGGGTGGCGGTGAAGAGCTGCCCCGGGCGCAGGGCGGCCTCGGGCACGCGGAGCAGCACCTTGTCGTCCAGCCGCACCTCCTGCCGCCGCGCCGCCTCGGCGCCCCGCAGCTCCAGCCGCCCGGCGCGCCGCAGCCCCTCCGGCCGCCCCCCGGCCCGGCCGCACTCGCCGTAGTAGAGCTCCGCCGGCTCGGCGGGCTCGGAGAACCAGGCCGGGGGGATCTCCAGCTCCACCACGCAGACGCCCAGCGGTGCCTGCGAGGGGGAGCGCGGCTCAGCGTCGCCGGCGGCGGCAGCGCCCGGCCCCGGCGCCCGGCCCCGGCACCCACCTGGAGGCGGCAGCTCCCGCGGGCGGCCCGGCCGCGGTGCTGCGCCTGGAGGGCGACGCAGGGCAGCTCCCGCGGGCCCGGCAGCCAGTCGGGGCCCTGCAGGTGGAAGAGGACGCGGGCGAAGGGCTGGGCGGGCGACGCCGCGCTCTCGACGGGCACGGCGCGGATGGACCAGCCCGCCGAGGCCTCCTGCCGGGGGGGGCTCTCCGCCGGCGCCGCCTGCAAGGACACGGGCGTCTGCCTGGGCGTCCCGGCTCGCCCCGAGCCCGCGGGGCCCGGGCGGGGGGCCGCGGTTACCTGGCGGGCGCTGAAGGGCGCGTAGGCGGCCCGGACGAGGGGCCGCGGCGCGGCGCCGTGCCGCAGCAGCAGGTAGGTCTCCGAGCGGGCCCGCAGCGAGGCGTTGGCCGGCAGGTCCCGGTCCGCCCGCTGCAGCCGGTAGTACTCGGGCACGTCGAGCACCTCCAGGTGCGCCGGCAGGTAGACGGGGTCGGGGGGGTCCGCGTCGCCGCTCGCTGCGGGGACGGGGGCGGCATCCCTGCAGCACCCGGCTCGGCCTGGCAGGGTCTCCTTGCCCGCCTCCCCCCGCCCCGGGGCGCCAGGCCAGGCTGCAGGTGGCAGCCCGCCGGGAGGGGCGACGGAAGGGATCCGCTTGCACCCGATTTGGGGGAGCATCGCTGGGGTCCCCAGCGGAGGAAGGGGGACGGAGGGTACCAGGTCCCACAGGGGCGGATCCAGGCACAGGGCATCCGGATCCCAGCGATTCCGGAGTGCACCGGGCAGATCCCATCCCGACCCCAGGGATTCCCGTGTGCACAGGGCAGATCCCAGCTGGAGCACAGGCAAAGGGCTTTCCATGCATACAGGGGCAGACCTGATCCCAGTCACGGATTCCCTGTGCGCAGGAGGGAGCAGCCCCCCAGCAGGTCACAGGGGATCCCATGTACATGCAAAGGGAAGGAGAAGGTCCAAGCCAGATCACAGGGGATCCCGTGTGCATGGGGGGAGCAGATCCAAGCTGGATCACAAGTTCCTGCGTGCATGGGGCGTACAGATCCTACACAGATCGCAGAGGTACCCATGCACGCAGGAGCAGATCCCATGGAGATCATGGGGGCTCCTGTGCACACCAGGAAGATCTCATGCAGACACAGAGATTCCCATGCACACTGAAAGGAGAGAACGGCTCCTCTTTGGACCACAGGGGATCCCGTGTGCAAGGAGGGAGGGAGAGCAGATCCACTCTGGATTGGAGGGGATCCCATGTGCATGGGAAGGGGAGAAGATCCGCTCCGGATCACAGGAGATCCCGTGCGCATGGGAGGGAGGGCAGATCCCCCCGGATCGCAGGGGATGCCACGCGCACGGGTGGCGGGGCAGGATCCCTCCGGGTCGCAAAGGAACGCGTGGGCCCGGCGGGGAGGAGAGCAGATCCCTTCCAGATCACAGGGGCTCGCGTGTGCACGGGGTGGGGGGTGGGGGGGGGGAGCAGACCCCCCCCCCCGGTTGCAGGGGATCCCGTGCGCGTGGGGAGGGGGGGGGGCAGATCCCCCCCGGATCGCGAGGGCTCCCCCGCGCACGGGAGCGGATCCCCCGCGACCGCGACCGCGACCGCGGCGCTCCCGTGGCCTCGGGGGGGGGGGGGGGCCCGGCCGCCCGCGCATCTCCCGGAGCGCCGCGGGGCGCGAGGCTCCCGGTGCCGGTGCCGGTGCCGGTGCCGGTGCCGGTGCCGGGCCGCACTCACCTGCGGCGGCGAGCAGGGCGGCGGCCAGCAGCGCCAGGCGGGCGCGCGGCGGCGGCGGGGCCGGGGCCGGCGGCGGGGCCATGGCCGCGGCGGGCTGCGCGGGCGCGTCCGTGCGAGCGGCGCCGCCGCTCCGGGGCCTCCGCCTCCGCCTCCGCGCAGACAATGGGGCCGGGGCGGGACCGGCACCGGCGCCGCCTCCCCCCCCCCCCCCCCGCCGGGTCCTAAGCACCCGCGGCCGCGCGCGGGGCGCAGCGCCGAGCAGCCCTCCCCGGGACGGGCAGCGCCGAGCACCCCTCCCCGCGGTGTGCAGCGCCGAGCACCCCTCCCCGGGACGGGCAGCGCCGAGCAGCCCTCCCCGCGGTGTGCAGCACCGAGCACCCCTCCCCGGGACGGGCAGCACCGAGCGCCCCTCCCAGCGGTGTGCAGCACCGAGCACCCCTCCCCGGGACGGGCAGCGCCGAGCACCTCTCCCAGCGGTGTGCAGCGCCGAGCACCCCTCCCCGGGACGGGCAGCACCGAGCACCCCTCCCCGCGGTGTGCAGCACCGAGCACCCCTCCCCGGGACGGGCAGCACCGAGCACCCCTCCCCGCGGTGTGCAGCGCCGAGCACCCCTCCCCGCGGTGTGCAGTGCCAGGCATGTTGGAGACATCCATCACCAAGGATGGGGCTTGCACCCAGGCCAGCGTCCATGCTTTGCCTTCCACCGATCCTGGTGGCCCTGGCGGGACTGGGCGGACACTGGGCAATACTGGGAGGGTAGAGGCAGACAGGGGCAAGCAGCCAGCCAGCCCAGCACCAACCGGGCGCCCGTGGCGGGGCCGGCTGGAGGGCGATGGGGACAGGGAAGGGGCCGGATCCTGGCACGGCTAACCTCCCTCCATATCCTCCAGCCTCGGCAAACAGATGGAGGGAGGCACGTGCGCGGCCCGGCGTGCACAGCCTGGCGTGTCGCGGCCTGCTACGGGCCCTGGGCGCCCTCCACCTGCCCCAGAAATGCGGGACCCACGCCCAGCACACCTGCCCCAACCTGCCTCCCCCAAACCGGGGGCAGAGCAGGTCCCAGGGACGCCAGTGAAGCCCCACGTAGCTCGCAAAGAGTTAAAGCAGACAGCGTTGGGGGGGGGGGGGGACAAGGGGGGCAAGAAACCCGCTGTGGGGGTTGGGGCCCATCCCCGTGTGCGTGGTGGGGAAACGGCCTGGCACAAGGGGGACAGAGCACAGCCGGCGTCCCCCACCCCACGGAGGGACCCACCAGACTGGGGCACAGCGCGCGCGGGGGCCTCAGGTGGCAGGGACGGAGCCGGTCACTTAGGAGCCATTAATCCCCTTTCCGGGCTGCGCGGCGGCGCCAGGGCTCGCTGCCCGAAAGCCTGGTCAGCAGGCGGGAGGGAGGGACGGCTGGGACGGCAGCCCAGCTCGCGGCAGCTGCCCCCGCCAGCCCCCGGCTCAGGCATCCCGCCGCCGGGGCGGCCCCCCGGCATGCCCACGCCGCTCCCCACGCAGGCATCCCGTGCAGGACAGCCGGGCCCGGTCTCGTCCTTGCTGCTTCTCGGCTGGGACGGGAAAATGAACTCGCCGGGCTGTGATTAAATAGTGTTTATTTGGTATCACGTATCAAAATAGTTTAAAAAGCAGCTTAAAAAACAAGAACCCCCAAGGCAGGGTTTGGCAGCCATCTCCGAGGAGAGGCACGCGCAGCAGTTTGGCACCCCCGCCGGGCACAGACGCAAGCCCCGGTTTTGGGGAAGGGAGAGAAATCGCCGTCACCTTCCCCAAAGGGAGGCCCGTGGCTGGAGACCGCCCCTCCGAGGGACGCCCAGAGGAGCGGAGCAGGTGCCCAGCTGGGTAAGCCGAATCCTCGCCCTCCCGCCGAGCTGCGTCCGTACCCGCTCCCCGGACAGATGGACACAACGGCTGTGCGCTTGGCACGGGCGGATGCGTGGCGCCGCTGCCAGGCGAGGCGAACGCACCGCGGATTAAAACGCGCCCCCGCTTTCCTCTTTGGGGGGGGGGCTGGGTTTGGAGTTGGGGGGCGAAGGAGGTCACTGTGGCCATACCAAGCCCCCCCCCATCTCCTTCCGTGGGTGCGGGCTGCGTAAGGCACCGCTGGCTCGAACGAAGGCACTGCGGCGTGCGCGTAGGGAGCAGGTCCCCAGCTCTGCGGGTGCTGCGTGGAGCAGGCGCCCTGTTCCCCTCGCCGGGACACGGGGCTCCTGGCTGGAGCTCACCCCCGGGCTGGTTAAAAACACCTCCTGGGAGAACTGGGGAAGGGTGGTGGCAACGGGAAGGGAGACGTGCCACGGCGGGGGGTGGGCAGGGCAGCGGCGGGGTGCGGGGGTGCAGCGGGGAGGTTGGGCACTGGGAGCGCTGGGGCCACCGGCATGGGGGGGCGGGGGGGGCAGCTCACTCCTCCTCCCGGTTCCGGGGGCCCCCCCACTTCTGCCGCCGCCGCAGCTCCTCCACCTTCCACTCGAGGCTGCGCACGGTGGCCTCCAGCTCAGCGCTGGGGCCGCGCGCCCCCGCCAGGCGCCCCAGCAGGGCGTAGAGCACCCACAGCCCCAGCAGCAGCCCCGCCTGCGCCGTGGGGTTCTCCTGGGAGACCACGATGTAGCAGAAGGCGCGCAGGAAGCAGCACAGCTTCACCCACCACAGCGCGTGCTCCAGGAGGTCCAGCGCCAGCCCCAGCAGCCGCGCCAGCAGCCAGGAGCTCAGCAGCAGGGCCAAGCCCCACAGCAGCAGCTTCTGCACCTCGCCGGGGCCCAGGCTCACGCTCTGGACCAGGATGTCCCCTGGAAAGCAGAAAGGCATCAGAGCCAGCCCGGCCACGACCCTCCCGGCGAGGGAGGAGACTCTCCTTGCCGGCGAAAGGCTGGGGCGGGAGTTTCCGACCCTCACCTGACCGGCCTCAGGAGCAAACCCAGGGCCATGTTAAACCCTTGCCAGGAGCCCCCCGCTCCTACCGGCGAAGGGAGGCCACGGGCTCCACCAAAGCAGCCCCGCAGGCCGCTGGTCTCCCTGGGCCTCAGTTCCCCCCCACACTCTGCCCGGCCTGCCCTCAGGGCACGGCTGGAGTGGGGGCACCCCGGGGAAGGCAGCAGCAGGGCTGGCTCACCGTTCAGGCCAAAGGCAGTCAGGATGTCTCCCAGGATCTTGCAGAGCGTAGCCAGAGCCACGGAGATGCCCGAGGACACGGTCCAGAGCACAGCGGAGAGGCTCTGTGAGGAACAGGGAGAGACAAGGCTGCTCGGCACCACGGGCTGGCAGAGAGGATGCACCACGGGGAGGGAGAAAAGCTTTGCTGCCTCTCCCAGGAGGAACAAGCATCTCCTGGTACGAGCGGGGCTCGCTTCCCTGCCGCTCGGCTGGGGAGGCCGGGTGGCCCAGCGGGTGGATTAGCGAGGGATGGATCCCACCACAGCTGGGACAGCACTGGTGTCCAGGCAGAGCAGCTCTTCTCACAGGAAGATCCAAGCCCCCCGGGTTTCCCTGCGCCCCAGGGTGAAAGGGAGAGGCGCCCCCAAATCCCTCTCCGGGGTGCAGGCTCCTGCATCCTCTGCGGGGCTTTGCTAGAGCCAGCGGGAACGTGGGCTCCCCGCCTGCCGCTGCCGCTGCCCCGCGGACGGCCCGACGGAGATCCTCACCTTCGCCACCAGCTGCAGGGACTCGCGGCCCACCCAGGTCTCCAGGGTGTCCCTCGCAGCTCGGCCCAGCCACGAGAGGAGGTCGTCGGCGACGGCGTCCTGCCTCCGGGAGCCTTCCTGCCCGTCGTCCACCCTGCCCGCCGCCGCCCCGAGGAAGGTGGCCCCCAGGAGCAGAGCCAGCACGGCCCGGAGCAGGAGCCGGCGCCACGGATCGCTCCCCATCTTCGGTCTTGCGTCCAGTCCAGGAATCTCTGGGGGGGGGGGGAAGAGAGCCTGGGTAGGCGCTGGGCTGGACGGGCAGGGGCCCTGCTGCCCCCGCGCTGGCGCGGGCGCCGAGCAGCTGACACCTTCCCCGTGGCGCCGGAGGCCACCTCCGCCGTCACTCAAGCCTCAGCCCTGGCCTCAGCCCAGCAGCTTCTCAAGCACACCCAAGCGGCTCCCAGCGCCTCGCCGGCGAGCTGCGATCCCCCGGACTGGCGGGCCGGAGGCGGCCGGCCCTGCCGGCTCCCCGCTCCGAGGCCGGAGGTGGTGCTGCCCCAGGGTGGGCGCCCCGCGGGCAGGCAGAGCCCTCGTCCGTCCGCAGGGCTGCCGAGGGGCCGGGCCGGGCAGGGCCCCCGGCGGGCGCCCGCTGCTGAGTCAGCCCTGGCTCCGCAGGCCGGCGGCTATCTTTAGCGAGGCGTCCCCGGCGGGCTGCGGGCCGCGGCGGCGGGGGGCCCTCCCGGGCGGCCGAGCCCAGCGCCCGGCACCCCTCACCGTCCCGGCAGGGACGGCCGCTCCGGGGGCCGAGGGGCACCGTCACCATCGCCGCCGGCTCCTCCGGGACACCCTGCTCCCCCCAGCACCCAGGTCCTCCCCCCAAGTAGCCCGTCCCGCCCCGGCCCTTGCTGCCACCTCCGCCTTGGCACCCCGGCCCTCCTTGGCCCCCGAGGCAGCCAGCGCTATGGGGCGCCCCGTCTCTCCCCATCTACAGACACCCCACATCACCCCACATCACGTCTCTGCCTCCTGGGTGCTCCATCACTCCCGATCCCCGAGGTGCCCACGATCTCCCAGGACCCTGATCCCAAAGTTCCCCATCTCTCCCGTCCCCCCCCGGCACCCTATCCTCACGCCTGCCCCATCTCTCCCGTCCCCCCCCCCCCGGCACCCCGTCCTCACGCCTGCCCCATCTCTCCCGTCCCCCCCCCCCGGCACCCCGTCCTCACGCCTGCCCCATCTCTCCCGCCCCCCCCCGGCACCCCGTCCTCACGCCTGCCCCATCTCTCCCGCCCCCCCCCGGCACCCCGTCCTCACGCCTGCCCCATCTCTCCCGTCCCCCCCCCGGCACCCCGTCCTCACGCCTGCCCCATCTCTCCCGCCCCCCCCCGGTCCCCCGTCCTCACGCCTGCCCCATCTCTCCCGCCCCCCCCCGGGTCCCTCGCCGCCCGGGACACCCCACCGCTCCCCACGCCGCTGGGTCCCCGCTGCCCTAGCGCCCGTCCCTCCGCACCTCCCGCAGGACCCATCTCCCGAGAGCCCCGTCCCCCCGTTGCCCCCTCTCCCCTCGGGCGCCCCCCCCAGGTCCCCTCGCTCCCCCCCCCCCCCGGCAGGGGGCCGCGCTCACCGCCGCCGCGCGGGGGCGCTGCCGGGCCGGGCCGGGACCCGCGCGCGCGGCCAGGCCGGAAGCGAACCCGCCCCGGCGCGGTGCTCGCCGGGAGCCGTAGTCCGGGGGCGGGCGGGGGGCGCGCCGCGCGGCATTCTGGGCGCCGGTCGCCATGGCAACGCGGCCCTCCCCGGCGGCCGTTGGGCGGGGCGGGGGGGCGGGGCGCCCCGGTTCCTCTCCCCGGTGCACGCCGGGAGGCGCCGTTCCCGCGGCGCCAGGGGGCGGGGCGGAAGCGGCGCGGCGGAAGCGGCGCGGCGGCCTCACCTCCCCCCCCTCGGGGCGCGGGGCACGCCGGGAGCAGTTCCGTTTCCGGCGGCGGGGCCCGCGTGAGCGGCTCGGAGCGTCACTGCGGCCGCGCGCGCCGCACCCGCACCCGCACCCGGTGGCGGCGGGGCGGCCCCGGGGCCCGCCATGGCCCTCATCTGCTCCAGTGAGTGCGCGGCCGCCCGCCCGGCCCGGCCCGCTTGGCGGACGTCCCTTCGCCGTGCGGGGCCCCCGCCGCGGCCCCGCCGTCGTGCCGGGGGGCGCTCGGCTCTCGCCCGCCGGCGTTGCGGCGCAGGGCCGCAGCGCCGAGAAGGGGTTTTACCGGCCCGTGCGGGCACCCGCAGCCAGCGGCTGCCTCTCCGCCCTGCCAGCCGCGAGGAGAGAGCTGGCGCTGGCGCCTTGTCTGAACGGGCAGCATGAGCAGGGGGTGCCGGGCCCCGAGCCGCGCTCGCGGCGTGATACGGAGAGGGATTTAGGAAAGCTTGTTAATAGCCGCCCTTTGAGGCGCTGGCCGCGCTGCGCTTGGCCGCTGCGCCTGGGCTGCCTGATGGGGAGGGGAGCAACGAGAGATGCTTCGCTTGCCTGGTGTAGAGGTGGCAATAAATGCCTTAGAAGGAGCTCTGCTCTGCCCCTCGTATCAAGGGCATGTCGCACAGAGCGGCTTCACTCTTGGAGAGGACGTGGGGTTTTGGGGTGACCCTTGTTCTCACCCGTGAGAGGCAGCAGGCCGGCAGGGACTGCCAGCACTTGAGTCACGTCAGGACCTAGTCTTATGCCATGCAGTGGTGCTGTAACCCATGCAATCTTCCTTCTTTCCTTCGAACAGTTTCTAACGAGGTGCCTGAGCACCCCTGCGTGTCCCCAGTCTCCAACCATGTCTACGAGCGCAGGCTGATCGAGAAATACATTGCAGAAAATGGGACCGACCCTGTAAACAACCAGCCTCTCTCGGAGGAGCAGCTCATAGACATCAAAGGTAACAAGGGCACGTGCCAGGAGCAGATCTAATTCCCAGCCAGGGATGCTCAGAGCCCGAGTTCCTGCATTTTGCGGTGCCTGTACTGCTTCTCTCTGGGGAAGCACAAGGGTCTTGGCTGCGTCAGGACTGGGGGTGCAGGACAGAGATGCACAAGTCATTTTGGGCATAGGCAGTTGAATTCATTAACATGGGTGATGCTGCCAGAGAAAGGACTTGGAGAAGCGGCAGCAGAGTGGCGTCAGTGCAGCAGTGATGTTCAGCTGAAAAGATCTATGATCTGCAGAGGCGGGATGTGCACAGATGGGGTTTTAGGCACCTTGCATTGCTCTGCTGTGGCTACTGTGGGCTGTGCCCTGGGCAGGCTGCCAGATAAGCTGGACTGGTGGTTGTATCTGGTCTGGCAGCAGCTCAAAGTCATGAGGAGAAAGTGCTGAGACCCTGAGAAAAAATTTCCCAAGGGACTAGTCAATGGTGCCCTCCCTGATAGCCCAGGGAGGCCAAGCCATCAACCAGTGATGCAGTCAGAAAGCCGAGCTGAAGGGATGAGTTGCTAGCGGATATAGATAGAAAGGAGCACGTGTGTGTGTGTGTGTGAAGGGATTGGTTGAAGACGGTGTCTTTAGGCGATGCTGAGAACCCAGCTGACCCCAGAGATTGATGCGTTCCCACTGTCTCGTTCCCAGTTGCTCACCCGATCCGGCCCAAGCCGCCGTCTGCTACTAGCATACCAGCCATCCTGAAAGCCCTCCAGGATGAGTGGGTGAGTGCTGGCCCCTGGCTGGGTTGGGGCTGAGAATGGAGCTAAGCACCAGTGCTGGCCCCTTCTGGGAGGAAGGGGTGACTGCACTGAGGCTAATGCGTTCCCCTGCCTGTCTGGCTCTTCCTCCTCCTGCCAGGACGCTGTCATGCTGCATAGCTTCACCCTCCGTCAGCAGCTGCAGACTACGCGCCAGGAGCTGTCCCATGCGCTCTACCAGCACGATGCCGCCTGCCGTGTCATTGCTCGGCTCACCAAGGAGGTCACCGCGGCCAGAGAAGGTGACGTGGAGCTGTGGGGGGGCTGTGTGCCCCTGGAGAATGTCGTGGGTCTCAGGGAGAGTGGGCTGGGGAGGAGAGGCAATGTGTGGCTCTGGAGCAGGTAGGCTGGATAGAGATCACTGTGCTGGACACCATCTCCTTTTTCCTTCGAGTGGCCTGTCTAACTCGTAGGCTTTCTCTGCCTCCGCAGCCTTGGCAACTCTGAAACCCCAGGCTGGTCTCATCGTGCCCCAGACAGTGCCGTCCTCCCAGCCGAACGTGGCGGTGAGTCTCAACTGCATATCTCAGCACATTTCCCCTTTCTTCCCATCCTGGATGTAACCAGCCCCCTTCTCTGTCCTGTGCAGGGTGCTGGGGAGTCCATGGATCTGGGAGAGCTTGCAGGCATGACCCCCGAGATCATTCAGAAGGTAAGGGATCTTCTGCTCGTGCTGCCATGGCCTTCTCCGGTTTCTCGCCATGAGAGCCCGAATCAGTTTGTAACCAACCTTCTCTTGTTTTGCAGCTTCAAGACAAGGCTACGGTGCTGACCACGGAGCGTAAGAAGGTGAGGGGCTGCATCTCGCTCTGGGGGATGGAGCTTGAGTGGCTTTGGGTGATGTGAAACCAGGTGCTGTGGAAGTCAGGATGTGAAGTGCCCCGGAGGGAGGCCGTTATTTATCTCCACGTTGTTTTTCTTCTGCAGAGAGGCAAGACGGTTCCAGAGGAGCTGGTGAAGCCAGAGGAGCTCAGCAAGTATCGGCAGGTTGCTTCGCATGTGGTGAGTGCCGTGGCATGAGACAAGGGCTTGAAAGCTCGGCTCTGCCAGCTGGGCATCCAGGCATCTCCTGTGCCGCTTTGCAGCATTAATGAGCAACAGATTTGCTGCTGGGCAAAGCAGGAAGAGGTTCATGGCGTTTTGTGTCACGGGCAGCCGGGGATGGGGCATGTGCTGGAACAGATGTGGCACAAACTCCCACTGTTGGAAGGAAACACGCTGGGCTCCCCTCAAGGGCCTCTCAATTCCCTTTGGGGCGTTTTCTTGCTTGTGATATTAATCCGATGTCCTTTTACTTGGTGCAGGGGCTGCACAGCGCCAGCATCCCAGGGATCCTTGCCCTGGACCTCTGTCCTTCCGACACCAACAAGATCCTCACTGGTAAGGGAACCATCTCCACTTGTGGGGGACTGGCTGCTGTTAGTGAAGAGCTGTGACTGCTTTGGGGCAGGCTCCTTTCTCTGTGCTTCCGGGGGGTGGATATGTGGCGAGGGGCATAAGGAATTCTCTCGGCTCAGTGCAAAGTTTCTCAGGACAACGTGGTCCTGAGGAAAGGTGGATGGACTTGGACTTGGCTGGCCACACACTCCCATTTCTCACAACTCTCCGCTTTGTTTTCCAGGCGGGGCTGATAAAAACGTCATTGTCTTTGACAAGAGCTCAGAGCAGATCCTGGCAACGCTCAAGGGACACTCTAAGAAGGTTACCAGTGTCGTGTTCCACCCATCTCAGGTGCGGTTACGCCCACGTTTGGCCTCTTCCCTCCCAGGCAGATGGCTCTAGATCAGACATCCTGGACCCATCTCCTGGTGGTCTGTTCTAGGAGAGGGGTGGTCTTCATCTCAGGCAGACTGGTGATAGGCCAGTTCTCGTTTGCAGGAAACTCTCAGATGGAGAGATGAAAGTCTTTTGACCGTATGCCTTTGGCATTAACCTCCTTGCCTCATCCCTGTCTAGGACTTGGTGTTCTCAGCTTCTCCTGATGCAACCATCCGGATCTGGTCTGTGCCCAATGCCTCGTGTGTGCAAGTTGTCCGTGCCCACGAGGGCTCTGTGACAGGGCTGAGTCTCCATGCGACAGGTGACTACCTCCTCAGCTCTTCTGATGACCAGGTGAGACCCAGCTCAGAGAGTACAGACGCCCCCCTACGCCTCATCTCTGAGTACTCAACGCTCTGTTCGTCTCTTCCAGTACTGGGCCTTCTCGGATATCCAGACAGGCCGTGTCCTCACCAAGGTGACGGATGAGAGCTCTGGCTGTGGTAAGGCTTATAGCTGGGTATCCCCACCCCTGGGGACTGTTGAGAGTTTGTGGAGAAGGGATTTTTCTGCCCACAGGTCCCTGGGTCTCCAAGAGCCCAGAAAACCTTGTGTGGGGGCCCCCTGGTAACAAGGCGAGAAGGTCTCCCAGGATAGACTCTCCCCAGCCCTCTGAATTTCTCCCTGTGTCTCTGCAGCTCTCACTTGTGCCCAGTTCCACCCAGACGGGCTCATTTTTGGAACAGGGACGATGGACTCCCAGATCAAGATCTGGGATCTGAAGGTAAGGGTAGCTCTGGGCAGGCAAGAGGGTTTGGGGAAGTGCAAGGGGACATAGCCAGTATTGGTCTGTTCAGTCTGGTGCCCAGCAGAGTGCTCAGTCCAAGGCGCGGAACCAATGTCTGCTGGAGCGAGAGTCTGGGGGGAGGCTTTGGGGATCTCTTCTGATATTTTCTCCAAAAACGTAAAGCTTCAGCTCAAGAGTTGCCTCTTTTCTGGCGCCGTAGCTGGCGATCGGGATCTTCTTGTGACGAGAAGGTGTTTGCTGTGTCCCTAAGAGAGCTCCTGGGAGCAGGAGGGTTTGCAGGCAGCCTGTCTGGCTCCGCTGTGGGATGAGTAACTGAAGCGGACTGATGATACAGATTGGCATAAGGCTGTTTGCTTGGCTCAGCTGTATGGACAGAACGTGGCAGTTAACAGGGATCTGCTCTGTCATGTCCCTGGAGCCGATGTGAAGAGTAAGAGTTTGGGTGCTGCATGGGGTGACAGTGCCCCATGGCTTTCCTCACCCCTACTTCTCTGGGCAATGCAAATTCTTGCCATCCTGCCCCTTTGTGGGCTGTTGTGCTCACCTGGGCTTTCTCTGCCAAACTGCTGCCCAAACCCCCGCCAGAGCTGCCCTGGAGGGCTGAGGATGTTGAGTCGGCGTTTCCCTAGGAGTCACCAGCATTTAACTGTCTTCCCAGGAACGTACCAACGTGGCCAACTTCCCAGGGCACTCAGGCCCCATCACTAGCATCGCCTTCTCTGAGAACGGCTACTATCTCGCCACGGCTGCGGACGACTCCTCTGTCAAGCTCTGGGACTTGCGTAAGCTTAAGAACTTCAAGACGTTGCAGCTGGACAATAACTTTGAGGTGCGATTGCCTGGCTGGGCAGGCTGGCCGGTTGCTGTCGCCATGTCCACTTTCCCAGCCCTATGCTAACTGCGCTCCTCCGTTTTGGGGAAGCCTGATGCGGAGGTGCCAGTTGCAGGGGGTTGCCTCTATGGGGTGTTGGCATGGAGAAGAGTTGCTGCCTCCCTGGCCCCCAGTGGCCAGTTTGGAGCTTCTTGGGCCCGGTCTGAAGCCTTGCTTCTCCCTCTCCTCTGCAGGTGAAGTCTCTCATCTTTGACCAGAGCGGCACCTACCTGGCCCTGGGTGGGACAGATGTTCAGATCTACATCTGCAAGCAGTGGACAGAAATCCTTCACTTCACAGGTGAGGGGTTCTGGCTGGTGGAGGTTTTGGGAGGAGGCACGTCGAGGGACAGTTGGAGGGGGAGGTGTTCGGGTGCACTCCTTGGGAAGAGGAAATCTGGTTCTGGTGTACATGGCGCTGCAGACCTAGCTATGGGGTGCAAAGTGATACCCTCCCCACCAGTGTCTCTGCCAGTAGTTACCCCAGGTGTGGGGGAAAATGTGAGGCAATTCCTTGGCTGTGCAGCGTGAACTCTCGGGATCTCGAGAGCAGGCTGGATTTGGAGATGATCTTTTTCTGCTCTTGCTGCTGCGAGTCAGTGACCCTCAGCATGGAAAGAGCATGTAGCAGAGGCTAATTCCTTTAAAGCCCAGTGTTCTGCTCTGCCCGAGCTCACCTGCTCGTGCCATAACCACGTGCTGCCTTCCTTCCCCAGAGCACAGCGGCCTCACCACAGGAGTGGCTTTTGGCCACCACGCCAAGTTCATCGCCTCAACGGGCATGGACCGGAGCCTGAAGTTCTACAGTCTGTAATCCCAGACGTGGGGTCAAGGGGGTCTCACGCTGCCGTGTTGGGGTTTGGGGAGGGACGGAGGGAGTATTGGGGTGGGGGTGGGGGGCTGTGTGGGAGGGGAGGGAGGCAGGTGTGTTTCATTGCTTCTCTGGGCTTCCCTGCCCTAGCCGTTGGCAGAAGGAAAGTTACCAGGATGTCGCCTTCCCTGTGCTTCATGGATTTGTTGTTTTGTTTTTCTCCTTTTCTGGTTTCGTGTTTGTCTTTCTGGCTTTAGATTCTTTTCTGTGATTGTAACCGAGTCAACAAAAGGCTCCAACCCATTTGCTGATGGGTGTTTGTGATTGAGAGACCGTAGTGGGGATGCGTGTAAGGAGGGAGGGAGGGAGGGGGGAGAATGTGCAGGTTTTGTAAGCAGCTATCTAGTTTCATTACGGAAATAAAGAACTATTCATCTTACCTGGTACGCGCACAACTCGCTGTCATCTGGGTGCCCAGGAGGAGGGTGAAAGGACCAGTTGGCTGCATCTGCAGTGCTCCTGGCACTGGGTAACACAGTTGGCAATCGGAGCACCCTGCTTGCCCCGAGAGGTGTTCCCCACCACTGGTGTGTGGAAGCCATTAACGGGGACACGTGTCCCCTGCTTTGGTGGAACAGCTGCTCTTACGCTGGCCTGCTGTAGCTTTGGCTGTGAGCACGAGGACGTGTTTCTTTCTCAGGTGCCGCCTCTGGTGAGCTGGGCAGTGCTCGCAGCCCTGTTCCCTCATGACCTCTCACACCCAGGCCATGGAGGTATCTAGTCCTGTGTGAAGGGTCCGATGAAAGATCTGGGTGTTTTGGAGCGGCGGCAAACCTAGGGCTGCCTGGAGCCAGGCAAGGCCCGATGTTTTCAAAGACCCCTATCAAACAGCTGCTCCTCTCCCTGCATCTTTGGTAGCAGATCCTGGGGCACAGTTTGGCCTTGTTTTTCCCACCAGATACTGGAGGAGCAGAAAGGGTAGATCTATTTTGCCTTGGACAGCTGAGTCTGAGCCTGGCTCCTGCTTTGTGCTTGCTTGAGGAGAAAGGGCTTCTCTGGGTGCAGTTCACCCATTCTTCTGGGTGTCTCTTTGAAGGCAAGATGGGCCCCCGTTGGGGTCTCTTGCACCCACCTCCGTATGCGTCTCTGTCGAATGAGCGCCACTGAGGAGCTGAGATGCTGGACTGGTGCTTTCCATCCTCCACAGACACCTATGCCTGAGGCAGCCGGAGAGGTAAGAGAAACAAGTTAATGTGCTGCGCTGAGTTCTGTGGGAGTGAAACCTCTGATGGGGTCCCCACGAGCTGGGCAGGCTGGGCTCTGTCTCTGGCCTCTTCCCCTCCAACTAGAAACGGCTGTGATCTATCTCCCACCCCTGGGATGGAGACAGGAGGGGATCGCTGTAGGTCTCTGCTCCAGTGTCACTGCAGTGAGGCTCAAGGTCCAGTCCTGCAGCAGCCACCGGCTCTCCCTGGTTACCTGGGAAGCCCAGGAGATTGGCAGGAGGCGGCTATGCACTCTCTGATTTGACTCCCGGCATGATGAGGCCACAGAATTCCTCCCTGGTACCTTTGTGAGGGGCTAAAGCATCTTTCTGCAAGCCCTTTCAGTTCTGCCATGAAGACCCCCGGGGGACAGGGTGTACAGTGGGAAGGGATGCTGGGAAGTGTTTCAAGCTCACCCAGCTCCTCAAGCTCGCTTTCACCTCCTGGCTCTGGGCTGTCCAGACCATCAGTGTGATCTGATCTGCCTGTCCCTGCGTTCCCTTCCCTGCTTCTGGCATCCCTGAGCATGCTGTTTGCTGTCCAAGAGGGCCGAGGGCTCTGTATTGATGAGCAGCAGCTTGGCAGGAGGGCAGAGCACTGCCAGAACCCAGATGTGTGGCCCCAGCGAGTTAGGGCTGACAGGGATCGTCTGTCCTGTCTGCAGCAGATGCTGGGGGCTGGGAGCAGGCCAGGCAGAGGCACTGCGCTGAGCACCAGGGTCTGGCTACCAGGGCTTTCTGCAGGATCTTGAGGGCTGAGGTGGGTAGGGACAGAGGAGGCTGAATTTAGCCCTTCGCAGTTTAACCAGGGCTTGGGTGAGGGCTCGGGGAAGGGAAAGGTGCTGTGTTTGCTGTCCTACTGTCCACAGCTTTGATAACTGGCTGGTGCAGGCGAGGTAGGTACCTGTAAGAGCAAATCTGTGCCCAGTTCTTGGGGCCAGGCACAAGGGGAATATCCCATGTGGGTCCTGCCCCAGGAGCTGGCCTGGACTTATAGGTGCTGCAGTTTTTCCCTTTTCTAAGCTAGCCCACCCTTTGTGTGGCTGAATGTCAAGTTCGGCCCCATGCACCCGGCTGCCCTTGCATGGGGGGAAACCAGGGTTTCTAGACCACCCCCAATCCTGTGTGGCACTTGTGTGTGCTCTAACCTCAAACAGTCCCTCTTTATTCCATGCCTTGAGGTATGTAGGTGTTTCCTTTGGACGTGCATGGGGGGAGCTACATGGACAGCAAACACACTGATAGATGCATTTCTCCTTTAAATCAGCATGAGGGCTTGTGTGAAAGAGGCAGTGGAAAAGAGGAGGATCTAACGGACCAGAGAAAAGTGCTAGATGGAGAGGGAGACATCACAGCCACCAGCCGGAGGGGTAAGAGATTATATGATTGCCTGTAACATGTAAGGGAAGCTCAGAGGAGGATGTGGGTACCACAGTCTCTGAGGTGGGGACAGGAGACCTTTTTTGCTCCTGTCCCCCACAGACAAAACACCACAAAAGCCTCTAGCTTGAGCCACAACTTTTGCTGGTTTATTTTTTCTCCTTCCTGCCCTGCACATCTGCCACGAGGGAGAGCAGAGCCAGGAGATATCCAGTCAGGTCCTTCCTGGAGGCAAGGGCTGTGGAGGAGAAGGATGTGAACTGCTGCCTGGGTCAAAGGGGCAGTTGGTGGGGAGGACAGTAACAGGAGAGATGAAAACTACATTTTCAGCTAGCACCTGAGGTCTGCTTGACCATAGCAGGAAAACTCACCCTACACCTTTGAGCTCAGCCTTTCTGCACCTTGGGGCTCTCCTGGAAGACTATGCGTCCTTGAGAAATGACCGTGTCCACGGGATCTGGTGTCATCTTGTCACCCAGAGACCGGCGGGCTCCTGTGGAGGGGCACCAGGAGTTGGCATGGAAGAAGGCTGCCAATTAGCAGGACGCGGAGGTGTGCCGCAGGCAACCGGAGCTCCCTCTACGGCCTGCATGCCGTTACCAAACAAGCTGCCAAACCTTCTCAGCTCCTCCAGCCATGGCCACCATGGGCCAGCCTGGGAGCATGCACTGAGGCCACGCAGGAGCACGTGTTATACGTTGTGAGCAGGGCAGCATCTGTCTTGGCAGCTGGGTGCTACTAGGAAAACCCTCCCAGTGCGTTTGGCTGAATGCGCCCAGACTTACTTGACGGCACTCCCAGCTGGCAGGAGGGCCGGCAGGGCTCCGGCTGCGCGAGGTGACACACGGAGGCACTGCAGAAGATGTACACCTGAAAGCCATGCATTGGCACAGCGTTAGCATCTGGCACGCTGGTGGGCCAGGAGCTGGCAGACAGGAAGCCCAGCCCTTTGGCCTCGTGAGAAACAGCTCCTAGCCCCTTCACCTGAAGGAAACCCTATAATACAGCGTAGACTCCCTGCTTGCTTTGTAGGGCCGCAGTCAGAGAGCAGAGGGGAGACTACCTGGCATGTGGTAGCGATGCCTGTGCCTGCACATCATGAGCCAGGGATCTTTTGCTGGGTGGGAAACCACAGCGTTTGCTCAGCAGAAGTACCAGGGGTGTGTTTAGGGTGCTGATATGGGGGCTTGCTGACATTAGAAGTTGGATGGTGGATGTCCCCGCAGCTTGAAGAACAAACCCTGGGGAGCTGTATTCACCAAGTCTCCTGGAAGGAGCCTATTTCTTGGGTGTTGAGCCACTCTAGATGTGGCTGAGCACGTGTGGTTTTGCAGGTATCATCGGCTGAGTTTGCACTCATTGCCATGGGCAGGCAGGGAGGAGCCCAGTACCCAGGAGGAACCTCTGGAAAGCTCTGAGGTCAGTGGCCCAGTCACAGGGCTGATGCTGCAGAGCAAAAGCCACAGGGTCTCATGCACTGTGTTTGAGTGCTTGTAACTGAGTCTCTCTTTGAGAGCTGAGACCAAACCCACGTTTCACCCTGCAGGGCTGAATGGAGAAGTCCTCCTGTCATGGTGCACATCCACCCCCTCCTCACCTCTCCTTCAAGCATGGCCATGGAGGGGGACTCCACAAAGGTGAATGTGGAGACAACAAAGCGTTGATAGTGGCTCGGGAAGGGCAGCTGCGGCGAGGCCGGTCCCATGGGCACGAGCTGGGTCCTGTAGTTGTCCCCTACGAATGGGCACCTGGGCGCACGAGAGGGACCCTCGGTCACTGCTGATGGGCCCCTCTTGCCGCCCTTCCATTCCCTGCCTGCCTCCCACTCACCCGTCCACCAGGATGGGCCACTGGGGTTCTGCTGTAGCGCTGGTGCTGGGGGATGCCCAGCACTGGTGCAGGACCAGAACCAGGTTGGGGTCTGTCTTCTGCAGGAGGCGAACCTCTACGTAGATGGGGTCCCTGAGCACCTTCACAAGGGGATAGTCGCTGTCCTCGTGGTAGGTGCTATAGCTTTCATCTGTAGGAGAAGAGGGAGAAGCCGAGCTAGCTGTGGCCCGGTGGGGACACCCACGGGGCTGACGGGTGGGCTGCTTACCAGTAGCAATGCGCAGCTGGAGCCGGAGAGGCCCTGGCTCGACCAGGGGTGCGGCTGTGGGGGGCACAGCAACCTCAACACGGACTGGCAGGAGGTCGCTGGCATTGTAGATGCAGCGAGCGTGGAGGCTGCGTGGGAGAGAGCAGGGTGCAGACACGAAAGCCCAGCTTAGAGGAGTTGTAGGCTATATCTAGACACCTCTGTGGCTTTCACCCAGCAACTTTATTAGTCCTCTCCCTAAGTAGGGACCAGCTCCTGTTGCTGAAGGAGAGCTGGGCACCTCCAGAGCACAACCATGTTCTCAGGCCTTGATACTTACATCGGTCCTCAGTTCTGGCACCCAAACACTTGACAGGAGCCAGGAAGAGGGGGAGCTGTTTGGGGTCCTGACCTGCAAGGTGCTTTAGGAAGAGGCTAAGCAGGGCAGGTTTTGCTAAGGGGGAGATGCAAGCTCCCAGGTCCCTTTGGCAGGGAGAGCTGATGTTCTTCATAGCCAGGAACCAGCTCAGCCACCCCTTCCCCCCCCTTACATGTAAACGCTGTCCCGTGTGATGGAGCCCTGTGGTCCTGACTGTACATCGATGGTAGAGATCAGCTGGTTCTCGTAAATCAGCCGGTCCTCAATCACCTGGGGTGAACACACGCGCAGGGTCAGCTTTCCCTCTCAAGGTCCGTGGGCAGAGCTGCCAGGGGAGCCAGGGGGCCGTGCCCTTACCTGGACAGTGGTACCACACTGAGTGACGGGGAAGCGGAACATCACAAAAGCCTCCGTCACCTTGACGGGATCACAGTGGGCCTCAGCATTGGCCAGCCGCACGCTGTCCAGGTTGTAGGGCTGGGTGGAGAGGCCCCGGGGCACCACGATGATGAAGTGCCCATCCAGCAGGCACTGGACGGTTGCTGCAACGTAAGGAAATAGGGTGCCCAGTGGACATCATAGGTTTAAAAAAAGAGTCCGGGTCCTCATGGGCCAAGAGCATAGGTCCCGTGTCAGTGCTTTCTGCAATGCTCCCTGCCTTAGCTGGCTCTCCAAGGAGGTGCAGGTCTCCCGTGGATCCCAGGTGGTTGGTTGTCTCTCTCTCTGGAGCCCTGGGCTAGAGGCTCTGGCAAACACCACCAGTGCCTGCTGCAGTAGGGACCTCCAGGCCCCTTTCTCCGCACCAGCGGGTGGTGGTGAAGCGCGTCAGAGGTGGAGACATCTCCACAGAGAGACCTGTGAGCCTCTTACCTGTGTTGCCGTAATAGCAGGGAGCGATGCGGTCCATGTCGTCGTAGCAGCATCCCACCTGCAGGCAGGCCTCGCGGCCCTGCGGGGCCGTGCAGGGGATCTTCCCCGCAGCCACGTGGCACTGCTCCCTCGTTAGCTGGGCACCTGGGGCAGCAGAGGGGTGAGGGCGGGCGCTCCGCTGAGCATCCCGGCGGCCTCCCTGAGCGTTCCCTCAGGGCCGTGACCACTGGCACTGCTCCGGGGGCAGAGAAGACCCTGCACCGTGCCGCTCCCCTCCTCCCCTCCCCCTTGGCAGGACCGCGAATACCTGCCCCTGCAGAGGGGTAGAAGAGAGCCGTGGGGCGCAGCAGGCCAGGCTGGGGGTGAAGCCCAGGACGCAGCAAACCAGGCTGGGCTTGGGGATGAAATCCTGGGCGCACTAGACCTGGCTGGGTTTGAGGCTGAAGTGCAGGACGTGCTAGACCTGGTCGGGATTGGGGGTGAAGCCCAGGGCGCGCTAGACTCGGTCGGGATTGGCCAGGTCGCGCTAGTCCAGCTTGGGTCTGGACACCCGGGTGCACTCGACTTGGTTGGGACTGAGACTGAAGGCCATGATGAGCTAGTCCAGTTTGGGTCTGGACACCAGAGTGTATTAAACCAGCTTGAGAGTGGGTCTGAAGGCCAGGGCGAGCTAAGCCCGGTTGGGTTTGGGGCTGAATGCCAGGGCGTACTAAGCCTGCCAGAGCCTGAGCACCAGGGTGCATTAGGCCAGGCTGGGGCTGAGACTGCAGTCCTGGGTGAACGAGGCCAGGTTGGGCCTGAGACTGCAGTCCTGGGTGAACGAGGCCAGGCTGGGACTGAGACTGCAGTCCTGGGTGAACGAGGCCAGGCTGGGACTGAGACTGTAGTCCAGGGTGAACAAGGCCAGGCTGGGACTGAGACTGTAGTCCAGGGTGAACAAGGCCAGGTTGGGACTGGGGCTGAAATCCTGGGCGAACGAGGCCAGGCTGGGACTGGGGCTGAAATCCTGGGTGAACGAGGCCAGGTTGGGTCTGAACCCCAGGGTGTAGCAGGCCAGGCTGGGCCGGAGACTGGATGCCAGGACGTAAACCCGGCTGGGGCCGAGCAAGGGGCCGAACCAGGCCTGGCTGGGATTGGGGCTGAACCCCAGGACGAGCTGGGCCGTGTTGGGTCTGAACGCCTGGGTGCACGAGGCCAGGCGGGGGCTGGGCTTGAACTCCCGGGCGTACTATTCCTGACTGGGTCTGAACCCCCGGGCGAACCTGGCCAGGTTGGGTTTGAACCCCTGCGCGAATCAGGCTGGGTTGGGGTTGGCGCTGAAGTCCAGGATGTACCAGACCCGGATGGGGCTGAGCCACGGAGTGGACCTGGTCCGAATGGGTTTGGAGCGGGAGCTGGTGCCCAGGAAGAGCTAAGGCAGACTGGGACACATGGTGCAGGAGGCCAGGCTGGGGCTGGGGTAGGGGAACGAGGACGCCAGCCTGAGTCTGGTGGATGCCATTCCCTTGGTGCTCAACACGCATGTTCCCGTCCACGAGGATGCTGTAGTCAGCCGTCTGCGGGCAGGTCATGTTGACTTCGTAGGAGGCAGCAATGACCCCGCTGATCAGCACTTCCTCCATGCGGACCCTCAGGATGTAGTGGTCTTCCTGCAACAAGGCAGAAGGGATAGTCACCTCCAGCGCCTGCTGGCAGCTGGGCATAAGACATATGGGGTGGGACCCTCACCTTTACCAGGACATGGCAGCCTTCGTAGCCGGAGGAGAAGATCACCCCTCCATCCACTCCGGTGTTGAGCCAGTGGAGGCAGATGGAGCAGTTGGCCACTTCGAAGAGGGTGCCAAACTCATCTGCAGAGACGAGTGTCAAGATGTTTCCCAGGGATGCAGCTACAAGAAATCCACCCCTCCACACGACCCCTTTCAGCAGCACAGTCTGGGAGAGGTCCTATGCCAGAAACTCATTCACGCATTTGGCTCACCCCGGTGGCGCTGAGGCTCCCCCCGGGCACAGGTGCTCCAGGGGACGAGACCCCAGCTCGGGGCGTGGAGGCACTTGGGTTTCGATCATCATGCACTGCCCTGGAGGGATTCCCCCGGAGGAGAGCCAGGCGGGCTCGTGCTCACGTCCCCACCGCTTACTTACCCAAGACTTTGAAGCGGACGGTGCGGCCTCGGGTGGGATATGCCAGGAGCTGCATGCCGTAGTCCCCGCAGTCGTAGCGGTACTGCAGGAGTGAGAAGGCGATGCCCGGCCCCGGGGACAAGAGGAGCAGCAGGGCCACGAGGTAGCGGCTCCATCCCCAACCCATGGCAGCGGTGATGGGCTCTCTCAGTGGGAGAGCAATTTATACCCGCCAGGCTGGGAAGTGTGTGTGTGTGGGGGGGCAATCAGATGACCTGAGGGGCCGTGCTTGGGACAGTGCCTCCTGCCCCGCAGAGGGAGGACGAGCACGGCAAAATGCTCCTCGTGCCAGAGATCACGGCTCCCACGCTATGAGCGACCTCGCTGCCCCATCCCCGCTCCCTATGGTAGACTTCTCCCGGCCATGTCAGAGTTATGGGGAGGAAGCGAAAGCTGTTCAAACGGTTTGTCCTGAGGTGGTGGCAAGGCAGGAGAAACTGTCACTCCAAATGGGGAATCGAGACTGCTTGCCTGCTCTCCTGGCCAACCAAGCTGGACGGAGCAAATTAAATAATGTGGCCACAGGCGGACAGAAAGGAGATCTTGGGATAGGGAGCAGGCAAGCGGGACGAGAGGGCTGATGGGCTCGCATGTCTCTCTTTCCGCACAGCACTGATGCTTTGGCACAAGTCGGGGGGGGACAGCAATGCCTCCTGGCTCCCCGTCAGGTGCACCGTAGCTGGGCCACCCACAAGATCAGGAGCCTGTTTAGGGCACAGTGGCTGCAGCCTAAGGGTGTAGCTGGTCGTAGCATCGGGATTGCTGCCGGTTTGTAGCAGCACAGTGCACGCAGCGTGCGAGGATCAGCAGAGAGGGAATTAGGTAGGTGGCTCCAAATCATCTTGCAAGCAAACCTGGTCCCCGCATATCCTCCTGCCCGGTGCCTGCGGCTCTGCCTCTGCCCTGCTTGCAGTGGTGCTGGGGGGAAGTGAAAGTCATTCGAAGAAACAGTTTGTCCTGCAGCAGCAAGGAGTCGGGAGAAACTGTTCTTGCAACTGGGGAAGTGAGATTGCTGCTCTGAGCATGGCCCAGGGCCAGGGCTCCCCAGGCCACCCCCTTGGCTGTGTCCTTGCCCTTTTCTGCCCTGAGATGCTCCCCTGGGCCAGAGCTGCAAACAAATAGCCCTCGTGTCTAGTCAGCTTAGTGTTGCCCTCACCTTACAGCTTGGTCAGATGTGGAAAAAAAGAGAGCTTTAGATTCATGGATAGCCCAGGTCCAGCCAGGTAGGCTGACCAGTGCATACTGGGTCATCACGTATTTGTCCTAACAGGCTTGGGCCCAGGGAAACTCACTGCTCATAACGGTAAAGCCACTGTAGTGCTCTCCGCAGAGCTTTCAGCCTAAGGGTGCTGCAGGACTGCTACAAGAGCTAGGGCTACTTCAGGTGTCCACGTAAGGGCCGGGATCGGATGCCTGTGCAAATGATAACAACATCACTAAGCTTTCATTTGCTCGGAGAAGGTACAGAACTGAGGCTTGGAGTTCATAAAGAAAAGGAAATTGAAGGTCAAGTGATGGATAAGCCAAAAAAGCAGAGCCAGAGACAAGTTTTCCCTGAGCCCTGGAGCTGATGTCCTGCTGCGTGGTGTGAGCACGGTCAAAGACAGAGCTCCACAGACCCAATTTTTGGCCAACTCACACTGCGATGAAGAGGAAGGACCTTGGTCACTTTTAATTGCTGCTGACCGCAGCATTTTGTGGGTTCCCGCTGCCTTTTGTTTTCCCTAGGCCTCAGTCCAAGTTTCCCTTCTGGGTCTCATCTTGCCACAGATCAAACTGACTCAGCTCCCCCCCCCCCCCAAAAAAAAAAAAAAAAAAAGCATCTGGGGGCATTTAAAATCTTGCCTTGGAGGAGCTGCTGTCCTTCAGCCTAAGGAGCCAACAGACCTGGTGCAGCCATACACCAACCCCTATTTCCTCCCCAGCAGGAAGAGCTGAGAATAGCGGAGGCCAAGAGGCTGTTGTTAGAGGTTGACCGGAAAGGGTGGTAGGAGCTATCATCACCTGCAGTAGCTGGGTCTGTGGAGTCTTTCCGTTCCCCTGGAGACACTATGATGGGGGCAGCCAGGTCCCTCCTCTGTAGCTAAAGGTAGGCACCTAGTGCATCAGAGACATCGCTGCAGGGCTGGAAGCTGTGACACAACCTGCAGCCCCTGCCTGGAGGCCAGCTGGGGCTGGATTCATAAGCTTAGACCTTCTCCTGCACAGAAGATTAAGCAGAAAACAGACATTTTTCAGGACCTGATAAACAGCCCAAGGCATCTCTGAGAAGACTCATGACCATCTCCAGGGTGACAGAGGCCAGCAAGGCTCTTTAGGAAGTTCCTCAGGAGATGACAAGGTCAGGCTGAGGCCAGTGCTGGCCATGCAATACATGGGAATGAGCAACCTTGTGAAGCCCAAGAACAAGAGATGACCAGCAGAGACAAGATAGATAGCAATATGTGGAGAACACAGGAACCACGGGGCCACCACGGTATTGCCCAGCTGAGAGACCCCGCAGGGTGAGACCTGGACTCTCAGGCTCGGCTGTCAGACTGGGGCAGGCTCAGGCTGCCCATCCCCGGGCTTTGCCAGCCTCGGCTTTGGTGCTGGGGAGGATCCTGCTCACCCTGACCCCTCTACGCCCATCCGGACACTTGCACAACAGTTTGTGCCATCCAGGCATCCCACCTCTGCGCCTGGCTTAGCTGGACTCCGGGTTTTCCCCCATATTTTGAGGACTGCTGTTTTCCTCCACGTACACAGGAGGCTGTGCCTGGCCATCAGCAGCTATTTGCCTCCATGGGCAGGTCTGAGACGGAGACAGACAAGCACATCGGTTCGCTCGGCGCTGGGCAGGATGTGGTTGTGGTCCAGGCCGCAGGAGATGCTTCAGCGTAGCGCCGAGCTATGACCCTTCCTTCCCTTCCCCCCGGTATCCCTTTGCTGTCGCGGTGTGCTCTCACCGCAGTCCAGAGCTTGTTTTCCTGTTTTACCCTGCAGGGCTTGCGACGTAGGTGAACAGGATCCTCTCCAAAGCAGACTCGGAGCGGTGAGGATGACCACCACCAGCAGGCACAGCACAGCTGGAAGCACGGGAGACGGGTCTGGCCTGACAACACCGTCTGATGGGGAGAAGGCCGGCAAGTCACGTCTGGTTTACGGATGGCCCAAACGTAAGCACTCAGCAGTGATTCAGGCCTGCCTTACTGGGCAATAGCTTTCTTACCCAGGGCTTGGGCAGAGCAGCGGCATCTCTGGTTGCACGCACGGAGGAAAAGCTGCTCCGAGCAGCGTGCAACATCTTAGTACCCTTGCAGGATTTCAAAGATGCCGCTGCTTCACCCTTTCCCTTCTCCCACCAGCTCTACAGCATCCGCTAAGCTCCGTAGCGATGCGGCTTTGGTTAAGAGCCAACACACACATGGCATGAGCAGGGACAAGTGGCAGATGGACACGTTGCAAAAAAAAAGATGTATACCTGGAACCCAGGTGCAAGGGCAACATCAGTGACTGGCCTGTACTGGTCTAGCTCACCTCGACCCGCAGGCTCACTGTCCACGTTACATGCTTCTGGCCCACCAGCTTCTACCATTTCTCTTGTAGCAATAGGATAGACATGGCCTCCGCTTTGCTTCCCTCACTCCACTCCAGCGTGGCGGAAAGCCAACAGTCCCCACGACCCAGCGAGGCAGTTTTAGTTATTTGGACTCCAAGAAAAGCATTTTGGAGCTCAGGGCTCCGCAGCGTGCCACAGTACCTTGAGGCCGACGCTGGAATCCAGAGGTAGAAGCATCTCCAGCTGCTCGGCTTGCTGGAGGTGGTGTTGCTCACTGGCATTTCTGCTCGCACACCCAGGAGGATCAGGGCTTAGTTCGGGAGCGCAGAGCAGCCACGACCTCTTGATCCAATCATCTCCCCTCGTGGAAGGGGACGGGTACCAGGGTGGCCAGATGTGGCTGCAGATGAAGACCTTCCTGTGCTCCCTACACCACCATCTACCCCAGCTCCTGCGAGGTCTGACAGCCTCAGAACGGCTCCTCGCAAGCCAGGTTGCCTGCAGGTCACTGCCAGGCGGGAGGGACATTAGGCTCCTCGTGTCCCCCTTCCTCCCGGGAAGTTTTGGCCGTTTCTTACTTCTCTGTCAAGGACTCTCTGGGAGGCAGAGTCCAGAAAGACAAAGGTGGAAATGATGATGGGGGGGACGGCAGCTCGGCCGAGGCCAGGCTGAAGGGCACCAGCCGGGTTCTTTAGTTGTCACCTGAGAACGGACATGGACATGGACAAAGGAAAAGCTGCCCACCTGCCTGCTGGGGAGAGGGAATGGGGGGGCACTGTTCTCCCTGCCTTCCTCACCCATCCACCGGGATGGGCCGCTGGGGCTCTGCCAAGGGCAGGCCCTGCATCGGTGCAGGACTTGAGCCAGGCCGGGCTCCTCTCCCCCCAGCATGTGAACCTCCACGTAAGCTGGGTCCCTGAGCACCTTCACCAGGCGGTATTCACCATCCTCACAGCAGTGCTTGCCTGTGGGAGATGGGGGGAGAGCTGCAGTGATGATGGCTGTGTCAGAGATGATAGGTCCACGCAGAGATCCTCCTGCCCTTGGCAAGGATCAACTCAAGTCAGAGGGGTCCAACACGGGCGACTGGAGCCAGCATGGGGTTCAGGAGAACCTCAGCATGAAGGTGCGGATGTTGCTGGGGCTGTAAATGCAGCGGACATGGAGGCTGCGCAGGATGGAGGGTCTAGGGACGAGACTCCATCGATATGAAATCTGAGCGTGCAACACTCCTGCTCCTGGTCACAAGCCCATCAGCTCTGAGAGCAGCCAGACCGGGCTTGACTAGCCCTTGGATTCAGGGCTTCCCTGTCCCTACCAAATGCATTTTTGGCCTCTCCACTGATGGGAGCCTCCTGCCAGCCCACTGCAAGTGGGATTGTTAGCTCAAGGAGTCACCAACGTGGAAAAGGATAAAAATCTACAGTTAAAAAAGCAGCATGTTAGCAAGAGAGGGCATCATCTCGGCAGCGCTCTGCTGCACGGAGCTCCGGAGGCCAACCCTTCCCGCCCGACCGGCTGGCAGGTGCCTGATCCGGCTGGCAGCCAGACACTAGTCTGACTCATCCTGGTAGCTCATTAACTTCTGCTATCACCCTCTGTGCCCTGGCAGCGATTGCTTTGCACTCGCAAGCTGCAAATACCCTGCTTGCGGAGCCTGCTCGCGCCTGAAGACAGCGGCAGTAACAACCCACCCCCCCGGCCCTGCTTGCGTAGCAGCAAAAGGCTGGAAGAGCAGGATTTTACCAGGCTCCCGGAGGGATGCGGGAAGGCAAGTGCCCAGTCTGGGGTTGTCTCTGATGCCCGTGAGGATGTTTTTTACTGCTGGACAGGGTGGAAAAAAAAAAACCAGCTCCCACACCTGGAGAGCTGCTCACCAAGGTGAACGTTTTTACTCCAGAGAACAAAAAAAAGAGGGTTGTCTCAAAGCCCCAGCTCCTGGGGTCAGGCAGGCGTTGGGGATCGTTTGCTCTCTTAGTGGGGGGAAAGGATTATTTCTCAACCTCTCTGATGGCAGGGACCACACAGAAAGCAGGAACTCGGAGACACCAAACCCTGCAGACCAGCAGAGAGACTGTGCAATCCAAGGAAAAGGAAAAAAGAACTGCGATTTTTTTTTTATTATTATTTTAACTAGTCTGTGATTTTTGAGGGCCGCTTTTCTATTTTGCAGGATTGGGGCTGGTGGTTTAGACTGAGGATTTGCCATGGGATTCAGAACCTGGTGGCCTGTTCAGGATCTTCTGGGCCTGCCTCAGCACCAGGTCCAGAGATCATCCTGGAAGAGCAAGACGGTGGTGAAACCTGGAGCGAGCAAAAAGCAGCACCTTCCCTTTGCCTTTTGCTCTTTTTTCTTTCCTTTCTGCCCATGCGGGAAGCCCCATTATGCAGCCGGGAGGGGGTGTGGGGGAGGGGGGAATCCTTTTTCCAGGCTGTCATGGGGTGGTGGGCTGTAAATAGGGAGTGCTGGCATTAATAAGCCCCCCCCCCCCCCCGAATTGGGCATCACTGTGCCAGCTTTTCCTCTGCCAGGCTGAAAAGGAGTTTGCAACCAGAGGGTACAGGGCTCGGGGTTGCTCTCGCTAAAGTGACTGGGACTCTCTGAGCTTTTCCAGGGGGAAAAAAAGAAAAATCACCTGGAAAAAAAAAAATATATATATATATATAGCACCTCAAATCCAGGTGTGGGAGCTGCAAACCCAGGGAGGGAAGGAAGGAAAGAAAGGAGAGCCAAGCAAAGTCTCGCCGGAGCCAGGGGCCCAGAGGGTGCCAGACACCCCCTGCCAAAACCAGGACTTCAGGAGACGCGTGGGGCTGGAGATGATGGCATCGGGGAGGAGGAAACCGTGCTGCCCACGTCCACAGGGGAAACACAGCCTGGCGAAGGAAGGCAGGAGGAGTTTGGGGGTTTTTTTAGATGTTTAGCAAAGAAACGGTGTTAATTTGGTGCAACCAAATGGGTTGCTCAAATTCCTGCTGGTTTGTGGCACTCAAAAGCTTGCCCTGGGCAAAAGGCACATGCTGCATGCACAAAATCAAGGGTTTATCGTTAGCCTGATTAAAATGTCAACACGCTCACCAAAGAATTGTTAGCGGCCCAGTGACCGCGATCCTAGCACTATATGCTCAGACTATATTCACTGTGTATAAAGTACATACACAAGCTATTGCATCGTCCAGGGACAGACAGACGGCCGTCCTCAGGTCAGCAACGCATGGATGCAGCTGTGGGGCCGCTTGTACCCGGGTGCATCCTGGAGCTTGTTTAAATACAAGCAGGAAAGGGGACTTTTTTGCTTGCTTCCCAGCCCATTTGTAAACTGCTGGGCCAGAGCAGGGAGCCCCCCCTCATTCCAGGGAGGATCTGCTACCGCATTTCCAGTTTTTCCGAGAGCCCTGGTTCCCACGAAAGCGGGCGGCTCAGCGAGGACCAGCCCGTGCAGGGCCCGGGAGGTCCGGGTGGGTGGAGAAGGGGGTCACGGCACCACCCGAGCGGGGACAGGGATAGCTCAGGAGAGGGTGCTGGGGCTGGCGGAGGCGGCCGAGGGGGCTGGTGGGGATGCGCCCGCTGCAGGACGCCCCAGCCGCGGCAGAGCCGGGGTGACAGGCGGCACCCGGGGCACCGCAGCAACGGGGACATCAGGGCGCAGCCCACGAGGGACCATGTTTTCCCGGCGGGGGCTTTCCGGTCCTGCAGTTCCCCAACACGTCCGGACCCTGCCCGCGAGGCTGGTGCCTCCCTTCCCAGGAACGCAGGCTGGACCCACACCAGCACCGGCCGTGGTCTCGCACTTTATTGGCATCTGCTCCTCCGGGCCCCTCCGTCCCCCCCACGGACGCCCCGCCGCCGTCACAGCTGGCAGCTGGCAGCGGGGCCCAGGTGCAGCTCCAGGAAGCGGATGATCTCCTGCCACGAGTGCTCCTGGGCCCTGGCGTGCGGCTGGGGCTCGCCGCCCCACAGCACCGGCATGGGGCTGCCCCGGATGCCCGAGATGCTGCAGAGCGGCGAGCCGGGCGGCTCGATGAGGTGCCCGGCGCCGGGGTAGCAGAGCAGGCGGTAGCTGTCCTTCCGCATCCGCGCCGTGGCCAGCTCGGCGAAGAGCTTGCTGTTGAAGTTGCGGTCGGCCTCCCCTACCACGAAGAGCACCTTGCCCCGCACCTTCTCCACGGGGATGGCGGAGCCGCTGTGAGCGGGGTCCCGCGGGTCCCCGAAGACGCTCGCGTTGTCCAAGGCCCCCAGCTCGGTGAGCACCAGCCGCTCGGGGTAGTAGGGGATGGGGGGGATGCGGACGTCCTTGTAGAGCAGCGGGGTGCCGTGCAGGGAGGCCGTGCCGTTGATCCACACCGTGGCCGCCACTTGCGGGAGGAAGGCGGCCATGGCCAGGGCCACCTCCGCCCCTTTGGACACGCCGATGACACCCAGGCCAGGGCCTCGCACCTGCGGCGGGCACCGCAGCCAGGTGACCCTGCTCGCTTGCGGGGACACCCCCGCTCACCAGCACCTCCCCGCACCAGGGTGCTGGGGTCCCCCGCAGCGCGGCAGCGCTCACCTTGGGGTGCCGGAGGAGCAGGTCAGCTGCCTCCTCGAAGTACTCCAGGTCCAGCTCGGCCAGCGCGCGGGGCAGGTCGTCGTAGGCGAAGAAGGCCAGGGCCAGCACTGCGAAGCCCCGGCTGGCCAACAGCCCGGCTCGAAACTCGATGAGGCCCCCAGCGCCCCCAAACATGTCGATCACCCCCGGGAAGGGCCCGGCTCCTGCGGGCAGCGAGAGGTGCCCGTTGGCACCGGGGATACCGCTCCCAAACCAGAAACCCTGTTGCCATCCCAGCGGCCAAAAACCCAGTCCCAAGGGCTCAAAGGTTTTCCCGGGGAGGGGGATCCGTGGAAAACCGTCAAAGCCCAGGTACGCTCGAGCCCATCTCCAAGCTGTAAACCGCGGAGCGGGATGCTGGAGGCCGAAGGCTCCCCCGTCGCCCTCCGGAGCCGCGGGTCCCGCCGGCTGCAGGGCTGGCTCCCGGGGAAGGGCAACGGGGAGCTTCGCGGCTGCTCACCTGGAGGCAGGAAGAGGGCCCCGCGGACCCTGCCCTCGCGGACGGGGGCCCGCTGCACGCCTGGGCCCACGTACCACCGCTCGGCGGTGCAGGCGGCCAGCGGCTGGTCCTCGGGCCCCGTCACCAGGCGGAGGGCGTCGAAGACCTCGAGGCGGACGCGGAAAGGGCCGCCCGCCACGTCCCGCTTGACCAGCCGCTGGAAGAGGGCGTCGGGACGCAGGAACCAGAAGAGCCCCATGGGCCAGACGCCGGCGAAGTCGCCCCCCAGGGCGGCGTGGCGCTCGGCGTCCACCTCGCCGTCGCCGTCGGCGCGGTAGAAGGCGCGCGCCTGGAAGCGGACGCCGCGCTCGTCCGTCAGCGAGGCCAGCAGGGTGACCAGCTGGGAGGGCGCCAGCCCCCGCACGCGCACCCGCACCGGCCGGTCGGCCAGCGAGGACGAGGGCGTCACCGTCAGCTCCGCCGCCATGGCTGGCCTAAGGGTGCAGAGGCGCCGCGCGTCACACCGCCGCGCCGGCCCCGGGGCGGTCGCAGGCGGCGCTGGGTGCACCCGCGCAGCCCCAGCCCAGCTTCCGCAGCCCCGAAGCCACGGGCACGGGCTCCAAGCCCCCCTTACCCGGCCTGGGTGCAGGCTGGCCGGCGGCACTCGGCTTCGGAGGGAGGAGGCGGGAGGCAGGGCTCGCCCGCCCGCCCCCACCCTCGCCCTTTATCCAGGCAATCCACCGAGGCAATCATTAATCACGGAAGCAATCAGGGAGCCGAGCGAGTGCGCGGCCTCCTGCCCGCAGGGCCGACAACCTGGGCTGGGCCCAGGGCTGCCCCACGGCTCTGCCGTACCCCACAGCTCCCAGCAGACCATTTCACCCCCTTCCAGCCCCCCTGCTCTCATCCATGATGAGGCAGGAAAAAAATTACGCATACATCAAGGGCTGGGTGCTGCCCTGCGCCTGGGAAACCCCCTAATCCCCATCCAACTGCTAGCTCTGCCCGGCCCCTTGGGGTCGCCTGCGCCCCGCGATGCTCCTGGCAGCCCAGGAGAGCGGGCTGCCGGCTCCCACGCCAAGCTCCCAGCCCTGGGCACCACCCTCGCCGCCTCCCGTGCCAGGAGGCCTTGCAGCGGCCAAGGTCTTATCTCCCTCCCCAGCCTCCCGTTCATCCCCACCTCCCTTCCACTCCTTGGAGGAAGCCCACTATGCCCCAGGCCAGGACCCTCCTGCCACAGCGTGCGCAGGTCTGCGTCACACCAAGCTGAAGACAAAGCTGTTTATGTCCAGCTCCCATCGACAGAAACGGGCACGCATAGGGCAAGAAGAACAAATGCAAACGTGGGGAGAGACGTGTGGGTTTCCAGCCCCAAGCCCCTTCCTCTCACCCGTCTCCCACCCACCATCTCCCACCCCAAGCTCCAACTCCCATCCTGCCCTGCAGAGACGCTCCAACTCCCCCCAGCATCCCCTGGAGAAGAAAGACAACAGGAGTCTGACGTGAATTGTGCTTTCCCCTTCTGTGAGCTCCGTACCACAGCAAAGACGAACTCACTTCCCCCCTCCATCCCGCACAACGGGCTCCAGCAGGGCGAGACCCCTCCTTAAGGAAGGCCTTGGTGCTCTGCGACCCCAGGAAGATCCGCTCCAGCCCAGAGATCGCTCAGTCCCTGGCAGAGTGAAGGCCCCGAGCAGCAGCTTGTCCTGGAGATGCCAGACTCCCCCCACCCCAAGCCCTTAGAGGCAAGTCCAGATCCCTTCACGCTCCCTTTTTAAAAGAAAAGGCAGATTTGGGCAGTTGAAGCAGTTCTCATTCCAGTGCCAGACAAGATCCAGCCCTGTCCCAGCCCATCAGCAACACCCCAACTTCACAGGGAAGGAGAGATCCGGCAGCCTGTTCTGATGGTCACCCCACTGCATAACCCGCACCAGCTCTGTCCCTCTCTCCATCCAACGCCGAGGGCCTGGGCAGCATCTCCTGCCCACAGAGCCAAGGAAACATCCCTGGAGGACCAGAGAGGAGCGGGATTTGTGGGAACCCCAGCCGTCTGGGCCTGGTGGAGCGGCAGGCTGGCCAAGGCCAGGACGGTGCGTCTGTCCTGCAGCCTGGTGCCCTCTCCCTAGGCACCAGTCTCATTCCGCCACCGCTTTGCGCCGCACGGGCGCCTTCTGGAGCAGGGCCAGCGTGTCGCGCTTCTCCACCCGCCGCAGCTGTTTCTTCTTCGCCCGCTTGAGCTTCAGCGGGTTCCGGATCTGGAAAGAAAGGCAGTTTTCAGGGCTGGCACAGAGACCACGCTGGGGAGAGCCAGGCCAGGCAGGCACGCCGGGGCTCCCACCCTCACGTTGCCCACCCCAGCAGCGTGGCCGGCACAGCCCAGGCCAAGCTGGAGACACCCAGCAGGAGCCAGGCCCCTCTGTACGGGGCTGCAGGACAGCAGCCTACCGACCAGCCAAGCAGCTGCAAGAGAATTTTCTTCCTCCCACTGCCAAAGACAGGACCTAGCAAGGACCAAAGTCCGTGCACAGAACCAGCTGGGTTGGTCCTTTCCTCAGTCCTCTCAATGCTGCTCAAAGCATCTCTCAAAGCCCCCAGGAAAAGGGGACAAAGCAGGGAGCGGAAGGCTTGGAATAAGCCAGAGCCCAACGCTTGGATCTCGACGCAGCCAGGTCTGCAATGGTGCGATGCCCCGGGTGCCTGGGAGGTGCTCGAGAGCGCGACTCACCACTTGGACGATCTCTGCTTTTCGTTCGTTCTCCAGGCGCCGTTTCAGGTTCTCCTCCCGCCTCCGCTTCTTTTCCTGTGGGAACAGCATGAAACATTCGCTGTAGGTCCTGTCCTTTGGGCTGGGGACATGGCAGAGGAGGCAGAGCAAATCCAGGCAAAGGAGGGGAGACACCTCTACCACCCACACGAGCCGGGAGAGCCATCAGCAAACTCGGCCACCTTCCCTCAGACCCAGGAGCTCCCTCTTTCCGACCTACACATCAGCAGGGAGCAAGAGCAAGGGAACAACTTCATGACCTCCATCTCCACTGACCTGGCCAGGACACAGTTTCAGCTTTCTATTTTATTCCTGCCTGTAGTGCAGCTACTGGAGGGGACAACAGACACCACTTAAACCAGCACTGACTCGCAGCGCAGAGCCACAGCCCCTTTTCGCCAACCGCACGACCGCGGTGCTGCTGAAGGGCCGCGCTCCCCTCTCCTCCCGCCGTGTCCCTTGCACCAGCCGTGCCCGTGCCACGGGACAAGTCAGATGTGCCCACTAGAAGCCCGGGGAGATGGGCTTCCAGCCAGAAGCAACTGCCCCAGGGCCGCACGACTGTTCAAGCCAAGATGACTAACGAAGCAGGGACGCCAGCACGGCAAAGGCTGCGCCCTTCCTTTTGGCAGCAAACGCGCACACCCTCTTGGAGACACCAGTCCGAGGGCTGCAGGGCTAGAACAGCACGAGCGATACCTGCCACGCACAAAATCCGCCAGCACAAAGTCAGGCCATCAGCACTTTTTTTTTCCTCCATGAGATTTGAACTGGCCGCATGAGTTTATTGCAAGTCAGTGACGTGCAGCATGTGACTGTCACCGCCTGGATATGGCATAACAACAGAGAATTCACTCTCTTGCCTGGCCACAGTCCAGGAAAACGGCTGCTGGAAGGAGCCGGGCTTGTGCAAGCTGGCGGGCAGGCAGCCTGCAGATGGAACATGCTCTGCCATTACAATCCCGTGACCCCAAAGCCCTAGATGCGGGCAAAGACACGCAGCTGGGTAACGGGGAGAGGTGAAAAGTCTCTAGTCACGGCCTGACTCCGCAAAATGACAGAAACCCCATGCTGGCAAAGAGACCAGGCAGCTCTGTGTGAGGGCTGCGACAGCACAGGCCCCAGCAAACCCTCCCCATAGGGCACCAGGGTCACCACGGCCCCAGGGAGAGAGCTGGGCAGGGGCAGTGCTGCTGCCCTGCAGCAGTGGTTGGGTGATGCTGCCCCAGCTGCCCACGGGGTCCTGTGCCCTGAGAGCCCGGCTCCTGCGCTCCCTGCCAGGCGCTGGGGCCTGGACGCCCGTTACCTCTCGCTCCTTCTGCTTCCCCTCCTGCAGCTGCCGCGCCAGGTCCTTGACAAGCTTCCTCTCGCGCCGCTCCTTCATCTTCCGCTCCCAGGAGGTGCGAAGGGGTTTGTCCTGGATCATGTGCGAGAACCTGGACAGGGAGAGGGGCTGCGTCAGCCACTGAGGGAGCGAGCGCTTCCCTCCCCGCAGCTCAGAGAGCCCCACAACAACCTTGCTCCCCCCCAAAAACTCCTTGGGTCAGGATCTCTGCAAGACTTCTCCCATCCAGGGCATCCCACAGCAGCCTCATCCCCCTCCACATCCTCCCAAAACCTCTGCCTAGCTCAGGCGTCCCCCCAAACCACCCCAATGGCTCAACCCTCCCCCCTGCAGCCTCGCCCCCCAACTCAGGACCCCTCCCAGAGCCCCCCTGGGTCAACCCACCCCCACCCCCCAACCCAGACCCCCCCCCGCGCCTCCCCCCTGCTCAGTGACCCCCACAGCAGCCTTGATCCCCCCCGAAAGGCCCCGCTCGGCCCCACCTCTTCTTCCCGGGGTCCTTCCACACCCGCCCCGACTTGGGCCTGCCCCGGGGGATCATCATCGTCGCCGCCGCCGCCTCCTTCCGCCCCTTGGCGGCTTTCCGCGCCGGCCGGGCCGGGGCCGGGGCCGCCGCCGGGGTCTCTCCGGGGCCGGGGCCTCCCTCGGCAGCCCCGGGGCCCGGCTGCCGCTCCCCGGCCGCTCCCGGCCCCGTCTCCGGTCCCGCTGCCGCCCCGCGCGGCCGCCCCATCGCCGCGTGCCCGGCGCCTTCCGATGACGTCATCAGCACCCCGCGCGGCCGCCCCACCGCGCGGCCGCCCGGCGCCGCCCGATGACGTCACTAGCGCGCCACGCGCCGCACATGCTCAGAGCCCAACCCGGCCGCCATATTTACGCCGGGCAGCGCGGGCGCCATGTTTGTGCCTGGCCCGGTGACCTTAGACCCGTTGCCATGGTGCCCCCGGGGCGGCGGCGAGGCCTGCCGCGGCCTCTCGCCGCCTCCCGGTGGCGCGGGGCCCGGGAGCCCCAGAGACGCCCGCGAGGCCAGCCAGGGTGACCTGTTTATTGCAGACACCACGCGGAACAAGAGCCAAGAGCCGCAGCGTCCCCTCTGCCCCCGGCCCTCCACCGCCTCCCAGTGCCTCCGCTGCAGCCGCTTCTGCAGCTCCAACACATTGGCGTGGCAGGGGGACAACAGGGGTGGGTAGGCATGCCCGTCTTGGCCTGGTGGGGAAGGACGCCGGCTCTGCTGACGTTACAAAACCTGGAAAATAAGGGAAAGCAGAAATGACACTTTGGGTCTCGTTGGGGTCACGCGGAGAAGTCCCCATGAGCATACCAGCTTTCATTGACCTTGTCGATGGTGCCTTCTCAGAGGAGGAAAGGGGGGACATATCTGGCCCTGCTTCCACTGAAGTGCCCTAGCTGGCTTCTCCCTCACTTCAGAGGGATCTGGGCTGGGGAGTCTGCTGCCAGGGCAATGGGGCTGTTACCCGTCCCAGGGAAGCCTCATGACCACGTCCAGTCCTCGATGAGGGTCCATCCTTACCATGTGCTTGTAGTTGTGCTGCTTGATGGCGGCATAACCGAACGTCAGGGCTGCCACCGCTATGCAGAACTCCAGGAGGCAAAAGATGATGAACGTCAAGTTCAAGCCGTCGCTCAGGATCTGCAGGGAGGAGAGCAAAATGGCCCTGCAGGCCTCGCTTGCTGGCAGCTGGAGTCATCCACCTCCCTTGTGCAGCAGTGACCCCATCCCCTTATCCTCCTGCCTACGCAGCCATGGGAGACTCCGACCCATGGGGCATTTTGACACCAGTTCTTTTGCTGTCCTGGGCCAGCCAAGTGATGGCAAAGAGACCGTAGGTGGTGGCTGGCTTGAGGGGGGACCAGGAGCCTGTACCTTTCTGTCAGTGTAGAAGCAGTCTTCCCCTCTCAGCTGGTGAGGCCAGTTGTGCTCGCACCCGGGAAGGTTCGTAGTGATAGCCGTGGCATGGACAATGGTGGCCACCAGGGTGCTCAGAACAACCCCAGTGCTGAAGATGCAGCAGGTCTTCACCTGTCGTGGTCACATCATGTCAGCCGTCAGCAGCACTCCATCCCTACTGCTCCCACCAAGAGCAAAGCAGCAGTATGGATCAGAGCAAGAAGCCCTACCTGCCTGCAGGGAGCTCAGAAACCCCCGTGATACAGTGACACAGAGCTGGGAAGAGGACGCTTGGTGCTTTTTGTTCGAGCTGTCTGAGCAGAGGGGCTTCAGAGAGGTTGGGTGATTTGACTAAAGTTGAGAGGGGGGGATTTACTCCAGAGCTGCCAAGCCTCATGGAGCCAGTAAAGCTCCTTATAGCAGGGTTAGATCTGATTAGCGGTCAGGGTGGAGCCATTTGGCCTCCTGGGGAAGCCGCTGAAGGGCAGATGGCCCATGTGACTTTTTTTTTCTCCCCATCATCTGCAAGTGACTCCACTGGGTTCTAAACATTTCATAGAGGCCCTGAAGCTTGAGGTGTTGACCACCCTCAGTGGTTGACGGGAAGAGAACTGGGCAACTCCAGAGGGCAAGCCTAGTGTTAGGTGCTTCATTTTAGGCCCTGAAGAGACATGGGATGAATCCAGGCTGCAGAGGGGCAGAAACCACAGAAGCCTGCCATGAGCTCTGTGTTCCTCACCCTGCCTGGCTGTGACTGAACCTGCTCAGTGACCCTCTTACCAGCAGGATGTTCTCTCTTTTTCCACTTTCCACCAGCAGAGAGCCTGTGACCAGGAGCTGTTCCAAAAACAGAGACGGGAGAGTCAGCAGCAGGATCCCCCCCTTGCTCCCCATTGCATGTCGCACACATCCCACAGCCCCTTGAACAACACACCGGGAATGTTTGGGTCTGCAGTCACAAACCCCCCCCAGCCCCAGAAGAGGAGACAGCCAGAAGATGTGGGCATAAAAGGAGACCCTAGTAATGAGGGGATTTAGCACCAGCAGTAGATCCACTGAGATCCCCCTGTCCTTGTCCGGCAGTGGGGAGGTGGAGCCCAGGCATGTCCCTGCTTACCAGGAGTCCAAGCCAGAAGAGGACCCCACTGGCCACAGTGATGGAAGGGATATCACGCTCTGCCGTGGTCAGGATGATCCCAGAGCAGAAGCGTATGATTCCAGTGACAATGTGGATGGCCTGGGGAGGGACAGAGGGGAGAGGGGTCCCCAGTCACTCTTGGTCCAAAGCACTGCATGCCAAGTTACCGTAGCCATTAACCAAATCGCACCCCATCCTCACTGTTGCCAGCATCACACCAAGTTCTTGCTGCCCTCAGTGGCGCTGAGAAAGGAGCCTGGGCTAGCTAAGTGCTCAGCTGGTGCTTGGCATGACTGTATGAGCTGACCATGCAGACGAGGAAAGGGAATCAGTCTCAAAACCGGCCCCCCCCCCCCCCAAGCAGGGGCCAGTTCTTGCTCATACAGCCCTGCTGGGGCATCTCAAGAAGGACAATCCCTTGTGACGCTCGGGGCCAGCCCCAGCTTTCCCCCCAGCATGTCCCAGGCAGAGGGGCTGCAGCGACCCGTGTCCCCTGTGCGCTCGCCTGGGGCACTGTGGTCTCACCCCCAGCGCTTTGGGCTGAGCCCTTCTGAAGCTGTGGACTCGGAAGGATGAGGCGACAGGTGTGGACAGACTGGAGCTGGAGGCCTGCTGGGCTGCTGGGGTGTCTGTGGCCGGGATGACCTCCATGATGATCCTCACGCCACCAGAGTCCGTTACTGTGGCTGCCATCTCCTGTGGGCAGAGCAGGGCTGGGGAGCAGGGGCAGGCGGAGAGCGAGCCGTGGGGAGAGAACCGGAGCTCCCAGTGTGCCAGAGAGATGACAGCGGGGCTGAAGGTCGGTGGGGATGGGACCGGGCTGGCTCCCACCCTCCTCTTTGGAGCAGCACATGGGATATTGCCATGGGAGGCTTTGACATCCTCTTGCACTGACACCAGGATGTCCCACACGCCATCCTGCTCCCCACACCTCACCCCTGGCCTGGGTACCTCCTTCAGCCTCAGCTTACCCTTGTCCTCCTGCGTGTTGCCAGATGTTAGCGGGTCCTTGTGGTCCCTTCACTGCCCGTGTGCCCTGTGGAAGAAGTGGTCAGGCTCCAGGCGGCTGGAACAGTCCAGACCTGCCGGGAACATGGTCCTGCTGCCCTTTGCTCCCTGCGGGAAGTTTGTTCATGGAAATCTCAGCAGGTCCCTCTTGCTCAACAAGCACGATCCTGGCTGCTTTGCCAACAGAGGGGAGAGCTGCTGACGAAAACCGTGCATGCATTCATCTGTGTTTGCACGAGGGAGGGGTTGGGTTAAACTCTGGGGCACATGAATGGGGTGGGAGAACGGCGCAGGGAGAGGGGCTAGCTTTGCGAGCCGGTGGTGGGCACCCTCTCCCATGGTGCAGGCTTCGCTGCAGCCTGGGGAAGGAGCTGGACGCTTGTCCCTTGGGATGCTCCAAGAAGATCCCCCTGCCTGGGCTTGGGCCCATCCTGCCCTCCATCCCCAGTTGTGGGCATTTTTTTGCGTGTCAGCTGTGGGGGCCACTCCACACCCACAGCTGCTCTGAGAGCACCGATGGAGGGGAGGGCTTCAGGCTCCCCTCATCTACTCACACCTACTACATCACTTCAGCCCACAGGGATGGCTGGGAGGGGGCAGTTGTGCCCGTAAAAACTTGGGAGAAGAAGGCAGTTCAGGTCTGCACGTGGGGTTTGGGATGCCAGACGGCTAGCTGAGGAGGTTTTGTGGCTCCCATGCCCAGAGTGCAGCCCCTGCACTGGCAACAGGCCCAGCAGACAAGGTTTTCCTGCACTACCTCTGGCCTGGTGGGACCTGCCTGGCACCAGCCCCTAGCACTGGGACCAGCTCACATGGAGCAGCTCCCGTTCAGACTATCAAACCGTCTTCACCGTCAGCCCAGGCTGGCTGCATCCAAACTGCCACCTGGGCAAGGTCCCTGGGTCATGCTGGTGCTTGGACTCTGCATGGGAGTTGCTTGCTACGCCGATAAACGACGTCATGGGCTGGGCAGTCATTTTTGAACAGTGAGGCAATCATGTGTCACCTGGAAAGGGAGGTGTAAGCCCCCCTGTCTCCAAGCATGGTATATCTCAGCCCAGGTGCCTTCAGAGCCGTGCACTTCCCTTTCCAAGGAGGCTCAGGGTGGGGGCCTTGGCCCAAAAGCAAATGGTAGATGAAGCTTTATGGTGTCCCCAGGTGTCTTTGGGGGCGGGCAGAGCCACGTAGGATAGGAGCACAGGGAGGAGGCAGGGAGGCAGAGAGGAGACCATATTATCAGAGATGTGCTGAGAGCATCTTCGAGGTAGTGAAGGTGGACCCCTGGAAACGGGGGAGCCGCTAAGTGCTCAGAGAGGGGCGCTCAGCAATTAGCTCTGCAATTAGCCAAGCACCAGTCCTGGGAGAGTCCTAATAAGGCACTTGGAGACTCATTCACCCACCCTGGGATTGCAGAAGTACGTAACACCAGCAGTTGCCCATCCCAAGCGTCTGGCTTGCAGAGCCCTGGGCAGCTTGTTACAGCAATTAAGAGACTCCCAGTCCTGGCAGAGTTTCTCTTGCAGGAAAGAAAGGAGTGAGATGGGGTGGAGCACAAACATTATAAACATTGTCAGTCTATAAAGTTCTTAACAAAACTCCTTCGTTGCCTTTTAGTTTTAGCCAGGTTTCTCCTTCCTGACCACGTCTGATGCGCGATACTGTGGGTCCGTCTCCGCTGATGACAGCCAGCCCCCCACAAGCGAGCCTGGGGTGGGGACAGCCGAGCAGTGGGTGGTGCAGGCGCTGCCAGACAGCTCCCAGTGTGGGACCCAGCGGGAGCCTGTTAGCGCAGGGGTCTCCAACCACTCGTCCTCCCAAAGCAAAAAGAGATGCGATTCTTTCCAATAGGAAATTAGAGTTCAGCCTGGGAACGGAGCCACCGCACATGGTGAAAAAGCTCACGAGACACAGGCTTTGAGGCCCTCTTCCTCCCTCCTCGGACCACTGTCTTCCAGGTCTGCCAGAAAACGGCTATTTCCTTTGGGGCCGTCGTCCCCATCTGCTTGCGAGGACGGCTGGGATCCTTCGTGCTGGCCTGCGAGGACCTCCCAGGTTTCCTTGACGAGCGCTGGCAAATCACCACTCGTTTGACGGGCCCGGGATAGACGTGAGCAGCAGATGGGCCCAGCGGTGCTGCTGGGGCGTCTGTCCGTACAAAGTCTGCTGGATGCTGGCCCCAGTCCCATCCTGTCCTCGGCTCCTCTTGTGCTTAGAAGGTAAAACTCAGCAGCAGCACCTCCACTGGGTCAGCTCCCCAGCACCGAGGCGCTGCAGAGGGCTTCGGCTCTAGGACTGCGTGGAGGGACACAGCCTCCTGTGCCCAAGGTGGCTGATGTGCTGGAGAAGCAATGGGATGAGGTTTGACTTGATCTCCACCTGTGAGAGGCCTGAGGTGGGAGCTGGTTTGAGGAACAGATGGGAGGGAGCAGGGTGCTGGCAGACATGGCTCTGGGACCCTGCTTGGATTTTTTTCTTCTTTAGAGGCTGGGAATTTCTGACCCTATCCAGAGGCTCCACAAGAGCTATTTCCATGTAAAAGCAGGAATATTTAAACACAATGCCCTGATATCTCTGAGTTGCTAGCTTTGTCACAGGGAGCTTAAGGCTGGCTTCACATCACATTTACAGGCATGAGCATCAACAGTGTTGAGGGGCTCAGCACATCTCCCTTAAATATCACCACCTCTGTCTACACTTGTCATCTCAAGCCCAACACGAGACAGGACCCTCCACAGGGCAGTTCCTCCTGATGATTTTAGGAGCAGCTGAAGCAACTGTTAGAAGTGCCTTATTCTTTCCTTTGACCCTAGAGGGAGCTGAGACACCTGGTTTGGACTAGACGCCACTTTTAGAGTCCAACATAGGTGAGCTGAATCCAGCTGACGGGGTATAAACTCAAGCAAGGGATAAGCAGCAGCCTGTAGTTCAGGGCTGCCTGACCTGGGGAAGCGAAATAATAGTGATATCAAAATTAGGCGTATATAGTAGGTCATATAAAGTTGCCGTGTCTTTGTTTTTCCACTGGTAAATGGAGGGATCGGTGACACCTCTGTTTCCTGCCTTGTCCATTTTGTTTGCAGGGACCTGGGTGTGAGGCTGTTCCTTCATATATCCATGCAGATCAGCTGGCTCTTATGTTTCTTCCGAGGGCTTTCCTGAAGGCTTTCTTCACATCCCTGTTGTGCTGACTGTAAACCGTGGGAACTGACCAGTGGGTTGACTGCTGTGTGGACCAGGGTGGCCACCTTGTCCCACTGGGCGATGGGCCCCAAGCCCATGAGCAGAAGGGAGCCGCAGAAAAGGACACCAGGTAAGCAGCGCGGGTGGAGACAGCCTTGCACCAGCCAGCGGCTGAGCGGAGGCACAAACTGGCCACCACGATGGCTGCTTAGGAGCCAAGGACAAGGGCCACGGTGGCCACCACGTTGCAGCGTGGATGAGCTTGTGTACCCTCGTGTTTGCCACAGGACTCGGTCTCCTCACTGCCATGTACTGCAGGTCTCGCTTGAACTTGCCTGGCCTTAGCCGTTGAGCTTTGATTTGAGACCTCACTGGTGTCCCATTTTGTGTCCTTGCAGTCAGACCATTTCCTGAGGTCCTCATCCATCAGCTAACCAGACAGAGCACCTTTGGTTTCCTGTCACAAGACCAAGCCCAGTTCCCATGCCCTCCTGTGTGTTCCCACACGCCGGGAACTGGTGCCAGTAGCTGGAGGGATGACAAACAAACAGATTCTCAGCAAACCGATCTAAACCGGTCCTTAGAAAAGAGCTGGGAAGAGCAGTCAGGACAAACCTGGTCAGTGAGGAGCAGTGAGTGACCAGCTCCCCACCAGCCTGGCTCCTGGCTGGGCTCCTGCTGCCTCTGTGTCTCCGGGCGAACTGCACCATCCCGAGCGTGGCCAGGCAGCGGGGTTGAGCTCTCAGTAGGCTCACCCAGTCCCACAGCCCACCCAAACCCGCCGTTCAGCGGCAGCCGCCGGGCAGAAAATTGTAGGCAACCAAAGCCTGCTGATAGCGACATGCTGTTAGAGTGCATAGCATTAGCATTGCTCTGCGTGCGTGCTGTGGAAGAGCCACTGGATGGCATTCCTCCATCGCGCAGCCTCTTGTGAGAGAGCAGAGTATTTGGACTTGTGCAAGGCTGCAACTGGAGACACAGTTTTCCAGCAAAAACACGGAGATGGATGAGTTTCAACTGTTAATCACACTCCTGACGGCTCTTAATATTTAATTTTTGCTGGTAACTTGACAACATCTCTCTCTGGAGGGAGAGCCTTTTTTGACGTGCTGATGCTAACTAGTTTCTCATTCGGGCTCTGATCTTGTTTCGTTCTCTGTAGCTAAACATGGGGTAAGCCCATGAAAATGATGGGAACTGACATGTAGCCTTTGTACAGGCATGGTGTCCGCTAATATAAATGACAGCATGCGCTCCCAGCTGAAACCACCTCACTACGGTGGATTTCCTCCCAAAGCCATGGTTTTGGATTCCTAAAGCATTCCTGAATTTTCAGCCTTTCAGCCGGAAACATCCATGACTGGTCTTATCCCTGCAGCGGGGCTTTGTTAAGTGTCTGAGCAAAACCCATTTCCGAATGAGGTATCCGTGGAGAAAGTGCTCTTCCCTTTCTAAATAAAGCCAGGGTCCAGCTGGGGATGGCAGGAGCCCAAGGTAGGATGTTACAATTTACTTTGGAAACAGATGCCAGAGGAGGTGAAGCTTTTTTAGCATCTGGCTGAGCAGATGCTGGAGAGTGGCAAGTCCTGGACGGTGTAGCCTTCCAGCCCTTTATTTGCAGGCATTTCTGACTTCACTGATATATACAGTGAGTTCCTAAGATTTTTTAAAGTAGAATTTTGCTTTCCCAGCAGATGCAAATCTTCCCTTGATGCTTATTCTTTCTTTTACATCTCCAGGAGGAAACTCAGCAAATTAAACACATGCATACAGAGCAAATGTGTATATCCAGCACAGACTGAGAGCGGGTGTTAGCTGAGATGATCAAAAAGGGCAAAAACTGTACGTGTGAGCATAGCTTTCGGTACGGGTGTGTAAGTATAAACATACATTATCCGTAGATTATGAACTCACAAGTTCAATGAATTCAATACAGTGTTTTTGCATCCAAGTTAGGATGTCACGGTCTGGGTGGGTGAACTACCGGATGGATTAAAAACCTGTTTGGATGGCTGGGCTCAGAGGGTAGAGGCTGTTCAGCCTGGAGGGAGAGGACTTCGGGGGGGGGCCTAATAGCAGCCCCCCAAAGCCTACAGGGAGGTGATATGGAGAAGATAGAGCAAGACTCTTCCTGGTGCTGCATGGCAGCAGAAAGAGAGACAACAGGCATAAGCTGAAGCAGGGAAGGCTCAGGCTGGGTACAAGGAGAGACTTTTTCCCCATGAGGACAGTCAAAGCAGTAGAGCAGGGCCCAGCAAGGCCGCGCAGTCTCCATCCTCGGAGGTGTTCAAGACCCAACTAGCAAAAGCCCCAGACAACCTGGTCTGACCCCAGGGTTAACCCTGCTCAGAGCAGGAGCTGGGCCAGAGACCTCCCTAGGTCCCTTCCAGCCGGAGTTATCCTGTGATTCGATGACGCTGAGTCAGCCAGCACTGAATAAGTTTATGAGCCTAGTGGAACTGAAAATCTTTTTCCAACCAATAAGCCCTACCTTTTTTTTTTCCCAAAGAAAACAGATTCTGATGGATAAATACTTTTCACAGAAAGTTTCTGCTTCCTGTGAAAAACTTTATATCCCCATAAAAATACCAAAAGTCAACATTTTGCTTTTCTTCCAAATGTTTCTGTTTCTAGCAAGACTGTTATGATATTGGTTCCATAATGAGAAATCCACATTTTCTGGGGCAAGTGTCAGTTAGGAAAAAAGATGTTTTTTGTCTCTGCCCTTTTCCCTGGGAAGCCATAAAGATCCCTGGGTGGTCATGATGCCAAACCCTTCTCTCTTCTCTGCAGACAAATATGCTGCTCTGTAATCCCAGGCCGCTGGTCCGTGTTGTCCCCTCTTTGTGTCCCAAGCAAACCTGGACAAAACCACGGAGGGAACCTCCACCGAGGGTGTTAAACACCAAGACGTTTCCCCGGGCTTGGGAAATCCCTGAGCCACAAATTGCCAGAGGTGCGGAGAGAGTTTGGGGGAAGCATCGCTGCATGCTGGTTCAGCCCTTGCCCTCTCTCGCTGTCACGACCAGCGCAGGGCTGACTGGGGTGCCTGAACGTGGCTGCTCAAACACTGGTGAGAATTGCCTAGCACATTTCTGCTCTTTGGCGCCTTCAAGCACTTTGGCTGCCGTGAAGGGATGCAGGAGAGAGGAAACCGCATTGCGAGGAAAGAACGCAACCCGTGACCAAAGACAACCTTTTGGAGCAGGGAACGTGCTATGGAAAACTCCTTGAACAAGAGGCCGTAACACGTGGCACACACAAAGCCAGTATCAGGCAAGCATCTGTGCCACCTCTCCAGAAGTCCCCACTGAACCATCCTAAAGACTTTTAAAATTACTGTAAACCCTGAAACCCACCCAAAGGGTAATGCATCCTCCACCTTCTGCCTGCCCCATCCAGAGTGACCAGAGAGCTCTGTGATGCCAGAAGCAGGATTTGGCTGCTGTTCAGAAACACATCAGGTGGGATTTTGTTGTTATTTGGTAGTGGGTTGCGTTGGCATCATTCCTAAAGCCTATTCCAAATGCATCCATCATCATCTTCCTGCTATATTCTAGCCTTTGATCTGTTACTTCCAGCAAAACTTCTGATGCTGTAGAAAACCTGTCCTGAGTCTCCAAGGCTTCAGCGAAATATCACATGGTTTCTGCAGGGCAAGGATGCTTTTAGCTAAGGAATTAGGGAGGGGGGTGAAGATGGGAAGAGAATGAAGATGGCTGGGAATGAAGATGGCAAGCTATTTGCTTCTTGTCATCTTCTTGCCAGACATGGGTTTTTTTGATACCTCCTTATTTTCCTTTCTGCCTCCTCTTTCTTCCCCTTTGACCTTCAGCCTTTGTGGTCTTCTGCAAGGTCTCTGTCCTATCCCAATGAGGCAAAGGCAGGGAGAAAACAGCAGGAGCAGTGTCACTGTCAGGAGACCTCCAACACCTCGTGTGTAAGCCTCACACAGCAGCCACAGCTGAGTGAGAAGGAAACTTCTCACCGGTGGAGAGATGGACAGGGCTCCCGGCATGTACCAGGGACTACCAAGGGGTAGAAGGCTGAAAAATGGTGGGCTGAAAGACATGCTTGGGAAATTAGCTCTGCCTGCTGGACACAGGCAACGAGAGACAAGCCCATTTGGCCAACCTTAAACCAATAAAAGAGCAGGATCTGTAGGATCTACCAGGATGTCCCTGAGCCTTCAATCTCCTGATCCTGTGGGCGACCCAGCTACGGCGCACTGAACAGAGAGCCGGAAGACATCGCTGTCCCCCCCCCCCAGCTTGTACCAAAGCCTCAGCGCCCTCTCCTCCCGCTCATCTTCTTCCCAACCCGAGGTCTCTCTTCTGTCTGTATGTCACCCTTTTATCCAGTTTGTTTGGACAGAGTGCTGCTCAGCTCCAGCTGGAGGACCAAGGCTGAGGGGTGGGAGGCCAGTGAGGCAAGGCTTTGCGTGGACAGCGGTGCCGAACACACAGGATGCCCCTCCAAGCCCCCCTGTGCCTGTTCCCATTCATTTTCACCCCAAGCATTTTGTATGCGTCTCTGGGATAGCAAGGATGGGGAAAAGGCTGAGGCAACAGGGCTTGCCTGGTGGCAGGTCCCCCTCCCGCGCTGACTCTCTCCCCAAGCACAGAGCCCATTCACGGGGCAGACCGGCATCCATCCACCTCCAGTTTATTGTGGGCGCCATGAGGGGAAGCAACCGAGGTGGGGTCTTGCCAGAGCTGGACATTCCTCCAGTTTAACTCTGCGGTTTGACTCCATGCACAGAGTCAGGCTGTGGCAAGGAGTCCATGGGACGAAAGCAGGATCTCCCCGGCTCCGTGCAAGCTCCGGACAGCATCCACAGAAAGGGAAGAGCCCACTCACGCCGGCACGGATGGGGTCTGCTGCTACCCAGGCCAGGCTCCTGTGACGCTGTGCTGGGCCCTCGTTAAGGAGCGTAGCCATCATTGCAGTAGGCTGGGGGAGCCGACGAGATTATGGGCAGACCTGCAGGGTTGCTGCTTACGGCGTGGGACGCGAAAGGCAGGGCCTGCAAAGCAGAACTGTTAGCCCCACCTGATCCCCAGCCCTTGGCACTTTCCCGTCCTCGCCTTGCTCGTCACCTTGATCAGCACCACGGGGCTTGGAGATATCCTGGGGCTGCACAGTGCCCTGGGGACCCCACAGGCACTTCTGCCAGCACGGCAGGAACATTGCAGATACCTCCACTGACGCAGCCCAAGCTCACACCAAGTCCCACCCTGCTGTGACCCGGGCTTGTGCCTGTCCCCAGCACCCTTCATGCGTGTGGATCCAGCCAGGGTTACTCACAGGTTGGGGCAGGTGGTGGGTAGCATGGGACTTGTGGTGGGAGAGCAGGATGGCGATGGAGAACTCCAGGAGACTGATGAAGAGCATCATGCCCGCAATCCCGTTGTCAGCTTTCTGCAGACGACACGGCCCCGCAGAGCATCGTGACACGCGTGTGGCAGCCCCATGCATATGGCCAGGAACCCACCTTTGGCCCCAGCAGCTCATTTGAGGCCCCAGTCAGTGCTGCCGGAGCAGCGTAACAGCTCTTCACCCGGGTGGGAACCGCTGCCTCGTCAGTGCCCACCCCACATGTGGTCGTACGCTCCCCAGACCCAGCCCTGAGAGCTCTTTTGTCAGGGTGCTGCTACAGCTCTCTATAAGCGTGAATGGAAATCACATCGTGGGCTAACATCCAACTGGTGACTTGAAAAAATGCGAGTGCCTTTCACCAGCCATTTTCCCAGGGCTAAAGGAAGATATGGATGAAAACCATTGCTTCCTTCCTTCCCAGCAGAGCCCAGTGATTTTTGACCAGCCCAGCTTTCTCCAGCCTCCTCACTCATGTCAGTCACAGCAAGCTTTCTCGAGTCAGTTCAACTCACTGAACTGTCAGAAAACAAAGCCAGCAAAAACTCGTAGTAATAAGGAGTTTATAAAGTTATAAATGCCATTTATTTATAATGGCAACCCCAGTTAATGAGTCAAGCCGGGGCTGGCAGCCATCACAGTTCACGCAGGGGACTTGAGCGGATGGCCCATGAGATGGCAGCCTGGCTCTTTGCTGGTGCATAACCCCGGCAACTGCAAAAAGCTTCTGCTGCGTTGGCTTGGTGGCCACTTCTAGCTCCGAATGGGGAACGCAAACTGGGCAGGGGAAGGAAACCCACCCTTGTGGCTGGCTGCACCGGACAGAGACCGCTCGTGGAGCCACTTACCAAGAGATCCAATGATGTCGAGTATCCGTACACCTTGTTTCCAACCAGCTCTACTATTAAGAGGGTGATCCCAGTTGCTGCAAACATGGCGCTAACTATGTTCATTCCCACGCTGCCCTTCACCTGCAAGAGAGGTGCACAGGCCCGGCTTACCGACAGCACAAGACTGTGCCCGACCTTTGCATCCGTCCCCAGCATCTGGCCTCAGCTCCGTCTTGTGTTCAGCGTCCAAACCCAAGTCCAGGGACCCAAGTCCTGCCTGCGCTCGAAAGCGGGCTTTGCGGAGCTCTTCTTATGCCTAGGTGCTGGGAAGAGCAAGGCAGTGTGGAGGGATGGATGGGGAAGCGCTGGAAGGGGACATGCTCACCAGGATGGGCTTGTGAACATACTCCGCAGCCACCGAGAGGGATCCTGAAGCGACAAACTGCCTTGGAAAGAGAAAGCAGGGATCTTCACGTGAATGAAGGCTTGCCTTGGCACAGCTACCACCGTCTCCTCGCAATGGGAAACGGCACAGGACACAACCCGTCCCCCAAGCTGGGCCATGGCAGGGGCTGCAGCACTCGTGTCCAGCGCTCGGCATGACCCTGTGGCTCATCTTCTCTGCCCGGCATGTGGGCTAGATGTGCAGAGGTGGGAATAACAAGGGATCGCTTTGGGGCTAGCAACTGCCCAGAGAGCCTCCAGGTTTGGAGGATTTAGCTTTCCTTTCCCTGCAGGGAGGGTAGAAGTTTTCCCCAGCCACAAGGGGAAAGCATCAGAGATGTGGCATCCTCAGCCCCCCTCCCTGGCTGCGAGTCCCATGCTGGTACCTTGTGGCCCACCCCATGGTTCAGAAGATGCCCCGTCACCTGTACGCACCATGAGGCCACCCCAGAACGGATAGCCAGTGGACACGGTCAAAGTCCAGTAGGTCAAGAAGGGCTCGGTGATAATGGAGGCCACCCCGCCGAAACTGAGACAAGCCACACCGATGAGGATCTGGAGGGCCTGCCGGGACGTAAGGAGGCATGAGGGTCTATTGCAGTCCCGCCACCTTGGAGAGGGGCTGTGGGGAGCCCAGCGCGGCCCCACGCTACGACAGCTCCCCGGTAGGGCAGAAGGGCTGCGCTCACCCCCATGAGCTTGGGCTTCACCCAGGAAAGGGTCTCAGCCATCGTCCCTGTCTGTCAGCACCTGCTGAAGCCGATCCCCTGCGTTCAGAGTACCCGGCTATGGAGCGTTCCCATGGGACTATCCTGGACGGCTGGAAACCAGCACCAAGACCCTTCGGGCTGGGGCTGCAGCGCGGCAGGGTGGACGCAGATGGGCGGCTCCGGGGCTGCCACGGAACGAGGACCCTGGGGAGAGAGCGAGCGGCCTCGGTTACCCCGGTGGGATCGCACGGCTTGGTACCCGGGCGGAGGGAGAACGACAACTCAGAAAGCTCTTGGTGGCGCAGAAGGTCTCCCCCGGGACTAAAATCACGTCTGGGAACCCAGGGGCAGCTTGACATGGAGAAAAAGACATCCCAGAGCTGGCACTTCATAACTTTGACCGGCTCAGCGGGAAGTGCCCTTCAAGGAGTGTTAATCTGATGAGCCAAAGAGGAAGAAGGGGGCCAGCATCTCCGCTAGATTTGGCCAGAGCAAACATGTAGGACAGGAGTCCTGCCCCACTGTCCTGATTACCTTTCACCTCCTTCCTCTTCCTCCCCACCCTATTTCTCTCCCTTCCCTTCCCTTCCCATCCCAGGGCTGGGATGCACACCCTCACCCGGGTGCAGGGAGGAGAAAGGGCTCCGGGGCCGGGGCCACCGACAGCCCCCTTCCCCGAGAGCCAGGGCCGCCTCCCTCTTGCTGCCCATCACCAGCGCTCGGGACTGGTCTTCTCCCGTGGAAGGAGTGAGCGGGAGCGGACGCTGGGCCACGTGGCTCTGCCGTCACGGGAGACAGCAAGTTGCACTTTGGCCGTCTGCGACTTGGTGTCCTGCCTCGGGGCACGCGGCCCGGCCCCACAACCTGGCCCCGGCCAGGCAGGGAGGGCAGAAGGGCGGCAGGGCTCTGGCTTAAAACAAGCAACGGTGGCACCTCTTAGCCGGCTTTAGCAAGTGCTCTCCTGTGTGCTGTCACCTCTCCCACCACCGGGATTCGCCCAGATAACCTGGTCTCCGCCATATACCCCTGGCCCACATGCCCTCCAGGCCAAAAGGCTGAGGCGAAGCCATCGGAGACCCCCCAGGCTCATGTCCCCCCCCGAACCCATCTCCCAACGGCCCCGTCAGCTCCCCCACCCCGGGCATCGCTTGTCCTTGCACTCACCGCGTCGTGTCCCCGTCCCTGTCCCCGTCCCCGTCCCCACCACAGGCGGCCGTGCCGCCAGCGGGAAGGAACTGAGCTGTTCTTGCCAAAGGGCTGATTTTATTAGTGGTGGACCTTGGGTGCTGCCTGGGCGACAACCAGGCCCCCACCCCTCCCGCCGTTCTCCGCGCCGTCGCCCCGAGAGACCTGCCAAAGTCCTGCTCTCCCGCCGGCGCTTTCAGCCGCCGCCGCGGTGGCGCCCGGCGAGGACCTGCCGCCAGCACCCTGCTCTCTCTGGCAGCCCGGGAGCGGGGCACCGGCTCCGGGGCCAGCCCAGGCCTGCCAGCACGGGCAGAGGACAGCCCTGAAACCCCCCTGGCAAGGCTCATTGCAGGGCAGGGGGTTGCAAACCGAATAGCTTTTGCAGGAAAGACCTGGTTTTCCCATTGCATTTTCGGTTGTCCCGGAAAACCCAGCACCCCACCGCACCCCGCTGTATCATCCGAGGCCTGAACAAGGCCCAAAGAGAAAGGATTCCCTTTTAAGGGACATCCCATTACATTTTCCAAGAAAACCTCTCATTTTCTGCAATTATGCCTGATTGATTGGTTTGACAGGAGTTCTCCACAGGAGGAGGAGCACGTTCAGGCAGACAGCTCTAAGGACGCCAGGACAGAGGCGAGAGAGGCGTGGGATCTCCATCCTCGGAGATATTCAAAAACACAACCGGACGCTGAACAACCTGCTCTAACCCGCTGGGGGCCAAGGGTCGGACCAGGACCCCCCCCCCCCCCAGCGTCCCGGCCAACCTAGACCATTCAGCGATTTGGCTCTCCTTAAGCATCTCCCCAACCTCGAACCCTGCCCGTTCGCCGCAACGCAGGGCGCTCGCGTGTCCGGCTCTCAGGGTTTTATTGAGGATGCCATCCCTGGCGGGAGGCGATGATGCGGGGGCCGTGGTGCCAGCCCTGCAGACAGGGCTGGGGATGCAGCCAGCCGGGCTCCGTCCGGGCTCCGCATCCGACGCTCGGAAAGCCACCGTGCGGCCAGCGTGCTCGGTGGAGCTGGGAGGGAGAGACAGGTCTCACGAAGGAGAGGGGAGCCGAAGAGTCGGGGAGGGGGGGGAGCAGGGGACCGGCTCAGGGCCGTGCCGTCTCCAAATCCCCCCCCTCCCCTACGTGGCCTGTCTGTTTGTGTTCACACATATCTCGTCGTAAGCCGGCGGAGGCGGCAGCACCGCCACGGGCGGAGGTACGAAGTTGGGGGTGAAATCTGCAGCCTGCGGAGCAAGGAAGCCCGTCACTCCTTGCCCTCGCTGGCCAGCCCACAGCGCCAGGTCCTGCTAGGTTGGACCTGCTCCTCGGGCGGCTGTCGATGCTGTGCTGTCCCACGTGGTGCCTCCGCAGGGGTTTGGGGGGGGCCCACATCGCCCTCCCCGGAGCCCCTTCTCCCTCCGGCGCTGCCGGTGGCAGGAGTCCTCCCGCCTCCCCCTCCTTGACTGGCCGCCGCGGGGGCTCACCTGCGCGGAGGTAACCAGCTGGGTTTGCCACCCAAAGTAGGTGCAGATGAGGGTGATGCAGGTCTCCAGCAGCGTGAACATCAGCAGGATGCCCAAGAGCCCCCTAGCCAAGCGCTGTCAAGGAGAGAGGCCGGCTAAGACCAAGCAGCGAGCATCGCCTCGCCTCGCTCCAGGGCTTTACCGAGATGCTACAGCCCCAGCCACGGAGGGGAGGGAGCAAATAGCACCTTTCCCCCCTTGCATAAACTTTGCGTATCTCAGAAAGCGTGGGGTAACGCTGAAAGCATACTAATATCCTCGAGAGGCAGCGATGAGCCGCTGCACCTGCAGGAAGAGGTCGTCTCTCCAGCAGCAGCAGCAGCAGCGTGTCCCCTGCGCACATCCCGACCTGCCCTTGGGAACAGGCACCCCCCGCCCCGCTCCGCCTCCCCCGCCCGGCCACCGGGACGCCTGGGCCCCACGAGCCGAGCCCGGAGCGCTCACCAGCTCCTGCTGCAGCGCGGGCCCGTAGCGGAGCTTGTCGCAGAGGCTGAGGTCCCAGAGCAGGAGGACGACGCCCGCCACCGCGGCGAGGACACTGGCGACGTTGAGGGCCGCGCAGCCCTTCGCCTGAGCGGCACGGAGGCAGGTGGGCACCCTCTTCGGGGCAGGCTCCCTCCAGCCCCCCCCTCCCGAGTCGCCCTTGGCTCTTTTCCTCGGCAGGGTTTCCTCAGCCGCAGAGCTCCCCCCCCCCCCAACGTCTCCGCTTACCACGCAGACGCCCTTGTTCTTCTCTGCCGCCACGGAGCAGGAGCCGGAGGAGATGAACTGTTTGGAGAGGAGGATGTGGGCATGACGGAGCGGGCACTGCCCTGAAACCGTGGGGACGTACCGGTCCCCTGCGGGGTCAGGGGTGGCTGGGGGCTTTGCCCCCTCTGCGGGGCACGGCCCCAGGGAAGCCGAGCGTGGCCAGGGTCACTGCGGGTGTCCTGGGACGCCCGGAGCTTGCCGCGTGCCCTGTCACCCTTCCCACCCGGGGCACCATACCCTTCTGCCCGCTCCAGCCCTGGCCGACGGGCTCCTCACCAAGATTCCGCCCCAGAAGAGGTACCAGGACTCCATGGTCAGCATCTCCACCGGCTTACTGACGAAGGAGACGAGGATGCCGCCGGAGCCGAGGTGCAGCAAGCCGAGGAGGACCTGGAGGCCCTAGGGAGGAGAAGGGACGCGGGGAAGCCCGGGGGGTGGCCGCAAGCCCTGCGGCACAGGGGCGAGGGCTGGCAGGCGCTCTCCCTTACCCCCAGCACGCCGAGCTCCGCTTTCGGGGACGCTCTGGGCGCCGGACTGCAGCGGCCGCCCCTCGGCACGGCCCCCTGCCCCACCGGCGCGGGCTGGCCGGCGGCGTAGGGAGGCAAGGCGGCCAAGGGCTCTCTGGGCACGGTCCCCGGCCCTGCCGCGGCATCCCGGGCGCTGCAAGGAAGAGGACGCGCGGACGGCTGCTCGGCACCGTCCCCCTCGCCCGGCGCCGGCAGCGGGGCGAACGGGGGACGCGCTGCAGCTTCGAACCAGCTCTCGGTAGCCCACGGTGGGTTTTATCCCCCCCCCCCACCCAGCCCCTTCCACGCCAAATTGCTTGGCTGGTCTCCGAACCTTTTCAGCCCTGTGTCCCCCCATTTCACTGACTGCAGGGTGCAGAAACCCCTCCTGCGGCCCCTTCCCAGCCAGCTCGCTTCACTTGATGTTCCCCACGTATCAAATAAAGCCGGGGAACCAGCATTTCCTTTTCATCTTCGGCTGCATCGCGTGCTCTCCTCGCCCTCCTTCTCCTTCCCAGCTGTCTTTCCCAACCCGAGGAGCACGAGCCTGCTCAGCTGCCAGCTGCGGCCTTTGCTTTTCTTGCCCTCTAAGAGGGGACCCGCTGGGGGCTGCCAGGACCGGCCGAGAAGCCCTTTGGCCCTCAGGCATCTCCGAGGGCCGCGGCACGCGTTCGACGGGCTGAGCAGATACATACGGGAGGTCGATCGTAGGTCTGCTTGCGGGAGCCGGCACAGGGATCTGCTCCCTGGGGAACATCGACAGCTCCCGGAGGAGCTTTCAGCCCCCAGCCCGAGGAGGGGAAAGCCAGACCTTTCCGAGCAAACCCAGCCGACACGGAGGGAGAGGCGCTGGTCCTGCCTTCGAGGCCAGTTTGCAGCTGCAGCGGCTGTTGTGGATGCCGTAAATAAGCGCTTCGAGGCGGCACAGACCTGCGGGCTGCTCCGAGACGAGCCGATAGCAGCAAAGGGTTTCGCAGGGCGGGGGGCGCAGGGACCGGCGCGCTGGCCGTCCCTCCAGCTCTCCCAGCCCACGGAGATGCTGCCAGAGGCAAGGGGAGTCCCGGCGGTGGCACCAGGGCTCGGGGCTGCTCGGGACGGCTGCTCCGCTGAGCAGAGCTCTTCCGGGAGCGAGCCCCGAGCCCCGCGCGCCGCCCCAGGTTTCCCCTGCGCCCGGAGCGGGGAAGGCACAAATCCCCCATCCCTCCGCCTTCCTCGCTATCGCCTCGCCGTCCACCGTGCCCACGGCGAAGGCATCTCCCCGTTCCTCCCCCCCCACCCTGGCGCGAGGCACTCACCGCGCCGCCGCTCTCCTCGCCCTGGCTCCCAGCGCCCCGGCACGGGGCGCGCTGATGCAGGCAGACGTCGGCAGCCGGCCTTTGCCCCGGCAACGGTCCCCGTCCCCTGCCCGCGTCGCCACCCTTTTTATGGCCCTGGCGGTGCCACCACCCTGCCGGCTCGCCAGCACCGCGCTCCGGCCAAGCGTGCCCCCACCACCACCCCTCGTCGCCCAGCCGGGTCCCGACTGGTGCCGCGCGCTGTCCCCGGCCCCCGCTGGGCCGTGCTGCGGGCAGCTCGCTGCCGGGAGGTGGCCCTTCCTCCCCAGCGGGCTTCTGGGCTGCAAAGCAGAGCTGTGCGCCTGCAGGGAATGGACGCAGCTGCACAGAGCCTCGAAACGCGTGTTTCTGCCTGTAAGGGAGCGAGTTGCACCTAAACACAGCAAAGCGGTGGAAAACCTTGAAACACGCTCCGGGTAGAAAGTCCTCCGCATTACCATGCGGGCTTTTGGTTACGACGGCTTTAACGTTCGATTTCACAGCAACGGACGCGGAGCCCAAAGCTGTGGGTGAAAGCCCAGGCCAGAGGCGGATGCAGGGGCGGCTGGAGAGATGCTCCGGCCCCTGCCTGGCTCCTTATCCCGAGCGCCGGCCCGCCGGGGAGGAGCCGGAGCCTGGACGCTCTCTGGGCTGCCTGGGGAGGCTGCTCTGACCTGGCTGCAATTTCACTGAAAGCCTGCAAATCCCACGCTATCGATCGGCGTTAGAAGCAGCTTTACGGACAGACCCATCTGACCCCGGCGCTGCCGGCTCCCGGGCTCCAAACCCGCTGCAGCGACCTCCTCGCTGGCCACCCCGGAGCGGCAGGAGGCTCCGGAGGCACCGGTGAGGATTGGGAGCCGTGACGGGCCGTAAATCAGAGCCGAGACAGCCTGTTTGTCCATATTCCCCGCGCCTCTGGGGCTTCTCGCGCTGAACCCGGCTCATTATTTTTTCAGAGCTGGGAACAGAAATAACTGACAGCGAGTGAATAATCCATGAGGTTTCGGCTGAGCTCTGTGTGTGTGTGCGCGGCTGCTCGAAATGAGAGAGAAAACGTGTAACTCCACCCCAAACGCCTTCTGCACCGTGCAGACGCGCGCGGGGGGCTCGGCCCCGCCGTCAGCCTCGAGCACCCCGGGCGCGACGGCGGGAAGGCGCCCGCGTGCCCCGAACGGACCCGAGGCAGCGGCGAGCTCGTGCGGAGCCGGCAAACCTCGGCGCTCGCTCAAAACGGGCCGAGAGCCGCCTCAAAAACCCGCCGGATCGGTGAATTTCTAGGGATTGCTGGCGCTCTTTTAGGTTCGGGGCATCACCGAGCCCGGCCCCGAGGCAGCTCCTCGTCCGGCGCGAGGCGACGGCGACACGGCACTGCGAAACCGAAGGAACCCTGCCGTCATCGCCGCGAGCGGAGCAGCCGCTCCGGGAGCGCTGTATATAGCCGGCCGCTCTCGGAGACACCCTTGAACTTCCCTCCTCCTTTTAGCCTTCCCGGCTCCGTCGCTTGTGAGGTGGATTTTGCAGCTGCCGCTGCGAGAAAGACCCCGTAAATGAGGATGCCGAGGTCCGACCAGAGCATTTATTTCAAAGATAAAATAAAGCCAACGGGGTGCAACCCGAGGTAGGAAGACGGAGTCGGACGCAGGCTATCTACACGGCCCCCGGCACGCATCCGACGGGGGGTTTCCGCGCTACCCGCTGCGTTGCTGCCGGACCTCCGGCAGGTCACGTCACATCAGCGAACCCCCAATAGCCAGCCGGGTGGTTAAAACACCCCGGGAGGCCCCAAAACACCCTCCCCCCCCCCCACACGCTCACAAAGACCCTTCTCAAAAGCAGCCGGTGGGCGAAAAGAAGCCCCTCCTGGGGACGACGCGGGGCGCGGGAGCAGGGGAGGAAGACGAGTGGAAAGCCGCCCCGGGGAGGAGGAGGAGGGGGGGGGGGTGTCCGCAGGAGGGCCAGGCCGGCCGCGCGTCGGGACGAGGATGCCCATGGCCTTCGGCCTCGGCGGCCGGTTGGGGGGCGGCGGGTGGGAGGCGGGATGCGGCGCGAGGAGGTGACCCGGCGCTGCTCTCGGGCTCCGCGCTGGGGACGTCCTCGAGGGCGGCACATGGCTAGACGTCCGGGGCGACCAGCTGCAAGGAGGAGGAGGAGGAGGAGGAAGGGTGGCCGCCGCTCCCGGGAGCTGCCCACCCCGGGCGTCCCCCCCGCACGCCGGGCTCGGGGCTCACCTCGGTGTAGCTGGGCGGCTGGGGCAGCTCCGCCGGGGGCACCGCCAGGTCCGCCCGGATGGTGCCGGGCACGATCAGCATGGCCTGCAAGGGACGAGGAGGAGGAGGAGGAGGAGGAGGAGGTGGGCGCCGCTGCCGGGTCCCGCGGGGCCGCCAGAGCCTCCTCGGGCTGCGCTCGCCTCGCCGCCCCCCCCCACCTACCTCGTTGGAGCGGAGGCGCGTGGCCCGGCACCAGAAATTGGCGGTGGCGACCGCGATGCAGAACTCCAGGACGGTGAAGATGAGCAGCACGATGGAGATCCCGTTCCCTGCGAGCTCCAGGCGGGGGGGGGGGGAAGTGCCCGTGAGCGTCGCCGCCATGGCATGGCACGGCACGGCACGGCACGGCACGGCACGCACCCCGTCGGCATGCAAACCCTCCGGCTCCACTCCCGGCAGCGCCCGGTGGAGGCACGGCGCGGATCCCCCCCCCCCGCGCACGCGTTTCGGGGGCGAGCGTCCCAAAAACGGCTCTGCCTCCCGCGCCGCTTACCGCGATGAGATAGCTGTAGTCGAAGCCGGAGCGGTAGAGCCCGTTCAGGTTGAGGTCGACGATGAAGGCGACGATGCCCAGCAGCGCGAAGATGGCGCTGACGACGTTCATGGTCTGGCTGCCCTTCACCTGCGGCCGCGGGGAGACGGGCAGGCGTTGGGGCGCCGGCGGAGGAGCCGGCGGCGCGGCGGGGACACCGGGCCGGCGCGGGGGAAGGCGCCGGGCCGGCGGGCAGCGGCCACTCACCGCGCACTCCGTGGGGCTCTTCTCCGCTCCGATGGACAGGCAGCCCGAGATGATGAACTGCGCCGGGGCGAGAAAGGCGGGCGGTCACAGCTACGGGCGTAGGGGACGCGCACCCCCCCCCCCCACCCCGCATCCTTCTGCATCCTGCTCGTCCTGAAGTTTCCCTGCAATTCGCTGTCCCGAGCCGCTGAGCTAGAGCTCCCCCCCCCGCTCCCCAAAACGCGTGCCCGGTCCCCGGCAGGCTGGGGGAGCCCCGGGGGTCCCCGCGAGCACGCGCCCCCCCCCCCCCCCCCCCGCCGGCCACGCACAGACACGCCGCCCAGGAAGGGGATCTCGCCGATGACGAAGACGGAGGTGTAGACGTTGGTGAGCGTCGTCAGGACGATCCCGAAGCCGATGTGCATGAAGCCGGTCATGATCTGAATGGTCTGGCGGAGGAGGCAGGAGGGGAGGAAGTGGGGCACGTTGCCCCCCCTGCCGCCCCCCCCACCCGCCCCAGCGCGGGGATGGGGGCGCGGGGAGGTGCGCGCGGCTGGACACCCCCCCGAGGACGGGCTGGCACGGTGTCGGGGTCCCCTCGCCCCGCCGGACCCCCCCCCCCCGGAGCAGCCCCCCCCCCTCGGCAGCGCTGCAGAGACGGGGGAGCCCAGGCTGGGGGGGTTTTGGGGGGGGGGTCACTGCAGCCCCATTTCCGGAGGCTCATCTCAGCCCCCCCCCCTTGCAGCTCTCTGGAGGGGACAGGGGCTCCCTCGAGTGCAGCCCCCCCCCATCGCACGCCCCCCCCAGCCCCCCAGGACGGAGCCCTCCATGACCAGCTCCAGCCCCGATAACAGGGTGAGGGGCTGCACATCACCCCCCCCCCACAGCAGCAGAGCTGGGAAAGCCCGTCCTGCCCCCCCCCCATGGGGGGCGAGGAGCCGGGGGAGGAGGGGGCGTGCTGCCCCCCATCCCCAGCGGCCGTGGGTCGCTGCCCTCCCTCTCTGCCCCCCCCCGGCCCCCTTCCCCGACTCACCCCCATCACTCGGTTCTTGCCCTTGGACAGGGTCTCGGCCGTGTACATCACCGAGCGGCTGCCCAGCCGCAAGGGCCCCATGCCTGGCATGGGCGCAGCTGGCCGGACGGACGGACGGACCGCCGGACGGACGGACGGCCCCCCCACCCCCCCGCCCCGCGGGCCCCCGGTCCCCGCAGCGCCGGGGCTGCCCTACATCCCGCTCCGGCGGGCGCCGATTGGCGCAGCGCAGCGCGGCGCGGCGTCAGAGGCGGCGAGACCGCAGCATCCCCGGGCGGACCCCACGCGGGGCCACGCCGCACCGGGGGGGGGGGGGGGGGGGCCCACGCCGCACCGGTGCCCCTGGCGTCCCGGACGGCGGTGCCCCAGCCTTGCCCCCCCCCCCCACCGCCTGCATCCCAGAAAACCCTCGGGGACCGGCCCAAAAGGGGAAAGCGGCTCAGACCTCGACCCCTCGGGGGCCGGCGGCGTGCCGGGGGGGGGGGGGATGAGGCAACGGGGGTGCCAGGGGAAGCGGGACAGCATGGAAATCCCCGCTGAGCCCCCCAGCTATAGCTACCCCCCCCCACCCCAGCAGGGCTAAGCCCACCCAGGAGCCCCCCCCCCCCACCTCCGCTTGCAGCGGGGCTCAAAATAAAATAAAATAAATAAATAAATGGAGGCGAGGGAGCGAAGCACCGCGGCGAGTTCCTGGAAGAAGGATCCATCAAAGCCATTAGGCAGAGCAACGCGCCCTCCCCGAGGAGCTCGCCGCGCACGGCGAGGCAGGGGGGAGGCTGCAGCCAGCGGCTCCGGCAGCTCCGCTCCTTCCCCAGCCCCGCGGCTTCCCCTCGCATCCTGCGGATTTTTGGGGGCTTTTCGGACAGGGGGAAAGAGTCCGAATTTCACGGTCTTACAGCTTTAGCGGTCTCGCTACGTGGCACGCTCACGGGCCGCTTGCCGAGACCCCGCTCCTTGCCCCGGCACGGGTGAGCTGGAAAGGGGCTGCTGGGGCAAAGCTGCGGCAACCAGGACCCAGGAAAGGTTTCTGCCCCCCGCGTGGGAGCCGGAGCGGGTCCTGCCCCTGCCGGGGCTGCTGCCAGGAGCCCGCGGCAGCACCCGAGCCTGCCCAACTCCTCTCCTCCTTATCTTATCAGGGCGCCGCAGCTTGAAGGGCGACGGGAGGGGTCGGGAACCAGCCAGGAGGAGCTCGGTGGCTCTACCGCACCGACCGAGCTCCCACCTCCCGGAGCTGCCCACCCCCCTGCCCGCCCGTGGGTCCCGAGCCCCAGCCCAACCAGCCCAGGGGAAGCGATTTCTTCGAGGGCATTGCCGCCCAGCCAGGCAAGGACACGTCCACTCAGGAGAGCACCACATTTTAAAGGGGGGGAAAAAAAAGGCAAAAAAAGGCATTTTCACACTCTCAGATATTCAACATAGTTCACACAGAGCTAGAGACGGGATCAGGCTGGGAAAACTTACAGCCCAAGAGGAAAGCTACGCAAGTAGCGGGACTGGCATCAGGTGGGCAAGAGAGTTGCTACGTGCAGCATGATTGCGCTCCATCCTCTGGCTCACGAGCGTGTGGCACCTCCCTTCCCATCCACTGCCTCCCATCCTGGTGGCTTCTAGGACTTGGGACACGTCTGAGAAAACCCTGTGTTTCCAGGTCCCTTCTTTCCCCCTTGTCTCAGGTTTGCACCGCCTCGGTGAGGACGCTGGTGCAGAAGCGGGTGGCGGGCCACCGATGCCCGGCCGATCTGTCCTCGAGAGCCGGGAGGAGCCACGTTCACCCTCTTCAGATCCTGCAGGGATTGAGGCGAGCAGAAAGGGCTCGCCTGCATTCCAGCGTGCTCCCGAAAGAAAGCTCTGGGGAAATCAAACGCCCTGAGGCTCCAAGGGGAAGTTTCCTCTGGAGTACGGCGGTGGGAGCCCAGAGGGGAGGGACTGGGAGGGACTGGTCCCAGCCGCAGCCTGCAGCGGCCGAAGCTCCGGCAACGGGAAGGCCTGCTCCATCAGCTGATGGTCCAAGCTTCTGTCCTTCTGCAGAGAGAGCTAGGGGTATGTTAGTCACTGCTGCCCCCGCCTCGCCGCGGGCCCAGTCGAAGGCCCGCACACCTGGCCCTCCCCTCTCCCGCTAGTGCTGCCTCAGGCTGCTGGGAGCCAAGCCAGCATCCTCACCAGGCTGTAGCTGAATGCGATGGAAGAGATGACCACCTCAAAAACAGTGAAGATCATCATCAGCACCAGCAAGCCCTGTGCGAAGAAGAGGGGAAGGAGACAGTCACAGAACAGCTGAGGTTGGCAGGGACCTTTAAAGACCGTCTAGTCCAACCTCCCTGCTCCAGCAGGGAAGCACAGAGCACGTTGCCCAGGACCACATCCAGACGGCTTTGGAATATCTCCAAGGAAGGAGACTCCACCACCTCTCTGGGCAACCTGTTCCAGTGCTCTGTCACCCTCACAGGGAAGAAGTTTTTCCTCATGTTCAGATGGAACTGTCTGTGTTTCAGCTTGTGCCCGTTGCCTCGCGTCCTGTCGCTCGGCACCACTGAAAAGAGTCTGGCCCCATCCTCTTGACACCCTCCCTTCAGATACTTGTACACATTGATAAGATCTCCTCTCAGCCTTCTCTTCTCCAAGCTAAACAGGCCGAGGTCTCTCAGCCTTTCCTCATAAGAGAGATGCTCCAGTCCCCTAATCATCTTTGTGGCCCTTCGCTGGACTTGCTCCAGTAGTGCCACATCCCTCTTGTCCTGGGGAGCCCAGAACTGGACACAGTACTCCAGATGTGGCCTCACCAGGGATGAGGAGAGGGGGAGGATCACCTCCCTCGACCTGCTGGCCACACTCTTCCTGATGCACCCCAGGATACCATTGGCCTTCTTGGCCACAAGGGCACATTGCTGCCTCATGCTTAACTCGGTGTCCACCAGCACTCCCAGGTCCTTCTCGGCAGAGCTGCTTTCCAGCAGGTCAACCCCAACCTGTCCTGGCGCATGGGGTTAAACAACCCCCCCTTGGGAGCCCAGATGCCACCAGCCCCACTCTCAGCGGGGACGACAGGGCACTGCACCACCAGCTTGGCCCCAGCGCCGTCTGCGCCCGCGTGCCGGCTCCCCTGCCCGTCCCGCCGGCCCCCGCCAGCTCACCAGCTCGTAGATCAGGAGCCTGCGGCAGTGCTCAGCCGGGACGCTGCTCCTCTCGCAGAGCGGGGACACGGCGAAGACGCCCCGGAGCGGGTGGCGGAAGGAAACCCGCAGCAGGTCCAGGTCCAGGGCCAGGAGCACAGCTCCCACCAGCGAGGCGAGGAAGCCGAGGCAGCTGGAGACGGCGCTGCAGGACACCTGGAGGGGCCGAGGCAGGGTTAGCCGTGCCGGCATCAGCAGCTCGGCGAGACTGAGCCGGACTCGGTCCACGCTCCGGCCCCACCACGCAGTTCTAACCTCTTCCCACCTCCAAGGGGCCCCAGAGAGGGGCCATTTGGGGAGGGGGAACAGCCGCTGCCCCGGGGGGCACTGGGGCAGGAGAAGACCGCCACCACCCCTCTCCCGCTCACCAGATGTCTCGAGGGGTTTGTAGCCGCGGAGGAGATGTAATAGCCGGCGACGACGTACTGGAAGGGAGAGAAGAACAGGCGCTCAGGTCCTGCCTGCCCGGTCCGGCCGGCGAAGCCCTCCCAGGCTCCCCGCTTACCAGCGCGGCCCCCCAGAGCGGGTACCAGTAGGCGATGCACAGCTCGCGGTCGCCGGAAGCGAAGAACAAGGTGCCGCCGAGCCCGAGGAGCACGAGCCCCGTGAAGACCTGCACCACCTGCGAGGAAGGGAACGTGCCCAGGGCGCGAGCGCCACCAGCACGGCCGCGAGCCCCCCCCCCCCCCCCCCGCGGCGGAGGCGCCTTAGAGAAGGGGGACGCCCGAGGGACGGCGACCGATCCCCCCGCCACCGCGACTTACCCCGAGCACCCAGCCGCCGGCCCACGCCGTGCGCCCAGCCTGGGCCAGCTGCGGGCGGCTCCCCGGGGCGACGGCGAGCGGCATTCGCGCTGCAATCGGGCTGGCTCGCCCTCCCCTCCGCTCGGGAGCCCGGGAAAGCGGGGCCGGCACCGAGCCGCCGGGACCCGGAAAGGGGTCGGGAGCGAGTGCCAGGGTGGGGCGCGGAGGGAGATTCCCCCCCCCCCACCCCCCCCCGACCGGGGCTGCGGCTCACGTGTTTTCTGAGAAAAGCAGAAATGAAAGTCTTGCTTCCTAGAACGGCGCAAGCGGAGGAGCCTGGCAGCGGCGGCGGCGGCGGGGGGGGGGGGGGGGGGGGTAACAAGCGGGTGCCCAGCCCGCACGGGAACTGCTCCCTCCTGCGTGGCGGAAGGGACCTGGCCAGCACGGGGGACGCGCGTGCCGCCAGCGCGCCCGAGCACGGCCACGCGCCGGAGCCCCCTCGTCCCGCGCGCGGAGAAACCCTACAAGCAGCACGGCGCTCGTCCCAGCACCGCGGCGGCGGCACCGGCTGCTCGTGCGTCCTCGGAGTCTGCGGCGAGGAACGGATACGGGCCGCGGGAACCCACCGCCGTCGCCGAAGCCGGGCTGGGTGAAGCGGGTTCCCGAGAGCTGCTGCCGCCGCCGGGGCAGCTCCACCGCCCTCGGCCCTGCGGCGCTCCGCGCGTTATCCCGGTGCGGGGTTACGGAGTCGAGTGCTCCGGCCGGGGAGGAAGCAAACAAGAGAAGTGAATAACTGAAGAGCAGCACGCGGAAAAACAGGGCCGGGCGACATTGCCCCGGAGGCAGCACGGCGAGATGCCGATGCAACAAGGCGAAGCATCGCACCGGCAGCGGAGCTGCGCTCGCGACGGGGGGTCCAAGCCCCCCGGAGAAGCGCGGGAGGAAAAAGGGGTTTACGGATAGGACCCAGGCTGGAGGCGTTCGGCCACGTGCCAAGACACCCGGGAGCACCCGTGCGAGGCGCCAGCCCCCTCCAGCTGCCCTGCAGCCCGCGCCCCCAGCGCTCCCGCCACCCCTTCCCACGCCCAGCCGCACACATCCTTCGTTCCACGGCTTTATTGCCGAAGCGGGAGGCTCACACCATGCCGGGGTTCCCAGGAGCGGCGTTCCTGGAGGCGGACGCGGTGGGCACCATGGCCACGCTGGGGGGCTCACGGGGGGCGCCCGCCCGGTGCCGGCGGCGCCTTGCGGAGCGGTAGCAGCCCAGCATGCCCACGGCGGCCAGGATGGAGCCCATGGCCACCATGGCCAGCGTGGGGCCGGGCGCCGGGAGAGCCGGCCCTGCGGGAGACGCGGCAGTGAGGGTGACAGGCGCTTCCCCCGGGTGCCCCCGCGCGGGGATGCTCGGGGCACCCCGCGGTGGGCGCCGCGGGAGGCTGCTCGCTCACCCGCGTCCCTCCTCTCCCCTCCGGCCACGGGCGCCGAGGGGCGGCGCGGCGGCGGCGTGCCCGGCTCCGACGGCGATCCGGGGCGAGTGCCGGCTTCCCCCGGGAGCTCTGCGAGGGGAAGCCCGGCGGAGGCTGCAGCACGGACGCAGCACGGGAGGTCGGTGCCGTCCGCGGCACGGTCGTACGGGCAGGCTGTGCCGGACTCGCCGGCAGCCCCGGCCTTCGGGTGACAGTGGTGGCAGATCTGCGGGGACAGGCATGCTGCGGGACCGCCGCCGGGACCGGGAACGGCCCCCACGTGCCGCTCCCCCGGGGATGGCGCTGGCCCGAAGCCGCCTTGCGCTGGCACCAACCTGGCTGCCGGCGGCGCTTGGGAAGACGGAGGCGTCCAGCTGGAAGCGGTGCCGCCGCGGGGAGAGGGAGCGCCCCAGCCGCCCGTCCGCCGAGCGCCTGCGGGGACGCGGAGGCGGCAGGTGAGCCCGGCTCCGCGGGGACTCGGGCCAGCGGAGAGCGCAGCCGGAGCCCCGGCGCTCGGCCACTCACCGTCGCGCGCCTCCGGGGCGAAGCGCGGGCGTCTCGGCACGGCGGAGCCCCAGGGCGTCCGGGCGGCCGGGAGGAGCTGGGGAGAGGCAGCGGGTGAGGGTCCCCGGCGGGTTCCCAGCTCCCCGGGAGCAACGCCGCCCGCTCGAGAGCCCAAAAGCCCCCGCTGACGGCAGGGCCGGGGAGGCTGCAGCGGGCAGGACGGGCACGGCTGGACTCGGGGTCCTCCCGCTTGCCCGCATTTCGGCATCGCCAGCCTGGGCCGGGGCTCTGCCTTCCCGGCACCGCTCGCACCAGCAGCCCCGCTGCAAACAGCCGTGCCCAGGGCAGAGACCCGGCCAACCCCCCTCTGCCCCCCAAGCTCAGCCCCCTACCCAGGGCATCTGGCACCCAAGCGCCAGCCAGGAGAAGCAGAGCCAGCCACCGCCTCCCCAGAGCCTTCATCGCGAGCGAGGAGGAGGACGAGCAGCCCTGCCCCGCTTGCTTTAACACCTGGGGCCGTGGTCAGGTGGCCGCCGCTCTCCCAATGGGGCCTCCCCGCTGCGCCCGCACCCAGCTGCGGCCCGTCCCGCCGAGCCCCGCTCCTCCCTGCGGGGAGACGTGGGGTGGGCGCAGGAGCGGCGTCTGCCTCCGGGCCCGGTGTGCCGCTGGCCCCCGCCCCGCGCCCGGCCCTGGAGGCAGCGCGCCCCACGCTAGGTCACCCGCTCCCTGGAGGGCAGGTCCTACCCGGACCTCACCCGGCTGAGGTGCTCTGGAGCCCCAGGCAAGGGCGGATGTTCCCACCTCCCCGCGGTCCCCTCGGCCCTTGGCGATGCCTGGCCCCGAGCAACCTGGCCGGCTGCCCAGTTTCCATCCGCCGCCGGCACTGCCCCTTCCCTCGGGCAGGGCGGCACGTGCGCGCGCCGTGCTGATCCCCGCCGTGTCCTCCAAAGCGCTCAGTTCCCCAGGGCAGCCAAGAGCAGGACTGACTTGCCGCGAAGGTCCCTAAGGGAAAAGCATGTCAGCCGCCTCCTGACGCTTAGTAGGTTTCAGAGTGAACATGCTGGGGCAGCATAAAGCGCTTCCCTTCAGCTTCCCGGCCATCCTTTCAGGCGGGATTCCCCTTGTTAAAGTTTGCAGCTGAGCTTCAGGCCCAGCCAGGTGAGAGCAAACCAAAGCTGGGAGGTTTCTCCCCGCCCTGCCCACGTGCCGCCCGGCCACCCTCCAAGTGAGTGGCACCGTGGCCAAGGGCGACAAGGTCGGCATCAGCGCTGCCGTCTCCGTGCCACCCCGCTCCGTCTTCCCCACCGTGGCGGAGGTCGCCTGGAGGAGAAACCAACCCCCCCCGCCGGCACAGCACCAGCCCCAGCTTCTGTGCGTGGGGGGGGGCACTGGGCATACTGGACATACTGGGCAGGGTCTCCCCTGCCTGCTCCCGGCAGCGCAGAGCCGGTCCCGCGCCCCCGTGGCGGTGGGCAAAGCTCGAGGCCGCTTGCGGGGTCAGACTCCATCGCAAGGCGCTGGCCTACGCGGGAGCCGGGCACTGCCCCAAAAAACGAGGGTGACGCACGGTGCCATGTCGCCCCGGCCCCGCGAGCACGCGGTGCCGCGTCTCCTTGGGGCACCCTTGAGCGGCCGCGGCAGGCACGTGGCTAAGCAGATAAGAGGGGGACGGGCACGGCCACCCTCGCAGAGGCGGCTCAGAGCAGGGAGGACGCCCGGAGAGGCCAGGACCCCCCCGGACGAGAGGATGCTCTGCGTGGCCCTCGGCGTCGTCGCCCTGCTGGGGCTGGCGGGCGGCTGCGGTGAGTGTCGGTCCTCGCCGGGGCGGCCCGGGGTTGGGGCGGGGGGCTCTGCGGGCGACGTCCCGCCGCGTGTCCGACCCCGCTCCTTCCAGCTGCGCCGCACAACGCCGTCTCCCGGATGCTGCACCTCTTGGAGGGCTCCGCCGGCACCACCGAGCCGCCCAACCCCAGCGTCCTGCTGGCGCTGAACCTGGCCGGCGCCGGCGCCAACAGCCACTGCAAACTGCTGCTCCAGCAGCTGCAGAAGACGGCGGTGGAGAGGGCCCCGAAGGGTAGGTGGGGGCCCCGGGGCGCCCGGCTGGGCCGCGTGCCCGGGGGCCCCGCACTGCCGGCTGCTCTCTGTCCCCGCAGACATGACGTCGGGGGAGCTGGCGCTGTACACGCTCGCCCTGCTCTCCTCCTGCCAGAGCCCCCGGCGGGTGCGGGCGCTGGGGCACACCGTCGACGTGCTCCGCCGGCTGCAGGAGAGGACGGACGAGGAGGTGGCCTACCTGGGTACGGCGCGGACGGGACGGCCGCGAGCCCCCCCCCCCCCCCCCCTCCCCGGGGCACCGCGTCCCCCTCGCCGCTGGCTCACGGTGCCCGGCCGCTTTGCAGTGCTTGAGGGCGCCCCGCGGACCACGTTTTACCAGCTCAGCCTGGACGTCCTGGCGCTGTGCCTGGAGGGGACGGGCAGCTACGAGGTGGCCGCCGTCATGCTGGCCAAGGAGGTGCTGAGCCCCGGGAGCGGGCTCTCCGTGGGTGAGCGACTCCCCCGGCCCCGCAGCCGCCTCCGCCCGCCGGCTGTGCCGCGGCCGGCTGACGCCGGGGCCTTGCAGACACCCGCGCCGTGGCGGCGCTGGCGCTGACGTGCGCCCACGGCCGGCTGGCGGCGGAGGGCCTCGGCGAGCTGCGGGAGCTGCTGCACGACGCGGTGGCGCGGGTGGCCAACGCCTTCCTGGACCAGCAGGAGCAGGGGGACGGCATCATCGGGAACATCTACAGCACAGGGCTGGCCCTGCAGGTAGGGGGGAGCCGGCGGCGCCGGGGGCGGCGCGGCCGCCCGGGGCCCCCTCACGCTCGTGCCCTCCGCAGGCGCTCACCGCCACGGCGGCGTTTTACGCCCCCCGGGAGTGGGACTGCGCCCAGGCCTTCTCCGCGGTGCTCCGCCACCACCTGCAGCAGCCCATGGCCGTCGCCCAGGCGTTGCCCGCCCTGCTGGGCCGCACGTACCTGGACGCCGCCGGCCTGGACTGCGGCGCGTCGCGGCACCCGGCGCACGGGGGCACGGCCGGGGCTCACCAAGGTAGGCCGTCCGCCACGGCGCCCCTGGCCCCCCGCATCACGGTGTACTACTCCGTCGTGAACCATCTGAGGGGAGCCCACTTCAGCTACAGCACCCGGGTGCGGGTGCCGGCCGGCTCGGTGCTGCTGGCCGTGCTGCGGGCGGCCCAGGAGCAGGACCCCGCTCACTTCAGGTGAGGCCCCGCGGCCGGGGAGGGGGCGGACGGCGGCGGCGGCGGCGGCTGGGGGGGCCCCGCCAAGCCGCCTGCCCTCCGGTGCCTCTCGGCGGCAGCTTCCAGACCGAGGCGACGTCCTGGGGCGCCATGGTGGTCTCCATCCACGGGCTGGCCGCCAGCACCGCCGACAAGACCTACTGGCGGCTGCTCAGCGGCGGCGACGCGCTGGAGCAAGGTGGGGGGCCGGGGCCGGGGCGGGGGCCGGGGCGGCGGGGGCCGCAGTGCCGCGGGCTCACGCCGCGCCCTCGCCCAGGCGTCGACACCTACAAGCCGCGGGACGGGGAGCACATCCAGGCCGTCTTCAGCACCTACTGAGGCGCCGAGGGACCCGCCGCCGCCGCCGCCGCCGCCACCTCCGCCACGCGCAATAAACAGTTCTTGCATGCAGCCCTGCCTGTCTCATTGCCGCCCCCGGGACGGGACGGGACGGGACGGGACTGGGGGGCGGGGGGGGGAGCCTGGCCGCCTTTGCGGGCCTGCTGGGCCGGGCGTGAGGGGGACACGCCGCCCCACGGGAGGCCCCGGGGGGTGCGACGTGCCCTCGCCCGGGCCGGAACCAACCTGCCGCGGCCCCGCGCCCCGCCGGGCACCTCAGGCGGGAGCGCTGCCCCCCCCCTCCCCGTCGGCCGGAAGTGTTTCCCCCCGGACGGGTTAAGGGGAAGGCCCAAGATGGCGACGCACGGCGGCGAGTTCCGGCCTGGCGGCAGCGGGGATGTGGCGGCAGCTGGGGCGGTCGCTGGCGGCCCGCGAAGGTCGGGGCGGCCGCGGCAGCGGGGTCGGGACGGGGGGGGGGGGGGAAGCCGGGGTCCCCGGCGGCCGGCGGCGCGGGCAGCGCGGGCAGCGCGTACGCGGACGACAGGCAGGAGGGGAGGGAGTCTGGGACGCCTGGGCCCTTGGAGGGGGCGGGGGGGGGGCTCGGGCGCCTGGGTGCAGCGAGGGGCCCTGCCCCTCTCTGAGCCGCCTCCTGCCCCCCCCAGGTCCCGGTAGCACTGTGGTCCCCCGGGCCGGCCTCAAGAAGTACGTGCTGCCGCCGGACTACAGCGGTAAGTGGGGCGACCCCCCCCCGTCACGGCCTGGTCCTTCCGCCGCCGCACGGCGCGGCCCGGGGAGCCGAGGGCCGGCGGGGCCTGCCGTGACCTCCACGCGCCTGCCCCCTGCCAGATGTGGTCCTGCCGGAGAAGCCCAAGCTGAAGTTCATGGAGAAGGTCCCGGCGGTGCCCAAAGTGCGGCGGGAGCCCCGGAGGCTGCGCGACATCCGTGGCCCCTCCAGGGAGGCCACCGAGTTCACCCAGGGGCAGTACGGCATCCTGGTGAGCGGGGCAGGAACCGCGGGCCCCTCCGCGGGCAGCAAGAAGGAGCGGGCGTGGGGGGGGGGGGGCACGGCCCAAGGCGGGTCACGGGGCCGCCCGGGGGGGCTGCACCCACCTGGGAGCAGCCGAGCCGGTTGCTTCGGTCCCTGACACGTTTTGGTCTCCCCCCCCCCCCCCCCCCCGCAGGCCTTGGGGGGCGGCTATCTCCACTGGGGCCACTTCGAGATGATGCGCCTGACCATCGGCCGCTGCATGGACCCCAAGACCATGTTTGCCGTGTGGCGCGTGCCGGCCCCCTCCAAGCCCGTCACCCGGAAGAGCCTGGGCCACCGCATGGGGGGCGGCAAAGGGCCCATCGACCACTACGTGACGGCGGTGAAGAGCGGGCGCCTGCTCGTCGAGGTGGGTGGGCGCTGCGAGTTTGGGGAGGTGAAGGCCTTCCTCACCCAGGTGGCCAGGAAGCTGCCCTTCCCCGCGGCCGCCGTCAGTCGCGACACCCTGCAGCGCATGCGGGAGGAGGAGGAGGAGAAGCGGCTCCACAACCAGAACCCCTGGACCTTCGAGCGCATTGTCACGGCCAACATGCTGGGGATGCGCAAGTATCTCAGCCCCTACGACCTGAAGTTCAAGGGACGCTACTGGGGCAAGTTCTTCCTGAAGCACCGGGTGTAACGCGCAGGCGGGGGCCGGGCCACCTGAATAAACCTCCCCCGCCCCATTGCTTCTCGTGCCTGCTGCCGCGTCGCGCGGAGACCCCAGGCTCGGAACAGGAGGCCAGGAGCATCCCGGCATCGACCCGTGACCGGGGGCCGCCGCTGCGGCTGGACTCAGCCCCTCTGAGCAGCGTCGTGGCTGATGGCTTTATTGAGGAGAAGGGCTCCAGCGCAGGCGGCCGCCGCCGAGCGAGGCGGGAGGGCGCTCTCCTCCGGCCGCTCTCCGGGACGCGGAGGCAGGGACCGCCGCGGGGTGTCCCGCGACTCCGCCGGACGAGGGAGGGCCTGCGGCGGCAGGGGCCTACCCGTGGGTGGGATCAGCCGGGCAGGAGCAGGAAAGGCCATCTGCAACCCCGGGGGGGGGGAGGAGGAGGAGGAAGAGGGGCCGCTGAGGAAGGAGATGCAGCTCCTCCCCGTCCCCCTCCTCCCCGACGCGCTGGGACCAATCCTGCCAGCCCGAGCCGTGCTGAGGCCCAGCCGGGAGAGGCCCCAGGCAGGTTCGGGGGGCTCCGGCCGCCACCGTGCCCCGAGGCGCCCGGTCACCTGGAGGGCAGAGGGGGGGGTCAGGCGAAGATGCTGCCGATGCTGGCGGCCAGGATGATGGCGAGGACGATGCAGCAGATCATGATCAGGATCTTCTTCTACTTGGCGAGAGAGGCGAGGGGGGGCCGTGAGGCTGGGACGTGGTGCCGCCGCGACGGGGAGCTGGGGGCGGCCGGGGGCGCTTCTGGGAGGGAGGAGGCAGACGGGGCCGGGGGGAGCAGAGAAGGGTCCCGCGGCGCCCGGGGGGGGGGGGGGGGGTCCCGCGGGGCACCGCTGCTGCTGGCGCCGGCGGGAGGGACTGCAGCAGGGGAAGGGGGACGTGCAGCTCCGGTGGGGACCTTTGGACATGCCCCTGGCCCAGCACCCGCCGTGGGTGCCTGCCTGCCTGCCTGCCCCCCGCCACTTACTGACGGCCTCGGGGGCTTCTTCAGCCCCACGGCGAGGCCGATGATGAGGGCAGCTGTGCCCAGCAAGCCTGCCCCCACCCCTGCCAAAAGCAGCATCTTCTGGAGAGGGCTGGGGGGGACACAGGGCCCAGTGACAGCGGAAATGGGTGCGGAGGGGCCCTGAGATGCCGCAGGGGACACCACGGCGGGGGCGCCGGGCCCTGCTCACCCTCCTGGCCTCGCTTTGGTACTTCACGGCTTTTTTGGTGTCGGCCACGGCCCGCTCCACGAAGCCCACGGACTGGTCCATGTTGCTCTCGATGCGGTCGATCATGGCTCCCTAGCGGGGCGGCGGGGGGGGAGAGGGGTGCTGAGCGCCCCGCGCCGCAGCGCTCGCCCTCCCCCGGTGCGCGCGGCCGGTGCTCGCGTGGCGGGGGGGGGGGGGGGCGTGCACAGGTCCCCGTGCGCAGGCCCCACGCCGTCCCAGGCCCCGCGTGGCCCCCCCGCACGCGTGCCCGGGGTGGGGGGGTGGGGGGCCGGCGCCGGGGCGCGCACCTGGTTCTCCACCAGCATGGCGATGTCGACGAACATGTCGTGCAGCTCCTTGATGCTGCTCTCCAGCCGCACGATGTCCTTGTGCCGCCCCTCGATCTCGTTCAGCGCCTGCTTCGAGAGCTGCGAGTCCATGATCTGCGGCAGAGCCGGGGCCGGGGGGGCCGGGGGGGGGGGGTCAGCCGGGGGTCCCTGCGCCCCGCGGGACGCTGCCGCCCCACGGCGCCCCCCCCCCCCGGGCCCTCACCCCCGAGGTGAAGATGGAGGGATTCCCGCTCTCCAGCATCTCCTCCAGCTCCTCGTCCGTCGTGTTCTTGCCGGCTGCGGGGCGCAAAGGGTCACCTCCCGCCGGCCCCCCCCTGCTGGGGGCGGGGCCTGCTGCATAAGCCCCGCCCCCTCGGGGAAGGGGGCGTGGCCTTATGGAGAAGCCCCGCCCTCAGGAAGGGGGCGGGGCCTGCTGCAGAAGCCCTGCCCTGGCCAGCAGGGGGCAGTGTGGCACCAGGGGGAGGAGCCTGTATGGCTTGGCTCCGCCCTCAGGTCTAGGCCCCGCCCACCACGCGAAAGGGGCGGGGCCTGCAGGGGGCAGGCGGCCGGTCGGCGGGGTGGGGGGGGACACACGCACTGATCTCCAGCTGGCGCTGGATGCGGCCCTTGCTGCGCTCCCGGAAGTCGACCTGCGCCTCGTTGTACTTGGTCATGACGTCGACGAACTTGCGGGACAGGACCGAGTGCTGGGGACGGGCGCGGGGCCGTGAGAGGCGCGGCGCGGCGTGTCCCCGGCCCCCGCGGCACGCAGGGCCTCACCTGGGACTTGCGAATGCGGAGGTCGGCCGAGGAGCGCGCCTCGTCCTGCTCGATGCTCCTCTCCATGCCTGGCCGGAGCGGAGACCCCGCGCCGTCAGGGCGCCCCGTCCCACCGCCGCAGCCCGGCCCCGCCGGGCACCCGGCCCCGGTGCCCGCGGGGGTTCCCGGCCCCCCCCCCCCCGGCGGGGACGTCCCCACTCACTCTTCAGCTTGTTGCGGACTCTGTTGGCCATTTTCTTGATGTCGGCCGTGAGCTGCTCCAGGTCGTCTTTGGTCTCTGCGGGGGGGGGCGGGTGCGGGGGGCTGAGGCGGGAGCCCGCCGAGGGGCCCCCCCCCGTCCCGGCGACCCGCACCCACCACCCCCCCCCCCCGTGTGCGCGGCACCTTACTCTGCTCGGGGACGGGCGCCGAGAGGATGACGCTGTAGAGCTTCTTGGCCTCCTCCACGCTCTCCGAGATCTTGTCGATGGTTTGCCGGGTCTCCTCGATCTGGCCAAGGAGGGGGTGGGTGGGGGGGGGTCAGGCGGGAGCAGCGTTGCCCCCCCCCCCCGGGCCCCACCGCCCCGCTCACCTCGGAGAAGAACTCGTCCATGAAGGCTGTGTTGTCCACGGCGATCTCCAGCTCCTCGGCCTCATCCTCGGCGGCGGCGGCGCCCTGCTTCTGCGGGCGGCGGCGAGGCGGCGCTCAGCGCCCCGGCCCCACCGGCGTGGGTGTCCCCCCCCCCAACCTGCCGGGCGCCCCGGGCTCGGCACGGCCCCCCCTTGCCGCAGCGGTGCTGGGGGGGGACGGGGACGGACAGGCATCCTCCCCTCTGCCCCCACCCCTCCTCCTCCTCCTCCTTCCCCGGGAGTAAAAATAACATTAATCCTCACTCTCCCTCCTAAGTGTTTTATCCCCCCTCCTGCCCCCCGGCTCCGTAATCCCCGCTAAATCCCTGCCAAGCTGCCAGCTCCGCGTCGCCGCTGCCGTGGGGCCGGGCACCCCTGCATGGGGGCCGGCGAGGAAGAGCGCGGGGGAGGAAGTAACCGCCCCAGATGCGGGGCCCGGCGGCCCCAGCTGACCCACACGCGCGCCCGGCCCCTCGCGCGCCCCGCGGCTGCACGGCATCGCGGGGGGGAGGCACCCGGCCTGGGCACCCCCAGCCCCACACGTCCCGGGTGGGGGTCCCACTGCCCACCCCACATCCCAGGACACGGGGCACAGCCGGGCACCCCCAGCCCCACACGTCCCAGGTCGGCATCCCACCGTTGCATCCCACATCCCGGGACACGGGGCACAGCCGGGCACCCCCAGCCCCACACGTCCCGGGTGGGGGTCCCACTGCCGCACCCCACATCCTGGGACACAGGGCACAGCCGGGCACCCCCAGCCCCACACGTCCCGGGTGGGGGGTCCCACCGCCCACCCCACATCCCGGGACACGGGGCACAGCCGGGCACCCCCAGCCCCACACATCCCGGGTGGGGGGTCCCACCGCCGCACCCTATGTCCTGGGTGATGCGGGGCGACGTGCCGCTGGTCGCGCATCCCCGTGACGCCGCGGCGCCCCGTGGAGCCGGTCCCGGCGCCCCCCCCCCGGGGCCGCTCACCGCCTTGAGCTGCTCCAGCCGGTCCTTCATGGCGCCGGGGCCGTCGGGGCGCCGGGCAGCGGGGCTGCTGCTCGGCGCCGACGTGCAGGCGGGGCGCGGTGGCCGGGGCCCCCCCGCGCTGTCCCTCCGCTAATCCCCGCGGCAGGAGGCGCCGGGGAGGGACGAGGGGGGGGGCCCCCCCCCCGGCCCCTAGAGGCGACGGGCGAGGGCGCCGCCGGGGAGCCCCGACGGGGCGGGCGCCCTCCCGGCCCGGGGCACGAGCAGGGCTGGGGACACGGTGGCGGCATGGCTGGGGCGACACGGCTGCGGGGGACGACGGGCACAGCCCTGTCCCGGCCCGTCTGTGAGGCCCCGCGGATGGCGCGGCCCCGCGGGGACGCACAGGCGCAGCGAAACCCACACGCAGAAAAGTGGCCGCTGGCCCTTTAAGAGGAGCCCGCCGCGGCACTGCACCTTTAAGACAGGGAGTGGGCGGGGCTAACACCTCTCTCCTGGCGCTCCGCCCCCTGCCAGGCCCTCCGCGCCCTACTGGGCGCGCATGCGCATGGCGCGCTCCCCCCCTCCCCGCCCTCCCGCACTCCGGCAGCCGGCGGAGGGCGGGGGTGACGTCATGCGCGTGCGCCCGCGGCGGCGCATGCGCGGCGGGGCGCGGGGCCGGAGCGGGCCGCGCGGAGCCTGCGGGGCGGGGGGCGCCGCCGCCGCCGCCATGTTCCGGTACCAGGTGAGGGGGGGGGGCGGCGGGGCCCGGGGCAGGGCGAGGCCGGGGGGTAACGGGGCCTGTGGGGGCGCCTGGCGGGGGGGCCCTGGGGGGAGACGGGGCCTATGGGGGCGCCTGGCGGGGGAGTCTGGGGGGAGATGGGGCCTGGTGAGGGGTCCTGGGGGGAGACGGGGCCTGGTGGGGGGCTCTGGGGGGGGGAGACGGGGCCTGGCGGGGAGCCCTGGGGGGAGACGGGACCTGGTGGGGGGCCCTGGGGGGAGACGGGGCCTGGTGGGGGGCTCTGGGGGGGGGAGACGGCACCTGGCGGGGTGCCCTGGGGGGAGATGGGGCCTGGTGGGGGGCCCTGGGGGGAGACGGGGCCTGGGGGGGGCTCTGGTGGGGGGAGACGGGGCCTGGCGGGGAGCCCTGGGGGGAGATGGGGCCTGTAGAGGGGCCCTGGGGGTAGATGGGTCCTGGGGGGGGGGGCCCTGGAGGCAGACGGCGCCTGGCAGGGTGCCCTGGGGGGAGATGGGGCCTGTGGGGGCACTTGGCAGGGGGCTCTAGGAGGAAAGGGGACCTGTGGGGGTGCCTGGCAGGGTGCTCTGGGGGCTGATGGGGGCGCCTGGTAGGGGGCTCTAGGAGGAGATGGGGCCTGGGGCGGGCCATGGGCTGCCGTGGCGCAGGTCTCTGCACACCTCATGATTAAGACAGGGGGCAGCGGGCTCTCCTGGGGGGGGCAGAGTGGGGACCCCCTGCCCCCGCTGGGGGAGACATCGGCAGGGAGCGCTGCTGCAGGGCTGTTTGGCAGCACCTGCCTGTGTGAGGTCTGGCCTAGGCCAGGATGAGCTTTTGCTCTGCGCCGTTAGGTCTGGTCTCTGTTCTCCTGGTGGCCCCCCCCCCTGCTAGTCAGAGGGGATCAGAGCCGCTCAGGGGGAAGGTGGGGGTCCGGGACAAATTAGGAGGTTCAGGATGGGGGAGGAAGATGCAGGAAGTCTCCTGAAGTGGTTGGGGCAGGGTTAGGGGGCTCCTCTCCTAGAAGGATAAAACACGGCAGTGGGAACGAGGGATGCGAAAGGAACGAGGGGAGAAGAGGCCTGGCCTAGCGCATTAGCAGGCAGCAAGCGGCACTGGGTTGCGTGCTCATCCCCTGCTCTCCCCAGTCCCTGGAGGACTGTCCGCTGGACGAAGATGAAGATGCCTTCCAGGCCTTAGGCGAGGAAGATGAAGATATCGACCAGTTCAACGATGACACGTTTGGAGCCGGGGCTGTTGGTGAGTGCTTGCGTTTCCCCCTTATTCCCTCACCGCTGCGGTGCCCTGGTGCGAAATCTCCGCAGCCCCTGCTGCCCCCACCCTTGCCGCTGCCGTCTCTGCCCTGCTGAGCGCCTCCCTCGCGGCTGGGCCTGCGGCGGGGGAGCTACAAGGCCAGCGCGCGGGGTGGGCTCGCCCCTCCTCACGGCCTTGCTGCGAATCCCGCGCAGACGACGACTGGCAGGAGGCCCACGAGCGGCTGGCGGAGCTGGAAGACAAGCCCGCGGCGGCCGGGGAGCGGGACGGCCCGGGCGGGGACGACACGGACCTGCTGGGCGACCATGAGGACACCCTGGCGGAGAGGCTGACCAGGCTGGTCATCGACAGCGAGCTGGAGGACCCCGCCATCATGCGGGCGGTGCAAACCAGGACCCCTGCCCAGGTGGGAGCGGGGCCGGAGGGCCAGGGTGGAGGTGGGCCCGGTGGCCTCCACGGTGCTGACTCCCCCGTCTGCTTTCCAGCAGCCAGCAGGGCTGAACTCCAGCATCTGGGATGGCTCGGCCGTCCTGCGGCGCATCCGAGGGCCGCTTCTCACTCAGGTACGACGCCGCGGTGTGGACGTGGCGGGGCTCAGCCGCGAGCTTGCTCGGGGAGGAGGGGAGATGCTCTCCCCATCCCAGCTCACCCCGCCCGGAGCAGAAATCGTGTGGACGCGCTTGGGCGCTTGCGGTTTGCCCGTCCTGGATCTCGTGTCCAAATCGCTGAGCTGGAGCCTCTGTTGAAAGGGGAAACGGAGACTTCCCTAATGTCCCCCGTGATTTCTCCCTGAGCCCTGCGGCAGGGTCCTAAAGAGTGAGACTCGCTGTAGCGCTAAGGGCTTGCTGGCGCTGGGCGGCCCCTCTGGAACAGCCTAGCGGGGCAGCGCGCTCTGCTTGCCTCTTGCCGAGTCCAGTTCGAGGTGGCCCAGTTCATTTAGAGCTGCCTCTCGGCAATCTCCCCCTGCCCTCCTGGCTCCCTCTGCGCTTGGAGAGCCGGGCCGGGGTGGTTTATCGCCGGCACGTTATCCCCGCTGACTGCTCTGTCTCAGAAATGTCCGCACTTTTGTGAGCTCTGGGAATGGCAGCACCTCGAGGCGGAGGGGTTTGTTTCTCGCGGCTGAATATCTCTGGGACGCGTGGTGCCGGTCCTCCCTGCTCCCAGCTGGTCTGCACGGTCCCAGTAAGTGACTGTCACTCCGGGGGGAGGTTTCTCTCCCCTTCTGCTCGCAGGAGATGCCTTCGGTGTCCGTGCTGGACTACGCTCTGCCTCAGAGACCCCCGCAGGCCCGGGAGGAAGAGCGGGACCCCTCAGAGCGGGCGCTGCCCCGACGTTCGTCGTCCCCCATCATCGGGAGCCCCCCGGTCCGGGCCGTCCCCATCGGCACCCCTCCCAAGCAGGCCGCTGTGCCCAACTTCAACCAGCAGGTAGCCGCGCTCGGCTCCGCCGTGCGGGCCGCTGGCTCCGGCTGCTTTCAGCGGGGGACTGACCGCTGGATTGTGTTGCTTCCCTGCCCTCAGATTCTTTGTCCGAAGCCTGTCCACATCCGGGCCACCATGCAGCAGCGTTACCCTGCTCCCTATGGCGAGAGGATGTCCCCCAATCAGCTCTGCAACGTACCGGTACCGAGTCTCCTCTTGACCCCTTTCCGCGGGCGCTGCCTTCGAGGCCCGCGCCGCTGTGAAGTCCTTCAGCCTCCCGTGAAATCTCGGCCGCTCCGTTCCCCAGTTCCTTTTCGGTTCCCGCGTGTAACTCCAGGCCCTGTTGGGCAGATGAGCTGCTTTCTCGGATCGCTGGAGCCTGCGCTGTCATGCGTGCAGCCAGCAAACTGCTCTGTCTTGTCTTCCCGTAGCTTGGCCCATCCGCCCCGACGTGCCGTGGCCCGGGCAGAGTTAACCCTGCTCTTTGGAGCCTGGCCTGGCTCCCAGCCTGCCTGGGGCACCTTCACGGGGCTTCGTCCTGTGCCCTCCCGCTTCCACGTCTGTCCCCTGGGTTGTCCTCCCTGGGAGGGCTGTGCCAGAGCTGTGACCAGGGTCTTTTTCCGTTCTCTTTCCCCAGAATTCCTCCCTCCTGGGCCACCCGTTCCCCCACAGCGTCTCGCCCGTCCTCACCCACCTGCAGAGAGCGCAGCTGCTCGGAGGAGCCCAGGTAAAGCCTCGCTTCCTCCCCCTTCCGCCTTCCCTTCCTGCAGATCCCTGGGCAGGGTGGGGGGTGCTGCATTTCTCCTTGGTCCTTGGTCTGGCCATCGGGGCTGGCTTTACAGCTGCCCTTCGTGGCTGTTCCTGGCCATCCCGGGCGGAAGCAGCTTGCCCGGGCTGGGCCCTTTTCCTCGGCCCCGAATTTCTCCCTGGCTGACCCTGAGGTGTCCTCTGTGCCCTCCCAGGCTGGCCGAATGTCTCCCAGCCAGTTTGCCCGCGTCTCCGGCCTCGTCGGGAGCCCCCTTCCCTCTGTGAACCCCAAGCTGCTCCAGGGCAGAGTTGGGCAGATGATGTCTCCGGCCAGCGGGTTTCGTGCCTTCTTCGGGGCTCCCCCTGCTCCGCCTCCATCCCAGCCGCAGCACCCGCCGGGCCCCGGATCCCACCTGCAGAGCCTGAGGTAGGTGCCGTGCCTCTTCCGGCCCCGCGCCGGGCGGGGCTGGGCCCTCCGCGGCTGCCTGCCGCCTCTGAAACCTCCCGCTCTCCTCAGGCCGCAGCCGCAGATGTTCCGGCCGGACACGACCCACCTTCACCCCCAGCACCGCCGCCTCCTGCACCAGCGGCAGCAGCAGAACCGGAGGTGAGCGGCGGGCAGGGAGGGACGGCCGGTCCCGGGCAGGGTTCGCGTGACCCTCTGCTGGGGGCTTTGTGCTGCCGGGGCTAGCCTGTGCACTGCTCTCTGTCCCTTCCTGTAGCTCCTGTGTGCTCACGGGTGCCCTTCTTGCCTCCTGCCAGCCAGCACCGCAGCCTCAACGGCTCGGTGGGGGACCGAGGGGGCCACCGGAGCGGCCACCAGGAGCAGATGCGCAAAGACCCCTACGCCAACCTCATGCTGCAACGGGAGAAGGACTGGGTGTCCAAGATCCAGATGATGCAGCTGCAGAGCACTGATCCCTACCTGGATGACTATTACTACCAGGTACCGGGGAGAGTGGCGCTCAGCCCGCTGGCGCTGCGCCTCTCGCCTGCCTGCGATTGCTTGCAGGGCAGCGCTTTAACGCTGCCACCGGACCGGCGTCTTGCCAGCGCGTCCCCAGGGTCGCCCGGCGCCCACCACCTGGGCGCTGCGATGGGTGTCGGGGAGGAAGGGAACGCTGCAAGCGGCTCTCGCCGCTGTGCTGAGAGTCTGATATGAGCCATGGAGCAAACGAGGGCAGAAGAAGCGTTTCTAGATCCAATTGCAGGGAACAGGCTGGGACCGTGAAGGAAGATGGGGTGGGGGGGAAGCGTTCCCCAGCAAGGGAAGTCGGGGGTGACCGTAAGAGAGAACCTGCCTCGGTGCAGTGAGTGCTGGCAACTGGTGAGCAGGGTCTCCGGGGGTGAGGAGAGGCTGGGTGCTGCTAGCAGCACCGATTTGGAGGGTGCTGCAAGCAGAAGGCCTTAGAGTGGGAAATCAGCTTGTCTAAGCCAGCGGCTGTGCATGCCAGGGCAGCGGAAAACACCCAAAAGAGGAGCCTGGGAGGCTCCTAAGGGGGCCTGAATGTACGAGGTAGCCCTGACAGGGAAGGGCTGCGTAAGAGAGGGCTCTTTAGCCCAAAAGAGGGGATGGTGATGAAGCCAATGGAGTCCAAACAGCAAGTTGAAGAAGGTGGATGGGGAGTGACTGCTCGCTCTCTCTTCCGGTTCAAGAATAGCGAGCACCAGATGGGGCCAGGAGGAGCCAGATTTGGAGCTGCCAAAGCAAGGTGACGGTTGGGCTCTTGCCGAAGGTGGTGGATGCTCAAGGTTTAGCTGGGTTTGAGGGCAGACAGGGCAACTTCACTGCGGTGGGGGGAAATCCACGGAGGGCTTTTAGCTACGCAGCATGGACGTGTGGTGTGGGAGCACCTGGAGCCGGGCTTGTAAGGTGCTTGGGAGAGCATCTGGGGCAATCGTCACCTGTGCCCACCTGGTTTTGTACTCTCTAGGTATCTGCTTTGGGAGACGGGCTCCACGGCCTGGTGGAGCTGTGGCCTGGCCAAGCAGAGCTGTCCTTTACAGGCACGAGCAGCTCGCACGTAGGGGTCAAATGGCGAGGGCCAGCGCACGAACCGAGCAGGGAGCAGCAAGAGGCAGAAGCCTGCAAGGGCTGTTGGAGAAACAAGGGTTTGCAGTTTGACAGGCAGGGAAGGCTACAGCAGGCGCCACAGGGAAGGACAAAAGGCGCCTTTTTTAGCACTGATCTTTGCTAAAGATGGTTAACGAGGCTTTTGCTGGGTGATGGGGAAGATCAGAATTAGGGAAAGAACAGCCCAGAAAGTACTGAGATGTTCCTGGGGCGTTTGTGCCTGACACGTTTCGCCTTGAGATGCGTGAAGAGCCCTGGAAGCTCTTAGAGCTGCTGGTAGCGATTTCAAAGTGCTTGTGGAGGAGCCAGAAGACTGGAGAGGGGCAGGTGTAGCGCCTGTCCTCCTGAAGGGTATGGAAAGGAGCCAGCCACGGTTCCCAGAAAAGTCCTGGAGCAGCCGCGCGGTCGTGAGCATGGAGCACGAGCAGGGAAAGCAGTCGCCCAGCTTGGCCTTGGCATGGTGACCCACGTCGAAGCGGTCCAGCCTCCTTCCCCAGCAGGCTGAGGGCCCAGCAGGAGGGGAGACAAGCGGTCGGTGCGGTTCGTCCTGGCTCCCAGTCTGGCCGCTCCGTTGTACTGGCGGTTGGAGGGGCTAACTGGGGAAACGCGCTCTGGATAGAGCTAATGGAGGTGGGCGCAGGTGGCTGCGGGCAGCGGATCTCGGTGTTCGCCCTCAGGCTGGAGGGAGGCGTCGAGCAGGACGCCGTGGCAGCTCGCGCTGCCTGGGGCTTTCACCGGAGATGAGGGCGAGCTGATCCCCAGCAGAGGACGGGAACTGATGTGGCTGCAGCCAGGACGTGAGTGAACAAAGTCCCACTGTTGCGAAAGAGGCAAACATTGTCCGGGCTGGACAGGAGCAGCTCGTGAGCGCAGAGCACGGGCGCTGCTGTGGGAGGCCTCGGCCAGACGCGGCGTGCAGCCTGGGCACGATGCTAGCAGAGCAATGCAGGCTAACTGGAGTACGCTGGGAAGGACTGGCAATCCTCGGAGAGCGAGAGAGCAAAGGAATCATTGGTTGCATCAAGGAAAAGGTGCCTGAGGAGAGGCTTCCAGACAGACCTCTGCGATCCTGAGGGATGCCAGAGGAGAACATAACTACCTCTTTATGTCCTGAGGGAAGAACGAGGGGGTTAAACTGCTGCGAGGGGGTTTACGCTGGATGTCGGCAAGACCAGTAAGCGATGGGCTGAGGGACGGAGCGTATGCGGGGCGTGGGCCAGGGAAAGGCACGTGTGCTGCATCAGTCCTTGCCGGCCGTTTTTCTGGGTCACAGCTTCTCCTCTCTCCCTGCCTCAGAATTACTTCCAGAAGCTGGAGAAGTTGTCAGCAGCCGAGGAAGTCCAGGGCGACGGTCCCAAAAAGGAACGCACTAAACTCATCACGCCTCAGGTGGCAAAGCTCGAGCACACCTACAAGCCAGGTAAGTGCTGGCTGTGCACTGGGCTGGAGTGGGGACAGAGCGGGCAGTCCAGGAGGCGTAGGCCAGACCTCCGCAGGTGGAGGGTGGCGGTTCATTCTGGGCTGGGGACGGGATTTCCAGTGTGGGCTCGAGTTTGGGGACAGCCGTGAGGCTACCCGCGGCAGCAGATAAACCAGGGTGGCGTGGGGTTGGGCCCAGACTGACCCCCTCTGCTTCCCTTCTCCTCCCTTCCTGCAGTGCAGTTTGAGGGCTCGCTAGGGAAGCTCACGGTCTCCAGCGTGAATAACCCCCGGAAGATGATAGATGCAGTCGTGACCTCCCGCAGCGAGGACGACGTGAGTTGTGGCCCTTCCTCCCCTCCGACACGGCTCTGTGGCCTCACGCGCTCAGCCAGCGCGGGAGCCCGCCGCGGCTCTGACTTGCTGTCCCTCCCCGCAGGAGACGAAGGAGAAGCAGGTTCGAGACAAGAGGCGCCAGACCCTCGTGACGATCGAGAAGGTGAGCTCGAGAGGGGCTGCCACAACCTTCAGGGACCCGCTGTGGGCCAGAGGAGGGGGCCAGCGAGACCGCTGTGCAGTGCGGAGGAACCCCTGGGGGGGCCAGTGAAAGAAGTCGTAGGTGCCCTGGTTTTAAAGACCAGAAGATCCAGCCTCGTCCTCGCTGGATTCGGAGCAGGTTCATGCCGTATTTCGATGACGTGCTGGTAGATGACAGTTGGCAATTCACAACAGGGAGGCAGTAGCGTCTCGCCCCTCCGTGGCCGCTGCGGGAGGGGGTGACCGCCGCTGGTCCCCGAGTCCCTGCTCAGTCAACTTTCACAGCCATTCGGGGCTCCAGGAGGCTTTGACGTGTTCTGGGCAGGGATGCGGCTGCTGTAGCAGCAAAGGAGACAGGAGAGCCCCGGCGGGGGCCGAGCGTGTCCCAGCTCTCTGTGGGGCAGGGCTAGACCAGACCCGAAATTTAGTGACCCCCACTGGCATGTCCCGATTCCCTCGGCAAGGCAGAGAGAGGGCAAACGGGCGCCTCCGCGGGGCAGGGCTCAGGAACTCGTTTCTGGTCTGAACGCCCTCGAGGAGCGCGCGGATCCCCGTGCCCTGCTGCGATCGCTGTCTCTCCGGCAGACGTACAGCCTCCTCCTGGACGTGGAAGACTACGAGAGACGCTACCTCCTGAGCCTGGAAGGCGAGCGGCCGGCCCTCATGGGCGAGAGGAAGCAGAAGATATGTGACATGTATGACAATCTGAGGGGGAAGGCACCCGGGCAGGAGAGGTGAGGAGAGATGTGCCGTCTGCAACTCAGTTGCTGCCTGGGGCTCATGCAGTCTATCGCTACTTGCAGCTGTTGTCTCTGGCTTTCCAGTGACCTATTTCCCAAATAAGAGGTAGTTTAAACTTGCTTCCTGGCGACTTGGACAGGGGTGAAATAACCTTCCCCCCACACGCACACTTTGTTTTGCCATTTTCCTCCATGCGATTGTCCACTGTGGTCACAAACCCGTAACAACTTCCACCCTGGCAGCTTGGGTGCTGCTAACGGCGCTTGCCTGCGTGTTCGTGCACGTGGGTCCGCCCCGAGCTCTGCACCGCGGCACAGCCCTGGCTGCCTGTGTTTAAGGCTGTCGCCTCTTGCCTGACCTGTAGCTGCAGCGGCACAGATGAGCAGGGGAGGACGCAGGGCCTTGGCGGCTCCTTCTCTGCTGTACTATGGGAAACCGGGCCTGGCCCTTTCCGTAGTTAATTCAGAGGATCCTTTTTAGCACTGCCAGTCTCTGAAATGGCTGGAAGCTGGGGAACGCTGCTTGTGTTGCAGAGATGAAAAGGTGGAGGTGGTTGGGGCTGTGTCCGTATTGAGGCAGGGAGAGCTCATGCTGCAGTCCTGCCTTGGGGTAGCCCAGCCTGGCAAGGCAGCTGAAGGGCTTGTCCTGGAGGAGAGTTTGGCCACGGGGCATCGTTCCCTGCGTTGCTTCTCTCCAGCGACGTTTTTTGGTTGGAGGCGTCTTCCCTGCCTGGCGCCAGCGCAGAGCTGGGCTCTGGGCTATGCCGCGGGGACACCCCAGGTACCCTGGGACGTTCCCAGCCGCTTTTCTCCTCGGCAGGCCGAGCGACGACCATTTCATGCAGATCATGTGCATCCGGAAGGGAAAACGCCTCGTGGCCCGTATCCTCCCCTTCTTGTCACCAGAGCAAGCAGCTGATGTCCTCATGGCCACGGCCAGGAACCTGCCCTTCCTCATCAAGAAGGATGCTCAGGACGAGGTGACTGCGAGGGGGCGGGAGGGCTCCCCTTGTCAGCGGGGATCGTCTCTGCGAGGTGGGGGGCACCGGGGGCCGGCACAGCAAGGCCCGGCTCCGGCGGGGAGGGTTTCCGATAAACGGTGCCTCTGTTTAATGACCCCAGCTCTTTGCCGAGCGTTTGCAAAGGGAGAACTTGGCTAAAGGTCTGCTGCTCTGGCTCGTCGGGTGGCAACGGGCGACTCCAGCTTCCAAGGGCAGAAAGCAGAGGCCAGCGTCTCGGAGTTTCGGAGGGACGTGTTATCAGATGTTCTTTGCAGTCTTTTTTCTATGTGAAACAAAAATTAAGGCACCTGTGAAATAAACCCCAGTTTGCTTTGAGAAAGGAGATTGTTTAAAAAGGAAAAAAATAGCCTAAATTTAAAGTGGGAAGTTTCCGCTTTGGCCTGTGCCGTTCTAGGGATGCACAGAGGGGGAAAGGGCTGCTGAAAAGAGTTCGGTGAGTCGCGCCCTGAGCGTGTGAGGGCCGCTCGAGGTGGCGGCAGTGGCGGTGTGTGTGTGTAACAGCAGCAAGCCCTTCCGCGGAGGCAGCGTTCTGGTCTGCCGGGGCTGCGAGCTCCTGGGGTGGGGGGAAACCCGGCCAAAAGCAGCAGCCTGCACTGCGAGCCTGTGCTTGCCGGGAAGGAGACGCAGCTCAAAGGTGGGTGAACGTAGCCACGGGGGTGGAGTACTTGCAGCCGGAGCTGTGAAATCCCGTCTCGGCAGCGGCACCCGCGAGGCTGGGATGCCTGGGAAAGGCTGGCTCCCCTCATCCTGCCTTTTTGGAGCCCTGAGTCAAGACGGGGTTCCTGCTCTTCTCTCCCTAGGTGCTGCCCTGCCTGTTGAGGCCCTTCTCGCACGTTCTCTATCACCTTCCCTTGGGGACGGTCACCAGCCTTGTGCAGCAGCTAACGAACCTACCTCAGAGCGCGACCGCGCCAGCACCCACCAACCTGCACCTCGCTGCTGTGCTCCAAAACAAGGTGCGCCCCTCTCCCTCGCTTGCTCTGCTCCTTCGGCCAGGCAGCGCGGCGAGGCAGGTTGTAGCCATCTCTCCCCTCCCGTGCCAGCCACAGCGAGGTCCGGGCTTGTCTCCGGCTGCGGGAACAGCTCTGCTGTCAGCAAGCGCCTCAGAGCCAGGACCGTGGTGGGACGGGCTGGACGGGGCGTCCAGCTGTGGCGTGGCAGTGGCATCCCGGAGGTCAGCTTGCGCAGTCCTGCTTCCCCTAGCTGGGAAATCCAGTTTCCCAGCAGCTCCCGGTGCTGCATGGCAGAGAAGGGGACGCTGCCGTGGTGCAGGAGCTGTGCTGGGACAGCTCGGGAGCGACGGGCTGCCTGCCCCGCTGCAAGAGAGCTCCCTGGCTCTCTCCCCTGCCCCAGGGGATTCATGAGAAGGTCTCGCAGAATAATCAGCCGTCTGAGCGGGCCTGGGCCTCCTCTGCGCTCCCACAGCCAGGTCCCTTTCTCAGACTGCTTCCCTGAAATATCGGCCCAGGCCTGCCCGGAGGTGCTCCCAGAGCTGGCCAGCTGTTTCTCTGCTGCGGGAGCTGGGGTTGATTCGCCTGGAAGCGCAAATGTGTCCCTCCAAGCCGGGTTCCCTTTACCGTCTGGGCAGGGACGGGCGCTTCCAGGGTGCGGCCCGTCGCTTCTCACAACGGACGGACGTCTAAAACAAGTGAGATGACTCAGGCCCATAAAGGGGCCTCTTCCTCCCTGGGCGCTGTAAAGGCAGCCAAGGATCTTGCTGCGTGTGCTTGTGGGGAGTACCGGGAGGATTAGGAGACGGAGGTGATTCCCAGAGGCACCTTAAAAATGCTCGGACAGAGGAGCAATGATACGAAAGCTCTTCCTGTCATACCCGTCCCCGGCTGCAGGGATTTCCTTGTGAGGTGCGACAAAGCCCCCGAAAGGCCAGCAACGGCTTGTTTACCCTGTTTGTCATTCCCTTCTCCGCTGGGTGTAAACACAGCCCAAATCCAGGCCCTCTGTAAGGCCGGCGCTTCCAAAAACCCATGCGGTCACCATATGGCACCAGTGAGCCAGGCAGGGGAGTGAGCAGGCAGCCCAGAGCGTCTGGGCTCTCAGCTTGGGCTGCTGCGTGCGTTTCGGAAGAGCAGGAGCTGTTTGGCTGTGATGCTGGGGAGTGTCGCGGGAGAAGGAAGGCGGTCCAGGTTGGGAGGCCTGGGCAAGCTGTCCCGGAGCTGAGTCGGCCCGCGGTCGCTCCTGTGCGTCCGTGCTTCGGTTTCCTCCTTTGCTCCATGTCCTGGACCAACTTCATCTGTCGATAAAGCCAGCAGCTTGTGAGTGAGGGAGTGGTCCATCCTTGCGGGAAGGAGGATCTGGCCTCGGGGAAGCTGCGGGAGAGTCTGGGGTCCGGCCAGGAGCATTCCCTGCATGCTGCGGGAGCTTGGCTGCTCTCGGCAGGCCTGGGGAAAGCTGGGAGCAGCCGTGGCAAAGAGGAAGCGAGAGTTACAGTTGCACGAGGGGGCCGTGCATCTGCGTCGGCCCCAGGAAGCCGCTTCCGTGCCGGCAGTCGCAGAGCCCAGCCTGCCCCCGGCGTCCTTCCCTCACGAGCCTCTCTCCCCCCGCCAGTTCGGCCTGTCCCTGCTGTACTTGGTCCTGAGCCGCGGAGAGGAACTGCAGAGCTCGGATGCGAACACGGAGCTAATGCAGGACAACCAGTGGTGAGTGCCCGGCCGCTCGCTGCGCCTTGGGCGTCGCGCGGCCCAGCCGACGCGAGGAGCGGGGTGCAGGGGAGGGAGGCGGCGACGCCGCTGGGGACACGGCGCAGTATCGCTGTGCCACCATCTCCTGCTTGGTTCCAGTGCCAAAACGCCGCTAGGGCCCGTTAACCTGGGGTGCCCCTGTCCCCAGCGGGAAACCGGGAAGCGTCCAGGCTGCCTGGCTCCTGGGCGCTAAGTAACGTCTCTCACTCATCCCTCCTCCCTGTGCCTCTCTCCGGCAGGACGGAACTGATGCTCATGGCAACCCGGGAGCTGCTGCGGATCCCCCAGGTGGCCTTGGCGAAGCCGGTGTCCACCCCCTCGAACCTGATCTCCCTCTTCTCTCGCTACGTTGACCAGCAGAAGCTGAACTTGCTGGAGACAAAATTGCAGTAAGTGGCGGCCCGGGCTCCTGCCGGTCCTCGCGGGAGGGCGCCGCTTGCTGCCCCTCTGCCCTCCCGCGAGCGAGGCACCGTCGCGCACGGCGAGAAGGCTCGCGCGGCTGCTCTCTGACCCCCTTCGTCGTCCTTTCCCGGTACCAGCTTGGTGCACGGGATCCGGTAGGAGGTCTCCGCGGCCCCTCGCCCCACCGCCGTCGGCACCAGGGCGTTTCAGTGGATGGAGGGCAGGCGATGCCCCGCGAAGCGGAGCCTCACGGGACGCGTTCCCCTGGGAGCCCCGGTGCAGGAGACGTGTCTCTCGCTCTGTGAACCTGGCTGGGTGTGTGTTTGGTCTCTCCCCCCTGCCCTCCCTCCCCTCCCCTGCCCTCCCTCACCACTAGGTTGCCGAGCGCTACGTGTCCTTGCTGCCTCCGACCCCCCCCTGCCCCCCAGCGCCCTCCGTGTCCTCACAACGGCTGCTGCTTCTCCCCCCGCGTAGACACACGCACACTACTGAGGGACGCGGGCGGCCCCCGGCCCCGGGAAGGAGGGGGGGCTGCGGGGCTGTGCGATGCCCGGGCTCCCCGGGGCCGGGGGGTGGCCAGGGCGCTCCCCCCCACCCCACCCCACCCCCCCGGCCCTGGGGAAGGCGCGAGACCCTCTCCCAGCCCCCACCAAGCACTGAGACCCGGTCGGCCGCTGCGCCCGGCGGCCCCCCGCCCCCCCAGCGTGCTCAGCAGGCCCGTGAACACACCTCTTTTGCACACTTGCCTTGTCTTCCCGAGAGCCCCTTCGTTCATGCGCCCTTTGCTCGCCTGCACCTAGGTTCAGTCCCAGCAGCTCCGGGGCCGGGCTGGGCTCGGCCGGGCCCCCGGCGGCGGTGCCGGGCCCCGCTCGCCACCTCCGTCTCCTCTGCGGTTGGATCCTGCTGTTCTGCTCCTCGGGAAGGCGGGAGGGGGAGGGGGGTAATTTTCCTTTGCTTTTAAAAAAAAGAAAACCAAGAGATTTGCACATGTAGGTATTTTACGACCTGTAACTCCTCCCTGGCATTAACCGGCTCCCTCCCCCCGGCTGCCTACCACCCCCCGGCCCCCCTCACTGCCCTCCGACCGATCAAGTGGAAAGTTCATTTATTATATTTTTTTTTTTTCTTTGTGCTTTTTTTTTTCCTTCCCTGTTTTTGGTTCTGGTTCATGAGAATAAAGTTTCTAAATTTACATTTTTATAGGGTATTGTAAATAAAGATGAATTGTATACTTGTGGGAGCGTGGCGTGTCCTTCGCTGCGGCCGCGCGCGCGGGGGGGGGGAGGGGGCGCCTCCCCCCCCCCCCCGCCGCCCTGGGTCAAGGGTCGGAGGTCGCTCCCCACCGCCCCGACGCTGCCCCGCTGCCAGGCCGGCCGCCTCCTCGGCCAATCGCAGCCCGCGCTGCCGCAAGGCCCGCCCCCTGTCCGCCACCCGCCCAATCCGCGGCGGGATGAGTCACCCCTCCGCTCGGCCAATACCTCCCCCTGCGCTGGGTGATGTCACGGTTCCCCCCCCTCCACAGGAAGGCCTTTCTGATTGGCCCGCCAAGGAGACAGACGGGCGGGAAAGCCGCTGAAGAGGGGGAAGGAGGGCGCAGTCTGAGAGCTGCCGGCCAATAGGAACGCGGGCACCGCCCAGAGCGGCCGGCACGCCAATAGGGCGGGCGAGGCGGGGCGAGGCGGCCGGCGGCGGCCCAATGGGGCGCGGCGGGGGGCGGGGCGGGTGACGGCGCAGCGCGCGCGGAGGGGCGGGCAGAGGCGCTGGGCTCCGGCGGCTCCTCGGGCGATGGCGGAGCTGCGCGCGGCGGCCCCGGGCCCCGGCGCGGCGGCGGCGGCGGCGCTGCCCGGCCCCATGGCGCTGCCGGCGGCGGCGGCGGGGGGAGGCCCCGGGCCGGGCGCGGCACCCGCGCTGCCTTCGCCGGCCGCCGCCGGCGGGGCGGGCCCGGGCCCGGGCGGGGTGACGGCGGCTCCCGGAGCGGGCTCCGCTTCCGGGGCGGGCGGCTCCGCTTCCGGGTCGGCGCGCGAGGGCTGGCTCTTCAAGTGGACCAATTACATCAAGGGCTACCAGCGCCGCTGGTTCGTCCTCAGCAACGGCCTCCTCAGCTACTACCGGTAGGCCCCGCCCCCGCCCCGCCCCCACCCCCCCGGTTAGGCCCGGTGTCATCTTTCCCCGCGGCCTGCAGCCCCCGCGGGCGTCCCCTGCCAGCAGCCGTTAGGCCCCGGTGCCCCCCCCCCCCCCGTGTCCCCCCGCCCGGTGACCTTGGCCGAGCCGCCCTCGGTGGCCCGGGCGGAGCTCGGCTTGGCTGCGCCGCGCCTCCGTGCCGCCAGCCCCGCTGCGGCTGGTGGCGCCGCCCGGCGGGACCCGGGGCACGGTGACGTGGAAGCCGGGGAGGGGGGGCTGCGGCAGCCTGGCACGGCCCCGCTCCGCGAAGGCGCGTCCGCAGCCGAGCGACGTGGCCTTCGCGTTTGCTTTGGGCGTGGGGAGCCCCGCTGCCTTTCCCCGGAGCGGCGCCGCCGGCCCTGGCCCCCTCGCACCGTCAGCACGTGAAATCCCCCCGCCGTTGGGTGCGCGGCCACCCGGCCGGCTTGGCAAAATCGCCCATGCCGGAGCCTTCGCCCTATTAATAGCCGCGCTTGTGGCGTGGGGAATGCCAGGCTCCCTTCCCGTGGCCTCCGAGCAGCTCGGCGCCAGCCCGGACACGGGGGAGGCGAGGACGGCCTGCCTGGCGCAGCGAGGGGCTGCCCCCCTCCAGCCCCCGCCTCTGCCTTGCCTCTTTCCCCCGGCTACCGAGGAGAGCTGGGCGTTTCTTGCAGCTGTAGGATGCTGGGCTCGCGCATGATCCCACTCCTCCCCGCCAGCTCTGCTTCCCCCCCCCCCCAGCTCCGTCTGCTCCCGCGGCGGGGTTGGGCGGGGGGGATCCTGGCGCTGCCCGTCCCGCTCACCATGCCCCCGACCTGCCCCCCCCTCGCAGGTCCAAAGCCGAGATGCGGCACACTTGCCGCGGCACCATCAACCTGGCCACGGCCAACATCACCGTGGAGGACTCCTGCAACTTCATCATCTCCAACGGCGGCGCCCAGACCTACCACCTCAAGGCCAGCTCGGAGGTGGAGCGGCAGCGCTGGGTCACTGCCCTAGAGCTGGCCAAGGCCAAAGCTGTCAAGATGCTGGAAGAGTCAGGTAGGGCCTGTGCGCCGCGAGGGCTCGGGCGCCTCCGCCGGGGCTTCGCAAGCCCCTTGCGAGCCACCTCGTGTCCCTCCTGGTGCTGCTGCAGCCCCCGGGACTTGCCAGCTCCTTGCAGCATGTGCCCATCTCCTGCTATGCCTGTGCAGGCCCTGCTCCCGGGGCCTGTGGGGCAGTTTTGCCCCTCCGCAGAATGTGAGCCCCTGTCCCCTCATGTCCCCTAAGCCACCCTGCTTGCTGCCAGCCCGAAACGCAGCCTGTTTTTGGTTTTTGTCCCCCCCCACCTCCCGTTCATCTCCTACACCTGCTCAGGGATCCTGCGGGGCTCTTGTGCAGAGACAGTGTCACTGCACACCGTCCAGGGATGTCTCAGACCTGGGCTGCTGCGCAGTTGCTCCCAAAGCAGGATTTGGCAGGGTCTGTGCTGTGGGGAAACTGAGGCACCGAGCGGGCAAGTTAGCCGAGCCGCCAGGGTATTCCTGCGCTCTCAGCTCTTGCTCCGAATGAGCCCTCTGAGAAGCCAGGACTCCTGGCCGGCACGGACTGCCCTGCCGAGTTTCCAGCTTTCTTGTTGCGCTCTCGCACGCGAGCTCGGCCGAGCGCGAGCTCAGCAGTGCTGTCCTGCCTGCTGCGGCTGTGCCAGCTCGCAGCCGGCTTCCCCGCTGCCCGGCTCCGGCCTGGAGAGCCGCCAGCAGCCTGGCGCTCGCTCCCTCGCTAATGTAACTGCTCCTGCACTGGGAAGTTCAGCCGTCTGTTCTGACCTGCCTCTCGCTGGCGTTTTCCCACCTTGCTCCGTGGCCCTTCGGTCTGGGATGCCGTGGTGGTCGTGGTAGCGTGCCGCCCCGCGGCGGCCTCTCCCTCCAGCGCCGTGCCGTGCTGCGTCCCGGCAGCCCTGCGGTCTGAGCCTGGCGCGGCCCTTGCTGTTCCCTGCCCACAGCTGCTGCTTCTTCCTCCTCCTCCTCCTCCTCCTCGGGAAGGAGAGAGGCCTCCTGCCCTGCTCTGATGGGTGCACCTGCCTCCTCGCGCGGTCGCTCCTGGGCGCCTGGGAGCTGGGGGGGTTGGCAGGCGGTTTCGGCGTGAGGCTGGAGCTGATGAGCTCCAGGCCGCGCTGCTCTGCCGGAGAGACGGGAGCGGCGCAGTCCCGCCGCGCTGTGGAGCTGGACAGGCAGCGGGGCCGGCCCGGTGGCTCCGCGGCCGAGCAGCGCCGTGCCAACGACCCTGCCCGCTGGCAGATGACTCCGGCGATGAGTCCGTATCGCAGACGGACAAGACGGAGCTGCAGAGCACCCTGCGCACCCTGTCCAGCAAGGTGGAGGACCTGAGCACCTGCAACGACCTCATTGCCAAGCACGGCACGGCCCTGCAGCGTTCCCTCAGCGAGCTGGAGACCCTCCGGCTGCCGGCCGAGAGCACCGAGAAGATCAAGCAGGTGAACGAGCGAGCCACCCTCTTCCGCATCACCTCCAACGCCATGATCAACGTGAGTCTGCGCCCTGCCCCGCGGGGGGAATAAATCCGACGCCCCTCCTGTGCTGCACGAGGAGGCTGTGCCGGAGGCGATGGGGCGCTGAACAGTGCACCCGTTGGGCGTCTGCTCCCTTCAGGCCTGCCGGGATTTTCTGGTGCTGGCGCAGACCCACAGCAAGAAGTGGCAGAAGTCGCTGCAGCACGAACGGGACCAGCGCATCCGCCTGGAGGAGACGCTGGAGCAGCTTGCCAAGCAGCACAACCACCTGGAGAGGGCTTTCCGCGGCGCCACCGTCCTGCCCGCCAACGCACCCGGCACCGGAGGCTCGGCCAAAGGTACCGCGGGGCCCCTGCGCGGGGTGCTGGGTGCCAGTCAGAGGGGTGCGAGCAGCTGCGGGGCTGATGCCAGGGTGGTGCCAAGGGGGCAGTGGAATAGGGGAGGCCAACAGCGGTGCTCTCTAGATAGTCCCCAGCTGTTTCCCAGACCATTTCCTGAGCCAGGCCTGGTTTCTTCATATCGCTAACCCTGAGCGATGAATTTGTCCGGTCTCCCCTCCCATGTAGCTGAGTGTCCGCAGCATCCTGCAGCGGTGTTTCCCTATGATGTGAGAAACTCCCCCGTCTGCTCTGACCCCGGCTCCTCCTAGCCTGGTCTGCTGCCTCCTAGCGCTGGGGTGGGCAGAGATGGTGCACGGCTGACTGCTGGCCTCTTGCCTGGCCGGCGGTGACGGGGGACCCCTCCAGTGCCCCTCTCAGGGACCCTGGACTCGCTGCCTGTCCCCTGCCGGGCCAAGGAGGGCCCAAGCGTAGAGCCCGTCCCTGTCCCCCCGCCCAGATCCATGCTGCCCTGCGAAAGGAGACATGAGCGATGAGGATGACGACAACGAGTTCTTTGACGCCCCGGAGATCATCACCATGCCGGAGAGCATGGGTCACAAGTGAGTAGCCAGGGCCAGCGGCTCTCCCGCGCCTGGCCCGGCCTCGCGCTGCCCGGAGCCGTCCGGGGAGGAGGGCAGGGGCAGGCCAGGCCCCGACTCTGCTCCTTTCCTCCCCGCAGACGCACTGGCAGCAACATCAGCGGCACCAGCAGCGACATCAGCCTGGACGAGCAGGTAGGCCGTGGGGCGGCGTGGTCCTGCGGACCGCGAGGCGCCCCAGGCGGCCGCGAGCAGCGGTCTCCCTCCGGAGAGGCCTGAGCTGAGCAGGCGGCGGGTCGCAGAGCTGAGGAGCAGTCCTGCCACGTGCCCTGCACCCTTCCCAACCCCAAACCGTGGCTTTTCTGCTGGCTTTGTGAGCCGCCCCGGCTCTTGGCGCGACCGAGCGAGCGCTGGGACGGCAGGGCTGGCAGGGGGACCGCCGGCTGCCTCTGAGCCGGCGAGGCAGGGCCGGGCTCGAGGCCTCCTGGGTGGATTCCTGTGTAGCTTTTGTTGTGGTGAAGCGGGCTGGGGGCAGAAGGGGAGCGATCGCAGCAGCTTGGCAGCAGCCCTTGTGTCACCCCCCCTCCCCAGTACAAGCACCAGCTAGAGGACACCAAGAAGGAGAAGAGGACCCGCATCCCCTACAAACCCAACTACAGCCTCAACCTCTGGAGCATCATGAAAAACTGCATCGGGAAGGAGCTGTCCAAGATCCCCATGCCGGTGAGCTGGGGGTGCTGCCGGTGGGACGGGCTGGCGGGCACCACGCACCCCGCAGGCCCTCCCTCACCTCTCGCTCTCGCCCAGGTGAACTTCAACGAGCCCCTGTCCATGCTGCAGCGCCTCACGGAGGACCTGGAGTACTCCGAGCTGCTCGACCGGGCAGCCAAGTGCGAGAGCTCCCTGGAGCAGCTGTGCTACGTGGCCGCCTTCACCGTCTCGTCCTACTCCACCACCGTCTTCCGCACCAGCAAGCCCTTCAACCCTCTCCTGGGCGAGACCTTCGAGCTCGACCGCCTGGAGGAGAATGGCTACCGCTCCCTCTGCGAGCAGGTACCGCCAGCCCCTCTCCTTTGGGCTCGCCGGCTGACTGCGGGCCGCCAGCGCTGACCTGTCCCCTCTCCCTGCCAGGTGTGTCACCACCCGCCAGCGGCCGCCCACCACGTCGACTCCAAGCACGGCTGGACGCTTCGCCAGGAGATCAAAATCACCAGCAAGTTTCGGGGCAAATACCTCTCCATCATGCCTCTGGGTGAGCGCCGTGGCTCTGTGCACGCACGCCGCACGGGGAGGCGCTTGAGGGAGGGAGAATGTCTCCGTGCCTTAAGTGGGAGCGTGGCAGGGGCAGGACTGTGGCTCGTGCAACCGAGTCTCTGCGGTCCCAGGGCTGTGCGAAGACTCCTGAGGTGCCGGTTTGGCCCAGCTTAAGGAACTGTGGCTGACAGACTCGTGCAAAACCCAGCACTGGGAAGACCTGGGTTTGGCCATGCCCATCAGTTCCTTCTCCCGCCTCATCCCCTCATGGATCCAGGCTGTCCCCCGGAGCAGAGGAGGGCCCATACCTGCCCAGGTGGCCACGGGCACAAGCACTGTGGTCGGCCTTGGTCTCATTGGCCCCGGGTAGCCAAGAGCGCTGTGCTAAGGGGAGCGATTGGGAGGTGCAGGATGGGATGATCCCCAAGGAAGGGGTTGGGGGGCCGACTATGACCTGCTTCCGCTCCTCATCCTGCTCCGAGGCGTTTGCCCCTCACTGGGCCAGGCAGGCTCGAGGGGACCGTTCCCAGCGCAGCCCTCCTCTCCACAGGTACCATCCACTGCGTCTTCCACTCCTCCGGCAACCATTACACGTGGAAAAAGGTCACCACCACCGTGCACAACATCATCGTGGGCAAGCTCTGGATAGACCAGGTAGGACAACGCTCCAGCAACAGGTATCCAGGAGTCCCCAGGGCCCATCTCCGTCTGTCCCAGGCGAAGGCGTCAACGCTCCATGCTTCAGTTTCCCCCCACTGCTGGGGGAAAGGGGGGCCATGGGCCGGGTCTGACCTTGTCCTCCCTTCTGCAGTCGGGAGAAATTGAGATCGTCAATCACAAGACGGGAGACAAGTGCATCCTCAAGTTCGTTCCTTACAGCTACTTCTCTCGGGACGTGGCGAGGAAGGTAGGGGCCATGTTGCCGCGTGGCCTGGCAGCGGTGCGCTGCTGCGGGGCGCCAAGGGGAGCGCTTGGGGTGTGGAGGGTCCCTGGGGTGAAAGAGGTTCGTCTGCCCCGGATGAGGATGGAGATAGCCCAGATGTGACGCTCCTGGCTGCAGGTCCTCTGGGGGCTGTAAATCAAGGGCAAACTCTGGGGCTCCTGGATGTCACGATTCAGGGTCTAATGACCTTCTGGCAGAGCTCTGTCTTTTCCTCCATCAGCTGCCTTTTAAACCATGTAAATTTAGCGGGTCTGCAGCGTGCTGCAGCAGGGGGTTCCCTGGGTTAATAGTTCTGGTTTGGCTCCGGGGTGGGAGAGGAGAGGAGGAGGTTCGGGTCTCTCTGGCTGTTCGTTCCTCCCGGCGCAGAGTCCCCCATATCCCCTGTCCTGGCAGGTCACCGGGGAGGTGACAGACCCCACCGGGAAGGTGCATTTTGTCCTGCTGGGCACCTGGGACGAGAAGATGGACTGCTACAAGGTGATACCGGGTGTGGGGGACAACGGCGCCGAGGGACGTCAGAGGGCCCACGAGGCCGAGGACAGCCGGGTGCTGCTGTGGAAAAGGAACCCCCTCCCGTGAGTAGGGTGGCCGGGAGCACACGCCCGTGGCGGGGGCACAGGCCGGGGCGACGTCCCGAAGGCAGGAGCTGGGCTTTGAGGCCGCCCTGGGCCAGGGCTTTGCCTCCCCCACTGCCCAGCTGTGGGGGAGAGGGGCCGGGACGTGAAACCCGCTGGTGGGGGAGGCCGCCGGCTGAGGTCTCCCTCTCTGACGCAGGAAGTACGCGGAGAACATGTATTACTTCTCGGAGCTGGCGCTGACACTCAACGCGCCGGAGAGCGGCACGGCGCCCACGGACAGCCGCCGGCGCCCCGACCAGCGCCTCATGGAGAACGGGCGCTGGGACGAGGCCAACGCCGAGAAGCAGCGGCTGGAGGAGAAGCAGCGCATCTCCCGCAAGAGGCGCGAGGCTGAGGCTGCGAGGGCCACGGAGGACGGTAAGGAGGGCGCGGGCGGGCCCCCACCCCACGCCCCGCTGCCTGCCCAGCCGCATGTCCCTAACCCCCTCGCTGCCCCCAGGCACCCCCTACGACCCCTACAAGCCGCTGTGGTTCGAGCGCAAGAAGGACCCCATCACCCAGGAGCTGACGCACATCTACAAGGGCGGCTACTGGGAGAGCAAGGAGAAGCAGGACTGGACCTTGTGCCCGGACATTTTCTGAGCCGGCGGTGGGAGGAGCAGCAGGGTGAAGGCGAGCTGACTGCGAGGGGAGCAGCTGCGCTGGGCCAGCGTCGCCCGGCGCTTTCTGCAGCGCGCATCTGTCTGTCCGTCTGTCTTAACCGCCTGTCCGTCCCCACGTGTTGCTGCGAGCGCCGGCCGCGCTCGCCTGCCGGGGTTGCCTTAGCCGATCCAAACTGACCTTGACGCCGGGGTGGGGAGCGGGAGCCAGCCCGGCCCTGCGCCTGCTCCCCTGGGGGGGCTTTCCCCCCTCCATCCCACCCGGATGCACTCGTGCACAGCCCGGCCCCCCCCTCCCCAGCGCGGGGTCAGCCGCGCCCTGGGCATCTCCCTGGGGGGACGCGCAAGCCCGGGGCGGGGGGAAGCAAGCGCGACTCCCAGGGAGGGCAGGGTGCTGGCTCTGCCCGGGGCAGCAGGCACCGCGGGGGAGAGCCTGAGGCTGGCCTTAGTCTCTGCCCCCACCCCCACGCCCACCCCCCTTTCCTTCCCCCTTTCCTCTGCCCCCAGATGGCCTGGTGCTCTCTTCTGCTCGGGGCGCCTGGGCACCGCGTGCCCTGCCAGGGGGCCCGGACACCTGGGCCCTGCCCTGCAGCCTGTTCTATAGGCGTATATGATAATGTATGTAGAGAGCGGCAGGGGCCCCTGGTCCCCTTCTTCCCCTGCAGTGCCGGAGGGGAGCGGGCACCCGGCCTGCCCCTGCTCCAGGGTCTGCGGTGCCCTGGTCCCTACCCTTCCCGGAGTGCAGCCTGGCCGTGCCGCCCCTCCCAGGCTTGGGCTCCCCCCTCGAGGTGCCTTCCTCGGGGGTTATTGAGGGGAAGGGGGCAGCCCCGGGCATCAGCAGGCTGTGCTAGGCTGCTCTGTGCCCGCTATCCTCCCCTGGCAGAGGCAGCGGGGCACGGTGACCCACGTCCCTCTCCCCTTGCCAGCCCCCCCCCCCCCAATCCCCTCCTTGCCCCTCAGGGTGGGGGATCTCCGTGGAGCAGGCGAGTGGGTGTCCCTGCGTCCCAAAACACTACAGCGGGGTGGAGATGCTCGGCCGGGGGGAGGGAGGGGATTGCTGGTGAGCAGGGGATCCCCCCACCCCCAAACACGAGGTGGGAGCAGAGCTGTCCCCCTGGGGGGGCATTTCTGCAAGCAGGGGATCCCTGCACCCCCAAACACGAGGTGGGAGCAGAGCTGCCCTCCCGGGGGGCAGCTCTGTGGGCAGGGTCTCACTGCATCCCTAAAATGACAGGAAAGCAGGGGCGTATGATGCCTTTTTTCTTTTTTTTTTTTCTTTCTTTCTTTCTTTCTTTCCTTCCACAAGAACAACTAAATTAAAACCTGTGAATGCCCCAACCTGGCTGCGTGTGCTCTGAGGGGTGGGGGCCAGGGCCCAGCCGCTGCCCCATCGCCCTGGGGGGAGCCGTGGGGTGGGCAGAGCTGGCGGCGTGGGCTCTTCCTGGGGCCACCCGCCCGAGTCAAGGGTTCGTCCCCACGCTGCCACGATCGCACTGACCCCAACGTGGCTCCTGGGGGGGGGGGGTCCTGGCCTGGCCCCTGAGCGTGGGAGGAACGGAGGCAGGGAGGGGGCCCAGCACTGCCTGCTGGCCCGGTGTCCCCCGCAGCACTGCAATGGGTCCCCCTGCCCAGGTGGCTCTGCAGGGTTGGGGCCACCTCGGGGGGAGCTGGGGACCCCCAGCATGGCTCTGACCTGGGGCCACAGTGCAGCTGGACAAAAGCACCCGAAGGGGAAGGTACAAAAGGGAACACTGCGCGCCCGAACAGGGACTTGAACCCTGGACCCTCAGATTAAAAGTCTGATGCTCTACCGACTGAGCTATCCGGGCAGCTTCTGATTGGGGGGGGATGGGCGGGAAACACAAGGTCCCCCAGGCCTTCCTCTTCCTCCTCTTCTTCTTGTCTCCTAGCCATGCTCCCCAGGAACCATCACTCAGGGCAGGTATCACCATGCCCAAGGGCTCCGGAGAAGGGTGGCCTCCTCCCGGCGCCCATCCCCAGCAGGATTCGTGGGGTGCCTGAAGTTGAGCACGGGTCCCGCTGCCCCTGCAGCCCCTGTGATGACCCCCACCCAGGCCAGTCCCAGACACCTGGGTCCCTGGCGGAGCGGGGGTGGCCATGGTGCCACCCTGTGTGTGCCAGAATGGCCGAGGGGTGAAGGCGTTGGACTTAAGATCCAATGGACGTGTGTCCACCTGGGTTCGATCTTCACTTCTGGTAGCTGGGCCTGTGGCCTCCACTTTTAGAGAGGCGGAGGGTGGCTGGGCCCCTTCCCAAGGGCATGGCATGCTGGGACACGGGGACGGGGCTGGCTGCATGGGGGGGGGGGGAACCAAAGCGTCCCCATCCCCTGGGGTCTCCAGGGCACAAAGGATGAAGCCACATGCAGGATCCTGCACTATCTGGTGGGGGGACCCATGTCCCACAGGGTGCCCTAGTGTCACCATGGGCAGACCAAGCTCCCCAGCCCTCGTTGCAGGCACTCTATGTCCCACAACCTTCCCAGGCATCACACAGGCACCCTGTGCTGTGGGGGGGGGGGGCTCAGGACCCCGTTAAGGACAGGTTGCCTAAGGAGGGTGCTCACCACGGGGGACTCACCAAAAGGGGGCATGATCCTGGTGGGACTCAAACCATTGATTGCCTTGTGCTTGGCTAGAAGTCCAATGTGCTCTCCATTGCACCCCAGAGCCAGGTGCCAGCACCTATGGGTGCCGGGCCATCACCACCGCTCCCCAGGAGGCCCTTTTGGGTGAGGACACAAGCACCCAGCTCCAGTCACCAGGGTGCCACTGCCAAGGGGTGGTTGGGTCCCTGGTGCACCGCAAGAGCCTGGTGCACCATGGGGTCCCCAGTGAGGTTGGGGGTCCCAGGACAGGACTGGGGGCCCTGGCCACTGCAGCACATGGGGCCAGGCAGGAAAACAGAGCTGCTGGCTACCAGAAGTGGGGTTCGAACCCACGCGGACACATGTCCATTGGATCTTAAGTCCAACGCCTTCACCACTCGGCCATTCTGGTGCTGCCCTGGGTGACCTAGGGCCATGTCACCCCCCAGGGGCTCTCCTTCCACTGCGGGGAGCCTGGGGCCAAGTTCACATCTCCTGGGTCAAACCCCCTGCCTCCATCCCGCAGCAGCCTGGGGCATCCCTTGGGACTGATCACACGTCCCCCCGGGGCCGACCCAGCATCTCCTTCCATGGTGGGCTGGGGCTGACCCCATGTCCCACCTGGCATCTCCTTCATGTGATGGGCTGGGGCTGACCCTGCATCCCTTGGGGTTGACCAGAGTGCCCTGGGGCCAAACTGGCATCTCCTTCCCATGGTGGGCTGGGGCTGACCCTGCATCCCTTGGGGTTGACCAGAGTGCCCTGGGGCCAAACTGGCATCTCCTTCCCATGGTGGGCTGGGGCTGACCCTGCATCCCTTGGAGTTGACCCCATGTCCCCTGGGGCCAAGCTGGCATCTCCTTTGCATGGCAATCTGGGGCCGACCCCACATCCCTTTGGGCCGACCCCAGTGCCCCATCCTTTCCCCAGCAAAAGCAGCGACTCTGGTGGGACTCGAACCCACAACCTTTGAATGCCGCCTGCTGCTGCTAGAAGTCCAACGCGCTCTCCGTTGCGCCACAGAGCCACCCACGGCCCCCTGTGGCCCCTCTTCCCAGCCGGGACACCCCCCCCCACCCCCGGGATACCCTGTCCTGCTCCGGGGGTTCAGCACCCGAGGGTGGCCCTGGTGTCACAGAGCGCAGGGGCACCCACCATCGCCAGGACAGGAATGCAGCAGTGGAGACTGGGGCAGGTGACATCCCCCATGTCCCCTCCCCCGGGGTGACGTCCCAGGCCAGGGGGTGCCCACCGGGCTGGCTCCATGGTGTAGGGGTCATCACGTCTGCTTTACACGCAGAAGGGCCTGGGTTCGAGCCCCAGTGGAGCCACCCTGCCTCAGGCCTTTTACGCCCCCCCGGGGCTCCCTTTTTGCCCCAGGGATGCATGTGGGGGGCTGTAGGGCAGCTGGCCCCGTCCCTCCCCAGGCAGGTCCAAAGTGGAGCCCCCAGGGACGCCTGCCTCAGGGACTGTCCCCATCCCCCCCTCAAGAAAAGGTCTCCCGTTCCCCCCCCCCCCCAAGAGGTGTCCCTGCCCCATGGCCACTCACTGCCTTTGCCCTTTGGCACCCAGGGGTGCCCTAGCTCCTCTGTTCCCCCCCCGAGCGCAGACTGGCAGGACCCCACATAGGGGGAAAAGGAGAACGCTGGCTCCACTGGGGCTCGAACCCAGGCCCTTCTGCGTGTAAAGCAGACGTGATGACCCCTACACCATGGAACCAGTGGGGCAACAGGGCCTCTGAGCCCCCTGGGAACCCCCACCCCGAGGCTGCCCCATGGGCACTGGTGGTCCTGTCCCCATCGCCCCCCCAGTGACACCCCCGACACACTGTCACCACCGGTGGGCACCCATCCTGGAATGCTCTGGGTCCTTGTCCTGCTCCTGGTGACATGTTCTAGGACTATGCCAGAGGACGTGTCCTGGCACATCCCACTTTTGCCTTGCCCCCTTAGGGATGCACCAGACTACCGCCCCCCCCCAGCTGCCCACCCCAGCGCTCCCGAGGATGTGCCATGTCCCTTTCAGGGACCTGCCCTGTCCCTTGGGGCTGCCCAATGCATGTTGGCGCAGGAGCATGGAGCAGCCTGGCAAGACTCACAAGCTGTGTCACACCCAGGAGGTTGCCTGGCCCCTCAGCCCTCGCCTGCGAGCGGCTCCTGGGCACGCGCAGCATCACAGCTGACCTGGGGCACAGCCCACTCTGCCAGCCCCTGGGCCTGCACCTCAGCCACTGTCTACGGGTGAGCACTACAGCCTGCCCACAGCCTGCCTGCACCCTGCCTACAACCTGCCTGTACCCTGCCCGCACCCTGCCTTCAACCTGCTTGCACCCTGCCTGCATCCTGCCTGAGCCCTGCCAGTAACTTACCTGTACCCTGCCTGCAACCTGCATGAACTCTGCCTGCAACCTGCCCACACCCTGCCTGCAACCTGCCTGCAACCTGCCTGCATCCTGCCTGAGCCCTGCCAGTAACTTACCTGTACCCTGCCTGCAACCTGCATGAACCCTGCCTGCACCCTGCCCACACCCTGCCTGCAACCTGCCTGCATCCTGCCTATGCCCTGCCATTAACTTACCTGCACCCTGCCTGCAACCTGCATGAACCCTGCCTGCACCCTGCCCACACCCTGCCTGCATCCTGCCTGTGCCCTGCCAGTAACTTACCTGCACCCTGCCTGCAACCTGCCTGTACCCTGCCTGCATCCTGCCTGTGCCCTGCCAGTAACTTACCTGCACCCTGCCTGCAACCTGCCTGTACCCTGCCTGCAACCTGCATGAACCCTGCCTGCAACCTGCCTGCAACCTGCTTGCATCCTGCTTGCATCCTGCCTGCAACCTGCCTGCACCCTGCCTGCAACCTGCCAGTAACTTACCTGCACCCTGCCTGCAACCTGCATGAACCCTGCCTACAACCTGCATGAACCCTGCCTGCAACCTGCTTGCATCCTGCCTGCACTCTGCCTGCATCCTGCCTGTGTCCTGCCAGTAACTTACCTGCACCCTGCCTGCAACTTGCATGAACCCTGCCTGCACCTGCCCGCACCCTGCCTGCAACCTGCTTGCATCCTGCCTGCACCCTTCCAAGGACACAGGGCTGTCTGGAGTGGCCATGGAAACTCCCTTTCCCCCCCTGCAGGCACTGACCTACACAACCCCCCACCCCTCCACACAACCAGCAGGCAGTTTCCTCCACGTCTGAACAAAGAGCTTTATTGGGTTTCACCTTGCCCACCCTGGCCCCTGCTGCTACCTCTGAGGGGGTATTGGGGTGGAGGGGAGGTCTCGTGTCTGCCCTGCCTCCAGCTCCCGGATACGGGCTCAGCTCCAGCTGTTCACTCTGAACCCTAATGCTGGCCAGAGAGGCTAGGATGATCAACGCTCACCAGACAGGGAATATCTGGGGGGATGGGGACGTGCCCAGATCTGCTGACAAGGACTGTGTGTGTGGGGGTGGCTCAGCCCGGGGTCCCCTTCTCCCCCACAGCTTCGTTATCGGGAAGACAGCATCATGACGAACTCTGTGGGACGAGAGGGGAGGAGAGAGGTGGATGCAGGGCTGAGTCACCCCCGCACTCCCCAGCCACCCCGGTCCCATCCCTTGTCACACTTGGTGACCCCCCCCCCCGCCCCCCGGAGCCATTGGGCCGGGGAACCCTGGGGCCACAAGGTGCCCTCTCACCGTCGAAGTCCACGCGGCCATCCCCGTTGAGGTCCACGTCCTGCAGAATCTCATCCACCTCCTGTGCCTTGAGCTGCTCCCCCAGCAGCGCTGCGATGGCCTCCCGCATCTCCGCACCGCTGATCTCCCCATCCCCGTTCACGTCGAACTGCCAGCACCAGCACGTTGGGGGGGCCCAGGCCTCTCCCCACAGCCTCCCCACACACGGCCCCTCTGCCCCCTTGCCTGGCCCCCGCCATCCTCTCCCTGTGGCCGTGGTGACCCTCATGGTTATGATCCCCCCCATGGTCGTGGTCCTCCATGGTCTTCCCATGGTTCTTGTCCCCTCCATGCCTGTGGTCACCCCCCTGGACATGGTACCGCTGTGGCCATGGTCACCGTCATGATCACGGTTCCCCCGTGGTTGTGGTCCCCCATGGTCTTCCTGTGGTTCTTGTCCCCTCTATGCCTGTGGTCACCCCTCTGGATGTGCTCCCCCTGTGGCCATGGTCCGCTCTGCAGCTGTGGTTCCCCTACGGTCTTCTTGCAGCTGCAGACCTCCCTGACCGTGGTCTACTCCCACGGCCGTGGTCCTCCCATGGTCTTGCTATGGCCAGGGTCCCGCCAAGTCTGCGGTCCCCCTGTGGCCTCCCCATGGCCGTGGCCTGCCCACGGCGGCTGTACCTCGCGGAAGGCGATTTTGAGCTCCCGCACGCCCACCATGTGGGCTGTCTCCTCCCGCAGCTTCGGGCTCATCATCTGCACAAAGTCCTCGAAGTCCACGCGGCCACCCACTGCGCCACGGGAGAAGCGTGGGCTTAGCACTGCCCCGGGGGCCCTCTGGCCCTGTGTCGCCCACCCTTCAGCCCCGTCCCCATGGCCCACCTGCGGCTTGGTCCCTGCGTCCCCATGCCCCAATCCCCTATGGTGCCACTCCCACAAGCCGTGTCCCCACGTCCCAGCCCCACCATGCCCCCTACCCCCATCCCCGTGTCCCAGCCCCACGGCAGCCGGCCCTCCGCTCACTCCTCATCTTGACGTGCTGCGAGATCTCGATGAGCTCCATCTCCGTTGGCATGTACCCCAGGGTGCGCATGCAGGCGCCCAGGTCCTTGTAGCTGATGAAGCCATCCTGGTCCGTGTCAAACTCCTTGAAGGCATTCAGCAGCTCTGCCGCGCACGCACCCACGTGCACATGGGCCACCATCAGCCGTGAGCACCTGGGCACCACCGAGGACACCTCCCCACGGGATGTGTCCCCCCCCGGCTCTGCGTCCCAAGGTGCCTGCTATGCCCACTGGCCAGCCCCGTGGACACCCCTGGGCACCCAGTGCAGCCCCGTACTCACCGTCCAGCTCCTCCGGGGACAGGTCCCGCTCCTGGGCATGGGCGTGCAAGGCATGAGGGCAGAGTGAGACCCCCAAACCCCCATCCCCTTCCCCCCCCCGCCAAGCAAACAGCAGTGTCACCTTCGTTAAGCGTGCACCAAAATTAACTCCTGCAGGAGGGATTAGAGGGATTGGAGACAAAGCCCTGTCCGGTCCCTGCCGTGCCCGCGGCTCCACACTTGCATCCCCAGCCCAGCCTCGGCCCTGGTGCCCCCCCACCCCGTCTTCCCCCCATAACCAGGGACCAGAGCGTCCCCATCCCTCCCCAGTGCTCCCTGTACCCGGGCACTGGAGCATCCCATCCCTCCCCAGTGCTCCCTGTCTCCCCCTGTACCCAGGGACCGGAGTGTCCCCATCCCTCCCCGGTGCCCCCCGTCTCCCCTCCATACCCAGGGACCGGAGCGTCCCTGACCCCCCCGTTGCCCGCGGGACACCTGGGCCCCACGCCCTGCACCTTGCCGAAGACGGTGTTGAGGAAGGGCGAATACGCCTTGGCGGCGGCGGCAGCGTGCGGATCCCCGGGGCCCTTCTTGCTGTTCTTCCGCCCGTGGCCGTCGTGCCGCGACTCGGCGCCGGGGCTCTTGGTGCCGGGGGGGCCGCTCTCCTCGGGGGCTTTGGGGCTTTTCGCGGCCGCCTCCCCCCGCTCGCCCTTGCCCGAGGCCTCGGCGTCCTTGGGGACCCCCTTGCCGGCCGGGGCCTGGGTGCGCGGCATGGGGCCGGCACCGGAGCCAGGCGGGCACGGAGCGGGAGCCGAGGTGGCCAGGCCTTGAGGAGGCAGGGAAATGCTCTTACGGGCCCCCCCCGTCCCGGCCGCGCCGTGGCCCTGTGGAGGGCAAAGCCACTTAGCGGGGATTAGCGGCGGGACCGTCCGCGTCGCCGCGCTCGCGCTGCAGCAGAGCCACCGCCCGTGTCCCCCCGCAGAGCCGCCCCGTGGCCACATCCGTGACACCCGCCACGGTCCCCGTCCGTGCCCCCAGCGCTTGGCCACCACCCACGTCCCCGGTGCGGCATCCCCGGGGGTCAGGCGCCATGGAAATAAGGACCGTCCCCGTCCCCGCCGGGCCACCGCGATAGCATCGTGCCAGCTCGGCGTACGTCATGTGCGGCTCCGGGCATCGGCGGCCTCGGTGCGGGCTCTGCTCTTCCGCTCGGCGTTTCCTGATGCCCGATAACGGGTGGCGCTTCCGGCCATCACCTCCCTCGGCGCCGGCTGGCTCCAGGCAGGGGGAAACTGAGGCAGGGGCCCGCTGCCGCGCAACAGGGCGCCCTGCCACGCCGGTCCCCGCCGTCCGCCGCTCGGGCTCTCGCCGCCATCAAGGTAGGTCCAGCCGCGCTCACCACCCTGGGGGTGGGTGCCGGCCGGGCTCGGTGGGCGCAGGGGGGACATGCCCAAAACGGAGGCGGGAGGAGGTAAACTGAGGCAGCCCCAGAGCAGCCAACGGGTGAAGGGCTGCAGCGGGGACGTCGGACCCTTGTTCAAGGTGGCTCCTGGGGATTGAGGGGCCCCTGGGCGTGCAGGGACAGGGCGCCCCGGGCCAGCGTCCCCGCTGTCGCCGTGCCCAGCTGGGCTGCTCCACCAGGTGCCCCGGCCACGCTCCTGAGCCCGTCCACCCCCCCCCCCCCCCCCCCGCAGCACCCGGCGCGCCAGGCGATGGAGCCGAACAACACCACGCTGCCCTTCGCCCCGCCGCCCGCCGGCAAGCTGCCGTGGGACGGCTGGCTGCTGGTGGCCTGCGCGGCGCCGGGCCTGCCGGCCAACGCCGTCACCATCTGGCTGACGGGCCGGCGCCTGCGGTGCCGAGGGCTGGCCATCTTCGTCTTCAGCCTGGCCGCCTCCGACTTCCTCTTCCTCGCCAACTCGGGGCTGCAGATCTGGACAGTGGCCCAGGGGGACCTGTGGACGCTGGGCACGCCGCTGTGCCGCCTCCACAACCTGCTCTACAGCGTGGGCTACCACAGCGGGCTCTTCCTGCTGGCCACCATCAGCCTGGACCGGTGCCTGCTGGTGCGGGCGCCGCTGTGGTACCGGTGCCGGCGGCCGGCGGCCTTGCCGGCGGCGCTGTGCGCGGGCTCGTGGCTGGCGGCGTGCGCCTGCAGCGTGCCCAACGTGCTGCTGGCGGCGGCGGTGGAGCTGGCGCCCGGGGTGACGGCGTGCCTCAGCGAGCGGGGCGGCTGGGAGGCCCCGCTGCGCTGGCTGGAGGTGCTGCTGGAGGGAGTGCTGCCCTTCGGCCTCGTCGCGGCCTGCCACGGGGCCGTCCTGGCCCGCACGCTGCGGCGCCGGCCCGCCCGCCCCGCCCGCCCGCTTCCACTGCGTGGTGGCGGCCACGCTGAGCGCCTACGTGCTGCTCAACCTGCCCTTCCAGCTGGTGCAGCTGGCGCAGCTGGTGGCACCCGGCCGCGGTGGCCACCTCCTCTACTTCACGGGGCTGGCCTTCAACCTCAACAGCTGCCTCAACCCCTTCCTCTACCTCCTGCTCGGCGCCGACGCCGGCGCCTGCCTGCTGCGCGGCACGCGCGCTGCCCTCGCCCGCCTGCAACGCGCGGTCCCGGCCCACGCGCCACCCGCGGCCCTCGCTCCTGTGCCACCAGCTGTCCTCGCCCAAGTGCCACCAGCTGTCCTCACTCATGTGCCACCAGCTGTCCCTGCCCACGTGCCACCAGCTGTCCTCGCCCAAGTGCCACCAGCTGTCCTCACCCATGTGCCACCAGCTGTCCCTGCCCACGTGCCACCAGCTGTCCTCGCCCAAGTGCCACCAGCTGTCCCTGCCCATGTGCCACCAGCTGTCCTCGCCCAAGTGCCACCAGCTGTCCCTGCCCACGTGCCACCAGCTGTCCCTGCCCATGTGCCACCAGCTGTCCCTACCCAAGTGCCACCAGCTGTCCCTGCCCATGTGCCACCAGCTGTCCCTGGCCACGTGCCACCAGCTGTCCCTGCCCATGTGCCACCAGCTGTCCCCGCCCACGCCCCACACACGGTTCCAAACAAGGTGCCACCCGCTGCCCCCACCCAGGGGCCACCCGTGTCCTTCACCAACGTGCCCTCCGCGGTCCCCCCCTGCCTACCAGCCCCTGAGCCCACGGGCCGCCCGGCGGCACCTCCGTGAGGTGCCCCCACACCGCGTCCCCGGCCCGTCCCCACGCGCCCCGCGTGGCCCCCGCTGCCCCCGCGCCGCAGTGCGCAGGCGCGGGCGGCGCCCCCTCCCCCGGCAGAGCCCCCGGGAGCGCGGGCGCGCAGTGCGCAGGCGCGGGCGGCGCCCCCTCCCCCGGCAGAACCCCCGGGAGCGCGGGCGCGCAGTGCGCAGGCACGGGCGGCGCCCCCTCCCCCGGCAGAGCCCCCGGCCGCGCGGGGCGCGGGCGCGCAGTGCGCAGGCGCGGGCGGCCCCCCCACCCCGGCAGAGCCCCCGGCAGCGCGGGGCGCGGGCGCGCAGTGCGCAGGCGCGGGCGGCCCCCCTCCCCCGGCAGAGCCCCCGGCAGCGCGGGGCGCGGGCGCGCAGTGCGCAGGCGCGGGCGGCCCCCCCACCCCGGCAGAGCCCCCGGCAGCGCGGGCGCGCAGTGCGCAGGCGCGGGCAGCGCGGGGCGGGGCGGCGCCGCTCACTTCCTCCCGGCCGTACCGGTACCGGTACCGGCACCGGCAGCGACAGCGGCCCCCGACCGGCCCCGCTCCGCTCCGCCCGGCTCGGGCCCGGCCCGGCCCGGCCCGGCCTGCCGGTGAGTGCGGGGCTGGGGCCGCCGCGCTGGGGTGCCCCGGCCCGGCGATGCCGCGGCTCCGTCGTGCGCGGCGGCGCGGGTCCCTCCCGGCCCGGCGCGGGGGAAGCGGCCCCGGGGGTCCCTCCCGGCCCGTCGAGGCCAGCTCCGGCCCCGGCCCTGTCTCTAGGGGACGACCCCGCTCCCCGTCCGCATCCCCGGTGGGGCGATCCCCTCCCTGGGGGGGGGCAGTCCCCGTTACCGTCTCCGGTGGGGTGATTCCCTCCCCGGGGGGGTGACCCCATCCCCCATCCCCCCCCCCCCCCCGCCGTGGAGCGATCCTCTCCTCGTCCCCATCCCCATCCCCAGCGGGCCGATCCCCTCTCCATCCCCTCCCTGTTGGGGGGGCCGATCCCCATTGCCATCTGCCGTGGGGCGATCCCTCCCTGGGGTGGGGGTGCGATCCCCATCCCCGGTGGGACGATCCCTCCCTGGAGTGGGGGTGCGATCCCCATCCCCGGTGGGACGATCCCTCCCTGGAGTGGGGGTGCGATCCCCATCCCCGGTGGGACGATCCCTCCCTGGGGGGGGGGGGGTGCGATCCCCATCTGCCATGGGGCGATCCCTCCCTGGGTGGGAGGGTGATCCCCATCCCGGTGGGGCGAGCCCATCCCTTCCCTGCGGGGTGATCCCCATTCCCCGTGGGGGCGATCCCTGTCCCCATCCCCTGCGGGTTGATCCCATCCCCTCCTGGGGTGGGGGCCATCCCTGTCCCCCTTGGAGCCCCTGTTTCCTGCCTCCCACCCCGGGCCCCCTGCACCCCCACCGGGGCCGGCCGGGCCCCCCCAGTTCCCGGCAGCAGGGCAGGGAGGGGTTTGTTTGCCCAGCCGGGCACAGGGCAGGTACCATCCCGGCTTCCCGGCACAGGGCAGGTACCATCCCGGCTTCCTGGCTCCGGCAGGGAGTGGCAGAGCAGCCGCCCTTTACCCCGGAGCGCGGGATGGGACAGACCCCCCCCCTCCTCAACGGCGATGCCCTGGCCGCCCCCCACCCCCAGAAATGCTCCCAGGCGGGGGGAGGTGGGAGCCCATTTGGGGAGACAGGGGGGGAGACGCCCCCCTTCCTTAGCCCCAGGGCTGGGTGCCCCCTGTCACCTTCCCTGCCGCAGGGAGCACCCTCGGCGAGCGCGCCCCGGCCAAGGCGCCTGGCTGCCCTTGCTGGCTGGCTGCTCGGCCCCACGTCCCTGCCCTGCCTGTGCCGTGCCTGCCCCCGGGGCCGGGGCGTGACCGGGCCTTACTCCCCTCCCGGCCGTGCCGCGGTTCACGGGACCCCACAGCCACGCCGTGCTTGTGGCGTGTCTGGCCCTGCCTCCCGGCTCTGCCTGCGGCCGCCCCAGCAGGCACGTCTGACCCCCGCGCTGGGGTGCGCCCCAGCCATGTCGTTCCGCAAGGTGGTACGCCAGAGCAAGTTCCGGCACGTCTTCGGGCAGCCGGTGAAGACGGAGCAGTGCTACGATGACATCCGCGTGTCCCGGGTCACCTGGGACAGCACCTTCTGTGCCGTCAACCCGGCCTTCGTGGCCATCATCGTGGAGGCCAGTGGTGGGGGCGCCTTCCTTGTCCTGCCGCTGCACAAGGTACCGGGGCTGAGAACGGTGCTGCTCGTGACACCAGCGTGGGGCCGAGCTTCGGTGGTGCGGGGGGAGGGAGCAGGGCTTGTTTCGGGCAGCGCCTCCATGTCTCTCTGTCCCCAGACGGGGCGCATCGACAAGTCGTACCCCACGGTGTGCGGGCACACGGGCCCCGTCCTCGACATTGACTGGTGCCCCCACAACGACCACGTCATCGCCAGCGGCTCGGAGGACTGCACCATCATGGTGAGGGGCTTGGCGGGCGCCCGGGGGGCTGCGGGCGCAGCCGGGTGCCCTGCCTGCACCTGCGCCCACCGCCCCCTCTGCCCCGGCAGGTGTGGCAGATCCCCGAGAACGGGCTCACCCAGCCCCTGACGGAGCCCGCGGTGGTGCTGGAAGGGCACTCGAAGCGCGTGGGCATCGTCACGTGGCACCCCACCGCCCGCAACGTCCTGCTCAGCGCAGGTACCGCGGGGAGGCGGCGGGGGCTCGGGGGGGGCGCGGGCGGCCCCGCGGCCGAGCCTGCGCCCATGCCCGTGCCCGTGCCCCCGCGCAGGGTGCGACAACGCGGTGCTGATCTGGAACGTGGGCACGGCGGAGGAGCTGTACCGCCTCGACGGGCTGCACCCCGACCTCATCTACAGCGTCAGCTGGAGCCGCGACGGCGCCCGCTTCTGCACTGCCTGCAAGGACAAGAGCGTGCGCATCATCGACCCCCGCCGGGGCACCGTCGTGGCGGTGAGAGCCCGTGGCGCTGGCCTGCCCTGGCCCTGGCCGTGTCCCCAGGGTGCTGTCCTGCCCGTGTCCCTGCCCGTGTCCCCAGGGTGCCCTCCTGCCTGTGTTGCTGCCCGTGTCCCCAGGGTGCCATCCTGCCCTGGCCCTGCCTGTGTCCCCAGGCTGCCATCCTGCCCTGGCCCTGCCCATGCCCCCCAGTGCTTGTCCTGCTCTGGCCCTGCCCATGTCCCCAAGGTGACTATCCTAACCTGGCCTTGCTCGTGTCCCCAGGGGAGCTCCCATGACCCTGCCTGTGTCCCTGGGGTGTCCCCCGGCCCTCCCTGCCTGTCCCATGTCCCTGGGGTGTCCCCCGGCCCTCCCTGCCTGTCCCATGTCCCTGGGGTGTCCCCCGGCCCTCCCTGCCTGTCCCATGTCCCTGGGGGGTCCCCCGGCCCTCCCTGCCTGTCCCATGTCCCTGGGGGGTCCCCCGGCCCTCCCCGCTGACCCTGTGCCCTGCGGCCAGGAGAAGGAGCGGGCGCACGAGGGGGGCACGGCCCATGCGGGCCATCTTCCTGGCTGACGGCAAGATCTTCACCACCGGCTTCAGCCGCATGAGCGAGCGGCAGCTGGCGCTGTGGGACCCGGTGAGGGCTGCGCCGCGGGGCCGGGCTGGCGGGGACACAGGGTGCCTGTGGGGGCGAGGGGTGAGGGCAAGGAGTTGCCCGTGGGGCTGGGGTAGGGGCCCGGGGGTGCCCATAGGGCCTGGCACCCCCACGGGGAGCCTGAGGCCAGAGCTCAGGTGGGTGGGTGTGTCCTTCAGTGGGTGGGGCTTGGAAGAGGGTGGGGCCTCCCACAGATGTGGCCTCTGGTTGGCTGAGCGTCTTGGGGGTGGGGTCTTTGGGAAGGTGTGGCCATTGTGTGGGAGGAGCTTCTGGCTGGTGGCCCTTCTTGATTGGCTGCCTTGGTGACATGGGTGGAGTGGAGGGGATGGGCATGTCCCTGTGGGTGGGTGGGGCCCAGATGGGGCCCTGCCCCTAGGGGGGCGGGGTCTGGGCAGGGGGCGGGGCTCTGTGCGGCTCACACCCGGCCCCGGCAGGAGAACCTGGAGGAGCCCATGGGGCTGCAGGAGCTGGACTCGAGCAATGGGGCCCTGCTGCCCTTCTACGACCCCGACACCAACGTGGTCTACGTGTGCGGCAAGGTAGGGCCCCCACCGTGCCCACCGCATCCCCACCCGGCCCCTCTGGCCTCCTCTAACGACCCTGCCCCCAGGGCGACTCGAGCATCCGGTACTTCGAGATCACCGAGGAGCCACCCTACATCCACTTCCTCAACACCTTCACCAGCAAGGAGCCGCAGCGGGGCATGGGCTGAATGCCCAAGCGCGGGCTGGACGTCAGCAAGTGTGAGATCGCCAGGTGAGCCCCGGGTGGCCGCGCGAGTCGGTGGCCCGGGGTGGGAGCGGGGAAGGGCCCATCGGCCCCCCTGACCTCCCTCCACCACCCCGGGCAGGTTCTACAAGCTGCACGAGCGCAAGTGCGAGCCCATCATCATGACGGTGCCAAGGAAGGTGAGCAAGGAGCGGGGGTAGGGGGGCCGATGGTCGCAGCAGACCCCTGGCTACCCTTGCCCTGGGAGCTCTGCTTGGTGGAAGGGAGAGCCGGGTGCTGGGAGGGGACAGTGGGCGCCGGGAGATGCGCCGGTGGTGTGGCGATGCCGGGGAGGGCTGGGGGTACCTGCCCGGGCAGGGCAGGACAGCTGGGTGGGAGGATGGGGTGGGGGTACCTGGCGGGATAGGCAGTAGGATGGGGGTACTCGGGAGGATGGAGTGGGGGCATCCGGTGGGATAAGTGGTGAGATGGGGGTACCCGGGCAGGCTAGGTAGGAGGCTGGGGGCACCTGGGCGGCCCCCCCTGACTGGCGCGGCGGGGCGCAGTCGGACCTCTTCCAGGACGACCTGTACCCTGACACGGCGGGCCCCGAGGCGGCCATGGAGGCGGAGGAGTGGGTGGCGGGGCAGACGGCGGGGCCGGTGCTCGTCTCCCTGCGCCAGGCCTACGTGCCCAGCAAGCAGCGGGACCTCAAGGTGAGCCGCCGGAACGTGCTCAATGAGGGGCGCCCCGCCGCGGCGCCCCCCACCGCCACTGCCGCGTCCCCCGCTGCCGCCGCCGCTGCACCCACCCGCCTCAGCGCCCCCCCGGCCCTGGGCACTGCCACCGCCGGCTCCACGGTACGCTGGGGTGGGGCTCTGATTGGGCTGGGCTCGGGGTAGAGGGGGCAGGGCAGGGTGGGGGCAGGGCTGGTGGGCAGGGACAGTGGGCAGGGCTATGGCTGGGGCAGGGCTGAGTGTGGGGCAGGGCCAGTGGGCAGGACTGTGGCTGGGGCAGGGCTGGGTGTGGGCAGGGCTATGGCAGGGATGGGGCTGAGTATGGCAGGGTGAGGCTGGTAGGTGGAGCTATAGTGGGGTGGGGCTGGTGGTGGAGCTATGACAGGGGCAGGGCCGGGTGTGGGCAGGGCCAGTGGGCAGGGCTATGGCTGGGGCAGGGCTGGGTGTGGGCAGGGCCAGTAGGCAGGACTGTGGCCAGGGCAGGGCTGGGTGTGGGCAGGGCTATGGCAGGGGCAGGGCTGGGTGTGGGCAGGGCCAGTAGGCAGGACTGTGGCTGGGGCAGGGCTGGGTGTGGGCAGGGCTATGGCAGGGGCAGGGCTGGTGGGCAAGGTATGGCAGGGTGGGGCTGAGTATGGGCAGGGCGAGGCTGGTGGGTGAGCTACAGTGGGGTGGGGCTGGTGGGTGGGGCTATGGCAGGGGCAGGGCAGGGCCGGTGGGCGGGGCTGAGCAGGGTGTCCCCACAGGCGGGGGGGCGGCTGGAGGAGGTGCTGCAGGAGGTGGCCGCCCTGCGTCTGCTGGTGACGGAGCAGGGCCAGCGCATCTCCGCCTCGAGGAGCAGCTGAGCCGCCTCGAGAACGGCACGTCTAGGGCGCCCGGGGGGCCGGGCCCGCCGCCCCGCGACCCCCTGCCCCCCCCTTGGGGGACCCCAGCATGCCCCAGGGACCACGGCCAGGACCATGGCTCTGCCCCGCAGCCCCCCAGTGCTTGTCCAGACCTCCAGGGACCCCCAGCCCCGTCCCCTGACCCCCTAGTACCACCCCCGGGGGCTCCTTCCTGCTGCTGGGGCCTCCTTGTTTTGTACGGCTGACCAAACCCCCCCACACCTTGTCCTGTGGCCGCTTCCCCCATCACCCCCATTGCCTTACTGGGTGCTGCCCTTGGCTGTGCCCCCCAAATCATGGACCATCGCCCCCCACAACCACCCCCTCGGGATGGGGGGGGTCGTTCTAGGATCAAATGCTATATGCCCTGCACCCCCTCCGCCCCCCCATGTCCCTGTGGGGGGTGTGGGGTCTTCCACCCCTCCTATGGGGCATGGCATCATCTACTCCATGCCTATGGGAGTGTGTCCCTCCCCATATTTTGGGGGGGGGTTCTTCCCCTCCCCTCATCTCATCTCCCCCGCCCCCACCGTGCAGGGTCAAAATCTATATTTTCACTCCAAATAAAGGTTTCTTTATAAGAAAGACGTTTGCTGAGTGGGGGGGCTGGGGGCAGCCTAGGGGCATTAAGCACCACAAGGGTTAGAGAGCTCCTGGGGGGTGTGTGTGTGTGTGTGTGTGTGTGTGTGTGTGCGTGCGTGTTCCTCCGCAGCCCCCCAGGCGCGAGGGCAGGAAGGCGCAGCAGTCACGGGTACCCGCTCTCGCCTCGGGCAGGAAATGGCGCGGGCGGGTGTGTGTGTGTGGGGGGGATGGTTGGGGGGGTGCTCACACCCGGCGGGGGGCTACTGTGTCCCCAGCCAGAGCCAGGCCTAGGGCTCCTGACCCGGAGCTGGCAGGGGCTGGGGACGCCGGACCCTCCCCACCCGGCCAGGGCCCGATCACAGGCCGCCGCGGCTATAGTGCAGCACCTCACACCCCTGGGTTGCCTGAGTGCATTTCGGGTAGGCGGGTAGCACCCATCCTCCCCCCCCCCCCCCCCCGATACATCCGCTGCACGTCAGGCCGGAAACACCAGGGAGGGCCCCCCCCCGCCCCCCCAGCACAGCACCAGGACCTGCTCCGGCAGCACCCGGCGATGGTGAGCATCCCAAAGGGGGAGGGTAGCTGGGGGGGGGGGGGGGGGGGGATGAGGGGACCGTGGGACCAGGCTCCTAAGGCAGGAGCTGCCTCCAAATCCAGCCCTTTTCCTGCCCTCCCCAGAAGCACTCAGAGAAGGTGCTATGTGGTGGGGTTTTTTTTTTGGGGGGGGGGGGGGGGGTGCTTTGCCACTGCTATAGGGTGTGCAGGGCTGTGGGGGCAGCACTATGGGGCTGCACAGGCTTTAAGGCCTTTGCTATGGGGTCTTGCAGGTGCTACTGGGGGGGGGGGGGCAAAGCAGGTGCCATTGGGCTCTGTGGGGCCAGGCAGAGCTACAAGACCAGGGCAGGGGGCTACAGGGTGCTGTGGGGCCCTGGGGAGGGAGGGGTGCACAGGGTTATGGGCTGAGCTGGTTCTTCTGGAGCTGCTGGGGTACGCTGGGGCTGGGGGGGGGGGGGGGCAAATTGGGGTGGGCACTGTGCAGCTGTGTGGGACGCTGCAGCCTCATGGCCTTGCAGGCGCTATGGGGCAGGGCGACAGGGCGCGCAGGGCTAGGGGCCTTTGCAGGTGTGGCTGGAGGAGGGGAATTGCATAGGGCTTGGGGCTGTGCAGCTGCTGTGGGGCCGGGTGGGCTGCGGCACCGCGCCGGCGCGCGGGGCTGTGCAGCGCCGTGGGGCTGTGCACAACAGGCTGCTTGCAGAGCTGCGAGGCTGTACAGAGCCGTGGGGCTGTGCAGGCACCGTGGGGCTGTGCGGGGGTGGCGGCAGGCCTGGCTTCCTCCGCCCTGCAGCTGCAGGTGCTGCGGCTGCCTGCAGCTTCCCGTCAAGCAGGGCTGGCGTGGGCACCTGCCCGAGCATGACGCCGGGTTCTGGGGGGCGGGGGGGGTGGGGGAGGCGGGGGTGGCAGCGGGGGCCCACTTTGCGTCCCCATCCCCTCGGTCCCACTGCCCTTTGCTCCGGGCCTGCCCAGCTTTCCGGGACGGGGAAGGGCCTGGGAAGCTGCGACCGTGCGGGGAAACCCTACGGGCCGGGCTGGCAGGGAAGAGCCGGGCACCGTGCCGAGCTGCCTGACCCGGCACCGCCGTCCCGCAGGCTGCAGCGCCGCCGTGCCCGCGGCCCCCGGGGCTCGCTGCTGCTGCTGGCGCTGCCGGGGCTGGCGGCCGCCTCGGAACCGGTGGGCAGCCGCAGCGACCGGGCCGTGGGGGCCCTGGTGGGCGTCCTGCTGTGCCTGGCCCTGGGGCTGGCCCTGGCCTGGCACCACCTCTGCCGCCCTCTCCGCCGGGCGCTACCACCCCCGGCCCCTGGGTCGCCGGGCCCTGGCGCTGCTGCAGGGCCGCTGGAGCCGCCTGCGGGCCACAGCCTCCCCCGGGCACAGGGCCCCGATGAGGCCGAGGATGAGGTGAGGCCCCCCCGCGACGAGGAGGAGGAGCTGATGCCCTGGCCCAGGACCAGCAGGATGAGGAGGACGAAGAGGAGGAGAAGGAGGAGGAGGAGGAGGAGGAAGAGGAGGCCACGGCAGCCTTGACCGTGGAGACAGACGACGCGCCGGGCGCAGAGCCCGCGGACCTGGCTGGGACCCCCCCCTCGGCCGGGCAGGTGGCGGGGGGCAGCGCCGAGGCCCTGCTCAGCGACCTCCACGCCTTCTCGGGGACGGCCGCCTGGGGGGACGCGCGGCCCCACGTCACCGCCCTCTGAGGCCACGGGGGGGGGGGGGGGGGGGCCGGCCTGCGGGGGGGCCCCTGTCCTCGGGGGCCCCCTGCCCGCAGGGTCCCCCAGCCCCGGGGAACACCCTGCCATGGGGGGGGCCTGCTGGCCGCGGCGGCCCCCTGCCCGGGGTGACGCCCTGCCCTGAGCCCCCCCCCCCGGCCGGGTCCCCGACCCCGGACCCCGCTGCGCCCCCCACCCCGGGGGGGCCCTGCAGGCTCTGGGCGCCCGCTCCCCCCGCCCCCGGCGGAGGCTCCCCATTGGCTGTGCAGGTGCAGCCACTGACCAATAAAAGAGCAGATTGGCCCTTCCATGGCCCGCCACTTCTGTGGGCTGGAGGGGGCGGGGCCTAGGGGAAGGGGAGGGGCTTAGGGGAAGGGGCGGGGCTTGATGAAAAGGGGGCAGGGCCTGGGGGCAGAGATCCCACCTCGTCCCTCCACCCCCAGGCAGGGGGGGCCACCCCCCACCCCCTGCACCCCTCCCCACCCCGAGGACAGGGCTACCCACGACTGATCAAAGTCCTTTAATTGGCACAGATCCAGCAGCAGGGCAGGGGCACCCCCAGCCCACGCCCCCCCTTGCCCCAGTGGGGGGGCCTGGCACTGTGGGGCCCTGCCTGTGCTGCGGGGGGGCCGCGCCCCCCCCCCAAAAAACATGATTGGCAGCAGTGATTGGCAGCACGTTGCCGGCCCCCTGGGGCGCGTCCTCTCCCTGCACCCCATGCCAGCGCAAGCAGCTCTGGGGGGGGCGCCCGCTCGGCCCCACGGCGGGTACCGGGGCCCTCTGCCGTGGGGCGGGACCCCGGCCCGGGGCTTCCCCTCCTTCACCTGGGTCATGCGCCCCCACCCTGTCCCCAGCCTCCCCCCCCGCCCCCCCCTACCTGGGCACCCGCCCCCGCCCCCCCTTCTGCTTCTTGGCACCGGCCGCGGTCTTGATGGGCAGCGGGGCCGTGCCCTCGGGCGGGGGGGGCGAGCTGGGCCCCAGCTCCATGGGCTCTGCCGCGGCGCCCGCCTTGAAGGGCTCGAAGGGCGAGAACTTCACAGGGCTGCGGGGGGGACAGGGGGTGAGCGCGGGTGCTCCCCGGCTGAAGTCCACACCACTGTCCCACTGCGGGGGACCCCGGAGGGGCTGGGCAGCGGGTGCCCGCAGAGCAGGGCCAAGAACCTGGGGTGTGTGGGGGGGGTCCCGGCCTGGTCCCAGCCCTGGCTTCAGTCCCCCTGCCCCCCCCAGTGCCTGCCGCAACACCCTGGAGCCCACCACCCCCAGTGTCCCCATCCCTCCCACCCTGAAAGGTCCCCCCAGCCGTGCCTGCCCCCAGTTGCCCCCCACGGCACCCCCCACGGGGCCCTCGGTACCTGACGGGTGTGCGGGGGCTGCTGTTGAGGCGCCGGGGCGAGCGCACCTTGGGCTGGAAGGAGAACCCCTCCTTGATGCTCTCCAGCACCGATGGGGCCACGTAGGTGAAGCCCTGGGGCGGGGGGGGGGGAACCGGGGCATCAGGGAGGATGCTGAGGCCCCGCCCCTTCACCTGAAGAGGTGGGGCCACTCACAGGCCCCACCCCTTTGCCTGAGGGAGGCGGGGTCACTCACAGGCCCCACCCCTTTGCCCGAGGGAGGCGGGGCCACCCCACCCCACCCCACCCCCCTCACCAGGAAAGCCTGGTTGGCGCTCTCGCTGATGGCCGCGTCGTCGGGGCTGTCCACGGGCGTCTGGCGGGTGAAGCGGGTGTCGAACTGGCTCACGTCCTCCTCCGACTGCTGCAGGGGGCGGGGGGCGTGGGTGCCAGGGTGGTGGTGGTGGGGCCTCTCCTGGACGCCTGGGCCCCACGGGCACCCCCCCCCAAAGCGCACCTCTGACGCCTTGGGTCCCATGCCCTCCCCGGTCCCTGGACACCTGCGGGCCCCCAGACCCCTCCAAGCCCCCAGAGCAGCTCCCCGGCCCCCCGTGCCCAGGTGACCCCCGACGCCCCACGGCAGCGCCCCGGCTCCCGGGGGGCCCCGGCTATACCAGGCAGGGCTTGAAGGGGGGGTCGAGCTTGCGGGCCAGGAGGTCGTCCCAGTTGATGTGGCGGAAGAAGGGCTGCTTCTGCAGGCATCGGGGACGGGGGCGTCAGGCCCGGCAGCAGCCCCGCTGCCCACCCCTGCCCGCCCTGCCCGTACCTGCACGTCGGCTGCGTCGCCCGGGCCCCCCCCGACCCGCTGGCTGGGGTTTCGCTTGAGGAACTGGGAGGAAAGGGGAGCAGTCAGGGACACAGAGCAGGACCCCCACAAGCACCAGCAGGGTTGGGACCTGGGGGCTGGCGCCTACCTTCTTGAGCAGGTCCCGGGCATCGGGTGTCAGGTAGGGCGGCAGCACCAGCTTGCCCTTGAGGATTTTGTCGATGGTTTTCTTGCGGTTCTCGGCTGTGAAGGGGGGCTGCGAGAGACAGGAGATGACGAGGAAGAGACTGGGCGGGTGCCGCGGGGCTGGCGTCAGGCCAGGGCCCAGTCTGAAGGCAGGGACTCGCCTCCCCGCATTGCGCCCGCTGGGGACTTGTCACCCTGTGCCGGGCACCTCCTGCCCTCGTTCCCAGGCACAGCAGCAGCCCCCCCATGGGTCCCCTCTGGGCACCTCCTGCCCCCCCTGCCCTGGCACAGCTGGTGCTGTGGGTCCCTGCGCCCCCCACCCGGGACACCTTGGAGGTAACAAGTCTGACTTGCCGATCCTGTGAGCATGTCGTACATCAGGGCGCCCAGGCTCCACCAGTCCACCGCTCGGTTGTGTCCGCTGCGGACCAGGATCTCCGGGGCCCTGGCGGGGAGCACAGATGGGGGCTCTGAGCCGCCGGGCTGGGCCAGACCCTGCGGCACGGCCCCCTCCACGGCACGGTGCATCCCCCAGGGCTGCGCTGGGGCTCACATGTACTCGATGGTGCCACAGAAGGTGTGCGTGACGGCCCCGTCGTGGATCGACTCTTTGCACAGCCCAAAGTCCGTCAGCTTGATGTGGCCTGTGGGAGGTCACAGAGGAATGAGAGCTTTCCCCGGGGCCACCAGCGGTCCCTGGCCACGCGGCCACCTCTGGCTGCCACCGCTGCCCACCTTGGCTGTTGAGCATGATGTTCTCCGGCTTGAGGTCTCGGTAGATGATGCCGTTGGAGTGCAGGTGGCCCAGTGCCAACGTGATCTCGCTAAGGTAGAAACTGTGGCACAGGCAGTGAGCAGTGCCTGGGGGACACCAGGATGGGCAGCCCCTGCCCTCACATATGCCAGCATCCCAGCACCCTTCTCTATGCTCCAGCCCGCATCAGCGGCACAGCTCACCCCTGCCTCAGTTTCCCCTCCCACGCCAGGAGCGAGAGGGTGTAGGAGCCCGCCCTCGCTCCTGCCACCTGGGGCAGCCAGGGTGCCCGGGGCACAGAGCCAGCCTTACCAGGCAGTGTCCTCTAGAAAGATGCCCTCCCGCTCGAGCTGCATGAAGAGCTCTCCACCTGCAAAACACGGCAGAAACGGGGCACGTGAGCCATCCCTGGACCACAGCACCCCCAAATCCCTGCTGCCGGGCACCACGGAGCCCTGCCCGCTCTGCCAGGGCTGCAGCAAAGCAGGTCCTGGCTGGCACCAGCCACCCCTTGCCCCCAGCCCTCGCCGCGGAGGAGGCACCAGACGGGGGCTGTGGTGCCCGGGTGCCCGTACCGCTGAGGCACTCCAGGATGAGATAGAGCTTGCCGCCCGTCTGGAAGGCGTACATGAGGTCGACGATGAAGGGGTGCTTGACGGCCTCCAGGATGTTCCTCTCGGCCCGCGTGTGTGCCGTGTCCTTGGCGTTGCAGGCGATCTTGGCCTGGGGGGATGGAGAGGCGGTGAGCGGGGGCACCCCAGGCAGCATGAGGGAGCCAGGGGGCACGTTACCTTCTTCAGGACCTTCATGGCAAAGATCTTGCCCGTGTTGGTGCCCTGCACTTTGCGGACCTGGAATACCTGCAACAATGATTGAGGGAGCTTTGTCCACAGCCATGCAGTGATGCCCCCAAGTAGCCTATAACCACAGAATCACAGAATGGTTGAGGCTGGGAGGAACCTTTAAAGACCATCTAGTCCAACCCCCCTGCTCAAGCAGGGTCACTAGAGCACATTGCACAGGGTCGCGTCCAGGCGGCTTTTGAATATCTCCAAGGAAGGAGACTCCACAACCTCTCTGGGCAACCTTTTCCAGTGCTCCGTCACCCTCACAGTGAAGAAGTTTTTCCTCATGTTCAGATGGAAGTGTCTGTGTTTCAGTTTGTGCCCGTTGCCTCGCATCCTGTCGCTGGGCACCACTGGAAAGAGTCTGGTCCCATCCTCTTGACACCCTCCCTTCAGATACTTGTACACGTTGATAAGATCTCCTCTCAGCCTTCTCTTCTCCAAGCTAAACAGGCCCAGCTCTCTCAGCCTTTCCTCATAAGAGAGATGCTCCAATCCCCTAATCATCTTTGTGGCCCTTCGCTGCACTTGCTCCAGTAGTGCCACATCCCTCTTGGACTGGGGAGCCCAGAACTGGATGCAGTACTCGAGATGTGGCCTCAGCAGGGCTGAGTAGAGGGGGAGAATAACCTCCCTCGACCTGCTGGCAACACTCTTCCTGATGCACCCCAGGATACCATTGGCCTTCTTGGCCACAAGGGCACATTGCTGCCTCATGCTTAACTTGGTGTCCACCAGCACTCCCAGGTCCTTCTCCGCAGAGCTGCTTTCCAGCAGGTCAGCCCCCAACCTATACTGGTGCATGGGGTTATTCCTCCCCAGGTGCAGGACCCTGCACTTGCCCTTGTTGAACTTCAGGAGGTTCCTCTCCACCCACCTCTCCAGCCTCTCCAGGTCTCTCTGAACGGCAGCACAGCCCTCTGGTGTATCCGCCACTCCTCCCAGTTTTGTATCCTCAGCAAACTTGCTGAGGGTGCACTCTGTGCCTTCATCCAGGTCATTGATGAAGAAGTTGAACAAGACTGGACCCAGTCCTGACCCCTGGGGGACACCGCTAGCTACAGGCCTCCAACTAGACTCCGCACCTCTGATCACAACTCTCTGAGCTCTGCCATTCAGCCAGTTCTCAATCCACCTCACTGTCCACTCATCTAACCCACACTTCCTGAGCCTGTCTATGAGGATGCTATGGGAGACAGTGTCGAAAGCCTTCCTCAAGTCAAGGGAGACAACATCCACTGCTCTCCCCTCATCTACCCAGCCAGTCATTCCATCACAGAGGCTCTCAGGTTGGTTAACCCCCTTACACCCCACGGAGGGCTACTGGTCCTAGCTGGACTACATCTTCCATGATGCACAGTTGCCCCCAGACCCTTCCTGCGGCTGAGGAGGGCACCACGCTGCATGGTGGGAGATGAGGTCCACAAAGGGGGTGCCCGCACCCACGGAGGGGTCACGGCCCCCTCACGCCCCCCCGCAAGCTGCAGCGCGCCACGGGAAACGCCGTCCATCCGCAATGCCCCCCTGCCCCGCCAGCCCGCCCCACCTTGCCGTAGCCGCCCTTGCCCAGGACGCGGAGCAGCTCGAAGCAGTGCGGGCCGATGTGCTCGGGGCCGTTGTTGACGCTGCTCTCCGAGATCTCAATCTCCTCGTAGTGCCCCACAGGCCTGGTGGAGGGGGGGGAGGAAACGGGGCTGAGCGGGGCCGGCAGCACCCCCGCGCCAGCCCCGGCAGGGCCTGCCGTGCCCACCCTGGTGTCCCTGCACTTACTCCAGGCCGTTCCCTCGCGGCTCCAGCTCCATCTCCTAGGGGAGGAGGCAGCGGTTAGCAGGGCCCAGCGGCGGTCGGAGGCTGCGAAGGAGGGCAGCCGGGACGGGTGCCCACGGCAGGCAAGGTGCCTGCAGCAGGGCGGGTGCCCGCGGCATGCAGGCCAGGGCGAGGTGCCGGCGTGCCGCGTGCCGGCTCAGCCGGATGTTTTTGGGCTGAGCCACAGCCCTGCCCAGCGGGTCCCTCCCTCTGCCCAGCTTGCGGAGGGGAGCCAAGCCCTGCCGTGATGCAGCTGCTCCTCTGTCCCCACACCCCGAGCCTGGCTGTGCCCTGGTCCCCAACAGCCCCAGTCCATACCCGTCCTCACCCCGCTGTCCCCAGCTGACCCCGACTCCCCCATCCCCATCCCGTTCCCATCCCTCCTCCCCCCATCTCCAGTAGGTCCCGGTTCCCCTCACCCCCATCCTCCCTGTCCCCAGCTGGTCCCTGTCGCCCTCACCCCCATCCAGTTCCCATCCCTGTACCACTGTTCCCATTAGGTCCCAGTTCCCCTCCTCACTAGCCCGTCCCCCTCCCCATCCCATCACCCCCAGCCAGCCCATGTCCCCATTCCCTGTTCCTAGCCGGTCCATGCCCCTGTTGCCAGCAGGGCCCGGTGCCCCTCATCCCCATCCCCTGTCCCCAGATGGTCCCAGTCCTCCAACGGCCCTGGTCCCCCACACCCGCAGCCAGTCCAGGTCCCCAGCCCCTTCACCCCTAGTTGGTCCATGTCCCCATTCTCAGCTGGTCCCCGTCCCTGTCCCCGACCCCCTCACCCCAGCAGGTCTCAGTCCCCCTCATCGCTAACTTCTCCCCCATCCCTGTCCCCAGCAGGTCCCGGTCCCACCCACCCTCAGCCGGTCCATCTACCCATCCCACAGTCCCCGGGAGGTCCTGATCCCCCTGTTCCCAGCCATTCCATATCCCTGTCCCAAAGACCCCAGCAGGCCCGTCCGGTCCCCAGCTGGTCCACGTCCAGGTCCCCAGCTGATCCTGGTCCCCCCTCATCCCCAGCCTGTCCCCATCCCTGCCCCCTTGTCTGCCAGCCAGGCCCCTGCCCTCCTCTCCCCAGCCGCTCCACGTCCTCAACCCCCGTCCCCAGCTGGTCCATGTCCCCGTCCCCTCGCCCCCAGCCGCTCCATGACCCTGTCCCCTCGCCCCCAGCCGCTCCACGTCCCCGACACCCATCCCCTGACACCCGTTCCCAGCCACTCCATGACCCTGTCCCCTCGCCCCCAGCCGCTCCACGTCCCCAACCCCCGTCCCCAACTGGTACATGTCCCTGTCCCCTCGCCCCCAGCCACCCCAAGTCCCCGACCCTCGTCCCCAGCCGCTCCATGTCCCCGACCCTCATCCCCTGACACCCGTCCTCAGCCGCTCCATGACCCCATCACCTCGCCCCCAGCCACTCCAGGTCCCCGACCCCCGTCCCCAGCCACTCCATGTCCCTGATCCCCGTCCCCAGCCGCTCCACGACCCTGTCCCCACGTCCCCAGCCGATACATGTCCCTGTCCCGTCGCCCCCAGCCACCCCAAGTCCCCGACCCCCATCCCCAGCCACTCCATGACCCTGTCCCCACGTCCCCAACCCCCGTCCCCAGCCGGTCCATGACCCTGTCCCCTTGCCCCCAGCCGCTCCACGTCCCCGACCCCCATCCCCCGACACCCGTTCCCAGCCACTCCATGACCCTGTCCCCTCGCCCCCAGCTGCTCCACGTCCCCAACCCCTGTCCCCAACCAGTACGTGTCCCTGTCACCTTGCCCCCAGCCATCCCAAGTCCCCGACTCTCGTCCCCAGCCGCTCCATGTCCCCGACCCTCATCCCCTGACACCCGTCCTCAGCCGCTCCATGACCCCATCACCTCGCCCCCAGCCACTCCAGGTCCCCGACCCCCGTCCCCAGCCACTCCATGACCCTGTCCCCTCGCCCCCAGCCGCTCCACGTCCCCAACCCCCGTCCCCAGCCACTCCATGACCCTGTCCCCTCGCCCCCAGCCGCTCCACGACCCCATCCCCCCGTCCCCAGCCGGTACATGACCCTGTCCCCTCGCCCCCAGCCACTCCATTACCCTGTCCCATTGCCCCCAGCCGCTCCACGTCCCCGACCCCCGTCCCCAGCTGCTCCGTGTCCCCGAGCCCCGTCCCCAGCTGCTCCATGTCCCCGGCACCGGGACGGGCACCGGCTGCGGTCACCGTCCCCAGCCGGTACCCCAGCCCCGGCGCCCCGGCACGGTGTTCCCGGCCGTATCGCCGTCCCCGTCCCACCCCGTGCCCGTGTCCAGCCCCGACCCCCACCGCGGTCGCCCGGTGCCGGTGCCCCCGGCCCGCCGCCCCCGCTCACGGCGCCCAGCTCGGGCTCGTCCCCGTCGCTGCCCTCCTCCGTCTCCAGGTCGATGTCGAACACCCCAGCCATGATGCCGCCGCCGCCGCCGCCGCACCGGGATCCCCGGCGGGCCGGGCCGGGCCCGCCCCGACCGCCGCGTCACCGCCGCGTCACCGCCGCGTCACCGCCGCGCCGCGCGCGCGCCCCGCGTCACCGGGGGACACCCCGCGGCATCCCCGCCGCCCGCGCCCGCCGCGCCGCTCCGCGCCGCGGGGCACGCTGGGAGGCGGGGCGCGGCCGCGCGGGGGCTCGCGGGAGTTGTAGTCCGGCCGCGCGGGGCCTCACGGGAGGTGTAGTCCGGCCGCGCGGGGGCTTGCGGGAAGTGGAGTCCGGCCGCGCGGGGGCTCGCGGGAAGTGGAGTCCGGCAGCTGGGCGCCACCGGCCCGGCCCGGCCCCGCCGGAGAGCCCGGCGCTGTGGCGGCCGGCCCGTGCCCCTGTCGCCAGCAGGGCCCAGTCCTCCTCGCCCCCATCCCACCCCCGTTCCAGTCCCCGCACGGTCCCGCTCCCCCTCGCCTGTAGCCAAGCCCAGGTCCTCAGCCGTCTCACCCCAAGCTGGTGCCCGTCCCCGTCCCCCCAGCCCCCGGCAGGTCACCAGCTGCTCCCTGCGCCCCTCTCCCCCAGCTGGTCCGCGTCCCTGGGGCTTTTGGGGGCTGTGCTCGGCTCTGCCGGGCTTTTGGGGGCTCTGTCGGGCTGTGCTGGGCTGCGTCCAGGCTGAGTCAGGCTCTGCCGGGCTGAAGTCGGGCTCTGCCGGCCTATGGATTTGTGGGCGTCAAGTTTGCCTAAATGATCTCTAACCTGATCCTCCTCAACCAAGGGAAAGTCTTCCTTTCTCCAGACTTTCTTTCTTGCCTCCAGGGTCTGGGGTTCCTGGGCTTTTTCGGGCTGTGCCGGGCTGTTCCAGGCTGGGCTGGGCTGTTTCGGGTTATATCAGCCTGCTTGGGGCTGCTTGGAGCTGTTTGGGCTCTTCCTGACTGTGCCAGGGTGAGCTGGGTTGTGTTGTGCTGTTCTAAGCTTTGCTGGGTTTTGTTGGTTTTTTTTCAGGCTCTATTGGGCTGTGCCGGGCTGTTTCAGGCTGGGCTGGGCTTTTTTGGTCTGTGTCAGGCAGTGCCAGGCTGCGCTGGGTTGTTCTGGGCTCTGCTGGGCTTTTTCGGGTTTTGTTGGGCTGTGCCAGGCTCTGCTGGGCTTTGTCAGGTGGTGTCGGACTGTTTTGAGCTATTTGGGTTCTTCCAGGCTTCTTTGGGCTTTTGGGGGTAGTTCAGGGCTGTGCCGGGCTTTTGGGGGGCTGTTTGGGGCTGTGCTGGGCTTTTTTTTGCTTTTTCAGGCTGTTTGGGGCTGTTTGGGGGTATTCTGGGCTGGGCTGGGCTGGGCTCTGCTGGGCTTTTTCAGGCTGTGCTGGTCCCTGCCAGACTTTTGGGGGCTTTGGAGGGCTGTTCCGGGCTGGGCTTTCTTGGGCAGTTCTGGGCATTGCTGTGCAGTTTGGGGCAGTTTGGGGGCTTTTGGGGGACCTTTGGGGACTGTTTGGGGCTCTTTTGGGGGCTTTTTCAGGCTATGTTGGGTTTATCTGGGCTGTTTTGGGCTCTTTGGGTCTGTTTTGGGCTGTTCCAGGTAGTGCAGGGCTCGTCTGGCTCTTCTGGCTCTTCTGGGCTATTTGGGGACTTTTTTCAGCTTTTTTTTTTGGAGGGGGGATGCTGTTCAAGGCTGTTCTGGCCTGTGCTGGGCTTTTTTTGTGCTGTTTTGGGCTCTTTGGAGTGGTTGTGGACTTTGCTAGGCTTTTTTGGGCTTTGCTGGGCTTGTTGTTTTTTTGGGGGCTCTATTGGGCTTTTCTGGGCGGTACTGAGCTGTGTCGGGCTTTGCCAGGCGGTGCAGGGCAGTGCCCGGTGGTACCAGGCTGAGGTCGGCTGTGTCGGGCTGCGCCAGACCGTGCTGGACTGTGCCCTGCTGTATCCAGCTGTCCCCAGCTGTGCCGGGCTGTCACTGTCCCTGGCCAGGGCACTTCCCTGCTCCCCAGCCCGGTTGTGTCCCCCTGGGGTCTGCGGCATCTCCCCACCCGGCCCACCCTGGCGGCGTGGCTACCCTTGTCCTCGGTGCCTGGCACCCACGGGTTCCCCTGGCAGCCCCGGGTGCCAGCACGTCCCTTGCCCCGGCCCTGCCTCCCTGCCGGCTCTGCAGCTCTTCCCTGCCGGTAACCGGAGCCGGGCACCTGGCATCCTGACCGGGAACAGCTGGTGTCCCCGGGCGGGCAGAGGGCCAGTCTCGCCTCGCCGCCGGCACAGGCGAGGGGCACAGCCCGCACGCAGGGCCCTGGCAGGCGCTGCCGAGCTGAGCCCCTGCCCGGCAGGCAGTGCCCGGCCCCCGGGCTGGCACGGCGCCCGGGCTGGGATCGGGTTGCGGCGTGGGGGGCTCTGCCCGGCCGTGGCCAAAGGGCAGGAGTTCAGGCTGAAATGTCACCGCTTGCGCAGGGGCCCGGGGACGCGCCGGGAGCCAGCGGCGGCGGAGCGCCGCGGTGCCGCCGGCCCCTGCCGCGGGGCAACGACACGGGGAGGCTGCGGCTGTGCACGGCCTTTATTGGGGTGGCGGGGGGGCCCCCGCCGCCTGCGCCGCCCTGCCTGGGGGCTCCGTCGCTTCGCTCTCCGCCTGGTGCTCCTCGTTGCTCCGCCCCCTCCTGTGATGTCATCGCCCGGTGCTGTGACCTCATAGAGTCTGGTTGTGACGTCATCTTGAAGGAAGGGCGCAGGGAGCCCCTCTCCAGAGAGACAGCAACCCTGGACCGCGTCAGGCCGCACAGTTACTGGAGGGTCACTGGTGTTGTTGTCAGGTAGTGGGAGTACACAGGCTGCGTGTGGCTGTAGGGTCGCTAGTGTTATTGTCAGGTATTGGGAGTACACAGGCTGCGTGTGGCTGTAGGGTCGCTAGTGTTGTTGTCAGGTATTGGGAGTACACAAGCTGCGTGTGGCTGTAGGGTCACTAGTGTTATTGTCAGGTATTGGGAGTACACAAGCTGCGTGTGGCTGTAGGGTCGCTAGTGTTATTGTAGGCTCACAGGAGCACACAGGCTGCGTGTGGCTGTAGGATCACTAGTGTTATTGCAGGGTAGTGGGAGTACACAGGCTGTGTGCTATTGTAGGGCCACAGTGTTATTGAAGGGTCGTGGGACTACGTGGGCTGCGTGTTAGAGGGTCACTAGTGTTATTGTAGGGTCACAGGAGCACACAGGCTGTGTGTGGCTGTAGGGTCACTAGTGTTATTGCAGGGCAGTGGGAGTACACAGGCTGTGTGCTGTTGTAGGGCCACAGTGTTATTGTAGGGTCGTGGGACTACGTAGGCTGCGTGTTAGAGGGTCACTAGTGTTATTGTAGGCTCACAGGAGCACACAGGCTGCGTGTGGCTGTAGGGTCACTAGTGCTATTGCAGGGTAGTGGGAGTACACAGGCTGCGTGGGGCTGTAGGGTCACTAGTGTTATTTCAGGGTAGTGGGAGCACACAGGCTGCGTGTGGCTGTAGGGTCACTAGTGTTATTGTCAGGTAGTGGGAGTACACAGGCTGCATGGGGCTGTAGGGCCACAGTGTTATTGAAGGGTCGTGGGACTACGTGGGCTGCGTGTTAGAGGGTCACTAGTGTTATTGTAGGGTCACAGGGCATACACGGGCTGTGTGTCATTGTAGGGTACAATGCTGTCTTAGGCTCTCAGCGACTACACAGACTACCATTATTTTAGGGTCCCAGTGTTAGTGTAGGGTCTCCAGGAGGTCCCAGTTTTACGATAGGGTCCCAGGGACCGGAGAGGCTGTGTGTTATTGCGGGGCCCCCAGGATGCCCAGGCTGTGTGTTGCTGTAGGGTCTCCCTCCCTCGGGGATGTGACAAAAGCACTGCAGTGGTGCTGTGGCCTCAGCTGGGCTCCCGAGCTGTGCGCCCAGGTTGTTATTGCAGGGTCACTTGAGGATGCTGCTGCACCGTTGTAGGACCACAACATTATTATTGGCTTGTCGACCACTGCTGTTGTGACCCTACCACAACACAGCAGTGTGTGCTGGGGTGTTATTGTAGGGTCTCCCTGGACTGAGAGGACATGCGCTGGTGGATCTCTGCTGGGCTGCTTAGGACAGTGGGGACATGGAGACTTGGGCCAGGCATGCTGGCATGTTATTGTAGGGTCTCCTGGGGCCCTGGGCTATTGTTGGTCCTCCCTGGGGCTTTACGTTATGGGAAAGTCTCCCCCGCACTGGTTTGTTTTCATAGGGTCTCCCCAGGGATAGTCCCTTATCATAGGGTCTTCCCACACAGGTCTAATATTTTAGGGTCCCCCAGTGCTGGTTTTGTACTGCAGGGTCCCCTGGTGCTGGTGTGTTATTGCAGGGTCTCCCCGCATCGGTTTGTTATTGCAGGGTCTCCCCTGGTGCTGGTTTGTTATTGCAGGGTCTCCCCTGGTGCTGGTGTGTTATTGCAGGGTCTCCCCGCACCAGTTTGTTATTGCAGGGTCTCCCCGCATCAGTTCATTATTGCAGGTTCTCCCCTAGTGCTGGTGTGTTATTGCAGGGTCTCCCCATGCTGGTTTGTTATTGTAGGGTCTCCCCATGCTGGTGTGTTATTGCAGGGTCTCCCCTAGTGCTGGTGTGTTATTGTAGGGTCTCCCCTGGTGCTGGTGTGTTATTGCAGGGTCTCCCCGCATCGGTTTGTTATTGCAGGGTCTCCCCTGGTGCTGGTGTGTTATTGCAGGGTCTCCCCATGCTGGTGTGTTATTGCAGGGTCTCCCCTGGTGCTGGTGTGTTATTGCAGGGTCTCCCCATGCTGGTTTGTTATTGTAGGGTCTCCCCTGGTGCTGGTGTGTTATTGCAGGGTCTCCCCGCATCGGTTTGTTATTGCAGGGTCTCCCCTGGTGCTGGTGTGTTATTGCAGGGTCTCCCCATGCTGGTGTGTTATTGCAGGGTCTCCCCTGGTGCTGGTGTGTTATTGCAGGGTCTCCCCATGCTGGTTTGTTATTGTAGGGTCTCCCCTGGTGCTGGTGTGTTATTGCAGGGTCTCCCCATGCTGGTTTGTTATTGCAGGGTCTCCCCTAGTGCTGGTGTGTTATTGCAGGGTCTCCCCATGCTGGTTTGTTATTGTAGGGTCTCCCCTGGTGCTGGTGTGTTATTGCAGGGTCTCCCCGCATCGGTTCGTTATTGCGGGGTCTCCTGGTGCTGGCCCAGCACCCCGGGGTGCTGAGCGTGGGCAGGCCGGGCTGCCCCACCGCAGGCTGTGCCCGCTGTTCTGGCCCGCCTTGGTGAGCACGGTGTTGGGGACAGGGACGGGGCGTTCCCCCCCCCCCGTCCTGGGGACGGCATGGAGCGCCGGGCTGCACGTCCCCGAAGGCACCATGCTGCGTGGCCCCGGCACGGGGGCACTGCACCCGCCTGGGGCGGGGGATGCCGGGACAGGGTTTGCGGTGCCAGGGATGGGGTGCTGGGCCAGGGTTGGGGGGTGCCATGGGATGGGGGTGCCGGGGGACAGGGATGGCAGGGGTGGGGTTTGGGGGTGCCAGGCAATGGGGGTGCCAGGGGATGGCTATGACAGGGGCAGGGTTTGGGGCCAGGGACAGGGCTTGGGGGTGCCAGGGAACAGGGGTGCCAGGGGACGGATATGGGGGTGCCAGGGATGCCAGGGTCAGAACTTGGGGGGTGCCCAGGGATGGGGGTGCCAGGGGATACGGATGCCAGGGACAGGGTTTGGGGGTGCTGGGGCCAGGGCTTGCAGGGTGCCAGGGCTTGGGGGTGCCAGGGGATGGGGACGACAGGGGATGGGGGCTCCGGGCTGCCAGGGGAGCAGGGGAGGAGGCCGGCCGGGGCGGCGGGGTGCCCGTGGCGGGGGCACCCGGCCGTGCCCGCCCGGCGCCGCCCCGCGCCGGCCCCCGGTGCCTCCCCGGGGGCTATTTGAAGTGGGAGAGGAAGTGGGCGACGGGGTAGCAGGGCGAGTCGATGCCCAGCGCCTGGCAGAGGCCGAGCAGGCGGAGGCAGGCGTCGTGGCGCGTGGCGCCGCCGCAGGCCACGCTCAGGTAGGGCTCCTCGTACTCGCCCGCCTCGGGCTGCTCGAAGAGGCGGTTGAGGCGGACGAGGCCGCGCGCCTGCAGCGCCCGCAGCGCCGCCAGCCCGCCGCCGGCGCCCAGGGCCGGCCCGTGCAGCGAGGCCAGGCACATGACGCCGGCCAGGTGGGTGCGGGCGGCGGGCTGGGCGGGCAGCACCGGCCGCAGCCCGCAGGCCACCAGCACGGCGGCCAGCAGCAGGTCGGCGCCGTAGACCTCGCGGATCCAGTCGCGGAGGTAGAAGCCGCCCATGCGGGGGTTGATCTCCAGCAGGCGGGGGCCGCCCGGCGCCAGCTTCAGCTCCACGTTGAAGACGCCGTCGGCCAGCCCGCACGCCACGCAGCACTGGTGGGCCGCCCGCACCAGCTGCGCCTGCCGGTCGGCCGGCAGGCACGAGGGCATGCAGGCGGCCGTCTCCAGGAAGGCGGGCACCCGCGTGGGGCCGTTGTCGGACACCCAGGCGCCCAGCAGCTGCCCCTCGAAGAGCACCAGGTCCACGTCGTGCTCGGTGCCCGGCACGTACTCCATGAGCAGCATGCTGTTGCCCCAGCCCAGCCCGATGCCCGGGTGGTCGGCGTCGGCCCGCAGGTCGCGCCACAGCCGCTCGGCGTGCGCGTGGCACTCGCCGGCGCTCTCCACCAGCCGCACGCCCACGGCGCCCGCCCCGTACTCCAGCTTGGCCACGGCGGGGAAGGGCAGGGCGGCGGCGGCCCGCTCCACGTCGCCGTGGCTCTCCACGTGGCAGCAGGGCACGGCGTAGGCGGCGGGCGGCGGGCGGCCGCGGCGGCACCGCAGCAGGTGCTGGTGGGTCCGGCTCTTCTGCTTGGCCAGGCGCACGGCGGCCGGCGGGTTGGCGCGCAGCCCCAGGCGCTGGCACACCAGGGCCGCCAGCACCACGCAGTCGTCCCAGTAGCAGAGGCAGGCGTGGGGGCGCAGGCCCCGGGCCCGCACCAGCTCGGCCACCCGCTCGGCGTGCTCCTCGTCCCGCCGGTGCTCCGTGCTGTCGTAGGGCAGGAAGGTCTCCACCAGCCCCGCCGCAAAGTGTTCCGGGTCCGACTCCACCAGGTGGATCTGCATCCCCCCCCCCCCCACGAGGGACACGGCCGGCGTCACAGCGGCAGGGGCACCGGCGCCGCAGCCCCCTCCCGCGTCAGCCACGGGGCGTTCACTCTGAAACCTCCTGATGGCCGTCGGTGCCGGCCCCGGGTCTCACCTTGAGGCCGTACTCCTGGGCCGCGTCCCAGACGAAGCTCTTGCTGACGCCGCCAGCCCCGATGAGCAGGATGTCCTTGCCCTCTAGGAGGTGGCGCTGCGCCCGGTGCAGCATGGTCTCGGCCAGCAGGCGGGGCAGGTCGCCGGCGGGCTCGCCCACGGCGCGCCCCATGGCCTCGGCCAGCCCGCAGGTCTCCAGGCACCGCTGCGCGTTGGTCGACAGGGCCATGAGCTCCAGCGAGTCGCCCACGCAGGTCAGCAGGAAGTCCACGCCTGGGGGCCGGGGAGGCCGGGCTCAGCGCCACGGGGCGCCCCGGTGCCCCCCGGCCCCCCCCCCGCCCGGCCGCCGCTCACCCATGACGTCGGTCTGCGCCCGGGCGCCGCCGCGCTGCTCGGGCGTCAGCTCAGCCTCCGCGTCGAGGACGGCGGCCATGGCGGCCTCGGCGGCGTGACGCAGCCGGGCGGCCAGGGCCTGCCGCTGGCCCGGCTCCGTGAGGCCCCACTGCTGCAGGGCCGAGTCCAGGCCCTGGGGCAGCGCCGCCCCGTGGCGCACCGGCGCCTCGGCCCGCCCCACACCGCACGCCACCTGCGGGGACAGCGCTGCCAGGGGGGCGGGGACGTCCCTGGCCCCGCCCCCAAGCTGCCTGGGGGTGGGGCCTCTCGTGGCCACACCCCCAAGCTGCCAGGGGGCGGGGATGCTTATGGCCACGCCCCCACTTGCCTGGGGGTGGGGATGCTCATGGCCACACCCCCAAGCTGCCTGGGGGTGGGGCCTCTCGTGGCCACACCCCCAAGCTGCCTAGGGGTGGGGATGCTCATGGCCATGCCCCCACTTGCCTGCAGGTAGGGGTGCTCATGGCCACGCCCCCACGCTGCCTGGGGGTGGGGCCTCTCGTGGCCACGCCCCCAAGCTGCGGGGGGGGCCCTCTCATGGCCATGCCCCCACATCACCTGGGGGTGGGGATGCTCATGACCACGCCCCCACACCACCTGGGGGTGGGGATGCTCATGGCCACGCCCCCACCTGCTGGCAGGTGGGGATGCTCATGGCCACGCCCCCTCACTGCCTGGGGGCGGGGCCACACGTTGCCATACCCTGCCCACCCCCTGAAAGCAGGGCACGGGAGCAGGGGGCGGGGACTGCAGCCACTCCACCAGCCAGGAAGCCGAGGCAACTCCCCCGATTGGCTGCCTGCCCTCAGCCCGCCCCCCCCGGGGGGGTGGAGCCAGCAGATCCAGGGGCGGGGCCTACCTGGCAGAGCTGGGGGCGGTCCCCCCAGGACCTGCAGACCACGGTGCAGATGCGGAGGGCCATGGGCGGCCTTGGGGAGGCGCTGCCTGGGGGGGCGAGGGACGAGGGCAGGGACGGGCGGGCACGGGGCGGCGCCTCACGGCGCCGGCCTTCGCTGGGCACCCCCCACCCCACAGCCGTGGGGGCTGGCCAAGGGGGCCGCCCACCCTCCACCCCCCAGGTTGGGGGGGGGGGGACCCGATGCGGTGGCCGTGTCTACCCCGCCACGAAGGCTCCCAGCGCGGCACCGCAGCCCCCACCCCTACCCATTCGGGGCCCCAATGGCCCCCTCCCTACCCAACCTCGGGAGGGTGTGGGATGCCAAGATGGCCACCCTCCCCCCCCCCAGCCCCAGGGGATTGTGGGAGTCAAAGATGGCTGCCCTCCCATCCCAACCTGGGGCACCGTGGGGGGGCCGAAGCAGCCGCCTTCGCACCCTGCCCTGGCAGTTGGGGGGACCCCAAATCCCCGCTCTCCTCCCCAGGGGGTTGTGGGAGCCCAAGATGGCCGCCCTCCCCCAGGGGAGCCCAAGATGGCCGCCCGCCCCGGGGCGGGGGGGTGGGGCCAAGATGGCGGCGGTGGGCGGGGCTTACGTGTGGGGCTGGCGGGGGCGGGCAGGCGGGCGGTGGGCACCAGGGCCTCCAGCAGGACGCTCTCCTCCTCCCGCAGGCCGCGGAGCCGGCCCCGCACCGCCTGCGCCACCGCGGCCCCCTCCGCCTTCGCGTGGGTGCTGCGGGCGCCGCTCCCGCGCCACCGCCACCCGGCCGGCTGCACCGCCACCTGCGCACAGCGCCGCCGTGTCACCCCGACGGCCGCGCCGCCGCCCGCACGCACCGCCGCGTCACCCTGCGTCACCCCAACAGCCGCACCGCCGCACGCACGCACCACTGTGTCACCCCAACAGCCGCGCTGCCACCCGCATGCACCACCACGTCACCCTGACAGCCACTCTGCCACCCATCCACACCACCACATCACCCCGACAGCCGTGCTGCCACCTGCACGCACCACTGCGTCACCCCGACAGCTGCGCTGCCGCCTGTCTGCACCACCGTGTCACCCCGTTGGCCGCGCTGCCGCCCGTCCGCACCACTGTGTCACCCTGACGGCCGCGCCGCTGCCCACACGCACCACCGCGTCACCCCGCATCACCCCAACAGCTGTGCCGCTGCCCGCATGCACCACTGTGTCACCCCAACAGCCGCACTGCCGCACGCACACACCACTGCATCACCCCAACAGCTGCACCACCGCTCACGTGCACCTCCATGTCACTCCGCATCATCCCGACAGCCAGCCACACTGCTGCCCGCATGCACTGCCGCGTCACTCCGACAGCCACGCTGCCACCCGCACACACAACCGCACCACCCCAACAGCCGTGCCGCTGCCCACATGCACCACTGTGTCACCCCAACAGCTGCACCGCCGCTCGTGCGCACCGCCGTGTCACCCTGCATCACCCCAACAGCTGCACCACCACTCGCGCGCGCCTCCATGTCACTCCGCATCATCCCGGCAGCCAGCCACACTGCCGCCCGCACGCACCGCCGCGTCACCCTGCATCACCCCAACACCCGCGCCGCTGCTTGCACGCACTGCTGTGTCACCCCACATCACCCCGACAGCCGCCCTGCCGCAGCCACGCGCCGCTGCATCGCCCCGTGTCGCCCCGCGGCCGGTGCGCACCTGGGCGTAGGGGGCCATGGCGGCGCCCGCCAGGAAGGCGCCCACCTCCTCCTGGATGAGGCCGTCCTGGCCGGCGGCGGCGGCGGCGGCGCCCAGCCGCACCAGGCGCAGCCCGGGGGCGCCGGGCAGCGGCAGGGCCCCCCCGGTCCGCGGCGGGACGAAAGCCAGCGTGGGGGGCACGGGCAGCCCGGCGCGGGCCGCCAGCACCCCCCGGGCGGCCAGCGGGTCCTCGAGGAGGCGGGCGAGCGGGGCCGAGCCCCCCGTGGGGCAGTCGAGGTCGCGGGCCAGCTCGGCGGCCCAGGCGGCCGCGGCGAAGGCGCCGGTGGCGTAGGCGGCGCGGCGGGGCGGCGCGAAGGCCTCCAGGGCGCTGCGGCCGCCCTCCTCGAAGGAGACGGCGCGGGAGAGCAGCAGCGACCAGGCGCCGGGCCGCGTCTCCGAGGGCGCGCGGGTGGCCCAGGCGGGCGACAGGCACAGCAGCATGGCACCTGCGGGGGCACCTGCTGCGGGAGCCGCCCCACGGCGGGCGCTACGGGGCTGGGACATGGGGATTTTTTGGGGGGGGGGGGGGGTTACGCACCTGGGCAGCGGGTGCCGCCCTCCAGCAGCACCGGCAGGAAGGCGGTGGGGGCGCCCAGGATGCAGACGGTCACGTCCAGCGGGCCGAACCCTGCCGGCACGGCGAGGGTTGACGGCTCCTGGCCTGAGCCACCCCCACCGCCCCCCCCCCGGGCCCGTTTCCAGCCCCGCTCCCCCCCCCCCCCGTGCCCCCCGTACCCGTGCGGGGCTCGGCGGTGCGGTCCACGGTGCCGGGCAGCCCCTCCTGGCGCAGGGCGCTCTGCAGCAGCTCGTAGGCATCAGGGGCGCCGGCGGGCTGCTGGGTGCCCTCGGGGACCGCGGGGCCGTCGGGGCTCCCGTCGCAAGGACAGCTCAGGCACGGCGCCTCCGGCTCGGCCCAGTCCGGCTCCTTGAGGCCCAGCGGCTGCTCTGCGCTGATCTGGTCCACGGAGAGCTGCGGGCGCAGAGACAGGGCTGGCAAGGGGCTGGCACAGGGCAGAGCTGGGGCAGGCATGGAGCTGGCATGGGGCTAGCATGGGACTGGAATGGGGATGGCATGGGGTAGAGATGGGACTGGCATAGGGCAAAGATGGGGCAGAGATGGGACTGGCATACAGCTGGCATGGGGCAGAGATAGGGCAGGCATTGGGCAGAGAGGGGGCTGGCATGGGCAGAGGCAGTGGCAGGCATGAGGCAGGCGTGGGGCAGAGTTGGGGCAGGCATGGGGCAGAGATAGGGCAGGCATTGGTCAGAGAGGGGGCTCGCATGGGCAGAGGCAGCAGCAGGCATGGGGCAGGTGTGGGGCAGAGGTGGTGGCAGGCATGGGGCAGAGATAGGGCAGGCATTGGTCAGAGAGGGGGCTCGCATGGGCAGAGGCAGCAGCAGGCATGGGGCAGGTGTGGGGCAGAGTTGGGGCAGGCATTGGCAGAGTTGGGGCAGGCATTGGGCAGAGAGGGGGCTGCCCTGGGCAGAGGTGGTGGCAGGCATGGGGCAGAGATAGGGCAGGCATTGGGCAGAGAGGGGCTGGCGTGGGCAGAGGCGGTGGCAGGCATGGGGCAGAGGCGGTGGCAGGCATGGGGCAGGCGTGGGGCAGAGACAGGGCAGGCATTGCGCAGAGAGGGGCTGGCGTGGGCAGAGGCGGTGGCAGGCATGAGGCAGAGGTGGTGGCAGGCATGGGGCAGGCATGGGGCAGAGATAGGGCAGGCATGGGGCAGAGAGGGGGCTGGCGTGGGCAGAGGCGGTGGCAGGCATGCGGCAGGTGTGGAGCAGAGTTGGGGCAGGCATGGGGCAGGCATGGAGCAGAGAAAGGGCAGGCATTGGGCAGAGAGGGGGCTGGCGTGGGCAGAGGCAGTGGCAGGCATGGGGCAGGCATGGGGCAAAGTTGGGGCAGGCATGGGGCAGAGACAGGGCAGGCATTGGGCAGAGAGGGGGCTCGCATGGGCAGAGGCGGTGGCAGGCATGGGGCAGAGGCAGTGGCAGGCATGGGGCAGGCGTGGGGCAGAGACAGGGCAGGCATTGGGCAGAGAGGGGCTCATGTGGGCAGAGGCGGTGGCAGGCATGGAGCAGAGGCAGTGGCAGGCATGGGGCAGGCATGGGGCAGAGATAGGGCAGGCATTGGGCAGAGAGGGGCTGGCGTGGGCAGAGGCGGTGGCAGGCATGGGGCAGAGGTGGTGGCAGGCATGAGGCAGAGGCGGTGGCAGGCATGGGGCAGGCGCGGGGCAGAGGCGGTGGCAGGCATGGGGCAGAGAGGGGCTGGCGTGGGCAGAGGCGGTGGCAGGCATGGGGCAGAGATAGGGCAGGCATTGGGCAGAGAGGGGCTGGCGTGGGCAGAGGCGTTGGCAGGCATGGGGCAGGTGTGGGGCAGAGACAGGGCAGGCATTGCGCAGAGAGGGGCAGGCGTGGGGCAGAGATAGGGCAGGCATTGCACAGAGAGGGGCTGGCGTGGGCAGAGGCAGCGGCAGGCATGGGGCAGAGGCGGTGGCAGGCATGGGGCAGAGATAGGGCAGGCATTGGGCGGGCATGGGGCAGAGATAGGGCAGGCATTGGGCAGAGAGGGGGCTGGTGTGGGCAGAGGCAGCGGCAGGCATGGGGCAGGCATGAGGCAGAGGTGGTGGCAGGCATGGGGCAGAGAAAGGGCAGGCATGGGGCAGAGGCGGTGGCAGGCATGGGGCAGGCGTGGGGCAGAGATAGGGCAGGCATGGGGCAGAGAGGGGGCTGGCGTGGGCAGAGGCGGTGGCAGGCATGAGGCAGAGGTGGTGGCAGGCATGGGGCAGGTGTGGAGCAGAGATAGGGCAGGCATGGGGCAGGCATGGAGCAGAGAAAGGGCAGGCATTGGGCAGAGAGGGGGCTGGTGTGGGCAGAGGCAGCGGCAGGCATGGGGCAGGCATGGAGCAGAGAAAGGGCAGGCATTGGGCAGAGAGGGGGCTGGCGTGGGCAGAGGCGGTGGCAGGCATGAGGCAGAGGTGGTGGCAGGCATGGGGCAGGTGTGGAGCAGAGATAGGGCAGGCATGGGGCAGGCATGGAGCAGAGAAAGGGCAGGCATTGGGCAGAGAGGGGGCTGGCGTGGGCAGAGGCGGTGGCAGGCATGCGGCAGGTGTGGAGCAGAGAAAGGGCAGGCATTGGGCAGAGAGGGGGCTGGCGTGGGCAGAGGCGGTGGCAGGCATGAGGCAGAGGTGGTGGCAGGCATGGGGCAGGTGTGGAGCAGAGATAGGGCAGGCATGGGGCAGGCATGGAGCAGAGAAAGGGCAGGCATTGGGCAGAGAGGGGGCTGGCGTGGGCAGAGGCGGTGGCAGGCATGGGGCAGGCATGGGGCAAAGTTGGGGCAGGCATGGGGCAGAGATAGGGCAGGCATTGGGCAGAGAGGGGCTCGCGTGGGCAGAGGCGGTGGCAGGCATGAGGCAGAGGCAGTGGCAGGCATGGGGCAGGCATGGGGCAGAGATAGGGCAGGCATTGCGCAGAGAGGGGCTGGCGTGGGCAGAGGCAGCAGCAGGCATGGGGCAGAGGCGGTGGCAGGCATGGGGCAGAGACAGGGCAGGCATTGGGCAGAGAGGGGCTGGCGTGGGCAGAGGCAGTGGCAGGCATGGGGCAGAGAAAGGGCAGGCATGGGGCAGAGGCGGTGGCAGGCATGGGGCAGGTGTGGAGCAGAGTTGGGGCAGGCATGGGGCAGGCATGGAGCAGAGAAAGGGCAGGCATTGGGCAGAGAGGGGGCTGGCGTGGGCAGAGGCGGTGGCAGGCATGGGGCAGGCATGGGGCAAAGTTGGGGCAGGCATGGGGCAGAGATAGGGCAGGCATTGGGCAGAGAGGGGCTCGCGTGGGCAGAGGCGGTGGCAGGCATGAGGCAGAGGCAGTGGCAGGCATGGGGCAGGCATGGGGCAGAGATAGGGCAGGCATTGGGCAGAGAGGGGCTGGCGTGGGCAGAGGCAGCAGCAGGCATGGGGCAGAGGCGGTGGCAGGCATGGGGCAGAGACAGGGCAGGCATTGGGCAGAGAGGGGCTGGCGTGGGCAGAGGCGGTGGCAGGCATGGGGCAGAGAAAGGGCAGGCATGGGGCAGAGGCGGTGGCAGGCATGGGGCAGGCATGGGGCAGAGACAGGGCAGGCATTGGGCAGAGAGGGGCTCGCGTGGGCAGAGGCGGTGGCAGGCATGGGGCAGGCGTGGGGCAGAGACAGGGCAGGCATTGGGCAGAGAGGGGGCTGGCGTGGGCAGAGGCAGCGGCAGGCATGGGGCAGAGGCGGTGGCAGGCATGGGGCAGGCGTGGGGCCGCGGCGCAGCGGTGCCCGGGCGCCCCACTCCCGCTGCGTCCGGGGCCGCGGGGCAGTGCCAGCTGCCGGGGCCAGGCGGCTCCCGGACAAAGCGTCCCCTTGTCCCCGCCGGGTCACGCGCGGGGGCACGGCGAGCCGGCCGCCTGCCTGCTCGCGGCCCCGCCGGCCGCCCCGCGCCTGCGAGGGGGCCCCCGCCGCCCCGGCCCCGCGCCCGCCCCGCGCCCCACTCACCATCCTGGCGGCGGCGGGGCTGCAAGAGACGGGACAGGCGGGGATCAGCCGGGCTCCACCGGGGCGCCCGAATCCACGGGCGCCCCAGCACCACCCTGGTTGTGCCTGAGCACCCGCGGCACCCGCCGGTGCCAGCCCCGGGCACCCTCCCGCGGCACCCGCCGGTGCCAGCCCCGGTGTCCCAGTGGCTCTGGCTCAGGCCGAGGGGAGATTAGCGTAATCCCACGCCGGCTTGGCACAGCCGGGGGCGCCCCCCCCCCCCCCCGCCTTCCTCCAAGGTGCCCTGGGGCGAAGGGCCCAGGCGTCCGGGCCTGCGGCTCCCCCCTCCGCCCCCACGCACACACGGGGCGGACGTGAGCCAGTGACGGGTTTGGGGACACGCGGCACCCCCCCCCCCCATGGGTGCGCAGCCAGGGGGTTGCCGGCCCCCCCAGCCCAGGCACCGCCACATGCCCCCCCCCTGCACCCTGCTTTCCCCCTGCCAGGACGCCTGGGCCCCGCCGCCGGTACCTGGGGAGGGCACAGGGACGCCTGGCAGGGGGGCACCGGCGGCTCTGCCGGTGCGGCTCTGCCTGTGCCGCTGGGGCCCTGCCAGGGCCTTTAAACGCGAAGCGCCGCCTCGGCCGCCCCGGGGGGCACCGGCCCCGTGGCCCGGATTACCGGCGCCGGCCACTGCAGCACAGAGCCCCATTGTCCCTGTGGGTTGGGGCTGGCGGGGGGCACCCGGCACCCTCGCACGAGGGCTGGCGGCGGGCGAGAGCAGCACCCTCGCACGAGGGCTGGCGGCGGGCGAGAGCAGCACCCTCGCACCAGGGCTGGCGGTGGGTGACAGCAGCACCCTCGCACCAGGGCTGGCGGTGGGTGAGAGCGGGCACCCTTGCACAAGGGTTAGCGAGAGCGGCACCTGCGCACAAGGGCTGGTGGCGGGTGCGAGTGGTACCCTTGCACGAGGGCTGGCAGCGGGCGAGACTGGCACCCGCGCACGAGGGCTGGTGGCGGGCAGGAGAGGCACCCCCGTATGAGGGCTGGCGGCTCCCGCAGTGCCATCATGGGCTGCCCTTCCCCTGGCACCGGTGACGTCATCGATGAGGTCACCGTGCCACCCGGGAGCGGGGGCTCCACGGCGCTGCCGGCGGGAGGCGGGTACGGGGCTGCCGCGGGGGTGTCCCCGTGCGTCCCCAGCTAAATGCCCACCCCCCCCCGCCCCCCGCCCCAGCGGGGCCCCCTGCGCCCGGGCGCGGAGCTGCCGCGCTGCACGTCCCCCGGCTCAGGGCTGCAGCCGCCCGCGGCGCCCCCGTGCCCGTGCCCGCCGCGAGCTGACGCCCGCCCTGCGCCAGCTGCCCGGGAGCCCCGCGGCCCCCAGCGCCGGGCCGCGCGTGCAGCGCCGAGCGCAGCCCGCAGCCCTCCGCGGACACGCGGCCCCGCGCGCGACCGAGCCCACGGCTGCCGCCCCGCACGGCCGCAGCCGCCGCGGGGGGCACGGGCGCACACACGCACGCACACCCACCCGCGCACGCACACCCACACGCGCACCCCCCGCACTCCCGGCGGCGCGGGCACCCACCGGCGGTCGCTGCGGCGCTGGCAGTGGCGGCGGCGGCGGCTGTCGCTGTCCCCCCCCCCCCCCCCCCGGCAGAGGCTGTGCCCGGCCCCGGCCCGGGCGGGGCTGCGAGGGGGCCGGGCTCCACCGGGCCGGGTGCAGGGGGCAGTGGGGTGGGTGCAGGGGCATTTTGGTGGGTGCAGGGTGCAGGTGCAGGGGTAGCGGGGTCGGGTGCAGAGTGCGGCGGGTGCAGGGTGCGGGGGGGCAGTGGGGTGGGTGCAGGGTGCAGAGTGCAGGGTGCGGGGGCAGTGGGGAGGTGCGGGGGGCGGTGGGGTGGGTGCAGGGGCATTTTGGTGGGTGCAGGGTGCAGGTGCAGGTGCAGCGGGGTGGGGTGCAGACTGCGGTGGGTGCCAAGGGGTGCAGCGGGCTCGGGTGCCGGGGGACAGGGTGCGGGGGGGGGGTCCGAGCGCGGAGGGGCAGGGGCAGGGGCAGGGCGGCTGCGTGCACGGGGGGCAGCGGGGCCGGGCAGGGCGCGAGGGCGGCCGCGGGGTCACCCGGGGACGCGGTAAAGCCGACACCGGGCGGGCGGGGAAATGCCAGCGCCGGGGCCGGCCGCGGCGGCCCGCGAGCTATTCTGGGCGGCGCGGCGCCGCCCGCCCCCGAGCCCCGAGCCCCGGACCCCGAGCCCCGGACACCGGCGGCCCTGCAGGAGCGGCCCCGGCTGCGGGACGCCCGGGCCCTTCCCCGCCGCGGGGCCCCGGCAGGCGCCGAGCTCGCCGCGCCGCCTGTTTACCTGCGCGCCGGCGCCTGGGGGCTCATTAGCCCTCGCAATTAGCACTAAGCACTAACGCCCGGGCTGCCCCCCCCCCCCAAAGGGGGGCTCGCCCCCCCCCTCCTCCCCCCAGCGCCACCCCTGCCCAGAGCCGTGGTCCCAGGCATCCGGGCGCCCCGGGGGATGCGGCGGGTGGCAACAGCATCCCGGTAACGGCCCGGAGCGCGGCAGCACCCGGCCCCCACCGCCCCGTGCTGGGGGCACCCAGGGGAGCGGGCGCCGATTTGCACCGGGCTCCAGCCGGGCGCCTGGGGTGGGTGGCGGCGGCGGCGGGTGCCAAGGCAGGGTGGCACAAAGGGGCTCTGTGCCCCCACGTGGCCACCGGCCCCGGGGAACAGCGGCCGCTTGTGCCGCCCCCGCCCCGCGCCGGCCAGGCCTGTGCCCCCCGCCCTGCCCCAGACGGCGCCTTCGCCCCCGCGCGGCAGCCACCGCGCCGCCCGAATGGGCCTGCGGGGTCTGGAACCCCCCGGGCGCACCTGGGGGGGCACCTGGAAACTGCCAAGGGGCAGATGGGGGGCCTGGAAACCACCTGCGGACAGCTGGGGGGGCCTGGAAACTACCTGGAGACTGGGGAGGCTGGAAACTGCCAAGGGACATTTAGGGAGCCCTGGAAACTAGCTGGAGACAGCTGGGGGGGGCTGGAAACTGCCAAGGGACATTTTGGGGAGCCCTGGAAACTAGCTGGAGACAGCTGGGGTGGGCTGGAAACTGCCAAGGGACATTTAGGGAGCCCTGGAAACTAGCTGGAGACAGCTGAGGGGGGGCTGGAAACTGCCAAGGGACATTTAGGGAGCCCTGGAAACTAGCTGGAGACAGCTGAGGGGGGCTGGAAACTGCCAAGGGACATTTAGGGAGCCCTGGAAACTAGCTGGAGACAGCTGAGGGGGGGCTGGAAACTGCCAAGGGACATTTAGGGAGCCCTGGAAACTAGCTGGAGACAGCTGAGGGGGGCTGGAAACTGCCAAGGGACATTTAGGGAGCCCTGGAAACTAGCTGGAGACAGCTGGGGGGGGGTTGAAAATCACCAAGGGATGTTTGTGGGGCCCTAGAAACTATCTGGAGACAGCTGGGGGGTCCTGGAAACTACTTGGAGACAGCTGGGGGGGGCCTGGAAACCACCAAGGGACATTTGGGGAGCCCTGGAAACTCCCTGGACACAGCTGGGGGGAGCTTGGAAACTTCCAGGGGACATTTTGGGGGCCCTGGAAACTACTTGGAGAGAGTGGGGGCCCCTGGAAATTACCTGGAGACAGCTGGGAGAGCCTGGAAACCACCAAAGGATGGCAGCAGTGAGGCTCAGAGCCCTGCCCCTCCCTGCAGGCTCCACCCCCCTGTGGGGGCAAACCCCGCCCTCCCTCTGGCTCCTCCCAAATGCCCCACCCTGCCAGTGGGCACCGCCCTCTACCCCAGCACTGCAAGCTCCGCCCTCCCCCCCAGCACCACAGGCTCCGCCCCCTTCCCCACACCCAGGGCCAAGCTGTGCCCAGCTGTGCCAGGCAGAGCCCCCAGGTGTATCAGGTGCTGTGTCCAGCTGTGTCCAGCTGTGCCCAGCTGTGCCAGGCAGAGCCCCCAGGTGTGTCGGGCGCTGTGCCCAGCTGTGTCCAGATGTGCCGGGCAGAGCCCCTAGATGCATTGGGCGCTGTGTCCAGCTGTGCCCAGCTGTGCCGTGCAGAGCCCCCAGATGTGTCGGGCACTGTGCCCAGATGTGCCGGGCAGATTCTCCCAGAGGTGTCAGGCACTGTGCCCAGCTGTGCCCAGCTGTGCTGGGCAGAGCCCCCAGGTGTGTCAGGTGCTGTGCCCAGCTGTGCCGAGGAGATCCCCCAGGTGTGTCAGGCGCAGTGCCCAGCCGTGCCCAGCTGTGCCGGACATAGCCCCCTGATGTGTCGGGTGCTGTGTCCAGCTGTGCCCAGATGTGCCGGACCTAGCCCCCAGATGTGTCGGGTGCTGTGCCCAGCTGTGCCCAGCTGTGCCGGACATAGCCCCCAGATGTGTCGGGCGCTGTGCCCAGCTCTGCCCAGCTGTGCCGGGCAGAGCCCCCAGATGCATCAGGTGCTGTTTCCAGCTGCGCTGGGCAGAGCCCCGAGGTGTGTCGGGCGCTGTGCCCAGCTGTGCCCCGCTGTGCCCCGCTCCCGCTGTGTCCGTGGCCGCCTGGCCGCCGGGGAGGACAGCGGCGACCGGCGCCGGGACGGCAGCTCCTCCGCGGGGGGGGGCGGGAGGCGGCACCGCCTGCGGGCGCCAGGCGCCGGAGCAGGGCTCGGCACTGCGCCCCGCCCCCCCCGCGGGCCCCGCCCCCCCCGCGGGCCCCGCCCCCCCCGCGGGCCCCGCCCCCTGCGGGCCCCGCCCTCCAGCGGGCCCCGCCTCCCCCCGCGGGCCCCGCCTCCCCCCGCGTCCCCGACGCCTCCGCGCCGGCAGGGGGCGCCGCCTTCCTTCCTCCCGTGGCCGCGCGCCCGGCGGGGCGGGGCGGGGCGGGGCGGGGCGGCGCGCGCGCGTGGGGGCCCAGGCGTCCGGGGCGGCTGGCGGCCATGGCGGACACCGAGAAGCTCAACCTGGACTCCATCATCGGCCGCCTCCTGGAGGGTGAGCGCCGCGCCGGCGCCGGCGCCTCGGCCCCGGGCCTCCCGCCGCCGCGGCCCCCGCCCGCCCGGGGCCCCCCCGGCTGCCCTGGGCCCCCCCGGCTGCCTCCTCCCCCCCCCCAACTGCCCCCTCCCCCCCCCAACTGCCCCCTCCCCCCCCCAACTGCCCCCTCCCCCCCCAACTGCCTCCTTCCCCCCCAACTGCCTCCTTCCCCCCCAACTGCCTCCTTCCCCCCCAACTGCCTCCTTCCCCCCCCAACTGCCTCCTTCCCCCCCCAACTGCCTCCTTCCCCCCCCAACTGCCTCCTTCCCCCCCCAACTGCCTCCGCCCCCCCCAACTGCCTCCAGCCCCTCCCCAACTGCCTCAGAGCCCCCCCCAAGCGCTCCGGCACCCCCCAAATGCCTATGTCCCCCCCCGACTACCTCAGGACCCCCCAAGTGCCCCGGGCCTCCCCCCCACTCCCTCGGGCCGCCCCCCCCGACTACCTCAGGGCCCCACCAAGTGCCTCGGCCCCCCCCCCCACTTCCTTAGTGCTTCCCCAACTGCCCCAACCCCCCCCCCCGCTGCTCCAGGCTGCCCCCCCCCCAGCTGCCTCAAGCCCTCCACTTCTGGCTCAGGGCTCCCCACTTCCCCAGAGCTCCCTCCCCCCACTGCCTTCCCCCCACCCAGCTGCCTCAGGGGGCCCCGCTCTGCCCCAGGGACCCCCCCCGGACTTGCCCCAGGGCCACCCTGATCTGCCCTGGACCCCCCCACTGCCCAGCCCGTGTCAGGACCGGACCGGGGGGCAGTGCTGGGGAGCCCAAGGGGGGTTTCCTAGGCCTGGTTTCGGTGGGGGAGACAGTGTCAGGTCCGGGGTACTTGTTTAGGGGGTGGGGGGGGTTAGTCTGCAGGCCCTGGGGCAATCGCTTGGGAGGGGGCAGTAGTCAGGGTCCCCGAGGCCCCATGCGGTACCAGTGCGTCAGGTCCAGACCTTGAGCCTGCCTGGGGGCTGTGGGGATGGGTGGTGGGGGCCTGGGGGCCGGGTACAGGGAGACCGGGAGGACCTGGGGGGTCTTGGAGCTGGGACTTGGGGGCCGGGAGGGAGTGGGAGGTATTGCGGGGCTGGTGTTGGGGGTTAGGAGGTCGTGGGCCTGGGGGCTGCGCGATGGGGGGTCTTGGGCCTGGCTGCTGTGGGGCTGGAGGGACCGGGCGACTGGAGGGTTTGGGGGGCCGAGCGGAAGATGAGGGCTGGATCCTGGGCGGGGAGGCTTGGGAGGCAGCGGGGAGGTTTGGGGGGCTGGGTGCTGAGGGCTGCGGGGTCCAGGGGCAGTGCAGAGGTCTGGGGGACGGGTTTGGGGGGGTGGCAGGGACACCTGGGGCTGGATGTTGGAGTCGGGGGCTCAGGGGAGGGAGGAGCTGGCAGCGGGGCTGCGGATTGAGGACAGGACCAGAGGTGGTACTGGGGGGGCTGGGGGTAGGGGCTGTGCTGGGGGTCGGGGGGGCAGGTTGGTGGGCACCAGGAGGTCAGGCTGGAGATCAGCAGGGAGGAAAGGTTTTGCAGGCCCGGGGGGCTGGGGGGGCGCAGGTGTGGGGCTCTGGCAGGAGAAGGGGTGGGGGTGACCAGTGCCCACCCTGGGGCAGGCAGGGGCCGTCCCTTGCCAGCCCGTGGGTGCTGCTTCTCTGATGTCCGTCTTGGTGGCAGGCCCCACGCGTGCTGCGTGGCTGCGCTCGGGGCGGCTGTCTCCGGGTGTACTGGGGTTGTGCCAGTGTTGCCGACACCGGTTTCTTCCCTGGTGCCAATCCCGTGGGGCGTGGGGAGTCCTCGCCCAGTGCCTGACGCCTGTCTCGCTCGCTCTCTTGTGGTGCCAGTCCAAGGGTCACGGCCAGGGAAGAACGTGCAGCTGACGGAGAACGAGATCCGGGGGCTGTGCCTCAAATCCCGGGAGATCTTCCTCAGCCAGCCCATCCTGCTGGAGCTGGAGGCGCCCCTCAAGATCTGTGGTGAGCGCTAGCTGGGCGACCCGCTGCCACGGCGAGCTGGGAGGCCCGGTGACGCCCCTGTGCTCCCCAGGGGTCACGCGTGGGCAATACTTGGGCCTGCCGCGGGGTGCCTTGGGGGGCCGTGGATCCCACTGACACCCCGTTCCCCCAGGGGACATCCACGGGCAGTACTACGACCTGCTGCGGCTCTTCGAGTACGGGGGCTTCCCTCCCGAGAGCAACTACCTGTTCCTGGGGGACTACGTGGACCGGGGCAAGCAGTCGCTGGAGACCATCTGCCTCCTGCTTGCCTACAAGATCAAGTACCCCGAGAACTTCTTCCTGTTGCGCGGCAACCATGAGTGTGCCAGCATCAACCGCATCTACGGCTTCTACGATGAGTGTGAGTGCTTCTGCCGGAGCCGTGTCCCTTGTGCCATGCCTGCGTGCCCATCGCCTGCGTGCCGTGGCATCAGCCGCGTCTACGGCTCCTGCGACGGGCGTGAGTGCCTGGGCCACCCTCGTGCCCGTGTGCCACCCAGCATCAACCCCATCGGCTGCTTCTCTGCCGAGGGGGAATGCCCTACGCCTGTCCCTGCGCCCCCTTGGTACCCCCGTGCCAACCACCCCATGTCATTGCCCCCCGCAGTCACAGCTGTGCCTGGGGGCACCCGGGCAGCTCTGGGTGCGTGACCTGGCGTGCGTGCCCACCCGTGGGCTCGCGGGGCAGCCCCAGGTGCCCGTGACCAGCCCCGTGGTTGGGGGCAGCCCCGGGGCGCCCGTGTCGCCCTAGGCGGCGGCGCGAGGCAGCCATGCCCACCTGCCTTACAGGCAAGCGGCGGTACAACATCAAGCTCTGGAAGACCTTCACCGACTGCTTCAACTGCTTGCCCATCGCCGCCATTGTGGACGAGAAGATCTTCTGTTGCCATGGAGGTGGGCACGGCCCTGCCCGGGCCTGGGGGCGCGGGGCGCAGACCCGGGCCTGGCCCTGCTGGGGCCGGGGGACACGGACCCGGGCTTGGGGGAAAGGGCCACCAGGGGCTGGAGGGGGCAATGGGCACTGCGCCAGGCACAGCCCTGCCGGGGCATCGGGGCACGGGGACACGGCCCTGTGGGCAGTGCCAGGGGTCAGAGGCCGTGGGGGGGTTATTTGGGGGGGGGGGGAGCCTGTTGCCCAGGAGGCAGGGCCTGATGCTGCCCCCCCCCCCCACCACAGGGCTGTCCCCCGACCTGCAGTCCATGGAGCAGATCCGGCGGATCATGCGCCCCACGGACGTGCCGGACCAGGGCCTGCTCTGCGACCTGCTCTGGTCCGACCCCGACAAGGACGTGCAGGGCTGGGGTGAGAACGACCGCGGCGTCTCCTTCACCTTCGGGGCAGAGGTGGTGGCGAAGTTCTTGCACAAGCACGACCTGGACCTCATCTGCAGGGCGCACCAGGTACTGGGCGGCAGCTGGGTCCTCGGGGCAGGCGGTTGTGCCCCGGGGGGGGGTATTTGGGTTGCTGAGGCAGGCGTTTGTGCGCCTGCTATTTGCCCCCCAAGGGCAGTGTTGGCTCTAGGGTCCGTCTGGACTCCACAGGCAGGGTTCCCAGGGAGGTATTTGCCCTCGGAGGGGAATGTTTGCCCCAGCAGGTGTTTGGGCTCTGTGTGGATATTTGCCCCCCTGGAGTGTTATTGGCCCTAGAGAGGTTGCCCGGACAGTACGTGGGCAGGATCCCTGCGGGTATTTGCCCCGCAAGGTGGTTCTTTGCCCCAAGGGGCATCTGGCTGAGCGCCGGCTCTGCTGCCCGTGCCAGGTGGTGGAGGACGGCTACGAGTTTTTCGCCAAGCGCCAGCTCGTGACACTCTTCTCGGCGCCCAACTACTGCGGGGAGTTCGACAACGCGGGCGCCATGATGAGCGTGGACGAGACCCTCATGTGCTCCTTCCAGGTGGGCTGGGGCCCCTCCGCGCCGGGGGGCTGGGGGCAGGAGGGGAGGGCGGAAGGGTCCCTGGTGTCTGCGGGGCTGGGGAGGGGAGGGAAAGGGGGGTGCTGGTGCATGCAGGGTTGGGGGGGGGCAAGAGGAGAAGTGGAGGGGCTCCCTGGTGCACGCGGAGTTGGGGGGCCAAGGAGAGGAGTTGGGGGGGCTGCGCAGCGCCCGCGAGGCAGGAGGGGGACCGCGGGGGGGCCCCGGGGGACGGGGGTGGGACGGGCGCCTGCAAGCCCTCCGCTCACCCCCTTCACCCCAGATCCTGAAGCCGGCCGACAAGAACAAGGGCAAATACGGGCAGTTCAGCGGGCTCAACCCCGCGGGACGCCCCGTCACCCCTCCCCGCAACTCCGCCAAAGCCAAGAAGTGAGCCGCGAGCCGCCCGCCCGCTGCCCACCCGCCGGGGGCACGGGGCCCGGCCTGGCGCCCGCGGGCCCCAGCCCTCCCCAGCATCAGGTTGCTTTTCTTTCAATTCGTTTTTTTATTTGTAATACCCCCCTCTTCCCCCCTCCACCCCCCCCCCCCCCCCCCGCCACACTCCACCATACCAAAAACGCCCCTCCAGGGCCGGCAATGCGAGGGGCGACTGGGGAAACTGTCCCCGAGATGGCAGTGGAGGGGGGGGGGGGCCAGAGGGTTTTTTGGGAATAAACTTGTAATGGGTCGTGGGGGGGTGCCTGTGTCTGGGGGCTGACGCTGGGGTTGTGGGGGGGGGGCATCGTGGTGCCTGGGCGCTGGGGGGGTGACGCTGGGGGTGGGGAGCCCCGCGCCCGCTTCACGGCTGCAGCCGTTTCGGAGGAACCCAGGTGTCCGGCCCGGGAGCGGGGGGGGAGGGGGGGGGGCCAGGCAGTGCCAGCTGCCGCGGCGGAAGGGCCCCGGGGCCGGCCCAGCTCCAAGCGCAGCCGTGCTTGCGGGCCGGGGGTGCCACGGGCGGCGCGGGGGGGGGGCCGGGGAGCTCGGCGCCGTCGGGGCTGTCAGTACTCGCCGTCGCTGTCCTCCGCCAGCACCTCCTGGGTCGGGGCCAGGCACGGCCCCCCCGGCGTCAGCACGGAGCCGAAAAAACAGCGAGCGAAACTGGGGGGAGAGACGGGGTTCAGGAGGGGACTTTGCCCCCGTGTGCCCCCCCCCAAGGCGTGCCCGTGCCCAGCCCAGACCTTTTTGTGAGGGGGTGTCCCTGGCACGGCTTCCTCTTCCTCCTCTTCCTCGGGCTCGCTGTGTGCTGGGCCAGGGGTGCGCAGGGGGAAGGTGGGGCTGGGGGGTGCCCCGGAGCCCCCCTCGTAGGCACTGGTTTCCATGGCAATCATGTAGGATTCAAGATCGTCCGCGAAGTCATCCGCAGGGGTGGGCAATTCAGAGGCACTGTGGTGGGGAGAGGGCGAGTGATGGCAGCAGAGGGAAACCTGTTGACTCTGGTCCCTACTGATGGAAGGCTGGGCAGGGACTGCCGCCCTCTTCGAGGCCGGGAGGGGGCACTGCCCGCTTCCTTGTGCCCTGGCCCTGCTTACCCGTTGGCCGTGGGTGATTGCGAGATGCTTTCCGGATCCGAGAGGGTGGCCAGGACCAGGTGCACTTCCAGCAGGGGGTCATCCAGGGTGAACACGGCTGGCCTGGGGGCACAGAGGCCTTGAGGCCGGGCACGGGAGCGCAGGGGGCTGCCGCGGGGCCTGGTCCTACCTGCCGGGTGCGTCGTAGTGGATGGTGAGGGGCAGATTCGAGGCTTCGGCGAAGGTCAGGAGTCCCTGTGGGGGGGCGCAGAGGAGGCTGAGGTAGGCAGAGGGATAAACTGGAGCGTCCCGGGATAAAGGGGGGGGGCCCAGGGCAGGGGCTCACCCGAAACTCCTTGAGGCAGAAGGTGATGCAGGTCCCTGGGGCCACGGCCACCTCCTGGAACTCGTCCTCGGCCAGCCACAGCTCCGTCACCATCGTCCTGCCCGGCTCTGGGGGGGGGGGACGGGGACGGGATCAGGGGGTCGTGCTGGTGCCCTGGCCCGGGGCGGCGGGCGGACGCTGCCCGCCAGGCATCACGGCTCACCCTTCTCATCCTCCACGTAGTTTCGGAGGCTGATCTTGCCCCCGGGGCCGGCGCTCAGCGTCACCTCGGACAGCGTCGCGGGGAAGTGGACCACGGCCTCGGCCAGCACTCTAGGGGGTCGTGGCGTGTGGGGCTGGCGGGGGCGCACACGGGGAGCTGGGGGCCCCGTGCCAACCCCGGGACCTACAGGGCCAGCCCTGCCCACCAGCAAGCCCCTTTCTGTCCCATGTGTCCCCCCCCCCAGTCCCTGCGCCATGTCCCCACCCATCCCAGTGCCACCCTGATCCCTGCTCCACATCCCTCACCCATCCCAGTGCCACCACTATCCCCACCCCATGTCCCTCACCCATCCCAGTGCCACCCTGATCCCCACCCCATGTCCCTCACCCATCCCAGTGCCACCCTGATCCCCATGCCATGTCCCCCACCCATCCCAGTGCCACCCCCGGTTTTGTCCATGCCCATCCCAACACCATCTACAAACCCCTTCCTCTGCCCGGAGTGGTGCCACCTCTGATCCCGGTGTCACATCGCTCCGGTGCCAGCCTTGTCCGCCTGTGCCACCACTGCTCCCTGCGCCTCCCGGTTCTCTGCTGTCGTTCCCCCACCGCCCCAGCCCCGCTCTGTCCCTTGCCGCCCCCCAGCCGCCCCACTCACCGGGCTGGGGCGCAGAGGCTGTTGGCGCACTGCCGCGTGCTGAAGACGGCCTGAAGCCGCTCGCACTCCTGGAAGGCCAGGTTATGGGTCTTGGTGACACCTGGCACGGAGGGCGTGGGCTTAGTGGGGCAGGGGTGGCTTTCCCCCCCCCCCCGGCCGCCCCACCTGCGGCACTCACCGTACTTGCAGTGGAGCTGCACGACCAGGCGGCTAGCCTGCGGCTTGAGCAAGATGAGGCACTTCCCCACCGTCTTCTCCAGCGAGGGCAGCGACCGGAAGATGCTCAGGAAGGACTGCAGGCAGAGGGCAGACGCGTGGACCCGCTGCCCTGTGCTGCCACCCCCCGTGGCTGCAGAAGGAGCGGGACCCAAACGGGGACCCGCAGGCGCGCGGGCTCCCGGCGCCCGCTGCCCGGCCGGGGTACCTTCATGAGGACTTTGCAGCGGAAGTGCTGCCCGGCGCGCGGGGGGCTGCCCCTTTCGTAGAGCTGGAAGAAGAGGGGCACGAAGAGGAAGGAGGCGAAGGCAGAGCGCGAGGAGTTCACGGCCCGCAGGGACAGCTGGGGGGGGGGGGGGGGGGGACACAGACCGCCCGTCACCATAGCGATGCCTGACCGGCCCCTCGCGTACCCCGCCGGTCCGCCCTGCCCCGTCCCAGAGGAGACCCCCGAGCCCCGCGGGGACGCCCCGGGACAGACCGGGAGCCCCGTGGGTGCGCCCCTTACCCCGTTCTCGGTGGGCTCCAGGTAGAGCTCGTCCCCGATGCGGGACAGGGAGTGCACGGCTTTGCCGAGGACTGGGGAGGCACAGGAGAGCGGGGGGGGGGGGGTGGTGAGACGGGCTGAGCGCCCCCAGGCCCCCGCGGGGCAGGGCCCAGCCCCATCCCCAGCGCCGCCCCGCTCACCTTTCACGTTGCCTCCCGTGATGACGCACCTCATGGCGCAGGGGAGCCCGTGGCTGCTGCTGCCGTCACCGGGCCCGGGCCGGGCTCAGCGCTGTGGACCGGGACGGGGATGGTGCCAAGCGCTGGCACCGATGGGCTCCAGCCCGGCCATGGACCATCCCTTGGCTCCGCCCCTCCCGGCCACACCCTGCTTTGCTCCGCCCTAGGCTCAAGCCCCGCCCCCCCTCCCGGCGGACCCGGATGGCAGCGCCCACCGTCCTTCCCCCCAGCACCCGGGTGGTTGCACCCCCCCCCCCGGCGGATCCGGATGGTTGTGCCCATACCCCCTCCCCCCGCCCAGCGCCCGCATGGTTGCACCGCCAGCCCCCAGGCGGTTGTCCCTCCTCCCCCCCCCCGCCCCGGGAGCACCGAGAAGATGGCGCCCACCCTCCCCTCAACGGCCCCTCGGAATGGTCTCATCCACCCGCCCCCCCCCCTGCGGCCCCCAGTGGTTCCTCCCTCTTCCCCTCACCGCCGCGCCGGCTTCTTCCCCGCTCTTGCGCGCCGCCCTCACTCGTTCTCTTCCCATTGGGCGGACGCCCGTCTCTGCCCCGCCCCCGCGGGCGGCCTATTGGCTGGCTCGGCCACGTGAGCGCCCGAGTGGCTCCCGCTGCCCTCCGTTCTCGCGCCAGGCGTCGCCTCACGTGACGCGGGGGCGGAGCCTCTCCCCCCCACCATCCGCTCCCAGCGCGGTTGGGCTCGGCGCCGCGCGCGCAGGCGGGCCCGCCTTCTGCCGCCTCGCCATTGGGCGGGAGAGCACAGGACTCACTGAGGATTGGAGGGGGAGTTTGAGCGACATAGCCGCTAGCCAATAGGGCCTCGACTACAAGAGGCGGGCCAGGGGCTGAGCGTGCTCCCCTCAGAGAGTCCTCCGGCAGTGAGCGTGGCGGGGTCTGTGGCCGGTGTCCAGGTCGGTGGGGTCCCTGCCACCTCCAGCCCTGCCCTTGGGCCCGGCCTGCCCTTCCCTGGGCCCCTGGCTTTGGGCTCTGGTCTGCCCTCCTTCCCTTCCTGCGACCATGCGCAGCTCCAGGCCCCTAGCCTGACCCCTGGCCTTCTGCCATGTCCCTACCTCATCACCTGGCCCTGGCCCTCCCCCGAGTCCCTGCCCCACCTGCATATCCCTGGCCCTCCCCCGAGTCCCTGCCCCACCTGCATATCCCTGGCCTGTCCCCTGGCCCTCCCCCGAGTCCCTGCCCCACCTGCATGCCCCTGACCCTCCCCTGTGTCCCTGCCCCACCTGCATATCCCTGGCCCTCCCCCGAGTCCCTGCCCCACCTGCATATCCCTGGCCCTCCCCCGAGTCCCTGCCCCACCTGCATATCCCTGGCCCTCCCCCGAGTCCCTGCCCCACCTGCATATCCCTGGCCCTCCCCCGAGTCCCTGCCCCACCTGCATATCCCTGGCCTGTCCCCTGGTCCTCCCCCGAGTCCCTGCCCCACCTGCATATCCCTGGCCTGGCCCCTGGCCCTCCTCCGAGTCCCTGCCCCACCTGCATATCCCTGGCCTGTCCCCTGGTCCTCCCCCGAGTTCCTGCCCCACCTGCATATCCCTGGCCTGGCCCCTGGCCCTCCTCCGAGTCCCTGCCCCACCTGCATATCCCTGGCCCTCCCCCGAGTCCCTGCCCCACCTGCATATCCCTGGCCCTCCTCCGAGTCCCTGCCCCACCTGCATATCCCTGGTCCTCCTCCGAGTCCCTGCCCCACCTGCATATCCCTGGCCCTCCCCTGTGTCCCTGCCCCACCTGCATATCCCTGGCCCTCCCCCGAGTCCCTGCCCCACCTGCGTGCCCCTGACCCTCCCCTGTGTCCCTGCCCCACCTGCATATCCCTGGCCTGGCCCCTGGCCCTTCTCCGAGTCCCTGCCCCACCTGCATGCCCCTGACCCTCCCCTGTGTCCCTGCCCCACCTGCATATCCCTGGCCTGTCCCCTGGCCCTCCCCCGAGTCCTTGCCCCACCTGCATATCCCTGGCCTGTCCCCTGGCCCTCCCCCGAGTCCCTGCCCCACCTGCATGCCCCTGACCCTCCCCTGTGTCCCTGCCCCACCTGCATATCCCTGGCCCTCCTCCGAGTCCCTGCCCCACCTGCATATCCCTGGCCTGGCCCCTGGCCCTCCCCCAAGTCCCTGCCCCACCTGCATGCCCCTGGCCCGGCCCCTGGCCCTCCTCCAAGTCCCTGCCCCACCTGCATATCCCTGGCCTGGTCCTGGCCCTCCTCCAAGTCCCTGCCCCACCTGCATATCCCTGGCCTGGCCCCTGGCCCTCCTCCAAGTCCTTGCCCCGCCTGTGTGCCCCTGACCTGGCCCCAGCCCTCCCCTGAATCCCTGCCCTGCCTGCGTGCCCCTGGCCCTCCCCCAAGTCCCTGCCCTGCCTTTTAGGCCTATGGCCTGATCCCTGTCCCTCTTCCATGTCCCTGCCCCATCTCTAGCTCCATGGCCTGGCCCCTGCCCTTCCCCCATGTCTTTGCCCCATCTCTTAGGCCCCTGGCCCTCCCTCACGTCCCTGTCCCATCTTCAGGCCCGTAGCCTCTTCTCTGGGTCTTTGTCCTGACCCCCATGTCCCCCAGCCCTAAGTGTGCCCTCTTGGTCCTTCCTTGGGAGTCCTGACCTGTCCCTGGTCCCTCCCCAGGGTCTCTCTTCTGCTTCCGGCCACCCAGCCTGCCGCCACACCTCTCCTAGGACGGCCCCTATGCCCCTGGGATCCCCAGGCTGTCCCCAGGCCTCTCCCAGGGTCCGTGTGCCATCTCCTATGTCTTGTGGAGCCCAAGCCTGTCCCGCACCTCCCTGCAGGACCTCAGCCTGCCTCTCCATGCTCCCAGGGAAATGCCCCCTTTCCTGCCTCTTGGATGCATCCTGCTGGGGCTCTGGTTGCCCCAATCTCCCTATAACAGCCAATCCTTCAATCTCCTGCCAAGAGCCAGGATTCCTACGTTCAATTTCCCTCACGCCACCCTCCATCAGATTTACTCTTTTCTCTTTTTCCCTTCTGCTCCCAAGAGCTCCCTCCCTCGTCCCAGCCTCCCTCCTTCTCCTCCTGAAGCCCTTCCCTGGACCTTTCTTGCCCCAGCTCTGCCCCAGGCGGTACCCTGCGAATTGACGTGGTGGGCCCCGTTGTGTTAGTAGCTGGCCTTTGCGTGACCGCGAGTACACGGCGCTCGCGCGCGGTGCTTTCCAGTGCCCAGCGTTGGCCTGCGTTTGTGGGGTTAAAGAAGGGCTTGAGCTTCCCACACGAGGGCGCGCAGTAGCTGGTGGAGCTGTCCCAGCTCCAAGCCCTCTCCGGAGCCAGGTGTTTGGGGGCCCCCCCTTCCCACTGCTGGCTGGGGCAGGGGCTCCTCCCAGCCTCAGGTCCGCAGCCGCAGCGGGCAGCCGTGGTCGCTGCTGGTGGCTGTGCGGGTCGGAGGTGCCGTGGGGCTTGCTGAGCACCGTGGTCCTGGCGTGCCGCTGCCTCCTGGGAGGCTGGCTGAGAGGCTGGCTGGGTGCTTGGACGCGTAGGGGTGCTGGAGCGGCGTTTATAACGGTTAACGGTCTCTCCGTCCCACAGGCGCTGCCAGGTCTGCTTTGAGCCGCAGCAGGACGCGTGCGCGGGGACCCAGAGGCTCGTACCTGTAGGGTCGGAGCCGCGTCCGAGGCGGCCGCGGGTATGAAACTAATAACGCTAGGTAACTGGTCCTGCTGGGGAGGCTGGGCGGAAGGGGAGCTTAGCAACTTGTTTTTCTCGTAACGGGCAGCCAGCCCAGAGCGACTTACTCTCAGGTTGGGGCCTTGAGGGAGGCCGGGGGATCTGGTTGTGAGAAACTCGATTTGCGCTCGCGTCGAGGTCCTTGAGCAGGTCCCTCCTCCTGGGCTCGGTGGCTGTTAAACTGCGCGGAAGCCCTTGACGAGGGGCCCCGGCCCGCGCCGCCCGCCTGGGCGCCTCCGCGCCGCCTGCGGAGCCGGGTCTGGCACCTGAGCCGTGGCACGCGCGAGGCCGGGGGGCTGAGAGGGGGAGGCCGGGAGGGGGCCCGCAGTCCCTCTTCCGCGGTCGCCGTCCTTGAGCGCGTGGCCGCCGTGGCCTCCCCTGCTCTTCTCCGTCCCAGGTTTGCACGCCTGGCGTTTAGAGCCCTCCTGGAACCCCCCGCCGTAGGTGCGGCCTGGGCAGCCGCGATGTTTCGGGGCTCGGCAGCGCGGCCGCTCCGGGTACACAAACTTCTGACCTCTGCCGGGGCCGCTCTGCGGGCCAAGCCACGTGTGTGCGACTGGCGCTTGGACCACAGGCAGGGTGGCTCGGGGGACTTCCAGGCCTGCCTTGGCCTGGGCTCGGGGTCTAAGCCCCTGGGGACGCACTGTGCTCTGCCTCCCTGTGCCCCTGGGGTGAGCGCTGGCTACTGGCCCCTTCCTCCCGGGGGAGGAGGAGGAGGAGGAGGAGGGCCAGATCGTGCGCGAGCGTCCGTTCCAGCTCTTGAACGGCAGCCGGGCTCCTCCAGAGCAGGCGTCCCCAGGAGGGGCTCTGGCCTCGGGGCTCGGCGTTTTATGGGGCTGCGGATAGGACGCAGCTGGCTGCAGTCGTGACAAACACACCTCGGCGGTGGCCAAAGCCGCGTGCGCCCCTGCCTCTTCCGCGACCGCCGCGGTGCAGCGCTGGCTAGGCCCCAGGGAGCAGGCTGGATACGGGCTGGCGGCCGGAGCCTGGCGGCCCTCTGCGAGGCCGGGGAGGCTCCAGAGCCCCTGGGCTCAGCCTGCGCCTCGTTAAACGGGGCCAGGCCTCTCCCAGCACGTCCCCCGGGGTCGCGGGGACCCTCGCTCCTCCTGCGGGAGGTGGGCACGGTGCTGCTCCGAGGCTCGGCTCTTGCCCCTCGGCTAGCGACCCTGGGGACCGTCTCCCGGCGCCGACGGCTTCCCGCTCCCCCGAGAGCCCCGCTTCCTTCCTGGAGCGGCAGCCGGAGCACATGGCGCCGTGCCCTCGCCCAGTGGCGCGGCGAGACGGACGGCCACAGCTGGGCTCCGGCTTCGCTGCCCGCCGTGCCCGGCAGGGGGGGACAGGCGCCCACCGCCGCCGCCGCCGCGCCGGGCCACCGCCGAGCCGAGTGTCTGCTCGGTGCTCGGAGAAATCCCTTGGCTGAGGCCCAGCGGAGTCGCGGGGGATCCCCTCGGAGACGGGAGGGGACGGTGCCCTGGCTGCCCAGCCTCAGGCCTCCGAGGGGCTCCAGGCGACTTGGGGGGGGAGGGGGGCAACGGGGTGAAAACGCTCCCCTGCGCGGGGCTCTCTGCCTCTGCCAGCCTGGGCAGCGCTGCTGCCCCCAGCTCCGGGAGCGCTGAGCTCCCTCCTGCCTGCAAGGGGCTGCGGGGCAGCAGCGCCGGGGATGTCGGCGCCGCTCGGGGCGGGAGGACGGTGCAGGACGGGGAAGTGGGGGCCGCAGGTAGGAGCGCGGGGGGGTGGGGGGGGCCGTGGCGAGGCCGGGCCCGGGCAGGCAGCGAGCAGCCCGCTGCAAAGGTCAGCAGTGGGAGGCCGGGCTGGCGGCGGCGCCGGCGGAGGGCGAGCGGACGACTCACTCACGCGGCCCCGGCTGCGCCGAAGGTGAGGTCAGCCGCCCACGGCGCTTCCCGTGACGCGGCCCCGGAGCGGGCTGAGGCAAGAGGGCTTTCTCGGCCGCGAGGGCACGGCAGCCTGCCGGCACCGGCTGGCCCGGCGGAGCCCCTCGCCCGAGGGGGTCCGCTCCCCCGCCGGTACGTGGGGACAAGCGGAGGCCCTGGCGTGCCTGGCTGCGGCTCAGCGCTGCCAAAACTGGCTCGGGGCTCTCTGCCCGCCTGACCTGCCCCTGCTTTGTGCCGTGGCCCCAGGACGTGCCGCTCCTGTTGGGGGGAGCGCAGCCGCCCGGGGGCACGGCGGGGGCTCTGCCTTGGCGCCGCTGCCTGGCAGGGGCTTGCGTGGTGCTCTCCAGATGAGGAGAGGGGTGTTGGATTGCCAGGGAAGCCGGGAGGCAGCCGGGGAGGACGGTACAAGCTGCGTGGCGGCGGCGGGGGGGCCTCACGCTCACGTTGCCGCCGTCGCTGGGCTGTCGGTTGTTTGCGGGGTCTGACACGGTGTTGGGGGGCTCAGCAGGGCCTGCCGGCCGCGGCTCCCTGACCCCTTTCCCACCTGCCCCGGCAGCGAGGGCACAGCGAGGGTTTCGAATGCGATGCCCTCTCTGCGGTCCGGCGGAGGGAGGGATCCAGGCCTCTGTCCCCCTGCCACCAGCGCTGTCCCCAAGCCCCTTATCCTGGGGGAGGGCAGGGCCACCTGCACCCCCTGCCCGAACAGCCCTTTTTATTGCGTCCGCCCTGTCCCAGGTGGTGCCGAATGGGCCGGACTGGCGCTTTCTTAGCAGGCAGGGACGCCGGGCAGCCCTGGCCCCGGGCTGGCTGCTGCCACTCCTGCAGCTCTGGCTACGCCGCGGCGGGCTCTGGCCGCCAGGAGCCCCCGGGGACTCGAATGTGTCTTTTCCCAACTGCTCGAAACTACTGGGGGGGGAGTTGTTTGCTCGGAGGGGAAACCAGATACCCTGCACCGCGCCAGGGGGAGAGCAGAGCGGAGCGGAGCGGAGCGGAGAGGCCGGCCCCACGCTGCACGGGCAGGGGGTCGCGGGCAGGCGTGGAGGTGGAGACCCCTTCCACCGCGCGGCCAGCGCCGTCGGGGAGCCGAGGTGGCCTGTCCTCGGGCGAGCCGGCCCGGCCAGGGTGGCCTCAGCGCCCCGAAAGCGAGGCGGTCTGCGTCTCGGGGCTAGGCGGCACCCCTGCAAGGGCCGCCGTGCCGCCCTCCCCGGAGCTTTCGCCGCAAGTGCTGGGGCAGCTCAGTCCTGCAGCGGTGAGGTGTGTGTGTGGGGGGGGGGGTCCATCTGCTGCTTGGCCTCTCTCCTCGTTGTGGCTGCTGGCACCCCCAAAACGAGCGCCGCGGAGGTTTTTCATCTCCGGCGGCTCGCTGCACGCGTTTGCAGGGCTCCCGCGGCGGCATACTGCGTCGCGTCCTTCCCGGCAGCGTAAGGAAGCAAGCGAGCGGCGGCATCGCTTGGGCTGCACCGAGGCACCCGCCGCCCGGGTCGCGCTCTCGGGGCGCGGGCGCCGCGGTACGGGGAGGAAAATTCCCCATCTTAACCAGGCTGCGACCTGCAGGCGGATCCGGAGCAGCCCTGGGACGGGATAACACGCGCGAATGTGCAAGACTTACGTGCTTAATCGCGTGTTTGACAAGAAACCCACTCCTTCAAACCAATAAATTATCCCGGTACCTTTGCAGAACTGCCTGTGTGTCAGTGCCGGGCTTGCAGCCACAGTTGCGCCTGCGGGGGGGAATGGAGGCTCCCTTAAACCTAGTTTTGGTGGGTTTGGTATGGAGGCGATATCCGCATGGATGCAGGGAGAGGCTGGTCTTGCACTGAATAGGGCACTCACTGCTCCGGACCCCGGAGAAAGCTGAAAGGACTCGATTTCTGCCAGTTTAAAAAAAAAAAAAAGAAGAAGAAGGAGTCGGGGGTTTTCAGACCTGCTCTGGGCGGGGGGCTGGAGTGGAGACGAACCCGCCTTTTACCTCCCGGCCCTTCCAGGCGCTCTTAAACCGCTGAGCGACGGCGGCCAGCGAGCGAGCGCCTTTGTTTTAAACAAAGCTTTTCGGGGAAGCTCGCAAAAGTGAGGACGTTTCCCCCCCGGCCGCAGAAGGAGCCGCTCTGGCTTCCCCTTCCCGCGGCGTGGAAACGCCGCTCGCCGCGCTCGGCGGCACCCGCTTACGAACGCGGGTCACAAAGGGGAAGGATTTGGGACGGGCTGACTGCGTTTCCCCGGGCGGCAGATCAAACCCACCCTCCCTGCCCTTGCTGTGGAAAATGCAAATATTTAGCAGCGCGAATAAACAGAGTTTTACGCCGCGCTCGGCTCTTCAGGTTTGCCATCGCTCCCCCTTACCCGCTCTAATAATTCCGGCCACTTTATTTGAAATGCAAAGTTTATTTCCAGAGCTCTCGCAGGCACCGGAGCAGAGTTTGTCCTAATCAGGGGAGGTTAATTGAAAACAAACCGCCTTTTAGCTCTCGCGCTGTACAAAAATAAACGCTGGAGCTCGTGGGGCTTTGAGGCGACGGTCCCGGGCGGGGGGGCGCAGCGCCGAGGCTCACGCGCCGGGCTCCCTCCCCGTCTCCGCGCGTCCGAAGCGGCTGGCGAGAGCCGTAGCGGGGAGGGAAGGCTGGGGCGCCGGGGGGGGCGCGGGGGCCGCCCCCTTAGCAGCGCCCGGCGGGGACGCAGCGATGCCCCCGCCGCCGTGCCCCGAGCCCACCAGGCTCTAACAGCCCGGAAATGCTCCCGGGGGCCGCTCCCCGGCGTTCCCTGCCGGACGCGGGCTCGGGATGAGGGGGGCAGCGTGTGTGCCTTTGGCAAGTTTTTCACCTGCTTTAGGAGGGAAACCTTCCTTTCGTTTCGGCGCCTGGACTCGGATAACCTTGCCGTAACGCGAGCTTTCAGCCGTGCGCGGGCAGAAAGGTTTCTTCCCCCGGATCCCGCCGAGCGGATGGGAGCCCCGGGGTCGAGGCTGACCCGGCGGCGGCGGGAGCTGGGTGCTGAGTCACGGCGCGCCGCTGAAAGGGGGCTCTGATGCCTGCTGCTGGCAGTGAATCACGCCGGAGCCCCCCACGCGCCCAAGGCGAGAATGAATGAAAAAGGCTGAAAAGCCCCAAAGTCGTGAACTTTAGCGGGAAGGGGGCAGGGAGCGGGACCCGGCGCCCCCGACGGCGCTGGGCTCGGCGTGCCGCGAGGCTGCACTCACCCCTCCGTCCCCGGTGGCCGTCGCTGGGCGAAAGGCTCGGCGGGCTTAGTCACCTGCCGGGAGCCACCGGCGGCTCCCGGCGGCTTCCTCTGCCCCCCGCTCCGGAGGCAGGGACGGCAGTGAGCCGAGCCGCCTTCCCGCCGGGGTGGCAGCCCCGGGGACGCGGGGCTGAGCTGCCCGCCGTGCTTCCCAGCCCAGCCGCTGGCATCTGGGCTGGGGCAAGGGCTGCCTCGGAGCCGGGGTGGGCTCGTTTTCCCCCTCTGGGAAAACCCTTTTCTTTCCAGTCTGAAATGGGAAGAAGGCAGAAAGGGGGGAGGGGGCTGGACGTGCCAGAGGAGAGGCTAACACAGCCTCCGTCTGCCTGTCTGTCCGTCCCGCCACCCTCCTGCCTGCCTCCTCGCACCAACTCTGTCCTGCCTCCCCTCCTCTTGCTCCCCGTCTGTCTTTGCCTGCGTGTTTCCATCCCTCCGTCTGCCTCTCTCCGCCTCTCCCCCCTTCCACCTCTGCCCCAGCCCCCCCTGCCCGGCCGCGGCTGGGAGGCAGGGTGGCACCCCGCGCCCCCCCCCCCCCCCCCCCGCCCCAACCTTGCTGCGGGGCGGCGAGAGGAGCCAATCTGCTCCACCTCGCCCCTCTCCCTCGCCGGACCCCCCTCGGGGACCGGGCTCTCGGCTTGTGGTTACGGCTTTACACGTCAGGAGGAAAAAAAAAAAAACGCGAGGGCTAGAGACTACCCTCACCGAACCCAAACCCTCACCAAACCCGAAGTGAGTGGGACTGGCAAATGGGATTATTAATCCTGGCCAAAAATACAGGACCGCAGACTGTGCGCAGCCCCCTCGGAGCGAGGCAGCGCTAAGCCACACACCTACCTACCTACCTACCTACCTACCTACCGTCAAGGGCTGCTGGTCCTGAGGGTAGCTTGGGCTTCCCCACATGGATTTCCGAGCAGGTAGGAGACCTCCGCGCCTCCCGCAGCCTCCCCTCCGCCGGGGCGCAGCCGCCTGCCCGCGGCATCCCTTCCCCTCCCGGCACCCCTCCGCCCCAGCGCCTTCCCCAGCAAAGCCGCTAACAAAAGCCTCGCAGGAGCCGGCGTCCGGGGGGGGTGGGGGAATTGCCCCTCCTGCCCCCGGCTGACAGGGCTGGGGGGATCTCCCTTCCCTTCGCTTTTTTCCCTCTGCCCCGGAGTTTTTAGCCGAGCCGGGAGTTAGCTCAACACCTCCCTACCTTTGCCCAAAGCTGGGGACCCTGTGGGGGGAGGCTGGGGGAGAGGGAGGAAAATGAATGGAGCCTGCCCTTGTGTACAATTGCATCAAATACATTCTTGAAAGCAACCTGGTTCTGCTTAACACTTGAATTTCGAAAAAAAAAAAAAAAGGAAAAAAAAAAAAAGGAGGCAGCAGCTTGGAGAGAGGGTGTATGCGAGCTCGCGTTTTTTTATTCTTGCATTCCTGGACACCAATCAAAAGAGCAAATCAAGGGAGGTGGAAGGGGGAAAGGCAGCGAGCGAGGGAGCCGGAGCGTGGTGCAAACCGTGCACACACTCACACACCAAAAAAACACAGCCCAGACGGCTTTTTCCACCTAACACCCAAGCAAACACAAACCAAAACAAATAGGGAGAGGAAAAAAAAAACCCCGAGCGAGAGCGCGTGAGCGAGAGCCAGGGCAGAAGAGAGCAGGCAGGCTTCGCCGTCCGCTTGGGGCTCGGGGCTTAGAGCAATAGCTAACCCCAAGTTTGGGCGCCTCTCGCCCCCTCTGCGCCTGCCTTCCCCCACCCCAACCCCACACCCTGACTCTACTATGCTAAATGTTGCTGGGGAGATTTCAGGTAAGACCAAGCGGCTCGACTCTTTTGGCAGGGGCCGGGGGTAGGGGCGGGGGGCTGGCTGTGCGTGGCGTGGTTTTCTTTTCCGAGCCACTGCTGATTTTAATTTGATTTGATTAAAACGTCTGTCTGGCTTTGGGATTGATTTAAGACTTCCCCCCCCCTCTGTTTTTTTTTTTTTTTCCCTTTCTCTCGTTCCCTCTTTTCCATGCATGTTTGTGATTACCAGGGAGGGAAACGCTGCTTAGCACGGAGAATTAAAATCCAGGACTGACAGAGGGGAGGAAAATGAAAGTCACTGGGATTTGGGGGCAGGAAGAGCTATTTTTTCTGCCCATGGTTTGGTTTCGGGGCTTGTCTCGGTGCGAGGGAATGCGTTTGCTGATCCGCGATCGGCTCTTCCCGGACACGGCAGCTTGGTTTCGGGGTGCCGGGGAAATGCCCCTCTGCGGAGGGGGCCGGCTCCCCCCGCGGTGTCGGCGTCGGCGGCCCCGGGGTCCGGCTGCCTGCGCTGGGCGGCTTTGTTAGCCCGGTCCCGGCGGCCGGACCCGCGACGGAGCCGCCGCGGGGGCCCGGAGCAGAGCCGGAGCGGTTTGCAGGGCAGGCTGGCCCCGCGACACGGAGAGGGACGTGCCGGCAGCGCGGGGTTCGGGGCTGCCTCGCGTGGAAAGGACGGGGAAAATGTTGGAAAACAACCCTTAAAAGGTCAAACTGTGGGCGCTCCCGGCCGCACTCGGCAGAGGATCCCCAGGCCGGCGCAGGGCCACGGCCAGGAGCGCTCCCCTCCTCGATGGAGTCGGGGCTTGGAAAATCACGACGTTTGCGCTGGTTTTTGTTCCACCTCTCGAGGTGCTGGAGTGACTCAGGAAGGGCAAAGTGGGGAAAGCGGTGGAGAACCGGAAAAGCGAGGCCGGGAGACCTAACGGCTCCATCTCCTCTCTCCCCCTCGCTCTTTATCCCTCTTCCTCTCCCCCTTCCCGGCTGCCTGCCGAGGGCTGGGCAGACGTGGCCGGCGAGCCGTGGCACCGCCGCCGTGTCCCCGTCCGAGGGCAGGGAGCCGCCTGGCCTGCGCGCCGGCCCCGCAGGAGCTCGCTGGCCGGCCGGCCGGCTCCGCGCTCGCTGGCTGCGGCCGCTCTTGGCCCGCGGTCCAGTGCGAGGCAAATCTCTGGGCGGACGAAGGAGGGAGAGCGGAGACGGCAGAAGGAAGCGGAGCAGTGTATGGAGGGAGGAGTGGGAAGGGGCAAGTGTCTCGCACGCTTCCAGCCGGCCCGGCCCGGCTCCCCGCCGGAGGGTCGCTGCGGCCCGGCAGCGTCCGAGCCCTTTCGGCTCCCGCGCTGCTCGGGGACGCTCGCTGCTGACAGGAACCGCTGTCCCCGGCTCCTATTTAGCAGGCTGTGCGAGGGCACGGTCCCCGCGCACATCTGGGCTGCATTAGCCCCAGCTTGAGAGCAGCCTCCAAAGGGAAATGCGGAGGGCTCTGCTTACAGGGCTGGGCTGGGGGAAGATTTATGCCCTGCTAAGTGGCACGTTTCTTCATAAATCAACCCCCTTCCCCGCTCGTACCTGCCCCGACCGCCGGGCAAACTCCCTTCCCTCCTCCCGTGCCGCCCGGGGGCACGCGCGGCGCAGGCGGCTCCCGTCCACGTTAGCGCTGCCAGCACCCCCGTGCCAGCCGGCACGCGCGCACGTGGCACAGCCTGGCGCGCACAGGCGCACGCCGTCCCCTCGCCCGGCCGGCGCTCGCCAACGCAAACGCCCCGGCAGGCGCGTCGGGATGCGCTAGCTCCCGGCTGCGGGCACCCATGCAGGACGGGGCGTCCGGGCCGCCGCTGTCCCTGCTCGTGTCGGCAAGCCGCGAGCCCGGTAGTGCCACATCCTGGGGCCCCTGGGTGACACCGGGCCTGCGGGTGACACGTGCCTGACTCGGCCAGGACATCGGGAGAAGAGGCTCGGCCGGCAGAGCCCTCCCCGCTCCCCCGGGCTGCGAACAGCACAGGGGGCTCTCCCCAGCCGGCACGGCCAGCCAGGTGGATCCGTGCCTGTCCGAAGCCTATCCCAGCCGGGCAGCGTCCCCGCAGCACCGCTGAGGCTGCCTGTCCTCGGAAGGGCGCCAATGCCAGCTTGACCCCGGCACAGGTCCCATCCACCCCACCAGCACCCCGCAGCTCCCGCTTGGAGCCGGCAGCCGTCGCTGCCAGCCTGGGCTTGGCCGTTTCCGCTGCAGCCCGGACAGGGGCCGGCGTGCGTTTGGCACCGGCTTTTCCCTGCCCCTTCCGCTGGTCTAATGAAAGATCCCACAAATCTCGCTGCGCCTAAGTGCGGGTGCCCGGCAGATGCTTCGCCGACTGCCGCCGAGGCCCCCGAAGCGAGGCGAGATGCCCTGCACGGGCTTGCGGGTAGCAGCCGGTGCTCACGGGCTCCGCGCGCGCCCGGGTCCGGTGCCGGGTGCCGACCCCCCCGGCAGCGCCGTGCTCGGCGGGACGCCTGCGTGGGGCTTGGGAGGCCGCTGCGCCAGGGCGGACGGGTCTGGTTGGGATTAGGGGCCTGCGCCCCCATCTCCGGTGGGGGTGTTCGCCTGGAGCCGGATGGGAAATCCAGGCCCAGCTAATTACGGCCGCGCTGGAGTCTCCCGTGTGCGGATGCATTTATAAACACACGGAGGAGACAGGATGTAAACACTCAGCGCGCGGGCTGCGAGCGCATGCATGGCCGGGGGGGGGGACGGGAACGCGGGGCCACGGTCCCCGGCGCACACCCACACGCTCCCCGTGCGTGGCCGGCTCGCACGCCCAGCCGCGGCGGCGTGCCAGCTGCCGGGGACGGCGGCTGGCGCCCTCGCACGCACCGGCCCCGCTCCCGCCAGCGGCAGAGGCTTGGTGCTCCGCCGCTTTTCCGGCGCAGGCGGAGAGGGTGGTGGCAGGGCCGGGGCGGGGTGGTCCCCCCGGCTGGCCGGCCGGCGGGCCGCGACGGGTTAATAACCCCTCGCGCGGCCGGAGTGGGAGCCGGTTCCCCCGCGCTGGTTGCTGTTGCGTCTGGCTGGGCGTCCGTGTTGTGTTTATGGAGAATCAAAATACAGCGGCCGCCAAAAATAACAGCCGCAGACATATCAAGGGCGTTTCGCGCCCCCCCCCCCCCAACACCACCGTGGGACACCAGGGCGGGAGGACCGGGGAGGTGACCTCGGGGCCGGGCGGATGAGAGGGCTCCGTCGGGGAAGCCGGGCTTGGAGCCGGCCGGGCTCCGCAACGCGCGGCCTTGTCGCGGGCCGCTGCGACGGCGTGAGCACCCGCGAGTCCCGAGCCATGCTAGGTGCCGTACAGCGCGGAGCCGACTGCTCCGGAGCCGCGGCCGGGCCGGGGGCACCAGCCGAGGCGACGCATTGGGGCAGCTCGGCCGATAGCCCCGGAGGCGCCGGGCACGTGCCGGGGTGACGCGCGGTTTCCCTCCTCGCGCCCCTGCGTCCGTCTCGCGGCATCACCCGGGCCGAACCCAGGCAAGGAGCAATGTGCGGTGGTCGCTAGCGGGTTGGCCGCTGCCTTGTGCGACAGCCCGGTGAGCAACCGCCCCCGCGGCAGCGCGTCCGTAAGGGTTAATCGCTCCGGGTTAGAGGGGGTCCGAGCCAGCTCCGGACCGAGGACGGAGCCGCTGCCTATTGTCTGCAGAGCTGCTCTTTTTATTGCTTGCAGACTTCATGCTTGGCTACTTTCTCTTCAGCGGCGTATTCATGCCTGGCCGCAACAGGACATCCCGGGCTCTGTTCTCACACGTTCCCCATACCCGGATGAGCGCCGCGGACGGAGCCGAGCGTTTCTGAGCTCATACTGTGTGGTATTAGGATACGCTGTCCTTTGGACCGAGGCCCATCAGATACAGCGGTTGCCTCGCCGTGGTCCCGCCGCACCGCTCTGCTCGGAGGGGCTCTGCTTTTCCCGCCGAGCGCCGGGCCGCAGTCGCTCTCGCCGGGCTCGCGGAGGCTTTGCGAGCCGCCGCCGGCAGCTTTCGGCGCGGCCGGGGGCCGGAGCTGGGCCCGGGGGGGGGGGGGGCGTGAGGCCGGCCGGCCGGTGTTTCCCAATCGCGGCCCCGACCCTAGGCGCTGCTTTGCACAACGGTTTCGGGAAAGCGGCTCTCCGTGGCTTGCGGTCGCGCCTGACCTCGGCAGCTCCCTGCCCACGAGCATGCCCGGGGAACAGCTCACCGCCCTGCACAATGGCAGCGCTCGCCTCCCGCCCCGGCAGCACGCCGGGAGGTCTGGCCAGCGCCGGCCGCCGGCGCTGCCGGGGCGGGGGGCAGCCGGGGGGCAGCCGGGGCGCCTCGCGCAAGGCCAGCGCTCCCATCAGCGGGCCCGCGGCTCCGCGCTCGCCGCGCCGGCTTCCAGTGGCCGGCGGGTTCCCCCCTCGGCCCTCCGAAGCGCCACGAGCGATGCTCCGGTGGCGGAGGCGGCCTCGTGCGAGGGCTCCCCGACGGGAAGCCGGGGAGGGGGACTCGGGGCTCTGCGCGCTTCCCCTCGATCCGGACCCGCCAAAGGCCCTGGCTGGCACCGTTCGCGTCTGACCCGCAGCCGCCGGGGCCCTACGGGGACGTCGGGCGCCCCGTCCCGTGGCGCCCCGGCAGCCTCTCCCAGGGCTTCGCTGGGGCTCTGCCGCGTGGCCCCGGCTCGCCACCTGCCTGCGGGCCCGGCCGCGCTTGGCGGCGCTAACCGCCAGCAGCCGCTCGTTGCTCTGCTTACGTGGACTGGGAGCATCCTGGCCTGGCTCCAGGGCCGGTTTGGAAACCCTCGGGCTCTTCCTCTCTAACGTCACGGGCGATCCAGCCGCCCCAGCCTCGCTCTGCAGGCGCCTGCGGAGGCTCGGCGAAGAGCCGGCCCCGGCGTCGCTGTGCCCTCCGCGCCCGCCCGGACCCGCGGGGAGCACGCAGGGACCCCGGCGCCCCGCTCCGTGGCCCCTGCCGCCCGGCCCCGTGGGCGCTCGGCCCCCCCCCAGGGCCGCGTGTGCGCGCGCGCGTGCCGGGCAAGCGCTGCCGTTGTCTGCAGCCGCGTGCGAGCCATTTTCCGCAGGGCCCTCGCGCCGCTGGGATCGATGCGACTGAGCGGTGCTCCTCGGCGCGAGGCGCTCCGGGCTCCCCCCAACGGTCGCTCGCAGCCATCCCGAGCTGCTGCGGGGCGCCGCTGCCGCCGCCGGGCCCTCGGCCGCCCGGCCAGCCACGCATCCCAGCCCAGCCCTCGGCCTCCAGGCTGCCCATCCTCAGCCTCCTCGGGGCTGGCCACGTCGCCCTGCCGCCCTCCGCCTGCCGGTGGGCACCGTCCCCCTTCCCTCCCCTGCGCTGGCTGCCTCTCGCCCCGGCCTCCGTCCCCCCTCAGCCTGCAGCCCCTCGCCAGCCCGGCTCCTTCCCCCTCTGTGTTTGGGTTGGACGGCAGCAGGGGGGCTGGGACGGGGTGTAAATCCCGCGCTGGAAACCCGAGCCGGCAGCGGGCGAGGGTCCGGCCAGCCCCGGCTGCACGCACGGCTCTGGACCGTGAAGTTTTGTGCCGGGGCTCAGCCGCGGCGGGGCCGGGCCAAAGCAAACACTCGGGGGAGGGTGAGTCACCCGCCGGCGGGGCCCCCCCGCCGCCCGGCAGCCCACGCACGCACGCACGCTTGCACGCACGCACGCATGCACGCAGGACACCGGCCGCCGCGGACGCGGCCCCGCCGCGCGTGGCACGCTTACCCGCCGGGCGTTCGCACGCACCGGCTCACGCAGCGGCGCGGGCGTCTCCGCGGCTCGCCGCGCACGTCCGTCCCGCGGGCGCTGCTCGTGCGAGCGGTTGTGCGTGCATGCTCACCGCGGGGCGCCTCTGCCTGTCTGGACACACACCCCGTCACGCGTGCTTGCTCCCCAGCACGGGCACGGATGCATGCACAAGGACGGGAATCAGCCCGTAGGGTGCGCGCGCGGGCATGTGCGGCGTATCGCACACCCGCACGGTGTGCCACACGCCTGCAAGGTGTATCGCACACCTGCACAACGTGTCACCCGCCTGCACGGCGTATCACGCCTGTGCATGGCACGGCACAGGCTCACAAGGTATACCGCATGCCTGCCTGGCGTGTCACACACCTGCCCGATGTGTCACATGCCTGACGGCTGTAGCGCACACGTGCACGGTGTGTCACGTGCCTGCATGGTGTAGCACACTCACGCAGGGAGTTTCGCCTGCTTGCATGACGCATTGCACAACCGCAGGATGTGTCACACAACTGCACCGGGTATCGCATGCGCGTGCGGCGTGTCGCAACACCCTGCGGTGTATCCCTCACACACACGCAAGGGTGTTGCATGCCCGCAGGGTGTTGCACAGCCGCCCGGTGTCTCGTGCGCTGCCGGACCAAGCGGCTCCTTGCCCGCCGGGGGCTCCGTGGGCAGGGGCGCCGTGGGGCAGGGCGCGACTCGCGGCCGGGGGTGCGTCCGTCCCCGAGGGCCCCCGTGCGTCACTGGAGCTTGGCCACTCCTCGCTTCCCAAAGCTCCCTGCGCCTTTGGCTGGGGAGCCGGGACGCGCTGGGGCACCGCGGGGCTCCCAGCTGGCCTCGCCGCCGGGGGGCTGCCCCACGGGAGCCCCGGAGCCGTGCCGTGCCGGCTGCAGGTCCTCCCCACCGCAGAGCAGGAGGTGCCGGGAAGCGCGGCCCCCCCCCGCCGCCCGCCCCGGGGAGCGGAGCAAGGTGCCAGTTGGATGGGAAGCGGCTTGGAAGCGGGCCGTGACCTTTATAAAGAAGCGCGGGCCGATGGGGTTGGCTTTCGTAACCCGGCCCTGACGTCAGGGGAGATGACGGGATCCCGGGCGGCGGTTTCCGGCAGGCCTTGGCAAGGGCCACCCCGCGCCCCGGCGGCCCCTCGCCGCCCGCCGGGGTCCCCCCCCCGCCAGCCCCGCACCTCTGTCCCCGGAGCCCCGGCCCCGCCATCCCCATCCCCAGGGCGCCTTCCCCTGCCCCGGGGACCTCGCGGGGGCTTTGCCCCCCTCTGCTCCCTGCAACTCCGGAGGCGACGGAGCCTGCTCAAGCGTTAATGGTAGGTGACTCGGCATACCCAAATATAACCCGGGCGTCCCGGCGGGAGCGCGCCGAGCAGCGCTTTCTCGAGACCATATAAAGGATTGTTTCTGCAGCCCTCGGGCGGGAGCGCTGGGAGCACAGCCTGCACCGGACCGGCCTCGGCCCAGCCCCGTGGGGTCGGCGCTGCGAGCCCGGGGGGTCCGCGGCACTTTGCACGGCGGCCCGGGCACGCTGCGGGTTGTGCCGAAGCGCACCGTCGCTCGGCCGCGGCTGCGCGCCGCGCGGGGATGCCACAGCAGGGACGATCTCCAGGCGCCATCGGCGTCGGCGGCGGGGCTGTCCCCCGGTCGTGGCCTGGCCTGACCCGCGCCGGCTGGCCGTGGGCCGGCCGGAGCTGGCTCGCCGCCCTCGGCGCACCACGGGCTGGGGTCGCGGACCGCCTGCCCGCCCCGGCGCCGCTGAGCTGGGTGTCCGTGGGCACCTGCTGCCTGCGGGTGTCAGCAGACAGCTGTGCAGGGACCCCCGTGCACCCCGGCACCCGTGCACGAGGGCCCCGCCGTGTGCCGTGACACCCCCGTGCACCCCGGCACCCGTGCGCGAGGGCCCCGCCGTGTGCCGTGACACCCCCGTGCACCCCGGCACCCGTGTGCCAGGGCTGAGGTGCCGCCCGTGTTCCCGCAGGAGATTCTTGGGGGATCTTTGCCTTCCTGTGCGCCGCGCTCTGCAACCTGCCCGCGGTGCCCGCGCTGAACGGCACGGACGAGCTGGGCACCGGCCAGTCCATCCAGAAGACCTACGACCTCACCCGCTACCTGGAGCACCAGCTCCGCACCCTCGCCGGCACCTACGTGAGTACGGGCCCCGTGCCGCTGCCCGCCTGGCCCGGCGCCCCCGCCCTGCCCCGCGGCGCCGGGGCCTTGCCCCGTGTTTATGCTCTGTTGTGCCGCGTCTCCCTGGCGTGAGGTGAGGCCCCGCTGTCGGGACTCGCCCGGGAGCCGCCCCGGCCGGGCCGCGCTCCGCCGAGCGGGCGCCGCGCCATGGCCGGGGGTGCTGCGCCACGGCTTGGGGCGCCGTGCCAGCGGTCGGTGTGCTCCCCCTCTCCCGCAGCGCGCCGCGGCCCGGCCGGCCCCGTGCCTCCCGTGGGGGTCCCACGGGGCGGCACGCGTGCCGGGTGTCGGCACCCTTGCCGGTGCCTGGCGGTGCCGCGGGTTCTCCCGGCCGCCGCGGGTCTTCCCCGCCGCGCCACGTCATGCGGGCAGGCTTCCCTCGCCGGGCCCACGCCGGGGGCGCAGGAAATGCCTCAGCGGGCCGGGGCGCTGGGCGGCTCCCGGGAGCCTGCCCCGCGCCCGCGCCCGCGCCCGGCCTCCGCCGGGGGCGTGGGGCGCAGGCGACTGCGCCGCCCTGGCTCCCCGCCACCGCCGCGCCCGGCCCGGCACACGCGGAGGTTCCCCGTCTCTGCCCTGACGTGCCCCTGGGGCCGGCTCCAGGGCACCGAGCGGCTGTGCCCTGCCGGTGACAACACACGGGCACCAAGCGGCTGGGGAGAGGTGGTCAGGGAGGAGGGATACCCGGGCCGTCGTGGGCAGGGGGACGTGGAGTCCTGGGATGTGGAGGGCAGGGGGACACAGAGACCTTGGCTGTGGTGAGGGGGGTGACCTGGAGACGTGGGATGTGGGGGGCAGGGGGGATGGACGCCAGGGAAGTTGGGGACAGGGGGACAGAGACCCAGGACGTGGTGGGCAAGGGGACACAGAGATGTGGGGCATGGAGGACGCAGGCAGTGGAGACCAGGGACGTTGGGGACATGGAGACCCGGGCTGTGGAGGGCAGGGGGACGCCACATGCGGGCCGTGGGTGAGCTCTGCCGCCCCCCCCGGGCCACCCCGGCGCAGTGCCCGCCTGACACCCTGCCCCTCGCTTGCAGCTGAACTACCTGGGCCCCCCCTTCAATGAGCCCGACTTCAACCCGCCGCGGCTGGCGTGGGCCGAGCGGGTGCCCAGCGCCACGGTGGACTTCGACCTGTGGCGGGGCCTGACCGACAACGCCCGCCTGGCCGCCAACTACCGGGCCTACAGCCGGCTGCTGTGCTACCTGCGGGGCCTGGACGGGCAGGCGGGCACCGCCGAGCTGCGCCACAGCCTCGGCCACTTCTGCTCCAGCCTCCAGGGCCTGGTGGTGAGCATCGCCGGCGTCATGTCCTCCCTGGGCTACCCGCTGCCGGCCGGCACCGCCGCCGCCGCCGCCGGCCCCCCGGCGCCCGCCGGGGCCCCCGCCTCCCCTAATGACTTCCTCAAGAAGATGGACGACTTCTGGCTGCTCAAGGAGCTGCAGACCTGGCTGTGGCGCTCGGCCAAGGACTTCAACCGCCTCAAGAAGAAGGTGCCGCCTGCCGTGGTCACGCTGCGCCTCGAGGCGCAGGGCTTCTGAGCCCGCCGTCCCGCAGCACCCGCGGCCACAGGGCGCTGCCACAGCCACCCCGCGGCCTCCCGTCACCACGCTGGGCCTTGAGGGACGGAGCTCCTACCCTGATTGATGTACCACCACGGTCACCCCATGTCCGCACCGTCACCACCCTGTGCCTTGAGGGACGGAGCTCCTCGCCCCCAATGTGCCACCAGAGTCACCCCATTTTACCACACTGTGCCTTGAGGGATGGAGCTCCTCACTGCCACGTGCCGCTATGGCTACCCCACGTCCCCACCATCACCACACTGTGCCTTAAGGGACGGAGCGCCTCCCCCCTCGTGTGCCACCGTGGCCACTGCACATCCCTCCCCCCCCCCCCCCCCCCCCCGGTCACCATGCCATGCCTTGAGGGACAGAGCTCTTCAGCCTGATGTGCCACTACGGCCACCCCATGTCACCACAGTGGGCCTTGAGGGATGGAGCTCCTGACCCTGATGTGCCACTACGGCCACCCCATGTCACCACAGTGGGCCTTGAGGGATGGAGCTCCTGACCCTGATGTGCCACTATGGCCACCCCATGTCACCACAGTGGGCCTTGAGGGATGGAGCTCCTGACCCTGATGTGCCACTACGGCCACCCCATGTCACCACAGTGGGCCTTGAGGGATGGAGCTCCTGACCCTGATGTGCCACTACGGCCACCCCATGTCACCACAGTGGGCCTTGAGGGATGGAGCTCCTGACCCTGATGTGCCACTACGGCCACCCCATGTCACCACAGTGGGCCTTGAGGGACGGTGCTCCTCATCCCCATATGCCACAATGGCCAACCCACATCCTCTCTATCACCACACTGTGCCTTGAAGGACAGAGTTCCTGACCCCAATGTGCCGCCATGGCCACCGCACATCCCTGCCATCACCACGCTGTGCCTTGAGGGACAGAGCTCCTCACCCCAATGTGCCACCACGGCCACCTTACACCCCCACTGTCACCACGCTGTGCCTTGAGGGGCAGGATGGCTGTCTCTGATGTGCCACCACGGCCGCCCCACATGCCCTCTCACCATGCTGGGCCTTGAGGCAAGGGGTGGTGAGGCCGTGGCAGCCACCACGCTGCGTCCACCCTGGCCCCTGCCCTCCCCCCCGGCTGTGCCCCGTGCCCGCCCCATCAGGGTGCTCTGCACCCGGGGCGGCCCCCTCCCCCTGCCCCACGGTAGCAATAAGCCCTGCCCCATGGACCCCAGGGTGGGCTTAAGCCCTGCCCACCCCCAAAAGGACCAATCCTGCAGAGCGTAGGAATGAACCCTGCCCTGCCCGGCAGCAATAAGCCCCGCCCCCAAAGTGATAGGCTCCGCCTCTCCACTCCAGGTGGCAATAAGCCCCTCCCACGGCCCGTGTAGCAAGCCCCACCTCCTTTCCCAGCTCCGCCTCCGGGTGCCCCAGACCCCGTCTCTCAGCCCCACGGCTGCCTCCTGTCCCCTAAGGGCCTGCCCGCAGGCCTCGGTGGGTGGGGCCAGGCCTAAACGGGGCGGGGCCTGACACAGCCTCCAGGCAGAGGAGGCGGGGCCCCAGGCGGAAGTGGGAGGGGCTTGGGGCAGGGGGAGGGGCCTGGCTGGGGGCAGGGCCCAGGGCCCTCCCCACCCTGAAATGCCATTGCGGCCCCGCCCCAGCAAAATACCCGCCAGTCATGGTAGGGGGCGGGGCCAGGCAGGAGGGGGCGGGGTCCCCAGGGACCGCTGTTTTGGTGCGTCTAATAAGTGTTTATTTATTGGAGATGTTATTTATTAGGGTATTTATTGCAGAAGATCTATTCTTGTATTAACAAATAAAAGGCTTTCTCCAGCGCCTGCTGCCCATACCACAAGGTGCCCCCCCCCCCCCCCAAGCCCCCAGGCAGTGCCACTGGGGTGGCTGCAGGGTGCCCGAGGAACTAGCAAGTGGGATCAGTAGGGGCCAGGGTGAACAGCTCTGCCACCGCCAGTCACACCCCCAGCTCCAGTCTCAGCATGGGGGGGGGGGGCTGGGTGCCCTCCTTGCCCTGGTGTCCCCCCCCCCACCACCACCCCAGTGCGAGGGGATGGCAGGCTGGGGTGTTCGGAGCGGGAGCAGCCCACCCCGCACCCCCTTGGCCCAGGCCCCCAGCTCCAAGGCCCCGAGCGGGGGCTACTGGCGCGGCGCAGGCGTGGTGCCAGGCGTGACGACCAGCATGTACAGGGTGCTGGGCTGGGGCAGGAAGCCCGCGGCGCGGACGGCCCGCAGCGAGGGCGTGTTGTCGGGCAGCACCCCGCAGTAGATGGGGTAGCCGCGGGCGTGCAGCACCCGGCCCAGGGCACCCAGCGTCAGCCCGCTCAGCCCCTGCCCGCGCCACGCGGGCACCGTGTAGCCGTGGCTGACGCAGCCCAGGGGATCCACCAGGCTCCAGGACACGGGGCGCCCGCGGGGGTCCAGCAGGCAGGCGCTGGGGAAGTCCTGCACCAGGGACGCCAGGAACCGCCGGCTCAGGACGTTGCCCCCAAAGCCCCACGTGGCGTTGAGCAGCGGGACGTGGGCTGGGGACACGGGCGCCAGACGCAGCCCCGGTGGCACCCTGCGACACAGGCAGCCCTGAGTGCCAGGTAGCGTTTGGGGAGGGGGCAGCCACAGCTGCCCCGGGTGCAGCTTGGGTGCCACTCAAGGGATGTGAGAAAGGACCACGCAGGGATGTGCATAGGGGACCCCCCCCCCCCCCCAAAATGCCACCCGAGGATGTGCTCAGGGACCACACACCCCCCCCCCCCAGTGCCACCAGGGGATGCCCCCCTGCATGCTCCCATCCCCTGTGCTCCTGGCCCCGGCGGTCACTCACGGCACCCGGGGCTGTGGCGGTCCGGGACTCAGCAGCGCCTGGTACGGGTAGGTCCGGAGCGGCAGCCCCTTGGCGGCAGCCGCCTCGCACAGGTCCGCGTGCACCCCATCCTGCATGGCTGCGGGGCAGTGGGGCGAGCTGGGCCGGGTTTGGGGGGGGGGGGGGCTGCGCCAGGCCTCAGGGGACAGCGGTGCCCGCTGCCCGGGCACCAGCCCTTACCCTGCAGCTGGAAAGCCCGGCTCCAGTCCAGGGCAGCGCTGCCCCCCAGCAGCACCCGCCAGGCACCCACGTCCCGGTAATACACCGCCACCTGGTTGGCGTAGAAGTCCCCGGGGTCCGTGGGCTCCTGGGGAGGGGGGACATGGGGGGGGGGGCTGAGCGGCCCTGGCCACGTGAAGCCCCCCTACCCCACCCCACGGCTCGTGGGGAACCCATGCGCAGCACCTGTGGGCGCCGGCGGGTCAACACAACGCCAAAGTGGGGCCACGAGTCCACCAGCACCTCATGGGCAGCGGGGTTGCCCCGGGCCACCGTCATGACGGCCCCCAGGACCTGCAGGACAGAGTCAGTGCTGGGGGGGGGGAGATGGGGACAGGGGCACGGTGTGATGGGTCCCTCCACCCCCCCCCCCCCCCCAGCTACACCCCGGGGTGCTCCTGGCCTCTGTCACACCTGCCCCCCAACCCCAGGACTCTGGTGGCCCTTTCCGGAGCCCCAGTGGCCAGGATGTCCCCACCATGCTGGATCTGGTCTTGCCCAGAGGGTCCTGCCCCCCCTCCCCCTCCCCAGAGCTGCCCTGTCCCCCTCCTTCTCCTGGCCTGGCCTGCAGAGAACCGACCCACTCATCCCCCCACGGCCACATGGTTTGACCCATAGCATCTGGTGACACTGCTGTCCCCATGCAGCACCCCCCCCCCCGCCCCCCCCAGTACATGGCCATCCCAGGGTTCCCCAGGTCCCCGTCATGGGCAGGATGGAGGATCAGGGAGGGTGGCATTGGGGGGGGGGGGTCCCCATCTCCAGTGGGTTGGGGATCAGCAGTGGCATTGGGGTCCCCGGGGCCCCGTCACCGGCAGGGTGTGGGGCAGGCTCCTCCGAAGAGCCTCCTCCAGGCGCTGCAGCTGGGTCGGGCACGTCAGGACCAGCATGGCCCTGCAGCCGTGGGGCAAGCGGGGACACTGGGGCTCCGCGGGGCGGGCGGTGTCGTGTCCCCCAGCACCAGCCCCCCCCCCCCCCCGGAGGCCGCGTGACCAGTGCTGGCAGAACAGACCCTGCTCACCGCCCGCCCCCGGGGCCGCCCCACGGGCAGGGGGCACTCGCTCAGCCGTGATGGCTGGCAGTGGCCCAGGGACTTCCCGGCGTCACCGCATACCCCACAGCCACAGGGACCTGCTGGTGTCACCGCCTGCCCCACAGCTCCAAGGTACGCCCTGTTATTGTGGGGTCTCGGGGGGCCCCGTCCCACTGTTATTTGGGATCTCGGGGGCCCCATCCGGCTGTTATCGGGGTCTCTCGGCAGGGCCATGCTGATCCTGACGTGCCCGGCCCAGCTGCAGCGCCTGGAGGGAGCCCTGCGGAGGAGCCTGCCCCTCGCCCTGCCGGTGACGGGGGCTCCGGCGTCACCCCCTGCCCCACACCCCGCTGGTGATGGGGACACCCTGACCCGGCCCTGCCGGTGACAGGGACCCCGGTGTCCCCTCCTGTCCCACACCCCACTGGTGATGGGGACCCCAGTGCCACCCCCCCCCACCCCTTGCCCTGCTGGTGACCCCAGTGTCACCCTCCTCCCCACCAGTGACGGGGACCCTGGTGTCACCCCCCCTGCCCCACGGTGACGGGGACCCCCTGCCTGCTGCAGGTCCCAAGTCCAGCCTGGGACATTCCCAGGCAGGGCCAGCTGGAGCCAGCCAATCCCAGCCTGGCTTGGGTCTGAGTCAGCCAATCCCCTCGCAGGCCAGGATGGCCCAGCCAATCCCAGCCCGGGCAGGGTGTCACCCAGCCAATCCAATGAGCCCCTGCTGCCCCACCCCAGGGGGCCTTGGGGGAGGGTGTTTCCCAAGCCCCGCCTCTCCTCCAAGCCCCACCCCCTCATGGGCAGCCTGGCTTATGGCTCCGCCCCCTCCCCTTCACCCCAGGCCAGCCCAGGGTGAGGGCGGCCATCTTTAATGAGGGCAGGGCGCCCCAGCCCTGCCCCATAGCACTGACCCCTCGTCCCGCAGGTGTATGGGGCCGTGATGAACGTGAACCGGGGCAACCCCGGGGACTTCGAGGCCGTGGTGGATGCCTGGCCGGACTTCCGTGCGGTGCTGGCGCGTCGCCGTGGCGAGGTGGCCGCCATGGGGCACGGGGGGGGTGGGGGGAGGGGGAGAGGGGCCAGGGCCGCCCCAGCAGCCAGGCCGGGCCGGCTCAGCCCCCGCTCCTGCCCCACAGGCGCCGGCAGACGACTGCTACATGAACATGCACGCAGCTTTCTACTGCGACCTGGGGGCCTACCAGGCCCTGCTCGAGAGCCCGGGCGCCGTGCGCTGGGACACCGCCTTCCACATCTTCGGTGGCGCTGGGGGGCACTGGGGGCAGGGATCGGGGGTGCTGGGGGGCACTGGGGGCAGAAACTGGGGGTACTGGTGGAAGGAACTGAGGATGCTGGGGGCACCGGGAACGCTGGGAGCAGGGATTGGGGTCACTGGGGGCAGAAACTGGGGGTACTGGGGAGGGGGAATGGGAGGCACTGGGGGGTGGGGGCAAAACTGTTGGCACTGGGGGGGGGTGAGGGATGGGGGGGTCACTGGGGGCTGGAACTGGGGGGGCTGTGGGAGGGTGAGGAATGGGGGGCACTGGGGGGCCCTGGCGGAAGGAAGTGGGGGCACTGGGGGCACCGGGAGCAGGGCACAAGGCACTGGGGTGGCAGCTGGGCTGGGGGCCCGGGATGGCAGGACTGGGGACATGGGTGGCTCTGGGTGGGGCGGGGAGGGGGGGGCTGACAGCACCGCCCCCCCCCCCGCCCCCAGGGATGCAGGACGGGGTGGCGTCGGCGTCGCAGGCTGTGGCGGGGGCCAAGGGCGTCGAGCTGGAGGTGTCGGAGTACTACACCTACCTGCACCCCGACCCCAGCACCATGCCCGAGCCCCGGTGAGCACCCACCACCCACCATGGCCCCCCCAGCCGCCGGTGCAGCGCCAACCCCGGCTCATGGCCCCCCACCCCCCTGGCCACCCGCAGGCTGGACCCCAGCCTCCGGTTGGGCTCGCTGAGCGCGGCGCACGCGGACCTGCTGGACTCCACGTGGGCCTACGGGGGCAGCGCGCGGAGCCGCCGCTACCTGGCCGAGATGGTGGCGCGCTTCCCCAGCCTGTGCCTGCTCGACGCCGCCGCGCGGCCCGTCTGCTGGGCCCTGCGGGACCCCTTCGGCGCCGGGGCGCACGGCTACACCCTGCCCGCGCACCGCCGGCGCGGGCACATGCAGGCGCTCACCATCCTGGCCGCCCGCCGGGCGCAGGCCGGCGGCTTCCCCGTCTTCGGGCACACGGCCCTGGGCAACGGGCCCATGCAGCGGCTGCAGGAGCAGCTGGGCTCCCGGCGCCTGCCCGGCCTCTGCCGCTTCGTGCTGCACAACCCCGGCCTGGGCCGGCCCGGGCGCTGACCGCAGGGGCTCGGCGCGCGTCCCCGCCGGCAATAAAACCCGGTTGTCCTTTGGAGCAGGGGGGAACCCACGCGCGTTGTGGAGTCTCTGATGGCTCGTATAGGGTTGTGCCCCTCCACCCCACCGCCGTTCACCCCTGTTTTCTTGCTGCTGGCGGTTTCGCGCCTGGCTTAGCGCCGGCCGTTACAGCCCGGGAGCCGGTCTGGTGGCGTCACCGTCTGTGGGACCCAGCGACGTCCCGGGGGAGCCGTGCCTTGTGCACGGTGGGGGGGGGGGCTGTGCGGCAGGACACGCGCTGCGGCCCTGCACGGTGCTATTCTTGTCCCCCCCCCGGGGGGACGGCAGGAAAGCGTCAGTCAAATCTGCACGGCTGGCACCTGCCCTGTGTGCGTGTGTGTGTCCCCTAGGGATGGCGTCCCCCCACGGGGGGGGGGGGGGCACAGCAGCCCAGCCTTTGCTGCTCACCGACTGTGCTTCCTGGGCGGGGGGGCACAACCGGAGAGGGGCTCGGAGCGGACGGCGACCACCGCACAGCGCGAGTCCCCAATTTACGGTGTGTGTGTGGGGGGGGCGCTGCCACGCAGCGTGGGGGGACAGTGACGCTGGGGGGGGGAGGGGGGGCAGTGCCCGGGGTCCCCCCCCCCCGGACGCCGGGGCCCCAGGCCGGCGGCTGCCGGCTCCGCAGCCCGCGCTCGCTTCCGCCTTCCCGCCGCGGCGGGGGAGGAGCCGGCGGCCCGGACGCCTGGGTCCCGCGCAGCCGGGAGGGGAAAGGGGCGGCGCCGGGCGCTCGGCCGCCGGGGCTCCCTTCGGCGTTGTTGACAGCGGGAGGCGGTAAAGCGGGGGCTCGGGGTGGGGGGTGGAGGGGGCACCGGGACGCCGGGGCGCGGTGTCGGCGGAGGGGCCGGGACGCCGGGCTGCCGCGGCAACGGGGCGGGGGGCGGGGGGGGGTGCTGCGCGGCGGCGCGGGCCCCGCCTCAGCGCGCCGCTGTGCCCGCAGGGCCATGGGGCGGAAGCGGCTCATCACCGACTCCTACCCGGTGCTGCGGCGGCCGCGGCGCCGCGCCGAGGCCAAGGGGCGCCGCGGGACCCGGCAGGGTGAGTGCGGCGGCGGGGCCGCGGGGCGAGGTCGCCGGGAGGGGGCGGGGCCGCGGGCCAGGGGGCGGGGCCGCGGGGCGAGGTCGCCGGGCGGGGGGCGGGGGCCGCAGGGAGTGGGCGGGGTCGCCGGGCGGGGGGCGGGGCCTCGGGGCAGGCCCCGCCCCCGGTGCCCGAGCCGTGCCCGTGCCCCGCAGAGGAGGCGCCGGCGCCCGCCGCCCCCTGCCCGGACCCGGCCGTCCTGGACATGCTGCGCCGCTTCGACCTCTCGTGGGAGTACGGCCCCTGCACGGGTGAGAGCCCCGGGCGGCGCCCGCCCCGGCGCTGCCTGCCTGCCCCGGTGCTGCGCGGTGCCCTCCCCCGTGGCGCCCGCTCGCTGACCCTCTGCCCGCAGGCATCACCCGGCTGCAGCGGTGGGAGCGGGCGCAGGCCCTGGGGCTGAGCCCCCCGGCCCCCGTGCGCGACGCCCTCCTGGAGCACCAGGACGACCCCGCCGTCACATACAGGTGGGCGCTGCGGAGCGGCGGGGGGCACCGGGCGGGCAATGGGGTGGGGGGGGTGGACAGAGTGCAGGGCGCCAGGCTGCAGGCAGCAGCGTGGCTGGGGGGCACTGAGGAGGGTGCCACGGCGGGTGGGGGACCCTGGGATCCCATCAGCTCTGGCCAACTCCTGGTCTCCCCTGCTCCATTGCCCCCCTACTGCAGAAAAGCTGGAGTTGGGGGGGGGGGGGAAGCTGGGCACGTGCCTGGGCTGGGGACCCCAGGCCAGGGCCACGGGCACCCGCTGACCTCCCCGTACCTGTGCCCCACAGCCTCTGGCACGAGTACCCGCTCTGAGAGCCTGCGCACCGACCCCCAGAGACAGCGCCCGGGGCTGTCCCGCTGCCCCCTGCTGCCCCCGCGCCAGGCATCCCTGCAGCCGTGCCCACGTCCCGGGGCGGGCACCGGGCAGATTAAAAGCTGGTGTGAACAAGGCGGGCTGCGGCATGCTGTCTATGGGACGGTGCCCCCAGCAGCGGGGCACCCAGGCTCCAGGTGGGGCCCCAAGGCAGGATAGGAAAGGGGCGAAGCCCTGCTGTGGGGCACCATGGGGGGGGCATGGTCCCCTCTCACCCCCAGGGGAGCGCCAGGCAGGTTGTCCAGATAGAGGGTTTAATGACAGCCCCAGGGCCACCACGCGCCACCCTGCACGCTGCCTCCATCCCTCTGCCCCCCATAGCTGCTTGCTACGAGGCAGGAGGGGATCCCTTTGCCTCAGAGAGCTCTTTGCTCTGGGGCAGCCAGGGGTCACTCTGCCCCACTGCTCTGCTCGTGGTAGGGCAGGTGGGGATCCCGCTGCCCCCTCCCTGGGCTGTCCCTGTCCAAGAGGGACCCTGTGTCCACCGTAGGCAGCGTGGGGAGCCTGGCCTGCCGTGGGGTGGCTCAGCTATCCTGGTCAGCGCCATGGGACAGGTCAGCTGTCACCGGGGGGCAGGCGGGACACGGCCTGCAGTGCCTGCTCGGGGAGCCGGGTGGGCTGCGTCAGGATGGACGTGACCTTGCAGAGCTGCAGCAGGGAGCCGGAGATGGCTGGGGGGGGGGGGGGGGGGGGGGGAAAGGAGGTCAGTACCTACTGTGCCCCCGTGCCCACCTCTCCCGTGGCCGTAGGCAAAGGGGACCCCCAGGCAGAGCCCACTGGGCCTGGGACGTGGGGGCACCCGGACACCTGGGTCCCTCCCCGTGGTGGACCTACCGGGGCGCAGCACGGGCAGGGTGCAGTGCCGCTCCAGCCAGCCTAGCACAGACTGGCAGAACTCCTCGGCGCTGCTGGTGCTCACGGCCTCGCTGTAGCTCTCAAACAGCGGCTTCATAATGGTACTGAACTGGGAGCGCTGGGTTAAGGAGAAGGTGCCGCTCGCCCGTCCTGGGATCTGCCTCCGGCCTCCACCTGCGGCCACGCGCCGAGGGGACCTGTGGGGCACCCCGCCCCCGTGTCCCCCCACCCGGGGCCCGCGCCCAGAGGATACGAGCCAGAAGCGCCAGTCCTGCAGCGTCCGCCGGCGCACGTAGTCGGCGAAGAGCTGGGCAGCCGAGTCGGCTGGCGGCGCCGCTGCCGCCGGGGTCCCGCTGGGGGGCAGCTGCCGCTGGAACTCCCTGGGGGCAGGGGTGGGTGGGTGTGGCTGTGCAGGCCCCACCCCTGCCCAGCATCCTCCAATGGCAGCGCTCAGCACATAAGATCCCCCAGGCCCCACCCCCTGGGACACCCAATGGCAGAGGTGAGCCCAGCCACCCAATGGCAGCACTCGGCCCAGGCCCACCCCTCCCCCATCAGCCAATGGCAGAGCTCACCCCAGGCCCTGCCCCCTTCTGTGCATCACCCAATGGCAGACCTTGGTGTACAAGATCCTGCCCAATGGCGGGGCCGGGCCCGCCCCCGCACTCACCCGATGGCGGCGCTGAGCTCCTGGATCTCGCGGCGGAGGCGCTGGGCCGTGGCCTGGCCCTGCCGCCGCTCCTGCTGCAGCTGCCCCACGTAGGCCACGCCGCGCTGCAGCAGCCGGGCCCTGCTGAGCTGCAGGCGCCCGTCAGCCCAGCGCCCCCGGCGTGGGCACGGGCACCGGCATCGGCACGGGCATGGCATGGCATGGGAGAGCCACTGCCACAGCAGCAGGGATGGGCACTGGCACAGGTATGGGCACGGGGGACAGGGATGGGCACAGGAACGGGCATGGGGACAGGCATGAGCTTGGGAATGGGCATGGGCACAGGCATGGGCTTGGGGATGGAGGCAATGGCACAGGCATGGGTACAAGGACAGGCATAGGGATGGGCGTGGTCACAGGGATGGGCCTGGGGACAAAGTAGGGGACAGGCACTGGCATGGGCACAGGAACAGGGATGGGCAACGGCACGGGCATGGGGACAGGGACGGGGGACAGGCACTGGCACAGGTATGGTCACAGGAACAGGGACGGGCATGGGCACAGGGACGGCATACGGACAGAGAGGGGAACAGGCACTGGCACAGGGATGGGGACAGGGATTGGCACAGAGAGGAAGACAGGGGATGGCCCGAGGAAGGGGACAGGGATGGGGACCGGGGCTGGCCACAGAGGGGCAGGCAGCAGCCGGGAGGCGGCGGGCGCCTACCTTGACGGTGGGCCGGGCAGAGGCGGGCGCCACGAGGCTGGCGAGAGTGTTGAAGCTGGAGCTGATGTGCATGCGGCGCGCGTGGTCGGTGGTGGGCAGCACGGCCCGCCGGCCCGCCTGCGGGCAGCAAGGGGAGGGGGCCGCGTCAGCGGTGCCCCCCCACCGCCCCGGCACTGCCAGCAGCCCCCCGGACGGCCTTACCTTGGTGCCAGGGAGGCTGCAGGCTTGGTGCCACGCGTGCTCCGTGCCCTCCACCGCCTTCACGTCTGGGGGTGCGAAAGACACAGCTGAGGGCACGACGGACACAGACGGACAGATGCCCACCGTCACCCATCCTCAGTTCCTGCTGTCCCCATGCCCGTCCCCGCTTGCGCCCGGACCCCTCACCCACCACCTGCCCCACGGCTAGCGGGGCCCACGGTACCGGTGCCGCTGGGGGACGCGCTGGAAAGGGGGTGGGAGCTCTTCTCCGCCAGCAGGATGCCCGCGGCGGGGTCCGGGGTGCTACAGCCCTGGAGGGGGAGAGATGGGGCTGGCAGGACGGTGCCAGGCGTGGTGCCTGGCCACCTCGCCGGCGGGCGCAAGGGGCGCTCACCTGCAGAGGGTTTCTGGCTGGCGCGACGGGCAGTGCCGCTGCACCTGGCGGCGGGGGGACGAAGCTGTTAGCGAGACCTAATGCCAGGGCGCCCCCCCACGCCCGTGTCCAGCAGACACCTACCTGGTGGGAGGCGGGGGGCAGGCGTGACGGCAGCGGCGGGCGCAGGCGGGTGGGCCGTGCTCGGGGCGGGGGCGATGCGCCGCAGGGGCCGGCGGCAGGGGGCCCCCCCAGGCGGGGGCGCCGGCACCAGCACGGCGAAGGCGCCCGCGGCGGGCGCCGGGGCCTCGGCGGCGACGACGGAGAGCACCAGGGCGAGCTGGGGCGGGAGGTGCGGGGCCGGGGGGTCGGGCGGGGGGCTCACCTGCGGCGGGGAGGTGGGGAAGAGGGGCAGGAAGGTCGGCTGCTCCCCCAGGGGTGCCGGGGGCTCCAGCTTCAGGGGGAAGGCGAGTGGGGGCACCTCCGGGCCCCCCGCCGGCTCCTCTTTGAGGCTGCCCAGGCTGGCGGGGGGGCCGGGGCTGCCCGGGGCGGCCGGAGCCACGGAGGGGGCAGGAGGCACCACGGACACCTGGGAAGGGAGAGGGGAGACGGTGGGCATGGAGCCCTACAGGGGTGGAGCCTGCACGGCCCAGCCACGCCCCTCCCAAGGGAGGGGTGGAGCCTGCACAGCCTGGCCACGCCCCTCCCAGGGGAGGGGTGGAGCCTGCACGGCCTGGCCACGCCCCTCCCAGTGGAGGGGCGGAGCCCACACAGCCCAGCCACGCCCTCCCCAGCGGAGGGGCGGAGCCTGTCCCCAGCCACGCCCTCCCCAGCGGAGGGGCGGAGCCTGCCCCCAGCCCACGCAGAGGGAAGCTATGTCCTTTCTGCCAGGGCGGGGACCAGGCCAGCAGCGGCAGTGCCGCGTGGCGGGCGGAGCGGGGCCGAGGCCTGGGACTCACCGGTGGCGCTGGCGGGGGGCGGCCGGCAGTGAACAAGTCTGTAGGGGCAGGAAAGGCGGCAGCGTTAATACAGGGTGGGGCCAGGGGCAGCGCCGGAGGCAGGGCAGACCAGGGAGGCTCCTTTTCCCAGCCAGCAAGCTTTGCTCCCCCCACCCATGCACCGCCAAGCGCTGGTGGAGCGGGCTACGCTGGGAGCTGCAGTCCCTCCTCCCCACCACAGGCGTTGGCTTCCCCGGCACCTGCCAAGCACTGGCAGAGCGGGCAGCTCTGGGCCACACATTGTTTCCGGCTCCGATGCCCAGCACGTAACGCAGGCAGAGCCAGCGACCAAAGCCGGGCGCCACGCAGCAGAGGGCCTGCCCGCCTTGCGCCTGCCTTGCCCTTTCCCATGCCAACAGGGAGGACTGGCCATTACCATAGGGAGGGAGTGAGGGTGATGGGGTCCCCGGGTCAGGGGTGCCCCCAAAGGGGAGCCACGGCTGGGAGGAGAGCCTGTGGGGTGGGGAAGGGTAGGAGGGCAGCAGAGCTTTGCCCCACAGCAAGCGAGACAGAGAGGGGGCAGGAGAGGGGCCGTGGGCTGCCCCATGGCAGGCTGAGGGCAGGCAGGATGGAGAGGGGCTGTAGGGCTGTGGGCCAGCGCCCAGCAGCACTCACCGCTGAGGGGGTCCGGGGTGTCCATGAAATCCTCGCCAAAGTTGGGGTGCAGCTGGCCAAGGGTGGGCTGGATCATGTCCGCGTTGTCCTGGTGAGCTGCGCGGGGGCACGGAGTTAGGCACCGCTGGGGCGCGGGGACAGGGACTGCCGTGGGGCCTCCAGCAGGCACGGAGTGGGGGCACTGCCCCACTCACCCAGACTGCGTGGGTTGGGCCCCCCGTAGGGGTTGTGGCTGTAGAAGAGGGTGTTGGCCAGGTCCGCGATGAGCATTTCCAGGTCGTGCAGGGGGTCGAGCTCCATGGGGCAGCTGCCCTCTGCCTCGCCGCTGGGCACCGCGCCCTGCTGGGCATTGGGCACCCCCTGCCATGCACAGAAAGGGTGAGGGGAGCTGGTGAGCCCAGACACAGGAGCCAGCACTGCTGGCGCTCCCAGTAATGCCAGCGGGACTGGCCTAGATGGGAAAGGGGAGCCCTTTGGACAGTGGGCACGGTGGGGGCAGCGGGCACGGCGCCGGCACCTGGCAGGGCGAGGCTGCCGGTTCGTCTTTCATCTTCTGAACCTGGAGAAAAATCAAACAGGAGCCGTGATGCAAGTCCGAGCCCCATTTCGGTGCCCCCACGGCTGGCACAGAGTGGGCAGCGCGCCCCCCCCCCCCCCCCAACCACACACACAAACCCCTTCCCAGCTGGCTGACCCAGTCTGCTCATTCCCCGAGGCAACTTGAGGGACAGAGGGTGGCACCCAGCAGGGCTGGAGAGACAGGCTGAAGGTGACCGCAGGCCCCGCTGGCTTGGTGCCCTCTGCCCTGGGGAGACAGGCGGTGCCAGATGGAGGGTGCCAACATGCAGCTGGTCTGGGTGGCACTGCCAGCCCTGGGCAGGGGTATCGGTGCCCTGCAGGTTGGAGGGGAGCAGCAGAGGAGGAGGAGGAGGCACGTGCACAGGAGCTGTCTGTGTGCCCGCGGGTCCTCACCTGTGCGCACGAGTACATCCTCCACTTGTGGTCCCGGATGACAGCCTGGACGTGGCGCTTCCAATACTTGCCCTCCATTACCCCAGCCTGCAGCACAAGGACACGCAGCGCCCTCAGGTGTCTGGTGGGCACTGCCACCCACCAGACATCGCAAGTGTGGCTGAGCCCACCGCTACAAACCCCACTAGGCAATGCCCTGTCCCTCCCAGCGGCTCCTGGTGTGGTGGGCACCACGGGAGCCGTTATCCAGGCCAGAATTTGAGGGGATGGGGCTAGCAGGGGCCCCAGAAGCTCACCTCTGGCTTGCAGTGCTCTTCCCCGTCACCAGCCTCCAGCGGTGTCACAAAGTTGCACACAGGGTTTTTCCTCTTCTCCACATCTGTGGGGACAAGGGACCGGAGCTGATTTTGCAGCCGTCCTCTCCCATGTCCCGGCTGTGCCACCCTGGCAGGCACCAATGCCCCCCAGGGCCTGAGAGGAAAGGGACCAGGGACCCTCTGTCTCCTGGGGGAGATCCCAGGGGCTCCAGCCCACCCCTGAGTGCTGGGAGGCAGTAAAAAAAAGTCACCCCATCCCAGGCAGGTAACTTCCCGGTGGCCAGAGGCTGCGAGCAAGAGGTCCCGCTGGGATACCAGGCCCCATAACTAGCAAAGGCCTCCACCAGGAACCAGGAGACCATCCAAAGAACAGCTCAAGGGCAAGGATGCCATGAGAGCAGTACAAATAACATAGTGCTCTGCTAGGGGAGTTTTGGGCAGGAGTCTAGCAAGGCCAGCCATATCTAAGTAACCATATCAGTAATCCCATGTAAGGCTGAGATTGCCTAGGCAATCAGAAACACCTCATTTGGGTATGGATGTAGCAAAATGGGGACCAAGGGAAAAAAAGTAATTAAGGTTCTTTGGGTAGAGAAGGGAAGGTGCTAGGGGAGCAAAAAAAGTGGTCCCAGAAATGGAGAAAATGGAGAATAAGGTATAAAATCAGGTAAAGGACAACGCAGGGGGGGAATCTTCTGACAGTAAGAGTGCGGGTGGCTGCCGACAGGAGTGACACTGACCTATGGATCCATGTCTGGTAGGCACTGCCACCCCCAAGCCCCTTGCGATGCCAGATGGGACCCTTCGGACAACCCATAGGACTCTCCATTGGGCCTGTGCCCAAAGGACTTGGGGTGGGAAGGCAGAGCAAAGAGGGACAGATGTGCACCCTAATACCAAGTGCTGGGGGCAGAAGAGTAATAAGAGTTGTAATTCAGTAGCAGTCACGTAGGATTCATAAGATTAGGAGTAGTAATTAGTAGCTTTGCTGTCAATTTAATAGTGTCCAAAATGATATAATTGCAAATTAATAGCACCATGTGCCTGTTAATTAGCTAGGTTATTGATTACTTGATGTATTAGTTTCTTAGTAGCTTGTTGCTTGATCAGTAAGGATTACGGTCGCTTGAATCAGTTACGGCGCCAGCCTGCAATCGAAAGGCAGAGCGCCAGGCTCCGACCTTACCGAGGCCGAGCGCCAGGAAGGAAGGAAAGGGAGGGGACGGGGGAGGCCGGCCCGTGGCAGGGCCCACAGCAGTGCCCGCGGCCCCACTCACACTGCAAGTGCCAAGCCCTCCAGATAGCGTTGTTCAGCCGGATCTTTTCCCGCTGTAGGAGTTTCAGGCCCTTGAACGTCTTCCACTTAGGTGACATGATTCGCCCGCTGGGAACAGGATGGAGGTGTTTAGTGGCCCGTGGTGGTGGTGGTGGGGGAGACACCAAAAGGGGATCTTGGGACCCCCGGGAGATCAGCACCCTGCCAGCCCAGCAGTGTGCCCAGAGCTCGGAGGGACCCCAGAGTGGCAGCACCCGGCCTGATGTCCCAAGCCACGTGCCGGGAGGAGGAAGGCACCTGGAGGGGACTCCTCTGAGCACCGCACTCCGGCCAGCCGCGTCGTGGAGGCCATGGCACTGCAAACCACAGGAGCAGCCTTGCCGTCTCTGCTCTAAACCCCTGCGTCCAGCTTGGTGCCGCGCTGTCACTGCACCCAGTGGTTGCCAACACCGCAGCCAAACTCCCTCCGCCTCGGCCCACAGAGTGCAGGTCTGTGTGGCTTCTCAGCCGTCTCTGTAAGGTTGGGCACAGACGACTCCCTCCTGGCCAGCCTGGCAGTGACTGTCACAAAACCTACTGGGACATGGTGTGCTGGAGGCCAGGAACCAGGGTTGTGGGGGGGAGAATGAGGGACGTTTCTGGGCTATTCAGCATGGCAAAGGGTTAAGAGAGGGAGATAGTAAAACCCACATGAAGAGCACCCAAAGGCACGTGGGAAGTGATCGAGAAAACCCCAAGCCATGGCAAAGGGAGGAAAAGTTTCAAGAAGAACCAAGATGTGTCTGATCTCTGAAAGAGCTCTTGTACGGACAGGAGACAGGCCAGAGCCTCTGTGGGAGCCCACTGCAGTGCTGTGGCCCCTCTCTCAATCCCATGGCCCACATCGCACCCCTGTCTTACGTCTCCTCATGGGGAAGGGGGTGTAAAGAGGCTGTGGCAGCTGCTTCCCCCCCCTGCAGATCCAAGGATGCTGCCTCGCCTGCTTCTTCTGGTACCAGTGCCCCACACTGTCCCTTTCGCAATGGCAGCCATGAAACATGACTCACGGAGGGGAGCAAAGGTTGGGGCTCAGGGGAAACCCAGGGCTGCAATGTCCTTGTTCCAGCCGGCTCCTTCCTGGAGAGCCACAGACCAGCAAGGGCTCTGGCTACACTCCAGCAGCTCTCTACACGCTGAGTCACAACCTGGTGGGCACCCATGGGTGGCAGACTCTGGGACTGCTCCCCCCCCACCTCTTCCCCTGACCGGAGAGATCCTGGGCTGGAGGGAGGGAGCAGCCCATCAAAGTGACGGTGAGCACAGCCAGAGCTGATCCCAGCTCTGCACCTCCACCAAGGCACGGCCTCAGCCTCGGGGCTCAGCGCAGGCTCCGGTCTAGAAGCCTTTCCCAGATATGTGCCCTCTCAGTAGGAGGCGATGTGCCCCCTTGTGGGGCCCCACATTTGCCCTCCCAGCCTCAAAATGATCCACGAGCTGTGGCTCTGCCTCAGCATGTGCCCTCCCAGCCCAGGGTGATCCATGCCCCATGGCTCTGTCCATGCCCACAACCCTGCCCACGCGTTTGCCCTCCCAACTCAGGGCAGGCCAGGCCCTGTGGCTCTGCCCACACACGTGCCCGGCCGAGTCAGAGCCCGGCAGAGCGAGCGTAGCTTGCTCTGTGGCTTTGCACCTGTGCACGCCCTCCCGCCCCAGGCTGACCCACACCAGCGGCTGGGAGGGGCTGCCTGCCCCACAGCCCCACACCCTCACCTGTAGGCCAGCGTCATGCACTCGAAGAGCTTGGTGAGGGAGGCGTCGATGCTGAGGGCGCTGTGGGGGCCGTAGCGGTAGGTCTGGCACGTGCCCTCGTCCACCGTGCTGAAGTCATAGGCCTCACCGGGGCCTCCCGCCGCCCGGGCCTGCCCCTCGCCCCTGCCCCTGCCCGGGGAGCCTGCCCCTGCCCGCCGCTGCCCCCTGCCCGGCCTGCCAGCTGCTCCCCCCTCCTCCTCCGCCTACTTCAGCGCAGCTCCCGCCTCGGCCTCGGCCTCGGGCTCGGCGTGCGGCTCCGACACCATGAAGTGGCCGCTGTGGATGATCTGGGGCCGCGACATGGCCGGGCCCCCCTGCAGCATCCTCTGTGCCCTGTGGCCACGGTAACGCGCCGCCTAGGGCCTCCGGCAGGTTCCCGGCCCCCTCTCCCCCCGCTTTCTCTCCTCTTCCTTCCCCAGGCCCCCCTCGGCTCGGCCCGGCCCGGCTCGGGCCCCCTCAGCGTGGCCCAGGCCGCAGCAGCGGCTCCGGCAGTGGCAATGGCAGACCTGCTTCAGGCTCCCATAGCAACCAGGAAGAAGCCCCGCGCGCATGCGCGGAGCCTCACCCCAGCCCCCTCCCCCGCGCAAGGCACGCCGGGAGCTGTAGTTCTCGCCCGCTGGAAAGCGTATGCCTGCCCGACACCTCCTCCTCGCACAAGATGGCGCCTGAGTCGCTCGCCCTCTCCCCCACCGCCGCTGGACTACATTTCCCATGCGGCCCCACGGGCGGCAGCGCCGGATGGCTGCTGGGGACAGCGGCGCGCTGCCTGCTGGGTAGTGTAGTGCATCGTGGCTACCCAGCCTGAAGGGAGCTGCTACCCCCCTCGCCCCGAAATCCGAGCGGGGTTTTGGGGAGGGGGCAGCAGGCAGGTTACCCACACAAGGGAGGAAAGCCTGGGAGGAGAAGGCTCCTCCTGCACCCCATGCATTCACTCTGGCCACTACTGATGGCAGGTGTAGCTGTGGCCCAGTGCTCCTTGCATTGCAGTGGGTTTATGGAGACTGTAGGAGACCCCATGGTTGTCCCCACTGCCCACAAAGCCACCTCTCTCGGCCACACCAGCCTCCCCCCAGGCGGAGGGAGCATCCCAGGACCAGGGGCGGCTGTTTCCACTCTTTATTCTCTGGCTGGTGAGTGCTGGCGCTGGGTGCTGGCACGCAGTGATGGGGCGGCCATGTCCCCCACATCTGGGGCACAGCAGGGCAGTATGAAGGGAGGCGAGGCAGCGCCACCTCTGCCCCCAAAGTGCAGGCAGTGTCTGGGGGGAAGGGACGGCTCCTCTGGCTCCGCCTCCAGTATGCCCAGGCTCTGCCCCCTTCCCCCATGGCTCCCCTCTGTGGGCAGTGCTCCCAGGGTTAGAGGGAAGGGGGTGGGCTGGGGACAGGGGCAGGGGTGGGGCAAGGGGCAGGGTCAGAGGTGGGGAGGAGGGCAGGGTCAGGGCTGGAGGCAGGGCAGGGGGTGGGGCCAGAGGAAGGGGCAGGGTCAGAGGAGGGGGACAGGATGGGGTCAGGGCTGGAGGCAGGGCAGGGGGTGGGGCAAGGGGCAGGGTCAGAGGTGGGGGGTGGGGCAGGGCAGGGGGTGGGACCACAGGAAGGGGCAGGGCACAGGGCAGCATCCCCACAGGGCGTGGTGTTGGGGGCGGGGCCACCTGCAGGGGTGGGGCCATCCCAAGGGACCGGGCCCCCATCCAGGCTGGCCTGGCGCACCACGCACCGGGGCCGGGAGGAGGGCCGGGTCCCCGGGAGGGACATCGGTGGGCGCCTGGGGGTGGCACCCTCGGAGCCACACTGGTGCCCCACCACCAGTGGCTGCTTGCCTCGGCCCCCGGGGCCCCCCGCCTCTTCCGTGGGGCATGCCGGGACGCTGCCCCGTGGCACGGCCTCGAACACCTGTGGGAGGGACAGGCCTCCAGACAGGGCCGCGGCACCCTCAGGCCCACCCGCCCCACACAGCCCCACTGCGACTGCAGATGCCACGGGGTGGCTACGGCCCCCCCCCCATGCTCATCCTGCCCCCCAGGTCCCCGCCACCCCTGGCCGTGCCCTCACCCTGTGCCCCGCCAACCCCAGCCCCTGCGGTGCCCCGGGTCCCCCGGCCGTGCCTGAGGCCCCTCGCGGCGCCCTGGCGCTCACCTCCCCGTCGAGGGGCTCCCCCGGCAGCTCGGGGGGCTCCATCAGGCTGATGCTCCGCATGACGGCGCGGAGGGAGATGCGGGGGCGCCGGGGGGCCCCCGGCCCCCCCAGGCGCCCGCTGGCCTCCTCAGGCCCCGGGGACTGCGGGGACGGCGACCGGGCACCCACGTCCCCCGGCGCAGCCTCGCGGCCCTTGTCCGGCTCCGCCGCCTTCGGCTCCCACAGGCTGCTGTGCCGGCTGCCACACATGCCCGGGGGGTCAGCCCCGCCCCCGCGGTGGGGGGCGTGGCTCCCTGCACAGGCCCCACCCCCTCACAGGGGCAGCCTTCCCCTGCTGCTCTGGGCGTGGCTCCTGGCACAGGCTCCACCCCCCTCCCACCTCTGCCCTGTGTTGGGCCAATGGCCTGCTGTGGTGAGGGCGGGGCTTTCCCTTGTCTCCGCCCACCCCTCCAGTCAAACCCTAGTGGCTGCCTGGGTCCCCCCTGTCGACATGCTCCATTGACAAGGGGCGTGGCCAGCCCAGGCACCACCCAATAGCTTTGTCAGCATGCTGGGGGTGTGGCTTCCATTGACCCCACCCCTTCCATTGCCCAAAGGGGCGTGGCCACACCAGGCTCCACCCCCACCCCCACCCCCAGTGCCCTGAGCCCCACCTGGCCTGCAGGATGCCCTGGTAGAAGTCGAGCTGGCGCATGAAGCCGGGGTTGGGCACGACGCCGGGGCGGCAGTGCCGGACGTGCCGCAGCGCCCGCTCCAGGGGCCACCCAAACTCCTTCATGGCGTAGGCCAGCACCGTGGCTGCCGAGCGGCTCAGCCCCATCCGGCAGTGCACCAGCACTCGGCCCCGCTGGGCCCTGCCACGGCCGTCAGTGCTCCTGGGCTCCCGGGCGCCCCAGGGCTCCCAGTGCCCTTGGACCCAGGTCTCCAGTGCTCCCAATGTCCCCAGGGACCCTGTCTCCCTGGACTCCCAGTGCCCTTGAACCCAGGTCCCCAGTGTCCCCAGGAACCCCACCCCCCAGGGCTCCCAGTACCCTTGGGACCCCGTCCCCCAGGGCTCCCAGGCCCCTGGAAGCCAGTCCCCCAGTGCTCCCAGTGCCTGCCAGTGCCCTCCTGCCTCCCTGGTCTGCTCCATACCCCCATCGGTGCCCCCTTCCCACCCCAGTTCTGCCCTCCCAGTGCCATTCCGTGACCCTCCGTGACCCTCAGACCCTTGTGTCAGCCACTGGCCCCTGCCCCACCATGCCCATCTGCATCCCCCGCTGTGCCTGGTCCCACTGACCGGACATCGGAGAGGAAGCGGAAGGTGTCGTTCCAGTGGGGCAGGAGCTGGGCCGTGTCCTCGTCGTACACCCGCACGTTCATGTAGGTGAACAGCGCTGGGAAGAAGTTGTCGATCTCCCGCGCCACGTTGAGGATGTGGGTGACCCTGCAGATGCAGGGGACATGGGCACCAGGGCACGAGGGGTGCAGTGGGGATGGAAGAGTGGGGCTGTGCCCGTGCCCTGCTGGGTACCCCCATGCTGCGGCCCATGATGCCCCATGCCCTCACTGTGGGTGCTCCAGGAGGCCTCCCAAGGGTGCCCTGCAAGGCCTCATGCCCACTCCCTGGCTGGTTGCCCCATGGTGCACCTCTAGGTGCCTTGTGATGCCCAGTGCCCACCTCACTAGCTGCCCCGCAAGCCCAATGTGCCCATGCTCCGTGATGGCTCCATGCCCACCCAGCTAGGTGCCCCATGACGACTCTATACCCACCACGCTAGATGCTCCATGACAACCTCATGCCCATGCTGCTGGATGCCCCATGACACCACCATGCCCACCCAGCTAAGTGCCGCGTGATGTCCCTATGCCCATCCAACCAGATGCCCATGATGTTCCCATGCCCTCCCAGAGGCAGACCCATGAACCTCCATGCCTACCCAGCTGGCACCCCTGATGTTCCCGTTCCTTCCCAGCGGAGTGCCCCATGATGTCCCCAGGCCCACCCAGCTGAGTGCCTCATGACATCCCGATGCCCACCCAGCCAGGCACCCATGATGTCTCCATGCCCACCCGTCTGGGCATCCCATGACACCCCATGCCCACCCAGCTGAGTGCCTCATGACATCCCGATGCCCACCCATCCAGGTGCCCATGATGTCTCCATGCCCACCAGACTGGACACCCCCGTGGCCCCCACTCACCGGTTCTGCTGTAGCTCCTCCAGGTTGGCTGCGTTCCACTCGGAGCCCTGCGCGGGCGAGAGCGGGTGACGGGACGGGGACAGGCACCGCCTGCTGCCCGGCCTCAGGTGCCTGCACCGTAGCCCCTGCCCTGTGCCGCCACCCGCTGCACCCCGCTGCCCGCCGTGCCCACCAGGTAGAGGTGCGGGAAGATGCGGGAGGGCCGGTCCATCTGCGCCAACACCAGCAGCATCTCGTTGTCGATGAAGTCCTTGTGCTGGGCCAGGCTGTGCCCTGTGCGGCGCTCCAGCTCCGTCCGCACCTGGGCGGCCACCCTCCGCGTGAGGCCCGCGGGGCGCCCGCGTGCCCTGCCCTGGCACCGGGGCCACCAGGGCCACCTGCCTGGGGCTACGGCGCGAGGCACCCTATGGGGGGCGCCCTGCCTGGCCCCCACCCACCTCCTTGGAGGTGACGCTCTCCAGGTCCGCGGTGGCCATGACGTCCCGGAGCAGGGCCCGCACCGCCTGCTCCGTCAGCTCCGGTGCCGCCGGCCTGGCGCCCACCGCCCGTCAGGAGGCGCTTGCCTGCCCTGAGCCCCGCCCCCTGGACAAGGACCGCCCCCTGGCCCCACCCCTTCAGCTCCTGGCCCCGCCCTAAGACTGGAGGCTCCGCCCAATCCCTTTAAGGCCCACTCACCTCCCCTCCAAGGTGCAGTCTCCGCCCCTCCACAAGCCCCACCCCCATCTCCCAGGCCCTGCCCTCACCATAAACCCCGCCTTTCCACCCAAGCCCCACCCACAGCCCCACCCATTTGCCACAAGCTCCACCCCCTCAGCCACTCCCCAGCCACCCTGCCAATTGGCCGGTGGGTGGGGGGGCGGGGCTTGGGGGCGGGGCATACCCGGGGGTGGGCAGCGGGGGCGAGCCGGGCCGCACGGACTCCAGGTCGGCCATCGCCAGCCACTCGTTGATGCAGCTCTGCTCCGAGGCCACGGCCGCCGCGTAGTCCCGGGCCCAGGCCAGCGCCGGGCCCCCGGGGATGTGCCCGCCGCGGGCCGCCTCGCCGCAGGCCCGGTGCAGCTCCTGCAGCACTGCCCTGTGCGACAGGCACCTGGCACCGTGGGCACCCGCCACCGCGGGCACCCACCACCACGGGAACCCACCACCACGGGCACCTGGTGCTGTGGGCACCCACCAACGTGGGCACCCAGCACCATGGACACCATGGGAACCCACCACCACAGGCACCCAGCACCATGGGAACCCACCAGCACGGGCACCTGGTGCTGTGGGCACCCACCAACGTGGGCACCCAGCACCATGGGCACCTGGACCATGGGCACCCACTACCGTGGGCACCCATCAGCACAGACACTTGGCACCATGGGCACCCACCACTGTGGACACCTGGCACCGCGAGCACACAGCACCGTGGTCACTTTGCAGCTGCGCCCATGCCACCCCCTGCCAGCCATGACTCTGGCACCTCCCCAGGGCAGTGCCGCCATGTCCCTTCTAGTGTGCCCCCCCAAGTGCCACCTCCCCTCTCCCCGGCTTTGGCACCCCGTGGGCGTGGCTGTGTGCCCATGACACAGCCTGAATGTTGCCAGTGCACCCACGGCCCAAGCACCCACTGTGCCACCCTGGGTCCCCTGCCCCACGCCCAGAGCTGTGCCCGAATGCCCACATGCCCATGGCAGTGCCCGTGTGCCCCATGCCCACCAGCTGCGGGGCCAGACTCGCTCACCACATGGTCTGGACCGAGATGGGCTTGAAGATACGGGTCTGCCCCCCAGATGTCACGCTGAAGCCCCTGGGAGAGACGGGGGTCAGGAGCGTGCGCCCACCCCACCCCACCCCACCCCACCCACCAGCCGCAGCCCTCACCCGTCGCCATCGAGGAAGACCTGGGTGTCGCTCCAGAGGGGCAGCACCATGCCCAGGGTGCAGCTGGCGGCACTGAGAGCGGGAGCAGAGGTTTAGCGGGGCCCTGCTGCCCCCCGCCCCGGCGCCCCCCGGCCCCGCTCACCCCTCGTGCGGGAAGTCCACGCCCAGCAGCGCCGTCTGCCCCTCGGCGCCCGCCTCCTCGGGCCGCACCACCAGCAGGTACCGCAGCCGCCGGGGCCGCGCCGACTCCAGCCGCACCGCCTGGGGGGCGTGGGGGGGGTCAGGGGAGGGGCCTGCAGCCTGCCCCGCCCCCAGGGCCCCACCGGGCAGGGGCGGTGCCCTGCTGCAGGCTCCGCCCCCAGGGCCCCACCAGGCAGGGGCGGTGCCCTGCTGCAAGCTCCGCCCCCAGGGCCCCACCAGGCAGGGGCGGTGCCCTGCTGCAGGCTCCACCCCCTCCTAGCACCCTCTCGCCTATTGGCTGCACTGCATCCCAAGCTCCGCCCCCTCCCAGCACCCTCTCCCCCATTGGCCAGGCTACAGCCCAGGCTCCACCCCCTCCCAGCCACTTTTCCCCATTTGGCCAAGCTGCAGCCCAGGCTCCGCCCCCTCCCAGCAACTTTTCCCCATTGGCTGCACTCTGGCCCAGGCTCCACCCCCTCCCAGCACCCTTGCTGCCATTGGCCAGGCTGCAGCCCAGGCCCCGCCCCCTCCCCTCCCTCTCCCCATTGGCTGGGTGCAGCCCAGGCCCCGCCCCCGCAGGGCCTACCAGCCGGACGGCGTCCTGCGGGCGCAGCAGCTGCATCATGAGCTCCAGGTGCTGCTCCTGCCGCCCCGGCGCCGGGCTGGGGGGCACTGCGGGGCCGGCCTCGGCCTCGGCCTCCAGCGGCTCCTCCGCGGGCAGGAGCAGCGCGGCCCCCTTGACCATGACGAAGCTCTGCCTGGGGGGGGGCGGGACGGGCGCAGCGAGATGGGACGGGGGCCCCGCCACCCCCCCCCCACCCCCCGCGGTGCCACTGAGCCCGCGGCAGCCGCTTGCGCGGCAGCGTCGGCAGCTCACCGATGGGGACCCCCCCCTCCCCCCCAAAGTGCTCAGTGTGAGTGGAAGGGGAGGATTTGGGGGGGGGGGCTCTTCACGGGGTGCCCTGCCCCCTCGCCCAGCCCAGCAGTGCCCCGCGCCCCCTTGCCTCCCGGTTTCGGGGCCCGTTCTCACCGCCGCTGCAGCCGGCCGCGCCGGGGCGCATCTTCCTCCTGCAAAGTGCATGGGGGGGCAGAGCGGGGGGGGGGGGGCCGTTACCCCGGGGGAGGGCAATTCCCCTGGGGGAACTGCCCCTGCCCGCGCTGCGGGGGCCCTGGCGAGCACCCGGCACCCCTCCGCCCCGGGAGCGTCGTGCGCGGGCGCAGCTGGGCCAGTGCCCTGCCAAACTCCCCCCCCCCCCCGGCAGTGTGCCCTCCGGGGGGAGGGGGGGGGGTAGGTCGCTGCGGCTGGGTCCCGGGGGAAGTGCCCCGGGCTGTGCGCCCTGATAAGGCCCAGCAGCGAGTGGCGGGGGGCTGGGAGCCACCGGGGAGCCCGCGCCCAGCCGGGAGCTACGGGAGCTGCGGCCCCCGGGAGCCGTGGGGAGCCGCAGCCCCGCGACGGCGCCGCGAGCCCCGGCGTGCGCTGGGGGCGACCGGGTCCCGGGCGCAAACGGGACAAGCCAGGCTGAGCGCAACGGGGACAGCCCGTGCCCCCCCCCCCCCCCCGCACCGGGACGTCCCGGAGCCCCTAAGCTTGGAGCAACCGGTGCAGCCCTCGCTGCCGACTGGGAGCAACTGGGGCAGCCCGCACCCCCGCGCTGGCCGCGGCCCCGGCCCCCGCTCCCGGCCCGCACCGCACCGCACCGCACTCACCGCGGCGGGGCCCCCGGCGGAGCCCGCCGCCCGCCGCACGGTGACCAGCGCCATGCACCGCCGCACCAGGAAGCGCCGCCGCCCCGCCCCGGCACCCGCCCCCGCAGCCCCGCAGCCCTGCCCCGTGCCGGGCATCCCCGGTGCTCGGGACCTCCCCGGCATCCCCGGGGCCCGGCGTCTCCTCGCGCTGCCCCGTCCCGCGCCCGGCGCTCCCGGTGCTCCCCAGGGATCCCCGGCCCCCAGCGCTCGGGACCTCCCCAGCATCCGCGATGCCCCGCATCCCCCCGGATCACCCCATCCCGTGCCCGGGATCCCCGGTGTCCCGTGCCTGGGATCCCCCGTCTCTTCCCCAGCCCGCCCTCTGCAACGCCTGGGATCTGCCCTGCCGTTCCCAGGCCACGTCTGGGATCCCCCTCCCAGCATGCGGGACCTCCCCCCCCCCCACCAGGATTCACCTCCCTACTGCCTGGGATCTCCAGCATCCCCCTCCCCACTGCCGGATGCCTCCTGCCCCCAGGGCCTGGCATTGCCCTGACCCCCTCAGGCACAACCCCCCCCCCTTCTCCCGGGACCTCCGGCGCGCAGCGGGGGCTGAGCCCCCCCGGCCGGCGTGGGGCAGCCGCAGAGAGACGAGGAGGCACGGCTTGGCTTTGCTCTTTCTTTGCTTTCCCTCCGGCGCTGCCCGCTGCCCTCCTCCGGCCCTCTGCCCCACGGCGGCGCCCTGGCCCCCTGCCCCACGGAGGCCCGACCCAGCCCATGCCGGGGATCCCAGCCCCATGGCACTGCGACGGGGGGGTACCCGGACAAACACCCCCCCTCCCTGGGCCGGGGCCACCCCAAGGGATATAAATTAAATAAATAAAGCGGGGAAGGGGGGGGAGAATGGGGGCGTGGGGCCACACTGGGGCGTTCGGAGGAGACGAAACCCCCCTGAGAGCCCACCAGGGCCACCCACTGGCTCCACCCCTTCACCTAGGCTCCTCCCTGCTTTTGCAGGCCCCACCCCTTTCCCCAGGCCCCACCTCCTGCTGCCATCTCCCCACCCATCGCGTGCCCAGGCACAATCTGCTCCCCCCCATATATATATATGTACATATATGTGAATATATATGTATATATATCTATACATACATACACACAGAGCTCCCCTGACCCTGCCGCTGCCACCCAGAGACAGGGCCCAGGCATCCCCCAATGTCCAGGTTCAAACGGGTGCCTTTAAATGCGGGGGGGGGGGGGGGGGGTAGATGGGTTTCTCCTGCCCCACATGGGGGTAAAATAGAACATCAGAGGGGAGGGAGGTGCCTGGGATAGGGGGGGTCCTCGGGGGGGGGGTCCCCCCAGATGAGGGGTCCCTGGGCTGAGGCATCCAGCCCAGCACAAGGGAATCCCTGGATCAGGGGGTCCCGGGGTAGGAGAATCCCTGGATCAACCCCCGCCCCCCAATGTGGGGGCTGCACCCGCTTCCGGGGGGGATCCCTGGGACCGGGTGGCCCTTGGCGGGTGGTGCCCATGCAGGGCTGTGCCCAAGGCAGGGCGTGGGACCGTGCCTAGACGGGGGCATCCCCGTGCGAGGCCATGCCCGGTGCGGGTGTCCGTCCCCGTGCGAGGCCGTGCCCGGTGCGGGTGTCCGTCCCCGCGCGAGGCCGTGCCCCATGGGGGTGTCCGTGCCCCATGGGGGTGTCCGTGCCCATGCGAGGCCGTGCCCTGCGCGGGCGTCCCCGCGCGAGCCCTGGCACTACTTGTCGGTGAGCGAGAGGCGGAGGATGCGCTGCAGCTCCTCGTCCTCCTCGCGCCGGCGCCGCTCGCGCTCCTCCTGCTCCCGCTCGGAGAGCGCCATGGCCAGGCGCAGCTGCTCGGCGAAGCTGCCGTAGCCGGGGGGTGCCGGGGGGCTGCCCCCCGCCTCGGGGGGGCCCGCGGCCCCGGGGCCCCCGGCGCTGGGCCCCGCCTGCAGCAGCATGCTCTCCTGCAGGGCCCTGCGGGGGAGAGCGGCATGGGGGCAAGCCCCGCCTTTTTTCGGGATGGCCACGCCCCCTGCCCGGAGGCCACGCCCACACCCTTATTGCCACGCCCCCCTGCTAGCCCCACCTCCCGCTGCCCAGGGAACGCCCCCCCCAGGGACAGAAAGCCCCTCCCCTTTTGGCCACATCCCAAGCCCACAGGCTCCACCCCTTACGCCACTCCCCCTGTGGCCCCACCCTGGATGGGCGGGGCTGTGTCAATCCCCGCCCCCCCCGGGGGCGGGCCCTCACCGCTCCAGCTGCAGGTCCTCGTCGTAGGGGGGCGGGTTGGCACCGGGGCGGGTGTTGGTCAGGGCCTCCCAGATGGTGACCTGTGGGCGGGGCATGGGTGAGAGGGGCGGGGCCTATGGGGGGCGGGGCGGGGCCGAGGGGGGCGGGGCGGGGCCGAGGGGGGGGCGGGGCCCACCTGGTCAGTCTCGGTGCCGGCGTCCAGGAGGCTCTGCTGGATGGCGAACTGGAGCAGGTCGTCGTCCTCGTCGCGCAGGGGCTCGCTGCGCCCCGCGCCCAGCACCGTGTAGCCCTGCGGCACCTCGAACACCCCCGGCTCCACCTCGCACGGGAAGGGCCAGCCTGCGGCACCGCCGACCCGCTGGGGCACCGCGCGGCGCCCAGCGCCCCTCGCCCGTGGGCCTCCACGCGCTGACGCCGCGGGGAGCCCTCCTGCCCCCGGATACCCCCCCTCGTCCCCCCTCCCGCCCCTCTCACCTCTGGGGCCGGGCGCCTGGCTGCCGGGGGGCTCGGCGGGGGGCTCGGCGGGGGCGCACACCCGCACCGAGCCCAGCGGCTGGTCGCACCCGCACAGGTTGCTGAAGGTGATGCGGGCGTTGAGCACGTGGAAGAGGGGGATCTCTGCGGGGCCGGGGGGGGGGGAGGGCACAGCAGGTCAGCAGGCCCCGCCCCTTCCAGCAGGCCCCACCCCTTTCCCTCCAGACCCCACCCCTCCCATTAAGCCCCACCCACACCCACCAATTGGCTCCTCCCCCTCCTACAGCTGGGCCAGGCACAGCCCCTGCCAGGAGCTCTGCCCCATAAGCCCCGCCCCTCCACCAGGCCCCACCCCCACAGGCCCCGCCCCTCCACCAGGCCCCGCCCTCACCGATCTTGACGGGGAAGCCGGGGGGCAGCTTGAGGGTGATGAAGTCGCGCAGCTTGGCGAAGTGGGCGTTGGAGATGGCCATGAGGTCGATGATGGGCGTCACCTGCTCCGCCAGCGACAGCGGGTGCTGCTCGCACAGCCACAGCGTCGCCTTGAACCTGCCCGCGGCACCGGCGTGGGCACGGGGCGCCCGGACGCCGGGGCTCCCCGCCGCCCTCACGGCGGGGGGGGAGGGGAGGGGAGGGGAGGGGGGGGTAAAGGGAGGGGGGGGGCGGCCCTCACCTCTGCACCTTGCTGGACATCTCGATGGGGCGCCCGATGTTGCGGGCCTCCAGGTCAAAGTGGGGGTCGAAGTATTCCTCGGGGGTGATGGCCGTGGGGTTGGTGGGGCTGGCGGCCTGCAGCACGGGCGCCTGCGGGGCCGGGGCGGGCACCGGCGTTGCCCACGGGTGCCCTCGGGGCGCCTCGCGGCGTCCCCCCCCCTCCCCCAGCCCCACGGCCCCCCCCCCCCCCCCCCGCCGCCACCCCGGCGCCCCACCGCTCACCCCGTTGTGGGTGCCGTGCTGCTGCGCGATGCCCAGGAAGGAGTGGAAGGGGGTCCTGGAGCCTGCCGGGGGCGAGAGACCGGGAGCTGCCGGGGTGGGCATCCCGCCCCGGCCGCTGGGGGGGGGGGGGGGGGGCGACCCTTGCACCAGGACGTGGCGGGGGTGGGGAGGGGGGGGGCAGCAGGCCCCCTCCCCGACTGGCCGCCGGGGCCGTCACCTTTGTTGCGCGACTTGTCCTGATCGGAGAGATGCTCCGTCCTCGTCTTCGTGACCAGCTCCACGTTGCTGGCGCTGTAAACCTGCCGGGCGGGAGAGTCAGCACGGCCCGGACGCCTGGGCCCTTCCCCGCCCTCGCAGCGCGGCGCGAGGCCTCACCTTGGCCTCGTAGCCGCTGATCACCTCCATCTTCTCCGAGCGCCAGCCCCAGATGCCCGACTTGTTCCTGGGGAGCAGGGGGCAGCCGTGAGCCCCCCCCCCCCCCCCGTGCACGTGCCCCGGCCCCACGCGCGGCGCATCCCCCTGGCCCACGCGGCTTCCTCTTGCGCAAAGCGCTTCCTTCCCCCCCCCCACCCCAACGCCGCTTCCTCCTCGCGCGGGGTCCCCCCCGCCGGAACGGCTCCTGCCTTGCGCAAGCCCTTGCACGGCGCCCGCGGCGCCTCCTCTCCCAGGTCCCGCGCGCGCGCCCGCCTCTCCTCGCACGCGGGCCCCCCCCCCCCCCCCCCGGCGCGGCTCACCGCTCGAAGGCGATGTTCCTGGTGTCGAGGTGCGTGGAGACGATGGGCGACGTGAGCCGCCCGGCCACGTGCTCCTCCGAGGGCTGCATGGCCGCCAGCAGCAGGTCGGGCTCGTGCAAGGCCAGGGCCAGCGTCTCCGTGTAGACCACCTGCTTGTCGTGGTCCACCTCCATCACCACCGCCCCCTCGTCTGCGTGTGGGCACGGGGGTCAGGGCCACCACCGTGGAGGTCCACCTCCGTCACCGCCACCCCCTTGCCTGTGCGCACCCCCTCCCCCGGTACCGCCAGGCGCCCTGATCCCCCCTTCCCCTGGGCACCACCTTCACCACCGCCATCCCCTTGTGGGTCACGGGCACGGGTCAGCACCTTGGGGCACATCAGGGCACCCGGATACCCCCAACCCTGGGGCACCCTGGGTTGCTGCACCTCTGGCTTCCCTTGGGGCGTATGAGGTGCCTTGGGGGGGTCCCTAAGGGGGATCTCAGGTCCTTGTGGGGCATCTCAAGTCCCCATGAGGCATCTCAGGTCCTTAGTGGAGTCCATCCTTGGAGGTATTCAAACACCATCTGGACAGGGTCCTGGGCAACATGCTCTAGGTGATCCTGCTGGAGCGTGGGGGCTGGACTAGATGATCTCCAGAGGCCCCTTCCAACCTTGACCCTTCCGCAGTTCTGCGGTTATGGGGCATCTGAGGTCCTTATGAGGCATCTGAGGTCCCCGATACTTAAGCGGAACCTGAGGTGGTCCCCTGGGTCCCTGCAGGGGCGAACCGGGGTGCCGAGGGGGCATCTGGCCTCCTCAAGGCGGGTCTGGGGCGTCTGAGGGGTATTTGGGGGCCCGGGGCCGACCTTCTCCCTTGAAGATGTAGCTGCGCCGGCCCCGCTGCCACGTCATGTGCTCGAAGCCCAGCAGCGTGGTGTCGACCCGCAGGCTCTCGCCGCGCTTCCACACGCGGTACACGTCGCTGGGGCACACCTTGGAGACCAGGGGCACTGCGGGCGCCGGCAGCCCCTCAGCAGGCGCCCCCGCCGCCGGGCCCGCGGCCGCCCCGCCGGCCCCGCACTCACCCCAGCTCGTGAACTCCCACTTCATCTCCACGTAGAAGTCGGAGGCCTGGAGGAGAAGCGGGGTCGTGGAGCAGCCGTGGAGGGGCCCGGTGTGTGTGTGTGCGGGGGGTCCCTGCGGGGGTCTCGGGGGAGATGGGGGGGCCTTGGAGAGGGGAGGCGCTGGGGGTCGCCTCTGGGACCCTAGGGGGGGATTGGGGACCGGCAGGGGAGGGTGATCGGGGATCCCTGGGGGAAGCGAGGGTCCTAGGGGAGGTTTGGGGGGGCCCGGGGGGTCCCCAGGGGCTCTCCCGGCTGCCTCTGCGCACCCGGACCCCAGTGCTGGGGGATGCCCGGGGCCGGGAAGGGGGTGCCCACCCCCCCGTCAGGGGCACGGCCGTACCCGGCGCAGCTTGCTGAGCAGCTCGGGGATGCCGGCAAGCCGCCGCGTCGCCCGCTGGTAGTCGCGGTACTGGAGCACCAGCTGCACCATCTCGGGGTCGCCCGTGCTCACCGCCTCCTGCAGCACTGGGGGCCACCGGGCACCGTCAGCGCCCGGCCCCGGCGCCCCCCACGGCCTGCCCCCCCACGCCGCGCCATGCCGCGCCGCCCGCGTACCCGTCCAGCCGTTGGCGTTCTCCCGGCCCACGTTGGCGTTGTGCCGCAGCAGCACCCGCACCGACTCCAGGTGGCCCAGGGACACGGCCAGCTCCAGCGGGGTCCGGCCGCGGGGGTCCGTCAGCTCCACGTCGTGCTGCGGCCGCCGGCGGGGTCACGGCCGCTGCCGCCCCCCCCCCTCCCCCCAGTGCCCTGCTGTCCCCCGTTCCCCCCCCAGCTCCTTGGGTCCTCTGGTGGCCCCTGTCCCCCAAATCCCATCCCTCAAGTCCCCAAGTCCTCCTGGCCCCGAGTCATACTGTCCCAGCCCCCTCGTCCTCCAGGCCCCCCGGCCCCCGTACCTCCAGTGCTCCCACTGCCCCCCGATTCCCAGCCCCCCACTACCCCCAGTCCTCCCAGGCCCCCTGTCCCAGTGCCCCCAGGCCCTCCCAGTCCTCTAATATCTCAGCCCCCCTAGTCCCTCCCAGTGCTCCCAATGCCCCATTCTCCCAGTCCCAAAGTGCTCCCTGTCCCCTAATATTCCAGTCCCCCAACCCCAGCACCCCCGAGTGCTCCCACTGTCCCCAGCCTCCCAGTCCCCCAGTATCCCAGTGCTCCCAGTCTCCCTGTACTCCCAGTGTCCTTATCTCAGTGCTTCCAGTCCCTCCCAGTGCTCCCAGTGCTCCCAGTGCTCCCAGTCCCCTAGTACCCCATTCCCCCATCCCCATGCTCCAGCCCCCTGGTGCTCCCAGTTCCCTAGTATCCCAGCCCTCCATCCCTGTGCCCCTAGTCTCCCCCAGTGCCCCCAGGACCCCATTCCCCCCATCCCCCAGCGCTCCCAGCCCCCTAATATCCCAGTGCCCCAGCCCCCCAGTGCTCCCAGTGCTCCCAGGCCCCTAGCACCCTGCCCTCAGACACCCCCCCCCGCCCAGTGCTCCCAGTCCCCGAATACCCCCACGCCCCCAATCTCCCAGTGCCGGCTCTGCCCCCACCACCACCGCGCCCGGTGACCAGGGCCCCCGGCTCCCCCGGCTCCCCCGGTGTCCGGCTCCACCGGCTCCCCCGGCTCCCCCGGCTCCCCGGTTCCCCCGTCTGCCCCGGTTCCCTCGGTTCTCGTCTCCCTCGGTTCTCGTCTCCCCCGGTTCCCAGATCTCCCGGTTCCCCCGGTTCCCCCAGCTCCCCCGGCTCCACCGGTTCCCCCGGTTCCCGGCTCCACCGGTTCCCCCGTCTGCCCCGGTTCCCTCGGTTCCCTGCTCCCCCGGTTCCCGTCTCCACCGGTTCCCCCGGTTCCCCCGGTTCCCGTCTCCCCCGGTTCCCGTCTCCCCCGGTTCCCGGTTCCCCTGGCTCCCGTCTCCCCCGGTTCCCGGCTCCCTCGGTTCCCCCGGTTCCCGGCTCCCTCGGTTCCCGGATCTCCCGGTTCCCGTCTCCCCCGGTTCCCGGCTCCCTCGGTTCCCCCGGTTCCCCCGTCTGCCCCGGTTCCCGGTTCCCTCGGTTTCCGGCTCCCCCGGTTCCCCCGCCTCCCCCGGTTCCCGGCTTCCCCGGCTTCCCCGGCTCCCCCGGCTCCCCCGGTCCCCCCGGCTCCCAGCTCTCCCGGCTGCCCCGGCGCCCGGTGCCCACCCGGCCGGAGCGCAGGGCGCTGTCCAGCGCCTGGTGCCGGTTGTGCCAGACGAGGCGGTGCAGCGGGAAGGTGTCGGCGGAGCGCGCCATCCCGCCGGCATGTCCCCGGGCGGCGGAGCGGGCCGCAGCGCCGGGCCTGCCCGCAATGGCTGCGCGCGGGGGCGGCGGCGGCGGCGGCGGCGGCGGCGGCGCAGCGCGGCGGCGCGGCGCGGCGCGGGGCGGGGCCGCCACCGGCCACCGGCCACCGGCCACCGGCCACCGGCGCCGCCGCCGGCAACCGGCGCCCGGGACGCCGCCGCGCTGCGCCGCCGCCTGCGCGCCGGGACGGCAGCCGTCGGCGGGAGCGCAGCGGCCCCGCGCCGGGGACCGGGCTCTGCCCCCGCGCTGCGCCCGCCGCCCCCGCTCTGCCCCCGGGACCCGGGTCTGCCCCAACGAGCACCGGTGCCGGGACCCCCCGGGACCCCGGATCTGCCCCCGAGACACGGGTCTGCCCGCGCTGAGCACCGGTGCCGGGACCTCCCCCCGGGACCCCGCATCTGCCCCCGAGACCCAGGTCTGCCCGCACCGAGCACCGGGACGGGGACCTCCCCTCTCCTCCCCCCCCCCCCCGGGACCCCGGGTCTGCCCCCACTGAGCACCGGGACCGGGACCCCCCCCCAGGGCCGCACCCGCAACAGGCGTCTGCCCCCGTTGAGCACTGGCTACCAGGACCCCCGGGCTGCCCCCATCAAACACCTGCTACTGGGACCCCCCCAGGGCCGGGGTCTGTCCCCCGTCGAGTACCTGGTACCTAGATCTCCCCCGGCAGGGCCCCAGCATCCGACCCGCCTTGGGTGCCTGGTACCTGGGAATCCCCCTGCAGTGGGTGCCCGGGGCCACAGCATCTGCCCCCCCTCATTTCATTCCTCTTCCCTGAGCCCCCCCCCCCCGTGGGGTACCTAGTGCCCGGGGACCCCCCCACAGCACATCCCCAGGGCCCTGCAGTCACCCCCAGTCCAGCCCCCTTCTCTGCCCCCGGCCCCGGTGCGGGGGGGCCCGGACTGCTCTGCGCAGCACCCGGCACTGCCGGCGGCAGGAGGCTGAGCCCGGGCGCAGTGGGCAGGGGACAGCGGGACCCCCCCCGAGCTGGGGCTGGCATAGGCATGGGGGAACCCGACCCCCCGCGCCTGTCCGAACCCGCTGCATACCCCTACCCGAGCTGGGAGCCTTCTCCGGGCACTGCCCACGCCTGCTCCGAGACCCCCGTCCCGCAGGGCACCAGCCCCCACCCGCACCCCGGCACGTCACCGGGGTGCCACCATGCCCCCGGGGGGGGGGGGGGTTGAGGTGACCCGAAGCTCAGGCAGAGCTGGGGGCAGCAGGCGGGCAGGGTCCCCACCGAGGGACACAGCGGGGGAAGCGCTGCCACCCCCGCAACGAGATGGGAGCCGGACTGGATTTTTCCAGGTTTTTATTATAAAAACTCTTTTCTTTTTTTTTTTCTCTTTGCATTCTCACGTCTCCGCTCATTAAAATCACATTCACAGGTGAGCCGCCAGCCCCGGCGCGGTGCCACCCCCCGCCCGCACCCAGCCCGCCTGGCGCACACCGACTGGAGACCAATATTTACAGACGCTGCCAGGGAGCGGGGCGGGGGGCGGCTGGCATCCTGCCCCTGCGCCCGCCGGGCACCGGGACGGCACCGGGCACGCAGGCAGCAGGCCCAGGCTCGCGTGGGGCCGGTTGCGGGGGGGCGGGGGGGGGGGATCCCCGCTGCTCTCTCCTCCTCCTCCTCGGCCACCTCCTGCCCCACAGCCGGGCACCGCCACCCTGCTGGCTCGGGGCCGGGGGCCAGCGGGGGCCTGGCGCTGCCCCCCCCCCCTTGCCCAGGGCACGGCTGCACGGTGGGGTGGCGGCAGGGGCACTCGCCGGGCAGGGTTGGCACACGCGGGAGGCGCAGGGGGCCCATGGCACAATATTTACAGGGGGGTCCCCCCGGGCACAGACACACAGACACACACTCACACGCACACAGAGGACGTGGCACCCACGAGGCGGGCACAGCCGGGCCGGGGTGTGCCCACTCGCGGGGAGGTTGGCAAAGGCCGGGTGAAACGAGTTGGCCAGGACTCTGCCGGGCCAGAGCTGGGCCGGTTTGGCACACGCAGATGTGGCGAAGCGGGCACGAGGCAGAGGCCGCAGGGGCCGAGTGGACATTGGCACGGAGAGGGGTAGGCATGGGGGGGCTACCTTCATCTTAGCCGGAGAGGTCACAGGGGAGAGGTGCCAAGCGGAGCCGCGTGCCCAGCGCCAGCGCCCGCGTCCCTCGGGCTGGAGGCCGGGCCGACAGCGACGCTGGGGACGTGCCCCCGCTGCGCCCAGCCCGGCGGGTGCCCGGCAGCAGGGCAAACGGGCACCAAAGCGCCCGGCAGGCCAGGCCGGCGCGGGGCGTCTCCTGCCAGCGCCCGGCGCGGGGACGACGAAAGGCGAGGGGGCACGCGGGAACCCAACCCAATAAATTAGAGGCGGGGTGGGAGCTGGGGACGAGGGCGCGCGGGCGGGCGCGGGGTCAGAGGCCGTTGGCGGAGCGCTGGATGAACGGCACTTTGCTGAGCTCCACCACGGGCGAGCGGGGCTTGTTCTGCATGCGCGGCACCCGCTGCAGCAGCTGCTGGGCCTGGCGCTGGGCGTCGCGCAGCTCCTTCCGCCACTGTGCCAGCTCGGGGTCGCTCTGTGCCAGGGCAGGGTGCGGGTTAGTCCGGGGCTTCCCACAGTGCCAGGCCGGGGGGCGGGTTAGGCAGGGGATCCCCAAAGTGCCAAGGTAGGGCATGGGTTAGTCTGGGGCTGCCTGCGGTGCCAGGGCAGGGGACGGCTTAGCTCGGGGCTCCCCGTGGTGCCAGGGCTTTGGGTTGCCCCCAGCTTTCCGCAGCGTGCCCGGGGCGGATTAGCAGGCTCAACCTGCGGAGCTAGTGGTCAGCAAGGGGTGACTAGCAGCCAGGAGGAGGTAGCTGGTGCCCGTCAGGGAATGGCTAGTGACCGCCCGGAGGTGGCTAGTGCCCAGCAGAAGGGATGGCTCGCAACTGGCGTGAGGTGGCTAGCATCTAGCGAGGATGACTAGCAGCCAGCCGGGAGGTGGCTAGTGCCCAGCGGGGTTTGGTTAGCGCCCAGCGGAAGTGATGGGAACCCAGCAGGGGATGGCTAGCAAGTGGCAGGAGGTGGCTAGTGCCCAGCTGGGGTGACTGGTGACTGGCAGGGGGTGGCTAGCCCCCCAGCAGGAGGTGGCTAGCCCCCTGCAGAGGTGGCTAGCCCCAGCGGGCGGCCAGCGGGCACACTCACGTCGCACTGCAGCACGAACTGCTTGCCCCCGCGGATGCGGAGCAAGATGCACTTCCGCTCCTTCACCTGCGTCTCCTCCACGGAGTCGATCTCCTCCATGGTGAGCAGGGACTGCTGGGGGGACAGGCTCAGCCCAGCCCCTGCCTCCAGGCCCCCCAAGTCCCCCCAGGCCCCCCAAGTCCTCCCTGTGTCCCCTGTGCCTTTCCCATACCCCCACCCCATGCCCCTCACGTCCCCTGTGCCCTACGTGCCCTCCCAACACCCGTGCCCCTCCAGTCCAACCCCTGGGGCACCCAGCACCCCTGTGCCCCCCAAGCCTGCCCCCCACCCCCTCGTGCCCGTCTTACCGGCGACTCGCCCTCCCCGCGCCACTCGAGGCGGTTGGGGAAGAGGTAGAAGTAGCGACGCTGCCACTGCGTGAGGAAGGGGTTGCCCAGCTTGGCCATGTAGCCGTGCATGATGCAGTCCTTGCCCATGGCGTAATCTGCGCCCGCCGCGCCGCGGGAGAGACAGGGTCAGGCCGGAGCAGCGAGGCGCTGGCAGTGCCGGGGGAACCGGGGGGCTAGGGCAGCGCCAGGGGGGCTGGCAGAGGTGGCAGGGCAGGCATAGGGGGGCCAAGGGGGCAGTGCCAGGCGAAGCAACGCCGGGCTGGTGGCCGTGCCAGGGGGACCCAGCGGGGACACTGCCGAGGGAGCCCATGGGGCTGGCAGTGCCGGGGCGCCGGGGTGCCGTGTGGAGTGGCATGACAGTGCCACGGCAGTGCCAAGGGGCAGTGCCAGGGGTCGGGGAGCTGGGGCAGGGCCGGGGGACCAGAAGAGGTACTGGGGCAGCCGTGGAGCTGGCTGTACCACGGGAGCCACGGGTCGAGGCGGCGCCGGGAGAGTGAGTGGCTGCGAGGGGCTGGTGGGGATGCCAGGGGCAGCGCCGGGGAGTAGAGGGGGCACCCGGCCCCGCTCACCTTCCTCGTGGCCCAGCTGCTTGTTCTTGGCTTTCTTGCGAGCCTCCAGCTTGTCGGTGTCGGCGTTGACGGCTTCGAAGACGGTCTCCGTCACCTCCTGCTGCCACCGCTCCGAGATGGTGAGCGGGAAGTTGCGGTACAGCTCCTGGTCGCTCTCCAGCAGCTGGAAGACAGGCGGGCACCGCTGGGTGAGACACCAGCTCACCACCCCCTGCCCCTGTCTCCCCCCCCCCCGTGCCAGCCCTGCCCCTCTGCCCCCAGTACCTTGATGCCTTTCGTGTCCTCCTCATCGAAGGAGCCAATGTCGAAGGCATCGGCGGCGTTCACCTCTCCGCGGGGTGGGATCAGGGGCGGCGGGTACTGCCGGCAGGAGAGGTGGCGTTAGAGGGGTGGCTGCCCGTGCCCCCGTAGCCCTCGCTGTGCCCCGGCACCGTGCCGCTCACCTTCTGAAGGAAAACCATCTGCCAGTCCAGGCCCTTGAAGAACGGCTCCTCCTTCACCTCCTGAGCCCTGGGAAGCGAGCGGGGCGGTGAGCACCAGCGGGCTCCCTGTGGTGCCAGGATGGGGTGGCCCGGAGATGCCAGGCTGTAGCCTGCCCGCGCCGCCCTCCCTCCCCGCCAGGCTTCTGCCCCAGCCCTGTTCTCATGCGCAGGCCCTGTCCCCGGCACCTGTCCCCACGCCTGCCGGGACTCACCCGCGTCCCATGCAGCCCAGCCGCCGGTTGACATCTCGCTGAAGCAGCCCTTCAAGCAAGGAGCGCAGCTCGGGGGAGAAGGAGTCAGGCAGCTCCACGGCCTGCGGGTGAGGGCACGGTTACCGCGAGCGTTGGCACCGGGCCTCGGCGGGGCTCCCCGGCGCTGCTGGGGCGGCGGGGAACGCGCACACGTATGTGCTCTTGCATGCACAGGGATGCACGCACACATCTGCTCAGGGCAGCGCACACAGGCACGCAGAGGTGTGCACAGGCACGTGAACAGCCAGGCACATGTGCGCCTGGTACGGAGATACACACAGACGTACACACACGTGTGCTCACGAAGACACACCGAAGGCACAGACATGTACGTGCACAGGACGCACACGCAGCCATGCACACACAGAGAGGCATGTGCAGAGACCTGCGTGTGTCTGCGCACTGTACCGCACACACCAATGCATGCACCTGCAGACCCGCACGTGTGCACCGTGCATACGTGTACAGTCCCATGCAAGCACATACACATGGATGGGCACACACACACCAGCCACGCAAGCGCACAGAGGCGCACACACGTGTGAACGCTGCACAGATGTGTGCGGGGACAGATGATGCACACACAGACACTGGCAAACACACCTCTGCGCGCAACCTCCCCCCCTACACATGCACACACGTGTACACATATGTGTGTGCAAACACACCCCCACGTGCAGATGCCCACGCGTGCATGCGTCCTTCTGCACACACGCACAGACAGGCAGGAATGCATCCTCCCACGCTCGCGGCATCCGGGCACTGCCCATCATCTCCAAGCTGTGCCCGCTCCCCCTGTGCCCTGCAAGCCTCCGCTGGCGCAGGGGGGTGAAGGCAGGGTGGCACAAGGGTGCCCATGCCCTGTCTGGGCCTGCCAGCCCCAGCTCGCGCTGGCACTCGGAGGGAGAGGCCGTGGCGCGCCGGGGTGCTCGTGCCTCGTGTGCCTCCCTGGCACGGTGGGGGGCAGATGCCAGGGCGGCACCGGGCCACCTGCCCTGCGTGCCCAGACTCACCATGGTGAGGGTCATACGGTCAATCTCGTGCTTGTCCTTCGTCTTGTGCTGCCGGAAGGGGCTGTGCCTGCGGCCACGAGGGGAGAGGGAGGTCAGCGGGGCGCTGGCCCCCTGGCCGCCCCGTGCCCTGCCGTGCCCGTGCCCGCGCACTCACCCCCGGAGCAGTTTGAAGAGCATGCAGCCCAGCGAGAACCAGTCGGCGCTGCTGTCATACGCCACTCCTTTCTGCAGCACCTCCGGAGCCATGTACCCGTGGGTGCCCCTGTGGGGACACAGAGAGGGGTCAGGGACCATGCCAGCCAGGCAGGGCTGGGCAGGGCAGGCTAGGGGCACACTTACACACTGGCATGGGGCTTCTTCTTGGAGAAATCGCAGGCCAGGCCCAGGTCTGAGATACGGACGTGCCCGAATTCATCCAGAAGGATGTTCGCTGGCTGCCGAGACACCGTGCCATCCCTGAGCCCAAGCACTGCCCAGGGGAACGGTGGGGCAGCAAGGCAGGAGGTGCCCAAGTGGGTCGAGCTGGGGTGCTGGTGCTCTGTGGGATTTGGGGGTGCCCACAGGACTGAGGTGTCTGTGGGGCCCGGAACTGCCTGCAGCATCCGTGAGTGCCCATGAGGTCTTGGGACACCTATAGGATCAAGAGGTGCCCACAGGGCCTGGGGGGTTCCTGTAGGATCGGCAGTGTCCGTGGTGTTTGGGGGTACCTGCGAGTTCTGGGGATACCTGGGGCACCTGGGGATGCCCACAGGGTTTGGGAAGTGCCCATAGGCTCTGAGGGTTCCTGCAGGGTCTGTGGGTGCCCACAAGGCGCATGGGTGCCCACGGGATATGGGGGGTTCCTACAGGGTCCGGGGCTGTCAGTAGGGCCTGGGGTTGCCTGCAGGGTCTGTGAATGCCTGGGATTACCCATGGGGTCCATGGGTGCCAACAGGGTACGTGGGTACCCACAGGGTGCCTGGGGGGTGCCCATAGAGTCCATGGGTGCCCATGGGGTCACCTTGAGATCGCGATACACCACGAAGCGGCTGTGCATGTGCTCCAGGCCCAGGATGATCTCGGCTGCATAGAACCGCATCTCCGCCTCCGAGAAGACGCCGTGCTGAGACAGGTGATAGTGCAGGTCCCCCCCTGCGGCGAGAGGGACCCAGCCGTCACCCCAGCGCCGCCCTCCACGACCCGGGCATGGTGCAGCCAGGGGGCTCCGAGCCTGGGGATCAGGTCGGCCACGGCCCTGGGGACCAGGGCAGCCACGGCCCTGGGGACGGGGATCAGCCACGGCAGCAGGGACCAGGGTCAGCCACGGGGTCTCTCAGGACCAGAGCTGGGGATCTCTCACCATTCATGAGGTCGAGGATGAAGCTGAGCTTGTCAGGCGTGTGGAAGGCATACGACATGCACACGATGAACGGGCAGTCCTGACGTAGGAGAGGCGGTCTCACGCAGTGCCAACGGCCACCCCGGGAACACCCTCCCCTCGCCAGCAGATCCTCCCCGCGGAGGGAGGATCCTGTGCCGTGGCCTGTGCCCAGGATGCCCACCCCACCGCCATGCCCAGGCAGCCAAGCGGACCCAGCGCCTCACCCCGGTGCTGACGAGGGATAACATGATGCGCTCGTTGAGGGCCAAGGTCTCGCCCTGCTTCATCTTGATGCGTTTCTTGTCCAAACACTTCATGGCGTACCTGGGGGCAAAGAGTCCCTGTAGGGTCCTGCTGCTGCCCATGGCCACGGTGCCATGGACTGTCCCTGCCCACAGTCACGATGCCACATCCCTCCTCCGCCCAGCGCCACACTGCCGTGTCCCTCCTCCACCATGACATGACAGCATGTCCCTCTGCTACACATGGCTGCACGCTCGCATCCCTCCTCTGCCCATAGCCACGGTGCCACCTCCTTCCCCAGCTCACAGCCGTGTTACCGTATTCCTCCGCTGCCCACAGCTGCAGCCCCACGACCCTCCTCCAGCGCCCGCTGCCACGTCGCTGTGTCCCTCCCCTGCCCACGGCCATGCCCACGGCGGCCAGGCCACCGTGTCCCTCCGCTACGAGCGGCCACAGCCACATCATCGCATCCCGCTACCGCCCACGGCCCCCATGACGTCCACGTATCCCCCGGAGAGCCGTAGCCATGGTGACACTTCATATCCCCCTGCCGCCCGCTGTCACGGCAACACCGCTGCATCCCCCCGCTCCGTGGCCGCCCGTGGGACCACGGCCCCAGGCCCCACAGGCAGATCCCTCCACCCCCCCCCGACGGCAACGCGTCCCCCCCCCCCCGTTACATTTTGCCCGTATCTGCTTTCCGGCAGCCGTAGACCTCCCCGAAGCCGCCGCGGCCGATGATGCGGTGAACGCTGAAGTCGTTCATGGTCAGCTGGAGCAGGCGAGAGAGAGGCAGGCGTTACCCCAGACGCCTGGGTCCCTTGGGGTCCGCCGTGCCGGGGAAGCCGCGCGCGCGTGTGCGTGGTGGTGGACGGTGGGGAACACGGAGGAACGTGGAGGCTGCTCTGTGCGTCCCCACGAGCATGGGTTGATGCGGAAGCGCAACTCGCAGCCGTGCGAGCGAGGGAGCCCCAGGGTGCGCGCGAGGGGGCCCGTGCGGGGCGTGAGGGTGCCTGCGCCAGGCTGCCCCATCAGGAGCGGGGAGTGCCGTGGGCGGCAGCCTTGTCCCTGCGTCCGCGTCTCTCTGGGGGACTGGGACCCACGCCTCCCGCCCTGGCAGTGCCCCCGGAGACGCCCTGGAGGTGCCCCCTGGCACAGGGGTCCCCGCTCACATGGATGTTCAGCTCCACGTTCTTCCACTGGCAGAACCGCGTGAACTTGTCACTGCAACGAAGCAGAGAGAGGGCAAAAGTGGAGCCCCTGCAGAGATCTCCGAGACCCATCTGGCAACAGAGGGATGCTGGGACACGTCTGCAGACAGAGAAACCTCCCAGGACCCCCACTCCGGGGACAGAGAGATCCCTGGGGATGACAAGGCCCACCCTGAATCCCGACTCCGGGAACCCTTGGAACTCCTATCTAGGAAGGTACCCCAGCCCCCTCTCTTGGCTGCGAGACCCTGGCCACCGCGTGGGCTAGGACACCCCAGTGCCAGCAGGCCTGTCCCCCCCATCTCACCTCTCGATGAATTTCTGGAAGATGCCTCCACGCAGGTTCTGGCAGATCTCCTCAATGTAGGGCTGGGGGAACACGGAGGTCAGTGCTGGGTCCCCGCTGCCACCCAGGGTCACCTGTACCCCTTGGGTCTCCAATCATTACTTGGGGTCTCCTCTACCCTTTGGATTTCCCATATTCCCACTGTCACCCTTTAGGGACTCCATGCCACTGCCAGCCCCCTGGTGACCTTACTGCCACCCAGGGTCACCAGCATCTCTGGTATCAGTCTCCCCAACATCACCATCCCTTGGCACCCCCATCACAACCAGCACCCCAAGGACCCCATCACCATCCCTGAAGACCCCTTGCCACTGCCAGCCCAGGTCGCCTGTATCTCTGGGGTCTCAATCACCGCTCACTGAGGACTCCCACAACCCTAAGGTCCCTTTGTCACTGCCAGCCCCCAGGGACCTGATTACCACCCCATGCAGACCCCCAGCAATCCCCCCTCACTGCCAACCTCCTGGGGACCCCACCACCATCCCTTGGGGTCCCCACATCCTCTGGGAGCCCACTACCACCCCCAGGGGCCCCTGTCCCTGCCAACCCCCAACACCCTCTCGCCAGCCCCTTGTAAGGATTAACCCTCGGAGTACCAGAGGCGGCAGGGACCCAGGCCTGTCCCGGGCGATGCCCACCTGGAAGAGGTCTGGGGGCACCTGTTTCTTGCTCAGGTGGCTCTGGACATGCTCCGTGGCGCTCTTGGAGAAGGGCTGCAAGGCAAGATGGGATCATGTCACTCCTGGGCAGAGCGGATGGGGGCACTGGAGACAGGCATTCCCACAGGGGCCAGAGAGGGCTGCACAAGTGAGGGAACTGGTGGAACACCAACACCCCACCCATGGAATTGGGTCTGTGGTGGTTTCAGCACCCCCCCACAATGGAGCTGATGGTGGTTTTGAAGCCCCCCCCCCCCCCCAAAGAGACTGGGTACCATGTGCCCTGGGCACACTGGGTAGGTGGGCACGTCCCCCCCCCCCCCCAAGCACTCTGGGCACCCCACCCTGGGTACAGCACCCGCCCGGCACGGCACTCACATGGGAGCAGGCCAGCAGCTCCTTCATAATGTAATGGTCGAAGATGTGGCGGCTCCGGGCGGCTCGCTCCTCCTCGGAGTCCAGCTTCTCATACTTCTTGATCTGGCAAGGGCCGAGCTCCCGTTGCCACGGGGGTACGCAGCTCCCCCCGCCCCCCGCGGGGCACAGGCGTCACCCGCCACGGGGCAGGCGCAGCCCTGGGCAAGGCAGCTCCCCGGCACTTGGTACTCCGGCCACCACGTCCCCAGGCCCTCCGGGTACCACATCCCGGGCAAAATGGGAACCAGATCCCACGCGCCCTTTGGTTATCACATCTCCTGGGTGCCGCGTCCCAGGCACCCTGGGCACCACGTCCCTTGGGCATGCTGTCCCCTTGGGCACGCTGGGCACCGTATCCCCTGTGTACCCTGGCTATCGCGTCCCAGGCACCCTGGGCACCACGTCCCTTGGGCATGCTGTCCCCTTGGGCACGCTGGGCACCGTATCCCCTGTGTACCCTGGCTATCGCGTCCCAGGCACCCTGGGCACCACGTCCCTTGGGCACGCTGTCCCCTCGGGTGCCCTGGGCACCGTATCCCCTGTGTACCCTGGCTATTGCATCCCAGGCACCCTGGGCACCACGTCCCTTGGGCACGCTGTCCCCTTGGGCGCGCTGGGCACCGTATCCCCTGTGTACCCTGGCTATCGCGTCCCAGGCACCCTGGGCACCACGTCCCTTGGGCACGCTGTCCCCTTGGGCGCCCTGGGCACCGTATCCCCTGTGTACCCTGGCTATCGCGTCCCAGGCACCCTGGGCACCACGTCCCTTGGGCACGCTGTCCCCTTGGGCACCCTGGGCACCACGTCCCTTGGGCACGCTGTCCCCTTGGGCACGCTGGGCACCGTATCCCCTGTGTACCCTGGCTATCGCGTCCCAGGCACCCTGGGCACCACGTCCCTTGGGCACGCTGTCCCCTCGGGTGCCCTGGGCACCGTATCCCCTGTGTACCCTGGCTATTGCATCCCAGGCACCCTGGGCACCACGTCCCTTGGGCACGCTGTCCCCTTGGGCGCGCTGGGCACCGTATCCCCTGTGTACCCTGGCTATCGCGTCCCAGGCACCCTGGGCACCACGTCCCTTGGGCACGCTGTCCCCTTGGGCGCCCTGGGCACCGTATCCCCTGTGTACCCTGGCTATCGCGTCCCAGGCACCCTGGGCACCACGTCCCTTGGGCATGCTGTCCCCTTGGGCACCCTGGGCACCACGTCCCTTGGGCACGCTGTCCCCTTGGGCACCCTGGGCACCGTATCCCCTGTGTACCCTGGCTATCGCGTCCCAGGCACCCTGGGCACCACGTCCCTTGGGCACGCTGTCCCCTTGGGCACCCTGGGCACCACGTCCCTTGGGCACGCTGTCCCCTTGGGCACCCTGGGCACCACGTCCCTTGGGCACGCTGTCCCCTTGGGCACCCTGGGCACCACGTCCCTTGGGCACGCTGTCCCCTTGGGCACCCTGGGTACCGTATCCCCTGTGTACCCTGGCTATCGCGTCCCAGGCACCCTGGGCACCACGTCCCCTGGCTACTCTGTGTGCCCTTGGTGCCACGTCCCCGGGGCACAGTGGCTACTACGCGTGCTGGGCACAGTGGGAACTACATCCCCGGGGCACCGTAGTTACCGAATCCCGCTCTGGCCCCATCCCAAGCCCGCGAGCCGGCGGGGTCCATCCGGGAACGTCCCCCCCGTCTCACCTCCTCATAAAACTCCACGAGGGGTTTGGCCTCCTCTGCCTGGTTGAGGGCGAAGTCGCGGAAGAGCAGGTAGCCTGGCAGGGGCAGATGGCCCGCGTGAGAGCCGCCCGCCCCGCAGCAGAGCGCGCTGCCCCACCGCCCCCAGACCGGGGCGCACGGCCACCCCCTGCCCGTGCCGCCTGCCCCCCACGCCAGGCTCGGGGACGCGCCAAGCGGGCGAAGCAGCCCCGGGGCGTCCGGCAGGGCGACGGACCCGCTGAGGCAAGGACGCCGGCCGGCACAGCCGGCAGCCGGGGGACGCGACGGGGCGCTGCGGGGCACGGCCGCCGCGGGGCAGTGCCGTGGGGCAGGTTGCAGCGGGGGGCAGCAGCGCGGGGACGGAGGTTGGCACCGCAGAGCGGGCTGCAGCGGGGCGGACGTGCCCGGAAACCACCAGCGCCGGGCGGGAGGAAGTGAGAGGCGCTTCCTGCCCCGGCCGGTTAGCGCTGGTGCTGGGGGGGGGGGGGGGGGGGGGGGGGGAAGTGACAGGGCGGGGGACACGCCACGCGGCCCACCCTGCCCCGGCCGGGACCCCCGGTCCAGCCCCCCGGCACCGCCAGCGGCTGCACCTCCCCCCCCCCCGACCTGTCCCCAGCCCACCCGGGCGGCCCCGAATTGGCAGGGGTGCACCCAGCGGGTGGGCGCCGGGCCGCGCGCCCTCCCCCGGGCCCCCCAGCTCACCGATCTTCTGCGCAAAGATCTTGTCGAAGGTCACCTCCCCCCGGTCCTCCAGGTACTTCTGCATAACACTGCGGATGCTGGGGAGACGCCGGACGGGCTCAGTCCTGCCTCCCCCCCCATCCCCCCCTTCAAGGCATCTCCCATGTCCCCTCCCTGGCCACCCCGCCTGTACGCTTGTCCCCAGGGAGCCCCGCACACCCGCCTCCCCTTCTGCCCCCCCCGCGACACCCTGCTGGGCCCCAGTAAGGGACAGGCGCAGGGTGCCCCACGTGGGGAGGGCCAGGGAGAGGGGACCCAGGCATCCGAGGCCCAGCAGAGCCCCCCCAGGGAAACCGAGGCAGGCAGGGCTGCAGCGCGGCAGCCAAGCACAACGCACGGGTGCCGCGGTCAGCTCAGGACACCCGGGTCCCTCCCTGACACCCGGAAGGGAAGCGAGGCCCGGCGGCGAGAGCGCGGGGGGCTGGGAACAAGGATGCCCGGCCTCTGCGCCGGGAAGGAAGTGGGGTTGAGTGGCCGGAGAGGGGCAGCGTGAGCCAGGCAGGACGCCTGGGCTCCCCCCCGGCCCCCCAGGAGGAGCGGGGCGGCACGCTGGCACCCGCGGGTGTTTGTGCAACAGGCACACGCGCGCATGCCGGAGGTGGCCACACTGGGATGCCGGGGCCGGACGTGTTGCGGTTGCGCTGCCGCTGTGCACACCAGGCCGCGCGTTGCGCAGGACGCGTGTGCCCCGCGCGCCGTGTGCGCCGGGCTTTGCTGCAGGCCGTACCGCGCGCGTGATGGGCACGACTGTGCGCGCGCGCTGGCCTGTGCGCCGGCGCCTGTGCAGGCCGGGCGTGCAAAGGGAAGTTGTGAAGCAGGTTGCGTGGGCAGGCGGGGGTGTGCGGGTGTGCATGAGATCAACATGCATGTGGGGGCAGTGCGCACAGCAGAGAGCACCACAACTCTGTGTGTGTGTGTGTGTGTGTGTGTGCGCAGGGGGGAGCCTGGGCAAGTGTGTCAGCAGAGCCAACGTGCGAGTATGCGCACGTGTGCCAGCCGTGCACCATGTGTGTGCACGCGCAAGCAGGCGTGTGCATGCAGCCCAGCCCCGGTGCAGGCTGTACATTTGCACACGTGTGTGTGTGTACGTGCACACCTGTCCAGGAGATGCACGGCTCCAGGACCGTATGCGTGGGCCCAGGTGCAGCATTTTGTGTGTCCAGCAGGGGACACGGGTGTTGGGACAGTGTGTTTGTGGCTATGGGCAAGGGGGGCATGCACGTGCATGCACGGTTGGGTGTGATTGCACATGCACGCGTGCCTGGGGAGGTAGGCGTAGGAGAGGTGCCTTGCAGGATATGCGTGTGTGTGCACACATGTGCATGTGCAAGATCTGCATGCGCACGTGTGTTTTTGTGTGCAAGCGGTGCATGTGCGTTGGTGGATGTGCCCGGAAGGAGAGGGGATGCATGTGCATGAGGTGTGAGCGAGGACGTGCTTACAGGCGTGCAGGTGTGCGCAGGGGATGCTTGTGCGGGAGCGTAGACACGAGTGCACGTGTGTGTGCGTGCCCCCATCTGCCCCCGCGCGCGCGCATCCGCGTGCCTGGGAGGAGGTGTACCGGAGAGGTGTGGCTGTGTGTGCACAGGAGAGGTGTGTGCCCGGAAGGATGTGTACCGGAGAGGTGTGCCGGGGCGTGCGCCTGTGCAGGCGGATGGCCGGGCCCGCGCGCAGCAACTACAGAAAGGGGAACTGGAGGAGCAGGAAAGGCTGGGGGCCAGTCGGGCCGTGGCGGCGCAGGCCGGCACCCCATGTCCCGTCGCCCCACCGGCGCTAGGCCCTGCTCGCACGCCCCGGGCCAAGCTCACGCTTGCACATGCTGTGCTGAGCTCGCATGCACCGCGACACCCTCGTGCATGCTGCGACACCCTCGCACGAGGGCCCCCCGCTCGCACAACGCCTGCGTGCGCTCTGCCACGCTTGCACGTGCCTTGCTGCACCTGTGCCTGCTGCCTGCGCAGCCTGGGCCCCGCTTGCGTGTGCCAGGGCGTGCTTGCACACGCCGCACCACGCTTTGCACGCGCTGCGGCCTGCTTGCACACGCAGCACGCTGCTTGCACGCGCCAGGGCCTGCTTGCGCAGGCTGCGCTCGCAGAGGCGGCACGCCACCTGCACGCCCTGTGCCACACTTGCACGCGCCAGGCCCCGCTTGCACATGTCACGCACATCCCCCCCCTGCATCGGGGCGCGCTCGCAGAGGTCAGTCCCGCTCGCGCACGCCGGGGCACTCTTGCACACGCCAGGTCACGCTTGCACACGCCGGGGCGCGCTCACACAGGCCAGGTCACTCTTGCACCCACCGGGGCACTCTTGCACACGCCAGGTCACTCTTGCGCACCAGCCCCGCTCGCGCCCGCGGGCCGCACCGGCACACGCCCGCGCTGCTCGGCCCCGGCAGGCCCCGGCGACACGCGTGGGCCACCCGCGCCCCGGCAGGCCCCGCCGCGGGGGCAGGAGGGCAGCGGCGGGCGGCACCGGGCACCGGGGGCGCGGGGGGCGGCGGCGGCGGCGCTGCCTCACCTGGGCTCGGGCAGCAGGATCTTCTTGCTGGCGCGGGCGGCCGGCGTGGCCTTGCTCTTCTCCATGGCCATCAGGTAGCTCACGTCGGCCAGCACCGCCTCCAGGTCCGCCATCTTGCCGCGGCCCCCGCCCCGCCGCCGCCGCCGCCGCCGCCGCCGCCGCGGCCCAGGCCTGGCGCGGCCCCGCGGGCGGCCCCGGGCGGGCGGCGCGGCCCCGGGGCGGCGGGAGCGGCCTCGGCCCGGGCGGCCCCGGCGCGGCCCTCAGCGGCGCGGGGGCATGGCGGCGGGCGGCGGGCGCTGCGTGCGGGTGTGCGCGGTGTGGCGCGCCGCTGAGTGAGTGTTGTGGGGTGCGTGTGTGTGTGCGTGTGTGTGCGCGTGTGGTGTGGTGGGTGCGGGTGTGCGTGTCCCCCCGGCGCGGCGCGGCGCGGGTGCCGGTGCGGCGGCGCGGGCAGCGGGCGGGGCCCGGGCGGCCCTCGGCCCTCGGCCCTCCCCCGCCGCCGCCGCCGCCGCCGCTGCTGCTGCCGCCTTCCGCCTCCGCCCGCCCGCCGCGCCGCGCCGGGGCACCGCGGGGTGTGTGAGTGGGAGCGTGTGTGAGAGTGACACCGGGTGTGTGAGTGTGTGTGTGTGTGAGAGAGAGTGACACCGGGTGTGTGTGACTCTGTACGTGATGTGTGTGTACGTGTGACCCTGTGCGAGACGCTGTGTGTGTGAGAGTGTAACCCCATGTATGCGTGTGAGACACCGCGCACGTGCGCGTGACAGCGGGTGTGAGAGCGTGTGCGCCCGTGGGAGGGAGACACTGTGCGTGTGGCTGTGGGCCTGTGAGGCGCCAGGTGTGAGTGTGTGCGAGTGCGTGTGACGCTGGGTGTGTGCATGTGCGTGTGTGTGCGAGGCACACCGAGTCTGACTGTGCGCGTGAGACACCAGGAGTGTGTGTATGTGATACCAGGTGTGCGTGCGGGTGTGGGGGTGCGTGAGAGAGAGACAGGGAGGGTGGTGAGAGGCACACCGGGGGTGCGTGTGTGTGTGTGTGTGTGTGTGTATGACGCCATGCAAGATGCCGTGTGTGTGTGCATGTGAGCTGCCGCACCGGGCTGAGGCAGCCGCCCCGCGCGACCGTGTCCCCGGCAGGGCCGCCCGGTCCCCGGGGCTGGGGCAGGACGCGCGGCCAGCCGGGGCGCCGAGGCTGGCGGAGGGGGAGCGTTAGGTAGCGCCCTTGCGCTGGCGCCGCTCTGGCTCAGCCCTTCGAGGCTGTCGAAAAGCGGCAGGCGAATCCATCCTTGCTCCAGCTCCGCTCCCAGCTTCCTCCCAGCCTTTAAATTGAGTCCAGCTGACGGACGGGAAGGAAAAAAAAAAAATCCTTGTGAAAAGCTCATTTCCAGGGAGTTTGGAGCATGGGGAGGGGCAGGAGGTCCCGTGCCACCTTGCAGGTCCCAGCAGGGAGAGGGGAGGCAAACGCGGGCCGTGCCAGGCTGCGACGGGACGGGAGCGAGAGCCTGGGCACAGCCACGCGGGAAGGATTAACGAAGCTCACGGTTTCGCTTCGTTTTAGCTGGCTGAAGCAAACCCGGCAGCAGCAGCTCGGCCGCCCCCAGGGATAGGCTGCTCCCGGGAGGCCGCGGCGGTCCTCGGGCAGCAAAGAGGCTGCGGGTGGTGGCGGTGGAAGCCGCTGGAGATGGGGCAGAGTCGCCCACCAGACCCTCAGCTCAGTGAAAGCGAGGACCGGGATTCAAGCGCCGCGCACGGCGCTCCCCAAAGCTTGCTCGACTCGGAAATTCAGCCCGGAGGTATGGCGGCTCCCTCTGACGGGATGCTTTTTTGGAGGAGGAGGAGGAGGAGATCCCAGGGCAGGAGAAGGGTGCCCAAAGGAGGTCAGGGCAGCGCTGGCGGACTGAGGCTCAGGACACAGCACGCGTCGCAGCCAAAAGGGCAGCCCCAGGCCTGCTGGGGCTGGCGGTTTGAGTCCGAGAAGAGACCCCTGGTTACGTGGGAGGGGTGGCCAGGCTGCCTCCGTCCGTGTTTTACGTGCCTCGCCTCGTAACGATGTCTGGAAGCAAAATGACTTTGCGCACCAAAAAGGAGGGGAATGACCCAGCTATGCCCAAGGTCAGGCTCAAAATGGTCTGAAGGGTAGCAGGGGACAGCTGCAGCAAGAGAAACCCAAAGGAAAGGCAAGGAGGCATCCCGCTGCGGTGCGGTCCCAGCAGCGAGCTCTTGCAGCCCACAAGCTGGTGCCGGACGTCCCCAGCAGTCGGACCGCGGCATCGCCGGCAGCCGGGGAAGGCTCTGCCAACTGGACGGTGCGTTTCGGGAGGTAAAACCCCGTTCCAAGCAGAGCCGGTGCCGGAGCCGTCCCAGCCGCTGTGCGGGGCGCTGGCAGGGCCGGCCCCGGCTGCAAAGCAAACACGAGCGGGTGCGCTGCCTCGTTACGGGGCAGGAGAGCGGAGAGGCGGTTTGGCCGGCGGGGGGAGAGGAGAGGGAAGCCTCGCTAAAACGGGCGACCGCTTCAGAAAGGCTGATCTCCGGCGGGGGTGGAAGCAGCAAAGCTTCGCCCTCCAACGGCGAAGGAAACCGCAGGGAGAAGAGAGGCGGAAAAAGCGCTCGCGTCCGCACGCAGCAGCAGGACGCGGCGCGGCGCGGCTCGGCTCGCTGCCGGGGTGGGGGACGAGCGGCCGCTGCCGCCTGCTCCCCGCCGCCGCCGCCAGGTTCCTGCACGGGAGCCCAGGCATGTGACCAAGCCCCACGCTTCCTCTCCACCCGGCGGAGGAAGCCCCCCGGGCCGGAGCGGCTGCAGAAGCCGCGGCCCCCCAGCCCAGGCCTCGGCCTCTCCGCTCCCCTCCAACTCGCAGACAAACAACGGGCAGAACCGGGACGCAGGGTTTTTGTTTTTCTTTAAATTTTTATTCCAAAAATCCACCCCCAAGAAACAAAATATTTCCCTTCAGAGGCTGGTATCTTCCCTCCCCCCCCACAACATCTCTTCCATCCCTGTGGTAATATGTCATGAGCAAAGATCCTCTCTAAAACCAGTATCGGAGAATGCTTAGAAAAGAAAAAAGAAAAACAAAACCAAAAAAAAAAAAGCCAACTAGCTCCCCTCCCTCTGCCCCCAGACAAGAAACCCCCCAACCCAAACCATACCGACTGAGAGAGCGTAAGACTTGGTTTGCTTTTACCCTTAATGCTTACATTTAATTTTAAAGCACAAACATCAGAGATGGACTCTAAATCGCCAACAAAAAATATATATTTACAATATTTCTCCGGGGGGAAGGAGGGGGGGAATTGAAACGAAACAAAAACACAACCAAACCCTTAAACAATAGTGACTTCTCTTGCAGGAGTTGTCTTTAGGGAGCAGTCTGGGTTGTTTTTAAATCACTAAGTGATTTATATATATATATAATTCTTTTTTTTTTTTTCTTCTTCTTCTTCTTCTTTCCTTGTGAATTTTCACCCCTCGCCCACCAAGGGGGCTGGGGTGGCCGGTTAGGTGGTAACAAGGGTCGCACCTTGATTTCGAGTCTCTGAAGCCCCAGGCGAGGGGGGGGGAGCCCGCAGGGGACGGCCGGAAGCCGGCCGACGGCTCGGCTCGGCTCGCCGCCCCGGGGCGCCCCGTCCCTCCCCGGCTCGGCTCAGCTCGCCCGCCTCCGCACGCCACCCCGCAGCGAGGGGCTGCTCTCGCTCGGCGCCGAACGCGGGCGTCAGCACGGAGAGATGCTCGCTTCCCTGCCGGAGGAAGCCCCTGACGCCCGCCCGGCCCGGCCCGGCCCGGGAAGCCCCGGGGCTGGCACGGGCCCCAAGGCCAGCTGCCTTCCCAGCTCCTGCTAAGCTTTACCCCAAGCTTTTTCCTTTCTCGTCGTGAAACTCAAATCAAGCCAAAGGAAAAAAAAGAAAACCGAAAAACAAAAGAAAACAAAAAACCACCAAAACTTTGATTTTTCTGCTGTCTTTCACAGGAGCCACCAACAAGAGAGACTAAGGCAGAAGGCTTCCACCGCCCAGCCGCGAGCGGAGGGGCTGGCACGCTCGCTCGTAGTCTCGTGGGTAGTTTTCTGCTCGAAGCCCTCCAGATTCATTGCAGCAAAACTCCCGTGTACCGAGGCACTGCGGAAATCATCACACTTGCATCTCCCTTCTCCGCCTCGCAGCGCTGGAGCGGGCTCTCGCTGGGGAGGGGAGAAAGCGCGGACCAACCCCTCGGCACGGGAGAGCAAAGGCATCTTGCCCAACACCTGGGCATAAATCCTGTGCCAGAGCCCTTGGCAGAGCCAGAGGGGCTGCAGCCGCCCTCTCCTCCCTTATTGCTTTTGAAGCAGCGAGATGACACGCGGGCTGGCCTCCGCGGAGGCTTCCCGGCCCCTCGGCCGTCCTTTCTCTGGGGCTCAGGAACCGGTGGCACACGGTGGGCTGGTTTGTGCTATCCGTACGCATTGCGAGGGGAACGGGGAGGGCCGGGCCAGGCTGGGGGAGAGCGCGCTGCGCAGTTGCTGCCAAGCGCTCGGACACCGGGGAAGAGACGGGGAGCATCTGGTCACAGGCAGAACAGGGAGGGAAATAAAATAGTGACCCAAAAAGAAGATTCCAACCTTTTTTCTTTTCTTGCTTTTTTTTTTGATTTTTTTTGTTTTTTTTTGTTTTTTTTGTTTTTAAAGTGCAAAAAGCTCTCTGCTGCCCTAGAGAGAGGTTCTTTGGACCGACCATTCATTGCAAAGGAAAAAACGGCAGCTAAAAGGGGGTGGGGGAAAGGAGAGGACAGTGGGGTGGGGCGTTTATGCCAGTTCGGCTCCCAGGTCAAAGAGCCCCGGGCAGAGACAGAGCCGCCTTTGCCCTTCTGGCCGTCGCAGCCCCAGAGTGCTTCACGATGCTAGGCCACGCGCAGGGAGCTGGGAAGGAAGAGGAGGCGACTCCTGTCCCCCCACTTGCTCACTCACCCCCGGCTGATGCTTTCCGAGTCCTCCCTGAGCTCTGATGTACCTGTGGTTTCTCCCCTGCTCCCTGTCGGCGCCCAGCCCCGGCCATGGCCGCGGGGCCGCGTTGGGACACGCGCTGCTCCGAGAAGGCTGGCGCTGCCCCGGAGCCGAAGCGCAGCGTCCCCCAGCCTCGTCTCCCCAGCGAGGGGAAAAACATGCCACAAAGCCACCCTGCTCCTGGCCCACTCGTGCCAGCTGCGTGGCCGGGAGAACTTGTGATATCCCGGCTGCGGGGCTCCTGCCCTCAACACTGAAAGAGCCGCCCGGGTGCACAAGAGCAGTGGGAGAAGGAGGGGATTCGATCACAGCCCCTGCAGCCAGATGAGGAAAACCATAAGGGGGGCTGACAGAGCAGGGCAAGCGATGAGCTGGTGGTCGCATGAAGGGGTACGTTTTGTTCCAGCTCTGCTCCTTCTTCCTTGGAGAGACCTTTACCCTCAAGCTTGTGCTAACAGGGAAGTGACAAGTGTTTCAAGGCAAGGAGGAGATGGGGAGGAGGGGAAAAGCAGGGGGAAGAGGGTGCCCCACTTCTCTGCACGGAGACCTCCATTACAACCTCCGCCTTAAGAGCAGCCAGCCTCCAAGATGGGGCTCCCTGCCATTTGCCTGTTCCTCCTCTGGTACTGGCCAGCCTGGCGGGACATCTTCATCGGCAGAAGTCCCAGGGGGAGGAGGAGGAAGGACGGCGGAGCGAGGCCAGCAGTGGCCCTGCCTGCCGAGTTGTGTGGGAGGCAGCAGCAGGACACGGAGGGCAGGGTGGGGATGCGGAGGAGCGGCTCTCCGAGAGGGGTGGGATGGGCTCTTTTCCTTCTCCTCAGTCTGCCTGGAAAGGGGGTCTCTAGCTGATTTTTTGGATCAGCTTCTCATCGGATAGGCAGTAGAGGCTGTTGATGGACAGGTCCGAGATGAAGTGCTCACAGGCTTTGCGGGTGATCTGTTTGCAACCTCGCAGGTCGATTAGAGTGACATTGGAGATACGTCGCAAGTACAGCAGGGCCTGGTCTGTCAGCTTATTGCAGCCTGCAGGGAGACGAGAGAGAGCGAGCTGCAGTGCCTCCACGAAGCCAGCACTGCGCTTCTGTGTGTCAGGCCTGCAAGGCAGGAAGGGAGGAGGGAGCCGCTTCTTGACGGCAGATTTGTCCGGCCAGCCCATCCCCAATCCAGCAGGGCGTGGGGAGGCCAGCCTTGGTCACGGAGAGCACTGTACCCACCTGCCATGTTGAGCTCAGTGAGGGAGTTGCGCGTGGAGGAGCCCACAGCCGTTAGGAGGTTGGCCGACTGGTCCGTAAGGTGGTTGCAGTGGCTGAGGTCAAGGCGGGAGAGCAGGGGCATATGGCGGATGATGAGCCGCAGTGTGGCGTCAGTGATGTCCAGGCCGGCTAGCCGGAAGTCGATCATGTTGCGGAGTTTGCTGCGATTGTCCTGACCTGCAGAGGGAGAGGTGTAGCTCAGTGCGGACATGCAGCTGTCTGCACTGCTGGCTTGGGGAATTCCAGATCTGGCAATGCCTCCCCGCTCTACAATCAAGAAGTCACCTTCCTCCAGCTCCCCACAACTTGTGGGGACCCTCCGTGGTCACGACCACCCCAGCCTTGCCCTGTGGCAGCCTGGGGAACAACTTACTGGGTTTGTCTGTTGGAGGCGTGAGCAAGTCCCGGATCTGAGGGTCCTTGATTCCTACTGCCCACCGAAGATCGAGGGTCCTGAGAAGGGGGCAGCTGGAGGTACTGAGAGCACAGACCGCAGACCAGGAACAGCCCGCTAAGATGAGGTCTTTCAGGCCTACCAGGAGAAGGAAGAGAGGTAACCAGTCAGCCGGGCTCAGTCAGCTCCAAGGCATCCCAGATCTCAGCCCTCTTTATCCAGGCACACAAGGAAACAGCTCCCCTTCCTGCCTGGGGTGGGATGGGGAGTCAGGCTCTACAAAGAGAGAGGTCAAAACACAGCTACTGGGGGCAGGGGGGCACTATCAGCTGCTTCTTAGGTGATGGGATCCAAGCACCCAAGAGCTTTCCTGCCAGCAGGTACCACAGGTGCAGAGCCTGCCTCTCGCTGCAGTCCCGCTGCGGGGAAAGCCTCCACGCAGGCTGGTGGCAGAGATGAGGGATCCCTCCCCAGCCCCTGCTCACCTGGCAGCCTGTTGACAAGCCATGTGAGCTGTTTTTTGGAGATATTGGTCCAGCTGAGATCGAGGCTGACCGGCTGTCTTTTGATGATGCCGCTCAGTGCCTGGGGGGTGATGGACTTGCACCTGCTCAAATCTATCTTTGTCCACAATCTCTTGTCACAGCACCTGGGGACAGGGACAAGGACAAGGTTAGAAGCCAAGGACCGAGAGCCCAGAGCCCTGCATGACAAGCAGCATATCGGTTTGAGTTCCAGGACACATGGGGAGGTTGGTGGGGTGTCCAGCCACCCAGGGATGCCTAGAACAACCCCAGCAGGATTTTGCTGCCACGTAACAAGACTCAGTCACAGCTGTTGGCCTGTTTGCCCCCTCCCGGGTGCTCCTCCTACCAGGGCTAAGATCTGAAGCATCCTTGCTCCCCAGCAGGCAAAACACACTCAGCCTGGTCCCACCCTATGGCCTCAGCAATGCTCCTCGGTTCACTGGGAGCCGCAACAGAGCCTGGAGGTGACACAAACTCCTCTCCCGTGGGAGCCTGGGGAGACTCGGGACCCAATTGCAGCCCAGCTCTGCCCTAACGGCCTGTGACGGGGGAGGGGATGGTCTCACAGCCCCCAAACCCCCAAGTACAGCAGCGTCCAGGTCTCCTGCAACCACTGCAGCACACAGTTCCCATCGGCCGCCAATCAGAGCGGCCCAGGCTGCTCCCGTTGTGCCATTCCCACTACTTGGCGGTTAGAAACCTCCCAGCTTCCAGTCGCCGTCTGTTCCCAAGCCCTGCATCCACAGCTGTCCCGATGCCAGCATTGTCTTTGGGCCCACTGGCCCCCGAGGCATTTCCAGCCAGCAAACCCATCCCCGCCTCAGCCTGCCTTCGCCAGCCATGCGTCGTGAGGCCGGGTCAGGATGGGAGGCAGGGAAGAGCTAAGATCAGGCCAAGCGGTGGGCAGGCAGAGGGCATCAGCACCTTGCAAGGACAAAAGCGGAGGGATAGGTGTTTGGGTGACAGCTTGCGACTGTCTCCCAGCAAAGAGGGCAGAAGGAAGGTCATGGACAGGGACGGGAGAGACCAGTGCACATATGGAAGAGGCAGCGGCAAGTAGGGCTGGCTGCAGGGCCCAAGGGCAATGTCGCCTAGCAAATGACAGCTCTGAGATGCAGAGGGAGTGCACTGACGGTGCTGGAAGTGAGCTCCCTTCCTCCCCTTTCCGCCTCTGGCTGTGTTCCTTTCAGGCACAAGGTTTGGTGTGACCATGCTTGGTCCAGAAATCAGGGCACGGGCAGGTCTGGCCGTGCTGCTCCCCGTAGGTCCCCCACACTCACCATTTGTACCAGGTCTTGCACACCCGCATGCACTCGCAGAGCTCCCTGCGAGTGAGGTAGCGGAAGACGGACATCCACACCTCACGCTGCATCCAGCTTTCCTCGCCCTCCTGCACCCGGCCCCCTCTGCCATTGAGCCGGGCTGCCCCCCCCTCCTCCGCGTTCTCGTCGTCGTCCTCTTCTTCCTCCTCGTCCTCCTCTGCAGCTGCCTCCTCGTCCCCCCCACCCCGCTGGGGCATCCTGGCTGGTGTGTGGCGCACGACCACGCGGGGAGAATGCTGTAGGTTGGTGGAGGAGGCTGTGATAGCTTGCAGTTTAGGGACAATGGAAGTGCCGTGGACGTCTTTGGTGGGGCGCTGCAGCGTCACGGTGAGGTAGGAGCCATGCAGCTTGGCCTTCTCCACCTCCGACAGCTCCTTCTTGCCGCTGGGATTGTTCTCTTTCTCCCGCACCATGGTTCGCTCAGTAGCCTGGAGCCGCAGCAGCTGCCGTCGCTTGAAGCGCTCGTCCCTGCTGGCACTGTGGTGGTCACTGGGGCCGGCTCCTGGGGATGAGCGTGTCACCACACCTCGTGGTGACGCCGGGTCGTGGATCAGCTGCAGCATGGGCGTGGGCGAGTTGGGTGGGGGGGTCAGGGGCTCCTCACAACTCCGCAGGGGCCGCAGCACCTTGGCTTGCGCCGTGTCATCATCGCTCTCCTCCACCTTCCGCTTCTGTGGGGAAGCGGGGCAGAAGGTTAGTGGGGATGGAGCAGCAGCAGGCCTGGGGAAGGCACCCCTCCTCATCTGCACCAGCCGTGCCCAGTTCCACCAAGACTAGAGTTCACGCACACCGGTAACCAACACATTACTTCCTCTGAGACCTCTGAGGTTGGAGGGAGTTTCCACTCTGTGCCTAGCAGCCCCCCTGCCTCTTGCAGTGGAAACCCTCGGGATCACAGCTCAGCACAGCACATTACAGGGAACAGGGGTGCTCATCATCTCTGCTTTAAGTGCCAGTGGACCATGGAGACACACAGAGACAGGCAGATGTGCACCCCAAGCATGCGCATCACCCAGGGGAAGGTGAAGGTGCCCCCGGCCCAGTGCTCTCAGCCTGGCTTGCCTTGGCTGCCACATTTCCATCCACAACAGCAGTCACGGTCCTACAGATGACCCGGTAGCCGTAGGCTGGTCTCCCGGCCAGCTGCTGCTGCACGTAGTCTGCTTGCTGCCTGGCAGAGGGACCCGGGTGCCCTTGCCGCTTCTGCGGGAGCCTGGCCTTGACTCGCTGATGGGCTCTCTAGGAGCACCGGGGACAGAGAGCAGGGGGCTGTCAGCTCCCCCCACTGTGAGAGCCCAGGACCCGGCTGTGGCAGCACCTCCACCGCTGCAGGAGGCTGCCAGGTTCCCCGAGCGCCACTGTGCTGCGCCCTGAACGATGCCCATCCTCAGTTACTGCCTTACTGGTCCCCTGGGGCTTGCACTGTTCCCTGCCTCCTCTCCAACCCTCTCTGCAAGCCCTCCCACACACCTCTGGCCCTGCTGCCCTTCGTGTCACCAGGCCACTTCTGTGGCCTGGCGTGGCTGAACCCTGCCTACGCCCCAGCAGGATGCAATGGGATGGAGAACCCACATCACCTCTGTCCCAGCATAACTCGCCTCGTACCTGGCCCTTCTCAGCATCGTCACCCTGGTAGCATTTAGGACACTCCCAGCAGTTGGGAAGCTCATCGTTGAGCAGACCTTCCCCGTCCATCTGTGGAGAGGACAGTGCAGGTTAGTGGTTGCCCCTCCCTGCAGCCAAGCCCTGTCCGCCCTGGTGCCCGAGCTGCTCACCTGCAGGCAGCCAGGGTGAACAATCTCATTGCAGATGCAGCACTCCATGAGCTTCTTCTCGAAGTCCTGTGAGTCTTCGTTCTGATCCACCTCCCCACAAAGTGCACAAGTGACTGAGTGAGGCAGCCTAGGCTACAAAGGAAAGCAGGGGTGAAACCAGGGCAAGGGAGGGGCCAAATGTCCCCCAGGAATCAAAAATCTTGTCACTGCCCTCCTCTCTCTGACCCTGGAGAGCCAGACAGGGTAGCTGCCGGGCTGCAGTGGGTTTCTCGGGAAAAGGATCAGGCCACAGACTCACCGCTAAGCACTGTCGGAGGACGCAGGACTGCTTCATGCGACCAGGCCCACCAAACTTCTTCATGTCCCTGCAATAGTGGCACATGCCACACTCGCCCTGCATGCAAGCCTTGCATTTCCGGCACCTCACCCGCCTCCGCCTGGCTCCTGACACGATGGGAGAGACCGTGGGCCTGACGGGTGTTGGGCGGGGGGTTGGCTTCATGGTGTGAGGCTTGGTGATGGGTATGGTGGGCAGGCGGACCCTCAGCCGGGCCTGGAGCTTTAGCTGGCAACAGAGAGAGAGGGAAGTGGCATGAGATGGAGCAGATTGCTGGATTCAGCTTGGATGAGAAAGCCTCTGATCTCAGGCTCCAGAAGGAGCTTCCTAGCTCCTTCACCTCTCTGCAGGAGAGAGCTGGAGACAAAGGAGAAGTCTCTATCAGCGCTGCTAAGAGGGGATCTCCTTGAGCAGCACCCATTCAACCTTCGTCTCTGCATGCCAAGGGCTCCCATTACTCCCCTCCTTCCCCTCAGGAGCGAGAACCAGTTCTGAAAAGGGCTGCTGAGGCCTGAAAGCAATGCAGTGCTCCAACAAACACGTTTTATTTCCGAAGCAAGCTGCCAGAGAAAGCTTGCCTGGGCAGCTTGAAAATCTCTCCTGTCTCTCCGGGCCTCCGTGCAGGCTTAGCTCCCTCCCCAAGCAGCGCAAGGGGACAGGGCTTAGCTCCAACGTAAGTGCTGTGCTTCTACAGCGTTTGCTGAGTGCCTGATGCCTCCAGAACTGGAGCTGGCCAGGGTGCCCAGAGCACAGCAGAGCAAGCGCAGGCCTGGGAGAGCAGATCTACCCTGCAAACCTACCTGCAGGGCTAGAGTGGACCAGGACACTGATGTGGACAGGGGTACTTACATCATGAGGTGGCTGCTGGATTTCAATATCCTGCTGGGCTTCAATAGGCTCCCTCAAATGGCCAGAGTTCTGCCCTGGGGGGAAGCTCGTGCTCGAGTCCACAGGGACCCAGCTCAGCTCAGACCCCTAAATCCTGTGTGCATGACTTCTGTCCAGCCAGGCTTTACTGGCCCTGACTGCTCCAGCTGTTCTTTTCTGCGAACTGAAGGCATGATGGGAACACCCGAGCACCCTTATTTACAGTACGGGTGGGACAGCACACCTCTCCAGCAGACATCTGCTGCCACACGTCTCATCAGCCCTCAGAGCAAATAGGCTGGCTGCAGCATCCTTCCGGGGACAGCCCCTACGTTGAGTGCCCCAAAGCTGAAGGGCAAGGGACAGGGCCTGCGCCCAAAGGACCCAGCACAAGGACAGGGTCATGGATGTGCCAAGCATCTGACTGCTGCATCCAAAGTGCGCAGACATCTCCAGGTCTCTACTCCCAGAAAAGCTGCCAGAGGCAAGAGGAGATGCTCAACCACCAAAGCTGTGCTCGATCTCGTTGGACAGGGTGAGCAGACACAGGCATCTCCAAAGGGCAATTTGAGAGGCTTGTTTGCCTCCAAGTGCCCAGATTGGGTGTTGCCAATCCTTCCCAGTGTGACAGGGTCCTGCTCTTCCCATACATCAGTCTACCCACAAGCCCGTCTCCCAGCAGGAAGGGAGCAGTGACCTATGGGAGATGTGGGAAGGCAGCCTGAGGAGGGGGATGGAAAGCCTGGCCAGCCAGCCTACAACAGAGGCCGCTCCAAGCGTCTCCATCCGCCCAGCAAGCTTGGCCTGGGATGTGGCCCGGCTTTGGGCCCTGGGTTACAAGCACAGTCGGAGAGGGAAGGGCAAGGGCAAGACAAGAGGTCCCTCTCCTGAGGAGCTGGCTGCTCTCCGCAGGGAGAGATTCCTGGAAGGAAGGAGCTGCCTTCTCTGGGGTTGCGAGAGCCAACTCTACAGCACAGGCAAGCATGCAGGTGTGCTGGCAGGGGCACAGACCCAAGGGGGCACACTCACCTAGCGGTGAGGGGCTGGCTTGCCAAGGCTGCCTTGCCCACAAAGTGGGCAGGGTTGATGCTTATCAATTCCCACACCTTGCCCTTCACCTGTCGGGGGAACGCAATAGCACTGTGTGCCCTGACACACAACATGGCTCACGCCTCCCAGGGCTCCCCCTGCCAAGCCAGAGCGCGGCGGGGCGAGCTTCCTTTAGAGAACCGCTCCTTCCACCACCAGCAAGACTCTAGCTCCTCTGAGCACAAACTAGGGGCTGGAACACATGGAGCAGCTGGGGATGACCCAGTTACCCCCCACCAATTGAGCAAGGGTAACCAACGCGGATATCCTCAGAACTGCAAATAAATGCATTTGCTCAAGGTGCTGTAAAGGCAGCTGAACCCCATGCTCTGCCTCTGCAGCGCTCCCCTTTCCGCCAACTGGCTGGGGCTCCCCAGGCAGATACACCGGTGGTGCCACCGCATCCCGGGCCCAAAGGGCAACTCGGCTGATGGCGGGGAACTGGCTAAACCACGTGCAATACCCTCCCAGGAATGGCTCCTGAAGCCCCCTCTTCACGGCTCCTACCTTATCTCTCTTGGGCCACTGGACGATAGGGACGCCTGTAAGTGCCAGTTTGGGGTCGCTGTTTGCGTATTCTTCTAGCAGCAGCTGATGGAGAGATTTGGGGGGGGGGGGGGGAGCAAAGAGACAAAAAGCACAGGTGTGAGCACAGCGAAACAACGCTCCCGCCAGCGAGGCAGGCTCTGACCAGATGCCAAGGACAGCATGCCTCAAACGCGGCTGGGAAGGAGCCCTCCTCTACCCACGCCTGCGAGCAACAAGCCCTCCCCACATTAGACAGACAAGCTCTGCCGAGTCGATCTGCACGAGCGCTTTCATCAACTGCATTTCAGCCCCGAGGCCCCGCGCTGTGCGGTGGTGGGGGAGAGCGCCGAGCTTTGCCAATCCAGCGGGATTCACGGGGGAGAAAGCGCGACGGTCCCCCCCCCCTTCCGTCCCCCCGACGCTCCCCAGGCGCGGAGCAGCTGGAGGGTGGAGTGGCTCTAGGATGCGGCACCCCAGCACCCCCTCCATGGCGCGGTGCAAGCTGCCAGGTAGCTGAAAGCTGCTCCCCCGCACTGCCTCGGGGTTTGGCTTCAACATGAGAGATCCCCAAGCACCAAGGCTCTGGCCGGGGGGCTGCCCCGAACGGGCACGTTGCCCTACGGCGTGACGGGCACCCGTGCTCTTGGCAGACGCGGGCTCCCTGCGCTCATCTTTGACGTTTCGGCTCTCCTACTCGCCCGCTTGATTGCGGCCACCCCCCCACTCCCCCAAAAAGCCGTTCCCCGCCGAATTTGCCATTGCAAAAGGTGCTTTATTTACTCGGCGTTGCCATGGCTACGCTTGCAGGAGCCTCCTGCCGGCATCCCCGTGCGCGCCGAGCGCCCGCGCTTCCCGCTGCCAGGCGGCGCCGGGGCCAGGGGCTGGGCTGGCTTCCCCCGAGGGGCTGCCCGCTCCCCGCGCCAGCGCTCCAGCTCGACTCCCGCACAGGGCGGCTTGCCAGCGCTTCCCCCGCCCAGCTCCGGAGGCTGCGGGTGGCAGGAAGCCGCGGCCTCCCCGCCGCTCCCCAGCAGCGCGGCACGCTGCCTACAGACTTTCCGCCTCCCGGGCGACCTTCCCCCGAGCACGCGCTGCAAGGAAAGGTCAGGGTCTGGGGGTCGCATCTGTACACGCACACACGCACGCACACACACGTGCGCGCAGGGAATTGGGGGCTCCCCCTGCCTTGGGCACGGTGGACGGTGGTTGGGGCACGCTCCGAGCCGGAGCGGTCGGTGGGCTCCCGGGGAGCGCCGGGGTCCCGCGGCTGCATCCCGCTCGGAGCCGGGGGTGGGAGACGGCCATCTCCCAACGCCCCGCGCGCTCCAGCGGGAGCGGACAATGCGGAGGGGAGCCTGCAAGCGCGCCGCACGCTTCCCTCTCTGCCCTGGCAGGAACTCGGCGCGAGCCGGCGCGCCCCGCGCAAGCCAAGGGCGAAGGCGAGCCTGAGCGCCAGCCTGAGACCTCTCCGGGGAAGCGGAGGACGCCCGGGTCCCCCCGGCGGTCCCCTCCCGCCCCGCCTGGGGCCGGACTGCCCCCGCGTGCCCTCCCCACCCGCCGAGCGTCGCCAGCTGCCTGACCTTGCGCTTCTGGAGCTGCCGCGACTCTGGGGCGAAGTTTGCCGAGCCCTCTTTGTTTCGGTGCCCGCACTGCGAGGGCTGGGGGCCCCCCCCCCTCCCCGGACACCTCCGCTCGCTCGCTCAGTCCGAGCGGACTCGAGCCGGACCCCCGGTCTTCGGGGACATGGTTGGGAGAGCGGCCGCGCCCCCCGCCCCGAGCCGGCCCCTGCTCCTCCCCGGCTCCGGCAGCTAGGGCGGCAGCCGCGTGTTCCTCCCCGAGCCCTTGGGCAGCAAGCGGCGGCTTCCTGAGCCTGAAACAATGCTGCTGCGTCACCCACATGCGGTTCCCAGCAATGCTTTGCAACGGGAAGATGGCAGAAGAGAAAAAGCGAGCGAGCGAGCGAGCAGAGGGCAGAGCCGTTCTGCTGCAGCGCCGGGAGGGGCTGGGACAGGCGGCTGGCGCGGCGCGGATTGGCGCAGGGGCCCGGCCGGCGCGGCCCACCTTCCCCTCCCCTCCTTCCGCCACCGCAATCGGAGAACCCAGGGCCAGCCTCCCCCAGGGCTCCGGGCAGGCTCCGGAGAGCACGGCGGAGAGCCGCTAGCCCCCGCGCGCACCCCAGCCCGCCAGCGCCCTTGCCTTGCTCGCGCCCGGCCTCCCCACCACCACCACCACCACCTTTCTTTTGTCTTCGCCAGGGCGGTTTTCGGGGCTCCCGCTGGAAGCTGAAGCCGCCCGGGTCTAGGAGACATCGGAGGCGCGAGCGGGGAAAAAGGGCTTTTCAATCACAGCAAGGAAGATGAGCCTCCCGGAGCACGCGGGCTGCAGGCACTGGACCCACACTCTGCTGCCGTGGACGCACGGACCTCCCCTGCCCTGACAGATATCCTACAAGCTAAGTTTGGGAGCGGCTGCGCTCCCGAAGCTGCCGCTAACCGAACTGCTAGAGGGGGACAAATGCACGTGGGCGAAGCAACCGCCAGCCCCAGCTTCCCGACCCTGACTCCAGACCACCGCAGCCGAAATGGAAGAAGACCTTTACATAAAGCAAGCTCCCCAAACGCAGCTCGAGAGAAGAACGACTGCTCCCACTTGTCTGACGCATCCAGAACATCTGCAGGTGACTACAGCTTTTGTGTTTCCTGCCCCGAAAAGCATCGGAAGCAAGCTGCACGCTGACCAGACATTTAGGTCTGAACTGTCACCATCTAGATAGGTAACGCCACTGTGACGCCTTGAGGGTCACCACAGGGAAGTCACCCTTGGGCTCTAGGCACAGGCTCTTTGCACGTACTGGCAGATGTTGCTGCCTGGATCACACTGGGGACACTAACACCTGCCATGAGGTTTGGCCCTGTGCAGAGGTTGGGTGTGTTGGGCGCGTGCTCAGGTCACATCTCATCAGGCAGCAGGGCAACTGAGAGGTCTTTGGCCCTGCTTGCTCCAGGGTACGGCATTCCCACTCGGCCCCTTTGCCAAGCGACTGTGGGAAGTGTCAGACATCTCATACTGCTGGCATACACATGGGGGATCTTGCACATGGCTCAGTGTTTCAATCCAGGGTTGTCTAGCCTCTCCGGAGCCAGAGAGGGGAGCCCAGACAGTCCTGCCTTCCCACCAAAGGACAACCTTCTCAGAAGGTGACCTTGACCTTCCTTGTCCAGCCCCAGTGGAAGCAGCCCTCAGGCATCACCGAGTCTGCTCCATGTCCTGTAACCCTTCAGCAAATGGGGACTGTGTGACCTCTCCCCATAGGGCCGACGAGGGAGTGAAAGTGGCCCGAGACCACTCACTCCTCCCAATCCTCTGGGCTTCAACAAGCTTCTCCCAGTCACAAGCACCTGGAGAGATGTGCTCTCTCAGGAAAGCAGATCCCACCTGGCAGATTTACTGAAGCAGGGATGGGAGAGCATCAGGCACAGGGAATATCTCAGGGAGACCTGACCCACAGGAGGAACAGATCAGACAGAGAAGGAGAATAACACGCTTCTGCAGAGAAGCAAGATGTCTCCGATCCTGGAGGAGACCTAGCACAACACTGAGCAGCTGCCACGTACACAGACAATGCCAGACCAGAGGCTTTGAGATGAGGACCTGGAAATGGGATTTGCATTTCTGGGAGAAACTCTCCTCGTTTCTGCAATGCTTGGTACTGCAACACCTATACCAAGGCCTCCATGTAGAGCCCTATCATAACCCATTTGCAGTAGTTACCAAGGCAGAAGTGCCTGGTGGCACTGCATCACCTGGTTCAGATGTGGGCTTGGCTCACCACCAGTCAGCACACTGCAAGTCTGACAGCCCTCTAGAGATGATCCAACAGCCAAAGGAACTAGACCCTCATAGATCATCCCACTCCTCTGAAGAGTGAGCGAGGGAAACCAGCACACCCTAGGTTGGTTCAGAGATGGACAGAAGTAGTCAGAAGATGAAGAAACCCAGGGTGATGGGACCTCTCTGACGTTCCATCTTTGCCAATGACCTTTCCAAAGATCAAAGTCCAGACAGTGCATGGAGACATCAACAAATGCATAGAGATTTTTTTTTTCCAGCAAGCCATCAGTGCTACAAGGCAGCTACAAGGTGTCACCACCTTGTTTCCTGAAGGAAAATTTTCTCCTAATGCCAAGTTAGAAGTAGTTTTGATTCATGTGGGCCCTCCTGATGAAGACACTGGAGAGCAGCTGGTTCAGAAGGCAGTGACATGGTATCATCAAGAGCTTTCCCAAGGAGACAGGCAAAGCTAGAGTGGTTAAGGAGGACGCAGTGATGGCAATGTGCTCTATCTAAGCTGCCTGACACAGCCTTAACCTTGTCTGGGATGGGTTTACAGAGTCTCAGTGGACAGACAATCCCTTCTGCCATGGAGCTGGAAGCATATCTTTGTCACATCCAAAGTATCAGGTCCCACCATGTGACAGCTCCAAGATCAATTCATGACAAGATGCACAAGCAGATTTCCCCAAGTGACCCAACACACAGAGACATCCTGAACCCATGATCACTACCCAAAAGGCAGTGGGAAGAGGGTGCATTTGTCTGGCCTGTGTCTCCTCACACACATGCCTGGGGACACCAGCTAGCAGAGGATGGCAGGAAGCACATCAGGGCATTTGATCTGACAGATGCAGGTGCCCAGTTGCTACTTGCATGTCTGGGCTCTACAATGAGAAAACTGCAAGTTCCAACACATGGGTAGCAGACATACCGTAATAAACACACAGATCAGTTGGGGCCAGGGAAGGATCCAAGCCTGGATGTATACACGTTTGATCCATCTTTCTTTGAACCCACGGACACCTCTATGAAGAGTTCAACTTAGTGTTCACCCATGACAAAGAAGCCCAGAGCATACAGCATCAAACGCTCTCACCAGCCCCAACCTGTACCCACCAGGTCAAAGATCCAAGCTTTGGCCTTGCATCACAGCAACCACACACCTTGTGCCATTTCCAGGTACTCCAGTTGCCACAGTATCGAAAAGCTTCCACAAAGCAGCATCTGCCTAACCGGAATACAGCTGTGTAGTGATGGTAACAAAACAAAGCTAGCGAGTGCCAAAAACACATTGGTGCCACACTTCTCCAGAACAGGTATCTCCAAATAGTCCTGTTGGTCAGATCTCAGGTCCATCAATGACCCCCCCCCCCAGTTAACAAAAGGGTAAGAGTATCTGCTACAGACTGATGGCCCTGGAGCGAGGCTAAGATGCTATGGAGGCAGAAGGGTACCGCTTCCTATTTAGCTTAAGTCAGTCAGAATGGATTATGCTCTAGTTCTCTACTACTGCGTGAAGAGATGCAGATGAATTAGCAACAAGCTCTGGAACAGAAGAGATCCAGCCTAGGGTGCTCCCCTAGGGATCCCACCTGGATCAAGCCTCGGAGAGCTGTGAGAAAAGACAACACCGTCAAGACAAGATGGGTCAGGCATCTCATTGGGAAGGGCTGCACTTGGATACTTGGGAGTTATGCAAAAACCTATGGAAGAAACATTAGGATCTATACCCCATATGATGATCTATAGACACGTGGATGACTGCTTGACTCCTCTAACTTGGTAACAATTTGCCCTGCTTAAAGAATACCATGTTCTCCATACAAGTTGCTCATACAGAAACTTAAAACCCTTCTGAGTGAATGTCTAAGTGCCCAGGCCAATTAAAAGGTTTAATTAAACAATGACTTACCACTTTTCAGGATTTAAAAGCCAACCTAATTTGCCAGTTCCATGACCTCTAAGGAAAAGGTAAGTGCTAAAAGTAAAGGTTTATTATTACTTTGACAAGTCTGTTCCGTTTTCTCCAGCCACTGCAGTCTGATGACTGAGGATTTTTGTGCTTTGAGGATGCCCTGGAACACAGGCTTTACTTAGGAAGCTGTTAATACCAAGGGCCAGAGAGAGTCCTAGAATTCAGGATGCTTCAGAACCTCAGAGGACAACTGGCTTCAAGGAGCAAGATCTTCATGGAAGCCGCTTGCTGTGACTAGCCAGCACTGACTTTCACCCACAGCTCATCTGCGGGGCACAGCTGAACAAGGGGGTCGGTGGGTCACATCAACACCACAGATACATGTACATTAGCTCCAGAATATGACAAGTACTTTGAATGGGTCTTAAAACCCTGCTGAACATGGCGACCTTGAATATCCTGCTTCAAAACACCTAGCAGATTACACCAGTCTTCCTCGCTCAGTCCAAGAGTGAAACACTGTGCTCACACCTCAGTTTCAGTCTCCCCAGAGCATCATATGGTCCAGGATAGGGCTGAGGTGACCCCTGCCACATTGGCTTAGAAACACATGCACTGCATATCCCAAAGGCCACTGCACCTACAGCATACTTGAAAAAGCCACAGACGCTACAGAAACCAGAACTACAGTCCCCCAAACAGCATGTATGCTCACTACGTCGGCCAAGTGTCACTAGAACAGTGCCCATAAACCACACTTGTAACTGCCCACACTGGGACTCCAGAGCTGAGCCCCACTGCACCAAAAGCAGCAAAGCATGGTTTTTCCCAAATGCTACACAAAATTGGAGACAGAGACTGGGAAAGATGCACAAAACAGCAGGGACCAGGATATGTCCAGACACAGACATTGGTGTCAGCTTCAAACAGGCAAACAACTGAATAGATAACCATCAGCAAGGAAGGGAGCAGAAGCCAACTATGGTATTAGAGATCGAAATGGACACCTTGGGAATTCAGTGAGGCTGAAATTCTCAGGGGTTAACCCCCAACCCCATGAAGTGAGAGGGTTAAAACACCCAAGCTCATGGAGTTAGCACACCAGGTCTGGCAGATACAGCACAGGATGCAAAGCAGGGCAAATAAAAAACAAGCAAACAAAAACACACCACACCCACATTCTCGTATAACCTAAGATCACATCCTGTGCAAACGACCAAAGAGAAACAAGGCCAAATCCACCTGGGGCAAAGAAAGGGCTCCGACTGTTCCAGTGACCAGCAGCCCGAGAAGGTCAGAGCCAGAACAGGAAACGAACTACATCACAAACGTGCACAATTAGAGCAGCACATCCGTTAGGAGCCCAGACAGGGCCGAAAGGGCCTCACTAGAGGCCTTTCACCAATGCTGGCTAAGAGCAATTACTGCTTCTTCTGTCCCCGACCCAAAAATCCACCTTTGACCCTTTCAAGGCAGGACTGCCTCTAAGCATCAGCTGGTGCCTCAAACAGCAAAAGGAGAAGACACCAAGTCCACAGATATGTTCACCCTCACTGGGCCTGGGGTATGATCAGGGCCACATACGAGTTTCCCTGTGGGGAAAAGTCCTTCCCATCTCTGATGCCATGACAAAGCAAATGCACCCTGGCAGCCCTGAGGACAAGCGGCAGGAAGAGCAGTGCCGGCAGCTTCCTCACACTTACATACCTTGACATCAGCGATGAGGGCATCCTCGTCCTCGATGCCGGTGGGGACGCACTTCTTGTGCAGAGGGAGCGACTCCAGTTTGTCCACGAGGCAGCGCAGTCCCTCCAGCTCGAACTGCGTCAGGTGAACCTTCCTGCTCTTGTTTGGGCTGCCACCATGTGGGTCCCAGGCCTGGCCATTTTGGGAACCCCGGCTGGAGTCTGAAGAGTCTATAGATGGGGTCTTCTTCAGACCCGGCAAGCTGCTCCGGCAGCTCCTGCCCAGTTCATCATAGTCCACATTGGCACCATTGGCTATGGGGCTGGTGAGAACAGACCGCCTCGTGACTGGTCGCCTGGGTTCCTTCCCTGCTGCATCCTCCTCCTCCTCTTCCTCCTCCTCCTCTTCCTCCATGTTCACTGAGTCTGAAGAGCTCAGCTCCATATCTGTCATAATGGAGAAAGAGTGAGAGAAGAGCACAGCTGCTTGGCAATCACAAGAGATGTTCAGTTTCTAGAGGAGTCTCCCCAGTCACTGGAGAGGCACTGAAGCCACAGATAGGTATGGAGACAAGGCCAGAGAAAGGACAGGGCAGGTGGCCACTAGAAAAGAATCGTTAAAAATCCTTTCCCATTTCCAGTTCATTTCAAGGGAAGGCCAGGCGCCAAACTCAGGCAAATCTCTTAGAGGAGGGAATAGCAAAGCCTTGGACTAGATTTGCTTTGGGAAGGTCTGAGATCTCCAGCCATCCCTTCTTGGGAGTGATCTGGGACCTTAATCCTGCCTTTGTTGTGGGAGGAAGAGGATGTGGACTCACTAGATGACCGTGAGGTCTCTGAACCTGATTGTGTATGATAGACAAAGCACCCTCCCCTGACACTAAAAGGGAAGAGGGCTGTCCTGCTCTCTTCCTTTCAGGTCTCTGTACTAGTTCTTACTTCATGCTGTTCCGTGGTAAAGAAAGGGCAATGGAGGCACTGAAGGCCTCCAGGCAGGAGGAGAACACAACCAGCTTGTCTCAAACCAAGAACCTCAGGAGCTGAAGGGGGATCTCCAGAGAGCTGCAGGAAAAGGACAAGAGCAGGGAGCTGTTTCCCTCTGCTAGGACCCTTTGGACAGAAGCTAAAAGCCTTGGAAAGGCTCTGGCTGTGAAGAGTGGTGCCCAGGAGCCAATGTTTACACTCTTTTAGAGATGAGAGGACAGATTTGCTTCGAGGGCCTCGGGTAGAGGCTATCCATCTCTCTCTCTTTCTAAAAGAGGGTCTTTGTGACAAATCATTTCTTGAACCTCTGCACAGGCCTGTTTGCCTTGGCTGGAAGGAGGCCAAATCCCCTTCTGTACGAGAGCCCCTGCACTTCCTTGTATATACCCCCTGTCACAGCACCTTAAACCGTGCATGCAGGAAGGCCCTGAACAGCAAGAAAGCGTTACAGTCCTGGAGCCCACAGCACAGCCGCGGTTACTGCAGCTTCCCTCCCACTCTTCTGTTAAAGGCCCTGTGTGCACCAGCAAGGCCAGGAACTCGTGTGCTGGTTTTGCAGCTGCAGGGATCTTGGCCTGTCACAAGGGTAAAGGAGGAAGCAACAGCCTGGCTAGTTTTGATTTTTGCTCAAAGTTACGCCTCCTTCAGCCAGCCTGCCTTCCCCTCTGAGTGCTCAACACAGTGAACAGGGAAAAGGGAGGAAATACCCAAAGAAACCACCTTGTGAAGTTAAGGAAGCTATGGTCCTGAATTCCTCCCGCACAGCCCTCCCCTGCTTGCTGTACTGCTAAGCCAGATAGCATCCCAGCAGGAGGGTGGAAGAAAGCACTTCAACATGTGCGAGGAAGGAACAAGGGCCGGACAACGAACACAGAGGGCTTACCCATACTGAGAGATTCCTTCTGGAAGTCCTTGGTCAGATGCGAGCGGCTGGTGATGCAGTAGACATAGCGTTCCAGTACGTACCAACACATCTCATAATAGAAGGGATAACGAAACTTATTTGGGACCTGCAAAAGGGGCAAGGGGAAAGGGATCAGTTCAGGCCCCCTCCACCATGGGGCTGCACAGAGACAGCTCTTATTACTGCTGCCTCAAGCCAGACTGATCCCCTCCTGGGAGGCAGGAAATGCATGTACATGTGTAACAGCATCTATTCAGGCTTCTGGCAGTCTGATGTAATTCTCCTTGTGGAAGGATATTAGCACCAGGCAGAGCAGAGTCCAGGCACCAATCGCTTGCAAGCCATTAAACATTTCATGCTTCATTTTTTCGGTGGTGGCTCTCTACTTCCCTGCAGACCTTCTTCTCATTAGCACAGGACAAAGTGGCCAGTGCCACACAAGGTTTTAGCTGAAGGTAATAGTTCCAGCCCTCCTCCCAAGCCCCAGCACAGCATCCATCAGTATATGTGTGGTGGGAGGGAAAGGGATGGTCCATCAAGGGAGGAGTTACCAGCACTCTGCTAAATCACCGGGCTATCAGGGCTCTGTTACACCAGTGCTGCCTGCCTTGCACCTTCCTGAGGTTACAGAGCCCAAGGCGGAGTGGACACATGCTCTCTGTCGTCTTATGACTCAGTCGCTCTGGTTGAGGGTCTGACATCTGAGCACTAACCAAATTGGGAAGCGCACATCCCATTGGCCCTGCCTGCTGCAGAACCGCAGCGCCTTGAACTGCTTCACAGAGGCCAACAGTCTGTCTGTCAGAGCCCAGGCACGTCCTGGGGCTTCTCTGCAGATGCTGAGAGCTGCAAGACCGATCTCTCTGCAACGAGCGAGCGAGGACACACACTTATCAACAGTGTTCTCAGCTCCAGACCTCAGGAAGCTTTTAGTTTCAGTCATCTTTACCACATGAAGGTCTAGCATGAACACCAAGCAGCAACAGAAAGCAGCTGGGTAAGGGAAGAGGCAATGCACTGGACGTACTCCCACCACTGTGTTGCTGCCTTTCTCTTCCCTATGAGGAAGGCTAGGGGAGATCCCCACCACCCTCACTGTAAGGTTTCCAGACCCCCTCAGAAGCCTGTTACCAGAGTGGAAGTGGCATGAAGGAACATAATAAGCCTCAGTGCTCTTTGGAGACTGCCCATCCTCTGAAGTTCCAGCCTGTCCATTTAGCAGCTGGGACATCTCATTTCCAGACAGCTGGAGTTTGAGGCGTCTGTTACAGGGTGAGACTCACCTTGCCTGCCTGAACACCACCTCTCTAGGCTGCATCCTCCCAATGCTGTCCCAGGAGGTCACATGGCCCCAGTTCTCCTGCAGGTCCTTACCCGTGTGCGGTCTTCAATGCTGTAGATCCGGAGCTGCATGGGGATGTTGAAGCTGTGCAAGAAGTTGCCTCCAAATACCAGCGTGTCCATGGGAGTGTACACAGCATGGATCCAACCTTGGAGAGAAAGGGGAGTTTGAAGAGTCCTTCTGAGCAATTAGGTGAGATCAAGGTCTCACAACTGACACTTATTTCTATTCAACCCCTTTGCAATCTCTTACAAACTGATCTTCAGAGCAGGGCTGTCAGATTGGCACAACCTTCATGCTCCTCAGCCAAGTCTACCCTGACAGTTACACTCTTTTTAATCATGTTCTCATGGATATTTGGATAACCAGCCCATTACTCTGAGAGTAAACCAACCTGCTTGTGTGGAAGGCTGTAGGTTATCTGTTGACACAAGGACTAGCTATTGACCCCTCTCTACATCAGCCAGCACCAGCAGGAGCCATGCGCTGGGCTGGGCCCACACAGATACCAGCTCTTTGAGGAGGGCAGACACTGCTGTGTTACCCTCCCTAGGGGCAGTATCCATCCTCCTGAAGGTGTTCAGTATCACCACTGAATTACTCAACACCCAGCACATTCCCTCCCCTGCCCCACCAACATCTTCACCAGCAGCAGGAAGGAATGCAAGAACCTGACATTTACTTCATGAGGAGTCAGGCTCTGTCTCATTTAAATTTAGCTTGATATCTAGTCCTAGTAAGTCTAACTAGACTCCCTCTACAGGGAATGGAGCAAAATGGGCACCTGCAGAAGGTGATTCAATACACCTTAAGATATGGCTCCAAGTCAATTGTCTAATTGCCCTGTCTAACTCTCTGCCAAAAGGAGCCTAAATGTCTAGGATGTGCTTACTGTTAACTTCATCCATCTAAGAGCTAGAGAGGGATCTGTGTTTAGACACTTAAATACATTTGTGGATCTGGTCTTAGATCCTCCCATGCTGGCAAGCGTGCCAGTATCTACCTCCTCTCCATAGCTTCTTGCCATTCCAGTGCCACTGGGAAGTTGCCTCCTTTGGCCTAAGTACACCAGTGGCAAGGAAAACAAAAAAGTTGGCCAAAGGTTGTTCATCTGTTCAACAAATTAAAAAACAAAAACCAAAACAACAACAAAAAAATCCAGACCCAACCACCACACACCTCAAAATAACTTGAGCTCCAGCTTTCTGCTATCTGAAAGGCTAAGCAATGCTGACAAGCCCAATATCTAGTAAATTCCAGCACGAGTTTCCTTAGGGCAGGGCCACTCAATTCAACAGATGCATCAGTCATGTTACAGGGACTCGAATGAGTAAGTCTTGTGCAATCCCTGGTATTTTCTGTTCCTGGTCCTGCTGTAAGCTACAGAAGGATGTGTGTACAACATAACTTATTTCTACACTGCTGCCACAGAGGAAACAGCACCTCTTGCCATCTGAGGCAGTCTTAGGGACACAATTTTTATTGCAGGGGTTATATTAGTTGCCTTCAAAGACGTCCAACAATCTTTCTCTTCACAAGGGAGTACTCCTTAGCGAGAGTACAACATTTTACAGCTGTCCCAGGTCCAGACCATGGGTCCTGAAAGGCTGTGAGCCAGACCTTGCAAACAGTCAACTCAGGCTGCTGTTTCATATGCCTCTCCTCTTCCGTCTTTGCTTTTTTCTAGTACAGCACTGTACTAACTGCATATCCAAGACACTGCTGATGACCTCCAATTTATTCTGCTTGCTTAACCAAGTCAGACTAAAGTTTTATCTTAGTTTGCTTTAGCAAACTATCTCCAAAATGGAGACATCTCTGGGAGAAAGAAAAAACTGGCATCAATGTTCTGTTTCCTTCCCTTGATATCTGTCAGCTCAGAGCTCTGAGAGTGTTCCCTATTCCCAGCCTCAAAGTCTCCTTGCCAAAGCTCTCTGGCAGGTATTTACTTGCAAACCTCTCCACATTACTGCTTCCTGACTCTCTACCAAGTTTTGGGCTTTTCCGACATTCACTTTAGCTCTATGGTTTTCAGTTCTCCCATCTCCAGACAATGCAGACTGTCTCATCTTGCTCCTTAAACACATACACCGGCTCCTTTTCTTGTTTCACAGACAACCCGGATGTAACTCCGTACAGGTTTTACGACAAGAGACCAAGGAAGCAGAGGAGCTGTGCTGCCTTGGGCCAGCCTCTGTCCTCAGTGTGCACTGCTCCAAATGCCAGCATGATGGGCTCTGGGAGGGCCTCCTTTAATTACTGATCAAGCATTACGCGAGTCAGAGCTTTGCTGTCACTTGGGCTGAATCTGCAGTGCCATGACAGCCACGTTCTGGGAGCTGGCAAGCAAGAGGACAGAGCCACATCACATCTTCCTCTCACTCACGAAGAAGAAAGCTAAGGGAAAAATTCTGCCTGTTCTGATTTTGCTGATATCCCAGAAGTTTCAGCCTCTCACCACTACCCTGGCAAAGGCCAAAATGCGACTGTTCACCCTGCTGTACCTGAGGGGATGACAAATGTGTAGCCTTGCTTGAGCTCAATTCGCTGGCACTCTGACACTCTGTCCCCAAGAAAGATGTCTCCCTGCTTCCCTGAGAGAAGCCAGTTTTCATAGAGCTCCAGGTTCTGGGGCGTAGGAGGGATCAGCCAGAAGATCTGTGAGTGAAGAAAATATAGTTAAGTCACAGCACAATTAACAGCTACTGACCACCCCCCTCCTTCTTCCAAGCCTGTTCTGCTTCTCTCCAGACATCCAAGTGTCTTCCTCTCCCCACCCCATAGTGGATGCAAGCCTGAAGTAATTTCTTGTAGAGCAAACTGAATGGTTATCCCATTTGAGAGAGCAAGCTGCTGAACAAGGGTCTTCCCAACCTGACACACTGAGCACCACATATAGACTGAGCTTGGGATGCTCTGTAAGGCATTATTTCTAAGACCAATGTCAAGAGATATAAAGTCCACTGAAGACTCCAGAGTATTAGACAAACAAAGGAGATATTTACTCATGTATTTCAGGAATGCTGCCATGTTATTAAAAGCCACAACTGAACTAGAGATTTGCACCTGTCTGGCTCCATGGATATCCGTCTCCCAACTAGGCTCTTCAGAGACCCCATCCTGCATTAGTCCATCCTTTGAGGGAAAGTACTTTAGCCACAGACCTTCAGAGTCACTGGGGAGGTCTGGCAGTTTTGGGAGTCGAGATGCATCTCCTTTGCAAGGAAAGGAGTGTGGGGAGAGGAGAAAAAAAGAAAAAACCCCATCCACACACCCAAACAGATTCCTCAGGTGGCGCCAAGTTTGCTGCCAACTCTGAACCCAGTCTAAGTCAATGGAGAAAGATGGGATGCAATAATCACCCAGGACTTGTTCAACAGAGACAGCCTTTTTTTTTTTTTTTCCCCCTAGAGATCTGTCTTTACTGACTACGGAGGGAGCCCATCCAGCCACCCATCTTCGGCTGGACAGTTCCTTCTAAACAGTTAGAAGCGAAAGGACTCAGTTCTGAAGACTGTCCATGGCTTCCTTTCTCAGAAGGTATCCAGTCACCACAGGTCCATAATCAGAGGCAGCCTTTTTCCTTCCTGTTCCCTTCCAGCCTGGCCCCTTGATACACGTGGCCCTAGATGGCTAACAGTTTTAACCTGAAGCAGCGAGGTCTCTTCTAGTTGCTTGTAAGGGTTAAGTTAGTAGCATGGTGCATTCCACTGGGAAACAGAGTGGGAACTGCCTTTGGCAAATTCTGCACTACAGGGCACTTTCCTCTGCACCAGCTTTTGCCGGTACCAAGCTGGGCAGCCGCTAGGGGATTTTGCTGCTTTGACTACACTGATTCAAATCTACTATGATGATTCTGTTTGCTGCACGGCTCTCCCGAACAGTGGTACAAAGTTTCCTTGACTACACTATAGCTGACAATTGCAGCTAGCAAAAGCTCAAGCGTGAGCTTTTCACGCACTTATAGCGGTAAAGCTAAACCACAGATTCAATCTGTGACAAAGGGTGTATCCATACAACAGCAGTCAGAGGGGATTCAAACAAACCCATTTCCTTCTGCTCTGCCCAGACAGGCTGGACGTACACAGTACACTGCCACAACTCAGCTGCCAGGCAGTAACTTCCTCAAAGATGCTTGTGGCTGTGCAAATGCACCCCAAAAGGGTGAAGTTCTGGGATAAAAATAGTCGCTGTAGCAAATATCTAGGAGCCACTATGTGGCCACAGCACTGGTGATTCATGTACAACTCTGTTCCCCTTCTGAAACACAGTTAGAACACTAAAATCACTAGAAACAGGAATTGCTGCAAACAGTGTCCCAGGGATCTTCCTGGCCCTTAGCAAACAAGTTTGCTCTCCCTTTTCCTACTTGGAGCACAGTTTTATACACACAAGTTCCCTCCACATCCATAATCCAGGGAGGTTTTTCCAGCAAGGAATTCATGCTGATTAAGTTTTATACTCTGAACCTGACTGTGCTCCCTAGTGCAGTAGAAGAGCTACCTGGGGAATGTGACTTATGTTACAGTATTAGCTAGCCCCTCCAGTGTTACAAGCACCCAAGCTACTACAAATCTGTTTCCTGAGGGTTACGAGAACAAATGCATCATCCCCACCTGTAAGAAAGGCTTAAGGTGCAATTCACCCTGCCTAAGGGCAGGTGAAAGGACTGACACCTTCCCAGATTCCCTTCCAGACAGATTTCCTCCAAGCCAGATCCCAGTACAACACAAACATAGTTGAGGTTGGAGATACGTGACACACAGGAAGATTCCTATACGATCATAACTGGAAATCACCAGTCAGGGAGCAAACACAGCACTCAGATGAAGGCTGCATCCATATGTGCCCAAACTCGATGGAGCCCAGGGTTTAGCTTTTGTATTTTGGGCCAAGCTCAGTTACAAGAAATGACTTCAGCCTAGAAGTTCAGATCTGAGAGTTTCAGAGCTACTTCTCACAAAAACACCCCCCCCCCCCAAACCAAAAAAACCACACACACAACCCAAAACATTCAAGGGGGTTTGTACTGAAGCCCTGTCAGCCACCTCCTGTTCCAAGGCTTCTGCTTTGCTTTTGACATCACTTTTAAGGTAAGTCCCTATGTTTCTGCTGGCTCTTTAAAACCCCTAAACAGAAAAGGTTTTGGAGAGGCTCTCATTTGTCTTGAACTTCCTTTTCTGTTTATTGCTTCTCCCAGTGTGCTGTTTGTGCCACACCAAGAGACGATCAGTCATGCAGCCAAATGACCTCTAGGAAGCCCAAAGCACTGTATGAATAGGGTTATCCTACTCTGTATCATTTAAACTTTTTGAAGGTTGCTTAGCATCATCTTTACAACACAGGTTTTCAGTTAGAGCCTGGTGGACCTCTGATGGTCCGAACTACTTCCAAGAGGCAGAGGTAAACAAGTTTAGCGTGGAAAGACTCCCATTTGCTGTCAAGGACCTGCATTTTCAAAGGATCTACAAGTAGAGATACTGAAACCCATTCTCCTAAAGCATCTGTAGTTGTCCCAACAGGGACTATCCTCCTACCTTTCCCCCTCGGTGGATATGGTACCACACAGAAGTACCACCGAAGTCCACATGGAAATCTGTGTAGCAGCCCTTGACGCTCATCAGACAGTATCTGATGGAAAACAAGAAGATGGTAAGGTGAAACTGAGCGGTGACCCACTTTTTAGAGCAGATGCAGTGTATTCAAAGGGAATGGGCTGCTCGGACCCAGCCCAATAGCTCAGAGCAGCACCAGAAGCCAAAGACTGCAGTGCTAAGCACTTTAGCTGCAGGGAGGTGGAGATGACTTGCAGGAGAGTTCACATTTATACCACAACCCCACAAGGAGACCTAGCCCAGGCAAGAAGAGAGCTGTCATCCTCATCCGCTCTTGCAGCTCTAGGAACCCAGCTGTCACAGGTCTGGCCTAGGGAGTAGGACAGGTAACACCTGAGAGCTCCAGTAACTCCAGATGACTCAAGATGGCGAGCACCCCTAGTTTCTCTGAAGTGTAGTTTGCTCCTAGAGGTCCCAAGATTATCCTTCCACATACAGTGCTTGGCAGGGGCTTAAATAACTAATTGCAGTGCCCTCTGCAAGTGTCACCTATCAAAATAAAAAGAAAGGACTGTTTCTCTCACTTCTCCTCAGGAACCAGCTGCTGTCCTTAGGCTTTTTTTTTTTTTTTTTTTTTTTTTGTGAGAGATGCTTTGCCCTGCCACTACTGGAACAGTTCAGGAAGTCACTTACTTCTGCACCTTGGGATACTGCATCTCCAGGATAGCATTCGTAGACTCTGTCTGACTCTCCTTCAGGTGTCTGGGCCACATATTGTCAACCCAGTCAATCAAATCCACCTACAGAAGAAAGGTGGGAGACATGAATACAAGCAAGAAGGGAACTGCCCCCTTTTCCCCTTAAACAGTCCTGGAAGCTTAAATACCTATTGCCTGCCTGGTCAGCCCACAGCTCATATGTGGCTGGGCACCTTCGAGCTGCAGGGTTGCACTGGGCCTGCCAAAGCCATTGTGGTGCTGTGCATAGATTGCCAGCAAACCCAGCTCAAAGCACACCTGCAACAAAACATGGGACTAAGGAAGGGAAGGAAGGAGGCCCTGGTGTTAGCTGAGTGGCCACAATACTCCCAGTCTGGTTGGCCCTGCACATCCCAGCAAGCAGCTTCCCTGTGCCACTAGTGCAATTCCAGATGTAATACATTTGGGACCAGCTGTTTCTGATGCCAGCCACTGCATATGAAGCCTCAGAATGCAAACAAGCAGCAAACACCGCAGCAAGATCCCAAGTGTGGTACTGGGATGCTGCTCTTCTATTTAAGGGTTGGGCAGGAACTGCTCTGCACTGGGCTTACATAAAACACGTGCTCGGCACCATCTGCCAGGGTGGGATACAACTTGCTAAACCTCAGGACAGCCACAATAAACAGATGTCCAGGCTCCCTCTATAGTTAGCAGAGAGAAACGAATGGACCCAACAGAGCTGCCCATTCCTCTCCACTGACTGCAGAGGGAGTTCAGGTTGTCCAGCTCAGACATCCCATCTTTAACCCTTCAGTAGGGTCAGCTGTAATCTCCCCTGCCAATCTCATATTTTCAAACAGCCTCCTGCATCCTTTCCAGGTGTCTCCCCCCCTCCCCCCACCTTCCCTTCTTGGCCTCCTCTACCCTCAATGCCAAGCAGTGCTGCCTGATTTAGGCCCTGCTGGAGTTTTACACCTGGCCACATGTTCTGGCAAGCTGCCCCTACCCCGCACCTCCTCCAGCCGCCCAGACTCTTTGGTTACAAGGGAGCCGATTCCTGCTACAACATGCAGGAGAGGGCTCTGCACCAAGCATCGCAGCGGTTCAGTGCACAGCACTGAATGGGAAAAGAGGCAGAGGCTGGATGACAGCCAAGGTCTAGGCAGACAGCAGAATCAGCTACCTGGGAGAGTCTGGGAGCCAGTGTCCCCCATCCTGTCCCCAACCCTCACTGTGGCTGAGGACAAATTGGCCCTCCTTATTCAAATTCAGGTGCCTGTTCAAACTCCATGCCTGTTCTTGATCCCTGGCCAGCAGGAGCAGGTTACTTCACTCTAATATTCCTCAGCAGTCACTTCCATTTCTCTAATTGCTGATGGATAGCGAACAAAGCATCTCCAGAATTGAATATCTTTTAATTGTGATAACTATAGCTGAGGGATGCACAGGCTGAGCAGTCCCAGCCTGACTGCAAGATCAGCTGTGGCAGATGAGGTGCGAGCTGAATACAGGATCATCTCCAGCAGCATCCAGAGTACAGCAGTGACATCGCTGGCCAAGCCCATGAGTGCTATGAGCAGCCACTCTCCTCTTGCATTCAAGTGCCAGACTGTACCTTGTGTACAGAGGATCAGAAGCACAAGGGAAAGGACATTCCTGCAGAAGGAAGAGCTCTACTGACCGTAGCAGGTCTCTGCACCAGGTTCTCCAGTTTGGTGTGGCTGAATTCCAGGCTGATGACATTGTACAGTTTCTCCCGCTCAGCCTCGGGCGTTTCATAGTAGCGTGCCCACTGTGCCATGGACATCTCGATGTCCCTCTGTGTGTTCACGTCCATGACGTCCACCATCCGCCGACTCCCTGCCAGGACAGACAGGCATCACTGGAACTGTCCCTGCACACAACAGGGCACCCAGAAGAGACACTCCAGGAGACAAGGTTCCTTCTCCAAAGAACCCCCTGACACACACACACACTGGCCTCTCCCATAATTTCTTCTTCTATACCCACACTGAAAGAAAAGCTGCTTCAGGTCAAACTAGACTCCTCAGGCAGGTAAGAGCTGTGATCAACTGACAAAGGAGGACACTTCAGGTTCAACCAACTGCACAGTGGGGGAGTGACCAAGCCAGATTTCTAGCTTTGATAAGCCTGATGATTCTCCCCATTTCTAGTTGGCCAGGGCACAACTGAAGTGGGCTGTAGTCCGGGGAAAATGGGAGACACTTACCAACACACAGCCGCACATCGTTCACGCTGAAGTCCGGATCTGGCATCCTGCAGGACAAACACCTTGCTAAAAAACCAAGATGCACCTCTGGTTGCAGATCCTTCCCACCCATAACCCCTCAGTTGGCACCCTGGAGACACCACTGTGCTCCTTTCTGCCTCTTGGATACAAGAGGCCAGCCAGAACGTGCAACCAGATCTCTGGGGCACAGGCCTGGACTGAACATTGGGGTGAAACACCGGGCCCAGCTTCTGGCTAGGGAAGGAAAGATGATTTGGGAATAGAATATACCATCTCCAGAGCATGAGGTGCTGTACAGTGACTTCTGGCAAATGAGCAGGCCTTGATCTAAACAACCCTAGCTCTCATTTTAAAGACTGATGGTACAAGTTATCCCAATATAAAGGGCACAGACCAGTAGAAGCAGCATATTTCACTGACACAGCATAGCTACTCTGTTAGTATTGGCATAGTAATGTGTACAAACACTGCCGCCACAGGCAGAATGAGAAGGCAGCCATTCAAGCAGCTCTTGACCCAGAGAAAGAACCAAAACCTGGGAGAAATTCAGCTGCACCCACACTGTAATCCTCAATACCAGATCTATGCCCTCCCAAGTCACCCAACAATTCAAACGGGTCCTGGCACAAATCTCCTGTCTAATTTGCCAGACTACAGTAATTCAGTATGTGTTGGATTTGGTGTTGTCCATCTGCTCACTGCCAGTGGTGGAAATTAAGAGCAGTGTGGCTGATGCCAGCTCTGACAGTTTGCTGGGACAAATTTATTCCTCTAATGTTTGCATTTATTAAAAAACAAAAACCACTGACCAAGCAGAGACTCTGAATCAGTTCAGTTCTTTGTACAAGACAGCTGCGGTGTTTGGATGCAGTATTAGATGCCTCAAAACTAGATCTACCACCCGTAGTGTATTTCTATGAACAGCAGAGAACAGTATAAAGTTGTAATGATTGCAAGAGTTTGTACTCAAAGCAGTAAACTTTAATTGGCTCAATTGTAACCAGAAGAAGTTGACAGTTCAGAAGTAATCAAGTTGTGCAGACCAGGTTGGACTTCTGGAAAACGCCAGAAATACTAGTTCCAAGATATAACTACTCTACAAATTGTAGGCAGGAGCTTGGGTATCTTGCAATAGAGGCCCACATTGTTTGTTACTTTGGTGAAGACTGCAAACTTATAAGAAATGAACATAAAAAGGAGGGGAACAAAAAAATTCCTCACCTCCAAATGAGGCAAGAAACCAAGCCAGGGGTCGCATCAGAGCAGCAGTGAGATCTGCCTGTCACCTACAGCCAATTTGGTACTCTCATTTAAGCCCAACAAAAAGACTAGCAAGAATAGGATAAGCAAGTGGAAGGATGCTTTTCTCTGTTCGCTGCACACTAAGAAGATGGGCAGGACACAGTCATATCAGCTGGACAGAGCACAGATCTAGCTACCAGGATCAGATCCTGCCAATGTGGAGAAAGTTGAGAAACCAGGCTAGAGACACCCACCTCTTTGTGCCCCAACACTTACTTTATCCCCAGGCCATCGGCGCTCCTGAAAATGAGAGGGTCTCTCAGGCCACCCCGCTGGATGTATTCAACTGTGAAATCTGGTGTGGGGAGAAAAGAAGCAGGAAGGTGTTAGGGAAGACTCAGAGGATTATAGATAAACTGAGCTTAGATGGAATCTGTGGAGGTCTCCAGTCCAACCCTGCCTCCACCAAACTAACTTCAGAGTCAGATCAGATTGTTCAGGGCACTGTTCAGCCGAGAATCTTCTCATATCTTTGGCAAACCCAGGCAGTCAAAGAGAAATGGCAAAGTACAGGGCTCTACTCTTCTCCTTTGGAGATCCTCAAACTCCTCTGTGCCAGTTTTGTAAGTGGCACAGTGTGTACTACTGACAACTCTGCGACAGGCACACCAGGAAGGATGGGTTTGCTCCAACGGGCTGGGCCAGACAGGGTAACAGCGAGGCTTTTGGTCCTCACTTCCCTAGGAAGCTCATAACTGAGCAAGAGAGATCTTAACAAAATTCTCCTCCCTCACAGTAAATCCTCACGAGGGCTTACACCAGCTGTGTGATGAAAAGACATCCCACTGAGCTGTATGCGTGGTGAAAGGAAGGGGGGAGATCCCACTTATTCTGAAATAAGCATCTAGCAGACATGTGGCTGCAATTACAGGTGCTGACCCAGGCAAGCGCTCTCAGTCCTGGCTGCCATGTGTCCCAGCAAGCCTGCAGCACTGCAGACTGGCTCACTGCGCTCCAGACTGAGCGGCTTCCATGCCGTTTCCCACACACACTCCCTGTTACCAGCCCCCTGGCCCAAGAGCATAGTAGACTGGAGCCATACCTCCATCAGTATATTCCACATTGCCTCCAGCTGCTTGGGGACGGAAGCAGGGCTTGTGGGGGAGCAAGCAGAAGTGTCCCCGTCTCCTCTGCTACCCTTGGGTTGGTGGTTTACAGAAGAGGAAAATGCAAAGCCAGTGGAAACAGTAGCCAGAGTTACCACAGGTTTGGAGAGTAAAAGGCAGCAAAATGTATGACAGTGTGAAGGCTTATTATCACAACTGCCTTGTAATCGCCCTTCAGGTTGGCAGTCAGGGAGGCTTTGGGTGTAGTCTGATGAACAAGAGCATGATCCACTATGATCACTGATAGCTTTCCTCTAAAGACTCAGGGAAAGGTCATCTCACACACTATGTCTCGCTGAAGAAGCCGCTAACCGCAGCAGCTGTCTGGTCACAGACACCAGTAGCATACGCTGCAGCACAGCAGCCCCAAAGGGGGCAAACACAGACCTTTGCCTTCCATGAAGACCACAAAGGTGGAGTTAAACTTGTTGGTGGAGAGCTTTTCCTCGAGGTCAAATGTCCTCTTCCCTTCAATTTCATCATCGGAGATGCCGTCATCCTCGTAACGTCGCCTCATCGTGCCGCGCTGAGGAGAGAACAAAACATGAGGGTAAGAGCTATGGACCAGGAGGAACAGCTGGCTTGCTTCCTCTGCTAGCTGTCTGCAGAACCTCATCTCAACCTTGTGCAGCTTGGCCAAAGGCTTTGGGGGGCCCTCACCATGCAGCAGGTGTCACTGGGAAGCCTACAGGCTTCTACTCCCAGAGAGAGAAGGGACACTACATTACCACATTATGTTATTTCCCAGGCTTCTTGCTCAGTGAGCTCTGCTGGTATTAGTTTGAGACATGCAAGAGAAGATCTAGTTAGGCAATCTGTTCTGGATCCCAAACATACTACTGAAATATCAGATTTCCTTTTCCTAGGTCCAACAGATTCCTGCATGTAGAGCTGTATGGGAGGCAGATAACTCATTCATAGTAGGTGCTAACTATAGTACAGCAACACAGGAGGAGAGGAGACAGTTCAATAAAACTGGGGCAAAGGACCAACTATCAGATTCCCTTCCCCTCCCCCCCTGCTCTTTAAGAAGCCCATCAGTATTTTGCTGTGTTGAAGGTAAACTTTATGAATTTAAATCCCAAGTGATAAAGGAAGGGTTACATGGTGAAGACGATTCTCCAGTATTCATCTTTGGCCATGCCTGCACGCAAAAATTGACTTATTCCCTCATGTGTGGGGGGGGAAAGAATAACCCTGTTCTTAGAGGGTCTTGTAACTACATCTGTACTCACACTCCTGACAGACATCCTATTCTAGGATAGCTGGATCTGGAAGAAATTACTGTCCCCAGCTGTTAGCCACCCCTCCAGAGACTGACCCTGTTCTGGAAGAGCAGTTCATGGGAATGCTCCGTAATTTCCCTCAGATAAAAGTCAACCTGGTCTGAATTAGCCAAGATGATTTCCCCCGGTTAGGGAAGTTCCCATTCCAGAGCATTCACATCAACTGCTCTGACAGCAGACAGCCCCAGGACAGAAGAGGATGAACCAGCCACCAGTACCTCAGGGTCTGGAAGCTGGAACCTGCCTGCAGCCCACCAGCATTGCAGAGCTGGTAACAGGGTCATGTCCCCAGCAATGACACTGGTCCCAGGCCCAGCACTCGGAGCAGGGCTCAGCCACAGCTCCCTCTGTAATGCTGACAGTCACGGTTGCCAATGATGTGACCAGGGTACACTTTGCATCACGGTCCCTGCAAGAAATCCTGCCACAGCACGTTTCTGACTGTCTGGAGCAGAGCCATGCTGCATCCTGCATTCCTAAGGTCTCATTCTGAACACCTTCAACATCTCATTTCTTCCCTAATTCAGAGTCTCCTGCAAAAGACAAGAGCACCTTTTTCCAGGAGAGAGCATGCATCTCGGACACCTCCCTCTACGGAAGCAAGCTGCAGACCTCCTCCTGGAGTTCAGCACCAGTTCAGACCCAACCCGAAGACCATACTTCACTCACCTTTGCCTTCCTTGCCCAGCCAGAAGGGCTCAGCAATGAAGCGGCAGGGGTAAAGCAGGGCTCGCTCTGTCCATGTGAGGTCCCACAGAAGGTACAAGTCCATCCAGACTTGGGAGAAAGATTTCATTTTGCTACACCAAACCCAGCCTGGTCCTGCCTGCTCCTCTGCAGTGCCAACACTGCTCTCCTCAATCACTTTCCTCCCATTAACTCATCCCACCCGTCTGCTTCTCCAGTCCATCACATGCTACAAAGCTTGAATCATAAACAAACCCAGGATATCTTCCAGTGAGTTATAGCCTGGTATTAGCCATCCATCAGTCTGATCACTACACTGCTCCATTTTTGCTCTCTTCTTTTTGGCCTTGTCTATTCAGACAGCACTGGGAAGAGAGAAAGGATTTCCTAATGCAGATGCACTACTTTAAAGACACCTCTTTAACTTATTAGTTAAAAGCACAGGAGTGTGGGGGGACACTGGATTCAAAAAAGGGGCTTTTTTCCCCTGTTACCTCAACTTGCCAGTAATGTCCAAGTTTAACTTCACGCTTTCAAGAAGGCTGATCAATTTACAAATCGTTTCCCTCCCACCAACACAGAGAAGCCTACCTCTCCCCGCTGTTAACACCTCATTAACTTTGTTTTGGCTTTCCCAAAACCCCCCACAGAAACCTGAACACAATAGAGGCATAGCCACTTATCTGCAAGGCATGAACAACAGGCCACTCCTGAATGGGGTACGCGTTGGGGGCATTTTCCAAAGCTCTCCGACTAAATATCCCAAAATGAGTGTTCTCAGATGAGCCTCTCTGAACGGCCCCCAGACGATTAAGCAGTCTGGAAAATGGTCATACGTTTGAAATCTTTTCTCTTAAGCCACTTATTAAACAGGGATAGTGAAGAGAAGTCCTTTCTTTCACTAAAGATTTTTAACAATACAATGACATAAAACTCACCTTTACCCATGGGCTTTTTCAGACACACGTGGATATATTTCTAACTATGCCTAAAAAATGACAAATGGAGGTGCTAGTAGTGGAAATCAGGCGACGTCTTCCTGCGGAACACTGAATTTCACACATTTAGGGCCAGAATGCACACCCTAATTCCCCGAGAAGACTACTTGCTATGAATAGCGCCCACACGACAGCCCTTGGGCGCTGGGGCCGTGCCTACTACCATTCACAGCACAAACCCAGTGGCTGAAACTCCCAAATCCTCCGTCACTCACAATCTTTAAATCAAGACCTGCTCTTTCGAGGAGATGCACCATAGGTTTAAGTTAAAGGTGTAAAGGTGTTACCAGGGGAAGAGTACTCAGTTATGTTACAGTGGAGGATCAGATCACCTTATAAAGCACTTTTCCTTAAAATCACCAACTCAGTTAGCACTTTGTGGTGTTCGGTTTTAAACTGTCGGCACAGCGCAGCAGAGAGGAGGCCTGCCCTGTGCAGGACTTAGAGACACAACTGTACAAGAGACAGCCTTATGCTCAGGTTTGGCTGAAAATCTCCAGCATTTTGGGAAAGATCTGCTTCAAACATAGCTCCTTCAGCCGGGCGCACATCCCAGCAGGCCGGCCCTCCCCTGCTGGCCAGGGTTTCTGGAAGCAGTGCCCTGACACCCTGCGCTTCTTCTCAACAGTAAAGAGCCAACTTCCTACGAGGGGCCAGGCCAGATCTCCAAGCACCTGGAGGAGCCGGTTAGTCTCTAGTGATCTCTATCCGAAAGGCAACCCTCTCCCCACAGCTAAGCCTTGCATCTCACCTCTGTGCTGGCGGTCCAAATCGGCTGCTTGGGAGGGATGGGGCTCGCAGGCCCCGGCACAGCTGCACTGCAAGATGACCATGGTGGGAAAGGACGGAGCGGGTACTCCTGACGTTTTACTGAGGACCCAGCTTGGGTGCCTTGCACTCCCTGTATGTATATATTTACATATACGTATAGGGCAGGCGGAGCTGCATTGGCTCCACCTTTTGTGGGGGGAGGAGCCTGAACAACCAACCCCTACAGATCTCAGCTCCTGTTAACCCTTCGACACCTTGTTTAACTCCCGAGGGAGGGACGCAAACAGCAGCTCAAAAGCCAGCTGCGAAGCACTAATCTCCGGGAGTCAGAGCACAATACGGTGCTTTGAGAGCACCCACCCTCCTCCCCGCTGTTAATCAGCCCAGCTCAGCTCCTGCTGCGGGAAGCACCTCTCCTTGCTGCATTCGCCCAAGCCGAGGAGGGAAAGCCCTGACAAAACGGGCTCAGAAGTCTGCCAGGCAGAGCGCAAACGCAGGGCTTCCCTGGAAGGCCAGCAAGCTAGTCACAGGTCTGCGGATGCTAACCACCCGCAGCGTCTCCAGCTGAGCAGCTGCCCGGAGCTCAGACCTGGAAGGTGCATTTCTCACTTGCTGACAACCTGCGGATCTGGAGCCTTCAGAGCAACACTCCCAAAGCCAACGCGAGAAGCCAGCCCAGCTGATTCCAGCTCCACGTACACCCAGAGATCCTCTCTCACCTCAGCAGCCAACCTAAACGGCTCGATTTGCTGGACAACCACGGTCTGCATCCATGGGCTGTCTCGCAATCACTTCTGCCCTGAAGAGGTGTGTGCGAGGGTGCAGAAGGCTTAAGTCAAAGGGGCAAACACGCCATGGAAACCTGGCTTGGTGCTTTCCCTTTTATCTTTTTGCTCTTTCAGAGAAAGAAGCAGAGGTAACCATGTTTCCTTTGGCTCGTTCGGACCGTTAGCTGCGTATGTCCTGCCCAGCCTGAAACATGCCCGACAGCAATCACAGCTCAGAGTCTGAGGCATCAGCTGCCTGTTGCAGTTCCTACTAGGACAGCTTTGACAGCTGTAAAGACAGCAACTGCTGGAGACTTCCAAAATTATTTTGTCAGGTATCTTATTCCTTTCTAAGACACATCAGGAAAGTCCAGGGCATGCCAAGTCCAGGCAAGCATGGAACTTGCAAACATGGAAAGCATCCCCCCCATGACTAGCTTTTCACTTACCCCTAGGCAATCCTGGAAACAAGGCCTACAACTACAGGTCCCAGCATGCAGTTCTTCATCATTAAGCTGATTAAAGCCTGTGCACAGCGAAGGGGGGCATGCTGGGACCTGTAGTCTGTGGGTCTCACCTGCTTTGGGAACAGGTGGGTGGGAGCAAATTGCAGGGCCTGACTGCAGCCTGTGTTTTGACCATCTGCCTTACTCCAGATACTTGCTTTTAGTCATCAGGTTTGGGGAAAAGCCGCTCTATTACCTTCCCCGGGGAAGCCATTTTTGGTGCAAAAACCTCAAGAGATTAAAAAAAGTCTGGCATGCCGAATGCGGTCAAGAAGAGGCTACGTTCAAGCTAGTCCCTTCATAACCTATATACGGTTCCCAGGCTGGACGCAAGAATTTCAGGGCTCCTAGTTAAGCTGCACAACAGTGGCTACTAAATTGGGCTCAACCACAGGCATGTCACATATGACCATGGACCTCTCACCTCAGGAGACCTGGGCTGAAACACAGCTTCAGTCACAAGTGTGGTGACTGGCTGCAACCTAGTTCGTAACAGGTATTTGTCACAGCAAACAGCAGTTTAGGCCAGCTGACAGCTTTTGCTCAAGGACATCAGAAGCCTGAAAAAGTAGGTAGCAGCAAGGCACAGGATGAAAGCACCATACAACCGATGTACTGGGAAAAGCCCCCCCTCTGCTGTCACCTTGCAGAGACCCTGGTGTCTGGCTGATACGCCCGATTTCCTTAACACAGGACATGAGGGCGGGAAGTTAGATTGCATTAGCCGGTTTGCTCCTGAACACTCCTACAGCTCCTGCCAGGACAGGAAAAACAGGCCAGCACATGGAAGTTTTTTGTGGTTTAAGTCCAGCTACGACCTGAACAAGAGTCTTTGGGAGCCCATCCCAGCCAGAGCGTTCTGCAGCCAGAGCGCTAAACCGGCACGAGTTCATTCTGACGGCTCACTCTCAGATCTCCTTCCGGAGCAGGCACAGTTAGGGCCCTGCTAGACTGCACGCCAGATCAGGCATTGTCTGTCCTTCTGGAAGCAGCACCGAGCCAGCACAGGCTCTGGATTGTGCACTCCAGCTAATCTGACAGAAATGCGACTGCTCCGCCAGGCCTGACCCAGATCCCGTTTTTCTCCCTGGAGGATGCTGCATTAATGCTGGTGGTACAGGCCCAGCAAGAGAGCTGTTCCCTGGGACTGACGGGTTCAGGCTGAGCTGGGGGTGTGCTAGCAGGGAACTCCCTTCCCAATCCGGCCGTTCCCTCCCCACGCCTGGTCGCTCCGCTGCTGCCTGCACGGTGCTAGCTCCGGCGTGCGGAGCGCTCCTCTAGGAACAGCTATCACTTGCTGAAACGGGACAAGACCAAGCCAGCAGAAAACAGTTGCAAACGATCCCAGTCTTAAGGCAACTCACAGATGTGACCGATGATTGCCGGAGGGAGCAGACTAGGAGAAGAGGGAACCCTCCCCTTTCCTGCAGCAGGCAACCACCAGATCAGCTCCGCTGCCACAGAGCTGTGTCCTTTGCCTACTCCCCTGTGAGAACAGGGACCAGCTACACTAGTGCACGCGTGCCTCTCTCGCTTTTATTTGTGCGCAATAAAAACAGGTCTTTAACCAAAACAGTTATGCTAATAAACCCCTCAGTGTTTAGGTCAGGCTGAAAAGTTGAGATTTGCCCAATCTGGCAATTCAACCATAAATTTTCTTTGTGTTGGTTAATCTGAGCACTAATTACATCATCCAGGACAGATCTCACTCCCCACCCTATGCCATTCACCCAGGGAATGTGCAATGAATAATCTGATCACTCACTAAGAGACATTTGGGGGCTTTACGGCTGGGGAAGAAGCGCAACGTGTTTCAGAGGATGCCACTCCACCAGCTCAGCCTGCCGTGGATTCGCACTACGTGAAGCAGCAGCAACACAAGCTTAACTTTAGTCCAACTAGATCTATCTGTGGCTCTGTACTGTGGGATCAGGGAGCTGCTCCGACTCTCTTCTCCCCAGTCTCATTCGCTGCACAACCTCCAAGGCAAGCGAAAGGCAGCCACACCACCGAGGTAAAAAAGTCAAAGAGGAAAAGGGCAGAAACACCTTCAACCAGAATCACTTTGCCACAGGAATCCACAGCTGCAGCACACTGAAAGAAGGGGACCATCTCCTTCAGCAGAACAAATTTCAAAGTTTAACTCTCATGTTGTCACCAATACAGCATCAGCCACAACCCCCCTCCCACTCTCCATCTGACTGCCTTTGCTTGTTCCTGTGGGTAGGGAAGAGTCTTTCCTCCTAATTTGCACAGTATGTAGGAGAAAAGGATCCCAGTCATGGCTGAGGACCCAAAAGCACTGCCACAATACAAATAATTCTCATCGGTTATACAATGCCTCTCATGCACTCGGCCGGGGCCACAGCGCTTTCATGTCATTGTTGTCTTGGGAGGGTGGGGAAAAACAACATTTCAGTGCGCACAGAGTAGACAGGAGGGAGGAAAGGCTTCTGCAATTCCAAGTGTGTGTTTTGGGAGACATAATATCTGCTGGGATCTCAGACAACTCTGTAGCCACATGTTCCCCTCCTGAAGTCTGCAGCTTCCCTGTGGTACAGTTGGACAAGCCCTGATCCCCCAGACCCCCCCCCCCCCCCCCAAATCAGGTCTCCGTACTAGGAGAGATCTTGTCAGCATACAGTTCTCCAGGCCTCAGGTGACGCTCCAGGACCCCTTTCTACTCTGACGTGCTTTGATCCTCACTTGGCATACAGGGAATTGCTACCAAGTTAAATAACTGGCTATCGGGTGGTACCTGCAAAGGGCGAGAGACACCTGCAAAGCCATGACAGCCCAGTGCCAGTCTCACCTTTCCACTAGCACACATTTTGTGAAAATTGCACAAATCCTTTCCTCAGCACAGAAGATCTCTTCCCAGAAAGACCCAGCTACGTCTGTCCCACAGTCTACTTCAGGGCAGGGTCAACAGAGGCTGGATCCGGACCAAGTACCCTCCCCAGCAGCTTGCTACAGCCCTCCTAAGCCTTTTTTCTGCTTCCTAGTGCAACCCCATCCAGGCAGGCCTTGCCAGAGTACACCAGCACGTTACAGCCCTGGGCTCTTAAGCTAAGACTACTCCTTCCTGGAGGTGGCTGCGCTACTGTGCCCCCCCCCCCCCCACCTTCTTCAGTGTCAGTTGTCAATTCAGCCAGGGATACACGACTTCCAAAATTGCTAGAGCACTCCTAATCGCTGAAACCAAATTCCACTGTCCTTCCCCTTCCCCTTTCACAGAAGACCAACCTTTCTGAACTTCCCAAGCTTCCACAGCAGCGACTTCTCAGCTTATCCCAACATACCTCATGTCAAACCAAAGGGAAAGGAAGGAGATCAAAGACCTCCAAAACTGCCACCCACAAGAAACCCCGATGGTACAGACAAAGCTCAGCCCCACCAAGAAAGGAGTAAGAGTCTACCGGTCAGGCACACGTTACATATCACTGTAGGATAACCTAATCAGTGGTCGGCATTAATCAGGGATATATATGTAAACAGTGCTTTTCAGCTTTGTGATCTGCGTTAGAATCCAGGCATTTTTCATCCTGGTGAAAGATCAACTAAGGAAGAGCTGACAAGCAGCCCAAAACTGTTCTCACTGTACCAGGGAGGGTTGAAGTAAAGGTAGTTTTTTCATCCTCCCAACACCAGAGCCAGCAAGTCTCATCTGAGCTGCCCTTCACCGTTGTTTCTGGCCCGCTTGGGTACCATTCAATTAATGTAGGAAATAGAAAGCATGAACATCAACCCGGCAGACAACTCTGCCGCTATCCCTTCCATTCTGATCCTTTCACCTACCATCTGCTTCTCCTAGGGATGCCAAGGGGAAGTACCTCATGCCATCTCCACAGCAGTACTTTTTAAAACACTTCCTCGGACACCTACCTCCATCAGCAACAGCTGCCTCCAGGAATAGAGCTACGCCTGATGGGCAACGGAACTAACAATTGGCTGAAGAGAACCAGAAGACTATTCTCCTGGGGTGTTTTTTTGAGACGAATGAGTACAAGGTCACCTTTGAAAACAGAACAAACTGTCCTTTTGCTGAAACAACTTCACATTTTAGGAGTGAAACCAACAAACACCACAAGGTTTTAGTCACTTCCTGTCCTGTCTGCTGCCATTCCCACCCTGACTTCCCAACGTCTCCATGTGCCAGTCCCAAGGAGGCCTCAGCCTGCCATACCACAGCTCCTTCCATCTCAGGAGACCAGACCGCCCCTCACCTTCCCTCATCCTGTGCCTCTTTCCCTTTGCTCGTTGTGTTTCCAGAGCAGCTTGCCTGGTTTCAAGCCTCCAACAAGTCTCCCCTTTTCCTTTGGAGGAAAGATGTCAAGATGAAGAATGTAGGTATTTCACTCCTGTTTCTGAATTCCCTCCTTCCAAACTCCTCTCACTGCAAGTATTATACCTACTACCTGGCTCCCCATGTTTGTGCAGAGCAGTGTTTTACCAGCTAATCTCATGCATTCACAGCTGGGTGCCTCCTAGACATCCCTCCCTTGTGGGTCTGCTCTGCTGAAATGCATCCAATTGGATAATACACTAACAAGCCCAACTCTCCCCAGTCTATGCATTCACCTTCTTCTCAAATGCTTTTATAGCAAGTACAACTTTGGTTCTTGTCTCGATTTAAGTCCAAACCTCCAAGATCCACACAAATATGTTTACAGGTACTTCAAGCTTCAGTGAAAACCTGTGGTGAAAGGCAGTGTCCAGAATTCAGACTCTGAGGTACTCTGCGCTGAGAGCCACCAGCAATTAACAGTCACCCCCAAAAGGCCACGTGAGCTCTGTTACATCAGTGGGAAAGGATCCTGTTTCTCTGGGAAGGAACAAGGCAGAAGTGTGGATGAGTTCAGAAACAGCAAGGCCACTGCCAGACAGGCTCAGGGCAGTGCAGATGCCAATGTCAGCTAGTTATGCGGGGAAGACACTCCCTTGCAAGTATTTTCAGATACAGCATGGAGAACAGAGGCACAAAGATTATATGACATACAGCCAGCAGTCTGCCTGGTCATTGCTTATCTTAAGTGCAAGAGCTTTTTCTTTCTACATTGTGCTCCTCCAACCCTACGCCTCCAACCTCAGTTCCCGGTCTAGGCTCCAAGCTCTGCTCCATGACCAGCACATTCCTTGTGTTTCTCTGTGGTAGCAGAGAGGCTGCATGCTTCAGTCCTCTGCACTTTTCCACCTTGAATCACTTCAGTGATCCAATACCTCCCATCACCCTCAAGAAGAGGTGCAAAGGGCTCTGTATGGATGGGCCCATGTCATTTGGTCAACATCCTGGTTCTGCAGGGTCATCAGCTTTGATGAGTAACTGCCAATGCCCCAGAGCCCAGAGGGAATTAATAAAGTGGTGCAGGGCTCCCCCCTCTCTCAGCTAGAAAGAAGCACTGCAGTAAGATCTGAAGAACACGCCACGACCTCCTAAGCAAGTGACCCAGGACAACCTGTCGATGACCATATCTGTCTCACTGTAAGCCTGGAGGCCGGCCCAATGCTGGTAAAAGCTAGCAGGTGTCTAATTTTAGCAGCACTGCATGCCCTCGCGACCAAAGATGACTATCCGGACAAGACAGCCACATGAAACTAACTCTTTTGCTGCCTGGTTTCACAAGAGGATCCCAAGAACTAACCCAGCAGGTTTGACCCGCATTTAACGCCCCTGATCACCCCCTGATATTTCTCAAGACCTGAAGAACAGAACTGGCATATCCCAGGCTGCACGTTCCCTGGACAGAGACAAGTTCAAAACACCAGGCTCAGGAGTGAACAGGAATCCAGGCAGAACCTGGAGCCCTTCCAGGGTTTGCAGCTCCAGGAGGGATTCCTATCATGAGCAGGGTTGGCAGGCTTTCAGAACGAGCAGGGAGAGCAGTTTGCTTTGCACTTTTGGGTTATAAAATTGGATGTACGCAAGGAGTAACTGGGGAATTCGAGCAAGGCTGAGAGGCAGGTGGGGAGGCAGCACCAGCAGGCCAAGGAGAACGCCAGCAGCTGCTGCTAAACCATACACTGACCAACCACAGCAGTTAAACCATGAGACGGAGTGAATTTATTAGATCAGATCACAGATGGGCAACTCTGGCAACAGTTCCAATAGGAAATACTGCTCCTAGAAAGGGATATGACTTCTTACTCCAGTCACCTGCAACGTATTTCACATGCAGCCACTTTCCCAACTAGATTTTTGGGCACTACCAACCCTCTGCCAATCCCCACCACCAGCAGTTGCACCTTGGTGTCTGGACAAACCCTGCCTGGATTCTTTAACAGCTTGAGGAAGCTCAAGAAGGACCATCAAGTCTTCCACAATGCAAAGTATGGGACTGAAAAACCAATCCTCATAGTTTGTGTTAAAAGCCACTCTTTGATGTTCAGCCTCATATTTCTCAACTAAATTGAGCAAATCCATTTAACTTCTGTGTATTTTTTTCTGGTTTGGAAGGGGTGGGAGATGCAAGCTGCTGTGTAAAGCCCTTCCCCTGCCAGGGTTTCCCCAGCACACGCACTACACAGTCAGGCAGATGAGCATTATCAACTCTGCTACCCCTTTTTGCTTTGCGTAAAGCAACAGAGCATCCTAAAAACTGAACAAAGGAGACCAAACTTCTCCAAAAAGGGAGGCTTAAAAGTTACATTCACTTCTCCAATTTCCTCCAGATTCAGGCTGGATGTTCCTTCGGTCACAGTAGGACTTTAAAATGCAAAATCCTATACTTCTCTCCTCCCACAGGAAACATTTTGCACACAGGTTCTCAGAAAGTCTGACTAGACACCTGCATCCGTCAGTGCATTGTGGTTCAGAGTTGGACTACGCTACGTGTGCAGGAAACAGCATTTCCATTCCTTGATCTGAGGAACAGTGTCCTATGCCAGCTGGGAGAATCACCACTCTTCCTATTAGACAACTGACTTCAGCAGAGAGCCCAAGTTTGTTCTCTAGGCTCCCTCTGCTGAGGGTGGAGAGAGCGCAGCACCTCCAGAGAGGGATTTATCTCAGTTTTGAGGTATGGCTCAAAGAGCAGCTGACCTGATCTAACAGTCAGTCTCACCCAGCCAAAAGGGGCACTTCTCCTCTGCCCTCATCTTCCCTAGGACCATCTGCAGCTGTAAGACCTCACCTCTCCTTTCCTTGCTCTAGTTCTGGCACACGCTGGTGAGTCACTTTAGCTTGTTACCCCTGGCAAGAATTAGTCTGGTGAAAGAGAACGGACAGTTTTCTTCCAGGCTGGTGAGCCTAAATGAATCACTGGGTAGAGAGAGCAGAGCCAGCGCAAAGGAGGGAAACAGCCGCCTGCATTCAGGGACAGGGGTGCAGCTGATCTAACTGTAGATCAGCTCCGCAGAGCTTTACACCTTGCTCGGACAGGCAAAGCACCTCTCTCTCCACAACATGGTGAGAGTTTAGATGACTAGCTCAGGTTTTTCAGTGAGGAAGAACTGATCCTCTGAACTTCCTACTGTCCCAGTCCAGCTCTGTTGAAATCCACAGCCTTGTGCTGCTGCAATTCTGTCCCATCACACAAACCAAACAAGACCGGACCATGGGAGTACTCGGACAGCAAAAGCACAGGAAGTGTTCAGGTTTGCACTGCATTCCCGCTCAGCTGACTCTGTCTTTTAAAGAGGCTAGTAAAGGGCTGTCTGAACTGGAGGCTAAAGGGCCTACGATGCTTATGAAGAAGAAGGAAAACAGTGCAGGGTCATTGGGAAGTACACGGTCAGTTTGTGAAACCTTCTTCTGGGAAGGAGATTCCCCCTGTACTCTGCAAAGTGGTACCAACACTGCACACGCTCCCTCCCCCTTTGCTTCACAAGATGCCCAGCACCTGCCCCTTCCTTACTCCAAACAGGGCAAGGGAGCTTAGGAGTTCAGCGACACATAGAAACGTTTACGTGTTAGCAGCGCGTTAGAGACTCTTTGGCAGTCTAACCCTAAAGGAGCATTTGTTGCCAGCCCTCTGATTTCCACTTCCAGCTGCTGCAGTTTGCTCCCAAGACCATAGTTCCTGGGAGCCAGGGGAACATAGGAGAGCAAGAGGGAGGCAGGGCACCACAGGACTGGAACAGTGCAGGCCAGCCTTTTTTTTGGCAGGCTTCTCTGCTCCTCCTCTTTCTGCTCCTTCCTCCCCCGTCAGCTTCTCTTTCTCTCCCCAAGTCCTGCAGCACTGCCTCTACCCTCTCAGCACCATCGCACTGAAAGTTAAGGCAAGGTAAGATGCAACATCAAAAAGGATCATCCCCTCTCCACATCTCACTTGTAGCAAGAACGTGCCTCACCAGCTGGGATCTGCTTCTCTAGATAACAATTCCTGCCAAGCAACTTCCTGATCCTTCTCCTGGTGCCTTTTATCAAGCAACTCCTCCTCTTCCAAACTCTCCCAGGACTGGCTAAGACACGACAACGTGATTCTGCAGTCAGTTCCCAACCCTGAGGACTGGTACTAACAAACCACAGACGACAAGCGCACCCCGCGCTGAGCCTCTTCCTTGCCAAAAAAGGTGCGTGTGTGGGGGGCTTTTTTAATAGTCTTTTGTGTACAGTGTGATAGCTAACACATGCAAGATCCAGGGAAAGACAAAACACAGTTCGTGTTTACTGTGCTACAGGGAGGAGAGGTCACCACTCTACCCATCACCTCACTGTGGATATGACCTGTTCTAGTTAACAGGAATAAAAAACAGCCCGTGCCTTTCCACCCTCCTCCCCTCAACAGCTTGCTCGCTCACACACACACACACACACACACACACAAGTACGTCACATACAGTGCTGTAAACCACACCTCAGCTCTTTTGGCAGCAAGGATGCAACTCAGATTTGCATCCTTCCTGGCACCCAACCTGTGTGGAAGCACTATAGAGAGCACACCTTTCCTTTAAACTGCTGCTGCATGAGAGTAAATCCACCCGTCTTTTCGTACTACCCCACAACTCCAGGGCAGATCCCAGCCCAAAGCCTCCTTCAATTTCTTTAAGTTCCTGGAATTTCCACAGGGATTCAGAGTCCCCGGACAGCCAGTTCATACTGTTTACCACCACTGTTGTTTCTACAGCAACGCAGATGCACAAACAAGGCCCTGCAAAGCCAGAGGAGAGAGAAATCCAGTCAAATGGACCCATCTCTTCCCCATGGCCGATTCAGAGGCTACATTTTGCCCCCAGTTTTATCCGAACCACCTCAAGCGCAGACACAAGGCAACAAGCAACTCCTGTAGAGAGTTATTCATCTTTGTCACCTGGTTCACAGGGAGAAGAGGTGAAGAGAGAGAGCTGTCACACACAAAACTTATGAGTTCATCCTACCCCTTCAGGTCTCTCCAAATTAAGCTGCAGACTGTATAAGCAGAACTCCTTTAGCATCAGTAATCCACAGCCATTCAAGCTCATTCTCATTATGGCATCCTGGAGCCTGTTGTTTCCCCATCAGGCTAGCAGGGACAGTGATGGGAGAGTCCATGTGTTCTCCAAGTGAAAGTTAGCCACTGTGGTCCAACTGTTTGCATGTAGGCTACCTCCAGGTGGGTCTGGGTCGCATGGCAAAGAGCACTTCCTTACTGCCTGAGATGCAACAGGGAGAGGGCAGAGCATTTGCTCCTAGAGCTGCTGCTTGTCAACGCTGAAGGGACCTGAGGGGTAGCCGAGTTAGTGAGAGCAGGAAGAACATGCTCCTTCTCCTTGGCCCTCAGAATCAGGTGTCATTAGTGTCCCTCCCAGGGAAGGTCTGAAGCTACCTGAAGCTGGACAGCACCCGCACAAGGAGTTGAGATGACTGAGGAACAGGAAAGAAGAGCATACCAAAGTGCCCTATGGCACCCAAGAGGCTAACACCCTGCCCTGAGCCCTCCAGAAAAGGAATCAAGCCTGGATTAGCATGAATACTCAGAGAGTAGGGTTCAGCTTGTACTTCAGCTAGACTGAGGCATCAGTTAATCATGATACTGGTTTGATTTTTTACTGACAAGCTTTTTGATGATGCATTTGTACAAGTGCAATTGCAGATATTTTCTTAGCTTCAGCTAAACAGTCATGTTCCATTTCCCAAATGGGGACACGTGCTTATCCACTCTTCCCCCTTCCCTTCCAGCAGATCACTCACTGCACACATTTCTGTCTGTTCCCCCCCACCCCAAGAATACCCAACCTAAACAAGATCCCAACAAGATACCACGTTCTCCAAGCTGACTAGAAACAACATTTCCAATTCTGAGAAAGGTGCTCCCCACCCTTCTTGTCTCCCAGTACTTTTGACAGCTAGTGTCTTTGATACCTAATTACAGGCCCTGTCATTCAACCACAGGCTTTGCTCTTCCACTCTGCTCTTTTGCTTTTCCCAAGGCCACCAGACAAGATCCCTCTCTGTTCTCAACTCCCTCCCAACCAGGACCACAAACAGGCAGGATATCCAATGAGGTAGTTCTGCTCAGCTGTGATGACTCTTGTTCTCTGAGCACACAGGTACATATTTTGGTGCAGCAGCTGCCCCCTACTAGCTCCTGGCACAGGGCCACAGTGCAGGTGCGCTGTCCACTGTCACAGCCAGGCAATGAAGCTCAGCAACTGCCATATCAGCGTGATATGCCATGTTCCTCCCTACCCTTTACCTCTTCCACTTGCCCAGAGATGACCAGGTCTGGTCATCCCAGGCTCACCTCAGGTTTTAACTTCTTCAACCCAGATAAAACCAGATCAGGCATTGTGTAAGAAAGCCTGTGAACTAAGGAGGCAACCCTGGCAGCAAAATGGGCTTTCCAGAGTTCAGGCTACCTGTTTAGAGCTCACCTGTCATTTCCTTCTCTGGAATCAGCAAAACCCTTCTGTCACCAACAGCACTAGACAGCTCACCCTGAAGGTAGGCAATTGCTTCCCCTCATACATTTTCACAGAGGATAGCGTTGGCACACCAACTCATTTCTCCACCTTCTGAGCACCCCGCCACTGCCCCCGTTTCTCCGAGAGAACCACCTGGTGAACTGCAACCCCTGCCTGGGTGGCTCTTGCCATAATTATCCAACAATAAAGGGGCAGTAGGGGCAAGGGGGACTGATCTCCTAACTTGTTAGCGCCACCTCCAGCTGGGATAACCCCATAAAAACCTATGCCTGCTCATTAAGAAGAGACATTGATGAAACATGAAATTTTGTTTAAAAACTCACAAGTAACTGCAAGCGCTCCTGTGCTGTCTGGTTGATAGCTCAGTCAGCACTGTAGCTTCCAGGCCACACTAAAGGACAGCCAGGCTTGGGACAGTAAGAAATCAGCAAAGATATTTACCTCCTGCATTCCTCCCTGCTGTTGAGAAACATCATCCAGTCCACTTTGGGGGATGTATTCTCTTTGGGACCAGAATGGTGCCACATCTTTCAGGATCCACATGCTCACAGGGGTTTATAAAGCTTTCCAAGAATAACCTTTGGGAGCTGCTAGCTTCCACTAAAGAGCAAACCTCGCTCTTCCCAGCCCCTACAGCTGCCCAAATCAAATCTGACCAGAGCCCTAAATTATTTAGAGATCAATTATCACACCTGGGTTATTTGGAAAGACTCATTTGTAGTGTCTCCAGTTTGAGGCAAAGGAGGGCAGGAGAGATTAATTACCCTACTCACACAGGTCCTGTCTAGACTAGGAAATTGAGGTGTGTCCAGCAGATGAGGTTATGGCTCGAGATGAGCAACATTTGGCCAGACGGTCTCACTTTGGGCTTTCCAGCAGACAAGTTCTTAGTCCTTTCAGGCAACGTGAAGAAGCGCTGCTTGACAGGGTAAGTAATTGCCAGTGTCAAATTTCAAGAGTGTGCGTGTGGCACAACTACCTAGATTCTCACCCCAGTGCTTGTGGCTCCTCCCATGCTTTGGTACCTCCAGCTGCCCACACTGGGATTCCCACCCCAGCACATCCGTACAAGTCCTGAATCACTGTGACCAGCCCTGGAAAAGCCAGTATCTAGCAGGACTGGCCTCTGAAGGCCAGTAAAGATGACAAGCACTAGACAGAGCAAAGGATTACTACTTGCTAGTGGGCAGTGTTAGGAGGAGCACAAACAACAAGCCTGGCTGAACACGATAGGAAAGCATTACTCCTTGCATCCCACAGCTGGGAAAGCATGAACCATTCAAGATAGAGCAAGGTCAGCTGCTTGAACAACATAGGGGAGGGCAGGCAGCCTGCATCCGCCTCTCCCCTTCTTCCTGGGCACGAGCAGCATCCCACCAGCCTGCAGCCTGCTGCCTCCTGACCTTCCCTGCACAGCTTTAATGCCATTTCTTCCCTTGGTCATATGAGGATAAGGGCTGGAACTTTGTCACGTTTGTCACGTGAACACCAACATTCATGAGCCTTCCTGGCTCATGGATTGTCTCCTGCCGTTTGACAGGACTGCTCATCACCCCATCCTGCAGGAAAAGTTTGGTACTGCTGATACAGATGACTTGGAAACCACAAAACTGGAGCCCCTGTGACTCTAGGCACTGGTCAGAGCTAGTCCTGCTGCCCCTCAGGCCTGGGCAGTACACATCCGAGCATGTCCGTAGCACCACATACCACAGTACGCACTGCTGCAAGAGAAACCTTCTCCTCCACGCTGCCAAAGTCTCATCCCTCAGCTGATGACTCCACATACCGTAAAGCTCATCTGAACTCTCGCCTGGGGAATAGTGTGGACACCAACATGCAGGGGCAGGTTAGCTAACCCTGCTGTTTACAGAAGAGGCCTCAGTTTTTGGCTGGTGGCGATAGGCCTCCTCTCAAATTTCACATAAGGATTTGATCAGAGGGCAGGGCAGGCCAGGGCAAACACTGGACATGGACTGCCCTAAGCAAAGGGAGAGACAGCATTTCACCATACATTTCCCCCCGATACTCCTGAGCATCCAGAGCCTTTATGCGGGGTGAATCTCATCCTAAAAAGGCCTGTTTCCCTTTTTTTTTGGGGGGGGGGGGGGGGTGACACAAAAACCTCCCAAATTCATAACAGGGGTGCCACTGTGCCCAGCCAGGGATGGTCACTCTCTGCGCGCGCACCCTAACACCTCAGCAGAGGAGCTGTGGCTGAGCCCGAGACTGCCTGCCACAGGGCAGCGCATTACCACGGCCCCGATGGAGGGTGCGGCTCCACCACCCGATCTCTCTAGCAGCAGAGCCAGTTTAAGAGGTTCCTACCCCACCCTGTCTCCCCATCTCCGCTTGCCGCCTCTCCACTCTTGTCAGGTTCGCTGGTGGGGCAGCTCTTCCACTAATCCAGCACAGAAAACAATTTGGAATAGGTGTCTCCCTGCCAGCTTTCATCTAGGGCATGATCCGCAACCCTCTGGAAGCAGCACCCGTCTCAGGGGCATCAGCTCCTGAGGCAACTACAGAGGGAGGGAACCTCTTAAACCAGCTCTTCCACACAAGCAATCCTAAACTGGAACCACACCCTGAGATAAAGCCTGCTGACTTGACAGCATCAGAGACCACGACCCGTAGGTTTTCTCCTTAAGGTAATTACACTCACCTGCTATGCTTCCCCCCCCCACCAAGCCATTCTGAAGTGATCCAGCACTGCTGCTCTTCATCCCTTGCCCCGAGTGTTGTCATTGAAAGCTTACAGCACCACTTCAGTGATGAGCTAATCCCAACTCTTGATTCATGGAGTTTGCTAGTCTTAATTCACAATATAGACCTCATAGAATTAGTCCCTGGAGAAGGCAGAAGGTGAGATTTCTTGACACTTCCAATACCCAACACGCCCATCGTTTGCAGAAACCAGCTCAGCCCTGCATCTACGCTAAGGGCACTGGCTGTCAGCAAACAGCCTGTGGATCAAAGGAAGAATTTTTTGCTTGTGCTCCTTGGGAGTCTCGCCCCCCCGACCCCGAAATTAGATGTTCCCACTGATATGAGACATGCCAAGGCCAAAAGCAGCAGTCTCCCCTCTCATCCCGAAATCCACTGGCCAGCACCAACATTCCTGCATTACCAACAGTCTCTCAGAGAGCCTTTATGACTATACTACTGGCTTATCTAGGGAAGCAGGAGGGTTGGCCTGAGCAGACAGAAAAGAAAACAACCCAACAGAGCCTCACCAATGGAAAGAGATTCCCAGCTTGGCAGTACTCAAATGTGGCTCTAAAACACACACATTGGATACTAAATTAGAGGGCAGCAATGTGTTTAGCTGGAGATTCATTCATTGGGAGATAGAGAGCCAGTCTCAAGAATTCCCTTGCAGAAGAACAAAAGCACCAGTAAGATAACAGCCATGCACGACACTGAGAAATTGCTCCTCGGCTCCATGAATTCACATAGTTCTGGATGGGTAAATGGGCTTCATGTGGGGTGATCACTGGAGTAAATGAGAAATCCTTCCTTGGTGGAACATCACACAATCAGTCAATGCTGTTACCAGAAGGCATGCACACCTCAACTCAGAGGAGCCATGCACGTCTTCAGAAAAATGTTACGTCAAACCACCCCCTGACAGCTGTTTCTAGAGATGTACTGGTAAGTCTATCTAACAGCTCCCAAACGCCACCAGGAGATTCCTTCCCTGCTACCCCTCCTCACACCTGAGGATCTGACACGCATCTAACCTTACCAAAAGGTAAACAACATATAACATGCAACAGTTTCTCCTCAGAGTCTCAAATCAGCTCACAAAGGTCCTGGAGAACATCAGAGTTGGTACAAGGGAAAAGATGTACTCTGAGAAAACAGTTTGGAGAGCCTGAACCAGGCAGGGTATCTGACCACTGCAGTACCAGATCAGCTGAATTTCTTTTTCCCCCAGGACTGTTAATCCTTAGCCAGAGCTGCTCAGGTTGCCACTCCTGCCCTTAAGAAGTTCAGGCTTCAGGTGCCAGTGTGTCCTTGGCCTCCCTGCGGGGAGCTGGGCAGCCTGTTGTGACATGGGCTGGGTGAGACCACCAAGTGACAGCCAGCAGACTTCCAAGTCACAGAGAGGGACCATGAGGTTGTTAGTGCCAGGGGCTGGACTGTCACCCAGGCCTCAGGATACAACAGAGCATTTCGGATCCTTGATTAAGGCCTTATAAATGTGCATCCACAGCTTATAAAGCCAGCACTTCAAAACAATCTCTGAAGTCCTGCAGTAAGATATACACAGGCTTAGTAGAAGACTACTCCACAGTGTCTGATGAGTCCCATCCTCCATTACTCGCAGAGTGGGGAGACGCAGCTCGCCCTTTATGTGGGGAACACAGATGTCCCTTAACCATTGCCACGCTTTCCCCTGCTTAAGCAGCATTGTCCATAGGCTGTCTTCCCCTACCCACATTGGCCTCCCAGAATTTGCTGGCACACAGCTTTTTCCCCAGTTTAATCGCTTCAGATGGAAGCGAGACACCCTTAACACCGATAACGTTGTGTCCAGATGAACTCAGCCAGACTTATCACCTCGGGAGTCATGGATTTATGGTTTGAACTGAGAAGCAAGCACAGTTAGAGCAGTGCGACCCACCTAATGTGAATATTATTATACTGTAGAGAGATGTGTGAACTGGCAGAGAACGCTTGCAGGAGTGCAATTACATCCAAAGCAGAGGTGAATTTCTTATTACAACCCAGATGCCTAACCAATACTGATAAATCCATTTAAAAAACATTCATAGATCAGATCTTCACTGAACAAATGCAAAGTAACAGTATTGCTCAGGACACAACAAACAGAAAGCTTGAGGCCTTTTCTACATCCTGACTGGTTTTAAGGCTGGGATTACACACCAAGAAGACTCTGCTGGTGTATTTTTTTTAATATATATATTCTTTTGCTAACGGGCCCACATTGATGCCCAGTTACGCACAAGGGAAACTGTCACAGCAGCAGAAACATATGCTGTACTACCAATTCCCTGTTCCCCTACCCTAGAAGTTTTAATGCAGTCATATTAAAATCATCTCCCAAGATCAATGCACCTGTGGGAGCAGAATATTCAAATAAATCATAATCAGATCATTTTACCTTCCTGGATAATTCACCTATGATGCCTTGTTCCGCAAGGGCTGGAAACACTAGCTAAGGGAACAGCTCACCAAACCTCAGTGAGATGAGTTGTTGAGAGCATGCATCTTAGAAAATTTTTTTAAATGGTCCATCAAAAAAGGAGCTCCACTGGTGCAGTGAGACATGTTAACAGGTTGGCAGTTCCCAGGAAGACTGAAGCAGGAGGCATGAACTAAGCCTCACCTACCACACAAGGGTCATCCCTCCTCCTCTGGGCTTCAGGCCAGCAGGGACACAACAATGTACATGAGGCCAAAGAAGCCTAGGTGAGCCGCATCCTCTGCTTGCTACCCGTGCGCCTTTCCAAGCCCCTTAAGCACGCAGCTCAGCAGTGTGTAGCCATTTATCCAGCTTAGCATATTGTGCCGGAGTTCAGGCCACCTATGCTAGGACAGCAACTCCTCCTGCTATTTTTTATTTATGAGATTATAAGCATTTTTAAACTACTAAGTGTCCTGGCCAATAGTCCCATTCAACTGCACAGCCTTGCCTCTGTCCAGCCATCCCGAGTTACTTCAGCAGGGCCACAGCGTAGCTAAGGCCGTAGTTTAACTAAAACTTGAGCTTGGCATTGCCTCCAAAGGGAGCTACCCTGACATCCCAACCACTGGCTATAGAAACAGCTAGTTTCCAGCCAAATTGGCACCTTGAACTGTACGCTGCACAGTTGTGGGAACAAGTGCATCAGGATGAGGGAGGAGGTGGGACTGCTGCTTTCAGCAGCACTGCCAAATTAGAGTATCCACCAAAGCATTTGGGAAAAAACAAGCCATCTTGAAGGGTCCACAGACATACCAGTTTTTTTTTTTTTTTTTAAAAAGGAATCTCTCAAAAAGAAAAGATTAAAAACCACTTCAAATCAGAGTCACTTCAGTTTCCTGAAGTGGACTAAGAAGCCTGACTACCATCCGGTGTGACAACCCTGTCTGTAAAATGTGAATATGCAATAGATACAGAGAAGCACCAGAAAAAGGAGCAGGCCTTCAGTAAACCAGGTCTTTGGACCAACCACAAGCTACACAATATCTTTTCTTCCACAGCAACTACTGCTTAACAGCCGCTTAATAATCTCACTAGAAGATTTCCATCCCTAGACCACCTACAAGGCGAGTGCTGGCTACACTTCCTCTGTACCTTTTCTATGGCAAGGCACAGAGCAGCAACAAAAGAGCAACAAGAACTGTTTACTCTAGGGCAAAGCTTACCGCAAAGAGTATCACACTGTCTCTCACCAAAAGATTTCAGAGCATTAAAGGATAAAGATTTAACTATTACAGACAGTAGCTTGAAGGTGAGGGTACATATACCACGGTGACTTAGAGATGAACCCCATCACAAGCTCGACTATCACAGTGCTGGCACCCAGCCTTCTCAGACAGTTACAGCTTCCTCAAAACAAAGAGGAATTGACCTGAAGAAAACATACCAGCTTCTACTGCTTCCCCACCGGGAACACGGTCCTGCTCACAATCACCACGAATATCATCTCAGACACTCAGAGCAGCTGCTCCCAAGCTTTTCACAGTTGTGGCCCAACTTAGAGACCGGCGGCTTTGTGCGACCCCTGAACATTAGCACAAACATCAGACAAGCCCAGTTCCTGACAGAGCCTCATTAGGACCCTACTTTTGGAACAGCTCCCTCCAAAAGAAGATATCAGGAGAAGATACATGCACATGTGCACAAGCACAAGTAAAATTTGAGCTTTAAGCTGAAGCTGGTTTTCTCAGATTTCGCAGCATGCTCAAATCAAGTCCAGACCAACATAACGCGCACACACACTGTGTATTTCAGCTTCTCTGCTTGTTACAAACACATGGAGAAAACCTGCTGTGCAAGAAGCAACACTGACACACATTTTTATCCAGCAGCTTTCCGACTCATCTTATTCAGACTCAGCCCCCAACCCTCCCCTTCTCAGTAGCCATGTGCTGGGCTGGTGCCCTCCATTCAGACAAAGTTTGTTAAATGAACTGGACCCACCAAGTCATCTAACTCACTGCCCGCTAAGCTAATATCTCTGGGCAGGCTGTAGCTACGCACCTGAATGCCTTTTTTAGGTTGTTAAACCTGTTGCTAGTAAAAGCCTTTTCTTCCTTCAGTTGAAACAGCACTAAGAACAGAATTCAATTGGTAAGGGCCAATACTGACCAGTCTTTGGCTGTAACGGATCCTTTCTTCCTCGGGCTCCATCTCTGACTCTTCTGAAGAGAGCGAGAAGGACACTCCAGGGCTGCTGTCTTCCTCCTCCTCCTCCTTTGAAATCAGAGGGAAACAGTGAAGCAGAGCACACAGACACGAGACTCCTACAACCCTGATGTTTTCACTCAGTTTGTGAGTGATTCCACACCACTGTGCTGTGCTAGACCAAGGGAAAAGAGTGGATGAGCCCACCTCAACTTTAACACTCCCATTCTAACTTTAGGCATGACCCAGGGTAAATGACTTTACCAGCTGTTCTGTAACACGACATGGGCTGCAGGTCTCAGATCAGGAAAAGGCCTCCACACTGCACTACTTCTAGCACAAGTGGCAGTTAAGTTGGCCCACACAGGGGATATGAACCATGCAAACTGTGCACCTGCCGTTAAACATTTGATGGCAGTAGGGTAGCAATCTGCTTTCCCTAGAGTACAAGATTATATGTTAAAGAACCAAGTTGTCTAAATGACAGGATTGCTGTTCTCTGGATTTCCTGAACTACAGTACTCGGAAGGAGTAGCTATACACACACAGAATGGTTCCCATGTACCGTGAAGACATATGGAATCTCTCCTACATACAGTGCTTCAACATGGTTGCAGGTAGAGGACTAACTCCTGCTTGGAGAGGACCTAAGTGCTCAGATCTCAAAATCTGCCACCTTGTGACACCACTGCACTAACACGGGGAAAACCTCCCAAGGTGTCCGATGGCATCTAAACTTTTTTTTTTTTTTTTAAAAGGAATAGAAAAAAACCAAAGCCTAGGTATACTGCAGCTCTTCATCCCCATGACCATGTCTACGCCAGACTTTTGGGGAAGGAATCTGCCACCCCATGTAGCATTACAGAACCGCTACCGCAGCGCGGAGAAAACTTATTTCACCCCGAACTCTTCCGTGCTCCTCCGAGTACGGTTTGACAGCACAGTGGTTCACGTCCCGCTAACATTTCCCCCCACTCCCGCTAGCAGTGGCGTTAAGGACCCGGCTTTGCGGTTCAGCTAACACAGTTTCACTACACTGACTGAACTCTGTTTGTAAACACCCGGACAACCAGAGCGCAACACAGCCGCTCAAGACAAGCGGCTCGCGACACATGGCCAACCTCACCTGCCGGTTCGGCTCGCCCCCCGCCCCGTCCTCCCACCAGGCTACAGGCTAGTCCCTAGGCCGACCCCGCAGCCCCGGCCTCGCCCCCCAGCCCCCCCCCCCCCGCCCCGGGCAGGGGGCAGCTGCCGAGCCCAGGCGAGGAGCGGGGCAGAACGAAGCGGCGGCCGGGCCACGGCGCTCGGGATGTCAGTGCCCCGGTAGCTGTCACCCGGCACCGGGGAGCCCGCCCCGTCCTGCCGCCGCGGGAGGGCAGCGCGGGCCGGCCCGCCGCCGCCGCCTCCCCCCGGCTCCGCGGCCCGCCCTCCCCGGCAGCCCCGGGCAGCGGGGGCGGCCCGCCCGCCCCCTCCCTCCCTGCCGCCCCGCCGGGCCCCCCCGGGGGCGGCAGCCGGCTCCCGCCGCCGCCACCGCCGCCGCGCCGGGCCGGGCAGTGCAGCGCCGCGCGGCCCCTCTCGGGGGACTCGCGGAAACTTGCGGGCGGGGGGAGCGGGCCGGGCACCGGGGCCGGGCACCGGGGTCCCCCCGCCGCCGCCGCCCCCCGAGCGAGAAGCTCACCAGGTCTCTCCTGCGCCTTTGTCCTCTTCTAGCGCCGAGGCGGGGGAAGAAACAGAAGAGACGGAGGAGGAACCCCCGAGTCAGGCAGCGATCGCGCCCCGGCCCCGGGCCCGGCCCGGCCCGGCCGCGCCGCCCCCCGCGCCCCCGGCCCCGCCGCCCCCCGCAGCCGCCGGCGCGGCGGGCAGCGGCGTGCGGGCGCTGACAGCGCCGCCGGCCGCCCCGCGCCGCTGCCCCGCTCGCCCCGCGGGCCCCGCTCCCCGGCCCGGCGGCGCGTCCCGCCGCCGCCGCCGCCGCTCGCCCCGCGCCGCCGGGCGCCCCGCTGCCGGGCCGCCGCCGCGGGCCGCGCGCGCCGCCGCCACCGCCGCCTCGCCTCGCCTCGCCGCCCGCCCGCCGCCGCCACCGCCGCCCCCCCGGCCGGGACACCGTTCCTCTCCTCACACAGGAGCCGCCGCCGCCATTTTGAACCCGTCAGAGTCTCACATACACACTGACTCGGCCGCCGCACTGCGCCTGCGCCGCCCGCAACCTCCCCTGACCCCCCCGCCTCCCCCGGGCCGCGGCTCGCGCATGCGCGGCCGCCCCCCCCTCCGACGCCGGGCGCCGCGCGGGCGCGCGCGCGCAGCACGCACGTCGGCGGGCCCCGCCCCGCCCCGCCCCGCCCCGCCGGAGCGGGAGCGAGCGCGCATGCACCCGGCCGCGCACAAGCCCGAGGGACGCGGGCCGGGCCACGCCCCCTCTCTGGCCACGCCCCCGAGGGCTGCGCATGCGCCTGGCGCAGGGCCGCGGCCCGGTCGGGAGGGGCGTGGGGGAGCGTGGGGAGGGGCACGGCCGTGTGCGCCTATGGAGACCTGTGCGCCTATGGAGACGTGCTGACGCCCACGGGCTCCCCTCTGTGCAGCCCTCTGTACGTGTTTAGAGGCATATAGGCAGGTGTGTGCATGTATATATATATGTATATATGTATATATATATATATACACACCTGTGTGCAGGAATGCATGCCTTTATACACCTGTATGCATATCTGTACATGTGCAAGCCTATACACGCACACACACATATACATACATGCACACCTGCATATCTGTAAAGGCACTTAAATGTATGTATGTGCATACATGTATATGTGCATACTTCTGTATACAGGTATACATGTATATACATACATACATGCATACATGTCTTGATACACATAGACCCACATGTAAACAAATACATATGCATATGCACACCTACACACCCATGCACACATGTTTACAGATCTATACACATGTATACAAGGACATATATGTAGGCACACATATATATATACACATATACATACACTTTTGCATGTGCGCAGACACATATACATAGACATTCATATGCATATGCATACATACATGCATGCATGTAGACACAGAGGACACATGCATGCGCTTGCCTACAACCCTATACATGCATATATATGCACACCTATATACACATGAACAGACACACGTACATTCTCACCTGTATACATGCATACCCACACGTATACACACATACACACGCGCCTATACGCGCACGCGAGGCACCGCCCCATCCTGGCCGTGTGGCTGTTGAGGGTCCGCACTGGCCGGCGCGGGGTGCCCCGGGCTCCCCGGCATGCACCGAGCTGGGGCAGTTCTCGGCTGCGCCATGGGGATGTCACCGCTGCCGTGCCTACAGGGGAGCGCAGTGACCACGCCACGCGGGTGGGTTACGTGCTTTAATAGCAGCGGCGCGCAGGAGCCGCGCGGCGAACCCCGGGCCCCTCGCCAGCCCGCCAGCGGTGCGCGGGGCGCCGCGGAGCCGGAGCCGGAGCCGTCCCCTTCGGCACGTCGGCCCTCCGCAGCCAGACCCGCGGCGGGAGCACGGCGCCCGGCCGTACTGTGGCTTCCTCGCCGCTCGTGCTGCGTGGACCCCCGTGCCCGGGGACGGTGCCGCTGCGGGACGCGGGGTGAGCAGCTCCGGGCACGCCAGGTCCGGTTCCAGCCGGGAGAGACGCCGCTCCGAACGGGGCGGGCAGGATCCCGCCGGGCGGTGGGATCCCCGTGCCGGGGCTGCCGGGGGGAGCTCAGCAGAGCACGCAGCCCCGCTTGGGTCTCCTCCGGCGCTGGGTCCTCCGCGCGGCGCCGAGCGCGGCGCTGCAGGCCGCCGCGAAGATGCCCGCGACGTTCTCCTGGTACTTGGCCGAGCACTCGAAGTAGGACGCTGCATGCACCAGCCGGGCCATGGCCTCCCCCTGCGTGGGGCGGAGGGGGCCGTGAGACCCCCCGCCAGCCTGGCCAGCCCCCCGCCTTGGGGGACCCCCCGGCTCCCCGCCGGGCGCCTCGCCGGGGCTCCTCGGCGCGGGGCCGGCCACTCACCCGCTGGTAGGTGACGGGCTCCAGGCGGTCCTCGTGGAGCCTGCGCAGCACGGCCCGGTCCTTCCGCAGGTCGGTCTTGCAGCCCACCAGCACCACGGGGACGCCCTTGCAGAAGTGGTTCACCTCCGGGCACCACTGCGTGGGGCGGGAGAGGGCAAGAGGGATGTGGCTGCCGTGGCACCGTGGGCAGCGGGATGCGGGTCGCCCCCCGGCTCGGGCGAGCGGGCGGCAGCCCCAGCTTGGTGCCGCCTGCGTGGAATCGCGGAAGGGTTGAGGCGGGAAGGGACCTCCGGAGCCCGTCTAGTCCAACCCCCCTGCTCCCAAGCAGGGTGAGATAGAGCAGCGTGCCCAGGACCCTTTGCAGATGGCTTCTGAACATCTCCAAAGCTGGAGACTGCGCAGCCTCTCCCAAGGCTCTGTCACCCTCACAGTAAAGAAGTTTCTTCCCTATGTTCCACCTTCCCCAGGGAGGAGGTGTGGAGCAGGACCCAGTCCCCCCCCCCCCCCTCCTCGCCCGGCAGTGGCGCTACCTTCGTTAGGATGTTGTCATAGCTGCTGGGGTTGGTGACGTCAAAGCACATAAGGATAACGTTAGCATCCGAGTAAGACAGCGGGCGAAGCCTGTCGTAGTCTTCCTGTCCTGCCAGGCAGAGCAGCACGCCGTTAAACACCAGCTCCCGATGGGGCTGGGTCCCCACCCCAACCTGCTTTTAGCGGTCCGCCCCAGACTGGGGACCGTGTCCTGTCCCTCCAGCTTGGAGGCGGGTCTGGGCATGGGCAGGGCAACGCCGTTGTCCCCCAGTCCACGTGTCGACGTCCTCTGGCGATGGGAGGCTGGCTGGCTGTGGGTCCGAGCCCCGGTGTCTCATGCGTCTGCGCATGGTTGAGACGGAGCTCCCACAGCACGCAGACCCACGTGCGTGGGACACCCCCAAGCCCCGCGGGTGGCACGGGGCTGGGAGAGACCGTCTGCTGGGCACGGCTGCCTGCCCCGTCCCCTCCTGTCCCACCTGCTGTGTCCCAGAGGTGGATCTTCACAGGCTTGCTGCCAACCTGGAAGGAGGCCGTGTACTTCTCGAACACCGTGGGGACGTAGACCTGGCGGGACACGGGCGAGCGTGAGATGGTCCCGGGGAGCTGGAGAGCTGGGACGCCCCAAGGGTGTCCCCGGAGAGCTGCTGGGCTGCTCTCACGCCTCCAGGATGGACACCCCGTGCCGGCCCCAGGGCGCCGGAGAGCGCAAGCGGCCTCTGACCCGGAGCGAACGCTGGGCACAGCCCTCCAGCGCCCGCTGCCCGGCCGCGGTGGGCGCTCACCGCCCGGCCAGGGCTGCCGTCAGCCCCACAACAGGAGCCCTGCGGAGACCGGCTCAGCCCCGAGCGGGGCCACCGCCGGCCCAAGGCGTCCCCAAGCCCGGCGCGGGGACTCCCCCTCCTCCCTGCATCCCACTGCCCTTCCTCGGGCTGCAGACGGCTCCGCTTCCAGCCGCAGGTGGCTGGTTCCCTTGGCCTCCTCCCTTAACCCTCTCCGTCCCCTCCTCAGCGGAGCTGTTCTCCGTGCCCCGGCACGTCTTTTTGGGGGAGAAAGATGCCGTGGGAGGGCCGGGCCTTGGAGGCTGTGCCGGGAGGCGGTGACCCCCCTCCTTGGGGACGTGGCCTCACAGGGGACCTAGCGGGGAGGTGCAGGGTCTCGTGGAGGAACAGAGGGTCTCTCGCGCTGGGGCAGGGGCTGAGACGTGCCGGGAGCGGAGCGCCGGGGGCATCCCGGCCCCTGCAGCCGCGCGGGGGTCCTTACCTTGGGGAAGTCCCCTTTGGCGAAGACCATGAGCAGCGAGGTCTTCCCGCAGCCCCCGTCCCCGACGATGACGGCTTTGATCTCCGTCTCCTTGGCCTCGGCTGGGGGGGCCCGGGCCGGGCCGTGCCCCTCGGCCGCCTGCTGCATCGGGGGGGGGGGGGCAAGGGGGCACCCGGCGAAGGGGGGTCCTGCTGCTCTCGCGGGAGCGCCCCGGCACGGGGCGGGCGTCCGTCCCGGCCCACCCGGCTGCCTCTGCCCGGGCTTGCCGGCGGATCCCTGGCTCGGGGACGCAGGGCAGCGGGAGGCACCTGCTTCCGCCTGCCGCCCCGCGCGCGGCGTCGCAGGGTGCGGCCCCCACCCGCGGGCGTCCCAGCCACGCACCCAGCCACCCCACCCCACCCCACGCCGCGCCGTGCCGCTCCGCTGGGAACCGCCGCCGGGGTGCCGGGACGCCGGGCGGAGCGGCGATGCGGGTGGAGGGGCTCACGGCGCGACCGCTGCGCGGGCAGCGCAGGGCTCCTCTTGCACACGCGCGCGTCCCTCTTGCACACGAACGTGCACGCGGGGGGCCCTCTTGCACGGGCAGGGCTCCCTGCCGGGCGTGCGTGGCTCTGCGTTGCACGCGTACGGATCCCTCTTGCACGCTCGCCTGCGTGGATGGCTTCTCCTTGCGCACGTATTACACGTAGGGTCCTTCTTGCACACACGCACACACATATTCACACACACACATTTGCACAGCTCCCCCTCCATGCACACGCACATACGCAAACGCGCACACGCACACACACGCAGCTCTCCACGCGGCTCCCTCTGCAGTGTGAGCCCACCCGCCCCGTGGCTCCTGCCTCTCCGGCGATGCCTCTCGGTCTCCAGGGCCCCCGGAGCGAGCCTGGGGCGATGGCACATGGTGGTGCTGAGCCGGCCCCGGGCGCAGGCGGGAGGACTGGTGGGGTGCGAGAAGGCACCGGCAAAGCCGAAACGTCTGGCGGGCGCCGGTGGAGGGTGGTGCTGGAGGAGGGTGAGAATTTAGCACCGGGAAACTCTCTCCATCTGCGAGACCCAGCCGGTTGGGGGACGTGAGACTTCAGTGCAGCACGCCGGTGCTCCTCAGAGCCCCCCAGATCCTGCCCCGCACCAAGGACCTGATCCCACCTGCCGCCCTTGGGGCCTTCCCGTGGTCACCGAGGTCTCCCACTCGCCCGTGTCTCTGCTGCAGTGTGGGGGGCCACCCCCGCGTCCCCAACCCCTGCCCCTCGTCCAAGCCGGGCAACCCCCATGAATCCCAGCTTTTATTACCCCAGAGCATCTGCATGAGGCAAAGTTCAGGGCGGCGGGAGGTGACGGGGCCTGACTCACGGCTGGGTGCCACCTCTTCCCGTCACGCCAGGTGACGTGCCAGGCAGCTCCGTCCCTAGCGCCCAGCCCAGCGGGGACCCAGACAGCGTGGGCAGTGCCAAGCCGATGGTCTCTGCCCCGGTAATCCTGGCACATGGCTACAAAATCAAGCTTTGCTCAGGGTCTCACCAGCCCGGTGCTGTCCCTGGGGCCCCAGACGGTGGCATGGACCCCCATATGTTGACCACCCTACCTATGACCCTCCCATAGCGATCCTTGCTCGTCTCCCCCGAGACGGGGACCCTGGTACCCCTGATCTGGGAGAGGGGAGCTTGGAGGATGCTCAGGCACAACCGATTTGGGGTCTTTCTGGGGGGGCTGGTGGACACGGCGAGGCTTGGGGGAGCCACGTGCATTGGTGACCCCCTCCCCACCTACTCTCCCAGCCATGCCACAAAGTGCAGTGGGGGGCCCACGTGAGCTGGGAAGGGGCATTAGAAGTCCAGGCGGCAATTAGTCAGCTTAATGAGCTGGAAAAGCAGCTTTCTGCCCTTGCTGGAGGAGCAGAAGGCTCAGCAACGTCGTGGGGCCCTGGCCCTGCACCCTGCGTGCCAAGGGGCAATGGCAGAGTCCCATGTCACCGGCCCCAGAGAGCAGATAGGCTGGACCACGCGGGGACCCCTGCTTACCCTGCAGGGGTGTGTGTGTGTGTGCGCGTGAGTGTGTGTTTGGTCCCCGTCCTCCTGTGGGATCCCCGTCCTCCGGGGTGCCGGGATCCCTGCCAAGCTCAGCCCTTTCCCAGGGAACGTGTCCCGCTCTGCTGTGGGTGGCTGTGCTGTGGGGCCTGGCCAAGGGGGTCCCTTCAGGCTTCTGAGGTCAGCGGGGATCCCCGGGGACCTGCATCCCTGGTCAAAAGTCTGGACAGGTCCTCAGCCAAGCGGTGGTAACCCCAGAGTAGATGACCCCTTCAAGGTACCACTTCTTGCTCCCTTTCTCCCGGCCTTTATTTGCTTCTCCTCTTCCTCACCACAGGCTCTGACTGCATGCTGAAGGAGGAGACATCCGTAGGGACTTTTGCTGCTTCCCAGCCCAGCTGCCTCCTTCTGGAGGTTGTTTTTCTCAGCTGGGCACCTGCAAACCCACCCCTTCCTCATGTCTGCTCTGGCTCCTGGCAGGAGGGGGTGAGTGGGTGCTTCTGGGGGTATAGAGGAGCAGGGAGGGGCATGGGGGAGGATCTTGTATCCCAGGGGGATGGAGACGGAGGAGGTAGCCTGGGGTGGGCGAGAAGCAGAACAGAGACATCTGCCCGCAGGCTCTCCAAGGTTGGCCAAAGGTGCTTCCAGCTCCCCTTTTCCCATCAAGCCCCCCCCCACTCGCAGCTCCCCTTACTCCACCTCCCACCCCGCTTCCACCCCTTGGCGCCCACAGCTCCCCAGGTGAGGAAGGAGCAGCCCTGCGTGCTATAGGTGGGAGCTACCCTTTCGCTTTGCTTGGTATGTCCTCCCCGCAAACCCGTCGTCGGTCTTCACTGTTCAGCACATTTCCACGTTCTGGTGTCCCTCCTGCTCCCTCCCCATTTCCTCCTGCCCTCCAGCTCCCTCCTTCCCCAGCCCTCTTCTGTGGGATCTCTAAAGAGGGGGGGTGCTGTCACCGTGGTCACTGTTGGATGAATTGCCCTGCTGCCAGGGCCATGGAAGATTGCAGAAGGTCCAGAAGTCTCCTTCCTTGGCATAGGCAGGCCCTACCATGGGTGGCAGACCCCCCATATCTTTGCTGCCCCCTCTGCTGTGGTTCCTGCAGCCCCATAAGGCCAATCTGCCATCCACCCCCGCCCCCCCCGGGACCCGTGACTGAGGCCTCCTGCCTGCAATCACGAGGTCCCTTTCCTTGCAGACAGTGGAAGCGCGTGCTTCCCAGTGCTGCACAGGACCAGCCCACCCCATCCCATGCTAGCAGGCTGCATGGCAGGGCCCTTGGCCCCAACACTGCGTGGAGAAGGCTGCAGCCAGGCCATGCAGTTGTTGGAGGGCAGCAGTGATCCCATTTTGGGGGGAATATCTTAGACAGCAGTAATGGGGCTCTGGTCACAGTTATTTTGATCTTCAGAAATTTGGGGTGCTGTGACCTCCTCTGGATCTGTTACTCCAAAGGGAGAGGGCTGGTCACCACATCAAAGGCAGACAGTCAGGCATCTCGTGTCTGCAGCGGGTCTTCAAGTCATGGAGGATTTTCAGAGCGCGTAGTTCCTTGGGGAGCCTTTTAGGAAGGGAAAGGCACTCTTAAAGTGCTACCACCCAAACATAGTGCCTCATGTAGCTGTTCCCTGCAGGCTCCATACCAATTAGGAGAAACTTGAAACAGTGGTTCTAACATCAAATTCCTTGATGCAAGAGGAATGTGGATATGATACAGCACCGATTCACATGCTGGGAGGCTGGAAGGCAGATGCAGACAGTAATGAACAATCTCAGAAGGATGCCAGTACCAGAGCAGGGTGGGGGGAGAAGACTGGAGTGCAATACAACAATTAGCAAGGTGGTAATTATCAGTCTAATGAGATATCAGGTTGAATTGTAAAAGCATCAAGATTCTTTCACAAGAGATGTAACTGCTGCAATATTTGTCCTCTGGGGTATTCTCTCGGACAAAACATTTCCTTTCCAGAAAGACCAACAGAAATTCGATGAGGGAAGAGGCTCAGTGATGTAGCCTTTATCTGAAACTGCCCAGTGCTCTCTTACCACCTGACCTGTGATCTTGCAGAAACGCCCATGCAGCAGCATTATTTGGAAGGACACAGGAAACGATCATCTACCCAGATCTTCTGAGGACTCAGAGACCAGATTTCTCCTTATCTGAGAAGATTGAGCAAGGAGACCCGAAGGGAGGGAGCGTGCCCTGCTTAGATGTGGGAGAAGACCAGCTCCAGCCTGCTGTCTGGAAAGGTAGGGGACTGCAAGACTGAAGCTCAAGCTATAACGAGCTGCATTAGCCTTTCTGCCTTTCTCTTCTGAGTTTCCTCCAGCCCCCAGCCCCTCTCACCCACTCCCACACACATATCCTTCCTCTGGACATCTTGGAGCCCATCCAAAATCTCTCTTCCACATTCACCTCCCCGACCAACAGTGGTGAAGCAGCCACTCCAGCTGGTCACCTCCCCACCCGTCCTTTTGCCTCTGTGTCCTCAGCCCTCACTGCTTCCCCCATCACCCAGGACCTCTGTCCCCTGGACATGTCTTGGTAGCCCGCCGGGGGTCCTGCCTCTGCAGCACGGGGAGGAGGCGAGAGGCTGCACAGCTCAGCCCCCAGCATCTTGGAGTCACTAACTCAATTTTCTCTGATCACAGCCGAGAGCCCAGATCACGCCACCCAGCCCAGCCTTCCTGGGAATGGAGCTGAACCACACGTACCTGCTGCCTGCAGAGCCCACGATAGCAGACGATGAAGATTACAAATGTGCGATAGATATCTCTGATATGGCCCTGGACAGTGTCACGCTGCTCATCTGCCCGTGCGGGCTGGTGGGGAATGGGGCTGTCCTCTGGGTCCTTGGCTTCTGCATCCGCAGGAATCCCATCACTGTCTACATCCTCAACCTGGCCTTTGCAGACTTCACCTTCCTCCTCTTCATGCTCACCTCAGCCCTGTTAAACATCCTGGACAACATCTCCTGCTTCCCTTCAGAGTTCCTGAGCTACCTGAGGCCACTTTGGCTGCTGTCCCTCCGTGGCTACAACATGGGCTTATATCTCCTGACAGCCATTAGCGTTGAAAGGTGCGTGTCCGTCCTGTGTCCACTTTGGTATCGCTGCCGCCGCCCCGAGCACTTGTCAGCTGTCATGTGTGCCCTGCTCTGGGCTCTTTCCATCTCTGTAATTGCTGCAGTGACTTCTCTCTGCTTGCTTTGCCAACATGAGCATTGCCAGCTGGCTCTCATCTCCATGTATGTCCTCAATTTCCTCATCTTTGCCCCACCTATGGTCATTTCCAATGTGATCCTCTTCATTAAGATCCTATGTGGCTCCCAGCATCATCAACCCAAGAAGCTCTACATCGTTATCTTCCTCACAGTCCTCTTCTTTCTCATCTTTGCCGTTCCCCTCAGCATCTGGAACTTCCTACAGCAGTTTAACTATGTTTTTGACCAGTCCCAGATTTTTTTCTTGCTAGCCTGTATCAACAGCAGCATCAACCCGTTTATCTACTTCCTGGTGGGGAGCTGCAGGAGGCATTGCTCCTTGGTCTCTTTGAAGGTCGCCTTCCAGAGGGTCTTTGAGGAAACGGTGGTTACCACCATCTCCAGCTAAGAGACCGCTTTGGCCACGTCGGCTGCACTACCTACGCCTGTTTCGTGCTCAGTTGGCAATGAGTCATTGTGGCCCGTTCCTCTGGTGCCAGGGAGCGCAGCTCACCTTCCTCCAGCTGGAGCGTCAGGAGGCCTCCCTGTCCCAGGTTTGGACTGGCAGCAACGTCTGTTCTGCTTCCAGCAGCTGTTTTCTTCTGTTTGCTCTCGCACTCTTCTGCACAAGAAACCTAGCTCTCCACGGGGCGTGTTTTGTTTGGGATTCTGCTGCTTCCCTCTGGCAGTCCAGCTCTGAAGAGAGCAGGGAGAAATACAAAGGGTTTTGCTGCCCTCCAGTGTGAAAACAAGAAATCGGAGATTTCAGTGAACCTCTTCTGAGGCGATGCATTTGCTGCTCAAGGCAGTCTCTTGGGGAAGGAGTGTTTTGAGATTTGGTGGTTGAGGGGCTCTCTGCTCCCTCTCTGCGGCATGGCCCCATTGGCCCAGACCGGCTCCACAGGTACTGTTCCTCTGAACACAGATGTGCCCCAGAAAACTGTGTCCCTGTCCTGCATGCTGTCAAACAGCTCAGCTTCTGCTTCCCAGGATGGACGCTGCATTTGGAAATCCCAGACCCACGTTCAGAATAGGGATAAAATGCATTCAATGTCCTAAGCCCTTCTCCCCCATCCCACCTCCAACCCTGCCCAGGGTTTCCCATGCTCTGCTCTTCTCCTTCTTACTTCCAGAAACACTGGTAGGGCAGGGGATCTGCTGCCCGCTTGCAGTGCTCTGCTGATGCCCACAGCCCTCCCCTCACCCAAATACCCATCTCCCGTATCTCACTGCTGCTTGACATCAATAAACAGTGCTGTGCATCTCTGACCTGCCTTTTATTTGTGTCCAAGCGCTCACTAGGTATTGGGGGTTCACTGGGGGTTCCACGTGTGGCCAGGGACCCATCCAGCCTCATCGGCAAAACTGTGGGGTGAGAACCTCCTGAAGCATCTCTGGGACGTCACCTGTAACCCAGAGTGCAGCAGGCTGAGGGGCACCAGGCCAGCATGTAGGTACAGCCTAAACCTTCCTGTCACCTTGTTCAGGAGCCACATTTTGTTGGGGCAAGGCAACCCCGTGCCTGGTTTGCCCAGGGCCCACAGCAGGGCTCTTATCTCCATGTTCCCTTGTCTGTCCACTCTGAGGAGAGGCACTGATGAAGAGGGCTGTGGGGCACCCTGGGTCAGCCAGGCTGTCTGTCTCCTTGGCATCATGTTGGGTGCATTGAACTGTGGCCTCTGGGGAAAGCAGCTGCTCTGGGGAACAAGGTGGAGGCTGCTTGTCCCCACCAACACTGACCTAATCAGAGAGCCCAATGGAAGGAGACAGCACCTGGGGGACCTGAGGTGGGTGGTGGGTGGCTCCTCTGCCAGCCAATGTGGGAGTTTCCCCAGCTGGGGGAGAAACGTCCCCCCCCTCTGAAAACCCCTGTGCAGCAGCTTGGGGTGAGCAGGCCACAGGATGGCACCAGAACCTCAAGGACTCTCATGGAGGGTGGTGGTAGCGGGGCGCAGGATGTGGTGGGGCTCTCAAGGAGGGTGGTGGTGTGGGGTGCAGGACAAGGGGGGATGTCATGGAGAGTGGAGGAGGTAGGATGGGGTGGGGCTTTCAAGGAGGGTGGCAGAGATGCAGGACGCGGTGGGGTTGGCACTCAGTGGGACCTGATGAGTTGCCAGCCCTGAACGTGATGGAGGGCCAGGAAGTGAGGAGGGTAAGCGGTGCAGCTCTGGAGTGTCTGCATGGCAGATCGAGGAAGGGCAACGTCCCTCCCCTCTGCCCCCTAAACAGCAGTGGGGGAAACCAAGTCATGGCATGATGGCGCTTGGTCCCGAGGACATCTGACACACCTCTGCCCAGCTGTGGGCAATATCTTTCCACCCCCCTGCCCAGCTCCAGAAGCCCCTGAATGACACCTGTGCTGTCTGCTCCTCATGCCAGCTGTCCTGGGCAGGGTTGAGAACAGCTCTGTGCCTACCCTGGGGGCCCCAACTCAACCCACCCAACTTTACTGCAACCTTTGCAGAGGCACCAAAGTGAGGTTGGATCCATGGCTCCTCTGGATCCCAGCAGAGACCAGAATCTCCTGGAAGAGTTCAGTTTCTATCAGCTGCCCCGGAAAGGGTGCTGAAATTGCTACCGTGCTGGCCTGCAGTCAAGTGGCATGAAGCGTCCAGCCGGTGAGCAACGCCACCGGATCTTCCTCCATTTGATAGAAGTCCCTGTTGGCTGCAGAGCACCCACTCGGAGTATGGGAAATGAATCTTCAGTGCTCTGCTTTTCCTGTCTCAGTGTCCTCCCCTGTCGGGCTGTGGTATGAAAGAGGATGTCCACTCTCTACTGACACTTCCAAGCAGCTCCTCTGCATTTTTAGGGGCCACATGGGGCCCCAGTTTAGTTTTCCAAGGCAGAGGTGTAGACAACCCCTCCCAGCAGACAGGTGGGTCATGGAGCTGGTATTGCAAAAGGAGTCTCCCTGCAGCCCCACCTGAGGTGTCCGCAGGCAGTGGGATGTTTGCTTTAGGGCTTTCTCCTCTGAAATGTTGCCAGTTCATTTCTGAGGTCCCTACCTAACTTTATGCTCTTAAATGACTTACATGTCTGGCAGAATGGCCACTCTCCCACATCATTTTAGAAAACTCTCCTGGGCATCTATGGCTCTCCCTATAACAGGAGACTTTTCTACCAGTTTAGAGCTTGACAACAACCTAGGAGCACGAGTCTTATCAGATGGAGGCTGTAGTGACAATAAAACATTGCACCATGTTCCTAGAGGGTCCTGGCGAGGCCCGTGACCATGGACTCATCCTTCCTTTGCTGCTGCAAAGACCTGGCCAGGAAAGCTGCTCTTCTCTTGAGAAGAACGCTTCTCCCTCAGCGAGGACTGAAAGGGGCCTGACACATTTTATACACAGCTTGTGAGGGCTCATAACTTTATGTCATGTACCGCGGTTCCCTCAGGAAATGCGGTGATTTTCATAGCTGACTTTACAGGCAGGTTCAAGGGTAACCAGAGTACTTCTTGTTTTGAAAGGGTAGCTAGCAGACTTCTGGCTCTCTTCCACTTGCCATTCCCCCCCCCGCAGTTAGAGGAGAAAAAGAAATACTCCAGCCTGCCAGGATCAAGGAAGAATTTCAGAAGAAGGGCCATTACCCTTGGACTCGTCTAGCAAAATTAAAAAAAAAGAAAAATTGGGTGAAATATTTCCTGTGAAACCAGTAAAACAGTCTGGAGCCATTGTCTAACTCCTTAGCCCCTCTCCTGCCTCCCCAAATTCAGCGTGAAGCAGGGCAGTCACATCTGAAGGAAGTTAGCAATATTTTTGCTATGGACAATGAAAGCAATGTATATATTTCTCCTTCCTTCCACCAGGACCCTGAACCTCAAAGCATAACCCAGAACAAGCTCCAGATATCTGGCAAGTGCTTGGACACAAATCGAAGGCAGTTCAGGGGTGTGCAATGCTGTTTATTGATATCAAGCAGCAGTGAGATACAGGAAAGGAGTATCCATGCGATGGGAGGGCTGAGGGGCATCAGCAGAGTGTTGTTGGGGGGGTGATGACCCCTCCAACCTCCCCAGTCAGCACTTCTAGAAATAGGAGGGGAGCAGAATTTGGGACAACCTGTGTGGGGTTGGAGGTGAGACAGGAGAGAAGAGCTTAGGACATTGACTATGGTTTACCCCCGAGTCTGAATATGGGTCAGCGTTTCCCAAATGCGATGCCCACCCCAGTCAGCAGAAGCTGTGCTACTTGACGGTGTGTGAGATGGGAACATGGTCCTCTGCGGCATGTTTCTGTTAGGGGGGAAATAGTACATTTGGAATTGGTGTGGGCTGATGGGGGTGCAGAAAAGCTGTGCACCAACACACTTTCTCCCCGTAGAGCTTGTTTCCCCGTATTGACCTTCTACATAGCTCAGCCCAGGTTTCCTCCAGGGAATAGAATTACACTGTGGGTGGGTGACTTTAGGAAAATTAATACAGACAAATTTATTTAATCCTGTTACCTAAGAAAACCCTCATCCTTTGTCCAGAGGCATGAAGCAGAACAGTGGAAAGACTTTAACAGGCTGGGGCTAGTGTGTCCATTGTAGTATCCTCACTGCATGCTGTGTTATCTCCCAACTCCTCAAAGACCCTCTGGAAGGCGACCTTCAAAGAGACCAAGGAGCAATGCCTCCTGCAGCTCCCCACCAGGAAGTAGATAAACGGGTTGATGCTGCTGTTGATACAGGCTAGCAAGAAAAAAATCTGGGACTGGCCAACAACATAGTTAAACTGCTGTAGGAAGTTCCAGATGCTGAGGGGAATGGCAAAGATGAGAAAGAAGAGGACTGTGAGGAAGATAACGATGTAGAGCTTCTTGGGTTGATGATGCTGGGAGCCACATAGGATCTTAATGAAGAGGATCACATTGGAAATGACCATGGCTGGGGCAAAGATGAGGAAATTGAGGACATACATGGAGATGAGAGCCAGCTGGCAATGCTCATGTTGGCGAAACAGGCAGAGAAAAGTCACTGCAGCAACTACAGAGATGGAAAGAGTCCAGAGCAGGGCACACCTGATGCGTGACAAGCGCTTGGTGCAGCGGCAGTGGTGGCTGTTGGTACACAGGATGGACGCACACCTCTCAACGCTAATGGCTGTCAGGAGATATAAGCCCATGTTGTAGGCACAGAAAGACAGCAGCCAAAGTGGCCTCAGGTAGATCAGGAACTCTGAAGGGGAGCAGGAGATGTTCTCCAGGATATTTAACAGGGCTGAGGTGAGCATGGAGAGGAGGAAGGTGAAGTCTGCAAAGGCCAGGTTGAGGATGTAGACGGTGATGGGATTCCTGCGGATGCAGAAGCCAAGGACCCAGAGGACAGCCCCATTCCCCACCAGCCCGCATGAGCAGATGAGCAGCGTGGCACCATCCAGGGCCATATCAGAGATATCTATCGCACATTTGTAATCTTCATCGTCCGCTATTGTGGGCTGTGCAGGCGGCAGGTACGTGTGGTCCAGCTCCATTCCCAGGAAGGCTGGGCTGGGTGGCGTGATCTGGGCTCTCGGCTGTGATCAGAGAAAATTGAGTTAGTGACTCCAAGATGCTGGGGGCTGAGCTGTGCAGCCTCTCGCCTCCTCCCCGTGCTGGAAAAGCAGGACCCCTGGCGGGCAACCAAGACATGTCCAGGGGACAGAAGCTATAGGTATCGTGGGGATGGGAGAGACGTATATGATGGGATGGACCGATTCTCGGAGCAGGGTGAAGAAGAGCAAGGCAGGGTGAAAGAACATAAGGAAAGAGCACTGCAAGTTGCCAGGAGTGCGTGGGAGGGATTTAATTATTGGCAGTGGAAGCTAGAGGAAAGAAAAGTGAGATAGGGATGAAGAAAAACATGGCACTTAACCGTTAGCTTTGGTGAATCAGCAGAGAAGGGCTTTCTTACTAGCTGGGCTTGGGCAGATCAGCGTTAGCGTCTCCGCATCTCACGCTCCCTTCGAATCCATGTCCCGATTCCAATCTTCCAGGAGAGGTAAGTGAGGAAGAATGTGCTCCCCAGGGTGCCAGGAGATCCCCAATATTATTATTCTTGATCTTCTCCTTGTCTTGTCCCCGGTAAGCCCTCTCCACAGTGTGCACACCAGCTTTCCAGAATCGCAGTGTGGGTCGTAAGGGAGAAGAGAATGGTTTTATAACTATGGGCTACGTCAGAGCTCTGCTTCCTTGTTTCTACTTATATTGTTTTTTTTGCCACAAAGGAAGTGGTTGTTGCCAGAGCTGCTGCAAGCAGAATTTTGTGAAGGGCTCCTAGTGCACTTCTGATTAAAAACACTCTACTAGCTGCAATGACTATCTTGCTAATTGTTTGCTTGTATCATCTTCCCATTTCTCCCCTACTTGACAGGTTTCTGTGATGCTTCATTCCTCTTTCTGTCCTTTGCAGGACTTCCCAGCCCCATAGCATCTGATATCTCAGAGTGAATATTACGCGCCCCTTGAAGAACCCTCCAGCACAAAAACTTCTGTAATGAGCTATCAGAGGAGTGGCTGTGTGCTTCTCAGAAGCAACTCCCCTTCTGAGAAGAGTGTGTGGGGGTTGTCATTAAAATCTCCTATAGCTACAAGGGAACACATGTTCAAAGCAGAGTCGAGGATTAGCATTTGTTGTTAGTCTAACTGATGTTTTAACAGTATAATCAAAGTACAACAAACAATTACTTTCAGTCTCAGGTTACAATTATACTAACGCTTATATTCCAGATTAATTATTGATAATTCCCCTTAATAATATAATTACAATTATTACACACCAGCTTTCTAGCATCCACCCCTTTCTCTGGTGTTACATTCACCCTTCCAACGTGCTGTTAGGATGAACTGTAAGCATTCCCCGTTCTTCACCAGGAGTATGATGTTGTTGGTGGGAGTTTCCTCCTTCTCATTCCTGGGTATGCTAACAGTTATTTTTGCTCAATTCCACCCTTCTGGTAGTCCACATACCATGCGCAGTTGGTACTGAGTTCAGCAAAGATGCTGCAAACCCTCCTATGGATGAGGACTGAGCAATGGGTCTTCTTGGAGGCATTCACCCTCCCCTAACTGGCCTCGCCTCACGATAACCTGGACAGGTCTGTGGGTGGCCTGCAGCTTTTCACTTCACTGTATAGCCACTATTCCGTTTGCCAAGGCCTTAATTTTATAGCCAGTCTGATTTGCCCCAGTAACATCATCATTATGATGACAAAAATGACAACTGTGGCATGTAAATCTAGGTTCAAAGTGCATGTAGCTGTAGAAAGACCTTCCTAGGAAGGATTCCCAATCATGAGTAGTGCCTTGCCTCTTCTATTACCTTAGCAGCTTGTGATATCTTTGTTACTGTGATGTACTGTTAATTTCTGTCCTGGTAGCCAGACTACCTGTTTAATTGCTGCAGTAGCCTTAGGGTATTCTAAAACATCTTGTAAATGCGTAAAACTTACCCCTAAAGGCACCAGATTTATCTCGTCAAATAATTCCGGTTTCAACGATTTCTGTAAAATCAGAGTAACTTCTAAGGATTTTGTATCATTAAAATCACTTTCTTCAATGTAGGTTATATTACAAAATCACATATTATCAGTCACTTTCTGTATTAAAATGAAGGTTAACCATGGTGTGTGCACATACAGTGTATGCACAGAGTTGGATCCCACATACAAAGTTATAGGCTGATTAGAAAGAGGATGAATGATGTTTAAGTCCAATTTATTAAGTCAGAATCACCTGGTGGCTGCAGGTGAAGGTCTTTGGAGATATATCTTGCAGGCTGATTTGCGCTTTGGTGACATCCTTTGAGCAAATTATTCAGAAAGTTCCATCTAGTTCGATAACTCAGCAATCTTGATGCTTGGTGCAAGCCTCAGAGGGACTGAGGTTACTACAGGAAATATGGAGGTTAGGTACCCTGAGGGAGTGTGTGGACTTGAGCATGTATGGCCCTGCTGTTTGCAATACCTTTTTTTCTAATACTATTGCTGCACGTTTCTAAAATTATCTGAATAGCTCCTATATAACAAAGGAACTTTTAAATCTTATGCACACATGTAATATTTTGATTATCAGTGTATCTTCACAATTCAAGAACCTCTGGTTTTGATCATGTGCTATTTCCTACCTATCAATTTATATACAATCCTTTAAAAATATTCCTTATAGCACACTTTCCAAACAGCGCAGTCTTTCTAATTGCAGTGTTGTAAACCTGCACTTAAAAGCAAGATATCTTTTAACATTCAATTTACTATGGTAAGCATTTCTACACCTTAGCTTCTTGTTGCACTCCAAATATCACATTTTATAAATATACAAATTTACATGCATATATGTATACACACACACACACACACACACACACACACACACATATTGTATTACATATTCAGACATTGACTTCACACGTTAATAATCTATTAAACATGATGACTATTAATTATAGGAGGTATACCCATCCTCACTGAGAGAAGCAAGTTTTCTTCTGTTTGGAGATGGAAACATCTTTAAATTGACTTAGTTGCTGGACTGATAAACACTGAAAAGGTCAAACATTCCTTGATTATGATCAAGCGCAAAGATACACTTTGTTTTCCCTACTTCTGTCCCAGTCACCAGACCACCTCCTCATGGGGCCCGCACGGGCAGATGAGCAGCGTGGCACCATCCAGGGCCATATCAGAGATATCTATCGCACATTTGTAATCTTCATCGTCCGCTAGCGTGGGCTGTGCAGGTGGCAGGTACGTGTGGTTCAGCTCCATTCCCAGGAAGGCTGGGCTGGGTGTTATGTGATCTGGGCTCTCGGCTGTGATCAGAGAAAATTGAGTTAGTGACTCCAAGATGCTGGGGGCTGAGCTGTGCAGCCTCTCGCCTGCTTCCCGTGCTGGAAAAGCGGGACCCCCGGCGGGCTACCAAGACATGTCCAGGGTCCTGGGTGATGGGGGAAGCAGTGAGGGCTGAGGACACAGAGGCAAAAGGACGGGTGGGGAGGTGACCCTTCAGAGTGATGGTTTGGGAGGTGGTGGGAGAAGAATGGGAAAGCCTGACAGAGCTTTCCCTTCTCTGTCTGGGCACTTGCTCCCAAGCTGGGTATGTCCATCCTTATCCTTATGGGGGAACTTCCCATCCCTCCAGCTGGTTGGCCGCAACAGGATCTGTAAGAGCTACCCCAGTCCTGGCTGTGTGCAGATGGGGCCTCTAGTCACATGCTGGGAGTGGGATGGTCTATTTGGGGATGTGACAGGCCTGAGGCTCTGGGAGGGGTCAGGGGAGCCAAGATAGCACTAGCATGTCGTCTTTGTGACTTAGTGTGAGAAAGGATGGGCAGGGAGTGAAGGATGCAGAGCAGAAGCAGGAAGGGGATAGATGCTGGGGGAAAGCAGTGTCCCGGGGCCATTCATTGAGGGCTCCATGAGAGTGTTGCTCTTCCCATATCTCCTAGAAATGGAGCTGGGAGACCGTGGAGAAAAGCTCCTCATGACTTAGCAGCCAAAACTTTTCTCCCCACCCTTTGACTATTGAAATGAAATGTCCATTTATGGATCCAGATTAAATTCAGACCCTTGTTTCCTTCTGTAGTCAAGGCACAAAATGAAGCACCGACTGACAGCTCTTCTGAGCAGCAAGACACTCTCCTTCCCTGAGAAGGAACTATTCTCTTTGCATTGAATGCGGAGGGGATCTGCACTCCAAATTTGTATTCCTTTCCAACTTGAGCCTAAATTTAGATGGGACGAGTTCTTGCCATTAGGCCTACAAGCCATAGATCAACTGAATCATAGAAATGTTGGTGGGAACGACAGGCCTATCTCATCAGCTGTGGTTTTGGATATTCCACATTCATGAAATTTAAACACATTAAATGCAAAGCTGGGGACGTATAGCTGTGGTTGGTCTTTCCAGGATCCTTTTGTCATTGCTCCACACTATCAGGAGCGTCTCAGATCCAGAATATTTCTTGCTTCAGCTCAATTCACAGCAGCAATATAACATTCCTTAATAACAAGCCATGACAAGACAGACAGAGCTACGCCTGCAGTGCCATGCTAGCCCAAGGCTCAGTTTTGCCCGCTGATCCTACCTGCTCAGACACATGGCCTACAAATCAGCTCTTGCCATGATTCTGGTCTTGCATAACAAACTGGAAGGCCAAGTCAGGCAGGGGAGGATGGAAGGACAGACAAGAGCCCTTTTAGAGTCCCCTCCCCGGGCTGTTACCATATTTTATTGTTTTTTTTACTTCTCCCTTCCACAGTCCAAAGTGTTGTTATGTCCCAAACTGCCTTCCCCCTTTTTTTCTCCTGCTCTTTGCCTATATCGTTCGGATATTTCTCATGCATGCTCTGTTGGAGATGGCTAATGTGCCAGCGTGGACTGGTGGAAAATGGGATCACTGTGTGGTTTCACAGATGCCATGTTAGAAGGAATTCCTTCACCACTGGGACCCTGAATGTGGCTGTTGCCATCTCTGGCTTCCTCCCCTTCCATGCTGATTTCCTCATCATTTTTCTGGTGTGTTCTTAAGACAGTAACACTTCCGGCATTGAGAGGTCATTTGAGCTGCTCTTTGTGGTCACATAGCATGGGTCTGTAGCTCCCTTGGCAATGAGAGGTGCTTGTCTGTCTCCTGTCCTTCTTGTAGCTGATGCCACTGGCCATGCCTTGCTCCGGGCTCTCTCCTGCTCTTTCGTAGGACTAGTGCATTTCCCATGTGCTTCTGACATGCTGAAAGGCTGACGACTGGCCTTAATCCCCATGTATGTTCTCAGTTTCCTCATTTTTGCTCCACTCATGGTCCTTTCCAGCATCATCTTGTTCTCTGAGGTCTGACATTGTTCTGAGTGCTGTTGGCTGGGAAGATTTTCATGTAAGTACTTTTCCCTCTTCTTCACTGTTCCAGTCACTGCTCAGAACTTTCTCTAGCCTGTGACCTACTTTGGTTTAACCCACCGATGTATTTGTCCTGCCAGCTCTGTCAAAAGCAACATCAACCCCTTTATTTACATCTTAGTCAGAAGCTACAAGGAATGGATCTTCATCGGCATGTCTGGTCACCTCCTAACCATCTCTGAGGTGGTGACAGATTCATCATGTTTCTGCGTATTTGTGGCCTAGCACTACAGGTGTCTTAGTGTTATTTCTGCATGAAGGCATCATGGGTGAGAGGACAGTGGGAGGCCACCTGCCCTGTCCCTGTACCCCATGGACCCTGTAGCCACCCTGTGAGGTAATTCAGGAGGAACTGTGGCACGAAGTAAACGCAAGATGGCACTCCGGTTTCCTGCTCTCCATGGATACTGCAAGGGTAGATCGTGGGACTTCAGACCCTTGTCCCTTTCCTTCATTGGCCTGTACCCTTGCTGACATTTCATCCTCGACTTAGTGAGGTATGGTGGGCTCTGTGGTTCCTCACGTGTCTCAGTTCATGTACAGTTATCACGCTCCTTCCTATTCCCAGACTTTCTCCTTCTCCATAGCTCCTGTTCAGCTCCAAATGAAAATCTCCATATCTTACCCTTGATTATCCCAGTGGCCTCCTTGTAAAACTAGTCATACGGTCCATTCTCTGCATTTGGCAGCCTCTATTCTTCTAAGCTAATTTGTCAGCCACATCCTAGCTTCCTGAAGACAAGCAAAACCACAATGGTCACCACAACCACCCTAATTAGACTTTGGCGGGGGTCTGGCTTCCAATTTGCAGAGTCAGTAGTGAAAAAACATCTTTAGTGCATCATTCTTGGATGTGGAACTTAAGGTGGGGATGGACCAGGGACCCAGGACCAGTCTGGGAGCAGGCATACGTGTATGTGCGTCTGTAATACTCTGTATCAGCAAAGCCACGAGAATTTGTGAATGAAGCCTTCCAGTCATTCTTCAGATATCTTAACCATCCAGAAATGAAATACTCCGGCTGTCTTACAAAATCGTTACATGCATATACATCTGATTTCTTAGAAGTTACGTGTCTGTTCCTGAGAGACTATTGTGTGCCGACTTCAAGGGTTTTTTTATTATTTGAAGGCTAAATATAGCATTCTGAATCATCTTGACTTGTACTGGAATGTTTCGCAATAATGATCTGCTGGAGTGGGAAGGAGGCAGGCTATTCCCTAGCCACCAATTGCCTGGGCAGGCTGGCTGAAATGGATGTGACCTGTAGCCTCAACCCCAGTTTCAACTCAGAAATGATTACATACATCTCCCTTCAGCCACTCAGCTGGGATATATAGATAAATATATATCAACTAACAGAAAGACTGGGAATTCCCTGCTGCATATGGGAAGGACAGCTGAAAACATCACTGTCTTTTCAAATTAGTACACTGAGTTCATAAAGAAATGGTCATTTTTTTTCTAAGATTTAGTAAATCTTACTAGACATTAGTTGGGGATGTGGCATGAACTTGTTTTCTGCCTTTCTGTTTTTGTTAATTTTCTTAGTTTATTTGATGAAATGCACATGAAGGGGAAACCTGGTTAATTTGAATCTTTGGTGTTTTGAGATTCTCCACAGAGCATTTTTTTTTACAGTAAAGGATGGGATTTCTCTAGCTCGACTTAAAAAAACCTTAAATGCTCCTTAAGTTTTCCAGGGAGGCTCTCTCTAGAGTCAGTGGAGAGAGGATTCATAGAAGGTGGTTTATTCTGTGGGGAATCTAACACAGACAGGAACCTATAGAATTGCCTATTTTTCTTCAGTATTTGAGAGGGAACCACCAGCTAAGACAAACCTAAGGGATGTAGTGAGGTCTCAACAGCCAGTGCTCCTTGTCCTGTGTGTCACCCAGTGACCCTGGCCAGGTCCTGGACTACACACATTTTGGTGCTGGGGAATGCATGGGGTGAGGGTGGAAGTGGATGAAATTAGCTATTTTCCCTTTCCATGAGGCTGTGCGTTGAGTGTTGTTGTATTAAATGTCTAGCATTTCAGACAGGCCAGTGTTAGCATCACGCCTGTCTTGTGCGTGTTTTCTTCAAATATTGAAGCCTGGGGTGTGACCAGGTCTTCTCAAGATGACCTGCACAGTGAGCTGCCCTCACGTTTTGCTCTTCTCCCTTGCATGACAGCATTTTCTCTCTTACTGCATCTGTTGGGCCCATTTACTGTTTTGAAATTTCCATGCTGGCTTTTGGCCACTGGCAGAGGACACTGTGGTTTCTTCTTCTAGCAGCTGTGCCAGCTTCATCTCTTAGCCTCTCAGCCCAGCTCTGTTAACCTTCCCTTATGTTGTTGTCCACTGCTCTCTTACTCTTGCTTCTTGTGGGCTTTCCCAGTATTTTACTGGTTTTAGCATTCCAGAATTTTTCCTTGCGGTACTGACATATCCACAGTGGAAGACCAAGGAGGGGGCTCCTCTGCTCTCTCTTTATCCATCCAAAAGTTTAGGTTTCTTCTGTAGTCAGAGGAGAGATGCAGGCCCTCCAGGAGGCACAGGTGCACCTCCAAGCATTTTCCTAACAAAAAGATGCAGAAATTTGTTGGCGTAGAGAAGAATCAACCAGTCTGGAGTGAACTATATGCCATGAGAACTCCCATCACTGGTTCACAAGTCACAAAAAGATGCTTTTTATTGCATGTCCTATTCTGTGGAGTTTGGCCTTTTCAGCTGTTCTCCTTTAGTCTGAGGAGAGCAGAAGCAGTAAGGAGCGTTCTTGTGGCACTGTGTATTGCAAAGAAACCCTGAGGCTGCCAGCTAGCCCACCCACTGAAGGGAAAAGCCATGCCTCTGCTGATAGCATCTGGATGGGGTTATGGGGGTGTGATCTGAACAAGAAAACACTAATTATTCCTTGTGGATATTGTCCTGAAGACCCTCCCATGGGTAGCCACAGTCCTGGGTATCTGTGAGACATTGAGAAATTGTCTGTTCCAGTCTGGTTCCTCTGAACCCTCATTTCCCCCCCATGGCGTGTGAGGAGAGAAGGAAAGGACCCCTTTCTATTCTCTCCTCTCATAAGTGATACAGGGCTTGCTCTCCCTCCTGCTCACTCCCTCATTCCCCAGTTCTTCTCCCTGATTGTTCCCCCTACCCAGGATAGACCGGGCCTCTTTGCTTCTCTTTCTCCATCCTTCCCTCTCCTCCCTTTCTATTGAGGTTGGTCCTCACACACCTCTTTCTCCTTAGGTCTCCTTAGGTCGCTGCTCTTGGTTTCCCTTGTGGAAGCCAAGGGCAGCAGACTGCCTGCCTGTCCAGACATCACAGCTGGGAGCATCAGGAGCGAAGTTCGTGTTTGGAGTACAGCAAAGAAAAGAACATATTCCCTGCAAAGCAAATAGATCAGGTGATCAAAATAGTGCTCAGAGAAGCAGGCAAAACCATTGGAAAACACTAGGATTTGCTCAGCCCCTTAGTTATAGCACAGTTCACCGCTCCCCAGCTGCTTCAACGGAGTCGCTGCACAGTGCTAGGGGTTTCTCAGGGCAGAGGTTTACATTAACTTGCTCCGGTTGCACCTGCACGATTCTTACCCTGGGGAAACCCCAAATAAAAGCAAAAATGTATTTGGACAAGTTTCAGTGAGAAAAATGCCTGGGAAGTTAGAGATGTTGAGATGCTGCTGTGCAGTTTATGGATACAGACTCTGGGATGGGTCTTACTGAATTAGAGAGAAGCATAGCTCTTCTGCCTGCAAAAATTTGAGTTACTGGAAAGACAACAACAGCAGCTGAAATTCATGCGGCAATTCTCTTTAATTGCAGAAGCTGGGAAGTACCAATCTGTAGATCAGTGCTGATTCACACTCACTGGGAGAATTAAAAGATGAATTAAAAAACTATAGTGTGATGTTTTCCCTCTGGCCCATGGAAATCTGATTTACCAGAAGCTTTTGGAGCTACGGGGAGATAGAGCTGCAATGCAGCTGCATTACTTTTAACACAGCCTGTGAGTCATGCAGGAGGACATTTCTGGCTGATAGTAACATTGCTTTAGAATTAAAAAAGCTACTTTGGATTGATCTTTGTAGGGACTGAAGGGTAAACCTTGCAGTAGTGGTGGTTTGGAGCTAGCAATGCATATTCCCATTTAATTTGTTGTCTTTAACCACTGAGACCCTATAACAGGGTGACAATTCCCAGACAGCCCAGGGACATTTCTCTGGAGGCGTGGAATGTCTTACTGGGACATCCTTTGTTTTTCAGCCACTGCCAGAGCAGATGCTGGGAACGTACAAAGGGGGAATTTGGAGTTAGTGAGCCCAAAGGACTTGTAATTGAAAGAACATTTGAGGCAAGTACAGCTAGAGATTTGGAAATGGTAATGGTTACAAGCTTTGACAGCTTGGTTATTCAATTAGACATTTGGAAGCTCAATAGTAAGACGCTTAACTTTTTCTTAGGCTATTTAAACAATCCTGGGTGAAAGGATTGCCCTTTGTTATAAATTATATACTTTTGTTACAACTCTGTTAGAATTGTTTCTAAGTTTGTTATAATTTCGTATAATTTTATGAGTTCTCTTTGATTTCTAGGTAGGTCATAATAAGATGTTTCTGCTGTTAAATAAATCGAATGAGATGAAGACTGCGGTGTGTATGTTTTTGCTGAAATCCTTCCCAGTGGTTCAGTGTGAGTTTCAGTCAGAGGAATTTCAATTAATTAAATTCAGTTCATACATATGTTGCTGTGGTTTGGAATTTTGTCCAGCTGGCTCTGGATATTGCAGAGATGGTAAAAGACTGATTCCAACACGTTTTTTTTCTTTTGTGGATTTGCTATCAGCCTCTCAGTTGTGTGGTTAGAGAAAAAACTAACAGAGTGATCAGGAAAAGGCATGTTGGAAGAAATGAGGAAAGTTATCACGATGTTATATAGAAACAAACAGGCTAGAAAGTAAATCCATGGCATCTTACAGGGATAAGCTGATTAAATCATTTGTGCACTGGTCTTGGGAAAGAAAGGATGACTCATAGAAGAGATGCTTGTGGGGTGATAGCCTATGTTGTTCAGTAAAACCCAAAATAAGATAAATAAATAGCTGTGACAATGACCAGACAAAACACAAATGTTTATAACTAACTAGTGGATTTGCCATAGAGATTATTTCTAGAGCATCACATGACTTAGGAGTGAGGAAAACTTTCTTCAAAAGGTTTTCTTGATGTTGTCGTTTTCTCGCCATTTTTCCAGTAAATGGAAGAAACTCAAGTTAAACATTTAAATTGATGCCAAAAGATGCCTTTAGGGACAACAGCACACTGGGAAATTATTACACTTCACCCCCAGTGTGGCTGTTGCCACTTGAAGAGGAGTTTTACTGTCTCCGAGTCCCTACACCCCCAGCTCAGCAGTACGCTCACTGCTTTCTGTGATTTTCCAGGGAAGCTGGCTGAGAGGGATGCTTCCACAGAAAAAGTGACTTCTTTGTTGCTATGCATTTCCTATCAGTCAGGAAAAAAAAACTCCTTTTTTTTTTTTTTTTTTGCACACACCTTCCATTGTGACTTTATTACAAAGGAACAAAATGAAAAGATTCTCATTTAGTAGAGACTGATAAAGACGCAAGCCCAATTAAACGTATATCCACTACCAGTTTTACGAAGAATCAAAGATTTTGATCCTGAAGTGGCTGCCACCAGGTGAAGTTCAGAGATGGGTGCTAATTCAAATAGTCATTGTTGTTTACTCTAGCTATTTTTGGGTGTCTAGAACTCACACGTAAGGAATTACATTCAGGGATTATGCCCCTCCAGCCTAACACACATAACACGCACATGACCTTGTGTGTGACTGTCCAGCAGGATGGATCTGACAGCCTTCATCAAGTAACAATTTTAAACATTATTTAGAAATAATTTAGGAACTTAGCCAAATAATTACAATAAATGGAGATGCATGTGGGTAGGGCTATAGTAATGAACGGATCCAAACTTTTCTTTTGTTCCTTTCCCAAGGGTCTGGGCATTCAGTAATTCAGTAATTCAGAGGAAGAAGAATCCCATACAGCCAGCTGCACAGAATTTTTTAGAGGAAGGCTTAAGGGCTGTGAAACAGGAAGAATGAAATGGCGCAAACGGAAAGTTTTCCCAGGCACATGCAAGGTCAATGCTAAAATTTTGGTGAGATGAACAAAGGGGGAAATAGGCTGGGAAATCAGCATGCACCGTACCTGGTGGAGGCACTTTTCCAAGGAGCTGGAGTTAGGAGCCCAGCACGGCTCTGCCACTGATGTTCAATGCTGTGGCCTTTTCCCTTGCCCAGCCCAAGTCTGGATATATCACAAGCGGGAAATGACCGGCCTGAAAGAGAAAAGCTGTGTCAACTGGGCAAAGTGGCACGTTCTGGGAAACTGCTGCCCAGCACAGCCTCCTTACACCCCAAGGTTATGCTTTTCCAGTGCCACCGTGCTAAGAAAGAGGGGTCAGGAGGAATTATCCCCACACCAATCTCCGCAAAATCCCAAGCCTGTTAGACTTGGCCTTGCTCTCACTGCCCTGCTTATGAGTTCTTCTACTCCCTCCTTAATCCCCTTTTTATTTTATTTTCTCTCACATCCTCCCTCTAAAAATAAAATGAAGTGGCATAGTGTGGCCCCTTTCCTGGCGATGCTGTAAGCTTGTGACCCAGGGGGAGAGCTAAAATAACTCTCAAAACCAGCCTGTGGCTGGAACAACTTGCAAATTTTGGAATCGCTGGTAGGATGAAAACTGGAGTCTAACAAACCAGATTATGGTATTGAAAGTCTCCTTTGTTCTAGTTTCGTTATTGTTTAAGCAAAAGTTATTTTTTAAAGAATTCAGAGGGGTCCAGGTATCACGTCAAATCATGACAATGGTAACTAATGTCATGAATACTTTACCTCCCATTTTGTTAAAGTCACAGAAAAGCTGCATTTGAAGCAGACAACATCACATCAGCATTCAGTACAACTCTGCTTCCCATGCTTTCCTACTGCCTGTGGAGAAACAGGGACATGCCAACACAAAAATGCTTATAGCAGGTATGGAAGATTGTAGCCCGGGGCGTTTTGATGTGATGTTCTCCCAGTGTGACTGGCATTGCTGATACAGAGACATCAAGATTTACTGCCGGGCCACTCCATCCTGGCTCCCTTGAATGCTTAGGAAAAGCCCCCTTCCTTGCCACGGATGTGGCTGTTCTTCCTTTCTCTTCTCCAAGCTCTAGCCAATGGTTCCTCCCTTTTCCTTCCTCCTGGGCTGCATTTGCCTCCCCTTGGATTTCTACAGTGATTTCTTCTATATTTCTCCTGACCTATTTGTTTAAATACATTGCAGAGTAGAAAGCATGAAACAGGGCAGATCTCCTTGGTACTGAATTAGCTATTTAAAGTAGGGCAAAGAGCTGGCACCGTTGACAAGAGGAGGCTTCTGCCCCACAGAAACCAGGCTTTTAAAGTCATGAGCAATAATCCCCTTTGATGACTCACGCTGTGTCTCTGCAACCTCAAAGCATGGATGAGATGTATGGAAGCAGCTAGCTACCTGCTGTGGCAGCCACCTTGTCTGGAGATCAGAGAAGGAGACCTTACAAGGCTGTGTTGTACTTTGAAGGGTGGATCGCTGGGTGTGGCACATTATATATTCCTCCTCCCCACCCTTCACAAAATATTGGATTGTTAAGCCTGACTATTCAGTTCTTGCAAGTGGGGGAGTGACAGTCAGCGAGCAGCGGGTTGTGATTAATTTAATTTCCCTGGGGTTCTCAGTGGGATATGAGGTCCACTAGGTTTTTGCATAACAGTGATGAGTAGATATGCACACAGACAGGAACCAAAACACATCTCAGGGACATTGCAGTTGGGCACAGAAGAAAACAAGCGAACAAGAAGATGAAAATTTCATGCTAAACATAATGGCCAGTTTGCAAACAACGCACGAAACAGGAAGTGTTTGAAGCAATGAGCAGGTTCGTTTGCAATGTCTGTCTTGTGAGGGTGATTCTTTGGCAAGCTGCTTCCGCTGCTCTCAGAAGTGATGACCAAGCCCTGACGTGTCCGGATATCCAGATGCTGCCACCCACTCCTGTGAGAAACACAGGGGCTGTGGTCCCTGGTCCCATTTAGGTTAGAGCTGAGGAAGGGACAAGGTGTCAGACCCAGTGCAAGGACCGTTGGAGGAACCTTACCATGCAGTTACCTTGTTCCTGGTGGCCAGATGACATCTGGGAGGGTTTTTGCATGGCAGTCTTTTAAAAGTTCATGTGCAAGTCTGACAGAGACAACTGGAGTTTGCAGATCTGGGCCATCAAGATTGTGCAAGGAATCTGCCCTCGCTTGGATCCCCCACGTACCTGGTGAGAGGGAGGCGAGGGCTTGCATTCTTTCCTGCCATTAAAGCACTTGGCTCTTCCCTTTCTCTGTCTTTCCCTTCTCCTCAAATACCTCCTCAACCCTTTTCAGTCCTTAAGGGGCAAACGGCTCCTGCATGCCTTGTTTCCCCTTCCATACTCCTCTTTCAGCTCTTTGTCTTATTTATTCTTAGACCCAAGCTTTTCCCTCCTATCTCTATTTCCCTTGATCTCTTTTCTTTTTGTTTTTGCACCCACCCTAGACGTGGCTTCTCTACTCAGTTTGTACTTATGTTCTTTGGGTTGCAGATGTTGTAGCCCATGAAGCTGGGGAAAGACTGAATGACCAGAGGAGCACAGTACTGGGACAGTGTCACTAATTTTCCCTTCATCTCCTCCCTTTTCCCAGGTGAGTACAAGAGGGCAAGGAAGATAGACCGACATTCCAGCAACATGGTGCTTGATTTGACTACAGTGTCCCCATCTCCTGTGGAGAGCAACCTGGTCTGTGGGGATGGACACAACAGGACTGGAGGCTTTGCAGACCACATCCCTGAAATTGTCATTGATAGCATTACATTGCTTATCTGCCTGTGTGGGCTGTTTGGGAATGGGGCCATCCTCTGGCTCCTTGGTTTCTGCATCAAGAGGAACCCTTTCACCGTCTACTTCCTGAACCTGGCTGTTGCAGATGCCTTTTTTCTCCTCTGTACATCTGTTTTCCTCATAATATATCATGTCCCCATGCTCAGCTGTTTTCAGCCAGAGCTTGTGCATGTGCTCCTGCCATTTCACTCCATGGTTCTGCTCACGTACAGCGCTAGCCTGTATCTCCTCACAGCCATCAGCGTGGAGAGGTGTCTGGGTGTCCTCTGGCCCTTTTGGTGCAGATGTCACCGCCCAAAGCTCTTGTCAGCAGTCGTGTGTGGCCTGCTCTGGGCCCTTGCCTGCGTGCTGTCTGGGCTTGTGTACTTTGTGTGTGATTTGGATCACTGCAAATCCTGCTGGGTGGTTCTTGCAACCTTGTGCTTTCTCAATTTTTTCCTTTTCACTCCCTTTATGGTTCTTTCCAATGTGATCCTGCTCATCAAGCTTAGGCGTAGCTCACGGCAACATCACTCGGGCAGGCTGTACACAGTCGTCTTCCTTGCTGTTTTCTTCTTCCTTCTCTTTGCCATCCCACTCAGTGCCCAGATCTTCCTCAACTTCTTTGTCTATGTTAAGTTTGTCTGGGAGAGCTGCCTGTTGCTGGCATCCATCAACAGCAGCAGCAATCCAGTTATTTATGTCCTAGTTGGGAGCTACAGAAAGTCCAGGTTCAGTGGATCTGTCAAAGTTGCTCTTGAGAAGGTCTTTGAAGATAAGGCAGATCCCCAAATGGTGGGAGAAACCCTTGCAGAGGGAATTGCTGCTTAAACCCCTACAGCATCCACGCAGCTAGGCTGCAGACTGGCATTTGGAGAGGGGCAGCCCAGTCACCACATCCCTTACCAGCATCCATGGGAGCTGAGCCCTCCCCCTGGCTGGATGAACAGGAATGGTGGTAGATAGCAGACTATGTCTCATGGGACACAGCTGGATTCGATGAGATTTCAAAAGGAGCAGGACTGGTTCCAACCTCAAAATTCTTTTAAAATTATTTTAATAAAATTGTCTTCTATGTAATTTAAAGTTGGTTGCAATTTCTACCCTCACTGACCCCATGGGGTGTCCTTGCTTGTTCTCAAAATTACAACTGTCAGAAATTTATGAGAGTGTCCTTACACTGCCCACTAGTTTGTACTGCTGAAATTATGTGGGTTGGAAAGTTATGTGTCATTTGTTTTCCTGTTTCCCGGTGTTAACAGGAATGAACAGCCTTTCATGACCACAATCCTGGGTCCAGGTCTGTAACATGTCTCCTTCCCTGAGCAGAGTTGTCCCAACTGTTCCTGCCCTTCTACTGTATTCTGGGACCTTGGGCTGATATTAAAGTCATGAGCATACATTATCATAATCCTCAAAAGCCCCTGGACCAGAGGAGACGATAGAGAGGGACAGAAATGACATTTTCATCTCCCTCCGGTTTGGTGTCCTCCTGCACCACAGTCTTACAGAGGAAATCCAGCCCAGCCTGGCTGATGTTGCTGACAGCATTAGTCAGCAATCAGATCTTTACCTTCCAAGGGGGGTTTTGAACTGGGGAGCAAAGACAAGCAAAGAGACAAGTGCTTCCTGTGATTAGTACTGTGGCAGGTTGGACAGAGGTATGGACATCTAGGATGCTGTTGGCCATTTGAAAGTGTTATGCTGTGTACCTGGTGAAGAACCCCAGGGAGCAAATAAATAACTGAGGTCTGTAAGCCTTCTGTTGGAAACCAAAATTTTTTGTGACCATGCTCAAGATGTTGCCCGTGAAAGCAGAAGCTAGGAAACTGTGAATAATTCTGCTCCTTCACAGACTGCATGGGTAGATAGGGGAGTGAGTATTATGTTGCACAGCTTTATGCCGGTGTACCTTGAAGCTTTTCTTATCATGACCTCCTGTTTGCAATTGAAAGGATCTGCTTGGGGAAGGGGTGTGAGATTCTGCAGTTAAGGAGACAAAAACACCATCATCCAGGGAGGAAGGATGCTGGCTCAGCCCAGGAGTCTCCAAACACACCATTTCCCACCAGTAACATCCTTTGCTCCCAAGCACAACAGGATTAGTTTGTGTTTCACTTTCACTGCAGCCTGTCTAGGTAGGGCTCCTCTCATCTAACTTCAGCCCTCTAAAAAATCACATGGCCCCGTCTTAGGAAACCATTGTAGGTTTCCTCTACTGCCAAGGGAAAAGAGAGGTATCATTGAAAATCAATCCGTTCCACCAGTTGACACAACTTTTCCTAAGATGGCATGATTCACAGCTTGCAGGTGTTGTTTTTTCATTGCTGACTATAAAGGGAGCGTAGAAGACAACTCAGATGAGACCCTCTAACTTTTAGATGTCTAAAGCCAGGTGAGCTTCATTAATTCACCTCCCTTGAGGAAATGAAAGTTTTTCCTGAAATTCTAGGTAATCTCTCTACTGTCTGCCTCTGCTCTGGTCCATACACAGATCTTGGCTCTCTGATGCACATAGTATCACACTGGTGGAAACTATGTATTTGAAGATCAAGGCATCACTGTGATTGGGGGGGGGTATACAAGTGACAAACCTAGAACTGAATCAGAAATATAAATTTTACAGGGGTGACAGGCTTGTAGTTCAGAGTCCTAAAGACATGCTCTCTGGAAAGATAGGAGAAAAAACAGCTATGGGGAAGATATGAAAAATTTGGGTTTGGGATTGCTTTAAAATGAAATGAAAGAGGAACATGACACAGAGGCTATCTGCTTTTCCCATAGGTCTAGCTTCTGAGAGTCTCTTTTGTTAGTCATTTCCTGTACGAGATCAAGAACAGATTTTATAATGAAACCCTGATACTTTCACATGCTATGAAATAGTTCTCTGTTTGCAAGAATTGCTGACAACCTAATCTGCTTGGCTAACACTGAGAAAAGCTGTTTGTGAAAGGACCTGAGAGAGATCTTCTGCTGGATGCTGCATGAGCTCACCGAGGCAAGCTTCTCTTCTCTGTGCCCATTTTACAAGTGATAATTCCAAAAATCACCATGTGAAGATCCTGTCATGGGGATGGTGGCTGATCAGCACAAGGCGATGAGATTCTGAAGCAAATCTGCTCCACCAAAGTTCCCCAGGATGTGAGAGGAAAGGTCAGACTTTTCTGGGTGGTGTTTTTTGAGCCTAATCTGTGCCCTCCTGTAATTGGTTCTGAACCTGTTGGCCAATTTGCAGCAAATCTGATAGAGGAAGAGTGACCTCTAGGAAATTAGGACCTATGAATGTTGTGGAAAAAGGTGGGAGGGGAATACTGAAATGAGTGTCTCACAGAGGGGAATCCAGCAGTTTAATAATATTAATTGTAATATTAGACACCTAAGAATCCATATGGGATCTACTTCCCAAACCACTCGCTCTTTTACATCTCTAAGGACAGTCCCTTATTATTATTGCTCTCCTCCAGACCTTTCCTGTCAAAAGCCAGGAAGATAGTATCTCCCTAGCCTTATCTTCACCTCTGTGTGCACTCTTGTACCAAACATGTCATACCTATCTCCCCCAGGTCATGTCTTCTCCATCCCTCGCTGCTCTTTGTGCTCCTCCATGTGGCTTTTCCATGAAGTTGGGGCATGGCTGCAGCAATCTGAAAAGCCTAGTGTGGGGGACAGCACGGTCATTAACATGTTTCTGTATCTTCTTGTCCCTCCAGCTGTGCGAGGGGGAGAAGATGGTGCAATGCAGGTTTCAAAATGAACACAGTGTTCCCTGCTGTGGGAAGAGCTAGCCCTGCCTGCTGGAGTCAATACAGTGGGATGGCATATAACAGGACTTGGCACGAGGGGCTGCTGATGGAGACTGGCTCATATAAGGATGATGACTACAACCGGACTAACTGCGAAGTCACTCATTTGAATGAAGTCCCTGTCACGCTGATCATCTGCCTGTGTGGGCTGGTGGGGAATGGGACTGTCCTCTGGCTCCTCGGCTCCCACATCCGCAGGAACCCCTTCGCTGTCTACATCCTGAGCCTGGCTGCTGCCAACTTCGCCTTCCTTCTCTTCGTGGCTGTCGCCCTTGTGATATTTTATGGCCCGGAGAGCTTTTGTTGCAGACTGGGCTCCCGGGATGTGACAACTCTATTGAACTTCACGATCCTCTTTGCTTTCACCACCAGTCTCTACCTCCTGACAGCCTTCAGTGCCGCGATGTCTTTTTCCATTCTTGTCCCAGCCCACTGGCACTGCCACCGCCCCCAGCATTTGCCAGCCTTTGTGTGTGCCCTGCTCTGGGCCCTCTCCTTCCTGCTGACTGTAACGCTGCATTTCTCACCTACGGTGCTCATAGTCTTCATCCTGAGCTACATCTTATCTGTGCTTCTCTTGATTCTTTCTGGTTTAATCCTATTTGCCCAGGTCTGCTTTTGTTCACGGCAATATTCTCCAGGTAAACTCCATATTATCATTCTGCTCCTTGTCTTCTTCTTCCCCTTCTTCACTGCTGACTTTGGTTACTGGATCTTGCTGAGACTGTTTGATTTTTCTGTTTTTGTCTTTGATACCTCCTTCTCTTTTGCCTGTGTGAACAGCAGTATCAACCCTGTTATTTACTTCCTGGTTGGGAGCTGTACAAAGAGGAAGTTCACAGCCTCTGTTAGAGTTGCTTTCCAGAGGGCTTTTGAAGATGTAGCAGGGCCCCAAAATAGAGGTGAAACTCCTAGAGAAAACACGGTGGAGACAACTGTTTAAATCTCTACAGCATCACCCTGAGAGGAGATACTCTAGGGATGGAGGTGTCCCGTGAGACAGGGCACAACGAGGAAGATGACTTTGGTACAGGTCTGGATGCAACTCTGTGGAGTTAGCTGCAACACAACAAAACTTGCTGAGCAGCATGGAGACTCCTGCCTTGAAGAACACTGGAGAGGGTGGCAAAATAGCCGCTGAAACCTTTGCTTTGAATCTGTCTAACCCAACAGGTCTGAGTTTTCCCTCTTTCAAAAGTGACCTTGCTCTAGCCTGTGCTCTGTTGAAACAGAGCCACGGAGGCTTATGGCTCCTTCTGGTGTGTTTTGGTGAGTTTGTTTAACTGGTGGATGAGAGATTTTTGGCACAACAGTGCAGAATAATTCCTGGGCAAAGCTTTGTGTGTGCATCTCCAGTGGGTGCAGACATGTGCGAAGAATATGTGTAGACCTCACATTCAGCTTTGTTAACAGGCAAGCAGGCATGTGTTTGCAATCGTCCCTGCAAAGCTTTCCCCAAAGTGCATTGCTTCTGGTAACAACACTGTAAATTGAATTTCATCCGCCCATTACGTGGGCTGTCTGTATGAAAGATTTTTGACTGGAACTGCCTGCCCCTTGCCGTCCCTCCCACTTTTCTCTGGGCTGTCCGGATGGTTAGCCTGAGCAAATGCTATTTCGCAACTGTGACCTGAGGTCTGTATCCAGTTCTGGTGTGTCTCTTCCTCATTCAAAAAAACCCAAGAGGAGTATGGTTAAAACAAAACAAACCCGAAAGCACAGCTCTGCCCCCAAACTCTATAAAGACTGGATTTTCAAGGTGAAAGAGGGTATGGGAAGAAGGAAGGAAAATAATGGACTTTTTACGGAGAAGACCTATCTGATGCCATGAGCAATGAATTCCTGTAGCCTAACACAGGCACTCACCAGGTATAAATGGGGAAATGTGCTTTCTGTGCTCCTCAGTCTCTAGCTGAGTTCCTCCCCGCTCCGTGTGTTAGCCCTAGCTATTACAGTGCTGGGTGGTATGCTGGCTCTGATTTGCCCGTGAACTAACCATTACTTTTGAGCTGAATTTCCTTCTTGGTGTGACTTCCCACCAGGCTGCACTAACTTGAACATGAACACAAGGGAAAGGTTGGGAAAATGCAGCTGGCAAGAAGGGATAGGGGCAGAAAATCTGTCAGCTGGGCAGACTGAAGTCAGCTTGAAATGATTAACTAGGGACCCCAGAAACCAGTGACACTGTGGCCTTTGGGACTTCAGGTGGTGATGGAAGTTTATCAGCCCTTTGGTTTTTCCCCCAGCCCAGCCCAGAGCAGCGTGTCACCACACAAGCTAAAATGAAAATCAATCACTTGGCTCTGTACAGATATAGAGCCATGTTAACTAAACACATAAAACTCCCTAATAAAAACAAGAAGCTCAGAAAACAGGAAAACTCCTTGCCTATTGAGGAGATGACATCTGTGTTCTGGAAGGAGATGGATTCGGGCATTTTTGGCACAGGATTCAGTAAAGAAATTCACAGATGGTGTGGTGGGATTCATCTCACTTCATTTAGCTGTCCAAAAGTCCAGCATTTTCCACACAGCTGTGTAGACTTCCTTGACACAGAGGAAGATGGGCACCTTCAGTGACTGACTTGTCTCTGATACTTTGGAGTCCCATTTAGGACAGCATGAATTGCCCTCCAGAGGTACCAATCTCTCTCTCTCTCTCTCTCTCTCTCTCTCTTTCAGCTGTAGAGGTTGTCTGAATAATCAGCTTAGATCAGAGACCTAACTGTGGGTGGCTAAAGACAGATATCGCCTGGTTTTCCTTACCTGCCTTATGGGTCTAGGTGCACAGGTATCTCTAAATTCATCTCCACCATTACCACGTCTCTCCATCAACTCCTGCAGAGGCACCTTTTCTCCCTGTCATCCCTAGTCACAAGCTATTGTTGGGATGTGATAACTCAGAAAATTGTCAATAAAAATATGTAAGCCATTATAGGTTTTGTCAGCCTTGATGCTCACTGTAACCTGAATGGGGGTGAGGGAGTAAATGTACTCCATACTGTCTGCAAGCCAGAAAGGTTGCAGCAGCCTGTAGAAGGATTTGAAAGGCTGGATTTGAATTTCCTGTTTGCACCCTGAAGGCAAGCCATGCTGTAGTACAATATTCTCCTTAACCTGGGTGAGGCAGGTTTCCAGGGCATGTGCTAAGCAGCCAAAGAAGCCGAAGAGAAGCCTGGTAAGCTTGGTTTTGTTGTCAGAGAAGGGAGGTGGTGAAGCTGGTGTAGGTGGCCTAGGTGACTCTGAAGGCAAGACAGTTCCCAGAAAGCAGGAAAGACACAAAGCAGAATGCTGTAGTGTTGGTCCTTCTGCACTCCCCTTGGGATACACTGCCTGGAGGAGGCAGTTTCAGCAGAGCACAGTAACCAAGCCCAGATGCTGAATTTCTTTCCCTCCTCAACTAGGGGCAGAAGAGGGTTTTTTTAAAGGGAAGTTTCAGGCCTTTCATGAATCATAATGAATGGGAGAAGGTGCAGAACATCCCGAGACAGTGTTTTGTTGTTGCAAAGAGATTAAGTTTTGTACTTTTACCAGTAACTCTTTTGCTCCTTTTTCCATCCTTGTAAAAATTAAGCCAGCATGCCCATTAGAAAATTATTGACTGGCTGTGGCTGTACAGGGTGCCTGGTATGAGGTGGATACTGAGCCAGGTGCCTTGATTCATGTAGTATGGGAACCACTGGCCTAGCTGTAGCTGCCCAAAAGTAGCGCTCTCAATCTCTGTGTGATGTCTCAGCTACCTATGCACCAGTGGAGACAGATGAATGATTCCAGAAGGTGACTCTTTCAGTCTACCTAAACACCTGTATGGAAATGGGATGAATCACCCTGGGACGCTCAACCCTTTCCACTGGGTTTAAAGAGCACCCAGGTGACCAGCACAGATAGAACACCTAATTTTAGATGGCTAAAAGCATTGGAAATGAATCCTGCCCTACTTCTCCCATGTTCTCCTTACTAAAATTTCTCTTTTTATATGGATTGACACAGGGATATCTCCAGGCTGTGGCCTGCTCATTCATATTTCTCCATTTCTTCCTAATCTCCTCCAATATCTCCTCTATATTCTCTAGACCTCAGATGGGGGATGACAGGCTCTGAAAATCAGTCGTGAGAGTATGTGCCAACCCCTGAAAAATCCATTGGCTTTATGTTATGCCCTCTTCTAAAGCACAATGACTTTAACCACCTTTCATGCTGTCTGCAAGCCAGAGTGGAGCAACCCCCTGAAAGAACACTTTGGAAAACCAAGCCGACATGTTCCTGAATCCTTCATGCATATTCAAAAGTGCAATGTTCTCCATGAAGCAGGACAGTGAGAGAAGTCAGATTTTTCCAGAAAATGCTTTGCTTGTCTAGACAAACCCACTCCGCCAAGGCTGGGAACGTTCTACATCATTACGTCCTTTCCATCCTTCTCTTCATCAGCCCTTGCAGTTCCAGCCCTCTCCTCAGTTATTTCACTCTGAGAATCTCTGTCATCTCTAAGGAGCAACATCAACCGCATTTTTCCAGGGAGGAATTACAGAAACTGGTAGTTCAAGTGGACTCTTAGGGTTGTCCTCCAAGGGCTTCTTGGAAGATGGCCTCCAGGGGGAGGAGGAAAGGCACTGAAGACAGGATGATGATGCCCAACCAACTCTCTTCACCACCCTCCACAGGAGAGGCTGTCTGGGAAGGGCAGTTTCCTGAGAGCTCAGAAACAGGATACCGAACCTCAGCTACCAGATTTTCTTGTCAGCCTTACCCTAAGCAGAATCGTCTCCTGAGGGAACTTTTCAAAAGTGGGGGATCTCCTGCTGGTAGTGATCTCTGTAAAGGGTAACCAAGTCTGTGTCTGAATATCCTTGGGTAAGTAGAGAGGGGATCAATCGATCTGCATACTGTTTGATATGCTGCCTGGGAAGAGGCCAGAACAAGCTTCACATGAGATTCACGGGGGCTGCAGGTGAGGGTTGAAGTGTGGACTCTCTCACATCTGATCCACACCTGGAGCATCTTGCCTTACCACTTCTGTTACTGTTCCTCCACCTCTTGACTGCTGGCTATGGATAGGATTTGATGAGAATCCTTTCCTGAACAACAGGTTGTAACTCAGAAAGTGTTCACATTCAGGGGAAAAAAACTCTCTCAGCCATGGAAGATGCCTGTTTTGTTTTGAAAAACGACTCTATTAATAAATGCTTCTTAGGTGTTTAATCTTGTTATTATGTTTCTTCAAAGCATGTCTCATTGCCCATGGGTTATACTCTTGCTTCTCTCTTTAGAAACAGCTGCATGTTAGTTACCCTTGGAAATAAGGCAGTGGGAAAAGGATGGACAACTTCCTACTGTGCATGAGGCAACTGAATGGGTGGGCAAATAAAGGCAAAGCTGTGTTTGTGCGGAAAGAAACTGAAGGCTGAGAATTCCAGAAAGAAAACCTGATCTTTCAGGGAAAGCTCTTCAGCATAAGAGAAAGAAAAACAAAGTAGTTGAACCAACAGGGGGCAAGGTACACCTGTCAAAAGTTCATAAGGAGGGTGTGAATGGATGGCAATGTTACTGGGTTGAAGGAAGCCGGTAGGTCTCTTGTGCTTCCTACACTGGCAGGCCTTCAGAAGGGAGGACCATTAGCAAAACTCCCATTGCTTACTCCATCTGTAGTGGTACAAGTGGGAGACACAAGGTCTACCTGAGCAAGTCCCTGTGACAGCCTTGCCAGGGAGAGATACAGAAGAGGTGTTTCTTTGCATACATGCAGCTCCTGAGGGCCAGGCAAGAGAAAAAAGGAAGAATGTGACCAAATGGGGTGCTCAAGGGCAAAAAGGATCACCTGCTGACCCAGTAAGTCCAGCAAATCATGCTTTGACCTCGCTGGGGTGGAGGAACTGTTCCCTAATCCCCACCTTGCTGCAGAGAGAAGGTAAGAGAGGCAGCAGAAATGTAGTTTTGCAGTGATGCCCCTGCCATCTGCAAAAGTGAGGATGTCCCCTGCCAGGTTGTGTTTCCTCCTTGCCTTTCTCAGCAGTCTTCCAATGCTGGGATGCTGCAAAGTCCTTTCTTTCTGGTCTTTCCTCTCTCCTTTCACCTTTGCCTGCCTAAGCTCACTTGTACCCTAAATGGCGCTCCTCTCTTGGTATGGTCAGATGTTCCCAAGGAAAGCATGCATCCCCCTCACCTTTCAGGACCATATGCGGGCAGCTTCACTTCAGTGGTGTGGCCAAACTGCAATCTTTTCACAGCAAGATTCTTCTCACCTAATTGAAAGCATCCCAGACAGATGTTGTCTACTTCCCAGGCCCCTTCCAGGATGAATGAAGAGGTCCTGGTACTGTCAAAAGACAGCTCATCCCAACTATTCCAGATACCTACCTTAGGATGAGATGCATCCTACTCTGGAGGCACCTGTCTTGCCCTTAGACAAGATAGGGTTTCTACAGAATTAGCTGTGATGAGATAATTAAGCATTACAATTTTGGAAAATCATCCACTTTTGAAAGAGTCAGGTTAGCCTGGCCCTGTGTGTTCACCAGTGACAACTTTTTCAGTCAAACCCTGTTGCTGTTGATTCAACAAACCTTTGGGTCAGACAGAAGAGTTACCATGTTGGAAATAAAAAAGGAAAACAAAAATTGATCTACAAATAGAAACAAAATGAGACCTTAGCACTGTGGACTGGCTCCCAGGGTCCTTATTGTTGCTTTGAGCTGTAACTCATCCAAAGTCTGGCACTTCCCTATAGCAAATGATCTTTCTTTAGTGAAAAAGCTAGGGGCTGAGTTTTGTGCCCTTTATAGGTCTAATGTCTTTGATAAAATGCTCTTGGGGCACTGCCAGCCTCAGGCAGTGCTTCTTAGGGTAGATGCTTAAAATGAGCGTCCATCTCTGTAATATCTGTTTTGGGTTCTCTCTTTCCTCCCTGGAACATTCCTTAAGCTCAAAGACCCTGTGGGGATGAATGCTGACAGACCCCTCAAACCTGCCCTCCCTGCAACTCACAGTTAGGAAGTAAATTATAGGGGATGCTACTGTTTATTTAGGCCAATGTGAGAAGCATGTCAGCATGTCATAGGGAAGCCAGGCTGGAAGAAAGGCAGACAGACACCTCTTAATGCTGATGGCTGTGCTGGGAAATTCAAAGGCAAATGCAAAGTCCTGTCCCTGGGGTGGAACAATCCCATGCAACAGGGCAGGCTGGGGCCAGTTCTGCTGAGAAGAACCCTGAGGGTCCTGGTAAACAGCAAGCTGAACAGGAGTCAGCAGAATGCCTTTACAGCAGTGAAGGTCAACAACATCCTGGGTTGTATTAGCAAAAGTGTAGCCATCAAGTCGAGGGAAGGAATTATTCCCCTCTCTTCAGAACCTGTGAGACAAAGCCTGGAGTAGTGTCCAGTTTGGGGCTACCAGTACAAGAGAGACATGGACATACTGGAATGAGTCCAAGATGGTCACAGGGCTGGAGTACATGATGTATAGGAAAGGCTGAGAGAGCTGGGTTTGTGCAGCCTGGAGAGGAGAACGTGAAGAAGAGATCATATTGCTGTCTTCAACTACCTCACGGGAGAGTGTGGAGAAGACAGTTGGACTCTTTCTGGAGATGTACAGTGACAGGATTAGAGGCAATGGGCACAAGCTACAAGGGAAAATTCTCATTAGATAATAGCAAACACTTTTTCCCCGTGAAGGAAATAGGAACCAGAGAGGTTTTGGGGTCTCCATTTTTGGAGAGATTCAAATCTCAGCTGAAAAAGGCCTCAAGCAACCTGCGCTAACTGGACCTACTTTGAGTAGGTGATTGGACCAGAGACCACCAGAGGTCCCTGAATGCCCTATGATGCTATGAGACCCAAGCTGTTGCTGAATGTAAACATAGTCCCATCTATAAAACCATAGGTAGGTAATTAGAAAAAAAAGATCAGTACACTCAGGATTTTGGAGTATATGTTTAGTCATTAAAATAGCTGTGCAGAGGAGGAAGATGAAGACTGTGATGGCCAGGTTCAGGATGTAGTCAGTGAATAAGTTCCTTTTGATGCTGAAGTTGAGGTACAAGAGAATGGCCTCATTCCCCACCAGCCCACACAGGCAGATGAGCAGCGTGGTGCTCCTAAGTTCTACATAATTATGTGAAATATACACCTGGTTCTGCTGATTTCCACATTTCAGGTCATTTTTGGTCATGGGCATGGAGGTATGTTCAGTGGAGTTATTATGAAAACTTTGCTGTGAGCAGACAGAATACAGCAATTGGTGTCTGACTTGCCAGGACCATGCTTCTCTGGTAATTACCTGCCTTGCTTCATGGCACAATGTTTGGGGAATGTTTGGTGAGTCGTGTTGGAGCAGATTCCCTTCTCAGCTTCAGCATCTTACCTTTGTCCAATGTGATTCTCTCTGGCATTATCTTTGGCATTAAATGTCCTGAGTTACACTGCGTTATCTCACTCGTCACCTTGAAATATTCCTTTGCAAAATCAGTGCCTTTTCTGGAGACATAGCTGCCCCCATCTCCCCTTCCAAGTTAAGGTGACAGGGTATCATAGCCTTGACTGAAGTAAGGCAAAGGAGGTTTTACGTTGGCTATCTGAAGCTTCCTATGGCATGCTTTTGTGCCTGTGGACTCACCTGTTGTGGACGTTTTGAAAAATGAAACACGTTTTAAAATCCACTCTCAGTTTTCCTGCAACTCCCCCTCACCCCCCTAGTTAATCTAGTTAAGGAAAGAGTAACATGTGAAGAAATTCCTTTAAGATATTCCTAGAGAGGGAACATTAGACAGAAGATAACCTGTGAGAGCAAGATGGGGAGAACAGGCAAAATATGGAGGGGAAATGGTAGAAGTTGGGGACAAAGAGTGAAGAAAGAGAGCAGCCACTGGAAACTGGTTTCCCAACTGGTGAAGGATGCAAACTGCATTTGCTTGTCTTCTTTTGTCTCTCTCCCATCCTGGGTCCCAAGCTAAGTGGTGATAGGATTTGAGCTGGATCAGGTTCCCTGTACTGTCTCAGTGATTCATAGCGGTTGTCCAGAACCTGAGAAGTCCCAGCAAAGAGGTGGCAATGTGCAGAATACAATGTATAGTCTCCATATGTGACTGTCTGATAACATCTGGAAACATGCCGGGCTCTGCTTTTGAGCTTCCTGAGTAAAAGTCATGAGCTAAAAAACTTTATCCACAAAAACGATGCTGAAAAAGCCCAACCTACTCTTAACTTTGAAGCAGCTCTTCTGCCTTATAAAATAAACCTGTTTAGCAACATTCAAATCTTTCTCATTATTCATTGGTTCTCATTTCTTATTTTTTCTGTTTCCCATTATCAGACACCTGCGACACAAAGCTACAAGTTTGTTTTTTTCCCACTGGTTACTGTCAGCTTGCTCCCTACTCCAGTAATCTACATCTCCCAAACCCCTTTGCCTTACGTGAATAGGGCAAAAAACTGGACGCATTATCAGACAGAGATATTTATTCATAGTCATGGAGGATGGGGAGGAGGTAGAAGAGGGAATTATGTCCTGGTATGAATGATGAACGATGTCTTCATTATATTTTCATTGTGCGAAAGCAGCTCCAGGCCTGGAAAAACAGTCTGAGGGCCTTTTTCAAGCAGGTGTGGAGAACTGCCCTGATAAATAAGCCATGTCCCTGAACTGAGACTGCAACCAGCAAGGAAGATGTCAGCAGTGTCCATCCACTGCATGGGCTGCAGAAACTCAGCACCAGACAGCAGCTTTACTGAACTTCCCTGAAATATAGGGGAAAGAAAGAAGGAGAAAAGACGTGGAAGAAAGAGATACACAGCCTGAGATACAATCTGGAGGAGCAATGCTGGTCAGGCCCCAAAAGAAGACCCATGGGAGAAGATTGTGGGTAGCACATCAGACAGGGATGGTTTCCTGACAGCAGCACAGTCCCTCTGACCTTGCCTCTTAAACGGATGGTGAAATCAGTCACTTGCTTGTTGCCTGGTTATGCCAGTCCATTTGCCAGAGGGGATCATGGGGGCATTGTGCATTTCCCTGCTCATCCTTCATAAGAGACTCTGAGCCTCAAAAGACAAGTTTATTAGGACATGAGTTCAAACAGTGAACTTCTTAAATGAGAGGAATCCCAGGGTGAGACAGAAGTGGTGTAAAAGAAATTTAATTCTCCCTCTGCTGCCTGTGTCCTAGGAAGCCAGATCCTTTCCTCCCATTTTGGTCTCTACTTGGGCACCTCTCGGTGGATTCCTGACTTGCAGCAAATGCTCACAGGGTCTTCCTTGGACCCCAAAGGTCTCCCCTCCTCACAACTCATTCCAGCAGGAACTGAGATGAGACAAGCAGCTTTTCTCCTGCCCAGCTGCAGCCTTTTAAAGGATCACATCACAACACACATAACAAGCTGTAAACAAACACATGAATCAGACAACCAGCCAACATTACTCAGTTGCAACAAGCCACATTTCCTTGGAGCACAGCCTGAAACCAACACCTTGTGCGAACTTTTTGGCCCTAACAGGAGAGCTGGGAACATGTGACTCATAATCCCCCTGCACTATTGAATCCATACTTTTCTCAGAATGATTTAACCTTGAAAATAGAGTATGACAAATTCCCAGTTAAGCTATAAGATCATACTGTCATTTCCTCTCAAACTCTGCAGCCCAACTTTACGTTGCTGTTTGTTTTTCGTTTCATTTGCTGGGAAGGCAGGATAAACTGTGCTGATATACCGCTTAAACCGAAGAACAAGGAAACAAGGACGCTCCCTGTGATCTGTGCCCCTCTCCTGCCATCTAGAGGCACCAACCAGGCAGATATTTGCAAAATCACCACGGGCTATGTGCTGACGTGGTTTATCTTTTAATGCAGCCAGTTACAGCTCCAGGACCTCTGGCCCTGTTTCTGATCAATGGAGTCAATACAGCCCCTGGAGCATGGAGAGTGCTTCACCTGGGCAAATACTGGGATTTCAATGTGGGCTGAACTGCCCTTTAGACTTTCTTTGTGAGGGTATCCTGTTTGGCTTCCAACTGTCTTGCCAGAAGCAATGAGGCTTCCCAGGAACCCTATGCCCGAGTCACTGCCCTTTGAGGATGTCTCAGATGCCCAAGGCCATCTGAAATGGTGTCTGCATCCCACTCAGTGTGAATCTGGGGCTGAATTCCTCCGTTGGTGTCTGCAGTGAAGATATTGACATCAGAGCTGCACATTCTGGGCTTCCTTCATAGTCAGTGGAAATGGATATGGATTACTATAGACAGTTACTTCTAGGACCAGAAGAATTGTGCCCTAAGAGCTCTCATTTCTCTGCTTCACTATAAAGTCAATTTTGCTGACATATGGATATTTGCAAGTAGTTGGCCAAAATTCATCCTTATTGTCTATTGTGAGACTGACGGGACATCTGGCTGCTAGTGGGCTCTGCCCTCTTCCCTGGGCCATTCTTTTTGTTCTTGGCTATTGCCTTTCTTTCTTTCTGACCATGTGTTTTGTGTTAGCGTGATACATTCATCCTTCAAAGACAGCATCTCAATGGGTTTCTCATCACACTCACTAGGATGAGGTTGTTCCTGACAGAGCTGGAATGACCAAAGATGCTCAATGTTGGAGCTGTCAGCACTGCTCATTCTTCGCTCATGTATGTGTATATGAGAGTGGGGGAGAAGGAGGAGGGAGAATGAGGGAGAGGGAGAGAGAAAAGAGGGCAGCACCCAGCAGCACTCTTTTCATAATGACTGAGAGGGACATAACACTGCCTGGTTTGGGGTGTGGAGATTATTATAGCTGAGCTTCCTGCAGCTAAAATACTGGAAATGTCATGGTGCCCATCTGGCCCCATGGACAAGACGAGGGGACTATCCTTTGTATGCTTGGCTTCTTCGCTAAGGGCAAACGGCACTCAGAGTGGGATCCTTGCCATCTGCATCTTCCTCCTGCCACGGTGGTTTCAATAACTGGACAAACCACCTTTGCCTTCATGACATTTTGTATTTTTTCCTCTCCTTCCCCAGATTCCTGTATGTGCTGACTTGATTCACCAGTGGCACTTGCCTGTATCACCTCAGAGCCATTAATGCTGAGAGATGGCTGCTCACTCCTTTCTCTTTCTTGTCCGCCACCTGTCCATCATTTTTCGTACCTGATCTTGGCTCTTTTTTACCTGCAAAATGGGCTGATGTTTCATTTACAGTGATGGTACATACACAAAATGTGAGATGAGGTACCTGGCCACCTCCCTTCTGAATTTCCCTGTTCTTGCTGCCCTCGTGAGCAAAGGTCTCCTTCTCTCCTCAAAGGTTCAGTCTTGACTGAGTGGGATGGGGCAGCTCTCTGACATTGTCCTTCTGCTCTTTCACTGGGGCTGGGCATAGCTTTGTGCCTTCTGACAGCTCTCACAGGCAGATGGGAGACCACTACAGAAATGCCAATTTGGGTTTACCTTCCTCTCTCTCTCTCTCTCTCTCTGCCCACTTATAAGTGTTGACATGCATGGCAGGGGTTTCAGTGTCTTGGAGACCACCCCTCCTCTGACGGGGCCTGAAGTCCAGCAAAGCTGCGATGTGGAGCTGCTTAGCTCTTTCCTCGAAGTGAGCTCTCCCTGGAAGATCTTCATGGTGTACTGAAATTATTGCTGAGTTAGTCTCATAGTTCCCACGGTGTTTTACTTCTAAAGTATGGGCATAGAATATATGAAATATGCTAAAAGAAAAAAGAATCAGAAAACCAAAGTTGTGGCAGTAGCTTCTTCTAGGTCAAACAACAGTTTAGGTCGTTTCTTCTGAAATATATTCAGTTATTGACAAAGAAAACTCTTTAATGAACTGCTTTTAATTTTGCAATGGTATAAATATACACTTCTGTGTTTGCAGCTATGATTTTCCATGCACAGTCAGGAGGCGTGTCTGGAAAGTATCAAGGAAACAAGAACCCTGTGCACAGTGAAATGCCATGGCTGGGTCCTCGGAGAAATGCCACACAATTGGTATTCAAGCTTAGTGCCATTCTTGCTACAATGCTTGTCAGCAGATAATGCTGCAAGTCCACCCCCCTTGGCAGATGGAGGAGAATATTCCCACACAAACATGCCATTTTGTGCATATACACTGAAGCCAGCATTTTCCTTTACTGACAACTGCTTTTCTTTTCTTGTGCCTCTTAGAACATCACAGTTCCCCTTTACCACTGGGTATTTTTGGAGCTTTAAATACTTTCATGGCAATGGTTCTTGAGAAGGGGAGGTGGGAAGTCTTTGGTGAACACTGGTGAATCTTACATTGAAGGAAAACACTGAACAGGAAATGGAGACTGTCTTTTTCCAGGAAATACACCAGGCAGCTTGGTCAATGTCCCAGTCAAGGTCATGTCTCCCAGCTGTCTGAGCATGCACCCCTTCCCACGCAGAGGACAGTTTCTGCCTCTGGCCTGCTCTGCGAGGCAGTCCCAACCCTGTGCTCTGTAGGCACCTGCTTCACAGGAGACAAGAATGAAGGGGGAGTGCTTTGTAGAGCTGGGAGGATGGGAAGGTCCTGCTAGACAGGAGGAAGTTACGTGTGTTTGCAGACCAGCACTGGAGCAGCAGCCAGTTTTGGGTGGCATTCATGTGTGGAGGTGATTATGGCCCCTGTACTTTCTTCCCAGGAGCCCAATGCCTGAGCGTCAATGTTATGTGCAGGCCAGTGTCTTGGGGCCCCTCTGCCATCAGCACGGGGCTCTGCTCTTTCACCTATCCCTGACCCACTCCCTGATGCAATGGGAGGAGCTGACCTGCAACCCTTGGGATTTGGACATCCCCCTTGCTGCATGGTAATGCACCTCACCATGCAGACATGTGCCATGTGAAACTGCTCTCAATACAGGCGTGGTGTCTTCCCTAGGGTTTGTATTAGAAGTGAGAGTGAATGAGGGTCCCTACTGCTCTTCTCCAGTGTCGGGCAGACTTTGTGCTGGCATCTGCTTCCCAAGCTTGATGTCTAGGGTTTTTGCCAGTTCAATTAACTCTCTTTGCTCCTGGAGCCCTTCTTAATTCTCCTTACCCCTTTGGTGTTGTTTCTGAGACAGTAATATTAGGGAGCAGTGAGAGCAGGGCTGCTCCATGAGGCGGTGCAAGCCAGGAGCTGAAGATGACCCCAGGCCAGGCAATGCCCCCACTGATGGGGCAAGTCCCATAGGGTCTGATCTGGGTGAGCAGAGCAGGGTGCTGGTGACAGGGTCCATTCACAGTCCCAGACAAGGCGAGGTGATGAACCAGGTCCAGGGTCCATCCAGGGGGCCCAGAGAGGAGCAGCAGGAGATGTGGACAGAGACAAGAATGAAAACAATACAACAATACGGGCCCAAACTGTCACAGTTACTTGTGATTTCTTGAATTTACAGGAGAACGTACTATATGAAACAAGCTTTATTTCTATGAGCTCACTAAGTAAAAAAAAAACCCAACGAGCAAACTAGCAAACAAGGGGTTAATCCCTTCTCTGTAGACTAGCATAACTTGTTAATTCTCTAGTTACTTATTTCGCTAGTTTGTTGATTCATTAACTTGATAATTTAATATCACATCTATTTTGTTTATGAGCAAAATAGTTACCTATCTGATGGAGAGAGTGCTCATCCTTCCTCCTCTGTCATGATGTGGGTGTCCCCTGAATTGCACTGGGAAGCATGAGAACTTCAGCCATCCAGCTGCTGGTGAGTCCTCTTTAAAGGCTGTTAGGATGAAGTGAAGTATTTGTACCTTCCAGCTCGGAAAGTTTGGTCTATACCATCCCTGTTGGTTGTTTTGGTCACTGGGCAAGGATTTACTTAACTCCAAAGAGTTTTGGTCTTATCAGGTGTTAGCAAGCAGTTACTTATAAAATGGCAAGGATAGTGGACCTCATTCTTTTTTGTCCTTGAGTATCTGACGTACGTGTGGCTCTTGCTTTAGCCTAATAGTGCTGCTCACAGCATACATCAGGCCTCAGCATGAGCTGTGTGTTAGGGCCCAAAGACTGAGCAGGAGTCAACTGAACACAAGTGCTGTCCAGGAGATCTGGGGGAAGGTTCAAAACAGCTCTGGGGACTTTCTCATACAGCCGGTCACTGCCCGTGGAAATCACAGCCGTGGGGTGCTAAGGGTGCCGGATGTGTGCGAGAGGCCCAGACCCTGCCTGCCGAGCTCAAGGGAGAAAGACCCCGGGACATCTTCTTCACAGGGGTGTGTGCGCAGCCAAGGAGGTGCCAGAGGTGCAGAGCCGGGCAGACCACAAGAGACGGCCTGCAAACTGACCCCCGGCCGTGCTGCTGGGGCCGGGGCCTGCCTGCAGTGAGCCAGCCCAGCCGCTCACCTGCTCTTCACACCAGCAAAGGGGGGCTGCAGCGGAGAACCCTGTGCCGGGGCAGCAGGGTGGGCACAGGGAGCAGCTCTCGCAGCAGACGCTGCTCCCTGGGCCCGAGGGAGGTGACCGCTGACCAAATGCTGACCCAGCTGCATTTCTGCTTCCTGCTGGCAGGGTTCCCCTCCATTCTTGCTCAGCCTTTCACTTCAGCACAGGGACAGCAGGAAGAGGCAATCCCCCTCTGGTGGTCCACCACCACCACCACCACCACCATGTGTTGGCATTGCCGCTTTCACCCTGCCTGAAAACTTGCTTCCCCGAGTTGGCCAAAGCTCCACCAGAGCCTTCCTGTGAATGTGGCTCACTTCTCCTGAGTGAGAGAGTCCCAAGAAGACCACAAGGGCTTGTTTGCTGGCAGAAGAAAGCCAAAGTTTATTAGGCGAGGACCAGGACCGTGGCGGAGGTTGCAAAGGGTAATACAGGCAGTGCTTGGAGACCAAGTCCAGCAGAGCAGCACTATGCCAGGCTTGTGGCCCTGTCCCCACACCCAGCTTTGGTCACCTCCCTGGCAGCAAGAGGGCCACAGCCATGGCGTGGGGCTCTCCGTCTCCTCCCGGGCTGCCTGTGGAGATCAGCATCTCCACTCCTGCCTTGCCAGCAGGGATCTACACAGTGGTCTCCACAGCAGTGTCACTGGGGCCTTGACTGCCCTCCTCACATGTTGCTTTCTCTGCAAACACTCGCCGGAAGGCCACTTTCACAGAGCCCTGCAACCGGCGCTGACGGCAGCTCCCGACAAGGAAGTAAATGACAGGGTTGATGCTACTGTTCAGAGATGCCAGCAAGAAAGACAGATTTTCAGGAAATAATTCTTTTGAATAAGCAACCCTGAGTATTATTTCTACACTGTAAGGAAACCCAAAGGCAAAGAAGAAGAGGATGTTGAGCAAGATCGCAACAAACAGTCTCCCAGGGTGACGCCTCTGTGAGCCATATCGAAGTTTGATGAGCAGGATCAGGTTGGAAACCAACACCAGTGATGAGAAAATGGTTGAAACTGCAGTGGCTATGCCTTTAAATGCGTTCTGACAGGTTAATTCTTGAAGACAACTACAGGTAAGAGACATTAACGAAGTAAAGAGTACAGAAGTAGCCCAATGAACACAACACACAATGCCTGACAAATGCTTTGGGCGGTAGCATCGGTACCAGATTGGAAAGAGGACAGAGATACACCGCTCCATGCTCATGGCTGTCAGGAGACCCAGGCTGGTAAGATAAAAGAAGTAGTACAGAAGTGCACCTGCCAAAAAAAAAAGATAGAAGACAAGAATATAATTCTGAAGATGAGAACAGATTGCTTTGAGGTAAAGATTTACCAATATAATCAGAAAAGATAGAAGAAGCACGGAGAAGTCAGCAACAGCCAAATTCAGGATGTAGACGGTGAAGGGGCTCTTCTTCATGTGAAAGCCCAGGAACCACACAACCATCCCATTCCCCACTAGTCCACATAGAGAAATCCCCATACAGACCCCTGCAAAGATCATTAATCCAGAATGTCTCACTGAGCATAAAATTTCAGTATTTTCCATAAAGTCTGTGTATCCTGTGGCTGTGTAGCTCAGAGAAAGGGCTGTTGTGTTGGTGTCCACCATGGTGAAGCCCCTGCTGTCAGTGTCGTCTTGTCCCTCTCCCCTCTCCCGCCACCTCCTAGGAGAGACAAGGAAGGAGAGAGGAGATCAGGAGCATCAGCACTCCCAGCACTCGCCTTCCCTCCCCACTGCCCCACGCCAAGCCCTGGGCTGGGGCGGGAAGGACCACCTCCCCCTGCGAGTGACTGGGAAAGGCCTGGAGAGAGCCTGTCTTGGGGCAGCAGGGAGAGGTGGAGACAGGCTGCAGGTCCAGGGCAAGAGACATCTGGGAGAAAAAGAGAGACAGAGAGCGGTGGGGACGGGGTGGAATCGCTGCAAATAGGGGATGTCAAAAAGGAGGGGTCAGGGAGAAGGGGAGAGCATGGGAGAGACCAACTTGCCCCGGAGCAGGAGTGGGCACTGAGGACAAAACCCCACTGAGCAAAGCTTCCCTTCCTCCCACCCATGCCTCGCACCCCAGCAGAGAGCCTGGGGACGACCTTGCTACTGCCTCCCCAGCACCCCCCATCACTCCAGTCCCCTCCCTGGCCAGCAGGCATTGCTCACATGCCCGTCCCCGGCCTCCTACCTCCTGGCACTCCTCAGAAATGCCTGCTCCCCCCCGGGAGCACCAGCACATGGGGCGGGGGGGCCTCTGCCGTGCCAGCACCCCCCAGGAGAAATGGGCAGCTCACGGCAGCCAAGGCCACCCAGCTCTGCTTCTGCCTCCTCCCTGGCACACGAGATGAAAACCGCCGGCCACAGATCACTTTGCATGAGCAGCAGACTCTCCTCACAATCTCATCACACCACTGACAACTTCCCCTCACATGTCCTATGTCCAGTGATCTTGTCAGTAAAAGTTGGCCACATCACCCCCTTCCTCTTCTCTATCCTTCTTCCAGCTTCATCTCTCCATGTTGGGGACTTCTGGGTTTAGCTGTGCCCTAATCGGTGCTGGAAACCTTTCCCAATTCTGTCCTGGGTCACTTTGCCTCCAGACAGTGACTTTTCCTTAATGTGTGGAAAAACAATGAATGTACAACACGTAACTTGTGTATAGTCACCATAGGTTAAGGATAACTCTTTGGATACGGAGGAAGAGAAAGGGGCATGCTGCCAATTAGGGACAATGCTGCCTGAACTGTTCATGCACAAAGTGGGAGGTATGTAAGGGGAATATTGTCCCAGACAGTGAAGTCTTGGGGTCAGATTTGCAGAGTAACATGTTTTTCTGTTACTTCCCAGCATCACCACATGACTGCACAGGGAAAGTTGTCTGTCAATGCACAAGGGTACATAAATCACTCTCAGCTGTGCATCCTTGCAATCATACTGTTGCACGGCCAACCTCACAGCCTGCATGGAAAACCTTGGCATGGAAGATGGTGAAGAAGGAGACATGGTGAAAGGAGGAGGGGTGAGCACCAGCTGATCTAGCAAAAGAGGGTTGGGGAAAAAGGAAAGGAGGGAAGCATGGAAAGATTCTGTAAGGAGTGCAGAGAATGGAGAGCTGGACAGGAAGTCAGAGAAATGCTGCAACAACAGGCAAGTGCCAGGGAGGAGAGGTGACCTTCATGGCAGCTCCTGGTAAGACAGAGAGTGAAAAAAAGGGCCAAGGCTGGGAACCAAAAGCTTTCTCAAAAACATAAGAGTGTGGGGACTTGCATGGCACTATGAAAGGGGAGTGGAAAGAAGAAGATGGAAATATACACGAAAGTGGAAGAAAAGCAAGCAGTGAAGATGTCAGTCTCTGATGCTGAGGGATAAGATTGTGAGACAGGAACCACTTGTAGATAAAAACACACTTGTGGCGCTGTGTACTCTACAAAACATAACCTCAGAGGAGGCACATGCATGCCAGATGTGATTAGAGGCAGTGAACAAACTCTTGTGCTTTGGTGTGTCTGAACTCTGGTGACATCCCACAGCAAGGTGAGACTAAGCCAGTGCTCTGCCTTATTTGGCTGCTGTTGAGGAGCCAATGTTGGCATCCCAAGGAAGGGAGCGGGTGTGTGGTGTTGCCTGGGGCGGGGATTGGTATGATGGGGAGTGATTCTGCATGTGAGGAATGATGGGAAGTAAAAAGGAGCATTAAGGCGATGGGCCATATGATGGACTCCTGAGGGGGTTCTGCTGGTCCTTCCCCACTGTTGAGGGACACTGGCTCATCTCCCCTGCTCTCACCTTCCTGCCACCCTCGTGTCCTGCCAAATATCTTCCCCACCATCACCTCTTTCCATGCCAGTGCCCTCACCCTAATACAACTTTCCATGCTTCCCTCCTTTCCTTTATTCCCCATCCCTCTTTCGCTGAATCAGGTGGTGCCCAGTCCTCCTCTTTCATCATGTCTCCTTCTTGTCCTGACCATTCTCCAGGATCAGGCTTTCTCTGGAGCTCTTGTGCTGCAATTCCCAAAAGCAATGCAAGCTGTGAGGATGGCCATGAAATGTGAAAGGTTTCCAGCACCGATTAGGGCACAGCTAAACCCAGAAGTCCCCAACATGGAGAGATGAAGCTGGAAGAAGGATAGAGAAGAGGAAGGGGGTGATGTGGCCAACTTTTACTGACAAGATCACTGGACATAGGACATGTGAGGGGAAGTTGTCAGTGGTGTGATGAGATTGTGAGGAGAGTCTGCTGCTCATGCAAAGTGATCTGTGGCTGGCGGTTTTCATCTCGTGTGCCAGGGAGGAGGCAGAAGCAGAGCTGGGTGGCCTTGGCTGCCGTGAGCTGCCCATTTCTCCTGGGGGGTGCTGGCATGGCAGAGGCCCCCCCGCCCCATGTGCTGGTGCTCCCAGGGGGGAGCAGGCATTTCTGAGGAGTGCCAGGAGGTAGGAGGCCGGGGACGGGCATGTGAGCAATGCCTGCTGGCCAGGGAGGGGTCTGGAGTGGTGGGGGGTGCTGGGGAGGCAGTAGCGAGGTCATCCCCAGGCTCTCTGCTGGGGTGCGAGGCATGGGTGGGAGGAAGGGAAGCTTTGCTCAGTGGGGTTTTGTCCTCAGTGCCCACTCCTGCTCCGGGGCAAGTTGGTCTCTCCCATGCTCTCCCCTTCTCCCTGACCCCTCCTTTTTGACATCCCCTATTTGCAGCGATTCCACCCCGTCCCCACCGCTCTCTGTCTCTCTTTTTCTCCCAGATGTCTCTTGCCCTGGACCTGCAGCCTGTCTCCACCTCTCCCTGCTGCCCCAAGACAGGCTCTCTCCAGGCCTTTCCCAGTCACTCGCAGGGGGAGGTGGTCCTTCCCGCCCCAGCCCAGGGCTTGGCGTGGGGCAGTGGGGAGGGAAGGCGAGTGCTGGGAGTGCTGATGCTCCTGATCTCCTCTCTCCTTCCTTGTCTCTCCTAGGAGGTGGCGGGAGAGGGGAGAGGGACAAGACGACACTGACAGCAGGGGCTTCACCATGGTGGACACCAACACAACAGCCCTTTCTCTGAGCTACACGGCCACAGGATACACAAACTCTCAGAGGACTGCAGAAACTCCGTGCATAAGCGATTACAGGATGGTGATAATTTCAAGTGTCTCTACTGGTATTTCTCTGTGTGGGCTAGTGGGGAATGGGATGGTTGTGTGGTTCCTGGGCTTTCACATGAAGAAGAGCCCCTTCACTGTCTACATTCTGAACCTGGCCATCACCGACTTCTCTTTGCTCCTCTTTCTTCTTGTTATATTATCACTAGACATGGTTATAAAAATCTCTTGTTCTCCATCATATAACTATATCTTTTCCAAATATCTCCTGATGCATCTGTTTCTCTTGTGGTACTTTAACAGCATGTATCTCCTGACAGCAATGAGCATGGAGAGGTGTCTGTCTGTTTTATTCCCAATCTGGTACCGATGCCGTCGCCCAAAGTGCTTGTCTGGAATTGTATGTGGGGTAATCTGGTTTCTTTCTGGACTTTTTGTTTGCTTGGTTTTTCTAGGTTGTTATTCCCCCTTTCGTATGAACTGTCGACATATATTTCTACAACTAGGCATTGTGAATTTCTTCATTTTCTCTTTCTTCCCATTCCTTTCCAACCTGACCCTGTTCATCAGACTTCGATATGGCTCACAGAGGCGTCGCCCTGGGAGACTGTTTGTTGCGATCTTGCTCAATGTGCTCTTCTTCTTTGCCTTTGGGTTTCCTTTAACTGCAGTGATGTTCCTAGATCCTGTGATTGATTTAAACATATTTTACCTTTATATTTCTTACCTGCTGGTGTCTCTGAACAGTAGCATCAACCCTGTCATTTACTTCCTTGTCGGGAGCTGCCGTCAGCGCCGGTTGCAGGGCTCTGTGAAAGTGGCCTTCCGGCGAGTGTTTGCAGAGAAAGCAACATGTGAGGAGGGCAGCCAAGGCCCCGGCGACACTGCTGTGGAGACCACTGTGTAGATCCCTGCTGGCAAGGCAGGAGTGGAGATGCTGATCTCCACAGGCAGCCCGGGAGGAGACGGAGAGCCCCACGCCATGGCTGTGGCCCTCTTGCTGCCAGGGAGGTGACCAAAGCTGGGTGTGGGGACAGGGCCACAAGCCTGGCATAGTGCTGCTCTGCTGGACTTGGTCCCCAAGCACTGCCTGTATTCCCCTTTGCAACCTCCACCACGGTCCTGGTCCTCGCCTAATAAACTTTGGCTTTCTTCTGCCAGCAAACAAGCCCTTGTGGTCTTCTTGGGACTCTCTCGCTCAGGAGAAGTGAGCCACATTCACAGGAAGGCTCTGGTGGAGCTTTGGCCAACTCGGGGAAGCAAGTTTTCAGGCAGGGTGAAAGCGGCAATGCCAACACATGGTGGTGGTGGTGGTGGTGGTGGTGGTGGACCACCAGAGGGGGATTGCCTCTTCCTGCTGTCCCTGTGCTGAAGTGAAAGGCTGAGCAAGAATGGAGGGGAACCCTGCCAGCAGGAAGCAGAAATGCAGCTGGGTCAGCATTTGGTCAGCGGTCACCTCCCTCGGGCCCAGGGAGCAGCGTCTGCTGCGAGAGCTGCTCTCTGTGCCCACCCTGCTGCCCCGGCACGGGGTTCTCCGCTGCAGCCCCCCTTTGCTGGCGTGAAGAGCAGGTGAGCGGCTGGGCTGGCTCACTGCAGGCAGGCCCTGGCCCCAGCAGCACGGCTGGGGGTCAGTTTGCAGGCCGTCTCTTGTGGTCTGCCCGGCTCTGCACCTCTGGCACCTCCTTGGCTGCGCACACACCCCTGTGAAGATGTCCCGGGGTCTTTCTCCCTTGAGCTCGGCAGGCAGGGTCTGGGCCTCTCGCACACATCCAGCACCCTCAGCACCCCACGGCTGTGATTTCCACGGGCAGTGACCGGCTGTATGAGAAAGTCCCCAGAGCTGTTTTGAACCTGCCCCCAGATCACGTCTTTTTCTGATGGTGTGTCCTTGTCAAATTTAAAGCAGGGAAGAAGTATTCCCTCTTCCGCTCCCACAGAAGTGTGCAGCCCTCACTCAGAGGTCTTTGTCTTCTCTCCCCCAGCCTGGGCATGTCCCCCTCACTCTGCAGAGCAGCCCCTGCCAGGGAAGGTGGTGCTCTCCTTTGCCTGCCCTTGTTTCCTGTCTTGGTGCCTTTCCCACTTCTCCCATGGCGCTGCTGTGCTGGGGGGGTGAGGAGGGCCTGCGGCACATGTAGTGTGTGTGCAGCCTCTCGAGATCTCCGTCTTTCCCCAGGAAACACCTCAGAAAGAAGGAGTAAAGGAAAGGAAGGAAGGGAAGGAAAGACAAGTGAGCAGTAAAGATGCAGTCTCCATAAAGCTGATGGATGAGATTCTGTGAGACAAGAATCTCTTGCAGAGAAAAGCTCATTTGCAGCCCTCTGTACTCCACGACATGTAATCTCTGAGGCAACATGTTCATGCCGGGAATGGGATTAGAATCAGTGGATGAAGCCCTTGTTCTCTTGCATGCCGAACATTGGTAAATTCCCATTTTTGATGGTCCCTGGCTCATCTCTCTGGGACAGCAGCACCAACCCGGTCATTTACTTCCTGGGCAGGAGCAACTGTCACCACCGGCTCCATGGCTCTGGGAAAGTCACCTTCTGACAAGCGTTTGCAGAGAAAGCAATGTGCGGAGAAGGAAGCTAAGTGCCCAGAGACACTGCTGCAGAGACTGCTGTATAAATCCCTGCTGGCGAGGAGGTGTGGGAGAGTGGGGCAGCCTGCAGAGGGGACTGAGGGGAGGTGGGCAGCAGTGCTCAGCCCCCAGCGGAGCCAGGGCATCTCCACTGCGGTGGGAGCAGCTCAGCTGGTGATGTGCCCCTTCCGAGCAGGGCTGTGCTGGGGACCAGGGAGCTGGGTGAGAGCGATCCTTGTCTGCACACCATGCCAGTGCCTCTTCTCATTACGTGGTCCCCCCCTTGTGGAAGGGGACATGGTGCACAGAGCATGGCTATGCAGAGCATGCAGAGTGAGGGGAGGAAGAGTGACCCAGGATGTTGGGCATGTCTTTGGGACCCTGAACCTTACAGGGAGTCTTTTCCCTCACTTTGACTTGAGGCCAAGCCTGCAGGACTCCAGTGCATTCTGGCAGCTCCTGGGAGGCCATTCTCAGCAGGGATGAGTTTCATCCTGGCTGTTTTGGGCTTGTATAGAAACATCCTTCAGGCCTGAACACCTAGGGGACCATTCAGCTGGTGCCACGGCTGCTCTGATCAACACACAGGGGTCCTGGAGTGATGCGTGGTGCTTCTGTGTGTGTAGAGAAGAGCACCAATTCCTCACCTACACCCTGAGCCTCTCCATCGCTGTCCCCAGAGGGCTGGAGGGGGAACTCATCTCTCCCAGCTTTCGCCCAAGATGGCCATCTCCAGATGAGTTAGTTGCCCTAGGCTGCCTGTACAGGCAGTGGAGAGAAAGGTGCTTGTAAGGAGCTTTTCCCTTCCCTATGTGGCTGCAGCACACAGCTCCTGCTGAGCCATCAGCCCCCCTCCTGTCCCTGTGCCAAATCTCTTCCCCACCACCGTCTCGCCCCACACTGGGGATGCCTCGCTCCCCTTACGCAGTGCCATGCAAGGCCTCTCACCCTAGTGCTTCTGAGAAAGCTTTCAGCTCCCAGCCACAGCACCTTATCTCACTGTCTTCCCAGTAGCTGCTGGGAGGGTCACCTCTCTTCCTGGCACTGGCACTTGCCTGTTGCTGCAGGGCTGAAAGGGCATTTCTCTGCCTCTCCATCCAGCTCTCCAGACTTTCTATTTTTTTTTTGGCTCCTGCCCTCAATCCTTCCCTCCTTTGTTTCTCCCTTACTCTTTCTGGGTTGGCTGGTGCGTGGATCTGATTAACACTAAAACAGTTTGTGAGCAAGTGAAGGGCTGGATTTAAAAGGAATGGATCTAAATCTGATTTTTTGAAATTAAGTTGAAGGCAGAGAAAGAAGGGAAAATGTCTGCACCAGAACATTCAAAGAACTAACAGGGGTCAAAACTTTTCTTTTTTGTTTGTTTTAATTCTACGGAGTAACAGTATTCCTGAAGTCATTTCACAGAATCACAGAATGGCTGAGGTTGGAAGGGAGCTCAGGAGATCATCTAGTCCAACCCCCCTGCTCAAGCAGGGTCACCTAGAGCACATTGCACAGGATTGTGTCCAGGTGGGTTTTGAAAATCTCCAGAGAAGGAGACTCCACAACCTCTCTGGGCAACCTGTTCCAGTGCTCTGTCACCCTCACAGTGAAGAAGTTTTTCCTCATGTTCAGATGGAACTGTCTGTGTTTCAGTTTGTGCCCGTTGCCTCGCATCCTGTCACTGGGCACCACTGAAAAGAGTCTGGTCCCATCCTCTTGACATCCTCCCTTCAGATACTTGTACACGTTAGAGATAAGATCTCCTCTCAGCCTTCTCTTCTCCAAGCTGAACAGGCCCAGACCTCTCAGCCTTTCCTCATAAGAGAGATGCTCCAATCCCCTAATCATCTCTGTAGCCCTTCGCTGGACTTGCTCCAGCAGTGCCACATCCCTCTTGTACTGGGGAGCCCAGAACTGGACGCAGTACTCCAGATGTGGCCTCAGCAGGGCTGAGTAGAGGGGGAGAATCACCTCCCTCCACCTGCTGGCAACACTCTTCCTGATGCACCCCAGGATATCATTGGCCTTCTTGGCCACAAGGGCACATTGCTGCCTCATGCTTAACTTGGTGTCCACCAGCACTCCCAGATCCTTCTCCGCAGAGCTGCTTTCCAGCAGGTCAGCCCCCAACCTGTACTGGTGCGTGGGGTTATTCCTCCCCAGGTGCAGGACCCTGCAGTTGCCTTTGTTGAACTTCAGGAGGTTCCTCTCCGCCCACCTCTCCAGCCTCTCCAGGTCTCTCTGAATGGCAGCACAGCCCTCTGGCGTATCAGCCACTCCTCCCAGTCTTGTATCATCAGCAAACTTGCTGAGGGTGCACTCTGTCCCTTCATCCAGGTCATTGATGAAGAAGTTCTAGAGCTAGAGCTAGAGCTAGAGCTTCATGTCAGTTAACAAGGTTTGGAGAAGCCCTTTGACAGTTGATTATAATATTGCTTTAGCAGAGATTTCACTAGAAACCATGAGACCTCTCTGCTGTTCTCCTTCTATATCCAGTTGTTCTTTTGGCTCCAGTGACTGCGTTTCCTGGATCTCCGTGGTTGTAGTGGGATCCTAGGCACCTGGCACACCTACACTGTGAGGACCCAAAGTCCGGTGACCTAAATCCTACCCTTAGCTTTTACCAAGACTAAAGATAAATCCTTCCCACCCTAAATACTTTACATTTATTTTATCTCTAAATGAAGTTTTCTTGAACAATACAAGAGAAGAGAAAATGACCATAACTAGTAGAAACGTTGCTGTTTCTTGTGATAGTCTCGGGGGGGATTTGTAGGTTTAGGTAATACCTCTGCACCTTGCTGGAGCTCACACAAATGCAGTTCACATGAAAGCCTTGCTCTTGTGTGGACCAAGGCAGCCTTAAGAAGCTGTGACCAACAGCCAGGTGTTTACCCAAGCACAAATGTCTGATGAGGTCAGGAGCATGGCACGGGAGGAGCACTTGAGGCCTGGAGTTTATTAAGCACAGGATGGACTGAGGCCGGTATGGTAAAGGTGGAACACGAAGAGCCATCTTGGGACCCAGATCAAACATGTTACAGGGTGGAATTGGGTAACGGGGATGCTATAAATTGTTTGCATGACAAAAGATCCACTTGGGCAGGCCAGCTGCAGGGGAATATGCCAAGCATGCTAAATCCTCATATGTAGTTCATTGAATCACATAGGGACTGGTCCTGCTCCCTCTGAAATCACTGCAGGACATGTTATTCCCTTGCCAAAGAGCAAGTGCAGCTGTGTAGTACCAGACTGGCACGGCTGGAGTTAGCTCTTTTCAAATAACATTGGCTTTTTTTTTGTCCTCTTTCAGCCCACACTGAATCTTTCAGCAAAGATTTTTCCTGTGTCTTACATAAAAAAATATTTACCTGGTCCAGTCCCCATTTCCTTTTCCTTTTGTTTTCCCTTTATTTCTTTTCATTATGATTTGCCTTATATTTAGGGTTCTCTTTGACAGTAGTTTTAATAGTATTCCCTCCACGACACATTGTATGATGAGTGTTCTTGGTTCTTCTCAGATCCCTTTTCTTTGTCAGGAACTTCCCACAAAAATGGGTGATGCATATGTTGCTACTCTAATGCAAAGCACAGCTATAATGGAAACACATCCTAAGGCAGTTCCAGAAAATGCATAATGGACTGAGAAAATCAGATGGATTTTCAGATGGAGAAAATATATTACCAAATATGCATGAGATCCATGAAGAGCAGAGAACACCACCACCACCACCACCACCAAATCTCACAATTAAGTGGGTGCTAATATTCATCTGATTACCAGGACAGAAAAAATCTATACAAAATAGGAATCTCTGTCAGCTAAAAACTTTTTTTTTTTGCCCTGTTTGTCTTCTGAACTTTCTTTCCATGAGTCATTTCCTCTACACAGAGAAGATTAGAAGTCAAGAGCATGGCTGAATGCCCTAAAACTTGCTCCATGTTCAGACAAAACCAGACTTTGTGAGCTCAATTCTCCTTCAGTTTGAGCTGGTGTAGAGCGGCCTCTCCATGAAAAGTCCTGAGAGATGTTGAGGGGACAAATTCCAGCTATCATGCAGCTGGGAAATACTAGATTTCCCAGTGACAAGGTTGCTTAAGGGATGGGAGAGGAAGGGGAAAAGCAGGGACAGAAACACCAGCAAGGAAAGCTTTGTAAGGAGTCCTTGCCTCTGACAGAGACAGGTTTGAGCTGCAGGGATCGATTCACTATGTCAGAATATGACAAAAATCATCAGTTCTTTTTAAAATCGTTGGACAAATGTGTCCCTAATTCCTCTTTGCATATGTATAATTTGTACAAGGGTTCTAATTTTCATGCTAACAAATGTGTTTGGACTGCACTCTGTCTACAACAGGTAAAAATGGTTTTTGATAGTATCTGCCTACTGAGATATATCTATTTACGCGAGGCAATGGGCACAAACTGAAACACAGACAGTTCCATCTGAACATGAGGAAAAACTTCTTCACTGTGAGGGTGACAGAGCACTGGAACAGGTTGCCCAGAGAGGTTGTGGAGTCTCCTTCTCTGGAGATTTTCAAAACCCGCCTGGACACAATCCTGTGCAACGTGCTCTAGGTGACCCTGCTTGAGCAGGGGGGTTGGCCTAGATGATCTCCAGGGGTCCCTTCCAACCTCAGCCATTCTGTGATTCTGTGATTTCCTGTTAGAGATCAGTTTCAAAAGAACGGTAATCCTGACAAGCTCGGAAGCCATCTAGTGTTCAGAAAACGTAAGGTTAAGTTGGTGTCCAACCTTGCACAGCCTAGAAAGGACAACCCCTGATAGGATTTGGCTGCTTTTCCTGGAAAGGGCGTTCTGAATGTGGGTAGCCAAGAGCAACCTTCCAGTAAGAATTACGATGAGTTCTTGAGATATACAGGGAGTGTGTGGCCAGTCCACTTTAGGCCAGTTTCCATAAGGATGCAATACAGACTGCAGGGTTTCTTGGGGAAAAATGTGAAGGACTGCTGGCCCAAGTCTCTGCTTCTTTCTTTGTTTACTGCTCCACTGCCTCTCTCCCTCCCTCACCCTCCAGCACTCTCCTCCCTGCTCTTCCATATCCTTGTATCCTTATGCAGCTGATAAAAATCCCCAGGAAGGGAGAAGCAGCAGCTCATAACAGTCCAGATTCCTGACCAGTTAACTGCCAGGGCAGATGTACTCGCACTTTACTAAGCTGAACGGGAAAAGCAGAAAAATAGTATCTGTACTTTTAAGTTTCGCGTAATTGTGTCATCTTAAGTAGCATTAGCATATTACTTCCCCTCTCAGATCACATCTGTTCTTTTAAGAAGAAAGAGAGTGAATGGCCTGTTGGGGATTACCTCTGACATGACGGATGACATGGAAAGTGTACAAGAGACCATGCAGTCAGCTTTGGCCCCAGCTCTCTATTTGGCTGAATTTCTTGCATTAACCCTATCAGCCCATTTTACTGCAGGGATGTGTCACACTACTTGAGAGTCATGCTCAGAGTGAGATGATGTCCTTGACAGGTCGATCCTGCCTGTATTCTCCCTGTGATCCTCCAGAAGATGTTCTGGATTACTTCTGGCCAGGTTTTCACAGGGCCCTCACAGGTCTTTGGAGCAGATTGCAGGAGAAAGGGGACTGTCTGCTGTGTGCCTTCCTTAGCTGCCCCCGCAGGCTCTTGTGTGTCTGATAGAGCCTCACTGCCTCCCCAGCTTGCTGTTGTTTTACAGGAGTGCTTCTGGCCTGCAAGGGGGATTGGCTCTACCCAGCAACCTTTCCCAGCAAATCAGGTGGTCGACCCACTGCACCTCCTGCTACCTCCTTTGCAAGGTCAGGGCTAGCCAGGTTCTCTCCTATCTCTAGTTGCTTCTTTGGGATGGGAATTTGTCAGTCTTCCCTTCTCTCTGCCCTGAGGAACTTCCTACACAGTCCTGTGCCCCACAGATGGTGGGAGTTTTGTGGCAGCAGGGGGACTCTCTTCGTTATTCCCTTAGGATTCCTTCCTTTGAACTCTGACACACTCACATCCCTTTTCTCATTTGTATTCCCACAGCCTGCACCCTGCCTCACCCTGAATCTCTTCCTTTTTCAGGGAGAGCTTTCAGTTTGTGGCTGGAGGGAGGTTGGTGTGTTCCTTCTGGTAAGCAGGGACAGCATCCAGGCAGACACCTGGGGGAAAGCACTCAAGCAGAGGAGAACATATATCCCCATATAGCTCTCCCTTCCTTCAATACATTGTGGTCATTCTTTCTTCCACGATTCTTTTAGAAAACCTTTTTTTTTTTTTTTCCAAAAATAAATGTTGAGGGGTGGGGAGAGATCCCTTATATGGTTTATTGCCAAAAATAATTGTTTTTGAGATTATTTTTGACCAGACACTTTTGACAATATGTGATCTATGCAATGGCTTTAGGAGCAAGAAAGTTGATGGAGAAGGAGCTGAGATTTTTGCTCTCAATTAGCGTGAAGGCTGAAAGCAAGAAGCAAACAAAGACCAGGCTGATACATTTTAAAAAGGTGTTTAATAAATTTAGCACCCAAGGACAGTGACAGTAAGCAGAGATAGAAGGCTATGCAGCCTGCTTCTCATGCCATGTTGTGCAGGAGTCTAAATGAACAAAGGGCATTTGAATATGGGCTTAATGTAGGGAACTAGCAACATGGCTTGGGATAACCCTAAATTAAAGCCTTATATTCACTTTCCCCCCCCCCGATTTCTAGAGTCCAATGGTTTAAAGGAATCTTCATAGTCTTCCTCTCTCTTTCCTTTTGTCTCCAATGCAGAAGGTGTTCAGGCAAAAGAAGGGATGAATTTAAGAGGACATAGTTATTGTTTTGTGGATTTCCCATTCATCTTTGTCATCTGCTGAATCTTCAAGGATTGGCCAGCCTGGAAGGGTGAGCCGAATCCTCCGATCCCTGTAGCTGCCCACGATGAAGTAAATAACTGGATTGAGGCTGCTATTGATGCAGGACAGCACAAAACCAATCTCTGGGGAGTAGAGAAATTTATAGCCCCAGAAGTCAAAGAGGATCAGGACACTCAGCGGAACAGCAAAAATGAGGAAGAAGAGGACGGTGAGCATAATCACAGTGAAGAGCCTGCCTGTTTGGAGGTGCTGGGAGCTGCACTTGACTTTGAGGAAGAGGGTGAGGCTGAATACCAGCATGAGGGGCGTGCAGAAGAGGAAGTCCAGGACTCCAATGGTGATGAGGAGTATGTGGCAGTTGCTAGAGGGGTGAACAGTGCAAGACATGTACCCCAGCATGTTCAGCAGCAGCGAGAGGCTCCAGAGCAGGCCAGAGATGATGCTGGACAAGTGCTTTGGGCGATGGCTTCGGCACCAGATGGGACAGAAGACAGACAGGCACCTCTCGATGCTGATGGCTGTCAGGAGATACAAGCCAGTCCCGTACGTGAAAAGATCCAGGAGGAGGAATATCCCAGACTGCACTCCCACATCGAACTGCATCAGGTACTGAACTGTTTCGATGGCAATGCAGAGCAGGTAGCCAAAGTCAGCGGCAGCCAGGTTCAGGATGTAGACAGTGAAGCGGTTCCTCCGGATGCAGAAGCCGAGGTACCACAGGACCATGCCATTTCCCACCATGCCAGAGGCAGAGCTGATGAGGCAGAAGCTCTCCATGAACTTGAGGAGATCATATGATGGCTCTGCCTTTTGCACAGTCCCACTGTAATTAGTCCCTTCAGCCAGGCTTGAACTGCTTTGGAAGGAGAGCATTATGAACTGATCAGTCACTATGAAATAACCAAAATGGAGAAAGTTTCTTCTTCTCTCTGTTTCTGCAAGAGACAGAGGGGAATTTAGTGACTGATACACTGCTTTTATACTTACAGCCTTGTGGCCTGGGACAGCTATCGCTCACGGAGTATGCATGGCTGATGTCTGGGAAGGTAACGGCAAGGTGCTACATATTGAGGAGAAGGCAAAATCATGCAGAAATTTGGAGAGGTTGAAGCAGGAAGACAGGGTGAGACAGTTGAACAGAGTTAAAAAAAAAGAAGCAGAAGAAAACATTGCTACTTATAGAGAGGGAGGAGCAGGAGATGAGGAGGGGGTAACTCTACACAGTGATCGTGTGTGTGTGAATGTCTGTGAGAGAGGACATGAAGATGGAACAGCAGAGACAGAGAACATCCCAAAGCATTAATGATGGCAAGGAAATGCTGAACCTTTCCCAGAAATGCTTACCTTCCTGCCCCAGTGCATCGGAATTGACTGCTCAGAGAAGCTGGGACCTGGCATCAGCTCTAGTGTCTTTCTCTTGGTTTCTGATTCATCCCATGGATCTTCTGGGAAACATTTTCTGTGAAAAAGACAAGGAAGTTCTTTCAGTCTGCAGATTCAGTTTCTGTCTCCTGTGGTGTAATGAAGCAGGTGTTGTCAGGAAGGAGTGTTTTCACTGTACTGAGGAGGCTGGGACGAAGTCAGCGGCAGATGAGAATGGGGCTCTTTCATGTTGTGAGGCAGTTTCCTATTTCTGCTCTACTTCTCTGGTTGCTTTTACAGTAGGTGGGGAGAAAATTACCTGCCAGGGATTCCATTCCCAGGGATGCTGTGGGATTTTGCATGCATCTGTGAAAGACTCTTGGTGTGTTTGTACTCTGGCCAAATGCTGTTATAAAGGAGATGTACAAATGAGCAGTCAGTAGAGATTGCGGGAAGTTTTCAGAGTAACTGTATTCTGTTTTGTTTTTTCTTTCTTGGAATATGAGAATCAGTTGGAATGGGATTATTCCAGAGCAGGATGTCCCTTCTTCCAATGTTTCCTTCAAAAATCACTTCCTGTGCAATGTCTCGCCCCAAATCCTGCCAAGACCCCCAAAAGAGAAACGGCTTGTCTGCTGCGCGTGGGGTGGGAAAGGGAGATCAGACATTGAGGCCTTCACAGCCTGGGTGCTAGGCATCAATAATCCTCTTTGGGCATTATCAGCCTTTGCCTGCCTCCCCTGAATGCTTCTGGGCCTCCCTTTGACAACATGTGTAAAAAGGTGCCTATTTCTTTCTCCTGCAGATAGGAGGAGTCTCCCCAAACTGCACAGGGCTCTAACAGCATTTGATGACTCGTCGTTCACCTCTGGCCCCAGAGAATTAAAGTATTTTAGCAGCTTGACCTGAAGGGGACTTTAGAAAAATAGTAAACACAGCAATTTATTCGCAGTAATACAACAGAAACCCTGCAGACAAGAAGTATGCTTGTTGTGTGCCACTTACTTACAAAATGAAGAGGAAGAAAAGAGTTTTAACAATGTGATTGTGCAAGCTTCAAAATGGGCAGGTGTTGGCTCCAGAGGGATAAATCTCACTCAGACTTCGGGTATCATGTGGTGAAGCAGCAAAGGTCTCTCTCTCTGCCTCTACAGTCAGGAATTGTCTTTGATTAGACAAATTAGACCTATTTTGTGATATTGTGACTTAGTCTGTGACCTGACTTAGTCTGATCTTAAACTCTGGTTGATTTGATCTAAGAGAGATGACAAAAAGTCCTTTATATACAGCTTCTTGCCTCTGGACATTTACTTTGAAGTGCTTTCTTTTTCTGGCCATGGTAGGGATGGGCAACTGCTTTTGAGGGTTAAGCTTCTAAAGCAGGGAGAAGTAGGCATAAAGTGGTGTTTCTGTAATGTCTCTTAAGACTCACTAACAAGGCCTACCAAAGCCTGCTTGCACTGTTGTGTCTCCTGCATCCTTTGTGCACGATTCTAAATTGTGGGATACGAGACATCACTTGGCTCTGAGTTGGTGCAAGACGTAAATGGTCAAAAAGGTAGCTGTTTGAAGTTGCTCGCCCCTCCTTCTGCCCCCTACTTAACTGACCTTACTCCCTTTCTCCAAACAGGGCATAGCCTTCTCTTCCTAGCTGCCTCCCCTTCTTTCCTGTGTCAGGAAGCAACATCTCCATGAAAGGTGCAAGACAGGTAATTTGGCAGCTGATGCTGGGGAGGGTCATGAGGGGAAGGCTGCTACTTTTGTTTGATGTTTGAGGTAGGCTGAGGTGAGGGAGAGAAGAGGGTTGACTGCAGTAGGAGCTCCTGGAGTTGAGAAGGAAGTAGCTGTGGGAAAGGAAGGGTGGGGATAACTACTGAGGGCAGAGGCTTGGGAAAGGGAAGCAAATCAAGTCTTTTTAGAGTTTTTCTCTGACCCTTCTGCATGTGGTGAAAATTGGACTGCTCTGAAACACACATATGCACCTACAGATTCCTTCCTCCAGGCCTCAACCACATTGCAGAAATACCAACAGTACCATGAGTGCCTTATGTTGCAATCAGTGAGAAAATAAAGACTATTTCAAACGCTGGTGTCTAGGAGCTCTTGTGATGAGTGGAATCAGGTTTGCTGCCCTCAGGGCGGCAGGTGTCCCTTGCAGGCACCTCATGCCACTGGTACATGGACTATGTTGAGGAACACACTCAGCACTAACATCCTTGGCTGCCTGTCTCCTTTCAACCGTCCCCAGGAAAGCAGAAATGTGTTTTTTTTTCAGGGCGCTGGTGGCCCCTGAGGAATGCATTCTTCTTAGCCATGACCACTGACCTTCTAGAGTGCTCTGTGTCCTGGCATCTTCCCAGAGAGATACTGAGCAATTCAGAGGACAAACATAGCTCACTTGCTGAGGGCATGCTCCATGGTAGGCTGGGCTGGCTATCTTAATGTTAGTTCAGGGCAGAAAATTCTGCACGTGATCCCTATTCCTTGCAGTCGTCCTATCACCGACTTCTCTTGCACCACAAGAAATATATTGCAAATACGTGGCAGATGTCACCTCTGAGAATGCTTGTCTCTTACTGTCAATGATTGAGAAGGTCTACGATGGTGGCTTATATGCAAGCATCACCTTTTACATGTCCAAAGTTGGATGAGATGAAAAGGGTGTGTTCACACTAAATGCCACGTCTTCTTGATGGGTATGTTTAAAGGACAAACTATCAGGATGGGAAGTTTTTTAACAGTTTACATCCTATAGGTTTTCATCACTTGATGGCTTCTTCTGAACACAGTAATGCTTATTCTTTGATACAGTTGTTTTTTCTTAAAAAAAAAACAAACTTTCAACATTCTATATAATAAGGGATATGAGTTTCAGTTCTCCCAATGATAAAATCATTACAGATATTAAAAGGAAAACATTTCTAACATGGTTTCTGATAAATGGATGCCCCTTTGCCCTCACCAGTAGAAGCTAGAAGAAAGAAAATCCTGCTAAAAATAGTTGATGACATAGACCAAATCTGAATCAACTCTATGTACATTGCAGAAAAATAGCATTAATAATTAAAGAATAATAGAAATGGAACTCAGATTTTAGCTTTCAGAGTCTGTAAACAGGAAGCAACAAGCAACCATGGGCATTATTAGGGTGAACCACTGCTTTTTAGGTGGTGCTTTTCAATATTAATAAAAAGGCAAATGCACAGAAAGTAGAGAATACGTACTAGAAGAATGTGGCAGCCTCCCTTTAGGAGAATATTTGCAGAAGAAAGCATGAAGAGGAAATCTGTAAAGTTTCTTAAAGAAAACTACCTGTTTTTCACTTTTCCATCAATTTAGGTTAAAAGGTCTATTGCACTAGGTGAAAGTATTACATGGTCTGATATGATAATATTTCAAATAATCCTGTCTTGCATTTCAGTGGACAGGGTTTCTGAAGAGAAAGTTGTTACAAATTGCGGCATTTATTTACCTTTCTTCTGTTTCTTAGTTTTTTCTTATTATTGAATTTACACCTGTTGGTACATCAAGAAATTTTAGAGGCCATGGGTTCTTACTGTCTGTCATTTTTAAAGGAAGAAAGAGCAACCCAATGCATACTGTATTAAGATGCAGATACTTTCTCCTGTGCTGGAGGAAGCTAAAATAGCACACAACTCCAGCCCTGAACTTCTCTGAAATGCAAAGAAGAGGGAATGTGCAGCTCAGCACACACAGTTACAAGGTAGTTGGTAGGGACTGGAGCGGTATGAAATCCTCCCCGGTTAACAGAAGAAAGGGACTTCTAGAACACGAATTGTTTGATCATTTGAAATGTTCACATTAGAAAACAAAGAATCATACAATGTACCAGCCACAAAAGGTTGCATGTGCTGCTGAGATACAGCTATTTAAAGGTGAGGAACATGGACTCTTCTTCCAGGAATTTTGATGCTGATTTCAATGGGAGGAGGATGGATCCCACCTTGTCTTCAGAAACCTAGGTAAAAAAGTGACTGAGAATGTATGAATGTCAGTTTTATTGTGCTCTGAAAGACAGAGATTTATTGGGTGAGCCGAAAACTCTGGATGGAATTCCTTTCATGAAATGCAGACATCAAGAAGTTTCACCTAATCAAATTAAAATCATTTAATGGCCATTGAAAAGAAGTAGGCACTTTCAATGTGATCTTGAAGGCGAAAACTAACACAGGTCAGAGGAATTCTGTGGCAGAGGTGCTTATTTGTTTCCATTGATTACAGGTGGAACTTAAGATAACTAACTAAAGGGCAGAGGTCTATAGTGAAGACATCTAAGGTTAGGTGAGAGGAACTACACCCAGTATTTCAGAGTTCTTCGATTCTGTAAACTGTCAGCCCTCAACTCCAGAGTACAGCCATCATGTTAGGCACAGCAGGGTATTAAGAGGACATACTTATTGTTTCGTGGGTTTCCCGTTCATCTTTGTCATCTGCCGAATCTTTAAAGGCCCTCTGGAAGGCCAGCCTGAGGTTGAGCCGAATCCTCCGATCCCTGTAGCTGCCCACGATGAAGTAAATAACTGGATTGAGGCTGCTATTGACGCAGGACAGCACAAAACCAATCTCTGGGGAGTAGAGAAATTTATAGCCCCAGAAGTCAAAGAGGATCAGGACACTCAGCGGAACAGCAAAAATGAGGAAGAAGAGGACGGTGAGCATAATCACGGTGAAGAGCCTGCCTGTTTGGAGGTGCTGGGAGCTGCACTTGACTTTGAGGAAGAGGGTGAGGCTGAATACCAGCATGAGGGGCGTGCAGAAGAGGAAGTCCAGGACTCCAATGGTGATGAGGAGTATGTGGCAGTTGCTAGAGGGGCGAACAGTGCAAGAAATGTACCCCAGCATGTTCAGCAGCAGCGAGAGGCTCCAGAGCAGGCCAGAGATGATGCTGGACAAGTGCTTTGGGCGATGGCTTCGGCACCAGATGGGACAGAGGACAGACAGGCACCTCTCAATGCTGATGGCTGTCAGGAGATACAAGCCAGTTCCGTACGTGAAAAGATCCAGGAAGAGGAATATCCCAAACTGCACTCCCACATTGAACTGCATCAGGTACTGAACTGTTTCGATGGCGATGCAGAGCAGGTAGCCAAAGTCAGCGGCAGCCAGGTTCAGGATGTAGACAGTGAAGCGGTTCCTCCGGATGCGGAAGCCAAGGTACCACAGGACCATGCCATTTCCCACCATGCCACAGGCAGAGCTGATGAGGCAGAAGCTCTCCATGAACTTGAGGAGAGCATATGACGGCTCTGCCTTTTGCACAGTCCCACTGTAATTAGCTCCATGAGCCAGGCTGGTTGTATTTGGAAGGAAGGTTGATGTAGTTTTAGCACTCATTATGAGGGCTTCACTGTGAAATACTGATCTGTCACTGTCTCTGATTTCACACAGACCTGTAAGCAGAGAGGACAGAGGTGGTAGCTTGTGTGACTTTCTCTCATGATCATCTGGTGGTGTTTGCAATGCCTTTCCAGCTCTTTGTAGCCAGAGGTAGATTCAGGAAAGGATTGCTGTGTTTGGACTTGGAGCCCAGAGCTTTTATGTGTCATTTAAAACACCGTATCTGAGGCCAAATTGTGTGTGGCATGTAGGAAAAGCTAGATTACAACGTATGTGTCTCTTTTTGAACTTATTTCTTGAGGCTCCTTTTACAGCCAGTGGTGGGAAACAAGTAGGCTAAAATAAAGCAATGTTAGCTCAGATTGATCATACCCGAAAAGTTCCTCATTTTCTTGTCTTAATAAAAAGGGAACCCAGGGATATTAGCTCAGATATAATTGTCTTTGCTTCATATAGCTAGGATTAGGTGAGATGAATATTGTCAAAAGTGTATGAAAGTTGTAGACAATCAACATACAAATTTAGGCAGCTTTAAATCAGACCGAGTTTTTCCTATCCATACTCCCAGAAAACATGGCCGAGTAGTCATAATAGCTGGTAGTTTCTTATGTTGATGGCTGATTTCTATTTTAATGAAATGTAGTTTAATGTGATTGGTTTGGCCTCTGGAGCCTTATGTATAGATAATAATTCAGTCTGACAAAGTCAGGCCTTACTAATTTCTTTCTCAGAATTTTTAAGCACCATGTGTAGGAAAAAGTGTCTGACCCTCACATGACATTGGAATTATGGCTTAAATAACTGTTTCACACCGTTCTGTCAATTCACCCTGCTTCCTCCCCCATGATACTGGAATTTGAATGAGAATCTTGCCCCCCAAAAAAAACCCAAAACCAAAGGTCCAGAAATAAAATTCACTCCATTTTTGTGCAATGAGGTCAAACTGTGTGACTCTTTCCTACTCGCCCTGCCAGCTGTTAATTTGGACATGACAAGATAGAGAAGTGCCATGAAAGACAGCAGGAGATAGTCAAAAAGAAGAGAGAAACAAGTCAAAATAAGGACAGTGGTGAAGAGGTGAATCATGGGATAATCTGACTGACACGAATAGTTCCTTACCCCTTTGTCAAATGCCACAGCAAGTGGGGAGACAGACTACCTGAACGGGTGAAATGTGACAAATTGAAACATTATTGTTTCATCTGAACAGCCCACCCTGTCTCCAGTGCTACATGGAAAGACTACGCAGGTAATCTCCTCGTCCAGCTGATAGCCGGGGCAGTGGGGATAATTTTGCCGCATGAGTCTGTGACAGGCATATACACCGGCAGCGCTTGGTTGAGAATCCAAGTGGAACCATTGCACCTAACTTTATGCATTAAGAATACAAACGTCTCATTGCACTTAGCTTTTAAAGCTACCATTAGAATTAATGGAGGTTTAGGAGCACCTGCAAAGGTAATATTTTGGCCCTAAGATAGGTGTCTTAGGTGTGCACAGTCAGCTGCCTGTCTTTCTCTGCTGACTGCAGACACATCCCATGGTGCTAGCTTCACCTAGTGGCTTAACATCTGGATGGCTAAAGGCAGGTGAGGTGAATTGCACCCTTAATTTCATCACCACAGCTTGCAGGATGTGTCTTTTAGGGTTGACTGAACCCAGGAAACTTCTGGCACTGCGGCATACTCTTTTGTAGGGAGCTAGAAGATTCCATCCTCAGCCATTATGGGACCTCGAGTGTTTTTAACATCAAGCCTTTAGAGCCTGTTAGATCCAAGAAAGAATTTGAGTATGTACTTCTGAAACGGACTAAGGAAAATAAAAAGCATTGTCTCTTTCAGAAAGCAAGGAATGTCTGTTGTAGCATAGTTTGTTTCAGAACAGGTAGGTAAGTCCTGCATGTAACATCTGAGTCCAAACTCACCTTCTGTTTCTTTATCTTAGTAGAGTAGCTTACTGCTTGCCCAACAGCACTCACAAGGCTACCTGCTCCCTGAACATCTGTAGCAAGCCCAGTGAAAATATATGGCCTTATGACAGTGTTCACTTCCTCTCCATCTGGTTGTGGGGTCGCAGCAGATCTCCCACAATGAAAAATTATCAGACCTTGATCCACAGTAGAAAGTACCTGAAGCAGTTGCTAATTCTGTGAACCAAGTCTGCTGTGAGGAGAAAGGAAGACCCGATGGTTAGTGGTTACCCACCCTTTGGAGAATCCAGTTGCAGCACACTCCTCTGCCACAACCTCTCTGTGTGACCTGAAGCAATTTGCTAACTGATTTAAAGAGGACACAACTATTTGAGTGACACCTACCTCTGCCTTTGCCCACTCCAACCTTCTGACCAGGTGCTCACATTAAGAAAGTGGTGGTTTTACCTCCCTGCTGCCATCATCTCCACAAGGCAATTCACCCCACCTGAAATGTGGGTCATCCTCTGGAGGTGCCTCTCTCTCCATTGGCCATTTAGGGAACATCAGGTGATTACGTTTCTAGCTAAGGCATTTCAATCAGATTTCATAATGTTAATAGTATCAGCCTGGGCCATTGATAGTGTACTGTCATGTAGTGTCAAACTGGTTGTAATGGACGCCCTGTGGAGATATGCCGAATCATCAGAAACTTTGCATTCCATATAATGCAAGTGAAGTAACCATCCTATGACTTCCATAGACCATGCAAAAGCAAGTTGAAAAGTCGCTCACAGTTCTCGTATAGCTCTTATAAGACTTTGGTAAACTCCTTTGGTAAGACTCCTGCCTCCAAAGCATATTCAAAACCTGAGTCTACTTCCTTAATGAAACTAATTAATGAAAGCCTGCATCAAATAGCAGCAGTCTAGCTGGTCTTTCTTTCCCTTGAGATTAAACATCCTTCCTGTGGTTTACATGCTGAGTACAGTATAGTTCTTGTGGCAGCTGTTAGTCTGAACAAACTTGACGCCACAAAGACATCTCCTTGTCTGGACACAGAGTTATGCTGTTGTGTTTTCTCAGCTAATCTTAATTGATCATCTAAGACCAAAACTGCTACTGCTTGATCTCTGAAGAATGCCACCTTCTATGACAGATGGGCATTTAGGGCAATGCAATAGCATTTGTTCTTGGAAAAAGATCCCTAGAATGAAGATCTCCTTATCTTGAAGATGATCAAGACAATTGTGTAGCTATAGCCATTTTCTAACCATCAGGAAAGAAAAATATTGGAGCTCCTTTCCCCCAGTTCTTTTTTCTCCTCCCTTCCCTTCACCATCTCTCCAAAATCATGGCAGAAAGCAAGAGACAGAGGGCAATGGCAAAGATCGTTGCAGCCATCCAGGAATTTCTCACCTTCTTGCGGGTTCCTTGGTATTTCAGGGACTATTTGCAGCAACTGCCTGGTGCGGATCTGCTGGTGAAAATTGTCACCTGAATTCTGTGACTGATGGTCCAGATAAAATCCTTGTGCTGTAAAATCAAATCCTGGTGCTGGGCTGTTTAGACACTGTTAAAAAAGCCATGGTCATTTCAATGTGACGTCTGGAGAAACAGCCAATCACTCTCTTGGGGAAGTATCTAGTTTGTTGTATGTGGTCACTTAGATTTCAACCACTTCCCCCTTCCCTCCCAGCACAGAACCTGTCACTGTCATGGCTTAGGAAATGCTTTTTCACTACTTCTCCCTTCTTCAGACAGTCTCACAATATAAAGAACTCAGGAACTGTCTGTCCAAAGTTATAGCTTGATTCTTGCACTGATGCTTTGATTCCCAGCTGCATCCATGAGCAGCTCTAGTTTCACAGACCTTGCAGAAGATGCTCTACTGCTGCTCAGGGTCACACAGATTGAGAAATTGTCAGTCCTCTTCCCTAATGCCTGCTGCTGATTTCACAACCTCCCTCAACACAACTTCTCATTCCCCAAGGGTCCACTGTCACTGCAGAACCTCCCTTAGCATACTCACCACTACCGAGTGTCCTCTTCTGACCTCAAAACCTCTCCCAACACAAGTTGTCACCATACATTGTCCCCTACTATTCACACTACCTGTTCTACTGTAGGGTCTCCTTGAACTCTGTAGCCAGCCTTATGACACCTCAGCAGCCACAATTTTGCAACCTCTCCTAGTGTTACCCTTCAATGCACGATGCCCGCTTCTGATGTCACAAGGTCTTTCAACACAGCTTATCACCCACAGTATTACCTGCCACTTCATACGATCTTTCAGCACAGTCCCTCACCACACCTCAGGCACTTCTGATTTCACAAACTCCATGAAGACAGCCCCTGGCCATGTAGCATCCATTTCAAGTGTCACAACTTACCCCCACACCGTGCCTTGTCCCCATCCTGCCCATCATCAAATTCACAACACACATTCACCATGGCTCTATCAACAACCCCCTTGCCAGTATTCACTATCCAGCTGCAAAAACTCATTCATCTCATCATGCACAGTCCCTCCTTGTCCAAATCACAGCTCCCCAAGCATGACCTGCTGCCATAGTGGTGTCCAGAGCCAGGTGCCAAGGTAAGTGGAATGAAAATGGAGAAAAGACCTTTCTCCTTTCCTGGCACTAAGCACAGCCCTACGGGGAATTATTTTGCAGCAGGAGGTAGCAGCAATTCTTCATTTGGACTTGTGCATCAAGTCACCTCTGGTAGTCCATTTGGCTAGGGAAACAAAAGGACATGAATACGATGCTAGCCAAGTTGCTGCCATGTGTGCCACTGGGTACAGAAAGGGGCAGGCTGACTCATACTAGGTTAGCAGGCCAGATACTATTGACCTGATCTCTGGCTTCTGTCATCTGTTGTTCCTCTTCCTTTCCCAAAGATTGTAAGACTTTGTTTACCTTCTTACCCAATACTCTTGTTTCCTGTAGTGACTACTGTTAACCCTCAATAACCTGCCCAAGACTCCAGGCGACAGTAAAAGGACATTTAAGTTAGGGGACTGTTTTCACCGAGACATTTCTTTACCAGTATTTATTCTCATTAATTGTAGGATTTCTGTTTTCACTCTGTAGATCGCTGGCATTCTGTGCAGAGGAGATGGAGACATTAACTATGTTGCTATCAGGCCATTCCACATTTCCAGAAATTTCAGCAAAACAAAGTAAAGGACAGCAGCTGAGACAATGTCTTTCCTGACATCCGTGAGGCATAAGCTACAAATACACAGTAGAGTTCAGAGCCATGATGAATTTGACTTGGGCCTTGGTTGAGACGATATGCTGATATAAATCAGCATGTCTGTTTGCTTTGTTTGTTTCATTTCATAGGTTCACCTTTGACTGCAGCTGCTCAGGTTAAGAAAGATGGGGCCCATCATGACAGTGAGATTTGTCTGCCCTAAGTTATTTTGTTTAAAAGCTAGATGTCTATTTCACACCTAATCGCATCCTAAAATCAGTTCTGAGGTAGATCAGATGCATCTGCTTCCAGAGACATTCATTTTTTTCTGCAGAAGAGCCTAGAGTGACTAAGTCAGGGTTAAATTTACTGACTTCCATCGGCATTAAATAGGTGACTTCCTCCCTCAGTTTCCCAATTCGTAAATGAAGGATTTTTTTGACTGACTTGGTAATTCACTGACCTCTGTTAAAACATGCAAATTCTTGCAAAAAGGCTTTACTCACTGGATTTCCAGTGATGAAATTTCTGGTGAGATAGGACTTGGAGGGTCATCAAGAGGTCACCCAGGACATCTTCTGTCCCTATAAGAACTTAATCGTAACCACTCCTGAGAGAAATGAGCCCAACCTGTCCTTAAAAGGCTCCTGTGATAGGAATTCTTTACCATCCCTGGAGGATGGTGACACTTCCTACAGCTTGAGGTTTCTTTCTTTTTTTCCTTTAATGAAGATTTCTCTTTTACATGTTTTTTGGAATACACAGAAGTTAAAAAAGGAGAGAAAATATCTAGATTACAAATGGACTGTTTTAGCATTCACAATGCTAGGAAGCCAGAGCAGTGGACCTAATGGCCCTTTACACATGGGAAATCCATACAACTATCAGCTTGGAGTAAGGAAGAACTCTGAGAAGCGTTAGCTGGATAGTTCCATGCATATGCTTGTCCAGTTGAATATTCAGCTACTCCTTTGACTGTTATTTCTTATGGAGAAACCCTGAAATGCCTTTGTGATATCATTATAAAAGCACTGACTGACAACTGTTTCTTTAAAATATATTTACTTAAACTTTTCAGTCAAGACAGAACTCATTCTCCTCCTTTGCCCCTTTCTTTCACGCCTTCCCTTCACTAAGCCTCCACACCTCCCTCCTCCAGCCCCAAGAGCCCTTCAGGTGGAAGATTTCCTGGGAGAGGGTTAAAGATTGGTACTTAAATGGTTTTCTTCTCAGCCCTTTTTGCAGCTGCTGGGGTATGAAAGCATCATTCAGCACATCCAGGTCACATCATCCACACAGCCTATTAAACCACTTCTCACATAGGCAGGAAACATCAAGATACACCTGTGACACACGAAAGCAAGTAATACATTAGGTGGGATTGGATTATACACTAACAGCCACCTCCTAAGCAAGTTTTGGAAGCTTTCCAGAAGCCATTCTATGTTCTTTAAAGGTGCTGTGCTCTAACACATTCATACCAGGGAAGACAGAAGTTGAGGAGATAAAGTTGTACAGCCCTTACACAAAATATTAGATCTCTAAACACAGGTGAGGTAAGTTTTGCAGCTTCTCTGGCTTCTCGCTTTGCTGCGCTTTGCTTTGCTCGCTTTTCTTTCCTCTTCCTTTTCCTTTCTTCTTGCACAAATGTGAAAATACAGAAAGAAACTTCCACTGAAGTTATCAACTGTCTCTAGTTATCTTTGGCTAGAATCATATACAGAGCTAGTTCTATAGCCGCAGATTAGATTGCTTCGATATTATTCTTTTGTTTCCCATAACCACCTGAGATTTTAGGGAAGAATGCATGCAGTAAGGAGATGGTGCAATTTCTCACCCTTTTTGAGATGTTAAGAGTACACATGAGAGTCATTTTATTTTGCAGCTGATTGCATTATGTCATATACCTCAGGTCTACCCCTGCAAAGGCACTTGAAGAGATAAGCCATAACTGGTGGCAATCCTCTACTGAATTAGTCATTCTAGTAATCCTCTTGGAGTCAGCAGTAGGAAACGGGTACCTGCAGCACATGATTCATCACATCTACAAGTAGACTGGTCAGGTGTAATATGTCTAGCTTAGGTACAGGTGCCTACATGACTTAAGTCGATGAGATGAGATCAGACAGATGGGAAGTTTGTTTAAATGCAGTTTGGTGGTGATGGAAAGCAAGATACATAGCTGAGCTGTCTGAATTGTGAATCGGTCCTTTTGTAGGTACACACCTTGTTTTTAGCTCAGGAATTTGCCACCTGCTGGTATTCAGGCATATAGTTTCCCCTGACCATTTCTCTCTTGGTCACTCCTTTCCGGCTGCCTAAATATGGCCCTGCGATTGCTGTGGTATGCTTCCAGTCATGCTCTGGCTTGGATGGAGCCCAGCTATTTCTTTTCGACTGGGTACTGCACAGCCATAAAGGTGTGCTCATTTCATCCCTGTCATTTATTTTGCTGAGAAGTCTACGTCGTTGCTCAGTAGAAGGAAGAGGGGTAGAAAGGATCACGACTTGGTAAGACGAGGGAGAAACTGACCTCACGTTGTTCTTACTGATCCTTCTCCTTGTAGAAATATCTGAAAGGGAACCATCCGTGTAAATTTTACCCTTCTGCTTGAAAAACTTTCATCTAGTGTAAGTACAACTGTAAGCATAGGAAAAGTCCCTAACTTTGCCCACTTCCTCTCTCGGCTTCACTTTGTGGGTTTGAAAGTAATCTTGGCTTTTCTCAGTTTCAGTGTTCCCTGTGGATGCTTGATCACTTCGTGCCTGCACGAGAATTTCTGATTATGCTGCAGATTGAAGTAGTTGGTAGATAACTTGGCTTAACTGAATCATTCCACAGATTTGCTCACAGATCACGAATACAAATGAGAAGCTGGTTGTGGTGTAATTCTGCAGGACTTAAAATGGTGCATTTTAACACCAGCTGACTGGGAATGTTTTGATACTAGAAGGAAGCCCACACAGTGGATATTTTTATTAAAAGAGTGCCTGCTTTTGGCTGACCTTAAACTCTCTGTGAAGAGTTTAATCTGGTGGTTCCCAGACTTCTTTGAGCAAGGGAATTCTGGTGGTCTGGGTGCATAATGGCAAGCTAGAGACGTTACACTCTTTTTAAAGATGTGGGCTACTCATTTATTAGTGACATGTAATGCTCGATGGGTTGTAGCTGGAATACAGGGTGAACCAAAGAAGTCCCATGTTTATGCTGGAATGTGACCTTGTCTCGAATGAGAAACTGTATGGATGTAGAAATGCCTAGGGACAAGGAGCTCAGCCATAACCTAAAACAGGTGGATGGCATTACAAAAAGCTCTGAGCTACTTTCAGGGACCAAAAGGGATTATTCTCTGAAGGTCATTCTAACCTGGTGGTGCTAATTTACTTAAGCTCCTCATAGTGAATGGAGGAAAAAAGGGTTCTGCAAAGGACCCTAATTTAGTCATTCTGAATCAGCCTATAGAGAGACTTATACTGGCTGTTGAAGGAGTTTAGTTAGATTAGCTTCATTAAGCTAAGTTAACCCTTGAAAGCATCACGCAGAGCGTATCAAAAATCACACTAGGTAAAATCAGTACAATGCTGGGACAGAAGATCTCACAAGAGTCTTTCATTCTTCCTTCCTCTGATAGAAACAATGCTGAGATTTAGAACAATGTGAAATACTACATTAAGTCATATGTGCAATTTTTTTCCCCTCCATGACAGATAACCTTCCCAGAACTCATTTTTCAGCCTGTGACATTTCATATTTACGTTTCAAAATGTATATACACAAGAGAGTTCTTTTCTCTGCATGTGGGTACATTTCCCTTCTAAACAAGAATTCAAAGATCATGTGTACTTATAAAGCAAATCATCATTCTGAGCAATATTTCCAGGTATTCTTAAAGACACCCATTTTACAAAGATTGCTGTCAGGGACTTTGTCTCCCCTGAGGGCAAACATGCTGCATTATCTGCCTTGTAGTGCCCAAGGTGAACACCCTGGCCTTGTCCTTAGTGCATGGAAGGCTACCAGCCATGGAGCCAGTCCTTCAAAATTCTGGAGGATCAGGATTAAGGAACATATCACAGAGTGCACCTATCTCTGTGCCACCAAAGCCATGGCAGAAGCTTTGTACTGTGGAGAATTAAATAGCCGTTAAAAAAAATACATGACAGAAACTAAACACTTCATAAGCTTAATACTAATGCTATATCTTTCTTGGTTTGTGTCCACTTCTGATATAGAATTCATTACTAATAATGAGAAAATGCTGATGAATCATGTGTCTGTCTTTGTTTTCCCAGGTGTATAAGCTGTATATTGCATATTGGCACCTGACTGATCAACATGGAGAATGTAAGCAGTGTGAAGGAATTCATTCTTCTGGGCCTTTCAAAGAACCAAGGGGTGCAGAAAATATGTTTTGTGGTGTTTTTGTTCTTCTATATTGTTACTGTGGCAGGAAATCTGCTCATCGTTGTCACTGTAATTAGCAGTCAGCGTCTGAACTCCCCCATGTATTTCTTTCTCTGCCACCTGTCCATTTCAGATCTTTGCCTCTCTTCTGTCACAGCTCCCAAAATGATTGCTGACTTCCTTGTTGAAAAGAAAACCATTTCCTTTGTGGGTTGCATGGCACAGCTATTCGGGTTACATTTCTTTGGCTGCGCTGAAATCTTCATCCTCACAATGATGGCCTATGATCGCTACTTTGCCATATGCAAACCCCTCCACTACACCACCCTCATGACCAGGCGTGTGTGTGGCTGGATGGTGATAGGTTCATGGGTGGGGGGCCTTGTGCACTCCCTGGTGCAGACCCTCATAACCGTTAGGCTCCCTTTCTGCGGCCCCAACAAAATTGACCACTACTTCTGTGAAGTCCATCCCCTACTACAACTGGCCTGTACAGACACCTATGTTGTGGGCGTCATTGACGTTGCCAATAGTGGAATGATTACTTTGGTCTCTTTCTTCATCCTGGTCATTTCCTACATTATCATTTTGTTATCCTTGAAAAGGCGAACGTCTGAAGGGAGGAACAAAGCCCTCTCCACCTGTGGGTCCCACATTACTGTGGTGATTCTCTTCTTTGGGCCATGCATATTCACCTACATACGCCCATCCAGCAACCTCTCGGAGGACAAGAGTGTAGCTGTCTTTTACACTGTCATCACGTCCATGCTGAACCCACTCATCTACACACTGAGAAATGAGGAGATGAAAAGTGCCATAAGAAAACTGTGGAATAGAAAAGTTTGGAGTGAAAAGGGTGAGGTGTAGAACTGTGGTAACGTTTTCTCAGGAGCTGAGAAAATCAAGTCTCTCTCACTATAATTCCATTTTGGAAAATTTACTGAAAGCTCCCTTTTGAAGAAAAGCTTGGTTTTAGCTGTTGCAGTAATTAGGAAGACACTGAAAGTTCATGTTTTGATTGGAATGGCATTGTAAACTCTGTGACTAGCAGGGATTCCCTTTATGTTCTCTTTTTGAATAGCACAGGCCCAGGACTGGGGCTTCCAAGCACTGCTGAGACACCAGCAAATAAATAAATGAATGCTATCAAAAATATTAAAATGTGTTCCAGGCAGAGCATCCCATTAGTCTGAGCTCTCCCAGGTGTAAACTTTCTGTCAGACAAACTCCATCTACTCTGTAATCTACTCAGCTAGGAAACAATGGCCGAAGGTGCCTGCAAGGCTGTTGGTCCCCTGCTGCTGGAAGCAATTGTGCCAAAGGCTTCCTTCCCCTTTACTTTGGAGTAAATGCCTTCTTAGGAGTACTGCATTGTCATATGCTGAATCCATGGGTTAGCAATTAAACTGCTGATATTAGATGCTGGCTGGGTCATTTGTTGATGCAGATGATATGAGGAGAAGCTTCTCCCCTTCCCATTCCAGTGCAGCAACTCTTTGCCTTTCTGCAGTAGTTCACCTATCACTAATGCCCTCCTTCCTAACCATCCCCTCTGCCCTTCATCTCTGCCTCAGATTTTGCATTTTACTGTTTAGGCTAATAGAGAATCAAAGATCCAAGTGAAAGATAAATTGCTCACTGTAGGAAATCGTCATCACCAAAGAAAGCATTGGGGGGCAAAGAAAGCATTGGGGGGCACAATTTTATGTGTCAATGAAAAAAAAGAGTTATTTGGGAATAATTCCTGTACGCAGGATAACTCCTAGCCCAACAGGGCACATCTACAGGCCCAGCCAAAGGAAGAAACATGTATTCCAAGGGAATAGCTGGAGCAGCTACTACTGCAGGAGGGAAGAGAAGAAATGTGAAGATGGAAGATTAAATCATCTCAGAGGCAGCCAAAGCTGCCACAGGGAGGTTAGTTGTAGCAGCTAAGGTTCTCCACAAGGCCAAAGGAGCCACGAGGAGCCACGGGACCCTGACTCCTACCTTGCCAGGAGGAAAAGAGCAAATGAGCTGCGTGAGGGAGAAAGACATCTGTGTAATGCACTCTGAAAGTAATTAAAGCACTTTCTTTTTTCTTCCTTCACTTCACGTTCCCTATAAACACTTGTTTGCACTTGTGTCGCACCTTAACATGGCTTAAGTGAGATTCAAGATAAGAAGGTGTTCCCTGCACAGGAGAGCGGCAGATCTACGGACCAAACCCTGGGACAATGTCGGAAATGCTCTGCTTCCCCGAATGCCCTCTGCTCTATGCAGGGGGTGGCAGAGTGGGTTCCCATTTCACAGGCATGCACCAGCACACTGCAGATGTCTCAGTGTCTTCTCCTCACCGTGGTGGGTTATGTGGTTGGCAGCCAGCAGGACGGAACTGGGATAAATCCCGATTCTCAAGGCTTAGAGGGATAGTGTCCCTCAGGCCTGGGCCAGCATGTCCCTCACCCAGCATTCACACTCTGTGGACACAGCTAAAGGTGGGACCATCCCCACCTATTTGTAGCAGTCTAAATTCTTCATGCAATGAAGGACAGTTGTCTAGCTCAGCACCATTGTCAACAGAGAGGGACAGGCGCCTTCAGAGGTTGGTCTGTCTCACCCGGGGTGGGGCAGGTAGAAAGACAGATGGGGCCCACTGACCCCCTTCATACTGCAACTGCTGAGGGGTTAGGGCACACGGCCAGTTCAAGCTAAGGCTTATAATTTAAAAACTGGGAGGGGGGGGTTAATGTTTTGGGGAAGAACGCCATGATTTTTCTGATTTCTCTTCCGGCTGCCGGGTGCTAGCAGGCAACAGCGGGACCATAGCTTATGGAAGGCATCAACAACAACAACATTTGATTCCTCTACACTTTGGCCCAGATTCTTATAATGACTTAATACGAGGACTAACCAGCTGCTTCTATATTTTGCAATGCCTGAGTAAAAATACCTGGCAAGTAGTGAGGCCTGACCACAAACATTTTTAAAGTCTTGAAATGATTTCTTCGTTTACTTCTTGTTTCAAACGTGTACAGACCAGATGTCTAAGTGCCAACAGTCATATAGCACAGTTCTGATATTTATTTATGCTGCAAACGTGCAATGGTAAGAGCAAGTTAATAAGAAATAAGAAAGCATATGTGAAATATTGGCTTAGAAGGGAAAAAATATCTGACACGTGTAAGAGTCATCTTTGCTCAAAAATGTTTGATTGCAAGGGCAATGTGAACACAAAATCTTGCAAATGGTCAGCCATGACATTGATTTTAAATAGAAATGTTTCCAAAAGAAGCACATAGCTAGTACTAAATGAAGTCCATTTATCTGCACAGCATTGGAAAGCAAGTAAGACAGCAAGCAAACCCCCACACAATGTGACATGGTCTAGGTGATCACGGTCCAGAATCACCCTGTAGAGATTACTCTAATAGCTGTCCAAAATACATATTTTAGCTCCCCGTCCACTGATTCTTTCTGACAAAGAAAACTTCACATGCCTCTGGGATCTCATTGCTTCTGGTAAGCTTGTGCTTCTGCTGTGCAATTTACTTGAAATATTTCTGCCACAACTTCCCCATCTGGAGAGAGAGAGAGAGTTGTTCTTGCAGATGCTCTTGGAAGTTGTTTTTGCAGAATGAGAAATGGAGCTAGACATTCAGGCTGTCCGTTTCATCCTCTGTAGTTTTCAGCCCTGGCAGAGACGTGGACTGCTCTCACGACACATAAGAAGCAGCTTGGAGCTGAGAGGTTTTGATGAAACTGCCTGAAGTGGTCCGAGAGGTCATCAGAGGAGAATAGCAGGCAAACTGTTGCAGACTAGCAAATACAAACTGTGTAAGTTTTCTGATCTTGCTTCTTTGTTTTGTTCAAGCATGACTATGAAATCCTGCCTTTGAAAAGAGGTATTACTGTTGAGTGACTTTTGTGAGGTGCATTTTATGAAGTAGAAAGAACTCAATTTTTTTTACCCTTTGTTTTAATTGGTGTCTTCTTTGCTTATTTTTCAGTTATATGCCATTTCCAGAAATATCTGTCAAAAGGAAGTTTCTGGTGTTACAGAGTCAAGGAGTCAATAGGTAGCTGCAGCACTGCCTATGTACTCAGTTTTAACTTGTCCCCTCTAGCTGTACACATCGTGGCAACAATGCTCTTAACACATATGCTTTGGGCCTCCCCACACTGCTTTCCCTCTGCCCATGGAGTGGCATGGAGATAGGGACGGAGACACGAAAGAATATTTCCTCTGCTGCTAAAGTTGGAGGGTGGAAGAGGCAGAGATCCCGTGAGAAAGAACTGATTGACCTGTGATTGTGGAACAGGATTAAGAGCCCAAAGGACTTGCCAGTATTGTGGACATTGTTATGCAGCTCTTGCCATCTATCTTTTCAGTGTAGAAACTGACCACTAGTGATACTTGCGTACTGCACTAGAGTGCAGCAAAGGTGAATACAAGGGTGTTGGTGAGTAAAGGAGATTCAGCAGCGGTGTATTTATTACCACGGTGGCATCACAGGTGTGTTTATGGGAGTTTCCATAGTCCAGAACTTGGCTGAGGTGTACAAAAACTTTACTGACACATCGTTAATGCAGATTATCTCCAGTATTCACCCATGTACTGTGTGAAAGGTGGTCTGAGGAAATACAAGCCTGCTCTTTTGGAGACTGAGGTCTCAACCCAGAAACTCATGAGCAATAACTGGAACCAATCCACGCAAGATGTAGCCCAGTACAGCACATATAGGACAATGACTCTCCTGCTTCAGGTTTCCTGGCATCCCTTGAACATGGTCTGATTTCACTTAGGGCGCCTTAAAGACAGTTTGTGCCTAAAGGCACATCTCTGCTAAACAGACATGAGGTAGGTGTCCACTTTACCTCCTCCAGAAGGATCTACACTGATAGTTGAAGTGATGTTAATTAGCCAGCTGCCTTGTGTCATGATGTGAATACTGATGGCTGCACAGAAATGCATGGACATTCTACCAGAGCCAGAGAGCACTAGTAAGGACTAGTTCTGTTGAATTCCTTCAGAGGGTTGAAAAAGAAGGTACGTTCACTGCTTGAGCAGAATTCCTTAGGGCATGACTAACATGTTGAGACTCAAATCAAAACATGCACTATCCCTCTCAGTCAGTTTTTCATTTCCAAATCAACACTTCAAAAGTGGATGTTTAGGCAACCTAGTGACTAGTCTTCCTTTTTAAAAGGGGCAAAGATCAGAAATATGAATCTGGAGGATATTTCCACCAACTCCCTCAAATAAATAAACGGAGCTCGCTATTACACACTTCAGTAATACATTCTGAGTTAGATATCAACTGTCACTCCTTGAGAGAAGCATTGACTTTGAAAGGAAACTTTCCCCAAAAGGCATAAAAGGGAATATATTAATATTGAACATACCAGTGATCAGTTTGGATGTGTACTGATAACACTGTGTTTCTAATGCCATCACAGGTGGCTTTATTCTGTGCTTCAGGTCCTGTCTACATGATGTATATGAAGAACAAGAACAATGTGACGGAGTTTATCTTCCAGGGACTTCACACAAGATGATGCATTAGCAAAAGTATGCTTCACATTCTTCTTAGTCTTCTATGCCACTATTATTCTTGGAAACCTGCTTATCATCGTCACTATACAGAACAGTCAACAGCTGGACTCTCCCACCCCATACTTCTTCCTGAGCTGCTTGTCCTTTGTAGATATCAGTTACTCTACTGTCACAGTTCCCAAACTCATTTATGACCTTCTTGCTGAAAAGAAGACCATCTCTTTTGTGGGCTGCATAGCACAGCTCTTTGGGGTCCATCTCTTTGCCTGCACGGAGATGTTCATCCTCATAACAATGGCGTATGATCGTTACACTGCTATATGCAAGCCGCTTCATTACACAAGCATTATGAACAAGCATGTGTGTGGCCAGCTGGTGGCAGCTTCGTGGGTGGGAGGCTGTGTGCACTCCCTGGTGCAGACCCTGCTGACCACTCAGCTATTGTTTTGTGGGCCCAATGAGATCGACCACTACTTCTGTGATGTACACGCTTTGCTGAAGCTGGCCTGCACTGACACCTACGTGGTTGGTTGCATCGTGGTTGCCAATAGTGGTCTGATTTCCTCGGGCTCTTTGCTTGTTCTTGTTGTGTCCCACGTCATTATTTTGGTCTCTTTGAGGACACACTCTTCCAAAGGGCGTCTCAAAGCACTCTCTACCTGCACCTCCCATATCACTGTTGCACTTCTGTTCTTTGGGCCATGCATTTTCATCTGTATGAGCCCTTCCACCATCTTCTCAGCAGACAAGATAATCTCTGTGTTTTACACCATCATCACGCCTATGCTCAATCCCTTGATTTACACCCTCCGAAATGAAGACATGAAAAAAGCCTTGAAAAAGCTGTGGAGCAGAAAAGCAAAGAGGAGTGACACATGAAACAACAGGGTGGATGTTTGTAAGACGACTGTAGCTCAAGAAACCATGGGGAGGCAAAGAGAAGTGTTCAGGAGGGACTTTTCAGGAATGTTGTTCTATTTTTAGCATGGCTGTTCAGAATAGAACTGAAAATAAATTCAAGGTTTCATGTAGCTCTCATCTTTCTTTGGAAATTGTCAGTCAAAAGGATGTGAGCATATTGTCACCAGTCAAACCCGAGCATTTGGGGTGGTATTGTGACTTTTACCTTTAGACACCTTAGAGCTGTGTAAGTCTCAGGTCTAGGCTTCTCCTGGCATTAAGAGGAATAACTAAGTATTTTGAGAGGTTATGCTTTCCCACTAGCTCCTACGAGCTTCAGAGAGTGGTGTCTGCTCACGTTTCTACACAAAAAAAGTGATGGTGGTGCTAAGCTTCCAAGAGAAAGCAAATCCTTCGGAATGGCACAGCACAAGCAGGTTTCATCTCACATATATTGGTGTGCTGACATGAGGTGCCTCAACTTGAGAGAGCTGCTGAAGACAGCAAGAGACCTTTGAGGGGACTGAGATTCATTGCATGGTAAAATAGGAGCATGAGAGGAGCAGGATGCTGTACTAGGTGTCTGCCTTACAGTGAAGGGTGACATACACTGTACTAGGCTTTCCAAGGCTCCCAGGAACACTGATGGACACAGAGGTCGTTCCCCGATGCCAGGCATTCACTCCGATTTTCATCAGTCTGTGCCAACCTGGTGTCTCTGGGAATGCTTCATTTAAAGGAGCTCTGCTAACACCTTTCCAAGGCCTTGACCTTATGTCATAGCTGAGCTTTGTAATCTATCAGAGCAGCAATCCAAGCACGGTTAAATACCATAGTCAATGTTGGAGCCACATTCCAGTTCAATTATCAGGACATTTTTCACCGCTTTATTTAGAGACTGGATGAAGTTTCATACTTTGGCCAGTCGTCTGGTGCTTTACACTATAAAAGTCTAAGGAATAGGCATCTCAGTGGAAATATGGAGATCCAATATCTCTCCATACTCCATAAGATATAACCTAATTCCTAGCTGAACACTGAAAATTTCCCTAAAATTCTTAACAGTACTGTTCTTGATTCATCGAGTTTTCCTCAGCTGTTTGCAGCAGGGAAACCCCCAAATGCCCCTAGGACCTCCTAAGACTGGGCAATGCTGTTCTACCGCAAATAGACTTACTTTAGCATTGCTGTCATGACAAGTGATTCAAGGCAGGGATTTTCCCAAATCTCCTCCTGGAACTGAGATTTGGGGAAGGAAAGAAGAGGAACAGGATTCTGGATGGTGGATCAGAAGGCTTTCTTAGAAAAGCAAACTGTAGATTTGAAGAGACAGCAGCTCTTTAACATTTTAAATTCCCTAATTTTGTCTGGGTTTCTCGAGGTGGAGACTAAGGGATAGGTGAATGCAGGACTTAGATGAATGCGAGGCTTATGAAAATCTGTTCTTTTTGATGATATTTGTCAGAAAGCATATTTAGGTTTGAGATTGTGATTCTTGATTGAAACATGCTGCCGGTTCTGCTGATGCTTAGCTCTAGATGGCTTTGACCATCTTAAACATCAGCGCAGAGAGAGGTGTGCAGACATGACTCATTGCTGTGCAGGGAAGCTCTTTGATGGCGATCTACCTGTCTTTTTCTGGAAGAGTAGTATTGTACATTGCTCTTCCCAGAGACCTGTAAACATACACAGTAAAGTAAAATGATGCCTGTGATTTCTTTTCAAGCTATTTCCTTCCTTTGAGCTGGGAGTCCACTGAAAGAGACAATTTGGACACCTCAGAAATCTGATTTAAAAATCTCACATCTCTGTTCAAGATAAGAACAACGCAACATTGATACGTGTAAAAACTGTGAACTTCACATATCTGATGATACTTAATAATCAGAAACAAGAGATAAACCTTGAGCTTCAGCCTCTGCAGCAACAGAAAGATGACAACTAGCAGGACCAAACGGCTACATTTTCACATTCTTTTTCCTGCATTTTAGGACCGTCAGGCCAGTGGGATAATAGTGCATATAGTCCAAATGCTTTTACTGCCCCGTGCATATTCTAATTTTAGCGTTACTGAGATAAACGGCTTCTGAGATAGTGATGGCCTTTAATCATCACTACTTGATCAAAATTCAGACTATAACATACTGAAGATAAGTTTTCTCCCCAGCCGTGTGTCTTTGGGCAGAAATAATGATGTTTCACAGTCATATCACCTTTCTGTAAAATATGCTGGCAGCAGTTTGAAGAAAAGACACTTGTAAAATCCTTCTTTAGGGTGCCATAGATGATCACAGGGACACAATCTTTGCTAGAGTTATGCACAGCTTTAAGGAGAGGAAGTCAGGGGAAATAACAGCCCTAACAGGCTTGCAGTGAAATGCAAAGGGAATCCGCAAGACCTCTTTCCATCCCCCTTTGACTGTAAACCTTATGCAGACGCAGGAACCTCTCTCCTGTCTGAGATTAATTCTGTCACTTTCAGCTCAATAAAGATTTCAACTCCTTCTGCCAACTGAGGGACAGCATTTGTAAACTCAGCCAGAAGCGATGAAACATCTACTAGTGATAGAACACCTATCCTTAGAGCTAGCTTAGTTGAATTGATAAAAGGATTCCAAAGCCTTTCCCAACTTTCTCATCTCCCAGAAATGATTGGTCATTTATTCTCAAAACCACATTGATGACAGACATGTAGTTGGCAAGTCACCATCTTATTTCAGCATTTTTTTAAGTGAAACAACACTGCAGCTTGATTAACTTTCAAATTATGTCCAATGTCCTTAAAATAACCACCAATTCACTCAGTTGCCTCAAGTGGATTGCTGATATGTGGAGATGAAAAGCAGGAACAAGTTCTTGTTACTTTACAATGGTAGCAAAATTAGAAGTCAATCATTTTTGCATTTCTGTAGTTTTTTCATGTTTCCAGGCAGAAGGGGAAAAAGGAGGTAGTAATGAGTGACAGAAGAGGGAGATTTAACAGGAGAGGGACAGTTACTTTCCCTAGTGTTTGGGGGGCAAAAACATGGGTGTCTGTTCTCCAAGATTTCCTTTCCAGAACTTCAGGTTCTGTGTGTTGCACTGGAAGAGGCTACTCCTTTCAAATACTGAAGACGTAGCAGAAATGGCCATAAATTCAAATCACATTGCTTTTCTCCTCTTGAATATCTCTGAAAGCTTTTTCTCATCTTGACAGACTGGTGGTTTTCCTACATGAGCAAACGTTCCTAATAGAACAGAGAACTGCAATTCTGTGCCACGCACTCCTCAGGCAGGAGTCTTGTTTGTGCTTGGAACTTGCAAGTTAAAAGTCAGGATTCCTCCAGCTTTCAGCAGCAGAGGAACACAGTCTTTCAGGATAGAAGTTGCAGATACAACCAGTTAAAAGTCCACCTAAAATCACTTCTAACAATTAAGTACCTTTCTGAATCTCACCCTTGGAAGCGGATCAAATCTTCCTTGGAAGTCCTACTCTTTGTACCAAGGTTTTGATAAGTTTTCCCCAAACAAAGTTCTCTTTCTAACAAGTCTGCTGAAGTTTCTCTAATATGACCTAAAACTCTCCTCAGAGCATCCTTCACCTCCTTATTCCTTAGGCTGTAGCTGATAAGATTCAGCACTGGAGTCACCACTGTAGAGAACAGAGAGGCCCATTTATCTCAGTCCAATGAGTAGCTGCATGTTGGGCTACCGCACATAAAAACGGTGCTCCCATAAAACAAGAAGAGAGCTCTCAGATGGGAAGCACAGGTGGAGAAGGCTTTGCATCTGCCCTTGGAGGAGTGGATCCTCAGGGTGGTGGAGATGAGGTAGATGGAGGAGATGAGAATTGCCAGAGATGTGAAGATGCCACGAAACACACCAAAAATGTGAAGTACCGTCTCTTTGCTATAGGTGTCAGAGCATGAAAGCTGGATCCTAGGGGGATGTCACAGAAATAATGACCGATAACACCGAAGTCACAGAAAGAGAATGTGAAGGTGGAGATAGTTTGCGCAAGTGCGTGGACAAAGCCAGTGAAAGAGGAGATGATTACCATCTGTGTACAGGCTTTTGAGGACATGACAGTTGCATAAAGGAGAGGGTTACAGAGAGCCACATGCAGTCATATGCCATTACTGCCAGCAGGAGACACACAACACTAGCCATGAGGAGACAAGTGAATAGCTGTGCCACACAGGCACTGACTGAAATGGCTCTCCTCACTGCTGAAGAGTTCACCAGCAACCTTGGGGAGAGAGCTGAGGAGTAACAGAAATCCACAGAAGCCAAGTTAGTTACTGAGGGAAAGGTACACAGTGTGTGAAACTGGGGGATCAACCTTCATCTACACGATCATTCCAAGATTCCCTATTAATGTGCTTAAAAAAAAGCAGGTTACCTTCACCTCTTGGCTTTCTGTTAGTCCGGAGAGGATAAACTCAATGGCCACACAGTGATTCCTCTCAGGCATGTTGCTAGCACACTCATATTGTCTCCTGAAAAGAAACTGGTTCAACACCTAGAAGTAATGGGAAACTGGCAACACACAATGGATTGTCTCAGTAGCCACAAGGAAGTGCGGAGCATTTTCCTCATAGCTTCTGACTAGACTTCTTTAATTACGCATTGAAATGACTTGTGATGCAAGGGAGTACTGTTCCTATTTTTCAGGTCAGATAAGAAAGCACAGAAAGATAAAATAATTTATTCAAAAGGCAACAGCAGCACTGTGAAACACAAGTCCGAGTTTGGCACTACAATGGTTTTCGTGTGCCCTCTTTGTCCTTTTTTAAGGAAAAAAGTCTGCTTTTCTTGAGGACATCTATGGAGCACTCTTCTCCCCTCACTCGTGGCCACGGTTGGGTGTACAGTATCATCCGAATGGCCCACTCCAAGGGCAATGGCCCGCTTGTTCCTGAAGATACACGGTCTTGACACGAGTTCAGACATCATTCTTCCTGTATTGCAATCACCAATACATTTTTTGCCTATTAGCTAACTCCCCTGGGCATTGGTAGCAGGGTAGTTAGAGCTCAGTATGGGCCACAAAGTCCGTTAACAGGGCAAAGCAGCCCCTGTTCAGCCTTGCTGAAATAGGAATATAATGGTTAGGCTGCAGCTGTGCCAACTTGCTAAGACCTGCCTTAATTACATGGACCTCCACCAGCCTGACCTTTGGGACTGCAACTTGTAAACATACAAATAACAAATCCTCGTCCTGGCAGAAGAAAGTAAGAGTTTCCTCTCTTGAAAGAAATGGCAGCAAGCACTAAATGGCAACAGCAGCAGGAAAACTCAGCTTTGCATCTTCCCAAAGAGGAGCAGATACCACAAGATCCTCCAGGTTTGGCTGAGAAAGGATTTCTCATTTGCTTGCATCCCTGTTGTCAAGGAAAAGTGGCCATCTTCTGCTCGGGAATAAATTGGGAAGAGTCACCAAATGAAATACTTTCCATTTAGAGGGTGAAAAGTCTCATGCTAAAAGGGAAGGAATCCTGAACAAAAAGGGAATCAGTCATCCCTGTAAAGGTTCTACCAGCTTCACCTCACATGAAAAATTATTGTTAATCTATTGGAGGTTACCAGTAACCTGGCTGACGCTCTCAAAGCGGAGTTCTTATCATGTGGGCGACTGAATGGAGGTTTCAATTCTTGCTGAGGTCTGTTTCTAGCATAGGCTTCAAGGTATTGCATATGTACAAAACTATTCTCTTACTGACCTGTTTCATCCAGAAAGACAAGAGAAGATACTGTAGGTACCAAGCCAGTTTGTTCCCCCCTTGAGCCAAATCTTCAGAAGTACTTGCCCATTTCAAGAAGCAGACAGCAGGATTAAAACCAGCCTATAATGGTTAGGTACACAGTTTAAGTGAGCAAAATGCTTACCCTGCTTAGATGCACAAAAGACCAGACTGCCTTTACACACTGAGTTATCTTTGCATAGTTGGCTGTTGTTTATCTCCAACCTACCCAACCTTTTCTGCCCTAAAGCACAGCAACTAGCCCAGCTAATTTTCAGAAAAGGGCTTCAATGAGCTTGCTATCAACAGGTTGCTCTCTTCCATGGACTACTTGGGAAACTGAAGGAGGAAATTTCCCTCTCCTGCCCCAACGTGAGTGATCAAACACCGGATTAGGTGCAAATTTGTAGAATCTCCATCTGTGCTGACATTTAAAATTCAACGGGATCGGGCCGGAGCAATCTGATCTGACTGAACCTGCTTTGAGGAGGAGGTTGGACTTGATGACCTCCAGAAATCCTTCCCAACCTAAATTATTCTATGATTCCATCTGCAGATTGAAAATGATCTTTTTCATCTCTAAAATGAAGAAATAGGCCTACCTTCCTTGCATGAAGGTGTGAGATATTTTATGCCGTATTGATCCCAGAAATAAACTCTTACTTCAAAAGCTACAAACATTTCATGTACCTTCGTAATAGTGAGTAGCTTCCTTCTTCACTACAAAGACATCTTACTGAAACAAATCAGAAGATTTATCTAAATAGAAAAACTTTAGGACTTCAGACTTGCAATAGAGCCCCTCCCTGCTCCACCTGCCCAGATAAATGTTATTTGCTGAGAAGTTTGCAGAACTATGCAATTCAGTACTGCCTTTAGAGCAACAGCTCATTCTTTTCCCTATATGTTGCAGCTGACCTGCAGCCTGGGCGTTGTGAAACATTAGTGGAGTGACACGCTGAGAAACAACTTCAATATGAAATGTGATATTCTAACACTCAGCTTGCCGCTTTGGAATTCTTTCTTCAGAAAAATGGTGTTACTGAAGTACTTGGTGTATTTATGACTCTCGATGCAGTTTAATGTCTGTAAATTAGATCTCCTGCAAGACACCAGGCCTTAATTAGGAGTCTCAGCAGATGCACTGTAATGAAGAATCTTTCTGTGAATTAATTTCCCCTACCCTTGGTTAGGGGTCTAGTCAACATCTATTCTGGGCTCCCCCTATAGACAAAGGAAGCAATATCACCTTCAAAGGACAATTCATCCCATCTTAAGATAAGTGTGATAAGCAGAAGGAATCATCCTCTAAGGGTGTCTTTATTGTCATTGATTATAGGACATGCCCGTCTCATTCCCTGCCCTTACTACTTTTTACTAGTGAAACTGATGACATAAGTGTCCTAGCAAATTCAGTGAACCCTGGTCTGTCCCTATCAACTCACAAACAAAGCTTAACAAAGCTTTAGACCGCAAACTTTAACACAAATTCTTTTAATAATAATAAGACCGTATTCATGTAAATAGCAGTACAGTGTAAGATATCAGAGGAATCAGTTCTGCTTATCTGACTCTGAAGAGCTGCAGTGCAACTCTGTGGAGTTGAAGTATGCCATCTGGATGTGAATCCATCTCTGTTATTAATTATGATCAAACTTGATAATTCTTCCTCTCATTAAAATGCACAGTCCTGATACACAGTTAGCTGGTTTTTCCACAGAAGACTCCTGTTGTCTCTAGTAACACATCCACCCTTGGACTCGTGTCCTTTGTTAGATAACCTCTTTGTCTCATGGACCATCTAGTTTCAGGCAGCCTGCTCAGCTGTGGAGCAGATATTTTGCTGTGATAACCTGTTCATCTGTGGACCATCCAGGCTCAGATTATGTGTCCATCCATCGGGGTAGATTTTTCTTCAAATGCAGATAGAAAATTCTTCAAGTAGGTAATCGCTGGTGATTTGCTTAGAGTTCTGGTGCCTCTGCCTTAACACTGCCTTTGCACTTGCACCTAATCCCACATATATTTTTCTTCTAAGATCCTTGAATAATTAACTCTTTTGAAGAAAAGAAAAATAATGGTCTATTGGAAGATGTTGACATAGATATCATGCTTTAGTAAACAGTTTGCCATTAACCTCTCTCTGTTCTTGCAATATCACTGGACACTTATTGAAATTACTTTACGATAAGATGATGAAGAAAGCTGTTCAGGGAAGCTGAGGAGCCTTTGAGACATATGAACAAAGACCCTTCCCCTGATTCTGGCAGGAGTTTAAGGACATCTCTACCTGCCAGAAAAGCTAGCTTATTTGTGTTACTTCGAGGGCTTAGAGGTTGTTTGACAAACTGTTGGCCTTCAGAGCAGAGAGCTGAACTGGGTTACTCAGCTGAAGAGCGAACTGCTCTGACTGTCCCTAGCAGGGAAAGTCATCAGTGGGGCTTAGGCAGGCAGAAATGTCCCAGGTAACGGAGCCTTGGTTAGACTGTGCTTACAGTGGCTGCTCGTGTTGTGGAGTGGGGGCGACTCCTGGGACAATGAATGTGCAGTGCCATGTGTAAGATGATGAGTGAGGGAAGCTCGTCTGTTTGGGCTGCACCGTGAGGTCTGCAATGTATTTGCATTGGACCGAGTCCTCTTCCAGACTGGATTAGACTGGCAATGTAATGGCTTCCGGAGTTCTCGTCTAGACTATATGAAAGCCATGGTGGTCAGGAGATAGCTGGGTTAAAAGTGGATCAACAGGTATTGCTTGTCTGGGTTATTTATCGTTCTTTGCTGTAGTCCTCTCTCACAGTTTAGTCAGGAATATCTGAAACCTCCACGGTATTCTCGGAAGCATGAAAATGTTTGCTTGCAGAAAATTTGTACTTCTAGATGCTGCCAGAGTTGCTCTGGGAACTGACTGGTTATTGTTTAATAACACCTGTCAGTCTTAATGATAAAGCTATGGATATGGAAGAGTGGAACATATTTCTTCCTCAGACACTACATTTACACACTAAGGGGTCTAAGTGGTTCAGGATGGGCAGAATGGGTTGCTCTGAGTGATGACCCCCAGTGAGAGGGAGTGTAGCTTTTTATGGGACCTTTACTTGCAGTCCTTCCTAAGGATAGGGAAAAATGGTTTTACACCCATTTGTCTAATAACTCTGTGTATTGCGGCAGTGTTATAGCAGGTTCCGTTTCCTTCTCTGTGCTACTTCCATGGTCATGTGACTGAAGTCTTTCTCTACTGAAGCCAGTGGCTTTTTGTTCTCTACGAGCCAGCTCCCTGAGTCAGCTGGAATGTGATCCAAAACCAGAACTCAGGGCAGCATTAAGCTGCATTAACGTGGACTTGAAATAATTCCATAAACCTGAGCTGGTCACTCTACACTCTTCCTGTAATTCATAGATATAAATATAGACCTTTCAAGGGAGACAGAGACAGGTGTGATCAATCTCTCTTCCAAAACTATGGAGGCAAACAGACTTTTATTTGCCTTCATGAGCTATAGAAAGAGCCTACAAGTTTGGTTTACGCTTTGGCAGCTCATTAACAAAAGTCTAAACTTAAGTAAGATGAATCCCAGCCTCAGCATTTGTAAAAAATTCTTCTGTGTGCACATTTTTAGCCTGCGATGCATGTGAATTGGTTCAAGGATATTCATCCACAACAAAAGGGTAGGCTGTCCCTCAGGACCACCTGCTGTGTGGTAACTTTGTCTTGCATCGAGGACTCGAGTCGCCCACATCACTAATACTGTAAAGAGTTTAAGGTGCCTGATGAATGTGACCCGGTTTTACTGAATGGTTAATGATCACCTTCAGACTGTGAGTCAGGAAAAAAAAGACTACAAGGATGTATGAGGTAAGGGAATGGAAACAAAACATGGAAGCGATACTGCTGAAGTGGTACTAGTTAGCAACAGTTGAAAACAAAGCTGGGATGTCTTCAAGGCATCAAACTTGAAAGTAAAAACTTAGGTGAAAATAATCACCGTCAAAAGTGTCACAACTGTACTTTCTCACAGTAAAGCTGTAGCTCTTGCTATTACAGAAAAGTTTTTAATATTTAATATTTATTTTTAATATTTAATATTACTACTGTTTTCAGGGTCTAAGGGCACTAATAGGCCTTAATGGGCCTGATCATCCTCGCCTGAGGCATCCACTTGCACCTCCTGCCCATGGGCCCAGGAGCCCCATTTAAGCTCAACCCTGGGCCTTCAGTTTCTGTCTGAGCTACCCTAGAGGAGCACTGATCTCCAGCTCAGCTCAGCTCAGCTCAGCTCAGCTCAGCTCAGCGTGCAGACTCCATTGCTCTGGAGCCTACAAGACTCTGTGGACTGACTTCCCAGCTTGACCCTGGACCTATCTTGTCACTTTGGGCCTGCCCAGTAGGCACTGGACTCTCTCTGTCCCTGGTTACCCTCACCAGGCCTGATCCTGACTCTGACCCGCAGGCTGACTTCTCAGCTTGACCTCATACCTGCTTCATCACCATGAACTCTCCTGGTCATCCGGACTCTTGGCTGAACTCGGCTACCATCTCTAGGTCTTCTCTGCCCACCTGGCTCAGGGCCAGAGGGACAGGCCCTGGCTGCAGCCTCCTGAGCTTATCATTCTACACATCCTGAATAGGGAAAAGGAAGGAAAAAATGGGCACTTCTATGGCATAACTCATCTCATCATGTAGCAGATGTCTAAGATACTCACATGAACCATTCCGTAAAAATACCTGTTACTTTTTTTTTCCTCCCCCTCCCTATTGAGAAGAAACTAAGATGGAAGACAGAAACGAAGGCATGCTTAAAGGTATATCTCTAGGTGAGATGAATTCCATAAGCAGGCATATGCATGTAGAGCTACTCCAGATTTATTACAAATAAACCAACTATTCCTTCACTGCCATATTTATAACTGTGATACTAATATTTTTTTTAATTCAGAAAAGGATATTAAAGTCCACTGGTTGGATTCCAACTCTTTCCAGTCAACTTGATGGCATTCTACTAGACAAATGTCTAATAGAAAACATTCTTTGATTAATTCTGCCCTTTTTTGCACCAAACCAAGCTCCATTCACACTCATAACAAACTGACTGTCTGACTAGTAGGTACATGGACGTATGAATTCATGAGCTGACTTTTGAAGGTGTGCAGCATATACAAAGTTACCTGTGAAGACAGAAATGGATGGTCAGCATCTCTGGGGAAAATAAGGTTTCAAATGCATTTGTCTGCATGGGATTACAATGATATTCCAGAGTAGATCTCAACTGCACTTAAACTCCACGACTATGAAAAGAGTTAAATTCATATCCATTTTCACTTATCATGTCTTTATTAAACCAAAGGTAAGTAACTGCAATTTGTTTGCACAGAAGAATACATCACTACAATCTGCTGCTGCTGTATCAATTCTATCAATAAATTGGACATACAAGCCACAAAGAACACGTGTGAAAATGAGGCTATTCTAGGATTCCTAGACTGTAACATTCTAGTTCCACATTGTCCTGAAATGATGTTTTGCTAAATTTCAGTCTACTTTTAAATAGAAACAGACTTTATCTCTGTTATTTCTGTTTTGTATAACAGAGATGGTCTCATTCCAAAATGTTGAGAAGATTTGGATTTATTCCACTCTTGGTAATACCCAGCACTCTGAAAAAGAAGGAGATCTGAACAGGCTTTCGTCTGGTTAACGATGGAGCTTCTATATGTGTGTATAGACATCTGGAGATCAAGGGTCTATAAGCAAATCTGGTAAATAATCCAGTCGTTATTGGGAAAAAAAACCCAAAAAACTTGCAAGCAATTACATAGCAACTTATGCTTGGATCATACAAGAACTTCCAAAGTGAACACAGATGTTACTTCCCAGTTGAGAAAGCAAGCAACTCCACCTGTGTTGAAATCCAGGGTTATAGCAGGCAGGATTAAGCAGTGGGTGTAAGAAAATGAATGGCCATCCTTCATAGCAAAGAAACTAGAGATGGGAAATAGATCTTTCAACCACTAATTTCTAAGCCCAGGAAAATGCAAATTTCATACTGACCAGTGTAACTAGTAAATCCCCTCCTACGCAATGTAAGAGTTAGAAAAAAGAAAAAGAGAAGTACTTTTTTTTAAAATTTGATCTTAGTATGTAATATGGCTCAGATATCTTTCTCAGCTCCAATATTTCAGGATACATGAGAAAGTAACCGGGTTATAATTACACTCACTGACTTGGATTCCCCAGTTTGAAGGACAAGATGTGAGGTTTGTGCTGTCTGTGCTTTGGCTGTCTATGATATAAGGTATATGATCTCAGAAGTAATTGACTTCACCTAAGCTCTGCATCTCGTGTTCTTCATAGTTTACAAAGAAGATTCATGGATCCCAGTGTATGAAGACGTCTCTTCTAAGAAAAGATGAACGGTGCCCAAGAAGTGCCCTTTTTTTTTTTTTATTAACCTTAAAGGAAGATTAGATTGGTGAGGTCAGATGGACTCAAATCTGCTGCAGAGGTTTAAATTTGGGTAAGATAAATCAATGTGCTCAGCTATAACTGGAATAAGCTGGGACAGCCTTTTGCTCAAGCCTATGACTAGATGCATAGTCAACTATCTGAAAAGAGCATGTCAGATATTTTTGTGCCACAGCACTCAGATATGATGCAATGCAATGTTGTTCAGTACAATATAATTACAAGATAATACATTAAAACAAGTAGCAGCAGTAAACAATAAGTATCACCTATTTACAAAATAGAAGCTCTCCAAATGATGTGTATATATAACTGATGGTATTATCAACAAACATTGAAAAACGGAAACTTTCTCAACCATCTTACTTATTTAGAATCCCCATTTTCAAACAAATAGATAGGGTCCAAAAACTTTCTCAGCTCTGTGGACATGCTATGATCGTGCTTTGCCACCAGATGGCGAAGGCACAAACCTGAGTGTATATAAATGTGTATTCACTGGTGCTGATGTTTTCCGGTAAGTTGAAGATGGCTATTTTATTTGTTGGATTTTCTTTAGCCATAGTAGGGCGCTACATTTTAAAAAACTTTTCTGAAAATTGTCATAATTCTCCTGCACAAGTTAATTATGAAAAATCATACAAGGGGACATCCATAAGTAAAGGAGGAAGTGACACAATCCAGTATTATAGCTGGGGAGGCAGCACAAGTATTTGGGGAAGCAGAGTAAAGGGAAGACAAGAGGATTTTCTTCTGTGAGGTGAACTGAATAACCGTGAAACTTCCACCTTGCAGTAATTAAGTTACTGTGCTCCTTCAGCAAATTATCCGTTATGAACGTATTAATTATGTCACCAAATACATCAAAAGTTCAACATCTGCCAACAAGAGAAATACAGGGAGTTACATTATCTGTTTGTGTTAGAGTAACTGACTCTTAGGATTCAGTTCATCTCGCCTAAATTCAGGCATCCTACTGAAGGACCTCATGCTGGTGCCTAGGTGGTTTGAGATCTCTCAGCAGAGATAAGAGGGAGAAATTAGGGAGGATTGTGGGTGAAAACGCTCATGTCATCTACCAGGAAGCACCTAAAAGCTTTGTCTGAATCTAATCTAGTCATCTAAACCCGCTCTGTACTCAATGGAGAGAGACAGGCAGTTCCTGGAGATGATTCAACCCGTCCTAAGGAAGAAGCGCTCTGTGAAGATGCTAACTTCTTTCTCTCTGATGAACACAGAGGAAGCCTGATTAGCTTTAAATAGGTCACTTGCATACAGCTAAAGCTCAGTAAGGAAGTCTTCCTGTATGTTTTCCCCAAGTGTTTCACACCTATGAGCATTTGAAAGAGTAATCATGGAGCCTGGCCTCCTGCATTGCTGTGGTATGGAAATATGGTGTGATGGCATGGCGCAGAACTGCAGGCTTGGGAGGGTAAGGCTGGTGGATTTCCAGGGCAGGGTTTTTGTTTTTTTACACATGCACATGCAATTTCACACATGCTTTCTCCATGCCATGTTGATTAGGCTCCATGCATCCCAGATTTTGGGATGTGCAAAGTTTACTGTGCACATAAAGACAGTCAGAACAGCACACGGTGCAGCTCAGTGTGATATTTCAGAGAATGTGAAATGCATCTCCTGGACAGAGCTGTGCAGTAGATCCAGACCCATCATGGATCTTGAGCACATGCCACATGTCTATACAGCAGATGGGATTCATCTCCCTGCAGTTAAGCTATTTAAAAGTTAGGTGACTAAATCTAATCTAGTTGTCTAAACTGCCTTTGTAGTAAGAAAAGGAGACAGGCCGTTCAAGAAGATAATTCATCATCTCTCTCTTGCAAACTCATCTTACAGGGACGTGGGACATTTTCCATTTCCACTCATTTCCTGCTGGTATTTTAAATGCTATCTTAAATTTGCCCTCACTCCTGCACCTGCAGAAAGAGAAGGAAGGTCAGAAGCATTGGGGAAGTCATTGATATTCCTGGTGGAGGCTGCTCTCCAAAGATCTCCCATCTTTGGGCAAATAGTGTTTCTCTTCAATGGTGAATTCCTACTTCTCTAATCTTCCTTTTGCATGAGAGGCAATGTTGAAACACTGAAATGTCTTCTGGGTCAATTATGCTAAATTTCAATTGAGAAAAATCAAAATGCTTCACTTTGATCATTTTGAATCATTTAATTTCAATAAAGAAATTATTAGATATTTCGGAATGTATATCATAAAACATTGTGATACAGTCATATAATATGTAATAACAGAGTGTGTTTTAAATTAAATGAAACCAGACAAGAAAGTAGGTATGGAAAATGCTTTGGAAACTGGAAGTGCTTCTCCATCTCAAATGTAACAATGGATCAAAGTCAAACTATACCAGCTGACTAGCTGGGCAGTTGGTTTAAAAGGAAGTGCTAAAAACATGGGACTAGGAGCACTTACAGAGATGATTTATTGATTGATTGATTGATTGATTGATTGATTTTTCCTTGGGAGATGTTGTGCTGGAAGCGGGAAGGGGACCTGTGGGAAGATGGAGGCACTGTGGGATGCGTGGAGGAATACCGGGGCTATTAAGGTAGTGGGAATTCTGCATGTGTGTCCATCGCATGCCTCTCTAAGCACACGAGGTTTATCAACTGGAAATAACTGAGTATGTAATTACCTCACAGGAACAGCTTTTGGGAAAGAGGTCTTCAGATATGCATGGGGGTGAGGGCAGACTGAAATAGCAGCAGGTGGCTATGGCCCAAAACTGAAGGGGTTCAGCTGGACTTCAGGGAGAAATAAAAGAATGGTGGAAACTGAATTTAGGAGCAGAGTTAGCCAGCTACAAACGAGGGACATGTCTGCAGAGGATGCGCAAATGACTTTTCTGCAACTTCTGATTGCCTCACAGCCTGTCATTGCTTGAAACAAGGTAAACCCTGGCCTCAGCTCAGTTCTGCCATTACGAGCATTCACAGTCTGTGTCGTTACCTGTGGAGGCTAGGTTGAGTGCCAGTCTGGACTTCCAGCTGCTTGAGCTTATCTAGGTAGTGCCCTAAACTGCGCTTCTCACGCTCGCTTCTGTCACTTGCTCCAATTACTCATTTCTTCTCCTCCTGCTACGCTGAGCCATGTCTCCTTTTAGTCCTCTCCTCCCTTCCTTTGCCTTCCCTCCATCCAGAGTCAGCGTCCTCACGCACAACCTAACCAGGCCACCACAGCGGGACCATTCTTTCCCCAAACAGCCCCTGGAGTCTTCCTCAGCTGAGTCCCTTGCTCCAGGAGCTCAGCCAGACCTTGGCACTTACTTCACAGACCCCCTCGGTGTTGGCTGTAGCCTGTCCGGCCACCAACACATACAGGTTCCCCCACCCCCTGGACTCTACCTTCTTCAGCCATGGCCTTGGAACAGCAGCCAGCTTATCCTCAGTGCTTCAGTTTGAAAGGCATTGCACTATAATAAGGTTAGAGCCCATGTTCACGAGTGGGGGCAAGTGGTTTCTCTGCATGGTCTGACATTGTGTGAAAACCGTCTGGGATGCCAAAGGTCTTTGCAGGACAGGGGACTGAACTCTCTATTTCCAAGTCTGTAGGTAGCAGCCCTCACCTGGGTCTTTGAGTTGACACATATGGTGGAGGTGGGCTGGAGGTATTCTTGATCTTTGATCTCGTAGGGAACATGGCAGTGGAAAATAGGATTTGGGATCCTTAATGGAACTATGGGGTGCTTGGCGGGTAGGGTTTAGGATAAGAGTTGCACTGGCAGACTTGAAGGGCTGGCTGACAGGCTTCTCGGCAGTTGAATTTTGTTGCCAAACGCAAAAGGAGGCCACAGAGTTGTGCAGGGACAGCCCTGAAGAGCTGGAATTCACTACCTGCTGCTAAGGACAGAAAAAAACAAGGACACAGTTGCCAGTTTGGGGAGGGGGGCTGTTCTTCCTTCCCTGCCCCACTCCTTCAGTGACCACCTCCATTTATGCCCCACTGAAATTTTCCAGGATTCTGCTCTGCTGGGGTCTTGGCAATTTTGCTGCCATTACTAATCTGCTGCCCAAGGCAACCCCTCTGCTCTGCCTAATAACCTGAGAGAGGTGGCAGGAGAGAGAACAAGTTGGGCTGGATTATGTGTACTGTCAAATTTCAATTATTTTATTATTAAAGTTCTTTTTTTTTTTTTTTCCCGGAAGGGGCAACCTGTTTCATAAATTGTGGAAGTGATGGACTTCAGCACTGGATTCCTCAGCTGCCAGTTTGATTTCTCTCAGCATTAAGATGTATGCCTTTAAGAAGACATTTTGTGCTGGTGAGGCAAAATGGAGAGACTGTGGAAAACAGGCACGTCTGGCTGACACTTATTAACTGATGACTAGTAATATTTGATGGATGCTAACACAGCCATAAGAACAAAACTGTGGAATTTCAGATTTTTTTTAATTGCTTCATCTGTAATTGTGAAACTGTAATTTCCTAATTTCTTTTTTTAAGCTTTACCTTTCCTCCAGGGGAAATGTCTGTGATTTCCTTTGCTTTTCTCTGAGGAAACCCTATGCAGATTATTACATGTATTGATTTGAACTAATCACTCTGACTTTGACAAGGAAGCCAAATGCAAATTCCAGGTAGGTTACAGCTTTAAGGAGCCTGTGTCTAAAGACTCAAGGCAAGCAATTTAATATAATTGGTTGTCTCTCCAGGAAATGACTTAGGATGATTTTAGTAAGGTCTCCGTAGGTACAGTTAAGAAACTTGTGCCTGACAAATTGCAATGATGCAACTTGGCAAGTGAGTTTGCGAGTGTGTTTAAATTGGCTCCAGTGTGCATCATTAAAAGCTCAAGTTCTTTCACTCCTTGAAATTAGCAGCTCTCTCATCTCACAGTCAGACGTGATTATTGCTCTAATCTAGGGACAGTGAGAGACCGCCTTGAAGGAAAAGCAGCCTGTGAAAACTGGCAGGATCTCTACAATGCTTTTGCTGTATCTCCAAAAACCCCACAGAGACCCTGGTCTAATCTATTTCATTTAAAGATGATGGGTCAAACAGAGCTGGCTGCATTGCACTAGTGGGGCTGCAGCTTTAAAACTGCCTGGACTGAGCTGGTTTTGAACTAATCTGTTTTTTGCTGGGATGATACACAGCTGGCTGACCAATTTGGTCTACATAGCAAAGGGAGTAAGGGAGTATATATATATACATATACATATATATATATGTATATACATATATGTGTGTATATATATATATATACACAAAGGGAGTAAACTCAGAAATGGTTTCTGGCAAAGATAAGTCCAATTCACAAGTTTCACTGTCTTCCTCTGCTGTCCCAGGCCTCCTACTCTGCAGATTTCTTCTTGCTACTCCATCTCCTTTGCAGAACCTGGAAAGTAGGGGACAAAGTTTTCATTAGAAACCCAGTTTTTAATTTAATTTTAGAATAAAGAACATTCTGAGGGAGCCTAGCAGGGAGGATGGAGCCCACCTGCAATGTCAGCTGCAGGGAGGGATTATTCCCTTGCAACAGAACTACCTCAAAGCATCTTGTCTCTATGTCTGAAACACAGATGGCCACGAAAGAAAAAAGGATCGTTCTCAGCCCCATGTCTAAAGGCAGCAGCTAAGTCTGTAATTGGCCTGGGGCCATAACGAGCATCCTTAGTTGGACAGCTCAAGACCTGACAAAGCTCATTAATCCCACTATTAGTCAAAATCAGATTGCTTTGATCGCATTACTCCAGGAACATAGTCCTGGTGTGGCATGAGAGGGCTGAACAAAGCCCTTCTCCAGACAAACACTTGCCCCTCTGCTGCCTACATAAACCCCATAGTGACGGCTCCTCAGGTATAAGGCCGACGACCCTCGGTGGAAGCACCAGTCTGCAGGGTTACACAATGCAGTAGCATGCACAGTGCAAAGAAGAGGCCTAAACAAATCTCAACAGCAGCATGGCATGCATAAAAAGACTTTTCCTCTCCTTCTGAGCTTTCTATTTGCTTTGAGATCCAAAGCTAGGATTCAAAAACTAGAAAAAGAAAAAAAAAACAGCCAGGAAATTGTGATAATAATGAGTGTATAGATGTAAAAGCGTGTGGCTGGGCACCAGGGGGAATGACTGCTTATTTGTCTTGTCCTGGTTGCTGCACTGTGGATCGAGATGAAACTCCAGGAGATTTCAGTTGCCCCAAACATCCTGACCTTTGAGAGCCTTTTGGAGAGCAAGTGCCTTTGGCAGGGCAGGAGTTTGGTAGAGAATCTGCAGTTTGAATGCAGATTGGAAACAGCTGAGAGTTGCAGGGGGGCAGTGTGCTGCAGGACTTGGCCAGAGCGAGGCCTCTGAAGTGACAGAGGGAGAGAGACTCTCCTGGCCGGCCAAGAGGGCCAGGGCTGAGTTTTCTGCAACCAAAAAAGCCACTGAGAGGTGTTGACCTGGAAAGCAGGGCTCAAAGGAAGAACTATTTTTCCAAGGACTCACTGAATTCAGAGATGCGTGTTCAAAACTTTTGATTTAAATTGCTCCCCCAACAGGCCTGGGATTATTTGGGCCCAGCATATCATCAACTAGTGCATGCATGTATTCTCCAAATAGACTCCTGAAATTTTTTTTTTTTTTTGCTGGGTGAACTAATATCCTTTTTACAAGCAATATGTAACATCTACTTGCAACTGGGCTAAAGGCCTCATTTTTTTTTCCTGAGTAATACTTCACAAGTACTGCAATTATTGCATACAGACTGAATATTTCAGTATCTAGAATAGAGAGAGGCTAGTAATGCTATTCTTATGAAATATTTCTCTACTTAGGTAAAATTCACTAGGCCTTGGTAACCGTATGACAAAGCTGATAAAAAGAACAGCATAATACAGACACAGCTGAGGATGCTTTTGGTAATTGCTGGTATTTTCCTGAGGCCTTAAAGTCGGCATTTGCATTTGGTACATAATAGTGGCACATATAGTTCACAGGCACTGTGAGGATCAGTAACATCATATTCACAAGCCTAGACCTTTGTAGTCTTGGGCTAACAACATCACAACCAACCTGGTTAATTGGAAGGCCTCATTAGATTTGGCTAAGAACATATCTCAGACACTGCCCTATGTTTCTACTTTTAATTACCCGGTACAACTAAGAACATGCCTACAATGACACATCTGAAAACTAGAGGTGTCACTGAGAGCCAGCAGCCCAAAGCTCTCTCCATAGTCATGGGAGATTCTCACCTTGAAGGGGCAATGCAACCCAACCTGAAAGAGGTTTCTAAGATACATGACGTGAAACTCTCCTTGAACTTGTTTATACTTTCACATACAACTACACCACTACCTTTTAGACGTGTGCATTTTGATGAGATAGTTAGCTTTACCACGTACTTCATGCTGATGGTTAGCAATGTATGGTTTAGCAGAATGTCAGACATTGCATTGTGACAGGATTGGATTATCAGCACTGGGATCTAGATATAAGGTCTCAGGTTAGAAGTTCCAGAAAGGGAGCATCTCACAGGCAGGAGGTGCATTCGTTTGGCTAGTATTAGCACATCGTCACTTGACTATCCGTACAGCACTGTATTTTGGAGCCGTGTATCACAGAGAGATTTTGTATGAAGTATTGCCCTCTTGTGGCTGTCCAACAAAAGATGGGTAACTCAGAAAGTTTTCAGCTAGTGGAGAGCACATTAAGCCAGTTTGGGAAGATGGAAGGGCACAGCCCTAGTTCTACTCCTAGGAATACATGAAATGTATCTGTTCACTGTGTCCATTTCTGGCATCTTTTGGGTTTATTACATAATGACTAGCTCCATTCTCTGTTTCAAAACTTCATGGGATATGTGATTTCTGATGGTCCTAGGGCTTACTGCAGTACACACAAAGAGAACTGGACCTCATGCATTTATTCCAGCCAAAGGTCTATGCAAGCATTGCATAGGGTAGACCTGTGTTTGGTAATCCTTGGAGAATACCAGCATATCTTCTAACATATACATGGGAGTCTTAATTTTGTAAGAGGCACACACTGCAAACATAGAGAAGAGGCTTTAGGAGTGATTGATAAATGATATTATCCATGTTAACACTGCAAAAGTTATTGGTTGGTAGTGTTGGAACAGTAACATATACACCAAGCTGTGCATCCAGAAGGAAAGTGGCATTGCAATAAATAAATGCATGGATGCTTCCTGGAACAAGAGTGGGATTTTTGATTGTTCTCCGAAGTAGTGCTGGTAATTTGTGTTCATTCTTATGCCTGGCTACACATGCACTTCAAGTAGTGCATGGATTCCACAAGTGGTTTACCTTTTGTCATTTCAGGAGAGCCTATACAAAATTTAAAGGTTACTCCTGTGAAAGAATCGGGTATTGTCCATAAAGTCAACACAGAAGGAGTTTAGAGGATGCTGTGCTAAGCTGTCCTTGCAAAGCCATTCTGACACTTCCACAGCAGTCATTCAGGCTCTGCTCTTTACTCTGCAAAGAGACTCTGAATGTATGTGTTACCACTGCTCTTTCCTAAGGTATGCTCCTTTGCTGGGGAGCTGTTGCCACATTTATTTTGGCCAAATCTGTGCAAGTGATTGATTTCAGACTTCACACCAAGACAAACTGGTTTAAAAAACCATTTGGGATCAAGCCTTCTTAAGGCTGTAGTTTACTGTAAAGAAGTCATTTAAAACGGTGGACTCTCTTGAGATATGAAACTTTGGTAGCCTGGAAGGGCCCATGAGGCAGAGTTATAGGACCTGAGGAAAAAGACACCGTGTATTTCCTTTTCCTGAGAGTAGACTTAAGTTCCAAACCACCTATAGAAAGATCCTAGAACGTGAAAGTCCTAGGAACCAAAGGATTCAGGATGATGACATACTTTTATTCTGAAAAAGCCTCCCACACCCAATAAAGAGAGCATCCAAGAAAGCCTCAGAGACAATCCTCCCCCGATACTATCCTCAGCACATGTTTATGAAACCACATTAAAAAAAAAGAGACACTTGCTCTCGCAATCAAGCAAGCGATTTTGCCAATACTTATGGATGTCTGTATGAATATTCCTATGTTGCAAAATCTGAATTGACCACTTGCTTAACAGATTGGTGTTTCCTAAGTCAGCAGTGAAATAATTTTTCTGTCCTGGGAAGATATTCTTATCAGGTGTGGAAAGAAAGAAGAAAAGGACAGTTACATTTTCTGGAGATACAGATCAGTGTATATTACCAGCAATGAATTCCTTGTAGCAGTGAGTATTTCTGTGTTAATTTTCCATTGTATGTGACCTGAATAAGTTCCCCATTTTAAGAATACGTGATGTTGTTGTTTAAAGCACCATGCGTTCCTGCTGACTAAAACATTTCTTATGGTATTTTCAGGTCTGACCTTAGTCCTTTTCAAGCTGGAAATAAGCTTCTAGGAGAAGGAGAGGCAAGAGATGACCCTGTTTTAGACTGAGTATCATAGTTACCTATTTTATGTTGATCCTTTGTATCTCTTACAAGTGACAATGTATTATGTTATTTACACCATGTCATCATTGTGATCCAGATTTCAAAATAAGGATGTGAATAAGACTTTCTTTTTTGCCTGTGTTCCTTGGGTGTTGGCCAGGGAGTGCAAACGACTTGGCTGATCATAGTAATGAATTGCTAGAATGGTTATCAGTAAAGAATTTCCTGCATAAGATTCAGCTAGAATATTCTTGCGAGCTCTCGCTATAGAACCAGTGTGTAAGTCATTCCTGCAAGTACTGAGTTACTGTTTAATACAGTAATGCAAGGTATACAGAAAGATCCTTCAATGCCAAGTCTGCCTAGACTTCTATGCACTGGGAGAGGGGAAAAAATCAAATGTCTGAGTAGATCCTAAAAGTGATAATACCGTTGTTATGAAAGTCTACAGGGCAAAATTTATAGGAAGAAGTGAAGTCTTTTATCAGATACTGGATTATATATTCCATTTTGTATCCCACCAGATAAAGCCGAAAGAACAAAATGCATTCTGGGTACACCATCCCTTCCAGCGATTACTGGGGGTGGGATTCCTCTGTGCTAGCATTACTTCATGTAAACATTAGGTCTCTAGTTTCAGCTAGTCATCTAACCTCCTTTGACGATATTAGCATCATGACATAATTGAAGCTGAAAGGACTTCTAGAGGTCTGTATTCCAATCCCCCTGTTCAGAGCAGGGCTACCTTCCAAGCCATATTGGGTTGCTCAGGGCCTTGTCTAACTGAGTTTGGAACAGCTCCAAGGATGAAGAGGCCACCGCCTCTCTGGGCACTGCTTCCAACGTTGTAGCACTCTGGTGAATTTCTTGTTTCTTATCTCTAGTTGGAATTGCCCCTGCTGCAGTTTGTTCCTGTTGCCTCTTGTCCTTTCTCTGTGCATCTCTAAGAGTCTGACTTCATCTTTACAACCTTTACAACAAGTAGTTGAAGTTTGCAAATAGGCCTCCCCTTCAATTTCTCTTCTAAAGGCTGAAGTTGAATCCTTTGATAAATTGACTTGACCTCTGCCTTCCCTGTACCCACCTGAACTGAGGCAAGATTAACCCTACCTCTGACTACTCCTAACATCCTTACTGGGGACCACTGGGCTAGGACAGACATTTAACACAAACAGAAAGAATGGCTCTCTGGAAATGCCTTAGACAGAGATGGTGGACGGAGATGAGCTGAAACTGTTATTTTTGTCTTCAACTCTTCAGCTCTCCAGAGTCTGAGAAGTTGAATTGCATACTTTGTTGATTAATGACTGTATGCTTGATACCTACTTTTTGCCTTTTACATTAGGTATATGTGAGTAAGGTTCCGATTTTGGAGTGAGGTGAGGCAAACTTGAAAGTGTTTTTGAACTGCTAAACAGAAAAAAAAACCCACCCTCTTTGAGAGAGGGATGCAGTTTTGACAAAGTTACTACTTCTTTGTTCCAGGTACATCTCTGAAATCATTTCCACAATGAAAAGTAAGCTGGAGAAGGCCAACGTGTCAACAGTATCTGAATTTATTGTTGTAGGTCTTTCTGATGCTCCCGAGGTACGTTTTCTTCTCTTTGTGCTGTTTTTGCTCATCTATTTGGCTGCCCTGGCAGGCAACATCGCAATCCTTGCTGTCATTAGCACAGATACTTGCCTGCACAACCCCAGGTACTTCTTTCTCTGCAACCTCTTTCCTGGATATCTTATGCCCCACTATAACTGTAGCGAAGATGCTGGAGGCCTTGTTGTTTGAGAACAAGGTGATTTCATTCACTGGCTGCATGCTCCAGCTGTTCTTCCTCACTGATGTTGTAGCCACAGAGATTTTCCTTCTGGCTGTGATGGCATATGACCGTTATGTTGCAATATGTCATCCACTGCAGTACATGAATCTTGTGAGTATGAAACTGTGTGCTCACCTAGCCACTGGCACCTGGATAGCAGGATTTTTGAATCCTCTGTTACACACACCTTTCATTTTTACACTCCTTTTCTGTAATTCTAATAAAGTTGACCAATATTACTGTGATATTCCCCCTGTGCTGGCCCTCTCCTGCCTCCTACTCACACCAGGGAACTGGTAATTCTCACAGTTGCTGGGGTCCTGGGAGGCAGCGCCCTTCTGGTCACGCTGATCTCATATGTCTCTAGCCTCTTGACTGTCCTGTGCAAGAACTCGCTGAGGGCAGGCACACCACTTTCTCTCACTTCATAGTGGTATGCCTTTTCTATGGGAACACCATCTGCACGTATGTACGGACTTCCTCCAGCTACTCACCCAATCAGGATAGGATCGTTTCCATGCTCTGTAGCAAAATTGGAGCAGTATTTTATATGATGTCATCCCCATGCTAAATCTCTTGATCCACAGCCTGAGAAACACAGGTGGAAAGGATGCTCTGATGTCAGCTGTCACTGTGCACCTATCTAGCCTGAACTTCATCAGTTTCTCTAGGAGGATGTCATGAGAGACTGTGTCAAAAACCTTGTTGCAACTGAGGTAAACAAGTACCTCTCCTCTCCCCTCACCCACCAAGCCAATCATCTCCTCAGAGCAGGCTGTCAGCTTTGTTAAGCAGAGTTTTCCCCTCATAAAGCCATCCTGTCTACCTCCAGCCTATCACCTTTCCTTCACATGTCCAGAAATGATGTCCAGGATTAGTTGCTCCATCACCATCCTAGGGATTGAGGTGAGGCTGACTGGCTTGTAGTTCCCTGAATCCTCCTCCTTGCCCTTCTTGAAGGTAGCAGGGGCATTTGCTCTCTTGCAGTCCTTGGGAATCTCTCCTGTACACTTCCTTTTTAGGTTTGAGGTCAGCCAGGAGCTCCTTGTTCATCCACATAGGCCTCTTGCTACCTTTGCTTGATTTCCTGCTTGTTGGAATGGACTATTCTTGAGCTTAGAGGAGGTGATCCTTGAATATCAGCCAGCTGTCTTGGACCCCTCTTCCCTCCAGGACCATATCATATGGAATCCTTCCCGAGCAGGCCAAATTCTCTTCTCCTGAAGCCCAGGGTATTGATCCTGCTTTTTGCCCTCTGCTCCCTCCTCACAGGATCCTCAACTCACTATTTTGTGGTCACTGCAGCTAAGACTGCCCCCGACTTCCACATCTCCAATCAGTCCTTCCTTGTTTGCATGTATGAGATCCAGAGTGCCTCTCCTCCTCAGCTCCTTGATCACCTGTGTTAGAAAGCTGTCATCAATGCACTCCATAAACTCCCTGGATTTCTTGTGCCCTACTCTGTTGTCCAGCCAGCCAATATCAGGGTGGTTGAAGCTCATAGGACCAGGGCCTGTGGACATAAACTTTATTCCAGTTCTCTGAAGAATGCCTCACCTATTTCTTCTTCCTGAAGAGATTGTCTACAGCAGACACCCATTACATGGTCACCCATGCTGGTCTGCCCCCCAGTCCTGACCCACGAGCTCTCAGCTGGTCCCTCACCTGTCCCCACAGAGAGCTCCATGCATTCCAGCTGCTCATTCAAGTATTTCTCTTCACACTTGAAACAGATTGCATTTTAAGCAAGAGCCTAAATTTTGTCAAATTTAACTTAATGGCTTCAAGGAAGTGCTTCAGCTGCTGCCTTGTACATCATACCACAGAATCACAGAATCGCTGAGGTTGGAAGGGACCTCTGAAGATCATCTAGTCCAACCCCCCTGCTCCAGCAGGGTCACCTAGAGCACATTGCACAGGATTGCATCCAGGCGCATTTTGAATATCTCCAGAGAAGGAGACTCCACCACCTCTCTGGGCAACCTGTTCCAGGGCTCTGTCACCCTCACAGTGAAAAAGTTTTTCCTCATGTTCAGATGGAAGTGTCTGTGTTTCAGTTTGTGCCCGTTGCCTCGCGTCCTGTCGCTCGGCACCACTGAAAAGAGTCTGGTCCCATCCTCTCGACATCCTCCCTTCAGATACTTGTACACATTGATAAGATCTCCTCTCAGCCTTCTCTTCTCCAAGCTAAACAGGCACAGCTCTCTCAGCCTTTCCTTCTAAGAGAGATGCTCCAGTCCCCTAATCATCTTTGTAGCCCTTCGCTGCACTTGCTCCAGTAGTGCCACATCCCTCTTGTACTGGGGAGCCCAGAACTGGACGCAGTACTCCAGATGGGGCCTCAGCAGGGCTGAGTAGAGGGGGAGAATCACCTCCCTCCACCTGCTGGCAACACTCTTCCTCATGCACCCCAGGATACCATTGGCCTTCTTGGCCACAAGGGCACAATGCTGCCTCATGCTTAACTTGGTGTCCACCAGCACTCCCAGGTCCTTCTCCGCAGAGCTGCTTTCCAGCAGGTCAACCCCCAACCTGTACTGGTGCGTGGGGTTATTCCTCCCCAGGTGCAGGACCCTGCACTTGCCTTTGTTGAACTTCATGAGGTTCCTCTCCGCCCACCTCTCCAGCCTGTCCAAGTCTCTCTGAATGGCAGCACAGCCCTCTGGTGTATCGGCCACTCCTCCCAGTTTTGTATCGTCAGCAAACTTGCTGAGGGTGCACTCTGTCCCATTCAACTTCATTCATACCCATTCAACTTCATCTGCAACATCTAAGTTGATTGTAGAGAGGGGCACACTATTTCTGTGCTCATCCTGCACCACAGGTGTCTGCCTCCTGACAATATAGAGAAAGAAGATTGAAATCAATATTCAGAGATATTACATCCCCGCTGTTGAAGGGACCCATGTCTGTACTTACCAACAGTTCTAAGAGACACTCACAGACACCAAGCAGCAGTGGGGTGAAGGGGGTGGTCATGGCCACATATTTTTCATTCCATCGACGCACCCTCCAGTAGCCCATCTCCTGCTTGGGGTCCTCTGCATGGCAGCTGGCAGACTCATAACAGACACCCAGGGCCCAGTGGGTTTTGTCTCCTACTTCAGCCTCCCAGTAGTGGCAGCCTGATGAATAGGCAGATGATCCCAGCACACAGGGGTAAGTGGTGAAACGCCGAGAGCTGTGTGGCAGCTCCTGGGGCATGTCAGTGAAATAAACACTCTTGAGATTCTCCGAGAGCACCACACTGGCATGAGCTGTCTGAGGGTCCGGAGACACATCTCCTTTGGCAGAGCAGAGACTATGAGAAAGCAGGGAAAACCAAGGGGGAGGGAGCAATGGATTCACACACCACAAATGAGCTCTCAGGTCCGTTCATTGGGTTCACCAACAAGACAACCATTTAAATGAGAAGAGTCAAGTCTAGTCACTTCAACATTTTTAACCAGGCCTAGACATACAGGTGAATTCAGAATGCCAAACAGAAGACACTTTTCAGAGCCAAGGACTGGACTCAAGTCCCAGACCTAGGTCTCTATATAGCTTGACTACCAGTGTACTTCTTCAGCATCTTCTTAAGCTGAAATAACAGCCTAGGGAAACAGGCCATTGCCCTCTTCAGCTCAAGAGGGACAGAAGGTAGCTCCAGGTTCTTAAGTGTTTCATACCTAAGGAAAGAAGTGACCTCATCTAGCAATCAAATCAATCACAGTGTCTAGAAGATGCCATTCCCTAGTACAAAACACAGCAGCTGTTTCTAGGAATTATTGCTATGCTAAGGTTGAAATGCTGGAAGCTTACCAAAAGCCTATATTCCCACTGAGAAACCATGAGAGGAAAAAATTAAGGGGAAGAAGCTGACAGTTCATATATATTGGGATTTGGCCCAGAGTCAGTATAACTATCCTGGTCTGAGAAAAGGCAAAGGATGGAACTGACCACCAATATATCAGGTTTTATCTTCCAGGGGTATCATTCTATTACAGTGCAATGCAGCCAGTCTGCTAGCACTGCACTGAAATACTGGCATGGCATTAATCCCAGAAGAAAGGAGCACTCCTACCAAGCAATTGCATCTTCAACTACTAACGGCTCCTTCCCTATCCCTGCCCCTCCCCTCCCCTCCCCTCCCCTCCCCTCCCCTCCCAAACAGGAAGAGGAATAGGGTACATCACCTCTGCAGGACACTCTGCATGTCCTAGAAAAGGAGAGGGAAGACAGTAAGTCAGATCCCACCAACCCCCCCCCCCCCATCAGCATAAATATTGTAGGGTGTGTCTGCATGCCCAGCAATCCTTTTGCCTGTTAGTGATGGGCTTTATCTAACCCAGGTGTCATTAATTCTGCTAATTATTTGGGGGAAATGGAAAGAAAGGCAGCACTTGTAAGGTCTGGCTCATGACATCTGGATGAGTCACACCCCATTTTTATCCTTTGAGTATAAAGTCTTGCTTTCCAAGGTGGAGACCTACCATGACTAAGTTTAAAGCTCAGCCTTTTCCTCACCTCACCAAGAAAGATCAAAGTCATGTTGCTCTCAGCTAGACCACATGGAAGAGATTAAACAGGGAGATCCAGGGCTCCTGGTTGCAGAGGGCCATACAGATTAATAGTGACCTCTAAAAATGCAAGGCAGAGCTTCACCCCTGCCCCAGAGAAAGCGACTGCCACAAGAGCTTCTTTGAAAGGCTGTCATCCACACATTGGTGGCAGGAAAAGCCCCAGCATACAAACCTTGAGCACCCCTGCTCTGGACTCCAGGCATCTTTCCATGTCCACCATGAGGGTGTTGAGAGAGCAGCACTGCTCCGAGAGGTGTGCTGTGGTGGTCTTCAGCCTCCCCAGCATCTCAATCTCTTCTGCTCTCAGGCAATGCAACTGCTGGTCCTCCTCTTGCTCCAGGAAGGAGCGCAGCTCCTCAAAGTCACAGGTAATGCGCTTATGACAGTTCCACACTGACTCCTGTGGGACAGAGAAGTCACCAGGAGATTAGAGAGCATCTCCCAGCTGGGGACTGACCTGAGGCAACACCCCCAGGGAAGGGAAGAGCCCCTCTTGTCAACTCTTCTGAGCTCACCACACCATTCCAGTTCACTCCAGCTGGGTGGGCCTAAAGAGAAGGCCCCTACCCCACTCCTCCCAGCTCTGCCCCTTCTTCCACTTACTCTCAGCTCTTTGGGCTTTTTCTCCTCCATGGATAAATGTTCCTTCAAATCCTTTGCTTTTCTGCCCAGATGCTCCACGCAAGCTTGTAGCTTATCCTGGAGAGGGAAGGGCAAGAGATTCTACTCAGGCAAAATGGTCCAAGGCATCAGATGCTGAAGCAGCACTGAGAAGGCTTGGATCATACCAGTTGAGAATCATATACCAATTGATCTGACATGTCACTTCACGGACTTTGCTTTCATGGGGTGTCAATTATAAATTCCAGCAATCCTCTGGCTATTCACACTGAACATCTGCATCAGGTACTACACAGAGTGTTTCTGGGTTAAAGTTCTGAACACCTGTGTGTACAGCAGCAATACAGGTTACAATATTCCTCTGCCTTCAAAATTTAGCTTCTGAACAGCAGCTAGAAGTGCAGACAAGGAGTCAAAGCAAGATAGTTCTACACTGTATAGATTAACTTTTTCTAGGGAGTCAATCACCAGAGCAACTTTCCAGGAAACCTACTGTATCTCTGAATCAAAATGGAACTTCTGACTCCACCCTCAGATATGGGACAGCAGGAATTACTCAGTGGAACACCACAAATTTTGCTCTAACACTCCCTCCTGCCTCTGAAAACGACTAATCGAATCCTAAGTTGTGATTCCGAGGGAAAAAAAAAAAAGAATGGGGGGGGGGCCCCTGAAAAATGCCTCCAACATTTTGGATGCAACTTGTGCAGACACCTTTGCTGGGATTCTGTCCAAGATTAAGACATCTAAATTTAGATGAATTAGATGCCTAAATTCCACTAGATGTCAGTATAGTCACAGGAGTATTCTAGAAAGCTAATTAGCTGACTATGCATCTACTGTCCGGTGAAGTGAATAAGCACATTTGTCAGACTGTTGGTTCTAGCCACCAACACAGCTAGCTCAATTGGTTGAGGTTGCCTCAGAGGGTGAACCACACATCCCACTCAGCTGCTGGAATGTTTCTTCAGCTTCAAGATGGAGAGCCCGTGAGCAGTAACATCAGTTTCTGATGTCGGAATCATTACTGTAGTTTTGGGTGGTCTCACCTCAAGCTGGCCATGAGGTATAGGTACATTTCTACATACAGCTGCCTTAGTTCCTGTTCCTCCTTGCTCTATCCGTTAGACTCCAGTTTCTTTACTGGATCATAGAAACAAAACCCTGAGCCCCCAGCACGTACCCTCCTCCTTCTGTAGCAGCGACTGTCTTTCTCCTCCCTGTTTGCAGAGAAGAGCGGAATCTACTAATAAGTTCTGCTCCGCTGCTTAGAGCGGGTAGGAGCCAGTAGTCATTGGGCCTACACTCAGCTCTTATGCCTAGATTAAACTCCTTCCCAGAACTGGGGAGGCCCTACATCCTCTTTCATAATCTACTCATGTTCTGATCCCTAGGCTCCGCTTCCAAACTGTGGTGCTTGAATACAAATTTCTCTAGAGTTTCTCTGGTCACCAGCACCCTTTTGAAATATTTAGCGTCAAAGTCAAACTAGAGATGCAACACTTGTTCCCAGACTGTTCTGCTGCATTCCTGTGACTTAACAAGTATTGGTGGGTCTGAACTGCCCTACTTCCTTACTTAGGATGAGATGGTTAGAAGTTTAAAGACTGGAGTGGAATGCCAGGTATCTCAAACCCTGTGAAGGAAATGCTTTCTAGCAGTACCTCCGGGAGATACCACTTGCTTACCTTGTGTTTTTTGAGGGCTTCATCCAGGGGCCCTCCTGTATGAGCGAGATGGCCGTGGGAGACTGCACACACCACACACATGGCTTCCTGGTCCTCCTTGCAGAAGAGATTGATGACCTCATGGTGCCGGCAGCAGAGCTTCTCGTTCTGCATCTTTTCCTTGACAAAAGGCAACTGCCGGGCTGTCTCCACTATGCTGGCCAGCTGCCGGTTGGGGTACATGACTTGCTGAGCACAAACATGCTGACACATTGGGCAGCTGAAGTCCTTGACCACTGGCTCCCAGCAGTGGGTGATGCAGGCTCTACACAAGCTGTGGCCACCAGGAATCATGACAGGGTCCTGCAGGTAGTCAAGACAGATGGAGCAAGTGGTGTCTATGTTAAGGACCTCCAAATGACTGAGGCAAGCCATTGGTGGTAGTGCTATGAGATGGGCACAGACTTCGGGAGACAGTTCCTATATCCTGATATAGGAATAGTCACCTGGAGAAAAAAAAAGAAAAAGAAAAAAAAGAAAACCACACCACAGAGCAAATAGATCACATACATGCATTATTCACCATGTGGACTCAAGGAAGCCTAAGAATCAGGCCTCACAGATATTCTCTCCTAGCTTGAGTGAGGAGAGAAGACTAGAGAAAAGACATGGGTTATGTAACCCAGACACCTGGTTCAGCTTCCTTGTCCTGTTCCTCACTGACCAAGGCAAGCAGTAATTTAAGTAACAAGCATTTATTGAATTCCCCAATACCTTGCAGGAGAAGGAGTTCTTTCCCCATATCAGAAATGGGGGGGGGGGGGGGGGGGGTTGAAGGCAGGCTGGAAATAGCATGCATGTTAGCAAGCATAGTAGTACTGAATATTTCTGCTCTGTCACCTACGTACAGACTTTTTCCCTTGAACTCAGTACATGGGGACTAGACACACAGAGAAACAGAAATGAGAGGTCCCACTTTCATACATAGCCCATTGAAGCCAGTCTGGAAGAGGACTTATTAAAAGATAGCCCAGGCCTCATGGCATAGACTAAATAGACTAGCTTCCCCCTCTCACTGTTTACACATGGTGCTTAGAAGATGAAAAATTCCAATGCAAACAAGTTTTTCAACAAAGAAAACATTTTTCATCCAGAGGGTGACAAAACGCTGGGACAGAAGCCTAGAGAGACTGTGAAACCTTCATACTTGGAGACAGGGAAAAACCAGCTGGATAAGACCTTTAATGTCTTAATCTAATTAGGCCTACTTTGAGCAAAAGACTAAATTAGGAGACCTACAGAGAACTCATCGAACATAAACTAGTCCACAATTTCCCAACCCTGTAGATCTCCACTTCAAAAAAGAAAAAGCATGCTACAGTTGAAGGAAATCAACAGGAGCAGAACACCCCTAGACAGACCGAAAAAGAACAAGTCTAACCAAGTAAGACCTCTTGATAAAATTTTAAAAGCTAGAAGCACTACGAGTTAGGCATTCAGGGCATCTAAGCTTTTTGGTCACAACACTACCTTACCAAGGATAACTTCCAAGCTAAAGAATTTGTTAGGCAATACACATCCCAGGTGAACTGCCACAGACCTTTGCTTTCAGCAGCTAGAGAACAATTCCCACTCTTCTCCTTTACAGAAAAAAACACAGATGTGGCTAACAATGGCATTTATATAGGAGCAACAGCTGTGATTGCCACCCACATGCCCTTTCCTACCTCACCCTATGAGTATGAATATGAACCATATTAGTTTGTGGTTTTAGGGATTAGTCATGGAATCTCTCTCCTTTCCCTCTGCGTTGGATGTATATTCCCTGAGATGTTGCAGAAATCCTCTGCGCCCTCCAGGGTGACCCCTTCATTGATGTTAGGAGAAACAGTGCAGGTTTCCTTGACTGCAGAAGCAACTTTGACACGTGTGGTATGGTCAGAAATACAAGCTTATTGTCCTGTTCCAGGCTGTGTTGATCAGATTCAGGACTAATCAACAGGTACCCACAAGCAGCTCTAATGTCATTAGCTTATATTTCTCTTTCCTCTCTTCCCCTCCCAACTATGCTTTCCCTTTTGACTCCTGTTTTGCTCGTTTCACGCCTGTATTTGCTATTTATATGATTATGTTGATAAGTGTAGCCTTCCTGAGCAACTTTGCTAAGACAGCAATCCTATTTCACTGTCTTTCAATATCCTTCACCCATGGGGAGTTCCTGACATGCCTCTTTCACTCTCTGTAATGTCCAGCAGTTTCTCATGTTTTTATCCTATTAGTGTAACCTCGGGTCATGGATAGCCATCTGCCTGCATACCTTAACACTTCTCCACTTAAAGGTAATATCAAAAGGAACTGCCCATTCCCCCTCTCTCCGAGTGCCTAACTGGGTCTCTTGTGGTGCCTCCCTATATGAATTGCTCCCATGGGGGTGGGAGACTGACTCTACTGGTCATTAACCATGAGTGCGCAAGGAGCTGCAGTCTGACCTCCTGACATGGATGGCACCACCATGACCTTTTAGAGGCAGTACAGCATGTACGCGCTAAAGCACTGTCAATTACACTTCCTTAAGAGTAATAGTCCATGCAAAAAGTTCTGGTTCTTTGGCTCTGATGTGCACTCCATATCTCCCCAGCCACAGAGCCATGGGATACTGACAGCTGGGTGCAATGCTTTTGTTATCTCATGGGATCATGCAGCTAGAGTGAGTCCTCATTTTGCCTGTAGGCTCAGGTCCCTGAGATGTTGCAGATGTGATCGGGCTCCTGCAGGCCTGGGCAGTCCTCTTTGGTAGTCCTTTCTGCGAGCAGGTCTATGTTGATTGTCAAGTGACCCTGCAGTGTAGAAAGCCAGAGCAAGGCCACTTCTTGATTATTAAAAGTCAGTTTCAGTTCAATGCAGTTTGTCACATCAGCTGGTGTTAAGTATTTGCATGCAAGTCCTTGGGCCATTGCTGTTCCATTTTTTCAGGCAATGCCTGTGCTACTTTCCCAGCGCACTCAACCACTTAGAGTAAATCATTGTCTGCGCCTGGCTCGGAGGTTGTATGCTGAGGTGAGGTATACACTTTGCCTCCATAAGTTTCCTAAACCTCCCCTCCTCTTTTCCTCCTTTGATTAGTCCCAAACCAGAGAGAGGGGTCAGATATGCACTTGCACTCACCCAGGTGGGCTGGATGCAGTTTGGGTAAACAGATCAGGACAAGCCCTGGGTGAATCCAAGCGTGATTCTGAAATCTGTTGAGGTGGCATTCAGTACCACTGGGGCCTCTGAGTGTGTTTGCCAGCACCATTTTGCTTTTTCCCATTTTTGTCCTGTTTGCTGCATGATAACATTCTCCAAAGGTATCTATGGTGAAGATGACTGATTTCCCCTGGTGATGCCCACACCATTACAATTAAAAATTAGTTGACCTTGATCTACCCCTTTGTAGTCCCAGTGGCTGCCCCTAGACTACGCACCTCCCAGGTTTGTAGGACCCCTTTATGGTATCATTAAGAAGTATGCAGAATCTAGACTCTGCTATGGCACTGATGTTGAGTAAAAGCCCATCATCTTTTATGTACCAAGCCCAGTTGTTTTGGTCTTCTGCTGCTAGCAACTTTCCCCGGTTTGTTATAAGGCTTCTATTTTAAACCATGTTATTGTTGAAACCTCTATTTCATTATCTGCTGTTTCCCACACTATCTCCTGCAGTTGCCCTGGGGGATGGCATAGGAATCTCTTCTTAGAATTGGACTTTCCTAATGGGATCCATGGGGAGCTTGGTAGCGGCTGGGTGGGGCCCAGTTGCCATTCCTGGTTGGCTTGTTGGGGAGCCCTGAGCACAGGCATGAGCAATGATCCAGTCTCCCCAGGTACACATCCTCTTACGTAAAGGATGAAGCCTGAAAAAAGGCTCATTCTCACCCACCAGCTAACCTGAAGGTTCCCCCATGCCACCAAGCTACCAGTCTCTGTTTTCACTGTGGCCTGTTCTTGACTTCTTTGGTTCCATATGCTGGGCCTGATGCCTTGTAGTGGTTTTCTTCTTCCTAAGGTTCATCCTGCTGGACTCCCTATGCCATGTCATTAACGAGGCAGATCCCCACCACGAGAACAGCAAGCACCTCCTTTGCCACATCTCCTGCCTTAGAGAAGGATTGACTTCCCCCACCATAATTATGCATTCAGCCAATTTCTTTGGGTAAGATTTTATTTGAGAGAAGTGCTCACCAAGTGGTCTGACCATCAGTCACAGTGTAGATCAATTGGCCCAGTTTTATCCACTACCAGCAAGGACCTTCCCATCGTATTTTGGAGAAGGACCAGTACCCCAGAGCACAGCATATGTGTTGGTCTCTTGGTCTCTTGCATTAAACTTGGTATCAGGATTTCACTTTATGAAGTCCTAATGGGAAGAGAGATGGAGGGATGTGAGGTGACCTGCTCTTTCCGGCAGCCGATCTCTTCCTTCACCCACCGTTGCAGGTATTACCTGGGCAACTGAAACCTAGGAGTTGCTGGAGCATATGTAGAAATTGGCAGCACATAACCATCACGTACTGTCATCCTGCATGACAGTGTGGTATGATCTAACATATGAGCTTGGTGGAGCTGCCACGAAAACTTAGACTCAGCTGGCATAAAGGAACCCAGAAAGCCTAACTCAGTTTTAGACTTCTATACATCAAATATCTTACATTTAAGATACATCCTACTATCTTTGGCTTCCAAATAAACAAACAAGAATGTGTATAATTATTCCCAGTGAACTTGTCTGACAATGTGTGCAGCTGCAGAGGTCACAACACGAGATGAGGTGTGAGGCACTGCTACATTACGGAGTAATGCTACATTACATCTGAAAAGTTAGGTCCTAAGGACTGCTGATGACACATGCCTCTCTTAGGGGTGAGAGAAAAGAGGGAGCCCTGCAATGGGAAGGGGGTTTCCTTAGCCTCTTTCACAAAAGGCAGGATGTGGCAACAGGCAGTCTTGAATATTGCTCCCTTTTCCTTTCTCTTTGGCAGGGGGGAACCCACCTACCCGCATATTTAATTCAGCTGTTTCAACAATAAGGACACATCATTTTCTCTCAGTTCTGCTTGGAGTCCTGCATCTCTGTTGCTTTCCTGGAGAGCAATACAGCCTTGCTATTGTCCTTCGAAGGGCTTCTTTGACCTCCTTGTTCCTCAGGCTGTAAATCATAGGGTTCAGCATGGGAATTACCAGGGTATAAAACACAGAGATGATCTTGTCGTGCTCCACAGTGTATTTTGAACTGGGCCTTAAGTACATGAAGGAGCCTGTCCCATAGAACACGGTAACAGCAGTCACATGGGAAGCACAGGTGGAGAAAGCTTTGTGTCTGCCTTTGTCAGATTTAATCTTGTGGATGGTGACCCCGATGCATATGTAGGAGATGACAATGAGGAGGATAGTGGAGGTGACAAGCACAGCATCGCAGGTGAAATGGACAAGATGAGTGATGTAAGTGTCAGAGCAGGAGAGTTTGAGGATGGGGGGCACATCGCAGAAGAAATGGTTGATGATGTTGGAATTGCAGAAGGACAAGCGGAATATAAATGTCGTCTGGACAGTTGCATTCACACAGCTCATGAAGTAGGAGCCGCACACAAGGAATATGCAGAACCTCCTGGACATAATGACAGGGTAAAGCAAGGGGTTGCAGATGGCTATGAACCGGTCATACGCCATCACGGCCAGGAGGCAGCATTCTCCTGTCACTGCAATGCCGAACAGGAAGAGCTGAGCTGCACACGCTGTGTACGATATGGTTTTTCTCTCTGCCACAAAGGTCATCAGAGTGCTGGGTATAATGATGGTGGAGTAGCTGACATCTAAGAAGGAAAGGCTGCTGATGAAGAAGTACATGGGGGTGTGGAGCCTGGGGTTGATTAGGATGAGCACAATCATCCCTAGATTTCCTGCTACGGTGAACAGATAGATCAGTAGAAACACCATGAAGAGGAGGACTTGCAACCTCAGGTTGTCTGTGAAGCCCAACAAGATAAATTCCGTCACCACAGTGTGATTCCCTTCTGCCATCTATCATGGGTGAGAAAGCCAGGGTTACACTGAAGAAAACAAGACAAATGCAAGGTGACTGTCAGAATGCCAACACGGCTCTAGTCAAGTTGACTGAGGATGCAGGTTTAATTTTGCTTATATCTTCCTATTCATGTTTTTCAAGTTTTGAACTCAGAGTATCTCAGAGACATTTCCTGCCTTTCAAAAATATGTATTCTTTCTGTGTACTTTGAAGGAGCACAGGTTAACAAGTCACACCTGTTCCTGCAAACTTCACTACTTTTCCCTCCCCAAATGCTTGATTTAACCTCTACAGCAGTCATCTGCGCTGCAGGCATTAGCTCCATAGTATTTGTTGCACCTCACCTCTATTAGATGTTCACTCAAAGATGACATGCCCTAGAAATGCTTTTTCCCCATGTTGCTATAGACCCGGTCTAGGTAATTAACTTTGTACATTGCTGAGACATAAACACATGTGAAACTAGGAAAATCTCTCAAACCCCCAAAAAGGGGCCAAAGAAGTCTGTAGCTTACCCCTGTGCCAGAATGATATTTTGGGGCAACTATGGTAAGTAGCAGGCAAAAGCTGGTGGCTTGGAAAAGCTGACCTAGAAGCATGAATGGCATTTCAGCTTGAAAAAGAGCAGGGCTTATGGTCTGCTGTTGCCTCTGTAAATCTGGAACTAACGTGAAAATTATAATCAGCTGACTTCTCAAGCAGGTTCTGTTTCAGAAGTCTAGAAATAAGCTTTCTGTGCCCAGGAATAGAAAATTAGAAGAGACCTTGGAATAACTGATCTTGTCCACTTTTCTTTTTCCAAGGAAGAATGCACTGCACCAATGGGATTCCCAGAAACTTTTGCCTCATTTCTTCTTTAAACTCTCTAGTAGCACAGTTTTCACACAATCCCTAGCTATTTATGTTTCTTCTTAAACAGTAAGTGATTATTAAGTTTTCTCCTAAATTTAGCCCAAATTTTCCCATTGCAATTTAACTGAAAACCCTTTTGTCCCACTCGTTGTGGCATAAGAAACAATTTTTCCCCTTTCACTTTTTAGACATTTTTCCACCACTGGTTTTAACACAGTTTTAATGCTTTTTTTTTAAGCATATAGCTTTTCCTAGACTGTGTCCAGTAAGGTGTTAGCTCATTTTGTAAGTTATTATCTTCAGTCAAAGAGTTTGTTCTCATGGCAATTATGCCACATGGAATCCCAGCGAAATGAGAAAGCTACTGCTTTGAAAGCTCCTAAAGCCAGCTCTCACAATCTGAAAAATAATCAGAGATTATTCTCAAGAATACCTGTATTGATAGATGGGGAGGAGGGGCAAGAAGGGAATTCCCGCTTCCCTCATGCTATAAAGCAAAGGTATGAAATAGTTCATCTTCCGCATTCAGGCTTGTCACTAGAACTTGTATTTGCAGCCCACTATTCTTACCTTACCACTCACGTCTTAGCATGCTGGGGGTGTTAGTGTTGCTTATACTGTCAACGAACTCTCCTGTAAAAGAAGCAGAGAAAGAGGAAGAAAATAATGCAGCTTTCACTGCAAGGTGCACAATCTCTATTGGCTCCAAATAAGAAGGAATTCCTGTTCTCTAAAACCAAAAGGGGAGACACAGTGCATCTTTAGTTGAACCAGGGACAGAGCTTACTTGCGGGAGAGGAAAGTCTCCTGCTCCTTGTCAGAAAGGAGGTAATTTAGCAATTAACATGCACTTTCATATACTTATGCTCCATTTGGGTGTAGAATTCCTGGGTGGGCACAGCATCTGAACACAAGGCAAGGCACAGTGGGACAATTAAAATGTCCTTTGTGCTCCCTGTGGAGAAAACCTGTTCCCTCTCCTTGTGCAATTATACAAATGGACTTTCTTCCTCACATTTTTAAAGAGAAATTTTTTCTTTTCTTTTTTTTTCCCCATGTGGTCCTCTGTGTTATTTTCCTTGTTTTCTTCTGCTATGTAGTAACCTAGGTCATCATGGACCAAAAAAAAAAAAAAATCATTTTCCACACTGGAGAGGGCAACACAGGGAATGAGAAAAGATGCTGCTGTTCAGTAGAGGAGAAGGCCCTTTCCCCAGACTGCTCTGAAGCAGACTGGTCATTTCAGCCACATCAACCTGTCTTGGTCTTCTGAGGCTCTAGGATATGCAGGGGTGAATTAAACCACTGGAGAAGAGTGACATTTAGGCCTTGTTTTGCATTCTGGGAAGCTCCTTTCTCAAGCTGTGTGTTGACATCAGACGTGTGCTTCAGCCCATTCTGAAACATGCTAAAGACATAAGAAGCACAGATAGGAGTTGCTCCTTCAAATACTTTCTCTACGCTTCTAACCTCTACACTGGGACCCCCAACATGTGAAATAGGGAAGTAAATTAATTCAAGGCACAAACTAATGTTCTTCTAAGATGCTCCAGTTAAAACAACGACATATTTGCCAAGGTCTCTTCTTATTCACCAAGGGATATGTTTATGTGTAACCAAATCAAACACTCTGGCTAGATAAGTCAGTGCTCAAGAAATAATCTTCGTACATTCAGTCCAAGAGAAATAAGTCCCCAGCCCTTTCTGTTGCTTCATTTGTCTGCATCACTCCATTTAATGGAACAATTGCCCAGCTAAAGCTGTTCAGACTTGGAGGGAGGAAAAATTATTGACACTTGAGATGAAAAGATCAAGTTTCCCATGGTTACCTAGGTTCATAGATTCTGTGAGGGGAAAATTAATCAGCATAGATGGCAGAAAGGAACAAAGAGTGTATTCCTCTGAAACACAAAGTCCGTAGATTACACAGTGAACCTACACAGTCTATTGTGAAGGTCATGGGATTAATATGCTGTCATCATACATGGAATTACTAATGATATAGGGGAAAGCAGGAGTGAAGTTCTGGAGGCAAAGTTTAGGCTCAAGGAAAGGCAGATGAAGACCTGGAAATTTTTGGTTACATTTTCTGAAGTGCTCTTAGCATTGTAAGGCATATTAAGGAGAGAGTGGAGAAACATCTATTTAAGCAGCTAAGATTATTGTGTGAGGAAAGCTTTAGCTTCCTTAAGGACTCAGTACAATTCTGTAATAAAGGCATCCTGTGCAAGAGGAGTAGATTTCATCTGAACTGGTAGGAAACCAAGCTGCTGGCAAATCAAAAAGATGTTAAATGAGCTTTAAAAGTAAGGGGAAAACTGACAAATATGGAAGGTTGCATGGCTCCAGGGTAATGTTTCTAAGACTGAATATATGAAACTTCTGTATCATGAAGTGAAGGCCAAGTCAGAAGATGGAAAATGAATGGAAAGCACTGAAGAAGGTTCCAACTAATACAAGAGGCGTAAGAAATAAAGTTTCCCCAAACTTGAATTTTGGGCCTAAAATGATGGCCTTGTTATACAAGGTGTATTGAAAACTTGGTGGAAGGAAAACAGCTAGCAGGACATTATAATGCCAGGCTACACAATAGCTAAGTAGTTAGGGGAAACCCTGCTGGTGGCAGAGCAGTGTTGTGTGTTAAAGCGAAAGATAAAAGCCATAAACTCTCCATCTCAACAAGTAGCACAGAACCTGCATGGACTGAAATCCCAGGCCCAAATGCGAGGAGTACAATATTGAAGCTTTTCATTTGCTACTGGGTAATGCCTAGTATGAGGTTCAAAACTGCACCATAGAAGCACCACTCTGATGGTGACTCTAATATCCTTAGTGTTAGCTATGCCCCTGCAGGAACAATAAAAATGAAAATAATCAAGGATACTTGTGCTAAAATTAATGAGGGGACCCTTGGAAACTAATCTCCTTTGGCTTGTGCTTGTACACAGTGATTACTATAGTGCCTACTGCTCAAGAGTAGGGTCTGAATGTATCTCATCAAAATTAGGGTGTGTTTCCAAAAGTGACGATCTAATAGCTTCCCACCACTGTGTACACCTCTTTCTTCCCAGACGCATGCTTTCACCACTTACTTGTAGTGGGTGGGGAGTGGGGGAGGTCGTGACAGGGAATGAGAGAGTTGGGGATAACCCTTAAAAGGCCCCTAAAATTAAGAGAGGAATTTTAACTTTGAAACTGGGCAGGAGGAAATGAGCAGGGAGAGGTAAAGAAAGAGGAAAAATGTCCTGTTGTCAGGGTTATATAGTGCTCTGTTTGACATCCTTTTGAAAGCTTTTGACTGGCCATCTACCCAAAACAAGCAGTCTCCAGATACCTTTCCCCAGCTTTTTCCTTGTTCATTCTTTGCATTCTCTCCCAGCCACTACTGTCACCTGTCACTTCTAGAGGCATCTTCTTTTGGTATGTGTATTTTCCAGGCTATGGAAGGGTTGGTGGCCTCTTGTGAGGCGGATTCTTCAGCTTCCTGTTCATTTACACTTGGAAATTCCAGAGGAATTCCAGAGTTCCAGAGGACTGAAGCAGTGACTGTTTCTTATATTGAAAAAAAACCATGAGCACCACAGAGCCAAAAGCTTAGAGGTGACCTAGAAGTGTCTGAAAAAGGAAGGTAAATGGGTGTTTGAGTTAGCCTGCTCTTTCAAATACCAGAACCTGTTGGAGAAAATGGATACAGATGCTATATTTACTGAGAAAACTGTTGCAAACGAGAAGAAAAAAAAAAAAGGCAAATCACTTCACATGGTTTAAACCAAAATCAGGATTGAAAATATTTATTAGTTTCTTAACAACACATCATTAACTGGTAATTGTTGAACTCTATGTTCAGGATCCATATCAGCAATACAACAGATAAACTGCAATAATAAATTTCTACAAAGTGTCTGTAAATGCATACCATACCTAATCCCAAGATGTTCTAACCCTGTGCACACTCACACGCACACGCACACGCACATGTAATTAAATGTACATACCAGCTCTCAAAGGATGTGTGGGTTACAAGCCCCCCAAATCTTCTGGAAGCGTGGGTGCCCCTGCTTGTCCATCCCTTCTGTGGAGAGCTGGGTGCTCTTGTTTTATGTGGACCTTACAGCACGTGGAAGCCCAACAGAAATTTCACACAATGCAGGAGGAAAGAAAAAAAGAAAAGTTAATTTTCTGTTGTTCTGCTGGAACAGCTCAGAGAACTGTTGATGTGTGAGAGTTCGCGCTAATAGATGGGAAGGGATGCATCTGGAAGCCAAGGATGGGAGGAAAAAGAAAAGACAGGGGAAAAACAAAATCGCTTTGCTCTGGCAGTGAGCTGATATAATTACAACCTTGGGAGATGTGGCTCAGTGCCTAATAGCAGGTGAAATGGGTCCAGCACGGGACATTACTGCTAGCATATTAGCAATGGTATTAGCAGTAAGAGGGGGTGGTGCTTACAGTGACCTAGTCTAGTGTATATATACTAACCCAAACTAAATAAAAGTTGTTTTGATTAGTTTACTGTGACTCAGAATGTTGAAACAAAATACTGAAGGCTTCTTTAAAATATAAATATTTATATATTTTAATTAAATACAACATTCCTTTCATATTTCTCTATGTTGTCCTGACACAGTAAAATAATGGAAATTTTTGAAATAATGGAATCTCCTTTGAGGTCAAATTTTGCAGCCATATTTTTCACTCGGTACGATGGACATCTACAGAAGTTTACATCTCTTAATATTACTGTTTACTAGTACTATTATTTCTACTGGTGAGGAGATCTATGGGGAACTCACAAAGGTGACATGATCACATGGACACAAGTGAAACCAGTTAAGCATAAAATGGGAATGAGGAAAATGAATGTTGCTTTATTTTTGTTTGGAAACCTAGAGTTAGAGCACATGAATCCTACCCCAGATTTAAAAATTTACAAAGCCACCCCCATTCTGTGGTCAATGGATGCAGGTAGAAACCTTTATCAAAGAGGCATACACCCTAACCTAAGAGAGGTGGCTAAGGAAAGTGGGACGAATTACCTTCTCAGGATGCCACTTCCTCCTTCCATTTCCTTTCCAGGGAAAGCTAGACAGCTTGACCTGGGCATCCAACTGGACGAAGTAGTATAGATCAGAAGACACTTTGTCCTATGAAAGTCAGGTAGGGATTCACTTATTTAAACCAGTGGTGCAACTTCTTGATGATAATTCAGTATACCGTCCTTCTTACATTGTTAGTCTTCAGAGTTTGTATTCCTAACAGGGCAGGTCATGATGGTTGGGGTTACACTCTCATGTTAAGACCAGACGCCTGCCTCACCCCTGCAGCTGGCTGGTAAATTTCTGTGGAACAGTTCCCCACAGAATTATCCTATACACAAGACTGACTCTTTCAGTACAAAATTCTCCGTTAGTTTGACATTTCCTTTTCTGGCTTGGGTGACCTCAGAAAGGTGTTAAGTTTCCAGCCCTTAACCTCAAAGACACTTAGTAATAGCAGCTATCACTTCATCTAGTTTGAACTGAGCTAACAGGAAGGTTTTCACCTAGGGTCCTTATTTCTCCTGCTATACATTTCCTGCACAGCATAGCTGCATGTTCGACAGCTGGGTAGAGGGTTAGCTGGGGCTGTAGAGATCTGGGGCAACTCCGTGGGAAGCAACCTGGAAACCAGTTCTCACTTCACTGACTGGTATCTTCTGTAGAAGGCAAGTGGTGGCTGAAAATATCCTGTTCTGATTTTCCCTCTACTGACTTCCAAAAAAGTTATATCCCAAGAAAAATAAAAAAGCAGCATCCCATCTTATTGAGGTTCCTAGCTGCTGACTCAAAAACATGGACGTCTTCCACAGGAGACAAATTTTACTCTCTGAATTTTTCTCCCACTTTTATACATTTCCAGATTTGTCCCATAAAATGATTTTACTTAGTAATAATTATTTTTGCTGTTGTCCTCCTCAGAGCATCCTTCATCTCCTTGTTCCTCAGGCTGTAGATCAGGGGGTTCACCATAGGGACTATCAGTGTGTAAAACACAGACACCACTTTGTATTGATCAGCTGAGCTGCTGGACATGGGTCTGAAGTAGATAAAGAAGAGACTCCCATAGAAGAGGGTGACAGATGACAGGTGGGAGGCACAGGTGGAAAAGGTTTTCCACCTGTCTGGGGCACAGTGAATCCGTAGAATGGACATGATGATATACAGATAAGAGATGAGGATGGCTAAAACAGTGCTCAACCCTGCTACTGCAGAAAAGACCACGTGCACCATGTGAGCAAAGCGTGTATCAGAGCAGGAGAGTTTCTGCAAGGGAGGAATGTCACAAAAGAAGTGATTGATGATATTGGGGCCAAAGAAGGACGGGCTGAACAAAGAAGCTGTGTGGGCAACCACATTAATGCAACTGCATAAGTACGATGCAGAAACCGACTGAACACAGAGTTTTCTGGAAATAAGGACTGCGTACCGCAGTGGCTCACAAACAGATATGAACCGATCATATGCCATCACAGCCAGGAGGAAAACCTCAGCATTTATGGAAAAAGAGTGAAGAAAAAATTATGTGACACAACCAGCAAATGAAATTACTTTCTTCTCTGCTGACAGATTCACCATCGTCTTGGGGGCAATCACAGAGGAGTAAGTGATATCAACAAAGGACAAGTTACAGAGGAAAAAGTACATGGGGATGTGCAGGCGAGGCTCAATTCTGATTGATGTGATGATGGTGAGATTTCCCAGCAGGCTCACAGCATAGATAAGGAGCAACAGCACAAAGAGGAGGGCTTGCAACTGAGGGTTGTCTGTGAAGCCTTGGAGAGTGAACTCACACACCACAGTAAGATTTCCTTTCACCATTAGGCATTGCCCAGTAGCAAATGAAAACCTTCAATATTGTACTCCTTGCATTTGGGCCTGGAATTTCAGTATGTTTAAGAAGAAACATAAATAGCTAGGGATTGTGTGAAAACTGTGCTACTAGAGAGTTTAAAGAAGAAATGAGGCAAAAGTTTCTGGGAATCCCATTGGTGCAGTGCATTCTTCCTTGGAAAAAGAAAAGTGGACAAGATCAGTTATTCCAAGGTCTCTTCTAATTTTCTATTCCTGGGCACAGAAAGCTTATTTCTAGACTTCTGAAACAGAACCTGCTTGAGAAGTCAGCTGATTATAATTTTCACGTTAGTTCCAGATTTACAGAGGCAACAGCAGACCATAAGCCCTGCTCTTTTTCAAGCTGAAATGCCATTCATGCTTCTAGGTCAGCTTTTCCAAGCCACCAGCTTTTGCCTGCTACTTACCATAGTTGCCCCAAAATATCATTCTGGCACAGGGGTAAGCTACAGACTTCTTTGGCCCCTTTTTGGGGGTTTGAGAGATTTTCCTAGTTTCACATGTGTTTATGTCTCAGCAATGTACAAAGTTAATTACCTAGACCGGGTCTATAGCAACATGGGGAAAAAGCATTTCTAGGGCATGTCATCTTTGAGTGAACATCTAATAGAGGTGAGGTGCAACAAATACTATGGAGCTAATGCCTGCAGCGCAGATGACTGCTGTAGAGGTTAAATCAAGCATTTGGGGAGGGAAAAGTAGTGAAGTTTGCAGGAACAGGTGTGACTTGTTAACCTGTGCTCCTTCAAAGTACACAGAAAGAATACATATTTTTGAAAGGCAGGAAATGTCTCTGAGATACTCTGAGTTCAAAACTTGAAAAACATGAATAGGAAGATATAAGCAAAATTAAACCTGCATCCTCAGTCAACTTGACTAGAGCCGTGTTGGCATTCTGACAGTCACCTTGCATTTGTCTTGTTTTCTTCAGTGTAACCCTGGCTTTCTCACCCATGATAGATGGCAGAAGGGAATCACACTGTGGTGACGGAATTTATCTTGTTGGGCTTCACAGACAACCTGAGGTTGCAAGTCCTCCTCTTCATGGTGTTTCTACTGATCTATCTGTTCACCGTAGCAGGAAATCTAGGGATGATTGTGCTCATCCTAATCAACCCCAGGCTCCACACCCCCATGTACTTCTTCATCAGCAGCCTTTCCTTCTTAGATGTCAGCTACTCCACCATCATTATACCCAGCACTCTGATGACCTTTGTGGCAGAGAGAAAAACCATATCGTACACAGCGTGTGCAGCTCAGCTCTTCCTGTTCGGCATTGCAGTGACAGGAGAATGCTGCCTCCTGGCCGTGATGGCGTATGACCGGTTCATAGCCATCTGCAACCCCTTGCTTTACCCTGTCATTATGTCCAGGAGGTTCTGCATATTCCTTGTGTGCGGCTCCTACTTCATGAGCTGTGTGAATGCAACTGTCCAGACGACATTTATATTCCGCTTGTCCTTCTGCAATTCCAACATCATCAACCATTTCTTCTGCGATGTGCCCCCCATCCTCAAACTCTCCTGCTCTGACACTTACATCACTCATCTTGTCCATTTCACCTGCGATGCTGTGCTTGTCACCTCCACTATCCTCCTCATTGTCATCTCCTACATATGCATCGGGGTCACCATCCACAAGATTAAATCTGACAAAGGCAGACACAAAGCTTTCTCCACCTGTGCTTCCCATGTGACTGCTGTTACCGTGTTCTATGGGACAGGCTCCTTCATGTACTTAAGGCCCAGTTCAAAATACACTGTGGAGCACGACAAGATCATCTCTGTGTTTTATACCCTGGTAATTCCCATGCTGAACCCTATGATTTACAGCCTGAGGAACAAGGAGGTCAAAGAAGCCCTTCGAAGGACAATAGCAAGGCTGTATTGCTCTCCAGGAAAGCAACAGAGATGCAGGACTCCAAGCAGAACTGAGAGAAAATGATGTGTCCTTATTGTTGAAACAGCTGAATTAAATATGCGGGTAGGTGGGTTCCCCCCTGCCAAAGAGAAAGGAAAAGGGAGCAATATTCAAGACTGCCTGTTGCCACATCCTGCCTTTTGTGAAAGAGGCTAAGGAAACCCCCTTCCCATTGCAGGGCTCCCTCTTTTCTCTCACCCCTAAGAGAGGCATGTGTCATCAGCAGTCCTTAGGACCTAACTTTTCAGATGTAATGTAGCATTACTCCGTAATGTAGCAGTGCCTCACACCTCATCTCGTGTTGTGACCTCTGCAGCTGCACACATTGTCAGACAAGTTCACTGGGAATAATTATACACATTCTTGTTTGTTTATTTGGAAGCCAAAGATAGTAGGATGTATCTTAAATGTAAGATATTTGATGTATAGAAGTCTAAAACTGAGTTAGGCTTTCTGGGTTCCTTTATGCCAGCTGAGTCTAAGTTTTCGTGGCAGCTCCACCAAGCTCATATGTTAGATCATACCACACTGTCATGCAGGATGACAGTACGTGATGGTTATGTGCTGCCAATTTCTACATATGCTCCAGCAACTCCTAGGTTTCAGTTGCCCAGGTAATACCTGCAACGGTGGGTGAAGGAAGAGATCGGCTGCCGGAAAGAGCAGGTCACCTCACATCCCTCCATCTCTCTTCCCATTAGGACTTCATAAAGTGAAATCCTGATACCAAGTTTAATGCAAGAGACCAAGAGACCAACACATATGCTGTGCTCTGGGGTACTGGTCCTTCTCCAAAATACGATGGGAAGGTCCTTGCTGGTAGTGGATAAAACTGGGCCAATTGATCTACACTGTGACTGATGGTCAGACCACTTGGTGAGCACTTCTCTCAAATAAAATCTTACCCAAAGAAATTGGCTGAATGCATAATTATGGTGGGGGAAGTCAATCCTTCTCTAAGGCAGGAGATGTGGCAAAGGAGGTGCTTGCTGTTCTCGTGGTGGGGATCTGCCTCGTTAATGACATGGCATAGGGAGTCCAGCAGGATGAACCTTAGGAAGAAGAAAACCACTACAAGGCATCAGGCCCAGCATATGGAACCAAAGAAGTCAAGAACAGGCCACAGTGAAAACAGAGACTGGTAGCTTGGTGGCATGGGGGAACCTTCAGGTTAGCTGGTGGGTGAGAATGAGCCTTTTTTCAGGCTTCATCCTTTACGTAAGAGGATGTGTACCTGGGGAGACTGGATCATTGCTCATGCCTGTGCTCAGGGCTCCCCAACAAGCCAACCAGGAATGGCAACTGGGCCCCACCCAGCCGCTACCAAGCTCCCCATGGATCCCATTAGGAAAGTCCAATTCTAAGAAGAGATTCCTATGCCATCCCCCAGGGCAACTGCAGGAGATAGTGTGGGAAACAGCAGATAATGAAATAGAGGTTTCAACAATAACATGGTTTAAAATAGAAGCCTTATAACAAACCGGGGAAAGTTGCTAGCAGCAGAAGACCAAAACAACTGGGCTTGGTACATAAAAGATGATGGGCTTTTACTCAACATCAGTGCCATAGCAGAGTCTAGATTCTGCATACTTCTTAATGATACCATAAAGGGGTCCTACAAACCTGGGAGGTGCGTAGTCTAGGGGCAGCCACTGGGACTACAAAGGGGTAGATCAAGGTCAACTAATTTTTAATTGTAATGGTGTGGGCATCACCAGGGGAAATCAGTCATCTTCACCATAGATACCTTTGGAGAATGTTATCATGCAGCAAACAGGACAAAAATGGGAAAAAGCAAAATGGTGCTGGCAAACACACTCAGAGGCCCCAGTGGTACTGAATGCCACCTCAACAGATTTCAGAATCACGCTTGGATTCACCCAGGGCTTGTCCTGATCTGTTTACCCAAACTGCATCCAGCCCACCTGGGTGAGTGCAAGTGCATATCTGACCCCTCTCTCTGGTTTGGGACTAATCAAAGGAGGAAAAGAGGAGGGGAGGTTTAGGAAACTTATGGAGGCAAAGTGTATACCTCACCTCAGCATACAACCTCCGAGCCAGGCGCAGACAATGATTTACTCTAAGTGGTTGAGTGCGCTGGGAAAGTAGCACAGGCATTGCCTGAAAAAATGGAACAGCAATGGCCCAAGGACTTGCATGCAAATACTTAACACCAGCTGATGTGACAAACTGCATTGAACTGAAACTGACTTTTAATAATCAAGAAGTGGCCTTGCTCTGGCTTTCTACACTGCAGGGTCACTTGACAATCAACATAGACCTGCTCGCAGAAAGGACTACCAAAGAGGACTGCCCAGGCCTGCAGGAGCCCGATCACATCTGCAACATCTCAGGGACCTGAGCCTACAGGCAAAATGAGGACTCACTCTAGCTGCATGATCCCATGAGATAACAAAAGCATTGCACCCAGCTGTCAGTATCCCATGGCTCTGTGGCTGGGGAGATATGGAGTGCACATCAGAGCCAAAGAACCAGAACTTTTTGCATGGACTATTACTCTTAAGGAAGTGTAATTGACAGTGCTTTAGCGCGTACATGCTGTACTGCCTCTAAAAGGTCATGGTGGTGCCATCCATGTCAGGAGGTCAGACTGCAGCTCCTTGCGCACTCATGGTTAATGACCAGTAGAGTCAGTCTCCCACCCCCATGGGAGCAATTCATATAGGGAGGCACCACAAGAGACCCAGTTAGGCACTCGGAGAGAGGGGGAATGGGCAGTTCCTTTTGATATTACCTTTAAGTGGAGAAGTGTTAAGGTATGCAGGCAGATGGCTATCCATGACCCGAGGTTACACTAATAGGATAAAAACATGAGAAACTGCTGGACATTACAGAGAGTGAAAGAGGCATGTCAGGAACTCCCCATGGGTGAAGGATATTGAAAGACAGTGAAATAGGATTGCTGTCTTAGCAAAGTTGCTCAGGAAGGCTACACTTATCAACATAATCATATAAATAGCAAATACAGGCGTGAAACGAGCAAAACAGGAGTCAAAAGGGAAAGCATAGTTGGGAGGGGAAGAGAGGAAAGAGAAATATAAGCTAATGACATTAGAGCTGCTTGTGGGTACCTGTTGATTAGTCCTGAATCTGATCAACACAGCCTGGAACAGGACAATAAGCTTGTATTTCTGACCATACCACACGTGTCAAAGTTGCTTCTGCAGTCAAGGAAACCTGCACTGTTTCTCCTAACATCAATGAAGGGGTCACCCTGGAGGGCGCAGAGGATTTCTGCAACATCTCAGGGAATATACATCCAACGCAGAGGGAAAGGAGAGAGATTCCATGACTAATCCCTAAAACCACAAACTAATATGGTTCATATTCATACTCATAGGGTGAGGTAGGAAAGGGCATGTGGGTGGCAATCACAGCTGTTGCTCCTATATAAATGCCATTGTTAGCCACATCTGTGTTTTTTTCTGTAAAGGAGAAGAGTGGGAATTGTTCTCTAGCTGCTGAAAGCAAAGGTCTGTGGCAGTTCACCTGGGATGTGTATTGCCTAACAAATTCTTTAGCTTGGAAGTTATCCTTGGTAAGGTAGTGTTGTGACCAAAAAGCTTAGATGCCCTGAATGCCTAACTCGTAGTGCTTCTAGCTTTTAAAATTTTATCAAGAGGTCTTACTTGGTTAGACTTGTTCTTTTTCGGTCTGTCTAGGGGTGTTCTGCTCCTGTTGATTTCCTTCAACTGTAGCATGCTTTTTCTTTTTTGAAGTGGAGATCTACAGGGTTGGGAAATTGTGGACTAGTTTATGTTCGATGAGTTCTCTGTAGGTCTCCTAATTTAGTCTTTTGCTCAAAGTAGGCCTAATTAGATTAAGACATTAAAGGTCTTATCCAGCTGGTTTTTCCCTGTCTCCAAGTATGAAGGTTTCACAGTCTCTCTAGGCTTCTGTCCCAGCGTTTTGTCACCCTCTGGATGAAAAATGTTTTCTTTGTTGAAAAACTTGTTTGCATTGGAATTTTTCATCTTCTAAGCACCATGTGTAAACAGTGAGAGGGGGAAGCTAGTCTATTTAGTCTATGCCATGAGGCCTGGGCTATCTTTTAATAAGTCCTCTTCCAGACTGGCTTCAATGGGCTATGTATGAAAGTGGGACCTCTCATTTCTGTTTCTCTGTGTGTCTAGTCCCCATGTACTGAGTTCAAGGGAAAAAGTCTGTACGTAGGTGACAGAGCAGAAATATTCAGTACTACTATGCTTGCTAACATGCATGCTATTTCCAGCCTGCCTTCAACCCCCCCCCCCCCCCATTTCTGATATGGGGAAAGAACTCCTTCTCCTGCAAGGTATTGGGGAATTCAATAAATGCTTGTTACTTAAATTACTGCTTGCCTTGGTCAGTGAGGAACAGGACAAGGAAGCTGAACCAGGTGTCTGGGTTACATAACCCATGTCTTTTCTCTAGTCTTCTCTCCTCACTCAAGCTAGGAGAGAATATCTGTGAGGCCTGATTCTTAGGCTTCCTTGAGTCCACATGGTGAATAATGCATGTATGTGATCTATTTGCTCTGTGGTGTGGTTTTCTTTTTTTTCTTTTTCTTTTTTTTTCTCCAGGTGACTGTTCCTATATCAGGATATAGGAACTGTCTCCCGAAGTCTGTGCCCATCTCATAGCACTACCACCAATGGCTTGCCTCAGTCATTTGGAGGTCCTTAACATAGACACCACTTGCTCCATCTGTCTTGACTACCTGCAGGACCCTGTCATGATTCCTGGTGGCCACAGCTTGTGTAGAGCCTGCATCACCCACTGCTGGGAGCCAGTGGTCAAGGACTTCAGCTGCCCAATGTGTCAGCATGTTTGTGCTCAGCAAGTCATGTACCCCAACCGGCAGCTGGCCAGCATAGTGGAGACAGCCCGGCAGTTGCCTTTTGTCAAGGAAAAGATGCAGAACGAGAAGCTCTGCTGCCGGCACCATGAGGTCATCAATCTCTTCTGCAAGGAGGACCAGGAAGCCATGTGTGTGGTGTGTGCAGTCTCCCACGGCCATCTCGCTCATACAGGAGGGCCCCTGGATGAAGCCCTCAAAAAACACAAGGTAAGCAAGTGGTATCTCCCGGAGGTACTGCTAGAAAGCATTTCCTTCACAGGGTTTGAGATACCTGGCATTCCACTCCAGTCTTTAAACTTCTAACCATCTCATCCTAAGTAAGGAAGTAGGGCAGTTCAGACCCACCAATACTTGTTAAGTCACAGGAATGCAGCAGAACAGTCTGGGAACAAGTGTTGCATCTCTAGTTTGACTTTGACGCTAAATATTTCAAAAGGGTGCTGGTGACCAGAGAAACTCTAGAGAAATTTGTATTCAAGCACCACAGTTTGGAAGCGGAGCCTAGGGATCAGAACATGAGTAGATTATGAAAGAGGATGTAGGGCCTCCCCAGTTCTGGGAAGGAGTTTAATCTAGGCATAAGAGCTGAGTGTAGGCCCAATGACTACTGGCTCCTACCCGCTCTAAGCAGCGGAGCAGAACTTATTAGTAGATTCCGCTCTTCTCTGCAAACAGGGAGGAGAAAGACAGTCGCTGCTACAGAAGGAGGAGGGTACGTGCTGGGGGCTCAGGGTTTTGTTTCTATGATCCAGTAAAGAAACTGGAGTCTAACGGATAGAGCAAGGAGGAACAGGAACTAAGGCAGCTGTATGTAGAAATGTACCTATACCTCATGGCCAGCTTGAGGTGAGACCACCCAAAACTACAGTAATGATTCCGACATCAGAAACTGATGTTACTGCTCACGGGCTCTCCATCTTGAAGCTGAAGAAACATTCCAGCAGCTGAGTGGGATGTGTGGTTCACCCTCTGAGGCAACCTCAACCAATTGAGCTAGCTGTGTTGGTGGCTAGAACCAACAGTCTGACAAATGTGCTTATTCACTTCACCGGACAGTAGATGCATAGTCAGCTAATTAGCTTTCTAGAATACTCCTGTGACTATACTGACATCTAGTGGAATTTAGGCATCTAATTCATCTAAATTTAGATGTCTTAATCTTGGACAGAATCCCAGCAAAGGTGTCTGCACAAGTTGCATCCAAAATGTTGGAGGCATTTTTCAGGGGCCCCCCCCCCATTCTTTTTTTTTTTTCCCTCGGAATCACAACTTAGGATTCGATTAGTCGTTTTCAGAGGCAGGAGGGAGTGTTAGAGCAAAATTTGTGGTGTTCCACTGAGTAATTCCTGCTGTCCCATATCTGAGGGTGGAGTCAGAAGTTCCATTTTGATTCAGAGATACAGTAGGTTTCCTGGAAAGTTGCTCTGGTGATTGACTCCCTAGAAAAAGTTAATCTATACAGTGTAGAACTATCTTGCTTTGACTCCTTGTCTGCACTTCTAGCTGCTGTTCAGAAGCTAAATTTTGAAGGCAGAGGAATATTGTAACCTGTATTGCTGCTGTACACACAGGTGTTCAGAACTTTAACCCAGAAACACTCTGTGTAGTACCTGATGCAGATGTTCAGTGTGAATAGCCAGAGGATTGCTGGAATTTATAATTGACACCCCATGAAAGCAAAGTCCGTGAAGTGACATGTCAGATCAATTGGTATATGATTCTCAACTGGTATGATCCAAGCCTTCTCAGTGCTGCTTCAGCATCTGATGCCTTGGACCATTTTGCCTGAGTAGAATCTCTTGCCCTTCCCTCTCCAGGATAAGCTACAAGCTTGCGTGGAGCATCTGGGCAGAAAAGCAAAGGATTTGAAGGAACATTTATCCATGGAGGAGAAAAAGCCCAAAGAGCTGAGAGTAAGTGGAAGAAGGGGCAGAGCTGGGAGGAGTGGGGTAGGGGCCTTCTCTTTAGGCCCACCCAGCTGGAGTGAACTGGAATGGTGTGGTGAGCTCAGAAGAGTTGACAAGAGGGGCTCTTCCCTTCCCTGGGGGTGTTGCCTCAGGTCAGTCCCCAGCTGGGAGATGCTCTCTAATCTCCTGGTGACTTCTCTGTCCCACAGGAGTCAGTGTGGAACTGTCATAAGCGCATTACCTGTGACTTTGAGGAGCTGCGCTCCTTCCTGGAGCAAGAGGAGGACCAGCAGTTGCATTGCCTGAGAGCAGAAGAGATTGAGATGCTGGGGAGGCTGAAGACCACCACAGCACACCTCTCGGAGCAGTGCTGCTCTCTCAACACCCTCATGGTGGACATGGAAAGATGCCTGGAGTCCAGAGCAGGGGTGCTCAAGGTTTGTATGCTGGGGCTTTTCCTACCACCAATGTGTGGATCACAGCCTTTCAAAGAAGCTCTTGTGGCAGTCGCTTTCTCTGGGGCAGGGGTGAAGCTCTGCCTTGCATTTTTAGAGGTCACTATTAATCTGTATGGCCCTCTGCAACCAGGAGCCCTGGATCTCCCTGTTTAATCTCTTCCATGTGGTCTAGCTGAGAGCAACATGACTTTGATCTTTCTTGGTGAGGTGAGGAAAAGGCTGAGCTTTAAACTTAGTCATGGTAGGTCTCCACCTTGGAAAGCAAGACTTTATACTCAAAGGATAAAAATGGGGTGTGACTCATCCAGATGTCATGAGCCAGACCTTACAAGTGCTGCCTTTCTTTCCATTTCCCCCAAATAATTAGCAGAATTAATGACACCTGGGTTAGATAAAGCCCATCACTAACAGGCAAAAGGATTGCTGGGCATGCAGACACACCCTACAATATTTATGCTGATGGGGGGGGGGGGGTTGGTGGGATCTGACTTACTGTCTTCCCTCTCCTTTTCTAGGACATGCAGAGTGTCCTGCAGAGGTGATGTACCCTATTCCTCTTCCTGTTTGGGAGGGGAGGGGAGGGGAGGGGAGGGGAGGGGAGGGGCAGGGATAGGGAAGGAGCCGTTAGTAGTTGAAGATGCAATTGCTTGGTAGGAGTGCTCCTTTCTTCTGGGATTAATGCCATGCCAGTATTTCAGTGCAGTGCTAGCAGACTGGCTGCATTGCACTGTAATAGAATGATACCCCTGGAAGATAAAACCTGATATATTGGTGGTCAGTTCCATCCTTTGCCTTTTCTCAGACCAGGATAGTTATACTGACTCTGGGCCAAATCCCAATATATATGAACTGTCAGCTTCTTCCCCTTAATTTTTTCCTCTCATGGTTTCTCAGTGGGAATATAGGCTTTTGGTAAGCTTCCAGCATTTCAACCTTAGCATAGCAATAATTCCTAGAAACAGCTGCTGTGTTTTGTACTAGGGAATGGCATCTTCTAGACACTGTGATTGATTTGATTGCTAGATGAGGTCACTTCTTTCCTTAGGTATGAAACACTTAAGAACCTGGAGCTACCTTCTGTCCCTCTTGAGCTGAAGAGGGCAATGGCCTGTTTCCCTAGGCTGTTATTTCAGCTTAAGAAGATGCTGAAGAAGTACACTGGTAGTCAAGCTATATAGAGACCTAGGTCTGGGACTTGAGTCCAGTCCTTGGCTCTGAAAAGTGTCTTCTGTTTGGCATTCTGAATTCACCTGTATGTCTAGGCCTGGTTAAAAATGTTGAAGTGACTAGACTTGACTCTTCTCATTTAAATGGTTGTCTTGTTGGTGAACCCAATGAACGGACCTGAGAGCTCATTTGTGGTGTGTGAATCCATTGCTCCCTCCCCCTTGGTTTTCCCTGCTTTCTCATAGTCTCTGCTCTGCCAAAGGAGATGTGTCTCCGGACCCTCAGACAGCTCATGCCAGTGTGGTGCTCTCGGAGAATCTCAAGAGTGTTTATTTCACTGACATGCCCCAGGAGCTGCCACACAGCTCTCGGCGTTTCACCACTTACCCCTGTGTGCTGGGATCATCTGCCTATTCATCAGGCTGCCACTACTGGGAGGCTGAAGTAGGAGACAAAACCCACTGGGCCCTGGGTGTCTGTTATGAGTCTGCCAGCTGCCATGCAGAGGACCCCAAGCAGGAGATGGGCTACTGGAGGGTGCGTCGATGGAATGAAAAATATGTGGCCATGACCACCCCCTTCACCCCACTGCTGCTTGGTGTCTGTGAGTGTCTCTTAGAACTGTTGGTAAGTACAGACATGGGTCCCTTCAACAGCGGGGATGTAATATCTCTGAATATTGATTTCAATCTTCTTTCTCTATATTGTCAGGAGGCAGACACCTGTGGTGCAGGATGAGCACAGAAATAGTGTGCCCCTCTCTACAATCAACTTAGATGTTGCAGATGAAGTTGAATGGGTATGAATGAAGTTGAATGGGACAGAGTGCACCCTCAGCAAGTTTGCTGACGATACAAAACTGGGAGGAGTGGCCGATACACCAGAGGGCTGTGCTGCCATTCAGAGAGACTTGGACAGGCTGGAGAGGTGGGCGGAGAGGAACCTCATGAAGTTCAACAAAGGCAAGTGCAGGGTCCTGCACCTGGGGAGGAATAACCCCACGCACCAGTACAGGTTGGGGGTTGACCTGCTGGAAAGCAGCTCTGCGGAGAAGGACCTGGGAGTGCTGGTGGACACCAAGTTAAGCATGAGGCAGCATTGTGCCCTTGTGGCCAAGAAGGCCAATGGTATCCTGGGGTGCATGAGGAAGAGTGTTGCCAGCAGGTGGAGGGAGGTGATTCTCCCCCTCTACTCAGCCCTGCTGAGGCCCCATCTGGAGTACTGCGTCCAGTTCTGGGCTCCCCAGTACAAGAGGGATGTGGCACTACTGGAGCAAGTGCAGCGAAGGGCTACAAAGATGATTAGGGGACTGGAGCATCTCTCTTAGAAGGAAAGGCTGAGAGAGCTGTGCCTGTTTAGCTTGGAGAAGAGAAGGCTGAGAGGAGATCTTATCAATGTGTACAAGTATCTGAAGGGAGGATGTCGAGAGGATGGGACCAGACTCTTTTCAGTGGTGCCGAGCGACAGGACGTGAGGCAACGGGCACAAACTGAAACACAGACACTTCCATCTGAACATGAGGAAAAACTTTTTCACTGTGAGGGTGACAGAGCCCTGGAACAGGTTGCCCAGAGAGGTGGTGGAGTCTCCTTCTCTGGAGATATTCAAAATGCGCCTGGATGCAATCCTGTGCAATGTGCTCTAGGTGACCCTGCTGGAGCAGGGGGGTTGGACTAGATGATCTTCAGAGGTCCCTTCCAACCTCAGCGATTCTGTGATTCTGTGGTATGATGTACAAGGCAGCAGCTGAAGCACTTCCTTGAAGCCATTAAGTTAAATTTGACAAAATTTAGGCTCTTGCTTAAAATGCAATCTGTTTCAAGTGTGAAGAGAAATACTTGAATGAGCAGCTGGAATGCATGGAGCTCTCTGTGGGGACAGGTGAGGGACCAGCTGAGAGCTCGTGGGTCAGGACTGGGGGGCAGACCAGCATGGGTGACCATGTAATGGGTGTCTGCTGTAGACAATCTCTTCAGGAAGAAGAAATAGGTGAGGCATTCTTCAGAGAACTGGAATAAAGTTTATGTCCACAGGCCCTGGTCCTATGAGCTTCAACCACCCTGATATTGGCTGGCTGGACAACAGAGTAGGGCACAAGAAATCCAGGGAGTTTATGGAGTGCATTGATGACAGCTTTCTAACACAGGTGATCAAGGAGCTGAGGAGGAGAGGCACTCTGGATCTCATACATGCAAACAAGGAAGGACTGATTGGAGATGTGGAAGTCGGGGGCAGTCTTAGCTGCAGTGACCACAAAATAGTGAGTTGAGGATCCTGTGAGGAGGGAGCAGAGGGCAAAAAGCAGGATCAATACCCTGGGCTTCAGGAGAAGAGAATTTGGCCTGCTCGGGAAGGATTCCATATGATATGGTCCTGGAGGGAAGAGGGGTCCAAGACAGCTGGCTGATATTCAAGGATCACCTCCTCTAAGCTCAAGAATAGTCCATTCCAACAAGCAGGAAATCAAGCAAAGGTAGCAAGAGGCCTATGTGGATGAACAAGGAGCTCCTGGCTGACCTCAAACCTAAAAAGGAAGTGTACAGGAGAGATTCCCAAGGACTGCAAGAGAGCAAATGCCCCTGCTACCTTCAAGAAGGGCAAGGAGGAGGATTCAGGGAACTACAAGCCAGTCAGCCTCACCTCAATCCCTAGGATGGTGATGGAGCAACTAATCCTGGACATCATTTCTGGACATGTGAAGGAAAGGTGATAGGCTGGAGGTAGACAGGATGGCTTTATGAGGGGAAAACTCTGCTTAACAAAGCTGACAGCCTGCTCTGAGGAGATGATTGGCTTGGTGGGTGAGGGGAGAGGAGAGGTACTTGTTTACCTCAGTTGCAACAAGGTTTTTGACACAGTCTCTCATGACATCCTCCTAGAGAAACTGATGAAGTTCAGGCTAGATAGGTGCACAGTGACAGCTGACATCAGAGCATCCTTTCCACCTGTGTTTCTCAGGCTGTGGATCAAGAGATTTAGCATGGGGATGACATCATATAAAATACTGCTCCAATTTTGCTACAGAGCATGGAAACGATCCTATCCTGATTGGGTGAGTAGCTGGAGGAAGTCCGTACATACGTGCAGATGGTGTTCCCATAGAAAAGGCATACCACTATGAAGTGAGAGAAAGTGGTGTGCCTGCCCTCAGCGAGTTCTTGCACAGGACAGTCAAGAGGCTAGAGACATATGAGATCAGCGTGACCAGAAGGGCGCTGCCTCCCAGGACCCCAGCAACTGTGAGAATTACCAGTTCCCTGGTGTGAGTAGGAGGCAGGAGAGGGCCAGCACAGGGGGAATATCACAGTAATATTGGTCAACTTTATTAGAATTACAGAAAAGGAGTGTAAAAATGAAAGGTGTGTGTAACAGAGGATTCAAAAATCCTGCTATCCAGGTGCCAGTGGCTAGGTGAGCACACAGTTTCATACTCACAAGATTCATGTACTGCAGTGGATGACATATTGCAACATAACGGTCATATGCCATATGCCAAATTTAGCCCTGGCCCTCTTGGCCGGCCAGGAGAGTCTCTCTCCCTCTGTCACTTCAGAGGCCTCGCTCTGGCCAAGTCCTGCAGCACACTTCCCCCCTGCAACTCTCAGCTGTCTCCAATCTGCATTCAAACTGCAGATTCCCTACCAAACTCCTGCCCTGCCAAAGGCACTTGCTCTCCAAAAGGCTCTCAAAGGTCAGGATGTTTGGGGCAACTGAAATCTCCTGGAGTTTCATCTCGATCCACAGTGCAGCAACCAGGACAAGACAAATAAGCAGTCATTCCCCCTGGTGCCCAGCCACACGCTTTTACATCTATACACTCATTATTATCACAATTTCCTGGCTGTTTTTTTTTTCTTTTTCTAGTTTTTGAATCCTAGCTTTGGATCTCAAAGCAAATAGAAAGCTCAGAAGGAGAGGAAAAGTCTTTTTATGCATGCCATGCTGCTGTTGAGATTTGTTTAGGCCTCTTCTTTGCACTGTGCATGCTACTGCATTGTGTAACCCTGCAGACTGGTGCTTCCACCGAGGGTCGTCGGCCTTATACCTGAGGAGCCGTCACTATGGGGTTTATGTAGGCAGCAGAGGGGCAAGTGTTTGTCTGGAGAAGGGCTTTGTTCAGCCCTCTCATGCCACACCAGGACTATGTTCCTGGAGTAATGCGATCAAAGCAATCTGATTTTGACTAATAGTGGGATTAATGAGCTTTGTCAGGTCTTGAGCTGTCCAACTAAGGATGCTCGTTATGAGCCCAGGCCAATTACAGACTTAGCTGCTGCCTTCAGACATGGGGCTGAGAACGATCCTTTTTTCTTTCGTGGCCATCTGTGTTTCAGACATAGAGACAAGATGCTCTGAGGTAGTTCTGTTGCAAGGGAATAATCCCTCCCTGCAGCTGACATTGCAGGTGGGCTCCATCCTCCCTGCTAGGCTCCCTCAGAATGTTCTTTATTCTAAAACTAGATTAAAAATGGTGTTTCTAAGTAATGGCAGCAAAATTGCCAAGACCGCAACAGAGCAGAATCCTGGAAAATTTCAGTGGGGCATAAATGGAGGTGGTCACTGAAGGAGTGGCGCAGGGAAGGAAGAACAGCCCCCTGCCCAAACTGGCAATTGTGTCTTTGTTTTTTGCTGTATCCTTAGCAGCGGGCAGTAAATTCCAGCTCCTCAGGGCTGTCCCTGCACAGCTCTGTGGCCTCCTTTGCAAGGCCATGGCTGAAGAAGGTAGAGTCCAGGGGGTGGGGGAACCTGTATGTGTTGGTGGCCGGACAGGCTACAGCCAACACCGAGGGGGTCTGTGAAGTAAGTGCCAAGGTCTGGCTGAGCTCCTGGAGCAAGGGACTCAGCTGAGGAAGACTCCAGGGGCTGTTTGGGGAAAGAATGGTCCCGCTGTGGTGGCCTGGTTAGGTTGTGCGTGAGGACGCTGACTCTGGATGGAGGGAAGGCAAAGGAAGGGAGGAGAGGACTAAAAGGAGACATGGCTCAGCATAGCAGGAGGAGAAGAAATGAGTAATTGGAGCAAGTGACAGAAGCGAGCGTGAGAAGCGCAGTTTAGGGCACTACCTAGATAAGCTCAAGCAGCTGGAAGTCCAGACTGGCACTCAACCTAGCCTCCACAGGTAACGACACAGACTGTGAATGCTCGTAATGGCAGAACTGAGCTGAGGCCAGGGTTTACCTTGTTTCAAGCAATGACAGGCTGTGAGGCAATCAGAAGTTGCAGAAAAGTCATTTGCGCATCCTCTGCAGACATGTCCCTCGTTTGTAGCTGGCTAACTCTGCTCCTAAATTCAGTTTCCACCATTCTTTTATTTCTCCCTGAAGTCCAGCTGAACCCCTTCAGTTTTGGGCCATAGCCACCTGCTGCTATTTCAGTCTGCCCTCACCCCCATGCATATCTGAAGACCTCTTTCCCAAAAGCTGTTCCTGTGAGGTAATTACATACTCAGTTATTTCCAGTTGATAAACCTCGTGTGCTTAGAGAGGCATGCGATGGACACACATGCAGAATTCCCACTACCTTAATAGCCCCGGTATTCCTCCACGCATCCCACAGTGCCTCCATCTTCCCACAGGTCCCCTTCCCGCTTCCAGCACAACATCTCCCAAGGAAAAATCAATCAATCAATCAATCAATCAATCAATCAATAAATCATCTCTGTAAGTGCTCCTAGTCCCATGTTTTTAGCACTTCCTTTTAAACCAACTGCCCAGCTAGTCAGCTGGTATAGTTTGACTTTGATCCATTGTTACATTTGAGATGGAGAAGCACTTCCAGTTTCCAAAGCATTTTTCATACCTACTTTCTTGTCTGGTTTCATTTAATTTAAAACACACTCTGTTATTACATATTATATGACTGTATCACAATGTTTTATGATATACATTCCGAAATATCTAATAATTTCTTTATTGAAATTAAATGATTCAAAATGATCAAAGTGAAGCATTTTGATTTTTCTCAATTGAAATTTAGCATAATTGACCCAGAAGACATTTCAGTGTTTCAACATTGCTCTCTCATGCAAAAGGAAGATTAGAAAAGTAGGAATTCACCATTGAAGAGAAACACTATTTGCCCAAAGATGGGAGATCTTTGGAGAGCAGCCTCCACCAGGAATATCAATGACTCCCCCACTGCTTCTGACCTTCCTTCTCTTTCTGCAGGTGTGGGAGTGAGGGCAAATTTAAGATAGCATTTAAAATACCAGCAGGAAATGAGTGGAAATGGAAAATGTCCCACGTCCCTGTAAGATGAGTTTGCAAGAGAGAGATGATGAATTATCTTCTTGAATGGCCTGTCTCCTTCCTTTACTACAAAGGCAGCTTAGACAACTAGATTAGATTTAGTCACCTAACTTTTAAATAGCTTAACTGCAGGGAGATGAATCCCATCTGCTGTATAGACATGTGGCATGTGCTCAAGATCCATGATGGGTCTGGATCTACTGCACAGCTCTGTCCAGGAGATGCATTTCACATTCTCTGAAATATCACACTGAGCTGCACCGTGTGCTGTTCTGACTGTCTTTATGTGCACAGTAAACTTTGCACATCCCAAAATCTGGGATGCATGGAGCCTAATCAACATGGCATGGAGAAAGCATGTGTGAAATTGCATGTGCATGTGTAAAAAAACAAAAACCCTGCCCTGGAAATCCACCAGCCTTACCCTCCCAAGCCTGCAGTTCTGCGCCATGCCATCACACCATATTTCCATACCACAGCAATGCAGGAGGCCAGGCTCCATGATTACTCTTTCAAATGCTCATAGGTGTGAAACACTTGGGGAAAACATACAGGAAGACTTCCTTACTGAGCTTTAGCTGTATGCAAGTGACCTATTTAAAGCTAATCAGGCTTCCTCTGTGTTCATCAGAGAGAAAGAAGTTAGCATCTTCACAGAGCGCTTCTTCCTTAGGACGGGTTGAATCATCTCCAGGAACTGCCTGTCTCTCTCCATTGAGTACAGAGCGGGTTTAGATGACTAGATTAGATTCAGACAAAGCTTTTAGGTGCTTCCTGGTAGATGACATGAGCGTTTTCACCCACAATCCTCCCTAATTTCTCCCTCTTATCTCTGCTGAGAGATCTCAAACCACCTAGGCACCAGCATGAGGTCCTTCAGTAGGATGCCTGAATTTAGGCGAGATGAACTGAATCCTAAGAGTCAGTTACTCTAACACAAACAGATAATGTAACTCCCTGTATTTCTCTTGTTGGCAGATGTTGAACTTTTGATGTATTTGGTGACATAATTAATACGTTCATAACGGATAATTTGCTGAAGGAGCACAGTAACTTAATTACTGCAAGGTGGAAGTTTCACGGTTATTCAGTTCACCTCACAGAAGAAAATCCTCTTGTCTTCCCTTTACTCTGCTTCCCAAAATACTTGCGCTGCCTCCCCAGCTATAATACTGGATTGTGTCACTTCCTCCTTTACTTATGGATGTCCCCTTGTATGATTTTTCATAATTAACTTGTGCAGGAGAATTATGACAATTTTCAGAAAAGTTTTTTAAAATGTAGCGCCCTACTATGGCTAAAGAAAATCCAACAAATAAAATAGCCATCTTCAACTTACCGGAAAACATCAGCACCAGTGAATACACATTTATATACACTCAGGTTTGTGCCTTCGCCATCTGGTGGCAAAGCACGATCATAGCATGTCCACAGAGCTGAGAAAGTTTTTGGACCCTATCTATTTGTTTGAAAATGGGGATTCTAAATAAGTAAGATGGTTGAGAAAGTTTCCGTTTTTCAATGTTTGTTGATAATACCATCAGTTATATATACACATCATTTGGAGAGCTTCTATTTTGTAAATAGGTGATACTTATTGTTTACTGCTGCTACTTGTTTTAATGTATTATCTTGTAATTATATTGTACTGAACAACATTGCATTGCATCATATCTGAGTGTTGTGGCACAAAAATATCCGACATGCTCTTTTCAGATAGTTGACTATGCATCTAGTCATAGGCTTGAGCAAAAGGCTGTCCCACCTTATTCCAGTCATAGGTGGGCACATTGATTTATCTTACCCAAATTTAAACCTCTGCAGCAGATTTGAGTCCATCTGACCTCACCAATCTAATCTTCCTTTAAGGTTTAAAAAAAAAAAGGGGGGGGGGCACTTCTTGGGCACCGTTCATCTTTTCTTAGAAGAGACATCTTCATAGCCCGGGATCCATGAATCTTCTTTGTAAACTATGAAGAACACGAGATGCAGAGCTTAGGTGAAGTCAATTACTTCTGAGATCATATACCTTATATCATAGACAGCCAAAGCACAGACAGCACAAACCTCACATCTTGTCCTTCAAACTGGGGAATCCAAGCCAGTGAGTGTAATTATAACCCGGTTACTTTCTCATGTATCCTGAAATATTGGAGCTGAGAAAGATATCTGAGCCATATTACATACTAAGATCAAATTTAAAAAAAAAGTACTTCTCTTTTTCTTTTTTCTAACTCTTACATTGCGTAGGAGGGGATTTACTAGTTACAGTGGTTAGTATGAAATTTGCATTTTCCTGGGCTTAGAAATTAGTGGTTGAAAGATCTATTTCCCATCTCTAGTTTCTTTGCTATGAAGGATGGCCATTCATTTTCTTACACCCACTACTTAATCCTGCCTGCTATAACCCTGGATTTCAACACAGGTGGAGTTGCTTGCTTTCTCAACTGGGAAGTAACATCTGTGTTCACTTTGGAAGTTCTTGTATGATCCAAGCATAAGTTGCTATGTAATTGCTTGCAAGTTTTTTGGGTTTTTTTTCCCAATAACGACTGGATTATTTACCAGATTTGCTTATAGACCCTTGATCTCCAGATGTCTATACACACATATAGAAGCTCCATCGTTAACCAGACGAAAGCCTGTTCAGATCTCCTTCTTTTTCAGAGTGCTGGGTATTAGCAAGAGTGGAATAAATCCAAATCTTCTCAACATTTTGGAAAGAGACCATCTCTGTTATACAAAACAGAAATAACAGAGATAAAGTCTGTTTCTATTTAAAAGTAGACTGAAATTTAGCAAAACATCATTTCAGGACAATGTGGAACTAGAATGTTACAGTCTAGGAATCCTAGAATAGCCTCATTTTCACACGTGTTCTTTGTGGCTTGTATGTCCAATTTATTGATAGAATTGATACAGCAGCAGCAGATTGTAGTGATGTGTTGTTCTGTGCAAACAAATTGCAGTTACTTACCTTTGGTTTAATAAAGACATGATAAGTGAAAATGGATATGAATTTAACTCTTTTCATAGTCGTGGAGTTTAAGTGCAGTTGAGATCTACTCTGGAATATCATTGTAATCCCATGCAGACAAATGCATTTGAAACCTTATTTTCCCCAGAGATGCTGACCATCCATTTCTGTCTTCACAGGTAACTTTGTATATGCTGCACACCTTCAAAAGTCAGCTCATGAATTCATACGTCCATGTACCTACTAGTCAGACAGTCAGTTTGTTATGAGTGTGAATGGAGCTTTGTTTGGTGCAAAAAAGGGCAGAATTAATCAAAGAATGTTTTCTATTAGACATTTGTCTAGTAGAATGCCATCAAGTTGACTGGAAAGAGTTGGAATCCAACCAGTGGACTTTAATATCCTTTTCTGAATTAAAAAAAATATTAGTATCACAGTTATAAATATGGCAGTGAAGGAATAGTTGGTTTATTTGTAATAAATCTGGAGTAGCTCTACATGCATATGCCTGCTTATGGAATTCATCTCACCTAGAGATATACCTTTAAGCATGCCTTCGTTTCTGTCTTCCATCTTAGTTTCTTCTCAATAGGGAGGGGGAGGAAAAAAAAAGTAACAGGTGTTTTTACAGAATGGTTCATGTGAGTATCTTAGACATCTGCTACATGATGAGATGAGTTATGCCATAGAAGTGCCCATTTTTTCCTTCCTTTTCCCTATTCAGGATGTGTAGAATGATAAGCTCAGGAGGCTGCAGCCAGGGCCTGTCCCTCTGGCCCTGAGCCAGGTGGGCAGAGAAGACCTAGAGATGGTAGCCGAGTTCAACCAAGAGTCCGGATGACCAGGAGAGTTCACGGTGATGAAGCAGGTATGAGGTCAAGCTGAGAAGTCAGCCTGCGGGTCAGAGCCAGGATCAGGTAACCAGGGACAGAGAGAGTCCAGTGCCTACTGGGCAGGCCCAAAGTGACAAGACAGGTCCAGGGTCAAGCTGGGAAGTCAGTCCACAGGGCAGGGTCCAGAGCAATGGAGTCTGCACGCTGAGCTGAGCTGGAGATCAGTGCTCCTCTAGGGTAGCTCAGACAGAAACTGAAGGCCCAGGGTTGGGCTTAAATGGGGCTCCTGGGCCCATGGGCAGGAGGTGCAAGTGGATGCCTCAGGCGAGGATGATCAGGCCCATTAAGGCCTATTAGTGCCCTTAGACCCTGAAAACAGTAGTAATATTAAATATTAAAAATAAATATTAAATATTAAAAACTTTTCTGTAATAGCAAGAGCTACAGCTTTACTGTGAGAAAGTACAGTTGTGACACTTTTGACGGTGATTATTTTCACCTAAGTTTTTACTTTCAAGTTTGATGCCTTGAAGACATCCCAGCTTTGTTTTCAACTGTTGCTAACTAGTACCACTTCAGCAGTATCGCTTCCATGTTTTGTTTCCATTCCCTTACCTCATACATCCTTGTAGTCTTTTTTTTCCTGACTCACAGTCTGAAGGTGATCATTAACCATTCAGTAAAACCGGGTCACATTCATCAGGCACCTTAAACTCTTTACAGTATTAGTGATGTGGGCGACTCGAGTCCTCGATGCAAGAACAAAGTTACCACACAGCAGGTGGTCCTGAGGGACAGCCTACCCTTTTGTTGTGGATGAATATCCTTGAACCAATTCACATGCATCGCAGGCTAAAAATGTGCACACAGAAGAATTTTTTACAAATGCTGAGGCTGGGATTCATCTTACTTAAGTTTAGACTTTTGTTAATGAGCTGCCAAAGCATAAACCAAACTTGTAGGCTCTTTCTATAGCTCATGAAGGCAAATAAAAGTCTGTTTGCCTCCATAGTTTTGGAAGAGAGATTGATCACACCTGTCTCTGTCTCCCTTGAAAGGTCTATATTTATATCTATGAATTACAGGAAGAGTGTAGAGTGACCAGCTCAGGTTTATGGAATTATTTCAAGTCCACGTTAATGCAGCTTAATGCTGCCCTGAGTTCTGGTTTTGGATCACATTCCAGCTGACTCAGGGAGCTGGCTCTCAGAGAACAAAAAGCCACTGGCTTCAGTAGAGAAAGACTTCAGTCACATGACCATGGAAGTAGCACAGAGAAGGAAACGGAACCTGCTATAACACTGCCGCAATACACAGAGTTATTAGACAAATGGGTGTAAAACCATTTTTCCCTATCCTTAGGAAGGACTGCAAGTAAAGGTCCCATAAAAAGCTACACTCCCTCTCACTGGGGGTCATCACTCAGAGCAACCCATTCTGCCCATCCTGAACCACTTAGACCCCTTAGTGTGTAAATGTAGTGTCTGAGGAAGAAATATGTTCCACTCTTCCATATCCATAGCTTTATCATTAAGACTGACAGGTGTTATTAAACAATAACCAGTCAGTTCCCAGAGCAACTCTGGCAGGATCTAGAAGTACAAATTTTCTGCAAGCAAACATTTTCATGCTTCCGAGAATACCGTGGAGGTTTCAGATATTCCTGACTAAACTGTGAGAGAGGACTACAGCAAAGAACGATAAATAACCCAGACAAGCAATACCTGTTGATCCACTTTTAACCCAGCTATCTCCTGACCACCATGGCTTTCATATAGTCTAGACGAGAACTCCGGAAGCCATTACATTGCCAGTCTAATCCAGTCTGGAAGAGGACTCGGTCCAATGCAAATACATTGCAGACCTCACGGTGCAGCCCAAACAGACGAGCTTCCCTCACTCATCATCTTACACATGGCACTGCACATTCATTGTCCCAGGAGTCACCCCCACTCCACAACACGAGCAGCCACTGTAAGCACAGTCTAACCAAGGCTCCGTTACCTGGGACATTTCTGCCTGCCTAAGCCCCACTGATGACTTTCCCTGCTAGGGACAGTCAGAGCAGTTCGCTCTTCAGCTGAGTAACCCAGTTCAGCTCTCTGCTCTGAAGGCCAACAGTTTGTCAAACAACCTCTAAGCCCTCGAAGTAACACAAATAAGCTAGCTTTTCTGGCAGGTAGAGATGTCCTTAAACTCCTGCCAGAATCAGGGGAAGGGTCTTTGTTCATATGTCTCAAAGGCTCCTCAGCTTCCCTGAACAGCTTTCTTCATCATCTTATCGTAAAGTAATTTCAATAAGTGTCCAGTGATATTGCAAGAACAGAGAGAGGTTAATGGCAAACTGTTTACTAAAGCATGATATCTATGTCAACATCTTCCAATAGACCATTATTTTTCTTTTCTTCAAAAGAGTTAATTATTCAAGGATCTTAGAAGAAAAATATATGTGGGATTAGGTGCAAGTGCAAAGGCAGTGTTAAGGCAGAGGCACCAGAACTCTAAGCAAATCACCAGCGATTACCTACTTGAAGAATTTTCTATCTGCATTTGAAGAAAAATCTACCCCGATGGATGGACACATAATCTGAGCCTGGATGGTCCACAGATGAACAGGTTATCACAGCAAAATATCTGCTCCACAGCTGAGCAGGCTGCCTGAAACTAGATGGTCCATGAGACAAAGAGGTTATCTAACAAAGGACACGAGTCCAAGGGTGGATGTGTTACTAGAGACAACAGGAGTCTTCTGTGGAAAAACCAGCTAACTGTGTATCAGGACTGTGCATTTTAATGAGAGGAAGAATTATCAAGTTTGATCATAATTAATAACAGAGATAGATTCACATTCAGATGGCATACTTCAACTCCACAGAGTTGCACTGCAGCTCTTCAGAGTCAGATAAGCAGAACTGATTCCTCTGATATCTTACACTGTACTGCTATTTACATGAATACGGTCTTATTATTATTAAAAGAATTTGTGTTAAAGTTTGCGGTCTAAAGCTTTGTTAAGCTTTGTTTGTGAGTTGATAGGGACAGACCAGGGTTCACTGAATTTGCTAGGACACTTATGTCATCAGTTTCACTAGTAAAAAGTAGTAAGGGCAGGGAATGAGACGGGCATGTCCTATAATCAATGACAATAAAGACACCCTTAGAGGATGATTCCTTCTGCTTATCACACTTATCTTAAGATGGGATGAATTGTCCTTTGAAGGTGATATTGCTTCCTTTGTCTATAGGGGGAGCCCAGAATAGATGTTGACTAGACCCCTAACCAAGGGTAGGGGAAATTAATTCACAGAAAGATTCTTCATTACAGTGCATCTGCTGAGACTCCTAATTAAGGCCTGGTGTCTTGCAGGAGATCTAATTTACAGACATTAAACTGCATCGAGAGTCATAAATACACCAAGTACTTCAGTAACACCATTTTTCTGAAGAAAGAATTCCAAAGCGGCAAGCTGAGTGTTAGAATATCACATTTCATATTGAAGTTGTTTCTCAGCGTGTCACTCCACTAATGTTTCACAACGCCCAGGCTGCAGGTCAGCTGCAACATATAGGGAAAAGAATGAGCTGTTGCTCTAAAGGCAGTACTGAATTGCATAGTTCTGCAAACTTCTCAGCAAATAACCTTTATCTGGGCATTTGTCTGGAGCAGGGAGGGGCTCTATTGCAAGTCTGAAGTCCTAAAGTTTTTCTATTTAGATAAATCTTCTGATTTGTTTCAGTAAGATGTCTTTGTAGTGAAGAAGGAAGCTACTCACTCTTACGAAGGTACATGAAATGTTTGTAGCTTTTGAAGTAAGAGTTTATTTCTGGGCTCAATACGGCATAAAATATCTCGCACCCTCATGCAAGGAAGGTAGGCCTATTTCTTCATTTTAGAGATGAAAAAGATCATTTTCAATCTGCAGATAGAATCATAGAATAATTTAGGTTGGGAAGGATTTCTGGAGGTCATCAAGTCCAACCTCCTCCTCAAAGCAGGTTCAGTCAGATCAGATTGCTCCGGCCCGATCCCGTTGAATTTTAAATGTCAGCACAGATGGAGATTCTACAAATTTGCACCTAATCCGGTGTTTGATCACTCACGTTGGGGCAGGAGAGGGAAATTTCCTCCTTCAGTTTCCCAAGTAGTCCATGGAAGAGAGCAACCTGTTGATAGCAAGCTCATTGAAGCCCTTTTCTGAAAATTAGCTGGGCTAGTTGCTGTGCTTTAGGGCAGAAAAGGTTGGGTAGGTTGGAGATAAACAACAGCCAACTATGCAAAGATAACTCAGTGTGTAAAGGCAGTCTGGTCTTTTGTGCATCTAAGCAGGGTAAGCATTTTGCTCACTTAAACTGTGTACCTAACCATTATAGGCTGGTTTTAATCCTGCTGTCTGCTTCTTGAAATGGGCAAGTACTTCTGAAGATTTGGCTCAAGGGGGGAACAAACTGGCTTGGTACCTACAGTATCTTCTCTTGCCTTTCTGGATGAAACAGGTCAGTAAGAGAATAGTTTTGTACATATGCAATACCTTGAAGCCTATGCTAGAAACAGACCTCAGCAAGAATTGAAACCTCCATTCAGTCGCCCACATGATAAGAACTCCGCTTTGAGAGCGTCAGCCAGGTTACTGGTAACCTCCAATAGATTAACAATAATTTTTCATGTGAGGTGAAGCTGGTAGAACCTTTACAGGGATGACTGATTCCCTTTTTGTTCAGGATTCCTTCCCTTTTAGCATGAGACTTTTCACCCTCTAAATGGAAAGTATTTCATTTGGTGACTCTTCCCAATTTATTCCTGAGCAGAAGATGGCCACTTTTCCTTGACAACAGGGATGCAAGCAAATGAGAAATCCTTTCTCAGCCAAACCTGGAGGATCTTGTGGTATCTCCTCCTCTTTGGGAAGATGCAAAGCTGAGTTTTCCTGCTGCTGTTGCCATTTAGTGCTTGCTGCCATTTCTTTCAAGAGAGGAAACTCTTACTTTCTTCTGCCAGGACAAGGATTTGTTATTTGTATGTTTACAAGTTGCAGTCCCAAAGGTCAGGCTGGTGGAGGTCCATGTAATTAAGGCAGGTCTTAGCAAGTTGGCACAGCTGCAGCCTAACCATTATATTCCTATTTCAGCAAGGCTGAACAGGGGCTGCTTTGCCCTGTTAACGGACTTTGTGGCCCATACTGAGCTCTAACTACCCTGCTACCAATGCCCGGGGGAGTTAGCTAATAGGCAAAAAATGTATTGGTGATTGCAATACAGGAAGAATGATGTCTGAACTCGTGTCAAGACCGTGTATCTTCAGGAACAAGCGGGCCATTGCCCTTGGAGTGGGCCATTCGGATGATACTGTACACCCAACCGTGGCCACGAGTGAGGGGAGAAGAGTGCTCCATAGATGTCCTCAAGAAAAGCAGACTTTTTTCCTTAAAAAAGGACAAAGAGGGCACACGAAAACCATTGTAGTGCCAGACTAGGACTTGTGCTTCACAGTGCTGCTGTTGCCTTTTGAATAAATTATTTTATCTTTCTGTGCTTTCTTATCTGACCTGAAAAATAGGAACAGTACTCCCTTGCATCACAAGTCATTTCAATGCGTAATTAAAGAAGTCTAGTCAGAAGCTATGAGGAAAATGCTCCGCACTTCCTTGTGGCTACTGAGACAATCCATTGTGTGTTGCCAGTTTCCCATTACTTCTAGGTGTTGAACCAGTTTCTTTTCGGGAGACAATATGAGTGTGCTAGCAACATGCCTGAGAGGAATCACTGTGTGGCCATTGAGTTTATCCTCTCCGGACTAACAGAAAGCCAAGAGGTGAAGGTAACCTGCTTTTTTTTAAGCACATTAATAGGGAATCTTGGAATGATCGTGTAGATGAAGGTTGATCCCCCAGTTTCACACACTGTGTACCTTTCCCTCAGTAACTAACTTGGCTTCTGTGGATTTCTGTTACTCCTCAGCTCTCTCCCCAAGGTTGCTGGTGAACTCTTCAGCAGTGAGGAGAGCCATTTCAGTCAGTGCCTGTGTGGCACAGCTATTCACTTGTCTCCTCATGGCTAGTGTTGTGTGTCTCCTGCTGGCAGTAATGGCATATGACTGCATGTGGCTCTCTGTAACCCTCTCCTTCATGCAACTGTCATGTCCTCAAAAGCCTGTACACAGATGGTAATCATCTCCTCTTTCACTGGCTTTGTCCACGCACTTGCGCAAACTATCTCCACCTTCACATTCTCTTTCTGTGACTTCGGTGTTATCGGTCATTATTTCTGTGACATCCCCCTAGGATCCAGCTTTCATGCTCTGACACCTATAGCAAAGAGACGGTACTTCACATTTTTGGTGTGTTTCGTGGCATCTTCACATCTCTGGCAATTCTCATCTCCTCCATCTACCTCATCTCCACCACCCTGAGGATCCACTCCTCCAAGGGCAGATGCAAAGCCTTCTCCACCTGTGCTTCCCATCTGAGAGCTCTCTTCTTGTTTTATGGGAGCACCGTTTTTATGTGCGGTAGCCCAACATGCAGCTACTCATTGGACTGAGATAAATGGGCCTCTCTGTTCTCTACAGTGGTGACTCCAGTGCTGAATCTTATCAGCTACAGCCTAAGGAATAAGGAGGTGAAGGATGCTCTGAGGAGAGTTTTAGGTCATATCAGAGAAACTTCAGCAGACTTGTTAGAAAGAGAACTTTGTTTGGGGAAAACTTTTCAAAACCTTGGTACAAAGAGTAGGACTTCCAAGGAAGATTTGATCCGCTTCCAAGGGTGAGATTCAGAAAGGTACTTAATTGTTAGAAGTGATTTTAGGTGGAGTTTTAACTGGTTGTATCTGCAACTTCTATCTTGAAAGACTGTGTTCCTCTGCTGCTGAAAGCTGGAGGAATCCTGACTTTTAACTTGCAAGTTCCAAGCACAAACAGGACTCCTGCCTGAGGAGTGCGTGGCACAGAATTGCAGTTCTCTGTTCTATTAGGAACGTTTGCTCATGTAGGAAAACCACCAGTCTGTCAAGATGAGAAAAAGCTTTCAGAGATATTCAAGAGGAGAAAAGCAATGTGATTTGAATTTATGGCCATTTCTGCTACGTCTTCAGTATTTGAAAGGAGTAGCCTCTTCCAGTGCAACACACAGAACCTGAAGTTCTGGAAAGGAAATCTTGGAGAACAGACACCCATGTTTTTGCCCCCCAAACACTAGGGAAAGTAACTGTCCCTCTCCTGTTAAATCTCCCTCTTCTGTCACTCATTACTACCTCCTTTTTCCCCTTCTGCCTGGAAACATGAAAAAACTACAGAAATGCAAAAAAGATTGACTTCTAATTTTGCTACCATTGTAAAGTAACAAGAACTTGTTCCTGCTTTTCATCTCCACATATCAGCAATCCACTTGAGGCAACTGAGTGAATTGGTGGTTATTTTAAGGACATTGGACATAATTTGAAAGTTAATCAAGCTGCAGTGTTGTTTCACTTAAAAAAATGCTGAAATAAGATGGTGACTTGCCAACTACATGTCTGTCATCAATGTGGTTTTGAGAATAAATGACCAATCATTTCTGGGAGATGAGAAAGTTGGGAAAGGCTTTGGAATCCTTTTATCAATTCAACTAAGCTAGCTCTAAGGATAGGTGTTCTATCACTAGTAGATGTTTCATCGCTTCTGGCTGAGTTTACAAATGCTGTCCCTCAGTTGGCAGAAGGAGTTGACATCTTTATTGAGCTGAAAGTGACAGAATTAATCTCAGACAGGAGAGAGGTTCCTGCGTCTGCATAAGGTTTACAGTCAAAGGGGGATGGAAAGAGGTCTTGCGGATTCCCTTTGCATTTCACTGCAAGCCTGTTAGGGCTGTTATTTCCCCTGACTTCCTCTCCTTAAAGCTGTGCATAACTCTAGCAAAGATTGTGTCCCTATGATCATCTATGGCACCCTAAAGAAGGATTTTACAAGTCTCTTTCTTTCAAACTGCTGCCAGCATATTTTACAGAAAGGTGATATGACTGCGAAACATCATTATTTCTGCCCAAAGACACACGGCTGGGGAGAAAACTTATCTTCAGTATGTTATAGTCTGAATTTTGATCAAGTAGTGATGATTAAAGGCCATCACTATCTCAGAAGCCGTTTATCTCAGTAACGCTAAAATTAGAATATGCACGGGGCAGTAAAAGCATTTGGACTATATGCACTATTATCCCACTGGCCTGACGGTCCTAAAATGCAGGAAAAAGAATGTGAAAATGTAGCCGTTTGGTCCTGCTAGTTGTCATCTTTCTGTTGCTGCAGAGGCTGAAGCTCAAGGTTTATCTCTTGTTTCTGATTATTAAGTATCATCAGATATGTGAAGTTCACAGTTTTTACACGTATCAATGTTGCGTTGTTCTTATCTTGAACAGAGAAGTGAGATTTTTAAATCAGATTTCTGAGGTGTCCAAATTGTCTCTTTCAGTGGACTCCCAGCTCAAAGGAAGGAAATAGCTTGAAAAGAAATCACAGGCATCATTTTACTTTACTGTGTATGTTTACAGGTCTCTGGGAAGAGCAATGTACAATACTACTCTTCCAGAAAAAGACAGGTAGGTTGTCATCAAAGAGCTTCCCTGCACAGCAATGAGTCATGTCTGCACACCTCTCTCTGCGCTGATGTTTAAGATGGTCAAAGCCATCTAGAGCTAAGCATCAGCAGAACCGGCAGCATGTTTCAATCAAGAATCACAATCTCAAACCTAAATATGCTTTCTGACAAATATCATCAAAAAGAACAGATTTTCATAAGCCTCGCATTCATCTAAGTCCTGCATTCACCTATCCCTTAGTCTCCACCTCGAGAAACCCAGACAAAATTAGGGAATTTAAAATGTTAAAGAGCTGCTGTCTCTTCAAATCTACAGTTTGCTTTTCTAAGAAAGCCTTCTGATCCACCATCCAGAATCCTGTTCCTCTTCTTTCCTTCCCCAAATCTCAGTTCCAGGAGGAGATTTGGGAAAATCCCTGCCTTGAATCACTTGTCATGACAGCAATGCTAAAGTAAGTCTATTTGCGGTAGAACAGCATTGCCCAGTCTTAGGAGGTCCTAGGGGCATTTGGGGGTTTCCCTGCTGCAAACAGTTGAGGAAAACTCGATGAATCAAGAACAGTACTGTTAAGAATTTTAGGGAAATTTTCAGTGTTCAGCTAGGAATTAGGTTATATCTTATGGAGTATGGAGAGATATTGGATCTCCATATTTCCACTGAGATGCCTATTCCTTAGACTTTTATAGTGTAAAGCACCAGACGACTGGCCAAAGTATGAAACATCATCCAGTCTCTAAATAAAGCGGTGAAAAATGTCCTGATAATTGAACTGGAATGTGGCTCCAACATTGACTATGGTATTTAACCGTGCTTGGATTGCTGCTCTGATAGATTACAAAGCTCAGCTATGACATAAGGTCAAGGCCTTGGAAAGGTGTTAGCAGAGCTCCTTTAAATGAAGCATTCCCAGAGACACCAGGTTGGCACAGACTGATGAAAATCGGAGTGAATGCCTGGCATCGGGGAACGACCTCTGTGTCCATCAGTGTTCCTGGGAGCCTTGGAAAGCCTAGTACAGTGTATGTCACCCTTCACTGTAAGGCAGACACCTAGTACAGCATCCTGCTCCTCTCATGCTCCTATTTTACCATGCAATGAATCGCAGTCCCCTCAAAGGTCTCTTGCTGTCTTCAGCAGCTCTCTCAAGTTGAGGCACCTCATGTCAGCACACCAATATATGTGAGATGAAACCTGCTTGTGCTGTGCCATTCCGAAGGATTCGCTTTCTCTTGGAAGCTTAGCACCACCATCACTTTTTTTGTGTAGAAACGTGAGCAGACACCACTCTCTGAAGCTCGTAGGAGCTAGTGGGAAAGCATAACCTCTCAAAATACTTAGTTATTCCTCTTAATGCCAGGAGAAGCCTAGACCTGAGACTTACACAGCTCTAAGGTGTCTAAAGGTAAAAGTCACAATACCACCCCAAATGCTTGGGTTTGACTGGTGACAATATCCTCACATCCTTTTGACTGACAATTTCCAAAGAAAGATGAGAGCTACATGAAACCTTGAATTTATTTTCAGTTCTATTCTGAACAGCCATGCTAAAAATAGAACAACATTCCTGAAAAGTCCCTCCTGAACACTTCTCTTTGCCTCCCCATGGTTTCTTGAGCTACAGTCATCTTACAAACATCCACCCTGTTGTTTCATGTGTCACTCCTCTTTGCTTTTCTGCTCCACAGCTTTTTCAAGGCTTTTTTCATGTCTTCATTTCGGAGGGTGTAAATCAAGGGATTGAGCATAGGCGTGATGATGGTGTAAAACACAGAGATTATTTTGTCTGCTGAGAAGATGGTGGAAGGGCGCATACAGATGAAAATGCATGGCCCAAAGAACAGAAGTGCAACAGTGATATGGGAGGTGCAGGTAGAGAGTGCTTTGAGACGCCCTTTGGAAGAGTGTGTCCTCAAAGAGACCAAAATAATGACGTGGGACACAACAAGAACAAGCAAAGAGCCCGAGGAAATCAGACCACTATTGGCAACCACGATGCAACCAACCACGTAGGTGTCAGTGCAGGCCAGCTTCAGCAAAGCGTGTACATCACAGAAGTAGTGGTCGATCTCATTGGGCCCACAAAACAATAGCTGAGCAGTCAGCAGGGTCTGCACCAGGGAGTGCACACAGCCTCCCACCCACGAAGCTGCTACCAGCTGGCCACACACATGCTTGTTCATAATGCTTGTGTAATGAAGCGGCTTGCATATAGCAGTGTAACGATCATACGCCATTGCTATGAGGATGAACAAGCAGGAAGGACAAGCAGCTCAGGAAGAAGTATGGGGTGGGAGAGTCCAGCTGTTGACTGTTCTGTATAGTGATGATGATAAGCAGGTTTCCAAGAATAATAGTGGCATAGAAGACTAAGAAGAATGTGAAGCATACTTTTGCTAATGCATCATCTTGTGTGAAGTCCCTGGAAGATAAACTCCGTCACATTGTTCTTGTTCTTCATATACATCACGTAGACAGGACCTGAAGCACAGAATAAAGCCACCTGTGATGGCATTAGAAACACAGTGTTATCAGTACACATCCAAACTGATCACTGGTATGTTCAATATCAATGTATTCCCTTTTATGCCTTTTGGGGAAAGTTTCCTTTCAAAGTCAATGCTTCTCTCAAGGAGTGACAGTTGATATCTAACTCAGAATGTATTACTGAAGTGTGTAATAGCGAGCTCCGTTTATTTATTTGAGGGAGTTGGTGGAAATATCCTCCAGATTCATATTTCTGATCTTTGCCCCTTTTAAAAAGGAAGACTAGTCACTAGGTTGCCTAAACATCCACTTTTGAAGTGTTGATTTGGAAATGAAAAACTGACTGAGAAGGATAGTGCATGTTTTGATTTGAGTCTCAACACATTAGTCATGCCCTAAGGAATTCTGCTCAAGCAGTGAACGTACCTTCTTTTTCAACCCTCTGAAGGAATTCAACAGAACTAGTCCTTACTAGTGCTCTCTGGCTCTGGTAGAATGTCCATCCATTTTTGCGCAACCATCAGTATTCACATCATGACACAAGGCAGCTGGCTAATCAACATCACTTCAACTATCAGAGTAGATCCTTCTGGAGGAGGTAAAGTGGACACCTACCTCATGTCTGTTTAGCAGAGATGTGCCTTTAGGCGCAAACTGTCTCTAAGGTGCCCTAAGTGAAATCAGACCATGTTCAAGGCATGCCAGGAAACCTGAAGCAGGAGAGTCATTGTCCTATATGTGCTGTACTGGGCTACATCTTGCGTGGATTGGTTCCAGTTATTGCTCATGAGTTTCTGGGTTGAGACCTCAGTCTCCAAAAGAGCAGGCTTGTATTTCCTCAGACCACCTTTCACACAGTACATGGGTGAATACTGGAGATAATCTGCATTAACGATGTGTTAGTAAAGTTTTTGTACACCTCAGCCAAGTTCTGGACTATGGAAACTCCCATAAACACACCTGTGATGCCACCGTGGTAATAAATACACCGCTGCTGAATCTCCTTTACTCACCAACACCCTTGTATTCACCTTTGCTGCACTCTAGTGCAGTACGCAAGTATCACTAGTGGTCAGTTTCTACATTGAAAAGATAGATGGCAAGAGCTGCATAACAATGTCCACAATACTGGCAAGTCCTTTGGGCTCTTAATCCTGTTCCACAATCACAGGTCAATCAGTTCTTTCTCACGGGATCTCTGCCTCTTCCACCCTCCAACTTCAGCAGCAGAGGAAATATTCTTTCGTGTCTCCAGTCCTATCTCCATGCCACTCCATGGGCAGAGGGAAAGCAGTGTGGGGAGGCCCAAAGCATATGTGTTAAGAGCATTGTTGCCACGATGTGTACAGCTAGAGGGGACAAGTTAAAACTGAGTACATAGGCAGTGCTGCAGCTACCTATTGACTCCTTGACTCTGTAACACCAGAAACTTCCTTTTGACAGATATTTCTGGAAATGGCATATAACTGAAAAATAAGCAAAGAAGACACCAATTAAAACAAAGGGTAAAAAAAATTGAGTTCTTTCTACTTCATAAAATGCACCTCACAAAAGTCACTCAACAGTAATGCCTCTTTTCAAAGGCAGGATTTCATAGTCATGCTTGAACAAAACAAAGAAGCAAGATCAGAAAACTTACACAGTTTGTATTTGCTAGTCTGCAACAGTTTGCCTGCTATTCTCCTCTGATGACCTCTCGGACCACTTCAGGCAGTTTCATCAAAACCTCTCAGCTCCAAGCTGCTTCTTATGTGTCGTGAGAGCAGTCCACATCTCTGCCAGGGCTGAAAACTACAGAGGATGAAACAGACAGCCTGAATGTCTAGCTCCGTTTCTCATTCTGCAAAAACAACTTCCAAGAGCATCTGCAAGAACAACTCTCTCTCTCTCTCTCTCTCTCTCTCTCTCTCTCTCTCTCTCTCTCTCCCCAGATGGGGAAGTTGTGGCAGAAATATTTCAAGTAAATTGCACAGCAGAAGCACAAGCTTACCAGAAGCAATGAGATCCCAGAGGCATGTGAAGTTTTCTTTGTCAGAAAGAATCAGTGGACAGGGAGCTAAAATATGTATTTTGGACAGCTATTAGAGTAATCTCTACAGGGTGACTCTGGAGCGTGATCACCTAGACCATGTCACATTGTGTGGGGGTTTGCTTGCTTTCTTGCTTGCTTTCCAATGCTGTCCAGATAAATGGACTTCATTTAGTATTAGCTATGTGCTTCTTTTGGAAACATTTCTATTTAAAATCAAAGTCATGGCTGACCATTTGCAAGATTTTGTGTTCACATTGCCCTTGCAATCAAACATTTTTGAGTAAAGATGACTCTTACACGTGTCAGATATTTTTTCCCTTCTAAGCCAATATTTCACATATGCTTTCTTATTTCTTATTAACTTGCTCTTACCATTGCACGTTTGCAGCATAAATAAATATCAGAACTGTGCTATATGACTGTTGGCACTTAGACATCTGGTCTGTACACGTTTGAAACAAGAAATAAACGAAGAAATCATTTCAAGACTTTAAAAATGTTTGTGGTCAGGCCTCACTACTTGCCAGGTATTTTTACTCAGGCATTGCAAAATATAGAAGCAGCTGGTTAGTCCTCATATTAAGTCATTATAAGAATCTGGGCCAAAGTGTAGAGGAATCAAATGTTGTTGTTGTTGATGCCTTCCATAAGCTATGGTCCCGCTGTTGCCTGCTAGCACCCGGCAGCCGGAAGAGAAATCAGAAAAATCATGGCGTTCTTCCCCAAAACATTAACCCCCCCCTCCCAGTTTTTAAATTATAAGCCTTAGCTTGAACTGGCCGTGTGCCCTAACCCCTCAGCAGTTGCAGTATGAAGGGGGTCAGTGGGCCCCATCTGTCTTTCTACCTGCCCCACCCCGGGTGAGACAGACCAACCTCTGAAGGCGCCTGTCCCTCTCTGTTGACAATGGTGCTGAGCTAGACAACTGTCCTTCATTGCATGAAGAATTTAGACTGCTACAAATAGGTGGGGATGGTCCCACCTTAGCTGTGTCCACAGAGTGTGAATGCTGGGTGAGGGACATGCTGGCCCAGGCCTGAGGGACACTATCCCTCTAAGCCTTGAGAATCGGGATTTATCCCAGTTCCGTCCTGCTGGCTGCCAACCACATAACCCACCACGGTGAGGAGAAGACACAGAGACATCTGCAGTGTGCTGGTGCGTGCCTGTGAAATGGGAACCCACTCTGCCACCCCCTGCATAGAGCAGAGGGCATTCGGGGAACCAGAGCATTTCCGACATTGTCCCAGGGTTTGGTCCGTAGATCTGCTGCTCTCCTGTGCAGGGAACACCTTCTTATCTTGAATCTCACTTAAGCCATGTTAAGGTGCAACACAAGTGCAAGCAAGTGTTTATAGGGAACGTGAAGTGAAGGAAGAAAAAAGAAAGTGCTTTAATTACTTTCAGAGTGCATTACACAGATGTCTTTCTCCCTCACGCAGCTGATTTGCTCTTTTCCTCCTGGCAAGGTAGGAGTCAGGGTCCCGTGGCTCCTCGTGGCTCCTTTGGCCTTGTGGAGAACCTTAGCTGCTAGAACTAACCTCCCTGTGGCAGCTTTGGCTGCCTCTGAGATGATTTAATCTTCCATCTTCACATTTCTTCTCTTCCCTCCTGCAGTAGTAGCTGCTCCAGCTATTCCCTTGGAATACATGTTTCTTCCTTTGGCTGGGCCTGTAGATGTGCCCTGTTGGGCTAGGAGTTATCCTGCGTACAGGAATTATTCCCAAATAACTCTTTTTTTTCACTGACACATAAAATTGTGCCCCCCAATGCTTTCTTTGCCCCCCAATGCTTTCTTTGGTGATGACAATTTCCTACAGTGAGCAATTTATCTTTCACTTGGATCTTTGATTCTCTATTAGCCTAAACAGTAAAATGCAAAATCTGAGGCAGAGATGAAGGGCAGAGGGGATGGTTAGGAAGGAGGGCATTAGTGATAGGTGAACTACTGCAGAAAGGCAAAGAGTTGCTGCACTGGAATGGGAAGGGGAGAAGCTTCTCTTCATATCATCTGCATCAGCAAATGACCCAACCAGCATCTAATATCAGCAGTTTAATTGCTAACCCATGGATTCAGCATATGACAATGCAGTACTCCTAAGAAGGCATTTACTCCAAAGTAAAGGGGAAGGAAGCCTTTGGTACAATTGCTTCCAGCAGCAGGGGACCAACAGCCTTGCAGACACTCTGGGCCATTGTTTCCTAGCTGAGTAGATTACAGAGTAGATGGAGTTTGTCTGACAGAAAGTTTACACCTGGGAGAGCTCAGACTAATGGGATGCTCTGCCTGGAACACATTTTAACATTTTTGATAGCATTCATTTATTTATTTATTTGCTGGTGTCTCAGCAGTGCTTGGAAGCCCCAGTCCTGGGCCTGTGCTATTCAAAAAGAGAACATAAAGGGAATCCCTGCTAGTCACAGAGTTTACAATGTCGTTTCAATCAATACATGAACTTTCAGTGTCTTCCTAATTACTGCAACAGCTAAAACCAAGCTTTTCTTCAAAAGGGAGCTTTCAGTAAATTTTCCAAAATGGAATTATAGTGAGAGAGACTTGATTTTCTCAGCTCCTGAGAAAACGTTACCACAGTTCTACACCTCACCCTTTTCACTCCAGACTTTTCTATTCCACAGTTTTCTTATGGCACTTTTCATCTCCTCATTTCTCAGTGTGTAGATGAGTGGGTTCAGCATGGGTGTGATGAGAGTGTAAAAGACAGCTACGTTCTTGTCCTCCGAGAGGTTGCTGGATGGGCGTATGTAGGTGAATATGCATGGCCCAAAGAAGAGAATCACCACAGTAATGTGGGACCCACAGGTGGAGAGGGCTTTGTACCGCCCTTCAGACGTTCGCCTTTTCAAGGATAACAAAATGACAATGTAGGAAATGACCAGGATGAAGAAAGAGACCAAACAAATCATTCCACTATTGGCAACGACAATGACGCCCACAACATAGGTGTCTGTACAGGCCAGTTGTAGTAGGGGATGGACATCACAGAAGTAGTGGTCAATTTTGTTGGGGCCGCAAAAAGGGAGGCTAATGGTTATGAGGGTCTGCACCAGGGAGTGCACAAACACCCCCACCCATGAACCCATCACCATCCAGCCACACACACGCCTGGTCATGAGGGTGGTGTAGTGGAGGGGTCTGCATATGGCAAAGTAGCGATCATAGGCCATCACTGTGAGGATGAAGATTTCAGCGCCGCCGAAGAAATGTAACCCGAATAGCTGTGCCATGCAACCCCCAAAGGAAATGGTTTTCTTTTCAACGAGGAAGTCAGCAATCATTTTGGGAGCTGTGACAGAAGAGAAGCAAAGATCTGCAATGGACAGGTGGCAGAGAAAGAAATACATGGGGGAGTTCAGACGTTGACTGCTAACTACAGTGACAACGATGAGCAGATTTCCTGCCACAGTAACAATATAGAAGAACAAAAACACCACAAAACATATTTTCTGCACCCCTTGGTTCTTTGAAAGGCCCAGAAGAATGAATTCCTTCACACTGCTTACATTCTCCATGTGGATCAGTTGGGTGCCAATATGCATTATAGAGCTTATACACCTGGGAAAACAAAAACAGACACATGATTCATCAGCATTTTTTCATTATTAGTAATGAATTCTATATCAGAAGTGGATACAAACCAAGAAAGATATAGCATTAGTATTAAGTTTATGAAGTGTTTAGTTTCTGTCATGTATTTTTTTTAACGGCTATTTAATTCTCCACAGTACAAAGCTTCTGCCATGGCTTTGGTGGCACAGAGATAGGTGCACTCTGTGATATGTTCCTTAATCCTGATCCTCCAGAATTTTGAAGGATTGTCTCCATGGCTGGTAGCCTTCCATGCACCAAGGACAAGGCCAGAGTGTTCACCTTGGGCACTACAAGGCAGATAATGCATCATGTTTGCCCTCAGGGGAGACAAAGTCCCTGACAGCAATCTTTGTAAAATGGGTGTCTTTAAGAATACCTGGAAATATTGCTCAGAATGATGATTTGCTTTATAAGTACACATGATCTTTGAATTCTTGTTTAGAAGGGAAGTGTACCCACATGCAGAGAAAAGAACTCTCTTGTGTATATACATTTTGAAACGTAAATATGAAATGTCACAGGCTGAAAAATGAGTTCTGGGAAGGTTATCTGTCATGGAGGGGAAAAAAATTGCACATATGACTTAATGTAGTATTTCACGTTGTTCTAAATCTCAGCATTGTTTCTATCAGAGGAAGGAAGAATGAAAGACTCTTGTGAGATCTTCTGTCCCAGCATTGTACTGATTTTACCTAGTGTGATTTTTGATACGCTCTGCGTGATCCTTTCAAGGGTTAACTTAGCTTAATGAAGCTAATCTAACTAAACTCCTTCAACAGCCAGTATAAGTCTCTCTATAGGCTGATTCAGAATGACTAAATTAGGGTCCTTTGCAGAACCCTTTTTTCCTCCACTCACTATGAGGAGCTTAAGTAAATTAGCACCACCAGGTTAGAATGACCTTTAGAGAATAATCCCTTTTGGTCCCTGAAAGTAGCTCAGAGCTTTTTGTAATGCCATCCACCTTTTTTAGGTTATGGCTGAGCTCCTTGTCCCTAGGCATGTCTACATCCATACAGTTTCTCATTCGAGACAAGGTCACATTCCAGCATAAACATGGGACTTCTTTGGTTCACCCTGTATTCCAGCTACAACCCATCGAGCATTACATGTCACTAATAAATGAGTAGCCCACATCTTTAAAAAGAATGTAATGTTTCTACCTTGCCTTTATGCACCCAGACCACCAGAATTCCCTTGGTCAAAGAAGTCTGGGAACCACCAGGTTAAACTCTTCACAGAGAGTTTAAGGTCAGCCAAAAGCGGGCACTCTTTTAATAAAAATATCCACTGTATGGGCTTCCTTCTAGTATCAAAACATTCCCCGTCAGCTGGTGTTAAAATGCACCATTTTAAGTCCTGCAGAATTACACCACAACCAGGTCTTCTCATTTGTGTTGGTGATCTGTGAGCAAATCTGTGGAATGATTCAGTTAATCCAAGTTATCTACCAACTACTTCAATCTGCAGCATAATCAGAAATTCTCGTGCAGGCACGAAGTGATCAAGCATCCACAGGGAACACTGAAACTGAGAAAACCCAAGATTACTTTCAAACCCACAAAGTGAAGCCGAGAGAGGAAGTGGGCAAAGTTAGGGACTTTTCCTATGCTTACAGTTGTACTTACACTAGATGAAAGTTTTTCAAGCAGAAGGGTAAAATTTACACGGATGGTTCCCTTTCAGATATTTCTACAAGGAGAAGGATCAGTAAGAACAACGTGAGGTCAGTTTCTCCCTCGTCTTACCAAGTCGTGATCCTTTCTACCCCTCTTCCTTCTACTGAGCAACGACGTAGACTTCTCAACAAAATAAATGACAGGGATGAAATGAGCACACCTTTATGGCTGTGCAGTACCCAGTCGAAAAGAAATAGCTGGGCTCCATCCAAGCCAGAGCATGACTGGAAGCATACCACAGCAATCGCAGGGCCATATTTAGGCAGCCGGAAAGGAGTGACCAAGAGAGAAATGATCAGGGGAAACTATATGCCTGAATACCAGCAGATGGCAAATTCCTGAGCTAAAAACAAGGTGTGTACCTACAAAAGGACCGATTCACAATTCAGACAGCTCAGCTATGTATCTTGCTTTCCATCACCACCAAACTGCATTTAAACAAACTTCCCATCTGTCTGATCTCATCTCATCGACTTAAGTCATGTAGGCACCTGTACCTAAGCTAGGCATATTACACCTGACCAGTCTACTTGTAGATGTGATGAATCATGTGCTGCAGGTACCCGTTTCCTACTGCTGACTCCAAGAGGATTACTAGAATGACTAATTCAGTAGAGGATTGCCACCAGTTATGGCTTATCTCTTCAAGTGCCTTTGCAGGGGTAGACCTGAGGTTTATGACATAATGCAATCAGCTGCAAAATAAAATGACTCTCATGTGTACTCTTAACATCTCAAAAAGGGTGAGAAATTGCACCATCTCCTTACTGCATGCATTCTTCCCTAAAATCTCAGGTGGTTATGGGAAACAAAAGAATAATATCGAAGCAATCTAATCTGCGGCTGTAGAACTAGCTCTGTATATGATTCTAGCCAAAGATAACTAGAGACAGTTGATAACTTCAGTGGAAGTTTCTTTCTGTATTTTCACATTTGTGCAAGAAGAAAGGAAAAGGAAGAGGAAAGAAAAGCGAGCAAAGCAAAGCGCAGCAAAGCGAGAAGCCAGAGAAGCTGCAAAACTTACCTCACCTGTGTTTAGAGATCTAATATTTTGTGTAAGGGCTGTACAACTTTATCTCCTCAACTTCTGTCTTCCCTGGTATGAATGTGTTAGAGCACAGCACCTTTAAAGAACATAGAATGGCTTCTGGAAAGCTTCCAAAACTTGCTTAGGAGGTGGCTGTTAGTGTATAATCCAATCCCACCTAATGTATTACTTGCTTTCGTGTGTCACAGGTGTATCTTGATGTTTCCTGCCTATGTGAGAAGTGGTTTAATAGGCTGTGTGGATGATGTGACCTGGATGTGCTGAATGATGCTTTCATACCCCAGCAGCTGCAAAAAGGGCTGAGAAGAAAACCATTTAAGTACCAATCTTTAACCCTCTCGCAGGAAATCTTCCACCTGAAGGGCTCTTGGGGCTGGAGGAGGGAGGGGTGGAGGCTTGGTGAAGGGAAGGCGTGAAAGAAAGGGGCAAAGGAGGAGCATGAGTTCTGTCTTGACTGAAAAGTTTAAGTAAATATATTTTAAAGAAACAGTTGTCAGTCAATGCTTTTCTAATGATATCACAAAGGCATTTCAGGGTTTCTCCATAAGAAATAACAGTCAAAGGAGTAGCTGAGTATTCAACTGGACAAGCATATGCATGGACCTATCCAGCTAACGCTTCTCAGAGTTCTTCCTTACTCCAAGCTGATAGTTGTATGGATTTCCCATGTGTAAAGGGCCATTAGGTCCACTGCTCTGGCTTCCTAGCATTGTGAATGCTAAAACAGTCCATTTGTAATCTAGATATTTTCTCTCCTTTTTTAACTTCTGTGTATTCCAAAAAACATGTAAAAGAGAAATCTTCATTAAAGAAAAAAAAAAAAAGAAACCTCAAGCTGTAGGAAGAGTCACCATCCTCCAGGGATGGTAAAGAATTCCTATCACAGGAGTCTTTTAAGGACAGCTTGGGCTCATTTCTCTCAGGAGTGGTTACGATTAAGTTTTTATAGGGACAGAAGATGTCCTGGGTGACCTCTTGATGACCCTCCAAGTCCTATCTCACCAGAAATTTCATCACTGGAAATCCAGTGAGTAAAGCCTCTTTGCAAGAATTTGCATGTTTTAACAGAGGTCAGTGAATTACAAAGTCAGTCAAAAAAATCCTTCATTTACGAATTGGGAAACTGAGGGAGGAAGTCACCTATTTAATGCCAATGGAAGTCAGTGAGTTTAACCCTTAATCACTCTAGGCTCTTCTGTGGAAAAAAATGAATGTCTCTGGAAGCAGATGCATCTGATCTACCTCAGAACTGATTTTAGGATGCGATTAGGTGTGAAATAGACACCTAGCTTTTAAACAAAATAACTTAGGGCAGACAAATCTCACTGTCGTGATGGGCCCTATCCTTCTTAACCTGAGCAGCTGCAGTCAAAGGTGAACCTATGAAATGAAACAAACGAAGGAAGACAGCAGAGAGGTATCATGGTTTCTAGTGAAATCTCTGCTAAAGCAATATTGTAATCAACCATCAAAGGGCTTCTCCAAACCTTGTTAACTGACATGAAATGGCTTCAGGAATACTGCTACTCCATAGAATTAAAACAAACAAAAAAGAAATGTTTTGACCCCTGTTAGTTCTTTGAATGTTCTGGTGCAGACATTTTCCCTTCTTTCTCTGCCTTCAACTTAATTTCAAAAAATCAGATTTAGATCCATTCCTTTTAAATCCAGCCCTTCACTTGCTCACAAACTGTTTTAGTGTTAATCAGATCCACGCACCAGCCAACCCAGAAAGAGTAAGGGAGAAACAAAGGAGGGAAGGATTGAGGGCAGGAGCCAAAAAAAAAAAATAGAAAGTCTGGAGAGCTGGATGGAGAGGCAGAGAAATGCCCTTTCAGCCCTGCAGCAACAGGCAAGTGCCAGTGCCAGGAAGAGAGGTGACCCTCCCAGCAGCTACTGGGAAGACAGTGAGATAAGGTGCTGTGGCTGGGAGCTGAAAGCTTTCTCAGAAGCACTAGGGTAAGAGGCCTTGCATGGCACTGCGTAAGGGGAGCGAGGCATCCCCAGTGTGGGGCGAGACGGTGGTGGGGAAGAGATTTGGCACAGGGACAGGAGGGGGGCTGATGGCTCAGCAGGAGCTGTGTGCTGCAGCCACATAGGGAAGGGAAAAGCTCCTTACAAGCACCTTTCTCTCCACTGCCTGTACAGGCAGCCTAGGGCAACTAACTCATCTGGAGATGGCCATCTTGGGCGAAAGCTGGGAGAGATGAGTTCCCCCTCCAGCCCTCTGGGGACAGCGATGGAGAGGCTCAGGGTGTAGGTGAGGAATTGGTGCTCTTCTCTACACACACAGAAGCACCACGCATCACTCCAGGACCCCTGTGTGTTGACCAGAGCAGCCGTGGCACCAGCTGAACGGTCCCCTAGGTGTTCAGACCTCAAGGATGTTTCTATACAAGCCCAAAACAGCCAGGATGAAACTCATCCCTGCTGAGAATGGCCTCCCAGGAGCTGCCAGAACGCACTGGAGTCCTGCAGGCTTGGCCTCAAGTCAAAGTGAGGGAAAAGACTCCCTGTAAGGTTCAGGGTCCCAAAGACATGCCCAGCATCCTGGGTCACTCTTCCTCCCCGCACTCTGCATGCTCTGCTTAGCCATGCTCTGTGCACTATGTCCCCTTCCACAAGGGAGACCACGTAATGAGAAGAGGCACTGGCATGGTGTGCACACAAGGATTGCTCTCACCCAGCTCCCTGGTCCCCAGCACAGCCCTGCTCGGAAGGGGCACATCACCAGCTGAGCTGCTCCCACCGCAGTGGAGATGCCCTGGCTCCGCTGGGGGCTGAGCACTGCTGCCCACCTCCCCTCAGTCCCCTCTGCAGGCTGCCCCACTCTCCCACACCTCCTCGCCAGCAGGGATTTATACAGCAGTCTCTGCAGCAGTGTCTCTGGGCACTTGGCTTCCTTCTCCGCACGTTGCTTTCTCTGCAAACGCTTGTCAGAAGGTGACTTTCCCAGAGCCGTGGAGCCGGTGGTGACGGTTGCTCCTGCCCAGGAAGTAAATGACTGGGTTGGTGCTGCTGTCCCAGAGAGATGAGCCAGGGACCATCAAAAATGGGAATTTACCAATGTTTGGCATGCAATGGTAATGCTTTTTCACTACTTCTCCCTTCTTCAGACAGTCTCACGATATAAAGAACACAAGAACTGTCTGTCCAAAGTTATAGCTTGACTCTTGCACTGATGCTTTGCTTCCCAGCTGCATCCATGAGCAGCTCTAGTTTCACAGACCTTGCAGAAGATGCTCTACTGCTGCTCAGGGTCACACAGATTGAGAAATTGTCAGTCCTCTTCCCTAATGCCTGCTGCTGATTTCACAACCTCCCTCAACACAGCTTCTCATTCCCCAAGGGTCCACTGTCACTGCAGAACCTCCCTTAGCACACTCATCACTACCGAGTGTCCTCTTCTGACCTCAAAACCTCTCCCAATACAAGTTGTCACCATACATTGTCCCCTACTATTCACACTACCTGTTCTACTGTAGGGTCTCCTTGAACTCTGTAGCCAGCCTTATGACACCTCAGCAGCCACAATTTTGCAACCTCTCCTAGTGTTACCCTTCAACAGCACCTGTTCCAACTCCTTTGGAGGTTTTATTGACTGACAAACAATTTTCTCCATGTAACAGTCTGTTCAGTGCCTCATTTTGAGGACCTCCTTGGTCCTCAAGCTGTAGACTGTGGGGCTTACCATTGTATAAAACACAGATATCACCTGGTCTTGGTCAGGCAAGGAGCCAGAGCTGTGGGGTGTGTAGCTGGAGTGCCAAAGGATATGGCAAAAACTATCAAGTGCACAGGATGCACAGGTGGAGAAGGCTTTGTGCCTTCCCTCGCTGGAGTGACACCCCAGGATGGCAGAGATGATGTAGATGTAGCAAAATGTGTACCTGCAGTATGACGAAGATGTCAGCTAAGATGCAAAATGCTGCGAGGATGATCTTGTTAACCCCGATGTCAGAGCAGGAGATACCACAGATCAGGGGTACCACACCACAGAAGTGACTGGTGATGCTGGAATGGCAGAAGGACACCCAAAAGGCACAGCTGCTGTGTATCATTGAGATTAGAGACCTACAAGAATAAGAACCAAGTCACAGCTGGATGCTGAGGCTTCATGACATGACAGCTTTGCATAGCAGTGGTTTCCAGCTGGTCATATGCCATCACAGCCAGAATGAAACATTTGTTGGTGCAAAATGTAGAGAAACAATACATCTGGGCAGCACTCAGATATGATGCAATGCAATGTTGTTCAGTACAATATAATTACAAGATGATACATTAAAACAAGTAGCAGCAGTAAACAATAAGTATCACCTATTTACAAAATAGAAGCTCTCCAAATGATGTGTATATATAACTGATGGTATTATCAACAAACATTGAAAAACGGAAACTTTCTCAACCATCTTACTTATTTAGAATCCCCATTTTCAAACAAATAGATAGGGTCCAAAAACTTTCTCAGCTCTGTGGACATGCTATGATCGTGCTTTGCCACCAGATGGCGAAGGCACAAACCTGAGTGTATATAAATGTGTATTCACTGGTGCTGATGTTTTCCGGTAAGTTGAAGATGGCTATTTTATTTGTTGGATTTTCTTTAGCCATAGTAGGGCGCTACATTTTAAAAAACTTTTCTGAAAATTGTCATAATTCTCCTGCACAAGTTAATTATGAAAAATCATACAAGGGGACATCCATAAGTAAAGGAGGAAGTGACACAATCCAGTATTATAGCTGGGGAGGCAGCGCAAGTATTTGGGGAAGCAGAGTAAAGGGAAGACAAGAGGATTTTCTTCTGTGAGGTGAACTGAATAACCGTGAAACTTCCACCTTGCAGTAATTAAGTTACTGTGCTCCTTCAGCAAATTATCCGTTATGAACGTATTAATTATGTCACCAAATACATCAAAAGTTCAACATCTGCCAACAAGAGAAATACAGGGAGTTACATTATCTGTTTGTGTTAGAGTAACTGACTCTTAGGATTCAGTTCATCTCGCCTAAATTCAGGCATCCTACTGAAGGACCTCATGCTGGTGCCTAGGTGGTTTGAGATCTCTCAGCAGAGATAAGAGGGAGAAATTAGGGAGGATTGTGGGTGAAAACGCTCATGTCATCTACCAGGAAGCACCTAAAAGCTTTGTCTGAATCTAATCTAGTCATCTAAACCCGCTCTGTACTCAATGGAGAGAGACAGGCAGTTCCTGGAGATGATTCAACCCGTCCTAAGGAAGAAGCGCTCTGTGAAGATGCTAACTTCTTTCTCTCTGATGAACACAGAGGAAGCCTGATTAGCTTTAAATAGGTCACTTGCATACAGCTAAAGCTCAGTAAGGAAGTCTTCCTGTATGTTTTCCCCAAGTGTTTCACACCTATGAGCATTTGAAAGAGTAATCATGGAGCCTGGCCTCCTGCATTGCTGTGGTATGGAAACACGGTGTGATGGCATGGCGCAGAACTGCAGGCTTGGGAGGGTAAGGCTGGTGGATTTCCAGGGCAGGGTTTTTGTTTTTTACACATGCACGTGCAATTTCACACATACTTTCTCCATGCCATGTTGATTAGGCTCCATGCATCCCAGATTTTGGGATGTGCAAAGTTTACTGTGCACATAAAGACAGTCAGAACAGCACACGGTGCAGCTCAGTGTGATATTTCAGAGAATGTGAAATGCATCTCCTGGACAGAGCTGTGCAGTAGATCCAGACCCATCATGGATCTTGAGCACATGCCACATGTCTATACAGCAGATGGGATTCATCTCCCTGCAGTTAAGCTATTTAAAAGTTAGGTGACTAAATCTAATCTAGTTGTCTAAGCTGCCTTTGTAGTAAAGGAAGGAGACAGGCCATTCAAGAAGATAATTCATCATCTCTCTCTTGCAAACTCATCTTACAGGGACGTGGGACATTTTCCATTTCCACTCATTTCCTGCTGGTATTTTAAATGCTATCTTAAATTTGCCCTCACTCCCACACCTGCAGAAAGAGAAGGAAGGTCAGAAGCAGTGGGGGAGTCATTGATATTCCTGGTGGAGGCTGCTCTCCAAAGATCTCCCATCTTTGGGCAAATAGTGTTTCTCTTCAATGGTGAATTCCTACTTCTCTAATCTTCCTTTTGCATGAGAGAGCAATGTTGAAACACTGAAATGTCTTCTGGGTCAATTATGCTAAATTTCAATTGAGAAAAATCAAAATGCTTCACTTTGATCATTTTGAATCATTTAATTTCAATAAAGAAATTATTAGATATTTCGGAATGTATATCATAAAACATTGTGATACAGTCATATAATATGTAATAACAGAGTGTGTTTTAAATTAAATGAAACCAGACAAGAAAGTAGGTATGGAAAATGCTTTGGAAACTGGAAGTGCTTCTCCATCTCAAATGTAACAATGGATCAAAGTCAAACTATACCAGCTGACTAGCTGGGCAGTTGGTTTAAAAGGAAGTGCTAAAAACATGGGACTAGGAGCACTTACAGAGATGATTTATTGATTGATTGATTGATTGATTGATTGATTGATTTTTCCTTGGGAGATGTTGTGCTGGAAGCGGGAAGGGGACCTGTGGGAAGATGGAGGCACTGTGGGATGCGTGGAGGAATACCGGGGCTATTAAGGTAGTGGGAATTCTGCATGTGTGTCCATCGCATGCCTCTCTAAGCACACGAGGTTTATCAACTGGAAATAACTGAGTATGTAATTACCTCACAGGAACAGCTTTTGGGAAAGAGGTCTTCAGATATGCATGGGGGTGAGGGCAGACTGAAATAGCAGCAGGTGGCTATGGCCCAAAACTGAAGGGGTTCAGCTGGACTTCAGGGAGAAATAAAAGAATGGTGGAAACTGAATTTAGGAGCAGAGTTAGCCAGCTACAAACGAGGGACATGTCTGCAGAGGATGCGCAAATGACTTTTCTGCAACTTCTGATTGCCTCACAGCCTGTCATTGCTTGAAACAAGGTAAACCCTGGCCTCAGCTCAGTTCTGCCATTACGAGCATTCACAGTCTGTGTCGTTACCTGTGGAGGCTAGGTTGAGTGCCAGTCTGGACTTCCAGCTGCTTGAGCTTATCTAGGTAGTGCCCTAAACTGCGCTTCTCACGCTTGCTTCTGTCACTTGCTCCAATTACTCATTTCTTCTCCTCCTGCTATGCTGAGCCATGTCTCCTTTTAGTCCTCTCCTCCCTTCCTTTGCCTTCCCTCCATCCAGAGTCAGCGTCCTCACGCACAACCTAACCAGGCCACCACAGCGGGACCATTCTTTCCCCAAACAGCCCCTGGAGTCTTCCTCAGCTGAGTCCCTTGCTCCAGGAGCTCAGCCAGACCTTGGCACTTACTTCACAGACCCCCTCGGTGTTGGCTGTAGCCTGTCCGGCCACCAACACATACAGGTTCCCCCACCCCCTGGACTCTACCTTCTTCAGCCATGGCCTTGCAAAGGAGGCCACAGAGCTGTGCAGGGACAGCCCTGAGGAGCTGGAATTTACTGCCCGCTGCTAAGGATACAGCAAAAAACAAAGACACAATTGCCAGTTTGGGCAGGGGGCTGTTCTTCCTTCCCTGCGCCACTCCTTCAGTGACCACCTCCATTTATGCCCCACTGAAATTTTCCAGGATTCTGCTCTGTTGCGGTCTTGGCAATTTTGCTGCCATTACTTAGAAACACCATTTTTAATCTAGTTTTAGAATAAAGAACATTCTGAGGGAGCCTAGCAGGGAGGATGGAGCCCACCTGCAATGTCAGCTGCAGGGAGGGATTATTCCCTTGCAACAGAACTACCTCAGAGCATCTTGTCTCTATGTCTGAAACACAGATGGCCACGAAAGAAAAAAGGATCGTTCTCAGCCCCATGTCTAAAGGCAGCAGCTAAGTCTGTAATTGGCCTGGGCTCATAACGAGCATCCTTAGTCGGACAGCTCAAGACCTGACAAAGCTCATTAATCCCACTATTAGTCAAAATCAGATTGCTTTGATCGCATTACTCCAGGAACATAGTCCTGGTGCGGCATGAGAGGGCTGAACAAAGCCCTTCTCCAGACAAACACTTGCCCTTCTGCTGCCTACATAAACCCCATAGTGACGGCTCCTCAGGTATAAGGCCGACGACCCTCGGTGGAAGCACCAGTCTGCAGGGCTACACAATGCAGTAGCATGCACAGTGCAAAGAAGAGGCCTAAACAAATCTCAACAGCAGCATGGCATGCATAAAAAGACTTCTCCTCTCCTTCCGAGCTTTCTATTTGCTTTGAGATCCAAAGCTAGGATCAAACAAGGCAGGGGTTGCCTGACACAAAGCTTCGTTAAGCCAAAAGGCATCCTCCCAGGACTGCCTTTGGCTCCTGCATCTACAGAGCTCTGGGGATACCCATGAACGGACAAGCTCTGCTGTGAACATTGCGGCTCTCCAGATTTCATATGGGCGGCCCCCTTTGCCCACAACACTCCTTGCCTGCTATTCAGGAGCAATGAACTGCTAAGAGGAACAGTGCTGGCTGGTGCTCAAATGGGTGTAAAGGCTGCCAGGTGAAAGCCAGTCTGCTGGTTTTGGAGACCACAAGTCATCACTTTGACCGGGGGCTGAAGGACACAGAAGTGCACCCCTGCACACTGGCGCCATCTGGTCCCAGCTGTCCACATGCTCACCTCTCAGCCCCACTCCCCCCTGCAAACCTGGCCTTGCTCATGTCACGCTGCACACTCCCTGCACGGGCTTTTCACAGAGGCCACGGTGGCAATGCAGTAGGCAATGTGGGCATGCCTGAAAACCGAGGGGTGCCTCTCCTTCCACTTCCCACCCCCAGCCTGGAGCCTGCCATTCCCGACAAGCACGAAGCCTGAGCACTGTGCCATGGCGTTCAGCCCTGCCACGTGACATGTCCCCACGACTCACCAGCAAGTGTCAACACACGTGCCGGAGGGCCAGAGGAGGATGAGGGAATTCCTGCTTTTGGGGCACAATTCCTCCTCCGCCAGCTTCTTCCTGCCCAGGCACCTCCTTCGCACCGCAGAGCATCTGCAGCTCCCGGGGCCCCAGCCAGTGCTTCAGGCAGAAGGTGCTGCCTCCTCTGCAGAGAGGAACAGCAGGGGCTGACGTGGAGGCTGCTTTCTTGGGGGCCGTGCTGGCAATCCCCCCGGCAGAGTCTCGGGAACGGAGGCCACAGCGCACGGTGCTCGAAATCTGCCACAGTCACTGCCCCTGTGGGCCCCTGCTGTGGAGGTTCGAGCTGGGGCCATGGGGCAGGAGGTCTCTGTGTTGGGCTCTGTGGGGCACCGGGACAGAGCTGGGGCCTTGGGGCAGCGAGTGGCAGCGGGGGCCATGGGGCAGCAGGTCTGGGCTGGGGCTGTGGGGCAGGGGGAAAGAGCTGGCCCCCGGGGCTCCACGGGGGCAGGGGCCGCGTCTCCCCGGGCGGAGCCGTGGTGCCCCATAGCAGCCCTGCTCCCAGCAGGCCGTGGGGATGCCCCAGGGCATGCTGGGAGTGTGGCTGCCGCCAGCCCAGCCCTGGTGCAGCAGAGCCGAGGTGCTGGCAGCCTGAGGGCGCTGCCTTCCTGCCAGCTTAAAGCCATGGGCTCTATGCAGCCAGTGCGTCGCTGTCTGCTTTCCGGGGGCGTGCAGTCGTGTGCCTCGCAGCCACCTCGATCGCCTCCTTGGCACGCTCCAGGCTCCTTTGTGCGACCTTAGATCCCTTCTCCATGCATGCTCTGATGCTCTGGTCCCCTCACACCTGCTAAAGTCTCCTCCAGTCCTCTCCCTGCATCCTCAGGTTCCTTCCGTTTCCCTCCGTGAGCACCTGAGCCCCCTGCTTTCCCCGCCCACAGCACTCTCCTCCCTTCCATTTCCCCCAAGGCTTCCTCTGATCCCCTCCGTTGCTCGCCACGCGCACCCTCAGCCCCTCCATCCCCTTCCCTCGGTGCTCCCGTCCCCTCCATTCACCTCCCGGCACGCTCGCATCCCCTCCCTTTCCCCCACTCACGCTCACTTCCCCTCTACAGCTTCTCTCTTCTGCAGGCAGTGCTGCTGCCGAAGGCACCGTGCCCCTTCCACAGACCTCTGCAGCTGGAGAGTTGGGGCGCGGGGGGGTCAACAAGAACTCAGCTCTGCTCCCACTGTCTCGCTCACTCCATTGCTTCCTTTGAGGCTCCCTCAGATTTGCAGGGCGGAAAATAATGTGCAGGGGATGCCTTTTGGGCACTCGGTGTAAAGCCACTCTGCTTTCCATGCAGCCATCTCAGCTATCTGTTCTGCTTCTGCAAGGGGTCTCTCAGCCTGCAGTGCTTACCAAGCAGGTGAGAAAGGAAAGACCTCAGGCATCGTTTCCTTCCGAAGAGGCCAGAGGGCCGGCCGCTCCTCGGACCACCCTCAGGGCAGACTGAGAAGTAACCAGAGAGGGTCACCAGAATGTACTGCGTGCAGGCATTATTCCCGTGCCTCGTTCGGGTGTGTGATACTGCGCTGTCACGCTGTAGATGGGAAGCTGCTCTCAGTCTCCTCCACTGGGAACCCAAGCGGTGTGATGGCACTGCGAGTGTTGCAGGCTCCATCTGAGCATCACATTTTTCTTCTGCAAAACGAGTGACTTTAGAATGGAAATGGGCTTTTGGGGTTCCAGTGATAATCTCCACTTGGCGCCACCCTTCTTTTGGTTTTGCCCTGTTAGGATCACATCTTCAAAACCCCCCCAATCAGAACCCACCCCAAGACCAGGATTCACAGACGTCGTCTCTAACGCAGAGAGAATTTAGTGCCGAGGGAAAGAAATGACCTTTCCGATAAGCGCTTTTTTTTTTTTTCTTGATTTTCCCAGGCTTTGACACCGTTTGGAGGCATTCGTGGTGGATTTGCCTTAACACAGTTTTCAGGGTGAGAGAGCAAACCTCTCTGCTCCTTCGCTAGGCCATGCCATCTCCATGCCTGTGGCCTAGGGAAGCAACAGCTAGGAGTTGGCCCTTCCTCCCCAGAGGCTGAGAGAGTGCAGTCACAGTCTTCCTCTTTATTCATTCACTTGCTCATTTAGGCCTTCCTTCCTGAGCAGAGCCTCTCCCTGCCAGCAGTTGTAGCCCCGCAACCCTGATCTGGGGACATTGCGGGAGTGGCATGCCTGAGGTGAGCCCCAGCCTGGGGGACCCCTCCTGTGGCTCCCCGTGCCCCCTGTTGTCCTTGGGGAGCGGGCAGTGAGGTGGCGGCAGCTCCCTAAAGTGCCCCAGGCAGCTCCCCTTGCCCTTGCAGGGCCCACCTTGGCAGCACCTGGGGGGTCAAGGGGACCCTGCAGCCCCTCTGTGACATGGCCTGGGGCATCACGCAGTGCATCGCAGCAACAGCTGCGCCCTCCCCATGTGGCCCTGGGAGCCTGAGCTGAGCCCAGGTGCTTGGGGCTGCTCTCGCCACGACTCTGCCCTGCCCTGCTCTGCTCTGGAGCAGCTGCTGTGCAGCGAGCAGGAGAAGGCGAGAGGAGGTGGTGGGACAGTGCGAGACGCTGTTTGGTGACCTTCCCAGCAGGTCGCTGGAGAGGAGCGTTTCTTCCTGGCCACAAGAGCTCTTTGGACTAACTCGGTAGGCTGGGAATTCCCTCTGTGCCCCTAGGGAAGTCCTCGGTGCTGCTGGGAATTGCTGCCTGCGGGAGTCCTCCATAATATGGCGCTGTCAGGGCTGCAGAACTTGCACGTTTAGAATCTTTGCTCCCCGGCAGCGCGTCCACCCCCGTGTTACTAGTTCCTTGTCAGCTGCTGTCATAGGACCTTTGGTCCTCGCTCCAATAACTCTTTCCTCCTTTGCCGCTGTCACACCTGTGGTCCTTGGCATTGTGGAGCCAAGCTGGTTTGACAGGAGTGTTTTGGAGGTGGACAGTCATGGCTACTGGAGTCTTTGAGCACTGGGAAGGTGCATGAGAGGAGCACTTGTAAAGGTGCTTCATGTCTGAAGAATTTGCAGACAGCTCCTGTGTATTTTCCTGTTGCTGCTGTTTTCGGTTTTGGATCATCTTTCCAACCAGACCTTCCAACTTCTGCCCCTCATGTCTGTCGGCTCAGTAATTTACGTATTCTCTTGTGAACCAAACGCTTGCTTCACTCGCAGGAGATTTACCTTGTCCTCTTCAGCAATTTTCTTTGCCTGAGAAACTTCTGCAAAAGTAAAGAGCTTTACTTCCATGCTTACAAAAGTTCATTTGTGGTTCATATGCTCTTTGAGTTCAGGTTCTGAGGAAGAATGGACCTCAGGCAGACTGTGCGAGTCCTTGCAGAAGTCAAAATGACTTTACCTTACTCCTTTTCGGTAAGTAATGGATTTCACACAGCACAGCGATGCCAGTGCACTTTTCGCTCAGCTGAGAAGAACTTCCTCCAAAGTGTACCACAGTCTAAAAGAACCTGTGTCTTTGCTCCCTATAGGCACACTACAGCGTGAGAGAAAGGAAGCCTGTTGTATGCTATCAAGCTCCACTGGAAAGTAGGTTATAGGCACAGCTTCTCAGAAGGGCTAATCTCTCGTGTAGAAGGGGGATAGAAGATGTTAAATGAAAATGTAGCTACGCACAGCGCAATCAGAAACTATGTCTAGGTTCTGTAATTGTAGGGCCATCAAAGGCCGGTGGACACCAAGAAGGGGAAGATGGCCAAGATGCTCACAAGGAGTATAACCTTCGGCGCAGGAATACTGTTGTCCAGTATCAAGAGCCTTTGGAATGTGGGTTACGCGCACAGTTTGTCAGAAGGGCTGATTCCTTGTGCTTAAGGGTGGGAGGTATAAGTTCTTGAATGAAAATGTGCATACGCAGAGACAAACAAGAAATGATGACTTGGTACTGTAATGACAGGGTCCTCAGAGGACGATGAAGAGCAGGAAGAGGATGACGGCGAAGATACTCCAAAGCCATCTAACCTTCGGCAAACTGCTGAAGACACTCAAGCCCCACTGGAAGGTAGGCTATATGCAGAGCCTCTCTGAAGGGCTAATTTCTTGTGCAGAAGTGGCATACAGGGTGTTGAATGAAAAGCTATATGCGCACAGACAAATAAGAAGTTCTCGCTAGGTTCTATAATCATAGGGGCAACACAAGAAGGTGAAGGCCAAGAAGGGGAAGATGGCAAAGATCCCTGCAAGGAGTATAACCTTCGACCCAGGAAGACCATCACGTACTTCCAGGATCCACTGGAAAGTAGGTTCCATGCACAGTTTCTCAGAAGAGCTGATTTCTTGTGGATAGTGGGCTAGAGGTTGCTAAATGAAAAGACATATACCTCCCACCCAACCCCCCCCCCCCCCACACACACACACCTTTCATTTAAATTCCTTGCCTTCATTCTGCAGGTAAAACTCTCCCTTTGGGATCGAGATGCCTGTATCCTGCACACACTGCAGTTCTTGGCCAGTGTGCATGCTCACTGCTGCTTTTCATTTCTTCAGGGCCATCTTCTCCTGACAGGCAAAGGGCTGCTCCGTCGCAAAGCCCATGCTGCAGAAGAACAAACAGGTTGGTGTACGGATAGTGATAGTTCTCAGGGATCCATAGTGCTGCCACTCCCATCACTCAGTAATGCTTGAAAAGATTTTCCGATTGATGGCCGTGATGGGAAAATCGCAGCATTGTAGCTGGCACAGCTGGAGGGTCTAGAGAAAGCAAGGCTTTTCCTTTGGGAGAGAAGATAACTTTCATTAGCCCACAGCTTTTAAAAAGGCAGGATTTAGGGGTCAGCGATGAGATGATTGCGGATTGTCCTGGCTGAGATTGGGGATCTGCAATTCTTCTGTTCTGCACTTGAAGCCAGAATCCCCTTCCACAAATTGTCATTAGACATTTCATCGTGCAGTATAAAAATGTCCACCTGCCTTTCTTCACGCTTGCATAGTGAACGCCAATCAAGTCTAGGGAATATTTCATGGTTTGGGAAGTTTAGGCCAGTGTATAAGCGCTTCTGCGCTCACTTGCCAACACAAAAACCACAGCAATCCCGCTAACTGCATGTTCAGTTAGAAAGCCCCTTTCCCTTTCTCCTCCATTCACATCTGGTGTCTTCCCCAAAGCTCTGGGAAAGACGAATTCAAGGCAAAGCACGTGGATGGAAGGAAAACCGGAACCACCCTGCCGGAAGCTGATCCAGTGCAAATCCAGAGTTCGGTAAGCAGTGGTAACTCATTGTGTCAGCGGGGACTTTTCCAGGGGTCATGAAAACCTTCCCTACTGTGCTGCCGACAGCTCCCGGGCTTTACACTTTCCTCTCAGGGAACTTCAAGATCGTCCTGAGCCTTTCCTTTGTGCTGGCACAGGATAAATTTGGAGGAAGCCTTTTTTTTCCAGGTGGCAGCTTTCTCTGACTTCTGACATGTCTTCTGTTGCATGTCTCTTTAGGTATGCTTTGATGGTGTGGGTGGTCTCTCTCACCACATTTCAGCCTTAAAGGAGATGGTCCTGTTCCCACTGCTTTACCCAGAATTCTTTCAGAGATTCCAAATCCGACCCCCCAGGTAACGGGCAGTGCATTCGAACTACAGAGCTAAATGCTGCAATATGCTTTTCAACATGAAAAGTATTTTCCTTTTTTTTTCTTTTTTTTTTTGGAGGGGCAATATCTCAAGACGTAATGGTTAGCTTTATATATTCTTGGCCAACAAAGCTTGACTCACTGGATGTTGAAATATGACTTGAAATCCTTCCCTTTCCATACCTTTAAAAGTGTGCAAATCTTCAGATGCTTTGCTGCTTTGGTCACAGGAATTCCCTTTTCTGGCTGATGTTTTAAGTAGGGTGTGGAAACACAGAAGACCTTTTTTGGCCTCCCAGCTGAAGGCTTCCTCCCCAGTGCTTCCAACAAATTCTGGGAGGCACAGTCCAAGAGACTCCAACTGTGGCAGGGAGAAAGACAGGTTTTGCTCTCAAATCTGTCTAAGACGGGAAGTGTTCTGGTTAGGAGGGAAGGCCACTTTGCTTTCACAACGGGGGCTGTCATGGGCACTTTTCCATGTTTTTGTTGTAGCTACGTAAATCTCTTTTTTTCATGTTGCAGAGGCTGTCTGTTCTATGGCCCACCAGACACTGGAAAGACACTGGTGGCTCGAGCACTCGCAAATGAATGTAGGCAGGGAGACAAGAGAATAGCATTCTTCATGAGAAAAGGTGCCGACTGCCTCAGCCAATGGGTGGGAGAATCCGAGCGACAGCTGCGCTCATTATTTCAACAGGTAAGGAGGAAATGCGCAGTAGGTTGGGTCAGAGTTGAACCTCTACTTTTCCGGGGTGGACGTCTTCCAGGAGGACTTGGCCTCTTGGGCAGTTTGGCAGTGTCTCCTGTTGAAAAGGGAACATCAGTGTTTCCTTTTCCTGTGCTGTGCTGCTTTGCCTGAGGGGCTGGAAATCTTGCAGATGTTGGGTCCAGCACAGTGCCAGTGCCTTTGCAGCCATAATGTTTATCCTGCATGTTCTCGCTGCGTGGTGCTCTGTTTCACATACGTCAGTATGCCTGCATCTGTACTTCCCTTCCAGGCCTATGAGATGCGGCCTTCGATTATTTTCTTTGATGAGATCGACGGTCTCGCTCCTGTGCGCTCCAGTCGCCAAGACCAGATTCACAGGTACTTCCTTTCGCTTCCATTTCCATGTCATCTGCTTCATCTCTAGGAAAAGAAGACCCACCTGCTTCCCTTTATAGGACACACCCCCACACACCCACACTCTGAACTCCTCGAGTACAATGACACAGAGCTTCATAGCAGTTTAAAGGCAGGAGTTGAAATCAGGTCACTAAGCTCGGTGTCCGGACAAGGTCTCTCTCGAGACCTTGCCTCGGTTTTTCTGTCTTACCATGAGTCCTTTCGCTAACAACAGCTCATCCAGAAAAGCTTCTCCTTTCTGAGCGACATGACTTTGGAGAAAGTCATGCCAAAGGTAACAACAGCTACTAACCCAGGGAATCCAAACAACATTTTTTTGGTAGTTCTATTGTCACAACGCTCCTGGCGCTCATGGATGGCTTAGACAGCAGAGGAGAGATCGTGGTCATTGGAGCCACCAACAGGCCAGACTCCCTGGATCCTGCTTTACGAAGGCCTGGACGCTTTGACAGGGAGTTCCTTTTCACCTTGCCAAACAAAGAGGTAAGGCTGTTTCGTCAACCTTCCTGCTACTGGCACAAAGCCTTGCTTGACAAGAAAACCGGCTTACCCCACAGCATCTCCAAGAGAGAGCAAGGAAACAAGTGGCATACATGCTGCACACCTCCCGGTTCCCCACACAGAACTGGCAGGAAGGCTGCAAACAGGAGTTTCACTCCGCCTGGAGCACAGGGACATTCTTCCTTGCCCAAGGGCTTGCTCTTTGCTTAGTTAGTGAGTCCACCTAGGCTCTTGCCTTCTGAGGTTGCCGCCTTGTTCTCAGTTCTCCAGTTGGGAAAGCCTCGGGGGAAAACTTGGGCTTGAGCGTGGCCGGGCTGGGAATCCTCGGAGCCGCCCAAAAGCATTTAGGGAGCTGACATTGTTACTGGTATTAGCAGGGAGCTCAGGCTCTTTCTTTTTTTCTTTTTTTCTTTTTTTCTGGCTACCCCAGATTCTTTTGTCTTTAGTTCACATTTTGTGGGGAAAAGGAGAAAAAGGTTATTGGATTGAAGGCCAGTAAAAATGCACAACACACTATACTGGACAGAAACAGGAAACACTTCACTGAAGCTCTGGCAAAGAGCAGCGATGAACATAGGCACAGCTTGACATTTGCTCGTTCAAGGATAGCAGCTGGAGTCAGAATTCTTGCTCCTACTACTGTACTACTCTTCCTATCTACTTGAAAAGTACTGAGCTTTGAAAAGCAGGCAGTGTGTTACTAGAATGTAATCATTTCTTAATTTTAGCAGAGGAAGACAAGCAATTATGGGAATGTGACGGGGGGAGGGGGACTGCGCATTGCTTATTTTCTTTTTGAGAAAGAGGCTTAAGACAAACCACAGTGTGACCACCTGGTTTGTAGGCTCGAAAAGAGATTTTCAAGATCCACACCAGAGACTGGAGCCCTAAGCCCCTGGACGCATTGCTTGAGGAGCTTGCTGAAAAATGCGTCGGTAAGATGAAAAAACGCACCGAGTTCCTGCCTGTGCCTGGCTCCTGACAGCGTCTGAGCTTGTGCCAGGCAGTACCCAAGCTGCTTCTGTCTCCTTGCCTTCCCTTGCCTCTGAGAACATGGAAGGCTCTGGGGGGCGTCTTCCTCAGGAGCTAAGGTTGGCTCAGAGGCCTACTTCCGAAGCACAGGCTGTAGGGCGCTGGGCCTCCCGTAATGCAAGCTCCCCATCAGGGCACTGCTCTGCAGTGCAGGAACTCTTTTGCCATTGCCCATGAAACTCTTCCCCTTTGGGCCACATGCAAAGACTTTGAGAGTGTCCCTTTGCAAAGCCTGTCCTTGACTCCTTTCTGCTGCCTGAGACTGACATCCCTTTGGATTCTGCTCTTGTTGCTCAGGATACTGCGGGGCCGATATTCAAGCCCTCTGCGCTGAAGCTGCCCTCTGTGCTTTGCATCGACACTATCCGCAGATCTACACAAGCAGTCACAAGCTGCACATCGATGTTGCTGCCATTGAAATCACAGCAACAGATTTTCTTGTGGCTATGCAGAAGACTGCACCAGCTTCACAGAGGGCTGTGGCTTCCCCTGGACAACCACTGCCACCCCTTTCCAAGCCACTGCTTCAGAACACGCTACAGAGACTCCTAAAAGGCGTGCAGAGGGTATTTCCCCACGCAGCACTTGCACTCCAGCAGGACCAACAGCCAGGTAGGGCTTCACTGCCTTCACCGCCGTAAAACTCTCCCAAAGCAAACACTGCTAGTTTGTGCAAGCAACAGAAACAAACCTTTCAGTCAGGATGAGGTGAAATTGAATGGTAGAGAGGGCAGAGCTGGGAACTCCTCCCACTTCACAGTACAGAACTCTATGTTCTCCACTCGAGCATCCAGTTTCTGAAGGCTGTCAGCATCATCTTTCCCGTTTGCAAGGAGAAAAGGAGCTTTCACCGCTAGCAAAACATAGCTTGCGTAAATCCAGACACTTAGGAGAGCTCTGTAGAGACTGAAGGCTTTGGAAAATGGCATTCAGTGTATGCCCCTCAGACGAAGAAATACAAGGCCCCGGGTTTCAGCTCACATTCAGAAGCTGTCTTAGCACAAGACAGGGTTGCAGACTCTTCGAGAAAGTTAACAAGCTTCTTTTGCCTTCTCATGGTACCACTCATTTCTTAGAAAATGACTGCGTGGGCAGTGATGAGGAGTCACCTTCTGGTCTTGAAGATGAGCCGTTTCCTCCAAGGCCTGGCCAGCAAAAGCAAAACCTTCCTTAACTGTAACAGGTAACTGGCCGTGTCCTTTCATTGAAATTCTTCTGATTGCTGGGGCTTTCCAAGCTGTCGTGGCCGTTGCAAGTGGGAGGGGCGTTAGATGAGGGAGGACAGAAGAGTTAGTCCAGGGTGCTTTGGTATCAAAAACTGCAAGCAGGAAGCACGGAGATATAACTAGGTGCTACAGTTGTAGGAAAGCAAGTAGCTCCAGCCGATCATCCGGAAGGAGCCAGCCTCCTTTTCCTCCACCAAAGACATCCACAGACAATCAGGGCATGCTGATTTCATGCATGCTGTTCTTCAAGGATTCAAGGCCAAAGAAACGTGTTGTCTCTCCTCTTAGCTAAAAAAATGCAACGTGGGTTTGTGGAGTCACCTAGCTTCCCAGATTGGGAATGCAGGAGTGACTCACGTCGTAGGAAGAAAATTGAGGAATGGCCAGCTAAAAGGGCATAATAAAAACCCAGCAAAAAAGGCTTCATTTGCGATCTTTAAGCCACTATGCTTACATTCATATTTTGATATTGCAATGGGAAAGTAATTCAGTCCCACAGTGGAGAAGTTAGCTTATGGGGTCCCAGCTGCGTCAGTAATTTTTCTCATTCTCTCTTACCGTGCTGCTCAGGAAGGTTTCTGACCCACAGAACTTGGTCCAGTCTCTAGGCCCCTTGGCCTGAGCCAGAAAAGGTCCTGCAGTATTGGGATGGCCAAAAAAAAAAGAAAAGAAAAGAAAAAAAAGGTGCTATTCACAGATGTATTCCATGATAACAGAGCAAAAACCATGAGAAAGTTGTATTTGCAATCTAGGAGAGAGCACACAAGGAAAGAAGAAACCATCTGAATGAAGGAATCTAATAAATATCCTCCAGTTCTATGGACTCACAGGAATGTTTTGCACTTTGTTAGATACAGCTAAGGCCTTTCAGAGCCCACGGCATTTCTTTTCCCAGGAGGGTTCTTCTGCTCCTTCCTGACCACCTTCTCCATTTCCAGTGGACCCCCTGCACCTAAACTTGACCAAGGCAGAGGCCTCAAGGCTGCTCAGTCAAGACATACTGAACATAAGAGCCTCACGGCCGGGGGGAAGAGATCCAGACCAGTGTGTGCTGAACAAAGAAAGATACTTTTAACATTTGTGTCTTGACTGATCACTTCCTTTGCAAACTTCTTGTTTTGCAGTTACGCTCCTAGCAATGCTTGTTGCCAGCCAGCATGTCACAGGCCCAGGTTCTTAATCGCTGGAGAGCCCGGGTACAGGCAAAGTTCCCACTTGGCGCCTGCACTAATACACGCGCTGGAGAGGTTTGCGGTTCACGTGCTGGACCTGCCGGCTCTCTTTGCTAGCAGCACCTCACCCGAAGAAAGATGCGCACAGGTACCTCTTCTCTCTGCAGTCTCACAGGATGAATAGACTCAGGGGAAGCAGGCAGACCTCCCGCGGTTAATGGTGGCGGCCTGGCTTTCCTCTGCTTCCTGTGGTGGTTATTTCGCGCTGAAAGAACACTTTTCTTGTACGCTGAACAATGGAGAAGAAGGACATTGTGCATGAGCATCTTTTCCATTCCAGGCTAAACAGTAAGGATGTTGCTAGCAGCTCAGGGAGCTCCAAGATGCTCTTGATAAAGCCCTCTGCATGGCAAGAGCTGCTGCTCATGACAGCGGGCTCTCCAGAACTGTTTCCCTTGCCTCTTCAGGCTCTGTAGCTCCCAGGAGGCGCCTCTGCCTCAGCCTGACTGCACGTCATGCCCTTTCTCTAGCCTCCCTCTTTATAACACTGAAATGCAACCCAGGCTTGGGAGGGGGGAAGAAAAGGGTTTCTCTTCTCTCATCACACCGCAGGGAAGAGGCAAGAACACACTTGCTGGATTCGAGCAGTGTAGCAGTGGCCCCAGGCTGATGTGGACCCTGCTGAAGGGCTGGGCCTGTTTTTTCAAGCACACTACCACTCGCACCGGGCGTGAGGCTCTGGGCGAGTTACCTGACATCTAAGCAGTTTGGAAATCAGGCAGAGATTCAGGCCTGCCTCTCGCTGTGGAGAGGCTGAAGGAACTGGCTCCAAGCAGCAATGTTACCTTATTCTTGGTGGCTTGTTTGGACACTTTGTCTTTGTGCACTCCCATTTTGCAGGCAATTTTGATTGATCCATTGTTGTTCAGCAGCAGCCTCTGCTACCCGCTTCAACAGTCTTCTCCAAACTTCCTTTTGACTAGTTGATCCGAGAAGCCCAGAGGACAGCACCGAGCATCCTTTCTATTCCACATATCCATGCCTGGTGGGAGGCTGCTGGACTCGCCTTGTGACCTACGCTCACAACATTACTAGAGGGCATTCCAGCATATGCTCCAGTGCTGTTGCTCGCTACGTCGGATGTTTGCCATGCAGATCTCCCGGCAGAGGTATTTCTCTCACTGCCTTCCCGGCTTCTTTCAGTCTCATGTTAATTTATCACTCCATTAAGCACCGAAATACTGTGCGCTCCTAAGCCATTCAACACCAGCATTACCAGGGCACCCTGCTGGCATCTCTTCCCTCTGCAGTTGCCACAAGGCTTCAACATGAAGGGCAGCAAGGCAAGTAAATCCAAAACAGGCAACCTAGGAGATGGTCAGTGTCCTCCCTTGGAGCACTGGAACCTCGGGTCGCTTCACAGAGCTTTAATCCTAGAGGTGTTCCTTAAACAAGATGCCCTAAATTGCCCTGCTGACCCACTACAGTCTCGCCTTTAAGGCCAAGAAGCAAACTTGTTCTAGTCTCTCCCTTATTCAAAGCATTCCTCAGCTTCACTGGAAAAGGAATTCATCTTTGTGGAGCAGAACACAAATTTGGGGGGCTTACAGCTGCGCTGTCTTTTCTCCTCCCACCTCAGGTACGAGCTTTATTTTCTGAGCTTTACGGAGAAGTCTTCAATGTCCAGTCACCTAGCAAGGAGGAAGGGAGAAAGTTTTTCGAGGACTTGCTTGTCCAGCAAGCTGCTAAGCCTGCTGCACCACAAAAGAAAGCAGGTGAGCCTATTCTACAAACACAGCGTTGCTATCTCTAGCTTAGCAGCCATTCAGCATTTGCTTTGGTAATAGATTTCCTGGCACGAAGGTTTACTCTGCTTGTGTCCGAGTATCATCACTTGGCTAACCTTTTCTGGTTGACTGAAGCTTGTCAGGCACGGGAAGTCCTCCTGCCTGTGGCATCACCACCTGAGCCTCGACTGCTGACAGAGGAGGAAGAGAGGCAGCTCGAGGAGCAAGGGGATGAGACATGGCCAGCGGTGCCTGCAGAGTCCAGTACACCCCTCTCTACTGGCAAGCCCTTTCTTCCTTTTTTCTTTTTTTCTTTTTTCCTTTTTTGGATAAGGTGCCAATGACATTGATATCTTCCCTCTTGTCATGGCATACCTGGTTTTGGTGATGCCGGTGGCTTTATGCCAAAGGCATTCCATTTCCAAATTAGGTGCAGCATGTGAGGTCAGTCCTCAGGACAGTCACTCAACATGCTTATGAAATAAAGCCCAGCCACAGAGCTTGGCTCACACTGTAAAACACTGGCCTCGATGGCCCCGCAACGGCTAACTCCTCAAATGTAACATGTTGTTTAGAGCAGTTGCTGAACACTCCACAAGTTCTTATGGTAATAGGAAACAGTGAGGATTTTTCCTGTGCTTTTGCTTCCTTTTTCTCTTCCTCTCCCTCTTGCCTTCCTGCCCGCCACCCCCGCACCAAGTCATTGCCGTCTGTCTGTGAGGCTTAGGCAACCTCTGCTTTTGGAACACAGGGGAAGGAGAGCTTGTCTCCAAAGCCTTTTCTCCTTCTCACCTCTTTTACTTCCTGTGATGAGAGACAAAGCCACCTGAGCTTATGACCTTGCTTTGTGCTCATGCCTTCGGTCTACAGTCTGCTCTGTGCACAAAATCGTCAAGGGCATTCTTTTATGCACGATACAATCTAATAGTTCTTGCGCTTTTTAATTCTAATAACAATTGGACCCCCTTCGCTTGCTGCCCTCTCTCCCTCAACACATGCATGTAGTGAGCCAGCACAATGGTACTTCAGTCCCTCTCACCATTTCCCTTGTGCACCAAGGAAGACGACGGTGCTAGAGTTTGCAGACAGAACTGCTTAGCTAATGCTTTGGCTTGCTTTTTCTCCTATCTCTGTGCAGCTGCCTGCAGACAAAAGCGAAGGAGGAACGCATCGCCCTCAGAGAGCCTAGCAGAGAGGAGGAGGAAATGCTCACCCCCTGCTGAGAAGGAAACCAGCATCTCTCTCAGGGCAGGTTGGAGCTCACTGATCCACCTTTGCTTCCTGCTCTGCTGATGGCCCTTGAGCTATCCGTTCTGCCAGCAGAGCTGCAGGCATGGGCAACATTCAGCTAACGGGGAGACAGAAGCACCTGAGGAGGCTCCCACTGCCAGCTGGCAGCCCTCTTTCTAGAGGCTCTGTGGCCTCTCTTCAAAAGATGCATTTCGCAGGGCCCTGCATTGCAGCCACAGAAGCTCATCCAAGGCAAGAGGGCCTTTGCTGTGGCAGCCGCTGTCCTTTACTACAAAACGGGCCATGGCAGTTCCCGCTGTTCTCAGAGAAGTTCACTTGCAGTTAGGATCGTGGAGGTGACTGATAGCCTGAGGAGCAACACAATGCTAGCTGAAACTGGAGCCTTGCTTTTTCTCACAGGTCGGACACAGGAGCTCATTTCCTCCATGGAAATCTGCTGCGATATTTAGTCTGTTCTTGGACGTTTCACTCCTTTTTTCTTTAGCCGTACAAGGAAGGAGGATGCGAGTTGTGTGGGACCATTTTCTTTTGTGTCTGAACACATCAAGAGCCCATTCAAATGATCTGGTGCTAACGTAAACTTGTACTGTCTCCCTTTTTTCTTCAGCAACTGCTGAATGTCGTTGGCGACGCAACAAAGGGCTGCAACATCCGCCACCTCGAAAAACTACACCTGGTGCTCAGCCAGTGTGTTTACCGCCATCGGCAAGACGATGACAAAACGCAGTTGATAGAGGTACTTTGGTTACACAGCACTTCCTGTCACTGTTCTGCACTTCTTCCTTGTGCACAGTGGATATCCTGCTTATTCGCTATTCCTCTCTTTCCTGCTTAGCAGTCTGTGTTACATACGAGTTGCTGACTTCCACCTGGAAGGCATCTACACAGACTTTCATTTTATACAAAGCAGCTAGCTACAGGATTTTACATTTCTATTCCAGCTTATAGCAAGTTTGCCTGTGTTTAGTTGGCAATTATTATTCCTTTTTTATCTTTTTTTATCTTTTTTTAGGAAATGAAGGAAGAAATTGAAAACTTCTCCCGTGCTCAGTAACAGGAAACGTGCTCCTACTCTGCCATTCTTTTTCATTATTTGCTGTTTAGTCCTCAGTGCACAATTCAGTGAAGAGAGCCTGTAGTTATAATATAAAGACATCTGTTTGTATATATATCCAAATATAGCCAGGCTATACCAATAAAGCTCATATAAATCCTTTTATATGGCTGTTTGTTGCTGTTGGTGTTCCAAACCTATTGCGTATACATACATGATCTGTTGAGATCAATGTGTTTGGCCTTCCTTTTGCATGTGCATTGCCTGAAAGTCTCGTGCCTGGCATTTTTAGGAGACCAATGGTCGTCAGTGCCTTTGACCTACATACATCTGGACATCTTCCAAGTAATCTCAGTGCCTCTCTCAAAAGAAAGCAATGGAAAACTCGACCATCTTTGCCCAAACGGTGACAGGCGGTTTTTCTGGCGTCGCCTGGGCTACTGCCTGTGCCGTTGTCTATTAGGCAACGTCGCAAGGCAGCGCAGAGGTCATTCTTCTTTGGACCTGCTCGCGCCCCCAGGGATTCTCAGAGAAGGAAAACAAGCCTGCAGCAAGCGTCAGGGAGGAAAACTCTTCCCCAGGCAACGGCACTTTGCTGTGCTCGGGGCGCCCCGTGCCCGGGCACGTCTCAGCCCGCAGCGCTGCCTGCTGCCCGCCGCCCCCCCCCAGCAGCTCTCCTCCGCCCGCTCGGCGGCAAGCGGCGCTCGCGCTCTCTCGGCCCCTCGCCTCGGCCCCGGCCCCCCTTCTCGGCCCGCCAGCGCCCCCGGCAGCCGCTCTGCCGCCGGGCACGGCTCTCCCGGCACAGCTCTCCGCCCGGGCGGCCGAGCCGAGCCGAGCCGAGCCGCGCCAGCCCCCAGCTCCCCCGGCGCCCACGCCCGCCCGGCGCCCACCCGCCGCGACCCGCCATGACCCCCAGCGCCGCCGGCAGCCGTGCTCCGCGCCGGGAGCTGCCCTCACGGTGGGAAGCGCCCCCAAGCCCCGCCGAGGCTGCGAGCCTGCCTGGGGCTGCAGCGCCCACGGTGCCAGCTGCCCCCGCACCCTCGCCCCCGCCGCGCCTGTCGCGCTCTCGGCTCCGCGCAGCGGCCCCGCGCCCCGACGCCTCGCCGCCCGGCGCCCGCGCTCTGCCCCGGCCCGCCTCGCCCGGCCGCAGCCTGTGCTAGCGCGCCCCGCAGCCGCGGCGCTCCAGCCCAGGGCACTGCTCTTCCCCAGCGCTCTCCTGCTCGCCCCGCCGAGGCTCAGCGCCCTCGCCACAGATGCGACCAGCGTGTTCGTTGCACTGCTTTAAAGGCTCGCGTCTGGCATTGTAACACAAGAAATCGGCTTGGGGCAATGGTAACTCCCTTGCCAGGCTTGCTTGCCTGGATCGGCAGTGGTAATGGGCCTTCTTCCCAACGGAGAGCTGCCAGAGGCTGGTCATAGCCTGCCCTTCTGAGCGCAGATCCAAAAGCTGCCCTGGCAGATGGCCGTTGGCAGACGTCCATCGCAGAGCAAGTGGCCACGGGAGCGTCGTCTTTCTTTTCCTGCTTCTGCCCGCTGCAAACAGAAATCAAGCAAACAGCAGGCAAGAAAATCAGGAGGAGAGAGCGCTCCTGCCCTTCCCCTTTGTGCAGTGCAGTGCTGTGCGATGCAGCAGGAAGAGCCGAGAGCGAACAGCTGAAGGCGCCACACACAATTTACCCCAGACTTTGGAGAAACTCCAAGGCAGCTAAGCGCTTACGAAGGAAACAACCACCCAAGCTGTAAAACTGTGAGCATCCCTCAAGGGACACAGCCTTTGCTGATCTGGTTTTACATTTGACTCACTGTGTCCCCTCAGAGAGGGCTGCTGCCCAGGCGCTCCTGCTCCTCTGCATCTTCTACCCTTTCACTTGAAAAGCCCTCCCTCCTGCTCTCTCTCCTTGCTGCTAGCACTGGTGTCGAATGGTAGTGCTCTGAGTAGGGCTGCTGCTTGCCTAGGTGCTTGCCCAGCACACCCTGGCAGGGCAGCGCTACCCAATGCAGTGCACTTGCCCCGGACGACGGGAGCATCAGTGCAGCCCTCTTTGGCTTCAAGAGGTTCAGAAGCCTCTTAGCCTGGGATTTGCACCTGCATCTTAGGGAGGAGAGTGTGCTGGGAACTGACAAGTATCAACTCTATGGTGTGGCTGTGTGTTTCTTTCCCCTTCAGAATGAGCAACAGATGAATCCTCTTGCTGAAGGGCGTACAAAAGCACTTGCCTCCTCCGCAGAAGGCATCCACCACTGCCCCAGTGAATGAAATTGTCCCACACCAAGAAGAAGCTCTCAGCGCCTCTATTTGTGGCTCAGCACAGGCCCTGGAGAGAGAGGGGTTCCAAGCCATGTGTCTGCAAAATAATTTTTCTTTTCCTGCTTCTGATGCTATGGAAGTGAGTATGCCATGACAGCTTCCTCCACATCTGGCCCTGCCTTGCTGACCGTCTCTTCCAAGTTGCTGGCTGTAGCAGAGACTTGGCACAGCCAGAGAAAACAAGTCTTGCTGCTGCTGGTGCTGCTGGTGCTGCTGCCAAGAGGGTTTCCTGGCTCTGGAGTCCATCTTCACTGCCCGGTGGGACCAAGGGAGGGCATTTCCACCTGCCGGCCTGTAAGAAACTGTCATGCTTACAGTGCAGCCTCTCAGCAGTAAGGGCCACCAGTGAGCAGCATCAGCAACTCAGAAATCTGGGAGAGGCTCCAGGGAAAAAACGGAGAGATCCGAGCATGTGCTGGAGAGACTCCTGGGCCCAGGAAGGAAGCTGTGGCTCTATATCCCGCAGGGAGGTTTGTCCCAACAGGTTGTGCTGCATCCATTTTGGTGGTCAAGGGTCTGGGAGCCCAGGTCATCTTCTCCTCAATCCTGCCAGTGAGGGGGATGGATGAGAGGAGGAGGAGACGGACTTTCCAAGTTAACGACTGGCTGCGTCACTGGTGTTGGCAACAGGGTTTTGGTTTCTATGACCATGGGACCCTGTTTGAAGATCGACAACTGCTGGGGAGAGATGGGATCCACCTCACTAAGTGGGGCACATGTGTCTTTGCCAACAGGTTGGCCAACCTGGTAAGGAGGGGCTTAAACTAGGAAAGACAGGGGAAGGGGACAGTTATAGTGCCAGGGTAGTTGGCAAAACACACCTCAAGTCGGGACACATCCAGGGAAGTGCGCATGGGATGTGGCTATGGGGGATCCTCTTGTATCCCTCCTGGGAAACCTGCATGCTAGATCACCTCTCTGAAATGCCTGTACACCAATGCACGCAGCATGGGGAATAAACAGGAAGAACTAGAGATGTGTGTGCGGTCGCAGGGCCACGATCTCATTGCCATTCCAGAGACATGGTGGGATAGCTCGCATGACTGGAGTGCCATCATGGATGGCTACATGCTTTTTAGGAAAGACAGGCCAGGAAAGCGAGGTAGGGGAGTTGCTCTTTATGTGAGAGAGCACTGGAATGTATTGAGCTGTGCCTAGGGGTGGATGAAGAGTGAGTCGAGAGCTTATGGGTAAGGATTAAAGGGCAGGCTAGCATGGGTGACACTGTTGTGGGTGTTTATTACAGGCCACCTGATCAGGATGAGGAAGTCGATGAGGCCTTCTACAGACAGCTGGAAGTAGCCTCACAATCCCAGGCCCTGGTTCTCATGGGGGACTTCAACCACCCTGATATCTGCTGGAAAGACAACACAGCTAGGCACAAACAGTCCTTGAGGTTCCTGCAGAGCATTGGTGACAACTTCTTGACACAGGTGGTGGAGGAGCCAACAAGGAGAGGTGTGCTGCTGGACCTCGTACTAACAAACAAAGAAGGACTGGTTGAAGATGTTAAGGTTGGGGGCTGCCTTGGCTGCAGCGACCATGAGATGGTGGAGTTCAGGATGCTGCAAGGAGGAGGCAGGGCACTAAGTAGGATCGCAACACTGGACTTGAGGAGAGCAAACTTTGGCCTCTTCAGGGACCTACTTGGAGGAATCCCATGGGTGAGGGCCCTAGAAGGAAGGAGTGTTCAAGAGAGCTGGTTAATATTCAAACATCACTTCCTCCAGGCTCAAGAGCGGTGCATCCCTATGAGTAGGAAGTCAAGCAAAGGAGGTAGGAGACCTGCATGGATGAGCAAGGAGCTCCTGGCAAAACTCAACCAGAAGAAGGAAGTCTACAGAAAGTGGAAAGGGGGACAGGCCACTTGGGAGGAATATAGGAACACTGTCAGAGTATGCAGGGATGCGACGAGGAAGGCTAAGGCCCGTTTGGAATTAAATCTGGCAAGGGATGTCGAGGACAACAAGAAGGGCTTTTTCAAAGACATCGGTAGCAAGAGGAAGACTAGGGAAAATGTGGGCCCTTTGCTGAATGGGGTGGGTGCCCTGTTGCTGAAGGATGCAGAGAAGGCAGAGTTACTGAATGCCACCTTTGCTTCGGTCTTTACTGCTAAGGCCAGCCCTCAGGAACCCCAGACCCTGGAGACAAGAGAGAAAGTCTGGAGAAAGGAAGACTTTCCCTTGGTGGAGGAGGAGTGGGTTAGAGATCATTTAAGCAAACTTGACACCCACAAATCCATGGGTCCCTATGGGATGCACCCACGAGTGCTGAGGGAGCTGGCGGATGTTATTGCTAAGCCACTCTCCATCATCTTTGAAAGGTTATGGAGAACAGGAGAGGTGCCTGAAGACCGGAAGAAAGCCAATGTCACCCCAGTCTTCAAAAAGGGCAAGAAGGAGGACCCAGGGAACTACAGGCCAGTCAGCCTCACCTGCATCCCTGGAAAGGTGATGGAGCAGCTCATCCTGGAGGCCATTTCCAAGCATGTGGAGGACAAGAAGTTGATCAGGAGTAGTCAGCATGGCTTCACCACGGGGAAATCATGCCTAACCAATCTGATAGCCTTCTCTGATGGAATGACTGGCTGGGTAGATGAGGGGAGAGCAGTGGATGTTGTCTACCTTGACTTCAGCAAGGCTTTTGACACTGTCTCCCATAGCATCCTCATAGACAGGCTCAGGAAGTGTGGGTTAGACGAGTGGACAGTGAGGTGGATTGAGAACTGGCTGAATGGCAGAGCTCAGAGTTGTGATCAGTGGCACAGAGTCAAGTTGGAGGCCTGTAGCTAGCGGTGTCCCCCAGGGGTCAGTACTGGGTCCAGTCTTGTTCAACTTCTTCATCAATGACCTGGATGAAGGGACAGAGTGCACCCTCAGCAAGTTTGCTGAGGATACAAAACTGGGAGGAGTGGCCGATACACTGGAGGGCTATGCTGCCATTCAGAGAGACCTGGAGAGGCTGGAGAGGTGGGCAGAGAGGAACCTCCTGAAGTCCAACAAAGGCAAGTGCAGGGTCCTGCACCTAGGGAGGAATAACCCCATGCACCAGTACAGGTTGGGGGCTGACCTGCTGGAAAGCAGCTCTGCAGAGAAGGACCTGGGAGTGCTGGTGGACACCAAGTTAAGCATGAGGCAGCAATGTGCCCTTGTGGCCAAGAAGGCCAATGGTATCCTGGGGTGCATCAGGAAGAATGTTGCCAGCAGGTCGAGGGAGGTGATCCTGCCCCTCTACTCAGCCCTGCTGAGGCCACATCTGGAGTACTGCGTCCAGTTCTGGGCTCCCCAGTACAAGAGGGATGTGGCACTACTGGAGCAAGTGCAGCGAAGGGCTACAAAGATGATTAGGGGACTGGAACATCTCTCTTAGGAGGAAAGGTTGAGAGAGCTGGGCCTGTTTAGCCTGGAGAAGAGAAGGCTGAGAGGAGATCTTATCAACGTGTACAAGTGTCTGAAGGGAGGGTATCAAGAAGATGGAGCCAGACTCTTTTCAGTGGTGCCCAGCGATAGGACGCGAGGCAACGGGCACAAACTGAAACACAAACAGTTCCATCTGAACATGAGGAAAAACTTCTTCACTGTGAGGGTGACAGAGCACTGGAACAGGTTGCCCAGAGAGGTTGTGGAGTCTCCTTCTCTGGAGATATTCAAAACCCGCCTGGACGCAATCCTGTGCAACATGCTGTAGGTGACCCTGCTTAAGGAGGGGTGTTGGACTAGATGATCTCCAGAGGTCCTTCCAACCTCAACCATTCTGTGATTCTGTGATCCATTCTGCTTATCACACTTATCTTAAGATGGGATGAATTGTCCTTTGAAGGTGATATTGCTTCCTTTGTCTATAGGGGGAGCCCAGAATAGATGTTGACTAGACCCCTAACCAAGGGTAGGGGAAATTAATTCACAGAAAGATTCTTCATTACAGTGCATCTGCTGAGACTCCTAATTAAGGCCTGGTGTCTTGCAGGAGATCTAATTTACAGACATTAAACTGCATCGAGAGTCATAAATACACCAAGTACTTCAGTAACACCATTTTTCTGAAGAAAGAATTCCAAAGCAGCAAGCTGAGTGTTAGAATATCACATTTCATATTGAAGTTGTTTCTCAGCGTGTCACTCCACTAATGTTTCACAACGCCCAGGCTGCAGGTCAGCTGCAACATATAGGGAAAAGAATGAGCTGTTGCTCTAAAGGCAGTACTGAATTGCATAGTTCTGCAAACTTCTCAGCAAATAACATTTATCTGGGCAGGTGGAGCAGGGAGGGGCTCTATTGCAAGTCTGAAGTCCTAAAGTTTTTCTATTTAGATAAATCTTCTGATTTGTTTCAGTAAGATGTCTTTGTAGTGAAGAAGGAAGCTACTCACTCTTACGAAGGTACATGAAATGTTTGTAGCTTTTGAAGTAAGAGTTTATTTCTGGGCTCAATACGGCATAAAATATCTCGCACCCTCATGCAAGGAAGGTAGGCCTATTTCTTCATTTTAGAGATGAAAAAGATCATTTTCAATCTGCAGATAGAATCATAGAATCATTTAGGTTGGGAAGGATTTCTGGAGGTCATCAAGTCCAACCTCCTCCTCAAAGCAGGTTCAGTCAGATCAGATTGCTCCGGCCCGATCCCGTTGAATTTTAAATGTCAGCACAGATGGAGATTCTACAAATTTGCACCTAATCCGGTGTTTGATCACTCACGTTGGGGCAGGAGAGGGAAATTTCCTCCTTCAGTTTCCCAAGTAGTCCATGGAAGAGAGCAACCTGTTGATAGCAAGCTCATTGAAGCCCTTTTCTGAAAATTAGCTGGGCTAGTTGCTGTGCTTTAGGGCAGAAAAGGTTGGGTAGGTTGGAGATAAACAACAGCCAACTATGCAAAGATAACTCAGTGTGTAAAGGCAGTCTGGTCTTTTGTGCATCTAAGCAGGGTAAGCATTTTGCTCACTTAAACTGTGTACCTAACCATTATAGGCTGGTTTTAATCCTGCTGTCTGCTTCTTGAAATGGGCAAGTACTTCTGAAGATTTGGCTCAAGGGGGGAATAAACTGGCTTGGTACCTACAGTATCTTCTCTTGCCTTTCTGGATGAAACAGGTCAGTAAGAGAATAGTTTTGTACATATGCAATACCTTGAAGCCTATGCTAGAAACAGACCTCAGCAAGAATTGAAACCTCCATTCAGTCGCCCACATGATAAGAACTCCGCTTTGAGAGCGTCAGCCAGGTTACTGGTAACCTCCAATAGATTAACAATAATTTTTCATGTGAGGTGAAGCTGGTAGAACCTTTACAGGGATGACTGATTCCCTTTTTGTTCAGGATTCCTTCCCTTTTAGCATGAGATTTTTCACCCTCTAAATGGAAAGTATTTCATTTGGTGACTCTTCCCAATTTATTCCTGAGCAGAAAATGGCCACTTTTCCTTGACAACAGGGATGCAAGCAAATGAGAAATCCTTTCTCAGCCAAACCTGGAGGATCTTGTGGTATCTCCTCCTCTTTGGGAAGATGCAAAGCTGAGTTTTCCTGCTGCTGTTGCCATTTAGTGCTTGCCGCCATTTCTTTCAAGAGAGGAAACTCTTACTTTCTTCTGCCAGGATGAGGATTTGTTATTTGTATGTTTACAAGTTGCAGTCCCAAAGGTCAGGCTGGTGGAGGTCCATGTAATTAAGGCAGGTCTTAGCAAGTTGGCACAGCTGCAGCCTAACCATTATATTCCTATTTCAGCAAGGCTGAACAGGGGCTGCTTTGCCCTGTTAACGGACTTTGTGGCCCATACTGAGCTCTAACTACCCTGCTACCAATGCCCGGGGGAGTTAGCTAACAGGCAAAAAATGTATTGGTGATTGCAATACAGGAAGAATGATGTCTGAACTCGTGTCAAGACCATGTATCTTCAGGAACAAGCAGGCCATTGCCCTTGGAGTGGGCCATTTGGATGATACTGTACACCCAACCCTGGCCATGAGTGAGGGGAGAAGAGTGCTTCATAGATGTCCTCAAGAAAAGCAGACTTTTTTCCTTAAAAAAGGACAAAGAGGGCACACGAAAACCATTGTAGTGCCAGACTAGGACTTGTGCTTCACAGTGCTGCTGTTGCCTTTTGAATAAATTATTTTATCTTTCTGCGCTTTCTTATCTGACCTGAAAAATAGGAACAGTACTCCCTTGTATCACAAGTCATTTCAATGCATAATTAAAGAAGTTTAGTCAGAAGCTATGAGGAAAATGCTCCGTACTTCCTTGTGGCTACTGAGACAATCAATTGTGTGTTGCCAGTTTCCCATCACTTCTAGGTGTTGGAACCAGTTTCCTGTCGGGAGATAATATGAGTGTGCTAGCAACATGCCTGAGAGGAATCACTGTGTGGCCATTGAGTTTATCCTCTCCGGACTAACAGAAAGCCAAGAGGTGAAGGTAACCCGCTTTTTTTTAAGCACATTAATAGGGAATCTTGGAATGATCATGTAGATGAAGGTCGATTCCCCCGGCTTCACACACTGTGTACCTTTCCCTCAGTAACTTGGCTTCTGTGGATTTCTGTTACTCCTCAGCTATCTCCCAAGGTGGCTGGTGAACTCTTCAGCAGTGAGGAGAGCCATTTCAGTCAGTGCCTGTGTGGCACATCTATTCACTTTTCTCCTCATGGCTAGTGTTAAGTGTCTCCTGCTGGCAGTAATGGCATATGACTGCATGTGGCTCTCTGTAACCCTCTCCTTTATGCAACTGTCAAGTCCTCAAAAGCCTGTACACAGATGGTAATCATCTCCTCTTTCACTGGCTTTGTCCACGCGCTTGCACAAACTATCTCCACCTTCACATTCTCTTTCTGTGACTTCGGTGTTATCGGTCATTATTTCTGTGACATCCCCCTAGGATCCAGCTTTCATGCTCTGACACCTATAGCAAAGAGACGGTACTTCACATTTTTGGTGTGTTTCGTGGCACCTTCACATCTCTGGCAATTCTCATCTCCTCCATCTACCTCATCTCCACCACCCTGAGGATCCACTCCTCCAAGGGCAGATGCAAAGCCTTCTCCACCTGTGCTTCCCATCTGAGAGCTCTCTTCTTGTTTTATGGGAGCCCAACATGCAGCTACTCATTGGACTGAGATAAATGGGCCTCTCTGTTCTCTACAGTGGTGACTCCAGTGCTGAATCTTACCAGCTACAGCCTAAGGAATAAGGAAGTGAAGGATGCTCTGAGGAGAGTTTTAGGTCATATTAGAGAAACTTCAGCAGACTTGTTAGAAAGAGAACTTTGTTTGGGGAAAATTTATCAAAACCTTGATACAAAGAGTAGGACTTCCAAGGAAGATTTGATCAGCTTCCAAGGGTGAGATTCAGAAAGGTACTTAATTGTTAGAAGTGATTTTAGGTGGACTTTTAACTGGTTGTATCTGCAACTTCTATCCTGAAAGACTGTGTTCCTCTGCTGCTGAAAGCTGGAGGAATCCTGACTTTTAACTTGCAAGTTCCAAGCACAACCAGGACTCCTGCCTGAGGAGTGCGTGGCACAGAATTGCAGTTCTCTGTTCTTTTAGGAACGTTTGCTCATGTAGGAAAACCACCAGTCTGTCAAGATGAGAAAAAGCTTTCAGAGATATTCAAGAGGAGAAAAGCAATGTGATTTGAATTTACGGCCATTTCTGCTACGTCTTCAGTATTTGAAAGGAGTAGCCTCTTCCAGTGCAACACACAGAACCTGAAGTTCTGGAAAGGAAATCTTGGAGAACAGACACCCGTGTTTTTGCCCCCCAAACACTAGGGAAAGTAACTGTCCCTCTCCTGTTAAATGTCCCTCTTCTGTCACTCATTACTACCTCCTTTTTCCCCTTCTGCCTGGAAACATGAAAAAACTACAGAAATGCAAAAAAGATTGACTTCTAATTTTGCTACCATTGTAAAGTAACAAGAACTTATTCCTGCTTTTCATCTCCACATATCAGCAATCCACTTGAGGCAACTGAGTGAATTGGTGGTTATTTTAAGGACATTGGACATAATTTGAAAGTTAATCAAGCTGCAGTGTTGTTTCACTTAAAAAAAATGCTGAAATAAGATGGTGACTTGCCAACTACATGTCTGTCATCAATGTGATTTTGAGTTGGGAGATGAGAAAGTTGGGAAAGGCTTTGGAATCCTTTTATCAATTCAACTAAGCTAGCTCTAAGGATAGGTGTTCTATCACTAGTAGATGTTTCATCGCTTCTGGCTGAGTTTACAAATGCTGTCCCTCAGTTGGCAGAAGGAGTTGACATCTTTATTGAGCTGAAAGTGACAGAATTAATCTCAGACAGGAGAGAGGTTCCTGCGTCTGCATAAGGTTTACAGTCAAAGGGGGATGGAAAGAGGTCTTGCGGATTCCCTTTGCATTTCACTGCAAGCCTGTTAGGGCTGTTATTTCCCCTGACTTCCTCTCCTTAAAGCTGTGCATAACTCTAGCAAAGATTGTGTCCCTATGATCATCTATGGCACCCTAAAGAAGGATTTTACAAGTGTCTTTTCTTCAAACTGCTGCCAGCATATTTTACAGAGAGGTGATATGACTGCGAAACATCATTATTTCTGCCCAAAGACACACGGCTGGGGAGAAAACTTATCTTCAGTATGTTATAGTCTGAATTTTGATCAAGTAGTGATGATTAAAGGCCATCACTATCTCAGAAGCCGTTTATCTCAGTAACGCTAAAATTAGAATATGCACGGGGCAGTAAAAGCATTTGGACTATATGCACTATTATCCCACTGGCCTGACGGTCCTAAAATGCAGGAAAAAGAATGTGAAAATGTAGCCTTTTGGTCCTGCTAGTTGTCATCTTTCTGTTGCTGCAGAGGCTGAAGCTCAAGGTTTATCTCTTGTTTCTGATTATTAAGTATCATCAGATATGTGAAGTTCACAGTTTTTACACGTATCAATGTTGCGCTGTCCTTATCTTGAACAGAGAAGTGAGATTTTTAAATCAGATTTCTGAGGTGTCCAAAACTGTCTCTTTCAGTGGACTCCCAGCTCAAAGGAAGGAAATAGCTTGAAAAGAAATCACAGGCATCATTTTACTTTACTGTGTATGTTTACAGGTCTCTGGGAAGAGCAATGTACAATACTACTCTTCCAGAAAAAGGCAGGTAGGTTGTCATCAAAGAGCTTCCCTGCACAGCAATGAGTCATGTCTGCACACGTCTCTCTGCGCTGATGTTTAAGATGGTCAAAGCCATCTAGAGCTAAGCATCAGCAGAACCGGCAGCATGTTTCAATCAAGAATCACAATCTCAAACCTAAATATGCTTTCTGACAAATATCATCAAAAAGAACAGATTTTCATAAGCCCCGCATTCATCTAAGTCCTGCATTCGCCTATCCCTTAGTCTCCACCTCGAGAAACCCGGACAAAATTAGGGAATTTAAAATGTTAAAGAGCTGCTGTCTCTTCAAATCTACAGTTTGCTTTTCTAAGAAAGCCTTCTGATCCACCCTTCACTGTAAGGCAGACACCTAGTACAGCATCCTGCTCCTCTCATGCTCCTATTTTACCATGCAATGAATCTCAGTCCCCTCAAAGGTCTCTTGCTGTCTTCAGCAGCTCTCTCAAGTTGAGGCACCTCATGTCAGCACACCAATATATGTGAGATGAAACCTGCTTGTGCTGTGCCATTCCGAAGGATTTGCTTTCTCTTGGAAGCTTAGCACCACCATCACTTTTTTTGTGTAGAAACGTGAGCAGACACCACTCTCTGAAGCTCGTAGGAGCTAGTGGGAAAGCATAACCTCTCAAAATACTTAATTATTCCTCCTAATGCCAGGAGAAGCCTGGAACTGAGACTTACACAGCTCTAAGGTGTCTAAAGGTAAAAGCCACAATACCACCCCAAATGCTCGGGTTTGACTGGTGACAATATGCTCACATCCTTTTGACTGACAATTTCCAAAGAAAGATGAGAGCTACATAAAACTTCGAATTTCGTTTCAGTTCTATTCTGAACAGCCATGCTAAAAATAGAACAACATTCCTGAAAAGTCCCTCCTGAACACTTCTCTTTGCCTCCCCACGGTTGAGATGGACCCCAAAGAGCTGTGCTATGCAGCCCACAAAAGAGATGGTCTTCTTTTCAGCAAGAAGGTCATAAATGAGTTTGGGAACTGTGACAGTAGAGTAACTGATATCTACAAAGGACAAGCAGCTCAGGAAGAAGTATGGGGTGGGAGAGTCCAGCTGTTGACTGTTCTGTATAGTGACGATGATAAGCAGGTTTCCAAGAATAATAGTGGCATAGAAGACTAAGAAGAATGTGAAGCATACTTTTGCTAATGCATCATCTTGTGTGAGTCCCTGGAAGATAAACTCCGTCACAGTGTTCTTGTTCTTCATCTACATCATGTAGACAGGACCTGAAGCACAGAATAAAGCCACCTGTGATGGCATTAGAAACACAGTGTTATCAGTACACATCCATATTGATCACTGGTATGTTCAATATCAATGTATTCCCTTTTTTGCCTTTTGGGGAAAGTTTCCTTTCAAAGTCAATGCTTCTCTCAAGGAGTGACAGTTGATATCTAACTCAGAATGTATTACTGAAGTGTGTAATAGCGAGCTCCGTTTATTTATTTGAGGGAGTTGGTGGAAATATCCTCCAGATTCATATTTCTGATCTTTGCCCCTTTTAAAAAGGAAGACTAGTCACTAGGTTGCCTAAACATCCACTTTTGAAGTGTTGATTTGGAAATGAAAAACTGACTGAGAAGGATAGTGCATGTTTTGATTTGAGTCTCAACACATTAGTCATGCCCTAAGGAATTCTGCTCAAGCAGTGAACGTACCTTCTTTTTCAACCCTCTGAAGGAATTCAACAGAACTAGTCCTTACTAGTGCTCTCTGGCTCTGGTAGAATGTCCATGCATTTTTGCGCAACCATCAGTATTCACATCATGACACAAGGCAGCTGGCTAATTAACATCACTTCAACTATCAGAGTAGATCCTTCTGGAGGAGGTAAAGTGGACACCTACCTCATGTCTGTTTAGCAGAGATGTGCCTTTAGGCACAAACTGTCTTTAAGGTGCCCTAAGTGAAATCAGACCATGTTCAAGGCATGCCAGGAAACCTGAAGCAGGAGAGTCATTGTCCTATATGTGCTGTACTGGGCTACATCTTGCGTGGATTGGTTCCAGTTATTGCTCATGAGTTTCTGGGTTGAGACCTCAGTCTCCAAAAGAGCAGGCTTGTATTTCCTCAGACCACCTTTCCTACAGTACATGGGTGAATACTGGAGATAATCTGCATTAACGATGTGTCAGTAAAGTTTTTGTACACCTCAGCCAAGTTCTGGACTATGGAAACCCCCATAAACACACCTGTGATGCCACCAGGGTAATAAATACACTGCTGCTGAATCTCCTTTACTCACCAACACCCTTGTATTCACCTTTGCTGCACTCTAGTGCAGTACGCAAGTATCACTAGTGTTCAGTTTCTACATTGGAAAGATAGACGGCAAGAGCTGCATAACAATGTCCACAATACCAGCAAGTCCTTTGGGCTCTTAATCCTGTTCCACAATCACAGGTCAATCAGTTCTTTCTCACGAGATCTCTGCCTCTTCCATCCTCCAACTTTAGCAGCAGAGGAAATATTCTTTCGTGTCTCCAGTCCTATCTCCATGCCACTCCATGGGCAGAGGGAAAGCAGTGTGGGGAGGCCCAAAGCGTGTATGTTAAGAGCATTGTTGCCACGATGTGTACAGCTAGAGGGGACAAGTTAAGATTGAGTACATAGGCAGTGCTGCAGCTACCTATTGACTCCTTGACTCTGTAACACCAGAAACTTCCTTTTGACAGATATTTCTGGAAATGGCATATAACTGAAAAATAAGCAAAGAAGACACCAATTAAAACAAAGGGTAAAAAATTTTGAGTTCTTTCTACTTCATAAAATGCACCTCACAAAAGTCACTCAACAGTAATGCCTCTTTTCAAAGGCAGGATTTCCTTCTATTCTCCTCTGATGACCTTCTCGGACCACTTCAGGCGGTTTCATCAAAACCTCTCGGCTCCAAACTGCTTCTTATGTGTCACGAGAGCAGTCCACATCTCTGCCAGGGCTGAAAACTACAGAGGATGAAACAGACAGCCTGAATGTCTAGCTCCGTTTCTCATTCTGCAAAAACAACTTCCAAGAGCATCTGCAAGAACAACTCTCTCTCTCTCTCTCTCTCTCTCTCTCTCTCTCTCTCTCTCTCTCTCTCCCCAGATGGGGAAGTTGTGGCAGAAATATTTCAAGTAAATTGCACAGCAGAAGCACAAGCTTACCAGAAGCAATGAGATCCCAGAGGCATGTGAAGTTTTCTTTGTCAGAAAGAATCAGTGGACAGGGAGCTAAAATATGTATTTTGGACAGCTATTAGAGTAATCTCTACAGGGTGACTCTGGAGCGTGATCACCTAGACCATGTCACATTGTGTGGGGGTTTGCTTGCTTTCTTGCTTGCTTTCCAATGCTGTCCAGATAAATGGACTTCATTTAGTATTAGCTATGTGCTTCTTTTGGAAACATTTCTATTTAAAATCAAAGTCATGGCTGACCATTTGCAAGATTTTGTGTTCACATTGCCCTTGCAATCAAACATTTTTGAGTAAAGATGACTCTTACACGTCTCAGATATTTTTTCCCTTCTAAGCCAATATTTCACATATGCTTTCTTATTTCTTATTAACTTGCTCTTACCATTGCATGTTTGCAGCATAAATAAATATCATAACTGTGCTATATGACTGTTAGCACTTAGACATCTGGTAATAATAACGGAGAGAAAATTAAATTTCTACTCTTTTAAGTGAGTTGTTTTAATTAGAAGTGGAAGAGAGACATAGCTCCCAAATGACATGTGCATGGATCCAGTCCTCATTTGAGACAAACAAAAATGTCCTTTCCATCAAAAAAAGCCTGTTGTGGATGTCTGTGGGCACCACTTTCTTTTGAACCCCATGTGCACTGAGCTATAACAGTGATTTCTGGAGTGCTCAAAGCTTATTTACAGGCTTTCCATAAACCCAGCATTACATTGTTTGAATGCTTCCTAGACATAGAGGAGTTTATCCTAAATACATCTGTCTGTAACTATCCTGTTTTGGAAAACAAAGTAGAGCAGTGGAATCTTAGAGAAGTGATTTGTGGACAACTGTGTCAAACTAGGACTAGATCAGCTACTTCAGCAATGATATCAAACACAAGATCAACCAACAAAAACATCTTCCTTTTTGATCTCCCTCTTTCTCCATCTATCTCCATAGTTGCCAAAACAGACCACACCGACCACAGTCATGTTCACCCTGATGAGGTTGCTTTACGGCGTAAGGGATTTGACGATGCCTCACACCCTATGATAGAAAAATCCTGACTTTTTCATTCCAGCTCTACTTGCTAAGCCCTTTAACAGGGGCGCGGGGGCATGGACTACCAGGATAGAGAGTATCCATTTGGTTTGTTTTCATCTTTGTGCATCCTCAGTTATTTATGATGTTCCACTTAGAAATGGTTGGGCGGGATGAATAACCTTGGAAGGACAGGAGATTGTGTCTTCTTTTGGGAGGAAACTGAGCAGCAACAAAGGAGAAAAGTTTGAGACACCACAGGGGGCAATAACAAGAGGAATGAGGAAATTATTTCAAGACTTTAAAAATGTTTGTGGTCAGGCCTCACTACTTGCCAGGTATTTTTACTCAGGCAATGCAAAATATAGAAGCAGCTGGTTAGTCCTCATATTAAGTCATTATAAGAATATGGGCCAACGAGTAGAGGAATCGAATGTTGTCGTTGTTGTTGACGCCTTCCATAAACTATGGTCCCGCTGTTGCCTGCTAGCATCGAGCAGCCGGAAGAGAAATCAGAAAAATCATGGCGTTCTTCCCCAAAACATTAAAAAAAAAACCCCAACATTTTAAAATTATAAGCCTTAGCTTGAACTGGCCGTGTGCCCTAACCCCTCAGCAGTTGCAGTATGAAGGGGGTCAGTGGGCCCCATCTGTCTTTCTACCTGCCCCACCCCGGGTGAGACAGACCAACCTCTGAAGGCGCCTGTCCCTCTCTGTTGACAATGGTGCTGAGCTAGACAACTGTCCTTCATTGCATGAAGAATTTAGACTGCTACAAATAGGTGGGGATGGTCCCACCTTAGCTGTGTCCACAGAGTGTGAATGCTGGGTGAGGGACATGCTGGCCCAGGCCTGAGGGACACTATCCCTCTAAGCCTTGAGAATCAGGATTTATCCCAGTTCCGTCCTGCTGGCTGCCATCCGCATAACCCACCACGGTGAGGAGAAGACACTGAGATGTCCGCAGTGTACTGGTGCGTGCCTGTGAAATGGGAACCCACTCTGCCACCCCCTGCATAGAGCAGAGGACATTCGGGAAACCAGAGCATTTCCGACATTGTCCCAGGGTTTGGTCTGTAGATCTGCCGCTCTCCTGTGCAGGGAACACCTTCTTATCTTGAATCTCACTTAAGCCATGTTAAGGTGCAACACAAGTGCAAACAAGTGTTTATAGGGAACGTGAAGTGAAGGAAGAAAAAAGAAAGTGCTTTAGTTACTTTCAGAGTGCATTACACAGATGTCTTTCTCCCTCACGCAGCTGATTTGCTCTTTTCCTCCTGGCAAGGTAGGAGTCAGGGTCCCGTGGCTCCTCGTGGCTCCTTTGGCCTTGTGGAGAACCTTAGCTGCTAGAACTAACCTCCCTGTGGCAGCTTTGGCTGCCTCTGAGATGATTTAATCTTCCATCTTCACATTTCTTCTCTTCCCTCCTGCAGTAGTAGCTGCTCCAGCTATTCCCTTGGAATACATGTTTCTTCCTTTGCCTGGGCCTGTAGATGTGCCCTGTTGGGCTAGGAGTTATCCTGCATACAGGAATTATTCCCAAATAACTCTTTTTTTCATTGACACATAAAATTGTGCCCCCCAATGCTTTCTTTGCCCCCCAATGCTTTCTTTGGTGATGACGATTTCCTACAGTGAGCAATTTATCTTTCACTTGGATCTTTGATTCTCTTTTAGTCTAAACAGTAAAATGCAAAATCTGAGGCAGAGATGAAGGGCAGAGGGGATGGTTAGGAAGGAGGGCATTAGTGATAGGTGAACTACTGCAGAAAGGAAGAGAGTTGCACTAGAATGGGAAGGGGAGAAGCTTCTCCTCATATCATCTGCATCAGCAAATGACCCAGCCAGCATCTAATATCAGCAGTTTAATTGCTAACCCATGGATTCAGCATATGACAATGCAGTACTCCTAAGAAGGCATTTACTCCAAAGTAAAGGGGAAGGAAGCCTTTGGCACAATTGCTTCCAGCAGCAGGTGACCAACAGCCTTGCAGGCACCTTCGGCCATCGTTTCCTAGCTGAGTAGATTACAGAGTAGATGGAGTTTGTCTGATGGAAAGTTTACACCTGGGAGAGCTCGGACTAATGGGATGCTCTGCCTGGAACACATTTTAATATTTTTGATAGCATTCATTTATTTATTTGCTGGTGTCTCAGCAGTGCTTGGAAGCCCCAGTCCTGGGCCTGTGCTATTCAGAAAGAGAACATAAAGGGAATCCCTGCTAGTCACAGAGTTTACAATGCCATTCCAATCAAAACATGAACTTTCAGTGTCTTCCTAATTACTGCAACAGCTAAAACCAAGCTTTTCTTCAAAAGGGAGCTTTCAGTAAATTTTCCAAAATGGAATTATAGTGAGAGAGACTTGATTTTCTCAGCTCCTGAGAAAACGTTACCACAGTTCTACACCTCACCCTTTTCACTCCAGACTTTTCTATTCCACAGTTTTCTCATGGCACTTTTCATCTCCTCATTTCTCAGTGTGTAGATGAGTGGGTTCAGCATGGGTGTGATGAGAGTGTAAAACACAGCTACCCTCTTGTCCTCTGAGAGGTTGCTGGATGGGCGTATGTAGGTGAATATGCCTGGCCCAAAGAAGAGAATCACCACAGTAATGTGGGACCCACAGGTGGAGAGGGCTTTGTACCGCCCTTCAGACGTTCGCCTTTTCAAGGATAACAAAATGACAATGTAGGATGTGACCAGGATGAAGAAAGAGACCAAACAAATCATTCCACTATTGGCAACGACAATGACGCCCACAACATAGGTGTCTGTACAGGCCAGTTGTAGTAGGGGGTGGACATCACAGAAGTAGTGGTCAATTTTGTTGGGGCCGCAAAAAGGGAGGCTAACAGTTATGAGGGTCTGCACCAGGGAGTGCACAAAGCCCCCCACCCATGAACCCATCACCATCCAGCCACACACACGCCTGGTCACAAGGGTGGTGTAGTGGAGGGGTCTGCATATGGCAAAGTAGCGATCATAGGCCATCACTGTGAGGATGAAGATCTCAGCGCCGCCGAAGAAATGTAACCCGAATAGCTGTGCCATGCAACCCACAAAGGAAATGGTTTTCTTTTCAACGAGGAAGTCAGCAATCATTTTGGGAGCTGTGACAGAAGAGAAGCAAATATCTGTGATGGACAGGTGGCAGAGAAAGAAATACATGGGGGAGTTCAGACGTTGACTGCTAACTACAGTGACAACGATGAGCAGATTTCCTGCCACAATAACAATATAGAAGAACAAAAACACCACAAAATATATTTTCTGCACCCCTTGGTTCTTTGAAAGGCCCAGAAGAATGAATTCCTTCACACTGCTTACATTCTCCATGTTGATCAGTCGGGTGCCAATATGCAATATACAGCTTATACACCTGGGAAAACAAAGACAGACACATGATTCATCAGCATTTTTTCATTATTAGTAATGAATTCTATATCAGAAGTGGATACAAACCAAGAAAGATATAGCATTAGTATTAAGTTTATGAAGTGTTTAGTTTCTGTCGTGTTTTTTTTCACAGCTATTTAATTCTCCACAGTACAAAGCTTCTGCCATGGCTTTGGTGGCACGGAGATAGGTGCACTCTGTGATATGTTCCTTAATCCTGATCCTCCAGGATTTTGAAGGATTGTCTCCACGGCTGATAGCCTTCCATGCACTAAGGACAAGGCCAGAGTGTTCACCTTGGGCACTACAAGGCAGATAATGCAGCATGTTTGCCCTCAGGGGAGACAAAGTCCCTGACAGCAATCTTTGTAAAATGGGTGTCTTTAAGAATACCTGGAAATATTGCTCAGAATGATGATTTGCTTTATAAGTACACATGATCTTTGAATTCTTGTTTAGAAGGGAAGTGTACCCACATGCAGAGAAAAGAACTCTCTTGTGTATATACATTTTGAAACGTAAATATGAAATGTCACAGGCTGAAAAATGAGTTCTGGGAAGGTTATCTGTCATGGAGGGGAAAAAAATTGCACGTATGACTTAATGTAGTATTTCACGTTGTTCTAAATCTCAGCATTGTTTCTATCAGAGGAAGGAAGAATGAAAGACTCTTGTGAGATCTTCTGTCCCAGCATTGTACTGATTTTACCTAGTGTGATTTTTGATACGCTCTGCGTGATCCTTTCAAGGGTTAACTTAGCTTAATGAAGCTAATCTAACTAAACTCCTTCAACAGCCAGTATAAGTCTCTCTATAGGCTGATTCAGAATGACTAAATTAGGGTCCTTTGCAGAACCCTTTTTTCCTCCACTCACTATGAGGAGCTTAAGTAAATTAGCACCACCAGGTTAGAATGACCTTTAGAGAATAATCCCTTTTGGTCCCTGAAAGTAGCTCAGAGCTTTTTGTAATGCCATCCACCTTTTTTAGGTTATGGCTGAGCTCCTTGTCCCTAGGCATGTCTACATCCATACAGTTTCTCATTCGAGACAAGGTCACATTCCAGCATAAACATGGGACTTCTTTGGTTCACCCTGTATTCCAGCTACAACCCATCGAGCATTACGTGTCACTAATAAATGAGTAGCCCACATCTTTAAAAAGAATGTAATGTTTCTACCTTGCCTTTATGCACCCAGACCACCAGAATTCCCTTGGTCAAAGAAGTCTGGGAACCACCAGGTTAAACTCTTCACAGAGAGTTTAAGGTCAGCCAAAAGCGGGCACTCTTTTAATAAAAATATCCACTGTATGGGCTTCCTTCTAGTATCAAAACATTCCCCGTCAGCTGGTGTTAAAATGCACCATTTTAAGTCCTGCAGAATTACACCACAACCAGGTCTTCTCATTTGTGTTGGTGATCTGTGAGCAAATCTGTGGAATGATTCAGTTAATCCAAGTTATCTACCAACTACTTCAATCTGCAGCATAATCAGAAATTCTCGTGCAGGCACGAAGTGATCAAGCATCCACAGGGAACACTGAAACTGAGAAAACCCAAGATTACTTTCAAACCCACAAAGTGAAGCCGAGAGAGGAAGTGGGCAAAGTTAGGGACTTTTCCTATGCTTACAGTTGTACTTACACTAGATGAAAGTTTTTCAAGCAGAAGGGTAAAATTTACACGGATGGTTCCCTTTCAGATATTTCTACAAGGAGAAGGATCAGTAAGAACAACGTGAGGTCAGTTTCTCCCTCATCTTACCAAGTCGTGATCCTTTCTACCCCTCTTCCTTCTACTGAGCAACGACGTAGACTTCTCAACAAAATAAATGACAGGGATGAAATGAGCACACCTTTATGGCTGTGCAGTACCCAGTTGAAAAGAAATAGCTGGGCTCCATCCAAGCCAGAGCATGACTGGAAGCATACCACAGCAATTGCAGGGCCATATTTAGGCAGCCGGAAAGGAGTGACCAAGAGAGAAATGGTCAGGGGAAACTATATGCCTGAATACCAGCAGGTGGCAAATTCCTGAGCTAAAAACAAGGTGTGTACCTACAAAAGGACCGATTCACAATTCAGACAGCTCAGCTATGTATCTTGCTTGATAAGGTCCTTTCCATCACCACCAAACTGCATTTAACAAACTACCCATCTGTCTGATCTCATCTCATCGACTTAAGTCATGCAGGCATCTGTACCTAAGCTAGGCATATTACACTTGAGCAGTCTACTTGCAGATGTGATGAATCATGTGCTGCAGGTACCCGTTTCTTACTGTTGACTCCAAGAGGATTACTAGAATGACTAATTCAGTAGAGGATTGCCACCAGTTATGGCTTATCTCTTCAAGTGCCTTTGCAGGGGTAGACCTGAGGTATATGACATAATGCAATCAGCTGCAAAATAAAATGAATCTCATGTGTACTCTTAACACCTCAAAAAGGGTGAGAAATTGCACCATCTCCTTACTGCATGCATTCTTCCCTAAAATCTCAGGTGGTTATGGGAAACAAAAGAATAATATCGAAGCAATCTAATCTGCGGCTGTAGAACTAGCTCTGTATATGATTCTAGCCAAAGATAACTAGAGACAGTTGATAACTTCAGTGGAAGTTTCTTTCTGTATTTTCACATTTGTGCAAGAAGAAAGGAAAAGGAAGAGGAAAGCAAAGCAAAGCGCAGCAAAGCGAGAAGCCAGAGAAGCTGCAAAACTTACCTCGCCTGTGTTTAGAGATCTAATATTTTGTGTAAGGGCTGTACAACTTTATCTCCTCAACTTCTGTCTTCCCTGGTATGAATGTGTTAGAGCACAGCACCTTTAAAGAACACAGAATGGCTTCTGGAAAGCTTCCAAAACTTGCTTAGGAGGTGGCTGTTAGTGTATAATCCAGTCCCATCTAATTTATTACTTGCTTTCGTGTGTCACAAGTGTATCTTGATGTTTCCTGCCTATGTGAGAAGTGGTTTAATAGGCTGTGTGGATGATGTGACCTGGGTGTGCTGAATGATGCTTTCATACCCCAGCAGCTGCAAAAAGGGCTGAGAAGAAAACCATTTAAGTACCAATCTTTAATCCTCTCCCAGGAAATCTTCCACCTGAAGGGCTCTTGGGGCTGGAGGAGGGAGGTGTGGAGGCTTGGTGAAGGGAAGGCGTGAAAGAAAGGGGCAAAGGAGGAGCATGAGTTCTGTCTTGACTGAAAAGTTTAAGTAAATATATTTTAAAGAAACAGTTGTCAGTCAATGCTTTTCTAATGATATCACAAAGGCATTTCAGGGTTTCTCCACAAGAAATAACAGTCAAAGGAGTAGCTGAGTATTCAACTGGACAAGCATATGCATGGACCTATCCAGCTAACGCTTCTTGGAGTTCTTCCTTACTCCAAGCTGATAGTTGTATGGATTTCCCATGTGTAAAGGGCCATTAGGTCCACTGCTCTGGCTTCCTAGCATTGTGAATGCTAAAACAGTCCATTTGTAATCTAGATATTTTCTCTCCTTTTTTAACTTCTGTGTATTCCAAAAAACATGTAAAAGAGAAATCTTCATTAAAGAAAAAAAAAAAAAGAAACCTCAAGCTGTAGGAAGAGTCACCATCCTCCAGGGATGGTAAAGAATTCCTATCACAGGAGTCTTTTAAGGACAGCTTGGGCTCATTTCTCTCAGGAGTGGTTACGATTAAGTTTTTATAGGGACAGAAGATGTCCTGGGTGACCTCTTGATGACCCTCCAAGTCCTATCTCACCAGAAATTTCATCACTGGAAATCCAGTGAGTAAAGCCTCTTTGCAAGAATTTGCATGTTTTAACAGAGGTCAGTGAATTACAAAGTCAGTCAAAAAAATCCTTCATTTACGAATTGGGAAACTGAGGGAGGAAGTCACCTATTTAATGCCAACGGAAGTCAGTAAATTTAACCCTGACTTAGTCACTCTAGGCTCTTCTGTGGAAAAAAATGAATGTCTCTGTAGGCAGATGCATCTGATCTACCTCAGAACTGATTTTAGGATGCAATTAGGTGTGAAATAGACACCTAGCTTTTAAACAAAATAACTTAGGGCGGACAAATCTCACTGTCATGATGGGCCCCATCTTTCTTAACCTGAGCAGCTGCAGTTAAAGGTGAACCTATGAAATGAAACAAACGAAGCAAACAGACATGCTGATTTATAGCAGCATATCATCTCAACCAAGGCCCAAGTCAAATTCATCATGCCTCTGAACTCTACTGTGTATTTGTAGCTTATGCCTCACGGATGTCAGGAAAGACATTGTCTCAGCTACTGTCCTTTGCTTTGTTTTGCTGAAATTTCTGGAAATGTGGAATGGCCTGATAGCAACATAGTTAGTGTCTCCATCTCCTCTGCACAGAATGCCAGCGATCTACAGAGTGAAAACAGAAATCCTACAATTAATGAGAATAAATACTGGTAAAGAAAAGTCTTGGTGAAAATAGTCCCCTAACTTAAATATCCTTTTACTGTCGCCTGGAGTCTTGGGCAGCTTAATGAGGGTTATCAGTAGTCACTACAGGAAACAAGAGTATTGGGTAAGAAGGTAAACAAAGTCTTACAATCTTTGGGAAAGGAAGAGAAACAACAGATGACAGAAGCCAGAGATCAGGCCAATAGCATCTGGCCTGCTAACCTAGTATGAATCAGCCTGCCACTTTCTGTACCCAGTGGCACACATGGCAGCAACTTGGCTAGCATCACATTCATGTCCTTTTGTTTCCCTAGCCAAATGGACTACCAGAGGTGACTTAATGCACAAGTCCAAATGAAGAATTGCTGCTACCTCCTGCTGCAAAATAATTCCCCGTAGGGCTGTGCTTAGTGCCAGCAAAGGAGAAAGGTCTTTTCTCCATTTTCATTCCACTTACCTTGGCACCTGGCTCTGGACACCACTATGGCAGCAGGTCATGCTTGGAAAGCTGTGATTTGGACAAGGAGGGACTGTGCATCGTGAGATGAATGAGTTTTTGCAGCTGGATAGTGAATACTGGCAAGGGGGTTGTTGATAGAGCCATGGTGAATGTGTGTTGTGAATTTGATGATGGGCAGGATGGGGACAAGGCACGGTGTAGGGGTAAGTTGTGACACTTGAAATGGATGCTACATGGCCAGGGGCTGTCTTCATGGAGTTTGTGAAATCAGAAGTGCCTGAGGTGTGGTGAGGGACTGTGCTGAAAGATAGCATGAAGTGGCAGGTAATACTGTGGGTGCTAAGCTGTGTTGAAAGACCTTGTGACATCAGAAGCGGGCATCGTGCATTGAAGGGTAACACTAGGAGAGGTTGCAAAATTGTGGCTGCTGAGGTGTCATAAGGCTGGCTACAGAGTTCAAGGAGACCCTACAGTAGAACAGGTAGTGTGAATAGTAGGGTACAATGTATGGTGACAACTTGTGTTGGGAGAGGTTTTGAGGTCAGAAGAGGACACTCGGTAGTGGTGAGTGTGCTAAGGGAGGTTCTGCAGTGACAGTGGACCCTTGGGGAATGAGAAGCTGTGTTGAGGGAGGTTGTGAAATCAGCAGCAGGCATTAGGGAAGACTGACAATTTCTCAATCTGTGTGACCCTGAGCAGCAGTAGAGCATCTTCTGCAAGGTCTGTGAAACTAGAGCTATGCTGCTGCTATTTGATGCAGGCTTTCATTAATTAGTTTTGTTAAGGAAGCAGACTCAGGTTTTGAATATGCTTTGGAGACAAGAGACCAATCTTACCAAAGCCTTATAATAGATATACGAGAAATGTGAGTGACTTTTTCAGCATGCTTTTGCACAGTCTATGGAAGTCATAGGATGGTTACTTGACTTGCATTATATGGAATGCAAAGTTTTTGATGATTCGGCATATCTCCACAGGGCGTCCATTACAACCAGTATGACAGTACATGGCAGTACATATCAATGGCCCAGGCTGATGCTATTTAACATTATGAAATCTGATTGAAATGCCTTAGATAGAAAGCTAATCACCTGACATTCCCTGAATGCCCAATGGAGAGAGAGGCACCTCCAGAGGATGTAAACCACCATCGTAGACCCTCTCAATCATTGACAGTAAGAGATAAGCATTCTCAGAGGTGGCATCTGCCACATGTTTGCAATATATTTCTTGTGGTCCGAAAGAAGTCGGTGATAGGATGACTGCAAGGAATAGGGATCATGTGCAGAATTTTCTGCCCTGAACTAACATTAAGATAGCCAGCCCAGCCTACCATGGAGCATGCCCTCAGCAAGTGAGCTATGTTTGTCCTCTGAATTGCTCAGTATCTCTCTGGGAAGATGCCAGGACACAGAGCACTCTAGAAGGTCAGTGGTCATGGCTAAGAAGAATGCGTTCCTCGGGGGCCACTAGCACCCTGTAAAAAAACCACATTTCTGCTTCCCTGGGGATGGTTGAAAGGAGACAGGCAGCCAAGGATGTTAGTGCTGAGTGTGTTCCTCAACATAGTCCATGTACCAGTGGCATGAGGTGCCTGCAAGGGACACCTGCCGCCCTGAGGGCAGCAAACCTGACTCCACTCATCACAAGAGCTCCTAGACACCAGCGTTTGAAATAGTCTTTATTTTCTCATTGATTGCAACATAAGGCACTCATGGTACTGTTGGTATTTCTGCAATGTGGTTGAGGCCTGGAGGAAGGAATCTGTAGGTGCATATGTGTGTTTCAGAGCAGTCCAATTTTCACCACATGCAGAAGGGTCAGAGAAAAACTCTAAAAAGACTTGATTTGCTTCCCTTTCCCAAGCCTCTGCCCTCAGTAGTTATCCCCACCCTTCCTTTCCCACAGCTACCCCCTTCTCAACTCCAGGAGCTCCTACTGCAGTCAACCCTCTTCTCTCCCTCACCTCAGCCTACCTCAAACATCAAACAAAAGTAGCAAACAAAAGTCACAATATCACAAAATAGCTCTAATTTGTCTAATCAAAGACAATTCCTGACTGTAGAGGCAGAGAGAGACCTTTGCTGCTTCACCATGTGATACCCAAAGTCTGAGTGAGATTTGTCCCTCTGGAGCCAACACCTGCCCATTTTGAAGCTTGCACAATCACATTGTTAAAACTCTTTTCTTCCTCTTCATTTTGTAAGTAAGTGGCACACAACAAGCATACTTCTTGCCTGCAGGGTTTCTGTTGCATTACGGCGAATAAATCGCTGTGTTTACTATTTTTCTAAAGTCCCTTTCAGGTCAAGCTGCTAAAATACTTTAATTCTCTGGGGCCAGAGGTGAACGACAAGTCATCAAATGCTGTTAGAGCCCTGTGCAGTTTGGGGAGACTCCTCCTATCTGCAGGAGAAGGAAATAGGCACCTTTTTACACATGTTGTCAAAGGGAGGCCCAGAAGCATTCAGGGAGGCAGGCAAAGGCTGATAATGCCCAAAGAGGATTATTGATGCCTAGCACCCAGGCTGTGAAGGCCTCAATGTCTGATCTCCCTTTCCCACCCCACGCGCAGCAGACAAGCCGTTTCTCTTTTGGGGTCTTGGCAGGATTTGGGGCGAGACATTGCACAGGAAGTGATTTTTGAAGGAAACATTGGAAGAAGGGACATCCTCCTCTGGAATAATCCCATTCCAGCTGATTCTCATATTCCAAGAAAGAAAAAACAAAACAGAATACAGTTACTCTGAAAACTTCCCGCAATCTCTACCGACTGCTCATTTGTACATCTCCTTTATAACAGCATTTGGCCACAGTACGAACGCACCAAGAGTCTTTCACAGATGCATGTAAAATCCCACAGCATCCCTGGGAATGGAATCCCTGGCAGGTAATTTTCTCCCCACCTACTGTAAAAGCAACCAGAGAAGTAGAGCAGAAATAGGAAACTGCCTCACAACATGAAAGAGCCCCATTCTCATCTGCCGCTGACTTCATCCCAGCCTCCTCAGTACAGTGAAAACACTCCTTCCTGACAACACCTGCTTCATTACACCACAGGAGATAGAAACTGAATCTGCAGACTGAAAGAACTTCCTTGTCTTTTTCACAGAAAATGTTTCCCAGAAGATCCATGGGATGAATCAGAAACCAAGAGAAAGACACTAGAGCTGATGCCAGGTCCCAGCTTCTCTGAGCAGTCAATTCCGATGCACTGGGGCAGGAAGGTAAGCATTTCTGGGATAGGTTCAGCATTTCCTTGCCATCATTAATGCTTTGGGATGTTCTCTGTCTCTGCTGTTCCATCTTCATGTCCTCTCTCACAGACATCCACACACACACGATCACTGCGTAGAGTTACCCCCTCCTCATCTCCTGTTCCTCCCTCTCTATAAGTAGCAATGTTTTCTTCTGCTTCTTTTTTTTTAACTCTGTTCAACTGTCTCACCCTGTCTTCCTGCTTCAACCTCTCCAAATTTCTGCATGATTTTGCCTTCTCCTCAATATGTAGCACCTTGCCGTTACCTTCCCAGACATCAGCCATGCATACTCCGTGAGCGATAGCTGTCCCAGGCCACAAGGCTGTAAGTATAAAAGCAGTGTATCAGTCACTAAATTCCCCTCTGTCTCTTGCAGAAACAGAGAGAAGAAGAAACTTTCTCCATTTTGGTTATTTCATAGTGACTGATCAGTTCATAATGCTCTCCTTCCAAAGCAGTTCAAGCCTGGCTGAAGGGACTAATTACAGTGGGACTGTGCAAAAGGCAGAGCCGTCATATGCTCTCCTCAAGTTCACGGAGAGCTTCTGCCTCATCAGCTCTGCCTCTGGCATGGTGGGAAATGGCACGGTCCTGTGGTACCTCGGCTTCTGCATCCGGAGGAACCGCTTCACTGTCTACATCCTGAACCTGGCTGCCACTGACTTTGGCTACCTGCTCTGCATCGCCATTGAAACAGTTCAGTACCTGATGCAGTTCAATGTGGGAGTGCAGTTTGGGATATTCCTCTTCCTGGATCTTTTCACGTACGGGACTGGCTTGTATCTCCTGACAGCCATCAGCATCGAGAGGTGCCTGTCTGTCCTCTGTCCCATCTGGTGCCGAAGCCATCGCCCAAAGCACTTGTCCGGCATCATTTCCGGCCTGCTCTGGAGCCTCTTGCTGCTGCTGAACATGCTGGGGTACGTTTCTAGCACTGTTTGCCTCTCTAGCAACTGCCACATACTCCTCATCACCATTGGAGTCCTGGACTTCCTCTTCTGCACGCCCCTCATGCTGGTATTCAGCCCCACCCTCTTCCTCAAAGTCAAGGGCAGCTCCCAGCACCTCCAAACAGGCAGGCTCTTCACCGTGATTATGCTCACCGTCCTCTTCTTCTGCTCGTTCTGAAGGGGAAGGAAACACACAGCCACACCATAGAGTTGATACTTGTCAGTTCCCAGCACACTCTCCTCCCTAAGATGCAGGTGCAAATCCCAGGCTAAGAGGCTTCTGAACCTCTTGAAGCCAAAGAGGGCTGCACTGATGCTCCCGTCGTCCGGGGCAAGTGCACTGCATTGGGTAGCGCTGCCCTGCCAGGGTGTGCTGGGCAAGCACCTAGGCAAGCAGCAGCCCTACTCAGAGCACTACCATTCGACACCAGTGCTAGCAGCAAGGAGAGAGAGCAGGAGGGAGGGCTTTTCAAGTGAAAGGGTAGAAGATGCAGAGGAGCAGGAGCGCCTGGGCAGCAGCCCTCTCTGAGGGGACACAGTGAGTCAAATGTAAAACCAGATCAGCAAAGGCTGTGTCCCTTGAGGGATGCTCACAGTTTTACAGCTTGGGTGGTTGTTTCCTTCGTAAGCGCTTAGCTGCCTTGGAGTTTCTCCAAAGTCTGGGGTAAATTGTGTGTGGCGCCTTCAGCTGTTCGCTCTCGGCTCTTCCTGCTGCATCGCACAGCACTGCACTGCACAAAGGGGAAGGGCAGGAGCGCTCTCTCCTCCTGATTTTCTTGCCTGCTGTTTGCTTGATTTCTGTTTGCAGCGGGCAGAAGCAGGAAAAGAAAGACGACGCTCCCGTGGCCACTTGCTCTGCGATGGACGTCTGCCAACGGCCATCTGCCAGGGCAGCTTTTGGATCTGCGCTCAGAAGGGCAGGCTATGACCAGCCTCTGGCAGCTCTCCGTTGGGAAGAAGGCCCATTACCACTGCCGATCCAGGCAAGCAAGCCTGGCAAGGGAGTTACCATTGCCCCAAGCCGATTTCTTGTGTTACAATGCCAGACGCGAGCCTTTAAAGCAGTGCAACGAACACGCTGGTCGCATCTGTGGCGAGGGCGCTGAGCCTCGGCGGGGCGAGCAGGAGAGCGCTGGGGAAGAGCAGTGCCCTGGGCTGGAGCGCCGCGGCTGCGGGGCGCGCTAGCACAGGCTGCGGCCGGGCGAGGCGGGCCGGGGCAGAGCGCGGGCGCCGGGCGGCGAGGCGTCGGGGCGCGGGGCCGCTGCGCGGAGCCGAGAGCGCGACAGGCGCGGCGGGGGCGAGGGTGCGGGGGCAGCTGGCACCGTGGGCGCTGCAGCCCCAGGCAGGCTCGCAGCCTCGGCGGGGCTTGGGGGCGCTTCCCACCGTGAGGGCAGCTCCCGGCGCGGAGCACGGCTGCCGGCGGCGCTGGGGGTCATGGCGGGTCGCGGCGGGTGGGCGCCGGGCGGGCGTGGGCGCCGGGGGAGCTGGGGGCTGGCGCGGCTCGGCTCGGCTCGGCTCGGCCGCCCGGGCGGAGAGCTGTGCCGGGAGAGCCGTGCCCGGCGGCAGAGCGGCTGCCGGGGGCGCTGGCGGGCCGAGAAGGGGGGCCGGGGCCGAGGCGAGGGGCCGAGAGAGCGCGAGCGCCGCTTGCCGCCGAGCGGGCGGAGGAGAGCTGCTGGGGGGGGGCGGCGGGCAGCAGGCAGCGCTGCGGGCTGAGACGTGCCCGGGCACGGGGCGCCCCGAGCACAGCAAAGTGCCGTTGCCTGGGGAAGAGTTTTCCTCCCTGACGCTTGCTGCAGGCTTGTTTTCCTTCTCTGAGAATCCCTGGGGGCGCGAGCAGGTCCAAAGAAGAATGACCTCTGCGCTGCCTTGCGACGTTGCCTAATAGACAACGGCACAGGCAGTAGCCCAGGCGACGCCAGAAAAACCGCCTGTCACCGTTTGGGCAAAGATGGTCGAGTTTTCCATTGCTTTCTTTTGAGAGAGGCACTGAGATTACTTGGAAGATGTCCAGATGTATGTAGGTCAAAGGCACTGACGACCATTGGTCTCCTAAAAATGCCAGGCACGAGACTTTCAGGCAATGCACATGCAAAAGGAAGGCCAAACACATTGATCTCAACAGATCATGTATGTATACGCAATAGGTTTGGAACACCAACAGCAACAAACAGCCATATAAAAGGATTTATATGAGCTTTATTGGTATAGCCTGGCTATATTTGGATATATATACAAACAGATGTCTTTATATTATAACTACAGGCTCTCTTCACTGAATTGTGCACTGAGGACTAAACAGCAAATAATGAAAAAGAATGGCAGAGTAGGAGCACGTTTCCTGTTACTGAGCACGGGAGAAGTTTTCAATTTCTTCCTTCATTTCCTAAAAAAAGATAAAAAAAGATAAAAAAGGAATAATAATTGCCAACTAAACACAGGCAAACTTGCTATAAGCTGGAATAGAAATGTAAAATCCTGTAGCTAGCTGCTTTGTATAAAATGAAAGTCTGTGTAGATGCCTTCCAGGTGGAAGTCAGCAACTCGTATGTAACACAGACTGCTAAGCAGGAAAGAGAGGAATAGCGAATAAGCAGGATATCCACTGTGCACAAGGAAGAAGTGCAGAACAGTGACAGGAAGTGCTGTGTAACCAAAGTACCTCTATCAACTGCGTTTTGTCATCGTCTTGCCGATGGCGGTAAACACACTGGCTGAGCACCAGGTGTAGTTTTTCGAGGTGGCGGATGTTGCAGCCCTTTGTTGCGTCGCCAACGACATTCAGCAGTTGCTGAAGAAAAAAGGGAGACAGTACAAGTTTACGTTAGCACCAGATCATTTGAATGGGCTCTTGATGTGTTCAGACACAAAAGAAAATGGTCCCACACAACTCGCATCCTCCTTCCTTGTACGGCTAAAGAAAAAAGGAGTGAAACGTCCAAGAACAGACTAAATATCGCAGCAGATTTCCATGGAGGAAATGAGCTCCTGTGTCCGACCTGTGAGAAAAAGCAAGGCTCCAGTTTCAGCTAGCATTGTGTTGCTCCTCAGGCTATCAGTCACCTCCACGATCCTAACTGCAAGTGAACTTCTCTGAGAACAGCGGGAACTGCCATGGCCCGTTTTGTAGTAAAGGACAGCGGCTGCCACAGCAAAGGCCCTCTTGCCTTGGATGAGCTTCTGTGGCTGCAATGCAGGGCCCTGCGAAATGCATCTTTTGAAGAGAGGCCACAGAGCCTCTAGAAAGAGGGCTGCCAGCTGGCAGTGGGAGCCTCCTCAGGTGCTTCTGTCTCCCCGTTAGCTGAATGTTGCCCATGCCTGCAGCTCTGCTGGCAGAACGGATAGCTCAAGGGCCATCAGCAGAGCAGGAAGCAAAGGTGGATCAGTGAGCTCCAACCTGCCCTGAGAGAGATGCTGGTTTCCTTCTCAGCAGGGGGTGAGCATTTCCTCCTCCTCTCTGCTAGGCTCTCTGAGGGCGATGCGTTCCTCCTTCGCTTTTGTCTGCAGGCAGCTGCACAGAGATAGGAGAAAAAGCAAGCCAAAGCATTAGCTAAGCAGTTCTGTCTGCAAACTCTAGCACCGTCGTCTTCCTTGGTGCACAAGGGAAATGGTGAGAGGGACTGAAGTACCATTGTGCTGGCTCACTACATGCATGTGTTGAGGGAGAGAGGGCAGCAAGCGAAGGGGGTCCAATTGTTATTAGAATTAAAAAGCGCAAGAACTATTAGATTGTATCGTGCATAAAAGAATGCCCTTGACGATTTTGTGCACAGAGCAGACTGTAGACCGAAGGCATGAGCACAAAGCAAGGTCATAAGCTCAGGTGGCTTTGTCTCTCATCACAGGAAGTAAAAGAGGTGAGAAGGAGAAAAGGCTTTGGAGACAAGCTCTCCTTCCCCTGTGTTCCAAAAGCAGAGGTTGCCTAAGCCTCACAGACAGACGGCAATGACTTGGTGCGGGGGTGGCGGGCAGGAAGGCAAGAGGGAGAGGAAGAGAAAAAGGAAGCAAAAGCACAGGAAAAATCCTCACTGTTTCCTATTACCATAAGAACTTGTGGAGTGTTCAGCAACTGCTCTAAACAACATGTTACATTTGAGGAGTTAGCCGTTGCGGGGCCATCGAGGCCAGTGTTTTACAGTGTGAGCCAAGCTCTGTGGCTGGGCTTTATTTCATAAGCATGTTGAGTGACTGTCCTGAGGACTGACCTCACATGCTGCACCTAATTTGGAAATGGAATGCCTTTGGCATAAAGCCACCGGCATCACCAAAACCAGGTATGCCATGACAAGAGGGAAGATATCAATGTCATTGGCACCTTATCCAAAAAAGGAAAAAAGAAAAAAAGAAAAAAGGAAGAAAGGGCTTGCCAGTAGAGAGGGGTGTACTGGACTCTGCAGGCACCGCTGGCCATGTCTCATCCCCTTGCTCCTCGAGCTGCCTCTCTTCCTCCTCTGTCAGCAGTCGAGGCTCAGGTGGTGATGCCACAGGCAGGAGGACTTCCCGTGCCTGACAAGCTTCAGTCAACCAGAAAAGGTTAGCCAAGTGATGATACTCGGACACAAGCAGAGTAAACCTTCGTGCCAGGAAATCTATTACCAAAGCAAATGCTGAATGGCTGCTAAGCTAGAGATAGCAACGCTGTGTTTGTAGAATAGGCTCACCTGCTTTCTTTTGTGGTGCAGCAGGCTTAGCAGCTTGCTGGACAAGCAAGTCCTCGAAAAACTTTCTCCCTTCCTCCTTGCTAGGTGACTGGACATTGAAGACTTCTCCGTAAAGCTCAGAAAATAAAGCTCGTACCTGAGGTGGGAGGAGAAAAGACAGCGCAGCTGTAAGCCCCCCAAATTTGTGTTCTGCTCCACAAAGATGAATTCCTTTTCCAGTGAAGCTGAGGAATGCTTTGAATAAGGGAGAGACTAGAACAAGTTTGCTTCTTGGCCTTAAAGGCGAGACTGTAGTGGGTCAGCAGGGCAATTTAGGGCATCTTGTTTAAGGAACACCTCTAGGATTAAAGCTCTGTGAAGCGACCCGAGGTTCCAGTGCTCCAAGGGAGGACACTGACCATCTCCTAGGTTGCCTGTTTTGGATTTACTTGCCTTGCTGCCCTTCATGTTGAAGCCTTGTGGCAACTGCAGAGGGAAGAGATGCCAGCAGGGTGCCCTGGTAATGCTGGTGTTGAATGGCTTAGGAGCGCACAGTATTTCGGTGCTTAATGGAGTGATAAATTAACATGAGACTGAAAGAAGCCGGGAAGGCAGTGAGAGAAATACCTCTGCCGGGAGATCTGCATGGCAAACATCCGACGTAGCGAGCAACAGCACTGGAGCATATGCTGGAATGCCCTCTAGTAATGTTGTGAGCGTAGGTCACAAGGCGAGTCCAGCAGCCTCCCACCAGGCATGGATATGTGGAATAGAAAGGATGCTCGGTGCTGTCCTCTGGGCTTCTCGGATCAACTAGTCAAAAGGAAGTTTGGAGAAGACTGTTGAAGCGGGTAGCAGAGGCTGCTGCTGAACAACAATGGATCAATCAAAATTGCCTGCAAAATGGGAGTGCACAAAGACAAAGTGTCCAAACAAGCCACCAAGAATAAGGTAACATTGCTGCTTGGAGCCAGTTCCTTCAGCCTCTCCACAGCGAGAGGCAGGCCTGAATCTCTGCCTGATTTCCAAACTGCTTAGATGTCAGGTAACTCGCCCAGAGCCTCACGCCCGGTGCGAGTGGTAGTGTGCTTGAAAAAACAGGCCCAGCCCTTCAGCAGGGTCCACATCAGCCTGGGGCCACTGCTACACTGCTCGAATCCAGCAAGTGTGTTCTTGCCTCTTCCCTGCGGTGTGATGAGAGAAGAGAAACCCTTTTCTTCCCCCCTCCCAAGCCTGGGTTGCATTTCAGTGTTATAAAGAGGGAGGCTAGAGAAAGGGCATGACGTGCAGTCAGGCTGAGGCAGAGGCGCCTCCTGGGAGCTACAGAGCCTGAAGAGGCAAGGGAAACAGTTCTGGAGAGCCCGCTGTCATGAGCAGCAGCTCTTGCCATGCAGAGGGCTTTATCAAGAGCATCTTGGAGCTCCCTGAGCTGCTAGCAACATCCTTACTGTTTAGCCTGGAATGGAAAAGATGCTCATGCACAATGTCCTTCTTCTCCATTGTTCAGCGTACAAGAAAAGTGTTCTTTCAGCGCGAAATAACCACCACAGGAAGCAGAGGAAAGCCAGGCCGCCACCATTAACCGCGGGAGGTCTGCCTGCTTCCCCTGAGTCTATTCATCCTGTGAGACTGCAGAGAGAAGAGGTACCTGTGCGCATCTTTCTTCGGGTGAGGTGCTGCTAGCAAAGAGAGCCGGCAGGTCCAGCACGTGAACCGCAAACCTCTCCAGCGCGTGTATTAGTGCAGGCGCCAAGTGGGAACTTTGCCTGTACCCGGGCTCTCCAGCGATTAAGAACCTGGGCCTGTGACATGCTGGCTGGCAACAAGCATTGCTAGGAGCGTAACTGCAAAACAAGAAGTTTGCAAAGGAAGTGATCAGTCAAGACACAAATGTTAAAAGTATCTTTCTTTGTTCAGCACACACTGGTCTGGATCTCTTCCCCCCGGCCGTGAGGCTCTTATGTTCAGTATGTCTTGACTGAGCAGCCTTGAGGCCTCTGCCTTGGTCAAGTTTAGGTGCAGGGGGTCCACTGGAAATGGAGAAGGTGGTCAGGAAGGAGCAGAAGAACCCTCCTGGGAAAAGAAATGCCGTGGGCTCTGAAAGGCCTTAGCTGTATCTAACAAAGTGCAAAACATTCCTGTGAGTCCATAGAACTGGAGGATATTTATTAGATTCCTTCATTCAGATGGTTTCTTCTTTCCTTGTGTGCTCTCTCCTAGATTGCAAATACAACTTTCTCATGGTTTTTGCTCTGTTATCATGGAATACATCTGTGAATAGCACCTTTTTTTTCTTTTCTTTTCTTTTTTTTTTGGCCATCCCAATACTGCAGGACCTTTTCTGGCTCAGGCCAAGGGGCCTAGAGACTGGACCAAGTTCTGTGGGTCAGAAACCTTCCTGAGCAGCACGGTAAGAGAGAATGAGAAAAATTACTGACGCAGCTGGGACCCCATAAGCTAACTTCTCCACTGTGGGACTGAATTACTTTCCCATTGCAATATCAAAATATGAATGTAAGCATAGTGGCTTAAAGATCGCAAATGAAGCCTTTTTTGCTGGGTTTTTATTATGCCCTTTTAGCTGGCCATTCCTCAATTTTCTTCCTACGACGTGAGTCACTCCTGCATTCCCAATCTGGGAAGCTAGGTGACTCCACAAACCCACGTTGCATTTTTTTAGCTAAGAGGAGAGACAACACGTTTCTTTGGCCTTGAATCCTTGAAGAACAGCATGCATGAAATCAGCATGCCCTGATTGTCTGTGGATGTCTTTGGTGGAGGAAAAGGAGGCTGGCTCCTTCCGGATGATCGGCTGGAGCTACTTGCTTTCCTACAACTGTAGCACCTAGTTATATCTCCGTGCTTCCTGCTTGCAGTTTTTGATACCAAAGCACCCTGGACTAACTCTTCTGTCCTCCCTCATCTAACGCCCCTCCCACTTGCAACGGCCACGACAGCTTGGAAAGCCCCAGCAATCAGAAGAATTTCAATGAAAGGACACGGCCAGTTACCTGTTACAGTTAAGGAAGGTTTTGCTTTTGCTGGCCAGGCCTTGGAGGAAACGGCTCATCTTCAAGACCAGAAGGTGACTCCTCATCACTGCCCACGCAGTCATTTTCTAAGAAATGAGTGGTACCATGAGAAGGCAAAAGAAGCTTGTTAACTTTCTCGAAGAGTCTGCAACCCTGTCTTGTGCTAAGACAGCTTCTGAATGTGAGCTGAAACCCGGGGCCTTGTATTTCTTCGTCTGAGGGGCATACACTGAATGCCATTTTCCAAAGCCTTCAGTCTCTACAGAGCTCTCCTAAGTGTCTGGATTTACGCAAGCTATGTTTTGCTAGCGGTGAAAGCTCCTTTTCTCCTTGCAAACGGGAAAGATGATGCTGACAGCCTTCAGAAACTGGATGCTCGAGTGGAGAACATAGAGTTCTGTACTGTGAAGTGGGAGGAGTTCCCAGCTCTGCCCTCTCTACCATTCAATTTCACCTCATCCTGACTGAAAGGTTTGTTTCTGTTGCTTGCACAAACTAGCAGTGTTTGCTTTGGGAGAGTTTTACGGCGGTGAAGGCAGTGAAGCCCTACCTGGCTGTTGGTCCTGCTGGAGTGCAAGTGCTGCGTGGGGAAATACCCTCTGCACGCCTTTTAGGAGTCTCTGTAGCGTGTTCTGAAGCAGTGGCTTGGAAAGGGGTGGCAGTGGTTGTCCAGGGGAAGCCACAGCCCTCTGTGAAGCTGGTGCAGTCTTCTGCATAGCCACAAGAAAATCTGTTGCTGTGATTTCAATGGCAGCAACATCGATGTGCAGCTTGTGACTGCTTGTGTAGATCTGCGGATAGTGTCGATGCAAAGCACAGAGGGCAGCTTCAGCGCAGAGGGCTTGAATATCGGCCCCGCAGTATCCTGAGCAACAAGAGCAGAATCCAAAGGGATGTCAGTCTCAGGCAGCAGAAAGGAGTCAAGGACAGGCTTTGCAAAGGGACACTCTCAAAGTCTTTGCATGTGGCCCAAAGGGGAAGAGTTTCATGGGCAATGGCAAAAGAGTTCCTGCACTGCAGAGCAGTGCCCTGATGGGGAGCTTGCATTACGGGAGGCCCAGCGCCCTACAGCCTGTGCTTCGGAAGTAGGCCTCTGAGCCAACCTTAGCTCCTGAGGAAGACGCCCCCCAGAGCCTTCCATGTTCTCAGAGGCAAGGGAAGGCAAGGAGACAGAAGCAGCTTGGGTACTGCCTGGCACAAGCTCAGACGCTGTCAGGAGCCAGGCACAGGCAGGAACTCGGTGCGTTTTTTCATCTTACCGACGCATTTTTCAGCAAGCTCCTCAAGCAATGCGTCCAGGGGCTTAGGGCTCCAGTCTCTGGTGTGGATCTTGAAAATCTCTTTTCGAGCCTACAAACCAGGTGGTCACACTGTGGTTTGTCTTAAGCCTCTTTCTCAAAAAGAAAATAAGCAATGCGCAGTCCCCCTCCCCCCGTCACATTCCCATAATTGCTTGTCTTCCTCTGCTAAAATTAAGAAATGATTACATTCTAGTAACACACTGCCTGCTTTTCAAAGCTCAGTACTTTTCAAGTAGATAGGAAGAGTAGTACAGTAGTAGGAGCAAGAATTCTGACTCCAGCTGCTATCCTTGAACGAGCAAATGTCAAGCTGTGCCTATGTTCATCGCTGCTCTTTGCCAGAGCTTCAGTGAAGTGTTTCCTGTTTCTGTCCAGTATAGTGTGTTGTGCATTTTTACTGGCCTTCAATCCAATAACCTTTTTCTCCTTTTCCCCACAAAATGTGAACTAAAGACAAAAGAATCTGGGGTAGCCAGAAAAAAAGAAAAAAAGAAAAAAAGAAAGAGCCTGAGCTCCCTGCTAATACCAGTAACAATGTCAGCTCCCTAAATGCTTTTGGGCGGCTCCGAGGATTCCCAGCCCGGCCACGCTCAAGCCCAAGTTTTCCCCCGAGGCTTTCCCAACTGGAGAACTGAGAACAAGGCGGCAACCTCAGAAGGCAAGAGCCTAGGTGGACTCACTAACTAAGCAAAGAGCAAGCCCTTGGGCAAGGAAGAATGTCCCTGTGCTCCAGGCGGAGTGAAACTCCTGTTTGCAGCCTTCCTGCCAGTTCTGTGTGGGGAACCGGGAGGTGTGCAGCATGTATGCCACTTGTTTCCTTGCTCTCTCTTGGAGATGCTGTGGGGTAAGCCGGTTTTCTTGTCAAGCAAGGCTTTGTGCCAGTAGCAGGAAGGTTGACGAAACAGCCTTACCTCTTTGTTTGGCAAGGTGAAAAGGAACTCCCTGTCAAAGCGTCCAGGCCTTCGTAAAGCAGGATCCAGGGAGTCTGGCCTGTTGGTGGCTCCAATGACCACGATCTCTCCTCTGCTGTCTAAGCCATCCATGAGCGCCAGGAGCGTTGTGACAATAGAACTACCAAAAAAATGTTGTTTGGATTCCCTGGGTTAGTAGCTGTTGTTACCTTTGGCATGACTTTCTCCAAAGTCATGTCGCTCAGAAAGGAGAAGCTTTTCTGGATGAGCTGTTGTTAGCGAAAGGACTCATGGTAAGACAGAAAAACCGAGGCAAGGTCTCGAGAGAGACCTTGTCCGGACACCGAGCTTAGTGACCTGATTTCAACTCCTGCCTTCAAACTGCTATGAAGCTCTGTGTCATTGTACTCGAGGAGTTCAGAGTGTGGGTGTGTGGGGGTGTGTCCTATAAAGGGAAGCAGGTGGGTCTTCTTTTCCTAGAGATGAAGCAGATGACATGGAAATGGAAGCGAAAGGAAGTACCTGTGAATCTGGTCTTGGCGACTGGAGCGCACAGGAGCGAGACCGTCGATCTCATCAAAGAAAATAATCGAAGGCCGCATCTCATAGGCCTGGAAGGGAAGTACAGATGCAGGCATACTGACGTATGTGAAACAGAGCACCACGCAGCGAGAACATGCAGGATAAACATTATGGCTGCAAAGGCACTGGCACTGTGCTGGACCCAACATCTGCAAGATTTCCAGCCCCTCAGGCAAAGCAGCACAGCACAGGAAAAGGAAACACTGATGTTCCCTTTTCAACAGGAGACACTGCCAAACTGCCCAAGAGGCCAAGTCCTCCTGGAAGACGTCCACCCCGGAAAAGTAGAGGTTCAACTCTGACCCAACCTACTGCGCATTTCCTCCTTACCTGTTGAAATAATGAGCGCAGCTGTCGCTCGGATTCTCCCACCCATTGGCTGAGGCAGTCGGCACCTTTTCTCATGAAGAATGCTATTCTCTTGTCTCCCTGCCTACATTCATTTGCGAGTGCTCGAGCCACCAGTGTCTTTCCAGTGTCTGGTGGGCCATAGAACAGACAGCCTCTGCAACATGAAAAAAAGAGATTTACGTAGCTACAACAAAAACATGGAAAAGTGCCCATGACAGCCCCCGTTGTGAAAGCAAAGTGGCCTTCCCTCCTAACCAGAACACTTCCCGTCTTAGACAGATTTGAGAGCAAAACCTGTCTTTCTCCCTGCCACAGTTGGAGTCTCTTGGACTGTGCCTCCCAGAATTTGTTGGAAGCACTGGGGAGGAAGCCTTCAGCTGGGAGGCCAAAAAAGGTCTTCTGTGTTTCCACACCCTACTTAAAACATCAGCCAGAAAAGGGAATTCCTGTGACCAAAGCAGCAAAGCATCTGAAGATTTGCACACTTTTAAAGGTATGGAAAGGGAAGGATTTCAAGTCATATTTCAACATCCAGTGAGTCAAGCTTTGTTGGCCAAGAATATATAAAGCTAACCATTACGTCTTGAGATATTGCCCCTCCAAAAAAAAAAAGAAAAAAAAAGGAAAATACTTTTCATGTTGAAAAGCATATTGCAGCATTTAGCTCTGTAGTTCGAATGCACTGCCCGTTACCTGGGGGGTCGGATTTGGAATCTCTGAAAGAATTCTGGGTAAAGCAGTGGGAACAGGACCATCTCCTTTAAGGCTGAAATGTGGTGAGAGAGACCACCCACACCATCAAAGCATACCTAAAGAGACATGCAACAGAAGACATGTCAGAAGTCAGAGAAAGCTGCCACCTGGAAAAAAAAGGCTTCCTCCAAATTTATCCTGTGCCAGCACAAAGGAAAGGCTCAGGACGATCTTGAAGTTCCCTGAGAGGAAAGTGTAAAGCCCGGGAGCTGTCGGCAGCACAGTAGGGAAGGTTTTCATGACCCCTGGAAAAGTCCCCGCTGACACAATGAGTTACCACTGCTTACCGAACTCTGGATTTGCACTGGATCAGCTTCCGGCAGGGTGGTTCCGGTTTTCCTTCCATCCACGTGCTTTGCCTTGAATTCGTCTTTCCCAGAGCTTTGGGGAAGACACCAGATGTGAATGGAGGAGAAAGGGAAAGGGGCTTTCTAACTGAACATGCAGTTAGCGGGATTGCTGTGGTTTTTGTGTTGGCAAGTGAGCGCAGAAGCGCTTATACACTGGCCTAAACTTCCCAAACCATGAAATATTCCCTAGACTTGATTGGCGTTCACTATGCAAGCGTGAAGAAAGGCAGGTGGACATTTTTATACTGCACGATGAAATGTCTAATGACAATTTGTGGAAGGGGATTCTGGCTTCAAGTGCAGAACAGAAGAATTGCAGATCCCCAATCTCAGCCAGGACAATCCGCAATCATCTCATCGCTGACCCCTAAATCCTGCCTTTTTAAAAGCTGTGGGCTAATGAAAGTTATCTTCTCTCCCAAAGGAAAAGCCTTGCTTTCTCTAGACCCTCCAGCTGTGCCAGCTACAATGCTGCGATTTTCCCATCACGGCCATCAATCGGAAAATCTTTTCAAGCATTACTGAGTGATGGGAGTGGCAGCACTATGGATCCCTGAGAACTATCACTATCCGTACACCAACCTGTTTGTTCTTCTGCAGCATGGGCTTTGCGACGGAGCAGCCCTTTGCCTGTCAGGAGAAGATGGCCCTGAAGAAATGAAAAGCAGCAGTGAGCATGCACACTGGCCAAGAACTGCAGTGTGTGCAGGATACAGGCATCTCGATCCCAAAGGGAGAGTTTTACCTGCAGAATGAAGGCAAGGAATTTAAATGAAAGGTGTGTGTGTGGGGGGGGGGGGGGGGGTTGGGTGGGAGGTATATGTCTTTTCATTTAGCAACCTCTAGCCCACTATCCACAAGAAATCAGCTCTTCTGAGAAACTGTGCATGGAACCTACTTTCCAGTGGATCCTGGAAGTACGTGATGGTCTTCCTGGGTCGAAGGTTATACTCCTTGCAGGGATCTTTGCCATCTTCCCCTTCTTGGCCTTCACCTTCTTGTGTTGCCCCTATGATTATAGAACCTAGCGAGAACTTCTTATTTGTCTGTGCGCATATAGCTTTTCATTCAACACCCTGTATGCCACTTCTGCACAAGAAATTAGCCCTTCAGAGAGGCTCTGCATATAGCCTACCTTCCAGTGGGGCTTGAGTGTCTTCAGCAGTTTGCCGAAGGTTAGATGGCTTTGGAGTATCTTCGCCGTCATCCTCTTCCTGCTCTTCATCGTCCTCTGAGGACCCTGTCATTACAGTACCAAGTCATCATTTCTTGTTTGTCTCTGCGTATGCACATTTTCATTCAAGAACTTATACCTCCCACCCTTAAGCACAAGGAATCAGCCCTTCTGACAAACTGTGCGCGTAACCCACATTCCAAAGGCTCTTGATACTGGACAACAGTATTCCTGCGCCGAAGGTTATACTCCTTGTGAGCATCTTGGCCATCTTCCCCTTCTTGGTGTCCACCGGCCTTTGATGGCCCTACAATTACAGAACCTAGACATAGTTTCTGATTGCGCTGTGCGTAGCTACATTTTCATTTAACATCTTCTATCCCCCTTCTACACGAGAGATTAGCCCTTCTGAGAAGCTGTGCCTATAACCTACTTTCCAGTGGAGCTTGATAGCATACAACAGGCTTCCTTTCTCTCACGCTGTAGTGTGCCTATAGGGAGCAAAGACACAGGTTCTTTTAGACTGTGGTACACTTTGGAGGAAGTTCTTCTCAGCTGAGCGAAAAGTGCACTGGCATCGCTGTGCTGTGTGAAATCCATTACTTACCGAAAAGGAGTAAGGTAAAGTCATTTTGACTTCTGCAAGGACTCGCACAGTCTGCCTGAGGTCCATTCTTCCTCAGAACCTGAACTCAAAGAGCATATGAACCACAAATGAACTTTTGTAAGCATGGAAGTAAAGCTCTTTACTTTTGCAGAAGTTTCTCAGGCAAAGAAAATTGCTGAAGAGGACAAGGTAAATCTCCTGCGAGTGAAGCAAGCGTTTGGTTCACAAGAGAATACGTAAATTACTGAGCCGACAGACATGAGGGGCAGAAGTTGGAAGGTCTGGTTGGAAAGATGATCCAAAACCGAAAACAGCAGCAACAGGAAAATACACAGGAGCTGTCTGCAAATTCTTCAGACATGAAGCACCTTTACAAGTGCTCCTCTCATGCACCTTCCCAGTGCTCAAAGACTCCAGTAGCCATGACTGTCCACCTCCAAAACACTCCTGTCAAACCAGCTTGGCTCCACAATGCCAAGGACCACAGGTGTGACAGCGGCAAAGGAGGAAAGAGTTATTGGAGCGAGGACCAAAGGTCCTATGACAGCAGCTGACAAGGAACTAGTAACACGGGGGTGGACGCGCTGCCGGGGAGCAAAGATTCTAAACGTGCAAGTTCTGCAGCCCTGACAGCGCCATATTATGGAGGACTCCCGCAGGCAGCAATTCCCAGCAGCACCGAGGACTTCCCTAGGGGCACAGAGGGAATTCCCAGCCTACCGAGTTAGTCCAAAGAGCTCTTGTGGCCAGGAAGAAACGCTCCTCTCCAGCGACCTGCTGGGAAGGTCACCAAACAGCGTCTCGCACTGTCCCACCACCTCCTCTCGCCTTCTCCTGCTCGCTGCACAGCAGCTGCTCCAGAGCAGAGCAGGGCAGGGCAGAGTCGTGGCGAGAGCAGCCCCAAGCACCTGGGCTCAGCTCAGGCTCCCAGGGCCACATGGGGAGGGCGCAGCTGTTGCTGCGATGCACTGCGTGATGCCCCAGGCCATGTCACAGAGGGGCTGCAGGGTCCCCTTGACCCCCCAGGTGCTGCCAAGGTGGGCCCTGCAAGGGCAAGGGGAGCTGCCTGGGGCACTTTAGGGAGCTGCCGCCACCTCACTGCCCGCTCCCCAAGGACAACAGGGGGCACGGGGAGCCACAGGAGGGGTCCCCCAGGCTGGGGCTCACCTCAGGCATGCCACTCCCGCAATGTCCCCAGATCAGGGTTGCGGGGCTACAACTGCTGGCAGGGAGAGGCTCTGCTCAGGAAGGAAGGCCTAAATGAGCAAGTGAATGAATAAAGAGGAAGACTGTGACTGCACTCTCTCAGCCTCTGGGGAGGAAGGGCCAACTCCTAGCTGTTGCTTCCCTAGGCCACAGGCATGGAGATGGCATGGCCTAGCGAAGGAGCAGAGAGGTTTGCTCTCTCACCCTGAAAACTGTGTTAAGGCAAATCCACCACGAATGCCTCCAAACGGTGTCAAAGCCTGGGAAAATCAAGAAAAAAAAAAAAAGCGCTTATCGGAAAGGTCATTTCTTTCCCTCGGCACTAAATTCTCTCTGCGTTAGAGACGACGTCTGTGAATCCTGGTCTTGGGGTGGGTTCTGATTGGGGGGGTTTTGAAGATGTGATCCTAACAGGGCAAAACCAAAAGAAGGGTGGCGCCAAGTGGAGATTATCACTGGAACCCCAAAAGCCCATTTCCATTCTAAAGTCACTCGTTTTGCAGAAGAAAAATGTGATGCTCAGATGGAGCCTGCAACACTCGCAGTGCCATCACACCGCTTGGGTTCCCAGTGGAGGAGACTGAGAGCAGCTTCCCATCTACAGCGTGACAGCGCAGTATCACACACCCGAACGAGGCACGGGAATAATGCCTGCACGCAGTACATTCTGGTGACCCTCTCTGGTTACTTCTCAGTCTGCCCTGAGGGTGGTCCGAGGAGCGGCCGGCCCTCTGGCCTCTTCGGAAGGAAACGATGCCTGAGGTCTTTCCTTTCTCACCTGCTTGGTAAGCACTGCAGGCTGAGAGACCCCTTGCAGAAGCAGAACAGATAGCTGAGATGGCTGCATGGAAAGCAGAGTGGCTTTACACCGAGTGCCCAAAAGGCATCCCCTGCACATTATTTTCCGCCCTGCAAATCTGAGGGAGCCTCAAAGGAAGCAATGGAGTGAGCGAGACAGTGGGAGCAGAGCTGAGTTCTTGTTGACCCCCCCGCGCCCCAACTCTCCAGCTGCAGAGGTCTGTGGAAGGGGCACGGTGCCTTCGGCAGCAGCACTGCCTGCAGAAGAGAGAAGCTGTAGAGGGGAAGTGAGCGTGAGTGGGGGAAAGGGAGGGGATGCGAGCGTGCCGGGAGGTGAATGGAGGGGACGGGAGCACCGAGGGAAGGGGATGGAGGGGCTGAGGGTGCGCGTGGCGAGCAACGGAGGGGATCAGAGGAAGCCTTGGGGGAAATGGAAGGGAGGAGAGTGCTGTGGGCGGGGAAAGCAGGGGGCTCAGGTGCTCACGGAGGGAAACGGAAGGAACCTGAGGATGCAGGGAGAGGACTGGAGGAGACTTTAGCAGGTGTGAGGGGACCAGAGCATCAGAGCATGCATGGAGAAGGGATCTAAGGTCGCACAAAGGAGCCTGGAGCGTGCCAAGGAGGCGATCGAGGTGGCTGCGAGGCACACGACTGCACGCCCCCGGAAAGCAGACAGCGACGCACTGGCTGCATAGAGCCCATGGCTTTAAGCTGGCAGGAAGGCAGCGCCCTCAGGCTGCCAGCACCTCGGCTCTGCTGCACCAGGGCTGGGCTGGCGGCAGCCACACTCCCAGCATGCCCTGGGGCATCCCCACGGCCTGCTGGGAGCAGGGCTGCTATGGAGCACCACGGCTCAGCCCGGGGAGACGCGGCCCCTGCCCCCGTGGAGCCCCGGGGGCCAGCTCTTTCCCCCTGCCCCACAGCCCCAGCCCAGACCTGCTGCCCCATGGCCCCCGCTGCCACTCGCTGCCCCAAGGCCCCAGCTCTGTCCCGGTGCCCCACAGAGCCCAACACAGAGACCTCCTGCCCCATGGCCCCAGCTCGAACCTCCACAGCAGGGGCCCACAGGGGCAGTGACTGTGGCAGATTTCGAGCACCGTGCGCTGTGGCCTCCGTTCCCGAGACTCTGCCGGGGGGATTGCCAGCACGGCCCCCAAGAAAGCAGCCTCCACGTCAGCCCCTGCTGTTCCTCTCTGCAGAGGAGGCAGCACCTTCTGCCTGAAGCACTGGCTGGGGCCCCGGGAGCTGCAGATGCTCTGCGGTGCGAAGGAGGTGCCTGGGCAGGAAGAAGCTGGCGGAGGAGGAATTGTGCCCCAAAAGCAGGAATTCCCTCATCCTCCTCTGGCCCTCCGGCACGTGTGTTGACACTTGCTGGTGAGTCGTGGGGACATGTCACGTGGCAGGGCTGAACGCCATGGCACAGTGCTCAGGCTTCGTGCTTGTCGGGAATGGCAGGCTCCAGGCTGGGGGTGGGAAGTGGAAGGAGAGGCACCCCTCGGTTTTCAGGCATGCCCACATTGCCTACTGCATTGCCACCATGGCCTCTGTGAAAAGCCCGTGCAGGGAGTGTGCAGCGTGACATGAGCAAGGCCAGGTTTGCAGGGGGGAGTGGGGCTGAGAGGTGAGCATGTGGACAGCTGGGACCAGATGGCGCCAGTGTGCAGGGGTGCACTTCTGTGTCCTTCAGCCCCCGGTCAAAGTGATGACTTGTGGTCTCCAAAACCAGCAGACTGGCTTTCACCTGGCAGCCTTTACACCCATTTGAGCACCAGCCAGCACTGTTCCTCTTAGCAGTTCATTGCTCCTGAATAGCAGGCAAGGAGTGTTGTGGGCAAAGGGGGCCGCCCATATGAAATCTGGAGAGCCGCAATGTTCACAGCAGAGCTTGTCCGTTCATGGGTATCCCCAGAGCTCTGTAGATGCAGGAGCCAAAGGCAGTCCTGGGAGGATGCCTTTTGGCTTAACGAAGCTTTGTGTCAGGCAACCCCTGCCTTGTTTGATCCTAGCTTTGGATCTCAAAGCAAATAGAAAGCTCGGAAGGAGAGGAGAAGTCTTTTTATGCATGCCATGCTGCTGTTGAGATTTGTTTAGGCCTCTTCTTTGCACTGTGCATGCTACTGCATTGTGTAGCCCTGCAGACTGGTGCTTCCACCGAGGGTCGTCGGCCTTATACCTGAGGAGCCGTCACTATGGGGTTTATGTAGGCAGCAGAGGGGCAAGTGTTTGTCTGGAGAAGGGCTTTGTTCAGCCCTCTCATGCCGCACCAGGACTATGTTCCTGGAGTAATGCGATCAAAGCAATCTGATTTTGACTAATAGTGGGATTAATGAGCTTTGTCAGGTCTTGAGCTGTCCAACTAAGGATGCTCGTTATGAGCCCAGGCCAATTACAGACTTAGCTGCTGCCTTTAGACATGGGGCTGAGAACGATCCTTTTTTCTTTCGTGGCCATCTGTGTTTCAGACATAGAGACAAGATGCTCTGAGGTAGTTCTGTTGCAAGGGAATAATCCCTCCCTGCAGCTGACATTGCAGGTGGGCTCCATCCTCCCTGCTAGGCTCCCTCAGAATGTTCTTTATTCTAAAACTAGATTAAAAATGGTGTTTCTAAGTAATGGCAGCAAAATTGCCAAGACCGCAACAGAGCAGAATCCTGGAAAATTTCAGTGGGGCATAAATGGAGGTGGTCACTGAAGGAGTGGCGCAGGGAAGGAAGAACAGCCCCCTGCCCAAACTGGCAATTGTGTCTTTGTTTTTTGCTGTATCCTTAGCAGCGGGCAGTAAATTCCAGCTCCTCAGGGCTGTCCCTGCACAGCTCTGTGGCCTCCTTTGCAAGGCCATGGCTGAAGAAGGTAGAGTCCAGGGGGTGGGGGAACCTGTATGTGTTGGTGGCCGGACAGGCTACAGCCAACACCGAGGGGGTCTGTGAAGTAAGTGCCAAGGTCTGGCTGAGCTCCTGGAGCAAGGGACTCAGCTGAGGAAGACTCCAGGGGCTGTTTGGGGAAAGAATGGTCCCGCTGTGGTGGCCTGGTTAGGTTGTGCGTGAGGACGCTGACTCTGGATGGAGGGAAGGCAAAGGAAGGGAGGAGAGGACTAAAAGGAGACATGGCTCAGCATAGCAGGAGGAGAAGAAATGAGTAATTGGAGCAAGTGACAGAAGCAAGCGTGAGAAGCGCAGTTTAGGGCACTACCTAGATAAGCTCAAGCAGCTGGAAGTCCAGACTGGCACTCAACCTAGCCTCCACAGGTAACGACACAGACTGTGAATGCTCGTAATGGCAGAACTGAGCTGAGGCCAGGGTTTACCTTGTTTCAAGCAATGACAGGCTGTGAGGCAATCAGAAGTTGCAGAAAAGTCATTTGCGCATCCTCTGCAGACATGTCCCTCGTTTGTAGCTGGCTAACTCTGCTCCTAAATTCAGTTTCCACCATTCTTTTATTTCTCCCTGAAGTCCAGCTGAACCCCTTCAGTTTTGGGCCATAGCCACCTGCTGCTATTTCAGTCTGCCCTCACCCCCATGCATATCTGAAGACCTCTTTCCCAAAAGCTGTTCCTGTGAGGTAATTACATACTCAGTTATTTCCAGTTGATAAACCTCGTGTGCTTAGAGAGGCATGCGATGGACACACATGCAGAATTCCCACTACCTTAATAGCCCCGGTATTCCTCCACGCATCCCACAGTGCCTCCATCTTCCCACAGGTCCCCTTCCCGCTTCCAGCACAACATCTCCCAAGGAAAAATCAATCAATCAATCAATCAATCAATCAATCAATAAATCATCTCTGTAAGTGCTCCTAGTCCCATGTTTTTAGCACTTCCTTTTAAACCAACTGCCCAGCTAGTCAGCTGGTATAGTTTGACTTTGATCCATTGTTACATTTGAGATGGAGAAGCACTTCCAGTTTCCAAAGCATTTTCCATACCTACTTTCTTGTCTGGTTTCATTTAATTTAAAACACACTCTGTTATTACATATTATATGACTGTATCACAATGTTTTATGATATACATTCCGAAATATCTAATAATTTCTTTATTGAAATTAAATGATTCAAAATGATCAAAGTGAAGCATTTTGATTTTTCTCAATTGAAATTTAGCATAATTGACCCAGAAGACATTTCAGTGTTTCAACATTGCTCTCTCATGCAAAAGGAAGATTAGAGAAGTAGGAATTCACCATTGAAGAGAAACACTATTTGCCCAAAGATGGGAGATCTTTGGAGAGCAGCCTCCACCAGGAATATCAATGACTCCCCCACTGCTTCTGACCTTCCTTCTCTTTCTGCAGGTGTGGGAGTGAGGGCAAATTTAAGATAGCATTTAAAATACCAGCAGGAAATGAGTGGAAATGGAAAATGTCCCACGTCCCTGTAAGATGAGTTTGCAAGAGAGAGATGATGAATTATCTTCTTGAATGGCCTGTCTCCTTCCTTTACTACAAAGGCAGCTTAGACAACTAGATTAGATTTAGTCACCTAACTTTTAAATAGCTTAACTGCAGGGAGATGAATCCCATCTGCTGTATAGACATGTGGCATGTGCTCAAGATCCATGATGGGTCTGGATCTACTGCACAGCTCTGTCCAGGAGATGCATTTCACATTCTCTGAAATATCACACTGAGCTGCACCGTGTGCTGTTCTGACTGTCTTTATGTGCACAGTAAACTTTGCACATCCCAAAATCTGGGATGCATGGAGCCTAATCAACATGGCATGGAGAAAGCATGTGTGAAATTGCATGTGCATGTGTAAAAAAACAAAAACCCTGCCCTGGAAATCCACCAGCCTTACCCTCCCAAGCCTGCAGTTCTGCGCCATGCCATCACACCATATTTCCATACCACAGCAATGCAGGAGGCCAGGCTCCATGATTACTCTTTCAAATGCTCATAGGTGTGAAACACTTGGGGAAAACATACAGGAAGACTTCCTTACTGAGCTTTAGCTGTATGCAAGTGACCTATTTAAAGCTAATCAGGCTTCCTCTGTGTTCATCAGAGAGAAAGAAGTTAGCATCTTCACAGAGCGCTTCTTCCTTAGGACGGGTTGAATCATCTCCAGGAACTGCCTGTCTCTCTCCATTGAGTACAGAGCGGGTTTAGATGACTAGATTAGATTCAGACAAAGCTTTTAGGTGCTTCCTGGTAGATGACATGAGCGTTTTCACCCACAATCCTCCCTAATTTCTCCCTCTTATCTCTGCTGAGAGATCTCAAACCACCTAGGCACCAGCATGAGGTCCTTCAGTAGGATGCCTGAATTTAGGCGAGATGAACTGAATCCTAAGAGTCAGTTACTCTAACACAAACAGATAATGTAACTCCCTGTATTTCTCTTGTTGGCAGATGTTGAACTTTTGATGTATTTGGTGACATAATTAATACGTTCATAACGGATAATTTGCTGAAGGAGCACAGTAACTTAATTACTGCAAGGTGGAAGTTTCACGGTTATTCAGTTCACCTCACAGAAGAAAATCCTCTTGTCTTCCCTTTACTCTGCTTCCCCAAATACTTGCGCTGCCTCCCCAGCTATAATACTGGATTGTGTCACTTCCTCCTTTACTTATGGATGTCCCCTTGTATGATTTTTCATAATTAACTTGTGCAGGAGAATTATGACAATTTTCAGAAAAGTTTTTTAAAATGTAGCGCCCTACTATGGCTAAAGAAAATCCAACAAATAAAATAGCCATCTTCAACTTACCGGAAAACATCAGCACCAGTGAATACACATTTATATACACTCAGGTTTGTGCCTTCGCCATCTGGTGGCAAAGCACGATCATAGCATGTCCACAGAGCTGAGAAAGTTTTTGGACCCTATCTATTTGTTTGAAAATGGGGATTCTAAATAAGTAAGATGGTTGAGAAAGTTTCCGTTTTTCAATGTTTGTTGATAATACCATCAGTTATATATACACATCATTTGGAGAGCTTCTATTTTGTAAATAGGTGATACTTATTGTTTACTGCTGCTACTTGTTTTAATGTATCATCTTGTAATTATATTGTACAGAACAACATTGCATTGCATCGTATCTGAGTGTTGTGGCACAAAAATATCCGACATGCTCTTTTCAGATAGTTGACTATGCATCTAGTCATAGGCTTGAGCAAAAGGCTGTCCCACCTTATTCCAGTCATAGGTGGGCACATTGATTTATCTTACCCAAATTTAAACCTCTGCAGCAGATTTGAGTCCATCTGACCTCACCAATCTAATCTTCCTTTAAGGTTTAAAAAAAAAAAGGGGGGGGGGGCACTTCTTGGGCACCGTTCATCTTTTCTTAGAAGAGACATCTTCATAGCCCGGGATCCATGAATCTTCTTTGTAAACTATGAAGAACACGAGATGCAGAGCTTAGGTGAAGTTGATTACTTCTGAGATCATATACCTTATATCATAGACAGCCAAAGCACAGACAGCAAAAACCTCACATCTTGTCCTTCAAACTGGGGAATCCAAGCCAGTGAGTGTAATTATAACCCGGTTACTTTCTCATGTATCCTGAAATATTGGAGCTGAGAAAGATATCTGAGCCATATTACATACTAAGATCAAATTAAAAAAAAAAAAGTACTTCTCTTTTTCTTTTTTCTAACTCTTACATTGTGTAGGAGGGAATTTACTAGTTACAGTGGTTAGTAGGAAATTTGCATTTTCCTGGGCTTAGAAATTAGTGGTTGAAAGATCTATTTCCCATCTCTAGTTCCTTTGCTATGAAGGATGGCCATTCATTTTCTTACACCCACTACTTAATCCTGCCTGCTATAACACTGGATTTCAACACAGGTGGAGTTGCTTGCTTTCTCAACTGGGAAGTAACATCTGTGTTCACTTTGGAAGTTCTTGTATGTTCCAAGCATAAGTTGCTATGTAATTGCTTGCAAGTTTTTTGGGTTTTTTTTCCCAGTAACGACTGGATTATTTACCAGATTTGCTTATAGACCCTTGATCTCCAGATGTCTATACACACATATAGAAGCTCCATCGTTAACCAGACGAAAGCCTGTTCAGATCTCCTTCTTTTTCAGAGCACTGGGTATTACCAAGAGTGGAATAAATCCAAATCTTCTCAACATTTTGGAAAGAGACCACCTCTGTTATACAAAACAGAAATAACAGCGATAACGTCTGTTTCTATTTAAAAGTAGACTGAAATTTAGCAAAACATCATTTCAGGACAATGTGGAACTAGAATGTTACAGTCTAGGAATCCTAGAATAGCCTCATTTTCACACGTGTTCTTTGTGGCTTGTGTGTCCAATTTATTGATAGAATTGATACAGCAGCAGCAGATTGTAGTGATGTGTTGTTCTGTGCAAACAAATTGCAGTTACTTACCTTTGGTTTAATAAAGACATGATAAGTGAAAATGGATATGAATTTAACTCTTTTCATAGTCGTGGAGTTTAAGTGCAGTTGAGATCTACTCTGGAATATCATTGTAATCCCATGCAGACAAATGCATTTGAAACCTTAATTTCCCCAAAGATGCTGACCATCCATTTCTGTCTTCACAGGTAACTTTGTATATCCTGCACACCTTCAAAAGTCAGCTCAGGAATTCATACGTCCATGTACCTACTAGTCAGACAGTCAGTTTGTTATGAGTGTGAATGGAGCTTGGTTTGGTGCAAAAAGGGGCAGAATTAATCAAAGAATGTTTTCTATTAGACATTTGTCTAGTAGAATGCCATCAAGTTGACTGGAAAGAGTTGGAATCCAACCAGTGGACTTTAATATCCTTTTCTGAATTAAAAAAAATATTAGTATCACAGTTATAAATATGGCAGTGAAGGAATAGTTGGTTTATTTGTAATAAATCTGGAGTAGCTCTACATGCATATGCCTGCTTATGGAATTCATCTCACCTAGAGATATACCTTTAAGCATGCCTTCGTTTCTGTCTTCCATCTTAGTTTCTTCTCAATAGGGAGGGGGAGGAAAAAAAAAGTAACAGGTATTTTTACGGAATGGTTCATGTGAGTATCTTAGACATCTGCTACATGATGAGATGAGTTATGCCATAGAAGTGCCCATTTTTTCCTTCCTTTTCCCTATTCAGGATGTGTAGAATGATAAGCTCAGGAGGCTGCAGCCAGGGCCTGTCCCTCTGGCCCTGAGCCAGGTGGGCAGAGAAGACCTAGAGATGGTAGCCGAGTTCAGCCAAGAGTCCGGATGACCAGGAGAGTTCATGGTGATGAAGCAGGTATGAGGTCAAGCTGAGAAGTCAGCCTGCGGGTCAGAGTCAGGATCAGGCCTGGTGAGGGTAACCAGGGACAGAGAGAGTCCAGTGCCTACTGGGCAGGCCCAAAGTGACAAGATAGGTCCAGGGTCAAGCTGGGAAGTCAGTCCACAGAGTCTTGTAGGCTCCAGAGCAATGGAGTCTGCACGCTGAGCTGAGCTGAGCTGAGCTGAGCTGAGCTGGAGATCAGTGCTCCTCTAGGGTAGCTCAGACAGAAACTGAAGGCCCAGGGTTGAGCTTAAATGGGGCTCCTGGGCCCATGGGCAGGAGGTGCAAGTGGATGCCTCAGGCGAGGATGATCAGGCCCATTAAGGCCTATTAGTGCCCTCAGACCCTGGAAACAGTAGTAACTGAAATGCTCACTAGCATATGTAATTTTGATTTAAGAATTCAAAGAACTGGGAAATGTTACTACCTCTTTAAGATCTGTCAGAGACTATTTCTTCTGTTTCCAGTCTCATTTAGCCTACTTCCCACTAACAGCTCTTGAACATTGATACCTATGTATTTCCCATTATTAGACTGTGACTTAGTGGCATTCATAGTGCTCCAGCTTCACACTGGAACAATCTAGGTAGATAATGTATGTTACAGCTGGTTTGGGATAACACAGACAAGTGATTCCATTTCAGAATGGCATGTTGGATGAAATCAGTATTGTCCTCGTTGACCAAAGGAAGTATGCTGGTCACCGCTAGCGGGAGCATATGATCATGATCGGTTTTTGCCAGTTGTTCTCCAGAGTGTATCAAGACAAGCTTGCTTACCTAATGTGAACAAAAATCTGAGCAAAACGGCAGCAGAAAATTACACCACAGTAGCTGAGTTCCTCCTCCTAGATCTAATCAACAAGGCAGAAGCACAGCCCACTCTCATTGTAATGCTTTTAATTATTTACCTGATGACTGTAGTTGGAAATCTGGGCTTGACCGCATTAATAAGGATCGTCTCCCCAAACCACCCTCCCAAATAGCTTTCCCTTAGCCATTTGGCAGTCTTAGAGCTCTGCTGCTCAGGCATCACCCCCAGGACAGTGGCCAGTCTCTTAGCAGAGAGCAAAGCTGTCTCGTTTGGTGGCTGTGCTGCCCAGATGTATTGTTTCTCTACATTTTGCACCAACGAATGTTTCATTCTGGCTGTGATGGCATATGACCAGCTGGAAACCACTGCTATGCAAAGCCGTCATGTCATGAAGCCTCAGCATCCAGCTGTGACTTGGTTCTTATTCTTGTGGGTCTCTAATCTCAATGATACACAGCAGCTGTGCCTTTTGGGTGTCCTTCTGCCATTCCAGCATCACCAGTCACTTCTGTGGTGTGGTACCCCTGATCTGTGGTATCTCCTGCTCTGACATCGGGGTTAACAAGATCATCCTCGCAGCATTTTGCATCTTAGCTGACATCTTCGTCATACTGCAGGTACACATTTTGCTACATCTACATCATCTCTGCCATCCTGGGGTGTCACTCCAGCGAGGGAAGGCACAAAGCCTTCTCCACCTGTGCATCCTGTGCACTTGATAGTTTTTGCCATATCCTTTGGCACTCCAGCTACACACCCCACAGCTCTGGCTCCTTGCCTGACCAAGACCAGGTGATATCTGTGTTTTATACAATGGTAAGCCCCACAGTCTACAGCTTGAGGACCAAGGAGGTCCTCAAAATGAGGCACTGAACAGACTGTTACATGGAGAAAATTGTTTGTCAGTCAATAAAACCTCCAAAGGAGTTGGAACAGGTGCTGTTGAAGGGTAACACTAGGAGAGGTTGCAAAATTGTGGCTGCTGAGGTGTCATAAGGCTGGCTACAGAGTTCAAGGAGACCCTACAGTAGAACAGGTAGTGTGAATAGTAGGGGACAATGTATGGTGACAACTTGTATTGGGAGAGGTTTTGAGGTCAGAAGAGGACACTCGGTAGTGGTGAGTGTGCTAAGGGAGGTTCTGCAGTGACAGTGGACCCTTGGGGAATGAGAAGCTGTGTTGAGGGAGGTTGTGAAATCAGCAGCAGGCATTAGGGAAGAGGACTGACAATTTCTCAATCTGTGTGACCCTGAGCAGCAGTAGAGCATCTTCTGCAAGGTCTGTGAAACTAGAGCTGCTCATGGATGCAGCTGGGAAGCAAAGCATCAGTGCAAGAGTCAAGCTATAACTTTGGACAGACAGTTCTTGTGTTCTTTATATCGTGAGACTGTCTGAAGAAGGGAGAAGTAGTGAAAAAGCATTACCATTGCATGCCAAACATTGGTAAATTCCCATTTTTGATGGTCCCTGGCTCATCTCTCTGGGACAGCAGCACCAACCCAGTCATTTACTTCCTGGGCAGGAGCAGCCGTCACCACCGGCTCCATGGCTCTGGGAAAGTCACCTTCCGACAAGCGTTTGCAGAGAAAGCAACATGTGGAGAAGGAAGCCGAGTGCCCAGAGACACTGCTGCAGAGACTGCTGTATAAATCCCTGCTGGCGAGGAGGTGTGGGAGAGTGGGGCAGCCTGCAGAGGGGACTGAGGGGAGGTGGGCAGCAGTGCTCAGCCCCCAGCGGAGCCAGGGCATCTCCACTGCGGTGGGAGCAGCTCAGCTGGTGATGTGCCCCTTCCGAGCAGGGCTGTGCTGGGGACCAGGGAGCTGGGTGAGAGCAATCCTTGTGTGCACACCATGCCAGTGCCTCTTCTCATTACGTGGTCTCCCTTGTGGAAGGGGACATAGTGCACAGAGCATGGCTAAGCAGAGCATGCAGAGTGCGGGGAGGAAGAGTGACCCAGGATGCTGGGCATGTCTTTGGGACCCTGAACCTTACAGGGAGTCTTTTCCCTCACTTTGACTTGAGGCCAAGCCTGCAGGACTCCAGTGCGTTCTGGCAGCTCCTGGGAGGCCATTCTCAGCAGGGATGAGTTTCATCCTGGCTGTTTTGGGCTTGTATAGAAACATCCTTGAGGTCTGAACACCTAGGGGACCATTCAGCTGGTGCCACGGCTGCTCTGGTCAACACACAGGGGTCCTGGAGTGATGCGTGGTGCTTCTGTGTGTGTAGAGAAGAGCACCAATTCCTCACCTACACCCTGAGCCTCTCCATCGCTGTCCCCAGAGGACATCTCAACTCATCTCTCCCAGCTTTCGCCCAAGATGGCCATCTCCAGATGAGTTAGTTGCCCTAGGCTGCCTGTACAGGCAGTGGAGAGAAAGGTGCTTGTAAGGAGCTTTTCCCTTCCCTATGTGGCTGCAGCACACAGCTCCTGCTGAGCCATCAGCCACCCTCCTGTCCCTGTGCCAAATCTCTTCCCCACCACCGTCTCGCCCCACACTGGGGATGCCTCGCTCCCCTTACGCAGTGCCATGCAAGGCCTCTCACCCTAGTGCTTCTGAGAAAGCTTTCAGCTCCCAGCCACAGCACCTTATCTCACTGTCTTCCCAGTAGCTGCTGGGAGGGTCACCTCTCTTCCTGGCACTGGCACTTGCCTGTTGCTGCAGGGCTGAAAGGGCATTTCTCTGCCTCTCCATCCAGCTCTCCAGACTTTCTATTTTTTTTTTTTGGCTCCTGCCCTCAATCCTTCCCTCCTTTGTTTCTCCCTTACTCTTTCTGGGTTGGCTGGTGCGTGGATCTGATTAACACTAAAACAGTTTGTGAGCAAGTGAAGGGCTGGATTTAAAAGGAATGGATCTAAATCTGATTTTTTGAAATTAAGTTGAAGGCAGAGAAAGAAGGGAAAATGTCTGCACCAGAACATTCAAAGAACTAACAGGGGTCAAAACTTTTCTTTTTTGTTTGTTTTAATTCTATGGAGTAGCAGTATTCCTGAAGCCATTTCATGTCAGTTAACGAGGTTTGGAGAAGCCCTTTAATGGTTGATTACAATATTGCTTTAGCAGAGATTTCATTAGAAACCATGATACCTCTCTGCTGTCCTCCTTCGTTTGTTTCATTTCATAGGTTCACCTTTGACTGCAGCTGCTCAGGTTAAGAAGGATAGGGCCCATCATGACAGTGAGATTTGTCTGCCCTAAGTTATTTTGTTTAAAAGCTAGGTGTCTATTTCACACCTAATCGCATCCTAAAATCAGTTCTGAGGTAGATCAGATGCATCTGCTTCCAGAGACATTCATTTTTTTTCCACAGAAGAGCCTAGAGTGATTAAGGGTTAAACTCGCTGACTTCCATCGGCATTAAATAGGTGACTTCCTCCCTCAGTTTCCCAATTCGTAAATGAAGGATTTTTTTTGACTGACTTGGTAATTCACTGACCTCTGTTAAAACATGCAAATTCTTGCAAAGAGGCTTTACTCACTGGATTTCCAGTGATGAAATTTCTGGTGAGATAGGACTTGGAGGGTCATCAAGAGGTCACCCAGGACATCTTCTGTCCCTATAAAAACTTAATCGTAACCACTCCTGAGAGAAATGAGCCCAAGCTGTCCTTAAAAGACTCCTGTGATTTGAATTCTTTACCGTCCCTGGAGGATGGTGACTCTTCCTACAGCTTGAGGTTTCTTTTTTTTTTTTTCTTTAATGAAGATTTCTCTTTTACATGTTTTTTGGAATACACAGAAATTAAAAAAGGAGAGAAAATATCTAGATTACAAATGGACTGTTTTAGCATTCACAATGCTAGGAAGCCAGAGCAGTGGACCTAATGGCCCTTTACACATGGGAAATCCATACAACTATCAGCTTGGAGTAAGGAAGAACTCCGAGAAGCGTTAGCTGGATAGGTCCATGCATATGCTTGTCCAGTTGAATACTCAGCTACTCCTTTGACTGTTATTTCTTGTGGAGAAACCCTGAAATGCCTTTGTGATATCATTATAAAAGCACTGACTGACAACTGTTTCTTTAAAATATATTTACTTAAACTTTTCAGTCAAGACAGAACTCATGCTCCTCCTTTGCCTCTTTCTTTCACACCTTCCCTTCACCAAGCCTCCACCCCTCCCTCCTCCAGCCCCAAGAGCCCTTCAGGTGGAAGATTTCCTGGGAGAGGATTAAAGATTGGTACTTAAATGGTTTTCTTCTCAGCCCTTTTTGCAGCTGCTGGGGTATGAAAGCATCATTCAGCACACCCAGGTCACATCATCCACACAGCCTATTAAACCACTTCTCACATAGGCAGGAAACATCAAGATACACTTGTGACACACGAAAGCAAGTAATACATTAGGTGGGATTGGATTATACACTAACAGCCACCTCCTAAGCAAGTTTTGGAAGCTTTCCAGAAGCCATTCTGTGTTCTTTAAAGGTGCTGTGCTCTAACACATTCATACCAGGGAAGACAGAAGTTGAGGAGATAAAGTTGTACAGCCCTTACACAAAATATTAGATCTCTAAACACAGGCGAGGTAAGTTTTGCAGCTTCTCTGGCTTCTCGCTTTGCTGCGCTTTGCTTTGCTTTCCTCTTCCTTTTCCTTTCTTCTTGCACAAATGTGAAAATACAGAAAGAAACTTCCACTGAAGTTATCAACTGTCTCTAGTTATCTTTGGCTAGAATCATATACAGAGCTAGTTCTACAGCCGCAGATTAGATTGCTTCGATATTATTCTTTTGTTTCCCATAACCACCTGAGATTTTAGGGAAGAATGCATGCAGTAAGGAGATGGTGCGATTTCTCACCCTTTTTGAGGTGTTAAGAGTACACATGAGATTCATTTTATTTTGCAGCTGATTGCATTATGTCATATACCTCAGGTCTACCCCTGCAAAGGCACTTGAAGAGATAAGCCATAACTGGTGGCAATCCTCTACTGAATTAGTCATTCTAGTAATCCTCTTGGAGTCAACAGTAAGAAACGGGTACCTGCAGCACATGATTCATCACATCTACAAGTAGACTGGTCAGGTGTAATATGCCTAGCTTAGGTACAGGTGCCTACATGACTTAAGTCGATGAGATGAGATCAGACAGATGGGTAGTTTGTTTAAATGCAGTTTGGTGGTGATGGAAAGGACCTTATCAAGCAAGATACATAGTCAAGCTGTCTGAATTGTGAATCGGTCCTTTTGTAGATGCACACCTTGTTTTTAGCTCAGGAATTTGCCATCTGCTGGTATTCGGGCATATAGTTTCCCCTGACCATTTCTCTCTTGGTCACTCCTTTCCGGCTGCCTAAATATGGCCCTGCGATTGCTGTGGTATGCTTCCAGTCATGCTCTGGCTTGGATGGAGCCCAGCTATTTCTTTTCGACTGGGTACTGCACAGCCATAAAGGTGTGCTCATTTCATCCCTGTCATTTATTTTGTTGAGAAGTCTACGTCGTTGCTCAGTAGAAGGAAGAGGGGTAGAAAGGATCACGACTTGGTAAGATGAGGGAGAAACTGACCTCACGTTGTTCTTACTGATCCTTCTCCTTGTAGAAATATCTGAAAGGGAACCATCCGTGTAAATTTTACCCTTCTGCTTGAAAAACTTTCATCTAGTGTAAGTACAACTGTAAGCATAGGAAAAGTCCCTACCTTTGCCCACTTCCTCTCTCGGCTTCACTTTGTGGGTTTGAAAGTAATCTTGGGTTTTCTCAGTTTCAGTGTTTCCTGTGGATGCTTGATCACTTCGTGCCTGCACGAGAATTTCTGATTATGCTGCAGATTGAAGTAGTTGGTAGATAACTTGGATTAACTGAATCATTCCACCGATTTGCTCACAGATCACCAACACAAATGAGAAGACCTGGTTGTGGTGTAATTCTGCAGGACTTAAAATGGTGCATTTTAACACCAGCTGACGGGGAATGTTTTGATACTAGAAGGAAGCCCATACAGTGGATATTTTTATTAAAAGAGTGCCCGCTTTTGGCTGACCTTAAACTCTCTGTGAAGAGTTTAATCTGGTGGTTCCCAGACTTCTTTGACCAAGGGAATTCTGGTGGTCTGGGTGCATAAAGGCAAGGTAGAAACATTACATTCTTTTTAAAGATGTGGGCTACTCATTTATTAGTGACACGTAATGCTCGATGGGTTGTAGCTGGAATACAGGGTGAACCAAAGAAGTCCCATGTTTATGCTGGAATGTGACCTTGTCTCGAATGAGAAACTGTATGGATGTAGACATGCCTAGGGACAAGGAGCTCAGCCATAACCTAAAAAAGGTGGATGGCATTACAAAAAGCTCTGAGCTACTTTCAGGGACCAAAAGGGATTATTCTCTAAAGGTCATTCTAACCTGGTGGTGCTAATTTACTTAAGCTCCTCATAGTGAGTGGAGGAAAAAAGGGTTCTGCAAAGGACCCTAATTTAGTCATTCTGAATCAGCCTATAGAGAGACTTATACTGGCTGTTGAAGGAGTTTAGTTAGATTAGCTTCATTAAGCTAAGTTAACCCTTGAAAGGATCACGCAGAGCGTATCAAAAATCACACTAGGTAAAATCAGTACAATGCTGGGACAGAAGATCTCACAAGAGTCTTTCATTCTTCCTTCCTCTGATAGAAACAATGCTGAGATTTAGAACAATGTGAAATACTACATTAAGTCATATGTGCAATTTTTTTCCCCTCCATGACAGATAACCTTCCCAGAACTCATTTTTCAGCCTGTGACATTTCATATTTACGTTTCAAAATGTATATACACAAGAGAGTTCTTTTCTCTGCATGTGGGTACATTTCCCTTCTAAACAAGAATTCAAAGATCATGTGTACTTATAAAGCAAATCATCATTCTGAGCAATATTTCCAGCTATTCTTAAAGACACCCATTTTACAAAGATTGCTGTCAGGGACTTTGTCTCCCCTGAGGGCAAACATGCTGCATTATCTGCCTTGTAGTGCCCAAGGTGAACACTCTGGCCTTGTCCTTGGTGCATGGAAGGCTATCAGCCGTGGAGACAATCCTTCAAAATCCTGGAGGATCAGGATTAAGGAACATATCACAGAGTGCACCTATCTCCGTGCCACCAAAGCCATGGCAGAAGCTTTGTACTGTGGAGAATTAAATAGCTGTGAAAAAATACATGACAGAAACTAAACACTTCATAAACTTAATACTAATGCTATATTTTTCTTGGTTTGTATCCACTTCTGATATAGAATTCATTACTAATAATGAAAAAATGCTGATGAATCATGTGTCTGTCTTTGTTTTCCCAGGTGTATAAGCTGTATATTGCATATTGGCACCCGACTGATCAACATGGAGAATGTAAGCAGTGTGAAGGAATTCATTCTTCTGGGCCTTTCAAAGAACCAAGGGGTGCAGAAAATATGTTTTGTGGTGTTTTTGTTCTTCTATATTGTTATTGTGGCAGGAAATCTGCTCATCGTTGTCACTGTAATTAGCAGTCAACGTCTGAACTCCCCCATGTATTTCTTTCTCTGCCACCTGTCCATCGCAGATATTTGCTTCTCTTCTGTCACAGCTCCCAAAATGATTGCTGACTTCCTTGTCGAAAAGAAAACCATTTCCTTTGGGGGTTGCATGGCACAGCTATTCATGGGACATTTCTTCGGCGGCGCTGAGATCTTCATCCTCACAGTGATGGCCTATGATCGCTACTTTGCCATATGCAGACCCCTGCACTACACCACCCTTGTGACCAGGCGTGTGTGTGGCTGGATGGCAATGGGTTCATGGGCGGGGGGCTTTGTGCACTCCCTGGTGCAGACCCTTGTAACTGTTAGCCTCCCTTTTTGCGGCCCCAACAAAATTGACCACTACTTCTGTGATGTCCACCCCCTACTACAACTGGCCTGTACCGACACCTATGTTGCGGGCATCACTGTTGTTGCCAATAGTGGAATGATTTCTGTGGTCTCTTTCTTCATCCTGGTCACGTCCTACATTGTCATTTTGTTATCCTTGAAAAAGCGAACGTCCGAAGGGCGGTACAAAGCCCTCTCCACCTGTGGGTCCCACATTACTGTGGTGATTCTCTTCTTTGGGCCATGCACATTCACCTACATACGCCCATCCAGCAGTCTCTCAGAGGACAAGAGGGTAGCTGTGTTTTACACTATCATCACACCCCTGCTGAACCCACTCATCTACACACTGAGAAATGAGGAGATGAAAAGTGCCATGAGAAAACTGTGGAATAGAAAAGTTTGGAGAGAAAAGGGTGAGGTGTAGAATTGTGGTAACATTTTCTCAGGAGCTGAGAAAATCAAGTCTCTCTCACTATAATTCCATTTTGGAAAATTTACTGAAAGCTCCCTTTTGAAGAAAAGCTTGGTTTTAGCTGTTGCAGTAATTAGGAAGACACTGAAAGTTCATGTTTTGATTGGAATGGCATTGTAAACTCTGTGACTAGCAGGGATTCCCTTTATGTTCTCTTTCTGAATAGCACAGGCCCAGGACTGGGGCTTCCAAGCACTGCTGAGACACCAGCAAATAAATAAATAAATGAATGCTATCAAAAATATTAAAATGTGTTCCAGGCAGAGCATCCCATTAGTCCAAGCTCTCCCAGGTGTAAACTTTCCATCAGACAAACTCCATCTACTCTGTAATCTACTCAGCTAGGAAACAATGGCCCAGGGTGTCTGCAAGGCTGTTGGTCACCTGCTGCTGGAAGCAATTGTGCCAAAGGCTTCCTTCCCCTTTACTTTGGAGTAAATGCCTTCTTAGGAGTACTGCATTGTCATATGCTGAATCCATGGGTTAGCAATTAAACTGCTGATATTAGATGCTGGCTGGGTCATTTGCTGATGCAGATGATATGAGGAGAAGCTTCTGCCCCTCCCATTCCAGTGCAGCAACTCTCTTCCTTTCTGCATTAGTTCACCTATCACTAATGCCCTCCTTCCTAACCATCCCCTCTGCCCTTCATCTCTGCCTCAGATTTTGCATTTTACTGTTTAGGCTAATAGAGAATCAAAGATCCAAGTGAAAGATAAATTGCTCACTGTAGGAAATTGTCATCACCAAAGAAAGCATTGGGGGGCACAATTTTATGTGTCAATGAAAAAAAGAGTTATTTGGGAATAATTCCTGTATGCAGGATAACTCCTAGCCCAACAGGGCACATCTACAGGCCCAGGCAAAGGAAGAAACATGTATTCCAAGGGAATAGCTGGAGCAGCTACTACTGCAGGAGGGAAGAGAAGAAATGTGAAGATGGAAGATTAAATCATCTCAGAGGCAGCCAAAGCTGCCACAGGGAGGTTAGTTCTAGCAGCTAAGGTTCTCCACAAGGCCAAAGGAGCCACGAGGAGCCACGGGACCCTGACTCCTACCTTGCCAGGAGGAAAAGAGCAAATCAGCTGCGTGAGGGAGAAAGACATCTGTGTAATGCACTCTGAAAGTAACTAAAGCACTTTCTTTTTTCTTCCTTCACTTCACGTTCCCTATAAACACTTGTTTGCACTTGTGTTGCACCTTAACATGGCTTAAGTGAGATTCAAGATAAGAAGGTGTTCCCTGCACAGGAGAGCGGCAGATCTACGGACCAAACCCTGGGACAATGTCGGAAATGCTCTGGTTTCCCGAATGTCCTCTGCTCTATGCAGGGGGTGGCAGAGTGGGTTCCCATTTCACAGGCACGCACCAGTACACTGCGGACATCTCAGTGTCTTCTCCTCACCGTGGTGGGTTATGCGGATGGCAGCCAGCAGGACGGAACTGGGATAAATCCTGATTCTCAAGGCTTAGAGGGATAGTGTCCCTCAGGCCTGGGCCAGCATGTCCCTCACCCAGCATTCACACTCTGTGGACACAGCTAAGGTGGGACCATCCCCACCTATTTGTAGCAGTCTAAATTCTTCATGCAATGAAGGACAGTTGTCTAGCTCAGCACCATTGTCAACAGAGAGGGACAGGCGCCTTCAGAGGTTGGTCTGTCTCACCCGGGGTGGGGCAGGTAGAAAGACAGATGGGGCCCACTGACCCCCTTCATACTGCAACTGCTGAGGGGTTAGGGCACACGGCCAGTTCAAGCTAAGGCTTATAATTTTAAAATGTTGGGTTTTTTTTTTTTAATGTTTTGGGGAAGAACGCCATGATTTTTCTGATTTCTCTTCCGGCTGCTCGATGCTAGCAGGCAACAGCGGGACCATAGTTTATGGAAGGCGTCAACAACAACGACAACATTCGATTCCTCTACTCGTTGGCCCATATTCTTATAATGACTTAATATGAGGACTAACCAGCTGCTTCTATATTTTGCATTGCCTGAGTAAAAATACCTGGCAAGTAGTGAGGCCTGACCACAAACATTTTTAAAGTCTTGAAATAATTTCCTCATTCCTCTTGTTATTGCCCCCTGTGGTGTCTCAAACTTTTCTCCTTTGTTGCTGCTCAGTTTCCTCCCAAAAGAAGACACAATCTCCTGTCCTTCCAAGGTTATTCATCCCGCCCAACCATTTCTAAGTGGAACATCATAAATAACTGAGGATGCACAAAGATGAAAACAAACCAAATGGATACTCTCTATCCTGGTAGTCCATGCCCCCGCGCCCCTGTTAAAGGGCTTAGCAAGTAGAGCTGGAATGAAAAAGTCAGGATTTTTCTATCATAGGGTGTGAGGCATCGTCAAATCCCTTACGCCGTAAAGCAACCTCATCAGGGTGAACATGACTGTGGTCGGTGTGGTCTGTTTTGGCAACTATGGAGATAGATGGAGAAAGAGGGAGATCAAAAAGGAAGATGTTTTTGTTGGTTGATCTTGTGTTTGATATCATTGCTGAAGTAGCTGATCTAGTCCTAGTTTGACACAGTTGTCCACAAATCACTTCTCTAAGATTCCACTGCTCTACTTTGTTTTCCAAAACAGGATAGTTACAGACAGATGTATTTAGGATAAACTCCTCTATGTCTAGGAAGCATTCAAACAATGTAATGCTGGGTTTATGGAAAGCCTGTAAATAAGCTTTGAGCACTCCAGAAATCACTGTTATAGCTCAGTGCACATGGGGTTCAAAAGAAAGTGGTGCCCACAGACATCCACAACAGGCTTTTTTTGATGGAAAGGACATTTTTGTTTGTCTCAAATGAGGACTGGATCCATGCACATGTCATTTGGGAGCTATGTCTCTCTTCCACTTCTAATTAAAACAACTCACTTAAAAGAGTAGAAATTTAATTTTCTCTCCGTTATTATTACCAGATGTCTAAGTGCTAACAGTCATATAGCACAGTTATGATATTTATTTATGCTGCAAACATGCAATGGTAAGAGCAAGTTAATAAGAAATAAGAAAGCATATGTGAAATATTGGCTTAGAAGGGAAAAAATATCTGAGACGTGTAAGAGTCATCTTTACTCAAAAATGTTTGATTGCAAGGGCAATGTGAACACAAAATCTTGCAAATGGTCAGCCATGACTTTGATTTTAAATAGAAATGTTTCCAAAAGAAGCACATAGCTAATACTAAATGAAGTCCATTTATCTGGACAGCATTGGAAAGCAAGCAAGAAAGCAAGCAAACCCCCACACAATGTGACATGGTCTAGGTGATCACGCTCCAGAGTCACCCTGTAGAGACTACTCTAATAGCTGTCCAAAATACATATTTTAGCTCCCTGTCCACTGATTCTTTCTGACAAAGAAAACTTCACATGCCTCTGGGATCTCATTGCTTCTGGTAAGCTTGTGCTTCTGCTGTGCAATTTACTTGAAATATTTCTGCCACAACTTCCCCATCTGGGGAGAGAGAGAGAGAGAGAGAGAGAGAGAGAGAGAGAGAGAGAGAGTTGTTCTTGCAGATGCTCTTGGAAGTTGTTTTTACAGAATGAGAAACGGAGCTAGACATTCAGGCTGTCTGTTTCATCCTCTGTAGTTTTCAGCCCTGGCAGAGATGTGGACTGCTCTCGTGACACATAAGAAGCAGTTTGGAGCCGAGAGGTTTTGATGAAACCGCCTGAAGTGGTCCGAGAAGGTCATCAGAGGAGAATAGAAGGAAATCCTGCCTTTGAAAAGAGGCATTACTGTTGAGTGACTTTTGTGAGGTGCATTTTATGAAGTAGAAAGAACTCAAAATTTTTTACCCTTTGTTTTAATTGGTGTCTTCTTTGCTTATTTTTCAGTTATATGCCATTTCCAGAAATATCTGTCAAAAGGAAGTTTCTGGTGTTACAGAGTCAAGGAGTCAATAGGTAGCTGCAGCACTGCCTATGTACTCAATCTTAACTTGTCCCCTCTAGCTGTACACATCGTGGCAACAATGCTCTTAACATACACGCTTTGGGCCTCCCCACACTGCTTTCCCTCTGCCCATGGAGTGGCATGGAGATAGGACTGGAGACACGAAAGAATATTTCCTCTGCTGCTAAAGTTGGAGGATGGAAGAGGCAGAGATCTCGTGAGAAAGAACTGATTGACCTGTGATTGTGGAACAGGATTAAGAGCCCAAAGGACTTGCTGGTATTGTGGACATTGTTATGCAGCTCTTGCCGTCTATCTTTCCAATGTAGAAACTGAACACTAGTGATACTTGCGTACTGCACTAGAGTGCAGCAAAGGTGAATACAAGGGTGTTGGTGAGTAAAGGAGATTCAGCAGCAGTGTATTTATTACCCTGGTGGCATCACAGGTGTGTTTATGGGGGTTTCCATAGTCCAGAACTTGGCTGAGGTGTACAAAAACTTTACTGACACATCGTTAATGCAGATTATCTCCAGTATTCACCCATGTACTGTAGGAAAGGTGGTCTGAGGAAATACAAGCCTGCTCTTTTGGAGACTGAGGTCTCAACCCAGAAACTCATGAGCAATAACTGGAACCAATCCACGCAAGATGTAGCCCAGTACAGCACATATAGGACAATGACTCTCCTGCTTCAGGTTTCCTGGCATGCCTTGAACATGGTCTGATTTCACTTAGGGCGCCTTAAAGACAGTTTGTGCCTAAAGGCACATCTCTGCTAAACAGACATGAGGTAGGTGTCCACTTTACCTCCTCCAGAAGGATCTACTCTGATAGTTGAAGTGATGTTAATTAGCCAGCTGCCTTGTGTCATGATGTGAATACTGATGGTTGCGCAAAAATGCATGGACATTCTACCAGAGCCAGAGAGCACTAGTAAGGACTAGTTCTGTTGAATTCCTTCAGAGGGTTGAAAAAGAAGGTACGTTCACTGCTTGAGCAGAATTCCTTAGGGCATGACTAATGTGTTGAGACTCAAATCAAAACATGCACTATCCTTCTCAGTCAGTTTTTCATTTCCAAATCAACACTTCAAAAGTGGATGTTTAGGCAACCTAGTGACTAGTCTTCCTTTTTAAAAGGGGCAAAGATCAGAAATATGAATCTGGAGGATATTTCCACCAACTCCCTCAAATAAATAAACGGAGCTCGCTATTACACACTTCAGTAATACATTCTGAGTTAGATATCAACTGTCACTCCTTGAGAGAAGCATTGACTTTGAAAGGAAACTTTCCCCAAAAGGCAAAAAAGGGAATACATTGATATTGAACATACCAGTGATCAATATGGATGTGTACTGATAACACTGTGTTTCTAATGCCATCACAGGTGGCTTTATTCTGTGCTTCAGGTCCTGTCTACATGATGTAGATGAAGAACAAGAACACTGTGACGGAGTTTATCTTCCAGGGACTCACACAAGATGATGCATTAGCAAAAGTATGCTTCACATTCTTCTTAGTCTTCTATGCCACTATTATTCTTGGAAACCTGCTTATCATCGTCACTATACAGAACAGTCAACAGCTGGACTCTCCCACCCCATACTTCTTCCTGAGCTGCTTGTCCTTTGTAGATATCAGTTACTCTACTGTCACAGTTCCCAAACTCATTTATGACCTTCTTGCTGAAAAGAAGACCATCTCTTTTGTGGGCTGCATAGCACAGCTCTTTGGGGTCCATCTCAACCGTGGGGAGGCAAAGAGAAGTGTTCAGGAGGGACTTTTCAGGAATGTTGTTCTATTTTTAGCATGGCTGTTCAGAATAGAACTGAAACGAAATTCGAAGTTTTATGTAGCTCTCATCTTTCTTTGGAAATTGTCAGTCAAAAGGATGTGAGCATATTGTCACCAGTCAAACCCGAGCATTTGGGGTGGTATTGTGGCTTTTACCTTTAGACACCTTAGAGCTGTGTAAGTCTCAGTTCCAGGCTTCTCCTGGCATTAGGAGGAATAATTAAGTATTTTGAGAGGTTATGCTTTCCCACTAGCTCCTACGAGCTTCAGAGAGTGGTGTCTGCTCACGTTTCTACACAAAAAAAGTGATGGTGGTGCTAAGCTTCCAAGAGAAAGCAAATCCTTCGGAATGGCACAGCACAAGCAGGTTTCATCTCACATATATTGGTGTGCTGACATGAGGTGCCTCAACTTGAGAGAGCTGCTGAAGACAGCAAGAGACCTTTGAGGGGACTGAGATTCATTGCATGGTAAAATAGGAGCATGAGAGGAGCAGGATGCTGTACTAGGTGTCTGCCTTACAGTGAAGGGTGACATACACTGTACTAGGCTTTCCAAGGCTCCCAGGAACACTGATGGACACAGAGGTCGTTCCCCGATGCCAGGCATTAACTCCGATTTTCATCAGTCTGTGCCAACCTGGTGTCTCTGGGAACGCTTCATTTAAAGGAGCTCTGCTAACACCTTTCCAAGGCCTTGACCTTATGTCATAGCTGAGCTTTGTAATCTATCAGAGCAGCAATCCAAGCACGGTTAAATACCATAGTCAATGTTGGAGCCACATTCCAGTTCAATTATCAGGACATTTTTCACCGCTTTATTTAGAGACTGGATGAAGTTTCATACTTTGGCCAGTCGTCTGGTGCTTTACACTATAAAAGTCTAAGGAATAGGTATCTCAGTGGAAATATGGGGATCCAATATCTCTCCATACTCCATAAGATATAACCTAATTCCTAGCTGAACACTGAAAATTTCCCTAAAATTCTTAACAGTACTGTTCTTGATTCATTGAGTTTTCCTCAACTGTTTGCAGCAGGGAAACCCCCAAATGCCCCTAGGACCTCCTGACTCTAGGCAATGCTGTTCTACCGCAAATAGACTTACTTTAGCATTGCTGTCATGACAAGTGATTCAAGGCAGGGATTTTCCCAAATCTCCTCCTGGAACTGAGATTTGGGGAAGGAAAGAAGAGGAACAGGATTCTGGATGTTGGATCAGAAGGCTTTCTTAGAAAAGCAAACTGTAGATTTGAAGAGACAGCAGCTCTTTAACATTTTAAATTCCCTAATTTTGTCTGGGTTTCTCGAGGTGGAGACTAAGGGATAGGCGAATGCAGGACTTAGATGAATGCAGGGCTTATGAAAATCTGTTCTTTTTGATGATATTTGTCAGAAAGCATATTTAGGTTTGAGATTGTGATTCTTGATTGAAACATGCTGCCGGTTCTGCTGATGCTTAGCTCTAGATGGCTTTGACCATCTTAAACATCAGCGCAGAGAGACGTGTGCAGACATGACTCATTGCTGTGCAGGGAAGCTCTTTGATGACGATCTACCTGCCTTTTTCTGGAAGAGTAGTAGTGTACATTGCTCTTCCCAGAGACCTGTAAACATACACAGTAAAGTAAAATGATGCCTGTGATTTCTTTTCAAGCTATTTCCTTCCTTTGAGCTGGGAGTCCACTGAAAGAGACAATTTTGGACACCTCAGAAATCTGGTTTAAAAATCTCACATCTCTGTTCAAGATAAGAACAACGCAACATTGATACGTGTAAAAACTGTGAACTTCACATATCTGATGATACTTAATAATCAGAAACAAGAGATAAACCTTGAGCTTCAGCCTCTGCAGCAACAGAAAGATGACAACTAGCAGGACCAAAAGGCTACATTTTCACATTCTTTTTCCTGCATTTTAGGACCGTCAGGCCAGTGGGATAAGAGTGCATATAGTCCAAATGCTTTTACTATTCCGTGCATATTCTAATTTTAGCGTTACTGAGATAAACAGCTTCTGAGATAGTGATGGCCTTTAATCATCACTACTTGATCAAAATTCAGACTATAACATACTGAAGATAAGTTTTCTCCCCAGCCGTGTGTCTTTGGGCAAAAATAATGATGTTTCACAGTCATATCACCTCTCTGTAAAATATGCTGGCAGCAGTTTGAAAGAAAGAGACTTGTAAAATCCTTCTTTAGGGTGCCATAGATGATCATAGGGACACAATCTTTGCTAGAGTTATGCACAGCTTTAAGGAGAGGACGTCAGGGGAAATAACAGCCCTAACAGGCTTGCAGTGAAATGCAAAGGGAATCCGCAAGACCTCTTTCCATCCCCCTTTGACTGTAAACCTTATGCAGACGCAGGAACCTCTCTCCTGTCTGAGATTAATTCTGTCACTTTCAGCTCAATAAAGATGTCAACTCCTTCTGCCAACTGAGGGACAGCATTTGTAAACTCAGCCAGAAGCGATGAAACATCTACTAGTGATAGAACACCTATCCTTAGAGCTAGCTTAGTTGAATTGATAAAAGGATTCCAAAGCCTTTCCCAACTTTCTCATCTCCCAACTCAAAATCACATTGATGACAGACATGTAGTTGGCAAGTCACCATCTTATTTCAGCATTTTTTTTAAGTGAAACAACACTGCAGCTTGATTAACTTTCAAATTATGTCCAATGTCCTTAAAATAACCACCAATTCACTCAGTTGCCTCAAGTGGATTGCTGATATGTGGAGATGAAAAGCAGGAATAAGTTCTTGTTACTTTACAATGGTAGCAAAATTAGAAGTCAATCTTTTTTGCATTTCTGTAGTTTTTTCATGTTTCCAGGCAGAAGGGGAAAAAGGAGGTAGTAATGAGTGACAGAAGAGGGACATTTAACAGGAGAGGGACAGTTACTTTCCCTAGTGTTTGGGGGGCAAAAACATGGGTGTCTGTTCTCCAAGATTTCCTTTCCAGAACTTCAGGTTCTGTGTGTTGCACTGGAAGAGGCTACTCCTTTCAAATACTGAAGACATAGCAGAAATGGCCATAAATTCAAATCACATTGCTTTTCTCCTCTTGAATATCTCTGAAAGCTTTTTCTCATCTTGACAGACTGGTGGTTTTCCTACATGAGCAAACGTTCCTAAAAGAACAGAGAACTGCAATTCTGTGCCACGCACTCCTCAGGCAGGAGTCCTGTTTGTGCTTGGAACTTGCAAGTTAAAAGTCAGGATTCCTCCAGCTTTCAGCAGCAGAGGAACACAGTCTTTCAGGATAGAAGTTGCAGATACAACCAGTTAAAAGTCCACCTAAAATCACTTCTAACAATTAAGTACCTTTCTGAATCTCACCCTTGGAAGCTGATCAAATCTTCCTTGGAAGTCCTACTCTTTGTATCAAGGTTTTGATAAATTTTCCCCAAACAAAGTTCTCTTTCTAACAAGTCTGCTGAAGTTTCTCTAATATGACCTAAAACTCTCCTCAGAGCATCCTTCACCTCCTTATTCCTTAGGCTGTAGCTGATAAGATTCAGCACTGGAGTCACCACTGTAGAGAACAGAGAGGCCCATTTATCTCAGTCCAATGAGTAGCTGCATGTTGGGCTACCGCACATAAAAACGGTGCTCCCATAAAACAAGAAGAGAGCTCTCAGATGGGAAGCACAGGTGGAGAAGGCTTTGCATCTGCCCTTGGAGGAGTGGATCCTCAGGGTGGTGGAGATGAGGTAGATGGAGGAGATGAGAATTGCCAGAGATGTGAAGGTGCCACGAAACACACCAAAAATGTGAAGTACCGTCTCTTTGCTATAGGTGTCAGAGCATGAAAGCTGGATCCTAGGGGGATGTCACAGAAATAATGACCGATAACACCGAAGTCACAGAAAGAGAATGTGAAGGTGGAGATAGTTTGCGCAAGCGCGTGGACAAAGCCAATGAAAGAGGAGATGATTACCATCTGTGTACAGGCTTTTGAGGACATGACAGTTGCATGAAGGAGAGGGTTACAGAGAGCCACATGCAGTCATATGTCGTTACCGCCAGCAGGAGACACACAACACTAGCCATGAGGAGACAAGTGAATAGCTGTGCCACACAGGCACTGACTGAAATGGCTCTCCTCACTGCTGAAGAGTTCACCAGCAACCTTGGGAGATAGCTGAGGAGTAACAGAAATCCACAGAAGCCAAGTTACTGAGGGAAAGGTACACAGTGTGTGAAGCTGGGGGATCAACCTTCATCTACATGATCATTCCAAGATTCCCTATTAATGTGCTTAAAAAAAAGCAGGTTACCTTCACCTCTTGACTTTCTGTTAGTCCAGAGAGGATAAACTCAATGGCCACACAGTGATTCCTCTCAGGCATGTTGCTAGCACACTCATATTATCTCCCGAAAAGAAACTGGTTCAACACCTAGAAGTAATGGGAAACTGGCAACACACAATTGACTGTCTCAGTAGCCACAAGGAAGTACGGAGCATTTTCATCATATCTTCTGACTAAACTTCTTTAATTATGCATTGAAATGACTTGTGATACAAGGGAGTACTGTTCCTATTTTTCAGGTCAGATAAGAAAGCGCAGAAAGATAAAATAATTTATTCAAAAGGCAACAGCAGCACTGTGAAGCACAAGTCCTAGTCTGGCACTACAATGGTTTTCGTGTGCCCTCTTTGTCCTTTTTTAAGGAAAAAAGTCTGCTTTTCTTGAGGACATCTATGGAGCACTCTTCTCCCCTCACTCGTGGCCACGGTTGGGTGTACAGTATCATCCAAATGGCCCACTCCAAGGGCAACGGCCTGCTTGTTCCTGAAGATACGTGGTCTTGACACGAGTTCAGACATCATTCTTCCTGTATTGCAATCACCAATACATTTTTTGCCTATTAGCTAACTCCCCCGGGCATTGGTAGCAGGGTAGTTAGAGCTCAGTATAGGCCACAAAACCGTTAACAGGGCAAAGCAGCCCCTGTTCAGCCTTGCTGAAATAGGAATATAATGGTTAGGCTGCAGCTGTGCCAACTTGCTAAGACCTGCCTTAATTACATGGACCTCCACCAGCCTGACCTTTGGGACTGCAACTTGTAAACATACAAATAACAAATCCTCATCCTGGCAGAAGAAAGTAAGAGTTTCCTCTCTTGAAAGAAATGGCGGCAAGCACTAAATGGCAACAGCAGCAGGAAAACTCAGCTTTGCATCTTCCCAAAGAGGAGGAGATACCACAAGATCCTCCAGGTTTGGCTGAGAAAGGATTTCTCATTTGCTTGCATCCCTGTTGTCAAGGAAAAGTGGCCATTTTCTGCTCAGGAATAAGTTTGCAGAACTATGCAATTCAGTACTGCCTTTAGAGCAACAGCTCATTCTTTTCCCTATATGTTGCAGCTGACCTGCAGCCTGGGCGTTGTGAAACATTAGTGGAGTGACACACTGAGAAACAACTTCGATATGAAATGTGATATTCTAACACTCAGCTTGCCGCTTTGGAATTCTTTCTTCAGAAAAATGGTGTTACTGAAGTACTTGGTGTATTTATGACTCTTGATGCAGTTTAATGTCTGTAAATTAGATCTCCTGCAAGACACCAGGCCTTAATTAGGAGTCTCAGCAGATGCACTGTAATGAAGAATCTTTCTGTGAATTAATTTCCCCTACCCTTGGTTAGGGGTCTAGTCAACATCTATTCTGGGCTCCCCCTATAGACAAAGGAAGCAATATCTCCTTCAAAGGACAATTCATCCCATCTTAAGATAAGTGTGATAAGCAGAAGGAATCATCCTCTAAGGGTGTCTTTATTGTCATTGATTATAGGACATGCCCGTCTCATTCCCTGCCCTTACTACTTTTTACTAGTGAAACTGATGACATAAGTGTCCTAGCAAATTCAGTGAACCCTGGTCTGTCCCTATCAACTCACAAACAAAGCTTAACAAAGCTTTAGACTGCAAACTTTAATATAAATTCTTTTAATAATAATAAGACCATATTCATGTAAATAGCAGTACAGTGTAAGATATCAGAGGAATCAGTTCTGCTTATCTGACTCTGAAGAGCTGCAGTGCAACTCTGTGGAGTTGAAGTATGCCATCTGAATGTGAAACCATCTCTGTTACTAATTATGATCAAACTTGATAATTCTTCTTCTAATTAAAATGCACAGTCCTGATACACAGTTAGCTGGTTTTTCCACAGAAGACTCCTGTTGTCTCTGATAACACATCCACCCTTGGACTCGTGTCCTTTGTTAGATAACCCCTTTGTCTCATGGACCATCTAGTTTCAGGCAGCCTGCTCAGCTGTGGAGCAGATATTTTGCTGTGATAACCTGTTCATCTGTGGACCATCCAGGCTCAGATTATGTGTCCATCCATCGGGGTAGATTTTTCTTCAAATGCAGATAGAAAATTCTTCAAGTAGGTAATCGCTGGTGATTTGCTTAGAGTTCTGGTGCCTCTGCCTTAACACTGCCTTTGCACTTGCACCTAATCCCACATATATTTTTCTTCTAAGATCCTTGAATAATTAACTCTTTTGAAGAAAAGAAAAATAATGGTCTATTGGAAGATGTTGACATAGATATCATGCTTTAGTAACAGCTTGCCATTAACCTCTCTCTGCTCTTGCAATATCACTGGACACTTACTGAAATTACTTTACAATGAGATGATGAAGAAAGCTGTTCAGGGAAGCTGAGGAGCCTTTGAGACATATGAACAAAGACCCTTCCCCTGATTCTGGCAGGAGTTTAAGGACATCTCTACCTGCCAGAAAAGCTAGCTTACTTGTGCTACTTCGAGGGCTTAGAGGTTGTTTGACAAACTGTTGGCCTTCAGAGCAGAGAGCTGAATTGGGTTACTCAGCTGAAGAGTGAACTGCTCTGACTGTCCCTAGTAGGGAAAGTCATCAGTGGGGCTTAGGCAGGCAGAAATGTCCCAGGTAACGGAGCCTTGGTTAGACTGTGCTTGCAGTGGCTGCTCGTGTTGTGGAGTGGGAGCGACTCCTGGGACAATGAATGTGCAGTGCCATGTGTAAGATGATGAGTGAGGGAAGCTCGTCTCTTTGGGCTGCACCATGAGGCCTGCAATGTATTTGCATTGGACTGAGTCCTCTTCCAGACTGGATTAGACTGGCAATGTAATGGCATCTGGAGTTCTCATCTAGACTATATGAAAGCCATGGTGTTCAGGAGATAGCTGGGTTAAAAGTGGATCAACAGGTATTGCTTGTCTGGGTTATTTATCTTTCTTTGCTGTAGTCCTCTCTCACAGTTTAGTCAGGAATATCTGAAACCTCCATGGTATTCTAGGAAGCATGAAAATGTTTGCTTGCAGAAAATTTGTACTTCTAGATGCTGCCAGAGTTGCTCTGGGAACTGACTGGTTATTGTTTAATAACACCTGTCAGTCTTAATGATAAAGCTATGGATATGGAAGAGTGGAACATATTTCTTCCTCAGACACTACATTTACACACTAAGGGGTCTAAGTGGTTCAGGATGGGCAGAATGGGTTGCTCTGAGTGATGACCCCCAGTGAGAGGAGTGTAGCTTTTTATGGGACCTTTACTTGCAGTCCTTCCTAAGGATAGGGAAAAATGGTTTTACACCCATTTGTCTAATAACTCTGTGTATTGAGGCAGTGTTATAGCAGGTTCCGTTTCCTTCTCTGTGCTACTTCCATGGCCATGTGACTGAAGTCTTTCTCTACTGAAGCCAGTGGCTTTTTGTTCTCTGAGAGCCAGCTCCCTGAGTCAGCTGGAATGTGATCCAAAACCAGAACTCAGGGCAGCATTAAGCTGCATTAACGTGGACTTGAAATAATTCCATAAACCTGAGCTGGTCACTCTACACTCTTCCTGTAATTCATAGATATAAATATAGACCTTTCAAGGGAGACAGAGACAGGTGTGATCAATCTCTCTTCCAAAACTATGGAGGCGAACAGACTTTTATTTGCCTTCATGAGCTATAGAAAGAGCCTACAAGTTTGGTTTATGCTTTGGCAGCTCATTAACAAAAGTCTAAACTTAAGTAAGATGAATCCCAGCCTCAGCATTTGTAAAAAATTCTTCTGTGTGCACATTTTTAGCCTGCGATGCATGTGAGTTGGTTCAAGGATATTCATCCACAACAAAAGGGTAGGCTGTCCCTCAGGACCACCTGCTGTGTGGTAACTTTGTTCTTGCATGGAAGACTCGAGTCACCCACATCACTAGTACTGTAAAGAGTTTAAGGTGCCTGATGAATGTGACCCGGTTTTACTGAAAGGTTAATGATCACCTTCAGACTGGGAGTCAGGAAAAAAAAGACTACAAGGATGTATGAGGTAAGGGAATGGAAACAGAACATGGAAGCGATACTGCTGAACTGGTACTAGTTAGCAACAGTTGAAAACAAACCTGGGATATCTTCAAGGCATCAAACTTGAAAGTAAAAACTTAGGTGAAAATAATCGCCTTCAAAAGTGTCACAATTGTACTTTCTCACAGTAAAGCTGTAGCTCTTGCTATTACAGAAAAGCTTTAAATATTACAGTTATTTCTTTCTTCACTTCTGCATTCACTTTTCTCCTACTTCTGTTGCATAATGAGCAATTATTTCAGAATAAATTCATCCATGAACAGCTGTACTCATCATTTTAATTTTTTAAGCACCTGTTCCAACTCCTTTGGAGGTTTTATTGACTGACAAACAATTTTCTCCATGTAACAGTCTGTTCAGTGCCTCATTTTGAGGACCTCCTTGGTCCTCAAGCTGTAGACTGTGGGGCTTACCATTGTATAAAACACAGATATCACCTGGTCTTGGTCAGGCAAGGAGCCAGAGCTGTGGGGTGTGTAGCTGGAGTGCCAAAGGATATGGCAAAAACTATCAAGTGCACAGGATGCACAGGTGGAGAAGGCTTTGTGCCTTCCCTCGCTGGAGTGACACCCCAGGATGGCAGAGATGATGTAGATGTAGCAAAATGTGTACCTGCAGTATGACGAAGATGTCAGCTAAGATGCAAAATGCTGCGAGGATGATCTTGTTAACCCCGATGTCAGAGCAGGAGATACCACAGATCAGGGGTACCACACCACAGAAGTGACTGGTGATGCTGGAATGGCAGAAGGACACCCAAAAGGCACAGCTGCTGTGTATCATTGAGATTAGAGACCCACAAGAATAAGAACCAAGTCACAGCTGGATGCTGAGGCTTCATGACATGACGGCTTTGCATAGCAGTGGTTTCCAGCTGGTCATATGCCATCACAGCCAGAATGAAACATTCGTTGGTGCAAAATGTAGAGAAACAATACATCTGGGCAGCACAGCCACCAAACGAGACAGCTTTGCTCTCTGCTAAGAGACTGGCCACTGTCCTGGGGGTGATGCCTGAGCAGCAGAGCTCTAAGACTGCCAAATGGCTAAGGGAAAGCTATTTGGGAGGGTGGTTTGGGGAGACGATCCTTATTAATGCGGTCAAGCCCAGATTTCCAACTACAGTCATCAGGTAAATAATTAAAAGCATTACAATGAGAGTGGGCTGTGCTTCTGCCTTGTTGATTAGATCTAGGAGGAGGAACTCAGCTACTGTGGTGTAATTTTCTGCTGCCGTTTTGCTCAGATTTTTGTTCACATTAGGTAAGCAAGCTTGTCTTGATACACTCTGGAGAACAACTGGCAAAAACCGATCATGATCATATGCTCCCGCTAGCGGTGACCAGCATACTTCCTTTGGTCAACGAGGACAATACTGATTTCATCCAACATGCCATTCTGAAATGGAATCACTTGTCTGTGTTATCCCAAACCAGCTGTAACATACATTATCTACCTAGATTGTTCCAGTGTGAAGCTGGAGCACTATGAATGCCACTAAGTCACAGTCTAATAATGGGAAATACATAGGTATCAATGTTCAAGAGCTGTTAGTGGGAAGTAGGCTAAATGAGACTGGAAACAGAAGAAATAGTCTCTGACAGATCTTAAAGAGGTAGTAACATTTCCCAGTTCTTTGAATTCTTAAATCAAAATTACATATGCTAGTGAGCATTTCAGTTACTACTGTTTCCAGGGTCTGAGGGCACTAATAGGCCTTAATGGGCCTGATCATCCTCGCCTGAGGCATCCACTTGCACCTCCTGCCCATGGGCCCAGGAGCCCCATTTAAGCTCAACCCTGGGCCTTCAGTTTCTGTCTGAGCTACCCTAGAGGAGCACTGATCTCCAGCTCAGCTCAGCTCAGCTCAGCTCAGCTCAGCGTGCAGACTCCATTGCTCTGGAGCCTACAAGACTCTGTGGACTGACTTCCCAGCTTGACCCTGGACCTATCTTGTCACTTTGGGCCTGCCCAGTAGGCACTGGACTCTCTCTGTCCCTGGTTACCCTCACCAGGCCTGATCCTGACTCTGACCCGCAGGCTGACTTCTCAGCTTGACCTCATACCTGCTTCATCACCATGAACTCTCCTGGTCATCCGGACTCTTGGCTGAACTCGGCTACCATCTCTAGGTCTTCTCTGCCCACCTGGCTCAGGGCCAGAGGGACAGGCCCTGGCTGCAGCCTCCTGAGCTTATCATTCTACACATCCTGAATAGGGAAAAGGAAGGAAAAAATGGGCACTTCTATGGCATAACTCATCTCATCATGTAGCAGATGTCTAAGATACTCACATGAACCATTCCGTAAAAATACCTGTTACTTTTTTTTTCCTCCCCCTCCCTATTGAGAAGAAACTAAGATGGAAGACAGAAACGAAGGCATGCTTAAAGGTATATCTCTAGGTGAGATGAATTCCATAAGCAGGCATATGCATGTAGAGCTACTCCAGATTTATTACAAATAAACCAACTATTCCTTCACTGCCATATTTATAACTGTGATACTAATATTTTTTTTAATTCAGAAAAGGATATTAAAGTCCACTGGTTGGATTCCAACTCTTTCCAGTCAACTTGATGGCATTCTACTAGACAAATGTCTAATAGAAAACATTCTTTGATTAATTCTGCCCCTTTTTGCACCAAACCAAGCTCCATTCACACTCATAACAAACTGACTGTCTGACTAGTAGGTACATGGACGTATGAATTCCTGAGCTGACTTTTGAAGGTGTGCAGGATATACAAAGTTACCTGTGAAGACAGAAATGGATGGTCAGCATCTTTGGGGAAATTAAGGTTTCAAATGCATTTGTCTGCATGGGATTACAATGATATTCCAGAGTAGATCTCAACTGCACTTAAACTCCACGACTATGAAAAGAGTTAAATTCATATCCATTTTCACTTATCATGTCTTTATTAAACCAAAGGTAAGTAACTGCAATTTGTTTGCACAGAACAACACATCACTACAATCTGCTGCTGCTGTATCAATTCTATCAATAAATTGGACACACAAGCCACAAAGAACACGTGTGAAAATGAGGCTATTCTAGGATTCCTAGACTGTAACATTCTAGTTCCACATTGTCCTGAAATGATGTTTTGCTAAATTTCAGTCTACTTTTAAATAGAAACAGACGTTATCGCTGTTATTTCTGTTTTGTATAACAGAGGTGGTCTCTTTCCAAAATGTTGAGAAGATTTGGATTTATTCCACTCTTGGTAATACCCAGTGCTCTGAAAAAGAAGGAGATCTGAACAGGCTTTCGTCTGGTTAACGATGGAGCTTCTATATGTGTGTATAGACATCTGGAGATCAAGGGTCTATAAGCAAATCTGGTAAATAATCCAGTCGTTACTGGGAAAAAAAACCCAAAAAACTTGCAAGCAATTACATAGCAACTTATGCTTGGAACATACAAGAACTTCCAAAGTGAACACAGATGTTACTTCCCAGTTGAGAAAGCAAGCAACTCCACCTGTGTTGAAATCCAGTGTTATAGCAGGCAGGATTAAGTAGTGGGTGTAAGAAAATGAATGGCCATCCTTCATAGCAAAGGAACTAGAGATGGGAAATAGATCTTTCAACCACTAATTTCTAAGCCCAGGAAAATGCAAATTTCCTACTAACCACTGTAACTAGTAAATTCCCTCCTACACAATGTAAGAGTTAGAAAAAAGAAAAAGAGAAGTACTTTTTTTTTTTTAATTTGATCTTAGTATGTAATATGGCTCAGATATCTTTCTCAGCTCCAATATTTCAGGATACATGAGAAAGTAACCGGGTTATAATTACACTCACTGGCTTGGATTCCCCAGTTTGAAGGACAAGATGTGAGGTTTTTGCTGTCTGTGCTTTGGCTGTCTATGATATAAGGTATATGATCTCAGAAGTAATCAACTTCACCTAAGCTCTGCATCTCGTGTTCTTCATAGTTTACAAAGAAGATTCATGGATCCCGGGCTATGAAGATGTCTCTTCTAAGAAAAGATGAACGGTGCCCAAGAAGTGCCCCCCCCCTTTTTTTTTTTTAAACCTTAAAGGAAGATTAGATTGGTGAGGTCAGATGGACTCAAATCTGCTGCAGAGGTTTAAATTTGGGTAAGATAAATCAATGTGCCCACCTATGACTGGAATAAGGTGGGACAGCCTTTTGCTCAAGCCTATGACTAGATGCATAGTCAACTATCTGAAAAGAGCATGTCGGATATTTTTGTGCCACAACACTCAGATACGATGCAATGCAATGTTGTTCTGTACAATATAATTACAAGATGATACATTAAAACAAGTAGCAGCAGTAAACAATAAGTATCACCTATTAACAAAATAGAAGCTCTCCAAATGATGTGTATATATAACTGATGGTATTATCAACAAACATTGAAAAACGGAAACTTTCTCAACCATCTTACTTATTTAGAATCCCCATTTTCAAACAAATAGATAGGGTCCAAAAACTTTCTCAGCTCTGTGGACATGCTATGATCGTGCTTTGCCACCAGATGGCGAAGGCACAAACCTGAGTGTATATAAATGTGTATTCACTGGTGCTGATGTTTTCCGGTAAGTTGAAGATGGCTATTTTATTTGTTGGATTTTCTTTAGCCATAGTAGGGCGCTACATTTTAAAAAACTTTTCTGAAAATTGTCATAATTCTCCTGCACAAGTTAATTATGAAAAATCATACAAGGGGACATCCATAAGTAAAGGAGGAAGTGACACAATCCAGTATTATAGCTGGGGAGGCAGCGCAAGTATTTGGGGAAGCAGAGTAAAGGGAAGACAAGAGGATTTTCTTCTGTGAGGTGAACTGAATAACCGTGAAACTTCCACCTTGCAGTAATTAAGTTACTGTGCTCCTTCAGCAAATTATCCGTTATGAACGTATTAATTATGTCACCAAATACATCAAAAGTTCAACATCTGCCAACAAGAGAAATACAGGGAGTTACATTATCTGTTTGTGTTAGAGTAACTGACTCTTAGGATTCAGTTCATCTCGCCTAAATTCAGGCATCCTACTGAAGGACCTCATGCTGGTGGTTTGAGATCTCTCAGCAGAGATAAGAGGGAGAAATTAGGGAGGATTGTGGGTGAAAACGCTCATGTCATCTACCAGGAAGCACCTAAAAGCTTTGTCTGAATCTAATCTAGTCATCTAAACCCGCTCTGTACTCAATGGAGAGAGACAGGCAGTTCCTGGAGATGATTCAACCCGTCCTAAGGAAGAAGCGCTCTGTGAAGATGCTAACTTCTTTCTCTCTGATGAACACAGAGGAAGCCTGATTAGCTTTAAATAGGTCACTTGCATACAGCTAAAGCTCAGTAAGGAAGTCTTCCTGTATGTTTTCCCCAAGTGTTTCACACCTATGAGCATTTGAAAGAGTAATCATGGAGCCTGGCCTCCTGCATTGCTGTGGTATGGAAACACGGTGTGATGGCATGGCGCAGAACTGCAGGCTTGGGAGGGTAAGGCTGGTGGATTTCCAGGGCAGGATTTTTGTTTTTGTTTTTTTACACATGCACGTGCAATTTCACACATACTTTCTCCATGCCATGTTGATTAGGCTCCATGCATCCCAGATTTTGGGATGTGCATAGTTTACTGTGCACATAAAGACAGTCAGAACAGCACACGGTGCAGCTCAGTGTGATATTTCAGAGAATGTGAAATGCATCTCCTGGACAGAGCTGTGCAGTAGATCCAGACCCATCATGGATCTTGAGCACATGCCACATGTCTATACAGCAGATGGGATTCATCTCCCCGCAGTTAAGCTATTTAAAAGTTAGGTGACTAAATCTAATCTAGTTGTCTAAGCTGCCTTTGTAGTAAAGGAAGGAGACAGGCCATTCAAGAAGATAATTCATCATCTCTCTCTTGCAAACTCATCTTACAGGGAAGTGGGACACTTTCCATTTCCACTCATTTCCTGCTGGTATTTTAAATGCTATCTTAAATTTGCCCTCACTCCCACACCTGCAGAAAGAGAAGGAAGGTCAGAAGCAGTGGGGGAGTCATTGATATTCCTGGTGGAGGCTGCTCTCCAAAGATCTCCCATCTTTGGGCAAATAGTGTTTCTCTTCAATGGTGAATTCCTACTTCTCTAATCTTCCTTTTGCATGAGAGAGCAATGTTGAAACACTGAAATGTCTTCTGGGTCAATTATGCTAAATTTCAATTGAGAAAAATCAAAAAGCTTCATTTTGATCATTTTGAATCATTTAATTTCAATAAAGAAATTATTAGATATTTCGGAATGTATATCATAAAACATTGTGATACAGTCATATAATATGTAATAACAGAGTGTGTTTTAAATTAAATGAAACCAGACAAGAAAGTAGGTATGAAAAATGCTTTGGAAACTGGAAATGCTTCTCCACCTCAAATGTAACGATGGATCAAAGTCAAACTATACCAGCTGACTAGCTGGGCAGTTGGTTTAAAAGGAAGTGCTAAAAACATGGGAATAGGAGCACTTACAGAGATGATTTATTTATTTATTTATTTATTTATTTATTTATTTTTCCTTGGGAGATGTTGTGCTGGAAGCGGGAAGGGGACCTGTGGGAAGGTGGAGGCACTGTGGGATGCGTGGAGGAATACTGGGGCTATTAAGGTAGTGGTAATTCTGCATGTGTGTCCATCGCATGCATCTCTAAGCACACGAGGTTTATCAGCTGGAAATAACTGAGTATGTAATTACCTCACAGGAACAGCTTTTGGGAAAGAGGTCTTCAGATATGCATGGGGGTGAGGGCAGACTGAAACAGCAGCAGGTGGCTATGGCCCAAAAGTGAAGGGGCTCAGCTGGACTTCAGGGAGAAATAAAAGAATGGTGGAAACTGAATTTAGGAGCAGAGTTAGCCAGCTACAAACGAGGGACATGTCTGCAGAGGATGCGCAAATGACTTTTTTGCAATTTCTGATTGCCTCACAGCCTGTCATTGCTTGAAACAAGGTAAACCCTGGCCTCAGCTCAGTTCTGCCATTACGAGCATTCACAGTCTGTGTCGTTACCTGTGGAGGCTAGGTTGAGTGCCAGTCTGCACTTCCAGCTGCTTGAGCTTATCTAGGTAGTGCCCTAAACTGCACTTCTCACGCTCGCTTCTGTCACTTGCTCCAATTACTCATTTCTTCTCCTCCTGCTACGCTGAGCCATGTCTTCTTTTAGTCCTCTCCTCCCTTCCTTTGCCTTCCCTCCATCCAGAGTCAGCGTCCTCACGCACAACCTAACCAGGCCACCACAGCGGGACCATTCTTTCCCCAAACAGCCCCTGGAGTCTTCCTCAGCTGAGTCCCTTGCTCCAGGAGCTCAGCCAGACCTTGGCACTTACTTCACAGACCCCCTCGGTGTTGGCTGTAGCCTGTCCGGCCACCAACACATCCAGGTTCCCCCACCCCCTGGACTCTACCTTCTTCAGCCATGGCCTTGCAAAGGAGGCCACAGAGTTGTGCAGGGACAGCCCTGAAGAGCTGGAATTTACTGCCCGCTGCTAAGGATACAGCAAAAAACAAAGACACAATTGCCAGTTTGGGCAGGGGGCTGTTCTTCCTTCCCTGCGCCACTCCTTCAGTGACCACCTCCATTTATGCCCCACTGAAATTTTCCAGGATTCTGCTCTGTTGGGGTCTTGGCAATTTTGCTGCCATTACTAATCTGCTGCCCAAGGCAACCCCTCTGCTCTGCCTAATAACCTGAGAGAGGTGGCAGGAGAGAGAACACGTTGGGCTGGATTATGTATACTGTCAAATTTCAATTATTTTATTATTAAAGTTCTTTTTTTTTTTTTTTCCAGAAGGGGCAACCTGTTTCATAAATTGTGGAAGTGATGGACTTCAGCACTGGATTCCTCAGCTGCCAGTTTGATTTCTCTCAGCATTAAGATGTATGCCTTTAAGAAGACATTTTGTGCTGGTGAGGCAAAATGGAGAGACTGTGGAAAACAGGCACGTCAGGCTGATACTTATTAACTAATGACTAGTAATATTTGACGGATGCTAACATAGCCATAAGAACAAAACTGTGGAATTTCAGATTTTTTTTTAATTGCTTCATCTGTAATTGTGAAACTGTAATTTCCTAATTTCTTTTTTTAAGCTTTACCTTTCCTCCAGGGGAAATGTCTGTGATTTCCTTTGCTTTTCTCTGAGGAAACCCTATGCAGATTATTACATGTATTGATTTGAACTAATCACTCTGACTTTGACAAGGAAGCCAAATGCAAATTCCAGGTAGGTTACAGCTTTAAGGAGCCTGTGTCTAAAGACTCAAGGCAAGTTATTTAATATAATTGGTTGTCTTTCCAGGAAATGACTTAGGAGGATTTTAGTAAGGTCTCCGTAGGTACAGTTAAGAAACTTGTGCCTGACAAATTGCAATGATGCAACTTGGCAAGTGAGTTTGCGAGTGTGTTTAAATTGGCTCCAGTGTGCATCATTAAAAGCTCAAGTTCTTTCACTCCTTGAAATTAGCAGCTCTCTCATCTCACAGTCAGACGTGATTATTGCTCTAATCTAGGGACAGTGAGAGACCGCCTTGAAGGAAAAGCAGCCTGTGAAAACTGGCAGGATCTCTACAATGCTTTTGCTGTATCTCCAAAAACCCCACAGAGACCCTGGTCTAATCTATTTCATTTAAAGATGATGGGTCAAACAGAGCTGGCTGCATTGCACTAGTGGGGCTGCAGCTTTAAAACTGCCTGGACTGAGCTGGTTTTGAACTACTCTGTTTTTTGCTGGGATGATACACAGCTGACTGACCAATTTGGTCTACATAGCAAAGGCAGTAAACTCAGAAATGGTTTCTGGCAAAGATAAGTCCAATTCACAAGTTTCACTGTCTTCTTCTGCTGTCCCAGGCCTCCTACTCTGCAGATTTCTTCTTGCTACTCCATCTCCTTTGCAGAACCTGGAAAGTAGGGGACAAAGTTTTCATTAGAAACCCAGTTTTTAATTTAATTTTAGAATAAAGAACATTCTGAGGGAGCCTAGCAGGGAGGATGGAGCCCACCTGCAATGTCAGCTGCAGGGAGGGATTATTCCCTTGCAACAGAACTACCTCAGAGCATCTTGCCTCTATGTCTGAAACACAAATGGCCACGAAAGAAAAAAGGATCATTCTCAGCCCCATGTCTAAAGGCAGCAGCTAAGTCTGTAATTGGCCTGGGGCCATAACGAGCATCCTTAGTCGGACAGCTCAAGACCTGACAAAGCTCATTAATCCCACTATTAGTCAAAATCAGATTGCTTTGATCGCATTACTCCAGGAACATAGTCCTGGTGTGGCATGAGAGGGCTGAACAAAGCCCTTCTCCAGACAAACACTTGCCCCTCTGCTGCCTACATAAACCCCACGGTGACGGCTCCTCAGGTATAAGGCCGACGACCCTCGGTGGAAGCACCAGTCTGCAGGGTTACACAATGCAGTAGCATGCACAGTATGGATCCCTGGATTTCTTGTGCCCTACTCTGTTGTCTCGTGCCCTACTCTGTTGTCCAGCCAGCCAATATCAGGGTGGTTGAAGCTCATAGGACCAGGGCCTGTGGACATAAACTTTATTCCAGTTCTCTGAAGAATGCCTCACCTATTTCTTCTTCCTGAAGAGATTGTCTACAGCAGACACCCATTACATGGTCACCAGTGCTGGTCTGCCCCCCAGTCCTGACCCATGAGCTCTCAGCTGGCCCCTCACCTGTCCCCACAGAGAGCTCCATGCATTCCAGCTGCTCATTCAAGTATTTCTCTTCTCTTCACACTTGAAAGATTGCATTTTAAGCAAGAGCCTAAATTTTGTCAAATTTAACTTGATGGCTTCAAGGAAGTGCTTCAGCTGCTGCCTTGTACATCATACCCATTCAACTTCATCTGCAACATCTAAGTTGACTGTAGAGAGGGGCACACTATTTCTGTGCTCATCCTGCACCACAGGTGTCTGCCTCCTGACAATATAGAGAGAGAAGACTGAAATCAATATTCAGAGATATTACATCCCCGCTGTTGAAGGGACCATGTCTGTACTTACCAACAGTTTGTGCCATTAGGGACAAATTCAAAAGACTCTTTTGCTCTTCCCACGAGTCTGAACAATAGTGTACTAAGCTGTCACAGCAGAAAAGTCTGGCAGGTGAGACACTCACAGACACCAAGCAGCAGTGGGGTGAAGGGGGTGGTCATGGCCACATATTTTTCATTCCATCGATGCACCCTCCAGTAGCCCATCTCCTGCTTGGGGTCCTCTGCATGGCAGCTGGCAGACTCATAACAGACACCCAGGGCCCAGTGGGTTTTGTCTCCTACTTCAGCCTCCCAGTAGTGGCAGCCTGATGAATAGGCAGATGATCCCAGCACACAGTGGTAAGTGGTGAAACGCCAAGAGCTGTGTGGCAGCTCCTGGGGCATGTCAGTGAAATAAACACTCTTGAGATTCTCCGAGAGCACCACACTGGCATGAGCTGTCTGAGGGTCCGGAGACACATCTCCTTTGGCAGAGCAGAGACTATGAGAAAGCAGGGAAAACCAAGGGGGAGGGAGCAATGGATTCACACACCACAAATGAGCTCTCAGGTCCGTTCATTGGGTTCACCAACAAGACGACCATTTAAATGAGAAGAGTCAAGTCTAGTCACTTCAACATTTTTAACCAGGCCTAGACATACAGGTGAATTCACTGCCAAACAGAAGACACTTTTCAGAGCCAAGGACTGGACTCAGGTCAATTATAAATTCCAGCAATCCTCTGGCTATTCACACTGAACATCTGCATCAGGTACTACACAGAGTGTTTCTGGGTTAAAGTTCTGAACACCTGTGTGTACAGCAGCAATACAGGTTACAATATTCCTCTGCCTTCAAAATTTAGCTTCTGAACAGCAGCTAGAAGTGCAGACAAGGAGTCAAAGCAAGATAGTTCTACACTGTATAGATTAATTTTTTCTAGGGAGTCAGTCACCAGAGCAACTTTCCAGGAAACCTACTGTATCTCTGAATCAAAATGGAACTTCTGACTCCACCCTCAGATATGGGACAGCAGGAATTACTCAGTGGAACATCACAAATTTTGCTCTAACACTCCCTCCTGCCTCTGAAAATGACTAATCGAATCCTAAGGTGTGATTCCGAGAAAAAAAAAAAAGAATGGGGGAGGGCCCTGAAAAATGCCTCCAACATTTTGGATGCAACTTGTGCAGACACCTTTGCTGGGATTCTGTCCAAGATTAAGACATCTAAATTTAGATGAATTAGATGCCTAAATTCCACTAGATGTCAGTATAGTCACAGGAGTATTCTAGAAAGCTAATTAGCTGACCATGCATCTACTGTCGGGTGAAGTGAATAAGTACACTTGTCAGACTGTTGGTTCTGGCCACCAACACAGCTAGCTCAATTGGTTGAGGTTGCCTCAGAGGGTGAACCACACATCCCACTCAGCTGCTGGAATGTTTCTTCAGCTTCAAGATGGAGAGCCCGTGAGCAGTAACATCAGTTTCTGATGTCGGAATCATTACTGTAGTTTTGGGTGGTCTCACCTCAAGCTGGCCATGAGGTATAGGTACATTTCTACATACAGCTGCCTTAGTTCCTGTTCCTCCTTGCTCTATCCATTAGACTCCAGTTTCTTTACTGGATCATAGAAATGAAACCCTAAGCCTCCAGCACGTACCCTCCTCCTTCTGTAGCAGCGACTGTCTTTCTCCTCCCTGTTTGCAGAGAAGAGCGGAATCTACTAATAAGTTCTGCTCCGCTGCTTAGAGCGGGTAGGAGCCAGTAGTCATTGGGCCTACACTCAGCTCTTATGCCTAGATTAAACTCCTTCCCAGAACTGGGGAGGCCCTACATCCTCTTTCATAATCTACTCATGTTCTGATCCCTAGGCTCCGCTTCCAAACTGTGGTGCTTGAATACAAATTTCTCTAGAGTTTCTCTGGTCACCAGCACCCTTTTGAAATATTTAGCGTCAAAGTCAAACTAGAGATGCAACACTTGTTCCCAGACTGTTCTGCTGCATTCCTGTGACTTAACAAGTATTGGTGGGTCTGAACTGCCCTACTGCCTTACTTAGGATGAGATGGTTAGAAGTTTAAAGACTGGAGTGGAATGCCAGGTATCTCAAACCCTGTGAAGGAAATGCTTTCTAGCAGTACCTCCGGGAGATACCACTTGCTTACCTTGTGTTTTTTGAGGGCTTCATCCAGGGGCCCTCCTGTATGAGCGAGATGGCCATGGGAGACTGCACACACCACACACATGGCTTCCTGGTCCTCCTTGCAAAAGAGATTGATGACCTCATGGTGCCGGCAGCAGAGCTTCTTGTTCTGCATCTTTTCCTTGACAAAAGGCAACTGCCGGGCTGTCTCCACTATGCTGGCCAGCTGCCGGTTGGGGTACATGACTTGCTGAGCACAAACATGCTGACACATTGGGCAGCTGAAGTCCTTGACCACTGGCTCCCAGCAGTGGGTGATGCAGGCTCTACACAAGCTGTGGCCACCAGGAATCATGACAGGGTCCTGCAGGTAGTCAAGACAGATGGAGCAAGTGGTGTCTATGTTAAGGACCTCCAAATGACTGAGGCAAGCCATTGGTGGTAGTGCTATGAGATGGGCACAGACTTCGGGAGACAGTTCCTATATCCTGATATAGGAACAGTCACCTGGAGAAAAAAAAAGAAAAAGAAAAAAAAGAAAACCACACCACAGAGCAAATAGATCACATACATGCATTATTCACCATGTGGACTCAAGGAAGCCTAAGAATCAGGCCTCACAGATATTCTCTCCTAGCTTGAGTGAGGAGAGAAGACTAGAGAAAAGACATGGGTTATGTAACCCAGACACCTGGTTCAGCTTCCTTGTCCTGTTCCTCACTGACCAAGGCAAGCAGTAATTTAAGTAACAAGCATTTATTGAATTCCCCAATACCTTGCAGGAGAAGGAGTTCTTTCCCCATATCAGAAATGGGGGGGGGGGGGGGGTTGAAGGCAGGCTGGAAATAGCATGCATGTTAGCAAGCATAGTAGTACTGAATATTTCTGCTCTGTCACCTTTGTACAGACTTTTTCCCTTGAACTCAGTACATGGTAACTAGACACACAGAGAAACAGAAATGAGAGGTCCCACTTTCATACATAGCCCATTGAAGCCAGTCTGGAAGAGGACTTATTAAAAGACAGCCCAGGCCTCATGGCATAGACTAAATAGACTAGCTTCCCCCTCTCACTGTTTACACATGGTGCTTACAAGATGAAAAATTCCAATGCAAACAAGTTTTTTAACAAAGAAAACATTTCTCATCCAGAGGGTGACAAAACGCTGGGACAGAAGCCTAGAGAGACTGTGAAACCTTCATACTTGGAGACAGGGAAAAAAACAGCTGGATAAGACCCTTAATGTCAGAGGTACCCGAACTTGCTCAAGGGTGAGAGCGCTGGGCTGAGTGCAGCCGAGCTGCAGGATGAGGTCTGCAGTCACCTGGTGAGTGAGCTCTGCGCTGGGGCCTGCGTCCCTGCGGCCAGATGTCCCATGGCTCCTGTGCCGCAGGGCCGCCCGGCCGTGGGTGGGTGGAGGGGCGTTTGCAGCCGGAGATGAGCTCCCACGTCCCTGCTTTGCCCTAGGCCCGAGACTGCCCTGTGCTGCTGGAGAGGCTCTTCAGCACGGCCCAGAGCTGCTGCACGGGGAGCTACCAGGCATCGCAGGCAGCAGCCGTCATTGTCCTGGGTGAGAGGCAACACCGAGCTCTCGCACTCCTCCTGGCTGCGTCCCCCGGGTCGGGGTCGGGGTCCAGGGCCGGGGTTGGGGTTTAGGGCTAGGGCCATGTCCTAATGGCTGCATTTTCCTGTGTGCCAGGCGTCCTCCAGGACACCGCGCCAGCCAAGTGGCTCCAGCAGCAGGACCTGGCATTCCTGTTGGGAGGTAGGTGATGGCGGCCGGGCTCCCGCCTCGAGGGACAGGGAGGCATCCGGAGGCCCTGCGGGTGCTGGGCCAGGGATGCTGGTGCTGAAAGCCAGTGGGGCGTGGGGAGAGGGGACTCGCACGGCCCCCAGGCTCCTGGCCAGGGAAGCCACCCCCAGCTGGGCACCGCGGGGCACCCAGGGCCGTGGGGGAAACGGCTGCCAAGCACCCATGGTGCCTCCCTGCATTGTCTTTGCAGCTCAGCAGAGGCGGCAGCGTGCCGAGGCCTCCTGTGCGTGGCGGGCGGCAGCCCCAGTGCCCTGCGCTGGGGGACCCCAGCACCCTGGGGCAGGAGGGCAATAAAGCTCCATCCACAAAGGGAAGGTGCCGGCTGTGTCTGGGCTCTCTGGAGGTCTTGCGCTGACCCCGGCCCTGCCGCGCCCAGAACATGGCCCTGGTGCCCCCCCGCCATGCCCTGCCCAGGGACACAGCCTAGGGGTAGTAGGGACACAGGGGAGCAGAGAGACCAGGGGTGAGTGGGGGGCACTGGGGATGATGGGGGCACCGGGAGGTGCCTGAGGACACTGGGGGGCACTGAGAACAGGGCCACCCCAGCCGAGTTCACAAGCACGGCCCAGAGCCGCCCAGGGCCAGCCCGGGATGGGGCTGCTCCCGTGAGCCCCGCACACAGGCCAGTGGCAGGGGCAAGCAGGAGGTTGCGTCCCAAAAACAGAGATTTGGGGGGCCACGTGCCAGGGCAGGCAGGAAGGGAAGTTGTGAGGTTTTGGGGCCCAAAACGGAGACCTGGGGATGCATTTCTGAGCTCAGAAACAGGGGCTTAGCCATCTGTTTTTCTGGTTGAGAACAGAGACTAAGTTCCCCGTTTTTGAGTCAAAAATGGGGACTAAAATCCTGCATTTCTGGGGCTGCAAACACAGGCTAGTTTGAGCACTCTGAGGACCAGAAATGGAGCCTTAGTTGGCTGCCTTTGTGTCTGAAAACAGGCCAAGAAGTCCTGCATTTTGGGGGCCGGAAAAAGGGGCTTTTAGTTGGCTGCCTTTGTGGTTGCAAACAGCGAGGCCTGTGTTTTGGGGGCCTGAAGTGCAGCTTTAGTTGGCTGGTTTTACTACTCAAAATGGAGACCAAGTCCTCTGTTTTCGGGTCCAGAAACGGAGACTGAGACGTGTTTGGGGGACTTGAAAATGGTGGCGAGGTTGACTGTTTTGGGGACAAAAAGCAGAGGCTGCATCCTGCGTCTTTGGGGCCAGAAATGGAGGCTCAATGGGCTGTTTCTGTGGCTGAAAATGGAGGCCAAGTCCTGTGGTTTGGGGTGGCTTCTCGCGCGGTTGGAGCAGCGCGGGGATGGGGGGGGGTCCTGGGTCAGATCGGGACCGTGTCGGGCAGGGGGATCCCGGGGCAGCGCTGGGGAGGGTCGCGGGGGGGGGGGGGGGGAAGGGGCAGTGTCGGAGCTGACCCGGGGCCGGTGGCGGCGGTGTCGGGGGAGTCCGGAATCGGCGTTGGGGACGGCGGGGCCGCTCCGGGCTCTGCGGCCGCTTCCGGGTCCCGGGCAGGGGGGGCGGGACGGAAGCGCCACAGGGTCAAACCTCACTGAGCGCTGCGGCATGCAGGGAATTCTGGTCTTCCGGCACCGGGCTTCCGGGCGGCCATTTTGATCTGCAGGGCATTCTGGGAGGTGTAGTGTTCCGGCACCGAGCGCCTGGATGGCCATTTTAATATGCGGGGCCTTCTGGGAGATGTAGTCTTGCCATTATGGGCTTCTGGAGGACCGTGTTGCGCCTCTCGAGGTGGCGGCGGGTTGCTCCTCTGCAGGCGGGTTCTCACTAGCTGGCTGCGTTGTTCTCTGTGGCAGGCCAGGAGCTGCAGTTCCTGTGCCTTCTCAGCCCTGCAGCAGTGGCCCTGTCTGTCTGTCCTTTACTGGACATGTGCCGTTCACACCAGAGTCCCCGTAGGTCATCGGGGACAGTGGAATTTCCCTGTTTTTCCCTGGTACAGGGTTAGGGTTTAGGGTTATGGCCATTTAGGGTTAGCGTTAGGGTTAGCTTAGAAGGCTGGGTTTGGGTTTGGGTTAGGCCTATTTGTTGGCCATGTAGACCCCTTAGCACCCCCCTAGTGTGCTCTGGACGACTCTTTCAGTCTTCCTGCTGCCCCAGAGCTGTATCTGGGCCCTCTAGACCCCTTTGGACCTCGCTTGTTCCCCCAGAACCCCTCCGGAGACCTTGGTTGTGCCCCAGAGCTGTCTTCTGGCCCTCCATACCCTGCACAACCTCTCTTGTCCCTGCAGACCACCTCCACAGGTCTTCCTTGCTCCCCTGTTTTTACTCTTTGCCCATCTAGTGCCCCTAGGACCCCTCTAGTGTCTTCCCGACTCCTCTTTGGGCCCTCCTTGGTTCCCAGAGCTGTCTCTTGCACCTTGAGACCCCTTAGGGCCCTGGTAGTCACCTCAGAATCCCTCTGGAGCCCTTCTTCATGCCCTGGAGCCCTCTGTTGTCCCTCCACACCCTTTAGCAGCCCTCTGTTCTGCTCTGGTCCCCTCCTTTGAATTTTTTGTTTCCCCCTGCAGGCCTCTGTTGGCCCTTTGCACCCCTTAGCTTCCCTCTAGTGCGCTCTGGACTATTCTTTCAGCCTTTCTTTGTGCCCCACAGCTGTCCTTTGGCCCTCCAGCCCCTTTAGCTGGGGCGGCCCTGACAGTGGGACGTGAAAAAGACACCTTGGACTACATCCAGCCGAAGAAACGTAAGCCGAAGGATCTGAGTAAATAACTGCTTGTCTAGGTCTGTTACCTCACAACACATTGCCAGAGTTTTTTTTTATGAACGATCCTCCTTGGGGAAGCGCCTGTTCGTTCCGTGAATACGAGTGCAAAAACGCGTACGTTACCGACCCTTGAAAGCGAGTCTGTGGCGCTGGGGTAGCGTGCGTAGCCAAGCCTAAATCCCGTAGTAACTCCTTTCGATGTCGTTCTCTTCTACGAAAGCCCTTAGAGCAGATGAAAACATTTCTCGCCCTCTTTTGTTTGTCGAATGGGCCACGATACTGAGAAAAACCTGCGGCGAAGGAGACGTAGCAGTGGGTTTCCCTAGAGAAGGTGTCTTGTGCTGTACTCGAGGGCTTACCGTGCGTTTTGTCAGAGGGCAGGCGGTGAATGCCCGCTTTCCTCTCGAGCGGCCCCTGGGGAGCAGAAAGTTATGCCTTGGAGGCAAACTGTTTCTTGCAGCTGGATTTGAAGAAGCTGGCTAGCCGTGCAAAGTAACGACAATGCTGGGGAGTCGCTGGAAGCGCTTAAAAGAGCGTCTTTCCCTTTTAGAGGAGGCGATGTGCTTTCCTTGCTAATCCCTGTAGTAACTAATGGAGCCAGGTAAGTGGTAGCTAGGTGAGCGAGCCGTTAGCCTTTCTCCCGTAGGAATAGCCTTTAGGCTGCGATCGCTGCTAGAAAAGGCCGGCTCTTTTCGAAACGGAACGAGCCTTTGGCGGCACTACAGGAAACGAGCTAAAAAGGTGATGGGAATAGTAACGTTTTCATGCTTTAACTTGGCAGACGTACTGTGTGCCAGCATCTCGTGCTGTTTAATAATAAAAACTGAGCAGTCTGTCAAGCAGATAGCGCGGCTTGCTTTGGGCTGTTTATTTTGTTTAACAATCAGTAAAGGCAGGAGGTGGAAGGTCCTAAAGAAGAACGGCTGCTTCTTGGAACGCTTGCAAATTGTCCCATTAAGTAGGTGGGTGGAGTTTTTTGTTTGCTTGGGTTTTTTTTTAAGTGCAGCCTCTGACTCTTTTTTGTCTGTGGAGTATTTTGCAACGATGTTCAAAGGAAAGCTCTTGTTACTGAAGCCTCCGGGAGAAGCGGCTCGAGCACGACACGCAGCGACTCTGCGCCTCGCAGCAGGCGCTGTAAATAAGGGCGGATGAGCTGAGACGAGGGCGGTGAAATCTCTCCAAAGGGCGGGTGGGCTCTGCGGCGGTATGCGGCGGGGTGCGGGTGCCGAGGGCGGGCGACGGGCAGAGGGGCGGGCCGGAAGGCGATGGCTGCGGAGCGAAGGGCACGAGCCTGAGGGAGTGGAGCGCCACCCCGGCGCCGGGCATGCCGGGAGCGGTAGTCTTCCGGCACTGGGCTTCCGGGCGGCCATGTTGCTTTTGCGCGGCATGCCGGGAGCGGTAGTCTTCTGGCACTGGGCTTCCGGGCGGCCATGTTGCTTTGGGCGGCATGCCGGGAGCGGTAGTCTTCCGGCACCGGGCTTACGGGCGGCCCTTTTAGTCTGCACGGCACGCTGGGAGCTGTAGTTTTCTGGCAGGGGTTTTCCCGGCAGCTGTTTTAGTCTGCAGGGTATGCCGGGAGGTGCAGTCTTCCCGTACTGGCCTTCTGGGAGACCGTGTTGCGCCTCCCGAGGTGGCGGGAGGTGCGGTTCTCTGTCAGCGGGGTTCCCGGCAGCTGTTTGTGTTGTGCTCTGGGGCAGGCCAGCAGCTGTACTTCCAGGTGCCTGTGCCTTCTCCGCCCTGCAGCAGTGGCCCGCTGGGTGTGTGTGTGTGTGTGTGTGTGGTCCTTACCGGACACGTGTCGCTCGGGTGTCGAAAAAGCAGTACTGCACCGTGGCGCATGCACTCGGCGGCCGGCCGTGCTCCCTGCTGCCCTCGGGGTGTCCAAAAAGCGGTATTGAACGAAAAGGGGGGGCGCGCGTGCGCACCGCGTTCCGTCGCGCTCTCTGCTGCCCTCAGGTGTCCGAAAAGCGGTACTGCACCCGGTGGGGGGGGCGCGCGTGCGCACACAGGCGGCGCGCACATGCTCAGTGCCGGTCGCCATGTTTGCCGATGCTCTCCGCCGTTTCGGTAACGGGTAAGCGAATGGCGCGTGCTCGTCGTCCCTTCCCGGTGCTCACGGAGCGGCCACGGGCACGGGCAGCCTCGGGGCGCTCGCTGGGAGCCCCGGGCTGCCGCGGCGGGCTGCGGTTCGCACGCGTGAGCTGCCCGGCTGCAGCGCCACGCCGCGAGCACGCGAGTGCGCCATTGCGGGTCTCGCCTCCCTTCGTGCTCCCCCCCGCCCCTCGGGCTGCCCCGGCTCCCCCCGCCCCTCGGGCTCCCCCGGCGGCGGGGAAGCAAGATGGCGGCGAGCAGGGAGGGCGTTTTGGCTGGGCGGCGGCGGCGGGTGAGGGCGGAGGCGGCGTGGAGGGAAGGACGTGGGGCCCCCGGTGAGGCGAACGCGCAGGTTCGGGGGGCGCCGGGCGTCGGGCTGCGTCCTGCCCGCTGCGGCCTCGCTGCGTGGAGGCGGCGGTGCGGGGCGAGTGGGGGGGGGGCGGGCTGGGGCCGGGCGCCGGGAGCGGCGGGAGCGCGGAGCAGGGTGTGCTGGAGCGCGGGTGCGACGTTGCGTTTTGCGTGTGCGGCGTTTAGGGCGCCGGTTCGTTGGCAGCGCGGCCGGGCAGGAGCGGGGGGGCAGGCAGGCCCCGGAGCAGGGTTGTGTGGCGGCGTCAGCGGGAGGACGGCTCGTGTGGCGGCAGGCTCGGCCGAGAGTGCTGGTAAGTGCCGAGAAGGTTGAAAAGCTCTGGAGCGAGCAGGCTGAAGGTGAATTTGAGTCAGGGCCGATTAGTGCAGCCCCAAGTTATTTCCTTGAGGATTGTGACTAGGCGAGCAAGAAGAAGGGCAGAAGAAAGACCCTCCCAGACACGCGGAGGCCTCCCCCAGCCCCGGGCACAGAGTGTGGGTGCCAGCCACCGCGGGCACCAACTGATCGAAAGCCCTGCTGAGCCGCGCCGAGCCCTGCTCCTTGCTGTACAGCTGCCCCAAAGCCATGGGGTTGCCCAGTGCAGCACGTGGCGATGGGTCCTCCATCGCCTCTGACGTCTGCCCGGGCAGCCGTCTGCTGCACGGGCGTCTGGATGTCTCCAGCAGTGGCCCAGCAGCCTGATGCCTCCTCTTGTCTGGGACACGGGGTCCTTCACAAAAACACAAAGCATCGCTCAAAATGTGCGCACATACAAAAACAAAGCTCATGGGAAAGAGAAAAAGAACGTGCATAAGTCAAAGTGTTTTGTTGAAAGTGAAATGCAATTTTTTCTCTTTGTTACAGAGATGGAACCCCAATGATAGCAAATGCTGACAAAGAGAAAAGATGGACAAGTGTTTTTTTTGTGATTAATATCTAAGGGACACAATGAAACAAGGCAGCAAAAATGCAGCTTAGTGGATCCTTGATAGCACCAGCAACTGCTACAGAAGGAGGTGTTCTGGCATGGGTAACTATTGATAATGACTGTTAGTTATTTCAGCCTCCTGGAAGCAGCACTGAGAACTAAGTAACCCGTTCCTACCCCGTGGATATTGTTAACTGTATCTGCCTTAGTTTTGCTTTGGTTGTTTCTATTTTGTTTTGTTATCGTGCATGCATCTATAGAAAGGGAAAGCTCGAATATTTAATTTTTAGATTCATTGCCACGGCTGAAGCTGAAGAGACCAGAAAAACGTAAGTAAGCCGAAGTAATAAAATCAAATGGAACCAAGTGAGAGCCGTCTCCGTCGCCCCAAAAGGGAAAGCCCGTTCCTCCTGGCGAGGAAGGTTCACCGTTAATAGCGATCGGAATAACAGATGACCGACATCTAACGGAAGGTGCGTACGCGTTACAAAAAGGATGCTGCGTCCATCCGTTTCTGTGCACGTGACTTTCTGTGTCTGTGAAGCATCGTGCTTTAAGAGCTCCAAGACAGCAAATTATTCTCTTAGGGGAACGAATGGTGGTCAGGTGGCCAGAGTTACTGAAGAGGAAGTGAGGGGGAGGGGGAAGTGTCTGAACTGTAAAATTAGAAGATTGCTTTCAGGAAGGCTCAATTAGTGCAACCCCAGGTTAATTGCCTGGCAATGGTATTTGGGGCAGCAGGAAGACAGCAGCTAGAAGAAAAGCGAAAGCCTTGCGGAATGAAGGCTCCTTCTCGTCAGTTCCAACTCCGAGCAATCTTAGGAGGATTTAATTTCCTCCGGCAGCGTTAACCTGGCTTTGCCGGTATCAGCGCACCGTGATGGAAATGACTGGAAAGGAGTCAGGAACGGAACCGGAACGAGGAAGGTGACGCTGCTTTTGCTAAACTGGAAGGAGCGGCCATGAAATCTGCTGCCCTCAAATTCCCAGGACAAGGCAAGCCTCTTTCAGTAAAGCTTTCCGCATCTGCTGACTCCGTGGGAGCAGCACCGTTAGAAAAGAGCGGTAGGGAAAGTGGGTGCCAGTAGCAGCATCCTTCCGTGCCCTTTGGGGCCACAGCAAAAACTCTCCGGCTGTGGGAAAGACTGTTTAGCAGCCGTCTGGGCTGTGACCGCCTTTGAGACTTTTGCCTTTGAGAGCGCAGAGGCAATCCAGCCTGCTCAATTCCCTCTGAAGTAGCTAATGTCAGGGAAGCGAACAGACAGCAGAGTATCGTCTATCCAAGTGGCACAGCGGGCACTAATCTGAACGAGCGGGACAGGGTGGTGGTGGAGGGGGGTTACTGTGCAAGTGTTGCAAGAAGTGGCTCTTCTTGTGCGTGTCTGAAGTGACAGAGCACGGTAGTGCCAAAAATGCGGACACAGGAGGTTTCTGAAAGATTGATCTCTAGCGGCTACTTAGTCCAACTTCCCTTTCACAGCAAACCTGACTGTTGTCATAGCTCCCAAAACAGGGGATTGGGGGAAGCGGTATTTGTGGCTTGTGTATTCTCGTTTACCTTGCTTGTGTGTGTGTGTATTAGATGTGCTTTTGTGCTTAGAAACAACTTTGGGTTCTTATGATTTCCTGCAGAACTTTGAACGTTTTTTTTTGTTTTTTGCTTTATACTTTTGTAGGGCGATGGATTTTACTAAGCCTCCATCAACAAGCGCTGGCTGGCAAAGTTACGTCATGTCCTGGCAGAGACTCTTAGGCAAGACGGAGGAGTTCAGCTCCGCAGCCTGCCAGAAGAGCGTCGCCCACGAGGGTTTGCTAGCCTGGAGTTATAGGTGCCGATGCACATGGCTCGTTCTGTCAGGCGCGAAGAGGTTTGCTTTGGTTGACGAAATTTTAGCTTGGCTTTACACCCTGTAGCGGTGGTATTTTTGTATTTATAAATTGTGTTAATGCTAGGCATTCGGCACATCGGGGAACGACTATGCTGCCGTGAAGAACTGCGGGCTCCCGCCCTCAGCCCTTTGCAAGTTATCAGGTGTCAAGAGCGGCCAGGAGACTCCAAATGCCGGCGGAAAGGTTCTCTGCCCGGTCCTGACGAGGAGCCCTCGGCCGTAGGAGGGTCGGCCGCATCCTTACCGGACTTGCGAGTGATAAGCCGCAATTCACGGAGCAGCAGGGGAGGTGGGGGGGAATAGCGCCTGGTAGCCCGGCAGCTACGGCATTGCTGTTGCTAGCAGGGCCCCGAGGTCTGTGTGAAGCCTCAGCTGCCTGTTGGGAGCTTTATTTTGGTGTGTTTACCTGGAAAAAGCAGCGAGGGAGGCCTCAAATAAGAATTTTCGTGGCTAGGTGGGTAAGCTGTGAGCCCAGCTGTCTTTGCCTTGCTTTGCCGCTTAGTGTCGTAACAGCGACTTGGGACCCCGGAATAAAAACTGTTACAGGGCTGAAGGGAGGACCTGCATTTGCCCAGGTTGGGAAACCATCGTTAAAGCTTGGGGGGGGCCAAGCTCCAAAAGGAGACTCTGCCGGTGACCTTGGTGGTCTGATTCATTTGCAGGCTGACGTTCTGAGGGCCGGCAAGCGGAAGAGGAGCAGCTCAGCCCGTTTGGTTGACTTTGGCGATACTGTTTTAAGGAAGCATGTGAGTACAGAAGGGGTCTGGGAGGGTTTTCGCACAAGGCGGGAAAGAGCGAGGAAGACTGGAGAGCGTGGAAAAACTAGGTGCCGCGGGTACTGAAGCTGTGACCAGCTCCCTGTCCCTCTCATCCAGCCCCCGTTCCTCTGTCCGCTTCTCCCCCCTTCTCTTTTGCTGCCTGTCCCTCTGTCTGCCTCCCCTTTCCTTCTTTCCTCTCTTTCTTCTTCTGTCCACCTCCGTGTCCCTCTTTTTCCCCTCTTCTGCTCCCCGGTCCTCTGTGCAGCCCTCCATCCCTCTGTGTGGCCCTCGATGCCTCTCCGTCTGTTCCTTTGTGCAGCGCCCTGACCCTGGGGCCGGGTGTCTCTCCTCCTCTTTCTTTCTCCATCCATCTGCCAAGCGCTCTGTTCCCTCCTTTCTTCCGTTCTGCTCCCTGGCCCTGCGTCCGCCTGAAGGTCTGTCGTTCCTTTGTGTTTTGTCTGGTGTGGCAGGCGCCAAGAGGCGGTTGGCGCTTGGCAGAGATGATCAGCAGTGCCCAGAGGGTGCCACCGATCTGCCTGGCTCGGGTCACGTGAGACCCCTCCGCAGCGACTCTGCGTGCGGAGGCGCGGGGCTGTGGATGTGCAGTGGGGGAGCACTAGTGGGCCAGGGATGCGGTGGGGGATGCGGTGGACAGCAAAGAGGCTCCTGGGGAAGGAAGGTGTCACGGAGGCAGAGAGCAGCAGAGGCTCCGAGTACTCGGGTGTTAGGACGGGTGCTCGTGGCAGGGCGCTCCGGAGCTGCTGCGGTCGTCTGTGCCGCTCGTCGGCGCGGCCCGCGGTTCTTGCGTCTTGGCCGCCTGCGTGCAGACGGGGCTGCCGCGCGGTGCGGCTCGAGTCGTGATCGCGACGCTGGCATCGAGCCCGCTTTTCTGTCAGGTCTGCCTTTACGCAAACCGGTGTCTTCCCTACGTCAGCCTTGCTCTGCTGCTCTTCCAGGAGCCTGCGCTCGCCTCTGCTTTCTGGCACGCTGTCGTGTCATAGGGCTTTCCAGCAGGGTCTGTCTGACTTGGGCCGCTTGTGTTGTCCACTAGGCAGCCTGAGCGAGTGAAGCAAAATCCTCCTCCTGGCACTGTCCCGGCCAGAGTCAGTTTCCCATCAGCTCAGTCTCTGCAGAGTTTGGAGTTTCTGGAGGCCTTAGTTTTTATCCTGCCTTGGCTGGACGGCTCTTTCTGAGGGTGTCTGTGAGCGGCACAGTTTCCCTGAGGAGGATCATCTACCGAAGGTTGGAGGTGGCCAGGTGACTGACCGAGCCTGACTGTACGTGAGGGTTGCTGTGACATCCCTGTGATGAAACGGAGCCAGAGAGGGTGAGTGAAGCAGCACAGAGGGTCAGTCCTAATTGCGGAAACAATTCCAGGCTTTGGACTAGGGAGTAGTTCTAGGAGGGCTGTGCCTCTCAGTAACCGTTCTGGCCGCTTTGCAGGTGCTGAAGCATAGTCCGGCAGTCGAAGGAGCGTTGTCACAGCTGGGAGCTCTGCGGCCGTCCATGGAGGACGAGCTCTGACTTGCAGCGTGGACACAGCTACGTCTTGGGGCTGCACTGTATGTGAGCAGGGCTGGGAGGTGGAAGGTGGTTTTGCCCTCGGTGGTTACTGGTGTCATTGGCTGTGGCTGTTTGCCCGTGGAGCTGAGAGGACCAAAAATATTAATGGTCTGTAAGAGAGATGAATTAGTGCTTGCGGTGTTTCAGGTAGGTTCAGTGGAAGTGCAGCTTAGTGCAATCCAGTGGCGTAATTCTTGCACGTGCTCACGTTTGAACGGTGGCTAAAACCGAGCCTATAAACAGCAGCTGTAACATGATTCTGGTGCGTGTCTTGCTGTTCTGCTGCCCTTCTAAACGAAGGGGAAACTTCTTAAGCTGTGGGCAAACCCCTTGGCTTCTCTGTACTGTTCTCATGCTCATGGGTGCTTTGGTGTTTCTTGCTTAAAGCTGAGGCTTTGAAGTTTTTCACTTAAGGTTCATTGTTTAGTTTGTTGTTGAGGGTCTGTCGCTCAGGGGTTCTGCTTTGGCCCCTCCTTTGACCTTTTAGTTTCCCCCTGCAAACCTCTCTTGGCCCTCCGCTCCCCTTAGCACCCCTCTAGTGCACTCTGGACTACTCTTTCTGCCTTCTTTGTGTCCCAGAGCTGTCTTCTGGCCCTCAAGTCCCCTTAGGACCCATCTAGTCCGCTCAGGACTCCTCCTGAGGCCTTTGTTATGCCCCGGAGCCCTGCTTTGCTCCTCCAGCCCTCTCAGCGACCCTCTAGTCTGCTCGGGACCCCTCTTTTGGCCAAAATCGTGCCCCAGAGTCCTCTAGCGGCCCTCTAGACCCCCTAGGACTCCTCTAGTGCTCTCCGGACCCCTCTTTGAGTCAAAACTGTGCCCCAGAGCTCTCTTCTGGCCTTCCAGCCCCCTTTAGCACCCCTCCAGTCTCCTCAGAACCCTTCCAGCTGTCTTCCCTGTTCCCCAGAGTGATTTTTTGGCCATGGAGGCCCCTTAGGTCCCCTCTAGGGTGTTCTGGACTGCTCCTTTGGCCTTCCTTTTCCCCCAGAGCTGTCTTCTGGCCCTCCAGCCCCCTTTGGACCCCTCTCGTCCCCTCTAGTGCCCCAGACCCCCTCGCCTGGGGGTCCCTCTGCAGCCGTGCCTGGCCCCCGCCCAGCAGCCCTCTGTGAGGCGTCGGGCCCCCCCATGGGTCACAGTGGCCCCCACAGGTCACAGTGGCCCCCACGTGTCACAGTGGCCCCGCGGGTGCCCTCTCCCTCCCGGGGCCAGCGCTGGCCCAGTGGCTCGCGACTCCCACGGGAGGAGGTGCTGGTGGAGCAGTGCGTCCGTCCAGGGAGTCCTGCCGCGATGGGGGTGCTGCGAGCGCTCCGAGGTGGGTGCCGGCACCACGCTCGGCGCCCTGCCTGCCGGCACGTTGGTGGGGGTGACGGGGACCTGCCAGTGCCCGCGTTCCCGGCTCGGGGAGAGCCGAGGTCGCCCGCTTGGGGCCAGCACCAAGCTGCCCCGGGCTGCTCTTCTCCAGGCTGCGCAGAGCTGGCTCCAGCGGCCTCTCCTGTCGCCCCGTGCTCCGGCTGGGGAGATGTTTGCCCCGACTCGGGGCCAAGCCCCGCGGCTGCCGGAGCGATGCAAACCCTCCGCTGCTTTCCTTCCAGGTTTCTTCACTTGTGTACGTCCCCAGTCCGGACCTGCACGTGGCGAGGACGGCGGCAGGGTGGCCGGGTCGGTTCCTGTGGCCATCGCTACCTTTGCCGCTGTGGTGACTTCTCTGTTGGACCGGCTGCAAGACGCCAAGGTGAGGCGGAGGCATCTTGCAGGGCTACGTGGGGGGTTCGAGGGCTCCTGGCAGCGCCCCGGCTTCCCCGGGTGCCGAAGGCTGATCTCACCTGACAGCGCCCCTGCCCTGCTGCTGCACCTCGTCCCAAAACGCTGATCCTGCTGGTGGCGCTGGGCAGACGCTCCCACACACCCTCCTTTCCCGCAGGAGGTGTTGGCGTCCCCAGGGTTAGGGTTCGGGTTCGGGTCAGGAAATCCCAGCGCAGGCTTTCTCGCCCGCTCCCGACGGCTGCGCTGAGCGGTGCCGGTAGCTCATCCGCGGCGTTGGCGTAGCAGAGCTGCTGTGGGGCAGCACGTCCCATCGCTGCCGTGTGCGGTGTGTCCCCAGGGTGGCAGAGCGGAGACCTACCGCGAGCTGGAGAGCGTCTTGTGGGGCGACGAGAGCCATCTGCAGAGCTCTGTCGTGGACAGAGTGATAGCGGTGGCGTGCGAGGACCTGCGAGCGGCCCAGGTGAGCTCGTTCTTGCTGAGGGTGACCCCGGATGCCAGCGTCCAGCCCGGCCGTCCTACGGAGAGGCTTCGGGATGCGTCCTGGCGGGGGGTTGGGGCGGTGACCCAGAGCTGTGCAGAGAGGTGGGGGCGGACTGTTTGTGAGCAAGGGACAGTCGGAGTCAAGTTCCCGGTTCCTTGTCCTGCCTGGAGGCCGAGCCGTGGCAGACGGCCGGTTGTGCTCCTGCCACACGCGAGCTGCTGTCTTCCAGGGTGCGACGGCCGCCGTGAGGACGGCAGCTAGTGACGTCCTGGTGGCGCTGGCCCGCTCCCACTTGCACGACGTGGTGTCGGCGCTGCAGGGCCGCCTGAAGGCCATGGAGGAGATGTCGGAGGAGTTCATCCTCATCACCCTGCGCAACCTCGCTGCTCGCTATGGTACGGCCCCCCAGCCCACTGCTCCGGGTTACAGTGGGTGCCAGGCAGGAGACGGGGTTCCTGCCCCTGCCCAAAACGGGCTGGGCTGGGCTGGGCTGGGCTGGGCTGGAGGGAACCCACCGGAGACCAAACGTGCCAGGCTCTGCCCCGCACCGTCCTCCCCGTGCCCCAGGGCTTCCCCACGCCCCTCGGGGAAGGCGGCCGGCGCACGGGTGCCCTGGCAGGACCCTTCCCGTGCCGGGGCCTCCCCCAGCGCTGTGGCAGCTCTCCCGTCCCCCTGCCCCCAGCACGGCCCCGCAGCCCTGGCCCTGGCCTGGCAGCGCTGCCAGGGGATGGAGCCCGCGGGCCGCGGCGGCTCTGGCTGACCGGGGCCGCCCGTCCCTGCCCTCTCCGCAGCCCTGCAGTGCGTGCCCTTCGCGGAAACGACGCTGTCGGCCCTGCGCGGCGTGCTGAGCATGGTGGGGAGCGGCCGGATGCTGAGTGCCGTCTGCGGCGGTGAGTGTCGGCGCCGCGGCAGGGCCCGCGGGGAGGGGAAGGGGAGGGGGCGGCCCTGGGCGCCTCGCCAGGGTCTCGGGGCGAGCACGGCGGGGCTGAGCCTGCAGCGAGCTCCGGCCTCGGCAGCTCCAAACTGCCCTGAACATGCGGGAGCGGCGGGTGCCGCCGGGGTGTCTGTGGGCAGGCCGGGCCGGCGCTCCTTGCAGCTGCCCCGAGCAGCTCCTGGGTCCCTTCCCGGCCTCTGCTCCCGCGCTTGCCTCCCGGTTTTACCTGCCTTTGGCTGAGCTCTGTCCAGTTCTGTTTCCCCCCTGCTCCTCCCTTTCCCCCAGGGCAGCCTGGGTTTGTGTTTGTGGGCTTTAAGGGAGAGCGCAGGGAAGAACTGCCAAAGCCCCCAAGCTTGTGCTGCGGGGCAAACGTTTGGGAAGGGAGAGGCAGGGCTGCAGCAGGCAGCGGTGGAGGGGAGCGAGGCTGTGCGGAGGAGGAGATGTGCTGGGGCGGAAGAGGGGAGAAACAAGGCGGCGTTTCAATCCAGCCGTCTCAGACCGTGGCGCAACGCGTCCCTGAAGGCAGATCTCCTCGCAACCTGCGCCCCGGCAAGCCTGGCCTGGGCTTAAAGCAGGCCTGGGGGCCGGTGCGAGGTCTCGTGCCGGTCAGGCTTTGAGGCGATCCTGTTTCCCTTCTTGTGCTGCAGCTGTGGAGCAGTGGTGCAGAGGAATAAACATGTACTTGCGCGAGGGGGAGAAGCGTGCCTTCCCTCGCCTGGGGGCTGCCCAGCTCTGCGCCCCCGTCTACCCGCTCTTCTGCTACGCGGGCAGGAACTGGCGGGGCTGTGAGCAGGAGGAGGTGAGTGTTGCTGCTCTCGCAGCTGTGGGCAGCAGCAGCTGCCTGTGGCGGCCCCGAGCCAGGAGCCCGGAGGCCAGGGGCTCCCTGCCAGGAAGGAGCCAAATCCTGGGATCTTTTGGCGGGGCAGGCCGGGGGTGCTGGGAGGAAATTCTCTCTGTGCTGGCGAGCGAGCCCTTCTCACCAGGGGCGACGGGGAGGGGAAAGCCCCATGCGGGAAGGGCGGGCTGGTGTCTGGGGGAGGCGAGCGCTGGAGAGACCCGCAGTCCTTGACACAGTGTGTCACCGTCCCTCGGCAGGTCAAGCAGGCCGTGCTCAGGGCGATGGGTGCCATGATGGGTGTCCTCCTGCACGCGGAGGAGCACCGCGAGCACGTCTGGGAGCAGCTCCTCTGGCTCCTGCACCAGTATCGCGACGTCTGGGACCCCTTGGGGGTGACCACGGTGAGGCGTTGTGCGGGGCACAGCATGGCCGGGGGCCGTCGGGGAGCTATGGGGTGCCGGGAGGAGCCGGGGCCCTTTGAGCAGGAAAGGGGGAACGGGGGCCTGGGGCTTCCCAGGCTCTTGCTGGAAGAAAGCAGCAAGGCGGGAGGCCCAGGAGGCAGCGGAGAGTCACTGGGGCGAGCGTCTCGGGAGGGGAGGCTGCGCCGCCTCCTGGGGCTGGGGGCGCGCGAGGAGCTCTGCCCTCGCGCCCAGGGCCACGTCCAGCCCCTGTGACAGGGAAAGGTGCGAGGGGGGCGATGTGCCGGGAAAGGCCATCCCGGTGGGGCCACGCAGAGGAGAGAGACCTCGCAGTGCTGCTCTGCGGGAAGGACGAGCCAGAAGCTCCGTGCGGGGCTGGGGTTTCCCTGGAAGTGGGTTCAGGCCGTGGCGCCTCCCAGCAATGCTGGTTTCTCCCTTTCTGGGCGGCTCGCGGTGACAGCCGCCCTCTCCCTCCGGCACTCCTTTGCAGACTCTCGGCTATTTCCTGGGGGCCGTGGCGGGCGTTCAGACCCACGTGCCCCGGGCCAAGCTTCTGGCCGTCAATGCTGCTGTGCACCAGCAGGTAAGGTGTGACGCTGCATCGCTGGCCTGGGGCTCCTGGGCCGCCTCGGCTGCCGCACAGCTCTGCGTGTGCCCGGGGCTCTGGGCTTTGGCCGTGGGTCCGTGCCCAGAGCTGCTCGTGAGACGAGAGCTGGCAGCGCAGTTTCTTTGCTGTCCCTTTCCATGCCGATCCGGCTTTCTCTGAAACGCGCCTTGTTCCCACAGCTCTGCGACGAGATCGAGCTGCCCAGCCCAGAGCACAGAGCAGAGCTGTGCCGCTGCATCACGCTGCTGGGTAAGGAGAGGAGAGCCAGCGCCGCGCCACCGTGTCCCGGCAGCTCTTTCGCAAACCTGCCCGTGTGGGAAGGCACTGGTCACTAATGCCAAGCGTGATTTCTTCCCCACAGCCCAAATATGCCCGGAGGAGACGATTGTCTTCCTGTACTGCAAGCTGAGGAACGGGAGCAAGGCCGATCGCGTGGCAGCCATGGAAATGCTGCAAGCTCTGGTGCGCTCTGACGGTCAGTAACATGGGCCGGAGTACTGGAGTCCCTACTCCATTGCTGGGATGCTGCTGCTTCCTCTGACATCCCAATCTGGCCCCGCTTTTCTGTCCCACTTGTGTACAAAAAGCCGTGGAGCCGTGACGACTCCCTCCGGAAATGGGGGCTCGGCCTCAGCGCAAGCCTCTCCTTGTCTCTTGCAGCCCCCGACACGAGGGAGAAGCTGCCCCTGTTCGCCAAGCTTGCGCAGTCTGTGTGCCGCGACACCACAGCCCAGGTGAGCTGGTTTGGGCAGGGCCGGTGCTGCCGTGGGGGCAGAGCAGCCCTTTCCCCGGGGCAGAGCCTGGCGAGGCCGTACCGGGAGGCAAAGGCAGGACCGGGGGCTAGAGCCCGGTGGCGGCCACGGAGCGAGGGCTGCTGCTGCACCCTCGTCGCCTCGGCCCGGCCAGAGGGGCTGCAGTGCCGCAAAGGCAGCTCCCCTCGGGGTTTGGGCCGGGGTCGTGACTGCGGCCTCCCCGGCAGGTGAGGAGGGAAGTGCTGCATTTCATCGGGGAGCTGCTGCACTCCAGTGCCCCGGGCTGCTCGGCGTGGGACGTGGTGGGGCACATCTTCAGCGAGTTCAGCCGGGCCTCGGGCAGACTGGTAAGGGCAGAGCGCGGCGCCGGGGCTGCCATGCCCCAGCGGTGCCGCACTGCCGTGGGCATCCCTGGCGGCGGGGAGCCCGGTGCAGCAGGACCACTGGCGCCGGTGCTGCGGTGGGAGCGGCCTCCCTGTCACCGTGCGCCGCAAGGTCTGGGAACAGGCAGTGACGAGTGTTTCCCACCTCTGTCTCGCAGGTGACAGGAAAACTTAGTGCGGTGGAAGCCCGGGAGGAAAGGGCTATTCAGTGCCTGTGCGTGCACGTCCTGGGCACGCTGGACATCTCTGCAGGAGCAGTGGCCAAAGTCAGTCATCCTCTGCTGCTGCTGCTGCTTGTCTGGGGACACTTTTCCTCGCCCTCCCCGTGGCCCGAACCTCTCCCCTGACAGGCTGCAGAGCTCGCGCAGCTCACGGAAACGCTTCCGTCCTTTCCGTCTGCGAGCTCCCTGAGCGGTGGGGTTGGCGGTACCCGAGGCTTTCCCCTGTGCACTGGGACTCCCCATCTTAGCCACTAAAGCAGCCCAGAAGAGCTGGGGTTGAGCTGTGTGGGGCCGCACTTGCTCGTCCGGCGCGTCTGCGCTGCCTGGAGCACCGCTGGGCGCGCGTCTTGGCTGCGTCCCGCAGAGGAGCTGTAGGGGCTGGCGGGGCCGTACGCCTCCTGCGTCCCCTTGCAGCGGGGAGGTGAACTGCCCCTGGGGTGAGCTGTGCCGGCAGCTCTCGCCAAACGGGCAGCCAGAGGGAGGGGGAAAGCGGCATGAAGCAAGGTGGGCGAGAGGGAGGGAAGGTGGAGGAGGAAGTCGGGGTGAGACTGAGTTAGGGAAGGAGCGAGGCCGAGGGGCCGGTGCCGAGAAGCGGCAATGACAGGGGAACTGGGAGGGAGAGGCGGAAATGCCAGCGTGCCGAATGGCCTGGTTCTTGCCTGCAGCTCCTGTGGCCGAGGCTGCTGCGGTACGTGGTGCCAGCCGAGTACACGGGCATGCTGGTCCCGCTCTGCCGCTGTCTGCGTGCCCTGGCCGAGAGACAGGGGAGAGCAGAGCGCGAGGAAGAGGAGGCGGCGCCCGAGGCCCTGGAATCTGAGGAGCAAGGTGGGGAGCAGAAAGACCTGGCGCGCTGGGTTGGGCTGGGTGGGCGCGGGGCAGCGCGTGTCCCTGTGTCCCCTGCCAGCCCCACACAGGAGGCCTGGGGCAGCGCAGGGCAGAGCGGTGCCCGTTGCTGGGTGCGAGGGCTCTGCCCTGCGCGCCCCTTCCCTGGCAGAGGTGCCTGGTGCTCCTGCATCCAGCTCTTGCCGGACCCAGGGGCTGGTTCCTGCCGTGCCGGAGCTGCCTTTGTCAGCAGCTGTTCAGCGCGGGATCCCGGCAGGGCTGGTGTGGAGGCAGCACAGCCGGGGTCCCCTTCAGCCCCGCGCGGGGGCATGGGACGTGGCGCGGGCAGGGCAGGGCACAGTGGGGCTGGGCATCTCACGCAGCCTTTCTTTCTGCCCACAGCTGCTCTGCCGGCTCCCCAGGCCCTGCTGGCTCGCCTGCTGGTGAGTAGCGGGGCCCCGGGGAAGAGCTTTTGGGGCCAGAGCGAGGGGAGAGGGTGGGAGAGATGGTGCCGAGGCCGGTGCCAGGCGCCCCGGGAGGAGGCAGGAGCGTGTTGGAGGGTGCCTGAGCCTCCCTGCCCGTCGGAGACTCCCGCTCCTCCTGGGGGATGGCAGTGCCCAGGCGAAGCCATCGGCTGCCTGCTGCCAGCCAGGGCAGTGCCGACTTCCCTGCCTGCGGGGCAGCCGCGGCTCCTGGGGCAGGTGTGAGCCCGTCTCTCTCCTGCCCTGGCCTAGGTGGTGGCGGCGGTGGCTCCGCACACAGGCGGTGGCCGTGGAGCCGCGGCCCTGCAGCTGCTGCAGGCGCTGCCCGGCACGATCCATGGAGCCGTGGGGGCGAGCTGGGCCGCGGAGATCCCCCTGCTGCTGCAGCACCTGGCAGGTAAAGTGCCGGCGGGAGGGAGAGGCTGGGGGCGGAGGGGGCAGCAAAATGCTTCAGCCCTCCAGCCTGGTGGAGGGCAATGGTCCCCGGTTTGCTGGCGCTTGTCAGCCCCGTGGCCTGAGGCTTTGGGGCGTCAGACTGCAAAGGAGACCTCCGGGCTCTCCCGTGCTGCTCGCTGGGATAACAGCAAGGACTTTGCTTCCTTGGGCTTTGCAGGAACAACCGCCGGCTCCCTGGATGCGGCCGAGTGGGAGAGCCTTCTGCTGAAGGTACGACGTCCCTGAGGGGGTCCCAGCTGGATGGGGCAAATGAGGGGGCAGGAAAAGCGGTGGGAGGAACCTGGGGGCTCCCTGTTCGGGCACCGAGCAGCACGGGCACTTCCTGAGCCCCCGGCACCTGCCCTGGCCATGGGTGCTGCCCGCTCGGAGGAGCCGCTCTCGGCACGTGGGGCACGGCTGAGCACGAAGGCAGCCGAAGGCCGGGGCAGGGGCTTCTGGAGTGGCCCCATGCCGTGGCACCGCCTGCTTCTGGCGTGTGCGGAGCCCAGGGGACTCAAGTGGCGCGTTAGGGGAAGAGCGAGAGGCAGGTTGCAAGAGGGGCGGGTGGGGAGACGGACTGTCATGAGGGGGAGCTCTGCCCCGACAGTCTCTAGGGCCACTTGGATGTGCAAAAGGCCCTGGCCAAGGGCAGGGGAGCGTTTGCTTCATCTCCCACTTTGCCCTAGTTTCTGCGAACGTCGCTGGAGGTCATCAGGAGCGAGGCCTGGACCGTGGGCCTGAGCCAGGAGCTGAGCCGGCAGCTGGGCAGCTCTCCCCGCCTGTCCTGGGAGAAGGTTTGTTCCCTGCGTGGCGTCGCTGCCGCTCACGCACCCCGAGGGCTGCGGCGGCGGAGGCGCGGGAGGCTCAGGCCAGGGCGAGGGCTGGCGGTGGCGCTCTGCCCCGCGGGCTGGTTTCCCTGCTGCCCGCTCTTTCCCCAAGAAGGTGCTCGCGCTCCCCTCCGTGCTGGGCTGGTGGCAGGGCTGGGCTGGCCACCGGCCGCTGTTGGGGCTGGCGCCGCGGGCACCGGCACAGTGGGGCTGCCGTGGCCTGGCCCTCTCCCGCCAGGCCGGGCTGTCACCGCAGCTGGGGCTCGGCCTCTTCTCTTGCAGCGGTTCCTGTACAAGGTTCTCGGCACGGCCCTGGCAGCTTGCGGGTGCCTCCGCCACGTGCGAAAGCAGACGCTGGCACATCTGAAAGCAGCCAACTTCGTGGAGCTGTGGGAGGCACAGGTGAGGTTTTCTCATGTCGCCCTGCTTTCCCGAGTGTCCCCTGCGTGTCCCCGGGGCAGAGGGGCCCTGCATGCCCTGCTCCAGCCCTTGCTGGCGTTCTGTTCACGCCCGTTTCCCTGGGGAAAGGTCCTGCCTGGCCGGTGGAGCTGGCCAGGGCTGGGCGTTGGGGCTGGAGTGACTCCCTGTTTCTGCTGCGTTGCAGGGAATGGTTTCGGTTGTGTCCCGCTGTGCCGAGAGCCACTTCCAGCTGGCCTTGTCCTCGGTGAAGGAGTTCACGGGGACTTTGAAACACCAGAAGGTAAAGAGCCTGTGGTGGTGTTGTGGGGAGCTGCGCCACCGGTCGGGCGCAGGGCAGCTCTCGCCTCGGGAGCGTGTGGAGTCCCGGGCACAGCGGGGCCGCGGGCTGACGTCTCGGTGCTTCTCCGGCGACCTCCCGGCAGAGCGACACGGTGAGGACCCGCGCTACTCGCGCTGCGCTGATGGTGACATACGGCCAGATGGCGCTGCGCGCCCCCAGGGAGCAGCTGCTCACCCACGTTGAGAGAGACGTGGTGGGGAACGTCCTGCAGCTCTACCGCGAGGGCTGCCAGGTGGGTGCTTGGGGCGCGGGGCAGAGCCGGCCGGGTGCCGCCAGCTCCAGCCTCTCCTTGCCCTTCCCGTGCGCACCTCTCCCGTCGCAGCCGTGCCAGCACTGCTCGCCCTGCTCCCTTGGGCAGGGGTCCGCAGGGTCTTTCCGGCCGGCAGCGGGGCAGCTGCTTCCCTCCCCTTGGGAGGCTCCTTCCCAGGAGGGGAGAGAGGTTTCCTTGCTGGGGCGCAGGTGCCGAGCTGGGGTCCGCGGGGTTCCCGGAAGGCATAGTGTCCTCCCCATGCTGTGCTTGGAGGCAGATTCCCCCCAGCCCCGCTGCTCTTTCCGCCCTCGGACCTGCGAAGAGCTCAAAGTGTGTTTTTCTCCTCTGGGATCAGGATGCACAACTGAAGCTCTCCCTGGCGCAGAGCGTCACGGAGATCAGCCTTGCCATCCAGGCTGCGGTCACCGGCCCCGGGTTCGAGCTCTGCTGCAAGCGGGAGCTGCTGCAGACCCTGCTGGTGAGTGCCCAGAGCTGGGACCGTTGCCCAGGGCAGCTGTGGGCTCTGCATTTGCGCAGAGGTGCGATGGTCTCCCGGGGCATCGCACAAACTCCCACGGGCCCCGAGCCATGTCCCAAACCGTTGGGGGACATGGGTGCTGGCGCTCGGGGCTGTGGCGGGGAAGCGTGGTGCATCCGGGCGCCAGGGAGCTGCCGCCTCGTCCCACGGGACCCTTGCGGGAGCCGTGGGGGTGGCGGGGCCGGTGCCTGCGGGGTCTGGCAGAAGAGCCTACGGCCAGGACGGGTGGGAGGGCTCTCCCGCGCCGCTGCCCACTTTGCACGTGTCTGCCTGTGACTTGCAGGAGGTGATTCAGGAGGAGCCCCAGGAGTCCCCGGTGCACCCCCGGGCCCTCGTGGCCATGAAGCAGTTGAGGTAGGGTCTGTCCCCGGGCTGTGGGAGTCGCTGCGTGTCCCAGCCCAGCTGGCTGGCGTGGCTGGGGCTGCGGGCGTTGGATTTGGGGCTGTCGATGGGGACAAAGGCAGTCGTCCTCTGACTCGCTCTGGAGAGTGCTGGTAAGCCCCTTCTCTTTCTTCCCTCCCTTTTTTCTCCTGGCAGCAAGCTGCAGCCCCATCTGAGCAGGGAGGAAAACTGCAGCCTCCTGGCTCAGTGCTGCCAGGGCGTCGTGTGCCTCCGTCGCCCGGAGCAGACGGACGTGAGAGGGGAGACGGCGGTGGCTGCTCCACGCGCCCTGGTACCCGCTGGCCCTTCTGGGCCACCCCTCGGTGGGGGCCCAGCTCCCGGCGCCCTGCGCTCTGGCAGCTGCTGGCTGCGCTGGCATCTCCGTGGGGTGCCCGGCCTCAGCCCCCCTTTCTGGTGTCAGGGTGTGCAGGCGCCCTCTCTGCGAGCACTGGGCCAGTTCATGGCAGCCCTTCTCCGCGCAGAGCTGGCCCCCATCTGCCTCAAGGACATGGTGCAGGTGAGTGTCCCCGGGGCGGTAGGGAAAGCGTCACCGCTGCCAGAGTGGGGCAGAGCCGTGGGGATCCCGCCTGCAGGGCTGGTCCAAGGAGGGGAGCTTCCCTGTAACTAGGTGCAACACCCAGACTGGTGGACAGTGAAATGGTCCTAGTTTCAGGCTCCCTTGCCCTGATTTCACATCCAAGCTCTTCCCATCGGCCACAGCTTCCTTGCAGGCAGCTCGCAGTGTCCTGCAGCCCCCTAGAGCAGCCAGAGCCTCTCCCCAGCCGCAGTTGTGAGCGAGGGGCGCTGCACAAGTCAATGCTGCCCGTGGCGAGAGCAGCCTGGGCTGAGGCCGGAGCAGGGAGGTTCCCGTGGGGAAGGGCTCCTCGCCCGGGGCCGGGGCACCCGGAGAGACTGGGGCTGTGGGGTGGCAAGGCCGGGAAGGGAGGGGGCTGGCGAGGGTCATTGGGCAGAAAAACGCCCATGGTGAGACAGGTCTGCCCGTGCCCAGGTTCTGCGGTGCTGGCTTGCCTCGACCCACGCGTGCGAGAGGGAGAGGGCCCTGCAGGTGTGCGTCCAGCTGCTGGGCGCTTACGAAGACGGACGCGAGCACAGGGTGAGCGGGGACGCCACACGTGGGGAGCTCTGCCTCGGCGGGCGCCGGACTTCGGGTCTCCCGGGGCCGTGGGGCAGCCCCTCGTTCACCCCTGGCTCAGCCACGGCTCGGGGGCAGCACGGCCGGGAGAGGGCGAGCAGCCGCGGGGCTGACGGTGACCTTTTTGCCTGCCTCTTGCTCCCGCAGCGAGACCGCGCCTGCGAGCAGTTCGGCTCCCTGGCGGGACTGCTGGGGCCTCTGACGTGCGACGTGTCAGCCGTGTCCCGACAGCGGGCAGCGACCTGCCTTGGCCACCTGCTCCAAATAGGAGGTGAGGAGAGCGGCGCAGGGCCGTCCGCCACTGCTGTCTGAGGGCAGGACGTCGTCCCCGGTGCCAGAGACCGTCCCCCTCCGCGGCTGGCCCCTCGCCTGGCTCGCGAACCCACTGTGCCATGTTGGGGGGGCCCTGGCTTCGCGTGGCCTTCGCCGCCCTCCCTCAGATCCTCCGTTATCCGCACGTGGGGCCAGAGGTTCGCTCCCTGCAAACGTGACTCCCCTTTCTCCCAGCTCCAGCTGAGACCACAGACGTGGTGCCCTGGACCAACGAGATCGGGCACCTGCGTGAGAGACTCGGCACCGTCACCTCCGAGTCTCTGCTGGCGACCTCCGCCAACATTGCGAAGGTAACTGGCCCCTGAAACGTGGGGTGGGGGCCTGGTGACGGGCTCCTGCCCCTCTCCCTGCTCCCTGCAGGGTCTCGTGCCGTTCCCCGAGCGAGCTGTTGCGTGGGGACATGTGGCGTGAGCATGGAGCAGCAGGCTGGAGATGTGTCTGTCCTTTTGCTCCACGGCAAAGGAGCAGATGCCATGATGTGTGTGTGTGTGTGAGTGCACTGCTCTCAGGACATGAGTTTTGCATCCGAGCAACCTGGGACGTGGTCTCTTGTGTTTCTGATTTCTCCCCAGCTTGTTTGCAAGTATTTCCCCCGAGGCCAGGCCACAGACTTCGTGAGCACCGTCGTGGAGAGCTTGCTGTGCGCCAGGCGCGTGTGTGCGCGGGCCGCTGGGCGGTGGACGCTCACCTTTCTGGGGGAGTGCGGAGAGCAAATATTCCAGGAGGAGGTAAGAGAGGCATTTTTTTGCATTCGCCTTTGGCTGTTCTCTGTTGTTGGCTGTTGGCCCCGAAGAAGGACGGGGAAAAGACGAACCGAGCCGTTCTTTCTCGCCTTCCTCCTTTCAGGTGCCTGAACTCGTGCGCATCCTTTACGCCTGCCTGCAGAGCACCCGGCAGAGCACCCGCAGGCGCTTCGTGCTGCGGGCGATGTTCCTCCTGGTCCGCTCTCACCAACAGCCGGTGCTCAACAGCCTCCTCCAGAAGCAGCTGCCCACAGACAGGTCTGCGCGCTGGCCCTTCCCCCTGCCGTCAGCCCCAGCCCCAGGGCGTGCCTGCGTGGGGGGTCCCGGTCGGAAGCAGGTGGTTTTTCCCCAGGAAAGGCTGAGTGCTGCAGGACCGTGGGCCAGTGTCTCTGCCCTGACGCGGGCCTTGCCAGCCCCGCTGCAGACAAGGAGAGCGTTTGGCCTCTTGTGAGGACGTCACAGGTAGCTGAGGATAGGGGCTCACGGGCAAGCGTCTGTTCCCTTGCAGCGACACGGTGGAGGTGTGGAGGAGCCTGGGGAGAAGCGCCCTGGGACGCCAAGTCCTGGAGCGCTTAGCCAAAAAATTGAGGGCAGCTGGAAAGAGCAGCCACGGGAGCGACTGCCGCACTCAGGAGCTGGGCAGCAGCCAGGCTGCCTTGGAGCCTCGCACGGTACGGTCAGCGGCAGAGGTGTTAGTGCTGCTTCGCATCTACTTTCCAACTCGTGCTTCAGCGCGAGGGAGTTTTGTGCCCTGTGCGAGCGCCGGTGGAGCCTCACAGGGTGCTGTGCCGGGGCGGTGGCAGCGTTAGCGGTGTGGGGAGCCAGGACAGTTTGCTGTTGCTGGGCCACACGGCCATCGCCGCAGTGAGAATTGGAGACAGTAAAAGCCCCCAGGCTGGTGGGGGGACGTGGCCAGTGGGAAAGCCCTTGTTTTACCAGGTGGTTCTTGGCTGAATTTCTCTGTAGATCACCCGCGCCCTCTCCGAGGTAGTGTCCGTCCTGCGGAGCAAGAGGCTGGTCCAGCACCTGCTTCCCTGCCTGCTTCCCGGCCTCCTGGGGCAGGTCAGCGAGACGCTGGGGGAGGAGATGGCGCTGTCCCTCGGGGAGCCGGGGAGCGATGACACACCGGGCAGGTGAGGAGGGGCGGGGGCAGGGCTGGCCTGTGGCCCGGGTCTTTGCTCGTGTGGTTCGTGGCCTTGCAGGCACGCCCGACTGTCCCGCTGGCGCTGGGCTGCCTCCGTGGGGAGGCAGGACTGGTCGCTGCAGGGCAGCGTGCCTGGGGATTTGGCCGCAGTGTGGCCGTTCCTGCCCGTAGACTCTGTGTGGCCAGCCAGGGGCTGTCGCGGAGCTCCCCATAGCGCCGTGCTCTGCCCGCGCTCCCGCTGCGCAAGGGCAGGAGCAAGTCGGTGCTGTGTGCCGCCTGCAAGGTGCTCTCCACAAAGCGCTGCTTAGCAGAGCCGCTGGGGATTGCCCTGGGCATCTGGCATGGAGTCAGCCAAGGGAGCCTGGGTTTTCTCCTGCCGTCCATGGGTTTGGGGCAGGACAAAGGATGAAAATGCCGGTTTTTGGTTAGCTTGAGACTTGAAGGCTGCAGAGTGTCATTTCAGGGGTACTTTGCCTCTCCCTCAGTGGAGTTTAGGATGAGCGAACAAACAGCTCCCATAGCGGCGGAGCTGTTCTAGCTCTGCTAAAGAGAAATCTTCCCCCAAACTTCTGTGACCGGAGATTTCTTGGGTTTTTTTTTTTACCAGACTATTTGTGGAGGCGATGGAGCTGGTGCTGGCAAAATGCCTGGAGGAGCGATGGCTGCAGCTGCTCCGGGAGCAGGGAGTGTGGGCGTCCCTGGCAGACCCCCGGGCTCACACCACTGGCGTGTGTCTCCTGGCGAGGTGAGAGCCGCCGGGATGCGCCCTGCCGTGTCGTGGGGGCTGTCCTGGGGAAAGGGCTGCTGAGACCTTCCTGAGCGCCCGGGAGCTCTGCTGAGGTGCAGAGCAGCATCTGCGTCAGAGCGGGAGAAGTTGGGAGTCGCGGCCCGTGGCCGTCCCGCACGATCGCGTGTCATGAGCCTGCTTGTGCTTTGTGCGCAGTGTGCTGCTCCGCGCGGAGCTCGTCCCGCAGCGCCTGGTGCAGAGCCTCTTCCCGTGGTTGGATTCGCGCTCGACCAACCTGCGGCTCACGGCCACGGCTTTCTTTGCTGAGGTGAGGCAGCAGCAGGCAGGGAGGGCTCGGAGGGGTTCCTGCGTCCTGCCTGGTGTGAATCGCACCCGATGCTAGTGGCCATGTGGCTTGATTGCAGCTGATGAAGGACAAAGTGGTGGAGGAGAGGAAGCTCCTGAAGCCCCTCTTAGAGGCCTTAGCAGCAAGATCACGGGACCCCGTCAGCGCCGTGCAGCAAATGGCCGTGAGAGGCGTGGGCAACATGGCCAGTGGAGCGCCCGCGAAGGTGAGATGGCCTTTCCTGGGCTCCGAGCGCAGCCTGAACTTGCGAGCTGCCAGTGGAGAGCTGCCTGGGGTCTGAGGAGCCTGGAGAGACGAGCTGAGGCAGACGCGGGGCTGTGCTAAGGCCACGCTCCTCGCTCTGATGTCAGCAGGGTGGCAAAGGGGACGCTGGGTGCAAGTTGGGGCTCCCTGGGCTGGGGTTTGCTCTGGGCTTGCTCTAGCAAGCGCAGCGGTGAAGAGCAGCGGTGAGAGGCAGGAATAGTGAGCAGCTCGTGTGCCCGTTGCTTCGCAGCTACGGAGGCACAGCGCAGCCGTGGTGGAGGTGCTGCTCGGGGGCCTGGAGGACGTGGCCGGCGCGGAGGTGGCTGCCGAGAGCCTGCTGGCGCTGGCGAAGGTGCTGGGGCAGCTGAAGGCGAGGGCCGTGGGCTCTGCCTTTGAAGAGATCGCCAGGTCCACCCGGGCGTTCTTGGGGGTGGTAAGTGAAGCCGCTCGTTCTCCTGTTGGCGGGCGAGAGCCGTCCCGGCGCCGCCGTCCCCTGCGGGCAGCGCCCCGGTGGTGCCGAGCGGTTTGTACACGGTGCCCTCGTTAGCAGCCTGCCAGACGGGCTTTCTCGATCGCAGGAGGAAGAGGTTCTGCGCTGCTCGGCCTTCGACCTCTACAGCGCCCTGGCCTCGTCCGCCTCGGGGAGGAGGTCCTTATTCCGCAGAGAGGTGCAGGAAGCATTTCCCAGCCTCGTGCTGCACCTCCGGGACCCGGCCCCGGCCGTCTCCAACGTAAGAGCCCCCAGAGCACCTTGCAGAGCCGCAGGAAGCCCCGTGGCGCCAGCAGAGCCGTGGTGCCGCTCCTGCCTGCGCAGGGCTGCCGGCGTCTGCTCAGACCCCTGCTTGGACGCTGCCGTGGTGAGGTTTCTCCCTCGGCACCCAGGCAGGCGAGCAGCATCCCCGTGACAGGACCCGACGCTCTTTTCCAGGCATGCAAGGTCGCTCTCCACCTGTGCGCCCCATTTCTGGGGTCGAAGAGGGTGCGGCGGCGCATCGCTGCGAGCGCTGGGCTGAGCGCGGCCGAGCTGCAGGATGAAGTCTGCAGTCACCTGGTGAGTGAGCTCTGCGCTGGGGCCTGCGTCCCTGCGGCCGGATGCCCCGCAGCTCCTGCACCGCAGGGCCGCCCGGCCGTGGGTGGGCGGAGGGGTGTTGGCAGCTGGAGACGAGCTCCCGCGTCCCTGCTTTTCCCCAGGCCCGAGACTGCCCCGCGCTGCTGGAGAGGCTCTTCAGCACGGCCCAGAGCTGCTGCACGGGGAGCTACCAGGCGTCACAGGCGGCAGCCGTCATCGTCCTGGGTGAGAGGCAACACCGGGCTCTCGCGCTCCTCCCGGCTGCGTCCCCGGGTCGGGGTCAGGGTCCAGGGCCGGGGTTGGGGTTTAGGGCTAGGGCCATGTCCTGACAGCTGCGTTTCCCCGTGTGCCAGGCGTCCTCCAGGACACCGCGCCGGCCGAGTGACTCCAGCAACGGGACCTGGCATTCCTGTTGGGAGGTATGTGATGGTGGCCGGGCTCCCGCCTCGAGGGACAGGGAGGCATCCGGAGGCCCCGTGGGTGGCGGGCCAGGGACGCTGGTGCTGAAAGCCAGCGCCCGGGGCGCCCAGGCTCCTGGCCAGGGAAGCCGCCCCCGGCTGGGCTCCGTGGGGAAACGGCTGCCAAGCACCCATGGTGCCTCCCTGTATTGTCTTTGCAGCTCAGCAGAGGCGGCAGCGTGCCGAGGCCTCCTGTGTGCAGCGGGCGGCAGCCCCGGTGCCCTGCGCTGGGGGACCCCAGCACTCCGGGGCAGGAGGGCAATAAAGCTCCGTCCACCCAGGGAAGGTGTCGGCTGTGTCTGAGCTCTCTGGAGGTCTTGCGCTGACCCCGGCCCTGCCGCCCCCAGAACATGGCCCTGGTGCCCCCCGGCCGATCCCTGCCCAGGGACGCAGCCTGGGGGGAGTAGGGACACGGGGGAGCGGAGAGACCGGGGGTGAGTGGGGGGCACTGGGGGGCAGCGGGAGGTGCCTGGGGGCTCCGGGGACACCGCAGGGCACTGGGGGGCACTGGGGTGGGACTGGGGATGAGAGGGGCCCTGGGGATCCTGGGGGAAGTGGAGGGACCATGGGGCTACGGGGGGCCCCAGGGGTCACTGGGGAGGCACCTGGGGGTGAGTGCAGACCTGGGGGCGGAGCTGCTCTCCAGGGGCGGGGCCAGGATCGTGGGGCAGGGCTGGGAATGGGGCCAGGGCAGGGCGAGCCCCAGGGGTGTGTGTGGGCTGCCGCGGGTGGGCAGCTCGATTTGGCCCCTGGTGGCGGCTGTCCGCCCCCCTCCCTCCCTCCCTCCCTCCCTCCCTCCCTCCATAGCGACCCGGGTGCTGGGTGCTGGGAGGGAAGCGGCGGCGGCCTCAGGTGAGGAGTGGCGGGGCTCAGCTGCGGGGCCATGCCAGGCTGGGCCAGGGAATAAAGCTCGAAGGGCCGCAGCCCAGCACCCTTGCTCCCCCAGTGCTGCCCAGGCTGCCCCAGGGCCGGGCCCTCCCCGCGGGGCTGCCCCAGCCGAGTTCCCAAGCACGGCCCGGGGCCGCCCGGGATGGGGCTGCTCCTGCAAGCCCCGCACACGGGCCGGCGGCAGGGGTAAGCTGGAGGTTGCGTCCCGAAAAGAGGGATTTGGGGGCCACATGCCAGGGCAGGCAGGAAGGGAAGTTGTGAGGTTTTGGGGCCAAAAACGGAGACTTGGGGATGCATTTTTGAGCTCAGAAACGGGGGCTTAGCCATCTGTTTTTCTGGTTGAGAACAGAGACTAAGTTCCCCGTTTTTGAGTCAAAAATGGGGACTAAAATCCTGCGTTTCTGGGGCTGCAAACACAGGCTAGTTCGAGCACTTTGAGGACCAGAAATGGAGCCTTAGTTGGCTGCCTTTGTGTCTGAAAACAGGCTAAGAAGTCCTGCATTTTGGGGGCTGGAAAGAGGGGCTTTTAGTTGGCTGCCTTTGTGGTTGCAAACAGCGAGGCCTGTGTTTTGGGGGCCTGAAGTGGAGCCTTAGTTGGCTCTTTTTACTACTCAAAATGGAGACCAAGTCCTCTGTTTTCGGGTCCAGAAACGGAGACTGAGACGTGTTTTGGGGACTTGAAAACGGTGGCGAGGTTGACTGTTTTGGGGACAAAAAGCAGAGGCTGCATCCTGCATCTTTGGGGCCAGAAATGGAGGCTCAATGGGCTGTTTCTGTGGCTGAAAATGGAGGCCAAGTCCTGTGGTTTGGGGTGGCTTCTCGTGCGGTTGGAGCAGCGCGGGGATGGGGGGGGCCTGGGTCAGATCGGGACCGTGTCGGGCAGGGGGATCCCAGGGGCAGCGCTGGGGAGGGTCGCGGGGGGGCAGGGGCAGTGTCGGAGCTGACCCGGGGCCGGTGTCGGGGGAGTCCGGGATCGGCGTTGGGGATGGCGGGGCCGCTCCGGGCTCTGCGGCCGCTTCCGGGTCCCGGGCAGGGGGGGCGGGACGGAGAGGAACGGAAGCGCCACAGGGTCAAACCTCACTGAGCGCTGCGGCATGCAGGGAATTCTGGTCTTCCGGCACCGGGCTTCCGGGCGGCCATTTTGATCTGCAGGGCATTCTGGGAGGTGTAGTGTTCCGGCACCGAGCGCCTGGATGGCCATTTTAATATGCGGGGCCTTCTGGGAGACGTAGTCTTGCCATTATGGGCTTCTGGAGGACCGTGTTGCGCCTCTCGAGGTGGCGGCAGGTTACTCCTCTGCAGGCGGGTTCTCACTAGCTGGCTGCGTTGTTCTCTGTGGCAGGCCGGGAGCTGTAGTTCCTGTGCCTTCTCAGCCCTGCAGCAGTGGCCCTGTCTGTCTGTCCTTCCCTGAACATGCGCCGTTCACACCAGAGTCCCCGTAGGTCATCGGGGACAGTGGAATTTCCCTGTTTTTCCCTGGTACAGGGTTAGGGTTTAGGGTTATGGCCATTTAGGGTTAGCGTTAGGGTTAGGTTAGAAGGCTGGGTTTGGGTTTGGGTTAGGCCTATTTGTTGGCCATGTAGACCCCTTAGCACCCCCCTAGTGCGCTCCGGACTACTCTTTCAGTCTTCCTGCTGCCCCAGAGCTGGATCTCGGATATCTAGACCCCTTCGGACCCCTCTTGTTCCCCCAGAACCCTTCCGGAGACCTTGGTTGTGCCCCAGAGCTGTCTTCTGGCCCTCCACACCCTGCACAACCTCTCTTGTCTCCTCACACCACCTCCGCACGTCTTCCTTGCTCCCCCCTTTTTACTTTTTTCCCTATCTACTGCCCCTAGCACCCCTCTAGTGTCTTCCCGACTCCTCTTTCGGCCTTCCTTGTTTCCCAGAGCTGTCTCTTGCACCTCGAGACCCCTTAGGACCCTGGGAGTCCCCTCAGAATCCCTCCGGAGCCCTTCTTCATGCCCTGGAGCCCTCTGTTGGCCCTCCAGCCCCTTTAGCAGCCCTCTCTTCTGCTCTGGCCCCCTCCTTCCACCTTTTTCTGTCCCTCTGCTCCCCTTAGCATCCCCCTTGTGCACTCAGGACTACATTTCAGCTTTCTTCTGTGCCCCAGAGCTGTCTTCTGGCCCTCCACACCCTGCACAACCTCTCTTGTCCCCTCACACCACCTCCTCACGTCTTCCTTGCTGCCCGCTTTTTACTTTCTTCCCATCTAGTCCCCCTACCACCCCTCTAGTGTCTTCCCGACTCCTCTTTGGGCCTTCCTTGTTTCCCAGAGCTGTCTCTTGGACCTCGTGACCCCTTAGAACCCTGGGAGTCCCCTCAGAATCCCTGTGGAGCCCTTCTTCATGCCCTGGAGCCCTCTGTTGGCCCTCCAGCCCCTTTAGCAGCCCTCTGTTCTGCTTTGGCTCCTCCTTTAGCCTGTTAATTTCCCTCTGCAGGCCTCTGTTGGCCCTCTAGACCCCTTAGCATCCCTCTAGTGCACTGTGGACTATTCTTTCAGCCTTTCTTTGTGCCCCACAGCTGTCCTTTGGCCCTCCAGCCCCTTTAGATGGGGCGGCCCTGACAGTGGGACGTGAAAAAGACGCCTTGGACTACATCCAGCCGAAGAAACGTAAACCGAAGGATCTGAGTAAATAACTGCTTGTCTAGGTCTGTTACCTCACAACACATTGCCAGAGGTTTTTTTTAATGAACGATCCTCCTTGGTGAAGCGCCTGTTCGTTCCGTGAATATTAGTGCAAAAACGCGTACATTACTGACCCTTTAAAGCGAGTCCGTGGCGCTGGGGTAGCGTGCGTAGTGAAGCCTAAATCCCATAATAACTCCTTTTGATGTCGTTCTCTTCTACGAAAGCCCTTAGAGCAGATGAAAACATTTCTCGTCCTCTTTTGTTTGTCGAATGGACCACGATACCGAGAAAAACCTGCGGCGAAGGAGACGTAGCAGTGGGTTTCCCTAGAGAAGGTGTCTTGTGCTGTACTTGAGGGCTTACCGTGCGTTTTGTCAGAGGGTGGTGAACGCCCGCTTTCCTCTTGAGCGGCCCCTGGGGAGCAGAAAGTTGCGCCTTGGAGGCAAACTCTTTCTTGCAGCTGGCTTTGAAGAAGCTGGCTAGCCGTGCAAAGTAACGACAATGCTGGGGAGTCGCTGGAAGTGCTTAAAAGAGCGTCTTTCCCTTTTAGAGAAGGCGATGCGCTTTCCTTGCTAATCCCTGTAGTAACGGAGCCAGGTAAGTGGTACCTAGGTGAGCGAGCCGTTAGTCTTTCTCCCATAGGAATAGCCTTTAGGCTGTGATTGCTGCTGGAAAAGGCCGGCTATTTTAGAAACGGAACGAGCCTTTGGTGGCACTACAGGAAACAAGCTAAAAAGGTGATGGGAATAGTAATGTTTTCATGCTTTAACGTGGCAGACGTACTGTGTGCCAGCATCTCGTGCTGTTTAATAATAAAAACTGAGCAGTCTGTCAAGCAAATAGCGCGGCTTGCTTTGGCTGTTTATTTTGTTTAACAATCAGTAAAGGCAGGAGGTTGAAAGTCCTAAAGAAGATGGTTGCTTCTTGAACGGTTGCAAATTGTCCCATTGAGTAGGTGGGTGGGTTTTTTGTTTTTTTTTTTTAGCGCAGCCTCTGACTCTTTTCTTGTCTGTGGAGTATTCTGCAACGATGTTCAAAGGAAAGCTCTGTTACTGAAGCCTCTAGGAGAAACGGCTCGAGTACGACACGCAGCGACTCTGTGCCTCGCAGCAGGCGCTGTAAATAAGGGCGGATGAGCTGAGGCGAGGGCGGTGAAATCTCTCCAAAGGGCGGGTGGGCTCTGCAGCGGTGTGCGGGTGCCGAGGGCGGGCGGCGGGCAGAGGGGCAGGACAAAACGCAATCACCGCGGAGCGAAGGGCACGAGGCTGAGGGAGCGGAGCGCCACCCCGGCGCCGGGCATGCCGGGAGCGGTAGTCTTCCGGCACCAGGCTTCCGGGCGGCCATGTCGCTTTTGTGCCGGGCATGCTGGGAGCGGTAGTCTTCCGGCACCGGGCTTCAGGGCGGCCATGTTGCTTTTGCGCCGGGCATGCTGGGAGCGGTAGTCTTCCGGCACCGGGCTTCCGGGCGGCCCTTTTAGTCTGCACGGCACGCTGGGAGCTATAGTTTTCTGCCAGGGATTTTCCCGGCAGCTGTTTTAGTCTGCAGGGCATGCCGGCAGGTGCAGTCTTCCCGTACTGGCCTTCTGGGAGACCATGCTGTGCCTCTCGAGGTGGCGGGAGGCGCGGTTCTCTGTCAGCGGGGTTCCCAGCAGCCGTTCGCGTTGTGCTCTGGGGCAGGCCAGCAGCTGTACTTCCAGGTGCCTGTGCCTTCTCCGCCCTGCAGCAGTGGCCCGCTGCGTGTGTGTGGTCCTTACCGGACACGTGTCGCTCGGGTGTCGAAAAAGCAGTACTGCACCGTGGCGCATGCACACGGCGGCCGGCCGTGCTCCCTGCTGCCCTCGGGTGTCCAAAAAGCGGTATTGCACCCGAAAGGGGGGCGCGCATGCGCACTGCGTTCCACAGAGCTCACTGCTGCTCTCGGGTGTCCAAAAAGCGGTATTGCACCCGAAAGGGGGGCGCGCATGCGCACTGCGTTCCACAGAGCTCACTGCTGCTCTCGGGTGTCCAAAAAGCGGTATTGCAGCCACAACGGGGACGCGCACGCGCACTGAGGTCCGGCGCGCACACGCTCAGTGCCGGTCGCCGTGTTCGCAGCTGCTCTCCGCCGTTTCGGTAACGGGTAAGCGAATGGAGCGTGCTCGTCGCCCCTTCGCGGTGCTCACGGAGCGGTGGCGCAGAGCGCTCCTCCTTATCGGTGCTTCCTGGTGTCGCGGGGACGGGCAGTGCCGTCTCGGAGCTGCTCCGCGGTGCTCTTTCACCGGGGCAGCACCGGAGCCTGCTCGCTGGTCCCCGTCGGTCTCTCAGGCACGGACAGAGCAGCCTTGGGGCGCTCGCTGCTTGGCATGAGCTGCGGGGTGCTGCAGCGTGCATGGCAGGCTGCGGTTCGCACGCGTGAGCCGCCCAGCTGCAGCGCCGTGAGCACGCGAGGGCGCCATTGCGGGTCTCGCCTCCCTCCAGCTCCCCCTGCCCCTCCGGCTCCCCCTGCTCTCCTTTCCCCTCCCACTCGGTCTGTAGCCGGCGCACGTGTGACGCTCGAGTGCCAGGTCCCCGCTGCAGCCGCGCTCCGTTGACGGCCAGCGCACGTGTAGGGGTGGGGAGGAGCATGGCAGCGGGTAACAACAGAGTTTTCCCTCAGCAGTGGTGGGTGAGGGCCAAGGCCACCTGGAGTCAAGGATCTGGGGACCCGGTGAGGCAAACGCATCCGTTTGGGTGGCCGTGGGCATCGGGCTGTGTCCTGCCCGCTGCAGCTGTTGGTGCATGGAGATGGTGGTGCAGGGTGAGGGGTGGCAGGCGCTCAGGCCTGGCTCCATGCCGGGAGCGCGGGGCAGGGTGTGCTGGAGCGCGGGTGCGACGTTGCGTTTTGCGTGTGCGGCGTTTAGGGCGCCGGTTCGTTGGCGGCGCGGGCCGGGCAGGAGCGGGGGGGCAGGCGGGCCCCGGAGCAGGGCTGCATGGCGGCGTCGGCGGGAGGACGGCTCCTGTGGCGGCAGGCTCGGCCGAGAGCGCCGGTAAGTGCCGAGAAGGTTGAAAAGCTCTGGAGCGAGCAGGCTGAAGGTGAATTTGAGTCAGGGCCGATTAGTGCAGCCCCAAGTTATTTCCTTGAGAATTGTGACTAGGCAAGCAAGAAGATGGGCAGAAGAAAGACCCTCCCAGACACCCGGAGGCCCCCCCCACCGCCAGGCACAGAGTGTGGGTGCCAGCCAACGTGGGCACCAACTGATCGAAAGCCCTGCTGAGCCGTGCCGAGCCCTGCTCCTTGCTGTACAGCTGCCCCAAAGCCATGGGGTTGCCCAGTGCAGCACGTGGCGATGGGTCCTCCATCGCCTCTGACGTCTGCCCGGGCAGCCGTCTGCTGCCCGGGCGTCTGGATGTCTCCAGCAGTGGCCCAGCAGCCTGATGCCTCCTCTTGTCTGGGACACGGGGTCCTTCACAAAAACACAAAGCATCGCTCAAAATATGCACACATACAAAAACAAAGCTCATGGGAAAGAGAAAAAGAACGTGCATGAGTCGAAGTGTTTTGTTGAAAGTGAAATGCAATTTTTTCTCTTTGTTACAGAGATGGAACCCCAATGATAGCAAATGCTGACAAAGAGAAAAGATGGACAAGTGTTTTTTTTGTGATTAATATCTAAGGGACACAACGAAACAAGGCAGCAAAAATGCAGCTTAGTGGATCCTTGATAGCACCAGCAACTGCTACAGAAGGAGGTGTTCTGGCATGGGTAACTATTGATAATGACTGTTAGTTATTTCAGCCTCCTGGAAGCAGCACTGAGAACTAAGTAACCCGTTCCTACCCCGTGGATATTGTTAACTGTATCTGCCTTAGTTTTGCTTTGGTTGTTTCTATTTTGTTTTGTTATCGTGCATGCATCTATAGAAAGGGAAAGCTCGAATATTTAATTTTTAGATTCATTGCCACGGCTGAAGCTGAAGAGACCAGAAAAACGTAAGCAAGCCGAAGTAATAAAATCAAATGGAACCAAGTGAGAGCCGTCTCCGTCGCCCCAAAAGGGAAAGCCCGTTCCTCCTGGCGAGGAAGGTTCACCGTTAATAGCGATCGGAATAACAGATGACCGACATCTAACGGAAGGTGCGTACGCGTTACAAAAAGGATGCTGCGTCCGTCCGTTTCTGTGCACGTGACTTTCTGTGTCTGTGAAGCATCGTGCTTTAAGAGCTCCAAGACAGCAAATTATTCTCTTAGGGGAACGAATGGTGGTCAGGTGGCCAGAGTTACTGAAGAGGAAGTAAGGGGGAGGGGGAAGTGTCTGAACTGTAAAATTAGAAGATTGCTTTCAGGAAGGCTCAATTAGTGCAACCCCAGGTTAATTGCCTGGCAATGGTATTTGGGGCAGCAGGAAGACAGCAGCTAGAAGAAAAGTGAAAGCCTTGCGGAATGAAGGCTCCTTCTCGTCAGTTCCAACTCCGAGCAATCTTAGGAGGATTTAATTTCCTCCGGCAGCGTTAACCTGGCTTTGCTGGTACCGGCGCACCGTGATGGAAATGACCGGAAAGGAGTCAGGAACGGAACCGGAACGAGGAAGGTGACGCTGCTTTTGCTAAACTGGAAGGAGCGGCCGTAAAATCTGCTGCCCTCAAATTCCCAGGACAAGGCAAGCCTCTTTCAGTAAAGCTTTCCGCATCTGCTGACTCCGTGGGAGCAGCACCGTTAGAAAAGAGCGGTAGGGAAAGTGGGTGCCAGTAGCAGCATCCTTCCACGCCCTTTGGGGCCACAGCAAAAACTCTCCGGCTGTGGGAAAGACTGTTTAGCAGCCATCTGGGCTGTGACTGCCTTTGAGACTTTTGCCTTTGAGAGCGCAGAGGCAATCCAGCCTGCTCAATTCCCTCTGAAGTAGCTAATGTCAGGGAAGCGAACAGACAGCAGAGTATCGTCTATCCAAGTGGCACAGCGGGCACTAATCTGAACGAGCGGGACAGGGTGGTGGTGGAGGGGGGTTACTGTGCAGGTGTTGCAAGAAGTGGCTCTTCTTGTGCGTGTCTGAAGTGACAGAGCACGGTAGTGCCAAAAATGCGGACACAGGAGGTTTCTGAAAGATTGATCTCTAGCGGCTACTTAGTCCAACTTCCCTTTCACAGCAAACCTGACTGTTGTCATAGCTCCCAAAACAGGGGATTGGGGGAAGCGGTGTTTGTGGCTTGTGTATTCTCGTTTACCTTGCTTGTGTATGCGTGTATTAGATCTGCTTTTGTGCTTAGAAACAACTTTGGATTCTTATGATTTCCTGCAGAGTTTGAATGTTTTTTTTTGTTTTTTGCTTTATACTTTTGTAGGGCGATGGATTTTACTAAGCCTCCATCAACAAGCGCTGGCTGGCAAAGTTACGTCACGTCCTGGCAGAGACTCTTAGGCAAGACGGAGGAGTTCAGCTCCACAGCCTGCCAGAAGAGCGTCGCCCGCGAGGGGTTGCTAGCCTGGAGTTATAGGTGCCGATGCACATGGCTCGTTCTGTCAGGCGCGAAGAGGTTTGCTTTGGTTGCTGAAATTTTAGCTTGGCTTTACACCCTGTAGTGGTGGTATTTTTGTATTTATAAATTGTGTTAATGCTAGGCGTTCGGCACATCGGGGAACGACTATGCTGCCGTGAAGAACTGCGGGCTCCCGCCCTCAGCCCTTTGCAAGTTATCAGGTGTCAAGAGCGGCCAGGAGACTCCAAATGCCGGCGGAAAGGTTCTCTGCCCGGTCCTGATGAGGAGCCCTCGGCCGTAGGAGGGTCGGCCGCATCCTTACCGGACTTGCGAGTGATAAGCCACAATTCACGGAGCAGCAGGGGAGGTGGGGGGGAATAGCGCCTGGTAGCCCGGCGGCTACGGCATTGCTGTTGCTAGCAGGGCCCCGAGGTCTGTGTGAAGCCTCAGCTGCCTGTTGGGAGCTTTATTTTGGTGTGTTTACCTGGAAAAAGCAGCGAGGGAGGCCTCAAATAAGAATTTTCGTGGCTAGGTGGGTAAGCTGTGAGCCCAGCTGTCTTTGCCTTGCTTTGCCGCTTAGTGTCGTAACAGCGACTTGGGAGCCCGGAATAAAAACTGTTACAGGGCTGAAGGGAGGACCTGCATTTGCCCAGGCTGGGAAACCATCGTTAAAGCTTGGGGGGGGCCAAGCTCCAAAAGGAGACTCTGCCGGTGACCTTGGTGGTCTGATTCATTTGCAGGCTGACGTTCTGAGGGCCGGCAAGCGGAAGAGGAGCAGCTCAGCCCGTTTGGTTGACTTTGGCGATACTGTTTTAAGGAAGCATGTGAGTACAGAAGGGGTCTGGGAGGGTTTTCGCACAAGACGGGAAAGAGCGAGGAAGACTGGAGAGCGTGGAGAAACTAGGTGCCGCGGGTACTGAAGCTGTGACCAGCTCCCTGTCCCTCTCATCCAGCCCCCGTTCCTCTGTCCGCTTCTCCCCCCTTCTCTTTTGCTGCCTGTCCCTCTGTCTGCCTCCCCTTTCCTTCTTTCCTCTCTTTCTTCTTCTGTCCACCTCCGTGTCCCTCTTTTTCCCTCTTCTGCTCCCCGGTCCTCTGTGCAGCCCTCCATCCCTCTGTGTGGCCCTCGATGCCTCTCCGTCTGTTCCTTTGTGCAGCGCCCTGACCCTGGGGCCGGGTGTCTCTCCTCCTCTTTCTTTCTCCATCCATCTGCCAAGCGCTCTGTTCCCTCCTTTCTTCCGTTCTGCTCCCTGGCCCTGCGTCCGCCTGAAGGTCTGTCGTTCCTTTGTGTTTTGTCTGGTGTGGCAGGCGCCAAGAGGCGGTTGGCGCTTGGCAGAGATGATCAGCAGTGCCCAGAGGGTGCCACCGATCTGCCTGGCTCGGGTCACGTGAGACCCCTCCGCAGCGACTCTGCGTGCGGAGGCGCGGGGCTGTGGATGTGCAGTGGGGGAGCACTAGTGGGCCAGGGATGCGGTGGGGGATGCGGTGGACAGCAAAGAGGCTCCTGGGGAAGGAAGGTGTCACGGAGGCAGAGAGCAGCAGAGGCTCCGAGTACTCGGGTGTTAGGACGGGTGCTCGTGGCAGGGCGCTCCGGAGCTGCTGCGGTCGTCTGTGCCGCTCGTCGGCGCGGCCCGCGGTTCTTGCGTCTTGGCCGCCTGCGTGCAGACGGGGCTGCCGCGCGGTGCGGCTCGAGTCGTGATCGCGACGCTGGCATCGAGCCCGCTTTTCTGTCAGGTCTGCCTTTACGCAAACCGGTGTCTTCCCTACGTCAGCCTTGCTCTGCTGCTCTTCCAGGAGCCTGCGCTCGCCTCTGCTTTCTGGCACGCTGTCGTGTCATAGGGCTTTCCAGCAGGGTCTGTCTGACTTGGGCCGCTTGTGTTGTCCACTAGGCAGCCTGAGCGAGTGAAGCAAAATCCTCCTCCTGGCACTGTCCCGGCCAGAGTCAGTTTCCCATCAGCTCAGTCTCTGCAGAGTTTGGAGTTTCTGGAGGCCTTAGTTTTTATCCTGCCTTGGCTGGACAGCGCTTTCTGAGGGTGTCTGTGAGCGGCACAGTTTCCCTGAGGAGGATCATCTACCGAAGGTTGGAGGTGGCCAGGTGACTGACCGAGCCTGACTGTACGTGAGGGTTGCTGTGACATCCCTGTGATGAAACGGAGCCAGAGAGGGTGACTGAAGCAGCACAGAGGGTCAGTCCTAATTGCGGAAACAATTCCAGGCTTTGGACTAGGGAGTAGTTCTAGGAGGGCTGTGCCTCTCAGTAACCGTTCTGGCCGCTTTGCAGGTGCTGAAGCATAGTCCGGCAGTCGAAGGAGCGTTGTCACAGCTGGGAGCTCTGCGGCCGTCCATGGAGGACGAGCTCTGACTTGCAGCGTGGACACAGCTACGTCTTGGGGCTGCACTGTATGTGAGCAGGGCTGGGAGGTGGAAGGTGGTTTTGCCCTCGGTGGTTACTGGTGTCATTGGCTGTGGCTGTTTGCCCGTGGAGCTGAGAGGACCAAAAATATTAATGGTCTGTAAGAGAGATGAATTAGTGCTTGCGGTGTTTCAGGTAGGTGCAGTGGAAGTGCAGCTTAGTGCAATCCAGTGGCGTAATTCTTGCACGTGCTCACGTTTGAACGGTGGCTAAAACCGAGCCTATAAACAGCAGCTGTAACATGATTCTGGTGCGTGTCTTGCTGTTCTGCTGCCCTTCTAAACGAAGGGGAAACTTCTTAAGCTGTGGGCAAACCCCTTGGCTTCTCTGTACTGTTCTCATGCTCATGGGTGCTTTGGTGTTTCTTGCTTAAAGCTGAGGCTTTGAAGTTTTTCACTTAAGGTTTATTGTTTAGTTTGTTGTTGAGGGTCTGTCGCTCAGGGGTTCTGCTTTGGCCCCTCCTTTGACCTTTTAGTTTCCCCCTGCAAACCTCTCTTGGCCCTCCGCTCCCCTTAGCACCCCTCTAGTGCACTCTGGACTACTCTTTCTGCCTTCTTTGTGTCCCAGAGCTGTCTTCTGGCCCTCAAGTCCCCTTAGGACCCATCTAGTCCGCTCAGGACTCCTCCTGAGGCCTTTGTTATGCCCCGGAGCCCTGCTTTGCTCCTCCAGCCCTCTCAGCGACCCTCTAGTCTGCTCGGGACCCCTCTTTTGGCCAAAATCGTGCCCCAGAGTCCTCTAGCGGCCCTCTAGACCCCCTAGGACTCCTCTAGTGCTCTCCGGACCCCTCTTTGAGTCAAAACTGTGCCCCAGAGCTCTCTTCTGGCCTTCCAGCCCCCTTTAGCACCCCTCCAGTCTCCTCAGAACCCTTCCAGCTGTCTTCCCTGTTCCCCAGAGTGATTTTTTGGCCATGGAGGCCCCTTAGGTCCCCTCTAGGGTGTTCTGGACTGCTCCTTTGGCCTTCCTTTTCCCCCAGAGCTGTCTTCTGGCCCTCCAGCCCCCTTTGGACCCCTCTCGTCCCCTCTAGTGCCCCAGACCCCCTCGCCTGGGGGTCCCTCTGCAGCCGTGCCTGGCCCCCGCCCAGCAGCCCTCTGTGAGGCGTCGGGCCCCCCCATGGGTCACAGTGGCCCCCACAGGTCACAGTGGCCCCCACGTGTCACAGTGGCCCCGCGGGTGCCCTCTCCCTCCCGGGGCCAGCGCTGGCCCAGTGGCTCGCGACTCCCACGGGAGGAGGTGCTTGTGGAGCAGTGCGTCCGTCCAGGGAGTCCTGCCGCGATGGGGGTGCTGCGAGCGCTCCGAGGTGGGTGCCGGCACCACGCTCGGCGCCCTGCCTGCCGGCACGTTGGTGGGGGTGACGGGGACCTGCCAGTGCCCGCGTTCCCGGCTCGGGGAGAGCCGAGGTCGCCCGCTTGGGGCCAGCACCAAGCTGCCCCGGGCTGCTCTTCTCCAGGCTGCGCAGAGCTGGCTCCAGCGGCCTCTCCTGTCGCCCCGTGCTCCGGCTGGGGAGATGTTTGCCCCGACTCGGGGCCAAGCCCCGCGGCTGCCGGAGCGATGCAAACCCTCCGCTGCTTTCCTTCCAGGTTTCTTCACTTGTGTACGTCCCCAGTCCGGACCTGCACGTGGCGAGGACGGCGGCAGGGTGGCCAGGTCGGTTCCTGTGGCCATCGCTACCTTTGCCGCCGTGGTGACTTCTCTGTTGGACCGGCTGCAAGACGCCAAGGTGAGGCGGAGGCATCTTGCAGGGCTACGTGGGGGGTTCGAGGGCTCCTGGCAGCGCCCCGGCTTCCCCGGGTGCCGAAGGCTGATCTCACCTGACAGCGCCCCTGCCCTGCTGCTGCACCTCGTCCCAAAACGCTGATCCTGCTGGTGGCGCTGGGCAGACGCTCCCACACACCCTCCTTTCCCGCAGGAGGTGTTGGCGTCCCCAGGGTTAGGGTTCGGGTTCGGGTCAGGAAATCCCAGCGCAGGCTTTCTCGCCCGCTCCCGACGGCTGCGCTGAGCGGTGCCGGTAGCTCATCCGCGGCGTTGGCGTAGCAGAGCTGCTGTGGGGCAGCACGTCCCATCGCTGCCGTGTGCGGTGTGTCCCCAGGGTGGCAGAGCGGAGACCTACCGCGAGCTGGAGAGCGTCTTGTGGGGCGACGAGAGCCATCTGCAGAGCTCTGTCGTGGACAGAGTGATAGCGGTGGCGTGCGAGGACCTGCGAGCGGCCCAGGTGAGCTCGTTCTTGCTGAGGGTGACCCCGGATGCCAGCGTCCAGCCCGGCCGTCCTACGGAGAGGCTTCGGGATGCGTCCTGGCGGGGGGTTGGGGCGGTGACCCAGAGCTGTGCAGAGAGGTGGGGGCGGACTGTTTGTGAGCGAGGGACAGTCGGAGTCAAGTTCCCGGTTCCTTGTCCTGCCTGGAGGCCGAGCCGTGGCAGACGGCCGGTTGTGCTCCTGCCACACGCGAGCTGCTGTCTTCCAGGGTGCGACGGCCGCCGTGAGGACGGCAGCTAGTGACGTCCTGGTGGCGCTGGCCCGCTCCCACTTGCACGACGTGGTGTCGGCGCTGCAGGGCCGCCTGAAGGCCATGGAGGAGATGTCGGAGGAGTTCATCCTCGTCACCCTGCGCAACCTCGCTGCTCGCTATGGTACGGCCCCCCAGCCCACTGCTCCGGGTTACAGTGGGTGCCAGGCGGGAGACGGTGTTCCTGCCCCTGCCCAAAACGGGCTGGGCTGGGCTGGGCTGGGCTGGGCTGGGCTGGGCTGGAGGGAACCCACCGGAGACCAAACGTGCCAGACTCTGCCCCGCACCGTCCTCCCCGTGCCCCAGGGCTTCCCCACGCCCCTTGGGGAAGGCGGCCGGCGCACGGGTGCCCTGGCAGGACCCTTCCCGTGCCGGGGCCTCCCCCAGCGCTGTGGCAGCTCTCCCGTCCCCCTGCCCCCAGCACGGCCCCGCAGCCCTGGCCCTGGCCTGGCAGCGCTGCCAGGGGATGGAGCCCGCGGGCCGCGGCGGCTCTGGCTGACCGGGGCCGCCCGTCCCTGCCCTCTCCGCAGCCCTGCAGTGCGTGCCCTTCGCGGAAACGACGCTGTCGGCCCTGCGCGGCATGCTGAGCATGGTGGGGAGCGGCCGGATGCTGAGTGCCGTCTGCGGCGGTGAGTGTCGGCGCCGCGGCAGGGCCCGCGGGGAGGGGAAGGGGAGGGGGCGGCCCTGGGCGCCTCGCCAGGGTCTCGGGGCGAGCACGGCGGGGCTGAGCCTGCAGCGAGCTCCGGCCTCGGCAGCTCCAAACTGCCCTGAACATGCGGGAGCGGCGGGTGCCGCCGGGGTGTCTGTGGGCAGGCCGGGCCGGCGCTCCTTGCAGCTGCCCCGAGCAGCTCCTGGGTCCCTTCCCGGCCTCTGCTCCCGCGCTTGCCTCCCGGTTTTACCTGCCTTTGGCTGAGCTCTGTCCAGTTCTGTTTCCCCCCTGCTCCTCCCTTTCCCCCAGGGCAGCCTGGGTTTGTGTTTGTGGGCTTTAAGGGAGAGCGCAGGGAAGAACTGCCAAAGCCCCCAAGCTTGTGCTGCGGGGCAAACGTTTGGGAAGGGAGAGGCAGGGCTGCAGCAGGCAGCGGTGGAGGGGAGCGAGGCTGTGCGGAGGAGGAGATGTGCTGGGGCGGAAGAGGGGAGAAACAAGGCGGCGTTTCAATCCAGCCGTCTCGGACCGTGGCACAACGCGTCCCTGAAGGCAGATCTCCTCGCAACTTGCGCCCCGGCGAGCCTGGCCTGGGCTTAAAGTAGGCCTGGGGGCCGGTGCGAGGTCTCGTGCCGGTCAGGCTTCGAGGCGATCCTGTTTCCCTTCTTGTGCTGCAGCTGTGGAGCAGTGGTGCAGAGGGATAAGCATGTACTTGCGCGAGGGGGAGAAGCGTGCCTTCCCTCACCTGGGGGCTGCCCAGCTCTGCGCCCCCGTCTACCCGCTCTTCTGCTACGCGGGCAGGAACTGGCGGGGCTGTGAGCAGGAGGAGGTGAGTGTTGCTGCTCTCGCAGCCGTGGGCAGCAGCAGCTGCCTGTGGCGGCCCCGAGCCAGGAGCCCGGAGGCCAGGGGCTCCCTGCCAGGAAGGAGCCAAATCCTGGGACCTTTTGGCGGGGCAGGCCGGGGGTGCTGGGAGGAAATGCTCTCTGTGCTGGCGAGCGAGCCCTTCTCACCAGGGGCGACGGGGAGGGGAAAGCCCCATGCGGGAAGGGCGGGCTGGTGTCTGGGGGAGGCGAGCGCTGGAGAGACCCGCAGTCCTTGACGCAGTGTGTCACCGTCCCTCGGCAGGTCAAGCAGGCCGTGCTCAGGGCGATGGGTGCCATGATGGGTGTCCTCCTGCACGCGGAGGAGCACCGCGAGCACGTCTGGGAGCAGCTCCTCTGGCTCCTGCACCAGTATCGTGACGTCTGGGACCCCTTGGGGGTGACCACGGTGAGGCGTTGTGCGGGGCACAGCATGGCCGGGGGCCGTCGGGGAGCTATGGGGTGCCGGGAGGAGCCGGGACCCTTTGAGCAGGAAAGGGGGAACGGGGGCCTGGGGCTTCCCAGGCTCTTGCTGGAAGAAAGCAGCAAGGCGGGAGGCCCAGGAGGCAGCGGAGAGTCACTGGGGCGAGCGTCTCGGGAGGGGAGGCTGCGCCGCCTCCTGGGGCTGGGGGCGCGCGAGGAGCTCTGCCCTCGCGCCCAGGGCCACGTCCAGCCCCTGTGACAGGGAAAGGTGCGAGGGGGGCGATGTGCCGGGAAAGGCCATCCCGGTGGGGCCACGCAGAGGAGAGAGACCTCGCAGTGCTGCTCTGCGGGAAGGACGAGCCAGAAGCTCCGTGCGGGGCTGGGGTTTCCCTGGAAGTGGGTTCAGGCCGTGGCGCCTCCCAGCAATGCTGGTTTCTCCCTTTCTGGGCGGCTCGCGGTGACAGCCGCCCTCTCCCTCCGGCACTCCTTTGCAGACTCTCGGCTATTTCCTGGGGGCCGTGGCGGGCGTTCAGACCCACGTGCCCCGGGCCAAGCTTCTGGCCGTCAATGCTGCTGTGCACCAGCAGGTAAGGTGTGACGCTGCATCGCTGGCCTGGGGCTCCTGGGCCGCCTCGGCTGCTGCACAGCTCTGCGTGTGCCCGGGGCTCTGGGCTTTGGCCGTGGGTCCGTGCCCAGAGCTGCTCGTGAGACGAGAGCTGGCAGCGCAGTTTCTTTGCTGTCCCTTTCCATGCCGATCCGGCTTTCTCTGAAACGCGCCTTGTTCCCACAGCTCTGCGACGAGATCGAGCTGCCCAGCCCAGAGCACAGAGCAGAGCTGTGCCGCTGCATCACGCTGCTGGGTAAGGAGAGGAGAGCCAGCGCCGCGCCACCGTGTCCCGGCAGCTCTTTCGCAAACCTGCCCGTGTGGGAAGGCACTGGTCACTAATGCCAAGCGTGATTTCTTCCCCACAGCCCAAATATGCCCGGAGGAGACGATTGTCTTCCTGTACTGCAAGCTGAGGAACGGGAGCAAGGCCGATCGCGTGGCAGCCATGGAAATGCTGCAAGCTCTGGTGCGCTCTGACGGTCAGTAACATGGGCCGGAGTACTGGAGTCCCTACTCCATTGCTGGGATGCTGCTGCTTCCTCTGACATCCCAATCTGGCCCCGCTTTTCTGTCCCACTTGTGTACAAAAAGCCGTGGAGCCGTGACGACTCCCTCCGGAAATGGGGGCTCGGCCTCAGCGCAAGCCTCTCCTTGTCTCTTGCAGCCCCCGACACGAGGGAGAAGCTGCCCCTGTTCGCCAAGCTTGCGCAGTCTGTGTGCCGCGACACCACAGCCCAGGTGAGCTGGTTTGGGCAGGGCCGGTGCTGCCGTGGGGGCAGAGCAGCCCTTTCCCCGGGGCAGAGCCTGGCGAGGCCGTACCGGGAGGCAAAGGCAGGACCGGGGGCTAGAGCCCGGTGGCGGCCACGGAGCGAGGGCTGCTGCTGCACCCTCGTCGCCTCGGCCCGGCCAGAGGGGCTGCAGTGCCGCAAAGGCAGCTCCCCTCGGGGTTTGGGCCGGGGTCGTGACTGCGGCCTCCCCGGCAGGTGAGGAGGGAAGTGCTGCATTTCATCGGGGAGCTGCTGCACTCCAGTGCCCCGGGCTGCTCGGCGTGGGACGTGGTGGGGCACATCTTCAGCGAGTTCAGCCGGGCCTCGGGCAGACTGGTAAGGGCAGAGCGCGGCGCCGGGGCTGCCATGCCCCAGCGGTGCCGCACTGCCGTGGGCATCCCTGGCAGCGGGGAGCCCGGTGCAGCAGGACCGCTGGCGCCGGTGCTGCGGTGGGAGCGGCCTCCCTGTCACCGTGCGCCGCAAGGTCTGGGAACAGGCAGTGACGAGTGTTTCCCACCTCTGTCTCGCAGGCGACAGGAAAACTTAGTGCGGTGGAAGCCCGGGAGGAAAGGGCTATTCAGTGCCTGTGCGTGCACGTCCTGGGCACGCTGGACATCTCTGCAGGAGCAGTGGCCAAAGTCAGTCATCCTCTGCTGCTGCTGCTGCTTGTCTGGGGACACTTTTCCTCGCCCTCCCCGTGGCCCGAACCTCTCCCCTGACAGGCTGCAGAGCTCGCGCAGCTCACGGAAACGCTTCCGTCCTTTCCGTCTGCGAGCTCCCTGAGCGGTGGGGTTGGCGGTACCCGAGGCTTTCCCCTGTGCACTGGGACTCCCCATCTTAGCCACTAAAGCAGCCCAGAAGAGCTGGGGTTGAGCTGTGTGGGGCCGCACTTGCTCGTCCGGCGCGTCTGCGCTGCCTGGAGCACCGCTGGGCGCGCGTCTTGGCTGCGTCCCGCAGAGGAGCTGTAGGGGCTGGCGGGGCCGTACGCCTCCTGCGTCCCCTTGCAGCGGGGAGGTGAACTGCCCCTGGGGTGAGCTGTGCCGGCAGCTCTCGCCAAACGGGCAGCCAGAGGGAGGGGGAAAGCGGCATGAAGCAAGGTGGGCGAGAGGGAGGGAAGGTGGAGGAGGAAGTCGGGGTGAGACTGAGTTAGGGAAGGAGCGAGGCCGAGGGGCCGGTGCCGAGAAGCGGCAATGACAGGGGAACTGGGAGGGAGAGGCGGAAATGCCAGCGTGCCGAATGGCCTGGTTCTTGCCTGCAGCTCCTGTGGCCGAGGCTGCTGCGGTACGTGGTGCCAGCCGAGTACACGGGCATGCTGGTCCCGCTCTGCCGCTGTCTGCGTGCCCTGGCCGAGAGACAGGGGAGAGCAGAGCGCGAGGAAGAGGAGGCGGCGCCCGAGGCCCTGGAATCTGAGGAGCAAGGTGGGGAGCAGAAAGACCTGGCGCGCTGGGTTGGGCTGGGTGGGCGCGGGGCAGCGCGTGTCCCTGTGTCCCCTGCCAGCCCCACACAGGAGGCCTGGGGCAGCGCAGGGCAGAGCGGTGCCCGTTGCTGGGTGCGAGGGCTCTGCCCTGCGCGCCCCTTCCCTGGCAGAGGTGCCTGGTGCTCCTGCATCCAGCTCTTGCCGGACCCAGGGGCTGGTTCCTGCCGTGCCGGAGCTGCCTTTGTCAGCAGCTGTTCAGCGCGGGATCCCGGCAGGGCTGGTGTGGAGGCAGCACAGCCGGGGTCCCCTTCAGCCCCGCGCGGGGGCATGGGACGTGGCGCGGGCAGGGCAGGGCACAGTGGGGCTGGGCATCTCACGCAGCCTTTCTTTCTGCCCACAGCTGCTCTGCCGGCTCCCCAGGCCCTGCTGGCTCGCCTGCTGGTGAGTAGCGGGGCCCCGGGGAAGAGCTTTTGGGGCCAGAGCGAGGGGAGAGGGTGGGAGAGATGGTGCCGAGGCCGGTGCCAGGCGCCCCGGGAGGAGGCAGGAGCGTGTTGGAGGGTGCCTGAGCCTCCCTGCCCGTCGGAGACTCCCGCTCCTCCTGGGGGATGGCAGTGCCCAGGCGAAGCCATCGGCTGCCTGCTGCCAGCCAGGGCAGTGCCGACTTCCCTGCCTGCGGGGCAGCCGCGGCTCCTGGGGCAGGTGTGAGCCCGTCTCTCTCCTGCCCTGGCCTAGGTGGTGGCGGCGGTGGCTCCGCACACAGGCGGTGGCCGTGGAGCCGCGGCCCTGCAGCTGCTGCAGGCGCTGCCCGGCACGATCCATGGAGCCGTGGGGGCGAGCTGGGCCGCGGAGATCCCCCTGCTGCTGCAGCACCTGGCAGGTAAAGTGCCGGCGGGAGGGAGAGGCTGGGGGCGGAGGGGGCAGCAAAATGCTTCAGCCCTCCAGCCTGGTGGAGGGCAATGGTCCCCGGTTTGCTGGCGCTTGTCAGCCCCGTGGCCTGAGGCTTTGGGGCGTCAGACTGCAAAGGAGACCTCCGGGCTCTCCCGTGCTGCTCGCTGGGATAACAGCAAGGACTTTGCTTCCTTGGGCTTTGCAGGAACAACCGCCGGCTCCCTGGATGCGGCCGAGTGGGAGAGCCTTCTGCTGAAGGTACGACGTCCCTGAGGGGGTCCCAGCTGGATGGGGCAAATGAGGGGGCAGGAAAAGCGGTGGGAGGAACCTGGGGGCTCCCTGTTCGGGCACCGAGCAGCACGGGCACTTCCTGAGCCCCCGGCACCTGCCCTGGCCATGGGTGCTGCCCGCTCGGAGGAGCCGCTCTCGGCACGTGGGGCACGGCTGAGCACGAAGGCAGCCGAAGGCCGGGGCAGGGGCTTCTGGAGTGGCCCCATGCCGTGGCACCGCCTGCTTCTGGCGTGTGCGGAGCCCAGGGGACTCAAGTGGCGCGTTAGGGGAAGAGCGAGAGGCAGGTTGCAAGAGGGGCGGGTGGGGAGACGGACTGTCATGAGGGGGAGCTCTGCCCCGACAGTCTCTAGGGCCACTTGGATGTGCAAAAGGCCCTGGCCAAGGGCAGGGGAGCGTTTGCTTCATCTCCCACTTTGCCCTAGTTTCTGCGAACGTCGCTGGAGGTCATCAGGAGCGAGGCCTGGACCGTGGGCCTGAGCCAGGAGCTGAGCCGGCAGCTGGGCAGCTCTCCCCGCCTGTCCTGGGAGAAGGTTTGTTCCCTGCGTGGCGTCGCTGCCGCTCACGCACCCCGAGGGCTGCGGCGGCGGAGGCGCGGGAGGCTCAGGCCAGGGCGAGGGCTGGCGGTGGCGCTCTGCCCCGCGGGCTGGTTTCCCTGCTGCCCGCTCTTTCCCCAAGAAGGTGCTCGCGCTCCCCTCCGTGCTGGGCTGGTGGCAGGGCTGGGCTGGCCACCGGCCGCTGTTGGGGCTGGCGCCGCGGGCACCGGCACAGTGGGGCTGCCGTGGCCTGGCCCTCTCCCGCCAGGCCGGGCTGTCACCGCAGCTGGGGCTCGGCCTCTTCTCTTGCAGCGGTTCCTGTACAAGGCTCTCGGCACGGCCCTGGCAGCTTGCGGGTGCCTCCGCCACGTGCGAAAGCAGACGCTGGCACATCTGAAAGCAGCCAACTTCGTGGAGCTGTGGGAGGCACAGGTGAGGTTTTCTCATGTCGCCCTGCTTTCCCGAGTGTCCCCTGCGTGTCCCCGGGGCAGAGGGGCCCTGCATGCCCTGCTCCAGCCCTTGCTGGCGTTCTGTTCACGCCCGTTTCCCTGCGGAAAGGTCCTGCCTGGCCGGTGGAGCTGGCCAGGGCTGGGCGTTGGGGCTAGAGTGACTCCCTGTTTCTGCTGCGTTGCAGGGAATGGTTTCGGTTGTGTCCCGCTGTGCCGAGAGCCACTTCCAGCTGGCCTTGTCCTCGGTGAAGGAGTTCACGGGGACTTTGAAACACCAGAAGGTAAAGAGCCTGTGGTGGTGTTGTGGGGAGCTGCGCCACCGGTCGGGCGCAGGGCAGCTCTCGCCTCGGGAGCGTGTGGAGTCCCGGGCACAGCGGGGCCGCGGGCTGACGTCTCGGTGCTTCTCCGGCGACCTCCCGGCAGAGCGACACGGTGAGGACCCGCGCTACTCGCGCTGCGCTGATGGTGACATACGGCCAGATGGCGCTGCGCGCCCCCAGGGAGCAGCTGCTCACCCACGTTGAGAGAGACGTGGTGGGGAACGTCCTGCAGCTCTACCGCGAGGGCTGCCAGGTGGGTGCTTGGGGCGCGGGGCAGAGCCGGCCGGGTGCCGCCAGCTCCAGCCTCTCCTTGCCCTTCCCGTGCGCACCTCTCCCGTCGCAGCCGTGCCAGCACTGCTCGCCCTGCTCCCTTGGGCAGGGGTCCGCAGGGTCTTTCCGGCCGGCAGCGGGGCAGCTGCTTCCCTCCCCTTGGGAGGCTCCTTCCCAGGAGGGGAGAGAGGTTTCCTTGCTGGGGCGCAGGTGCCGAGCTGGGGTCCGCGGGGTTCCCGGAAGGCATAGTGTCCTCCCCATGCTGTGCTTGGAGGCAGATTCCCCCCAGCCCCGCTGCTCTTTCCGCCCTCGGACCTGCGAAGAGCTCAAAGTGTGTTTTTCTCCTCTGGGATCAGGATGCACAACTGAAGCTCTCCCTGGCGCAGAGCGTCACGGAGATCAGCCTTGCCATCCAGGCTGCGGTCACCGGCCCCGGGTTCGAGCTCTGCTGCAAGCGGGAGCTGCTGCAGACCCTGCTGGTGAGTGCCCAGAGCTGGGACCGTTGCCCAGGGCAGCTGTGGGCTCTGCATTTGCGCAGAGGTGCGATGGTCTCCCGGGGCATCGCACAAACTCCCACGGGCCCCGAGCCATGTCCCAAACCGTTGGGGGACATGGGTGCTGGCGCTCGGGGCTGTGGCGGGGAAGCGTGGTGCATCCGGGCGCCAGGGAGCTGCCGCCTCGTCCCACGGGACCCTTGCGGGAGCCGTGGGGGTGGCGGGGCCGGTGCCTGCGGGGTCTGGCAGAAGAGCCTACGGCCAGGACGGGTGGGAGGGCTCTCCCGCGCCGCTGCCCACTTTGCACGTGTCTGCCTGTGACTTGCAGGAGGTGATTCAGGAGGAGCCCCAGGAGTCCCCGGTGCACCCCCGGGCCCTCGTGGCCATGAAGCAGTTGAGGTAGGGTCTGTCCCCGGGCTGTGGGAGTCGCTGCGTGTCCCAGCCCAGCTGGCTGGCGTGGCTGGGGCTGCGGGCGTTGGATTTGGGGCTGTCGATGGGGACAAAGGCAGTCGTCCTCTGACTCGCTCTGGAGAGTGCTGGTAAGCCCCTTCTCTTTCTTCCCTCCCTTTTTTCTCCTGGCAGCAAGCTGCAGCCCCATCTGAGCAGGGAGGAAAACTGCAGCCTCCTGGCTCAGTGCTGCCAGGGCGTCGTGTGCCTCCGTCGCCCGGAGCAGACGGACGTGAGAGGGGAGACGGCGGTGGCTGCTCCACGCGCCCTGGTACCCGCTGGCCCTTCTGGGCCACCCCTCGGTGGGGGCCCAGCTCCCGGCGCCCTGCGCTCTGGCAGCTGCTGGCTGCGCTGGCATCTCCGTGGGGTGCCCGGCCTCAGCCCCCCTTTCTGGTGTCAGGGTGTGCAGGCGCCCTCTCTGCGAGCACTGGGCCAGTTCATGGCAGCCCTTCTCCGCGCAGAGCTGGCCCCCATCTGCCTCAAGGACATGGTGCAGGTGAGTGTCCCCGGGGCGGTAGGGAAAGCGTCACCGCTGCCAGAGTGGGGCAGAGCCGTGGGGATCCCGCCTGCAGGGCTGGTCCAAGGAGGGGAGCTTCCCTGTAACTAGGTGCAACACCCAGACTGGTGGACAGTGAAATGGTCCTAGTTTCAGGCTCCCTTGCCCTGATTTCACATCCAAGCTCTTCCCATCGGCCACAGCTTCCTTGCAGGCAGCTCACAGTGTCCTGCAGCCCCCTAGAGCAGCCAGAGCCTCTCCCCAGCCGCAGTTGTGAGCGAGGGGCGCTGCACAAGTCAATGCTGCCCGTGGCGAGAGCAGCCTGGGCTGAGGCCGGAGCAGGGAGGTTCCCGTGGGGAAGGGCTCCTCGCCCGGGGCCGGGGCACCCGGAGAGACTGGGGCTGTGGGGTGGCAAGGCCGGGAAGGGAGGGGGCTGGCGAGGGTCACTGGGCAGAAAAACGCCCATGGTGAGACAGGTCTGCCCGTGCCCAGGTTCTGCGGCGCTGGCTTGCCTCGACCCACGCGTGCGAGCGGGAGAGGGCCCTGCAGGTGTGCGTCCAGCTGCTGGGCGCTTACGAAGACGGACGCGAGCACAGGGTGAGCGGGGACGCCACACACGGGGAGCTCTGCCTCGGCAGGCGCCGGACTTCGGGTCTCCCGGGGCCGTGGGGCAGCCCCTCGTTCACCCCTGGCTCAGCCACGGCTCGGGGGCAGCACGGCCGGGAGAGGGCGAGCAGCCGCGGGGCTGACGGTGACCTTTTTGCCTGCCTCTTGCTCCCGCAGCGAGACCGCGCCTGCGAGCAGTTCGGCTCCCTGGCGGGACTGCTGGGGCCTCTGACGTGCGACGTGTCAGCCGTGTCCCGACAGCAGGCAGCGACCTGCCTTGGCCACCTGCTCCAAATAGGAGGTGAGGAGAGCGGCGCAGGGCCGTCCGCCACTGCTGTCTGAGGGCAGGACGTCGTCCCCGGTGCCAGAGACCGTCCCCCTCCGCGGCTGGCCCCTCGCCTGGCTCGCGAACCCACTGTGCCATGTTGGGGGGGCCCTGGCTTCGCGTGGCCTTCGCCGCCCTCCCTCAGATCCTCCGTTATCCGCACGTGGGGCCAGAGGTTCGCTCCCTGCAAACGTGACTCCCCTTTCTCCCAGCTCCAGCTGAGACCACAGACGTGGTGCCCTGGACCAACGAGATCGGGCACCTGCGTGAGAGACTCGGCACCGTCACCTCCGAGTCTCTGCTGGCGACCTCCGCCAACATTGCGAAGGTAACTGGCCCCTGAAACGTGGGGTGGGGGCCTGGTGACGGGCTCCTGCCCCTCTCCCTGCTCCCTGCAGGGTCTCGTGCCGTTCCCCGAGCGAGCTGTTGCGTGGGGACATGTGGCGTGAGCATGGAGCAGCAGGCTGGAGATGTGTCTGTCCTTTTGCTCCACGGCAAAGGAGCAGATGCCATGATGTGTGTGTGTGTGTGAGTGCACTGCTCTCAGGACATGAGTTTTGCATCCGAGCAACCTGGGACGTGGTCTCTTGTGTTTCTGATTTCTCCCCAGCTTGTTTGCAAGTATTTCCCCCGAGGCCAGGCCACAGACTTCGTGAGCACCGTCGTGGAGAGCTTGCTGTGCGCCAGGCGCGTGTGTGCGCGGGCCGCTGGGCGGTGGACGCTCACCTTTCTGGGGGAGTGCGGAGAGCAAATATTCCAGGAGGAGGTAAGAGAGGCATTTTTTTGCATTCGCCTTTGGCTGTTCTCTGTTGTTGGCTGTTGGCCCCGAAGAAGGACGGGGAAAAGACGAACCGAGCCGTTCTTTCTCGCCTTCCTCCTTTCAGGTGCCTGAACTCGTGCGCATCCTTTACGCCTGCCTGCAGAGCACCCGGCAGAGCACCCGCAGGCGCTTCGTGCTGCGGGCGATGTTCCTCCTGGTCCGCTCTCACCAACAGCCGGTGCTCAACAGCCTCCTCCAGAAGCAGCTGCCCACAGACAGGTCTGCGCGCTGGCCCTTCCCCCTGCCGTCAGCCCCAGCCCCAGGGCGTGCCTGCGTGGGGGGTCCCGGTCGGAAGCAGGTGGTTTTTCCCCAGGAAAGGCTGAGCGCTGCAGGACCGTGGGCCAGTGTCTCTGCCCTGACGCGGGCCTTGCCAGCCCCGCTGCAGACAAGGAGAGCGTTTGGCCTCTTGTGAGGACGTTGCAGGTAGCTGAGGATAGGGGCTCACGGGCAAGCGTCTGTTCCCTTGCAGCGACACGGTGGAGGTGTGGAGGAGCCTAGGGAGAAGCGCCCTGGGACGCCAAGTCCTGGAGCGCTTAGCCAAAAAATTGAGGGCAGCTGGAAAGAGCAGCCACGGGAGCGACTGCCGCACTCAGGAGCTGGGCAGCAGCCAGGCTGCCTTGGAGCCTCGCACGGTACGGTCAGCGGCAGAGGTGTTAGTGCTGCTTCGCATCTACTTTCCAACTCGTGCTTCAGCGCGAGGGAGTTTTGTGCCCTGCGCGAGCGCCGGTGGAGCCTCACAGGGTGCTGTGCCGGGGCGGTGGCAGCGTTAGCGGTGTGGGGAGCCAGGACAGTTTGCTGTTGCTGGGCCACACGGCCATCGCCGCAGTGAGAATTGGAGACAGTAAAAGCCCCCAGGCTGGTGGGGGGACGTGGCCAGTGGGAAAGCCCTTGTTTTACCAGGTGGTTCTTGGCTGAATTTCTCTGTAGATCACCCGCGCCCTCTCCGAGGTAGTGTCCGTCCTGCGGAGCAAGAGGCTGGTCCAGCACCTGCTTCCCTGCCTGCTTCCCGGCCTCCTGGGGCAGGTCAGCGAGACGCTGGGGGAGGAGATGGCGCTGTCCCTCGGGGAGCCGGGGAGCGATGACACACCGGGCAGGTGAGGAGGGGCGGGGGCAGGGCTGGCCTGTGGCCCGGGTCTTTGCTCGTGTGGTTCGTGGCCTTGCAGGCACGCCCGACTGTCCCGCTGGCGCTGGGCTGCCTCCGTGGGGAGGCAGGACTGGTCGCTGCAGGGCAGCGTGCCTGGGGATTTGGCCGCAGCGTGGCCGTTCCTGCCCGTAGACTCTGTGTGGCCAGCCAGGGGCTGTCGCGGAGCTCCCCATAGCGCCATGCTCTGCCCGTGCTCCCGCTGCGCAAGGGCAGGAGCAAGTCGGTGCTGTGTGCCGCCTGCAAGGTGCTCTCCACAAAGCGCTGCTTAGCAGAGCCGCTGGGGATTGCCCTGGGCATCTGGCATGGAGTCAGCCAAGGGAGCCTGGGTTTTCTCCTGCCGTCCATGGGTTTGGGGCAGGACAAAGGATGAAAATGCCGGTTTTTGGTTAGCTTGAGACTTGAAGGCTGCAGAGTGTCATTTCAGGGGTACTTTGCCTCTCCCTCAGTGGAGTTTAGGATGAGCGAACAAACAGCTCCCATAGCGGCGGAGCTGTTCTAGCTCTGCTAAAGAGAAATCTTCCCCCAAACTTCTGTGACCGGAGATTTCTTGGGTTTTTTTTTTTACCAGACTATTTGTGGAGGCGATGGAGCTGGTGCTGGCAAAATGCCTGGAGGAGCGATGGCTGCAGCTGCTCCGGGAGCAGGGAGTGTGGGCGTCCCTGGCAGACCCCCGGGCTCACACCACTGGCGTGTGTCTCCTGGCGAGGTGAGAGCCGCCGGGATGCGCCCTGCCGTGTCGTGGGGGCTGTCCTGGGGAAAGGGCTGCTGAGACCTTCCTGAGCGCCCGGGAGCTCTGCTGAGGTGCAGGGCAGCATCTGCGTCAGAGCGGGAGAAGTTGGGAGTCACGGCCCGTGGCCGTCCCACAGGATCGTGTGTCATAAGCCTGCTTGTGCTTTGTGCGCAGTGTGCTGCTCCGCGCGGAGCTCGTCCCGCAGCGCCTGGTGCAGAGCCTCTTCCCGTGGTTGGATTCGCGCTCGACCAACCTGCGGCTCACGGCCACGGCTTTCTTTGCTGAGGTGAGGCAGCAGCAGGCAGGGAGGGCTCGGAGGGGTTCCTGCGTCCTGCCTGGTGTGAATCGCACCCGATGCTAGTGGCCATGTGGCTTGATTGCAGCTGATGAAGGACAAAGTGGTGGAGGAGAGGAAGCTCCTGAAGCCCCTCTTAGAGGCCTTAGCAGCAAGATCACGGGACCCCGTCAGCGCCGTGCAGCAAATGGCCGTGAGAGGCGTGGGCAACATGGCCAGTGGAGCGCCCGCGAAGGTGAGATGGCCTTTCCTGGGCTCCGAGCGCAGCCTGAACTTGCGAGCTGCCAGTGGAGAGCTGCCTGGGGTCTGAGGAGCCTGGAGAGACGAGCTGAGGCAGACGCGGGGCTGTGCTAAGGCCACGCTCCTCGCTCTGATGTCAGCAGGGTGGCAAAGGGGACGCTGGGTGCAAGTTGGGGCTCCCTGGGCTGGGGTTTGCTCTGGGCTTGCTCTAGCAAGCGCAGCGGTGAAGAGCAGCGGTGAGAGGCAGGAATAGTGAGCAGCTCGTGTGCCCGTTGCTTCGCAGCTACGGAGGCACAGCGCAGCCGTGGTGGAGGTGCTGCTCGGGGGCCTGGAGGACGTGGCCGGCGCGGAGGTGGCTGCCGAGAGCCTGCTGGCGCTGGCAAAGGTGCTGGGGCAGCTGAAGGCGAGGGCCGTGGGCTCTGCCTTTGAAGAGATCGCCAGGTCCACCCGGGCGTTCTTGGGGGTGGTAAGTGAAGCCGCTCGTTCTCCTGTTGGCGGGCGAGAGCCGTCCCGGCGCCGCCGTCCCCTGCGGGCAGCGCCCCGGTGGTGCCGAGCGGTTTGTACACGGTGCCCTCGTTAGCAGCCTGCCAGACGGGCTTTCTCGATCGCAGGAGGAAGAGGTTCTGCGCTGCTCGGCCTTCGACCTCTACAGCGCCCTGGCCTCGTCCGCCTCGGGGAGGAGGTCCTTATTCCGCAGAGAGGTGCAGGAAGCATTTCCCAGCCTCGTGCTGCACCTCCGGGACCCGGCCCCGGCCGTCTCCAACGTAAGAGCCCCCAGAGCACCTTGCAGAGCCGCAGGAAGCCCCGTGGCGCCAGCAGAGCCGTGGTGCCGCTCCTGCCTGCGCAGGGCTGCCGGCGTCTGCTCAGACCCCTGCTTGGACGCTGCCGTGGTGAGGTTTCTCCCTCGGCACCCAGGCAGGCGAGCAGCATCCCCGTGACAGGACCCGACGCTCTTTTCCAGGCATGCAAGGTCGCTCTCCACCTGTGCGCCCCATTTCTGGGGTCGAAGAGGGTGCGGCGGCGCATCGCTGCGAGCGCTGGGCTGAGCGCGGCCGAGCTGCAGGATGAAGTCTGCAGTCACCTGGTGAGTGAGCTCTGCGCTGGGGCCTGCGTCCCTGCGGCCGGATGCCCCGCAGCTCCTGCACCGCAGGGCCGCCCGGCCGTGGGTGGGCGGAGGGGTGTTGGCAGCTGGAGACGAGCTCCCGCGTCCCTGCTTTTCCCCAGGCCCGAGACTGCCCCGCGCTGCTGGAGAGGCTCTTCAGCACGGCCCAGAGCTGCTGCACGGGGAGCTACCAGGCGTCGCAGGCGGCAGCCGTCATCGTCCTGGGTGAGAGGCAACACCGGGCTCTCGCGCTCCTCCCGGCTGCGTCCCCGGGTCGGGGTCAGGGTCCAGGGCCGGGGTTGGGGTTTAGGGCTAGGGCCATGTCCTGACAGCTGCGTTTCCCCGTGTGCCAGGCGTCCTCCAGGACACCGCGCCGGCCGAGTGACTCCAGCAACGGGACCTGGCATTCCTGTTGGGAGGTATGTGATGGTGGCCGGGCTCCCGCCTCGAGGGACAGGGAGGCATCCGGAGGCCCCGTGGGTGGCGGGCCAGGGACGCTGGTGCTGAAAGCCAGCGCCCGGGGCGCCCAGGCTCCTGGCCAGGGAAGCCGCCCCCGGCTGGGCTCCGTGGGGAAACGGCTGCCAAGCACCCATGGTGCCTCCCTGTATTGTCTTTGCAGCTCAGCAGAGGCGGCAGCGTGCCGAGGCCTCCTGTGTGCAGCGGGCGGCAGCCCCGGTGCCCTGCGCTGGGGGACCCCAGCACTCCGGGGCAGGAGGGCAATAAAGCTCCGTCCACCCAGGGAAGGTGTCGGCTGTGTCTGAGCTCTCTGGAGGTCTTGCGCTGACCCCGGCCCTGCCGCCCCCAGAACATGGCCCTGGTGCCCCCCGGCCGATCCCTGCCCAGGGACGCAGCCTGGGGGGAGTAGGGACACGGGGGAGCGGAGAGACCGGGGGTGAGTGGGGGGCACTGGGGGGCAGCGGGAGGTGCCTGGGGGCTCCGGGGACACCGCAGGGCACTGGGGGGCACTGGGGTGGGACTGGGGATGAGAGGGGCCCTGGGGATCCTGGGGGAAGTGGAGGGACCATGGGGCTACGGGGGGCCCCAGGGGTCACTGGGGAGGCACCTGGGGGTGAGTGCAGACCTGGGGGCGGAGCTGCTCTCCAGGGGCGGGGCCAGGAGCGTGGGGCGGGGCTGGGAATGGGGCCAGGGCAGGGCGAGCCCCAGGGGTGAGTGTGGGCTGCCGCGGTTGGGCAGCTCGATTTGGCCCCTGGTGGCGGCTGTCCGCCCCCCTCCCTCCCTCCCTCCATAGTGACCTGGGTGCTGGGGGCTGGGAGGGAAGCGGCGGCGGCCTCAGGTGAGGAGCGGCGGGGCTCAGCTGCGGGGCCACGCCAGGCTGGGCCAGGGAATAAAGCTCGAAGGGCCGCAGCCCAGCACCCTTGCTCCCCCAGTGCTGCCCAGGCTGCCCCAGGGCCGGGCCCTCCCCGCGGGGCTGCCCCAGCCGAGTTCCCAAGCACGGCCCGGGGCCGCCCGGGATGGGGCTGCTCCTGCAAGCCCCGCACACGGGCCGGCGGCAGGGGTAAGCTGGAGGTTGCGTCCCGAAAAGAGGGATTTGGGGGCCACATGCCAGGGCAGGCAGGAAGGGAAGTTGTGAGGTTTTGGGGCCAAAAACGGAGACTTGGGGATGCATTTTTGAGCTCAGAAACGGGGGCTTAGCCATCTGTTTTTCTGGTTGAGAACAGAGACTAAGTTCCCCGTTTTTGAGTCAAAAATGGGGACTAAAATCCTGCGTTTCTGGGGCTGCAAACACAGGCTAGTTCGAGCACTTTGAGGACCAGAAATGGAGCCTTAGTTGGCTGCCTTTGTGTCTGAAAACAGGCTAAGAAGTCCTGCATTTTGGGGGCTGGAAAGAGGGGCTTTTAGTTGGCTGCCTTTGTGGTTGCAAACAGCGAGGCCTGTGTTTTGGGGGCCTGAAGTGGAGCCTTAGTTGGCTCTTTTTACTACTCAAAATGGAGACCAAGTCCTCTGTTTTCGGGTCCAGAAACGGAGACTGAGACGTGTTTTGGGGACTTGAAAACGGTGGCGAGGTTGACTGTTTTGGGGACAAAAAGCAGAGGCTGCATCCTGCATCTTTGGGGCCAGAAATGGAGGCTCAATGGGCTGTTTCTGTGGCTGAAAATGGAGGCCAAGTCCTGTGGTTTGGGGTGGCTTCTCGTGCGGTTGGAGCAGCGCGGGGATGGGGGGGGCCTGGGTCAGATCGGGACCGTGTCGGGCAGGGGGATCCCAGGGGCAGCGCTGGGGAGGGTCGCGGGGGGGCAGGGGCAGTGTCGGAGCTGACCCGGGGCCGGTGTCGGGGGAGTCCGGGATCGGCGTTGGGGATGGCGGGGCCGCTCCGGGCTCTGCGGCCGCTTCCGGGTCCCGGGCAGGGGGGGCGGGACGGAGAGGAACGGAAGCGCCACAGGGTCAAACCTCACTGAGCGCTGCGGCATGCAGGGAATTCTGGTCTTCCGGCACCGGGCTTCCGGGCGGCCATTTTGATCTGCAGGGCATTCTGGGAGGTGTAGTGTTCCGGCACCGAGCGCCTGGATGGCCATTTTAATATGCGGGGCCTTCTGGGAGACGTAGTCTTGCCATTATGGGCTTCTGGAGGACCGTGTTGCGCCTCTCGAGGTGGCGGCAGGTTACTCCTCTGCAGGCGGGTTCTCACTAGCTGGCTGCGTTGTTCTCTGTGGCAGGCCGGGAGCTGTAGTTCCTGTGCCTTCTCAGCCCTGCAGCAGTGGCCCTGTCTGTCTGTCCTTCCCTGAACATGCGCCGTTCACACCAGAGTCCCCGTAGGTCATCGGGGACAGTGGAATTTCCCTGTTTTTCCCTGGTACAGGGTTAGGGTTTAGGGTTATGGCCATTTAGGGTTAGCGTTAGGGTTAGGTTAGAAGGCTGGGTTTGGGTTTGGGTTAGGCCTATTTGTTGGCCATGTAGACCCCTTAGCACCCCCCTAGTGCGCTCCGGACTACTCTTTCAGTCTTCCTGCTGCCCCAGAGCTGGATCTCGGATATCTAGACCCCTTCGGACCCCTCTTGTTCCCCCAGAACCCTTCCGGAGACCTTGGTTGTGCCCCAGAGCTGTCTTCTGGCCCTCCACACCCTGCACAACCTCTCTTGTCTCCTCACACCACCTCCGCACGTCTTCCTTGCTCCCCCCTTTTTACTTTTTTCCCTATCTACTGCCCCTAGCACCCCTCTAGTGTCTTCCCGACTCCTCTTTCGGCCTTCCTTGTTTCCCAGAGCTGTCTCTTGCACCTCAAGACCCCTTAGGACCCTGGGAGTCCCCTCAGAATCCCTGTGGAGCCCTTCTTCATGCCCTGGAGCCCTCTGTTGGCCCTCCAGCCCCTTTAGCAGCCCTCTCTTCTGCTCTGGCCCCCTCCTTCCACCTTTTTCTGTCCCTCTGCTCCCCTTAGCATCCCCCTTGTGCACTCAGGACTACATTTCAGCTTTCTTCTGTGCCCCAGAGCTGTCTTCTGGCCCTCCACACCCTGCACAACCTCTCTTGTCCCCTCACACCACCTCCTCACGTCTTCCTTGCTGCCCGCTTTTTACTTTCTTCCCATCTAGTCCCCCTACCACCCCTCTAGTGTCTTCCCGACTCCTCTTTGGGCCTTCCTTGTTTCCCAGAGCTGTCTCTTGGACCTCGTGACCCCTTAGAACCCTGGGAGTCCCCTCAGAATCCCTGTGGAGCCCTTCTTCATGCCCTGGAGCCCTCTGTTGGCCCTCCAGCCCCTTTAGCAGCCCTCTGTTCTGCTTTGGCTCCTCCTTTAGCCTGTTAATTTCCCTCTGCAGGCCTCTGTTGGCCCTCTAGACCCCTTAGCATCCCTCTAGTGCACTGTGGACTATTCTTTCAGCCTTTCTTTGTGCCCCACAGCTGTCCTTTGGCCCTCCAGCCCCTTTAGATGGGGCGGCCCTGACAGTGGGACGTGAAAAAGACGCCTTGGACTACATCCAGCCGAAGAAACGTAAACCGAAGGATCTGAGTAAATAACTGCTTGTCTAGGTCTGTTACCTCACAACACATTGCCAGAGGTTTTTTTTAATGAACGATCCTCCTTGGTGAAGCGCCTGTTCGTTCCGTGAATATTAGTGCAAAAACGCGTACATTACTGACCCTTTAAAGCGAGTCCGTGGCGCTGGGGTAGCGTGCGTAGTGAAGCCTAAATCCCATAATAACTCCTTTTGATGTCGTTCTCTTCTACAAAAGCCCTTAGAGCAGATGAAAACATTTCTCGTCCTCTTTTGTTTGTCGAATGGACCACGATACCGAGAAAAACCTGCGGCGAAGGAGACGTAGCAGTGGGTTTCCCTAGAGAAGGTGTCTTGTGCTGTACTTGAGGGCTTACCGTGCGTTTTGTCAGAGGGTGGTGAACGCCCGCTTTCCTCTTGAGCGGCCCCTGGGGAGCAGAAAGTTGCGCCTTGGAGGCAAACTCTTTCTTGCAGCTGGCTTTGAAGAAGCTGGCTAGCCGTGCAAAGTAACGACAATGCTGGGGAGTCGCTGGAAGTGCTTAAAAGAGCGTTTTTCCCTTTTAGAGAAGGCGATGCGCTTTCCTTGCTAATCCCTGTAGTAACGGAGCCAGGTAAGTGGTACCTAGGTGAGCGAGCCGTTAGTCTTTCTCCCATAGGAATAGCCTTTAGGCTGTGATTGCTGCTGGAAAAGGCCGGCTATTTTAGAAACGGAACGAGCCTTTGGTGGCACTACAGGAAACAAGCTAAAAAGGTGATGGGAATAGTAATGTTTTCATGCTTTAACGTGGCAGACGTACTGTGTGCCAGCATCTCGTGCTGTTTAATAATAAAAACTGAGCAGTCTGTCAAGCAAATAGCGCGGCTTGCTTTGGCTGTTTATTTTTTTTAACAATCAGTAAAGGCAGGAGGTTGAAAGTCCTAAAGAAGATGGTTGCTTCTTGAACGGTTGCAAATTGTCCCATTGAGTAGGTGGGTGGGTTTTTTGTTTTTTTTTTTTAGCGCAGCCTCTGACTCTTTTCTTGTCTGTGGAGTATTCTGCAACGATGTTCAAAGGAAAGCTCTGTTACTGAAGCCTCTAGGAGAAACGGCTCGAGTACGACACGCAGCGACTCTGCGCCTCGCAGCAGGCGCTGTAAATAAGGGCGGATGAGCTGAGGCGAGGGCGGTGAAATCTCTCCAAAGGGCGGGTGGGCTCTGCGGCGGTGTGCGGGTGCCGAGGGCGGGCGGCGGGCAGAGGGGCAGGACAAAACGCAATCACCGCGGAGCGAAGGGCACGAGGCTGAGGGAGCGGAGCGCCACCCCGGCGCCGGGCATGCCGGGAGCGGTAGTCTTCCGGCACCAGGCTTCCGGGCGGCCATGTCGCTTTTGTGCCGGGCATGCTGGGAGCGGTAGTCTTCCGGCACCGGGCTTCAGGGCGGCCATGTTGCTTTTGCGCCGGGCATGCTGGGAGCGGTAGTCTTCCGGCACCGGGCTTCCGGGCGGCCCTTTTAGTCTGCACGGCACGCTGGGAGCTATAGTTTTCTGCCAGGGATTTTCCCGGCAGCTGTTTTAGTCTGCAGGGCATGCCGGCAGGTGCAGTCTTCCCGTACTGGCCTTCTGGGAGACCATGCTGTGCCTCTCGAGGTGGCGGGAGGCGCGGTTCTCTGTCAGCGGGGTTCCCAGCAGCCGTTCGCGTTGTGCTCTGGGGCAGGCCAGCAGCTGTACTTCCAGGTGCCTGTGCCTTCTCCGCCCTGCAGCAGTGGCCCGCTGCGTGTGTGTGGTCCTTACCGGACACGTGTCGCTCGGGTGTCGAAAAAGCAGTACTGCACCGTGGCGCATGCACACGGCGGCCGGCCGTGCTCCCTGCTGCCCTCGGGTGTCCAAAAAGCGGTATTGCACCCGAAAGGGGGGCGCGCATGCGCACTGCGTTCCACAGAGCTCACTGCTGCCCTCGGGTGTCCAAAAAGCGGTATTGCACCCGAAAGGGGGGCGCGCATGCGCACTGCGTTCCACAGAGCTCACTGCTGCTCTCGGGTGTCCAAAAAGCGGTATTGCAGCCACAACGGGGACGCGCACGCGCACTGAGTTCCGGCGCGCACACGCTCAGTGCCGGTCGCCGTGTTCGCCGCTGCTCTCCGCCGTTTCGGTAACGGGTAAGCGAATGGAGCGTGCTCGTCGCCCCTTCGCGGTGCTCACGGAGCGGTGGCGCAGAGCGCTCCTCCTTATCGGTGCTTCCTGGTGTCGCGGGGACGGGCAGTGCCGTCTCGGAGCTGCTCCGCGGTGCTCTTTCACCGGGGCAGCACCGGAGCCTGCTCGCTGGTCCCCGTCGGTCTCTCAGGCACGGACAGAGCAGCCTTGGGGCGCTCGCTGCTTGGCATGAGCTGCGGGGTGCTGCAGCGTGCATGGCAGGCTGCGGTTCGCACGCGTGAGCCGCCCGGCTGCAGCGCCGTGAGCACGCGAGGGCGCCATTGCGGGTCTCGCCTCCCTCCAGCTCCCCCTGCCCCTCCGGCTCCCCCTGCTCTCCTTTCCCCTCCCACTCGGTCTGTAGCCGGCGCACGTGTGACGCTCGAGTGCCAGGTCCCCGCTGCAGCCGCGCTCCGTTGACGGCCAGCGCACGTGTAGGGGTGGGGAGGAGCATGGCAGCGGGTAACAACAGAGTTTTCCCTCAGCAGTGGTGGGTGAGGGCCAAGGCCACCTGGAGTCAAGGATCTGGGGACCCGGTGAGGCAAACGCATCCGTTTGGGTGGCCGTGGGCATCGGGCTGTGTCCTGCCCGCTGCAGCTGTTGGTGCATGGAGATGGTGGTGCAGGGTGAGGGGTGGCAGGCGCTCAGGCCTGGCTCCATGCCGGGAGCGCGGGGCAGGGTGTGCTGGAGCGCGGGTGCGACGTTGCGTTTTGCGTGTGCGGCGTTTAGGGCGCCGGTTCGTTGGCGGCGCGGGCCGGGCAGGAGCGGGGGGGCAGGCGGGCCCCGGAGCAGGGCTGCATGGCGGCGTCGGCGGGAGGACGGCTCCTGTGGCGGCAGGCTCGGCCGAGAGCGCCGGTAAGTGCCGAGAAGGTTGAAAAGCTCTGGAGCGAGCAGGCTGAAGGTGAATTTGAGTCAGGGACGATTAGTGCAGCCCCAAGTTATTTCCTTGAGAATTGTGACTAGGCAAGCAAGAAGATGGGCAGAAGAAAGACCCTCCCAGACACCCGGAGGCCCCCCCCACCGCCAGGCACAGAGTGTGGGTGCCAGCCAACGTGGGCACCAACTGATCGAAAGCCCTGCTGAGCCGCGCCGAGCCCTGCTCCTTGCTGTACAGCTGCCCCAAAGCCATGGGGTTGCCCAGTGCAGCACGTGGCGATGGGTCCTCCATCGCCTCTGACGTCTGCCCGGGCAGCCGTCTGCTGCACGGGCGTCTGGATGTCTCCAGCAGTGGCCCAGCAGCCTGATGCCTCCTCTTGTCTGGGACGCGGGGTCCTTCACAAAAACACAAAGCATCGCTCAAAATATGCACACATACAAAAACAAAGCTCATGGGAAAGAGAAAAAGAACGTGCATGAGTCGAAGCGTTTTGTTGAAAGTGAAATGCAATTTTTTCTCTTTGTTACAGAGATGGAACCCCAATGATAGCAAATGCTGACAAAGAGAAAAGATGGACAAGTGTTTTTTTTGTGATTAATATCTAAGGGACACAATGAAACAAGGCAGCAAAAATGCAGCTTAGTGGATCCTTGATAGCACCAGCAACTGCTACAGAAGGAGGTGTTCTGGCATGGGTAACTATTGATAATGACTGTTAGTTATTTCAGCCTCCTGGAAGCAGCACTGAGAACTAAGTAACCCGTTCCTACCCCGTGGATATTGTTAACTGTATCTGCCTTAGTTTTGCTTTGGTTGTTTCTATTTTGTTTTGTTATCGTGCATGCATCTATAGAAAGGGAAAGCTCGAATATTTAATTTTTAGATTCATTGCCACGGCTGAAGCTGAAGAGACCAGAAAAACGTAAGCAAGCCGAAGTAATAAAATCAAATGGAACCAAGTGAGAGCCGTCTCCGTCGCCCCAAAAGGGAAAGCCCGTTCCTCCTGGCGAGGAAGGTTCACCGTTAATAGCGATCGGAATAACAGATGACCGACATCTAACGGAAGGTGCGTACGCGTTACAAAAAGGATGCTGCGTCCGTCCGTTTCTGTGCACGTGACTTTCTGTGTCTGTGAAGCATCGTGCTTTAAGAGCTCCAAGACAGCAAATTATTCTCTTAGGGGAACGAATGGTGGTCAGGTGGCCAGAGTTACTGAAGAGGAAGTAAGGGGGAGGGGGAAGTGTCTGAACTGTAAAATTAGAAGATTGCTTTCAGGAAGGCTCAATTAGTGCAACCCCAGGTTAATTGCCTGGCAATGGTATTTGGGGCAGCAGGAAGACAGCAGCTAGAAGAAAAGTGAAAGCCTTGCGGAATGAAGGCTCCTTCTCGTCAGTTCCAACTCCGAGCAATCTTAGGAGGATTTAATTTCCTCCGGCAGCGTTAACCTGGCTTTGCTGGTACCGGCGCACCGTGATGGAAATGACCGGAAAGGAGTCAGGAACGGAACCGGAACGAGGAAGGTGACGCTGCTTTTGCTAAACTGGAAGGAGCGGCCGTAAAATCTGCTGCCCTCAAATTCCCAGGACAAGGCAAGCCTCTTTCAGTAAAGCTTTCCGCATCTGCTGACTCCGTGGGAGCAGCACCGTTAGAAAAGAGCGGTAGGGAAAGTGGGTGCCAGTAGCAGCATCCTTCCACGCCCTTTGGGGCCACAGCAAAAACTCTCCGGCTGTGGGAAAGACTGTTTAGCAGCCATCTGGGCTGTGACTGCCTTTGAGACTTTTGCCTTTGAGAGCGCAGAGGCAATCCAGCCTGCTCAATTCCCTCTGAAGTAGCTAATGTCAGGGAAGCGAACAGACAGCAGAGTATCGTCTATCCAAGTGGCACAGCGGGCACTAATCTGAACGAGCGGGACAGGGTGGTGGTGGAGGGGGGTTACTGTGCAGGTGTTGCAAGAAGTGGCTCTTCTTGTGCGTGTCTGAAGTGACAGAGCACGGTAGTGCCAAAAATGCGGACACAGGAGGTTTCTGAAAGATTGATCTCTAGCGGCTACTTAGTCCAACTTCCCTTTCACAGCAAACCTGACTGTTGTCATAGCTCCCAAAACAGGGGATTGGGGGAAGCGGTGTTTGTGGCTTGTGTATTCTCGTTTACCTTGCTTGTGTATGTGTGTATTAGATCTGCTTTTGTGCTTAGAAACAACTTTGGATTCTTATGATTTCCTGCAGAGTTTGAATGGTTTTTTTTGTTTTTTGCTTTATACTTTTGTAGGGCGATGGATTTTACTAAGCCTCCATCAACAAGCGCTGGCTGGCAAAGTTACGTCATGTCCTGGCAGAGACTCTTAGGCAAGACGGAGGAGTTCAGCTCCGCAGCCTGCCAGAAGAGCGTCGCCCGCGAGGGGTTGCTAGCCTGGAGTTATAGGTGCCGATGCACATGGCTCGTTCTGTCAGGCGCGAAGAGGTTTGCTTTGGTTGCTGAAATTTTAGCTTGGCTTTACACCCTGTAGTGGTGGTATTTTTGTATTTATAAATTGTGTTAATGCTAGGCGTTCGGCACATCGGGGAACGACTATGCTGCCGTGAAGAACTGCGGGCTCCCGCCCTCAGCCCTTTGCAAGTTATCAGCTGTCAAGAGCGGCCAGGAGACTCCAAATGCCGGCGGAAAGGTTCTCTGCCCGGTCCTGATGAGGAGCCCTCGGCCGTAGGAGGGTCGGCCGCATCCTTACCGGACTTGCGAGTGATAAGCCACAATTCACGGAGCAGCAGGGGAGGTGGGGGGGAATAGCGCCTGGTAGCCCGGCGGCTACGGCATTGCTGTTGCTAGCAGGGCCCCGAGGTCTGTGTGAAGCCTCAGCTGCCTGTTGGGAGCTTTATTTTGGTGTGTTTACCTGGAAAAAGCAGCGAGGGAGGCCTCAAATAAGAATTTTCGTGGCTAGGTGGGTAAGCTGTGAGCCCAGCTGTCTTTGCCTTGCTTTGCCGCTTGGTGTCGTAACAGCGACTTGGGACCCCGGAATAAAAACTGTTACAGGGCTGAAGGGAGGACCTGCATTTGCCCAGGCTGGGAAACCATCGTTAAAGCTTGGGGGGGGCCAAGCTCCAAAAGGAGACTCTGCCGGTGACCTTGGTGGTCTGATTCATTTGCAGGCTGACGTTCTGAGGGCCGGCAAGCGGAAGAGGAGCAGCTCAGCCCGTTTGGTTGACTTTGGCGATACTGTTTTAAGGAAGCATGTGAGTACAGAAGGGGTCTGGGAGGGTTTTCGCACAAGGCGGGAAAGAGCGAGGAAGACTGGAGAGCGTGGAAAAACTAGGTGCCGCGGGTACTGAAGCTGTGACCAGCTCCCTGTCCCTCTCATCCAGCCCCCGTTCCTCTGTCCGCTTCTCCCCCCTTCTCTTTTGCTGCCTGTCCCTCTGTCTGCCTCCCCTTTCCTTCTTTCCTCTCTTTCTTCTTCTGTCCACCTCCGTGTCCCTCTTTTTCCCCTCTTCTGCTCCCCGGTCCTCTGTGCAGCCCTCCATCCCTCTGTGTGGCCCTCGATGCCTCTCCGTCTGTTCCTTTGTGCAGCGCCCTGACCCTGGGGCCGGGTGTCTCTCCTCCTCTTTCTTTCTCCATCCATCTGCCAAGCGCTCTGTTCCCTCCTTTCTTCCGTTCTGCTCCCTGGCCCTGCGTCCGCCTGAAGGTCTGTCGTTCCTTTGTGTTTTGTCTGGTGTGGCAGGCGCCAAGAGGCGGTTGGCGCTTGGCAGAGATGATCAGCAGTGCCCAGAGGGTGCCACCGATCTGCCTGGCTCGGGTCACGTGAGACCCCTCCGCAGCGACTCTGCGTGCGGAGGCGCGGGGCTGTGGATGTGCAGTGGGGGAGCACTAGTGGGCCAGGGATGCGGTGGGGGATGCGGTGGACAGCAAAGAGGCTCCTGGGGAAGGAAGGTGTCACGGAGGCAGAGAGCAGCAGAGGCTCCGAGTACTCGGGTGTTAGGACGGGTGCTCGTGGCAGGGCGCTCCGGAGCTGCTGCGGTCGTCTGTGCCGCTCGTCGGCGCGGCCCGCGGTTCTTGCGTCTTGGCCGCCTGCGTGCAGACGGGGCTGCCGCGCGGTGCGGCTCGAGTCGTGATCGCGACGCTGGCATCGAGCCCGCTTTTCTGTCAGGTCTGCCTTTACGCAAACCGGTGTCTTCCCTACGTCAGCCTTGCTCTGCTGCTCTTCCAGGAGCCTGCGCTCGCCTCTGCTTTCTGGCACGCTGTCGTGTCATAGGGCTTTCCAGCAGGGTCTGTCTGACTTGGGCCGCTTGTGTTGTCCACTAGGCAGCCTGAGCGAGTGAAGCAAAATCCTCCTCCTGGCACTGTCCCGGCCAGAGTCAGTTTCCCATCAGCTCAGTCTCTGCAGAGTTTGGAGTTTCTGGAGGCCTTAGTTTTTATCCTGCCTTGGCTGGACGGCTCTTTCTGAGGGTGTCTGTGAGCGGCACAGTTTCCCTGAGGAGGATCATCTACCGAAGGTTGGAGGTGGCCAGGTGACTGACCGAGCCTGACTGTACGTGAGGGTTGCTGTGACATCCCTGTGATGAAACGGAGCCAGAGAGGGTGAGTGAAGCAGCACAGAGGGTCAGTCCTAATTGCGGAAACAATTCCAGGCTTTGGACTAGGGAGTAGTTCTAGGAGGGCTGTGCCTCTCAGTAACCGTTCTGGCCGCTTTGCAGGTGCTGAAGCATAGTCCGGCAGTCGAAGGAGCGTTGTCACAGCTGGGAGCTCTGCGGCCGTCCATGGAGGACGAGCTCTGACTTGCAGCGTGGACACAGCTACGTCTTGGGGCTGCACTGTATGTGAGCAGGGCTGGGAGGTGGAAGGTGGTTTTGCCCTCGGTGGTTACTGGTGTCATTGGCTGTGGCTGTTTGCCCGTGGAGCTGAGAGGACCAAAAATATTAATGGTCTGTAAGAGAGATGAATTAGTGCTTGCGGTGTTTCAGGTAGGTTCAGTGGAAGTGCAGCTTAGTGCAATCCAGTGGCGTAATTCTTGCACGTGCTCACGTTTGAACGGTGGCTAAAACCGAGCCTATAAACAGCAGCTGTAACATGATTCTGGTGCGTGTCTTGCTGTTCTGCTGCCCTTCTAAACGAAGGGGAAACTTCTTAAGCTGTGGGCAAACCCCTTGGCTTCTCTGTACTGTTCTCATGCTCATGGGTGCTTTGGTGTTTCTTGCTTAAAGCTGAGGCTTTGAAGTTTTTCACTTAAGGTTTATTGTTTAGTTTGTTGTTGAGGGTCTGTCACTCAGGGGTTATGGTGTATTACTTTATTTTGTGGGGCTCAGTCTTTATCAGTCAGAGTTTACAGTTTGTTCATTTAGTGATCAGGGCGCAGAATTTAAAATCCAACTTCATCCATAAATTTTAAAGCCTTGGCAACCATTTGGATTCCAAGATTTGCAGTTTGTCACTTAGGGTGCAGGGTTTACAGCTTGCTGATAAACGAAAAGGGCTAAATCCTTGGATAATAAACTGTAAGCCCTGAAGCCTAAGCAGCAGGCTGCGAACCCTTCTTGGGGGTTTGTAACCTTCCCCTGTATTCAGTATTCAGCTCTGCGCGCTGACCTGAGGTCTGGGTTTCATGCGGCACAGGCCCATCACACCGAGACTGGTGATGTGATGGGTGAGCTGAGCGCTGTGAAAGTGTCCTGCAGGGCTCTAGTCTGGGGTAGGGCAGAAGCGCAGGCAGGTGAGATCAAGCATTTTCCTCTCAACTCTCCGAGCTGGATCCTATCCCTGAAGGAAAAAGCAGAGGGGGTAGGCTGTGGGCTACGCAGACACCTGCCACGTCAAGGACAGCAGCAGGAGCTGACCCTTCCCCAACGGATGGATGAACCCTGGTGTGGTCATGACTCTCCAGGTGTCACAGGGTAAGGGGAAGCATGGCAGACTCATGCCCAGGTGTTGTTTCTGTGCAGTAAAACAATAAACAGTTGCTTTATTCTTTGCACTCATGTCTGTGTTTCCTGCCGTTGCTTTGCCTGAAGATGATGCCCGGGGAGGAGGTTACACCCTGTGTCTGGTGCTGGGAGTTGGTCCGCAAGTCCCTTGTACTTTGGCGTCCCTGCGGTATTCAGGGAACCCAGTGCTGTTTGCAGGGCTGTGGGGAATTTCCCTTGCATTGCCTGACCCTCGGGGCTCTTGGGGGTGTTTCCCATCATCCTGGGGGCAGCCAGGGCCCCTCCAGGGCTGCGTGAGGCCCCCAGGCTGCTCCCAAATTTGCTTTCAGCACTTCGCCATGTCCCTTGTGTGTCTGGGGATGAGGCCTGTGTGCCTGGAGCTGGGAGATAGTTTCTGTGGGAATGGGGGGAGCCTGCAGGCACTGTCCCATCAGCCACTTTGAATTGTGTGATGTGCCTTATGGTCCCTTTTGTGTGCACCAAGGCCCTTTGTTTGTATTTTGGTTTGCCCCAGAGCCCTGTGTTTGCCCTCTGATGCCCTCAGGAGCCCTCAATTCACATTTTGGGTTGCCCTCAAGCCCCCTTTTGTGCCTTTTGGTGTGCCCCAGGGCCCTGTGTTTGCTTTGCAGCATGCCCCAAAGTTCTCCATTTAGCTTTCTCCCCTGTCCCAGAGTTTTCTGGGTGCTTCTTGGTGTGCCCCAGGGCCCTCCCTTTGCCTTTTGGTGCCCCCAGAGTCACTCTGTTTGCTCTATCATTGCCTTTTTTTACTTTTGTTGCACCCACAGCTCTGGATTTGTTCTCTTGTCCCCTGAATACTTCCTTTTCCTCTCTGTACACCCCAGGGGTCTCCCTTCAGCTTTCAGCAACCTGCTCTCAGGAGTGGGGGTGCCTCTGCTGCCCTGGCAGCCCCAGCTGTCTGTGATGGGGCTGATAGCCATTCCCCCTCCCCAGTTCCTGATGGGCTGCAGCTGTGGGCCCTAGGGCTGGAATGAGCCCCAGGTGGGGGCAGGGGGGCAGGATGAGCCCCAGGTAGGGCTGATGGCAACAGTGGGCATGCACTGGGGCAGGGGCTGCAGTTGGGGGAAGCCTGTGCTGGGGCAGGTTTGGCAAAAAGTAGCTGCTGCTGAGCACCGTCCGCTGGGACCGGCATGGTGGCTGCACTGCGGAGGAGGAGAGCAGGGCGAGGGTGTCCGCGCTCGGGGCTGCGGCTCCCCCACGTGCTGGGGGTCCCAGCAGACAGGAGCGTCCTGGGCAACGTGGCACAACCAGGGTGCACCGGGCCGGGAGAAACTGCACCGGGGCTGGGGATGGCGGAGCACCGGGGCAGTGGGGGCCGGGCGAGGACGCGGTGGGGAAGAACGGTGAACCGGGGCCATGGAGAGTGAGGAGGGAGGGGGTGCGCCGGAGCTGTGGTGGTGCCGGGGGAAAGGAAGGGGGTGTGCCGGGTCTGTGGTGGTGCCGGGGTGGTGGAAGGGGGTGCGCCGGGCTGTGGTGGTGCCGGGGGAGGAGGAAAGGGGAGCGCCGGGGCTGTGGTGGGGTTTATAGCGCGATCGGAGTAGCGCTGGGGGGGGGGTCCTGGGTCAGATCGGGAGCGTGTCGGAGCGGGGGAGGAGGGATCCCAAGGGAATCCCTGGGGAGGATCGCGGGGGGGGGGGGCAAGGGCAGTGTCGGAGCTGGCCCGGGGCCAGTCGCGGCGGTGTTGGGGGAGTCCGGGATCAGTGTTGGGGATCGCGGGGCCGCTCCCGGTTTTGCCGCGGTATCCGGGTCCCGAGGGCGGGGGGGAATAGGGGTGGGACGGAACGGAATCGCCAGAAGGTCAAAACCTCACGGAGCGCTGCACCCCTCCCGGCATTCCGGGAGCAGTAGTCTTCCGGCACCGGGCTTCCCGGCGGCCATGTTGTTTGCCGCTGCATGACGGGAGCAGTAGTCTTCTGTCACTGGGCTTCCGGGCGGCCTTTTTTTTAGCGTGGCATGCCGGGAGCAGTAGTCTTCCGGCACTGGGCTTCCGGGCGGCCTTTTTTTTTTAGCGCGGCATGCCGGGAGTAGTAGTCTTCCGGCACTGGGCTTCCGGGCGGCCATGTTGTTTGGTGCGCGGCATGGCAGGAACAGTAGTCTTCCAGCACTGGGCTTCCACGTGGCCGTTTTAGTCTGCACAGCATGCTGGGAGATATAGTTTTCTGGCCGTGGTTTCCCAGCAGCCGTTTTAGTCTGCAGGGTATGCCGGGAGGTGTAGTCTTCCCATATTGGCCTTCTGGGAGACTGTGTTGTGACTCCCGAGGTGGCGGGAGGTGCAGTTCTCTGTCAGCGGAGTTCCCAGCAGTCGTTTGCATTGTGCTCTGTGGCAAGCCAGGAGCTGTACTTCCAGGTGCCTGTGCCTTCTCTGCCCTGCAGCAGTGGCCCGCTATGTCTGGACATGTGTTGCTCACGCGAGAGTCCCCATAGGTCACTGGGGACAGTGGAAATTCCCTGTTTTTCCCTGGTACAGGGCAGAAAGTGTTTTCCCTCTCTGGTGTGACCAGGCAGGGTTGTCCCCAGGGGCTGGGGCTGTTCCTCTTGGCAATGGGGAGGGCAAGGGGAAGTGTGAGGGGCTGTGCAGGCTCCTGGTAGTCGTAGCTTTGCTCAGGATTGGGGCCAGTTAGGCATCAGCTAGGAGGAGCGGTGATGCTGGGAGGGCTCGGTGCAGAGCTGTCCTGTTATGCAGCACAAGAGAAAGTCCTCAAGGAAAAGTGACCAGCACTGTTTCTCTCCAAGGATCCTAAAACAGCCTGAGAGACCCTGGAACAGCCACAGGCACCCCGCAGCAGCCCTAGGGATACTGTGTCACAGCCTCCCAAGGTCACTGTGTTCAGGTACCTTTAACTGTGTGTAAAGAGCCTGCAGGAGCCCTGGGCACAGGTACAGAGAATCCCCAGTTGCCTCTAAGGACCTGGAGCTATATATATTTTCTTTTCAAAGATGCGATCTCTTTGATGCCTTGCTGCTGCTTCTGTGTTGCTCAGTGCCCAGGTCTACTATGTTCAGATCCACCCTTCTTGCTGCCCTCTGCTCTATTTGAGCTGCTGGCCAGATAAAAAGGGGTGTGCAGCTAAGCACTAGGCCAGGGTGTCTCGGCTGCCTGCTATAGGACAAAGAGGAAGGGGAATCAGTGACAGGACATGAAAGTACATGTGGATGAGAAACAGCTGCTTTAGAGGACTAAGATGCAACTGAGATGCAACAGGGGCAACTGAGAGGAGTAGAAGTAGCAGGGGAAAATGATGATGAGGAAGGTGTGTTGTTAGATGCAGTACAGTAGAGAAGAGAGGGGAAAATTGTTTCTATGATGAAATGAAAACTGTGCTTAAGAGATATTTGCTTTTTGCCCTTCAGGTTATGAATCTGCATGACTTCCTGAGAACTGTTCTAAGCATATGGTGTTGCGGGTGATGACTGCCTGGGCAGTAGTCCTCCACATGTCTGCCAGGACTACACAACAGCTGACAGCTGCCTGTGGAATGAAAGCAAAGGCCAGCTTCTCAGAGGTAAGAGACAGTGTCCAAGCAGGAAGATTATGGCAGGTGAGTTAAATGCCCCAAAATCTTCAGTTTTCCCCCTTGTCTCCCCAGGACTCAGCCATCTGCTCCCTATTTGCCTCAGGACCTACCTATTTGATTTTAAGGGTGCTCCAAGGCACTGTGTTTGTTCTCTTGTCCCTGAAGAAGTCTTTGTTTCTGTCTAGAATCTGCAAGATTACAGGGATCCCTGTGGATCCCTTCTTCATTCCCTGGAGCCCTCTGTTGGCCCTCCAGCCCCTTCAGCAGCCCTCTGTTCTGCTCTGGCCTCCTCCTTTGGCCTTTTAGCTTCCACCCACAGGCCACTCTTGGCCCTCCAGACCCTTTAGGACCCTTCCAGTGCACTCTGGACCATCTTTCAGCCTTCTTCTGTGCCCCAGAGCTGTCCTCTGGCCCCGCAGCCCCCTTTGGAACCCTCTGGTCTCCTCAGAAGCCCTCCAGATGTCTTCCTTGATCCCCAGAGTCATGTTTTGGCCATGTAGACCCCTTAGCACCCCCCTAGTGTGCTCTGGACGACTCTTTCAGTCTTCCTGCTGCCCCAGAGCTGTATCTGGGCCCTCTAGACCCCTTTGGACCTCGCTTGTTCCCCCAGAAGCCCTCCGGAGACCTTGGTTGTGCCCCAGAGCTGTGTTCTGGCCCTCCACACCCTGCACAACCTCTCTTGTCCCCTCAGACCACCTCCGCGCGTCTTCCTTGCTCCCTGCTTTTTACTTTTTGGGCCATCTAGTGCCCCTAGGACCCCTCTAGTGTCTTCCCGACTCCTCTTTGGGCCCTCCTTGGTTCCCAGAGCTGTCTCTTGCACCTCGAGACCCCTTAGGACCCTGCTAGTTCCCTTAGAATCCCTGTGGAGCCCTTCTTCATGCCCTGCAGCCCTCTGTTGGCCCTCCAGCCCCTTTAGCAGCCCTCTCTTCTGCTCTGGCCCCCTCCTTCGACCTTTTTCTTCCCCTCTGCTCCCCTTAGCACCCGCCTTGTGCACTCGGCACTACTTTTTCAGCTTTCTTCTGTGCCCCAGAGCTGTCTTCTGGCCCTGCACACCCTGCACAACCTCTCTTGTCCCCTCAGACCACCTCCGCAGGACTTCCTTGCTCCCCGCTTTTTACTTTTTGCCCATCTAGTGCCCCTAGCACCCCTCTAGTGTGTTCCCAACTACTCTTTTGGCCTTCCTTGTTTCCCAGAGCTGTCTCTTGGACCTCGAGACTCCTTAGCACCCTGGTAGTCGCCTCAGAATCCCTGTGGAGCCCTTCTTCATGCCCTGCAGTCCTCTGTTGGCCCTCCAGCCCCTTTAGCAGCCCTCTCTTCTGCTCTGGCCCCCTCCTTCGACCTTTTTCTTCCCCTCTGCTCCCCTTAGCACCCCCCTTGTGCACTCAGGACTACTTTTTCAGCTTTCTTCTGTGCCCCAGAGCTGTCTTCTGGCCCTCCACACCCTGCACAACCTCTCTTGTCCCCTCAGACCACCTCCGCAGGCCTTCCTTGCTCCCTGCTTTTTACTTTTTGGCCCATCTAGTGCCCCTAGGACCCCTCTAGTGTCTTCCCGAGTACTCTTTGGGCCTTCCTTGTTTCCCAGAGCTGTCTCTAGGGCCTCCAGCCCCCTTAGAACCCCTCTAGTCTCCTCTGAAACATTCCAGATTTCTTCCTTCTTTCCCAGAGTGATTTTGTGGCCATGTAGACCCCTTAGCACCTGCCTAGTGTGCTCTGGACGACTCTTTCAGTCTTCCTGCTGCCCCAGAGCTGTATCTGGGCCCTCTAGACCCCTTTGGACCTCGCTTGTTCCCCCAGAACCCCTCCGGAGACCTTGGTTGTGCCCCAGAGCTGTCTTCTGGCCCTCCACACCCTGCACAACCTCTCTTGTCCCTGCAGACCACCTCCGCAGGTCTTCCTTGCTCCCTGCTTTTTACTTTTTGCCCATCTAGTGCCCCTAGGACCCCTCTAGTGTGTTCTCGACTACTCTTTGGGCCTTCCTTGTTTCCCAGAGCTGTCTCTAGGGCCTCCAGCCCCCTTAGAACCCCTCTAGTCTCCTCTGAAACATTCCAGATTTCTTCCCTGTTTCCCAGAGTGATTTTGTGGCCATGTAGACTCCTTAGCACCGCTGTAGTCCCCTTGGAATCCCTGTGGAGCCCTTCTTCATGCCCTGGAGCCCTCTGTTGGCCCTCCAGCCCCTTTAGCAGCCCTCTCTTCTGCTCTGGCCCCCTCCTTTGGCCTTTTAGTTTCCACCCACAGGCCTCTCTTGGCCGTCTCGACCCCTTAGGACCACTCCAGTCCCCTTGGAACCCTTCTGAAGGCCTCTGTCATGCCCCAACGCTGTCTTGTAGCCCTTGAGTCCCCTTCGGACCCATCTAGTCCGCTCAGAACCCCTCCGAGGTCTTTGTTGTGTCCCGGAGCCCTCTTTTGACCCTCCGCTTCCCATAGGACCCCTCCTGTGCCCTCAGAGCAACTTCGCAGGTCTTTCTTGTTATCCTGATTCGATTTCTTGGCCATCTAGTCCCCTTCAGACCCCTCGTGTTCCCCCAGAACCCCTCCGGAGACCTTGGTTGAGCCCCAGGGCTGTCTTCTGGCCCTCCACACCCTGCACAACCTCTCTTGTCCCCTCACACCACCTCCGCAGGTCTTCCTTGCTCCCTGCTTTTTACTTTTTGCCCATCTAGTGCCCCTAGGACCCCTCTAGTGTCTTCCCGAGTACTCTTTGGGCCTTCCTTGTTTCCTAGAGCTGTCTCTAGGGCCTCCAGCCCCCTTAGAACCCCTCTAGTCTCCTCTGAAACATTCCAGATTTCTTCCCTGTTTCCCAGAGTGATTTTGTGGCCATGTAGACTCCTTAGCACCGCTGTAGTCCCCTTGGAATCCCTGTGGAGCCCTTCTTCATGCCCTGCAGCCCTCTGTTGGCCCTCCAGCCCCTTTAGCGGCCCTCTCTTCTGCTCTGGCCCCCTCCTTTGGCCTTTTTGTTTCCCCCTGCAGGCCTCTCTTGGCCCTCCAGACCCTTTGGGACCCTTCCAGTGCACTCTGGAATATCTTTCAGCCTTCTTTGTGCCCCAGAGCTGTCCTCTGCCCTGCAGCCCCCTTTGGAACCCTCTAGTCTCCTCAGAAGCCCTCCAGATGTCTTCCTTGTTCCCCAGAGTCATGTTTTGGCCATGTAGACCCCTTAGCACCCCCCCTAGTGTGCTCTGGACGACTCTTTCAGTCTTCCTGCTGCCCGAGAGCTGTATCTGGGCCCTCTAGACCCCTTTGTACCTCGCTTGTTCCCCCAGAACCCCTCTGGAGACCTTTGTTGTGTCCCGGAGCTGTGTTGTGGCCCTCCACACCCTGCACAACCTCTCTTGTCCCCTCAGACCACCTCCGCAGGCCTTCCTTGCTCCCTGCTTTTTACTTTTTGCCCATCTAGTGCCCCTAGGACCCCTCTAGTGTCTTCCCGACTCCTCTTTGGGCCCTCCTTGTTTCCCAGAGCTGTCTCTTGCACCTCGAGACCCCTTAGGACCCTGCTAGTTCCCTTAGAATCCCTGTGGAGCCCTTCTTCATGCCCTGCAGCCCTCTGTTGGCCCTCCACATCCTTTAGCAGCCCTCTCTTCTGCTCTGGCCCCCTCCTTCGACCTTTTTCTTCCCCTCTGCTCCCCTTAGCACCCGCCTTGTGCACTCGGCACTACTTTTTCAGCTTTCTTCTGTGCCCCAGAACTGTCTTCTGGCCCTCCACACCCTGCACAACCTCTCTTGTCCCCTCAGACCACCTCCGCAGGTCTTCCTTGCTCCCTGCTTTTTACTCTTTGCCCATCTAGTGGCCCTAGGACCCCTCTAGTGTCTTCCCGAGTACTCTTTGGGCCTTCCTTGTTTCCCAGAGCTGTCTCTAGGGCCTCCAGCCCCCTTAGAACCCCTCTAGTCTCCTCTGAAACATTCCAGATTTCTTCCTTCTTTCCCAGAGTGATTTTGTGGCCATGTAGACCCCTTAGCACCTGCCTAGTGTGCTCTGGACGACTCTTTCAGTCTTCCTGCTGCCCCAGAGCTGTATCTGGGCCCTCTAGACCCCTTTGGACCTCGCTTGTTCCCCCAGAACCCCTCCGGAGACCTTGGTTGTGCCCCAGAGCTGTCTTCTGGCCCTCCACACCCTGCACAACCTCTCTTGTCCCTGCAGACCACCTCCGCAGGTCTTCCTTGCTCCCTGCTTTTTACTTTTTTCCCATCTAGTGCCCCTAGGACCCCTCTAGTGTGTTCTCGACTACTCTTTGGGCCTTCCTTGTTTCCCAGAGCTGTCTCTAGGGCCTCCAGCCCCCTTAGAACCCCTCTAGTCTCCTCTGAAACATTCCAGATTTCTTCCTTCTTTCCCAGAGTGATTTTGTGGCCATGTAGACCCCTTAGCACCCCCCTAGTGTGCTCTGGACGACTCTTTCAGTCTTCCTGCTGCCCCAGAGCTGTATCTGGGCCCTCTAGACCCCTTTGGACCTCGCTTGTTCCCCCAGAACCCCTCCGGAGACCTTGGTTGTGCCCCAGAGCTGTCTTCTGGCCCTGCACACCCTGCACAACCTCTCTTGTCCCCTCAGACCACCTCCGCGGGTCTTCCTTGCTCCCTGCTTTTTACTTTTTGGCCCATCTAGTGCCCCTAGGACCCCTCTAGTGTCTTCCCGACTCCTCTTTGGGCCTTCCTTGTTTTCCAGAGCTGTCTCTTGCACCTCGAGACCCCTTAGGACTCTGGGAGTCCCCTCAGAATCCCTGTGGAGCCCTTCTTCATGCCCTGGAGCCCTCTGTTGGCCCTCCAGCCCCTTTAGCAGCCCTCTCTTCTGCTCTGGCCCCCTCCTTCGACCTTTTTCTTCCCCTCTGCTCCCCTTAGCACCCGCCTTGTGCACTCGGCACTACTTTTTCAGCTTTCTTCTGTGCCCCAGAGCTGTCTTCTGGCCCTGCACACCCTGCACAACCTCTCTTGTCCCCTCAGACCACCTCCGCAGGACTTCCTTGCTCCCCGCTTTTTACTCTTTGCCCATCTAGTGCCCCTAGCACCCCTCTTGTGTGTTCCCAACTACTCTTTTGGCCTTCCTTGTTTCCCAGAGCTGTCTCTTGGACCTCGAGACTCCTTAGCACCCTGGTAGTCGCCTCAGAATCCCTGTGGAGCCCTTCTTCATGCCCTGCAGTCCTCTGTTGGCCCTCCAGCCCCTTTAGCAGCCCTCTCTTCTGCTCTGGCCCCCTCCTTCGACCTTTTTCTTTCCCTCTGCTCCCCTTAGCACCCGCCTTGTGCACTCGGCACTACTTTTTCAGCTTTCTTCTGTGCCCCAGAGCTGTCTTCTGGCCCTCCACACCCTGCACAACCTCTCTTGTCCCCTCAGACCACCTCCGCAGGTCTTCCTTGCTCCCTGCTTTTTACTTTTTGGGCCATCTAGTGCCCCTAGGACCCCTCTAGTGTCTTCCCGAGTACTCTTTGGGCCTTCCTTGTTTCCTAGAGCTGTCTCTAGGGCCTCCAGCCCCCTTAGAACCCCTCTAGTCTCCTCTGAAACATTCCAGATTTCTTCCTTCTTTCCCAGAGTGATTTTGTGGCCATGTAGACCCCTTAGCACCCCCCCTAGTGTGCTCTGGACGACTCTTTCAGTCTTCCTGCCGCCCCAGAGCTGTATCTGGGCCCTCTAGACCCCTTTGTACCTCGCTTGTTCCCCCAGAAGCCCTCCGGAGACCTTGGTTGTGCCCCAGAGCTGTCTTCTGGCCCTCCACACCCTGCACAACCTCTCTTGTCCCTGCAGACCACCTCCGCAGGTCTTCCTTGCTCCCTGCTTTTTACTTTTTGCCCATCTAGTGCCCCTAGCACCCCTCTAGTGTCTTCCCGAGTACTCTTTGGGCCCTCCTTGGTTCCCAGAGCTGTCTCTTGCACCTCGAGACCCCTTAGGACCCTGCTAGTTCCCTTAGAATCCCTGTGGAGCCCTTCTTCATGCCCTGCAGCCCTCTGTTGGCCCTCCACATCCTTTAGCAGCCCTCTGTTCTGCTCTGGCCCCCTCCTTTGGCCTTTTAGTTTCCACCCACAGGCCTCTCTTGGCCCTCTGCACCCCTTAGCACCCCCCTTGTGCACTCGGGACTACTTTTTCAGCTTTCTTCTGTGCCCCAGAGCTGTCTTCTGGCCCTCCACACCCTGCACAACCTCTCTTGTCCCTGCAGACCACCTCCGCAGGTCTTCCTTGCTCCCTGCTTTTTACTCTTTGCCCATCTAGTGCCCCTAGCACCTCTCTAGTGTGTTCCCGACTACTCTTTGGGCCCTCCTTGTTTCCCAGAGCTGTCTCTAGGGCCTCCAGCCCCCTTAGAACCCCTCTAGTCTCCTCTGAAACATTCCAGATTTCTTCCCTGTTTCCCAGAGTGATTTTGTGGCCATGTAGACTCCTTAGCACCGCTGTAGTCCCCTTGGAATCCCTGTGGAGCCCTTCTTCATGCCCTGGAGCCCTCTGTTGGCCCTCCAGCCCCTTTAGCAGCCCTCTCTTCTGCTCTGGCCCCCTCCTTTGACCTTTTTCTTCCCCTCTGCTCCCCTTAGCACCCCCCTTGCGCACTCAGGACTACTTTTTCAGCTTTCTTCTGTGCCCCAGAGCTGTCTTCTGGCCCTCCACACCCTGCACAACCTCTCTTGTCCCCTCAGACCACCTCCGCAGGCCTTCCTTGCTCCCCGCTTTTTACTTTTTGGCCCATCTAGTGCCCCTAGGACCCCTCTAGTGTCTTCCCGACTCCTCTTTGGGCCCTCCTTGTTTCCCAGAGCTGTCTCTTGCACCTCGAGACCCCTTAGGACCCTACTAGTTCCCTCAGAATCCCTGCGGAGCCCTTCTTCGTGACCTGCAGCCCTCTGTTGGCCCTCCAGCCCCTTCAGCAGCCCTCTCTTCTGCTCTGGCCCCCTCCTTTGGCCTTTTTGTTTCCCCCTGCAGGCCTCTCTTGGCCCTCCAGACCCTTTGGGACCCTTCCAGTGCACTCTGGAATATCTTTCAGCCTTCTTTGTGCCCCAGAGCTGTCCTCTGCCCTGCAGCCCCCTTTGGAACCCTCTAGTCTCCTCAGAAGCCCTCCAGATGTCTTCCTTGTTCCCCAGAGTCATGTTTTGGTCATGTAGACCCCTTAGCACCCCCCCTAGTGCGCTCTGGACTACTCTTTCCGTCTTCCTGCTGCCCCCAGAGCTGTATTTGGGCCCTCTAGACCCCTTTGGACCTCCCTTGTTCCCCCAGAACCCCTCCGGAGACCTTGGTTGTACCCCAGAGCTGTGTTGTGGCCCTCCACACCCTGCACAACCTCTCTTGTCCCCTCAGACCACCTCCGCAGGCCTTCCTTGCTCCCCGCTTTTTACTTTTTGGCCCATCTAGTGCCCCTAGGACCCCTCTAGTGTGTTCCCGACTACTCTTTGGGTCTTCCTTTTTTCCCAGAGCTGTCTCTTGGAGCTCTCGCCCCCTTAGAACCCCTCTAGTCTCCTCTGAAACATTCCAGATTTCTTCCTTCTTTCCCAGAGTGATTTTGTGGCCATGTAGACTCCTTAGCACCGCTGTAGTCCCCTTGGAATCCCTGTGGAGCCCTTCTTCATGCCCTGGAGCCCTCTGTTGGCCCTCCAGCCCCTTTAGCAGCCCTCTCTTCTGCTCTGGCCCCCTCCTTTGACCTTTTTCTTCCCCTCTGCTCCCCTTAGCACCCCCCTTGTGCACTCAGGACTACTTTTTCAGCTTTCTTCTGTGCCCCAGAGCTGTCTTCTGGCCCTCCACACCCTGCACAACCTCTCTTGTCCCCTCAGACCACCTCCGCAGGTCTTCCTTGCTCCCTGCTTTTTACTTTTTGGCCCATCTAGTGCCCCTAGGACCCCTCTAGTGTCTTCCCGACTCCTCTTTGGGCCCTCCTTGGTTCCCAGAGCTGTCTCTTGCACCTCGAGACCCCTTAGGACCCTACTAGTTCCCTCAGAATCCCTGCGGAGCCCTTCTTCATGCCCTGCAGCCCTCTGTTGGCCCTCCACATCCTTTAGCAGCCCTCTGTTCTGCTCTGGCCCCCTCCTTTGGCCTTTTAGTTTCCACCCACAGGCCTCTCTTGGCCGTCTCGACCCCTTAGGACCACTCCAGTCCCCTTGGAACCCTTCTGAAGGCCTCTGTCATGCCCCAACGCTGTCTTGTAGCCCTTGAGTCCCCTTCGGACCCATCTAGTCCGCTCAGAACCCCTCCGAGGTCTTTGTTGTGTCCCGGAGCCCTCTTTTGACCCTCCGCTTCCCATAGGACCCCTCCTGTGCCCTCAGAGCAACTTCGCAGGTCTTTCTTGTTATCCTGATTCGATTTCTTGGCCATCTAGTCCCCTTCAGACCCCTCGTGTTCCCCCAGAACCCCTCCGGAGACCTTGGTTGAGCCCCAGGGCTGTCTTCTGGCCCTCCACACCCTGCACAACCTCTCTTGTCCCCTCAGACCACCTCCGCAGGTCTTCCTTGCTCCCTGCTTTTTACTTTTTGGCCCATCTAGTGCCCCTAGGACCCCTCTAGTGTCTTCCCGACTACTCTTTGGGTCTTCCTTTTTTCCCAGAGCTGTCTCTTGGAGCTCTCGCCCCCTTAGAACCCCTCTAGTCTCCTCTGAAACATTCCAGATTTCTTCCTTCTTTCCCAGAGTGATTTTGTGGCCATGTAGACCCCTTTGCACCCCCCTAGTGTGCTCTGGACGACTCTTTCAGTCTTCCTGCTGCCCCAGAGCTGTATCTGGGCCCTCTAGACCCCTTTGGACCTCGCTTGTTCCCCCAGAACCCCTCCGGAGACCTTGGTTGTGCCCCAGTGTTGTCTTCTGGCCCTCCACACCCTGCACAACCTCTCTTGTCCCCTCAGACCACCTCCGCAGGTCTTCCTTGCTCCCTGCTTTTTACTCTTTGCCCATCTAGTGCCCCTAGGACCCCTCTAGTGTCTTCCCGAGTACTCTTTGGGCCTTCCTTGTTTCCCAGAGCTGTCTCTAGGGCCTCCAGCCCCCTTAGAACCCCTCTAGTCTCCTCTGAAACATTCCAGATTTCTTCCTTCTTTCCCAGAGTGATTTTGTGGCCATGTAGACCCCTTAGCACCTGCCTAGTGTGCTCTGGACGACTCTTTCAGTCTTCCTGCTGCCCCAGAGCTGTATCTGGGCCCTCTAGACCCCTTTGGACCTCGCTTGTTCCCCCAGAACCCCTCCGGAGACCTTGGTTGTGCCCCAGAGCTGTCTTCTGGCCCTCCACACCCTGCACAACCTCTCTTGTCCCTGCAGACCACCTCCGCAGGTCTTCCTTGCTCCCTGCTTTTTACTTTTTGCCCATCTAGTGCCCCTAGGACCCCTCTAGTGTGTTCTCGACTACTCTTTGGGCCTTCCTTGTTTCCCAGAGCTGTCTCTAGGGCCTCCAGCCCCCTTAGAACCCCTCTAGTCTCCTCTGAAACATTCCAGATTTCTTCCCTGTTTCCCAGAGTGATTTTGTGGCCATGTAGACTCCTTAGCACCGCTGTAGTCCCCTTGGAATCCCTGTGGAGCCCTTCTTCATGCCCTGGAGCCCTCTGTTGGCCCTCCAGCCCCTTTAGCAGCCCTCTCTTCTGCTCTGGCCCCCTCCTTTGGCCTTTTAGTTTCCACCCACAGGCCTCTCTTGGCCGTCTCGACCCCTTAGGACCACTCCAGTCCCCTTGGAACCCTTCTGAAGGCCTCTGTCATGCCCCAACGCTGTCTTGTAGCCCTTGAGTCCCCTTCGGACCCATCTAGTCCGCTCAGAACCCCTCCGAGGTCTTTGTTGTGTCCCGGAGCCCTCTTTTGACCCTCCGCTTCCCATAGGACCCCTCCTGTGCCCTCAGAGCAACTTTGCAGGTCTTTCTTGTTATCCTGATTCGATTTCTTGGCCATCTAGTCCCCTTCAGACCCCTCGTGTTCCCCCAGAACCCCTCCGGAGACCTTGGTTGAGCCCCAGGGCTGTCTTCTGGCCCTCCACACCCTGCACAACCTCTCTTGTCCCCTCACACCACCTCCGCAGGTCTTCCTTGCTCCCTGCTTTTTACTTTTTGCCCATCTAGTGCCCCTAGGACCCCTCTAGTGTCTTCCCGAGTACTCTTTGGGCCTTCCTTGTTTCCTAGAGCTGTCTCTAGGGCCTCCAGCCCCCTTAGAACCCCTCTAGTCTCCTCTGAAACATTCCAGATTTCTTCCCTGTTTCCCAGAGTGATTTTGTGGCCATGTAGACTCCTTAGCACCGCTGTAGTCCCCTTGGAATCCCTGTGGAGCCCTTCTTCATGCCCTGCAGCCCTCTGTTGGCCCTCCAGCCCCTTTAGCGGCCCTCTCTTCTGCTCTGGCCCCCTCCTTTGGCCTTTTTGTTTCCCCCTGCAGGCCTCTCTTGGCCCTCCAGACCCTTTGGGACCCTTCCAGTGCACTCTGGAATATCTTTCAGCCTTCTTTGTGCCCCAGAGCTGTCCTCTGCCCTGCAGCCCCCTTTGGAACCCTCTAGTCTCCTCAGAAGCCCTCCAGATGTCTTCCTTGTTCCCCAGAGTCATGTTTTGGCCATGTAGACCCCTTAGCACCCCCCCTAGTGTGCTCTGGACGACTCTTTCAGTCTTCCTGCTGCCCCAGAGCTGTATCTGGGCCCTCTAGACCCCTTTGTACCTCGCTTGTTCCCCCAGAACCCCTCTGGAGACCTTTGTTGTGTCCCGGAGCTGTGTTGTGGCCCTCCACACCCTGCACAACCTCTCTTGTCCCCTCAGACCACCTCCGCAGGCTTTCCTTGCTCCCTGCTTTTTACTTTTTGCCCATCTAGTGCCCCTAGGACCCCTCTAGTGTGTTCCCGACTCCTCTTTGGGCCCTCCTTGTTTCCCAGAGCTGTCTCTTGCACCTCGAGACCCCTTAGGACCCTGCTAGTTCCCTTAGAATCCCTGTGGAGCCCTTCTTCATGCCCTGCAGCCCTCTGTTGGCCCTCCACATCCTTTAGCAGCCCTCTCTTCTGCTCTGGCCCCCTCCTTCGACCTTTTTCTTCCCCTCTGCTCCCCTTAGCACCCGCCTTGTGCACTCGGCACTACTTTTTCAGCTTTCTTCTGTGCCCCAGAACTGTCTTCTGGCCCTCCACACCCTGCACAACCTCTCTTGTCCCCTCAGACCACCTCCGCAGGTCTTCCTTGCTCCCTGCTTTTTACTCTTTGCCCATCTAGTGGCCCTAGGACCCCTCTAGTGTCTTCCCGAGTACTCTTTGGGCCTTCCTTGTTTCCCAGAGCTGTCTCTAGGGCCTCCAGCCCCCTTAGAACCCCTCTAGTCTCCTCTGAAACATTCCAGATTTCTTCCTTCTTTCCCAGAGTGATTTTGTGGCCATGTAGACCCCTTAGCACCTGCCTAGTGTGCTCTGGACGACTCTTTCAGTCTTCCTGCTGCCCCAGAGCTGTATCTGGGCCCTCTAGACCCCTTTGGACCTCGCTTGTTCCCCCAGAACCCCTCCGGAGACCTTGGTTGTGCCCCAGGGCTGTCTTCTGGCCCTCCACACCCTGCACAACCTCTCTTGTCCCCTCAGACCACCTCCGCGCGTCTTCCTTGCTCCCTGCTTTTTACTTTTTGGCCCATCTAGTGCCCCTAGGACCCCTCTAGTGTCTTCCCGACTCCTCTTTGGGCCTTCCTTGTTTTCCAGAGCTGTCTCTTGCACCTCGAGACCCCTTAGGACTCTGGGAGTCCCCTCAGAATCCCTGCGGAGCCCTTCTTCATGCCCTGCAGCCCTCTGTTGGCCCTCCAGCCCCTTTAGCAGCCCTCTCTTCTGCTCTGGCCCCCTCCTTCGACCTTTTTCTTCCCCTCTGCTCCCCTTAGCACCCGCCTTGTGCACTCGGCACTACTTTTTCAGCTTTCTTCTGTGCCCCAGAGCTGTCTTCTGGCCCTGCACACCCTGCACAACCTCTCTTGTCCCCTCAGACCACCTCCGCAGGACTTCCTTGCTCCCCGCTTTTTACTCTTTGCCCATCTAGTGCCCCTAGCACCCCTCTTGTGTGTTCCCAACTACTCTTTTGGCCTTCCTTGTTTCCCAGAGCTGTCTCTTGGACCTCGAGACTCCTTAGCACCCTGGTAGTCGCCTCAGAATCCCTGTGGAGCCCTTCTTCATGCCCTGCAGTCCTCTGTTGGCCCTCCAGCCCCTTTAGCAGCCCTCTCTTCTGCTCTGGCCCCCTCCTTCGACCTTTTTCTTTCCCTCTGCTCCCCTTAGCACCCGCCTTGTGCACTCGGCACTACTTTTTCAGCTTTCTTCTGTGCCCCAGAGCTGTCTTCTGGCCCTCCACACCCTGCACAACCTCTCTTGTCCCCTCACACCACCTCCGCAGGACTTCCTTGCTCCCCGCTTTTTACTCTTTGCCCATCTAGTGCCCCTAGCACCCCTCTTGTGTGTTCCCAACTACTCTTTTGGCCTTCCTTGTTTCCCAGAGCTGTCTCTTGGACCTCGAGACTCCTTAGCACCCTGGTAGTCGCCTCAGAATCCCTGTGGAGCCCTTCTTCATGCCCTGCAGTCCTCTGTTGGCCCTCCAGCCCCTTTAGCAGCCCTCTCTTCTGCTCTGGCCCCCTCCTTCGACCTTTTTCTTTCCCTCTGCTCCCCTTAGCACCCCCCTTGTGCACTCGGCACTACTTTTTCAGCTTTCTTCTGTGCCCCAGAGCTGTCTTCTGGCCCTCCACACCCTGCACAACCTCTCTTGTCCCCTCAGACCACCTCCGCAGGTCTTCCTTGCTCCCTGCTTTTTACTTTTTGGGCCATCTAGTGCCCCTAGGACCCCTCTAGTGTCTTCCCGAGTACTCTTTGGGCCTTCCTTGTTTCCTAGAGCTGTCTCTAGGGCCTCCAGCCCCCTTAGAACCCCTCTAGTCTCCTCTGAAACATTCCAGATTTCTTCCTTCTTTCCCAGAGTGATTTTGTGGCCATGTAGACCCCTTAGCACCCCCCCTAGTGTGCTCTGGACGACTCTTTCAGTCTTCCTGCCGCCCCAGAGCTGTATCTGGGCCCTCTAGACCCCTTTGTACCTCGCTTGTTCCCCCAGAAGCCCTCCGGAGACCTTGGTTGTGCCCCAGAGCTGTCTTCTGGCCCTCCACACCCTGCACAACCTCTCTTGTCCCCTCAGACCACCTCCGCAGGCCTTCCTTGCTCCCCGCTTTTTACTTTTTGGCCCATCTAGTGCCCCTAGGACCCCTCTAGTGTCTTCCCGACTCCTCTTTGGGCCCTCCTTGTTTCCCAGAGCTGTCTCTTGCACCTCGAGACCCCTTAGGACCCTACTAGTTCCCTCAGAATCCCTGCGGAGCCCTTCTTCGTGACCTGCAGCCCTCTGTTGGCCCTCCAGCCCCTTCAGCAGCCCTCTCTTCTGCTCTGGCCCCCTCCTTTGGCCTTTTTGTTTCCCCCTGCAGGCCTCTCTTGGCCCTCCAGACCCTTTGGGACCCTTCCAGTGCACTCTGGAATATCTTTCAGCCTTCTTTGTGCCCCAGAGCTGTCCTCTGCCCTGCAGCCCCCTTTGGAACCCTCTAGTCTCCTCAGAAGCCCTCCAGATGTCTTCCTTGTTCCCCAGAGTCATGTTTTGGTCATGTAGACCCCTTAGCACCCCCCCTAGTGCGCTCTGGACTACTCTTTCCGTCTTCCTGCTGCCCCCAGAGCTGTATTTGGGCCCTCTAGACCCCTTTGGACCTCCCTTGTTCCCCCAGAACCCCTCCGGAGACCTTGGTTGTACCCCAGAGCTGTGTTGTGGCCCTCCACACCCTGCACAACCTCTCTTGTCCCCTCAGACCACCTCCGCAGGCCTTCCTTGCTCCCCGCTTTTTACTTTTTGGCCCATCTAGTGCCCCTAGGACCCCTCTAGTGTGTTCCCGACTACTCTTTGGGTCTTCCTTTTTTCCCAGAGCTGTCTCTTGGAGCTCTCGCCCCCTTAGAACCCCTCTAGTCTCCTCTGAAACATTCCAGATTTCTTCCTTCTTTCCCAGAGTGATTTTGTGGCCATGTAGACTCCTTAGCACCGCTGTAGTCCCCTTGGAATCCCTGTGGAGCCCTTCTTCATGCCCTGGAGCCCTCTGTTGGCCCTCCAGCCCCTTTAGCAGCCCTCTCTTCTGCTCTGGCCCCCTCCTTTGACCTTTTTCTTCCCCTCTGCTCCCCTTAGCACCCCCCTTGTGCACTCAGGACTACTTTTTCAGCTTTCTTCTGTGCCCCAGAGCTGTCTTCTGGCCCTCCACACCCTGCACAACCTCTCTTGTCCCCTCAGACCACCTCCGCAGGCCTTCCTTGCTCCCTGCTTTTTACTTTTTGGCCCATCTAGTGCCCCTAGGACCCCTCTAGTGTCTTCCCGACTCCTCTTTGGGCCCTCCTTGGTTCCCAGAGCTGTCTCTTGCACCTCGAGACCCCTTAGGACCCTGCTAGTTCCCTTAGAATCCCTGTGGAGCCCTTCTTCATGCCCTGCAGCCCTTTGTTGGCCCTCCACATCCTTTAGCAGCCCTCTGTTCTGCTCTGGCCCCCTCCTTTGGCCTTTTAGTTTCCACCCACAGGCCTCTCTTGGCCGTCTCGACCCCTTAGGACCACTCCAGTCCCCTTGGAACCCTTCTGAAGGCCTCTGTCATGCCCCAACGCTGTCTTGTAGCCCTTGAGTCCCCTTCGGACCCATCTAGTCCGCTCAGAACCCCTCCGAGGTCTTTGTTGTGTCCCGGAGCCCTCTTTTGACCCTCCGCTTCCCATAGGACCCCTCCTGTGCCCTCAGAGCAACTTTGCAGGTCTTTCTTGTTATCCTGATTCGATTTCTTGGCCATCTAGTCCCCTTCAGACCCCTCGTGTTCCCCCAGAACCCCTCCGGAGACCTTGGTTGAGCCCCAGGGCTGTCTTCTGGCCCTCCACACCCTGCACAACCTCTCTTGTCCCCTCAGACCACCTCCGCAGGTCTTCCTTGCTCCCTGCTTTTTACTTTTTGGCCCATCTAGTGCCCCTAGGACCCCTCTAGTGTCTTCCCGACTACTCTTTGGGTCTTCCTTTTTTCCCAGAGCTGTCTCTTGGAGCTCTCGCCCCCTTAGAACCCCTCTAGTCTCCTCTGAAACATTCCAGATTTCTTCCTTCTTTCCCAGAGTGATTTTGTGGCCATGTAGACCCCTTTGCACCCCCCTAGTGTGCTCTGGACGACTCTTTCAGTCTTCCTGCTGCCCCAGAGCTGTATCTGGGCCCTCTAGACCCCTTTGGACCTCGCTTGTTCCCCCAGAACCCCTCCGGAGACCTTGGTTGTGCCCCAGTGTTGTCTTCTGGCCCTCCACACCCTGCACAACCTCTCTTGTCCCCTCAGACCACCTCCGCAGGTCTTCCTTGCTCCCTGCTTTTTACTCTTTGCCCATCTAGTGGCCCTAGGACCCCTCTAGTGTCTTCCCGAGTACTCTTTGGGCCTTCCTTGTTTCCCAGAGCTGTCTCTAGGGCCTCCAGCCCCCTTAGAACCCCTCTAGTCTCCTCTGAAACATTCCAGATTTCTTCCTTCTTTCCCAGAGTGATTTTGTGGCCATGTAGACCCCTTAGCACCCCCCTAGTGTGCTCTGGACGACTCTTTCAGTCTTCCTGCTGCCCCAGAGCTGTATCTGGGCCCTCTAGACCCCTTTGGACCTCACTTTTTCCCCCAGAACCCCTCCGGAGACCTTGGTTGAGCCCCAGAGCTGTCTTCTGGCCCTGCACACCCTGCACAACCTCTCTTGTCCCCTCACACCACCTCCGCGGGTCTTCCTTGCTCCCTGCTTTTTACTTTTTTCCCATCTAGTGCCCCTAGGACCCCTCTAGTGTGTTCCCGACTACTCTTTGGGTCTTCCTTTTTTCCCAGAGCTGTCTCTTGGAGCTCTCGCCCCCTTAGAACCCCTCTAGTCTCCTCTGAAACATTCCAGATTTCTTCCTTCTTTCCCAGAGTGATTTTGTGGCCATGTAGACTCCTTAGCACCGCTGTAGTCCCCTTGGAATCCCTGTGGAGCCCTTCTTCATGCCCTGGAGCCCTCTGTTGGCCCTCCAGCCCCTTTAGCAGCCCTCTGTTCTGCTCTGGCCCCCTCCTTTGACCTTTTTCTTCCCCTCTGCTCCCCTTAGCACCCCCCTTGTGCACTCGGGACTACTTTTTCAGCTTTCTTCTGTGCCCCAGAGCTGTCTTCTGGCCCTCCACACCCTGCACAACCTCTCTTGTCCCCTCAGACCACCTCCGCAGGCCTTCCTTGCTCCCTGCTTTTTACTTTTTGGCCCATCTAGTGCCCCTAGGACCCCTCTAGTGTCTTCCCGACTCCTCTTTGGGCCCTCCTTGGTTCCCAGAGCTGTCTCTTGCACCTCGAGACCCCTTAGGACCCTGCTAGTTCCCTTAGAATCCCTGTGGAGCCCTTCTTCATGCCCTGCAGCCCTCTGTTGGCCTTCCAGCCCCTTCAGCAGCCCTCTGTTCTGCTCTGGCCCCCTCCTTTGGCCTTTTTGTTTCCCCCTGAAGGCCTCTCTTGGCCCTCTGCACCCCTTAGCACCCCCCTTGTGCACTCGGGACTACTTTTTCAGCTTTCTTCTGTGCCCCAGAACTGTCTTCTGGCCCTCCACACCCTGCACAACCTCTCTTGTCCCCTCAGACCACCTCTGCAGGTCTTCCTTGCTCCCTGCTTTTTACTCTTTGCCCATCTAGTGCCCCTAGGACCCCTCTAGTGTGTTCTCGACTACTCTTTGGGCCTTCCTTGTTTCCCAGAGCTGTCTCTAGGGCCTCCAGCCCCCTTAGAACCCCTCTAGTCTCCTCTGAAACATTCCAGATTTCTTCCCTGTTTCCCAGAGTGATTTTGTGGCCATGTAGACTCCTTAGCACCGCTGTAGTCCCCTTGGAATCCCTGTGGAGCCCTTCTTCATGCCCTGCAGCCCTCTGTTGGCCCTCCAGCCCCTTTAGCGGCCCTCTCTTCTGCTCTGGCCCCCTCCTTTGGCCTTTTTGTTTCCCCCTGCAGGCCTCTCTTGGCCCTCCAGACCCTTTGGGACCCTTCCAGTGCACTCTGGAATATCTTTCAGCCTTCTTTGTGCCCCAGAGCTGTCCTCTGCCCTGCAGCCCCCTTTGGAACCCTCTAGTCTCCTCAGAAGCCCTCCAGATGTCTTCCTTGTTCCCCAGAGTCATGTTTTGGTCATGTAGACCCCTTAGCACCCCCCCTAGTGCGCTCTGGACTACTCTTTCCGTCTTCCTGCAGCCCCAGAGCTGTATTTGGGCCCTCTAGACCCCTTTGGACCTCCCTTGTTCCCCCAGAACCCCTCCGGAGACCTTGGTTGTACCCCAGAGCTGTCTTCTGGCCCTCCACACCCTGCACAACCTCTCTTGTCCCCTCACACCACCTCCGCGGGTCTTCCTTGCTCCCTGCTTTTTACTTTTTTCCCATCTAGTGCCCCTAGGACCCCTCTAGTGTCTTCCCGACTACTCTTTGGGTCTTCCTTTTTTCCCAGAGCTGTCTCTTGGAGCTCTCGCCCCCTTAGAACCCCTCTAGTCTCCTCTGAAACATTCCAGATTTCTTCCTTCTTTCCCAGAGTGATTTTGTGGCCATGTAGACTCCTTAGCACCGCTGTAGTCCCCTTGGAATCCCTGTGGAGCCCTTCTTCATGCCCTGGAGCCCTCTGTTGGCCCTCCAGCCCCTTTAGCAGCCCTCTCTTCTGCTCTGGCCCCCTCCTTTGACCTTTTTCTTCCCCTCTGCTCCCCTTAGCACCCCCCTTGTGCACTCAGGACTACTTTTTCAGCTTTCTTCTGTGCCCCAGAGCTGTCTTCTGGCCCTCCACACCCTGCACAACCTCTCTTGTCCCCTCAGACCACCTCCGCAGGCCTTCCTCGCTCCCCGCTTTTTACTTTTTGGCCCATCTAGTGCCCCTAGGACCCCTCTAGTGTCTTCCCGACTCCTCTTTGGGCCCTCCTTGGTTCCCAGAGCTGTCTCTTGCACCTCGAGACCCCTTAGGACCCTACTAGTTCCCTCAGAATCCCTGTGGAGCCCTTCTTCATGCCCTGCAGCCCTCTGTTGGCCCTCCACATCCTTTAGCAGCCCTCTGTTCTGCTCTGGCCCCCTCCTTTGGCCTTTTAGTTTCCACCCACAGGCCTCTCTTGGCCCTCTGCACCCCTTAGCACCCCCCTTGTGCACTCGGGACTACTTTTTCAGCTTTCTTCTGTGCCCCAGAGCTGTCTTCTGGCCCTCCACACCCTGCACAACCTCTCTTGTTCCCTCAGACCACCTCCGCAGGTCTTCCTTGCTCCCTGCTTTTTACTCTTTGCCCATCTAGTGCCCCTAGGACCCCTCTAGTGTGTTCCCGACTCCTCTTTGGGCCTTCCTTTTTTCCCAGAGCTGTTTATAGGACCTCCAGCCCCCTTAGAAAGCCTCTAGTCTCCTCTGAAACATTCCAGATTTCTTCCTTCTTTCCCAGAGTGATTTTGTGGCCATGTAGACCCCTTAGCACCTGCCTAGTGTGCTCTGGACGACTCTTTCAGTCTTCCTGCTGCCCCAGAGCTGTATCTGGGCCCTCTAGACCCCTTTGGACCTCGCTTGTTCCCCCAGAACCCCTCCGGAGACCTTGGTTGTGCCCCAGAGCTGTCTTCTGGCCCTCCACACCCTGCACAACCTCTCTTGTCCCTGCAGACCACCTCCGCAGGTCTTCCTTGCTCCCTGCTTTTTACTTTTTGCCCATCTAGTGCCCCTAGGACCCCTCTAGTGTCTTCCCGACTACTCTTTGGGCCTTCCTTGTTTCCCAGAGCTGTCTCTAGGGCCTCCAGCCCCCTTAGAACCCCTCTAGTCTCCTCTGAAACATTCCAGATTTCTTCCTTCTTTCCCAGAGTGATTTTGTGGCCATGTAGACCCCTTAGCACCTGCCTAGTGTGCTCTGGACGACTCTTTCAGTCTTCCTGCTGCCCCAGAGCTGTATCTGGGCCCTCTAGACCCCTTTGGACCTCGCTTGTTCCCCCAGAACCCCTCCGGAGACCTTGGTTGTGCCCCAGAGCTGTCTTCTGGCCCTGCACACCCTGCACAACCTCTCTTGTCCCCTCAGACCACCTCCGCAGGCCTTCCTTGCTCTCTGCTTTTTACTTTTTGGGCCATCTAGTGCCCCTAGGACCCCTCTAGTGTCTTCCCGACTCCTCTTTGGGCCCTCCTTGTTTCCCAGAGCTGTCTCTTGCACCTCGAGACCCCTTAGGACTCTGGGAGTCCCCTCAGAATCCCTGCGGAGCCCTTCTTCATGCCCTGCAGCCCTCTGTTGGTCCTCCAGCCCCTTTAGCAGCCCTCTCTTCTGCTCTGGCCCCCTCCTTCGACCTTTTTCTTCCCCTCTGCTCCCCTTAGCACCCGCCTTGTGCACTCGGCACTACTTTTTCAGCTTTCTTCTGTGCCCCAGGGCTGTCTTCTGGCCCTCCACACCCTGCACAACCTCTCTTGTCCCCTCAGACCACCTCTGCAGGTCTTCCTTGCTCCCTGCTTTTTACTCTTTGCCCATCTAGTGCCCCTAGGACCCCTCTAGTGTGTTCTCGACTACTCTTTGGGCCTTCCTTGTTTCCCAGAGCTGTCTCTAGGGCCTCCAGCCCCCTTAGAACCCCTCTAGTCTCCTCTGAAACATTCCAGATTTCTTCCCTGTTTCCCAGAGTGATTTTGTGGCCATGTAGACTCCTTAGCACCGCTGTAGTCCCCTTGGAATCCCTGTGGAGCCCTTCTTCATGCCCTGGAGCCCTCTGTTGGCCCTCCAGCCCCTTTAGCAGCCCTCTCTTCTGCTCTGGCCCCCTCCTTTGACCTTTTTCTTCCCCTCTGCTCCCCTTAGCACCCCCCTTGTGCACTCAGGACTACTTTTTCAGCTTTCTTCTGTGCCCCAGAGCTGTCTTCTGGCCCTCCACACCCTGCACAACCTCTCTTGTCCCCTCAGACCACCTCCGCAGGCCTTCCTTGCTCCCCGCTTTTTACTTTTTGGCCCATCTAGTGCCCCTAGGACCCCTCTAGTGTGTTCCCGACTCCTCTTTGGGCCCTCCTTGTTTCCCAGAGCTGTCTCTTGCACCTCGAGACCCCTTAGGACCCTACTAGTTCCCTCAGAATCCCTGCGGAGCCCTTCTTCGTGCCCTGCAGCCCTCTGTTGGCCTTCCAGCCCCTTCAGCAGCCCTCTGTTCTGCTCTGGCCCCCTCCTTTGGCCTTTTTGTTTCCCCCTGAAGGCCTCTCTTGGCCCTCTGCACCCCTTAGCACCCGCCTTGTGCACTCGGGACTACTTTTTCAGCTTTCTTCTGTGCCCCAGAGCTGTCTTCTGGCCCTCCACACCCTGCACAACCTCTCTTGTCCCCTCAGACCACCTCCGCAGGCCTTCCTTGCTCCCCGCTTTTTACTTTTTGGCCCATCTAGTGCCCCTAGGACCCCTCTAGTGTGTTCCCGACTCCTCTTTGGGCCCTCCTTGTTTCCCAGAGCTGTCTCTTGCACCTCGAGACCCCTTAGGACCCTACTAGTTCCCTCAGAATCCCTGCGGAGCCCTTCTTCATGCCCTGCAGCCCTCTGTTGGCCCTCCACATCCTTTAGCAGCCCTCTGTTCTGCTCTGGCCCCCTCCTTTGGCCTTTTAGTTTCCACCCACAGGCCTCTCTTGGCCCTCTGCACCCCTTAGCACCCCCCTTGTGCACTCGGGACTACTTTTTCAGCTTTCTTCTGTGCCCCAGAACTGTCTTCTGGCCCTCCACACCCTGCACAACCTCTCTTGTCCCCTCAGACCACCTCTGCAGGTCTTCCTTGCTCCCTGCTTTTTACTCTTTGCCCATCTAGTGCCCCTAGGACCCCTCTAGTGTCTTCCCGAGTACTCTTTGGGCCTTCCTTGTTTCCCAGAGCTGTCTCTAGGGCCTCCAGCCCCCTTAGAACCCCTCTAGTCTCCTCTGAAACATTCCAGATTTCTTCCTTCTTTCCCAGAGTGATTTTGTGGCCATGTAGACCCCTTAGCACCCCCCTAGTGTGCTCTGGACGACTCTTTCAGTCTTCCTGCTGCCCCAGAGCTGTATCTGGGCCCTCTAGACCCCTTTGGACCTCGCTTGTTCCCCCAGAACCCCTCCGGAGACCTTGGTTGTGCCCCAGGGCTGTCTTCTGGCCCTCCACACCCTGCACAACCTCTCTTGTCCCTGCAGACCACCTCCGCGCGTCTTCCTTGCTCCCTGCTTTTTACTTTTTGCCCATCTAGTGCCCCTAGGACCCCTCTAGTGTGTTCTCGACTACTCTTTGGGCCTTCCTTGTTTCCCAGAGCTGTCTCTTGGAGCTCTCGCCCCCTTAGAACCCCTCTAGTCTCCTCTGAAACATTCCAGATTTCTTCCTTCTTTCCCAGAGTGATTTTGTGGCCATGTAGACTCCTTAGCACCGCTGTAGTCCCCTTGGAATCCCTGTGGAGCCCTTCTTCATGCCCTGCAGCCCTCTGTTGGCCCTCCAGCCCCTTTAGCAGCCCTCTGTTCTGCTCTGGCCCCCTCCTTTGACCTTTTTCTTCCCCTCTGCTCCCCTTAGCACCCCCCTTGTGCACTCAGGACTACTTTTTCAGCTTTCTTCTGTGCCCCAGGGCTGTCTTCTGGCCCTCCACACCCTGCACAACCTCTCTTGTCCCCTCAGACCACCTCCGCAGGCCTTCCTTGCTCCCTGCTTTTTACTTTTTGGCCCATCTAGTGCCCCTAGCACCCCTCTAGTGTCTTCCCGACTCCTCTTTGGGCCCTCCTTGTTTCCCAGAGCTGTCTCTTGCACCTCGAGACCCCTTAGGACCCTGCTAGTTCCCTTAGAATCCCTGTGGAGCCCTTCTTCATGCCCTGGAGCCCTCTGTTGGCCCTCCAGCCCCTTTAGCAGCCCTCTGTTCTGCTCTGGCCCCCTCCTTCGACCTTTTTCTTCCCCTCTGCTCCCCTTAGCACCCCCCTTGTGCACTCGGCACTACTTTTTCAGCTTTCTTCTGTGCCCCAGAGCTGTCTTCTGGCCCTCCACACCCTGCACAACCTCTCTTGTCCCCTCAGACCAACTCCGCAGGCCTTCCTTGCTCCCTGCTTTTTACTTTTTGGCCCATCTAGTGCCCCTAGGACCCCTCTAGTGTCTTCCCGACTCCTCTTTGGGCCCTCCTTGTTTCCCAGAGCTGTCTCTTGCACCTCGAGACCCCTTAGGACCCTGGCAGTCCCCTCAGAATCCCTGTGGAGCCCTTCTTCATGCCCTGCAGCCCTCTGTTGACCCTCCAGCCCCTTTAGCAGCCCTCTGTTCTGCTCTGGCCCCCTCCTTTGGCCTTTTAGTTTCCACCCACAGGCCTCTCTTGGCCCTCTGCACCCCTTAGCACCCCCCTTGTGCACTCGGGACTACTTTTTCAGCTTTCTTCTGTGCCCCAGAACTGTCTTCTGGCCCTGCACACCCTGCACAACCTCTCTTGTCCCCTCAGACCACCTCCGCAGGACTTCCTTGCTCCCCGCTTTTTACTCTTTGCCCATCTAGTGCCCCTAGCACCCCTCTAGTGTGTTCCCAACTACTCTTTTGGCCCTCCTTGGTTCCCAGAGCTGTCTCTTGGACCTCGAGACCCCTTAGCACCCTGGTAGTCGCCTCAGAATCCCTGTGGAGCCCTTCTTCATGCCCTGCAGTCCTCTGTTGGCCCTCCAGCCCCTTTAGCAGCCCTCTCTTCTGCTCTGGCCCCCTCCTTCGACCTTTTTCTTCCCCTCTGCTCCCCTTAGCACCCCCCTTGTGCACTCGGCACTACTTTTTCAGCTTTCTTCTGTGCCCCAGGGCTGTCTTCTGGCCCTCCACACCCTGCACAACCTCTCTTGTCCCCTCAGACCACCTCCGCAGGTCTTCCTTGCTCCCTGCTTTTTACTTTTTGGCCCATCTAGTGCCCCTAGGACCCCTCTAGTGTCTTCCCGAGTACTCTTTGGGCCTTCCTTGTTTCCTAGAGCTGTCTCTAGGGCCTCCAGCCCCCTTAGAACCCCTCTAGTCTCCTCTGAAACATTCCAGATTTCTTCCCTGTTTCCCAGAGTGATTTTGTGGCCATGTAGACTCCTTAGCACCGCTGTAGTCCCCTTGGAATCCCTGTGGAGCCCTTCTTCATGCCCTGCAGCCCTCTGTTGGCCCTCCAGCCCCTTTAGCAGCCCTCTCTTCTGCTCTGGCCCCCTCCTTCGACCTTTTTCTTTCCCTCTGCTCCCCTTAGCACCCGCCTTGTGCACTCAGCACTACTTTTTCAGCTTTCTTCTGTGCCCCAGAGCTGTCTTCTGGCCCTCCACACCCTGCACAACCCCTCTTGTCCCCTCAGACCACCTCCGCAGGACTTCCTTGCTCCCCGCTTTTTACTTTTTGCCCATCTAGTGCCCCTAGCACCCCTCTAGTGTGTTCCCAACTACTCTTTTGGCCTTCCTTGTTTCCCAGAGCTGTCTCTTGGACCTCGAGACTCCTTAGCACCCTGGTAGTCGCCTCAGAATCCCTGTGGAGCCCTTCTTCATGCCCTGCAGTCCTCTGTTGGCCCTCCAGCCCCTTCAGCAGCCCTCTCTTCTGCTCTGGCCCCCTCCTTCGACCTTTTTCTTTCCCTCTGCTCCCCTTAGCACCCCCCTTGTGCACTCAGGACTACTTTTTCAGCTTTCTTCTGTGCCCCAGAGCTGTCTTCTGGCCCTCCACACCCTGCACAACCTCTCTTGTCCCCTCAGACCACCTCCGCAGGTCTTCCTTGCTCCCTGCTTTTTACTTTTTGGCCCATCTAGTGCCCCTAGGACCCCTCTAGTATCTTCCCGAGTACTCTTTGGGCCTTCCTTGTTTCCTAGAGCTGTCTCTAGGGCCTCCAGCCCCCTTAGAACCCCTCTAGTCTCCTCTGAAACATTCCAGATTTCTTCCTTCTTTCCCAGAGTGATTTTGTGGCCATGTAGACCCCTTAGCACCCCCCTAGTGTGCTCTGGACGACTCTTTCAGTCTTCCTGCTGCCCCAGAGCTGTATCTGGGCCCTCTAGACCCCTTTGGACCTCGCTTGTTCCCCCAGAACCCCTCCGGAGACCTTGGTTGTGCCCCAGTGTTGTCTTCTGGCCCTCCACACCCTGCACAACCTCTCTTGTCCCCTCACACCACCTCCGCAGGCCTTCCTTGCTCCCTGCTTTTTACTTTTTGGCCCATCTAGTGCCCCTAGGACCCCTCTAGTGTCTTCCCGACTCCTCTTTGGGCCCTCCTTGTTTCCCAGAGCTGTCTCTTGCACCTTGAGACCCCTTAGGACCCTACTAGTTCCCTCAGAATCCCTGCGGAGCCCTTCTTCATGCCCTGCAGCCCTCTGTTGGCCCTCCACATCCTTTAGCAGCCCTCTGTTCTGCTCTGGCCCCCTCCTTTGGCCTTTTAGTTTCCACCCACAGGCCTCTCTTGGCCCTCTGCACCCCTTAGCACCCCCCTTGTGCACTCGGGACTACTTTTTCAGCTTTCTTCTGTGCCCCAGAGCTGTCTTCTGGCCCTCCACACCCTGCACAACCTCTCTTGTTCCCTCAGACCACCTCCGCAGGTCTTCCTTGCTCCCTGCTTTTTACTCTTTGCCCATCTAGTGCCCCTAGGACCCCTCTAGTGTCTTCCCGACTACTCTTTGGGTCTTCCTTTTTTCCCAGAGCTGTCTCTTGGAGCTCTCGCCCCCTTAGAACCCCTCTAGTCTCCTCTGAAACATTCCAGATTTCTTCCTTCTTTCCCAGAGTGATTTTGTGGCCATGTAGACCCCTTAGCACCTGCCTAGTGTGCTCTGGACGACTCTTTCAGTCTTCCTGCTGCCCCAGAGCTGTATCTGGGCCCTCTAGACCCCTTTGGACCTCGCTTGTTCCCCCAGAACCCCTCCGGAGACCTTGGTTGTGCCCCAGAGGGGTCTTCTGGCCCTCCACACCCTGCACAACCTCTCTTGTCCCTGCAGACCACCTCCGCAGGTCTTCCTTGCTCCCTGCTTTTTACTTTTTGCCCATCTAGTGCCCCTAGGACCCCTCTAGTGTGTTCCCGACTACTCTTTGGGCCTTCCTTGTTTCCCAGAGCTGTCTCTAGGGCCTCCAGCCCCCTTAGAACCCCTCTAGTCTCCTCTGAAACATTCCAGATTTCTTCCTTCTTTCCCAGAGTGATTTTGTGGCCATGTAGACCCCTTAGCACCTGCCTAGTGTGCTCTGGACGACTCTTTCAGTCTTCCTGCTGCCCCAGAGCTGTATCTGGGCCCTCTAGACCCCTTTGGACCTCGCTTGTTCCCCCAGAACCCCTCCGGAGACCTTGGTTGTGCCCCAGAGCTGTCTTCTGGCCCTGCACACCCTGCACAACCTCTCTTGTCCCCTCAGACCACCTCCGCAGGCCTTCCTTGCTCTCTGCTTTTTACTTTTTGGGCCATCTAGTGCCCCTAGGACCCCTCTAGTGTCTTCCCGACTCCTCTTTGGGCCCTCCTTGTTTCCCAGAGCTGTCTCTTGCACCTCGAGACCCCTTAGGACTCTGGGAGTCCCCTCAGAATCCCTGCGGAGCCCTTCTTCATGCCCTGCAGCCCTCTGTTGGTCCTCCAGCCCCTTTAGCAGCCCTCTCTTCTGCTCTGGCCCCCTCCTTCGACCTTTTTCTTCCCCTCTGCTCCCCTTAGCACCCGCCTTGTGCACTCGGCACTACTTTTTCAGCTTTCTTCTGTGCCCCAGGGCTGTCTTCTGGCCCTCCACACCCTGCACAACCTCTCTTGTCCCCTCAGACCACCTCTGCAGGTCTTCCTTGCTCCCTGCTTTTTACTCTTTGCCCATCTAGTGCCCCTAGGACCCCTCTAGTGTCTTCCCGAGTACTCTTTGGGCCTTCCTTGTTTCCCAGAGCTGTCTCTAGGGCCTCCAGCCCCCTTAGAACCCCTCTAGTCTCCTCTGAAACATTCCAGATTTCTTCCTTCTTTCCCAGAGTGATTTTGTGGCCATGTAGACCCCTTAGCACCTGCCTAGTGTGCTCTGGACGACTCTTTCAGTCTTCCTGCTGCCCCAGAGCTGTATCTGGGCCCTCTAGACCCCTTTGGACCTCGCTTGTTCCCCCAGGACCCCTCCGGAGACCTTGGTTGTGCCCCAGGGCTGTCTTCTGGCCCTCCACACCCTGCACAACCTCTCTTGTCCCCTCAGACCACCTCTGCAGGTCTTCCTTGCTCCCTGCTTTTTACTTTTTGCCCATCTAGTGCCCCTAGGACCCCTCTAGTGTCTTCCCGAGTACTCTTTGGGCCTTCCTTGTTTCGCAGAGCTGTCTCTAGGGCCTCCAGCCCCCTTAGAACCCCTCTAGTCTCCTCTGAAACATTCCAGATTTCTTCCCTGTTTCCCAGAGTGATTTTGTGGCCATGTAGACTCCTTAGCACCGCTGTAGTCCCCTTGGAATCCCTGTGGAGCCCTTCTTCATGCCCTGGAGCCCTCTGTTAGCCCTCCACACCCTTTAGCAGCCCTCTGTTCTGCTCTGGCCCCCTCCTTTGGCCTTTTTGTTTCCCCCTGAAGGCCTCTCTTGGCCCTCTGCACCCCTTAGCACCCGCCTTGTGCACTCGGGACTACTTTTTCAGCTTTCTTCTGTGCCCCAGAGCTGTCTTCTGGCCCTCCACACCCTGCACAACCTCTCTTGTCCCCTCAGACCACCTCCGCAGGCCTTCCTTGCTCCCCGCTTTTTACTTTTTGGCCCATCTAGTGCCCCTAGGACCCCTCTAGTGTGTTCCCGACTCCTCTTTGGGCCCTCCTTGTTTCCCAGAGCTGTCTCTTGCACCTCGAGACCCCTTAGGACCCTACTAGTTCCCTCAGAATCCCTGCGGAGCCCTTCTTCGTGCCCTGCAGCCCTCTGTTGGCCTTCCAGCCCCTTCAGCAGCCCTCTGTTCTGCTCTGGCCCCCTCCTTTGGCCTTTTTGTTTCCCCCTGAAGGCCTCTCTTGGCCCTCTGCACCCCTTAGCACCCCCCTTGTGCACTCGGGACTACTTTTTCAGCTTTCTTCTGTGCCCCAGAGCTGTCTTCTGGCCCTCCACACCCTGCACAACCTCTCTTGTCCCCTCAGACCACCTCCACAGGCCTTCCTTGCTCCCTGCTTTTAACTTTTTGGCCCATCTAGTGCCCCTAGGACCCCTCTAGTGTCTTCCCGACTCCTCTTTGGGCCCTCCTTGGTTCCCAGAGCTGTCTCTTGCACCTCGAGACCCCTTAGGACCCTGCTAGTTCCCTTAGAATCCCTGTGGAGCCCTTCTTCATGCCCTGCAGCCCTCTGTTGGCCCTCCACATCCTTTAGCAGCCCTCTGTTCTGCTCTGGCCCCCTCCTTTGGCCTTTTAGTTTCCACCCACAGGCCTCTCTTGGCCCTCTGCACCCCTTAGCACCCCCCTTGTGCACTCGGGACTACTTTTTCAGCTTTCTTCTGTGCCCCAGAACTGTCTTCTGGCCCTCCACACCCTGCACAACCTCTCTTGTCCCCTCAGACCACCTCTGCAGGTCTTCCTTGCTCCCTGCTTTTTACTCTTTGCCCATCTAGTGCCCCTAGGACCCCTCTAGTGTCTTCCCGAGTACTCTTTGGGCCTTCCTTGTTTCCCAGAGCTGTCTCTAGGGCCTCCAGCCCCCTTAGAACCCCTCTAGTCTCCTCTGAAACATTCCAGATTTCTTCCTTCTTTCCCAGAGTGATTTTGTGGCCATGTAGACCCCTTAGCACCCCCCTAGTGTGCTCTGGACGACTCTTTCAGTCTTCCTGCTGCCCCAGAGCTGTATCTGGGCCCTCTAGACCCCTTTGGACCTCGCTTGTTCCCCCAGAACCCCTCCGGAGACCTTGGTTGTGCCCCAGGGCTGTCTTCTGGCCCTCCACACCCTGCACAACCTCTCTTGTCCCTGCAGACCACCTCCGCAGGTCTTCCTTGCTCCCTGCTTTTTACTTTTTTCCCATCTAGTGCCCCTAGGACCCCTCTAGTGTGTTCTCGACTACTCTTTGGGCCTTCCTTGTTTCCCAGAGCTGTCTCTAGGGCCTCCAGCCCCCTTAGAACCCCTCTAGTCTCCTCTGAAACATTCCAGATTTCTTCCCTGTTTCCCAGAGTGATTTTGTGGCCATGTAGACTCCTTAGCACCGCTGTAGTCCCCTTGGAATCCCTGTGGAGCCCTTCTTCATGCCCTGGAGCCCTCTGTTGGCCCTCCAGCCCCTTTAGCAGCCCTCTCTTCTGCTCTGGCCCCCTCCTTTGACCTTTTTCTTCCCCTCTGCTCCCCTTAGCACCCCCCTTGTGCACTCAGGACTACTTTTTCAGCTTTCTTCTGTGCCCCAGAGCTGTCTTCTGGCCCTCCACACCCTGCACAACCTCTCTTGTCCCCTCACACCACCTCCGCAGGTCTTCCTTGCTCCCTGCTTTTTACTTTTTGGGCCATCTAGTGCCCCTAGGACCCCTCTAGTGTGTTCCCGACTACTCTTTGGGCCTTCCTTTTTTCCCAGAGCTGTCTCTTGGAGCTCTCGCCCCCTTAGAACCCCTCTAGTCTCCTCTGAAACATTCCAGATTTCTTCCTTCTTTCCCAGAGTGATTTTGTGGCCATGTAGACTCCTTAGCACCGCTGTAGTCCCCTTGGAATCCCTGTGGAGCCCTTCTTCATGCCCTGGAGCCCTCTGTTGGCCCTCCAGCCCCTTTAGCAGCCCTCTGTTCTGCTCTGGCCCCCTCCTTTGACCTTTTTCTTCCCCTCTGCTCCCCTTAGCACCCCCCTTGTGCACTCAGGACTACTTTTTCAGCTTTCTTCTGTGCCCCAGAGCTGTCTTCTGGCCCTCCACACCCTGCACAACCTCTCTTGTCCCCTCAGACCACCTCCGCAGGCCTTCCTTGCTCCCCGCTTTTTACTTTTTGGCCCATCTAGTGCCCCTAGGACCCCTCTAGTGTCTTCCCGACTCCTCTTTGGGCCCTCCTTGTTTCCCAGAGCTGTCTCTTGCACCTCGAGACCCCTTAGGACCCTACTAGTTCCCTCAGAATCCCTGCGGAGCCCTTCTTCGTGCCCTGCAGCCCTCTGTTGGCCTTCCAGCCCCTTCAGCAGCCCTCTGTTCTGCTCTGGCCCCCTCCTTTGGCCTTTTTGTTTCCCCCTGAAGGCCTCTCTTGGCCCTCTGCACCCCTTAGCACCCCCCTTGTGCACTCGGGACTACTTTTTCAGCTTTCTTCTGTGCCCCAGAGCTGTCTTCTGGCCCTCCACACCCTGCACAACCTCTCTTGTCCCCTCACACCACCTCCGCAGGCCTTCCTTGCTCCCTGCTTTTAACTTTTTGGCCCATCTAGTGCCCCTAGGACCCCTCTAGTGTCTTCCCGACTCCTCTTTGGGCCCTCCTTGGTTCCCAGAGCTGTCTCTTGCACCTCGAGACCCCTTAGGACCCTGCTAGTTCCCTTAGAATCCCTGTGGAGCCCTTCTTCATGCCCTGCAGCCCTCTGTTGGCCCTCCACATCCTTTAGCAGCCCTCTGTTCTGCTCTGGCCCCCTCCTTTGGCCTTTTAGTTTCCACCCACAGGCCTCTCTTGGCCCTCTGCACCCCTTAGCACCCCCCTTGTGCACTCGGGACTACTTTTTCAGCTTTCTTCTGTGCCCCAGAGCTGTCTTCTGGCCCTCCACACCCTGCACAACCTCTCTTGTTCCCTCAGACCACCTCCGCAGGTCTTCCTTGCTCCCTGCTTTTTACTCTTTGCCCATCTAGTGCCCCTAGGACCCCTCTAGTGTCTTCCCGACTACTCTTTGGGTCTTCCTTTTTTCCCAGAGCTGTCTCTTGGAGCTCTCGCCCCCTTAGAACCCCTCTAGTCTCCTCTGAAACATTCCAGATTTCTTCCTTCTTTCCCAGAGTGATTTTGTGGCCATGTAGACCCCTTAGCACCTGCCTAGTGTGCTCTGGACGACTCTTTCAGTCTTCCTGCTGCCCCAGAGCTGTATCTGGGCCCTCTAGACCCCTTTGGACCTCGCTTGTTCCCCCAGAACCCCTCCGGAGACCTTGGTTGTGCCCCAGAGGGGTCTTCTGGCCCTCCACACCCTGCACAACCTCTCTTGTCCCTGCAGACCACCTCCGCAGGTCTTCCTTGCTCCCTGCTTTTTACTTTTTGCCCATCTAGTGCCCCTAGGACCCCTCTAGTGTCTTCCCGACTCCTCTTTGGGCCCTCCTTGGTTCCCAGAGCTGTCTCTTGCACCTCGAGACCCCTTAGGACCCTGCTAGTTCCCTTAGAATCCCTGTGGAGCCCTTCTTCATGCCCTGCAGCCCTCTGTTGGCCCTCCACATCCTTTAGCAGCCCTCTCTTCTGCTCTGGCCCCCTCCTTCGACCTTTTTCTTCCCCTCTGCTCCCCTTAGCACCCGCCTTGTGCACTCGGCACTACTTTTTCAGCTTTCTTCTGTGCCCCAGGGCTGTCTTCTGGCCCTCCACACCCTGCACAACCTCTCTTGTCCCCTCAGACCACCTCTGCAGGTCTTCCTTGCTCCCTGCTTTTTACTCTTTGCCCATCTAGTGCCCCTAGGACCCCTCTAGTGTCTTCCCGAGTACTCTTTGGGCCTTCCTTGTTTCCCAGAGCTGTCTCTAGGGCCTCCAGCCCCCTTAGAACCCCTCTAGTCTCCTCTGAAACATTCCAGATTTCTTCCTTCTTTCCCAGAGTGATTTTGTGGCCATGTAGACCCCTTAGCACCTGCCTAGTGTGCTCTGGACGACTCTTTCAGTCTTCCTGCTGCCCCAGAGCTGTATCTGGGCCCTCTAGACCCCTTTGGACCTCGCTTGTTCCCCCAGGACCCCTCCGGAGACCTTGGTTGTGCCCCAGGGCTGTCTTCTGGCCCTCCACACCCTGCACAACCTCTCTTGTCCCCTCAGACCACCTCTGCAGGTCTTCCTTGCTCCCTGCTTTTTACTTTTTGCCCATCTAGTGCCCCTAGGACCCCTCTAGTGTCTTCCCGAGTACTCTTTGGGCCTTCCTTGTTTCGCAGAGCTGTCTCTAGGGCCTCCAGCCCCCTTAGAACCCCTCTAGTCTCCTCTGAAACATTCCAGATTTCTTCCCTGTTTCCCAGAGTGATTTTGTGGCCATGTAGACTCCTTAGCACCGCTGTAGTCCCCTTGGAATCCCTGTGGAGCCCTTCTTCATGCCCTGGAGCCCTCTGTTAGCCCTCCACACCCTTTAGCAGCCCTCTGTTCTGCTCTGGCCCCCTCCTTTGGCCTTTTTGTTTCCCCCTGAAGGCCTCTCTTGGCCCTCTGCACCCCTTAGCACCCCCCTTGTGCACTCAGGACTACTTTTTCAGCTTTCTTCTGTGCCCCAGAGCTGTCTTCTGGCCCTGCACACCCTGCACAACCTCTCTTGTCCCCTCAGACCACCTCCGCAGGCCTTCCTTGCTCTCTGCTTTTTACTTTTTGGGCCATCTAGTGCCCCTAGGACCCCTCTAGTGTCTTCCCGACTCCTCTTTGGGCCCTCCTTGTTTCCCAGAGCTGTCTCTTGCACCTCGAGACCCCTTAGGACCCTACTAGTTCCCTCAGAATCCCTGCGGAGCCCTTCTTCGTGCCCTGCAGCCCTCTGTTGGCCTTCCAGCCCCTTCAGCAGCCCTCTGTTCTGCTCTGGCCCCCTCCTTTGGCCTTTTTGTTTCCCCCTGAAGGCCTCTCTTGGCCCTCTGCACCCCTTAGCACCCGCCTTGTGCACTCGGGACTACTTTTTCAGCTTTCTTCTGTGCCCCAGAGCTGTCTTCTGGCCCTCCACACCCTGCACAACCTCTCTTGTCCCCTCAGACCACCTCCGCAGGCCTTCCTTGCTCCCCGCTTTTTACTTTTTGGCCCATCTAGTGCCCCTAGGACCCCTCTAGTGTGTTCCCGACTCCTCTTTGGGCCCTCCTTGTTTCCCAGAGCTGTCTCTTGCACCTCGAGACCCCTTAGGACCCTACTAGTTCCCTCAGAATCCCTGCGGAGCCCTTCTTCGTGCCCTGCAGCCCTCTGTTGGCCTTCCAGCCCCTTCAGCAGCCCTCTGTTCTGCTCTGGCCCCCTCCTTTGGCCTTTTTGTTTCCCCCTGAAGGCCTCTCTTGGCCCTCTGCACCCCTTAGCACCCCCCTTGTGCACTCGGGACTACTTTTTCAGCTTTCTTCTGTGCCCCAGAGCTGTCTTCTGGCCCTCCACACCCTGCACAACCTCTCTTGTCCCCTCAGACCACCTCCACAGGCCTTCCTTGCTCCCTGCTTTTAACTTTTTGGCCCATCTAGTGCCCCTAGGACCCCTCTAGTGTCTTCCCGACTCCTCTTTGGGCCCTCCTTGGTTCCCAGAGCTGTCTCTTGCACCTCGAGACCCCTTAGGACCCTGCTAGTTCCCTTAGAATCCCTGTGGAGCCCTTCTTCATGCCCTGCAGCCCTCTGTTGGCCCTCCACATCCTTTAGCAGCCCTCTGTTCTGCTCTGGCCCCCTCCTTTGGCCTTTTAGTTTCCACCCACAGGCCTCTCTTGGCCCTCTGCACCCCTTAGCACCCCCCTTGTGCACTCGGGACTACTTTTTCAGCTTTCTTCTGTGCCCCAGAACTGTCTTCTGGCCCTCCACACCCTGCACAACCTCTCTTGTCCCCTCAGACCACCTCTGCAGGTCTTCCTTGCTCCCTGCTTTTTACTCTTTGCCCATCTAGTGCCCCTAGGACCCCTCTAGTGTCTTCCCGAGTACTCTTTGGGCCTTCCTTGTTTCCCAGAGCTGTCTCTAGGGCCTCCAGCCCCCTTAGAACCCCTCTAGTCTCCTCTGAAACATTCCAGATTTCTTCCTTCTTTCCCAGAGTGATTTTGTGGCCATGTAGACCCCTTAGCACCCCCCTAGTGTGCTCTGGACGACTCTTTCAGTCTTCCTGCTGCCCCAGAGCTGTATCTGGGCCCTCTAGACCCCTTTGGACCTCGCTTGTTCCCCCAGAACCCCTCCGGAGACCTTGGTTGTGCCCCAGGGCTGTCTTCTGGCCCTCCACACCCTGCACAACCTCTCTTGTCCCTGCAGACCACCTCCGCAGGTCTTCCTTGCTCCCTGCTTTTTACTTTTTTCCCATCTAGTGCCCCTAGGACCCCTCTAGTGTGTTCTCGACTACTCTTTGGGCCTTCCTTGTTTCCCAGAGCTGTCTCTAGGGCCTCCAGCCCCCTTAGAACCCCTCTAGTCTCCTCTGAAACATTCCAGATTTCTTCCCTGTTTCCCAGAGTGATTTTGTGGCCATGTAGACTCCTTAGCACCGCTGTAGTCCCCTTGGAATCCCTGTGGAGCCCTTCTTCATGCCCTGGAGCCCTCTGTTGGCCCTCCAGCCCCTTTAGCAGCCCTCTCTTCTGCTCTGGCCCCCTCCTTTGACCTTTTTCTTCCCCTCTGCTCCCCTTAGCACCCCCCTTGTGCACTCAGGACTACTTTTTCAGCTTTCTTCTGTGCCCCAGAGCTGTCTTCTGGCCCTCCACACCCTGCACAACCTCTCTTGTCCCCTCAGACCACCTCCGCAGGTCTTCCTTGCTCCCTGCTTTTTACTTTTTGGGCCATCTAGTGCCCCTAGGACCCCTCTAGTGTGTTCCCGACTACTCTTTGGGCCTTCCTTTTTTCCCAGAGCTGTCTCTTGGAGCTCTCGCCCCCTTAGAACCCCTCTAGTCTCCTCTGAAACATTCCAGATTTCTTCCTTCTTTCCCAGAGTGATTTTGTGGCCATGTAGACTCCTTAGCACCGCTGTAGTCCCCTTGGAATCCCTGTGGAGCCCTTCTTCATGCCCTGGAGCCCTCTGTTGGCCCTCCAGCCCCTTTAGCAGCCCTCTGTTCTGCTCTGGCCCCCTCCTTTGACCTTTTTCTTCCCCTCTGCTCCCCTTAGCACCCCCCTTGTGCACTCAGGACTACTTTTTCAGCTTTCTTCTGTGCCCCAGAGCTGTCTTCTGGCCCTCCACACCCTGCACAACCTCTCTTGTCCCCTCAGACCACCTCCGCAGGCCTTCCTTGCTCCCCGCTTTTTACTTTTTGGCCCATCTAGTGCCCCTAGGACCCCTCTAGTGTCTTCCCGACTCCTCTTTGGGCCCTCCTTGTTTCCCAGAGCTGTCTCTTGCACCTCGAGACCCCTTAGGACCCTACTAGTTCCCTCAGAATCCCTGCGGAGCCCTTCTTCGTGCCCTGCAGCCCTCTGTTGGCCTTCCAGCCCCTTCAGCAGCCCTCTGTTCTGCTCTGGCCCCCTCCTTTGGCCTTTTTGTTTCCCCCTGAAGGCCTCTCTTGGCCCTCTGCACCCCTTAGCACCCCCCTTGTGCACTCGGGACTACTTTTTCAGCTTTCTTCTGTGCCCCAGAGCTGTCTTCTGGCCCTCCACACCCTGCACAACCTCTCTTGTCCCCTCACACCACCTCCGCAGGCCTTCCTTGCTCCCTGCTTTTAACTTTTTGGCCCATCTAGTGCCCCTAGGACCCCTCTAGTGTCTTCCCGACTCCTCTTTGGGCCCTCCTTGGTTCCCAGAGCTGTCTCTTGCACCTCGAGACCCCTTAGGACCCTGCTAGTTCCCTTAGAATCCCTGTGGAGCCCTTCTTCATGCCCTGCAGCCCTCTGTTGGCCCTCCAGCCCCTTTAGCAGCCCTCTCTTCTGCTCTGGCCCCCTCCTTTGGCCTTTTAGTTTCCACCCACAGGCCTCTCTTGGCCCTCTGCACCCCTTAGCACCCCCCTTGTGCACTCGGGACTACTTTTTCAGCTTTCTTCTGTGCCCCAGAACTGTCTTCTGGCCCTGCACACCCTGCACAACCTCTCTTGTCCCCTCAGACCACCTCTGCAGGTCTTCCTTGCTCCCTGCTTTTTACTCTTTGCCCATCTAGTGCCCCTAGGACCCCTCTAGTGTCTTCCCGAGTACTCTTTGGGCCTTCCTTGTTTCCCAGAGCTGTCTCTAGGGCCTCCAGCCCCCTTAGAACCCCTCTAGTCTCCTCTGAAACATTCCAGATTTCTTCCTTCTTTCCCAGAGTGATTTTGTGGCCATGTAGACCCCTTAGCACCCCCCTAGTGTGCTCTGGACGACTCTTTCAGTCTTCCTGCTGCCCCAGAGCTGTATCTGGGCCCTCTAGACCCCTTTGGACCTCGCTTGTTCCCCCAGAACCCCTCCGGAGACCTTGGTTGTGCCCCAGAGCTGTCTTCTGGCCCTCCACACCCTGCACAACCTCTCTTGTCCCCTCAGACCACCTCCGCAGGTCTTCCTTGCTCCCTGCTTTTTACTTTTTGCCCATCTAGTGCCCCTAGGACCCCTCTAGTGTCTTCCCGAGTACTCTTTGGGCCTTCCTTGTTTCCCAGAGCTGTCTCTAGGGCCTCCAGCCCCCTTAGAACCCCTCTAGTCTCCTCTGAAACATTCCAGATTTCTTCCCTGTTTCCCAGAGTGATTTTGTGGCCATGTAGACTCCTTAGCACCGCTGTAGTCCCCTTGGAATCCCTGTGGAGCCCTTCTTCATGCCCTGGAGCCCTCTGTTGGCCCTCCAGCCCCTTTAGCGGCCCTCTCTTCTGCTCTGGCCCCCTCCTTTGGCCTTTTTGTTTCCCCCTGCAGGCCTCTCTTGGCCCTCCAGACCCTTTGGGACCCTTCCAGTGCACTCTGGAATATCTTTCAGCCTTCTTTGTGCCCCAGAGCTGTCCTCTGCCCTGCAGCCCCCTTTGGAACCCTCTAGTCTCCTCAGAAGCCCTCCAGATGTCTTCCTTGTTCCCCAGAGTCATGTTTTGGTCATGTAGACCCCTTAGCACCCCCCCTAGTGCGCTCTGGACTACTCTTTCCGTCTTCCTGCTGCCCCCGAGCTGTATCTGGGCCCTCTAGACCCCTTTGGACCTCCCTTGTTCCCCCAGAAGCCCTCCGGAGACCTTGGTTGTACCCCAGAGCTGTCTTCTGGCCCTCCACACCCTGCACAACCTCTCTTGTCCCCTCACACCACCTCCGCGGGTCTTCCTTGCTCCCTGCTTTTTACTTTTTTCCCATCTAGTGCCCCTAGGACCCCTCTAGTGTGTTCCCGACTACTCTTTGGGTCTTCCTTTTTTCCCAGAGCTGTCTCTTGGAGCTCTCGCCCCCTTAGAACCCCTCTAGTCTCCTCTGAAACATTCCAGATTTCTTCCTTCTTTCCCAGAGTGATTTTGTGGCCATGTAGACTCCTTAGCACCGCTGTAGTCCCCTTGGAATCCCTGTGGAGCCCTTCTTCATGCCCTGGAGCCCTCTGTTGGCCCTCCAGCCCCTTTAGCAGCCCTCTCTTCTGCTCTGGCCCCCTCCTTTGACCTTTTTCTTCCCCTCTGCTCCCCTTAGCACCCCCCTTGTGCACTCAGGACTACTTTTTCAGCTTTCTTCTGTGCCCCAGAGCTGTCTTCTGGCCCTCCACACCCTGCACAACCTCTCTTGTCCCCTCACACCACCTCCGCAGGCCTTCCTTGCTCCCTGCTTTTTACTTTTTGGCCCATCTAGTGCCCCTAGGACCCCTCTAGTGTCTTCCCGACTCCTCTTTGGGCCCTCCTTGGTTCCCAGAGCTGTCTCTTGCACCTCGAGACCCCTTAGGACCCTACTAGTTCCCTCAGAATCCCTGCGGAGCCCTTCTTCGTGCCCTGCAGCCCTCTGTTGGCCTTCCAGCCCCTTCAGCAGCCCTCTGTTCTGCTCTGGCCCCCTCCTTTGGCCTTTTAGTTTCCACCCACAGGCCTCTCTTGGCCGTCTCGACCCCTTAGGACCACTCCAGTCCCCTTGGAACCCTTCTGAAGGCCTCTGTCATGCCCCAACGCTGTCTTGTAGCCCTTGAGTCCCCTTCGGACCCATCTAGTCCGCTCAGAACCCCTCCGAGGTCTTTGTTGTGTCCCGGAGCCCTCTTTTGACCCTCCGCTTCCCATAGGACCCCTCCTGTGCCCTCAGAGCAACTTCGCAGGTCTTTCTTGTTATCCTGATTCGATTTCTTGGCCATCTAGTCCCCTTCAGACCCCTCGTGTTCCCCCAGAACCCCTCCGGAGACCTTGGTTGAGCCCCAGGGCTGTCTTCTGGCCCTCCACACCCTGCACAACCTCTCTTGTCCCTGCAGACCACCTCCGCAGGTCTTCCTTGCTCCCTGCTTTTTACTTTTTGCCCATCTAGTGCCCCTAGGACCCCTCTAGTGTGTTCTCGACTACTCTTTGGGCCTTCCTTGTTTCCCAGAGCTGTCTCTAGGGCCTCCAGCCCCCTTAGAACCCCTCTAGTCTCCTCTGAAACATTCCAGATTTCTTCCCTGTTTCCCAGAGTGATTTTGTGGCCATGTAGACCCCTTAGCACCTGCCTAGTGTGCTCTGGACGACTCTTTCAGTCTTCCTGCTGCCCCAGAGCTGTATCTGGGCCCTCTAGACCCCTTTGGACCTCGCTTGTTCCCCCAGAACCCCTCCGGAGACCTTGGTTGTGCCCCAGGGCTGTCTTCTGGCCCTCCACACCCTGCACAACCTCTCTTGTCCCTGCAGACCACCTCCGCAGGTCTTCCTTGCTCCCTGCTTTTTACTCTTTGCCCATCTAGTGCCCCTAGGACCCCTCTAGTGTCTTCCCGAGTACTCTTTGGGCCTTCCTTGTTTCCCAGAGCTGTCTCTAGGGCCTCCAGCCCCCTTAGAACCCCTCTAGTCTCCTCTGAAACATTCCAGATTTCTTCCCTGTTTCCCAGAGTGATTTTGTGGCCATGTAGACCCCTTAGCACCTGCCTAGTGTGCTCTGGACGACTCTTTCAGTCTTCCTGCTGCCCCAGAGCTGTATCTGGGCCCTCTAGACCCCTTTGGACCTCGCTTGTTCCCCAGAACCCCTCCGGAGACCTTGGTTGTGCCCCAGGGCTGTCTTCTGGCCCTCCACACCCTGCACAACCTCTCTTGTCCCCTCAGACCACCTCCGCAGGTCTTCCTTGCTCCCTGCTTTTTACTTTTTGCCCATCTAGTGCCCCTAGGACCCCTCTAGTGTCTTCCCGAGTACTCTTTGGGCCTTCCTTGTTTCCCAGAGCTGTCTCTAGGGCCTCCAGCCCCCTTAGAACCCCTCTAGTCTCCTCTGAAACATTCCAGATTTCTTCCCTGTTTCCCAGAGTGATTTTGTGGCCATGTAGACTCCTTAGCACCGCTGTAGTCCCCTTGGAATCCCTGTGGAGCCCTTCTTCATGCCCTGCAGCCCTCTGTTGGCCCTCCAGCCCCTTCAGCAGCCCTCTGTTCTGCTCTGGCCCCCTCCTTTGGCCTTTTTGTTTCCCCCTGCAGGCCTCTCTTGGCCCTCCAGACCCTTTGGGACCCTTCCAGTGCACTCTGGAATATCTTTCAGCCTTCTTTGTGCCCCAGAGCTGTCCTCTGCCCTGCAGCCCCCTTTGGAACCCTCTAGTCTCCTCAGAAGCCCTCCAGATGTCTTCCTTGTTCCCCAGAGTCATGTTTTGGTCATGTAGACCCCTTAGCACCCCCCCTAGTGCGCTCTGGACTACTCTTTCCGTCTTCCTGCTGCCCCAGAGCTGTATTTGGGCCCTCTAGACCCCTCTGGTCCTCCCTTGTTCCCCCAGAACCCCTCCGGAGACCTTGGTTGTGCCCCAGAGCTGTCTTCTGGCCCTCCACACCCTGCACAACCTCTCTTGTCCCCTCAGACCACCTCCGCAGGCCTTCCTTGCTCCCTGCTTTTTACTTTTTGCCCATCTAGTGCCCCTAGGACCCCTCTAGTGTGTTCCCGACTACTCTTTGGGTCTTCCTTTTTTCCCAGAGCTGTCTCTTGGAGCTCTCGCCCCCTTAGAACCCCTCTAGTCTCCTCTGAAACATTCCAGATTTCTTCCCTGTTTCCCAGAGTGATTTTGTGGCCATGTAGCCTCCTTAGCACCCTGGTGGTCGCCTCAGAATCCCTCCGGAGCCCTTCTTCATGCCCTGGAGCCCTCTGTTGGCCCTCCAGCCCCTTTAGCAGCCCTCTCTTCTGCTCTGGCCCCCTCCTTTGACCTTTTTCTTCCCCTCTGCTCCCCTTAGCACCCCCCTTGTGCACTCAGGACTACTTTTTCAGCTTTCTTCTGTGCCCCAGAGCTGTCTTCTGGCCCTCCACACCCTGCACAACCTCTCTTGTCCCCTCAGACCACCTCCGCAGGTCTTCCTTGCTCCCTGCTTTTTACTTTTTGGCCCATCTAGTGCCCCTAGGACCCCTCTAGTGTCTTCCCGACTCCTCTTTGGGCCCTCCTTGGTTCCCAGAGCTGTCTCTTGCACCTCGAGACCCCTTAGGACCCTACTAGTTCCCTCAGAATCCCTGCGGAGCCCTTCTTCATGCCCTGCAGCCCTCTGTTGGCCCTCCACATCCTTTAGCAGCCCTCTGTTCTGCTCTGGCCCCCTCCTTTGGCCTTTTAGTTTCCACCCACAGGCCTCTCTTGGCCGTCTCGACCCCTTAGGACCACTCCAGTCCCCTTGGAACCCTTCTGAAGGCCTCTGTCATGCCCCAACGCTGTCTTGTAGCCCTTGAGTCCCCTTCGGACCCATCTAGTCCGCTCAGAACCCCTCCGAGGTCTTTGTTGTGTCCCGGAGCCCTCTTTTGACCCTCCGCTTCCCATAGGACCCCTCCTGTGCCCTCAGAGCAACTTTGCAGGTCTTTCTTGTTATCCTGATTCGATTTCTTGGCCATCTAGTCCCCTTCAGACCCCTCGTGTTCCCCCAGAACCCCTCCGGAGACCTTGGTTGAGCCCCAGGGCTGTCTTCTGGCCCTCCACACCCTGCACAACCTCTCTTGTCCCCTCAGACCACCTCCGCAGGTCTTCCTTGCTCCCTGCTTTTTACTTTTTGCCCATCTAGTGCCCCTAGGACCCCTCTAGTGTCTTCCCGAGTACTCTTTGGGCCTTCCTTGTTTCCCAGAGCTGTCTCTAGGGCCTCCAGCCCCCTTACTACCTGTCTAGTCTCCTCTGAAACATTCCAGATTTCTTCCCTGTTTCCCAGAGTGATTTTGTGGCCATGTAGACTCCTTAGCACCGCTGTAGTCCCCTTGGAATCCCTGTGGAGCCCTTCTTCATGCCCTGGAGCCCTCTGTTAGCCCTCCACACCCTTTAGCAGCCCTCTGTTCTGTTCTGGCCCCCTCCTTTGGCCTTTTCGTTTCCACCCACAGGCCTCTCTTGGCCCTCCAGACACTTAGTACCCCCCTTGTGCACTTGGGACTACTTTTTCAGCCTTCTTCTGTGTCCCAGAGCTGTCTTCTGGCCCTCCACACCCTGCACAACCTCTCTTGTCCCCTCAGACCACCTCCGCAGGTCTTCCTTGCTCCCCGCTTTTTACTTTTTTCCCATATAGTGCCCCTAGGACCCCTCTAGTGTCTTCCCGAGTACTCTTTGGGCCTTCCTTGTTTCCCAGAGCTGTCTCTAGGGCCTCCAGCCCCCTTAGAACCCCTCTAGTCTCCTCTGAAACATTCCAGATTTCTTCCTTCTTTCCCAGAGTGATTTTGTGGCCATGTAGACCCCTTAGCACCTGCCTAGTGTGCTCTGGACGACTCTTTCAGTCTTCCTGCTGCCCCAGAGCTGTATCTGGGCCCTCTAGACCCCTTTGGACCTCGCTTGTTCCCCCAGAACCCCTCCGGAGACCTTGGTTGTGCCCCAGAGCTGTCTTCTGGCCCTCCACACCCTGCCCAACCTCTCTTGTCCCCTCAGACCACCTCCGCAGGCCTTCCTTGCTCCCTGCTTTTTACTTTTTGGCCCATCTAGTGCCCCTAGGACCCCTCTAGTGTGTTCCTGACTCCTCTTAGGGCCTTCCTTGTTTTCCAAAGCTGTCTCTAGGACCACCAGCCCCCTTACTACCTGTCTAGTCTCCTCTGAAACATTCCAGATTTCTTCCCTGTATCCCAGAGTGATTTTGTGGCCATGTAGACTCCTTAACACCGCTGTAGTCCCCTTGGAATCCCTGTGGAGCCCTTCTTCATGCGCTGGAGCCCTCTGTTGGCCCTGCACCCCTTTAGCAGCCCTCTGTTCTGCTCTGGCCCCCTCCTTCGACCTTTTTCTTCCCCTCTGCTCCCCTTAGCACCCACCTTGTACACTTGGCACTACTTTTTCAGCTTTCTTCTGTGCCCCAGAGCTGTCTTCTGGCCCTCCACACCCTGCACTACCTCTTTTGTCCCCTCAGAACACATCTGCAGGTGTTCCTTGCTCCCCTGTTTTTACTTTTTGGCCCATCTAGTGCCCCTAGGACCCCTCTAGTGTGTTCCCGACTACTCTTTGGGCCTTCCTTTTTTCCCAGAGCTGTTTATAGGACCTCCAGCCCCCTTAGAAAGCCTCTAGTCTCCTCTGAAACATTCCAGATTTCTTCCTTCTTTCCCAGAGTGATTATGTGGCCATGTAGCCTCCTTAGCACCCTGGTGGTCGCCTCAGAATCCCTCCGGAGCCCTTCTTCATGCCCTGCAGCCCTCTGTTGGCCCTCCAGCTCCTTCAGCAGCCCTCTGTTCTGCTCTGGCCCCCTCCTTTGGCCTTTTCCTTTCCACCCACAGGCCTCTCTTGGCCCTCCAGACCCTTTAGGACCCTTCCAGTGCACTCTGGACCATCTTTCAGCCTTCTTCTGTGCCCCAGAGCTGTCTTCTGGCCCTCCACACCCTGCACAACCTCTCTTGTCCCCTCAGACCACCTCCGCAGGCCTTCCTTGCTCCCCGCTTTTTACTTTTTGGCCCATCTAGTGCCCCTAGGACCCCTCTAGTGTGTTCCCGACTCCTCTTTGGGCCCTCCTTGGTTCCCAGAGCTGTCTCTTGCACCTCGAGACCCCTTAGGACCCTGCTAGTTCCCTTAGAATCCCTGTGGAGCCCTTCTTCATGCCCTGCAGCCCTCTGTTGGCCCTCCACATCCTTTAGCAGCCCTCTCTTCTGCTCTGGCCCCCTCCTTCGACCTTTTTCTTTCCCTCTGCTCCCCTTAGCACCCGCCTTGTGCACTCGGCACTACTTTTTCAGCTTTCTTCTGTGCCCCAGAGCTGTCTTCTGGCCCTCCACACCCTGCACAACCTCTCTTGTCCCCTCAGACCACCTCCGCGCGTCTTCCTTGCTCCCTGCTTTTTACTTTTTGGCCCATCTAGTGCCCCTAGGACCCCTCTAGTGTCTTCCCGACTCCTCTTTGGGCCTTCCTTGTTTTCCAGAGCTGTCTCTTGCACCTCGAGACCCCTTAGGACTCTGGGAGTCCCCTCAGAATCCCTGCGGAGCCCTTCTTCATGCCCTGCAGCCCTCTGTTGGCCCTCCACATCCTTTAGCAGCCCTCTGTTCTGCTCTGGCCCCCTCCTTTGGCCTTTTAGTTTCCACCCACAGGCCTCTCTTGGCTGTCTCGACCCCTTAGGACCACTCCAGTCCCCTTGGAACCCTTCTGAAGGCCTCTGTCATGCCCCAACGCTGTCTTGTAGCCCTTGAGTCCCCTTCGGACCCATCTAGTCCGCTCAGAACCCCTCCGAGGTCTTTGTTGTGTCCCGGAGCCCTCTTTTGACCCTCCGCTTCCCATAGGACCCCTCCTGTGCCCTCAGAGCAACTTCGCAGGTCTTTCTTGTTATCCTGATTCAATTTCTTGGCCATCTAGTCCCCTTCAGACCCCTCGTGTTCCCCCAGAACCCCTCCGGAGACCTTGGTTGAGCCCCAGGGCTGTCTTCTGGCCCTCCACACCCTGCACAACCTCTCTTGTCCCTGCAGACCACCTCCGCAGGTCTTCCTTGCTCCCTGCTTTTTACTCTTTGCCCATCTAGTGCCCCTAGGACCCCTCTAGTGTCTTCCCGACTCCTCTTTGGGCCTTCCTTGTTTCCCAGAGCTGTCTCTAGGGCCTCCAGCCCCCTTAGAACCCCTCTAGTCTCCTCTGAAACATTCCAGATTTCTTCCCTGTTTCCCAGAGTGATTTTGTGGCCATGTAGACTCCTTAGCACCGCTGTAGTCCCCTTGGAATCCCTGTGGAGCCCTTCTTCATGCCCTGCAGCCCTCTGTTGGCCCTCCAGCCCCTTCAGCAGCCCTCTGTTCTGCTCTGGCCCCCTCCTTTGGCCTTTTTGTTTCCCCCTGCAGGCCTCTCTTGGCCCTCCAGACCCTTTGGGACCCTTCCAGTGCACTCTGGAATATCTTTCAGCCTTCTTTGTGCCCCAGAGCTGTCCTCTGCCCTGCAGCCCCCTTTGGAACCCTCTAGTCTCCTCAGAAGCCCTCCAGATGTCTTCCTTGTTCCCCAGAGTCATGTTTTGGTCATGTAGACCCCTTAGCACCCCCCCTAGTGCGCTCTGGACTACTCTTTCCGTCTTCCTGCTGCCCCAGAGCTGTATTTGGGCCCTCTAGACCCCTCTGGTCCTCCCTTGTTCCCCCAGAACCCCTCCGGAGACCTTGGTTGTGCCCCAGAGCTGTCTTCTGGCCCTCCACACCCTGCACAACCTCTCTTGTCCCCTCAGACCACCTCCGCAGGCCTTCCTTGCTCCCTGCTTTTTACTTTTTGCCCATCTAGTGCCCCTAGGACCCCTCTAGTGTGTTCCCGACTACTCTTTGGGTCTTCCTTTTTTCCCAGAGCTGTCTCTTGGAGCTCTCGCCCCCTTAGAACCCCTCTAGTCTCCTCTGAAACATTCCAGATTTCTTCCCTGTTTCCCAGAGTGATTTTGTGGCCATGTAGCCTCCTTAGCACCCTGGTGGTCGCCTCAGAATCCCTCCGGAGCCCTTCTTCATGCCCTGGAGCCCTCTGTTGGCCCTCCAGCCCCTTTAGCAGCCCTCTCTTCTGCTCTGGCCCCCTCCTTTGACCTTTTTCTTCCCCTCTGCTCCCCTTAGCACCCCCCTTGTGCACTCAGGACTACTTTTTCAGCTTTCTTCTGTGCCCCAGAGCTGTCTTCTGGCCCTCCACACCCTGCACAACCTCTCTTGTCCCCTCAGACCACCTCCGCAGGTCTTCCTTGCTCCCTGCTTTTTACTTTTTGGCCCATCTAGTGCCCCTAGGACCCCTCTAGTGTCTTCCCGACTCCTCTTTGGGCCCTCCTTGGTTCCCAGAGCTGTCTCTTGCACCTCGAGACCCCTTAGGACCCTACTAGTTCCCTCAGAATCCCTGCGGAGCCCTTCTTCATGCCCTGCAGCCCTCTGTTGGCCCTCCACATCCTTTAGCAGCCCTCTGTTCTGCTCTGGCCCCCTCCTTTGGCCTTTTAGTTTCCACCCACAGGCCTCTCTTGGCCGTCTCGACCCCTTAGGACCACTCCAGTCCCCTTGGAACCCTTCTGAAGGCCTCTGTCATGCCCCAACGCTGTCTTGTAGCCCTTGAGTCCCCTTCGGACCCATCTAGTCCGCTCAGAACCCCTCCGAGGTCTTTGTTGTGTCCCGGAGCCCTCTTTTGACCCTCCGCTTCCCATAGGACCCCTCCTGTGCCCTCAGAGCAACTTCGCAGGTCTTTCTTGTTATCCTGATTCGATTTCTTGGCCATCTAGTCCCCTTCAGACCCCTCGTGTTCCCCCAGAACCCCTCCGGAGACCTTGGTTGAGCCCCAGGGCTGTCTTCTGGCCCTCCACACCCTGCACAACCTCTCTTGTCCCTGCAGACCACCTCCGCAGGTCTTCCTTGCTCCCTGCTTTTTACTCTTTGCCCATCTAGTGCCCCTAGGACCCCTCTAGTGTCTTCCCGACTCCTCTTTGGGCCTTCCTTGTTTCCCAGAGCTGTCTCTAGGGCCTCCAGCCCCCTTAGAACCCCTCTAGTCTCCTCTGAAACATTCCAGATTTCTTCCCTGTTTCCCAGAGTGATTTTGTGGCCATGTAGACTCCTTAGCACCGCTGTAGTCCCCTTGGAATCCCTGTGGAGCCCTTCTTCATGCCCTGGAGCCCTCTGTTAGCCCTCCACACCCTTTAGCAGCCCTCTGTTCTGTTCTGGCCCCCTCCTTTGGCCTTTTCGTTTCCACCCACAGGCCTCTCTTGGCCCTCCAGACACTTAGTACCCCCCTTGTGCACTTGGGACTACTTTTTCAGCCTTCTTCTGTGTCCCAGAGCTGTCTTCTGGCCCTCCACACCCTGCACAACCTCTCTTGTCCCCTCAGACCACCTCCGCAGGTCTTCCTTGCTCCCCGCTTTTTACTTTTTTCCCATATAGTGCCCCTAGGACCCCTCTAGTGTCTTCCCGAGTACTCTTTGGGCCTTCCTTGTTTCCCAGAGCTGTCTCTAGGGCCTCCAGCCCCCTTAGAACCCCTCTAGTCTCCTCTGAAACATTCCAGATTTCTTCCTTCTTTCCCAGAGTGATTTTGTGGCCATGTAGCCTCCTTAGCACCCTGGTGGTCGCCTCAGAATCCCTCCGGAGCCCTTCTTCATGCCCTGCAGCCCTCTGTTGGCCCTCCAGCTCCTTCAGCAGCCCTCTGTTCTGCTCTGGCCCCCTCCTTTGGCCTTTTCCTTTCCACCCACAGGCCTCTCTTGGCCCTCCAGACCCTTTAGGACCCTTCCAGTGCACTCTGGACCATCTTTCAGCCTTCTTCTGTGCCCCAGAGCTGTCTTCTGGCCCTCCACACCCTGCACAACCTCTCTTGTCCCCTCAGACCACCTCCGCAGGCCTTCCTTGCTCCCTGCTTTTTACTTTTTGGCCCATCTAGTGCCCCTAGGACCCCTCTAGTGTGTTCCCGACTCCTCTTTGGGCCCTCCTTGTTTCCCAGAGCTGTCTCTTGCACCTCGAGACCCCTTAGGACCCTACTAGTTCCCTCAGAATCCCTGCGGAGCCCTTCTTCGTGCCCTGCAGCCCTCTGTTGGCCCTCCAGCCCCTTCAGCAGCCCTCTCTTCTGCTCTGGCCCCCTCCTTTGGCCTTTTTGTTTCCCCCTGCAGGCCTCTCTTGGCCCTCCAGACCCTTTGGGACCCTTCCAGTGCACTCTGGAATATCTTTCAGCCTTCTTTGTGCCCCAGAGCTGTCCTCTGCCCTGCAGCCCCCTTTGGAACCCTCTAGTCTCCTCAGAAGCCCTCCAGATGTCTTCCTTGTTCCCCAGAGTCATGTTTTGGCCATGTAGACCCCTTAGCACCCCCCCTAGTGCGCTCTGGACTACTCTTTCCGTCTTCCTGCTGCCCCCAGACCTGTATTTGGGCCCTCTAGACCCCTTTGGACCTCCCTTGTTCCCCCAGAAGCCCTCCGGAGACCTTGGTTGTACCCCAGAGCTGTGTTGTGGCCCTCCACACCCTGCACAACCTCTCTTGTCCCCTCACACCATCTCCGCAGGCCTTCCTTGCTCCCCGCTTTTTACTTTTTGGCCCATCTAGTGCCCCTAGGACCCCTCTAGTGTGTTCCCGACTACTCTTTGGGTCTTCCTTTTTTCCCAGAGCTGTCTCTTGGAGCTCTCGCCCCCTTAGAACCCCTCTAGTCTCCTCTGAAACATTCCAGATTTCTTCCTTCTTTCCCAGAGTGATTTTGTGGCCATGTAGACTCCTTAGCACCGCTGTAGTCCCCTTGGAATCCCTGTGGAGCCCTTCTTCATGCCCTGGAGCCCTCTGTTGGCCCTCCAGCCCCTTTAGCAGCCCTCTCTTCTGCTCTGGCCCCCTCCTTTGACCTTTTTCTTCCCCTCTGCTCCCCTTAGCACCCGCCTTGTGCACTCGGCACTACTTTTTCAGCTTTCTTCTGTGCCCCAGAGCTGTCTTCTGGCCCTGCACACCCTGCACAACCTCTCTTGTCCCCTCAGACCACCTCCGCGCGTCTTCCTTGCTCCCTGCTTTTTACTTTTTGCCCATCTAGTGCCCCTAGGACCCCTCTAGTGTCTTCCCGAGTACTCTTTGGGCCTTCCTTGTTTCCCAGAGCTGTCTCTAGGGCCTCCAGCCCCCTTAGAACCCCTCTAGTCTCCTCTGAAACATTCCAGATTTCTTCCTTCTTTCCCAGAGTGATTTTGTGGCCATGTAGACTCCTTAGCACCGCTGTAGTCCCCTTGGAATCCCTGTGGAGCCCTTCTTCATGCCCTGCAGCCCTCTGTTGGCCCTCCACATCCTTTAGCAGCCCTCTCTTCTGCTCTGGCCCCCTCCTTCGACCTTTTTCTTCCCCTCTGCTCCCCTTAGCACCCGCCTTGTGGACTCGGCACTACTTTTTCAGCTTTCTTCTGTGCCCCAGAGCTGTCTTCTGGCCCTCCACACCCTGCACAACCTCTCTTGTCCCCTCAGACCACCACCTCCGCAGGTCTTCCTTGCTCCCTGCTTTTTACTCTTTGCCCATCTAGTGGCCCTAGGACCCCTCTAGTGTCTTCCCGAGTACTCTTTGGGCCTTCCTTGTTTCCCAGAGCTGTCTCTAGGGCCTCCAGCCCCCTTAGAACCCCTCTAGTCTCCTCTGAAACATTCCAGATTTCTTCCTTCTTTCCCAGAGTGATTCTGTGGCCATGTAGACCCCTTAGCACCTGCCTAGTGTGCTCTGGACGACTCTTTCAGTCTTCCTGCTGCCCCAGAGCTGTATCTGGGCCCTCTAGACCCCTTTGTACCTCGCTTGTTCCCCCAGAAGCCCTCCGGAGACCTTGGTTGTGCCCCAGGGCTGTCTTCTGGCCCTCCACACCCTGCACAACCTCTCTTGTCCCCTCAGACCACCTCCGCAGGTCTTCCTTGCTCCCTGCTTTTTACTCTTTGCCCATCTAGTGCCCCTAGGACCCCTCTAGTGTCTTCCCGAGTACTCTTTGGGCCTTCCTTGTTTCCCAGAGCTGTCTCTAGGGCCTCCAGCCCCCTTAGAACCCCTCTAGTCTCCTCTGAAACATTCCAGATTTCTTCCCTGTTTCCCAGAGTGATTTTGTGGCCATGTAGACTCCTTAGCACCGCTGTAGTCCCCTTGGAATCCCTGTGGAGCCCTTCTTCATGCCCTGCAGCCCTCTGTTGGCCTTCCAGCCCCTTTAGCAGCCCTCTCTTCTGCTCTGGCCCCCTCCTTTGGCCTTTTTGTTTCCCCCTGAAGGCCTCTCTTGGCCCTCTGCACCCCTTAGCACCCCCCTTGTGCACTCAGGACTACTTTTTCAGCTTTCTTCTGTGCCCCAGAGCTGTCTTCTGGCCCTCCACACCCTGCACAACCTCTCTTGTCCCCTCACACCACCTCCGCAGGCCTTCCTTGCTCCCCGCTTTTTACTTTTTGCCCATCTAGTGCCCCTAGGACCCCTCTAGTGTCTTCCCGACTCCTCTTTGGGCCCTCCTTGGTTCCCAGAGCTGTCTCTTGCACCTCGAGACCCCTTAGGACCCTACTAGTTCCCTCAGAATCCTTGCGGAGCCCTTCTTCATGCCCTGCAGCCCTCTGTTGGCCCTCCACATCCTTTAGCAGCCCTCTGTTCTGTTCTGGCCCCCTCCTTTGGCCTTTTAGTTTCCACCCACAGGCCTCTCTTGGCTGTCTCGACCCCTTAGGACCACTCCAGTCCCCTTGGAACCCTTCTGAAGGCCTCTGTCATGCCCCAACGCTGTCTTGTAGCCCTTGAGTCCCCTTCGGACCCATCTAGTCCGCTCAGAACCCCTCCGAGGTCTTTGTTGTGTCCCGGAGCCCTCTTTTGACCCTCCGCTTCCCATAGGACCCCTCCTGTGCCCTCAGAGCAACTTCGCAGGTCTTTCTTGTTATCCTGATTCGATTTCTTGGCCATCTAGTCCCCTTCAGACCCCTCGTGTTCCCCCAGAACCCCTCCGGAGACCTTGGTTGAGCCCCAGGGCTGTCTTCTGGCCCTCCACACCCTGCACAACCTCTCTTGTCCCCTCAGACCACCTCCGCAGGTCTTCCTTGCTCCCTGCTTTTTACTTTTTGCCCATCTAGTGCCCCTAGGACCCCTCTAGTGTCTTCCCGAGTACTCTTTGGGCCTTCCTTGTTTCCCAGAGCTGTCTCTAGGGCCTCCAGCCCCCTTACTACCTGTCTAGTCTCCTCTGAAACATTCCAGATTTCTTCCCTGTTTCCCAGAGTGATTTTGTGGCCATGTAGACTCCTTAGCACCGCTGTAGTCCCCTTGGAATCCCTGTGGAGCCCTTCTTCATGCCCTGGAGCCCTCTGTTAGCCCTCCACACCCTTTAGCAGCCCTCTGTTCTGTTCTGGCCCCCTCCTTTGGCCTTTTCGTTTCCACCCACAGGCCTCTCTTGGCCCTCCAGACACTTAGTACCCCCCTTGTGCACTTGGGACTACTTTTTCAGCCTTCTTCTGTGTCCCAGAGCTGTCTTCTGGCCCTCCACACCCTGCACAACCTCTCTTGTCCCCTCAGACCACCTCCGCAGGTCTTCCTTGCTCCCCGCTTTTTACTTTTTTCCCATATAGTGCCCCTAGGACCCCTCTAGTGTCTTCCCGAGTACTCTTTGGGCCTTCCTTGTTTCCCAGAGCTGTCTCTAGGGCCTCCAGCCCCCTTAGAACCCCTCTAGTCTCCTCTGAAACATTCCAGATTTCTTCCTTCTTTCCCAGAGTGATTTTGTGGCCATGTAGACCCCTTAGCACCTGCCTAGTGTGCTCTGGACGACTCTTTCAGTCTTCCTGCTGCCCCAGAGCTGTATCTGGGCCCTCTAGACCCCTTTGGACCTCGCTTGTTCCCCCAGAACCCCTCCGGAGACCTTGGTTGTGCCCCAGAGCTGTCTTCTGGCCCTCCACACCCTGCACAACCTCTCTTGTCCCCTCAGACCACCTCCGCAGGCCTTCCTTGCTCCCTGCTTTTTACTTTTTGCCCATCTAGTGCCCCTAGGACCCCTCTAGTGTGTTCCTGACTCCTCTTAGGGCCTTCCTTGTTTTCCAAAGCTGTCTCTAGGACCACCAGCCCCCTTACTACCTGTCTAGTCTCCTCTGAAACATTCCAGATTTCTTCCCTGTATCCCAGAGTGATTTTGTGGCCATGTAGACTCCTTAGCACCGCTGTAGTCCCCTTGGAATCCCTGTGGAGCCCTTCTTCATGCCCTGCAGCCCTCTGTTGGCCCTGCACCCCTTTAGCAGCCCTCTGTTCTGCTCTGGCCCCCTCCTTCGACCTTTTTCTTCCCCTCTGCTCCCCTTAGCACCCACCTTGTACACTTGGCACTACTTTTTCAGCTTTCTTCTGTGCCCCAGAGCTGTCTTCTGGCCCTCCACACCCTGCACTACCTCTTTTGTCCCCTCAGAACACATCTGCAGGTGTTCCTTGCTCCCCTGTTTTTACTTTTTGGCCCATCTAGTGCCCCTAGGACCCCTCTAGTGTGTTCCCGACTACTCTTTGGGCCTTCCTTTTTTCCCAGAGCTGTTTATAGGACCTCCAGCCCCCTTAGAAAGCCTCTAGTCTCCTCTGAAACATTCCAGATTTCTTCCTTCTTTCCCAGAGTGATTATGTGGCCATGTAGCCTCCTTAGCACCCTGGTGGTCGCCTCAGAATCCCTCCGGAGCCCTTCTTCATGCCCTGCAGCCCTCTGTTGGCCCTCCAGCTCCTTCAGCAGCCCTCTGTTCTGCTCTGGCCCCCTCCTTTGGCCTTTTCCTTTCCACCCACAGGCCTCTCTTGGCCCTCCAGACCCTTTAGGACCCTTCCAGTGCACTCTGGACCATCTTTCAGCCTTCTTCTGTGCCCCAGAGCTGTCTTCTGGCCCTCCACACCCTGCACAACCTCTCTTGTCCCCTCAGACCACCTCCGCAGGCCTTCCTTGCTCCCCGCTTTTTACTTTTTGGCCCATCTAGTGCCCCTAGGACCCCTCTAGTGTGTTCCCGACTCCTCTTTGGGCCCTCCTTGGTTCCCAGAGCTGTCTCTTGCACCTCGAGACCCCTTAGGACCCTGCTAGTTCCCTTAGAATCCCTGTGGAGCCCTTCTTCATGCCCTGCAGCCCTCTGTTGGCCCTCCACATCCTTTAGCAGCCCTCTCTTCTGCTCTGGCCCCCTCCTTCGACCTTTTTCTTTCCCTCTGCTCCCCTTAGCACCCGCCTTGTGCACTCGGCACTACTTTTTCAGCTTTCTTCTGTGCCCCAGAGCTGTCTTCTGGCCCTCCACACCCTGCACAACCTCTCTTGTCCCCTCAGACCACCTCCGCGCGTCTTCCTTGCTCCCTGCTTTTTACTTTTTGGCCCATCTAGTGCCCCTAGGACCCCTCTAGTGTCTTCCCGACTCCTCTTTGGGCCTTCCTTGTTTTCCAGAGCTGTCTCTTGCACCTCGAGACCCCTTAGGACTCTGGGAGTCCCCTCAGAATCCCTGCGGAGCCCTTCTTCATGCCCTGCAGCCCTCTGTTGGCCCTCCACATCCTTTAGCAGCCCTCTGTTCTGCTCTGGCCCCCTCCTTTGGCCTTTTAGTTTCCACCCACAGGCCTCTCTTGGCTGTCTCGACCCCTTAGGACCACTCCAGTCCCCTTGGAACCCTTCTGAAGGCCTCTGTCATGCCCCAACGCTGTCTTGTAGCCCTTGAGTCCCCTTCGGACCCATCTAGTCCGCTCAGAACCCCTCCGAGGTCTTTGTTGTGTCCCGGAGCCCTCTTTTGACCCTCCGCTTCCCATAGGACCCCTCCTGTGCCCTCAGAGCAACTTCGCAGGTCTTTCTTGTTATCCTGATTCGATTTCTTGGCCATCTAGTCCCCTTCAGACCCCTCGTGTTCCCCCAGAACCCCTCCGGAGACCTTGGTTGAGCCCCAGGGCTGTCTTCTGGCCCTCCACACCCTGCACAACCTCTCTTGTCCCCTCAGACCACCTCCGCAGGTCTTCCTTGCTCCCTGCTTTTTACTCTTTGCCCATCTAGTGCCCCTAGGACCCCTCTAGTGTCTTCCCGACTCCTCTTTGGGCCTTCCTTGTTTCCCAGAGCTGTCTCTAGGGCCTCCAGCCCCCTTAGAACCCCTCTAGTCTCCTCTGAAACATTCCAGATTTCTTCCCTGTTTCCCAGAGTGATTTTGTGGCCATGTAGACTCCTTAGCACCGCTGTAGTCCCCTTGGAATCCCTGTGGAGCCCTTCTTCATGCCCTGGAGCCCTCTGTTAGCCCTCCACACCCTTTAGCAGCCCTCTGTTCTGTTCTGGCCCCCTCCTTTGGCCTTTTTGTTTCCCCCTGCAGGCCTCTCTTGGCCCTCCAGACACTTAGTACCCCCCTTGTGCACTTGGGACTACTTTTTCAGCCTTCTTCTGTGTCCCAGAGCTGTCTTCTGGCCCTCCACACCCTGCACAACCTCTCTTGTCCCCTCAGACCACCTCCGCAGGTCTTCCTTGCTCCCCGCTTTTTACTTTTTTCCCATATAGTGCCCCTAGGACCCCTCTAGTGTCTTCCTGAGTACTCTTTGGGCCTTCCTTGTTTCCCAGAGCTGTCTCTAGGGCCTCCAGCCCCCTTAGAACCCCTCTAGTCTCCTCTGAAACATTCCAGATTTCTTCCTTCTTTCCCAGAGTGATTATGTGGCCATGTAGCCTCCTTAGCACCCTGGTGGTCGCCTCAGAATCCCTCCGGAGCCCTTCTTCATGCCCTGCAGCCCTCTGTTGGCCCTCCAGCTCCTTCAGCAGCCCTCTGTTCTGCTCTGGCCCCCTCCTTTGGCCTTTTCCTTTCCACCCACAGGCCTCTCTTGGCCCTCCAGACCCTTTAGGACCCTTCCAGTGCACTCTGGACCATCTTTCAGCCTTCTTCTGTGCCCCAGAGCTGTCTTCTGGCCCTCCACACCCTGCACAACCTCTCTTGTCCCCTCAGACCACCTCCGCGCGTCTTCCTTGCTCCCTGCTTTTAACTTTTTGGCCCATCTAGTGCCCCTAGGACCCCTCTAGTGTCTTCCCGACTCCTCTTTGGGCCCTCCTTGGTTCCCAGAGCTGTCTCTTGCACCTCGAGACCCCTTAGGACCCTGCTAGTTCCCTTAGAATCCCTGCGGAGCCCTTCTTCATGCCCTGCAGCCCTCTGTTGGCCCTCCACATCCTTTAGCAGCCCTCTCTTCTGCTCTGGCCCCCTCCTTCGACCTTTTTCTTCCCCTCTGCTCCCCTTAGCACCCGCCTTGTGCACTCGGCACTACTTTTTCAGCTTTCTTCTGTGCCCCAGAGCTGTCTTCTGGCCCTCCACACCCTGCACAACCTCTCTTGTCCCCTCACACCACCTCCGCAGGCCTTCCTTGCTGCCCGCTTTTTAGTTTTGGGGCCATCTAGTGCCCCTAGCACGCCTCTAGTGTGTTCTTGACTTCTCTTTGGGCCTTCCTTGTTTCCCAGAGCTGTCTCTAGGGCCTCCAGCCCCCTTAGAACCCCTCTAGTCTCCTCTGAAACATTCCAGATTTCTTCCTTCTTTCCAAGAGTGATTTTGTGGCCATGTAGACCCCTTAGCACCCCCCTAGTGTGCTCTGGACGACTCTTTCAGTCTTCCTGCTGCCCCAGAGCTGTATCTGGGCCCTCTAGACCCCTTTGGACCTCGCTTGTTCCCCCAGAACCCCTCCGGAGACCTTGGTTGTGCCCCAGAGCTGTCTTCTGGCCCTCCACACCCTGCACAACCTCTCTTGTCCCCTCAGACCACCTCCGCGCGTCTTCCTTGCTCCCTGATTTTTACTTTTTGGGCCATCTAGTGCCCCTAGGACCCCTCTAGTGTCTTCCCGACTCCTCTTTCGGCCTTCCTTGTTTTCCAGAGCTGTCTCTTGCACCTCGAGACCCCTTAGGACTCTGGAAGTCCCCTCAGAATCCCTGCGGAGCCCTTCTTCATGCCCTGCAGCCCTCTGTTGGCCCTCCAGCCCCTTTAGCAGCCCTCTCTTCTGCTCTGGCCCCCTCCTTCGACCTTTTTCTTCCCCTCTGCTCCCCTTAGCACCCGCCTTGTGCACTCGGCACTACTTTTTCAGCTTTCTTCTGTGCCCCAGAGCTGTCTTCTGGCCCTGCACACCCTGCACAACCTCTCTTGTCCCCTCAGACCACCTCCGCAGGACTTCCTTGCTCCCCGCTTTTTACTTTTTGCCCATCTAGTGCCCCTAGCACCCCTCTAGTGTGTTCCCAACTACTCTTTTGGCCTTCCTTGTTTCCCAGAGCTGTCTCTTGGACCTCGAGACTCCTTAGCACCCTGGTAGTCGCCTCAGAATCCCTGTGGAGCCCTTCTTCATGCCCTGCAGTCCTCTGTTGGCCCTCCAGCCCCTTTAGCAGCCCTCTCTTCTGCTCTGGCCCCCTCCTTCAACCTTTTTCTTTCCCTCTGCTCCCCTTAGCACCCCCCTTGTGCACTCGGCACTACTTTTTCAGCTTTCTTCTGTGCCCCAGGGCTGTCTTCTGGCCCTGCACACCCTGCACAACCTCTCTTGTCCCCTCAGACCACCTCCGCAGGTCTTCCTTGCTCCCTGCTTTTTACTCTTTGCCCATCTAGTGGCCCTAGGACCCCTCTAGTGTCTTCCCGAGTACTCTTTGGGCCTTCCTTGTTTCCCAGAGCTGTCTCTAGGGCCTCCAGCCCCCTTAGAACCCCTCTAGTCTCCTCTGAAACATTCCAGATTTCTTCCCTGTTTCCCAGAGTGATTTTGTGGCCATGTAGACCCCTTAGCACCTGCCTAGTGTGCTCTGGACGACTCTTTCAGTCTTCCTGCTGCCCCAGAGCTGTATCTGGGCCCTCTAGACCCCTTTGTACCTCGCTTGTTCCCCCAGAACCCCTCCGGAGACCTTGGTTGTGCCCCAGAGCTGTCTTCTGGCCCTCCACACCCTGCACAACCTCTCTTGTCCCTGCAGACCACCTCCGCAGGTCTTCCTTGCTCCCTGCTTTTTACTTTTTTCCCATCTAGTGCCCCTAGGACCCCTCTAGTGTGTTCTCGACTACTCTTTGGGCCTTCCTTGTTTCCCAGAGCTGTCTCTAGGGCCTCCAGCCCCCTTAGAACCCCTCTAGTCTCCTCTGAAACATTCCAGATTTCTTCCCTGTTTCCCAGAGTGATTTTGTGGCCATGTAGACTCCTTAGCACCGCTGTAGTCCCCTTGGAATCCCTGTGGAGCCCTTCTTCATGCCCTGGAGCCCTCTGTTGGCCCTCCAGCCCCTTTAGCAGCCCTCTCTTCTGCTCTGGCCCCCTCCTTTGACCTTTTTCTTCCCCTCTGCTCCCCTTAGCACCCCCCTTGTGCACTCAGGACTACTTTTTCAGCTTTCTTCTGTGCCCCAGAGCTGTCTTCTGGCCCTCCACACCCTGCACAACCTCTCTTGTCCCCTCAGACCACCTCCGCAGGCCTTCCTTGCTCCCTGCTTTTTACTTTTTGGCCCATCTAGTGCCCCTAGGACCCCTCTAGTGTCTTCCCGACTCCTCTTTGGGCCCTCCTTGTTTCCCAGAGCTGTCTCTTGCACCTCGAGACCCCTTAGGACCCTACTAGTTCCCTCAGAATCCCTGCGGAGCCCTTCTTCGTGACCTGCAGCCCTCTGTTGGCCCTCCAGCCCCTTCAGCAGCCCTCTGTTCTGCTCTGGCCCCCTCCTTTGGCCTTTTTGTTTCCCCCTGCAGGCCTCTCTTGGCCCTCCAGACCCTTTGGGACCCTTCCAGTGCACTCTGGAATATCTTTCAGCCTTCTTTGTGCCCCAGAGCTGTCCTCTGCCCTGCAGCCCCCTTTGGAACCCTCTAGTATCCTCAGAAGCCCTCCAGATGTCTTCCTTGTTCCCCAGAGTCATGTTTTGGTCATGTAGACCCCTTAGCACCCCCCCTAGTGCGCTCTGGACTACTCTTTCCGTCTTCCTGCTGCCCCAGAGCTGTATTTGGGCCCTCTAGACCCCTCTGGTCCTCCCTTGTTCCCCCAGAACCCCTCCGGAGACCTTGGTTGAGCCCCAGGGCTGTCTTCTGGCCCTCCACACCCTGCACAACCTCTCTTGTCCCCTCAGACCACCTCCGCAGGTCTTCCTTGCTCCCTGCTTTTTACTCTTTGCCCATCTAGTGCCCCTAGGACCCCTCTAGTGTCTTCCCGAGTACTCTTTGGGCCTTCCTTGTTTCCCAGAGCTGTCTCTAGGGCCTCCAGCCCCCTTACTACCTGTCTAGTCTCCTCTGAAACATTCCAGATTTCTTCCCTGTTTCCCAGAGTGATTTTGTGGCCATGTAGACTCCTTAGCACCGCTGTAGTCCCCTTGGAATCCCTGTGGAGCCCTTCTTCATGCCCTGGAGCCCTCTGTTAGCCCTCCACACCCTTTAGCAGCCCTCTGTTCTGTTCTGGCCCCCTCCTTTGGCCTTTTCGTTTCCACCCACAGGCCTCTCTTGGCCCTCCAGACACTTAGTACCCCCCTTGTGCACTTGGGACTACTTTTTCAGCCTTCTTCTGTGTCCCAGAGCTGTCTTCTGGCCCTCCACACCCTGCACAACCTCTCTTGTCCCCTCAGACCACCTCCGCAGGTCTTCCTTGCTCCCCGCTTTTTACTTTTTTCCCATATAGTGCCCCTAGGACCCCTCTAGTGTCTTCCTGAGTACTCTTTGGGCCTTCCTTGTTTCCCAGAGCTGTCTCTAGGGCCTCCAGCCCCCTTAGAACCCCTCTAGTCTCCTCTGAAACATTCCAGATTTCTTCCTTCTTTCCCAGAGTGATTATGTGGCCATGTAGCCTCCTTAGCACCCTGGTGGTCGCCTCAGAATCCCTCCGGAGCCCTTCTTCATGCCCTGCAGCCCTCTGTTGGCCCTCCAGCTCCTTCAGCAGCCCTCTGTTCTGCTCTGGCCCCCTCCTTTGGCCTTTTCCTTTCCACCCACAGGCCTCTCTTGGCCCTCCAGACCCTTTAGGACCCTTCCAGTGCACTCTGGACCATCTTTCAGCCTTCTTCTGTGCCCCAGAGCTGTCTTCTGGCCCTCCACACCCTGCACAACCTCTCTTGTCCCCTCAGACCACCTCCGCAGGCCTTCCTTGCTCCCTGCTTTTAACTTTTTGGCCCATCTAGTGCCCCTAGGACCCCTCTAGTGTCTTCCCGACTCCTCTTTGGGCCCTCCTTGGTTCCCAGAGCTGTCTCTTGCACCTCGAGACCCCTTAGGACCCTGCTAGTTCCCTTAGAATCCCTGCGGAGCCCTTCTTCATGCCCTGCAGCCCTCTGTTGGCCCTCCACATCCTTTAGCAGCCCTCTCTTCTGCTCTGGCCCCCTCCTTCGACCTTTTTCTTCCCCTCTGCTCCCCTTAGCACCCGCCTTGTGCACTCGGCACTACTTTTTCAGCTTTCTTCTGTGCCCCAGAGCTGTCTTCTGGCCCTCCACACCCTGCACAACCTCTCTTGTCCCCTCACACCACCTCCGCAGGCCTTCCTTGCTGCCCGCTTTTTAGTTTTGGGGCCATCTAGTGCCCCTAGCACGCCTCTAGTGTGTTCTTGACTTCTCTTTGGGCCTTCCTTGTTTCCCAGAGCTGTCTCTAGGGCCTCCAGCCCCCTTAGAACCCCTCTAGTCTCCTCTGAAACATTCCAGATTTCTTCCTTCTTTCCAAGAGTGATTTTGTGGCCATGTAGACCCCTTAGCACCCCCCTAGTGTGCTCTGGACGACTCTTTCAGTCTTCCTGCTGCCCCAGAGCTGTATCTGGGCCCTCTAGACCCCTTTGGACCTCCCTTGTTCCCCCAGAACCCCTCCGGAGACCTTGGTTGTGCCCCAGAGCTGTCTTCTGGCCCTCCACACCCTGCACAACCTCTCTTGTCCCCTCAGACCACCTCCGCGCGTCTTCCTTGCTCCCTGATTTTTACTTTTTGGGCCATCTAGTGCCCCTAGGACCCCTCTAGTGTCTTCCCGACTCCTCTTTGGGCCTTCCTTGTTTTCCAGAGCTGTCTCTTGCACCTCGAGACCCCTTAGGACTCTGGAAGTCCCCTCAGAATCCCTGCGGAGCCCTTCTTCATGCCCTGCAGCCCTCTGTTGGCCCTCCAGCCCCTTTAGCAGCCCTCTCTTCTGCTCTGGCCCCCTCCTTCGACCTTTTTCTTCCCCTCTGCTCCCCTTAGCACCCGCCTTGTGCACTCGGCACTACTTTTTCAGCTTTCTTCTGTGCCCCAGAGCTGTCTTCTGGCCCTGCACACCCTGCACAACCTCTCTTGTCCCCTCAGACCACCTCCGCAGGACTTCCTTGCTCCCCGCTTTTTACTTTTTGCCCATCTAGTGCCCCTAGCACCCCTCTAGTGTGTTCCCAACTACTCTTTTGGCCTTCCTTGTTTCCCAGAGCTGTCTCTTGGACCTCGAGACTCCTTAGCACCCTGGTAGTCGCCTCAGAATCCCTGTGGAGCCCTTCTTCATGCCCTGCAGTCCTCTGTTGGCCCTCCAGCCCCTTTAGCAGCCCTCTCTTCTGCTCTGGCCCCCTCCTTCAACCTTTTTCTTTCCCTCTGCTCCCCTTAGCACCCCCCTTGTGCACTCGGCACTACTTTTTCAGCTTTCTTCTGTGCCCCAGGGCTGTCTTCTGGCCCTGCACACCCTGCACAACCTCTCTTGTCCCCTCAGACCACCTCCGCAGGTCTTCCTTGCTCCCTGCTTTTTACTCTTTGCCCATCTAGTGGCCCTAGGACCCCTCTAGTGTCTTCCCGAGTACTCTTTGGGCCTTCCTTGTTTCCCAGAGCTGTCTCTAGGGCCTCCAGCCCCCTTAGAACCCCTCTAGTCTCCTCTGAAACATTCCAGATTTCTTCCCTGTTTCCCAGAGTGATTTTGTGGCCATGTAGACCCCTTAGCACCTGCCTAGTGTGCTCTGGACGACTCTTTCAGTCTTCCTGCTGCCCCAGAGCTGTATCTGGGCCCTCTAGACCCCTTTGTACCTCGCTTGTTCCCCCAGAACCCCTCCGGAGACCTTGGTTGTGCCCCAGAGCTGTCTTCTGGCCCTCCACACCCTGCACAACCTCTCTTGTCCCTGCAGACCACCTCCGCAGGTCTTCCTTGCTCCCTGCTTTTTACTTTTTTCCCATCTAGTGCCCCTAGGACCCCTCTAGTGTGTTCTCGACTACTCTTTGGGCCTTCCTTGTTTCCCAGAGCTGTCTCTAGGGCCTCCAGCCCCCTTAGAACCCCTCTAGTCTCCTCTGAAACATTCCAGATTTCTTCCCTGTTTCCCAGAGTGATTTTGTGGCCATGTAGACTCCTTAGCACCGCTGTAGTCCCCTTGGAATCCCTGTGGAGCCCTTCTTCATGCCCTGGAGCCCTCTGTTGGCCCTCCAGCCCCTTTAGCAGCCCTCTCTTCTGCTCTGGCCCCCTCCTTTGACCTTTTTCTTCCCCTCTGCTCCCCTTAGCACCCCCCTTGTGCACTCAGGACTACTTTTTCAGCTTTCTTCTGTGCCCCAGAGCTGTCTTCTGGCCCTCCACACCCTGCACAACCTCTCTTGTCCCCTCAGACCACCTCCGCAGGCCTTCCTTGCTCCCTGCTTTTTACTTTTTGGCCCATCTAGTGCCCCTAGGACCCCTCTAGTGTCTTCCCGACTCCTCTTTGGGCCCTCCTTGTTTCCCAGAGCTGTCTCTTGCACCTCGAGACCCCTTAGGACCCTACTAGTTCCCTCAGAATCCCTGCGGAGCCCTTCTTCGTGACCTGCAGCCCTCTGTTGGCCCTCCAGCCCCTTCAGCAGCCCTCTGTTCTGCTCTGGCCCCCTCCTTTGGCCTTTTTGTTTCCCCCTGCAGGCCTCTCTTGGCCCTCCAGACCCTTTGGGACCCTTCCAGTGCACTCTGGAATATCTTTCAGCCTTCTTTGTGCCCCAGAGCTGTCCTCTGCCCTGCAGCCCCCTTTGGAACCCTCTAGTATCCTCAGAAGCCCTCCAGATGTCTTCCTTGTTCCCCAGAGTCATGTTTTGGTCATGTAGACCCCTTAGCACCCCCCCTAGTGCGCTCTGGACTACTCTTTCCGTCTTCCTGCTGCCCCAGAGCTGTATTTGGGCCCTCTAGACCCCTCTGGTCCTCCCTTGTTCCCCCAGAACCCCTCCGGAGACCTTGGTTGAGCCCCAGGGCTGTCTTCTGGCCCTCCACACCCTGCACAACCTCTCTTGTCCCCTCAGACCACCTCCGCAGGTCTTCCTTGCTCCCTGCTTTTTACTCTTTGCCCATCTAGTGCCCCTAGGACCCCTCTAGTGTCTTCCCGAGTACTCTTTGGGCCTTCCTTGTTTCCCAGAGCTGTCTCTAGGGCCTCCAGCCCCCTTACTACCTGTCTAGTCTCCTCTGAAACATTCCAGATTTCTTCCCTGTTTCCCAGAGTGATTTTGTGGCCATGTAGACTCCTTAGCACCGCTGTAGTCCCCTTGGAATCCCTGTGGAGCCCTTCTTCATGCCCTGGAGCCCTCTGTTAGCCCTCCACACCCTTTAGCAGCCCTCTGTTCTGTTCTGGCCCCCTCCTTTGGCCTTTTCGTTTCCACCCACAGGCCTCTCTTGGCCCTCCAGACACTTAGTACCCCCCTTGTGCACTTGGGACTACTTTTTCAGCCTTCTTCTGTGTCCCAGAGCTGTCTTCTGGCCCTCCACACCCTGCACAACCTCTCTTGTCCCCTCAGACCACCTCCGCAGGCCTTCCTTGCTCCCTGCTTTTTACTTTTTGGCCCATCTAGTGCCCCTAGGACCCCTCTAGTGTGTTCCTGACTCCTCTTAGGGCCTTCCTTGTTTTCCAAAGCTGTCTCTAGGACCACCAGCCCCCTTACTACCTGTCTAGTCTCCTCTGAAACATTCCAGATTTCTTCCCTGTATCCCAGAGTGATTTTGTGGCCATGTAGACTCCTTAACACCGCTGTAGTCCCCTTGGAATCCCTGTGGAGCCCTTCTTCATGCGCTGGAGCCCTCTGTTGGCCCTGCACCCCTTTAGCAGCCCTCTGTTCTGCTCTGGCCCCCTCCTTCGACCTTTTTCTTCCCCTCTGCTCCCCTTAGCACCCACCTTGTACACTTGGCACTACTTTTTCAGCTTTCTTCTGTGCCCCAGAGCTGTCTTCTGGCCCTCCACACCCTGCACTACCTCTTTTGTCCCCTCAGAACACATCTGCAGGTGTTCCTTGCTCCCCTGTTTTTACTTTTTGGCCCATCTAGTGCCCCTAGGACCCCTCTAGTGTGTTCCTGACTACTCTTTGGGCCTTCCTTTTTTCCCAGAGCTGTTTATAGGACCTCCAGCCCCCTTAGAAAGCCTCTAGTCTCCTCTGAAACATTCCAGATTTCTTCCTTCTTTCCCAGAGTGATTATGTGGCCATGTAGCCTCCTTAGCACCCTGGTGGTCGCCTCAGAATCCCTCCGGAGCCCTTCTTCATGCCCTGCAGCCCTCTGTTGGCCCTCCAGCTCCTTCAGCAGCCCTCTGTTCTGCTCTGGCCCCCTCCTTTGGCCTTTTCCTTTCCACCCACAGGCCTCTCTTGGCCCTCCAGACCCTTTAGGACCCTTCCAGTGCACTCTGGACCATCTTTCAGCCTTCTTCTGTGCCCCAGAGCTGTCTTCTGGCCCTCCACACCCTGCACAACCTCTCTTGTCCCCTCAGACCACCTCCGCGCGTCTTCCTTGCTCCCTGCTTTTAACTTTTTGGCCCATCTAGTGCCCCTAGGACCCCTCTAGTGTCTTCCCGACTCCTCTTTGGGCCCTCCTTGGTTCCCAGAGCTGTCTCTTGCACCTCGAGACCCCTTAGGACCCTGCTAGTTCCCTTAGAATCCCTGTGGAGCCCTTCTTCATGCCCTGCAGCCCTCTGTTGGCCCTCCACATCCTTTAGCAGCCCTCTCTTCTGCTCTGGCCCCCTCCTTCGACCTTTTTCTTCCCCTCTGCTCCCCTTAGCACCCGCCTTGTGCACTCGGCACTACTTTTTCAGCTTTCTTCTGTGCCCCAGAGCTGTCTTCTGGCCCTCCACACCCTGCACAACCTCTCTTGTCCCCTCACACCACCTCCGCAGGCCTTCCTTGCTGCCCGCTTTTTAGTTTTGGGGCCATCTAGTGCCCCTAGCACGCCTCTAGTGTGTTCTTGACTTCTCTTTGGGCCTTCCTTGTTTCCCAGAGCTGTCTCTAGGGCCTCCAGCCCCCTTAGAACCCCTCTAGTCTCCTCTGAAACATTCCAGATTTCTTCCTTCTTTCCAAGAGTGATTTTGTGGCCATGTAGACCCCTTAGCACCCCCCTAGTGTGCTCTGGACGACTCTTTCAGTCTTCCTGCTGCCCCAGAGCTGTATCTGGGCCCTCTAGACCCCTTTGGACCTCCCTTGTTCCCCCAGAACCCCTCCGGAGACCTTGGTTGTGCCCCAGAGCTGTCTTCTGGCCCTCCACACCCTGCACAACCTCTCTTGTCCCCTCAGACCACCTCCGCGCGTCTTCCTTGCTCCCTGATTTTTACTTTTTGGGCCATCTAGTGCCCCTAGGACCCCTCTAGTGTCTTCCCGACTCCTCTTTGGGCCTTCCTTGTTTTCCAGAGCTGTCTCTTGCACCTCGAGACCCCTTAGGACTCTGGGAGTCCCCTCAGAATCCCTGCGGAGCCCTTCTTCATGCCCTGCAGCCCTCTGTTGGTCCTCCAGCCCCTTTAGCAGCCCTCTCTTCTGCTCTGGCCCCCTCCTTCGACCTTTTTCTTCCCCTCTGCTCCCCTTAGCACCCGCCTTGTGCACTCGGCACTACTTTTTCAGCTTTCTTCTGTGCCCCAGAGCTGTCTTCTGGCCCTGCACACCCTGCACAACCTCTCTTGTCCCCTCAGACCACCTCCGCAGGACTTCCTTGCTCCCCGCTTTTTACTTTTTGCCCATCTAGTGCCCCTAGCACCCCTCTAGTGTGTTCCCAACTACTCTTTTGGCCTTCCTTGTTTCCCAGAGCTGTCTCTTGGACCTCGAGACTCCTTAGCATCCTGGTAGTCGCCTCAGAATCCCTGTGGAGCCCTTCTTCATGCCCTGCAGTCCTCTGTTGGCCCTCCAGCCCCTTTAGCAGCCCTCTCTTCTGCTCTGGCCCCCTCCTTCGACCTTTTTCTTTCCCTCTGCTCCCCTTAGCACCCCCCTTGTGCACTCGGCACTACTTTTTCAGCTTTCTTCTGTGCCCCAGGGCTGTCTTCTGGCCCTGCACACCCTGCACAACCTCTCTTGTCCCCTCACACCACCTCCGCAGGTCTTCCTTGCTCCCTGCTTTTTACTCTTTGCCCATCTAGTGGCCCTAGGACCCCTCTAGTGTCTTCCCGAGTACTCTTTGGGCCTTCCTTGTTTCCCAGAGCTGTCTCTAGGGCCTCCAGCCCCCTTAGAACCCCTCTAGTCTCCTCTGAAACATTCCAGATTTCTTCCCTGTTTCCCAGAGTGATTTTGTGGCCATGTAGACCCCTTAGCACCTGCCTAGTGTGCTCTGGACGACTCTTTCAGTCTTCCTGCTGCCCCAGAGCTGTATCTGGGCCCTCTAGACCCCTTTGGACCTCGCTTGTTCCCCCAGAACCCCTCCGGAGACCTTGGTTGTGCCCCAGAGCTGTCTTCTGGCCCTCCACACCCTGCACAACCTCTCTTGTCCCTGCAGACCACCTCCGCAGGTCTTCCTTGCTCCCTGCTTTTTACTTTTTTCCCATCTAGTGCCCCTAGGACCCCTCTAGTGTGTTCTCGACTACTCTTTGGGCCTTCCTTGTTTCCCAGAGCTGTCTCTAGGGCCTCCAGCCCCCTTAGAACCCCTCTAGTCTCCTCTGAAACATTCCAGATTTCTTCCCTGTTTCCCAGAGTGATTTTGTGGCCATGTAGACTCCTTAGCACCGCTGTAGTCCCCTTGGAATCCCTGTGGAGCCCTTCTTCATGCCCTGGAGCCCTCTGTTGGCCCTCCAGCCCCTTTAGCAGCCCTCTCTTCTGCTCTGGCCCCCTCCTTTGACCTTTTTCTTCCCCTCTGCTCCCCTTAGCACCCCCCTTGTGCACTCAGGACTACTTTTTCAGCTTTCTTCTGTGCCCCAGAGCTGTCTTCTGGCCCTCCACACCCTGCACAACCTCTCTTGTCCCCTCACACCACCTCCGCAGGCCTTCCTTGCTCCCTGCTTTTTACTTTTTGGCCCATCTAGTGCCCCTAGGACCCCTCTAGTGTCTTCCCGACTCCTCTTTGGGCCCTCCTTGTTTCCCAGAGCTGTCTCTTGCACCTCGAGACCCCCTGGACCCTACTAGTTCCCTCAGAATCCCTGCGGAGCCCTTCTTCGTGACCTGCAGCCCTCTGTTGGCCCTCCAGCCCCTTCAGCAGCCCTCTGTTCTGCTCTGGCCCCCTCCTTTGGCCTTTTTGTTTCCCCCTGCAGGCCTCTCTTGGCCCTCCAGACCCTTTGGGACCCTTCCAGTGCACTCTGGAATATCTTTCAGCCTTCTTTGTGCCCCAGAGCTGTCCTCTGCCCTGCAGCCCCCTTTGGAACCCTCTAGTCTCCTCAGAAGCCCTCCAGATGTCTTCCTTGTTCCCCAGAGTCATGTTTTGGTCATGTAGACCCCTTAGCACCCCCCCTAGTGTGCTCTGGACGACTCTTTCCGTCTTCCTGCTGCCCCCAGAGCTGTATTTGGGCCCTCTAGACCCCTTTGGACCTCCCTTGTTCCCCCAGAACCCCTCCGGAGACCTTGGTTGTACCCCAGAGCTGTCTTCTGGCCCTCCACACCCTGCACAACCTCTCTTGTCCCCTCACACCACCTCCACAGGCCTTCCTTGCTCCCCGCTTTTTACTTTTTGGCCCATCTAGTGCCCCTAGGACCCCTCTAGTGTCTTCCCGACTCCTCTTTGGGCCCTCCTTGTTTCCCAGAGCTGTCTCTTGCACCTCGAGACCCCTTAGGACCCTGCTAGTTCCCTTAGAATCCCTGTGGAGCCCTTCTTCATGCCCTGGAGCCCTCTGTTGGCCCTCCACATCCTTTAGCAGCCCTCTGTTCTGCTCTGGCCCCCTCCTTCGACCTTTTTCTTTCCCCCTGCAGGCCTATCTTGGCCCTCCAGACCCTTCAGGACCCTTCCAGTGCACTCTGGACCATCTTTCAGCCTTCTTCTGTGCCCCAGAGCTGTCTTCTGGCCCTCCACACCCTGCACAACCTCTCTTGTCCCCTCACACCACCTCCGCAGGCCTTCCTTGCTCCCTGCTTTTTACTCTTTGCCCATCTAGTGCCCCTAGGACCCCTCTAGTGTCTTCCCGAGTACTCTTTGGGCCTTCCTTGTTTCCCAGAGCTGTCTCTAGGGCCTCCAGCCCCCTTAGAACCCCTCTAGTCTCCTCTGAAACATTCCAGATTTCTTCCCTGTTTCCCAGAGTGATTTTGTGGCCATGTAGACTCCTTAGCACCGCTGTAGTCCCCTTGGAATCCCTGTGGAGCCCTTCTTCATGCCCTGCAGCCCTCTGTTGGCCTTCCAGCCCCTTCAGCAGCCCTCTGTTCTGCTCTGGCCCCCTCCTTTGGCCTTTTTGTTTCCCCCTGAAGGCCTCTCTTGGCCCTCTGCACCCCTTAGCACCCCCCTTGTGCACTCAGGACTACTTTTTCAGCTTTCTTCTGTGCCCCAGAGCTGTCTTCTGGCCCTCCACACCCTGCACAACCTCTCTTGTCCCCTCAGACCACCTCCGCAGGTCTTCCTTGCTCCCTGCTTTTTACTCTTTGCCCATCTAGTGGCCCTAGGACCCCTCTAGTGTCTTCCCGAGTGCTCTTTGGGCCTTCCTTGTTTCCCAGAGCTGTCTCTAGGGCCTCCAGCCCCCTTAGAACCCCTCTAGTCTCCTCTGAAACATTCCAGATTTCTTCCTTCTTTCCCAGAGTGATTTTGTGGCCATGTAGACCCCTTAGCACCCCCCTAGTGTGCTCTGGACGACTCTTTCAGTCTTCCTGCTGCCCCAGAGCTGTATCTGGGCCCTCTAGACCCCTTTGGACCTCCCTTGTTCCCCCAGAACCCCTCCGGAGACCTTGGTTGTGCCCCAGAGCTGTCTTCTGGCCCTCCACACCCTGCACAACCTCTCTTGTCCCCTCAGACCACCTCCGCGCGTCTTCCTTGCTCCCTGCTTTTTACTTTTTGGGCCATCTAGTGCCCCTAGGACCCCTCTAGTGTCTTCCCGACTCCTCTTTGGGCCTTCCTTGTTTTCCAGAGCTGTCTCTTGCACCTCGAGACCCCTTAGGACTCTGGGAGTCCCCTCAGAATCCCTGCGGAGCCCTTCTTCATGCCCTGCAGCCCTCTGTTGGCCCTCCAGCCCCTTTAGCAGCCCTCTCTTCTGCTCTGGCCCCCTCCTTCGACCTTTTTCTTCCCCTCTGCTCCCCTTAGCACCCGCCTTGTGCACTCGGCACTACTTTTTCAGCTTTCTTCTGTGCCCCAGAGCTGTCTTCTGGCCCTGCACACCCTGCACAACCTCTCTTGTCCCCTCAGACCACCTCCGCAGGCCTTCCTTGCTCCCCGCTTTTTACTTTTTGCCCATCTAGTGCCCCTAGGACCCCTCTAGTGTCTTCCCGAGTACTCTTTGGGCCTTCCTTGTTTCCCAGAGCTGTCTCTAGGGCCTCCAGCCCCCTTACTACCTGTCTAGTCTCCTCTGAAACATTCCAGATTTCTTCCCTGTTTCCCAGAGTGATTTTGTGGCCATGTAGACTCCTTAGCACCGCTGTAGTCCCCTTGGAGTCCCTGTGGAGCCCTTCTTCATGCCCTGGAGCCCTCTGTTAGCCCTCCACACCCTTTAGCAGCCCTCTGTTCTGTTCTGGCCCCCTCCTTTGGCCTTTTCGTTTCCACCCACAGGCCTCTCTTGGCCCTCCAGACACTTAGTACCCCCCTTGTGCACTTGGGACTACTTTTTCAGCCTTCTTCTGTGTCCCAGAGCTGTCTTCTGGCCCTCCACACCCTGCACAACCTCTCTTGTCCCCTCAGACCACCTCCGCAGGCCTTCCTTGCTCCCTGCTTTTTACTTTTTGGCCCATCTAGTGCCCCTAGGACCCCTCTAGTGTGTTCCTGACTCCTCTTAGGGCCTTCCTTGTTTTCCAAAGCTGTCTCTAGGACCACCAGCCCCCTTACTACCTGTCTAGTCTCCTCTGAAACATTCCAGATTTCTTCCCTGTATCCCAGAGTGATTTTGTGGCCATGTAGACTCCTTAGCACCGCTGTAGTCCCCTTGGAATCCCTGTGGAGCCCTTCTTCATGCCCTGGAGCCCTCTGTTGGCCCTGCACCCCTTTAGCAGCCCTCTCTTCTGCTCTGGCCCCCTCCTTCGACCTTTTTCTTCCCCTCTGCTCCCCTTAGCACCCACCTTGTACACTTGGCACTACTTTTTCAGCTTTCTTCTGTGCCCCAGAGCTGTCTTCTGGCCCTCCACACCCTGCACTACCTCTTTTGTCCCCTCAGAACACATCTGCAGGTGTTCCTTGCTCCCCTGTTTTTACTTTTTGGCCCATCTAGTGCCCCTAGGACCCCTCTAGTGTGTTCCCGACTACTCTTTGGGCCTTCCTTTTTTCCCAGAGCTGTTTATAGGACCTCCAGCCCCCTTAGAAAGCCTCTAGTCTCCTCTGAAACATTCCAGATTTCTTCCTTCTTTCCCAGAGTGATTATGTGGCCATGTAGCCTCCTTAGCACCCTGGTGGTCGCCTCAGAATCCCTCCGGAGCCCTTCTTCATGCCCTGCAGCCCTCTGTTGGCCCTCCAGCTCCTTCAGCAGCCCTCTGTTCTGCTCTGGCCCCCTCCTTTGGCCTTTTCCTTTCCACCCACAGGCCTCTCTTGGCCCTCCAGACCCTTTAGGACCCTTCCAGTGCACTCTGGACCATCTTTCAGCCTTCTTCTGTGCCCCAGAGCTGTCTTCTGGCCCTCCACACCCTGCACAACCTCTCTTGTCCCCTCAGACCACCTCCGCAGGCCTTCCTTGCTCCCTGCTTTTTACTTTTTGCCCATCTAGTGCCCCTAGGACCCCTCTGGTGTGTTCTCGACTACTCTTTGGGCCTTCCTTGTTTCCCAGAGCTGTCTCTAGGGCCTCCAGCCCCCTTAGAACCCCTCTAGTCTCCTCTGAAACATTCCAGATTTCTTCCCTGTTTCCCAGAGTGATTTTGTGGCCATGTAGACCCCTTAGCACCTGCCTAGTGTGCTCTGGACGACTCTTTCAGTCTTCCTGCTGCCCCAGAGCTGTATCTGGGCCCTCTAGACCCCTTTGGACCTCGCTTGTTCCCCCAGAACCCCTCCGGAGACCTTGGTTGTGCCCCAGAGCTGTCTTCTGGCCCTCCACACCCTGCACAACCTCTCTTGTCCCTGCAGACCACCTCCGCAGGTCTTCCTTGCTCCCTGCTTTTTACTTTTTGCCCATCTAGTGCCCCTAGGACCCCTCTAGTGTGTTCTCGACTACTCTTTGGGCCTTCCTTGTTTCCCAGAGCTGTCTCTAGGGCCTCCAGCCCCCTTAGAACCCCTCTAGTCTCCTCTGAAACATTCCAGATTTCTTCCCTGTTTCCCAGAGTGATTTTGTGGCCATGTAGACTCCTTAGCACCGCTGTAGTCCCCTTGGAATCCCTGTGGAGCCCTTCTTCATGCCCTGCAGCCCTCTGTTGGCCTTCCAGCCCCTTCAGCAGCCCTCTCTTCTGCTCTGGCCCCCTCCTTTGGCCTTTTTGTTTCCCCCTGCAGGCCTCTCTTGGCCCTCCAGACCCTTTGGGACCCTTCCAGTGCACTCTGGAATATCTTTCAGCCTTCTTTGTGCCCCAGAGCTGTCCTCTGCCCTGCAGCCCCCTTTGGAACCCTCTAGTCTCCTCAGAAGCCCTCCAGATGTCTTCCTTGTTCCCCAGAGTCATGTTTTGGTCATGTAGACCCCTTAGCACCCCCCCTAGTGCGCTCTGGACTACTCTTTCCGTCTTCCTGCTGCCCCCGAGCTGTATTTGGGCCCTCTAGACCCCTTTGGACCTCCCTTGTTCCCCCAGAACCCCTCCGGAGACCTTGGTTGTGCCCCAGAGCTGTCTTCTGGCCCTCCACACCCTGCACAACCTCTCTTGTCCCCTCACACCACCTCCGCAGGCCTTCCTTGCTCCCTGCTTTTTACTTTTTGGCCCATCTAGTGCCCCTAGGACCCCTCTAGTGTGTTCCCGACTACTCTTTGGGCCTTCCTTTTTTCCCAGAGCTGTCTCTTGGAGCTCTCGCCCCCTTCGAACCCCTCTAGTCTCCTCTGAAACATTCCAGATTTCTTCCTTCTTTCCCAGAGTGATTTTGTGGCCATGTAGACCCCTTAGCACCCCCCTAGTGTGCTCTGGACGACTCTTTCAGTCTTCCTGCTGCCCCAGAGCTGTATCTGGGCCCTCTAGACCCCTTTGGACCTCCCTTGTTCCCCCAGAACCCCTCCGGAGACCTTGGTTGTGCCCCAGTGTTGTCTTCTGGCCCTCCACACCCTGCACAACCTCTCTTGTCCCCTCAGACCACCTCCGCAGGCCTTCCTTGCTCCCTGCTTTTTACTTTTTGGCCCATCTAGTGCCCCTAGGACCCCTCTAGTGTGTTCCTGACTCCTCTTAGGGCCTTCCTTGTTTTCCAAAGCTGTCTCTAGGACCACCAGCCCCCTTACTACCTGTCTAGTCTCCTCTGAAACATTCCAGATTTCTTCCCTGTATCCCAGAGTGATTTTGTGGCCATGTAGACTCCTTAACACCGCTGTAGTCCCCTTGGAATCCCTGTGGAGCCCTTCTTCATGCGCTGGAGCCCTCTGTTGGCCCTCCAGCCCCTTTAGCAGCCCTCTCTTCTGCTCTGGCCCCCTCCTTTGACCTTTTTCTTCCCCTCTGCTCCCCTTAGCACCCCCCTTGTGCACTCAGGACTACTTTTTCAGCTTTCTTCTGTGCCCCAGAGCTGTCTTCTGGCCCTCCACACCCTGCACAACCTCTCTTGTCCCCTCAGACCACCTCCGCAGGCCTTCCTTGCTCCCCGCTTTTTACTTTTTGGCCCATCTAGTGCCCCTAGGACCCCTCTAGTGTCTTCCCGACTCCTCTTCGGGCCCTCCTTGGTTCCCAGAGCTGTCTCTTGCACCTCGAGACCCCTTAGGACCCTACTAGTTCCCTCAGAATCCCTGCGGAGCCCTTCTTCATGCCCTGGAGCCCTCTGTTGGCCCTCCACATCCTTTAGCAGCCCTCTGTTCTGCTCTGGCCCCCTCCTTCGACCTTTTTCTTTCCCCCTGCAGGCCTCTCTTGGCCCTCCAGACCCTTTAGGACCCTTCCAGTGCACTCTGGACCATCTTTCAGCCTTCTTCTGTGCCCCAGAGCTGTCTTCTGGCCCTCCACACCCTGCACAACCTCTCTTGTCCCCTCAGACCACCTCCGCAGGTCTTCCTTGCTCCCTGCTTTTTACTCTTTGCCCATCTAGTGCCCCTAGGACCCCTCTAGTGTCTTCCCGAGTACTCTTTGGGCCTTCCTTGTTTCCCAGAGCTGTCTCTAGGGCCTCCAGCCCCCTTAGAACCCCTCTAGTCTCCTCTGAAACATTCCAGATTTCTTCCTTCTTTCCCAGAGTGATTTTGTGGCCATGTAGACCCCTTAGCACCTGCCTAGTGTGCTCTGGACGACTCTTTCAGTCTTCCTGCCGCCCCAGAGCTGTATCTGGGCCCTCTAGACCCCTTTGTACCTCGCTTGTTCCCCCAGAAGCCCTCCGGAGACCTTGGTTGTGCCCCAGAGCTGTCTTCTGGCCCTCCACACCCTGCACAACCTCTCTTGTCCCCTCAGACCACCTCCGCAGGTCTTCCTTGCTCCCTGCTTTTTACTCTTTGCCCATCTAGTGCCCCTAGGACCCCTCTAGTGTCTTCCCGAGTACTCTTTGGGCCTTCCTTGTTTCCCAGAGCTGTCTCTAGGGCCTCCAGCCCCCTTAGAACCCCTCTAGTCTCCTCTGAAACATTCCAGATTTCTTCCCTGTTTCCCAGAGTGATTTTGTGGCCATGTAGACTCCTTAGCACCGCTGTAGTCCCCTTGGAATCCCTGTGGAGCCCTTCTTCATGCCCTGCAGCCCTCTGTTGGCCTTCCAGCCCCTTCAGCAGCCCTCTGTTCTGCTCTGGCCCCCTCCTTTGGCCTTTTTGTTTCCCCCTGAAGGCCTCTCTTGGCCCTCTGCACCCCTTAGCACCCCCCTTGTGCACTCAGGACTACTTTTTCAGCTTTCTTCTGTGCCCCAGAGCTGTCTTCTGGCCCTCCACACCCTGCACAACCTCTCTTGTCCCCTCAGACCACCTCCGCAGGCCTTCCTTGCTCCCTGCTTTTTACTTTTTGGCCCATCTAGTGCCCCTAGAACCCCTCTAGTGTGTTCCCGACTCCTCCTTGGGCCCTCCTTGTTTCCCAGAGCTGTCTCTTGCACCTCGAGACCCCTTAGGACCCTACTAGTTCCCTCAGAATCCTTGCGGAGCCCTTCTTCGTGCCCTGCAGCCCTCTGTTGGCCCTCCACATCCTTTAGCAGCCCTCTGTTCTGCTCTGGCCCCCTCCTTTGGCCTTTTAGTTTCCACCCACAGGCCTCTCTTGGCTGTCTCGACCCCTTAGGACCACTCCAGTCCCCTTGGAACCCTTCTGAAGGCCTCTGTCATGCCCCAACGCTGTCTTGTAGCCCTTGAGTCCCCTTCGGACCCATCTAGTCCGCTCAGAACCCCTCCGAGGTCTTTGTTGTGTCCCGGAGCCCTCTTTTGACCCTCCGCTTCCCATAGGACCCCTCCTGTGCCCTCAGAGCAACTTCGCAGGTCTTTCTTGTTATCCTGATTCGATTTCTTGGCCATCTAGTCCCCTTCAGACCCCTCGTGTTCCCCCAGAACCCCTCCGGAGACCTTGGTTGAGCCCCAGGGCTGTCTTCTGGCCCTCCACACCCTGCACAACCTCTCTTGTCCCCTCAGACCACCTCCACAGGCCTTCCTTGCTCCCTGCTTTTTACTTTTTGGCCCATCTAGTGCCCCTAGGACCCCTCTAGTGTGTTCCCGACTACTCTTTGGGCCTTCCTTTTTTCCCAGAGCTGTTTATAGGACCTCCAGCCCCCTTAGAAAGCCTCTAGTCTCCTCTGAAACATTCCAGATTTCTTCCTTCTTTCCCAGAGTGATTATGTGGCCATGTAGCCTCCTTAGCACCCTGGTGGTCGCCTCAGAATCCCTCCGGAGCCCTTCTTCATGCCCTGCAGCCCTCTGTTGGCCCTCCAGCTCCTTCAGCAGCCCTCTGTTCTGCTCTGGCCCCCTCCTTTGGCCTTTTCCTTTCCACCCACAGGCCTCTCTTGGCCCTCCAGACCCTTTAGGACCCTTCCAGTGCACTCTGGACCATCTTTCAGCCTTCTTCTGTGCCCCAGAGCTGTCTTCTGGCCCTCCACACCCTGCACAACCTCTCTTGTCCCCTCAGACCACCTCCGCAGGCCTTCCTTGCTCCCTGCTTTTTACTTTTTGGCCCATCTAGTGCCCCTAGGACCCCTCTAGTGTCTTCCCGACTCCTCTTTGGGCCCTCCTTGGTTCCCAGAGCTGTCTCTTGCACCTCGAGACCCCTTAGGACCCTGCTAGTTCCCTTAGAATCCCTGTGGAGCCCTTCTTCATGCCCTGCAGCCCTCTGTTGGCCCTCCACATCCTTTAGCAGCCCTCTCTTCTGCTCTGGCCCCCTCCTTCGACCTTTTTCTTTCCCTCTGCTCCCCTTAGCACCCGCCTTGTGCACTCGGCACTACTTTTTCAGCTTTCTTCTGTGCCCCAGAGCTGTCTTCTGGCCCTCCACACCCTGCACAACCTCTCTTGTCCCCTCAGACCACCTCCGCAGGTCTTCCTTGCTCCCTGCTTTTTACTTTTTGCCCATCTAGTGCCCCTAGGACCCCTCTAGTGTCTTCCCGAGTGCTCTTTGGGCCTTCCTTGTTTCCCAGAGCTGTCTCTAGGGCCTCCAGCCCCCTTACTACCTGTCTAGTCTCCTCTGAAACATTCCAGATTTCTTCCCTGTTTCCCAGAGTGATTTTGTGGCCATGTAGACTCCTTAGCACCGCTGTAGTCCCCTTGGAGTCCCTGTGGAGCCCTTCTTCATGCCCTGGAGCCCTCTGTTAGCCCTCCACACCCTTTAGCAGCCCTCTGTTCTGTTCTGGCCCCCTCCTTTGGCCTTTTCGTTTCCACCCACAGGCCTCTCTTGGCCCTCCAGACACTTAGTACCCCCCTTGTGCACTTGGGACTACTTTTTCAGCCTTCTTCTGTGTCCCAGAGCTGTCTTCTGGCCCTCCACACCCTGCACAACCTCTCTTGTCCCCTCAGACCACCTCCGCAGGCCTTCCTTGCTCCCTGCTTTTTACTTTTTGGCCCATCTAGTGCCCCTAGGACCCCTCTAGTGTGTTCCTGACTCCTCTTAGGGCCTTCCTTGTTTTCCAAAGCTGTCTCTAGGACCACCAGCCCCCTTACTACCTGTCTAGTCTCCTCTGAAACATTCCAGATTTCTTCCCTGTATCCCAGAGTGATTTTGTGGCCATGTAGACTCCTTAGCACCGCTGTAGTCCCCTTGGAATCCCTGTGGAGCCCTTCTTCATGCCCTGGAGCCCTCTGTTGGCCCTGCACCCCTTTAGCAGCCCTCTCTTCTGCTCTGGCCCCCTCCTTCGACCTTTTTCTTCCCCTCTGCTCCCCTTAGCACCCACCTTGTACACTTGGCACTACTTTTTCAGCTTTCTTCTGTGCCCCAGAGCTGTCTTCTGGCCCTCCACACCCTGCACTACCTCTTTTGTCCCCTCAGAACACATCTGCAGGTGTTCCTTGCTCCCCTGTTTTTACTTTTTGGCCCATCTAGTGCCCCTAGGACCCCTCTAGTGTGTTCCCGACTACTCTTTGGGCCTTCCTTTTTTCCCAGAGCTGTTTATAGGACCTCCAGCCCCCTTAGAAAGCCTCTAGTCTCCTCTGAAACATTCCAGATTTCTTCCTTCTTTCCCAGAGTGATTATGTGGCCATGTAGCCTCCTTAGCACCCTGGTGGTCGCCTCAGAATCCCTCCGGAGCCCTTCTTCATGCCCTGCAGCCCTCTGTTGGCCCTCCAGCTCCTTCAGCAGCCCTCTGTTCTGCTCTGGCCCCCTCCTTTGGCCTTTTCCTTTCCACCCACAGGCCTCTCTTGGCCCTCCAGACCCTTTAGGACCCTTCCAGTGCACTCTGGACCATCTTTCAGCCTTCTTCTGTGCCCCAGAGCTGTCTTCTGGCCCTCCACACCCTGCACAACCTCTCTTGTCCCCTCAGACCACCTCCGCAGGCCTTCCTTGCTCCCTGCTTTTTACTTTTTGCCCATCTAGTGCCCCTAGGACCCCTCTGGTGTGTTCTCGACTACTCTTTGGGCCTTCCTTGTTTCCCAGAGCTGTCTCTAGGGCCTCCAGCCCCCTTAGAACCCCTCTAGTCTCCTCTGAAACATTCCAGATTTCTTCCCTGTTTCCCAGAGTGATTTTGTGGCCATGTAGACCCCTTAGCACCTGCCTAGTGTGCTCTGGACGACTCTTTCAGTCTTCCTGCTGCCCCAGAGCTGTATCTGGGCCCTCTAGACCCCTTTGGACCTCGCTTGTTCCCCCAGAACCCCTCCGGAGACCTTGGTTGTGCCCCAGAGCTGTCTTCTGGCCCTCCACACCCTGCACAACCTCTCTTGTCCCTGCAGACCACCTCCGCAGGTCTTCCTTGCTCCCTGCTTTTTACTTTTTGCCCATCTAGTGCCCCTAGGACCCCTCTAGTGTGTTCTCGACTACTCTTTGGGCCTTCCTTGTTTCCCAGAGCTGTCTCTAGGGCCTCCAGCCCCCTTAGAACCCCTCTAGTCTCCTCTGAAACATTCCAGATTTCTTCCCTGTTTCCCAGAGTGATTTTGTGGCCATGTAGACTCCTTAGCACCGCTGTAGTCCCCTTGGAATCCCTGTGGAGCCCTTCTTCATGCCCTGCAGCCCTCTGTTGGCCTTCCAGCCCCTTCAGCAGCCCTCTCTTCTGCTCTGGCCCCCTCCTTTGGCCTTTTTGTTTCCCCCTGCAGGCCTCTCTTGGCCCTCCAGACCCTTTGGGACCCTTCCAGTGCACTCTGGAATATCTTTCAGCCTTCTTTGTGCCCCAGAGCTGTCCTCTGCCCTGCAGCCCCCTTTGGAACCCTCTAGTCTCCTCAGAAGCCCTCCAGATGTCTTCCTTGTTCCCCAGAGTCATGTTTTGGTCATGTAGACCCCTTAGCACCCCCCCTAGTGCGCTCTGGACTACTCTTTCCGTCTTCCTGCTGCCCCCGAGCTGTATTTGGGCCCTCTAGACCCCTTTGGACCTCCCTTGTTCCCCCAGAACCCCTCCGGAGACCTTGGTTGTGCCCCAGAGCTGTCTTCTGGCCCTCCACACCCTGCACAACCTCTCTTGTCCCCTCACACCACCTCCGCAGGCCTTCCTTGCTCCCTGCTTTTTACTTTTTGGCCCATCTAGTGCCCCTAGGACCCCTCTAGTGTGTTCCCGACTACTCTTTGGGCCTTCCTTTTTTCCCAGAGCTGTCTCTTGGAGCTCTCGCCCCCTTCGAACCCCTCTAGTCTCCTCTGAAACATTCCAGATTTCTTCCTTCTTTCCCAGAGTGATTTTGTGGCCATGTAGACCCCTTAGCACCCCCCTAGTGTGCTCTGGACGACTCTTTCAGTCTTCCTGCTGCCCCAGAGCTGTATCTGGGCCCTCTAGACCCCTTTGGACCTCCCTTGTTCCCCCAGAACCCCTCCGGAGACCTTGGTTGTGCCCCAGTGTTGTCTTCTGGCCCTCCACACCCTGCACAACCTCTCTTGTCCCCTCAGACCACCTCCGCAGGCCTTCCTTGCTCCCTGCTTTTTACTTTTTGGCCCATCTAGTGCCCCTAGGACCCCTCTAGTGTGTTCCTGACTCCTCTTAGGGCCTTCCTTGTTTTCCAAAGCTGTCTCTAGGACCACCAGCCCCCTTACTACCTGTCTAGTCTCCTCTGAAACATTCCAGATTTCTTCCCTGTATCCCAGAGTGATTTTGTGGCCATGTAGACTCCTTAGCACCGCTGTAGTCCCCTTGGAATCCCTGTGGAGCCCTTCTTCATGCCCTGGAGCCCTCTGTTGGCCCTCCAGCCCCTTTAGCAGCCCTCTGTTCTGCTCTGGCCCCCTCCTTTGACCTTTTTCTTCCCCTCTGCTCCCCTTAGCACCCCCCTTGTGCACTCAGGACTACTTTTTCAGCTTTCTTCTGTGCCCCAGAGCTGTCTTCTGGCCCTGCACACCCTGCACAACCTCTCTTGTCCCCTCAGACCACCTCCGCAGGCCTTCCTTGCTCCCCGCTTTTTACTTTTTGGCCCATCTAGTGCCCCTAGGACCCCTCTAGTGTCTTCCCGACTCCTCTTCGGGCCCTCCTTGGTTCCCAGAGCTGTCTCTTGCACCTCGAGACCCCTTAGGACCCTACTAGTTCCCTCAGAATCCCTGCGGAGCCCTTCTTCATGCCCTGGAGCCCTCTGTTGGCCCTCCACATCCTTTAGCAGCCCTCTGTTCTGCTCTGGCCCCCTCCTTCGACCTTTTTCTTTCCCCCTGCAGGCCTCTCTTGGCCCTCCAGACCCTTTAGGACCCTTCCAGTGCACTCTGGACCATCTTTCAGCCTTCTTCTGTGCCCCAGAGCTGTCTTCTGGCCCTCCACACCCTGCACAACCTCTCTTGTCCCCTCAGACCACCTCCGCAGGTCTTCCTTGCTCCCTGCTTTTTACTCTTTGCCCATCTAGTGCCCCTAGGACCCCTCTAGTGTCTTCCCGAGTACTCTTTGGGCCTTCCTTGTTTCCCAGAGCTGTCTCTAGGGCCTCCAGCCCCCTTAGAACCCCTCTAGTCTCCTCTGAAACATTCCAGATTTCTTCCTTCTTTCCCAGAGTGATTTTGTGGCCATGTAGACCCCTTAGCACCTGCCTAGTGTGCTCTGGACGACTCTTTCAGTCTTCCTGCCGCCCCAGAGCTGTATCTGGGCCCTCTAGACCCCTTTGTACCTCGCTTGTTCCCCCAGAAGCCCTCCGGAGACCTTGGTTGTGCCCCAGAGCTGTCTTCTGGCCCTCCACACCCTGCACAACCTCTCTTGTCCCCTCAGACCACCTCCGCAGGTCTTCCTTGCTCCCTGCTTTTTACTCTTTGCCCATCTAGTGCCCCTAGGACCCCTCTAGTGTCTTCCCGAGTACTCTTTGGGCCTTCCTTGTTTCCCAGAGCTGTCTCTAGGGCCTCCAGCCCCCTTAGAACCCCTCTAGTCTCCTCTGAAACATTCCAGATTTCTTCCCTGTTTCCCAGAGTGATTTTGTGGCCATGTAGACTCCTTAGCACCGCTGTAGTCCCCTTGGAATCCCTGTGGAGCCCTTCTTCATGCCCTGCAGCCCTCTGTTGGCCTTCCAGCCCCTTCAGCAGCCCTCTGTTCTGCTCTGGCCCCCTCCTTTGGCCTTTTTGTTTCCCCCTGAAGGCCTCTCTTGGCCCTCTGCACCCCTTAGCACCCCCCTTGTGCACTCAGGACTACTTTTTCAGCTTTCTTCTGTGCCCCAGAGCTGTCTTCTGGCCCTCCACACCCTGCACAACCTCTCTTGTCCCCTCAGACCACCTCCGCAGGCCTTCCTTGCTCCCTGCTTTTTACTTTTTGGCCCATCTAGTGCCCCTAGAACCCCTCTAGTGTGTTCCCGACTCCTCCTTGGGCCCTCCTTGTTTCCCAGAGCTGTCTCTTGCACCTCGAGACCCCTTAGGACCCTACTAGTTCCCTCAGAATCCTTGCGGAGCCCTTCTTCGTGCCCTGCAGCCCTCTGTTGGCCCTCCACATCCTTTAGCAGCCCTCTGTTCTGCTCTGGCCCCCTCCTTTGGCCTTTTAGTTTCCACCCACAGGCCTCTCTTGGCTGTCTCGACCCCTTAGGACCACTCCAGTCCCCTTGGAACCCTTCTGAAGGCCTCTGTCATGCCCCAACGCTGTCTTGTAGCCCTTGAGTCCCCTTCGGACCCATCTAGTCCGCTCAGAACCCCTCCGAGGTCTTTGTTGTGTCCCGGAGCCCTCTTTTGACCCTCCGCTTCCCATAGGACCCCTCCTGTGCCCTCAGAGCAACTTCGCAGGTCTTTCTTGTTATCCTGATTCGATTTCTTGGCCATCTAGTCCCCTTCAGACCCCTCGTGTTCCCCCAGAACCCCTCCGGAGACCTTGGTTGAGCCCCAGGGCTGTCTTCTGGCCCTCCACACCCTGCACAACCTCTCTTGTCCCCTCAGACCACCTCCACAGGCCTTCCTTGCTCCCTGCTTTTTACTTTTTGGCCCATCTAGTGCCCCTAGGACCCCTCTAGTGTGTTCCCGACTACTCTTTGGGCCTTCCTTTTTTCCCAGAGCTGTTTATAGGACCTCCAGCCCCCTTAGAAAGCCTCTAGTCTCCTCTGAAACATTCCAGATTTCTTCCTTCTTTCCCAGAGTGATTATGTGGCCATGTAGCCTCCTTAGCACCCTGGTGGTCGCCTCAGAATCCCTCCGGAGCCCTTCTTCATGCCCTGCAGCCCTCTGTTGGCCCTCCAGCTCCTTCAGCAGCCCTCTGTTCTGCTCTGGCCCCCTCCTTTGGCCTTTTCCTTTCCACCCACAGGCCTCTCTTGGCCCTCCAGACCCTTTAGGACCCTTCCAGTGCACTCTGGACCATCTTTCAGCCTTCTTCTGTGCCCCAGAGCTGTCTTCTGGCCCTCCACACCCTGCACAACCTCTCTTGTCCCCTCAGACCACCTCCGCAGGCCTTCCTTGCTCCCTGCTTTTTACTTTTTGACCCATCTAGTGCCCCTAGGACCCCTCTAGTGTCTTCCCGACTCCTCTTTGGGCCCTCCTTGGTTCCCAGAGCTGTCTCTTGCACCTCGAGACCCCTTAGGACCCTGCTAGTTCCCTTAGAATCCCTGTGGAGCCCTTCTTCATGCCCTGCAGCCCTCTGTTGGCCCTCCACATCCTTTAGCAGCCCTCTCTTCTGCTCTGGCCCCCTCCTTCGACCTTTTTCTTTCCCTCTGCTCCCCTTAGCACCCGCCTTGTGCACTCGGCACTACTTTTTCAGCTTTCTTCTGTGCCCCAGAGCTGTCTTCTGGCCCTCCACACCCTGCACAACCTCTCTTGTCCCCTCAGACCACCTCCGCAGGTCTTCCTTGCTCCCTGCTTTTTACTTTTTGCCCATCTAGTGCCCCTAGGACCCCTCTAGTGTCTTCCCGAGTGCTCTTTGGGCCTTCCTTGTTTCCCAGAGCTGTCTCTAGGGCCTCCAGCCCCCTTACTACCTGTCTAGTCTCCTCTGAAACATTCCAGATTTCTTCCCTGTTTCCCAGAGTGATTTTGTGGCCATGTAGACTCCTTAGCACCGCTGTAGTCCCCTTGGAATCCCTGTGGAGCCCTTCTTCATGCCCTGGAGCCCTCTGTTAGCCCTCCACACCCTTTAGCAGCCCTCTGTTCTGTTCTGGCCCCCTCCTTTGGCCTTTTCGTTTCCACCCACAGGCCTCTCTTGGCCCTCCAGACACTTAGTACCCCCCTTGTGCACTTGGGACTACTTTTTCAGCCTTCTTCTGTGTCCCAGAGCTGTCTTCTGGCCCTCCACACCCTGCACAACCTCTCTTGTCCCCTCAGACCACCTCCGCAGGCCTTCCTTGCTCCCTGCTTTTTACTTTTTGGCCCATCTAGTGCCCCTAGGACCCCTCTAGTGTGTTCCTGACTCCTCTTAGGGCCTTCCTTGTTTTCCAAAGCTGTCTCTAGGACCACCAGCCCCCTTACTACCTGTCTAGTCTCCTCTGAAACATTCCAGATTTCTTCCCTGTATCCCAGAGTGATTTTGTGGCCATGTAGACTCCTTAGCACCGCTGTAGTCCCCTTGGAATCCCTGTGGAGCCCTTCTTCATGCCCTGCAGCCCTCTGTTGGCCTTCCAGCCCCTTCAGCAGCCCTCTCTTCTGCTCTGGCCCCCTCCTTTGGCCTTTTTGTTTCCCCCTGCAGGCCTCTCTTGGCCCTCCAGACCCTTTGGGACCCTTCCAGTGCACTCTGGAATATCTTTCAGCCTTCTTTGTGCCCCAGAGCTGTCCTCTGCCCTGCAGCCCCCTTTGGAACCCTCTAGTCTCCTCAGAAGCCCTCCAGATGTCTTCCTTGTTCCCCAGAGTCATGTTTTGGCCATGTAGACCCCTTAGCACCCCCCTAGTGTGCTCTGGACGACTCTTTCAGTCTTCCTGCTGCCCCCGAGCTGTATCTGGGCCCTCTAGACCCCTTTGGACCTCCCTTGTTCCCCCAGAACCCCTCCGGAGACCTTGGTTGTGCCCCAGAGCTGTCTTCTGGCCCTCCACACCCTGCACAACCTCTCTTGTCCCCTCAGACCACCTCCGCGCGTCTTCCTTGCTCCCTGCTTTTAACTTTTTGGCCCATCTAGTGCCCCTAGGACCCCTCTAGTGTGTTCCCGACTACTCTTTGGACCCTCCTTGGTTCCCAGAGCTGTCTCTTGCACCTCGAGACCCCTTAGGACCCTGCTAGTTCCCTTAGAATCCCTGTGGAGCCCTTCTTCATGCCCTGGAGCCCTCTGTTGGCCCTCCAGCCCCTTTAGCAGCCCTCTCTTCTGCTCTGGCCCCCTCCTTTGGCCTTTTCGTTTCCACCCACAGGCCTCTCTTGGCCCTCCAGACACTTAGTACCCCCCTTGTGCACTTGGGACTACTTTTTCAGCCTTCTTCTGTGTCCCAGAGCTGTCTTCTGGCCCTCCACACCCTGCACAACCTCTCTTGTCCCCTCAGACCACCTCCGCAGGCCTTCCTTGCTCCCTGATTTTTACTTTTTGGCCCATCTAGTGCCCCTAGGACCCCTCTAGTGTGTTCCTGACTCCTCTTAGGGCCTTCCTTGTTTTCCAAAGCTGTCTCTAGGACCACCAGCCCCCTTACTACCTGTCTAGTCTCCTCTGAAACATTCCAGATTTCTTCCCTGTATCCCAGAGTGATTTTGTGGCCATGTAGACTCCTTAGCACCGCTGTAGTCCCCTTGGAATCCCTGTGGAGCCCTTCTTCATGCGCTGGAGCCCTCTGTTGGCCCTGCACCCCTTTAGCAGCCCTCTGTTCTGCTCTGGCCCCCTCCTTTGACCTTTTTCTTCCCCTCTGCTCCCCTTAGCACCCACCTTGTACACTTGGCACTACTTTTTCAGCTTTCTTCTGTGCCCCAGAGCTGTCTTCTGGCCCTCCACACCCTGCACTACCTCTTTTGTCCCCTCAGAACACATCTGCAGGTGTTCCTTGCTCCCCTGTTTTTACTTTTTGGCCCATCTAGTGCCCCTAGGACCCCTCTAGTGTGTTCCCGACTACTCTTTGGGCCTTCCTTTTTTCCCAGAGCTGTTTATAGGACCTCCAGCCCCCTTAGAAAGCCTCTAGTCTCCTCTGAAACATTCCAGATTTCTTCCTTCTTTCCCAGAGTGATTATGTGGCCATGTAGCCTCCTTAGCACCCTGGTGGTCGCCTCAGAATCCCTCCGGAGCCCTTCTTCATGCCCTGCAGCCCTCTGTTGGCCCTCCAGCTCCTTCAGCAGCCCTCTGTTCTGCTCTGGCCCCCTCCTTTGGCCTTTTTGTTTCCCCCTGAAGGCGTCTCTTGGCCCTCTGCACCCCTTAGCACCCCCCTTGTGCACTCGGGACTACTTTTTCAGCTTTCTTCTGTGCCCCAGAGCTGTCTTCTGGCCCTCCACACCCTGCACAACCTCTCTTGTCCCCTCAGACCACCTCCGCAGGCCTTCCTTGCTCCCCGCTTTTTACTTTTTGGCCCATCTAGTGCCCCTAGGACCCCTCTAGTGTGTTCCTGACTCCTCTTAGGGCCTTCCTTGTTTTCCAAAGCTGTCTCTAGGACCACCAGCCCCCTTACTACCTGTCTAGTCTCCTCTGAAACATTCCAGATTTCTTCCCTGTTTCCCAGAGTGATTTTGTGGCCATGTAGACTGCTTAGCACCGCTGTAGTCCCCTTGGAATCCCTGTGAAGCCCTTCTTCATGCCCTGGAGCCCTCTGTTGGCCCTCCAGCCCCTTTAGCAGCCCTCTCTTCTGCTCTGGCCCCCTCCTTTGACCTTTTTCTTCCCCTCTGCTCCCCTTAGCACCCCCCTTGTGCACTCAGGACTACTTTTTCAGCTTTCTTCTGTGCCCCAGAGCTGTCTTCTGGCCCTCCACACCCTGCACAACCTCTCTTGTCCCCTCAGACCACCTCCGCAGGTCTTCCTTGCTCCCTGCTTTTTACTTTTTGCCCATCTAGTGCCCCTAGGACCCCTCTAGTGTCTTCCTGAGTACTCTTTGGGCCTTCCTTGTTTCCCAGAGCTGTCTCTAGGGCCTCCAGCCCCCTTACTACCTGTCTAGTCTCCTCTGAAACATTCCAGATTTCTTCCTTCTTTCCCAGAGTGATTTTGTGGCCATGTAGACTCCTTAGCACCGCTGTAGTCCCCTTGGAATCCCTGTGGAGCCCTTCTTCATGCCCTGGAGCCCTCTGTTAGCCCTCCACACCCTTTAGCAGCCCTCTGTTCTGTTCTGGCCCCCTCCTTTGGCCTTTTCCTTTCCACCCACAGGCCTCTCTTGGCCCTCCAGACCCTTTAGGACCCTTCCAGTGCACTCTGGACCATCTTTCAGCTTTCTTCTGTGCCCCAGAGCTGTCTTCTGGCCCTCCACACCCTGCACAACCTCTCTTGTCCCCTCAGACCACCTCCGCAGGCCTTCCTTGCTCCCTGCTTTTTACTTTTTGCCCATCTAGTGCCCCTAACACCCCTCTGGTGTGTTCTCGACTACTCTTTGGGCCTTCCTTGTTTCCCAGAGCTGTCTCTAGGGCCTCCAGCCCCCTTAGAACCCCTCTAGTCTCCTCTGAAACATTCCAGATTTCTTCCTTCTTTCCCAGAGTGATTTTGTGGCCATGTAGACCCCTTAGCACCTGCCTAGTGTGCTCTGGACGACTCTTTCAGTCTTCCTGCTGCCCCAGAGCTGTATCTGGGCCCTCTAGACCCCTTTGGACCTCGCTTGTTCCCCCAGAACCCCTCCGGAGACCTTGGTTGTGCCCCAGAGCTGTCTTCTGGCCCTCCACACCCTGCACAACCTCTCTTGTCCCCTCAGACCACCTCCGCAGGTCTTCCTTGCTCCCTGCTTTTTACTTTTTGCCCATCTAGTGCCCCTAGGACCCCTCTAGTGTGTTCTCGACTACTCTTTGGGCCTTCCTTGTTTCCCAGAGCTGTCTCTAGGGCCTCCAGCCCCCTTAGAACCCCTCTAGTCTCCTCTGAAACATTCCAGATTTCTTCCCTGTTTCCCAGAGTGATTTTGTGGCCATGTAGACTCCTTAGCACCGCTGTAGTCCCCTTGGAATCCCTGTGGAGCCCTTCTTCATGCCCTGGAGCCCTCTGTTGGCCCTCCAGCCCCTTTAGCAGCCCTCTCTTCTGCTCTGGCCCCCTCCTTTGGCCTTTTTGTTTCCCCCTGCAGGCCTCTCTTGGCCCTCCAGACCCTTTGGGACCCTTCCAGTGCACTCTGGAATATCTTTCAGCCTTCTTTGTGCCCCAGAGCTGTCCTCTGCCCTGCAGCCCCCTTTGGAACCCTCTAGTCTCCTCAGAAGCCCTCCAGATGTCTTCCTTGTTCCCCAGAGTCATGTTTTGGTCATGTAGACCCCTTAGCACCCCCCCTAGTGTGCTCTGGACTACTCTTTCCGTCTTCCTGCTGCCCCCGAGCTGTATTTGGGCCCTCTAGACCCCTTTGGACCTCGCTTGTTCCCCCAGAAGCCCTCCGGAGACCTTGGTTGTGCCCCAGAGCTGTCTTCTGGCCCTCCACACCCTGCACAACCTCTCTTGTCCCCTCAGACCACCTCCGCAGGTCTTCCTTGCTCCCCGCTTTTTACTCTTTGCCCATCTAGTGCCCCTAGGACCCCTCTAGTGTCTTCCCGAGTACTCTTTGGGCCTTCCTTGTTTCCCAGAGCTGTCTCTAGGGCCTCCAGCCCCCTTACTACCTGTCTAGTCTCCTCTGAAACATTCCAGATTTCTTCCCTGTTTCCCAGAGTGATTTTGTGGCCATGTAGACTCCTTAGCACCGCTGTAGTCCCCTTGGAATCCCTGTGGAGCCCTTCTTCATGCCCTGGAGCCCTCTGTTAGCCCTCCACACCCTTTAGCAGCCCTCTGTTCTGTTCTGGCCCCCTCCTTTGGCCTTTTCGTTTCCACCCACAGGCCTCTCTTGGCCCTCCAGACACTTAGTACCCCCCTTGTGCACTTGGGACTACTTTTTCAGCCTTCTTCTGTGTCCCAGAGCTGTCTTCTGGCCCTCCACACCCTGCACAACCTCTCTTGTCCCCTCAGACCACCTCCGCAGGTCTTCCTTGCTCCCCGCTTTTTACTTTTTTCCCATATAGTGCCCCTAGGACCCCTCTAGTGTGTTCCCGACTACTCTTTGGGTCTTCCTTTTTTCCCAGAGCTGTCTCTTGGAGCTCTCGCCCCCTTCGAACCCCTCTAGTCTCCTCTGAAACATTCCAGATTTCTTCCTTCTTTCCCAGAGTGATTTTGTGGCCATGTAGACCCCTTAGCACCCCCCTAGTGTGCTCTGGACGACTCTTTCAGTCTTCCTGCTGCCCCAGAGCTGTATCTGGGCCCTCTAGACCCCTTTGGACCTCGCTTGTTCCCCCAGAACCCCTCCGGAGACCTTGGTTGTGCCCCAGTGTTGTCTTCTGGCCCTCCACACCCTGCACAACCTCTCTTGTCCCCTCAGACCACCTCCGCAGGCCTTCCTTGCTCCCTGCTTTTTACTTTTTGGCCCATCTAGTGCCCCTAGGACCCCTCTAGTGTGTTCCTGACTCCTCTTAGGGCCTTCCTTGTTTTCCAAAGCTGTCTCTAGGACCACCAGCCCCCTTACTACCTGTCTAGTCTCCTCTGAAACATTCCAGATTTCTTCCCTGTATCCCAGAGTGATTTTGTGGCCATGTAGACTCCTTAGCACCGCTGTAGTCCCCTTGGAATCCCTGTGGAGCCCTTCTTCATGCGCTGGAGCCCTCTGTTGGCCCTGCACCCCTTTAGCAGCCCTCTGTTCTGCTCTGGCCCCCTCCTTTGACCTTTTTCTTCCCCTCTGCTCCCCTTAGCACCCACCTTGTACACTTGGCACTACTTTTTCAGCTTTCTTCTGTGCCCCAGAGCTGTCTTCTGGCCCTCCACACCCTGCACTACCTCTTTTGTCCCCTCAGAACACATCTGCAGGTGTTCCTTGCTCCCCTGTTTTTACTTTTTGGCCCATCTAGTGCCCCTAGGACCCCTCTAGTGTGTTCCCGACTACTCTTTGGGCCTTCCTTTTTTCCCAGAGCTGTTTATAGGACCTCCAGCCCCCTTAGAAAGCCTCTAGTCTCCTCTGAAACATTCCAGATTTCTTCCTTCTTTCCCAGAGTGATTATGTGGCCATGTAGCCTCCTTAGCACCCTGGTGGTCGCCTCAGAATCCCTCCGGAGCCCTTCTTCATGCCCTGCAGCCCTCTGTTGGCCCTCCAGCTCCTTCAGCAGCCCTCTGTTCTGCTCTGGCCCCCTCCTTTGGCCTTTTCCTTTCCACCCACAGGCCTCTCTTGGCCCTCCAGACCCTTTAGGACCCTTCCAGTGCACTCTGGACCATCTTTCAGCCTTCTTCTGTGCCCCAGAGCTGTCTTCTGGCCCTCCACACCCTGCACAACCTCTCTTGTCCCCTCAGACCACCTCCGCAGGCCTTCCTTGCTCCCTGCTTTTTACTTTTTGCCCATCTAGTGCCCCTAGGACCCCTCTGGTGTGTTCTCGACTCCTCTTTGGGCCCTCCTTGGTTCCCAGAGCTGTCTCTAGGGCCTCCAGCCCCCTTAGAACCCCTCTAGTCTCCTCTGAAACATTCCAGATTTCTTCCCTGTTTCCCAGAGTGATTTTGTGGCCATGTAGACCCCTTAGCACCTGCCTAGTGTGCTCTGGACGACTCTTTCAGTCTTCCTGCTGCCCCAGAGCTGTATCTGGGCCCTCTAGACCCCTTTGGACCTCCCTTGTTCCCCCAGAACCCCTCCGGAGACCTTGGTTGTGCCCCAGAGCTGTCTTCTGGCCCTCCACACCCTGCACAACCTCTCTTGTCCCTGCAGACCACCTCCGCAGGTCTTCCTTGCTCCCTGCTTTTTACTTTTTGCCCATCTAGTGCCCCTAGGACCCCTCTAATGTGTTCTCGACTCCTCTTTGGGCCTTCCTTGTTTCCCAGAGCTGTCTCTAGGGCCTCCAGCCCCCTTAGAACCCCTCTAGTCTCCTCTGAAACATTCCAGATTTCTTCCCTGTTTCCCAGAGTGATTTTGTGGCCATGTAGACTCCTTAGCACCGCTGTAGTCCCCTTGGAATCCCTGTGGAGCCCTTCTTCATGCCCTGGAGCCCTCTGTTGGCCCTCCAGCCCCTTTAGCAGCCCTCTCTTCTGCTCTGGCCCCCTCCTTTGACCTTTTTCTTCCCCTCTGCTCCCCTTAGCACCCCCCTTGTGCACTCAGGACTACTTTTTCAGCTTTCTTCTGTGCCCCAGAGCTGTCTTCTGGCCCTCCACACCCTGCACAACCTCTCTTGTCCCCTCAGACCACCTCCGCAGGTCTTCCTTGCTCCCTGCTTTTTACTTTTTGGCCCATCTAGTGCCCCTAGGACCCCTCTAGTGTCTTCCCGACTCCTCTTTGGGCCCTCCTTGGTTCCCAGAGCTGTCTCTTGCACCTCGAGACCCCTTAGGACCCTGCTAGTTCCCTTAGAATCCCTGTGGAGCCCTTCTTCATGCCCTGGAGCCCTCTGTTGGCCCTCCAGCCCCTTTAGCAGCCCTCTGTTCTGCTCTGGCCCCCTCCTTTGGCCTTTTAGTTTCCACCCACAGGCCTCTCTTGGCCCTCTGCACCCCTTAGCACCCCCCTTGTGCACTCGGCACTACTTTTTCAGCTTTCTTCTGTGCCCCAGAACTGTCTTCTGGCCCTCCACACCCTGCACAACCTCTCTTGTCCCCTCAGACCACCTCCGCAGGTCTTCCTTGCTCCCTGCTTTTTACTCTTTGCCCATCTAGTGCCCCTAGGACCCCTCTAGTGTGTTCCCGACTACTCTTTGGGTCTTCCTTTTTTCCCAGAGCTGTCTCTTGGAGCTCTCGCCCCCTTAGAACCCCTCTAGTCTCCTCTGAAACATTCCAGATTTCTTCCTTCTTTCCCAGAGTGATTTTGTGGCCATGTAGACCCCTTAGCACCCCCCTAGTGTGCTCTGGACGACTCTTTCAGTCTTCCTGCTGCCCCAGAGCTGTATCTGGGCCCTCTAGACCCCTTTGGACCTCGCTTGTTCCCCCAGAAGCCCTCCGGAGACCTTGGTTGTGCCCCAGAGCTGTCTTCTGGCCCTCCACACCCTGCACAACCTCTCTTGTCCCCTCACACCACCTCCGCAGGCCTTCCTTGCTCCCTGCTTTTTACTTTTTGGCCCATCTAGTGCCCCTAGGACCCCTCTAGTGTGTTCCTGACTCCTCTTAGGGCCTTCCTTGTTTTCCAAAGCTGTCTCTAGGACCACCAGCCCCCTTACTACCTGTCTAGTCTCCTCTGAAACATTCCAGATTTCTTCCCTGTATCCCAGAGTGATTTTGTGGCCATGTAGACTCCTTAACACCGCTGTAGTCCCCTTGGAATCCCTGTGGAGCCCTTCTTCATGCGCTGGAGCCCTCTGTTGGCCCTGCACCCCTTTAGCAGCCCTCTGTTCTGCTCTGGCCCCCTCCTTTGACCTTTTTCTTCCCCTCTGCTCCCCTTAGCACCCACCTTGTACACTTGGCACTACTTTTTCAGCTTTCTTCTGTGCCCCAGAGCTGTCTTCTGGCCCTCCACACCCTGCACTACCTCTTTTGTCCCCTCAGAACACATCTGCAGGTGTTCCTTGCTCCCCTGTTTTTACTTTTTGGCCCATCTAGTGCCCCTAGGACCCCTCTAGTGTGTTCCCGACTACTCTTTGGGCCTTCCTTTTTTCCCAGAGCTGTTTATAGGACCTCCAGCCCCCTTAGAAAGCCTCTAGTCTCCTCTGAAACATTCCAGATTTCTTCCTTCTTTCCCAGAGTGATTATGTGGCCATGTAGCCTCCTTAGCACCCTGGTGGTCGCCTCAGAATCCCTCCGGAGCCCTTCTTCATGCCCTGCAGCCCTCTGTTGGCCCTCCAGCTCCTTCAGCAGCCCTCTGTTCTGCTCTGGCCCCCTCCTTTGGCCTTTTCCTTTCCACCCACAGGCCTCTCTTGGCCCTCCAGACCCTTTAGGACCCTTCCAGTGCACTCTGGACCATCTTTCAGCCTTCTTCTGTGCCCCAGAGCTGTCTTCTGGCCCTCCACACCCTGCACAACCTCTCTTGTCCCCTCAGACCACCTCCGCGCGTCTTCCTTGCTCCCTGCTTTTAACTTTTTGGCCCATCTAGTGCCCCTAGGACCCCTCTAGTGTCTTCCTGACTCCTCTTTGGGCCCTCCTTGGTTCCCAGAGCTGTCTCTTGCACCTCGAGACCCCTTAGGACCCTGCTAGTTCCCTTAGAATCCCTGTGGAGCCCTTCTTCATGCCCTGCAGCCCTCTGTTGGCCCTCCACATCCTTTAGCAGCCCTCTCTTCTGCTCTGGCCCCCTCCTTCGACCTTTTTCTTTCCCTCTGCTCCCCTTAGCACCCGCCTTGTGCACTCGGCACTACTTTTTCAGCTTTCTTCTGTGCCCCAGAGCTGTCTTCTGGCCCTCCACACCCTGCACAACCTCTCTTGTCCCCTCACACCACCTCCGCAGGCCTTCCTTGCTGCCCGCTTTTTAGTTTTGGGGCCATCTAGTGCCCCTAGCACGCCTCTAGTGTGTTCTTGACTTCTCTTTGGGCCTTCCTTGTTTCCCAGAGCTGTCTCTAGGGCCTCCAGCCCCCTTAGAACCCCTCTAGTCTCCTCTGAAACATTCCAGATTTCTTCCTTCTTTCCCAGAGTGATTCTGTGGCCATGTAGACCCCTTAGCACCTGCCTAGTGTGCTCTGGACGACTCTTTCAGTCTTCCTGCTGCCCCAGAGCTGTATCTGGGCCCTCTAGACCCCTTTGGACCTCGCTTGTTCCCCCAGAACCCCTCCGGAGACCTTGGTTGTGCCCCAGAGCTGTCTTCTGGCCCTCCACACCCTGCACAACCTCTCTTGTCCCCTCAGACCACCTCTGCGCGTCTTCCTTGCTCCCTGCTTTTTACTTTTTGGCCCATCTAGTGCCCCTAGGACCCCTCTAGTGTCTTCCCGACTCCTCTTTGGGCCTTCCTTGTTTTCCAGAGCTATCTCTTGCACCTCGAGACCCCTTAGGACTCTGGGAGTCCCCTCAGAATCCCTGCGGAGCCCTTCTTCATGCCCTGCAGTCCTCTGTTGGCCCTCCAGCCCCTTTAGCAGCCCTCTGTTCTGCTCTGGCCCCCTCCTTTGACCTTTTTCTTCCCCTCTGCTCCCCTTAGCACCCGCCTTGTGCACTCGGCACTACTTTTTCAGCTTTCTTCTGTGCCCCAGAGCTGTCTTCTGGCCCTCCACACCCTGCACAACCTCTCTTGTCCCCTCACACCACCTCCGCAGGTCTTCCTTGCTCCCTGCTTTTTACTCTTTGCCCATCTAGTGCCCCTAGGACCCCTCTAGTGTCTTCCCGAGTACTCTTTGGGCCTTCCTTGTTTCCCAGAGCTGTCTCTAGGGCCTCCAGCCCCCTTAGAACCCCTCTAGTCTCCTCTGAAACATTCCAGATTTCTTCCCTGTTTCCCAGAGTGATTTTGTGGCCATGTAGACTCCTTAGCACCGCTGTAGTCCCCTTGGAATCCCTGTGAAGCCCTTCTTCATGCCCTGGAGCCCTCTGTTGGCCCTCCAGCCCCTTTAGCAGCCCTCTCTTCTGCTCTGGCCCCCTCCTTTGACCTTTTTCTTCCCCTCTGCTCCCCTTAGCACCCCCCTTGTGCACTCAGGACTACTTTTTCAGCTTTCTTCTGTGCCCCAGAGCTGTCTTCTGGCCCTCCACACCCTGCACAACCTCTCTTGTCCCCTCAGACCACCTCCGCAGGTCTTCCTTGCTCCCTGCTTTTTACTTTTTGGCCCATCTAGTGCCCCTAGGACCCCTCTAGTGTCTTCCCGACTCCTCTTTGGGCCCTCCTTTTTTCCCAGAGCTGTCTCTTGGAGCTCTCGCCCCCTTAGAACCCCTCTAGTCTCCTCTGAAACATTCCAGATTTCTTCCTTCTTTCCCAGAGTGATTTTGTGGCCATGTAGACCCCTTAGCACCTGCCTAGTGTGCTCTGGACGACTCTTTCAGTCTTCCTGCTGCCCCAGAGCTGTATCTGGGCCCTCTAGACCCCTTTGGACCTCCCTTGTTCCCCCAGAACCCCTCCGGAGACCTTGGTTGTGCCCCAGAGCTGTCTTCTGGCCCTCCACACCCTGCACAACCTCTCTTGTCCCTGCAGACCACCTCCGCAGGTCTTCCTTGCTCCCTGCTTTTTACTTTTTGCCCATCTAGTGCCCCTAGGACCCCTCTAATGTGTTCTCGACTCCTCTTTGGGCCTTCCTTGTTTCCCAGAGCTGTCTCTAGGGCCTCCAGCCCCCTTAGAACCCCTCTAGTCTCCTCTGAAACATTCCAGATTTCTTCCCTGTTTCCCAGAGTGATTTTGTGGCCATGTAGACTCCTTAGCACCGCTGTAGTCCCCTTGGAATCCCTGTGGAGCCCTTCTTCATGCCCTGGAGCCCTCTGTTGGCCCTCCAGCCCCTTTAGCAGCCCTCTCTTCTGCTCTGGCCCCCTCCTTTGACCTTTTTCTTCCCCTCTGCTCCCCTTAGCACCCCCCTTGTGCACTCAGGACTACTTTTTCAGCTTTCTTCTGTGCCCCAGAGCTGTCTTCTGGCCCTCCACACCCTGCACAACCTCTCTTGTCCCCTCAGACCACCTCCGCAGGTCTTCCTTGCTCCCTGCTTTTTACTTTTTGGCCCATCTAGTGCCCCTAGGACCCCTCTAGTGTCTTCCCGACTCCTCTTTGGGCCCTCCTTGGTTCCCAGAGCTGTCTCTTGCACCTCGAGACCCCTTAGGACCCTGCTAGTTCCCTTAGAATCCCTGTGGAGCCCTTCTTCATGCCCTGGAGCCCTCTGTTGGCCCTCCAGCCCCTTTAGCAGCCCTCTGTTCTGCTCTGGCCCCCTCCTTTGGCCTTTTAGTTTCCACCCACAGGCCTCTCTTGGCCCTCTGCACCCCTTAGCACCCCCCTTGTGCACTCGGCACTACTTTTTCAGCTTTCTTCTGTGCCCCAGAACTGTCTTCTGGCCCTCCACACCCTGCACAACCTCTCTTGTCCCCTCAGACCACCTCCGCAGGTCTTCCTTGCTCCCTGCTTTTTACTCTTTGCCCATCTAGTGCCCCTAGGACCCCTCTAGTGTGTTCCCGACTACTCTTTGGGTCTTCCTTTTTTCCCAGAGCTGTCTCTTGGAGCTCTCGCCCCCTTAGAACCCCTCTAGTCTCCTCTGAAACATTCCAGATTTCTTCCTTCTTTCCCAGAGTGATTTTGTGGCCATGTAGACCCCTTAGCACCCCCCTAGTGTGCTCTGGACGACTCTTTCAGTCTTCCTGCTGCCCCAGAGCTGTATCTGGGCCCTCTAGACCCCTTTGGACCTCGCTTGTTCCCCCAGAAGCCCTCCGGAGACCTTGGTTGTGCCCCAGAGCTGTCTTCTGGCCCTCCACACCCTGCACAACCTCTCTTGTCCCCTCACACCACCTCCGCAGGCCTTCCTTGCTCCCTGCTTTTTACTTTTTGGCCCATCTAGTGCCCCTAGGACCCCTCTAGTGTGTTCCTGACTCCTCTTAGGGCCTTCCTTGTTTTCCAAAGCTGTCTCTAGGACCACCAGCCCCCTTACTACCTGTCTAGTCTCCTCTGAAACATTCCAGATTTCTTCCCTGTATCCCAGAGTGATTTTGTGGCCATGTAGACTCCTTAACACCGCTGTAGTCCCCTTGGAATCCCTGTGGAGCCCTTCTTCATGCGCTGGAGCCCTCTGTTGGCCCTGCACCCCTTTAGCAGCCCTCTGTTCTGCTCTGGCCCCCTCCTTTGACCTTTTTCTTCCCCTCTGCTCCCCTTAGCACCCACCTTGTACACTTGGCACTACTTTTTCAGCTTTCTTCTGTGCCCCAGAGCTGTCTTCTGGCCCTCCACACCCTGCACTACCTCTTTTGTCCCCTCAGAACACATCTGCAGGTGTTCCTTGCTCCCCTGTTTTTACTTTTTGGCCCATCTAGTGCCCCTAGGACCCCTCTAGTGTGTTCCCGACTACTCTTTGGGCCTTCCTTTTTTCCCAGAGCTGTTTATAGGACCTCCAGCCCCCTTAGAAAGCCTCTAGTCTCCTCTGAAACATTCCAGATTTCTTCCTTCTTTCCCAGAGTGATTATGTGGCCATGTAGCCTCCTTAGCACCCTGGTGGTCGCCTCAGAATCCCTCCGGAGCCCTTCTTCATGCCCTGCAGCCCTCTGTTGGCCCTCCAGCTCCTTCAGCAGCCCTCTGTTCTGCTCTGGCCCCCTCCTTTGGCCTTTTCCTTTCCACCCACAGGCCTCTCTTGGCCCTCCAGACCCTTTAGGACCCTTCCAGTGCACTCTGGACCATCTTTCAGCCTTCTTCTGTGCCCCAGAGCTGTCTTCTGGCCCTCCACACCCTGCACAACCTCTCTTGTCCCCTCAGACCACCTCCGCGCGTCTTCCTTGCTCCCTGCTTTTAACTTTTTGGCCCATCTAGTGCCCCTAGGACCCCTCTAGTGTCTTCCTGACTCCTCTTTGGGCCCTCCTTGGTTCCCAGAGCTGTCTCTTGCACCTCGAGACCCCTTAGGACCCTGCTAGTTCCCTTAGAATCCCTGTGGAGCCCTTCTTCATGCCCTGCAGCCCTCTGTTGGCCCTCCACATCCTTTAGCAGCCCTCTCTTCTGCTCTGGCCCCCTCCTTCGACCTTTTTCTTTCCCTCTGCTCCCCTTAGCACCCGCCTTGTGCACTCGGCACTACTTTTTCAGCTTTCTTCTGTGCCCCAGAGCTGTCTTCTGGCCCTCCACACCCTGCACAACCTCTCTTGTCCCCTCACACCACCTCCGCAGGCCTTCCTTGCTGCCCGCTTTTTAGTTTTGGGGCCATCTAGTGCCCCTAGCACGCCTCTAGTGTGTTCTTGACTTCTCTTTGGGCCTTCCTTGTTTCCCAGAGCTGTCTCTAGGGCCTCCAGCCCCCTTAGAACCCCTCTAGTCTCCTCTGAAACATTCCAGATTTCTTCCTTCTTTCCCAGAGTGATTCTGTGGCCATGTAGACCCCTTAGCACCTGCCTAGTGTGCTCTGGACGACTCTTTCAGTCTTCCTGCTGCCCCAGAGCTGTATCTGGGCCCTCTAGACCCCTTTGGACCTCGCTTGTTCCCCCAGAACCCCTCCGGAGACCTTGGTTGTGCCCCAGAGCTGTCTTCTGGCCCTCCACACCCTGCACAACCTCTCTTGTCCCCTCAGACCACCTCTGCGCGTCTTCCTTGCTCCCTGCTTTTTACTTTTTGGCCCATCTAGTGCCCCTAGGACCCCTCTAGTGTCTTCCCGACTCCTCTTTGGGCCTTCCTTGTTTTCCAGAGCTATCTCTTGCACCTCGAGACCCCTTAGGACTCTGGGAGTCCCCTCAGAATCCCTGCGGAGCCCTTCTTCATGCCCTGCAGTCCTCTGTTGGCCCTCCAGCCCCTTTAGCAGCCCTCTGTTCTGCTCTGGCCCCCTCCTTTGACCTTTTTCTTCCCCTCTGCTCCCCTTAGCACCCGCCTTGTGCACTCGGCACTACTTTTTCAGCTTTCTTCTGTGCCCCAGAGCTGTCTTCTGGCCCTCCACACCCTGCACAACCTCTCTTGTCCCCTCACACCACCTCCGCAGGTCTTCCTTGCTCCCTGCTTTTTACTCTTTGCCCATCTAGTGCCCCTAGGACCCCTCTAGTGTCTTCCCGAGTACTCTTTGGGCCTTCCTTGTTTCCCAGAGCTGTCTCTAGGGCCTCCAGCCCCCTTAGAACCCCTCTAGTCTCCTCTGAAACATTCCAGATTTCTTCCCTGTTTCCCAGAGTGATTTTGTGGCCATGTAGACTCCTTAGCACCGCTGTAGTCCCCTTGGAATCCCTGTGAAGCCCTTCTTCATGCCCTGGAGCCCTCTGTTGGCCCTCCAGCCCCTTTAGCAGCCCTCTCTTCTGCTCTGGCCCCCTCCTTTGACCTTTTTCTTCCCCTCTGCTCCCCTTAGCACCCCCCTTGTGCACTCAGGACTACTTTTTCAGCTTTCTTCTGTGCCCCAGAGCTGTCTTCTGGCCCTCCACACCCTGCACAACCTCTCTTGTCCCCTCAGACCACCTCCGCAGGTCTTCCTTGCTCCCTGCTTTTTACTTTTTGGCCCATCTAGTGCCCCTAGGACCCCTCTAGTGTCTTCCCGACTCCTCTTTGGGCCCTCCTTTTTTCCCAGAGCTGTCTCTTGGAGCTCTCGCCCCCTTAGAACCCCTCTAGTCTCCTCTGAAACATTCCAGATTTCTTCCTTCTTTCCCAGAGTGATTTTGTGGCCATGTAGACCCCTTAGCACCTGCCTAGTGTGCTCTGGACGACTCTTTCAGTCTTCCTGCTGCCCCAGAGCTGTATCTGGGCCCTCTAGACCCCTTTGGACCTCGCTTGTTCCCCCAGAACCCCTCCGGAGACCTTGGTTGTGCCCCAGGGCTGTCTTCTGGCCCTCCACACCCTGCACAACCTCTCTTGTCCCTGCAGACCACCTCTGCAGGTCTTCCTTGCTCCCTGCTTTTTACTTTTTGCCCATCTAGTGCCCCTAGGACCCCTCTAGTGTCTTCCCGAGTACTCTTTGGGCCTTCCTTGTTTCCCAGAGCTGTCTCTAGGGCCTCCAGCCCCCTTAGAACCCCTCTAGTCTCCTCTGAAACATTCCAGATTTCTTCCCTGTTTCCCAGAGTGATTTTGTGGCCATGTAGACTCCTTAGCACCGCTGTAGTCCCCTTGGAATCCCTGTGGAGCCCTTCTTCATGCCCTGCAGCCCTCTGTTGGCCCTCCAGCCCCTTTAGCAGCCCTCTCTTCTGCTCTGGCCCCCTCCTTTGGCCTTTTTGTTTCCCCCTGCAGGCCTCTCTTGGCCCTCCAGACCCTTTGGGACCCTTCCAGTGCACTCTGGAATATCTTTCAGCCTTCTTTGTGCCCCAGAGCTGTCCTCTGCCCTGCAGCCCCCTTTGGAACCCTCTAGTCTCCTCAGAAGCCCTCCAGATGTCTTCCTTGTTCCCCAGAGTCATGTTTTGGTCATGTAGACCCCTTAGCACCCCCCCTAGTGCGCTCTGGACTACTCTTTCCGTCTTCCTGCTGCCCCCGAGCTGTATTTGGGCCCTCTAGACCCCTTTGGACCTCCCTTGTTCCCCCAGAACCCCTCCGGAGACCTTGGTTGTGCCCCAGAGCTGTCTTCTGGCCCTCCACACCCTGCACAACCTCTCTTGTCCCCTCAGACCACCTCCGCAGGTCTTCCTTGCTCCCTGCTTTTTACTTTTTGCCCATCTAGTGCCCCTAGGACCCCTCTAGTGTCTTCCCGAGTACTCTTTGGGCCTTCCTTGTTTCCCAGAGCTGTCTCTAGGGCCTCCAGCCCCCTTACTACCTGTCTAGTCTCCTCTGAAACATTCCAGATTTCTTCCCTGTTTCCCAGAGTGATTTTGTGGCCATGTAGACTCCTTAGCACCGCTGTAGTCCCCTTGGAATCCCTGTGGAGCCCTTCTTCATGCCCTGGAGCCCTCTGTTAGCCCTCCACACCCTTTAGCAGCCCTCTGTTCTGTTCTGGCCCCCTCCTTTGGCCTTTTCGTTTCCACCCACAGGCCTCTCTTGGCCCTCTGCACCCCTTAGCACCCCCCTTGTGCACTCGGGACTACTTTTTCAGCTTTCTTCTGTGCCCCAGAGCTGTCTTCTGGCCCTCCACACCCTGCACAACCTCTCTTGTCCCCTCACACCACCTCCGCAGGACTTCCTTGCTGCCCGCTTTTTAGTTTTGGGGCCATCTAGTGCCCCTAGCACGCCTCTAGTGTGTTCTTGACTTCTCTTTGGGCCTTCCTTGTTTCCCAGAGCTGTCTCTAGGGCCTCCAGCCCCCTTAGAACCCCTCTAGTCTCCTCTGAAACATTCCAGATTTCTTCCTTCTTTCCCAGAGTGATTATGTGGCCATGTAGCCTCCTTAGCACCCTGGTGGTCGCCTCAGAATCCCTCCGGAGCCCTTCTTCATGCCCTGCAGCCCTCTGTTGGCCCTCCAGCCCCTTTAGCAGCCCTCTGTTCTGCTCTGGCCCCCTCCTTTGGCCTTTTTGTTTCCCCCTGAAGGCCTCTCTTGGCCCTCTGCACCCCTTAGCACCCCCCTTGTGCACTCGGGACTACTTTTTCAGCTTTCTTCTGTGCCCCAGAGCTGTCTTCTGGCCCTCCACACCCTGCAGTCCCCTCAGAATCCCTGCGGGGCCCTTCTTCATGCCCGGGAGCCCTCTGTTGGCCCTCCACACCCTTTAGCAGCCCTCTCTTCTGCTCTGGCCCCCTCCTTCCACCTTTTTCTTTCCCTCTGCTCCCCTTAGCACCCGCCTTGTGCACTCGGCGCTACTTGTTCAGCTTTCTTCTGTGCCCCAGAGCTGTCTTCTGGCCCTCCACACCCTGCACAACCTCTCTTGTCCCCTCAGACCACCTCCGCAGGTCTTCCTTGCTCCCTGCTTTTTACTCTTTGCCCATCTAGTGCCCCTAGGACCCCTCTAGTGTCTTCCCGAGTACTCTTTGGGCCTTCCTTGTTTCCCAGAGCTGTCTCTAGGGCCTCCAGCCCCTTTAGAACCCCTCTAGTCTCCTCTGAAACATTCCAGATTTCTTCCTTCTTTCCCAGAGTGATTTTGTGGCCATGTAGACCCCTTAGCACCTGCCTAGTGTGCTCTGGACGACTCTTTCAGTCTTCCTGCTGCCCCAGAGCTGTATCTGGGCCCTCTAGACCCCTTCGGTCCTCCCTTGTTCCGCCAGAACCCCTCCGGAGACCTTGGTTATGCCCCAGTGTTGTCTTCTGGCCGTCCACACCCTGCACAACCTCTCTTTTCCCCTCACACCACCTCCGCAGGTCTTCCTTGCTCCCTGCTTTTTACTTTTTGGCCCATCTAGTGCCCCTAGGACCCCTCTAGTGTGTTCCCGACTCCTCTTTGGGCCCTCCTTGTTTCCCAGAGCTGTCTCTTGCACCTCGAGACCCCTTAGGACCCTGCTAGTTCCCTTAGAATCCCTGTGGAGCCCTTCTTCATGCCCTGCAGCCCTCTGTTGGCCCTCCAGCCCCTTTAGCAGCCCTCTCTTCTGCTCTGGCCCCTCCTTTGGCCTTTTTGTTTCCCCCTGAAGGCCTCTCTTGGCCCTCTGCACCCCTTAGCACCCCCCTTGTGCACTCGGGACTACTTTTTCAGCTTTCTTCTGTGCCCCAGAGCTGTCTTCTGGCCCTCCACACCCTGCACAACCTCTCTTGTCCCCTCACACCACCTCCGCAGGACTTCCTTGCTGCCCGCTTTTTAGTTTTGGGGCCATCTAGTGCCCCTAGCACGCCTCTAGTGTGTTCTTGACTTCTCTTTGGGCCTTCCTTGTTTCCCAGAGCTGTCTCTAGGGCCTCCAGCCCCCTTAGAACCCCTCTAGTCTCCTCTGAAACATTCCAGATTTCTTCCTTCTTTCCCAGAGTGATTTTGTGGCCATGTAGACTCCTTAGCACCGCTGTAGTCCCCTCAGAATCCCTGTGGAGCCCTTCTTCATGCCCTGGAGCCCTCTGTTGGCCCTCCAGCCCCTTTAGCAGCCCTCTCTTCTGCTCTGGCCCCCTCCTTTGACCTTTTTCTTCCCCTCTGCTCCCCTTAGCACCCCCCTTGTGCACTCAGGACTACTTTTTCAGCTTTCTTCTGTGCCCCAGAGCTGTCTTCTGGCCCTCCACACCCTGCACAACCTCTCTTGTCCCCTCAGACCACCTCCGCAGGCCTTCCTCGCTCCCCGCTTTTTACTTTTTGGCCCATCTAGTTCCCCTAGGACCCCTCTAGTGTCTTCCTGACTCCTCTTTGGGCCCTCCTTGTTTCCCAGAGCTGTCTCTTGCACCTCTAGACCCCTTAGGACCCTACTAGTTCCCTCAGAATCCCTGCGGAGCCCTTCTTCGTGCCCTGCAGCCCTCTGTTGGCCCTCCAGCCCCTTCAGCAGCCCTCTGTTCTGCTCTGGCCCCCTCCTTTGGCCTTTTTGTTTCCCCCTGCAGGCCTCTCTTGGCCCTCCAGACCCTTTGGGACCCTTCCAGTGCACTCTGGAATATCTTTCAGCCTTCTTTGTGCCCCAGAGCTGTCCTCTGCCCTGCAGCCCCCTTTGGAACCCTCTAGTCTCCTCAGAAGCCCTCCAGATGTCTTCCTTGTTCCCCAGAGTCATGTTTTGGCCATGTAGACCCCTTAGCACCCCCCCTAGTGTGCTCTGGACGACTCTTTCAGTCTTCCTGCTGCCCCAGAGCTGTATCTGGGCCCTCTAGACCCCTTTGGACCTCGCTTGTTCCCCCAGAACCCCTCTGGAGACCTTTGTTGTGTCCCGGAGCTGTGTTGTGGCCCTCCACACCCTGCACAACCTCTCTTGTCCCCTCAGACCACCTCCGCAGGCCTTCCTTGCTCCCTGCTTTTTACTTTTTGCCCATCTAGTGCCCCTAGGACCCCTCTAGTGTCTTCCCGACTCCTCTTTGGGCCCTCCTTGTTTCCCAGAGCTGTCTCTTGCACCTCGAGACCCCTTAGGACCCTGCTAGTTCCCTTAGAATCCCTGTGGAGCCCTTCTTCATGCCCTGCAGCCCTCTGTTGGCCCTCCACATCCTTTAGCAGCCCTCTCTTCTGCTCTGGCCCCCTCCTTCGACCTTTTTCTTCCCCTCTGCTCCCCTTAGCACCCGCCTTGTGCACTCGGCATTACTTTTTCAGCTTTCTTCTGTGCCCCAGAGCTGTCTTCTGGCCCTCCACACCCTGCACAACCTCTCTTGTCCCCTCAGACCACCTCCGCAGGTCTTCCTTGCTCCCTGCTTTTTACTCTTTGCCCATCTAGTGCCCCTAGGACCCCTCTAGTGTCTTCCCGAGTACTCTTTGGGCCTTCCTTGTTTCCCAGAGCTGTCTCTAGGGCCTCCAGCCCCCTTAGAACCCCTCTAGTCTCCTCTGAAACATTCCAGATTTCTTCCTTCTTTCCCAGAGTGATTCTGTGGCCATGTAGACCCCTTAGCACCCCCCTAGTGTGCTCTGGACGACTCTTTCAGTCTTCCTGCTGCCCCAGAGCTGTATCTGGGCCCTCTAGACCCCTTTGGACCTCGCTTGTTCCCCCAGAACCCCTCCGGAGACCTTGGTTGTGCCCCAGGGCTGTCTTCTGGCCCTCCACACCCTGCACAACCTCTCTTGTCCCCTCAGACCACCTCCGCAGGCCTTCCTTGCTCCCTGCTTTTTACTTTTTGGCCCATCTAGTGCCCCTAGGACCCCTCTAGTGTCTTCCCGACTCCTCTTTGGGCCCTCCTTGGTTCCCAGAGCTGTCTCTTGCACCTCGAGACCCCTTAGGACCCTGCTAGTTCCCTTAGAATCCCTGTGGAGCCCTTCTTCGTGCCCTGCAGCCCTCTGTTGGCCCTCCACATCCTTTAGCAGCCCTCTCTTCTGCTCTGGCCCCCTCCTTCGACCTTTTTCTTCCCCTCTGCTCCCCTTAGCACCCCCCTTGTGCACTCGGCACTACTTTTTCAGCTTTCTTCTGTGCCCCAGAGCTGTCTTCTGGCCCTCCACACCCTGCACAACCTCTCTTGTCCCCTCAGACCACCTCCGCAGGCCTTCCTTGCTCCCTGCTTTTTACTTTTTGCCCATCTAGTGCCCCTAGGACCCCTCTGGTGTGTTCTCGACTACTCTTTGGGCCTTCCTTGTTTCCCAGAGCTGTCTCTAGGGCCTCCAGCCCCCTTAGAACCCCTCTAGTCTCCTCTGAAACATTCCAGATTTCTTCCCTGTTTCCCAGAGTGATTTTGTGGCCATGTAGACTCCTTAGCACCGCTGTAGTCCCCTTGGAATCCCTGTGGAGCCCTTCTTCATGCCCTGCAGCCCTCTGTTGGCCTTCCAGCCCCTTCAGCAGCCCTCTCTTCTGCTCTGGCCCCCTCCTTTGGCCTTTTTGTTTCCCCCTGCAGGCCTCTCTTGGCCCTCCAGACCCTTTGGGACCCTTCCAGTGCACTCTGGAATATCTTTCAGCCTTCTTTGTGCCCCAGAGCTGTCCTCTGCCCTGCAGCCCCCTTTGGAACCCTCTAGTCTCCTCAGAAGCCCTCCAGATGTCTTCCTTGTTCCCCAGAGTCATGTTTTGGTCATGTAGACCCCTTAGCACCCCCCCTAGTGTGCTCTGGACGACTCTTTCAGTCTTCCTGCTGCCCCAGAGCTGTATCTGGGCCCTCTAGACCCCTTTGGACCTCGCTTGTTCCCCCAGAACCCCTCTGGAGACCTTTGTTGTGTCCCGGAGCTGTGTTGTGGCCCTCCACACCCTGCACAACCTCTCTTGTCCCCTCAGACCACCTCCGCAGGCCTTCCTTGCTCCCTGCTTTTTACTTTTTGCCCATCTAGTGCCCCTAGGACCCCTCTAGTGTGTTCCCGACTCCTCTTTGGGCCCTCCTTGTTTCCCAGAGCTGTCTCTTGCACCTCGAGACCCCTTAGGACCCTACTAGTTCCCTCAGAATCCCTGCGGAGCCCTTCTTCATGCCCTGCAGCCCTCTGTTGGCCTTCCAGCCCCTTCAGCAGCCCTCTGTTCTGCTCTGGCCCCCTCCTTTGGCCTTTTAGTTTCCACCCACAGGCCTCTCTTGGCTGTCTCGACCCCTTAGGACCACTCCAGTCCCCTTGGAACCCTTCTGAAGGCCTCTGTCATGCCCCAACGCTGTCTTGTAGCCCTTGAGTCCCCTTCGGACCCATCTAGTCCGCTCAGAACCCCTCCGAGGTCTTTGTTGTGTCCCGGAGCCCTCTTTTGACCCTCCGCTTCCCATAGGACCCCTCCTGTGCCCTCAGAGCAACTTCGCAGGTCTTTCTTGTTATCCTGATTCGATTTCTTGGCCATCTAGTCCCCTTCAGACCCCTCGTGTTCCCCCAGAACCCCTCCGGAGACCTTGGTTGAGCCCCAGGGCTGTCTTCTGGCCCTCCACACCCTGCACAACCTCTCTTGTCCCCTCACACCACCTCCGCAGGCCTTCCTTGCTCCCTGCTTTTTACTTTTTGGCCCATCTAGTGCCCCTAGGACCCCTCTAGTGTGTTCCCGACTCCTCTTTGGGCCCTCCTTGTTTCCCAGAGCTGTCTCTTGCACCTCGAGACCCCTTAGGATCCTTCTAGTTCCCTTAGAATCCCTGCGGAGCCCTTCTTCATACCCTGCAGCCCTCTGTTGGCCCTCCAGCCCCTTCAGCAGCCCTCTCTTCTGCTCTGGCCCCCTCCTTTGGCCTTTTTGTTTCCCCCTGAAGGCCTCTCTTGGCCCTCTGCACCCCTTAGCACCCCCCTTGTGCACTCAGGACTACTTTTTCAGCTTTCTTCTGTGCCCCAGAGCTGTCTTCTGGCCCTCCACACCCTGCACAACCTCTCTTGTCCCTGCAGACCACCTCCGCAGGTCTTCCTTGCTCCCTGCTTTTTACTCTTTGCCCATCTAGTGGCCCTAGGACCCCTCTAGTGTCTTCCCGAGTACTCTTTGGGCCTTCCTTGTTTCCCAGAGCTGTCTCTAGGGCCTCCAGCCCCCTTAGAACCCCTCTAGTCTCCTCTGAAACATTCCAGATTTCTTCCTTCTTTCCCAGAGTGATTCTGTGGCCATGTAGACCCCTTAGCACCCCCCTAGTGTGCTCTGGACGACTCTTTCAGTCTTCCTGCTGCCCCAGAGCTGTATCTGGGCCCTCTAGACCCCTTTGGACCTCGCTTGTTCCCCCAGAAGCCCTCCGGAGACCTTGGTTGTGCCCCAGAGCTGTCTTCTGGCCCTCCACACCCTGCACAACCTCTCTTGTCCCCTCACACCACCTCCGCAGGCCTTCCTCGCTCCCCGCTTTTTACTTTTTGGCCCATCTAGTGCCCCTAGGACCCCTCTAGTGTCTTCCCGACTCCTCTTTGGGCCCTCCTTGGTTCCCAGAGCTGTCTCTTGCACCTCGAGACCCCTTAGGACCCTACTAGTTCCCTCAGAATCCCTGCGGAGCCCTTCTTCATGCCCTGCAGCCCTCTGTTGGCCCTCCACATCCTTTAGCAGCCCTCTGTTCTGCTCTGGCCCCCTCCTTTGGCCTTTTAGTTTCCACCCACAGGCCTCTCTTGGCTGTCTCGACCCCTTAGGACCACTCCAGTCCCCTTGGAACCCTTCTGAAGGCCTCTGTCATGCCCCAACGCTGTCTTGTAGCCCTTGAGTCCCCTTAGGACCCATCTAGTCCGCTCAGAACCCCTCCGAGGTCTTTGTTGTGTCCCGGAGCCCTCTTTTGACCCTCCGCTTCCCATAGGACCCCTCCTGTGCCCTCAGAGCAACTTTGCAGGTCTTTCTTGTTATCCTGATTCGATTTCTTGGCCATCTAGTCCCCTTCAGACCCCTCGTGTTCCCCCAGAACCCCTCCGGAGACCTTGGTTGAGCCCCAGGGCTGTCTTCTGGCCCTCCACACCCTGCACAACCTCTCTTGTCCCCTCAGACCACCTCCGCAGGTCTTCCTTGCTCCCCGCTTTTTACTCTTTGCCCATCTAGTGCCCCTAGGACCCCTCTAGTGTGTTCCCGACTCCTCTTTGGGCCCTCCTTGGTTCCCAGAGCTGTCTCTTGCACCTCTAGACCCCTTAGGACCCTACTAGTTCCCTCAGAATCCCTGCGGAGCCCTTCTTCGTGCCCTGCAGCCCTCTGTTGGCCCTCCAGCCCCTTCAGCAGCCCTCTCTTCTGCTCTGGCCCCCTCCTTTGGCCTTTTTGTTTCCCCCTGCAGGCCTCTCTTGGCCCTCCAGACCCTTTGGGACCCTTCCAGTGCACTCTGGAATATCTTTCAACCTTCTTTGTGCCCCAGAGCTGTCCTCTGCCCTGCAGCCCCCTTTGGAACCCTCTAGTCTCCTCAGAAGCCCTCCAGATGTCTTCCTTGTTCCCCAGAGTCATGTTTTGGCCATGTAGACCCCTTAGCACCCCCCTAGTGTGCTCTGGACGACTCTTTCAGTCTTCCTGCTGCCCCAGAGCTGTATCTGGGCCCTCTAGACCCCTTTGGACCTCGCTTGTTCCCCCAGAAGCCCTCCGGAGACCTTGGTTGTGCCCCAGAGCTGTCTTCTGGCCCTCCACACCCTGCACAACCTCTCTTGTCCCCTCACACCACCTCCGCAGGCCTTCCTTGCTCCCTGCTTTTTACTTTTTGGCCCATCTAGTGCCCCTAGGACCCCTCTAGTGTCTTCCCGACTCCTCTTCGGGCCCTCCTTGTTTCCCAGAGCTGTCTCTTGCACCTCGAGACCCCTTAGGACCCTGCTAGTTCCCTTAGAATCCCTGTGGAGCCCTTCTTCATGCCCTGCAGCCCTCTGTTGGCCCTCCACATCCTTTAGCAGCCCTCTCTTCTGCTCTGGCCCCCTCCTTCGACCTTTTTCTTCCCCTCTGCTCCCCTTAGCACCCGCCTTGTGCACTCGGCACTACTTTTTCAGCTTTCTTCTGTGCCCCAGAGCTGTCTTCTGGCCCTCCACACCCTGCACAACCTCTCTTGTCCCCTCAGACCACCTCCGCAGGTCTTCCTTGCTCCCTGCTTTTTACTCTTTGCCCATCTAGTGCCCCTAGGACCCCTCTAGTGTCTTCCCGAGTACTCTTTGGGCCTTCCTTGTTTCCCAGAGCTGTCTCTAGGGCCTCCAGCCCCCTTAGAACCCCTCTAGTCTCCTCTGAAACATTCCAGATTTCTTCCTTCTTTCCCAGAGTGATTTTGTGGCCATGTAGACCCCTTAGCACCTGCCTAGTGTGCTCTGGACGACTCTTTCCGTCTTCCTGCTGCCCCAGAGCTGTATCTGGGCCCTCTAGACCCCTTCGGTCCTCCCTTGTTCCGCCAGAACCCCTCCGGAGACCTTGGTTATGCCCCAGTGTTGTCTTCTGGCCGTCCACACCCTGCACAACCTCTCTTTTCCCCTCACACCACCTCCGCAGGTCTTCCTTGCTCCCTGCTTTTTACTTTTTGGCCCATCTAGTGCCCCTAGGACCCCTCTAGTGTGTTCCCGACTCCTCTTTGGGCCCTCCTTGTTTCCCAGAGCTGTCTCTTGCACCTCGAGACCCCTTAGGACCCTGCTAGTTCCCTTAGAATCCCTGTGGAGCCCTTCTTCATGCCCTGCAGCCCTCTGTTGGCCCTCCAGCCCCTTTAGCAGCCCTCTCTTCTGCTCTGGCCCCTCCTTTGGCCTTTTTGTTTCCCCCTGAAGGCCTCTCTTGGCCCTCTGCACCCATTAGCACCCCCCTTGTGCACTCGGGACTACTTTTTCAGCTTTCTTCTGTGCCCCAGAGCTGTCTTCTGGCCCTCCACACCCTGCACAACCTCTCTTGTCCCCTCACACCACCTCCGCAGGACTTCCTTGCTGCCCGCTTTTTAGTTTTGGGGCCATCTAGTGCCCCTAGCACGCCTCTAGTGTGTTCTTGACTTCTCTTTGGGCCTTCCTTGTTTCCCAGAGCTGTCTCTAGGGCCTCCAGCCCCCTTAGAACCCCTCTAGTCTCCTCTGAAACATTCCAGATTTCTTCCTTCTTTCCCAGAGTGATTTTGTGGCCATGTAGACTCCTTAGCACCGCTGTAGTCCCCTCAGAATCCCTGTGGAGCCCTTCTTCATGCCCTGGAGCCCTCTGTTGGCCCTCCAGCCCCTTCAGCAGCCCTCTCTTCTGCTCTGGCCCCCTCCTTTGGCCTTTTTGTTTCCCCCTGAAGGCCTCTCTTGGCCCTCTGCACCCCTTAGCACCCCCCTTGTGCACTCAGGACTACTTTTTCAGCTTTCTTCTGTGCCCCAGAGCTGTCTTCTGGCCCTCCACACCCTGCACAACCTCTCTTGTCCCCTCAGACCACCTCCGCAGGCCTTCCTCGCTCCCCGCTTTTTACTTTTTGGCCCATCTAGTGCCCCTAGGACCCCTCTAGTGTCTTCCCGACTCCTCTTTGGGCCCTCCTTGGTTCCCAGAGCTGTCTCTTGCACCTCGAGACCCCTTAGGACCCTACTAGTTCCCTCAGAATCCCTGCGGAGCCCTTCTTCATGCCCTGCAGCCCTCTGTTGGCCCTCCACATCCTTTAGCAGCCCTCTGTTCTGCTCTGGCCCCCTCCTTTGGCCTTTTAGTTTCCACCCACAGGCCTCTCTTGGCTGTCTCGACCCCTTAGGACCACTCCAGTCCCCTTGGAACCCTTCTGAAGGCCTCTGTCATGCCCCAACGCTGTCTTGTAGCCCTTGAGTCCCCTTAGGACCCATCTAGTCCGCTCAGAACCCCTCCGAGGTCTTTGTTGTGTCCCGGAGCCCTCTTTTGACCCTCCGCTTCCCATAGGACCCCTCCTGTGCCCTCAGAGCAACTTTGCAGGTCTTTCTTGTTATCCTGATTCGATTTCTTGGCCATCTAGTCCCCTTCAGACCCCTCGTGTTCCCCCAGAACCCCTCCGGAGACCTTGGTTGAGCCCCAGGGCTGTCTTCTGGCCCTCCACACCCTGCACAACCTCTCTTGTCCCCTCAGACCACCTCCGCAGGTCTTCCTTGCTCCCCGCTTTTTACTCTTTGCCCATCTAGTGCCCCTAGGACCCCTCTAGTGTGTTCCCGACTCCTCTTTGGGCCCTCCTTGTTTCCCAGAGCTGTCTCTTGCACCTCGAGACCCCTTAGGACCCTACTAGTTCCCTCAGAATCCCTGCGGAGCCCTTCTTCGTGCCCTGGAGCCCTCTGTTGGCCCTCCAGCCCCTTCAGCAGCCCTCTCTTCTGCTCTGGCCCCCTCCTTTGGCCTTTTTGTTTCCCCCTGCAGGCCTCTCTTGGCCCTCCAGACCCTTTGGGACCCTTCCAGTGCACTCTGGAATATCTTTCAGCCTTCTTTGTGCCCCAGAGCTGTCCTCTGCCCTGCAGCCCCCTTTGGAACCCTCTAGTCTCCTCAGAAGCCCTCCAGATGTCTTCCTTGTTCCCCAGAGTCATGTTTTGGCCATGTAGACCCCTTAGCACCCCCCTAGTGTGCTCTGGACGACTCTTTCAGTCTTCCTGCTGCCCCAGAGCTGTATCTGGGCCCTCTAGACCCCTTTGGACCTCGCTTGTTCCCCCAGAAGCCCTCCGGAGACCTTGGTTGTGCCCCAGAGCTGTCTTCTGGCCCTCCACACCCTGCACAACCTCTCTTGTCCCCTCACACCACCTCCGCAGGCCTTCCTTGCTCCCTGCTTTTTACTTTTTGGCCCATCTAGTGCCCCTAGGACCCCTCTAGTGTCTTCCCGACTCCTCTTCGGGCCCTCCTTGTTTCCCAGAGCTGTCTCTTGCACCTCGAGACCCCTTAGGACCCTGCTAGTTCCCTTAGAATCCCTGTGGAGCCCTTCTTCATGCCCTGCAGCCCTCTGTTGGCCCTCCACATCCTTTAGCAGCCCTCTCTTCTGCTCTGGCCCCCTCCTTCGACCTTTTTCTTCCCCTCTGCTCCCCTTAGCACCCGCCTTGTGCACTCGGCACTACTTTTTCAGCTTTCTTCTGTGCCCCAGAGCTGTCTTCTGGCCCTCCACACCCTGCACAACCTCTCTTGTCCCTGCAGACCACCTCCGCAGGTCTTCCTTGCTCCCTGCTTTTTACTCTTTGCCCATCTAGTGGCCCTAGGACCCCTCTAGTGTCTTCCCGAGTACTCTTTGGGCCTTCCTTGTTTCCCAGAGCTGTCTCTAGGGCCTCCAGCCCCCTTAGAACCCCTCTAGTCTCCTCTGAAACATTCCAGATTTCTTCCTTCTTTCCCAGAGTGATTCTGTGGCCATGTAGACCCCTTAGCACCCCCCTAGTGTGCTCTGGACGACTCTTTCAGTCTTCCTGCTGCCCCAGAGCTGTATCTGGGCCCTCTAGACCCCTTTGGACCTCGCTTGTTCCCCCAGAACCCCTCCGGAGACCTTGGTTGTGCCCCAGAGCTGTCTTCTGGCCCTCCACACCCTGCACAACCTCTCTTGTCCCCTCAGACCACCTCCGCAGGCCTTCCTTGCTCCCTGCTTTTTACTTTTTGGCCCATCTAGTGCCCCTAGGACCCCTCTAGTGTCTTCCCGACTCCTCTTTGGGCCCTCCTTGGTTCCCAGAGCTGTCTCTTGCACCTCGAGACCCCTTAGGACCCTGCTAGTTCCCTTAGAATCCCTGTGGAGCCCTTCTTCATGCCCTGGAGCCCTCTGTTGGCCCTCCACATCCTTTAGCAGCCCTCTCTTCTGCTCTGGCCCCCTCCTTCGACCTTTTTCTTCCCCTCTGCTCCCCTTAGCACCCGCCTTGTGCACTCGGCACTACTTTTTCAGCTTTCTTCTGTGCCCCAGAGCTGTCTTCTGGCCCTCCACACCCTGCACAACCTCTCTTGTCCCCTCAGACCACCTCCGCAGGCCTTCCTTGCTCCCTGCTTTTTACTTTTTGCCCATCTAGTGCCCCTAGGACCCCTCTGGTGTGTTCTCGACTACTCTTTGGGCCTTCCTTGTTTCCCAGAGCTGTCTCTAGGGCCTCCAGCCCCCTTAGAACCCCTCTAGTCTCCTCTGAAACATTCCAGATTTCTTCCCTGTTTCCCAGAGTGATTTTGTGGCCATGTAGACTCCTTAGCACCGCTGTAGTCCCCTTGGAATCCCTGTGGAGCCCTTCTTCATGCCCTGCAGCCCTCTGTTGGCCTTCCAGCCCCTTCAGCAGCCCTCTCTTCTGCTCTGGCCCCCTCCTTTGGCCTTTTTGTTTCCCCCTGCAGGCCTCTCTTGGCCCTCCAGACCCTTTGGGACCCTTCCAGTGCACTCTGGAATATCTTTCAGCCTTCTTTGTGCCCCAGAGCTGTCCTCTGCCCTGCAGCCCCCTTTGGAACCCTCTAGTCTCCTCAGAAGCCCTCCAGATGTCTTCCTTGTTCCCCAGAGTCATGTTTTGGTCATGTAGACCCCTTAGCACCCCCCCTAGTGTGCTCTGGACGACTCTTTCCGTCTTCCTGCTGCCCCAGAGCTGTATCTGGGCCCTCTAGACCGCTTTGGACCTCGCTTGTTCCCCCAGAACCCCTCTGGAGACCTTTGTTGTGTCCCGGAGCTGTGTTGTGGCCCTCCACACCCTGCACAACCTCTCTTGTCCCCTCAGACCACCTCCGCAGGCCTTCCTTGCTCCCTGCTTTTTACTTTTTGCCCATCTAGTGCCCCTAGGACCCCTCTAGTGTGTTCCCGACTCCTCTTTGGGCCCTCCTTGTTTCCCAGAGCTGTCTCTTGCACCTCGAGACCCCTTAGGACCCTACTAGTTCCCTCAGAATCCCTGCGGAGCCCTTCTTCATGCCCTGCAGCCCTCTGTTGGCCCTCCACATCCTTTAGCAGCCCTCTGTTCTGCTCTGGCCCCCTCCTTTGGCCTTTTAGTTTCCACCCACAGGCCTCTCTTGGCCGTCTCGACCCCTTAGGACCACTCCAGTCCCCTTGGAACCCTTCTGAAGGCCTCTGTCATGCCCCAACGCTGTCTTGTAGCCCTTGAGTCCCCTTCGGACCCATCTAGTCCGCTCAGAACCCCTCCGAGGTCTTTGTTGTGTCCCGGAGCCCTCTTTTGACCCTCCGCTTCCCATAGGACCCCTCCTGTGCCCTCAGAGCAACTTCGCAGGTCTTGTTATCCTGATTCGATTTCTTGGCCATCTAGTCCCCTTCAGACCCCTCGTGTTCCCCCAGAACCCCTCCGGAGACCTTGGTTGAGCCCCAGAGCTGTCTTCTGGCCCTCCACACCCTGCACAACCTCTCTTGTCCCCTCACACCACCTCCGCAGGCCTTCCTTGCTCCCCGCTTTTTACTTTTTGGCCCATCTAGTGCCCCTAGGACCCCTCTAGTGTCTTCCCGACTCCTCTTTGGGCCCTCCTTGGTTCCCAGAGCTGTCTCTTGCACCTCGAGACCCCTTAGGACCCTACTAGTTCCCTCAGAATCCCTGCGGAGCCCTTCTTCGTGCCCTGCAGCCCTCTGTTGGCCCTCCAGCCCCTTCAGCAGCCCTCTCTTCTGCTCTGGCCCCCTCCTTTGGCCTTTTTGTTTCCCCCTGCAGGCCTCTCTTGGCCCTCCAGACCCTTTGGGACCCTTCCAGTGCACTCTGGAATATCTTTCAGCCTTCTTTGTGCCCCAGAGCTGTCCTCTGCCCTGCAGCCCCCTTTGGAACCCTCTAGTCTCCTCAGAAGCCCTCCAGATGTCTTCCTTGTTCCCCAGAGTCATGTTTTGGCCATGTAGACCCCTTAGCACCCCCCTAGTGTGCTCTGGACGACTCTTTCCGTCTTCCTGCTGCCCCAGAGCTGTATCTGGGCCCTCTAGACCCCTTTGGACCTCGCTTGTTCCCCCAGAAGCCCTCCGGAGACCTTGGTTGTGCCCCAGAGCTGTCTTCTGGCCCTCCACACCCTGCACAACCTCTCTTGTCCCCTCACACCACCTCCGCAGGCCTTCCTTGCTCCCCGCTTTTTACTTTTTGGCCCATCTAGTGCCCCTAGCACCCCTCTAGTGTCTTCCCGACTCCTCTTCGGGCCCTCCTTGGTTCCCAGAGCTGTCTCTTGCACCTCGAGACCCCTTAGGACCCTGCTAGTTCCCTTAGAATCCCTGTGGAGCCCTTCTTCATGCCCTGCAGCCCTCTGTTGGCCCTCCACATCCTTTAGCAGCCCTCTCTTCTGCTCTGGCCCCCTCCTTCGACCTTTTTCTTCCCCTCTGCTCCCCTTAGCACCCGCCTTGTGCACTCGGCACTACTTTTTCAGCTTTCTTCTGTGCCCCAGAGCTGTCTTCTGGCCCTCCACACCCTGCACAACCTCTCTTGTCCCTGCAGACCACCTCCGCAGGTCTTCCTTGCTCCCTGCTTTTTACTTTTTGCCCATCTAGTGCCCCTAGGACCCCTCTAGTGTGTTCTCGACTACTCTTTGGGCCTTCCTTGTTTCCCAGAGCTGTCTCTAGGGCCTCCAGCCCCCTTAGAACCCCTCTAGTCTCCTCTGAAACATTCCAGATTTCTTCCTTCTTTCCCAGAGTGATTCTGTGGCCATGTAGACCCCTTAGCACCCCCCTAGTGTGCTCTGGACGACTCTTTCAGTCTTCCTGCTGCCCCAGAGCTGTATCTGGGCCCTCTAGACCCCTTTGGACCTCGCTTGTTCCCCCAGAAGCCCTCCGGAGACCTTGGTTGTGCCCCAGAGCTGTCTTCTGGCCCTCCACACCCTGCACAACCTCTCTTGTCCCCTCACACCACCTCCGCAGGCCTTCCTTGCTCCCTGCTTTTTACTTTTTGGCCCATCTAGTGCCCCTAGGACCCCTCTAGTGTCTTCCCGACTCCTCTTCGGGCCCTCCTTGTTTCCCAGAGCTGTCTCTTGCACCTCGAGACCCCTTAGGACCCTGCTAGTTCCCTTAGAATCCCTGTGGAGCCCTTCTTCATGCCCTGCAGCCCTCTGTTGGCCCTCCACATCCTTTAGCAGCCCTCTCTTCTGCTCTGGCCCCCTCCTTCGACCTTTTTCTTCCCCTCTGCTCCCCTTAGCACCCGCCTTGTGCACTCGGCACTACTTTTTCAGCTTTCTTCTGTGCCCCAGAGCTGTCTTCTGGCCCTCCACACCCTGCACAACCTCTCTTGTCCCTGCAGACCACCTCCGCAGGTCTTCCTTGCTCCCTGCTTTTTACTCTTTGCCCATCTAGTGGCCCTAGGACCCCTCTAGTGTCTTCCCGAGTACTCTTTGGGCCTTCCTTGTTTCCCAGAGCTGTCTCTAGGGCCTCCAGCCCCCTTAGAACCCCTCTAGTCTCCTCTGAAACATTCCAGATTTCTTCCCTGTTTCCCAGAGTGATTTTGTGGCCATGTAGACTCCTTAGCACCGCTGTAGTCCCCTTGGAATCCCTGTGGAGCCCTTCTTCATGCCCTGCAGCCCTCTGTTGGCCTTCCAGCCCCTTCAGCAGCCCTCTCTTCTGCTCTGGCCCCCTCCTTTGGCCTTTTTGTTTCCCCCTGCAGGCCTCTCTTGGCCCTCCAGACCCTTTGGGACCCTTCCAGTGCACTCTGGAATATCTTTCAGCCTTTTTTGTGCCCCAGAGCTGTCCTCTGCCCTGCAGCCCCCTTTGGAACCCTCTAGTCTCCTCAGAAGCCCTCCAGATGTCTTCCTTGTTCCCCAGAGTCATGTTTTGGCCATGTAGACCCCTTAGCACCCCCCTAGTGTGCTCTGGACGACTCTTTCAGTCTTCCTGCTGCCCCAGAGCTGTATCTGGGCCCTCTAGACCCCTTTGGACCTCGCTTGTTCCCCCAGAAGCCCTCCGGAGACCTTGGTTGTGCCCCAGAGCTGTCTTCTGGCCCTCCACACCCTGCACAACCTCTCTTGTCCCCTCACACCACCTCCGCAGGCCTTCCTTGCTCCCTGCTTTTTACTTTTTGGCCCATCTAGTGCCCCTAGGACCCCTCTAGTGTCTTCCCGACTCCTCTTCGGGCCCTCCTTGGTTCCCAGAGCTGTCTCTTGCACCTCGAGACCCCTTAGGACCCTGCTAGTTCCCTTAGAATCCCTGTGGAGCCCTTCTTCATGCCCTGCAGCCCTCTGTTGGCCCTCCACATCCTTTAGCAGCCCTCTCTTCTGCTCTGGCCCCCTCCTTCGACCTTTTTCTTCCCCTCTGCTCCCCTTAGCACCCGCCTTGTGCACTCGGCACTACTTTTTCAGCTTTCTTCTGTGCCCCAGAGCTGTCTTCTGGCCCTCCACACCCTGCACAACCTCTCTTGTCCCCTCAGACCACCTCCGCAGGCCTTCCTTGCTCCCTGCTTTTTACTCTTTGCCCATCTAGTGGCCCTAGGACCCCTCTAGTGTCTTCCCGAGTACTCTTTGGGCCTTCCTTGTTTCCCAGAGCTGTCTCTAGGGCCTCCAGCCCCCTTAGAACCCCTCTAGTCTCCTCTGAAACATTCCAGATTTCTTCCCTGTTTCCCAGAGTGATTTTGTGGCCATGTAGACTCCTTAGCACCGCTGTAGTCCCCTTGGAATCCCTGTGGAGCCCTTCTTCATGCCCTGGAGCCCTCTGTTGGCCCTCCAGCCCCTTTAGCAGCCCTCTCTTCTGCTCTGGCCCCCTCCTTTGGCCTTTTAGTTTCCACCCACAGGCCTCTCTTGGCCCTCTGCACCCCTTAGCACCCCCCTTGTGCACTCGGGACTACTTTTTCAGCTTTCTTCTCTGCCCCAGAACTGTCTTCTGGCCCTCCACACCCTGCACAACCTCTCTTGTCCCCTCAGACCACCTCCGCAGGTCTTCCTTGCTCCCTGCTTTTTACTCTTTGCCCATCTAGTGCCCCTAGGACCCCTCTAGTGTCTTCCCGAGTACTCTTTGGGCCTTCCTTGTTTCCCAGAGCTGTCTCTAGGGCCTCCAGCCCCCTTAGAACCCCTCTAGTCTCCTCTGAAACATTCCAGATTTCTTCCTTCTTTCCCAGAGTGATTTTGTGGCCATGTAGACCCCTTAGCACCCCCCTAGTGTGCTCTGGACGACTCTTTCAGTCTTCCTGCTGCCCCAGAGCTGTATCTGGGCCCTCTAGACCCCTTTGGACCTCGCTTGTTCCCCCAGAAGCCCTCCGGAGACCTTGGTTGAGCCCCAGGGCTGTCTTCTGGCCCTCCACACCCTGCACAACCTCTCTTGTCCCCTCAGACCACCTCCGCAGGTCTTCCTTGCTCCCCGCTTTTTACTCTTTGCCCATCTAGTGCCCCTAGGACCCCTCTAGTGTGTTCCCGACTCCTCTTTGGGCCCTCCTTGTTTCCCAGAGCTGTCTCTTGCACCTCGAGACCCCTTAGGACCCTACTAGTTCCCTCAGAATCCCTGCGGAGCCCTTCTTCGTGCCCTGCAGCCCTCTGTTGGCCTTCCAGCCCCTTCAGCAGCCCTCTCTTCTGCTCTGGCCCCCTCCTTTGGCCTTTTTGTTTCCCCCTGCAGGCCTCTCTTGGCCCTCCAGACCCTTTGGGACCCTTCCAGTGCACTCTGGAATATCTTTCAGCCTTCTTTGTGCCCCAGAGCTGTCCTCTGCCCTGCAGCCCCCTTTGGAACCCTCTAGTCTCCTCAGAAGCCCTCCAGATGTCTTCCTTGTTCCCCAGAGTCATGTTTTGGCCATGTAGACCCCTTAGCACCCCCCTAGTGTGCTCTGGACGACTCTTTCAGTCTTCCTGCTGCCCCAGAGCTGTATCTGGGCCCTCTAGACCCCTTTGGACCTCGCTTGTTCCCCCAGAAGCCCTCCGGAGACCTTGGTTGTGCCCCAGAGCTGTCTTCTGGCCCTCCACACCCTGCACAACCTCTCTTGTCCCCTCACACCACCTCCGCAGGCCTTCCTTGCTCCCTGCTTTTTACTTTTTGGCCCATCTAGTGCCCCTAGGACCCCTCCAGTGTCTTCCCGACTCCTCTTCGGGCCCTCCTTGTTTCCCAGAGCTGTCTCTTGCACCTCGAGACCCCTTAGGACCCTGCTAGTTCCCTTAGAATCCCTGTGGAGCCCTTCTTCATGCCCTGCAGCCCTCTGTTGGCCCTCCACATCCTTTAGCAGCCCTCTCTTCTGCTCTGGCCCCCTCCTTCGACCTTTTTCTTCCCCTCTGCTCCCCTTAGCACCCGCCTTGTGCACTCGGCACTACTTTTTCAGCTTTCTTCTGTGCCCCAGAGCTGTCTTCTGGCCCTCCACACCCTGCACAACCTCTCTTGTCCCTGCAGACCACCTCCGCAGGTCTTCCTTGCTCCCTGCTTTTTACTTTTTGCCCATCTAGTGCCCCTAGGACCCCTCTGGTGTGTTCTCGACTACTCTTTGGGCCTTCCTTGTTTCCCAGAGCTGTCTCTAGGGCCTCCAGCCCCCTTAGAACCCCTCTAGTCTCCTCTGAAACATTCCAGATTTCTTCCTTCTTTCCCAGAGTGATTCTGTGGCCATGTAGACCCCTTAGCACCCCCCTAGTGTGCTCTGGACGACTCTTTCAGTCTTCCTGCTGCCCCAGAGCTGTATCTGGGCCCTCTAGACCCCTTTGGACCTCCCTTGTTCCCCCAGAACCCCTCCGGAGACCTTGGTTGTGCCCCAGAGCTGTCTTCTGGCCCTCCACACCCTGCACAACCTCTCTTGTCCCCTCACACCACCTCCGCAGGCCTTCCTTGCTCCCTGCTTTTTACTTTTTGGCCCATCTAGTGCCCCTAGGACCCCTCTAGTGTCTTCCCGACTCCTCTTTGGGCCCTCCTTGTTTCCCAGAGCTGTCTCTTGCACCTCGAGACCCCTTAGGACCCTGCTAGTTCCCTTAGAATCCCTGTGGAGCCCTTCTTCATGCCCTGCAGCCCTCTGTTGGCCCTCCACATCCTTTAGCAGCCCTCTCTTCTGCTCTGGCCCCCTCCTTCGACCTTTTTCTTCCCCTCTGCTCCCCTTAGCACCCGCCTTGTGCACTCGGCACTACTTTTTCAGCTTTCTTCTGTGCCCCAGAGCTGTCTTCTGGCCCTCCACACCCTGCACAACCTCTCTTGTCCCCTCAGACCACCTCCGCAGGCCTTCCTTGCTCCCTGCTTTTTACTCTTTGCCCATCTAGTGGCCCTAGCACCCCTCTAGTGTGTTCCCGACTACTCTTTGGGCCCTCCTTGTTTCCCAGAGCTGTCTCTAGGGCCTCCAGCCCCCTTAGAACCCCTCTAGTCTCCTCTGAAACATTCCAGATTTCTTCCCTGTTTCCCAGAGTGATTTTGTGGCCATGTAGACTCCTTAGCACCGCTGTAGTCCCCTTGGAATCCCTGTGGAGCCCTTCTTCATGCCCTGGAGCCCTCTGTTGGCCCTCCAGCCCCTTTAGCAGCCCTCTCTTCTGCTCTGGCCCCCTCCTTTGGCCTTTTAGTTTCCACCCACAGGCCTCTCTTGGCCCTCTGCACCCCTTAGCACCCCCCTTGTGCTCTCGGGACTACTTTTTCAGCTTTCTTCTGTGCCCCAGAACTGTCTTCTGGCCCTCCACACCCTGCACAACCTCTCTTGTCCCCTCAGACCACCTCCGCAGGTCTTCCTTGCTCCCTGCTTTTTACTCTTTGCCCATCTAGTGCCCCTAGGACCCCTCTAGTGTCTTCCCGAGTACTCTTTGGGCCTTCCTTGTTTCCCAGAGCTGTCTCTAGGGCCTCCAGCCCCCTTAGAACCCCTCTAGTCTCCTCTGAAACATTCCAGATTTCTTCCTTCTTTCCCAGAGTGATTTTGTGGCCATGTAGACCCCTTAGCACCCCCCTAGTGTGCTCTGGACGACTCTTTCAGTCTTCCTGCTGCCCCAGAGCTGTATCTGGGCCCTCTAGACCCCTTTGGACCTCGCTTGTTCCCCCAGAAGCCCTCCGGAGACCTTGGTTGTGCCCCAGAGCTGTCTTCTGGCCCTCCACACCCTGCACAACCTCTCTTGTCCCCTCACACCACCTCCGCAGGCCTTCCTTGCTCCCCGCTTTTTACTTTTTGGCCCATCTAGTGCCCCTAGGACCCCTCTAGTGTCTTCCCGACTCCTCTTCGGGCCCTCCTTGTTTCCCAGAGCTGTCTCTTGCACCTCGAGACCCCTTAGGACCCTGCTAGTTCCCTTAGAATCCCTGTGGAGCCCTTCTTCATGCCCTGCAGCCCTCTGTTGGCCCTCCACATCCTTTAGCAGCCCTCTCTTCTGCTCTGGCCCCCTCCTTCGACCTTTTTCTTCCCCTCTGCTCCCCTTAGCACCCGCCTTGTGCACTCGGCACTACTTTTTCAGCTTTCTTCTGTGCCCCAGAGCTGTCTTCTGGCCCTCCACACCCTGCACAACCTCTCTTGTCCCTGCAGACCACCTCCGCAGGTCTTCCTTGCTCCCTGCTTTTTACTTTTTGCCCATCTAGTGCCCCTAGGACCCCTCTGGTGTGTTCTCGACTACTCTTTGGGCCTTCCTTGTTTCCCAGAGCTGTCTCTAGGGCCTCCAGCCCCCTTAGAACCCCTCTAGTCTCCTCTGAAACATTCCAGATTTCTTCCTTCTTTCCCAGAGTGATTCTGTGGCCATGTAGACCCCTTAGCACCCCCCTAGTGTGCTCTGGACGACTCTTTCAGTCTTCCTGCTGCCCCAGAGCTGTATCTGGGCCCTCTAGACCCCTTTGGACCTCGCTTGTTCCCCCAGAAGCCCTCCGGAGACCTTGGTTGTGCCCCAGAGCTGTCTTCTGGCCCTCCACACCCTGCACAACCTCTCTTGTCCCCTCACACCACCTCCGCAGGCCTTCCTTGCTCCCTGCTTTTTACTTTTTGGCCCATCTAGTGCCCCTAGCACCCCTCTAGTGTCTTCCCGACTCCTCATTGGGCCTTCCTTGTTTTCCAGAGCTGTCTCTTGCACCTCGAGACCCCTTAGGACTCTGGGAGTCCCCTCAGAATCCCTGCGGAGCCCTTCTTCATGCCCTGCAGCCCTCTGTTGGCCCTCCAGCCCCTTTAGCAGCCCTCTCTTCTGCTCTGGCCCCCTCCTTCGACCTTTTTCTTCCCCTCTGCTCCCCTTAGCACCCGCCTTGTGCACTCGGCACTACTTTTTCAGCTTTCTTCTGTGCCCCAGAGCTGTCTTCTGGCCCTCCACACCCTGCACAACCTCTCTTGTCCCTGCAGACCACCTCCGCAGGTCTTCCTTGCTCCCTGCTTTTTACTCTTTGCCCATCTAGTGGCCCTAGGACCCCTCTAGTGTCTTCCCGAGTACTCTTTGGGCCTTCCTTGTTTCCCAGAGCTGTCTCTAAGGCCTCCAGCCCCCTTAGAACCCCTCTAGTCTCCTCTGAAACATTCCAGATTTCTTCCCTGTTTCCCAGAGTGATTTTGTGGCCATGTAGACTCCTTAGCACCGCTGTAGTCCCCTTGGAATCCCTGTGGAGCCCTTCTTCATGCCCTGCAGCCCTCTGTTGGCCTTCCAGCCCCTTCAGCAGCCCTCTCTTCTGCTCTGGCCCCCTCCTTTGGCCTTTTTGTTTCCCCCTGAAGGCCTCTCTTGGCCCTCTGCACCCCTTAGCACCCCCCTTGTGCACTCGGGACTACTTTTTCAGCTTTCTTCTGTGCCCCAGAGCTGTCTTCTGGCCCTCCACACCCTGCACAACCTCTCTTGTCCCCTCAGACCACCTCCGCAGGCCTTCCTTGCTCCCTGCTTTTTACTCTTTGCCCATCTAGTGCCCCTAGGACCCCTCTAGTGTCTTCCCGACTCCTCTTTGGGCCCTCCTTGGTTCCCAGAGCTGTCTCTTGCACCTCGAGACCCCTTAGGACCCTACTAGTTCCCTCAGAATCCCTGCGGAGCCCTTCTTCATGCCCTGCAGCCCTCTGTTGGCCCTCCACATCCTTTAGCAGCCCTCTGTTCTGCTCTGGCCCCCTCCTTTGGCCTTTTAGTTTCCACCCACAGGCCTCTCTTGGCTGTCTCGACCCCTTAGGACCACTCCAGTCCCCTTGGAACCCTTCTGAAGGCCTCTGTCATGCCCCAACGCTGTCTTGTAGCCCTTGAGTCCCCTTAGGACCCATCTAGTCCGCTCAGAACCCCTCCGAGGTCTTTGTTGTGTCCCGGAGCCCTCTTTTGACCCTCCGCTTCCCATAGGACCCCTCCTGTGCCCTCAGAGCAACTTTGCAGGTCTTTCTTGTTATCCTGATTCGATTTCTTGGCCATCTAGTCCCCTTCAGACCCCTCGTGTTCCCCCAGAACCCCTCCGGAGACCTTGGTTGAGCCCCAGGGCTGTCTTCTGGCCCTCCACACCCTGCACAACCTCTCTTGTCCCCTCACACCACCTCCGCAGGCCTTCCTTGCTCCCCGCTTTTTACTTTTTGCCCATCTAGTGCCCCTAGGACCCCTCTAGTGTGTTCCCGACTCCTCTTTGGGCCCTCCTTGTTTCCCAGAGCTGTCTCTTGCACCTCGAGACCCCTTAGGACCCTACTAGTTCCCTCAGAATCCCTGCGGAGCCCTTCTTCGTGCCCTGGAGCCCTCTGTTGGCCCTCCAGCCCCTTCAGCAGCCCTCTCTTCTGCTCTGGCCCCCTCCTTTGGCCTTTTTGTTTCCCCCTGCAGGCCTCTCTTGGCCCTCCAGACCCTTTGGGACCCTTCCAGTGCACTCTGGAATATCTTTCAGCCTTCTTTGTGCCCCAGAGCTGTCCTCTGCCCTGCAGCCCCCTTTGGAACCCTCTAGTCTCCTCAGAAGCCCTCCAGATGTCTTCCTTGTTCCCCAGAGTCATGTTTTGGCCATGTAGACCCCTTAGCACCCCCCTAGTGTGCTCTGGACGACTCTTTCAGTCTTCCTGCTGCCCCAGAGCTGTATCTGGGCCCTCTAGACCCCTTTGGACCTCGCTTGTTCCCCCAGAAGCCCTCCGGAGACCTTGGTTGTGCCCCAGAGCTGTCTTCTGGCCCTCCACACCCTGCACAACCTCTCTTGTCCCCTCACACCACCTCCGCAGGCCTTCCTTGCTCCCTGCTTTTTACTTTTTGGCCCATCTAGTGCCCCTAGGACCCCTCTAGTGTCTTCCCGACTCCTCTTCGGGCCCTCCTTGTTTCCCAGAGCTGTCTCTTGCACCTCGAGACCCCTTAGGACCCTGCTAGTTCCCTTAGAATCCCTGTGGAGCCCTTCTTCATGCCCTGCAGCCCTCTGTTGGCCCTCCACATCCTTTAGCAGCCCTCTCTTCTGCTCTGGCCCCCTCCTTCGACCTTTTTCTTCCCCTCTGCTCCCCTTAGCACCCGCCTTGTGCACTCGGCACTACTTTTTCAGCTTTCTTCTGTGCCCCAGAGCTGTCTTCTGGCCCTCCACACCCTGCACAACCTCTCTTGTCCCTGCAGACCACCTCCGCAGGTCTTCCTTGCTCCCTGCTTTTTACTCTTTGCCCATCTAGTGGCCCTAGGACCCCTCTAGTGTCTTCCCGAGTACTCTTTGGGCCTTCCTTGTTTCCCAGAGCTGTCTCTAGGGCCTCCAGCCCCCTTAGAACCCCTCTAGTCTCCTCTGAAACATTCCAGATTTCTTCCCTGTTTCCCAGAGTGATTTTGTGGCCATGTAGACTCCTTAGCACCGCTGTAGTCCCCTTGGAATCCCTGTGGAGCCCTTCTTCATGCCCTGCAGCCCTCTGTTGGCCTTCCAGCCCCTTCAGCAGCCCTCTCTTCTGCTCTGGCCCCCTCCTTTGGCCTTTTTGTTTCCCCCTGCAGGCCTCTCTTGGCCCTCCAGACCCTTTGGGACCCTTCCAGTGCACTCTGGAATATCTTTCAGCCTTCTTTGTGCCCCAGAGCTGTCCTCTGCCCTGCAGCCCCCTTTGGAACCCTCTAGTCTCCTCAGAAGCCCTCCAGATGTCTTCCTTGTTCCCCAGAGTCATGTTTTGGTCATGTAGACCCCTTAGCACCCCCCCTAGTGTGCTCTGGACGACTCTTTCCGTCTTCCTGCTGCCCCAGAGCTGTATCTGGGCCCTCTAGACCCCTTTGGACCTCGCTTGTTCCCCCAGAACCCCTCTGGAGACCTTTGTTGTGTCCCGGAGCTGTGTTGTGGCCCTCCACACCCTGCACAACCTCTCTTGTCCCCTCAGACCACCTCCGCAGGCCTTCCTTGCTCCCTGCTTTTTACTTTTTGGCCCATCTAGTGCCCCTAGGACCCCTCTAGTGTGTTCCCGACTCCTCTTTGGGCCCTCCTTGTTTCCCAGAGCTGTCTCTTGCACCTCGAGACCCCTTAGGACCCTACTAGTTCCCTCAGAATCCCTGCGGAGCCCTTCTTCATGCCCTGCAGCCCTCTGTTGGCCCTCCACATCCTTTAGCAGCCCTCTGTTCTGCTCTGGCCCCCTCCTTTGGCCTTTTAGTTTCCACCCACAGGCCTCTCTTGGCCGTCTCGACCCCTTAGGACCACTCCAGTCCCCTTGGAACCCTTCTGAAGGCCTCTGTCATGCCCCAACGCTGTCTTGTAGCCCTTGAGTCCCCTTCGGACCCATCTAGTCCGCTCAGAACCCCTCCGAGGTCTTTGTTGTGTCCCGGAGCCCTCTTTTGACCCTCCGCTTCCCATAGGACCCCTCCTGTGCCCTCAGAGCAACTTCGCAGGTCTTTCTTGTTATCCTGATTCGATTTCTTGGCCATCTAGTCCCCTTCAGACCCCTCGTGTTCCCCCAGAACCCCTCCGGAGACCTTGGTTGAGCCCCAGAGCTGTCTTCTGGCCCTCCACACCCTGCACAACCTCTCTTGTCCCCTCACACCACCTCCGCAGGCCTTCCTTGCTCCCCGCTTTTTACTTTTTGGCCCATCTAGTGCCCCTAGGACCCCTCTAGTGTGTTCCCGACTCCTCTTTGGGCCCTCCTTGTTTCCCAGAGCTGTCTCTTGCACCTCGAGACCCCTTAGGACCCTACTAGTTCCCTCAGAATCCCTGCGGAGCCCTTCTTCGTGCCCTGCAGCCCTCTGTTGGCCCTCCAGCCCCTTCAGCAGCCCTCTCTTCTGCTCTGGCCCCCTCCTTTGGCCTTTTTGTTTCCCCCTGCAGGCCTCTCTTGGCCCTCCAGACCCTTTGGGACCCTTCCAGTGCACTCTGGAATATCTTTCAGCCTTCTTTGTGCCCCAGAGCTGTCCTCTGCCCTGCAGCCCCCTTTGGAACCCTCTAGTCTCCTCAGAAGCCCTCCAGATGTCTTCCTTGTTCCCCAGAGTCATGTTTTGGCCATGTAGACCCCTTAGCACCCCCCTAGTGTGCTCTGGACGACTCTTTCAGTCTTCCTGCTGCCCCAGAGCTGTATCTGGGCCCTCTAGACCCCTTTGGACCTCGCTTGTTCCCCCAGAAGCCCTCCGGAGACCTTGGTTGTGCCCCAGAGCTGTCTTCTGGCCCTCCACACCCTGCACAACCTCTCTTGTCCCCTCAGACCACCTCCGCAGGCCTTCCTTGCTCCCTGCTTTTTACTTTTTGGCCCATCTAGTGCCCCTAGGACCCCTCTAGTGTCTTCCCGACTCCTCTTTGGGCCCTCCTTGGTTCCCAGAGCTGTCTCTTGCACCTCGAGACCCCTTAGGACCCTGCTAGTTCCCTTAGAATCCCTGTGGAGCCCTTCTTCATGCCCTGCAGCCCTCTGTTGGCCCTCCACATCCTTTAGCAGCCCTCTCTTCTGCTCTGGCCCCCTCCTTCGACCTTTTTCTTCCCCTCTGCTCCCCTTAGCACCCCCCTTGTGCACTCGGCACTACTTTTTCAGCTTTCTTCTGTGCCCCAGAGCTGTCTTCTGGCCCTCCACACCCTGCACAACCTCTCTTGTCCCCTCAGACCACCTCCGCAGGCCTTCCTTGCTCCTGCTTTTTACTTTTTGCCCATCTAGTGCCCCTAGGACCCCTCTGGTGTGTTCTCGACTACTCTTTGGGCCTTCCTTGTTTCCCAGAGCTGTCTCTAGGGCCTCCAGCCCCCTTAGAACCCCTCTAGTCTCCTCTGAAACATTCCAGATTTCTTCCCTGTTTCCCAGAGTGATTTTGTGGCCATGTAGACTCCTTAGCACCGCTGTAGTCCCCTTGGAATCCCTGTGGAGCCCTTCTTCATGGCCTGCAGCCCTCTGTTGGCCTTCCAGCCCCTTCAGCAGCCCTCTCTTCTGCTCTGGCCCCCTCCTTTGGCCTTTTTGTTTCCCCCTGCAGGCCTCTCTTGGCCCTCCAGACCCTTTGGGACCCTTCCAGTGCACTCTGGAATATCTTTCAGCCTTCTTTGTGCCCCAGAGCTGTCCTCTGCCCTGCAGCCCCCTTTGGAACCCTCTAGTCTCCTCAGAAGCCCTCCAGATGTCTTCCTTGTTCCCCAGAGTCATGTTTTGGTCATGTAGACCCCTTAGCACCCCCCCTAGTGTGCTCTGGACGACTCTTTCCGTCTTCCTGCTGCCCCAGAGCTGTATTTGGGCCCTCTAGACCGCTTTGGACCTCGCTTGTTCCCCCAGAACCCCTCTGGAGACCTTTGTTGTGTCCCGGAGCTGTGTTGTGGCCCTCCACACCCTGCACAACCTCTCTTGTCCCCTCAGACCACCTCCGCAGGCCTTCCTTGCTCCCTGCTTTTTACTTTTTGCCCATCTAGTGCCCCTAGGACCCCTCTAGTGTGTTCCCGACTCCTCTTTGGGCCCTCCTTGTTTCCCAGAGCTGTCTCTTGCACCTCGAGACCCCTTAGGACCCTACTAGTTCCCTCAGAATCCCTGCGGAGCCCTTCTTCATGCCCTGCAGCCCTCTGTTGGCCCTCCACATCCTTTAGCAGCCCTCTGTTCTGCTCTGGCCCCCTCCTTTGGCCTTTTAGTTTCCACCCACAGGCCTCTCTTGGCCGTCTCGACCCCTTAGGACCACTCCAGTCCCCTTGGAACCCTTCTGAAGGCCTCTGTCATGCCCCAACGCTGTCTTGTAGCCCTTGAGTCCCCTTCGGACCCATCTAGTCCGCTCAGAACCCCTCCGAGGTCTTTGTTGTGTCCCGGAGCCCTCTTTTGACCCTCCGCTTCCCATAGGACCCCTCCTGTGCCCTCAGAGCAACTTCGCAGGTCTTTCTTGTTATCCTGATTCGATTTCTTGGCCATCTAGTCCCCTTCAGACCCCTCGTGTTCCCCCAGAACCCCTCCGGAGACCTTGGTTGAGCCCCAGAGCTGTCTTCTGGCCCTCCACACCCTGCACAACCTCTCTTGTCCCCTCACACCACCTCCGCAGGCCTTCCTTGCTCCCCGCTTTTTACTTTTTGGCCCATCTAGTGCCCCTAGGACCCCTCTAGTGTCTTCCCGACTCCTCTTTGGGCCCTCCTTGGTTCCCAGAGCTGTCTCTTGCACCTCGAGACCCCTTAGGACCCTACTAGTTCCCTCAGAATCCCTGCGGAGCCCTTCTTCGTGCCCTGCAGCCCTCTGTTGGCCCTCCAGCCCCTTCAGCAGCCCTCTCTTCTGCTCTGGCCCCCTCCTTTGGCCTTTTTGTTTCCCCCTGCAGGCCTCTCTTGGCCCTCCAGACCCTTTGGGACCCTTCCAGTGCACTCTGGAATATCTTTCAGCCTTCTTTGTGCCCCAGAGCTGTCCTCTGCCCTGCAGCCCCCTTTGGAACCCTCTAGTCTCCTCAGAAGCCCTCCAGATGTCTTCCTTGTTCCCCAGAGTCATGTTTTGGCCATGTAGACCCGTTAGCACCCCCCTAGTGTGCTCTGGACGACTCTTTCCGTCTTCCTGCTGCCCCAGAGCTGTATCTGGGCCCTCTAGACCCCTTTGGACCTCGCTTGTTCCCCCAGAAGCCCTCCGGAGACCTTGGTTGTGCCCCAGAGCTGTCTTCTGGCCCTCCACACCCTGCACAACCTCTCTTGTCCCCTCACACCACCTCCGCAGGCCTTCCTTGCTCCCCGCTTTTTACTTTTTGGCCCATCTAGTGCCCCTAGGACCCCTCTAGTGTCTTCCCGACTCCTCTTCGGGCCCTCCTTGTTTCCCAGAGCTGTCTCTTGCACCTCGAGACCCCTTAGGACCCTGCTAGTTCCCTTAGAATCCCTGTGGAGCCCTTCTTCATGCCCTGCAGCCCTCTGTTGGCCCTCCACATCCTTTAGCAGCCCTCTCTTCTGCTCTGGCCCCCTCCTTCGACCTTTTTCTTCCCCTCTGCTCCCCTTAGCACCCGCCTTGTGCACTCGGCACTACTTTTTCAGCTTTCTTCTGTGCCCCAGAGCTGTCTTCTGGCCCTCCACACCCTGCACAACCTCTCTTGTCCCTGCAGACCACCTCCGCAGGTCTTCCTTGCTCCCTGCTTTTTACTTTTTGCCCATCTAGTGCCCCTAGGACCCCTCTGGTGTGTTCTCGACTACTCTTTGGGCCTTCCTTGTTTCCCAGAGCTGTCTCTAGGGCCTCCAGCCCCCTTAGAACCCCTCTAGTCTCCTCTGAAACATTCCAGATTTCTTCCTTCTTTCCCAGAGTGATTCTGTGGCCATGTAGACCCCTTAGCACCCCCCTAGTGTGCTCTGGACGACTCTTTCAGTCTTCCTGCTGCCCCAGAGCTGTATCTGGGCCCTCTAGACCCCTTTGGACCTCGCTTGTTCCCCCAGAAGCCCTCCGGAGACCTTGGTTGTGCCCCAGAGCTGTCTTCTGGCCCTCCACACCCTGCACAACCTCTCTTGTCCCCTCACACCACCTCCGCAGGCCTTCCTTGCTCCCTGCTTTTTACTTTTTGGCCCATCTAGTGCCCCTAGCACCCCTCTAGTGTCTTCCCGACTCCTCTTCGGGCCCTCCTTGTTTCCCAGAGCTGTCTCTTGCACCTCGAGACCCCTTAGGACCCTGCTAGTTCCCTTAGAATCCCTGTGGAGCCCTTCTTCATGCCCTGCAGCCCTCTGTTGGCCCTCCACATCCTTTAGCAGCCCTCTCTTCTGCTCTGGCCCCCTCCTTCGACCTTTTTCTTCCCCTCTGCTCCCCTTAGCACCCGCCTTGTGCACTCGGCACTACTTTTTCAGCTTTCTTCTGTGCCCCAGAGCTGTCTTCTGGCCCTCCACACCCTGCACAACCTCTCTTGTCCCTGCAGACCACCTCCGCAGGTCTTCCTTGCTCCCTGCTTTTTACTCTTTGCCCATCTAGTGGCCCTAGGACCCCTCTAGTGTCTTCCCGAGTACTCTTTGGGCCTTCCTTGTTTCCCAGAGCTGTCTCTAGGGCCTCCAGCCCCCTTAGAACCCCTCTAGTCTCCTCTGAAACATTCCAGATTTCTTCCCTGTTTCCCAGAGTGATTTTGTGGCCATGTAGACTCCTTAGCACCGCTGTAGTCCCCTTGGAATCCCTGTGGAGCCCTTCTTCATGCCCTGCAGCCCTCTGTTGGCCTTCCAGCCCCTTCAGCAGCCCTCTCTTCTGCTCTGGCCCCCTCCTTTGGCCTTTTTGTTTCCCCCTGCAGGCCTCTCTTGGCCCTCCAGACCCTTTGGGACCCTTCCAGTGCACTCTGGAATATCTTTCAGCCTTCTTTGTGCCCCAGAGCTGTCCTCTGCCCTGCAGCCCCCTTTGGAACCCTCTAGTCTCCTCAGAAGCCCTCCAGATGTCTTCCTTGTTCCCCAGAGTCATGTTTTGGTCATGTAGACCCCTTAGCACCCCCCCTAGTGTGCTCTGGACGACTCTTTCCGTCTTCCTGCTGCCCCAGAGCTGTATCTGGGCCCTCTAGACCCCTTTGGACCTCGCTTGTTCCCCCAGAACCCCTCTGGAGACCTTTGTTGTGTCCCGGAGCTGTGTTGTGGCCCTCCACACCCTGCACAACCTCTCTTGTCCCCTCAGACCACCTCCGCAGGCCTTCCTCGCTCCCCGCTTTTTACTTTTTGGCCCATCTAGTGCCCCTAGGACCCCTCTAGTGTCTTCCCGACTCCTCTTTGGGCCCTCCTTGGTTCCCAGAGCTGTCTCTTGCACCTCGAGACCCCTTAGGACCCTACTAGTTCCCTCAGAATCCCTGCGGAGCCCTTCTTCATGCCCTGCAGCCCTCTGTTGGCCCTCCACATCCTTTAGCAGCCCTCTGTTCTGCTCTGGCCCCCTCCTTTGGCCTTTTAGTTTCCACCCACAGGCCTCTCTTGGCTGTCTCGACCCCTTAGGACCACTCCAGTCCCCTTGGAACCCTTCTGAAGGCCTCTGTCATGCCCCAACGCTGTCTTGTAGCCCTTGAGTCCCCTTAGGACCCATCTAGTCCGCTCAGAACCCCTCCGAGGTCTTTGTTGTGTCCCGGAGCCCTCTTTTGACCCTCCGCTTCCCATAGGACCCCTCCTGTGCCCTCAGAGCAACTTTGCAGGTCTTTCTTGTTATCCTGATTCGATTTCTTGGCCATCTAGTCCCCTTCAGACCCCTCGTGTTCCCCCAGAACCCCTCCGGAGACCTTGGTTGAGCCCCAGGGCTGTCTTCTGGCCCTCCACACCCTGCACAACCTCTCTTGTCCCCTCACACCACCTCCGCAGGTCTTCCTTGCTCCCCGCTTTTTACTCTTTGCCCATCTAGTGCCCCTAGGACCCCTCTAGTGTGTTCCCGACTCCTCTTTGGGCCCTCCTTGTTTCCCAGAGCTGTCTCTTGCACCTCGAGACCCCTTAGGACCCTACTAGTTCCCTCAGAATCCCTGCGGAGCCCTTCTTCGTGCCCTGCAGCCCTCTGTTGGCCCTCCAGCCCCTTCAGCAGCCCTCTCTTCTGCTCTGGCCCCCTCCTTTGGCCTTTTTGTTTCCCCCTGCAGGCCTCTCTTGGCCCTCCAGACCCTTTGGGACCCTTCCAGTGCACTCTGGAATATCTTTCAGCCTTCTTTGTGCCCCAGAGCTGTCCTCTGCCCTGCAGCCCCCTTTGGAACCCTCTAGTCTCCTCAGAAGCCCTCCAGATGTCTTCCTTGTTCCCCAGAGTCATGTTTTGGCCATGTAGACCCCTTAGCACCCCCCTAGTGTGCTCTGGACGACTCTTTCAGTCTTCCTGCTGCCCCAGAGCTGTATCTGGGCCCTCTAGACCCCTTTGGACCTCGCTTGTTCCCCCAGAAGCCCTCCGGAGACCTTGGTTGTGCCCCAGAGCTGTCTTCTGGCCCTCCACACCCTGCACAACCTCTCTTGTCCCCTCACACCACCTCCGCAGGCCTTCCTTGCTCCCTGCTTTTTACTTTTTGGCCCATCTAGTGCCCCTAGGACCCCTCTAGTGTCTTCCCGACTCCTCTTCGGGCCCTCCTTGTTTCCCAGAGCTGTCTCTTGCACCTCGAGACCCCTTAGGACCCTGCTAGTTCCCTTAGAATCCCTGTGGAGCCCTTCTTCATGCCCTGCAGCCCTCTGTTGGCCCTCCACATCCTTTAGCAGCCCTCTCTTCTGCTCTGGCCCCCTCCTTCGACCTTTTTCTTCCCCTCTGCTCCCCTTAGCACCCGCCTTGTGCACTCGGCACTACTTTTTCAGCTTTCTTCTGTGCCCCAGAGCTGTCTTCTGGCCCTCCACACCCTGCACAACCTCTCTTGTCCCCTCAGACCACCTCCGCAGGCCTTCCTTGCTCCCTGCTTTTTACTCTTTGCCCATCTAGTGGCCCTAGGACCCCTCTAGTGTCTTCCCGAGTACTCTTTGGGCCTTCCTTGTTTCCCAGAGCTGTCTCTAGGGCCTCCAGCCCCCTTAGAACCCCTCTAGTCTCCTCTGAAACATTCCAGATTTCTTCCCTGTTTCCCAGAGTGATTTTGTGGCCATGTAGACTCCTTAGCACCGCTGTAGTCCCCTTGGAATCCCTGTGGAGCCCTTCTTCATGCCCTGCAGCCCTCTGTTGGCCTTCCAGCCCCTTCAGCAGCCCTCTCTTCTGCTCTGGCCCCCTCCTTTGGCCTTTTTGTTTCCCCCTGCAGGCCTCTCTTGGCCCTCCAGACCCTTTGGGACCCTTCCAGTGCACTCTGGAATATCTTTCAGCCTTCTTTGTGCCCCAGAGCTGTCCTCTGCCCTGCAGCCCCCTTTGGAACCCTCTAGTCTCCTCAGAAGCCCTCCAGATGTCTTCCTTGTTCCCCAGAGTCATGTTTTGGTCATGTAGACCCCTTAGCACCCCCCCTAGTGTGCTCTGGACGACTCTTTCCGTCTTCCTGCTGCCCCAGAGCTGTATCTGGGCCCTCTAGACCCCTTTGGACCTCGCTTGTTCCCCCAGAACCCCTCTGGAGACCTTTGTTGTGTCCCGGAGCTGTGTTGTGGCCCTCCACACCCTGCACAACCTCTCTTGTCCCCTCAGACCACCTCCGCAGGCCTTCCTCGCTCCCCGCTTTTTACTTTTTGGCCCATCTAGTGCCCCTAGGACCCCTCTAGTGTCTTCCCGACTCCTCTTTGGGCCCTCCTTGGTTCCCAGAGCTGTCTCTTGCACCTCGAGACCCCTTAGGACCCTACTAGTTCCCTCAGAATCCCTGCGGAGCCCTTCTTCATGCCCTGCAGCCCTCTGTTGGCCCTCCACATCCTTTAGCAGCCCTCTGTTCTGCTCTGGCCCCCTCCTTTGGCCTTTTAGTTTCCACCCACAGGCCTCTCTTGGCTGTCTCGACCCCTTAGGACCACTCCAGTCCCCTTGGAACCCTTCTGAAGGCCTCTGTCATGCCCCAACGCTGTCTTGTAGCCCTTGAGTCCCCTTAGGACCCATCTAGTCCGCTCAGAACCCCTCCGAGGTCTTTGTTGTGTCCCGGAGCCCTCTTTTGACCCTCCGCTTCCCATAGGACCCCTCCTGTGCCCTCAGAGCAACTTTGCAGGTCTTTCTTGTTATCCTGATTCGATTTCTTGGCCATCTAGTCCCCTTCAGACCCCTCGTGTTCCCCCAGAACCCCTCCGGAGACCTTGGTTGAGCCCCAGGGCTGTCTTCTGGCCCTCCACACCCTGCACAACCTCTCTTGTCCCCTCACACCACCTCCGCAGGTCTTCCTTGCTCCCCGCTTTTTACTCTTTGCCCATCTAGTGCCCCTAGGACCCCTCTAGTGTGTTCCCGACTCCTCTTTGGGCCCTCCTTGTTTCCCAGAGCTGTCTCTTGCACCTCGAGACCCCTTAGGACCCTACTAGTTCCCTCAGAATCCCTGCGGAGCCCTTCTTCGTGCCCTGCAGCCCTCTGTTGGCCCTCCAGCCCCTTCAGCAGCCCTCTCTTCTGCTCTGGCCCCCTCCTTTGGCCTTTTTGTTTCCCCCTGCAGGCCTCTCTTGGCCCTCCAGACCCTTTGGGACCCTTCCAGTGCACTCTGGAATATCTTTCAGCCTTCTTTGTGCCCCAGAGCTGTCCTCTGCCCTGCAGCCCCCTTTGGAACCCTCTAGTCTCCTCAGAAGCCCTCCAGATGTCTTCCTTGTTCCCCAGAGTCATGTTTTGGCCATGTAGACCCCTTAGCACCCCCCTAGTGTGCTCTGGACGACTCTTTCAGTCTTCCTGCTGCCCCAGAGCTGTATCTGGGCCCTCTAGACCCCTTTGGACCTCGCTTGTTCCCCCAGAAGCCCTCCGGAGACCTTGGTTGTGCCCCAGAGCTGTCTTCTGGCCCTCCACACCCTGCACAACCTCTCTTGTCCCCTCACACCACCTCCGCAGGCCTTCCTTGCTCCCTGCTTTTTACTTTTTGGCCCATCTAGTGCCCCTAGGACCCCTCTAGTGTCTTCCCGACTCCTCTTCGGGCCCTCCTTGTTTCCCAGAGCTGTCTCTTGCACCTCGAGACCCCTTAGGACCCTGCTAGTTCCCTTAGAATCCCTGTGGAGCCCTTCTTCATGCCCTGCAGCCCTCTGTTGGCCCTCCACATCCTTTAGCAGCCCTCTCTTCTGCTCTGGCCCCCTCCTTCGACCTTTTTCTTCCCCTCTGCTCCCCTTAGCACCCGCCTTGTGCACTCGGCACTACTTTTTCAGCTTTCTTCTGTGCCCCAGAGCTGTCTTCTGGCCCTCCACACCCTGCACAACCTCTCTTGTCCCTGCAGACCACCTCCGCAGGTCTTCCTTGCTCCCTGCTTTTTACTCTTTGCCCATCTAGTGGCCCTAGGACCCCTCTAGTGTCTTCCCGAGTACTCTTTGGGCCTTCCTTGTTTCCCAGAGCTGTCTCTAGGGCCTCCAGCCCCCTTAGAACCCCTCTAGTCTCCTCTGAAACATTCCAGATTTCTTCCCTGTTTCCCAGAGTGATTTTGTGGCCATGTAGACTCCTTAGCACCGCTGTAGTCCCCTTGGAATCCCTGTGGAGCCCTTCTTCATGCCCTGCAGCCCTCTGTTGGCCTTCCAGCCCCTTCAGCAGCCCTCTCTTCTGCTCTGGCCCCCTCCTTTGGCCTTTTTGTTTCCCCCTGCAGGCCTCTCTTGGCCCTCCAGACCCTTTGGGACCCTTCCAGTGCACTCTGGAATATCTTTCAGCCTTCTTTGTGCCCCAGAGCTGTCCTCTGCCCTGCAGCCCCCTTTGGAACCCTCTAGTCTCCTCAGAAGCCCTCCAGATGTCTTCCTTGTTCCCCAGAGTCATGTTTTGGTCATGTAGACCCCTTAGCACCCCCCCTAGTGTGCTCTGGACGACTCTTTCCGTCTTCCTGCTGCCCCAGAGCTGTATCTGGGCCCTCTAGACCCCTTTGGACCTCGCTTGTTCCCCCAGAACCCCTCTGGAGACCTTTGTTGTGTCCCGGAGCTGTGTTGTGGCCCTCCACACCCTGCACAACCTCTCTTGTCCCCTCAGACCACCTCCGCAGGCCTTCCTTGCTCCCTGCTTTTTACTTTTTGGCCCATCTAGTGCCCCTAGGACCCCTCTAGTGTGTTCCCGACTCCTCTTTGGGCCCTCCTTGTTTCCCAGAGCTGTCTCTTGCACCTCGAGACCCCTTAGGACCCTACTAGTTCCCTCAGAATCCCTGCGGAGCCCTTCTTCATGCCCTGCAGCCCTCTGTTGGCCCTCCACATCCTTTAGCAGCCCTCTGTTCTGCTCTGGCCCCCTCCTTTGGCCTTTTAGTTTCCACCCACAGGCCTCTCTTGGCCGTCTCGACCCCTTAGGACCACTCCAGTCCCCTTGGAACCCTTCTGAAGGCCTCTGTCATGCCCCAACGCTGTCTTGTAGCCCTTGAGTCCCCTTCGGACCCATCTAGTCCGCTCAGAACCCCTCCGAGGTCTTTGTTGTGTCCCGGAGCCCTCTTTTGACCCTCCGCTTCCCATAGGACCCCTCCTGTGCCCTCAGAGCAACTTCGCAGGTCTTTCTTGTTATCCTGATTCGATTTCTTGGCCATCTAGTCCCCTTCAGACCCCTCGTGTTCCCCCAGAACCCCTCCGGAGACCTTGGTTGAGCCCCAGAGCTGTCTTCTGGCCCTCCACACCCTGCACAACCTCTCTTGTCCCCTCACACCACCTCCGCAGGCCTTCCTTGCTCCCCGCTTTTTACTTTTTGGCCCATCTAGTGCCCCTAGGACCCCTCTAGTGTGTTCCCGACTCCTCTTTGGGCCCTCCTTGTTTCCCAGAGCTGTCTCTTGCACCTCGAGACCCCTTAGGACCCTACTAGTTCCCTCAGAATCCCTGCGGAGCCCTTCTTCGTGCCCTGCAGCCCTCTGTTGGCCCTCCAGCCCCTTCAGCAGCCCTCTCTTCTGCTCTGGCCCCCTCCTTTGGCCTTTTTGTTTCCCCCTGCAGGCCTCTCTTGGCCCTCCAGACCCTTTGGGACCCTTCCAGTGCACTCTGGAATATCTTTCAGCCTTCTTTGTGCCCCAGAGCTGTCCTCTGCCCTGCAGCCCCCTTTGGAACCCTCTAGTCTCCTCAGAAGCCCTCCAGATGTCTTCCTTGTTCCCCAGAGTCATGTTTTGGCCATGTAGACCCCTTAGCACCCCCCTAGTGTGCTCTGGACGACTCTTTCAGTCTTCCTGCTGCCCCAGAGCTGTATCTGGGCCCTCTAGACCCCTTTGGACCTCGCTTGTTCCCCCAGAAGCCCTCCGGAGACCTTGGTTGTGCCCCAGAGCTGTCTTCTGGCCCTCCACACCCTGCACAACCTCTCTTGTCCCCTCAGACCACCTCCGCAGGCCTTCCTTGCTCCCTGCTTTTTACTTTTTGGCCCATCTAGTGCCCCTAGGACCCCTCTAGTGTCTTCCCGACTCCTCTTTGGGCCCTCCTTGGTTCCCAGAGCTGTCTCTTGCACCTCGAGACCCCTTAGGACCCTGCTAGTTCCCTTAGAATCCCTGTGGAGCCCTTCTTCATGCCCTGCAGCCCTCTGTTGGCCCTCCACATCCTTTAGCAGCCCTCTCTTCTGCTCTGGCCCCCTCCTTCGACCTTTTTCTTCCCCTCTGCTCCCCTTAGCACCCCCCTTGTGCACTCGGCACTACTTTTTCAGCTTTCTTCTGTGCCCCAGAGCTGTCTTCTGGCCCTCCACACCCTGCACAACCTCTCTTGTCCCCTCAGACCACCTCCGCAGGCCTTCCTTGCTCCTGCTTTTTACTTTTTGCCCATCTAGTGCCCCTAGGACCCCTCTGGTGTGTTCTCGACTACTCTTTGGGCCTTCCTTGTTTCCCAGAGCTGTCTCTAGGGCCTCCAGCCCCCTTAGAACCCCTCTAGTCTCCTCTGAAACATTCCAGATTTCTTCCCTGTTTCCCAGAGTGATTTTGTGGCCATGTAGACTCCTTAGCACCGCTGTAGTCCCCTTGGAATCCCTGTGGAGCCCTTCTTCATGGCCTGCAGCCCTCTGTTGGCCTTCCAGCCCCTTCAGCAGCCCTCTCTTCTGCTCTGGCCCCCTCCTTTGGCCTTTTTGTTTCCCCCTGCAGGCCTCTCTTGGCCCTCCAGACCCTTTGGGACCCTTCCAGTGCACTCTGGAATATCTTTCAGCCTTCTTTGTGCCCCAGAGCTGTCCTCTGCCCTGCAGCCCCCTTTGGAACCCTCTAGTCTCCTCAGAAGCCCTCCAGATGTCTTCCTTGTTCCCCAGAGTCATGTTTTGGTCATGTAGACCCCTTAGCACCCCCCCTAGTGTGCTCTGGACGACTCTTTCCGTCTTCCTGCTGCCCCAGAGCTGTATTTGGGCCCTCTAGACCGCTTTGGACCTCGCTTGTTCCCCCAGAACCCCTCTGGAGACCTTTGTTGTGTCCCGGAGCTGTGTTGTGGCCCTCCACACCCTGCACAACCTCTCTTGTCCCCTCAGACCACCTCCGCAGGCCTTCCTTGCTCCCTGCTTTTTACTTTTTGCCCATCTAGTGCCCCTAGGACCCCTCTAGTGTGTTCCCGACTCCTCTTTGGGCCCTCCTTGTTTCCCAGAGCTGTCTCTTGCACCTCGAGACCCCTTAGGACCCTACTAGTTCCCTCAGAATCCCTGCGGAGCCCTTCTTCATGCCCTGCAGCCCTCTGTTGGCCCTCCACATCCTTTAGCAGCCCTCTGTTCTGCTCTGGCCCCCTCCTTTGGCCTTTTAGTTTCCACCCACAGGCCTCTCTTGGCCGTCTCGACCCCTTAGGACCACTCCAGTCCCCTTGGAACCCTTCTGAAGGCCTCTGTCATGCCCCAACGCTGTCTTGTAGCCCTTGAGTCCCCTTCGGACCCATCTAGTCCGCTCAGAACCCCTCCGAGGTCTTTGTTGTGTCCCGGAGCCCTCTTTTGACCCTCCGCTTCCCATAGGACCCCTCCTGTGCCCTCAGAGCAACTTCGCAGGTCTTTCTTGTTATCCTGATTCGATTTCTTGGCCATCTAGTCCCCTTCAGACCCCTCGTGTTCCCCCAGAACCCCTCCGGAGACCTTGGTTGAGCCCCAGAGCTGTCTTCTGGCCCTCCACACCCTGCACAACCTCTCTTGTCCCCTCACACCACCTCCGCAGGCCTTCCTTGCTCCCCGCTTTTTACTTTTTGGCCCATCTAGTGCCCCTAGGACCCCTCTAGTGTCTTCCCGACTCCTCTTTGGGCCCTCCTTGGTTCCCAGAGCTGTCTCTTGCACCTCGAGACCCCTTAGGACCCTACTAGTTCCCTCAGAATCCCTGCGGAGCCCTTCTTCGTGCCCTGCAGCCCTCTGTTGGCCCTCCAGCCCCTTCAGCAGCCCTCTCTTCTGCTCTGGCCCCCTCCTTTGGCCTTTTTGTTTCCCCCTGCAGGCCTCTCTTGGCCCTCCAGACCCTTTGGGACCCTTCCAGTGCACTCTGGAATATCTTTCAGCCTTCTTTGTGCCCCAGAGCTGTCCTCTGCCCTGCAGCCCCCTTTGGAACCCTCTAGTCTCCTCAGAAGCCCTCCAGATGTCTTCCTTGTTCCCCAGAGTCATGTTTTGGCCATGTAGACCCGTTAGCACCCCCCTAGTGTGCTCTGGACGACTCTTTCCGTCTTCCTGCTGCCCCAGAGCTGTATCTGGGCCCTCTAGACCCCTTTGGACCTCGCTTGTTCCCCCAGAAGCCCTCCGGAGACCTTGGTTGTGCCCCAGAGCTGTCTTCTGGCCCTCCACACCCTGCACAACCTCTCTTGTCCCCTCACACCACCTCCGCAGGCCTTCCTTGCTCCCCGCTTTTTACTTTTTGGCCCATCTAGTGCCCCTAGGACCCCTCTAGTGTCTTCCCGACTCCTCTTCGGGCCCTCCTTGTTTCCCAGAGCTGTCTCTTGCACCTCGAGACCCCTTAGGACCCTGCTAGTTCCCTTAGAATCCCTGTGGAGCCCTTCTTCATGCCCTGCAGCCCTCTGTTGGCCCTCCACATCCTTTAGCAGCCCTCTCTTCTGCTCTGGCCCCCTCCTTCGACCTTTTTCTTCCCCTCTGCTCCCCTTAGCACCCGCCTTGTGCACTCGGCACTACTTTTTCAGCTTTCTTCTGTGCCCCAGAGCTGTCTTCTGGCCCTCCACACCCTGCACAACCTCTCTTGTCCCTGCAGACCACCTCCGCAGGTCTTCCTTGCTCCCTGCTTTTTACTTTTTGCCCATCTAGTGCCCCTAGGACCCCTCTGGTGTGTTCTCGACTACTCTTTGGGCCTTCCTTGTTTCCCAGAGCTGTCTCTAGGGCCTCCAGCCCCCTTAGAACCCCTCTAGTCTCCTCTGAAACATTCCAGATTTCTTCCTTCTTTCCCAGAGTGATTCTGTGGCCATGTAGACCCCTTAGCACCCCCCTAGTGTGCTCTGGACGACTCTTTCAGTCTTCCTGCTGCCCCAGAGCTGTATCTGGGCCCTCTAGACCCCTTTGGACCTCGCTTGTTCCCCCAGAAGCCCTCCGGAGACCTTGGTTGTGCCCCAGAGCTGTCTTCTGGCCCTCCACACCCTGCACAACCTCTCTTGTCCCCTCACACCACCTCCGCAGGCCTTCCTTGCTCCCTGCTTTTTACTTTTTGGCCCATCTAGTGCCCCTAGCACCCCTCTAGTGTCTTCCCGACTCCTCTTCGGGCCCTCCTTGTTTCCCAGAGCTGTCTCTTGCACCTCGAGACCCCTTAGGACCCTGCTAGTTCCCTTAGAATCCCTGTGGAGCCCTTCTTCATGCCCTGCAGCCCTCTGTTGGCCCTCCACATCCTTTAGCAGCCCTCTCTTCTGCTCTGGCCCCCTCCTTCGACCTTTTTCTTCCCCTCTGCTCCCCTTAGCACCCGCCTTGTGCACTCGGCACTACTTTTTCAGCTTTCTTCTGTGCCCCAGAGCTGTCTTCTGGCCCTCCACACCCTGCACAACCTCTCTTGTCCCTGCAGACCACCTCCGCAGGTCTTCCTTGCTCCCTGCTTTTTACTCTTTGCCCATCTAGTGGCCCTAGGACCCCTCTAGTGTCTTCCCGAGTACTCTTTGGGCCTTCCTTGTTTCCCAGAGCTGTCTCTAGGGCCTCCAGCCCCCTTAGAACCCCTCTAGTCTCCTCTGAAACATTCCAGATTTCTTCCCTGTTTCCCAGAGTGATTTTGTGGCCATGTAGACTCCTTAGCACCGCTGTAGTCCCCTTGGAATCCCTGTGGAGCCCTTCTTCATGCCCTGCAGCCCTCTGTTGGCCTTCCAGCCCCTTCAGCAGCCCTCTCTTCTGCTCTGGCCCCCTCCTTTGGCCTTTTTGTTTCCCCCTGCAGGCCTCTCTTGGCCCTCCAGACCCTTTGGGACCCTTCCAGTGCACTCTGGAATATCTTTCAGCCTTCTTTGTGCCCCAGAGCTGTCCTCTGCCCTGCAGCCCCCTTTGGAACCCTCTAGTCTCCTCAGAAGCCCTCCAGATGTCTTCCTTGTTCCCCAGAGTCATGTTTTGGTCATGTAGACCCCTTAGCACCCCCCCTAGTGTGCTCTGGACGACTCTTTCCGTCTTCCTGCTGCCCCAGAGCTGTATCTGGGCCCTCTAGACCCCTTTGGACCTCGCTTGTTCCCCCAGAACCCCTCTGGAGACCTTTGTTGTGTCCCGGAGCTGTGTTGTGGCCCTCCACACCCTGCACAACCTCTCTTGTCCCCTCAGACCACCTCCGCAGGCCTTCCTCGCTCCCCGCTTTTTACTTTTTGGCCCATCTAGTGCCCCTAGGACCCCTCTAGTGTCTTCCCGACTCCTCTTTGGGCCCTCCTTGGTTCCCAGAGCTGTCTCTTGCACCTCGAGACCCCTTAGGACCCTACTAGTTCCCTCAGAATCCCTGCGGAGCCCTTCTTCATGCCCTGCAGCCCTCTGTTGGCCCTCCACATCCTTTAGCAGCCCTCTGTTCTGCTCTGGCCCCCTCCTTTGGCCTTTTAGTTTCCACCCACAGGCCTCTCTTGGCTGTCTCGACCCCTTAGGACCACTCCAGTCCCCTTGGAACCCTTCTGAAGGCCTCTGTCATGCCCCAACGCTGTCTTGTAGCCCTTGAGTCCCCTTAGGACCCATCTAGTCCGCTCAGAACCCCTCCGAGGTCTTTGTTGTGTCCCGGAGCCCTCTTTTGACCCTCCGCTTCCCATAGGACCCCTCCTGTGCCCTCAGAGCAACTTTGCAGGTCTTTCTTGTTATCCTGATTCGATTTCTTGGCCATCTAGTCCCCTTCAGACCCCTCGTGTTCCCCCAGAACCCCTCCGGAGACCTTGGTTGAGCCCCAGGGCTGTCTTCTGGCCCTCCACACCCTGCACAACCTCTCTTGTCCCCTCACACCACCTCCGCAGGTCTTCCTTGCTCCCCGCTTTTTACTCTTTGCCCATCTAGTGCCCCTAGGACCCCTCTAGTGTGTTCCCGACTCCTCTTTGGGCCCTCCTTGTTTCCCAGAGCTGTCTCTTGCACCTCGAGACCCCTTAGGACCCTACTAGTTCCCTCAGAATCCCTGCGGAGCCCTTCTTCGTGCCCTGCAGCCCTCTGTTGGCCCTCCAGCCCCTTCAGCAGCCCTCTCTTCTGCTCTGGCCCCCTCCTTTGGCCTTTTTGTTTCCCCCTGCAGGCCTCTCTTGGCCCTCCAGACCCTTTGGGACCCTTCCAGTGCACTCTGGAATATCTTTCAGCCTTCTTTGTGCCCCAGAGCTGTCCTCTGCCCTGCAGCCCCCTTTGGAACCCTCTAGTCTCCTCAGAAGCCCTCCAGATGTCTTCCTTGTTCCCCAGAGTCATGTTTTGGCCATGTAGACCCCTTAGCACCCCCCTAGTGTGCTCTGGACGACTCTTTCAGTCTTCCTGCTGCCCCAGAGCTGTATCTGGGCCCTCTAGACCCCTTTGGACCTCGCTTGTTCCCCCAGAAGCCCTCCGGAGACCTTGGTTGTGCCCCAGAGCTGTCTTCTGGCCCTCCACACCCTGCACAACCTCTCTTGTCCCCTCACACCACCTCCGCAGGCCTTCCTTGCTCCCTGCTTTTTACTTTTTGGCCCATCTAGTGCCCCTAGGACCCCTCTAGTGTCTTCCCGACTCCTCTTCGGGCCCTCCTTGTTTCCCAGAGCTGTCTCTTGCACCTCGAGACCCCTTAGGACCCTGCTAGTTCCCTTAGAATCCCTGTGGAGCCCTTCTTCATGCCCTGCAGCCCTCTGTTGGCCCTCCACATCCTTTAGCAGCCCTCTCTTCTGCTCTGGCCCCCTCCTTCGACCTTTTTCTTCCCCTCTGCTCCCCTTAGCACCCGCCTTGTGCACTCGGCACTACTTTTTCAGCTTTCTTCTGTGCCCCAGAGCTGTCTTCTGGCCCTCCACACCCTGCACAACCTCTCTTGTCCCCTCAGACCACCTCCGCAGGCCTTCCTTGCTCCCTGCTTTTTACTCTTTGCCCATCTAGTGGCCCTAGGACCCCTCTAGTGTCTTCCCGAGTACTCTTTGGGCCTTCCTTGTTTCCCAGAGCTGTCTCTAGGGCCTCCAGCCCCCTTAGAACCCCTCTAGTCTCCTCTGAAACATTCCAGATTTCTTCCCTGTTTCCCAGAGTGATTTTGTGGCCATGTAGACTCCTTAGCACCGCTGTAGTCCCCTTGGAATCCCTGTGGAGCCCTTCTTCATGCCCTGCAGCCCTCTGTTGGCCTTCCAGCCCCTTCAGCAGCCCTCTCTTCTGCTCTGGCCCCCTCCTTTGGCCTTTTTGTTTCCCCCTGCAGGCCTCTCTTGGCCCTCCAGACCCTTTGGGACCCTTCCAGTGCACTCTGGAATATCTTTCAGCCTTCTTTGTGCCCCAGAGCTGTCCTCTGCCCTGCAGCCCCCTTTGGAACCCTCTAGTCTCCTCAGAAGCCCTCCAGATGTCTTCCTTGTTCCCCAGAGTCATGTTTTGGTCATGTAGACCCCTTAGCACCCCCCCTAGTGTGCTCTGGACGACTCTTTCCGTCTTCCTGCTGCCCCAGAGCTGTATCTGGGCCCTCTAGACCCCTTTGGACCTCGCTTGTTCCCCCAGAACCCCTCTGGAGACCTTTGTTGTGTCCCGGAGCTGTGTTGTGGCCCTCCACACCCTGCACAACCTCTCTTGTCCCCTCAGACCACCTCCGCAGGCCTTCCTCGCTCCCCGCTTTTTACTTTTTGGCCCATCTAGTGCCCCTAGGACCCCTCTAGTGTCTTCCCGACTCCTCTTTGGGCCCTCCTTGGTTCCCAGAGCTGTCTCTTGCACCTCGAGACCCCTTAGGACCCTACTAGTTCCCTCAGAATCCCTGCGGAGCCCTTCTTCATGCCCTGCAGCCCTCTGTTGGCCCTCCACATCCTTTAGCAGCCCTCTGTTCTGCTCTGGCCCCCTCCTTTGGCCTTTTAGTTTCCACCCACAGGCCTCTCTTGGCTGTCTCGACCCCTTAGGACCACTCCAGTCCCCTTGGAACCCTTCTGAAGGCCTCTGTCATGCCCCAACGCTGTCTTGTAGCCCTTGAGTCCCCTTAGGACCCATCTAGTCCGCTCAGAACCCCTCCGAGGTCTTTGTTGTGTCCCGGAGCCCTCTTTTGACCCTCCGCTTCCCATAGGACCCCTCCTGTGCCCTCAGAGCAACTTTGCAGGTCTTTCTTGTTATCCTGATTCGATTTCTTGGCCATCTAGTCCCCTTCAGACCCCTCGTGTTCCCCCAGAACCCCTCCGGAGACCTTGGTTGAGCCCCAGGGCTGTCTTCTGGCCCTCCACACCCTGCACAACCTCTCTTGTCCCCTCACACCACCTCCGCAGGTCTTCCTTGCTCCCCGCTTTTTACTCTTTGCCCATCTAGTGCCCCTAGGACCCCTCTAGTGTGTTCCCGACTCCTCTTTGGGCCCTCCTTGTTTCCCAGAGCTGTCTCTTGCACCTCGAGACCCCTTAGGACCCTACTAGTTCCCTCAGAATCCCTGCGGAGCCCTTCTTCGTGCCCTGCAGCCCTCTGTTGGCCCTCCAGCCCCTTCAGCAGCCCTCTCTTCTGCTCTGGCCCCCTCCTTTGGCCTTTTTGTTTCCCCCTGCAGGCCTCTCTTGGCCCTCCAGACCCTTTGGGACCCTTCCAGTGCACTCTGGAATATCTTTCAGCCTTCTTTGTGCCCCAGAGCTGTCCTCTGCCCTGCAGCCCCCTTTGGAACCCTCTAGTCTCCTCAGAAGCCCTCCAGATGTCTTCCTTGTTCCCCAGAGTCATGTTTTGGCCATGTAGACCCCTTAGCACCCCCCTAGTGTGCTCTGGACGACTCTTTCAGTCTTCCTGCTGCCCCAGAGCTGTATCTGGGCCCTCTAGACCCCTTTGGACCTCGCTTGTTCCCCCAGAAGCCCTCCGGAGACCTTGGTTGTGCCCCAGAGCTGTCTTCTGGCCCTCCACACCCTGCACAACCTCTCTTGTCCCCTCACACCACCTCCGCAGGCCTTCCTTGCTCCCTGCTTTTTACTTTTTGGCCCATCTAGTGCCCCTAGGACCCCTCTAGTGTCTTCCCGACTCCTCTTCGGGCCCTCCTTGTTTCCCAGAGCTGTCTCTTGCACCTCGAGACCCCTTAGGACCCTGCTAGTTCCCTTAGAATCCCTGTGGAGCCCTTCTTCATGCCCTGCAGCCCTCTGTTGGCCCTCCACATCCTTTAGCAGCCCTCTCTTCTGCTCTGGCCCCCTCCTTCGACCTTTTTCTTCCCCTCTGCTCCCCTTAGCACCCGCCTTGTGCACTCGGCACTACTTTTTCAGCTTTCTTCTGTGCCCCAGAGCTGTCTTCTGGCCCTCCACACCCTGCACAACCTCTCTTGTCCCTGCAGACCACCTCCGCAGGCCTTCCTTGCTCCCTGCTTTTTACTCTTTGCCCATCTAGTGGCCCTAGGACCCCTCTAGTGTCTTCCCGAGTACTCTTTGGGCCTTCCTTGTTTCCCAGAGCTGTCTCTAGGGCCTCCAGCCCCCTTAGAACCCCTCTAGTCTCCTCTGAAACATTCCAGATTTCTTCCCTGTTTCCCAGAGTGATTTTGTGGCCATGTAGACTCCTTAGCACCGCTGTAGTCCCCTTGGAATCCCTGTGGAGCCCTTCTTCATGCCCTGGAGCCCTCTGTTGGCCCTCCAGCCCCTTTAGCAGCCCTCTCTTCTGCTCTGGCCCCCTCCTTTGGCCTTTTAGTTTCCACCCACAGGCCTCTCTTGGCCCTCTGCACCCCTTAGCACCCCCCTTGTGCACTCGGCACTAATTTTTCAGCTTTCTTCTGTGCCCCAGAGCTGTCTTCTGGCCCTCCACACCCTGCACAACCTCTCTTGTCCCCTCAGACCACCTCCGCAGGTCTTCCTTGCTCCCTGCTTTTTACTTTTTGCCCATCTAGTGCCCCTAGGACCCCTCTGGTGTGTTCTCGACTACTCTTTGGGCCTTCCTTGTTTCCCAGAGCTGTCTCTAGGGCCTCCAGCCCCCTTAGAACCCCTCTAGTCTCCTCTGAAACATTCCAGATTTCTTCCTTCTTTCCCAGAGTGATTCTGTGGCCATGTAGACCCCTTAGCACCCCCCTAGTGTGCTCTGGACGACTCTTTCAGTCTTCCTGCTGCCCCAGAGCTGTATCTGGGCCCTCTAGACCCCTTTGGACCTCGCTTGTTCCCCCAGAACCCCTCTGGAGACCTTTGTTGTGTCCCGGAGCTGTGTTGTGGCCCTCCACACCCTGCACAACCTCTCTTGTCCCCTCAGACCACCTCCGCAGGCCTTCCTTGCTCCCTGCTTTTTACTTTTTGCCCATCTAGTGCCCCTAGGACCCCTCTAGTGTGTTCCCGACTCCTCTTTGGGCCCTCCTTGTTTCCCAGAGCTGTCTCTTGCACCTCGAGACCCCTTAGGACCCTGCTAGTTCCCTTAGAATCCCTGTGGAGCCCTTCTTCGTGCCCTGCAGCCCTCTGTTGGCCCTCCACATCCTTTAGCAGCCCTCTCTTCTGCTCTGGCCCCCTCCTTCGACCTTTTTCTTCCCCTCTGCTCCCCTTAGCACCCGCCTTGTGCACTCGGCACTACTTTTTCAGCTTTCTTCTGTGCCCCAGAGCTGTCTTCTGGCCCTCCACACCCTGCACAACCTCTCTTGTCCCTGCAGACCACCTCCGCAGGTCTTCCTTGCTCCCTGCTTTTTACTTTTTGCCCATCTAGTGCCCCTAGGACCCCTCTGGTGTGTTCTCGACTACTCTTTGGGCCTTCCTTGTTTCCCAGAGCTGTCTCTAGGGCCTCCAGCCCCCTTAGAACCCCTCTAGTCTCCTCTGAAACATTCCAGATTTCTTCCTTCTTTCCCAGAGTGATTCTGTGGCCATGTAGACCCCTTAGCACCCCCCTAGTGTGCTCTGGACGACTCTTTCAGTCTTCCTGCTGCCCCAGAGCTGTATCTGGGCCCTCTAGACCCCTTTGGACCTCGCTTGTTCCCCCAGAAGCCCTCCGGAGACCTTGGTTGTGCCCCAGAGCTGTCTTCTGGCCCTCCACACCCTGCACAACCTCTCTTGTCCCCTCACACCACCTCCGCAGGCCTTCCTTGCTCCCTGCTTTTTACTTTTTGGCCCATCTAGTGCCCCTAGCACCCCTCTAGTGTCTTCCCGACTCCTCTTCGGGCCCTCCTTGTTTCCCAGAGCTGTCTCTTGCACCTCGAGACCCCTTAGGACCCTGCTAGTTCCCTTAGAATCCCTGTGGAGCCCTTCTTCATGCCCTGCAGCCCTCTGTTGGCCCTCCACATCCTTTAGCAGCCCTCTCTTCTGCTCTGGCCCCCTCCTTCGACCTTTTTCTTCCCCTCTGCTCCCCTTAGCACCCGCCTTGTGCACTCGGCACTACTTTTTCAGCTTTCTTCTGTGCCCCAGAGCTGTCTTCTGGCCCTCCACACCCTGCACAACCTCTCTTGTCCCTGCAGACCACCTCCGCAGGTCTTCCTTGCTCCCTGCTTTTTACTCTTTGCCCATCTAGTGGCCCTAGGACCCCTCTAGTGTCTTCCCGAGTACTCTTTGGGCCTTCCTTGTTTCCCAGAGCTGTCTCTAGGGCCTCCAGCCCCCTTAGAACCCCTCTAGTCTCCTCTGAAACATTCCAGATTTCTTCCCTGTTTCCCAGAGTGATTTTGTGGCCATGTAGACTCCTTAGCACCGCTGTAGTCCCCTTGGAATCCCTGTGGAGCCCTTCTTCATGCCCTGCAGCCCTCTGTTGGCCTTCCAGCCCCTTCAGCAGCCCTCTCTTCTGCTCTGGCCCCCTCCTTTGGCCTTTTTGTTTCCCCCTGCAGGCCTCTCTTGGCCCTCCAGACCCTTTGGGACCCTTCCAGTGCACTCTGGAATATCTTTCAGCCTTCTTTGTGCCCCAGAGCTGTCCTCTGCCCTGCAGCCCCCTTTGGAACCCTCTAGTCTCCTCAGAAGCCCTCCAGATGTCTTCCTTGTTCCCCAGAGTCATGTTTTGGTCATGTAGACCCCTTAGCACCCCCCCTAGTGTGCTCTGGACGACTCTTTCCGTCTTCCTGCTGCCCCAGAGCTGTATCTGGGCCCTCTAGACCCCTTTGGACCTCGCTTGTTCCCCCAGAACCCCTCTGGAGACCTTTGTTGTGTCCCGGAGCTGTGTTGTGGCCCTCCACACCCTGCACAACCTCTCTTGTCCCCTCAGACCACCTCCGCAGGCCTTCCTCGCTCCCCGCTTTTTACTTTTTGGCCCATCTAGTGCCCCTAGGACCCCTCTAGTGTCTTCCCGACTCCTCTTTGGGCCCTCCTTGGTTCCCAGAGCTGTCTCTTGCACCTCGAGACCCCTTAGGACCCTACTAGTTCCCTCAGAATCCCTGCGGAGCCCTTCTTCATGCCCTGCAGCCCTCTGTTGGCCCTCCACATCCTTTAGCAGCCCTCTGTTCTGCTCTGGCCCCCTCCTTTGGCCTTTTAGTTTCCACCCACAGGCCTCTCTTGGCTGTCTCGACCCCTTAGGACCACTCCAGTCCCCTTGGAACCCTTCTGAAGGCCTCTGTCATGCCCCAACGCTGTCTTGTAGCCCTTGAGTCCCCTTAGGACCCATCTAGTCCGCTCAGAACCCCTCCGAGGTCTTTGTTGTGTCCCGGAGCCCTCTTTTGACCCTCCGCTTCCCATAGGACCCCTCCTGTGCCCTCAGAGCAACTTTGCAGGTCTTTCTTGTTATCCTGATTCGATTTCTTGGCCATCTAGTCCCCTTCAGACCCCTCGTGTTCCCCCAGAACCCCTCCGGAGACCTTGGTTGAGCCCCAGGGCTGTCTTCTGGCCCTCCACACCCTGCACAACCTCTCTTGTCCCCTCACACCACCTCCGCAGGTCTTCCTTGCTCCCCGCTTTTTACTCTTTGCCCATCTAGTGCCCCTAGGACCCCTCTAGTGTGTTCCCGACTCCTCTTTGGGCCCTCCTTGTTTCCCAGAGCTGTCTCTTGCACCTCGAGACCCCTTAGGACCCTACTAGTTCCCTCAGAATCCCTGCGGAGCCCTTCTTCGTGCCCTGCAGCCCTCTGTTGGCCCTCCAGCCCCTTCAGCAGCCCTCTCTTCTGCTCTGGCCCCCTCCTTTGGCCTTTTTGTTTCCCCCTGCAGGCCTCTCTTGGCCCTCCAGACCCTTTGGGACCCTTCCAGTGCACTCTGGAATATCTTTCAGCCTTCTTTGTGCCCCAGAGCTGTCCTCTGCCCTGCAGCCCCCTTTGGAACCCTCTAGTCTCCTCAGAAGCCCTCCAGATGTCTTCCTTGTTCCCCAGAGTCATGTTTTGGCCATGTAGACCCCTTAGCACCCCCCTAGTGTGCTCTGGACGACTCTTTCAGTCTTCCTGCTGCCCCAGAGCTGTATCTGGGCCCTCTAGACCCCTTTGGACCTCGCTTGTTCCCCCAGAAGCCCTCCGGAGACCTTGGTTGTGCCCCAGAGCTGTCTTCTGGCCCTCCACACCCTGCACAACCTCTCTTGTCCCCTCACACCACCTCCGCAGGCCTTCCTTGCTCCCTGCTTTTTACTTTTTGGCCCATCTAGTGCCCCTAGGACCCCTCTAGTGTCTTCCCGACTCCTCTTCGGGCCCTCCTTGTTTCCCAGAGCTGTCTCTTGCACCTCGAGACCCCTTAGGACCCTGCTAGTTCCCTTAGAATCCCTGTGGAGCCCTTCTTCATGCCCTGCAGCCCTCTGTTGGCCCTCCACATCCTTTAGCAGCCCTCTCTTCTGCTCTGGCCCCCTCCTTCGACCTTTTTCTTCCCCTCTGCTCCCCTTAGCACCCGCCTTGTGCACTCGGCACTACTTTTTCAGCTTTCTTCTGTGCCCCAGAGCTGTCTTCTGGCCCTCCACACCCTGCACAACCTCTCTTGTCCCCTCAGACCACCTCCGCAGGCCTTCCTTGCTCCCTGCTTTTTACTCTTTGCCCATCTAGTGGCCCTAGGACCCCTCTAGTGTCTTCCCGAGTACTCTTTGGGCCTTCCTTGTTTCCCAGAGCTGTCTCTAGGGCCTCCAGCCCCCTTAGAACCCCTCTAGTCTCCTCTGAAACATTCCAGATTTCTTCCCTGTTTCCCAGAGTGATTTTGTGGCCATGTAGACTCCTTAGCACCGCTGTAGTCCCCTTGGAATCCCTGTGGAGCCCTTCTTCATGCCCTGGAGCCCTCTGTTGGCCCTCCAGCCCCTTTAGCAGCCCTCTCTTCTGCTCTGGCCCCCTCCTTTGGCCTTTTAGTTTCCACCCACAGGCCTCTCTTGGCCCTCTGCACCCCTTAGCACCCCCCTTGTGCACTCGGCACTACTTTTTCAGCTTTCTTCTGTGCCCCAGAGCTGTCTTCTGGCCCTCCACACCCTGCACAACCTCTCTTGTCCCCTCAGACCACCTCCGCAGGTCTTCCTTGCTCCCTGCTTTTTACTTTTTGCCCATCTAGTGCCCCTAGGACCCCTCTGGTGTGTTCTCGACTACTCTTTGGGCCTTCCTTGTTTCCCAGAGCTGTCTCTAGGGCCTCCAGCCCCCTTAGAACCCCTCTAGTCTCCTCTGAAACATTCCAGATTTCTTCCTTCTTTCCCAGAGTGATTCTGTGGCCATGTAGACCCCTTAGCACCCCCCTAGTGTGCTCTGGACGACTCTTTCAGTCTTCCTGCTGCCCCAGAGCTGTATCTGGGCCCTCTAGACCCCTTTGGACCTCGCTTGTTCCCCCAGAACCCCTCTGGAGACCTTTGTTGTGTCCCGGAGCTGTGTTGTGGCCCTCCACACCCTGCACAACCTCTCTTGTCCCCTCAGACCACCTCCGCAGGCCTTCCTTGCTCCCTGCTTTTTACTTTTTGCCCATCTAGTGCCCCTAGGACCCCTCTAGTGTGTTCCCGACTCCTCTTTGGGCCCTCCTTGTTTCCCAGAGCTGTCTCTTGCACCTCGAGACCCCTTAGGACCCTGCTAGTTCCCTTAGAATCCCTGTGGAGCCCTTCTTCGTGCCCTGCAGCCCTCTGTTGGCCCTCCACATCCTTTAGCAGCCCTCTCTTCTGCTCTGGCCCCCTCCTTCGACCTTTTTCTTCCCCTCTGCTCCCCTTAGCACCCGCCTTGTGCACTCGGCACTACTTTTTCAGCTTTCTTCTGTGCCCCAGAGCTGTCTTCTGGCCCTCCACACCCTGCACAACCTCTCTTGTCCCTGCAGACCACCTCCGCAGGTCTTCCTTGCTCCCTGCTTTTTACTCTTTGCCCATCTAGTGGCCCTAGGACCCCTCTAGTGTCTTCCCGAGTACTCTTTGGGCCTTCCTTGTTTCCCAGAGCTGTCTCTAGGGCCTCCAGCCCCCTTAGAACCCCTCTAGTCTCCTCTGAAACATTCCAGATTTCTTCCCTGTTTCCCAGAGTGATTTTGTGGCCATGTAGACTCCTTAGCACCGCTGTAGTCCCCTTGGAATCCCTGTGGAGCCCTTCTTCATGGCCTGCAGCCCTCTGTTGGCCTTCCAGCCCCTTCAGCAGCCCTCTCTTCTGCTCTGGCCCCCTCCTTTGGCCTTTTTGTTTCCCCCTGCAGGCCTCTCTTGGCCCTCCAGACCCTTTGGGACCCTTCCAGTGCACTCTGGAATATCTTTCAGCCTTCTTTGTGCCCCAGAGCTGTCCTCTGCCCTGCAGCCCCCTTTGGAACCCTCTAGTCTCCTCAGAAGCCCTCCAGATGTCTTCCTTGTTCCCCAGAGTCATGTTTTGGTCATGTAGACCCCTTAGCACCCCCCCTAGTGTGCTCTGGACGACTCTTTCCGTCTTCCTGCTGCCCCAGAGCTGTATCTGGGCCCTCTAGACCCCTTTGGACCTCGCTTGTTCCCCCAGAACCCCTCTGGAGACCTTTGTTGTGTCCCGGAGCTGTGTTGTGGCCCTCCACACCCTGCACAACCTCTCTTGTCCCCTCAGACCACCTCCGCAGGCCTTCCTCGCTCCCCGCTTTTTACTTTTTGGCCCATCTAGTGCCCCTAGGACCCCTCTAGTGTCTTCCCGACTCCTCTTTGGGCCCTCCTTGGTTCCCAGAGCTGTCTCTTGCACCTCGAGACCCCTTAGGACCCTACTAGTTCCCTCAGAATCCCTGCGGAGCCCTTCTTCATGCCCTGCAGCCCTCTGTTGGCCCTCCACATCCTTTAGCAGCCCTCTGTTCTGCTCTGGCCCCCTCCTTTGGCCTTTTAGTTTCCACCCACAGGCCTCTCTTGGCCGTCTCGACCCCTTAGGACCACTCCAGTCCCCTTGGAACCCTTCTGAAGGCCTCTGTCATGCCCCAACGCTGTCTTGTAGCCCTTGAGTCCCCTTAGGACCCATCTAGTCCGCTCAGAACCCCTCCGAGGTCTTTGTTGTGTCCCGGAGCCCTCTTTTGACCCTCCGCTTCCCATAGGACCCCTCCTGTGCCCTCAGAGCAACTTCGCAGGTCTTTCTTGTTATCCTGATTCGATTTCTTGGCCATCTAGTCCCCTTCAGACCCCTCGTGTTCCCCCAGAACCCCTCCGGAGACCTTGGTTGAGCCCCAGGGCTGTCTTCTGGCCCTCCACACCCTGCACAACCTCTCTTGTCCCCTCAGACCACCTCCGCAGGTCTTCCTTGCTCCCCGCTTTTTACTCTTTGCCCATCTAGTGCCCCTAGGACCCCTCTAGTGTGTTCCCGACTCCTCTTTGGGCCCTCCTTGTTTCCCAGAGCTGTCTCTTGCACCTCGAGACCCCTTAGGACCCTACTAGTTCCCTCAGAATCCCTGCGGAGCCCTTCTTCGTGCCCTGGAGCCCTCTGTTGGCCCTCCAGCCCCTTCAGCAGCCCTCTCTTCTGCTCTGGCCCCCTCCTTTGGCCTTTTTGTTTCCCCCTGCAGGCCTCTCTTGGCCCTCCAGACCCTTTGGGACCCTTCCAGTGCACTCTGGAATATCTTTCAGCCTTCTTTGTGCCCCAGAGCTGTCCTCTGCCCTGCAGCCCCCTTTGGAACCCTCTAGTCTCCTCAGAAGCCCTCCAGATGTCTTCCTTGTTCCCCAGAGTCATGTTTTGGCCATGTAGACCCCTTAGCACCCCCCTAGTGTGCTCTGGACGACTCTTTCAGTCTTCCTGCTGCCCCAGAGCTGTATCTGGGCCCTCTAGACCCCTTTGGACCTCGCTTGTTCCCCCAGAAGCCCTCCGGAGACCTTGGTTGTGCCCCAGAGCTGTCTTCTGGCCCTCCACACCCTGCACAACCTCTCTTGTCCCCTCACACCACCTCCGCAGGCCTTCCTTGCTCCCTGCTTTTTACTTTTTGGCCCATCTAGTGCCCCTAGCACCCCTCTAGTGTCTTCCCGACTCCTCATTGGGCCTTCCTTGTTTTCCAGAGCTGTCTCTTGCACCTCGAGACCCCTTAGGACTCTGGGAGTCCCCTCAGAATCCCTGCGGAGCCCTTCTTCATGCCCTGCAGCCCTCTGTTGGCCCTCCAGCCCCTTTAGCAGCCCTCTCTTCTGCTCTGGCCCCCTCCTTCGACCTTTTTCTTTCCCTCTGCTCCCCTTAGCACCCGCCTTGTGCACTCGGCACTACTTTTTCAGCTTTCTTCTGTGCCCCAGAGCTGTCTTCTGGCCCTCCACACCCTGCACAACCTCTCTTGTCCCTGCAGACCACCTCCGCAGGTCTTCCTTGCTCCCTGCTTTTTACTCTTTGCCCATCTAGTGGCCCTAGGACCCCTCTAGTGTCTTCCCGAGTACTCTTTGGGCCTTCCTTGTTTCCCAGAGCTGTCTCTAAGGCCTCCAGCCCCCTTAGAACCCCTCTAGTCTCCTCTGAAACATTCCAGATTTCTTCCCTGTTTCCCAGAGTGATTTTGTGGCCATGTAGACTCCTTAGCACCGCTGTAGTCCCCTTGGAATCCCTGTGGAGCCCTTCTTCATGCCCTGCAGCCCTCTGTTGGCCTTCCAGCCCCTTCAGCAGCCCTCTCTTCTGCTCTGGCCCCCTCCTTTGGCCTTTTTGTTTCCCCCTGAAGGCCTCTCTTGGCCCTCTGCACCCCTTAGCACCCCCCTTGTGCACTCGGGACTACTTTTTCAGCTTTCTTCTGTGCCCCAGAGCTGTCTTCTGGCCCTCCACACCCTGCACAACCTCTCTTGTCCCCTCAGACCACCTCCGCAGGCCTTCCTCGCTCCCCGCTTTTTACTTTTTGGCCCATCTAGTGCCCCTAGGACCCCTCTAGTGTCTTCCCGACTCCTCTTTGGGCCCTCCTTGGTTCCCAGAGCTGTCTCTTGCACCTCGAGACCCCTTAGGACCCTACTAGTTCCCTCAGAATCCCTGCGGAGCCCTTCTTCATGCCCTGCAGCCCTCTGTTGGCCCTCCACATCCTTTAGCAGCCCTCTGTTCTGCTCTGGCCCCCTCCTTTGGCCTTTTAGTTTCCACCCACAGGCCTCTCTTGGCTGTCTCGACCCCTTAGGACCACTCCAGTCCCCTTGGAACCCTTCTGAAGGCCTCTGTCATGCCCCAACGCTGTCTTGTAGCCCTTGAGTCCCCTTAGGACCCATCTAGTCCGCTCAGAACCCCTCCGAGGTCTTTGTTGTGTCCCGGAGCCCTCTTTTGACCCTCCGCTTCCCATAGGACCCCTCCTGTGCCCTCAGAGCAACTTTGCAGGTCTTTCTTGTTATCCTGATTCGATTTCTTGGCCATCTAGTCCCCTTCAGACCCCTCGTGTTCCCCCAGAACCCCTCCGGAGACCTTGGTTGAGCCCCAGGGCTGTCTTCTGGCCCTCCACACCCTGCACAACCTCTCTTGTCCCCTCAGACCACCTCCGCAGGTCTTCCTTGCTCCCCGCTTTTTACTCTTTGCCCATCTAGTGCCCCTAGGACCCCTCTAGTGTGTTCCCGACTCCTCTTTGGGCCCTCCTTGTTTCCCAGAGCTGTCTCTTGCACCTCGAGACCCCTTAGGACCCTACTAGTTCCCTCAGAATCCCTGCGGAGCCCTTCTTCGTGCCCTGGAGCCCTCTGTTGGCCCTCCAGCCCCTTCAGCAGCCCTCTCTTCTGCTCTGGCCCCCTCCTTTGGCCTTTTTGTTTCCCCCTGCAGGCCTCTCTTGGCCCTCCAGACCCTTTGGGACCCTTCCAGTGCACTCTGGAATATCTTTCAGCCTTCTTTGTGCCCCAGAGCTGTCCTCTGCCCTGCAGCCCCCTTTGGAACCCTCTAGTCTCCTCAGAAGCCCTCCAGATGTCTTCCTTGTTCCCCAGAGTCATGTTTTGGCCATGTAGACCCCTTAGCACCCCCCTAGTGTGCTCTGGACGACTCTTTCAGTCTTCCTGCTGCCCCAGAGCTGTATCTGGGCCCTCTAGACCCCTTTGGACCTCGCTTGTTCCCCCAGAAGCCCTCCGGAGACCTTGGTTGTGCCCCAGAGCTGTCTTCTGGCCCTCCACACCCTGCACAACCTCTCTTGTCCCCTCACACCACCTCCGCAGGCCTTCCTTGCTCCCTGCTTTTTACTTTTTGGCCCATCTAGTGCCCCTAGGACCCCTCTAGTGTCTTCCCGACTCCTCTTTGGGCCCTCCTTGTTTCCCAGAGCTGTCTCTTGCACCTCGAGACCCCTTAGGACCCTGCTAGTTCCCTTAGAATCCCTGTGGAGCCCTTCTTCATGCCCTGCAGCCCTCTGTTGGCCCTCCACATCCTTTAGCAGCCCTCTCTTCTGCTCTGGCCCCCTCCTTCGACCTTTTTCTTCCCCTCTGCTCCCCTTAGCACCCGCCTTGTGCACTCGGCACTACTTTTTCAGCTTTCTTCTGTGCCCCAGAGCTGTCTTCTGGCCCTCCACACCCTGCACAACCTCTCTTGTCCCTGCAGACCACCTCCGCAGGTCTTCCTTGCTCCCTGCTTTTTACTCTTTGCCCATCTAGTGGCCCTAGGACCCCTCTAGTGTCTTCCCGAGTACTCTTTGGGCCTTCCTTGTTTCCCAGAGCTGTCTCTAGGGCCTCCAGCCCCCTTAGAACCCCTCTAGTCTCCTCTGAAACATTCCAGATTTCTTCCCTGTTTCCCAGAGTGATTTTGTGGCCATGTAGACTCCTTAGCACCGCTGTAGTCCCCTTGGAATCCCTGTGGAGCCCTTCTTCATGCCCTGCAGCCCTCTGTTGGCCTTCCAGCCCCTTCAGCAGCCCTCTCTTCTGCTCTGGCCCCCTCCTTTGGCCTTTTTGTTTCCCCCTGCAGGCCTCTCTTGGCCCTCCAGACCCTTTGGGACCCTTCCAGTGCACTCTGGAATATCTTTCAGCCTTCTTTGTGCCCCAGAGCTGTCCTCTGCCCTGCAGCCCCCTTTGGAACCCTCTAGTCTCCTCAGAAGCCCTCCAGATGTCTTCCTTGTTCCCCAGAGTCATGTTTTGGTCATGTAGACCCCTTAGCACCCCCCCTAGTGTGCTCTGGACGACTCTTTCCGTCTTCCTGCTGCCCCAGAGCTGTATCTGGGCCCTCTAGACCCCTTTGGACCTCGCTTGTTCCCCCAGAACCCCTCTGGAGACCTTTGTTGTGTCCCGGAGCTGTGTTGTGGCCCTCCACACCCTGCACAACCTCTCTTGTCCCCTCACACCACCTCCGCAGGCCTTCCTTGCTCCCTGCTTTTTACTTTTTGGCCCATCTAGTGCCCCTAGGACCCCTCTAGTGTGTTCCCGACTCCTCTTTGGGCCCTCCTTGTTTCCCAGAGCTGTCTCTTGCACCTCGAGACCCCTTAGGACCCTACTAGTTCCCTCAGAATCCCTGCGGAGCCCTTCTTCATGCCCTGCAGCCCTCTGTTGGCCCTCCACATCCTTTAGCAGCCCTCTGTTCTGCTCTGGCCCCCTCCTTTGGCCTTTTAGTTTCCACCCACAGGCCTCTCTTGGCCGTCTCGACCCCTTAGGACCACTCCAGTCCCCTTGGAACCCTTCTGAAGGCCTCTGTCATGCCCCAACGCTGTCTTGTAGCCCTTGAGTCCCCTTCGGACCCATCTAGTCCGCTCAGAACCCCTCCGAGGTCTTTGTTGTGTCCCGGAGCCCTCTTTTGACCCTCCGCTTCCCATAGGACCCCTCCTGTGCCCTCAGAGCAACTTCGCAGGTCTTTCTTGTTATCCTGATTCGATTTCTTGGCCATCTAGTCCCCTTCAGACCCCTCGTGTTCCCCCAGAACCCCTCCGGAGACCTTGGTTGAGCCCCAGGGCTGTCTTCTGGCCCTCCACACCCTGCACAACCTCTCTTGTCCCCTCAGACCACCTCCGCAGGCCTTCCTTGCTCCCCGCTTTTTACTTTTTGGCCCATCTAGTGCCCCTAGGACCCCTCTAGTGTCTTCCCGACTCCTCTTTGGGCCCTCCTTGGTTCCCAGAGCTGTCTCTTGCACCTCGAGACCCCTTAGGACCCTACTAGTTCCCTCAGAATCCCTGCGGAGCCCTTCTTCGTGCCCTGCAGCCCTCTGTTGGCCCTCCAGCCCCTTCAGCAGCCCTCTCTTCTGCTCTGGCCCCCTCCTTTGGCCTTTTTGTTTCCCCCTGCAGGCCTCTCTTGGCCCTCCAGACCCTTTGGGACCCTTCCAGTGCACTCTGGAATATCTTTCAGCCTTCTTTGTGCCCCAGAGCTGTCCTCTGCCCTGCAGCCCCCTTTGGAACCCTCTAGTCTCCTCAGAAGCCCTCCAGATGTCTTCCTTGTTCCCCAGAGTCATGTTTTGGCCATGTAGACCCCTTAGCACCCCCCTAGTGTGCTCTGGACGACTCTTTCCGTCTTCCTGCTGCCCCAGAGCTGTATCTGGGCCCTCTAGACCCCTTTGGACCTCGCTTGTTCCCCCAGAACCCCTCTGGAGACCTTTGTTGTGTCCCGGAGCTGTGTTGTGGCCCTCCACACCCTGCACAACCTCTCTTGTCCCCTCACACCACCTCCGCAGGCCTTCCTTGCTCCCTGCTTTTTACTTTTTGGCCCATCTAGTGCCCCTAGGACCCCTCTAGTGTGTTCCCGACTCCTCTTTGGGCCCTCCTTGTTTCCCAGAGCTGTCTCTTGCACCTCGAGACCCCTTAGGACCCTGCTAGTTCCCTTAGAATCCCTGTGGAGCCCTTCTTCATGCCCTGCAGCCCTCTGTTGGCCCTCCACATCCTTTAGCAGCCCTCTCTTCTGCTCTGGCCCCCTCCTTCGACCTTTTTCTTCCCCTCTGCTCCCCTTAGCACCCGCCTTGTGCACTCGGCACTACTTTTTCAGCTTTCTTCTGTGCCCCAGAGCTGTCTTCTGGCCCTCCACACCCTGCACAACCTCTCTTGTCCCCTCAGACCACCTCCGCAGGTCTTCCTTGCTCCCTGCTTTTTACTCTTTGCCCATCTAGTGGCCCTAGGACCCCTCTAGTGTCTTCCCGAGTACTCTTTGGGCCTTCCTTGTTTCCCAGAGCTGTCTCTAGGGCCTCCAGCCCCCTTAGAACCCCTCTAGTCTCCTCTGAAACATTCCAGATTTCTTCCCTGTTTCCCAGAGTGATTTTGTGGCCATGTAGACTCCTTAGCACCGCTGTAGTCCCCTTGGAATCCCTGTGGAGCCCTTCTTCATGCCCTGCAGCCCTCTGTTGGCCCTCCAGCCCCTTTAGCAGCCCTCTCTTCTGCTCTGGCCCCCTCCTTTGGCCTTTTTGTTTCCCCCTGAAGGCCTCTCTTGGCCCTCTGCACCCCTTAGCACCCCCCTTGTGCACTCGGGACTACTTTTTCAGCTTTCTTCTGTGCCCCAGAGCTGTCTTCTGGCCCTCCACACCCTGCACAACCTCTCTTGTCCCCTCAGACCACCTCCGCAGGCCTTCCTCGCTCCCCGCTTTTTACTTTTTGGCCCATCTAGTGCCCCTAGGACCCCTCTAGTGTCTTCCCGACTCCTCTTTGGGCCCTCCTTGGTTCCCAGAGCTGTCTCTTGCACCTCGAGACCCCTTAGGACCCTACTAGTTCCCTCAGAATCCCTGCGGAGCCCTTCTTCATGCCCTGCAGCCCTCTGTTGGCCCTCCACATCCTTTAGCAGCCCTCTGTTCTGCTCTGGCCCCCTCCTTTGGCCTTTTAGTTTCCACCCACAGGCCTCTCTTGGCTGTCTCGACCCCTTAGGACCACTCCAGTCCCCTTGGAACCCTTCTGAAGGCCTCTGTCATGCCCCAACGCTGTCTTGTAGCCCTTGAGTCCCCTTAGGACCCATCTAGTCCGCTCAGAACCCCTCCGAGGTCTTTGTTGTGTCCCGGAGCCCTCTTTTGACCCTCCGCTTCCCATAGGACCCCTCCTGTGCCCTCAGAGCAACTTTGCAGGTCTTTCTTGTTATCCTGATTCGATTTCTTGGCCATCTAGTCCCCTTCAGACCCCTCGTGTTCCCCCAGAACCCCTCCGGAGACCTTGGTTGAGCCCCAGGGCTGTCTTCTGGCCCTCCACACCCTGCACAACCTCTCTTGTCCCCTCAGACCACCTCCGCAGGTCTTCCTTGCTCCCCGCTTTTTACTCTTTGCCCATCTAGTGCCCCTAGGACCCCTCTAGTGTGTTCCCGACTCCTCTTTGGGCCCTCCTTGTTTCCCAGAGCTGTCTCTTGCACCTCGAGACCCCTTAGGACCCTACTAGTTCCCTCAGAATCCCTGCGGAGCCCTTCTTCGTGCCCTGGAGCCCTCTGTTGGCCCTCCAGCCCCTTCAGCAGCCCTCTCTTCTGCTCTGGCCCCCTCCTTTGGCCTTTTTGTTTCCCCCTGCAGGCCTCTCTTGGCCCTCCAGACCCTTTGGGACCCTTCCAGTGCACTCTGGAATATCTTTCAGCCTTCTTTGTGCCCCAGAGCTGTCCTCTGCCCTGCAGCCCCCTTTGGAACCCTCTAGTCTCCTCAGAAGCCCTCCAGATGTCTTCCTTGTTCCCCAGAGTCATGTTTTGGCCATGTAGACCCCTTAGCACCCCCCTAGTGTGCTCTGGACGACTCTTTCAGTCTTCCTGCTGCCCCAGAGCTGTATCTGGGCCCTCTAGACCCCTTTGGACCTCGCTTGTTCCCCCAGAAGCCCTCCGGAGACCTTGGTTGTGCCCCAGAGCTGTCTTCTGGCCCTCCACACCCTGCACAACCTCTCTTGTCCCCTCACACCACCTCCGCAGGCCTTCCTTGCTCCCTGCTTTTTACTTTTTGGCCCATCTAGTGCCCCTAGGACCCCTCTAGTGTCTTCCCGACTCCTCTTTGGGCCCTCCTTGTTTCCCAGAGCTGTCTCTTGCACCTCGAGACCCCTTAGGACCCTGCTAGTTCCCTTAGAATCCCTGTGGAGCCCTTCTTCATGCCCTGCAGCCCTCTGTTGGCCCTCCACATCCTTTAGCAGCCCTCTCTTCTGCTCTGGCCCCCTCCTTCGACCTTTTTCTTCCCCTCTGCTCCCCTTAGCACCCGCCTTGTGCACTCGGCACTACTTTTTCAGCTTTCTTCTGTGCCCCAGAGCTGTCTTCTGGCCCTCCACACCCTGCACAACCTCTCTTGTCCCTGCAGACCACCTCCGCAGGTCTTCCTTGCTCCCTGCTTTTTACTCTTTGCCCATCTAGTGGCCCTAGGACCCCTCTAGTGTCTTCCCGAGTACTCTTTGGGCCTTCCTTGTTTCCCAGAGCTGTCTCTAGGGCCTCCAGCCCCCTTAGAACCCCTCTAGTCTCCTCTGAAACATTCCAGATTTCTTCCCTGTTTCCCAGAGTGATTTTGTGGCCATGTAGACTCCTTAGCACCGCTGTAGTCCCCTTGGAATCCCTGTGGAGCCCTTCTTCATGCCCTGCAGCCCTCTGTTGGCCTTCCAGCCCCTTCAGCAGCCCTCTCTTCTGCTCTGGCCCCCTCCTTTGGCCTTTTTGTTTCCCCCTGCAGGCCTCTCTTGGCCCTCCAGACCCTTTGGGACCCTTCCAGTGCACTCTGGAATATCTTTCAGCCTTCTTTGTGCCCCAGAGCTGTCCTCTGCCCTGCAGCCCCCTTTGGAACCCTCTAGTCTCCTCAGAAGCCCTCCAGATGTCTTCCTTGTTCCCCAGAGTCATGTTTTGGTCATGTAGACCCCTTAGCACCCCCCCTAGTGTGCTCTGGACGACTCTTTCCGTCTTCCTGCTGCCCCAGAGCTGTATCTGGGCCCTCTAGACCCCTTTGGACCTCGCTTGTTCCCCCAGAACCCCTCTGGAGACCTTTGTTGTGTCCCGGAGCTGTGTTGTGGCCCTCCACACCCTGCACAACCTCTCTTGTCCCCTCACACCACCTCCGCAGGCCTTCCTTGCTCCCTGCTTTTTACTTTTTGGCCCATCTAGTGCCCCTAGGACCCCTCTAGTGTGTTCCCGACTCCTCTTTGGGCCCTCCTTGTTTCCCAGAGCTGTCTCTTGCACCTCGAGACCCCTTAGGACCCTACTAGTTCCCTCAGAATCCCTGCGGAGCCCTTCTTCATGCCCTGCAGCCCTCTGTTGGCCCTCCACATCCTTTAGCAGCCCTCTGTTCTGCTCTGGCCCCCTCCTTTGGCCTTTTAGTTTCCACCCACAGGCCTCTCTTGGCCGTCTCGACCCCTTAGGACCACTCCAGTCCCCTTGGAACCCTTCTGAAGGCCTCTGTCATGCCCCAACGCTGTCTTGTAGCCCTTGAGTCCCCTTCGGACCCATCTAGTCCGCTCAGAACCCCTCCGAGGTCTTTGTTGTGTCCCGGAGCCCTCTTTTGACCCTCCGCTTCCCATAGGACCCCTCCTGTGCCCTCAGAGCAACTTCGCAGGTCTTTCTTGTTATCCTGATTCGATTTCTTGGCCATCTAGTCCCCTTCAGACCCCTCGTGTTCCCCCAGAACCCCTCCGGAGACCTTGGTTGAGCCCCAGGGCTGTCTTCTGGCCCTCCACACCCTGCACAACCTCTCTTGTCCCCTCAGACCACCTCCGCAGGTCTTCCTTGCTCCCCGCTTTTTACTCTTTGCCCATCTAGTGCCCCTAGGACCCCTCTAGTGTGTTCCCGACTCCTCTTTGGGCCCTCCTTGTTTCCCAGAGCTGTCTCTTGCACCTCGAGACCCCTTAGGACCCTACTAGTTCCCTCAGAATCCCTGCGGAGCCCTTCTTCGTGCCCTGCAGCCCTCTGTTGGCCCTCCAGCCCCTTCAGCAGCCCTCTCTTCTGCTCTGGCCCCCTCCTTTGGCCTTTTTGTTTCCCCCTGCAGGCCTCTCTTGGCCCTCCAGACCCTTTGGGACCCTTCCAGTGCACTCTGGAATATCTTTCAGCCTTCTTTGTGCCCCAGAGCTGTCCTCTGCCCTGCAGCCCCCTTTGGAACCCTCTAGTCTCCTCAGAAGCCCTCCAGATGTCTTCCTTGTTCCCCAGAGTCATGTTTTGGCCATGTAGACCCCTTAGCACCCCCCTAGTGTGCTCTGGACGACTCTTTCAGTCTTCCTGCTGCCCCAGAGCTGTATCTGGGCCCTCTAGACCCCTTTGGACCTCGCTTGTTCCCCCAGAAGCCCTCCGGAGACCTTGGTTGTGCCCCAGAGCTGTCTTCTGGCCCTCCACACCCTGCACAACCTCTCTTGTCCCCTCACACCACCTCCGCAGGCCTTCCTTGCTCCCTGCTTTTTACTTTTTGGCCCATCTAGTGCCCCTAGCACCCCTCTAGTGTCTTCCCGACTCCTCTTCGGGCCCTCCTTGTTTCCCAGAGCTGTCTCTTGCACCTCGAGACCCCTTAGGACCCTGCTAGTTCCCTTAGAATCCCTGTGGAGCCCTTCTTCATGCCCTGCAGCCCTCTGTTGGCCCTCCACATCCTTTAGCAGCCCTCTCTTCTGCTCTGGCCCCCTCCTTCGACCTTTTTCTTCCCCTCTGCTCCCCTTAGCACCCGCCTTGTGCACTCGGCACTACTTTTTCAGCTTTCTTCTGTGCCCCAGAGCTGTCTTCTGGCCCTCCACACCCTGCACAACCTCTCTTGTCCCTGCAGACCACCTCCGCAGGTCTTCCTTGCTCCCTGCTTTTTACTTTTTGCCCATCTAGTGCCCCTAGGACCCCTCTGGTGTGTTCTCGACTACTCTTTGGGCCTTCCTTGTTTCCCAGAGCTGTCTCTAGGGCCTCCAGCCCCCTTAGAACCCCTCTAGTCTCCTCTGAAACATTCCAGATTTCTTCCTTCTTTCCCAGAGTGATTCTGTGGCCATGTAGACCCCTTAGCACCCCCCTAGTGTGCTCTGGACGACTCTTTCAGTCTTCCTGCTGCCCCAGAGCTGTATCTGGGCCCTCTAGACCCCTTTGGACCTCGCTTGTTCCCCCAGAAGCCCTCCGGAGACCTTGGTTGTGCCCCAGAGCTGTCTTCTGGCCCTCCACACCCTGCACAACCTCTCTTGTCCCCTCACACCACCTCCGCAGGCCTTCCTTGCTCCCTGCTTTTTACTTTTTGGCCCATCTAGTGCCCCTAGCACCCCTCTAGTGTCTTCCCGACTCCTCATTGGGCCTTCCTTGTTTTCCAGAGCTGTCTCTTGCACCTCGAGACCCCTTAGGACTCTGGGAGTCCCCTCAGAATCCCTGCGGAGCCCTTCTTCATGCCCTGCAGCCCTCTGTTGGCCCTCCAGCCCCTTTAGCAGCCCTCTCTTCTGCTCTGGCCCCCTCCTTCGACCTTTTTCTTTCCCTCTGCTCCCCTTAGCACCCGCCTTGTGCACTCGGCACTACTTTTTCAGCTTTCTTCTGTGCCCCAGAGCTGTCTTCTGGCCCTCCACACCCTGCACAACCTCTCTTGTCCCTGCAGACCACCTCCGCAGGTCTTCCTTGCTCCCTGCTTTTTACTCTTTGCCCATCTAGTGGCCCTAGGACCCCTCTAGTGTCTTCCCGAGTACTCTTTGGGCCTTCCTTGTTTCCCAGAGCTGTCTCTAGGGCCTCCAGCCCCCTTAGAACCCCTCTAGTCTCCTCTGAAACATTCCAGATTTCTTCCCTGTTTCCCAGAGTGATTTTGTGGCCATGTAGACTCCTTAGCACCGCTGTAGTCCCCTTGGAATCCCTGTGGAGCCCTTCTTCATGCCCTGCAGCCCTCTGTTGGCCTTCCAGCCCCTTCAGCAGCCCTCTCTTCTGCTCTGGCCCCCTCCTTTGGCCTTTTTGTTTCCCCCTGAAGGCCTCTCTTGGCCCTCTGCACCCCTTAGCACCCCCCTTGTGCACTCGGCACTACTTTTTCAGCTTTCTTCTGTGCCCCAGAGCTGTCTTCTGGCCCTCCACACCCTGCACAACCTCTCTTGTCCCCTCAGACCACCTCCGCAGGCCTTCCTTGCTCCCCGCTTTTTACTCTTTGCCCATCTAGTGCCCCTAGGACCCCTCTAGTGTGTTCCCGACTCCTCTTTGGGCCCTCCTTGTTTCCCAGAGCTGTCTCTTGCACCTCGAGACCCCTTAGGACCCTACTAGTTCCCTCAGAATCCCTGCGGAGCCCTTCTTCGTGCCCTGGAGCCCTCTGTTGGCCCTCCAGCCCCTTCAGCAGCCCTCTCTTCTGCTCTGGCCCCCTCCTTTGGCCTTTTTGTTTCCCCCTGCAGGCCTCTCTTGGCCCTCCAGACCCTTTGGGACCCTTCCAGTGCACTCTGGAATATCTTTCAGCCTTCTTTGTGCCCCAGAGCTGTCCTCTGCCCTGCAGCCCCCTTTGGAACCCTCTAGTCTCCTCAGAAGCCCTCCAGATGTCTTCCTTGTTCCCCAGAGTCATGTTTTGGCCATGTAGACCCCTTAGCACCCCCCTAGTGTGCTCTGGACGACTCTTTCAGTCTTCCTGCTGCCCCAGAGCTGTATCTGGGCCCTCTAGACCCCTTTGGACCTCGCTTGTTCCCCCAGAAGCCCTCCGGAGACCTTGGTTGTGCCCCAGAGCTGTCTTCTGGCCCTCCACACCCTGCACAACCTCTCTTGTCCCCTCACACCACCTCCGCAGGCCTTCCTTGCTCCCTGCTTTTTACTTTTTGGCCCATCTAGTGCCCCTAGGACCCCTCTAGTGTCTTCCCGACTCCTCTTCGGGCCCTCCTTGTTTCCCAGAGCTGTCTCTTGCACCTCGAGACCCCTTAGGACCCTGCTAGTTCCCTTAGAATCCCTGTGGAGCCCTTCTTCATGCCCTGCAGCCCTCTGTTGGCCCTCCACATCCTTTAGCAGCCCTCTCTTCTGCTCTGGCCCCCTCCTTCGACCTTTTTCTTCCCCTCTGCTCCCCTTAGCACCCGCCTTGTGCACTCGGCACTACTTTTTCAGCTTTCTTCTGTGCCCCAGAGCTGTCTTCTGGCCCTCCACACCCTGCACAACCTCTCTTGTCCCTGCAGACCACCTCCGCAGGTCTTCCTTGCTCCCTGCTTTTTACTCTTTGCCCATCTAGTGGCCCTAGGACCCCTCTAGTGTCTTCCCGAGTACTCTTTGGGCCTTCCTTGTTTCCCAGAGCTGTCTCTAGGGCCTCCAGCCCCCTTAGAACCCCTCTAGTCTCCTCTGAAACATTCCAGATTTCTTCCCTGTTTCCCAGAGTGATTTTGTGGCCATGTAGACTCCTTAGCACCGCTGTAGTCCCCTTGGAATCCCTGTGGAGCCCTTCTTCATGCCCTGCAGCCCTCTGTTGGCCTTCCAGCCCCTTCAGCAGCCCTCTCTTCTGCTCTGGCCCCCTCCTTTGGCCTTTTTGTTTCCCCCTGAAGGCCTCTCTTGGCCCTCTGCACCCCTTAGCACCCCCCTTGTGCACTCGGCACTACTTTTTCAGCTTTCTTCTGTGCCCCAGAGCTGTCTTCTGGCCCTCCACACCCTGCACAACCTCTCTTGTCCCCTCAGACCACCTCCGCAGGCCTTCCTCGCTCCCCGCTTTTTACTTTTTGGCCCATCTAGTGCCCCTAGGACCCCTCTAGTGTCTTCCCGACTCCTCTTTGGGCCCTCCTTGGTTCCCAGAGCTGTCTCTTGCACCTCGAGACCCCTTAGGACCCTACTAGTTCCCTCAGAATCCCTGCGGAGCCCTTCTTCATGCCCTGCAGCCCTCTGTTGGCCCTCCACATCCTTTAGCAGCCCTCTGTTCTGCTCTGGCCCCCTCCTTTGGCCTTTTAGTTTCCACCCACAGGCCTCTCTTGGCTGTCTCGACCCCTTAGGACCACTCCAGTCCCCTTGGAACCCTTCTGAAGGCCTCTGTCATGCCCCAACGCTGTCTTGTAGCCCTTGAGTCCCCTTAGGACCCATCTAGTCCGCTCAGAACCCCTCCGAGGTCTTTGTTGTGTCCCGGAGCCCTCTTTTGACCCTCCGCTTCCCATAGGACCCCTCCTGTGCCCTCAGAGCAACTTTGCAGGTCTTTCTTGTTATCCTGATTCGATTTCTTGGCCATCTAGTCCCCTTCAGACCCCTCGTGTTCCCCCAGAACCCCTCCGGAGACCTTGGTTGAGCCCCAGGGCTGTCTTCTGGCCCTCCACACCCTGCACAACCTCTCTTGTCCCCTCAGACCACCTCCGCAGGTCTTCCTTGCTCCCCGCTTTTTACTCTTTGCCCATCTAGTGCCCCTAGGACCCCTCTAGTGTGTTCCCGACTCCTCTTTGGGCCCTCCTTGTTTCCCAGAGCTGTCTCTTGCACCTCGAGACCCCTTAGGACCCTACTAGTTCCCTCAGAATCCCTGCGGAGCCCTTCTTCGTGCCCTGCAGCCCTCTGTTGGCCCTCCAGCCCCTTCAGCAGCCCTCTCTTCTGCTCTGGCCCCCTCCTTTGGCCTTTTTGTTTCCCCCTGCAGGCCTCTCTTGGCCCTCCAGACCCTTTGGGACCCTTCCAGTGCACTCTGGAATATCTTTCAGCCTTCTTTGTGCCCCAGAGCTGTCCTCTGCCCTGCAGCCCCCTTTGGAACCCTCTAGTCTCCTCAGAAGCCCTCCAGATGTCTTCCTTGTTCCCCAGAGTCATGTTTTGGCCATGTAGACCCCTTAGCACCCCCCTAGTGTGCTCTGGACGACTCTTTCAGTCTTCCTGCTGCCCCAGAGCTGTATCTGGGCCCTCTAGACCCCTTTGGACCTCGCTTGTTCCCCCAGAAGCCCTCCGGAGACCTTGGTTGTGCCCCAGAGCTGTCTTCTGGCCCTCCACACCCTGCACAACCTCTCTTGTCCCCTCACACCACCTCCGCAGGCCTTCCTTGCTCCCTGCTTTTTACTTTTTGGCCCATCTAGTGCCCCTAGGACCCCTCTAGTGTCTTCCCGACTCCTCTTCGGGCCCTCCTTGTTTCCCAGAGCTGTCTCTTGCACCTCGAGACCCCTTAGGACCCTGCTAGTTCCCTTAGAATCCCTGTGGAGCCCTTCTTCATGCCCTGCAGCCCTCTGTTGGCCCTCCACATCCTTTAGCAGCCCTCTCTTCTGCTCTGGCCCCCTCCTTCGACCTTTTTCTTCCCCTCTGCTCCCCTTAGCACCCGCCTTGTGCACTCGGCACTACTTTTTCAGCTTTCTTCTGTGCCCCAGAGCTGTCTTCTGGCCCTCCACACCCTGCACAACCTCTCTTGTCCCTGCAGACCACCTCCGCAGGTCTTCCTTGCTCCCTGCTTTTTACTCTTTGCCCATCTAGTGGCCCTAGGACCCCTCTAGTGTCTTCCCGAGTACTCTTTGGGCCTTCCTTGTTTCCCAGAGCTGTCTCTAGGGCCTCCAGCCCCCTTAGAACCCCTCTAGTCTCCTCTGAAACATTCCAGATTTCTTCCCTGTTTCCCAGAGTGATTTTGTGGCCATGTAGACTCCTTAGCACCGCTGTAGTCCCCTTGGAATCCCTGTGGAGCCCTTCTTCATGCCCTGCAGCCCTCTGTTGGCCTTCCAGCCCCTTCAGCAGCCCTCTCTTCTGCTCTGGCCCCCTCCTTTGGCCTTTTTGTTTCCCCCTGCAGGCCTCTCTTGGCCCTCCAGACCCTTTGGGACCCTTCCAGTGCACTCTGGAATATCTTTCAGCCTTCTTTGTGCCCCAGAGCTGTCCTCTGCCCTGCAGCCCCCTTTGGAACCCTCTAGTCTCCTCAGAAGCCCTCCAGATGTCTTCCTTGTTCCCCAGAGTCATGTTTTGGCCATGTAGACCCCTTAGCACCCCCCTAGTGTGCTCTGGACGACTCTTTCAGTCTTCCTGCTGCCCCAGAGCTGTATCTGGGCCCTCTAGACCCCTTTGGACCTCGCTTGTTCCCCCAGAAGCCCTCCGGAGACCTTGGTTGTGCCCCAGAGCTGTCTTCTGGCCCTCCACACCCTGCACAACCTCTCTTGTCCCCTCACACCACCTCCGCAGGCCTTCCTTGCTCCCTGCTTTTTACTTTTTGGCCCATCTAGTGCCCCTAGGACCCCTCTAGTGTCTTCCCGACTCCTCTTCGGGCCCTCCTTGTTTCCCAGAGCTGTCTCTTGCACCTCGAGACCCCTTAGGACCCTGCTAGTTCCCTTAGAATCCCTGTGGAGCCCTTCTTCATGCCCTGCAGCCCTCTGTTGGCCCTCCACATCCTTTAGCAGCCCTCTCTTCTGCTCTGGCCCCCTCCTTCGACCTTTTTCTTCCCCTCTGCTCCCCTTAGCACCCGCCTTGTGCACTCGGCACTACTTTTTCAGCTTTCTTCTGTGCCCCAGAGCTGTCTTCTGGCCCTCCACACCCTGCACAACCTCTCTTGTCCCTGCAGACCACCTCCGCAGGTCTTCCTTGCTCCCTGCTTTTTACTCTTTGCCCATCTAGTGGCCCTAGGACCCCTCTAGTGTCTTCCCGAGTACTCTTTGGGCCTTCCTTGTTTCCCAGAGCTGTCTCTAGGGCCTCCAGCCCCCTTAGAACCCCTCTAGTCTCCTCTGAAACATTCCAGATTTCTTCCCTGTTTCCCAGAGTGATTTTGTGGCCATGTAGACTCCTTAGCACCGCTGTAGTCCCCTTGGAATCCCTGTGGAGCCCTTCTTCATGCCCTGCAGCCCTCTGTTGGCCTTCCAGCCCCTTCAGCAGCCCTCTCTTCTGCTCTGGCCCCCTCCTTTGGCCTTTTTGTTTCCCCCTGCAGGCCTCTCTTGGCCCTCCAGACCCTTTGGGACCCTTCCAGTGCACTCTGGAATATCTTTCAGCCTTCTTTGTGCCCCAGAGCTGTCCTCTGCCCTGCAGCCCCCTTTGGAACCCTCTAGTCTCCTCAGAAGCCCTCCAGATGTCTTCCTTGTTCCCCAGAGTCATGTTTTGGTCATGTAGACCCCTTAGCACCCCCCCTAGTGTGCTCTGGACGACTCTTTCCGTCTTCCTGCTGCCCCAGAGCTGTATCTGGGCCCTCTAGACCCCTTTGGACCTCGCTTGTTCCCCCAGAACCCCTCTGGAGACCTTTGTTGTGTCCCGGAGCTGTGTTGTGGCCCTCCACACCCTGCACAACCTCTCTTGTCCCCTCAGACCACCTCCGCAGGCCTTCCTTGCTCCCTGCTTTTTACTTTTTGCCCATCTAGTGCCCCTAGGACCCCTCTAGTGTCTTCCCGACTCCTCTTTGGGCCCTCCTTGGTTCCCAGAGCTGTCTCTTGCACCTCGAGACCCCTTAGGACCCTGCTAGTTCCCTTAGAATCCCTGTGGAGCCCTTCTTCATGCCCTGCAGCCCTCTGTTGGCCCTCCACATCCTTTAGCAGCCCTCTGTTCTGCTCTGGCCCCCTCCTTTGGCCTTTTAGTTTCCACCCACAGGCCTCTCTTGGCCGTCTCGACCCCTTAGGACCACTCCAGTCCCCTTGGAACCCTTCTGAAGGCCTCTGTCATGCCCCAACGCTGTCTTGTAGCCCTTGAGTCCCCTTCGGACCCATCTAGTCCGCTCAGAACCCCTCCGAGGTCTTTGTTGTGTCCCGGAGCCCTCTTTTGACCCTCCGCTTCCCATAGGACCCCTCCTGTGCCCTCAGAGCAACTTCGCAGGTCTTTCTTGTTATCCTGATTCGATTTCTTGGCCATCTAGTCCCCTTCAGACCCCTCGTGTTCCCCCAGAACCCCTCCGGAGACCTTGGTTGAGCCCCAGAGCTGTCTTCTGGCCCTCCACACCCTGCACAACCTCTCTTGTCCCCTCACACCACCTCCGCAGGCCTTCCTTGCTCCCCGCTTTTTACTTTTTGGCCCATCTAGTGCCCCTAGGACCCCTCTAGTGTCTTCCCGACTCCTCTTTGGGCCCTCCTTGGTTCCCAGAGCTGTCTCTTGCACCTCGAGACCCCTTAGGACCCTACTAGTTCCCTCAGAATCCCTGCGGAGCCCTTCTTCGTGCCCTGCAGCCCTCTGTTGGCCCTCCAGCCCCTTCAGCAGCCCTCTCTTCTGCTCTGGCCCCCTCCTTTGGCCTTTTTGTTTCCCCCTGCAGGCCTCTCTTGGCCCTCCAGACCCTTTGGGACCCTTCCAGTGCACTCTGGAATATCTTTCAGCCTTCTTTGTGCCCCAGAGCTGTCCTCTGCCCTGCAGCCCCCTTTGGAACCCTCTAGTCTCCTCAGAAGCCCTCCAGATGTCTTCCTTGTTCCCCAGAGTCATGTTTTGGCCATGTAGACCCCTTAGCACCCCCCTAGTGTGCTCTGGACGACTCTTTCAGTCTTCCTGCTGCCCCAGAGCTGTATCTGGGCCCTCTAGACCCCTTTGGACCTCGCTTGTTCCCCCAGAAGCCCTCCGGAGACCTTGGTTGTGCCCCAGAGCTGTCTTCTGGCCCTCCACACCCTGCACAACCTCTCTTGTCCCCTCACACCACCTCCGCAGGCCTTCCTTGCTCCCCGCTTTTTACTTTTTGGCCCATCTAGTGCCCCTAGCACCCCTCTAGTGTCTTCCCGACTCCTCTTCGGGCCCTCCTTGTTTCCCAGAGCTGTCTCTTGCACCTCGAGACCCCTTAGGACCCTGCTAGTTCCCTTAGAATCCCTGTGGAGCCCTTCTTCATGCCCTGCAGCCCTCTGTTGGCCCTCCACATCCTTTAGCAGCCCTCTCTTCTGCTCTGGCCCCCTCCTTCGACCTTTTTCTTCCCCTCTGCTCCCCTTAGCACCCGCCTTGTGCACTCGGCACTACTTTTTCAGCTTTCTTCTGTGCCCCAGAGCTGTCTTCTGGCCCTCCACACCCTGCACAACCTCTCTTGTCCCTGCAGACCACCTCCGCAGGTCTTCCTTGCTCCCTGCTTTTTACTCTTTGCCCATCTAGTGCCCCTAGGACCCCTCTAGTGTCTTCCCGAGTACTCTTTGGGCCTTCCTTGTTTCCCAGAGCTGTCTCTAGGGCCTCCAGCCCCCTTAGAACCCCTCTAGTCTCCTCTGAAACATTCCAGATTTCTTCCCTGTTTCCCAGAGTGATTTTGTGGCCATGTAGACTCCTTAGCACCGCTGTAGTCCCCTTGGAATCCCTGTGGAGCCCTTCTTCATGCCCTGCAGCCCTCTGTTGGCCTTCCAGCCCCTTCAGCAGCCCTCTCTTCTGCTCTGGCCCCCTCCTTTGGCCTTTTTGTTTCCCCCTGCAGGCCTCTCTTGGCCCTCCAGACCCTTTGGGACCCTTCCAGTGCACTCTGGAATATCTTTCAGCCTTCTTTGTGCCCCAGAGCTGTCCTCTGCCCTGCAGCCCCCTTTGGAACCCTCTAGTCTCCTCAGAAGCCCTCCAGATGTCTTCCTTGTTCCCCAGAGTCATGTTTTGGTCATGTAGACCCCTTAGCACCCCCCCTAGTGTGCTCTGGACGACTCTTTCCGTCTTCCTGCTGCCCCAGAGCTGTATCTGGGCCCTCTAGACCCCTTTGGACCTCGCTTGTTCCCCCAGAACCCCTCTGGAGACCTTTGTTGTGTCCCGGAGCTGTGTTGTGGCCCTCCACACCCTGCACAACCTCTCTTGTCCCCTCAGACCACCTCCGCAGGCCTTCCTTGCTCCCTGCTTTTTACTTTTTGGCCCATCTAGTGCCCCTAGGACCCCTCTAGTGTCTTCCCGACTCCTCTTTGGGCCCTCCTTGGTTCCCAGAGCTGTCTCTTGCACCTCGAGACCCCTTAGGACCCTACTAGTTCCCTCAGAATCCCTGCGGAGCCCTTCTTCATGCCCTGCAGCCCTCTGTTGGCCCTCCACATCCTTTAGCAGCCCTCTGTTCTGCTCTGGCCCCCTCCTTTGGCCTTTTAGTTTCCACCCACAGGCCTCTCTTGGCCGTCTCGACCCCTTAGGACCACTCCAGTCCCCTTGGAACCCTTCTGAAGGCCTCTGTCATGCCCCAACGCTGTCTTGTAGCCCTTGAGTCCCCTTAGGACCCATCTAGTCCGCTCAGAACCCCTCCGAGGTCTTTGTTGTGTCCCGGAGCCCTCTTTTGACCCTCCGCTTCCCATAGGACCCCTCCTGTGCCCTCAGAGCAACTTCGCAGGTCTTTCTTGTTATCCTGATTCGATTTCTTGGCCATCTAGTCCCCTTCAGACCCCTCGTGTTCCCCCAGAACCCCTCCGGAGACCTTGGTTGAGCCCCAGGGCTGTCTTCTGGCCCTCCACACCCTGCACAACCTCTCTTGTCCCCTCACACCACCTCCGCAGGCCTTCCTTGCTCCCCGCTTTTTACTTTTTGGCCCATCTAGTGCCCCTAGGACCCCTCTAGTGTCTTCCCGACTCCTCTTTGGGCCCTCCTTGTTTCCCAGAGCTGTCTCTTGCACCTCGAGACCCCTTAGGACCCTACTAGTTCCCTCAGAATCCCTGCGGAGCCCTTCTTCGTGCCCTGCAGCCCTCTGTTGGCCCTCCAGCCCCTTCAGCAGCCCTCTCTTCTGCTCTGGCCCCCTCCTTTGGCCTTTTTGTTTCCCCCTGCAGGCCTCTCTTGGCCCTCCAGACCCTTTGGGACCCTTCCAGTGCACTCTGGAATATCTTTCAGCCTTCTTTGTGCCCCAGAGCTGTCCTCTGCCCTGCAGCCCCCTTTGGAACCCTCTAGTCTCCTCAGAAGCCCTCCAGATGTCTTCCTTGTTCCCCAGAGTCATGTTTTGGCCATGTAGACCCCTTAGCACCCCCCTAGTGTGCTCTGGACGACTCTTTCAGTCTTCCTGCTGCCCCAGAGCTGTATCTGGGCCCTCTAGACCCCTTTGGACCTCGCTTGTTCCCCCAGAAGCCCTCCGGAGACCTTGGTTGTGCCCCAGAGCTGTCTTCTGGCCCTCCACACCCTGCACAACCTCTCTTGTCCCTGCAGACCACCTCCGCAGGCCTTCCTTGCTCCCTGCTTTTTACTTTTTGGCCCATCTAGTGCCCCTAGCACCCCTCTAGTGTCTTCCCGACTCCTCTTCGGGCCCTCCTTGTTTCCCAGAGCTGTCTCTTGCACCTCGAGACCCCTTAGGACCCTGCTAGTTCCCTTAGAATCCCTGTGGAGCCCTTCTTCATGCCCTGCAGCCCTCTGTTGGCCCTCCACATCCTTTAGCAGCCCTCTCTTCTGCTCTGGCCCCCTCCTTCGACCTTTTTCTTCCCCTCTGCTCCCCTTAGCACCCGCCTTGTGCACTCGGCACTACTTTTTCAGCTTTCTTCTGTGCCCCAGAGCTGTCTTCTGGCCCTCCACACCCTGCACAACCTCTCTTGTCCCTGCAGACCACCTCCGCAGGTCTTCCTTGCTCCCTGCTTTTTACTTTTTGCCCATCTAGTGCCCCTAGGACCCCTCTGGTGTGTTCTCGACTACTCTTTGGGCCTTCCTTGTTTCCCAGAGCTGTCTCTAGGGCCTCCAGCCCCCTTAGAACCCCTCTAGTCTCCTCTGAAACATTCCAGATTTCTTCCTTCTTTCCCAGAGTGATTCTGTGGCCATGTAGACCCCTTAGCACCCCCCTAGTGTGCTCTGGACGACTCTTTCAGTCTTCCTGCTGCCCCAGAGCTGTATCTGGGCCCTCTAGACCCCTTTGGACCTCGCTTGTTCCCCCAGAAGCCCTCCGGAGACCTTGGTTGTGCCCCAGAGCTGTCTTCTGGCCCTCCACACCCTGCACAACCTCTCTTGTCCCCTCACACCACCTCCGCAGGCCTTCCTTGCTCCCTGCTTTTTACTTTTTGGCCCATCTAGTGCCCCTAGGACCCCTCTAGTGTCTTCCCGACTCCTCTTCGGGCCCTCCTTGTTTCCCAGAGCTGTCTCTTGCACCTCGAGACCCCTTAGGACCCTGCTAGTTCCCTTAGAATCCCTGTGGAGCCCTTCTTCATGCCCTGCAGCCCTCTGTTGGCCCTCCACATCCTTTAGCAGCCCTCTCTTCTGCTCTGGCCCCCTCCTTCGACCTTTTTCTTCCCCTCTGCTCCCCTTAGCACCCGCCTTGTGCACTCGGCACTACTTTTTCAGCTTTCTTCTGTGCCCCAGAGCTGTCTTCTGGCCCTCCACACCCTGCACAACCTCTCTTGTCCCTGCAGACCACCTCCGCAGGTCTTCCTTGCTCCCTGCTTTTTACTCTTTGCCCATCTAGTGGCCCTAGGACCCCTCTAGTGTCTTCCCGAGTACTCTTTGGGCCTTCCTTGTTTCCCAGAGCTGTCTCTAGGGCCTCCAGCCCCCTTAGAACCCCTCTAGTCTCCTCTGAAACATTCCAGATTTCTTCCCTGTTTCCCAGAGTGATTTTGTGGCCATGTAGACTCCTTAGCACCGCTGTAGTCCCCTTGGAATCCCTGTGGAGCCCTTCTTCATGCCCTGCAGCCCTCTGTTGGCCTTCCAGCCCCTTCAGCAGCCCTCTCTTCTGCTCTGGCCCCCTCCTTTGGCCTTTTTGTTTCCCCCTGCAGGCCTCTCTTGGCCCTCCAGACCCTTTGGGACCCTTCCAGTGCACTCTGGAATATCTTTCAGCCTTCTTTGTGCCCCAGAGCTGTCCTCTGCCCTGCAGCCCCCTTTGGAACCCTCTAGTCTCCTCAGAAGCCCTCCAGATGTCTTCCTTGTTCCCCAGAGTCATGTTTTGGCCATGTAGACCCCTTAGCACCCCCCTAGTGTGCTCTGGACGACTCTTTCAGTCTTCCTGCTGCCCCAGAGCTGTATCTGGGCCCTCTAGACCCCTTTGGACCTCGCTTGTTCCCCCAGAAGCCCTCCGGAGACCTTGGTTGTGCCCCAGAGCTGTCTTCTGGCCCTCCACACCCTGCACAACCTCTCTTGTCCCCTCACACCACCTCCGCAGGCCTTCCTTGCTCCCTGCTTTTTACTTTTTGGCCCATCTAGTGCCCCTAGGACCCCTCTAGTGTCTTCCCGACTCCTCTTCGGGCCCTCCTTGTTTCCCAGAGCTGTCTCTTGCACCTCGAGACCCCTTAGGACCCTGCTAGTTCCCTTAGAATCCCTGTGGAGCCCTTCTTCATGCCCTGCAGCCCTCTGTTGGCCCTCCACATCCTTTAGCAGCCCTCTCTTCTGCTCTGGCCCCCTCCTTCGACCTTTTTCTTCCCCTCTGCTCCCCTTAGCACCCGCCTTGTGCACTCGGCACTACTTTTTCAGCTTTCTTCTGTGCCCCAGAGCTGTCTTCTGGCCCTCCACACCCTGCACAACCTCTCTTGTCCCTGCAGACCACCTCCGCAGGTCTTCCTTGCTCCCTGCTTTTTACTCTTTGCCCATCTAGTGGCCCTAGGACCCCTCTAGTGTCTTCCCGAGTACTCTTTGGGCCTTCCTTGTTTCCCAGAGCTGTCTCTAGGGCCTCCAGCCCCCTTAGAACCCCTCTAGTCTCCTCTGAAACATTCCAGATTTCTTCCCTGTTTCCCAGAGTGATTTTGTGGCCATGTAGACTCCTTAGCACCGCTGTAGTCCCCTTGGAATCCCTGTGGAGCCCTTCTTCATGCCCTGCAGCCCTCTGTTGGCCTTCCAGCCCCTTCAGCAGCCCTCTCTTCTGCTCTGGCCCCCTCCTTTGGCCTTTTTGTTTCCCCCTGCAGGCCTCTCTTGGCCCTCCAGACCCTTTGGGACCCTTCCAGTGCACTCTGGAATATCTTTCAGCCTTCTTTGTGCCCCAGAGCTGTCCTCTGCCCTGCAGCCCCCTTTGGAACCCTCTAGTCTCCTCAGAAGCCCTCCAGATGTCTTCCTTGTTCCCCAGAGTCATGTTTTGGCCATGTAGACCCCTTAGCACCCCCCTAGTGTGCTCTGGACGACTCTTTCAGTCTTCCTGCTGCCCCAGAGCTGTATCTGGGCCCTCTAGACCCCTTTGGACCTCGCTTGTTCCCCCAGAACCCCTCCGGAGACCTTGGTTGTGCCCCAGAGCTGTCTTCTGGCCCTCCACACCCTGCACAACCTCTCTTGTCCCCTCAGACCACCTCCGCAGGCCTTCCTTGCTCCCTGCTTTTTACTTTTTGGCCCATCTAGTGCCCCTAGGACCCCTCTAGTGTCTTCCCGACTCCTCTTTGGGCCCTCCTTGGTTCCCAGAGCTGTCTCTTGCACCTCGAGACCCCTTAGGACCCTACTAGTTCCCTCAGAATCCCTGCGGAGCCCTTCTTCATGCCCTGCAGCCCTCTGTTGGCCCTCCACATCCTTTAGCAGCCCTCTGTTCTGCTCTGGCCCCCTCCTTTGGCCTTTTAGTTTCCACCCACAGGCCTCTCTTGGCCGTCTCGACCCCTTAGGACCACTCCAGTCCCCTTGGAACCCTTCTGAAGGCCTCTGTCATGCCCCAACGCTGTCTTGTAGCCCTTGAGTCCCCTTCGGACCCATCTAGTCCGCTCAGAACCCCTCCGAGGTCTTTGTTGTGTCCCGGAGCCCTCTTTTGACCCTCCGCTTCCCATAGGACCCCTCCTGTGCCCTCAGAGCAACTTCGCAGGTCTTTCTTGTTATCCTGATTCGATTTCTTGGCCATCTAGTCCCCTTCAGACCCCTCGTGTTCCCCCAGAACCCCTCCGGAGACCTTGGTTGAGCCCCAGAGCTGTCTTCTGGCCCTCCACACCCTGCACAACCTCTCTTGTCCCCTCACACCACCTCCGCAGGCCTTCCTTGCTCCCCGCTTTTTACTTTTTGGCCCATCTAGTGACCCTAGGACCCCTCTAGTGTCTTCCCGACTCCTCTTTGGGCCCTCCTTGGTTCCCAGAGCTGTCTCTTGCACCTCGAGACCCCTTAGGACCCTACTAGTTCCCTCAGAATCCCTGCGGAGCCCTTCTTCGTGCCCTGGAGCCCTCTGTTGGCCCTCCAGCCCCTTCAGCAGCCCTCTCTTCTGCTCTGGCCCCCTCCTTTGGCCTTTTTGTTTCCCCCTGCAGGCCTCTCTTGGCCCTCCAGACCCTTTGGGACCCTTCCAGTGCACTCTGGAATATCTTTCAGCCTTCTTTGTGCCCCAGAGCTGTCCTCTGCCCTGCAGCCCCCTTTGGAACCCTCTAGTCTCCTCAGAAGCCCTCCAGATGTCTTCCTTGTTCCCCAGAGTCATGTTTTGGCCATGTAGACCCCTTAGCACCCCCCTAGTGTGCTCTGGACGACTCTTTCAGTCTTCCTGCTGCCCCAGAGCTGTATCTGGGCCCTCTAGACCCCTTTGGACCTCGCTTGTTCCCCCAGAAGCCCTCCGGAGACCTTGGTTGTGCCCCAGAGCTGTCTTCTGGCCCTCCACACCCTGCACAACCTCTCTTGTCCCCTCACACCACCTCCGCAGGCCTTCCTTGCTCCCCGCTTTTTACTTTTTGGCCCATCTAGTGCCCCTAGCACCCCTCTAGTGTCTTCCCGACTCCTCTTCGGGCCCTCCTTGTTTCCCAGAGCTGTCTCTTGCACCTCGAGACCCCTTAGGACCCTGCTAGTTCCCTTAGAATCCCTGTGGAGCCCTTCTTCATGCCCTGCAGCCCTCTGTTGGCCCTCCACATCCTTTAGCAGCCCTCTCTTCTGCTCTGGCCCCCTCCTTCGACCTTTTTCTTCCCCTCTGCTCCCCTTAGCACCCGCCTTGTGCACTCGGCACTACTTTTTCAGCTTTCTTCTGTGCCCCAGAGCTGTCTTCTGGCCCTCCACACCCTGCACAACCTCTCTTGTCCCTGCAGACCACCTCCGCAGGTCTTCCTTGCTCCCTGCTTTTTACTCTTTGCCCATCTAGTGGCCCTAGGACCCCTCTAGTGTCTTCCCGAGTACTCTTTGGGCCTTCCTTGTTTCCCAGAGCTGTCTCTAGGGCCTCCAGCCCCCTTAGAACCCCTCTAGTCTCCTCTGAAACATTCCAGATTTCTTCCTTCTTTCCCAGAGTGATTCTGTGGCCATGTAGACCCCTTAGCACCCCCCTAGTGTGCTCTGGACGACTCTTTCAGTCTTCCTGCTGCCCCAGAGCTGTATCTGGGCCCTCTAGACCCCTTTGGACCTCGCTTGTTCCCCCAGAACCCCTCCGGAGACCTTGGTTGTGCCCCAGAGCTGTCTTCTGGCCCTCCACACCCTGCACAACCTCTCTTGTCCCCTCAGACCACCTCCGCAGGCCTTCCTTGCTCCCTGCTTTTTACTTTTTGGCCCATCTAGTGCCCCTAGGACCCCTCTAGTGTCTTCCCGACTCCTCTTTGGGCCCTCCTTGTTTCCCAGAGCTGTCTCTTGCACCTCGAGACCCCTTAGGACCCTGCTAGTTCCCTTAGAATCCCTGTGGAGCCCTTCTTCATGCCCTGGAGCCCTCTGTTGGCCCTCCACATCCTTTAGCAGCCCTCTCTTCTGCTCTGGCCCCCTCCTTCGACCTTTTTCTTCCCCTCTGCTCCCCTTAGCACCCCCCTTGTGCACTCGGCACTACTTTTTCAGCTTTCTTCTGTGCCCCAGAGCTGTCTTCTGGCCCTCCACACCCTGCACAACCTCTCTTGTCCCCTCAGACCACCTCCGCAGGCCTTCCTTGCTCCCTGCTTTTTACTTTTTGCCCATCTAGTGCCCCTAGGACCCCTCTGGTGTGTTCTCGACTACTCTTTGGGCCTTCCTTGTTTCCCAGAGCTGTCTCTAGGGCCTCCAGCCCCCTTAGAACCCCTCTAGTCTCCTCTGAAACATTCCAGATTTCTTCCCTGTTTCCCAGAGTGATTTTGTGGCCATGTAGACTCCTTAGCACCGCTGTAGTCCCCTTGGAATCCCTGTGGAGCCCTTCTTCATGCCCTGCAGCCCTCTGTTGGCCTTCCAGCCCCTTCAGCAGCCCTCTCTTCTGCTCTGGCCCCCTCCTTTGGCCTTTTTGTTTCCCCCTGCAGGCCTCTCTTGGCCCTCCAGACCCTTTGGGACCCTTCCAGTGCACTCTGGAATATCTTTCAGCCTTCTTTGTGCCCCAGAGCTGTCCTCTGCCCTGCAGCCCCCTTTGGAACCCTCTAGTCTCCTCAGAAGCCCTCCAGATGTCTTCCTTGTTCCCCAGAGTCATGTTTTGGTCATGTAGACCCCTTAGCACCCCCCCTAGTGTGCTCTGGACGACTCTTTCCGTCTTCCTGCTGCCCCAGAGCTGTATCTGGGCCCTCTAGACCCCTTTGGACCTCGCTTGTTCCCCCAGAACCCCTCTGGAGACCTTTGTTGTGTCCCGGAGCTGTGTTGTGGCCCTCCACACCCTGCACAACCTCTCTTGTCCCCTCAGACCACCTCCACAGGCCTTCCTTGCTCCCTGCTTTTTACTTTTTGCCCATCTAGTGCCCCTAGGACCCCTCTGGTGTGTTCTCGACTACTCTTTGGGCCTTCCTTGTTTCCCAGAGCTGTCTCTAGGGCCTCCAGCCCCCTTAGAACCCCTCTAGTCTCCTCTGAAACATTCCAGATTTCTTCCTTCTTTCCCAGAGTGATTCTGTGGCCATGTAGACCCCTTAGCACCCCCCTAGTGTGCTCTGGACGACTCTTTCAGTCTTCCTGCTGCCCCAGAGCTGTATCTGGGCCCTCTAGACCCCTTTGGACCTCGCTTGTTCCCCCAGAAGCCCTCCGGAGACCTTGGTTGTGCCCCAGAGCTGTCTTCTGGCCCTCCACACCCTGCACAACCTCTCTTGTCCCCTCACACCACCTCCGCAGGCCTTCCTTGCTCCCCGCTTTTTACTTTTTGGCCCATCTAGTGCCCCTAGCACCCCTCTAGTGTCTTCCCGACTCCTCTTCGGGCCCTCCTTGTTTCCCAGAGCTGTCTCTTGCACCTCGAGACCCCTTAGGACCCTGCTAGTTCCCTTAGAATCCCTGTGGAGCCCTTCTTCATGCCCTGCAGCCCTCTGTTGGCCCTCCACATCCTTTAGCAGCCCTCTCTTCTGCTCTGGCCCCCTCCTTCGACCTTTTTCTTCCCCTCTGCTCCCCTTAGCACCCGCCTTGTGCACTCGGCACTACTTTTTCAGCTTTCTTCTGTGCCCCAGAGCTGTCTTCTGGCCCTCCACACCCTGCACAACCTCTCTTGTCCCTGCAGACCACCTCCGCAGGTCTTCCTTGCTCCCTGCTTTTTACTCTTTGCCCATCTAGTGGCCCTAGGACCCCTCTAGTGTCTTCCCGAGTACTCTTTGGGCCTTCCTTGTTTCCCAGAGCTGTCTCTAGGGCCTCCAGCCCCCTTAGAACCCCTCTAGTCTCCTCTGAAACATTCCAGATTTCTTCCCTGTTTCCCAGAGTGATTTTGTGGCCATGTAGACTCCTTAGCACCGCTGTAGTCCCCTTGGAATCCCTGTGGAGCCCTTCTTCATGCCCTGCAGCCCTCTGTTGGCCTTCCAGCCCCTTCAGCAGCCCTCTCTTCTGCTCTGGCCCCCTCCTTTGGCCTTTTTGTTTCCCCCTGCAGGCCTCTCTTGGCCCTCCAGACCCTTTGGGACCCTTCCAGTGCACTCTGGAATATCTTTCAGCCTTCTTTGTGCCCCAGAGCTGTCCTCTGCCCTGCAGCCCCCTTTGGAACCCTCTAGTCTCCTCAGAAGCCCTCCAGATGTCTTCCTTGTTCCCCAGAGTCATGTTTTGGTCATGTAGACCCCTTAGCACCCCCCCTAGTGTGCTCTGGACGACTCTTTCCGTCTTCCTGCTGCCCCAGAGCTGTATCTGGGCCCTCTAGACCCCTTTGGACCTCGCTTGTTCCCCCAGAACCCCTCTGGAGACCTTTGTTGTGTCCCGGAGCTGTGTTGTGGCCCTCCACACCCTGCACAACCTCTCTTGTCCCCTCAGACCACCTCCGCAGGCCTTCCTTGCTCCCTGCTTTTTACTTTTTGCCCATCTAGTGCCCCTAGGACCCCTCTAGTGTGTTCCCGACTCCTCTTTGGGCCCTCCTTGTTTCCCAGAGCTGTCTCTTGCACCTCGAGACCCCTTAGGACCCTACTAGTTCCCTCAGAATCCCTGCGGAGCCCTTCTTCATGCCCTGCAGCCCTCTGTTGGCCCTCCACATCCTTTAGCAGCCCTCTGTTCTGCTCTGGCCCCCTCCTTTGGCCTTTTAGTTTCCACCCACAGGCCTCTCTTGGCCGTCTCGACCCCTTAGGACCACTCCAGTCCCCTTGGAACCCTTCTGAAGGCCTCTGTCATGCCCCAACGCTGTCTTGTAGCCCTTGAGTCCCCTTAGGACCCATCTAGTCCGCTCAGAACCCCTCCGAGGTCTTTGTTGTGTCCCGGAGCCCTCTTTTGACCCTCCGCTTCCCATAGGACCCCTCCTGTGCCCTCAGAGCAACTTCGCAGGTCTTTCTTGTTATCCTGATTCGATTTCTTGGCCATCTAGTCCCCTTCAGACCCCTCGTGTTCCCCCAGAACCCCTCCGGAGACCTTGGTTGTGCCCCAGAGCTGTCTTCTGGCCCTCCACACCCTGCACAACCTCTCTTGTCCCCTCACACCACCTCCGCAGGCCTTCCTTGCTCCCCGCTTTTTACTTTTTGGCCCATCTAGTGCCCCTAGCACCCCTCTAGTGTCTTCCCGACTCCTCTTCGGGCCCTCCTTGTTTCCCAGAGCTGTCTCTTGCACCTCGAGACCCCTTAGGACCCTGCTAGTTCCCTTAGAATCCCTGTGGAGCCCTTCTTCATGCCCTGCAGCCCTCTGTTGGCCCTCCACATCCTTTAGCAGCCCTCTCTTCTGCTCTGGCCCCCTCCTTCGACCTTTTTCTTCCCCTCTGCTCCCCTTAGCACCCGCCTTGTGCACTCGGCACTACTTTTTCAGCTTTCTTCTGTGCCCCAGAGCTGTCTTCTGGCCCTCCACACCCTGCACAACCTCTCTTGTCCCTGCAGACCACCTCCGCAGGTCTTCCTTGCTCCCTGCTTTTTACTTTTTGCCCATCTAGTGCCCCTAGGACCCCTCTGGTGTGTTCTCGACTACTCTTTGGGCCTTCCTTGTTTCCCAGAGCTGTCTCTAGGGCCTCCAGCCCCCTTAGAACCCCTCTAGTCTCCTCTGAAACATTCCAGATTTCTTCCTTCTTTCCCAGAGTGATTCTGTGGCCATGTAGACCCCTTAGCACCCCCCTAGTGTGCTCTGGACGACTCTTTCAGTCTTCCTGCTGCCCCAGAGCTGTATCTGGGCCCTCTAGACCCCTTTGGACCTCGCTTGTTCCCCCAGAAGCCCTCCGGAGACCTTGGTTGTGCCCCAGAGCTGTCTTCTGGCCCTCCACACCCTGCACAACCTCTCTTGTCCCCTCACACCACCTCCGCAGGCCTTCCTTGCTCCCTGCTTTTTACTTTTTGGCCCATCTAGTGCCCCTAGCACCCCTCTAGTGTCTTCCCGACTCCTCTTCGGGCCCTCCTTGGTTCCCAGAGCTGTCTCTTGCACCTCGAGACCCCTTAGGACCCTGCTAGTTCCCTTAGAATCCCTGTGGAGCCCTTCTTCATGCCCTGCAGCCCTCTGTTGGCCCTCCACATCCTTTAGCAGCCCTCTCTTCTGCTCTGGCCCCCTCCTTCGACCTTTTTCTTCCCCTCTGCTCCCCTTAGCACCCGCCTTGTGCACTCGGCACTACTTTTTCAGCTTTCTTCTGTGCCCCAGAGCTGTCTTCTGGCCCTCCACACCCTGCACAACCTCTCTTGTCCCTGCAGACCACCTCCGCAGGTCTTCCTTGCTCCCTGCTTTTTACTTTTTGCCCATCTAGTGCCCCTAGGACCCCTCTGGTGTGTTCTCGACTACTCTTTGGGCCTTCCTTGTTTCCCAGAGCTGTCTCTAGGGCCTCCAGCCCCCTTAGAACCCCTCTAGTCTCCTCTGAAACATTCCAGATTTCTTCCTTCTTTCCCAGAGTGATTCTGTGGCCATGTAGACCCCTTAGCACCCCCCTAGTGTGCTCTGGACGACTCTTTCAGTCTTCCTGCTGCCCCAGAGCTGTATCTGGGCCCTCTAGACCCCTTTGGACCTCGCTTGTTCCCCCAGAAGCCCTCCGGAGACCTTGGTTGTGCCCCAGAGCTGTCTTCTGGCCCTCCACACCCTGCACAACCTCTCTTGTCCCCTCACACCACCTCCGCAGGCCTTCCTTGCTCCCTGCTTTTTACTTTTTGGCCCATCTAGTGCCCCTAGCACCCCTCTAGTGTCTTCCCGACTCCTCTTCGGGCCCTCCTTGGTTCCCAGAGCTGTCTCTTGCACCTCGAGACCCCTTAGGACCCTGCTAGTTCCCTTAGAATCCCTGTGGAGCCCTTCTTCATGCCCTGCAGCCCTCTGTTGGCCCTCCACATCCTTTAGCAGCCCTCTCTTCTGCTCTGGCCCCCTCCTTCGACCTTTTTCTTCCCCTCTGCTCCCCTTAGCACCCGCCTTGTGCACTCGGCACTACTTTTTCAGCTTTCTTCTGTGCCCCAGAGCTGTCTTCTGGCCCTCCACACCCTGCACAACCTCTCTTGTCCCTGCAGACCACCTCCGCAGGTCTTCCTTGCTCCCTGCTTTTTACTCTTTGCCCATCTAGTGGCCCTAGGACCCCTCTAGTGTCTTCCCGAGTACTCTTTGGGCCTTCCTTGTTTCCCAGAGCTGTCTCTAGGGCCTCCAGCCCCCTTAGAACCCCTCTAGTCTCCTCTGAAACATTCCAGATTTCTTCCCTGTTTCCCAGAGTGATTTTGTGGCCATGTAGACTCCTTAGCACCGCTGTAGTCCCCTTGGAATCCCTGTGGAGCCCTTCTTCATGGCCTGCAGCCCTCTGTTGGCCTTCCAGCCCCTTCAGCAGCCCTCTCTTCTGCTCTGGCCCCCTCCTTTGGCCTTTTTGTTTCCCCCTGCAGGCCTCTCTTGGCCCTCCAGACCCTTTGGGACCCTTCCAGTGCACTCTGGAATATCTTTCAGCCTTCTTTGTGCCCCAGAGCTGTCCTCTGCCCTGCAGCCCCCTTTGGAACCCTCTAGTCTCCTCAGAAGCCCTCCAGATGTCTTCCTTGTTCCCCAGAGTCATGTTTTGGTCATGTAGACCCCTTAGCACCCCCCCTAGTGTGCTCTGGACGACTCTTTCCGTCTTCCTGCTGCCCCAGAGCTGTATCTGGGCCCTCTAGACCGCTTTGGACCTCGCTTGTTCCCCCAGAACCCCTCTGGAGACCTTTGTTGTGTCCCGGAGCTGTGTTGTGGCCCTCCACACCCTGCACAACCTCTCTTGTCCCCTCAGACCACCTCCGCAGGCCTTCCTTGCTCCCTGCTTTTTACTTTTTGCCCATCTAGTGCCCCTAGGACCCCTCTAGTGTGTTCCCGACTCCTCTTTGGGCCCTCCTTGTTTCCCAGAGCTGTCTCTTGCACCTCGAGACCCCTTAGGACCCTACTAGTTCCCTCAGAATCCCTGCGGAGCCCTTCTTCATGCCCTGCAGCCCTCTGTTGGCCCTCCACATCCTTTAGCAGCCCTCTGTTCTGCTCTGGCCCCCTCCTTTGGCCTTTTAGTTTCCACCCACAGGCCTCTCTTGGCCGTCTCGACCCCTTAGGACCACTCCAGTCCCCTTGGAACCCTTCTGAAGGCCTCTGTCATGCCCCAACGCTGTCTTGTAGCCCTTGAGTCCCCTTAGGACCCATCTAGTCCGCTCAGAACCCCTCCGAGGTCTTTGTTGTGTCCCGGAGCCCTCTTTTGACCCTCCGCTTCCCATAGGACCCCTCCTGTGCCCTCAGAGCAACTTCGCAGGTCTTTCTTGTTATCCTGATTCGATTTCTTGGCCATCTAGTCCCCTTCAGACCCCTCGTGTTCCCCCAGAACCCCTCCGGAGACCTTGGTTGAGCCCCAGAGCTGTCTTCTGGCCCTCCACACCCTGCACAACCTCTCTTGTCCCCTCACACCACCTCCGCAGGCCTTCCTTGCTCCCCGCTTTTTACTTTTTGGCCCATCTAGTGCCCCTAGGACCCCTCTAGTGTCTTCCCGACTCCTCTTTGGGCCCTCCTTGGTTCCCAGAGCTGTCTCTTGCACCTCGAGACCCCTTAGGACCCTACTAGTTCCCTCAGAATCCCTGCGGAGCCCTTCTTCGTGCCCTGCAGCCCTCTGTTGGCCCTCCAGCCCCTTCAGCAGCCCTCTCTTCTGCTCTGGCCCCCTCCTTTGGCCTTTTTGTTTCCCCCTGCAGGCCTCTCTTGGCCCTCCAGACCCTTTGGGACCCTTCCAGTGCACTCTGGAATATCTTTCAGCCTTCTTTGTGCCCCAGAGCTGTCCTCTGCCCTGCAGCCCCCTTTGGAACCCTCTAGTCTCCTCAGAAGCCCTCCAGATGTCTTCCTTGTTCCCCAGAGTCATGTTTTGGCCATGTAGACCCCTTAGCACCCCCCTAGTGTGCTCTGGACGACTCTTTCAGTCTTCCTGCTGCCCCAGAGCTGTATCTGGGCCCTCTAGACCCCTTTGGACCTCGCTTGTTCCCCCAGAAGCCCTCCGGAGACCTTGGTTGTGCCCCAGAGCTGTCTTCTGGCCCTCCACACCCTGCACAACCTCTCTTGTCCCCTCACACCACCTCCGCAGGCCTTCCTTGCTCCCCGCTTTTTACTTTTTGGCCCATCTAGTGCCCCTAGCACCCCTCTAGTGTCTTCCCGACTCCTCTTCGGGCCCTCCTTGTTTCCCAGAGCTGTCTCTTGCACCTCGAGACCCCTTAGGACCCTGCTAGTTCCCTTAGAATCCCTGTGGAGCCCTTCTTCATGCCCTGCAGCCCTCTGTTGGCCCTCCACATCCTTTAGCAGCCCTCTCTTCTGCTCTGGCCCCCTCCTTCGACCTTTTTCTTCCCCTCTGCTCCCCTTAGCACCCGCCTTGTGCACTCGGCACTACTTTTTCAGCTTTCTTCTGTGCCCCAGAGCTGTCTTCTGGCCCTCCACACCCTGCACAACCTCTCTTGTCCCTGCAGACCACCTCCGCAGGTCTTCCTTGCTCCCTGCTTTTTACTCTTTGCCCATCTAGTGGCCCTAGGACCCCTCTAGTGTCTTCCCGAGTACTCTTTGGGCCTTCCTTGTTTCCCAGAGCTGTCTCTAGGGCCTCCAGCCCCCTTAGAACCCCTCTAGTCTCCTCTGAAACATTCCAGATTTCTTCCCTGTTTCCCAGAGTGATTTTGTGGCCATGTAGACTCCTTAGCACCGCTGTAGTCCCCTTGGAATCCCTGTGGAGCCCTTCTTCATGGCCTGCAGCCCTCTGTTGGCCTTCCAGCCCCTTCAGCAGCCCTCTCTTCTGCTCTGGCCCCCTCCTTTGGCCTTTTTGTTTCCCCCTGCAGGCCTCTCTTGGCCCTCCAGACCCTTTGGGACCCTTCCAGTGCACTCTGGAATATCTTTCAGCCTTCTTTGTGCCCCAGAGCTGTCCTCTGCCCTGCAGCCCCCTTTGGAACCCTCTAGTCTCCTCAGAAGCCCTCCAGATGTCTTCCTTGTTCCCCAGAGTCATGTTTTGGTCATGTAGACCCCTTAGCACCCCCCCTAGTGTGCTCTGGACGACTCTTTCCGTCTTCCTGCTGCCCCAGAGCTGTATCTGGGCCCTCTAGACCGCTTTGGACCTCGCTTGTTCCCCCAGAACCCCTCTGGAGACCTTTGTTGTGTCCCGGAGCTGTGTTGTGGCCCTCCACACCCTGCACAACCTCTCTTGTCCCCTCAGACCACCTCCGCAGGCCTTCCTTGCTCCCTGCTTTTTACTTTTTGCCCATCTAGTGCCCCTAGGACCCCTCTAGTGTGTTCCCGACTCCTCTTTGGGCCCTCCTTGTTTCCCAGAGCTGTCTCTTGCACCTCGAGACCCCTTAGGACCCTACTAGTTCCCTCAGAATCCCTGCGGAGCCCTTCTTCATGCCCTGCAGCCCTCTGTTGGCCCTCCACATCCTTTAGCAGCCCTCTGTTCTGCTCTGGCCCCCTCCTTTGGCCTTTTAGTTTCCACCCACAGGCCTCTCTTGGCCGTCTCGACCCCTTAGGACCACTCCAGTCCCCTTGGAACCCTTCTGAAGGCCTCTGTCATGCCCCAACGCTGTCTTGTAGCCCTTGAGTCCCCTTAGGACCCATCTAGTCCGCTCAGAACCCCTCCGAGGTCTTTGTTGTGTCCCGGAGCCCTCTTTTGACCCTCCGCTTCCCATAGGACCCCTCCTGTGCCCTCAGAGCAACTTCGCAGGTCTTTCTTGTTATCCTGATTCGATTTCTTGGCCATCTAGTCCCCTTCAGACCCCTCGTGTTCCCCCAGAACCCCTCCGGAGACCTTGGTTGAGCCCCAGAGCTGTCTTCTGGCCCTCCACACCCTGCACAACCTCTCTTGTCCCCTCACACCACCTCCGCAGGCCTTCCTTGCTCCCCGCTTTTTACTTTTTGGCCCATCTAGTGCCCCTAGGACCCCTCTAGTGTCTTCCCGACTCCTCTTTGGGCCCTCCTTGGTTCCCAGAGCTGTCTCTTGCACCTCGAGACCCCTTAGGACCCTACTAGTTCCCTCAGAATCCCTGCGGAGCCCTTCTTCGTGCCCTGCAGCCCTCTGTTGGCCCTCCAGCCCCTTCAGCAGCCCTCTCTTCTGCTCTGGCCCCCTCCTTTGGCCTTTTTGTTTCCCCCTGCAGGCCTCTCTTGGCCCTCCAGACCCTTTGGGACCCTTCCAGTGCACTCTGGAATATCTTTCAGCCTTCTTTGTGCCCCAGAGCTGTCCTCTGCCCTGCAGCCCCCTTTGGAACCCTCTAGTCTCCTCAGAAGCCCTCCAGATGTCTTCCTTGTTCCCCAGAGTCATGTTTTGGCCATGTAGACCCCTTAGCACCCCCCTAGTGTGCTCTGGACGACTCTTTCAGTCTTCCTGCTGCCCCAGAGCTGTATCTGGGCCCTCTAGACCCCTTTGGACCTCGCTTGTTCCCCCAGAAGCCCTCCGGAGACCTTGGTTGTGCCCCAGAGCTGTCTTCTGGCCCTCCACACCCTGCACAACCTCTCTTGTCCCCTCACACCACCTCCGCAGGCCTTCCTTGCTCCCCGCTTTTTACTTTTTGGCCCATCTAGTGCCCCTAGCACCCCTCTAGTGTCTTCCCGACTCCTCTTCGGGCCCTCCTTGTTTCCCAGAGCTGTCTCTTGCACCTCGAGACCCCTTAGGACCCTGCTAGTTCCCTTAGAATCCCTGTGGAGCCCTTCTTCATGCCCTGCAGCCCTCTGTTGGCCCTCCACATCCTTTAGCAGCCCTCTCTTCTGCTCTGGCCCCCTCCTTCGACCTTTTTCTTCCCCTCTGCTCCCCTTAGCACCCGCCTTGTGCACTCGGCACTACTTTTTCAGCTTTCTTCTGTGCCCCAGAGCTGTCTTCTGGCCCTCCACACCCTGCACAACCTCTCTTGTCCCTGCAGACCACCTCCGCAGGTCTTCCTTGCTCCCTGCTTTTTACTTTTTGCCCATCTAGTGCCCCTAGGACCCCTCTGGTGTGTTCTCGACTACTCTTTGGGCCTTCCTTGTTTCCCAGAGCTGTCTCTAGGGCCTCCAGCCCCCTTAGAACCCCTCTAGTCTCCTCTGAAACATTCCAGATTTCTTCCTTCTTTCCCAGAGTGATTCTGTGGCCATGTAGACCCCTTAGCACCCCCCTAGTGTGCTCTGGACGACTCTTTCAGTCTTCCTGCTGCCCCAGAGCTGTATCTGGGCCCTCTAGACCCCTTTGGACCTCGCTTGTTCCCCCAGAACCCCTCCGGAGACCTTGGTTGTGCCCCAGAGCTGTCTTCTGGCCCTCCACACCCTGCACAACCTCTCTTGTCCCCTCACACCACCTCCGCAGGCCTTCCTTGCTCCCTGCTTTTTACTTTTTGGCCCATCTAGTGCCCCTAGGACCCCTCTAGTGTCTTCCCGACTCCTCTTCGGGCCCTCCTTGGTTCCCAGAGCTGTCTCTTGCACCTCGAGACCCCTTAGGACCCTGCTAGTTCCCTTAGAATCCCTGTGGAGCCCTTCTTCATGCCCTGCAGCCCTCTGTTGGCCCTCCACATCCTTTAGCAGCCCTCTCTTCTGCTCTGGCCCCCTCCTTCGACCTTTTTCTTCCCCTCTGCTCCCCTTAGCACCCGCCTTGTGCACTCGGCACTACTTTTTCAGCTTTCTTCTGTGCCCCAGAGCTGTCTTCTGGCCCTCCACACCCTGCACAACCTCTCTTGTCCCTGCAGACCACCTCCGCAGGTCTTCCTTGCTCCCTGCTTTTTACTCTTTGCCCATCTAGTGGCCCTAGGACCCCTCTAGTGTCTTCCCGAGTACTCTTTGGGCCTTCCTTGTTTCCCAGAGCTGTCTCTAGGGCCTCCAGTCCCCTTAGAACCCCTCTAGTCTCCTCTGAAACATTCCAGATTTCTTCCCTGTTTCCCAGAGTGATTTTGTGGCCATGTAGACTCCTTAGCACCGCTGTAGTCCCCTTGGAATCCCTGTGGAGCCCTTCTTCATGGCCTGCAGCCCTCTGTTGGCCTTCCAGCCCCTTCAGCAGCCCTCTCTTCTGCTCTGGCCCCCTCCTTTGGCCTTTTTGTTTCCCCCTGCAGGCCTCTCTTGGCCCTCCAGACCCTTTGGGACCCTTCCAGTGCACTCTGGAATATCTTTCAGCCTTCTTTGTGCCCCAGAGCTGTCCTCTGCCCTGCAGCCCCCTTTGGAACCCTCTAGTCTCCTCAGAAGCCCTCCAGATGTCTTCCTTGTTCCCCAGAGTCATGTTTTGGTCATGTAGACCCCTTAGCACCCCCCCTAGTGTGCTCTGGACGACTCTTTCCGTCTTCCTGCTGCCCCAGAGCTGTATCTGGGCCCTCTAGACCGCTTTGTACCTCGCTTGTTCCCCCAGAACCCCTCTGGAGACCTTTGTTGTGTCCCGGAGCTGTGTTGTGGCCCTCCACACCCTGCACAACCTCTCTTGTCCCCTCAGACCACCTCCGCAGGCCTTCCTCGCTCCCCGCTTTTTACTTTTTGGCCCATCTAGTGCCCCTAGGACCCCTCTAGTGTCTTCCCGACTCCTCTTTGGGCCCTCCTTGGTTCCCAGAGCTGTCTCTTGCACCTCGAGACCCCTTAGGACCCTACTAGTTCCCTCAGAATCCCTGCGGAGCCCTTCTTCATGCCCTGCAGCCCTCTGTTGGCCCTCCACATCCTTTAGCAGCCCTCTGTTCTGCTCTGGCCCCCTCCTTTGGCCTTTTAGTTTCCACCCACAGGCCTCTCTTGGCTGTCTCGACCCCTTAGGACCACTCCAGTCCCCTTGGAACCCTTCTGAAGGCCTCTGTCATGCCCCAACGCTGTCTTGTAGCCCTTGAGTCCCCTTAGGACCCATCTAGTCCGCTCAGAACCCCTCCGAGGTCTTTGTTGTGTCCCGGAGCCCTCTTTTGACCCTCCGCTTCCCATAGGACCCCTCCTGTGCCCTCAGAGCAACTTTGCAGGTCTTTCTTGTTATCCTGATTCGATTTCTTGGCCATCTAGTCCCCTTCAGACCCCTCGTGTTCCCCCAGAACCCCTCCGGAGACCTTGGTTGAGCCCCAGGGCTGTCTTCTGGCCCTCCACACCCTGCACAACCTCTCTTGTCCCCTCAGACCACCTCCGCAGGTCTTCCTTGCTCCCCGCTTTTTACTCTTTGCCCATCTAGTGCCCCTAGGACCCCTCTAGTGTGTTCCCGACTCCTCTTTGGGCCCTCCTTGTTTCCCAGAGCTGTCTCTTGCACCTCGAGACCCCTTAGGACCCTACTAGTTCCCTCAGAATCCCTGCGGAGCCCTTCTTCGTGCCCTGCAGCCCTCTGTTGGCCCTCCAGCCCCTTCAGCAGCCCTCTCTTCTGCTCTGGCCCCCTCCTTTGGCCTTTTTGTTTCCCCCTGCAGGCCTCTCTTGGCCCTCCAGACCCTTTGGGACCCTTCCAGTGCACTCTGGAATATCTTTCAGCCTTCTTTGTGCCCCAGAGCTGTCCTCTGCCCTGCAGCCCCCTTTGGAACCCTCTAGTCTCCTCAGAAGCCCTCCAGATGTCTTCCTTGTTCCCCAGAGTCATGTTTTGGCCATGTAGACCCCTTAGCACCCCCCTAGTGTGCTCTGGACGACTCTTTCAGTCTTCCTGCTGCCCCAGAGCTGTATCTGGGCCCTCTAGACCCCTTTGGACCTCGCTTGTTCCCCCAGAAGCCCTCCGGAGACCTTGGTTGTGCCCCAGAGCTGTCTTCTGGCCCTCCACACCCTGCACAACCTCTCTTGTCCCCTCACACCACCTCCGCAGGCCTTCCTTGCTCCCTGCTTTTTACTTTTTGGCCCATCTAGTGCCCCTAGCACCCCTCTAGTGTCTTCCCGACTCCTCTTCGGGCCCTCCTTGTTTCCCAGAGCTGTCTCTTGCACCTCGAGACCCCTTAGGACCCTGCTAGTTCCCTTAGAATCCCTGTGGAGCCCTTCTTCATGCCCTGCAGCCCTCTGTTGGCCCTCCACATCCTTTAGCAGCCCTCTCTTCTGCTCTGGCCCCCTCCTTCGACCTTTTTCTTCCCCTCTGCTCCCCTTAGCACCCGCCTTGTGCACTCGGCACTACTTTTTCAGCTTTCTTCTGTGCCCCAGAGCTGTCTTCTGGCCCTCCACACCCTGCACAACCTCTCTTGTCCCTGCAGACCACCTCCGCAGGTCTTCCTTGCTCCCTGCTTTTTACTTTTTGCCCATCTAGTGCCCCTAGGACCCCTCTGGTGTGTTCTCGACTACTCTTTGGGCCTTCCTTGTTTCCCAGAGCTGTCTCTAGGGCCTCCAGCCCCCTTAGAACCCCTCTAGTCTCCTCTGAAACATTCCAGATTTCTTCCTTCTTTCCCAGAGTGATTCTGTGGCCATGTAGACCCCTTAGCACCCCCCTAGTGTGCTCTGGACGACTCTTTCAGTCTTCCTGCTGCCCCAGAGCTGTATCTGGGCCCTCTAGACCCCTTTGGACCTCGCTTGTTCCCCCAGAACCCCTCCGGAGACCTTGGTTGTGCCCCAGAGCTGTCTTCTGGCCCTCCACACCCTGCACAACCTCTCTTGTCCCCTCACACCACCTCCGCAGGCCTTCCTTGCTCCCTGCTTTTTACTTTTTGGCCCATCTAGTGCCCCTAGCACCCCTCTAGTGTCTTCCCGACTCCTCTTCGGGCCCTCCTTGTTTCCCAGAGCTGTCTCTTGCACCTCGAGACCCCTTAGGACCCTGCTAGTTCCCTTAGAATCCCTGTGGAGCCCTTCTTCATGCCCTGCAGCCCTCTGTTGGCCCTCCAGCCCCTTTAGCAGCCCTCTCTTCTGCTCTGGCCCCCTCCTTCGACCTTTTTCTTTCCCTCTGCTCCCCTTAGCACCCGCCTTGTGCACTCGGCACTACTTTTTCAGCTTTCTTCTGTGCCCCAGAGCTGTCTTCTGGCCCTCCACACCCTGCACAACCTCTCTTGTCCCTGCAGACCACCTCCGCAGGTCTTCCTTGCTCCCTGCTTTTTACTCTTTGCCCATCTAGTGGCCCTAGGACCCCTCTAGTGTCTTCCCGAGTACTCTTTGGGCCTTCCTTGTTTCCCAGAGCTGTCTCTAAGGCCTCCAGCCCCCTTAGAACCCCTCTAGTCTCCTCTGAAACATTCCAGATTTCTTCCCTGTTTCCCAGAGTGATTTTGTGGCCATGTAGACTCCTTAGCACCGCTGTAGTCCCCTTGGAATCCCTGTGGAGCCCTTCTTCATGCCCTGCAGCCCTCTGTTGGCCTTCCAGCCCCTTCAGCAGCCCTCTCTTCTGCTCTGGCCCCCTCCTTTGGCCTTTTAGTTTCCACCCACAGGCCTCTCTTGGCTGTCTCGACCCCTTAGGACCACTCCAGTCCCCTTGGAACCCTTCTGAAGGCCTCTGTCATGCCCCAACGCTGTCTTGTAGCCCTTGAGTCCCCTTAGGACCCATCTAGTCCGCTCAGAACCCCTCCGAGGTCTTTGTTGTGTCCCGGAGCCCTCTTTTGACCCTCCGCTTCCCATAGGACTCCTCCTGTGCCCTCAGAGCAACTTTGCAGGTCTTTCTTGTTATCCTGATTCGATTTCTTGGCCATCTAGTCCCCTTCAGACCCCTCGTGTTCCCCCAGAACCCCTCTGGAGACCTTGGTTGAGCCCCAGGGCTGTCTTCTGGCCCTCCACACCCTGCACAACCTCTCTTGTCCCCTCAGACCACCTCCGCAGGTCTTCCTTGCTCCCTGCTTTTTACTTTTTGGCCCATCTAGTGCCCCTAGGACCCCTCTAGTGTCTTCCCGAGTACTCTTTGGGCCTTCCTTGTTTCCCAGAGCTGTCTCTAGGGCCTCCAGCCCCCTTAGAACCCCTCTAGTCTCCTCTGAAACATTCCAGATTTCTTCCCTGTTTCCCAGAGTGATTTTGTGGCCATGTAGACTCCTTAGCACCGCTGTAGTCCCCTTGGAATCCCTGTGGAGCCCTTCTTCATGCCCTGCAGCCCTCTGTTGGCCTTCCAGCCCCTTCAGCAGCCCTCTCTTCTGCTCTGGCCCCCTCCTTTGGCCTTTTTGTTTCCCCCTGCAGGCCTCTCTTGGCCCTCCAGACCCTTTGGGACCCTTCCAGTGCACTCTGGAATATCTTTCAGCCTTCTTTGTGCCCCAGAGCTGTCCTCTGCCCTGCAGCCCCCTTTGGAACCCTCTAGTCTCCTCAGAAGCCCTCCAGATGTCTTCCTTGTTCCCCAGAGTCATGTTTTGGCCATGTAGACCCCTTAGCACCCCCCCTAGTGTGCTCTGGACGACTCTTTCAGTCTTCCTGCTGCCCCAGAGCTGTATCTGGGCCCTCTAGACCCCTTTGGACCTCGCTTGTTCCCCCAGAACCCCTCTGGAGACCTTTGTTGTGTCCCGGAGCTGTGTTGTGGCCCTCCACACCCTGCACAACCTCTCTTGTCCCCTCAGACCACCTCCGCAGGCCTTCCTTGCTCCCTGCTTTTTACTTTTTGCCCATCTAGTGCCCCTAGGACCCCTCTAGTGTGTTCCCGACTCCTCTTTGGGCCCTCCTTGTTTCCCAGAGCTGTCTCTTGCACCTCGAGACCCCTTAGGACCCTGCTAGTTCCCTTAGAATCCCTGTGGAGCCCTTCTTCGTGCCCTGCAGCCCTCTGTTGGCCCTCCACATCCTTTAGCAGCCCTCTCTTCTGCTCTGGCCCCCTCCTTCGACCTTTTTCTTCCCCTCTGCTCCCCTTAGCACCCGCCTTGTGCACTCGGCACTACTTTTTCAGCTTTCTTCTGTGCCCCAGAGCTGTCTTCTGGCCCTCCACACCCTGCACAACCTCTCTTGTCCCTGCAGACCACCTCCGCAGGTCTTCCTTGCTCCCTGCTTTTTACTTTTTGCCCATCTAGTGCCCCTAGGACCCCTCTGGTGTGTTCTCGACTACTCTTTGGGCCTTCCTTGTTTCCCAGAGCTGTCTCTAGGGCCTCCAGCCCCCTTAGAACCCCTCTAGTCTCCTCTGAAACATTCCAGATTTCTTCCCTGTTTCCCAGAGTGATTTTGTGGCCATGTAGACTCCTTAGCACCGCTGTAGTCCCCTTGGAATCCCTGTGGAGCCCTTCTTCATGCCCTGCAGCCCTCTGTTGGCCTTCCAGCCCCTTCAGCAGCCCTCTCTTCTGCTCTGGCCCCCTCCTTTGGCCTTTTTGTTTCCCCCTGCAGGCCTCTCTTGGCCCTCCAGACCCTTTGGGACCCTTCCAGTGCACTCTGGAATATCTTTCAGCCTTCTTTGTGCCCCAGAGCTGTCCTCTGCCCTGCAGCCCCCTTTGGAACCCTCTAGTCTCCTCAGAAGCCCTCCAGATGTCTTCCTTGTTCCCCAGAGTCATGTTTTGGTCATGTAGACCCCTTAGCACCCCCCCTAGTGTGCTCTGGACGACTCTTTCAGTCTTCCTGCTGCCCCAGAGCTGTATCTGGGCCCTCTAGACCCCTTTGGACCTCGCTTGTTCCCCCAGAACCCCTCTGGAGACCTTTGTTGTGTCCCGGAGCTGTGTTGTGGCCCTCCACACCCTGCACAACCTCTCTTGTCCCCTCAGACCACCTCCGCAGGCCTTCCTTGCTCCCTGCTTTTTACTTTTTGCCCATCTAGTGCCCGTAGGACCCCTCTAGTGTGTTCCCGACTCCTCTTTGGGCCCTCCTTGTTTCCCAGAGCTGTCTCTTGCACCTCGAGACCCCTTAGGACCCTACTAGTTCCCTCAGAATCCCTGCGGAGCCCTTCTTCATGCCCTGCAGCCCTCTGTTGGCCCTCCACATCCTTTAGCAGCCCTCTGTTCTGCTCTGGCCCCCTCCTTTGGCCTTTTAGTTTCCACCCACAGGCCTCTCTTGGCCGTCTCGACCCCTTAGGACCACTCCAGTCCCCTTGGAACCCTTCTGAAGGCCTCTGTCATGCCCCAACGCTGTCTTGTAGCCCTTGAGTCCCCTTCGGACCCATCTAGTCCGCTCAGAACCCCTCCGAGGTCTTTGTTGTGTCCCGGAGCCCTCTTTTGACCCTCCGCTTCCCATAGGACCCCTCCTGTGCCCTCAGAGCAACTTCGCAGGTCTTTCTTGTTATCCTGATTCGATTTCTTGGCCATCTAGTCCCCTTCAGACCCCTCGTGTTCCCCCAGAACCCCTCCGGAGACCTTGGTTGAGCCCCAGGGCTGTCTTCTGGCCCTCCACACCCTGCACAACCTCTCTTGTCCCCTCAGACCACCTCCGCAGGTCTTCCTTGCTCCCTGCTTTTTACTTTTTGGCCCATCTAGTGCCCCTAGGACCCCTCTAGTGTCTTCCCGAGTACTCTTTGGGCCTTCCTTGTTTCCCAGAGCTGTCTCTAGGGCCTCCAGCCCCCTTACTACCTGTCTAGTCTCCTCTGAAACATTCCAGATTTCTTCCCTGTTTCCCAGAGTGATTTTGTGGCCATGTAGACTCCTTAGCACCGCTGTAGTCCCCTTGGAATCCCTGTGGAGCCCTTCTTCATGCCCTGGAGCCCTCTGTTAGCCCTCCACACCCTTTAGCAGCCCTCTGTTCTGTTCTGGCCCCCTCCTTTGGCCTTTTCGTTTCCACCCACAGGCCTCTCTTGGCCCTCCAGACACTTAGTACCCCCCTTGTGCACTTGGGACTACTTTTTCAGCCTTCTTCTGTGTTCCAGAGCTGTCTTCTGGCCCTCCACACCCTGCACAACCTCTCTTGTCCCCTCACACCACCTCCGCAGGCCTTCCTTGCTCCCCGCTTTTTACTTTTTGGCCCATCTAGTGCCCCTAGGACCCCTCTAGTGTCTTCCCGACTCCTCTTTGGGCCCTCCTTGGTTCCCAGAGCTGTCTCTTGCACCTCGAGACCCCTTAGGACCCTGCTAGTTCCCTTAGAATCCCTGTGGAGCCCTTCTTCATGCCCTGCAGCCCTCTGTTGGCCCTCCACATCCTTTAGCAGCCCTCTCTTCTGCTCTGGCCCCCTCCTTTGGCCTTTTTGTTTCCCCCTGCAGGCCTCTCTTGGCCCTCCAGACCCTTTGGGACCCTTCCAGTGCACTCTGGAATATCTTTCAGCCTTCTTTGTGCCCCAGAGCTGTCCTCTGCCCTGCAGCCCCCTTTGGAACCCTCTAGTCTCCTCAGAAGCCCTCCAGATGTCTTCCTTCTTTCCCAGAGTCATGTTTTGGCCATGTAGACCCCTTAGCACCCCCCTAGTGTGCTCTGGACGACTCTTTCAGTCTTCCTGCTGCCCCAGAGCTGTATCTGGGCCCTCTAGACCCCTTTGGACCTCGCTTGTTCCCCCAGAACCCCTCTGGAGACCTTTGTTGTGTCCCGGAGCTGTGTTGTGGCCCTCCACACCCTGCACAACCTCTCTTGTCCCCTCAGACCACCTCCGCAGGCCTTCCTTGCTCCCTGCTTTTTACTTTTTGCCCATCTAGTGCCCCTAGGACCCCTCTAGTGTCTTCCCGACTCCTCTTTGGGCCCTCCTTGTTTCCCAGAGCTGTCTCTTGCACCTCGAGACCCCTTAGGACCCTACTAGTTCCCTCAGAATCCCTGCGGAGCCCTTCTTCATGCCCTGCAGCCCTCTGTTGGCCCTCCACATCCTTTAGCAGCCCTCTGTTCTGCTCTGGCCCCCTCCTTTGGCCTTTTAGTTTCCACCCACAGGCCTCTCTTGGCCGTCTCGACCCCTTAGGACCACTCCAGTCCCCTTGGAACCCTTCTGAAGGCCTCTGTCATGCCCCAACGCTGTCTTGTAGCCCTTGAGTCCCCTTAGGACCCATCTAGTCCGCTCAGAACCCCTCCGAGGTCTTTGTTGTGTCCCGGAGCCCTCTTTTGACCCTCCGCTTCCCATAGGACTCCTCCTGTGCCCTCAGAGCAACTTTGCAGGTCTTTCTTGTTATCCTGATTCGATTTCTTGGCCATCTAGTCCCCTTCAGACCCCTCGTGTTCCCCCAGAACCCCTCTGGAGACCTTGGTTGAGCCCCAGGGCTGTCTTCTGGCCCTCCACACCCTGCACAACCTCTCTTGTCCCCTCAGACCACCTCCGCAGGTCTTCCTTGCTCCCTGCTTTTTACTTTTTGGCCCATCTAGTGCCCCTAGGACCCCTCTAGTGTCTTCCCGAGTACTCTTTGGGCCTTCCTTGTTTCCCAGAGCTGTCTCTAGGGCCTCCAGCCCCCTTAGAACCCCTCTAGTCTCCTCTGAAACATTCCAGATTTCTTCCCTGTTTCCCAGAGTGATTTTGTGGCCATGTAGACTCCTTAGCACCGCTGTAGTCCCCTTGGAATCCCTGTGGAGCCCTTCTTCATGCCCTGCAGCCCTCTGTTGGCCTTCCAGCCCCTTCAGCAGCCCTCTCTTCTGCTCTGGCCCCCTCCTTTGGCCTTTTTGTTTCCCCCTGCAGGCCTCTCTTGGCCCTCCAGACCCTTTGGGACCCTTCCAGTGCACTCTGGAATATCTTTCAGCCTTCTTTGTGCCCCAGAGCTGTCCTCTGCCCTGCAGCCCCCTTTGGAACCCTCTAGTCTCCTCAGAAGCCCTCCAGATGTCTTCCTTGTTCCCCAGAGTCATGTTTTGGCCATGTAGACCCCTTAGCACCCCCCCTAGTGTGCTCTGGACGACTCTTTCAGTCTTCCTGCTGCCCCAGAGCTGTATCTGGGCCCTCTAGACCCCTTTGGACCTCGCTTGTTCCCCCAGAACCCCTCTGGAGACCTTTGTTGTGTCCCGGAGCTGTGTTGTGGCCCTCCACACCCTGCACAACCTCTCTTGTCCCCTCAGACCACCTCCGCAGGCCTTCCTTGCTCCCTGCTTTTTACTTTTTGCCCATCTAGTGCCCCTAGGACCCCTCTAGTGTGTTCCCGACTCCTCTTTGGGCCCTCCTTGTTTCCCAGAGCTGTCTCTTGCACCTCGAGACCCCTTAGGACCCTGCTAGTTCCCTTAGAATCCCTGTGGAGCCCTTCTTCGTGCCCTGCAGCCCTCTGTTGGCCCTCCACATCCTTTAGCAGCCCTCTCTTCTGCTCTGGCCCCCTCCTTCGACCTTTTTCTTCCCCTCTGCTCCCCTTAGCACCCGCCTTGTGCACTCGGCACTACTTTTTCAGCTTTCTTCTGTGCCCCAGAGCTGTCTTCTGGCCCTCCACACCCTGCACAACCTCTCTTGTCCCCTCAGACCACCTCCGCAGGCCTTCCTTGCTCCCTGCTTTTTACTTTTTGCCCATCTAGTGCCCCTAGGACCCCTCTGGTGTGTTCTCGACTACTCTTTGGGCCTTCCTTGTTTCCCAGAGCTGTCTCTAGGGCCTCCAGCCCCCTTAGAACCCCTCTAGTCTCCTCTGAAACATTCCAGATTTCTTCCCTGTTTCCCAGAGTGATTTTGTGGCCATGTAGACTCCTTAGCACCGCTGTAGTCCCCTTGGAATCCCTGTGGAGCCCTTCTTCATGCCCTGCAGCCCTCTGTTGGCCTTCCAGCCCCTTCAGCAGCCCTCTCTTCTGCTCTGGCCCCCTCCTTTGGCCTTTTTGTTTCCCCCTGCAGGCCTCTCTTGGCCCTCCAGACCCTTTGGGACCCTTCCAGTGCACTCTGGAATATCTTTCAGCCTTCTTTGTGCCCCAGAGCTGTCCTCTGCCCTGCAGCCCCCTTTGGAACCCTCTAGTCTCCTCAGAAGCCCTCCAGATGTCTTCCTTGTTCCCCAGAGTCATGTTTTGGTCATGTAGACCCCTTAGCACCCCCCCTAGTGTGCTCTGGACGACTCTTTCAGTCTTCCTGCTGCCCCAGAGCTGTATCTGGGCCCTCTAGACCCCTTTGGACCTCGCTTGTTCCCCCAGAACCCCTCTGGAGACCTTTGTTGTGTCCCGGAGCTGTGTTGTGGCCCTCCACACCCTGCACAACCTCTCTTGTCCCCTCAGACCACCTCCGCAGGCCTTCCTTGCTCCCTGCTTTTTACTTTTTGCCCATCTAGTGCCCGTAGGACCCCTCTAGTGTGTTCCCGACTCCTCTTTGGGCCCTCCTTGTTTCCCAGAGCTGTCTCTTGCACCTCGAGACCCCTTAGGACCCTACTAGTTCCCTCAGAATCCCTGCGGAGCCCTTCTTCATGCCCTGCAGCCCTCTGTTGGCCCTCCACATCCTTTAGCAGCCCTCTGTTCTGCTCTGGCCCCCTCCTTTGGCCTTTTAGTTTCCACCCACAGGCCTCTCTTGGCCGTCTCGACCCCTTAGGACCACTCCAGTCCCCTTGGAACCCTTCTGAAGGCCTCTGTCATGCCCCAACGCTGTCTTGTAGCCCTTGAGTCCCCTTCGGACCCATCTAGTCCGCTCAGAACCCCTCCGAGGTCTTTGTTGTGTCCCGGAGCCCTCTTTTGACCCTCCGCTTCCCATAGGACCCCTCCTGTGCCCTCAGAGCAACTTCGCAGGTCTTTCTTGTTATCCTGATTCGATTTCTTGGCCATCTAGTCCCCTTCAGACCCCTCGTGTTCCCCCAGAACCCCTCCGGAGACCTTGGTTGAGCCCCAGGGCTGTCTTCTGGCCCTCCACACCCTGCACAACCTCTCTTGTCCCCTCAGACCACCTCCGCAGGTCTTCCTTGCTCCCTGCTTTTTACTTTTTGGCCCATCTAGTGCCCCTAGGACCCCTCTAGTGTCTTCCCGAGTACTCTTTGGGCCTTCCTTGTTTCCCAGAGCTGTCTCTAGGGCCTCCAGCCCCCTTACTACCTGTCTAGTCTCCTCTGAAACATTCCAGATTTCTTCCCTGTTTCCCAGAGTGATTTTGTGGCCATGTAGACTCCTTAGCACCGCTGTAGTCCCCTTGGAATCCCTGTGGAGCCCTTCTTCATGCCCTGGAGCCCTCTGTTAGCCCTCCACACCCTTTAGCAGCCCTCTGTTCTGTTCTGGCCCCCTCCTTTGGCCTTTTCGTTTCCACCCACAGGCCTCTCTTGGCCCTCCAGACACTTAGTACCCCCCTTGTGCACTTGGGACTACTTTTTCAGCCTTCTTCTGTGTTCCAGAGCTGTCTTCTGGCCCTCCACACCCTGCACAACCTCTCTTGTCCCCTCACACCACCTCCGCAGGCCTTCCTTGCTCCCCGCTTTTTACTTTTTGGCCCATCTAGTGCCCCTAGGACCCCTCTAGTGTCTTCCCGACTCCTCTTTGGGCCCTCCTTGGTTCCCAGAGCTGTCTCTTGCACCTCGAGACCCCTTAGGACCCTGCTAGTTCCCTTAGAATCCCTGTGGAGCCCTTCTTCATGCCCTGCAGCCCTCTGTTGGCCCTCCACATCCTTTAGCAGCCCTCTCTTCTGCTCTGGCCCCCTCCTTCGACCTTTTTCTTCCCCTCTGCTCCCCTTAGCACCCGCCTTGTGCACTCGGCACTACTTTTTCAGCTTTCTTCTGTGCCCCAGAGCTGTCTTCTGGCCCTCCACACCCTGCACAACCTCTCTTGTCCCCTCAGACCACCTCCGCAGGTCTTCCTTGCTCCCTGCTTTTTACTCTTTGCCCATCTAGTGCCCCTAGGACCCCTCTAGTGTCTTCCCGAGTACTCTTTGGGCCTTCCTTGTTTCCCAGAGCTGTCTCTAGGGCCTCCAGCCCCCTTAGAACCCCTCTAGTCTCCTCTGAAACATTCCAGATTTCTTCCTTCTTTCCCAGAGTGATTTTGAGGCCATGTAGACCCCTTAGCACCTGCCTAGTGTGCTCTGGACGACTCTTTCAGTCTTCCTGCTGCCCCAGAGCTGTATCTGGGCCCTCTAGACCCCTTTGGACCTCGCTTGTTCCCCCAGAAGCCCTCCGGAGACCTTGGTTGTGCCCCAGAGCTGTCTTCTGGCCCTCCACACCCTGCACAACCTCTCTTGTCCCCTCACACCACCTCCGCAGGCCTTCCTTGCTCCCCGCTTTTTACTTTTTGGCCCATCTAGTGCCCCTAGCACCCCTCTAGTGTCTTCCCGACTCCTCTTTGGGCCCTCCTTGTTTCCCAGAGCTGTCTCTTGCACCTCGAGACCCCTTAGGACCCTGCTAGTTCCCTTAGAATCCCTGTGGAGCCCTTCTTCATGCCCTGCAGCCCTCTGTTGGCCCTCCACATCCTTTAGCAGCCCTCTCTTCTGCTCTGGCCCCCTCCTTTGGCCTTTTTGTTTCCCCCTGCAGGCCTCTCTTGGCCCTCCAGACCCTTTGGGACCCTTCCAGTGCACTCTGGAATATCTTTCAGCCTTCTTTGTGCCCCAGAGCTGTCCTCTGCCCTGCAGCCCCCTTTGGAACCCTCTAGTCTCCTCAGAAGCCCTCCAGATGTCTTCCTTCTTTCCCAGAGTCATGTTTTGGCCATGTAGACCCCTTAGCACCCCCCTAGTGTGCTCTGGACGACTCTTTCAGTCTTCCTGCTGCCCCAGAGCTGTATCTGGGCCCTCTAGACCCCTTTGGACCTCGCTTGTTCCCCCAGAACCCCTCTGGAGACCTTTGTTGTGTCCCGGAGCTGTGTTCTGGCCCTCCACACCCTGCACAACCTCTCTTGTCCCCTCAGACCACCTCCGCAGGCCTTCCTTGCTCCCTGCTTTTTACTTTTTGCCCATCTAGTGCCCCTAGGACCCCTCTAGTGTCTTCCCGACTCCTCTTTGGGCCCTCCTTGTTTCCCAGAGCTGTCTCTTGCACCTCGAGACCCCTTAGGACCCTACTAGTTCCCTCAGAATCCCTGCGGAGCCCTTCTTCATGCCCTGCAGCCCTCTGTTGGCCCTCCACATCCTTTAGCAGCCCTCTGTTCTGCTCTGGCCCCCTCCTTTGGCCTTTTAGTTTCCACCCACAGGCCTCTCTTGGCCGTCTCGACCCCTTAGGACCACTCCAGTCCCCTTGGAACCCTTCTGAAGGCCTCTGTCATGCCCCAACGCTGTCTTGTAGCCCTTGAGTCCCCTTAGGACCCATCTAGTCCGCTCAGAACCCCTCCGAGGTCTTTGTTGTGTCCCGGAGCCCTCTTTTGACCCTCCGCTTCCCATAGGACCCCTCCTGTGCCCTCAGAGCAACTTTGCAGGTCTTTCTTGTTATCCTGATTCGATTTCTTGGCCATCTAGTCCCCTTCAGACCCCTCGTGTTCCCCCAGAACCCCTCCGGAGACCTTGGTTGAGCCCCAGGGCTGTCTTCTGGCCCTCCACACCCTGCACAACCTCTCTTGTCCCCTCACACCACCTCCGCAGGCCTTCCTTGCTCCCTGCTTTTTACTTTTTGGCCCATCTAGTGCCCCTAGGACCCCTCTAGTGTGTTCTCGACTACTCTTTGGGTCTTCCTTTTTTCCCAGAGCTGTCTCTTGGAGCTCTCGCCCCCTTAGAACCCCTCTAGTCTCCTCTGAAACATTCCAGATTTCTTCCTTCTTTCCCAGAGTGATTTTGTGGCCATGTAGACCCCTTAGCACCTGCCTAGTGTGCTCTGGACGACTCTTTCAGTCTTCCTGCTGCCCCAGAGCTGTATCTGGGCCCTCTAGACCCCTTTGGACCTCGCTTGTTCCCCCAGAAGCCCTCCGGAGACCTTGGTTGTGCCCCAGAGCTGTCTTCTGGCCCTCCACACCCTGCACAACCTCTCTTGTCCCCTCACACCACCTCCGCAGGCCTTCCTTGCTCCCCGCTTTTTACTTTTTGGCCCATCTAGTGCCCCTAGGACCCCTCTAGTGTCTTCCCGACTCCTCTTTGGGCCCTCCTTGGTTCCCAGAGCTGTCTCTTGCACCTCGAGACCCCTTAGGACCCTACTAGTTCCCTCAGAATCCCTGCGGAGCCCTTCTTCGTGCCCTGCAGCCCTCTGTTGGCCCTCCAGCCCCTTCAGCAGCCCTCTCTTCTGCTCTGGCCCCCTCCTTTGGCCTTTTTGTTTCCCCCTGCAGGCCTCTCTTGGCCCTCCAGACCCTTTGGGACCCTTCCAGTGCACTCTGGAATATCTTTCAGCCTTCTTTGTGCCCCAGAGCTGTCCTCTGCCCTGCAGCCCCCTTTGGAACCCTCTAGTCTCCTCAGAAGCCCTCCAGATGTCTTCCTTGTTCCCCAGAGTCATGTTTTGGCCATGTAGACCCCTTAGCACCCCCCTAGTGTGCTCTGGACGACTCTTTCAGTCTTCCTGCTGCCCCAGAGCTGTATCTGGGCCCTCTAGACCCCTTTGGACCTCGCTTGTTCCCCCAGAACCCCTCCGGAGACCTTGGTTGTGCCCCAGAGCTGTCTTCTGGCCCTCCACACCCTGCACAACCTCTCTTGTCCCCTCACACCACCTCCGCAGGCCTTCCTTGCTCCCTGCTTTTTACTTTTTGGCCCATCTAGTGCCCCTAGCACCCCTCTAGTGTCTTCCCGACTCCTCTTCGGGCCCTCCTTGTTTCCCAGAGCTGTCTCTTGCACCTCGAGACCCCTTAGGACCCTGCTAGTTCCCTTAGAATCCCTGTGGAGCCCTTCTTCATGCCCTGCAGCCCTCTGTTGGCCCTCCACATCCTTTAGCAGCCCTCTCTTCTGCTCTGGCCCCCTCCTTCGACCTTTTTCTTCCCCTCTGCTCCCCTTAGCACCCGCCTTGTGCACTCGGCACTACTTTTTCAGCTTTCTTCTGTGCCCCAGAGCTGTCTTCTGGCCCTCCACACCCTGCACAACCTCTCTTGTCCCTGCAGACCACCTCCGCAGGTCTTCCTTGCTCCCTGCTTTTTACTCTTTGCCCATCTAGTGGCCCTAGGACCCCTCTAGTGTCTTCCCGAGTACTCTTTGGGCCTTCCTTGTTTCCCAGAGCTGTCTCTAGGGCCTCCAGCCCCCTTAGAACCCCTCTAGTCTCCTCTGAAACATTCCAGATTTCTTCCTTCTTTCCCAGAGTGATTTTGAGGCCATGTAGACCCCTTAGCACCTGCCTAGTGTGCTCTGGACGACTCTTTCAGTCTTCCTGCTGCCCCAGAGCTGTATCTGGGCCCTCTAGACCCCTTTGGACCTCGCTTGTTCCCCCAGAACCCCTCCGGAGACCTTGGTTGTGCCCCAGGGCTGTCTTCTGGCCCTCCACACCCTGCACAACCTCTCTTGTCCCCTCACACCACCTCCGCAGGTCTTCCTTGCTCCCTGCTTTTTACTTTTTGGCCCATCTAGTGCCCCTAGCACCCCTCTAGTGTCTTCCCGACTCCTCTTTGGGCCCTCCTTGTTTCCCAGAGCTGTCTCTTGCACCTCGAGACCCCTTAGGACCCTGCTAGTTCCCTTAGAATCCCTGTGGAGCCCTTCTTCGTGCCCTGCAGCCCTCTGTTGGCCCTCCACATCCTTTAGCAGCCCTCTCTTCTGCTCTGGCCCCCTCCTTTGGCCTTTTTGTTTCCCCCTGCAGGCCTCTCTTGGCCCTCCAGACCCTTTGGGACCCTTCCAGTGCACTCTGGAATATCTTTCAGCCTTCTTTGTGCCCCAGAGCTGTCCTCTGCCCTGCAGCCCCCTTTGGAACCCTCTAGTCTCCTCAGAAGCCCTCCAGATGTCTTCCTTGTTCCCCAGAGTCATGTTTTGGTCATGTAGACCCCTTAGCACCCCCCTAGTGTGCTCTGGACGACTCTTTCAGTCTTCCTGCTGCCCCAGAGCTGTATCTGGGCCCTCTAGACCCCTTTGGACCTCGCTTGTTCCCCCAGAACCCCTCTGGAGACCTTTGTTGTGTCCCGGAGCTGTGTTGTGGCCCTCCACACCCTGCACAACCTCTCTTGTCCCCTCAGACCACCTCCGCAGGCCTTCCTTGCTCCCTGCTTTTTACTTTTTGCCCATCTAGTGCCCCTAGGACCCCTCTAGTGTGTTCCCGACTCCTCTTTGGGCCCTCCTTGTTTCCCAGAGCTGTCTCTTGCACCTCGAGACCCCTTAGGACCCTACTAGTTCCCTTAGAATCCCTGCGGAGCCCTTCTTCGTGCCCTGCAGCCCTCTGTTGGCCCTCCAGCCCCTTCAGCAGCCCTCTCTTCTGCTCTGGCCCCCTCCTTTGGCCTTTTTGTTTCCCCCTGCAGGCCTCTCTTGGCCCTCCAGACCCTTTGGGACCCTTCCAGTGCACTCTGGAATATCTTTCAGCCTTCTTTGTGCCCCAGAGCTGTCCTCTGCCCTGCAGCCCCCTTTGGAACCCTCTAGTCTCCTCAGAAGCCCTCCAGATGTCTTCCTTGTTCCCCAGAGTCATGTTTTGGCCATGTAGACCCCTTAGCACCCCCCTAGTGTGCTCTGGACGACTCTTTCAGTCTTCCTGCTGCCCCAGAGCTGTATCTGGGCCCTCTAGACCCCTTTGGACCTCGCTTGTTCCCCCAGAAGCCCTCCGGAGACCTTGGTTGTGCCCCAGAGCTGTCTTCTGGCCCTCCACACCCTGCACAACCTCTCTTGTCCCCTCACACCACCTCCACAGGCCTTCCTTGCTCCCTGCTTTTTACTTTTTGGCCCATCTAGTGCCCCTAGCACCCCTCTAGTGTCTTCCCGACTCCTCTTCGGGCCCTCCTTGTTTCCCAGAGCTGTCTCTTGCACCTCGAGACCCCTTAGGACCCTGCTAGTTCCCTTAGAATCCCTGTGGAGCCCTTCTTCATGCCCTGCAGCCCTCTGTTGGCCCTCCACATCCTTTAGCAGCCCTCTCTTCTGCTCTGGCCCCCTCCTTCGACCTTTTTCTTCCCCTCTGCTCCCCTTAGCACCCGCCTTGTGCACTCGGCACTACTTTTTCAGCTTTCTTCTGTGCCCCAGAGCTGTCTTCTGGCCCTCCACACCCTGCACAACCTCTCTTGTCCCTGCAGACCACCTCCGCAGGTCTTCCTTGCTCCCTGCTTTTTACTCTTTGCCCATCTAGTGCCCCTAGCACCCCTCTAGTGTCTTCCCGAGTACTCTTTGGGCCTTCCTTGTTTCCCAGAGCTGTCTCTAGGGCCTCCAGCCCCCTTAGAACCCCTCTAGTCTCCTCTGAAACATTCCAGATTTCTTCCCTGTTTCCCAGAGTGATTTTGTGGCCATGTAGACTCCTTAGCACCGCTGTAGTCCCCTTGGAATCCCTGTGGAGCCCTTCTTCATGCGCTGGAGCCCTCTGTTGGCACTCCAGCCCCTTTAGCAGCCCTCTCTTCTGCTCTGGCCCCCTCCTTTGGCCTTTTAGTTTCCACCCACAGGCCTCTCTTGGCCCTCTGCACCCCTTAGCACCCCCCTTGTGCACTCGGCACTACTTTTTCAGCTTTCTTCTGTGCCCCAGAGCTGTCTTCTGGCCCTCCACACCCTGCACAACCTCTCTTGTCCCCTCAGACCACCTCCGCAGGTCTTCCTTGCTCCCTGCTTTTTACTTTTTGCCCATCTAGTGCCCCTAGGACCCCTCTGGTGTGTTCTCGACTACTCTTTGGGCCTTCCTTGTTTCCCAGAGCTGTCTCTAGGGCCTCCAGCCCCCTTAGAACCCCTCTAGTCTCCTCTGAAACATTCCAGATTTCTTCCTTCTTTCCCAGAGTGATTCTGTGGCCATGTAGACCCCTTAGCACCCCCCTAGTGTGCTCTGGACGACTCTTTCAGTCTTCCTGCTGCCCCAGAGCTGTATCTGGGCCCTCTAGACCCCTTTGGACCTCGCTTGTTCCCCCAGAAGCCCTCCGGAGACCTTGGTTGTGCCCCAGGGCTGTCTTCTGGCCCTCCACACCCTGCACAACCTCTCTTGTCCCCTCACACCACCTCCGCAGGTCTTCCTTGCTCCCTGCTTTTTACTTTTTGGCCCATCTAGTGCCCCTAGGACCCCTCTAGTGTCTTCCCGAGTACTCTTTGGGCCTTCCTTGTTTCCCAGAGCTGTCTCTTGGACCTCTCGCCCCCTTAGAACCTCTCTAGTCTGCTCTGAAACATTCCAGATTTCTTCCCTGTTTCCCAGAGTGATTTTGTGGCCATGTAGACTCCTTAGCACCGCTGTAGTCCCCTTGGAATCCCTCCGGAGCCCTTCTTCATGCCCTGCAGCCCTCTGTTGGCCCTCCAGCCCCTTTAGCAGCCCTCTCTTCTGCTCTGGCCCCCTCCTTTGACCTTTTTCTTCCCCTCTGCTCCCCTTAGCACCCCCCTTGTGCACTCAGGACTACTTTTTCAGCTTTCTTCTGTGCCCCAGAGCTGTCTTCTGGCCCTCCACACCCTGCACAACCTCTCTTGTCCCCTCACACCACCTCCGCAGGCCTTCCTTGCTCCCTGCTTTTTACTTTTTGGCCCATCTAGTGCCCCTAGGACCCCTCTAGTGTCTTCCCGACTCCTCTTCGGGCCCTCCTTGTTTCCCAGAGCTGTCTCTTGCACCTCGAGACCCCTTAGGACCCTGCTAGTTCCCTTAGAATCCCTGTGGAGCCCTTCTTCATGCCCTGCAGCCCTCTGTTGGCCCTCCACATCCTTTAGCAGCCCTCTCTTCTGCTCTGGCCCCCTCCTTTGACCTTTTTCTTCCCCTCTGCTCCCCTTAGCACCCGCCTTGTGCACTCGGCACTACTTTTTCAGCTTTCTTCTGTGCCCCAGAGCTGTCTTCTGGCCCTCCACACCCTGCACAACCTCTCTTGTCCCCTCAGACCACCTCCGCAGGTCTTCCTTGCTCCCTGCTTTTTACTCTTTGCCCATCTAGTGCCCCTAGGACCCCTCTAGTGTCTTCCCGAGTACTCTTTGGGCCTTCCTTGTTTCCCAGAGCTGTCTCTAGGGCCTCCAGTCCCCTTAGAACCCCTCTAGTCTCCTCTGAAACATTCCAGATTTCTTCCTTCTTTCCCAGAGTGATTTTGAGGCCATGTAGACCCCTTAGCACCTGCCTAGTGTGCTCTGGACGACTCTTTCAGTCTTCCTGCCGCCCCAGAGCTGTATCTGGGCCCTCTAGACCCCTTTGGACCTCGCTTGTTCCCCCAGAACCCCTCCGGAGACCTTGGTTGTGCCCCAGGGCTGTCTTCTGGCCCTCCACACCCTGCACAACCTCTCTTGTCCCCTCACACCACCTCCGCAGGTCTTCCTTGCTCCCTGCTTTTTACTTTTTGGCCCATCTAGTGCCCCTAGCACCCCTCTAGTGTCTTCCCGACTCCTCTTTGGGCCCTCCTTGTTTCCCAGAGCTGTCTCTTGCACCTCGGGACCCCTTAGGACCCTGCTAGTTCCCTTAGAATCCCTGTGGAGCCCTTCTTCATGCCCTGCAGCCCTCTGTTGGCCCTCCACATCCTTTAGCAGCCCTCTCTTCTGCTCTGGCCCCCTCCTTTGGCCTTTTTGTTTCCCCCTGCAGGCCTCTCTTGGCCCTCCAGACCCTTTGGGACCCTTCCAGTGCACTCTGGAATATCTTTCAGCCTTCTTTGTGCCCCAGAGCTGTCCTCTGCCCTGCAGCCCCCTTTGGAACCCTCTAGTCTCCTCAGAAGCCCTCCAGATGTCTTCCTTCTTTCCCAGAGTCATGTTTTGGCCATGTAGACCCCTTAGCACCCCCCTAGTGTGCTCTGGACGACTCTTTCAGTCTTCCTGCTGCCCCAGAGCTGTATCTGGGCCCTCTAGACCCCTTTGGACCTCGCTTGTTCCCCCAGAACCCCTCTGGAGACCTTTGTTGTGTCCCGGAGCTGTGTTGTGGCCCTCCACACCCTGCACAACCTCTCTTGTCCCCTCAGACCACCTCCGCAGGCCTTCCTTGCTCCCTGCTTTTTACTTTTTGCCCATCTAGTGCCCCTAGGACCCCTCTAGTGTCTTCCCGACTCCTCTTTGGGCCCTCCTTGTTTCCCAGAGCTGTCTCTTGCACCTCGAGACCCCTTAGGACCCTACTAGTTCCCTCAGAATCCCTGCGGAGCCCTTCTTCATGCCCTGCAGCCCTCTGTTGGCCCTCCACATCCTTTAGCAGCCCTCTGTTCTGCTCTGGCCCCCTCCTTTGGCCTTTTAGTTTCCACCCACAGGCCTCTCTTGGCCGTCTCGACCCCTTAGGACCACTCCAGTCCCCTTGGAACCCTTCTGAAGGCCTCTGTCATGCCCCAACGCTGTCTTGTAGCCCTTGAGTCCCCTTAGGACCCATCTAGTCCGCTCAGAACCCCTCCGAGGTCTTTGTTGTGTCCCGGAGCCCTCTTTTGACCCTCCGCTTCCCATAGGACTCCTCCTGTGCCCTCAGAGCAACTTTGCAGGTCTTTCTTGTTATCCTGATTCGATTTCTTGGCCATCTAGTCCCCTTCAGACCCCTCGTGTTCCCCCAGAACTCCTCTGGAGACCTTGGTTGAGCCCCAGGGCTGTCTTCTGGCCCTCCACACCCTGCACAACCTCTCTTGTCCCCTCAGACCACCTCCGCAGGTCTTCCTTGCTCCCTGCTTTTTACTTTTTGGCCCATCTAGTGCCCCTAGGACCCCTCTAGTGTCTTCCCGAGTACTCTTTGGGCCTTCCTTGTTTCCCAGAGCTGTCTCTAGGGCCTCCAGCCCCCTTAGAACCCCTCTAGTCTCCTCTGAAACATTCCAGATTTCTTCCCTGTTTCCCAGAGTGATTTTGTGGCCATGTAGACTCCTTAGCACCGCTGTAGTCCCCTTGGAATCCCTGTGGAGCCCTTCTTCATGCCCTGCAGCCCTCTGTTGGCCTTCCAGCCCCTTCAGCAGCCCTCTCTTCTGCTCTGGCCCCCTCCTTTGGCCTTTTTGTTTCCCCCTGCAGGCCTCTCTTGGCCCTCCAGACCCTTTGGGACCCTTCCAGTGCACTCTGGAATATCTTTCAGCCTTCTTTGTGCCCCAGAGCTGTCCTCTGCCCTGCAGCCCCCTTTGGAACCCTCTAGTCTCCTCAGAAGCCCTCCAGATGTCTTCCTTGTTCCCCAGAGTCATGTTTTGGCCATGTAGACCCCTTAGCACCCCCCCTAGTGTGCTCTGGACGACTCTTTCAGTCTTCCTGCTGCCCCAGAGCTGTATCTGGGCCCTCTAGACCCCTTTGGACCTCGCTTGTTCCCCCAGAACCCCTCTGGAGACCTTTGTTGTGTCCCGGAGCTGTGTTGTGGCCCTCCACACCCTGCACAACCTCTCTTGTCCCCTCAGACCACCTCCGCAGGCCTTCCTTGCTCCCTGCTTTTTACTTTTTGCCCATCTAGTGCCCCTAGGACCCCTCTAGTGTGTTCCCGACTCCTCTTTGGGCCCTCCTTGTTTCCCAGAGCTGTCTCTTGCACCTCGAGACCCCTTAGGACCCTGCTAGTTCCCTTAGAATCCCTGTGGAGCCCTTCTTCGTGCCCTGCAGCCCTCTGTTGGCCCTCCACATCCTTTAGCAGCCCTCTCTTCTGCTCTGGCCCCCTCCTTCGACCTTTTTCTTCCCCTCTGCTCCCCTTAGCACCCGCCTTGTGCACTCGGCACTACTTTTTCAGCTTTCTTCTGTGCCCCAGAGCTGTCTTCTGGCCCTCCACACCCTGCACAACCTCTCTTGTCCCCTCACACCACCTCCGCAGGCCTTCCTTGCTCCCTGCTTTTTACTTTTTGCCCATCTAGTGCCCCTAGGACCCCTCTGGTGTGTTCTCGACTACTCTTTGGGCCTTCCTTGTTTCCCAGAGCTGTCTCTAGGGCCTCCAGCCCCCTTAGAACCCCTCTAGTCTCCTCTGAAACATTCCAGATTTCTTCCCTGTTTCCCAGAGTGATTTTGTGGCCATGTAGACTCCTTAGCACCGCTGTAGTCCCCTTGGAATCCCTGTGGAGCCCTTCTTCATGCCCTGCAGCCCTCTGTTGGCCTTCCAGCCCCTTCAGCAGCCCTCTCTTCTGCTCTGGCCCCCTCCTTTGGCCTTTTTGTTTCCCCCTGCAGGCCTCTCTTGGCCCTCCAGACCCTTTGGGACCCTTCCAGTGCACTCTGGAATATCTTTCAGCCTTCTTTGTGCCCCAGAGCTGTCCTCTGCCCTGCAGCCCCCTTTGGAACCCTCTAGTCTCCTCAGAAGCCCTCCAGATGTCTTCCTTGTTCCCCAGAGTCATGTTTTGGTCATGTAGACCCCTTAGCACCCCCCCTAGTGTGCTCTGGACGACTCTTTCAGTCTTCCTGCTGCCCCAGAGCTGTATCTGGGCCCTCTAGACCCCTTTGGACCTCGCTTGTTCCCCCAGAACCCCTCTGGAGACCTTTGTTGTGTCCCGGAGCTGTGTTGTGGCCCTCCACACCCTGCACAACCTCTCTTGTCCCCTCAGACCACCTCCGCAGGCCTTCCTTGCTCCCTGCTTTTTACTTTTTGCCCATCTAGTGCCCGTAGGACCCCTCTAGTGTGTTCCCGACTCCTCTTTGGGCCCTCCTTGTTTCCCAGAGCTGTCTCTTGCACCTCGAGACCCCTTAGGACCCTACTAGTTCCCTCAGAATCCCTGCGGAGCCCTTCTTCATGCCCTGCAGCCCTCTGTTGGCCCTCCACATCCTTTAGCAGCCCTCTGTTCTGCTCTGGCCCCCTCCTTTGGCCTTTTAGTTTCCACCCACAGGCCTCTCTTGGCCGTCTCGACCCCTTAGGACCACTCCAGTCCCCTTGGAACCCTTCTGAAGGCCTCTGTCATGCCCCAACACTGTCTTGTAGCCCTTGAGTCCCCTTCGGACCCATCTAGTCCGCTCAGAACCCCTCCGAGGTCTTTGTTGTGTCCCGGAGCCCTCTTTTGACCCTCCGCTTCCCATAGGACCCCTCCTGTGCCCTCAGAGCAACTTCGCAGGTCTTTCTTGTTATCCTGATTCGATTTCTTGGCCATCTAGTCCCCTTCAGACCCCTCGTGTTCCCCCAGAACCCCTCCGGAGACCTTGGTTGAGCCCCAGGGCTGTCTTCTGGCCCTCCACACCCTGCACAACCTCTCTTGTCCCCTCAGACCACCTCCGCAGGTCTTCCTTGCTCCCTGCTTTTTACTTTTTGGCCCATCTAGTGCCCCTAGGACCCCTCTAGTGTCTTCCCGAGTACTCTTTGGGCCTTCCTTGTTTCCCAGAGCTGTCTCTAGGGCCTCCAGCCCCCTTACTACCTGTCTAGTCTCCTCTGAAACATTCCAGATTTCTTCCCTGTTTCCCAGAGTGATTTTGTGGCCATGTAGACTCCTTAGCACCGCTGTAGTCCCCTTGGAATCCCTGTGGAGCCCTTCTTCATGCCCTGGAGCCCTCTGTTAGCCCTCCACACCCTTTAGCAGCCCTCTGTTCTGTTCTGGCCCCCTCCTTTGGCCTTTTCGTTTCCACCCACAGGCCTCTCTTGGCCCTCCAGACACTTAGTACCCCCCTTGTGCACTTGGGACTACTTTTTCAGCCTTCTTCTGTGTTCCAGAGCTGTCTTCTGGCCCTCCACACCCTGCACAACCTCTCTTGTCCCCTCACACCACCTCCGCAGGCCTTCCTTGCTCCCCGCTTTTTACTTTTTGGCCCATCTAGTGCCCCTAGGACCCCTCTAGTGTCTTCCCGACTCCTCTTTGGGCCCTCCTTGGTTCCCAGAGCTGTCTCTTGCACCTCGAGACCCCTTAGGACCCTGCTAGTTCCCTTAGAATCCCTGTGGAGCCCTTCTTCATGCCCTGCAGCCCTCTGTTGGCCCTCCACATCCTTTAGCAGCCCTCTCTTCTGCTCTGGCCCCCTCCTTCGACCTTTTTCTTCCCCTCTGCTCCCCTTAGCACCCGCCTTGTGCACTCGGCACTACTTTTTCAGCTTTCTTCTGTGCCCCAGAGCTGTCTTCTGGCCCTCCACACCCTGCACAACCTCTCTTGTCCCCTCAGACCACCTCCGCAGGTCTTCCTTGCTCCCTGCTTTTTACTCTTTGCCCATCTAGTGGCCCTAGGACCCCTCTAGTGTCTTCCCGAGTACTCTTTGGGCCTTCCTTGTTTCCCAGAGCTGTCTCTAGGGCCTCCAGCCCCCTTAGAACCCCTCTAGTCTCCTCTGAAACATTCCAGATTTCTTCCTTCTTTCCCAGAGTGATTTTGAGGCCATGTAGACCCCTTAGCACCTGCCTAGTGTGCTCTGGACGACTCTTTCAGTCTTCCTGCTGCCCCAGAGCTGTATCTGGGCCCTCTAGACCCCTTTGGACCTCGCTTGTTCCCCCAGAAGCCCTCCGGAGACCTTGGTTGTGCCCCAGAGCTGTCTTCTGGCCCTCCACACCCTGCACAACCTCTCTTGTCCCCTCACACCACCTCCGCAGGCCTTCCTTGCTCCCCGCTTTTTACTTTTTGGCCCATCTAGTGCCCCTAGCACCCCTCTAGTGTCTTCCCGACTCCTCTTTGGGCCCTCCTTGGTTCCCAGAGCTGTCTCTTGCACCTCGAGACCCCTTAGGACCCTGCTAGTTCCCTTAGAATCCCTGTGGAGCCCTTCTTCATGCCCTGCAGCCCTCTGTTGGCCCTCCACATCCTTTAGCAGCCCTCTCTTCTGCTCTGGCCCCCTCCTTTGGCCTTTTTGTTTCCCCCTGCAGGCCTCTCTTGGCCCTCCAGACCCTTTGGGACCCTTCCAGTGCACTCTGGAATATCTTTCAGCCTTCTTTGTGCCCCAGAGCTGTCCTCTGCCCTGCAGCCCCCTTTGGAACCCTCTAGTCTCCTCAGAAGCCCTCCAGATGTCTTCCTTCTTTCCCAGAGTCATGTTTTGGCCATGTAGACCCCTTAGCACCCCCCTAGTGTGCTCTGGACGACTCTTTCAGTCTTCCTGCTGCCCCAGAGCTGTATCTGGGCCCTCTAGACCCCTTTGGACCTCGCTTGTTCCCCCAGAACCCCTCTGGAGACCTTTGTTGTGTCCCGGAGCTGTGTTGTGGCCCTCCACACCCTGCACAACCTCTCTTGTCCCCTCAGACCACCTCCGCAGGCCTTCCTTGCTCCCTGCTTTTTACTTTTTGCCCATCTAGTGCCCCTAGGACCCCTCTAGTGTGTTCCCGACTCCTCTTTGGGCCCTCCTTGTTTCCCAGAGCTGTCTCTTGCACCTCGAGACCCCTTAGGACCCTACTAGTTCCCTCAGAATCCCTGCGGAGCCCTTCTTCATGCCCTGCAGCCCTCTGTTGGCCCTCCACATCCTTTAGCAGCCCTCTGTTCTGCTCTGGCCCCCTCCTTTGGCCTTTTAGTTTCCACCCACAGGCCTCTCTTGGCCGTCTCGACCCCTTAGGACCACTCCAGTCCCCTTGGAACCCTTCTGAAGGCCTCTGTCATGCCCCAACGCTGTCTTGTAGCCCTTGAGTCCCCTTAGGACCCATCTAGTCCGCTCAGAACCCCTCCGAGGTCTTTGTTGTGTCCCGGAGCCCTCTTTTGACCCTCCGCTTCCCATAGGACCCCTCCTGTGCCCTCAGAGCAACTTCGCAGGTCTTTCTTGTTATCCTGATTCGATTTCTTGGCCATCTAGTCCCCTTCAGACCCCTCGTGTTCCCCCAGAACCCCTCCGGAGACCTTGGTTGAGCCCCAGGGCTGTCTTCTGGCCCTCCACACCCTGCACAACCTCTCTTGTCCCCTCACACCACCTCCGCAGGCCTTCCTTGCTCCCTGCTTTTTACTTTTTGGCCCATCTAGTGCCCCTAGGACCCCTCTAGTGTGTTCTCGACTACTCTTTGGGTCTTCCTTTTTTCCCAGAGCTGTCTCTTGGAGCTCTCGCCCCCTTAGAACCCCTCTAGTCTCCTCTGAAACATTCCAGATTTCTTCCTTCTTTCCCAGAGTGATTTTGTGGCCATGTAGACCCCTTAGCACCTGCCTAGTGTGCTCTGGACGACTCTTTCAGTCTTCCTGCTGCCCCAGAGCTGTATCTGGGCCCTCTAGACCCCTTTGGACCTCGCTTGTTCCCCCAGAAGCCCTCCGGAGACCTTGGTTGTGCCCCAGGGCTGTCTTCTGGCCCTCCACACCCTGCACAACCTCTCTTGTCCCCTCACACCACCTCCGCAGGTCTTCCTTGCTCCCTGCTTTTTACTTTTTGGCCCATCTAGTGCCCCTAGGACCCCTCTAGTGTCTTCCCGACTCCTCTTTGGGCCCTCCTTGGTTCCCAGAGCTGTCTCTTGCACCTCGAGACCCCTTAGGACCCTACTAGTTCCCTCAGAATCCCTGCGGAGCCCTTCTTCGTGCCCTGCAGCCCTCTGTTGGCCCTCCAGCCCCTTCAGCAGCCCTCTCTTCTGCTCTGGCCCCCTCCTTTGGCCTTTTTGTTTCCCCCTGCAGGCCTCTCTTGGCCCTCCAGACCCTTTGGGACCCTTCCAGTGCACTCTGGAATATCTTTCAGCCTTCTTTGTGCCCCAGAGCTGTCCTCTGCCCTGCAGCCCCCTTTGGAACCCTCTAGTCTCCTCAGAAGCCCTCCAGATGTCTTCCTTGTTCCCCAGAGTCATGTTTTGGCCATGTAGACCCCTTAGCACCCCCCTAGTGTGCTCTGGACGACTCTTTCAGTCTTCCTGCTGCCCCAGAGCTGTATCTGGGCCCTCTAGACCCCTTTGGACCTCGCTTGTTCCCCCAGAAGCCCTCCGGAGACCTTGGTTGTGCCCCAGAGCTGTCTTCTGGCCCTCCACACCCTGCACAACCTCTCTTGTCCCCTCACACCACCTCCGCAGGCCTTCCTTGCTCCCTGCTTTTTACTTTTTGGCCCATCTAGTGCCCCTAGCACCCCTCTAGTGTCTTCCCGACTCCTCTTCGGGCCCTCCTTGTTTCCCAGAGCTGTCTCTTGCACCTCGAGACCCCTTAGGACCCTGCTAGTTCCCTTAGAATCCCTGTGGAGCCCTTCTTCATGCCCTGCAGCCCTCTGTTGGCCCTCCACATCCTTTAGCAGCCCTCTCTTCTGCTCTGGCCCCCTCCTTCGACCTTTTTCTTCCCCTCTGCTCCCCTTAGCACCCGCCTTGTGCACTCGGCACTACTTTTTCAGCTTTCTTCTGTGCCCCAGAGCTGTCTTCTGGCCCTCCACACCCTGCACAACCTCTCTTGTCCCTGCAGACCACCTCCGCAGGTCTTCCTTGCTCCCTGCTTTTTACTCTTTGCCCATCTAGTGGCCCTAGGACCCCTCTAGTGTCTTCCCGAGTACTCTTTGGGCCTTCCTTGTTTCCCAGAGCTGTCTCTAGGGCCTCCAGCCCCCTTAGAACCCCTCTAGTCTCCTCTGAAACATTCCAGATTTCTTCCTTCTTTCCCAGAGTGATTTTGAGGCCATGTAGACCCCTTAGCACCTGCCTAGTGTGCTCTGGACGACTCTTTCAGTCTTCCTGCTGCCCCAGAGCTGTATCTGGGCCCTCTAGACCCCTTTGGACCTCGCTTGTTCCCCCAGAACCCCTCCGGAGACCTTGGTTGTGCCCCAGGGCTGTCTTCTGGCCCTCCACACCCTGCACAACCTCTCTTGTCCCCTCACACCACCTCCGCAGGTCTTCCTTGCTCCCTGCTTTTTACTTTTTGGCCCATCTAGTGCCCCTAGGACCCCTCTAGTGTGTTCCCGACTCCTCTTTGGGCCCTCCTTGTTTCCCAGAGCTGTCTCTTGCACCTCGAGACCCCTTAGGACCCTGCTAGTTCCCTTAGAATCCCTGTGGAGCCCTTCTTCATGCCCTGCAGCCCTCTGTTGGCCCTCCACATCCTTTAGCAGCCCTCTCTTCTGCTCTGGCCCCCTCCTTTGGCCTTTTTGTTTCCCCCTGCAGGCCTCTCTTGGCCCTCCAGACCCTTTGGGACCCTTCCAGTGCACTCTGGAATATCTTTCAGCCTTCTTTGTGCCCCAGAGCTGTCCTCTGCCCTGCAGCCCCCTTTGGAACCCTCTAGTCTCCTCAGAAGCCCTCCAGATGTCTTCCTTCTTTCCCAGAGTCATGTTTTGGCCATGTAGACCCCTTAGCACCCCCCTAGTGTGCTCTGGACGACTCTTTCAGTCTTCCTGCTGCCCCAGAGCTGTATCTGGGCCCTCTAGACCCCTTTGGACCTCGCTTGTTCCCCCAGAACCCCTCTGGAGACCTTTGTTGTGTCCCGGAGCTGTGTTGTGGCCCTCCACACCCTGCACAACCTCTCTTGTCCCCTCAGACCACCTCCGCAGGCCTTCCTTGCTCCCTGCTTTTTACTTTTTGCCCATCTAGTGCCCCTAGGACCCCTCTAGTGTGTTCCCGACTCCTCTTTGGGCCCTCCTTGTTTCCCAGAGCTGTCTCTTGCACCTCGAGACCCCTTAGGACCCTACTAGTTCCCTCAGAATCCCTGCGGAGCCCTTCTTCGTGCCCTGCAGCCCTCTGTTGGCCCTCCAGCCCCTTCAGCAGCCCTCTCTTCTGCTCTGGCCCCCTCCTTTGGCCTTTTTGTTTCCCCCTGCAGGCCTCTCTTGGCCCTCCAGACCCTTTGGGACCCTTCCAGTGCACTCTGGAATATCTTTCAGCCTTCTTTGTGCCCCAGAGCTGTCCTCTGCCCTGCAGCCCCCTTTGGAACCCTCTAGTCTCCTCAGAAGCCCTCCAGATGTCTTCCTTGTTCCCCAGAGTCATGTTTTGGCCATGTAGACCCCTTAGCACCCCCCTAGTGTGCTCTGGACGACTCTTTCAGTCTTCCTGCTGCCCCAGAGCTGTATCTGGGCCCTCTAGACCCCTTTGGACCTCGCTTGTTCCCCCAGAAGCCCTCCGGAGACCTTGGTTGTGCCCCAGAGCTGTCTTCTGGCCCTCCACACCCTGCACAACCTCTCTTGTCCCCTCACACCACCTCCACAGGCCTTCCTTGCTCCCTGCTTTTTACTTTTTGGCCCATCTAGTGCCCCTAGCACCCCTCTAGTGTCTTCCCGACTCCTCTTTGGGCCCTCCTTGGTTCCCAGAGCTGTCTCTTGCACCTCGAGACCCCTTAGGACCCTACTAGTTCCCTCAGAATCCCTGCGGAGCCCTTCTTCGTGCCCTGCAGCCCTCTGTTGGCCCTCCAGCCCCTTCAGCAGCCCTCTCTTCTGCTCTGGCCCCCTCCTTTGGCCTTTTTGTTTCCCCCTGCAGGCCTCTCTTGGCCCTCCAGACCCTTTGGGACCCTTCCAGTGCACTCTGGAATATCTTTCAGCCTTCTTTGTGCCCCAGAGCTGTCCTCTGCCCTGCAGCCCCCTTTGGAACCCTCTAGTCTCCTCAGAAGCCCTCCAGATGTCTTCCTTGTTCCCCAGAGTCATGTTTTGGCCATGTAGACCCCTTAGCACCCCCCTAGTGTGCTCTGGACGACTCTTTCAGTCTTCCTGCTGCCCCAGAGCTGTATCTGGGCCCTCTAGACCCCTTTGGACCTCGCTTGTTCCCCCAGAAGCCCTCCGGAGACCTTGGTTGTGCCCCAGAGCTGTCTTCTGGCCCTCCACACCCTGCACAACCTCTCTTGTCCCCTCACACCACCTCCGCAGGCCTTCCTTGCTCCCTGCTTTTTACTTTTTGGCCCATCTAGTGCCCCTAGGACCCCTCTAGTGTCTTCCCGACTCCTCTTTGGGCCCTCCTTGTTTCCCAGAGCTGTCTCTTGCACCTCGAGACCCCTTAGGACCCTGCTAGTTCCCTTAGAATCCCTGTGGAGCCCTTCTTCATGCCCTGCAGCCCTCTGTTGGCCCTCCACATCCTTTAGCAGCCCTCTCTTCTGCTCTGGCCCCCTCCTTCGACCTTTTTCTTCCCCTCTGCTCCCCTTAGCACCCGCCTTGTGCACTCGGCACTACTTTTTCAGCTTTCTTCTGTGCCCCAGAGCTGTCTTCTGGCCCTCCACACCCTGCACAACCTCTCTTGTCCCTGCAGACCACCTCCGCAGGTCTTCCTTGCTCCCTGCTTTTTACTCTTTGCCCATCTAGTGGCCCTAGGACCCCTCTAGTGTCTTCCCGAGTACTCTTTGGGCCTTCCTTGTTTCCCAGAGCTGTCTCTAGGGCCTCCAGCCCCCTTAGAACCCCTCTAGTCTCCTCTGAAACATTCCAGATTTCTTCCTTCTTTCCCAGAGTGATTTTGAGGCCATGTAGACCCCTTAGCACCTGCCTAGTGTGCTCTGGACGACTCTTTCAGTCTTCCTGCTGCCCCAGAGCTGTATCTGGGCCCTCTAGACCCCTTTGGACCTCGCTTGTTCCCCCAGAACCCCTCCGGAGACCTTGGTTGTGCCCCAGGGCTGTCTTCTGGCCCTCCACACCCTGCACAACCTCTCTTGTCCCCTCACACCACCTCCGCAGGTCTTCCTTGCTCCCTGCTTTTTACTTTTTGGCCCATCTAGTGCCCCTAGCACCCCTCTAGTGTCTTCCCGACTCCTCTTTGGGCCCTCCTTGTTTCCCAGAGCTGTCTCTTGCACCTCGAGACCCCTTAGGACCCTGCTAGTTCCCTTAGAATCCCTGTGGAGCCCTTCTTCATGCCCTGCAGCCCTCTGTTGGCCCTCCACATCCTTTAGCAGCCCTCTCTTCTGCTCTGGCCCCCTCCTTTGGCCTTTTTGTTTCCCCCTGCAGGCCTCTCTTGGCCCTCCAGACCCTTTGGGACCCTTCCAGTGCACTCTGGAATATCTTTCAGCCTTCTTTGTGCCCCAGAGCTGTCCTCTGCCCTGCAGCCCCCTTTGGAACCCTCTAGTCTCCTCAGAAGCCCTCCAGATGTCTTCCTTCTTTCCCAGAGTCATGTTTTGGCCATGTAGACCCCTTAGCACCCCCCTAGTGTGCTCTGGACGACTCTTTCAGTCTTCCTGCTGCCCCAGAGCTGTATCTGGGCCCTCTAGACCCCTTTGGACCTCGCTTGTTCCCCCAGAACCCCTCTGGAGACCTTTGTTGTGTCCCGGAGCTGTGTTGTGGCCCTCCACACCCTGCACAACCTCTCTTGTCCCCTCAGACCACCTCCGCAGGCCTTCCTTGCTCCCTGCTTTTTACTTTTTGCCCATCTAGTGCCCCTAGGACCCCTCTAGTGTGTTCCCGACTCCTCTTTGGGCCCTCCTTGTTTCCCAGAGCTGTCTCTTGCACCTCGAGACCCCTTAGGACCCTACTAGTTCCCTCAGAATCCCTGCGGAGCCCTTCTTCGTGCCCTGCAGCCCTCTGTTGGCCCTCCAGCCCCTTCAGCAGCCCTCTCTTCTGCTCTGGCCCCCTCCTTTGGCCTTTTTGTTTCCCCCTGCAGGCCTCTCTTGGCCCTCCAGACCCTTTGGGACCCTTCCAGTGCACTCTGGAATATCTTTCAGCCTTCTTTGTGCCCCAGAGCTGTCCTCTGCCCTGCAGCCCCCTTTGGAACCCTCTAGTCTCCTCAGAAGCCCTCCAGATGTCTTCCTTGTTCCCCAGAGTCATGTTTTGGCCATGTAGACCCCTTAGCACCCCCCTAGTGTGCTCTGGACGACTCTTTCAGTCTTCCTGCTGCCCCAGAGCTGTATCTGGGCCCTCTAGACCCCTTTGGACCTCGCTTGTTCCCCCAGAAGCCCTCCGGAGACCTTGGTTGTGCCCCAGAGCTGTCTTCTGGCCCTCCACACCCTGCACAACCTCTCTTGTCCCCTCACACCACCTCCACAGGCCTTCCTTGCTCCCTGCTTTTTACTTTTTGGCCCATCTAGTGCCCCTAGCACCCCTCTAGTGTCTTCCCGACTCCTCTTCGGGCCCTCCTTGTTTCCCAGAGCTGTCTCTTGCACCTCGAGACCCCTTAGGACCCTGCTAGTTCCCTTAGAATCCCTGTGGAGCCCTTCTTCATGCCCTGCAGCCCTCTGTTGGCCCTCCACATCCTTTAGCAGCCCTCTCTTCTGCTCTGGCCCCCTCCTTCGACCTTTTTCTTCCCCTCTGCTCCCCTTAGCACCCGCCTTGTGCACTCGGCACTACTTTTTCAGCTTTCTTCTGTGCCCCAGAGCTGTCTTCTGGCCCTCCACACCCTGCACAACCTCTCTTGTCCCTGCAGACCACCTCCGCAGGTCTTCCTTGCTCCCTGCTTTTTACTCTTTGCCCATCTAGTGCCCCTAGCACCCCTCTAGTGTCTTCCCGAGTACTCTTTGGGCCTTCCTTGTTTCCCAGAGCTGTCTCTAGGGCCTCCAGCCCCCTTAGAACCCCTCTAGTCTCCTCTGAAACATTCCAGATTTCTTCCCTGTTTCCCAGAGTGATTTTGTGGCCATGTAGACTCCTTAGCACCGCTGTAGTCCCCTTGGAATCCCTGTGGAGCCCTTCTTCATGCGCTGGAGCCCTCTGTTGGCACTCCAGCCCCTTTAGCAGCCCTCTCTTCTGCTCTGGCCCCCTCCTTCGACCTTTTTCTTCCCCTCTGCTCCCCTTAGCACCCGCCTTGTGCACTCGGCACTACTTTTTCAGCTTTCTTCTGTGCCCCAGAGCTGTCTTCTGGCCCTCCACACCCTGCACAACCTCTCTTGTCCCCTCACACCACCTCCGCAGGCCTTCCTTGCTCCCTGCTTTTTACTTTTTGGCCCATCTAGTGCCCCTAGGACCCCTCTAGTGTCTTCCCGACTCCTCTTCGGGCCCTCCTTGTTTCCCAGAGCTGTCTCTTGCACCTCGAGACCCCTTAGGACCCTGCTAGTTCCCTTAGAATCCCTGTGGAGCCCTTCTTCATGCCCTGCAGCCCTCTGTTGGCCCTCCACATCCTTTAGCAGCCCTCTCTTCTGCTCTGGCCCCCTCCTTTGACCTTTTTCTTCCCCTCTGCTCCCCTTAGCACCCGCCTTGTGCACTCGGCACTACTTTTTCAGCTTTCTTCTGTGCCCCAGAGCTGTCTTCTGGCCCTCCACACCCTGCACAACCTCTCTTGTCCCCTCAGACCACCTCCGCAGGTCTTCCTTGCTCCCTGCTTTTTACTCTTTGCCCATCTAGTGCCCCTAGGACCCCTCTAGTGTCTTCCCGAGTACTCTTTGGGCCTTCCTTGTTTCCCAGAGCTGTCTCTAGGGCCTCCAGTCCCCTTAGAACCCCTCTAGTCTCCTCTGAAACATTCCAGATTTCTTCCTTCTTTCCCAGAGTGATTTTGAGGCCATGTAGACCCCTTAGCACCTGCCTAGTGTGCTCTGGACGACTCTTTCAGTCTTCCTGCCGCCCCAGAGCTGTATCTGGGCCCTCTAGACCCCTTTGGACCTCGCTTGTTCCCCCAGAACCCCTCCGGAGACCTTGGTTGTGCCCCAGGGCTGTCTTCTGGCCCTCCACACCCTGCACAACCTCTCTTGTCCCCTCACACCACCTCCGCAGGTCTTCCTTGCTCCCTGCTTTTTACTTTTTGGCCCATCTAGTGCCCCTAGCACCCCTCTAGTGTCTTCCCGACTCCTCTTTGGGCCCTCCTTGTTTCCCAGAGCTGTCTCTTGCACCTCGGGACCCCTTAGGACCCTGCTAGTTCCCTTAGAATCCCTGTGGAGCCCTTCTTCATGCCCTGCAGCCCTCTGTTGGCCCTCCACATCCTTTAGCAGCCCTCTCTTCTGCTCTGGCCCCCTCCTTTGGCCTTTTTGTTTCCCCCTGCAGGCCTCTCTTGGCCCTCCAGACCCTTTGGGACCCTTCCAGTGCACTCTGGAATATCTTTCAGCCTTCTTTGTGCCCCAGAGCTGTCCTCTGCCCTGCAGCCCCCTTTGGAACCCTCTAGTCTCCTCAGAAGCCCTCCAGATGTCTTCCTTGTTCCCCAGAGTCATGTTTTGGCCATGTAGACCCCTTAGCACCCCCCTAGTGTGCTCTGGACGACTCTTTCAGTCTTCCTGCTGCCCCAGAGCTGTATCTGGGCCCTCTAGACCCCTTTGGACCTCGCTTGTTCCCCCAGAACCCCTCTGGAGACCTTTGTTGTGTCCCGGAGCTGTGTTGTGGCCCTCCACACCCTGCACAACCTCTCTTGTCCCCTCACACCACCTCCGCAGGCCTTCCTTGCTCCCTGCTTTTTACTTTTTGCCCATCTAGTGCCCCTAGGACCCCTCTAGTGTGTTCCCGACTCCTCTTTGGGCCCTCCTTGTTTCCCAGAGCTGTCTCTTGCACCTCGAGACCCCTTAGGACCCTACTAGTTCCCTCAGAATCCCTGCGGAGCCCTTCTTCATGCCCTGCAGCCCTCTGTTGGCCCTCCACATCCTTTAGCAGCCCTCTGTTCTGCTCTGGCCCCCTCCTTTGGCCTTTTAGTTTCCACCCACAGGCCTCTCTTGGCCGTCTCGACCCCTTAGGACCACTCCAGTCCCCTTGGAACCCTTCTGAAGGCCTCTGTCATGCCCCAACGCTGTCTTGTAGCCCTTGAGTCCCCTTAGGACCCATCTAGTCCGCTCAGAACCCCTCCGAGGTCTTTGTTGTGTCCCGGAGCCCTCTTTTGACCCTCCGCTTCCCATAGGACCCCTCCTGTGCCCTCAGAGCAACTTCGCAGGTCTTTCTTGTTATCCTGATTCGATTTCTTGGCCATCTAGTCCCCTTCAGACCCCTCGTGTTCCCCCAGAACCCCTCCGGAGACCTTGGTTGAGCCCCAGGGCTGTCTTCTGGCCCTCCACACCCTGCACAACCTCTCTTGTCCCCTCACACCACCTCCGCAGGCCTTCCTTGCTCCCTGCTTTTTACTTTTTGGCCCATCTAGTGCCCCTAGGACCCCTCTAGTGTGTTCTCGACTACTCTTTGGGCCTTCCTTGTTTCCCAGAGCTGTCTCTTGGAGCTCTCGCCCCCTTAGAACCCCTCTAGTCTCCTCTGAAACATTCCAGATTTCTTCCTTCTTTCCCAGAGTGATTTTGTGGCCATGTAGACCCCTTAGCACCTGCCTAGTGTGCTCTGGACGACTCTTTCAGTCTTCCTGCTGCCCCAGAGCTGTATCTGGGCCCTCTAGACCCCTTTGGACCTCGCTTGTTCCCCCAGAACCCCTCCGGAGACCTTGGTTGTGCCCCAGGGCTGTCTTCTGGCCCTCCACACCCTGCACAACCTCTCTTGTCCCCTCACACCACCTCCGCAGGTCTTCCTTGCTCCCCGCTTTTTACTTTTTGGCCCATCTAGTGCCCCTAGGACCCCTCTAGTGTCTTCCCGACTCCTCTTTGGGCCCTCCTTGGTTCCCAGAGCTGTCTCTTGCACCTCGAGACCCCTTAGGACCCTACTAGTTCCCTCAGAATCCCTGCGGAGCCCTTCTTCGTGCCCTGCAGCCCTCTGTTGGCCCTCCAGCCCCTTCAGCAGCCCTCTCTTCTGCTCTGGCCCCCTCCTTTGGCCTTTTTGTTTCCCCCTGCAGGCCTCTCTTGGCCCTCCAGACCCTTTGGGACCCTTCCAGTGCACTCTGGAATATCTTTCAGCCTTCTTTGTGCCCCAGAGCTGTCCTCTGCCCTGCAGCCCCCTTTGGAACCCTCTAGTCTCCTCAGAAGCCCTCCAGATGTCTTCCTTGTTCCCCAGAGTCATGTTTTGGCCATGTAGACCCCTTAGCACCCCCCTAGTGTGCTCTGGACGACTCTTTCAGTCTTCCTGCTGCCCCAGAGCTGTATCTGGGCCCTCTAGACCCCTTTGGACCTCGCTTGTTCCCCCAGAAGCCCTCCGGAGACCTTGGTTGTGCCCCAGAGCTGTCTTCTGGCCCTCCACACCCTGCACAACCTCTCTTGTCCCCTCACACCACCTCCGCAGGCCTTCCTTGCTCCCCGCTTTTTACTTTTTGGCCCATCTAGTGCCCCTAGCACCCCTCTAGTGTCTTCCCGACTCCTCTTCGGGCCCTCCTTGTTTCCCAGAGCTGTCTCTTGCACCTCGAGACCCCTTAGGACTCTGGGAGTCCCCTCAGAATCCCTGTGGAGCCCTTCTTCATGCCCTGCAGCCCTCTGTTGGCCCTCCACATCCTTTAGCAGCCCTCTCTTCTGCTCTGGCCCCCTCCTTCGACCTTTTTCTTCCCCTCTGCTCCCCTTAGCACCCGCCTTGTGCACTCGGCACTACTTTTTCAGCTTTCTTCTGTGCCCCAGAGCTGTCTTCTGGCCCTCCACACCCTGCACAACCTCTCTTGTCCCTGCAGACCACCTCCGCAGGTCTTCCTTGCTCCCTGCTTTTTACTCTTTGCCCATCTAGTGGCCCTAGGACCCCTCTAGTGTCTTCCCGAGTACTCTTTGGGCCTTCCTTGTTTCCCAGAGCTGTCTCTAGGGCCTCCAGCCCCCTTAGAACCCCTCTAGTCTCCTCTGAAACATTCCAGATTTCTTCCCTGTTTCCCAGAGTGATTTTGTGGCCATGTAGACTCCTTAGCACCGCTGTAGTCCCCTTGGAATCCCTGTGGAGCCCTTCTTCATGCCCTGCAGCCCTCTGTTGGCCCTCCAGCCCCTTTAGCAGCCCTCTGTTCTGCTCTGGCCCCCTCCTTTGGCCTTTTTGTTTCCCCCTGCAGGCCTCTCTTGGCCCTCCAGACCCTTTGGGACCCTTCCAGTGCACTCTGGAATATCTTTCAGCCTTCTTTGTGCCCCAGAGCTGTCCTCTGCCCTGCAGCCCCCTTTGGAACCCTCTAGTCTCCTCAGAAGCCCTCCAGATGTCTTCCTTGTTCCCCAGAGTCATGTTTTGGCCATGTAGACCCCTTAGCACCCCCCCTAGTGTGCTCTGGACGACTCTTTCAGTCTTCCTGCTGCCCCAGAGCTGTATCTGGGCCCTCTAGACCCCTTTGGACCTCGCTTGTTCCCCCAGAACCCCTCTGGAGACCTTTGTTGTGTCCCGGAGCTGTGTTGTGGCCCTCCACACCCTGCACAACCTCTCTTGTCCCCTCACACCACCTCCGCAGGCCTTCCTTGCTCCCCGCTTTTTACTTTTTGCCCATCTAGTGCCCCTAGGACCCCTCTAGTGTGTTCCCGACTCCTCTTTGGGCCCTCCTTGGTTTCCAGAGCTGTCTCTTGCACCTCGAGACCCCTTAGGACCCTACTAGTTCCCTCAGAATCCCTGCGGAGCCCTTCTTCATGCCCTGCAGCCCTCTGTTGGCCCTCCACATCCTTTAGCAGCCCTCTGTTCTGCTCTGGCCCCCTCCTTTGGCCTTTTAGTTTCCACCCACAGGCCTCTCTTGGCCGTCTCGACCCCTTAGGACCACTCCAGTCCCCTTGGAACCCTTCTGAAGGCCTCTGTCATGCCCCAACGCTGTCTTGTAGCCCTTGAGTCCCCTTAGGACCCATCTAGTCCGCTCAGAACCCCTCCGAGGTCTTTGTTGTGTCCCGGAGCCCTCTTTTGACCCTCCGCTTCCCATAGGACCCCTCCTGTGCCCTCAGAGCAACTTCGCAGGTCTTTCTTGTTATCCTGATTCGATTTCTTGGCCATCTAGTCCCCTTCAGACCCCTCGTGTTCCCCCAGAACCCCTCCGGAGACCTTGGTTGAGCCCCAGAGCTGTCTTCTGGCCCTCCACACCCTGCACAACCTCTCTTGTCCCCTCACACCACCTCCGCAGGCCTTCCTTGCTCCCTGCTTTTTACTTTTTGGCCCATCTAGTGCCCCTAGGACCCCTCTAGTGTCTTCCCGACTACTCTTTGGGTCTTCCTTTTTTCCCAGAGCTGTCTCTTGGAGCTCTCGCCCCCTTAGAACCCCTCTAGTCTCCTCTGAAACATTCCAGATTTCTTCCTTCTTTCCCAGAGTGATTTTGTGGCCATGTAGACCCCTTAGCACCCCCCTAGTGTGCTCTGGACGACTCTTTCAGTCTTCCTGCTGCCCCAGAGCTGTATCTGGGCCCTCTAGACCCCTTTGGACCTCGCTTGTTCCCCCAGAACCCCTCCGGAGACCTTGGTTGTGCCCCAGGGCTGTCTTCTGGCCCTCCACACCCTGCACAACCTCTCTTGTCCCCTCAGACCACCTCCGCAGGTCTTCCTTGCTCCCTGCTTTTTACTTTTTGGCCCATCTAGTGCCCCTAGGACCCCTCTAGTGTGTTCCCGACTCCTCTTTGGGCCCTCCTTGTTTCCCAGAGCTGTCTCTTGCACCTCGAGACCCCTTAGGACCCTGCTAGTTCCCTTAGAATCCCTGTGGAGCCCTTCTTCATGCCCTGCAGCCCTCTGTTGGCCCTCCACATCCTTTAGCAGCCCTCTCTTCTGCTCTGGCCCCCTCCTTCGACCTTTTTCTTCCCCTCTGCTCCCCTTAGCACCCGCCTTGTGCACTCGGCACTACTTTTTCAGCTTTCTTCTGTGCCCCAGAGCTGTCTTCTGGCCCTCCACACCCTGCACAACCTCTCTTGTCCCCTCACACCACCTCCGCAGGCCTTCCTTGCTCCCTGCTTTTTACTTTTTGGCCCATCTAGTGCCCCTAGCACCCCTCTAGTGTCTTCCCGACTCCTCTTCGGGCCCTCCTTGTTTCCCAGAGCTGTCTCTAGGGCCTCCAGCCCCCTTAGAACCCCTCTAGTCTCCTCTGAAACATTCCAGATTTCTTCCCTGTTTCCCAGAGTGATTTTGTGGCCATGTAGACTCCTTAGCACCGCTGTAGTCCCCTTGGAATCCCTGTGGAGCCCTTCTTCATGCCCTGCAGCCCTCTGTTGGCCCTCCAGCCCCTTTAGCAGCCCTCTCTTCTGCTCTGGCCCCCTCCTTTGACCTTTTTCTTCCCCTCTGCTCCCCTTAGCACCCCCCTTGTGCACTCAGGACTACTTTTTCAGCTTTCTTCTGTGCCCCAGAGCTGTCTTCTGGCCCTCCACACCCTGCACAACCTCTCTTGTCCCCTCAGACCACCTCCGCAGGCCTTCCTTGCTCCCCGCTTTTTACTTTTTGGCCCATCTAGTGCCCCTAGGACCCCTCTAGTGTCTTCCCGACTCCTCTTTGGGCCCTCCTTGTTTCCCAGAGCTGTCTCTTGCACCTCGAGACCCCTTAGGACCCTACTAGTTCCCTCAGAATCCCTGCGGAGCCCTTCTTCATGCCCTGCAGCCCTCTGTTGGCCCTCCACATCCTTTAGCAGCCCTCTGTTCTGCTCTGGCCCCCTCCTTTGGCCTTTTAGTTTCCACCCACAGGCCTCTCTTGGCCGTCTCGACCCCTTAGGACCACTCCAGTCCCCTTGGAACCCTTCTGAAGGCCTCTGTCATGCCCCAACGCTGTCTTGTAGCCCTTGAGTCCCCTTCGGACCCATCTAGTCCGCTCAGAACCCCTCCGAGGTCTTTGTTGTGTCCCGGAGCCCTCTTTTGACCCTCCGCTTCCCATAGGACCCCTCCTGTGCCCTCAGAGCAACTTCGCAGGTCTTTCTTGTTATCCTGATTCGATTTCTTGGCCATCTAGTCCCCTTCAGACCCCTCGTGTTCCCCCAGAACCCCTCCGGAGACCTTGGTTGAGCCCCAGGGCTGTCTTCTGGCCCTCCACACCCTGCACAACCTCTCTTGTCCCCTCAGACCACCTCCGCAGGTCTTCCTTGCTCCCTGCTTTTTACTTTTTGGCCCATCTAGTGCCCCTAGGACCCCTCTAGTGTCTTCCCGACTCCTCTTTGGGCCCTCCTTGTTTCCCAGAGCTGTCTCTTGCACCTCGAGACCCCTTAGGACCCTACTAGTTCCCTCAGAATCCCTGCGGAGCCCTTCTTCGTGCCCTGCAGCCCTCTGTTGGCCCTCCAGCCCCTTCAGCAGCCCTCTCTTCTGCTCTGGCCCCCTCCTTTGGCCTTTTTGTTTCCCCCTGCAGGCCTCTCTTGGCCCTCCAGACCCTTTGGGACCCTTCCAGTGCACTCTGGAATATCTTTCAGCCTTCTTTGTGCCCCAGAGCTGTCCTCTGCCCTGCAGCCCCCTTTGGAACCCTCTAGTCTCCTCAGAAGCCCTCCAGATGTCTTCCTTGTTCCCCAGAGTCATGTTTTGGTCATGTAGACCCCTTAGCACCCCCCTAGTGTGCTCTGGACGACTCTTTCAGTCTTCCTGCTGCCCCAGAGCTGTATCTGGGCCCTCTAGACCCCTTTGGACCTCGCTTGTTCCCCCAGAAGCCCTCTGGAGACCTTTGTTGTGTCCCGGAGCTGTGTTGTGGCCCTCCACACCCTGCACAACCTCTCTTGTCCCCTCAGACCACCTCCGCAGGCCTTCCTTGCTCCCTGCTTTTTACTTTTTGCCCATCTAGTGCCCCTAGGACCCCTCTAGTGTGTTCCCGACTCCTCTTTGGGCCCTCCTTGTTTCCCAGAGCTGTCTCTTGCACCTCGAGACCCCTTAGGACCCTGCTAGTTCCCTTAGAATCCCTGTGGAGCCCTTCTTCATGCCCTGCAGCCCTCTGTTGGCCCTCCACATCCTTTAGCAGCCCTCTCTTCTGCTCTGGCCCCCTCCTTCGACCTTTTTCTTCCCCTCTGCTCCCCTTAGCACCCGCCTTGTGCACTCGGCACTACTTTTTCAGCTTTCTTCTGTGCCCCAGAGCTGTCTTCTGGCCCTCCACACCCTGCACAACCTCTCTTGTCCCCTCAGACCACCTCCGCAGGTCTTCCTTGCTCCCTGCTTTTTACTCTTTGCCCATCTAGTGGCCCTAGGACCCCTCTAGTGTCTTCCCGAGTACTCTTTGGGCCTTCCTTGTTTCCCAGAGCTGTCTCTAGGGCCTCCAGCCCCCTTAGAACCCCTCTAGTCTCCTCTGAAACATTCCAGATTTCTTCCCTGTTTCCCAGAGTGATTTTGTGGCCATGTAGACTCCTTAGCACCGCTGTAGTCCCCTTGGAATCCCTGTGGAGCCCTTCTTCATGCCCTGCAGCCCTCTGTTGGCCCTCCAGCCCCTTTAGCAGCCCTCTGTTCTGCTCTGGCCCCCTCCTTTGGCCTTTTTGTTTCCCCCTGCAGGCCTCTCTTGGCCCTCCAGACCCTTTGGGACCCTTCCAGTGCACTCTGGAATATCTTTCAGCCTTCTTTGTGCCCCAGAGCTGTCCTCTGCCCTGCAGCCCCCTTTGGAACCCTCTAGTCTCCTCAGAAGCCCTCCAGATGTCTTCCTTGTTCCCCAGAGTCATGTTTTGGTCATGTAGACCCCTTAGCACCCCCCCTAATGCGCTCTGGACTACTCTTTCCGTCTTCCTGCTGCCCCCGAGCTGTATTTGGGCCCTCTAGACCCCTTTGGACCTCCCTTGTTCCCCCAGAACCCCTCCGGAGACCTTGGTTGTACCCCAGAGCTGTCTTCTGGCCCTCCACACCCTGCACAACCTCTCTTGTCCCCTCAGACCACCTCCGCAGGCCTTCCTTGCTCCCTGCTTTTTACTTTTTCGCCCATCTAGTGCCCCTAGGACCTCTCTAGTGTCTTCCCGACTCCTCTTTGGGCCCTCCTTGTTTCCCAGAGCTGTCTCTTGCACCTCGAGACCCCTTAGGACTCTGGGAGTCCCCTCAGAATCCCTGCGGAGCCCTTCTTCATGCCCTGCAGCCCTCTGTTGGCCCTCCAGCCCCTTTAGCAGCCCTCTCTTCTGCTCTGGCCCCCTCCTTTGACCTTTTTCTTCCCCTCTGCTCCCCTTAGCACCCGCCTTGTGCACTCGGCACTACTTTTTCAGCTTTCTTCTGTGCCCCAGAGCTGTCTTCTGGCCCTCCACACCCTGCACAACCTCTCTTGTCCCCTCAGACCACCTCCGCAGGCCTTCCTTGCTCCCTGCTTTTTACTCTTTGCCCATCTAGTGCCCCTAGGACCCCTCTAGTGTCTTCCCGAGTACTCTTTGGGCCTTCCTTGTTTCCCAGAGCTGTCTCTAGGGCCTCCAGCCCCCTTAGAACCCCTCTAGTCTCCTCTGAAACATTCCAGATTTCTTCCTTCTTTCCCAGAGTGATTTTGTGGCCATGTAGACCCCTTAGCACCCCCCTAGTGTGCTCTGGACGACTCTTTCAGTCTTCCTGCTGCCCCAGAGCTGTATCTGGGCCCTCTAGACCCCTTTGGACCTCGCTTGTTCCCCCAGAAGCCCTCCGGAGACCTTGGTTGTGCCCCAGGGCTGTCTTCTGGCCCTCCACACCCTGCACAACCTCTCTTGTCCCCTCAGACCACCTCTGCAGGTCTTCCTTGCTCCCTGCTTTTTACTTTTTGGCCCATCTAGTGCCCCTAGCACCCCTCTAGTGTCTTCCCGACTCCTCTTCGGGCCCTCCTTGTTTCCCAGAGCTGTCTCTAGGGCCTCCAGCCCCCTTAGAACCCCTCTAGTCTCCTCTGAAACATTCCAGATTTCTTCCCTGTTTCCCAGAGTGATTTTGTGGCCATGTAGACTCCTTAGCACCGCTGTAGTCCCCTTGGAATCCCTGTGGAGCCCTTCTTCATGCCCTGGAGCCCTCTGTTGGCCCTCCAGCCCCTTTAGCAGCCCTCTCTTCTGCTCTGGCCCCCTCCTTTGGCCTTTTAGTTTCCACCCACAGGCCTCTCTTGGCCCTCTGCACCTCTTAGCACCCCCCTTGTGCACTCGGCACTACTTTTTCAGCTTTCTTCTGTGCCCCAGAGCTGTCTTCTGGCCCTCCACACCCTGCACAACCTCTCTTGTCCCCTCAGACCACCTCTGCAGGTCTTCCTTGCTCCCTGCTTTTTACTTTTTGGCCCATCTAGTGCCCCTAGGACCCCTCTAGTGTCTTCCCGACTCCTCTTTGGGCCCTCCTTGTTTCCCAGAGCTGTCTCTTGCACCTCGAGACCCCTTAGGACCCTACTAGTTCCCTCAGAATCCCTGCGGAGCCCTTCTTCGTGCCCTGCAGCCCTCTGTTGGCCCTCCAGCCCCTTCAGCAGCCCTCTCTTCTGCTCTGGCCCCCTCCTTTGGCCTTTTTGTTTCCCCCTGCAGGCCTCTCTTGGCCCTCCAGACCCTTTGGGACCCTTCCAGTGCACTCTGGAATATCTTTCAGCCTTCTTTGTGCCCCAGAGCTGTCCTCTGCCCTGCAGCCCCCTTTGGAACCCTCTAGTCTCCTCAGAAGCCCTCCAGATGTCTTCCTTGTTCCCCAGAGTCATGTTTTGGTCATGTAGACCCCTTAGCACCCCCCTAGTGTGCTCTGGACGACTCTTTCAGTCTTCCTGCTGCCCCAGAGCTGTATCTGGGCCCTCTAGACCCCTTTGGACCTCGCTTGTTCCCCCAGAACCCCTCTGGAGACCTTTGTTGTGTCCCGGAGCTGTGTTGTGGCCCTCCACACCCTGCACAACCTCTCTTGTCCCCTCAGACCACCTCCGCAGGCCTTCCTTGCTCCCTGCTTTTTACTTTTTGCCCATCTAGTGCCCCTAGGACCCCTCTAGTGTGTTCCCGACTCCTCTTTGGGCCCTCCTTGTTTCCCAGAGCTGTCTCTTGCACCTCGAGACCCCTTAGGACCCTGCTAGTTCCCTTAGAATCCCTGTGGAGCCCTTCTTCATGCCCTGCAGCCCTCTGTTGGCCCTCCACATCCTTTAGCAGCCCTCTCTTCTGCTCTGGCCCCCTCCTTCGACCTTTTTCTTCCCCTCTGCTCCCCTTAGCACCCGCCTTGTGCACTCGGCACTACTTTTTCAGCTTTCTTCTGTGCCCCAGAGCTGTCTTCTGGCCCTCCACACCCTGCACAACCTCTCTTGTCCCCTCAGACCACCTCCGCAGGTCTTCCTTGCTCCCTGCTTTTTACTCTTTGCCCATCTAGTGGCCCTAGGACCCCTCTAGTGTCTTCCCGAGTACTCTTTGGGCCTTCCTTGTTTCCCAGAGCTGTCTCTAGGGCCTCCAGCCCCCTTAGAACCCCTCTAGTCTCCTCTGAAACATTCCAGATTTCTTCCCTGTTTCCCAGAGTGATTTTGTGGCCATGTAGACTCCTTAGCACCGCTGTAGTCCCCTTGGAATCCCTGTGGAGCCCTTCTTCATGCCCTGGAGCCCTCTGTTGGCCCTCCACATCCTTCAGCAGCCCTCTCTTCTGCTCTGGCCCCCTCCTTTGGCCTTTTTGTTTCCCCCTGCAGGCCTCTCTTGGCCCTCCAGACCCTTTGGGACCCTTCCAGTGCACTCTGGAATATCTTTCAGCCTTCTTTGTGCCCCAGAGCTGTCCTCTGCCCTGCAGCCCCCTTTGGAACCCTCTAGTCTCCTCAGAAGCCCTCCAGATGTCTTCCTTGTTCCCCAGAGTCATGTTTTGGTCATGTAGACCCCTTAGCACCCCCCCTAATGCGCTCTGGACTACTCTTTCCGTCTTCCTGCTGCCCCCGAGCTGTATTTGGGCCCTCTAGACCCCTTTGGACCTCCCTTGTTCCCCCAGAACCCCTCCGGAGACCTTGGTTGTACCCCAGAGCTGTCTTCTGGCCCTCCACACCCTGCACAACCTCTCTTGTCCCCTCAGACCACCTCCGCAGGCCTTCCTTGCTCCCTGCTTTTTACTTTTTGCCCATCTAGTGCCCCTAGGACCCCTCTAGTGTGTTCCCGACTCCTCTTTGGGCCCTCCTTGTTTCCCAGAGCTGTCTCTTGCACCTCGAGACCCCTTAGGACTCTGGGAGTCCCCTCAGAATCCCTGCGGAGCCCTTCTTCATGCCCTGCAGCCCTCTGTTGGCCCTCCAGCCCCTTTAGCAGCCCTCTCTTCTGCTCTGGCCCCCTCCTTTGACCTTTTTCTTTCCCTCTGCTCCCCTTAGCACCCGCCTTGTGCACTCGGCACTACTTTTTCAGCTTTCTTCTGTGCCCCAGAGCTGTCTTCTGGCCCTCCACACCCTGCACAACCTCTCTTGTCCCCTCAGACCACCTCCGCAGGCCTTCCTTGCTCCCTGCTTTTTACTTTTTGGCCCATCTAGTGCCCCTAGGACCCCTCTAGTGTGTTCCCGACTCCTCTTTGGGCCCTCCTTGGTTCCCAGAGCTGTCTCTTGCACCTCGAGACCCCTTAGGACCCTACTAGTTCCCTCAGAATCCCTGCGGAGCCCTTCTTCATGCCCTGCAGCCCTCTGTTGGCCCTCCACATCCTTTAGCAGCCCTCTGTTCTGCTCTGGCCCCCTCCTTTGGCCTTTTAGTTTCCACCCACAGGCCTCTCTTGGCCGTCTCGACCCCTTAGGACCACTCCAGTCCCCTTGGAACCCTTCTGAAGGCCTCTGTCATGCCCCAATGCTGTCTTGTAGCCCTTGAGTCCCCTTAGGACCCATCTAGTCCGCTCAGAACCCCTCCGAGGTCTTTGTTGTGTCCCGGAGCCCTCTTTTGACCCTCCGCTTCCCATAGGACCCCTCCTGTGCCCTCAGAGCAACTTTGCAGGTCTTTCTTGTTATCCTGATTCGATTTCTTGGCCATCTAGTCCCCTTCAGACCCCTCGTGTTTCCCCAGAACCCCTCCGGAGACCTTGGTTGAGCCCCAGGGCTGTCTTCTGGCCCTCCACACCCTGCACAACCTCTCTTGTCCCCTCAGACCACCTCCACAGGCCTTCCTTGCTCCCTGCTTTTTACTTTTTGGCCCATCTAGTGCCCCTAGGACCCCTCTAGTGTCTTCCCGACTACTCTTTGGGTCTTCCTTTTTTCCCAGAGCTGTCTCTTGGAGCTCTCGCCCAGTTAGAACCCCTCTAGTCTCCTCTGAAACATTCCAGATTTCTTCCTTCTTTCCCAGAGTGATTTTGTGGCCATGTAGACCCCTTAGCACCTGCCTAGTGTGCTCTGGACGACTCTTTCAGTCTTCCTGCTGCCCCAGAGCTGTATCTGGGCCCTCTAGACCCCTTTGGACCTCGCTTGTTCCCCCAGAAGCCCTCCGGAGACCTTGGTTGTGCCCCAGAGCTGTCTTCTGGCCCTCCACACCCTGCACAACCTCTCTTGTCCCCTCACACCACCTCCGCAGGCCTTCCTTGCTCCCTGCTTTTTACTTTTTGGCCCATCTAGTGCCCCTAGGACCCCTCTAGTGTCTTCCCGACTCCTCTTTGGGCCCTCCTTGTTTCCCAGAGCTGTCTCTTGCACCTCGAGACCCCTTAGGACCCTACTAGTTCCCTCAGAATCCCTGCGGAGCCCTTCTTCGTGCCCTGCAGCCCTCTGTTGGCCCTCCAGCCCCTTCAGCAGCCCTCTCTTCTGCTCTGGCCCCCTCCTTCGACCTTTTTCTTCCCCTCTGCTCCCCTTAGCACCCGCCTTGTGCACTCGGCACTACTTTTTCAGCTTTCTTCTGTGCCCCAGAGCTGTCTTCTGGCCCTCCACACCCTGCACAACCTCTCTTGTCCCCTCAGACCACCTCCGCAGGTCTTCCTTGCTCCCTGCTTTTTACTCTTTGCCCATCTAGTGCCCCTAGGACCCCTCTAGTGTGTTCTCGACTACTCTTTGGGCCTTCCTTGTTTCCCAGAGCTGTCTCTAGGGCCTCCAGCCCCCTTAGAACCCCTCTAGTCTCCTCTGAAACATTCCAGATTTCTTCCTTCTTTCCCAGAGTGATTTTGTGGCCATGTACACCCCTTAGCACCGCTGTAGTCCCCTTGGAATCCCTGTGGAGCCCTTCTTCATGCCCTGGAGCCCTCTGTTGGCCCTCCAGCCCCTTTAGTAGCCCTCTGTTCTGCTCTGGCCCCCTCCTTTGGCCTTTTTGTTTCCCCCTGCAGGCCTCTCTTGGCCCTCCAGACCCTTTGGGACCCTTCCAGTGCACTCTGGAATATCTTTCAGCCTTCTTTGTGCCCCAGAGCTGTCCTCTGCCCTGCAGCCCCCTTTGGAACCCTCTAGTCTCCTCAGAAGCCCTCCAGATGTCTTCCTTGTTCCCCAGAGTCATGTTTTGGTCATGTAGACCCCTTAGCACCCCCCCTAGTGCGCTCTGGACTACTCTTTCCGTCTTCCTGCTGCCCCCGAGCTGTATTTGGGCCCTCTAGACCCCTTTGGACCTCCCTTGTTCCCCCAGAACCCCTCCGGAGACCTTGGTTGTACCCCAGAGCTGTCTTCTGGCCCTCCACACCCTGCACAACCTCTCTTGTCCCCTCACACCACCTCCGCGGGTCTTCCTTGCTCCCTGCTTTTTACTTTTTTCCCATCTAGTGCCCCTAGGACCCCTCTAGTGTGTTCCCGACTACTCTTTGGGTCTTCCTTTTTTCCCAGAGCTGTCTCTTGGAGCTCTCGCCCCCTTAGAACCCCTCTAGTCTCCTCTGAAACATTCCAGATTTCTTCCTTCTTTCCCAGAGTGATTTTGTGGCCATGTACACTCCTTAGCACCACTGTAGTCCCCTTGGAATCCCTGTGGAGCCCTTCTTCATGCCCTGGAGCCCTCTGTTAGCCCTCCAGCCCCTTTAGCAGCCCTCTGTTCTGCTCTGGCCCCCTCCTTTGACCTTTTTCTTCCCCTCTGCTCCCCTTAGCACCCCCCTTGTGCACTCAGGACTACTTTTTCAGCTTTCTTCTGTGCCCCAGAGCTGTCTTCTGGCCCTCCACACCCTGCACAACCTCTCTTGTCCCCTCAGACCACCTCCGCAGGCCTTCCTTGCTCCCCGCTTTTTACTTTTTGGCCCATCTAGTGCCCCTAGGACCCCTCTAGTGTCTTCCCGACTCCTCTTTGGGCCCTCCTTGTTTCCCAGAGCTGTCTCTTGCACCTCGAGACCCCTTAGGACCCTACTAGTTCCCTCAGAATCCCTGCGGAGCCCTTCTTCATGCCCTGCAGCCCTCTGTTGGCCCTCCACATCCTTTAGCAGCCCTCTGTTCTGCTCTGGCCCCCTCCTTTGGCCTTTTAGTTTCCACCCACAGGCCTCTCTTGGCCGTCTCGACCCCTTAGGACCACTCCAGTCCCCTTGGAACCCTTCTGAAGGCCTCTGTCATGCCCCAACGCTGTCTTGTAGCCCTTGAGTCCCCTTAGGACCCATCTAGTCCGCTCAGAACCCCTCCGAGGTCTTTGTTGTGTCCCGGAGCCCTCTTTTGACCCTCCGCTTCCCATAGGACCCCTCCTGTGCCCTCAGAGCAACTTTGCAGGTCTTTCTTGTTATCCTGATTCGATTTCTTGGCCATCTAGTCCCCTTCACACCCCTCGTGTTCCCCCAGAACCCCTCCGGAGACCTTGGTTGAGCCCCAGGGCTGTCTTCTGGCCCTCCACACCCTGCACAACCTCTCTTGTCCCCTCAGACCACCTCCGCAGGTCTTCCTTGCTCCCTGCTTTTTACTTTTTGGCCCATCTAGTGCCCCTAGGACCCCTCTAGTGTCTTCCCGACTCCTCTTTGGGCCCTCCTTGTTTCCCAGAGCTGTCTCTTGCACCTCGAGACCCCTTAGGACCCTACTAGTTCCCTCAGAATCCCTGCGGAGCCCTTCTTCGTGCCCTGCAGCCCTCTGTTGGCCCTCCAGCCCCTTCAGCAGCCCTCTCTTCTGCTCTGGCCCCCTCCTTTGGCCTTTTTGTTTCCCCCTGCAGGCCTCTCTTGGCCCTCCAGACCCTTTGGGACCCTTCCAGTGCACTCTGGAATATCTTTCAGCCTTCTTTGTGCCCCAGAGCTGTCCTCTGCCCTGCAGCCCCCTTTGGAACCCTCTAGTCTCCTCAGAAGCCCTCCAGATGTCTTCCTTGTTCCCCAGAGTGATTTTATGGCCATGTAGACCCCTTAGCACCCCCCCTAGTGCGCTCTGGACTACTGTTTCTGTCTTCCTTCTGCCCCCGAGCTGTATTTGGGCCCTCTAGAACCCTCTTGTCCTCGCTTGTTCCCCCAGACGATCTCTGGAGACCTTGGTTGTACCCCAGAGCTGTCTTCTGGCCCTCCACACCCTGCACAACCTCTCTTGTCCCCTCAGACCACCTCCGCAGGTCTTCCTTGCTCCCTGCTTTTTACTCTTTGCCCATCTAGTGCCCCTAGGACCCCTCTAGTGTGTTCTCGACTACTCTTTGGGCCTTCCTTGTTTCCCAGAGCTGTCTCTAGGGCCTCCAGCCCCCTTAGAACCCCTCTAGTCTCCTCTGAAACATTCCAGATTTCTTCCCTGTTTCCCAGAGTGATTTTGTGGCCATGTAGACTCCTTAGCACCGCTGTAGTCCCCTTGGAATCCCTGTGGAGCCCTTCTTCATGCCCTGGAGCCCTCTGTTGGCCCTCCAGCCCCTTTAGCAGCCCTCTCTTCTGCTCTGGCCCCCTCCTTTGACCTTTTTCTTCCCCTCTGCTCCCCTTAGCACCCCCCTTGTGCACTCAGGACTACTTTTTCAGCTTTCTTCTGTGCCCCAGAGCTGTCTTCTGGCCCTCCACACCCTGCACAACCTCTCTTGTCCCCTCAGACCACCTCCGCAGGCCTTCCTTGCTCCCTGCTTTTTACTTTTTGGCCCATCTAGTGCCCCTAGGACCCCTCTAGTGTCTTCCCGACTCCTCTTTGGGCCCTCCTTGTTTCCCAGAGCTGTCTCTTGCACCTCGAGACCCCTTAGGACCCTACTAGTTCCCTCAGAATCCCTGCGGAGCCCTTCTTCGTGCCCTGCAGCCCTCTGTTGGCCTTCCAGCCCCTTCAGCAGCCCTCTGTTCTGCTCTGGCCCCCTCCTTTGGCCTTTTTGTTTCCCCCTGAAGGCCTCTCTTGGCCCTCTGCACCCCTTAGCACCCCCCTTGTGCACTCGGGACTACTTTTTCAGCTTTCTTCTGTGCCCCAGAGCTGTCTTCTGGCCCTCCACACCCTGCACAACCTCTCTTGTCCCCTCAGACCACCTCCGCAGGCCTTCCTTGCTCCCCGCTTTTTACTTTTTGGCCCATCTAGTGCTCCTAGGACCCCTCTAGTGTGTTCCCGACTCCTCTTTGGGCCCTCCTTGTTTCCCAGAGCTGTCTCTTGCACCTCGAGACCCCTTAGGACCCTGCTAGTTCCCTCAGAATCCCTGCAGAGCCCTTCTTCGTGCCCTGCAGCCCTCTGTTGGCCCTCCAGCCCCTTCAGCAGCCCTCTCTTCTGCTCTGGCCCCCTCCTTTGGCCTTTTTGTTTCCCCCTGCAGGCCTCTCTTGGCCCTCCAGACCCTTTGGGACCCTTCCAGTGCACTCTGGAATATCTTTCAGCCTTCTTTGTGCCCCAGAGCTGTCCTCTGCCCTGCAGCCCCCTTTGGAACCCTCTAGTCTCCTCAGAAGCCCTCCAGATGTCTTCCTTGTTCCCCAGAGTCATGTTTTGGTCATGTAGACCCCTTAGCACCCCCCTAGTGTGCTCTGGACGACTCTTTCAGTCTTCCTGCTGCCCCAGAGCTGTATCTGGGCCCTCTAGACCCCTTTGGACCTCGCTTGTTCCCCCAGAAGCCCTCCAGAGACCTTGGTTGTGCCCCAGGGCTGTCTTCTGGCCCTCCACACCCTGCACAACCTCTCTTGTCCCCTCAGACCACCTCCGCAGGCCTTCCTTGCTCCCTGCTTTTAACTTTTTGGCCCATCTAGTGCCCCTAGCACCCCTCTAGTGTGTTCCCGACTCCTCTTTGGGCCCTCCTTGTTTCCCAGAGCTGTCTCTTGCACCTCGAGACCCCTTAGGACCCTGGCAGTCCCATCAGATATTCTCCGGAGCCCTTCTTCATGCCCTGGAGCCCTCTGTTGGCCCTCCAGCCCCTTTAGCAGCCCTCTCTTCTGCTCTGGCCCCCTCCTTTGACCTTTTTCTTCCCCTCTGCTCCCCTTAGCAACCGCCCTGTGCACTCGGGACTACATTTCAGCTTTCTTCTGTGCCCCAGAGCTGTCTTCTGGCCCTCCACACCCTGCACAACCTCTCTTGTCCCCTCAGACCACCTCTGCAGGTCTTCCTTGCTCCCTGCTTTTTACTTTTTTCCCATCTAGTGCCCCTAGGACCCCTCTAGTGTCTTCCCGACTCCTCTTTGGGCCTTCCTTGTTTTCCAGAGCTGTCTCTTGCACCTCGAGACCCCTTAGGACTCTGGGAGTCCCCTCAGAATCCCTGCGGAGCCCTTCTTCATGCCCTGCAGCCCTCTGTTGGCCCTCCAGCCCCTTTAGCAGCCCTCTCTTCTGCTCTGGCCCCCTCCTTTGACCTTTTTCTTCCCCCTGCAGGCCTCTCTTGGCCCTCCAGACCCTTTGGGACCCTTCCAGTGCACTCTGGAATATCTTTCAGCCTTCTTTGTGCCCCAGAGCTGTCCTCTGCCCTGCAGCCCCCTTTGGAACCCTCTAGTCTCCTCAGAAGCCCTCCAGATGTCTTCCTTGTTCCCCAGAGTCATGTTTTGGTCATGTAGACCCCTTAGCACCCCCCTAGTGTGCTCTGGACTACTCTTTCCGTCTTCCTGCTGCCCCCGAGCTGTATTTGGGCCCTCTAGACCCCTCTGGTCCTCCCTTGTTCCCCCAGAACCCCTCCGGAGACCTTGGTTGTGCCCCAGAGCTGTCTTCTGGCCCTCCACACCCTGCACAACCTCTCTTGTCCCCTCACACCACCTCCTCACGTCTTCCTTGCTCCCCGCTTTTTACTTTCTTCCCATCTAGTCCCCCTAGCACCCCTCTAGTGTCTTCCCGACTCCTCTTTGGGCCCTCCTTGTTTCCCAGAGCTGTCTCTTGCACCTCGAGACCCCTTAGGACCCTACTAGTTCCCTCAGAATCCCTGCGGAGCCCTTCTTCGTGCCCTGCAGCCCTCTGTTGGCCTTCCAGCCCCTTCAGCAGCCCTCTGTTCTGCTCTGGCCCCCTCCTTTGGCCTTTTTGTTTCCCCCTGAAGGCCTCTCTTGGCCCTCTGCACCCCTTAGCACCCCCCTTGTGCACTCGGGACTACTTTTTCAGCTTTCTTCTGTGCCCCAGAGCTGTCTTCTGGCCCTCCACACCCTGCACAACCTCTCTTGTCCCCTCAGACCACCTCCGCAGGCCTTCCTTGCTCCCCGCTTTTTACTTTTTGGCCCATCTAGTGCCCCTAGGACCCCTCTAGTGTCTTCCCGACTCCTCTTTGGGCCCTCCTTGTTTCCCAGAGCTGTCTCTTGCACCTCGAGACCCCTTAGGACCCTACTAGTTCCCTCAGAATCCCTGTGGAGCCCTTCTTCATGCCCTGCAGCCCTCTGTTGGCCCTCCACATCCTTTAGCAGCCCTCTGTTCTGCTCTGGCCCCCTCCTTTGGCCTTTTAGTTTCCACCCACAGGCCTCTCTTGGCCGTCTCGACCCCTTAGGACCACTCCAGTCCCCTTGGAACCCTTCTGAAGGCCTCTGTCATGCCCCAACGCTGTCTTGTAGCCCTTGAGTCCCCTTAGGACCCATCTAGTCCGCTCAGAACCCCTCCGAGGTCTTTGTTGTGTCCCGGAGCCCTCTTTTGACCCTCCGCTTCCCATAGGACCCCTCCTGTGCCCTCAGAGCAACTTTGCAGGTCTTTCTTGTTATCCTGATTCGATTTCTTGGCCATCTAGTCCCCTTCAGACCCCTCGTGTTCCCCCAGAACCCCTCCGGAGACCTTGGTTGAGCCCCAGGGCTGTCTTCTGGCCCTCCACACCCTGCACAACCTCTCTTGTCCCCTCAGACCACCTCCGCAGGTCTTCCTTGCTCCCTGCTTTTTACTTTTTGGCCCATCTAGTGCCCCTAGGACCCCTCTAGTGTCTTCCCGACTCCTCTTTGGGCCCTCCTTGGTTCCCAGAGCTGTCTCTTGCACCTCGAGACCCCTTAGGACCCTACTAGTTCCCTCAGAATCCCTGCGGAGCCCTTCTTCGTGCCCTGCAGCCCTCTGTTGGCCCTCCAGCCCCTTCAGCAGCCCTCTCTTCTGCTCTGGCCCCCTCCTTTGGCCTTTTTGTTTCCCCCTGCAGGCCTCTCTTGGCCCTCCAGACCCTTTGGGACCCTTCCAGTGCACTCTGGAATATCTTTCAGCCTTCTTTGTGCCCCAGAGCTGTCCTCTGCCCTGCAGCCCCCTTTGGAACCCTCTAGTCTCCTCAGAAGCCCTCCAGATGTCTTCCTTGTTCCCCAGAGTGATTTTATGGCCATGTAGACCCCTTAGCACCCCCCCAGTGCGCTCTGGACTACTGTTTCTGTCTTCCTTCTGCCCCCGAGCTGTATTTGGGCCCTCTAGAACCCTCTTGTCCTCGCTTGTTCCCCCAGACGTTCTCTGGAGACCTTGGTTGTACCCCAGAGCTGTCTTCTGGCCCTCCACACCCTGCACAACCTCTCTTGTCCCCTCAGACCACCTCCGCAGGTCTTCCTTGCTCCCTGCTTTTTACTCTTTGCCCATCTAGTGCCCCTAGGACCCCTCTAGTGTGTTCTCGACTACTCTTTGGGCCTTCCTTGTTTCCCAGAGCTGTCTCTAGGGCCTCCAGCCCCCTTAGAACCCCTCTAGTCTCCTCTGAAACATTCCAGATTTCTTCCCTGTTTCCCAGAGTGATTTTGTGGCCATGTAGACTCCTTAGCACCGCTGTAGTCCCCTTGGAATCCCTGTGGAGCCCTTCTTCATGCCCTGCAGCCCTCTGTTGGCCCTCCAGCCCCTTTAGCAGCCCTCTCTTCTGCTCTGGCCCCCTCCTTTGACCTTTTTCTTCCCCTCTGCTCCCCTTAGCACCCCCCTTGTGCACTCAGGACTACTTTTTCAGCTTTCTTCTGTGCCCCAGAGCTGTCTTCTGGCCCTCCACACCCTGCACAACCTCTCTTGTCCCCTCAGACCACCTCCGCAGGCCTTCCTTGCTCCCTGCTTTTTACTTTTTGGCCCATCTAGTGCCCCTAGGACCCCTCTAGTGTCTTCCCGACTCCTCTTTGGGCCTTCCTTGTTTCCCAGAGCTGTCTCTAGGGCCTCCAGCCCCCTTAGAACCCCTCTAGTCTCCTCTGAAACATTCCAGATTTCTTCCTTCTTTCCCAGAGTGATTCTGTGGCCATGTAGACCCCTTAGCACCCCCCTAGTGTGCTCTGGACGACTCTTTCAGTCTTCCTGCCGCCCCAGAGCTGTATCTGGGCCCTCTAGACCCCTTTGGACCTCCCTTGTTCCCCCAGAACCCCTCCGGAGACCTTGGTTGTGCCCCAGGGCTGTCTTCTGGCCCTCCACACCCTGCACAACCTCTCTTGTCCCCTCAGACCACCTCCGCAGGCCTTCCTTGCTCCCTGCTTTTTACTTTTTGGCCCATCTAGTGCCCCTAGGACCCCTCTAGTGTCTTCCCGAGTACTCTTTGGGCCTTCCTTGTTTCCCAGAGCTGTCTCTAGGGCCTCCAGCCCCCTTAGAACCCCTCTAGTCTCCTCTGAAACATTCCAGATTTCTTCCTTCTTTCCCAGAGTGATTTTGTGGCCATGTAGACCCCTTAGCACCCCCCTAGTGTGCTCTGGACGACTCTTTCAGTCTTCCTGCTGCCCCAGAGCTGTATCTGGGCCCTCTAGACCCCTTCGGTCCTCCCTTGTTCCGCCAGAACCCCTCCGGAGACCTTGGTTATGCCCCAGTGTTGTCTTCTGGCCGTCCACACCCTGCACAACCTCTCTTTTCCCCTCACACCACCTCCGCTGGTCTTCCTTGCTCCCTGCTTTTTACTTTTTGGGCCATCTAGACCCCCTAGGACCCCTCTAGTGTGTTCCCAACTACTCTTTGGGCCTTCCTTGTTTCCCAGAGCTATCTCTTGGACCTCGAGACTCCTTAGCACCCTGGTAGTCGCCTCAGAATCCCTGTGGAGCCCTTCTTCATGCCCTGCAGCCCTCTGTTGGCCCTCCACATCCTTTAGCAGTCCTCTGTTCTGCTCTGGCCCCCTCCTTTGGCCTTTTAGTTTCCACCCACAGGCCTCTCTTGGCCCTCTGCACCCCTTAGCACCCCCCTTGTGCACTCGGGACTACTTTTTCAGCTTTCTTCTGTGCCCCAGAGCTGTCTTCTGGCCCTCCACACCCTGCACAACCTCTCTTGTCCCCTCAGACCACCTCCGCAGGCCTTCCTTGCTCCCTGCTTTTTACTTTTTGGGCCATCTAGTGCCCCTAGGACCCCTCTAGTGTCTTCCCGAGTACTCTTTGGGCCTTCCTTGTTTCCCAGAGCTGTCTCTAGGGCCTCCAGCCCCCTTAGAACCCCTCTAGTCTCCTCTGAAACATTCCAGATTTCTTCCCTGTTTCCCAGAGTGATTTTGTGGCCATGTAGACTCCTTAGCACCGCTGTAGTCCCCTTGGAATCCCTGTGGAGCCCTTCTTCATGCCCTGCAGCCCTCTGTTGGCCCTCCAGCCCCTTCAGCAGCCCTCTGTTCTACTGTGGCCTCCTCCTTTGGCCTTTTTGTTTCCCCCTGCAGGCCTCTCTTGGCCCTCCAGACCCTTTGGGACCCTTCCAGTGCACTCTGGAATATCTTTCAGCCTTCTTTGTGCCGCAGAGCTGTCCTCTGCCCTGCAGCCCACTTCGTAACTCTCTGGTCTCCTCAGAAGCCCTCCAGATGTCTTCCTTGTTCCCCAGAGTCATGTTTTGGCCATGTAGACCCCTTAGCACCCCCCCTAGTGCGCTCTGGACTACTGTTTCTGTCTTCCTTCTGCCCCCGAGCTGTATTTGGGCCCTCTAGACCCCTCTTGTCCTCGCTTGTTCCCCCAGACGTTCTCTGGAGACCTTGGTTGTACCCCAGAGCTGTCTTCTGGCCCTCCACACCCTGCACAACCTCTCTTGTCCCCTCAGACCACCTCCGCAGGCCTTCCTTGCTCCCTGCTTTTTACTTTTTGGCCCATCTAGTGCCCCTAGGACCCCTCTAGTGTCTTCCCGACTCCTCTTCGGGCCCTCCTTGTTTCCCAGAGCTGTCTCTTGCACCTCGAGACCCCTTAGGACCCTTCCAGTGCACTCTGGACCATCTTTCAGCTTTCTTTGTGCCCCAGAGCTGTCCTCTGACCTGCAGCCCCCTTCAGAACCCTCTGGTCTCCTCAGAAGCCCTCCAGATGTCTTCCTTGTTCCCCAGAGTCATGTTTTGGCCGTGTAGACCCCTTAGCACCCCCCTAGTGTGCTCTGGACTACTGTTTCAGTCTTCCTGCTGCCCCAGAGCTGTATCTTGTCTATATAGACACTTTTGAACCCCTCTTGTTCCTCCAGGATTCCTCTGGAGACCTTGGTTGTGCCCAAGAGCTGTGTTGTGGTCTGTGAGTCTCCTTAGGACCTGTCTATTCTCATCAGAACCCCTCCCAAGGTCTTTGTTGTTGTCTCAAGTGCTATGTTCGCCATCCCCATCCCAAAGTACCCGTTCTGTCCCCTCAGAGCACCTCTGGAGGTCTGTCTTGTTACCTTATTTTGATTTCTTGGCCATTGATTCTCCCTAGAAGCTCTCTAGTGTTTTCTAGACTACCTTTTTTGCCTTCTTTGTTCCCTATAGTTGTCTTTTGGCTTTCTAGCTCCTTAGGATGTCTGCAGTGTTCTCAGAACTCTTTCCAAGGCCTTTCTTATGCCCTATAGTGCTCTTTTCATCATTCAGGTGCCTCAGTACCCCTGTTTTCCTTTGGACTCTTTGGGAGACCTTGGTTGTTCTGTTTTGGCTTCTTTTAGTTGCTCTCTAGTCTCCATAAGAGATGTCTAATCTGTTCTGGATTCCTCTTTAGAGCTTTGTTGTTCTGCATAGTCCTCTGTTGGTCTTGTAGAGCCCTGAGGAAGTCGTTTATTTTACTCTGGACTATTCTTTCAGCCTTTCTTTTGTTCCTGAGCTTGGTTTTGGCCCTTTAGAGCTTTAGGAACCCTATAGTGCCTTGAGAACCCCTTCTGGAAGCCTTTTTTGGGCCCTAGAGCCCTGCGGTGGTTCTCCAGTCTTGTTAGCACCCTTCTTGTCTCATGTGTTTCACTCATTTAGAGACACAGGGGTGATGTTCCCCTGGAGATCTACCCATTCTGCACACTGACTCCTTTTTCTAATTATTCTAGGTACTATACAGGAAACATTCCTCTTAGGAAGTACTCACATTACAGCAGCAGGCTTGTTCCAGGAGTTTATTTTGATACCTTGGTATGCTACAGGAAATGCTGCCCTGCTAGAACAGCTGTACTATCTGCAGGCTTGAACCAATTAGAGGAATGTGGTATAGTGTGCCCTTTATAGGTTATGTGGAATGTTGTAGCTTTATTCTTAAGCATAAGCAGAACTGATTTCTAGTTTTTAATGCAAAGGCTAGTGCTAGTTAGGGTAAAAAGATAACATACCTGCTGATATTATGGATATAGTATATGAAGTCCCAGTAACAAAGTAGATGGTTTGTTTCATTGAAGAGGTCTGTTTATCCTTTCCATTCTAGATACTGACTGGAAGAAAAAGCCTTCCTTCTGCCTAGCCCTATGTATTTATGGCTGCCATTGGTTTGCCCCTCCCCTTCCCAGGGTTTGTGGGTAGGAGAGTGGGTGGGGCTAGGGTTACATAAAGCCAGGGTCTCGGGCTAGAGAGTTCATTCTGCTTTTGTTCTCCTATGGGAGTAGTGCTCTGGAATTGCTTTGGCAAATAACAGCATTTGAGGAAGTAAAGCTACCCAGGAAGATTTATTGCTGCCTTTGGAGAAGCAAAGACCTATCTTTAATGTAAGAGCAAGGGCACGGCTCAAGCTGGAGTTGTGAGTGTGCCGAAAAACTGTTTGTAGCAGGCAGGTTTTTTTCTTGGGTCAGTATCTCAGTGTGGGGTGTTCAGGGGTGGAAGAGGGCTTGTGAATGTCCAGTTGTATCTTCTGTTACTTGTCAGTATTGTTTTCTGGTGTTTTTGTGTTTACTGTGGAAGGGATGCAGCTTCATCACTGGTCTCTTTGAAGATGATCACACTTGAAGAATTGTTTGTCCCTGTCCCAGACTGCAGACAAGAGGACACAGCAGAGGTCCTGGGAAAACATTTTCTCCTACATTTATACCCTTGTGGGGTGTGTGGGGGGGGTGTCTGTTTTTTTTTAAGTATCTGTAGTAACTGGGATGTGTGTGAGGTATCACTCTCATCAGCTAGTCTGGTTTCTGGCTCACTTGGTAGATGTTTTGCTGCTCCTCAGAAATATTGTCAGTCCTGTTCAGGGAGAAACTGTGTGGGATTTTTGTGGTATGTAGACTTGCGGAAGAGTCCCGACTTTATCTGAAGAGGGAAGGAAGCACCCTCCCACCCTGCAAGTGCAGTATGATGAGAAAAGAAGTCATATCATTGGACACCAAACGCAACTGTGAGTAAGCGCATGTGCCCCAAGGGCTCAGAAACTAACCTACACACAGCTAACGAGCTCACCTCTTTTCCTGGCCAAGCCTCAGCACTGAGAGGGAATAAACTGCTGGACTTCTCTGGACCACGAGGAACCATGGGCAGTCTTGCCTGCCAGCTCCTTTGTTATGTCCGTGCCCCTGAACCCACTGCCACATGCTCTTTGGTGGCTCTGCTTCTGACCTCTACCCTGGTTTTTGGGGCTGTATGCTTTGCTTTTTCAGGTAGTGTTTGGGCCTTTTCCAGGAATGGTTGAGGATTTCAGGTGAGGTAGAATGGGTGATCAGAATGGTGTTTCAGTTGTTCTAGGGCCGGTCAGTGCTGCCTGGCAGCATAGAAACTTTGTTTTGGTTTTCCAGGTGCCGTGGGTGTCCCCCCAGCCCCAATGTCCGAGTTTGGAATCGGCACGGAGCAGGTGAGCGGAGCACCTGTAGCGCTTTGACGGAGGGTGCTCTTGCGGATGAGGCTGGAGCTGACCGGCCTGGGGGTGACCGCTCGTGCTCTGGTTTGGCAGGTGATGATGGCAAATGAGGTGACTGCAGGAAGATGAGAGAGGATGCAGCTGCCATTGAGGATGCCTCTTGAGGATGGATGTTGACCCAGAGCACTGCAGAAGCTAAGTTGAGGGGCCACGGGTATTGATGTGTCTCGGCTGTGTGTGCGCTGACAGTGTAGTATGGGCTCCTCTGGATGAGTGCTGTGTGTGAGGCAGAGGTGGTGGGGTGTGCAAGGCAGAAGGTGAGGGTGTGCTAGGCAGGGCAGCTCCAACCTGTGTCTGTGTTGTTGTGTAGTCTATGTGGTGTGTGTTGTAGCTGTGCTATCTTTTGCTCAGGTCTTGATGTTGCTCTTGTTCCTTGTGCTCAAGGAGTACAGCCCACACTGTGCAGCACTAGTGCGGTAGGCATCTGTTGACTTTTGCTCAGTCTGACTCATTAGCTTTGTGCCAATGGATCGTGTCTCTTTCTGCGCAGTCAGCTAAAAGCGGCAGTCTGTCGCACTGGCTTTGCATTGTAGCTATTTGTTGCCAGTCATCTTTGCAGCCATCTTTGAGATCTTGCTGGCCATTCTTCTTCCATGTGTTTCTGGCATTCTTTCAGGGTTTTCTTCCCTGTGTTGTCATGAACTCAGCTCTTTCTTGCTGGCCTCTTCTGCATCAATATTCCTGACTTTGCCAGCCCCTTTCCATCACAGGTGGTGGCGTTTGACTCGCTTCTGGGCTCGTCCAGAGCATCAGAGCCATGCGGTTGTGGCCTCATAGGGCTTTCTGGCTGGCAGTGTCTTATGCGTAGGAATAGTTCTTTTTGTGTAGGGTTTTCCTTTGTGTCTGTGTCTGATATTTGTGTGTGTGTGTGTGTGTCTGTTTGGTGCTGGAGCTGCCTTGGCTGTGGGTGTTAGCTATGGTAGTGCGCAGAGGAGAGTAGTGATGGAATGGTGATTAGTCAGCATCTGTGTGCTCCACTTTGTGTGTGTGTGTTTTTGTTTTGTTTTTTTTGTAGATGTGGCACAGCAGTTGGAGTGCCTGAGGGAGATGGAGGAAGAAAGGGTCATGCCCTAGGAAGGTGAGCTAGAGATTTGTTGCTGGAAGCAGAGTATTGTGGTCAGCGGTTCCCTGGTTAATTTTTGCTTTGTGCTTGTAGGTGTGGAGGAATGTGGAGAGTGGGTCGTTTGCGTGTGCAAGGAGCACAGCAAGGTGAGTGTCGGTCTGAGAGCGGTAGCAGAGCCTAGCATAGGGCTGTTGTCTCATTGGTGCTGTCCCCATTGCCCACTGCTGTTCTGGTTTTACAGGTGCATGACAGGCCTCGGCGTGGTGGCCGGTTGCATGGCGGTTGGGATGGGTGAGCAGAGCAGGTGAAGGTGTGGGAGCAAATGCTTGATGTGGGTGGGCTGTGGTTTTGCTGGTGCGACCCGAGCGCTTGCTTTCTGTTTGTGTTTGCAGGTTTTGCAGGAAGTTGTGGAGAGGCAAAGTTGAGCATTGACAAGAGCCTGAGCAGGTGAGAGGGGGCGCTTGTTGGGTCAGAGGTTTCTTGTGTGGTGGGTAGTGCTGGGCTGCCTGTTGGGGATGGTTTTTGCTCTGTTTTTTCAGGTCCTGTGTGGGCCTTTCCCAGGCATGGCTGAGGATGTCAGGTGAGCAGATTCCTGATGGGTGTTGTGGGGTTGGTGAGTATTGCCTGGCAGAAGAGTCACTTTGTTTTGCTTTTTCCAGGTGCTGTGGGTGTCCCCCCAGGCACAATGTTGGAGTTTGGGATTGGTGCGGTGCAGGTGAGCGGAGCGCCTATGGCGCTTTGGTGGTGGGTGCTCTTGCAGACAAGGCTGGAGCTGACTGGCCTGGGGGTGACTGCTTGTGCTCTGTTTTGGCAGGTGATGAAGGTGAATGTGGTGACCGGAGGAAGATTAGAGAGGATGCAGCTGCCATTGAGGATGCCTCTTGAAGACAGATGGTGACCCAGAGCACTGTAGAAGCTAAGTTGAGAGGCCCTGGGTGTTGGTGTGTCTTGACTGTGTGTGTGTGTGCGTGCACATGTGTGGTGACAGTGAGTGTAGAGTGGAGGGCTCTTCTGGATGAGTGCTGTGTGTGAGGCAGAGGCGGTGGGGTGTGCATGGCAGAAGGTGAGGGTGTGCTAGGCAGGGCAGCTCCAGCCTGTGTCTGTGTAGTCTATGTGGTGCGCGTTGTAGCTGTGCTATCTTTTGCTCAGGTCTTGATGTTGCTCTTGTTCCTTGTGCTCAAGGAGTACAGCCCACACTGTACAGCACTAGCGAGGTAGGCATCTGTTGTCTTTTGCTTGGCCTGACTCATCAGCATCTTGCCAATGGATGGCATCTTGTTCTGTGCAGCCAGCTAAAAGGGGTGGTCTGTCACTCTGGCTTTGCATTGTGGCCGGTCATCTCCCTGGCCCTCATCGAGGCCTTGTCGACCGCTCCTCTTCTGAGGCCGCTCTCATTTTGCATCTTCCTGGCCTCCTTTCAGGGTTTTCTTCCCTGCGTTGTCACGTCCTTAGGTCTTTCTTGCTGGCCTCTTCCGCATCGATCTGCCTGGCTTTGCCGGGCCCTTTCCGTCACGGGTGGTGGCGTTTGACTCTCTTCTGGGCTCGTCCAGAGCATCGGAGCCACATGGTTGTGGCCTCATAGGGCTTTCTGTCTGGCAGTGTCTTATGTGTAGGAATAGTTCTTTTTGTGTAGGGCTTTCCTTCGTGTCTGTGTCTGATGTTTGTGTGTGTGTCTGTCTGTCTGGTGCTGGAGCTGCCTTGGCTGTGGGTGTTAGCTATGGTAGTGTGCAGAGGAGAGTGGTGCTGGCCTGGATTGTTGACTGGTGTTGGGTGTTGTGGGGTTGGTGAGTGTTGCCTGGCAGAGGAGAAATTTTGTTTTGTTTTGTTTTTTGCAGGTCCTGTGGGTGTCCCGCCAGCCACAATGTTGGAGTTTGGGATTGGCGCAGTGCAGGTGAGTGCAGCGCCAGTGGTGCTTTGGTATGGAGGGTGCTCTTGCGGATGAGGCTGGAGCTGACTGGCGTGGGGGTGACCGCTTGCGCTCTGTTTTGGCAGGTGATGAAGGTGAATGTGGTGACCGGAGGAAGATCAGAGAGGATGCGGCTGCCATTGAGGATGCCTGTTGAGGATGGATGGTGACCCAGAGCAGTGCAAAAGCTAAGTTGAGGGGCAAAGGGTGTGGGTGTCTTGACTGTGTGTGTGTGTGTGTGCTGACAGTGAGTGTAGTGTGGAGGGCTCTGTGACGGTGTGCTCCTTTCCCTCCCCACCACTGATGTGCTCTGTCCCCCTCAACCTGATTTTCCTGTAAACAGCACGTTATGTAGGGGCTAGTTGAGCTTGTGCCAACTAAGGCCCATCTAGTATGCAAATATGACTATGAGTCAATCATTTCCCCCCCCCCCCCCATAAATAGGGGGCAGCCCAGAGCCCATTGAGCCCTCCTGCAGGGCAGCGGGCTGCACTGCAGAACCTCCTCTTGAGCAGGGACGGCTTGCCAGGTTACTTCTCGAGGTTGAGAGAGATTCCTTACCTGTGACAGATCCTCAGCAAGTGATTAATAGCATGCTGAACTTTTGCGAACTTCGTGAAACTTTCCTGAGTTATAGCTCTGACTAATTGCATGCATAATTCCTTAGACATAAACTGTTGACCAAGCCTGGGAGTAGGACTGGATCCAGCCGCACCTAGGCTCCTCTCGGAAGGAGTTTAGAAAGCAAGGGGGTCCCGTCTGAACCTCATGACTCAATGAGAGGGTTCCCTTCGCACTCACTCCTTTAGACATAAACCATTGACCAAGTCTGGGAGTAGGACTGGATCCAGCCGCACCTAGGCTCCTCTCGGAAGGAGTTTAGAAAGCAAGGGGGTCCCGTCTGAACCTCATGACTCAATGAGAGGGTTCCCTTCGCACTCACTCCTTTAGACATAAACCATTGACCAAGTCTGGGAGTAGGACTGGATCCAGCCGCACCTAGGCTCCTCTCGGAAGGAGTTTAGAAAGCAAGGGGGTCCCGTCTGAACCTCATGACTCAATGAGAGGGTTCCCTTCGCACTCACTCCTTTAGACATAAACCATTGACCAAGTCTGGGAGTAGGACTGGATCCAGCCGCACCTAGGCTCCTCTCGGAAGGAGTTTAGAAAGCAAGGGGGTCCAGTCTGAACCTCATGACTCAATGAGAGGGTTCCCTTCGCACTCACTCCTTTAGACATAAACCATTGACCAAGTCTGGGAGTAGGACTGGATCCAGCCGCACCTAGGCTCCTCTCGGAAGGAGTTTAGAAAGCAAGGGGGTCCAGTCTGAACCTCATGACTCAACGGGAGGGTCTCTGTTGCACATGCATCTGACCCTGTCCTTCATGCAGTAAATAACTGAGTGAACCTTGCCAATTGAACCTCATTAAATTGGTCTTATTCAATAGTAAACTTTAAGTTGCTGTATTACTGCAGTAAATGTAGTGCTGCTTCCCTCTTAGGAGTGAAGTGCATCACTCCTTTGGTGACAGGCTCTTCTGGATGAGTGCTGTGTGTGAGGCAGAGGTGGTGGGGTGTGTGTGGCAGAAGGTGAGTGTGTGCTAGGCAGGGCAGCTCCAGCCTCTGTCTGTGTTGTTGTGTAGTCTATGTGGTGTGTGTTGTAGCTGTGGTATCTTTTGCTCAGGTCTTGATGTTGCTCTTGTTCCTTGTGCTCAAGGAGCATGCTGTGCAGCACTACTGTGGTAGGCATCTGTTGTCTTTTGAGTGGTCTGACGCATCAGTTTTGCGCCCATGGATGGCATCTTGTTCTGTGCAGCCAGCTAAAAGGGGCTGTCGGTCGCTCTGTCTTTGCATTGAGGCCATTTGTGGCTGGTCATCTCTGTGGCCCTCATCGAGGCCTCATCGGCCGCTCCTCTTCTGAGGCCGCCCTTGTTTTGCGTCTTCCTGGCCTCCTTTCAGGGTTTTCTTCCCTGTGTCGTCACGTCCTTAGGTCTTTCTTGCTGGCCTGTTCCGCATCGATCTGCCTGGCTTTGCCAGGCCCTTTCCGTCAGGGGCAGTGGCGTTTGACTCTTTTCTGGGCTCATCCAGAGCATCAGAGCCATATGGTTGTGGCCTCATAGGGCTTTCTGTCTGGCAGTGTCTTATGTGTAGGAATAGTTCTTTTTGTGTAGGGCTTTCCTTCGTGTCTGTGTCTGATGTTTGTGTGTGTCTGTCTGTCTGGTGCTGGAGCTGCCTTGGCTGTGGGTGTTAGCTATGGTAGTGTGCAGAGGAGAGTGGTGCTGGCCTGGATTGTTGACTGGTGTTGGGTGTTGTGGGGTTGGTGAGTGCTGCCTGGCAGAGGAGAAATTTTGTTTTGTTTTGTTTTTTGCAGGTCCTGTGGGTGTCCCGCCAGCCACAATGTTGGAGTTTGGGATTGGCGCAGTGCAGGTGAGTGCAGCGCCAGTGGTGCTTTGGTATGGAGGGTGCTCTTGCGGATGAGGCTGGAGCTGACTGGCGTGGGGGTGACCGCTTGCGCTCTGTTTTGGCAGGTGATGAAGGTGAATGTGGTGACCGGAGGAAGATCAGAGAGGATGCGGCTGCCATTGAGGATGCCTGTTGAGGATGGATGGTGACCCAGAGCAGTGCAAAAGCTAAGTTGAGGGGCAAAGGGTGTTGGTGTGTCTTGGTGGTGTGTCTGTGTGTGTGCTGATGGTGGGTACAGTGTGGAGGGCTCTTCTGGATGAGTGCTGTGTGTGAGGCAGGGGTGGTGGGGTGTGCCTGGCAGAAGGTGAGGGTGTGCTAGGCAGGGCAGCTCCAACCTGTGTCTGTGTTGTTGTGTAGTCTATGTGGTGTGTGTTGTAGCTGTGCTATCTTTTGCTCAGGTCTTGATGTTGCTCTTGTTCTTTGTGCTCAAGGAGCATGCTGTGCAGCACTAGTGCGGTAGGCATCTGTTGTCTTTTGAGTGGTCTGATGCATCAGTCTTGTGCCAGTGGATGGCATCTTGTTCTGTGCAGCCAGCTAAAAGGGGTCGTCTGTTGCTCCATCTTTGCACCGTGGCTGTTTGTGGCCGGTCATCTCTGTGGCCCTCATCGAGGCCTTGTCGGCCACTCCTCTTCTGAGGCTGCCCTTGTTTTGCATCTTCCTGGCCTCCTTTCAGGGTTTTCTTCCCTGCGTTGTCACGTCCTTAGGTCTTTCTTGCCGTCCTCTTCTGCATCGATCTGCCTGGCTTTGCCAGGCCCTTTCCATCGGGGCAGTGGCATTTGACTCTTTTCTGGGCTCATCCAGAGCATCTGAGCCACATGGTTGTGGCCTCATAGGGCTTTCTGGCTGGCAGTGTCTTTTGTACTGCCATTTTTCTTGCAGTGTCTGTGTGCCCGTGTCTGTGTGCCCGTGTCTGTGTGCCCGTGTCTGTGTGCCCGTGTCTGTGTGCCCGTGTCTGTGTGCCCGTGTCTGTGTGCCCGTGTCTGTGTGCCCGTGTCTGTGTGCCCGTGTCTGTGTGCCCGTGTCTGTGGTTGGAGCTCCCTTGTTTGTGGGTGTAGTAATGGTTGTGGCCAGAGCAGAGTAATGTACCCATGAAACTTTTTGAGGGGTTTCAGTAAGGTGTAAAAGTATTGTTTTCTTTAAAAAAAAAAAAAAAAAAAAAAAAGAAGGAAATTTGCCTTGATTGGTGTGGGCATTTTGGGGGGTTCTTATTCATGTTGATACAGTGTTGTGTTTAAAAAAGGGATGGAAGGTGGTGGTTATCTTATTAGCAGTGATGGTGGGAATGAGTGGGCAGTTGTGTGGTTGTTGGTTGGGCTGGGTATTGAATGTATCTAACTTTGTATGCATGTGTGTTGTTTTTATTCTATTTTATTTTCCTCTAGGGTGGAGTTAGCATTTAGAATTTTTTAACTATTTAAAAAAAAAACCCCAGCCGGGGGATTTTTTTTTTTCCCCTGGCTGGGTTTTTTTTTTCCTGGTCCCGGCCACTCTGTGAGGCGATGATCATCGCCAATAGCGCTGCAGAGTTTTGGCTTGGGGCTGGGTTTTTCTAGGCAGGATGGTTTTTGGAGGCACTCGGTAACCCTGTTACTGGGGGCTGTCTAAAAAACCTGTGGCGCTTGCTTGTTACTGTAGGAAGGTAGAGTATGTGTGGGTGGATGTGAGTGGTAGTGGTGAGATTGTAGAGATGGATGCTGAAGAGTATGGGCAGCTGATGCAGAGTGTGGGCTTGTTTGTGATGTTCTGTCTGTTGCTTTGTAATGGATTGTGTAACTGAAATGTAACTTTGTTGTGCTGGTGCAGATGCTGAGTTCCGGTAGGGGGAAGGGAAGGCTGCTGGTTTTGTGGTGATGGAAGGCCAAGATTTGTTCATGATGTTGTAATAAAGAGATTGTTGTGTATTTTTTTGAGCAATAAAGATGATCAAGATGCCTGAGTTTGTGTCTGCTTTCAAATAAAGATGGCTTTGTTGTTTGTTTCTGTTGTGTTATTTGAAGTACCTGCGCCACACATTTGCTCTTGCTGTTTTCCCCTTTGCTCTTGGTCCTTTCTGCTTTTAGAATAAGAGGAAGACAGATATTTTTTTGTCATCCTCTTATTTTAATCTTGGTCCTCCTCTGTCCTCTTTTTTTCTTAAGAAAAAGATTTCTTTTTTTTTTAATTTTTGTTATTTCTTTGTGTCTCTTATTTTGTCTCTTTTTTCTGTTCTCCCAGTTTGTCTTTGCTTTACCCCTGTTTTTCTCTACTTTTCTGTCTTTAGTCTTTACTGTTTAGTCTTCCACTCTACCTTACTTTAGTTTTGTGCTTTGCTCTTTATTCTTTGCTTTGTGCTATCCTGCTTTACATTTTTTGCTTTGCTCATTGCTTTCATCTCTTTGTTTGCTCTTTCCTCTCTGCCTAATTGCCTGCTTAATTGCCCTTTGCCCTTTGTTTAGCTTTGCTTAGCTTTGCTTTCTGCTCTTTATTCTCTGCTTTGTTCTCTGCTCTTTGCTTTTTATTCTTTCTTTTCTGCTTTTTTCTCCTTTATTTCTGCTGTTTTCTGCTTTCTGCTCTCTGCTGGTTTTGCCTTGCTCTGCTCTCTGCTGGTTTTGCCTTGCTCTGCTCTCTGCTGGTTTTGCCTTGCTCTGTGCTCTGCTCTCTGCTCTCTGCTGGTTTTGCCTTGCTCTTTGCGCTCTGCTCTCTGCTGGTTTTGCCTTGCTCTTTGCGCTCTGCTCTCTGCTGGTTTTGCCTTGCTCTTTGCGCTCTGCTCTCTGCTGGTTTTGCCTTGCTCTTTGCGCTCTGCTCTCTGCTGGTTTTGCCTTGCTCTTTGCGCTCTGCTCTCTGCTCGTTTTGCCTTGCTCTTTGCGCTCTGCTCTCTGCTCCTTCTGTTTTCCGCTCTCTGCTCCTTCTGTTTTCCGCTCTCTGCTCCTTCTGTTTTCCGCTCTCTGCTCCTTCTGTTTTCCGCTCTCTGCTCCTTCTGTTTTCCGCTCTCTGCTCCTTCTGTTTTCCGCTCTCTGCTCCTTCTGTTTTCCGCTCTCTGCTCCTTCTTGTTTTTCTCTATATTTTCTGTTGTTTGCTGTTTTTCTACTCCCTCCTCTCTTCTCCTTTTTTCCCCTCTTTCCTCTCCCTTTTTAGTCTTGGCTTTCTTCTCTTAGCTTTTTATTCTCTGCTTTTTTTTCTCAGCTGAGAATAAAAAGCATTTCCTTTGTTCTTTCCTTACTTTACTTTTCTGTCTGCTTTTTTTCTAGCATACTGGCTGGGAGTAAACAATTTTACTCTACAATTTAAAATAAAAAAATAATTATTTACTCCCAGCCAGTATCCTACTTCTGCTAATGAATTCATTAAATATGCAAATTATTTCTTCCTATACTTATTATTTTTCTTTCTTTTTAATATACTACTCACACAAAAAACATTACTGCATGCATGTACAGCATAACATACAGACACATGACAGACTACAGAAACCACAGACCACAAACTAAGACTACAGCCAGTACTCCACACAGCAGTACACAGGTCACACACCCATTAGCACCTCAAATCCAGGGAGGATACAGTCACCTGAAGCTGTGATCATCCAGACATGCAGACCCATGCACTGCCCAAAACATGAGAGCACACACAAGACCTAAGATTTACAAACACAGGCCTAGGACTAATTCCATTCAGGACAAAGGGGTAGGGCTAGCAGCAGTACTACAGGCATCCGTGGGGGTAGGGCTAGGGCTAGGGGGTAGGGCTGGGGGTAGGGCTAGGGCTAGGGGGTAGGGGCTGGGGGTAGGGCTAGGGGGTAGGGCTGGGGGTAGGGCTAGGCTGGGCGGTAGGGCTGGGGGTAGGGCTAGGGCTAGGGGGTAGGGCTGGGGGTAGGGCTAGGGCTAGGGGGTAGGGCTGGGGGTAGGGCTAGGGCTAGGGGGTAGGGCTGGGGGTAGGGCTAGGGCTAGGGGGTAGGGCTGGGGGTAGGGCTAGGGCTAGGGGGTAGGGCTGGGGGTAGGGCTAGGCTAGGGGGTAGGGCTGGGGGTAGGGCTAGGGCTAGGGGGTAGGGCTGGGGGTAGGGCTAGGGCTAGGGGGTAGGGCTGGGGGTAGGGCTAGGGCTAGGGGGTAGGGCTGGGGGTAGGGCTAGGGCTAGGGGGTAGGGCTGGGGGTAGGGCTAGGGCTAGGGGGTAGGGCTGGGGGTAGGGCTAGGGCTAGGGGGTAGGGCTGGGGTAGGGCTAGGGCTAGGGGGTAGGGCTGGGGTAGGGCTAGGGCTAGGGGGTAGGGCTGGGGGTAGGGCTAGGGCTAGGGGGTAGGGCTGGGGGTAGGGCTAGGGCTAGGGGGTAGGGCTGGGGGTAGGGCTAGGGCTAGGGGGTAGGGCTGGGGGTAGGGCTAGGGCTAGGGGGTAGGGCTGGGGGTAGGGCTAGGGCTAGGGGGTAGGGCTGGGGGTAGGGCTAGGGCTAGGGGGTAGGGCTGGGGGTAGGGGTAGGGCTAGGGTAGGGCTGGGGGTAGGGCTGGGGGTAGGGCTGGGGGTAGGGGTAGGGCTGGGGGTAGGGCTGGGGGTAGGGCTGGGGGTAGGGGTAGGGCTGGGGGTAGGGCTGGGGGTAGGGCTGGGGTAGGGCTGGGGGTAGGGGTAGGGCTGGGGGTAGGGGGTAGGGCTGGGGGTAGGGGTAGGGCTGGGGGTAGGGCTGGGGGTAGGGGTAGGGCTGGGGGTAGGGGTAGGGCTGGGGGTAGGGCTGGGGGTAGGGGTAGGGCTGGGGGTAGGGCTGGGGGTAGGGGTAGGGCTGGGGGTAGGGCTGGGGGTAGGGGTAGGGGTAGGGCTGGGGGTAGGGGTAGGGGTAGGGGTAGGGCTGGGGGTTAGGGGTTAGGGGTTAGGGGTTAGGGGTTAGGGGTTAGGGGTTAGGGGTTAGGGGGTTAGGGGTTAGGGGTTAGGGGTTAGGGGTTAGGGTTAGGGGTTAGGGGTTAGGGTTAGGGTTAGGGTTAGGGTTAGGGTTAGGGTTAGGGTTAGGGTTAGGGTTAGGGTTAGGGTTAGGGTTAGGGTTAGGTTAGGTTAGGGTTAGGGTTAGGGTTAGGGTTAGGGTTAGGGTTAGGGTTAGGGTTAGGGTTAGGGTTAGGGTTAGGGTTAGGGTTAGGGTTAGGGTTAGGGTTAGGGTTAGGGTTAGGGTTAGGTTAGGGTTAGGGTTAGGGTTAGGGTTAGGGTTAGGGTTAGGGTTAGGGTTAGGGTTAGGGTTAGGGTTAGGGTTAGGGTTAGGGTTAGGGTTAGGTTAGGGTTAGGGTTAGGGTTAGGGTTAGGGTTAGGGTTAGGGTTAGGGTTAGGGTTAGGGTTAGGGTTAGGGTTAGGGTTAGGGTTAGGGTTAGGGTTAGGGTTAGGGTTAGGGTTAGGGTTAGGGTTAGGGTTAGGGTTAGGGTTAGGGTTAGGGTTAGGGTTAGGGTTAGGGTTAGGGTTAGGGTTAGG